>NC_091850.1:19332259-29332259 GCF_037783145.1 Equus przewalskii
ATGGTGGCATTGAATAGTTATTTTTCTTAAATGAGTAGAAAGTATTAATTATTATAATCACCTCCAAGAGATGTTCTTCCAGATGTATTATATTGTAGAGCTAAACAGCATTTCAGTGGAATACCAACCTACACAGAATATGGTTTTTAAGAGTGTCACATTATGTTACAAAGGTTGGGTAAAAAAATCATTGTCTGATTTAGAGAAATGCATATTTAGATGATGAGCTTGATAGCATAGAAAATGGCATTATACCAAAACCACAGGAGAGATTGAATGGTTTTGATGAATGTTTGAATTAAAATAATTTTCTATTATGTTACACTGATAAAAACTAAATAAACTTTGTCTTCAGTCCACCTTTACTCAGCTCTACACTCACACCTATCCGAACATGTTCTCACAAAAACATTCACATATACACACACATACATGTCACCGTGCTTGTTTTTAGAGTGTCACAAAACTCCAATGCCCATCCACTCCAACACACTATAATCAAATTGTCAAAAATCAAAGACTAAGAGAATTTTATTAGCAGCATGAGAAAAGTGACTCACCACATACAAGGAACAACCATAAGACTATTAGTGGATTTCTCAGCAGAAACTTTGCAGGCCAAAAGAGAGTGGGATGATATATTCAAAGTGCTGAAAGAAAAAAACTTCCAACCAAGAATACTGTATTCAGCAAAATTATTCTTCAAAAATGAAAGAGAAATAAAGACTTTCTCAGGTAAACAAAAGCTGAGGGAGTTTATTACCAGTAGACCTGCCTTACAAGAAATGTTGAAGGGAATCTTTCAAGCTGAAATGAATAGATGCTAAACAGCGCACAAAATCATGCGAAAGTATAAAGCTGGCTGGTAAAGATAAATGTATAGACAAATACAGAAGACTGTAGTGGTGGTGCATAAATCACTTTTAATTCTCATATAGAAGTTAAAAGACAAAAGTATAAAAAAAACTATAACTAAAACATGTTCATAGATACACAATATAAAAAGATATAATTTGTGACTTCAATGACCTAATATTTCAGGAGGGATGAAAGAGTGTAGAGTATTTGTATGGGATTAAAGTTAAGTTGTTGTCAGTTCAAAAGAGATTAACATGGTAACTACAAAGAAAATATCTATAGAAGATATACAAAGAAAGTGAGAAATGAATCCAAGCATGTCACTACAAAAAGTGAAAATGTCACAAAGGAAGACAGCAAGAAAGGAAAAGAGGGACGAAAAAGCTGGAAGACAGACTGATAACAATTAACGAAATAGTGATAGTAAGTTCTTCCTTATCAATAGTTACTGTAAATGGAAATGGATTAAACTCCCCAATCAAAAGACATAGAGTAGCTGAACAGATTTTTTTTAAAAAAAGATTCAAACATATGTTGTCTACAAGAGACTCACTTTAGATTTAATGACATGCGTAGGCTGAAAACGAAAGGATGGGCAAAGATATTCCTTGCAAATGGTAGCCAAAAGAGAGCAAGAGTGGCCAGACTTATATCAGAAAAAATAGACTGTAAGTCAAAACTGTCAAAAGAGACAAAGAAGGACATTATAGAATGATAAAAGGATTAATTCACCAGGAAGATATAACAATTATATATGCACATCAGATCACCCAAATACATGAAGCAAATATTGACAGAACTGAAGGGAGAAATAGACAGAATCACAGTAATAGTAGGAGATTTCAGTACCCTTCTTTCAACAATGGATGAACATCCAGGCAAAAGATCAATAAGGAAACACAGGACTTGAACAACATTATAGACGAAATGGACCTAACAGATATATTCAGAATATTTCACCCCAAAACAGCAGAATATTCATTCTTCTCAAATACACATGGAATATTCGCCAGTATAGATTGCATGTTGGGTTACAAAACAAGTCTTAACAAATTTAAGAAGGTTAAAATCATAGCAAGTATATTTTCTGACCATAATGGAATGAAAGTAGAAATAAACAACTGAAGGAAAATTGGAAAATTCACAAACATGTGGAAATTAAACAAAACAGTCTTGAACAACCAATGGGTCTATCAAGAAGTCAAAAGGGAGGGGCCAACCTCATGGCAGAGTGGCTAAAGTTCTGTGCACTCTGCTTCAGAACCCAGTCGCCCTGGATTCTAGGGTTTGGACCCTGGGTGCACAGCCATGCTGTGGAGGCATCCCACCTACAAAGCAAAGGAAGTTTGGCACAGATGTTAGCTCAGGGCTAATCATCCTCAAGCAAAAAAATAAAAAAGAAGTGAAAATGGAAATTAGAAAATATCTTGAGACAAATGGAAATGAACACACAACATACTGAAATTTATGGGATGCAGCAAAAGTAGTACTAACAGTCACTTTTATAATGATACACATCTACATTAAAGAAAAAGAAAGATCTCAAATAAACAAGCTAACTTTACACCCCAAGAAACTAGAAAAAGTACAGAAGGAAGGAAATATGTATGATTAGAGCAGAAAAAAATGAAATAGAGAATAGAAAAAGAATACAAAAAAGTTTAAGAGTTTCTTTCTTTGAAAAGATCAACAAAATTGACAAACTTTTAGCTAGATTAGCTAAGAAAAAAGAGAAGACTCAAATAAATAAAATTAGAAATAAAAGAGGAGCTCTTACAACTGATGCTACAAAATTAAAAGGAGTATATGAGACTACTATTAATAATTACATGCCAACAAACTGGATAATCTAGAAGAAGCGAATAAATTACTAGAAACATACAATCTACCAAGACTCAATCATGAAGAATTTGAAAATCTTAACAGACCTATAACTAGTAAGGAGACTGAATTAGTAATCAAAAACATGACAACAAAGAAAAGCCCAGGACCAGAACACTTCACTGGTCAATTCTATCAAATGTTTAAACGTAAATTAACATCAGTTCTTCCAAAATTCTTCCAAAAAATTGAAGATAAGGGAACACTTCCAAACTCATTTTATGAGCCAGCAAAACCATGGTATCAAAGCCAGAAAAAGGTACTACAAAAAAGGAAAGCAACAGGCCAATATCCTTGATGGATGTAGATGAAAAAATTCTCAATATAATACTAGCAAACCAAATCCAATAGCACTTTAAAAGGATCATACACTATTACCAATGGGATATAGTCTTGGGATGGAAGGATTATCCAATATATGAAATCAACGTGGTGCACAACACTGACAGAGTAAAGGATAAAAATCACAGGGCATTCTCAATAGAGGCTGATAAAGCATTTGACAAAATTCAACAGCCTTTCATGATAAAAGAAACACTCAACAAACCAGGAATAGAAAGAAATTATCTCAACATAATAAAAGCCGTATGTTAAAAAGCCACAGCTAATATATAATGGTGGACAGATTGAAAGCTTTTCCTCTGAGATGAAGAATAAAGCAAGGATGTCTACTCTAGCCACTTCTATTTAACATAGTATTAGAGGGACTAGCTAGAACAATTAGATAAGAAAAAGAAATTAAAGTCATCCAAATTGGAAAAAAAAAGGAGAAAAATATCTCTGTTCATACGTCACATGATTTTATATGTAGAAAACCCTAAAGATTCCACAAAATCAAATGAACTAGAACTAATAAGTGAATTCAGCAACATTTCAGGATATAAAATCAGCGTACAGAAATCAATTGCATTTGTATACACTAACAATGAACAACTTAAAAGAAAATTAAGAAAATAACTCTATTCACACTAGCATCAAAAAGAATAAAATACTCAGTAATAACCTTAACCAAGGAGGTGAAAGTCTCATACATTGGAATCTATAGATGACTGATGAAAGAAATTTAAAAAGTCACAAATAAATGGAAAGGTATCCTGCGTTCATGGATTGAAAGACTTAATACTGTTAAAATGTCCATACTACCCAAAATAGTGTACACATGCAATGCAATTCCTATCAAAATTCCAACGGCATTCTTTATAGAAATAAAAAAATCAATCCTAAAATTCACTTGGAACCATAGAGGACACCTAGTAGCCAAACCAATCTTGAGAAAGAAGAGCAAAGCTGGAAGCCTCACTCTTCCTGATTTTAAAACATATTATGAAGCTACAGTAATCAAAACAGTATGCTGCTGGTATAAAACAGCCATGCAGACCAATAGAATAGAGACCCCAGAAATAAAACCACAAATGTATGGTGAGACTTGATCTTTGACAAGTGTTCATAGACTATACAATGGGGAAAGAAAGGATAGTCTTTTCAACAAACGGTGGTGGGAAACTGGAGATCCACGTGTAAAAGAAGGACATTGGATCCTTATCTTACTCCATACACAAAAATCAACCTGAACAGATTAAAGACACAAACGTAAGACCTGAAACTATCGAATTTCTGGAATAAATCATAGGAGAACCCTTCATGACATTGGTTTTGGCAGCGAATTCTTGGATATGACACCAAAAGCGCAGGCAACAAAGCAAAAATAGACAAATGGGACTACATCAAGTTAAAGCTTTTTCCCAGCAAAGGAAACAAATCAATACAGTGAAAAGGCAACCTACAGAATGGGAGATGATATTTGTGAACCATATATCTGATGAGGGGTTAATATAAAAAATATGTTTGGAACTCCTACACCTCAATTGTAAAAAACAAAACAATTAAAAAATGGGCAAAGAGTTTGAATAGACATTCCTCCAAGGGAGGCATACAAATGGCTATGAGGCATATGAAAAGATGCTCACCATCATTAATCATCAAGGAATTGCAAATCAAAATCACAATGAGGCATCACACCTGTTAAGATGGTTATCATCAAAAAATGAGAAAATAACAAGTGTTGGCTGGAAACCTTGTGTACTGTTGATGGGAATGTAAAATGGTGAAACTCCTAGGGAAAACAGCATGAAGCTTTCTCAAAAAATAAAATAAGAATAAAAATACAACTATATGATCTGGAAATCTCGCTTCTGATTATTTGTCTAAAAGAGTTAAAATCAGGATCTCAAAGAGATATTTGCATTCTCTTTCAAATAATGCTCAAATTCACTGCAGCATTATTAACGATAGCCAAGTGGTAGAAACAATGTAAACGTCCATGGATGAATGAACGGATAAAGCAAATGTCACACACACACACTCACATACACACACACGCACACACACACACACACACAGGCATATTACTTAGCCTTAAAAAAGAAGGAAATCCTGCCATTTGCAACAATACAGATGAACCTTGAGCATATTATTCTAAGTAGAATAAGCTAATCACCAGAAGAGAAATACTGCATGATTCCATTTCTCTGAGGTATCTAAAGTAGTCAAACCCCCAGAAAAAGAAAGAAATGGTAGTTGCCAGGGGCTAGAGGGAGGGAGAAACAGGGAGTTGCAGTTCAATGGGTCTAGGGATTCATCATGCAAGATGAAAAAGTTCTAGAAACCTATGGCACAACATTGTGCTTATAGTTAACAATTCTGTACAGTACACAAAAATTAAGACGGTAGATCTCACGTGTTTTTTACCACAATAAAAATTGTTTAAAAATTAGGAGGAAAGATAGTAGGTATGGAAGACAAAAAACAGAGAACCGGTAGACTATTAGGTCCATGTGGGCAGGAGTTCTGTCATCCTGTTCACTGGTGTACTCCCAGGGCTTGGTATAGAAGTTTCACAGTGTTTTGGTTCAACAAATATATTGACTAAAAGAGAATTAAGATCCGTGCTGTACTTAGGGAAAAAAAAGGAAGAAGGAGGAACCAGAACTCAGAACATTAGCAAAAAATTATCCAGAACTGAAAAAAATAACACGCTCAAAATATTCTTGAGAAAAAGAATAAAAACATGAATACTAAATATATCTTGACAAAGGTTTGAATTAACATGATAAGAGTGTGAAAATGAAGAAACCCTCCCAGCACTAGTAAGATAACACACTAACACGTGTTGAACTATATTCCCTTACAGTGTTAGAATGTTGATGTTGACTAAGATATATTGAAACTATGATAAATGAAACTATGAAACTATGATAAAAATATAAATCATAAAATATAACAAATATTAATGCAAACCTATGTTGACATGGGGAAAAAAGTGAGAAAACTCATGGGAAGTGACTGAACTAACACTGTGATTGCTCTTAGTTTGCACAAGGTTGTTATCCCCCATTAATCTATAGGTTCAGTTTTAAAGACAGAATGAGAAAGGAACACGCTCTTACCATAGGGTAGATGAGGAGTTTAAATTGAAACCCTGCTTAAACTTGGGGCCTGAGGACTGTGCTTCCAAGAGAGCTGCTAAAAGCTCTAGTTCTCTGGCATGATGGGTTTGAGAAACCAAAACTCTAGGCCTGTACTTGTCATCAGTTTAGGATTCAAATTTATACTCCTCAATTGGTCTAATACCCCAAGTGAAAAGTTAGCAACAAGAAAAAATTTATCTTTTGCTAAAGATGCCTCTCAGGTGCTGGGCAGAAACAAATGCAAAACTATGCTGGAAGGCACTCATACATATTTCTTAAAAATATATGCGTCTTTTTAAAAGCTCCCTTAAAGGCGAGCTCACAAACATACATAAATATACACATGAATAAGTACACACACGAAAGTATATAAACAATAAGCTAGCAACTGAGAATTTGAGGTTCTATGACAATAATATTCCATGACTTGATATATCATCTACATAATGACAAATTATAGATGTATATCTCCAGCCTGCCCTCTACTCTGAACATTTTCATATATATATGAGAATAATCATATATGAATAGTCATAATGTGACTACATTTATACATACATGAATATGTTAACTCAACATCTGCAATTGGATATCTAATGATCATCTCAAATTTAGTACATCCAAAATTAAATTCTTGATTTCTCATCTAAACTGCTCATCACCCTCCTTTACCATCCTTGATTTCTATTTTTTTTTTCACATTTTTTGTCCAATCCATTAGTAAATCTTGTAAGTCAACCTTTAAAATGCATCCAAAATTTGGTAACTTGTTACCACTTTCTCCAAGTCTACCTTCCACCAAGCCATTGTTAACTCCTTGTACTCCTGCAGTAACCTCCTAACTGGTTTCCCTTCTTCTACTCTTGTCTCCCTTTCAATTTGTTCTTCACACATAAACCATTCAATCATTCATTCATTCATTCAACGAGTACTTAGTGACTATGGCCCAATACTCTTCTAGGTTCTTGATATACATCAGTGAATGAAACAGACGTATTTTCTGCACTTGTCTGTATGTTTGGCCAAAATGATTTGTTGTTGTTGTCAGATTATGTCATTTTTCTCCTTAAAATAATGTGATAGTTCTTATCTCACTCAGGACAAAATCTAGATTCCCTGTAGTAATGAGGCCTTATACAATCTAACCTCCTTAGAAAATTTCTCACCTCATCTCCTACTGTTTCCCCCTTACTCATTTGACTTCAACTATACTTGTTTCTCCGATGTTCTTGAAGTATGGGAATCGTGCTCCTCCCTCATTTCCTCATGACCTTCATCTTCCTGTTCTGTCTGTGTGGAGTGCTTCAGTTCACTCTGATCCAGTTTCACTACTTTCAAGGCTCTCATGAAAACTCTGTTTTAAATTGCACTTCCTTCTACCTCTTTATCCTCATTTATTTTTCTTTAGATCGTTTATAATGTCCTAAAATTTTATACATTTATTTGTCATATCTCCTCAGGCCTGCAGTTCTTAAACTACTCACCCAGGTGCTCTGGAGCACTACAGTGAACTCACAGGGGCACTGTGGGATACAGTAAATATTTGAGGGAACTGTCATGATACTTGATATATTTCAGACGCCACCTAAACTGCTAATTTGAGGAAGATTAGTTTTAATGCTAGATCACATTACATTCTTTTAGGTGGTGTCATAGCTTTACAAAGCTGGGTTTTCGGAGGTAGTGACAGTGATAAAAAACCAAGTACCACAAAAAAATCAATATGGAATAATAAATGAGAGTAGTGGTTCCAATGGAATTCCAATGGTTGAGCAGTGCTGAACAGCTGCTCACTTCCCATTAGTAATTAATTGTGATCATTAAAGAATGGAGTAAAATACTATTTTTTTCAATGTATGTGTGTTATTGTTTTAAATAATGTGTTAGGACATAAATAAGTTGTTTAGACCTAAATACTTAATACGATGGAAACTTTAGGTATTTCTTTTGGCCTAAGGGTGCTACATAAAATTATCGAGAAACTAAGGGTGCTGTGAACCAAGATAGTTTGGGAACCTGTGCCCTAAACTATTAGGTCCATGCAGACAGGGCTTTGTCTCTTTTCCTGGTACCTAAAAGAGAATTGACATAATAGCACTATCGCATTACTCAGAGATAGCCTTGAAAGATAGTGAAGGGAAATCTTCACAGTGGGAAGAACTTTAGCTATCTCTGGCGGTCACCTTATTTGAAAGAGATGGCCTGAGGCTCAGATTGATATGGGTTTATGGTGGCTAAAAGATTGGATGGCTGATAAAATAAGATTAGAAGAGTGATAACTAAGAAATCCAGGTGGGAAGTATGTGGTTGGACATCTCAGAGATGGCACAGGGTGTGAAGATTATCAATTTCTTGCTAAATGCCCACCAGAGGCCATTCATTCACTGAAAGGAGGCTTTCATAAACAGCTAGACAAGATTATCCACCCTGGGAATGTCAGTCAGCCTCTTTTCCTAGCCACTCTTGATCAAAAGGCTTATGTGCAAAATGCCTGTGGAGACAGAGAATGAAGCTACATGTTGGCTCATCAACAAGGTCTTCCTCTCACCAGGATTGTTCTGGCTTCTTTGCCCAGTTGAATTTTCAACCTGCCAATCTCAGAGGGCAATCCTCAGCTCCCAACAGGGCACCATCCACTGGTGGCAGGTACATTACATTAGACTCTTTCCCCATGGAGAAGAGCAGTGAATGACACATTTTATGGGAATTGGTTTTCTTCTCTTTGGGCAGTGCTTCTGCCAGAGAAACCATCCAAGGACATTCAGAATGCTTTACCTATCACCATGATATTCCATACAACATTGCTTCTGATAAGATGATTCATTTTATGCAAAGGAAATGCAATAATGGGCTCCCTCAGAGAATTACCTGAAATTTTCATGAGGCTCAGTAGAAGCTGGCTTTTATCAGCCAGCAGCAGCAGCTTTGATAGAATGATAAATAGTCTGCTGAAAAGTTAGTTGTAGTGCCAGCTGGGAGAACATTTTCCTACTGGATATACTATAGGTCATACACTTGTGGTTGATATTTGATGGTACCAACTCGTATCTAGAGTCTATTTTTCTGGGGAGAAAGGAATAGAGACGGAAGTGGCTGCCTCATTATTTCACTAAATTACCCACTGTGAAATATTTTGTTTATCTTCTCTGCCACCTTGAACTTCGTGTGTTTGGAGGTCCTGCTGCTGAAGATAGGAATCATGCTATCACAGAACACCATCATGGGGCAGATGAATTGGAAGCTGGATCTTTCCCCTGGCCATTTTGAGTATGTTGCTTAACCAAAAGGCTAAGAAAGAGGGTCACTATATCAGGGAGAGTGATCCTAATTATCAATGGAGATATTGAGTTTCAGTTATACAACTGAGGCAACAGAACGCAGAGGATTTACTAAGGCACCCCTTAGTGATCTCTTTCTCAATATTCCTGATGGACGGAAAGCTACAGCAGATCCTGGAAAAATGGAGGTCTGGTTTACTTCAGCAGAGAAAGGACACCATCCAGTCAAGATGATGGCTAAAGCTAAGGGGAGCATGGGATATATGGTAGAAGACAAAGACTGTAATTATCGGCTTGGGCCTCGTGACCAAGTAAAGAAGCAGGGACTCTAGCAGTAATGTTTTATACTCTATCTGTCTATCTGTCTGTCTTTGTTTCTTCCCATTATTTTGCTGTTTATTTTTCCCTTTTTCCCCTCATCCTCTCATGATCTTATGAGAAGAATACAATAAATTGTGAATTGACATTACAATGTCATGATCTGGAACAAAGAAAAAGAATAGATTTTGCAGGGCAAAAGGTATAGATTGTACTGGATATTTTCAATTTTACCCTCCAGATCTCCACCCTTTAACCCCTTGCTTGTTTCTTTGAGAGGCCAAGCTATGTGGACTACATTATAGGACTCCCTTGCCTCTAGCTTCTGGTTGGGTTAGGCCATTGGGAGTCACTGGAAGGAGACCGGGAGGTATGTGATAAGGGTGATTCTGTCTCTTTCCCAGTCTGAGTTAGCAGTAGTTCCATCTCTTGATTTAAGGCCACATCAGCTACTAGCTGGCCCTCCATGTTTTGCAACTGCTGTGAGTTCCAGTAATCACTGCCTCTCCTCGTCTGTTCAGATCTTGTGCTAGGGACTGCATTACTCCGTGTTCGTTTCCTTATGCCCTCCCACACATTGATAAATGGTTCTTTTATTAAATTCATGATTGTACTGTTTAAATGTGCTATATCTTTCATGCCAGGACCATGACTGGTGAAAACAAGCAAACAAATTTCACAAACAGACTCAAGCAATAGTTTTTGTGGCCATATGTTAAGATCCATGTAGAAAACTTTGGCTGGTGTGGATGGGCAGTCTTACTCTACAGCCTCTCTTAACCACTTCACACGATCTTCAGGAAGTTTGAAAACACTTTTTTGAAGTCATTACCCTGATGCTTTTAACTCAGAGTAAAGTTTGGATAAACTGTCTCATCCTGTGCTTCTAGTTTGCAAACAAGGTCTGTCGTCTGCTGGCTCATTCAAGATGGCATAGTGAAACTGTGCCCCATTTCCCAAGCCCAGCAAATGCCAGTCTATTTATCTGTTTAAAGCTTAGCTGAAACATAAAATAAGGTGATGAACATCACCAAAAGAAATAGTATATTGTATAAGGCACTAATCAAAATAAAATACGGATGAGTGAGGAATTAATCCTTATTAATTTATAGATGTTTACATTTGAAGTTTGTATCCATAAATATTATTTAGGAACACCCAGTTTACTGATTATTGTATTTCAGCTAAACCAGCAACCAAAAATAATTAGTTCCTGGAGAATCATCAATAATATTAGTTCTCATCTATCTGCTAATGAACCTGTACACTTTCTAATTAGATTACCTGAATTCCATTCTACACAACAAAATAATTACTTTTTCTCTGACTTATTCCTTATTCTCAATGAAAAAAAATTCCTTTCATGTTCTTTTTATCCAAAATCTGAGTTTGGAACAAACTTTAAGCTCAAACAAATGGCACCATGGTTATTGGCAAGAAAAGAAAGAATGATGCAATGGCGTTCAGCAATAATGAAACATAAAATATTCAAAAGCATTTCAAGCAGGTGGTGCCACCTGCACCCATCTAATTCCTATCCTGACAGTCTGCCACCCACTTGTTAAAAGGATGGAGAACTTGATACTTGTTCAGGCTTGGTGGGGAAAGGGGCCTGTGGCTCCAGCTCAAGTACTAAGTCAGATATGGAGGGAGGGATTATTACTATTAGTGCCAGCGGATAATTTTCTTTCTGTGAAACAACTGTGGGGATCCCCTCAACAAATCTAGCTTTGATATTGGCAAGCTATCAAATACGAGAATGGACACCTGTGGGCCAGGAATTCCCAGCTGTACTTGTGGCCCTGCTGTTCCAGCTGGCTGGCATTTCCTTACAAAGACTAGAGAAGAAGGTCTGGAGGAGGGGGTGGTAATCCATTAAAGAAGTTCAGCCTGCACTGAAATCGAGAAATATATTAGGAGACCATTTTAAGGGATGTCATCTTTGGGGAACCAATAGAAGACGAATGAAACCAAATAAAGCCAGCATCTTTTTAAGGCCCTTAGGGTGTTCTTTCTTTTAACGCCATTGTGATACGGAGGCTATGTGATCAGCTCTGGAAGAAAACACTGTGAAGCATGTTGAATGAATAAGCAAATGACTAAATGAATTAATCAGTGATTGCTGTAGTTATTTTTTTTCCAAATCCAAATGCCACACTCAGGCTATACACATGTACTTTACATTTGCATCTTGTTATTGGAGATGCTGTTGTTAAAGATGCTCTTCTGCCTGCCTTGTGCTGGGAAATAAAATTTATCACAACCATTTCTGGCTCTGTTTGTGTTTGATCATATGTAAATCACTTTACAATGAGTCTTAGATTCTCTATCATCTAATACTTCTGTATATCATTAGAGACAAAATGGAGTAATATTATTAGAAATCATAGTGGTAACTTTCACAGTCATGGAAAAACTTAAGCTTGTCTGGTAGATAATCCTCACCTGAGGGTTTCCTTTCTAAAAAAGTAAAACCATGTCCATTTGAGTAGATCTGGCTGTAGATATTATTCCTCAGCAGATGCTAATTTGCTTCAAGTTAATTTACATTGATTTTCTTCAAGTTGTACTTCTTGAGTAAAATCACCAAGATAGGCCAGGTTTAGCATAACCCTATTACCTCTGGTCATTGTTTTCTATCTGGCCAGTGACAGCAGAGGAAGAGAATCATAATGGTGGTGATATCTTCAGGTACTAACATAGCCCTTAATTTATCCATTTCCCAAACATGAGGTCATTTATGGACAAGAGTATTTACCTCATATCCTCCGGCTACCTAGGTGTTGCATCTGATATCCATTATGGTTTGTGTGCTATAATTGTCTGACAACAGTAGCTGATCCATGGAATTACCTCATCTCCTGTACTAGGGAGAAAGAACAGGCAAAAGACATCTCTTAGAGAAACTAAAGTAGCCAGCATTACAACTGCAATTATTGAGAGCGAACATTGCTTATCCAGGTTTGAAATAGTTAAAATTGTCTATTAGAAGGTAGTGTGTTCATCTGCTGTTAAGTCATTTTGTTATTACATGTATTCCAATCTTAGAGAAGGTAGGGCCTGACAGCCCTGGTGGTGTGAGGTCCGAAGTAGGATCCTGTTACTAAAATCCTTTTAGCAGCCTAGAATTTCTTCAAGAAAATGAATGTTTTATACTGCTGATCTTAATGGATCAAGGGCCTGTAATTTGTGTAAAACATCTATGTATATGGCAGTGTATCAGAGTTCCATGTAAAAAAATGTTTCTAGTGGGGATATACAGGGACCAAAATCCTAAGAAAAATAACAGTGAAAACTTCATATTTATTTTCTAGGTGACATTTTCAGGTCGTCTGGTGTGAAACAGCATTCAGCACCAGACTTAAATCTCATGCCAAACAGAGTAACTAATCTCAGCGTGGTGGTGACAGGTGCAAGCCTTATGGCTTTTTACTGTAGGTTCACTGGGAAGTGGCCCCTAATAATGCTGCCCAGGGTCATGCTGATTCAGAGAATCTGTTTCCTCATATCTTCAAAACACTGACTTTCTAATTTTTTTTGAATAATGTTCATTTCTATTAGTAAACATTCAACTTGACGCAAATATTTCTACTTTTCTTTTTTTCTGCTCCAACTGTTGTAAAAGAGTTTTTTTGGGTTTTTATCTTTTACTGTTAAGGAAGTAAGACTGGTTTAGATGAATGTTTGAAAATGATTATATGCAAACCACTCTGAATTAGAATTTACTTAACATTTTCCCAAAAGAGTAATGGCACCGAAAGCAAATGTTTATTTAACATTACGCAGAGAAAAGATCAGGTGTGCATTATGATGTATGTGGACAGATCCAAGGGCGTTCTTTATTTTAGTGGTTATTTGTGTTATGTTTGCAAATAGCAAGCATGCCATCATTTATTTCTCATATCATCCCTGCTATAGTAATGATTTATTTGTATCTTTAAAGACATTAAAGGTGTAGGATGATCTTATTTGTTTGGCCAGGTACAGACTTAGAATCTCATTTGCTGGCTGTCTTAAATCACAAAATATCTTTGTAATTTGAAGAAGAGGAAACAGCATTTAAAAATTCCTTTTGCTTCGCAATCCAAACAAGTGGACAGTGAGCCCTCTCCTAAACGCATGGAACTACACTATAATGTAACAGGAACATTCATATTATTTCATAGTTAGTGCATATATATATATATTTTTTTGAGGAAGATTAGTCCTAAGCTAACATCTGCTGCCAATCCTCCTCTTTTTGCTAAGGATGATTGGCCCTGAGCTAACATCTGTGCCCATCTTCCTCTATTTTATGTGAGAAGCCCTCCATAGCATGGCTTGAGAGTGGTACTAGGTCTGGCCCCGGGATCCGAACCGGCGAACCCCCGGCAGACGAAGCAGAGTGTGCGAACTTAACCACTATGCCACTCGGCCAGCCCCTGTTAATGCATATTTTAACATTTGCTTATCTTTGGGGTTGTAGGGGTTGGCTGGAGGGGTTTAGGGAGGAAGAAGTTGTGCTGGACTTGTGACTGCTGTCCCCTCGTCTGGCCTAAATTTTTCTCCTACTGGAATCTCACCCTTAATTTCACCTCTCAAGAAAGAGTCTTCCTGATTTACTCCTCTTCTATCCTTTACTTAAACAACTTTACTTATTTACCTGCTTGTCGGTGACCATAGTCCCCATACCGACCTGTGATACACAGCATTTAAAGTGAGCATTTTTATGAAAACCAGTTTACTTGACAACACACACATTTCTCAACCCAGAGGGCTCATTAGAATTATCTGGGGAAATTTCAAACAATACTAATGTTTGGTCCCTATGCCAGGCCAGTAAAATCAGAATCTCTGGGGCTGCTGCCCAGAGTTTGGTATTTTTATAAATTATTCTAAATCAAAGAGGGTTGAGAACCACTGCTGTAGTGGGAGGACACACCATGGCACAGTGAAGACGGGTCAGAGCTCAATATTGCTGACTTGTTAAGAGAGTGGAGTGAACGGGGATGGAGTGGTTTTGCTTGAATATGATGCAAAAGAACTTGGAATTTATCCTGTATGGCAATTGCAAACCACTGAAAGATTTTTAAGCCAGAAATTGATATCAAATTTCTGTTTGAGAAGGGCAATTTTCAGCCATGCAAGGACTCTCAGCCTGCAGTCTACAGACCATTCTGTAAATGGGCTTCAAATTGAAAGTAAAATTTCAGAAAATTTTGCACAGGTAGGCATACACACAGTTTTCTTGGGAAATTATTTAGCTTTCACCTTCTCAAAGGAATATAGACCTTAAAATTGTTTAAAAATCATTAATTTTAATGAATGGATGCTAGGGGACTTGGATGTAGAAAAACAAATTAGAACTATTGTAATTCCATATACATGTCATTTATCTATTTCTGTAGATAATTTAACCAGGGAAAATTGCATTCCTGTAGCTGTTACATTTAGCAGTTAGATAGCCATTTCAACAAGAAACTTTTCTGTCCAAGTAGATGAAAATATGCTAAAGTATATCTCAAAAACACATTAGATTTACAAATGCATCCCTAATAAAAGAACAATATCAACTTATAAAGATAATTTCATGTAAATATACAAATTTAAATATGATTGACCTTAAATAACATAGATCTGACATTATTGATAGTTTAAACAAAACTCACCAAATCAGTAATTTAGATACTACTATAATGCTGCCAATTAACAAGTGAAGAAACTGAGGCATAAAGACGTTAGGGGACTTTCTTTAGCACCAAGTTTAGCTTCCTGGGCATGAGACCTGCTATTGAATAGTGCTCCATGCTCAGAAGGGCCCTGTGCTTGAATTAGCACTTAGTTATTGCTGAATTAATAATTTTTGAAAAAGAGACTGCTTTTTCATTTTGCACTGGGCCCCACATATAATATAGTTGGTGCTATCTAGAATATATGGCCAGTCAGTGTTAATTGGATTCCCTACCCATACAACAATACAATTGGAATTCAGACTCTTAACATTGAATACCTATTGTTTGTTATTATTATTGTATCAGTTAATATAGGCTGCATGGGAAAGAAAACACAATAGGGACGTTTACTTGATCGAGTAACAGGAAGTCCAAATGTAGAACAGGTTCCAGGACTGGTTTGTCCAATAACTCAATGACTTCATCAGCACCCAGATAGTTTCTGTCTGTCTGTCCCATCATCTACTGGGTCAATCTACCCAGCTACTGGTTCCACTGAATGACTGCTAGTAACAATTCTGGACTTCAGGCTTCCTTGTTCATTTCCTGAGAAAGGGAGAGAGTCGACTTTCTAGATTCTCTCCAAGAACGGAGGGATGTCCTTTCCCAGAAGCTCCCAGTCTTATTGACCAGTATCAGGCCAAATGCCCACTTCTTAAGCATTTGAAACTCTGTACCAAGGCATAGAAGACCACAGAATGGTTTGATCTAATCAGGACTTACTTTTTGTAATTGCTAATGGACAAGCTTCTGCCAAGGCATGTGGACCAGTAGGAATAAATTAAATTCTGGAGAAAAATTGGATTTTGTGAAGAAGGGGGGGAAGCGATTCTGGATTGACAAACAATATTTACCTCAACTCTAAATTCTTCATGTAGTAGGTTATTAGGGCTTGTAATTGCTATAATTATTTCAATATACTATTTAGAGGAATGCTTTTCCAAGAGTAGAGTCTGTGGATTAATTTCACAAGTCTGCTATGGAATGAAATAATAAGAATAATATGGTAAATTTTTCATAATACAACCCTAGCAGAGAGGTAGTCAGTACGTGGTTAAAAAAGCAAAATATCTGGATTCAAATCTTGCCACCACCACTTACTAGCCATGTGAACATTGGCAATCATAAAAAATTCTCTCTGCTTTAGTTTCTTCATATATAAATTAAGACAATACTAGTAACTTCTGTAATACAGTTATTGTGAAGATTAGCTGATTTAGTAAATATAGAGCACTTTGAACGGAGTCTGGCAGGTCATATTGTAAACATTATAAATATGTAACTACTGTATAAGTCAGAGTTCAACCAAGGAAGCAGACACCACTCTGCATGTTCCAAACAGAGAATTTAATAGAGAAATTGATTACACTGGTGATGACAGAGCCAAGATGCTACCCATAGTACAGTGAGGCAACACAGAGATTAGGAACAGCAGGAAGCTGTTGTCATGTCAAGGCTGAAGGGATACGGATAGCAGGTGAGGTTAAGGGATGTCAAAGATAAGTCTCCCAGGAGAAGTTGTAACTAGACAGCAAACTCTGGTGGAAGCTGAAGTCATGGAAGGGATGTGGTTGCAGCTGGAGTTGCTGTCCCAAGGAGGAGGTGAATTATCCTAGCCTCTCCCTTTCCCCTAACCTCTGGTTTTCCATCCGTGTCTCTCCTGAGCCACACCTACCTAGAAGTCAGCTATGCAGGGGCCTGGGGAGCCTACAGAGGTTAGCCCTCCCACCACACAGAGCAGAGCAGCAAAGGGTACATAACAGATCTGTGAGCAAACAGGATGGTGCTGGTGATGCTGGCATAGATACAGACATCATCACCTCATGAGGTGCTGAGTGCCCTGGGAAAATTATAACCCTACTTGTGGTCTATTTTTGTGTGATAAAAAGATAATTTATTCATGTTTATCAGTTTAGGCAATTTCATATGTAAATTTATTTTTCCTTTATCTTGCCTTAAAGGTTTTTTTTCCCAAAATGCATTTTTGTTTACTGTCTTTGATTAGAACGTGAGGTAAAATGAAAGGCCACTATTATACTCACTTTGCAATTGAAGAAGTTGAATGTTAAAGTTTATCCAGTTATTTAAGGATCACTAGAGGGAAACTGAATGGATTCCTTTCATTTCTGTAAACGGAAGTCCATTTGTCCTAATAAAAGTACAACAGTAGTTTGTTATTTATTTAGAGTTATGTATTAAAGTATTGTTTCTACTAAGTAACCTCTACTCCTACAGATTTCAGCATTCTGAAAAGCTGTAGCCTGTGTGTGTGTGTGTGTGTGTGTGTGTGTGTGTATGTACACATTGTCTATGCAGCTGTTATTTTTTTCCTAAGAATTCTGGTAGTATTGCAAAATAGCATTTTTTGCTTTGTTTTTACCTTTACATTTCTATAAGAATACATAATGGGCTCCCTATATATTGGGTTCTGATTTTTGAATTTTTGTTTTTCAAATTCAATGTCTTATCTTCAAATAGCCAAACTTCTGACCTCTCAAATTCTACTGAAGTCTTTTACTTGATTTCTTAGCATAATGACCTTTTATGTTGGGAAGACTTTCATAGAGTGGAAGATCTGGGAAATCATTTTTAAGATATAGTGAAGTATTTTAATGATATACAAATAACAGGCTAGGAAGTGTAACTTTTGCTGATGTGACACCAGTTTATCTACCTTCAATTTTTTCCATTGACATTTCAGTCATAGGAGTTGAGTAGTAAGGCCCCAAGGCCATGACATCATCTTTAGGTACATCAGAAGGTTAGGATTTAACCTTTCATGGTCTCTTGGTCTTATTTGAAAGTAGATAATGACCTCTACAAATTTGAAGGCTTTAGCTTTTAGAATATGAATTTTTCTACCTAATCAACCTTCACCCGTAAGACTGCAAGACTTCCAGCATCCATTTCAAGTTTCCCTTCTGGGTATAAATCAGTTCAGTGTATTTAAGACACTCTTTAGGTTTCAGATTTTTAAAACATCCTCCTAACAAATTTTTCTCTCAATTATCACAGAGCTGTGCCCACTCTAAGTTTGTTTCAAAGCAGGAAGAGGAAAGGGTCCTGGCACTCAGTGTGGCATGCTTATGGCTGTCCCATAGCAGCATTGCTCAGACACAATGTAT
This sequence comes from Equus przewalskii, assembly GCF_037783145.1. Lineage (NCBI taxonomy): Eukaryota > Metazoa > Chordata > Mammalia > Perissodactyla > Equidae > Equus > Equus przewalskii. Next base: position 19,350,898 of record NC_091850.1, read on the forward strand.
GAGCGTTTGATGAGATGGTTTATACACAATATGTCACGCAATGTCACACAGTAACTCTATATAACGTGTCCAGAGTGCCTGAGTCAAGGAGGCTTTAAGTAACAGCCACCAAACTCTACCCTGCTGACTTTCATGCTTTCTTACTGAATCCCCCTTATGAGCTCTACTTTGGTCTTATTTTAACAATAATTTTTATCCCAGAGGCACAGACTCCCTCCTGCTAGATTCTATCATTACTTTTCTTACATCCTTTTTCCAATTAACTTTTGGCCAGTGACACAATCATGAACAGAGTTAGCTTACTTTTTCTGGGGAAATCCATACACTACATATACAAGGAGATTCAAAACCTTAAGAGAAGGAGCAAATAGTTTTTGTAAAGTGGATAATTGCCACTTTAGCCGCAATGCCAAGCACATTCTATACACTATGTAAGTGCTTGTTATTAAATGATTGCATGTGTATATGAATGAACAAATTCAAGAGTAAATGAATTAAACTCCATCTTGATTAACTTGGGTCTCTGGACCACTCATGAGCCAGCAAATAACCAGAACAAAGCAAAATAACGATTTATATATTTTCTTTTAGAATAAAAATTATTTTCCTTCGAAAACTGACCTAGTTTACATATGGTAAATAATTAAAAGCCTAGGCTTTCTCCCACCCATAGACCCAGACTTGGTTTTTAACATCTGCAACTCTCCTGGGATGGAATTTAATGCTCGTTCACATGGTTACACCAGTGTTGCAGTTTCAACCTAAAAGCTGGTCATTTCCAGACGTAGCCCACTGTCCATAGTTAATAGGTCCTATTATTCATGGATATGTTTGATCAGCTATAAGTGCTTTAGGGTTTAGAAACTGAGTGTTATTTGTCTCTTCACTAAAAACATACATCATAATGATACATCGTTAATAGTAAAATGCTTTTCTAATTATACAGATCAAACAAGGAATGATAGCTCTTTATATTTCAAATGTTTATCTTCTATGGAAAACCTAACATTAATAGAATATTTGGGCTTAACCTAGTGATGATGAAATAATAATTTTATAAATAATGAAATCATCTTCTGAAGTTCTATTTTCTACTTATATATTTGAATCCTCAATTATGAGACTTGATAATGAGCGAATATTCAAATCCTTAAAGAAATTTACATAAAGTTCCACAAAATATAAATTACTTTCAAGAATCTTTATTTATAAATTAAAACTTTTATATATGGTTAAAACTTTTAAAAGATACATGATAAGAATTGCAAGTTAAATAAAAGAAAAACCTGAACACAGTTTAAAATTTAGTGGTAAAACTGCTTCTATTTAAAGGTGCTAATCTTCTTGCCTGCATGTCTAAATAAACAGAAGGTGTTTTCCAAGTTTTTATGATGGATTTTACTTCAGGTTCTGTTTGAAAAAAATGGAAATATCCTAAGCTTTCAGGAAGTAAAAAAAGAATTTAAGCTCATAAAAAAAGTCTTTGTGGCTCTGCTTAATGTTCATGTCATCAGTTAAATTAGATGTGACAGGACCAGTAAGTCTGGAGATTTTCACCACTAGTGTGATTGCCTTGAAGTATTTTGTCTCCTTAGAATCTCTTTGGCTCCATTTCCCAAGGAAGTTGACTCCATGTTAATCCTGTTGACTCTTTCACAGTGGTTTTAAATAGTCTGTGTCCAGCCCTAGGGAAGAGAATGCTTCCCTGAAGACGGCTAGCCCTTTTAGCCACCCGGCTTAGCCACCCGGTCATCATCCTTCTCCTAGGAAAGAATGCTAATTACAAGAAGAGATTGCTTATATCTTAACACAGCAGCAAGAGTTGAAAGAGTCAATTACTTATTTAGGGATTGTATATGAGGTTAAAGAGTGTGCCCTCTCAAAGGTCTTTAAACTGAGAACTGCCACATTCAAAGAAGAAATGGCTCAAAACGGTGATGAAGCCAGGCAACGTATTTTCATCACCCAAAACACAGTCATACTTTGTAAGCAAGCTGGTGTTTGGTTGACTTAGAGGGATCTGGACTCTTTATCATAATACATAAGGCACTCAGAATTTCATAGGTTGACCTTGAAAACAATTCTTTATTTAATTATTTTATCACTTGATAAGTACCATTTAAATAACCTGCTATTGAATTACATAGAGGTCACGATTTTAAACTTTACCCTGCTTTTGCTTTAATGATGAAAATATTGGTATTTGCTTTTATGCATTCTTCACCACTTATATGACTTTTAAGGTAGATGTTTTATTTAAATAATAAATATATTGGAATCCTCCAATGCAAGAGTCTTAGAGAAATAAACATTTTAAATGAATAATTTTAAAATAAATTACTGTTAAGAAAACATGCTTTATTAATAACCTAGACCTGAACTTTAGATGATGAGTGACAATAGATTACAATGTGGTAGGAAAGAATTGCTTTTGAAGGGTAGAAAATGTTCTACCCTTCAAAATTTAGCTGGCAGATTTAGCTAACAGAAAAAAATCTACACTTTAAAGCAATACTATTATGTAGGATTTAAATAAATTTAATTTTTATATTATCACCATGATCATGATTCAATTATCTGATTTCTCTAATTTTACCTCTAGTATGAATGTGCAATAATAATTAGGATAAAATTATTCCTATGTAAAGCACTAACCTATATTTATAGAGCTTTCATCACTTTTACAGATCATTGATAGAGATTCTGGTTTCTAACAAATTTCTACTCAAGATGATTATGTTTCTCATGTTTAATTGTTATCCTTTCTAATCTAATAAAATAAAACTGAAAAACTTCTCACGAGATATATTCATAGAAAGCCTTTGAGAAAATAGTAATAACAGCACCTTAGACTAAACTATTTGGAGGGAAAGGTAAAAGCTGATATTCCTTCCCAGGAGCTGGTTTTAAGCCAGGGAGCAATTTGAGATACTGTTGGTACATTCCAGAACTCCCTTTGGTCTTAATTAGAACAATTGAAAGAAACTGTTAATTTTGATCAGCTGGTGAGAAGCCTGCTGTTACAGTCAGTCATTTCTATGGAGTTCAACTTTCAAGTTCATAAGCAAAAGAGTTAGATTAAAGGATTTTTCCTCCCGGTAAATCATTAGCACAAATGCATCATTTCAAAATTAATACTTTAAGATTGAGCTGTATTTTAAGGTTATAGAGTTGCTAGTTTAAAATGTGACACATAATGTACGAGTAATTCATTTCACAGTGGGTTGTATATTTTTAGTTTCCATATTTAGAGCTAAATAGAATATTTTAATTTGTGGAAAATCCATCTTTTGGGAACCTATGCTGATATTCATGCTATGTATCTACACGGTAATCAAAAATAGTTTTGGGGAAAAAAGTAATGTAGGGAGGCCATGCAATAGGTTAGAAGGGGCGACAGTGACGAAGAAAAATAAAGTAGGAATGTGGCGGGTGAGGTGCCTTCAATAACTTTTGTGTTTAAAACACAAGACCAAACCATGGGACAGTGAAAAGAGAAAGCAAGAGAAGACACCACACAGAGTTACCCACAGCAAAAAATGGTAACGCAAGATTTCTCATTGACTGTCACAGCCAGCAGAGAGGGTGCGATCACCGGAGAGATCTGACATTGACAATGGATAGATTCAGTTGCTGGTGCTGTGGATTCGCAATTCCTTTCCAGAGGGATGTTGATTACTTTTGCGTCCCTGGTGATCTCCAGATGTGTGCGCCTGATGGTCCATGCCCGGTGCTCTGTTGGGATTCAGGAGGACAACACTGGAGCTTCCAGTTTTATTTGTTTTTCTTTCTCTCATATCTTTTCTGTCTGATTTATAATGTGCATATTGTATTAATACAGTAGCCCACGTACATCTACACACATTAAATAGATAAATATAATGGTGCACAATTAAAATGACTGCTTTGGTCTATATAATGACCAAGGTCCCTTCAAGCCTAACTTTGTCTGAGTCTACATATATGGTTGTATGACTGTATTTATGTGTATTCAGATTATATATTCAAATAATTTTACATTTGCATCCCATGGAGGGAAGGTTTTCTATTATCTACTTTGTAACCTTAATTAAATACAAGTGTCTACTCACCCACCTCCACTATCTTGCTGGCAGTTTGGGTGTGTGTCTCATCTCCCTTTGAACACCATGATTCTTGTATAACTTCTACTGAGAAGGAATGTTTCCTAAGGGGTTACAGGCATAGCTTCATTTGCATACATAGTTCAGAAACTGTAGGTTATTATAATAGTTGTTAAATACTCATTTGTATCTCCATAAGTATCCATAAATGGTAGTAAGTAAGGAAGAGCCAACATCAGAAGCAGCAACAGCTGAATGAGTCTACCAAGAATAGAGGCTGAGAGGAACCAGAGGCTAGATACCAGAAGAAAGAGTATAAAATTATTCAGCCCTAATTGGCAGAGAGCTCACCAATGGGTGGTCTCAAGGACAATATTGGTGGAAGCCAGCCTTAAACGTTATCTCAATCATTATACATACTCTAGTTTTTCATACCCTTTCCCCCAGATGGAGACTTATGAGAACATAGGCCTTTGTGTAATGAGTTAATGAGAACTTTCTGGAATGGTCAGTTCACAGCTTCTGTATGTGTACTTAGAAGAGTAGCCACTGAGGTATATTTGGCCCTTTTTGCTTTCTACTGGATAGAAGAGGGGAAGATCGTATAATAATGTCGGAACCTAGGCCAGATCCCCAGACTCTGAGATCTCTGCAGTAGCCCAAGAGTCTTCCCTTTGAAAAAGCCACCCAGGGCATTCTGATGCACTTATTCAAAAAGCACTGCAAAAATACTTTTCTCTAATCCCTTATTAAAAACTGTAAGCATGAGTAGTATTTTGAAATTCTGAAGTTTCTGGATTTTGGAAAGGTAATATGGTACATAGACCATATGTTACATAATATCCCCAGCAGGCCTTGAGGTAGCATACCAGTATCAGTCAGGGTCCAGTTGAGAAAAGAGAAATCTCATTAGATATTTCAATAGAGGAAGTTTAATGTAAGAGATTGGTTACCCAGGTGTTGCAGAGATGAAAGGACAAAAAAGAAAACACTGAGGGATCCAGAGAAAATAATAGCAAGAAGAGTTTATGGGAATTTAGAAGGTTAGAAAAGGGCATTGTCCAACTGGAGACATGAGGCTGATTCTGGAGGTGCCAAAAGAAACTGGAACCCACTGTGAAAGTGGAACCCACTGTGAAAGTGATTCTGTTAGCAAACAGACAGAAGGGAGCAAGTCTCCTCTCCCTCATTCCTGCCTCCCTTTGGTAGAATGGGAAGCCAGTTGGCAAAAGAGAAATGTAGGTTGAAGGGTTTCAGCCCCAGCATTTCAGAGTCAACTATGGAAGGGGGGATTAGAGTATGAGACAATAGCTTAGTAACAGGTCACTATGTCTATAACAAAAATAGTATTCATCCCAAGTAGGAACAATAAGTAAATGGCATAACAGCTGCTCAGTTGAAGTTTTGCAGCCAAATGAGTTGGCTGAAAATTAAAAAAAAATTAAATCCAAAAATTAGTTATGGATAAGGCAGTGTGGACTTGTACTACTGTTAAAGGGAAGCACCTTCTCTGCTTTCTCAATCTTCTTAGGCTTTCCCTAAGCACACGTTTTGCTTGTTTACTGGCTCTGAACTTAAAGAGGTAGAGTGACTTCTTTGAGAATAACTAGGCACACTCAAATCATATCTGTCTTTTTCTTCCTCTTGAGTACAATCTTGATTATAGAAAGACTGAGTTCCCTTCTGCTGCTTCATGTCATAAATCAGGTGTGTGCAGGTCCCTTCTATGTGGAAAGGTTTGTCCTAGTTCAGCTTTGCCTATGATGGGAATTTAGTAGTGCAAGCCCACATGGGAAAGAGATCTAAAGCCACATCCACAAATTTGGCCCTTAACAGTAATAAAAGTGATATTTTTTGTTAGTGCCAAGTCGATCACGACTCCTAGTCACCATGTGTACAGCAGAGTGGAAGCCTACCCAGTCTTTTTGCGCCATCCTCTCACCTTCCTGAGCTGTATCAGACAATGCTCCACTGCTTATTCATAGGGTTTTCACTGCCAAATTTTTCAGAAGCGAGTGGCCAGATCCTTCTTCCTGGTCTGTCTAGTCTGGAATCTGCACTGAAACCTGACCACCATGGGTGACCCTGCTGGTATTGGAAATACTGATGGCATAGCTTTCAGCCTCACAGCAACACACAGCAGCCATAGTGTGACAACCGACAGAGGGATGGTGTGATTCTCTAATGGGGAAATGAATTTGGGTCACCACCGAATCTTAACCACTAGACCAACAGGGCTGGTTGATATTTTTGCCTCCTTCTTTACTCAGTAGGGAAGGTAGAAAAGAGTAGTACAAATATTTGGGGGGGGTCTCTAAGAGAACTTATTGTTCAACATAGTAATGCTAATTACAAAGTTCATTGGTAGAGAAGGCATTTTGCAAATATTTTCTACCTTTTAATGGCATTAGCCTATGCTGTCTTTGAAAATTGTTGGTCCTTGGGAGATGTATGCAATGATGCTCTGACAAGTAAAATAGTTATAGCATCAGCTGTGTTGGAATCCACACCTGTGAGGAAATCTAATCTGATTGGCCTTTACTCGCTTTGGATTTGCTTTAAAAACTTGGAACCTCAAAGCCTCTTCCCATCCTTTCTTATATTCAGCTTGTGCTGTTGTGACCAGCACTTATTGTGTTGCTGAAATTCTGAGATAATTTCTAGAATCAATGATTGACAGTCAGAAAATGGACAAATGGGATAAGAGAGAGGGATCCAGGATGAGGTCTTAACCTGTGAGTAGAGTGAAGTTTTATGCAATAAAAAGAAAACCTTGAAGAAGAAGTTGGGTGGCAGTGCCAAGTCTGAATGCAAGGAAAGGTCACTGGGAACTGGAGGCCAATGAGGAAAATAGCACTTTTGTGAAGAGAAGCTTAACTTCTCAGCTGGTGGTCCCTTGGGCTCTGAAGGAAAATCTATTTATGTTAGCCTTAACCCTTTGGCCAACTTTAACCATTTACCACCTTTGCTAAAATTCCACTCATAAATAGCCCTAATCCCTGAGATTAAAAATTTTATACTATATTTATTTGTCTAGGCAAGATAGTCATCTTGGATTAGAAGTGTGACTTTTCTTGTTTATATTCCTTTGCTGATGCCTGTGGAGAAGAAGTGGCATCCTTTTGGAGTTTTGATCTTGGGCTTTTAGGTGATGACCAGCAGTACAACAAATATTAATATATAATGGCACTGAGAGCAATGAGTGGCATGAAAGCAAAGACCAGTGAGGGAATGGAGGTGGCAAATTCAATTTTCCTATCCTAGAAGATGCTGCCATAAGAACCAGGTGGGGTGGATGCTCAGGTTACCCAATTAGTGCAATAAAATTGTAACCTCAAACCATGTCTCCTAAATATAGACACACATTCTGGGGCACCCAAAAGTTCCGCATCTGCACAAGTACTTTTTTCAAGCTCTTTTATTTTGTGAGGTAATATTGGCTTTTAACATTGTCTGTACAGATTGCATTGTGTTCACCACCAATAGTCTAGTTTTCATCTTTCACCATACCCGTTTGCCCCTTTACCCCTTTTGCCTTCTCCCCACCCCCTTTTCCTCTGGTAACCACTAATCTGTTCTCTTTATCTGTGTGTTTGTTTGTTTATCTTCCACATATGAGTGAAATCATACAGTATTTGCCTTTCTCTATCTAACTCATTTTGCTTAGCATAAGACCCTCAAGGTCTACCTGTGTTGTCGCAAGTGGCATGATTTTGCCTTTTTATGGCCGAGTAGTATTCCATTGTGTATATATATATATATATATATATATATATATATATACATACTACATCTTGTTTATCCATTCACCCATTAATGGACACTTGAGTTGCTTCCACATCTTGACTATTGTAAATAATATTGCAATGAACATAGAGGTACATAAATCTTTTTGAATTGTTGATTTCATATTGTTTGGATAAATACCCAGTAGTGGGACAGCTGGATCACATGGTAGTTCTATTTTGAGTTTTTTGAGAAATCTCCATACTGTTTTCCATAGTGGCTGCACCAGTTTGCATTCCCACCAGCAGTCTGCACAAGTACTTTTAAGGAAAACAGATATTGGGCTTAGAGAGGATTTGGCCCAGGCTGAAGATTTAAAGAACCTGAGCTATTGTTTACTTGCTAGAAAGACATTCTCCAATTCTAATCGATCTAACTAAGCCATACACATTGAGACAAAATGCAATGAAAGAGGTGTTCAAAGAGACCAGGGGCTCAGAGTGTGGAAGAAAGGATAGGTTTCTGTAGAAGCCATATCCAAGGTGAGTTAGATTTTTTGAGCATATCTCTGCTCTTCTAGAGTTGATCGCCTTCAAGTTTGCTATGAAATAATTGCTTTATTACATCTCTGCTCTATCATTTTGTTACAACCTACAACAGGAAATTCAGCCTCAGCACCACAGCTGGAGGGAGGCAGAAATATACTTACTACTCATAATTAAAGAGAATCAAGGACAGTGTTTATTTTCATGTTTGAAATAAGAGTCATCAGAGATACATATTTTTAAATTTAATGCAATCTTTCAGTTTCCTTAAAAGTTCCTTAAGCCACTTAGAAGTCAAAACATTTATTTTATTGAAACCAATAAGAATTTCTCACTTGATTATAAGCTTACAAGTGCTCTTATTTTTTATGTAAGTAGCAATGTCAGTGTCCTTGGTTCTTCAGAAAGAAAGAAGGAAGGATAATGAATAGAAACCTTGACTCGAGAGGGTTGAAACATAAACTACAGACTGAAGATAAAAGTAGCAGTGTTGTCAGTTACTTGATTTTAGTTTCTTGGGACAACCTTCTTCTTCTGTTAGTGTATAAATCCAGCAGTCACATTTGAGTTATAAAGATGAAAATAATATCACACAAATCAAAATCCTTTGTCTCTGTACATGACATCATTGCCTGCTATGGCTCCCAATGCCTGGGTTGGGGTGGTTGCTCACCTGTAAGTGGAGGGGACATTCAATAGCTCTCCTTTCTCAGTGCTTATGAAAGTCTTCACTTTTTTTTTTTGTGAGGAAGATTGGCCCTTAGGTAACATCTGTTGCCAATCTTCTTCTTTTTGCTTGAGGAAGATTGTCACTGAGCTAACATCTGTGCCAATCTTCCTCCATTTTGATGTGGGATGCCACCACAGTGTGGCTTGACAAGCAATGCTAGGTTCGCACCCAGCACTTTGAACCCTGGGCTGCTGAAGCAGAGTGTGAAGACTTAACCACTACGCCACGAGGCCAGGCCTGAAAGTCTTCACTTTTGAGCAGTGGTGGCTACAATAATAAGAGGAACTGTGCTCTTGTTAGCCTCTCTGCCTCCGGGTCTTTTTATACACCTTCCCTGTTGTTTTCCCTCACTCCTGCCAAACAAAACAATCCAGTTGTTTTACTTTTTGTCATAATTCCCTGCTAAAGTTAAATATATATTTGTTTTATTTTAAATATTCAAGAAAAGAGGAGAAGGACACACTTTCATCACAGGAAAGGTTTTTTCTTTGATAGTTTAGACTATTTAGCACCTCTCTAAACTGTGAGCGGATTCTATATAGTGAAATCATTCTTTTAATTCATACTTTGATTTTAGGTAATTGTATATTAGGAAAGAATGGAACAGAAAATATTAGAAAATTTTGCAAGTCCTTGCATATTTCTCTTGGTTGACTTATTTCATAATACTGCCTTCTTGCAATCTACACATCACCAGATTGTACCAGGTGATGTTCTTCTACTGCTTTCTTGTGCCAACATGGCTTTCTTTATGAGATTCTCTGTCTAGAAAGTCCTTTCTTTGACTCTCCTCATAGCTAATAGTTCTATTGTGATTTAGCTCCAAAAGTTTTTCTGTCTTTCACACTTGAGTTTTACTATCCTTATGTTTTTTTGTAATAGCCTGTGCTTCCTTATGTTATAGCACTGATGTCTGGTTTCTGCCTTAACATGCAAAGAGATTGGAATTCATCACTCCTGTCCTTAAAACAAGAAAAAATTGACAAAGTGAAAATCAATGATTTTTCTTTTATCCTTCAAAGAACTGAGGTTGGAAGGCAAACTGCTACTCCAAAGTCTGGAGAGACAGACTCATGCCAAGAGACAGAGTTGACATTTGCATATCTGTAGCATAAGCCGCTGGAGCCATACACTGGCAGGAACACATAAATGGTCAAGTTGAAGGAAGGGCATTCCTCCTTCCATTAGAGCCACTTGTAGCCTCATTGTCTCACCTAAGAGGGGGGGAAACAAACAAACAATAATAAAAAAAAATACTCAAAATGGATCAAAGATTCAAGGAAATAGATTGGGGGCATCGCAGTCAGGAAAGGGAGTAGGTGGCAGGGAAAAAGAAGTTATACCACTACAGAAACATTTGTGAATGTCACAGACCCAAGACACAGGCTCACTAACAGTGGTGAGATTCAACTGGAAGAGTATAGAACTCTCTCTCTCCTCCACAAATTATTACAACACCAACCATCCTCAATGATCACAGTGGATTACAATTGACAGATGCTTTCAGAGGAAGAATATAGAGGGAAACCCAAAGTCAAGAGAGGAGACAAAAATAAGAGGAGACAAAAATAAGAATGCTAAAGGACTTTGAAGCCTCTGGCATCTATACCTATAGCAAACATTAAACACGGCCTGACTCCTAGCCAGATTACTATACATGCTCACACTACGCACCTCCTTACCTCAGTTCTTACTATACAATACACATGTCCAACTTTCAACCAAAAATTACAAAACATGCCAAGGGCAAGTAAAAACAATTTGAAGAGGTAAAGCAATAATCAGAAACAGATCCAGACATAAATCTTGGAATTATGAGACAGGGAATTTAAACTATGACTAACATGTTAAGGGTGTTAATGAAAAAAATTAGAAAACAAGCAAGTGGGATGGTTCATGTAAGCAGAGACATAGGGCCTTTAATAAAGAACCAAAATGAAATGCCAGAAATCAAAACACTGTAACAGAAAGGACGAATGCCTTTGATGGACTCAACAGTGTGCTTAACATTGCTGAGGAAAGAATTTGTAAGCTCGAACACAGGTCAATAGAAACTTCCCCAAATTAAAGAAAAAGAAAAAAGAATTAAAAAGAAAACAAAACCGTAGGGCAATTTCAAAAGGTGTAACATGCACATTGCCAGCATACCTGCTCTGGAAAAAATGTTGTTTCTCAGGCAGAAGAAAAACGATATAGGTCAGAAGCTTGGATCTACATAAAGAAAAGAAGAGCACTAAATAAGTAAATGAAAGCAAAATAACACCTTGCAATTTTTTATATTATTAAGTGATCTAAAAAGTAACTGTTTAAGGTAATAATCACATGTTTGGAGTAATTATAATATGTGGATAACTGAAATGAATGAGCAACATCACAAGGAATGGGAGAAAGGGATTGGAAATACTCTGTTATAAGGTATCTGCATGAAGTATAGTGCTATTTGAACATAGACTTAGATGCATGAAGTATAGTGTTATTTGAACATAGACTTAGATTAGTTTAAAATGTATATTGTAAACTCTAGGGTAACTTCTAAATTTTTTTAAAAAGAGGTGTAATTCAGGGGCTGGCCCCATGGCCGAGTGGTTAAGCTTGCGCTGTCCACTTCGGCAGCCCAGGGTGTCACCAGTTCGGATCCAGGCATGGACATGGCACTGCTCATCAAGCCACGCTGAGGCGGCGTCCCACATGCCACAACTAGAAGGACCCAAAACTAAGAATATACAACTATGTACCCAGGGGCTTTGGAGAGAAAAAAGAAAAGAAAAGAAAATCTTAAAAAAAAAAAAAAGAGGTATAATTGACATGTTAATAGAACTGATAAAATTGAATGATGTAAAATTCTCAATTAAAACTAGAGAATGAAGAGAAGGTGGCAGGAGGGGAGAGACAAAGAAGAAATGCAATGAATAGAAAATGTTTACAAACATGGTGGATACTAGTCCAACTATATCACTTTAAAGGTAAACAGTCTAAGTACGCCAATTAGAAGACAGAGATTGTCAGAGTGGATACAAAAACTCAGTACTCAACTATATGTTGTCTGCTGCCAAACTTGAATTGGGTTCTGACAAAAGAAAATTTCTATGCAAATGTGACCACTGATTCCTTTTGTAACCTAGTAGAAATGTGAGGACATCGATTGCTAGAGAACTGAATGGGTACCTCGTATTTCTTCTATTACCTTTCTTAGGAATCTGTTTTGATTGTTATCTATTCCAACATCAGCAGAGAGTCATGATTTCCCAAATTTGTGTTTTGGTAAAAACAAAGCAAATCTCCAGTTGTTTTCCATTTGTGAGGATTTGCTCAGTAAATTTCATAATGTTTATCAAGGGTAGTGGTGACAGGACATGAGTTTTCTGAGAAAAATTCAAATAAAGCATCATTCTCTTGATTTAGGACTCATAGTTAATTCCTTTAAGTGTCCTCAAGTGCGTGCTTTGTCTGGCATTCCTAGAGTTTGACAGCTCCTAGAAGTGTGCCCATCCTACCTAGTAAACTTTGTTGAGAGGTTATAAGGTTAGAAATGATGACTCAGATCTTAGACCTTCTTCAATTTAAAGTTCTGTTGGCACTGAGACAATCGCACATGAGTTTGCTTGACTGAATTACAGAGTGAACCTGGAGAAACCTATTCAACCGAGGTTAGGCGTATTAGACAATGGCTGCTACGTAGCACCCCGTCCCTCCTCACCCCAAGGCCTGCTTATAGAATGATAGCTGTCTTCTCGTCACTCAGCTTTACGTTCAATTCTCAATAACTTTATAATATAATCCTACAATGACAATTATATCATTTGTAGAGAGCACCTTGAATCGCTTTGCTCATTTTTCTTTCCCCAGCACCAGCACAGTTTCTCTGAGCTCTTTCTATGGACACTTGCTTCTAGACTGGATTATATTCTATAATTTAAGAAAATCACTAAAAATGTTTCCCTGATAACAGAGAAGGTGCACAGCATTTAACAAATAATAACGGAAAGGTAGGTAATATTAAATAAATTACGTGACAGGCTTCAAGCGTTTATTGGAAAACAATAATTATTTTCCTTATTTTAATTTCATTAGACAATCTACTTCCTCATCTTAGAAATTCCTATTGAGATTTGTCTCTATTTGTCTTTGGAGACCTGCTGTGAAAGAAAGGATTTTCGAAGTAGATAGATTACTCTCCAGTGATAAAAGCAACATGATGACCATTTAGATTTTCTCTATCATTGATTTTTAGGCAGCAGAGCCTGACAGAAAAGAAGAATATTATAACTAAAAGTATTGTAACTAAGTTAGATGGATGAATTTCCATGGAAGTTTCAAGCGCTCTCAAAGGAAACTCATTTTATTTTAACTAGTGTATGTAAAAACGTGCTTTTCTGGGCTACCACCATTTGTACTCCCAGGACCGTATTAGCAATGACCTGGATCTATAAAAGGCAGCATAGTTCCTGAAGTAGCTTCTCTTGAGCTAGACTAAAAATCCGTCATCTTCTATGAATGGCAGGACTAACATGCATTTAATTTCTTTCTCAAGCAGAATAATTTTATGTAAACCCTGCCCAATGGGTCACTGGAAATTGATGTTTTGCCCTGCGATTAAGAAAGAAAGAAAAAATTCCTAATCAGTATTAGAGTGCAGGCCTACACAAAATAAATGAAAAGAACCTTGAATAACCTTTAGGTAACATACGAGGTACTATCAAAGGTGAATTCATTTGGGACTGGGAGGAAACGGAGAAAGCTATAAATATAGATTTATTTTGTATATATGTTTATAATGTCTATACACCAAAGGATAGTGAAAGAAAAGATATTACACAAATAATGAAATTTAGGACAGATAGTGATATATACCTCTAAAAGTTATTTACCTTAAGTCAGAGACCTTCATATATCTATCATTTAAGAGGAGGATGAGTATAATATAACAAAAACTGTATATCAATTAATTTTTCCTCAAACTGATTTTAAAATAGAACTTAACATTTTTGCATAGGAAAATTTATTTAGTTTCATTTTCTCCAGTAATTATTTGTCAAAGCTAATTTATACTTCCAAAATAAAGTGGAGAAATTCAATGACTACCTGCATAATATTTATGCAATATAAGCTTTTTACAGGGTTTACATAGGAATATTTTTGTAATATAAGTGGGTGGAGAAGCAGAGAGCAATGAGGAAAGGCTGAAATCTTATATGTGGTTGAAAAACACTTCCATTTCCCACTTTTTCCCCTCATAAATGAAGACAGGATGAACAGCTAAAATTACTAATTGGTTTACTGATCAGTTGTACTTTGTTCGATTGATTTGCAATTAATTCTGGTTTGCGGTGCGCTGGAGAAGAAGGTTGGCGCCAACCTTTGAAGCAGCTGATACTTAATATCCTACTGGAGACTGCAGGGCAGGGTGTCAGTATTCGCTCTGGAGACAGCTCCTAGAGCCTCTCATGAAGAATGGTTCTGCTCCATCTTTCTAGGGAGGCTGAACTCACATTATTTGTTTTAAGTGATAATAAAATGTAAGCTTTTTAATTTGACATTTAATCTTGCATAATTCAGAACAAAAACACCACATAACCAAAAAATTGGGGAGTATAAACTCTTGTGCGCATTTTCCTTCCTCCTATCTTTACCACTGACTCCACATTATAGTCATATAGGCACACACACACACACATGCGTCACATGCACACACAATCCCAATTGGCCAAAGAGAATCTGATGAACTTATTCCCACTAGAGAGAAAATGATTAATTAAAACTTAAGTATTAACCTTCCTAGGTCAATTTCAAATGTAATTTCTATTTTAAACATCAAAGTTATAAGCTGAAGAAATAAAGCTTTAATATTAAAATTACCATTATTAGACAATCAATGGGTTAAACTGCAAAAGGCAAAAATACCTTACTGGTCTTCACAACATTGTGCATTTGCTGACTCTGCTAATATTAATCCCCCCAAGCAATCTCCCTATTAAGAAAATTATCAGTGTTATGCCTTCTGTTCTTGAGTGATTTCTTCTGTCCATGTCCAATCTTTTATAAGACTTTTTATAATGTTACTTATTTACAACATTTTCTACAATCAGGAATATATTGATGTCAATTTTATAAAATTATATGACTTTGTTAAATAAGAATTGAAATCACAATTAATACATATTTTTCTGGTTCTAAATCTAAAATCCTCCTACGTAGATATAGAATGTAGAATTTCACAAACATTTTAAACATTATTCGTATATTTTCATAATGGTAAAATGTGTCTGACACTTTCTGCCAATTTCTCTGAGGACCGTGAGCACATTTTTCTTCCACTAACACCTGAATAACTACCATATCAGTTAGCATTGCATTAGGGTGCACTTAACAGAAACCTAACTAAGTGGCTTAATAGATAAGTGTTTGCTTGTTTGTCTGTTTTTTTACCTGACGTGGAGCCTGAGTTGGGCAAGCCACGGTGGATACTGCTATTTAAGATCCAGGCTCCTCTCTTCCTATTTTGCTTCCTTAGGGCATGAGTAATTTTCATGGCTGATAATCATCTGTTCCACTTTTCAGGTAGGAGGATGGATAAAGAAAAGAAACAAAAAGCAAAAACAGCCTGGACTGGCCCATCCGATGACTTGAGCTCATTGGTTAGGACTGCCTCACACGGACATACACAATTATGTATGTCCAGGGAATTCCGAGAAGTGAATATGTTGAATGGACACATTACCATCTTAAAACAGAAATGGAGTTCTTTAGAGAAGGAAAAAAAGTGAGAATTGATATTAAATTTTATATTCATTTATTGATTTTAATGTCCACATTTAAGGCCCCAAGATTCTGTTTTCTTTCTTTTGTTTACCTTACCCTATTTGAAATTGCCTATTTAATGTTTATTTTCTATGTCTTCCTAGTAAAATTAAGTTCCAAAAGAGCAGAGTTTCTTCTTATCAATGTCTTTAATAAAGTTCTCCTTACCAGTCTTTAAACGCTTGATGTTCTGCAGAGTTCCGTCCTTGGCTGTCTCTTCTTGTCTTTCTGGGTTTGTTACCCATTTCTCTCTTCAGAGCTGTGAAAGACAGGATGATTCCACAGGAGGTCCTGAAACTGCAGTTAAATGCACGAGAAACCGAACTCTTGGCTTGGTCCCCTTTAAGGGA
This sequence comes from Equus przewalskii, assembly GCF_037783145.1. Taxonomy (NCBI): domain Eukaryota; kingdom Metazoa; phylum Chordata; class Mammalia; order Perissodactyla; family Equidae; genus Equus; species Equus przewalskii. The sequence continues at coordinate 19,367,129 of NC_091850.1, forward strand.
TGAACCTCCTGTATTTCTGTCTAATCGGTTTGGAAATCACGAGTTATCCGTGACTCCTCCCTGTCTCACACCGCCCCTCCACCTAAACCGCTGCCATGTCTTCTACTTTCTTCTTCTGGAATCCTTCTTCTCCCTTTATTCCTTCATCCTTAACTCACATTCTTGTAATTTCTCTCCTGATTTGTTGCAACTAGTTTTAAACTCTCTCTTTGCTCCCAGCTTTTTAAAATTTCTAATTTACTTCACATACTTCTAAAAATCAAATCATGTTATGCATTGTCAAATTTTGCTTGCCTTCAAGATCAAACACTTTAGCTTGACTAATACGCCCTTCATAATCTGGCCTTTGTTTTAATCTCCAGTTTCATGTTTTCTAACTCCACCTTCCTCTTACAATCGACACTCACCTACCATCACCCCCTCCCCCAGGCCCAACACTCACGAACTCTCATCTGGTTATATTAACCTACCTAGAGTTTCCTGACTGTACAGGATCTCCTGACTTTTCAAATTCTGCTCTTCTGTCCTATTGGTTGATATACCTCCTCCTTCTGTTCTAGTCTCTCTGATCCCCAGTGTGCTTCCCCAGCTCTTAGACACAAATTTTGAAACTGGCTTTAGATGTCCTGTCTCCGGGAAGACTTGGACATACGTTAACCATGGCCTTTATCGCACATCATTTCACCTGTTTCCATGACTGACTTCCTCATAAACTTTACGCACTTTGATGTTAAGGAACTGACATTATTTGAGTTCAATACATTTGTACTGAATTCATTAATGAATACGTTGATTCGTTTGACAAATATACGTTAATGGCTACTATATTTTAAGAACTGCTCTAGGCCCTAAAAATAAAATGAGCAGTCTCTGCTCTTTTGGAACTTTAATTTTAATAGGAAGAGATGGAAAATAAACATTAAAAACTAATTTCAAATAGGGTAAGGTAATTACAAAATTAAACAGAAACCAGAGGAAAAAGATGTCATGAAAGTTAAAGGAGTTAAAGTTAAAGGAGGAGAGCATTTCAGGAAGACGGTAGAGGCCAAGTCTATTTCTAGGCTATTGCTATTTCACTACTATTGTGATCTTGTTTTTGCTGCTGAATGAGTTTCCAACTCCACTTTAAATCCGCTGTCTTAAAGACACTATAGTCATCACAGAGCATTCCCATGAGAACAGTGAGAGAGTTTTTTGACTCCAGGGTAAGAAAGCTATCTGCCACTTTATCTGATTGAGCTCTCTTAACTGATACCAAGCCTGCTTATATAAGGGCATGCATACTTTGTCAGAGAAGCTTGTGTGTTTAGCAAGCATGTGAGGCAAAATGGAGGGGAGAGGGGAATGCCTTTGCTGAATGAATAAGATGATCCATGTGACTTTTTTATCCCATCTATTCATTGTGATATTTAGTTGTACAACTACTTATTTGGGAGAACATGAATCCTTAGGGGCAATTTCCTAGCTTATGTCATAACTCATCAGCATGTCACATTATTTATCTGTCATGAATCAAGAGCCCTGATCGTGTGTCTGAGAAATCTATAGATCCACTGCTTGATAAAGAGAAAGCTGCATATTCTAGTGTTTGAACTACAAAATAATCATTTACTATTATATGTGCACCAGTTCAAGGACAGTAGTTAGTGGAGAGGATGTTAACGAAACATAAAATGCAATTCCTGTGTTCAAGGAGAAATAATTACCATACCACATGACACTGATGATAAATATACAGGGTCAGAAAATGGAGAAAACCACCATGAGGAGAAAGAGACAGAGAATCACAGAAATACAGAAATTGAATTAAATTGTGGGAGATGGTGGAGATGCTAGGGAAATGAATCAATGCATCTTCTTTGTTTGTTTTTAATATTTCATCCTTTTTAAAAAGTATGTTCTTGAAAAATAGATGTGGTTCTCTAAGACAGCGTCATCTACATGAACCACACCACAGGTCTGTGGCTCCCTACAAACTTGAATAACAAATGTTGTGTTTATCAAAAACCACTTGAAGGGAAGAGGAAAACCTTGAGTGGAAAAGCTTTCAAAAGATGCATTCTCAAAAAAGCAAGCTTATGAGAAATATAGCCGTTTAGGTCTAAAGGTATAGCCAAGGTGTAACCATTCCCAAAGGGACAACCAAATTAATTGCAGGTCAAGAAGCAGGTAAAGAGTATATGGGCAAGTCATGGTATCCCTAACTCTTATAGAGAGGGAAAGGAGGAAATTTTATGCATGATTTGGAATGAAGGGATGGGTAGACTATCGCAGACAGAACATAAGACAGGAAATTGAAGAAGTTGTTAATAAATTAACCATTATGACAGCGCCAATGTTCAAATGACACACAATAGAATGGGCATCATGATTGATAAAATGCTGGGATGCTACCATGCAGATGGTAAACAGTGAGTGCCTCAGACCCTCCAAGTGTCTGTGCTGCTCTAGTCCCTTCCATGAAATTCCCAGGAATTTCCCCAAATCCATCAATTAAGTGGTTAAATCTGGAGCAGCAGCATCTCTAGGACCCTGTTCCGGATCAAAGGTCACCTCCCATTCTGATTTCAGTGTAGTGCTGGTGGCTTAGTATTATTCCAGTATTAGGGCATCAACATATATGCTTTTTAAAATTAAAAAAAAAAAATTCTATACCAAAATGTGAATAATGCTTTAGAGAACTTAGAAATGGCACACAAATTTATAGGCTTGAGCAATTATAGTGGTGCTGATAGGTTGTTCTTAATAGAAATTAATTTGAAATAAGGCTCTGTAGGAAAGGCAGTACAACCATAAATAAAAAATGGGAAGTTTCCATCAGTATTTATAGGCACTCTGTGTCTATTATGTGGCTAAGTTTTTGGAGTAATGGGCATGAATATAAAGTATGTGTAGAAAATTTGGAAATCTTACAACTGCAAGAAGTTCCATTTTTCTCATTCTCATAATGGTCAAGTATAACCATGTGACAGATATTAACAAGAAAATGACTATAGGATATTTTCTTTATTGTTTTCAAGCAAAACTTTTAGAATGGATCACAAAGTGTGCATATTTGACTGTAATGGAATTAAGCTTTATCTTTCCAAATGCTGAAAGATTGTGTTCCATTTGTTACACCCATCATAGGTACCAAAACATCAGGCCACAATTTTATCATTTTTTCCCCTAAAATCTTACCATATTTTACTTCTAATTTTTGTTTTTTCAAACTTCTTCCAGGAACTATTTATCCATTTAATTTTCTGGTTTTCAATGCTTCTTTTCTCAAAGTTGTTTCTATCCATTTTCCACATAGCCAACAGTTGGGTTTCTTATTACTATTATTATTATTTTATATCACATTCTGGTTAAAAGCCTTCTATGGCTTTTTGTTATCTTTAGGATAAAAGCAAAAGTTTTCCACGGTCTATCCCTTCTGCTAACCTTTCCAGTTTTCCCTTGCGTGTCTTCCTTTCCTGTCCCCAGCCTTCCGCCCCTCCACACACACACACACCAAAGTTTCAGCCAACTTTTTACTTTTTGATGTGTTACATGATCCATAAACTTTAGACTCTATACCAGGTATTCCTTCTGCCTGAAATGCTTTCATTCCCTCTGCTCTTCCCTCTTGGCTACCTCCTACTGGTCCTGCAGATCTCAACACTTTCATCCTGAATTACTTGTCTTCCCCTTGAGTGTACAGATTATGCCCTACTCAAGACCTAACACATCACCAAGTCTTGCACATAGTAGATTCTTGACAAATATTAGTTAAATAAACATGAAGAATGCCCCTCAACTTCCTATCTTCTTTTTCAAATCAGTTTATACCATGACTTTACCAAAATCTTTTTCTTTCTTTAATTGAGGTAACATTGGTTTATAACATTACATAGATTTCAGTTATACATCATTATAATTTGACTTCTGTATACATCACATCATATTCATCACCAAAAGTCTAATTTCCATTCGTCACAATACAAATGACCCCCAAATCTTTTTCTCCTGTAAAAGAAGAAGAGGTGCCTTTCACACTGTCCAAGTCTCATTCCTCCACGGGAACTCTAGTCGCCATCTCCTAAAATCCCTTACACAAAATCGTCTTTCGTTAATTGTCCCATCCTACTTAGCTATCTTCAAATTCTCCCTACCTCCACTGGATGCCTTTTAGCATCTTAAGCATAAAATATAAGCATACTTAGTACTTAAATATAAGAATAAGAATTCTTATTATGAATTTCCAAAAAGTAAATCAAAACAAAATGAACCTCACCATCCTATGGTTTCACGTTACTATAATTCTATGATTGCTGCCAAGCATGCTACATTATAGGACCAAATGAAGCTACTCAAATTGTACCGTTTATTGATTGAATAAGTTTGAAACATATAGCAAGAAGGAAAGGGAAAAGAGATGGGCTAGATTTACATGCTTGGAGGAGGATATAGTGGGATGGAATGACCACATTACTCAAACCCACCACAGTATGGGTGTTAGGACCAGAGTTGACAGCGAGTGAAGGAGCTCAGCGGATGAAACTTTCTTGGAGCCAAACACACTTGCTCTCTTAGAGATGCAAGGCTACCACAGTACAGCTCCCACTTCGGCACCAGTGCTCCTCAAGCTGCTTCTGCCAGGAAGGTCTGTTTTACTTTTGTCTCTGTCTGAGAAATCCTCACCACATTTCAAATTCTTGGTCAAGCCATCTGCCTCTAAGAATCCTTCTTGGTCTATGCTTTTGAAATTCCAGGTGCTATTGTAACAGAAGCATTTCCTCTATGTTATTAAGAGAAAATATTTTTAATGTAGAAAATTTTATCATATATTATACATATTTATACCCCTGTAGTATGTTTCCAGATAGTTTGAATTATTGTTGAATTTGCCCTCTGTGGTCCACCTGTCAAATGCTGCTCTTTGTTAAGGATATATATTTATCCAGGACATTACTGGCAAATATTAATATTTGGATTTTAGAGAAGGCATTACAGTTTTATTTCTAGAAGTGTAAGTCTAGATGCAATGCCTGCTAATTCAATTGTGTGTTCATCTTCATTTATAAATATACATCTATATATTATAAATAATTTACATAAAATATGAAGTTATTTGTTATGTTCTTTGCTCTAGAGACAGAATATATTTTAACTTTGATTAAGGCTAGGATGGATTCTCTTATTAAAAAGGGAATTCTAAGAAGGAGGGGAATCAAGGGTACTTTCCATATTTAAACATTCAATAAAGCTTGTTCAAGTGAGAGACCTACCAAATATCTTCTCTTAAAAAAAAATCATCCAAGTATTTTTTATTTTCTTTTTATTAGAGAGAACTAAGTTATGTCAATGGAAGTTTGTAAGTTTCAGAAATTGTACTTAGTGATTTAAAACATGGAGAGTTAATTGCCTGGTTAAATATACGTCCCCAGGACCCTCTGGAAAGGCATGGTCCTCAGACCCATATAATACGTTCCTATTTTCTCAGTGCTTGTTTATCTGCTTTTTATCAACAGGGAGTTTTACAAGGTCCTTATTTTTGCAAGCAATTTAATAATGAGTTGTTGTAAAGAAATCCCAAAAAAGCGCTTTGATTTCCCAATATTCTAGGCAACATTCTCATTCTTCTTTCTCACTAAGATTTTGCTTTCAAATAATTGATCAGAATTTTATCTTTTAGGGACTTCGTGAGTTCCTTAAATCAATCAACTGATTCTCTACTTACGGCTTCCATACAGCTCCTTCTATAATTTTTGATAAAGAAATGGAAAAAGTTTAGAAAAATCATTATATATATTTCAGTTCCAAATCTGTTGCTTGCACATACTCCTGCTTACTCGATTTCATATTCAAATTTCTTCATACACCTGTGTTCTATGTGTTGCATGCCAAAAGCACAACGTGTGAATTTATTTTCTAAACTGTTTTCCCTTTACAATCAAATAGGTTATTTTAAATTTAAATTTGATTGAAGTTGGGGTTATTTTCTTACGAGACAATAATGATAAATCATAGTAAAGACAGGATCAAAACCCAGAAAGTATGTTTGCCTTCCATATTCAAAGATTCAATAAATGTTTCTTAAAGTGAAAGATCATTAAGAGAAAGTATCTTTTTTTCTGTTCAATTTCCCATAAAGGATGGGGCTGGGCAGTGGGATTAGTTGTCTGGGGTTTCTTGAATTTAATTACTTTAGAGACTTGACATGCTACTTAGTAACTTCTTTTACCTAAAACAAATACCTTGTCTCCTGTTCCTTAGACTTGGTGTAGACTTGAGCTCCCCAAGCTGTTTTGTGTGTCCCTTTTGTATCATTCTTCTACATGTTTAACGTGTTGAGAACACATACACGATACATGAATCTCAGTTCTTGAAAAGTTTTTTCATATCCCAGCAAAACCATCATTCATCTGAATCCACTAGCCCGTAGGACAGAGAGGTGGAAGTTTTGGAGGAGGATGTTCTTTAAATACAGCAGATTTTTTTTTTTTTAAAGATTTCATTTTTTCCTTTTTCTCCCTAAAGCGCCCCAGTACTTAGCTGTATATTTCTCATTGTGGGTTCTTCTAGTTGTGGTATGTGGGACCGCTGCCTCAGCGTGGTTTGATGAGCAGTGCCATGTCCGCGCCCAGGATTCGAACCCACGAAACACTGGGCCGTCTGCAGCGGAGCGCGCGAACTTAACCACTCGACCACGGGGCCAGCCCCAAAATATAGCAGATTTTTAAGATACATCTGTATCCCCCAACTAATCATAAAACACAGAGGAGAGGGTTATTTATTTTTGTTTTTTGAGCAAATTGAAGTTGAGGCAGGCAAATATTTGCTTAATTGATGAGAAAAGATGTACTTTAGTTAAGAACTGAAAATATGACATATATTTGTTTAATTTTGAACTTTTAATAAAAAGTAAAAATTCCACTGCTATGTAGATTATCGCTTGTAGACTTTTCTTCCCAACCGTTCGTAGAGAATCAGTTGATAAATACATGTAACAAAAGATTAACCATGCACAAATGAGCTTGGAAAAATGGTGATAAAAATCAGAGGATGAGATCTGGGGTAAAACACGCTGAACTTCCATTCCTCTCTCTAGCGTTTACTAGTCATTAACACTCTTACTTTATTATCCCTTATGTTTTTAGAAAGGTTAAATGGGAAATGGTATATAAGTAAATGATTTTCAACATCTCATTAATGTATTTTCATCACCCTCTGCTGTCATTTTCCTTCTTTGGCCACATTTCCCCCCCTTTCTCCTTTACTTGTTTCCACATATATGTAGATTTCTCCTCAATGTCCTTTCCCTGTACTTCCTTTCTCTTATCTGAACACATCATCCTATTTTGAGGTGTAATCAACCCAAGTCTTTAACTGTCATGTGTGCAAATGACGCCCAAATCTCCATCTTTTACACTAAACTGCTCCAGACCTTATGTTTTCTTAGTTTTTAATTTTTCTCCATGGATAATGTTCCTTTATCTATCCTATTTTACACAAAGTTCTTGAGGTACAACTTGCATTTTCATCTACACTTTATGGGTAGTTTCCCTTTGTCTTTTTTATCTTTTATCATCACAAAGCTGCTGTAGTTTGATTTCCCTCCTCTTACTGCTCACTAGAATCTCTTTTCTTTTCTTTTCTCTTTGCCATTAACTAAGTATGTATCTTTTTTATTAACTTGCTTTAGAACACAGTGAGCCCACAATGAGTTTAATTTGAATTGTTATTACAAACAAACTATATTATTCAAAAGTGTTTATAAGCAATTCATGCTGCATTTCAGTACTTTCATGTTTTAAATTCGGGCTTGAATGTTTAGATATCAAACTTCCTGACTTGAATTTAAAGATAAAAATAACATTAAATAATAGCCATTGATTAAATTGAAAACTAATTTAGAAGAAACGGGGTGGGCCATAAATTTTAACCTAGAAATTTTACAAGCTCTTGTTTCAAAGGAGCAATATAATTCTTGATTTTGCAAAGTCTACAGCTCTGTGAGTTTTGGCAAACATACAGCTTTGAGAGCCCTACCACAGCCAAGATTTAGAAGGTCTCCATCATCCCTTCAAATTTTCCCCTGTCCTTCTGTAGTCAACTCCTCCCGTCAACTCGAGTCCCTGGAAAACCTGATCTGTTTTCTGTCGCTATAGTTTTGCCTTTTCCTGAATGTCATATAAAGGGAATTGTATAGTGTGTACTCTTTGGGGCCTGGCTTCCTTCACTTAGCAAGGTTTACTTGCAATTCATCCATGTTGTGTGTGTCAGTAATTTGTTACTTTTTGTTGCTAATTAATATTCCATTATATAGATGTACCAATTTGCTTAGCCATCATGGGTTGAAAGACATTTGAGTTGTTTCCCGTTTTTGATAATCTTGAGTAAAGCTGCTCTAAACACTTGCATACAGGTTTTTGTGTGAACACAAGTAAATACCCAGGAGTAGAATTGCTGAGCCATGTGGTAAGCGTGTGTTTAATTTTAAAAGAAACTACAAACCTGTTTTCCAAAGTGGCTGTACTTTATGTGTTCCCACAAGCAATGTATGAGACTTCCAATTGTTTTAAATTCTTATAGCTACATGGTATTGTCAGTTTCTTTATCTTTAAAAAATATTTAGTAATTATGTTAGATGAGAGGTGGTATCTCATTGTACCACTACAATGGTGGTACAAATTGATTTAATTTCCATTTCCCTAAAGACAAATAAATATGGGCATCTTTTCATGTACTTATTTGCTGTCTGTGTATTTTCTTTGGTGAATAGTCTGCTCAAAACTTTTCTCAATTTTTTATTGTGTTGTTTACTTATTCTTGAATTTATGTATGTATGTATTTATGTATACATACAAAAATGTAGGTGTGTATTTACATATACATATACTTTCTTTTTTTCTGGTTACATGTCCTTTGTCTCGTGGATTTTTCAAATATTTTCTCCTAGTCTATGAATTATCTGTTATTTTTCACTTCTCTAAGTACTTCTGCCCCTGATTTATAGTAAGACTTATCTTTTTTTTAAAAGACTTTATTTTTTTAGAGTAGTTTTAGTTTGTAACAAACTTGAGAGGAAGGTACAGAAACTTCCCATGTCTTCTGCTCCCACACCTGCATAGCCTCCTCCCTTATCACTCATCAGAATGGCACATTTTCTACCAAGCCGATCCTACACTGACATATCATAATCACCCAGAGTCTGTAGTTGACCTTAGGATTCACTGTTGGTGTTCTCTGAGCTTCCAGCATCTGTGGTTTGGTGTCTGACATTAATTTGTGGGAATTCTCAATCATTATCGTGTCAAATATTTCTTCTGTTCATTTCTCTTTTTCTTCTCCTTCTGACGTTCCTATTACACATATGTTACATCTTTTCTAGTTGTCCCATAGCTCTTGGATATTCCATTCTTTTTTTTTTTTTCAGTCTTTATTCTCTTTGCTTTTTGATTTTTGAGGATTCTAGTGATACACCTTCTATCTCAGAGATTCTTTCCTCAGTGGTGTCCAATCTACTTATAAGTCCTTCAAAGTCGTTCATCATTTCTGTCACAGTTTTTTTTTTATCTCTAGCACTTCTTTGTGGGTCTTTCTTAGGATTTACATCCCTCTTCTTACATTTCCCCTCTGTTCTTGCATGTTATCATCTTTATCCATTAGAGCCCTTAATATATGTATCATGGTTGTTTTAAATTTTCTGTCTGATAATTCCTGCCGTGTCTGCTTCTGATGCTTGCTCTGTTTCTTCAAATTGTGTTTTTTGTCTTTTGGTGTGCCTTGTAATTTTTTCTTGATAGCCAGTCATGAGGTACCAGGTAAATGGAACTGCTGTAAAAGACCTTTAGTAATGTGGTGGTGAGGTGTGAGGGGAGGGCAAGAGTTCTAGTCCTATGATTAAGTCTCAGTCTGTTTGTGAGCCTATGCCGCTGGACCGTGAACTTCACAAGAGTCTGTGTTTTTCTCTCTCCCTTTAGGTGAGAAAGGATGGCTAGAGCTGGCTGGAGTTGGGTAATTCCTATTCCCCAAGTCAGTTTGGCTCTGATGAATACTCTAGCTGTTTAGGCTCTCCTTAACTAGTTTCCCCTGAAGGTGGGCCTTTTTAAGAAGAGCAGAGTGCTTTGGCCTATTTCAAAGTGGTTCCTTTTGCCCTCCCTCTGCTGGTAGCCTGAGGGAGTTTTTCTTCAATACTTATTGTGGGAATCTGGTCATGCTCCTGGAGGTAAATCTCACAGTATTGATGACTGGGTTCCCCTGGAGTTTTTAATTCTCATGAATTGTGCGCACTGAGCTTCCAGCAATTTATCAGTTAAAGCCCAGGATTTCCTACCCTGGCGCTTGTTCCCATGGAAGTTTCTACTTGTGAGTCTCTGCTCTAGTAAGCTGTGACTCCCTGTATTCACCTGTCTGTTTCCAATCTTGGGAGAGTAGTTTGCCCTGTATCTTCCCCTATCTTATGGATTCAAGAAGAATTGTTGATTGCTCAGCTTTTTCCTGGGGATAGCCTGGTGACTTCTAAGCTCCCTACATGTGGAACAAGTGAATTGTCTTTTTATTCTTTTAACAATGTCTTTCACATAGCAAACTATTTTAATTTTGATAAGGTCCAGTTTATCAAATTTTCACTTCAAGATCATGTTTTTGATGATGTATCTAAGAACTCTTTGCTTAACTTAAGGTCAAAAAGATTTTCTTATAGAAACTTTATAGCTGTATATCTTTTGTTGGGTCTTTGAACTATTTTGAGCTAGTTTTTGTTAAGATGTGAGGTTTAGATCAAGTTTTTTTGTTTGTTTTTTGTTTACAAGAGGATGACCAGTTGTTAGCAACATTAGTTGAAAAATCTCTTCTTTTTCCATTGAAATGTGTTTGCACTTTGTCAAAAATCAGTTGGCAATATTTGTGTGGGCATATTTTTGGATGCTATAGTCTGTTGAATAGATCTATTGGTCAAGCTTGCTACTGACATCTCACTGTAATCTGGAAGGCAGTTAGTGTGAGTCCTCCAATTTTGTTCTTTTTTCACAATTTTTTTTTTTGGCAATTCTAGTTCCTTTACTTTCATATAAATTTTTGAATCAGCTTGTCCATCTCTACAAAAAGTTCTTTTTGCATTTTGATTGAGATTACTTGAAATGTATAGATCAATTAGGGGAGAACTGTCATCTTAAGAATATTAAGTTTTCCAATCCATGAACATGGTATATCTCTCCATTTGTTTAGGCCTTGTTTGATTTCTTTCATTAATATTTTATAATTTTCAACATAAAGTTACTAAATATATTTTGTTAGATTTAAACTTACATATTTTCTTAAAGCTTTGTTCATTTCTCTTGACTAAGAAAGACTTTCACATTATTTTTCTCTTCAGCACAGTAAAAAAAATGAGTTCATTGTTAAAGACTAAAGATTTTTCTGATTTAATCATGTGCATTAGAAATTTTGCATGTTATCCTGAAGACATGTTGTGTGTCCTTATCCACACTCATCATTTTGCACCTCTAACATTTACAATACACTTTTAAAGCAGATTGGAGAAACCAGGTTGCACTTATTTTTCCTCTTTAATTGAGATTTGAATCTGGAGTACCTCCACTTTTATTAAAAGTCAACTAGAAGTTTTGGGTAGAAAAATGTTGTCTCCTAATTCATAACCCATTGTGAATTAATCTGTCACACTAACCTGTCATAGATTTAAAAACATCAGTCCTATCACAAGAGATCTGGCAATCTCTACTACATTTAATTTCAGATATTTTCTGTATATTTAAGTATTTTGTTTCAGTTCTGCATCACAGAATTGTTTCCTTGAAGAGACAGTTAAAGATTTACTTTTAATTTCAATAATTTGTAGAACCACCAATAAAAATATCTCAGCTGAGATGACAAGCAGATAAGCAGACACCTTCTAAGCATTGTAAATTCACACATGAGTAGACAGTGACAGCTATGTCATAACCTAATGAATTGCCTGACAGTGGATATATTACTTTGGCAAGAGTCATAATAATAATTCGTATCTCAGAGAAGATAAAATATGATTAAAGATATATGACAAAATTGAAGAAAATCAATAACTTTCATTTACTGAGGGCATTCTATATGCAAGTTCTTTCTAGTTCTAAGCATCTGTGTATGGGCTTTATATGCATCATGCCATTTAATCTTCACAAAATACCCTATAAGGAATATATAGTTATATCCTTTTTAATATGATGACACTGAAATTAATAACCAGAAAACCAACTCTGAGTTTCCATAATCCATCAGTGGTGAGATATGAGGCCTTGAGAAATGCGATGCTCCTTTTCCTAGGAGATCTTACCTGACCACAGAAGCTTGGTACTATCTGACTCTCCAATGGGTTTAGGTACCCTGTAGGTAAGATCATGCCATCTCACCTGAATAAATATATTGCTGTGTTTTTCAGCAATATTTTTTCACAGCTATATTATAATTGTCTGTTTCTGTGTTTATCAACACTCCTAGAGTCTGGGCTTGTTGAAAACAAAACTGTGCTTACTTAATTACATTGACTGATCAAGCAGAACAGAAGATTCCAGCTGAGGATATATTTGCCCTATTTGGTCTAACTGTAGGGAGGCCCTGCACTAGAACATATCAGATTTGTGAAAGGGCAGGTACGTAGGTATGAAAACCAGAGGGCATTTTACAGGTCCATGTATGGAAGAGTAAACTGGCTTCTCCCTTCCAACAGAATAGCAGCAGCTGAGCACTCTCTCCTCAGCTAAAAATGCAAGTATTATTACCTAAAAACAGTGAGTGAACCATCTAGAGGAAAGCTAGGCAGCTACTGTAGGTGACAGATCCGTAGAGTGTCACCTCTGTGACCCTGCTATATAACGAGGACTTCCAGGTAAGCATCATAGCCTCTCACTCTAAAAGTCAAGCCTTAAAATGAGCAAACCCACCCATGTGCACAGAGCTTTGTAAGCTTTTGTTGGGGAGCAGGCTCATTATTAAATATGAATGGATACCCATGGATCACCAAAGATTTGAGAAAAGCCTGCAACATAAATAAAATAGATTAAGATAAATAAGTAAAAAAAAGGTAATCCTAGGGGAAAAAGACAAATAAGAATAAAATTTTAGGAGATAAATAAATAAATACATAATCCTAGGAGAAGTGATCTTGAAATGCAGTATAGAACTTAAATAAAACAAAACTTTAAGTAGAATCCACATATAGAGTTGGAAAAATATTATATCTAAAAATCTGGAATAAGATGCCAATAAAAAGGAGCTAATAAAAAGAAAGAACTCTTAGAAATTAAGCATTAGTTTCCAAAATATAACACTAAATAGAAGGGTTATAGGTACAATTGAGGAACACTCCTAAAGAAAAGCAAAAAAGCAACGGGATTCGAAAGTTAAAAAGAAAAAATATGCAGAATTTCAATTCTGGGTGGCCAAAATATGATCAAGAGAGATTTGACAAAAAAGAGAAAAAATTTTCAAAGAAATAATGCAAAAAATCCACCAAGCTAAATAGAAATGTCTACAAACTGAAATGGCTTATTAAATACTAAACAAGATTAATGAATAAGAACTGCCTAAACCTATCATTGTGAGATGATAGAACAACAAATTAACAAGCAGTACAACAATAATAATAATCACAACCACCAAGTATTGAGTGCTTACAGTAATATGCCATTTTACAAAGACTCTCTCACTGTTTTCCCATACCCACCCCTCTTTTGACTTCATGGTCCTGGATCCTTAAATCCTGCTTCTCTAAGTTTCTGCCCCACCTGCTAAGCCATTTGCCTCTGCACATTATTCCAAGTATACACTTATCTTAGGCTAATTCTCTCTTCACCAAGGTGTTGAGAGGCAGTGTCTGAAGCCCTGCGCTTTGGAAGGATTTCCCCTCCCTGATGAGGACTACCTTTGAGTGGACATAGACAAACTATGTGTGACATTAGGTTGTTCTTGTGTGACAAACGTGGGCAGTGTGGACTCCGTGTAAACATGGTAGTGGATCCAAAAGAACAGCCAGTGCTGTCAGTCAATTATGGACCCTGAAGCAGAAGATCTGAGAGGTGCATTTTTATGGTCACCACGAAGGCCTATTAAGTGTTGCAATTCTTTCTCACTGGTTATTGGTTGAGTTTTCAACTGCCTACTGTTAAACACCACTATTCAGGTGGATTTTGCAGATTTCTGACTGGTGAACTAAATGGGAATTAAGATGGATAGATTAACACAGAGATGTGCCACCCAGATGTCCTCTGAGGAAGGATTTGTTCCCTACCTGTATGGAGTGTGGTCAGTAGAGAGCATCCAGTTATGGGCTCCTTCCAGTTAAGTCTGCCTTAGCTTCAGAAAATTGCTTTGCTGAAGTCATGCCCTTCCAATAATTGATCAAGGTAGGGTTCAAAAGGCCAGTGATTTAATCCTGTGTGGGACATTATCACAAATATGCTAACTCGAGAACTCTCAGATGAATTGGCTGAAATTTTATCAGTTTTGCATTGAATTTTGACTTCTTCTTCTGCTCAGAAGTGCTTTATCCTTCTTCCTTTCATAGCTGTTGATATGTAATAAACATATTTCACCAAATTGTATTTCAACCTGGTTCCAGGGAACCTGATCTACGCCACACAAGAACCCCCAGCCCTTCATTCTTTAAGTATTTGACTGCTAACTTACTCCTCATCCCAGGACAAGTATTGTTTTTTATTGCTATATTGGCTGGTGGAGGTGAGATGTCTTCTCTACTACAATAACTCTTACCATACGGGTGAAGGAACTTGTATGAGTGTTCTGCCAACTGTTAAGTATGTCCATTCCAATTATATGTTTGTGATCTGGGGAAATGAGTACCATATGCAGTGGTGTGCTGGAGCTGGCTTGAGTTGGCTCACGAGAGCCAAGCATGCACATCTCTTCCCAACTCCATGTTCAGTGTTATTATGTTGGGAACATAATATCAGTCATGGTGGGAGGATTTACACCATGGAAACAAACAACTGCTGTGAAAAATAGGGATTTTTTTTCTCCTCAGAGAGCCAGTTTGAAAACATTCACAGTACTCTGCTGACCAAAGCCGTCTGTGCACCCAGTAGACCCACTGTGAGATGGATCTGAGCAAAGGCTCTGTTTATTACCTGATGCACATATCCCTCTACTAGAAGGTGGTGAGAAGGTGCTGCTTCCTTGAATATCAGCATAAACTCGAATCTTTTATCTAACAACATTAAAAGGATCTGAATACCTCCCCTTTCCCAGTGTGTGGTTACCCTTTGCAGAAGGACTTGGGAAAGCACATCAGTTTATACTTGCCATGGTATTGCAGGATCCTTCCTCATGGAGACCCAGCTTGTACTCAGTAGATTCTGGGTCTATGAAGTGGCTTTAATTTGATAACTGGGAAAGGGATTTTGACTTTCATTTGGCAATGTGAACTTCATTCTTCTGTTCATTCTTTTTTAATATCTTTTTACTATGTTTGTTAATTAATTATATATTTCTTAGCTGCCCATCTATGTTTTATGAACCATCTTTATAGAATTCTAAGTGTTATGCACCCCTGACTGCCCTTCTAACTCTGCTGCTCAGTACATTACTTACAGTCACCTTGGCTCGGACAGTTAGATGCTGCCACCTGGCCTCTGCTATTCCAGGACTGCGTCATCTCCATTACTATAGGCTGGTTCTATAATAGCATCTCAACAAAGTTCCAATATATGTAGCACAGACATTAATGAGATTTTAAACTATGCTTGTGTCGCCTCATTAGTCATTCCCCATTGCCTTGGTAAACAAAACGGCCTTCAGTCCCTCCAAAACAGCGTGGTCGGTTGTTGAGTTTTCCCATTTTGTATCATAGACCTGTTCTAGCATGCTCACTTTTCTGTGTCTTGATCTCTTCCTTCATAGTGCGCCACAGCAGACTGTGGGACTTCTCGGCCTCCATAATTGTGTGAGCCAATTCTTCGTAATTAATCTCTTCATATATATATTTATATATGCATATATATGAACCTGGATATATATACGTATGTCTCCTATTAGTTCTTTTTCTCTAGAGAACTCTAATACATTCCTTGGTTGATTTCTTACCCTCATATATTTCCTATAATATTTTATAATGTAGACTTCAGTATTATTCAACTTTTTAAGTCATACAGAAATTTTTGTATAGACGGATGGTAACTAATTTGGGGACTGAATTTTCAATAGGGCATATGTTAGGACTTCCTAAATATTAGAGTTATGAAACAATAACATGTGACCTTGTAAGATAACTGATCTTAAAGCACAGACCCTATCACAACTAGAGAATGCATTATTTTTTTCTTGAAAATTAAACTGGATCATATAATTTACAATTCAATGTCTACTTTTGTGATTCTGTGAATAATTTCCATCTTCAATATAAGTGCTTGTAGAAGCAATGTTTTTCAAAAGTGTAAAGTAAATGAAAGGTGTGATGTTTTATAGTTTGTTGAGCTTTATTCCGTTGCAAGAAACAGATTCATGTTTCCTTAAGTAAAACAGTGTATTTTAAGAATGTGTAGAGAATTAAGGGAAAGAGGGAAAGCCATGTCGCCAGGCTTAATAGAAAAGATGGAGCTGAAAGTTCCTTTTGGGAACAGTGCAAACAGAGATGGTATGGATTATCTAGTCCTTTGTACTTTGTTTCATATTCTGAAATGGCTATTGGGATTGATCACATATATATATTTTCTTGGCCTCTTCTCTGAGTTAGATTCTTTATGAATGAGGCCCATGAATTATTATTCAAAAACTTCTCCTACTTCCACTCATATAGCCAAATGGGCACTTTCCCATGACCCAGACTTGTGAAGCAATGCTCTTCTCTAGTGATCCATCAGCTTGTTGATTTGACTCCTCTCTGCGTCTGCCACTAACCACCAACTGGTTTTATCTTACATAAGTCTCTCACGTAGCCCCTAAAGTGAAGGATCAGATCAATTCTATCAAACAAATCTTTAATTAATAGAGAGTCTATTTATAAATTTGCTTTTTTATATATGTATGTGTATATATGCACATATATATATCATGTATGTGTATATGTTCATGTACAATTGTATGTATACACACACAAAAACACAAACTCACACATGCAATTGTACAAGAGCAAATATATTTTTCCAACTTATTCTTTCAGACTCAGCTCTTGAATTTCCTTTTTCAGTTCTTCTGCACCTCTTTTTTTGTCATTTTTGAACTTGCACGTCCTAGTTAACATTTGCTATTCATTAAATACAACGTTCTCTCTTGCATTTTTACCAAAAGAAGGATTACACTGGGTAAATAACTTGGAGAGAGCTAGATTTATTGCTCGGTCTGCCTTTTTTATTGTCGTCGTCCCAGATTTCTTGAGAATATTACACCATTGCAGAAGAATCAAATGGCTCCACATGGTTGAAATCCATTCAAACTGTGGGCTGAGCCACCTGCGTGTTGGACAGACTGCCAAAGTCTAGAACTTCAGCATCTCCTTAGTATCAGGATCTACTTCAGTGATCACCTGATCCAGGGCTGGGAGCTTAGGAACATGATTATATTTCCTTTCTCTCTCTTTCTTCTGCTGCATGATGGAGACACTCTCATGATCCCATTCTGAATCCATTTCATCACATGCATGACATAGCTTGCTATCTGGTTGCAGAAGCCCTTCCTGGGAATAAATGACTATCTCCTTGCAGATGCGTTTGTTCATGTGGAAATTGTTACCCAGCTACACGTAGTACTTCTCTATGAAGACCCAGGCCACTTGCTTCACGATTTGGGCGCAAATTCTGCCCATGTTGGTGCATCCTTCATAGAAAAGCTTGGTCCACTCTTATGAATTCATTTCCTACTATCTTGTTTTTTGTAGGAGCTGCATTTTCCTATAAGATGTGCCAGCAAGTGAAAAAGTATGTCTTCAGTATAAAACAGAGATTGAGCTTACCCATTGGGATCACAAATGTAGAAGTAATAGATCTGATGGATGTTGTTGCAATTTTCAGAATAGCAAGACCAGCCACTCTCAATAAAATATTATTGAGATCAAGAGTTTAATGGAGTTCACTGGTGGAAATTGGAAATTAGTATCAGCACTGAGTGCCTTGTTCTCAGCATAGTAGACTTTGATCCTGATTAGGCGCTTTGTACCTTGACATAAGAAGATCATTTTAACTCAGCAATGTGTTATAGGTGGTGGGTAATTCTTCAACAGTATTACAAGGAGCTTCTGCTACCTTTTCTTTTTATTACCAAACTAAGATTGGATCTCTCAAAATAAATTCCTGACATTTATCTACTACTTTTGCTCATCTGTTTATACTGTGCACTGTAATGCAAATGCTTAACTTACAGAGAAGCAGAGATGGAAAGTTCTGAATCATTATGCATAAAACTTGAGAACCACTGCTATAAGGAAAATCATGGTGGCCGTATTTCTTTGCCAATAAAATGTGAGGACAATCAGTGGGGATTTATTTTCTTCGATCTTAAAAAGAGACATTAAAAAAGAAATGGCCTCTTTTTTTTGCTTCCAGATGCTATCATATATGCATGGAATTGCAGCAATCACCTTGGTACCATGAAGGGAATTATATTAAAGAGCCATGCTAAGAATGGCAGAGAGGAAAAGGGAAGGACCATTTTGTCAATAACCCAATGGTATTGTCAAGTCACTGAATTAATGAAACTTGGAGCCATCATTCCTCTTAACTTCTTATTATATGACACAACAAACCTAATTTTTCAAACTGTTTTAAACTGGCTGTTTCATAACTTGTAGCCAGATGCTTTGTAACTATTTGCATAGGTCAGTTCATTTATTCTTTTTAAGAAATTTGTGATGGAGGAAAGCAAGTATTATTAGCTTCATTTTATACTATGAGTATCTTGCAGTTCAGAAGAACCAAATAAGCTGCTTAATTAATTAGTGGCAAATCTTATGATTGGAATTCTACTAATTAATCCTGGAGGTTAAGGGATACTGTTATACAATGTCATATTGCCTTTCAAAAAGAGCTCATGCAGAGTAGCTGAATGCTAATGATTAGACTTTTACTGTATACAATGTTTTTCTGCAGGAAGACATTTCAAAGGGGGAAGCCCACTCTACTCTAAGTAGGTAGCTAGAAGTAAAAAGTGATAACAGGATGATTACTCAAGTAGGAAACACCACTTACTGTATATTCATTCTTTCAAATGTTCATTCACTTGGGGTTTTTTTCATGTATTCATTCATTCAACATACATTTATTGAGTGTCTTCTATGCATCATGAGATATATTATCAACTGGTGTTGCAAAGGTAAAGTATAGAGAGCCTTGCCTGAAAAATCTTACAGTATAGAAGTCTTATAGATATATTAAAAATGAGTGGAATGAAATATTTCCAGTCCTATGGATTTGATCCTGGATGCAGTTCCTCGCAGACCCAAGGATTCAGAGGCGATTAGCCATGGGAAGAAGAGCTAAGATCCCAGTGGATAAATTTGAGAGGCATTAGCACCAGTGGTTAGCATCCATGTGTCAGGCAAGAACATTACCTTATAGGAGATGGCAAGGGGTATCAAGACTCCAAAGGAGATGACTAAGCAAGCAAGCAGGTTGGCTTGCTACAACTTCATAGGTGCTAAAAGCAGGCAGAGTCTCAATAAATCAATGTACTCATCTATTCATTGCTCACAGCATGGCAAGCAGTCAATGCATCAGCATTGTGACCTTGTATCCCCACCACGACATGGTTCCCCACAGGTGACGTGATAGACCTCATGATGGCCTCTTGCTCAGGTAGGTTGCACTGTAGTTAAGGAATGCAAGAGTAAGGCTTGGCGCCTAGCACAACAGGCAGGAAGCAAGCTAACCCTCTTCCCTTGGAAGACAAGGGCTCGTGTGGTTGCCTAGACTGTTTTGATTGTCTATGTGACCAGTTACAGAAATGGCTCAGGGTCAGAGGATGGTGAGGCTTGTAGAATGGCATATTCAGCAAAAATGTATGGAGAGACTTGGGGCCAAGGGTGGATTGCATCTCCTAAATGTTTGCTTAGAGTCAGATATCCTGGGTTGAAGGAAGTCTGCCATTTACCTACACCATTTACTGGCTCTGTGGACTCGGGCAACTTATTTCACCTTTTGTTTTCCCTTTGGAATGTGGGATTTTAACGATATCTTCCCCACGGGATTGTTTAAAATAGGCCTGGCATAGAGCAAATACTAAATAAATGTTCATTTTTACTATCATTCAGAGCAGTGACATTTTTAGGTTGCTGGAAAAAAGAAAGAACATGGTTAAAATGAAAAACGGCAATTGTGCTTTTGCCAGAGGTAAGCTAAAGCATCTATGGAAACTTGGTTTGGACAATAAAAATCAAGAACCTAATGTTGAATGAGGAAGAGGAAGATGACAAATGTCCCCAAATAGACACAAAGGCCAAAGGGACCTTGTAGATGGATCATTTGTAATTTCAATAAACTTGTTTCTTTCAGCAGAGAATTAATGCCTATGTCCATATATGAAGCTGCTTTACTTTTTTATTTAGAAAATTTAGCCTTTCTTTTTATGTGGTATTTCTGATTATTTCTCAAAGATCAATAACTCTGATTCAAAAATTGATATATTGTCTTGTAGAAATATCACTAAAGGACAAAATTGAGTATAGCCCTAAAAAAGTAAACATTTATTTCCTTGTCATTGTTTGAAATATTATATATAATATTGCTACTGTGGTCGTATTACTATTAATAATAATAACAAGGATAGAACAACAATAGATTACAGCTGCTTGGCATTGTTCTCAGCTTTAAATACTGTTCACAGACTAGTACATTTAACACTCAGAACTACCATATGAGCAAGTGCTGTTATTACCTTATTTTATAGATGAGGACACAGGCAGAGAAAGGTAAAGTAAATTGTTTAAAGTCACACTACTAGTAAGTGTCTAGAATATGACACAGACACTGGACTCCAGAGTATACACACTTAACCAACATCTAAGAAGGAAAAAATCTGATAGCATGTCATTCAAGGAGATTATTTTCCCTCAAAATGGAATCTGCTTTTTTGATGTATATACCTTAGCTATTTGTGCATAGGTTTTCATGATCAGTACACAAATCTTTCATGAGGGAATCACTTTGAATAGACTTTCCCAAATTTACTACTAGACCTGTAGTGACCTATTTGCTGACCTGGAACTTGGTGTCAAAAGTTCTTGCTGATCTTTAACCACGCATATCTTATAGATTCCCAGGCTAGGAAAGGGGCTTTATTTTCTTCCTCGATAGATTTATGGATTTATTTACTGTAAATTACTCACTAGAGAGAGACATTTCATTGTAAAACACCCCCTGGTATTGATTCAGTAAAATGAGGGTGTCACCATTAAACAAATCTTCCCGAATACCCATGCTATTAAAACTAATTGACCATGGCTCTTCTTTAAGGTTAGCTCTGCTTACTAAGGAAGGTTTTATCTGGCGTTTCTACCCCATACACACAGCATCTCAGGATGATACCTCTTACTCAAGTCCTCACAAAAGTTTTCTCCATTTTTGGATAAAAGGAAAATCATCTAGAAATGCTAAAAACAATTATGACTTTTAAAATTATTTTCACTTTAACACATTCATTACCCATTTAAAATTTTTGATTATGTAAACCACTGGAAATCTGATTTTTAAGAAAGAAACACCATCATTTTATTTACAGTGTTTTCTATGAAACATTTTATTTTCATTTATTTATTTTTTTGGTGAGGACGATTGGCCCTGAGCTAACATCTATGCCAATCTTCCTCCACTTTGTGTGTGGGAGGCTGCCACTGCATGGCCTGATGAGTTGTGTTTAGGTCCATACCCTGGATCCAAACCACGAAACCCAGGCCGCTGAAGTAAAGCATGCTAACTGAACCACTACACCATTGGGCTGGCCCCACTGTGGAACATTTTAGAAATTTCTTTTTAGTGTTGTTAACTTTTCTCAGTTTCCTATATTAATTCTTTTATTTGACTAATGGCTTAGAGGAAGGGTTGATGTCCTCCATCTTCTTGATTGCTTCTTCAGACAATTATTCCCCAGCCCATAGATAAAGTAAAACTACCTATTCATTGAGGCTAATGCTCTATAGCCGAATCATTCTCTCCCTCTTCTTAAAGTGTTAAACTTTGGCACATGACCCACAGTTTTCTCCACCATGTGTGAACATGTCACTATCCACATGACTGACTCACCCAATTCCCTGACTTCTGAGTTTCTTAATTTCTTTACTTCATCCATGCTACCAAAGTCACATGCTAAACACTGTCATCACTAGAAACTACTCTACCACCATAGATGGATGAAAAAAGCATGAGATTCCCTGATAAAATTTTCCTGTTAATGCTGCTTGAGAGCTCAACTATTCCTCCTGGGACTTTTTCTTGATTTCTTGGGGACTGTCTTTCAATCAGTCTAGTTCCCTCCTCTTTTTATTTTTATTCACATCCACCTTAGGCTTCATGGCCTATCATTTCAGGTACAGTCTTGTTTCTTTATCTTGTATTATCAATTTGACAGAACCCCAGCCCTTGGTGAACAAAAATATTCACTTACCCTCTGTCTATTATCTTGCAGCTGATTATTGCTTGAGAAAATTATACATTAGTGTAGATTGGTACCTCTGTTAATTTGTGATTGCCAACCTCAAATACACCTTAACAGCACAGAAATTCTGTTTCTCCAGTTGACTCACTCTCTTGGCACTCATGGCAAAAATATTTTAAACCTTCTTCACTCTTCAAAACTCTGATTCTGCCGGTACCACAATTACTCTCAACAAAGGGGCATGTTTTCTCTATCACAGAGAAAATAGAAAGCATGAAACAAGAATTCACTCAAGTGTTCTTTAATTTTTGGACACCTGCACGTAGTTCCTCCTTGTTCATTTCTTTAAGAGAAGTTGTTTATCTTCCCTCTATAGACAATTTTTCCACCATTTCTCTGGATCCCGTACATTCTAAATTTCTCAAAGATTAAGAAAGATAGTGGTTTGGAAACCATCCTGACTTCATTCTGTGTAAGGAGAAATTTGGACTACTAAGAGAGAGTGGTTACATTCATATGGTGGTACCTATAATATGTTACCCAAGAAAAAGCATAAATATTCATTTGCAAATAATGCTTATGTAATTGTCCCACAAAGGTCAAGATCAAGATCTTGTTCAAAGAAGGAATACATCCTACTCAAATGAGCTTAGACTGTGTTATCACTGAAATATATATTGTTTTGGTTAAGATGGGTTTGATTTTTATGTAAAGAAGTGAAAAACTTAGTCATAGCTCTCCCTGATAGGAAAGTAAGCTAGATTAGGAGCCCTTACTTTTACTCTCACTTCTGGGCCTACTGGCCACAGCACTTCCTATTTAGAATCACAAGAAGTAGGTAAAGAGAAAGCTTCATGATCATCTGGGCTAAGTTGAAATACTTTATTTGATAAGGCGCAAGAAGAGACTAAGATTGAATACAAGAATGGTAGGGGAGGAAGAAATACAAAATTTTTTAGAGAAAAATGGATTTCCTGAGGGCAGGTAAGAGCTGGGCAGAATTGGAAGCTTGAAAATGGGAACAAGAAAAAAAGGAGATAGAACATACTCATTGAAAAATTCAAGTCTGTAAATCAGGAAGGAATAGAAAAAGTCAAAAGTACCTTCTCTGTGTTCTCTATGCTGTTTTATTCTGTTGAGAACACTTGCTTCTTCATTGGAGAGCTTGGTTTTCCACCTGATAACCTGGGCTGTGTTATGTCTGGAGAAGATTAGTCTGACAAAACAGACTTTAGAAATAGGGGTGCAATTGCGTCTTATCATCTTGAGGGGGCTCCGGTGGAGACAGAGGCAAAGCTTGCTTGGCTTACTTGAGAATTACTACACAATTTCTACTGGTCAGCACACTTACAGCATGATCCATGTGCTACGAGCAGGAGAGAAACCCCGTAGAGATTGAAAACAGTTAAGAGCATGTGTCTTGCCTCTTCACACCCTCACTGCTCCCAAACCCCGCCATCAAAGATTACCATGAAACTCTTTAGGACACACAAGAAAGCCCTATAATAATAGCTCGAGTGCCCAGATCTGGACACTCTTATTTATTTCACTCTTATCTCTTTGTCTTCTAGAATCTTCTCAACTCAACTCCTTTACCTCCTGAGACAATAATAGCAACAACAAAATCAAGCCTACCAGCTACCACTGAATTTCTCCTTTCTAATTACAGCATCTAATAGAGGAATGAAGTAGTTGTTCCCACTTATTTTCCAAATTTCTCATTTATTTACTCCTCAATTTGTTCACATTTGACTTTCATTCATCCTCATCACTCTCTTGAAATAGTTCTGCTGAACTTCCTATCAGTCAGTATATTGAGTGTTTTTTCAGTTATAAATAATACTTGGTCTTTGGATGGCACCCAAAAGTTTTTCCATTTTGCAAAACTCCTTTCCCCTGGAGTTGGCAATGGCATGTTTTCCACTTTTTCTCATACGCTTTGGCCATTTCTTCTCAGACTTCTTTCCACTTTAACTTTTTTATCCTGAATCTCAAATGTAGAAATTCCTCAAGGCTTGTTCCTGATTTTCCCTTTTTTCTCATGTTGTCTCTATTTGGAATATGTCATCTCTGACTCTGGCTTCAATTACTGTCTCTAAGGCAATGATTCTGAAATTCCTATTTCTGGCTCTAAGTTCTCTGAATTCCAGACCTCTATTCAACAGGCTGCCTACATCTTCACATGGGTACCTCAAAGCCACCTGAACTCTATGTGCTGGAATTGAACCCATGGCTTTCTATCCAAATGTTGCTATCTTCCAGTGTTTCCTTGTTGGGTAATGTGATACTATGATAGGTGCTGAAAACTTATATTCAGAATATGTGATGGTGGAGATTTGAGTTATCTTTAAGGAAGAATTCTTTGAAAAAGAAATTTATAAGTGGAAACAATTTCAGTGATTGGTCTCATTTCAACAAAATGACTTCTTAAGTGTTTTTGCAGGTTATTCTGGGTAGTTGAATTAAAAGGAATTTCATTTTGTTCATAATATATTGCCACAATGTTTTTTTAAAAATAACTTTACTAGTTGTGTTGTCAGAAAAAAATTATTTTTCTGAAGTCGTACAATGATGTAAATATAGGAGATTTTCATTTTGGATGAAATTCTTGTAATAGGAATTGCTGTAATTGAAAAATACAAGAGGATGCTTTAAAAATACATATTGTGGTGTATCATGCCATTTTGTTTAAAGGTGATTTTTAGTAAAATGAAGGAAATGAAAAACTTGTCATTTTTTTGGATGTTACATTGTGGATCTCTTCAGCAGGATCATATTTATAATGTAATCTAATCTAATCTAATCTAATAATAATGTAATATAATCTACTATTAAGATTAAGGAAGATGTTCAATTAATTTTAATTAAGTAAACTGACCTGTGGATTGCCTTTGAAAAAAGACTACTTAGGAATTTTGTATCTCCCTTCAAATTACTGACACAGGCAGAGGTGTGAGGTCATCCCTTAGACTTTCTCATCACACCCGTAGTGAAGCAGAAATGGAAGCATGATGAGAATCAGCCTCATTTGCCCATTTTGAGCTTAATAAGGCACTGTTACACAGATACTTAGGTCTCTCTGGTAGCTGTGCTAGTTCTAATTAATGCTTGCCACCTATCGTCCCTGGGCTTAAGAACAAAACCAAGAGAATCCCCTCTGGGGGAGGAAAATGAATTAACAAAAAAAAAGGTTTTCTGAAAGATTTAATAAAAGTACTTTATAAAATAATATGAAATCATTAAAAAAATGTCTACATGGTTTTCATTAATAGGCTCAGATTCATTTTATGGTTGTTGAATAATTAACAGAAAAAAATGAGCAATTCTTTCCATGTATGATGGAAACATTACGGGCAAGTCACATTTTAATTTCATACTTGCTGCTTCAGCTTATGCCATGTTTTTAGTTAGTGCTGGCTTATTAAGCTGCTAATTTATCCACTGTTGTGAAGGCCTCTGGAAATGCTGCTCCATAAATAATAGAGCAGTGATCCATAACCACCTCCCATGTAACAGCATCGAGTCCACTGCAGCTAATAGGAAGGAACTGCCGGTTGCTAGGTGCCAAAATGCTGCTTGCCTATTTAGGAAGTGATATAGTTTTGTCTCCCTGCTAAGATGACAAAACTGTAATTAGAGATTAATCAAGAGCTACATTAGTGCCACAGTTTCCTGCAGTCTGACTTTTGTTGCCCACCAGCAGTTAAGTGCATCTGCCTGTATTTACCAGTTCTCTGGAGATTTAGAAATTTATTGTCATATTTACAGGAACAGCTGCCGCGCAAGTTGTCAAATCATAAAGAACTAACTCAAGAGAATGCATATAATTAACTACTCTGTCTTTAGCCTATTTATTTTTCAAATGAGGCTTCATTTGAAAAGATTAAATAACATATTATATAACCAGCTATTTTTCTTTTTGTTCTTGGATTTTGTTATTTTTTCATTAAAACATTTCCACCAACTATCCAGTGATTTATACTGAATAAATAAAGATCAATTCAAATATTGGAAGGGAGACAAATACACTCGGGTAGCAAAAGAAACTTGGATCTGGTGATTACTCTGGGAGCGGGGGTGGTGACTAAGTCAACAACACTTAAAGATCTATGTTACTATGGCTTTCTTAAGAAAAATAATATTAAGACTAATATTGATCTTTAAGTTTCACTTGCTATTCTTTTAGAATTTTGCCATATCTGCTTTGGGGCAAATTATTCTTTCTTTTCTATTTATCTATACTGCATTTTTATTTTTTCAAATGCTACAGCATGAGGGCATGTTAATCACAAGCATCTTTCTTTGTAGAAAACCTGACACTTCTAGATTATGACTTCCTTGTTTTCATTGATTACTGTAGCAAATATAGTGTCAAAATTAAGACTATTGAAATAGTTTTCATCTTAAATTGTACAGTTACGAATACTACTAAATAACGAACTTCTTAGCACTTTCCTCTTTATGCAATTATCTTAAAACTTGACGTGGAATTAAATATAAAATGTATTTTTTATTGTTTTAGTTGTTGCATAAAAGGTAAATAGTTGTAAGTGAAATCAGTGGAAGGTTATGTTCTCATAAGTACGCTTTATAAAATTATATGCATATCACAGACACAGACACAATGCAAACATGTTTAAGCATATTCATAGTGTGTGCACTATTTTGTATTTAAAGGAAATATGCTTTAATTCTTACAGCTTACAGAAGAATTTTGGAGCTGTCGTAATTCACTTTAATACTGAATTTGTTAATGCAAAATTATGGCCATGAACTTGCAAGTCTTTAATCACATTACAAAGCTAAAAGCTACTTCAAAGTGAGTTGAAGTTTTTTGCTCAGACTTTTAATTATGATACCATATTTTAAGTATAAAATACTCTTACACATCCAGTTCACTAATTTTGGGATCTATAGGAAAAAGTGTAATTTTCTTAGATTACTTGATACTTTATTTGCTCTTCCTCCTTAAAAGCAAGGAAGAAAATATGGACTGTTATTGCTATCATTGTCATTGTTTCTAAAAAATGTATAACATACATATACATGTACACATATATATATTCAGATTAAAAAATCTGTCAGGGTCTTCAGAATTACAATAGAAAGGAATTATAAGATCCATTATAGAACAATTTATGCTAAAGCACATCAAATTTATTTTGGAGTTTGTGTTTTTGTTTTGTCTTCAGTCTAATGTGAAAATTCTATGCATTTGAGAAATATCGTTAATTTAGGACAAAAAGATGAAATAGAAGAAATGAAATATAGAAAAAATTTCTGCATTTGTTACTGAAAGAGCCCCGCGGGGACTGAACTGGGAGACTGAAATGGATCCTGGCCCCTCACTGTGCTATTGTTTGTCGCCGAGGGATGTGTCAGTGGAGCCTCTGTGTACTAGAGCTAACGGACACTGGCAGGAGATAAAAACTTGGCCGTTAAAAATTTCTGAAATCAGATTTTTGCTGATAATGTATACATGTTACATTATACTACTAAATAATTTTCAAGGGATATGGAATTTTGGTTGAAGCCAGATGAGTTTATTTTTGGAAATACCAGAGACTTCACTGACGAATTTCCAATAATTTATTTAGTTAGCATAGAAAGCATTGATTTGGAATAACAAAGACAATGTCTTTCTTATGTGTATAGTTACTTACAGATATTTTTAAAATACTAATAATATACACTTCAAATAAGTTCTTAAATTTTTAATCACACTGCTACAGCTATTAATAAATATATATTTAAAATGTAGAGCGTTATAAAATAAAAACACTATCAACTAGAGTCTTATGGAAGCAAAGTATAACAGAGCTGTTAAAAATAATTTATGAGAATTTTTCCCTCCACAGTATGTTTTCCTCAGTTGAAAATCTGGTTAGAACTTAGAGTTCTTCAGGGATGTTAATTAGTGGCTGACCAGTTATAAGCTGAGGCCAAAAATTTATTTTACATAACATGTCATTATTGATGCGGAAAAGCATTTCTGGGAGATGAAAGAGAGAGTGCTTTCGTTATTATGTTATTTGTTCTCCAGGTTTTTTAAGAAACATCAACAATAACAATAAAACATTATTTTTCTCTTAGGAAGAAATCTAATCAAATATTAATAACTAGGAAATATCCAGCAGCCTAGAATTATCAAATTCCAATGATTTAGAGTAGACTGAAGACAGATGGCCTATTCAACTATAGTGTGCTAAGTACTTTGTTTATTAATTCATTTGTGTGATGTATTTATTTATTAATTAATCTATTAGTGTTATAAAAGATATACACAAGCAATGACTGCTATCATTTAGTAGATTAGACTAAATTCACGAGTCAAACATGTCTTGGGATTGAGTACCATGTTGCTGTATTTGTTTTGTCTCAGGAAAATCAACGTCTGTGTCTCAATTTCCCCATGTGAAAATAACGGAGAAAATAAAATCCACCATACAGAGCGGTTTGAGGTTTATGTTATCTGAAACATATGAGATGCATAAGGTGCTTGGCACATATTACTGTTTCAAATATCCATTTGAGAAAATCAAGCAAACACAAAAATATATAGAAAAGAAGTTGAGATATATTTTCACCACCATTCCACAACTATATCTCTGTTAATATTCTAATTAGAATTAATTTGAGAGTACACTCGCACACAAATGTGGAGTGTATACATTTATTTACACAAAATTCAAATTATGCAACTAGACAACTTGTATTCTGATTTGTCCCTCTGTCCCATTTAATATATTTTGGGCATTTTAATGTCATTAAAGGACCTTTTAGAATAATTTTAATGGATATGTGATAATTCGATTAATGAATGTATTATCATTTACTTTATTGCATCATTATTGATAATTAGATTCTTCTTATTATTATCACAAGAACACTGCAATGAAAATTCTTCTACATACATCTTTGTTTCCTGTTTCTTTAGGATAGAGTTCTAACAACAACTATCACTGACAAAAGACAATGAAAAAAATGAAAGCAATTTTTCCAAATTGCTTTCCCTAAAGACTATGCCAATTTCCACTTCTGTAAGTACGTTATGGTGATCCTTGTCCCACCATACCAATTTCTGTATTTGAAGTTTTTTTCATATCTGCCAATTTTATGGTGATTAATGGCATCCTTTAAACTTTTGCATTACTTATTGGTGAAGTAAAACCTTTATTCATGCATTTGCTGGCTATTTGTATTGCTTTCTTTCTGAAGTGTCTAAGTGATTTGGGCCATTTTGTCTATTGCAGAGTTGGTGACTAACTGATTTGATTTGAAAGTGACTTCGTGTAATACTATTTGTTGCAAACACTGTATCTCATTTTCCCTTTGGCCTTATACATTTGGTTATGAAAGTATTGACATGTAACACTTAACATTTATTTACATTTATACACCATTTCCTCCGGGAATTCTGCAAAGATTCCATGCACCTAGAAATTAATCTCCTATTTCTAAATATATTGTTATTTTATTATTTCTTCTACATCTTTTTGAATTATTTTAAATTTTATATCTAATGTTTTGGCACATTTGTGCATTATTTCTAACTAAGATACATAACAAAATCTAGCTTCTTCTTTCCTAACTGATTAACCCAATACTTCTAAAATCATTTAGAGAGTAACCATTTATTTGTCCACTGACTTGTTCCATGTCATTTTTCTCATTGCAAAGTATCGTATCTGCTGGGATCTATTTCCGTGTTATTAATCCTCTATTGAGCCTCCTCGAAATTCTTGAAATATGGTCATACTTTTTAATTAGTGAATCTTAAAAACTTTAGAATCATTAATATTCTTTCTAAAATTATTTTTAGCTATTATATTTCATTTATTTTTCCTCATGACTTTTCTCAGTTCCCAAATAAGTCCTGCTTGTGTTTTGTTTAGAAATGGGCTAGAATCAAAACATAATTTAGGGGGGCTGGCCTGGTGGCATCATGGTTAAGTTAGTGCGCTCTGCTTCGGTGGTTTGGGGTTCTCGGGTTTGGATCCGCGGCGGGGACCTACACATCACTCATCAAGCCATGCTGTGGCAGTGTCCCATGTACAAAATGGAGGAAGATTGGCACAGACATTAGCTCAGCAACAATGTGCCTCAAGCAAAAAGAGGAAAATTGGCAACAGATGTCAGCTCAGTGCCAATCTTCCTCACCAAAAAAACCAACAAAAAAACAAGATAATTTGGTAAAAATACTCTTCCTTATGTAATCTAATCTTCCCATTGAACAACGTGGTATGCCTCATGTCTCTATATAGCCATTTTTATGTCACTCAATATTATTATTCTATTTTATATTTCGTATGAAGATTTCCTATGTGGTTGGAACTTTAATAATTATACTATCTTTTTAAACTTTATGATAATCCTATTAGGTAGATGATATTATTATCATCATTATGTGAATAAGAAAATTGAGATTTAGAGAGGATAGGTAATTTATTCAGTGCCCCATGGTAGTGAGTGGGGGATGCCAGTCCTGTCTAATTTGAAACTCACAGGCTCGTCTCACCCATCACACCTGTTGCCTCCCAGTTACTGTAGGTGATAACTTGTAAGGAAATTCTGATCCTGAAAATATTATTCTGCGCAATATAATACTGATTATATTAGTAAATATGACATTTTTTTTTGAGGACGATTAGCCCTGAGCTAACTACTGCCAATCCTCTTCTTTTTGCTGAGGAAGACTGGCCCTGAGCTAACATCCATGCCCATCTTCCTCTACTTTTTTTATACGTGGGACGCCTACCATGGCATGGGTTTTGCCAAGCAGCGCCATGTCCACACCCGGGATCTGAACCAGCAAACCCCGGGCCACCGAGAAGCGGAACATGTGCACTTAACTGCTGCACCACTGGGCTGGCCCCTAAATACGACATTTTAACGATCTCTTCCCATTTGCCTTTTTGTATAAAATATGAACAGTTTTCTTAAGGATGGCTATTATATGAGTAATTATTTTAGTGGCTCATTAATTTAATCATTTTTTTAACTTAGACCAGGAGCATTCAACTTGAATGTGTTGCAAGACTCCACACATAAGGCCCACAAGGAAGAAAAGGGGAACAAATCTGCCTTTTAAATCCCTATAATTTTCAAAGGCATTAGAGCATAGACTGCCCTATCTCCTGTCTCTTTCCATATCCAGAGGACACAAGAGACAAAAGATTAAACAATTTCTGACAACAGGCGTAGCAAAATGCCATAGTAGCTAGGTGACAAGAATAGCCTGTGAGGGTGATTCTTTTCCTGAACATGTTGTTTACTGCTGTACAGGTGATTTTCAACCATATAATTATTTCCAACAGGGCTTTAATTTTAATTTAGGCAATTTTGCCCTTCAAACTTCTCTGGTCCCCACATCCACATTATTTATTAATATGCCCTTAAATTCACAGTTAATCTCTGCTATTCTTCAGTACAAAATTAAGTACAGGTCGGGATAAAACAATCACATAGCACTTAACATCAGGTTTGCTCTTTTATTAATATGTAAACTACACCAAGAAATTCAATTTGTCCAGGTTAAGTTTTGCAACTTGAATGCAAGCTTCAAAGGACTTTCTTTCCTTAATGACTGAAAAAAATACATCCAGAAGTAAAACATTGATTCCAACATGTATTGCTGTTTTATGGAGCAATTAACACTCGCATCATTTGTATTCTATTCTTCAACTTCTCCACTAGCCAGGCAACTATTGATGTTCTAGAATTTTATCTTGTGTAACTGAAATCCCAGTGATAAGTGACTTGCTCCTGAGTCTTTGTACATATTTCTGGAGTGGTTTCAATTCTTTATATTTGAATCATGACACTTAGCTGCATTTTTCACTTTTGGTCACA
Organism: Equus przewalskii; assembly: GCF_037783145.1. Classification (NCBI taxonomy): domain Eukaryota; kingdom Metazoa; phylum Chordata; class Mammalia; order Perissodactyla; family Equidae; genus Equus; species Equus przewalskii. The sequence continues at coordinate 19,399,538 of NC_091850.1, forward strand.
AGAGGAAAAGTGGTAACTATGGCAACAGAAAAGTTGAAGTGCGGTTCCTGACAGGGTTTTCATGTGACAGAAATGACAGCCATCTTTGTTAAGTAATGCTATGTTAAGATGCTATCTTTTGTGTCAAATTTACTGTGATATCCAAAATTGGGGAATTACAACTTTAGAGAAAAAGACAGCTCAGCAATTAAAGTGTGTATTATAGAGGCTTTAGACAGAGTTCTTGTGACCTGTTTTTTGGTTCAATGTTTGATATATAAAGTAGCATGGACTAGTGTTCCAGAATCCTGAGTAGTTAATTAAAAGATGTCAGCATTGAGCCTGGACAAAATTCCAAAAACCTGGAATTTTTATGTTTCTCATAAAAGTGACTAAAATGGCACATGTGGGTAATTTTGGCTGCTTCTTCATCCAATGTACTGTAAAAATGGAAAGTTCAAGTTATTCAAAAGTTGTGGTTAGCAAAATTTAATTAATAATATTTGAGATGGCCTCTGTTTTCTTCCCTCTCTTTTTTTGAGAAAAAGAGTGACTTCTATCTTCCTCCAGTCCCCTAACACACACACAGACACACAAACACACACACACATGCCACATCACACTTTTTAAAAAAATTTAGTTTTTCATTTATTGAGGTAACTGGTTTATGACATTATGTAAATTTCAGGTGCACATTAGTGCATTTTGACTTCTGTACAGACTACATGGCGTTCACCACCAAGAGACCAGTTTCCATCTGTCTTTGTAGAAATGTCCCCTTTTCCCCTTTTGTCCTCCCCGGACCTCCCTTCTCCTCTGGTAACCACCAATCTGTTCCCTGTATCTATGTGTTTGTTTGTTTTTTGTTATTGTTGTTGTTGTCTTATCTTCCACATATGAATGAAATCATGTGGTATTTATCTTTCTCTGTCTGACTTATTTTGCTTGCCGTAATACCCTCAAGGCCCATCCACTTTGTCGCAAATGGCAAGATTTCATCTTTTAATTGTGGTGAAATACACATAACACAAATTACCGTTTTTAAGTATACTGTTTGGTGGCGCTGAGTACGTTCATACTGTTGTATCACCATCACCACTATCCCTCCCTAGAACTTTTTCCATCTTGCAAAGCTGGAACCCCCCTTTTTTCCTTCCCCCAGCCTCCAGAAACCATTCTATTTTCTGTGTCTATAAATTTTGCTATGCTACGTACCTCATATAAGTGGAATCATACAGTATTTGTCCTTTTGTGTTTTTTTTTCACTTAGCATGATGTCCTCAGTTTCATCTATTTTGTAGCATGAGTCAGAATTTCCTTCCTTTTTAAGGCTGAATAATATTCCATTGTATGTTTATACCACATTTTCTTTATCCATTCTTCCATTGATGGATACTTGGGTTGCTTTCACCTTTTGGCTACTCCAAATAATGTTTCTACTATGAGTGCAGGTAAATAAATTTCTCTTCAAATCCCTACTTTCAGTTCTTTTGGGTCTATACCCAGAAGTGGAATTACTGCATCATGTGGCAATTTTATTTTTAACTTTTTGAGGCGATCCCATGCAGTTTTCCAAAATGACTACTCCATTTTACATTCCTACCAACAATGCACAAGAGTTCTAATTTCTCCACATCCTCACTAATATTTGTTATTTTCTGTACACACCACACTTTAAACAGTATTTCAGCATTTTAGGATGATGTGATGGAAGAATGTGTGACCTCTGGTATCAAAGGGCCCAGGTTCAAATTCCAGATCTTGAGGTTACTGTATGACACTGGGCAGTATTTACCTCCGTTGAACTTCAGTTTTGCTGTCTGTAAACAAGGATAGTGATAGTGCATGTGTTGGATATATTTTTGTGAGAGGCAAGTGGGATACTGCATGTAATGTATTTTACACAATGACTGTCATTTGTTTAGCCTTCGATATAGGTTAGCTATAATTATTATTAATTCCCCAACAACACAACTAGCTAATATAATTATTTTAAAGATGAATTTCAGAGAAGTTGAGTAAGTAGTTCAATGACATGGAGGTAATAAATGGTGGAAAAGGGAGTCAAACTGCAAGGCCATATCCTTGGTTTACTCTGTTACATTGTCTCAGTTCTATAAGTGAAGGCAGACAAAGTGTTTGTTAGGTTTGCTGTAACAGAGTATCTTAGACTGAGTGACTTAAACAACAGACATTTATTTCTCACAGTTCTAGAGTGTGGAAGTCCAAGATCAACATGCCAGCATGGTCGAGTTCTCCAGGGCTCTCTTCCTGGCTTACAGAACATCTTCTCATTGCATTTTCACATGGCAAAGAAAGGGAAAGAGAGAGAGAGGGAGAGAAGGGGAGAGACAGAGAGAGGACTAGCTCGCTTCCTCTTCTTATAAGGACACTGGATTCCATCTTGGGAGCTCCACCCTCATGAGCTAATTACTACTTCCCAAAGGTCCCACCTCCCAATGCTGTCAGATTAGGGTTTCAACATCTGAATTTTGAGGGGCATAAATATTCAGTCCATAGCACAAGGAAATTAATGTATGAAGGTCCCAGTTCCACGTAACAGAAAACCAGAGAGAATAATTATACTTCATTTTATTCATCCAAATCTCTTTCTTTTTCACTGCCCCGGCTCCCCTATTATCATTGGCATGAGGACTCAGTAGTCATCCTCCTTTCTCTATGGATTTCTTTCCTATAGTCCATATCATACCTTGTATTCAAATCAGTTCATCAAGTATTTCTTATTAATTATATTTTTGTGCATCTATCATCTTCTTACTACATTATTAGATTCTTAAGGACAGGAATCATTTGATATATTTCTTTCTTCCCCGATTCCTTACTTTTGTATGTAACATGGTCATTGACCAATGTGTATTTAATAGTTTGCTAGTAATAATATTTGACTTGTCCTAATAAAACCCTGGTGATTTGATAACAGTTGCAGGTAGTTTTTAAAAGGCCATTTAGTAGGTTGAAGGTTTATATTCGGAAAGAGGAGTTTTACTGATTAGCCTATGTCTTTCCCCAAATTGACATTAAGAAAGACAAGTGTTATTGCACAGATACTTAGAAGTCTCGTACCTACAAAGGCCAAGTTAATTTAGTCATTTGAATAGGTAAGAGGCAAAAATTTTGCTTTCTTGAGATCTAGTTCAATGTTCTAGTCACGCTAAGTAGATCGCCATATTGAAACTGTGCCCATTTTGCAATTTTAGAATTTTCCACCTCTTTAAGATGCATCCTTTGCTGAAATAGTGTCTCTCAAGGATTACTCTCTTATGTGTTGAAATACATGTATTTGAATATGCCAGAAGCATAGACATAAAACGTATAGACCTAAAACATATTTGAATATGCTTATTGCGTTATATTATTTTTCAGGCATATAACTGTGGTGGGGTTCTAAAGTTGGATGAACCTGGACTGGAATATTGGAATACCAACTCTCAAAACTCCTAGCTCCATCATCTTCAAAACGTATACTAAACTTTGATAAATTTTGCTTTAATTACATGAAAAATGAGACTAATCCTATTTGTAGAATTATAAAGATTCAAAAGGATAATGTATACAAAATATGACAACGCCTACCACACGATAAGCTCAAAGTAAACGTTAGTTATTATAATCGTAATTACGAATGCTTTGTAAAAATGTGTTTCTCTAAATTTAGACTTCTATCTCTGTAGGTTGGATTGTGTTAACACTTTTGGGCTCTGATTCTTTAAATGAGCAATAATAATTTCCCAAGAAAGTGAATGCCTGTAGTTCTGCTACTGCACTACTACTGTTACTGTTACTACACTATTCCTACCACTACTTGTTTTTTTTCATGGTGAGGACAACTAACTGTCCACACAAAGGCAAAGACACTATTTGGGAGAGAAGCAAGTAAAGAGCTGCAGAGGAACCCTGAGGGAGGGAGGAGAGTTTCTGGAGGCTGAGAATCCGCCTCCCATCCACTGTGGGCCAACACCAGCGCTAAGATGAGGCCGAGCAGAGGCTGCAGATGGCGGAGCTCGCCCAAGGCTAAAGTGCAAGGAACATAAAGTTTTGTCCTCACGAAACAAACATTGACATTGAATTTTATGAAAATATAAATGCATGCCTTTCTCACTTATGAATTTTAAGATTTATAAATAATATTAAGGAATTGTTATATGTAGTATATATACAAATTAAGGCAGAAACTATGAATTCAGAAAATATGTCAACTTCTCAAGGATTATTTACTCATTAGTCTGTACTTCGCGGATAATGTGCAAAAGGTATTTTTTCCATTGTGGGGAAATATCCAAGGAAAGCAGAACACCTCTATCAACTTTCCCTTTTTGGTATCTACGGGTTAAGCTGTCCCTCAAGTAGTTCCATTCTAAAGAAGAAAGATGGAAAATGTCTTCAGTAATGGCAACATTGTACTTCAAGAAACATTTGAAATAATGGTTTAAGATGCAGAAGTTAGCTTTAGCCGATTGAGCTCCAATAAGTAGTAGATATTCTGATGGATTATCCAGAATATTAGATAGGTAGACGCAACATAAGAAAAAAAATGTGTATTTTTTTTCCCATTTTTATACATTCAGCCACACTAGTAAACATAAAACTCAAAGATTCACACTTTATAACTGACTATGTCATTTCTGTGTCTTTAATGAAAAGTCAAATTCTATGTCAAAATTTCACAATCAATATAATCACATGTAAATATAAAATATTTTTCTAATGTAAGAGATTCTTACTAAGTGTTAAGAAGACAGAACATTTAAAACTGAACTGGAGGCATACAGTATGTTAAATATTTACTGAAAATCAGTGAGAATGATTTTCAGCATCAAATTATCTTGCATTTTATTTAAATGCAGGTTTACACATTTTCTAGTGAGTTTTTGGTTATTCATATATTATTCTGCTAGGAAAAATGGAGTCAAAACAAGTTTTTAAAAGGTGATTTTTAAAATAAAGAAGTTCCCCTGGATTGGAGAAGAACACTTGCATAGTTGTAAGTTCAGCAGTCGCTGGGGATCAAATGGCAAATCCAAAAGGCAGCTGCACAGCACAGGGGAGCAGTTTTGTTCTCCACAATTACCTTGATTGTAGATAATCTGATTTGGACCTCTGTATATGTGTGTTTGTGTGTGTGTGTGTATCTCATCTTATCTAAGGGTTGATGCCTTTGGTGGCTGAATTAGGTCAAAATACAAAAGACAAAATAGCTAATAAATAAGAAACATTATCAAGATTTTAAATCCACAATTGTACTCTATTTCCCCAAACCCAGAGCTTTGATGAAAATTGTTTATTGCATGGCTAAGTTCTTATCTGGAAGACATCTTCTGGGCTTTGAAGATTTTACCATAGTCTTAGAAATAAAAAATTGAGCAAATTGCAGTGCTTTTCTGTAATTTTGTAAAGCAGGGTGTTTCAAGATAAATTATACCAGTGGACTGTATCTGTCTTGTACCACAAAACACATGTAAAATACCTGTAATTTAGTCATTTCAAGGCATGCATGAAAAAGGTAATAAACACAAACACAGACATCCTAGTTTGCAGACATGCAGACTTCACAAGTTAGAAAGATCTCAGGCTTCCTAAATATCAAAGATGAAATCTGTATTGCACACCAAACTACCGAAAATTGCCTTCAAATTTAAGGTGCAATTTATTTCAAATGGTGTAAAGTTGTAGCTGGAAGCATTGAAGCAGACAGAGCTACACCCAGTTTTATTATTTCACATTTACAATAAGAACCCACATACACGTACATGCAAATAATGTACATCCCAAATTATGTTCTTTGCTACTTATTTTTTAATGGCTTGGCAGTTTTCATATTTCATTTATGTCAGAAACCTGTATTTTAAAGCATATTTTGGCCTTCAAAACTTTCTGATGTCCAGTTTTTCTCAAGATTTTTGGAGTGCTTAGAAATTTTTACTTAGAATTAAATTTTGCTCATGACGTTAAATTATAAGAACTTCTTGCTCCTTGTAGTAAATTAAATTTGATAATAAATGTTATTTTATCAATAAAAGAACAAATACTTTATCTCTTTCAATTGACTGATAGTGGTGACCCTGGTCTCATTTTCCTAAGAAATACATGCAATTTCAGGCAGAAAGGACATGCAAGAAATGTATAAATGCAGTAAAACTATAACTTCAATATTTGGGTTTCACTTAACTTTCCCATAACAAGATGCTAATGTGAAAGAGATAAAAGCATTGAAGTATTATTATTTTTTTTAAAGAATACACATTCTTCCATGCTCACCTGCATCAGATTGTGAGCTAGAGGTTTAGTGGCATAAATATTACTATTTTCCTCACCATTTCAGCAACAGAGACATCTAAACAGGTGGAAAATTCCACAACTGCAATATGGATGCAGTTTCAATCGGCAACTTAACATGTATAGAACATTGAAATTGACCTCAGGAAAACAAACATTTTGTCCTTTATCTTTGTAAAAGACTTAATTTGGCCTCTCAACTGAACTTTGTAAGTGTGAGAATTCAAAGTTTCAAAGTAATAATAGCGCTTGTCCTACCTCTGCCAGTTTAGAGAAAGACGTAAGATAATCAGTAAAACTCATCTTTTGGTAAAAAGTAGAAAGCTAAGAACAGTAATGTATGTACAGTAGTAGAAGAGGTTTTACTTACAAAGTGGCAATGATGGTTGAGGGCATAATTGAGTAGATGTTGAGGACTTCTGGTTAAAGTCAATTTTACAGAGTGCTTTCTGACATTTTGTATTCCTCTTGTGGTCTTGGTTACTTCAAAGGCTCTACCTTTCCTTAACTGCCTTTTGTTTATTGCCGTGGTTCTTAGGGTAGCCTCAGGAAGCTTCTCTTATACTTCCATAAGGCCAACTTCATGGGTTGATGACCTGTGATGTTCAACAAAGCCCAATATTCAGAAGGGCGTTTTGCTTGGTTTAATGTTGAAATTCTTGATAAGAGAATCTTTGAACTTGTGTCTGTAAGTGAAATCCAATGAAACAATGCAACATGCAGATGAGCAGAAGAGATGCTCACGTTGCACAGGCTGCCACAGTTTCTGTTGTGTCACTTGCATTGAGCTTTTGTGATGCCCAAGAGCACAGAATTCCAGTGGATCCACAATGGTGGGAGTTCAGCCAGGCTCAAAGTACAAGGTAAGCATGTTACACTTCCACTGAGGGGGTACACTGGGGACACTGACAAGAAGCCACACTTTCCATTATCTGAGCCAGAACAGAAAGAAGGCAATGGCCTTCTTCAAAACTCAAATGACGGTCTGGCCCAGTGGTGTAGTGGTTAAGTTCAGCATGTTCTGCTTCAGTGGCCCGGGTTTGCGAGTTCAGGTCCTGGGTGCAGATCTACACTGCTCATCAAGCCATACTGTGGTGGTGACCCATGTACAAAATAGAGGAAGATTAGCATGGATGTTAGCTCAGGCCCAATTTCCTCACCAAAAAGAAATCTCACATGACCAAGGAATCTCATCATACACTTTTAACTGTGTTACTTCCCTGTATTGGCCAACCATGTAAATTGACAACGATGACATGGAAGGAAAGGAAAAGATAGGGCAACCCATAGTTCCTTTCCCTTTCAGTTCTTCCTTACTCACTGAAAGTGTGTGTGTCAAGTGAAATAAAACCAGTTGATATAGTTTTGTGCAACTTTTTCACTGTTCTGGTAAGAATGAAATATGTATGCAAGCATGAACTAAGGAGTACAACTTGTGTAATTTCAGTGACTCTCTATATGGGTTAACTGCTCTTATCTTTGTAGTTAGAACTGGCTTTACACAGTATAAAGATGTTGGTAAAGTCTATGCTAATAATTTAACTTTTAATTTTACTTTACTTATAATAGCACTAAATAGCAAAATACACTATTACAAGTTGAGAGCTGTTCTGTGGAAGAAAGAAGAGGATTTATATTTCAGTACCTTCACTAGTAGTTTTTTCCTGTTTTTTTGAACAAGTCATTTTTATTTTTCCTTGGGTTGCACAAATTTATGCAGCTGATCCTGTATTTCTAAATATTAGCAAATATGTATTGAGGGTCTACATTGGTGCTAGGCACCAAGGGTGAGCTGTGGGAGGGCAAAGATTTTACAAACCCTTGCTTTTATCCTCACAACAATCTTGTAATTTGGCTGGTAATATTCCTGTTTACCAGATGAAGAAAATGAGGCCAATGTCAGAAAACAGGTAAAAGACAAAGTCAAGATTTAATCTTAAATCTGTCCAACTTTGATTCCCATACTCTTTCTACTCTCTACTGTGACCAAATAATTAACTTTCCAAAATGGGACATTTTTGACAACGAAACGGGAGGATATTAATAAAATACTCAGGACTGCTGACATAAGCTGACTGCACGAAGCGAACCAGGATGTGTGATCGCTCTAGCTATAAAATTCTTCCTTACACATAGATGGCGGTTGACTTATCTTTTATGATTCCCACTACGCCTACAGGAGGGCAGGTCCTCTTCAGCACCTGATAGGCACTCCATCAATTATTTGCTGAATAAATAATTCTTTGCTGAGTAAATCCTAAATATCATATACTTAAGATCTTTCCAAAGGTAAATTAGTCAAGTTCAATAAGTATAGAAGTTGAAAAAATCAGATAGAAAAAATTAAATAGAATTGTAAGATATTTTATTTACTTTATTTACTTTTGTGTCTGAAAAACTTCAGATATTATTTCAGATATTAATAAACCAGATATTGGTATGATATTGGGTTACAAAACAAACGAAAAAATTAAGACTTTTTCTAGTCTTCAGGTGTTCAAAAGTTTTAGAGAATATCATTACTTAAAAAGGTTGCCATAGAATTTTTTTTCTCTGGAGGATTCAACAGTTGTTTGATACTATGCCAGTACAGTGCAGCCAAGAGCAAACTGGTAAATTAGTTGGAGAATATAATCCACCACCCAATCTCCACTGGACTGAGAAAAAAACCCTTTAGAGTATTCATGATGCTTGAATTGTTAAAGAGCAAATCGCTTGCATCCCTTCCCCATTATGAATTTTCTTTTTATTTGATTGTTTCCTACTTTCAGGCAGAAAATGTCTTGTCTTATTCATCAGTGTATCCCACACAGTCATCAGTGCAGGTCTCAGGACCCAGTTAGGACATAGTCAGTATTTATAAATGAAATTAACTATCAAAGGATTTATGAAAGCTATGTATACAATTCCAAGAGTAACTGTTAAGAAGTTTCTCATAAAACTGTAACGGTTTTGGGGGAAGAATTAAGACATTTCCTTGATAATAAAAGATGTGAGGGGCCAGCCCAGTGGCACAGTGGTTAAGTTTGCATTTTCCGCTTCGGCGGCCCAGGGTTCACTGGTTCAGATCCTGGTTATGGACCTACACACTGCTTGTCAAGCCATGCTGTGGGAGGCATCCCACATATAAAGTGGAGGAAGATGGGCACAGATGTTAGCTCAGGGCCAGTTTTCCTCAGCAAAAAGAGGAGGATTGGTGGCAGCTATTAGCTCAGGGCTACTCTTCCTCAAAGACAAAAAAAAAAAAAATGTGATTCTCACATTACAGAGGATGTTATATACTCTTCTAGATGGAGCTTATAATGTATTTAAAAATTGATGCATTCTAAGGAAATTTGGATGCTCATAAAAGTTTCTTGAGACTTACAATATTTAAAGCATTCTTCTTCCTTCTCATTCTATTTCTCTCTCTTTTCCAAAAATTATTGAATGAGAAAAATTCCTGTCCTTCACTCTGCTGATTACCATTTCTGGGAGCATAGCCTCTGAATGCAGGACTTAACAGAAATGACATCTCACTGCTGGATGTGCTGATTCACTGGCACTAATATGTCATTTTCAGAAGCGTTCCCTCTCACAGATATTTCTGCATGGCAGATTCTTGGGTCGAAGGGTAAAAGCAGGTTACCTGTGGGTAGAAGCAGATAATGGGCATTTTATTACCCAGACATCTCTCTTTTTAAGGCGGCTATTCTCAAGGATTAGGCAGATGACCTCTAGTCATGCTTTTGATTCCGTAAATTGAAATTGGTTGTAATACCATTCCTTGCTCTCATGTGATTATGCATGAAGTTAATGTCATGTGATGTTCCAACTGAGGTGATTTCTTCACCTTTTCTCTGCCTCACCCCCCACCTGAAGTCCACTGTATTCACTTTCCCACAGGAATTTGCTAAATTCCATTCAACTCCCAAATAATAATTAATGAACACATCTAAGAAAACAGCTATATTTATTTTTATTTGTTAAATCCAGAATGCTCAGTTTATAATAATATCATTTTTACAATTAAGGACTTGGCTAGGTGCTGAGTGGTACACATAGTCCCCAGCTGGTAAAGGATAACTAATTATAATAACAAAATTACAATAGTTATTATTATAACAGCAAACCCTTCTATAATGCTTACTTCATGCCCTCTATTGTTCTAAGTGTTCAAATATATTAATTCATTTCAGAAGTTTACAGTGTTTAGGGTAAAATAAAACAAGTGCACAAATAATTAAAAGGCAAACAATTGTGCATTAATAGATAAAAACATGTACAAAAATGGCCTATGAATTTGGAAGGAGGACCACTGTCTGGCTGCTATAATCAAGAAAGGCTACAAGAAGTGCTTATTGGGTGTCTCTCTGTGCTACCACTGTGAGAAGTATACCAGAAGCCTCCAAGAAAAGTGTGAGGCTCACCTAGCCCTCAAGGACGTTCAGGGAACCAGACTCACATGTAACATAATCAGAGAGACCCATAACAAGAAGACAACATATCATTTAAAATTCCTTATATTTTTATGTTTCTGCATTTTTAAATCATTCTCATACACCTTATTCTAAATAAAATAAGGTGAAGTTCCTCATCTCGACCTTTTAAAATAGTCAGGTACAATTATTTTATCTAACAGCAACAATTCAAACGCAAAATGAATCTTCCTGATTTATAGCACGTGCCCATTGAAATGGAAGAGCTGAAGCCACTAGTAAATGTAGCCAATACTTATTGAATACTTATTATGTATCATGTGCTTAAATCCAAAACAGCACTGTGATATAGGCACGTGACCAAGAAATGAGGACTTAAAGAAGCTATGCAATCTGTCCAGAGTAGTGTAGCTTTTAGCAGCAAAACCGACATTGAATTCAGGCTGAATTACCTGAGAGGTCTCCCTCATGACTACCCTGTCATTCCCTCTGTGGATGGTGTCTACATGTAAAATGCAGGCATACCACAATGGCCTCACATTCACCCAGTAAAAGTTATAACTCTTTGTTGCTGGGGATAAGACAATCAGAATGGAGGAAAGTCTATAATTCCAAACAGTAAAAAAAATCTCTGAAATCTTGGTTTTGCTTTCTGACCCCCACCATCTTGCAAGTCCTTTCAGTTTAAATATCCCTTTCTTTCAGAAGTCTTCCCTTATGTAACTATGTCAGTTGTCACTATTATGAACAAAGCAACTGAATTGCTGTCAAGCATTTGACATTCTATATTGCATTTTTTAAATTAAAAAATTGGAGTTTATATCAAATACAAATGAAAAGACTTGCCTAAAGGTTTTCAGCCAATGCAGGTATTAGATTACCTTGATGATGATTCATGAGTGAAGTTTGATAGCAGGTTTTTCTTGGAATCACCAGGATTTTGAAGGCCTATCAACGATGGGATTTAAATCCCCAATCTGTTCGGGAAAATATGGTAGACCATAGTAGCGATAACAATATTATATGGGTTATTGAGTAATGACAGGAAAATAAGTAAAATTAATATAATTTTTCCTTGTACAAAAGGAGTACAATAGTGATATTTACCTCATAGATTAATCGTGTTTGTATTTTTATTAGTGAGATAGTTTGATTAAAGTAGTTTGGTACAGTTACTGCCTCATACAAAGCATATGAAGCATGGTATTCTTATTATACTACTATTCCTATAGTAAAGTTTTATGCTTCTATATAAATGTGGTCTCTTCTATGACAAACTTAGCAGTTAATACTGCCCAGAGATGATAAGGTCCTAATAATATCTTAATAAATAAAAATCTCATGGAAGTGGAGACTTATTTGCAATTTACTAATTTACAATAAGAAACATAAGTGTCATGCCAACTACACTGTCTTCTGCAAATCAGAGAACCGCCACTCACAGTCAAGCTGCTCCTTCTTCTCTTTCTCCTTCTTCAACCCTGCTCCTCCTCTTCTTCCTTGCCCTCCTTCTCCTCTTTTCCTTTCTCCTCCTCCTTCAGGATGGAGTTGATTTCCTCCCAGATACGAATGAGGAAAGTGTGCAATTCATCTTGCTGGTTTTTATCATTGTGCAATCCAGGAAAAACAGACGTTGGGGAATTTGAACTCTTAGAGCAGCAAACATATCTGAAGCTTGGTTTAATATTTCCAAAACTCACTAAAGCTGACTATTCTACAAGGAAAGATAAAAAGAATGAAATGGGATCCTTTGATCATGGATGAAGTTGGCTACTAATCATCCCTCTTTTTACAACTGAATAAAGCAGGGACCTCTTCATTCTAACCCACAAGATTCCTAAGAAGTCCCAGTTTGTCACTCGATCATTCTTACTTATCTGAGGATTCTCTGAAAGATTAAGATATTAGCATCCCATTAGCTGAAATAATTCCTTTATGATCAATATTGTCCCTCCATAGAAACAAACAAATCGGTGTGATTCTCCAACTCAAATTGGTTCTGAGCTTATCTTCTGTTTGACTTTGAGAAACAGCATTTATTCCTGCCTATTCCAACCTTGATTGCTGATTCTATATAAGGAGAGTGAGTTGGGTCTGAATTCATTTTGGGGCCCTGAGTATTTGGACATTGCAAGTCCATGATTTCTTCTGATATCTCACTCTCTGAGTGTCTCCACGAGGGCATCTTTCTTTTCCTCCTTTCTAACTGACTTCAGTAATATTTGAAATATGTGTCCCCTCTACTGCTGGAGACTTCTTAGCCTCATAAAAAAATTACTGGCTATCCAGCTCTTACTTATCTGAATCTTGTTTTTTTTTTTTTTTGTTGTTATTTTACTTTTGTTGTAGTTCTCAAAACAGTGTCCCATCATTATAGCTGACCTGCTACAAAATCCTTGAAGCATGAAGCCCATAGAACAATATTTTTCATCATGAAATGCAGTTGTGAAGATGATATAAGGATGCCAGAAACATTCCACCATGAAGCACACTCTTTCTGGGTGGTCAAACTGTCCATCAAAGAAACAGAAATCCTTGGGAATTTGAGTAAATAATATATATCCTATTGCTAGAAATACAGAGTCTCACTTATTCTTTCACATATTCTGAGACCTCCTTCTTTAAGCATTTCAATAGTATTTTCCAACCAGATACAAAGTTTTTTCTTTTCATCCATGAAAGTGTTCTTTATGAATTTTTGTAGGTCTTGTAACAAGGTACAATGTGACTTTACCTATAGGTGTAAAACTTGCACAATCTATTGTTTCCTGGTGACAATCTATTTTCCAGCAGTTCTACAATTATCCAGGAAAGATGAGTAAAATGCCTTAAAATAGACTGAGCATGACTATTACCCATTTACTTTTCTTAAGAAAGTTGGAGACAAAGGAGCTGAGTTAAAATTAATTGATAACTTAAAATTTTATAAGAAATTAACATGTTTTCCCAATTATGTGAATTCATATAACTCTGCATAAATTTAATACTTCACATAGCATAGTCTATTTTGAACAGAGCATTTTCCCCAAAATATAATTTTGAACACAAAGAAGTCTCCACAGTTTATTTCTGACTTTGAAACGCTATTATAAGAGCCATAATGCTTGTATTTCCCCAACTGCATCTCTGTTGCACCATAAACTTAGCATTCATTTGATCATGTGAGAGTGTGCTCTTGGTTTGTTCACGGGGTAAGAAAATTTTCTACAGATCAATTGAATGTTATATATTAGATGCAAAATTCGGAATAGTGACTTGTAAAATGTACCCTACACAAAAGCAGACCATCTCATATACTATGCAAATATGGGTTGTATTAAAAATGCACAGGTTTATTATTTAAAAGTATTTAAAATAATTTTAGAATTTCCACTTGCGGTAATGGTGAATTGGCTTATATCAGACCAACCCTCCTATTGATAGCAATTATGAAGTCTGGACAAATATTTCTGAAAAAATAAATCTCTCTTTGGGGCCCACCCCAGGGCCTGATAGCTAAGTTTGGCACTCTCCGCTTTGGCAGCCTGGGTTCAGTTCCCAGGTGTGTATATACAACACTCATTGGCAGCCCTGTTGTGGCAGCAACCCACATACAAAGTAGAGGAAGATTGGCACAGATGTTAGCTCAGGGTGAATCTTCCTCAGAAAAAAAATCTCTCTTTTAAGGTGCTAGAGAGCAACCAATGGAAGACAGAAACAAGAAAGAACAAAGTCTTTGAAAGAAGATAAACATGCTGAGTAAATTCCACATTTATTTAGCTTCTCTAGCACAGGCATTGTCAGTTGTTTCCTTACATGGAGAATTAAACTCAAACAGAAATAGGTTTTTTATGAGATAAAGAGTCATAAGTCAGAATTTTGGACTTCTAGAGCTAATAAAATTAGGGTAGGAATCCTGAAAAGGAAAAATATACAGAGAAAGAAGGTACTCAAACATATAAACAAACACTTGCAAATTATTTGGCTCCTGAATCATACAGATATAGAGTGAGTTTCACAGGTGAAAGCAACAGTGAGAAAGACGACAGACCGAACACAAATTTGAAGAACTGCCCAGTGCTTGGGAATATGAGTTTGGGTTTCAGATTATGTCAAGATAGATAGCCTTGCTAAATATCTGAGCTTACCCACTGACATTCCAGAAGCATAATATTTTATGATTAAGAACCTTAATTCCCAGTGTTAAGAGAAAATACCAAGAGATGCCCTGAAGACACCAAACCTTCTAAAAGATCAAAGTGACCAACAGTAATTTAATTGCTAGTAGAATAAAACTCAATCCTATTCAGTATATAATCAAATGTCCCGTATAAAATAATAATAATTATATGTCTATTTCTATACTTATCATGTAAGGAAGCCCCAAAGTATGGCCCATGATGAAGAGAAAAATTAGTCAATAGAAATAGGTCTAGAGATGACATGTTGGAATTAGTAGAAAAGGACTTAAAATAAGCATTATAGACATGTTAAAGAATCTACAGAAAACAATTAATATAAATGGTGAAGAGATGGGAAAATTCAGACTACATAAAAACACTTTAATAATAAAGCCAGAGGAAAAATTCAAGACCTGAACTATATAATATCTGAAATCAAAATTCATTGAGTGTAATTAGCACAAGATTGGACAACGTAGAAAAAAAGGATAAGAATTGAAAGAGATCTCAGAAAGATTATCCAGACTAAAGCAAATGAAGAAAAAAATCATTTTTTTTCCAAACCTGTGGGACACCATTAAGTGACCTAATCCGTGTTTTATTTGGAGTTCTAGGAGGAACAGAAAGAAAGAATCAGAAAAAACTATTTGAAGAAATATTAGCCAAAACTTTCCCAAATATAAAAATATCCACCCATAAATTCAAGCAGTTCAGCAAATCCCAAGCAAAAGAAATTCAAGAGAAAATACACATAGACACATCACAGTCAAGTAGCTAAAAAGACAGAAGTCAACCAAAAAGTTTTAAAAACACCCAGGGAAAAACAATAAAAATGATAATTGACTTCATGTCAGACACAAAGAAGACTAGAGAAAATAAAATGGCATCTTGACACCTTTAAAATGCTTGGAGGAGAACTAACTTACTAACTGTCAATCCATCGTTCTAGATCCAGACAAAATATTCTTCAAAAATGAAAGTGAAATAAAGATATATTAAGATAAACAAAAGCTGAGAAAATATGTTGCCAGAAGACCCACACAAGAGAAATGCAAAAAGAAAATCTTCAGGCTGAAGAGGAGTGATCCAGTGTTCAAATCCAAAAGAAGACATGAGACGCCCTGGAAATGGTAGACCTATGGGTAAATATAAATTTTTCTTTCTTTTCTTAAATTATCTAAAGATTCATTCGCTGTTTAAAATAAAGATAAAAATGGATTGTGGGGTTTATAAAATGTATGGACATATAGCATAAAGTTTGGGAGAGAGTATAAAATGAATTATGGTTTTATGGTGGCATAAAATGAATTTATAGTAGACTGTGATGAGTGGAGGATATATAATATAATCACTAGAGCAAGCATTAAAAATGCAAAAATGTCAGCTAAAAATCTATTAAAAGTGATAGAATGAACTAGAAAAATAGTTAACCCAAAAGAAAATAGAGAAGAAAGAGAAACAAACAAACTCACAAAAATAGAGACAAAAAACAAACAGCAAAGTAGTAAGCTTAAACTCAACCATATCAAATAAGCACATTAAACATAACAGGATGAAATATTCCAGTGAAAAAGCAGAGGATGTAAAAGTAAACCAAAAGAAATATTAAGCATACAAACACAGTGTGGACACAAAACATCAAAGAAAGTAGACTTTACCAGAGGTAGTGTCATTTCATAATGATAGAAAGACCATGAGCTCATCAAAAAACAAAATAATCTGGGGCTGGCCCCGTGGCTGAGTGGTTAAGTCCGCGCGCTCTGCTGCAGGCGGCCCAGTGTTTCGTTGGTTCGAATCCTGGGCGCGGACATGGCACTGCTCATCAAACCACGCTGAGGCAGCATCCCACATGCCACAACTAGAAGGACCCACAATGAAGAATATACAACTATGTACCGGGGGGCTTTGGGGAGAAAAAGGAAAAAATAAAATCTTTAAAAAAAAAAAAAACAAAATAATCCTACATGAGCATGTACCAAATGATAGAGCTTCAAAAATATTTAAAGCACCCTGAGAGGACGAAAGGTATAGACAAATCTACAATTATGGTCAAGACATTAACACTCTTTTTCCAGCAATTGGTGAAACAACAAATAATAAGTAAATACATAGAAAAGTTAAACAATATTCTCAAACAACTTGACATAATTAGCACAACTAATATTTATAGAGCACTCTACCCAATATCATCAGAATATTCATTCATCAAGATAGACCACACACTGGGGCCGTCCCCGTGGCTGAGTGGTTAAGTTTGCATGCTCTGCTGCAGGCAGCCCAGTGTTTTGTTGGTTCGAATCCTGGGTGCGGACATGGTACTGCCTGTCTAAGCCACTCTGAGGCAGCGTCCCACATGCCACAACTAGAAGGACCCACAACTAAGAATATACAACTATGTACTGGGGGGGCTTTGGGGAGAAAAAGGAAAAAAATAAAATCTTAAAAAAAAAAAGACCACATACTGTGCCTTTATAGTATGTAGGTAGATAGATAAATAGATGTAGATATAGGTATAGATAAAGCATATATTCATATACATATATAAGTGAATATATATGTATATATCATATATAGATATTTTTATACATGAGTGTATATACAGCATACTGAAGCATATGGACAGATATATATATATATACACTATATGGACAGATATGTATATATATACACTATGCCAGATATATAGTATAATATATATATGTCTATATCTATAAGTATATATGTAATGAATATGCATACACATACATACTTATCTGTATGTATATTTACTTGTTTTATCTTATTTGAGGATTTTTATACTAACTGTTAAATTAAAATAAACTTAGTCACAGTATGGTGGTTAATCATTTTGGTGTTCATAAAGTCTTATCTTCATCTTCAAAAAAACTAAGTATGTTATATGTATGTGTACATATATGTATACATATATATCTATATATATCTATGCACATCTATCTATCTAATTATTATTCTTTATTACAATAGAGAGAGGAGAGATTTTCTAAGACTACAATGGAATTTAACTAGAAAACTATACCTAAAACACCTGGGAAACCTCAAATATTTGAAAAACAAACAACGTATTTCCATATAACACATATGAAAGGCCAGAATTCATAAAGGCAATTAGACAACATTTCAAAATGAAAGATAATGAAATTCCAACATTTATAAATTTCTGTGATGCACCAAACATTTTTCTTAGAGAGAATCTTGTTTATTGAAACGCTTTTACTAGAAAGGAAGAAAGAGGGGCCGCCTGGTGGCGCAGAGGTTAAGTTCGCACGTTCTGCTTCTTGGTGGCCGGGGTTCACTGGTTCAGATCCCGGGTGCGGACATGGCACCGCTTGGTACACCATGCTGTGGTAGGCGTCCCACATAGAAAGTAGAGAAAGATAGGCAGGGATGTTAGCTCAGGGCCAGGCTTCCTCAGAGAAAAAGAGGAGGACTGGCAGTAGTTAGCTCAGGGCTAATCTTCCTCAAAAAAAAAAAAAAGAAAAGAAAGGAAGAAAGATTTCAAATAAATTATGTGACCATTCACCTTGGAGACCAAAAAATAAATAAAAGAAATGCAAATTTAAAACAGTAGTTTGAAGAAAGCAAATAATAAGGGCAGGATTATAAATTCATAAAACATGAAACAAAAAACTATGGATAAAATCAATGAGCTATATGTTGATTCTTAGTAGATTAACAAAATTGATAACTCCTTAGTTGGACTGATAAAAAAACAAAGAAAGAAAATACACGGTACCATATCAGGAATAGAAGAAAAAATAACACTAACGATTTTAATGATATTAAATAGGGGAATATAATAAACAGCATTATACCAATAATTTGACAACAGATGAAATGGACAAATTTCTTGAAAGACTAAAATTATCAAAACTCACATGAGATGAAATACAAACTCTTTTTTCAATTATTTTATTGAGTAACCTATAACATTGTGTAAATTCAGGTTTACATTACTATGTATCAGTTTCTGTATAGACTGCATCATGCTCACGACCAATAGTCTAAATTTTATCTATCACCATACATATGTGCCCCTTTACTCTTTTCACCTTCCCCTCGCACCTTTCCCCTCTGGTAACCACTAATTTCCTTATCGATGTAAACACAAAATCTTAATGGTCTTCTATCTACGAATAAAATTGAATTTGTAATTAAAATCCTACCAATCAAAAATCTTTAGCCCCAGATTATTTGACTGGTGATGTTTCTTAAATATTTATGAAGGAAATAATGCTAATCTTACACAAACTCTTTTAGAAAATAATAGAAAAGAGAACATTCTCTAACTGCTTTATGAGAGCAGCAAAACCTTGATACCAAAACCTGACTGGAAATTGACAAGAAGAGAAAATTACAGATAATATCCTTCATGAACACAGATACAAAAAATACTTAAAATATTTGCATATCATATCTGGCAATATAAATAAAGGATAATAACTCCTGGCAAGTGAGTTTATTCTATTCTATAAATGCAAGTTTGATTTATCTTGTGAAAAATTAATTAGTAAAAATTAACAAATTAATTGATTACCTGAAAAAAAAATGATCATCTCAAAAGATCCCAAAAAAAGTTTGATGGAATTTAACACTTATCCATAATAATAATAATTCCCAGCAAATTAGTAGAAGGGAACTTAAGGTAATAAAGTGCATCTGTAAAAACCTAGAGCTAACATCATACTGAGATTAGAAAGAAGGTAAGAATATTTGATCTTATCACTCATCTTCCACACTGTATTGGACATACTGGCCAGATCTGCAAGGCAAGGAAAAGAAAAAGCCTAAAAATAGGAAAGGAGATCGTTAACCTCTTTTCATTAACATAGAAAATGCTAATAAACCTACAAAACAATCAGAACAACAACTACTGAAATTGATAAACTTATTTAGGAAAGTGAAAGGATTGTGGACAGCATAGAATTACTGACTACATTCTACATATTAGCAACATACAATTGAAAGATGAATTTAAAATATCATTACAATAGTATTTACAATACTGTTTACAATAGTATCAAAAACATAAAATACTTAAGAGTTGATTTGACAAATTATGCGCAGGACCTCTACATTGAAAACTATTAAAGATGGGATGTGCTCATAAAGGAAGGAATGGATAAAGAAGATGTATATATATATATATATATATATATATATACACACACACACAATGGAATACTATTCAGCCATAAGAAATGATGAAATCTGGCCATTTGGGACAACATGGATAGACTTCGAGGGTATTATGCTGAGTGAAATAAGTTAGAGGGAGAAAGTCAAATACTACATGATCTCATGCATAAGTAGAAGATAAAAACTATGACCAAAAAATGCATAGAAACAGAGATTAGATTGGTGGTTACCAGAGAGGAAGGGGGAAGGAAGGAAGGCGAAAGGGTGATTAGGCACATGTGTGTGGTGATGGAGTGCAGTCTTTGGATGGTGAACATCATGTAATCTACACAGAAATCAAAATATATAATGATGTACACCTTAAATTTATATAGTTCTGTATCAATGTTACCGCAAAAAAAAAAAAAAGTCCCAAATAAATGGAGAGATATGTAACGCTAACATATTGGGAGATTCAATATTGTTAAGATGTTAATTTTCCTCAAATTGATGTATACATTCAGAATAACCTGAGTCAAAATTCCAGTTGTCTTTTATTTTTGCAGAAGCGGACAAGATAAATTTCTAATTTGTATAGATTTATAGAAAAGCTAAAAGAACCTCTAAGAACCAAAACATATCCTTATAAGGAACAAATTTAGAAGACATACACAATCTGATTTTAGGATTTACTATATAACTACAGTAATCAAAACACCATAGTATTGGCATAAGGATAGAAAAATAGATCAATGGAAGATAGAGTATCCAGAAATACACCTAAACATATATAATCAACTGATTTTCAAAAAGACATCAAGGTAAATATTCAAAAAGTAGTTTGAGTTGAATCATGGACCTAAAACTAAAAGGAAAAATTTAAAGTTTTTTATATAGAAGAAGATCCTTGCTACATATTGTAGGGAAAAAATATATTAAATGGGACATAAAAAGCAAAAGAAAAAAATAAAGTAGGTAATAAATTGGCCTTACTCAAAATTAAAAATTTCTGTTCACTAACAGACCGTTAAGAAAATGAAAAGTCAAGCCACAAGACTGTGAGAAAATGTACTCAACACATACATCTGACAAAGGTTTGCGTCCAAAATAGATAAATAACTCCTACAAATCTATAACAAAAGTTAAAATCTCAATATAAAAATGGGCAAAACTTTAAACAGCTACCGTCCAAAATAAGATATAGTAATGACAATTAAACACAGAAAAGAGTGGTGTCATCATCATTTATCATCAGCGAAATACAAATTAAAATTTTGAGATATCATTATACATCCACTAAAATGGTTAGAATTTAAAGGATTGGCAAATCTAAGCCTTGGCAAGGACGAGGAGGAACTCTGGGTCTTTCATACATAGTTGGTGGTGTTGTAAAATGTTTAGCAGTAATGTGAATTACTTGGCGTATCTTTACAAAATTAAATTTAATGCTACTCCATGATGCAGCAATTCCACTCTTAGGTATTTTCCCCAAGAGAAAGGAAAATATAGAGCCACCAAAAGACTTGTATAAGAAAATTTATAGCAGTTTTATTCTATTAGCCCCAAATTGGAAATAGTATATTCATATAATCCAATGTCTATTACAAAATATGAATTACTGATATAAGCAACAGCCTGGATGAGAAAAAAAAAGGCCAGACACAAAACTGTACCTACTATATAATTCCCTTCATATAAAGTTCTGGGAAAGGCAAAACTAAATTATACAAATCAGAACTCTGGTCAGTTCTGTAGGAGTTGACAGGAATTGGTCATAATGAAAATATCTTGGATGAATGGAGATTTTCCATATCTGGGTTTGGGTAGTAGTTACATGGGTGTATACATTTGTCAAAACTTAAACTGTACTCTTAAAAATCTATGCATTTCTGTGAATTATACCTCAATAGAAAGATTATTGGAAAAATTATCTTTCAAAAAGTTTTACAATTCTATATCCAATTCTCTCGAGGATCCAAAGAATACTATTTTCTGGTGAAAAGAATATCATTGAGGATATTTTTCACCCATCCATATCCCAAAACTCCTCAGAGAACCTGGTTAAAAAAAAACCAGGATCTTCTATTTTCTCAGTTTTTTCTGAGTTAAAATTCCATCATGTACTCACTGTCCCCTTTATAAAAGTTCTCGTCCCCTATTTCTACTTCTCTCATATTATTTTCAGCCATAAGCAACTCCATAATTTTTCTCACCATAATTAAGATAGCCTTCCTTGACTCTCCATGTTGAACCTCTGGCCTTTAGCACAGCAAAAGCCCATGCCTGTAGTTGTGTCCAAACAACCAAGAATTCCTTCTACACAGAAAAGTGGGCCAAAAGAACGGCTACGGATGATCAATGCAAGCACAGATACAAC
The DNA here is from genome assembly GCF_037783145.1 of Equus przewalskii. Lineage (NCBI taxonomy): Eukaryota > Metazoa > Chordata > Mammalia > Perissodactyla > Equidae > Equus > Equus przewalskii. Next base: position 19,421,902 of record NC_091850.1, read on the forward strand.
AGAATTAAAATGGTGCTTGTGAAATATTTTGTCAGAATAAACGATGTTTAATGAATTTAATGGTTAATGGCATTAGGCTCAGAGCACCCATGGGAAGAGTTAAGACTGAAAAGATCCCACGTCAGTAGGCAAATCTTTCTTAAGGGTTGTCGTAGACAAGGCTTGCATGGTCACCGCCAATGTTTTTTTGAATGACTCTCATTTTCCTAAATGCTGTGGCTGAAATACCAGTCTGAGGATTGATATTTTCTTTTTGATGTGTTTTTAGTCATGTCCTGAGTGTTTATTTTGTGTAATTTTTCCAGGTCCATCACTAGTCTATTTGGTGCCTTTGAGAAAAGAACATGGCTTCCCTCTGGTAGATGCAGACTGCAGGCGCTTGGTTTGGTGAACAGTGACATTGCAATGTGTGGGAATGTTTCCCTTTCTTCTTGGTAGGTGTAGACCTCTACCAGGACACAAGGTGTGACATGTGGATTACGGACTAAATTTTATCCCCACATGTCCTTTCATCGAGGTCCCTTGTGTAGTACACAAACTGCACAAAGATTCCTGGCAGCTCTTCCTTTTCTCTTTGAGTAATATGTCTTTTTCCTTCTATCCTAATACTTATGCACTAGAGTTCTTTATATCCTCTGCATCAATTTCAGTGCTGGCTTGAAAATAAGAGAATCTAGCTCAAGCTGGTTATTTCTATTTGTTCAAAGTAGGTGCTACAATGCTGGTTAAAAACAGGCTTATGTATGTATCCTTTCTTCTAATTAATTTCCTTAGGGCTAAATGAAATTCATGTCTAGGTAACAAATGGATCTTTCCCTTCACTGATTTAGAGTAGTTGCACTTTAAGAATGAGAAATCCAACTTTCTCCCTTTCTCTGAGGATTTAGTAAGACTTTCAATTCTCTCATACATCACCTATTCCAAAGACAACATTGTCTAATTTAACGCAACGTGTCTTGATTCTAAATACTATTGGAAATAAGGATTATGATTTAATTAGATCTAACTTCATTTTGCACTTGATATGATTTTTCTATGTAAATATTTTAGTCTTTCTCTTCTATCTTAAAAGACTATGAACTTCCTCTTTGCCAGAACTAAGTGTTTCCTAACTATACCTAACTTTATTTTAAAAAGTCAAAATCTCAAGAAGTTCAGTGTCATTAAAGCCAAAGAGGGAGGGCTAGGAGATGCCCAGGCTGCTTGTGTGGGTTCCTACAGATCAGGCCTGCTGGTCTTCAGATGTGTGGCAGGGCGTGTATCTGTAGACTCTGCTGCTGGGACGGAATCAAGCAGCAATGTCTTAGACATAGAACAGGAAGTAGGTCTCTATCCTGTTTCTGCTCCTGCTGCAGTGGACCAGGGCTGTCACTGGCCCGGATTTGGGGCAAGGGATGGGTTTCTGCCCTGGTTCTTCTGCTGCTGCTGCTGCTGTGGTCTATTGTGCCCAGGGTGGGGATCACAGAGTGGGTCTCCTAGCTAGGTCTCTGCTGGCCTGTATCTATACTGGTCCTTTGACCGAAGAGAGAAGGATTTTTTGTTTATTTCTTCGTTTTAATCTACAACTATTGGTCCAGATTACAGGCCTATCTGGTGCTCAGTTGGGGATCTACGGGAGATAAAAAGAAAACCAAGGGAACTCAGGGCTGTGAGTCTCCCTTTTTCCTTGTACCTTTCAGAATTCTGAGTCCATTTATGATTGTCTGTTGAATTACTTCCAGGACACTTAGATTTATTTAGAGGAGAAGAGCCAGGAAAAGTGAGTTACTGCTGTCTTTTAACAAATTTTTAAATAAGAATCAGGTTTCAGTACATTGTCGAGCATTTCCAGGGACTCCAGGGTCTTCCATCCTGGCCATTCCTCATTGCCCATATTTTATCAGTGATTTATTTTCAAAAAGTTAGTTCTTCTGAGTTTTTTTAATTAAAATATTCAAAACCCTTTTATCTAATTACAGAATATTTTGCTAGCATAATTTTATCCTTTTCTGCTGCAGCTGTCCATATTTAGACTAATAATTATGCAAGATATATTTCATTATCCCATTTAAGTAAACATTGTGATAATTATGTGACTTGTAATTAAATGTCTTCTTAACTAAGCCCTAGCAGTTATAATAAATTCAGCTAAGTGATTGACTCTGGGATGGGTAAATATGTAGAAGAAGACCATTTGGCTTTGTTTATTAATACATCAGATAAGCTACCTTTTGACATCCTAACAGAGACAATATTTCTCTTTTGCTTTAAAAATGAATCATTTAGCCTCCTACAGCATAAAAGCTTACATTGACTCTGAGCTGATGTAGGTAGCAAAAGATGAAAATATTTGCTTTGTAAATTTGACCAAGTATGGGGACAAGTTTTACTTACAGTACAAATGGCCTCACTACTATTGAGGCAAATGAGATTTACCTTCCAGCTTTGCCAAAGCTTTAAAGTCAACCTTTGAACAATGGGGTTTTCTAATTATAAAGCACATTTGGATACAAGTGTCAGGTATGGTTAAACCACAGTTGACATAGAAAAATTAGTATGGAGAGTATGCCAAAGGTTTTGTTAATCTGAACAAGAAAAATTGCGTTATAATCATCTTAAGGTTAGCAGGAAGGTATTTCCTTTTTAAAGGAAGCCAGATGGAGTAAACTGCATACGGTAGGGGGCTATAGAGAGTACAGTAGTATCAACATCCGAGCCCCTCTTCCAAAGGCTTGGAGACATGGTACAGAAACCCACTGTCATCCAATGTCCATAGGTTTGTGAGGAAGTCTGCTTTATTAACTATAAGTGCACAGAATCCTTTAAAGAAGAGATTCGTTTTTGAGTTTTTGATCACAATTGACCTTCCTCTTTACAGCCTAACCAGACACAGGATTGCTCAGAAAGTACCTGCAGTAGTCTGAGTTATGGTCTCCCAATGATGTCCATGCACTAATCTTGGACGCAGTGAATGTTACTTTACAGAGTAAAAGAGATTTTCAGATGTGAATAATTGAAGAAGCTTGAGGAGATTATCTCAGGAGGAACTGTGTAATCATGAGTCAGAAGAGAGAGGCAGGAGGGTCAGAGAGAAAAAGAGCAATTGAAAGATGTTATACTGCTTGCTTGGAAGGTGAAAGATGGGGCTAGAAGCCAAGTAATGTAGGCAGCCTTTAGAAACTGGAAAAGGCAAAGAAACAGACTCTCCTAGAACCTTCAGAAAGGAATGTAGCCTTGCTGACCCATTTCAGACTTCTGACGTTCAGAACTATAAGTAACACGTGTGTTGTTTTAAACCACTCTCTGCATTAATTTGTTACAGCAGCAGTCTGAAACTAATACAGAGCAGCCAGGGGTATTTGCCATTAATAAAGGTTTGACCCAGTCATTACACTTCCAGTAATTAATATATGTTCATTTATTTATATGTACATTTGTATATACCACATTTGCACATATTTATATATATGGGTTAACATTTTTAATTTTTATACTTTTCTATAGACTTCAATATTTTTTACTTTGAGCATATGTTATTTTATAAATAGAAAAAAGTTTTATTTGACATATAAAATTGAAAGAACATTTCAGGCTTGTGGGCATATATCAGTTGGGGAAACATGAAATAAGGAATTTTAATGGTATTTAAATACACTCATTTCTGTTTGGAAAGGGCGACCCTAATATCGGGAAGCACTTAAAAAAGTCACAGTAAGGGAAATTAAACATTGTCTTCTCTTTGACTGGAATTCTGAGGTAATACCTGAGTAGAACAATTTTTTTACCTCTACCAAGTTCGTAGCAGCACTGTTGCAAATGCAAGTGTTAGGACACGATCCAAATAGCCATCAACAGAAGAATAAATATATCAACTCTGGTATGGATTACTGTACAGCAGCAAAAAATAAATTCACTTCAGCCAAACACAACCAGAACATGATGAAAAGTGAAAAGGGCAAGTCAGGAATTTCATATGATTCCATTGATATAATGTTCAATATATAGACAACTAAATATGTTCTTTAGAATATCACTATTGTGGTTAAAAATATTCAGAAAAGTCAGGGAATGATAAACAAAAGATTTAATATAGTCGTTAACAGGAGAGAGCAGGAGAAGAAACTAGATCAAGGATATGGGAAGTGTACACAAGGGACTTCACATGTCAAGTTAATTTTCTCCCTTAAATTGATGTGTTTTACTGTATTGTTAGTCTTTACACATATTTCAGAAACAATTTGTGTGTGTGTGTGTGTGTGTGTGTGAGGAAGATTGTCACTGAGCTAACATCTGTGCCAATCTTCCTCTGCTTTATGTGGGATGCTGCCACAGCATGGCTAGACAAGCAATGCTAGGTCTGCGCCTGGGATCCGAACCTGGGATCTGAACCCTGGGCCAGTGAAGTGGAGTGCGTGAAAACTCAACCTCCATGCCATGGGGCTGGCCCCTATGAACAATTTTTATCTACTCAATATTTAATAAAATATTTGTATAAAACCCTGACTTAATTAAAACTACAGGATCTGTGGACATGAGCTGGTTTGGGGTGCAATGTAGTAATTCCTAAACATTTTTTTAAAAATTTTGATCCAAGAAGTTTTCTATTGGTATTGTTTTGTTTTTAGAAGAAGGTAATGTTCAAAAAATTTTGAAGAATTTGTGAGTAATTTCTTTTAATGTTTCAATTGTGACTTTGGCATTCAAGTTCTACTATATAGTGGTACAATGGCATAAACATCATGTTTCCTCTTGAAAATTTATCAATATTTTTCTTTTAGGTTAATATATGGTCAATTGTTCATGTACTTTTCCATGAGGCTGTTATATTTAGGGTACAATGTATATTTTATATAGTTGTTAAACCAAACTTAATTATATTTTCAGATGATCTACATCCATATTTAATTTTGAAAATCAGTTAAGACTGAGTGAAATGTCCTAAAACTTCTACATATATGATTTTTTTAGTTTCTTTTAATTTCTAACACTTGTAGATATTTCAATATTTTGTTAATTTATTCATGAAAATTCATGACTACTATGGCATCTTCTTGTATTTTGTCTTTTGTCCATTTTTATGTTTAGTATTTGGTCTTAATTCTAAGATAACTGTTGGTTTTAACCACCAATTGTGCTTTCTTTAATTATTTTTGTGTTTGCCCATATTTTCTTCCTCTAGCATTTATCAATCACTTTAGTTTGATCTCAAATTGACAGTTTTATTTGGAGAATAAATTATAAATTAGAGTCTATGCCTTTTATCAATGTGTTACTCAGTATGCACTATATTTGTCAAAAATATTCTTAAGTTTCTGGCATGTGGCTTTTAACTTTCTCTAATATCCACTGTGAGTTTTCTATTTTTACTTTTCCCTAACACTCTTTTTGTCACATCAGTTTGGCTTTGACTGTGGTGCGGTTGAGTGCAGAGTTATCTGTAAGTCTCAATAAGTATTAATTTAATTGATGAAAGCCCAATAAACGGCAAGACTTGCATTTGGTATCCACTTCATTTGCTGGACACTGTGTGCAATCGGGAGCAACGAATCTTGCCACATCTGCCTGGCAGTAGACATATAAGTGTTATCTTAACTAGGAAGTCTTTGAAATAAAGTTTAAATATATACTATAAATCAATATTGGACTCAGGACTCGATCATTAGTGGCTATGAAAAGAAATTGTCCTTGTTCACATGGGCAAGAATTATTTATTATTCAACTTCTCAGTTTTCCTGAAGACAACTCTCATCCTTTGTAGAACTCCAGAGGAGCATACTTTTTCTCCCCCAAATTTCCCTTTCTTCTTGAGTCTTTCCAAGTCCCGCTCTAACTGTATTCAATTATTCTAATGAAAGCAACAAATTTAATAGTTTTCTCTAATTGCTCTCCTCTCCCATGCATGTGCTTATGTTTATGTTTTAGGCCTTCTATTGCTTTAAAATTGGCTTTTTGAATCCATAGTCTGTAAGAATAAGGGCTACATCAAGCACTCCCTTCAGTCATTTACCAAATTGAGTTTCGGATGGTAGTGATTTTGATGGACTGAGTTAAGTTTAATATCTGGCAATATGAATCAGTTTTAAATTCTATCTTATCTCTATCTTTCACTTTCTCTCTATCTATCTCTATCTCTACCTCTATCTCTATCTCATCTCTTCTCTCTCTCCCTCTCTCCAGATTGACGTTAGATGTTCAAGAAAATATCGTATATGGCTTATTGATATTCATCCAAAAGCGAATCTAAACACTTTAGGAAAGCAAGCCTGCATCTTTGATTGAGATTGCAGCTGTATAAAGGAACAAGAAAGGGAAATGTCCATAACTTTTATGATGTTGCCATCTTCACAGAAATGAGAAATGGCTGCCAGCTCAGCCAGAGAGCACAGCACAAAGCAAATAGAATTTTTTTCTCCTCTAATTTAATATGTAGCCTCTTCCATCTACAAAAACGGTCCTTCTCATGCAGCTGTGAAAGCGGAGCTACTACAGTCACTTATACATTTAGTGTCACTTTCAAACTGAAACTCAAAGGTAGAAAGCAGTTGATTCTATTGTTGTTAAAAGACAAAGTAGCCTAAAATGTAAGGAAAATAAAGAAAGAAAATAAAATATAGCTAAATATAGAGAGCTACTCACTTCTTTTGGAAACAGTAAATTAATGCGTGCTTTCCATATTAAACCTATGCCCTCCCCACCACCCCCCGCAGTGACATCAAACTCTGGCAAAACTAATTTGTTCCACTTGATGTTTACAACTTAAATATTGAATACAAAACATCCACAGCATATTGACAAGCTTGTCCTTTGCTTCTCTGCTGAACAGTGTAGAAAGCCTTTAACTAATCCTTCTCAGCTCAGAAAAACAAACTGCAAGAATCAGTCAATATTTTGTCATTTCAATATTACTACATTCGCCCACAAAAATCCTACAAGGATGGAGATAAAAGCTCTACTACAAGGAAAGAGGGCATTTTTTCCTGCCACAAAATATTGATGAAGTGCTTTATTGAGGTGGAGATCTCATTAATTATTTGATTTACAGAAAAAGAAGGCCGAGGGAAATGAGTGCCCTAGCTAATACCATGATGTACCATCTTGAGACGTAAGATCTTTTTAATGTATTCATCAGGGGTGCATCTGAAAGGGGACAGAGTGAGCTGAATGGGTCCATTAATTTAATGGAAGCAAGCTCAAACAAGAGATAAAACATCCCAGCCGGCTTCTTTTCATACGGCATGAGCGCTGTAATAAACAGGCAGAGAGCCAAACACACCAAAAAGAAAGAAAGGTAGGTGGAGACCCCTGAGACTTCAAGGTCAGGCAATATCAACAGATGCAGAGGCGAACAAACCCAGTAGAGCCCTCTCTTCAGGCACGGCCAAGTCAGTGTTCCCGGGCACTGTCTAGGCTTTATTGTGAAACTCTGAACGACTTTGAGGTTACATGTAAGTAATTTAGACTTCCTAAGGCAAAGTCGCAGTTGTTATTTTTTTTTTTCCCAAACAACTGAGAAATACATTCCGTCTCCTGATCTTGAAAAGAAGAGATGGAAGAGGGGAAATGGACTTCCCCGATCTCAGAAGCAGCTTTAAAGATGTTGCTCTCTTTCAGCTCTCTCTTTTTGAAATGTAGCAGTCAGAAAATTCTTTCAGTCCTGAAAAGGTTGGGGCCTCTCAGCGCACTCGACATTTGTATTTCCGTGGTCAGCACGACGGAACGCAGCGCATTCAGTCCGTCCCCGGCTGTGCACGAGAACCCAAAACAACCAAGGAGAGTCCCAATGCGGCATAAAGCCTGTCTATTGCAAACTGCTTCATCGGGCAAAGAGCAGTCTAGTGTGTTTAATCTAAATTGTATTACATTCAGATATTCACAAAATCCTTACGTAGCATGGTTTAGAGGTAAAAATCATAATGTATGCATTAAAAATCATTAGTGAATATGAAACTAAATATATAGTTTTGCATAAAAATATTAGAAAACAGCATTAAAAAGTGCTACTAAACTAGTTTTCAATGCATGAAAATAAATGAACAATTTGTAAGAGAAATAAAGTATCATTTAGTCAAATTAGATTCTACCCAATATTATAATTTTCACGGCAATAAGCATGATGAAAGTAAATGCTTTGATGTCTTGGTATTTAAGTTTAAAACTGGCAACAAAATAGAGGTATTTTTGACAACTATGATAAATTTTCAGACCTATAATTCATGATTAAATTTTGGGTACCAAATTTATAGCTCAGTGTAAACACTACAAATCCTTTTTAGAAAAGTAGTTTTGGGAAAAAAAGACATATACTCTAGCAATTGAAATGAGTTTTTTTCACGTTTCTTTTACAGTGTCTTTGAGGCATTTCAATTTTTCTTTCAATTTTTATTATTTTTTATTCAAATGAGGACATTATTTCCTTTCCTGTACATAGAAAACTTTTCTTTCTTGTTTTGAAAGTTATTTCATCAGCAGAACCCAGTTTTTTCAAATAAAATTTCATGTGGATAACCAGTATATAAAATACTTGAAAATAATATCTATTATTTAATTATATAGATTTATTTTATAAGTTCAATAATATCACAAGTGATTTCCAATGAGTTAAAATATATTTTGGATCTGAGTTTGTAAGTTACTTTACAAATCATCAAAATAAATGGGGGGCAATTAAAAAGAAGCTAATAACATGCCTTTTTAGAACCCTTAAACAGTTAAGAAGAACCCTGTCACAGAGTAACAACGGTGAAACAACACACGTGCAACATATGACCAGAACAAGTGAAACCTCACCTTCCAAATGACTCTACTGGCAACCAAGTAGGTTCTTTGCACAGACTCAATCAATGAACAATTCCTGATAGATTTTATACTAACAGTTAATTTGTTCAAATTGGTGGTTCCACTTAAAAGGTTGTTTCCTCTACCTTGCGTTGAGAAATCAGAAATTAAAAATGAGAGAACTTCTGCACATTCATCTAAAAGTTGGCATACATTTAGCATTTGCCTAATATAGCATTAAGAATGAAGTAAGTAAATATAGTCCACAAGTAGCATGGATTTTAGCTGTCACAAGGCTAAAGTATTCAATTTGATTTTACAAAATGTAGTAATAAATTAGCAGCTTAGCATTGGATCATTAATACAGATCCTATATTATATGAGGCAAAAGGTAAATTGAATCATCTCAGTAAATGTTTTCTCTGTTCATAATTATTTTGTTAAGTAATGTTGTATATGGCTTCTTCCTAGTGGATATTATATTTTTAAATAAATTATAAATATTCAATTTCTCGATGACGTTATAAACATTATTGTCATAAGTATATTAAAATATGACTACTTTAAGACTAGCATCGAAACTATGGATTATTTTCATTATTTGTACAGTTAATCCAGTTTGCTTTGTAATAGTGTGATTGGACCACAGCAATCAGTATTGGCTGAATAAATGGCCAAAATGTAATTTGCTTTGGACTTACTCTCAGGCTATTTAGCAAATCCTTCCTAAATCATCAATGTCATCATCATAATCAGCATCAATAATAGTAGAAGAAAAGAGTAATTTAATTTAATGTCTAAACATGTTGTTATGTTAGCCATTGTACAAAAAAATAACAATGATTAAGAGTATAGAAGAGTATAGGTCTTAGAATCAGTCTGCTGGGTGAAAACCTAGCCAAATTATTTAATTTTTATTTATCTTAGTCTCCTTAAAAGAAAAGGTGACCTCAGCTGATATATTTATAAATAGGGATTATAATATTAGGTACCATGTAGGGCTGTTGTAAAGATTAAATGAAGTGAAATATGTCAAACACCCCAAGGAGCATTTAATAAACAGTGTTGTTATCATTATTACATCATAGCTGGTTATACATTCCATCAGAAAAATAAGTGGCCAACATGGGAATACCTGAAAGAAACATACTTTTTATTGATAATAACATCGTTTTTTGGAAATAACCTTTGTTCTTCTTCTGTGTAAGTTCAACCATTCCTTAAGTTTTAATTTGTGATATAAAAAGCTTAAAAACACATCTATTTAGGAAAATAAGTTGTGTAAAACGTCTTTTTTCCCCCAACCAACAGTAATTTTGATTCCTTTTTTTTACCTTTAACGTGCTACACATGTGCTATTGTTTAATCAAGCATAACTTTATTGAAAATATTTTTAGAGAGTAAGAAAAACTTCTTCCCCTGGATTTCTGTGATGTTTATTTTTTTATTACCACCATGATGATGGTTTCTGTACATGTTGCATTTCTTTCTAGATCAGAAGTTTGTGCTGGACTCTAATTTATACATTGTTTAAAACCTCCTGTCCAATGCTTTGCCCTCCATAGATTCTCACGATTATTTGTTGTACCCTGGATATCAGCTGAGGTCAACCTTAAATTCTTAAGATTTAAAGGAAATTGTCTTCAGTTCTCTATCTCTTGATTCACGAAAGCCCTTTTCAAGATATCTATGAATTCAAGAGACTTAGACTCTCTGTGTCACTTCTGGCTCCAGTAATGTGCTCCCTGAACTTTTGATCTCTTTCACGTCTCCTTCGCTTTATCTTTCTTTGTGTGTATGTGTGGGCCCACCTAAGGAATTTAGTTTATTTCCCTTGATTTCTACATAACCTGGCATTCCCTTCCTGCCAGTATACGTAGGGGTCACAAGACTCTTAATTTTTTGAAGGTTTGAAGCAGCAATGTGTTATTCACAGTTTGTAACTCAGCGTCCTAATGCTAAAAATTCCTTGGTTTCAATTCTGGAAGAATTTTTTTTTTTTTTTAGACACTTTTCTCTATTGGCTCCAGCCTGTGAAAGTGAAATTCTATCACTTCTTGTTCCAACCAGCTTATCTTCATCCTCCAAAAATCGTGTAATCTCCTCACTCTCTATTCTTCTAGGACTGACCTTTGTGCATGTAAATAATCACGTAAACAATAAATCATGTATTCTAAGTTTGAGCAGGATTAACAAAAGCTTTTTAATTGCTGTCTTTTGGTTTTACTGATCATTTCCATAAATAGCAGAGATTTATTATATAAATTTTTGCATACTCTAAAGTGAATTATGTCACCTTTTCCTTGGAAGGTAGAAGTTTTTTAAATGTGGCTTTAAATGAACTACCTTCATGATAAACTTGAAAGTATAGAATTGAAATAGGTTGATGCATTTTAACATCATCGAGAAAACCTTGTAAAATATGTCTTAAATAGATCCTATACTTGTATTTTACTGAAAGAACAACTAGAGGGTCTTTTACAAGTTCTTGAGATTATAATTTAGATCGTTAAATTTTGAATTTGATATGAATTGAAATGATTGAGATTTAAATGATAGGTGAACTTTGTTTTTCCTCTTATTTTTATAATTGTTAGACTTTTTAAAATTATCAATTTTGTGTGATGCATATTAGTTATGAATCTTATAAAGTGGTAGGTATCATAGGAAATGGTGAATAATAGAGCATGCACCTTCCATCATGGAGGTTACAATATGTTTCAGGTGATGTGGATAATACGTCTGTTATAAAATTGATTTAATATAAAATACATTATGTCTTATGAATGTAATCATGTCCTAAATTGCATGTAGAAATTTCAGGTAAAAAGCCAAAAAAGGCTACTTTAGTGAAGAAAAAGTAGGCTATAGCATAATGAGTAGGATTTGTGGGAGAGCAGTCGATGTGAGTGAATTGATGACGTTGGTATAATTTGGGGACCATGAGGCTAGCTTGAGACAGAAGAAAATGACCTTTCTCTTTTATTCCTATCAGACATTCAGGCTCTGCTTTTTGAAGGGTTTATATACTCAGAGTACATTTATTCTGTCTTTTAGTAAGAATATTTAATACAATTACATTCTTTCTTGTAAACTTTATGTAATTTTATATTTTTAAGTTATGTGAAACTTTCATCACTCTTTTATGGAACATACACACACTCACATGGTTTCTTGGATTTCCGTGACACACTAGAATGCGGATTTTAAAATTATTTTGTGATGGTAACTCTTAACAGTGATACATGGCCGAATATTTTTATTTGAGTGCCTTTTATTTCTTACCAAGAAATGAATGTACTTGCTTCCAGGGACTTTAATCTACATTTTGAAAGAAATAATATTATACCTAGTCTGAAAAACATTTTATCACAAAAGAAATTTTGTCAATATGGATATTTATCGTTAAAGCCTCCGGCCAGTTTTATAGCTGTATTATTACTTTTACAAATAAGAGTGTGTATACGTAGTACAAAAAAGAGTGGTTAGGTGCATACACTTTGGAGAAAGCCACCACTTATTAGCTATAGAACATGTTGAGATGAAGATGTCTATTATCAAAGGAATGATTCAAGTAGTCAGTTGAAAGTATTCTCTAGAGCTTAGAGAAAGGTCTGGGCTGGAGATATAAATTTGAGGAGTGCTTTGCAAATAGATGGCATTTAGAACTGAGAGCTTGGATGAAATCATCAAGGGAGTAAGTACAGAACTGAAGACTGAGCCCTTGGTCACTCCAACATCAAAAGGGTGGGGGAAATAATAGGAATGAGAAAAATAAGACCTAGAAGTAGGAAGTAGAAGGAAAAGAAAGAGTATGCTCTCCTAGAAATCAAGCGGGGAAAGTATATCAGAGAGGAGGGAGATGTCAACCCACCTAAATATTGTTGATAGGTATAGAAGAAGAATGACCAGAGACCACTAAATTTAACAATGGGAGATTATTGGTCACTTTGGCAAAAGCAATTTTGGTAGAAGGTTATTAGCAAAAATTTGATTTGATTCGGTTCAAGAGTGAGTGGGTGATAGTTAGTGTAGATGAATACTTCAAGTCAATAGAATTCTCTTTACCAAAGCAAGACAAAACAAATCATAGCAAATAATTATCCTAAGAGTGAAACTCTAAATTACTGAAAAATTTGGAATGAAATAGGGCTGCCTTCTCTCAGTGTTGGTATTTGGTATTATCTTCTAGTTTTAAGAAAGCAATAAGAAAAAAAATGAAATAACTAGAAAAACATTGAGGGAGAAAATAAAAATTAATTTTTTCTGATAACACCACTGTATACCTGGAAAACCCAAGAGGGTCTAGTGAAAATTTACTAAAATTAATGAAAGAATTAGACAAGTTACTTTGATACAAGATAAGTATAAAAAACAAAAATCTTTTCTATATTCTGGCAACTAAAACTCAAAAATATAAATGGGAAGAATTTTATTCACAGTAATTTAAATAATTATAAAGTATATAGAAATAACCTTAATTCAAAATCACAGTATTTGTAGTAAAGAAAACTTTTAAAAGACGAAAATATATCTAACAAATGGAAAGAGAGGCCCTGTTCCTGGAAGGGAAGCCATCATAAAAATGACAATTCTCCAAATATTTTTATATAAATTCAGTGCAATTTAAATTTGCACCATAATATTTTTAATGGGACAAAGCCTTTTAAAGATCATGTTAAAAATAATTATCTAATAATTTCCAATGAAATTAAGAGAAAGTGCTGCTGTCGTGTCTTTGCTTTACCAGATAATATGATAAAGCTATTCTAGTGATTCAATTTCATATCGCCATGGCTTCTAGGAAGAGAGGGAGAAGATAGAAACAGATCCCATTATAAGTAAGAATGTAGTGAGCGGTAGTGAAATAAAGCAAGAAAATTTAGTATTTTCCTTTAAAATATATAGATAAAGGAGACTTTAAAAACCAATTCTGGAATCACTGATGCTATAAAAGAAAAAAATAGGTAGAAATATATATATATATGCTAAAAATTTTTGAGGGTAAATGGTAGCATTTGTAACATATTGAGAATTTCTGTAATAAACAAATAGCTCTTACAAATTAGAAAGAAAAGACAGAAAATTCAATAAAACGTGAGCAAAGGGAATGAGGAGGAATTTTACCAGAGAGTAAATACAAATAGCCAACAACCATAGGAAAAGCTATTCAAATACAATAGCTGTCAGGGAAACACAAGTTAGAGAAAGAATGAGATATCAATCTATAGAGAGTTTAGGAAAAATTCAAGACTGTCATTGGTAGAGATGTGAGGAAACTAGGTATTCTCATAAATCGAAGCAAGATGTGTGAATTATTAGAGATCAAAACCAATTTGTTAGCATCTATTGCAGTTAATCACATAAATAATTTTTGACCTGTCAATCTTACCCCTGGGAATCTATACCTCAGAAATAAAACTATTAGAACTCAATACATATGCAAGAGTATGTACGGTAACATGATTTGTAGGAGCAAAAGTGGAACACATGAACACAAATGCACATATTAAAAACAAAAATAAAAAGACTTAGGAAATATCCACAACACTCACACTATGGAATAAAATGCCGCCATTAAAACGAATGAATTGCAAATATGTCACTTAATTTGGAAATTTTTCACTAGATATAGTTCAGTGATGAAAAAACTCCAGAAAACATGTACGTGACAAGCCCCCATTTTGTAAAACAAACTGACAAAAGTGTATGCTGTGTGTGTGTCTTTCTGATTAAATGAACAGAGAAAAATTACAAGGATTGTTAACATGGGACTACAGAAAGGGCAGTGGGGTAAGATATGGCTGTTATTTCTGTTCTGGAGAAAAAGAATGGAAAAGAGTCACAAGTGCAACAATATATAGATAATATGATCACATTAATTCAGTTTTGTAAAAATTTTCTGCAGGTGTGTAGATAAGAATTTTTTAGAAAGAATAAAATAAATACTCTGTAGCAGATTAATTGATGCAGTTGGAGGCTTAGCCCAGATAGATTTGAAGTATATTTTGCTTCTAATTCTTTAAGAATTTTGTAACTCCCTCCCTTTGTCTCTCTTATAAATCTGCTTGACTGTGAAAAAAAAAAAGTAATATTAAACCTGGTTTTGTGGAATTAATCACCTTGAATTGTCTGATTTAACAATATTATTTTTTCTGACCATTTGTGAAATTCCACATTGGGATTCCTCTGGCTGGGATTCCTTTGGCAGTCTCTTAGCATAACAATTTTCAGAAATCTGGAACATTCACAAGCTGACATATTTTTAACCAGAAGACAGAAGCTATTGTTAATAAATTAGTCGCCTTTCAGGCTTCTGTTACAGATAAACACATGGAAATTGATACTTTAAATTATAAATAGCTTTATAGACAATTTTTCATTTGCTTTCATTTAGAATACCCCCCAAACCTGGGACAGTTGATTAGTTCCAAAACTATATGTCAGGAAACCTGCATTCTAAATCCCCTTCAACTACTAACCAGCTATGAACCTGGATCGTAATTCACCTTCTACTACTAACCAGCTATTTTTGGTCAATTTATTTTTCACATTTTAGGGCAAGATCACTATTTTTTAAGCTGCATGTTTTCAGAGTTTTGGAGAATGTGGCATTTTTAAAAAGGAAGCAAAGTCTAATGAAATTAATTATTATTAAAACAACATCATAATTAGTCGCTAAAATAAAAATAGAAAACACTTTTTGTGTGTGTATGTCAGGAAGATTGGCCCTGAGCTAACATCTGTTGCCAGTCTTCCTTTTTTTGCTGAGGAAGATTGTCGCTGAGCTAACATCTGTGCCAATCTTCCTCTATTTTTTGTGGGATGCCGCCAAGGCGTGACTTCAGGACCAGTGCTAGGTCCATGCCTGAGATCTGAACCTGCGAACCTGGGGCCGCCGAAGTGGAGCATGAGAACTCAACTGCTGCACTATCGGCCTGGCCCCAGAAAACACATATTTACACAGCAAATTGAGGGATGTTTATTTTCAAGTAGTCAATATTATATTAGCAAAGGTGATGTTCAGAGAAAAAAAACATGATCTACATCAATATTTTATAATATATTTTATGTAAAGCACAATTTCTGTGAAGTGTTAATTAGATATTGTATGGCAGAGAAAAATGGTTTGTAATCAAATATATTTATAGCAAACCCTGGGTAAAGCCAGATTGAATAAGTATCTTTTTTTGTCAGAATTCTTTGAATTTTTATTATGCTGACACGTCTGTAGCTTTCTCCTCTTTCATGACCAACTTTTTTCTTCCAAGAATTTCTAGGTTAAGCAGTTTTTTGGAATGACACATGAGGAAATGTTAAGCAAAATCTCACATTTTCAAAGTAAAAATTAAAGTAAATAGAAACAAGCCAACAAAAAAAATCAAAATAAAAAAAAAGATGGAAACACAATCCCAAACTCTTGTCTTATTTAAGAATAATTATTTCCGCACACCACACATTTTAAAAATATTGGCTTCTTTACCAAAAAATCATTTGAATTGTTTATTTAACCTCTATACAACAGACAGAGGTTAAAAAACGAATAGCAGTAGTTCAACATTTTTTTCTAAATCCCTTCTGTAAAGAAAATCTTTCATACATTAATCTAGATATTTAAAATTCATTACTAATGGTATACATTTTTTTCATCCTGGAATGTTTAGTTTAACAGATGTCATAATTTATGCCTCGTATATATCATAATCCAGGGTTCCACATAAAATTATAATAACGAAGAACCTGAATATTATAAAGGTAATTCAAGATTTAGAAAATTGAATAAAAAACCATTTATGTTATTCTTATGATTTCAAAAATATTCTCGTTGAGTACTATGATTGATTTTTAAGGAAATTAAGACAATATATCCATATTTTAAGTGGAGTTGGGAAAAATGAAACCAGGCTAATTGAGAAATTTAAGTTTATTTTCTACACTCAGAAATATGATATGGATATTTTTGGCTTAGAGGAAATGATACAAACACCTGGGACCACAACTTTTCCTTCAAAACACTGCTTTAAAATCATTTTACAAAAAAAAATTAATCATGGAAAAATCCAAAGTACTTCTTCCTTACTTTGCAAAGCGCCTTTCAAAGATAATGGGGTGAAACAAGAATCATAATATTGAAATATAAAAGCAAGTGCATGCATGCTGGTAAATTTACCTCTTGGAGATGTAGGTAATCACCTTCTCATTTGGCGTTTTCATTTCTGCTTTTCTGTCTTCAATTGTCACTGTGTATTTATATCTTGCACTGTTCTAAAGGCACGGTGGGTGCTCAGAAAGTCATGAATAGGGGTAATAAGAAAACTAATAATATAAAACAGATTTTTCTATATGTTAAGCTGTGAAAAGTAATATTGAGGTTAACCAGAAATCAAATGTATTGGAATTATGAAGCCTTCAGTTTGGAAAGAGAAGAAATAAAACAAGGCTATAGTACTTGAGTTATCTCGTTTAACGCCATTGTGTTGAGAGAGTCAAGGCTGGAGAAAGCTGCTCAGAGGATGATGGTTGAAGCTTGCTTTTTTAACATAGTTGACATTTAAGGCATGGCATTGGGCTCCTTTGTTAGTAGACCAGGTGCTAACAGAAAATCTTGACATATTCATGGTGCATTGTAAAAAATATATATTACACTGTTAGAAATAAACTCTAACAGAACTATGTTCATAGTAGCATGTCTGATGAACATTTCGTTTCCAGCAATGTAAGTATATTGGAAGTAGATGCCAAGACATTTATTTTAAGATTGGTTACTATTAAATGAGCATACCATGTGGCTCATTATAGTCTTTTAAAAGTGACATCAAATTAGTTTTCCAACTGTATTTTTCTCACAAACTATTGATGTGGAGACAGCCTACCTAAAGGTGGCAGAGAAGGCTTCCGCTGATTACAAAAGGGCCTCAGCAAGACAGATGCTCAGTGACTGAGAATGACAAGGATGTGGAAAGGGAAGCTATGAGACATGTTCATAGAAGACCTTTCCATTAAACAGCACTCATCAATTTTCTGTTTTATTTTGTATATTAGTGGCATGTTTACAATTTTTTTGCTCTAACCTGAATATAACCTGGAATTATGGTCCAGAATTTACATTTCTGGATTTCACA
Source organism: Equus przewalskii (assembly GCF_037783145.1). Classification (NCBI taxonomy): domain Eukaryota; kingdom Metazoa; phylum Chordata; class Mammalia; order Perissodactyla; family Equidae; genus Equus; species Equus przewalskii. Next base: position 19,439,778 of record NC_091850.1, read on the forward strand.
AGTAACCATATTCATGGTCCATCAAAATTTTAATTATTAAAACTTTTATTTCTGGGCGATATTGAGGCATTATTTTGGCCTTATACTAGATTATTTTATTTGGCGGGGGAGGTCTTTTTCGATGGGAGTTGAGCAGGTTCCAGTTCGAGTAAGATGTCTAGCTTGTGCTGTATAGGAAATGTTTATATTAATTTTTAAAGGATAATTTTATGTGGTATTTCATGAAGGAATTAGAGAAATTCTCATGAAGTACTATATGAAATGAGATCCACAAACCAAACTTCTTAGTGTTTATTTATGTTTCAGTATTTCCCTGAACTGACTAAACTTTGTGACTCCTTAATCTTGGGATCTTTCCATCTGGTTTTCTTGATAATCACACTTCTAGCATGAATCTATCATATTCTCATAATGGATGCAACATAATTAATTAAACTAAAGCTTCCTTGAAACACATTTCCCTGAAACTGTACTCCATCTATCCAATGCTACCTGGCTGTTCTGAGATCTGTGTGTTGGCTGGTTATTGACTGGTCCAGGATAACCTTAACTAGAATTACCTAGAAGATCTGGGTGTGTCCCATGTGCATCTCCTCTTCCAACAGGTAACGGGGGCATGTTCTATTACTATGGTGGAAGGTAAGAGAAAGCAAGCCCAACTGTGCAAGAGTTTCTCAAGAATCTACATTTCCTATCATTCCATTAGCCAAAACAAGTCACAGGATTGAAGCTAGAGTTAAAATATGAGTCATGAGGCCTCCACTCTATTCACAGTGCACAGGGTCCTGCAAAGTCACTTGGAAAATAGATTAGATACAGAAAGGACTGAAGACCTGGGGCCACTTGTGCAAGTTACTGGTAACTCTTGTAGTTTAACTTATGAGAATGTATAAAAATCAGACAGTAGTGTTAATATTTAATTAATATATGCTGCCTTCTTCCTGGCAGACAGTTCTTCTCAAAGTACAAATGTTTTAAGAAGTACATGCTAAATACGTTTCTCCTTTTAAAAATAGTAAACTGTTACTGAAGGAAAGAACTCCTGCCTTCGGTTATCCATAATGCCCCTGCCCCTGCTGCTACCACAATGCGCATATTGCCGTAATACCATATTACTATTCTGTCAAACGGTTAAGATAATGACTTTCAAATTTTAAAACTTTAGTTTAATGGAAAATTATAACATGCAAGATGGAGATTAGCGGATGAATATGAAGGAATAGGAAAATCAGCCAATAGTAGTATTATTTTGGCAGTGAACATTAATGTAACAATTTACAGAGTAATTTGCACTCATTACATAGAACATTAGTAAATTTGTGGCAGTGTGAATGATGTCTATTTCTATATATAATTGCAGCACTAAAGCATACTTAAATGGTATTAAATAGCTAGAATTAAAACTATATACGTGTAATCTACCATGGGCTCTTAAGATTCTGCCCAAGGAGGAAAAATAAGTAGCAAATGACTCTGATGCTCTTTAGTCTTCTTTAAATTATAACTCTTTAAGGATCTAAAAACACAATTTGATAGATTTCATCTTTAAAAACAAAACAAGACCAAAAGACAAAGAACAAACAAACAAAAGTTTGTGAAAGACAAGGATAACTACTAACGTGATTATGGAGAGCTATTTGTAAGAATTCAGATAATAAGGACAAATAAAGCCCAAATCCGTGGAGGAATTTTCTTCCTAATAAAACAACATTTTAAGAAATATAGAGGTTTTTATCTTACAAAACATCTCTGGCTCTGATGAGTTAATACCTACTAACATTTTCTCTTTCAGGCCTTGGTGGCTCCAGGAAAGTGTTGAGTCTATTTATGTTCTCTGGTTTCAATCCACATTAAAAAAAAAACACATCAGTTACATCATCTGTATATTTCTCCGCAAGCCTTAGACAAAGTTCCATCCTAAGAAAAACTTATCCAATAAAGATAAAAACTACTACTGAAATAGAGCTTATTTATGTACAATAATACCTCAAATATTATGCATAATTTATTTAAATATTTTGTCACTGTCTAGATTAAGGGTATTCTTAGAGGAAGTTCAGTATTTTAAAATGTTTGTTAAATAACAGGTAATTACAATAAAATACTTTTTAGAAGGCAAAATTATGGAAAGAAAAAAAGAATAGTAACATAACAGGCAAAGTAGAAAGGAAAGAGTGATACAGAAAGGAAACTATATTGAAGAAAAGTAACTAGTAAACACATAAAACCATGAGATCATGAAGTACCAATATATGCCACATTATTCTTTGGTACATATTATCTCTCATGTTGAGTGTAACAGAATAGGGGAAAATTGCAAATGCTTAAATAATTATAGAGTAACTAATTCTTTCATCTGTCCAAAACACTCTGGACTAGCAAGAGAAACACACATATGGGTGCACACACACACGTTTGACCAACATGACATTTTTAGAAGGAGTTCATGTAAAGAAAATAACTCATATACGTCTCATGATTTAGCAGTGTATAACAAAGGCAAGGAAGATTTCTTGTTATGCACTTTCTTATTAAAGCAACTTTTAGAATGTGTCAAATTATTTACCCTGGAAGGGAAATTAACTTACAAAGAAAAGGTGTTCTCCTTACAGATAACTCCTTTCAATGCAGCCATTGGTCTGAAATTAGGGAAGATCATGTTTTTTGAGTGCGTTATATGAATTTATATATCTTGTCCTATCAGAACTAAATATACTATGCAAGTGTTTAACTTTAGATGTCTCAGCTCCTCTTTGATTTCACAAAGTAAATATTATCATTTTATGCAAATTGTGGACTCTCAATAAATCCATGATAAATTAATAGAAGAAAGAAAGCAAGGAATAAGCAGGTAAACAAAAAAAATGTTTACACCAATAAAATCTAAACAGTCCTTTGCAAATGTAGTTACGTAAGACAGAGTTAGTAACATAACTTTAAATACGATATTTAAGACCTATTTAACAGTGGAAATTAATATTCAGGAACTAGTACTATCTCTATTTTTATTTTAAGTAACAAAATGGATTACGTAGCAAATCCGTAGGAGATAATATTTCCATTGTAATTTATTCTGTTAAAAAATTCATAGTTGTCACGGTACTCAAGGTCTACTTTTTTGTATAAAACTTTTTTTAGTCTCTCCTTTATTATTGAAATAGGTTGCTATGGAATCATAGATGTCTGACATTTTATTATCAAAACACATCCTTTGGCATTACAAAGAAAATACATGAAGTTTCAGCAAAAAATTAAAGGTTTAGAGAAAAATAAAAATGCCCTAGTAGAGATTATTTAAAAGATACCATTTAAAATTCAATTTGTTCTTAGATTAGAAATGAAAATACTATGGTGTTTGACCCCTAAATGCAAAAATTCTTGATATACAAATGTATATAATATTAAGATAGATAACATTACCCAGACATACACTCAAACGCAGTTGTTTTTCTGTACTTATTTACGAGAAAGATAAGTATCCTACTTTAATTAAACATTTATGGCAATTTAAAATATTTACAAGCAAATGGCATTGGTCTTACGAAACAAATCATTCTATTTATAGGAAAACAAATAAAAATAGTTAAGAAAAATATCTTATGAGGTAAAAACCTATAACAAATCAAAGAACTGGATAAATGGAAGGTATATTTGACTCAGTTAATTACATCCAGTAAGCTAATATTCATCAAAAACTAGAACATTACGCTTGCCTTAAAATATCCATTTTTAAGCTAAATATACTTTTTTCTGAAATTATTTAGTTGAGATCCCTTGTCTATTTTTTCCTTGCCTTTATTGAGGTATAATTTACCATGAAAAGTTGTACCTATTTAAGATATACAATCAGAAATAGGTATACATTATGAAAAATATGAAATCCTCATGATAGCCAAGCCAATCAACATATCTATCACTTCACACATTTACCATTTTTTTCTTTTCTTTTTTTGTGAAGAGAACATCCAAGATGTGATCCCTTATCTTAACACAGCACTGCAATTTGTCTATACGTTATTTTGAACCTCTCAAAACAATGCACTTTTTTTACTTGTTTTCCCTGTGTTAACATTTTTAATTTGTTTACTAACAGTGCAACTGATAAAAAAATAATTTTACTGAGAGTAAATTTATGGAAATAAAACAATTTTTTATTTTCTGAATTGTTCTAGTTGTAATTTTCAAACAAAATGTCTTTTGTAAGTAGTATAGATACTCTGTTTTTGATATGCCATTCACACTGTAAAGTTTTCGTCTATAAGTGGCAATAAGAATATACCAAGGGTTTTGTAGACAAATCTTTACTCTTAAAACTTCTATGCATACTTCCGGATGATATTTCTTGGAGAAAATGAGCATGGCTTTTCCTTTTGAAATGCTAAAAAAATAAATAAATAAAGGTTTAAAGGGGCTGGCCTGGGGGTGTACTGGTTAAGTTCATGTGCTCCCTTTGGCAGCCTGGGGGTTGATGGGTTAGGATACCAGGCGTGACCTACACACTGCTTGTCAAGCCATACTGTGGTGGCATCCCACATACAAGAGAGAGGAAGATTGGCACAGATGTTAGGTCAAGGTCAATCATCCTCACCAGCGCCCCCTCCCCCACCGCCACCACCAAAAGTTTAAGTGTAGCTTTCCACAGGTTTTAAATAATGGAAACATTTCAATAGATGTATTTATTTAATTATTTAATCATTTATTTAGTTTTAATTTGAGGATGATTGGCCCTGAGCTAACATCTGTTGCCAATCTTCCTCTTTTTGCTTGAGGAAGATTGTTGCTGAGCTAACATCTGTGCCAATATTGCTCTGTTTTATGTGGGATGCAGCCACAGTGCGGCTTGACGAGCAGTGCTAGGTCTGCACCCAGGATCGAAACCTGGAAACCCTGTGCTGCCAAAGCAGAGTATGTGAACTTAACCACTATGCCACCAGGCTGGCCCCTCAATAGACATATTTCAATGGTGAAAATAATTTTAAAATAAAATACATATGAAGACAAAGTGTTGATTAGGATATGGAGAAATGGTTATGCCCCCAAACTGCAGATGATATAACTACTTCAACAATTATTTGGAAATATTTAGTGAAATTGAAAATGTATAAACTTTATAACTTTCCAATTTTACTTTTAAATATTTATTCTCCCATACATGCTCAAGGAGACAAGTACAATGATTAATTGGACTGGCAAATAATCAGAGAACAATCTAGGTATCCCTTAATAGGGTAATGGATAAATTAACTCTCTTATTTTTATACAATGAACAATCTTGAAAGCAGTGGGAGAAAAATAACACTTTACCTATATGGGAGAAGGAATTCAATTGATACCAAATATTTCAAAAAAAAAAAAAAACTGTAAGGGCGAGAAGGAAGTGGTGCATTTTTCAAGTTCTGAAAGGAAAAATCTGTCAACCTAGAATCTTATATCCAAAGAAAATTTCTTTCAGGGTAAATCAGAACATTCCTAGAGGAAATAAATTTGTCACCTTCAGACCTACTCTAAAATATAGTTAAAGAAAGTTCTCTAAACAAAAAGTAAAAAAAGAAGAAATATTGGAAAATCAGTAAAAAAGAACAACACAAAGTAAAAATATGGATAAATACAATATATTTTCTTCTCCTCTTGAGTTTTCTAAAGTATGTTTGACAGCTGAATGAAAAATTATAATACCATCTGAAGAGGTTATAAATATATGTAAAATATTTAAGATAATTATATTTAAAGGAGGGTAAAGGTAGGTAAAGTTTCTACATTCACTGTAACTGGCAAAATAACAACACCAGAAGACTATAAGTTATGTGTATATTATGTAATACTTAAAAAAAAAGGCTATACAATGAGTTACCCTCAAAAACACAATGAAGAATTTAAAATGATATCCTAAAATATATTCAAATAACCCACAGGAATATAAAGATAAACAGATGAATGAGTCACAGAGGCAAAACATCAGTTACTAAATGATAAAATGACAAACCCGCCTTATTATATCAATAATTACATTAAACATAAATGGTCTAAACATACCAATTAAAAGATAGTAAGTATTAGCAAAATGGATTAAAACAATGATTTGGAGATATATCTATAAGAAACTTACTTCAAATATAACAATATAGGAAGGTTGAGAGTAAATGGGTTGAAAAATATATGCTATACAAATATTAATAAAGGAGAGCAGGACAGGCTATATTCATATCAAATAAAGTAGAGTTTAGGGCAAAGAAAATTACCACAGACAGAGAGAGGACATTGCATAATGATAAAAGACTTAATCCACCAAAAATACATAGCAATCTTAAATCTGTGTGAGTCACAAAACAGAGCTATAAAATATGTGAAGCAAAACTGATAGAACTGAAAGGAGAAACAGACAATTATAGATGATGACTTCCAAACCCATCTCTCAAAAATTGATAGAACAACTAGACACAAAATTAGCAAGGATAGAGAACTGAAAAAAAACAATCAACCAAGAGCATCTGATGAGCATTTATAGAACTCTCCACTCCAAAAAATCAGAATACAATTTTTGTTTCAATTGCCACAGAACACATATCAAAGTAAATCATGTCATGGGACATGAAATCCACCTAAACAAATTTATAAGAGTTGAATTCGTATAGATTGTGTTCTCCGACCAAGTGTAATCAAACTATAAATCAATAACTGAAAGATAATAAGATCATCTTCAGACACTGGGAATGTAAACAACACATTGCTAAAGAATCTTTGGGTCAATGAGAGAATCTCAAGGGAAATAAAAAAATGCATTGACCTGAAAGAAAAAAATCTTTGTGAGGCACAGCTAAAGCCGTGTTGGGAGGGAAATTTATAGTACTAAGTGCTTACATTAAAAAAGAGGCAAAGTCTCAAATCAGTAATATAACCCCTGCCTGGCTAAAGAAACTACAAAAAGAAGAGGAAAATAAAAGCAAAGCTGTCAAGAGGAAGGAAATAATACAGAAGAAAGTAGAAAACAATGAAATTAAAAATAAAGAAAATAAATGAAGCAAAAAGCTAGTTTTCTGAAAGATTAATAAAATTGATAAAACTGACAAAGAAGAAAGACAACACAAATGACCAATATCAAGTATGACACAGGGATTATAACTACAGATACTTTGGAAAGGGGAAAAAAATTAAGAAAATTCTATGACTAACTCTACATACATAAATTTGACAAATTAGAAGAAATGGACCGATTTTTCAAAAAACACAAACTACTGCAACACAAGCAAGAAAAGTTGGTAATTTGAATAGTCCTATGGAAAGTAAGAAGTTGAATTTGAATTAAAAACTCTCCCTCTCCCTCAAAAAAAAAATACAAAAAAACCCATCCAGGCCCAGGTAGTTCCAATGGAGAATTTTAAAAATGTTTAGAGAATTAAGATCAATTCCACATAATCTCTTCCAGAAAGCAGAAAAAAAATCACCCCCTAAATCATTTTATGAGGCCAGATTCCCTGATTCCTAATTCAGACTAAAGTAGTATAAAAAATACACATAAATTGGGCTGGCCCTGTGGCCGAGTGGTTAAGTTCACGCGCTCCGCTGCAGGCGGCCCAGTGTTTCATCGGTTCGAATCCTGGGCGCAGACATGGCACTGCTCATCAAACCACGCTGAGGCAGCGTCCCACATGCCACAACTAGAAGGACCCATAACGAAGAATACACAACTATGTACTGGGGGGGCTTTGGGGAGAAAAAGGAAAAAAAATAAAATCTTTAAAAAAAAATACATATAAATATCCTTCATGAATATAGGTGCAAAATCCTTAACAAAATATTAGCAAATAAAATTCAGCAACATATAAAAAGAATTGTATACTATAACCAAGTGGACTTTATTCCAGGAATGCAAATCTAGTTCAATATGGAAAAATCCATCAGTGTAATCATTTGACAAAATTCAACAGCAATTTGTTAAAAAAATAGAAATAAAAAAGAACTAAAAGAAATAGAAATAAAGAAATAAAGAAGAACTTTCTAAACTTGACAGAAAACATCTACAAAAGCCTAAAGCTAATGTTATACTTAATGGTGAAAGACTGAATGCTTTCTCCCTGAGACAGGATAAGGCAAGGAGATCTCCTCCTACAAGAGTGGTCCCCCTTTATCCATGGGAGATAGTTCCAAGACTCCCAGCAAATGCCTGAAACTGTGGATAAATAGTGAAACTTATATATACTATTTTTTTCCTATACATACATACCTATGATAAAGTTTAATTTATGTTAGGCACAGTAAAAGATTAACAACAATAACTAATAATAAAATAGAATAGATATAATAATATGCTATAATAAAATTTATGTGAACGTGGTCTTTCTCTCTCAAAATACCTTATTGTACTGTGCCTACCTGATGAGATGAAGAGAATTGAAGTGAGTTGAATGATGTAGGCATTCAATGTGATGGGATGTAGTGTTCCGAGTGGGATGGAGCAGGACAGTGTGAGATTTTTATGAAGTTACTCAGACTGGCATGCAATTTAAAACCTCTGACTTGTTTATTTCTAGAATTTACCATGCAACTGAAGCAGCAGAAAGAGAAATTGCAGATCGGGGGTACTACTGTATATCCTGAAATGTCTTTTCATATTCCTTGTCCATTTTCTAATTGGGTTGTTTTTGTGTTTTTTGCTATTGAGTTTGGGAGTTCTTTAAATGCTCTAAATTCTCAGTTCTATGTTCTATATGTAGTTTGCAAATATTTTCTCCTACTCTGAACATTGTCTTTTCATCTTATTAGCAGGGTTTTTTATAAACTAAAAGTTTTTAATTAGTATAAATTGCAATTTATCAATTTTTTATGAATTATGCTTTCAGTGTCAAGAACTATTTGTCTGTTCTAGATCTTAAAATTTTCCAAAAGTGTTATGGTTTTATGTTTTACATTTAAGTCTGTGATTTATTTTGAGCTAATTTTTATAAGTTGTGACATGTAGTCAACGTTTATTTGTTTGACCTATGGAGGTCCCAACAGCCCAGAATGATTTGTTGAATTGCTTTTACAGCTTTGTCAATCATTTGGGCATATTTATCTGGTTCTAGTTCTGGGTTCTTTATTCTATTCCAGTGGTCTATGTGTGTATCCCCCTGTCAACACCACAGACTGGATTACTGTAGCTAAATGATCAGTTTTGAAATTGGGTAGACTGATTCCTTCAACTCTATTTTTCTTTCCAAAATAATTTTGGTATTCTAATTCCTTTGCAATTTCATATAAATTTTAGAATAACCTTAACTATGTTTACAAAAAAACCCTTGCTGGGAGTTCGAGAGGAATTGCATTAAACCTATAGATCCGTCTGGGGAGAACTGACATCTTCATTATATTGTCTTCCAATCCATGGACACAACGTCTCTCCATTTATTTGAATCTTTGATTACCTTCATTAGCATTTTGTAGTTTTAGCATACAAGTCCTGTACACAGTTGCTTAAATTTACACTCAAATATTTCATATTTTCAGTTATTGTAAGTGATATTATGTTTTTATTGTCAATATTCACTGCTAGTATATTAAAACAATGATTTTTGCATATTTAACTTGTATCCTCCAAACTGGCTGATTTCACTTAGTCCTAGGAGTTTTTCTGAGATTCCTTCGGATTTTCTACCTGGAATTTGTATCATTTGCAAATTAGGACAGTTTCCTTTTTACCTTTCCAAACTGCATACTACTTATTTCACTTTTTTTGCCTGATAAAACTTCCAATACCATGCTAAATAAGAGTGCAGTAGTTCCCCCCTTAACCTAGATTTCACTTTTCATGATTTTAGCTACCTGCAGTCACCCACAGTCTGAAAATATTAAATGGAATAGTCCAGAAATAAACAATTCATAAGCTTCAGTTGTGTGCCATTCTGAGTAGCATGATGAAATCTTGCATCGCCCCACTCCCTCCTGCCTGGAACACTGTGTCACCAGGCCTGCACATTCACCTCACTTCATCTCTTCACATAGGCATTGTATCCTCTCACAGCCTCACAGGAGAGAAGAATGGGTACCGAACAATGAGGTATTCTGAGAGAGAAAGAGAACGACCACATCCATGTAACTTTTATTACAGAATATTGTTTTAATTGTTCTATATTATTATTATTGTCAGTCTCTTACTGTGCCTAATTTATAAATTATACTTTATCATATGTATGTATGTATAGGAAAAAACATGGTATATATAAAGTTTGGTACTATTTTCCAATTTCAGGCATCTACTGGGGGTCTTAGAACATATCCCTTGTGGATAAGGGGGAACTGCTATACAAGATGTATTAGGATATACAGATGGTAAATAGGCGTATCAAAAGATCTTAAACACTAGCTTTTAGGGTAATGCAAATTAAAACCACAATGAGCTATCACTACACACCTATCAGAATGGCTAAAATAAAAAATAGTGAGAACAACAAACCCTGAAGTCTATGGAGAGCCTGTATCCCTCGTATGTTATTGGTGGGATTGTAAAATTGTACAGCCTCCTGGAAGACAGTTTTGAAGTTTCTTAATAAAAACTGAACATATTTCTACCATATGGCCCAGCTATTGTTACACCAGAGCATTTATCCTAGAGAAATGTAAGCTTGTGGTCACACGAAAAGCTGTAAGTAAATGTTGATAGCAGCTTTATTCATAATAGTCAAAAGCTGGAAACAACCCAGATGTCCTTAGATAAGTGAATAGTTAAACAAATTGTGTGGTGCACACACACGATGAAATACCACTTATCAAAGAAATGAATGAACTATCCATACACATCACAACCTAGGTGAATCTCCAGAGAATCATGCTGAGTGAAAAGAAACCAATCCCAAAAGCTTATATACTGCATGATTCTATTTATACAACATTATTGAAATGACAAAGTTATAGAAATGGGCATTTCTATAGAACTTCACAGCACTTACCAGGAATTAAGAGTGGTGTGGGTAAGAGTGAAGTGGGTGTGGCACGGCAACCCAAGGGATCTTTGCGGTGATGGAAATATTGTCTATCCTGACTGTATCAATGTCAATATCCTGGATATGATATAGTAATGTAGTTTCACAAGATGTTACCGCTGGGGGAAACTGAGTAAAGAGTACTTAGGATTTTTCTGTATTTTTTACAACTGCATTTGAATCTGCACTTATGTCAAAAACATTTAATTAAAAATACTTAACCCTGAGATATTTTCCCATATGTTCCAACAGAGATATACACAATATTATTTATTGAAATGGCAAAAGCACAAGCCACCAGAGAATAACCTATATGTCCTGCTATAGAGAAATGGATAAGTCGTGTTATATGTACAGAATGGAATATTATCTAGTAGTTAAAATGAATTATATCTGCATGTATCTAAATGGATAAATAGTGAAAACAAATTGTTGAATGCAAAATTGCATGATGAAGAAAAATCATTCCATCTAGGTATATTATTAAATTTCACAAAAATTAACTTTTACTGCTTCTAAAAACATATACATGTCAGTGTATAAATGTATAAAACATATTATATATGCAAATATGTAAAACATATGACATTAAGTATAAAATACATATACATATGCATTATGTATAGATACATAATTTCTGTATTTTATATATTAAATAATAATCCATGGACAATAAGGATGCAGGACAATTTTAAAAAAATTAGTCTGATTCACAATCGAGGATGGTAGAATGGCAGTTTAACCAACAAGACTTCAAGTATTTCTATAATGATTAATTCTATCCAGTAATTCTCAGTTGTTGGCATTATCCTCTGCTCAGAGTGTATTTAGAAATATTTTGGGGTATTTTTGTTTGCTTTAATAACTAGAGATACTACTGACATTTAGTGTTCCAGAGCTAGGATTTCCACTTGTGAAAGTGCACAGTTAATAATTGTCCTGTTCCGAATGTCAATAGTGCCCATTGATATGTACGACCTCATTTGTTTTCATAGGCTAAATAGGGAACATAAATTTGTGCAACCCCTGGGATTACAACAGTTCAATTGCTGATGATGATACTGGCCCTGATATCAGTTCCCCTACATTAAACCCAGCATATATGGGGTTAAAACCAAAGCATTCTTTCCCTGCTTACTCCCTGGCTCCCTGGCTCCAGAATTTACCATCTGCCAAGGAGACAGCCAGCCAAGGACAGCCACCTGGATTCCTTATCATCTCCTCCTCATTTCTGCAAGTAGTATCCCAAGACTGAATGGCAGGCTGTTGGGAAAGCTCCGACCAGCAAAGCCACTGACTGCCACCCTGCTCTAAAAGCAGCCACACTCCTCACAAACTTTTAAAACCCCTGGCCTCCCATCTTTTGGGGAGACAAGACGAGATGAAATGAGACAAATTTGAGGGCTCACTCTTGTCTCCTGGCTGATATCATCGGAAATAAAAACACTTTCCTTGCCATAAGCTTGATGTTCCAGTCTTTATTTGTCCCCCTTTGTGTGGCAGGTAAAGAACCTATGTTTGTAGGCACTAACAATGACTGTGTAGCATTAGATTAACTAATGCATGCATATTATTTTTTTAAAATAGCCGAATAAATAAAACATGATTATTGTTTGTCACCCAATTTGCAGTCTTGAATGAATTAGGGAAAACTCGATAATGTTAGGTGTGATAAGATTATCAGATTTGTTTAAAATTAAAAATCTTTCTGGCTACAATGAAGATGATTTGGAAAGTAAAAAAGTAAAGCATGGGGCAATTTCAAAGGAAGAGGTGAGCAATAATGAAAACATAAAGGCAATGGCAGTAGAAAATGTGGAGAATAGGACAGATTCATGAGATTCAAGAAGTTCTTAACAGGCAGAATATATTGGTCTCGGAGACCAAAGTGAGCATTACTAACGTCATTAGCAGCCATTATCATCTTTGGTGAAAATAGTCAGCATTTCAGCCAGAGACTACCTCATATTTTTCTTCCATCCAAAGACTTTCTTTAGCAAGACAAATTTAAAGCTGCATGAGTACTGATGCTGGAACGTGATTTTTGTTATTGATGCCTCTGTTCTTGGTTGTTGGTTGGTTGGTTTTCCTTTCTTATGATAAAATTTCCGACATGTTGTCACTGGGTGGCTAGCCATCTCAGTTTTCCTGGTTTTAGCCCTGAAAGTCCTACACCCAGGGAAACCCCTCAGTCACAGGCAAATTGGCATGATTAGTCACCATGGCAGAATATAATATCCAGCAGTTAGAAAAAATTTCCTTATGGCATACAGGTTATTTTACATTCTGTAATTGTGTCTGGACTGGGAGACATACATAAATATGTCATATAAATTGTACAGTTACTATTTGCATTAACAAAGTGGATTTACAAGGGAAAAGCTCCAGTTCTAGGTGGTACAAACCCATTTGCTGAAGCAAATTTGCTCCTTTATTCACTTGAAATATGGATGTTTCACTATTCCACGTGGATATTTAAATAAACTTCTTTAGAGAAGATGGCAAGTATAAGTTTTTGAAGTTTTCTTTATGATATGCAAAATATTTTAGAGACATGCTTATAGCTAAGTATTTAAACATCACTTTCCAATTTTATTTGTGTGAAGTATAGGTGTTATTGCTTTAGTTAATCAACACCCTGAGGATGAAAGATTATATATTTCTTGAGTGAGCTGTTGGTGACAGGCAGAGATTATGACACATAGTTTGATGTAAAACAATTATTTTCAAATCCCACTTGAAAGATTATTTACTTTTTTACAAAGAAAAAATGGCTTCTTTCAAAATCAGCCTACTGCCCCTGTTTTTCTGACTTTACTCAAGTAAAATCGCAAGATCATCTCTGATGTGGGATTTTGTTTACGCCTCTCGGACAGGTCTGCCTCATCCTTCTTTCATTGGGCAACACATGGATTTTGTCAAGATCCACTGCTGACGCGATCCTGTTGCCCAGCGAGCATTCGTAGGAGCAGAGGAAATGCTCTCCACTGGAATATGGGGCTGGTAGAACTCAGGAAATGTGGGGTCAGCTTTATAGACATGCACACAAACATTCAATATATTTAACATATAACATATTGTATCTTTAACAATTTGAATGCCTTTCTAACAAATTGGAGATTCGTGTACCTATACGTTAGTGCTATTAATTTAATACTGTCATTCTATATTTAATATATGAGATTATCAATTTAGAATTACAATGCATCTATAATTAAGTGTTTCATTAAGGAAAATCTTACTGTGTTTGCTATAGAATTTTGTCTGTCTATACCCGTATATACCATTGTCCAATAAATCTTTTTACTACAATCCTTACTTTAAATCGTGGTTTATTTCTACTGTTTGCTTCAAAGAATCACTTTATTATCATTTTTTGCAAACTAGAAATTAAAAAATGTGCAATTTTTAAAATCAACAATAATATTTATGTCTGTTTTTGATTGTGTATCTATTTTCTAACTGGCAAGACCAAAATAGGATTTACATGTGCAATTTATGGTCTCCAATGATAACTAGAATGGCTAAACCACTGCAAGACTACAAGATATTATTTAGTTTAGATCAAGAGTAGCTGCCAAATATTTATCTTAAATATCTAAATTAAGTTAGTAAATAACCCACCCATAATCTAGACATTACAGAAAAATAACTTTGCTATTTCTAAGTTCCCTTCGTGAGTAGGTCAGCTGTCTATTCATTTATTCAACCAGTGTTTATTTAGGGATAAGCCCAGGAAATAGCATAAATACCCATAATCACTGTCCATATGGGTCTTAGAATTTAGCTGCTTTGTTATGGCAGCCCTAGAAAACTTATGCAATATCTATAACTGCATCTGTATCTATAATTATATCTATATCTAGTTTAATCTTTACACTGCAATGGCAGGAAAAACCTGGAGAATTCTCTGAATAGTTCAACACACAATATTTCAGAGTCAGGTGGCAATCCCAACAGTGTACCCTGTCTTCTCTGTGCTGCCTGTCTTGTTTTTGACTTCTTTAAAAAATAACCAGTTTTGATTTAGACATGAGAAAGCTAACCCTCACATAAGCGCGACTTCTTATCTTTAAAGTGGGAAGCTTTACAAGCGTGTTATTTTCCCTTTGGAAATTTCTGGTTCTGTGACTTTTTTAATCAATATGATTTGTATAGAAATTGTTAATTACAACAATCTTGTTAAATATAACAAGTCGAAGGATATTTTATAGTTAGTTTTGAGTTGTTTTCCTTAATTACTTGGTGAGATAAGAATGGAATTTGTTGAAAGAATGGAGAAATGAAAAGGATTATTAGAGAGATTAGAAAGGAATGTAGCCCAACAAAATGACCTCCAGCGATCATCAGCCGTCATATAGGCCACTGCCCGGTTTTCCCTGTTGATCCCCTGCTTCCATCATTGTCCCCCTACAACTGATCTTTCATGTCCGTGATAATCTACTTCTGAAGATTCAACTACTTTAAAAAATACATTAAAAGAAAAGGAAGAAAATTAAAATATGTTGTATGACCATCCCGTCCTAACAATACCTATTGAGTGGGAAAAAAAAAGCGGCCAGAGAGACTCAGGTCAACTGACAAATTTTTGATGATTTTCTAACCAGAGTGATGGGTTAAAGGAGTTCAGTTTATTATTATGTTTTGTGTATGTCTGAAAGTTTTTAGAATAAAGAAATTCAAGAGGCCAGCCCTGTGGCGCAGTGGTTAAGTGTGTATGTTCCACTTCGGTGGCCTGGGTTTCGCAGGTTTGGATTACGGGTGGGGACATGGCACCGCTTGGCAAGCCATGCTGTGGCAGGCGTCCCACATATAAAGTAGAGAAAGCTGAGCACGGATGTTAGCTCAGGGCCAGTCTTCCTCAGCAAAAAGAGGAAGATTGGCGGCAGATGCTAGCTCATGGCTAATCTTCCTTAAAAAAAAAAAAGAAAAGAAATTCAAAATATTCAATGAATGTAGTACACTAGTACATGGTTAAGATTAGAATAATCAAGTATTTTAAATAGATGAAAGATGAAACTCTGCTACCACCCAAACACCTCAAACATCAATTTCTTGTAATTCCTAATGTAAGAAATGCATATAATTACATGTATGTACCCACTTATATGCTCCTTTTAAAAGAATTACACGAAGGAAAATTTAGGATACACATTTTTCTGCACTTTGTCATACTAGGTGTGGTTTTTTTTCTTGTTTGTTTATCCATACATATAGAGCTATCACTGTCTGTTAAATAGAACTGCATCGTGGTTTTCATGGATGTATCATGCTTAGTTAAACCAGTTCCCAATTATTTGAAGTGTTGGTATTGGAAGCTATGATGCAGTAAATTTCCTTGTGAATATAAATTGGTGAATTTCTGTGAGTTTATACATTAGTTAAGTGCATAGCAGTGAGATTGCTAGATATATGCATTTTGAATTTTCATGGATATTATTAATTTCTCTCCAGAACTCTTGCACCTGTTTATGTTCCAAGACTGTTAAAGGGCTGATTTTTTTATTTTTTAGTAAAGATATCATTAACTTAACTAAATATTACTTTAGTTTAGTTTATTACCAATCAATGGAATTGTGTTGCTTGGATCTGCATATTTTTTCTGAAACTTTCTTTATTATAATAAATAATCTTTTGAATGATTTTTTTAAGTAACAGAGTTTGCCCTTTGTTTTACATTGAATGAGGTTTTTTATTTCAGTTTTTGTCAGTTTGTAGTTTTAATTTTGTGTACTATTTTCAATGAAAGAGTTATTAATTTTTACAGCTTAAATAATATTAAGCTCTTACCCTATGGATTTTTACTTTATGTGTTGCTTAGAAAGGCTATTTTCACTCTCTGATTGTTAGAAATTTGGCCTATGTTTTCTTAATTTAGAACATACATGCTTCTAAAATTTATGAATCTTGGATCTATTTGTCATGAATTTTTGTTTAAAGATTGGAGTAAGACTCTAGTTTTATTTTTGATTACCTACTTATTGCAGTATTGCTTCATCATTTGTTCTTTTATTCATTCATTAGTTCATTCATTCATTCATCTATACACTTGTTAAGCATGGCCTACAAGCTTGGTATGGATAATGATATAGGAGTGAGAAATAATTAGACAAATTATGTCTCCTCATGAAATTTATATTCTATTAGGGAGGACCAGAGAACAACTGAATACAAAGTAAATATACTGTAAGTTAGATGATAGGCATGAGTGTAGCAAGTGTGTAGACATCAAGTGGAAGGTCATTCATTCCCTGTAGAGGGAAAAGAGTAAGGATCCCAGTGAAGGAGTATACAGACCTTCCTCAATTTACGATGGGGTCACGTCCTGGTAAATCCATCAGAAGTTGAAAATATCTTTAAGTCAAAAACTCATTTAATACACCTAAACTACCAAACATCATAGATGAGCCTAGCCTACCTGAAATGTGCTCAGAACACATTTAGGCGGTGGTAGCTGGGGGGTGGGAGGAGATGGGAAAACAAAGCACAATAAAATTAAAGCTTTCAAGAAGCCAGGAACTGTGTCAGCTTCTGGACTGCAAACGGCAGAAAATAATTCTCTCTTCAGATAGTCCTTCACAGATTGCATTAGATCAAATCAGTTACTATCCTTGGATTATTTGGCTCAGTTTTCAATTTTGGGGGAAATTGTATGACTGCTGGGAGAGATTAGGGTCCTTTGGTTTTCCCAGACTGTATCCAATGAGATTTTTCTAAAGGAGTATCAAGGTTCTATCCCTGAAGAAAGAGTGCATGGAAGCTGAGTGGAGAAAAACTAACGATGTGCATTACAGCTTCCTATTTCACTACAACTGCAGTCTGAACACCTTAACATAGTCTGCAAGGCCTATAAGGTCTATAAGCTAGACAATGCCTTCCTTGACAAGATTTTTCTCTTGTAACTCTAACCCCTCACACTATGGTCTAGCCACCCTAGATTTTTTAGGTTTCCTCTTTTATGTTTCCAGCATTTTTTATGTCCACTTCTTTTGAATTTCAGGGCTCAAATAAAATACCATCCTTCTCTGTGAGTCTTGTCCGAAGTAGCTGGTCCTCTCCCCGTAGTTCCTCTGATCATATTATGCTTCAATTTCTATTGTAGTATTCAGAAGTGATCTGGTTTATTCCTTCTCTCCATTTATCCTATCAAAATGTAGCTACTGGAAGATGCAGATTTTTATCTATCCAGTTCACTGATCTATCTCAGAACCTAGCCATCTCTGTCACTTAGGAGTTGCCCAATAAATTCAGGTTGAATACATAAAGTGGCTGATTCATCTGAACTGAAGACCTAGTTATCTTTATTTTCCAACATTTCTCAAAATGTAGCGTTCAAACTAGTTGCACCGAAGTCCTGGAGTATTGCAAAAGTTCAGATTCCTTGGTCCATTCCAGATGGACAAACTGAGATTCTGGGGTTGAGCCACAGCAAAATGCATTTAAAGTAGAACACGGTGATTCTTAGAGAACCTAAAATTTGTAACTACGGTTATTTAAAGTATATTTTTTGAACACTTGAGATATTACATGGTATTATATTACTTCCTTATAAAGGATACAAAAATTAGAAGCAATACTTCCTTTATCAAGTAGCTCACAGCTGACGACCAGTAACAAATGGCAAAAATAACGATGTCTCATGAATATAATTGCTGAAAATAAATTTTGTGTGCATATATAATAGAACTATAAACAGTTATTTATTTTCAAATTTGTATATTATATCACACGTTCTGGGTGAAACCACTTTTTAGACATTTCAAGAAGGTTAGTACATGCACTAGCCCTGACAAACAGTAAGTGCTTAATAATTACATCTTAAAATAAGTAGAGACTAATGTAAAGTAAAATTAAAGAGATAAAATTCAATTTAAAAATATAATTTATTTAAATGAATTGCTTTTAAAATATTGTGATTTCATCATGAAACCATTACTAAACTATTATTAACAAGATATTTTCCATTCTTTTCTTTCATATAAGCCTTTGGAGTCCAGTGTGATTTTTCACGTTTACGGCACGTCTCAGTTTGGATTAGCCACATTTTCAGTGCTCACCAGCCACATGTAGCTAGCATATTGGACAGCATAAGTTTGGGACCTCTCCTCTAATTTTAAAACTTTGTAATACCAGACTTTTTGCATCATAAATTACTTTTGGGTAGCACTTGTTTTGAAAAAAATCAATAAAACCTAGATTGAATGAAGCACTAAGTTATCACATAAGTGTATCTTTATCCAATGTCGTAATGCCAGTAAGTGGGCATTATAAGAGTCTATCATCCTCTCTTTCACAGGAAAAAATTATGGAAATTATCTTCCTTTAGATCTTCATTTTCCATATACAATCTCTTTGCTAGAGTCATCCTCTCTCAGTGACAATGACATCAGAAACACAGATACATGCAGATGTACACAACATGCAACTGAAACCTGACTTTAAAAATCCAATATAGTACTTTATAATTCAAAAAATTTTCTTTCCAGTTGCCTCAAAGTTAACTCAATTTCTTCAGGATTTCTTCTTCCATAGCTTTCCCTTCCCTTGGGGCCATTCAAGGCTGCATGTGGCTTACATGCTTCATGGTGAAGAAAGTGAGCTGCTCCTTTTGTGCTGTTCTTTGGTTTACACTGTATCCACCATCTAAATGTCCTTAGCTAAGCTACCTTCTAGTGTTTTATCACAGTATGGCTGAGACTCGCTCCTTCCACTCGCTTCCTTGTTTCTTGCCTTCTCTCTTCCTGGCATTCGTAATGTTTTTAGGCCCAGTATAACTCCCATTTAATCATCAACTAAATAAGCACGCCTCACCCCTCTTCATGGTGTTTCTCCTGATGAACTCGTGGAAACATCCCTTAACTTCCTTATCACTCTGGAGCAATGCAAGAACCTCAGAATTCCACAATGACGCCCCAAGCAACGAAGAGCTGCGGTGCTATTTCCAACTCATCTGTATAGGAATTCGTTTAAGCCTCTTCTCCTCTACTCTTCAGATGTTATGTTAAACGCAGAGGTGTACTAGACATGGGCTTTTGTTCTAAAGGAATAAAGTGAGAAAAAAATGAGAAAGGGGAATAAGTAAAATAGCACTTAAAAAATGTTATCCCAGTACAGTATTAATAGGCTGAAGTATTTGTAGGTTTGATTATAACCATTAGTAGACACAAGTTCCACGAGCAAAAGGAGAATATTTCTACAGTCATTAAGAATGCTTATAAAAAGTCATTTTGAAAACAATCATTTCATGTTATTTAAATTTTTTCTCAAAGTATTATTATTTTTTAGATGATGAATAAAGTTTTAAGGAAAAACATCACACAGAGAGAAAGAGAGAGAAAACGAGAAATCAAGAACAAATGTTTTTTGATGCATGCTCTTAAAGGTCTTATTAACCTCAAGTCATTTGAGACTCTAGCCATACCCCTAACATTTTTCTTAAGATCAAGATATTCTTCCATTTAAAATTATCTTTTAGTGCTGGGGGACAAAAATCAATCCTTAGTGACAATGATTTAAAGTCTTTGAACTTTTCAAACTGATTCAAATGTCATGTGAATTGTCCTTCCACCTTATAGCTTTTTATTCTAACACAGTTCACTTTAATGACACTCTATCCTTAGAATCATCATCTACTTTTGACCCTTTTAACTTGCAACTTATTTCTTACCAGAAAATTATTTTCCCTTCTCCAAACGATCATTTCTGGAACAATATTTGCCTTTCTTTTGAAGCCTATCTGAAGGTTGTTTCCTTTCAACTCTTATAAGTTTTAACTTTGTTATTTCAACGCAAAGCAATACAAAGTCTAGAACAGTTTTTTGATATTTTTATATACAGAAAAATATATTTAGTGCTTTAAATACTATTTAATATATGAATTACAGACACAATTGTTTTCCTACATTTTTATTTGTCTTCTTTTGATTTATGTATTTTGTCTATTTTTCTCCTAGCCATTCATTTTTCCCCCAGCTTTACTGAGGTGTAATTGACAAATAAAATTGTAAGATATTTACAGTGTACAATGTAATGATTTGATACACATATATATTGTGAAAGGATTTCCTCTCATTGAGTTAATTAACAAATCCATCACCTCACACTCTTATCTTTTTATTTTTTTGGTGAGCACATTTAAGTTCTACTCTCTTATCACATTTCATACATTTTTATAAACATAAAATTATTAATGGCCAACTTTTTTTTTTTCCGGGGAAGATTAACCCTGAGCTAATGCCTGTTGACAATCTTCCTCTTTTTTTTTGACTTGAGGGAGATTGTCCCTGAACTAACATCTCTACCAATCTTCCTTCACTTTTTATATGTGGAATGCTGCCACAGCATGGCCAACAAGTGGTGTAGGTCCCAGGGTCCGATCCTGTGAACCCAGGCTGCAGAAGTGAAGCATGCCAAACTTCACCACTATGCCATGGGGCTGGCCTCAGTGATCACCTTATTTTACAACAAGATAAGGATGGCTCTATTGCTCTCATTCAGGCTCCTTAAATAAGTCACATCACTGCAATGTAGGTCATTGTCAAACATAGCGCTGTTTCATAAGTAGAGTTCTATATAGTTAAATATATTTTGTTTGATATTAGTTATCACTTGAACCACAAGCAAAACCTCAACTTTAAAGGAAAAGTGGTTAAAAAATACACACACACACACACCACTAGAACTAGCACAATGTTTTATAAACCAAGTTTCATCATATTCCGTTGTCACTACAGAAATGCCAGATAGCCTATTGATGACACAGTTTTACCAACATGACACTGATATTGAAAATGATAGTAGAGTTGTTCTTATGCTTACACAAAAGGAAAAAGATGCGGAGACTTTAAGTAAGGTAGATCACTTACGCATATTAAACCTGTGAAGAGTTTTGTCATTATTGGGAACATCTATTCAAGGAGATGAAAAAGCAGGATTTCAAGTAAAATTGTTCCGCTTGTTTTATAAAACTTACAAGTGGAACCTATTGGAATTTATATTATTTATATAAATATAAATATAAAATATAAATCTCACGTGTGAGATTTTTTTCAGACGTTTCCTTTAGCCAGTGTGAAACACGCACTTGATGTCATCATACACTATCTCAACCCAAATTGGTACTTTAAATAGTTCTTAATATTTTAATGATTTAAGATCAAATTGCGCAAAGATATTATTAACCATATTGTTGAGATAATTCTCATTCCATACACAAAGAATTATTTACAAATAATTCATTTTTTTCCAAATAGTTGATGTATTTCCTTACTATATCCAAGTTTGGACCAATGCCTGCCTCTAACCTTCTCCAGAAGATTTTGACAAGTTTTTGCAAATTAGTTATTCCTTTTGAGCTTCGTTATCATCAGTTTGGATTTTTGCACTTATTGAATTAAATAATTCAAATGTTTTCTTGCTTAATAATACTCTGACATTTAGTCCATTAGAGCGTCTGTCCAAAGTGTATAAGATTCAGCATATAGTTACATTCAGTGACTATATTGTTATGTGATTATTTCTAGAACCTCAGGAAGATATTATTCTCAGACACTTAACACTCGAAGGTGAAGCACTTAGATAGAAAATGCACTTCTAATTTTAAGATTGTTCCAGCTCATCAGTATCTAGATGAGGTAAGTATATATTTTTTTATCATCTAGGATCAATTGCAAGTACCCCATAACTTCCTCGTCACTCTCTTAGGCATGCAAGTTTTTTTTTGAGGAAGATTAGCCCTGAGCTAACTACTGCCAATCCTCCTCTTTTTGCTGAGGAAGACTGGCCCTGAGCTAACATCCGTGTCCATCTTCCTCTACTTTATACATGGGGCACCTACCACAGCATGGCGTGCCAAGTGGTGCCATGTCCGCACCCGGGATCCGAAACGGCTAACCCCTGACTGCTGAGAAGCGGAACATGTGAACTTAACCGCTCCGCCACCGGGCCAGCACCAGGCATGCAGATTTTAATGATGAAATGTTTAAGATTAATTTTTAAATTAAAATTAATCATAAGGTGATTGATACTAATACACATTATTTTGAAGGTATTAGATGCCTATGTATGATCTTACAAAGCTCCTGTTCCCATAATCTTTAAGCCCAGATTCATCAGACTGTAGCCTAGTCTTTTCTCTACACTTGAATCTCACGCGAAAATCTCTTGACAATTTTCAATAAAGAATTAAATTCAGTGATCATAGAGCTCCCGTAAACCCAGGGTAATTAATTGCTTTTCTCTTTCAGATTCTTCTGATAAAAATGTTTGCCCCTGTCCTTAGCCTCCTTACTCTTCTCAGAGACGTGAACAACATTAGAGGTTTAGCCATTTTGGTGGCAATATGCCTTCTCCAAAATTTTATGGTTTCTTAGATACATTGACACATTTGAGGAAGAAAATAATTTTTTTAATTCCAGTGCCTTCATATTTTTACATGCTTTCACCTACATGCTTTCCAAATGAACATATTGTAAGAGCTTTTTTTAACTATAGTAATCTCTTTACCACCACTTAAACAGATGTGATTATTTTTTGAGTAAAACATATCTGGAAATATCCCATCTACCATGTGCCTGTTGTGTAGGATTTTCCACATTCTAATACAATGGACGTGTGAGATTTTTTTCAGACGTTTCCTTTAGCCAGTGTGAAACACGCACTTGATGTCATCATACACTATCTCAACCCAAATTGGTACTTTAAATAGTTCTTAATATTTTAATGATTTAAGATCAAATTGCGCAAAGATATTATTAACCATATTGTTGAGATAATTCTCATTCCATACACAAAGAAAAGATGCATGGATTTGGTCTAATCTTTGCTTTTAAACATTGGGTTTAAGCATTTTGTGAGTACGTACAGGTTTGCTGCCCAGTTCCCCTTTGGTGTGCTCTGCGTGCAGTCAGAGGAGTGGTCAGCTGTCAGCTTTGGTCTCACTGGCAGAGAGCTGTTTGGCCTAAGGTGACATCTCTTCCTGGGACAACCTGTAATCAATAACTCATCAAGGGCTGAGATTAAGTTCCAGCTTCCTTGGTCCAACAGTATAACTCTGAAGGACCATTTTATTGCCAGATCCCCTGGTGGGGTTGGCTAAGTCTCGTCACTGGGTTTGTATTGCAGTTTGACTTCTTCCTCTGCTCAGACCTGTCTGTCTCCTCTCCAGCACACATGCAACACACGGTAAAGCCAAATTTCATGACTTTGGTACACAAAATGTGAGACTATGATAGAGACATACTTCACCAGAACAGCACAAAAAGGAGTCAAGATTATATTCATATTAAATTTTCTGTATATTTCTTCTCTTGGAGCAATCTCAATTTTAGGCATATAAAAAATAGCTATAGTAGGTCTCTCTGTAGACACAGATCTGGATTGGAGGGGTTACCCAGACAGATGGTATTTCTGAATGGCACATCTAAATACTAGAAGAGTGAGGAAATAGAATCTAATAGATAATCTTTGCAAAGCCGCCTTATAAATACAAGAAGTTGGTTCTTCAGAAGTGACCTATTTCAACTTCAGCTACTACCAGCCACCGACAGATCTATAGTATTTTACAGTCTTATAATGATAAATTAGCATTCAGGGGCTTTTCCTTTCCAGGTTTCTATGGCAACCTCTGTACCACATACTCATTAGAAAGAAGTTCTGTTTAATTGATCTACTAATGTATTGCTTAATAGTAACTGTTAAGCAGTCTTTTGTTTCCAGGTCATATTTAGGGTTCACATATTTGCATAAAAGCATTTCGTTAGCTGAAACCAATCATTACTAGTAATTTTCTTTCTTTAGTTTAAAATAACTAAACCCTCATTGAGATTTTCTGAATAGCAAATATTTATATCTTGGAGAATAGGCTTTCTGTATGAGCTTGGCTTGCTTTGTTTCTGTGAGCAGCAAGAAAATTACAGAGCTTGAAAATGTTAATCAGTGAAGACAAAAAGAAGGTGTCTTTTTCTCCAGTTGAAATGCAAATTTACAGTGACGCTAACTATAGGCCATATCCAATATTTGATGACAAAGTTGTAATGGATAAATATAATTTAGAATGCACAGTAGTTATCCCCTGCATAACTTTCACTAATTAGAATTTTCATATGTTCCATTCAGTGCAATTGAGATGGTCTTAGCCGAGCTGTTTCTTGTATTTCAAGCCCATCCAAAGGACCAAGCTTAAGAATGCACTTGTCCTAGGATTTAAATTAGCCTAGAAATAAACATTTATACAAGTGATAAATTCCTAAGTTATTTGGGGGTATTGGGAAGGGTAGAGACCTAAAATTTATTAAAATATAGCACCAAGTATATTCTAAACACTAAACGGGGAGATTGAAATATGTTAACCCACTTAGTTATTAGAAACATTATTTCATTGTAGAGATAAAGAAGATAAGTCTTTAAAAAATTCGAAATTATCTAACCAGTTCATTCAGTAAATATTAATTGGACACATACAGGATGCCAACAGGCATTAAGATTAAACTTCTAAACAAGACAAGCAAGGATGTATACTCATGAAATGTACATACCAGTTCACATTACATTAAAAAAAATCGTTAAGCAAGTATTTGAATGCTGTCATGTGCCAGGCAGGTGCTGAGCAGTGTAACATTGTGTCATAATGTGACATCCAAGAAGATTATGCTAATTAATTGTGGCATCATATTTTATACTCATATCTTTGATTCCAAGTCCTATTCTCTTTCCACTGTTATCTCTATAGTGGATAAGAAGAAACATCACCATCTGTGGTCCGTCTCAAGTAGTGCTGATGTCAGTGGCAGTTCTTGTTCTTCCACAGATCTCACTTGCCATAGCTCATATTCCCTCCATCCTTCAGGAGGAGAGTAATTTCCCACTCCATCAATTCTATTGTTCGGAATTGCCTGGGACACTAATTACAATATAAAACCTAGAGGAAAGAAAGTAGAGAGGGTGAAGGGAAAAGTGGTTTAAGTCATGGACATTGGGACTCAATACCTGTTCTTTAGTTGTGCAAACTAGGACAAATTGCTCAATTTCTCTTAGCTGTAAAATGGAAGTAATCAATACTGTTTTATTATAGTGCTTGAAATATCGTGAGCATTGCACATATTTATTGTTTTTATTATTTTTGTTATCATTATCCTTGCCATTAAACAAGATACTGATGAGCAGCAGAGTAGATATGGAAGAGAATTCTATATCTCCATTTTCCCTTAGAAAAAAGACAAATATCAAATCATGCCTCACAAAGATACTTAAAAGTACAGAGTAAGTTCTAAAAAGTGAGCAAAGCATTTATGTATCACACTACGCTTGGGTAGCAAAGAAAACAGGAGCAAACCTGAATGAGTTGGACAGGAACTAAGGGACCTTAATGACTCAAGGGGAGCTAAAAAGTGATAGTTGTTATTAACTTGCTTCTTGTGAATCTTGAGTCTGGTGAGTGGAGTGAAATTTTCCTTCCATCAGTCAAGAGAATGACAGGATAGAGCATAAAATCTTTATGGGTGTCACAGGAGCTATTTTAGGAGTAGCGGCCCGTTCTGCATGATGAGATCTTGAGGAGGTGGATGTGGGAAATGCCTTTGGTACAAATTTTGTATGACTGTGTAGGTAGTGTTTTAAATATTGTCTTCTCCCAAACGCAAAACTGTGCCCAATGCGTTGTCAGTTTCATCTCTGCAATATCTGGGGCGTGTGTCCAATTATTCATTGATGTGAAATAGAAAAAGTACTATTGCTTCTCTATTTCAGCTCTTGTTATCAATACCCTCATCAATGGCAACTACTTCTTTCTTGAAAGTTCTGACTCTAGTTTACCTCCATTTCAACCATCCTTCAGGGGTTTCAAAATTTATTTTTGGGAGTTGTGATTGGGGAAAATTCTATGTTTCATTAAAGTTCAATCCTATTAGCAACAACGTATTTTTTTCAAAACGAACTTATATTTTCTAATTTTAAAAGTAACGTGTTTATAATACATTTGGAAGGTATAAAGAAACAAAAAGAATAAGAACACCACATCTAATTCTATCATGCAGACCTAAGTATATAGTTTTAAATATACTTTTCAGACTAGAATATGTAGCTTCTTGAATACAATTATATTTTCAATGTAATTATTTTTAAACAAAAGGAGATATAAATGCATGATGTTCTATAATCTGTTTTTTTCTCTTCACGATCAGGGATGTATTTGCATGTCAATAAATGTGTCATTATTTAATAGTTGCATATTCATTCAATAGATACTCAATGATCGTGACCTCTGTGCTATGCTCCATTGAACAAATAGTGAACGAATTAAACCAAGTTCCTCTCTTTGTATACATTTGTTATGCATAGAAATTGGTATCCTTATTTTCTGGAAGAAACGTACGATTGGACTTGTTCAAATTAATTCAATTTTGCCCTCATGGAGTTTATGCAGTCTGGGAGAGGCAGACATAATTACTCAAACATTAATTGCAGTTCTGTCAGATTCTATACAGGAAAAGTATAGGGTGCCCTGAGAATATGCAACTGAGGGTTTGAGCTCTCCTGGTCTTGGGGTTTGCTCTGAAAGCTGAAGGATGAATGGCAGTTAGGTACAGGGTTGGTGACAATGGTCTGCAGGTGGAGGACAGAGAAAGTGCAAAAATCACAGCTCAAACATGATCATCTCATGACTTTTCTGGGGGTTTTACTTAAAACCTGTCCAATCATAGAGAGGAGAGGCACCATTGTTGAACTCAGCATGTTTAGTCACAGACTCATTGCTATTTAATCCGTCCCCACTCTCCATTCCTCCAGATCAGCTCTACTCCAACTTTGCCATTCCTCAAAAAGTCCTTATTTTTATTATATAATTTTCCCAGGAATGTTATCTTCCTAGGACATTTAGGATAGTCTCTAATTCTAACTTCTTTTCTCACAGGGAAAATAGCAACTTTAATCAAAGAGACTATGTTTTGACTTTGATAATTAGGTTGGTGTTATTAAAAATTATTTTGGAAAACTTAAAGATTTACTACTCATTTGTTTTAAAACTATTTCTCAAATTAGTGGAGAAAATAAAAACACCAAAAAACCTTTTTGTAAAAGTGAGTTAAATTGTCCTATTAAGACATAAGGAATCTTAGGTTAGCTCAAAATATGATATCAAAGTTGATAATATTTGCAAATAAAATGATGCAAAATAACTGAAAAAATGTTAAAAAGGAATGGTATCTGAAATGTATGGGGCAAAAAAGGAGAAACTGCGATATTTGTATCAAACTAAATTGAAACAGAGAGGCAGTCTATATCAATAGAGAAAACTAAATAATGAAAATAACTACCAAAACCATATCTGCTAAATAACATTATATGGCAAAACATAAATGAAAATTAGAAAAATTGGTAAAATTACAATAGTTGCAGCAGATTTAACAATCCCTGTAAGATTTTGACATATGAAGAATATAAAGACAGTTTAGAATATTATAATTAATGCCACTGATTAGTTACCTACTCACCTACATGCTATGCTTTACTTCATATACATGTACACAACATACATATATGTTTATATGCATATATATGCATAACACATGATACATCTTGTATATTATATACATTTTACATACATAATGTATATGCCTTTTGGTTTCATTTTCAATTATATATATATTATTATACTATTATGTGTTATAGTAGTCTATTGTAGTCTCCCTTTCTTTTTTGCTATCAGGATTTGAAAGATATCCTTTCTTAAGAAATTATACAGTGGCTGGCCCTGTGGCTGAGTGGTTAAGTTCGCGTGCTTCGATGCAGGCGGCCCAGTGTTTTGTTGGTTCAAATGCTGGGCGGGGACATGGTGCTTCTCATCAAACCACGCTGAGGCAGTGTCCCACATGCCACAACTAGAAGGACCCACAACGAAGAATTTACAACTATGTACCAGGGGGCTTTGGAGAGAAAAAAGGAAAAAGATAAAATCTTTAAAAAAAAGAAATTATACATTTATAATTATATAATATGTAAGCAATTAGCGAAAAGCAATTGTATATTTGTTATGTGAGTGTGTGCTTATAATTATATATACATACATATGAAAGAGAAAGAGGTATCCTTTCAAACAGTCGTTTAAAAAGAGAGAAACCATAACAGGATAATATAGAATATAATAATAGGGGCCAGCCTGGTGGTGTAGTGGTTAAGTTCAAGCACTCCACTTCAGCAGCCCAGGGTTCGTTGGTTCGGATCCTGGGCGTGGACCCAGCACAACTGGTCAAGTCACGCTGTGGCAGCGTCCCACATGAAATAGAGATCAGCACAGATGTTAGCTCAGTGACAATCTTTCTCACACACACACATAAAAGATATATATAATAATATGATATAATACCATATATATATGAAAATGAAATAAATTATATACAGTAGGGTGTACTAATGTATTTTACATAATTATATAGCATATATTATCATATATTATAAGTAATCTAATTAATCTAATTAAATATTTTCTATACTTGCTAAAGATATGCAAATATTTAGTAGATATTTGTAAGTACAAATTTATTAAACATATGCATAAATGTATATTTAAACATATTGACTTATTACATATTTATATATTTATTCGTTTATTCTCTTATTCAATTATATTTTTAAGGGAAACAGCCTCTCAAATCATGATTTTAAAAAGCAGAGAGAAATCATAATAGTAAACACTGGCTGTGATGATATTGTCACAAACACCATTAAAATTTGAAAACAAGATGAAAATGAAAATGTAATATATATGATGATACATATGTTAGGATTTCACATTAAAGTCCTTAAGGTAAAGTGTTATCTTTAAAATTGATATTTAAAAACCAATAGTCCACTGTAAAAAAGGACAATATCTACATACCTACTTCAAGGTGAAGCCCCTCATTTGATACATCTGTTTCCCTTCTAGCCTTACTGAATATTTCTATGTGCTCATATGGGTATCCTGTGCTTGTGCACATTCATCGTGTATGGAATTGAAGTGACCTGTTTCTCTTTGTCCATTAGACTGTTAATTTCTCTAGGTTGTGATCTGTATTTGAATCATCATTTTATCTGAATGACCTAGCCTGTATCTGCTCTGTTAGTGTAAGGAAAAGAGAGAGATGAAAAATATCTTAGGAAGAGAGAGAAATGGAAAAGATGAGATCGTAATGGGAAGCTATTGATTATTATTCTTTTTAACTTTAAATGGATTTTTGAATAGAACACAAGTAAGCTCACAATAAAAATGAAGTATGTGACAGTGATATTTCAAATGTGATTTTGTCTTCTGTTTTTCTTCTTATTAATATATATATATTTAGGTCCATTGCCCAATTTATCATACATATAAATTAGCTTCCTCATTCATTGGTAGAAATGTACTATTGGTTTTGGTCAAATTACTTCAGTTTCTGGAAATAAATGTATTTTTACATTTAAATTCAAATTGTTATTGACTTAGTGATGTTTGATTCAAAAAGAAATTGAAATAAACCTTTTAAATGTCTATCTTCCAATCTGTTCCTGATAGAATGATCTTTATTCCTGGAACTGAATCATCTAACTACTCACAACTCCCAGATATTTATTCACCACATTCTAAAAACGTCATTTTTGTAACATTCCTATTCTATAGACAGAGAAGACATCCTCTAGATATAATTCACCATACTTTCCAGTAAAAGCGTACTAAAAAATAAAGCAAGTGTGTAACATGTTTCAATTTGCTTGAATATTTAAAAGCTTTTCCAAAAACACATTTTAAAAAACCCTTTGGAAAATTATTAGAACTTCACATAGTTATAGACTAAGTCTACTGTTTCAATTCTTGCTTTTTATTTGATCAAAGCTTTATTTCAAGACTATGCTTTAAAATATTCTTTACGTTTTAACTAGTGTCCTATCTTGGCCTTGGAACATGAATTATTTTATAGCTGTATATAATTACTTCTATTTCAAATTATTAAAATTAGATGTTACATATCTAATATTAGATATTTTATATGCCTAATTATATATATAATTATACATCTAAACGCTGCATAGAAATTAGTTGCTTTACCTTTTTGATTTGAAAGAACACCTATCATATTTACTTAGGATGTCAATAGATTCATATAAATGTATAGTTTTCCCTCTAATCAAAATGGATCATTTTTTTTATCCTTTACATCTCTAAAAATTTATTGTTTGTAATGAATATTCATCTAGCTTGATTTATATAAGCATCATTCATAGCATATGCAAAAGGAGTTCAAATGAGAAGTTTAGTTTAAAAGGATGATTTTTTTTACATTCAAAGGGTGAAATAACTGCTATTATATGGAAAAACATAAGATATCTAATATAAATTACCCTATTTCACTAAAGCAGCTGAAAAACATTTACATAATTTCTGTCTTTTATACTTCTACTTTATGTTTGAAGACCTCACTGCTCAGAGAAGACCAGATAAAAACTTAAGTTCTTAAGGGATCATTTAATATAAATCTAGAACATGATAGCTGTAAAAATTTACAGCAATGGAAAAATCATCAACAAAAAGCAAACCTCCTTTTCCCTGTGCCCCTCAGTCTCATTCTCCTGTTATAACCACTGTGAATAGTTATTTCTATATTTCTTTAAATGATTTCCGGTTTAAAACTGAACCCTCTCTGTTCCTTAAAGCTGTAAATAAGAATTCTTGGTATTCTTAATTTTATAGCCTAAAGATAGACTTAAAGCCTGGTTAATGGAAAATGCCAGAATTTATGATCTCATGATGTCCCCTTTCTCTGGGCTTCTGTGCCTCTACCTACTTGTGCCTGCTTTTTTCCCATCATATTTTTTATTATTGTCTATATAGATCCCACTGGAAGATCTGAGCTTATGAGAAACACGATTCAGCTAACAATTTAGAAAGATTACTCTGACTGGTAGGTTGAGAAGAAATGGAAGAGACAAAGGCAGAAACAAGGAGATGAGTTAGGACACTATTGCAATAATCCAGCTGAGATATATTAGGCAGTGTCATCAGGCAGGTGCTAAGAGCTGATCATACACTGGATATCTCTTGATGTTGATCCCAAAAGATGCTGCTGATGGATCAGTCATGGAGTGTGTGAGAAAGACAGGAGTCAGGAAGGATTCCAAGGCCTTTGGCCTGAACTTCTGAAGGATAGAATTGCTAGTTACTGGGATAGGGAAGGCTGTGGAGAAAACAAGTTTTGGGGGGAAATTAAGGCATATGTGAAACTTGGTTTGGGACACATTTGAAATCTCAAATGCTTGTTAGACATTTATTTTAACTGTCTATTGCTAAGATGCCAAATCAATATTTATAGCAGTTTCCTACTGCTATCATAACAAATCACCACAGACTTTTAGGCTTAAAACAACATGCACTTATTATCTCACAGTTTTTATGGTGCAGAAGTCTGGGCACAATGTGGCTCAGCTGGTTCTTCTCCTGGGGTCTCACAAGTCTAGGTCAAGGAGTGAGCATTCAAGGCTTTTGGTTTTGGAGGCTCCGGGGAATAATCCACTTCCAAGCTCATTCAAGTTGTTGGCAGAGTTCACTTCCTTGTGGTTGTGAGATTGAGGTTTCCATTTCCCTGCTGGCACTGAGCTGAGGGCCACATGGCCCACCACATCAGAACCAAAAATGGCACATTATATCCTTACATTGAAACCTCTTAGACTTCTGTTTCTGCCGCATAGCTCTTCACCCAGCCAGGAAAATTTCTCTGTTTTTAAGGGCTCATGTGACTAGATTGGGCCCATCTGGATGATCCAGGACTTATTTTAAGATCTGTAATCTTAATTATGTCTTCAGAATCCTTTTTCCATGTAATATAAGATATTCCCAGATAGGGAAAATGAAGAAGTTGACATATTGGGTGAGGGGTCACTCTTCCCACCTAAACATCCAAATTGATATTTTTAGTAAGCAGTTAGACCTATCATGTATGGTATTCAAGGGAAAGATCCAGAGCAAATACGAAAATTAGAGAAGGCGAGGCATCAGCCTATAGATGGTATATAAAGCCATGACGCTGAACAAGATCACCAAAAAAGGTAGATAGAAAACAAAAGAGATCTAGGGACTGAACACAGGATTACTCCAGTGCTGAGAAGGTTGGGAACCAGCAAGAAACTGCAAATGAGGAAAGGCTGAGCACCTGGGCAGAGAGGCTGGTAAGAGAGTACATGGGGAATGTCTCTTTTCTGATTGCTTTTATATCCTCAGTGAATTAGCAAAGTCGTGGGCTAAAAGGGAAGAAAAGGAGGTATTAGAGGTTATAAAAGAGAGGAAAAGGAATAAAATAGACAACCAGGTAGAGTGGAAGTATAAATGGATTAGGAAAATGTAGTTTAACTGCTGAAAGTTAAATGAGTTGATGACATTTAACCAGTGTTAATGGTTTACATTGCATGCAATTTCTTTATATTTCCAACAAAGTGTTTACATAAATACCTTCCCTCTTTTTTCCTGTTTTAACTTATTTATACTTGAATGGTTCTCCCAGGATTCCTCTGAACACTGATACAAAGTGTGTCTCTTCCAACTCCTTCCTTCAAGTTTTGCTCAAATGTCAACTTCTCAATAAGACCTACCATAACCAACCCCCATCCCTCCTGATTCCTGTTACCCTGCTCCAGTGCCCCATATTTTCACAGCACTTATTTTCAGGCATACTAATTTAATTATTTATTATTCATTGCCTACCCACCCACCTCCATAATATAAACCCTGCAAGGGCAGAGATATTTGGTCACTGATGTATCCAAAATTCCTAGAATAATGCTTGACACATGGAAGACAATTGATACATATAGGTTGAATGAAGAGAGAAATTTTCAGTTAACTGTGAAGCCTCCAAGATGAACTTGGATTATGGAACTTAGAAATATATTTAGATACTGGAACTTTGGAGTGCATAAGAGTAATTTGGACCTTTCTATATTTTTACAAGTCATCAACATATTGCTATTACTTGAAGCCATTCGGATTGATGCAAAAATATTAAACGTGGACAATAAAATGAAGTCTAAGTATAAATGTAGAAAGTAAAATAACGTCTACGTATGCAATTTCAGAATTCTAGAGTACCAGCATTTATGTATGGAAAGTGCAAGAGGAACCTAGTTACATCAGATCAGAGTTATTGTGTGTAATTCTGCATGCTATATTTCAAAAGGATATTGATACAGCAGAGAACTTCCAACAGAGGGTGAGCAGGACAATGAAGAGTATAGAAACAAGTTCAAGAAAGTGTAGACCTTAAGTCTGAATGAAATAAAGAAGACAATAAACTGTTAAAATTTCAGGTAGAGGGAGAATTCCCATAAGAACCAGTTGGTGATGATTCGTGGGATTCAGATATGGGGTAAATCAAAGGAAGATCTTTACAGCAATTAGAGATGCTCAACTATGGAAACAGTTTCCAGACACAGCGTCCACTATGGCTAGCTGGTTGAGTTAGTGACAAATTATTGGCCTGGTCAGGCGTGTGATTTGATTGGGTGAGAGTTTGCACTAAATAATCTCTACGATCTTTTGCACATTATAGTTTGACACTTTTGTAGCACAAAAGTTAGCTTTATGTAATGAGTCAACCTACCTTAATTCTAAATCAAAACAAAAAGAATGCCTTAAAATAGGGCAGGAAAAGTATCAAATGTGAGCATTTGATTCTAATGGTTTTAGGATCTTATCTTCACCCATAAGGGAAGTTCAACAACATTTGAAACTTTAAGTTCTCCTAAGCACTGTACGAGGAAAAAGTTAGTTTAAAAAAATCTGGATCATTTTTCCTTTAATAAAATGTGTGTTTCTGTTATACTCTTACAAGTGATACACTAGGTGTATTTTTTCTTTTTCTTGCCTTGTTTTTTAAAGGAAAAACATCAGCCACAGAAAACTGAGTGATGAGGAAGTTCTGGGCATTTTGCCTGCTTAGTTCATTAATAAAAAGCTTCTGAGTCTTCCTGTGCCAGCCATCAGGGTGAACACGGGGGATTCAAAGAGGATTGCACGACGAGTCAAATTTCTGCAATAAACCCAGTTACTGAGTCCCACATCCTCTCTCCATCTCATTCCATCTGCCGTCGCCAAATGGCAAACAAGCAGAAGAAAATAAATCTACCTGCCTCAAGCATGCTTAGTGTTCCAAATATATGAGTTAAAATGCAAATTTTGAAAAAAAGGAACTTTGGGGGATAAAAGGATAAAGCGGCATGGTGAGAGACACCTGAGATACGGACATCAGAGAAGCCCTTGTCCTAGGGCAGTAAGGGCAGAGTAAACCCTGTGCTGACTTCCAGAGAAGCTGCAAGGAGAAGACTGCTTCACCTCTATCTTTCTATCCCAAGATGCCTTAAATCATTTTAAACACAGGTAGAACACCAATAATGGCATTATGATATATATCTAGTTCTAAGCAGTAATGTTTTATTTTCAGTATTACACTCAAAACATCAAATTCTGCTTACCACTCGTTCAAGGAATATCCTTTTTATGTGGCTCCACTCTCTGTGGCTACTGAGTTCACCTTAATTACTAAATTAATGCATCTTAGTTCACCTGGAATAAATTTTTTATTCGCTTTTTAAAGCATGTGGTCCAACAGCAAGAACTGAAATCAAAGATTTTTCATTTTATTGTCACATCAGATGCTCTGTTTAAAACTATTAGACATTTAGTGTATTATAAGTCCTGTTATCATGAAGTGATATATTGCAGTAGGATCATCTGTTGTAACCTTGCTTTTTAAATTTACTGAGGAAATATTGTTTACAGTACAGAATAAGTTACATTCAACAGTGCCGTTCCATTCATTATGGGTTGGATATAAATTGGACAACAGTCATTTGAAATACTTCTGATGTATTTTTAACACCTTTCCATCTTCCCTTTTGATATTGTGCATGTCTGATCCCGTGCGTGTCTGAGAGCCAATTGTGTAGCGTGAGCAGGTCTGATGATGCCCTGGTACACTTTCTCTCTTAGCTTTTGCATAGCTTCAGCCTCCTTCAGAGGCGCAATTCAATAAGCACTGCTGTTTTGAAACAGTGCCATTTAATGAACTACTTAAAAACCCTTTCCTATTGCTTGTTTTTATCTCTATTTCTTTCTTAACCATCGCATTCCCATTGTGAGATAAAAGTGAAATATGTTTAATAGCTACAGCTGAAAGAAAGGCTCTGGCAAGTGGGTTCTGGATGGGCTCACTGGTACTTTTAGAAGGTTTGGATGGAGAGGCTGTAACCTGATCAACAGTAAATGCCATCTAGGTCACAGTTTTGCCGCTGCTGCTGGCACTAAGATATTGATTCTCTACTTCTATGTCTCTTTGATGTTGCCTTAGAGCATTGACGCAGAAAAAAAAGATATTGACAGATTTTGCCAGACATACAGTGCAAGGTGTTGCTCTTGGTGGCAAATGTAAAAATGGAATTTTCTTTTTATTTTAGTACTATATTGGAAAGTAACCTGTCCTCCGATACTATTTGGTTATTTTAGACTAATGTCGTTCAAATTTTATGGGAGTGAGAATTTATATAGATTCTGTAATCTGATTGGGATTAACTTGTTCCAAGTAAGAAGTTTAATTCCTCAAAACTCCCTGGACTTTTGGATTGTATTTTTTTTCACTCTTTACTAAAAAAAATCTGGGAGAAATTTAACTACCATAAATGTTTCCATGTCTTTTAAGAGAAATCACAGTACATTTGGCAGAAGCTCCTGAAAAGTTTGAATTATACATGAGCGCCCTAGTCCATAGTTCATCTTACACAGGAGCCCATTTCTGTTGAAATGCATTAGGATTTTTGGCTTGTTTATGTTAATGAAATTCTTTTTACTGCCTCTCTTACATATTTTATGGCCAAGCACACACCTATAATTTTATATTTCTCAGAAAATATTTTGTCAGAGGAGTCTGAGAATTTATTTATGAACTACTTTCCAGAGATGGGTTAAATCTTACTGATGTGCCCTTACTTTTAGGATGCATTAACTCAATGACATGTCACAACCTTTGTTAATCAAAATTGCTTTAGCTGTCTTTTTGCAAAAGAGAAGAAAATGCCATTCTTTTATTAGAAAAAGATACTTATGAGATTTCTATTTTCTTTACTCAGCATGTAAAATCATCTTGAAGACTAAGAAATGTATAGAGAAGATGATGCAATATAAATAATCTTAACTATTCTTCTAAAACTAACTGGCTTCCATCTGGAGTTTGCACCCTCATAAACACTGAGTTTCTAACCTAGTCAGTATGTGCTTAAAAAGATCCCTCTGAAGAAGTGTGGCTTTTTAATCCCTTCTTGTTCTATGGCATATTTAGTTCAATTGAAATTTTGGCTTCTGGAGACATATTTGAAAGAGATGGCATGACTTTCAGCTCTATATCACAACTATTTGTCTATCATTCAATCATAAGCAAATTTTCTAAATTACTGCTTGACTATGTATTTCATATATGTGTTATTTCCACGCTAAAGTAGTTTAATATTTACCAACGTCTTCCTCTTTAAAGAGAGATACCATACTTGAAACACCGAATTGTATTTGAATTGCCTGGTGAAAGGAAAACATAAAATTATCTAGTGACAGAAAATAACTTGTGATGCAGCAAAATGATAGAAACATGTGAGTTAAAAACATTGGAAAGAAAATAAATCTCACAATGAGCTGCACGCCTGGAATCCCCCAAAAGGGATTATATTATAATAACTTAGGTTTTTAGTTTCGTATCTGAGGGCTCATGTTAAGAGTTACTTGAATAATAGATTGGAGAGTAAAATTTTAAAGAAGTCTATTGGGGCCCTATGCACCGGGATTCCAGTAGACAAAGCATTGAAGATACTGTTTCTTACCTGAGCTTCTTCATGTTTTTGATTGTGATTAAGTTATACCACCTGATTTGTTTTTGAAGACTAATATGCTGAGAAAATTCTCTGACTTTGCAAACTCTTCACATTATAATTCAACAAGGACAATATGGTTATGAGCAGTGTTAATGAACTGAAATTTATAATTCATGATTGGGTAGACCTTGGGGGTAGTCATTTTGAGATGTTCAACGATAGCAATGAATAGTTGAAATAGCAAAGAAATGAATACTATTGACTTTCCGAATGCAGAATGAACTACTATATCTGATGGTCAAAAAGGTAACAGCGATTTCCAGAGAGGTGAATTTGCTTTCTTATTTGACAAAAATAGCTATGTGTTTTATTTTTCACTGAAACAGAATACTAGGCATGTAAAAATGATGGAATAAAGATGTGGTTCATCTGGTTTTATAAATCATAATTATATAATCATGGATAGAACAAATTTGGGAATTACGTAAAGAGTGAGCTTTGGTTCATCTTTGGGCAAAATAATTCTCCAACCTTCTTATTTTCAAGAACATAAAGAACACCCTGGTGTGAACCTAACAGAATTATATTCTGTGCTCTCTAAGAAATGTGTCAGTAAGTGCTTCCTGGAGAGCTTTACTAGTTGTCCTTCATGAGGTTGTTTTTACATATGTGGCCACTGTGAACTATTTTGACTTGCCAATATTCATAACACAAAGCAGAGATTTACTTTTAGTAATTTGGGTGACTTCTTGATTCCTAGCTTGTACAGTGATTGCATGCCCGACATGTTGCACAATTAAAGTTTCACTGTTTTAATTGTTTACATCATCTTCTTATAAGAAAAAATTAAAAAAATTAACAAATAATGAAAAATTATAAAATTATTGTAGAATTATAAAGCATAAAGTCAAGCCACAAAATGAAGAAACATGGAGTTTATAATGCATATGAACATGCTAAATAACCTATAAATAAATGTAAAATAATGAAGATAAAAGGAAGAAAGAGGTTTAAATTCTGATGTGAATTTGAAACCCAAACCATAGGTTATAGGCTCATATCTGTTTATTACAGAGCAGAATTCATTGTAAGAAAAAATAAAATTCTTTGAACATTCACATATAACCTATTATTTCCTCTGCAAAAGGTTGAAAATAAGTGGACAATGGCTAGCAACACTAAGCCAAGATTCATGATTTTCACTTTTTTAGTTTTTCGTTGGCCAGTTTAATCAACTAGGTAAATTTCTCAAATTCAGTGATCTAAAAGGTGAACACACATCAACATCCAAGTGGCAATTCTGATTTAAAAGAAGTTAAACTTAATGTCTACCTCATACTTAGAATTTATAAACAGAGTTTAAATTTATAACTGAAGGGTTTCATCTTGATCTGGGTAAAAATATATATCAGAAAATAACATGAGATAAGTAACTTAAGATATGTCTAAAGATTACATATGTACTTTTTTAAAAAAATCGAAACATTGATTAGACAATAAGCGAGTTATAGAAGGGTGAGTTTTGCCCTTGTCTTTTTATTTATATAACCAATATCCAGATTTGTGACAAAAAATTGGTTGACGTTATATTATTCAAAACATATATTACATTGTTTCAAAATGACCTCATAGAGGATGTGTGGAGACTCAAAGATGACTAATTTTTAATACTAATCCTCATTTAAACATTTTAAATATTCAGTCTATTAAGGAAGAAACATTTTCTAGCCGATTAAAATTAAGCCCAAGAAATAGAAATTCGAAGCTTTAAACCTCCCCTCTTTGGTCTCTTCTGTGACAAGTGTGTAGCAAGAAAAAGCATAGGCTTCATACTTGCAATATTAAACATATATTGTGAATTTTTGTAATTATATAATTGGCTGAACTGAAGAATCCTTGATAATTGATACTTTCTGAATTATATAATTTTTAAAGTCAGATTTGTTAGAGTATAATTCATATGCAATATACATTTATCCTGTTTAGGTATATAATTTTATGAGTTTTTGCAAATGTACACAATCATATACCCATATTTATGTCACCCCAAATAATTAGCTCATGCCCCTAACCTTAGACCCCAGGCACAGCTAATCTACTTTCTGTCCTTACAAGTGTACCTTTTCCAGAATCTTGTGGAAATGGAAACATAATACATCACCGTTTGAGTCTGGATTCTTTTATTTAGCTCAATATATTTGAGACGTATCCATCCTGTTGCACTTAGTAGTTTGTACACTTTTATTCCTGTGGAGTATTGTGTCACATGGATGTCCCAACATATGTGCCTTTAGACCAATATTTGTGTTCTCTTTCCCAGGAAGACCCTGAATATAAAATACTGCCTTAAGAAAATAGTATAATAGTAGAAAGTTCTTTTTATTTTCACATTGTGCATTTTAAGGAGGCCTTTAGAAATAAAAATTGCATATGCTCACCTTCTAAAAACGTGAACATTGGTACTTTTGTAGAAAAGCTGCAAATAATAATAAGTAGAAAGTGCACAGGCTCTCTAATCAACATCAAAATTCTCTTTGAGTATGCTTAACTTTGAGTCCATCAGAAACAACTTCGGCTTGGCCACTGCCAGTGAAATATGTAATGTAATTAAGGAGAAGCTGATTCAGCACAGATAACTCCAGAAAAGACTGCCCAAGACCTTTGTGTACCCTTGCAGGCATCAGAAGCAAGCTTTCTTGGCTCAGGCTTCTGTTTGTTTCCTGTACTAGCGCTCTTGATTCTTCTCTTTGGCATTACTGCATTTTGTAGATTTGTTAAAATCTCTGGCTCAGAAATATTTTTTCCAATTTCTTACTGTGTTTACACCTGAACTGCTAAACACAGCTACCACTTAAATATTGTTAAAGGAACAGTGACCTATAATGACCATTTTATACCATGAAAGCCCTGCAAAACACTTGTGATCGCTGCCAAGTTTGACTCTCCCCGTAGAGCCTATTGTGGGAATTACCAAGCTGAAGACTACAAACTCTAAATTAAATTCTCTAGCTACATTATTCAGAGCTAAAGAGACTCCGTTTACCTAGTACAGCTCTATGCCAGTGTCCCTTATGTCTAAATGCACAGGTAGACATAAGTCCTCCCCCCCCAACAATCTTACAATTTAAAGAAGGATTTTCCCGCCTGCTTACAGCGTTACTATTACTATTTATTAGAACTTCGTAAGGCATTGACCTTGATCTGCTGAGTATTTTTTTTACATTCTATTGATTACTGTAAATGCTTGTTTATGTCATGGATGATAGAAGATATCTATCACCCAACTTGTTGTGCCCCACATCCCCAAAGATATGACATTGTTCAATTTCCAATTAATCCTGAAAGGAAAGTTATCTTTAGGGACAATTATTTAAATCACAGAGTTAAAGACATAATAAGTTTAGAATGAGGTAAAAAGAAAGGAAACATTTCAAGAATATTTCAGTGAGTTGTAGCTTATAGCAATTGATAAATCCCGTAATTCCTTTAAGCTCAAGAAATAAACCACTAGGAAGTTACTGATTTTAATAGACTTTCCCATGCTCTAATTTCTTTTAAATATATCCAATGTTGTTACCTATAGGCAGATTGACCAATTATATAATAAAGTCACCGAAATCAATTAACAATTTGCTAAATTTAAATTTTAAAAAAGTACTTGCATGTCATTTCCACCTTAACAATAGGAGATTTTCTTGATATTTGCAAAATTTCCTGATTCTTCCACTAGGGTTTATTGCAACTCCTATTTCCATGGATGACTCTGATTAAGTCAAGATTTATCATAGCTGAATTAGCATTAACTTCTTAAACGAACTTACAGTTGCAAGCCTGGTGGACATAATGAAAGGTAAAGGTGCCTCTAAGAGAGATCCATTAGAGCCTAGCTGATTGCATTCATGGCAATCTAAACTCAGTGTTCCAAAATCCCCCATCACAATGAGACAATGGAAAAACGAAATCTGACTTTTGTTCATGGTTGGCTGAGTAATTTTCCAAAGCATTTTTGTGCATTTTTTTAAATGCAGCAAAATACACAGGTATAAGTGTTATGTTAAGTACATTAGTGAATTTAGAAAATAAAATAACACCATATTTTCAGAAGATTCCTTGAAAAGAAAAGAGACATAGAGAGACCAATAATTTCAAGGAAAGTATTTAATTGTGTGGTTTTCTCATACATTAGAAAAAGCTCAACAAAATAACTACATATTTGCATATACTATAATACTTTTTTCATAGCCACAAAATCAAATAGAGTTTAAAGTTTAGGAGATATTTTGCAAAGTTAAAGTAAAACTACACGGTTAAGGAAAAAATGACATATGAATATTTTCATCTGAAATTTTCAAGCCGATAATTGATATTGGTGAGTTCATTATGAAATTGCTCAGCCTTCCCACTGTCAAGAAGATTGGATATTTTATTTATACCTTAACTATAAAGTTGCTTATATACGCATACATAACTAGGGAAATTTTCCAAAGAGAAGATGAAGAAAACCATCTTGTAAATAAACTGATTCAGCATGTTTTCATCAAGTGTTTGACAAATTACTGGAAGGATAAAGAGCAGAGGAACGTGAATTTAGATCTAACTAAGGCTTCCATAAATATACCAAGAGAGAAATCAAATGAGAAAACATAGTTGATAGGCACAGAGACATGCTTCTGCTAATGAAATTTCAGGAACTACTTGGATCGTACACAGAGCACATCGACACTGTTGCATGTCATGCAGAATGCTTTAAATAGAGTAACCACACTGTATTTTTATGTGCACAGAAGTTGTACATGCATATTTTGGCTATATTAGCCTATTAATTATTTTTATAAACATTTATTGTATTATTGTTTAAAGTCAAACAAGGTTATTACATTGTTTACTTTTTATTGTTTCTCTATCAAGTCTATTAATTTAAAATTATTTTATAATTATTTTAACAAGAAAACTGCTTTAACATTAACTACTTTTTTACTCATTCTCTTCATTATATATATTTTTAAAAACCCAGAATAATACATGACATTTATGAGGGAAAATGTCAGTCTTAATCAGTAAAGTATCAGCACTACTGATTATTTAATTCAATTTTATTGCTTAAAATTAGGTATGCTAGCTCAAAGTAAGGTAATAACATGATCTGTCATTGTTACCTAAGCTGTGTCCTATAAAATATTATTAGGCATTTCTTTAAAATAATTAATTTCAGCATTTTTCTGCTAAAATTTATTTTAAATCACAGTAAATGTTCTGTTATACCCAGATCTCGGTATTTAATAGAATTCTCCAAGTAAAGGAACTAGAGCTCCTCAGAGAAATAACTCACTCTGGGACTGAGATAGTAAATTCCAA
Organism: Equus przewalskii; assembly: GCF_037783145.1. Lineage (NCBI taxonomy): Eukaryota > Metazoa > Chordata > Mammalia > Perissodactyla > Equidae > Equus > Equus przewalskii. The sequence continues at coordinate 19,482,938 of NC_091850.1, forward strand.
ACATCAGCCTGGAGCATCTTGTAGTGACAAAAAGTAAGAAAATTGCTAAACATAACATACATACACACACCCCCAATAATGTCAAAGGAACAAGAAATACAGGGACCCACTGAAAAAACTCCCAATAGCCAAAGCGAGAAAAATTTGAGCAACAAAATAAAATAATATTGGATTATAACCTAAAGTGTAAAATCAATAATCATGATTCCATACTAATATAAAGAAATGATTGAATAAATAGGTTACAAATCCCAATCCCTTGTCATAGACAATAAATTCCAACAAAAAATGTTAAAAGCAAAAATGATAAGATGGTTAGAAGAAAATACAAGTAATTAGGGGCCAACCCAGTGGGATAGTGGTTAAGTTCATGGGCTCCACTTTGGCAACCCAGGTTTTGCAGGTTCAGATCCCTTGTGCAGACCTACACAATGCTCATCAAGCCATGTTGTGGCAGCATCCCACATAGAGAGTGGAGGAAGATTGGCACAGAGGTCAGCTCAGGGCCAAACTTCCTCAAGCAAAAAGAGGAGGATTGGCAACAGATGTTGGCTGAGGGCCAATCTTCCTCACCAAAAAAGAAAATACAAGTAATTAGAAACAAATTCTGGGGTGGGAAATATCTTCCAAAAAACTAACACACCCCAGAAATGATAAAGAAAAAAATATTGATTTCTTTGTATGAAAATTAAAAAGAAAAACTACCAACAGATGAAAGACGCAATACTCTAAGCGAAGAGATAGCTACAAAAGGACAGTTTTTTGTGACATATGCAACAGGCAAATAATTAAGAGCTCCAAATATAAAAATGGCAAATAAATATAGAAGGAAACAATATGCATTCCATGTTAATGTTCAGCTTGACTATGATTTAAACAAATGAATTTTACGAAACACTCTTAAATTACGTTGCTCCATCAGATTCACACATGCACACACAGTAGGAGAATAGGGTGTAGAGCAATGGCCACTTATATACAATATTGCATCAATTGTATTTTTTTTAAAGATTGGCACCTGAGCTATCAGCTGTTGCAAATCTTTTTTTTCCTGCTTTTTTCTCCCCAAATCCTCCCAGCACATAGCTGCGTATATTTAGTTGTAGGTCCTTCTAATGTGGCACCTGGGACGCCGCCTCAGCATGGCCTGATGAGTGGTGCCATGTCGTGCCCAGGATCCGAACCGGGAAAACCCTGGGCCGCCGAAGTGGAGCTCGCGAGCTTAACCGCTCGGCCCCCGGCCCTGATCCAGTCTTTTAAAACTGTACTTCGACAGTATTGCTTATAGTTCTTGCTTCAGTTCATGCCTCTGAACTAAACAAACCTCTTCTAGGAATTTACCTAAAGAAATACTGTATTTGAACTCAACAATGCATCTTCAAGAGTAGTCATAGCATCGTTCTTTACAACCAAATAAATAAAGAAGTAAAACACTACTTTCATTTCCATCAATGAGAACAGAGTATATAACGGAAGACCCCCTTTAGAAATATTTTGTAGCTCTTAAAATATGGTGCAGATGTATACGACATAGAAAGAACTCTCTTATTAAGCGAAAAAAAAAATGTTTCAGAAAAACTGTTTTAAGCTTAAGAAACTAAGTAGTTAAGAACGGTTACCTCTGTGGAGAGATGCGGTGGCGTACAGGGGAATGGTTTTTGGACTCACTTTTGAATCTTCTATTTCTTCAGATCTGGAAGCATTTTATATTCATATACAATTAATAAGGCAATGACACAAAACATAAATTATTATATACTTCCATACCCAGTTCTCTTACTTTTATCTGTGTAACAATATAAGGATAAATAATTAAATAGTGGATAGCCAATTTTTGTTTTTAATGTTCCAATTTAGATGATCGTAAGAAAGATATCAGCTTATACGGTATTTCTCATTCTCATAAAGAAAAGCATAGATTCTACCTGTCAATTGAATTTAGGAGGTGAAAATAGTTTTGCTTTAAAATAAATAATTGTACTCTATTAATTTTATGTTAGTCACAATGTATTCAGAAAAATATTTTCATTTGTAATATTGATACTCTAGTTTCTAAAGGTTTATTCAAAATTACTTGAATACTTTTGTGCATTTTAATTAAAACTATGCCTACCAATAGCACAATCCTGTATTAATCTATGTCAATCTTTATAAGAAGCACATATCCAAACAAATAAAATTTGCATATGTATTAAAATAATTTTGCCACTCTAGTCCTAGATAATTGCTTAGGTCTTTTTTATCTTAAAAGTACCATGAACAAATATGAATTTTCGATGCTAATAAGCCTGTATTATTCCAGCCCTTAAGGTGATATAATGAAAAGCTTACAATAAAGAACCTTGAAATGGGTAAAAAGTATCAAGACCCCAAACACCCCTTTACTCCTCTACATAGCTTATTGTTTATCTTTAAGTGTTATGAAAATTCAAAGAAACAATCTTAAAGATTAAATTTTAATGAATAATGAAAGCCATTATAGCTACCAAACTAGTGAGCATCAAAATAATGACGGTATAGAACTCCCCCAGATAGACTCTGGGGGAAGAACAGAAAGACATACCATTTACTCATCTGCTGTTAAAATCTGTGCTTCTCTACATTCAGGGATCTTGCTAATGTTTTTAAATAAAATATGAATGTACATGTATGATATGGATTATCTGTCATTACTGTAGAGTCTTGTCAATATATTGCAGTGAAGATAGCAAATATAAATATACATAGATTAAGAAAAGAGGCTTGTAAAAGACATAAGTTACACCTTTCATGCTTTATATTTTGATTTACTGACACCTCTGAAATATTGACAGTGACCGAGAAGGAAAATACACGTTAAATTAAAAACATCCCTTGAAATTAAAAGCATAATGACAAAGACTAATAGATTTCATTCCTGTTTGATCTCTGTGCTGACATCATATTTAGCTTGGTAATTTTAGCAAGGGACATTGAATCAATAACTCAATGATCTCAGCTTTGTTGATGTTCAATTTTATCTTACATCATCTATAAAACATTTATCAGCAACAATTTATAATACGAATGTTTGAATCTGAAAGGTTTGGGTACAATATCTATTGAAATGATAAACAGCTATTAGTTCATATATCTCTGCTAAGTAATGCTAAAAGTAAACTCCTAAATGGATGCTGCAGAATCATTCAACACCAGAAGCAGAGTACATCACTTTATCATATTTTTGGCAGGCACAACACCAGGATAACTCAAATTCAAGGGAAGTCAGCACGTATCTATCCAAATTTGTTTTATTTATTAAAATGAAGTACTGAGTTATTCTTGAAGAAAAAAAGAATAACAAAGGAAAAAAGAATCATAATAAGCAGAAGCACTGGGTTCTTGTAATATCTTAAACATATTCTGATTCTAATTTAGACATGTCACATCAAAAATATATACCTGATCCCCAAATTCTAAATACAATATCATTTTCCCTTTGCTCATATCATCATTCCAAAGATATGCATTTACACCTTTGATTTTATTCAATTACAAGTGCTTTTCAACACTTTTTCTATAAGACTCATTATCCTCAAACTAGTGCTAAATGTTACACACTTTATAAATTTTTCTAAATGTTTATTTTTTACTTATTTACCTTTTTATTGGAGAATTATAATATTTATTTCTGCTTAAATAGTAAAAGAACTGAATTGAACATGTTAAAGTTATAAATGTAAATTGTTCATGTATTTATATTGTGAGTTTATTTCAAATGTAAATGTGTTTAATAATTTGTTGGATAAAAATAGAATTTTTATTCTTGATACAGGAAAAGACAAAAGCAAGCAAACTTTTACTTCCCATAATGTTGCTATTTCTAGAAAAAAAGTAAATAGGGTGGCAACTTAAAAAAAAAATCTTTGCTTTATAATAGCAAGGGGATTAAAAAAAGAAGATTGCTGGGAAAAGCAGACAAAACAAGAGAAATAAACAGAGATCTGCGTCTGTGACGTAAGTAGAGGCTCTAATATTACATGATAAATTGGAGAAAAGATCGAAAGTCGTACAAGAATGGGACACACTTTCCCAAGGGGTAGAATTAACTCGGGTACAGGATAGTTTATTTATTTATTTATTTATTTATTTATTTATTTATTTATTTGTTTGTTTAAAAGATTGGCACCTGAGCTAACAAATGTTGCCAATCTTCTTTATTTTTTTTCCTTCTTCTTTCCCCTCAAGCCCCCCAGTACCTAGCTGTAAACTCTAGTTGTGAGTGCCTCTGGTTGTGCCATGTGGGACACCACCTCAGCGTGGCCTGACAAGCAGTGCCATATCCATGCCCAGGATCCGAACCAGCGAAACCCCAGGCCACCGAAGCAGAGCACGTGAACTTAACCACTCGGCCATGGGGCAGACCCTACAGGATATTTAATAAAATCTCTTAAGTGAAAACAGAATCATAAAAGAGCCATCAATGAAGTCTGATAAAGACTATATACCCATTCATCTGTGCTCTCCCAACCTACTCTCATACCTGCCAGTGTTCAAATGTTGATTTTCTGCAGCAGGAGAAATGTCTGAGACAACAGAGATAGACACAGAAAGTTACCCACACTATATGTGGGCAAACAGAAAAGAAACTTCAAGGCTATTCTGCAAATAACCTTCAATAATTAAAGAGGAAAAGAAGAATCATTATAGGAACTATCAAGAGCTCAACCCAGAGTATAATATATCCTAGAACTAAAAGAAATTTCCCGCAACTCTTTAAGCTATATAATAACTAAATAAGAACATGTGTTTTTAAAAAATGGAATGAAAAGGATCAAAACATAGGAAACAAATATAGAACAAAGAATAAATTCGGGAATAAAAAAATACATTAGAAGCACTAAGGAAAGGAGATAACTGAATAAAACATAGTACAAAACACAAAGAGATAGACAATATGAAATAGAAGTTAAGATATAGAGAATTAGGAGCCAGCCCCGTGGCCCAGCGGTTAAGTCGCGCGTTCTGCTTCGGCAGCCTAGGGTTCGGATCCTGGGCGTGGACATGGCACCGCTCATTAGGCCATGTTGAGGCGGCGTCCCACATGCCACAACTAGAAGGACCCACAACTAAAATATACAACTACGTACTGGGGGGATTTGGGAGAGAAAAAAGCAGGAAGAAAAAAAAAAGATTGGCAACAGTTGTTAGCTCAGGCGCCAATCTTAAAAAAAAAAAAAGATATAGAGAATTATATCATGGCGGAGCAGAGAAGGATGGAGAATGGATCAGGAGGATAGACATAAGGTTCCAGAACTATGTGATAGTAATTTTAAACATTATTTCTACAAGCTAAACTACAACCAATAATGCAGAATAGCAATAATAATAATAACCTCGAGTAATTTTAGGGTGAAAGGAAAATGCTGGACAAATATAGTATGTAAAATGGATGATGCAAATTAAAGGGTTCCAAGGTCCTTATTTTGATTGAAAGACAGATTAAGAATATAAATATAGATTTTTAAAAACTTAAGTGTGCTCCGTCCAATGTCAGTGATACACACCAAAAAATGAGTTATAAGTATATAACTTCTAATCCGACGGAAGTGGGTAGGGAGGAGGGGCGAATTACTAATCTAAATTTAAAAAGTAATCTTCAACATATTGAAAATAAGGAAGGGAACAAGAAGACAGAAAATAAAAGTACAAACAGGTGAGATAATATGAAAAATTGGTAAAAAATACAGCTCAAGTCTGTCAATGATCTCTATAAATATAAATGAAGTAAACTTGCAGTTAAAATACTGAGACTATAAAATGGGGTTTTAAAATCACAGCAACAAAATCCAACTGAATTTGATTTACATGAGATACACATAAAACATGAGAACGTGGAAAATTTGAAAGTAAACTGACGAAAAAAGTATACCAAGTAAATACCAAAGGAAAGCCAGAAATTTAGATTATGGGGCACAAAGCATCATTCTGATTAGAAAGAGTCACTGCAAAGAGAGGAAAAGGAGCTTTCAAAAATTCTAATTTGCATGCACCTAATAGAATTGCTTCAAAATATATAAAGCAAAAATTCATAGACCTACAAGGAAAAATTTAAAAGCGCACAATCATAGTGCCAGATTTCATGAGCTTAACATGTCAAAATTTGAACAGCACAATTAGAAAGCTATTAACTAAAGGGTGTACATTCATTCTGAGAGCATTTATAAAATGGAATATTTATAAAATTATTCATGCATTAAGCTAAAAGTTAAGTCTCAACAATACCAAGGGATTCATAAAATACAGTCTACACACTCTGGCCACAAGACTTTTAATTTGTTCTCAATAATAATCTTTTATTTTCATATATTCAAAAATTAAGGAATATACTTATAAATAATTTTATGCAACAAAGAATAAATCACAATGAAAATTGCAAATATTTATTAATATTGATAATAGTTAAAATACTACATATCGCATCACAACTGCAAGGTGAAATATAATTGTTATCAAAGACAATATTATTCCTATATTTTTATATTAGAAAAGGCATAAGGATGAAATCGAACTAAGCATTCATCTTATGAAATTAGTAAAAGCACAACAGAATGTATTTAAGGAAAATAAACAGAAGCTAATAAGTATAAAAAGATAGAAATCTAGGAAAAAGAAAAACAAACATAATGCAGATGATTTTTTTTCTGTGAAAACTCTAATGAAATAAACTTGCAGAGAGATTTTTCATGAGGAAAATAGAACATGAATAAGTAACATTAGGAAAAATATAAACTAAGTATTTACATAAAAGAGCTTGACACGCTAAGAAGATACCATGACAAAATTTGTGCCAATAATTTTAGAAACAGACAAAATGGTCAGATTCTCATAAAAACATAACATGCAAACTAACTCAAGAAAAAAGATAAATATTTCTATAAGTTAAAGAAAGAGAGTTCAATGTTAAAATTTATCCCACCAAATAAAACATACATATATATAGTTCTTACAGAAAAATATGATTCCATAATTTCAAAATTCTTTCCAATTTCAGAGAGGAGAAAAATAGGGAATAAACTCATTCATTTATAAGACCACCGTAAGATGGATCTGAAGCCAAAGTCAGTGTAACAAATAGAAATTATTTTTATCTCACTCATGAAAATGGAAGCAAAAATTTTAAACAATATGTTAGCAAAGTCATTCTGGCAATGTGTAAAAAATGCATATTAAGGTGTGCTGTGATTATCAGAGGAATGGAAATTTTTAGTGTGTCAATTATTACAATTTTAAAAAGTAAGCTAGAGAAAGAGAAAAATCATATAAATATCTTGAAAGCTGCAGAAAAAAGCATATGATGAAATTCAACTTTCAGTTTGTTAAAAAAAAAGAAGCTTCTTGTAAACTAGGAATAAAATGAGAATTCCTTAAACAGATGAGATGATTCAAGGCATTCTGCTCAAATTTCTGATCAAGACTAAGAAATGTTCCATTTTAGTATGTTGGTAATAACAATTTCTAATTCCATACCTTTGGGAATTATGGAAATTATTTCTAAATAATCTCATACATCAAAGAGAAATACATAATGCAAATTGTAAATTGTTACTGGTATAGACAATAATGAAAACACCGTGTGGTTCTTGATGTCCTAGTCAGTACAGGAAGACAGGAAAAAATGTTGTTTCTAAAAGCCTACATGAAACTGATTATGAAGATGTATATCTCACTGCATAGAAAATACAATCAACTTTATAGACATCTTTTTGAAAACGTTAAGAAAATTTAGCAGGATGAGGGACTTTAAGAAAACCCATATAAAATTAATTTCCCTTTTGTACATCATTTATAAACCATTCAGAAAAATTAAAAGCAATAGTCCTTAACATATCAATTATCTAGACATAAAATTCAAAAACATTGAAAGAGCTCTGTGAAAAAAAAATAGAACGTTTTATTAGTAGACATTAGAGGAAATCCACACAAACAGAAAAACTTACCTTGATCATAAAGAAGACTCTATATAGCAAATGTGTTAATCCTGTAAAAACTGATCTAAGGATTCACAGTAATTGCAATAAAAATCCCAGTAGGGCTGTTGGGTAGAACTCAATAAGCTGATTCAAAAACTTATGTGGAAACTTAAAGAACCAAGAATAGTCAAGACCTCCTGAAGAAAAGGACGAGACAAGGGAAATGTCTTACCAGATACCAAATTCTTAGAAACCGGTAGTTATTAAAACAGATATGTATTGGCAGAGGAAGAAACTAATTAGCAAGTAGACACTAACAGAAAATCCAGAAACAAAGTGAGAGGGAAAAGAAGATATTTTTTCAATAAGTTGACAACTATCTATTTGGAGAAAAAATAGGTGCCTACTTCATACTCCAGAATAGTAAATTGACTCCAAATATACCTGTGACTTAAATGTAACAGAAAAAAATGTAAAAAACAATTAACAGAAATTTGAAAATAGTTATTTAAAATATTTCTTGAACAAGACACAAAAATCATAAACGTTCAGAAAAAAAGAGCACAAATTCCACCATGTAAAAATAATGATTTTTATTTATCTTAAAAACAGCATAAAAATTTTTAACAGGCCACATATTGCAAATACCTTCTTCATTCTCTGTCCACTTTCCTTGCTTTATATTTCTTCAAAGCAACGATCATCTTCTAATTAGTATTATTTCACACATTTATTTTGTGTATTCCTCCACTAAATATAAGATCTCCGAAGGAGGTATTTTGGTCTACTTTACTTTATATTGTGTTCCAGACATGAGAAGAATGTCCGGCAAGTTGTACAGGATCAGTCAATATTTGTTGAATGATTAAACTTATGATTCAATACCAAAAATAAAAAGACAAACATCTCAACAGAAAATGACCAAAAGAAACAAACACCATTTTACAGATGATGAAAGGTACGGGACATATAAATCAACAAATGGAAAAATGCTCAAACCTGTTAATAATCAGAGAAATGTGAATTAGTATTACAATGATATATCACCTTCTACTCTCTAGAGATGTTAAATTTAAGTAGCATATTATTACAAATTTTGACGTCATTGGGAATCCTGTAAACTGCTCACAGCAATATAAACCAGTGTAACCTTTCGGAAAATAATTGAGCACTTTCCTGAAAAGCTGACCAGCCATCTACTTTACAAATTAGTAACTCCATTTCAAGCATGTACCATAGACAATGTCTTGCAAAAGTAACAATAAACCAAGTACTATCAAAGTCATAACAGCATTGTTCATAATAGTAAAACAATAAAGGGAAAAAGTCAAATGTCCACTGATAAAAGAATGCATATATTAATTTTGTTATATTCACAGAATGGAAAACTAGACAACTATTATAGTTGTCCAGTACAACTACACACAACAACACTGATAATATAAACAAAATCTTGAGAGATAAAAACAAATTGCAGAACCCTGTCATATTAGGGTTCTCCAGAGAAACAGAACTTGTAGGATGGGTGTCTATCTTTTTCAAGAGAAATTTATGGGTTTTTTGGACAAGGAATTGGCTCCCACAATTATGGAGGTTGGCAAGTCCAAAGCTGCAGAGCCGATGTCTGAAGGCCTGAAGCTGCTGTAGAACCAGGAAGAGTCACTGTGCCAGCTGGGAGGTCATCAGGCAGGAGAATTTCTTTTACTCAGGGGGAGGTCAGCCTTTGTTCCTATTTAGGCCTTCAATTGATTGGATAAGTCCTGCTCAAATTAGGGAAGGCAATCTGCTTTACAGCCTGCCCTGATGGTCTAGTGGTTAAGATTGCGTGCTCTCACCCCCTTGGCCCAGGTTTGTTCCTCCGTTAGGGAACCACACCATCCGTCTATCGGTTGTCATACTGTAGTGGTTGCCTATTGCTGTGATGCTGACAACTATGCCTCTGGCATTTCAAATACCAGCGGGGTGACCCATGGTGGACAGGCAAACAGCAGCAGAGCCTTGTCACCAGAGGGTGATGGAGGTCTCAAAAAGACTAGGCAGAGTTCCACAGGGTCGCTAGGAGTTGGAATTGACTCCATGGCACTAACAACAGCAATCTGCTTTACGCAGTCTACCGACTTAAGATGCTACTCTCATCTGAAAACACTCTCATGGAAACACCCAAATTGACCAACTATCTGGACACTTTACGGCCCAGTCAAGTTGACACATAAAATTAAACATCATACACGGATGTGGTAAAACTTTGTTTTTATAAAACTCAAAATTAAGAAACATTAACCATTAAACTCTTTAGAAAAGTGTATATACATCATAAAATATAAATGTAAAAACACTGCAGTAGTCAACACCAATAGGCAAAGGACCCATGCCTACATGAATCTGAAGGAAATACATTGTGATCCAAATTTAGGGAGAAAGGAGGGGGACGGACAAGCAGGGGAAACTGCACTATGCAAAATCAACAAATTTTATGTTAATTTTTATAGGATGATATTGGTACAGAGATAGATGAGAACAAAACAGAAAAACCAGAAGGAACTTGGTAGCTCCCAAATTACACACATTATATGTAATACACATATGTATGCATGTATATATGTACATACATATATATATATGAACTTTCATGCATTTTGCATTTATTAAATATTCCTGGGGAAATAGAGATAAAATAAGACCACATCTGCTCCTTCTCTGAGGGTTATCATCTATCAAAACTGTGAACAAATAAACATTGCTTAATAGATATTATGAGGGAAATAAATCATTACATGTAATCATATTCGGGAGTAATTAAGTAATGGCATCACAAGCTTGGGAGGCATTTTTCAGTAACACTGAAAATTCAGTACAAAAGGCTAGATGTAGTCTCTTAGGTAATTGAATATAAAGGGGTATTACATGCCACATAAAAAAAACGTCTCTTGAAAAACTTATTTCACTTTCTTTTTGCTCCAGATCATGATAAAGAATATATTATCTATAATGTACCCATTCTTTGGAAGAATAAGCACGAAGCCCTGATTGTACAGTTTGGGCTCCCAGGAGTCACAATTACAACAACCATGTGGGGGCAGAAATGTTTTATTATTGATTACTTCAGAACTTTGATGCCTGACTATATTTGAGTACAAAACTATAATCTCTATGAATTTGCCATCTGTTGTTTTAACACCATCCTTGGAAGACATGGGTTCAATATTTAAACTGCTTAAGAAAACATGCTCCAGAAAATCATCAAACATGGAAAATTATAGAAATAGCAAATACATTTAAGGGGAAATAAATATAACATAAGAGAGAAAGAAAATATTTCCCTGTTTATAAGGTATCAGTTTGCAGTTACACACATATAGAGAGTGACTGTCAACTCTGCTGATTTAAAGTATGGGAGTTGTTTGGTGATTAATGAGCATTCTGAATCTATTTCTTTATTGATTCAACAATAAGATATATTTTGATCAGATCTTTCCTTAGTTTCACTTAAAATTGTTATTAGTAAAGGTGTTTCATGACTTGCTTATCATTTGAACTATGTAAAAATGGACTTGGCTTCAGAGGACCTTGTGCAAAAATCATCTACATTTTTATGTAAAATACAGTGACAAGCACGGATCAAAAAATACCCTTAATTCCACGAGCATATGTACGTGAAGACGTAAATACACACATGTATCTTCAAGTTTCAGTCAGAAAGCGTTTACTTAGTGCTTACATATGACAAGGCATATTGTGCAGAGTTTATTAGAGACAACAGTTGTGAACCAAAATCAAAATTGTTGTTTACGTATCTACTTACTTTTAATTGTTTTTGAAAATTTGGGTAATGCTTAATATATTCCAGGCACTGTTATCTCACATTACCTTTAGGTTGGTACTGTCATTATCCTCATCAGAAAGAGATGAAACTGAAGCACAGAGAGATTAAGTAATTTTCCCAATGTTGCACAGTGTCAGTAGGGAAATTTGAATAAACCTTTCTGATGTGGAGCCTGCACTGTGAACAATGGTATGCATTGTTACTGGTATTATTGTTATAATATGGTTATTGGTACTTACTTTATAACAATGTACATTATTTCTTTTTATTAAAATAATGTTTGAAAACAAGAAAAAAGTGTGCAAAATTTCAGCATTGTGGGTAAACACTATTAGCATTCTTTTGTGCCTTCCATATTTTTATATATTATAAAATCAAATTACACTATTTTATGACTTTAAAGTTGGCATTATGATCTATCCAGATTTTGTTACCTCTCTGTGTCAGTAAATATTTACCATGACATCAAATCCAGATCCACATCATCCTTTTAATGACTGTCAAGTATTTACTGGTATGGATACATACCATAATATTTTCTAACCCACGTTGTTAGACGTTAGGTTGATTCTTATTTTTTACTGTTATAGACAATGTTTTCAAAGCTGCAGTAATAAAAGTATAGTTTGAAAAGAATTATTCCCTGCACATCTTTGGTTTTGTTCATAGCACCCAGATGTCTAATTTTGCAAATAGTTGGACACATATAATGGCATGTGCTTCTTCTAACAGCCTATACCCAGACTGGATATGTTCATAACTACATTGCCAGTCTTCTTAACTAGTTATTTTCACATTCTTATCATATCTAAACTGCAGAGATCAACATCTACAGAGAAAACACCCTGTGTTTTGTTGCTAAGGGCTTTAGAGAATGCTAGTAAGTATTAGATAAGTCCCTATGCAAAATGACATTTTTAAAAAATATCTACATGGAAAGATAATTAATGATACAGTGTGTTTAATTATAAGCCACGATTGGTAAAGACTACACCCCTTCCAGTAAAACATAGTGTAGTCCTTTGCATGTAGCAGCTATCCATTAAATCCTGTTGAACTAAACAATAAATTAAAGCATAAATCACCATATATAAATTTAAAATAAGCAGTATTAAGTAGGACTAGTGTTTACACAAAAAGAAAACTCATAATTTTTGTTAAATGTCTCAAATGTCAAGCCAAAAATATCAGACTTCATGTTGCAAAAATGGACAGCAACTGAAATATTTTGAGTAGATGAAACCAATTGCAATATTCAGGGTAAATCCACTGAATGATGACCTAGACACAGGATTTATTATAATTGAAAAGTGTCTGAGCATATTGGATCCAATAAAAATTTAAAAAGCAAGAAAACAAAAAACATGTAGGAAGGCACTAAGCCTGAACAATCAACAAGAAAGGCACAAGAAAGATGGTAGAGTCAAGATGGTTGTCAAGGAGGAGGGTAGTGCTTGCAGGGGGTACATGGGTTAAGGCTCTTCCTCTCTCTGAACCCCAGGGCAATGATCAGAGCATGGACTTGTTCAACAGGTCATCCCAATGACCCTAAATGTAGGGTTTCTTCATTTCCCTAACATTCATTACCCAAGTCCCTGCGGTTTTGATGAACAGAAGCAAACTATTTATTAATGAACTAATCTCTTTAGAAAATTAATTTTCATGCAGACATGTTTCCTGATTAATAATAGCATGCATGCATACTAATTATGTTAATTTTGTCCATTCTTTTTCTAATTATTATTATAAACAATCAACAATACAATATCCAAAGCTGTGCCATGGAGACTCTCACTACTCATAATTTTTTTTCACAATCCTATACCACTTTTCTGAATCCCAGAATCTGGAATCCAATGCCTCTTTTGCATCTCTGCTTATGTTTATCACAAAAATTCCAAACTCATCATTTTTTTCCTCCCCAAATCAATGCCTCTTCCATTTTTTGCCAATCTTAATGATTAAAACCATTATCAACAAAATGGCTCATGTCTTAAATCTAGGAGTCTTACCTGACACTCTCCTCTTTCTTTCTGGCCTCACATCCTATCCATCACAAAGCTTTGGCTAATGTCTAAAATATTTCAAATTTATATGTGTATTTCCATTACCATCACAACCATGCCACTCCAAGTTACTATTATCCCCTCCCTGGACATCCGCAATGGGCTTATAACGGATGTTCTCAAAGCCACTCTAAATTCCTCTACCCAAAACTTTCTCAACACAGAGTGAAACATTGAACACACAAGTCTGAACATATAAAGCCCAGCTTCTCACAACCAGATCTTCAAAAGCTACAGTCGCCCTAGGATAAAATAGAAATACCTAATGTGAATAGCAAAACTCTTCACCTCACCTCTTCCTCTCCTTTGCTCTCCCCTCTTCTTCCTCTTCATTGTGTTGCAGGCACAAGGCTTCTCATATTTCCTATCAATGACCATGTTCTTTACTGCTTGAGGGCTTTCCCAAATGAAATTTCTCACCCCTTCCCAACAAAATATTCACAGAATACATTCAGCACACGGATAGTTCCTATTCTGGCCTAACTTTTAATGTGCCTTTGCAGGAAAGGATTTTCTGATTCTTTAGTATACATAAGCCCCTCCTGTTATGAGTAATCATTTCTTTCCTCATTTATTTTTTGTTGAAGAAACTTATCACATCATATAGTCATATGATTTTTGTATAGTGTGTTAAAAATGAAAACATAAGAACATTTAGGGTTTGCTTAACAAGAGTCTGGAGATGGTTGGTTCTAAGTGTGATTTGGTAACTCAGTGATATCAAGGCTCTGTATCAGCATTTCTGCAATTCCTATGACCATTCCATCGATTTCCAAGATGGTAGCCACAATTACAAACACTATGGCTACCTGTCGGTTATATATGTGATGAGAAAGAAAATGATACTCTTATGACAAGACTTTCCCCTTATCAGGGAAGAAAATAACTACCAGAATTCTTCCCTCTATATCTTTTTGGTAGGAACTGGTCACATACCCATCCCTAGACTAATAATGGTAAAGAGAAATGGAAATACCACTACTGGCCTAGTACCAAACATCATGATAGTATCCTATGTAGACAGTTCTCCAAATGTCTTACTGGCCTTAGACAAATCTCCTGTCACTCTACAACTTACAATTCACATGTGAAAAAAATGCATGGGAGGAGAAGGAACTCATATACAAAGAAATTGTGTGAGATGACTGCTTGACATATTAAATTTGAGAAGATGGCCATGGGATACACCAGTGGAAATCATAGAAAGAACTTGAGATTATTTAATCAACTCCCAGGTCAGTAACTCACTCTACAGCATTCATAACTGACAATCATATATTCTCTGCTTAAAGACTTCCAGAGATGAAAATATCATTACTTTCCATACTACTTATTTGACTTTTGAACTAATTGCTTTAAGGTTATTTTTCATTGTTGTCCTTATTTTTTCCATAAGAGGTGATGAAATTTCAATGCATATCCCTTAACTACTTCTCAAGTGATGTACTTTTGAGAGAGCTTCTCTTTTTCTTGATGCTTTTGTCTTTTGCTATACTCTGGTTGATTAAAGCCTATCTTAAGAAATGTGATTCCCATAATGCACACAGACAAAAAGGAATCACTTCTTTTATTCTGAAACTTTCGTGCATGAAGCCTCAATCTGAAATCTACATCAATTCCACTTGTTTGATTTTAGAAGATGCTTTACACAATTAACTTACATTGAACTTGTATCCAACTAAACACTTAGCTATCTTTTACATAAACTATGTATAAGCCAGGTTTGAGAACTATTTTTTGTTGCTGGTTTTGCTTTGTGTTTTGAACAAAATCTGATAAATAGCACCTTTTTAGACACTATGGAAATCATAGATTAGACTATTGACAAGGTAGGGACAGTGTGTTGTGGTAAGTCCTTGAGACCACTCTCTCAAGTGCTAGTGATTCATTAACCAATACCAAATGGGCACTGCTTTTCAATAAGCTTCAGATCCACACATCTATACAATTAATCACCTAATATTTTCCCATTTTCAGTAATTAAAAGCAATATATGAGGTACTTGATCATTTTCCTTGCTGAAATGAAAATAGACACATTTTAGACCATTTCTTAGATGTGCATGATTAGTAAAGTTACTATAAATAAAAAGAGAATGAGATTGTGCTGGACAGGATGTTAATGAATTCCTCTGTTAGAGATCCACTTTACTAATTCTTCCAGAGATTAATGTTAGATAACCTTAGCAATTTACAGAATTTACCTCTTTAATATTGAGAGAGAGAGAGAGAGAATGAATTCTATCTCAGTTCTTCTGCTATAGTCCCCAAATGTTACCATTCTCAAAAAGTATTGATATTGGCTTCACAATAACATCTGCAAATTCTTGCAGAATTCTAAGATTTGAATCTCTTGAGTCTGGCAATTTTATTGCATCATGAATTCATTAAAAATATTTGCTTTAACCTTTGTAAAAGAAACCAAAACATGTTGACAAAATCTCCCCTTTTCTAACAAGTGGAAGTGTTTATCTCTGCAACAAATTAAATTGTATCTAAAACTAATGTTTTCTATTCCTTCCTTTTGAATACCTCAGTAAATATATATAAGTCTAGACTGTCAAACTTCCTTTATTAAATGAGACATTATAAAAACATTGGCCCATCACATTAAAGTGCAAAGACATTGTTAGGCCTTGAACTTACTAATATTTTCTTTGGCTCTGATTTAGGGAAACATAGGAAAGATATCCAAATGGGTAGGAGCATAACAACATATTTCAAAAAACAAGCAATGAAAAACATAACTTACCTATAGTTTATCTGATTGTGACAAAATTCAACCACTGCTAAAATATATTATATGACTGAAGTCATACTGGACTATTCTATGGGTTCCAAGCATTTCTAGGACAGTAATAAACCATAGAAATGAACTGCAGTGAATTAAGTGTAAGCAACAAGAGAGTCCTTCACAATTTGTTGCTATGTTTGTAAATAGCAATGATGGAATTTGAAATGATAATTAAGCTTCGAATAGATGGAAGAGAAGGAAAAACTAGAATCAAATGTTTTTCCTAATTCTGCCTCTACCACTCAAGCATAAAACCAAATATGTCACTCCAAGACTTTAGTCACTTCATCTTCAAAATGAGAAGACTATAAAAAAAATTCTAAACTCCCTTCCACCTCTAAAATTTGATAATTCTAAGTTCTCAGCAATCTTCACATTTAGTTTCCTGCTCTGTTTGCTGGATTGTATTGACTCTCTGAATTAAAAAAAATAAAAAACGTAGCTAGTTAAATATCATGTATAAAAACATGGATACATCCTGTTCCTGACTTCTTTTTTTCCTGTATTTGACTACTACATATCTGAACTGATGATCTGAATTTAATCTATGGTGCCTAACACATTCTTGCAATGACTAATCTTTATCAATCACCCGTTTGTTGTGCTAACTTTGAAATAGCTGTTGATAGTGTGGTTAATTCATCCAGTTGTAACAAAAAGAATTTAACGAGTGTTTGAAGTGTGTGTGATTATGCTATTTGAAAATTATACATTTTCCAAGATAAGGATTAAACACAAATCAAAGGAAGTCAACATTTCATTATGAATGGAAGTGATTATACGTAATCGGCAAACTTTGAAGCTTTCTACGCTGGCATCCTGAATAATCAACACTGTTGTTTTGTCATTATCAGTAGGATTGCACTTTTGTAGCTTTTGAAATGACTGCTGTTTGCATAGTTGAAGGTAAAGAGGAAAGTTTGTTTTCCCACTAACATTTCATTGATTGTTTGCTCTTCATTGATAGTTTGTGACTCGTTATCTCACTGGCAGCTGGACTTTTTACCTGGCGTATATGAAGTGGTTTCATTAGAACCTAATTGATTTTGCAATTGACGAACTCGGTGCTAGTGTGTGTCTCTTATAAACTATTTTGGACGTGGACCTTCTTTCTCCTAGTGGTATCAGAAAAATTGGCTCAGTATTTAAATGACAGCCTACTGAAATAGTAAAAAGTTACTTTGAACCAGTTCTGATGTGGTATTTATTCCTTATCTAAAGCAAAGATATTTCCTACATCACTCCTTGCCAAGTTTTACCTCACAAAAGTTGATTATTAAAAGAAGTGATGAAAGTTTACGTAATTCATTTTAGATGTCAATGGCTTTGTGAAATGGGAGACAATCTTACAGCATGTAATCAAAAAATAATCTTTTGAGCACCTTGCTGAGTTTTAGTTTAATGTTTTTCACAGGTAAACCTAAAGTTTGTTTCTACGCATCTAACTCTTAACTCTACATGTTTGCGTGTGTGTGTGTGTTTACTTTTTATGTCTGGACTTTTCCATGGTGACTTTTCAGCATTTAGACAATATTTTTGGCTCTTTTCTTTTTGAAAAATGTTTATTAAGTCAAAATTACAACTTGATATAGGCGGTAGTTCTTTTATCAAACTCAGTATACCTACTGGCCTATTGTAAGAAAAATACAGCATGTTTGACTTTCCATAAGAAAACCCCAAGACGTAATGAGCTACAGAAAGTCCTAAGTGAAATACACTGGCCTATTATTTTGTTGTCCATGGGATTTAATAACCATGGGGAAAGCATTGTTCAGTGTATGGGAGGGCGGCCCCTTCAGGGGAAATCTTAAATCCACCAGCAGAGCAAAATGAGAAACTCCTCTCTCTTCTCAGTCTTACTCTCTTTCTTTCAGGGGCACTAAATTCATGGCTTCAAGTTGATTAAATTAAAAATTCAATTAAATACATATTTTTAAGTGGACAGCACATGCTTTGAATGGAACAGCATCTTTGAATTATAATCAGTTTTCAGAAGAAATATTCATCAGATATAGCCATTGCCAATTTCTATAAGAAGTTATTTAGCGTGTTTTAAGTTAGAAAATTTAATATGCACTCCAAAGATCAAAGGACCAATAGTTAAAAGCTAAATACAAATATCCTTGTGTAATTTTCTATTATTCTGTTATGTTGAGGATAAAAGACTATCCAGAATGTTGTGTCCAAAGGAATATCCTTTTATCATTTCTATATTTTTAAATTTCCCCCTACACTAATTATTCTGCACACTTGGCCCTTATTATTTATTTTAAATTGGAGTACACAATACATAATTCTTTCACAAAATTCTTTATTATAGGAAAACATCCTGCACTTCTAACATCAAGAATTATGTTAAAACCAGCTGAGCATTGTATTTATCTTGGCATCTGAAATAAACATGTATATAGAAGGAAAAAATATTCAGAAAAACTTTAAGAGATCTTAAAGTTATGTTTTAGCATCTTAGAGATAAAGTAGCTTTTAATAAAATATTATATGATATTTGAAATTGTGTGTGGACATTGTGTTATTTAATGATGTAAATTGTGGGGTCTTTCCATAATTAAACATAAAGCAAACCAACAAATAAAATGTGTTAACACTGAATTTGTCTTAGGGACATGTTCCCAGAGCTGATAACATAAATTAAACTAAGGTTTTCAGGTACTTGGATGAGCAAACAGCATTCTGAAATATATCCTCCATCAATTACCTACATCTAGGAGATGGAAATCTCCAGCATTCATCATGCCTGTCAAGTGGCTTGGCTTATTGAAAAGTCTAAATTAGATATACTACAAAGTCAACATCCTGAAACACATAGAATTTAGTCAATGAGATGATCAAAAATTACAATGGGACTTTGCATTTTTTAAGGATAACAATTATGTCCTATGTTTGAAATCCTAGCACTTAGTATATTACTTAGGCCTTGCTATGTGGTCAGTGGTCAGTGTATATTTATTATGTTTGTTTTTGTTGAATTAGGAGCTGATTCCTGTAAAACAAGACTAAAACAGACTAAAAAGAAGAAGTGTATTACATTAAACTTCTTTGAGCTTGTGGCTGATTTTATTAGGTACAGTATGCTATACTTTAAGACTTGGCTAAGTGACCAACACGCAGGTCTGTATTTCTTTTACTTCTTGAGAGTCACAAATGTTGATTACATTTCTGAATAATAATGGGAGAGAACCTCTGCTATATTTTTAGTTACAGAGAGATCTATACCACCTTGTGGATTAGTTTTCAGTGACTTCAAATGCATAATAGGCCGGTCTTACAAAAAGGAGCTGAAAGTCAGAGGGTGTGTTATTTACTTACAAATTAAATTTTTGGTTTTTGAATATCCAAACATTCTAAAAAGAGATGATTTATGACATTTCCTTATTTCATGCACATGTAATAAAGACGTCTTTTTAGCTAGGAAGAAATAAGCACTATAAAGTTTGCTCAGGAACACGATATTTGAAAAAGGTTAAAGAGTAGAGTTTTATAATTAATATTTATAGTTTTTAATTCTTATGTTTATAATAGATACAATAATCATTCTAGCAACTAGCCAACTGAAAAATAACTGAAAAATGATATTTATTCCAATAATTTTTGAATGTCCTCTTTTAGCATTATTTCTACCAACAAATCCTGCTGATATCATAAATTCAACATAGAATTTATTTTCCATTCTCTTGTTGTTTCCTCTCATGTATTTCAGAGCAGATGAAATTTTTTTATTTCTTCAAAAGAAATATTTTTAACAGGGTCTTCTCTATCTTAATTCTTGAAGAATTTTTTAGAGAAATTTATTAATGTAACAAAAATAAAATATGATGTATTATTTTTAGCTTTCTTAAATATTGTTGGTGTTTAAGAATTTTGGTTATCAACTCGTACATCTCCAAAATATGGTTCACTTTAATCAATAGTCAACTTTTAAAAAATTTTCTAAGCAATCATACATTATACTTTACTAATGAAAATGAATATGTATGTTCCATGCATGTAATAAAAGCATTTTAAAATCTTACATGTATGCAAAAAAATCTTTCTGTCTCTCTTCTCTCTCCTTGTCTCTTTCTCTCTTTTTCTCTCCCTCTCTGCTTCTATCTTTCTCTCTCCTATAAAAACTTAATTTCATTATGGAATGCATCTAAGAATTATTACACCCAGAAATTTATGGAACTTATCTTGATATCTTAGACATAGTTAGTACTAACTCGAAATATTTGTTGATTAGAACTATACAAAATATTTTAAAGTCTTTCTTATACTGAAATAAATTTTCAGTGAGCAATAAACAACTATTTAGAGAAGTTCATAAATGTATATTTTTTATATACTGGAAAACCTTGGATATACATGTGTAATAGAAAATACACCTACAAGGTGAACTTGTGCATATATAAACTAACCTTTACTGTACATTGGAAGGAGAGAGAAAACCAACAGAAGATTTCAGGTTCTGCAGGAAAATATTTTTAATGAACACTGCTGTAACACTTTCCATACTCTAAACTGGAATTGTGTAATGATAAAATTTAACTAGTGCTAGATAATTTTTCAATCCTTCACAAATACAGGATGATAAAAAATGTCATCTTTGACCTTCTCCATATTTATATTGTGTGAGAAATACCTAGAAAACCAAAAGCAAGAAAAATATGGGAAATTTCTTTGATGAAGTCTCTCTCCAAAACACAAATGAGATAGGGCCACTGGTACAGTAACAATGAAAGCATTGTGAGCAATGTGCAGAGACCAAGAACTCTTGCTCAGTCTTTACTAAGATGAAATAATGATACCAGAGCTTCACCATAACAGGTGGAAGGATGATACAGTAGTTAAGAAGAGGAAACTCTTCAGCAAGACACGTAAGAGTTCGAATGTGGATTCTTTTAAATAGTTGTGATACTTGCGCTCCATTTCTTTTATCATTGTAGCTCCAAAACTGTGTGGATTATTGAAGAGAGTGAGTCAATATCAGATAGCCCAACTCTCCACTATTATCCTTCAAAATGTTTTCATGTTCTCTTAGAGGTATGCTCAAGGGAGGTATTATTTTTTCCCCCTAAAAGAATACACTTTCAGGTCTGGGAGAGATCTTAGTGAACACATTGACTCACCCGTTCACTTAGCAGAGAAGGAAAACGAGTCTAGAAAGGTTGGTGAATTTTAAGGATGAAGCAGCGAGGTAGTCACCTTGAAATAGAACAACAGTTACTTACATCTCGTTTTCAGGGTTTTTTTTCTCCCCACAATGCTAATCATGTATCCTAAGCTTTGTTAGATACTTAAGTAATTTCTCTTATAAAAAGTTAAAATAGAAATTTTGCTTAAACTGATAACTTCCTCTCTTTCCTTCCTGTCTTTTCACTTTTCCTTCTTGTTTTCATGTGCACCAAACTCTGCCAACTACTGTATCGGTGTCTAGGGGCTCTCTTCCCAAAGTTGGAACAATTTTGATGTAAGAATTTATATAAACTCCTATTGAACACTTCTTAAATCTATTATTTTTGTTCAGAATTTAGGTGAGATTTTTAAGTACCAATTAAATTATTTGAAAATTAAAATAGCTGTTCACAGTAGGATTGAGCAATTTTTTTAAATTAATAGACTTTATAGAGCAGTTTGAACTTTACAGAAAAATTGAGTAGGAAGTACAGAGACCATATACTCAATCACCACTCCCCCCTCGACAGTTTCCTCTATTATAAACCTCTTGAATTGGTACATTTGTTGTAACTGATGAACTGGTACATTATTGTTAACTTGAAGTCCAGCGTTTACGTTCGAGTTCACTGTTTGTGTTGTAAAATTCTACGGACTTTTCCAAATGTGCGATGTCATGTATCCACCATTAATTCTATAGGCTCATACAAAATAGTTTCCCTGTTCTAAAACTCTCCTGTGTTCTGCAACTCTGTCCTCAACCCCTGGCAACCACTGATCTTTTTACTGTCTCTATAGTTTGCCTTTACCTAGATGTCATATAGTTGGAATCATATAGTATCTTGTCTTTTCAGAGTAGCTTCTTTGAATTAGCAATAAACATAGCGTTTAAGCTTCCTCTATGTCTTTTTGTGGCTTGAGAGCTCATTGATTTTCATTGCCCAATGATTTCCCATTTTATGGATGTTCCACAGTTTTGTATCCATTCAGCCCTTTGAAGTCCCTCCTAGTTATTTCCAATTTTGTTATGAATAAAGCTGTTGTAAACATTCGTGTGCAGGTTTTAGTGTAGGCATAAGTTTTCACCTCCTTTGGGTAATGGTTCAGGAAGGCAATTGCTGGATGGTACAGTAAGACTATGTTTAGCTTTGTTAGGAAACTGTCAAACTGCTTTTCATAGTGTCTGTACTATTTTGCATTCCCACCAGCAACGAATGAGAACTGCTGTTGCTCCACTTCCCCATCAGCATTTGGTGTTGTCAGTGTTCTGGATTTTAGTCATTCTAATAGATATGTAGTAGTGGTATCTCTTGTTTTATTTTTCAATTCCTTAGTGACATACAATGTTATGCGTCTTTTCACATGTTTATTTGCCATCTGTACGTCTTCTCTAGTGAGATATGTTTTCAGACACAAGAAAAGCATGAAAGAAAAAATGGGTAAGTTGGACTTCATTAAAATTAAAAACTTCTGCTCTGTGAAAGGCATTATTAAAAGAATGAAAATACAAGCTCCAGATAGGGAGAAAAATTTGCAAAACACCTATCTGATAAAGGAGTTTTATCCAAAGTATAGAAAGAACTCTTCAAACTCACAATAAGAAAACAAACAGCCCAATTGAAAAGTGTGCAAAACATTTGACTAATCAATTTTTAAGGCAGTAAACATTCTATACTTATGAATGCAAAATTAATTATAGCTCTCCAAAAAAACTGCAGACCTACTAATTTTGCACAAATTTTTTTATGTTTTATCAGTCCTTAATTTTTTTAAAAGACTATTCTCAAGCTTACAGAGAATGAAATGGATCACTCAAACTTCACTAAGTGGGAAAAACAACTCTAACTCAGAGTGAATAAAAACGAGAAAAAATGCCTTATATTATTATCAATATAGGTTAAGGCCAAAAGAATATTGTTGATTTATTATTAGTTTTAAATATTAGCTCTATTGAGATATAATTTACCTGATATAAAATTCACCCTTTTAAAGTGTACAATTCAGTGTGGTTTTATTTATTATATTGGCAAGGTTATGCAACCATCATCATCTAATTTTAGAACATTTTAATCATCCCAGAAAGAAACCTGTACGCGTTAGCAATCGCTCCTCACCCACTTTCCTCCAGTCACTGACAACCACTAATATACTTCCTGTCTCTGTGCATTTGCCTATGCTGAAAATTTCATATAAATGGAATTATACGCCACATGGTCTTTTGTGACTGGCTTCTTTCGCTTATCATGTTTTTGATGTCCATCCATGTTGAAACATGCATGAGTACTTCATTCCTTTTATTGCCAAATAATATTCTACAGTGGTGATTTATCATTGACTTAGAAAAGATTTCCTGCCGTCTCGTGCAAGACGTCTACTGAGTACTGACCATGCGTAGAAGACTTTCTTCAGACACTTGGTAATTCATTAAAAAGAAATGGCAGTTGATTTTAGAAATGGAAATATTGTTATCGGAGCCGGGTTTTTTTTGATGGGATAAAAACTAGTCTTCTCAATTTTTCAGTATATATTCAAGGATGCAGCAGATACGATGCAAGGATCCAATTCGCCTTCTTCAATACGATTTAAACAAAGACAGCAGCCCCTCCCCAGAAAACACAAACAAAATGTGTAAATAGCTATGGTGATGTGCATAGCTGAATGAAAATAAAGGCTAATTGTTGCAAAAGAGTTAGAATTTTTAAAAAATATGGTAAGCATATGAAATTATTCAAAATAAATAATTTAAAATGTTTTTGTAAGTAAAGTATTGAATATTTTCATGAATAGCAAATCTTAAATATTATAAGGTGACACATATATTTTAATGCATATATAGTTTTAAGTTTTCTCTAATTTTTAGAGAAAGCCTGTTAGGAAATGTTATGCAGTTACTTGATAACTAGGTTGCATAATTTGTGTGCTATTATTCTAAAATACCAACATGATTTTAACATGATATAATGTGATTATTTTACCACATTAAAGACTCATTTATTCACTGGATCAATATTATTAAAATAATTTGTTTAATGTATTTAATATATAAGGTCTGCATCTTTTCCTCATGTTATATTTAACATGAAGAGAAAATACAGTGTCTATACATTAAAGACAAATATAAATTTCAAAGCAAATCAAGTTGATCTGAAATCTACACTAAAGCCTATTTCGGTATTCGTAAGAAAAGTTGCAAAAATGTACAGAAATGGGCTTTGTTGAGAACAAACTAATCAAAAACTATGTTAGTTCTTTCCCTCGTAGACCCTGTCTAGGATCACTTGAACATTGTGTTGATCTGACACCTCTGACTGTTTTCATAGATTTTTATCTGGTGTTCTTATCAGCTGATAATTCCTGCTTAATTTAGAGAAGTCTTGTTGCCACTATGTTATGTAGCTCCTTTGGTGTGACCTGAACTTGCCCACATTATGGAAATGTGTTACCCTAAATCAATAGATAATAGATTAACTTTCAGCATTTACATTGTTAGTTACAGTATAAAAATAATTTTAGCAATTATCACTATTCCTAGTGATCCAGGGGTTGAACATTCATCTTGTTTTATACTTATCTATGATTTTAGCATCAGAAAAAACAAACCACCAAGTGATTTGCACAATATAAATCTCTAGTGCATTGCACTATTGAGACCATGATTGAATAGTAGAAGAAGCCGTTCAGCGCCTCTGTATAGATCAAGTGAAGAATGATGATTATTGGGACTTTGTAATATTAATATCTGTAAAATCATGCGTTTTATAGGGCATTTATAATACAGATTTGTTCCTCTCAAATAAAAGCAGCTTAATTTGCTGATCCATTATTGTTTGGTTAGGAAAACTATTTTATTGCAAGTAATTTAAGTAGGAAAAAAGTTCTGAACTAAATAGAGGAACTAAATAGAGGAACTAAATTCTGTATGAAAAGCATTGTAAATAACTTATTGAAAATCAATTATTATTGCTATAAGAGCGCTCTACATAAATCAAAATGGTTCTGAAAACAATAGAAAATAACCATGGATGCTGAAGGTTAAGAACAAGAAGTTTGATAGGAGTGGGAGGAGATACAGTTAATAGTTTATATCAGAACAATCCTTGATTGATCCATGGACTTCGAGAAAAATCAGCTGAGTCAGTAATGACTCCTACACAATGTACTGTTGTAAAACAAACATCTAAAAATATACTGAAAGTCAAAAGTCTACAAGAGACTCTGATTCTGTGTCTGGACATTTCTTTACATGTCTCTAAATTTTTAAATTACATTCATATTTTTCCAGTACCAAGTGATAACTTGGAATCATTTTATAAATCTGTCTTTCCATGATAATTACATCAGTGGCATTTAACTGGATGTATATACAGGTTCAAGAAGTCGATTAAATGCTGATAATGATTGACTTCCACAAAGGAAACTCTCTTTTGATAACAACTGCCAATCAAGGATCTTTTTATATCTCTGAGATTTCCCAGGCTGAATGTCTCCAAACCAAAATTATGTTATTTGGACAGGGGTTGAAGATCATTCTTCAGATATTTGAATGCACATAGAATTACTCTACAAGTCGAGAGATTGCTTTAGATTTTAACTGCTTTGCTATGTATTCTCCTAGGCACAAACCAAAACAGTCATGGATAGTTTTTCATTTGCCGGTTCTATTAAGTCTGCAAATACTTATTATATCTGCAGCCCTGACCTATATACTAAATTCCAAATTGTCTAGCCAAAACAAACTTGGCATTTCAACTAATCTTGACCTTGGCTGAGACTTTCTAACATTTAGGTTTCACCTAAAGTATTATCATATCAGGAGTCTTCCTTAATCCCCCATTCTAAATTAATCCCTCCCACCTGGTCACTCTCCATCACATTAACCTGTCTCCATTTTACTCATATCCTTTCTAATGATCTGATATTATTTGTTTATTTACTTGTTTTCTTAGGTGTTGTCTGTCTCCTCCAATAGAAAGTAACTTTCCCAAGAGCCAGAAGCTCTTCTATCTTGTTCATTTTATCCCCAGAACCCAGAGCAACGTCTGGCATATAGAAGGTGCTGATCAATTACTTGTGGCGTGAATAATTTTCTCCTCTCATGTTATCTATCCACCACACTACTCAACACGTTTATTTTCATAGAGACTCTCTCAAACTAATTTCTTTTCCAGACTTAAGAACTACCTATGAGATGCAACCTTTGCACTATTGATATTTGAACTGGATAAATTGTTGTGTCCCATGCATTGTCACATGTTTAGCAACACCCTTGGCCTCTACTAGATGTCAGTGGCACACAAATTTCATCATGTACTCTTTAACCCTTTCCTTTAAACCACTGTCAAATTATGTTTGTGGTCCTTCCATAAAGTCTTTCTATTCCCATTGGCAGTTTATGTGCTAAAACTCTTGTCAACATCTCTCTGGATTATTGTATTTCCTTGGCATGATTGATTTGCCGAATAAAAAACCAATACTCAATTTCTTTCCTCAGGTAGCATGAGTACCAGAAGAGTCTGAGACATGTAAAATGTTGATGCAATCTGTGCTTTCTGATGGAGTTTCTTGGTCTCTTTCCTGACATGAAGCTGATGAAGCTCTTGACTCTTGACTGTGCTGAACATCAGGCATTTCTTCATATGGAGGCTATTATTCTCTTTCATTGTGAATGACTCTCACATTACCCACTGAGTCATATACTTCTTGGTCCTTTGTCAATAATTTTAGTTTCTATTCTTGCCACTGTTGAGATTTCCACATATTTTGAAGCCAGAGTGTCAACATAATTGATCTTGTTTTGTCTAAGGAAATCATTTCAATTTAACTCTTTAAATTCCATCTTGTGACAACAGATTTTAGCTGATTCGTTGTTAATCACATACAAGTGATGCCCTGAGATGGTATAAGTGAAAGCACATTGAATGTGTCATACTGACTCTTTACTGTGTTTGCATGCATAGGCAACTTTCAGAATATTTCTAATCACACAAAGAAATACAGCATTTTCAAATCCTTGAGAACTATTCACGCCCTCATGCATACTCAAATACACATGCACACACAATTACTTTTTCATATACTGAAAGAGTTGAAATACATACTTAAATGGTTATTTTCTTCAACTCTAAGCCAAAAAGACAAAAACAAAAATGGTTGCAACAAGTTGTCTTGTACTGATAAGGAAAAAAATTAAATTGTTTTATTTTTCTATAATGATGGATGTATTTAGCAGTTGTTTCTTTAACTTTATTCTTGACTTTTTCTTGCTATTTTACAACTTTATAGTCATTATTGTATAGTGGAAAACACATTCATAAAATTCTTTGTTTTGTATGTATATATTACATAATAAAATTTGATGTTAATTTACCACAAAGGAAAAATAAGTCAAATTCTACTTTCCTTTTTTAAGATATTTCCCTAGGTAGAAAGTAACATCTCTTTTAAAATCCTATAAACAAGCTTATAATGAAATGACCTACAGAAAGCACGAGTTCACAGTAATTTTTTTTTTGTGAGGAAGATTGCCCCTGAGCTAACATCTGTGCCAATCTTCCTCTACTTTGTATATGGGATGTCACCACAGCACAGCCTGATGAGCGGTGGGTTGGTCTGTGCCCAGGATCCGAATCTGCCAACCCCGGGCCGCTGAGATGGAGTGCGTGAACTTAACCACTATACCACCAGGCCAGCCTCCACAGTATATCTGAAGTTAGAGTTATTATATCTTTTGCCTTTATCTGTTATATCTTTTAAATATTTTAATCTGAATCATTTAGTTAACATGATACCAAGAAGTGGATTTCTCTAACTTCCAGGGAGAGCACATGTATCATATAGTCAAAAGTCAATGATTGTATCTTTTAACTATTACATTTAGTATAGTTTTAGATTTTTGTGCTCATTTTAAAATTTAGATTCAACTATAATATTTTAAATTAAAGAAAAAAATGAGTTAAGTTCCTATCCCTATAAAGATGAAATACTCAACTATTTTAAAATAAAAATAATTGTTTAATTTAATAATTGAAATGTATGAAAAATTATACAAATGTGAATATTTTAGAGCATAATTTATCAAATTAAGCTTTTGTCTGTTACATTAATAATTTATTATGTATGATTTATTTCCCATTTGCATAAATCATATTTGCTTTGGGTAATATTCCATATCTTTACACAAACAAACTGGTGCACATTTCTTATTTTTATTTACACATATGTTTACAGCTTAAAGTTTCATTCCAAGGACTTGGGTCCCATCAAATAGATATTTTTTTATGATGACAAATAATAAAATAGATTAATTACAATTAAAAAGCAAATTACCCCCATCCCATTCAAGCCTACTATAACTTTATCAAAATATTTATTAAAGAGGGAAATGTTTTATTTATAACATGGAAGATAACCCCATAAAAATGCATTTATAATCTTAGTTTAAATAGCTAAGTTTTAAATTGAAGAACTCTTAAATTCCTGAATCTCTAACTTACTTTTCCTTTTTTCAGTTTGTCCTTTCAGGGGTCCTAACAGTTTATATCTTTTGATTTAACATTAACATGGAAATTGAGTTGAAAGAAATAATTTAAGGTAGCAGTTATATAATTAAAAAGATAAATAGCTTTTCTGTTCCACAATTTAAAAAAAAGTTATAAGCATGATCTACAAAATAATATTTGTCCTGATTAAATTTATCATTCTAGTTTATTCAAATTTTGCAAAATCTATTATGGTCATTTTCTATCAGCTGTTTTCAATCCTTTTTTAATTTATAATTTAAATATTTTATAGAATTTCTTTAACACACAAACATGAGTGTAATTAATTACGTAAAGTTCTTTGAAAATAGTTTTTGGCAGGTACAAATAGACCTTCAACTTGAAAAACGCACTTGAACAATAATTATAAATAATGGTTTAGTGTCCCAGAGGGTCTTGTCAGTGAAATCATTTATCTGTGTAAGAGTCTGTTGTAAATTTTGAATGAAAACCAAGGCACTAAGCGTCTGGCGTAAATGCTGACGTCTCTAAAGCTGAAAAGGCACGTCTACTGATTTTCGTTGCTTTTCTTTATCTGGCGTTCACACACTGTTTACCCTTCATTCGACTGTCTAAAGCAGACAGAGAAAAATAGGCGCTGGACTTCTAGAGAGCAGAAGTGACAGACAGTGGGACCTCTTGACTGTGTGTCTTGCAGTCAGGGGCACCCAGTGCGCTGCAGGTGGGAATTACGCAAGGCCCAGGAACATCTGCTTTGCCGTGATGACAGTCGATGATAGTGTTCTGTTTTATCCTCTAACAAGCCTACTGGCAAAAAAAAAAAGAGGAAAATGATGGTTGGAGAAATTTCTATCACAAATAGAGCTAGTGCCAGCAGGTAAGAGGGTAGCCCATCTGTGCATGAAGAGCTACCCAAATGAATAAAATATTCTTCTTTCAATGTAATCCACCAAGATGAAGGGCAAAAAGTGTCATCTTGGAAGATGCACAAAAAGGATGAAAACAAAACAAACCTGGTACATCCTAAGTAGCATTTCTCTATCCCTTCTCAGAATATGGATTAAATACCTCATTTTGGCTAGGCACTGACTGAGCTGTCACTAAAGAGCTGCTGTAAACTGCTTGTTGTAAATATTATGCTTAACACATTAATTAATGGTAGAGACATCTCAGAAATTTGAACTCATATGTTGGTTTTCCAAATGTTGTCACCTCTTGGCACATTAATCTACATACTGCTTGGATTTGTTTACTGTGACCCATGCAGATCCCTCTTTCTGGATAGGCTATGACCCCTTTGAGGCTGGGAGGGTGTTTTAGAAATCTCTAGTCACTAACATTTATACCTGACAGTAAGTATTTGTTAAATGAATCGAATAATCTTACAAGAAAGTGCTCACATTTCTCACTGACTTTTGTTTAATTCATCAAAAAGTCAATACCTAAAATGTGAACCTGAAAAGATTTTGTTTTATTGGAAAACTGAAGGCAAAATCTATGAAAGATATAATTTTATTCAAATATGGCTCTTTTTGTAGTGTTCTTTTTACAATTAATTTGAGTTTCTATGAGGAGGCAAAGGGCATGATATTCCAAGTTAGAATGCACTAATCATCTATTTGCAGCTTCCAACAATATCAGAAATGTTCTTGTCAAAATTGACCTTATAGGGGCCAGCCGTGGGGCAGTGGTTAAGTTTGCGCTCTGCTGTGACCGCCCCGGGTTCACCAGGTCGGATCCTGGGCGTGAACCTAGCACCGCTTATCAAGCCACGCAGTATAAAAAAGAGGAAGATGGGCACAGATGTTAGCTCAGGGCGAATCTTCCTCAGCAAAATAGGAGAACTGCTGATGGATGTTGGCTCAGGGCTAATCTTTCCCCCCCAAAAAAATTGACCTTGTAAAAGTGGATTCCATGAGTTTTCAAGAATCTTATGCAATTCCAGTGAACGGCAGCAAGGCCTATTTCAGTTGTCTTGCACACTGTGATAAAGAACCTAAAATGAAGAGTAAAGTACTTTCTCTAAATTGCTGAAAACATATAAAACCTCACTAAAGATTTTCAAACTATACTGACATTTTAATCCTCAAAACAAGTTATTTAAGTATTTTAAATTAGGGTGGCAGAGCAGTATCTGAATTTCTACACTGACCAGCATATTTTTTCTCCTATTAAAGCTTCATAAAGAGATTGTATTCTTTCAACACTAATATTAATTTTTTTATGCAGCTATTTTGATGCATGATAGATTTTAAGAATTGTTTTAACTTATAAATATCTTTTGTTTTTATTTTTTAATTACTCATTTAATACTTTAAATCAAAATTCCAAAAAACAGATCTTAATTTTTTGTTGTTGTGGAGGGGGTCGCTGATTCTGAGTATTTTTGTGAGGCTTTGCACGTATTACAACTAGACTCCTACTGAAATCTACTCTCTGAGCTTTTTATGCAAATTATGAACCAAGGAAGCACGGCTCTGGCTCTGGCTCCCTGACCAAGAGGAAGAAGCCACCCAAGCGCAATATTCTAACTCCTTAGAGAGTAATTTTTCCTTAATGGGTTTTACTTCAGTGACTCATACTGATTATATAAGATGGAACACAATTAAATAAGCTTCTGTGTGGCTTTGCACACATGTACATGTGTATCTGGAACAATGCAACATTTGCAGTTGCTTTTCTAAATAGCTTAGAAAAGGAACAAGCGACAGCATAGAGATTACGAAGTGCCACTTGAGTGGTGAAGAGCCGGAAAGGCTGCATAGGACAAGAAGGACTTTAGTAGAGGGAACCGGCCAGGCTCCCAGAGAAGAGGTTGATTGTTTCTGTAAGGTTAGGAGTCATAAGGCGGACAGGAGAGATGGGGCCTAGAGATGTGATTTGAAAAGAGTCAATTAAGCCCAGAGAGGCAGGGAAGTGGTTCCAGATGGCAGGTAAAACACAGGAGAAAAAGAAAGTGGTGGAGGGCAGAGAGGTGAAGAGGGCGACGGTGCCTAGGAAAGGAGCCTAGCGAGGCTTTTCAGTCTGAATTTAATGATAAAAGAAAATAAGTACAAAGAAGCAAATGTTCTAAAACAATTCTCAATAACAATCTAATGCCATTCAAGATGAGAGTTTTAAGTCTGTTTGCAGCTATTGAGGGGTCCAATAGCATAAGCCTTCACAGGAACCTTCTATTTTCTGCCCTGGCTTCACTCCATCGCCGCCAAAGCCTGGGACCAAAGAAGCACAGGGCTTATCGTCCATGTTTTAAAATGGCCCAGTATACTTTTCAAAATTGTTTAACTCTGTAATCATTAGTTTACATATATAAACGGGCAACAGAAAACTAAGTTACAAACCCACGTTTTCCACAGCGGAACTGAATTTCCTATGCCAATCTAACAATTTTCCTCATGGGGTTTAGGATGTAAGAGAGGAGGAACCCTTGTATAAAAAGGCCCTTGATTTCTGACTTCAGTTTAGATAATGGTGATAGCAGCTCTTAGAATGGCAGAGATTTCCCCGATATAACAATCTGTTATTCCAATTGGCAGCCCCTTCAAGTGATAACTTCTAGCACTGGGAGTGAATCTCTTTGTTTCTGCTCTTGTGTGAAGAGTTCTCTCAGCAGTATTGAGTAAAACCAGTTCTTATTGAAAGCTTATGTGTTTATCAAATACTTATTTGGCTTACACTTTTATTGAGATCCTATTTTGGACTAGGCACAGTGCTGTGTACTAAGGATCTGAAGACTAATTAGGCAAAGTCTCTAGACTCCAGAAGTGTATACACAAGTGAGGGCATAGAATTTAGAAGATAACTCCAAAACCCCCCCTAAAAAGCTGTCAGAGAAATACAGGGGAACATATAAAACCAGCGCCTCATTAGTTGTTGAGACATCAAGGATGACTTCCATGGTAAGTGGATACCAGAGCTGAAAGTAGCCATACCACGCCAAGAACGTTGTCATATGGTTTCCTCCAAGCAGAGAAGTAATGGCTCCTATGAGCTCCCAGTAGCTGCTCAAGTTGTCTAACTTCACAACAGTGTATTTTAGCTCCTTAGAAATATTTTTAAGGCCGTGCCAGCCGGTCAATGTATCTCATTAAACCACTCTCAGAATTACTCTCTCAATACTCCCACTGGAGGATGGGATGCTGGAATTTGTCTGAGAGCCCTTGAGTAACAAATACAGTGCTACAACCAAGGTAACAAGGCTTTCCTTAAATAAATAATCTTGTGTCAGGCGGGGTAATATCACAATTCTAAAAGATCTATTGATTCTCTCACTTGCATGGTCTAGATTAGTGGTTCCCAAACATGGCTTCATGGTGGAGTGGCCTGGGGAGATTTTTGTAAGATGACAGACTCTTGCACACACATCCCAACCGTCACTTGGAGACCTATTACATAGCAGTGGTCAGTGACAAAGGAATCCCTTTGCATATACATATATGTGTTAGTGTCCATGTGTATTAAGTCCAAATGACTTTTGATGCAAGGTAGTTTTGAAATTTGGGAAATACTAGTTTAGGGGAAAACAATTGGCATTTGGAGCCAACAATAAGTTCTCCATCTACCACTAAGTAGCTATGTTTCCTTCCCCGTGACTCAGGATCCAGAATTCAGCCATGGCATGGGACAATCCTCCCCAGAACCATTTGCTGACAGGACCATGGTTCAGGTTCCAGGGTACTGCTTCTCCACATCTCTTGCTCAATACACTCAAAACAAAAGGCGGCTACATCCAAATGCCATCCACGAAGGTCTGTGAGTTTTGCTGCTGCCAATGTCAGAGATGGATAATGCTTCAGAGTGCGGGGAGGACATGAGTGGCAGAAGGGCTTGGGTAGGAGAAAAGACAAGTTAATTAACTTGTCAAATCATTCCTTTCTGAGAGTGTAAATTCAATAGAAACTTGCATAATGAAATATCATTTCCATTTTCTTGCATCTTTTTGTGTTCTGATTCATTGTTCAAGAGGTACCTACCAATTAGTATGGTTTTTGCAAAAATCACATATGATGTCTGAGGAATTTTACAATATAAAACAATTTATATTATTCTAAAATTTGTATGTGCTTAGGTCTAGCGTGAAATGTAATTCTGATCCTTTACATTGGCTTCCAGATTAATATTGAATACCTGAGTTCACCAGAGAATGTACAGGAAAAATATAAGAAATTGCTTACATCTACTAAATTACGTTAGTAACAATGCATAAAAATCTTAAATTCTGAATACAATTACATTTCCATTGCTTAATCCCTTAGGTCAGGTTGGCCATCTATGCTATGGCTCACTGCCTGTTTTGGTAAATAAAGTTTTATTGCAACACAGCCTCCTTCCCCCTTGGTTTACTTGTTGTTGATGGCTGCTTTTGTGTTACAACAGCAAGGCTGAGTCATTGTGGCAGACTGTAAGCCCCTTCAAACCTAAAATATATACTCTCTGGGCCTTTACAGAAAAAGTTTGCTGATTGTGCTTTAGGTCATTGCTTCAATAAAATGCAAAATATGTGAAAATTTTAATAAAACAATACAATGTCTACATTTAAATTAAGTAAATAAATAAATTTTATGGAAAATATAATAATTGATGAATTATCTGTCTTTATATTAACATTGCCAAACAATCAAAAGCTTACCCAGACATGGACAAGAATAATTAAATCAGGGGCAGGCTCCATGTTCTAGTGGTTAAGTTCGTGTGCTCCGCTTCGGCAGCCCAGGGTTTGGATCCTGGGCGCGGACATGGCACTGCTCGTCAGGCCATGCTGAGGCGGCGTCCCACATCCCACAACTAGCAGGACCTGCAACTAAGATATACAACTGTGTACAGGGGGGGTTTGGGGAGATAAAGCAGAAAAAGAAAAAAGATTGGCAACAGTTGTTAGCCCAGGTGCCAATCTTTAAAAAAGAAAAAAAAAAAGAATAATTAAATCAGAACCTCTTTAAGGGGCTGGACTCGTGTACAAGTGGTTAAGTTTGTGCACTCTTTTTTGGTGGCCTGGGAGTCGCTGGTTGGGATCCTAGGCACAGACATAGTGCTGCTCATTAAGCCATGCTGAGGGGGTGTCCCACATAGAAGAACTAGAAGGACCTACAACTAGAATATACAACTATGTACAGGGGCTTTGGGGAGAAGAAAAAAAAAATGAGGAAGATTGGCAACAGATGTTAACTCAGGGCCAATCTTCCTCATAAAGAAAAAAACCCCTCTTTTAAAATTTTCTGAATCATATAAAAAGATAGTTTTACACATTTTTTTGGCTGTTTGTTTGTTTCCTAAGTTTTACAGGTTAGAATAATGGATTACATTTTATTTAACAATTTGTTTTTGATATAACTTTAAATATTTAGAAATATGCTATATGGCCCCATCAGTACTCTTACGTGGGTTCCATAAAGTTACTACCCAGCCTCTGGGCTGTATTTCATCCCTCACTCATTCCAGGAAGTGTGTGCCATTGTGCAAGTGACAGACTCAGAGAGAGCCAGTTGTCAACTTCCATCAAGCCCAGAGAATAAGGTTTCCAGATTGTCATGGCGTTATCACCCATGTGTGAATTGTAGTTCCCTGCACAAGGTAGGGAAAGAAGAAAACGATTGGCCACCCCGTGCCACACACACACCCTGACACATTCACACACAGCAGGCAGTCAGCTTACGATAGGCCTGACTGGGGCGGGGGGAAGTAGCCTCAAACTCAATCAAATTTTGAGTTCTGATTTTTGCCTGAGGTGGGGCATTTTAATTTCTGAATTCAGACTTTATTATGTGACTTAAAGCAAATGAACATTTTTTTGTTGTTGTTACTCCAGAGGGACTAGGGAAGTAATGGGGCCTCACTGAATATAATCAATGGGAGGCTGAGAGACATAAATAAAAGTGCTTCATGATTACCATATTCATGAAACCTAATAGTTACATTCACATTAGCACTTTTATAACTCCCTGTGACTTTCTACAAAGTAGGCTATAGTGTAGTGCTATGATTCCAGACTCACGCAATCTTGCCTGCATTTGAACTCCAGGTTCACCACTTAAATGTGTGGCCTTGGGCAAGTGATTTATTTTCCCTGTGCCTTGAATAGGTGAAAAACAGGGATGAGCACAACTGTAAAGGAGAATTTTTGTGAAGATTGAATGAGTTATTAAGAGCGTAGTGTTTAGAATGATGCCTGGCACAGAGAAGTAAGCTGTGTTTGCTATTTTATTTCTTAGCGTTTATTGCAGTATAACACATAACCTTTGTACAGTACAGTACACAAACCTTAAGTGCACAGCTTGATGAATTTTTACAGATGTAAGCACCTGTCAAAATACAGAGACCAACACAGAAAATACTTCTTGTCCTCCAGAAGGCCCCTTGTTCCCCTTCCCAGTCAGTGCTCTCCCCCGACAAGAGTAACCACTACTCTGATCGGTCAGCACCATAGTTTAGTATGGCCTGTTTTTGATCTTCATGTAAATTAAATCTTACAGTATTCACTTTTTAGGGTTTGGCTACTCTTGCTCAATTTTTTTTTTTCTGTGACATTCATCCTTTCTGTTGCGAGAAGAGTAGTCATTCATCTCATTGTTTCATAGCCTTCTGCAGTATGAATTTGGACTTATTTTTATCCATTCTAATGTTGATGGACCTTTATGTTGTTTCTAGTTTTCAGCTATTATGAACAGAATTGCTCTGAACATACTTTTATATGTCATTTTGGGCAGTAAACAAACATTAGCTCTAACGCCACATATGCCAAATTCTGTTGAACCCTCTGAGTCATAGAATACACGTGTTGGTTTTGTCAGAAGCTTTCAATTTACATAAGTCAGAGCAATTCAACTCCCGCAAGCCATGTGTGAGGGTTCCAGTTGTTCCATAGTCTCATCAAAACTTGGTGTTCATAGTCTCTTTAATTTTAGCCATTCTAGTACAAGTGTAGTGGCTTCTAAAGGGGGTTTTAGTTTGCATTTCAATTAGATCCGAAGACTGAAGACTTTTGATATTTAAAATCAAATACGCTTATTGTTCTTTTGGCTATCCTTTTTAGTGAAGTGCCTGATCAAGTTTTTGTCCCTTTGATTTTTGAATTTTCATTTTTTTCTTTTTAATTTGTAGAGGAACTTTGTTCTGGATATGAATTCCTTTTGGATATGTATATATTGCACCTGCATTCTCTCAGTTAGTGGATTGCCTTTACAGTCTCCTCAAAAATCATCTTTTAAAAATTATCTTTTAAAACTGTCCTGAATATTGACAAAGTCAAATGTATTATTCTTTGTTTTTATGCTTAGTTCTTTTGTCTCTTGTAAGAAATATTTTCCTACTCCAAGGACATCGAAATACTCTCCTTTGTTTTCTTAGAGATGTTTTGTTGTTTGACCTTTCACATTTAAATTTATCATCTTTCCTAAACATAATGAATGGAGACATGAGGTCGAAGTTCATTTTTTCAAGGTCCATTTTTATATCATTTTTTTATTCAAGTGATTTGGCACCATAGATTGAATAGGCCATCCTTGCCTTCATTGCGCAGTGTCTTCTTTGTCATAATTCAGGTGACCATGTATCTACGACTCTTTCTGGGCTCTCTATTCTGTATTATTTATTTGCTTTTCTCTTTCTGTACTAATCCAATCCTGTCTTAATTAGAGTAGGTTTATGGCAAACTTGATTACTGATAATTTGTCTTTTAACTTTATTCTTCTTCAAAATTGCATTGCATTTCCATATAAATTTCAGAAAGAGCTTTTCAATGTCCACACATACAGACATGCACATATGTATGCACATACATCTGTATATGTTGATTGGTATTGGATTTAATTCGTGTATCAATTTTAATTTGGGGTGAATCGATACGTTAGAAATACACTCTTCCAACATGATATATTTTCATTGATTAGGCCTTCTTTAATTACACTCATCTATATTGCTTAGTCTTCAGTGTCATGTATTGTACATATTTCCTCAGAATTAATACAAGATGTTTGCTTTTTTTAAACTCTTGTAAACCATATGGTTTTTTGTTGATTGCTAACATATAGAAATATATTATGCAGAAATCTCCAGCAACCTTGCTACAGTCCCTTTTTAATTAAAATAAATTGTAGATTCTTTTGGATTTTTTACATCATACAATCATGTCTTTTTCAAATAATGACAATTTTACTTCTTGTTCAATATTTTTATATTTTTTCCGTGTCTTTTTAGGTGGTCCAGAACTTCTAGAACTTACAGCATTATTCACTGTGTTTTATGGAGGTGCTTATGGTGGACATTGTTCTGTTTTTCTCCAAGCTTAGGGGAAAGAATTTCAATACTTTTCCATTTGATATGGAATAAGTTGTAGGTGTTTGGCAGACACCTTATCAGATTAAGTATATTTCTTTTAATTCTAATTGTCAGAGATGTTTCATCATAAACATACTTTAAATTTTATTTATTTTGAAAAATCTTTTAAGATAATCATGCATATTTGTCCTCTATATTGGTGATGTAGTACATTATAGATGCACATATTTCTATAAATTCCCTTTAATCACTATAAACGATACATTGCACAAGTTTTGCTAGTCAGTGCTTGCTATTTTTATCTACTGCAACTTACAGGTTCAGAAATTGATGCAAAGAAATGTTTAACAACTTTCTTGAACTATAAATTTAGTCAAAATCTGGTCTAATTTCAAAGTTCTTGCTTGTAATTGCCCTTCTGTGTCTATGTGTGTGTATCTCATGAACAATTTAGTACTTTATATTATAATTTTTATAAGTGAAGAGGCAGATACTCGGAATTAAAAAAAATCACTCATATCTCAAGATATCACACTTTCTTTTTTATCAAAGAGAATAGAAAATGGCTTTACCAGATTTTAGAGTACTAAAAAGGCAAAAATAGAACTTTGAGGTTCTATTACAAATTTGTATTATTTTAAGCCACTCACTAAGTGTATGGCATTTGTTAACAGCAGCTATAGAAGACTAATGCACAGTTTGTTAAAAAATCATAATCATATGGCAATCACAACAAAATTATTTTCTTGTTTTGAGTTCAACAGATTAATGAATCAATTTTTCTGAGAATTGTCTAATACAAAATGGCACCATTAAAATGAAAAACATGCTGGGAATGTAAATTGGTATAGCCACTAGGGGAAACAATATGGAAGTTCCTCAAAAGATTAAAAATAGAACTACCATATGATCCAGTAATCCCACTTCTGGGTATATACCCAAAGGAAATGAAAACAAGATCTTGAAGAGACACATGCACTCCCATGTTCATTGCAGCATTATTCACAATAGCCAAGATACGAAGACAATCTAAGTGTCCATCAATGGATGAATGGATAGAGAAGATGTGATATATATATGTGATATATGTATGTGATATATATATAATGGAATATTATTATGATGAAATAGTATATGAAGATGTGATATACATATATGTGATATATATAATGGAATATTATTAAGCCATGAGAAAGAAGAAAGTCCTGCCATTTGCAAAAATATGAATGGAACGTAAGGGCATCATGCTAAGTGAAATAAGCCAGACAGAGAAGGACAAATACTGCATGGTATCATTTATACGTGGAATCTAAAAAAAAAAATCAAACTCATTGAAACAGAGAGTAGAAAATTAGTTGCCGGGGTCTGGGGACGGAAGTGGGGGAAATAGGGAGAAGTTGATAAAAGAGTCCAAACGTTCACCTATAAGATGAATAAAGTCTGAGGATCTAATGAAAAACTTGGTGACTATAGTTGATACCACTGTACTGGATAATTGAAATTTGCTAAGGGAGTAGAACTTAAATATTCTCACCAAAAAAAAAACGATAAGTATGTAGGTCATGGATTGGTTAATTAACTAGAAGGGGGGAATTCTTTCACAATTTGTGTGTGTGTGTATATATATATATATAAAATCATCATGATGTGCATTTTAAATATTTTACAATTTTATATGTCATTTATACCTCAATAAAGATAGAGTGAAAAAAAAATACCCAAACAGTAAGTTGGGACCTCAGTGGGTGGTACATATTAGTGGTCCAGGAAGGATCCAGCTGGCGGGTTAGCAGGTTGCTGGTTTAAGATTGATTTCACTTATCTGTTCTGATGCTTGGTTAGAAATTGCAGGCTCTGGGCAGGGAGCCTGATTTTGCCTCCCTCACGTCTGAGGATGCTTAGCATCCTTCACGACAGCCGGGCTGACTCAAATCAGATGGGCTTACTCCGCCTTCACCTCCCACAATCCTCCCTTTAGCTTCCGCACAGACTCTCCCTGTAAACGCTGATGGGAAAGCAGCAGGTCCCGGATGGAAGACTGGACTTGGAAGAACTGTCATCTCCCACCTCTCTTTGTGCCCACAGTCCTCAGTGTCCTCTCCTCATTACCCCATTGCCTGCAAGGAGCCCTCCAGGGCATCCTCTGGTTTCTAGGATGCACCTCACACTTCTCCACCTGTGCCTGCGAGGCCCGCTTAAGGATCGCTGCTGCTTGCTGAGCAAAACATTCCCACACATTTTTGTTGTTGTTGTTTTCTTATGCCAACAGCGCAATTTATTATTGATTTTTAAAAACTTTTTGAAAAGGAGGTGTCTGAGCAATTTTACAACCAGCCCGTGAATATCAAAATCCTACTAGATATTTTTCTTTAAATTCACTTCTAATTCTCATCATTTGTCGTGGTTTTCGTCAGGGTATACAATCAAGATTTTGGATTCTACTCTTTTCCCTCTTGGTCTGTACTTCCCTGGTATCTAGTTGCAACCACTGTGTTTGGGAGGTCATCTGCTATTTTTAAAAATGAATTTTTCTTGCAAAATATATATTTACGGTAGAAAATTTAAAATCCACATATACGAAAAAGGAAGAAAAAATACCTACAATCATGTCATCAAGAGAGAACCACTGGAAATATTTTGGTTCAGGGATGTTCACATTGTATGTGTGAGCGTGCATATGTGTGCATGTATGTGTGTGTACATGTATAAATGAGTGCAGTCTCTTACGTGGAAATTGGCTCACTTTATGCACACTTTAACTTGTATTTTTGCTCAATAACAGGATGTGACTTTGTCTTCAAGTCATTAAACATCTCGTGTCACAATGACAGTTTCTTCTAGTGAACATCAGAGTCACCTGAGCAGCCTTTAATAATTAACAGATCCTTGAACTCACTGTTGGGGGTCTGAATGGGGTAAATCTGGTGGGGAATTAACAGCATCTTATCATGTGCATTTCTGAGTTTTTATTCACTCAGTGTCATGTTATTGAAAATGGAGACTATTCTAAACATTTTCCCATTAAACATAAATGTTATTGTGTTTGCCTACATTGAGTATCATGGAAAATAATGTAAACACGCATAAATGATAAGATTTTTAAAATCAATTATTGCGAGTTACTTTCAAAATCTAAGGAACTTTTCCTGGCTAGTAAGGAAAGTTTGGCAGTCAGGCATTAAAAAACACAGTAATTTGAGTTTTTAATTACAGGACAAATGACTCATTTAACATGGTCCCTTATGAGTTCTGAATGACCATTCTGTAAACAGAATTTGGAAAAGTTGATGTGATATCAGCTGTTATATGATGCTTTTCCCTATAGGCTACCTACAGTCTTGATAGATTTTGTATTTTTTAGCAATTATCTTTTTCTTAACTCCAGTTTAAAATAATTGAGGTTAATGCACGCAGTAGGGCACAGTGGCACTTGTGTCTTTTAAAGAATCTTGAAAAGTTTACTTTTGCGTCAATTTTGGAAATGGGCATTGTTTTTCCAAAGGCACTAAAAGGAGTGATTAGTCTGAATTTGAAAGAAAATGGACTTTGCTATTTAATTTTCATATGTCAGTACAACTTTAGCGTAGATGTTGGGTCATTGATCTAATTACTTTCACATAATTAATAGTGATGCAAAGTAGAGGCTAACATAATATTTCAGTGCACAGAATCTGCTCATATGCAGTTCAGTATAGAATTTTCCAAGGAGTGTTCCATGCAATATTAGCACTCCTCCAAATTTAACAGGTATTCTGCAGAAAGCGAGTTGTATATTAAAAAATATGTATATGTATATATATACATATATATGGGGAATGCCATATTAAATAATGTTAAATGGACCTTTTAAATCAGTGAAGTATTCTATTTGAATACAGCAAAATTAAATTATTATTGGGTTGAAAATTATCTATATTACTTACCCCTTGAAAAGTTTAATTGTGCCCTAGAAAAACTAAAAGTGTGTAAATGACCTATTATGTACCTATTTTCCATAGATTTATTCATGTTTTTGTCAGGGATTTGTATTTTTACCTCATACCATTTTACAAGTTCAAAAAAACATAGTTTTTATTTTATTTTATCTTTTTATTGGCCAATTGTATATCAGACCATCAAAGAATAACCCTATTATGTTGACATTTGTTAAATGCTGTCCATTCTCTCTGCATTTGAAAAATATCTCACTTGTCATTATCTATTATTTTTCTATGATAAAAGGATCCTTTTCTTAATCTCTTATCTGCCACTGCTTTTCCATGATAAAGGAATGCTTTTGTTTGTATACTTATATCAAAATTTACCTCTCCAACTACTTATACACTTTCATTCTCTGTCCTTGAATAATTCCATCTATGTTGTCTTCTTTTTAAGGCTAAGTGAAATATTGTATGGTGTTCCAGTTATGGGCTTGTCACAACTTTGGCAAAAATGTCTACTAACATCTGCTTTATGAAGAACTTACCAAGTATTTATAAGATTTTCTTTGTCCCATCTTGTTTATATTTTATTTGTGGTAAAATTTAGTTTCTTAAAGATAAAATGTCTAATCATTTTTTTTTTATTTCATTTTTTTTCTTTGAGTGCATAGCACACTCACAACTCACGTCTGAAAAAAGAGGTCTACAGTTTTCCTCAGGTCCCATGTCACTTCTGTCCTCTATGTCCATTAACCTGCAATCCCAGCCAAAATTGATCAGATCAGGAATTAAAAGAGACATCTATGGAATGGATGTAAAAGGAGCCAGCTGCCTGAGAACAGGTCTTGAAAACTCTGACTGCCAGGAATTCTCTCTTCTGATTGGTAAATCACCAACTTAGACAGAACTTCTTGTTGGAGAGTCTGAATATGAGCACACAGAGAAGTAGTCTACATTCAAGTAAAACAGAAGGCATAAGATGCATGGAAACCCCTAAGCAGAAGTCCTCAGGAAGAAATGGTAGTGGAAATGGTAGTAGTAAATTGCAGTGGAAGTAGAAGCAGAGACAAAGAAAAACTGGCTCATGAGAATGTTGCACATTAGCTGTGTTCAGTGGGACACAGCTACTGCTGAGGGGTTTATATTTCTTTATGTCCCCATGTATTCTTTCACTTCCATCCCACAGTAAACTGAACATCTACTTTTTTCTTGAAATCTGAAGGAGTCCTACTAAATACTTGGTGTATAATTGCAGTGTTTTACTCTGAAAGCATCTACAACATTTTGAGCAATTGAAATAATTGAAGAAGTGAATATATAACCTTGCCTCTGTCCATCTGCTAATCATTTTACAGTTCTTTACTGACCCCTAAGAGATAGCTGGAAAACAATCTCAGCCTTATAAATGGCCGAACTCAATTTTAGTATATTTAAAATTAGCATTGAAAGACGCATTAAACTTTCAAAATAAGGATGTTTCAAATGGATCTGATTACATTTCATCGATCCCTTTAGATGTTGATGAAGGCACAGCAGGATAATTGCTAGCACTATAATAAATGGTGTATTTTTATTATGTTCATTCTTAGGAATCATGGTGTCAAATCTAATCTTGTAATAACAATTATAATGCTATTAAGAGTAGAGAAAGACTCCTGGAAGAATCAGGCTGCCGCTAAATTGGTTAGTATTCTACAATTTTGTCACTTGTAGTTTAGAATTTCTTTGTCACCATTTTGTGTCTTAACCTTAAGGACAAGATTTGGACTAAACACCAGATGACGTAAAAAGATGTTAAACGATTTTATTCTTAACATAGTAAAAAGGCACCATATTTTTTGAAATAAGGTCTCATATTCAGTCTCATGGGATTTTCTTTTTGAAACATGTACTAGAAGGAAAAATGTTAATTGAATCCTCTCATTTACACTTTCCATCTGTTTTCATTCCAGCTGTGTCTCCTTAGATACTTGAGAAGCCAGTCAGGTTTACGCTTAAGGGTTTTACCTGATTGCAATTGTAATTTCATAAAACCGTTACAAATCAAGGGAAAAAACGTGAATAAATGTTATACACTTTACATTAAATGTACAAAATAGTTATTCTACTTTCCTTGGTCTAATTCTATACGAAAAGATTCAGCCCGGTATATGACCTGCTTCTTCTTTAGCTTATTTGAAGTGTCATACAGCATGGAGCATTTGTATTTGGTTCACGTAAGTCAGGGTTTCCCAAATTTGGCACTATTGATATTTTGGACTAAATATGTTTTGTTGTCGTTGTTGTGTGAATTGCAGGAGATTTAGCAGTATCCCTGGCCTGTACTCAGTAGAAGCCAATGGCGCCCATCCCAC
This sequence comes from Equus przewalskii, assembly GCF_037783145.1. Taxonomy (NCBI): domain Eukaryota; kingdom Metazoa; phylum Chordata; class Mammalia; order Perissodactyla; family Equidae; genus Equus; species Equus przewalskii. Next base: position 19,527,769 of record NC_091850.1, read on the forward strand.
TCCTCAGTCATGACCATAAAGAATATCTCCACACTTTGCTCAATGTCCACTGGGAGAATCACATGTAAGTGAATAGTAAAAAGTATCATAGAAGGTTGTATTAGATGCCCCAATGACTCCAAATAATTTGATTATATTTGGTGAGAAGGCCACTAGAAACTCACCAGTTTTTATGTTTTGTTGTTGTCTTTTTACAGCTTTAGTTTCACTAAACTATAAACATTTTTCTCCTCACAAAAATATTCAGATTTATCAACCACTTTGAGTACATAAAAGAGGAAATATAAATATTCTGTCAGGAAAGAATAAATCACTGTTTGGCCCAGTACTTTCCGTATGGTGGGCATTCCATAAATATTTGTTGAATATGAATGAATGACCATAGTTCTTGCTAGGCCTTGAAATAATGAATATCAATTGATCATATGGGTAAAAAAAAATTAAAGAGGGAGGAGCTTATTAAAAAGTCGGTAAAAAATTTATAGATCAAAAGATTAACAAGGAAACAAGATTGAACAAGAAACTCTTACCCCAGAGATGCTCAAACAGGAAGAAATATGACAACTTCCTCACTGGACAAAATACAAAACTCACAGTGGGATTAACAGAAGATGTTCAGATTACATCAAGTTGGTTTAAGTGGAATAAAAGTGAAAAGCATCATTGCCCTAGACTCCCAATGAAAGAGAATGAACAGAATGCACAAAGTTTAGTCTTGTAGGATAATGTAGAACACCCAGCTTTCCTGGTGAGACAGAGACATATTATAATCATTTCCTTTCCTGACTATAATTACCTTACAAAATAGCAGTGGTAAAATTTGGTAAATTGTCCATCTTGTTTTTTTGGTGGGGAGAGTGGAGAAAGAGGGGAGGGAGACAGAGAGTGGCCAAAAACTTTACTAATAAAATTCTTATAAAGTACTTTTTTCAATAAATTGTCTGTAGAAGTTAAAGAACAAACCAAAAATCATTCAAATAAATAATGTTGAAGAATTATTTCATGCAAAAAATACTTATTAAGTGCCTAAACGTACACAAATGAAAATTTGGTGGCATACTTTAAAGGACTTTGTTATTAAATTCTTCAGCTCCTTTATGTAAGTAGCTACTTTATAGCAAGTTATTTGTGCATAAGGTGATTCTACAACATCTTACAAGATCATTGTCATAAAATCTAATTATGACCTATTAGTAACTCATATATCTTTACATAAACTGGTGATAGGAAATTCAGACTTTGAAACTGCTCAGGAAGAGGTCGCACCATTTTGCTGTTCCCTTGAGAGAAATATTAAAACCATATTAAAGATAGCTACATATACAATAAAAAAGGCCCAATTATTGACGAAATAGCAATGATTTTCTAATTTTCTCTCTAGTTGTGATAAGGGTGGAAAAGACTAAGTTTTGCACAGATTAGTCTGGCGGATAAACTCCAGAGAACAGACATACCTCCATGGTTTTGCAAATTATAGTTATCAGCACAAGTAACATAAGAGTGCTAAAGGCATGATTCTGACGGTACACCTTAGAGGATTTTGCAAGACTATCAATGAATGTTTAAGAGTGAGCTGAAATCTATACTTCTTTAGGTCTATGCTAGGACCTGAGACAACTTACATGTAGTTTACCAATTATCAAAAGCATGTTATAATAAAGACGTATATGAATATTAAGAAGACTCGGGTGTTTTCCTCATGGTCTGGAATGATCCTTTGTTGGTGTGGGAGGCAGAGTAATGGCCAGCCCTCAAACATGCTCACATTCTAACCCCTGGAACCTATGAATATGTTACCTTACCTGGCAAAAGGTATTAATCTTAGATGGAATCAAAATTGCTAATAAGCTGACCTAAAAATGAGGAATTCATCCTGGATTATCCAAGTGAGACTAATGAATCACGAGGGTCCTGGCAGAAGAGCGAGCCTGAAGGGTTGGTTAGAGTGGTGCCATGTGAGAAGGCCTTGACTTGCTATTGCTGGCTTCGAAGATGGAGGAAGGAGGCTGCAAGTCAAGGAATGCAGGCTGTCCATAGAAGCTAGGAAGGCAAGGAAAGGGATTTTCCTTTAGAGTCATGAGAAAGTAATACAGCCCTGCCAACGCCTTGATCTTAGCCCAGCAAACCCTGTGTTAGACTTCTACCTATAGAGCTATAGGTTCATAAAGTTGTTTTATTTATTTATTTATTTGCTTTTTTGCAGAGGAAGATTGGCCTGAGCTAACATCTGTTGCCAGTCTTCCTCGATTTTGTACATGGGTTGCCACCACAGCATGGCTGATGAGTGGCTTAGGTCCATGCCTGGGATCTGAACCCGGGATCCTGGGCTGCTAAAGGGGAGTAGGCTGAACTCAACCCCTATGCCATGGGTCCAGCTCCAGTTCATAAAGTTAAGTTACTAGTATTGTGACAATTTGTTATAGCAGCCATAGAAAACTAATACAGTTGTATAACAGCATTTTTATTTCCAGTAAATAGACCATCACTTCCTCTTGATTATATGTGTGGATTTAAAGCTATTTGTACATTCATAGCACATCCAGGCCAATTTCTCTCCCCTATATGATCCAGAAATATCTGTTCAGGTAATTGCTAAAAAGTTTAATGAGAGTGTAAACCAAACTTTATTGTGGAAAGAAACATCTGTAAATATATTCCACATCAAAGTCAGCAAGAAGGAAACTTCCTACTATGAAGGACCATTTGGAAATCCCTTACTTCAGTGCGATGGCAAATATTGTGAGAAGTACTAGAAGAGGTTTTATGTTTAAATTTTCCTGTGACTTAAAAACTGCAAATTAGTTCATTATGGAAAATTTGGAAAATCCATATGTAAATACATACAAAGATATATACATACATAAAGAAATAAATAGACAGGCCTGGATTTTCAAGTCCATTGATAAGCAAACAGAACATTTTGGTGAGTTTCCTTCTATTCATTCTGCCTAGGCATATAGGTGCAATTTGCTTTATTCTGAAATTTTAATTAATAATGTATTCTAGACATATTACATAATGCACTCTTTAATCACTATTCTGCATTAAATATTTAATCATTGCTCAATAGATGCAATTTAATTTTTTCAAATTATGTGCTATTACAAAAAATGCTTATGTAAACATTCCATTCTGTACTTTTGGCATGTGGTGAGATAAATTCCTAGAGTTAAAAACATTGGGTTAAAGGAACACGCAATTCCAATTCTGATATTCCCAAATCGCCAGCCCTAAAAACAGTGTACTGTGGTGTCTGTTTCTCCACACATTCACAACACTGAATATCTATATCCATTTTCTTGAATCTGTTAGGAACAAATGATAGCCAATTATGCACAAACACACACAGCGTCAGATGTCAGATTTCACATTAGGAACTAGGGATATAATGGTAAAGCAGAGCACACGAATTCTTTCCCATAGAACTTATAGTACTGTGTTTGAAATTTGTGTTTTTCTTTAAAAAAGAAATTGGAGTGTCTTTTGATATTGTCATTTTGGTGAACTTTCTGTGAAATTATAATCAAATCATTTGCCAAATTATGCTCTGGAATGTTTGACGATTTTAGGAAATTTATGCATCTTATGGGTATTAATTCTTTGTGTCACACACACACATATATATTTTAAAATTTTTTCTCTAGTGAAGAAGTCTCTCCTACCTATCTGTATTGCCTACCCCAGGCCATTTCATACTCAGGTTGCATGCTTGTCCCTTAAGGCATTTGAACTTCTGAAACGGAGTAATTGAAGAAAGGCGTTTGAGGGAAGGCTCATCTTTGAGGAGGTGGCATTCGGTCCAAGAACTGAAGGACAAGATGCACAAGCTGTGGGTGGAGCTGGGAAAGGGCCATTCCAGAAGAAGAGAAAACAATACAGGGGGTCTCTGCCTTCCTGTTTCTTACATTAGAAGGAGGCAGGCAGACAGTGAAATAGTGAATAAAGAAGTGGAACAAAGAAAAAGGTAGACTCAGATTGTATCAGGAAAGAATCAGGAAGCTTCTCTAGGGAGATTTAGACAACGGTGCATAATTGCACGTCCTAAAAAACAGGACGTTTGGGAACAACTTCTTCAGAAAGATATTATTTAAACTTATACTTAAAAAATGAAAAGTTGTTAGACACAGAAATGGGTTAAAATGAAAAAGTAAAGTAACCAGAGTGAGGGCTGGAGGTGACAAAATACCTGGCATTTTCTAAGAACTGCAATGGCAGGACCCAGCCACCCTGCAGAGAAGGCAGCGAACACTGTGGGAGGAGGACCGAGGTCCTGGAACCATATGCTGAAGCGCCTTAGAATACTGTATAAAGTTTATTTACATGACATTCTTAAAGGAATAGAAAGTCCCTGAATTGAGTTAAATGTAACAGTTATTTGATATTATCTGCATTTTAAAATGACTACAAATTGTGGGCTATTTGCTCCCACTTTTCTCTTCACCTGGAGCTCTCTTCTCCAGTTCTTTCCATAGCTCACTCCTGGACTTCCTCAGATATTTGCTCCAGTGTCACATTCCCAGTGAGGCCATGTCTCTCTACTCTACTAAAAATTGCACTCCACAATTTCTCAGTCCCCTTCCATACTTTTTCTTTTCCTTCTTAGCACTTTTAACCATCTAAACTATACATATTCAGCTAGCATTTCTTATTTATTGTGTTCCCCCCATTAGGATACAGCTCCATGAGGGCATGGATTTTTGTCTTTTCTGTTCAATACTATATCCCCTACACTAGAATAATGACAGGAGGATAATAAACGTCCCTGTTGTAGACTGAATGCGTGTCCCCCCAAAATTCACATGTTGAAACCCTACCCTCAATGTGATGGTGTTAGGTGGTGGGGCCCTTGAGGAGGTAATTAAGATTAGATGAGGTCATAAAGGTGGAGCTGTCATGAATGGGATGAATGCCCTTGAAAGAGTCAGGAGAGAGCATGCTTCCTTTCTCTGCTCTCTGCCATGGGAGGACACAACCAGAAGTTGACACTCTGCAACCCTGAAGGGGGCCCTCACCAGAACTTGATCAGACTGGCACCCGGATCTCAGACTTCCAGGCTTCAGAACTGTGAGAAAAATATTTTATAAGCCACCCAGTTTATGGTAGTTTGTTATAGTAGCCCCAACTGCCTAAGACAGTCCCCAATACCTATTCTCGAATTAATGAATGGCATGCAAAATTCAAATCAGGGCAAACAGGTGGGATTTGCAACAGTCCATGAGAGGGATTGGACTGAATTGGATTATAAAGTGTCTGTAGAACCTGAGGACTTAGTAATAACAGATTTGAGGTGAGGGAAGAAGAAATGGGTGGGATCAAGGAGAATTGTCTAATTTTGGTTAGTGATGCATTTCATCAAAAAAAAAAAAAAAATAGAGAGAGACTGAGGGCAGTAAAGACTGTGGTGTCAGTCAGGCCTTGTTTAGCCAGAGTGTGGTCAAATGGTCACAACACTGCCGGGAGTCCCTTCTATTAATTTGTACCTCGAAAGCATCTCCTACTATTTTGAGAAGTTGTAATTCAGGTATATATTCCTACATCTGATCTCTTAAATATCTATTGTTCATGTTGATTATAGTCAGAATTCTCAAACTGGGAAAGCAATTTGTTGATTTTCCAACTTTTAAATCTCAATAAAGAATGCTTATTTTCAAGGTGCTGTAATTCTGAGCATCTCATGTATCATTCCTCACAATCCTGAAGGGATCAGCCACAAAGGAAAAGGCAATGGCAGACAAAAGGAACTGTTTTCTTTCAAGTTAAAATTCATTGTGAGAATGGGGAATTTTGCCTCAGGAGAATATGTGGGCTTCTGTACTCAGTCCCATTTTAGACAGCAAATGTTGCCTTTGGGGACTAATTATAGGTATTTACCATAATAAGTTTGCTTTCTGTTTTATGCAAGTTCTAAGTCATCAATTTAAAAAGTTCACTTTTTTCTTAAGTAAAGTAAGAGTGTGTCTGTGGCTTACAAGAAATAACTAGGTACTATATATACAAAATAACCAAACGTTTCCACTTTCTAGAGCCTGTTTTTACCAGTTCTTCTCATGCTTCTATCACAAGACAAATACCACACTTGAATAAAGTGCATGAGCACTATTTTACTAACAGAACAGCATTGTCCTCAGGTCAATTGGAGATATTACTCTAGTTATGATTATTCTGATTTAAATCCCATAAACCTTTTCATAATAGGGTGCTGTGTCCAAGCGCCTCCAAGGGGGCAGACCCTACCTGATCCTATTTACCCCATTCCTTTCAAGCATACTGACACTATCCAATAATATCTGTAGTTTTGCACATTCCCCAAGAATGGTTTCTCCTTTTACTCTCCATTTTTTCCTTTTTTTAATTTAAACACTATCAATATCTTAGAACGCCTCAACCCTGAACATACCCCTTCTTCCTTTTTTTTTTTGGCTATTTTAGTTCAACTTTGCTTTTAACTCCACTGTCACTCCGAGATAGTCATATATCTCAATAAATATGTCTTTGGATTTAGTGACATTTTCCACTCAGTGTGATCTCCATTATCTTTTCCAGCCCACCCTACTCCTTTATTTGGAATTCAATTTCATTTGGGCCAAAATGTGTAATTTGGTAGTTCGTTAGGCAAGAGTCATAAAGTAGCAAACTTTCACAGTCTTTGCAGGTTTAAGAATGTATTTATTCTACTCTCCCCATTGAATCATACTGCATCAGGGTAAATAACTCTGGTTTTAAGTTTATTTCTCTGTTGTATTTTCAAGATATTATACGATTGTCTCTGCTATCTATTGTTGCTAACAAGAGGTATGTTATTAGTCTGATTATTATTCCTTTGTAAATAATGTCTCTTCTCTCCAGTGTCTCCTTAAGAATTTCATATTTTGTCTTCAATTTTTTACAGTTTCACTGTGCTATGTCTAAATCTGAATGTGTTTTATTTTGCCATTCTGGACATGGTATGTCTTTCAAAAATTCTGTTATCACTTTTAATATTGATTCTTCTCTGGTTTTTCAGTTCTCTTCTTCTAGAATTCATATTCTTCATATATTGAAGTTGCTGAGAAGTCTTTTGCAATTTACTGATTCTCTTTTCTTGACCAAGTCTTTGAGCTGTTAACTTTTAGGTCTGTTTGCCTTTTTCATTTCTGGAACTTCTATGTGTTTGTTTATTATAAAATCGACTCATTGTTTGTGTTTTCAAATCTACCTGTTTTTTCTTTATGGTCTTATTCTTTTGCTACTGCTTGAATATTTTCTCATGATTACTTTGAAATTTCTTTCAAATAATTCCACTATCTTTAGTTTTTTATGCATACATTATCATGTTTTTTGCACCTATTATCTCTCTCATTGTTGTTCATATCTCTTGATTAAAAGAATGTTATTTTACTTTGAGCTCATTTTCATCAATGGCTATTTTCCTTGAGGGACTCTTCTGCCATGGATAATTAAATCCTATACAATAATGAGTACTTCATCTTTAATGCCATTCTCCATTATTAGTCTGAATTCAGATTTTCTTGGTTTGCTTTAAACTTACGTTATGCTATGCTATGTTTAAAGTTATGTTTTATTTATTAAGGCTATTTTTTTTTGATCACCATTTTCTTACCAGGGGATATTTTGTTCGCTTCTGCTGGGGTTCCTCAGATGTTTCTGGTTCAGGAACAGTTTTTTGAGGAGCTGTTGATTGGGTCTTTTACTCCACAGTTCGTATGGATTTGAAGGTTATACCGCTGCAAGATACTAGTTTAGGTTTCTGATTTCCTTCCACTGCTCCAGATGGACTTTTGAGAGCTTCCCTAATCTGGGCAGTGGAGATTTCCTAGTCTGTGTTTTTTGGTTGAACGCTCCTTCTAGCCTTATGCATGTAGCAAAATTGCAGCTCCCCAAGGGCTGGCCCCGTGGCCAAGTGGTTAAGTTCACGCACTCCTCTGTAGGTGGCCCAGTGTTTCGTTGGTTCCAATCCTGGGTGCGGACGTGGCACTGTTCATCAAACCACGCTGAGGCAGCGTCCCACATGCCACAACTAGAAGGACCCACAACAAAGAATATACAAGTATGCACCAAGGGGCTTTGGGGAGAAAAAGGAAAAAAAATAAAATCTAAAAATTGCAGCTCCTCTTCTCTCAAAGACATAGCCCTCATCTCTGCTTTCACCAGGGCTTCAAAATTCCAGCTCCCAGACCTCTTAAGCTCAGTATACTGTTCCAATGCGCTGTGAATTGTCTGCCTTTAGCTTCAATTCCTATATCAAATTCAATTTCAGTGTTTGGTGGTTTTTTTTCTGGTTTCTAGGATGTTCCCTTTTTTGCTCTTGAATTCAGCTATATTTTCGAATTCATTGTTATATTGTTTATTTATTCTATGCATTTAACATGTCAGGAAACCCAGGAGATCTGAACCACTTCACTCTCACTGACTTACCAGAAATCTCCAATTCTATGAGCACCTTCTCTACTCACTGGAATATCTAGTCCAGTGTTATTCCTAATATCCTGAGATCTCTCTCACCTGAATTATACAATCATTTGTGAGTCCTGTCTATTTGGTATTTTCCTTTCTTATTATTCTAATTTAAGATTTTGCTGGAGGTACAAACACTTTAAACTTCATGGTTTGATCACCATTTTAATATGGCAAAAACAGAGCTCAAGTTTATTCTAAATTTCCTCATTCTCCATTCTTCCTGTTTCTAGATGTACTGTTTTACACTGTCAAATCTATTCATTTGATTATTTTGGATATTTTCTGACTGTAATCATTAGTACAACATGCTGTTACTCTCTGTTAGGCTGAATCCTCTTTCACACAGTCTATTCATAACTACACTTCTTTTCTCACACCCAGAATTAAAATCTTTATGTACTCCATGCAGCTCTCTTTCTCACACATTTGAACCTACTCCTCTGCCCAATCAGCCTACATATGTTCTATTTTCTGACAAACTGTGAAAATTAGAAAGTTACTATACTTATTTTATTGGAAATATCATCCTCTGGTTTTGATAAAGGTAAGAATAGATAATCCCTTGAGCAGTAACACAATCGTCCCCAGAGTGACATAGATAGCACTCTCAGCTAGCCTACTCCCAAAGGCAGCTACTTGGAGGATGTGCCTTTTAGTCATGGTACATTTGATATATTTCATGGCATGCTTTGATATGATTTGTTTCAGAACACATTGCCAATTTACTGGCACTGGCACATAAGCTCAAATAATTATCATTTAGCAATAGGAGTTATTTCCTGTAAGTTCTACTACTTTCCACATTTCCAAGATCTACGTAAATAATTAAGGTAATTGATAGTAAACTTAGATGACTTTTTAGTTGGAGTACAACCCTATGCTTGTTTTACTTCTCCATTCCAAGAAGTGTATAATTACAGCGACTTTGCACAAGTCACTGTGAGAGGCTGGTGGAAGAAGATAGTAGAAGCAGGAAACAATGAACCAACAAATTTTTTTCTTTCAAGAAGTTCACTATTAAGAGTTTTGTATATATTTTTAAACAATAGCGTTCAAATGATTCACGCTAGGCAGAAAATCCCTGATACTTTTGGTGGAAACTACTACCCACATGTTTAATATTGCACAACAACATTGCAATATATACAGGATATTTACTGTTTGAGAAGTAGGGTGCCAAATGTTTTTAATTAATTGTGTCATTTAATCTCCACAGCATACCTATCAGTAGATGAAGAAATTGAGGCATGAAGTGAACTCACTCATCTAGCTGGCAAGTGGCAAAGTATTTTATCACTCAGGGTGATGCTCTCTGTCTATCTGATTAGAGAAGTAAATGATCGGGGCTGCAATGCCTTCAGGCTTGTCAGCCAGCTCTAACGCTTACTAAATTTGTCACCTAGGCCAGTCACTTGACTTCTACTGGCCTCAGTATTACCATCTATATAAATAAAAGGAGATCATCATCTACCTTGTAGGTTCTCACAAGCATCAAGTGAATCCCATATATTAAACAACTTACCCATAGTAAATGTCTTATAATTTTTTGTCGTATTGTTAATTTTTACTACTATGGTTATTAGTATATACCAAGACAGATTTGAGGTATAGCAGCTTTAATTAACTTCAGGAAATCTTCCTGACAAATAGAGTTCTACACTGATAAGATTAGCTGCTTCGAAATGTCCTTTCCTTTTTATCACTAGACACATGTATGGCTAATTTTGCATAACACTGTTCTTTCATTATGTGGGTGGTGGGGAAGCATTCAGTTATTAATTTATCCACTCATGACAAACATTTCATGAATTTTCTTACATGTTAGTTACTGAGGTAAACACTGTGAGAGAAAATGACAAATGAGACACAGCCTATATATTCAGGAAGCTTACTAAAAAACACCCAAAAGAAACAAAAAACCAGGCAATTAGAATATGATGAGAATAACTATCATGTTAAGGGTATACTATGACTTTATTCCAGAATGTAAGAATCATAAGGGCAGGAGTGCTGTGTTGTTCACTACTGAGCCCTCAGTGCTCAGGACAATGCCTTGCACATAGCAGGCACTCAATAAACTTCTGACAAACAACAATTTGGTGCTCTATGAGAGATACTAAGCCAAACGAAGACAAGGGGAGGCTTTTTGAATGGGGCGAATAGGAGTTAGGTCAAGAGGAGGATGAAAGTTATTACAAAAAGTATTTATCAATTGCAGGAAATTCTAGCATTGAATAGTGACACGCAATTTCAAGAAAGTGTAAAAAAGTTCATCATGGCTGGAGCGTAGCTCTAGAGGGAGAAAATAAAAAGGAGAAGAAGCAGATGTTGAGGGCTCTTGCACACCCTGACAGTTTCTCAATGAGGAAGTAAACAAGCTTGTCAGCAACAAATTGGTAGAATTAGATTTGCCTTTTAGAAAAAGCAGGATAACTGCAGTGTGGAGAGTGGTTGAGGTCGACAAAAGGAGAAATGGAAGGAAATGATAAACTAAAAACAAATTTTTCTATGGTCTTTGTGTAGATCATTTGAGCATGTTTTTGGATGAAGTCTAAACAGCTTTCATTAAGAAGTCCCTCATGACAGGTTCATACTTAGTCTTTGCAATGCTTAGCTGAGCATAATGTTAGAAGCAGACACGTAGAGATAGACAGGAAAATTAAGCTGTTGAGGCTTAATTCTGTTGATACATGATATATAGTGAAGTTATGAGATTTCATAGTCTGACTGAAGCACTAAATATTTAATTAGAGAGAAGCAATAGATCCTTGTTATTGAAAAGTAACACTCTGAAACAAGCCACTCCCTTTAAGGATTTGCTGAAAAGTTCTCCTGATTACTACTCATTACAGAAATTGAACTGAGCTGAAAATTTTGTATGTAAATTTCTGAAAGCAAAACATGTTCCATTTTAGGGGCAACCAGGAGCATTTCACAGGGAGTTTTTCGGACAATTTCAACTTTAATGACTAAGAATTGTTCACAATTTCACAAAATTAAACCTCCACTTTGAATCTCAACATTTGGAACCTGGGTGCCTCTTTAGTCAATTTTAAAATAGAAAGCTTTGTGCAACAGATTTTACACAATGCTCAATATAGAGGATATACTCTCCCTTGTATTTTGATATAATTTTTGATATCTTTAAGGTTTTAGCTGATGATATTTCCAAACTGTTAAAGGTGGAAAAGACATTTTAATGTTTCTATTATTAACATCCTGGTTCCTAAAATTCTACTTCCTAAATTGGGGGGTTTCAGATTATTACTAAAAAGAATTGAAAGTGCTACAATTTCAATCTGAATGGAGTAGGTTCACACGGTATCTTTCTCAGGGGAACAATGTTCTCGTTAACATATCTGCTTACTGTTGTCGCTCCAAATCTCAAAGAAGGAATTTGGGACATGTGTATCCTGCATGCCCTTCTCAATATTACTATGTCCTAGCAGCAACAATGCATGATACCTGAAGAAATGTAACTGCTTCCTCTGGGGTAATGTACTTGTAAATTATACAAACCCAGTAATTTGCCCTTATCTCAATTAGCAGGGTTATATAATGATCACAGAACATATAGGAAAATGAAAATATGCATTCTCAAATCATGCATAGACAATGAGTATTCTAGCTGAATAGTCTGGCAGTTTAGGAATTATAGTAATTTCTTGGAATATTAAAGAAGTATTATATTCTAGAAAACTTCATAGAGTTATACAGTCTAACCTTGTATGTACAATCTCCATTCACATGCTTTCCAAGTTAATTGCATTTGTATATCATTAAGGAAAAGGAAAAACTCAAGTTAGTTTAATTTTCTTCATATCTTTACTACTTCCCAAAGAGGAAAATAAATGGTACTGATTGAAATCCAGAGTACCTAGTGAGTAACATTACCATTTCACTGTCAAGGAGGTTGAAAATAGATTTTCTTGAATGGTTACAGTAAAATGAGAGTGGGATGATCAAATATAATAAGGAGCTAGTAGAGTTTGCAAGGTCATGGGTTTGTTTTAAAAGGAAATTTCATATTTTATTTTAGTCATAATTAATAAAATGTATATATACTCTGTAAATATTATAATTGTAGCATTTACAAAATGTCCTTATGCTTTCAGGATTTTGAACATATATTCAGATATCTTGGGAGATATATGCAGCTATAGTTTAATCAATTTAAAAGCTATAAGAATTACAGTAGAAGTAGAATTGCACATTTATTTTAGGTTGATATCTTTTTAGCATTTTAAAGACCTTGTTCTTTAGTTGACATATATTTTTTGTGATAAAAAAATCAGCTGTCATTCTTATCATTAGTCCCCTATATGTAATGTAGCTTCTTTTCCTGTTTAAAGATTTTTTCCTCTGTGACTTTAAGTTTTAATGAGATATAATTTACATATCATAAAATTCAGCCAGTTAAAATGTACAATCATAGTTTTTAGTGTATCATAGGGTTAGGTAACCAGAACCACTATCTAATTTTAGAATATTTTTATCACCCAGCATAAACTCTGTACCCGTTAGCTGCCACTCCTATTTAATCCCAAATCCACCAGCACTAGTTAACTACTCACCTACTTTCCACCTCTGTAGATTTGCCTTTTCTGGACATTTTACATAAATTGAATGGTGAAATGTGTGGTCTTTTGTGATATTTAGCATGTTTTTAAAGTTCATCCACGTTGTAGCATGTATCAGTACTTCATCCCTTTTTATGGTTGAATAAATATGCCATTGCGTGGAGATGCCACATTTTGTGTAGCTTTTATCATCGTTGGGCATAGGAGCAGTTCCCACATTTTGGCTATTATGAATGATGTTGCTACAAACATTTGTGTACAAGCTTTTGTCCAGACATGTGTTTTCAGTTCTCTTGGGCAGATACCTTGTAGTGGAATTGCTGGGTCCGATGGTAACTCTATATTTAACCTGTTGAGGAAAGAGCAAATTATTTTATATAGTGTTTGCATCATTTTAAAATCCCACTAGCAAAGTATGAGGGTTTAAAATTCTCCACATCTTCATTAACATTATCTCCTTTTTAATTTTGTTTATTTTAGTCATGCCAAGAGGTGTGATGTCATATCTCATGGTTTTGATTTGCATTTCCCTAGTGACTAAGCAACATTTTGAGTAAATTTTAGGTACTTATCAACCATTTATATCTTTTTTGGAGAAATATCTATTCCTTTTTGGTTTGGTTGTCTTTTTATTATTGAGTTGTAAGACTTCTTTGTATATTGTGGATACAAGTCCCTTATCAAATATAATATTTGTAAATATTTTCTCTCATTCTGTGGGGTGTCTTCACTTTCTTCATGATTCCATTTGCAGTGCAAAAGTTTTTAATTCTGAGGAAGTTCAATTTATCTCTTTTCTTTTGTACTCATAGTTGGCTGTTATATCTAAGAAGCCACTGTCTAACCCAAAGTCACACAGACTTAATCTTAAGTTTTCTCCTAAAAGTTTTACAGTTTTAGCCATTACATTTAGGTCTGTGATTCATACTGAGTAAATTTTATATATGGTATGAGATCAGAGTACAACTTCATTCTTTGCATGTAGCTATCCAGTTGTCCAAGCACCAATGTTGAAAAGACTATTCTTTCTTCGTTGAATTCTTCTGGCACTTGTTTTAAAGATCAATGTAGGAGTTTATTTTTGGAATCCTTTAGACCTTTTGACAGGGAATATGTGTACAGCAATGCATGGCAATTTGTCTTTGGGTGGTGACCATGATATAGTCTACACAGAAACAGAAATATAATGACGTATGCCTGAAAGTTACATAATGTTATAAACCAATGTTACTTCAATTAAAAAAAAATTCCCTCAATGATGTTTTGTAGTTTTCAGTATACAATTCTTGCACTTTCATAAAATCTATTTTTAGGCATTTTATTCTTTTTAATGTTACTGTAAAAGGAATTATATCTTAATTTTATTTTCAGAGTATTCATTGCTAATAGATGGAAAGGCAATTGATTTTTTTATATTGATTGTGTATCCTACAACCTTGATGAATTCATTTATTAGTTCTAATAGTTTTCTTGTGGATTTCTTAGGATTTTCTATGAAAAGATCATGTCATCTGTGAATAGAAATAGTTTGAGTTCTTTCTTTCTAATCTATATGTCTTTTATATCTTTTTCTTGTCTAATTACCCTGGCAAGAACCTTAGTACCATGTTGAAAAGAAGTAGCAACAGTAGATATCCTGTCTTGTAGATATATTGAATAATATACATAATATTCAATAGTTACAAATATAAGGTGGTCAGGAATAAATATAATAAAATATTTAATAAATTATAAGAAAAGTATAAAATGCCATTGAAATACTTAGATAAGACTCAGCTAAATTGGCTGTAAGGCTTAGCATACTATTATATAGTTTTCCACAAATTAATCTATAAATATGTTACAAACTTATTTTAACAGATGTTTGTTTTTATTCATGTTATTTTAGAAATTGAAGAGCAAATCTTTGGTATTCATCTGGTGGAACAAAAGGCAAAGAATAGAAAAATAATCTTGAGAAATACGATACTTTAGATCCTTTTGGTATCATGTAAAAATTATACCTTTAAAACAAGAGTATTTAAATTGTGTGATACTAGATCAGAACTATGTAACTGGAAACCAATATGGAGCATAGAATCATATATATAAAAATCTTACATGATGTAGCCATCATTACAAAATTATTAGTATGGAATATTTAGCAAATGTTGTTAGACAAGTTGTTTAAATTAAATTAGTTCCTTGTATCCTATCATAAGCAAATATTAATTCTATGGGATTTCAGGAACTAACTTTTGGTTTACTTTGATGCAAGATACTTTTCATTTGTTTGGTTGGTTCTTATTACATTAATTCTTGTTCTTATTAATACATTAATACTTTTTATCATTTCATTCATTATTGTGACTGACAAATTGAAGGAACCCACTAGTTATCTTTTCAGTGAATGTGTGTATAAGGCTACCAATGCAACCCAAGTGGGGTTTGATGACAACAGTGTTAAAGTCAGGAATTCATGAAGATTTCAGTCTATTCTATACCTCAGCAGACCAAAAATATCAGCATTCCCTCCATTACCATGGAAATATAATCCAACCCCTAGTGAAATTCCAATGAGAGATTTATTGAGTCATTAGTAAGTATTTATATTATATTAAATTAAAAAATCTTACAGATTATTTTTAAAATAGTAAGAATGATTAGAAATCTTTGAGGAAAAACTGGAAAGGTTTACACTTTTCTTACCAGCTATCCAACATTGTTTCAAAATAACAGTTCAAAACAGTAAAATACGCACTGACATCAGAACAGGAATGGACCAATAGCTCAATGGAACAAAAAGATTGATCTAGACATAAATACAAATATATGGGGACTTAATGTGGGATGAAATTGACATTGGTAATCAATGGGATGAATATATATTTTTTAATATGGTTGGGACAATTGACCCTTCATTTAGGAAGTTATATCTACAGTTAGGTTTCTATCTATGTTAAACCCAAATTAGTAACACTTGAATGAAAAAATATAAACGTGAAAATAAAATGGTAAAAGTACAGATTAAACAAATGCCAATACTTTTACATTTCTTGAAGTTATGTAATACAATAAGAAATCAGTAAGCAAATTATTAATACATTTTACTCTATCAGAATCTATACTTTAAAAAAGCTTGTATAGGAAGGTAATTCATGACCAAATTAAAACATTTTATTTACCTATTTATTTATTTTGTTCATTTGTTTTATTATTTCTTTCAGGAAGATTGGCCCTGAGCTAACATCTGTTACCAATCTTCCTCTTTTTTCCTTTTTTTAAAGTTTTTTTCTCCCCAAATACCCAGTAGATAGTTGTATATCCTAGTTGTAGGTCGTTCTAGTTCTTCTCTGTGGGACGCCTCCACAGCATGGCTTGATGAGCCATGCTAGGTCTGTGCCCAGGATCTGAACCGGTAGACCCTGAGCTGCTGTAGCAGAGTGCACAAACTTAACCACTTCACCATGGGGCCGGCCCTAAAACATTTTAAAATGGGACAAAAATTAATATACATGGCTATCAAATAATTAGCACTCATTGAATATTTGCAAACATTACTCTTCCTTGTTTTATTTTTAATAACACCTGTCATTCTTCATAATTGATATATGTATTTTTTATTGTTTCTCCTCATCCAATAGAATGTGAGCCCCAAGACAGCAGTTATTTTTATCTATTTAATTTAACAAGGTATTTCCAATATTCCAGGTATTTCCACCCCAGAATATGGACTGACTTACTATAGTTTTTAGTAAATGACATCAATAAGAATTGTCCACCACCACAATATAAAAATGGGCGCAGTATTAGAAGAGAAAAAAAATGCTACAAGAAGAAATACTAAGTATCACCAATGATACGAAATAAGCTCAATCTTGACATTTACAAGTTAAAGCCATTACATTTTTTATTATGTATTTGACTGGCAAACTTTTAATTGCTTAACATATCCATCGTTTATAAGGATATAGAGAAATATGTAGTGTAAATTGAGGAGTGATATGGCACTAAAAAGCATAGATACATTGGGGTGCAGACACTTGATTTTTGGACACATGCTAAAACTATAATGAGAGAACTATGCAAAAACATCTACAAGGATAAATGTTCATCTATCTGTGTGTGTGTGTGTGTGTAGAATGAGAGAGAGATACAGATGATATAAAAACTGCATATGTATTATATATATATATATACCAGTATATATATTATATATGGCACCAGGTAGCAATATATATAAAAATTATGCATATATATACATACACATACATACACTCTCTCTCGTCTATATCTCTACATACCTATATAATCTCTAAATGTATCTAGATAGTGAGATAGATACAAGTAGAGATATAGAAGTCTGGTGTAATGCTCACCCAAACACTAATAGTGTTAGGGTTTAGAGCTATTTTCTAATTCTTTTCAGCTGTTTTGTTGTAAATATTTACATTGAATAAGAGCCAAAATTTCATAATCTGAAAGAGAAAAGAATCAGTGGCATTTTTAAGGGGACCAGCAAAAATCTCAGATTATTTCAATAATCTGAGATGTGTTTTTGTTATGTTTTGTCAAGGGCAGAGATTCTCCCTGTTTACCATTGCATTTTATTCAGCAAATAAAGTGATTGGCAACTAGTAGGTGGTTAATAATGATGTACTGAATAAATGAATGAATGAATAAACACCAAGAGGACACTTACAGTTATGGAATCTATTTCTCTCCCCTTCCCTACAGTTATGGAATCTATTTCTCTCCCCTTCCCTACTTTACTATCTTTGAGAAGAATTGCCTAGAAACTCAATCTGTTACTAATAGTAAAAATTAATTTATTTTTATCTAACAGATTTTTAATCTGTTTTTTCTTTACTGATGTATATAGTCCCCTGATTTTAATTCTCTATACTTGGAGAACTTTCTGTTTAGTCTTGAAACTCCACGTTGCTAGTTGGAATATGGAGGAAACTAAAGCCAGGCAATAATCTGTCTGAAAATAAGAGGAAAACCACTCACCTGCGGCCAATAACCCACTCTATTTCCTGAAGCCATTCTTATTTCCATACTGAAGTGCTTTGCATAGGTGAAAATGGCGACACTGATTGGTTGAGGTAACCAAGGTCACAGAAGGAGTTCAAGTCACTATTTGATCCGCTCAGAGAACTCAGTAACACATCCTGCTAAGGAGACTCAAAGCTCTATCTTGCTCATTGTTCGTCTGAGTGAACTGATTGATGATCTACGCTATCGCATCCTGCATCGCTGCCTCGAGAAGAGCTCAACTTTTCAGAATCAACTAGTCTCCTTACATAGTTTAAAAAAATAATTAAAGATCATAAATTCAGATGTAATCAGATTTGATTGCTCAGATTTCTTTTTTTATGACTTTGAACTTCTGGATAATAGAAGAGTTATTTCTAAAAGATACTTGTTTCAAAAATAAAAGGGATATGCTTTTTCAAAGTGATATACCTTTATCCTTGAATCTATAAACCCAATTTTGATTAATTTGATTAATCTTGATTAAATATCAATGTGAAAAGGTTTATTCTATTGCTAAGAGTTCACTCATTAGAATTGAACAAAGGGGACACACACACTCACATGCACAGACATCCACATGTACACGCACCCAAGAAGAAAAGTCTGGCAAGTATTTAATTGGCTGAAAAGTAACAAAAAGCCTGACAATGTCAATAGACTTATAATGGTCCAGTCTGATACGAGAGAGCTGAGCTCTGACAGAAGCCAAAACCTTGTTGGTTCATTATCAGTTCTGGAAAATGGGATGAAACATTTGTTTCCTAAACTTAGACAAGTCACAGTTGAGCCTGTAACATGATTCACAACCAAGAACAGGGGGACTTTCTGGGAGAAGGCAGGAATCTACCTGAGAAAGAGAGAGGAGGCTAGAAAGGAGTCAGCCAAAGAGGTGGGTGTCAAACCGTATAGCAGTTTAGATGGATTTTGATATTTACCTTTCCCTGGTGGCACGTAAAAGCATATTATAGCATATGGCCTCCACAGTTGCCTGCGGATCCCTTCCTTTACACTCTCACCCTGTCTTACATATGCCTCTCTCTATTTTAGAATGCCCATCTCCATATTTAGGCATAGCTACCTTGCTTTAGTATCCTTCTGGATCATCCCACTGGCTTTTCCTTTGGGCTTCATACATGGCCCTGGACCTTTGTCCTTTTGGTTTTGAAATACATCGTGTCTCTGCTTATGCTTCATTTTAGCCTTGCAAGCCTCTGTCAGGTGGGCAGGCCCTGGCATGCAGCAAATGAAGTTGGGCTTCAGAAGGCAGGTGTTTGTACACAGAGCTATCCCTGCGAGCCCGGAGGCCAGGAAGACTTCATTCTCCCTAGGACACTAATCACAATTTAGCCAACGGTTTTGAAGAATTTTATAATGGTGAAATTTTATTCCTTTGAATGTGTTAAAGCACATTCAACATAGTTCAAATAGGTTGTGAGCTTCTTAAGGTCAGGTACCTTGCCTTATCATTTATCACAACACTCATACACTGTAGGCGGTCAGTGAATGCCAAAGGAAAGAATCAAAGAATGAAGAAAAGCCAAACACACATACGTCTCACTTCTTAAATCAATTCATTCTTTCAAACTATTTAGGTATTACACAGATGAAATGTTTAGCCAATTTTTATGAGTCTTTTAAGAATCCAACTATTACCAAAGTCTTTTTTATTTCCTCTTAGACTCATGGAGCAACACTGGGAAATTACATGATGAAATTAATTTTAAAATTTAAATCTAAGTTTTCATTATTCCATAGTTTTCCAAGGCTACTTTAAAAATAAAACTGAGTTTATTTTTATTTTTACAAAAAGTATCAAGCCCACGTTTTATCACAGAGTTTATTTTTCTTACTTACAACTTTTCTTCCTCTTAAGAAATCCTAAATGCCAAAGCTTTCAGATCTATTTCAAATCAGTTCCTGATTCCACCATAATATTACCCCATCTCATTGACTTTCTCTTACATTTTTGATATAGGTATTTCTTTTTCTACTTGACATTTCGGCAACATTAATCTTGAAAAAAAATAAAACCTTTTTCCCTATTTTAAATACCATCATAACTGCTCTTCTTTATCGTGGCATTTAATTAATTGTGTATGATCAAGTAACTCCGTTTCCTTAAAACTTTATCTTTTAGTTTGCTTTCCAGTCTGACAATTAACAGGTAATAAAATGTTTAGATCAGCACTTTTGTACAAACGTATAAAAAGTCAAAGATTCACTGTCAAGCTCTCTGGGACATATTTAATCACTATGAGTGGAAAGGAAGACGGATTTTGATTAAGACTAGCTGAACCGATCAATAAAGACCTTGAACTTGCATAAGTTACTAGCGGCTATTCCCAATAATGGTGATAGCCTAAAAGTAAACCCTCAAACCATTAAAACAAAGTGAGCAACAGGTAACCTGACACTAGTTCTCTCCCCTACAAGGATTGTTTCAAATTGGATATCGATGTCAGTATCTTAGAAATTCAAATTACCCTATTCTTGCTGTTGTTTCTATTGTTTTTTTCCCTTTTTAAAATATTTTCTCCAGCTTCTCATTTAAATGACTTTATTCCCGAGCTTCATTAAAAGTACAAACCAGGGAAATACCATGGCTGCCTATCATTTTTGAAGATCCCAATTTTGGTGTACTAGTAGTTGAAGTTCAAAAGGCAGGAAAGGTCAAGGTAAAGGTGTACTGCTTCAAAATCCTCAAGATCCATTGGCTATAAGACTTAAACAAACAAGAAATTACTTTCATTGATTAAATGTAGATTGAATTAGGAGGAAAAAATGACAGGCACTGCTAAGGTTATGTCCCCCACTCATTGTTTAACTCAGCATGACTGATTCAATCTGCTGAGCCCCAAGGAAGGCCAAAGATGTCACTCATGGACTCCACACAATGCGGGATCCTTAGAAGAGCAAAATCGAAAAGTTGCACTTTATCCACTCACAGCCTGGAGCCACTGTTCTCATTCGGTCTTCTGTTAGCAGAACAATGGACTGCAGCAGGCTGTGGGCAGCTCTGCATAATAATCATAGGTATCCCACAGGCAAAGCTGTGGTTGCTTTTAAGACTTGACAGAATGTGTCTTGTAGGCATGACCTAGCAGATGGGGACTTTTTCCTTTCATCTTTCCCCAAAAGCCACCTAGGTGAAATATATAAAGCATCTTGATAAGGGATACATTTTCTCCTATAGGGGTAGTTTGATTACTATAAGCTGTTCCTCTTGTTCATTCACCTAAAAATAATTGCCGCTCTGTGGTGGAAGAAGTCAAGTATAGCCACAGAGACAGGGAGGGACCTTTTGCTCCATTCTGCTAATTTGTGTCACCTACTGAACTGCCTTATGTATTGATGGTAGAAAAAAAAAATGAAGCAGAAAATTAAGTCTGAAAGGATTTTTTGTCCTGCTGTCACTTTGTACAACATTTAGTTCAGTTGACATGACACTGTGTCTTTTGTTACATAAAACTGTCACATTGTCCCCTTCTGGTTAGCTGCAGTTGCTGCCCAAATCAATAATATCTGTCAAAACTGTCAAATAATGAAAGGATCCTATGATATGTTGGCTGCAGCAAATGATATTTTTGACTATCTTTTTAAATGTTACTAAATTAGGTCCAAACACATATTAGAAATGAAGAAATGACATAAGCTTTGTAAATGATATAACAAAGATGAAAATGAGGACATCACTTATCTACATAGGTATCTATTATTTGATAAACTTCTTATAATTTTAAAGGAAATTTTAAAAAGTCAATTTCAGATGGATCGCTTTTAGATAATGAAAACATTAGTTCCTAAGCAAAGAGGTAACTCAGAAACCTTGAGCTTCTATTTATTTTTTTCCTGTATGTAATGATAACTATTTAGTTATCAGAGAGAGAATTTATTCCAGATTTAGTTCCCTATGGAGGAACTCCTAAGGTATGGTTAGATCGTGAGAGGGAGTTGTCACTTACTGCTCTGTTTTCTATGCAGGAGACTCAGCTATTGCCCTCTCACATTATTTGTAAGCAGGAAACCAAGTCACAGAGAGCTGTAACTGAAGCCTGAGGTCTTACATATTCCTGACCAGTCCCTCTAATTGAAAACTATTGGAGAAAGCTCAAGAGCTGTTCCTTAGGTGCTTCGGTTGAACTAAAGAATAGTATATTTTATGTTAGTTAAATTGATCTCATATACTTTGTTCCACTCGGGGATAACATGCTTAGGTCTTCATGTTTTTAGTTTCTAACCAGGCAAAGAGCACACATACAAATGATGCTACTCACAGCTCCCTGAACCATCTGTTCATGCTTTTTTAAAATTTGTGTTTTAGTGTCTGAATTGAGCATGCTCTCAATGACCCTCTCTCCTGACCCCTCTAACTACCCCTCACACCCGCCAGGTGTTACTCCCTGTCAGAAATGTTCAGAATTAATTTCCCTCTTCTACACCTTATGTAACTTAGAGTATTTGGGTTCATGATAGATGTGCCTTGAATCCCCAATTCGATGGCCTATAGAAATCTAAAGAGCTGTCCACCTCCACACAGAGTACTATGGACTCCCACACAGGCTTAGCATTAACTTGGCTCAAATTCGAAACTCAACACCTCTGAGTTCTCCAGATATTTGTTACATATAAACATTAAGGTCTACTTAGACTTTATCAGATATATTTTGGATTAAAGATGATGAGTTTACATATTAAACAGTTTTCAACATCCTTTCACACATATTCTCTCATATTGAATTAGTACCATAGATTCCTGCACGTAAAAATAAGGAGAATGCATTCCAACATATTATTATTTAGTCCCAAGTATTCCTAAATTCCATTCTTTAGGATTTTAGTAAAAATTGTTTAAAATTTAAAAATAGATCTGATAAAGCCGACTGCGATCCTTCATACGTGAAGTTCAGTAATAAGCTTAGAGAGAGAGAACATTTAATTCTCTCAGTGATGAAATACGTGTTCTGTAAAATTCTGCAAGCCTTCCTAAATAATAACCAGAAAAAAGGTCCTGGATACAAGAACAAATAGATAGTCAAATTTACCAAAAATGTTTTAAAGTAAACTAGCCTTTACAAAATCCTGTATGTTTTAGAACAGAGAGAGTATGGTCACTTACGTTGGTAAAAATAACAATATATAAAAAAATTAAAGATTTACTTAATTTTTTATAAAATACTATTCTGAAAAAGTTTCTAGGCTTTCTAAATTCATGAGAATTCCAATATTTTAGTCCATCTAAATTTGTTGCCACGGGACCATTCAGCAGCAGAAGTCTTAGCTTGAATCTAGAATTCAGGCATTTGTAGGTCAGTCTGAAGGGTGCTGAGTTAGGCTCACTAAAGCTCTATTTTATGAGTGATTGAGAACTTTTCTAGATAATAATTTAACATAAAAGTAGAGCTAAAGTTAGACTCAGGGACAATGGATCATTATCTAAGAGGTTATGTGGTTTAGAGATTAGAACCATATCTGTTACTGATTTCTCTCTGGCTCAGTTTTATTGAAATTATGTCTAAGTCTTAGGATCAGGAGCCTGCAATAAAGAAGCATGGGAAAACCAAGAGTTAATTCAACACATGAACAAGGCAGTGGCAGCATAGACATCAGCAGCTACAGCAGGGTTTGAACAAAATAATACTCAAAACAAAACATATCTGAATTTGTTGGAAACAGATAAAGCAGTGTTTAGAGCGGGATTTATGAAGTTGTTTTCTTTTGAAAAGGTTAATAGAATTAACAAATCTACAGCTCTACTGATCGAGGGAGAAAATGAGTGAAGGATGACACACATTACCAATATCTGCTATTAAAAAGGGGGCATCACTACATATCTTAAAGACATTAAAAGAAACTAAGGAAATATTATAATCTATCTTATGCCAACACATTCAACAATTTATATGAAACAGATAAGTTCCTTAAAAACACGTTATCAAAACTGACTCAGGAAGAATTTGAAGAGATGAACAGCTCTATATCCATTAAGTAAATTAAATTTGTAATTAAATGCTTTTAGCAAAGAAAATTAAAAGCCCCATCAGCTTCAGTGGTGAATTCTATCAAACATTTAACACAGAACCAATACGAATCATATACAAATGCAAATATACACAAAAATGCAAAAAGAAGTGGGAATGTTCTAAGATATTTTATGAGCCAGAATTATCCCAACACCAAAACTAAACAGAGATATAATGAGAAAAAAAATTACAGACACAGTGTCCTTGCATCGATGCGAACAGTAAGACAATATTAACAAATGGAAGTACATATAAGAAGATGCCACCAAGTGTGATGTAGCCCAGAAATGTAAGATTGATATTCAAAAAGCAATCAATGCAATTCAACTCATTAATAGAACAGAAAAGAGGGTGGTCATATTTATAGATGCAGCAAAAGCATTTGAAAAGATTCAACATCTACTCATGATAAAACTCTCAAACCACTAGAAAGAGAACGCCTTGAACTTGCTATAGAAATCTATAAAAACTTACAGTAGTAACATACTTAATGAGAAGATAAAGAATGCTTTGCCCCTAATATTGGGAAGGAAGCAAAGATTTTTACTCTCCTCATTTGTATTCAACCTTTTATCAAAGGTCCTAGCCAGTTTAATAAGGCAGGCAGAGGAAATAACAGGCATACAAATTAGAAAGAAAAAAGTAAAATTGTTCTAATTCACAGATGACATAATTGTGTATGTGGAGAATCCTAAGGCGTCTAATAAAATGATCTGCTAGAACTAACAACTGGATTTAGCAATTTTGATAATAAATTGTACCTTCCTCTTTGGGGAGAAAATGGGTATATTTTTATTTGTTTGTAATGAAGTTTATTTATGTCTCATGGGAGCATTTTTTTTCTTTTATATTAAAGAATACAAAAAAGTTTTGTTGATGTTGGCAGTGAAGAGATAGACTTTAGTGGGCACCCATCATTTGTATCTGCTCTGACATTTTGGAACATTCCTTCAACATTTGGGAAAATGTCTCCGTATTGCAAATCCCTCATTATTTCTATAGAGTAAAAAGAATCACTCTATTTACAGCCTTCCTTGTCATTTGATATAAATTTCACCTGCCACCTTAATCCAAGCAAGACTTTGATACAAAACTATTGAGCAATCGAGTAGGAAGCGGGTATCCATCTTGCTGACGCTGGTGACAGCAGACACTGTGTGTTTCTGTGGGTGAAGACAGAGGTGGAAGCTTCCAGTCATTACTAAAGGCAGAATAGTTTTGGTACTAGAGACACTGCCAGGTTGCTGGTCCCATCAGATTCTGCATGGTTTTGTGATTGATGATAATATCACCTGAATTAACAGAAAGTCTGAAGTATGATGAAGGTGTCCCTAAATCTTAATAAAATCCTTCCTTGGCGTCAATTTGCTAGAGAAGATTCAGTGGTAGGAATCTGAAAACTCTGATGGATGTAATAAGATCCTGTGCCAGGATCCCTTAAATAAAGCATGTGTACGGTTTTCAGTCACTGACTTTGTTACTTAACTTAAACCATGCCCTTTGCTGTGCAGCCTTTAACCTGATCCCACCTGCCACTATTCTCTGGGACCACCAGATCTCATTTCGCTCTGCAGACTGACATCAATTGCATGAAAACTCAAAAGTTGGGGACCAGCCTGGTGGTGCAGTGGTTAAGTTTGCACATTCTGCTTCGGCAGTCTGGGGTTTGCTAGTTCAGATCCTGGGTGTGGACCTATGCACAGCTTGTCAAGCCATGCTGTGACAGGCGTCCCACATATAAAGTAGAGGAAGATGGGCACAGATGGTAGCTCAGGGCCAGTCTTCCTCAGCAAAAAGAGGAGGATTGGCAGCGGATGTTAGCTCAGGGCTGATCTTCCTTAAAAAAAAAAAACAACAAAAAGAATCCTCAAAAGTTGAGCTTTGTTTCTTTCTCCTCTGCTTTTCTGCTGTACACCCCTGCCAAGAGGGAATAAGCATGCAACCCCTTGCTACAGCCCTACTGATGAGCTCAGGGTTAATGGAAACAAATTGGAAGGAGCAAAACACATTGGTTTAAATATCAAAAACTTACCTTATTTGTATATTTATATTTACTCCACATAAGCAAAATAATACATCCTTTCCCAGCATCCATAATATACAAATATTTATTTAAAAATAACTCCCTAAACCACAAATAAATTATAAAGCAATAAATTACATAGACCATATTTTCTACCTACAAGAAAAATAATACAGAAAATTAATTTTTCTAAGTCTCAATTGCTTAGTAATTTAAAAACATCAAATAACTCTTGGATTACAGCCCAAAATAAACTGATTACAGACTCTTAAAAAATCACTAACAATGAGAACTCTAAATTTCTAAGTTGCAGCCAAAACGATATCCATTATAATAGAAAATTTCTCCTGTCTCGGTGAGCATTCCAAGTCTCGGTTGGACTTCAATATTTTTTTGCAAGCTTTTAATCACTTGCCTTATTCTTTAAAGGATATTAATCTTCATCTATATTTGTAGAAATCTGAATTCTCAAAGTTCCCTCCTGTGTTCACAAAGGACTGAAATCAGGATGTAAGTTGGCTTTTCCGCGTTATTGTCTCAGAGCTGGCCATGAGCATGCTCTGTCACTCTGCCGCTTCCAACAGTAATTAGATGATATTGAGAGGCAGATTCCTATAATGCTGAATTTCACTGAAGTAATCGAGTTCTATATTTCTATCAGATAAATAAACGACCCCTCAGTAGCTTCCTCAAGTCCTTAGTTTTTTTCCTGGAGAGTGTTTTCGTATCTTTTATCAAAGCACAGACTATGGGAGCCCTGGGAAAGCACCTCTGCTGGGTCTGCGGGTAGCTCCTGAGTGGGCTCTGTGAGCAAATGACTTGCGCTCCAACATGTATGTTTTCCAACATTTTTCACCCCTTGAGCATTCCCTATCAATCAGAAACTGAGCTTTTGGTAAAAATGACCCAAGTTAACGGCAGACCTGCAAAGGTCCTTTCTGCAGGTGATCAACCTGCACCGAAAACCACCTTGAAGTTCTCCAGCTGGTCCTTCTGCCTCAGTCAAGAAGTGTTCTTGGCCATTTCGGCCTAATTTACGAAGAAATTCACTGATTCTGGGACCCAGGTGTGAGAGCCTTCCCCTTCTTGCCACTGTGTGCTGTAGAGAAGACTAACTTGATTATTGGAAATGTAGGAAATTTGGTTTCTTTACGGTATGTGGCATATAGAACAGGCAACGCAAGATGTCGCATGGCAAATTCCAAGGGGTCGTTTTTAGGGGTCATTCTATTGGAAATTTTCTCTCTCCTACCAGAATCTGGGAAACTAGTAACCACATGGGGGTATCATGAGAGACACTAGAAAGGCAAGTGAATCATATGCATCTTCAACACCGAGCACATCGCCAAGTTCCTTCCTCCATCCATTGTCAGCAAGCATGAGAAAACGCAATGTCACATAAATCATATATATCAAAAAGGAGAAAGAGCGTTACTCTAGTAATTCAAAATGTTGAAATAAAAAGAAATGCTGATTATCACAATGATGCTGATCTAAACAGAAAATAATATAGAACAATAGAGACATAAAATAGGAAACATGACAAATGTGTGAACTTGTATCGGAATCTACTTTTACGTGAATGCAATTTTGAGAATATTACGCAACGATTACCACGTTAATAAATAGAATAAAATCAATCCATGTTACCTTCAAACTACTATTTATTTTTAAAAATACAAAATATATGCACTGCTAAGAAATTTCTCATTAGTAATGGTAATTATTTTCTGTAGTCTGTTTTAATTATACGTACCATCACCAATTCTTTTGTTTTCATAAAAACGATGTTTATCTTTTTTGTTTCTGCTGGTTTTTGTGTGTGGATAAAAAACCTAAGAAGATTGAATGGAAGCAATCTGTTCCACACTTCTAGAAGCTAAAATCTCTTTCTGCATTTACAGACATAAGCTGCCTATGCATACTCTTCCTACTTACCATTTTACTGCTTGACATATTTGTTTCCCAATTCGTTTCATATATAATTTCTCCAAGTAAATCAACTGCTCTTGGTTCTCAGAATTCTGAAAATACACCATATTTCTATTTCTGCATGTTGTGCTAAGACTCCTTCTGACAACCTTGCTTTATGCTAATAAGTTATAATGTTCTTTTGATAATTCATTATCATCTATCAGTTTCCCTGTGTCAACTTTCTCAGAATATATTTCCTGAGACTCCTTCAATATACATATTAAATTTTTTGTTACATTTCAATCAGACAATTTTCAAGATAGTTGTTTAAAAACTGTGACTTTGCCTACTTCTCCTTGCAGTTTTACTAGATTTGGTTTTTAAATATCATAACTGTGTGACTAGATGCATAAAGGTGTATATATATGTTTATATCATTGTCGTTGATACCAACAGGAAATAAAAAGAACATACTATTACATTTAACATTATATATAGTTATATACTATTTTATTTTTATTTTTAATTTTAATTTTGTTATTTATTTTATAATAATAATATACATATAATATATAATATATATTTAATTTAATATATATTTTATTTTTATTTTTAATTTTAATTTTGTTATTTGTTTTATAACAATACATATTAATATAATATATTATTAAATATATATGTATATATAAATATAATACATAAATAATAAAGTAAAAATAATTATTTATTAATTGTAATTAATTAATTTATATATATATATAAAACAGATGTTATATCATCACAACAGGCTGGCCCCTAGTATACTATTTTTTATATAATATTGCATATAACATATATACTATCATACATATATAGATTGTCTTTATTATCAACAGGAAATACAAATAATATACTATTGCATCAACCATACTGTTTCTGGAATCAGACCACCTAGAATTGACTTGAGTCTTTACCACTTAATAGCTGTGTCCTTGGGCAAGCCAATTAAATCCTCTGCACCTCAGTTTCCTATCTGAAAAGTGTAAATGAAGGTAGTAACAGTCTTTACCTCATAGCTTTGTTATGAATATTGAAAGAGTTAACACTTAAGAGTTAACTCTGCCTTAACACACTGAGCACTCAATCAATGCTTGCCATTTTATTACAGAATACTCTTCTCTGTCCCTTGTGAAGCTTTGTACCCACAATTCTATTTTTGACGTAAATACCACTTGCTTCCATCTTGTTGGCATTTGCAGAGTATATCTTTTTCATTTTCTTTATCGTCACTCTGCCATATTGGTTCTGAGTGTGTCTCTTATAGAGAGCACTGTGTGGAACGATTTTGAAGTTACATTTTCTAGTTCTATTCGTTCCCTGGATAACCATTGTTATCATTCATACTTGAAACTATTTTTCTAACTAGATTAGAAATGATAACAATTTGTTGTTATCTTAGATTTTAGTTCCAGTTTGTTAACTTCATATAGTCAGTTTATTGGGAAGTAACAAGTAACAATGTTTTACTCTTTTCCTGCCTTTCCACTGCTTCTCGAGTCAGACTCTTCCACTTTTCTTCTAGTTTATTTGTCTTTTCTTTTCTGTTTTCTTTTCCCCTGTAAAATGTCTGGTAAATTTTTCAGAAAAAGTTTTGTCATTTTAATATATTTTGAATTTTTTCAGATGTTAAATATTTACTTGGCCTTCATATATAATTAGGTATGGATGTCTATATTAAAAATTATTTTTCTCCTGACATTTGCAAACATTTCTCCACTATCTTGGAGTAAACAATGATGCTGTGAGAAGTTTGAAGGTAATTTGATCCTCATTAGTTTATAAATAATCTAGTTTATTTTCTGGAGAGGTTTTCAGCTTTTTGTTTTTGTCATGGTACCCAGAACTTGCACTATGAGGTATCCAGGTATGTGAATACTTCTGTCCCTCATTGGTAGGCTGAGCTTTTAGATGCTCTCCAGCTGCTTAACTGCCTCCCTTGGTATCACTCCCATGATTGTTTCTTGGCAAAGAGTATTTGCAGATGTAATTAAGGTTATTAATCAGTTGATCTTAAGTTGGGAGATTATCTGGGTGGGCAGAAAGTCTCAGCTGGTAGCAGCAGTAGAAGTTAGAGATCTGAAGCATGAGAAGGATTTGACAAGAGGGAAGTTCTCTGTTGCTGAGATAAAGGTGGCCATAGGGCAATGTTATGATTTTGTTAAATCAACACTTGTTAAGTAAAGCCCCTGGGTGCCAGAGGGTACAACATGATTCAACAAAAGATCACAAGAGAAATTGAGATTGACAAGTTTATTACTCACAGGTCCTGGAGGAAGTATGTGGTACACTTTGATGGGCTACACAGAAAGGTCAAAGCAGAGTGCAGGCAGAGAGAGAGCAGCAGGACCTGGGGCACATGCCTTTATTAGGGTGGAGTGGAGTGCTTTGTGGTTCCCAAATTGATCAACCCAAATAAAAAAGAGCAGGGTTTTGGTATGCTCCATGGGGATCTTATCTAAGGGGCGCACAAGAGGAAATCTTTAGAAGGTGGAGGAGACTGTTTATCACAAGGCCCTTGGGAAAGTCATATCAGGAGCTTACATGTACTTGTGACTCTGAGGGCTGTTATCTGTTATATGGTTGCATGAGGGGCTAGCGTCAGTTTAAGGCCCCAACAGGTGGCTTGGCCAAACAAAATGGATCCTGAGGCAGCAATAGCATGGAGTAGCTTAGCTAAACTCTGGACAGGCAAGGACCTGAGAGTGGCCTTTAGGAGCGAAAAGCAATCCTCAGTTAAGAGTGTACACCAATCCTACGGCCGCAATAAATTGAATTCTACCAACAACTTAAATGAGCTTGGAAGCAGATTCTTCCCAGAGCCTGCAGATAAGAGCCCAGCTGGGCTGACACCTTGACTTTGGCACTGTAAGACCCTAAGCAGAGAACCAGCCCAGCCTATGTGGGCTTCTCACTTACAAGACTAAGGGCTAATAAATGGGTGTTGTTTTAATTCACTACATTTTTACCAATTTTTAATGCACTAATAGAAAAATAATAAACCACAATGTTATCCTCTTCGTGTATATTTTGGATATGTCTTGTGGCGTATCCTCTCAGTGTATGCTTAGCCTCATTCTTGCTGTGGCAACTGGCTTTGCATAGGTGTCCCTGAGCAGCTGTCACTTTCAGAACCAGGCTTACTCTGAAGCTGTGGTGTGGGATGTCCATGGGAATGGACTTGGGAGGCATTCATGCGCAGCCTGGATATAAGAGGACTTATAGGTCACCCTCGATCATTGAGGCAGGAGGCAGAAGTAAAATGCCCTCCAACCTTTATTCTCTAATGAATAAATCTATGACATATTCTATGTGTCTTCTTAAAAGGCCCCTCTGAGGAGAGGGTCAAGTTCCCCGGATTTGTAACCACTCAAGAACTTACCCTTTATTGATTCACTATCAGTCTCTCAGTTCTGATCTCTGAAATCATTGACCAAAATAACCCACCTTTAGGAATCCGCTAGTTTCAGACTGATTTCAGCTGAGGCAGTAGAGGACAGGCTATGACTCTCTTCTACGTATCTTTTAGGCTCTGGTTTCTTTCTTCCGGGACTAAAGAGTGAATTCATTTTTATTATTTTTACTGAAATTATGGAGCTACCATTATTTTCCATTTTCCAATAATTTCTTAGAATTTGAGGTGGTAAGAGCTGGCTGCCAAATACCTGCCAGCACAGACTCTTCCTGTCCATATGATTTGACCAAAGTAAATCATATCACAAACTTCCTGATAGCTTTCCTTTTTCCTATTTTAGTATGCTAAATGTTCCTGAACAGATGCTTTTATTTGAATAAATGATCTTTGTATTGCACCCGTGTGCATGCCTGTGAGTATAGACAAGCCCATGTTCTTAACTGCTCAATGATCAAGCTGAGTTAGAGGACTTTACACGGTACTTTTTAAAGATGGTCTTTTGGATTCTGTCCTAATATGTCTTTACACAATTATCTGAAGAGTAAGAGGGAAGTACAATTTATATTTACTACTGTAATCTCTCTATTTTTATCATCCTTACTGGCTAGTACCTGGGAAGGCTACAATGGTTTAGCTGTATTCGAAGTATCCTAATTTATGGCAGATATTGTTGGTTACCTACAAGGTGACATACTTCTGGGCCCCTTCCCAAACGCAGAGGGAGAATTCCGCTTAGTCTAAATCAATCATAGCATTTCCATTCTCATTGCCAGTTACACAATTTGGTATTTGACCCAAATCTTACAAAGTGGAAGTAAAGGGACATCAGTTGTGGGATTTCCAAGAAAACTCTCCTGCCCTTGACACATGAAAAGAAGTAAAAGATTCCCTTTTTACTGTCCCTTCAAATATTTTTTTTAATTAGTAAATTTCATTTCTTTAGAGTAGTTTTAGGTTTGCAAAAAATTGGGTGGAAAGTACAGAGAGTCCCCATATGCCCTTCTCCTCTCCCCTCCTACATAATTTACATTAGGGTTCCCTCTTTGTGTTATACATTCTATGTATATTAACAAACGTGTGGCATATAACCGCCAAATATAGTATCATACAGAATGCTTTCATTGCCCTAAAAATCCTCTGTGCTTCACCAATTTATTCTTCTTTCATCCCTTCCCCTGTGTCCCTGGCAACCACCACTCTTTTTACTGTCTCCATAGATTTTCCTTTTCCAGAAGGTCATATGGTTGGAATCATATAGTGTTTAGGCTTTTCAGGCTTAGCAATATGAATTTAGTGTTCTTCCATGTCTTTTTGAGGCTAGATAGCTCATTTCTGTTTAGCACAGAATAATATTCCATTGTCTAGATTTACCACAGTTTATTTATCCACTCACTTACTAAAGGACATCTCAATAGCTTTCAAGTGTTGGAAATTATGAATAAAATTGAGATAAACATTCATGTGCAGGTTTTCATATGGACATAGTTTTCAGTTTATTTGGGTAAATACCAAGGAGCACGATTGTCAGATCATATGATCAGGGTATGTTTAGTTTGGTATGAAACTTTTAGATTGTCTTCCAAAGTGGCGGCTGAACTATATTGCAAACCCATCAGCAATAAATGGAGAGTTCCTGTTGCTTCACGTCCTCATCACCATTTGGTGTTGTCAGTGTTTTGGATTTTAGCCATTCCAACAGGTGTATAGTGCTGTCTCCTTTTAATTTACTATTCTGTAATGACATATGTTGTTGAACATCTTTTCATATGCTTTTTGCAATCTGCGTATTTTCTTGGTGAAGTGCCTGTTCAGAGTTTTTACCCAATTTTTAATTGAGTTGTTTGTTTTCTCACTGTTGAGATATACGTTTTGGATATAAATTCTTTATCAAATTTTCTCCCAATCTGTGACTTGTCTCTTCATTCACTTAACAGTATCCTCCACAGAGCAGAAGTTTTTAATTTTAATGAAGTCCAACTAATCAAAAGTCCAACATTTTATTTTTCGCGTTTCTAATGTTGTATCTAAACACTCATCGCCAAGCCCAGTGTCACCTAAATTTTCTGTGATATTTTGTTGCAGGAGTTTTATAGTTTTGCATTTCACATTTATGTCTGTGATACACTTTGAGTTAATTTTTGTGAAAGATATAAAGTCTGTGTCTAGATTCATTTCTTTCATGTGACTGTCCAGTTGTTTCAACAGTATTTGTTGAAAAGACTACCCTTTCTCATTGCATTGCTTTTGTTCATTTTTCAAGATTCAATTGACTATATTTGTTTGAGTCTATTATGGGCTCTCTATTCTGTTCAATGACCTTATTTATCTTTTCATTTATCAGAACTGCACTGTCTTAATTACTGTAGATTTATAGAAATAAAATCTTGAAATCGGGTAGTGTCAATCCTCTAGCTTTGTTCCTCTCTTTCAGTTCTGTGTTGTCTATTCCAGGTCTTTTGTCTTTCCATATAAACTTTAGAATCAATTTCCTGATATGCACAAACTAAGTTGATAGAATTTTCATTGACATTGTGTTGAATCCATAGATCAAGTTCAGAAGAACAGACATCTTAATAATATTGAGTCTTCCTATTCATGAACATGGAATATCTCTCCATTTATTTATACTTTTGATTTTAAAGGAAGTTTTCTGATTCTTCTATAGCCTTTTACTTTGTGGGCAATGGAGAATTCACGCTAAGTGCAGGAATTTGTTGCCCTGGACCTCTAACTTTCACCCATGCTTTTGGTTCCATGACCTGAAATATACAACAAAATCTTATTTTGATTTAGTTCTTACATGCATCAATGATTTAACAGGGACAGAACTGACTGTACTAGTCCTTCTTACTGTAGTCTCTATTTCTAAGATCATACTGTCTCATAATTCTTCACTTAACTGTCTTTGATGATTCACCGGGTCATTGCCCTAGTTAGAATTTTTCACATTCGTGGTTTTCCTTACAGCCTGACGGGTTCACTCACTCCTCACATTATCAGGCTATGCTACAGTGAATGAGAGAAGGAGGGAATGAGGGAGTGTGAACAGGAAAGCTTGAGGGTGAAAGATCTCTGGCACCTGTGTGTGGGTTGTTATTTACACTATGAATCAGCTTCAGCAAGCTTAGTAATGTTCACTGTTCTACAGTTTGCCATAAAATTAGTTAATGGGGCAATGTTTTATGGAGATCATAGTCAGGAGATTCACAGACTTGAAGCAAAAAAAAGAAAAAATCCCACTAGACACCAACAACAATATTCTTAAGTAAATAAAATAAAACAAAAAGTGTATGAAGGTCGAGAATCATTTCACTCTTACACAGGTATAAACTTTCTATCTCAAATCAGTGATGAACAACTTAAAAAAAGACAATGCCCATAGCATTTTTGTGAGTTAAATAAGAATTCTATTTTATGTCAGCTCTGCCTGTGAATGATGTCATTTATTGTGAAACATTTCCAAGACATTATTACACTGACAAGGAAAATAAGTCATTTATATAGGAGTTGTTTCTCTTAATATCCGTAATCATGTTTCAAATGCATTAAAAATTGTCCCAGCTTGAGATTTTATTTAGGATTGCTTTTTTTTCTGTGCACCAAATCGGGTTATAAATTTTCTGCAAAACAATGCATATCTATCCATACAAACAGCTGGATCTTCTGTGTTTGCTCCACGTGCTTCAGAAAAATAAGAACCTTGACAAACTGTATAAACACCGACAATTTCAATATCCAGCCTCACTTCCCTACTGAACCAGTCAAATTCGCCTGGTTACCAACTCTGAACAAGACCAGTCTGTACAAAATCTAGTTTAATAATCCCCACCTGAAACCACCCTATGACGTAATCTTCTACCACAAAACTTTCTAAAACCTCAGTGCTCAAACTGCTTGAGCATTCCTTGTGAATAAATTACTTTGGTCAGTGGCAAGTTTCTAGTGAATTCAATTTGATGTTTGATCCCAACGGATTTTCTAGTGGTCTTTGAGGGGAATTTGATATTAATTATAACTATGCCATTATGTGATTTTTCTTTACATTACATTAATTCTTACACAACTTTACAGTTTTTGAGTCTTAGAAATATTTCCTTTTCAATGCATATAACTGTATCTTTTCATATTTTACTACTACACAGGATATCAACTAGTACAACTTATTGACCACTTCCCCTGTTGTGTTTATCTATTTTCAATCCAATACCATGCATTTATAATTGATACTTCATAATATGGTTTAATAACTGATAAGTGTCTTTATTAAAAAATTGCCTCATCAATTTTTCCCTTTTATTCTTCCATGAAGAACTTGTTAAATTTTAACCACAATTCTGTAGTGATTTTGATCTAGATTGTACTGAATTATAGACAAATTTGGAGATAATAGATAGTTTGAAAATGGAGACCCTCCCCATCTAGGAACCAATTTATGTTATATTTATTCAATTCTATGTATGTATTTAGAGCTAGGCATTGGAGGAAGAAAGCTATCAGTATCTCTTTCAGGATTGAGTGAAAGATGTAGAGAAAAGTAAATCAAGAAAAAATAAAGACTATACAATGTGCTTATTTTTTTAAATAAACAGCATATTTATTTATTGAGTTAATTTGTGTAAGTTACAAAAATTTTTGAATATATTTATAGAGATATATGAATTTTCTCAAAATGTTAATTATAATTTATTTGAGGATAGTAAAATTAATAAAGAGATTATTTTCTTACATGTTTTAAATTTCTATTTGTATATTTTTAATTGGAACTTTTGTATAATAGTCATAAAATTATTTTATAATATAACACGCTGTAATCATAATAACTGTTAGCTATTTTATAACATTAAAAAATTAAACACATTTGCTTTATTCTATTTGTTATTATTCTTCATTCAAGTATAAATTCAAATGGGAGTATTTTATTTTTTCCAATTACATTTCAACATGTATTAAAACAATTATTTCATCTCATTTGACTTTTAATATTGAAAATCATTGATAGATTTTTGAAGGTTGAACCATTTTTGCATTTCTGAGATAAACTGCATTTGGTTATTATATTTTATTATTTTATACAATTATAAATAGCAGTTGCTAATATTTTGTTTGTAAAATTTGCATTGATATTCATAATTTGCATTACTTTTTAACATTATACTTACCTTTTTGGATTGGTAGTCAGCCAAAAGGTCAAAAGATATTTCCATCTTTTTTCTAGGATAAGTAATATTTTGATGATAAAGGAATTTGCTAAAACTCACCTGTAAAGCATTCTTATACTGGTGCCTTTTAAAGAGGTATATACATGACTGCTTTTTCAATGTCTTCAAAAAACTTAAACCATTCATTTTTTCAATTTTTTTCAGGAAATTTTGACTATTTAATTTTTTGGTAAAAGATGGTTAATCTAGGTAGATGGTTCTCAATTTGGGCACCCTTTGGAAAATGTTTGGAAATGTGTGTGGGCATTTTTTATTTTTACAAAGACTAGGGGAGAGGCACTAAACATTACTGACGGATTGCAGGCATGGTAAACACCATTCAATATATCAGACGGTTTTCACACACACACACACACACAAAACAACCTCAAAAAGATGATCACACTCAAAATCACATTCTTTGAGAGACATAGGCCTATATATGCAAATTCATTGATATAATGTTATACATTATATTCTTTTATTCATTTAAATGTACAGGCTTCTTTTTTAAGTAAATCTCCATATGTATGGTTTTTAATGCTTTTATTTCACCTCGTCAAAATCTCTTTCTAACCAGCAAAATGCTTGCTAACTGCATTTGTATTTTTTTTAAAACAGCTTTTGGTTGAAATCCATATCCATTCTTTTAACAATTTTTATTTTGAGATAACACAATATCAATATCAAAACCAGGACACTGACACTGATACCATTCACTGACCTTATTCATATGACATCAGTTTTATATGCACTCATTTGTGTGTTTGTGTGTGTGTGTGCATGTGTGTTTAGTTCTATGCACCTTTATCATGTACGTACATTCATGTGACTACCACTACAGTCAAGAGACAGAAAAGTTTCATCACAAGTAGTTATGGTCACTTCTATCCCTCCATTCACCCCAAACCAACTATTGGCAACCATCAAGCTATTCTCCAACTCTATTCTTTTGTTATTTTAAGATTGTTATATAAATGAAATAATTTATATGATTTATTTTGTATTGACTTTTGATATATCATTTATGTGATATTGCCTTTTTTTTCATCCAGTGTAATTTCCTTGAAATCTATCCAAGTTTTTGTATGTATCAATAGTTCATTTCTTTATATGGCTAAGTAGTATTCCATGGTATGGATGCATAACGTTTTGCTTAACCATTCACAGATCAATGGCATTGGTTGTTTAAAGTTTGGCTCCTATGAATAAAGCTGCTATGAACATTCATATACAGATTTTAGCGTTTTCTTATCTTTGGCAAAAATGCTCAAGTATGCAATTATGGAATCATATAAGGATGTATTTAGAGTATAAGAATCCACAATATTCTTTTCCAAAGTGATTGCAACATTTTACATTCCCATCAGCAATGTTTAAGTGATCCAGTTTTTCTGCATTCTTGATAGTATTTGGTGTTGCCATTATTTGTTTCACTATTTGTTTAAATAGACTTTATTTTTTACAGCAGTTTTACCTTTACAGGAATTAAGGGGAATTCATAGAGATTTCCAGTGTAAACGCTGCCCCACACGTGCCTACCCTCCATCATTATCAACAACTATATCCACTGGAGTGGTACATTTGTTTCAACTGATGAACCTAGACTGATGTGTCATCATCCCCTAAAGACCATAATTTACATTAGTGTTCACTCTTGGTGTTGTTAGTTCTATGGGTTTGGACAAATGTGTAATGAAATGTATCCACCATTATACTATCATACAGAGTAGTTTCACTACCCTAAAAATCCAAATATTTTCATGGCTTGATACTTCACTTCTTTTTAGGGCTGAATAATATTCCTTTGGCTAGATGTATTACAGTTTGTTTATGCACTCACCTCGTGAAAGATACCTTGGTTCCTTCCAAGTTTTGGCAATTATGAATAAGCCTGCTATCAACATTCATGTACAGGTTTTTGTGTGGGCATAAGTTTCAGCTTCTTTGGGTAAATACCAGGAGTGCAATCTCTGGATCATATGTTAAGAGTATGATTGGTTTGGTAGGAAACTATCAAACTGTCTCTAAAGTGGCTGCTTCATTTTACATTTCCATCAACAATGAAGGAGAGCTCCTGTTGCTCTACATACTTGCCAGCATTTGTTGTTGTCAGGTTTCTGGGTTTTGACCATTCTAATAGTTGTGCAGTAGTATCTCGTTGTATTAATTCGCATTTCCCTGATGATATATGATATGGAGCATCTTTTCATATGATTATTTGCCATCTATATATCTTCTTTGGGGGGGGGGTGTCTGACAAGGTCTTTGGCCCATTTTTTAGTTAAATTGTTTGTATTCTTACTGTTGAATTTTAAGAATTCTTTGTATATTTTGGATAACAGCCTTTTATAAGAAATGTCTTTTTCAAAGATTTTCTCCCAGTGTGTGTCTAGTCTTTTCACTCTCTTGACAGTATCTTTTGCAGAGTAGAAATTTTTAGTTTTAATTAAGTACATCATATCAATTGTCCCTCTCATGGATTGTGCTTTTGGCGTTCTATCTAAAAAGTCATCACCAAATCCAAGGTTATCTACATTTATTTCTACGTAATCTTCTAAGAGTTTTATAGTTTTGGGTTTTACATTTAGATATGTTATTCATTTTTTGTGAAAGGTGTAAGTTCTCTGTCTAGATTCATTTTTTCAATATGTGGATGTTCAGTTGTTCCAGCACCGTTTGTTGAAAAAACTATCTTTTCTCCATTATGTTGCCTTTGCTCCTTTGCTCCTTTGACTATATTATGTGGGTTTATTTCTAGGCTCTTTATTCTGTTTCATTTTTAACTATATCTTTATGTATAGTCATAGAAGAATTTCATAAAAATAAAACTGTCCAGTCAAATGCTATTCACTTTTGACTCAAATTAACAATTTCCATTAATTTTGTTTTAAATAAATTGCAATTTGCATAAGTTAAGTAGATATTTCCAACAGACCAGTAAGAATATGGCCAGAAGCTCCCAAAACAAAGGGAAGATACACATCAGACCATATGAGAGCTGACATAACACTGGATTCAATCCCTGAAGAAGCCAAGGGAAGAGAGGGGGAAGGACAGAGAGAGAACTTTGGGGATCTTCCACATTTAAGAAAAAGAAAAAGAAAAAGAACTAGCAAAAACACTGAGAAAGACTCTCAAAAAGAATGAGATGGTGTACTTTTGTGTAAAGTAACATAGAGAGTTTCAGGAAGGATGTGAGCAATAGTTTGAATGATGTAGAAACATCAAGCAATTGTGAATAAGCCATAGATTCATTCATTCATTGAGGGTTTTTTTTTTTAACTCAACAAGTATTTATCGAAATCCAATTGTATATTAGCCACTATGAGCAGGGACACAGATATATTAGACATATCTTCTCTCAAGAAGCTTAGAGTCTAGTCATTCTTGTTAAAATAAGAGTATAATCAACTCTAATACTAGATGAGAAGGTAAATGTAATAAAACAGTGACAGTATTGTATAATCAAAGAATTATGAGATTATTTAGATAAAGGGAAATATGAAAAGTGATATTAATTCTTTTGAATAAATGTTTGGTATAGGATTAAGTAGAATCTTCCACTTAACCAGTCATGGGTGGATGAACTGATTAAATGTTGCTTCATAATTTTATATTTTCCCAATGACAAGCTTTCCAAAATATTGTTAACTGACTTATTTATTAAATTATCAACAGATCTAACAATGCACTATTGTACAACCTTAAGCATTATTGAATTGCAAAATTTCTTGAGTTTATACAAAAGAAATTAGAGTTTTTGGTAAATGAGCCATAAAGAAGAGAAAGTCAGTGAAAAAATGTCTAATAAACAAATAATAGTATAGATTACAGAAGAAGTTAGCTGGATTATTTGTATCTTTTGTCACATTTACTAGATGACTCCCAAAGAGATTCTATGCTCTTCATTGGTAGAAACTATGCATGCCTTAAACTTTATTGTTCTTTCTCAAAGATCTTTTCAGAGCATGGTAAACATAAGTGTTCAACAAACTGATGAATAATTAACGAGAAATTATTTCAGAAAAGAAATGTCAATGCTTCTGTTGCTTGGGCCAATAAAACTCTTTCATTTGTCAGCATTGTTTCTCATATATGAGAAAAGAATAAAAACAAAACAAATAAAAACCAAATCTGTCTGAAACCATCTGAAAAGATGTCCCCATATTTGTGAGTTTATGTTCCCTTTGTTCCTGTCGTCATCATTTTATTTTTTTAAAAGAAGCAGTTTTAGAACTGATATTTAATTTTGCCAATTATATGGACTCAAGCAGGTAGATACTTGTATTTTCATTTTTCTTAAGCTATATGTGTTCCTGATATTATTCACAATTCAAAGCATTAAAAAATAAAATTTTTGGGGGTGACATACTAACTTTGAGAATCAAATTTTAAAAATGACTTTCACTAACGTCGTTATTCATCTTTAAATGTTACCGGTGAAGGGATTGATCAAGATCCTGTGTCTCTATAAAGGGAGGTGAGAACAGAAGGAAGCATTGAAGTGACATGCTTTAGAGCTTAGCTGTAAAGTTTTATGAGACTCAGCATTTAGCTTCTCAGCCTGTTGCTCCAAAAGCACAGTACTTATCAAATTAACAACAAAAGAACAGAATATTTAACATTCTTAGAATGAGGAAAATGAGATTCTTTCAAACATGTGTTTTCTTTTCCGTGTCTGCAAAATGGTTTTCACAACAAAACTCCTACAGAGTAATTATAGACGATGTGTTGACAATTTCCCTTGCCAGTATCTTTTCTCATGCTCTTCGGCTAATGTGATAAGGAAAAAAATTAACACAATAATTTCCTGGAACCTGTCCTTCTGGATTCTCATACAAGGTCCATGGAGGACCAAGGAAAGATTCTATCCCCAAAAGGAATTATGGCTTCCCCAAGACAATATTCAGCCTTCATTGTCCCAATTATAAAGACATTAGTGCCTGTAAAGGCTTTGGAGTGTATCTCTTCGATGTCCAGCACATGTACGTGTCCAATAATGCCTAAGACAACCAAAGCAAAGGTCATACATCCAAGTCAGGGTTTCTAAACAGCAGCACTAATCACATTTTGGGCTGGATATTTCTTTGTTCTTAGCAGCCTCTTAGCCTCTAACCACTAGATTCCAGGAGCCCCTTGTCCCCTAATTACCACAATAAATGTCTCTAAATCTTGCCAAATGCCTCCTGTTGGTCAAAATCATCCCCTGTAGAGAACCACTGATTTAAACCAATATCTCTTTAAATCAAGATAGTAGAGGCTGAGGAAAGCACTCCAAAAGAAATCATGCATATTTAAATTTCTTGTGCTAACCCTTCTAAGAGCCCTTATCTATGTCCTACCATTTTTGTAATGGAAACAGATTTTCACATTAGTCATGCAATTTACATACAATGAGGTAGATAAAAGTTGAGAGATATGCCCCAATTTACCCAAATTATTCTATAATAAAACCAGACTTAGAACAGTCTCATCAACTCCAGTTCTAGAAGTTTTCCACAATGTGAAGTTTACAGTAACCTATAAATTCCATTCCATTTCAAAGAGTATATTGTCTCAGATCAGTCAAATTTCAATCTCTCTTTGCACATCTAAAACACACACATACACACACAGGGGATGGAAGATGGGGGAGGGTATTTGCATGTATTTATCCAATTTTTTGCTTTAAAATATACATTATTTTAGTCTACTTGAATAATGGAATAAAAACAAATTGTATCCATAAGTTAAAGTCCTTCAAATTTTGAAGCGGCTATACCATTATTTCCAATCAGTTTATGAATGTTTTTTCACAGATTGCACTTTTAAGAGTCTATAATTTAATCAAAAGTCACAACCTAAATCATTCAAATGAAATTGTTGTTGTTGTTGTTGTTGTTGAGGAAGATTTGCCCTGAGCTAACACCTGTTGCAAAAATTCTCCATTTTGTACGTGGGCAGCCACCACAGCTTGGCCACCAACCAGTGATGTATGTCCGTGCCCAGAAATGAAACCCAGCCTGCCAAAGCAGAATGTGCCAAACTTAATCATTAGGCCACCAGGACTGGCCCTAAACCATTCAAATGAGATTTTTATTTTTTTTAAAGATTTTATTTTTTCCTTTTTCTCCCCAAAGCCCCCCAGTACATAGTTGTGTATTCTTCGTTGTGGATTCTTCTAGTTGTGGCATGTGGGACGCTGCCTCAGCATGGTCTGATGAGCAGTGCCATGTCCGCGCCCAGGATTCGAACTAACGAAACACTGGGCCGCCTGCAGCGGAGCGCGCGAACTTAACCACTCGGCCACGGGGCCAGCCCCCATTCAAATGAGATTTTTAAAAATAATTTTCAAAACATTCTTATGGCAAATGTTTTAGAATACTGCTAATAAAATAATAAAAATATAACCATATAACAGTGGCAATAACAACATACTTTTTCTATCAGATTTCTTTCTTTGCTTATTATTTACTGAATCTGCACAATGATCCTAAGAAAATATTTACAATTTACCCCCTTGTACAGATGAGAAAACTGGGGGAAATGGGTGAGCAGGGAAGTTAAATAATATACCTGGAATTGCACAGTTATGATGTAGGGGAGCCTGAATTTCAACCCAGGTGCTTTGGCTTCAGAGCCAGTATTATTGTCAGTGTCCTATAGAAGCCCCACTAAAAATCTTTTTAGTTATTTCATTTGCCCTCATTCATTCATATAACATGTTTTAAGGTTTTGAAAATATAACTTGACCTTGTTGCTACACTAGTCACACGCTTTAGAGTGAAGTTTTTACATCTACAATCTTAGAGAATTGAGAGAAGATGCCTGAGCAAAGGACTCTTCCACTGCACGTTGGACAGCTAAATGCTACTTCAGGATCTCAAACAGAGGTTTAAGTGTCAAAAGCTCATTTCTTTATGTTTAAATATGCACTTTCACTACTCTTTTTTTGATAGATTCTTATCCTTTAAACCTAGATTTTATTTACACTATACATGTATGTTTTCACTTGTGCTAATGTAACAGCAGGAGAGCTATCTTAAACCTTTAAGGTCAAAATACCATTCAGAACACATACATCCAACATACCTAAGAGATGTGACAATTTACCCCAGATACACATGAGAATAGATGAGAATAAATATGTATTCCTATATATGTAACAAAACAACTTATCTTTGAGAATAAATGACCTATATGTAATACTTTGCAAGTGAAAACAAAGTGAGAGACTAATTGACATTTTGGTATGATGTGCCAAGATGCTGAATAAATTGCATTGCTAAAATTTAAATTAGATAAACATTTTTACATCCTAAAGTTTTGATTCTAAAGACATTTTTACTGTGATCTATAAATATACTTTTACTGATATCTATGAACATTGCATTTTAGATTTTTATGGATTGCAGTCCTCTTGCCAATCAATAATGTGTTGACTATCATACCAGTGTTAGCCTTTTACAAACAGAAAAGCAATGTTCCTGCTTGTGACGCTGTCTCTAACTGTGTTTTTAATTTTAACACTATATGTGTAAAGCATGATGTAACAAGGGACGTATTTACCCACTTTTGATGGTGATCTTAAATTCTAAAATCTAATTCTTGTCCAGATCAATAAAGTTATTTTTACAAATGTGTAATTCCTAAGGAAAAATACACCCTTTAAAGAATACAACATTTTAAACATCCACATTAAGGGTTAGAAGTATGTGTGCATGTTGAATTCACATGGCTTTAAACAAAAAGGAAAATTCTATCAACAAAATAGATTCTCTGTGATGCTGATTTACACTATC
Organism: Equus przewalskii; assembly: GCF_037783145.1. Classification (NCBI taxonomy): domain Eukaryota; kingdom Metazoa; phylum Chordata; class Mammalia; order Perissodactyla; family Equidae; genus Equus; species Equus przewalskii. The sequence continues at coordinate 19,572,215 of NC_091850.1, forward strand.
TAAATACACATGGGGGAATTAGCGCAATATATTCTTCTGCTATAAATAGAAATTTAAGTAATTAAGTAATGGCTCACAAAATAGGACACTCGTATTCTGGAGTTATTTTGGAGAAAGACTTTGACATGCTGGAGTAAGATATATAAACTATATCACAGCTCAGGAATATTTAGAATATTTCAGATACTAGAAATGACATAGTCTTTGTGTATGGTATGCCTTTAGTACAATTTAGAGCACCATTTGTCCTCAAGTAGGTCTATTTAAAGTATAATTGACTGCCCTAGCAATTATTGTGAATAGCAGCTGTCTGCTGGTAAAAAGGCATATATATAATGAGGGAGAAAGGATCAAATACATGCAATAGGAAAGAAAAGCATAAAGAAAATATCTATATGAGGTATTTTAGCCCAGATTTTATTCTTCAAAGGGACAAGGCCTATTAGCCATTTCCAATTAGGGACTATAAAAAAAAATGAATGAAAGTACTCATCTATTTATGAAAAGCAGCTGGGACTCCCGAAACCCAAAACTGGCAAAAGTTTATTTGTTCTCAAATTGTTACAGCTTACAGCATTTCATTTATTTTCATTAGCTATGTTAGGTTTTGTAAAAACCTTTCTTATATCATGTACTTTCTGCAACACACAAAAACACCTTGCTTTGTTTTTCTCCTAAATAGCTACATAATTAGATGGATTATTTCATGTGTCTGTGCCTGTGTTTACTGAAGAGAACAAGCCAGATAAATTAGCACTTAGCAGAACTCACAATAGCACATAATATGCCCTTGTGTTTCATATAAAGCTTTATTTGTCATTCACGGCTGGTTGGCAAAACTGACTTTGCTTTTGAAAATGACAGGTGGTACTCTGGTGAGCTCTGTATGGAAAAAGAAACAACCTTCACCAAGACAGTTTCTGTCAATAGCTTCCATGATTTAGTATTCAATCTGGGCTTGTGTTTCTTCTAAAGTTCTGTTTCATTTGCATCTCTTAGGTCTGGCATCACCAAGGCTCTGTAATAATTGGGATTCTATACCACATGGCTGGAAAGGCAGGCTTCCTCTCGTCTCTGCAGGCCTGATTAAAAGACAGGTGAGGTTCAGTATATTTCAATAAGCCCCAACATTCCATGTCAGGAATCAATAGCCCTCCTTCTTCTTTTAGGGGTTATTAAATTGCAGCTGTAACATTAGCCTTCTTTATCTAATTGATTGTCTTTTCACAGGGCTAAGAAAATCAATAGCAGTCAATGGGACTGGCCTGTTTTTACCTAATAGATGTTTTCTCCTAATTGGCTGCCTGGGTGGCTTCACCGAGCTCAGTATGTTTTCAGAAGTCCACAGTATGTTGCAACCCTTGTAAACTATTTTACCCTGTGCAACAGTTATTGATTTTATAATGAAATCTAGAAAAATCAATAGCAATCAGGAATATAGATCAGGATTCCTCGGTACGGTATGACAAAGGGCAAACTCACTTTGCTACCACTTCAAACTGTGATCCAATTAAATGTGTCCTTAAAACATTACATTTTCCAAAGACTTTGATCAAAGTCACTTGATTTGTTGCCCAGGACGTGGCTCAAAAACCAAGAATCAAAATATGTCATTAAAAGATAACATCGCAGTTTTTAATTGACTATTTCCTTACAAAATGAAATTAGTTGAAGTCATTAAGGGTAAATCATGAATTTGCCGAGAAAAAATGTAACTTATCAAAAGTCATTGTGCACCATATACAGTCAGCTATACTAATTTCCTGAGAATTAGTAACAAAATGTACAATTTTAAGTGAAAAAATGTATTTGGTTGACTTGCCTAATTCTTTACATTTATATCATCCTGGTAAACTCCGTTGCCCCTATATGAGAGAAGCACAGGTATTTTCCATTTGGTCTTATCCCACTGACTCTGTGTTCAAATTCCACCTCTGAATGCTACCAGATGTTTGCCTTTGAATCTATTTTGAACACTTACCTGTATAAATAAGACAAAGTCATAAATCAGTTTGTGCTGATAAAGTTCCCAGGAACAACTAGTTCCTCTCTTTAAAAAAATTACATTGTAAAATACGTGAATATTAGTTATGGCTTTTACGTTTTAATTTCTCTCCTAAGAGAAAGAAAAATGGTCTTTATTTCCAAAAGGTAAAGAGAATAAGTTTCTCTTTATACTTGTTTTTTGCACATTTGCCTTGATATTTTTGACTGCTGTTGTTTATTATTCATTATCATAGAGATTAATATTAGAATCATCATTTTTCTTGATGTCTTGAATTCTAGACTGGATTCATCTCTCAGATATATTCTCTCGCCCATTTTTATTCTAACGCTGCATGAGATTTGCGTGTCTGTATTCTTAAATCTCATTTGTTTTGATTCCTACCTAATAATAAAACAAAGAGTAAAAAGTCAGAAATTTCCATCTAAGGCCTGCAATTTTGTGAACAATTCTCCTTTTTCTCTTGTTATGACAACAAACTGGACATTGTCATTTCTCAAACCAGAATCCTAGGCTACAAAGCAGTTTCCTAACACTTTCCAGATCAGCATGCATGTAGTTTAGTCTTTATCACTCATCACTGAAATTGACATGCCCTGCTAAAGTGTCGTGCCATTTAATATGCCTAAGCATGATAGGGATGACAGTTCCATAGTCGGTGACAGTCAACCCATGTCTGTGGAGCTGTCTGCAGCTCTGAAATCACGTATCTTATGTATATGTCGATGGGACCTCAGCTCCACCAGTTCTTCCTCCAATATCTGGCAAGCAAATAAATAGACAAATCACACTGTAAACCTAACGCCATTTACAAGAATCAGATTTTCACTCATAGGTATTATCCTTAAAGAGTCCAAAGTCAAGCAAAGATCAAGTAAAGATCTTTTTTGTTTCACCAAGCTTTGTACAGTGGAGGTAGGGATGGAGGGTGGGGAAGAACGTTGAGGCTAATGATACCTTTCTCAAGCCTAACAGAGACAAATGTCAAAGAAAGGCACGAAAATGTCAACCAGACGTTGTCAATAATGCCCACGTGCCTCAGCACATAATGCTGGTGTGTCTAGTTTAAGGAGTAAATCAGTGTCCTTCCTTGCTTTGCAACACAGGCCAAACAACAGTGAAATAAACAGAGTTACTTTCCCATTCACCTCCCTTCCCCTCTGGTGGCCCTCTCTCAGCTCTTAGACACTCAGCACTATGGAGCACCCTGCTCTCCTAGCTTCTATTTATAGATCCTCAGGACAGAGCATAATAAACTGATTCATGCTAAGTACTAAGGACTCATAAAGTTAAATATATCACCTCCCCAAGCACAGCAACTTTTTTAAATTTTTTGGTGGGAAAGATTTGCCCTGAGCTAACATCTGGGAAAGAGACTTCCTGAGCTAATATCTGTTGCCAATCTTCCTCTTTTTTTTCCTCCCAAAGTCGCAGTACATAGTTGCACATTCTAGGTATAAGTCCTTCTAGTTCCTCCATGCCAGCTGCTGCCACAGCATGGCTACTGACAGACGGGTGGCATGGTTCCATGACCAGGGACCAAACCCAGGCCGCTAAGGTGGAGCACACCAAACTTTAACCATTAGGCCATCAGGGCTGGCTCACAGCGACATTTAATATGAATCAAAGGCAAACACCAACCATTAGTGTTAGTATTAGTATTAATCGTTAGTACTGAAACAACATCACAGATACAGGGCTTGGCATTTTTTAAGACTCATTTTATGCAAAATATTCAGTTCTCATAGCATTTTTGAAGAAAGTAAGAACTCAGTATGTCTGTATTCCAGTCAAGCATAATAGAAAATGCATAAGTATACAGAAAACTAAAATATGTAAAATTTCGAGTTATATATTACCAAGGACGTTTTATTGATATAGGTATCACTCATAAATGTGCTTAGTGCTTTTTGCCTAGAAAAATTTCTGATTTGGCTATTGTGCTAGTTAAAGCCTTCCATGTCATCAAATTCATTAAAGTTTATAAGCCAGTAAATTAACTTTAATTACCCCAGTGTTCCTCGTCGTCTTCATCAGTAATCAACAATGTGAATTCTGGAGCAAGAAAAAGAAAATTCTGTGTGTGATCAGAGCATCAACCTTTGCCATCAGAAGGTTTTGGCTGCACCTTTGGTATTTCTTTCAATTTGTGCATGTGGTAGTATTCAATTAATCAAACTCATTCCGCTTTTATCCCCAAATTGATCTTAGCCCTTTTTTAACAAAAGCAATACTGTTTTCAAGCCTCAGTCTAAATGGTTTAAATACATATTTGTATTTGCATATACGTGTATATACATACATTGCTAACCAAATATGTGCGTGTGCATGTGTGTATGTTCATACAACAGTTGCTGTGACTATTCAGGCAAGACAAATTTTAATGAAAAGTTTGTTCCCGCTAGATTTCTACTGAAGAGCTCATAAAAAAACCCAAAAATGACATTATCAAGTTATAAAACAACGTTCACGGTGCAGCTGCTGCTTCTCCATCTCCTCCTCCTTCATTAACATCACCATCGTCATAATTAGTGTTATACATCTAATGTGATTATAGTTCCAATGATAAAGATGGTGATTTTGTGGCTTATTTCATTTGAAGGGCTGTAGTTATCTTTTTACACACTTTCTCACATCTCAATTAACCCAACTCAAGAGACCTCTTTAGATCCCAAAACATAAAATATTTGTATCAGAGAGCAGAGAGAGATGAAGGGAAACACTCATCCTTTTTCTTTCTTCGAGTGCCCTTTTCTAGATTGCCAGCAAGTATACCGCATTTTAATCCAAATAATCTAAAAACATTTTTAAATTTCTCTACCTGCAAAAATGGATCATCACTCTTAAACTTTTATGCCATTTCATTTTCAAATTGGAGAAAAGGGATGCAGTTTTAAACCAAGAAGTTTTACCCATAAATTTAATTTACAATCTTTCATTTAAATTCTCACGACAGATCAGAGATAGTAATCATTCAATTATTTTATTTGTATTTCTAAAATAGGATATATATTACGCTTTTATTAGAAGCATATGAGTTGGTGAATGTCATGCAAATATTCACTGGTGTCGGCCTGACCACAGTCTAGGAGAGAAGCAGGCCCCAGAGTAACCTTGCATAAACAAGGTCACACGAGATGCTCAGAAAAGGACAAGGTGCACAGCCAAGGAGATGACGAAATATTTTAAATGAAAGACCTCTTGCTCCCTCCGTAGAAGCTAAGTTAAAAGCAGTCTGTTCTATTTGGATTCCCTTCTCCCTTCCGTTCATATTCTGTGCTAGATGAAAGCCATAAGTAATATGAAGAATATAATCATTAGAAAATCATGCTTATTATACCGAGAACTGAGAGGAAGGACTCTTCAAGAATGAGCAAGAACAAGGGATTTACCTGTGATCTTTGCAAAAAAATCCTGACGATTTAGGAACTGAGACAAAATGATGAGAGTGTAGTGGCTAAATTCTAACCTCTCCGGGCTGGATTGTCACAGGTTATTGAAAAGCCTGTTGGCAACAACACAGTCTGCCTTGAGTTGGAAATAGTTACTGAATACAGGTCTCTCTTTGACAACATAATGAGCCATAATTGTTACAACACTTGGACTTCACAAGAAAATTAGAGTAACCTTATGCAGTATCAATCCTGAAGTGGGTGTTCATGATTTTTAAATATTACTTAGATTTTTGCATCCCAAAGATCATCTGTCTAGCTTGTTTAACAAATGAGAACATATTTGATCATGGCCCTTGTGGTGAATACAGGTAGCCTGTTAAAATCATGAAAATAATTTCTCTCAACACATTTATTTACGTTCTACTTATGTCACAAAGGGAACGCGATTTCCAAAGAAATTAATAGCTCCATTGGGACACCAGCTGTGACAAAGACACTCTATGACACTGTGTTGATGCTGCGTATGTGTTGAAAATTGAATGAATGCCTCCTGGAAAACTGACATTGAGAGATGTAATAGAGTAATTGAAGATTTTAAAACCCTCCCACATTCTATGAAGAATTATTTCATTTTTTAGAGATTTATTTCTATGTATGCTAAAGGTTAGCTGACACGTAAAGACAGAATTTCTTTTAAAATATGGAATAAAAGTGAACATTCCATAGAAATGGAAAAGAAAAGCCAACTCTGCTTCCAACTGGGAAAGTGATTGCTAACTGCTGGATCTGCTCTCCCTGGGTCCTCTGGGGATATCCAGGATACAGTGGGGAGAAGTGGAGAGTGCAGGAATAGTGCAGGACATCAGAGCAGGGAGGTCTGATACTATATGTTCTCATTTCTTGGGGGCAATCATTCTGCCTGAATAATCTCAATAACCAGTATTTTCCAGTATATTCTATAAAATTTATTATTGCTTTAACAGAATTATAATGTTTAATTTGGTATTTTGGTGAGCTATTTGGGGGAATTCACTAGAGTTGATGCAATCATTCATTTAATACATATTTATACCATGCCTAAATTGCAGGTATTCTTCTAGCACTGGGTGAATAAGACAGTCCCTGCCCTCATGAATCTTACATCGTAAAGGTTATTATGAAAAAGAATATTGTCACTATTAACCTAAACTCACTATTCAATGATCATGAGCAAGTCAGCGTGTCTCTTAGTCTCGGTTTTAGACTCTACCATATAAAAGCTTTCTTTTCTACTCTATTTCAGCACATATTATTTAAATAAATATTTATTAATATATGTTAATATAATTGTATATGTTGATATAATTCTCAGTCCGGTAGCCAATGGTCATAAGCCAGCCACCCTGCCATGAATTCAGATGACATTTTCTGTTGTTGTTATGATAATACTATTCTTCTGGTAATCATATCTGCAAATCCCAAATCATTTTAAATTGCTCTCCATCTTCCATATCCAGAAGTGAATCGGTCATCAAGAACTGCTATTTATTTCCGTGGATTTACTTTTATATTCTTTCACCTGGAGGCTCTAAGAATCCCATCCTTGGATTCCATTAATTTGCTAGAGCAGCTCACAGAACTCAGAGAAATATTTTATTTGCTAGATTACTGGTTTAAGGTAAAAGGTTGTTAAGTCAGGAACAGCCAGGTGGAAGAGATGCATAGGGAAAAGTATGGGGAAAGGGCTCAGAGCTTCCATGCTCTCTCTGAACACCACTCTCCCCAAATCTCCATGTGTTGCCCTACCTGGAAGCTCCATGAACCCCAGCCTTTCGGGTTTTTATGGAGACTGCATTACCTAGGCAAGATTGATTAAATCATTAGCTATTAGTAATTGAAATCAATCTCCCTCCCCTCCAGTAGATGAGGGGCCAGGGTGGGACTGAAAATTCCAATCCGACAAGCACATGGTTGTCTCCACTGGCAACCAGGCTTCATCCTTAGGTGTGTCCCAAAAGTTGCCTCATTGACATAAACCCAGTTGTGGTGGAAAAGTCTTATTATGAATAAGACAACCGTTTCATCTTTATGGCCCTCAGGCTACTTCAGGAACAAGAGACCAAAATGATAACAAAAGATGATGCCATTGCCCTTATCACTCAGGCAATTAGAGAGTTTTTGGAGCTGTGAGCCAGGAACCATGAACAAGGACCAAATATATATGAAAAATATATTTTAGTCACCAGAAACACCAAATATTAATTTCTTATAAATCACAATATTGTACAGATTGATGAGTAATGACAATTTTATACACTCATTTAATCTCAATCAAAATATAGAACATTTCCACAATCTCAGAAAGCTCCCTCCTGCTACTTTTGAGTCACCCCCCACCCCCAGCTTTCACTCAAGAAAACCACTGCACTATAACATAAATTTGCCTTTCCTAGAGTTTAATGTAAATGGAATATACAGTATATATTTTTCTATGTCTGGCTTATATTACTTACCATGGTATTTTCTAAAGTGTTTTTCTTATTGTGGTGAGAACACTTAACGTGAGATCTATCCTCCTAACAAATTTTTAAGTACACAACACAATATTGTTAACTACGGTCAGATCTCTGAAACTTATTCGTCGTACAGCTTGAACCTATACATCCTTTGAGCAGCAAGTCCTCATTTCCTTCTCCTCCTGGCCTCTGGCAATCACCATTCTAATCTCTGTTTCTATGAGCTTGACTGTTTCAGATATCGCATACAAGTGGAAGCATGCAGTATTTGTCATTCTGTGTCTGACTTATTTCACTCAGCATAATGTCTTCTGTGCTCATCTACGTTGTTGCATATGGCATGATTTCCTTCTTTTTTAAAGCTGAATAGCATTCCATCGTATTTATATACCACATTTTTTTTTTAATCCATTCATCTATCAATAAACATTTAGGTTGTTTCCTTACCTTGGTTATTGTATTATTATTGTATTGTTGCTGCAATGAACATGGGAATTGACATCTCTTCAAGATCCTGATTTCAGTTCTTTTGGATAGATACCCAGCAGGAGGATTGCTGTATCATGTTAATTCTATTTTTTATTTTTTTAAGAACTTCCATGCTGTTTTTCATAGCGGCCGCACTATTTATATTCCCACCAATAAAAAAATGATTAAAATTAAAAAGTATTTGGTGAAGTCACAGGATATAAGCTCAATATACAAAAATCAATTGTATTTCTGTCTCTGGCAAAGAACAGTTACAAAATAGAATTTAAAATAAACATTAGTTTTACGGACATAAAAATAATTAGGAGTTAAAATAAAATTATGTGTGCAAAAACATCAACAACTAAAAAGTAGAGTATATTGCTGAGAGAAATAAAGAGAATCTAAATAAACCAAAGGATATATTATGTTCATGGATGGGATATATTATGTTCATGGTGCCTGTTTATTTTTCCTCAATCTCTTTTATCTGTTTTTCCGATTGGATTGTTTCTATTGATCTTTTGTAAAGTTCAGAGACTCTTTCATCTGCCTTCTCTAATTACCTGTTAAGCAGTTTCAGTGGATTTTTTCATCTCTTTCTTTTTCTTAAAGTTTCCAGTTTTAAACTTTTCTTCTGACTCTTCTTTCATAGTTGACATTTCTTTGCTGATATTCCCTATCAATCAGTTCCCTCACTAAGAGCACATTTTCCTTCAATTCTTTGAATATATTTTTCCTTATTTCTTTAAATATATTTATAATAGCTTTTTAGAAGACTTTTCCTGGGGCTGGCCTGATGGTGTAGTGGTTAAGTTCATGGGCTCTGCTTTAGAGGCCCGGGATTTGTCAGTTTGGCAAGTGTCCCACATGTAAAGTAGAGCAAGATTGGCATAGAGGTTAGCTCACGGCCAATCTTCCTCAGCAGAAAAAAAGACACGGATGTTAGCTCAGGGCTAATCTTCCTCAAAAAAAAAAAACATTAAAAAAAAGAAAAGACTTTTCCTGCTAAATCCAAGATCCAGGCCATCTCAGTGTTATTTGCTATTGAATATTGCTGTGGAATTTTTTTCTTGACTCTAGGTCATATTTTCCTGTTTCTTTGCATATAGTTACTGATTTATATTATACTTTGTAGATGATATGTATGAAGACTCTAGTTCTATTTTCTTTCTCTAAACGATGTTAATTTTTGTTCCCGTAGGCATTTCTGCAACTGGCTGATCATCTTGAGTTTGTTTTAGCCTTAGTTTTACATCTTCTTAGAGTATTTCTACAGAAATCTGAATTTTCTCAAGCCCCTCTTTTTAAAGGGACGTGACCTCCCAAATCTGTCTGCCCTAAAGATCTTATCAGGATTTAATTTTAGATTCGTTAGAGAAGGAGTAGAATAGGCCTTACCTTAGGGGATGGCCCTTATTGATAATTCACAGCCTCTCTGGTGTCTAAGCTGGATGGCCAGACTTTTCAGTGTGCTGATATGTTAACAGCATCTTCACTCTGCATGCACTTGACCTGCAAAGTCCCCCATCATTGTTTAATCTGTACTGCCTCTGTGCTCTTCTGTTCTCAAGCGCATAACAGCCACTTTCTGTTAAGCCTCATGTAGTTTTGCCCTGCTCTGGGCCAACGACTCACACAACTTCCTGATAGCTCTTTCTGCACGGATCTCTATCTCTAGAGGGCTGTCTAATGCTTCAGCTACTCCTAATTTTGTAGAGCTCTGCTTGGGCGCTAGTTTTTTGTGCCATGTCGAGAAATTGTCCCCTCAAGAGGTGTAGGTGATCATATCATCAAATCTTGTGTTTCTCTTTATTTGGGCATCATTGTCTTGCTCATCCATTCTCCAATATCTGAAAACAGATACCTCATATATTTGGTGAATTATAGTTTTCACTGGGAGAGCTACTCCAGTATTGGTTACTATCGTAGCCCCAAAGAAAAGACCATATTTACTGTTTGAGCATTTTTTCACTTGCCAACAGATATAAACATTTTATCCACACCAACATGATTTTTTAAAATTTGCATAATATTCTATTACAATGAATTAGTTTACATAATATTTCCTCTCTTTGGACATTTAGGTTAAATCTAATATTTTTAAATATTTTCTAAGTGCCATGGATTGGGCCAAGTGTTTTATGGAAACAAGCTCATTTTATTCTCACAACAAACCTGTGAAGTAGGGGGTACAATAGTCTTAATTTTCCAGATGAAGAAACAAAAGCATAGAGAATTAAAATAATTTGCTCAAAATCTCAAATTAGTAAAGCAAAACTAAGATTTAAGCCTAACTGTATTATACAGTTTAACTCTTATGTGTTTGACTCTTAAAATCAAAAGTATCTTTCATAGATGAAAACTGGCGTCACTCTTGATTAAGAATTTATCACAAAGAGATTTAAATTGTTTATAGTTTGGCCATAAGTGTTTCAAATTTTGTGACTTGTTAGTTTATCTCATTTGCTCAATTTTCCCTTGGATGTTCAAGTTTTATTTGTTTCTAAGGGTTCTTTATGTATAAAAGATTAATGTTTCATTAACCAATCATTTATTGTATACCTGTATGCTACCTTTGTTTTTTTTAAAAAAATCAATCATAGCATGAAGTTATGTAAATGTTTGCCTGTATGCTTTTAGGATGCTTTTGTTTCATTTATTTATTTATTTATTTTGCTGAGGAAGATTAACCCTGAGCTAATATCTGTTGCCAATCTTCCTCTTCTTTTGCTTGAGGAAAATTAGCCCTGAGCTAACATCTATGCCAGTCTTGCTCCACTTTATACATGGGTCGCCGCCATGGCATGGCTGACAAGTGGTATAGGTCTGTGTCCAGGATCTGAACCCATGAACCTGGGCCGCTGAAGCAGAGTATGCTGAACTTAACCACTATGCCATGGGGCTGGCCCCCGTTTCATTTAATTTTTAGCCATTATTTTTTTATTTCAATTCTTCAGTTTCTATTACTATGCATTTATTAACTAAACATGATGTCATTGATTTAAACTACAATTTTATTTATAAGATATTTAAATATTTGTAGGTATATTTCTGAACTTTCTATCTGGTTTTATTTTTCTAGTTGACAATTTCATCATTACTGTATATTCAGTAGTATATTTCTTTAATTATTTTAGTTATATGATGCATCTTAATATCTGGAGGCAGATGTCCCTTTTCAGTAATTTTTCTGTCAAAATCTTTGTGATTATCCTTGTCTTTTCTACATTCCATATGAACCTGAGAATAAGCTTTTCAAAGTACCTGTGTATATGTGCGTATTTTTATCAACGTTTGCTTCATATCACATTTCATGTAAACATTTATTTATAGAGAACTAGCATTTTACCTTCTAAGATGAGAAAACATGCTTTTCTTCATATACACCATTATTTTAAAATTTTATTCATATACATCTGCCATTTTTTGTTAGGGTTATTTCCTAAAGTTTGTATTTTTGATTGCCATAGTAAAGGTGATTGCCCCATTTTAATTTTCTATAGGTTATTAATAGCATGTTGGAAAGCTATTCACTAGGATATTAATTTTATAACCAGTCACCTTACTGAGGATTCTTAATATTTCTTTTAAATTTTAAGTTGATTGTCTTGGATGTAATAAAATAGTTATTATCCTTAAATAAGACAAATTATATTTAGAAATAAAATTGTTTTAACAGATACTTTATTTTTCTTACATATATGCAATGGCTAAAACTTTAAGAAAAATACGTCATTACAGTTGTGACATGTGCTTCCCGAATTATTGACCTTAGTGAACATGTTTCTATAGTTTCAACTATAAAGGTAATGTTGGCTGTTAGTTTAAAATGTAATGTTTATCATATTAAAAATATATTCTTCTATATATAGCTTTTATCATGAAGATATATGAAATTTAATGACTTGTATTTTAGCATCAATTTGGATAATCTTATAAATTTTCTCCTTACATTTTATGGCATGTTGAAGTTTATTAAAACACTTGATTTACATTCCCAACGTAAATTCTAAAGTTTAAAAAATTCAAAAGCTTTAAACAAAACCAAAACGATTTATTTTTGTTAAACTAATGAACTTCATATAATGAAATATTATAAATTCTATTCAACTAAATTATCCTTAAAAAATTTTTAAAACATAAAAATTTCCCTTCATATTTTAAGTATATTCAATTATGATATTATTCTTTTTTATATATGTTTTTCATTATGTGAGTTGTTTTGTATTTCACAATATTGTGTCTTTTGATTAAAATCATATCAACAATGCATTTGTGGGCCAGCCTGGTGGCGCAGTGGTTAAGTGCGCACATTCCACTTCAGCGGCCCAGGTTTGCCAGTTGGGATCCCAGGTGCCAACATGGCACTGCTTGGCAAGCCATGCTGTGGCAGGCGTTCCACATATAAAGTAGAGGAAGACAGGCACAGATGTTAGCTCAGGGCCAGCCTTCCTCAGCAAAAAGAGGATGATTGGGAGCAGTTAGCTCAGGGCTAATCTTCCTCAAAAAAAACCCCAAAAAACAAAAAAACAATGCATTTGTCAATTCTATAATATTGTCCTTAATCTGCTTTTTAATTTATAAATCATTTTCTTTTTGTTTATTTTTTGTTCCCTTTCTACATTCCTCAGATGAATATTTAATTCCTTTATTTCCATTTATTTTACTTGACAAAAAAAGTAAGTTTGTGTCTAACACTGTCTTTGCATCTATTTCATAGATTTTGTAATGTGATCTTATCAGTTTTTCCATGTACTTTGTATTTGAAGATAACTACTTCAGAGTTAACTATGAAAAGCTTTCTTTTTTAACTTATGTGCTTTGGCATTTTTGTTTATATCTTATTAATTCTTTTTTTTTTTTAAGATTGGCACCTGAACTGTTGCCAATCTTTTCTTTTTTCTGATTTTTCCCCCAAATTCCCCCAGTATATAGTGTATATTCTAGTTGTGGTCCTTCTAGCTGTGGCATGTGGGATGCTGCCCCAGTATGACCTGACAAATGATGCCATGTCTGCACCCAGGATCCGAACCAGGGAAACCTGGGGCCGCCGATGTGGAGTGTGCAAACTTAACCACTTGGCCACGGGGCTGGTCTCTTCTTTTTAATTCTTAATATTATGGTGCTAATGCCCTAATAAGTATCTTGTAAATTTTGCTATTTGATTTTCTTGTGGCTTAGGACATGCTCAATTTCTATAAATGTACAATGAATATTAGTAGCAAAAGTATACTTCCAGCTTGAAAAGCACTTTAAGTTAAACACCTGAAATATCAACATGTTAATTAAATAAATAAGTCTTGGGGATGTGATGTACAGCATGGTGACTATAATTAGTAATGCTGTATTGTGTATTTCAAAATTGCTAAGAGAGTAGATCTTAAAAGTTCTCATGGCAAGAAAAAAATTTGTAACTGCATGCAGTGAAGGATTTTAACTACACTTACTGAAAAAACATGCTAATTAAGTTAATTAAATCTATTATAAATGCATTCATGGCTTTCATATTTCATTTATCCATAACTGAGAGACCTCTAGTAGACTATTGAATTACTACTGTTTAAATGATTTTCTGCATGCATTCTTCATTTTGCTTTTTATATTTTGTTGATAGATTTTTTTCTTTAGGAAGTGTGCGGGTAGTATACTTGTCTGTACTTGAGTAGTACAAAATGTTTGCTATCTTCACTTGGAAATGATTTATCTAAGGCTAAAATTATTGGATTACAAATTTTCTCCAGTGAAATCGATAATCTTCTGATTTTTGCTGCTGTAAGTTGTTATCAACTTCTAAATTAGGTTCACTGATTACTCTTGTTTTCCACATTATAGAGACATTTCAGTTTTTCTATGAACAGCTTTACCCCATTTCCAATGTCGTCTCCCTCCTCAACACTATAGACCTCACACTCCTCTTGACCTATTACTTTCTAGGAGAGCCTTCCACCTACTGCTGTCCTCAGGGACAATCACAATAGCACCGGTTTTCCAATTCAGTCCCACCAAGTCACAGTTGATATCGTTCTTATCTGTGCAGCAGATTGATGAGTTGAGAGCAGGAGACATTTTAGTGTTTTCCATTTTCTGGATAGACCCAATGCACCACCATGGATGAATATATGCTAAATTATTAATTTTGTTGAGTCCTCACAAATTGGAAGTTGTTCCTTTGAAAAAAGGATATCTTTGGAAGTCAGATTTACTACTCTCAGAAGGAAAGTTTCTGTTGGAATATATTAAAACAGTCTAAAAAATAAATTGTGCCCTCTAGGTAAGTAAAAGCTGTTTTAAGGATCAAAAAAACCTTTTTTAAAATGTATGTTAAAACCATGGTAGGCAATGGCAGGCCCTCTGTACGTCCAATGGTACAGTGAGAACCTAGCAATGATATAAGAAGTTACCCTACATGATAGTAGGAACACCGCTGAGTGATGATGTTGCTGCTTTCCCAACCTAATGGAACAAAGGACAAAGACGCCTTTGATTTTTTTCCTTTCTGACTTGGAGACTGCTTTACTCCACGCAGTCTGCACTGATAACTTCAGGCTTTGCTCATGAACGAAGGAAGCTTCAGGGAACTTCATTCACGCCCTTATATTTATGTCTGGTGTATATTACCTGCACTCCTTTGGGATGATTTGATAACAAACCAAAGGTGGAAAATCTTAACATTAAAGGTTACCAATCTTGACAAGATTCAAAGTAGGGCCAACCTATTATTGAAAGTAGGGCCAACCCATTATTGTCAGTCCTAGATCAGAGCATGTGAAAATGTGATTTAGAATTATGCTATTATTTTATATTTGAAAGCTTATAAATTTGTGACATATACAAAACTGCATAACACGATTGTGTATTATTCTCGTTATTTCTGCTGCCAGGACATATAAGTTATTGCTATATTTTGAATCATCACACTGTCACTTCAAATATAATAGGGGAGCCATTTGCAAACTATGTCCTATGGAATCTATTGAAGTTTTATTGTTTGAAGTCTATGACATATTTTATACATTTTGGGTGAAGACATTTTCTTAAGGGAAGATTTTGAATACTTGTGGGCGTACTAACATTTAATCTAAATTTTTTTCTCTACTGTCTTCAAATTACATTTTTATCTTCACCAAGTAGCTAAACATGACAGGTTAAACAGAATACGTTACATTAGGTAGATAGAATTATGTCCCTCTCCTCCAAGATATCCACGTTCTAGTTCTAACCCTGGAACCTTCGAATGTGTTACCCTACAAGTCAAAAGGGATGTTGCTAATTGGATTAAATCAAAGACCGTGAGACAGGCAGATTATCCTGGATTGTGTGGCCCAATATAGTCAATTTAAATCCTTTAAAGGAGAGAATCTTTCCCAGTTGTGGTCAGAGGAAGCTGTGACTATTGAAGAATGGTCAGAGAGATGTAACATTGCTAGCTCTGAAGAAGGAGGAAGGAGGCTATGAGCCAAGAAATGTGGGGAGCTTCTAGAAGTTTGGAATGGCAAGGAAATGACTTCTTCCCTAGAACTTCCAGAAAGAGAGGCAGCCCTGTGGACACCTTCATTTTAGTCCAGTGAGCCTGGTGTTGGACTTCTGACCTACAGAGCTGTAAAAAAAATAAATTTGTGTTCTTTAAGCCACTAAATTTGTGGTAATTCGTTACAGCAGCAATAGAAAACTAATACACCGCTATGAATACAAAGTATACTAAATTTATTTAACAGTTGCCCAACATATATCCCCAATACTATCACTATAAAATTAGAATTTTTTTTTTTTGAGGAAGATTAGCCCTGAGCTAACTACTGCCAATCCTCCTCTTTTCGCTGAGGAAGAATGGCCCTGAGCTAACATCCATGCCCATCTTCCTCTACTTTATACATGGGACACCTACCACAGCATGGTGTTTGCCAAGCAGTGCCATGTCCTCACCCGGGATCCAACCCTGCAAACCCCTGGCCGCGGAGAAGCAGAACGTGCGGACTTAACCACTGCGCTACCGGGCCTGCTCCTAAAATTAGACTATTTTAATACTATCATTTTAATTTCCTTTGAACATGGGCTTTTCTCATAATCCTTCATTATACTTCTGACTGGTGCCCACTACACTGAGTAACTATTTGCTATACAAGTTTGTATGCACAGATTTTGTTGTTAGTGCCATCAAGTGGATTCCAAATCCTAGTCACTCTGTGTACAACAGAGCTGAACCCTGCCCCGTCTTTTTGCGCCATCCTCTCACCTTCTGCATCTGTATCAGACAATGCTCCACTGCTATTCATAGGGTTTTTGTGGCCAATTTTTTCAGATGGGTGGTTGGCCCGGTCCTTCTTCTTAGTCTGTCTTAGTCTGGAAGCTCCACTGAAACCTGTCCACCGTGGGTGACCTGCTGATATTTGAAATATTAGTAGCACAGCTTTCGGCATCACAACATACAGCTGCCACAGTATGACAAAAGACAGATAGGTGTTATTGTTCCCTGACCTGGAAACAAAGCCAGGCTGCGGTGGTGAGAGCTCTGAATCTTAACCACTAGACCACCATGGCTAGGGCTGGCCACACACTCATGTACGTACATCTATTTAGAGATTTTGCTTTTTGATTAGACTTCATTTAAAATATAAATGATTAGGGATCCTTTGAAGAGAGTTGTTCTCAGAAAAATTTGGCTCTGTAGACTACCCAGTATTGGGCAATGTAGTAGAATTTTGTCGTGTATGGCCACCCAATAGCTTTGAATATCTTCCTCTTATTTTTTGGAATTTCCTATATTCCCAATGCAAAATCCAAAAATTTTAATCATCAAATTCCCTTGAGGCTAGAGGGCAGGCACCTGACCCAGGGTCTATTAATCAAGGCATCTAAGCAAATCTTGGTTTTAGAAGCAAGCAACGTTTGGTGGGGACCCTTATGGGGAAATTCCCTTCACAGTAGAGGTTTTTGGTTACTTAGGAATGACAGAGTGATGGAGCTTCTAGCACACAGTCCTGAATGCCGTGGATGCTGAGCTGGAAAGGCAGTGATGCGCTTGCTAGAGAAGAAAAGCCTCTGTAGCTGGCACTGGGATTTTTCTAGACTGCATAGCTTCTATGTCTGGTTCTCTGACTTTCCATTCATATCCTTTAGTAAATTTATTTTTTCTGCTAAAACTAATCAGAGTGGATTCTGATGCTTGTAATGGAATCCTGATTGATTTTGTCATACTGTTGTTAAATTCCTGCTTCAGGAAAAAGAAGGGTCCAGGAGCCCAAGCAACTCCAAAGAGGAGAAACTATTTTCTGGTGGTAATCAGAAAGTGACACATTCAACCAGGAGGAGTTGAAAGTATTTGTTAACTTTTAATTTTCTATTAAATTGTTAAATTTTAATTTGTTAACTTTTCATGTAAAGATAAAAGGGATGCCATATAGAAAAGACCCAGTTTGCTTCAGAAACGAATCAGGCAAAAACTCAGGGTCACTCAGAACAAAGTGTTCCTTTGATTAATAAGCGCCGTAGTTTAAATTTTGCCAGTCATGTTGGTAGACATGACTGTCTGCATAATGCAATAATAAACACTAGATGTGAAGGGAATTTTGATACCTGGTAAGTAGTGACTGAGAATGATGGCTTGAAACATGCAACCACCATTTTAGTACAAACTACTACCCAGCATAGGATAAGATAGTCAAGTTCAAAAGAATAAGTATCTAGAAAAATGAAGGCTCTACGTTTTATCCCAAATGACACTCCAGCAGAAATGCCTTCCCTGATCTCCCCAAGTAGACCAGAAACCCCTTACATGTTTCCAAATTATTCAGTACCTATTTTCACATTACTCAAGCCCTCTAATTATTTGGCCATGAAGGCAAAGACAGCATCTGCCTTGCTTACTGTTGCATCCTCAGCATCTACAATAGCATGTTACATAGAATATATTCATTGAAATGTGTTTTGTTTGGTTAAAAGGCTGAGTAGTAAGACAGCATGTCTATCCTGGCTCTATCACAAAGTATGTATAGGAACTTGGAAAATTAAATTAACTTCCTGAGCCGCTTTCCTGATCTGTAAAATTATGAAAATTTGAAAAATTGAATGTATTAATTCTTAGTATCATTTCATATATAAATTTTATATTTATTTTTAAATAAATTTTATATAAGTATAAATGTTATATATATATAATTTAATATATAACTAGAAAACTTATTTCAGAAAACCAATGGTATCAAAATACATACACTGAGGTCTCAGAGATTTTAGAGCCTGATGTTATAATTTCAATTTTTTTCTAAATATAAAGGTAATGTAGATTTTTTAAAATAATGTAAGAAATGGAAATATTCCTCACACCCCATCCTTAATTCCTAGACATAAATACCATTAATGACTGTGTCTGTAATAACTTTCACGAGTCATCCCTTCAAATAAAACAGTCAGACAAAAATTCTGTACTAGAAATTGAGGAAATTTTCTTTTCTAGTGATTTTGAATTTTTTAAAAAGCTACAGATCATCTAGCTCAAAGATTTATATTGTAAAATTGTAAAATTTTATGGTACATTTATTGGTAGGATCTCTGTCCCTTTCCACCAAATTCCTTTACTCATAAATGTGTACAGTATATAATATTAAACATTTAAAGAAATGTCTTTAAGTTTTCTAAGTTACTGCAAGGCATAAGCTAATAAGTTATTTGCCTTTTGTTTAATTTATTTCTTTTTACAAATCACTTATTAACAATGCTTTGATGATACTTTCATTTAAACTCTCCATTTTGAGGTTTTCATAGGTTTTTTTTTCTGTTTTAAATGTTTATCAATTCTTTGGATAATGGCCAATGTCAGAGGTCTTACTCATCATGGAAAAATCAGCTCATGGACAGTCAGTAATTGACTATATCAGATCATGATTTAATTATCAAAATAATTTGTCTCAAATCGTAAAATATATTTTCCAAACACCATAATTTTACCAAAATACTTATTTGGCCAACATGTGGTATTGCCACCATGTGCCATCATGGGTATTATCTGAATGACATTATTAAACAAGTACATAGAGATTCTTCCAATACTTAAAAAAAAATCATGTAAAAAAAATCAATAGCATTTCTAGGCAAGCATTCCTTCTTCAGTTATAATAAATAGTCATTTTGTAAGATAAATCTATAGGTATTTTATAATTATGAGAACATAAATTACTTCATGTATATTATGGAAAATAGTACATAGTAATCATTCAATGAATAATATTAAGCAAATAATATCATTATTATGAAAATTTTTATTGATATTCAGAGCAGAGAATTTTATCTTGCATCACAAACTCCACAATTCTAAACTACTTTAAAAAAAAATTTTGCACAAATGTATATATGGTTTTCAATTATTTAGAATCATGCTCCTAACTCACATTGAGTTAGGGAAGTAAAGAGAAAAATAAGATTTTAATATTTTTAACATGTTGACTTTTGAATGAATGAATTATTTTTTCATTTGTATGAGGGTTACATATAAGAAGTAATCTAAGGGGCCGGCTCCGTGGCCGAGTGGTTAAGTTCTCGTGCTCTGCTGCCGTGGCCCAGGGTTCGGATCCTGGGCGCGGATATGGCACCGCTCGTCAGGCCATGTTGAGGCGGCATCCCACATCTCAGAACTAGGAGGACCTGCAACTAAGATATACAACTATGTATGGGGGGGTTTGGGGAGATAAAGCAGAAAAAATAAAAAAGAAGTGATCTAAGAAAAGTCAAGGTACAAATGGCATAAAAATAGAAAAATCATGCAGCTTCTAATGACAAATGAATATGTGACTTCAATAAATACCTGTAAGAAACACATACCTATAAGAAATGTAAAGGACCCAAGTACTTAAAAATTGTGGCTGTCCCACTGTGTCAGTTAGTCTCCTCTGAGAACCAGAGCCCAAGATGGGATGAGACATGCAAGTGATACCTTGAGGGAATGTTCCATGAAAGATAGAGAGGGAGTAGGAGTAGGTGGGGAGAGCCCTCAGAGCACAGTGCTAGTCTGGTTCCTTTGAGGAGAGAAATTGAAGGAAGGATTAGGTAGGAAAAGCCCCAGACCACAGCACAGATCTGAGAAAGCTTGGGCTGGGCCAATGAGGACCCACCAAGCAAGGCTTGCTGTTATGGATTTGTCAAATTAACCCTTATTAAGTGGAATACAGAGTGATGGGTGGTGAGCTGCAGTTCAACAACAGAGCACAAGAGGAATTTACACAGAGATGTGTATTACTCTCAGGTCCTGGAGGAAGTACCTAGCATGCCTTGAGGGGCCACAGGGGGAGGTCAAGGTAGAGAGCAGATAAGGAGAGGCAGAAGCTGAGGCACCAGCCTTTATTCAGGTCTGTGGGTAAAGAGATTTGAGGTTCCCAGGGTAAGTCTGGATTGGGCAATTCAAACCTAAAGAGCTGGGGTTTGGGTAAGCATTATGGGGTCTCATCTAAGGGGTGCAGAAGGGGAAGGCATTAGGAAGCGGGAGAGAATTGATCACAAGGGCTTTGGGGGGAAGTCATATCAGGAACTTACATTAGTTTGTCACTCTGTGGGCTACTATCTAGGACATGTACTTACATGAGGGTGCTAGTGTCAGTTTAAAATCATTGCAGGCTGCTTGGCCAAACAAAATGGAGGTTGAGGCAGCCACAGCGTGGAGTATTTTAGCTAATCTCATGACATTTGCCTATGGGAGGAGTTCCGGCTTAAGTGGGAATGGCCCAGCTCTAGTACTTCCTGCTGCCCTTAGTCATTGGGTGGGTGCAGCACAGGCTAAGTGTGGTCTCAGTCGACCACCTTGATTCTTCAAAAATGGCAGCTGAAGGCTGTCAGCCAACTATCCTTCCCGTAGAAGATTCTTTTGAAGGGAGTTCTGAGTGAGGAAATTTCACGGCTGCCTCAACCTAAGAGAACCTTTTCAGAAATAAATACAGTGGTCAACAACATCTAAATTAGGAATGCAAACGTATTTATTTGTTAACATGTATGTCGTAAATAGTTAATTTAAAATTCTATTTTAACTGTTGGAGTAATTTGAAACCATAATAAAAGCATGAAACAAACATCGCAAAGAACATTTTAATCTTCCCAATATCTTCAATTTCATCTCACTTTGGACTAGCTACCTCAGTCTTGTTTAAGGAATATTCTAAGTTCTGTCTTTCTTCAAGTCTTCTTCAAGCAACTCCATGTACCATGAAAACATGCTGTCGAAGACTTTCCACTCACCCCCCGATTTTGCATCGCCTAGTTTGACTCAGTTTTTGTTATACAAAAAGAAGTTACAAATTAAAAACAAAGTCAAATTCTAATAAAACTCAAGTGCAAAACAAAAATGCAATAACTGATAATGTTTTCCTGGAATATTGTCATTTCAGTTTCATTTTGATATACTATTTTGTGTGTGTCACATGCTGCTTTAATTGCCCCATCATTTTTCTCTATTTGATTTCTTGCAAAATTTTCATTTGCACAGCATGTTAAGTTGTTGTTTGGCCTTCCTTCATACATACAAGCTATCTCAGCTCTTTTCTCAAGATCCTGCGATAATTAAATCAGTACTAACGAATCCCATTTGATTGAAAATAAAAATGTTAGCACAAACATCGATGTCTGTTATGTGGTCATTAACTGAATAATATAGAGTGTTTATGTATTTTAATATTCCCTTTAACATTAAATAGATAAAATCATTATAAGTATATAAATAAACATCTACATCTACCTATTGACCTAATCATAAAGATACCATGACCATATCTGCTTTCCTCATATTTTGCCCTTGTTAGCTTAGCTGGAATAGGACCATATTCCATCTGATTTTAGGGTTTGTTGCCTGCATTAGATAGGACAACTTGAGCATGGTGCCTTCTTTCTGCACTAAGACCTCTAAATTCAAATGTCTCTGTAGCCCAGAAGTCAGAAAACCCTAAGCTTTATCCTGACTCTACAACTAATTTTGATTACAGTATCATT
This sequence comes from Equus przewalskii, assembly GCF_037783145.1. NCBI lineage: Eukaryota > Metazoa > Chordata > Mammalia > Perissodactyla > Equidae > Equus > Equus przewalskii. Next base: position 19,594,546 of record NC_091850.1, read on the forward strand.
TTGTATTTGAAATATGTAAAGATTATAACTATTTACAGCTAAAAGAGGTCTTTAAAATGAACTATTTCTGCCATCTCATTTTGCAATGATTTGTCATCGATGGGTCACACAGTTAACTATTAGCAAAGGAGATGGCAAAGTCCCTGTTTCCTATGGCTCTTTCATTATCACATGAACTACATACGCAATTAAATTATTCAAGAGCATTAATATTTTATATGACTTAAGATTTTTAAAATCTTTAATGACCCTTTGTTGTCAAAATTGTGATGTCATTTGAGTTGAACTGTGCACATTTTCCTAGTACTTCCATTGTGAGAACTGCAGAGACAACGTATGTCATTCAGATTAAAAACCCATCTTTAAATATTGTACTTTGTACTGAATATAAGTTCACAATTACTACATCCATAAGGACTGGGATGCATAAAGTAGATTTTTCCCTTGATTTTTGGCATACTTCTCTTTGTTAGAGGTGGGAGGGAAACCATATGATCAAATTGAGTTACTTGAAATCCAGAATATGAATACATAGTGATTGAAAAAATCAATTAAAAAAGGAGATAGCTAAAAATGCCTTTGTTTAGCCTGTCAAACTTCAAATATCTACTTTTATGTAAAATAAACAAAACTCTGAACAGGTTATTGTTTAAGTGATAATATCAACAGGCTGTTTTTTAATATCATAAAGACACAGACATCTGAAAGAACTCAACACATAACGATAGAAAATTGTATGTTATCCACACTTAGTGTGTTAATCTAGTGTTCAGAAACTTCATGTAGCTGAGAAAATGTTACTGTACAGATGATATTTTTTATGTAACATGAAGCAAGAATATCTCTTTTTCCCCTCCTTTCTCTGTTTTTCCTATAATAAGGTCAACTGTAGAGAACGGTGTGTTGCTGGTGTGCCTGCCAAGTTTTAATTGAAATGTTGTGATAAATTTCACTGCCAGGTCAGATGTTATTTTCTGGTTAAGGAGGGTCAAGCTGGTCTCTTAAAGAACCACTTTTGATTTTTATAGTGTCCAGTGATTTGTTCCTGGAAGTTGATTTACCGCAGATCTGACCTCCGTCCTCTGAGTTGACCTCTGCCGACATTTTCAAGTCTCCAGTTCACCTATGGCCACTGGTCGGAAAAAATATTTTATTAAACTGGGCTTCTCATTTTATTAGTGTGAAAATAGGCCTTTCCTAATCGATAGAACAGGAAGCATTCTCTTTATTGCTTTAGACTAGAGACTAAAGGTCATTTAACACAAATAGAATGAAGCACATAATGAAAACAGCAGTAAAGATTTGATGACTCAGCATAAATAACTTGGTTAACACACAAAAAGTCTGCTCTATTGAGTATATATACTAGGTTAATAAAAATACTAAAATTGTTGAAATTTAGGACAATTATAATTTGAATGATAATCCCTCCAAATGATTAATTTTAAATTACAGCTTTGGTTATTTGTGGAAAACATCTATCCCAAGGTTCTGCATAAGGATTGGTATAATACCAATGTTTATAAAAAATACAGCTTCTATTCCACAAGTTCAGAATGCTTTATTATAAATACTATAAAACTTCCTTTAAAAAAGAGCGAATTTTGGAGAATGACAGCAAACTGCATAGCAAGAGAAACAAAGAAGAAAATGGCACTAACTTTTTCATTTCATTGATGAAAATATTGTGGAGGTGACATGAGGAATCAAGGAATATACACTCATTGTCTTTGTCTTGCTAAATGTTTCTCAAGTTGACTAAAGTTTTGTGTGCTAATTACTCAGAATCACCTGTCTCAATCTTATAGCCTGGATTGCAAGACCTACAAGATTACATAGTTGTACTTCAAATATGTAAATATACATCCTTGCCACAACTAGAAGGACCTGCAACTAAGACATACAAACAACTATATGCCAGGGGAATTTGGGGAGATAAAGCAGAAAAAAAAATATAGACATCTTAAGCATCTTTGCAGCTTAGTAACATTTTCAATTTTTCATTAACTTTCATCAAATTTCTTTTAAAATTCACTTATATTACTTGAACAAGATCTTTACTTTTACCATTTTAAGACAACTTAGGTAGGACACTTGTATGACATACAAATGTACACAAATGCTAACAGAGTGACCATTTTTGGTCTCTATTTCCAATGTCTTCTCAATATAATTTGGTATATGTTTTATTGAAATATCATGAATACATATGCATTGTAGCAAAAACTTTCTATGATGAAGGTTTCCATCAACATGATAAAAATAAAAGGATGGGGGCTGGCCCCGTGGCCGATTGGTTGGGTTCCCGCGCTCCGCTGCAGGCGGCCCAGTGTTTTGTTGGTTCGAATCCTGGGCGCGGACATGGCACTGCTCGTCAGACCACGCTGAGGCAGCGTCCCACATACCACAACTAGAAGAACCCACAACGAAGAATACACAACTATGTACCGGGGGCTTTGGGGAGAAAAAGGAAAAATAAAAAAAAAAATCTTTAAAAAAAAAAAAATAAAAAAATAAAAGGATGATTGGATCTACATACAAAAGGTATTTCTTCAAATAGTGGATAGGAGTCTCTTTAAGAAATTTAGATGTTTAAATAACTAACTTTATTAAAGCTGTGGGGGCCTAGAATTGGCCACCCAAGATATGTTCTTTGGCATGAGGATTATTTGGGGCTGGTGACTTTTAATAAACTGCAGACCCAAAAGGAGCTCTGAAAAGCAGAATTTACTTGCCCTTTGTTAAGCAACATTTATAGTGTAAAGGAAATTTCCATCTGTAAAGGTGTCTCCCTCTATGTACCAGGAAGAAGAGGGGATGACCTTATCTCTAGAAACTCTTAGTCAATCCCAAAAGGCAAGGACTTAAATCTGCATTTGTTTACTGTTACTTGTGTGGTAATCTCCCATGATTGACTCCCCCTCCACCCCGAACATCCTCCTTTGTTGTTAGCTGAAGATGATATTTAAGAGGGGGGCTTCAGCCATTTTGGCGAGTTGCTCAGCTTGCCTGGGCCTCTCCCATGTATACATGCTATAAAGCTTTGTTTAATTTTCTCCTGTTATTCTGTGTCATGTGAATTTAATTCATTATCCGGCCAGAAGAACCCACAGTGTGTAGAGGAAATGTCTTCCTCCCCTACAAAGCTTATGATTGTTTTTGAGCAAATGATCGAGATAACTTCAGAATATATACATACAGTTTGGAATTTGGAGTTAAAGAATTATTACTTTTGAATTTATGATTAAATGAGCTAATGCACACAAAAGTATAAAGCACAGTATATGTATTATTACTTTTATTATTTCTTGGTGGATTTTATTCAGGATACTTACTTACTAAGCTAAATGTAATGCTTGCTTTCAATACCCTAAAACTGCAGTGTGTGCACTTCAATGCTCTAGTTATTTATGTAAATTATTGAGGGTCATAAAAAGCTCGGAAAAGTTTACTATACAATAGTACAGCAGTGAATAGAATGCTGTGTCAGACTAATCTTTTGATCATGAAAGGCAAGCAAGAAATTTGTCTTTATAACAAAGGAACAGGCTTTTACAACCAGTGGTCTATGGTCATTCAGAAATGATCAGTCTCAGAGGCTACAAGTATGCGAAGTCAGTTTGATTAATTTCTATAAAATTAAAGAAATAGATTCTGGGGCTGGCCCTGTGGCCGAGTGGTTAAGTTTGCGCGCTCCGCTGCAGGCGGCCCAGTGTTTCATTGGTTCGAATCCTGGGTGCGGACATGGAACTGCTCATCAAACCACATTGAGGCAGCGTCCCACATCCCACAACTAGAAGGACTCGCAACGAAGAATATACAACTATGTACTGGGGGGCTTTGGGGAGAAAAAGGAAAAAAATAAAGCCTTTAAAAAAAAGAAAAGAAATAGATTCTGTGGGTCCACATGAGGTTGAATTTTTCATTTTCAATCAGCTATTTAAGCATGATGTCATTACAGCTCTGGAGTATGTGAGGAGAGAGACCATGACAGTGAAAAGCGTGCCCTGGGGTTAGATTTCCTTCAGGTTGGAGGCCTAGGGAAGTAGGAGTCAGGAGCTAATTTCATGAGGGCCTTTATAAGACTTGGGGCATGAGGAGTATTCTGAGCCCAGGGGACACAGAGTGGTGGAGGGTTGCAGAGGTTTCCCATGCCTCCACGTCTGCTGGGAACCCACTACAAGAATAAGAAGCTTTTGCAACCTTGAAAGACAGACATTTGGGATCTTATAATAGCAGTGGTAACAGAGAGTCCCTTTCAAGCAGCTTTGCTAATACTTTATACGAAACAGGGTGAACCAAATTAGGAAGGAAAATATACAGAGAGTGTCAAGTGGCAACTGTTGTGGTCATACTACTGACTGATTGTCCTGTAAGCAGATGTGAAGGTACACTTTAAAGTCTCTCAGAAAAACATGGGGAGCATTTTGGGCATGATGGTGGTATCTGTGTGCAAGGAGTGATTACTAAAAACAATACTGAATATCACGGGTAGGTAAGGCCTCAACTTGAAAGGGTCTCAAAAGTCCCTAAGTAGCAGGTAATAAAAGCAAATGATAACATGGGCACTATCTTAAGGGCTACACATAAAATGACTCATTTAATTCTTACAACAACCCTACGAAGTAGTTATAATTATATCCCCATTTTATAGATGAGAATACTAAAGCTGAGAGATGATAAGCCACTAAGGAAATAGTGGAGGTGTGATTCAAACTTAGGTAGCTCATGTTCTAAAGTGGTTAGGCCCATGTGTCTCATTTTTTGGGTGAGAACATGAATTAAGAAGTTTAGTTTCCAAGCACATAGGACTAACAAGCACAAAGCTTGTATTTGAACCTAGGTTCAGACTTGGAGCTTTTAACCGTGCCATTGTTCTGTGAAGTATATGAGGAATGTCTGAAGTAGTGAAAGTTCCGAGATTCAGAGCTTTTCTGTACTCTTACCTTAGGTGGTAGGGTTTATACTAGTGGAGAATATGAGTTGCCTACACATCTTTACCAAATCAGCTATGATTTGGCCCATTCTGTGTTTCTTCTTTTATTTTCTTTACTTTTTTTAAGATTGGCCCTGAGCTAACATCTGTTGCCAATCTTTTTCTTTTCTTCTTCTTCTCCTCAAAGCCCCTAGTACAAGTTGTATATTCTAATTGCAGGTCCTTCTGGCTGTGCTATGTGGGATGCCACCTTGGCGTGGCTTGATGAGTGGTGCTAGGTCCCCACCCAGGCAAAACCCTGGGCCGCCAAAGTGGAGCGAGCCAACTTAGCGACTTGGCCACTGGCTGGCCTCCTTCTCTACTTTTTTGTTGAGGTAATAATGGTTTATAACATTATATAAATTCCAGGTGTACATCATCATATTTCAATTTCTGTGTAGACTACATCATGTTCACCATCCAAAATCTAATTGCCATCCGTTGCTGTGCACATGTGCCCTTTTACCCCTTTTGTCCTCCCCCTCTCCCTTTCCTTCTTGTAACCACCAGTCTATTCTCTGTGTCTATGTGTTTGTTTGTCATTGTTTTTTCTATCGTCCACATGAGACAAGTGATAAGTATGGTAATTGTTTTTCTCCACCTGACTTATTTCCCTTACCTTAATGCCCTCAACGTCTGTCTATGTTGTCGCAAATGACAAGATTTCACCTTTTTATGGACAAGTAGCATTCCATTGTGTATATATACCACATCTTCTCTATCCATTCATCCATTGATAGGTGCTTGTTTCCAAGTCTTGCCTATTGTGAATAATGCTGCAATGAACATAGAGGTGCATATATCTTTTTGAATTAGTGTTTTTGTGTTCTTTGGATAAATAGCTGGATCATATGATAGTTCTATTTTTAATTTTTTGTGGAATCTCTGTACTGTCTTATGTAGTGGCTGCACTAGTTTACATTCCCACACCACGTCCTCTCTAATACTTGTCTTCTAAATAATAGCCATTCTGACGGGCATAAGGTGATATCTCACTGCAGCTTTGATTTGCATTTCCCTAATAATTATTGATGGTGAATATCTTTTCATGTGCCTGTTGGCCATCTGTATATCTTCTTTGGAAAAATGTCTATTCAAATCCTCTTCTGATTTTTTTAATTGGGTTGTTTTTTCTGTTGCTGAGTTATATGAGTTCTTTATATATTTTGCATATTAACCCCTTATCAGATGTATGATTTGCAAATATCTTCTCCCAATTCTTTGGTTGTCTTTTCATTTTGCTGACAATTTCCTTTACTGTGCAGAAGCTGCTTAGTTTGATATAGTTCCATTTGTTTATTTTTTCTTTTGTTTCCATTGCCTGAGGAGACATGATATTCAAAAAGATACTGCAAAGACCAATGTCAAAGAGTGTACTGCGTGTGTTTTCTTCTAGGAGTTTTATGGTTTTAGGTCTTACACTTTAATCCATTTTAAGTTAATTTTTGTGTATGGTATAAGACAGTGGTCTACTTTCATTTGTTGGATGTAGCTGTCCAGTTTTCCCCACACCAATTGTTGAAGAGGCTGTCCTTTCTCTGTTGCATGTTCTTGGCTCCCTTGTTGAAAATTTCCTGTCCATAGATGTGTGGGTTTATTTCTGGGCTATCGATTCTGTTCCATTGATCTGTGTGTCTGTTTCTGTGTCAGTACCACGCTGTTTTGATTACTGTAGCTTTGTAGTATATTTTGAAATTAGGGAATGTGACACCTCCAGCTTTGTTCTTTTTCTCATGATTGCTTTGGCTCTGTGTTTCTTAAGGTCTTAAATAGCCATTTCCCTCAAAAGTCAATAATTTATTCCAAGTCAGCTATTAGAACCATTATTTACTGAGAGCTGCTATGTATGTATTGGGTACTATGCTGAGCATATACATACACTATGATTGTTAGTCCTCACAACTATGTTGAGAGAAATGCATTGTTGACTTATTACCTTATTTTACATATGAAAAAAACAAATTCGAGACATCTAGCTCATTTAAGGCTAACCGGCTGACAAGGAGCCAACCAGGTCCTTCTGAGGATACCATTAAATCTACATCACTTTCTTTGGTACACTCAGATCCACTCAGTCAACTCCATGTTCTGCAATTGTTTGAACAAAGGTCTCCTACAGTAAAATCCTCTCTGAGCTTGACTTTGTCATGTCTGCCAGCCAACTCTATGTACCTATTATTTTGGTTGACTTTCATGCATAATCAATGACAATAGGAATGAAAATATGAAAACAAAACAACAAATATATATATATATACATGTATATACATAGTATACATATATGTACTGTATGTATAAATACGTATATACACTTATGTTCTTGTTAAAATACTTCTTGTGTGCTATTATATCCCAAGGTAGTTCACAAAGGGCAAAGATTATTTTGTAAACTTGATCCTATGTTTTATTTAACTCATATTTATCTATTAAGGGAGTGATAAACTTCAGTGTCCTTCCATATTTCTCACCTGCCTTCATGTACTTTGTCCTTTGGCTTATAAATTAATGAACTACTATTTGAAAGCATGTCCCCTTTTTTTCTATTTGATGTTCAGCAGATGCCACCTGTCTCCAGTGGACAGGTTGTTTGTTGTTATTAGGGCACCATACAGAGTACAGCGCATATAAACACAGTTGTTGGAGTTTAATTACTTGAGCTCTTTATGGAGGTGTATCATCTCACAGCGCAATGCTCAACAGGACAAAGTAAGGCCAACTGTCTTTTACAGCATCAGCTGCCGCCCCGAGTTTGGTGTTTTGCCACCGACACCAAGTCTTCTTTGTTTATCAGGTAATTAATGGTAATGATGTCTTGCTGCTTAGCTTTGTTGCGTAACCAAGGCTCCTTCTTTGCGGATTTGGGACGACTCCTAGTCTTAGGCTGGTGGCTTGACTGTCATAAGCACCAGCAGGCAATTCTAGGCTTAATTACCTCCCTGTTTTGTTCTTTACATTGGGCAATAAACATCCAGTCTAAAGGCAATTTGTGGGAGAGAAGAGGGAAGGGCGCCTCCTCTCACAGCAATGCATCCATCAAATAAACTAACTTAAAAATGTTTCGACCTTGAGTTCTTAAACCTTATTGTAATTCCCCATCTTATAAGAAAAAGTATTCTAAAGAAAGTTATTTAAATAAAACACAACCCTACAGATAGGCAGTCTTTTTATGAAATATGAGGGAATTCAATTACCCATGAATGGATGAATGGCTTTTTTTCGGTCTCTTTGTCTGGTCATCATTGTTACTGCGCGTTTCTTTAACAAAAGATATCAAAATAAACAGAAATGTCTTCCATGAACTGTGAGCCTGCAGTTAAGTGGCTTATCTATGGGAGTGTGCCTCTCTCAGATGTATTTAGTACAGCCATGATTTTTTTAATGGTACATTATTGAATTTTTAGCAAAGTCACACTAAAAAGAAGAAATTACTACATGAGAATGAGCAAAGCTCTAGAAAATCACCATGTGTAGATTTAAAATTGTTTTCCTTACAAAAAGCAGGAACGCTTATTTCATGAGAAATCAAATAAAATTTGAGACTATTTTGGTTAAAGTCTGTTGATTATGCATAAATTTATATAGAAACTAAAGGTATTTGAGTGCTTGTAACCTTTTAATTTCAGTGCCTAATTGACTATAAATTTTTAGCTTTTTTGGTATGGAAACCATAATTTAAAAAAAGTTTAGTATGCAATATTTGCTAGTAATTTTTAGTGCTTATTAGTGATATTTGAAACCTTTCAAATGCCAAAATCCTAAAAATATAGAGGTAAGTTTATTAATTATAAGCTGTAATATTATTACCCACACTATTTTTCTTAGATAGCTCTTGTGGATAAATCACCAACCGTTTAAAATGAAATTTGCCTGTTCTATGTTTATGAACCATTTAATTATTCTACAAGATATTCCATATTTTGATCTCTTTTCCATTTAATACAATATCTGGGTTAAATTACAGGTCCTGAAAATAACAGACCAAGAGGTTCAGTTCATATTTCAAATAGTGAAACAATTTTCCATCACATTTTACAAATTTAAGTAAACTTTCTATGGAAGGTTTCATATGGAAAGGAAGGGCATTTGTATAAAAATGTATTTTTTATGTTTTCTAAAGAAATTTTGTACCAATATATTCAAATAAATTCCTCCACTATCTTTGGTTGGAAATGTTCCTACTTCTTACTAATATTCTTCAGATTTTCTTGGATGGTACATGTTTTCTATAGATGATACATAGCCTTCTCCTCAATATAAAAGCTCGAAAACTACCGCTTTCCTTGGCATTCAAGTAATCTTTTCCATTTTTAACTACATTTTGAAAAATAAGGTTTATGTGCTCCATTGAATTTTATTCCATTTTATATATGGATAAAAAGAATATTTTAAAGTTAAACAGTTTCCAACTTATTAAATACAAAATATCAGAAATATTATCAGACTTTCCCTGCATCTATAATTTACCGTAAGGCTATAGTAAGGGACATTACACTGAAAAAGTGTTTGAATTATTTTTCCACTAAAGGTACTCATTATTGAATTAGTGCATTTAAAATTTATTCTCCTGAAAGAAGAAATGGTATGATTGTTCAAGTGGGATAGTGTGTGGAGGTAGATGGCTTATATTACTAAGTAATTTTGAAACTCTATAAAGGTGATATTGATGATATTGGTAATCTGCCAGAATTTATCTGCAGAACTCTTGAAATATAATGGTTCTCTTTCTCTGTTAATGTGAAATTTTCGGTAACCTTGAGGTTCATAGAGGAACCAAGGAGCCCTTCACACCATTGTTTAATATTTTCCTCATACACGCAATAAACATAAAGGGCTTAGACTGAATTGGGTATTAGTGAATCACAGCTATTTTATTATTATTTATATCACAATGATGATTATTATTTATTATTATTTTATTTGTGAAAAAAGCAACATTATCATGATTGTGTTGAACATGTGTTGTCAACTGGGAAAAAAATAGTTTTACATATAGGAAGAATGGTAGTGACTTTTACTCTTGAGAAATAACATCAACATCGCTGTGGGTCTGGATGAAGGTTGGAAAACAGGAGAATGTAACTGGTCTAGTCCTAGGACCCTCCCCCCGCCCCCGCTTTTCTTTCAATAGGCGTGCTTTGGGCTGAGTTCATTTTCTGTGCTCTAAACCACAAAACAATACCGCGTAATGGTAAATGCAATAATTCCCAAACTAGGAACCTACGACACACTCTCTGCAAATGCAAAAAAGAGTTTCTCAAGATCATTTCCACCTTAGGCCATCTTTTCTCAACAACGAAATGTTTGGACACTCAAATGCTTAGTGAAACAACAACAGGCACGTCAGTTGGTATTTCTGTGTTTGTGTAACTCAATTCTGTGGGATGAAACTGTTTAGATACAGACTTAGTGACTTCATTTGAACATCTGTAGGGACGTGCTTTGTTGATCTGAACAGTAAGGGTAGATTCATACACGCACATAAAAACAGTTAGAATATTCACAGTACTATTTTAGTGTTTTTTAAAACTGAAATTAAATTTTAAACTCAAGAGTCTGAGAAAACGCACATGTGATCAAGTTTTTAGGTGAGGATAAAATTTCGGAAGTTGATGGTGACAGTATATAGGTTCTTGATAACCAGCAAATATTCCCCAGATGATTTGAGCACTGATTTTTTTTTTTTGGCATTTCAATATGAAATTTCTTTTACATTTCCCTCACAAACTACAGAAGAGAAAGGAAGTAATAATAATAATGATGATGATGATGATCCATTTTGAGCATCTTATTATTTTCCCCTTATTCATTTGGGAGCTACTGTGGAGTCTTAACCATCCCATAAATACTTATTTAGTAAAAGAAAACAGAATATATTTTCCCTCAGACTCTCTGCATTGATATATTGAAATAGGAGGGAAGAAAAAAAGGCCCATAATGCTTCATTAGTTAATTGTGCAGAGTACAGCTCTTTAGGGGTAAACAAGTGAAGGACATTTGCTGAATGGCCCATCCTCGTCACGCATATTATGGCCTAATGATGCTAGTAATGGTAGGAGGCTCCTGGAGAGTCATCTGTCAAATTAGCACATTGAATTATTTATTGCCTCAGAGTAAAATTGTTGAAAGGTAGCAGCTGAGACGTGGTTTTTATAAATCTAAAATTCAGGGGAAAAAAAACTAGAAAACTCACACAGCTGCTTTGAGGGTAAATTTGCTTTTTAACACTTGCATTTATGAACACAATAGTCCTTATGGAGTAAACAGTTTATTTCTACCTTTAAATCTGATGTTTAGTGTGTGTATGTATGTGCGTGTGTGTGCATGAAATCCTGAGGGTTTCATGCCATTAATTATAATGTAATAACCTAAAAATTCTGAGTTACTTGTTAAGTCTTCATAATTCATTTCAACTACATCACCTGTGTAAAACATAAGACAAAATGTCAAGTTTTCCTAAGCTCTGTGCCCAGGAACTTGCATGGAGGGTATGGTTCTTGACTTCCAGTTCTTACAACCGTTCATACTTCTGTTCTAGTGAAAAGTTGTCTAAGATAAAAAGTCCGTCTTCTTGGGACTCAAAGAAGACAAACCTGTGCTCAATTCTATGAAACAAGACAATAAGTATCATAAGAAATGTAAATTTGGAGGACCGTAAGCATTTGAAGGTCTGAACAGGCTAGTAAATTTGGGGTGTTTAAAAAAATTATTTCATTTTTGTTCAGCATTTACTTAGTGAAAGTGGGCAGAAATAGTTTTTTTCCATTAATAAATATTATATAGAAAAATAAATTCATTTACTAATTTCTTCCTCTGACTAAGGAAGAGTAACTGTTATGGAGGAAAGAAAAGAAAACAGTTTACTAATTCTCTGGTGCCTATAATCTCTTTATTTCTTATTTTTTTAATTCCTCTCCTGAATTAGACAACTACTGGGGAAAGTCTGAAATTTTGATAATAAAATAGGTTACTAATTTTAAATAAGCAGACTTACACTATGCACTATGTGGTCTCAAAGTAGTAAATGAATGACCTTCTCAAAAACTCTAAATATGAGTCACTATGTACAATTAAAGACACATGAATGTATGTATACTTTTGGTTCAAAATAGCTCCAATTTATTCTAATGACGTCCTGGTACCCTTAGAGACTGGCACCTGGCAACTTCTGGGCTGGGTGGCTTCTCATTGGGCAAAGATCATAGAGAGACTAGAATTGGATCAGCGTCTTGAAGTATAAATAGGTTTTTAATGGGCAGAGAGAAAGAACAGAGTCATACAAGAGGAAAAGTAATCAGGAAGAGTGTATTGGAGAATATATAAAAGAAAATTAGGATTGTGGGCCAGACCCATGGCCTTGTGGTTGAGTTTAGCGTGCTCTGCTTTGGCAGCCTGAGTTTGCAGGTTCAGATCCCAGGCACAGACCTATATCACTCATCAGCCATGCTGTGGTGGAGACCTACATATAAAAAATAGAGGAAAACTGGCACAGATGTTAGCTCAGGGCTAATCTTCCTCAGCACAAAAAAGAAAGAAAGAAAATTAGGCTAAAAACAAAATTGTGCAAGATCATGGAATGTCTTGAACATTCTCTTAAGGAGTGTACACTTTATTTTTAGGAAAAAATAATTTTCTTTTGAACATCAATTGAAGACCCTGAAGCCATGTTAGACACTACATATATAATCCAGGCAAGGAATGGAAAGGATATTTGCTAATATGATCACTGATAGTGACAGTGATTGAAATAAGGAGACGGATTCAGCAGAAGAATTTTTAGGTAAAGATTAATTAATGTTATATATAGAAGAGCACCATGTAAATTCTAAAGTACTGTATGATCTGGTTCTCATCATTATTACTACCAACACTACCACAAACACCACATGACGTTGGAGGGAGTGGGAACAGAGAAATAGAAAAAAGTAGAAATACTGAGTTAAGTAATGTCTGTTCCGGAGGAAGAGTGATGCTATTAATCAAGAAAAAAAAATCATTGGGAGAGGATCAAGTTTGATAACAATGGTAAGAAGAATCTACTATGGAAATTTTGATTTGGAGATGTGGGTGAGGTATTCAAACGGAAATGTCCAGAAAGTTGTTGAAAAGCAGAAATGTAGCTCAAAGAGAGTTGAGGGGAAAATTTACCGGTGTAAATTGGAAATGACATTCATACATGTAAAAAGTCATGAGAAGTGCCAATTGGTTATTTAGTGTGGTTTGGCCAACAAAAACGTTCGCACGCATATTTTACGTTATCTTAAGAATGTGAACATCATATTGAGTCAGTGCTGTTCTTATTACAGCAACAATTCTCTCATCAAGATCCTATTTTCCTGCTGCTGTTGCCATTGTAGGTCTTCTTATTTCAGCTCCTCTTTCCTAAGTTCTTTCTTATTGCCTCTCCTTTTTTCTGAGTCTGTGCCCACCATAGCCAAAGATCTTCGTTATTTTTGTATTTCTCTTTTAATCTCTTCAAATGCACAGTGAAATGAGAAAATATTTGTTGTTTCAGGACCTTAAGCATTTTGCATGTATTATCTAATTTAATTAAACGACTATGTATAAACTGTTATTTCCAGTGTGTAGGAGTTGAAACTCATCCTCAGCAAAGGTAAGGAACTGCTCCAAATCACCCTGCTAATGATGGCAGGTCTGTATAATTCCAAAACTGATTTTTCTCTATTGTTATTTTTATATCACATTGTTTCCTGCATAAATACCTCTACTCTTTTTTTTCTAACACCTCAACTTTTTACCCTCTTTCTTCACATTTTTCTTTAATCTCTTCTATCTCATTTTTCCTTCTCTTTCCTTGACCTCTCTTACTCTGGATCTACTCCAATTGTCAGCCTGCCTCATTCTGCTACTTGGTGTATTCTCTATATGTTTCCTTATAGTGACCTACTGGAATACTGTTAAGTTATATTAACTCACTAATTTTTAACTCACACTTTTACCTTTAAAGTTGACAGTGGCATTGTAAGTTGTCTCAAGCCCACACTTCTCTCATCAATACTCAAAAGATGGAGCTGAAATCTCTTGCTTATGTTACAAAAGGCTATACTGTGACAAATGAATGGAGAAGTATAATTTCAGTTGTATGCCATTTCTCCAGAGAAACCACCCACAGTTTTACTGCACATAAGAGGACATTTTAAATTGCATTGTTATTCTTCTTATCCATGTACTTATAAAAAGTGGTCCACAAAATAGTTCAAAGATCAAAATTTGATAAAGATTAGAACTGCTTCAAGCCGTCATGTGATATTTAAAAAATATAATGCTTTTTTCCTCTGTTAGAATAGTGTCTATTACAAATCCAACATGAGAGTTGAATTTGATCGAGGTAGGACATCCAGCTGATGCCTACTTGGCATTTAGAAAACCAGAATATCTTCTATCGCACCCCAAGCAGCCATAAGAGCAGCCCTGGAACAAAGACTAGTGGTAGTTGAAGTGCTTAACTTTTAGCTCTCTCTAGAGGATGACTATAATAATTTCACATCTAGGGGCTTCTGTTGAAGTAAACATGGGAAGGTTTTGTAGACATTGGGATTATATTTTTAAAGTATATAATCTTAAAGGAACCATGCGTATTTCAGTATACTATAAGACCTGCAGGAGTGGAGTTGGTGATCCAGTAGGTGGCAATCTTCCCTCAGAATAAATATCAAACCAGGGTCCCAGTTCAGGTTTGAGATGAGCTGCTTGCCTAAATTAACACCAAGGATTCTGTATCTAAAGATTCAAAATCCCAACAAAAGAGGAAACCTCTCTTGGTGTATCAGAATGCTTTCCACTCTCTTAGTGAACTAAATTTTAGGGGCTCTACTTTGCTTCACCAAATTAAATTAGGTATCCTTTGGTCCTTATATTATTTTTTTCTTTTCATTAGCAGTGTAAGGATAGCTATATTAGTATAGCATCTTCACCATGCTTCTCAAATCACTCATGTATTGTATAGTAGAATCTGCTGTTTGCCAAAGATCTATTCATGACACTTTCCACAGAGTGAGTGAGGATATGTAAAATGTCATCACCCTTGCAATATTTTTAAGGTGAAAAATTTAAATGATTGTGTGCACTGTATCTAACTCTCCACCATGTTTATCCCCCCTATTAAGGAATTTAGAGTGTAAGGTTTTGAAAAGGCTTGTGCAAAATAACAAGAGTGTTTCTCAGTGGGAAGTTTGAAAAATAGATTTTATGAGGGAAGACAAAAGCAATCAGAGGACTTTATCTTGAAGAGAAAGTTTACAGGAATATTTTACTACATTGTAACATCATATTTTTGTTATAAAATTTTCTGGTGATGTGTAATATAATTATTACTCCTGTCATTATGGGATTTTAATGCCATTCTTCCTAGCAGCACAGGGGAGGCTAGCTGCAATCTTTAGTCTTCTTTGTGTTTGTTTCAATAAATCCATTATGTTAAGTTTTTTGAATTGGGCACTTAGTCTCATGAAGACTGACTAATACAGTGGCCTTACTACCATTCAGTAACATTTTGCTCTTCTCAACTTCTGTGTAGCATTGTGCTTGTCTCTTCCCTTGATGGTATATGTGTGTGCAAATCACTTTGTCACAGAAATATGTATGGAAGTGATGCATATCACTTCTGAGCAGAAACATAGAATGGTCACTGGTAGAGTTTTCAGATTGTGCCTTCTCCATCAGTCTCAGTCATTTAAGAAAGTCAAAGTGGGAGGAAGTCCCTCATTTGCCACAGCTAATATGTAGCATGATCAAAGCATAGACCTTTATCGTCTTAGGCCACTGAGATTTTGGATTTGTTTGATAGTTTGGTATAACTTAACCTATCCTAACTAATGCCATAAAAAGGAATTAAACTTAGTAGTGCGGAATGGGTAATAAGTAATAGTAAATCATATATTCTATTAACTTTCCCCTTCTAGGACAGGAAACAATACAATGCACGCATAGACAACGTATATTGTAGAAGTATATGATTAGTCACTAAAATTTTCTCAAACTGCTAAAATGTTTCCCTAATTTGGAGGAGGTAATTGTTCCTCCATTTTCCCTCCCAACTGGGTGAAAGCTAGACCACTCTGTAATCAAGCAATAGTCTTATTTTCTCAGGAGGTTTGAGAATCTTCTATCAGATGATATTCCAGATCGAGATTAGAAAATCAGAGATTTAACTGAAAATATAGATGAGTTAAACTTCACAACTAAGTTAGAAAAGAGAGAATTATAATTGTACATGGACAATGCAAATATTTGTTAGATATTTACCAAGCTGCATTTCTACTGCAGGACTTCTCAGACACTTCAATATTCATTGTACATTTCCAAAAGTGAAACATAGTATTACTGGCAAAATCAAAAGCCTAATGAAATGGTATCTCACTCTGACTTGTGCTTAAACACAAATGATATTTCCTTATAAAAAATAAGAATGCATTTAACCATTACAGGGAAAATTTCCTTCACAAATCATTTCCTTTTAGAAGCATGCTTCTGAAGGAATTACAGAAGAAAATCATAAATAATTTTCTTGTTTTTTTAAAAATGAATTCATAGTTTTCCCTGAATATCCTAACTCTCACTCCCTCGCATCCTGGTGTTTTCTGATTGGGAGAAGAAGCGAGAAGTTGAGTTTAGTACCTTGGGAACAGGACACTACCCTGATTTATACCCTTGGTGCATGTTGAGTATCTAAATTCTATCCTCTGTTCATCAGGACATTAATTAAAGGTTGAAATCTACCTTTGGAGCACAGCTTTACTGCCAAATTTCTATATTTGGTTAATAGTTAATGGTCTAATTTACTCATTTACTTAACAATTGTTCATTGCATACCCAACACAGGCCAGGCTCTGTGCAAAGCACCAGATTTAAAGGATATATGATCCCTATTTTGAAAAAGATCATCATTTATCAGAGAATACAAGTGACTTGAAGGTACCATAAGTGCCAAAAATAAGGTATCTTTAAGTGTTTTGGATACAAAGACAATAAAACAATTAATGGCATTCTAGAGAGCATAAAGAGAATGATCAGAAGCACACGGTTTAGGTGATAGTTGGAGAACTCTGTGCAATCAGCTGTGGTTGAAACAGCCCAGAAGGGTTTGGAATATTGGACTCACATTAGAATATTTCTTAAAGTTTTCTTTTCTTAAAGGTATGCTTTTTTTTTTTGGTGAGGAAGATTGGCCCCGAGGTAACATCTCTTGCCAATCTCCCTCTTTTTATTTTCCCAAAGCCCCAGCACATAGTTGTATATCCTATTTGTAGGTCATTCTTGTTCTTCTATGTGGGATGCTGCCACAGCATAGCTTGATGAGCCATGCGTAGGTCTGTGACCAGGATCTGAAACAGTGAACCACAGGCTGCCAAAACAGAGTTTGTGAACTTAACCAATCGGCCTCGGGGACAGCCTCCAGAATATTTCTTGATACAAAATAAATAGCAACTTTATAACCTTGGTTAAGAAGAAACAATTCAGGCAGTGAAAGGCAGAAAATATTTAAGAACCTTTGAAACTCATCAAGTAACATGTCCTGTAAATACTGACCACGAATGGTCCAAATAAGAGGTAGATTGGAACAGCAAGGTGGAGGGAAGGGGTCATACTGCAGCTAAAGTAGAGAAACAAAGATTTATTGATCATGTAGATTGTTCTAGACACTTTGAGGGTATTTTGCACATATCACAACATTTCCTATTCAAAACCAGCCAATCTGTGAGCATTATAATTCTCATTTCACAATGCTTTCCAAGGGCTCTTGAACAAAAAGATGAAAGATAATTTCCCTTAAGCTATGCACACAAGGTCCTTTTCAGAAAATAAATTTTATACCTGTTAAACAATTTGTCCTTTTTCCTTATTATACCCAGTTATAATTTGGTTTTGGAAGTTTTGCTTTTCTTGTAAACCTTGTTGTAACTAGGGTATCAAATTACTTCAATGAAAAGAAGTTAGCACTACATATTTTCTTGCAAAAAACATTTTTATAGAAATGGTGAAAAAAATATACATCTTATATTTATGCTTCTGTTAGTTAACCATGTCTAAGGAAATACTTGTGGCCTGAATTTAACCTAAACAAACTTAGAAGGGCAAGAAGAACTGTTACCTTCTTAGATGTATTCCTTAATCTGAAATTCCTTTTTGCCGTGAAAACAACTCACTCTTATTTTTCCTCCATTCTACTTTTCTGGCTGATATGTCTTGCTATCACAGTCAGTAAAACAGAAAAGAATTCCTGCTAGATATCTGATATTAGTTAATACAACGTAAAAATCGTTCCTTAATAAATACCCACCAAAAATTCTCATTTATTTTTGCAGAAACACTCACAGATACACAAAGCTTTTGGCTATCAGAAAGCCTCCTGCTGCTTTTAGACCTTAAGATTGGGGAGCTTGATAACTCCTCCACATATCTTAGTATCATTTTTTTGCCATTCTTATCCACTGACCCTAATTTCAGCCTAAAGCATTAAAACCACCTTTAGGCAACCCACCTTTAGGCAATTCCCCGTATTCACCCAAACTTTGACCATGATTCTCAGTCCACTCTTCTTGTATTGACATGTCTTACTTACCCTGATTAAAGCATCACTAAAGTTGTTCTATCACAACATGCACACACTCATCAAAATCTTATAATATGTACAAATACATTATAGCAATGTTATTGCTCATATGCTTGCACATATAAGCAATATGGCTGGCTGACAGAATGGCCTATAGAAGAGGTAGTATTAGGTGGCAGTTAAGGCTATCTGCTGCCTCCATTATAAAATATGGCTTTATAGTAAAGTTGTGAACAACAGACAAGAGGGCAGTAGAAGTAGCAGTAGCACCCTCCAAACTTAGTTGTCATAAGCCATATGCTGCTAAAGTGTCCCAGCTGAGTTGGGAAGATGGATCTATTTCTCAAATGTTCTCTCTGTGGCACTGAACTCCCCAAACAGTCCGTCAGCTTCTGAAGCCCAGATTCAGCCTCTGTCCACTTCAAAGAAGATGCAACAAGGTACTCCACTTCAGGAACAGGCACTTATAACCAGTGCTTAAAGATCTGTTTGAGACTACTCACAGGTTTTGCTTGTTCTAGCATCTATTTTTACACTGTGACACATGGGTTTTTGTGATGCCTAATGAATCACTGGAGAACGGTGTTAGCCCATTTTGTGTGCAGGTGTCTGAAAGGAGAACCAATCAAATTCAGACAGACGTTAAATCACATATTACAAATATAAATCAGAAACCTAACATTTAAGCCATTGTCTCTGATTTATGATTGCACAGCAAATTTAACACTGATAATTAACGCACAAATTCTCTCCCTTCAAAATATGAAACAAACAGCAACCAAAAAACCATTTTATAATGGGTTACACTCATTACACCCAAATATCTAAATAGTTTATTGCTAATAAACACAAATTTGAACACTTCAGTCAACATAATTTAAAACCAACTCAAGAAAACTATCAAAAACAAGGCCTTGTGGACCACTCAGGCCCTAAAACGGATTTTGTAATATCGCTCCAAGATAGCTTGACTTGAGTAGGCTACACCACAGGTTCTTCTGCCTTACTCAACTCTGCCAAACAAGAGAACTAACTTCCGGCAGAAAATAAATGCACAAACCGGCTTATTTGTATAAAAAGAAAAATGCAGACTAAAATTTGCTGATCTTAGAACTCTTAATCATCATTAAAATTTGATAGAAATAGAAATTATCAATGCCATGAAGTTGAGAATTTCCAACCATCAACAGACTGCAATAGCAAATTTAATTTCTCCTTATTTTTAAGAATCAAACTTAAGCTAGTTTCAGTTTGGTTTGTAAAATGAGTATATTTGTAGACATTATAATAATTGGCTATAGTAGCCTGATATAGCTATACTTTTTTATATAGCTATACAAGAGCCTAAAGAAGAAGGTATGTTTTTTACTTTAATAGGCAACTCTTAGCATTCATTCAACAAATATATATTGAGTTGTTATTACATACCAGCATCAATGAGACCTAAATTAACATATACCAATCCCTTATTGGAGGAATATTTTTCTCCACAAGAATTATAGTTTGAGTAGACATGAAATATGCTTAATAGGCTTATATCTGAGATTATAAACTGGCAACTTGCAGGCTACAATGCAGACTACAGACACTTTGAAGGCTCATAGGATTTTAAACTATTTGAATTGGTATTTGAAAATCGACAGATTTCACATAATAATCTAGCTTTCTTGCTCCTTTTTGAAATGCTAAAATACGGTCACAATATGTGGAGCTCAATAGCAGGCCATCCACTCTCCGGTTTTCAACAGTTCCCACTGCTTGCCAACACCCAGCTGATTCTACTCATTTATATCACACGCCTGGCCCCTGAGGTACTTGAATTTTAGACCCTTGTCTTAGATTCTTTCACAAAAGATGGAATGAATCATGCATGTCTCCAGATGTATGTCATCCTCTCAGTCATCTAACTCAAGAGTAACTTTTTCCGTCTCATCTCCTGTCACAGTTTTTGTTCAAGTATAGCCAGGTCTGAAGAAACGTCTGTTAAGAATATCATCAAAAGTCTGATCATGTTTTATTTTATAATTAAAATAAATGGAAGGTATTATTTAAAAGTTAATGGAATATATGCTAGAAAAAAAGTTAAATTCGAGGTAATTATAAAGTTCCACGGATCAAAATTGCTTTCTTAATTAATCATTTGTCATTAATGATTTTACCTCCATAATTCTTTTGGTATAAAGATGCAGAATTAGGCAGTGCCTCTTGAGCAGGTTAAATTGTTTAGTATATTATCTAAAAATTAATCACTGATGTCTTTTTCCTTGTGCCAAGGGCTGATCCCAAGAACATAGGCTCCTTCTTACATCGTACAATGTCAAGGACAGTGGGGAGGAGCTATTTCCGCTGAAATGCTCATCCACAGCATTATTTTATACCTAAACTTCTACAAATAAAACTTCATTTCTAGAATTTACCACAAGCATGGCTTTTTGTTATGCCACCAGTTAAACGCATAACAGGTTGTTAGAATGAGAGAGAGTCAGCAAGAAAGACTTAAAGTGGGCTCTGTTCTGAACACAAAGTTAGCAGAGAAATCTTTTAGAAACATTTGTGTGCAGAGAAATCTAGTCAGATGAGTCGGAAGAGCCATAGATAAGCAAGGTAACTAGATAAAGGTTTATATGCTCAACAACAAAGAAAAAAAGGCAAACACGATCTACAAGCAAAAAAACAGAAAATCACGATGTTAGAACAAGCGAGGAGAGTGGTATGTACCTGTGACAACAAAGAAAGGGGAAGCGTGAGAGTAGCAATTGAAGGGACAGTTAAAGGCAAGCAGTCCAAATTGACCATCCTCGTATGAATGGTAAGGAACCAGCCAAATGGGATATGCAAAAGGCTATATTGACCTCAGTGTTCAGGTCACAGAGAACACAATATAGAGATTTATATAAGGTGGCAGTGGGTATAAGGAAGCTGTGTAAGCAAAAGGGATTGTAGGATCAGAATATTATTTGGTATGTGCTTCATTCAATGTAACTCAAGAGGAAAGCCACTGCCATAGCCATTGAAGTTCTTCTCTTGGATTTTCAGGCCAACCCAATGGATTTACTCTTTCCAGGGCTCAAACAACCCCTACGATCTGAGGTTCATGGCTCGTCTTCCAGATACCAGAATAAGGACAGCAAAGAGTCTTCATCTCATCAGAAGGTAGTGATAACAATAGATACATTGAGTACTAGGTTGACAGGGCTTTTATGATCAATCATTGATGTCTACCATGAGTGCTGGACTATGTCATGGGACACAAGTGTCTGCTGTCCCAGCACTAAAAGATGTCTTCTTCACATTTGGAAATAATGACTCCAGTCCATAAGAAAGTGAAATTTCATTCTTTTAGGAGAAGTGTGACAGAAACAACACTTTAAACCTCAATAAGTATTCTTGCTGGGTAGTGTTGTCTATGTGATTCTCACCTAGGGGACAAAGGATGGGTTTTACTGGCTGAGAAGTTCTAAGCATCTGGAGAGAAGCTGGGAATGAATCTTTTGAGTGGAGAAGAGAGCACGGTCAGGGAAGTTTTGGGCCATAGAACTTTTTTCCCTCCTACTTCAGGCTTACCTGTCACTGGAAGCATAAGAAGAAAAATCGAATCTGTCACATAGGTCTCCAGTTTTTAAGATTTTACCAGTTGTATGTAGTTCTCTTTTGATATAGTGTAACCTTTTATCAGGAAAAATACTTATGGGAAAAACCTTTAAATTTAACATAAAACCTAATTCTTTTGCTCCTATTGAAGCTTGGAAGACTGGATCCTTATTAGAGTGCATTTCTACAAAGAGATAAACATTTTAAAAAATAAGCATGAATGGAATCCAGGATAAAATGCATCCATTTGTGCAGGAAAATAGCTTTTACTGAAGAAAATGGCACAAATTCATCGTATGGAGAAAAATGTCATTTCAAAGCCTATTTCCAAGATCAAAATGTAGAACTTTTAATACAATATATTAGCTTTTTAGCTACTCTAAATCTACGACTTCTTAAAGCCAAAGGGTTTTTTCAATCTTTTTGAAAACATCAGCAATTAATTACCCCTATTAAAGGAGAAATTGTCAAAACTAGTTTAAAACTGCCTGAGCAGGAACATCACATAAAAGAGGATTTGCAAATTGCTGTATACCAGGGACACTATGTTGAGCAACAGTTTTATCCAAGTACTTTAATTAGTCTTTGTATATAACTGAGTACTAAATGCAAATTACTAACTTTTTGAAATAAACTCTCAAAACTGCTAGTTTTTGTCTTGCTCATGTTAAATGCATTTCAACATGCCATGACATACAGCTAATAAAAGGGCATCTGTCACAAGGGACTAAGTACCAAAATCAACAATTTGCATAGTGAACAAGGTTTATATTGTGGCAACTCATGTTGCCGTGTACCAAACAATGGGATGAATGCTCCCTTATGGCCTCTACTAAGTACCAGACATGTGGCCTTAGAAAAAGAAATCCCCTCTCATCCCACTTTTTCCCAGTGGTGCTTTGTTAGTTCACAGCAAGGGTTTGACTTCATGCCCTGGTCTCTGTCTGAGAGGAAGTCCAGTTCAATTCAATTTGCATCTCTCTGCCTTTTAGTAATGAAACAGCATCCATTTGAGGAGGCCCCATGATAATGCAGAGCAGATGGGCAGAGTTTTGTCTAATTAGATTCTGGGCGGCCTGTTTGCCATAGTAAATGTGCGTGTATTTGCTTATTTCACACTTATTTCGGTGACAACAGCTTAGTAGAGACAAGATAGAAATGAATATGGGAAATAGCCTCTCTAAAGAGCTGCTTAATACAAATCAATAATTTTAATTCAATTACTATTTACTATCACCTATTTAATGAGTTGCTTGCAGGCTCTTTGATCTCAAAAGAATAAAAAATTCCCTTTACAAAAATTATTTTATGTTTTTCTTTTTCTTTCCTTTTTCTTTCCTTCCTCCTTTCCTTCCTTTTTTCCTTCTTTAATTCTTTCTTTTTTTGTCCAAAGGTTATTGGTAAGGCATCAGGGTCTGTAATACAGATTATTTTTAAAATAATAAAAATAATAATAGATTATTTAATCTATTTAAAAAATTCAATATCAAGAGGGCCAATCTATTCTTCATGCACTTACATTTCTCAAAAGACACATAGAGATATTTTAAGATATTTTAAAACATATCCACAGACTTGTGTTTTATATATACACTCAAGTGATATATATTTTTTATTTTTTATTTTTTTTTGAGGAGGAGGAGGATTAGCTCAGGGCTAAGGAAGACTGGCCCTGAGCTAACATTCATGTCCATCTTCCTCTACTTTATACGTGGGACGCCTACCACAGCATGGCTTTTGCCAAGCGGTGCCACATCTGCATCCCGGATCTGAACCGGCGAATCCCGGGCCACTGAGAAGCGGAACGTGCGAACTTAACTGCTGCACCACCAGGCTGGCCCCAACCCAAGTGATATTTGTCATCATCCCCATCATTATCACTCGCAGTAGTTTCCTTTGGGTATCATTGTTCTCTATCCTCTCCAGTTAGAGAATCACGAAAGAGCAAGCATCCAGGCTGCATCAGTTTCAGTGGTTAGTTTCAGAAACAGGATTTTCAGACACTCAGTTTTGACCTTTTCCTGCTAACTTTGCAGCTTCTTTATTTTTCCTAAACTCTTCATATGTAAACACAAACACAAAGTCTGAGGACCAAGACAGAGAGATGCTGGAAATGGTGAGACGGAAAAAAGCTTGTTATTTGAGAGGTCGCAGTTTTATTCTTACTCCAATTACCTCTCCTTGACTCCCCCACCCCTTAGGTACCCAACTTCTGAGGAGATTCTCCCTCCGACTCCTCAATCAAATACAGCATATTATAAATTTAAATCAATGTCTTGCAGGTAGGAAATTAATGACTGTACCCTTGTATTACGTAATAAAAGTCTATCACAAAATAATTTCACACTTTCAATAAAGATCATTATGTATAAAGCCTTTAGGAAGAGAGAGGAAGAAAAATTCTGGATGAAATCTCAACATGTAGTGGGCTACTTGATGTGCTTACAAAGAAATGACACGTAATATGCAGAAATACACATTGAAAATGCCAGATGTTTAATTTGGATTATGGCTATTGGATCATAAGAGAAGCTCTATTTCCTGAATAGTTGGGGCCTGAAATACGAATCTCATTCTTTGGAGTTGCTTATCTGTAAATATTGTTAGACCCACTGAGCAGACATCATTAACCAGATACTGAATTTCAAATGCTCAACTCGTCTCTCCTCCTCATGGGCTATTTCAACAGAGAACAGAAAATAATCGGCTCAGTTCCAACAACAACAGCAAAAAACCCCCACAATCCATAGTACAAAAATGTGCAAGGCTAGTTTGGGAATCCAAATGGTCCTTATCTAAATCAAAAGATGAAAGGCTCTAAAGCAATTAAATTGCACTGATAACCCTGGTGAGAACAAAATGAATCATATTCTCACCATGGATGCAAGGAAAAGTGTAGGCTAATCACCTTTTCCTCATTGAGCTGAAGGGGAAGAGAAGCC
Organism: Equus przewalskii; assembly: GCF_037783145.1. Taxonomy (NCBI): domain Eukaryota; kingdom Metazoa; phylum Chordata; class Mammalia; order Perissodactyla; family Equidae; genus Equus; species Equus przewalskii. The sequence goes on from NC_091850.1 coordinate 19,619,624, forward strand.
ATGTCTCTGAATGCTTTTTTCCAAAGAGTGTATTTCAACATACACCAACATGAATTTATTGTCTGCCCCTCCTCCATCTGAGACCTGCTTCTCTTCCAGTCTTCCATATCTCAGGAACCGACACATCCATTTTATGTCACACAAACCAGAAGCCTTGCAGTCTTCCTTGATAGCTTCCACTCCCTCTCACTTTCTCCCTCTGTCACATCACTTATTTCTGTTAACAGCCTCCTAAATAGCTCCTGAATCTGTTCCTTTTTCTCCACGTCCTCTACCAGCCCCAGAGGAGGTCCTCGTCATCTCTCCTCTGGAAGAGAGTAAAATCTTAGCCAGCCTCCTCACCCCTTCACCCTCAAATCCCCCCACAAAATTAATCTTTCTAGAATGTAAATATAATCCTATTTTTTCCTGTTTTACAACCTTCACTGGCTTCCCTTTACCAAAGAAGTGAAATATGAAGTCTATTTATTATCACCAAGATCTCCTGGCATCTTCTCCCTCCCCAGTACCTGAAGATCCACCCTCACCACACTTCTCCTTAATGCTCAGAATGCTCCCTATTCTTGCTTTCCTATGGCTCCGAACACTACTCTCTGAGCTTTCAAGTCCTCTTTAGATTTTCTGGCCTGGTGAACTCCCATTAATTTTTAATACACATCTCAAATAGACCCTTCTCTGTCACAATTTCTCTGGCTCATCCTCCACCAACTTTTCCTTGCTCCCAGCTTTGCACTTTTCACATTTTATTCTGATTGTTTACGGCAACAGAGAATATCTCAGAGATTCTTAATACTTGGACAGTTGAGCTCACATTGTTTTCTTCATTGCAGTCTTGATGCCTAACCGCAGGGGATATAGAAGAAAATCGGCAAGCGTTTGTTGACTCAGTGAATGCATGAATCAGTGTCTCTTTTCTAAACTTTCCTTTCTTTGTTAATCTTCCCACCATTTTATTAGTCCCCCAGGCAGAGAACTGCGCAGTTGCCTTATGGACAAACATTTCCTCCATGCCCCTCACCCATGTGATCCTTTTTTATCACATCAAATATTCTTCCTGATATCCGAGGCTGTCCATAACACATTGCCACACTTCGGAATCAGCCACATTAAATGACTGCCCTGAATTGATAAAAGGACATCATTGCCTCTTGCTGGGACCACTCATGAGTCTTCAACACTAATCAACCATCACATATACTGAAATTTCATTGGTACTAAGGTTCTCACCAATCTTGTTCATCCTGTAGCACCCTGTCTGACTTCTCTCCTTGATGTACTAAATATCTTTAAACTTGATTTTTGTTATATCATATTCCCTGCTAAACTATCTACAGTGCCTTGTTTACCCTACCACGGAATATGTTTACCTGAAATGTTCTCGCTATCATTACTGACCTATCGAATCTTCAAGGTGGACTTAGCTGCTCTTGGCAGACATTCCTCACTGCTCCAGTCCCTGTCCTACGTGTTCTCTGAAATATAAGCAGAAATAATTTAGAACTTAATTGTCTACTTTTCTACATGTAAATTGTTATAAATGACAATGTCTTTAGGACCAGTGAAGTTCTGGGATATGCAGTGGACAGCCCTGGATATCAGAGAACAATATGCTGTGCAAGCTTAGCACTGATGCCAGCAAGAGGAAATGGTGCCCTTTGATGAATTTTTCTTGGGTTCTTCCTGTGTATTTCCTCTCTAAAATCTTCCACGAATAAAATTAATACACTTCCTTTTATTGTGAGGGGAAATTGCCCACCTGATACATGGCCTAAAATACTTCTCTCCATAGATCATTTCCACTTACTTCCAGATTTATTCTAGTCCCTCGTTCCTTTACGAATTTAACTAAATTCCTAACTCTGATTAAGTCTAAACTTTCTCACTGTTGACGAGTCACTTTGTTTTTCTGTAAAGAATAAAAGGCTTTGTTAAAATTATTAGCAACATCTCAAGAAGAGATCATAACTGATGTTTAGTAACATTTCTAAGGTAAAATATAAAGCTCCTCTTTTTGTACTTTTAAGGATACACATTTTATTTTGCTTGGTACATGTGATACAAACCAGGAGACATTTTCTTCTGGTCAGAGGGAAATTCTTGATTCGAGGAAATTGCTTCTCTCAGTGGTTCTCACTCCTCAACCCACACCTCATGACTCTCTCTCATCACCTCAAACACCAGATAGGATATTTTCTTATCTTTCAGAGAAACCAGTGTGCATTGTTGGTAGCTGATTTGCCTGTTCCAGATTTTTCTTCTACCAAATAGGATAAAATAACACTATTGCCAAAGTAATTTAACTCCTTTATATCAACAAATAAATGCCGAACTCCTTAGCCTACACTTTGAAGCTCTCCCTCTTTCCTTTGTCCAACGTTTCAGCTTCACCTCCCACTTCCACTCATATATACATAAATACAAATTGATATATATCTCCATCCTAAACTATAATCAACAAGATCACTTGCCCTCTTCCAGACATAGCTGGTTCCTTCTCACCTTTTCCCACCTTTGTTCATTCTATCCACTCACTTTATCCAGAGTGGCCCTGCATCCATTTTTTTAAAAATTGAGATATAACTCGTGTACCATAAAATTCACCTTTTTACGTGTACAATTCACTGGTTTTTAGTGTATTCACAAAGCTGTGCAATAATTACTACTATCTAATTCTAGAATATTTTTATCATCTCACAAAGAAGCCCTGTACCCATTAGTCACTCTCCACCTCCGCCTCCCTCTCGTCCCTAGAAACCACAAATGCATTTTCTGTTTCTATGGATTTACCTATTCTGGACGTTTCATATAAACGGAATCATACAGCACATGGCCTTTTGTGTCTAGTTTCTTTCACTTAGCATGTTTTCAAAATCCATCCATGTTATAGTATGTATCAGTACTTCATTTCTGTTTATGGCTGAAAAATATTCCACTGTATGGATGTATCACATTTTGCTTATCCATTCAACACCTAGTGGACATTTGGGTTATTTCCATTTTTTGGCTATTGTGAATAATGCTAATATAGACATTTGTGGACAAGTTTTTGTGTAGACATATGTCTTCAATTCTCTTGGGTATATACTTAGGAGTGGGATTCTGGGTCCCATGTTAACTCTATTTTTAACTTTTTGAGGCACAGACAAGCTGTTTTCCAAAATGGTTCATTTTATAGTCCACACTTTGCCCACATTGTTTATTGTTTGTATTTTTTATTTTAGCCGTTCAAGTATGTAAGAAGTGGTATCTCATTGTGGCTTTGATTTGCATGTCCCAAATAACTAAGATATTGAGCATCTTTTCATATGCTTCTTGGCCATTTGTATATCTTCTTTAGAGATACTGGTCCCATATTAGATATACAATTTGTAAGTATCTTCTCCCATTCTGTGAGTTGCCTTTTCACTTTCTTGATAGTATCCTTGAAACACAAAACCTCCTCCGCATCTTATCAATTAAAATTCTGCTCATCCTTCAAGACTATTTTCAAATGTCATATACTTCTTGATAGTCTTTTTAGTTCTCTCAAATTTATGCTATCTCTATTTTTTTCATGGGCAGAGCACTTGGTTAATATCCACTATTATGTTTATACAATATTCCCTTCCAGATGTGTTCATTCTCTCCACATTTGGATTCTCAAGATCAGTGACTATGTCTTATAGACTTTGTATTCTCCATGGTAGCTTTGCTTGTAGCAAGAGTCTCCAAACACATTTTGTTAATGTGTTAAAGAAGCAAGAGCTAGTAAAGCTAAAACAGGTAGGCTACGTATGGTGGTATAAGTGTATGTGAGTCTGGGAATATGTTTAAACGGACCTCTTTACATGAATGAACTTTTATGAAAACTGTTTTCTCCTAGGGTGGGAATGTCAAGGTGAGACAATTATACTTGGATATTCCCAAGCAAAAATACCAACAGGAATTGTATTGCCTGACATTATTTAGTTTATTTTTCACCTAGACATTTTTTTAAGTAAACACAATTAAGAACGTTCTGTTTATCAGCACACATCGCAAACTGTTTTTGGCACATTTCTATTCATATGTTTCTATAATTGCATTTTCTTTTACTGTTCACAACTAGAAATTCGCTTTCTTTAAATGTGCATTTTAAAACCATGAGTTCTTGATTGCTCACTTCTCAGGTCTAAATTAGCATTAGTTTTCTTTCCCTTATGACTAGGTAATACTGTACTAATGAAAAACAGGGCCTCTTTATTTATAATGGCCTTGGGGTCAATTATCAATTTATCATCGTGTCCTGCAGATTTAAAATAAAATATGCTGTGCAGTATAACCATTGCACAAAATTGACAGTAAGTAGATTCTCTGAGTTTGGACTTAATAAAAAATACAAAGAGTGCTGCCTAAAAGGTTTCTCCAACTATAAATTCTATTAGGTAGCTTTTAATACAAGACAGTAGGAAACTGAACAACTAAATTAGAGAGATATTTTTCACTGCTGTTTTTTGTCTCATACATGTGAACGGTCATTGGAGGACAGTTTGCTTATTCACAGAAACAACATTTCATATCTGTATAACAATAATTCAAAAGCAGCCTCGATTTTTACTTGTGTCAATCTCTGGATGGATCTTAAAATATTTACATCCAAAGTCAACGTATTTGCATAAGACATTCTGTTAATGCTAAGAAGCATATGCATGAAATATAAGGAGCAGTAGTTCCTTGTGTCAAAAATAACCTAAGTCTTTCACATTTACTAATTAATCCATGTACACCGAATTCAGATCACCTCGAGACTATCCTCCTGGAAGTGTGTGAGATGACATAAAGCTTTAGGTTTTAACTCCTATTGAAAATAACTAATTCCCACATAGGTATGTTACTATCCATGCTAACACTCAGGTCCTGTTTACGTGAGATTAAAATCAGCATATCCTGCCCATGCACATGTTATTATATACACAACTTAAAGCCACAGCCTCAATGAGAATGTAAATACAGAAACAGAGTTGAAGGTTAATTGCCCATGCGAGAGCCTGAGCTTGTTTAACTTTCAAGAACAGAGTCTACTTGCTCAGTCCTACCCAGTGAAGACTGAGGAGACTCCAGGTACTATGGTGTCAGTCCCTCAGCAGCACTGGCCCTGTTGCAGGTGCTCAAGGCCACATGTGGCTGTATTGGTTACTGTATTAGATAACACAGCTATAGAACATGTCCATCTTCATAGAAAGTTCTAGTGGACAGTGTTGTTCTAGAAAGTAAGGGACCAATTCCTTATACCTTAGAGTCCATTACATTTTTAGTGGCCTTGTGTTTGGAAGAATGGCTTAATCTGGGACTGGAATTGTTAACTGTCGATTTTATATCCTTGTCTGCACCTTACAGTTGGTGTTCTTTGGTGAGAAGAGTAGAAACGGAATGTAAAAAAGAAATAAAGGAATATAAATGAAGGGCAAGATATGAGGATATACAGTGATATATTAGTGATGTCAAAGGACTTTGATCCTTAGTTCAGACGTTATTTGTTATGAAAAAAATTAAATCCACAGAGCCCCAAAAAATTCAATATGGAAATAAAAACTGTATTGAGAAATTTTGCTAGTTTTAAATGGCTGCTGGAGCAGAGATGTTGCATATTTTTCTCAATAACCAGGTTTTTATTTATAATTTTTCATGTTAATTTAAATGATAATTAAAGCATAAGAAAATTAGTTGAGATATGTATCTCCATATTCCTCACATGGGAACACAAATAAAATAATATCAGGTTTCCATCCTGGTGTCTTAATTAATTGGAAGCAATGAAAACATTTGAACACAATTTGCTTTTAGATCCTCTCTAGAATTCAAATTCTTTTTTTTTTTTTATCATGTACCTTTCTTTTTCCTTTAGATTGGCACCTGAGCTAACAACTGTTTCCAATCTTCTTTTCTTTTTCTACCTTTTCTCCCCAAATCCCCCCGGTAGATAATTGTATATTTTAGTTGTGGGTCCTTCTAGTTGTGACGCGTGTGACACGGCCTCAGCATGGCCTGATGAGCGGTGCCGTGTCCACGCTCAGGATCCGAACCAGTGAAACCCTGGTCTGCTGAAGCGGAGCGCGCAAACTTAACTACTCGCCCATGGGGCTGGCCCCATAGAATTCAAATTCTAACAAACCAGTTTAAAAATCATATTAACATTGGAGTAAAAACATGTTATTTCCAGAAAAAAATTCTTATTTCAGAGAACTACTTCTGGAAATAAATATATCACAATGAACATCTTAGATTATTGTGAATAATCATTTAGAAAATTGGTTTAAAGTAAACTTTATTTTATGTGAACTACACAGGTGATGTTCTTCCCCTCATTTGCCAGGAGCAGCCTAGATGGGAACTGGATTTGGTTGTCCATATCTACTTCTTTTTAATGTTTTTTTCAGCATTTATTTTCAAAGTGAGTCTTTTAAAAATAATCAGAACAATGTCTGACTGCCCTGGAATGAAAGGGTTTATATATTCATCAGGAAGGGAATAGCTTTCTTTGAAGGGAATACATTGTCATTAACTGCTTTCACTCTGGGTCCAAACTTTAGGTGCTGTTATGCAAAGCACACCAACAGGTTGTACAGAGGAGGCGGGTTTTCAAGCAGCACCTTCTGCCGAGCTCTCCCAAAGCTCGGCACACCCCAGCTCCTGTCTGTCCAGCTGATGAATGTACTTCAGGCAGGACTAGGACACGGCTCAGCACAGTCCTCTAAACGGTGATAAATGACCACCTTTGTGTGAAATGGGTTAGGTGGGAGGGCCACCCTTTGACAAGGCAGAAAATGAAATGATTACTATTGGATTCTATTGACTTGTCTGGTAGAACAGTTGTGCCTCTTCCTAGAGGTTAATTGGACTTGAACTCAAGAAATTAAGAGGTCAGCTGGGGTCACAGTGACAGCAGGCCCACTTTTAACTTGCTGCTAATAACATTTGGCAGAAGAAGGATGAATCTGGGAATTTTGCTCTGGGTGCAGTTCGATTTCTTTAAGAGTAGTGGTTTGTACAAATTATTGAACAAACCTTAACTTTGTATCACATACCAAAATGCAGTGTGTTTTCAAGACCTACCAGGTGCTACTCAATAAATGTGAATTTTCTTGAAACAATAGGCATTAGAATATATGTTGTCTTGACATATATATTCATATTCTTAGAATAGTTTTATTTTATTGAAGACTCTCCATCAAGAAATTTAGATTTAAAAAGAAAAGATTCAGAAATGCTTGAAAATGATATTCCAATGTATTTACTGGGGTCTTTCTTTTTCCCAACACTAAGGGCTCCCCATTCTTTATCATAGAAAATGTAAGGAAAGCAGAGTGAAGGATTTTACAATATATACAGTAAGGCATATCCTAATGTATAAACTCTGTTTCGTAAGTGTGTTTGTGAGCTTCACACACTTTGATTTGAGAATGTAGTAAACAATTGAATTGTTATGGCTTCCTGAGAAGATATCCCAATTTAGTCACACAAGACTTTCTTCAACTTCTCTGTTCTTTTCTTTGTTACTTTACATTCAGGGTCCCTTTCTTGAATGGACCCTGGTCTTTTCTTGTGTGGTACCTGCCACATCACTGCACCCCACAAGGAGCCTGAGTGGGGGGCAAAGTCCCGAAGTGCTTTATGAGGGGGAGGGGCATGGTGTACAATGAGCCACAAGGGAGATTCAGGATGGGACTGGGCAGTGTCATGCAGATGGTGGGAACAAGGCACATCACCTAATTAGTGGTGAGGCTCCGACAGCTGTGTAGCTGGGGCACCAGGAGGCAGGCAGACAGTCCGGCAGCGTGCGCCATTGAAGCTGCCCTCTAAGCCTCCAGCATTAGGATCAGTTTGTGCTAGGCAGGGACTTGTACCACATACCTAAGAAACTCGAGCACAAGGGAGAAATGCCTTTGCTTCTGTGTCCTAGAAATAAACCCAAAAGGGTAACACAACTTTGGAGATCATGTACACAGCTTTTTGTTTTCCAGCTCTCTTATGATGTAGTTGACATATAACATTGTGGAAGTTTAAGATGCACACTGTGTTGATTTGGTACATTGTTATATTGCAAAATGATGACCACCATAACCTTAGCTAACAGCTCCATCAGGTCACATAATTACTATTTCTTTTTTGTGATGAGAACATTTAAGATTTACTCTCTTAACTTTCAAGTATATAACACGTTATTGTTAGCTATAATCACCATGCTCTACACTAGATCCCAAGAACTTAGTCATCTTATAACTGGAAATTTGTACCCTTTGACCAACATCTCTCTATTTCCCCCACCCCACAGCCCCGGTCACCACTACTCTACTCTTTGTTTCCATGAGTTTGGCTATTTTAGATTTCACATATAAGTGATATCATACAATATATTTATCTTTCTTTGTCCATATTTCGCTTAGGATAATGCCCTCCAGTTTCATCCAGGTCGTCATAAATGGGAGAAAATATTTGCAAACCATATATCTGATAAGGGATTAATATCCAAAATATATAAAGAATTAATACAGATCAATAAAAAAACCCCAGATTTTAAAAATGGGCAGAGGAACCAAACAGCCATTTTTACAAAGTAATACAAATGGCTAACAGATACAGCTCCTTTTTCTAATAAAATAACTTATTTTCCCTTATATGCTACAGCTTCCCGGTAAGAGGGGTTCCACAATGAAGCTTTAGGAATACTGACCTGTCAAAGCAGCATGGTATACTAACCAGATTCTTTTAACCACCTCACTACAGAATCTCATTACTAGTCAACCTAATAAATTATAAAATCTCTAAAACAATCAGAAGAAATGTGCCAAGTTTTGATTTAGTCTGTAGAGGAGAAAGTACTATGGGCTAGAGATCAGGAAGCTCACATTCTCTTCCACTTACTAAAAGTGATCCTAGACAAATCATTAAACTCTACTGGTCCTCATGCCCATCTGTGAAATGAGGGCATTGGTTTTGCTGATCACTAAAAGCCCTTATAGATTTGGAAATCAGAGGGTCTCTACTAGTGGGTCTCAACCCTGGCTGCACATTAGAATCACCTGGGGAGCTTTAAATTGAATTAATCTCTCGGGGCGGATCTGGGCATTGGTGTGCCTTAAAAGTTTCCCAGGTGACTCTAATGTGCAGGCAGGGTTGTGACCCACAGCTCTATGATATCACCAAATGCAGGCCATTCCTCTAACTCTAATACTACTCACATTTATCGAGCACTTAATACAGGCACTGTGCTTGTCATCAATTATCTAAATTATGCAATCATTGCAACCTGCTATGGATTGGGTATTAGCTCCATTTTACCCCGTTTTACAAATGAGGAAACAGGTTTATATAGGTGAAGTCAATCAACGAACGACACCCAGCTGGAGAGAGAGAGAACCAAGAGGATTTGAGCCTGAATTGGGTGCCTGTGTTCCTCACAGGGTACCTGAGCGCCTAGGAACACCTCCAGCTTCTCTAAGAAGTCAGCCAGTATTGCAGCTGCAATTTGCCACCGGAGGAACCAATGTCTATGACTGGTCTCTGACATCTGTCTGTGCTGATGTCTCCAGAGACAACCCCCATCCTCAGCTTAAACCCCCAATCTTCACAGCACTGCATTTGAGCAAGATCTTTCCAGAAGGCGAACAACTAAACTACAAGATTGAGTGCTCTCCTATGAAAAGGGATGTTATCCTGGTAAAATCCTTGGGGTCTTCATCCACGGGGCTCAGGATATCTAGTGATGATGCTCTATCACAATCCTGGATAAAGCTGCTCACCAATGACAGGCAGAATATTGAAACTTCTAATTAGCTTCTTTGTTTCTCATTTAAAGGAGAAAAGTCAGGGCGAGTCTTATTATAAAAAACTGAGTACTTCTTCCTCATGCCTATTAAGATACCGCCTCTTAAAATTAGATTATATAATTAGATGAAAACATGTACAAATATTGGCACGTTTTGCATTTGGAGTTCCAGTGGTCCAGTGAACGTACTAAGGAACATTCACATTCATAAAAATATATTATTTTGAAGGAAAACGTTTTAAAATATTCTGAATAATTTATAATTAAAACATCCAATCACTTTCTAGTAAGAACCTTTTGCTGTCCCAGAAGCTATTTGAAACTTTTAAAATATATCTGTAAAGATTTTTGGTTAAGCAGAAAACTTAAATCATGTCAAGAGTAAACTAACCTGAACTGCCTGTTTTCTAGCTTCTTCATAGGCATCTCACGGAAGGAATGCTTGGAAATTCTCTTGCTGGCTGTTAAAGATCATCAGTCCTCCTCAGCTGTGTTGCTGTTCTGTGAGCCAGGAGGGTAACCCAACCGCTTTTCTAAATCCTGACTCACTTTAGAGAGAACTGAGCGCTTGCCATCCACTCATCCTGGAAGCCGTTCAGAAAGAAAAGCACCAGCTCATATTTGAAGTTGGGCCCAGGTGGGGACAAATGGGTGTCGATACTGGTACAGAGCTTCCCCAAAGGAAAGTGAAGGTAAATTCCTCTCCTTTAAACCCTAATGCCTCTGGTTTATACTCGGCCTGTCAACAAAGTATTAACACGTATTTTACCGCAAGCCCTGATGGGAGGTAAGACAGCAGGCTACAGCTGCCATATATATATTTACATTTAATGTCTATAAATATATTTATACATTTTGTATATAAATATATATTTTTTTAACCTCACTCTTTTGTAGTAAAGTTTACCAAAATAAAATTAGTAACTTTAGGGCATAGAATCATGCTTTACATGAGAAAACTGGCCCAGGCATTTCATAAATATTGACTACATACCTTCTATCTCCTATTCTCGTGCTAGGTGCTGGGATAACTGCAAAATTCTCATGTGCTCCAAGTTGCAAAACTTCTGTCTGGTTAACTCAAACATGTCTATTAATATTTTTGCTAAGCTTGAAAACAGACCATTTGGTCACTGTATCAGTGAAGTCTGGACCTTTCTGCTTTGCATATTTATAGTACTGTTCTTTCCTGAGAATCCACCATGCTTTATACTTTTCTTTCATTGTGTCATTAAAACCTTAGAAAATGAGGACGTTCTGGCAATAATATTTGTGTATTTAAATTGGGAAGTTTAATTATATTGCTTTCTTGTATTTTAAAGAACCAGTGCAACAGAGAAAACGCCATTTATACATGACTGATGTTTAAAGAAGGTGGGGCCTAACAATGGAAGTTGGTCTTTTTTTTCTTTTTCTTTCCCTTTCTTTCCTCCCCTCAGTCCTCCCCGAGTTGAGTACTTAGAAAGCAAGTTTGGAATTATGACCTGGACAGTGCTGAGAAGAGAAGAATTTGGATGTTTCAGGGCACTAGCAGAGTGAGAGTAAGAGCAAGAAAGAAAAAAGAAGTGGACAGAGAAGTTGGAATAATAGGAATGTTACAGACCAGATTGTGCCTGCCCCAAAGAATCATATGTTAAAGCCCTAGCCCCTAGTGTGACTGTCTTTGGAGACAGGGTCTTTAAGGAGGTAATTAAGGTTAAATGAGGTCATAAGTGTGGCACCCTGATCCAATAGGACTGTTGTCCTTACAAGAAGAGGAGGAAACCCCAGACAGCGCTCTCTCCCTGTACTTGCACAGAGGAAAGGCTGGGTGAGGACTCAGCAAGAAGGCAGCTGTCCGCAGGCCAGGGAGAGAGATCTCCTCTGAAACCACCTGGGCTGGCACCTTGATCTTGGGCTCCTAGTCTCCAGACTGTGAGAAAGCTTTCTGTCATTTAAGCCACCCAGTCTGTGGTACCTTGTTAGGGCAGCCTGAGCAGACTAATACGTGAAGGCTGGGTGTGAGTGGATGAATGAAAAATTGCTGTTGGCAGGGTGCCCAGCATGACTGTATGAAAAGGAATGTCTAATGTGGGATGGAAAGGTGGTTTTTTTGTGTGTGTGTGCACTAAGGGATTCCTCCTTGTGAACCCCCATGTCTTCAGTAGAACCTGCTATATTTACACATGTTCATTGTTTACTTTCTGTTTTGTTCCTGGCAGCTGAGGAAGGGGCAGAATTTCACACCCTGGAGATGTAATGCAAACCAGGGACAGCACACACACAGAGGCGCCTGGGGGCAGCTGGTGCCCAGGGGAATCGAAGCTGGGGTGGTGAGGTGAAGATACTGACATTGCCGAAATTTGGGGGACGGGTTTAAACCTGAGGCCACATTATCTAGAGGGAGGGATCTCCATGTTAAAATAGAGGTTGAATGCTCGTAGGAATCTCAGGAATTATCTCTAATTTAATCCTTAATTTAAAGATGAGGAATCGGGGCCCTGAGAGGCAAGCACTGAGGGATTCTTGCGCTGCAGTCTCGTCCGGCTGGAAAATGGCAAGAAGGTTTTGAAACTCCAAGTTCACTGCTTTTGTTTGCTTATTTACTATAATACTGCTTCTCATTTGCTTTGGACCATGTAATAAAATTGTTTTTCAATCCCTAGGCCTGTACCACCTCTTTAAGCTTCCCAGTCTTACTGGTCATAATTTGATTTGAAACTTCATACAATAATTGTACCCAGTGTTGTTTGAAAAGCAAAATGAGATTATTGGATATGAAAGTGCTTTGCCAACTGTCGTGTGAAATGTAGGGTCTTGTTATTACTTGTTACTCAACTGTGTAGTAAGTTCGTGTAAACATTTCTCTTTCATCTGATGAGAGAAATTAGATTTTATTTTAAAATCAGAAATTGTTCAAACTGAGGATATACATTCTGCTTTTAACTAGTACCTGGCATTGATTTTTGTCAGAACATGCACGCACGGACACACACACACACAGACACACGTACACATACACTCCTAGTAGAAACATTCAGGAACTGAGGCAGAGAAATGGAAAGGTACTGACTTTGCAGTTAAACAGGCTTAAGTTAAAGCCCTAATTACTCTATTAAGCAGTTGCTTATTCTGGAACACATTCCTGAACATCTGTATGCCTCAGTTTCCTCCTCTGTGAAATTGGACAATGTCCTTTTCACAGCGTTGCTGTGGAGGATGAAGGAGTTAAACAGATAAAGTGTGGTTTCACAAATGCCATTTACAGAAATACATAGTTGTGTAATCTTGTAGAATTGACTCATTAATGAAAAGGAAATGACAGTGTATTGCCATCACAGGGTACCCAGTCCATCAAAGGAGAAGACACACATAGAACACATGAGTTCCCTTCGGTCTTTTTGAAAACCAGTCTCAGGTCCACTTAATTTTGTGAAGTGAAAGAGCATTTTTTTTATTATATTCACAATTATATTAATATCTGAGTTCCCTTATGTTATTAAAAAAATACAAGTATGAGAGATAGACAAGGCTAAGGTAACAAATATATATTTATTTTGTCAAGTGGGTTTCCAGTCAACCCTTAAAGCTGTTTACCTCAGTAAAGAACCGGCTTACGATTGATCTGATTTTCTGTCAGGGGGATTGTGTTAATGTTAACACAGCTCCACTGGGTCTGGCACATGAAAGTGTGGCCCCGAAGGGTGAAGGCAGTTACTGAAAGGGAAAGAATAGAAGGGCTTTTAAACTCTCCAGTTTCTAGTACATGTGAGATCGTATTGGATGTGGTACAGACATTGCTTTGCCCTGAACAGTGGGGCAATTCAAAGACTTTTATATTTTTGCATCACAAGTACCAAAGAAAATATTTACATTTTAATCCATTGCATTTTTAAGCTTTTTAGTGGACATTTAGGATATAGTAATTTTGTCTCAACCTGAGTTAATGTAAAGGCAAAAAATTTTAAAGGTAAACATTTATTTCAATAAATGTTTTTATTTCATCTGAGATTTAAACAAGAATATTCACTAGTGAGTAGAAAGGTAAACTGACTTTTTAAAACTGAAATAGTAAGAGAATAGAATTATAACAAAGGTATTTTGTTCCATATATTAATTGATGCTTAGGAGCAATTTAATTCTTGGCTAGCTTTTAGATACTCAAAAATTCCTTTCCCCATACTCAGCATTTGATAAGGAGTCTGACATTTTGGACATAGTTTTTAACTGAGTGTGATGGAAAGATTTTAAAGTGTCCTAAATCTTTTGTCTGAACAGAAATATTAATTTTTGGAAGTGTAAATCTAGAATAAATTCTAGGACACATAAGATCTCTAACAACCTAACTAAAAATACATAATATTCTTATACATTATTTCCTTTTCTTTTAGTATGAGAATGACTCCTTAAATTAGCATTCTGGAAAATAGTTTTGCTACATTTATTCCAGTTGGACTGTGCATCAAAAGCCAGCGCAATAAAAACGAAAATGTGTTACATAGTTAATATTAGAAAATGTGTATCTTGTTTCTTCAAGAAAACTCTAGCTTTATTGCTAAGAAGTTAATAACATTCTAGGAAAGTGTTAAATACACTACTGTTTTGGATACTTTACAGAATAATATAAAAGTCAAAGACCAAAAAAGTAAAATGAGGAATTATCTTGAGGTCAACTATATTCCAAGAAACAAGATAGCCAGACAGAGTTAAGACTTCGAATAATAAAGTAGTTCTCAATCGTATCCAGTTCCCAAAGCCCCTGATAACTCCCTTGTTACTCCAATGAATACAATATTCCCAGTAACTAACTAATTAACTCAGTCAATCAGTCTAGGATGGGCTAGATAGGTTGTAGAAATAGGCATAAAAATCAATTTTGCAATATTTTGCCAGAAGTAGACATTAGTTCTTTCTAGTTCTTAGAGGCTAGATAAGTCTAGGTTGTCAGGACAGAAGAGAAGTTTTCATTTCATAAATATAAACTATAAAGGATTCAATGCATTTTCCAGTGGAAGATTTTATCTTGGGAAAAATAAACTGCATCTTTTTAGTGAAAGTGTTACTTACACTGACAGTAGTATGCTGGTTGAAGTTAAGAAGAGAATCTCTCCATTAGATCATCTGACCCGGGATTTTAAATGGTCTTGGACTAGCAAAGGGTCAACCACAGTAGCTACACATTGCTTTTAGGTTACCTGGAACCAATGAGTCCTTTCTAACACTCCACAATTTCCATGTGAGAAATTGCCTATCCTCTGCTGTGTGCAGTTTGGGGAGGTTGCTAAATCAAGTTGCTGAGTCCTCTCTCCAGCGAAGTCTGGTTTTTGGCAACTTCTTTTAGAGCCTTTCTCTCACCACCTGTACAGACAAGAGGCAAGAACATCACTTAAATACAAGCATACGGATTTTTCTCTCTCAAAGGCTGGGGAATTCAAAGATTGAAAAAAATAGCTGACATTTTTTCCTTTATTTCAGCTACAGATCAGTTCTTGTTTCTGGACCCTCAGCAGTTGCCTGTTTATTCAATATTCCTTTGGTATTCTAAGTGACTCCATGTTCTTACAGTAATTTTCCTTTTGGCCAAGAGTCAGATTTTTTGGCTAGAAACTAAGAGCCATAAATACCAAGAGATAACGATGCAGTTAACTTAATTCCTTCTATTCTTTTAACCTTCCAGGCCAACCATACATATAGGTAAGTTAAGACACAGTTAGACCATGAGTTAAATTTGGCATGGGAGTGATCAAACATCACCTACTTTCTGGTAACTGTGAAATCCCCCTGCATATGGCACAGACATTGCTTTGCCCTATTATGTATATTGAGTGTTTGTCCTGTGTCGGGCACTATGATGAAGACTGGACACGAATTACATCATTTAGTCCTTATAACAAACTTACGTAGAGGTTAAATTATTTACCCAAATCTCACAGCCAGCAAGTGGCAAAGCTAGACGTTATGAGCACCTCAGAGAGGAGCTAAAGAAAGTATGATCAATGTGGTAAGATATATTGCTAAAATTTTCTTCAGTTTCCCCTCCACTGTTAGAAGCAGAAATGCTTCTCTCCCATTCCTGCTGTTTCTTTCCCTGAAGATAGATTTTTTTCCCCTTAGCTTCCTGGGTTACCTGGCTTTTCGATGGCAGTTATTGATCCAAACATCTCTACTGAGTGGATCTAATCCATCAAAAACGCTGACTTAAGGGACTAATTTCTCACTCCTTCATTCTTTCCTGAGTATGCTTCTGCTCTAAAGGGCAGATTTTTCAATTTCTAATCTCAGGGGAAAGGAGATAGTCAGTGGCTTTTGGTGTTTGTCCTAAGCCACAGCGTTCATTCCAACTTTTATCAATACATCAGAAATTATTTTGTTGCTTCACTCTTCAGATTTGCTAGCATTATTTTTTATTTGATTTTGAAACACAGATGAGACAGAAGTACAATTTGGTGCACTCCCTCAAAATCATACATTTACCATCTTTCAATACTCACATGCTTTACATAAGTTTGTGGAAGAATTTACCATTTAAAATAAATATTAACTATGACTAGAATGGCCCATAAGAAAGCAATTTTTACCTTCCTCAACTGTCCTCAATCCCACTGGAGTCACTGCCATTCCTAGCATTCAGATTCCAAAAATGACAAATGATCAAGATAGCTACTTTTGTAAAGAGGGTAAAGAGAGAAGGGGGTAGAAAATCACATAGGAGAAAACATATATTTAAGAATCCTTGAAGTTGACAGCAATTGTAATTACCCTTTTTTTTCCCTGACAGCCTATGCGTATGTTAAATGATTCTGAAATTTAAATCTCTTAAGAAGATGCAATATTAAACATATCAGAAAAAGTGAACCCATATCAGGATCATTTAGGAACTCATTGGGAAATAATCTAAGAAATTAGTCTTAGTGATTGAAAGAATCAATTCATTAGAAAAATGAAAGAAAAAAGAAAATTTCAACTTGTAGCTTTATGCATGTTTATTGAAAGGCATTGTTCCTACAACCGATAAACTAAACTCAACTACTCCAATGTAGGGTATGTCTAGCTAGTCCATAGAAATAATAAAACCCATAGGTTTTCTGAGCCAGGCCACTTACACTAGGAAAGGGATTGTTGGTGTATTTTTTTTCCAAGGATTATCATTAAGAAGAGTGGATTCAAATATTGAGTAGAGCTCTCCTAACTTTCAAGTCAGGAATTTGTGAGTGGTGTTCTGTTCCTCCTTGGGAACAGGAAAAGGATCTGCAAAGACTAGCATCAAAAGACTTTTCCAGATAGGATCAAGGTCATCTTCTGAAGTTAAAATGGCTTTTCCTTTCTCCTTATGTTCTGATTAACTAGGTGAGCCTAGATCATCAAGTATAGAATATAAAATATTAAGAGATGTCAAGAAATTGTCAGGACAAGTTGATACCTTTAAAAAAAAAAAAAAAAAAAACATGGTTCAAACAGCTTTTACTCTAGCCAGCTAATCCCTAACTGTCTAATATATCAATGGACCGGCATAAGCTGCTCATCGAGAGATCTTCTTTTGAGTTTTGTGTAATGGTGTAAGGCAGCTTGGAAATCAGTAAATTAAAATCAGCCTGCTGTGAAAGTGATGGTTTGAGTCACTATTCTTCTCGGGAAATGCCTGTGTCCATGTTAATCCATCAGAAGATTTAGCATCACCTAATTTATCATCATAGTTATGGGCAGAAAATAGAGATTTTTTTCCTACAAGTATAATCTCTTAGATATTTTCTCCTATTTTCCAATTTTATTGGCACAGTTTGTCCAAAATTTTGTGATATTAACAATA
Source organism: Equus przewalskii (assembly GCF_037783145.1). Classification (NCBI taxonomy): domain Eukaryota; kingdom Metazoa; phylum Chordata; class Mammalia; order Perissodactyla; family Equidae; genus Equus; species Equus przewalskii. The sequence continues at coordinate 19,637,194 of NC_091850.1, forward strand.
AAATCGTTTATTGTATAGGCTGTAATGTTCAACAGACTTTCCTTAGAATCCTTATTCTGAACTTGCTTCTTAAGGACTTTGATATGAACTTACTTTAGTTTCTTCATCGGTAAAATGGGCATATAATGTCTATTTAATATAGTGGTTATAAGGCTTAAATTAGACATTGAATGAAAAGCACTCAATATATACCAAAGATTTAATGCATTGCAGTTAGTATAATATCATTGTTGTCAATATCGGGGACCATGAGTTTTAGAAGCCTTATATAAGGATCATGAGTTTTCAGTAGCACTGCATAGAGATTTTAGACTTAGGTAGCATTAAGCTGTATGTCTCCTGTGCACGAGATTACTTGAAGAGTCAGGGTTAGAAGGGCTGGAAGATCCATTGGTGGAGCCAGAGGCCAGGACACAGCTGTGGGCAGCATGACGTAGTCCTAATAATACCTCATCTGGACAAAGGAGGGAGGCGGAGACTTCTACTCCACTCCCCCGGACTCAATCACAATGGTTAATGGCATAAATTAATAAAAATAAGTTAAATAATAAAATTGAATAATAATATAAGAGGATAAGTAGAGGTATTAAAATAAAGCAATGAAAGAAATATATGCATTTAATAAACCGAGGCATTATGCTGAGTGAAAAAAGCCAATAAGAAAAGTTTCATTATGCATGATTCCCTTTATATAACATTCTCTAAATGGCAAAATTATAGATGGATAACATATTAGCAGTTACCAGGGGCTGGGAATGAGGGGATGTGGATTCACATAGCACAGGAAAGTTCCTTTCTGCTGATGGAACAGTTCTGTACCATGATTGTGGTTGGTGGTTACATGAATCTATACTTGTGATAAAATTTCATAGAACCACACACACACACACACACACACACACACACACACACACCAGTGCATGTAAAAACTGCCAAAATCTGAATGTCTATAGTCTAGTTAACAAAATTATGTTAATGTCAATTTCCTGGTTTTGATATTCTATTATAGTTCTATAAGATGTTACCATTGAGGGAAGTTTGTTGAAAGGTTCATGGGGCTCTCTGTACTATGCTTGCAACTTTCCATGAGAATGTAACTGTTTCAAAATAAAAAGCTAAATTTAGACACAAAGAAGAAGATTGAGGAAATAATCACAAAAGGCCTAAAATGCAGAATTTTTAATAATTAAGTAGCAAAGCTATTTAAGCATAAAATCAATAAAATATAGATAGATTTGATTACATAATTTTTAAAAATCTGCATTTCCAAACACACCATGAATAAATGGAAAAAGTAAATACGAACCGTGAAAATTATTTACGGCAAGATTGACGAAGAGTTGCTCCCAAGAATGTATAAAGAGCTTTTCTTGTTAAAATAGAAAAAGCTAACACTCCCAGAAAAAGGGGGTAATAATATGATGGCATAATTAACAAGAAACAAGAAATGACAAGTAAACATACAAGAAGTATTTAACTCTTGTAATAATCAAAAGCAGATTTTAAAAATAAGAAACTTTTGATATGAAATCAGAAAACATGTATTCTCATATAGTAGCCAGTATATGCAGATGGAAAAGGGACTCTCATACAAATGAAGATGGGAGTGTGATCTGGTACAACTATGCTAGAAGGTAAATTTGCAAAAACATATACCAAAAGCTTAAAGAGAAAAAAATATGATACTTTAATTCAAGTATTGTCAATTTAAGAATTTATCCTACCAGATAATAGGGTTTTATGAACAAAACAATTCATCAGAATGGTATTTTTATAAATGAAAAATTGGAAATATTAAAAACATGTAATTGGCTAAATAAATTGTCATCTCTTTACCACAGATCCATTAAAACTGTTATTTTAGAAGTACACTTATTAACATAGAAAGATGTTTATGATTTCCTGTTAAATGAATAGACAATATAAAGATATATTTTGTTAATAAAAACTAGCTTCTTATTTTCTCCTGACTTTCTCTAATTTTTATTGTTTAAAGTTAGCAGTTGCAGTATTTAAATTATATTTTGAATGATATAAATTTTATCTTATCATTTGTAATTAATTTATCTTTTAAAAATAATAGTGTTTATTTTTCTCTTAAAATTCTTATTCAAAAGGAAAAGACATTCAATATTACAAAAATACATAATATAGAAAGTAATATAGCCCCCAGTGATAACTACTCTCAAAAAGAAAACTATAGCATTTTATCACAGAAATAAAATATGCCAAATTAAATTTAAAACTGAATATAAAAAAGAAAATAAAATTCACCTACAGTACTTTTCCTATGAAACATGAATATCAACCCCAAATCTTTTTTGTGTTCAGCTGGATTAACACTCTTTACATTTATTCTAGATCTTATAAAAGCAAAGCAATGGATAAATTCCAAAAGAGAAACCATATATCCTCTATAATAACATAATAATGATATTACAATATAATTGCAATCATTTCAATAGAAAAATAATAATGAAACTATTAAAGCAAATACTTCATACCTTCTAGTTGTGTGGAATCTTGTTATGGTTTCTCTTGATTGACCAGGAAAGTTGATCTCAAAGAAAAGAAACGAAGTTTAAACACATTATGGGTGTTATTGTTCCCCATCATAAATTTTGCCTTTTTCTAAACACCCGATTGTATGCTGTGAAGTCCACGATATAATCTTGAGTATGAAATAATATGAGGATTTTGGAAAATAACATTTCAACAGAGTATTTTCCATTTATTAGTTTCATGATGTTGATAGATATTTATAAAATGGAAGGTTTGATTTAAAATACAACATCATCAATAACAAGTTAACCTGGGTGATTAACTTTATTTTCTGAATTTTTGTGGACAATAAAAATCTTCTATATCTACCTTTATGGACAGAGGCTGTGATCTTTACCCTAAATTTGCAGTAGCCTTAGCTGACTAAAGTTGCAGGCTTCTAAGGCATGAAAAAAATCATGATATTTAAATGACACCAATTTTCCCTTGTCTTTTGATAGCAAAAAAATACATTATTGGTGATTTTAATTCTAAATATTTTGGTTGCAATGTTCATTAAAAGGAGCTTATCCTTACTGATTGGAGAAGTGTAATAGCAAAGATTTGGAAATATTAACAAGGAAGCAAGAAAAAGAAACCACGGATTTTCATGGTTATTATTATTCAGCATTAAAATTTTGTGAGAGTAGACATTTAATTCTTTAAACATGTGTTTCATGCTTTTTCACATGATTCTTTTTTCTTTGCCTCTATTACCACACTATTCAGTAAGTGGAAAGTCAGAATTTAACATGACGAATACTCTAGAAATGTTTCTACAAAACCTAAAAAGAAACTCCGAATAGAATGAACGTGACTCCTGTATCTGTTATCTCACTAAAATATTCATGTCTCAAAAGAGTTGCCATAACAGAATCTACATTGGCGTGAAAAGAAGATATGTTCTTTTTCCCTTGTGAATATTTGCAAAATAGACTAATAATGATATTGTATTAAATGGCTTTTTCAGGGAGCTGACTCTAATTCCTCACATTTTTGTGTGTTTGTGTTTGGGTAGGTTGTGTTAAGGGTGATTTTTTTGCTATCGTTCTGCTCTATTTTTAAGGGTAAGAGAAAAATTGTTACTACTCAGGATGACTAAGGAAGTCTGTTTGAATCACGGAAGAATGCGACCCTGTGGTTCTAGAAGAAAAGCAGAAGCAAGGAATGCCTTATAGAAACAAGATCTATTGTTTCACCAATGAAGAGTCAGCTGACATGGTTAAGGTGAAGTGGATTTTCTCCCCCTTTAATAAACACACAGCCAACACCTGGGCTATTTGGAAGGTTTCTTCTTGGAATAATCATTAAATTATTCATTTGACCAACTTATTAGGAGTTAAGCTCTGTGCTAAGCACTAAAAATGCAAATATAGTTAAGATATGATCCCCATCTTTGTAGAATGTCATAAAGGTAGGAGAAGCAGAAAACTAAACAAATTCTTGTCATGCATTATGATTATTTTTTAAAAAGTAAAAAGTACCAAAGAGAAGCCGAGAATTGTGATACATCTTTTTTTCAGGGGAAGGTTCAATATCTATTCAAAAAAGTAATAGAACTATATTTTGCAGGATAAATGAGATTTTGTCTAACAACTGGTATAGAAATGATAATCCAAATAAAGAGAAGAGTACACACAACCTTTCGTAGTCCAGCACAGATAGAGCTTGAGAGTGGTGTGGCAAATAGACTCTTTGGTGCCCCTCTCCACCCCATGATCCCCACCTCCTGGTCTTCATACTATTGTGTAATCCTCTCCTCTTGAGGGGTGGCAGGATCTGTCACTTGTTTTTAACCAATAGATATGGCAAAGGCGATAGATTGTCCCTCCTATGATTCTGTTATATTACATAAGACACCTGTTTTGGTAGCAGATAGCTAGGAGACTCTTCTTGCTGGTTTGATGAAGCAAGCAGCCATTTGAGGAAACCCACATGATAAAGAAGCATGGGCAGCATCAAGGAGCTGTGCACAGCCTCCAGCCAATAGCCAGCAAGAAGCTGAATGCCTCAGTCCTACAACCATAAGGAAAGGAATTCTGCCGACAACCTAAGTGACTCTGGAAATGGATCCCTTCCCTGGTGGAGCCTCCAGCCTCCCTGGCCAGCACCTTGATTGCAGCCTTGTGAGACCCTAAGAAGAGAATGTAACTAAGGCGTGCCAGACTCCTGACCCACAGAAACTGTGAGATAAATTATCTTGCTTTAAATTGCTAGGTCTGTGGTAATTTGTTATACCACAATAGATAACTAATACAAATAATGAAAAGAAGTGGAGAGGAAGACAAGGAGATAGATCAGAGAGGGCCTTGTGCGTCACACTGATGATGGATTAGAGAATGTACTAGTAGAATAAAAAATACCAGTCAAGTTACTATTTCAAAAGCCTTCTGAAGAGGTAATAAGGACTTGAACTAAGCAGGTGAAGGGTAAATGAAGAGACATACCTCAGGTTGATAGTTGAGAAGCAAAGCAATTCTAGGCATAAGATGCAACAAGCAAAACCCAATACCCCCCAGCACCACCCCACCACACACACACACACACACAGAATACTTATCTTTATTAAAAATATAGAATAATCTAAAAATCACTTCTTTAATTTATACTTATTAAACGTTTATTTTATTCTACGTACTGTATTTTTTCAACTGGACATAGTAAGGAAAATAACTAATAAGAAAAAAACACACATTTCTACAAGACTTGATTCAAAGAAAATAAAAGAAATGTCACCATGTGATTGATCCAGTCTACTCTCTGTGACATTGGCTCCAAGAGGCATAATGTGGCTGCTGTTTTAAGCTTGAAGTTCTGACAATATCTCTGGAATCCATTAGTTTTCTTCAATACCTTCATGATTATGACAAAGAGCTCAACAAAGCTTGTCTAGAAAATATTAATCTGACCCAGGAAAAGAGTAGAGTCATTATACTAAGCCATCTAGGAGATGTAAAGAAAGAGACATTAAGAACCTAAAAATATATCAATACTGAGGAGAAAACATCAGAAAAAAACACGGTAAATATACCTACAGTACCCAGGAGTACTGTTTCCTGTTTTAACTCTAGATCCCAGATTAATTCCTGTACTTCATTTCCTTTCTTTGTCATGATAATTAATTAAATTGCCCAATTATATTTGGAAGATATCTATATTTTTAGTCTATAGTTTATCATCTTTTAGAGATAAACTTCTTGATTTTATTCCCTACTGGAAAAGCAGAAATAGTTATCATATTTTAATAATAATCCCAATCATTACGGGGTCAGCTTCATCAAATTTAGCAGATTGAAGCAAGAGGTGAAGAAATTTAAGATAAAACTTGTCCCAAAATATGGTCAATATAAAAAGGGTTATTTTTTTCCTTCATTTGTACAAAATTGGAGACCAAGCTCACTTAAGCATAAAGACTTTCACGTTGTCTAATAGTAGGAGAAGTTGTCTTGTCTTTGACATCCTAACTCTATAATGTCGATTCTCTTTAATATGTATATACACCAAGGTTTACTTCAAAATAGACCAGTATCATATTCATGGAACATGTGTTACCACCCATAATCCCTCTACTCTATGAGCTCCTTAAAACTGGAAAACAAGTTTTGTTTGCTAGCTAATCTTCAAAGAGGTCCTTATAATGAACCATGTCTCCCAGTATTTGTGCCCTCAAGGAGTCCCTTCTCCTTGAATCTGGCTAATGCTGTGACAAGTTTATAGCTGATACAATGTAATAGAAATTGTTCTGTTTGACTATCAAGGCTGTGTAAGAAGAGCCTTGCAGTTTTTGCCTTGATGTCTGGGAACGCTTCCTCGGGAACGTAAGATTTTGGACTACCGTGGGACTGTCAGGTTTCAAGGAAACACAAGGTGATCATGTGGAGAGAGCTTGTGGAGAGACAGGTCCCCAGCCAACCTCTAACTCTTCCAGCCATTCCTGCCCAGGTGCCAGGAATGAGTGAAGAAGACATCCTGGTCATCTAGCCACCCAAGTGAGCCAACACTTGATTCCATTCTCCTGAGACACTCTAAGAACAGACTAGCTGAGTCTGCCCAACCCACAGAACTGTGAGAGAGAAGAGCAAATTGTCATTTTAAGCCACTAAGTTTTGGGATGCTTTATCATGTGGCAATAGATAACTGGAATATTTATTCACTGGGAAAACTGGTGTGTTGCCTTTACTGGTACATTTGCCACCTGTTACGTCATGAAAAGGTTAAGTACAGAGGGTTGAATTTGACTTGAATTGCATTTTTTAAGAGTAATTTTTTACACACATGTATAAGCAAGAGCTTACCTGCCTTTTTGACTTTCTAATAGTTTTGTTTCTCATTTGATGAGCATTTTAGCACTGGCAGAAGTATTCAAAAAAATGATTTCAAAAATTGCTTTCTCTTATTTCTGAAAAGATCAAAATGTGGAGTCATGCACATAATAGATGCAGGCCTCTGCCAAAATTTATTTTTCCACTCAAAATTTATCCAAACCTTCAATTTTTACTAAGAAACATATCTTTCTTGGAACACTTAGTTTCTCTTACTTTCCATGCCTGCGGTAGCAGTTGGCTTATTTATCAGGACCATTTACGTCATTTGATTACTGAATCAAAGAATTTAACACGTATATTTGAGTGGAAGTGATATGCCAGGCACTACAGGAGGTGCTGGGAATGGAACAGTAAACAAGGCTCACTTGGTCCCTAACCACTTGGAGCTGACAGATTTGTGGAAATGACCATCACCAGAGGTCTCCAAACTTTCTCTGTTCGCAGACCTCTTATTTTCTAAATAAGTTTTTTCACAATGCCTGTAGACAAAAAGAAGTACCTAACATTCCATTTAGTAAGTAGTGAAGACCAAACAATTTAATAAGTTGTTTTGGTCTAACAACTTAGTACATATAAATAATGCACATCAATTTAAAGAAAAAGTAATACGTTAGTTTGTTCTTGAATAACCACAGTTCCTTAGTAATAAGATGTGAGCAGCTGTTGGACACTACACACATTCTCGGATGTTGGAATCAGATTGAACACCACCATGCTTCCACATTGATTTATACATGGTGATTTCTTTTTATCACAAGAACCACTGAAAACTGGCTTTCTAAGGATATGATGACATCATACCTACTAGCACCATCTAATATGGAAACTCTGAACTATCCTGGGCTTGTAGTTCACATATTTCCAACTGGTGCTGAGTACCACTAAGTTTCTTTCAAACTTTTAAAATTTAAAAATTTTGAATATCCTGTGGCACCCCTATGAGTTTACTGCAATGTCCCACTGTGCCTGCATGTGCAGTCTGAGAACCAAAGACGAGACAAAGCATGCAGAATAACATAGCCTGGCTGATGGGTGAGAGTTGGATGATCACATGGATTGCTCTCCCAAGTTCAGCACAGCTCAGCTGCCAGATTAAAGTTTGATGTCAATTTGCTTCATCAAAATAACAACATGGCAAAGTCCGTCAATGCTCTGAAGTATTTGTGAGCAAAATTATGTCTATTAAATTATTGAAATCCAATAGTCAATTATATCTAAATAGAGTTTGAAATTACATGATTAATTAGTCATGACAGGAGCTATAAATGCAGAAAAAAGTTATATAAAACATATAGAGTACACATTTCTCCGTTGGATACAGTGTATTTTGTCTTTTAACATGAAAAGTGACAAACTTTTCCTTCGATTTCAGAAGCTCATTATGATTGTGGAGACAGAAGTCTTGTCCGGCCAGATACGGTACCTAGAAAAAACAACTTAGAACTTTTATGACCCATTTATTGTATGATTCACAGACTATAAAATATCCTATACCTACTTGGAACAAATTAGACTACTTTATCCAAAAGATAGCTCAGGTTTTATCTACAAAATAAGATGTAAGGATTTTGTTATTATGCTAAAAGTAGTTAAAGGTACAAAAATCTCATGACAAGGTCCTTTAGGTATCTTTATATTGTATCATTTAATAAAAAGAGAAAGATCTTGAAAAAGAGGAAATTACTCCGTAAAATATCAAATTAAATTACCTTATATTTCAAGAGCACTTATTATGTGTCAGGCTTTTAACATGTACTCACAGCTAACAATAAAAATTTTTTTGTTTACTATTGTTAACCAATTGAATTGTCTAGAGCAGAAATTGCCCATTGCCAACCCATTGGCCACCTTCTCTTAGGAGTAATGTTTTCTAGCCTACACCACTTATAAATGTTTGAATGTAAAATTAACATTGAAAATTGAGCTGTTTCCCAAAGAAATCTGGATTATGAGCTCCTTATGTACATTCGAAGATCTGGTAAGCTTGGCCTTGAATGAATTAGCTGGTGCTATGTGGGGGTGTGTCTTTAAATGGGAAGTTCACTATCCAGTTTATCACATTCCCCACTGTTCGCTATTTCATTATACCTGACATCGCACTTAATCATAATTCATGCCTGCCCTGTAGGCATTTGAGTTTGTGAGTTCCACTAGAAGATAGCTGATTGATCCAGACAATGTCTAAATCATAAGGATGATTGCAGAATGATGATAATATAGGACAAATAAAATATACTCTTAGTTTGACAGAACACACCCATATGTCAGCTTTCTTTTCCCACACCTTTGCAAGAAGGGCAAAAGGGAAAACAATACTTAACCTACCACTTCAATCACAAGCAGGTTTTATAAACTCAACTCACCGTGTAAATTTCAGGGGTGGGAGCTTTTTCGGAAAGCAATTAATGAGAAGTAGAAATTGTAGAAAAAATAATAAATTACCTGGATTCAGTGTGGAGATCTGAAGACAGCTAAAAGCAAATATCATTTTCCCAGCAAGGTTATTTAAATTACTATTTAAATTACAGATTAAATAAAATCTATAAAGGATAGAAAACTGTAAATGACTAAAAGGAAATAAAAATATCTCATTTCGGCCCTCCATGAAGCTAACCATCCATTTTAAATATAATTTGCATGTTTAATTCTTACATTTATTTATTTTTGTATTCTTTTAATTTTAAAAACAATTTGAGATGGTTTGTAAAATTAAGTACAATGTAGAATAGTGTCATTAAAATGCAGAAAGACGTAGAACACAAGGGGATACGCATCCCAGTTGATTCAGAATTATTAGTGTATTTGTACACTACATGTAGAAAAAATTTCTTGGCATCTAAAACGAAAATTTATATATATCTATAGATACTTTGTAAATAATTCTGTCTGTGATAGAATGGATACAAATTTATCTAAACAAACATTCTTGCATAAGATTCAAAGGTAAATGTAACATGAGATGCATTATTTATAATGATGTTTGGCCATATACTAAAAAAGAAAATAATGATAGCTGAAACAAGTGTAATAGGCAGAATTCTAAGATGTCTGGCAAGATTCCCACTCCCTGACATATGTTCTCCGTAGAACCCTTTCCACTTGAGTGTGGGATTATGAATATAATGGATTTCAACTTCATGATTAACTTGTACTATATGTCAAAGGTGGAGGGATTTTGAAGATGCCACTAAGATACCAAATCAATTGCCTATGAGTTGACCAAAAGGAAATTATCCTGGGTGGGCCTGACCTAATCAGGAGAGCCCTTAAAAGAAGAGGTTGAGGCACCATACCAGAGAACCTCCTGCTGGATTTGAGGAGTAAACTACCATGTTATGAGAGGCCTACGGGGAACACAATGTGGTGAAGACCTCCAGGCAGTCTCCAAGATCTGAGAGCCATCCCTGGTTGGTGACTAGCAAGAAAAAGATGCTACAACCACTGTGAACTGAATTCTGCCAACCAAGGAGCTTAGAAGAGGCCTCAGAGCATCATAGGAGATTTCGGTCCCAGCCAATGCCTTGATTTCAGGTTTGTGAGACTCTGAGCCAAGGTCACAGCTAACCCATACCTGGATTCCCGATTCATGGAATCTGTGAGATAATAAATGGGTGTGGTTTTAAACCACTAAGTTTGTGGTAAATTGTGCAGCAATAGATACAGAAAGATAGAATTTCATTTTTGTTTCATGTAAAACTAGTCCAGAGATGAGTCCAAGACTGATATGTTGTCTGAGTCCTCAGGATCCAGGTGGCTCTATCCTATTACTTTGCCTTTCTTACTATGCCACCACTTCATGAGGCAAAATTGTGGTTCAAAATCCAGCCATCACATCTACTAGTAAATAGAAGGAAGAAAGAGGGCATGCCCCTTCCTCATTAAGTCCAGGAGTCCATTACACTTGTGCTTTTCTCTACTTGGCTGTTATTAGCTACCCAGCCATGCTAGGTACATGTGTGGTTGAATAAAGGAAGGATTTTGACAATCTACAGAGGCTACAGGAAGCTAGCATGCCATTGGACTATCTCATTTAAATGAAAGCTATCTTAAGGGATAGATTATAACAAACTTGTGCTTATGCTATGTTACTTTTGGGAGAGGAATCCATATGCTGTACGAATTAAATTATAAAGACACTCGGACTTTGTATCAAATCAGTTCCACAATTTACTATGTGGCTTGAGAGACATGCATAACTTCTCTGAGCATCAGTTTGTTTTTGTAATCCATAAAATTTAGGCAATTATTCCAAAGTGTAGGCATTGTTGGGAAGATTAAGTAAAAACACAAAGAGGCATAGGAAATGAACTGCCAGTTCTGAAATGTTACACTGCAGAATACTAGCTGCCTTCACTTACTAAGGAGTGTACGTCATGAGGTTGCACTAGAGAGGAATACTATTTTTATCAAATAAGAGTTTTTTACATCAGCTTCAGCATTTGGACAAATATGTAACTGTAACTACAGATCACTGCAGTACATAACATAGATAGGAAAAAAAAAATGAATATGTGTTTTTAATCTACCACTTTGTCCACAACTTACCTAAACACTAAAGGAACATGAAATGGAATTCTGAGAGAATTGTCAGGGATGAATTGTTTCCCAAAAGTGCTGCCATATAACTGAACAAAATAATCTATTTGATAAGGCCACTTAGCATAGTCAATTTAAATATCAAAGAATATCTTTTAAGAATAATGTATGACATAAAATTGATATTTACTTACTTTGTTGATCATTAACCAACAATTTCAGCTGCCACTTAAGGTTGCTCCTGTTTGGATGTAGGAAAGCAGTTCTGTTAAGGAAGAGGAGGTCTAAGTTTCCCATTTACTACAGCTGGTGGACATTCACCTATTTCCTTGTTGGATAATATATATTTGTTTACTGAGAAGGTTAAAATGAAATCAGGGTGAGGGGATTAAGACAGAGTCCTATTTTCGTCATCCAAGATATTTAAATCACCTGGTTTATTTGTCAAAGAAATCTTTTCTCTGTGCTCTGATTTTAGCTGTAGTACCAAGAAATAGGCTTTGAAAATGTATTAATAGACTGAACATTATGATAGGTTTTATGATTCAGACTTGGGATAGTTCCTATAAGTGGAAGCAAAATCTGACGAGAGACTTAGAAATGCGGCAAACACAGACCGTCCCACAGAACTATTTCACTATTCTCAATCACTTGCTCTATAAGATAAGATAACATATAGCACAATGATCAGAATTGGGGTGACCATAACTAAATTTGATCCTCTCTCACAAAAGATATTAGATTAAATGATCTAGTCTTATGATTTTGTTTAGAAGAAAGATGATTATGTTTTAAGGGGATATGCAGAACACTAATTGGTCCTATATATTTTGGATTAATGCATGTGTGAATTGAAAGTGTTTTTGTTAGATATATATATCTCCAATAAAAAAAATATATGTATATAGAGCTGAGGGTGTGTATATATATACATATTTCTCAGTATATGTGTGTATACATACATACACATATACCTTATAGACATTTGTGTATCTACATGTGTAGTACATACATTTGCATTTCAAGAATAGTAGCAGTAGCAAATTCCTTTATAGCAAAGGCAAATAGAAATTTTAGAAAATTTATATCCATTCATATTCTCATACAATTAATTGTCTCGATTTGTGCTTGTGTGGAAGACATCTAGAAGTTAAGGACCTATGGACTAGAAAAAGCAAACATCAATGAAAAATAGTAGCAAATTTTAAAAAAAAGAAATGTTTACCTAGTAATATAAAATAAGTGTCTATAAGTATGTGGAGGAATATCTTGCTTGACACTGTTAAATCTATTAAGATCATTTAAAAAACCCACAGAATTTGCCTAAAAATATCAGGTAATTATGGAAAACTCAGAATGAAGTGTTACACTCATTTTTTTCCTTTTTTTTTTTAAATCATGCTTTATCTTTGTTACACTGGACATGATAACAGAGACTATACTAATTTAAAATTTGTAATTTCCTCATTATAATTTGTTAATAATTTGCTTCCTTTAATGGTTATAATTTTGAGCCATTCAAACACCAGTTTTCAGAAAATCCTTTTTTTAAAGAAAAAATATTCCTGAATTATAAATAATTGAGCCCTATTATTGTCTGTGCGTGGGCCAGGGAGTAAGAGAAAGTGGAGTAGTTAGCCTTAATTATCTGGATAATTTATTTCTGTCAACCCAGCCTTGGTGCCCTTTCCTTTCAAAACTGAGAAGTTATATTAGAAATTATAGTTCGTCTTAAAGGAACTATAACATTAGAGATGACATTTCAGCACATTTGTGGATAAGTTATTTTCACTATGTCACCTTTCCCTGTGATAGTCGTGCAGTGTTCCCATCCTCAGATAGAGATTGAGAGAGTAGATGACAGGAGGGTCAGGGGACTCTTCTCTCTCACTCGAAGGCTCCTACCATTGCCATCTGCAATCAGATTGTTAGCACGTCAGCTCAGTCTGTCAGAATCCCCTCAGTGCTGCTCAGCCAGCTAAGAGAAAATACCTTGTGTATTGGCTGTGGATGTCCCTTAACAACAGCCAGTCACTCAGTCATGCAGCCTAAATGGGGCAGCAGACAGCACCTTACACCAGTGTACAATAACTGAGCTTCCCATCGATGTGTCTTGACCTTATAAGAAGGCACAGCAAAGGGCCGGGGTGAAGAGTCCAGGAAGCCTTAATTGCTGCCAACCTTCTCTTGTCTGTTAAAAATGGCAGCTTCTTTTACTCCAGTCAGTCAGAAACAAATGTAATAAGACAATTTTTACTCAGAAAACCAGGAAGGCATTTCTTTTATGCAGTGATGAAATACAACCACTAGATGACACCAAGAGATAGTTTCTATATGTCTGATTGATATCCCACACTCAGTTGCCTGTTCAAAGGTGACGTTCTTGTTAAGATTTTCATTGAGATCAGAGATGTAGGCCAATTAAGTGATCTAAATTTTTAGAATTGCCTTGCATCAACATTATCAATTACTATCTCATCAGGAAGAGAAAACAAAACCAAACAGAAATGAAAACAAAACAAAAAAACGAAAAATATTGGATGTGGAGTCATTTGGGCACCAATCTTAAACATTTCACTTTTGTTTCTTGCTCTACATGCCATTAATAAGGTATTCCAGGGGAGTCGTTACTGTTACTGTGATTTTGAAGGGTTCTGCCAGTATTTCTATCATAAAACCTTCTCAGGGCCTTGAAATTTAACTGTAATGCTTTTCTCCCGTCTACATTTTTATAATCCAAGTCTCAGCACTATGCATCTTTGCGAGGTTGTAAACAATTGGCCTGCTCATATTTCTGTGTCAGCAAGAGAAAAGAAACTCTAAATGCTAATAAGCGTGGACTCTCAGATGATTATCTGTATTTCCTTCAAAAAAAAACAACCGATGGGGCCAGCCTGGGGGTGCAGCTGCTAAGTTCACATGTTCCACTTCGGCATCCCTGAGTTCGCCAGTTTGGATCCCCAGGTGTGGACCTATGCATCGATTGTCAAGCCACGCTGTGGCAGGTGCCCCACATATAAAGTAGAGGAAGATGGGCACGGATATGAGCTCATAGCCAGTCTTCCTCAGCAAAAAACATGAGGATTAGTGGCAGATGTTAGCTCAGGGCTAATCATCCTCAAAAAAAAAAAAAAATTAAAATTAAGAAAATTGAAATTCGAAAAAAAAGCGTGATGCTTCATCTTGGATTTAGTATACTGATGGTTCGTCACCCAATTAGTGTAATTTTCATCCTGGGAACATTCTTTAACTTTGAAAAAGTAGTTTCCCTATATAATACAATATTGTTTTAGTAGCAGGCTATCTGTATAATAAGAGTTTCATGCAAATTTCAAAATCCACTGTCTGAACTAGTAAAAATCTCCAGATGCCCAAGATCGTGAAAAAATGCTAAATACGTAATTCTAATAAGTATTGCATGAAATTTCTTAGTAAAGTTTCTGTGTGTAGCTTTGAAAATATAATGATGATTTTGTTCTTTTAGCTAGCATTGCCATGTAGTAAATTAAATTACATATTTTTCACTAAAGATATTTATTAGAAAGAGACAGTATGTTGATTACGTAATGAAGAAAATAAATGTTCTTGATCCCACCATCAACATTTGAGACATGACCATTTCTAAGAAGTAAATGTGTAGAAATTAACAGAACACAAGGTTATACTCAGGTACTGAATATTAATTTAGTAAAACATATGCGTATCCATCAGTTTAGAAATCTAAAATGACAAGGAAAAACAAATACAATCTTACCCTGGAATAACTCTTTATTTTTTTGAAATAAAACATTCTACTCTGTTTATTCAGTATATCCTTTTTGTTTCCTTGAGGAATTTTGGCCCATTACATATTTGATTTTCCAAAGTTTTATGGGGTTTTCTGAATTTATGGCAAGATTTTCTTATTAAAATAGCACTCATATTTTGAAATGAATATGCAGAGACATATTTCATATTTCCATTAAAAAATGTTGGCTAATTTGCATAAGAAACATTGGGACCTGTGTAGATTTTCTCTTTCTTTTTTCTTATTTTCTTAAGCGGAAAAACTTAGAATGGACCCACTTAAAAACTTGGTTTGTTTCCAATACTAAGAATGTTAACTTTATTATAAATTTTGTTGCATAATTTTCATAAGAATTTCTCTGAAATTCCGCAAGAATATAGGAAATGAGTCACTCAAAACATTTTACTTACAGAAGAAATTTTTGATTCTAAGAAATTAGCCATTTTATTTTATCGGAATATGTAAGTGGGAGAAAGGCCTTACAGTTTTACACAAACTACTTATTCTCTCTATGCTTCTATTGACTTATATCTTCTCTGTTTGACTGCATGAAATTTCCATTTCTGAGAAAAATGTGGATTTCGGGTCCATAAAATAAAATACATGCACCCACATCTAATTCTAAAATGTATTAAATGTGCGATGAATAGCAGGCAGAGTAATAGAGTTTTGTAATGCCATGACGTGTTAACTCTTGTGTGTTGGAAGTCATAGAATAGCAGGTGTCATATTCTAAATCCCACCAAAGCAGTTATATAGAGCCGTGGCACAGGGAAGAAAAGCAGCCTGGCATTTTATATTGCACAGTCAAAATGGGTACGTGAGAGAGAAAATATTAAGCTTAATTGGGAGTTTTTGTTTTTCATCATTTATTTTCCTATTCCCTCATCTTTGCAGTCACTTAAGCAGAGATATTCAGTCATTTGATTATATTTATTGAAAACTTTGAATTATTCACCATCTGAGTTTTAGAAGGAGACCTCACAAAGCAGCTTAAAAATAATTTAGCTGTCTAATCTTCCTTTTTTTGATAGAGATATTTTCTTTATTTTTCCCTCCATTTACAGGTGCAGAATTAAAGAACACGTTCGCTCACTATATTATTGATGCACTTAAGTGGAGTGTTCCAAAGCATGTAATTACCGTGTAGGCTTATGGCCCTGAAGTAGCCGGGGATAGCGGTGCTGCATATCCATGATTTGAAGGACATAGAGTGATGATTATAGAGGCAGTACTCTACATCCATTCTAGCCCTTTTGTGTTTAGCTGGTTGTCATGGCAAATAATTGGATAGAATTTAAGCCACTTTCTTCCAAGTGGGAAATTCATAATTTTACCCTTCACCTAATTTTGTAGATACTTTTAAAGAATCTTAAAGTTTCTACAGGAATGACGTAGAGCAGTGTGGGAAAAATTTTCACATACAGTGGGCACCTCAGATGTTAAACTTCTTCACTTTTGGAGGGTAAAAATGTCAATTTCCATTTGCATCAATTTGCTTCATTTTCCTATAACTAAGCCACAGACTTAGCTTCTTTGATAAAATGAGCCTACCGTGGTTTACTTTGACAGCTTCTGAGGGAAATGGAAAAACAGAATAAAAAATTGAACTCTTATTAGATTTTAGCCAAAAAGACACTCAGCCTAGAGTCATATATGAGAAAGCTATAGAGCCTTTTCAAAACATGGCTGATGGAGGAAATTGTAAATAGAAATGACTTAAATTAATAGCATGAGGGGCCCACCCAGTGGCTCAGGGGTTAGGTTCACACATTGCGCTCTGGTGGCTCGGGGTTGGCAGGTTTGGATCCCAGGTACGGACATGGCACCGCTTGGCACGCCATGCTGTGGTAGGCGTCCCACATATAAAGTAGAGGAAGATGGGCATGGATGTTAGCTCAGGGCCAGTCTTCCTCAGCAAAGAAAGAGGAGGATTGGCGGCAGATGTCAGCTCAGGACTAATCTTCCTCAGAAAAAAAATAAATTAATAGCATGATAGGATTGCCATGAGGTGGAAAGTCAGGATTAATTGACCCAGAGGATATGTAAGTCAAGTAATAATGATGTGTTTCATACATTACTTTCTGTTTTAGTTGTATAATTTTGAAATGTATATTTATTATATTGTATCCTTCTTCTTATTGTAAAATACAGTTATAAAACCTCAGAAAACTTAGAATTGAAAGATATTGGTCATCATCTAGTTCAATTATTCCCTGAGAGGTATCATTCATTCAGGTGCTTATTTAATGAGCCCTATTTGATGCCAACACCTCTGTCAGCCATTAAGAATATGTGATAAACAAATTTAAAAAATGAACTAACAAATAAAAATACTCCTGCCCTCAAGAAGCTTACATTCTAGAGGGGATGTGAAAATATGGAAGATGATACCTAAGAGAATTGTAGCCACTTTGTATAGGTGATAATTTGTACACCCCACTAGAATCCAAGTCTAAGTTCCCAACACTGTCATTCTTTGGACAAAAAGGCCCTTCTGTCAAAGTTCGTTGCTGTTTAATTGCAGTGTCGCATCAGCCCTGTTACATTTAGCAGTACACGGATGCTAAATCACATAGTGCAGAGCACGTGTAGAAATGGTGCAGAATCCTGCAGGATATCATGTGCTCCTTCAAGATTAGAATTCTTGTCTGAGCTCAGAATCATTTACTTCTTAGTCAAGGCAAGGGGAGTTTTTGCAAGGAACTGGGAAAATGTATAAACAAAGTGGAAGAAAAACATACCAGTGGAAAAAGAGGAGACAGAAATGGAGGAAGAAACGAGATGACTTTGACTGCAATGCTTAGAGTACCTATGTTGTATCTGTGAATCTGAATTAAAGTTTTGACTTATCCCATGTCTCAAAGCCTACAGTACTGACGGAAAATCCTACGTTCACCTTCAGAATATCAATGTGGGATAGTAACCACACATATTTCACAAACGTCTAATCTCAATCAAGCTACGAATGTGTAAAAAAAAGACTAACACCATTCAAGGCAGAACTAAAATTAGATCCCCGAAGTCCTGCGTTAGCCTAAAGATAATACACCAGATCATTGCTACAAAGGAAATTTTATCTCACAGGGACTAAAAGTCAGCCTTACTCTGCAAATCCCAGCAAGGGCAGACACTACTGCGTGCACAGGGCAGTGTGCTGTAGCAGACGCAAACTTCTGAAGCTGGGAAAGCTCTCCTTTCACCAACTTGTGAATTATTTTTAGTCACTGGAAAGTAAAGCGTTCTTTATTCCTCATCAGTATTTTGGATTTCTGTTTGCCCTGACTGAGATATTGTAAAGAAGACAAATGTAACGTATCAGATATGGGGTTCTTTGCGATCCACTAAAATAAAAGCAAAATATGATAAATTACTGTAGTGTAAAAAACCTTGTAAGAAACAACAGAACTATGAAACAGCTCACAAAGTAGTTGAGAAAAGCAAAGTCCCTAAGAAAGACACAGAGAACATATTTCCAACAAGAAGAAATAGAAAACCTAGTCAAAGTCTTTTCTTTGCGAATGTCTATAAACAGGCACCTCATAAATGAGCTAAAATAGTGCTATTGATGCCCAACTGAACTCATATAAGTATCGTATTCTAATTTGCTAGTAAGATTTTCTAATGGAGGAGATTCTTCTCAGGGCAGTTGAAGGTGAAGTGTAGAAATTAAATGTATTTTCTTTCTTTTTTTTTTTTTCTCCAAGGAAGATTAGTCCTGAGCTAACATCTGCCAATCCTCTTATTTTTTCTGAGGAAGACTGGCCTTGAGCTAACATCCGTGCCCATCTTCCTCTACTTTATATGTGGGACGCCTACCACAGCGTGGTGCTTGCCATGCGGTGCCATGTCCGCACCAGGGATCTGAACCGTCAAACCCCAGGCAGCAGAAGCGGAACGTGTGCACTTAACCACTGTGCCATGGGGCCAGCCCCAAACGTATTTTCATTTAATATAATTACTGATAAGATTGGACTTATGTGTGTTATGTTGATGTTTTCTATCCTCTTACGTCTTTTTGTGTTCCTCTATTCCTCCATCACTGCCTTCTTTTGTGTAAAATAGATACTATCTAATGTACCATTTAATTTCTTTATCATTTAATTCCTTATAATTTTTTAGTTATTTCTTAGTTGTTTCCTTGGTAACGTCTGTGCCATCTTCCTCTATTTTGTATGTGGGTCACCACCATCGCACAGCCACTGATGAGTCATGTAGGTCCATACCTGGGAACCAAACCAGGGCTGCTGAAGCAGAGTGCACCAGACTTAACCACTAGGCCACAGGGCAAGCCCCACAGATTTTTAATTATTGCTTTATACAGTTGTCTTTTAAATCAGGAGGGAAATAAAGAGGTACAGAAAAGAAATATATTTATACTGTCTTTTATGTTTACCTATGTAGTTACTTTTACCACTGCCCTTTATCTCCTCATGTAGGTTCAAGTTATCATCTAATGTTCTTTTATTTTAGCCTGAATGACTCCATTTGGTATTTCTAGGAGAAGTTTGCTAGCAACAAATTTCCTAGTTTTTGTTTTACGTTTTTTTTAATATCTCAATGTCTTCTCTTACCCTTCACTTTTGGAGGAAAATTTTGCTGGTATAGAATTCTTTGTTGACTGTATTTATCTTTCAACACTTTGAATATGTCATCCCCCTGCCTTCTGACCTCCACACTTTCTGATGAGGAATTAGCTGTCAATCTTATTGAGGATTCCTTGTAAGTTATGAGTACCTTCTCTCTTGCAGCTTTCAAGATTCTCTGTGGCTTTCAACCATTTGATTATGATGTGTATAGGTGTGGAACTTTTTGAGTATATTATACTTGAAATTCATTGAGATTTTTAGATGTGTAGATTAATGTTTTCCTTCAAATTAGAAAGATTTCAGCAATTATTTTTGTCCTTTTCTTTCTCTGATGTCCTTTGGGTCTCACATTGTGTTTTTGCTGGTACACTTAATGGTATATCCCAAGTCTCTGAGACAATGTTCATTTTTCTTTTCTTTTGGAAACACAGTGCATGAGACTCCCATGTCAAGGAGTCCTCAAAATATCTTTTGTGCACATTCTGACCATTTTATTCACTTACGTGCATATACCCTTGGGTCCACAGCCTGGAGTCAGGTCAAGGGACCCTGACCCTCTGATCAGTTCTTGTCTTAAACGCATTGTGGGAATATTGTCCCACGTGATTATAGGTCATACTTCTCATTGTCATTTCTGCCTTACAGCCTTTTACATTCGTCCAAACTAGAATGAATAAAGCAGGTTAGTTTGACTTGTTTGAGGCCCGTCAATATTGGCAAAACTGCAGGGGCTTCCATCAGTCTACCCAACTTCCAAGAGTGCTGGATTAAGACCTTTGTTTTGACCTCACCAATGTCTACTTTATTGGTTCCATTTCTTAAGCATTTAAAGACTTCCACCCTGTTGGAATGAATCCCTTGACTCTCTTTTTTCTTTCCTCCTTTTTTTTGCCTATTCTCTTCTGAATCATTCTAACCTTCTTTGCTGTCTATTTTTTCACCATAATTTTTCCCTTTGAAGGTGGCTCTGAGGCCCAGTATTAAGGTCCACCACTGGTGTTTTCTTTTCTTTTCTTTTAACTTTGCCCGTTGGTAGGGTCCCTGAAGCTAGAGACTGTAATTCAGACTGGTTAGGACCCAAGCTAGGCCCAGAATCAGGATTTGCCTTAACACTTTTTAATTTTTATTTTAACTGCACCCATTGGCATGGGCTCTGAGGTTAGAGGCTGTAACTTGGACCAGCCGGAATCTACATTTGGCCCAACATTCTCCCATGCTTTCATTTTGGCTATTACAGATATCAATGATCAAGGGATTATAAATTCAGCTCATTTCTTCTTACTTTGCATTTCTTTATGTATCCAGTGAACCAACTCCTCAGGAGTTGAGCCCATCATTTCTAAATTCCATTGGTAACTTGAAATCTCTTCATCAGAGATTCATTGTCCAGAATTTTTATTGGGGCTTTATTATATATACATGGCTGATTGATTGATTGTCCACTTGGTTGAACTCAGTCTCCAGGTCAGCTGATACCACGTGACCCAAGCCATCCCCACTTAATCACGTGGTTAGTTTTCAGCTGTGGCAAGCCTCTGTTCTAAACAAAGATACTCCTATCAGGTATGACATTGATTACCTCCCAGAAGCCGGGGGCAAAGGCCAGACCTCTCTTTGGACAAGGTCAAATTCTTTACTACACATACTTGACAGGTCAAATAATGACAATTCTCTGGGAATGAGGTTTGAAGAAGCTCCAACCTTATTCTGCACCTTCTGGTGGTTTTCACTATAATTGCAGGCTGTTAATTTTCAAGGCTACTCCTTGGATCTGAAGTTGAGAATGGAAATAGGTCAAGTTAAAATGCTATAAAGCCCACTGTTCTTACTGAGTTTCAGCCACCTATTTTTAATATATAATCTCTGGATTGCCTCAAACCTTTGATTAATTTCCAGAGTACTGAAAAAGTTGCTTCTGACAATTTTGCCAGTTTTCATTACTTTTATGGAGGATAGAATTTTTGGAGGTCCTTACTCTACCATTCACTTATGTCACTCCATCAGCCTGCTTTTCTAAATAAAATTTTGTTGGAACACAGCCCTTCTCATCTGTTTACCTATGATCTATGGCTGCTTTCCCACTGCAATGACAGGGTTGAGTAGTTGCAACAGAGACTTTCTGGCCAAGAAGGCTAAAAAACCTAAAATATTTACTATATGGCCCTATATAGAACATTTTTGCCAACCTCTGCTCTATTGTATAAATATTACTCTCTTTCTCTCTCATTATATATATTCCACATATATATAATCCATAGTCCTGTATCCAGAATGTATCACTTGCTTCTCAAAACCCTGGGGAAAAATTTAATGATATATTACAACATGTTGTTAAAAGAAGACCATCTGGACTTTGCAATTCTCTATGCTGCTTCTCCACATTGTTTTTGAATACACAGTGATTTCTGCCATTAGTAAATGGTGAAGAAATAGTAGAAATCAAAGCTATAGCAAATCTTATGCTACAAAGCCTCATTAAAACTCTGGGCATTGCCTTCTTTTCCTGCTCTGTTTATTTTTCCATACACCATTTTGTTAGTTTTGTTACAGAAAGATGAGACAATTCTTATTTCCCCTACCTTTATAATGTTAATAGAGTCAAAATAAACATCTTAAATACTATTCTCTACCTAATAAAAAGCTATATTTTTATGTAAATCAGTATGATCAATCATATTATTTACTTTTAAAAATTTAATATTTTATTTGAGTAAAATTTTGAGAAAGGGATTCATTTATTCAACAAGGATTCTTTTACACACTCATTGCTGCTCAATTATTTGAATAAAGATTCTTTTTCTTGAGGAAGTCCCTTCGCTTCTCAACGTGCCAGCTTCCTCAGCCATGGTGAACACACACATCTGATGAATCTTTAGATTCACTGAACTCTCCCTAATTAAGAAAAAAAATGTTTTAGAAAAGAATAATAAATGAGAAATTTTAAAGAGGTGAAAATAAACTCAGGTGTTAGGAGTTTGAATTACTGGGCAAGATTTAATGTGCAAAAACAACCTGTGAATCTGACTTCAGGATTAATAGGGTCTACAACTTGCTTGCAGGATCGAGTGTTATGATTTGTTGGATAGAGAGCAGGTAGTATCTTTGAAGTTCTATTATGATAAATTTAATTATCAACCAAAGTAATTCTGAACCAAGATTTGACATATATGCCAAAATATATAATATATCTCTGCTTATATGTCACTTGTATTAAATTTGTTGTTTCATACTATGGGGAAAAAATAGATAATTTAAAAATATGTCATCAGGGGCCGGCCGGGTGGTGCGGCGGTTAAGTTCGCATGTTCTGCTTCTCCGTGGCCCGGGGTTCGCCGGTTCGGATCCTGGGTGTGGACATGGCACCACTTGGCACGCTATGCTGTGGTAGGCGTCCCACATATATAAAGTGGAGGAAGATGGGCACGATGTTAGCTCAGGGCCAGGCTTCCTCAGCAAAAAGAGGAGGATTGGCAGTAGTTAGCTCAGGGCTAATCTTCCTCAAAAAAAAAAAAAATGACATCAAGCAAAGGAAATGATTCTCTTATTTTTGAACTCTTCTACCAGAGTAAAAACAAAGTTCGAATGTTTAGAAAAGGAGATTTTACTGGAAAAACAAATAAACTCAGGATATGAGAAATCCTTGGGGGGCCCAAGATCATAAGGGCATCTATTCATCAAAAAGACTGCTAATATTAATGATTATTGATATTGATTTAAATTTCTATGTGTGTTTATCATGTTATCGTCCTGTAGCCAAAACCTCTTGGTCCACTTTGTATTGGGCCTCTCTGTAGACACAGGCAGGCCACCGGATGTTCTATATGTGGTCCTCCAGGGACAATCACATGTGCCTTTTGTGTTGGAGTCGGGTGGAAATATAACAAACTTTTAAACCAGTGTTGCTTTACCCATTCTTCTGTATTTATCTGGGCCAGTAAATTATCACCCCATACCATAACCTGGACACACACACACACACTGTCAAATTCTGGGTTTCAGAGCAAAACAAAATGAAATCTGATTAGTCGGCATGCCTCTTTTCTGGGCTATCCCCTCCTTCTCTTGCCTCCAACAGCACAGGTAATTATAAGTTCACTATATTTTATCACTTGACTTTATCTGTCAAAATGTTGTTTTGAAAAGCATATGCCTGCTGTTTTTAAGTCTTTCTGCATCCCAGTCAAGGCCTTTGTGCAGAAAATGTTACAGTTGTGCCTTTTTTCCTTACTACCCAGGACAGAAGGAGAGAGTAGGGAACCGTCCGCGGGCCAACGGGGAACTTCAATATCTCCCACAGAAAGAGCCAGTAGGGAGTTCGTATTTTTGGCCATGAAGCCAGGGCTTTCATTTTAAGTTTCAGGGTGCGTCATGCAGTTGAGCACTGATTGAATGGGGGCACTGGAGGCTGTGGGGATCAAGCTGTGACATTTTTCTGAGCCTGAAGGCTGCTCACAGCTATTACTGCCTGGGCCTCACTGACTGCTACTTCAGGGGATGCAGGGAGAAGGAGGTTGTGCTTCCAAGTGTGGGTGGTCGAATAAACTCTTTTAGCAGCAGCAGTTGGTCTATTTAGCCTGAAAAAGAGACCACCAGCAGCCCCCAAAGTGCTAAAAAAATTACAATCAATTTTAAAAATATATATTATATTACATAAAAGACTGTAAGAGCAAGGGCTGAGCATTGCTCCACAGAATTACCAGCTGCTAAATAAGGCGGTCACATGCAGCCAAGCGGGATTTATCCTGTAACCCAGAGAATTTCCAGCTCTCCCGCCACTCTCCCCTCCTCTCAGGGGAAGAGAACAAAATCTAAACAAAACAAAAAACAGCAGCAGAAAACAAAAAAACACAAGCTGGTTTGGAGAAAATGTACTGAAGGGAACGACTGAAATGCAGCTGTCTTCATGTTTATCCTTTGGTTATGACTGATTTAGGGTGTGTTTTTAAAGGGATTGTTAAGACTCATATATTGGCCATACATTTAGATAATGATTAAGGACCAATTTACATCTTCAAATTCATTTAGGATATTGATCGTCAGCGTTATTTTTTAATACTGGTGTTAACCGGTCTTGAAGGATTGTCTCAAAGTTTTAAAAGCCATAAACTATGTCACTTTACTTAATTCCACATTTAGTTTAAGAAATTCTTGACTCCTAGAATTTTTCTAATTGCTAATTTGTATTCTTATGTAATGTTTAAAGGTACTTCAACCACGATATGAAATTGATTGATTTTTAAAATCTAAACCATCAGAAGTTCAAGGGTCAATGTAATTTGCAAGCAACATATATATTGATGGGTTGGCTGTTGATATCTTAACTTCAAGCACCGAAAATAAAACTCTTTCCATACCTTGTGGTTCTAATTAAAGCCCAAATTTAAAGTGAAGTGTGTGAAATAAAAACCTTTCTGAGATAATCATTAAGAAAAATTTTCACATCTTGAAGAATTCAAGACACACTGTGCCCCGGAGTTCTTTCAGTGATAAGAAATAGGAAATCTCATTGTACTTTTAAACAACTTTGCTTATTAGAACATATGTACTTAAATTAAACTGGATTATAGTTTAGTCTCTCCAGGAATCGTGTTTCTTTAGGAGCCCATACCTGATGCACAGAAGTAGAGATGCCATATAAAAGGAATGCCATGACAAGAAAATGACAGCCACAAGGTTTCGCTAGTCTGGCTTCCCTCTTCAGCCAAGCCTTGCCCTTTCTCCAGCTACTCCGCATTTGACATGTTCCCCATTTCTATTAGACTTCCCAATTATTTATAACCAAATTATTCTGATTTTAGCCCCTTGGTTCTTACCTTTCAAGTTTCTGATCTATAGCTTTATCTCCTATGAATGATTTTCTCATCCATTTTTGATAAGAAGTCCTGTGACTCTCAGCTCTCATGGGGTAAAGATATCTCCAGAGAGTCTTCAGGCCTTTCCTCACCTCTCTCACAGGCCTCCTCAGTAAAGTGTGACCTGACATTTTCAAACTCTCCTCTTTTCCTGATCCTGATCCTAGGAGTCGAGTGTCTAATTCTTCATAATTTTCTTCCATTTGGAGCCACACAAAATATATATAATTTATCTTCCATTTGACAATCCTTTGTGTGTTTAAAGTTAGCTCTCCTCTTCTGCCTCTCGGAGGAGAACCAACACTCATTGCATCAGCATTTCCTTGAGTTTCTCTCACAATGTGAATCTGGGAATGAAAAACAGCTTTGATTATACTCTGGCAAATGAGCTTACTCTTTCCTTCACCTGAACACTATTGTTCTACCTAAAATTTTAGTCACTATTTCAGAAACCAAATTACACCAAGGAACTGAAAATAAACTAAAATCATTAAAAGATTTTCATAGAAACTTCCATTAAGGTGATATCTACCTCATCTTGTAAGGCTACAGTTTCCTTGAATTTTTTTAAGCACATTTCTACAAATGTAATCTTATTTACCATGACCCCAGATTAAAAAATCAAGATCTTTAAAATCTTTTAAACACGTGCTCACTTATCCAATAAATTGAGGAGATCTTCAATAGCATTCAAAATTGAAAATGTGATACGTTTACCTTATAAATTTTCAATCAGGATTCATAAACATGTATTAAATGCCTATTGTGTGTACTTGTAATACAATTACATAAATAAGACTCATTTCCTCCCTTGAAGGACTTCACAAGACTATAAACTCCATGCGGGAGGAGCTATGTCTGGCCAATTTACCACTTTGACACTCAGAATCAGCGTTGTGCCTGGCACATCTAAGTCCATAATGTCCTGTGAATTAATGAGTGGATGTTGGAGAGGATTCAGGAATATAAACAACTAACATAATACGTTGTGACAAATGCCAATCTAATTTCTATAAAAAATTATGACCGAGGAAACAATTACCAAGTCTATAGCTTGCTGCTACAACTTTCCTCTAGAAAATTGAACACTTCTAGCAAATTATATTTCCTCAAGAAAACCCACCAGAAAATCAGGCACCCCGGTGAACTCAAGATACACTCTATCCTAACCTCTCTTTTCAAAAAGGACTCTTGATATTCATTTAGACTATCTATTAAAAATGAAAATATGATTTGTTAAACATCACCTGAATATCTTCCTTTTACAGCCTAGCCAGTGAAGGTTTTGTAGGACAAAAATGCTAAAGACAGAGTTGCTTTAATCGTCACTGTAACACTGAACTCAAGAATGAACACAGAGTCATGTTGAGTAGGAAGCCAAAGGAAGAAGTTGAACTGAGGAAGCGATCAGAAGTAAGTTTAAACAACTGATGTCCATATGAAGCTCTTCATGCTTAAAGAATGATATCAAGGGATCCTAGAAAAAGTATGACCTGCTCTGTGGGAACTGTGCTGACTCCTAAATAATCATTAGTTTAATTTACAAACTCTTGCAATTCAAGAATTTTATTGGAGATTAATTGTAAGCCACTCTGTGAATCTCCAGATCAATCTACCGACCTTTTTGGTAAAGCAGGGCAATATTTACTATCTACAGCTTTTTTTATCAAATATATTCTACAGAATTTTCCAGAGATGGCCTTTAATATCTTTGTGTCTATAATACATACTTTTTCTTGTCTAGAGTAATAATTAATTGAGCTACTTTACAAAACTCCTAAATCTAAATAATTACATAATCTTAAAACAAAATAACTATTTTATCTAATTCTGAAATTACCTGTAGGTTGTTTCATACTCTGCCTAATTTTTAAAACAGACCTTTGAAGGCATAGTCTGTTTATAAAATCATCTTGTGTAAAACCACCTTATAACTTAAGAAATTTATTTAGTATGTAACTATATTAAATGTTGAAATAGTCTCAGAAACTTATTTATTTCCTTAGGGCCCTGGCTTTCTAATCAACTTTTAAGTAGCAAATTCCGTTCCTCAATGGAAATCACACATATTTTCAAATTTTAAACACCAACAATAACAACAATAAAAATAATGAGCATAATAAAATTCCTGTGGTTGAATCAGGATGGGATTTAGGACAGAAAATTCCTATCCATCCAAAGGTGTCAAGTTCACATTCTCTCCATAGTTTTAAAACAGATTTAACAATGCTCCTGTAGGAGACTTTGCTTAAATACAAAGCATTGGTCAAGGGAGAGCTGCTTCACTATTTACTATTTCTGAGATTGTTAACTGTTCTATGTGTCTTCTTGACCATGAGGTTTCAAAGGTCACTCAGGTGAAAGTGACATCTCCAGAGATCAGTGTCAGAACACCTAGACAGCATTTTGGTAGTATTCTCCAAAACCACTCAATGATTCAATGACAGCCATTTTATTGTGTTGACCCCTCACAACACAGAGAATAGACTCTTTCAGATGTCAAGTGCATGCTGACAAAGGCCAGCTTAGTTGTGAGTGGCTGTGCTTTAAACCCCTTTAAACAGATTTATCCCTTCATCAGATGTGAATGTTTAAGGTTTTTTGAAGAAGTATTGTAAAAATAGCTATTGTAGCAAAATTTTAATCTGGTAAAATTTATTTTTTGTTTCAAGGTTGATCTAATCACTAGCATTTTTTATTAAATGTAAAAAGCACTAATGTTTTGAATTGATAGCATTTCGCATTTTTAAGGTGACTATGAAATGATATAGAATAAAATTAATTGACACTAGCCATATCACACAATAGCAGTTTAGTTCCTTGTGGAGCTGAGTTTAAAAAAAGAAACATTTATTGTTGCTCTCAATTTAGTACATTAGATAGTTTCCCAGGAAAAAGTAGATATATTATTTTATTGTTTTGTATCAAAGACTGAGTAAGAGGAGATTCTCAGCCATGGATTGTGAAGAGAGTATCAAAAATCAAAAATAACTTTGTGAGTTTAAAAGGGAGATGATTTTTCAAGTTTGAATAGTTTAGATATATTCCTAACAAAAGAAAGAAAAATTAATAAACTGGATAATTCTCAAGATGTGTTACTGACATTCAGATCTTACACATTTTTTCCTAATTCAGATCTTACATGTTTTTCCCCAGCTATTTTACTTATAATTAAAGTAATTAATGTGGCTAAGTTTGAAATTAGCGAGTCATTTTCCCAAATTTATTTTTCGCTTTTCCAATCATTATGTTGACTAATAATAATAATGTTGGAATAATATATTTCCCTTTAACTTTTAGGAGTTTTTTTCAGTGATGGTTTATTTCTATAGTTGGGCAAATTCATTCTTTCTAATTTGATTCTGATGCCAATTATCCAAGTAAATTTGTTTCTGTTTGTTACTATAGGCTTACTTATTTTTCTGTAATTCATCTGTGCATGTCTCATATGAAAATTACATGTAATAGTAAAGTTATTTTATTTCTGACATTTGCTAGTAATATTTGTGATGGAAAAACTAGAAATGCCCCATCTCTTTATCATAAAGAAACTCTACGCTTTCTGGAAAATATTTAATCTCTTTTCTAATTTCAATTCAGTGTTACATAAAACTCAAAGCATCACCAAACTTCTTCTCCACTAAGTGCTCTTTTAGTATTTTCTGAGAATTTCTAAACACTAGAAAGTTAGAGACATAGGATATCTGCGTATATTAGATGGCAATCTCAAATTTTTAGTGTATTGTTTGCTTTACATTAGAGCTTTATGGTAACATATGAGAACAAGAGATAATGATCTTATCAGGGGAGTGACAATGTTGATTAAAATGTAAAGCACAGGGGGCCAGCCCCGCGGCCAAGTGGTGAAGCTTGCGCTCTTGGCTGGGGCAGCCCAGGGTTTTGCCAGTTTGGATCCTGGGGGAGGACATGGCACCACTCATCAGGCCACGATGAGGCAGCGTCCCACATGCCACAACTAGAAGGACCTGCAACTAAGATATATAACTATGTATGGGGCGGGGGGGATTTGGGGAGTTAAAGCAGAAAAAAAAAAGAAGAAGATTGCCAACAGTTGTTAGCTCAGGTGCCAATCATAAAAAAAAAAAATATACAGCACATTCATTGGCTAACAGATAGACACTGAAGCCATAGAGTCTAGTGATTATCCAGCTGGCCTGGGTTTCAATTCCATTTCTGCCTCCCATTTAGCTATGTGAATTTAGGTAAATTACTTAAACTTTCTGTGCCCAAATCTCCTCATCCCCCAAAAGAGGATGAGGAGGATGCTTCTTTCCAGGGCATTGTGGTAAGCATTAAATAAGTTAATATAAGCAATTTATTTAGAACTATGACTGGAACTTAGTAAATGCTGTGCACATTTGCTATTATTATTTTTAAATTTTATTTAAAATGAATTGGTCTTAGAATTTGTTGGTTATCTGTGAAAGTCATTCAAACTAAAACCTTACTTTAGGCTTTTTAAAAAAATGTTTCTCAAGTGAAAACTTGAAGTCCATGTAGTCAGTCAATGAACGAAAGGAAGGAAGTAAAATCCAGGTACTTGTAAATGAGAAAAGAAAGAAGAAAAGAAGTGGGTGTGGGGAGTAGAGTGGAGTAGGACTTAAGACAATTTACCTACTTTGTTATAACATATAAGAGGTCAGGAAACTTTTTCTATAAAGGGCCAGTTAGTAAATATTTTAGGCTTTGCCGACCATAAGGTCTCTGTCCCAAGGACACGATGCTGCCCATATAGTGAGAAAACTGCCACTGACCATATGTATTTGAATGAGCATGACTGTGCTTCCATAAAACTTTATTTGCAAAAACAAGAGAGGTCTGAATTTGGCCCTGCAGGCTGTGGTTCACAGCCCCTGCAATAGATCACTGAGTACTCACAAGCAGGGGTTGAACTCTTTTTCTCTAATCACTGTCCTTTATCATGGTGTTTTGACTACTGGCAGGGGTTCTTGGGCATTTCCAGTTAAGAGATTCAAGCAAATAATCAAAAGTGACAAAGAACTCTGAGAAGGAAATCAAACAGATACACACATATTTGATAAGTAGGCACCAGATCCTTGAAAAAATATCAGATATCCACAAAGATTATCTTCTATAACTCATTAAAGTTTCGTAACGATAGTAATGGTAATTTCAGATTAAATTCTCTTACAAGACTGAAAGAAACTGACACAACTTCACTAAATGTCCAAATAATTTGATTCGAGAATTATGCATATAATTTAGTAAACTCGTAAACATCCTATTGTGATTATATATTTATTATATAACCAACTTATTTGTATGCATGTAATTTCCAAGTGTAGTTTGCAAAAGTGTAAATTTATTCTTGTATTCCTTTTATTCTTCTGTGTTATTGCTTTCTTTCTTTATATATAATATAGTCAGCTTCTTAGATGCCTATTTGGCAACCATTAGACTACTTTTTTACAGATTGTCATATCTTAAATATAATATATATTCATTAAAATAATAATCCTACTTCATACAATTTATTCTACTCCATCTGTCTCTTACCATCTGAAATTAGCCACATGATTCCATGTAACAAATGTTCCATCTAGCATCAAGGATTGTAGAGAAAGGCAATGAAACCAAACTAGCTACATTAGACATGATGAGTAAAACGTTTTGAGAACCTATAGCATTCCTTTCCATGAACAGAACTCAAGTAATTATGATCTGGCCTATTTTTTATCTTCCTGAGTGCAGTCGAAGCATTCATCGAAGTAGAGCTACCCCCACATTAATGGGAAAATGTCCACATAACATCAGATGAAAAAGGGCCAGCCAGGGAAGATATTTTATTCTTTGGGGAAGAGACAAATACATGAAGGCCAATTTTATTCCTTAAACTACATGTTATTTGCGGTATTATTACTACTATTAAGCATTTATTGGATGCCAACAGCATGGGTACTCAGAGCACCTCATCAGTGCTGATGGAAGCATTTTGTTATGAAAATAACCCCTGCTTAATGCATGCGGTATATTGTGTTCTCGACAAAAGAGGGTGGCTCAAGAAGTTCTCTTATAGCACACGCATTGCTAATGAATATCTTACAGGATAAAACTGACTAAAAGTATAATTCCTGTAAAATACATTCAGTGACTACATCTTTCATATTGTTTTCTTTCTTAACATCACTCAGTTCCTTCAGTCTATTTTTCTCTTGTATTCATGTACACGCATGTGTGCTCCATTTCTCTGTCTC
This sequence comes from Equus przewalskii, assembly GCF_037783145.1. NCBI lineage: Eukaryota > Metazoa > Chordata > Mammalia > Perissodactyla > Equidae > Equus > Equus przewalskii. Next base: position 19,669,060 of record NC_091850.1, read on the forward strand.
TGTGTCTCTCTTTTTCTCCATCTTTCATGTTTTACTTCTGACTTGCTTTGAAGGAACCCTTAAACCTTACTCTCACCTACATTTACTCTTCTCACTCTTCGTTTAGGTCATAAATTTGACAATACAGAAAGAAAGAAATGATGTGATTAATATGGGGTTAGCTACCCAAAAGGTGTATGTCTATTGACCCAATTCCAAATTAACAACTATTCTTTCAATTGAAGAAGTAGTAAGGAGAGCCGCTGAAAACAGTATAGGATCTATAATGTACACTTTTAGAATTCACATTCTTACAACATTGTTCTTCACATAATGTAGAGCTACAAATATTTTTGACATCACATGAAGAATCTTTAGTTGTAATTCTTAAGTCAGAATGACAAATTTATTATTTAAAGTGGTTGCATACATTAAGAACAAAGACTCAGATTTGCTTAACTTATTGCATGCTGTCATAATCCAATAGTGATCGAATTGTGTGCTGCTGCTTTTCTTCAAACACACATTGCGAGAATTATTTTTACATTAGTTTCCTTTAACCTAACAATCCTAGAAATATTCAATATTTACTTTCCTTTTTCCCTTTTGACCTTGAAGTTCCATTTTAAGATCCTCATCTGTGTGACCCCTATCAACCCCTCCATCAGTGACAGAACTGTCACAGAATTCACCAAAGCTGATCTCTTTTCTCTAAGGAGACAGCTGTTCACTTCTTACAGTCTTTTGCCCCGAGCACTGACAACTAGAAAACTTGCTTCTAATGTGGTTACAGATCTTGATCCAGCTGGTGACTCCTTTTCAACAATGAAGGTTACTATGAGCCCCACGGTAGCGCTTAGAATTGAAACCACGCTCTACAGTACTTTAGGCTCCATATGCTGGCCCTTTCACCCTTGTTCGGAGCCCAGCCCTGGCCCTCAAGCATATGTCTACTACCACGTGTAGTACATGGCCCTGTGCATGTTTATCTCTTTGTCTCACTCTCTCAATCTGTCTCATATATTCCAAGGCAGAATATAAAAAACTATTTAATTTTCACTATTATTTTGAAATGTTTTTCTAACATTTTTAAGCTACTTAGTTGCAGTTAAGATACACGGTTTATTTTGGGCTTCGGCTTACCCCATTTCACACTGCAAATAGCATTTTATCAAATCCCGATTCCCTTGTAACATTTTAGGGAATTTGTTTGCTATAACATTGAGCATAAACGTAGGAACTTCTAAGAAGATGAGTGAATGGCAACTGAAAGCGTGATAATGCAATTAAAGTTTTAACAAGTTTTTCAAATTGCACTATAAAAGGTGTTTGTTTTTTATAAGATATGAATAAAAGCTAATGAGTTAAACCAGCCTCAACTTATCAATTTAATAAGTCAATTTTTACTTTAGGACAGTCTACCTACATTAAAAAAATGAGATTCATTCATTGTCACATATATTATCTTCCATTTTTATTCCACGATTCATCAAAATTGTAGCATTTTATAATTCCTTAGAAAAACAAAGTTTTTTCCTAGATGAATTTTGTAGTAGAAGTAAGAGAATCATGTAACTAGTTGGAACGGATTTTATTTTATGTTTATTTGGAAATTATGAAAATTACTAGACTTATTTTTATTTAAAGAGCAATAAAGGACACTAAGGATGTGTCATGTGTTCACTAGAATTAAAAATGAGTTTTTTTCCACACGAACATTTTAAGCTGAAATAAGAGTTGTTTAAAATTTTCTTTACAGTTCAAAATAACATTTTATCTCTTGTTACAGATAAAAACAACACAGACCACATAAGTGAGCAACGTTTTTATTCATCAGGCAGATAACTTTTGAGTCAGAAATATGAAAGCTTAGTCATAATTATGCATTTTCCTTTTGGATGATTCTAAGTATGAGCTACCTTACACTTGAACAAAATCTAGACTATATATACCTCATACATATAAATTATACATGATACCTGCATCAAAAGAGATATCATATTAATTTTATTTTCACTTTTGATGTACATTTTGAGGAAAAGAATGAAAACAAGTTCATGATCACTTTCAAAGCACTTGAAAAAACACACTAACTGAAAGTTCTACCTATATAAGTAGAAATGAGGAAAAGCAGCAGATGAGGAAAAGAAATTGGTTTTAATGTTATTATAGCAGACTGTGCTTCAGCAAAAACAATTTAATTTTTACTATTGGAAATACCTGATTTTAGTTTTCTCCCTTTTATATTCCTATACCAAGAAATTGTGTGTTCTACTGTGGCTGACAAAAAAGTAATACAGTGTCTTTAAGACAGGCGCTGTTTACACTGTTTATGGAAACACATTAACACTTCTTTGACACAGCACGACCTGGACAAGGAGTTTATCCTACCAGTAGTAGAGAAATAATGAGGAATGTGTCAGAGCCAAGTTCATTCAGACATTGCAAAATTAAAATAGATTATGAAACGCTTGCCAATGGTAATTAATTGTGAAAGTTGCTGGAGGAGTTGCCCAACTGTGAAGGATATTGGCAGAATTATTTACTGCTAATAGGCATTCTTTAAGTTTTTCCCCCTTGCTAGAGATAAAACTTAGATTACTAGATAGTTGGTCTAGAACTTTATCCTTTCCTGTCTAGTGTCTGATGATATCACAGACTGATCTGGTTTCTGGACCTCGACTGTAGTTGAGCCTTGCCATACATTGTTTCAACAGAAAAGTTAAGAACAACAAACGATGTTCCTGAAATAACACTTCCATTTTATTCATTGACTTTTTATGTGTTGGTTTGTTTTGCTTTGCTTGTTTTGTTTATATTTCATCTTGCTGGAATATACAAATACATGACATGTCAGTGAATTCTGAAATAATAGATTTCTTTGAAAAAAGTTCTGAAATACAAATGATGGAATAGCCAGTTTTAATTATTAAGATGCTTATCTTAATAACACGCTTATTAAGATGTCATAGTAATATTTTGGCATTTGCCTCCAGTGTAAATATACATACCTATAGTATATAGATGTATATATGTGTGTTATATAGGTGTATACACATGTAATTATATATATATGTATCTATATCTTTTAAATATTAAAAGGGAAATCAGGCTGACAAATGCCATGAATAATTTGAGGCAAGAGTATTTTCCAATGTTGCATCTACCCAATTAACATATATAGAGAGATGGATTTTGATAATTTTTCTAATTTTCATGATTAGAGAAGTAATATATAACACGTTGGGAAAATTTAGAAAATCAGAAAGGTATGAATAAAAAAATTTAAATCACTAATAATTCCAAAACAAAATAAAAATCACCATTTTCTACTTCTAGTATCTTGCCTAAGTGTCTATTCTAAAATTAAATGAAGTATTTTTGAAAATTTGAGATATTATAGTACGTAGAGTTTTGTCCCCTGATTTTTAACTTAAAGTTTTTATTATCCTATATATTTAAATATATTTCAAAAACATTTTTGCTTTTTGTACTATAGAATGGATATTTCTAACAATATCATTTTTCTGTGTCTGATTATTTTCTTTGAATAAATTCTTAAAAATGCATTTTTCAGATTATAGGAGCAAGATATTTTTTAAGTCTTTTAATGCATATCATCAAATTTTCCCTTAGAAAAAAGTCGCATCTCTAACCAAAAGCAGCAAGAGAGCTTGTCCCCTTGAGTGCTCGGCCATTCCATATGCAGAAAATGGGTAATGCACGTTTTATTCCACATTTATTGGTTACCAGTAAGAAAGAATATTGATCTATATGTTATTGCCATTTGTATTTCTGTTTTGTGATGTGTTCTTTACTCTGTACTTGGGATTAGAGATTTCTATGCAACTTGTAGGAACCTGTTTTATATTAAGGTATTGATCTCATTGAATATTACGTCCTTTTCCATTTCTTTTGTACTTAAAAACAGTGCTTCCCGAATTCAAGAAAAAAAAATTCAATTGTTTCCTTTCAGATTTTTAGGATATGTTTGCACTCAATATAGAGGGAGACAAGGGATGTTATTTATATTACCTTTTTTCATCACATATCAGATTTTTTCAGATGGTCACTGAGGTATTTTTTGAAAAATGTCATTCATACTAAATTTCCTCTTTTTAACTTTTATCATAATCATATACATGTTTATGAAGCCATGAAGTTTAACTAGCTCACAATTAATACATGTTTTATGTTTGATGAACTAATAAAACACATTTTTAATTCCATGTTTAAAAGAATATAGATGCTCAGTTCAAAAATTAACCTTGGTATCTTGTAAAAACATAATTGCTGTCACTTGAATGGGCCTAGGCACTCTTGCTTCTCAACCCAGGCCCCTTTGGCTATAACGGAGGACGCGGGAAGCCATTGACATCTCTCCTTCTCAGCGTCCCAGGTACTGGACAACTGAATAAGTCCTGCCCATTCCCTTATACTGAGCACCACCTAAGCCCTTATTCACACTTTTAATTTCCCTTGCCGCAAAGTTTGAGTTGATTTTTTCCCCATTCCGGGCTCTCACAGACTAGATGGATCTCGGGATCTAGTTCTTTGTCCCCCATTTATTCTCATCATTTGATTACAGATAATCATCTGTTATTTCATGCACCTCTGAGTCATTGTCTGGATTGTATGTAGAGACGTTATAGTGACAAAAGCACCAAATATTTGTAGTTCTTGCAAGATTTTACTAAGGGCCATACAGAACTTCAGTGACCTATTTGGGGAACTTGAGTTATCAATAAAATAATTTACCTGGGTGGCATTTTGGAAATCAAAGAATCCTGGGACTTGGAATACTAAGTGGCAGCTGTATTTTGATTAATAGGAACAGGCTTATAAAATCTAGGAAATTCTAAAATCGCTGTCCTGAGAAAAGAAGTACATACATGGAAGAGCTGAAATTTAATCTTGAGCTGTCTTCCAGATGCAATTCTGGACTGAACTCTCTCCTGGCCTCTCTCCTGGCCTCCTCCTTTACTTTGACCCTAACGCCTCATTCACCTCCTCTTGCTTTACTCCTCCTCCTTTGGCCTTTTCTACCCTTTTCCTTTACCTCCACCAAACCATCCTCGCACATTCACTCCTGTTGGTCAATACCCATTTGCAATGTCTTATAACCTAGTTGCAGACGATGACCAGCCTTGCTGTCTTTATGGTTTTAAGCCTTAGTCGAGATTAGATTTTCATTATCTAGTTAAAGACTTTTCTAATCCTCACAAATAGAGCTAAAAGTTCAAGGAAGAATTTAGTATTGCCCTTGGGACATTTAGTCCGATGTCTCCTCTTGGGACCAGAGAATGTTAAAACTTCGTATGAAAAATCAGAGTGAATTGATTACCAAGGTGATATCAAACATATGAATCAAAATTTAGCCAAGGATGGATATAGAAAGAGTATAAAAATAGAACAAGATCTATTAAAGGTAATCCCTGAGATCTTTCCTGTAAAAATTGGTCAAAAATCCAGTCCTATATACAAGAGAATAAAATGAAGACACCTCAGATCTTTGACTTCCACCATCTCACTAACACTTCAGAAAGTATCCTTGTTCCAATCAGGAAGAAGATACTACAACTGTCCTATTCACCTTTGTTGGTGATTGTCACATCTGAGGTGGCAGATTTAGCACAAAATACAAAGACAGGGTGGTAGACTTGCCCTCCTCTGATCTGGAAGACACCGCTGAGCATTTTGAAGATGCTTTGACTTAAGAAAAAAATTGCAGACCAACCTGATAATTCTTCAGATTTAATAATTAGGTAAACCTAAGGACAAGAACATCTCCGAGACCGCTCTTGGAAAACAAAACAAAGCAAAACAAATTAACAACAACAACAAAACCCCACATGCTTGTCAATATAGGAAGAGCAAGGGCCATTGAAAAAACAATTGCCCTGCCTTATCTTAAAAGATAAAATCTAAAAAGATAAAGAACAAACTTTGTCTGACCAAATGATGCCTCCTGTTTGGCCAAAATTACCCTTAAGAAAATAGAGAGAATTTCTCATACAAAAGCAAGAACAGAACATTTCATTTCTCGTTGATGCTGGGGTTACTGAGCCCTGTCAAGTAGCTACAGATAGGAGAGGAAATATCTATACAGTTAGCAGTTATCTTTTTGGATCCTTAATGATTTCAGTGCTTTAGAAGCGACAAGGGTTCTTATCTGGAGGCGGTACTACAATTAAACATGGCAACCGTATCAAAACCCAATTCATCGTTCTGTTTCTTCCAGAGGAATTAGTTATAATTAAAGTTGAAGCACGTACTAAAAAGCAGATTCAACAAGTAAAGGGCAATGCTGCAGCAGATTATAATTCTACATGAGCTGCTTTAGAACACATCGAGACTATACAAAAAGTTAAAAAATTAAAGCCAAAACTAAATCCTGATGGATGTCATCAAGTGTTGATTCAATGCCAGTTTTAGGCACCCGATTCTAGGGGGAAAAAAAAGGCACTTTGGCAAAGATTAGATTCTTTGTTTCACTCAAGAGTGTCTCTGGTGGAGCTAGGATGGTCTGTTCAAATAGGTTGATAGAGGGTCTATCAAAAATGTTGTATGTTACTGGGACCAGCCCTGTGGCTGAGTGGTTAAAGTTCTGTGTGCTCCACTTCTGTGCCCAGGTTTGCAGGTTCAGATCCTGGGTGCAGACCTACTCCACTTGTCAGCCACGCTATGGAGGCATCCCACACACAAAAAGTAGAGGAAGATTGGCACAGATGTTAGCTCAGGGCTAATCTTCCTTAAAAGAGGAGGGTTGGCAATGGATGTTAGCTTAGGCCAATCTTCCTCACAAAAGAAAATAAAAATATGTTACATGTTATAAACCACCATGGATAGGAAAACCTAACAACCATCCTAAATGACCTTTGCTAGGGAAACTTCAATGTGATTGCCCAGAGCGCCTATTTTTTATTTTATCATTCAAGCCCACAATACTAAGAAACTTTAAAAGTTGGCAGCTGGCCTGGTGGCATAGTGGATGAGTTCATGTGCTCTGCTTCAGTGGTCTGGGGTTCTCGGGTTCAGATCCCTGGCATGGGCCTAGCACCACTCGTCAAGTCACGCTATGGTGGCATCCCACATAAAATAGAGGAAGATTGGTACAGATGTTAGCTCCGTGAGAATCTTCCTCACAAAAAAATAAAGAAAGAAGATTTAAAAGTGGGATAAGACTATAGGCTAAAATTTTGGGCCTGTTTGAATATCTACAAATAATGTTTATTCCAGCCCCTGCCCCATAAGTTTAGGAATATGTTCTTAATATGGTCTGTTTCATTTCTGGTGTGCTAGAACATTTTTATGCTCCTTCTGTCTTTTCTCCAGATTCTCTAACAATAAAACAACTGCTCTGACAGAAGCAAAGAAATGTTAGACTTCACATTTCCCACCTGAGGAGACTCTCCTATATGTCTAGTAATAGGGGTACCCATTTCACTGGAAGAATAATTAAGGAACTCTGTAACTCAGAAGCTTCACTGCCTTTACCATCATTAGTCCTCAGATAAAGCAGAATGAATGAATGGCACATCAAAGCTGAAACTGACAATATTATCTGAGGAACTTTAGTTGTCATAGCCAAAGGGCTCGCCATTAGCTCTCATAGCCATCAGGCCCACCCCAACAGGAACTCACAGATGATGCCCACCTGAACTGAGGCAGAGATATCCCAAGGGTCTAGGCACCTAACTCCTGTCCTTGATGTTGCAGTCTAATAGGCTGATATGACCAAATATTGTAGAGGTTTGATGTGTTATATCCAAACTTATCATCAACAGGTTCTAGAAGCTGTTCCCAAAGGCAAACCACAGGAACAACTGTGTGCCCTTCAGCCTGGAGACTTGATTTGCAGAAAATGATACCAGCATAAAATTACTCTTGAATCTCACTGGACAGTATAACTCATTTCCTCAAAGGAACATCACAGTGTACTATTAACCACAAACACTGTAGGAAAAATCCAGGGAATTGACAAACCCCAACATATATAGAATCTTTCATTCATTGCTTTTTATCTCAAAAAATTAAAAATAAATTTCAAGTTATAACTCAATGCATTAACCAAAACTTAAATTTTTTAATTGTGGTAAAACACATATGACATAAAATTTACCATTTTAATCATTTTAAAGTGTACAGTTCAGTAGTGTTAAGCACATTCATATTGTTTCGCAATTAAGGTCCAGAACCCTTTCATCTTGCAGACTGAAACTCTGTATCCATTAAACAACAATCCCCGTTTCTTCCTCCCCTCATCCCCTGGAAGCCGCCATTCTACTTCTTGTCTTTATGAGTTTCACTACCTTACATAAATGGAATCACACAGTTTTTGTCTTTTTGTGACTGATTTATTTCACTTAACATAATTTCCTCAAGGTTTATCCACATTGTAGGTTGAGTCAGAATTTCCTTTTTGTTTAAGGCTGAGTAATATTCCATTGTATGTATATACCACATTTGTCTTTGTATTCATCTCTTGATGGATGAGGATAGTGAGTGGCAACCAGGACTGTCCCAAGCAAACCAGGCTATATTTACCCACTGATAAACATCCTGATATCCTCAGTGCCTAATATAATGCCTGATACACAATAGCCACTTGTTTGTTGAATAAATTGATAGGAAAATGCTTCAATCAAAGCTGCATGTCACTAAATATCCTCCTTCGTAAATTTTCATTTTTCTTCTAGACGTTAAAAGTATCAAACTAAAAATTATCCCAGACCCAGCACTCTCTCATTCCCACACTAACACCCATATGGACCCTTTATCTTATCTTACCTTCTAAATATCCTTCAGCTTTGTTCTCCTTCTCTATCCGCACTATGACTTAGTTCAGATCCTTATGTCTCCCAAATGGACTGACTGGATATAGACTTACCAACTCCTCCCGCTTCCAGTCTCCACTCCATAATCCATCATTCACATTGTTCTCAGTGTGATTTTCCCAAAATAGAAATTTGATCACAGCATTCCTCCCTTAAACATCCTTCAGGTTGTCACACCTAAGAGATGGAGACAAGCTTCATCATGAAACTAAAACACCTACATGGTCTTATGTCAACCAATTTTTTCAGTACCTCCATCTCCTACCATCCTCTCCATGTACATCATGTTTCAACCAGACCCAAATTATACCACATTGCCTGAATGTACCACACTCTCTCCTTCTCACTTCTGTGCCTTTAAACTACTATTCTCTCTGCCTGGAATGCCCTTCTTCCAATCGCTCCATCTTCCCTCCTTTCCACCCCCACCCCTGTCCCCTTCTCCTAGACTCACCTTGGTACAAATCACCTCAATTTCCTTCTCACTCCCACAGTCCTAAAACAAATGAGTGAGAGACAAGGCTAGAACTGTGGCAATGATTTAGTGGACTATTAATACTTAACTCTGGATTTCAGTGAAATTTAAGGCTGTGAAGAACCCTGGTAGGTCATCTAGGCCATTTCTCTTCTTCATCAAAGACTGCACCTTCACAGCTAACTAAAATAAATATGTAAATAAATTATACAACTTAAAGGAGCATGTACATTTTGTAAACCACTCTCAGGAGCCCCTAATGATGTGTAATGAATCTGTTTGCTAAATTATTGTTTAAATTCCATAAATTTTCCATCCTGAAATTTAAACTGATTTCCTCCTTTTAATTCATGGACAAGCTTGAGATGGGCACCGTATATTTTTAACTTGAGGATTTAAATAACTTCTAAGTTCTTGCCTCCAAGTTGAATAATTCCAGATCTTTTAACCTTTTCTTGTAGGTCTTACTTTACAACCAATTCATTATCTTTGTGGCTGTCCTCTGAACCCTCTCCAAGTTTTCACATTCCTTTTAAGATTGGGAGTCTTCTACTTGCTGCAGAATTCCAGGAAGGGTTTGACAAGTTGTCTGTTCGTTAGGAAGATTACCTCATACTTCTTACATACTGTGTCCTTCATTTTGTGGCACAACATTAACTTTGTCTTTTCAACTGTGATGTTTATACTCCTATGGACTGTACCTGGTTTCTTATACGTATCCTGATTTTTTCCCATTGCTCTCAAATATATCAATTAATTCTTCCTTTTTCTTTTACTTCCATCCTCTTTAACTGTTGGCATTTGACTTTGTCTTGATGAAGCTGTAATCTGTTTATATCTGACTGTCTTTCAAATTTACTACTGTAATATTGAACTAGAGATCTGCTGTCCAAACCTGCCTTTTGTAAATCAAGGATGATTACTCTTTAACTGGGATAATGGACTATTATAAAATAACAATAATTGTACCAGATATTTTACATAGATTATCTCACTTAATAGTAATATTAATAGTAGTAGAAATAATAATAAAACATGCAATGTTGTAGTGTTCATATTAATTAATTTACCTTTGCGATAACCCTGTTAATTACGAATTTTCATCACCAGGTTGCAAAAAAGGGAACTGAGGTACTGAGAGTTAAACAATTTTTACCACTGTGTTGGACAGAAGTGACAAAAGTATGATTATGCTTTATTTAAGCATGATTCAACCAGGATTCATGACTTACCCCAGAATCTACCTTCCTCCACCATCATTTAGACATCCAGAAAACTAAAATCTACTTAGAATTGAGGTTTGGAAGATAAAAAGGTGCTTCGTATTCTTTAGAATCTTAAAATTCCAGCAATGGAGGAAAATGGATTTGGATCTCTAGTTGCCCTGGAAGGAAAAAAAAAAATGAAGACGGAGATAAGTGAGGGGAGAGCCAGCAGACTGAACACTTCTGTCTGCAAGAGGAATTACTAAGCTGCTAGAGGAAAGCTCTGTTCCAGACCTTATTAGCAGAAGGAAGCAAAAGTGATGCCTTACTTTGATAAGATAAGCCAAAGCTTACAAGGATAAGCTGATAACCAGGACAGCTTTAAAATTCCTTGAAGCTTCTATGTGTTTCTGTGAGGCTGGGAATTCTATTAAGGTTGCATTAAAAGAAGCACTTTATAAAGTTTGCTAGTTGGTTAGGTAGGTAATTCATTTTTTCTGCAGTGATATTTCTATTAAGGTTAACATACAGATGGTGGCAATTATTGTTTGATTCAATTTTTTAAAAGCTATGTTTTATATAGAAATTTAATAGAGTAGAACAATCATGTAATCCCTGTAATACTAATGGGATACCCTCAGAGTTAATCTAAATGTTGGAAGTAGGCTACCAAACCAGCCCTGAATTTCCCTGTTGCATGGTAGAAAATGCAAGCTTAGAGTTTCAGAATAAAATAATAAGCCTTTAAATTCAGTTTAGTGAAAAGAGTATTTTCTGAACAGCTATTAAATGAAAGACAGTCTGTTTACATGTAGCCTTATTCAGGGGCAAAATTGTCAAAAATTTTTCTTTAATTCTATCAATTCAAAGTCGGAGGGCAGAACCACGAAGGGAATGGAATGTTGTTCTCTTGCTCTGTGATAAATACAAATTAATTAAGTGCGTAACTTCGGAAGGTTTATAGGTGTGAAAGACTCTAAGCATACTGTAATTCTGATACATCCTTCTTTGCTATTAATAAATGCTACATTCAATGTTTTTAAGTTATCATAACATCTTCAGCCTTATCTTCAAATAGTAGCTATTGTGACGCTGAATTTGACAAGTTCCCTTAGGACTTAACTGTTACTCTCTTTACTTCCTTGGTCTTTGTAATTTAAATGTTATGATCAATTTCCCCAACCTTGTTGACCAAGTATCGACAATTGTGTTGATTTCTGAACACAAACTATAAAACTGAAATTCTATTTTTGAATTAGTCCATGTGTTTTGAACAATTCACAGAAGTTTGATCTAATCCTAAATCTTACATTTATAAAATCTGAAAAATATTAAGAACATGGCCTTCTATTAGTAGTAGTAGTATTTTTATTTTCAGCCCTCTGAGCTTGCTTCTAGACAAAAACATTTGGAAAAAATAATAGTTACGTTTTCATGGCAATGTATTCTTATTCTACCCTCTTCTCTTTTAAGCTCTATATATCCAGGTGATTATAGCTCTGAACCCAATCAATCAATAGAAATCATGCAATGAGCTTGGCAGTATACAGGACACCGTGCTGGATGCTTGACCCAGCTCTTAAGGCTGCTTTTCAGCAATGTGGAAATGACTCCAGGTGACTGTCTGTGGTCTACGTTAGGAAACTTTGTCCTGACACTGGTGTGTTGGGTACTTGATTGAGTAAACTATAATTCTCTCCATTTTTCCTCCTAAATCTGGAGCTTATCAACCTTAAATTTAGAATCATCTTTAGTATACCAACTGATGGTTCTTTCTTAAAAGTGTTTATGACGGAAGTTACTTCATAAGGTAATAATCTTGTTTATTATGATCGAAAACAAATCTAAAACTGTTCTATTGATTTCTTCTTATTCCCAACAAATCTACCTCTTCCTGCTTCAACAAATGGTGACTAGACTTGGCTAATTTATCTCCTGTTTCAATTCTTTGTTTAAAAAAAAATACATCTCTAAAGCTAATTTATATTTGCTTGAATTTTAATACAAGGAAGGAGAACAGAACATTTTAACGAAGGAAGAATAACAAAGTTGTGCCTTGTGGTTTTATGCTTATCTTGGTAGTAGTCTATTTAAATGCTTTGTGCAGATGGAAAGAAAGATCCTATTTCTTAGTTTCAAGTTTTGAAAAACTAACAAATAATTCCTGTCTCTCCAAATTCTAAGGGAAATCATTGTTAGCAATGAATCAAGGGGCTGGCCTGGTTGCATAGCTCTTAAGTTTGCACATTTGGCTTCTCGGCGGCCCGGGGTGCGGACATGGCACCGCTTGGCACGCCATGCTGTGGTAGGCGTCCCACGTATAAAGTAGAGGAAGATGGGCACGGATGTTAACTCAGGGCCAGGCTTCCTCAGCAAAAAGAGGAGGATTGGCAGTACTTAACTCAGGGCTAATCTTCCTCAAAAAAAAAAAATGCCATTACTCATTGATGTAAAATTTATCCTAAAGAAATGATCAAAGATGTTTCCACTGATGCTCAACATATTATTGTAAATAATTTCAAAATATAAAAATGAATTTCAGTGCATAAGAATTAGGAATTGATTAAATGCTTTAGGGTTCAGTGACACAATGTCTTTTGCAGCTGTGAACCAAATATATGTGAAATACATCAAATTAGAGACAGTGATTATTTCTCTATTATTCGATTACTGAGGATTTCAATTTTCTTAATTTTACTCGTTTTAACTAATACATATATTCCCTACTAAACCCATTTTATTTTGTAATTAGAAACTTGCAAGCCAATTGAAGTATAATTAGCTAAGTGATGGTGGTTAGCTAAAAAATTACATCAAGTACTTACAATTTGACTGTTGAAACTGAAAAGTCATAGACTATTTTAAACATTGGTGGTACTTTTATTCTTTTAATTGTAAAGAAATGTTATGAGTAGCAGAGAGAATCATCATTTTAAATATTGATATTGGCAAATTGAGATGAAATACCCTTTCTTCCCTGATTTAGTTCACTGCACAATGTTTGTAGGTATCTCTGCTGTCCCTTACATAGATCTAGGCCCCTGGCTTTTTTTCTGCAACTTGTGTCCTTAGCTTTTGTCTTTCATCCTCTAAATCACACTTTTTATTTTTTTTCTTAAATGAAAATTTGATCATGCCATTCCTTGGCTAAAACTCATCATTGAAGCTCTATAACTTTCAAGGAAGAGAAAATATCTCAAATTCTTAGCATGGCACATCTGCTTCTTCTCAATCATATTCGTACAACATCTTTATTCTTATTAAATATTGCAACATCATGTTAAGGGCAATTCCTCAAAATGCCAAGTAATTTCCTAGATTTTGGCTTTTGATGTGAAAAGCCCTCTGGCTCTAAGCTCTAATATCTAGTCATCTACCCATTTCACTTCTACTCTTCTTTTAACTTTATTCTTATTTATTAATTACCTTCTCTCTGAAGACCCAGCTTCCTGAGGAATACCTCCTCTACTTGACAGATATCCTTGATGTTTCCCTACTTCTGACATTTTCCATACTCCAGTCATTATTTATATGCCTATTTCTTTCTTTAAATAGACTGACTATGGCTTTCTTATAGTAAAGACTTTTTTCTCTCTTGCATCTCCATCACTTTGCATGGTGACTGACTCAGTGTGTCTTGATTATGAATACCACTTGGCATAACATTATCTTCAGTAAGGATACACTATTATACAGAGTAGAAATATTGTCAAAATGTAGTTAAAAAGAATTGAACTACAAAATTTAAATTGTAGTAAAGTAATTTTAAACGTATTTGTTTATAAAATAAATATTTCCTTTAAAGCAATTTTATTAATAGAATATTAAATGTAACTATTTTACATTCATATAACACACCATCACTAATGACTATTACGTGTACCCCTTGGACATTTGTTACTCTGAAAACTTACTGTGTGCTGACTGCCTTGATAATTTATCACATCATCTCTAAGTCTTAAAGGAATCTTTCAAAGTTCTTCTTCTTCTTCTTCTTCTTCTTCTTATTTCCATTTCACATTTGACGGAAATGAGATAATTAAAATTTTCATTCATTAAATATTAATTTTTCCCAGAGCCAAAAAGCTATGGTAGTATAACTAAAATTCAGTCCCAAGTATCTATTGCTCATTAAAATGCACCACCACACAATTTTCTCCAGAATTGTCCAAGGAAAATTGGCTGCTCTAAGCTGTCATAAACCGAATGGAACTTCACTCTTGCTTCTGGCTTTGCTTTCAGGGAAATGATATATGTAATGTCTTGATGTTAAATTATTTAATCAATTGTACATAATTAGAATAACTTGGAAATTACATAGGGAGTGTTTTGAATTAGAAAATAAATTTCAATAATAATGTTTAATTTATTATAATAAAGGCTTTGTTATTGATTTGTTAGTCTTACATGTAAAGATGTCAAAGAACAAAATGCAAGTTCCTTGATAATTATAAAATGTGCCTTTACAGCTAATACAAAGCAGAAAATGTGAGCTAAAACTTAGATGATTCAAGATGATAAGAGAAAATCTATAATTCTAGTTTTTCAATTCAACTCATATAGTTGCCTAATTCCAATTCATCTTATTTATGTTGTGTACATGTAAACTATACAGATAATTCTATTTAGGATTATTAGTAGGGGAGAAAATTTGTCTCAGTACTAAACGGTAGAATATGATTTTGTTCTCCAGCCAAAAATCCCTCCCTAATTTTAAGACAAATGCCATAAACTTTTGTATTATATTTCACTCCATGGAAATTAATATGCTCTAACACTGAAGGGTAATTTTCTTTAGTAAATGTCTAGAAATCCTTCCATTCTTTTCCTTTATAAATTTTAAATAAGTAGGGAAATTTTAGAGTTGTCACCATGTACGGTACAGATTACCCTAGTGTCAAGGCATTGGTCAAACGCTTTACTTTTGGAAATTCAGAAAATTTCTGTTTTAGGTCATCAAATGCTTTACCCAACATAATCAAAGATAGTGTTGTTGTTGTTGTTGTTGCTGTTCCTTCTCCGTTCCTTGGCTGGGGGTTCCTACAGGAAAGCTATAGATTAAATATATATGGTTTATAGCTGTCAATTACATAGCCATTAGTCACTATTTTTCCATTGTAGAAGATGAATTTCTATTCAGATTTCCTTATATGTGTTTACTTATTCTACTGCAACTGCATTTGGTTTGTTTTGGAGTGGTAACAAATTCATAAACTAAAGTGCCCCTGTGATAGAATTTTCAAGCATTCACATACATTCCTATTTAACATAATAATTGTCTTCTCCCTCCACATTAAAGTTTATACAGACTAGACGAAACAGTAAAGAGGACTGATTTCCTGCTAATAGATATTACTTGATGTTTTAGCTTTAATGCTAGAAAATAAAAGCAGTTTGTAATGTGTCCAGAATTGCCTTTCCTTTTCACTTACAGAGCACTTAAGTGTCATGTTAAGCCTGAGGCAGATCTGTCTAGAATTGTGTTTACTGTATTCCTTTCAAAATGCAGCACAGAATCTTATCGCTTATCAGTGCATGAAGTCTAACAGATTGCAGACTCAAATTTCCCCTTCCAGGCAATGTTGGGTTTCACTATTGTTTGCCATGACAAAGGTTCTCGTGAATTCTACAGCTTGGATTTCTGTCTTGTTTTCCTTAGCATAACCCTCTAGGCGACCAACCAGCATTTTTCAACTTCTAGAAATTGTTCACGATGTTACTGCAAAAGCTGCACTTTAAAATTCCATGACTTGCTTTTGACTCTTCTTTTGAAAAATGTTATACTGGGTAGTTTCAGTTGTATTGAAAAGAAGAAGCAATTAAACATTGTCTGTAGATGATGCTACTGTAAATGAGGTTGCCCAAATTTGGTGAAAGCAAATATGTTCACAATTCACATTTGGGCTGCAATTTTAGAACTATAGGAGGGGGGAACTATCTTGGCAAGGTACAATCTTAGCTATGTAGACTCTTTCCTTTTTTAAAAAGTCAGTACCATCCATGTATGACCACTTGCAGATGATTTAGAGACACTTTTACTAATATATCAGCTGAGGACTGGAAGAGTTTCTTAGGGCTTGAGCAAATAATTTCCATCCCTCTCATCAGAGAATCAATTCCAATTTTTAGATACACTCAAATTGAAGAATTAGTTTACAAGGGCTGAATATTTTTTGTTGACTGAATTACTATTTTCAGTCCACTCACATACTCCAGGTTTTACCAAGCCCTGAGGATTTGATCACCGAGTTATTTCTCTAATCTATCTCCTTCACACTGGCCTCATTCTACCATCTTCCGTGAGAGCCTTACAATTTCTCGCCAGGCACTTAAAGCAGTTGCTTTCACTTCCAAATCATCTCCATACTGTTCTAAGAGCGTGCCTTATAAATCTCTAGTTTGATCATATCATTTGCCTCTTAAAATCCCTTAATGACACAATGTCTCCTACACTATAAAATCTAAACTTCTTAGGATGACCTAGCACAACTTTCATGATCTGACTCTGCCAACATTCTAAATTTACCTATCACAATGCCTTCTTAGCCCCTCTGACACCCCAAAACAAATATGCATTTCTCCTTTCATATCAACTTCTTTTTTCCTCATTCAAATCTTTTTGCTTTTACATTTATTGTTGTTCACTTGGCCAGAAATAGTCTTCCCTTAACGCCTGTCACCCATATTCCCTTCTATTTCTCTAAGTCTCAATTCAAATGTCTAGGGAAGCCTTCACTAATGTTTCCTGACAAGGTCAGGGATATTTTTATGGTTTCCATAAGGACAGCTACACCCCCGGGTTTTAGTATGCATGCATCAGATTGGTGGAATTATTAGTCAACAAACATACCCATGCAAACATTGCACCAAACTGTAAACTTTTGAAAGTTAATGATACTTTGGCAAACAGAAAGAAACAATACATTTGTTTGTTAGAGAGATAATAATGGAACTAATACCCACCATAAACAAAAATTGAGAAATATTTGAAGGCCTCTACTCCACACATCAGTGTACAGTGTCCTGGACATTCTTCATTTGTACAATCATTCATTGAAGAACTATTTGTTGAGCATCTTCTAGCATAAATCTTTATAAGTATGAGAACGCAGTCTTTATCTGTGTGGGTAGTAGGGGTGGGGAATAAAATGAAATTTAGACGCTATCGTCTCCCCTGTGGATCTACAGTCAACATTTTTTCTAAGGCTATTCACAATCCTTAGTAAGTGTCTGAGATGCTTTCCATCATCAAGTTGGAATGAGCTGAAATAATTTTGCAATCAAAGGTCATTTCCCTACACACTTATACACATACACACATACACACACACACACATACACACACACACAGAGACACATAGAAATGTAACAAAAAGTTATACATTGCTGAGTTCTAAATAATGAATGAAAAATATGAGGTCTTAAAAATGAAGGAAAAAATCAAAGGCTGAGTGGGAAAGAGAAGGCTGAAAATTCAGCAGCCCCCTGAGAATGGAGCAGATGAGGCTCAGGGTCTGGGTGTGAAGATCTCAGGTTCTAACGACTGTACACGATGAGGACACATGGCCACAGTTCTGAATATTGGGGAAGTTATATTTGGGCCCCTACAGAAACTCTGAAGCCGTGAAGTGCTCGTTATTCTCAGATACTACAAAAGTCCATCCACCAATGGAAACAAGTGGGAAACCTTATAGGATTTGGGGCCTCAAAATAAGTTGTGGGCATAAAATACAACCTCTTTGAGGAAAGAATAAAAAAACAGAGTGTGAGAGAGAAACTAGTCAAAGATTAAAGTGCCTAAAAATTTCCCAGAATTAAAGAAAATGTTGAGTCTTTAATTTGAGAAATCAAATGGAGTCCTAGGAAAGACAAAAACACAAAGAATGTAGCTGTAGCCTTGTGATTCTGTAGAAGGTCAAAACCAATGAGGAAACCTTACAAGCAACAAAAAGAAAAGATAAATTTGCCTATAAGAAAGCACAGTCAGACTTCTCCTCACACAGTCTTCTAATAAGCACTAGCAGACACTAAGGAAAAATTACAGGCATCTAGAATTCTCTGCATATTGAAGCTCTCATGCAAGAGAGGATGTGGAACAAAGACACGTCACACAAAAACTAAAAGTTTACTATTCTTAGGACCCACCAAATGCCTGAGAAAATAATTTATAAAAATAAATTTTTCATAAGAGAATCCATTTTTCAATCAGAACATATATTTTCGAGAATTAATCATACTTATCTATTTTATCATCACTTGCTTATATAGATGACCTGCATTAGGTTAAGAAAAAGCAGCTCCCAATTACTTGTAGAAAATAGGAAAGCCCCAGGCTTATAATGAAGATAGAAGAAAAGAGATTTAATTAGTATTTTTTAATCCCTTAATAGTTTTTTTTTTTTTTTGGTAAGGGAAAGATGCTTTAATTTTATTTTTAAAATTGTCGTATAGTGAAATTGACTTTTTATTTTGCTGTACAGTTTGATGAATTTTAGCACATGTATGGATTCACGTAACCACCACCACAACCAAGATACAGAGCAGTTCCATCACCAAGAAAACTCCCCGATGTTATCCCTTTACAGTCACACTCCCCCTCCACCCATACAGCCGGGAAAACACTGATCTGTTCTCTATCAACGTAGTTTTTCTTTTCAAGTACGTCATATAAATGGAATCACATAGTATATAACATTTGCGACTGGCTTATTTTACTCAGATTTGTTCAAGTCATTGCATATATCAGTTGCTCATTCTTTTTACTGTTGAGTATTTTTCTACTGTATGGAAGTACCACAGTTTGTTTATCCATCACCTATTGAAGAACATTGGGGTTGTTTCCAGCTTTTGACTATTATAAATAAAGCTGCTATGAGCGTTTGGGCACAAATTTCAGTGTGAACGTAAGTTTTCCTTTTTCTAGGGTAAATACCCAAGAGTTGAAGTTCTGGGTCATGTGGTAAGCGTATGTTTAACTTTCTAATGCACTGCCAAACTGTTTTGCAGAGCGGCTATAAAATTTCCTGTTCCCACCAGCAACATGTGAGAATTTCAGCTGGGATTCTCAGTATTTTTAAATATTAACGATTCTAATAGTTAGATGGTGATAGGATATGATAGTTTTAATGTATAGTTCCCTTAAATTTAAATTTTTATTCTCTTGGGTTTTCATTTTATTACAAGTTCCCAAAGGCCTCATAATTGGTCAATACAGTCAGACATCAAAAAAAATTAATCATGGTACAAAGTAGAAGAAAATACCTAAAAATATTTATTAGTTATAATAAAGGAATTAGGAAAGCCATACATGTGAAGGTAGCATTTGAATTGACCTATGGGAGAAAATGGCCATTTCCAGCTCTCTTAAGTCATATCTCAAGATACTTATGCAATTGCCTCCCTTGGTTCTATGACTGATAAACAATGGTGAACCCTTAGCAGCCTTTTCCCTGTAGAGTTGTCTAATATGAGAAAGTAGCTTCAATTCTCTGCTGCATAACTATCAACCAAATGTATCATACTTTACACAAGAAGACAGTACCCTGTTATGTAAAGAGCATAGCCTGTGGAATTAGGCATACATATGTTTGAACTCCCAGCTTCTTTACCCATATACTAAGACACCTTTGGCAAGTGTTAGGGGTTGAATTGTGACATCACCCATCCCACAAATTCATATGTTAAAGTCCTAACCCCCATTCCTCAGAATATGGCCTTATTTGGAAATAGGATCTTTATAGAGGTAATCAAGTTAAAAACAAAGCCATTAGGGAAGGCCCTAATCCAATATGACTGATGTCCTTATAAGAAGAGGAAATGAGACACAGATATGGACAGAGCGAAGACAATGTGGAGACACGGGGAGAAGATGGTCATGTACAAGCCAAGGAGAGAGGCCTAGCACTGATCTTCCCTGACAGCCAGCCCTCAGAAAGAAGCAACTTTGCTCACTTGATTTTGGATTTCTGACCTCCAGGACTCAGACAAACATTTCTGTTATTTAACCCACCCAGTTTGTGGTACTTTGTTATGGCAGCCCTAGCAAACTAATAGAGCAAGTTACCAACCTTTCTGAACTGGCAGGTTTCTCATCTGTAAAAAGTGAATGGTAAGTTATTCTACTGTGTTGCCAGGAGTAATGAAACACAAAAAATGTAAATGAAATTACCTGGAACTCAGTACAAATGAGGCTTTACCTCCTCTACTCCCTTTCTTACATACATTTGTTACTGTGTTTTTAGAAAGTTAAAAATGTATTCCATGATTTCCTTAGGTTCGTGGATTTAGGAAATGTAAAAGGTAGACATCATCTAGCAGAAGTCCCCCATATTATAGATTAGGAATCAGGGCTGTAATCTTTGGGAATAAGCTTATCATTCCTGAAAAGTTAATTATAAGAAATTTAAACTAATATTTTTTGACAATTTTAATATTTAATATGGATTTAATTTGGTGACCTTATCATACTGTGTTGGAAACTATTTTATTCTACTTTACAGGTCCACGTGAGTGATTTATTTGGAGGAAATGCTGTCTCTAGCCTGCTCCAACCCACGAGAAAAAGGAAATGTGAACAAAGGGACTCTGCTGGCCCGGTTGTCACTTCATCTAATCATGCCTCTAGAAGAGAGACCAAGCCAAACTAAGCAAGGTAAGCGAGTGGCAACAGAATGGTTTTCACTTTCCATGTTCCCCTTTTCACCAGCTGTTTCAATTCTTAGAAATTCACATTTTCTTTGAGAATGCAATGAAAATAGTCTCTTCCAAGAACACAAAATCTTAAAGATATCCCTTTTTGTTCCTCTTCAAAGAAGTATTGAACAGACTTCCCAGGTTTTCAGAAGTGCCAAGTAGCAGAAAAATTTCAAATAGAGCTAAAGTTGAGAATGAAAAACAGACTATTTGATCTTCCTCTCCTTTTACCACTCATCCTCTGTCTTTCATTTGTTGTTTGAAAGCCCAATGTAATCCTTTTTTATAGTAGATTCTTGGTTTACAGAGGACTTTCAGATGCTATTAAGAGTCAGAGGTTAAAAAGAAGTCTTAAATCATTAGACACACAAACCTAGATTTCTGAGGTTGAGCAAATGTACAAATGTTTACACGCAGTTCCAGGCCTGAATGATTACATAGCCTATACCCCTAAGCTCACAGCTTGAAAAAGATTATATTTTCCCCATATTCTTCTCATATGTGTTAAGAGTGTTATACTTATTCATGTTCTGCTATATTTTAAATATTTCAGGGAGAGTAAATAAGAGTGAAAATCAATGTGAGCATTTTTTTCCTGTAAAACTATTTGAAAATAAATATGTTCATCATCTTTATTTTGTGTTTTAGAAATGGAATTGTATTAACTCAAAATTTAGTAACCATTTTTATGTACATGGCTATTACTACTAAAATTTAAGTTATAGAGAAAGTACATATTTGAAAATATTTATAAAAATAAAAGACATTTTTTAATGAAGATATATGGGACCCTGTAAAGAAAGAAAGGCATGAGTTTTAATTTTTGTAACCTTTGGGTTATCTACCATTAATTTTAAAACTGTTGAAACAGTTCACTGTATTACAGCTTACTTCTAGCCTCTGATTTGCTGTCTGACATTCTGCCAGGTGTCACTCATGTGTCACCTCCTTCAGGAGGCCTTCCCTGACCATCACGTTTTAGATGGGTCCTTCTTCCGTCTCCATCAGACTGTGCTGCTACAAATTGCCTGAATGGAATATCGTTGTCCTTCCTGCATAGATTAGACACATACTATACCAGTAAGTAGCTGAAATAATGAATTTGAAGTTGTATTACTTAAAACTTTCATTTTTAAAACATTTCTTTAGGAAACTTAATTTACATTCTGAGTTATATTTCATGTATACTACAACAAATCGCTGAAAACTGTCTCTTCTAACTAAATACAGCAAAGAGAGACTTTGCATCCTCTAACATAGAAACTCAACATTTATTAAATCAAATCCTACAGCTAAAACCTAAAAATAGTTAAGGTTTTATAGGAAAACTATAAGTTTTTAATAGGAAAACTGAAATCAAAGTGAAATCTTCAATCCAATTTTTAAAAATAAGAAAAACTGCTAAACATGTAATTTTACCCAAATTTCATATTGAGTTTGAAATGTAAAAATGTAGTTTATAAATTCTGCTGTATTACTTATATTTAGAACAATTTTGAAGAAACAAAGAATGATGTTAACAAATCTAACGTAGACACTGACATCACTGTAGAGAGTTAATTATGGATGAAATATATTCCTAAAGACTGAGTTAAAAATGAATCTCTGTAACACGAGTCTTATACGCTTGCTGGATTTCTGTTTCAAATCAGAGATTGCAGCATTAATGCCATTCAGAATTTTGTCTTCAGTACCTCAAGGGCTGAAGGTACAGCAGAAGATCATCATTATGGATCAATTGTCTCATAGAATTTCTTCCCTAATAACAGTTCCTATTTGATTAATAACTTTATGAGTTGATTCAGCAAGATAACTGCTATCAACTGGAACTGACAAAAAGACAGTAAAAATTATTTTCAATTTAATCTTGTTTCTTCAGGCTGTCTACAGACACTTAGCAATAGGAAAGTTTTTCTAGACTCGAAGATCAGAAATGATCTTTTTTAAGATTCAAAAAGGTGATAGTACTGGTCAACTCAAAAAGCAATAGCTGTATATTTTACCCTTTTTTTGAAAACAAAAGTTAAGTGTGTAGGATGTTTCAAACATGTAGGATGTTTGGTCTTTAACATTTTCTAACTAATTGAGGTTTATTTTTATGTGAGACAATGGTACTAGCACACACTAGCAATAAAAAAAAGTAGTGTTTTGCTTAAACCTGGAATTATTTTATTCTCCATCATCTGCCAGGCTGGAAATTGACAAACATTACTAGTGCGTTTCCACAGTGTAGCGGTTACCACGTTCGCCTGAGAAGCATTATTTTTACCCTCAAATTTAGTTTTAGTAACTTAGTAAAATATTTTAGATGACAGATTTGCACAGGAACTTGTTCTCTGCTAAAGTTAGTAAACAATTTTATAGACACACAATTTATTAACTATGGATCACCAGCTATGTAGCTTTGTGATGTCAAGTCAGCATGAAATGACAAACCCTTGTTATCTGAGTATGTTGGTAAACATCTTACCTTTTTGAGATGTCTTGGTCAGAAAGAGTTTAATGTGTGAAATGAGCACAGACAATGAAGTCAGATCTTAGTTTGAATTTTGACTCTGTTACTTCCTAGCCACCTGACTTCGGTGCATTTCTGTATCATTGAACCTCAGTTTCCACATCTTTAAAATGGAAATCCTAATAGCTATACTGCTAAGAGAATTTAATTAAAGAATGAAACATGTTTAGTAGAGTACTAGGCATTTTTTAGGATCCAATAATTAAGAGCTCTCAATACAGCTGAAAAGGACTTATATAAAATGCCTCAATATAAGGAGCAGCATTATATGGATCTGCCCATCAACACGTGACTCACCCTGTGGGATTTCATGCTTCTCACTTACAGCCTTTGTAAGGGGCAGCCCAGGTGATGTTTCACACATAGAGATAGAAAAGGTTTTTGTTGATACAACAAATTCAGGGTTAGGCTTGTCCTAGATGTGCCCCAAAGAAGATACAGTTTGCCATGGCTTAGTCAAGGGCAAGGAGATACAGGGTTTGACCACACCTGCCATCGCCATCACCAAATAAAACTTGAAAACCTCTTTCCCTTTAGGGTTCTCTCACTCTCTGGCTTTTTCTTTCTCGCTTTCTCTACAAACTCCTCTTTTTCCACACATTTTCTCGTGCGGTAGCTCCTTTGCGTCTCTGCCATCCTCTCTCCTGTCTTCTTTCCACGCTCTTCCTTTTCTCCTCTCATCTCTGCTTCTCTCATGTTTCTAGGTTCACTTACACACTCACTTGGTACTCACACAGACTCCCACACTCCTCATGCACCCATCTCTCACACATTCACACACTCACATCCTCCCCCATTTACCCACTCATTTACCCTCTGGGTTGGCTTTTTTTTTTTTTTTCCTGTCAACGGATTAGAATACTATATGCTCACTGGGGAGTAATGTATAACACATTATTTTTACTATTTGGCTCATTTCCACCTTGCTTTTTTCTAAGCATTCAAAAACTGTTTCTTTGCCATTACTTCTTTTTTTCCTTCTTTTTCAGAAGCCATTAAAAAAATCAGCCGGCAAATTTGTGAATCATTAAGGAGCAGAGATGAATTAGGTAGTTTTCAATGTCTTACTAATTCCCACTATATTTTCAGATTATTGTCACTGAATGTAAAACAGCCAACTGAATCAAGTATACTCTTTCACAAATAAATGTTATAAAATGTCCTTGTTACTTCTATCAAAGTGATTTAAATTGAGGGTATATACTCTTTTCCCTTTCTTTTTTTCACTTTTTATGTTCCATACTACCCCAAAATTTGAGAGTTGAGATCAGGCGTTATATCTATTTAGTATGCCAAAATGCAAGTCATAAGTTCCAGTCTGAGATCACGATACCTCACTATCACCCGCTGGGCTTATTAAAAATACTATTTCATTGAAATGCTGATTCTGTGAGTCTGGAGGGGACCTGTGAATCTGCATTCTTCATAAGATTTCAGCTGATTCCGGATACAGCCAAGTTCTGGAATAATTTTCAAGGCCTTAGCATTTATCTCCTTCTGAAAAGAGAGTAAGAAGTTAATAACATACTTGTGGAGATAATGGAACCAGTATTCTGGTTCTCCCAGATAAGTAACCTAAAGCTCAGAAATGAAATTACCTGTTATTGACTCGATTAGAATAATTTCTTTAATATCTTACATGCAGGCAGGGGATGTCCCTCTTATTTTTCTTTAAGTTAATGCTGATATCCCAATTAGAAAAATGTTTTAAGACATAAATTCAGCTTATGTGTTTTCCTTAGGAAAATTGAAAAACAATCTATTTTTTAATGTGAAATGAATGTTTTACATTATGAACCACAGAAGTTATTGTTTGGCCATTCTCTGAAGGAAAACAAGACTAATTATTCAATTATTTTTATTTTAAAAAATATATAATTATGCAATATATTTTTATCTAGGTATTTGCAGATTGTGTGGGGGGGCAATTTTTAACAAATAAAATAAGAGTGAAATATCCTCTTATGAGATTATATTTGATAAGTTCTTCCTTTGAAATTTAAAATGTGAGGTGTCCACTTCTGTTTATCGACGGTGGCTGTGCGAGACTCAGATGCCCTTTGTTTCCTTTTTTCTTTATTGCTCTGTGTTACACACATCAGCTTCTACGATGATTAATCATCTTAGCCTATTAGAGTCAGGATGGATTTGGAAGTGTGAGATGGGATGAATGATAAGAGGACAAACACATGGGAAGGAAAAACAATTTCCTGGCATAATAAAATTAAAAATAACCCACCCGCAAAGCCAGACAGGTGTCTCTGAGGTTCTAAATAATGGCACTTTTCTAATAGCACATTAGATGTGAAACAACTTATATTAACAGTGAAAGATTAATATGAACTGAAAGTAAACATTAGGTTGTGTTAAGAATGGAATATATGTGTGTGTGTATGGTATATATACTATACATAATATATTTATTTACACTATTTATATTATTATATAATATTATATATAATAGACTAATATATGTATATTACTCTATTTAATACCCTTGTCCTGACAGGATATTATGCTTTAATCATCACAGGAAAAATAATCTTAATGATCTTCCTACAATGTATAAAATTAACATGAAGATGCTGCTAAATCTTAAAATAAATAAATGTATTTCAAGCTGCACTTGAACCACAGTGACTAAACACAAACAAATGCTTGGGTTGAGGGGACATATATCTTTAGAGAATTCCCTAAAATTAGGTAATTCAGGATTTACATCATCCTCAGGTGGGTATCATATTCAGCAATGATGTGTAATTGTGATCTAGTCTTTGTGGGGCAGAATCATAAAAATTTTGTTCCAAAAGGTACTGGAAAAAAGGGCTTCTACTCTGGGAGATGAATAAAAATGGGAACACCAACTCTAGTCTAAAGCAGTCCTAGAGACAGTCTGTGGGAGTTGGAAGTGAGGGCTGGACTTAAAGGTGTTCAGGTTCATTTCAAATAAATTATAAATTAAAAAATAAAAACCCACTCTAAGTCCAACTCAAAAATATCTATTGGACCACTATTTGGTGATTTAGTCTCATGCCTCCATTTTTCTTCTAAGTTCATTGAGTTGTTATTTACATAAATAAAATTCATCCATGTTAAGTTCACAGTTTGATGAGTTTTGTTCATCTTGTGTCATTGGGTAACCACCACCATGATCGAAATATACAACATCTTCTTTCACAAAGTTCTCTCAACTTGCTTTCATTTTATAAGTGAGCAAACTGAAATGCATATTAACTGTCTTGTCCTGGGTTTCAGCACAAGTTTGTGGCAAAGTCTGGCTTAAAATTCATTTAATTTAATTCACAAAGCTTTCATTGAGGGTCTGCTATGCTCCAGTCACCAAGGATAAAATAAAAGATTGAGAGGGAAAGGGAGAGAGAGAGAGAGGATATGGAGAGAGAGAGAGAGAGAGAGAGAGAGAGAGAGACAGGGGGGCTATCTCTATCCTCAAGGAGAAGCAAAGAAGCAAGGAAATCAGACTACAGGTTAAAATATAATGCAAATAAAAATTTTAGAATGTGGAATGCAAAAGGGGACACAAAAAAGGCACCTGACATCCTGAAGAAGGAGAGGAAATCACAGGAGGTCTCATCCAGAAAGTGACCGCTGAGTTGAGATTTGAGCCCCAAATTAGTAAGTAAACACTTAGGGGGGATTTGTTTATTCATTCTTTCAATTAATATTTACT
Organism: Equus przewalskii; assembly: GCF_037783145.1. Lineage (NCBI taxonomy): Eukaryota > Metazoa > Chordata > Mammalia > Perissodactyla > Equidae > Equus > Equus przewalskii. The sequence goes on from NC_091850.1 coordinate 19,696,451, forward strand.
TCAGTCTCAGTATGAGTCAAGCACTGTGATAGGATCTGAGGATTGAAGGGTGAACCAAAACACGTGAACTATCTTATGATTAGCAAGTAGCAGGGGTTGGAGATTGGCGGATTTAAGAATTCCCAAAGCATATACTGATAAAAAGTACAAGGAAATATTAAAACATATAATAAAGAGGGGAATGGTTTGATGGTGGAGGAAGACTTCCTTGAGGAGGTAGCATTTAAGTTGTGGTCTAAATGATGAGTAAGATTTAACAGAACAAAAGGAAGGAAGAAATATTCCAAGCAATGGGAAAAGATGACGAAGGGAATATTTCTCAGAAGGAAAGCCAGTGTGGGGCGCAGTGATCAGTGAGAGAGCAGAACAAGACAAAAGCAGAAGGAAAGACTAGATATTCCGCTCATTCAGGATCCTGTTTAGTGCTTCTCAAACTTCAGCATCATTCTGATTCAGTAGGTCTGTGATGGGGCCCTAGAATATGCATTTCTAATAAGGTCCCTGGTGATACAGATGCTGCAATGCTACCCCTCCTCATACAACACTTTTTACAGCATCCTGCTGTAAGCCATCTTAAGCATTTTCAAATGGAAGCTATTAAAAGAATTTTAAACATGATCACATTAGTCGTTTGAAAAGATCACCCTGACTACAGTAAGAAGATTTTCTTTTAAAGCAGAGAGAAATCAGTGCTTAAAATATAAAATAAATTATCTCTTTTATGGGACATAAATGAAGAATTTCAGGTAAGCCTAAATAAGAGTGTTAACAATGTAAATTAGAGTGTCGGGGATCCTTAGATCTTCCATAATGTGCAGGAGGTTTTCACTTTTACAAAAGTGATCATGACAGTTTGAAAATTCTAAAATGACAAGTAAGTGTTGGATTGTTTCTAGGGAAAAAATTTTAGAACAAGCAACCATACAATTTTAATTAAGTACAAATATACATATATGGACTATTTTAAAATTAAGGGCCTCAAATTTATCTGTATTGATGAAATATTGTTAGCAGAAAGCAATGACTAAGAATATTGCCAAAAGTGTTTATATTTTCTGATGTAAAGAATGGCTAATAGTCTTAATATATAAAGATCTTTGACAAATGAATAAGAAAACAAAATAAGAACATTGAGGGGGAGTGCAAAGAATTTGAATGGATTACAGAAAAAATAAGGCAAATGTCTATTAAGTTCATGAACAGATATTTGATATAACTAATAATAAAATAGAGATATCAGACTAATTATCCTTTTTCCATTTAATCAAATTTGTGAAGATTAAAATTATCAATAATAGTGTTGTTAATAGTGTGAAGAAATAGGTATTCTACACAGATCATGGTACTTCCAATGTATCTTTGGAAGTATGATTTGACAATATCTACCAAAACCGTAAATGTGCACATTGCTTAATCTAGCTATTCTACCTCTAGGAAATTGTTTTACAGGCATATTCACTGTCGTATATGAAGAATTATCCTCAAGTTAGTTTATTATGCTTTATTTATGATAACAGAACAATTGAAGATAATTTAAAAGTCCATCAACAAAAAATTGGTTAAGTAAATATGACATATCTATTCAATGCTATACAACATAAAAACGATAAAAACTATATGTACTGACATGAAATACTAATAGCTAACATTACTGAGCACATATAATAAGTTAGAAACTTTGCAACTATCCTAAGATAATTATCATTATCATTCCTCTTTAATGTGTAAACTGAGACAGAGAGGTTGAGTAACTTACCCAAAATCACAAGGCAGAGCTTAGATTTCAACCCAGGCTCTTAGTCTAATACTAAGCTGACCAAAATATGGTGAAGCTCTTTATATATATATTTATATATACATATACATACACACACATATATATAAGCTGCTAATTTTGTTTAAAATACATAAGGGTATATATTTTTATAAGTATGTAAAACTCCAAAGGGATAAATAGTAAATAAATATCTTACAATGTTTATCCCAGGAAAATGGGATCATTGGTTATAGGACTCTCATTTCTAATTTCCAGCACCTCTGTAATTTTTATTAGCTTTTATTACAACCGTGCATTACTTCTATGTTTAAAAGTGCAAAACTAGACAAAAAGTAAAAGAAGTTTTGATATCTAATGAGTTATATATCAAATGGAATTTGGAAAACACTTACAGGAAGTAACATTTTCTTTTTCTTTAAAACAAATACTTTTTAACAAAAGAATCTGCATCCTTGGAGGTTTAAGGGAATCAGGACATGGCCGATCTATTTCGGCTGTCATAGTGACACGTATTGACTGCCACTCCTGAACCGCATTTGCAGGAGTCTGCGCGGATTGCTAAGATGTGAAGGTGAACTGTGAGGATGGCTAGGGTCCTTCATTCTGTCTGTGCGGACGCGGCCACGCTACCTCGTATCACAGCAACAGGAGGGAATTTCTATTGCCTACTGCCCAATTTCAGTTATTGTAACTAATTTTCTAATTGACAAATGACTCAAAATTAAGATTATGTTTGCTCAATTAGATGTTACCTAGAAAACAGACCACTGCCAACAAAGATTATAAAACTTAGAAAACAGTCACTGAGTATTGACTTATAGTCTTTAGCTCTTTTTCTTTAAAGCCATCTTTAGGAGTGCTTTCTATGAAAAAAAAAACAATATTTATTGAATATATGTCATATGTTTTATCTATATTAAATAATTTGATTCTTTGCAACAAACCTCTATGGTAGAAATTATTTCCCATGCATCCTCTAGCACCAGCTCCTGGGGCATGTTCAGAAATTAAATAATTTTTCCAAGGCCACACTCTAATAAGAGAGAGTGGTGGTTTGTAAACAAAAGTCTATTTGGCTGCCCACTAAAACTTTATTATATATGTTTCCCTATTGACATTATTATCCTTATTTTCATCCAATTCAATTTAACTCACTTTATTTAAAATATGGTTTCTAGTTCAAAAATATACTAAGGCATTTATTCTTCATAATTTAATGGCCTAATTCATGGGATAGTTGCTAATTAATAGTACTTAAAGGCCAAATTAACTTTTTTTGGATAATTATTTTGGATTACATATTTAGTGTCTGATTTTTAATGTTAGTATTAAAATCAATATTTCTGTCATAATTTTCCATTAAAATCACATAAAATAATTATATATGTTCAGTGCTAATGGATTACCTTATTTTGCTGCAGTTGTAAAATCTGAAACCTCCTACCATGATTGATATTTTGTTCTACTTTAAAATGTGACTTTTAAAATAAAAACATATAGCTGTTTTGGTTTTGCATTTTAACTGTAAATATAAAATATCTTTTTAGAAAAAACTATGAACCTATTTATAAGTGTTTCACAGTATATTAGTATAAAAGTTTAAATCTGAGTCTACTATTTATAATTAAAAGTTTTTCTATTAAAAGTTACTTTTAAAATTGTATCTTCAATTTTAATACTTGAATAGATATTTTTGTTGATGAATTGATTCATGTAATTTTAATGTTTGTAAAGTGTCTATAAATTAATCATTTTTAATATTTTGTTTTCTAGATTAAGATATAAACAAATCCTAGATAATGAAATGATTTTTTCTTTGATCAAATATGCTATTTGAGTTCATTGTAGCCTTTTAGTATTATTGGTGACTACATCTGTTAGCACAAACAGCATCTCCGAGTAGTGAAGTTCTTTGTTCTGGTGGAGACTAGGCCTGCTTACGGGCAAAGCCAGTACCTTCCTGCCCTATTATCGACCTCGACTTTGACCTGGCTGGACCACCCTCACAGGAATGAAGGGTAATAAAGTCCTCTGGCTGACTCAAGCCTGAGTTTAAGCTAAGCAGATATAATCAATCACCTAAAATTAAGTGTTGTGGTTTTGTGATGTGGACATTTACTGGGGATGGAGCTGAAATCACCAAACACCATTCATTTAAGTTTTCAGGGCTGTCTCAGAGTAGGATCAAGGGTATTTTAACTAGTACTTCAGGAACTATTTACCAGAATCAGGGTACAGAGACATGATCTCATAGACAGAAAAAAAAACAAAAACAAAAACCAAAAACCCAAGAATTCCAACCAAATCATAAGGATAGACTTTTTATAAACAAGGAGTTAAACAAAAAATCTAAAAACTCCTTCAGGAAATATTGCCTTTCTTATTTTATCTCAAACTTTGATTGGACTAAACTCATTAACAGCTCACACTTCTCAATTGATAAGCTCTAAGTCTTTGCTAGCCAAAATATTCTGCTTCCTAAAATCAATTTTGGAATATTCGACAAATGATCATGTTGTGTTTTTATCTACTTTTCAAGATGTTATTCCAAAAGTCTTGCCTCTTCTCCCCCACTCATCTTTCCCAAAGTATTTTAGTGCTTCTCAAGATCAAGATTCTCTTGGACTGTTTGAAATGACCCTGTCTCCTAAATTCCGATCTCACTCTGACCTTTCCCTTTTTAACTTTACCCCTGAAATCCACACACTTTTTTAATAGAAAAAAAAAGAAGAACTCCTTTCACAGACAAAGAAAAGCTACATGTGGCATTCTAATCCACCCGGCAAGAAGCAGGGTTGTTTCTTGAGTACAGGTTTGGAACCTCCTGCCAGATGGTTGTCAGTGATGCCTGCATCGCCTGCCTTGGAGAATAGAACCCAAACAACATTGGCCTGTTGTCTCCAACTAAAGTTCCACATGCTTTACTAGCAAACCGTTTAGCTGGAAACTATGTGTTAAGATACTTTAGAACCTATTGTGTATATACATGGTTACTGGGGTTGCATGTCCTTTTCTCTTGCCTAAACTAGACGGTAAGTGCCTTTAGAGGTGCTATCTTCAATGTTTCATGGTATGTACTGTGTAGTCACTTGGTATATATGAATGCATTGATGAGGTTTATTCATTTGGAACTATTACTCTCAATAGACAGCTTTACTCTTAAATAAACTCTGAGTTCCTAACTATATGATTTGGAGGTACTTGAAAATCTCCATGGCATGGTGAACTTTTAAATCAAATAATATACCATCTTGAAGAGAGTAAAGTTTCTGGGTGCTGGCGATAGAAAATCGGCATAGATTTCTCTAGATAACACCCTTGAAAGTTGTGTTATTAGGCAATAAGAATCCTGATTCAGTAAAATCAGGAATTCAAACCAGCATAAGTAATTGGCTCTTGGTTACAAATTGATCAGAATTTGTAAGTCAGCTTTATCAGATTGCTACTTGAAGAATGTATTTTTTCCCTGAGAGGATGTCCAGCGTGTCACTTCCTCAGCCTGGTGGACTCTAATGGAATACATTTCTCTGGAGCCTGAGCAAAATTGTCTCAGGACTTTTTCATGAAATCCCTGAAATAAATATCGTTATAAACAACCTCTTTGAAACTCTGAAACTTGCCTTTACATGTCACCAAAAGTGTTCAACTTGGGTATGCCATTCGGTTCTTCTCCCACCGGAAGTATAAAACCCTGCTTCAAATGATCCTGGTCTCTCCTCTTCACATTTTTAATCCCATTTCCAAACTCTCACTCCCCAATGGAGGTTAGGTTCTAACAAAAAGAAAGAAACAAACAAATAAGTAATTAAATAAGAATTGCATTAACATAGAGATTACTTCCTAGGGTTAATACTCCCTAGGGTTATTGTAATTAAAATGAGGAGGTTATCAAGTTGATTAGAACATTTAAAGGAGGTTTTTCTTTTTTTTTCTTTTTTTTTTTTTTAGCAAACAGACGTTTCCCAGAGCCCTTTTCTTATTCTAGATCCATGTTTTCCTTTCTCTGCCCTAACATAGAATAAACAATTTTTTTAAAAAATGGGTCTGCTGAAAAGGGGTCAACAAATTATGAATTTAGTTCTGCGAGATAGTAGAGATCAGTTTATTCAGGTTTGTCATGTCAAGAGAAAAAAATCTCAAAGTATTTATTGATTTATACTCAATACTCACCAGTAAATCCATTTTATATTATATTTTTTATTATGTATTTACCTTTACTCGTTTTTTCAAAAGTAATATTTGAATTTTAGAATATATTTCATGAGTATAATCTAATAAAGTCGAAGAACTTAATAAAATCAGATTTTAACTAGCTGTGTGACTTTGGGCATGTTACAAAAATCTCTGGCCCTCAGTAATCTCGTTTTAAAAATATTTTAGAGAAAAAAAAAGTATTCTCAAAAATCCTTTCAAAGCTTCTCATTTCCTTGGTCCAGATGAGATTCATAAAATAGGACCATGATGGTAAAACACAAAGTAGCCTTTAGTAATTTTAATTTTGTTTGTGGCTGGTCTATCATGTCCTAATGCTAATTTCCCCTTGATTCATATGATTTAGGCTGAAAAAAACTTTGAAAAAGTATGTAATCCCTTCCTGTATATGCCAAGATTTGTAGCGATAAAATAAGTACACCTATTTATTGAAGATGATGATTTGTCTTCCACACAGCTATCTCCATTTAGGTCCTTTTTTCTCTCTTTTCGTTTTTTCTCTTTAATGTTTAAATAGTATATGTTGCTTTCAAGAGAATACTCAGTTGAACCAGTGTCATTTCTGGAGAGCAGCATAATATAAATTTTCCCAGAGCTATTTATTGGAAATAACTTTAATTAAAGTCACTCAGCAGTCTTGTTCCCACACACATGCACATTCAAACAAGCACACACACATATAATGCGTGTGTATAGCATATATAGATAGACAGATAGATGTTCATGATCCGGAAGCTATCTAAATGCAATTAAGGGATAAACAACTCTACTTTCTAAATATTAATACAAGAATACTATTTAATTTAATCTAGACTAAAGCAGCAGATCTAAAAAGAATTTAGATATTTTATAACTGTCCTAAAAAAATTAGGTTATTAAAACATGCTTACCACTTAATATTAGGTTTGTAAATTATAGAAAGAAGTGTGGAGTAACATTTCCTGTATTTGACATTCTTACTCCAGGTTTCAATAAAAAAATTCTCAGAATGGCGCTTAAGTTTTTTTAATTATTATTACTCTTTTCAAAAAACCCTTCAGAAAAAGGAATTAAATAAAATACACCTGTGAAAACTGAGGAATATATTCACACATTTGCATATTTGTTCACTATTTATCAAATACTTACTAAGAGCCAGACACCAGGCAAGGTACTGAGAATGCAGCAGCTGAGCTGACTCAAAGATGAAGTCACTGTTCTCATGAAATTTACATTTAAGAGAGAAGAGAAGGACCACGAATATTGAAATCTTTAATGTATACACACAAAATATTTCATATTTATATATGCAACAAAGAAATAAATTAAGCATGGGAAAGAGGATTGAGAGTACTACAGAATATTATTTTACACTGAGAGGTCAGAGTGTCATTTGAATAAACATATTTATGTGACTATAAAGTATGTATGAGTATACCTAGAGTGGATATTTATATTCAGATCGAAAGAACAAGGTTTCTTAACTTTGTCACTATTGATCATTTGTACTGGATAATTCTTTCTTGTAGTGGACTGTTCTGAGTATTGTAGAACATTTAAAAACTTTCCTGACCTCCAACTACTGGATGCCCATAGAACTTTTCCAGTTTGACAACTGAAAAGGTCTCCAGTTATTGTTGTGTCCTCTAGGGGGCAAAATTACCCCCATTTAAGAACCATGAAGAGAGAATATATACACACATAAAAATTCAACAATCATTTAATCTTTTCTGTTGTTCATACGTCACCCTATGCCTTAGAAGATACTAAGATGAATAAATTAAGGTCTTTAATTTCACATATAAAACTGCTTTGATTCCCTTTCTTTTACTCCTTTTCTCTCTGTCTCTGCTTCTTTATATATATATATTTTATATATATATATATATATATATCTCTTTCTTAATATCTCTATATCTATACATTTAAACTGGTATGCCTGTAAGTATCATATCTGTCTGTCTATCTATCATTTATGAAAGTGATGAGGCAGATTTATATTAGAACTGCAATTATATTGTGAGTAGTAGTAATACTTAGCCATGTTCATTTATTTGGCTAATGAAGTATAATACTTAGATGGGACTAGTGTTACTAAGATTGGTCATCACAATTCAAACACCAATGGCTTAAATTAACAATCCACAGGAATTACCTACTTCATGGCACAGAAGATTGAAAGAATGAGCACTGTCTACTGGTAAAGCAGTGATGAAAATGTTCTTATAAGAATGCATGAAGAGAATTATACTCTGGGAATAATGTAGTAACTGGTGCTAGACTTACTCTCCTGGCATAAACAACTATAAAATACATGAAGACAAAATATATGAGGTTACTACTCAGTCATTGGAAAAGAAGCATTGTAGGACTAGGATTTCTGATAAAAAGAGAAACACAGGGCATAAGCTACACGTTACCTCCAACTTTCTGCCAGGAGATATTTTCTGAAATGCAGTGCAAAGAGATGGAGCCTAAGTCAAACAGGCAGGCTCACTGAGTTGAGGTAATCAGAAATTAAATTTGATGCTTCTGGAGCAGATGGCATTTTCAGGGCAGTGAAGGAATCTTCATAGAGAGGGTAATCAGAAATTGGAGGTAGAGGACAGTGCACTGGTCTTGGCTGAAGATTGGGCTGTACATACAAAGGAAGACTGAGAAATGGAGGGATCAGAGGTCGTACAGGGCTGGGAGAGATTAAAATCTTGACCAGATAGAGCATGGAGACCTCTCTGAGCAACTCAGACATTCAGGTGACACCACAGAAAGACCATGCCTTAATGGTAAGACCCATGTTCTAAAGTAAGGGCTGAGACCTATAATAAAGGGGGAAAACTAAATCTTATGAAGAATAAACAAAGTCTGAACAAAACTCCACACTCTTTAAAGGAAGATAACATAATCAAAACTTTCCACATCTTTCCATTTTCACACGTATAATAAAAGAGTACTAGACATAACAAAACTGACTATATCAAGAAAAAAAGAGTAGCCGATTGAAACAAAACTCCAACTTGACCCATATATTCAAGAGTTAGAGGAAAACCTAATAAGAGATCAGTTGAGGAATTTTAGCAGATAAATGGTTTTAAAAAATTCTATAAATGAAAAATATAACATTTTAGATGAAAAATTCACTGGATAAGCTTAACAACTAATTAATTTGCAGAAGAAATATTCAGTGAACTTGAAGATAGATTAATAGATAACAGTGATAAAAGATTAAAAATAATCAACAGAGGCTTAGGACTAACATACAATATTAATGATTGTAACATATAATTGGTGTATAATCTGGGTATGATTGGAGTCCAAGACGGAAAAAAGAGAATGGGGCAGAAAATAATATTTGAAGAAATAACGGCTAAAAATACACCAACTCACAGATCCAAGAAGCTAAGCAAACTTAAAGCAATATAAATAAAAAGAAAACCCCACCTAGGCATATCTTAGTCAAACTGATGAAAGTCAAATAAAGAAAGCTATCTTAAAAGCAGCAGAAGAAAAGTACACATTATATACCACAGATCAACAATAGGAATGACAGCTGACTTCTTATCTGAAGTAATGAAGGCCCCAAAACAATGCTACAATATCTTTAAGTATCTACAGAAAGCAGACAAACAAATGCACAAACTAATAAACCATTAGCCCAGAATTAGAGATCAAACATGAATCTCCTTCAAAATCAAGGGATATATTCAGATAAACAACAGCTGTGGGAATCTGTCAACAGCAGACTTGAAACTATAAGAAATGCTAAAGCTCAATAGGTTGAGGAGAAAAAAATACCAAATAAAAATGATCAAATGAAGGAAAGAAGAAGACTGGAATAGTAAATATATCAGTAAATATAAGACTAAATTTTGTCCTTCCTTAATTTCTTTAAAGAACAACTGAATGCTTAAGGCATATAATAGTAACAATGTGTTGTGAGGTTTACGATGTATGTAGAAGTAAAATATACAACAACAACGGCACAAGGGATGGGAGAATAAATAGAATGCTTTTTAAATTAGCTTAGCTCTAATTATAACTGATAGGTTGTGTTAAGGACTTAAGTGGCAATCTCTTAGAGTTATAACTATAAAACTACAAAGATGTATGGCTAGCAACAGAAGAAATAAAATGAAAAATGAATAACATTTTAACTTAACCACTGCCTACAAGAAAAAAGAATGAAAGCTTCAAAAGGAGGAAGAGAAAAACAAACAAAAAAACAGATAGAAAGAAAAATAAAACAAATAACAAGTTGGTAAACTTATAATCAATTATATCAATAAGTACCTTAAGTGTAAGTGGTTAAATATTCTAATTAAAAGGCAGAGATTGCCAAACTGAATAAGAAAGTAAGACCCAAGTATATGCTATTTACAAGAGACGTACTTTAAATAGAAAGACATAGGTTAAAGGTAAAAATATTAAAATTTAAAATATATCACATGTAAGCAGCAGACAGCTAGCATGGCTACATTAATATCAGGCAAAGTATACATCGAGAGACTAAGAATTGCTAGAGATAAGGATGGAAACTTCTTGATAAAAAAGATCGTTTCTTCTGGAAGACATAATAATCATACATGTATTTGTACCTAATAACAAAGCTTCAAAATAATGAAACATAAATTGAAGGAACAAAAGAAAGAAATAGACAAATTCATAATCATAGATAGGAATTTTCACATTCTTCCCTTAGTAGCTGATGGAACCTTTTTTAAACAAAAATATCAGGAAGGATATAGGAAATTTGATCAGTAGTATCAACCAACCTAACATAACTATTGTTTATAAAACATTACACCCCTAAATGCAGAATATACTTTCTTTTCAAGTACATATGTAATGACTAAGATAGAGCATATTGTAGACCATTAAAGAAGTTGCAATAAATTGTGAAAGTTTAATATCTTACTTATTTCACTTGTGGATTAAAATCTAAATCAATAGCAATAAGCAATCTATAATATCCTTAAATATTTGTCCAGAATATATATATATACAGATATTTTTCAGATATATAAGCATATCTGAAAAAGACCTATATCTAGAATATATAAAGAATTCATATCAATAATAAAATGACATATAACCCAATAAAAATAGATAAAAGACTGGACCAAGTATAGGTAAATTTAGGCCCACAGGCCAAATATGGTGTGCAGCCTGTTTTTGTATGACTCACAAACTAAGAATGATTTTTACATTCTTGAAAAGATATTCAACATATTCGTCTTCAGATACATGAATTTTTAAAACTACAATCAGATAACATTATGCTGCAACCGAATGGCTAAAATTTAAATATTAAAAAAGACTGACAACACTAAGTCGTGTTAAGAATGTGGAACAACTGAAACTCTTATGTATTGCTTGTGGTAGCGTAAAATGGTACTTTGGAAAACTTTTTTGTCACTTTCTTATAAAGTTTAACATATACTTACTGAATGAGCTAGCAATTCCACTCCTATTTGTTTACTGAAGAAATATAAAAATATATGCTCACATAAAGACTTATACAAAAATATAGCATTTTTATGTCTAACAGCTAAAAATGGAGAGGACTCAGTACTCAGACTAGAACTCAAATGTCAATAGGAAAATGAATATTTTATATGTATATATATGTATATGCACATACATGTACACATACATATATGTGGGTCTACTTTAAAATCATAATACAGGAAAATAATAATTAAGATACTAATAACAGGGATAGAAAAAGTTTCTAAAAAGTAATTTGCCATGAATCAGGAAACCTATTCTATATTTTTAAGTATGGTTTGCATAGTAATAAAAAACGTAACAGGTGAAATTAATATACCACGTTCTCATTTCAGAAGATTCTACAAAGGACATTTGATATTAAATTCACTTATTCCTAATTTTCTGTGATGGAAAGTATTTAAACTTACTTTCAACCTTTTATTTAACAGTAGACCTTGAGTATAGATAGGTTTATTACCTGTGGCCCATGGTCGTACATCACGGCATCTGTGAATTGGCTGTTAAAAAATAAAAGGAGGAGGGGCTGGCCCCGTGGCTGAGTGGTTGGGTTTGCGCGCTCTGCTGCAGGCGGCCCAGTGTTTCGTTGGTTCGGATCCCGGGCGCGGACATGGCACTGCTCATCGAACCACACTGGGGCAGCGTCCCACATGCCGCAGCTAGAAGGACCCACAGCGAAGAATATACGGCTATGTACTGGGGGGCTTTGGGGAGAAAAAGGGAAAAAAATAAAATCTTTAAAAAAATAAAAATAAAAATAAATAAAATAAATAAAATAAAATAAAAGGAGGAGAGGGAATCTTCTTCTTTAAATACACTTCTTGGTACTTAGAAAATTGTCTTTCAAAGTAATTCATGTCACATTATACAAATAAGCCACTACTGTTTCCTTCCAAATAAATATGAGGCAGCATGAAATTCTATTGTATGTAGCCAGGTAGTGCACAATCATTGTCACTTTGTTTTGATATTTAGAATACTTTGCATTATAAGAATAAAAGAAAACATACCTTGTGCTAGCTTCGGCAGCACGTATACTAAAACTGGAATGATACATAGAAGATTAGCATGGCCCCTGCACAAAGATGACACACACATTTGTAAAGTGTTCCATATCTTTTTTTAAAAAAAGAAAACATACTTTGTCAATAATTATCAACCTCTGGTACTTGTTTAAAGTGGCCTAAGTTGGAAAATGTCAAAGAAAAAGATAAGACTAAACTTGTACATCTTTAACTTACATTGCTAAACACAAAGGAACCAAAATTTTCGTTACTGCTAATAAGGCAAGTAATATTTGGAAATTCAAAAGAAAGAACAACTTAGCTCTGTCCATGAGAAAGTATGGATGATTTTTATGGAAAAGAAGACTACTAACGAGGCTGAAATGGAACATATTCCATTAAAAGGAAAGGATCTTGTCCTGGAGTTTCCTGCAACATTGCTTATTCACTAATTGAGCAAAAGAAGTACCTTGTGATTGAAAAGTCATTCCAGGTCCCCTTGAAACAATCTCTCTGGTTTGCTATGTAGAACAGGATGAGTTCTATCAATTTTCTAATAGTGTGTAACAAAGCACCCAAAACTTAGTGGCTTGAAACCTCTAACGCTTATTGTTGCTTGTGAATCTACAAGATGACTGGGTGGTTCTCCTGATCTGGGCTGTACTTCGTTCATTTCAGCTGGGCTTTGTCATGTGTCTGCAGTCTGCTGGCAGCTCAGCTGGGATGTGGACAGTCTAAGATGGCCTTACTTACAAGCCTGGAAGCAGTCCAGCTGTTGACTGGGGTGACAGGTTTGACTGGGCCATGTAGCTCTCATTATTCAGCAGGCTAGACAGAGCTCACTCACACAGTGAGTAACCGTCACAGGGTTTGAAGAGCAAAAGTGAAGGCCCCAGTGGGCGAGTGCTTTTCAAATGTCTGTTTGCCCTGCTAATCCCTTTGGTCAAAACTAAGTCACACAGATTCAGCGGGTGGGGAAGTAGATTTTGTTTCTTTATGGGAGGTGGGAGAATTGTAGATATTTTTACAACTGGCAACAATACCAAAGCAAAATCATCAGATGATACCATCTACTCCAGCATTTCTGATGCCCTTTAATATTTTGAGGCAAGAAGTTTGTAGAGTAATTGATAGCAAACCCACTTCTCATCAGCAACTGTTGTTCCCTAGTTTGGCCAGCTCCTCATTTCCTTTGGCTGTATATATGCTAGATCAATCAAATAAGAATTTCAATTTTTTATAGTTATTTTATATGACCAGAAGATTATTTTCTTTACAAAAATAAGTCTAAAACTGCTTTGATTTAATTTGAAGCTTTTCTTTCTTTTAAGAGCAAGTAAGTCATGCTTTGATAGGGAGCAAGTTTTTCAGGTTGGCTTATTCGGCAGATGTTTTTGACTATACAAGAGAGACCTATTTCAAGGCCTTATAACTTACGTTATAGACATTGCTGACAAATTACAAGCATTTTGGCAAAGCTCCTCTTGAACTTTTAATGTATAATAAAGTATTTCTAAAGTAGTAAAACACTATCAATTTATTGGCAAGCAGAAATGTCGTATAAGTAGAAACATTACAAAATAATTTTGAAGATTGCTTTTGCTTGAAGAACCTTAAAATTGAAACTTGACTTTAAATTCCATGTCCTACGACATGTCAATGTGGTGGGACTTACGAACGATTTTATCACCAACCTGAGACAAAGGAAGTAAGTATATGAGTTTAACTCATAGACTCTGGGAGAAATGCAGTGATATTTGACATGAAGTGTTGGATGGAAGTAGACATCCTTTATTTTGTGGGTATATCCACTCTTTATCAGAACTGCCCATCCCGATGAGGCTAGGATCAGATGGTCTGCTTTTTCTATCACAGGGGTAGAGAATCTACTCACGCTTTCCGGTAGGGGTACTACGTCCTCTGTGACACAGTCATCAGTCTAGGGGAGCTATGTGACTTGGGAATATAGCAAGAGAAAATCAGAGCCCACAGGTCACACAAGAGTAGACAGCAACCTTATTTAAATGTTGGATCAAGCTATGGATTCAAGTTCATACCTTTAGACTTTCTAGTTATGTGAGCTATAAGTTATATTTTTCTAATTTTAAACTACATTGATTTGGATATAAAATAGTTTGGAACTAAAACCATTGTTTTCCTGAATTAGGGTTCTCAGCACTTGTTGCCATCAAATTAATAACAAAGATCAGATAAAATGACTATTCTTATATCGAAGAACTTAGAAAATTTTTGAATTTTAGTCGTCAAAAATTTCTTTTTTAATTGACTTTTATTTTTAGCAGCAGTAAAAAATATTTTAAAATAATAATTAAAAATCCAAGCTATGAAACACAGGTGGAAAATAGAAGTGCGCATTTATGAAACTTTTTTTGGTAGACATGACACAGTCTTTTTAAAAGAATGGTGAACGTATTGGGTAATGCAAAAATGAACACATATATATGAACTAATCAGAATAAAAAGGAAGGTATATATAACAACTATTATAATCCGAGTTAGTAACTAAATTACATAAAAAACTAAATAAAATATATAATTAAAAGGCCCAAAAAATAAAAATCACCAAGAGTCTTAGATCAGTAAATCAACACAAACATCCTACATAAGAAAAAAATGCAACCAGCAATGATGACAACAAAAATGTGCAAAATATTATAACCTTCATTAGTAATTGAGGGAAGGCACTAAAAGAAATCATGAGATTTCATCCATCCCATCAACATAAAGAGAAAAACAGAGGGAGAATAGAATGAAGCTGTTACTTTTTTACATTGTCAATGATATTTTCAAAATACATAACATTTTGCAAGGATGTTTGTCAATATGTTTCAAATACCAAAAAAAATTTCACATATTTTATTTTCATTATACCACCTCTGGGAATCTAGTGTATAAATCTAACACAAAATTAGAAAAATGTACATTTAGAAAGTTGTTAATGTCAACATTTTTTATAATGTTGAAAAATTAAAAGCAACGTAACTGTCCAGATGCATAGTCTATAAAATCATTACATATCCTCTACATCTACGAAAAATACCTTGCAGGCTTTAAAAATGATAGTTTTGAAGCCGTAAAGAAATGGAAACTTTTTATGTAATAGCAAATGGAAAAGTGGTACACAAATGATACGTCAATGATAGTTATAACTCTGCTATCACTAAACTATTATTAATACTCTATTTAACAAGTAGCACCAGGAAGTTGGCCAGCTCTTTGAATATCCAAAGTAATTTGAATCCATACCTCATACAATACAACAAAATAAACTGAAATTGTATCAAATAACTTAAGGGGGAAAAAATAAAGCTTAAAGGCTAGAAAAATACAACATATCTATTTCATTTTGGATGGAAAAATACTTGCTGAGCTTGAATATATTTAAACAAAGGGAAATATCATATTGTTCATTACAAATATAGATATTTAAATGCCTGATTATCAAATGAAAACATGACTAAACTTAATTATGGAAAATATATTTGAAACACTGGATCACACAATAAAAATTCTTAAAATAAGAGTAACTAAAAATTGATAAGATGCTCACATTCCAGTACATACCAAAATAACTCACAAAAAGAAATAAAAGTAGCAATAAATATATGAAATATATTCACTAAATATTAATGAAAACATGTTAACTTAAAAATTAAGTACTTCTCTTTGTTTATCAAAGCAGGAAAGTTTTAACCAATTAAGTGTAATGCAGGAGAGGTGGAGTCAGATGGGTGCTCACAAAAGACTGGAGGTATTAACAATTGACATAACTTTTCTGGAAATCAATTTGGCAAAATGTATCGAAATATTTATACTTTTCAGTCCAGTAATTTCATTTCTAAAAATCTAAGCTAAAGTGCAGTTAAAGATTTAGACACTACAATGTAATTAATAGCAGTATTTAACTTGAAAAAACCATAAAGATCAACCTTAGGTGAATGATAAAGTAAGTTATTATGATATATGATAGGATATTGTAAAGCCTTTAAATAACTGTAAGTTTAAAGAAGGAAATGCTAAACCAGAGAAGATAAATATTTAATATTTTTGTCAATCTAATAATTTTAATTTAAAAAATCTATAGGAAATTAACAGAAATTGAAACATTAAATTTCCAATGGTAATTTTTCCTGAATTTTGAAATTACGGTAAAAGTTATTTTCTCCTTTTCTGCAATCTTCCACTTGTGCTGTACACGATGCAGAACAAGTACTGCTTTATGATGGCACATTTTTATAATTTTTTAATGTTGTATTATAATTTTTAGAGTACACTCATAATAGGGACATAAAATGCTATATAAATATGTTTTCATTGCCATTATTACAGTCCCTCATTTCTTCAAACTCCCACCTTTTCTGCATCTATGTTTGCTGACTTTTTAGTTCCAGCTCCGACAGAAAAAGCATCCTTTAAAATGCAAACGACAATCTGTCAATATTAGTTAGCTGAGCTTCAATTTTTTGCACCCCCTTCTTCCATATTTGTGATAAAACATCACTTGGAACAGCAGGAATAACATTATAGGGGACAACTGAAGATAGTCACATCATATGATTGGCTTTTTATTCCCTTGAACATGGTTTTTAAAAATCAAACATTTACAAAGGCAACCCAACGTATACCTCTTCTCTGTTGCTCTTGATAGTACATTGAAAGGAAAGAAAAACCAGGAGATGTAGACAGCGCTCGATCAGAATAAATAATTCATTCAAAAAGGATGCTGTTATGCACTGAATGTCACTATAAATGTAGATACCTGGCCAAGTAATATATTCTATGGCAGTAGAAAATATACTACATTGCTTCCAAATGGGTGGTAACCATGCTCTCTAGTAAAATAAATATCTGTGGCAAATGACACATACCTATTTAATGACACTTTGAGTTCATGTGAAGTTTGGCAGTGTAATAAAAGTCTTATCTCTTGCTTTCACTGTTATTGCACAGATTTAAACTGCTGTCTCAGAGGCAGTTTTACTATCTTTTTCAATCTACCCCATAAAAGTGAGACTTGATTTGCTTAGCATGAGAACAGATCAATAAAAGCTAAGTTATACAGCAGATTAGATCACTAACTTGGAGATCAAAGATGTTAAATACAACTTGTATAGAAAAACTAGATCAAAAGTTGAGCTCAGACACACAGTACATATTTGCAGAACTCAAAATAGCCTTTACTCTCCACCAACAATTTACCTTAAGTCTTGTCACGGTCATTTTATGCTGAAGCAGTTTACACATGGCTGACAACATTTTAAATATACATAATGCATGCATATTTTAAAGGATTTTTGTACTAAATTTCTGAATTATTCCTCTAAAACAAAGGCTGAAAGGAAATGGTGTTCACCAAGGCACTAAAAGTTCATTTTATAAATACTTATTAGTACTATTAAATTTTTGTTAGATTTTA
Source organism: Equus przewalskii (assembly GCF_037783145.1). NCBI lineage: Eukaryota > Metazoa > Chordata > Mammalia > Perissodactyla > Equidae > Equus > Equus przewalskii. The sequence continues at coordinate 19,714,365 of NC_091850.1, forward strand.
CTATGGAAAACAAAATAAGATGCTATAGACATGTAAGTCGTTACTGCTATTATCTTCTAGTTTTTATTTTAGAGTAAATCTATACAAAATTTTTGTTGAAATAAAGAAAGTTGGTCTGTAATTCAGTTTTTCTTTTGTTGACTCACTCTATCAAATATTTGCACAATTGTTTAAATAATTTAAGAAATTAAACTTGTATTTCATCTTGCCATTCTCTCCCTACCACATTTGACTCCTTTAAGAACATGTATAGCTTCAAGTGGAATATATTCTTTTATAGGCTTTTTACCACACCTGGGGGGAGGGTAAATAAATAAAATCAATAAAATGGAACAAAATAATCACCACTACCACCACAACAAAATCCTCATGTATAGCCCCCCGATGTAAAAGTATAATGTTACTAAACATTTTCACCAAGGCACATTCAGAGCCCTTTAGAACAAACCCTGTACATAAGCTCATTCAAGTAAAGCCTCAGTTTATCTCACAGGAGCCCATTCCCCACCTCTGCTCTCTCACTTTTTGACGTTCCCCGATTCCATCTTCTCTTCAGCATTGTGGTGCAACTTAAATTTTGCAGTTCATGGCAAAAGAGGCCTAATTGCCCAAGAAAGGGCACCTATTCTGTCAAGTTCCCCCCACACTTTTAAACACAGATTTGGCATCTTGCTGTGTAGTGCTTGCCAATGTTTCTCCAAGATCTGTCCTAAGAATGTGAGAAACATTGACACTGAAGTACAAAGAAGCAAAGACAAAAGTAAATATTACCCATAGTCATATATCCCCAAAATAATGATTCTTAACATATTACTGTATATCTTTTCATATTTTCTTTTCATACACACTTTCATTTCAAAACCACAATGCACATTTTTTCCTGACTTAACTTAAATGGTAAGATATTTAACACATTATATATGTTATACATATATATACACATATATAAGAGTACCTTGGAGATATGCAGGTTCGGTTCCAGACCACCTCAATGAAGCAAATATCACAATAAAGTGAGTCACTGAATCTTTTGGTTTTCCAGAGCATATAAAAGTTCTATTTACACTATAGTCTACTAAGTGTGCAATAGCATTATGTCTAAAAGACAATGTATATACCTTAATTAGAAAATACTTTATTACTAAAAAATGCTAACCATCATCTGAGCCTTCAGTGATTCGTAATCTTTTTGCTGGTGGAGGGTCTTGCCTCAAAGCTGATGGCTGCTGACTGATCAGAGTGATGGTTGTTGAAGGTTAAGGTGGCTGTGGCAATTTCTTAAAATAAGACAACAATGAAGTTTGCAGCATGGATTGACTCTTCCTTTCATGAACGATTTCTCTGTAGCATGCCATGCTGTTTGAGAACATTTTAACCACAGTAGAACTTCTTTCAAAATTGGAGTAAATTCTCTGTAATCCTGCCATTGCTTTATCAACTAAGTTTATGTAATATTCTAAATCCTTTGTTGTCATTTCAATGATCTTCATAGCATCTTCACCAGGCATAGATTCCATCTCAAGAAACCACTTTCTTTGCTCATCCATAATAAGCAACTCTCATCCATTAAAGTTTTAACATGAGATTGCAGCAATTCAGTCACATCTTTAGGCTCCACTTCTAGTTCTCTTGCTATTTCCACCACATCTGCAGTTACTTCCACTGAAGTCTTGAACCTCTCAAAGTCACCCATGAAGGTTGGAATCTACTTCTTCCAAACTCCTGTTAGTGTTGATATTTTGACCTCTCTTTGACTCATGAGTGTTTTTAAAGGCATCTAGAACAGTGAATCCTTTCCAGAAGGTTTTCAATCTACTTTGCCCAGATCCATCAGGGGAATCACTATCCACAGCTGCTAAAGCCTTACAAAATGTATTTCTTAAATAATGACTTGAAAGGTGAAATTACTCCTTGATCCATGGGTTGGAGAATGTTGCGTTAGCAGCATGGAAACATTCATCTTGTTGTACATCTCCATCAGAGCTCTTGGGTGACCAGGTGCATTGTCAATGAGCAGTAAAATTTTGAAAGCTATCTTTTTTCTGAGCAGTAGTTCTCAACAGTGGGCTTAAAATATTCAGTAAACCATGTTGTAAACAGATGTGCTGTCATCTAGGCTTTGTTGTTCCATTTATAGAACGCAGGCTGAGTAGATTTTGCATAATTCTTAAGGGCCCTAGGATTTTCAGAATGGCAAATGAGCATTGGCTTGAATTTAAAGTCACCAGCTGCATTAGCCCCTAACAAGAGAGTCAACCTGTCCTTTGAATCCAGGCATTGACTTCTCCTCTCCAGCTATGAAAGTTTTAGATGGCGCCTTCTTCCAATATAAGGCTGTTTCATCTACACTGAAAATCTCCTGTTTAGTGTAGCCCCCTTGGTCAATGATCTCAGCTAGATCTTCTGGAGAACTTGCTGCAGCTTTTACATCAGCACTTGCTGCCTCACCTTGCACTTTTATGTTATGGAGACAGCTTCTTTCCTTAAACCTCGTGAACCAAACTGATAACTTCAAGCTTTTCTTCCACAGCTTCCTCACCTCTCTCAGCCTTCATAGAACTGAAGCGAGTTAGGGCCTTGCTCTGGATTAGGCTTTGGCTTAAGGGAATGTTGTGGCTGATTTGATCTTTTATCCGGATCACTAAAACTTTCTCCATATCAGCAGAAAGGCTGTTTTGCTTTCTTGTCATTTGTGTGTTCACTGGAGAAGCACTTTTAAGTTCCTTCAAGGACTTTTGCTTTGCAGTCACAACTTGGCCAACCGTTTGGCGCAAGAGGCCTAGCTTTTGGCCCATCTTGGCTTTCGACATGCCTTTCTCACTAAGCTTAATCATTTCTAGCTTTTGAGTTAAAGGGAAAGATGGGCACCTCTTCCTTTCACTTGAACACTTAGAGACCATTGTAGGGTTACTAATTGGCTTAATTTCATTATAGTTATGTCTCAGGGAATATGGAGGCCTGAGGAGAGGGTGAGAGACGGGGGAACAGCCAATGAGTGGAGCAGTCAGAACACCCATGTTTATTGACTGTTCGCCCCCTTATATAGGTACAGTTCGTGGCTCCCCAAAACAATACAGTAGCGACATCAAGATCAGTGGTCATAGATCACCGAGGCAAATATAATAATAATGAAAAAGTTTGAAATATTGGGAGAATTATCAGAACGTGACACAGAGACACAAAGAGCAAATGTTGTTGGAAAAATCATGCCAATAAATTTGCTCAGGGCAGGGTTGCCACAAACCTGCAATTTGTAAAAAATGCAATATCTACAAAGCTCAATAAAGCTAAGCACAATAAAACAAGTAACGCCTGTATATAAAAGTTGTTTATATATGTTAAACACACATACAGATATTTTGTTGTCAAAGGTGTACTGTTCTTTCTTAAAAACTTTGTAAATAAGAAAAATAGCTAGAAAATTATCACAAATATTCATTATCCAATTCAGTCTTTTTTTGTGTAACAATTACTAAATTATGTCCAAGAATATTTAGAACTATGATAGATTCTACCTAAATGGTTATTATTAATAAAGAAAATAATTCTCCTCTTGAAATTTGAACACTTTAATTATACTGTAGTTTCAGGAAAAAAAATGTGAGAATGACAATATTTTAAAAATAAATTAAAAAGTGATACTTTAAATTGCAATGAGCCAATTGATTTCTAGCACTTTAGTTCTATGTAGCCTTTGGATGTTGGGAATATGATAGAGTGTCAATAATATTCATCCAGGGGAGAACATAATCAAAAATCTGATACCAGTGTATTAGGACTTGGTTACGTTCATTTTATACATTAAGCCAACTATCAGTAGTTTGCACTAGCATCAACTTTCTAAAAAGTACTTTAGGTATTTTTATGTAAATTATGTAGGTGTTTTTACACAAAGTATGGTACTGTTGCTTTTTGCACATAGATTCCATAAATCTGGGAGATTTCTTGGAAAAATAGTCATGCAGAAATGTAAGGAAATTATAATTGTGATTATTTTTAGAAAGAACTCTAGATTTTTATTTAGTTCTCTCAAAGAAAGTTAATCTTAAAATCATTATCAGATGGTTTTCGTTATTTATAATGTATATTTTGAATTTCCAATACCTGCATTAAAATCTGAGATCCACTGAATACTCATTGTTTCAATAAAGTCAATCTCCTTACTGAGAAGATAAATCTCAGTAGAAAGAAAAGGAAACCTAACACCAAGGGGAAAGAAACACCCAAGATGAATCTTTTTCCTCTTATGTAAACCAGGTGTAAGTGGCTGATCTTGGAATAGACTCTGACAAGCAGCGGTCATGATGCCAAATTGTGGTTGTTTCACACATAACTTTTACAGTAAATGTTACCATAGAGATAATGTATGAAATACTAAGAATTGTTAGTTATGTCTTCATTATTTCTTTTAAATCTTGAACAAACTCTTCTCCTAAGGCAAACACTGTTAATTGATATAATCAAAATCTCCTTCCTTCTCAATCACATTTACAACATCTTTCCTCTTTTCTGTCGCTATAACTTGGTCTCATTATCATCCATGAAAAAGCGAACTTACTAATGTAATTCATTTCCCTCCTTGTTTGTTTACTAATAATCCTGATTTTTATTTGTATAGTATTTTGGAAAAAAATTATAACTAGATATGTAAACACATGCATTATTTTTATGATGAAAGCTTTACTTCTAAGTTAGAGATGTTAGTCCTTACTTTTTAGTAATGATTTACGTGGGCATGGTGAATATATTTCCTGGGTACAATCTATCATTCTGAATCTCCCGGCGTTTCAGAGTGATGTTAGAGGGTGGTCATCCCGATGCGATTGGAGAAGGGAGACTTTTTCACAAAAGGATTGATTGTTCAGAAGAAAGTGGTCAGGAGCAAATGCAGTATGCAAAGGTTGCCAAAGACTTTGCTTTATAAGAAAAATCAGAGTGAAATTCTAGTTTTGACTTTCTGCATCTTCATTACAAACAATGCGTGCCAAGTAATTTTGAAAATTCCCTTTGGTTTGGAATTGGATAAAAAAATGACATAAATTTACATTCCATTAGGAGTATTTTAATATTTAAAGCCAAGTGAAAGGTGGGAGTTAAATAAACAGCTAAATTAATTCAGGGAAAAAAAATCTTTGCTTTAATTACCTGAGTATTTCTTTACATAATCTGGATTTGTATTATATTTTCTTCCTCTTTTTTCTCATTTTGATCTAATTTTCGTTACATATTAATTTTAGTTATTATGATGCTTCAGAATGAGGAATAAAAGAGTACATAAAATTTCTCCCTCTGGAAACTTTCACCTCTAACCCTGAAAGAAAACTTTACTATGCTCGTCCTCTTTAAAGAAATTACATAAGGATATTATGAAATCTAAAATTGAAGGACTCATTTAAAATCACTACATAAACTTGGCCATTTAATTTATAAGCTATACATGACAACACGTGCTGCAGATCCTGTCCTTCCTCAGTTATCCCTCTAGACCAGCGTGGAAGCAAGGATCAATGAAGCAGTAGGCAGCATACTTTGTTTCTGTAGATAGATAAGTGACATAGGATCAAAGATGGACAAGTTAAGTAATGCATTCTTTTTTTAAAGTTTAGAGGGAATAGGAATAGCGTTTCCAGGTCAAAAGACAAGATGATGGCTAGAAAGAATAACTGGTTGTTTTTTTTTTTTTACATGAATTAGGTATTTCATAATTATGGTAAATTCATCTATTTCAATTTTATCTTTGTTCCAAATTGGCCAAATGGAACATTCTACCGTATTTAATTTTTATAACTTTGACTACTAGGAACAAACATAATGTTGAATCAAACGTTCTAGGTACAAATTTCCTGCTCCAATATTAAAGGCATATCCAGATTTGGCAGTAGATTCCTAATGGAAAGGACGTAAAGAGAATGTCAAGGGCCAGCCCAAGGCCCACTGGTTAAGGTTCTGCTCGCTCCACTTAGGCGGCCCAGGTTGGTGGGTTCAGATCCCCAGTGCAGACCTACTCCACTCATCAGCCATCCTGTGGAGGCATCCCACATACAAAGTAGTGGAAAATTGGCACTGATGTTAGCTCCATGCTAATCTTCCTCAACCAAAAAAAAAAAAAAAAGGAAGGTTGGCAACAGGTGTTAGCTCAGGGTGAATCTTCCTCACCAAAAAAAAAAAAAAGAAAAGAAAATGGCAAAGTTTTATTAATTGTTCATAATTTTTTTATTAAAGATTGTCACCTGAGCTAACATCTGTTGCCAATCTTTTTTTTCTTCTTTTTCTCCCCAAAGCCCCCCAGTACATGGTTGTACATTCTAGTTGTAGGTCCTTCTAGTTGTAGCATGTGGAATGCCGCCTCAGCATGGTTGATGAGTAGTGCCATGCCCAGAATCCCAACCGGGCAAACCCCAGGCAGCCAAAGCAGAGCGCATGAACTTAAGCACTTGGCCATGGGGCCGGCCCCAAATTGTTCATAATTTTTTATAAGGAAAGTCTTCTTTAATGAGAATGTTATTTATCTTAAATTCTGACAAATTTTTGTAATTAAAAAGACTCCCATAAAACAATAAAAAACCATGACGTATTAATTTAGCACATCAATTTAGAATAAATATTTATTTTATCTACAATTATTATCACTCTAGACGTTGTGTGCTGTGGCAGATTCTAGCTCATTGCCATATATGTTTTTATTCTTTAATCAGCGTTAAGTGTTTTATTTTCAGAAGTATGAGGATTAAGAATCTAGAGTTTAAGTCTAGAAGTTAAGAACAGAAACCTAGGTAAAGCAAATATCCTTGGAATGCACAAAGAAAGATGGAGGAAAGAAAGTCTGGGCTTCCAATGCTTTCTGTACTTTAGGGCACTCTCTAAGAAGGAAGGGAGGCACATAGCTATTATAGGCAAAGTTACAACCCTAGGTGTGACTGAATGGGGTTTAGAAATGAAGCATACTCACAAGCTGACTCACCCACTCCATCTCAAATGGTCAAGTTTCTCTGCATTCTGGAACCCTGGTAGGAAACGGGAATCAAGACAAACAGGGAGGAAGCAGGTGTCAGATAACTGGAAAGGTGTTGATCAGTTTTACAGAGAATAAGACAGAGAAAAAAAAAAAAACTCAGAAAGAGCAAGCAAATACCCTCCTAACAGTATTAACTAAAACAAGCAGACACATGCAAGGGGTCTTGTTGAACCTGTGGAGATGGGAGATTTCCCTGAAGAGGGAAATAGTACTGACAGAGAAGGCCTTGTGTCAGATTTGCAAATACACTAGTGGCGAACTTAAAGTGCGACCTTCTTTATTTTACTTTTGAGAGCATAAAAATATTGGTTAAAACTTTTCCCTCCTCTTTCTATTTCCACAGCTCTATATTTCTCAAAATGTCTTAAATTTTTTAACCACCAATTTTTTTTACTACTAAGTTTATCTGTGAAATTCATGAAGGAAAAGAGTGGTGGCAGGCAAGAGGGTAGCAATAAAAAAGTATTTTGGGGGCTGACCTGCTGGCATATGGTGGAGTTCGCCCACTCCTCTTCAGTGGCCTGTCGTTTGCAGGTTTGGATCCAGGCATGGACCTAGCACTGCTCATTAAGCCATGCTGTGGCAGCATCCCACATAAAAATATATAGAGGAAGATCGGCACTCAGGGACAATCTTCCTCAAGCAAAAAGAGAAGATTGGCAACAGATGTTAGCTCAGGGCCAATCTTCATCATACACACAAAAAAAGTATTTTTTTACTGTAATCTAAATTTAAGTGTACTCAATTGTTTCAGGCTCTATAGTGTTTGTATACAGAACTGTTTGGGAAAGTAAGAGGAAAACACATGGAATTTACACTTGTCCTTTTATGTTAGAGCTTTCAACATGTAACTTTTCAGTGAACTTTAGTATAACTGATTTTAGCTTTTGACTTCATCTCCAAGACACTGTCTGTAAAAAGTGTCTTTCAAGACACAGCAGACGTTGGTTATGTAGTTTATGTCTGTATATATTTCCATATTCTGTGGTGTCTATTTTAGATCTTTTTGTTTTGTTTTTTACTTTTCTATATAGTTGCTTCATTTAAACTTGAGTCACTTTGGTCTGTTTGTTCCTGATTGTTCTTTGCAATCCTTTTCCTATAAATTTGCTGTTGTAACTCAGAATAGGCTATCTGCTACAATAAATGACTCCCAAATCTCAAACTTTAGTAAAGGTTAATTTCTCATTCATATCACAGTTAATGCAGGTCAATGGGAGTGAGGGAGTGGGAGTGGGGGAGAGTTATTCTTTGCATCAGGTAGTCATGCAGAAACTCAGCTCCTTGCATCTGGTGCCTCTGCCATCTCCTAAAGGTCGGGGCTATTCACTGAACCTTGTGCATCAGGCCCTTAGATGAAGAGAGAGAATAAGGAGAAGAACTGAAATTAACCATGTGAGCCCAGAAATGATACTCATCATTGCCACCTAAGCCCATTAATGAGCACTAGTCACTTGGCTCCTCTTAGATGCCAGGGAGTCTGGAAAATGTAGTCTGGTCACACACCAGGAGAAGGAGTAGACCATAGATGCTGGGGAGCACTTCCCAAACCTCCTGAAGCTATCGTCCTGATCTTTTCTTTTTTTCTGTGCCCTTTGAATATTCCACACATCGTGAAATTATCCAACTTATGTGCCTTTAGGAAACTATAAATAAATACAATTGTGCAAGTTTAATTAAACTTTAACCTTCATATTCTATATAGATCATCATAATATCCCTTTAGTAATAATTATTATAAGGAAGAATCCATTCCACTATAATGTTTTTCCCCAAAATCCATGTGTTTTTTTTTTGTCACAGGTAATATTATCCAAAGACTTACTCTTTCAGTAATAATTTCATTTCTCAAATTTCATATATGTATTACATGATGTCTTATTATTTTTTGAAAGGGAGAATATATAGTAGAATTATTATTTGGTTTTCATTAGAATGTCTTTAGAACTCTTAATTATGTCTTAAAAAGAGTCAAGATATTACTCTTAGCTCTTGTTTGTCTTTTCATAAAGAGGAAAAAAATCACTTTAAAATTTGGAAAGCAATCTCTTTATTCCCTACACTGATGATGGAATCCAAAGATTAAAAAATATGAGAGAGAAATTCTACATTTCCTAATATGAGCTGCTTTTTTTTTTTTGCTTTATCTCCTCAAACCCCCCCTGTACACAAGAGTATCTCTTAGTTGCAGGTACTTCTAATTGTGGGATGTGAGCTGCTTTTAATTTAATCTTGCTTCTCTACATTTTAGACCCAGAACATGAGCTATAGCCTCATTATGCAATAAAGCCAAGCTGAACCAGAGAAAGGAAAGAGCATCTGCAGGGAGTTTGTAGGCTGAGAGTTGAATCTAGCTTCCATAAAAAAAGACAGGATGTAGGCCATCATGTTGGGACAGAAATCAGAGGAAGTAGACAGAAACTTGTGCTTAGCAAGGATGTTGTGAAGATCCCAGGGGATTTCTTGAAAAAAAAAGTAAGAGATTTTTATAAGATTTTTGATTGCATGATAAAGATCAAAATAACAAATCCAATCACAAACAATTATTTTTATTTAATTTAAAAAAAATCATATATCAAAAGGTTATTTTGAATAAGCCATAAATCGACAGAGAAAAAATAAAGAAAATTAATAATATGGTACATATTGAAATTAAAATGTGAGTGAAACAAATATTGACAGAGCCAAGTTTTCATAAGTGAATCCACAAGTGTAGCCAAGGGATATTAAACTAATGGCTGTCAGCGTTAAGTTCATACCAAATGTGATATTTTACAAATGTAGAAAATTTAGTTATCTAATTAGGAGTGACAGCTAGCGACTGAACTAATTAAACAGGAACCCTATAAGCAATTTACCTCATTAAAGCTTTGCATTTTATATCTGCAACAAAATTATTCAGTACCTATTTTAAATAATAAAGGATGAAAATCAAGGTTAATTGACATTTTAATAGAAAGCATATCAATTAAAATTATCTGCGAAAAAAAGACTTCTCCTAAAACAATTACTGGCTGAAGTCTAGCAGATTTATTTGTTGTCAACTTGAAAGAACAAAATGGAACTGGGTTTGATGGCAGCATAGGTGTGGGATATTCAGCAGAGGCTCTCAATCTTCGTCAACTAATTACACAGAACATTTGGATTAATTAGCTATTATTGTTATCAATGTTATGACTAATTTATTTTATTAATTTCATAAGCTAATGCTTTTGCCACGTACCGTGTTATTCCTAAACCCGTTCTTTTGCCTTGTTCCATGGAATGAGAAGATGCATTATATTTGGAATTAAGTAATCTGGTTCAAATCATGAGTCTGCTTATTAGTTGTGTGATTTTGAGCAATTTCTTTTCTGATCCTCAGTTGTGCCCATATGTAAAGCAAGGATAATAATAGGATTCATGGGTTTATGAAAATTAAGAATTGATGCATTCAGAAGAGTTTGTATAGCAGTAGACCCATAGTAAATTTTCTGTAAGCTACCACTGCTTTCATCATCATTATTGTTATTATATTAATTATTACTATTGTTATTGCTCTGGTCTCAGGTCCCACTAGATGTTTGAAAGTATAAAGTTGTATGAGGGATTGGTATTCAATTCAGCATGCAACAAAACCAGATTGTGAACGCAAAATAAAGATTACAAAAATGCTGATATAATTAGTTGTAAGCTAGAACTGAGGCATTAGTTTCTGACTGATTTCATAATAGACCACCAAAACTCAGTTCCCACATGTGAGGGAATTATTTAGGACTTGTATAAAAGATCCATTATGGAATCTTAACCAAAATCTTTAGATAAAACATCTCAGCTATATTCAAGATACTGTCTTTCTTCTGTTGTTTTCTATTTCTCATCCCTTGGATTTCCAAAATCTGTGGTGAAAATTCAACATTTTCTGATGTCTTATTAAATTTCAATCACAGTCATTAAAATTCTTATTAAAATTTAGTAGTTAGTTTTCATATTGTTTATTTTCCCTGACGTGCATTTTTTTTCTTTTTCAATTTGGCATAATTTGACAATTCAGAGGGCATTATATTGCTATATATGTTACTAGTCTACTGTCGTGTGCACAATGGCTGCTTCCCGTATGTCATAGGCTGGTAGCCATTTCCATGGCTTAAGTTGACAGATTCTTCTACAGGCTTGCTACAATATTTAAAATCTCACTATCAGAACTTTCTTTCTTAGGTAATGTGTCCTGATTCCAGGAGACTCTTGTTTATTTGCAGTTGAGAGAGTAAGATGTCAGTTTCTTATCACTCATTGCTATTTTCACTTGAATTAATTTAGAGAGAAATTTTAAAGTGAGATCAGGAATTAGTATAATGGAGAACTGGTTGTTCATACTTTGGTGGTAACAATGTAGAGAAGTGATAGAGTCAAAAAGATGGCCCTGTGTGTCAAGTTAAGTTGGGTCACCTCACCTTGCAAAGGAATATTTTCTTTTCTTACATACAGTCATGCGCCACATAACAATGTTTCAGTCAACAGACCACACATTCTAGAGTGGTCCCACATTAGTACTGCATAACCTAGGTGTGTAGTAGGTGATGCCATCTAGGTTTGTGCAACTGCACTCCATGATGTTCACACAATGACACATTCACCTAACAACACATTTCTCAGAACATACCCCCATCATTAAGTGATGCATGATGCTATTTTTCAAATATTCTAAAGAAACACTCCTCTTGTCCCAAACCTTTCACCTTTGTCTGTAATATAAAATAATAAAGCACTAAAAACCAACCTTAAAAAAATCTTTATGTTGTGCCCCTCTCCTCAGACATTGGTGGTGATTATTAGGTAATGTGGTAAGAGAGGTGACACATTACCCTACAGTTAGGAAGAGAATTACTCCTTTCTTCATCCAGAGCAACCTAATTCTGTCAACGGAGCCATATAGATTGGCAACATATGAGAGTGCACACGAATCAAATAAGAAAATCAATGCAATTTTTTTTTATCCTGAGTATGGCTTCGACTATTAATGTTTCAGAAATATATTATTTGCTTTTTCACCAATTCACACTTGTCTTTGTCCCTGCATAATTTATACACATAAAAGGATAAGAGTGTAGCTATTTTCCTAAAGCTGTGTTGTCCAAGTGTGTACCACAGGTACAAAATGTTTCCTTTTTTCTCCTCCTGTTGTTTCAACGCTACTTAATGACTAAAACTGAATACCGAGGACAATCATGGGCACTTAAGGCCCAATTCATAAAAAAATGATGCAAGCCATTTATGCACAAATGTTGCTACTTTCATATGGAAACAAGGTACATAAAGAATTCTCCTTTGTGATTCATAAACCCTCTTTAAGGTAATTTTGTTGCTCAGTTTCCTACCTCAGGAGAGCAAAACTCCAAAAGAGAGAAGTAGGAAAGAAAAGAAAACCTACAGATATAGTTACGGTCCTATTTGCATAAAAAACCACAGCAAGCCTTTTGTGCAATATTAATTAAACATATATTAGACAGTGCTGTGTGGACTGTATAGTCATTACCCACTTTAGTCAAGAATATAAAATATCCTCAAATTTATCCAAGAATATAAAATAGAAAACATTTAAAAGCACATGCAGCACTTTCCCTCTCTCTCTCATTCAGACAGGCCCAGAATCTTTATCATTCTGGGTTGATTTAACCACATGTATTCTAAGAGGATAAAGTACTGGTATAAATACTCTGATTCTATGTCCAGTCTTTTTATTGTTTACCCTGGAAAGTTAGAGGCAGAAAAAATTTCCCCATAATTTGCTTAGAATACGTCTAAATATAAAGGTTATTGAGTCTGATGTTTGCTTTCTATGAATGCTAACACTTTAGATGCATTCAAGAAGATTAGAAACTGAAGTGATATGACTGACAGGAAGGGTTTTCTATGTCAGACATGAATATGTTATTACTGACCATGACTAGATTCAATATTATTATTCAAGAGCCTGAAAAGCAAGCTCACAAAATTCCTCTTCAAATTTGAAATAAATGAGAATTTTTTATGAGTCCCACTCATTGTGGCCAGTGTCACCACTTATTGACATTTCAGCTTACCATTCTTCACAGTTCCAGAATAACAAAATACACACCAGGCCCTGCGTCAGTTGTATAAATGAGAATTATGAGGAATAATGGAAAACTGTAGTGGAAACAGTGTATTTTAGGCATCAAGTGCCTGTTACGCTTCTTTCCTACTCCATGCTCCAACCCCATGCATACGTACTGTACTCCCAGATCCCTTCTCTGCCTTTGCAGTCTTGTCCTACGTCCAGGGAGGCTAACCTTGCTGGTGGCTTCCAGTTGTTCAGCCAATGGAAAATACTGGCAAACAATGAGGCGTTGGAGGAGAAAGAGGTTGGGGCCTTTCTTCCCCACTTCCTCCCTGTGTCAGTGCTGTGACCCTGGCTGGCATTCCTCTGGGTGGCATCCCTCTGTGGCTCACCTCTCGCTGGGTTGTGGGAACACGACTTTCCCACCTTGTGCCCTCAACTTTGAGAGTGAGGACAACTTCTCTCTGCTGCCAGTCTGGGAGCACCTCCTTATCTCTGCTTGGCTCCCTCAATCTTGTCACATGTGTAAGTTGTCCTTTATTAAATTTTTTTGTCAGAGTAGATTCTGGAGGAATTCTGTTTTCTCTGGGAACTTTGATAGAAATCCAAGATGTTACGTTTCGAATTGATGTCTATTTCTGTATGACTAGTGCATGATTAGTGTGTAATTACCCTATTGTTTTAACTCTGTATGACTCTCTTTCAGGTTGAACCTATCAAAATCCCTCATTCTGCATCACTTTAGCCACAATTACATGATACTTAGGTTAGAGTCCATTAATCTCTGAGTAAGCAATGACTAGAGGTTGATAATGATAATGATTAATGTACTGTACTTAACAATTGGATTGGACGCCAATTCATTCAATTAACAAAACCTTATTGATTGACTACGTTTGTAAAGCATTTTATAAGGACAGTAGATGAATAAGATACTTAGATATCTAATATCAATACTGCTATTAGTAATAGTAACGATCACATCAACAACCACTATCAAAGGAACCATAGCTAACACTTACGAATGCTTTGTTTGTGCCCGGCAATGTGCCTTTATCTTGTTTCAACACCGCATATCTGTATGAAGTTAGGAGTGTAGTATTATTTTCATCCTTTTACATTGGAGCATCTTTTTACATTCATGTTTTAATCGGAGCTTCAAAAGTGGTAAAAGTTACCCAAGGTCACTTTGCAGATAACTAGTAGAATTGGTACTTGTTCCCACAAAAAAACCTTAATTATCTTTGGAAAATTCTTTGAATTTTCTGTGTATTATTTTTCTGAGGGCCTTTTCTCTTAATAACTCATGAGCCATATGTGTTAAGGCTATTAAGCCGTTGCTATATCTACGGTTTTTTAGTTGCATGTCTTTTAGGTAGTTATATTATGAATCTTTTTCATGTGGTTATTTCCCTTGCTTTTGTGCTAGAAAATTTCTTACCCATCCCCAAATTTCTAAATATTAACCCATATTTATATATTTTGGATTTTTTCATCCAATTATTTTATTTCTGTGAAATTGACTTGCCTGTGTAGTAAAAGTAGATATTTAACTATATTTTTTTCAAATTGTCAGTTTCCACCAACTTTTACTTAAATAACCAATCTACTTCCTTTATATAATTCCTTTGACCATTTTTCTCTGAAGGAAATGCGCTACCCCCTGAAAACACTGCCTCTCCTGAAGCCTGTCAAGTGATGAATGATTTCTTCTCAAACATCTCACGTGGTATAGGTATCCTTGGTCCCGAATACTGCTTTCAGATCATTCTCTGCTCTCTCCTTAAAGGCAACCAGCCTGAATCTTATATCATCAGTCTACTTTACCCATAATCCTCTCTTTTGCAAACACCTGTAGAATTCCGAGCCATTCCCCTTAATTGCTTGCAGATTTAACACTTGCCTCACTATCATTCTCTCCAACAGTCTACTCCTGTCATAATTCTTGCTGATTCTACTATCCAGATAGATGATTCTTCTAATGCCATGGCCTTTGATTTCCTTGATCTCTACTTGTCCATCCATTTTGTCCTCAGTGCTACGTCCACCACTCAATCCCATGATTCTTTTCTAGAATTTATTGCCAATAATTGCAATCCCTGTAGAATCTCAATTTTAAGGATCCTATCCAGCCATTATCAGCAACTGTCTTTACAGCTTCTATCTTCAATTACTCTACCTCTGAAAGCACTTTCACTCCAACAAGACCTACACTCCATTGATCCCACTGTCTCACACGTTTCCCATGTCTCAACTCCATTCTAACCCTATTTAAATTGCAAGGTCAGTCATTAAAATTGCTCCCTTGCCCTCATCCTCAACTCTTGCCTTTTTCTCTTTTTCTTTCCACTCAGCTAAACCAGTCTTGTACTTGCTCCATTCACTCATCTTCACACTTGAATATGACTGGAGATAAAAAATACACAAACATGCTGATGAGTCTTAACTTTAAATTCATGATAACCAAGCTTCAGTAGCCACCATGCTGTTTGGGAATCAAGCAATATTTCCCAGTCCGTTCACTCTCTCATGCGGCTGGCTAATTATTCCTACCCACTCTTCCTTCTTTAAATCTCCACTACCTTCTCCCCCATTCTTATGCTCAACTCTTTACCTTGCTTCTCAATTCACTTAGAAAATTGAATCAGAAGTTAATTTTTGCATGCTTGCACTACTTTCTATCCCTCACTTACAACTGTACCTTCTTTCCTGTTATCAAGAATGAATTATTCATGAACCTAGCAAAAGCCCAACCTGCCACTAAATCTTATCCCTTCAAGGACCTTGCTCTAGAAATTCTCCCCTGTCTTTCTTGCATAATCATTTTTCCCTTCTTATTGAAAATTTTCTGCAAACCTACAGTGTTACTGCTATTTATCTCATACTAAAAACAAAAGACAAACAACAATGTCTCGTGAGTCTACTTCTTTCTATCTTCAATTTCTCTGCTCCTATTTTCTTTTAAACCTACTCTAACCATGTTTTTGCCCCCACCACTATATTTCAGCAACTTTTATCTAGAACATTCATGATTAATGCATTGCTAAATCCAGCGTAGGTTTTTTTTGTCCTTACCTTTCTTGATCATCAGCAGCATTTAGTTCAGCTGATCACTCAGGGCATGATAGACCCCTGGATGTTCTTTTGTGCCTTCATGGGCTCCCTTGCCAGTTATTCCTTGTCTTCTAGTTTTCTAAATATTAAGATGCCCTCAGGTCTCAGTCTACTGACGATTTTTTTCTTTCTCTAAATTCAGCTTTAAATGCCATCTCTGCACTGATGCATTACAAATGATGCTTCTAGTCTAAATAGTTCCCTTGTACTCCAAGTCTGGATACTTGTGAATCAAAATGCCTTCAAGACATCCACATGTATATATCTAGCCATAACTCAGACTTAAAGAATGGAGAATTGACCCAATCACCTCCCAATTCACTCCCTCCAGAGTCTTCCCCGGTCGTTATTGTGTGGCAGACCCTGGTCTAACTATTTTGAAAGTATGAACCCATTTAAACTGCATAGCAATTCTATGAGATAAGTATGATTATGCCCTACATTCACAGGTGAAGACACTGAGGCATTAAGAGGTAAATAACTTGGCCAGGGCCATACTAGTGATTGGGCTAGAATTACAAATGCTGACAGTCGGCCTCCTGTGAGGATGAGCTTAACCACTGCCCAAGTTTCTGGTCTCCTCACCTGGAAATCCTCTTTCACTCATTCTAACCCTTCAGATGAAATCTTTCAGCAATTCTTGCCAGCTCTACTTCGAAATTTCTGCATACACCCAGAATCTGACCACTCTCTCAACCCTTCCTCTGTTACCAGGGACAAGGTGACATAATTACAATGGTCTAAAGCAGCCCTTTCATCATCTCCACGTGCTCAGCCTGCTCTCTCTCATTTCCTCTGACCTCATCTCATACATTCTCCCTTTGCTCATTCTACTCCAGCTACACTTGTCTCCCTATTTTCTTCAAATACTCCAGACGTGTTTACATCTCAGAGCTTTTTTTATTTGCCAGATACTCCCATGGCTCATTCTCTCAATACTTTTAGAGTTTCTCAAAATTCACTTTTTTATGAAAGGCTTTCTCTGGCTATTTATTCAAAATCTCCCCTTCCTCAATACTCCTCATCTTTCTTTTTTGCTTTCTTTTTCTCCATAGCATAATAAATATCTTTTACTTACTACTATTGTTTATGAGCTATCTCCCTCTGTTAAAATGTAAGAGACACGAGGGCATTTTCAGCTGGACTCACACTGTATTCTCACCTCTTACAAGAGTGCCTTGCACAGAGTAGGTGCTACACCAATATTTCTTGAAAGTATGACATATAGGCTTTACCATTGGTATTTATTGATTCTTCTAGTATATTTTAAGTTCTTTTATGTAATGTGTGTGTTTCAAGAAAAATTAACATCTTGGATCTATGCCATACAATTTGAATTGTAACTTTATAATGTGTTTGAATATATTATATATCTCCTTCATGATATTTATCATAATTAAAGCTTTCTTTTCTGGGACTCCAGATGCTACTGCTTTATTGCAATCATAAACACTCCATTATCTCTTCTATCTTCAAAAACTTTGGCTCACCACATCCTTTAAACTCTACTATTTAAAAATGTCACCCTCATTAATTTTCTCAAAAATTGCTCACTTTCTTAATACCTATTTACACTCCAAACCACCTAAATTTGGTATTTATCTCTAGCATTCCACCAAAACTGCCTTTTTAAATAACTCTATCAATGACTTCTAGGCTACCATATGTAATGGACTGTTTTAATTCCTAATCTTACTTGATCATTGAGCAATATTCCTCAGAAATGATCTTTTTTTCTTTCTGAAACATTCTTAACACTTAGTTTCTATGAGGCCATCCATGTGTTTCCGGTTTTCCTTCTGTCTCATTGGTTCCCTATATTTGGGCTCTTTTTCTGGCTTATCTTCCCCTCTTCCATATAGGAGTGCTCAGGATTGGATAATTGGTACTTTTCTTCTTAATTGTAGTATGCCTAGAGATGAGCAAAACCATCCCTATGAATGCAAATATTATCTATTCTCATTAATTCTGAAATTTACATTTCAGACTAGGTTACAAAAGATATCTAACTGCTTACACAACTCTCCAATAAGATATTTCACAAATTTTCCAAGAACAGCATATCCCAGACTGAATTATTTTCTCTTCTAATTTTTCCCCCCAGAATAATGAGAGTTATTCTCATCAATTCCCTCTCTCTCACCAAGCAACTGCCAATTTCTATAGATTCTACTAACTAAATATTTTCTAAATACCTCCTTTTCTCAGTTTTCACTGCCAATCTGTAGTCTAAATTCCCATCATTTCTCTCTTTGACAGTTGGAGGAACACCCTAATCGATCTCTGCCTCCAGTTGCAAACTCACAATGAATTCTTTAGATGGCAGTTAGAGTAATCATTTTAAATACTAAAAATCTATCTGTTACTGAGCAAGGGTCCACTGCCTGACACACATAGGAATAAATACTATGGCACCAGCTTTTGGGAAAAGAAAAGGCTTTATTGTGACGTCAACCGGCAAGGAGACAGGAGGCAAGGCTCTCAAATCTGTCTCACCAATCCAAGGTTCAGGGCAAAATCTAAGGAGTTAGGGGCCGCTAAGCTGCAGCTGGGCCCATGGGCCCATGTAAGCTGATTGGCAAGTCTTGAATCAGTCCATGTATAGTAATCAAGCTACTTGGGCTGCTAGAAGCTGGGTTTTCCTTATTTAAGGACTTCCCACTTTGTAAAGGGCTCATGTGGCAACATTTCTGAAGATTCTTGGTTCTGGGGTTATCCTGGAATGATAGGTTCCTACCTGGCATATGCGCAGTGCTGTCTCTGTTATTGAGCAAGGCTTGATTAATCAATAACCTGTTTTAAGGGAGCCAAACTAGTTTAAGCTGTTCAAAGTTTTATGTGCTGTTTCGTATCCATGCCAGACCTGTTTCAAATTCTTCAATAAAATTCATTGCTCATGGAATAAAACATAAAGTTTTCAATTATAGGCACCACCTACCTCTCTGGCATTATTTCAGGCCACTCTTCTCTTCATAACTGAAGATTATTTTTTTAGTTCTACCCACCATGTACATTACTTCTGAGCAGAGGCAATTTGCATTTGCTTTTCATGTTCTCTAGAATACTTGTACTACCACTATAAGATCTTTTTTGACTTAGTCTAACAGACTTTTATAAGTAACAATTTAATTTTGTAATTTTTACATATGGGTTCCACATATTTATTTTTACAACAATTTCTAGTCTTTGATACATTTTACTGTTTTCAAAGTACAATATTTTTCTTATGACCTTCATAAACTGAGTATTACTGTTATCTAGGAAACCCTATCAAATTTTATTCATCTAATATTCAATTACTTTTGCAAATTTTAAGAGTATTTTTATTGTTTTCTAGATTTCTTTGTATGTAGTCATAGTATTATTTGGGAACGCAATTAAAAAGATTAATTTGTGAGAACTTTTGAATGCTTTGACCTTTGAATGCTTGCTTCTCAATGCAATATTCCTATCAATACGCCTTTTACATAGCAAAATGGGCAAAAGAGCATATAAAAAATTTGGATCAATTTAGCGAATTCTTAATCACAATTTAAAACTTACGTAGTATAACGGGAGTACACACAGACCAAACAAATAAGTTTTGGTCATCTGAATCGTACAAGTTAATATTAATAGATTATATTTTGTCCACTCTGGTGGGCAGGTATACTTATCGACTCTGGAAACATTGAAAGGGATATAGAGCCATCTGGGTAAGTCTTGAGTCCCCTGCATTCCTTCTTTTTCAATCTTCCTCCTTGTTTACACCTTTTGGTTCAAATTATAGCATTGACTTTATCCTTATTACAGTATTAAATAATAGTACTGATAGGTACTATCCTGAACTCCATTCTTTATTTTAGTGTAACTAGCTGAAGTTAATCAAAATACAAGTGACCTTGACTCTTTGTTTAGAAAGATAGTTTTAACATCTACATGGTTTGGAGGGATTTTTGTTTTGTCTTATTTTGTGTGTTAAAATCAGAGATAGTAATAAATTTATCAAACGCCTTTTAGGTAGCTTGAAGCAATTATGGCTCTCTAGACTTTGAGTACTTGAAAGCTATACTCTAGTGATGTGTTTCCCGGTATCATACTAGCTTCGAATGCTGGGAAAAACACTGTTTATCCACGGTTTGTTGATTACATACCTTAGGCGTCCCATCTACTTACAAATAAAAGATTTTCAGTTTTCTATTTTGCTATTTTTTTTCAGGTTTTGGCACATGGATCTTAGTAACATTTTAAGTTGATCTTTAGTCTTTATAATGTTTATTTGTGCTCTGAAATATAATATTCTTTTAACAAATAAAGTCTGAGAACTTACTGTGTTTCTGACATATTCCAACATATAGGCACTGATGAATAGGACATGACAACGGAAACAAGTATTTCTTTGAAAATTTTTAAGAATGCTCCAAAAAGCCTATCTGGATGCAGGAACTATTTTAAGTGATTCTCTTTTTTTACTATATATTTTTCATAGTTTCAGAGACTACAAAGCTTTCTACAATTTTTAATTCAACTTTATAGATTTCAAGATTTCCTAAATATTTTCAGGTAATTTGAATTTGTTCTGTATAATATCGCTTAATAAATTAATCACTTTCAAATATATTATTATATTCTTTTATGTTTTCTAATATTTTAAATTCATGTGTTTCCTCTAATTACCTTGATCTAACTTAACTTTAAAATTAATTTAATTTTAAATTAAATTTGCCAAAGTTTTGTCAATTTAATCTTTAAAATAATTTTTAAGAAAGCTCTTGAACATGTCAGGTCCATTGTTTTCCTGTGTTGTAATCTTTATTTACTGTTTTCATCTGTACTATATTCCTCCTTTTATTTTATTTAAGTTTGATTTGCCAATAAAGAGAGACAGAGAAAGAAAGAGAGAGATTGTAATGAAGACATAAAGATTGATTGTCTGGGTCATTTTTAGAAGATTACCATCTGATAAATGAAACATGACTAAATTAAATATTAGTTTCTAAAAGTGAATAGTTAGAAAAGTTTACAAAAAGATAAATTCATGCTATTAACAACATTATTATATGGCTATGTTATTATTTTGCCACTAGGCAAAGATTAAATAATATAGAGCCTATGGACATGATGTAGAATTTTCTCATTAAAAAGATACAAATTTCTCAAAATATAAGGATCAAATTGTAGGTCCAATTATACTATCTAATATATTTTCCAGTTCTGTTATTTTCCAACCACACATAAAAATCATCACAAATTGGAGGGACATTTACCCAACTTTGCGGTACTGTATGTACCTGGATCCTCTACAACTTCTGTTGAAGACTTGAAAGTTGAATTTAGTACCAAGCACCAATATTGTGATGAATATCCTACATATTAGTTTTCCTAACTATGAAAACTGTGACACTGGAAAATGGTAATGAATATAGCACGCATCTAATTGCTTCTCCACCAACTGTAGGAATGTTTTATTTAAAGCAATTAAGAAATTATGCTTTGACAGGTTTCAAATTTCATCCATCTGCTTACATATGATTTTCTGGATGGATATATGAATATTAATAGCAACTGTGTAAACAGGTGCTACAACTCTTCTCTTTGTGAAACAATTTTGTCACATGTGCATAGCCCTGGTCAGTAATGACCTAATTTTGTCACTGTTTACTACCTAGTAGCTCAAATGGCAATGACATCATTTATCCTATGGGTGGCATCTGCTCCCCATGTCATTGATAGGCACATTGATGTGTATGTATGTGTGTATATAAGAATATGTATATATTCTTAGCAACCATTTTTGTGACAAACAGCAACTGGAGTTGAGGGTGGGGAAGTCAGAATCTGAGAAATGGTAATTATCTTTCTATTTGTGACACAGATATGAGTATTATAAAACACATTTGTATTTATATATATGTTACACATTGGTCTAATTATCTCCATTTAATGAATTGTTTATTATAAACAGGCTTGGTAATATTCTCCTTGAAATATTGAATGTACTGAGTCATAGATGAGATGAGATTTCAGAAATGTCATGCATTCTGCTCTCTGTAAGAATAGTAAAAATAAACTGTCATTATTTGAACATATAATGTTTGACATTTCCAACCTGCATTCTTTTTTCCTACTTTTATATTTTTCAGCCCAAAACATTTTTAAATGTTCATCTCAAGTTTATTGTGAAGATCTATTTCATTAAACATATCATTTGAAACTATATTCTAGTTATCTGCATATGGTTTCCTAGATCATCATGGGTTATTTTGATTGGGTATAAGAGAGAATTTAAGAAAATGCTGTTTTATAACCATCCTGTAATATACTGACACAACTGTTGGACTACAAATGATATTGAATAGTTATGTAGATGGAGGCTGAAATGTGAATGAAAGTCACAACTCGTTTACATTGACATAAGAAGACCCGAGGAGTATTTTAATGCTTCTGCTGCTGCATCAGCACCAGAAGTCTTCAATGCGTCATCTATTAATTTGCTACAACCAGTGCCCTGACGTCGTTTGACATTTAAAGAACTGACACTACTAAGCTGTGGGAAATTAAATGCAAACATTATGAATAATAAGCTCAGACAACTTCAGAAGTAAGTGGTAATGAAGGAGATGCTTATTTAGTATAAAAGTTTTGTTCTTCCACTATGTGGCATAATGCCAAGATATCTGGAATATTTAGGATTAGAATGACAAGGAGCATAAAATTCAGGCCCCTGCCCTTAAGAAGCTTGCAGTCTACTCATTTGAAGACCCTAAGGAGTTTATAGTAGGAAAATATGGATTTTTTATGAATAAATTTTCACAGAAATCACGTACTTAATAGCTTTTAACTTTGTATTGTATATACAAAGAAATATAATAGAAGTAAAATTGAACTTCAAGATATCCTTATCAGTCACAAAATTTTATGATGTAGCATAGGTTTTATACAATACTTTAAAAAGGAATAGATAAAATATATCAGATTAGGGGCTGGCCCCGTGGCCCAGTGGTTAAGTTCGCCCGCTCCGCTGCAGGCGTCCCAGTGTTTCGTTTGTTCGAATCCTGGGCGCGGACATGGCACTGCTCGTCAGACCACGCTGAGGCAGCGTCCCACATGCCACAACTAGAAGAACCCACAACGAAGAATACACAACTATGTACCGGGGGGTTTGGGGAGAAAAAGGAAAAAATAAAATCTTAAAAAAAAAAAAATCAGATTAAAGTAATATGAATTTTCAGTAAAAAGTAAATAGCACTTACCAAAGCATTAAGTGAGAAGTTGAAAAAAACATTTGAAGCACTTTTTAAAAATTACATTTGCAAATAATTTGAAAAACCTATGATTTCAACAATTACTTTCTAATTCTTAGAATAAATATAACAGTATACATTGGAATCTATAAAGTCTGAGAGAAGAGAAAAAAGGAAGTACAGATGTAGGATGATTGACAACGTTGGATCAATGTGATGATTGTATCAATTTCAGATTCTCTGCTAACAATAGGAGTCTGATTGGACACCACTGGCTTTATTAGGCAGTGGATGGAATATAATA
Source organism: Equus przewalskii (assembly GCF_037783145.1). Taxonomy (NCBI): domain Eukaryota; kingdom Metazoa; phylum Chordata; class Mammalia; order Perissodactyla; family Equidae; genus Equus; species Equus przewalskii. Next base: position 19,738,079 of record NC_091850.1, read on the forward strand.
TACCTTGCAGTGCATTAGTTGTTTGCGTTGATTGGATGGAAGACAAATTTCATGTGGAGGAGAGTCTGAATCCCATCACTGTTGCAATTACGTTGAACACCAGTGGAAAAATGCCCCATTGCTCCTGCAGTCTGCCCCAAATGAATAGAAGTTTTTCAAGCCATTGGCTTCCAGAATTTCACATAATTTCTTTTTTCAATAAATTGTGACTTGTTTAGATGTGTGTACTTAATAGTAAGTTAAGTAATTGAGTCTACAAAGCACACTGTTACTTAACAGACCTCTCCATCTTTCCCACTCTAAGCACTCAATAGTGTGGATCAGCTGATGGGCCTCCCAGCACTGAATACATGGTACATTGTTTTATAACTTTTTTTCTTCATACACTAAGTGATGACATAAATGAAAAATACGGCAGTAAAACAAATCATTAGTATTTCCTGCTGGGAATAAAATGAAAACTTTGAAGCTGCTGAGAGTTGCAGCTCATATCTTCTTTGTGACCAATTTATAACATCTTTGCCCTAGCGTTCCAGGGAAGTGCTTTTTCTAAGAGTAAACTAAACACACCATTTATTGGATTAATTTACCATAGTATGCAGCATAAACACCTTGTAAACAAAGCAAGACATGGATTTTTTTAAAGCTTTTATTTTGCTTATCAATTCTATGCCATCAATGTTTACTTACTAGATACTTGAGGACTATTGGGATTCTGGAAAAAAAACCAACAGAAAACTAATCTGATTGGAGCAGCTTTCTAAGTAACTTTTTTTTTTTTTTAACCATTTATCAAACCTCTTTGCTCTGTTAGGCTTCACAAAATGACAAGGCTATTTTAGAGCCATAAACCTCAATGCCCCGTGCAGTTATGGCATGCAACCAAAGACGGCTGGAGAGAAAATGAAGGCGTAATTGACTACAGCTGCTCAAGCCTAGCATTTCCCCACAGCATCCCAAGATTCTTAGACTGGTGTTTCTTTCTCCCTCCCAGACACAGACCAATGTGACCCTCCTGTGATTTCTCTACTGGGTAAACTGAGGGAGCCTCAAGGTTGTCCCCTAAGGTCTCTACATGGCCCAAGTCATGAGCGATCCTGCCCAAAAAAGCAGACGATTGGTACGTGTTTGATTGCTCTTCACTTGTTATGTTCAGTGCTCAGGATGAAAGTAAAATGACTGCAATTTTCTTTCTCACGTACCTTTTTTAACTTGGTACAAGGCTTTGCCTTCCAATCTCAGGGAAGTGTTCTGTCCTTTGGAGATTGCTATTAAAATATAGACTGGAACCATTACGTTTTATTGGCTTAGCCTTTCCCTGCACTGCCTATAAAAACAGACACTGCTTTAAAACCTCTCACTAATGTCCACTTTCTGGAGGGTGGAGTTGACCTCAAGCAGTTTACTACTTGTCTGTTAGTCAAGACTAATTAACTTTGACTTTGTTGTTAGAGCACTCTAATCTGGGGTTTCATCTTAAATAAATTGAGGAAATACTGGGTTCAACCCAGCACTGGACAGTGACTCTTTATGACTATATATTGAGACTCTTTTTATTTTTCTTTACTTCATGGATCTTACCTATAAGAACACTTTGTAAATATGCAATCAGTTCATTATTCTTTGATAATTAAATACTCTTTGCTTCCCCCAATTTTTTTTTTTTACAATGAGACTGTGGTTGTGTCGCTTGCTCCTTTTCAAATAAGAAATGTAATTCCAATAAAAACCATCACAAAATAGAGGAAATAACTTTTTCACTAATTATTGTATTATTTTATAATTAAATCACTAGCACTGTCCTGGGCATGAAATAATTTGCTCACATTGATTTTTAATTGTAACATTAATCTATAGTCATTGGTGGGACCTTCCGAAGAAATAGGTCACTTCGTTTCTCAGCTATGGAGAGAGAATCTGCATTATATCTTATTTTTCTTTAACATAGTAATTCACATGCAAAATAAACATGTAGAAAGTACTTTGTTACAGTTTCGTTGAAATTAGCATACTGAATTCATATTAACTAATTTTTATAGAGAAATCATTTGCATTATACAAGAACTTCGAAGTAAAGTATTTTAATATAAATCTAGCTTTCTTAAAATTTGAATAGTAGCAATGGAAGGAGTGTTTATGCCGTATCTTACTTTAATGTATCAAGTAGATCAAGTAACTAGTTAGCATTTTAACTTAATGGTCAAGATAATCTTAAACAATAAAAGTGGTTATAAAGCTGTAATTTCTCAAATCTTAATTTTTTCATTGTTTTTATTGAAATTCACTTGTCTGAATAAGGAAAAATTATAGTCTTCTTTAGTATCCCAGAAAAGTAAAAACATTCCAGAAATGCATCTTTGATAAAATAAATTGTTTCCTTCCCCAAATGCCACAGATCACAAACCTGAATCCCTTTGACCAATGGCCAAATCAAAAGGTGTTGTTTGTAACAATGGGGTCAGTGCTCTGAAAACAACATAAGTTACATTTTTGAACAGAAACTTTTGAATCCAAGCATTGGATGAAATTCAAAGATGATGGCAGATGCCATGAGATAGACTTATCTGCAGTTGGCTCTCTCCTTTGAATACTCTATTATTGATGGCATTAATGCCCTTACAGTTTAAATGGTTGAAATAAACACTTGCATCCATCAAGGTTCTCCAGAGAAACAGAACCAATAAGATGTATATATATATAAAATATATATATATAAAATATATACATGATTTATTTTATACATTATAAAATATACATATATATTATTTATTTTTTTGTTGAAGAAGACTCACCTTCAGCTAACATCTGTTGCCAGTCTTCTTCTATTTTGTATGTGGGTCACCACCACAACATGGCCGCCAATGAATGGTGTAGGTCCATGCCTGGGAACAGAACCCAGGCTGCTGAAGTGGAGTGTGCCGAACTTAACCACTAGGCCACAGGGCCAGCCCCAATATATATTTTAATTGATTTATTTTCAGGAGTTGGCTCATGTGATTGTAGGGGTTGGCAAGTCCAAAATGTGTCAGGCAGTCAGGCAGGCTGGAAACTCAGACAGGAGGTGATGCTGTGGACTTGAGAATGGATTTCTTTTTCTCCAGGGATCCTGAGATTTTTCCCTAAGGCCTTCAACTGATTGCATATGGTGCACTCATATTATAGAGGGTAATCTGCTTTACTTAAAGTCAACTGATTGTGGATGTTAACCACATCTACTAAATACCTTCATAACAACACCTAGAGTAGTGCTTGATTAAGTCACTGGATACTAGCCTGGGCAAGTTGACACATAAAATTAATCATCAAAACACTGTTTGCTTTGCTGCCTAAGGCACCTGCTGTAGAGCTCTTGGGTGCATGTACTTTTTTTACTTATTTTTGCTTCTCCACTTCCCCCTATATCTAAGAATTAGTACATTAAAAAATCTATGTTAAGACTCTTTTCAGAATCTCTCCCTCTCCACTCCTGTTTTTTTTCTTCTATGGGTTCAGGGTATTCTTAAAAATGAAACCTTTACAGCAACACTTAAGCAAAAACAGAACACCATCCTTTGAGTCAAAAGATTTTTTCTGACTGACTCAAGTTCTGCATAATTTTATTGATCATAAAGAGGCAAAAGGATTTCAGTGGAGATTACTATATGCTTTTGTTACCAACTGGACATGGAAAGTGTAGAGAAATATTGAGACAGCTACCCATATAATTTGTGTACTTACTGGTGTAAAAAAAGGGAAATTTACTAAGTAATTTCTCAGACCGTCTTTGTCGTGTGTTCATACTCAGAATCTTAACTTCACTTGAAAACATCCTGTGAGCTCTAGTTTCTGCCTGCCTTGGCTCTAATCACAGCTCCAGCACTTTCCAGCCATAGGAGACAAGAGCAAGTGACCTAACCTTCTGTGCCACAGTTTTGCTTTTTTTTAAATGTTGAAAATAATAGTGGGGCGTTGGGAGGATTAAATAATATATTAGAAAAATATTTTTCTAAGTGTTTGGCACATAATATTTCCACAAGGTGTCAGTTATTACAATAAAAATAATTTCTTTCTATTATTACTGCGTGTTTACCTTGACATTGAATTAATTCCAGTGTGACACAGTGGAATAAATATAGATTTGTAGACCAAACATCTTTATTGTCAATTCTGGCTCTGCCATTTACTCTCTGTATGACCTTGGACAGTTTACTTAACCTGTCTGGGCCTCAAGTTCACCATGTGTAAATGGAGAAAAATAAATCATTTAAGGTGGTTGGGGGGATTAAATAAGATAATGTAAAACTACCAGTACTTGCTGACAAAGAGTAGGTGTTTAAAAATAGGCCACAGATTGTTATTATTTTCCTTAAGACCTAAATGACTGAATAAACGAAAGAGACAATTTGGATCTCATCTTATACATGTATTACATTCACATTTGTTACATTTATGTACATTCCTCTTGTATACATATTGCATAAAGAATGGTCGCTTACATGAGTTTTGGTGCCAGCATTCAAGTATAATTCAATTGTCTTGGAAAAGACTCCATCACTTGTTCTCAATAAGACTATGCCCTTGTAGTAAGTTTATTCAGCTCCTAACAGGGACAGGAATGTTGTACGTAGAGACACTCAGCCTATTGGCACATCATTTTTCTCCTACCTTAAATGCCTTACCTGTTAATGACTTGTCTTTCCACTAGTGCCTGCAGGAAAACTCTTCCCAAGACATGAGTTTTCATGTCCAGGTGATTTTTTTTAGACAAACCCTGGCAGTTGGAAGAATTATTCTTTTTTTTTGGTGAGGAAGATTGGCCCTGAGATAACATCTGTTGCCAACCTTTCTCTTTTTGCTAGAGGAAGATTGTCACTGAGCCAATGTCTGTGCCAATCTTCCTCCATTTTGTATGTGGGATGCTGCCACAGCATGGCTCAATGAGCAGTGTGCAGGTCTGTGCCCGGGGAACTTGCGAACACTGGGCCACTGCAGTGGAGCCCAAGAAATTAACCACTATGCCTCTGGGCTAGCCCCAGAAGAATTATTCTTTAAGCTTGTTTCTTTCCTTTCATTAGAGAGCACCGAACTTTACTGCTAAGGAAAATATTTTTGGAAAAAGTAATCAAGTACTTTGGACAGTATTTTAAAGCTGCTTTTTGGAGGTAGTTTTCCACAAGAAATGTTCTATAACATAAGAAGGATGAAAAAATCCTATTCAAATCTCTCTTTTTCTCTCTTTTTCTATTTTTCTGTTTCTCTTTCTGTACATCATGGGGGCTTAGATCCTTCATTAGCTTGGATGAATGCATGTCATTCTAACCCAGAAGTTATGCTTTTATTGATCCAAAAATAGAAATCCAAGGGGCCGGTCAGGTGGCAGAGTGGTTAAGTTCGAACGTTCCTCTTCGGCCACCCAGGGTTCACTGGTTCGGATCCCAGGTGCAGACATGGCACCACTTGGCAAGCCATCATGTGGTAGGCGTCCCACATATACAGTAGAGGAAGATGGGCATGGATGTTAGCTCAGGGCCAGTCTTCCTCAACAAAAAGAGGAGGATTGGCAGCAGATGTTAGCTCAGGGCTAATCTTCCTCAAAAAAAAAAAAAAAAAAATCCAAATAGTTTTCCCTCACTGAGTGTATGTGCCTTCTGGAATTAGGCAGTGCTCTTCATCAATGAACTTAGTTAGCTTTCTAAAATATCCAACAAAGTTTCTATTCTTATTGTATATCATTTCCCATGAACCTAAAAATATTTTCTGGGGTGGAAGGCTGTATTTTTATAAAACCATTTTTTTGACGTACAAATGCTTTTGTAAATGATTGACATATAAAGAAATAAAAGCCTTTATTCCCCGAGTTGCGCTGTATCTTTCTGTGTTTCTCATGGATAAAAATCATATAGTATTATAAGGAAAACAGCCCAAAATATCCTGGTAATTGGGTTTGCATGCCTGTTTGAATAATATAAAAATAACATATGTATAACTATGTCTCAATATTAGTTAGCACTCTACTAACAGTAAACGGTGAGTGATATTATACATTTTATATGATTTTAGTTATTTCTCTAGATAATAAGAAATGATGAAACTTGCAACTTAAAAGTTTTCAATTTTGTTTGGATCACCTAAGTCACAAAGGAACAATGATTAATAAATGTTGATTTTACAATTCCATCATATAATATGTACCAAGATACTGCACATTTAAAGAAACCATGTCGTAAACAAATAGACTCAGAAAATCGGTTTTCTTGAGAGATTTTTCCATAAAAGTTACTCCATCTAGGTATTTCTTAGAAGATGAAGTTTTGCTTTTGTTTTTTTTGAGGAAGATTAGCCCTGAGCTAACTACTGCCAATCCTCCTCTTTTTGCTGAGGAAGCCGGGCCCTGAGCTAAATCCGTGCCCATCTTCCTCTACTTTACATGTGGGACGCCTACCACAGCATGGCGTGCCAAGTGGTGCCATGTCCACAACCGGGATCCGAACCGGCGAACCCCGGGCCGCAGAGAAGCGGAATGTGTGCACTTAACCACTGTGCTACCGGGCCGGCCCCAGAAGATGAAGTTTTGTCTAAAAAGTGAAAGAACTTTATTTTAAAAAATGATGAGGAATGCTGTTCAGCACTTAATTTATAATCTCCTATTCTTAAATTATTTCAATTATAGGTCTTGCGTTCTTGGAATTGTTGTATGTTTACTAGGGACAGGGACTTCTCAAGGCACCACGCATACAACAATCTTAACGTACCTGGCAACTTACTCAGTTCCCAGAACTAAAACAATATCTGCTTGGTCTGGCCATAATTTGACAATATCTTACACAAGGCATTTAATTAAACTTGTAGAAATACAACCAAATATTTATAAAATAATCTAGCATTTACATGAAACTTGAATAGATTAAAATGGTACAATTATAGTCTCAGAGTATGAAAGTTAAGTAGTATTTTATTGTATAAAGTTTTGTTTACTAGATGCAATTGTAAAAACTTCTATGAAGGTTTTCTTGATAATTACATTTTCCTGTATATATTTTTCATATATTTCAAAGTGCAAAGAATTCAAATTAGAAAAGAGTATAACATGGTGAGAAAAAAGAAATCCTGTATACATTAACCTTAATTATAAATAGAATTATCTTTCTAAATAGAGAACAATTATGTCTTTTTATAAAAGACATAAATTTCCCTCAAAATTTTCCTCCTTTATATAAGAAAGCTCTATCTTAATTACAAAATTAGCATTTCTCAATATTATTAAATATAGAAGTACATCAATTGTTTTATATGAAATCATTTATGTAGAATCAAAATATAATATATAATATAGTCCTATTTTTGTAAAAATCTGCAAATCAGTGAGAAGAATATAATCCCATTTTGAATGTAAAAATGCCTTATATGTATACTTTTGCTTTTTTTTTCATGAGTGTGAGCCGAAATGTGGAAAGATACATACCAAACAATTACAGGAGGCCTGACTATGGAGGTGAGGTTATGCATGAAGTAGGTTAAATTATTCTAAATAACCCCCAAGTCTCAGAGTTTTAAAACAATGAAGTCATTTCTCACTTCTGCTAACCTTCCAGTCAGGGTATGCAGGAGAATTCTACTCATTTTGACAAGCTGGATGACAGAGCAGACGCCATCTCATATGCTGCCATTTGCTGAGCCAGAGGGAAAGAGAAGTTATACTCTTACCCACAAGTAAATGCTCTGGCTGAGAAATGACATTTATTCCCAACTCACAGGCCAGGGCTATCATCCTTCCCAATCACAAAATAGTCAGCAGATGCTATCCTCCCACCTTCTTGGAAGGCACGGAGCCAGAAATAATGGTGACCAACTCTGTAACTCCCATAGGTGAGGAGCAATTGCTAAGGTGTCCTTCATTCTTGGTATTGCTTATAATTTTCATTGAAAATATAGAAGCCACTCTGAATATTTATAAACCAGAGGCAATTTTATTGTGATCAGCCCTTTCTTTTCATCATCGTTGCTTTAATTATAGAAAAGGCGATGCAGAAATGTATAAAGAAAGCCTGGGCTTCCTTAAGTAACTTCTCTACACTCACACTTTGTTAGAAAAGGTGCTATGATGCAAAATATGTGACATAGATTACCTCTCAAGTGGCTTTTATTCCAGCAAGGAAAGCAAGTGATGTAAGAACATAACGTTATAAATGCCACAAACATAAAGTGGGCTGGGAAGCCTTGCTGGAAGAGGGATATTGAAGTAAGCATAGGATTTAATTAACACCTCAGATCCTGGTCCATTTTTTTCCTAAGGATATTTTTAGCAAAAATTGGAAGTGATGTGCCTTGTTCTAACAGAAAGAGATGGTGTAAGTAGATCAGTTTAAGTAAAGTGCAGGACTCAGAAAATCTATTAGTGACGAATTTAGAAAGATTGGAGGCCAGCCAAAATCTCAAAACTGAGCTTACCAATGTGGGCTTTGTAAGTCTATGGAGTATAAAGGAAGGAAATTAACAGGCATATGGAATAAAACTAAGATATATTGCTGATATGAGACTACATTCCCTAAATGTGGAATGGGCAATAAGAACTGGGCATTACATCAATTTCTCTCCCTAAACTGCAATTCCAAGCAGTGATTTCATGGTCCCAATGATTCAGAAGATCAGGACAAAGACAGAATGAGGAGAAAATCCTTCTACTTACCTCTCAAATCCACGTGGTGCCTTAGGTGGAAGTGAAGTGAATTCAGTTCATTGCTAGAGAGGCTCCATTTCCATATCACCACCCATTTTCTGCCATGATTTACAAATTCCCTGTGCTGTCATCATCACAGAACGAAATGATGAATTTCTTAAGTTATTGAAGTATAAGTCAGAGAAACAAACATCCTCTACATTCTTTATGGATTCATGATTTAAAAATATTTATAGTTGTAAAGAATGTATATCTGAAATATTATTTGAAATATCATAAAACTATTTCATGAAGCTAAATAGCAATTATTTTTCCTAATGTAATGGGAAATTTGGGTCAAAGCTTGTTTGTTTAGGAACCAATTAACTGATTGAGAAAATTCAAGGCAAGTATAATAAGAATATTAAATTCAAACTAATAGCCCATGATTTGCCTTTTTTGTTTCTTTTGTTAGGAACTTATTTTACTGGTAAGTTTTAAAAATGTCCTTAAAACCAGTTTATGTATGTTCTTGACTCTCCTAGAATGCTCAAATTCAGACAAATTCTTTATTTCCATATTGTGCACATTTAAGTTTGTTTTTAGCCGATTGGGGAGGAGAATTATTTACTATAAAAAGATCTTGTGTATTTTATAACTGCATCTTGATTATAGCCTATATAAAACACGTGATTAAGACACACTTTCTTTAGTTTAGTTCCACACTATGAGGAATTTATATATACTCCAATTTCCACCATGAATAAATGATATTAAATGTTATTAAATGTATTAAAAGTAGTTGTTGAATGTAGTTTATAAAAGATGTAATCCTCCTAATGCACCTGATTTAAAATATTTAAATGTAATTTGAAATAGATAATTCTGCTTGGTTAGTTTTAACTTCTTCAGCTGCAAAATGTCATTATGGCAAGGTCTATCATTAAAGGCAAGAACCCAGTAAGTTGGTGACTTTGAAATGCTTGAGTTAAGACTCCCTTTATATAGCTCCAGATTCTACTTCATGTATCTGTGATCACATAAGGAGCTTCTTGGGTGAAGTTGGGATTTGAAAAAAATTAGGAAAGAAGAAATTCTTTATGGTCTGACTATGGTAGAATTTGGAGTCTCTCTTCATGTCTGATATTCAAGCAGCCAGTGAAAAGTTAAGATAATAGAAGTTAAGACAATACAGTGAAGTATTAGGCTGTAGTCTCTTCCTATGAAATTTTCAACTGTTATTACCAAGGTTTGTACTCAGAATCTCACTCTAACTTTGTTCTGATTTGATTTTTTTATAACATGTTAAGATCACATTGTAAGACATTCACTGGCCTTTGGCCAAAAATAATAAAATTCTGACGTGACCTGGCTCTCTTTTGAAAAGTAGAAAAGATCCCAAGAGATTGCAATTTTAGATCTCACACATAATTTCCCATTCTCCTCCTATAAATCAGGCTTCTGTGAAACAGTGAGTTATACCATTCACATTTCTGCAGATACTAAAATTCCCCATTCATTTTCCAGTCTGCATTCTTCAAGAAAAGGGATGTTAGCAGAGATTGTTAAGAGTTGTGGTAGTCGGAAAAGAATTGGCAGGATTCCAATTTGTAGAACTTGTTGACATTCTGCCAATTCCTTTACGAATGCATGCTGCTAAGCAGAGCTGATATTCAGCCAGTATGTTCTAGCATAGCCACACTGATTGTTAGGATTTTGAAACATTTCTACTGCAGTGGGTAAATAGCCCCTACTCCATGCCTGCTAGTATCCCCTCCTCCACCCTGGTTTACCAATTGGCCACCTCCCCTAGCCCCCCCTCCAGCCCAATTTACTATTCTATATCTACAAAACAATGTTTAGCACTGTAAGAGGGCTTTCGGATCTTCCCCCAGCTGGCATATGGATGGCCTGAGTTTGACTGGTCAGTGCTCACTCTCTAGCAGTTGTTGAATACTTTGAATATAACTCTTATTCCTAAGTATGTTTCTAGGCATGTGTAACAGAAATAGAAATCTGGGAAAGATGGCCATAATGATTCAGCGCGGAAGCAGCTGAGATGCCTCACAATCAGAGCTGGAATATTGCCTGAAGCCTGTTTGTCAGCATCAACTATTCCTCTCCCTGCAAAGATGGGGTCCCCTGTCCTGTCACTCATAGAACACTTCTTGATAGCTACTATTTCCCAGACACTGTGGGTGCAAGAATAACATGAGACTTTTGTTCAAAAAACTGAATCAAAAAAAATAAAACTGACATAAAAAAGTCTAAGGTGGGAGACAGGGGTATGTTAAGTGCCCAGTAGGGTGGGGGTGAGGAAGACAATGAGAATGTATTGCCATTGCCTTTTGGGACAAACTCTTAGGTGGCCTGTTTGATTAATTAATTTATTCCAAAATATAATCATGGAACATACGATGGTATAGGATTAGAGTTATGGAAGTAAACAAGAGAGAGAATTTCCTTTCCTCATATCACCAAATCCAGCAAGAAAAACTCTAAAATGATTTACATAATTACTAAATGTATAATAATACTTTGAGAACTAACTTACTTAAAATTTTAATATGCTTGTTTAATTTTTCCTATAAAAACAAGGACCTTGATCATTATAATTCATTGTTGCTTGGAAGAAATAATGTCTTTTCTAGACAATTAAGTATTTTCTACTTACTGTCATTATCTTTCTGTTAATTCCATACAAATAATACACTTGGCCATTTGAAAATGAAATGCAAAATTTATTGAGTAAAATCAACAGTACATTGTGCCCTTCTATTTACCTTGTGGTTTTTTCCTATTTGGTTCAGAGCATCTTCATCAGTTGCCCTGTGTGGAGAGGTAAGAGTTCTGTCTCAAGGTGACAAAATCAGTGGTGGACCGGCATCAAATTCTTATTGTCTGATTCTTTGGCCCATCCTTTTTTATAGCCCATTTATCAATTGATCCCTCTTAGTTTCAAATGACTATGGGCATTTTCTAAAACCTCATTTTGCTACAATAGCAGTATCGCATTCTGGGCTCCAGCTTTAAAGAGAGAAGAAAATGATCATAATTGTTATTTCGCTGGGGAGTAACAAAGGACATATAATTTTTTACTAAGTCACTTCAATGTGCTAGATTATGCACCAAGTACAGAACAATCACTACCCATGACTCTGTGAGATGCTATCAACTCCAATTTACTCTACTTATTGAGACAAGAGAGATTAAGAATTTGCCTAAGAGTTCAAGGCTGCACACAGCTGGGATTCAAAGCCTGTCCTGTCTCTCAAGACCTTTCTACTGTTCATGAAGATATATTGACACATGAAAAGCAATTTTTTTCTGTATCCAATAATATTTGTTGGTCCAGTAATAGTATTTATTTGGAAATATTCTTCCTCTTTAGTGGGTTTATTTTACATTACATTTCTCTAGAATAGTCTCTATTGTAGTGATGGAGACTACAGTAGGTATTAAACTCATGGAATTGAAAGGGGCCTTACAAAATTGATGACGGATGGCCATTTAGTCACTGAAGCTCTTCCAGCGATAATGAACTCACTGAGCAGGAAGCCTATTCCATGTTTGAACAACTTCTCTGTTTTGAGTTTTGCTACAATTCCATTAGTACTACTTCCTCCATTGGGAACCATACAGAGGAGTTATAATTTATAGATAACCTAGTATGTGTCACATGCTTAGGCCGTGGTATTTTCAATCATCGCAACAACCATATAGTTAAGCTTAACTGTTTCTATTTTTGATATTGGGAAACTGAGGGTCCAGGGACCAAAATGACACAAGTAGTCCCTGTCTGTGCTAGAACTGAAATCAGGTCTGTTTGACTACAATGTCTATGTTTTCTTCATTATGCCATATCACTACTTAATTATTAGAACAAATGTAAAGCCTTAAGCAAAATGATCCTTCAAATATTTGAAAGCAATAATCATATTTTTCCCTTTAAATTCTTTTATTTTCCAGGCCAAGCACACTTAGTTTGCTCACTGTTTATATGACCTTGTCTCCAAACCATTCCAAGCTATTGTCAACTTTTGTTTTTTGAGGAAGATTAGCCCTGAGCTAAGATCTTCTACCAATCCTCTTCTTTTTACTGAGGAAGACTGGCCCTGAGCTAACATCTGTGCCCATTTTCCTCTACTTTACATGTGGGATGCCTGCCACAGCATGGCTTGACAAGCAGCCCGTAGGTCTGCACCTGGGATCTGAATTGGCAAACCCCAGGCTGCAGAAGCGGAACGTGCAAACTGAACCACTGTGCCACTGGGCCGGCCCCACTGTTGTCAACTTTTAATAACAAAAGTCAGCACAGTCCCTCAAATATTGCCTCACTCGTACATACTAGAGTGGAAATGTTGTCTTAATTCTTTACTAAGGAGACTAAAATCATACTTTTGTCTTAGCTTATTTTGGCAAGTTCCTGGCTCATTATATCTTCACAATAAACTAAATCTCCTACCACTTGTTTTTCATTAATTGCTATTAGGCAGTCTCCCTGGTCCTACATTTTTCTAGTTTGATCATGAGTGTAAGAATTTAAACCTACCTCCTTTAAATCTCATCTTATTAGCCCTAGCTCATGATTTCCCATTCAGTGATTGAGCTATTTCTCTTCAGATTTTATGACATCTGAAAACCCGATGTATATGCACTATATTTCTTTATCTAAAACTCTTAAAACAGTGTTTTGAACTGAGCAGTTACATGTTAAATCCTATCCTATAGGACAACAGAAGAGCCTGAAGGAGGAAACTCCTTGGCCATTCGATGAGACTGGCATGAAATTGGGGAGCATTGATAAGTCAATCTCTCAACAAATATTTATTGAGAACTTACCATATGCCTAGTAGTGTTTTAGGCAATGATGTTCCAGTGGTAAACTAAATGAGAAAAATCCGTTTCTTCCATGAGCTTATATTCTAGTGGGAATATACAGACAATAAACAAATATGTGAAGAAAATATGTAACATGGTAATAAGGATGTTATTAAGAAAAACGAGTGTGGAACTGAGTAGGGAGTGTCAGGTGTGTGTGCTGGGGTAGTATGGAGAGGTTACCCGCTAAATTCTTTGCATAAACCTCTATCATAGTTGTTACGCTGCACAGTAATTATTTGTGTTTCTTTGACTCCTCCTTTAGACCAATTATTTTCCCAGGAAATGTTCTATGTCTTATTAATCTAAATATTTCAAGCACCAAGCACAAGGCCCAGCATGTAATGTTTCAATAAAGTTTAATGAATGAGCAAAAGTTCTTAAAACCTGAATGATAGCAAAAAATGATAGTTAACATAAATTGAGGGGTCTCTACGTGCTATGCATTGTGCTATTGTCTCATTGACTTCTCATGACGTTATGAAAATATTTTTAATTTTTTAAAATGATTACTATTCCCATTTTTCCAATGAGGAAGTTGAGTTATAGAGATGTTAAATCATTTGAATAAAATCACATAGCAAACAATCAATGGAAAAGAAATTCTGACCTAGGCTCTCTGCCTCCAAATCCTGCGTCACACAAGTTTCTGCCACATAGAACAGAAATAGATCCCTTGTCAACCTTCATATTGCTAGAAATTTTATAAGATCCTATCAGAAACTGTGATCTCTATTATATTGAGGAAAAGAATCTAGCGCAGGTAGAAGCTGAGACAAATTAAGTCAAAGTATATCAAACCAACAAATTCAATTCATTCACTCAAAATAGCATAATATCCAAATAATTGCTTCTAAATAATAGTTTCTATTATGGTGGATTTGAGAAAAGAGAAATGAGAAACAGGAGGGAAAGAATGACAGAGCATTTCCTTTCCATACTGCAACTTGAAGTACTTGCTTTTTCTTGTCTAAGAAGGTGTAATGGTGGGGGATGGGAAACGTCAGGCAGAGGCCACATTAACACTTGATAAAATGTATAAATCCAAACAGGATCAAGGAATCATCAGAGTCTTATTCACTGGTCAAGCAGCACTGGAGCTGATTTTAGTGATAATTCTACTACCCTGCCCAAGCTGCATGCACGTTCCGAAGGGAAATAAAATGAAGCCAGGGCAGTAATAAGCAAAAGCAGCAGGAGACAGATTACACTATAGAAATGAATAGCACCTTGTCTCACGGTTATCTTTGCTCATTGCTCAATTCTTTTGCCCCTGAATGAAGCAAAATGGTGGATTATGAGGACCACTGCCTCAACTGTGACAGTCAGAAAATGGTTGAATGGTATCTCTATACCTTAGATTTAAAATTAGAAACTTTGAGATGTCTACTTGGGTATATGGATATTTGTATAAATATTCCCTTATCACACACTTTGTATATCACTTTGCTTTAAAGATTAACATTACTTTTCATGAAGGACATTTAAGCCATTTTTATTGCGACATTCTCAACCTATCCCCTGTATTTCAAATTAAATGTCTAGTGCTTCCAGGAGAAAAATGTTTGAAATGGTAATGAAAACTTCACAATTCATGTGACTGATGAAGTTACAAATCAGAATTTCCATTATAAATATTTTAAGCATCAGAACATTGAGAAATATTTACATTTCCTCACTTTAGGGGAAAAACGTAAAATCCACTAAACTTTAAGAATCATCCTTGGTTACATTTTATACGTGCTTTTCCATGAGAGTGGTGTGTGATTCAATAGATTAGCTTATAACCAAGTTTTGGGTGGTTTTGTATTTCTTGTAAATAACCCCATGATATTTTTTAAAGCATAGAGAAAAGTCACCTGCAGAACAGTAGATGAGGATTCATTGCAAGTTACCTACTGTATTAATTTGTTTAGGCTGCCATAACTAAGTGCCACAGACTGGGTGGCTTAAACAACAGAAATTTACTTTTTCACAATTCTGGAGCCTGGAAATCTGAGAGTAAGGTATCAGCAGAATTGGTTTCTTCCAAGGCATCGCTCTTTGGCTTGTGGACGGCTGTCTTCTCCCTGTGTCTCCATATGGTCTTCCCTCCATGTCTGTGTCCTAATCTCCTCTTTTTATGTGGACACCAGTTATTTTAGATTAGGGCCCACCTATATGACCTCATCTAAATTTAATATCTCTTTAAAGAACTTATCTCCAAATAGAGTCACCTTCTGAGGTACTGGGAGTAAGATTTCAAGATACGAAATTTGAGGGGACACAATTCAGCCTGTAATGCTTATAATGAAGTCTTCCTAGCAGAATCATGTAGGATATTGAAGAGAATAGAGCAGGAACGGGGGATGTTACATAAGGCACGTATCAGGCAGTGTCAACCTCAGCCTGGTTGTGCTGAAGTGCACCCCAGAGTTTGTCCTGATTCAAAAGAGGAACTGTCCTTTTTGTGCTTTCATACCCTACCCATCACATTGGCTATTGGCCACAGAAAAGGAGATGGTAGGTAACGTCTCATACGCTTCTGACTCTGCGTGTGCAGTCAAAGCAGATCCAAGAACCCTGTGCATAGGACACCAGAGAGAGCTGCAGGTGTGGGCCACTAAGAGAAAAGAACACACACAGGATAGGTAAATAGGGCCCTGTGGGTTCTGGGCAGGGGACCAACTTTGTCCACTCAAATAGGTCTTATAGGCAGTTATGAGAAAAGTGCAATTTGTTCAGAAATATGTTTTGCCATTTGTGTATTCATCCTAAGATCAATTTAAAATGCATGTATCCGGAACATTTTGACACTCTTCTGAAGTTTTATTTAATCACTACATACCATGAAATGTAAAAAGGTACAAATAAAGTAAACATGTATCTAATACCCCACCACTCAAAATGTAACCATTAATATTTTTATATGTAATTAGATGAATTGATAGGTATTAATACATAAAAATGGGATCATAGCACATCTAGAAAGATGTCCATTCTCCTCAAAGCAATCTATAAATTCAGTACAATTCCAATCAAAAATCCTCATTGTTTTATTCCTGGAACTAGTCAAACTTATTCTAAAAGTGTATGAAAGAGTATCTATCTGACAATAGCTAAGATAATCCTGAATAAATGAATAAGGAAGCATACTGGTCATGTTGGAAATTGAAGCATTTTATAAAACTATAGCAATTAACATGGTGTTAGAGTTGCAAATAAATTAAAATATAGGCTAATGGAGTGGAATAGAGCCAATAGATATCCAACTGTACGTAGAACGGGTGTATATAATGGTGAAGGGATTTAAAAAATCAGTGTAGAAAGATGGATTGTTTGACCTTAGATGGATATAAAATCCAAATTGATAAGAAAATGTTATGATTATTAAAATAAAATATGGGTTTGGAAGGAGTTTCTTAACTAAACACTAAATTCACAAGTCACAAAGACAAAGATTAACAAATGTCACTATATCAAAATTTTAAGATTCTGGGAAAAAAGATGCTTAAACAAAGGAAAAAATATACTTACATATAACAGATAAAAGATTAGCATCCAATTAATATGAGTCTATTAACCATCAAAAAGAATAAGAAAAAGAGTCTGATAAAAATTAGCTAAAGATATAAACATAACTCACAGAGGACAGAAATTCAAATGGCCAATAAATGTACTTATAAAAAGATCCATGCTCTTAATTTGTACTTAAATTTTCTGCTAGGGTTATAAATGATTCTAGACCTCAATTTCACAAATAAATAGGGAAATGAAAATAGAGAAAGTAAAACAACAAATATGACCAAGAGATACAATTTCAACACCACCAGATTAATAAAGAACAAACAGAAACATGTTTATCAGTATCAAGTGTTGGTGAAGATGTGGTGACAGGGAAGTTCTCATGCACTTTGGAGAGTAACTTGACAGTGAAGTTGCTGTTACTCATCCCCTGCAAATTATCAATCGTATTTCAAGGTAGGGGGCCTAAAGAATTCTCGTAACTATTTTGAATACAGAGACATATTCAAATGTATTCACTGCAGGCTCATCTGTAATGACAAAAATTTGAAGCAACTCAAATACCCTTAATTAGGGATATGAATTATTTCACTTCCTAAACAAATTTTTATTAAATGCCTACTATTTGCCAAACTCTATTATAGACATTCATATATTATTGAACAAAACACAATAATTTATGACCCCAGTAAATAAATTGTGGTACATTTATACGGTATTATACTATAAAATATTATTATTGAGTGAAAAAGTAAGTTGCAAAATGTTACATACTATAGTATGTGAATATTACATACTATAGTTGTGTGAAATATTAAAGGAACGTTTAAAAACAAACACAACATGACATTTTTTATAGTTTATGGATATATTAATATTTAATAAAGATATAAATAATGTTCTTGATACATACACATTTATGATAATGATAACCTGAGAGAAGGAGGGGAATGAGATTGGTGAGGAGTATATGAGACAAAACGATTTTATCTTTAAGATTTTATTTATTAAAAAAATACATATTGAAGCAATTAAAAAATAAGCAAACATTTGCCTAATTTATTTGTTGAATTATTAGTATATTATACACATCTGTCTACTATCACAGACACATCAAAATGACAGGGACTTAATCAATATGTGAGCTGGTAAAGTAGCTTTATTCTGCAAAGAGTTCAGAGGTCCAAGAGCTTCCTATATGATTTCCCTGCCATTTTTGGTTTCCATCTTGTGCTAAGACAAATGCGTCCTCTTGCGCCATCATATTTGCTTTCCAACCAGCAGGAGAAGGAGACGAAAAAGGAGGGCATGTTTCTTCTTATTAAGACCACAACCCAGAAACTGCACATATCACTTCTCTTTGTATCTTGTTTTCTAGACCTTAGCCACTCGACCACCCTGGCAGGAGGAGATACTGGAAAATATTGTCTTGGGTGATCTTGCGCCCAAGCTACTAATTTTATTATTATGTAGGAGATGGAGAACAGTTATTGGGCGACAGCTATCAGTTTTTGCCGTAAGTATTTACATGAATAACTGCTGTTTTTTCAATAGTCTAGGTAATTTTTTATGTAGAAAATCATATTGATTTGAAAATAAGTAAAGATGGCACCTTCCCTTCCAATCTTTATGCACATATTCCCTTTTCTAGTTTCGTTGCATTGGTAATGACTCAGTTACAATGTTGAATAGCAGCAGTGGTAGTGGAGGATTTTGTCATTCAACTTCCATTCATGGAAACACATACACTTTTATGATTAACTTATTTTTCATATGGTTTTTAAAAATTGTTCTATCTCTGCAGAGAATAGATCTCAGAGAGATTGGGTAGGAGAATAAGCAGGAGACCAGTAAAGAGGTTACTGCAGATGTCCAGAAAAGAGACAGTGTTGGTTTAGACCAGAGAGTGGTTTGTGGTAGGAATGGAGAGAATTGCTTTGATTCCAACCAGATGTTGATGAGGATGGATAAAAGTGTTTGGATTCAAGATATATTTTGAAGATAAAACCAATAGTAATTGCTGGCAGATTAGACTATAATATACATGTGGAAAGTATAAGGAGAAAATAAGGATAAACAATAATTTGTTGGGTTATGGCTTGAGCAAGTGGTAAATTATAATACTATTGTTTGAGGTGAGAAGGACATGGGAAGAACCAGAAGGTGGGGACAGAGGCATGAATTAAGAATTATGTTTTGGCATAGTTATGTTTGAGATGACTGTTAGAAATTAAAGAGATGTTAAATCAGCATTTGGAAATTGATGTCTGGCATTTAGGGGCAAGATATTGATTAACTACACAAATTTTGGGTTTTCAGTGTAAAGATGGTATTTGAAGTTATAAACCTGGATATAAACTTCACTGAAGTGAGTATGGGGAAAGAAAGAGTCAGAGGACTGAAACACTAGGGACCTCAGACTTTGCATGTCCAGATGAAAGAGAAAAACCCAGCGTGTGAGAATAACATACAGGAGCAGTGAGGGAGGGAAAAACCAAGGAGAGGTAGTGTTCTGAAAACTTGATCAACCATGGCATATGCTACTTAGAAGTTGAATAAAATAAAAACTGAGAGTAGACCTTTGGATTTAGCCCCATGGGGGTTATTCACTGGTTTGGTAGGCACATTTTCAGTGCAATAAAGGACACTGGAGTTTGATTACATTCAGTAGAGAAGAAAACAGAGGAGAATTAGAAAGTAGAGACCTTAAGAATAAAGTACTTCTTCCAATAATTTTTGCAATAGAGAGGAACAGAATAAAAAGTTATTGGATGGAGGCAAATAATGAGCCAAGGCCGTTTTCTTTTTAATTAATGGGAAACTCACAGTATGTTCCTATGATTATGGGAATGATCCAATTCAGAAAATTTGATAAGGTAGAAGAGAGAACGGATAAAGGCAGCACAATGATCTTAAGAAGATAAGAAGGGCTCGGAATCAATACTTACGGAAGAGTTGGCTTTAGAGAGAAACAGAAAAGTTCTTCCTGTTGCAGCAAGGAAGAGACAATATGTGAGTGTCAATCTGAAATGAGAGATTCAGAAGTGAGAAAATGAGATCATTCTCTTCTGTTTGCTTTGGTTTTCCCAGGGCAATGAGATCCTCAGCTGAGTGAAGAGAGGAGAGAATGAAAAGGTGTGAGGAGGAAGGCGGACGTGTAAAATATGCGTCTTAGAGATAGGGAGGGTGAAATGTAGACATGTGGAAGGATTACTGGACAACACCAGGGAATCACTTAGATTTGTGATCATAAATATTAAAGAAGACAATGCATGGTAATTGTTGGTCTTCAGGTGGTTTCTGCTAGTCCTACACAGGTACAGAGTAGAGTGAGTAAGGATTAACTGGGAATAAAATTTGCTGACAATTAATCAGAGGAGATTGGGCTAAAGAAGTAGAGGATGCAAGCAAGGGAGTGATTACTGCAGGATGCACATAGGATGTGCCTTTCCTGATCACAGCTCCCTCTCATCTCTATATGAGTGATCACTATCCTTTCATTTATAGTAATCACTTTCCTGTTTTTCTTTACAGTTTTATCACCTATCTATGCCCTCCTAAGCAGCACAACTCAGTTTTGCCTGTTTTTGAACTTTGTATAAATAGAATTATGTTGTATCTTTTTATATTACTTCCTTAACCTAGATTAAGTTTCAGTTTTTAAAATATCCATGTTTTATATAGCTGTAGTTTACTCCTTAGGATTGCTGTCTAGTATTCAACTAAATGAAAATACCACAATTGGTTCTTATGTTGATGAATATTTCAAAAAAAATCTTCTTTTAGTCTAAGGGTAAGAAAAAGTTTATTAAAAATGAGGAGTTAATTTTCAACAATAATAAAACCAAATACTGACAAAAATTGCATAGCTTTCCAATAAAAGCAGAATGAGTATTACAAGCCCATAAAAATATAGATACAAGTAGGATACTCTGCATATAAAGAGTGTAGAATGAATATTTACATATGTGTTATTCCTTCTTTTCCCACAATTGACTGTTTCAAGTGATAAAAGTATTTTTTTTAAACATATTTGAAATAGCTTGAAAATAATTTCTGAATACTACACTAGGCTGTTACTAAGCTATGTCTCACATCAAAGACGCCATATTACAAGAAATCAGGTCAATATTTTCAATAATGCATGATTGGAAACAACTGACCAAAAGTTCCAACTTGCGTAATAAGATTACGATGAAGTCAGCTGAAGGCAGAACAACCCTCCTCAGAACTGCTCGGTGCTTTATTTGTGTAATATTCAAATATGGGATCAATTCTGTTTCTTCCCCAAATAACTGCATTTAGCTTTTACGTGACAGTAAAACTGATGCCACAAGCACATTGCTGGAAATCGCTTCCCTGCTCAGCTATAACCTTTCTTCCCGAAGCTTTCCTGAATGGAGAGAGAGAATTTGCAAGTGAAAGACATGTTAGAAATGTGGACAGCAAAATAGCATTCACTTTCTAGGAAATACTACACGCTTTTTACCAACACCCTTTTTCTTCTCTAAATCCTGGAAAAATAGGATGATAATAGTAGGTGCTTTGAAAATTCAGTAGACTTTTTAGGTTATTGTTTTTATTAGTTTATTTCCCAGTAGTTTACTGGCTGAATTTTGATGTGAGGAAGAAAGTAGAAAGTCAAACCTATCAAGTTTATGGTGAATTAGAAGAACTTCTGTGCTTGAACTACACAGAGTGCCTTTACTGCTCACTAAGAGAATAATGATAATAGCAATAAGAATATAATAATTATGTAAGACATAGTGAGATGTCAGGTACCTCAGTAAATGCTTCACACATATTATAAAATTTAATTTTCACACAAAGTTGGGGATTAGTTTTATCATCCCCATTAATTTAGATATGGAAATGGAGGTTTGTCTATCATAGCAAGGGCCCAGTGATTTTCCAAGGCAGGCATAAGGGCCTCCTAGCTCGTGTTCTTGACCACACCCTACACTGCCACTCTGCACTCTATGTTCTCGTCAATTTACTCTGCTCCCTGTCTTCAGGACACCTCAAGTCCCTCACCCTTCCTGGACACACTCTCATGTTGGACCCACTTCTTTCTGCTGTCTTCAACGCCCACCAGGTCCCACTTTTTCCATAATATCCCTGACTAATCTTAACAACTATTGACCTCTCCCTTCTCTCAACTTCTTCAACAATTAGCCAGTAGCCTACCATACAGTTTAGCTGTCCAATTGTTTCATGTATGCTACATCTCTTCTCCCAACTGGATAATAATTCACTTGACAGTAGCCCTCTTCATTGCTTGTCACCCTTTACAGTCCTAAGTACAAGTCTGGCTATTTCAAATATACCCACCACACATTCATTATGTTCTAATTTCCAGGCTCCACACTGGGAACTTACAAAAATATAAAGTTTAATGAAACATTATCCCCACCCACAGGAGCTTAGAATCTACTGTAGGAAACTTAGATAAAGATAAATGTCAAGGGGGACATTGTGGTATAGGGCCCCTTCATATGTGTACATCATGGCATTTGATCTCATGATAACCCTGTGAGGGAGGTTGTTTCTCAATGGAACAGGATGAAGCCCAGAACCCGAAGCCACACAAACAGTAAATGATAACGTGAGGGCTACAGTCTAGGTCCTCTGGCTCCAGGTCCAAGATTTTCAGCTAAAACTAGATGCCTAATCGAGGGACTACAACACAGTCAGAAAATTGAGCACACATCGTTGAACTATTAAGGGTCAGACACTAAGTTGCTGGAGATACTGTGGTTGGTTTGTTTGGGTTCTCCCAAAAGAAGATCCCAAGATAAGGAATTGGTTGCAGGTAGTTTATTTAGTAGATGACCACAGGAAGCACAAGTGACAAAGGAAAGGGAAGTGACACAGGGAACATAGGAAAACCTATAAGGAAGCAAATGGGGCTCAGTTCTGCTGGAGACACTGAGAAATCCTAAGAAACTTTGAGGCAGGGATGGGGAACATTTGAACATCACCTCTCATCTGCCATTAGCTGAGGATTGTAGGGGAGAAGCAATATCCCCTGGCACTTGTTCTTAGTTGCCCTCAGGCAGGGAAGTAAAGAGAAGCAGGCACATGAAGTGGGAAGATGTCAGCTTGCCAGGAAACTGTCCCCCACAGCTGCAGATGAACTCAGAGGCTTGCAGAGAGGATATGAGGCAGCCATGAACAGCATCTGCCACAATGATGAATAAGACAAACATGCTCAAACGCAGGCTTTGCTTTCTTGGAACTGACATTCCTAGAGAAGTTTACAACAATGTGTAATGGGAGCACAGGGAAAGGAGAGAATAATCCAGATGTTCTGTAGTGTTGATGCTAAGCATGAGGTTTGCCACCCTCCATCCTCACCATCAGACACAGGACATACAGATACACTGCTTTACAACATTTCTAAGAAGAATTTGAATGCTTCATGTTCGTATATCAAAGACACATTTGCTTTAGCACGCAAGTACTAATGATTCCAGAAGTAAATGTGCGGATCCACTCTGAGGATACTCATAGAGTATTCTAGCTGGAAGAAGTTTAAGAAATAATCTTAGTCCAGTGTTTTCATTTAATACAAAACAAAAAAGACCTGAAGACGTCAAGTGAACTGCCCCAAGTGGCAGAAACTTTAAGTAGACTGATCAGCATTCTATCCAAGTAGGTCAATAAATTTAAATTATTGAGATTTGTAAATTTGGGTTTCAGGTTTTGGTGTAATGGAAGGTGAATGACAACTGAAGAGTAATCAAATTTTTTTAGTTCGTTAGTTTTAGAAACACTTGAAGAAATTCTGCATAATACACATATACTAGATTATTTCAATGATGAAACTAGGGCTCAGAGAGGTTAAGTGTTATTTTGTAACTCACACAGCTATTAAGTGGTATTGCCATGGGTTTCATCTAATCTTTCAATGACTACATTAGAGTTCTTTCATTGTGGCGTCTGTTACCTCAAAAGAACATGGTGGCCTATCAGCCATGAGTAAGAAAAATGATTGACTATGAATCTTATATTGTGATAGTATTCTGTGGGATGGAATTCGGGAATTGGGAGTGTCCTACAGAACAATTTTTCCAGTGGGGTCACGTACTGTATAATGATGTTTCTGTCAATGATGGACCACGTATAAGACAGTGGTCCCTTAAGATTATAATGGAGCTGAAAAATTCCTATTGCTTAGTGACATTGTAGCCATCTTAAAACATCTTAGCACAACACATTACTCCAATGTTTGTGGCGATGCTGGTGTAAACAAACCTCCTGTGCTGCCAGTCATATAAACGTATAGCACATATAATAATGTACAGTCCATAAAACTTGATAATGATGGTAAACGACTATGTTACTGGTTTATGTATTCACTATAATATACTTTTTATTGTTACTTTAGAATGTACTCATTCTACTTTTTAAAAAGAAGTTTACTGTGAAACAGTATGCCGTGTTATGCCAACAGCAGCCTCATACATCTTACGTTTACTGTATCTCTTGATTGCATCATTTTCTCTAGTGCATGATTTAAGTACACTATGATGTTGACACAATGACGAAATCACCTAAGGATGCATTTCTCAGGACACATTCCCATCGTTAAGTGATGTGTGACTGTATATGATGCATGTAGGCTAACCGTATCAAGATTGCTGGCAATGGGGCATGGTGAGCCATGTTTTTATCAAGTGCCGCCCGGGTGATTCTAATGCACACACTGAAGTTGGACAGCCATTGTTATAGAAATCAATTTGTTTAGTGTTATTGAAAGAAGAGTTAAATCAATTCAGGTGATAGATAATGGACACACTACTGTAGGCATAATAGAAGTGCTTTACTGAGTGTGAACATCTTAATGAAGTTACTAAAACGTTTGCATAGGATAGAGAGAAAAATTAGGGGGAAACAATGTATTCATAGTTGTAACAGCTCATTCAAGTCCTCTTCTCTTCTGGCATGGTGAGTGCTGGCTTGACTTCCCACTGTCAATGACTAACGGGTGTGGGGTATAACTCAGGTTATAAAGTTGGATAACTTTGAGATATGCTTTCTACACTGACTTTTAGATTTTCTCCAGCTGACTAAAGTGGGGGCTGGCTTCAAACTAACCCATATTGTTTGCCTTCCTTTCTTTCACTTCCATCATTCCCTAACTTCCAAATAAACCACTTGCAGGATTTCTCTTAAAATATCTGAGATTAAAAAAAAAAAGAGCATATTTTTAATACTCATATAAAGGGAATCCATGAACAAGGCTAATTTTTAATTTAATTTGGAAAATGCTTCTTACATTTGACATATATGGTATCATGTTTTCCATCAATTTCTATTTAATTAGTCATCTGGAGACACATAGTAATGAATCCTTCTCTCTCTGTGACAAGCAATCTTCTTAATATAATAAAAATTTTATCCAAATTTTCTTCTCCATATTGAAAAATTCTAATTTCTTTTATTTATATACATATATTTCAAATTCCTATCTTGTGGTTCTTTCATAAGGAGTCATGTCATGGATGTCTGTGCTTCAGGTCCACTTTGAAATCTTGGAAGAAATTCAATCAATCTGACTCTATATGGATCTGCCAAAACAAAACATAGATGGGGAAACGGTGGGATTTTTAGTCACATTAGCCAGATGATTTGATACTAAAATAATGGAGTTCTTGGATTTGATGAGATATTAATATGACTATATGAGATTTATCTCATATCTCCAAAAATGTTCCTTCTATCATGTCAAAAATACAAACATATGAAATAGACTCTCACATACAACCACACACACACACAGAATGACAAAGGATCACATAATCTTGGAAATATAAATAGCACATTATTGCTGATTAAGTCTCAGATTTTAGGTGTTTTGTCTGGGCTTTGAATTTTAACTGCAACAATGTAGCCAAAATACATTTGGATTCAATTTTGTAATTTCTTGTCTTGATAATTAGCAGTAAGATTTTGAATTCCTATTTAAAAATCAGGATTGGGAATGCCCAAGCCTCAATTGTGTATGCAAATTCCACACATTTTCATACTGCGTGGAATAACTACATATGCAAACAGGTAATTTGACAGTTAATGATTCATTTGCACGTGCAAACCCACAATTTTAACATACAGATGCTAGTTGGTACATGTAAATAATATTCCATGTGGACTCTATTTGCCCAGTCTTTTCTCTTTTTAAAGAAATCAGTCTCTGAAATAGTTCTTTTTTCTTTTTCATTTCAGAAAAATCTGTTAATATTCCAGGAATATTTGGGTAAAAAAATATTTTAAAATTTTAAACATATTTGAAAGAAATACTCTTTGCTCATTTGATCTTCTGGAAAACAAAATTTGGTCATTTCAGTACCAAACTTATCAGCTATACTGTATGTATTCATGTGATGCCCGTACATGTTTGATTAGAAATATAAAATCATGATGCAGCTGATTCTGTACTTATCATCTGAACACTTTTCAACCTGAAATAACATAAAAGCTTTTTTCTTCAAAAGACCAATATTTAAAGGGTGTTGATTTATGTAAATCAATAATTTATCAACTTGCCCTCTTTCCTTGCTGTCAGCCAGATGCTTCTTGCTTTGCTCGGCCAGACAATGTCAGCTGCAACACATAATGGCCTCTGCTTCATGTAGAAATAAGAGCATAAATATTTTAAAAATCCTGCTACAGGAAGTAAGGAGGGTTGGGGTGGGGTGAGAGATTTTACTGGTTTATTGTGAGAGGAGAACAAGTCTACATATTTTATGGGTTGGTTTTATCAGAAGTGGAGGCAGGGACATCTCTTAGCCTGATTTTTATCTCCTAACAAGGCTGACAGACCAAAGTCTTTTCATAGCAATTTGTTGAAGACATCTGGTGAAGCTTTCTAGGGGATGAACACACTGCAGAGTGTTCCTCTGGTATCAGTTGGCATGGCAACCAGTAAAAGACTATTCAACATCAGTAGGTTTCAAAAAGGTTGAGGCCTAGTTGAAAATCCATTTGGGCTCCTACCTGCAAAATTCTTTTGAAAATGCACTAAATCTTTTCTTAGGGCTCTAGAGACTGAACCAATATGTACAACTGTGGCACCTTCAATCTTAAATAATTTTCAAAACATGGGATTAATGACTCCAGTCACCAGAGGTATTACAGAAGATCTGGAATTACCGGCACTGTGCTGGAGAGGATATTAGTAAAAATATGATTGTTGTTTCTTTTGTGTCTTATTATGAAGGAAACAAAAGTGTTATTTTCAAATTTCTGTAAATTCTAAGTTAATAGTATCAAAGGTATGAAAGAAAATCCTCATACGTTATTTTTAAAATCAAATATTTTTATCCTAAAGAACTAAATATGTTTTCTTAATGCTGAAAGTAAATAATTTAAAGTATTTATGCTCTCAGAACCTTTTAAAACAGAGGGTTTTTTAAAAAAAAATTTACTATTTTATGCTAGAAAAATTGAGTTCAAGGACACTTTTTATATTATTATAAACCAGTACAAGCAATGCTTTACTGTCAATTAAATTATAACATTTGAAAATCAAATAAATACTAATAAAGTCTTTGCTGGTATACACATAGTTTTTAGAAATTATAACTAAACTAATGTAACATTAAGTAAAATAAAAAGTTCCCTAGTTATTTTATCCAAAATTCTTGTTGTATTTCACTGTAGATTTACACCTAGGATTTTAAAATGAAATGAAGAAAAAAGATTAAAGAAATTATCAAAAACATGCATTAAAATATATGAGGAGAAAAATAAATCACAACATGCCACATTGTTGTCCCAACCCTGAGCTAGAATTTAAATATTTCATTTAAATGATCCATTCAAAAGAGGGTAGTCATCAAAATTAATTTTGAAATAAAAGGATGTTAATTAAAATTCAGTTAATAAGGTTGTTCTTCAATGATTGGTTTCCGATGGCCTACAAAACTTGCGCACTGGAGCCCAATAACAACCACCGCTACCATCACTGCAATACTTAGAATAGATCTTTATCAATGCCATGTAATACTGGTGCCATTCTCTCCCCCACCTCAGAGAATGTGTGAGAATTAATGAGATGACCCAGAAAGCTCAATGAGTCATTTAAAATCATGCTATGAGGCATATCAAAGAGGAATTTATTTGTATAATGTATGAGTAATCATAGTCACACTGTATTACATTCTATTGCCTCAGAGTCAATGAATATATTTGAAAGTGACTATTCAGTTTGCGATAGGGAGCGAGAAGCTGAAAGATCTGGATATTTGTCCTGGTTCTAACCCTGATCTTCTGAATGACAGAGGACTCCTTTCTCCTTCCAATCTCTTAAATTCCCTCTCAAGAGCCTGGGGAAAAGAAGGCTGCCCTTGCTTCTCCCATAAAATTGTGGTAAAGAAGGTAATTTTTGTATGGCAGGGTTTTGAAAAGCATAGAGCTCTAAAGCATAAATTGTCACTGTTGCTAATAAAGTAAGGCATGCATAATATTGAAATTTCTGGATAAAAATATTTAACATAATCAAATAATACTCTTAAATTTCCAAGGCATTTAGAAATTCAGTACTTTCATAGCTTCCTCAGTGAGCACTGAATAGCAACTTTTTCTCCTGGGTCTAGAAGCAAGGATGTTTCCTCAGCTCTCTCTCTCTCTGTCTCTTTCTCTGTCTCTCTCTCTCTCTTTCTCCTTCTCTCTCCAAGTCCATTGTATGGGGCCCCTTGCTTTACAATGAGCAGTGCACAGTGCCAATATATTATTCAATACAAATGGGGAAACTGAGTCTGAGTGAGGTTAAGTAATTAATCCAAAATCATAATGGTCATAAAAGGATTTAAACCAGGTTCTATCTCCAATCTTGCATACAGTGGGTAAATCAGAAGAGCCAGAGAAGGATCTTTGCCTTTATATTTATTCAAATAAACAATGACTGCTGTCTATGGGTCAACGAATAATTTATGGGTGAAAGTCATAAGGAGGACTCTATTCTGACTTCCTGCTCAGTCCCCCAAACTGACTATACAAAGCAAGTGTTAACAGGTCCCAAAATTCTAGACCACTCTTCAGGCATTTAGAGATGACAGTCACTGCCGCTAGAAAGACTACACAACTCTCAAGGTAATTTTACATGGCTGAGCGGAGGTTGGTCTGAGCCTGCATCTTCTGGTGTGAATACTTAAGCCAACAAACACTGGCAATAATGACACACAAAGCTTGGATTCTTCTGCTCTGCCCCAATTCTCAGTGGCCAGCACTTGGTAAGCGTGCTTCCCCTCCCCTCCAGCAGATGCATTCTCCGATCTCCTGACATAGGACGTTCAGGTTGTTGGATTGAGGGACAAAGGATAGGAAGAAATAGACAATCAGCATGACGTATGAGCTGAATTTAAATGGACTAAAATAAATGTTTAATTAGAACATATGTTGAACACATGGCCCTAGGGAACTGACATCCGTGCTTCACGTCTTGCTAAACTTGTTTCATATAGTACTGCCATGACTGAGTCGATCACCAAGGTGGAGAAGTTCCAAAAGCCAAGGGGCTTCAGCTGAACCTTCTTTTAATCTATTCCAGGATGCCAGAAACATCCTGTTGCAAAACCCCAGGTATAGCTCATCAATGAAAGTTCAAATGGAAGAGAAATATATAACACAGCTTGGTATCTATTCCATTACATGCTGAGCCCTCAGATGTATTGTTCCATCATGGCTTCAACCACCATGTGCACAGGACTGCCTCATGCTCCAAACCCAGACCTGAAGATTTATCTTCCACCCAAATCTGCTGCCCACTCCTCCCTCTATAATCTTTATTCTGGAAAATAGCAACATCATCTACTCAGTGTTTAGTAATTTACCACCCAAAAATGCATATAGCCCGTTCAGGTAAAAGATGGACAGAGGAGGACAAAAGTCAGCATGAGTCAAAAGCACACCAATAAGGGGCCGGCCCGGTGGTGCAGTGTGTAAGTTCACATGTTCCACTTTGGCGGCCCCAGGTTCACTGGTTCGGATCCAAGGTGTGGACCTACACACCACTTGTCAAACCACGCTGTGGCAGGTATCCCACATATAAAGGAGAGGAAGATGGGCACAGATGTTAGCTCAGGGCCAGTCTTCCTCAGCAAAAAGAGGAGGATTGGTGGCAGATATTAGCTCAGGGCTAATCTTCCTCAACAAATAAAATAAAATAACCAAAAAAATAAAAATAAATAAATTTTAAAAAGCACAGCAATAGATCACCAAATTGTAAAAAGGAGGGATATTGTGTTATGATAGTCTCAGGGTGAGTCAGAGATTGGCCCCCAGAAAGTTGTATGATGACAAGGGTCATATAAGAAAATGGTAGTTCCCTAGGTGGCCATGTGAACAGGGATGGAGTACCTAATTTAGGAGAGGATTTGGGGAGGCTGTGGCTGGGCACACCAGCAAAGAGTGCCCACCAGATATGTGGAAACATGGAGAGAGCACATGCACTGCCTATGAGGGGCATAATGAGACACAGCACAAAACCAAGCTTTGGGATGTCTTGAATGTCTTCCTGAGGAAGTTTGTATCTGACATAAAGTTTCAAGAATGGGCAAGCTTTAACCAGAGAAGTAGGAAGGACAATCCAAACAGGGGCCAGTGTCTCACAAACATGAAAGACGGCACGATAGTGAGACAGTTTGCTCTTGCTGGAGCAAAATAGTTATATTACGAATTAGATGAGGTTTTATTATCACTTCTGAGATATGCAAAGGCAGGCACTAAAGTGCATATTTAATGAAATATTCAAGATAATTCTTCATATTTGACTTAAAAAGTGCTCCCCACAATGGAACGATAACAATTACCTCAAACAGTTGATCTGCAATGAAAATAAAGCTGCAGGATAAAGTTTGATGAAGAGAAGCAGTATGGGATGGTGGAGAGAGAAACCTCCCAGCTTGACCTCCAATGCCCACCCTTCTGAGAACCCACTGAGAGATCCTGGGCAAGTTGGTTCGTGGCTCTAAGGCTTAGTTTCCCTGTTTATAAAAGTATTTCTAAGGTCCTATCCATCTCTTTGAATCTCTACATTGTTGTTGTTTTTATTGGGCTGAGTTCTTTTGCAAACCTTTGGAGCCATACTCATATTTCTCTGCAATTAATCATTTTTCAACTAAATAATTAACCCCAAGTGAGAGTACTCTATATTCTCCAGCTTCAGAATAATTTATTCTAATGAAATAATTAGCTCTAGCTAATGTTGGTCTTTGCTCTACAGTGCCACTTTTTTCTACATTTACAAAAGACCCTAGGCACCAGAAAATAACCTGTTTCCTACCTCTTTCTTGAGTTTAAAATTTTTATTTATTTATTTGTTCTGGAATATACATGGGTTAATTTACTCTGCCACTCAAATCACATACACACACATACACACTCATAAATTGATTAGAAGTTTCAATATTCCTGTCACAAAAATGAGGGAAGATCATAGTGGCTTGAATTTGAAGTTAAATCCTGAATCAATACTAGTTTCTAAGAACAAAGAATACATCACTTTCACACTTTTCTAAACTAGGAACTGGTTAACCAGCTCAGAGATTCATTAGAACTGGAGACCCAGAATTTTACCACTATATTTAATGCCTCACATTCCAGTTAAGAGTAGCAAGGTTGGATTTCAAAGTATAGTTCTCTTGTTTGATTTGTTGCTAATGTTAAAAAGAGAATTAAGTTCTTCATACCATCATCTTCTTTAAACCCAGAGGACACAGGAGAAAAAATTAATAGGTTTTGACCTGACTTGAATCAACAAACATTTGTTCGGTACCAAGTACATTATGATCATACCAAGTGCTGGGAATATAGAAATACAACCATGGAGGCTTCTCTTCTCAGAGGCATTACCCGGGGCTGTGTGGAGGAGGGGTACCCACTGACTGCAGCACAATGTCCCCAGTGCTAAGGGAGCATGAAATAGGAAGTGATTTGTTCTGTCTGAGAGGTCAGGGAAAGGTTACACAGAGAAGTGATATTTGAGCTGCAATTTAAAGGATGGATGGGCCTTAGTTGGATGGAAAAGGGGCAGGGGGAGGGGAATTCCAGGGAGAGGGAAAGGCAACTGACCAGACAGCATAAGCTGTTTTGGGAAGGAATATGAAGAAACCGGAAGATGTGTTCTAGAATGTAAATTTAGAAAGATAGTCTATGACCTTATTGTTCAGGACATTGGATGCCATGTATGGACTTTGAGATTTATTCTCTAGAAAATGAGAAGAGTAGATGAGAGTAGCTAGCCAGTCAATAATGCCTTTAGTCCCTCTAAGGAGGAAAGGTTGAACCAAGAGTTTCTCTCTGCCCTGCAAATTTGAAGTCATCATCTGGAGAACAGGGACATTGGAGAAGGCAGTGGGAAGAACATTAAAATAACCCCCCAAGGGTGGGGCTGACTTGCATTCATTTAGTCTTTCACTTGATGTTTACTGAGCACTGTACCTATACTGGGGAAAAGCTGGATTAAAAAAAAAAAGATCCAGTGGCTCTACCCTTCAAGAGGTAACCCGATAGTGGGGAATGGGATAGAGTGGAGGCAACATATTCCAGGAGAGTGAAATGTACAGGGTATTATGGGAAGCATTCCTACCTTTGACCCACTGGAGAAGGGTTTCTGGAAAAGACAATCCTAGAGCTAAATCTCTAAATTGAATGAATAAGAATTAACCACTTAAAATCTGTGTGGCCCTGAACCACATTTAATTTCTCTGGGTCTCAATTTCACCATTTATAAAGAGAGGTCATAAGGCTGGATCAGCGGTTCTCAACCCTGGCTGCACATTAGAATCACCTGGGGAGATTTCAAAACTACGGATGCCTGGGACCCACTGCAAACCAGCGTTAAATCAATGTCTTTGGGGGTGGGGTCCAGGCCTTGGTAGTTATTTAAAGCTCCCCAGGTGATTCTAATGTGCAGCCAGGGTTGAGGATTACCGAATGAGATGGTCTCTGAGGTCATTCTTATTTGTGAAATAGATATTCAAGACTAGCCCAAGTAGAAATTGCAAAAAGCAGATAATCTGTTCACAATGCAGTCCATCTTGTTAGCACTTCCCATTTCTGTACCTCAAACCCAGTGTCCTGATGTTGCCCAGGAAGCCCTACTAAGATGCTTACTCATATCTTGGAAGTGCCCAATACAGAAGATTTTTCTCCATCTTCAATAAAAAATGTGCTTGGCTCGCATTCAGTTCTATCAGAGAATGGTCTCAGCTGAAAAGCTATCCTTTTTGATTAGTTCTTAACACAGGCCTTTCTCACTTTACCTTTTACCATTCTCTCCCTTCACAATCCTCAGTTTCAGGCCAAGGGTTCTCTGAACTGCCCCTAATTGCTCTTCCCCATCCCTGAGCTTGTTTATTTATAAAATTTCACTTGTACTTGGTTCCCTTTCTACATGCTACCTCCTATCCAAATTTCGTCCAATTTTCCAAACCCAGTTCACCTCTTACTGTTTTTGTGAAATCCGCCCAGTCTTTGCTTTTCTGAATTTGTATCACGATTCTTCAATAATATTTGCATTTCTTATTTAATTTATAATTCATTTTTGTAATTAATTGTTCCCTTCCCTGTAAGATCTCTTATTCTTGTCTAAACTATGATTCAATTATTCCATCAGTGTTTACCTTGTTTGAGAGGACTTAAATAGGAAAGAAAATTGAATAAGTTAAATAGGATAATTATATAGGAAATTAATTTTAATTTCATTAAACAAGTAAGTGTAGAGAATGAAAAAATTTTAAACTGCCAGGAGCTATAGAAATGTAATTTATTTATTTACCCATTCATTCATTCATTTGATATATATTTACCAAGTATCTATATGTGCTAGTCTCATTTGAGGTGCTGGAGATTTTGAGAAGAAAAAAAATCCCTGGAAACATGATATTGTGCATTCTACTGACAATACATAACAGACAATACATAACTAAAAAAAATGTATGTAATATTCCATGTGATAATAAACTTAATGGAAATCATAAAAGCCTGGTAGGGCCACAGATAAGACTGGATGTATAGATGGATGGATAGAGAAGGACTCTTCAGGCCATGTGGATATCCTGGCTGATTTATGTTACAATCTTTACATAGGCTTAGACTAGTTCATGTGAGGCCATTTTCCCATTCTTGGAAATGGTAAGAATATACTATTCCATTTCGGAGAAAAACTAAATAGACTTACGATTATAGTAGCGCAGCGTGTTAAGAAAGCAGGATAGCTCTATTGTACTGGCTTTCAAATAGTTCGCTCCTCCTCTTTAACATCTATCTGTAACTTTCCTCAGCTCTTGTGTAGGAGTTCTCTCACATTTGATTAGTATTTTGTTATAGGTATTAAATTTATTTTTGTAAGAGAAGTAGCTTTAATGGCTTAACATTTCTGGTAGTTTATATATATATGGCTTGACTTTACTAAGATTTTAAAATTTTTCCTTAATGACAACCTCTCAAAAATATTTCACAAGGAACAGTAGAGGCTAAACATTCATTTGAATGAAGCATCAAAAAAATTAAATTGAAAACACGTCTTTGCAGGTATAATAGGACGAAAAGTCAAGAGTATTAGAGGATAAAATATTTCTTCTTATATTTTGATAATCTCCAAAGGAAATGGCAGGCAGTATAAGAAAGTTGAAAACGTAAAGTAAGCAGTTCGGAGAAGTTCCTTTCACACACGAGCACAGTATGGTTTAAATTTGACAGAAAGCCACAGGCCAGTTCTCATAAAATCAAACCCGGTTCGCCATTTCTGCTGCTGACAGGAAATGTCATTGCTAGGAAATAGGGCAGCAAGCTGCCGTCTCCAAAGCATCAGCACCTCGGAGACAGATGAGGAGAAGGGGCCCATGTGTAAACAGAAATGACCTGTGCCCCAGAAGACCGTGTGTGATTTCCTGGAGCCTGTTGGTGTCTTTTTTGACTAGAAAGGCATTGGAACAATCTTAGGGGAAATTTTTCTGCTCCCTCAGACAGTGTGGCACATTATCAGAAAAGAAGCAATAATAAGGGGAAGAAAAAGAATCAGAGTGATATACTGTTTGAGTTCTGGTGGTGATTTTTCAAACTCCTGGGCAGATGATAAGTAGTCATGAGACATTTTGTACAGTGCATGATATTGAAACGCACTTGAAAAAATGTGTGTATGCGTGTATGTATATGATTTGCATGTAAACATTTACATAGTGTGTTTAAAACACCTTGAGCCTTCTAGCCACAAACAACGAGGTGTATATTGAGAATAATTCTTGTAATTTTCCTGTGTGTGTGCATATGTATACAGTAGTTTATATACTTCACATAGCATACATATACAGCTATAAACTCTATAAAATATTAGAATATGCAGGCTTGAAATTTTCACATGGGTATAAATATCCAATCTATATGAGAGCACATATCTGTGATCAACTTGTATTTCATATGTCTTACCTAGGGATTTGTACTTGGGCAAAAAGGGTTACAGAGTCCATTAGCTGATCTGAAATTATGACAATAAATCCCTGGATGTTTGGCTATGACAGGAATTACTCTTCTCTAATGAGTAATAAATGTGGATAAGTCATGTGTCCCATTGGATTACTTGGCTAAAATCACATTTAGAAGATGGCTAATTGTCTGAAATTTATCCAAATTCAATACAAATTTTATTGCCACTAATTGCCTTTGCAGGTTTTGGAGCATTAAGCATATTTAAATGTATTTGTCATAGCACTCCTGTGCGCGTGTAATGCGTGAATAGAATAGTCAGTACTGTCCAATTTAAGCTTTTTAGCTATTTTGGTATTTTAACATTAAATCATTATGACTCAAAATATAACTTCCCATTTTTAGAATTGTGACAAATTGTATTTTTAAATTAAATGTTTTTGTCACGGGTAGTCTATTCTTATTGTTTTGCAGTTTTGACATGATTTAATTGTAATATCAGTGTTACCAACAAGGAAGCACATATTGTAACAGCTGTTAGTGCCATTGTAGATTTGTTTGCATTGCCATTCTAAGTCAGCTGAACTAATTTACCCAGTGTCAGCATACTAAACAGCTGTTTCCAAAATTTTTATATATATTTTTTAAATAACCCCTTATTTTAAATTGCTTATATAAAATCGGCATTTGATGTTGAGTGAACAAATTTAAAAATCATAGAAAATATATAAATTTTTAGGAAAATAAGTGAGAGAGAGGATAGCTAAATATATGAGAAAGCAGACATTTTAAAAAGATTTCTAGGGGCTGGCCCAGTGGTGTAGTGGTTAAGTTTGCACACTTTGCTTTGATGACAGCCCAGGTTTGCTGGTTCAGATCCTGGGCACAGACCTACACACCACTCATCAAGCCATGCTGTGGTGGCGTCCCATATACAAAATAGAGGAAGATTAGCACAGATGTTAGCTCAGGGACAATATTCCTCACCAAAAAAAAAAAAAAAAAACAATAATAATAAATAAAAAGCTTTTTATAGGAATTTTAAAGTTTTTCCTTTATTAAACAACCTCATAAAAATAATATAATAAAAAACATTCAAAGGAGTTTTGGATGAGATATTTTTATATTGAAATATTCTTACTGGTGAAAAAGTCCAAGGTAAAAAAGATTAGATTGAGAGAAGGATAAAAAAGAGAATAAAGTGAGATAAGTAAATATATATTTTCTTAACTAAAAATTCAATGAGACAGCAATTCGAGGTCAAATGGCAGTTTGATCACATATTCCTACTCCAAACACATAGAAATAATTGACAAATTATAAAAATAAGTATAAATACACAATGGAGTTTGTATACTGAAAAGAGAAATCTCTGTGGACCAGAAACAGAGAGGGAACCCATGGTGCAAGTAAGGACTGTAGCTACACTGCTTATTGGAAGCCACATCTTGACACAGGTTATCTCAGTCTGGTGCCAAAGCCCATGTGAGGATGGCGACTCGAATACATCCTATGTGGCAGATGATCAAAACTGTAGATGCCCAAGTGAAGCCTATAGAGACTCCCTCTGTTTGTTCATGAATAGGACCTAGAATTCCACCTACCAGGCTGAGAAAGAGGTAGAACCACCCAAAGGAAATAAAAATTCATGCCAGGCTATCCCCAGGTGTGGAGCCTGATCTGCCACATGGGCTCTAGATGACTTACAAACCTCTTACAGGGAGGAGCATGCTGGAGAAAAATCCCTGGGAAGATTAAAGGACTACAATGAAGTAAAACCACATGAGGAAATTCAGTGACACGAAAGAGAGAGAGTGGACCCAACAATCTTGATAAATTCATATCCAAGGAAATAACGATAATGAAACAATTTGGAAAGGACTTTAACAAAGAATCTTTAAAATTTCTATAGCTATAATAGAGGGAATAGTCTTTATGAAATAAGAGAAACACAATCCATTCAAAGGTAAGAAATTGTTATTTAAAAAGTATAGGCTTCTATGAAAAATAGTCTACTAGAAATATTAGTAATGAAATGTATAGTTGAAATATTTTTTAAAAGAATACATGAGCTTTAAAGTCACCCAGAAGCAACCAAAGAACTAGTGATTAAATTGGAAGATAAAACCTAGAATACTTGGAATAATGTACCACAAAGAGGGAGAAAACCTGGAAGAAAAATTGATATATATACAATTAAGAAGCTCCACTTCACATTTAACATTTCAGAAGAAGAGAATGGAGATAAAACTGAATAGACAATATTCAAAGGGTTTATGACTAAGAATTGTCCATATTGAAATATTATTCATACTGAAAAAGCCCAGAAGAAGGATAATTATGTTCAGTCCACATCTGTCCACATCATAACAAAATTGTAGGATATCAG
The DNA here is from genome assembly GCF_037783145.1 of Equus przewalskii. Taxonomy (NCBI): domain Eukaryota; kingdom Metazoa; phylum Chordata; class Mammalia; order Perissodactyla; family Equidae; genus Equus; species Equus przewalskii. Next base: position 19,775,917 of record NC_091850.1, read on the forward strand.
AGATAAACAAAATCATACAAGCCACAAGAAAGAAAAGTTAGATTGCTTACAAAAAAATGGCAACAAAACCAACAGTTGAGTTCTCATTAGCAACTAGGATACCCGAATACAGTAGCATGATGGCTTTAAAAATGTTATGGGGAAATAAAACACATGAACTTAAATTTTGTTACCCAGCCAAATAATGATTTCAGAGGGATGATTTGTCATATATTCTGACCTTCTCTTTCTCAGTTTGAACAAGAAGCAAGAAGAAAAGTGAAAGTAGAAAGAAAGTGAGGCTACAAGCAACAATGGGAAAAAAATATTAGTGGGTCTGATAGTAAATCTAAACGAGTATAGACCAAAATAAATTAAGATCATAAAATGTACAAATTTGGATATATGTAGCTATAGGAATCTTTGTTATGTTTTAGAGTTTTCTACTTTTTTTGAAATTCTCAAAACATTCTATAATTGGATTTAAAAGAACATTAGAAACATTAGTATCAGAAACGAAACTAAAGAAAACTCAAACAAAACATTAATACCAGAAAAAATTACATAAAATCAGAGGATAAAGTAAAAAAAGTAAAACTGGTAAATGGTAAGAAAAAAATTTAAATGATAAAAATAACTACAGAACAAAAAGAAGATACTTTAAACTTTTATAATGTTGGTGCTCCTAAACGAAAGAAAAAATAAAATAGAAGTAATAATAAAAGTTAGGAAATAAGAAAAATTTACTAACCTGAATAAATATCCAAGTCTTCAATTTATGCAAAGAGAATTAAAACATGTGTATACCAGTTACATTTTCTGAAATTCAAGAATAAAAAAAACTATAAAGAAGCAAAAAAATTACTCTGAAAAGAGTAAAAATTAATCTTTCTTGAGACTTATCTTTTTTAACATTAAATGCCAGAAGACAATGGATTAAATAAAGGAGAAAATTGTATTACCCAACTTTCAGTATTCCGTGAAATTGTTCTTAATAGGCTAAAGCAATCAAAAGGTACTTTGATTTATATAAGGAATCCAAAAGTATTCCACCTAAAAACTTTTCCTGAATAAAGTCCCAAAGATTCAGCATAACTGATTGGGAAAGGAAACAGAAAAAATTGAAAGTAGGAAAGCTATATTAGAAAAGAACTAGTAATGATCATTGAAAGCAACCATATATTTATTTAAGCTTAATTTTGTATTTATAACTTCCCAGAATTTAGATGCTACAGTAAAAGAAGATGAATAATATCAAAGTAAAAAAAATAACATATTTCTCTGGGTCCGGAATCCTTAACTGAAATAAACAATACAAGGAAATGGGTGAGGAAAGTAAAGAAGCTCATGTAAAAAGGAATTCAAATTCGGGTCCTGTTTCATTCAAGACCTGATAAGTAGAGAACTATTGTTTTAACACTTTAATAAAAAGGTAGTCACTAAAACATGATAATCAGGATCTATTTTAATCAAATCAGTTTGAAGGATAAATAAATAAATATTTGATCCAAATTATGATTTCTGAAAATAAGCGTAAAAATTATGCAAAATAGAAAACACAAATATGTGACATACATTATATGACACATAGCAATTATGAAAATAAATATTAAAGGGTCAACTCTTCTATTTTAAGTTGAAAATTCCGGCCTTATTCAAAACCCAGAAATCCACCTATATGCTATCTGTAAGAGGTAAATCTAAAACAAAATGACTTGAAGGTTAAAGAAAAGAGAATAGGCAATGATATATCATACAATATTAAACAAACAAAAGTAGCTGGCATCCTATTTCAATACAGCCAAGATCTCATTTTGCTTATGCTAGCTCTGGTGGGTCAGGGCAGTCAGGGGGAAAGAGCTGTTATTTCTTGCAAACAAAGAATAATGTATACATTAAAAAGAAAAAACAGACAATATGGGCAGATTGTCTATCCAGAAAACTCCAAATAATTAATTACAAAAAAGTTAAAAAAAAAAGTGATGAGTTTAGTAGGTTAGATGTTTCAGAAATGAAGGAGAGTTTTTTTAACATCAGTAATTATACAATGCAATGAGATAAATAATAGCATAATAGCATCATTCTTCATTTTTCAAGTATATGTGGGGATGCCCCAAATCTGTTTGGAAATTGTCAACAAATGGTACTCACCGGGCTAATGTGTCTAGGAAAATTTAATGGGAATGTGCTGTTATCTGACTTTGCTGTTGCCATTGATGAGTAGATTTTTGTGCAGCATAGGATAGCCAATATGGAAGAAAAGTTGAACAAACTTACACAAATGTTTTCTACGTTCCTTGTCTAAGTGGCAGTTTTCCAATTATAATTTTCATATTTCTTTTATAACTAGAAATATTAATTTGTGTATCCTAAAATTCTGACATAGGGAGGAAAATTAAAATTATACAATGCTGAGGTAACAGAACTGAAGACCGTTGAGGTTGATCAATTAAGAAAAGTATATTAAATGGAGACACACACACTAATGGCAACGGTAGATAGAAAACCATAAACAGGAAAGAGAACAGATTCAAATGGTGAGTCTCAAAAGAAAACAGCTAGCAAAGGAGTTTAGCCAGTATCTCAACATATTCTGCTTTCTATTGTTTTTCATTATTAGTAGGATGATGATTCTATTTGTAGTACTATATATGAATTACTTTAGATTTTCTTTCTCTTTTCAATAATACATGTCATTAAAACACAACAGTGATCAAAAGGCCATTGGGATTTCTACTCTTTGAAGTGAATTTTTGAAAGTCTTAGGCAAAAGGTTAAAAAAATGAGAAAGATTATAGAGAATTCTAAATTTGGAAACAATTCACTATAATTTAATACATGATTTGATATGACAATAAATAGCTTGGAATATCAAGGTTAGGGGATAAAAGGAAGAAAACAGTAGCTAAAAACGAAGATTTTTTTTTAAACAATCAATTGAAACAGGTTGATTGCATAAAGGAGTCGTGAGAAGTTATTACAGAAGTGAAAGGTCAGGTACAATGTGATAAAAGCTTTTGGAAATACACACATGAGTTCCCATACTGCAAACCAAATGCCATATATTGACCAACATAAATAATGTGAGTAGCTTAAAGAAATTTTGGTCAAGAATCTGGTTATCAATCTCAAATGGTTGAGGAACTTGAAAAGCATGTGTTTCACGTGTAAAATAATGAAGAGAGCTAATCAGAAGATGAAAAATGTGGAAAGTAGACTTTTTTGAATATGGAGAAAGAGAACTTAGACATATGTAAAAAGTGATGCAGTGTTGAGTGGCAAATACGAATACAAAGGAAACATTTTCTTCTGGGGAAGAGAAATGGATTAGGCTTAGTTCTAGAACTAACTCACACCATGAAAAATAAGCAGTAGTTAGTTCAAGCAGTTAGATGTAAAAAAATAGAAACATAAATATTTAAAAGTATATAGACTCATGATATTTTCTCAGAGAATGAAAGATATCTTAAAGGATGTAAAATAATTATGAAGATAAAAAATAATTTGTCAAGAAAAGCAAAATAGTAACACTAAAATAAAAGACATAAAATACAACGGGAAGATAACTTGCATTGTGTATGTCAAAATTAACTTTCCTGCATACAGAGCAGTTACAATCACTAACATACACATACACATATACACAACACACAAGTGCAAGCACACACATGGAAAAATGTTATATTTTTCCAAAGAAAATATTCAGAGTCAACAAACATGAAAACTATAGTTAACATTACTTAGAAATGAAAAGCAAAAATCAACAAAATGAGATATTATTTTTATGTATCAGTATAGCAATTTAAAATAATCAGCATTTAGCATTGGTCAAAATGTAGGGCAGCAAATATTTAACACCTGTGGCAGTGGATCCATTGATGCAATCTCCTGGAAGAAAATATTTCAAAATCTATATCAAAAGCAATTTTGTAACAGGAATACATCATAAGGAAACCATAAGATCCATACAAAAATAGTGTCTGCGATATCATTCACAATAGTCTTGTGTAATAATAAAAAGAGAAGTAATCTAAATACCCATCAGTTAAAGATTGATTGGATTAACTTTAAAATATACATAAAATGGCGAATTCTATATCCATAAAAATCATATTTAGGAAAATAATTACATGTATGAACATTTATGATATAGCCTTAAGTAAAAAAAAAGTTACAAAATATTTTGTGTAGTAAATTCCAAATATATTAAATGTATATATAGTAAAATACTAGTATGTCAGTAATAGTAATAGCTCAGTGGTAGAATTTCAAGGATTTACTAAATTTCCTATAATAAATGAGCAATTACTGACAACCAAATAAGTGTTAAATGGTTTTAACAGCTTGAAACAACTTTGAAATGCATCCAAATAAAATAGGATGGATTAATAGATAGATAGGTAGATAAATGCATAGATATATGACACAGTGTGTAGTGGTAGAATCTATGTGATAAGTATATATATATGGATATTCACTATAAAATTCCTTCAACTTTGTGGTATGTTTGAAAATTTTCAAAATAAAATCTCAGAAAAAAGTAATTTAAAAGATATAGCAACAAAATTGTGATATGTCCACTATAATGTATTAAAATATATTTCTATTTCTTGCACTTACTGTAATATTGATCTATTTAACCTGAGCATAATATTGTTCCTTGATTAGTTTTAATACTCTATTGGTTAGAAGACAGAGAAAAAAAGATCTTCACAGTAGCAAATTCATAGAGAGATTGTATGACTGCAGTGTTAACAAGCTTATAGTTGAAATGTCAGTTCCACTCCCTTTGGAAAACTATTAAACTATATTTTACTAAGACTGGCTCTTTATAAGAACACCAGGCTTAATTGTTGCCCAGTTTTCTTGGTTTCTCCTATCTGTTAAAGCATGTATGACCATTGATAGCTCTGAATTTTTACCTACTCAGGTAAGCACGATAGTCCCCTCCGGTATTTTCTTCCCTAATTACGTGGAGCCTTCTATCAAAGTCCCTTACATTCCATCATTAGTTGGTCAGGGTTATTGCATGCTACTTCAGCCAACCAAGCTGGGACTCCTCTGGCGCTGCGCCTGAGGACTTCAATGTGCATTGAGGCTTGTCTGCCACCACTGTCTCTTTCTTATGGTGCCACTGAGGTGGAACTTTGCTCTTTGAATATCACACCTCTGTCACCCTTTCAATGAGGCTATTATAAAGTGAAAACAAAACTTCTCCCTGATACACTAAATGCAGCTGGCATGCACAGCAAAGGTGCCTAGGCTCCAAATGAAGTCCAAGAAAATGCTACTTCCACTGAGTTAATTGACATCATTCCTTCTCCAGCCACTCTTGTTCAGGTTGGAAGTCTATTCCCCTTATGCCTGGGTGCTGGTGTAGCTGGAACTTCATCAGCACAACCCTAGAGTCCAGAGAACTGGACTTCATTGCAGCTGTCCCTGTCTTGGCTTCAGCATCAATTTAGCTGTAAATGCATAACCACTGCGGTGCACATTCCTGCCAACTCACCATAACCAACCACGAATTTGCGTAGACAATGGTCCTTCCTTCTGTTTCATTCTTAAGCAGCAACATTTTAAAGACTTTAGGGAGAACATTCTTTGGGTTTATATTGACAGTTATTTTCTTTACCGGCAAGCACCCACCCTCACTGAACCCCAAACCACTAGCCTCTTGTGGCTCTTCCATAGTTGACAGTACTGAATCTGTTGAAGCTCTTGAGGGTGGATGGGTGGGCAGGGGTATTCATATGAAGGGTGTGTAGGAACATCAGCACCCAAGGCATCCATTCAGGGAAGTAAAAATAAGTTACATAAGTATGCTCTGAGTAGATATATCCTGTTGGGTTGAGCATATTACGTACAGATGTGTTCTATCAAATTGGAAAGACATACTACTACAGGTTAGAAACGAAGGATGGGGCATAAGGCAACTGAGGAATAGATGGGCAGCCTCTCCCAATTGATAGAGTCTATATATTTGATGAGATCCTCCTCAGCAAGCCACTGGCAAGTAATGCCTTGTGAAATCTAGATGGCAAATTGGTCAGCTGAACACCTATTATGAGCTGTCTTGCTCTTGTCTATATGAATTAAGTAAATTTGGGGATGATTATATGTGTGACAATCTTCTCCCTGGGTTGTGGCTTGAACGTCTTTTATATGTTCATTACATGGGCTGAAGTCCCTCCACACACTGCTGGCATCTCAGTCCTCAAGTAAATGAGATAATCCAGCTCCCCACACTAGATTTATTCAAGGGCTAATTCCAGCTCAGAAGAGGCTTCCCTCCTGGTCAGGTGGCTCATGTATCAACAGATATAGGCCAGAGCTAAGTACTTTGTGCAAAGACCTCTCTGCTGTGTTCACCTTATTGTATTAAACTTGCACACCAATTAAAGGTGTTTAGGAAATTTGATATTAGTGAACCAGCTTTATGATGACTTATATATCAGAGGCTTATAAATTTAGAAATCCTTTTCTTCCTACTCTGGTAACCAAAGTTTCCCTCTGTAACACTGCTACTACAACCATTATCTCTTTTATTTTTCTCTCTCTGCCTTATATAGGCTCTACATTGGTTTTTTTTTTTTTTTTTTTTTTTTTTTGGCTAGTAGGGTAACTACCTGGAAGATTAGCCCTTCAAATATAGCTCCTCACCTTCTTGGAGGGCACTAACTTGAGTCCTTCATGCCGCAAATGGAAGAACTTCACCTTGAGGCTCCTAAAAGTAGAAAGAAGAGTTTAGTACCCCCACCAACCCCCACTGGCTTAAAAAGTTATGTAGGTAACATAGGCAAGAGCACCCTTATTTCCAATCTGTGATAAAAGTTTACAGCATCAAGCTCTCTTCACTTTTGCACCCAGCACAATGCTATTGGTACTGTCCTGAAATATAACCCTAGGTAAAGTGTAGACCTTGAAGATTGAAGAGTCTGCTTTCTACTAGGTTTAATAGATAGAAGGTCCATAGCTCAAGGTGCACCATCTTGCTAGCACCTAGATACTTTCTCCGGTTAGAAAAGCAACAATACTCAGCACTAAGGAAATCAGAGTAAAAAACATAGAACTTAAGTCTAAGAAAGTAGAATTAAAAACAAGAATCCAAGAAATAATTTTAAAAAATAACTTTATTCTGGATATTGGAGAAATTGCTGAGCATTTGGAGTGAAAGCAGTGAGAACATGGCCAATTTGTGGAACTCGTCAGTATCTAACTATGTCGAAAGTTGCAGAAATAGACTGGTAACTCACCATACTGAGGGAAAAACTGAAGTTTTGATGTAAACTTAGACACAAGAAGGTAATATTGGCATCAACCTCTGAAACCTTTCAAAGCACACAGAAGACTTTAGAGAAACTCAGGAGTCACTATCTAGTCCTCCCTGACCTAGCAACAGCTTTTTCCCCTTCAAATACCAATATCAAAGATAAATTAAAAATGAATAGCCAGCTTATTCAATTGTTCTTTTCAAAAGACGTATATGTGTTCAACAAAAATTTTTGAGAAATTATTTTATCTGAGAAATTGTGATGGGTTCTGTGAAGGCTCAAAAACTCCCTAGAAAGAAACATATTAAAGAAAGGTTACATGTGGGAAAAATACTGAAAATAGGTTTAAAAGAGTTTTAATATTTAAATATGTACAACAACTTCTTAAAAAATTCTCAGGATTGATCAAATAGATTTTGGTGGACTAAATTGAATATAACCTTGTTTCTTTAAGAGATTCTCAGCTCCAAAAATATAATTTGGTATCTTCCATTTGTAAATGACATAGAATTTACAGAACAAGTATATATTTGTTTAACACTCACACACACAGTATGCAATTTGAGGATTATCGTTATTTTACAAGAGAGGAACTAAGATTCAAAGACATCAACTTACCCATCCATACATGTACTATATAACCAATTGGACTTGACCCAGGTCTTCCTTCTGGTCTAGGAATTTTTTCCATTGTATTAGAGATGACCTTTTGTCGTGACTGGTTCATGGACACATGTGTGTCTGATAAAAGGAAAAGTGAAAGAAGCATCATGAATACTTTTCTCTTGATTCAGAGAACGTATTAAGATTTTACATGCTCTAGAACAGCAGTTTGCAAGGTGTGAGCTCTGTAGTATTTCTATCAACTGAGAACTTGGTAGAAATACAAATTCTTAAGCTCCATCCCAGATGTACTCAATCAGAAACTGGAGGTGGAGCTTTGAAATTTGTGTTTTAACTAGGCTTCCAGATAATTTTGATGCATGCTAAAGTTTTAATTCTCTAATTAAATGGAAAATTATCTAATTAACCTGGTAGAAATATCTAGGAGGCTCTGTACCTAATACACTTGAATTATTTGCATTTTATACGAAGCTTTTTTACATTCTAAAATTATTGTTTCTAAAATCCAAAAGTTTTAATAAAACTATTAGCACTTCTTTTTGGTAAGTGAAAATAACATTTTCAGGGGATTTGATGTTGCCAATATATATTGCTTAAATGGTAGTTTAATCAAAATTTAACTTGTAATTACACTTAAAAAATAAGTTGAAATTAGAGTTAATCTCTGTTCATTATTTTTAATCTAACCAGATTATATTATGCCAAAACAAGTTTTTTGAGTCAGATAAAAATTGCCATAAGCACTAAAACACTTATTTTTAAAGTTTATAGCCAAGTGCATTTTGCTATAAATTACTGTGTAATTTGTAATTTGTGATATTTGTGAGACTTCAAAATAACTCTTGATTTTCCACTCTTTCCATTAAGACTAGTTCTATCTGATATCAAAAATATTGAATTCAGTATTATTTACCAAATATGCACTATATTTTTTTTTTAAAGTAAGCAAATTAAAACTGTAAAAGCTGGTTGAAGCGTATCAGAGTGGAGAACATTACCAACCCACTGAAATAACCAGTTGCTATAATTTTCGCTATACTCAATCAAATTGAAATTCTGCTGTCTGATTCTATTTCATTTTAAAAGCCCACTTGAGGCAAGTTAATATTTCCTTGCCCATGTGCATGCTGTCTGATTTGGCCAATGGCTCTTGCTAATTCACAGTGACAATTTTGAATGATGTCATCACTTTTTTATCACTTCTGAGTTCAATGCATTTAAAGTTGAAAAATATGGTAACACTATCATGGTAAGAAGCATTATCACAGAAAAGACAATAACAAATATCATTTCTAAATTGTCTCTGCTTAACAACCGTAAAAATTTTGCTCTATCTTCTCTATGTATTTATATTTCAATCAAAACCAAAGAGCACTGCCAGACCAAGGCTGTGACTCATTATATATCTTCTCATTGCATTTGTTTCTCATTGCATCCATTGTTTAAAAAAAAAATGATGAAAACATCTCTACTTGGAATTTAAAAATTTCCATAGTATGACCCCATTTTCTCCTAAATATAGTTTGGTAACTCCTGACTCTTTTGAACAGGTTATTTCTATGCTTAGAATGCTCTCCTCCTTTACCAATATGCTATATCATTTACCCAACTCAAACCCTTTCCATTTTCAAGGTCCAACTGAAGTCACTTGCAGAATGCCTTTCCTGTTCATTTTCACTCATGTGGAGTCTCTTCTGCTCAGAACCCTTATAAAGCTATTATAAACTTATATAATATAATAAACATATAACTTGTCTTATATGGCAACATCTTGAATTATTTCCTTATTTTATGTGTTAATGTTCTAATTGTTCAACCACATTTTAAGGAAATCAGTGAGGTGTGAAATAAGTGTGTGGCAGCACACTTTCTGGCCTTGCATTTCTCTTTGGTCAAGCTCTTTTGGACTAATCTTTGACCACGCTGTGTGATTTTAGGTAACAAATTATTTGTGCTTCAATGTCCTCATCTGTACAATGACAATAAAGAATCAGCCTTCTGAGACTTGATACATGTAAAGTGTTCATTGATGTGGAAATTATTATAAGGGAAGATAGGAAAAAACAATGGAATGGAAATTTCAAATATGAAAAAATCTTATCTGAGATTTTATTCATTAACTAGCCTAGAAAGTTCACAATATCCTATTTGTTTTTTTTTTTTCCTTATCTGCGAAATGGAAATCTTGTCTTTGGTGATCTCAAAAGTCTATCCTGAGTGGGGATGTTGTCAAATTAAGTCCCTCCTTCTTTCCTTCCTTCTTTCTTTCCTTCCTTCCTACCTCTTTCTTTTTTTTATTTTCTCCTTCTCAGAATTAAAAGTCTGAAATGCCCACAGACAATTTTCAAAACTATTTGACAAATTTTTGGAAAAGAGGTCGTGGCATCTATTTCTTGGTTTTCTTCTTGTTTTGCTCCACAGATAACTGCAGTGTCAATGCCCATCACCTGTGTAACAGCTAATCAACCAACAACCCTTTCAAGCTAAATCACGTTCAAACGAGATTATGCTGCATCATTTATGAAGCCTTTGACTTCTGCTTTCATTTTACTCACCCCCTAGATGCATACAAACAGATATGTCAAGCCAGGGCCTTTTCTATCCAATCCTCTACCAGCAGAGATTCTCTTTTATGAGGTTTAAAATAGATACCTCCTCTAGATAGACACAGTCTTTAGGCTCTTGGTTTGGCTACCAGATGGTTGTTCCATGATTTAAAAAGAAAAGCCCTCCCTTTGCCAGGTTGAGGCAGTCCTGTAGGAGCCCCCATAGCTTGGCAAGTGAAAGGAGGGCTGGCTATCAGCGCACTCTCACTTCCTCTGGCAGGGACCTTTGAGCAGTGCGCAACTGCACATCCCTACATTCACTCCCCGAGAAAGCTATCTTCTTGATATTCTTACATATTTCTTTCCTTTCCATGTAGAAAACTGACCTTAGCTCTACACACTTACTTCATTTATGTTTCCAAATATTACTTTTCCAAATAATAATAATAATAATAATAATAATAAATTTATAAGAGAGTTTGGTTCAAAAGGAATGAGAATTTCTTGATCATCAGAATAACAAAATACTAAACCAATATTTTGGGAAATGTCTAAGAAGAAAACAATTGACTAATATAAACATTTTAGCTGAAGTCTAGGTGATAAATTAAATAATCTACCTAGATACTTCCCTTTTATGATTCTGTTACCTTCAGTGTATAGCAGCACCCAAGAAATGAGGGCGATATGGCTTAATTTAGAATGTGTTTGAATTAGCTTTGGGGCCACGTATGTCAGAGGGTATGAAGGAGATTTTTCAAAAAGTTAAAATCTCTGCTCTTTCATAGCTTCTAGTGTAATATTAACACTATTTGCATAATGTAGATCTTTGTATTGAATTTAGTCAATTTTATTATTATACGAAAATGGGTTTTGGAGAGCTTTACACTCTACATTATTCCTGTAAGAAATTTGAAAGGGGCAAATGTGCAGAAACAACTACTTCAGATTGGATAAGTGTATATTGAGGGATTTTTCTGGTTATGTTTTAAAAATATTATTCCCAGATTCCTGTACACATTTGGATAAACTAAATGCACATATTTATTATGTACATTTTAAAGGGGAGAAATACCATTAAAGTCCATGGAGTAAATATATAGTCATTTTGTAAATTATTTATCTGGAAACCTCAAGAGCTTTTTGCTGCTGTTTCATCTGTCAATTAAATTTGTTTTAGTGGTATAAGCGATAGTTATGTGATATTATTGTATAAAGTAGCCATGAAAATATATACAATTTACTTGTATGAATGATCAAGTAAACAAAGACATAAGGGTATATCCTGTCTTGATCAATGCATGTAATTCTGCAAGTGCTAATCGGTCTTTCCTTATTCTTCTGTGTGCAAAGGTACATGGTAATGTAACACACGCCTTTTTATTCATTTTTTAAAAATGAATTATATGTCACTTTTTTAAAGTTTGCTGACTTACATGATCTCGTACATTCTTAACAGAAATGGGTTTAAAAAATTTGGTAGATTCCTAAAACAAATTACTATTGAAACATCATGAAACATAAAGAAGTAACCAAAACATGATCCACCAATTTTTTTTCAATCACCAACCAAAATATGCAGAAATAATGCACTAATATTAATTTGTGTTAGATGAATAAATTTTGGATTGATCAAGTACCTGCTTTACTAATATTACCTAAAATTTGAAATTTTCTATTATAGTTTCTCCTTAAAGATGTAAAGTTAAAGAAAGTTCAGTAACACTTCACAGGCTATTCTGTGGAAAGCTTGTATAAATATGCCCTAAGACAATTTCATTGTCTGACCTAAGACTTGGGCAGGCCTGCAGAAAATTTGTCTTGGAGCCTCAGTTCTTATAGTTGTCTTTTTCTTACTATATCACCTGATTTGCAGGTCAGGAAGACAGAGTGAACATACCCAGAAACATCCCCATTCCAAATATATAGAAATAATAAAAAAGATACGTTTTTAAAAGAATCTTCATATATGTTATACAAATGGTAATACCAATTAAGCACTTTGCCATATGAGTGTAGTTCAGGGGACAAAGTTAGAGCTAGAGATGTAAATTTGAGAACCATCAACAAATAGATATTACTTTTCTCTCTCAAAAAGGAATGGGTTCTATAGAGAGAAAATAAAAATAGAGAGGATAACAGGAGCCAGGATTGAGGCCTGGATTGAGCACAGGTCTTTAACATTTAATGCTTAGAGAGAAGAAGAGAGGAAGCTAACAACAACAAAAACCTAAAAATTAATAACCACTGGAAATGGAGAAAAAGTTAAAAGAGTAAGGCATAAAAACAACAAACACGGAAAATGTTTCAACAAAGATGGTACTTCACCAAGTCAAGCATTCCTGAGAAACTGAGGAATATTACAGGGATGGAGAACTGATCATTGAATTTGGCAAAATGGAAGTCAATGGTGAGATTGACAAGATCAGTTTCAATGGGAGCAGAGAGCATAGAAACAAATGCAGTAGGACTGCCTGGTTAATGGGGAATCCACATTAGACATGAGTAATTGTAAATTTGGGTGAGACCAATTGACATAATTACATAATGTTTTTTATATTCAATATGTAATTCATCTTCTATAGCTATGTTCACCTGCTCAAATGAAAGCACGTGCATTAGTTTGCTAAGGCCGCCATAACAAAATACCACACACTGAGTGGATTTAAACAACAGAAGTTTATTTCTCATGATTCTGGAGTCTGAGAGTCCAAGATCAAGGTGTAGGTGGGTTTAATTTCCCCCGAAGCCTCTCTCCTGGGATCGCAGAAGTCAGCCTTTTCGCTGTGTCCTCACATTACCTGTTGTCTACCCACATATATCTCTGGTGTGTGTCTCTCTCTTTTTATAAGGACATCAGTCATATTGAATTAGGGCCCCACTCTTATGACCTCATTTAACCTAATTTCTTCCTTAAAGGCCCTATCTCCAAATACAGTCACATTGAGGGTAAGGCTTCGACATATGACAATTAAGAGATACAATTCACTCCATAACACCACAGAATTGATGGATAGTTTAATTTAACTAGAGTTGAGTGTGCCTTAGTAGCAGAGAAAAGAAAGTTGCAGAGAGAAAGAAGTAAGGCTATTTGTAATGAAGCTGGACTACAGAATCTGAGTTCAGAAGTGGGCAAGAAAGTTTGGGGGAGCATATAAGAAGTAGGCTCAATGGACTGGACTTCATAATGAAGATGAAGAAGTGTTACAATGTTGCATTATTATGGTAATAATGGGTAACATTAACTGAACACTTCCTGTATGTCAGCTGGGCTCATAGCAATGCTGTAAGGAAGGGCTAGTATTATTCCCAATTTGCAGATGAGGACACTGAGGCACAATGTGATTGAGTAACTTGCAAAGGTCACATATTTAGAAAGTGATGAGACAGGATTTGAAGGATGTCAGTGTGCTTCCAGAGACCACTCCCTTCACCCTGGTGCCCTAAGTGAGCTAGAGGAGGAAAAGGAAGTGATATCCACAGAGCAGAATTCTGAAAATCAATGTTGCTACAGTGGGAGCTTTATTGAGCATGACACACTCCAAAGCTGATCATAAAAATGGCCGAATTTGGACTACGAGGAAAAATAATTTGAGGAAAATGAATTGTTGAGGGGCTAGGGTGATGGATAGGGATAGATCATCTACATGAATGAGAAAGTCACGAAAATGATGATAGAGTGTTAGTGCTTTCTAAATCAATAAGCAAGACCACTCAGAAAAAGCATGTAGAGGACATGGCAGAAGAAATACATGTGGCCATTAAATTTGAAAATGTCCCACCTCCATAGTCATCCAAAGGTTCAGATTAAAACCTGTATTTAAAATAGATGATTTCCATAACTCATAAGAAGATTTTCTCAAACATTGCTTGGAGGAGGATGGTTGGGTATGTTTACCTATTACCCAAGCAATTCCACTTCTAGGACCTCACTCTAAATTATCAGGGATTTGGAAAAAGACTTATGTACAAGGATATTCACAACAATGTCTTTTATAATAGAAGAAAATCCTAAAAGTAAACTAAACATCCAAAAACAGAAGAATGATTAAATAAAATAACATCTCATTTCAAAATCACAATTTTGACTAGTTTTAATACCAAGGGAAAAGACACCTTACAGAGTGGGGTGTCAAATTATGTATACCTTTTAACACTAAATTTTGAAGGAAAAAACATTTATATATATATAAACTCATAGAAAATAAATAAGTACACCAAAATAATCAATAAATCATTAAGTAAGGGATGATAGGTGATTTTTCTTATATTCTTTATTTTTCTTTGTATTCTCAGAATTTTGTATAATGAGCATGTATTATTTAGTCAGAAAATGCATATATTTTAAAATAATAATTCAAAAACATGGACTAGGAATATGAAAAACTGCTAATTGATCTATTAACCACTATTGAATTAAATGTGAGATTAAGTAGACCTTAAGTAATAGAGATGAGGAATACGAGTACAAAAAGGAAGTGTGGTGAAGGGAGAACATTACATAAAAAGTGATAAATGCAGAGGAAAGTATCCAATATAAGCAGCACCCTCTAACTCATAGCAAGTTTTTTAAAAGTGCCTTTGTCAACAGTAAAAATTACAGACGACATCACATTTAGGTCTGTGGGATCTAAAAGATCAAGCTAAACATTCAGAAATCTCAATTGAGCAGTGCTATGTGTTGGCTGACAGATTATGGTGTGTACAGGGATTTTACATCCATGATTCCATAGACGACTAAGCTCGTTATATTTCCCCCAATCTTTTTTGCATAAGAAAAATTTGTGTGTATGTGTGTGTGTGTTTGTGTGTGTGTGTGTGTTTGTGCGCACCAATCTCTCCAGCTCCTCAGGTTTTCCCAACCTCATATATAAACCTGCATATGGAGGGAGGGGGAAAAACTCTGATTCACTCTCTTACGTTCAGAGTCAATAACTCTCTATTTCCCTCTTCTCTCTCTCATCTATTTTGTATATTGAGGTCTCGGAGGAGACAGGACCTAGTTCTTCTGATGTACGAGTTCTTCTCAATCATTTATTTTTCTCAAAACAACAGAGATGCCCTTTGAACTGTGCAATTTGTAATCTGGTGTATGTCTTTGTTCTTTGGGGTTGGGGATGGAGTGAGGGAAAGCGAACGAAAACTGCATGAAATCTTCTCTCACGGTGAGGCAGGTCCTTAACAAAATGGTATAAGGGTAATTCTTAGAGAAGAACAGACACGTATAATGGATTTCTTTTGTAAAGTTTTACTAAGTTGAAGACAACTGTTATTTACACACAAAACAGATTATCCACAGGAAATTTGGCTTTCAAATCTGACAGTTTTTTCAAAACTTTTCCTTTTAATCCTAACTCACCTCTATATCAACTCCAACTAATCTACCTAGAAGATGACAAGGATATCTCCTCTTCTGATCTTTCAGGCTGAGGTATTCACTGAAACTCAGATATATACCCACTTCTTCCTTTCCATCTGTTTTGAAATTGACCATGTTCTATCACAGAGAGTGATCCATTCCCAGCTCAAATTTCAGGTTCACTGTGTGCAATAGGTAACAGTTGTGTTTGATGTCTTACTTGTTCTCTTATCACCAGAAAAACCAGGACATAATAAATACTTGATAAATGTTTCTTGAGATGATATGCATAGTATTCCATTGTATTGAATTGAATTGACACTTCGTGGATGATCTTCTTTGAAGCTATATTATTTTGCTGGAAATGAATCATCTAATCATTGGGTGCAATTGTCATGATATGAAAAAGCTATTAGAATAAATACCAGTAAGTTGTATGCATGGTTGTATTATTCATATCACTACCCTCATCCTTTAGTATATAACTAAATTTATCTTTAAATATCTTTCAGGGATAAAGGCCTTTCCATGGACTTCAACTTTAAAAGAAGATCAAAACTTATTTTCAAAAACTTTCTTGCGTTAACACCTACTCATATTTCTCTCTTTCTCTCTAAAGAGTACGTGAAGAAGATTCCTCAGTAAATAATTATGTGAATATCTTCCATGGGCAGTGTGAATGAATATATCAACAAGCACCTTCCTTGGATGGACAGGACTTTCTTGGTAAAAGACTGATTTGGGATGTTCAAATGAGAGATTTCAATATTGGATTCATGTTGTGTCTGGAACCTCAGAGCTCAGTGTAGACCTCTAGTAACCTAAGACTTACTATGAATAGGGCATCTTGTTTCTATTCCAGGTGGCATAATCAGCCTCAATCCAAAGCAAAGCAAATCCCTAACTTTGTTCTTTCAGTGCCTAAAAGGGAAGTGTGTTTCATGGTTGAGCTATAGTAGGCTTCCCATTTGTTTCACCCCAGGGAACATTTCAAAATTAGTGAGAAAAGCAACTCGGTATTAGTACAAGTTAAAATTGGAGGTATAGTTGTCTACCAAAATGGCAACATAAAGGTATGATTTACTAAATAATTACTAAATTATTTCTATTTTCCACCAACTGCTTGTTTTTCTTATAGCGGTCACATAATACATACAAATATATATTTATGTAAAAATTTTTAAACAATGAAATATCATGCAAATTTAAGATATTACTATAATAATAATCATTATGACAAGTGCATAATGTCATCAAAGCAACTGCACTGAGCCTCTGCCTAGATCTACCATACAGCTATTTTGTTCCTCCTGAGGTTTGCTGCCACCTGGGTCTCTACCATGTAAACAAGGCACAAGTCTCCTTCGCTTTTGCATACCACACCCATCTGAGGTTTTGCCCTTGCTCAGGGTCTCAACACTGGGAATGAAATGTGAGATTCCTCTCTGTGGGGCTCACTGATGCTTTTGCTCAGTCTTTTATTGCCCCACAATGCAGAGACTAGTTTTCTGGTCCATAGGAGGGTAGGGTGGTCTTAGTCATGATGCTCTCCCTAAGACTTTTAACTTTTAAATTTTGGAATTCAAAAGGCAGGAAGAGATTTCCTTTCTTCCACTGCTTTCTCATATCACATTATTTTCCCAAAGAATATACAATGCCTGTCTCCTGCCTGGATGGAGATGGAAAAAAATCAGAGGGAGAAAAGAGAATACTGGGGAAAATAACCCAAGTTAGTGTTTCAGTAACAGTATCCTGTGACCGTTGTAACAAAAACTCCAGGATAACATAAAAATGAGAGGACTTTGCCTACTACTCTGGAATTAAATGGATCTTTAGGGAGATTAAGGATTGGGTAATATTCACATAAATGGCTACCCTGAGTTTATGCAAATTTCTAAATGAAAAAAAGGTCTTGATCTTTGTGTCAGTTACTGGGTCTTATCTGGGGGTTCTATTCCATTCCAGAAGGTTCCTGGAGGGTTCAGATTCAATTCAGGTTCTCCATAGTTAATGAGATAATATCAATAACAGCCCCTGTTTACATAGAAGCCAAATGGACATTTAGGTATAACCGGAACCAGAACCCTTTACATACCTGTGGCAACTTCATGGGAGAGATCGTGACCCAACAGAAGCTTCCTGTTAAACATTGAAATTGTCCACGTAACTGACTCACCATCCTCCCTATGCGCCAGAGCTGCCCGCCATTTACCTCAGCATCTAGAGCATCAGCTCCTGAAACATATTAGACTCTCAAGATATGCTTATTGGATTGTTTTGGAAATAAATTTAATTCTTTATGTCTTCCCTAAATCAAGTCTCTACCCTCAGTGCAGGTGTGCGGTAGTTTTTAGAGCTCTTTCTGCAGTAATTTACTTTTGAAGCCTTTGTGCTATTGGATTTTATTGCCACAGTCAACCGAGTGCAAGTTTGCTGGTTCATATTCTAGGATGTGTTCTGATTTCTGGGGGGTGCAGGGAGGGGCAGATGCAGAGTGATTCCCAGAACATAGAATTGTGCTATTATTCCAACTCCCTTTACTTATTCTGAGAGCAACTCAAATCTAGACGTTAAAGGAAAGCCCAAAATTTCAAACACGAGTGACAAGAACTTCCATTTCCTTGACATTCTCCTGGGGGAATAGTGCCTGTTATTAGGTTGGATTTGACAGCATTGATTGATTGTCAATTTGATTTAAGAGCGTAATGCCCTCCCTTTCGTTTTATTCTTGCCAAGGACCCTTTAAGATTTGACTAATTTTTTTTGATGCAGCCTTCACTTCACCCACCCCCGTGTATCCCTCCTTCTTACTTACAGATTTGAAAAGGGGATAGTTTAATAATATGCCAGTTTGAGTGCAAGCCAATTTTTATTTTCTCCTGTGCTTTGCTGTTGGCCAGCTTTTAAAAAACTTCTTTTTCCAATTTCTCTGTCAATTAGAAGCCAAATCTAGCTCCTTCTGACTTAAATTATTCTTTGTAATACCTTTGCCTCATCCCAGTTTTAGTGACATTCTGACCCTTAGTCCTTATTTGGCTTGAGTCCTGTAGATTTCCAGCTAGGAGAAAGTATCCTAGAATGAAGATGAATCTCCAGAAGCTGTTGAATCCAATCCAGGTCAGGCAGAAATCCTCAATTCTAGACATATGGTGCCTTTTCTGTTCTTTAATGTTTCAAGAAGACTTTCCAAAGTTCTTCAAAGTTATTCTGTGTTTACTGGTATGTTTCTCCCTATCTTTTTTTTTTAATGCTTCAAAAAGATACTTTATTTTATTTTATTTTTTTATTTTTATTTTTTTCGGATGTACATCATATTTCGAATTCTGTATACATTACAGCATGTTCACCACCCAAACATTAATTATAGTCCATCTCCCTATCTTTTATTTGGAAAATTTCAAATCTGCAGGGGAAACGAAAAGATTACAGTGAATACTGTATACCCTTCACCTAGATTCACCATTTGTTAACACCCTGCCATATTTTCTTTCTCTCTCATGTTCATTCTTTCTCACACTGTATAAATTTTCTCTTTTTCTCTCTTTATCTATCATCTATCTATTTCTCTACCTATCTATCATCACCATCATCTATCCATCTGTTTACCTCTTCTTGTGAGCATTTTGAAAAGTCATTGCAATCATCGTAATATTTTACCTCAGGAAGATTCCTAGAAAACACTATGGACACATAAGTTGTTTGTCCAATGCCTGACAAACTTATTAAAAACAAACAGAAAAACACATATTAATGGGTTTATGTAGCAGAAAAGGAAGTTTTCATTTAGTGAATCACGTGTATTTCTGTGTGTGGGTCGTGTGTGTGTGTAGAGATAGTCTCTATTAATTTGGGAGCATATGGAAATAAATAATACTTGCATGATATATATATATATATGAATATAAAGTTATTTGACATGTGAATAAAGTCTACATAAAATTTAAAATAGCAAAGGCATAAGAGAAATGCATTCCTGAGTTTTAAAATGCATCCCTTGCCACTTGGTTCTGAACCCAAGAGAATTGAGCTAGAGTTGAGCTGGCACTTTGCCATGACATGAAGAAAACTAGGGCTCTGATGAATTTTGACATGGCGGTACTTGCGGTCTCCTAAGGGACTGTCATACACTGCTTTTCCTTTCTGGGGTAATAGGCACAAAACCTGCATTAAGTTATATTCTTTGTCCCAATCTTCCATGCTATAGAAATGTCGTCACAGCACATTGCAGCACAGAAGGGAGGAGAGGAAGCGAAAGGGAGTCTGCTGTCTAGGAGATGTGTGTGGAAGGGAAACAGAATATGATTATCAGGAAGACAACCTCAGCCCTTTGTAAGTGGAAGGATATCTTTTCTTTCTAAGAATCTGCTGGTGGCACAGTTTTATTTCCAATGACTAATGTGCAGCTGGAATTCTTTAAGCCCCATGGCAGCCTGGGTCTCCTGGGCTTTCTGGATCTGGAGCAATCACCCTGAGAATAGCTGAGAGGACAATGAAATGAGGAAAAGGCAAATGTAGGACAGATCTGCACCAGGACCATGGTTCAGAGAGGTCAAGAGTGTGTCTGATCTGATGGAGCCAACAAGCACCATTTCTGTGGCAGCCTGAACTTCCTTCTAAAGCAAGCAGCCTTCCAAGTCACCTCCAAGTAAAAATTCCCTGGCTCACAAGGTAAACTTTGAAAAGGGTGGCTCAGAATGTATTTGACAGAGATAGAGGAATATGCAGGAGTACCCTGTCACCCTAGACACCATCTTTTTACAGATGTGTCAAGGGATTCCCCTGGTCTGCAGTCTGAATAATGGATTGTTTAGTTATTATTCTCTCTCTCTCTCCTCCAAACCCTTGTGCTGCTTCAATTAAAAGTAAATTAAGGGGCCTGCCTGGTGACGCAGCAGTTAAGTTCGCATATTCCCCTTTGGTGGCCCGGGGTTCGCCAGTTCAGATTCCAGGCACAGACCTATGCACCACTTGTCAAGCCATACTGTGGCAGGTGTCCCACACATAAAGTAGAGGAAGATGGGCCTGGATGTTAGCTCAGGCCCCCATCATCCTCAACAAAAAGAAAGGAGGATTGGCTGCAGATGTTAGCTCAGGGCCAATCTTCCTCAAAAAAAAAATTAAATTAAATTTAAAAAGTAAAAAAAGTAAATTAAAAGGAAGGCTCAAATAGAAATTTCATGTATTAGCAACTAAAGCACACACAGTGACCCAGTGTCCTTTTGCTATAGCTCAATTTAGCCGCTTAGCATGGAATTCATAGCTGATCACTATTCTTCCTTTTAATTAGTCCAAAACATGTCATCATCATCATTATCGTCATCATCATCCAGCTTAACAGATGTTATTATGTTGAATGAACTTAAAATATATTTAGATACATATTTATATAAATGCAAATATAGACATAAATACAAGAAAAAATACAACACATTAAATTTTAAAGACTAGATTATTTGCCTGTTGCGCTCCTCCTTGTACTCCGAAAAGTGATTTCCTAAAGGGCAGGTATGGTGTCTTATTCACATGTGTTCCTTGTATAATGTCAATTATATTAGGCCCTTAGGAAAGGTGTTTTTTTTTTTTAAGAATGAAGTCCATTGGGCTGGCCCTGTGGCCTAGTGGTTGGGTTTGTACATTCTGCTTTGGTGGCCAGGGTTCCCAGATTTGGATCCCACGTGTGGACCTATACACTGCTCAAAAAGCCATGCTGTGGCAGCATCCCACATACAAAACAGAGGAAGACTGGCACAGATGTTAGCTCAGTGGCAATCTTCTTCAAGCAAAAAGAGGAAGATTGGGGGCCAGACCTGTGGCCAAGTGGTTAAGTTCACACACTTGGCTTTGGTGGTGCAGTGTTTGCCAGTTTGGATCCTGGGCGTGGACCTACACACTGCTCATTAAGCCATGCTGTGGTGGCATCCCACATAGAAGAACTAGAACGACTTACATCTGGGATGTATGTACTGGGGCTTTGGGGAGACATAAGAAAAAAAGGAAGATTGGTAACAGATGTTAGCTCAGGGCCAATCTTCCTCACACACACACACAAAAAGAATGAAGTCTATCACAGCTGTTGAATAAATAGTATCAAACAAAACATTCTATTGGAACGTAAAGAAGGAAGACACTATACGAATGCAAAAGTTTAGGGAAGACTTCATAAAGAAATTATAGACCTTAAACAAGAAAAAAAAAAAAAGAAAACCTGAAAGATGTTCCCTACAGAAGTTTCTCCTAGGTGAAAGCCTAAACAGATAGGAATGGATGATTTGGAAGTTACAAAAGATTAACCTTTTGATGGCAAGTTAAATGTTTTGTTTTGTTTTGTTTTTAATGTAGCTTAATAAACGTTCTTGGGAAGTAAACATTAAAGCAATGTACTAGGAATTCAAATTGAGTGTCACTATGCAGAACGGATTAAGTAGAGGAGATAATAGAGGCAAGAAGCTTACAGAGATAGACTAAGACATAATTAAGTGCTGTGGGAAAGAAAAGGAAGAAACAAGAAGGATATAATGGCAAATAAAGTAACAGCATTTAGTGGGCAGTTAACTTTAAGGAGCAAGAGAGAAAAAGGAGTCCAAGATAACTCGGAGTCTTCAGGCTTTGATGACTAGGAAGTATTGTGATAACATTAAGCCTTACAAGAAAATAAAATTAGGGCAAGATGGCTTCAGGGTAAAGAGTATAAATTTGAGTCACTTCTTGGTGAACTGTTCACTAGAAAATAAAGGATGCAGGATGATTAGACTTGGAAGTCAAGACTGGAACGTAGCTCTTAGAATTATGTACATAGAGTTGGGGATCCACATGTCTCACATTGAATCCTTTTATCATAGGCTTCTTTTGCCCTTCTCTCCTTCACTCTTGCATTTCTAATGGCCTCCATTAGTAGCGTCTTGGCTTGTAAACAGTACAAATAACAAGACAAAGTGATTTCTTCTGCAAATCTACCAGCCTGTTTTGAATGTGCAGCTTATTCTTTAAATGGACATTCCCAACTTCTCCTGCAACCCTCTCATGGACATATATTTTATTATTTTAATAAATTTATCGCTTGCGTCCCTTGTCATCTTCATTTATTCAAGTTTAAACTTTCCCAGCTTGGTATTTGGTGTTATGGATATTTTCTTGTTTAACTGAAAATGGAAGTTTTTCCCCCTATATATAACTTGTTCCTTTTACTATTATTTGTTTCAAGAGAGGGAAGTGAATCAGAACGTTTGTTGAACTATGTTGTTTTACTTCATTTTAAGTAACCTAGAGGATATTAAATGTTGGCGTAAAATTGAGGCATGAGAGGAAATTATAGACCCTACTTCATGGGTTTTGGTGTCAAGAAATTGGTCTCCCTGGAGAACTGACAAAGAGGATCCAAAGCCTTTTTATACATCCAGCTATATGAAATAGTCTGAGTATTCCTTGTTGATATCTAAACAAACAGATGTGAAACAGAAGAGTGTTGAATTTCACTCAGACTTCTGCCATGTGGAAAACATTGGAAAACTGTCACAGCTATTTTCATGGCAGCAGGATTTCTCTTTTGTATTCTATAGCTGTTCATATGTGATTATTGAGAAGAAGAACGTATCCATTGCTGCATTCTAGAAAACCACTCTATTTCGGTACACAAATATTCAAAGCATCATATCTGGATTATTAAAGTGGCTCACTTCAGTATCTATTATTGAAAGGTTAAAAATATATCTAGAGTGAATTATTCATGCATTTATTATTATTATTAATTATTATATAATATATAATTATTATTATTAATAGTTCATGAATTATTAAATGCATTTTTGAGAGATTGAACAAAATTTGTAATGATGAATATGTTCTTCACAAACCTAGAACTGTTATCCTCTATTGGGATCACTTAAGAATCGAAAGGAAGCAGAAAGTTTTATAGTAAAAGCTTGATAAACAAGAGAATGAGAGAATCAGCTATTAGAATCAAAAAATAACCAGGACCTTGATTAAATTTTTTTCAGAGAATGAGGTTATTATTTTCTCTGAGGACTTGCCTTTTCTACTATTTCATTTTACCTCCCTGGTTTCCTATTCAACTTAAATGGAGGAACACTATAGCTCATATTTCTCTTTTGAAAAGACTGCTTATTCCTTAATAAGGACAGGTAGTGGTTTCTTTGTGGAGCTAATTGACTTTCTTCTGTGCACATAGAACATTAGCACTAAAGTAATGAATTTTAGATAAATAATGGAAGTTTCTTAACTTTATAAAATGTCCTTTCAAAAGATGCTGTATTTAATCTGATAGAGATCCAGTAAAGAAATTATTATAATTATTAAAATATTACAAAACAAACATTTATTTGTAAGCCTGTTGTTCAAAACTCAAACGCACTTCCTGTAAGAAATATAAGAAGTTCATAGGTGCGAGCTAGCATACGAATGGATCCATAATGAAACTGAAAAATGCATTAATGCTATTCATCTTAATTTTGGATCCTGGAAAAAACCAGTGGGCTGGAGAATGAAAGCTATAAGTGGTAGGTCCAATTAGTACAACAAAGCTTAGAAATGTCAACTTGTCCAAGATCATGCAACCGTAAGTTGCGGAGTGTGTAGAGGCAGAAGGGGAAGTAGTGGTTGGGTTAGCCAAGGAGCATGAGTTAAAAGAATATGGATTTTATACAAAGCTAGAGGATAAATAATCTGGAAGTTGCTTTGGACAAGAGGAAGATGTAAATACATTATATGGAGACCAAGAATGTATTTTTCATCTACCTTAGGAATCAGCCTTAACCGCAAGTTAAATGTGAATTAAATGAAATAAGTTCTCAAAAGAAAAAGAATTGCTACCAGTGACAGTGTTTAACACAAATGCCTTTTGGGCTTTGAGGACAACATCCACTCATTCCAACAGCAAAAAATTAAATAAATAAAATAAAATAAAAAGCACTACATAATTGGGAATAAATAAGTATCCATTGAATAAATATGCCACAAAAATATTTTGCTTAATGGCAACTTTACAAAGATATACTGTTTAATTGCAACATCAGTAAAGATAACTGTGTAGATATCCTAGATAATTATCTGAAGAAGATTCACTTGAATACCTAAGTCTTAGTGTGTTTACCACAAATTTATCACTTTATACATGTAGACCTTATAATTTTTCGCACTATTGTATAATGTGATGCTAATTAAGATTTTTTTTAGATTTCTCAAAATAATTTTGTATTTCCTGTTCACACTACAGCTAATGTGAGAAGGAAAAGAGCCTGAGAAACTTTAAGACATAGACTTTACACAAAGTGAATGATGTATATGTGGAGAAATCATGATTGATAGTACCTAAAACTGATGTATAACTAATACAGAGTTGATTTTTGTTTCCTATGGGGTGTCACCCATAAGTTTAAGGTATGACAAGTTTCATAATTTTATATGTGAAAATTTACAAACAATCTATTTATATTTGCTGATATTTTTGTTGGGTTTTAAAGTTGCTCCAGCTAAAATTAGACTATGTTACTTTAGGTTACAAAAAATCGTTGGATATCATTTTTATATGTATTTTCTTATATATTAACCTCAATTGTGTGCTTGGGAGTGACAATTCAGCCCACACATTTCTTGATCTTTATAGTCCCATATTCAAAGCTTTAAAGAGAGAATGCTTTTTCATTGTAAACAACCAGCATGTCAAATATCGTTGATGGGGGTCCTATGTGTTCAGAGACCCTTGCCTATGTGGTGGTTCTAGTAAATAAAAGACCATATATGGCCTTTGTAGCTTTACAGTTGCCGATAAGTCTCTCTACCTCTTATTCCAAGCCCTGACCGCACAGGAGGAAACATCCAAGTACCCTCAAGTGTTACACTTATCTCCTACTGAGAAAATATTGTATTCCACTACTTATGATGAGAGTAGTTAATCACGAAATAAAGTGAAGTTTCTATACAAATAAAATGACAGTTCAGGGCAGAGAAGAGAAGCAAATCAAGATACTGGCTTTTGGTGCTTTTCTGGAAAAGAACTACTTCCACATTCATCTCAAAGTGGTACTCCAACACAATTGCTTTGGGTCAAAAGCATTCCTTTCTTCTTCACAGATTTTTAAAAATCCCTTTTCTTATATATACCTGCTGTAGGTGAAATTTTGAAATGTGTCACCCCCTCCCCCTGAGATGTACCACCAAATCACTGGAACCTGTTAATATGTTGAGATATCACTTCTGTGTTTATCTTATGCTGTTTAGCCTAGTTGACTTTAAGAGAGGGGGGTTCTCTGTGTGGACCTGACCTAATCATGTGAGCCCTTAAAAGCACAAGGGGAAAGCAGAAAGAAAAGGCAGAAAGATTTGAAGTGTGAGAAGGATTCAACATAATGTTGCTGGCTTTGAAAGAGACAGCCATGTGGAAAGGAATATGGGCAGCCTCCTGGGAAAAAGAATGGCCTTCCCCTGACAGAATAGAACTAATGACTTGAGATCTAAAACCACAATGAACTGGATTCTTCCAAAAAATTTAATGAGCCTTTCCCAGAGCCTCCAGCCCAGCCAACAGCTTAATTTCTGCTTTATGACAACCTGAGCATAACCCAGCCAAGTGCACCCAGATTCCTGACCTAAAGACTGAGATCTAATAAACAGGTGTTGTTTTAAGCTTCTAAGTTTGTGGTAATTAATTATGCAGCAATAGAAAACTAATACAACATCCTTGCAATCATTGTTTTCTGGAGGATGGAGAGAGTTATTTGATCAATCAGACTCTCAAGTCTTTAAACACAATGAATAGTCATAGGAGCAAAGTTTCATAACTTTTTAAATAGAAGCTCAGGGTTAGACTACATAGAATAAATACATCTTCAGATATCTTCTGAAACTTAGCATCAATGAAGGACATACAAAATTATCTTTGGATGGAGTGAACTTAATAAGAATGACAAACTGAATTCTTCCTATTGTAAAAATAGAATTATTCCTATTTCTACCTTCACACATCTTGTTTCCCCCATACCAATATTTGTTGTTTCAGGATTATCTACAGAAAAGAAAACTGGAGACTCAAGAATGTAATTCCCAGACTCACTGGAAGGTTATGTTTTCTTGCTTCTCTTGCAGCTAAGAGGCCATGTGATTGAGTTCTTGGA
Organism: Equus przewalskii; assembly: GCF_037783145.1. Classification (NCBI taxonomy): domain Eukaryota; kingdom Metazoa; phylum Chordata; class Mammalia; order Perissodactyla; family Equidae; genus Equus; species Equus przewalskii. The sequence continues at coordinate 19,802,822 of NC_091850.1, forward strand.
AATGGAATATGTACAAAAATGATACATGCCACTTCCATATGTGGCCCTTAAAAGATATATAGCTCAAACCTCTTGTTTTTTTCTTCCTTTTCCATCATGACATCAGTGACCATTTGTTTAAGATGGAAGCATCATAAAATAAAGAGGCTTGGATTCCTGAGTTATTGCACACAGGAGAGCCCCCAAGGAGACCTCTCAGACCCACTCCAGGAATAAACCTTTATAAGTTTAATCTACTGAATTGGGAGTTTCAGTTCATTTGTTGTGGAAACTAACATGAATATATTTCTCCTTATATTTTCTCTTAAAACTATGATGTAGTGATAAGATAGTCTCACAAACTATTAATAAGTCAGTGTTATAAGTACCTTGAAGATTTGGACCTCATTTTCTCACCCAGCTAGCTCTAGCACTATCCTAGAAGCTGACATAAATAATACGGTCAGTAAATAATTTTAAGTGAATGAATGAATGCCTTGCTTTTCCAGTTATAATCTGCTCTTAGACTGCGGAAGACCATCTAGCCTACCTAACATTCCACTAAGATTGCCTATGATCAACAAGACCTTGTCAGACAGCTTCTCTGAAAGCCTAGGTTCATGGAGAACTAATACAAGTAATCGCCTGAAGCTTACTACCTACATTGTCCAAGCCCTTTCTTCCAGAAGATGATCATAATACATACCTAATAAATTTTATATCCTCCAGAATACAGTGAAGCTAACAGCCACACCTCCCAAATCAAAGTAAATTATTTTTTTAAAGTACAATTTGAGGGATTAAAAAATAACATGGATTTTTCTAACAACATATTTCTTATCTGCTCATTTCAGACTACCTACTCAAATATACACCAATACTAGATAAAACAGAAACTTTAAAAATCAAAAGCACATATCTATTCTAAAAACATGGTAAATATTACCATGACTAGAAAGTGAATTCACAGCATGGTATAAGCAGGAGTTGAAGGGAAGTGATGGGAAGCTCAATTCCTAAGAGAGATCAAATTAATTTCATTTTGCAGGAATAAGTCAGGTTCAATGCAGCTGACTGGGGACTCATAAGAAGAGCCTCCAATTGCAATAAACACTAAAAATAGCCCATGACCACTATTTAGGGCTTTGGTCAAAAACTGGCTACTTGATTTAGGAGACAAAGAGGAGCAAAAATAGCTTAATAGCTTTAAACTGGGATAAACTACCTGATGGATCAGCACCTGGATTTGCAATACCTACAAGGGAGCAGAGCCTCCAGTTGCTAATTTATGGCCTGATGCCAAATAGGTGTTTTAGGAGGACAGGGAGAGACAATCAAAAATTTCTATGTCCAGAAGGAAAAGTATGGGGAGAGAGAAGGAAACGTTGCTAACAAACAAACACAAAGCACATTAGTCAATTCAATCTTAAAAACTATAAGAAAAAAACATTATTAAGCCAATAATCCAACAAACAGAATAATTCCCTCCCAGGAAAAGGAAATAGTAAAGCAATCTACAAAATGACATTTTGATCTTCAAAAATAGATAGGAAGCAATGAAAATTAACAGGAAATGAAACCTAGCAGAATTTCAATCAAGAACAAGTTGATACAAAACAATCAATCAGAAATCTAAAACATAAAATTATGACAGCTATGACAACATGAATAATTGAACTTGTTCACACAATTATTTAATAAAATTTAAAACTCATTCATTAAAAATTTTTAACAAAGTCATACTAAAATACTCTTTAGATGGAATAAACACTAAAATGGACACAGCTGAAGAGAGCATTAGTGAACTGGAAGATAGTAATTAGGAATACAAGCAGAAAGAAATATGGATAGATATAGAGTGAAAAATATAAAAGAGAAGTTAAGATACATGAATATTACATTGGTAAACTCTAAAATATGTATAATAGAAATTTTAGAAGGAGATAATAGTGTGGATGGTAGTAAGGCAGATTTTTCAAGACACAATGGCTGAACATTTTCTAGAAATCAATAAAACCTTATAACATAACAGATCCAAAAATCTATCAGTGAAATACACTAGCCTGACAAAAGAGAAAAAAAATATCTCAACTGATGCAGAAAATCATTCATTCAATTAAATTTAACAAACATTTCTAAAAAGATCTGAGCAAATGCACACTAGAAATCAATTTTATCAAGCAAAAACATATACCTACAATATACAGCAAGAATACTGCTTAACTATTTAAATTTTAGAAGCACTCTTATACAATTAGGATCCAGATAAGGATGCCTGATAGCCCGGCTAGCAGTTACATTACATTGAAGGTCTCCACCAATTCCATAAAACAAGATAAAGTAATTAGAGGTATAAGGATTGGAAAACAGTCACAAAATTATTATATTAAGATTATATGATTGTATGATTGTCTACATAGGAAATTTAAGAGAATCTAAAAACAAAGTTACTGAGGAAGGTAATACAATCTGATCAATATACAAAAATCAAAAGAGCCTTATAGTACAATAATTTCCAATTAGAAAATATAACATGGAATAATATTTTGTGCCCTTCCCCCAAAAAATAAGTCAAGGTTACTATGAATAAATATAATAAAAGATGTGTGAGAACTTTATGGAGAAAAAATTGTAAGGACCTAAAAGATGACCTATATAAATGGAGAGATTTACCACATTCATAGATATCATAAAAACGTCGTCTTCTCAAATTTATCTATAATTTTAACTCAATTCCACTGAAAGTCTCAAAAGGATTTTTTCTGGACATTGAAAAACTGACAAAGGAGTCAGTGTTCAAGAATAATGAAAACAATTTGAAGAAGAAAAGCAACACTTTATAGTAAAATTATGATAAAACTACAGCACTGGAAATAGTGTGGTATTAGTATAGGATCAGAAATGTAATTTAGTGGCACAGAAGTGAGAAATCAGTTATCAACTCAATTATATTTGGAAATGTAGTGTAAAATAGATGTGGGTATAGGTAGCAATTAATTAAGAGCAGATGATCCAGTCAAGATGTGTTGTTAGGACAATCACCTATCCATGTGGTATAAAAAAATGAAATTAAGTCCCTAATTCCCACCATGCATCTAAATTAATTCCAGAGATACCGAAGACTTCAACAACAAACAAAACTTCAAACTCTTCGACAGAAATCTGGGAGAATGCTTTATTATTTCAATAGGATGAATTTCTCAAAGAAATGATAAAATTTCACAAAGAAAAAAATGATAAATTTCACTACATTTAAAAGTTTAGTGTCATAAAAGACACCTAAATAAGGTTTAAGATCATGGATGTTAAGAGATATTTGACACATATATAATATACAAATATAAGTTTCCACCTACAATTCAAAATGAAAAAGTTTACAGACAATTCAGTAAATAGGAACCTGGTCAAAGTAAAACACTACGAATAAACAGAAGAGGAAGACCCACTGACAAAAAGCAGGAAAAGAGAGTTGACCTCACCAGCAATCACAAAAATACTAGTTGAAACAGCTAATCATCTCACGTTTTCAACCAGTAGATTTACAAAAAGTAAGTCTGAAAATAATAAAAAACTGATGAGTATGCAGTATGCGCACGTGTTATTGGGGGCAGAGGGTGGAATTAGATTTCTCATTCACTGATAGTGGAGATGAAAATCGGTATAAGCATTTTAAGATTGATTTTACAATATTTAGTAAGGTTGAATTATATGAGCCCAACAATTCCACTTCTAGATGTATTCCCCAGTTAACCTATAGCACAGGCCATGAGGTGACACCTGCAAAAGATGTTCTGTGTAGAATATTTGCATAAGAAAAACCCTGAAAATTATCTAAATGCTTATTGATAGGCTAAGGGATAAATACAATACAATATGTCATGTTCAGAAATACTATGTTAGAATGACCTAACTAGATTTCTATCTTTAAACATATAAAAGATTTTAAAACAAAAAAATGCAGTTCTATATCAATATCCAGCATAAAGAACATTCTCTATGTTATTTATGAGTACGTGTACATAAAACTTTTGTTTTGAATTGTTACAAACCAAATTCAAGATCATGACTGCCTCCTGGGATGGAAGGAATGTGTAAGTCTCAGAAAAATAAAAGGAATTGAACAATCATTTAATGGCTTATTTCTTGCTTGCATAAAAAGAAGATTTAAAGCAAATATGACAACAGTTAACATTTTTTTATTTTGAAAATTTCATAGATGGCTATTTTAAAGTCACGCACTTGCAGTAATCTGTGCTGCTGTTTTTATTCAATAAAATATGCTTAAGGTTAAATTTGTGACATAGTTTATTTCCCTCAGACCTTTGAAAGATCAATTCCCAATTTATAATACATGGAATGATCAAGTAATATATGGTGATTAGAAAATAGCCCCAGTTTCCAATCAAGTGTTCAGAAGATGGAGCCTGAATAAAAATGGAGTCAGGAGGAAAAGTACAGATGGCTTGACAAGAGCACATGGTACATATAATTCCCTCTGTATGTCCCAAGACAAGCTTCTGGAGAAGCATCATGAGTTTCCTTAAGGAAAGGAATGTATCATTGGAATGCACATCTCTAATCAATATTCTCTGAAGCAGGAAATACATGGGCCACCTTTATGCAATTGGCAGGAACTCAACTATACTCTGGTAATTAGCTCAGATTGAGTGAACACAAGGGAGGGAATACAGAAAGGATTTTTATTCCTCTCCAGTCAGGGAGCAGCCAAGGCCCGCTGTACAGGGAGAATCCACACTCTGTCAAATCTGTAGGTTCCTGAGCACAGGACACAGACCTTATGTCCTTGGGCAATGCCAAGCTCTTTATCTTATCTTTCCTTTCACTGACACTGGAATGTTGTCTTTGTCCCAATTGCTATTGCAGTAATTATGAATGAAATTTGGTACAAAATGGCTATGGAATTTTTGATTTATTAGATTTTCAAAGAATCCAATACTCTGTCATAATAGTGAATAGGAAAGAAATTAATTCTTTGCTGAATAGAATTGCTATTTAGCTGCTTTGTTTCTCTTTAAAGTATAACCCAAATTGGAGTAATTATCATTGGAAGTCAGGAACCTAAAGTGGCCCAAATTATTTTTCTTGTTCAATTCAGTAATTATACTTGCATTAACAACAGTATTTGTCTATAGAGCTCCAGACATTTCAGTTTGTTAGGAATTGTTTAAGCCAAATCAAATATTATTAACGCATGCACCAAAACAAAGGGGTAAAAGAGGTTTCAAACAAGAGAATTAGAGAAAGAAAGAAAGAAAGAAAGGAAGAAAATGGCTTATACAGATTACATCTTTGGGTGAAAATGTTATGGGCATAATGGTTTAAAAATTTTTGTTTTTAACCCTGTCTTGGCTTTATCTTTACTCTGAAAAATAACCTATGTGAGTTTTCCACGAGCCCTTCACGTTTGGTGATTTCAGACATAACTTCTTTCAAATCCTGAAAGCAGATGATTTCCTTATATCAGCTAATGCATGTGAGTGTGACCCATAATAACGTTTGGCGGCTTCTTGGCTGATGTGCATAATGAAAAAAATAACATAATAACTTGAATTCTGAATTGTGTCCTTCCTCTTGTTCTGGGAAATTCTTTGCGTCACCCTTTTGTTACTTAACTGATCCTACAAATTTCAAGGTGTATGTTTACAAACATTTTGTTGTGTTTCTCATGCTATTAGCATTCTGAAGCTTTCTCTTTCCAGGTTTCTATGGCAACGAGGGTACAGCACATTCATTAAAAAGAAGTTCTGTTTAATTGATCTACTAATGTATTGCTTAATAGTAACTGTTAAGCAGTCTTTTGTTTCCAGGTCATATTTAGGGTTCACATATTTGCATAAAAACATTTCATTAGCTAAAACCAATTATTAATAGTAATTGTCTTTCTTTAGTTTTAAGTAACTAAACCCTAATTGAGGTTTTCTGAATAGCAAATATTTGTAGCTTTCAGAATATACTTGCCGTCTGAGCTCAGTTTGCTTTGTTTCCGTAAGCAGCAAGAAAATTACAGAGCTTGAGAATTTTGATCAAAGGCAAAAATAAGGTGTCTCTTCTTTACAACTGAGAGTTAGATATTCAAGAAGCTAATGCTGGGCCACATCACATATTTAATAACAATGATAGCTGTTTGTAACTTTCAATATTAAAATACGCAAGATATGAATACAAAATTTATATTAGAGCCTTTTCATGGCACTCAAGGGAAATCCTGATGCTACCTGTATATTTAGGGATTACGAACACATTTTAGATTTAATGCTTGTAAGCATAAAGATTTTTAAGTAAAAGGGAAGTGTTTCATTTAGGTGGAAAAAATAAACAAATTATCCTAACAATGCAAGCCAAAACATGTGTAATTGGTACTTGTCTTTGAGTAAAATGAGATTAAAATGTGTCTGTACATAACCACATGTATATGAGAGTTTGTATGTTTGTAAACATTTTGAGGGTTAGAAAGTGATTTAGATATGTACCTGTATAGAGACATTTATGCCTACAACAAATGTTAATTCTAATCTCTTTGACGAAGAGACTCATTCTTACTTACATATATTACTGCTCTATTAAAGGATTTGATTTAAAAAAATTAAACTAGGAAACAATTTGAATGCCAAACATGCACCTTACTGACCAAATCTCTTCCTCAATATGTCAATTCAATTCCTTTACATATTCTTCTTTATATTTTCAGAAATATTTACCTTTTATTTTTTATGTTATTTATTATTATTTTGTTATTTATATTTGATCCTTGGCTTACTCTTGTCCTGCCATTGAATTACTTATATTCAAGGAATTTTTAAAATCAGGTCATATGCCTATAAATATAGTTTACTGAAGGCAATCACCTCATCCCTCCAAACTGCCTGAAAATATAATTAACACACACATTCTCTTTCTTTCTCTATTACTTTCCCTCCCTGCATTCTTGACCTCCATGTGTCTTTGCAGAGACATTAATAACATTAACATTACAATTAAAAAGCTAGACAGCACAACAAGGCTGCCTGACAAGATATTTTTATAATTATTTTTGATGCCATTCAGTTAAGAATGGATATCCTTTGATCTCTTGTAAATTAAGTGGATATTCTCTACGGAAGCTTTCTCAGATATCTGGTGGACGTTTCTATTTTACAGGGTGAAGCATTAGTTTTAACTTATACTTCCAGCACCCATAATTTTTCTAAGTAACAATCATATACATATTGTACAAGTTTCAAAGTAAGTTTAAAACTGAAAATATTTGTGAAATGCTTGGAAATTATATTTGCAATTTGTTGGTGTGTGAGGTCAGTAAATAATGCAAAGGCTTTTCACGCTGCTTGATTAAAAATATTTTTATACACAGACATTAGAATATAACTAGGTAAACGACCAAAAAATATCAGTTACTGATTATATTAAATAAATATAAAATAAGGGTCTTCTGTAATGATACTCCTTAGGGAGGATTGCTGTGAGAGAAAAGAATTTTTGCTTAAAATGACCTCATGGGTGTAACTTAAGGAGTGAGATGAGGACAATATATCAGTATTACTTTGGAATTTTCTTATTTATAGCAGATTAATAATACCCTTGACAAGATACAAAATCTGAATTTGCGCAATTTTTTCCCCCTAGTCTATCATAATATGAGGAGGCAGCCTTAACTCCAGCATGTTCAAAAGTGAAATAGCATCATTTAACTTTGTGTTAAAACCCTGAATGATTTCTCATCTTGGGATTTAAGGGGTTTTTTAAAAGTAAAATAACATTCAGTACATATTTATTTAAAAAGTAAAATGCTCTTGCTATGACAAAGTAGTGATGTAAAAATTCATTAAATAAACTTTAAAAATCATCGAGTCTATATCCTTCATTCATGCTTTAACAAATATGTATTAAGCCATTAATATGTGCCAGGTATTCTTTGTTACAGGCATTTTGGATACAATAAAATATGTATATATATTTTATTAGATATATTTAATATATCTATTTTGAAAGTGAACAATAGATCTAATAAATACATACGTTAGAAGGTGACAAGTGCTATAAAAGCAAATAGAATGAAGAGAGTACAGTTGGAGGATCAGGAGTGCCGTGGATGGGGGAGGGAGAGGCTCAGGGCAGGCCTCAATGAGAAGTGAGATTTTAGCAAAAACATGAAGGACATGCAGGAGCTAGCCAAGTGGACACCTGGATGTAGTAGGGTCCAGGCAGAGGGAGCAGCTAGAGCAAAGGCCCTAAGGTGGGACTATTAGGGGGCTGGATATGCAAATAGTAAGGAGGCCAGTGCAGCTGTAGCTGACTGAGAGAGCTAGGGGAGGAAGGGAGCTAATGAGGTCAGAATGGGGTCCAGCAGCCATGGCTTTGCCGGCTACTGCAAGTGTTTTGACATTTACTCTGATGAAATGGGAAGCCACTTCATTGCAGGATCTTCCAGGGTAGCTGTATCATGGTCTCAGTTAATTTGTAAAAAGATCGTTTTGGCTGCTCTGTTGAGAATAAACTGTAGGTAGATTTTTCTGGTTACTATTGTTGTATAACAAAGTGTTCCAAAATTTAGTGGCTTAAAACAGTCATTTAATGTTGCCGTGATTTTGTGGCTCAGAAATTCAAAAAGGTGTCTGGGGGGCAGTTTTCACTTGGGGTTTCTCACAGCCGTTGCATACATTTAATGGCTGGGGTGGCACTCATTTTAAGGGTCAGTTAGGCAGGATATCAAGGATGGCTCACGCACATGGCTAGGTGCTGCTGCTGGCTGTTGGTTGGAGCTCAGCTGGAGCTGACATCCAAAGCACCTCCTTGTTGCCTTTCCAGGATGCTGGTCTAAACTTTTTATGAAACAGCTGGATTTACTCAGAATAAGTGTCCCAAGAGAAGAGGACAAAGTAGTAGCTGCACGGTTTTTGTGATGTAGCTTCAGAAGTCATACAGCATCACTTCCTCCATATTTTAGTGGTCAAAGCAGTTCCAGGTCCATCCAGACTCAAAGGAGGAACAGCAAAGAATTTGTAACAATTACATTAAACTCTCCAGTTTGCCCTGTGGCTACAAATTATTTATGTTCACACTGCATGTAAAATATGTTCACCCTTTAGAAAACTCAGCACCCCCAAATTCTCATCACATTACAGCATCAGGCTCAGGCCTGAAATCCAGGATCTCATCATCTAAATCTGGTCTGGATGCAGATGAGGCTCCTCAGTACAGTTCCTTGGATACAGCTTTTTGGGTATCATTTATCTTGATCAGAAGACTGTGAATGAAAGGATGTGTTGTCTACCCTCCCACCATATACTCAACGTACAAGGTTGAAACAAGTGTAGGATCCATGTAACAGACATTGCTGTTCAATAGCAGGAAAATGAGAGGCTGCTACAATCACTGAGTGAAGTTCCATCCCTTTTCTCCCAAGAGACAAAACTCAAAAATTCCTTCTATTCATAGCCTCAAACATAAAGTGAAGAATCTTGTGATAGTGTGCACATGAGGTACAGACATGACTTCTTTTAGTCCAGAAACCTACGAACAACAACAAAAAAGACGAATTATCAGCTCCACTTAGCATCCCCTCAAACAGATACACACAGCCAATATACAATTGTGGAGCAGGAATAAAGACACTCACTTTCCGAAATGGGAAAGAGAGAAATACACCAGTCACTTATGTGAAAGAATTTTAATCTCTCAGGCAGAATTTGTGAGAATGATGGGAGGAAGTCCTCCTTGATAGTGCTCAGCCCATTGTTCTCCATGTCCCTTACCTTCAATCTTAGATAAGCCCCGATTTTTTTTTCTATCTTCCTAGGCTATATATGGAATGCGTATTGGAAAAGATGTTCTCCTTGGGGATTGAACATCTTTCTTGGCTTGTTTTCCTGTCATGGGTTTTTCTTTTGGCAATGCCTCCTAAAATCATATTCAGCTTCTTACATATTTTATTCTATCCAATCCATGTGCCAATCACATGTGAGACCATTCTCTCTCTCTCTCTCTCTCTCTCCTTCTCTCTCAGTCTCTCTCTCTCCCAACTTAATTATGGTTACCTTGACTGAATCACTTGTCAGAAGAGAGTGAACCTCTTAGTTTTTTTCCCACGAGCAATTTTGTCCAACTGAAAGGATTCATTGGAAAGCATCTTAATTTATTCAGAGACTGTAACAAAAGGTGTGACAGCTGTATCACTGATTTTGTCATTGCCACAAGACTAAATTCTAATTGGCCTTCATTAGTCAAACACCTTCTTAGTTTTATCGGTTAAGGATGAGAATCAGTTCCTACTTACAACCCCACAGTTCTGGACTCTCACAATTCCCTTTCACATACACTTGGAAAGCAGCAAATTTTCGTTGACCTCTCTTGCTCATAGTACTTTTTCAAATGCAGGCAATAATAATAAACACAAGCTATCAGTATTTTATTTTCTGACATCGACTAAAATGACAAGATATTTAGGTACTTGTCTGCCTTTCAAGTTATCGTAAGTAACAATGTAACCAAATATTTCAACTTAACTTAGTATGAATAATTGACTTACAAGCTTCATATTTCTCTCCATCTCTTTCCCTATTCTAAAGCCAATGCCACATATTTTATTTTAATTTTCTTCATGGCAGAACCTTGCTTCTGAACAAATTTCTGTATGAGTCAGGGGACACTAGGATAAACTGCAATAGAAAGCATTTCAGAAAACTCAGAGGCTTAAAGTAGCAAAGACTTATTTCTCACTTGTTCTACATGTTCTTTGAAGAGTAGTTGAGGTCTCTGCTCCTTATTGTCATTGCTCTCACTCTGGGACATGAGTTTCTGGTCCAGAGGAATTGTTGGTCATACTGCTAGCATTTTTTTGTGGTACAAATGAGAGGAACATGCTGGGCCTCAAGGCTTCTGCCTTTAAATAAGATACATTACTTCTACTCATATTACTTGGGCCGAATCAAGTCACACAGCCACACTGAGTTCAAGTGAGTAAAGCTCCTCTGACTACTATGTGCACAGGAATGACTTTTGAGATAGAACACAAAAGGCAGGCTCCATGAAAGAAAGAATTGATAAACTGAACTTCATTTAAATTAAAAAAAGTTTTTCTCTGTAAAAGACACTGTCAAGAGAATAAGAAGATATGCCATAGAGTGGGAGAAAATATTTGCAAGAGACATATTTGATAAGTGACTATTTTTAAAAATATACAAAGAATGTTTAAAATTTAACAATAAGAAAATGAACAACCTGATTAAAAAATGGGCAAAAGACCTGAACAGATAGATCATTAAAGAAGATACACAGATAGCAAACAAGCATATGAAAAAGTGGCCCGCATAATGTGTCATTAGGGAAATGCAAATTAAAACAACAACGAGATACCACTACAGGCCTATTAGAATGGCCAAAATCCAAGACACTCACAACACCAAACGCTGGTGAGGATGTGGAGCAACAGAAGTTCTCGTTGGTTGCTGGTGAGAACGCAAAATGATACAGCCATTTTGGAAGACAGCTTGGCAGTTTCTTACAAAACTAAATACACTCTTACCATATGACTCCACGGTAGATTTAGGACTTAGTTTTCTGCAATCTGATAACACATGTACCACTTGCCTCTCTGCTGTAATCTTGACTCTATTCTCTCTGTTCTTGTTTTTGTTCATTTATATGTTTGTTTTGTTCATTTTGTTTTGTTTCGCCTCTTTAAAAAACATCCTTACTGTCATTTTAGTGGTATTCTGAGAGAAAGCAAGATTATTACATAGAATCTTATTAAATTGCCTCTTTCCACCATTTTTTTGTCTACACAAAGCAATTTGCAATGTTGAATCCTAAAATTATGATCTCTTCAATTCCACCTTTACAAAATTTCCAATTTTATTTTCTAATTTCCATAAAAAATCAGTGAAGATATAATATTTCATGTATTAGTTAAGAAGAAGCCATTTTAATTAGCCATGATACACAATATAGACTGTAATTAAAAACACAAAACTAATTCGTTTCCTTCTTCTCAGGCTATATTTTTGTAACTGGTTTTTCCAGAGATATTATTTATTTGCATAATTTGACTAATATTTCTCCTGAACATTTAAATAAGCATCAATGTTGACAGGTTTTGACTAGCTCAATCACAACCACAATTGAATCTTCCTGGATTAAAACCAGACTTGCTTTGATTCTCAGTATCTTTTCTCGGACACGCAGTAGTAAGACAAGTTTGAACATTAATAATCTGTCCCAGATATGGAGCAGACAAGCAAACTTTGAGAAGCATTAAAAATGACCTTTAATTCCTTCAAAATGTAATTTGTTAATTTAATGATATTTATTGAATAGTGTCTACCACGTTCAGGGCAAGGTGCTAGGCAGGAAGGACATCACAGCAAACTAGAAAGATTGAGCCCTTATCTTCAGGGAGATAAATAGCAATCTACCCAGTTTACAAATAATTATTTAATAGCATTTAAACTCTGCTGTATCTTCTTTATTTTTAAAGGGAGAAATAATACATTTTATGACATTAACATTGCTTAACAAATAAAAAAAGAAAATCCTGTGCAATGTCCAAGTAGTTCCTTCCTTTGGATGTGAGTCTTACAACCATTCCTCACATAATCAGAAGTGGGTGGAGATTGATATGTTTGACTCTATGCACCTGCACCATACACCTGTATCCCCTTCAATGTGTGGACCTTAATTCTTGACTCTAGGGATGTTCCCATATAACCAATGCATCATTGTTGACAGAAAAAAATTCATTCTCCTCCATGGATTTTCTCCATATTCCTCTTCTTCTTTATCCAGTATTCCTTCTTAATTCCCACCCCTTCTTTTAGGTTCAGCTTCTTCCGCAAATTATCACTTATTTATCATTTCCACCCATAGATAGGACTCCAGGGCAGAAGACAGGAAAGAAGCGACAGGACTTTTCTGTCATTTAGCCTCATGGTGAACCTTTCATTGAGCCCAGATTAGCCTTCTGTTGGCTTATATCTTGGGTGGTTTTGTACTGAAGAAATTTGCATGTTTTGGTTAGCCTGCCTTGCATTACCAAACCCTCTTCTCTTATCATTGTAAATGTTAGGATGCACGAAGGGGTTGAGGACTGTTGGAAGGAAAACAAAATTTATTTGATTTATACTTATGTAAAGCATTCCACAGGTAAAAGAGGGGGTTTTGAGGGTCTTTTATAACAGAAACTAATCTAATATAGGTGGTTAGGGAAGATCCCTGTGGAAGTGATTTTTGCACTTAGAGAAAGAGTAGTAATTGATGAGTGTAGCAGATAAGCCAGGGATGAGTTTTTCAGGCAGAGGTAAAAGCATATTTCTAACTATAATGGGGAAGAGGGGACAGGGTACGTGAAGCATAGCAAGTTAGAAAGACAGCTAGTATTATAGGGCAAAAAACAAAAGCAAACAGGAAGTAAGACGAGTCTCAGGATTGACATGAAATGGACAGTGCAAATCCATATAGGATATGCCAAAGGTTTTCATCTTTATTGTAAGAATGGCTATAACCCATCAATGGGGATTTTTATCCTACTTTCTTTTTATTTGATTGAGATGCAATTTAAATACTGCAAATTCATCAATTTTAAGTGTACAATTTAATGCACTTTAATAAATGTAAAAAGTCATGGAACCATCACTAGAATCATGATGTAGAACATTTCCATGTCCCCAAAATTGCATTTTATAGTTATTCCATTTTTAGAATCTCATGTAAATGGAATCCTGTAGTATGCTGTCTTTTTTACCTGGCTTCATTATCTTATCAAAAAGTTTTTGAGATTCTTCAATGCTAGTACATGTATCCTAACTTTTTTATTATATTAATATCCAGGTAAATAGCAATCTGTTATTAATTCTTCTCTGTTATGGTTTATTTAATTTGAGTCCTTTGTCTGGAATTCAGCCTGAAATTATAAAATTGTTCCTACAGAAAATACAATCCACTTTATTTTGTTCAATTTTATAATACAGTTTCCAGAACATATGGAATGGAACATATGAGAAATCAGCTCTTCAGAAGACAAATCTTTTGCTGTAATATTAAAAGAAAATCAGTTCAGTTCTTCAACACAGGTGTTAAGTTTTTGTTTTTAAATTAAATGCAAGAATTTCTTTTTATGTATTTCAATCTACTTTGCTATAACTTTTGTCTCGTAAACATATTTCAAAAAGGTTTTCATGAGTTGTTTTTAAAAAATTTTAAATAGTATGTAAATTAATCAGTTGAAGAGCAGATCCAAAGAGAAACCTGATTTGTCTCTACCTAGTGGATTTACAAGATACTTTGTAAAAAATATCTTTCCTGTTAAATCTATATTTTTTATTTCAGGTCATTGAAGTTGGACTTTTTATAATTACATTTTTGTATAGATGTGAAGGATGGTTGTTGAACTGTGCTTTGACAACATAATGGCAATCATCAGTGATGAAATGATACCTATTTGCACTCATTGATTGTGATTCTGCTGGTGAGGATGACCCTCTGTGCATGAAGAAGAAATTAAAAGCTAAAATATTTTCTCGGTTCAATTAGTTGTGAATCAATATTAATTAAAGTAGACAGAAAATCTAGAAATTAAAAATGCATTTTCATTCTGTTTACAAAAAGTTCCTCAACAACATATGTATTTATTATTGGGAATTGTTTAAATGATCTTTTCTGTTGCCTTTCAGAGATGAACCAGGATTTACTGCCTTATGATACCTATTGAGTACAATTATTTAGCCCTTCTCTTTTCTTAAATCCTATTAAAATGACAAGGTAAAAATTAAAATGAGAAGAAAACCATATATTTCTAGAAAGCCAAAATGAGTGCCAAAAGCAAACCAGAATATTAAGGAATTTCTGGAAGATTCAATGCAAATGGAATCTCATAAGTTGTGCAAATCCATGGAGCTTAGGGACTCGCAATCTGGCACAGGGAACAGATAGCCTCCAAACAAATGGATTTTCATGGGAAACAAAAACATGAAAATATTCCAAGGAGCGAAGAGCAGGAGATGAGACAGCTATCAGTGATAGAGTGATCAATTCATATGCAGTTGAAGAGCAGTAAGTCAAAGAATTTATTCATTTCTTCTAAGTTATCCAATTTGTGGGTATCTAGTTTTTCATAGTATTCTCTTAGACTCCTTTGTATTTCTGTAGTATCCATTGTAATTTCTCCTCTTTCATTTCTAATTTTACTTATTTGATTCTTCTCTCTTTTATTCTTGTCTATACTACCTAAAGCAATCTATCAGAATCCGAATGACATTCTTCATGGAAATAGAACAAAGAATCCTAAAATTTATATGGAACAACAAAAGACCTCCAATAGCCAAAGCAATCCTGAGAAAAAGAACAAAACTGGAGGCATCACAATCCCTGATTTCAAAATATACCACAAAGCTATAATACAAAAGAGCATGGCACTGGCACAAAAACAGACATGCAGATCAATGGAATGGAATTGAAAGCCCAGAAATAAAACCACACATCTATGGAAAACTAAGCTTTGACAAAGGAGCCAAGAACATACAATGGAGAAAGGAAGTTCCCTTCAATAAATGGTGTTGGAAAAACTGGACAGCCGCATGCAAAAGAATGAAAATAGACCATTACTTGCACCATACACAAAAATTAACACAAAATGGATTAAAGTCTTGAATGTAAGATGTGAAACCATAAAACTCCTAGAAGAAAAGATAAGCAGTAAACTCTTTGACATTGGTCTTAGCAGCATCTTTTCAAATACCGTGTCTACTGAAGCAAGGGAAACAAACGAAAAAATTAACAAATGGGACTGCATCAGAATAAAGAGCTTCACCTTGCAGAAGATATTTGCACATCATATATACAAGAGAGCATTAATATCCAAAATATATAAAGAACTCATACAACTCAACAACAACAAAAAAACAACCGATCAAAAAATGGGCAGAGGATATGAACAGACAGTTTCCCAAAGAAGATATACAGGTGCCAAACAGATACAGGAAAAGATGTTCAACATCAATAATTATTAGGAGAATGCAAATCAAAAATACAATGAGGTATCACCTTACACCAGTCAGAATGGCTATAATTACGAAGACAAAAAATACCAAATGTTGGAGAGGATGTGCAGAAAAGGGAACCCTCATACACTGCTGATGGGAATGCAAACTGATACAGCCACTATGGGAAACAGTATGGAGATTTCTCAAAAGGTTAAAAATAGAAATACCGTACAATCCAGCTATCCCATTACTGGGTATTTATCCAAAGAACTTGACATCAACAATCCAAAGAGATTTATGCACCCTTATGTTCATTGCAGCATTGTTCTCAACTGCCAAGTCATGGAAGCAACCCAAGTACCCTTCTATGGATGAATGGATAAAGAAGATGTGGTGTATATATACACAATGAATACTACTCAGCCATAAAAAAGACAAAATCATCCCATTTGCAACAACATGGATGGACGTTGAGGGTATGATGTTAAGCAAAATAAGCCAGACGGAGAAAGACAAACACTGTATAATTTCACTAATATGTGGGAGATTAGCAAATACATGGAAAAAGAGAACAGATTAGTGGTTACCATAGGGGAAGGGTACTAGGGGTGGGCTAAAGTGGTAAAGGGGCACATATGTATGGTGACAGATAAAATTTAGACTACTAGTGGTGAACATGATGAAGTCTATACAGAAATTTATAAGAATGTACATCTGAAATTAGACAATGTTATAAACCATTATGATCTCAGTAAAATAATTGAAAAAATAAATAAAGGACAGTGGAACAGCTGCACTAGGGTCTATTTTCATAGCAGTTGCTACGGCATTTGCCCCAGGACTAAGTTCAGTAACAACGTTCTTCAAATAAAGTAGGGCATACGCTGAAAGAGACTCACAGGCTGCAGATAGAGACTGCGAAGGAAGGAGGAAAGAGTTCACACAATTGGAAGTCAAGCTATTCATATATGCCACTCATAGACACAATCCCTAAAATCAGGGAACCTATAATCAGAATTGGCATTTACTGATTGTTTTAGCTGGTGCTAAGGAAATACACTCCAGCTACGAAGACTGATTAAGGTAGACTGTTTCTTAGAAATAGAAATAAATAACCAAGAATCAGTAAACAATAGAAGCTTGTCAATATAATTTAACCATTTAACCAGCTAAACAGCACGTATTTACTAGCCTGCACAAACAGAAGAAGTATCCTCAAGTAAACAGAGTTAATAATAGACACCAATAGGTAAATTCAGAGAAATTCATTAAAGTATAACATCCTTAGCATAAGAACAATAAAGCTATGATAGCTAAAATCTCAATAAAAGAAATAATCCTGAAAGAAACAAGAAACAATAAAAGGGGCCAAATAATAGGTTTATAATAGAAATAACTAGTAAATTCAGAGTGGTACATTAAGGTGTAACATTTATAACACAAGAAAAAAAATTTTTTTAATGATTGCTGGAATTGAAAGCTCAATGGATAGGCTGAACAGCAGAATGGACATGACTGAAGATTATATTGTTAAGTTGAAGGATAGACCTAAAAAATTTTACAGAATCCAACGGAAAATGAATAAAGGTAAAAAAGATGAAAGAAATTTAGAAAATATAAAGGCCAGATGCAGGAAACCCAACAGCATCACTATATTTATTCTAGAAACAGATTATTAAAAGAAGATCTAATCAAAGAAATAATAATAGAAAATATCCCCGAAAGACTTGATTGTTTAGGTAGCAAGGACCCATCAATTTCTTTATAAAAATATTTTTAAAGTAAATGAAATCTAATAAACACATACTGATTTTTAAAAATATAGACATATAAACAAACAAAACCCTGAGAGAGAGACAAAGAGAGTCAGAGAGACAGAGAGAAATTGGAGATTACCCACAGGTTTTGTTGTTGCTCTGCTTCATATCCCATTCATTTGAGCACTGCCCTTCTACATGTAGCTGTCAATCATGGTTCTGTATCCCTTGAATTTGAGCACGCAAGTCAGGCTGGCTGGCCAGAGAGCCCCCATTCCTTTGAACAAAATTATTAGTCCATAAGTGGGTATTTGACCCAGGTGGGTTTCTCCAACGTCATCCTTCAGGGATGGATGAGAGCTCTGGGACAGAAAATGTCTCTCTTCTTTGATTGTAAGGTGCAAAGAACTGGTTGTCAAGAGCCAAAATTAGTATTCGAGTGTGTGCTGTTTACTTGTCTGATTTTGCCTGACCCAGTTCTTTAACTTTCAAGGTTTACTTGCCCATTCCTTCTGCTTGATGCTTCTATGTTTCTCCAGGAAGATTTTCTACTACCAACCACATTCTTTTAGCTACACAAGAATGGTTTTGTTCTTTATTGAAGGGAGACTCTTTGGGCTCCTTGGCCGCCATTGTGGGACAAAAGAGGAGAAAGTGGCCTTGCTTGGAATGGCACTTGCTTAACAGATCAGGACTAATGTGGTAGATGCTCCAATTCCTTCATGTCACTCTAGGCTAGGATGCAACACCCCAGAGCTTTAGCTCCACCTGTGCCCCTCTTGCCTTCTACATCATGGCTTCCATTGCCCCCGAAGCTCAAAATGCCTCAGAGCCTACTCAACACCCACATATGAATACCCACTCTCCAGGCCACGCCCAGTAGGCTGAAGGCAGGAAGGGGAAGAATACTACTGGCTTACTGGCTCACCCGTGTCCTGTCACTTGTGTTGCTGTTGCTGCTACTGCTGCTGCTATTTGGGAGGTTTCTGTATCAGTTACCCAAAGGAGCTAGATGGTGCAACCCAGGAGGATTGACACAATGTGGAGCAAACTTTGAACAAGGCAGTGGGCATGGCAGTCCTCTCTTCCTCTCCTGATGTAATGCTTCGAGATTGAGTTTATAAGGTCTCTGGAGTGAGAGAGGTCACAAGAGACCAACTATTCCATGGCTGTTGTGAAGCTTTGGACAGCTCTTCGGTACATTCCTCTTTTATTTGCTATCTTTTCTCCACTCCGTTATTTCCTTTTTTTCTTTCTTCTTGTTTTCTTGACACTGGACCCTCTGCCCCCCAATAAAGCGCTATCACGTAGGATCTGTCTTCCAGAGAACCCGAGCTGAGATATTCTTGGACTTCACGGATTCAGAATTACAAAGGGATTCAGAAAACAAAACAACAGTAGTAACACCAATAAAATAATAACAATAATAGTAATAGTTAACACTTATTGAGTACTTTTTGCATACCAGACATGGTTCTAAGTACTTCACATACATTAACTCATTAATTCTACCCCATGAGGTAGAAACTGTTATTACCGGTGCTTGGCAGAGAAGGAAAATGAGGAAGAGAGGAAGCTGAGGCCTGGCAAAGCTACAATGGCAGGGAGTATGTGGGAAAATGTTACAGATGATTTGCCCAAAATTATTAGAGGACAGTGGCAGTTCTCAGTACACTCTGGTGGTTAATGCTGAAACTAACTAGACCCAGTTGGCTGTGTGGTATACGCCCTGGAGAAAAAGGGGCCCTGTGAGTGGATTGAAAACACTGTTTCACTGACCACTATGACGGCGCTCAGGCAGCTTTGGAAAGGGGTCCATTCACATTCTAACTACACATAACTAAGAACGCTGTTGTCCTTGGACTTTACAAGGGAAATGAAGTAGATCAGGGATCTTGAGGTATAGCGGTAGTTTCGCAGCTCCACAACATCCAGCAGGGCTGAAGCGCAGCTTCTCAGCTCTCCACAGCCTGGGAGCAGAGCTTCTGCTCACGGATGGTCCCTTGGCAGAATTGGCCTCCCGGAGGCTTTGGTCCAGCCAGCCGTGATGGAGTGTGGAAGTACTGCATCGCTAACACTGTAGTAGTTTGGTGATTTGGAAATTCTTCCGCAGGACTTCCTTCTAACAAAGTGCAAAGCAAAAGTAGCCGTTCTGAGTGCACAGTTCCCAAAAATGCCGATTCAGATCTCTGGCGCTGGAAACCAAAAGTAGCGTTCTGGTTTCATCAACATGTGTGCCCTATTGACAGCCTCAGTGACATTCAGGAAACCGACATAACCGTCAGCCAGCCTACTGTTGTGATGGTAATGTGATTGGAAAGAAGCGGATTTCCAACTCAGAACTTCACCCTCAGGGAAACACACGGGCTCAGGCCACGGGTCCCGCCTTAGTTTGCAGATGGGAGCGAGCAATAACCAGGACTGAATCAGGGACACACAGACGCCTACCTTTGTAGTTACTGAAAGGAAAACAAAACAAATTCTGAAAAGAAGAGAACTGATATTCCTGCCTTAAAAAATGTAGGGGTTTAGGTGATTATATGTGGGTAATAATGTTAATGGCTGGAGGATTTAAAAGTCCGGGAATCTTCTGACTTCAGGCGAGACTGGACCAATTGTTTAAATGTTTTCCTGGGAATCTCAAAATGGGTCTCTCTCTCTCTTTCTCTCTCCCTCTCTGGTTCTCTCTCTCTCTCTGACTCTCTTGATCTCAATCTCACTACTCCTTCACCTTGTCTTTTCCTCATTGGTCAGATTTTCCCGTTTCTCAAGTTTGATTTCCTTTATGTTAGGTTCATGTTTCAAAACCCAAAATTTAATCTCAAGGTTCTAGAATAAAGTAAGTAATTTAATGCAATTGCTAAAGCAATCAGCCTCTTAAGAATGAGGATAGGGAAAAGAAAGCAGAAAACTACCCAGGAAAATATCTATCCCTATGCCCCGATCTATAAACACTCTTTGAGAAAAGGAATTGCCTTTAGAGATAGTTCAATTTTAACTTAATTTTATTGTGTCTTCTTGTGTTTGCAAACACTTCTGAGAATCTTTCCCTAACTACTACTTTCCGTCAAATTTACCCGTGAAATTAGTGTGAAAACTCTGAATTATAGGTTCTGATTGAATCAGCGTGTAGCAAGCGAGCACTAATTGATTTGACTGCTGGTTAGAGTGAGAACATTTTTCGGAAGTGTGTTGCTATCCGTATAGACATAGCCTTACTATCAACTGACACTATCTGTCAAGGTCCACCACGCTTAGAGAATACCATCTGATCGTGAAATAGCAAGAAGTTTTTCATAGATGAAACACCTAAATATATTCATGTTCTTTAAAAAATAAATCTCTAGATAGGTTGTTAAAAACAATACTTCAAAATGGAAACTGACAAGGCACGGGAGGGTAAGTGTGGCTCCATTGTTAGAGCTTGCTATAGCTCCCATACGATTAAAAATGGGAGGATTTTGATCGCTAAGGAAAGTGACATTTTGATTTTACTGTCTCTTCTCACCATCTTTCTTACACTGACAATTTGTAGTCAAAAAAGAACAAATCACACAGGTAATTTGAATATTGGCTTTTGTCTTGCCTTCTACCTTTTCTAAATAGACGAACTGATAAGTGATCCCTCAGTTTGTCTAATCTCAACAAATCTCTTTTTGCTCTGTTCAATAATATCACTTGACACCTTTCCCAAGCTCATTTACGTTAGCATGCAGACTGTTTCTCTACACAGATTTTTTTTTTTTTGAGGAAGATTAGCCCTGAGCTAACATCTGCTGCCAATCCTCTTCTTTTTTGCTGAGGAAGATTGGCCTTGAGCTAGCATTGGTGCCCATCTTCCTCTATTTTATATGTGGGACCCCTGCCACAGAATGGCTTGACAAGCAGTGTGTAGGTCCACACCCAGGATTTGAACCAGCAAACCCCAGGACGCCGGAGCAGAACATACAGACTTACTGCTGTGCCACCAGACTGGCCCCTCTATACAGATTTTATGTAATATGAATAAATTATTTAGTATGGAACTTAAACATATAATTAAAATAAAGCAAAGTATTAGCTTCCACTAACCCATAATAACTTCTAATAAAACTAATGGGCATAGTTGAATATAATCATCGAAATGATATTTTTAAACTGTCCTTCTGTTTTACATTTCTAAAACTTTTAGTAATTAGCATAAAAGTTTGAATACAATCTTATGTAATGTCAACCGGAATATAAAATACTAAGTATTTGTCTGTGCACATGTGTGAGAACATATATTATGTTTTATAAAACAGATCTCTTTATGTGGTATTAGCAAAGCAAATTTAAAAACTTAAAAATCATGTTTCTATGTATTTAAAATTTTTAAATTACATTATAATATATAAATGCCCCTTTATAGAAACCTCCCCTGTAAAAGTCAGCAGTTAATTTTTCTTTATATATGTTAGACCAAAAAGAAGTATCTTTATCAATATATATGTATCTTTTATTTTCCACATTTAGCATAACGTTCTTCACTTGATTTTTTTCCCTTTAGTAGTGCTTCTTGAGAGTTATCTATATCAACATCTAGACATCTAAATCTTTATCTTATTCCAGTAAATGAAGGTAATCTAATTAACCTAAACACACCCCTACAGTTGGACGTTCAAGTTGCCTCTGATTTTCCTTTTCTATTTCACAATAAAGTTGTAATACCCATTTCCGAAAATGTGTGTGTGAATGTGTGTGCATATGTATGTAGGTGTCTAATGACTTTCAGTTACTAATTACCACTTGTGTTGCTGTTGCTGCTGACTCTCTCTCCCCAGTCCAACCTAGAAATCTCACGGAAATAAAAGAAAAATATATGGATTTGAAGAACTAAAGTAAAGCTGTGAGAATACTTTGAGAAGTAGACAGGGGAGAATGGTTGTTAAGGCCCGATGGAAAAGCAATAGCAGCCTGAGATAGAGCTACCTGGAGTCATTGTCAGCAAGAATAGGATGGGGAAGTTTTTTTTATCAAGGTCAGATTGGTTTATAAAATTATGTAAATTTCAGGTGGACATTATTATAGTTTGACTTCTGTGTAGATTATGTCATGTTCACCACTAAAGTCTAGTTTCCGTCCATCACCATACATATGTGCCCCTTTTACGCCATTTGCCCTCCCCTGTCTTCCTTCCCCTCAGGTAAGAGCCTATCCATTCTTTTTATCTATGCGTTTGGTTGTTGTTGTTTTTATCTTCCACATATGAGTGAAATCATACAGTATTTGTCTTTCTCTGTCTTACTTATGGGGAGCTTTTGAGTTTCCTCTTCTCTGTTGTATTTTCTGTGTGGCTCACTCCCTGCCACCTTACTACTTCAGAGTAGAAAAGTAGCCGGGCCAACACAGCAGCCTTTACCAAGTAGATAAGTGGTAAATGAAGAGCAGCTGGCTACTCAGAGTCCTTTCCTTTCACCCTACTTCCAAACTACGGCCTGGCAATCATAATCAACTGAGAAAACTCTTTCAACAAAGAGCAGTATCGAGCAAAGGTATCAAAGTTCCCTGAGGGACACAGTCATTCAGTGAGGAGAGAACAAATACAGTTTGTCAAACTCAGTCTATGATGTTAGGGAATTTTTCCAGGGGCATGCTCTACCTCCAAACCCATCAGAAACTTCACAAGCTAGGGCTAGGTCTTGGCCCTCCTATGCTTTACAAAACTAGTTAAAATGATTGATCTATTTGGGGAAGATAATCTCACAGACAAAATAGCAGACATAGAAGTGGAAGACCAAAATAAAAGAGAAACAACAAAACATTATATGTAATATATTGTATAATTAATAGAGTAGGTAAGTCAAGAATTTATTTACTTATTTTTTTGGTGAGGAAGACTGTCCCTGAGCTAACATCTGGGCCAGTCTTCCTCCACTTTGCATGTGGGATGCCACCACAGCATGTCCTGATGAACCGTGTATAGGCCTGCACCCAGGACCCAAACTCATGAACCCCAGGCCGCCAAAGTGGAGTGTGCAAACTTAACCACTATGCCACTGAGCTTGCCCCAAGGATTTTTTAAAGACTATATCCATAGGGTTATTGATAAATTGAAGAAGGAACAGTCATTAAGAAGGCACACTGGTAATAAACTTTATAATAGTTGAAATATAGGAGACACATGAACTAAGTGGAAACAAGACAGAACCAAGAATGAATTTTGGAGCTGGAAGATCAATTATAGAAGGCAGTCGGGAAAGGCAAGATAGAAAATATAAACAAAATGTTAACAAATGTGGGAGATAGGACTGGAAGTAGTCATGTTATAATAGACCCGAAAAATGGAGAGAAATAAAAAGGATCAGATAGGATATTTGAAGAAATAATGTCAGAATTTTGAAGAATTAAAGAAGAACAAATGAATGTCTAACATTAATATGACACAATGTCAAGCAGAATAGATGGAAAAGCCCCTTCTAGACAAATAAGTGTAATATAAGCACAACAAAAACCAAGAGAAATTCTAAATGTTTCTAGTGAGAAAGAGATCACCCACAAAGGAAACATAATTAGATTGATGGCAAACTTCTCAACAGAGATACTAGAGATAAGATTTGGGGGATTATTTATAAAGTTTCTAAAGAAAAGACCTTTGGAACTAGAATTTTATATGTAGCCAAATTCTCCTTTAAATGTGAGAGTTCAACAGTGTGAGGGCATGAAAGGCTTAAAGATTTACCGCAAAAAAAATCTTCTTTTAAAATACCTTTGCAGGAAGAACTGCCATAAAATGAGAAAAACATCCAGGAAGATGCTATGAAACATAACGGAAAATTTATCAAGTGCCACCTGCTCCAAATAAGGTGGTCCCTTCAATATTTTCAGTCTACCACATTTGCAGAAGAGCTCTAGACCTATGTACGGAAAGTTGAACCTAGAGAAGACAGTTGTACTTTTTGATGGTCTGATCCAATCATCTTCAGCTAAGCAAACTCCTGAGTAGGATTTGGGACCCAGAAACCTGAACCATTGTCTCCACTGGAGAATATTGCTACATCCTCTGTTTTGACTGGGCTGACTTCTTTCTGTGCACTAAAAACCCTAATTGTTTCACCAACAAATGTCTGAGTTTAGATTTTACTTCCTTTAACGTAATCTGATATTCCTTAATGTTCAACAATTTTAAGTCATTTATATTTATAGTTGTTACTGAAATTTTGAGTTTATTTCTGCCATGTTCTTTTGTATTTTATTTTAACCATGATTTCTTCTAGGCTTTTTTCTTTTTAAAAGATTTTATTTTTTTCCTTTTTCTCCCCAAAGCCCCCTGGTATACAGATGTGTATTTTTAGTTGTGGGTCCTCTAGTTGTAGCATGTGAGATGACACCTCAACATGGCCTGATGAGCGGTTCCATGTCCACGTCCAGGATTCAAACTGGTGAAACCCCGGGCTGCCAAAGCAGAGCTCCTGAACTCAACCACTCAGCCATGGGGCCAGGCCCCTGGCTTTTTTTTTTTTTTTAATCACTTCTTACCTTCAGTTTGATTGAGATTTTTTAAATTTTAAAAATTCTCCCATATTTTTAAATTAAACCTGCTAGCTTTTCTTGAAAATACGTCACTTTATTTTTATAACAAGATCTCAGTGTTACTCACTGTTTTCATCTTACTTCCCAGAAAACATAAGCTAGTCATTCTGGAAGCCCAGCTTTGATCCCATGCCTGCCTGAGGCACTTTTTAACCTTCTACTCCCTCTCAGATGAAACCTTACTCTCACCAGGTGGTCTGGTTTACTATGGGATGTCTTGTTTAGCTTTCCTCTCTATTTAGAGTTTCCAGAGATTTTCTTTTAGGTTTGGAAAATGGCCCTGTACACTTTTTAATATTTTAAATGATTCCTTCATTATTTCTTTACGTTTCCAGTAAAGGTAGGCTATCTCAGTCTATGCAAGCTCTGTCACTTTCAGATCAAATTTGGAGAATTGTTATCTCATTATTTTTTCATTTTCCTACCCAAAGATATGGTATGCAATCTGTATATTTAAGCACTATTTTTTATAACATGTTTTATATCTTTATTAACTCTGACCACATTTTTATTAAAATATTATTTTAAAAAGTTATGAAATAGGACAAGAGCTTTTGCACAAGACTGTATTTTTTTAAAACCTCACATATGTAAATAAAACAACACTACATACATAAATATAAAGATAGATATATATTTTTTACATGTGTCTGTGTACACACACACATATGTAGTTATATATTCACATATCATACTAAACATATTAGATTAGTGTCCTACGAATATGAATGGAAGGGATATGTGAGTTGGGACTGTAGATAAGGCCATAAAATATATAAGTAAAACAGGAGAAGAACCTTGAACAAAGATGAAAATAAAATAGGAACTATGGAGAATGGTTTGTGTATAGCTGGCAAACGTATGCTATTTCTGTATTCAACCATGTAATTCCCTTTTAGTATACAAGCAACATTGTATTTAAAGGACTCACTAATGAGAAGTGTTCTGAGATGAGAGTCGTTCATGTTATTTCCATGTTCATAATGACTTGTGATTATGATTCTATTTCAAGTAATAAAATCCAAGGAAATCTTGAGCTATCAACTAATTCTTCATTGTTTCACTAAATAATGTTTAAAAAAAAACTAGTCAAAAGTCTGAGCAACTTACCTAATATCAAGATCAATAGTAATTGAATAGGACTACACAAAGCAAAAATCTTAAATACCTTTTGGGTCCCTGGGTAATTACCAGACTTCATCATTCTGCAAGTGAATATAATATAAACAATGAACATTCTTAGTTCTGGAATGAAAATCTCAAAATTTTTAACTATATCCCATAAGCTTCCATTTGTCTAGATAACACATTTTTCCTTGAATTGATTAAAGTTTAAAATGAGAATGTCAGAAAAATCTTGTTGACTCTCTTATTGGTTTACAGAATAAATTTGAGAATCATATTTATTCTTTCTCAACTGGAGATTTTCAAAACAAGCAATTTCATCTCGTTGCGTGAGTCATAGAAATATGAAATGTAACAAGGATATAGCAGTACAAATTACTTTCCCCATAAGCACATATTGTTGTGCTGACGAAAATAATCCATAACCAATCTATAAACGAAAATTTGGGAGAGTTTATTCTGAGCTAAAATGTGAGGACCATGGCCCAGAGCCTTTCTTCCTGAAGGAAGAAAGGACACCAAAGAAGTGAAGCATACAGAGTGGTTATATACCCCCAAAGTGGATGTTTCACATATGACTGAAATGTCCCTTTTACAATAGTCACGAGACTGCTCTGTCGGCACAGTGATTGATGGACACAGCAGGTAGGTCTGCTGTCTCGGTGAACACAGCAGGGTGGCAGTCTGTTGTCTGGAGCTGGATGGTCACAGGTGAGCTGGGTGGTCAAAGGAGAGTGCAACCATCAGTTCCTAGCCTAAGGACAGATGCTTATCCTTAAGGAAATGCCAATGTAGGGGGAAGTTGCGCCTTTATCTCAAGGGCCTTTGTTCTTGCCATAGTAAATGTTTAAAGCCGATATAGAATGCCTACTCAACGGCCACAGTCAGGCCCTTTTGGAAAAAACAAAGTCAGGCTGAACTAGGTTTACACCAAATGGCTTCCCCATATACTCCAATATATCCTATTGCTTGCCATTTCTATTTGTCAGTTGGCATCAGTATATGCATCCTAAATTTATCAGCAAAATAAGAACAAGACCCAAATAACATTTTGTATTTCTGTTTATATTTCTGTTACATACCTTGGATAATACGGAAGAAAGACATTTGTGAAAGAGAGACACTTGCTGTACAGCAAAGAGACTTCTACATTGGGAGGTAAGAGAACTGCCTTTTAGTTTGGCTGGGTTAGAAAGTAATTTGCTAACCAAAGATAAGTTTGTTTCTTTAAAACTTCAACATCCTTATTTGTAAAGTAAAAGACTTGAGCTAGATGCTTTCTAAGGGATATTCTCCAGTTCTATTATTTCATGAGTATATAAATTGAACTTACAAATCTTTGTTTGAATCAGAAACCTTTTACTGGAGATTTTCTTGTCAATGAAATATTGAAAGATAAATGGATTTATATGTAATAACTGGATTTGAATCTTAGCAGTAATGTACCTTAGCTCTAAGACCTTAGATTTGCATCTTCTCTAAGACTCTTTCTTCAAATGTTAAATAAAGATAATAACAGCTAACTTACAGAGACAATTTAAACACCAACAATAAAAAACATACAGTACCTACAGCATAAAGAACACATTGCATATTTCTTGGCCATGTGCTCAATACGTTATTAATAAATTATTAGCATTTTATTAGTCCATATCCAACAAATGAATAGAAGAGATGCTGTTACCAAACCAAAGTGGGTTCACCTCCTGGCGAGTTAAAATCAGACTCTCCACCAGAAGTAGTTGTCACACAAAGTAGGGTATATTTGCAGCAAATAGGAGGCCATGCAGAATCCTTTCCACAGTCATGAATGTCTCCAAGCACAGGACAGCAATTTCAGATGAGGAATGCATATTCAAAAGGGAGAGGTGGGTATTCACTTGCACAGACTCCATTGGAAAACATGCTTCCACAAACACTGCAGGTTATGGTAATAAGGCCTAAGCTCCTCCTAGAGAGGAGATCTTAGCATTAAACATGAGGCAAAGGTCATAGGTGTGGGGTGGGGCTTGGTCTGGTTCAAGGTGATTGGTGATTGCATCTCTTAACATAACAAAAAGAGAAAAACAATTTGGAGAAACAGTTAAGTGTTTAGGAAACCTCCCTGGAGTTCCTCAGGGCGACTAGTCAGTGAGAATACTTACTACAGCACATTTTTTAAAAACAAGGTCAATTAACATATGACTTTTAGGCTTATACTACTGACCAGAAGTTACGCATATTACTTAATTACAGTGACTGCCAGCTATCTCTTAATTTCACCCTGGGGATTATCAAGAGTGGAAGACTCATGGAACTAGAAGAAACAGGGATGTTCACATATGTATTGGTGGCTCACAAAGAAATTACCATCAAATAGAAATAAAAACAGCAATAAAAATAAACAAAATACAAACCAATACATGCTACTTTAGCTGGCATTTTACATTAGAAAGCCATTTAAGGAAGTAAGGCAAATTGTCTTTCTCAAAGGGATCCAACTACATTTAGAAAAGACTTCTCTGGTAGGAGACATACTGATCACTAGAGTTCTAATCTGCCGAATTAGTTTATATTTAAAAGGAGAAAATTGCCATAATCCTTTTTCAAACACACATGAATATACAGTCATGAACTATGAAAAACAAACTCTTTTCCAGGTTAATATCAAACTAATCCATTGAGAACTTACATTTAGAACATATCTCAGAATGGCTGGGAGTAGCACAGGCTGAAAATAAACAGCTATATTTTTCTATAAACTGAATACATTTCTATAGATTGAAGAAATGTTTGAGTCCTTAGTCTATTGATTAATGATAAACTAACACAAATGTAGCATTCTAGATGATCATTTCAATCACCACTGATTACATCATTTATTAGTGACCCAATACAAAAAAAATTAAATAGTACTGAACAAAAGGAGAACGCCAAGAAAAGCATATTGGTAAAAAAGATTTAACTATAATTATAAGTGTAACTGCATGAACTAATTTAAAAACAAAATGAATTGCTTCAAAGAAAAAGTCTCTGTATAATTGTAATACGATGTTTTACTAAGTAGCATTAATTATGAAAACTGCAAAGAAATATTATTACCCTAAATTATGGGGGAAAATTAAGGGAAAAAATCCCTAAATTTTGCAAACACATTAAAATATTACCTTGATCACAGCACAAAAAAAGTCTTCTTAAAACAAGGCATGATGTAATTCAAGGGTTGAAAAACTTTTCCTGTAAATAGATAGTAAATATTTTTGGTTTTGTGGGTTATAAGGTCACTGGGCAACTACTCAATTGTGCCTTAGGAAATAAGCCATGACAATATTTAAATGAATGGGCATGGCTGTGTTGCAATAAAACTTTCTTTACAAAAACAGGGGAGGCTGAATTTGACCCAAGAGCTGTAGTTTGTTAACCCATGATATAACTGATTCTTCTTGAAATAAAATGAATGAGTACAGTGATCACTGAGAAACTTCACTGTCAATATACTATTCTCTCTTAATATGGAGAAAGAAAGAACCATCAAGTCTCCTGTAACTTCTGTACTTTACACTAGGTGAACATATTACTTAATGGTTGAGATTATGATTTGAAACATTAGATTCTCTCTCAGCTTTTGAAGACATTCATTCTTTTTAGTCATTCCTTTCTTTTCAAACATCCAAGGCTGGAGGAAACCACAAAAGGAACGGGCAATGAGGAAAGAAGCAGGTATCTGAAACTCCAAAATCAACAGAGAAGAGAATCCTAAAAGGAAAGGAGTAAGACAGTACATGAAAATTTATAAACACTAGTAGGTACAGGATAGTGAGTGAGAAAGAAAACTCCCAGAGAACAGGCATATAATCTACTATTTCCTCCTTGGGTAGCTGAGATAGTAACCAAAGCCAGAAAGGCTCCCAAAAAATTATCTTCTCTAGTCCTTTGTCTTCAGACAAATGGATGTCTAAACAATTAATGACAGAGAGTTGTAGACTTCAAAACCCTCTGAGGATTGAACAAGTTTTGAGAGAAAACTGGAGAGGAAACCACTTGAATATAAACCTCAGAGGTTTGAAGGAGTTAATGATCATCTTCTGATCTAGACATATTGCCAGGAATGACGAGTATATTGACAAGTGTACTAGGGAGACCTGGACTCCCTTGTTGTCAGCTATTCTCATGCTTTTACTAGGTTTTTATACATTTTAAGTTAAAAAAAATATTCCCTATCCTTCATTATAATAGGTTTAAAATGTCATATAATTACTCAAGTATAATACAGTTCAATTATAATATTTACTAAAAAACTGCGTTGCCATCTTTCCTCTAATAACGTACTCTGACACACTTCAAAGGAAATTAGTTTGAAGTGTCTAAGATGGCTACTTTAAAACATTAAAACAAGGGGCTGGCCCCGTGGCCGAGTGGTTAAGTTCGCGCGCTCCGCTGCAGGCGGCCCAGTGTTTCGTTGGTTCGAATCCTGGGCGCGGACGTGACACTGCTCGTCGAACCACGCTGAGGCAGCGTCCCACATACCACAACTAGAAGGACCCACAACGAAGAATATACAACTATGTACCGGGGGGCTTTGGGGAGAAAAAGGAAAACATAAAATCTTTAAAAAAAATAAAAAAACATTAAAAAAAAACATTAAAACAAAGATAAGCTTTGTCTATGATTATCACCTCAGTACTTATTTCTAATTAAGATATAGAAAAGTAGATATAGAGTGTAGGTGATGATAGTAGTGAAATAAAAGAAATCATGCTTGTTTGAATTTAGGTGACTATAAATTTATCGTCCAAACGGAGGCAACAAATAATTATATCAAGACAACTGATTTAAACAGCACATACAGATATAAGGTCACTCTCCTTCAAGTGAAGAAGATGATGATGCTATACACATGGGCGACTCATTTAAGAGTGAGCAGTTGAAAATCTAAAATTTTGTTTTCTCCTAGATCACATATACATATGTGTGCGTATATATATGTACGATCACACCTTTTAAAATAATGAACATGGGTATCCAATTAATTGCAGTTTAGGGAAAATATATTTATTATCCAGGTAAATAATTAATAACGCATGTACATAATAAAGAACTTAAAAAGATTCCTCTTATACAAAGGGGTAGAATTAATGTTCCACATATAAGAACAATAGATTTATTTGTATCAATTAATTTGAAGTACGCAGTCTGATAAAATTTCTTTACTGGAAAGGAGAATGGACTAGAAGAGAAATTTCTTTAATGCTAAGATTTTGTGATAAACCATTACATCTGTTGCCTATAGAAGGTTCACATGTCTGGTCACAATGTCAGAGACTCTATTCCCCATGGGTTATAAGATGCGCTTCTGTGAGGAGAATTCATAGTAATACTATGTCTCAGCCATGTGTACACCTTATGGCAGGACCACCTGTTGTTAGGTTGGGAGCAGGAACTTTAGTCTAATGTTTAGCTTGATGCCTTACATTTTTTCACACTCACCCAGTTCTTCTAGGAAGACATGTTGTCTATAAACAGCTATAAAACCCTTGCAAAGAGCACTAGCTTTAGGGACTGAATTACAGTTCCTCAATTTCCAAACCTTCTGGTCACTAGATTCTTCTTACATTCAATCCCTAATAACAGAGTTTTAAAAGTAAAAAGGCAAATAAATACACAGTTTATGGGCTCTTCAGTGACCACCAGTACAAATTTATTGAACTTAGTGTATTGACTGTGGATAAAGACCATATGTGGCGGAGATAATGCTGGCAAATATGTATTCCACAACAAGAAACCAGACAATTCTGCAGTGCTTCAGTTTTGCCAAAGCATCTTGAACTATTTTTTGGACCTTTTAGGACTGGCAAAACCTGAAATATCTTTTGCCAAGTGTTAGTCCACATATATATTTCAACGGGACTTTAATCCATATGATTCTAATTCATTTATATTTAAATCATCAAACTATTTCCCAAGAGCTGTTGGATATTCTTTAAAATCTCAACATCATTTTCATTAGCTCTATTTTTGTATGAACCAGAAAACTGCATTTCACCTTAGGTACAATTTCTCAGAGGCATTTTAGTTGAATTTAGGTTTTGGGGAAGATTCTTAACCTGCCAAAATACTTCTACTACAATACGTTAAAATATTATCAAATGAGGGGCTGCATGTATAGTACTTCTGCTCCGGGAACTTATAACATAGATGGATAGAAAAGGTCAAGGTTCACGAAACACGTACTAAACGCTAGTAGTATTTGTATCTATCAGTGTAGTTTTTGAATCCTCTTTATTAGCAGTACTCATGTGTTTATTTAAAATGAAGGTTCCTTGGGAATTTCTTCTGAGATTTGGATCCGTTAGGTCTGAGTGATTCTCATGTAGGTTGATATTTGATAACGCATCTGATAATTAGGGTAATGCTGAAAACAAATGGAGAAAATCAGAGGTAGTATAAATGCTTAAGGATGAGAATAATTTGGAAGATTTTGTGGAGAAGCCAGATCTGGGGCTAACCAGCTGAAGATGGTTCTGGATATGCAGAAAAGAAGGAATGTCACATTTTTAGGTTTAACCAGAGGTATGAGCTGTAATGCCGAGTTAGGACTCACTACACAGGCGATGATGGTAAGCCCAGCCTGACTAGAGTAGCGGATTTATATTAGAAACTGCAAGAAATAATGGCAGCGAAGAGCCAAGTTCTGAAGGGAGGTCTGTGCCAGGCAGAGGAGCTTAGAGCAAGACCTACACAACAGAGGCCAGTGTGATAAATTCATGTCTAGGAAAACCAGTGTGAGTTCTTTCTTAATGTGGGGCCCTGAGTGTCCATCCAGGGCACATGCTCAGAAAGCAGGTCCTATGAGTAGGGTGCACCACAATGTTACCACAAAAAGGAGGCCTTGAGACTAAATTCAGCTTTCAAACAGGCTTTGCTTGTGAATAAAATTTGTAGTTTTCGTGTGAATAAAATGAGAATTTTTCTTTTACATTAACTGTATTACTCAATTACTCTTGCAGTTGGAGGCATTCAGGTGTGCAACCTTAGAACAGTGGCACTTAATTGGAACTCATAAAGAAGACAGAGATCAAGAGCTGTTTTAAAAGAAGACATGATACTAGTCACAGGGGTTCCAGAAAAAGGAATTGGAAAACATAAATGTGCAGTTTTCTAGTCTGAGTAGTTTGACCAAAAAAAATTATTTGCAGGGAAAAATGGTAAATTTGCTTCTATTCATCTTAGATTTGAAGACAGAGAAGTACATTCATTTTAAAAATCCTGCAGTTAGTTGGAGCCATACAAGTGTTGATAAGAGGTAAAGATTTTTCATATAGAAAATTAAGATCACATCTATAAAGATGAGAGTTGAAGCAGAAAGATGAATGATTTTTCTGTCAAAATTGAAAAATTAGATGCTTCAATTCAAAAGGTGAATTCACACACAAATTCATGCGGAGGAGGGCACTCAGAAGCAAGGCCATGGTTGAGCTGACTTATGGAAGAGGTGAAAATTGTCATGGCATCCTCCTGTATCCCATGTCTGGGTGTCTGTCCTCTCTCTGTACCAGGTAACAACCTCTGCTTTCCACATACCTCCCCACCACCTAAAATGCACACACACACGCACACACATGCACGCGCATACTACACCACACTACATACCCAAGTATATTCAGACCATATGCACTCACACCCCTCACCTGACTGCCATCTCATTTCTGCAAATCCTTGCTGAGGCATTAACCGATAAAACTAAAGACTGAGGTGTTAGCTGAAAAGGGATTAGTGTGTGAACTTTCTCACCTTATATTTTGATAGAGCTCTCCTAAAAAATCTAACGTCTACTATTTGAACCTAAAGAATGGAGCTTTAACACTGTACATGCTAATAAGGGGCATGTGATCCTCCCCCAAATTACCCCACATAAGAGTAATTTTCTTTGTTCGCAAGACCTGTACAGCCTGGAAGTGTCAATACCCACATACACACCACCATCGTGTTTGTCCTCTTAAGCCCATAAACAGAGGGCACAAATTCTGAGTTGAGGAGAAATAATGTAAGTGTTCATTCAACAAGTATTAAATAAGAGGTTCTATGTACCAGAACATGTGGTACTTCTAGGGTCTTCAACAACAAATACAAAACATGAACTTATATCCTATTAGAAAAGATAAGGAAAGAAGACAGTTCAATACAACTTGATAAAGTGATGATAGGCTATTCAGTGGCTGCTATGGGGCATCAAGGAGGGACACCTAATCCAGGCTAAAATGGAGATAAGAGGCAGAGGCCAATCAGAATGCACTTCTAGAAGGAGACAAGGTTTAAATGGACGTAATGTCAAAATTTCTATCCAGAACTCAGTCAGTGATGCAATTTACTGCTGGAATCACTAATGTGTGGCTCTGTGAGTACCAGTTACTCAGATTATTCAGGCAAAATAAAATAACACTTGGAACAAACTCCACAGGGCTTCCATCACCTGATTGCCTTTCTTCCTGCACTTGATTTTCTGTTACCTAAGACTGCACTGTTGTCTCATCCTTCAGTCTATTTCTTTGGGAGTTGACTCCCCTGAATAATTTTACATACCAATGTCCTCCTTTCAGTCAAATTCCCAGTGCTTGTTCTTTCTAACCAATCCAATCATCTTATGACTGCATCCCAGTATAATAGGAATTTAAAATTTATTTATATTGTTTGAATTTAATACAACTATTATCACTTTAAGGGAAAACAGAATGGATTCATTAACATTTCATGAATATAAATGTAAAGATGGAGTGTTCTAAATGTTTTAGTCCTACCATCTTATTAGTATAACACTCTTTCTTTTAAGTAAAATATAGTCTTTAGTTTTAAAATGAAGTTAGTCTACTTCTATTGATATTTTTTCAAATTTATCTAACAGTGATATACTTTGTGAAGGTTAAGTTAGTCAATCAATTTTGCATCGTTCTAAGAGTTAACACTTCCTGCGGGTTTACCATACGCCAGGCACTATTCTAAGCACATCACGGGTATTATCTAATTTGATACTTGCAGCAATCTTCTGATGTGATCTCATTTATGTCCCTTTTACAGATGAAGAAAGTGAAACATATCAGAGTTAAATCATTTGCTATTTGCTGATGCAGTAACTGGGCCAAGCCAGGCTTAGAGCTCTGACAATCCAATTCCAGAGACCATGCTCTTCATCACTATGTTACAGTGTCTGCATTACACAGAGAATCCAAATCATTCATAATTCAGAGAAGCTACATCTTAAAGAAGGATATATGAATCAGCCGAAGATTGTGAGCTCTTTTTATTCAGAGTGAATTAGTTACTAAAATATATTTAATACAATGTTTATAACATTCTTTGTCACTTTTAAAATGTGGATATCACATATCAATCAAGTATATGAGTGATTTTTTTTTTTTTGAGGAAGATTAGCCCTGAGCTAACATCCATGCTCATCTTCCTCTACTTTTTTTTATATATGAAACGCCTACCACAGCATGACGTGCCCAGCA
Organism: Equus przewalskii; assembly: GCF_037783145.1. Taxonomy (NCBI): domain Eukaryota; kingdom Metazoa; phylum Chordata; class Mammalia; order Perissodactyla; family Equidae; genus Equus; species Equus przewalskii. The sequence goes on from NC_091850.1 coordinate 19,838,708, forward strand.
GTGCCATGTCCGCACCCGGGATCCGAACCGGTGAACCCCAGGCTGCTGAGAAACGGAACGTGAGAACTTAACTGCTGCGCCACCAGGCCAGCCCCAAGAGTGATTTTTTTTTAAAAGCGTAAATTAAAAGGAAAGTTACATTGTCACAAATGCTATAGTGATATTTCTGAGATAAAATATTATAAATGTAATTTTGATGGTCTCTTTTATTTTTTGCCAGAACAACAGTAATACAAAGCTACAATTCAAAGTGTCATATTCTTACCAACTGTTATTTCCTACTGGTAATTAAGACTTCAAATCAAAGGAAAGAGAAAAGGTAATCATATGGCATCAGTTTTAAAAATCCTGAAGCAAGTACAAAAATAAAAGCAATATTAGGAGAATTTGGAGGAGTTTTTATAATACTATATTTTAATACAAATTAATGTGTACCTTTGTAGAAAAATCAGCAGGCCCTCACATCCAGGCCATACATAAAAAGTCATTTTTCATTTTTCAGAATGATTTTTAAATGATTATTTAAATATTTACTCTGAAAAAATATGGCACGAGAAGTATGGTTTTAGAAGAATACAGCCATAAAAAACCTCCCATCATCCCAGATAGTTGAATAAACTAAAAATAAAATTATAGCTCTTATATACCTGCTTAGGTATCTCTCTTTAATGTAGTTATATCTTTTTACACAAAGCTATTTTTAGAGTGTAGTTTTGAAATGACCAGAATCACGCTCATCCAGGTAGCATCCAAACGCAGAAACTTTTATCACAAATATTGAGTCTACAATATGAAAATAAGGCCAATTCCCTTCAAGGAGTAGTGGGAGATAAATGAATGCCTCCCCAGCACCCCTGTCTGGCTGTTATACTCACCTTTGCAGAGTTGTGGAAGCAAGGAACCCAAACCGGGATTAGATTGGGGTTTACAGAAGCAACACTAAGAGCCTTTGGGGACGCCATTCAGAGATTTAGGAGTCTTTAAGAGCACAATCATTTGGAGATCACTGATGAGCCTTTGTCATGAAATTTTCTCACATTCATACACAGAAAAAGTTGTATATGATCTTCCACAGATTAATGTTATGGCTTGAATGTGTCTCCTAAAAATTCTTATGTTGAAGGTCTAATATGCTGGTATTTGGAGGTGGGACCTTTGGGAGGTAATTAAGTTTAGATGAGGTCATGAGAATGGGGTTCCGTGATGGGCTTGGTGTCCTTATAGGAAGAAGCTGAGCTCTCTCTCTCCCCCTGTGAGGACACAGAGAGAAGGTGACCATCCATAAGCGAGGAAGAGTGCTTTCACCAAAACCCTACCATGATGGCTCCCTGACCTTGGACTTCCAGCCTCCAGAATGGTGAGAAAAAAATGATCTATTATTTCAGCCACCCAGTGTATGGTATTATGTTATACCAACCTGAGCCGACTAAGACAAGGAATGTATTTTAAGATTTACTCAAGCACTCTTCTAAAGAAGATAATATCTTTATTCTTTTCTTTCTCTATTCCTCATTTTCTATACATTTAGGGTGAAAACAAAATCTCCTCATGAGGATTTAGTGTGAGAATTAAATAAGTACATGTAAACTGTTTAGAACTGTGCCTGACACAAAATAAGTATTAAGTGTATTCCTTGGTTGTAGTACAAGAAAATGTAAGAAATCTGAGTAGTTTTAAAAAGTTAGGATTTTTTGGCCCAAAACAGCTAAAACTGAGGCAAAGGGAATGTTCAGTTACCCGCTCATCGTGGCCAAGGAAGCCCCAGAATTTAAGTCCAGAATGATTCTGTTAAGCTGTGTTATTGTGGTATCATTTTCAATTTTAATTTCACACCTTCATTTATAAGTGGTTCTGAATATTTATTATTTGTTGTAGATTATGAACTCCTAGAAGTCAGAGCTTTTACCTGAGCAGCTCAGTACAGAACTCTGAACAGACTCATGAATATGCAGTATCTAAATACTACTTGAGAGCAATGACATCTACGTTTACTATATATTGCAAGAAAGAAAGACACAATTTATAATGCCTAGTTTTGAAGTATTGAATTATGTTGACCTGGTAAAACAAATAGCAGGAAGAGTGACTAAATAAGAATGCCTGTAAACCAGGAAGATTCCTTTTATTCAGAAGGCAAACTTTCCATAAAATGTTATTCTGGAGATTCAAGATCCTTTTACGTAGGCATAGCAAGTTTTATAATGCATTGAAACACCTGGAGAGCACGTCTCAGAAAACATTTATTTCAGACCCAGCATATGATCACTGTTGATTTGACCAGAGAAAAGACCAGCAGAGAAAGGATCCATGGACGTGCTTTCTAATTTGATTTTTTAAACTAACCAAACCTGGCTGTTTGGAAATGTGGGTAAATAAAGTCAAAGTGTTAAATGCCTTAAGTCCTTTTGTTCTGATTTATTTTACCCCCAATACTCTCTTTACATTGAGGTATAGTTTACATGCAGTAAAATGCACCAATTTTAAGGGTACAGTTTGATAAATTGCAAGAAATGCATACAACCATGTAACCATCCCTCTAGTCACCACAGATTTCCCTCATCCCTGCTTCTTTGCCACCAGTAACAATCTCCCCGTCCATCTGCCCCAGATAAGCACTTTCTGATATCTACTATCATAAGGTAAGTTTGCATATTCTAGAATTTCCTGTAAAGGGTAATCAATAAATTGCACTATTTTGTGTCTGGGTTCTTTTACTCAGCACGTTATGTTTGAGATTCCCCCATAGGATTGAGAATATGAGTAGGTCATCCTTCTTTAATCCTGAGTAGTATTCCATTTTATAAACAAATGATGATTTGTTGATTAATTTTTCTGTGCATTTGAGTTTTTTCCAACTGCTAGGCTATTATGAATAAAGGGACTATGGGCATTCATAGTGTGGATGTAGGTTTTAATATTTCTTAATTAAATATCAGTAGAATTGTTGTGTCACAGTGTACCTGCATGTTTTACTTCATAAGACATAGGCAGTTTTCCAAAGTTGTTGAATCATAAACTTTTACTGGAAACGTATGAAAATTTTTGGTGTTCCACGTCCTCCCAACTTTTAGTATTTTCAGATTTTTAATTATAACTATTCTAATGGGTATGAAGTGGTGTCTTATAGCTTTTCAATGTTTTAATAGAATAAAACATGAGTCTTCTCTTGAAGACTGGTTGTTTGGAAATGTGAGTAAACAAAGTCAAAGCTTGAAATGGCTTTTTGCATTTTTTTTTGAAATGCCTTGAAATCTTTTTGTTTAACTCCTCCTGATAGGTCCCAGGATAATGCAATATATTTTAACTCTAGGATTGCACTAATATACAAATTTAACTCTATTGTATAGTCCCATTTAACTTTTGAGTTGAGGGTTTCCATTCTGCAGTTATGTTTCAAGATTTTTTTATTGCGTTAAGAAAGCTTATGGAGAAATGTTTTTCCACTTTGAAACTGCATTATTAATACCTTTTGGATGCTTTAATTTGCTTAAAAGTCCACTTTTTAAAATGGATTTTTAAAAAATCATAAAAAATACATATAGCAAACCTGATCCTCTAAATGTACAAGTTGGAACTGAGCATGATATAACAAATAGCAAAGGTATTATGACTGGGTTTGATACTCATTTGTTACAGAAAGATCATGGAAAAAAGAAATAAGTACTTCTATTTGGGACAGGTCATAAATATCAATAAATGAAATCACAAAGGATCAATAAATTAACTATTAAAGAGAACACCTAGCCAGTAAATATAGTTGCTAAAACTAGTAAATAAAAATACAAGACCCCCAGTTGAATATGAATTTCAGATAAACAACCAAAATTTTTTTAGTGTAAACATGTTCCATGAATATTTGGGTCACACTTATACTAAAAATGTATTTGTTATTTGTTCATATTTAACTGAGTATCCTGCATTCTATCTGGCAACCTACCAGATAATATATATATATATATATATATATATATATATATAAAACTGTATATATGTACCTACATATATATGCGTGTGTATGTGCGTAAATATATAGAGAGAAAGAGTAGAGTTCCGCTTGTAGCTGTTTGTGTAGTAAAGAGACTATTACTAGAGGTCCTTTTAAAGCGACACTGATTCTGAATGCACATGATATGTACATGAACTCTGAGAGGGCTCATGAATGTATGTATTCATAAACAAGGATCCAAAAGCATCAGCTGGTGTATTGATTTGCTATGATTGTCATAACAAGGTACCACAGACTGGATGGCTTAAACAACAGAAATCTATTATCTCACAATTTTGGAGGCTGGAAATTTGAGATCAAGGTATAGGCAGTGTTGGTTCCTTCTGAGAACAGTGAGGGAAGGATCTCTTCCAGGCTTCTCTCCTTGGCTTGTAGACAGATATCTTCCCCCTGTGTCTTGACCTCATCTTCCCTGTGTACATGCCTGTGTCCAAATTTCCTCTTCCTATAAGAACACCAGGTGCACTGGATAAAGATCCACTCTAATGACTTCATTTTAACTTAATTACCTACGTAAAGACTCTGAATCTCCAAATATGGTCATGTTCTGATGTACTGAGGATTAGGACTTCAGCAAATGAAATTTGAGGGGACACAATTTAGCCCATAACCCTCGGGAAGAAGAATTAGAAAAAACTGAGAAGGAAGTGAATGAAATATGGTCAATGAAGAGAATAAGAATTAGAGTGAGGGTTTTAGATTATGTGTAGGAAATTGTCCAACTTAAATATCCTTTTATCTTGCCAGTATATGTTTTAAGAGGGAGTTATTCAAGACATTTAGCAGAACTACTCTTAGATTTAGGCATGGGAAATCTCAATGGGGCCAAGATTCCCACTCTCTGTGAACTAAATCTCAGTGTAATAAATAGAAGAAAACATGTATGTGAGAAGGCTAAACGTCTAGAGGTGTTATTTTGGCTTCTTCTCTGATATTCAACGATGATTCCAAATGTAGATCAAATAGGGAAAAAGAAAAGAATAAATTTGGAATCATATTTTAAAATGTTTTCTAATTCAGAATGCTTAATGAATACATTGAAATTCACTTTGAATAATGAAAGTGATCTTTTTCTAAAATGCTCATTTAAAGCCATGGTTTATTACACAAAGTTCTTCTTCAAGGGACCATTTTCTACTGTCTCAGCAACAATCATCCCCATGGAACACAGAATCCTGGTCCTGTTCCTTAGGACATACCAAGAATCAAGTCTCTGTTTATCTCCTCTTACTCTGGGAAAGGAAAAATCTGTTAAAACAATTTAATAAAGATTTAACAACATTTTCACATTAATTATGTTGGGCATAAACTGTGTGTGTGCTTGTATAAAACTTAAAAGTTCTGTCTTCTACAATTTTCTGGCAAAATGGCACGGCTATGTCTATGATCTTTTATGCCACATGTAACTCACCTATAGCACTGTTCACCTAAAAATAAGAAAATTCTTCACAAGGCAAAATATAATTTGCATCACAACCAAGAGAAAATATTCTGAGGGCAAGGTTTGTTCATATATGAACAGATTCTCATGTTTAAAGTACAGAGTGGCATACATTGATCTCAGTAGAATCTTTAGTAGAATATATTCATCAAATTTGTCCATGTGATAGCACAAAATTTGGATTTTAATTTTTTCCGTTATTCCATGATTTCTAAAATCAGGAGATGAACTGAATAAATTGACATCTCCAGCCAGTTTATCCACTATTCAGCCTGGGAAAATGTACAGGATATTAAACCACATAAATATGCTACATACCGTATCAATGGGAGCTTCCCTGATGCTACCAGATTGTTTTACTTTTTTTTGGTTTTACTTTCTCCCCTATGCCCGACTACATCTATCACAGTACTTACTCTAATTGGAATTAATTGTTTACATGTCTATTGCCCTTCACTAAATTATAAGCCCAAGAGCTCTTATTTGCCAAAGCTTAGCACACAGTTAGTTAGAATTAACTAAATAGTCTGTTGAACAAATAAGTGAATACATAAATTCAAATAATTATAGTAGTAGCAAGTATAATTTGCTGACACCTTACTATGTGGCAGGTAGCACGCTAGCCTGATAATATGGATTATTTTGCTTTCTTCTCAACAACCACCATATGATGTAGACATTATCTTGTAAATGGCAGTGCTGGGACTTGAACTGAAGTCTTTCTGTTTTCAGAGCCTAGAGTTCATATAGGATGTTGGCTAAGAGCCTGCCCTACTGAGCCACACTGCATTAGACTCCCAGCCCTGCCTCTTATCAGCTGCATGGCCTCAGGCAATTTATGGAAGAGCTCTAAACCTCAGTATCTTAACATTCCTGTGCTTTAGTTTCCTATCTGTGAATTACAGACAGTAAGAATTACCTATTCATAAGATTGTGTTGAGTCATAAATGATTTATTGTACCCAAAGCACTTAGAACCAAGCCTGGCTCATGGCGAGTACTATGTAACTATGAGCATTTTTATTACAATAGATTGCATCCATATTATACTAAATATTTAGCGTTTAAATTTTTATTGTCTAATTTACCACCCTGCTTTTAGTTCTGGAATATACTGCAAACCTGCTATATGTGCTTTACTCTGCAATTACACTGGCACAATGTTTACATGGGCCCTGGTTTCTTTTTCTTGAGAAGATCAAATTCCTCTAATACAAAGCTTAGGTTAAAACTGAGCAAGCCCCTGCAGGTGTAACTTTGTGCTACCTACACAGAAGAGCTGAATAGATGAGGTGGCTGAGTATTTCTAGGCGGAAACAGAATCAAAGAAGTGAATGGTCGCAGGCATCATATATCATACGATTACAAGGCCAATTTGTTAGTCTACTATATTTGCTGGAATACTGTGTTTTGAGAAAAGAAAGGAAACGGTAAAGTAACATTAGCTAATTAATTGCAAGCATTCCATGTACTAGGTTTAACACAGATTTAAATAATAATAGGATGCAAAAAAAAGAAAGGAAATAGAGCTACATTACAATGACATTGAATAGTAGCTCTGTTTTTGGAAGGTCGTTTTATTTTTCAATAGTGCCAGGTGTAAGACACAAGGAAGGCATACCTAAAGGACATTGTAAGAAACAATGGAAAGTCTTAAAGAGAGGGACTCCTTGAATGCTAGAATTAACCAGGATGATTTGTTGGCTTTCAATATACAATATCCATTTGTTAAGTATGAGCAAGAATTAGTTCCACTAGTAATTAGTGCAATAAGTCCCACTACTCTTGATCTGTTGCGCCCTACAATTTGCTCTTAATATTAAATAAAATATTAAAACCTGTGACTGTTTTTATATCATCAGCTTTAAAAATCTCACTAAGTTATTTTAATCAATATACTTGTTTTAAGTAAAAGCCATTTAATCTCCTGACTTATACATTAACCTTCCATTAAGTATTAGTGAAGAAGTTAAATGCACCTTAGTCAATAATGCTAATGCAGGAACTGCTGTATTACCTATGGAGAAATGCGTATTCATATTATGTTAAAGTGGCTATCCTTAACGATTAGCCATTACGTGTCAGGAAAGTGATAATAAATTTGAAATATTCCAAGAGAAAATGAATTATAATGTTGAAACTGAGTTCTCTGTACTGTAATAATTTTGAAATGAGGTCATCTGCTTCTTCTGGTCAGTGCCTTTTAAGGCAATGATATTGAAGTGATGAAGACACCCTCGGTGACACTTTAACCTCACCATGCAGTTTCACATCTTGGTGGGTAATAAATGAGGCTGCTAATTGAAGCAGAGATGTATGAATCTATTGTATGGTAGTGTTTTAACAAGTGCTCATTTTGTGTAAATAACGTGCCAATATCTGTAAGCTGCTTATGATAATGTAGAATTTTTTCTGCTTCAAAACCATGTTGCACATTTTTGTTTATCCCTTTATCATAAAATGATATTTATTTTCAATCCCCCTTCCTACACATCCTTATATTTCTCTAACATTCTTCTGCAAATTTCCTTCCCATCAAAATCTTATTTTATGGTAAGATTGTCAATGGAAATTCTAATGGGTTTCTAGGAGCACGCAAATTCACTTTCTCACTGAGGAAAACGTGTGTACCTAGATAAGAAGTTGTTTCCTAGATGGTCAAGGAAAACGAATAAATTCTAAATAGGATTTTCCCAAATATCTTCTTCCTCTGTTTCAATTAAAGATGCAGATACTTATTCATAATTATGTTTCCATATCTACAAGTTTTCTTCCATGTTTGAATTACTAGACATAAAAAATACAATTTCATGATTTGAGAAAAATAACCAGATATTGGGAAGTTGTCACAAATCAGTTCAAATTTAAATGGCTTATTGTTCTTGTCTTTGGCCCCTGTAGGTGCCCTTGCAGTACCTTAGGAAAAGAGGCTAATACTTTGAATAATTATATTATGTATGTGTATGTATTCCATATATTTTCAGTGTCTCAAGGAAAATGTGTAAACTATAAATAGTCTACTAAAAATGAATCTTAACTTTTTAAAGTTAAGAATAGCCTTTTGACTTATTGGGAACAAAACAGAAATTAATGCCTAACCTGATCATTAATAAAATGTTTTAAATCCTGTGGTACCATTTTCTGCCTAACAAACAATCTCTCTAAAACTGTATAAAGGCTGATATTAACTTAACAGTGGCCCTATTTTCCATGTTAATTGCTTAAAATCTCAATTCCTCCCTCTGGTAAAGTATCATTTCCATGCATTTTGTGTCATCAGTTAAATAAAAATCATTGCTTTTGGAGTTACATCATAAACGTTTTGTCACATTTGTTATATATTATAATAAACATAACTCCAAAATTATTTTATTTTATTAAAAAATTATTTTATTTTTTGGCATTATCTTAGGAAAATTTATGTTAATGAATAAAGAATTTATTCTGGGCACCCATAGTTCATAGCCATTAACATATACCTTTTATTCCACTCCAAGTTGGGCTTTATCATTTTTTATTTCATTATACTCTTATCAATAAAAATTCCCTGGAATACTATTAGAATTTAAAACTTGCAAACACCTTTGTCCATAAAAAGGAAACAAGAAAGACAATCAGGATATTACAATTGTATGCATAGCGTTCATAAATGTGTTCATTTTATAGAATTATTCTGTATTATTCCATTGAACTAGTAAGAGCCACATTTATTGAATACTAACCACCCTGTAGCCAATATATTAAGCACTTTCTATGTTTCCATGTATTTAAGGTGCACAATACCCCTAGATATATCTACTACTTTCTCTCTTACAAATGGGGAGATGGAGTTACAGAGATGCTAAGAGGGCTCCTTCCTGAGGATGTATAGTTGTTAGGCCAGGATTTGGCGCTAGGCTTTTGACTCCAGAGCCCACACTTAAACAATACCCTGTACTTCGATATACTGTAATGAAATCCTAAGGAGAAAGTTCTTATAATTATGTCAAACATTCTTCTTTAACCTTTATTTTTCTTTTTACTGAAGGACGGGTTTGATAAAAGATGAAATTATAGAAATAAAGAACCTCTGTGGGTAAATTCTTACAATCTCCTTTCCCCACTAAATGCAGTTAGAAACGCAGAGAGAGTTCATTCGGTAACATTGTCTTTATCACAGACTTCTATTCAACCTAATTTACTCTTTTAGAATCTTGGGGAAAATCTAGCTGATAGGAATTTTCTTTATTACATTCATGCCTGAGAAAGCTTGGTGAATAACCAGATGGCAGAAAATAAGACCAAGGTGGGCAAAAGTCAGAATACGCTCTTAGGGGACTAGAATCCAAACTTCGTTCTAACTCCATAAGGTAACTTGATGGTAATCAGTTACTACCTAGGAAACAATGGAGAAAGGCTGCTCCCAAAGATGTCAGGCTGAGGGAAAAGATCAGCACTCCATCTCCTAGGCAGCATTGGGAAGGATGGTGGAAACACAAAACAAAACACTGTCCTCCTGTGATTCATCTGCACCTGGAATAACTGGACCCATCCCAACGAAAAGCAAATAATATGACCAACCCATGAAGACCCATCCATAAAAGGATAGGACTATGATATGAGGCCTCCAAAGTGTGAAGGAGGCAAAGATGGATATCATTGGAACCCATAATGTTATAAAAGGGGATACAGCATGACTTACACACCCTTTCCTGGGGAAAAAGTAAAGCAAAGAGACATTTGTATGGCTCAGAATACTCAGTTGGAAAATAAAACAAAGTAACGGTCTAATTTAAAAAGGCAAATAGATGCGACTCTTCATCCTATGAAATAATGACGAAAATGTATATGGATAAGATGATAGCTATTAACAGGAAGTAGAAGGACTTAAGTGATATATTCTTAATTTTTTTATATGTCATGAATATTCTATCCGGTTTTCTATAAATCAGTTATGAGTGTTACTTCCAGAGACAGAATAACAGATTGGATGGATCATGTTCACACAGTATGGAATTTACTATGTCCTTATGCTTCATATCTTTTCCAATCTTACCTCCATCCCAGTTCTGTGAGTTTAACCCCAAGAATTCTCTTCAATTTTACATAAACCTATAGTTGTTTTGATAAGGTGAATTACATATATGTAAAAAAATAACAAAGTTATTAAATGGTGATCAAACTATGACAGATAATGATAGATACAGATAATTATATGTGACAAGAGTGACCAATCATTTAAGGAATGTGCATCTTTTCTATAAGAAACAAATTTGTATTATATTTATTACCAATAAGAGGAGTGAATTGATATATATATGTTGATTTTCATTGATTGCTAAATTTTGGAAAATTATGTAGGTTTTTAAAAAATTTCTCCTAATGAATATTTTGTTGATAATGTGTGCTGGCAAATTCTTCTAGCTACTTCCTGGGTGTAAGTTAAGTACTTTTTCAGACTATATTGATTTTCTTTCAGATCACCAGGGTACTATTTAACAAATGGAAACTCATTCCATAATATTTTAAATGGATTTAAGTATTACACATTGGAATATGATTTAAAGGTATGAAAAGAATAATATCATAGTGATATATATATACATATATATATATATACACATTAGCATTCATCCACATACAAAATATATCCATTAATCAAAGGAAGATTTTACAGAAAAGTATATCAGGCAGACTTTTTGTATTGTCTGTGTAGATCATTAATCTTGACACATAATCTTCTTGTTAATAGCAGCTAGTGTGAAGTTACATAGCTTTACAACATTATTGAAATGATGACAGGACTGTTTATGAAGCAGTGCCCTCATTCCTATTCTTCTCAATTTCCTCCCCTGATTCTTCCACTGCTCCCCTCCCTTTGCACTATGCCCTCTGAGCCCAGATTTAATTAAAAAAAATAAAATTTGCTTGATTGTCACCCTCATCTCCAACAACCCCCACCAACTCCTTGTTTAACTAAAGCCTAGCTTGTCCTGAGGAACTTCCCTGCATCCTAGAGTCAGAATCTTCCCAGGTTTTCCAACACATCATCTCCTCTTTTACCCTTCTTCCATGATTTAAAACCTCCTCTCCTGTTTCACCATTTGCTCCTCTATGATACTCCCAGCCACTTACCTTCATTCATATCAGAGTGAAAACAAACTCACCAGTCTTTCTACTCACTGCAAGGCCTACCGTTGTGTGAGAACTATTGATAAAATGGTATTAAAGGTATAGGAGGGAAAAGCTTTGGGGTTGGTTTCACAAAATAGAAACAGTTAAATGAGTAAATTCAGGGAACATTTCTTCGTCAGCTGGATCTATTAGTACTCTCCCTGACTTTATCCAGAATTAGCTTTAGGTAATAAATCATACAGTCTTCTATCCCTTGTTTTGCTATGTCCTCTTTGGCATTACTACTTGAAGACAAACCACAGCACACACGAATGGAAGACTCAGATTGAGCTAGTGCCCTTCATCCTGGCGCTGAAGGGTTGGGAGCCATCTAGCCCAGTCATCAGTGGCAGTGCTCCTCCCCGCCCCTCTACTGCGCTTCATCCTTGCTGGCCTTAAAGCCCAAGTTTTGTGACTTTCTGGACACGACGGTCCTTCTTTACCTTCAGTCTCACTTCATTATGATATTGCTTATTGATTTCCTTCACTTTGTTTCCTTCTGAAATCTTCTGTCCCAACACCAGTCTACAATCACTGCTGGCCACTTTCCTGGTCTCCAACACTCTTACTCCCAAAATGCTCTTTTCTGTGTCTGTTGCTGCCCCTTTGTCTTTCTTATTTTGGACCTTATTCTGTAGGCCTTCAATATATGCTCAATATCCTGGTCCTTGTATTTTCCAACTATACCCATCAGACAAAGCCTCAAAGTTGGATCAATCGCTCCATTTGCTTTTGCATTTTCATAGCCTAGCTGCCTGCAGGTAGAGACAACAGTATTTCAATTAAGGAAATGTTTGCCAGTTACTCATGGTGTGTCAAATAGGAAACAGAAAAAAAGAGTGTGCCTGCCCTGAAGGAATTTACAACTACCCAGTCATGCAGATCTCGGCTGATCCCAAGCATTATATTACATCCCTTTTTATCTATCTTATTAAGCTCTCTCTTCCATTCTTCACAGAAACATCACCTTTCATTAAGATCTCTCAGCAAATAACCTTTCACCCTTATTCCTTGACAAAATCAAGGCCAACATGTATGAACAGATTCGCCTTCTCCTCCATCTTTTTGTTCCTTTCAGGTATGTTGTGAGTCTCACTCTCTTCCCTCCACCCTCTACCACCAATCTTTACTCCATCAGTTATTTCTTAGCTCTCTATCTTCAACTGCTTTCTGGATACTGACTTTTCCTCATCAGAATATAATTATCTTTGTAATTTTTAGATTTTAAAAAGAATCCATTTTGTAGCTAATGTTAATTGAGTACTTAATCCATGCCAGGCTCTGTGACAAATCCTTTACATATCCTATTTCCTCTCATCCTCACAATAACTCAGAGATGTATAGTATTATTGTCAGCACTTTATAGATGCTGAAACTGGGGCTTACACAAGTAGACCACACTCACAAAATAGTAAAACTGAAATTCGAGCCCAGGTCCCTTTTTGTTCCAAAGCCAAGCTTTTAACTACTTGATATCTACTTACCCTTTTTCCTCCTTGATAATTTCATCTGTCACTACATAGCGTGATGGTCAGTTTTATGCATCAACTTGGCTAGGCTATAGTACCCATTATTTAATCAAATTCTAATCTAGGTGTCCCTGTGAAGGTATTTTGTAGATGTGGTCAGCATCTACCACCAGTCAACTTTAAGTAAAGGAGACTACTCTGTCTAATGTGGATGGGCCACATCCCATCATTTGAAAGGCCTTAAGAGCAAAAACTGGGGCTTCTTGGAGAAGAAGAAATTTGGCCCCATCACCACAGCATCAATTCTTTCTTCAACTGCCAGCCTGCCAGACTGCCCTACAGATTCTGGACTTGCCAGCCCCTACAATGATATAAGCCAATTCTTTCAAATAAATCACACACACACAATTCACTATTAGTTCTATTTCTCTCTGGAGAATGCTAACTGATAGAGATAGGAATGACTATTATCTATAGCTTCTGCCCTTACCTCTCTCCTGGTTCCATATCTAGATATTTAATTGTCTGTTGTGCTTCTCCATACAGAGGACCAAAAAGAAACTTAGGCTGACATTCAAACTCTCACTCTCCACTCCCTTCCCAGTCTTTTTCTCCTCTTATGGTCCAACCTTGGTGAATGGCAACACCTGCTCATCTGCCAAACCAGACACCGCACCTTGCCCTGGATCACTTATGCATTATTTGGACAAATATTTCTCCTTTGTCCCTTTTTAATCTGTTGTCAGCCCTTCAGTCAATTTGTCAATGATTTCACCTAGATCACGATCATTTTTGTGTTCATTATTGCCGTGACTCCCTTTCCTTAGAATGGTTTCTTCTTCCTGATTGAATCCTAATTAATATACTTCTCAAATCATTTTCAGTTTCAGACAGATGCCCCTTCTCTGTAATCTCGTATTCCCCCATGGCTTACATCTATCATGGTGATTATCACACTGGCTTACAATTGCACTATTAAGAACTTATTTTTCCCTAATATACTGTAAGCTTCATATTTTGTTCATTTTTGTATCTCCATGCCTTGTACAGTGCCTGACATACAGAAGAAATCAAAACAGAACCATGAGCAATGAAAGTCTTATTTAATATTTAAGCAAAAATTAAAGAACAGATTATGCATTTCAGTGAGTATCTGTGATAGCCACAGCTAGCCGCTCTCAAAATACTTGTTCTCCTCTGTTGTTTAAAGCCATTGCTAGGAAGTGGCTGTCCAGAGAAGTGCTCTATTTCCTAGCTTCCCTTTCCTATAGATGTGGAAATGCAACTAATTTTTCCAGTCAGCTGAGGCTTATGAGAAATGGGTAAAACTTCTCTACACTCTTTTTCTCCTTTTGGCCATTAGATGCAGGCCCTGGATCACAGCAGAGCTGTGCGTGGGGAGGAAGCTAGGTATTTGAAGCAACACATGAAGGAAAGCACCTGTTGGCCCCATTGTATACTTTTTGACCAATAATCAAACAAAATGCTTGTTATAACACTGAAATTTTGAGGGACTGTTTGTCAGAACAGCTATTTTTTTCTCCTTAATATAATATTCAAGCTAAAATTTAAAAATCATACATTTAGAATACGTAATTTAATGGCATTGAGGATATAGAATTGTCTCCAAGTTATAAGCCTTCATAATGTCCATATCACCTTCTCAGTCAACTTTACCTAACTTGAGTTTAGAAGATTGAAAAGCTACTGATTTTGGTTGGAGCATTGGATATATTTACATTCTATCTACACACCATGTGGCTGTATTAGTTTTTGAGACCTAACAGAGTTTAGTCATCCTCATTGGCTGTCAGCAGAATGTCATTTTTAAAGCCCTATTTAGAAATTTATTCTGAGGGAATTTATTTAAATCTCTTCTTTCGTGCAAAGCGGGTTGTTATCAAAAGCTAAAAATGAGTTTTATAACATTGAAGTAAAAATTATGAACTATTCAGAATGAGTAAATTATTGGAAAGATCACTTAACTTCCTTTAACTATCATATGCTTTTCATATCTGTGAAATATCAAAGGCAGAAGACCAAAACATGCTGTCAACATAGTTTGTATGTATAAAAGTTTATGAAACCTCTGCACACATATCATTCAATACACATGTTATCTTAATGATATATGGTTCCAGTGAACATTCAAGCCAAATGAAAAGATTTAGGAAAAAATGTTAGTGGATCAAGGATGTTCTACATTTTGTATAAAGAATTTGCACCATCATCCAATGAATACTCGGTGAATCACTCAATCTCATCTTTAAACAAATTTCAAAAGAATGCCAAGAAAAACAAGAAAGCTTATACAAGTCTATTTCTTTGACTGAGTCACAGGCAATGTTTTCAAAATCAAGATGGCCTGATTTCTATGGCAAAACTCAAGGTAGTTTTTAGCAGATTGGTACCTGTAAATATTGTATATGTTTTAACTAAAACTACCCAAGACACATTTTCAGGAAAAGGTCCTGAGAATAGAGTACTGGAAACTTCTCAGTCTACAAATACCTTGCTTTTTTCCTAATCACTTTGTGGTTGAAGCCAGAGTGGCAGTCCTAACCAACAGAGGCAGCTAACTAATGTATTGATGTAGGATAGACCAGTGATCCTGTGCTTACCTCTTTTCTATTGAATTTAAAAGATATAATGCATGTAAATCCCTTAAAACTCTCCTGGCAGAGTAAGCATTCAGTACTGGGAGAGGCCGTATATCATAAAGTGTAAGTGCACATGCTCTGGAGCCAGACTGCCTGGGTGTGAGTCCCAGTTCTTCCACTTCTCCCCATGTGACTCTGAGCAAGTACTTAACCTCTTTGTGCCTCTTTTTTTTTTCATCTGTAAAGTGAGGATAATAATCAAACTAGTTCACAGAGTAGTTGTGAGGACCAAAATAGTCAATGCACATTAGGTGTTTAGAGCAGCACCTGTACCACAAGGGCTCAATAAATATTAGCTATTATTACTTTTGTAGTACCTATGTACATGGTGCTTAATAAATGTTAGCCTCTTCCTCCTATAACAAAGGGGAGTCATTTTATTAATTATAAATGTAACTTTTTGTTTTCTTTTATACTTTTTGATATACTTCAATGTCACTTTCCCTTGGATACCCTCCACTAGTCTTTTTTCTTATCACAACTCAAATTATTGTTATTTTTCTATACATGAAAGATGTCCTAAACCCTCTATGCATAGAAAAGAAATTATCCTAATGAGAATCTTAAAAAAATTTAGTTAGATTTACTTTTGAAATCACGTTAGACTTTTAAAGCAGATTATTTTTCCTTAAGGATGATGATATAGAGAATTCATTTTGAGCCTTTAGGGTATAAACAAAGACACTATTCAAGTTTCATAAATTCTTTTAACATGCCAGATGTAAAATCAATTAGCTGTAGTAAAAATATGGCCCCATATTTTAAGGACTGCAACATTCTAATTGCTTGGTCTGCAGTTTTTTTTTAACAGTAATATAAAGGGATTTGGACTTAAACATTTTTCATTTCTAGAATGTTCCTGGTTGACTTTTGAAAGTACCCTAACATAAATACACTGAGAATCTTCTTTGGAAATTTAAAAACAGAAAAACACATCTGTAATTTCAAAAGGACGTCTCAGAAAGGTCTCTACCCCATAATAAATCATCAACAGGATTCATCCATGATTCCTAAATATTGGTTATGAAAGTGTTCAGAATTGGAACATGTCTATTCTAGAGACACTCTAAAATTTATGAGTAAAAAAATTCAACAGACTGAGAGTGTTTAATTAGATTAGACCTTGCCCAAGAAAAGAGAAAATAATGCTCCTAACAATACAGTCACAGGCAGTAATGGTAAGACAGTAGCTCAATGAGGGGCAAATTAATGACTTTAGACTGGAGAGGTCAGCTGGTTTTACTGGGCTTAGTTCCACATACCTAGTCTATGTAAACCTCAATCACTTTATCAGAAAAATAAAGTATGGACAAATTGCTTGACTCAAATGAGTAGCTCACAACTAACATGTATTAGCAAAGACTGTTCTAATGGGCAGGTATGTTAACACGAGCCTTTTATCAGCTTCTTACTGCCCCTTTCCAGATCAATTACTTTCTAATTTTTAGACAAAAGTCCAAGTACTTCCCACCAAAGACATTTTTAACCATATCTCTAATCTAGATCAAAAGCAGGACATTTATTTTTCTTGCTTAAATTTGATATGGTTTGGAAATCACTTATCTGAAAGCTTTGAGGCCAGATATGTTTTAAAATTGGGGATTTTCTATATTTTAGAAGTAAAATGTAACCCATACAAAGTATATTTCATAATATCCCCAGCAGTGTGGAGCAGGATATTGTAATTAAAGGCACTAATATATCTTCAACATAAATATATACATATTCACACTAACTAGATTAAATAAATAACATAAAAAAACTAAGTGATCAAATAAGTTAACTAAAAATGTTCAGGGGCTGGCCCAGTGGCGCGGCGGTTAAGTTCTCACGTTCTTCTTCGGTTGTCCGGAGTTACCCGTTCGGATCCCAGGTGCGGACATGGCACTGCTTGACAAGCCATGCTGTGGTAGGCATCCCACATATAAAGCAGAGGAAGATGGGCATGGGTGTTAGCTCAGGGCCAGCCTTCCTCAGCAAAAAGAGGAGGATTGGCAGCAGTTAGCTCAGGGCTAATCTTCTTCTTCAAAAAAAGTTAACTAAAAATGTTTGGAGATTTCAGAATTGTAAATTAATTATTGCAGATTAATAAAATAAAAATAATGAACTAAAAGTCATTCCTGATAAAAAATTATGGTCACTGAAGTCACAAATTTAATGAATCAATAAAGGAATAATGTGAGTGTAGTTTTTATTATACTAACCATCCACTAATAATAGTTATAAACTCTGGATAAAATAAATTTTTTTTAAAACTCTATAAAGGCACTGGAAATCAACCAGAAGTAAACAGAAACTGGAAGTAATACAACCCTTGAAAGAAGAGAACAAACCAGATGAGATGCACACATATATTTTTTGGTCCCATAGGGACACTTGCTAGCTCATAGCTGCACACAGAAAGAGTCTGAGGAATCAGAGGTGGAATTTGCAGTAGTCAGCCATCTCCAGGATGGCTGGAAAGTGAAAAGGGTAATGCTAGAAAAGAGATAGCCACACAGAGGGAAAAGAATTGCAAAAAACTGTCTCTTCAAATCTAAAGCCAATGCTGGAATTGTCTATGCATGGAGTGAGACTTCATGCAGCAGGAAAAACAACAGCTAGAGGGCTAAACGAGCTGAGAAGAGATTTCCAAACTTGCCTCCTACTAAGACAGAGTTTAGATTTCAAGTTTCACTAAGTTAGAGGAACATGGTAAACTCAGCTTTACATTGAACTCTGGAAGGGGCACAAATAAGGAATAAAGACCAAATCCCGAGACTCAGAAATTTGGCCTAAGAATAAGGGCACACTTGAAAAGACCTTCTCTAATAAAGCCTAAAGCAAGCCTTCCCACATTAAGGTAATCTGCCAATAACTGAATGGCCTACTAGAACAAAATTCACTATTTTTCAAAGGAAGATAATAGAATTCACAGTCTGCAACATATCATCCACAATGTTCATTATTCAACAAAAAACTACTAGACGTAGGAAATAAACTGAAAAACTTAACCCATAGACCAGAAGGAGTAGGATTGGGGTGAAGATAGGAGCAGAACCAGAGAGAATGAAGATGTTCAAATTAACAGAAAATATAACCAAGATGTTGAGATTAGAAGACAAGATTTCATAATTACCAAGATGAAAATATCAAAGAATCTACAGGAAAAGATGCATATATTGGGTGAAGAAATGGTGAATTTCCAGGCAGATATGGAACCTATAAAAGAGAACCAAAGGGAAATACTAGAACAGAAAAATATAATATCGGAGCTGAAAAACTCATGAGATAAACTTTACAGCAAATTGTATCCACATGTACAAAGAATCAGTGACCTTGTAACACAGCTCTATAGATTACACAAACGAAAGCTCAGAGATAATACAAGACTGAAAAGGAAAATAGAACCTTAATGATCTACGAGATTGGATCAGGAGATCTAACACATGTGGAAACGGAGTCCAAACTATGGCAATGTCACTTGGAATAGACCGGAAGGGAAAAATTAAAGTGCTATTAACACACCAGAGCAGTCAGTAAAAAAGTATTTCATGCACTTATTAAAAAACATTTATTGAGTACCTACTGTGTATCACTGCTCTCTACTTTGGAGATACAAGGAGGAACAAGAAAGACAAGGTTTCCTATGTCATGAAACTTATATTCTAGCTCAGGAAAACACACACTTAACTAAAAATGTTAAGCATATATCTTATAGTAATAAGTTCTCTGAGGAAAATAAAATAAGGTGATATTATGGAGAGTAGCCAGTTGCTACTCTAAATAACATTTAGGAAGTTCTCTCTGAGGAGGTGGCACTTCATCTGAGATCTGAAAGACAATAGAGATCAAGTCCTGTGACTATGTATGGAGAGTAATTTAGAAAGAAAATAATTAATTTAAAGGTCTTAAAGTAGAAAGAAATTTCACATGACTGAGGAGCAGAAAGACAGCAAGTGTAGTTGGAGAGCAATGAGTTAAAGGGATTGTCATATGAAGTGAGGATACGGAGGCCGGATCAGGTGGGGCTAGGGAGAGGAGCTTGGAATTGTTTTCTTTGCGCAATGGGAGGAGATTGAAGAGTTTTAAATGGGAGGAGTGGGTGTGTGCCATACCATGCCATGATTTATGTGTTTAAAATATCACTATGGGAAGAAAAAATGTTACAGAGGGAAAAATTAGAAAGAGGAAACTTGATGTTGACTGGGTCAAATAACTAGGCCTGAATTTCTAATGCAGGATACGGGAAAGGAGGAATCAAGGATGAATTTAAGTTTGGGGCTTGAGCAATTGGGGAATGATAAATATGAGATAGAAACACTGTGGGATGAGTAAGTTTGGGACAGAAATTAAGATTCTATTGTAGATCTGTTAAGATTAAATTTCCTTCCAGATATCCAAGTGGAGATGCCAAGCAGGAAGCTGAGTGTGTGAGAGTAAAGTTCAGGAAAAATGTCAGGACCATATTTATAAATTAGGGAGTCCATGGAATAAGGATGGCTAAATCCATGAATCTAGCTAAGATTATTTAAGGAGAAACTATGGTTAAAGAAAAGAAATAGCTAAAAATTCAGTCCTTGGGCACTGTAAAATTTAGAGGTGACTAACAAGGCATGGGCAGTAAGGTAGAAGCAAAACCAATAGAATATACTAAAAGCCAAGAGCAAGTATTCACAAAGAAGTTCATTCATTCATTCAAATACTTATTGAGCACTTACTATGTGACAGTCAGTGTTCTAAGCACTTGGAATACATCACTGGATGTTAGAATAGATAAAAATCCCTTTTCTTATGGAGGTTATATTCTACTGGGGAAGACAGATAATAAAGCAATTATATAATACATTAAAAAATCATATTGTATTATAGAAGACAATTTTTCTTTGGGAAAGATTTTTAAAAGTAAAGCATGTTAATAACGATCTAGAGTGCTGGGAGTAGTGGAAAAAGTAGTTTGTAATTTAAAACAGTATAGTCAGAATAGAAAATTATTAACTTTGTCAAAGGCTATTGAAAGATTAAAAGAAATATTGAAGACCAAGCATTGACATCTGGATTTTGAGGTAATTGATGACTTTTGACAAGAGTGGTTTCAGAGTATGGTGCTGATGGAGTAGGTTGAGGAGAAATTTCAAAATGAAAAAAATAGAGGTAGTTACTGTAAAAAAATCTTTTTAAGATTAGCTTTGAAAGAGAATGCAAAATTGCAGACATTGTTGAAGAAGGATGTGAAGCCAAGGTAACACTTTCTAAGGTTGGAATATACCAAAGAAGGTGAATATGCTAATGGGAATAATCCAGTGTAGGTAGAACAGAATTGATGACACAAAACAAAGGAAACATGTGAAGGAGCAAAGCTATTGGGAAGGTGAGAGCAGATGGTATCTCAGAGCACCGTGAAACTGGTTGCTTTAAATAGGAGATGACACAAGTCATCTACCTAACCGTTGTATCAAAATGAAAGGCAGAAAATGTGGCAAATTTGGATAAGTTAATAGGTGTGCTCTGGTTGGAGAAACTAGATGAATTCCATTTGATTGTTTCCATTGCTTCTGTGGGCCATGAATGTAAGCCTTTTGTTTAATTTCAAGAGAATTTCACGGCATGCTCATTAGGTGTCAGCCACGTGTCTTCTCTCTGGGTTCAAACCCAGAAAGAATAGGAGCAAGAAGCTAAATAGGGAAAGAAGTATCAGCTTTATTCATTCAGGCAGTAGAAAATCAGTGAAATTATACAGTACATACAGTTAGGTATTTGGATCTAGAGCTCAAAGAAAAGCCTGAGATGGAAAGAGAGATTTCATAGTCTGTGATTAAAATTTTGACTATCAATAAGATCATTTATGGAGAAAATATGATGTAAAAAAACTAGAGAATGAGAAATGAAGCCCTAAGAAAGGCTCATATTTCAACTAGAGGAAGAAAAAAATGAGCTTTCTAAGAAGTAACCAGAACATTTAGTAACTTGGCATTCAACATATTTGGTTGCAGTGTCAAATATCAAAGAAAAATTAACTAAGGTAAGAAGACATAAGGACACGGAAATAGGAAATTTAGTGGACTAGATCTAAAGCTGGATTCTAATAGATTGAGAACTGAAAGGGAGGGAGGAAAAGTAATGATGTTGAAGTTGGCCTAATATGTCAAGAATCTTGACTATAATGGGGAAGAGAGGAAAATGAGAATAATTAGAGGGAGTGGACTCTTTGTTGTGTAGGTTTTATATATTTTTATTGGTAGAGACTTAATCTAGTTTATTTGCTAAGAGCAATAAAGAGTAGCAAGGGGAGTTTATAGACATAGGAAAGAGAGAATGATCAATGAAACAAGTAGCTCAAGGATGAAAAGAAATGGTGGCCATAGCAGAAGGTGGCAGAATGAGTCTCAGACAGGTAAATGTATATAACTTGATAGGTAATGGTAGAGGAAACAGGAAGCTCTCACCAGAAATTCTCAGTTTTCTTAGTGAAATTGGAAGTAAAGAGGAACAGAACACATTAATGAAAAGAAAAGAAAATCAAATGAGATTCTTTTCCCCAAGTGGTCTACCCAAGCCTGGCCAAAACCCAGGGTAAACAGAGCAAAGAAATGAACATGGGGACCCATGAAACAAGACACTAAGCAGAACGATACCTACAGAAATTAAGGAGGTTTTCACGAAGAAAATTCTCACTCCATAGCTGAAAATTACTTCCTTACCCCTAGTTCCCTGTGAAGAGATCAATACCTAAGAATCTTTGAGATGAATTTGGATTTTTAAAAAAATCATATGCAGACAGTACAAGTCACAAGAGTAACTAAGGGCAGATAGAAACTAACAGCTCTTGTCTATATAAGTTATGCCTTGAATAAGATTTAAAAAATGAGAAACAAAAGGAATTGATTTCCTTTTCTAATCATGAGAACAAATCATACCAAATTAGCCACAGTTTCTGGTATGGTCCCAATAGGATAGATAATGCCATGCACAAAGTATATGAAATACAGCATTAGATAGAGACTTTCAGAGATTCTTATTGATGAACTGAGGAAAGAAAAATGGATTTGACTACTAGATTTGTCCAGAAGAATTGGTATCTGACAGAGACTGCCAATTAATAGATTGATACTAGTCAGTAGGGATGTCTCTGAGTAGAATATTGGAGTGCAGTTTTCAACCCTACCCATGGCAAACATTTTATCAATGACTTGGATGCCACATTACATGGCATGTTTACGATGGGAAGAGAACGCTAACAAAAACGTATGTGGGTGTTTGTGAGTGAGACAGACAAGAGAGGAGGAAGGAGAGAGGGAGGAGGAAAAGACAGACAGAGACAGAAAAAACATATGAGTAGATAAAGATATATGTAATATCTGTTATCTGTCCACTCATCCTCAGACTTCATATCCACCGCCACCATTTTTATCACAGCCATAGTTCTTGTCTGAACCAGAGCGCTACCACCCTATTTTCTTGCTACCACTTCTATGGATGCCCAAGTTAGAGAAATGTAAATCAAAGTAAACAGAAAGAGGATGGTGGCATAAGAAGGAATAGTGACAGTGTGAAATTATGTAAAGATGGTGGCCTTTGGGCCTGACAAATGTGGACTTAAATTTTGACTCTTTAGTTACTAACTATGTGACTTGGTCAATTTATTCAATCTTTCTGTATCTCATTTTCCTTCTCTAAATAAAAGACATGTCTATCATAGATATCCTGATTGAGCATTCAATGAGATTATGTAGATAAAAGGCCTGGGTGATTTGTTCCTATTAAATTGTTGCAATAAATACATGAAAAAGTGTTGTAGGAACTGACAGTGATTAGCTTCAAAAAGGGAAGGTAGAGAGGACAAGAGAATTGTCTTCAAAAAAGTAATTGCTCTTTACTTGAATACTCATTTCAAGTATCATATATTTTACTTTTTATCTTATATGAAAACAATGGCCTACAGAACAGTGGGTAATATATCACAGACTAAAGATTTGGACTCAGCATAAGAAAGATATCTTCTGACAAACAGAATTGTGAAAAAATATATAAACTGCCAGGGGATGTAGAGAGATTTCAGTTGTTGAAGATATTCCAGCAGAAGATGGGAAAATACCCAAGCTATTGTTCAGCAGCTGTATGTATGGGGTGGAACACAGGGCAAGATGGCTAGGAAACTCCTTTCCACAATTTAACATTTTTTTAATTCTATAATTACAATATAATTTCCCTCTAGTTTGGGGTAATTTATATTAGAGATTGAAATTTAAAACGTATTTTTATCTTAAAACAGCTACAATATTATCATGCAGCTAAGACAGAAGGTTTGATCACAGGTACATTATACATTTGAATTAAGGAATTTTGATGCATTTAAATCGTTTTATCAGCTACTCACCAAATACACACATATTAAAGCAATTATTTTAACCTATTTGACACACACATCTCTTGCTGGAAAGACTATCATATTGCTGACAAAATGATAAACAGTTCTTTGGCCCTGTCTCACTTTTGAAAATCTTGAAATAGAGGATTATCTAGACCACCTGTAGTCTTTAGTCTGAACTCCTAAAAATGCATGGACTCAGAATTCTATTTTTAAAGCTTGTAAATACATATTTAGAAAAGAATAGAGAAGAATTCTCTACTTCTTTCTTTTTAAATTATTCTTTCTTTTAAATTAGTAGTCTGAGAGAAAAAAATTCACTGCTGTGCTTGGCATTTCTGCTCACTGATCCATAAAAGGAAATTGTGTTGAATTTTTTTCCAGACTAAAGAATAGCAAATCTATAGCTGTTTTTCTTCTTCTGTTTACCTCTCTTTTATGACAAGAATGAAGATAATGAAGGAAATATACGCAATACTTAAATGTTGTCAGATATTCGTCATATTTATATTCTTTCCTGACTCCACTGTCCGTAGTGATTTAACACTACATTAAAGTCAAACCTGGGAGGACATCATAAACAGCTCTGTTTAAAGGGCATTGTGAAGGAGAGCCTTTAATCTGATTGATGAAATAAATGGAAAGTAATCTATCCTCTATTCAACAGCTTGTTGATGATATGAAAGAATTCCTACTCAAGCAAGCAAGGCTTTAAAGAGAAAGACCTCTTTCATCCTGTCAGCCTCTCATTTTTAGAAAAAAGTTAAGTTTTTCATCATGGTTCAGGGGAGTCCTTGTAAAACGTTCATTGAAAATTTAAGAGCAATTACAGTGTCAGACAGCTAGAAAAATTGCTTTTACTGAGTGAGAGTTCTCTGACAGATGCATTGTGGGAGAATTGATTCTTTCTAAGGGATAAGTGAATTGTCATTGTTAGGCTCTTCTCATGACATCTAGCTAGATGTCATCTGCTTTGTAACAGAAGATTTGAATCAGACAACTGTACTCAACACCAGACAGTGTCTAGATTAGTTCTGCAAAGAAATAGGGCTTTGCTCTGCATGGCATCAACTGAGCTTTTAAAGATTACAGATGAGCAAGGGTTTCCAAAAAAAAAGTTAGAAAAATCAAAAACAAAGCTTTATAGCCACTTCAGAAAGCCTGGATGTTTAACCTGTAAGGAAGTCTGTCAAATCCTTGTGGAAACCATAGAGAAAAGATCAATAGGATACCTACTGGCTCCATTAGCTTGATGTAAAAGGGGGAGAGGGAGCTGCTCTTCCACAAGAGAAACTACATTATTCCAGGGATTATGCGGGATCAGTTCACTTTGCAGAGAAGAAGAAGAGAAAATGAATGAAGATTCTTGGTGGGCCGGGACTGGAGAGAAAGGGCTTGTCAGGTAATATAACTGGTGATAAGAAAGTGGCTTATTGACTGGGAGGTGTCTTTAATTAGATGTTCATTTGCATAGCGGAAGGTGCCGGTTCTAATCTGGAGTGAGGCTGGAGGAGAGAGATTCAGAAAAGCGGCTGTCACTCAATCTACTGCGAGCGAAGTCTAACATAATTAGTGAATTTAGTACTTGCTCGTTATTTACACTGACTTTTAGAGGGAAGGAAAATACTTGCTGTGGAAAAGTAGGCATTTTAATGAATAAAATAACTCTCCACATCTCATAAATTTTCACAACCTCGTGCACGTTAACCCCTGAATTAGGACTAAAATATTCATCTATGTAACATGGATAAAAATATTTAGTATGACCACGTTACAAAAGGAAAAAAAGAAGAAAAAAGTTTCAATGTTTTCAGAAAGATTATTTCTGGAATGAACTTATTTTTATTATTTTATTATTTTATACTTATCATTTGCTATAGAATTTTATATTTAAATACATTTATTTTAAAATTTATTTTTAACAAGCACTTTTTACAAAATTAGCTTTTGAATATTTTCAATTAAACTTAGTCCAACATAGACAGTACTATTACATAGGTTAACCATAGGTAATTTCAATTTGGGGAAATGGTTGACTTGGCCAAATATATCTGGTTATTCATAGAATGGTTCAAAAATTCTTAAGTGTTTGTATAATTGTTTTTCCAGCGCCCAGTAACAATTGCGCACTTGAAATCCAATGACTTTAAGATAATATTTTTAGAAATTTACCTCAGCTTTAGCAAATTAGTAAAAGACTAACTCTCTCCTTTCTTTAACTTATTTAATTTATCCTGTTTTTTTAATGCCATTAAAACATTCTTAAAAATCTGTAGAAACACAAACTATCAGCACAACCTTTGCAAGAAAAGCTTTGTCTTCCCAAAACAGTGGCCTGCGTCTGTATTCCTGTTCCGAGCATTCTTGCCATTTATGTTTCGCTGGAGCCCTTTATCAATGTTTATTTGAGTCTTCAAATGAATTGATAATGATTCAAAAGGGCAAACTCGAATTCCGCTAGTAGAGTGCAGTTAAAATTAAACAACACACAAATCTGACTGCTTTCATTTCTGGTATTTTCCTTTTAATATCACTACACATTTGTTTCACTCAGGTTGGCAAAGTGCATTTAAGTAGTTTACTAACAATTGAATTATTTCATGTGTCTCCACCCTAAGCAGTAATACATTATTCAACGAATTGCATACCTGGAGAACAGTGTGTTATGCAGTCAACGATGTTACAATTTAAAATGTTTGGTATGATCAATATTGCAATATACACTAGCTTTAAAAGAATTTACTTGATTGCATAGAATTTTAGAAGTGTAAATCTGACAGAGAGAAAATGTAGTTAAACTGAATGCCACAAACACACAACTGTTGTATCTATCAGGTATTTAAAAAATAATAGGCAAAAGAAATTATTTTTCTCGGCTTCCATAGAGAGCATTCCTGTAGGGTGCTGGTGTAATGAGACCACTTACAGTTAGCAAGTGGCAGGAATAAACTGAATATAATATTTTGCAATATACTACAAAAGATAAGCCAATTCAGAAGTGTATAGATAGAAACATACAATCCTTGTATGTATAATTTGTTTTTAACTTGTTAGAAAACATTTGCAAGATATTCCCAGTCCGGAAGTAAAGGCACTTGAAAAGAGATAGAGCTGTGTTTGGTCATGTGATCTGAGAGCTCCTTAACTCAACAATGGAAAATATGGAACAAACACAATCAAGAGGCATTTACTCATCAACAGTTGAGCAATTTAAGGCTACTCATGAGAAAGTAAATGAAAGAACTTGCGAAATCTATTTTATCAATGGTCTTAATAATCCCTATGAAATATGTTATGGTCGTGCATTCTGTTAAATAATATCAGGCTGTTTTCCAGTGGAAATAGATTTCACTTCCATTTTACCTATAGGCTCACTTTACCCAAAATTATTTCTGACAAAAATTGTCAGCAATTAAAGAATATTATTTTTATCCTTTCAGATGCATTTAAACACACTTAAGTGGATCGAGTTCTTGAGTTTTAAACACTCTATGAGAAAAAGCAAATTTTTTAACTGAGAAAAAATGAAACAGAAAACAATGATTTTAATATGCAAATTGAAATTTTCAGATAAACATAAAAATTGTGTTTTTTAAATGTATCACCCTTGATATACAGAAAGAATCAATAAGTATCAGTTGATGATTCACTCCCTTTTAAGTCCAATGCCCTATATTACAATAGTCACTGTTGAGATTAGATGTGTTATATCTTAGCATTGTCATTAACAATCTGCTGTATTATATTGGGGAGAATGCTCTGGAATTTCTGAAAGATGTATCAGAAAAAACAAAATCCCCAGTATTCATTGCGAGATTTTTATGGTGACTCCATGTTTATAAAGAAACAAAATAAATGCTGTGTAATATTTATGGTGGAAATGAATGGCTTTCCTCTAGTCTTCAGCCGCTCAAGTTGAATACGAAATAAGTCGTCTGTATCTATGTTTGTGTAACTTTACCATGTGTGGCAAAGTACATTATCTAGTGTCACATTATGAAAGTCACAGTAGAGCAGGCTTTTTTCTTCCCAATATGTATAGAAGAATTACTTTAATCTTTTTCTTCTATGAGAAAAGATAAATGTTATCTGCTGTATATACCTGATGAAACACTTATCTATTATGATAATTAATGAATCCATTTTAAGCACATGTTATACTATCCATCTTTTGTGGTTCAAAAATGGATGACAGTGTGATTATGTCTTTGTGAGATAAGTAAATGTGTGTATTCTTAGATCATATGGCTTTTAAAATGCCAGTAAAGTAAAATTGTGGCAAAATAGTTATTTTTCTTAATCTGAACTTCAAATTCGGTTGTTCCATCTATTTTATTGAATGAGGGTATATTATCATAGTTGATAGTTTTAAAAAGATAGAATTGCATTGAAGGTGAATATACTGAGGATTTATTATTATTTTATATATTTATATATTTTTGTAAAATGTGTACCATACAACATTTATCTGGGCAGAGTTGAAGTAGATATGAGCAAAAGATACAGTCAGCTCTCTTTACTCATCTGGGAAGAAAGTGTAGAGAACGGAAGACACATGGATCTCCTCTGAGTGCCGCTCACAACAATGGTTCTAATGAACAGTGAATTCGAACAATCAACATTTTTAACAATGTGGCCTTCCACTCTAAGTGCAGCTAAAACTGTACCATTTGCCAGCCCGGTCGTGACCTCAGTTTTGAAGAAGCATAAGGCTAAAGTGTGTTTAAGAGTTAGAAATTGTTATTCTTAAACTTAGAAAATTTTAAGATACTATTTTATATTCCTGTATTTTACCACACTTAGAAGTGTCTAGAAAACCTGTTTTGTATGTTTGAGGTAGTAAAGCACCCAAAAGAATTTTTCTAGCATACTCTCCCTGTCCCACCCATTTAAGCATTGTTGTAACTAGAATCTTGAGAGTTCTTCCCTAAGTCCACAGAGACATGTTACTCCTTTATCATGTTGCTCTGTACTTGAAGTCAAACAAATACTAACCACTGAAAAGCATTGTAATAATGTTTCAAAATATAGTAAAAGTAGATGGCATAACAGGTAGAAGTATGTCAAACTAAAAATTGTACCAAGAACTGGATATCAAGTTTTGAATAAGTTGGAATTAAATACACTTTTAAAAAATAGTTTTTTCCTTTTTCTATTTCTTAGTGTGTAATCTGGAAATTTCAAGTTACGTAGCCACGCCCAGGGTTTGATGCATATGTCCACATCAACTGACAGAACAGCATGCACAGAAATCAGTGGACGGCAAAGACAAAAGGCAAAATATGTCCAGGTTGTCAATTTGCCTTGTTGCAATCTTTTCTCATTGAAATATATTTTATGTAGGGGGAGGAGAGAAGAGGTCTTAATATATTCCAAGACTTATTAAATGTCTCTTTCAGCTGCTTATGTTGAATCCAAACATTCACTTTTAGGTTTTTTTAATTTTAACTAACATGATGGATCCCTTCCCCTCAAATCAATCAATTTGTTATTTTAGCAACATTTAGGCAGTGGAGTGGGAAATGATTAGAGCAAAAGCAGTTTCAATTTTGAGCATTCTCTACTTGAGCAGTTTTGTTATCATCTTCTGTTGTAATGGCATGCTACCATTGGGATTCGCTTTCCCAAAGTGATTAAAGAAATAGAGAGATAGAAGGAAGGGAACTGGTTACAGTGCTGATAACAGGCTATCTCCATGGGTTATATTTAAAGCTGTGATGACACTAAATTCTTCCTTTAAAAATACATTGTTCTTTGTGATGTGTCTTATGGGCTTCAAGATTGACGAATAGTGTGCAATATCAAGAATTTCTTAGGTAATTGTGATCAACTTTTTTCAATGAAAATTAGTCTCTAATTAAAGAGAGTTTTGCTAAAGTTTTCAGTTAAGCGTGTTATCATATTAGAGAATGTCAAATATTTTTAAATGCTGGTCAACAAAAGTTTAGGCTATGCAGCATTTCCTAAAGCCATTTGACATAGAGACTTTATTCAAAGAATGTCTAGGCGGACAATATTTCACTGAAACACATGTTGGAAAATGCTATCCTACTGAAGCAATAGATGACAAGGTCTACGTCTTGCAAAAAACACATTATACAAACATAAAACAACTTGGGGAAAAAAACCCCAAAGCATTGGATTACAGCGCAGATGGTTCTAAGCTTCAGAGAAAAGGCAAAGCAGAAGAGTTTTCCAAGGACTTGACCTTGCTACGGAAAACATTCTAGAAGTTAGTTCTGAAAGAACTGACCAGTGAGGTTTAAATTTCATATTTAATGAATATTAAGAATTCAGAGAAGTCTTCTTTTTTCCCTCTTTTTCCGTTTCTCTTCACCAAGCACTTAGCACCGTCTCTTTTAAAATAGTCTCTTTGTTTCCAATTACTCCCTCATCAAAAGCAATCCTACCTTGCATCATATTAAACTTCTGAAGATATCACATATTTTAAAACAATATATAATCAAGGACTAAAACAAGTGGTGAAGATCATAAGATCTCTAAAGAAAATAGAAATTGCTCTGTCCTAGAATGTTTAGCCAAGGTCCTCAGGAAAAGGGGGCCTTGAGTGAAACTATTACACAAATATTAAAGTAAAGAAATGTCACGGTCAGGGAAATGTTCTCTAAAGTCTATTAAGTATATAAACTAAAATCATATGATAAGGTGACCACAGTATGGATTTTGGCGTGAATTTTCAATATTTGCTCACTAAAGTGATGATGAAAATCTGAGCTAATATGGATGAGAAGAATGTCTCTCTGCTGACCAATTCCTGTCCTCTCGTGTGTTTAACATGGATTCTCCTTCATGTTCTCCTTTATCAGAGAAGATCATAATAGGTTCCTATTGCTCTGACCCTTAACTTGTGTCAGGAACAAGGCAGCCAATGGAAAGTATTCTTGTCTCAGTCTGCAAACGCCAGTGCTTGCACTTGAACTGCATTTCTATAGCCCTGCCTATTCCTGTCGCCAGAAGTATGTAAAAGAAGTATGGCAATGTATGCCTGACCCTATTTATTAGGAGAGATTGGTAGTGCCTCTGCTCTTAGGAACCGAATACTGTCTGGACTGGATCCTACCTCAGAGAATTTTCCCCTATTAGTCTATTTATTGTGTCACACTTTCAACCACTACTTACCCTCCTTTCCACCCAACCATTAGCAGCTTGAGGTTTTGTTGATGAACTAGTCCACGTTTACCTATATATTGTTTTATAATTACAGCATTGCTGTATAAACTATTGGCTATTAACCTGTGTTTAAATGAACCACACAAATTAAGGTGGTAAATAGTTTGTTAGGATTTAATCAATTTAATTAATTAAGGCCTGAGTAATCTTAGTCTTAAAACCCTAAATTTCTTCATCCCTCTTTTGCTATGCCTTTCATTTACCATACACACACACGTGTACTTTCATGCACACGCACACACACTACTTGCTATCTAGCCTTCAGTCTTTAGAAACTTAGGTTTCCAGAATTAGTCTGAAATGAAAACAACTTAAGAAGAGTCTTGATGTTGAAGTGACCCTAATATATATCCAATAATTACAAATATAATTCCAAAATGATAGAAAAATAGAGGCTATAATTAGTAAATTCTGATCTTTACTCTTATGGAATAATGTGGAACCTTACCTTAGGTGGTGATATCCACAACTCATGTACGAAAGCTATACAGTAGACAGAAGTTCCCAAAAAAGTGAAAAGTGGGGCTGGTCCGGTGGCATAGTGGTTAAGTTCGCGCACTTCACCTTGGAGCCCCAAGGTGTGCAGGTGTGGATCCTGGGCACGGACCTAGCACTGCCTGTCAAGCCATGCTGTGGAAGGATTCCACATACAAAATAGAGCAAGACTGGCGCAGATGTTAGCCCAGCAACAGTCTTCCTCAAGTGAAAAGAGAAACATTGGCAACAGATGTTAGCTCAGGGCCAATCTTCCTCACACGCACACAAAAAAGTGAAAAGTGATCATTTGGTACAGTAAGCAATAGAGATGAGAAAGAGCGGTGGCAGCCCTGACCACAATGAAAATGATTTACAATAGAGTTGGTGGTAGCAATAGCAACAACTGGTTCTCATTCCAACCAGTGCCAGGCAGCAAACTGCAGACACTCTGACGAAGG
The DNA here is from genome assembly GCF_037783145.1 of Equus przewalskii. Taxonomy (NCBI): domain Eukaryota; kingdom Metazoa; phylum Chordata; class Mammalia; order Perissodactyla; family Equidae; genus Equus; species Equus przewalskii. The sequence continues at coordinate 19,870,909 of NC_091850.1, forward strand.
AAAGTGTTAAAAAGATAAAAGATAGAGCAGCTTGGCACTTGAGTAGATAACCGGATACTGGAGAGAAGCAGCCAATGGCAACCCGATACAGCTCCTCCAAAGGGTCTCAGTGTGTCATCAGCAGGCATGCCTATACTGGAATTCAGAAGCCTTCAAGATACACAACAGGGCAGTGAAAGACAACGTAGTGCTTAGTAATGAAAACCTAAGTCTGGAAACAGACTCAGTTACTTTACTAGTTTTATGACTTCAAGCCAAACACTCAAGCCTTGATTTCTACATCTGTAAGTTAGGAATAATATATTATCTGCCTCCTATGTTTATTAAAAATATTGAATGAAACCACACATGTATAGTACAAAGCAGAAAGCACACAATAGGTACTCAGAAAACAGCACTGGCGTCCCTAACATTTATTAGAACAATTGATTTTTATTAGAGAAAATACTTTGGGAAATGCAACAATAAATTACTGTTTAATGAATGTGTTCATTAGAAGTAATATAAAGATGTACAATGCAAACTGGTATTTAAGCAAGAACTACAGAACTTCATTTATTCATCAATATCTAGGAGTAGGTATTCAATATGAGTTATTTAGCAGATAATTGAAGGCTTTCCTTTAATATTTGTAATCTATTTTGGTCATTAGCCTTGAAAAATCCTTACAAAAATGTACTCTTCCACATTTTCTTGGAAAAAAGTCAACAGGATGAATTGGATATCTGTTTGGGGTAGATACAATGATGCTATCAATAGTTGCAGATTACCGCCGTTTGAAAGACTTTTTTGTCTGATTTCAGGATCTTTTTTCTTGTCTCTAATCCTTGCTTCTCACCTATTATCAAGCACTGTTTAGTCTATGCCTCCAAAATATAACTCAATAAAACCCCAAAGCAAACATACAACCATCCCCCCAGACACAAAGGCACTTATTCACAGTAAGTGTCATCCATCAGCTATAGATTAGAAAACCATAACCCCCAAACTTGCTTAGAATTTTGGTAAAATACAAGTCCATAGGATCTGATGAACAGGGAAGTGAAGACATCTTTTAGGAAGCTACTCAAGCTTTGGTGTGGAGAATTAGGATATTTATTTGGCTTCTCAGGAGACATTTTTTCTTATCTGCACGTTCTCAGCTGTGTTCCAGATAGGCAAGGATGCCACATGAATGACCCCAAGACAAGTGAATTAAAACTGTCTTCTTGCTTTGCTTTAATAAAAAAATATTTTCTTGTCTGAAGACTACAACATTATTTGTTCAATAAAGCAAACAGTTTTTCTTGTTACATTTGTAGAAAATGCTAAATAATTTTCTCAAACAGTTTTATACATCAGCTTATAGATAAGTTTTTCAAAGTGTTTTTTGGAAGAAGGCAATGGGAAAAAATTCACAGCATGTGGAGATGACCCAGAAAGTTTGAGAATTTATGTGATTCTTCACAATAGGTCAGTTGACTGTGTCAACATAGAATAGAACAAGAGATAAATCTTTAAAAACCAGCTATAGAGCACACCTCAATGACATAATATTCGGCTGAGCTTTTAGAATTCACATCTGCTCTTAGAAAGTCCATTCACCTTGGAGTTTGCCAGTCACTGTGGATAAGTTTGTATCATATCCATACTGCGTCACAGAAACTGAACTTGAGTAGGTGAAACAGGTCAGTGTCTTTGACTTTCTCAGACACATTCCATACATCCTGAGTAATGTAGTGCAAATTTGTTGTTTTTAAAACACCCATCTGATGGTGTCATTTCCTTTCTTAAAATCTTATAAAGATGAAACATGGTAGAGAAGTTCCTTCATTATCAGGGCTGAAATTACCATCTAGCTCCATCTCTCTCACCACAACTCCCCTCTGTACTCACCCTACATGTGTCAAATACCCTACTCTGCAGCCGTGTCAAAGTGCTTAGAGTCCCTGAACACACCGACAGCATTATGTCTCAGTGCATTTAAACAGGTAGCTTCCCATTCCTGGAATTCCTTTCCTTCCTCAACCTGTTTCTTTCCTAACTCTGTTATGCTATGTTATGCTTGTTATGCTACGCTATGCTACTTAGGTTTGACTAGTTTCTGTTTCTCTTTTGGGTCTTATCTGGGATGTCATATTCTCCAAGAAGGCTTTCTAACCCATTTCCTATTGCTAGTTGGACTCAGTGATTCTTCTATATTCTCCCGTAATTTCTCTTGCCCAACTTCGTTGTAACACTTAGAATAATACAACACTCTCTGATGCTCTTTATTGGCTTTTTCCCTGTTAAAGTGTGAGTGATCTGCAGTCAAGGACCACATTTCAGTATCTTAATGCCCCTAACGCAATGTATGCGATATAGTAGCTGTTTAATAAATGTCTGTTGATTGAGAGAGTGAATTAAGAAGAAAAGATTCTTGTTAAATGCAATTAAAGATGTTTTTCATTTCTTCCTTCGTATTCCTAACCCGATCACATTTTCTGAAACAAATTAACATGTAAATTACTGCCTAGATTTTATATTTTATTCAGAAAGGCCAATAGGCATTGTCTAAACCTTTGCATTCTTTCTCTCCTTTTAACATATTTTCATTTTAATAAGTATAAAGGAGTTTCAAAGATAGTGTTCCTTTGCTTCTAGAGTGGGTTAGATGCTTACTATTCCGGGAAAACCAATTATATCTACAGGAGTCATAATCAAAATGAGAGGTAAAGAATGCAAAATAGAATCATGTTAACCTCACAGCCAAAGCTAGGGCCAAATAAAGTAGTAATTAATGTAAGCAGTTGTAAGTATATACCCTTCCATATTTCTATTTTTTTCTATGAAACAAAAGTGACCTTTTAATGGGAAAGGTTAAAATTGTATTTATTGGAAGGCAGTAAAACAAAGGAGATTTAGGTGATTTTATACCAATGGTACTGAGAGTGCTATTGAGCTATTTTAGTTATGGAGAGAATATAGGGTACATATGTTTCCTGAGATTAAAAAAAAAGTTTCAGAGGCCAAGCTGGTGGCATAGTGGTTAAGTTCAGCATGCTCCACTTTGGCGGCCCAGGTTCAAGGGTTTGGATGCCAGATGCTGACCTACACCACTCATTAAGCCATGATGTGACAGTGTCCCACATACAAAATAGAGGAAGATTGGCACAGACAGTAGCTCAGGGCCACTCTTCCCAAAGCAAAAAGAGGAATATGGGCAACCGTTGTTAACTCAGGGCCAATCATCTTCACCAAAAAAAAAACATTAAATTTTCAAAAAAAGATACATTTCTTGAACCATGGATATGTAGCTTCATAATCAATACTGAGAGAAATTCTGAACTGGATTTTAAAATCATCTTTTCTGAACACAGAGAAGGAACTATGACTGCTAAGAATCAGCAGAGGGAAAACAAATGAATAGAGGTAAATTTCATTTTGTATGGAAGTACTATCCAGGTAGAGAAGGAGACTTCTATAGACTTAGTGTATGAGAATTCTTATAATACATTTGACAACATCTCTAATGACATCTTTAGTAGTTAAAAGTCACATATGTGGTCTGGGCGAGAGAACATTTAGTAAGTTGACAGCAAAACCATACCAAAAGAATGTTTATTTACAGTTCTTTTTACTGTGAAGGGTAATATTTTGCAAGACCCTACCATAAGTCTTGTCCCACTCAATAACTCAAAAATGATTTTGATAAGAATGTGCATTAATTTTGTTTTGTGATCCAGCTTTTAACATTGTTACAAAAGATAGAAATATTTATGTAGATTTGAAAGTGGAAAGACTCAGGGATTTTAGTGTACTGTGAGCCTAATATATCAATAATGGAAGGAACTTCCAAAATGACTACAGAAATCTTGGATCACCATAAACACCCTGAACTCGTTGTCAAGTCCTAGCACCACACTCTTTAAGACATCGAAACACTGGGGCATGTCTAGGGGTAGTGATCAGAATGGGAACAGATTCAATTTTGAAAACATCAAAGAATTATTTCCTGGATCTAGAAGCAGAATGATTGTTACCTTTCCATGCATGAAGGACTGTCACAAGGAAGGAGGACTGTAATTGTTCTGTGATACCCCCACTTGGCCGAACTGAACCCAATGGATGGTGGCCACAAAAGGCTCATACAGTGAATATGCAGAATAAACACACACACACACACACACACACACACACACACACTGTCCAAAGATAAAATAGACTTTCATGGAAATTAGAGAACTCCCAGTTAGGGCAGGTTTCAAGTAAATTTTCACAAGTATTCCTCTATTTTGTTATATTTTTTGTTATATATTTGTGATTATACTGAATAATCACATATCAGGGACATTGTAGAAGAAATTTAAATATTTGATGGAGTAGAAAACAGAAGAATTGACTTAGATGACCTCTGAGAGCTGTCCAACCTAGGAAGATCGGGTTTCTCTATAAGTAATAGTAGTAGGAATGCCAATCATAACAATAGCAGTAGTGGCAGTGTAGTCAGAGGTATCTTTGAGTGTTTTCTCTTTTCCAGGGTCTGTGCTTAGCATTTTATAATCCTCAAAACTAACCTATGAAGTCAATGTCATTGTTATATTTAATTCATAGAAGGGAACGAGGAGGTTTAGGGAAGTTTTCTAACTTGCCCCAGAACGTATTGAAAGACTGAATCAGATACAAACACAGGGAGGCCTGACTACAGACACTTCCCTCTTATCCTCCACTCAGTGCAATAGAGCTGAATTAGTGAGCCAAAACTGCACAGCACAATAATACAAAGTCAAACCCTGCGCAGGAGAGAAAGCCCTCAGTTGTCTACATCGCGGAAGAAATTTTTGTCCCTAATCAGGTTTACACACTGATCTTACATACAGACTCTGCTTACTTACTAAGGAGCAGGGCAAATAATTGTCCTATATGTAGACATGAACAAGTTATTCACTTGAGTAAGTTAAGCTCCTTAGATGGTCCATTAACTAGCCCAAAGAATCTTAAGAAAAAAACGCTTAATGAATTATTACTGGAGTATATTAATAGGACAAATGCAGACTAGAAAATTTAATTTTTCTCCCCAAGATCTTAACATCTAATTCAAAATAATTGATACAATGGAAGAGTCTAATTTCCCTCCCCAAGTCTTACTTTTCCATACCTAAAAAGGAAATGTATTATTAGAATAATCATCAAATTTTATCTGGAAGGTAATTGACAAATATTATTTTATGGATGCAAAAACAGAAATATGAAGAAATTAAGTAGTATTCCCTACTTCACAAATCAAATATCTAGCATGTTTAGGAATAAAATCCTGGTTTGTATATGCATTCCCTAAGATTTTATGAAATGTTTGCTGTGCTAAAGACATGTGAATAACAAAGAAAGAGAAGGTATTCTCTGCTCTCAATGAACTGAGAGAAACACACACACACACAAGCAAAGCAAGAAAATATAAAGTACGTATATATGTTACAAATACATTTGGAGTTATTAGCCTCAAGTAAGAGAATAAAAAAAGACTCTTTGGAGAGGATGCTTTCGATGCAAATTTAAAGAAAGAAAAAATGATTGTGGGTGGGAGAAGAATAATGAATTTTCTAGGCCAAGGAAATTAAGCAAAGATTCTAAAAAGTTGAAAAAGATGGTACAAAGTGAGATCAAATTAGTTGCATAATGAAGAGGGGTGAAAATTCCTGATCTTTTTACATTCTATTTCCATTCTTATAAAACTCACTACTATTCATCATATACACAATGCATATTTCACTAGATTATCCACACTCATATTCTATTAGTCACTCGCAGTCCTGAAAAGCTTTTGGCAGTACTTTTATATATAGCTTAAGGATGAATACTTATTCTAACAATGAAAGCATAAAAAAAAGACAAATATTATATGTTATTAATTTTTTTATCCTGAGGCAAAATGAATTTAAGAACTTTAAGATCCAGAACACTAAAGGAAGTTGATTAAAATACAGAAAATTTTGGACACACTAAGCATATGATGTGAAAAAGTTATCACACATATATCCCCTACTCTCTCTACCCCCAAATCAGAATCTTTTTCAAAATTAAGAGGTTTGAATTTCTGCATTATGGAGTGATTCCACTCCATGTACTCCTGGAAGAGTGGAAAGTCCCCTTAAATCATAAATACTGGTAGCTCACTCACCATGACAATAAACCGCCTGGGAGATTTTCCTTTCTCTGTCTGATCAGACTGGTTTCAAGTGGCCACTTTCCAGAAATTCCCTGCCAGGACAGGATGGCCTCACACTCAAGTCAGGACACAGAACCACTAGACCCAAAGCTGCTCAAGAGAAATGGTTACTTGGTATCAGCCTCAGACAGAAGAGACTGAGCAGTGTGTTGGTTAAGATAAAAGAAAAATTAAAGTGAGAGGCAGCCAAACACTTTAGAATCGAAACGATGTCGTGAGCCACTCGACATGCGGGGAAGTAGAGGGTGGACTGTGGGGCACAGAGAGGAAATCTCCCAGAGAAAAAACCTGGGATAAAATGAATATCAGTGATGGCCCTGAAGGGAAACGGAAGTCACAGAAGTCCCTACAAGGCGGGAGAGGAAGTCACTCCTCAGCTAGGGAGTTGGGCTTACCTTCTTAATATGGATGGACAGCTGCTTTACATTTCTAGAATCAAACTTTGCCAGTCCTGCCTGTTTGCCTTTTCTTCCAGCTTTATTGCACTCCTTTCTGTTCCCAGAATGTGTCACACTTGTTTGTCTCTGGGCATTTGCTGTTTCCTGAGTCTGGAACACTGGCCCCTTCTTTCTTGCCCTTAGCCGAGTGGATCAGTTTAAGAATTACTGTCAGCACAAAGCGTTTTGGGCTCCTGCTCCCACTTTCAAATTCTAGGTTTGATGTCCCACCACAGCACCCTGTACGTCCTCTGTAAAGCACCTTGGTAGTCATTCAGGTATTTGTCTGTATCTTCTAATAAACTAAGGCCTATGATGGCAGAGACAGTGTCCATTTTGTTCATTTTTGTACCTGTGCTTAGCACAGCACCCAGCATATGGTAGCTGTTTAGTAAATATTAAGTGATTGAACAACCTGCCTTGGCCTGGAAATCTCTGGTGAGTGGCTCTGATAAAAAAACAATTATAATGATAATCAATATTCATTACACTGCTATGGTGTTCCAGGCACTGTGGTAAGCACATTATATGTATTATCTAATTTGTCCTCGAAACCATAAATTAAAGACTGTTATCATCTCCATGTTAGAGAGGAGAACATTGACATTTAGAGAGTTAGGAGAAATTCCCAATATCACAGAACTAATAAATTTAGAAGCTGATCTTTGGGTTGAGGTCTGCATAGTGAAATTTTAGAGGCTGAATCCAACCTTATGCTAATTGTTTCCAGCAATTTCTTGATATTTCTAGGATACACTGATGAAATCAAACAATTATTTATTGAGAACTTACTGCATTTGAATAGGCGTGCATGTCACTTTATTCCAGCAACAATAACTGCCTTTCTTTCCTCACTTATTTAGAGTCATCATTATACAATTAGGAACTATCATTGTAAACCTGGCCATGAGATCATCAGAGTGAAAATAAAATCAGTTCATACAGAGGCTAAATGAAAGTATAAATTCTTATTCACTAAAATTTAACTCAAGATTAAACTTACAAATTGCTGCATCGTTTTTTTTATTTTTTGGTGAGGAAGAGTCATTCTGAGCTAACATCTGTTGCCAATCTTCTTTTTTACTTGAGTAAGATTAGCCATGAGCTAACACCTGTGCCAATCCTCCTCTATTTCGTATGGGGGTCACTACCACAGCGTGGCTTGACAGTGGTGTAGCTCTTCACCCGATATCTGAACCTGCAAACCCAGGCTGCCAAAGCAGAGCATGGGGCTGGCCCTTGTTGCATCGTTTTACTAAAGAAGGGAGGTCACCAAGTATGGGTCCATTGATGACTAGGTCCTGAGCAGCACTCAAGTGGTGTGTGTAAAAAGGGGACATAAAAATAGTGCAATCGCAGCCAAATGTGAGTCAAAAAATGAAGAGAAAAGCTATCATCTAAATGCAACCATTCATCCTGATGCCAAAAAGGTGGCGTGAGAGCAGAGGTTGGGTCTCGGCAGGAGTACCCCCAGCCCAGCTCAAGGCTGGTCTTTCAATATTGTGGTCTGAGGGGAAGTGCAGTTTAATGGCTCATCTACCACCTGTTGCTAGACACGATAAGTGATAGCCAGAGCCTTACAGACTCTGATTACTACCTCCCTTTAGTAGGAAGTATTGTGAACAGAACTTTTTGTTGTCTTTACAAAGAGATCCGTTCTGTCACTTCTCACTGGAACACACAGAAGAGCTTGGGTATCAGGATTTCGAAGAAACTGAATCCTCAGGGCTGGATGAAGTAGGTAGGGAAATGAAGAAGAAGCGACAGGGGAAAAAGTTCAGAAAGTAAATCTCCTTATTCCAACCCTAGAGTTTTAGGCACCCAGCATATGAATAGCTATGCTGCCAATACTGTAGCCTCTGGTCACATGTAGCTCTTGAAAACTTGAGATGTGGCTTGTCCGAATTGAGATACATTTTAGGTGTAAAATACACCCTGCGTTCTGAAGACTTAGTATGAAAAAGAATGTAAAGTATTCCTGATTAATTTTTTACATTGATTACATGATAGTATTTTAGGTATCTTGGGTTAAATAAAATGTTACTAAAATTCATTTCCCCTGTTTCTTTTTTTAATGTGACTATTGTAAATTTTAAATTCATATATATGGCTTTCATTTGTGGCTACTTTATATGTCTATTAGATAACACTGGTTTATAGGATTGTTCCACATATTACTTTTATTTAACCTTACTTCAGCAGGATCTTTAATACTCTTTAATCTCTAAATTTTTGGTTTAGGAAGTCTTTAAATTGTTAAATGAATTTTGAATAATTTTGTTATCAATCCTCAAAAAATTTACTTTTGATACTTCAAAATATTACATCAGAAGTTTCTTCTTTGTATTTCAATAGTTTTTACTCAATTCACATTCTTTAAACTTAACCATTGTGAACTAAAAAGTGAATGCTTGATAACATCCAGTGTGAAAAAGATGGAGAAATAGTAGTGGTCCTTAATACTAGCAGCTATTTTTTGCCTTTGGTAAGAATGGTCTGAAATGAAACCAAGATGATGGTGAAAACATTGGAAACCTATGAAACTAATTATTGATCTTTTGCTGTTGCTGTTATTTTCTCATAAGGTATACTTTATCTGAGAAAGTACACATTACCAGTATAAGTCAATATGAAACAGAGGATTTTGTAAATATTTGTATATGATGTACATTTACTTTGAAAATAAATATTCACATATTTAATTTAAAATTAAAATTAAGGAGGTTGATTTTTTTAACATCTTTCATCAGTCAGGGCTCTGTTGGAAGCAGAATTTTCCATAGATGGTTTAAGTAAAGAGATTTAATGAAGGGCAAGGCTAAGAACAAAGCAGAACGAGGAACAAACACTAGCAGTAGGAAGATATGGTCATCACTGCCAGGGCTGATAGAATAAGGTTGTCAAATAGTTTTACGAGTGCAAAAAGAGCTTGAGCCACAGAGGAGGGGTCCTCTGAGCTACCTGTGGTCAGAAATGCAGGTCCAAGCTGAGAAGTAGCTGGGAAGAAGTATTCTGAACTCTCTCTCTCCCCATCTTACTATCTACACTATCCGTCAAGCCCAACTGGAAGCCCACCACCTCCATGAGCAAGAACTCAGAGAAGGGTGGAGAATGAATGTCAGACAGGGATAGAATAGGGAATAATTAGCACGTATATGAACCACTTTTTATCCAGGATTATTCTGTCTAAGGTCTGAAGCAGTGTGAGTAGAGCATAGTGACCAATGGTATGATAAATCCTAACAAGAAGGTGATTGATTAAATAAGAGATGCTACATCAGAATGAAAAGCATTAATATGGAACAAGTTATGTAGTGGTAATGGAAATCATGAGAGTCATAATATTACAGAGGGATAAAAGAATAAATGTTAGACGTAGAGAGAGTATAGTGCTTAAGTTTCTCTTTTGATTGATTTATGAATGCAAATTATAATTTATTGCAATGAAAGAGAATTAAATTAAAAGACAATGAAGACTTAATCATATATCTTGAAAATCAGAAATGGATAATTTGGGAGAAACTGCTAAAAGATTAGAATTTAGTAATTAGAGAATGCTATTTTCAACTTTTGACATTTGACATCTATTTTGATCATATTAGTGATTTTTGGTTAGTTAAAACTCTGGAGGAAATTTTGAGTTTCAAGTATAAAATAGCATATATAATTCTTCTAGTATTTCGTCATATACACCTATCCTATATAATCTAACTTTATAGGTAAATAAAATGAATTTAAAAAAACAGAAACATATGAGCATATGCATAATATTGTGTTTAATACTAGCCTCTGAACATTTCTCATGCTATGAGTGACCTGAACTTAACTTGACAATGGCCATTCCCTACTGGCTCCTCACAATAAATCAACACCCCTCTCCATTTGAAAGCCTTCCCTAACTATACTCCCACTCCTAGACCATTCCTACTCTCAGGTGGGGCTGAGACCAGCATCTGAGAATAATACGTGTCATAGATTGTGCAACTAAAATAATATTTAAACTTCCAGTTATAAAATAAATAAGTCATGGGATGTAATGTGCAGCTGATGACTATAGTTAATAATACTGTATTGCATATTTGGAAGATGCTAAGAGAAGAGACCTTAAAAGTTTTGATCATGGAGCTGGCCAGTGGTGTAGTGGTTAAGTTCGGATGCTCCACTTTGGCAGCCCAGGGTTCACTAGCTCACATCTTGGGCGTGAACTCATGTACCACTTATCAAGCCATGCTCTGGCAGGCGTCCCACATATAAAGTAGAGGAAGGAGGGTATGGATGTTAGCTTAGGGCCACTCTTCCTCAGCAAAAGAAAATAAAAAAAGAGGAGGATTGGCAGTGGTTGTTAGCTCAGGGCTAATCTTCCTCAAAAAAAAATTTTCATCACAAGAAAAAGATTTTGTAACTATGTATGGTGATAGGTACTAACTAGACTTATTGTGGTGATCATTTCACAATATGTGCAACTATCAAATCATTATGTTGTACACCTGAAACTAATATAATGTCAGTTATATCTCAATAAAAATTAACAAATAAAAATAAAATGAATACTTAGAGAAGTGGATAGATAGCATATTGTTTCTGCTAGTGTTTGGGTGAGATTTTGTTATCAGTAACAGTTCTTGCCCCAGGAATGACAGAGTGCTATAATTCTATGTCACTGAGTAAGGGAATACACGTACTATTTAGAGATAAAATGGGAAGGTGAGGGAGGTAACATTCTATTTTGAAAGGTCTCATCCTTGTTCTCGCTCTGCTAAAAGGTCACAGTTATCCTTGCTGGCAAGTCCGCCATTTTCATCAGGGTTTCTTTCACCTGCCCGGACAAGTACTCCACTGGACCTCAAATTGTCATCCCGCTAAGCATGGGGAAGTTATTTTAACTTGGGTAATTTCAGAACATGTACTGGCAACACCTCATCACATATAGAAAACTTCAATCATGCTATATGGAATATCTGGTTTAAAACAACATCACAGACTTCTGAGGTGCCTACCAGCTTTGAAATGTAACCCTGATTAATGGGACAATTCGACTCATTGAATGAAGTTACTTAATATTAGAGTTCTTGTCATGTCTGATATCTATTTTAAAAAAGTGTTTTAAATCATTAATTCATATCTATAGTCATATTATTTGGGTGTATTTTTCTTTTCAATGCTCCCCAGACTTTTCTAATCTTAAAATATCCTAAAGATACATAATCTTCCCCATAGAATAAATTCATAACTCTGGGCAAGCATCTCAAGATTCTTATTCAGCAAGTCTAAAGTGGAGTGTAAGACTCTGTATTTCCAAGAAACCCATTTGTCCCAACCCAGAGGGCTCCCATCATCAGGCCAGTCTGGGGAAAATGACTTCAATTGAATAACAGCTGGCAATATTTGAATTACATTATTTTTAATATGTACTCTGAACCATTTAATTTTATTATTTGTTAAATAAAATTAATCACTTTCTTAAATAAAATTTGTGATATATTTATTACACATGCCGGGGAATAACTATTTGCCTAGAAATTTTCATTTCCAGAATAAGATGGCATATATTTGCATTCAGTGAGACAAAATTCTTGATCTAGCAGTTTTGTGTTTACAAACAACCATTCTTAGAAAAAAATTTTAAATATTTTTTTCTTGCATTTCATGGAACATTTTCTAATCATTCAGAGTAGCCACCATTTATTCAATATGGACTATATATAAGATATTCTTCACACATAATTGTATTTATTCCTCATAAAAAGGTATACATTGTTGTAATTATCTTAACAAATGAGGAAAGCAAGTTTCAAAACTTCAAGTAAATTTGCCAAAATCCCACATTAATCTAAAACAGACACTTCTTGGGTACTGCACTGCCTTGCAGGAAACAATACTGGAACAAACTAATTTACGTGTCAAGTCAAACCAAAAGGAACTTTTCATCTGTGCACTTCTCTGGGCGTTCATTTTTATTATCTAATCATAGTGAATTTTATATTTAACTTAGTTTTATATATACATAGTTTATGTCTAGAAACATGACAGCTTAGATAGCTTTTAAAAAATCAGTCATCAGTAAAGAAGAAATGTTGATAACATCATCAGTTGTGAATGGCTATTAGGATATACACAACATAGAGAAAAATATGTACTTTAAATTGATTCTTGGGGGAAAATTTTATAATATCTTTTTAGATAAAATAAGAATATCCCCAGGGTTCATAACCAAATCTATGAATGTATAATCCTCTATCGAGATGTTTGGAAATAAAAGGAAGGAACCACACTGTTTACACAGTGTCAGTTTGTAAAATTGCCATGCTTTTCAGATTTTGCTTCTGCTAGTTATATAATCATTCACTCTTCAACAAAGTAAACAGAAAAATCATCTTTATAAACTTTTAACCTGTCAACAAAAGTACTTCCAGAAGCACAGAATGACTGATATATTCAGGCTTACCCACAGTGAGAGAGAGACAGAGACAGAAACAGAGAGAGAGAGAGTAGGTGAGAAGATCCAGTCGTTATGCACATATTTAAGTGCAGTTATTTGATTCTAAAAGGATTCTTGAAATTTTTTAAATTGTTCTATTATTGATTTGGAAGATATTTTTGGGGACTAGAAAACATATTTTTGGCATCTGAATAAGCTAATTCTTCCATAAGAGAAATTTCTGGCTAATTACATAGAAGGTAGAAAAGAAAGTCAGTCTTCCTAATTCTATTCTATCCTATTCTATTCTATTCTATTTATCTATTCCCAGTAAAATATATGAAACTTAGAAAATTCATTTTGGGGGTTAATTTTGGATATCTTACTAAATTAAATTTGCTTTTTTAACTTTATTCAATATAATTGAAATTGCTGGATAAGTCACAACCATGAAGTATGTCTGTACTCCATCTGTAACCAAAGAATTTCAGACACGGAAGAGACCCTAGCATTAAATTATCCCAATCCATTCACTTTTGGTAATTAGGAAAACTGAAAGGTTTTGATATTATCTACTCACCCAAGGCCATGCTACTAGTCAGTTATTCAAAAGATTAAGCATTGATCCTGCATCATGCCAACTCAAAGATTTCTTAATGTAATATGAAGTTGCTCAGACCGAGTGAACAAAAAGCTTAAAATAACAGTCTTTTTTGTGGCTCTTCAATAAATGGTAGTGAGAATGCTGGACAGCCACATGCAAAAGAACGAAAGTAGACCATTATCTTACACCAAACACAAAAATTAATTCAAAATGGATTAAAGACTTGAATGTAAAACCTGAAACCATTAAACTTCTGGAAGAAAATATAGGCAGTATGCTCCTCAACATCGATCTTAGCAGCATATTTTCAAGTACCATGTCTCACCAGGGAAACAATAGGAAAAAAATAAACAAATGGGACTACATCAAACTAGAAGGCTTCTGCCCAGTAAAGGAAACCATCAACAAAATGAAAAGATAGCCTAACAATTGAGAGAAGATATTTGCAAACCACGTATCTCATAAGGGATTAATATCCAAAATATACAAAGAACTTGTACATCTCAATAATAAAAAAGTTAAGAAGCCAATTAAAAAATGGGCAAAAGATCTGAAAAAAAATGAATAAAAAGTTTTAAATAATCTTTTTTATGTCACTAATTTTGAGATTTTCTAAGACATTGTACTAGTTGAGTAATATCTGCCAAAACTTATGTCCACCCAGAACCTCATAATGCATCCTTATTTGGAAATAGGGTCTTGCAGATGTAATTAGGTAAGTTAAGAAGAGGTCATACTGAATTAGGGTGGGCCCTAAATCCGATGGCTGCCCTTATCAGACCATGGGAACATAGAGGCAAGAGGCAAGAAGGCTATTGGAAGATGGAGGCAGAGTTTGATGTTAGGCTGCTACAAGCCAAGGAAAGCCTGAGGCCGCCAGGAGCTGGATGAGGCAAGGAGAGATTCTTCCCAGAGTCTTCACAGGGAGCACGGACTTGCTGACATCTTAATTTCATATTTCTAGGCTCCTGCACTCTGAGAGAATAAATTTATGTTGTTTTAAGCCATGCAGTTTGCGGCACTTTGTTACAGGAGCCCTAGAATACTGATACAGATATATCACATAAAGTAATATTGGATGCAGTGGATAATGCCAGAAATTCTGTTTATTGAATATATTTTAATTTTACTTGGTACTTTTATTGTCATATGTATCTATCTATCTATATATATATATTTGCTGTAGTCTTCGGATTTGACTTTTGAAGATGTACTATTTAAGAACTGCTAAAATGACTTCATGATAAACTGTAACTTATCACTTACAATAGACTATTTCTAGGACCGTAGTCCCATTAAGTCTGTGTAGCATAATTGCTCTCTTAAAAAAATGAATAACAGTTAGATATTAGGTAGTAGGCATCACAGACCCATAGATGATAGCAAATGAAGATGTGTTGGATAAATTTCACTACCTGTAGAGAAGAAATCCTCATGTGAGACTTGTGAAAATTTATTATCAATTGTCACAGAAAGAGATTAGGTACTATTGGTTTTTTATATTGTTATAATAGCAACTCAACAATTATATGTATATTTAAGTTCAACCTGATTATTATGGCTATTACCTTTTTTTGGTTATTATTTAAGCATAATACACAAATATATGGCATTTTCCCAGGATTTCATTTTTGTGCTGAGGTATTTCCAAAGAGCATTTATAAATTTAGTGTTTCATGCAGGAGCCTCTTCGTAAGTCTCACTGTTGTCCACACTTGGGCAGGCCCCCAAAAAGCAGGCTTATTTTAAGATCAGGTGGATCCTCTTGTAAGTCTGTGTCAGAGTCCAGAACAGTAGTTGCGTCTCAATTCCCCTCCAGCTTAAAAAATGTTATATAACACATTCTACGTCAAAAAACCAAAAAAGGCTATTATGAAGACAACAGAACAAAATAAAATTAAACTACATGGAAACAAAAATATAATAATTAATTTAAAACTATGTTAAAGGAAGTTAATGTTAAGTTTGATAAGAATAAAATATCAATGTCATGAAGTAAAGGTGGGTTCAAGGATCTACGACTGAGTCAGAAACTGAATACAAAATAATTCAAAATTGCCATTGGGCATAAGTGTGTATGTGTGTGTGCACACATATGTATTTGAGATAGGATTTTTCTAGAGAAAATTTCCACTTAAAAAAACACTCTGTGGAAAAAATATTTGCAATATATGTATCTGAAAAAGAATTTGAATAAGACTTCTACAAGTCAACAATAAAAAGGTAAACAATCATTTAAAAACTAGGAAATACTTTGAAAAGATATTTCACAAAAGAAGATAAATGAATGGTAATAAGCACTTGAAATCGTGGTCAATGTTACACGCGTCAGGGAAATGCAAATTTAAATCACAACGAGAGACCATTCAACACCCATAAAATGCTTGAAATACAAAAAGACTGACATTGAATGGTGATGATGTAGAGCAACTGGAGCTTTCCTACACTGTTGGTGGGAGCACAGAATAGTACAATATTTTGTACACTTGTATGGTAATTTCTTATAAAGTTAAGCATATATTAATGTTATAACCCAGTGATTCTACTCCTAGGTAGTAATCCAAAACAAATGAAAACATAAGTCCACAATAAAGACTTGTATAAGAGTGTTCCTAGCAGATTTAGTCATAATATTAAAAAACTATAAGTCTGTTATGTACTCATCAAGAAGAGGTAGGATGAACAAACAGTGGTATATCTATACGATGGTGAAAGTGAAATGGAATGGCTTACTGATACATCAATCAACATGATGACTCTACAAACAGTATACTGAGTGAAAGAAGCTGGACCCAAAAGAACACATTCTGTATGATTCTATTTATAAGAACTTCTGGAATCTATGACAATAGATGTAAGAAAGTTCTGGGAAGAGGCACAAGAGAAGTTTTTATATCTAGGATGGCAGTTAAATTGAATTGAACACTAAAGAACTGTGCATTTTAAAATATCCAAAAGATGCTTCAATACAGCATTCTAACTACAGCAATAATAAGAATATTTAAAAATAAAAGAATGTATACAAAATAAACCATTAAATATAAAAATATAATGAAAATTCACTGATCACATCTTCAAAGAAAAGATCTGAACTACAGATTAATAAACTTTGTTATATTTATTATTTTAAGAGGAAAATTAAGAGATGGGATCATCACTTGGCATTAACCTAAATGTGTAACTTTTAGAGTTAAGAGTCTCTTCAGTGCTCAACAGCAAAATGGTTACTCACAACATAAAGAAAATATCAGGTTGGTTTCCAATTTTTAGTCCATATTAAACACGGAAGAGTATTTAAAAGAAGAAAGAAGAGTAACATCAATAAAACTTTAACAGTAATGTGTTTTATATTCTATGCTCAGCCAAGTTATAATTCCTGTAAAAAGTAATGTAGTAATATCCTCAGACATATTTGAACTCAGAATATACTTCATTCAGGTGCTTAAAAAAGAAAACCAATCAACCTCAAGAATGTTCTTTAGAATATTTTTCTCTTCCAAACAGGTAGCAATAACAACGAAAATATTTGGGGGACTTATTTCCAAGTTGAATTACTGAGGATAGCATTAAGCAAGGGTGAGGGCTGGAGGTGGAGGAAAGCTATATTCTGCAAAGGTGGGCAAATTTGCGCAGCGCTATTCTTAGATTACTTGGTTTAATAATACCTTACAGTTTTAATATAACCACGTATAAATTTTTACCTCAATGACCATATTTCAAGATATTTAAAAAGGGAAAATAAAAAGAAAACGACATCAACAAAACCAAAACACTTGGAAATTTTTACATATATCCTTGTAAATAACAATTAGTCAAGGAGAAAATTGGGTTGACATTAACAGAATGAGTAGGAAAAAAGAATTCACATCAGATGTCTGAGATGAAGCCAAAGCTACATCCAGAATAAATGTTATTTTCATTATTTTTGAAATAAATGAAATATTTTATTAAGGATTTACTTAAGAGAGAAAGAAAAATAAGCAAAATCTAAATAATTCAGAAGGAAGGATATAAAGGAGCTTCAAGCAGAAATAATTATGCAGTAAAACAATGGAAATGTAAACATGAGGCTTTTATAAACATATACAAAGCTCTCATCAATCAAATTATTTCAAAAATGAGAAAGGGAACATTTTAACAGTTATAGAATACATTTTAATATGAAGTTTTTCCAAAAACAATTGATGCTAATATATTTAATAATCTTAAGAAATTGGACAATTTTCTAAAGAAAATATATAGCCAAAACTAATTCAACAAGGACTTCAAACGAAAAATCTTAATAAAGTAAAGTAATTGGAGGCTGTTAAAAACTTAGCACAAGCAGAAAAGCATCTCAAGGCAGATGCTTTCACACTTGGCTTATTCTAAGTTTTCAAGACACGGATAATGTCTGTGCACAAAAATTACTGAAAAAAATAGATAAAAAAAGGAAAGTTGCCAAATTCACTTTGTAAAGCTAGAACTATTCTAAAAATAAAGCTGATAAAGATACACAAAAAAGGGGCCGGCTCCGTGGCCAAGTGGTTAAGTTTGCGTGCTCCCCTGCGGCAGCCCAGGGTTCGGATCCTGGGAGCGGACATGGCACCTCTCGTCAGGCTACGTTGAGGTGGTGTCCCACATCCCACAACTAGTAGGACTTGCAACTAGGATATGCAACTGTGTACAGGGCGGGTTTGGGGAGATAAAGCAGAAAGAAAAAAAAAAAGATTGGCAACAGTTGTTAGCCCAGGTGCCAAAAAAAAAAGATACACAAAAAAGAAATCTATGATGTATCCAAATCTTTATGACTGTAGACATGCAAAATCCTAAACAGATTATAACAAAATGATCTTTAGTTCAAGTATGAAACTATTCATCATTGTGAAATCTATTAATAAAATTTATCACATAGACAAATTGAATATGAAAAATAATATAGTCTTTCCAATTGGATATCCAAAAAGGCTACAACAAAATTGAAGAACCATTAGCTAGCATAAGTTTTTAGTATATAGAAATAAAATGCTTCCTCAATATGATGGACACTATCAAGCTTGGTCCACGAGACAATGTGGAACTTAATCCAAAGCCACAGGAAGATACCATTACTATTGAACATTATCCTAAGTCTAGCTGGTGAAACTTGGAAAGAAGAAAGCAAAATAATTATTTGCAGATGATATGATGCTAAATCTGGAAAATCCAAATGTATAAAAGATATAAACCAATGTAACACTTGAACCTTGCTTAAAATGAAACATGCATAGAAAAACTCTAGAATACAAATTGATCTTTGAATAGCATGTTAGCATCTACTCTTTTGCTACCTTTTGCTGATTTCCAAAATTTCCTAATGCATATGTACTGCCTAAGCAATGTGAACAAAAATAATAATAACAAAATTATCTGTAAACAATAACACTAAAAAAACTGGCAAAAGGGGGAAAAATTCATTCCCATCATGTTGAAACCATTAACAGCCTTGTATATAGACTTATACATAGGTGTTTGTGATACACACACATACACCTATTTATCTAAACATATCTGTGTGTGTAAATTCATACTATATACAATGATGTTTTTCAACTTGGAATGTTATGACTTCATACATCACGGGTGTCATTTTATATAAATACATATATTTATCTCAATCATTTCAACAGCCAGATGTGTGGTAATTTCTTGTATGGGTTTGCCACAAATTTCTTAACTGTTCCCTTATTAATGAAATTTAAATTGTTCTCAAGTTTTACTTTTTACAGGTAATGCTTCAGTGGGCATTCTTGCCTATGTGTCTTTTTGCGCTTACGCGAGTATTACAGTAATCTATTGCTGTATAACAAACTACCACAGAATTTAGCATCTTAAAATAGTAATTTATTTTATCTCCAGGTTTTGCATACCAGGAATTCATAGGTGATTCTTCTGATTCACATGACATGAATGGAAGTCACTTGGTGGTATTTTGCTGCCAGATGTGCTGATCTGAAGTGCAAGGCAACTTCCCTCCAATGACTGGTGCCATGACAAGGGTAATTGTAATGCTAGGCTCAGCGGAGACTATTGACAGGCATGCTTACATCTAGGCTCTTCAGCAGGGAAGTTTCAGTGTAGTTGGGTGTCTCACATAGCAACTCAGAGCTCAAGAAAGTGTTCCAAGAGATCCGCATGGAAGCTGCAAAGTGTTTTACGACTGAACCTTAGAAGTTCCCTAACATCACTTTTGCCACTTTCTGCTGGTCTTGGAATCCACTACAACGAACCCAAAGTTAAGGAGAGGGGAATTGGACTCTACCTCTCAATAGAAGTAGTAAATAACTGCAGCCATCTTTAATTCAACAAAGTAAATCTAGGGTCCCTTGAAGTATAGTAGCAGATTCAAAGGGTATGCATGTTTTAAATCTCTTTCCAAAAAGTTTATACCAAACAAATTTGAAAGAAATGTTAGCATGCACTTTCAAAATAAACATGTGCATTGACAAGTTAATTGTCTCTGAATGGCCCTCAGAGAAATTTAATATGTGACATTGGTCTACTCATTAAGAGTCAATTGGTGATGTGAAACATGCAGGTGAGCAAAGGAAATGACTTTTGATATAAAGTGCCAGGAAAGTAAGAAATATCTTTGTGATAAATAACTAGGGATTCTCCTTTATGGGTAAAGCTCTCTGAAACTCCAAACACACAGATTTTTAGATGGCTTACAGTATCATTCAAGACTCTCTCTCCAAGGCAAATAATTGATCTACTGTGCCAGGAGGTAAAGCATTTAACGATAGGATTAATCATATTATAATTAGACCTATATTGAGACAATAAATCTTTTTGCTTTCTGAATCATCTTTAAATCATCTCCATGGCTTGCCTTGTAGATTTCCATATTTCTTTCCCTTCCCTGAAGCTGAAGGGGTAAGAAGAATGTGGAACCTTCTCCACTTAAGTGGAGATACTACCCGCATGCCCAATACTCTCTGTCTAAAGGTGTCATTTAGAAGCGAAATCTGCTATTGCAGTAGAGAACTCAACTGATAATGAGTTCAAACATAACGTTTACTGTTAACAACAAGTCTGGGAATGTGTTGTCTCAAGATAGGTCAACAATGCCATGATACTCAA
The DNA here is from genome assembly GCF_037783145.1 of Equus przewalskii. NCBI lineage: Eukaryota > Metazoa > Chordata > Mammalia > Perissodactyla > Equidae > Equus > Equus przewalskii. The sequence continues at coordinate 19,891,653 of NC_091850.1, forward strand.
GGATTCAGTTTCTTTCTATCTTTCCACTCCACTATTCTTAGCTGTTGGTTTATTGTCCTCATGAGCATTGCCTCATGGGGGAAAATGGCTGCTTTACCTCCAGACATAATATTCATACTCGAAACTTTTTACAAATGGAGAATAAGCTCTCTTCTCATGTTATTCCCTTTTATAAGGTAGTAAAAACCTTAACAGCTTCCCAGTAGGCATCTCGTTGGCCATACTTGGTCACTCCTTCCTCCCAAGGAGGCTGGGAAAGAGATTACCTGAATTTCTAGTCTCTATTTGAGTTGTTAAAGGAGAAAGAGATTTGGACGAACATGGCTTCTGCTAGTGAACCATACAAGAAAAACAGAAAGCAGATTGAATCTTGGGATAAAGTTGAAGAAGTCCACTCAAGAATGCTTCCAGAATAAGAACAAGAAGTCTTTGCAGGTGACATATGGGCCAGTCTAATTTACCAGTACAGATCTAGCAAGTAGTGAAACCCAAGAGATTCTTGGTCCTTATTCAAGTTGACCTTTCTTGAAGAACTAACAAGGGTGGATTTTAATAAGCTTGCTGTGGATTAAGGAATTTAAAATTCTCTCTCTCCCACTCCCCTCCTCCTCCTTAAAATCTGGCCTTAGTATCTGCTTTCTATTTGTAAAGTTTATGTTTTTTTATTGTTGGACCAAAAGACAAAGGAAATTGTCAGACAAGGAAACTACACAATGTAGAGGGAAAAACAATAACTTTGGAGACTCTGGAATCAAGTTTTGTTCTTGGATATGCTCTTTATTATGAAATCTGGAGCTCTTGCTAAATTTATTTAAATCTTAGTTTCTGCATCTATAAATGAGGTCGTAGCAAAGATTGCATTAAGGGCTACAGTCTATTATTTCATTATGACTGTCACATAGTAGCAAAAAGCATAATTAAGCTTGAGGAAAGCTGGCTTGTTACTAACTGGGGTCACGTCATCAATCATCATCATCATCATCATCATCATCATCATATTTGTTGAGCATGAAGTGCCAGGCAATATGCAAAGTATTGTATGTGGCTTACATCATATCATTCAATCTTTACAATAACCCAATTCTCTGAATTTTATTTTTATTTCAATCTTTAGAGATGACATAGTTGAAACTAGGAGTGGTTATTTGTCCAGAGTTGCTTGGAAAATTTCAAGGCCAGGAATTAAGCAAAGTTATAATTGATTACAGAGGCTAAATATTTATCCATTACACCATTGATTAACTGAGGAAGTCCCAATGAGCTATGAGACTAGTATAATTGTTGTGATTTTTCAAGTGAAACTTCTTCATTAAAATAGTACCAAAATAAGAACATCTAAGCTCTTGATATTTTGCTAACATACTCTGGCCAGAATGATCCAACTCCAGGATTTGTGTTCACTTTGAATGTTTATAGGCAGTCCACACAGGTTTAGGAGAGGGAGCTCAAGAACGGTCATTTACAAGGGTGCCTAAATATTGATGAGGAGTAAGACAGACTGATTTTTTGATAGTTTTCTAACTCCAATACCTGAGAGATAAACTTTAAAACAGAAAAAGAGTGGCAGAACAGTCTGCTTATGATAAGATAAAGTAATTGCAGGATTTGTTATATTCGCCTCATGCACTAAGTAGATTAAAAGGTGGCCTTGGTCAGAGCAGAACGTTAGGCAACAAATCGGATAGAGCAGATACAACAGGAAGCTTGTAATAGCCTTAGGTTGAGAAAGAAACAGATCCTTTGCCAAAGTAAACTCCTGCCAATGCTACTTCTACACAAAATGTGTTGGCAGGCAGCCTGCAGTGTGCTGTTTGGGGCCAGAGTCCCATGAGGGGACAGTGTGGAACTGCTACTTGCATGCTCAGAAAGTAGAAAAGGCAAGGCTGTTGGCTTTTTTCTTTTCTCTTTTGGTGCTATAACTGAATTGGAAATATTTTTATTTTCTGCACAAGGTTTGGAAGGGTGCACCAGATAGCTGTGCAGAGACATTCACACCTGAACAAAAAAGAACTAATCCCACAGAGAGAAGGGGTGCTGGAGTGGATAAAATTTTACCCTCTGTTTAACAACTATTTGATGAAAATGTCTATTTTCTGAGATAGGGCCTCCTGAAAAGCCTAGAAACCAGCTGTGCCCAGAAGTATACACCTGAAGGCTAACAAGCAAAATAGAAGCAGAACAATTTGTGAATAAAGGTTTTTCTTTCCTGCTTAAAGCTAGATTGGCAAATATTTGTATTTTCCATGAAAAAAAACACATTTATTGAATGGTATTTCAAAACATACTGAATAGAATTACAAGTTTAAAAGCCATGTACACCCTTGTACATCAACAGACGGGTCTTTTATAGCAAGAACCAGAAATCTGTAATGAGTTTGAATTTGATGATGAGAAAACAAGCAGAGAATAAAAATGAATATCTCCATAGGCATAACCATAGTGCAGAATCTGCCAATGCCAGCAGTTCAGAGGCATGTCTAAATAGTGACTTCACTAGCCAAAGCCTTCCTGGAATTGGGTCTGTGAGCTTTGGCCTCAAATAGCAACCAGATGGGCCATGGACAGTCAGGAGAGGAGATGGACATGGGGAGAAAAACATATTAGAAAGGTGAGAATGAACACTTTCTGCTGCAATTTCTTTCACTTCTTTTGGTTTGCTGACTTGGAATCCCCTAGTTAGAAAGAGAAATGAGAAATGAGTTGAAGGAGGTCACTTTCTGTCCATTAGGATAACAATAGTCATTATCTTAGATACTGACCTGCTACAGTCACCGCTGCTTGCTGGAGAGATGTGGGACAGAGCAGTGCTGGCGAGCAGGGTGGCTGTACCCCATTCCAAGATCCTGATATGGAGTTAGGCTGCTGGAAAGATGATGCAATGTCAGTGACCCAAAGAGTAGTAACCTTAATAGGTACTTTCCTGAAATGGAAATCCTACAAACCAGGATTACGTAGATAATTTCCAGTGCCACTTAATTTTTTACAACCTGCATTGACATTCTCTAGTACTTGTATTTTACAACCCTGTTGGGAAACTGAGGTGATTTCTTTTTCAAAAACTAAACCCATGCATTTTAAAACAATTCTCAATTCATTCGTTTTTTCCAACTATTGAAATGCATTATTTATTTAGTGGAAATGACTCTATGTCTCCTTTTTATTGGAATGTCTCAGTTGGAGAACACAAATCTGGGCCAGTCTTTTGTAGATATTTGACAGGTAATCACCTAACGGGTATGATGTGAGGGAAGCCAGAAGACTCCCCAAATAAAACTGTGGCCTTCTCTATGGCCTGAGCGTCTACTATTTGGTGATTCCATAGCTAATACAATCCTACCTTCAAATGTCCTCTTTTGCAAGGCAAATACTATTCCTGAGATAGGTAAAGCCTTGACATAAAAGTTATCCAGTTATTTTTCATCCTAAATGGTCAACACAGAAACAGAAGACCCTTCGCCCAGTACTGCAGCAGGCAAACTCATATTTGCCTTTCAAAATCCAGTTCAGTTACCTGATTTCAGCATTTCTACCTCAAGGAAAATCATTCGCTCCTTTTTCTTGACCACCACACACTTTATTGACACCATTCTCACAGCATGCATCCTCATGTTTATAATTTCTTGTTTATTAGTGTCTGTTATCCCTTTTTGATTGTGACTTCTCAATGAGTAGGACTGGATTGGATTCTTATTTATCTTTATATCCCCAGGATCTACCGCAGTACTTTAATATGTAGCAGGTGTTCAAAAATTGTTTCTATAAAGAATTAATGAAGTAATGGGCCAGCCATGGTGGCCTAGTGGTTAAGTTCAGTGCGTTCCACTTTGACGACTCAGGGTCAGTTCCTGGGTGCTGACCTACACCACTCATCTCTCAGAGGGGGCTCACATATCCAAAAAAGAGGAAGATTGGCAACAGATGTTAGCTCAGGGCAAATCTTCCTCAGCAAAAAAAAAAAAAAAAAAGGAATTGATGATGTAAGTGGCCAAACCAGGTGATTCCTATTTTACTATCTTGTCCAGGGTATAAGTCAGTTGTGTGTTTCACTCTGACTTCAGTCAAAATAATCGATTTGGTTATTCCGTACATATTTACTGAGCAACATTCAACAATACACATGCTCCAGATGTTATATAATCAAGATACAGTTGTGTACCAAAAGTGGAAGGATGGAATTAGTCCACCTGAGATCGACCCATTGAAGGATTGCATTATCCATGGAGAATTTTAAAACAATAATAAACCATCTAGACACAAGTCTTTTATTTCCATGAGCTGGTAATTTTAAACAATCTTAGTGACAAAATATTCCTCCTCACCAGGTAAGATTATGCCCATGACCCCTCCTCCTTCATAAATCACTGCCAAAGTGTATTGCTACTTTTTATATTAATTCTATGTTTCAATGCCTACTCTAATTTCTCAACATCATTACCAGTATAATAATCACAGACTAGGCTTTTAGGTATTTTATTGGCTTTTATGTTCCACTAGATACAAAATTTGGTTGGGAGATACATTGAATGTCTATTATTGGTCTTAAAGTGATATTACTAGTCTCCATTTTCTACTAGAAATTGAGTGAATTATACAACTACTTAGAAAATACAAATTAAAATAGTTCTCATTGGTCCCATTAAATTCACCATCAGTGAGTCAGGGGCTACGAGTCCAACATTTCTTCAATGATATTTTTGATTTGTAATCTATCTTATTTCTTTAAATTTGGTAATAAAACTGTGTAGGCCTTATTTATATTGGCAGGATAAACCTATCAATAAGTAAGTATAGGAAATGTTTGTCATTAATAGCTGCCCGGCTGTCTCAATTTGTACAGTTACTCTACTAATGGTAGACACGAGAGTAGAAAATGTACAAAAATAAAAAATGTCACTACGTACACCTGTCACTGGATTATATGCTTAAAGGCAACAAAAGCAGTGTCTCTTTATCTTCAAGAAATGTATAGCCTGACAATACAGACAGAGAACATGTATTTATCAAGAAATTTCAAGACAAAATTTGAATAAAGGGAATCTCTACGGCCATAAGAATTGCCAAACTGAAGCCACCCAAGCAATTGTTTGTTTGCCAGCTGGGGATATGTCATGAGAAGATTTTGGCATCTTTGCTAATCAGAACCTTACAGATTACAGACCTCCTCTTTCTTTGCAAGCCCTTCATGTATCTTTCCTTTAAAAAGTAGTTCACGGGGCTGGCCCGGTGGCATAGTGGTTAAGTTCATGTGCTCTGCTTCAGCAGCCCGGGGGTCACAGGTTCAGATCCCAGGGTCAGACTTACACACCTCTCATCAAGCCATGCTGTTGTGGCATGCCACATATAAAAAATAGAGGAAGTTTGGCACAGATGTTAGCTCAGGGACAATCTTCCTCCAGCAAAAAGAGGAAGATTGGCAACAGCTGTTAGCCCAGGGCCAATTTTCCTCACCAAAAAAAGAAGAAGAAAAGTAGTTCAAACACTGTGGTAGGTTAATATTTTGATATATTAGCCAACAGGATTTCTCCCGCCAATTTTGTGGTCCTCATGACCTTTCCCAGAGCTCACAGAGCAGATCTTCCAAGTTCAATTCTCAGGGAAGAGATATAGTAAGAAAAATCCAGAGCCAATGGAAGATTCAAATTACTAGCTTTTGAGAAAGCCTGGATTCACAGGTGGGAGTGAGAGGCATGAGTCCAGAAACCTCAGAGAAGTAAAAAATGGCAACTGGTTTGGTCCAGCTGGAACAGAGGACTTGCTCTGGAGTAATCAAAGTTGTACATTGAATATATCGTGTTTCAGTGTTTGAAGGTTGATGTATGCAGATTCGGATCTAGCCGGAAATCAGAAGTAGCATCAGATGCAAAGGCAAGTGCATTTATTTAAACAAATTATCTAGTTCTGAAAAGGTCCAAGGGCAGCTGGAGTGCTCATTCTTGGCCAACTCATCTTCTGCAAACCTGGAACTATTCTGTTACTAACATAACTGTGATTGAATGCTGGAGTATGGAGGAAAATTCAGATATATCCCAAAACAGAGTCCTCAGGAAGAGAGTACACAAGTTGCGTTTTATTGTTACACTTGGGGGAAGGTCTGAGAATGGACCTCTGAGAAAATACCTTACATCAACGATGATAAGCTACCTCTGCTGATGAAGGTATCATGGACAAGAGCCAGTGTTGATTGAAGACAAGCTACCTGTTTTAACCTGTGAAAAGGGTAAACCTTCACCCAGAAGCCTCAGCCTAGAGGTACTATTTGCCACCAGTCCACTGGTCAAAGAATCCCACTTAATTATACACTGATTGTTAATCTGCTGTTCTCTAAGGAACCTCAACAGCTTGAAAAGAACAGCACTCGTGTCAAGAGGCACTAGAGCAACATTGTTAACCCAGGTCCTCTGGAATTTGATTGACAGCGTCCTAGGTCTTCTCTAGAATCACAGCACTGTGAACATGGGCAAGTTAATTCACCTCTCTGCGTCTCAGTTTTCTCATCTACAAAAGTTTGTAGTATGGTGAGAATTAGAAATGTGAGCACATGGAAAGTTCTTGGGAGTTTTGGACACATAGGTGTGAGCTCCTGTTGTTAAAGTTATCATTACACAGCCTTTGGCTAACATGAATAAGAGATGGAACATCATTATACTTGGGGGAAGCCCTTTTAGTACGCTGAATATTGCCCCCCAAGTGAGTCCATGTCATAATTCTCAGAATCTGTGAGTGTTGCTTTTGAATGAGATTTTGTAAGTGTGATTAAAGTCAGGATATTGAAATGGGGAGAACATCCTGGATCAATTGGGTGGACCAATAAAATAACAATGATCCTTGTGAGGGGCACACAAGTCAGAGTCGGAGGAGTAGACAATGGGATGACAGAGCAGAGATTAGAGTGATGTTCTGTAAGACAGAAGAACATCATGGAAGTGACGTTCATTAAGCCCACAAGCCAGGGATAGTGGCAGCTACGCCGTACTTTTCATGATTCCAAGGTGTTCTGTGAAAACTTCTATCTCAAGGTCTCATGTTAAGGAAAGCCAGTCACTTTGTTACAACATATAAACATATCTGTACATGGAACATTATTTGCTCACTCACCTCCAGTTACAGCTTATTTCCACCAAAGTTAAAAAAAAAAAAAAAAGGAGCAAGAGACATTCCTTTATTAATATGTCCACAGCTATAATCAGCAACTATGACGATCTGGATCTATTGTCAAAAAATTTGAAGTCAGAAGAGATTTGATGCCAAATTTGCTAGACCTGTGAACAATAATTCTCTTAATTTCCCTTAGTTTTAATTTTCCCATTGGTAAAATAACTACTTTACAAAGTTTTGTGGAAAAGTAAAAGATATATCAATGTTAAAACTGTTTATGTGCCATGCATATAATTGCAATCATGTTTAACCTTCATTGAGAGCTGATTATATGCCTGAAACTTTTCTAACCACATTACAAGATCTACTTCATTGAATTTTCACATTGTCCCTAGTACATAAGCATGCTTGAGGGAGTATAAATCGTGACTTAGAGCACAAACTTACAAGCCAAGCTGTGGACTTAGACAACTTATTCAACTTATCTGTATCTCAGCTTTCTGGCCTATAAAATGATGATGATAATTCTTTATATCATGGGCCTGATGTAAGAAATAAATGGGCATGTGTGTGCGTGTGTGTGTGTGCAGCTTTAAGAACTGTGTGTCTGCCGCAGAGTGCTTCCCATGTGAGTGTTTGCAGTTATTATCAACTTTACCAATGAGGAAATGAACCTCAGGGTAGTTTATTAGTCCTGCAAGATGGAAGAGCTTGTAGCGGCGGAGGTGCTGGAATCAGGATTCAAACTCAATCTTTCCATTTTGCTTCCTACTATTAGAAAAATATCCAATGTTCATATATGTTTTATACTGTAGCAAAAATATCAAGATTTATAAAAAGGAATTAAAAATGTTTCATTTACTATGAAGGCTTTGCATAGGATTTCTTTCACTAAAGACATTAAATTCCACTAAATTTCTTTATTTGTGAACATTAGAATTTTTAAAAAGAAAGTCTTCTACACATGGATGTTTATAGGAGCTTTATTTGTAATTGCCAAAATTTGGAAGCAGCTAAGAGTTTCTTCAGTAGGTAAATGGATAAATAAACTGTGGGCTATCAGGACAATGGAAAATTATTTTGCTCTCAAAAGAAATAAGCTGCCAACCCAAAAAAGGGCATGGAGGAAGCTTAGAGGCATATTACTAAGTGAAGAAAATAATCTGAAAAAGCTACATACCTTGTGATTCCTGCTCTGTGACATTCTGGAAAAGGCAAAACTATGGAGACAATAAAAAGATCTCAGTGGTTTCCAGGGGTTTGGGGGAGGGGGAGATAAATAGACGGAGCACAGAGGATTTTGAGAGTTGTGAAACTATTCCATATGATACTAGACATATGTCATCATACATTTGTCAAAACCCATAGACTGTACAACACCAATGGTGCACTGTAATGTAAACTATAGACTTTGGGTGATAATGATGTGTCAGTTGGGTTCATGGATTGACCAATGTACCACTCTGGTGGATATGTTGATAGTGCGGGAGGCCATGTGTGGTGGGGTGGCAGGAGGTCTATGGGAAATCTCTGTACTTTCTGCTTAATGTTGTTGTGAACCTAAAATTCCTCTAAAACAAAGTCTATTTAAAAGGAAAAAAAAAGGAAAAGCTTTTCCATCTGACATTTGTTAAACTTTCCTTACTTTTGAATTATAATTGCCCTCATTTGGGGCTTTTGTGTTGTAGCCTATGATAATATCAGGTCAAATGCTTGCAATTCTTTTTAAATCGTATTTGGGGTGTTGGAAGGCCATTTAGAGTTAATGAAGTACAATTTACACAAAATTTTAAAAATTAGATCCTTGGATTTATTTGTAATCATTATCATTTTGGAATTTAAACAATTCAAGGAAAACATTAATGATTTGAGGAAGCATTCAGATGTACCTGCCCCTAGATCTGACTTAATTTGACTTCAAATTAAAGTTATACCCTGAGCCCTACATCTACAACATTAGGGTTGAAGGGATTATGATTTGCACCAAATTCAACCATTTCTTTTCTGTTTGAATTCATTTGGTTCATGATGTCACACTTACAGAAAAGGAGAAACCCAGTGATGTCAACTGTACTCTTCATTGTCATCATTGCTTCTTCTGCTAGCATGAGGACCAGAGGACCTTCTTTCCTGCCCTGCCCTTTCATCATCTCAGGATGATATCACACTCCTTAGGGGCATTTCATTATATTCATCTTCATTAATTCTGCCATTTCAGAAGCATCTGCTCTAGGCCAAACACTACACTAGTTACTGAGAAACTTGATCGTTTGTTCACTCATCTTTGTCAATCATCCTCTCTAGATTTTGAAGAAATACAGAGGATTTGTTTTTCTGTTGTTTGTTTGTTTTTAATTCCCAAAGTACCTACTGGGAGGGCAAATGTCAAAGCAGATTTGGTGATTTTTTCCTGCACTGATTTCCATAACTATTTCTTTTTTCTTCTTTTCTCTTTCTTTTACTTCCCTGTACTTCGCTCTCATCTTGTTTTTCTAACTCCTATTTCTCCATTCCTATGAGTTCTTTTATAATATCTGAGTCTGGGAGCCACCAAATTAACTAAAATTTTAAAAATTGACTAACTCTAATGGGAGACTGTTCACTGATTCTAGGGCCAGAGTCCTCCCCAATAAAGATTTTCTGTGGTGTGGGTACATTTGTGCCCTTGTATGCCCACAAACGCCCAACAACAACGACAACACAATTACATGCAGTGATGTAAGACTGGTTACAGAACTTGGGAGAAGTCACACCTATATTCCTGTGTGATGTCATTTCTCCAGTTTTTTCTTGAATTCTTCAAGTATAAAGAATAGAAAAGACATACGAAATCATTTCAGTGTGTAAAGAGAAAATTACAATTTTTTATGGAACCAAGCAGGGAAACCCATTCTTCTAAGGGTGAGATCAAGCTCTTTGGAGCTGCAAGTGGCAACATTCCTCAAAACTCAAGACTATCCCAAATTTTCTGCAGACTTAATAAAGGGATTATTTGGGATGATTGGACACTTTTGTACCAGTACCTATTTTCATTCAGAAAAAGTTGACAAGTTATTACCATTTTTGACTCAAACAGGGTGTTATGTCTCTTGATGATGCAACCAGCAAGATGCAAAGATGACTGAACAAGATGTTTAGTTCAGTCATTGACCTGTAGTAACATGTCTGAAAGCATCACTTCTGACGGAAATAATCACTTAACCCGAAGCATTTAGCGGCAATAGAAATCAAGTGGTTAAATTCACGTATCTTCTGAGACCACCCACAACTTTTTTCTCTGTTTTGTAGACAAAGCTATCGTGACCACCATAGAACACAATTCCATCAAGAAGCAGTGTTAGTAGCAAGTTAACAAAATTCAATGAAAATGACATTAACTGGAAATAGATGGATTTTTTTTTTAAAGCCACGCTTAGTAAAAGATGTGCAGATTATCTAATTCTTTTCCTGCATCAAAAAGACTATTTCACAGAGTGGTGAAAAAAATAAAGTAAATAATCAAAGAATTGGCAAATTGTAAACAATAAGAAAAAATTCAAGTTAATTAAACAAAAATTATAAAAATAGGTTTATCTTCATATGGCGGTGTCTAATCAAATGTTAAGTTCATAATAATGGAGACCTTTCTAAAAATGAAACTTTAGAAGTATATAAGAGACTAAAGAGAGGGACACTAACAAGTTTTTAAAAATCAATAAATAATAATTATATGTATGGGTAGTTTAAGGTATGAGAAGTAAACTATATTGTAATTTATTTGCTGTTGGAAAATCTGCACACTCTGGTTTCTGTGTGGTGAGAAATAAACAGCCTAATGAATATTTGGGTTCAACGGACTCATTCATCCACTGTGAAACTGCAGTCCTTTAAAAAGTGCGAAAAACGGAATTGAAAAGCATGCAAAACGCACTTTTTAACTTTTCAAAATATACAAATGCCAAAAAATATAGAAACTTAGACTTCCTTTGGACTGCAAATGGCTAAGACTTAAAAGACAAAGAACAGAAAGAGGCCAAGAAGTAGGTGCGAAGCTATTTTTCTTTTCCTCCTAAAGCAGATTAACTAGTTGGGTATTTCCCTGAAAAGCTTAAAAGGTTCAAGTTATATCTGGCAGATTGAATAGGTAAGGATATATGCCTCATTCACCAAAGAAACAAATGTTTTGTTTCCCAACTCTACTTCTGTATTTTGTAGTAAGCTAGAGTGATATAATATACACTAGTATTATTGTAAAACAAGAGGTTATTACTTGGCAAAGTAAGTTGATCTTTGGAAAAGTGTACAAGTACTTTGAAATAAAATAAAAACTACTTAATCCAATCTTCTCTCATACAATTTCTTTCAAGGAGAACAGACACAGCCTGTTAAAATAACAAAGAATGTAGAGTTTCCATTCATGGACAAAGTGTCCGCATTCAAACTCCCAGTCTAAAGCTACCTTGCCTTTCTTCTCAACTTTCTTTGCAGTAGAGAAATGTGATTCCATGAAACCTCCGGGATTTTGTTTTATGTTAACTGGCAGAGCTTTTCACGTCTCACAGACCCGGTGACACCTAAATGACACACACTTTGGATTGTCTTGTTGTGTGGAAAAGATAGATAAAGGGAGGAGGAGAAACCTAAAACAGGTGGGCAAGGGCGATGTGGCAGTCACCAAAGCTCCTGCGGTCAGGGCCAAGCTTAGCATCGTTTGGGAGATAAAACAATCGCATCAGTGAAATGATTTCACAAGAAGTGTTAAATTACAAACCAGGTCCTGAGAATCCTCCAAAATCTGGCAGCCATAGAATGAAACTCTGCAAAGAGAAAAGTTAAATCTTTAGACTCTTTAGCCAGGATATGAGCAGCGACTAAAATAATTTAGATGTAATTAGTAGACCGCGTCTGGCTTGCAAAGTGACTGTGGAACACTGTCAGCATTTTACACAAGATGAAGACTTCTGAAAATGCCAACATTTCCTGCTGTACTGAGGGATAAGATTGAATATTTTGGAATGGAATTCTATTTGTCCACCTATCTATGTCACTACCAGAAGTCAGCCATAGATATTTACTTGGTGGTGTATATCTGTCTAGATTCTTTGTAAGAAATCATGAACAATGCATGTTTTCCAGTTTCAGAGTGCTTTACAACAATAGATTTCATACCGAATTGATCAAAATATTCCTATAGCTTCTGACTTTATAGCAATACGTCTTTAATGTATTCATTCCCGAAAGACTTTTTAAAGTGTGTTCAAATAAAAAAATCATAAGAGGTTGCAATGTGATTTTCAGAAGATTACAAAATGTTAAACAAATGTCAAAGTAAATTTTTTCAATTGCTTTTGATTACAGCATTTTGAGATTCTAGCGCATTTTAGGAAATTCTTAAACCAGCGTTTTATTTTAACTGAACATAACCTCCCTTGAACCTAACCACGTTTCTTTCCCCTCCTGTCAGTCAACTTCTTGCACTTCTTTTGAATCACTGTTTGTAAGACAGGGCCCTAGGGCAGACAGCATTTGTTGGGCCAGCCCCCATTATAAAAAGACTTTTCCGAGGGCTGGGATCCTCTTCAGCATTAAGAAAGCAAGGCCTCTTCTAGGAGGTCTATTTTATCAGACTCCTTGTTCCCACTGTCAATGTGAATAACTCACAACTGCTGAGAAAAAGAAGGAAATCAAGTGTGAACCAAAGGTACAGACCAGAGCTTCTACAGTCAATGAGAATATTTATTTCCTTCTCTGAAAGTTCAGTGGTGGCTAGAGTTACTAATGGCACTGATCATGACCAAAACATATCTGTATCATTGGCTGTTGTTTTTTTTCCAGTTCTGAACGCAATTGTATTCCACTACAACAAAAAGCTGCCTCCTTTCAGTTAATGAGTCCAAAACTGAATTTAATCTTAGTAGTTATGTGAGCAAAGCAGCACAGCTGATTCCCATTTAGGGGAGTGTTTCTGTGCAGCACAAAAGGAGAGCCAGGTGGGCATCAAATGCACGTCCACTGCATCCCTTTTCAGTATTCCAGCTACCGGAGAGCACGAGCTCCATTGAGTTCCACTCACTCGGCTGCTGATTTGACATCATGATTACATACATAAAGTTATAACTTTCTGTTTATCAAACACCATAGATTCCATGAGGATCGTAATTTTGAACTTGCTCTATTTGTGCCAAATGGCCCGAAAATAATAATTAGAGACAATTTAACATAATGAGTACAGTAGTTTCAGATAAATTACCCCTACAGAACATTAATTGTATTCATTAAACAGAAAGGGATAAAATTCCAAGGTCATATCTATTATGGTTTTATTTTTAGAAATCATCTTCAATTTCTTTCTTTTTAATTCATAAGACAATAATTTAGGCAGAATGAAGAGATATTTAGCTAGTAAAATGATTGCATGAGAATGCTATTTTTAATTAAAATTCTAGTTAAATGCACCAAAAATCACATTCTAGTTATGTTCCTAAGATGTTTCTTTTCTCATTGCTGTGAGTTTAAAATTTCTTTACTATCTAAGCAATAAAAGATTATTCAAGTTTGAATTTTTTCTAGTTTTCTAGTTTCATTATTGTAAATGAATGAGTATAAAAGTAAATATATCAAGAAAATCATACTGAATTCTATATTGGGAAGTCTAGCTAGAACATTCTTTTGGAAATTAATGATTAATAAAATTTAAACAGAATAAATGTCCTTAGACATCTATGAAATTAATTTACTCTTTTTGTTGCTGTAATTGTTGAAACTGACGTATTTACCAAAGTTTAATCAAAGGCAGGCTATGGCCTTAATGACTGGACTGAAATGTGATTTTTACAGAGAAAGCTATGAATTGTACTCTTTTGACCTGAGGTCAATCTCTGTTGCCACCACACAAGGAGATAGTATATATTATAAATTTAATATGTTTGACACTAGGAAAGTTTAGAATATTTTGTTGTGAAGCAGGACTGGTGATTCATGTTTTTCTTAATGAAAAAACCTCATAAAACCATGAGATTCCATTTTCTCACATTCCAGGTTCAATGTGTAACCTTCTAATTGCTAAATCAATTACTGTTGTTAACTAGAAAGCCACATCCTGCGGGATTCCCACCACGAGTCTTCAGCTGTAGTTTTTTTTAAGATTTTATTCTTTTCCTTTTTCTCCCCAAAGCCCCCCAGTACATAGTTGTATATGCTTCATTGTGGGTCCTTCTAGTTGTGGCATGTGGGATGCCCCCTCAGCGTGGCTTGATGAGCAGTGCCATGTCCGCGCCCAGGATTCGAACCAATGAAACACTGGGCCGCCTGCAGCGGAGCGCACGAACTTAACCACTCGGCCACAGGGTCAGCCCCTTCAGCTGTAGTTTTCAATCCATTTTTATGAATTGGGTTAACATCTACCGAAACACTTAGTCTTAGCAACTCAGGTTGACGTTAAAATCGAACTTCTGCACTTGCAAACCTGGACCATTTTAACCCCATCGAAATGTCTCTTCGCTGAATATATGTATTTGCTTATGTAATAGGTATTACATATGTACACAATACATATGTACATTCATACATAATGCATAATATATGTATTAGTCTGAATATATGTAGTTGCTTATGTGATAGGTATTACAAACTAATATGACAAAACTAGACACGTTGCTTTTAATTCCAAATCTGTCTCTCCACGTAAGGAAATGGCACAGCCATTCAGCCAGTTGTTCTAACAAAATGCAAACACACACAAACCAGAAAGCATCCTTGATTCCTCTCTTTTTCTCATTCTCAATATACAATCAAGCAGTCTTGAGTTAGTCATCCTGAAAATACAACCTATTTCCATCCCCTTATCATCTCCCCTGGAAACTCCCTACTTAAGCCACCACCCTCTGTTGCCTGGACTCCTTCTGTGGCCAACCAATTAGTCTGCCAAGTTCCCTTCTTGGCCTCCACTCTACATACTCTATGGAATGATTCTTTTATAACATAAGTCCTATGGTATCTTCTCTCTGTTCAAAAAGTTCCAGTAGTTACCATGTCAATCACAATAAAAGAAAAAGTACTACAATGCATTATATGATCAGCCACTGGCTCTCTCTCTGACTCGGATTTTGCCTCTCCCACTACTTCACTGAGCTCCAGGAGCCCTTGCCTCCTTGCTCTTCCTCTAGTAACCACACGTGTGCTTCAACTCTTCTGTCATTGCCATTTCAGCAAACAAGAATGCTCTTTCTCCAGAGATTTGCCTCTTCCTCCCTCAGTCTGTTCAGGTTTCTCCTCAGATTGACACCTCCTCAGAGAGTCCTTCCATGATCACTCCAAGTAAGATAGCAATTCCCCTCCCCCACCACTCTCTATTCTTTTACCCTGCCTTGTTTCCCCTCATAGCACTTATCACCACCTGAAATAGTAAATAAATATTTATCTGCTTGTTTTTGATCTGTCTTCCACCCAGACTGTAAGGACTACGACAGCAGGGACTTAGCCTGTTGTGCTCAATACTCTATCTCCAACAGTTAGAACAGGGCCAAGTATAGAGTGTAACTGATATAAATATCTGTTTAGTAAACAAAAGAATCATTTGTTCAAATGGACCCAATGAGTCTGGACTGGGCATAAATAATACATTTCTAATCTGATGATATCCGTTGGCCCGCAGAGTATTTTTTTCTACTTTTCTGTACTGTTCATAATAAAATGGAACAATAGGCCCTTATTTAAGTCTAATGCTGATCAAATGAGGATGAGTGATTTGTGTGTCGTCCCCTCACTCCTGATGTGGTTTCAGTCCTCTGTGAACCTCAGGAAGTATGCCACCTGCCTCCAATGCCCTCCTCAATCTGGGCCTCCTGGCCAACATCTCCCAAGTTATCGTTTGAAACCTAATTTGACAGACTTCTCTCAAGTAAAATTGGTCACTCTTTTTCATAGCCTTATAACCTCTATACGTAGTTTTCTCATACCACCCAGAATACTTATTGTCCTTGTTTGCTTATTGGTGCATGTTTTTCTAGTAGATTGTAAGTTTCTGGAAATCAGAATCTGTGTGTTAGTCATCTTTGTGTCCCCGGGATCAAAAACATACTTCATTCATTCCACAAATAATCATTATGAAATATGTTCCAGGCATGAGTTCAGTGTAAGTGTTATCTCTTCTCCAGTGTAGCTGGAGAAGAGACAGCAAGGCGGAGGTAGTAGGAGATGGGACAGACCAGAAATCAATCATGTTGAGTGTTGTAGGCAAAAACAAAGAGTTTTTATTTCATTATTCTAAGTGAAACGGGAAGGCATCGAAGGTCTCGAGAAACGGGAAGTATGATTTTATTTTTTTAAGATCACTCTGGCAGCTGTGTGGAGAACATGCTTTAAAAGAACATGAAGTTAGGAGACCTGTTGAGAAATTCCTGAAGAAGTGAAGTCAAGAGATACCAGCAGGTAGAACCAGGGTAGCAGTAGAGGAGATCAAGAGAAGTTGGGTCGGTATGTTTTAGAAGTGATATGCTAGATATATGAGATGAGGGAAAGAAAGGAATCTAGGATCACTGTTAGGATTCTTGGCTTGAGCAACTGAATGTATTGTGGTGTCGTTTCCTAAGAGTGGATGCGTAGGAAGAAGGAGTTGGGGCTGTGTGTATGGAATCAAGACGTCTTTTTGTACTGTTATGTTATATTTTTGTTGCATTTAATTTTAGCTGCCTTTTAAACTTCTAAGTGATGCTGTCAAGCGGGAATACACAAATATAGAGCTCAAGATTAATGAATGAATGAATGCCTTATGGAAGGTTCTCAAACTATTCTTAGTCAGAACATCAAGATTTTATGACTGCACACATTCAATAAATGTAGTCTTTATTCAAGAAACGGAAAAAGTGTTAAAGCAAGAATTTTCACAAGTGTAAATTTTATCCTAATATATTTTTTCTTAGGTTTCCACTTATCTATAGTGGAATCTGGATATTTATAATTTTATATATAAATGAATAAGTATAAATATATCTACAAATATAAATGCATACACACTTATACATATCATCTAATGCTTTTAATATATGTTCGATCTTTAGCTCTTTATGACTTTCTACCAAGATAGCAATGTCTTTCAAGTAATAAATCACTTGACTACAGTTGAAGACCACTCTCCTGGTGGTTTGAAGAGGTGTCCCAAGTACCCAGGAGTCATAATCTCTAAGATTCTACCTTTGTCTTCTGTATTTATCCTCTTTAGAGACTTTGGAAGCAAGTTGCACCAGATCCAAAAATATGAAATAATTATCAGCACCATTAAAACCAACTGTGTCCTTCCTAATGATCCTGAAAAGGAAAGTATGCTGACTTTGGGCCATTTTTCAGAAAGTCTGTAACTGAACTTACCATTAGAAAGTCATTGTTTCAGTCACTAGGATCTTACCAACCACATGTTAAAGCATTATATACAGAATTAGAAATGAAGAAAGGATTTTTATAAAGGAAAAAAAAGGCTACACAAAGTAAAAGCGAAACTAGCAAAGAGAAGATAGTGGATGGATTTTTTTATTGGCTTATTTAACAGCACATTGTTAATTCTAAATGAAGCTGTTCCCCACCTCATAATGTTCACACCTGGTGCTGTAAAAAATTCATAGCATTTTATGGGCTGTGGCTGTCAGTGCTTCAATAATTTTGAGTCCTGTGTTGTTGACGTTATTGTTTGAACATAACATAGGGGACATTTACATCTTATTCAGCAAAATTTCATTTTCCACATGAGTTTTCCAATGTCTTTAGATTATTTTTAATTTCCCTGTTGGGAGATTTCTAACAGCTTTTCACTAAAAAAAGGCAATTCCAAAAATTACTGGACATTGACACTGGTCTCGTATGTCTCAGTAAAAAATGATAAATCCAGGTAATTTAATTTTTAGTTCCTAGGAAAACAATTTAGATGAGATATTAACAAAAAAGGAACAAAATGATGGGTTGCCTATAAAGGTAGTCCTTCAAAGTGACTCCTAACTAACATGCTCATGTAGAATAATGTAAACCTGTAAAGATTTATGGGTTTACTTCCTCATTTCCTGAGCAGCAAAATGACGTACCTTATTCTTAGATATATTTTAAATTCTAAAACAATTTTATACTTGTTAAAAAATTTTATACATATTAAAAAACAATTCAAACACTAAGGAATTACGAAAATTAATATTAATATCCCTTTCAAAATGTACCCCATCTCATTTCTCTCCCCAAAAGTTACCACTCAATATTTTTGTGAATGTTCTGCCAGGTGTTTTAGATATTTTAATATTATATGTAAAATGCAATGTATAAATAAATATTTTTATAAAGAGATTGTTTTATACATATTGGGCACCCTGCTTGTTTTCAGCTGAACAAAATATATTTTCAATCTTTTTTATGCAAACGTCACTTTTTGTATTTATTACCCAACTTAAATAATGCAATTTATAAAGGATACATAGTGCTTTTTGCAAATAGTTTGTGATTCCAAACTTTGGTGATGTACAGTAAACAATGCTGCTACCATGTAAGTCCCTTTACTTCCTGAGCTATGGAGACAGATTTATAAAGAAATGTGTGTTATGCTCTAATCAAATACATTTTGACAAACAAACAGATGGACAGAAAGATAAATCAGGTGGCCGTTGGGATTCAACAGTTGCCATGACTTTGGTGTAAAATATTTTTGAAAAAATTGGGGTTGTACAAAGAGTCCCAGGAGGCGTTGAATTAATCACTTTTTTTGCTATCCCATTAGATGTTTGCCAGGACAATCATGTTGTTTTTCTAGATGCGCACAAGTAAAAGTTACTAGCTAATACCTGTGCTAAACATTTACACTTGTCATGATAAGCCCAATTCTTAACTCATTTTGTAAAGGAAGCATCTGCCTTGCTTAAATGTCATGGTCAATAACTATCTACCCAGAAGAGCAGAATTTCTCTCTATCACTGCACAGTGTCAAACACATAGTGTGGCCTGATTAAGATAATGTGCTCTCTAAAAGGGGAGCATGGATAGGAATAAGCCATGTAAGCTTATTCACCAAGGAAACTCTCTGATTCAGTCTCACTCCCAGAGCAGGACTCTTTGTAAATACAAATTTAATCCAGAAATTGTGAACAGGCCATTCCCTACAAATTGTGTAAACATTACTAAGAGGAGAAAACTAGGCATGATATAGAAGCACCTCTCTTCTCTCCAGACACAAGCAATGGGGAATGAATAAGGTTAAAAACAAAAGATGAAACATTAGGCTAAAAATCAGGAATAAAGTAAGTCTTGTGTGTAATGCTTTCTTTATGCAGAATGGTTTACACTTCCTTCATATTTCTCATTTAAAAGTAGGTAGAAAGCCATTTAGGAATGTGATGGGAATGAAATAACACAGCATCATTATGAGATGAATGTCTCTAGCTTGAAAATAACTCCTATTCTTGTTCCGTAATGATGCACTAATCCTGGTCATGATACCAACATAGACAGAAGATTTTTCAGAGCAAGAACTATGAAAACAACATAGGTGAGAATGGTTTATTTTGGATGACAAAATCAAATTAGGCCATCCACACCAAATGTGAGGTAGAAAACACAGCAGTTTCAATGATTTCTCAGTTGGAGTAGTAAAAATTTATTATAGGCTGCTTTATGGATTACTGAGAGCATTAAAGATATAAAAACGAGAAATAGACTTCAACTGTCGTAGAGGGATTAAGACTGATGGCAAAAACTATTAAATTCTGAGTTTTTGAAGAACCTTGGTATTTCCTTCCTGAGAAGTATTTAAGTACATGGTGGATAGCTGTTTGTAATAAGTATTTTTACAACATCTTTGTCTGTGAATGCCACTTCCTACTTTATCTTTATATTATCCTACGATTTCTCTCTTTGCTGTAGGTCCTTTCAACCTAGCAGCTAGTGCTTTTCTTCAACCTTCCATGTTTACTGGAATCCAAATCTGCAGAATCCTTAACTATGCAGTGATATAGATTCCTAGTGATGTTCTTGTGTGAGAGAGTGGAAATGCTGAAAGTTCGGACACTGAGTTCTTGCTGGGTTTGCTAAGTGGATTAGAAGGAAGAAAGAGACTGTTTTTGAGAGAATGTCCAAAGTTAAAAGTCTGAGTTAATATCATTGTGTGAATGTTCCTAATATTAGAATCTACAGATTATATTTCCTAAAAATTTTGGCAATTAGTTATCTTTGAATCATTAGCTAACATTCTCAGAATGTCCTTAAGAACTGCCCATCCATATACTGCCTTAATCCAAGATCAGAAAGGATAACATTACAAGATGAAATGGCTATAAGCCAATTTATATTCTTTTTGTGTTCTTAGAACTACAGATGCACACCTGTTTAAGGAACTAAGAGGGTAGTTAAAATACTAAGTAGTCTAGAGATGCAGGGGGTATCTTTGGAGGAATGTCTTGTAAACACAGGCTAGTATCATTTCACATCCTACACAGTCACATTGCATTTTCACAAGTTCATGCACATCTGCAGGCTGTTAATCATGAGTTCGGTTGTAATCTGGGAGGCTTCCAGCCTCAGTCTGAATCAGTGCTCTTTTATAAGTTTAATGTATTTATCATGAGGTTTAGAGGCAAGGACCATCTTGCTCTTATTATGCTCCCAATAGCAAATACTATGGTATTCCATAAACACTGGAGGTTTAATAAATCTATGTTGAATTGAAATGACTTCAGTTGAATTTAAGAATGTGTGTAATATACTCTTTGTTTATCATAAACATGAGCATTATTGGTTCATTTTTTATGAGCACTTTTTAGCGCTCATTTTCTTCAATGTTTCTCAGATGTCTGATGTATCTATTTGCCTTAGATTGGATTTCCCAGGAGGAGAGTCATATACAAGAAGTTTATGGAGAGGGCCCTCAAGAGCAACACCAGGGAGAGAATGAAGTTAGATCAAAAAGAAGGAGTGGTGGATTCGTAATGCAGTCACAACAAAGACCTCATTGGATATCACTGACAACTCTGGAGCTGGAATAATCCCCCACAGTTGTCCCATCTTAAGGCAAGAGAGTTGGCCCTATACCTGCTCACTGACTAGTTTTGGATGCAACCTGCCTCCAAAGGAGGATGCATGACCTTGGGTAAGTGGCATTCTTCAGCGAAGGGTAATTCTGGGAGAAAGACTCAGCTGAGCTGTCAGCCACCAACGTTATCAGTAGCTAGAGGAATGAGACTTCAGTCCTGCAGGGGATCTGCGTGGTATACTCTACCTCCTACTACTATCTTTATTCTAAACCTTTGTAACCTGATTTATTCACTCATTACACTACCAAAAAACAAAAAAGAAAAGATTTTCAAAATCATTGATGACTGTATTTTTCAACGTTCAACATTCCTAAGTCCATAAAAGTGAGCAACTAGATCTTGAAAAGTTCTCCACCCTTGGTTTCCACTCTTAATTGATTTTGTTTCTACCCAAATTGCTACCTTATTCTCTTTTCTCTTTACAGTCTATCAAAATATTCATCCTCTTACAGTTTAAATTCTCAGAGTACACGTAGAGTACCTCGGCATCTCCAACTTCTCTACATTTCCAGATGATTCTTTTATCTCCAAACATATATTGGATATTTGTACTTGAATGTCTCTCTCCATTACTCCAAAGGAAACACTGAGGCAATTTAAAAACAGCAAACCAATGTTATTTTGTTAGTAGTAAAACTAATGTTCTTTTCTTACTATTCTTACTACTATTACTTGATGTTGTAATGTCAGCTCATGCTTTTGTTTTTCCAGCTAAATGAGTTCTTTCTCTTAATATCTTTATTTATTCCAGTGGAACTTATATCTCTCTATACCTAATCTCACACTCAAATCCATTTTCATTTCTTCTTCCTCTTATCCAATAGCAAGCCACTGGATATTAATTATTTCTTTGCAATTGGTCTCTTATTTCATAGTGTTCAATTTCCTTTTGTCCACAAGATGCTATAAATTACTATAAAACCCTCCTAGGTGGTCTTCTCTTCTTAAACCTTTGCAGCTTTTGAGCATTCTGTATACTCAAATCACAATTTTGGAAATTAATCTTCCTACAACGTCTTTATCATAACTTTTAATGTCAGAAAGCTCCCACACACTTCCCAAAGCCAACAAACAAAATTCTAAGTTTTTAGCCTAATACTCGGGACGTTCAAAGCCTATTCAAAAATTTGTTTAATGAGTATTTATTGAGCTATGACCATGTGGCATGAATTCTTCTAGGCCTTGGAGTACAGAAGAGAACAATACAGACAAAACTCCTTGCTTACTTCTAGCAAGGAGGTGAGATAACAAGCCAAATAAATTAATAAAATTATATAGTATATAAATGATGTGTTTATAATGAGACATGCTAGAGAGGAAAAGTAAAGCAGAGAAAGAGATATTAAGTATTGAGTTGAAGAGATGTGATTTTATATATGATATATATAGTTTTTGACCGAAATGGTGACTACTGAGTAAAGACCTGAAGGATACAGATATCTGAAGGAAGGGTACTGCAGGTAGAGGGAACAGCAATTACAAAGGTCCTGATGAAGGATCTTGTATGCATGTTCAGAAAAAAAAAGCAAGAGAAAAATGTGACTGGACTGGACTAAAATGAATAAGGCAGAAGTACTAAGTGATGAGGCCAGAGAGGTGAAGGCTGCTGGATCACTAGGACTTTGCGGATCATTGTAAAGAGTTTAGCTTTTACTCTGAGTGAGATGGAAGTCATTGGGAGATTTTGAACACAGTCATGACATTATGTGGCTTTCATTTTAAAAGTTACTTTGCTGAGAATGCACTGAAAGGTGGAAGCAAGAGGACAAGTTAGGAGGCTGTAGTAATTTAGGGAAGGGAGAACAGTGGCTGCGATCAGGGTGGTAGTTGTAGAGGAGATGAGAGGTGGTTGTGTTCTGAGTATATTTTGAAGGCAGATCCAACAGGATTTACTGATAGATTGAATGTGTAGCAATCAGGGGAAATAGAAATCAAGAATGAATCTAATTTCCTGAGCAGCTGTAATAATACAGCTATAATTTAGTAAGATGGGGAATACTGCAAGGAAAGGAGGCGGTGGTGATAGGAGGCAGAGTGGATAGCAGAAGGACAGTTTGGCACATGTTTAGTTTTATATATTTACTAAATACAGAAGAGGTTATATCAAGTGGACAGTTTATAACTGAATGGGAAAGTCGGGGGAAGTAGTAGGTGGAGATATAAGTTTGGGACATACCAGCTTACATATGGCATACACAGCTATGTGATTGAAATTGTACTACCTCTGAAATAAATATAGAAGAATCAGTAAAGGAAACTAAGAAGGAGCATCCAGAAAGGAAGAATGAAAATGAGGTATGCATAGTATCCTGGAAGCCAAGCGATGAATTTGTTTCAAAGAGGAACTGATCAGCTGTTTCAATGGCTGGTGAAAGGTCAAGTAAGATGATGACTATAACTTGATCATTTCATTAATTTAGACTGTGGAAATCATTGGAGGCCATTAATGACAAACCTAATCTCTCCTTCCAAGCAGTTATTTCATAAACATTTACATACATTTGTTTTCCTGTCAGATTTGCCTATGCAGTGTCTTACGAAAATAGTATTTTTGTTTATGCTTTTTTCTGTACTCTTAGACATGCATTCTCCAATTAAAATAGTTGTTTTCCTGCCTATTCAAAATCTATCCATCTTCAGAATTCTAATTTTATCATCCATTAACCATTCTTTTCAGCATACTTTATATTCACTGCCCAGGAGAACAGAAGGCTTACTATTTAGAATCACACATTTATCAATTATCTTAGAAAACACTGCTTGATGGAGTATAGATTTATGAATAATTTTAATTAGCAAACTTCAAGCATATTTAGACAGGATTCCTTCATGCTACTGATCTCAGAATCCTATTGTTTTTTCTTTTGACTAAGCTTGCATCTAAGTCAGAAAACCCATTCCATTTTAGAATTTCTAAATTTAAAGTTATTTTTCATAAGCCAAGCCCTGCCTCCTTTGAACTTAATCTAACATTACTAGTGACTCTTTTAGTGACCAAAAAAAAAAAAAAAAAAAAAAAACCTCCTCTTTATTTTGTTGGTCCTGTAAATGTTTAAAGATAGATGGCTATCATGTTCCTCCAACCAATCCACAGCCCCATCATTCTTTCCTTTTGCAGACTAAACATTCCAGTTTTTTCTAAACATTCCTTATGTGACACCATGTCTAGCCCTTTTACTATCTTGGTTGCCCTATGTATTCGGTCCAATTTGTCAATGTCTCTTGTATAGAATGGCCAAAAAAAAACTGAACCCAGCACTCCAGCATGCCTCAGGTTGTGGATGCTGGAGTGGGAATCTTCACCTCAGCATTCCAATCACTCAAACTAGTTAAGGTAGTCCCATATTTAGCTGACTGTTGGCTTGCTAATAACTTACTATTGAATCTTTCCATTGACTTATAGTCAACTAACATAATGACTACATTCCAGTATAGATAAAATTGAATTTTTCATCTTAGATGGAAGAAACGACCCATTAGTCAATCTCCCTCTGTTCCATCTTTACTTGGTACTGTTTAATAGAAGCTGTGAGTTTTTTGCAAATTCACTGCATCAAAAATATCAGAAGCATTATAAACTGGAATAAGTTGAACGACAAATTAAAATAATCACTCTTAAAGTCATAAAATATAAGGTCAATAAGAACATATTTCTTAAAGAGGAGATTAAAAATCATCTAAATGGCAATGTGTAATATCCAAAGTTTAGATTCAAACCCAGAAGTCTTTTGGGGGTAAAGAGAGGTGAGGAGGTCATAAAAATATGCAAAATTCTTATCTTCCAACAAATGGAAAGCTCCATATTGGTATATATAAACATATTAAAAATAAGCTTGATTTTTTACTGCAAAATAATGTTAATAATAATAATAATGATAGTCACACAACTCTAGAAACTTACTAAGAATCATTAAATTGTACACTTTTAATAAACAAATTATAGCACAATAAAGATACAGGAAAAAGCATTTCTGACAAAGGGCTTGTATCCAAAATATGTAAAGAACTCTCAAAATTTATAATAAGAAAACAATCAATTTAAAAAATTAGCAAAAGACTTGAATAGGTCCTTCGCCAAAGAAGATATACCAATGACAAATAAGCACATCAAATGATACAGAGTCATTAGTCGTAATAGAAATGAAATCGAAAAACAATGAGACATCATTAGACACCTATTAGAATGGCTAAAATAAAACAAATAAAAACTGAAAACCAAGTGATGGTAAAAATGCAGAGCAACTAGAACATTCATACATTGCTGATGAGAATGCAATATGGTATAAACACTTTGAAAAGCAGTTTTGTAGAACTTATGTCCACTGAAAAACCTGCACACAAATGTTTACAGCAGCTTTATTCCAGAAACTGGAAGCCATGAATATGTTTTTCAATAGACAAACCTACAAACGAATCATGGTGTATCCATACAATGGAATGCTATTCAGTGATAAGAAGGTATTGACTCCCAAGCCATGCAAAACATGAATGAATTTTACATTGATGGTGCTAAGTGAAAATGTCAGTGCAAAAACACTACCTATTATATTATTTCATTTATATGACATTCTGAAAAAACAAAGCCATAGAGATTGCAAACAAGTCAGCATTTGACATGGATTTGAGGAGCATAGAGGATTGAATAGAGGAAGCACAAAGAGTTTTTCAAGGTGGTGAAACTATTCTGTATGTTACTGTAATGATGTGTACATGACATTGCATTTTTCAAAGCACATAGAACTGTACAACAGAAAGCATCAACTTTAATGTATGCAAACTTAAAAAAATCAAATCACTTAAGAGGTCAGGGGATATCAGGATGCAATGCAGAATGGGACAAAGGAATCTATCTGTATTACAAATATATAATATAATCTCACGGAAGGAGATGGGGGAAAAGTTGATGACCTAAGCAACTTGGGAAATGAGTGGAGACTGTAAGGCTAAAGGTAAAAAGGGACTGTGCATAAAAACTGTATTCTACTTGATAAAGTTGTTTCCCACAAGCATACAAGTGAACAGTTCTGAAATAGCCATACATGTACACCAGAACTTACCAGTTAAGTAAATGGATGGAGGATGGTGGGAACAAGATTACTTGTTACTGGAGTGGGAGGGTACAGATACATAAATGAAGGAGGCTAGAATGATCCATGTGGCAACAGTTACAGTAGGAGACATCATATTGTACTGTGTTTAGCATAATATGGGTAGAGATAGTTATATAGAGAAGTATTTATAAACATCTGCATACACAGGGATGAGTATGCACGCATATATCTCCTTGCTCTGTCAGCTGAGAGGATCTATAAGCAAAAATACCCCAGGAGCAACTAGTACATCCAGCACCCAGATTTTGATTTCAAATATCTTTTCCCAATTAAAGGAATTAGAGTTCCTTGAGGAGACAGCTGAATCTAAGACAAGGCAGGGGATATACAAAATGAACTGGGAAAATTTTGTAGTGCCAGAAAGCAAGAAAGTACTCAAAAAAAAAAAAAAAGGTAAAAATCCAACAATGGGAGTATGTCAAAGGGACACAGGAGCCAACTAAAAAGCTTCTAATGGGTAAAGCTGAAACAATATGAGCAACAAGATAATGTAGTATTGGATTATAACCCAAAGTGTAACATAAGTATTCATGATTGCATATTGACATAAATAAATAAATAATTTGGGGAGAATGGACAAATCTCCAGTGCCAAAAAAACACCTCTCAATAATTTATGCAGATGCTTTTCTATTAAAGAGACTAAGCATAACTCCCTACCCCTTACATGTGGGCTGTGCATAGTGACTTTCTCCCAAAGAGTACAGCATACAAAGCAGGAAAAAGAAGAAATTTTAAAGTAAAGAAGCTCACCAAACACTACCTCAGCCAGATGATCAGCAGTATGACGTACTAATAATCTGTACCCTTAATATGATGTGATGAAAATGACACTTCGCCTCTGTGGTCTTCCTCCCCCAAACCTAATAACTCCTGTCTAATTAAACATCAGATAATCAAAATTGAAACACATTCTATAAAATGTCTGACCAGTACTCCTCAAAACTGTCAAGGTTATCAAAAACAAGGAGTCTGAAAACCATCATAGTATAGAGGAGCCTCAGCAAACATAGCTGACCCAAGACAAGTAAAAGTAATACGATATTCTGGATGAGACCATGGGTCAGAAAAGGGACATTAGGTAAAAAGTAAGGAAAGATTTGGGCAATGGAGAAAAAGGTGGTGGTGAGTTGATTATTCTTAGAGTTTCTTAAGCTTACGATTGTGACGGGTGTCTCTGGAATCCCTTTGCCATTGTGGGGAATGAAGAGTGATCATTAGGAACTGCCAATCATTCCTTGCCAGTAACTTTTTAAGAGCCAAGTTTTAGAAAATCAAAGCCTATTCTTTAATATAGTCTACAGATATTACTTATACTTCAACTAGAAGGAGAGAGGACAAATGAAAAGTTGTCCAACATTCTTCTCAATCCAGTGACCAAAAGCATTATTAAAAGTCAAATAGAAGGGCTGGCCCCATGACCTAGAGCTTATCTTTAGCACACTCTGCTTTGGCAGTCTGGGTTCAATTTCCAGGCACAGAGCTGCACCACTCATCAGTAGCCATGCTGTGGCAGTGACCCACATACAAAATAGAGGAAGATTGACTCAGATGTTAGCTCAGGGCGAGTCTTCCTTAAGCAAAAAGAGGATGACTGGCAATGGATGTTAGCTCAGAGAGAATCTTCCTTGGTGAGAAAAAAAAAAGCCAAAATACATCCTCAGGTTATACTCGATTCTTTCCACCTTCTCAAAGTTCCACAAGTGATCTACAGTTAGAATCCTCATAGTTTCAGAATAGAAGCATTGAATATTCTAAGTTCATTACAATGTAACAGGGAATAAGATTCTGTTTTCGTCTCTATGTGAAAATCTATCCTAATCAATGTTTAAGTAATTTTGGTTGAGTGAAACAAACCATTTCCGTTTGACTACTGTAGAAAATTTTAAAAGTTATTTAAAAAGTTCTAGATGACTTATACCTTATTATGTAGTACAATACTTGAAAAAGCACTAACCAGAAGCAATAGATTCTGAAAAGGTTATTAGTTTCATTCTAACCACTATTGAAACTTCTTGATTCCAGAATCATCTCCATAGTGAAACAGTAGAACCTCCTAATTCACTCTGCAGTCCATTCCAATGGCCTCATGGCTAAGAAAGGAAACCAGTCTATTTCATTTACAAATATTGTGTTCACCCAAGCTAATCAATACTTCATTTATAGGACCCTTCCAAGTGAAAACTAAACTTGCACATGTCTTCCAAATCAAAAGGTGTATATCTTTGTCTGGGACATTTTAATTTGGCTTTCACTGTGATTAACAGGAGTGATATTCCAGTAATGGCATGTGGTCCTAGAATCAGAATGACTGCCAGGAGCAAGCAGAGACCCAAATAGCACAGATGGGGGAAAAAATGGCTTTGCTCCAAGTAGCAAATTTCCTTTAAACACATTTTCTCAGAGCATATTAAAAAGAACAAGAATGTCTGGTTAGTGTTTTGATCACCTTGTAAGATTTCACGTGTAGGCTTCAGATTGTGTACAATAGTAGCCATATAATAAATCTACTGGAGATTTTAATCTTGCTTAGATTCATCCTTTTGCCCATCACTCAAGAGATCTCACTTGATTTTATTTATAAGGCCACTGTGGAAACTCTCCAGTTCTAGATGGCTCATAGTGGGTGAAGCTGGTTCAATTTAAGAGCCAGGAAGCAGCAACGTTAAGTGACAAGAATCTCCTGTTCAAAGTCTTGGAAACTATACTACTACATATCACAATTGTTAATTGTCAGAGAGATATCTTCAACCTTTTCAAATTTGACCCTTTTACAGTAATTTTAGTTAAATTTAGAAAGCATTTTGTGGAACTTGGTCATTTTTTGGCATGAGTCATAAAATACTATAATCAGTCATTGTGTATTGTGGTATAGCTGTGAATTGTTGTCACCATAATAAAATAGACGATCCTTTAAATTGCAGTAAACTCATCTCTTTCAATGTAGTAATATTTTGTTCATCTTCCAAAGGTAAAGGAAAATTCTCCTTTCCTTCCAAATTAATTGTTAATAAGGTTTTCCTGAACTTTAAGTAAAATTAGGTACAGAATCTTCATGCAAGTTAGTATGAACTTTAGATTGATAAAGATCTGCTCTCACTGAGGTTTTATACAAACCTACAAATCTTCAAAAGTTCAGGCATCACCACTCTTTAACTTGAATTGGGACTTTCAGCTAAGAGCAGCAGAGGATAAGAGCCACGTGAATTATAATATGTAATAGTTACTACACTGGGAAGAATGGGTAGAAAAGCTGGGCTTGGAGCCAGGCAGCTCTTAGATACTAACACTACACACACACATCATGGTCCATATTTTCAGCATAGGCT
Organism: Equus przewalskii; assembly: GCF_037783145.1. NCBI lineage: Eukaryota > Metazoa > Chordata > Mammalia > Perissodactyla > Equidae > Equus > Equus przewalskii. The sequence continues at coordinate 19,921,220 of NC_091850.1, forward strand.
GTAAAAGTATACAGTAGAGCTTACAGATAACTCCCCTGAAGAACTAAATCAAGGTTGGCTTATCTTTAATTAGAACTTGACAGATATTGCTCTGTTTCAGCTGTCAGTTCTCACAGTATTTTAGGAAATCTTATATTGATGACTGTTAGTTCTGCAGGACCTAATGTTGTACCTAAGAAATGTTCATAATAACACATGCTTTACATCCAAAACCATTTTACTAGCAATAAGCAATTATTTACATTTGAAACTCTGATTTTAACTGTAAGTATTCTTTTGTGGACAGAGATATTAGTTGGGTATCAAACAACTACAACTTGAAATATTGCAGACAAACTAACTTATAAATAAAGAAAATACTACATAAATGATTTGCATAAAGACTCAGTGATGCAGTTAGATATTAATTACATTTTCCCCCCTTGAATTAAGATCTCACCATTACCTTTAAAAGACCTAATAGGACAAATGAGACCTTTTCAGATTTATATTACATATTTTTGGCTTCCTTTCTCATTCACTAATCAGGCAATCACAAGAAACCAGACTTCCCCCAAAAGTAAAATCACAAAGAAAGATCAGCACATAGAGTGGGCATGTTGATAACTTTATCAGTCATTAAGCAAAATAAAACCTTTCAGTTATTCAAGAAAGAAAATAGTGAATGCATATTAATATTAAAATATGAGACATTATTTAGAAAAAAAGCATTTTACACCACACTGAATTTGGATTGTATTCAATTCTCACCAAAGAAAAACATTCAGTTTATTTACTTTACTTTGAATCTGTGATAGATAAACTATATGTGTGAAGTGAAATCAAACTACGTGATGTTTAATATTTTTTTAACAATCTTGGATGGCAGGGCTTTTCCAACACTATAAAAACAATTCAAAATTTACTACAGTTTTTAAAAATTCTATACAGTAAGGAAATGCCATAAACAACTCAAAAAGCCAAATGATCAGGAAATAACATTTTCAACTCGTGAGAGGCAAAGTGCTATTATCTTTAACATTAAAAAAATTGACAAACCTTTAGCCAGACTCACCACGAAAAGAAGAGAGAAATCGCAAATAAATAAAATTAGGAATGAGAGAGGAGAAATCACAACAGATACCAATGAAATACAAGAGATCATAAGAGAATACTATGAAAAACTATATGCCAACAAATTGAACAATCTGGAAGAAATGGACAAATTCCTAGACTCCTACAATCTCCCCAAACTGAATCAGGAAGAAATGGAGAATCTGAATAGGCCAATCACAAGTAAGGAAATAGAAACGGTAATCAAAAACCTCCCCAAAAATAAGAGTCCAGGACCGGACGGCTTCTCTGGAGAATTCTACCAAACATTCAAAGAAGACTTAATACCTATTCTTCTCAAACTGTTCCAGAAAATTGAGAAAGATGGAGTACTCCCTAACACATTCTATGAAGCCAACATCACTCTGATCCCCAAACCTGACAAGGACAACACAAAGAAGGAGAACTACAGGCCGATATCACTGATGAACATAGATGCAAAAATCCTCAACAAAATTTTGGCAAACCAAATACAGCAATACATCAAAAAGATTATACACCATGATCAAGTGGGATTTATACCAGGGACACAGGGATGGTTCAACATCCGCAAGTCAATCAACGTGATACACTACATCAACAAAATGAAAAAAAAAAACCACATGATCATCTCAATAGATGCAGAGAAAGCATTCGACAAGATCCAACACCCATTTATGATAAAAACCCTCAATAAAATGGGTATAGAAGGAAAGTACCTCAACATAATAAAGGCCATATATGACAGACCCACAGCCAACATCATACTCAATGGACAAAAACTGAAAGCCATCCCTCTGAGGACAGGAACAAGACAAGGGTGCCCACTTTCACCACTCCTATTCAACATAGTACTGGAGGTTCTGGCCAGAGCAATTCGGCAGGAAAAAGAAATAAAAGGAATCCAAATAGGTAACGAAGAAGTAAAACTCTCGCTGTTTGCAGACGACATGATCTTATATATAGAAAACCCCAAAGAATCCATAGAAAAACTATTAGAAATAATCAACAACTACAGCAAAGTAGCAGGGTATAAAATTAACATGCATAAATCAGTAGCATTTCTATACACTAACAATGAACTAACAGAAAAAGAACTCAAGAACTCAATCCCATTCACAATCACAACGAAAAGAATAAACTACCTTGGGATAAACTTAACCAAGGAAGTGAAGGATCTATACAATGAAAACTACAAGACTTTCTTGAAAGAAATTGATGATGACATAAAGAGATGGAAAGACATTCCATGCACATGGATTGGAAGAATAAACATAGTTAAAATGTCCATACTACCTAAAGCAATCTACAGATTCAGTGCTATCCCAATCAGAATCCCAAGAACATTCTTCACAGAAATTGAACAAACAATCCTAAAATTCATATGGGGCAACAAAAGAGCGCGAATTGCTAAAGCAATCCTGAGCAAGAAAAACAACACCGGCGGAATCACAATCCCCGATTTCAAAACATACTACAAAGCTACAGTGATCAAAACAGCATGGTACTGGTACAAAAACAGGTCCACAGATCAATGGAACAGAATTGAAAGCCCAGAGATAAAACCACACATCTATGGACAGCTAATCTTCGACAAAGGAGCAGAGGGCCTACAATGGAGAAAAGAAAGTCTCTTCAACAAATGGTGCTGGGAAAACTGGACAACCACATGCAAAAGATTGAAAATTGACCATTCTTTTTCACCACACACCAAAATAAACTCAAAGTGGATCAAAGACCTAAAGATTAGGCCTGAGACAATAAGTCTTTTGGAAGAGAATATAGGCAGTACACTCTTTGACATCAGTTTCAAAAGAATCTTTTTGAACACTATAACTCCTCAGTTGAGGTAAACAATAGAAAGAATAAACAAATGGGACTTCATCAGACTAAAGAGCTTCTTCAAGGCAAGGGAAAACAGTATTGAAACAAAAAAACAGCTCACTAATTGGGAAAAAATATTTACAAGCCACTTATCCGACAAAGGGTTAATCTCCATAATATACAAAGAACTCACACTGCTTAACAACAAAAAAACAAACAACCCGATCAAAAAATGGGCAGAGGACATGAACAGACATTTCTCAAAAGAAGATATGAATATGGCCAATAGACACATGAAAAGATGCTCATAATCGCTAATCATCAGGGAAATGCAAATCAAAACTACACTAAGATATCACCTTACACCCATTAGATTGGCAAAAACATCCAAAACCAAGAGTGACAAATGTTGGAGAGGTTGTGGAGAAAAAGGAACCCTCATACACTGTTGGTGGGAATGCAAACTGGTACAGCCACTATGGAAAACAGTATGGAGATTTCTCAAAAAGTTAAAAATAGAAATACCCTATGACCCAGCCATCCCATTACTGGGTATCTATCCTAAGAACCTGAAATCAGAAATCTCAAGAGTCTGTTGCACCCCTATGTTCATCGAAGCATTATTTACAATAGCCAAGACGTGGAACCAACCTACATGCCCAGAAACTGATGATTGGATAAAGAAGATGTGGTATATATACACAATGGAATACTACTCAGCCATAAAAAAAGACAAAATTGGCCCATTCACAGCAACGTGGATGGACCTCGAGGGTATTATGTTAAGCGAAATAAGCCAGTCAGAGAAAGACAAACTCTATATGACCCCACTCATAGGTGGAAGTTAGTATATTGATAAGGAGATCTGATCGGTGGTTACCAGGGAAAACGGGGGGTGGGGGGAGGGCACAAAGGGGGAAGTTGTGTACCCACAACATGACTAACAAAAATGTACAACTGAAATCTCACAAGGTTGTAATCTATCATAACATTAATTAAAAAAAATAAAAAAAATAAATTACAATTCAACAGCAAAAATGATGCTCAAGACAGTAGAGATATGGGCAAAGAAATAAATTGGAAATGGAAAAGGAAATACAAATGTCTAGTAAACATAGGCAAAGATCCTGGTAAACTCTCAAAATTAAAGAAATGCACATCAAAATGAAATACTCATTTTTATCTATCACATTGATTAAAATTTCATGAAGGAATAGGAAAATAGATATTTTCATACCCTAGTATTTTCATTTCCCTAGTCAATGGTACAATCACTATGGAAGATATTTCATCAATATCAAAATTTGAAATACTTAAAATTTTTGACCCAGATTCCTATTCTAGGAATATGGATATGTTCACCACTGATACATGTGCAAGGACCATCAAGACATATTTCAATTTTATATATAGAAAACCCTAAAGAATCCACTAAAAAGCTTTTATAAATAATAAATGAATACAGTCAAGTTGCAGGATACAAAATTAACATACAAAAATCAGCTGTGTTTCTATACACAACGAAGTAGCAGAAAGAGAAATTAAGAATACAATTCCATTTACAATTGCAACAAAAAGAACAAAATACCTAAGAATAAACTTAACCAAAGAGGTGAAAGATCTGTACACTGACAACTATAAAACATTGTTAAAAGAAATTGAAGAAGACACAAAGAAATGGAAAGATATTCCGTGCTCTTGGATTGGAAGAATTAACATACTTAAAATGTCTACACTTCCGAAAGCAGTCTACAGATTCAATGCAATCCGTATCAAAGTTCCAACAACATTTTTCACAGAAATAGAACGAAGAATCCTAAAATTTATATGGAACAACAAAAGACCCTGAATAGCCAAAGGAATCCTGAGAAAAAAGAACAAAGGTGGAGGTATCACACTCCCTGATTTCAAAATACACTACTAAGCCATAGTAAACAAACCAGCATGGTACTTGCACAAAAACAGACACACAGGTGAATGGAATAGAATCAAGAGCCCAAAAATAAACCTATGCATACATGGACAGCTAATTTTCCACAAGGAAGCCAAGAACATACAATGGAGAAAGGAGAGTATCTTCAATAAACAGTGTTGGGAAAACTGGACAGCCACATGCAAAAGAGTGAAAGTAGACCATTTTCTTACACTGTGCACAAAAATCAACTCAAAATCGATTAAAGACTTGAATGTAAGACCTGAAACCAGGAAACCTCTAAAGAAAACTTAGGCAGTACACTCTTTGACATCAGTCTGAGCAGCATTTTTTTCAAACACCCTGCCTGACTAGGCAAGAGAAACAATAGAAAAAGTAAACAAACGGGACTACATCAAACTAAAAAGCTTCTGCATAGCAAAGGAAACCATCAACAAAACGAAAAGACAACCTAACAATTGGGAGAAGATATTTGCAAACCACATATCAGATAAGGAGTTAATATCCAAAATATACAAAGAACTCATACATCTCAACAACAAAAAAACCAACAACCCAATTAAAAAATGGGCAAAAGATCTGAAGAGAAATTTCTCCAAGGAAGATATACAGAAGGCCAACAAGCAAATGTAAAGATGTTCAACATCTGTAATTATCAAAGAAATGCAAATCAAAACTACAATGAGATACCACCTCACTCCGGTCAGAATAGCAATAATTAACAAGACAGGAAACAAGAAGTGTTGGAGAGGATGTAGAGAGAAGGGGACCCTCGTACACTGCTGGTGGGAGTGCAAACTGGTGCAGCCACTATGGAAAGCAGTATGGAGTATCCTCAGAAAATTAAGAATAGATCTACCATATGATCCAGCTATCTCACTGCTGGGTATTTATCCAAAGAACCTGAAAACACAAATGTGTAAAGATACATGAGCCCTATGTTCATCGCAGCATTATTCACAATTGCCAAGACTTGGAAGCAACCTAGCTGCCCATCAAGGGACGATGAAGGGATAAAGAAGATGTGGTATATATACACAATGGAGTACTACTCAGCCATAAGAAATGATGAAATTCAGTCATTTGTGACAACATGGATGAAACTTGAGGGTATCATGCTAAGTGAAATAAGTCAGAGGGAGAAAGTCAAATACCATATGATTTCACTCATGAGTAGAAGATGAAAACAATGACAAACAAACACAAACACATAGGAGATTGGTTTGGTGGTTACCAGAAGGGGGAGGGGGAGAGAGGAGGATGAAAGGAGTAATTAGACACATGGGTGTGGTGATGGATTGTAATTGGTCTTTGAGTGGTGAGCATGATGTAATCTATACAGAATTTTAAATATATTACAATGTACACCTGAAAGTTATATAATGTTATAATCCAATGTTACTGCAGTAAAAATAAATAAAAAATAAATATAAATAAATAAATAAATAGCCACAAAAAAAGACATATTTCAATAATAACAACAAAAAGTTGGAAACAAACATTCATTTACCAGGAACTGATTAAATAAGTCATAGTACATCCATACATGGGTTTCTAAGCAACAGTTGAAAATAACGAGTTATGCGTATGGAAGACAGCCAGAGTATATTATTAAGTGTTAAGAAGCAAGTTGAGAACGGTATATACTGTAATTATATACCATAATCCAATATGTAATAATATTTTAAGAGGGGTGTGTGTGTGTGAATATATGATAGTGGAGAACTTGTTAGTAATAGTACCTTTGGGAAGAGGTAATGGGGACGTGCAGAGTTTTTATTTTTTTACTTACTTTTTTCAGTACAGTTGGAATATTAAAGCATATCCTGTACAAATAATAAATTTTATTTCATACTTACTATTTATCTTAAGAAAGTCTTAAACTGAATCACAATTTCTCTCCAACCAACTTTATTTTTAAGTATAGACAAATATTTTAATATTACAAATATTGAAGCATCTTGGAATCTGCTCAGAATCAGTCTTTGTCTTTGTTTTGTCTACATGCTTTTTAAAAATTAGTTTCTTTTCACAAGTGCTATATTTTGTTATACAATTTTTTCTGATTTCTATTATAAAAAAGATCTATACATATGCACAATTTTTGCCATTACAGATTATTCTTCTATAACAGTTACCTTTGTGGTTGGTGATTTGGGGCAACTTTGTAATTCAGGACAACATCTCTTAACATTGAAACTTCATACATATAAATTTTAAAGTAATATCAAATAAGTTTAATAACTGAGTATGTTTACATTTTAAAACATTCTCTCTAGTTTTATTTTGTCACATAAGAGCTATTTTGGATCACGTAAATGTCATTCATATTAGTTACACAATAATCTTAAGTGAACCTAATAAGATCGAATACATTGATATGTGCATCTCTAACCAGTGTCTGCAAACTTTTATTATAGGCTATAGACTGTGTTTTCTTATTATCTTAGGCCTTCAGTCCAGGGAGTGCTATTTTTGCACAGAATGGTCACCTCATTGATGAGTGAGGTAATCTAATACCTAGTCTACTCCTCAAATGCCACCGTGTAATGTTTCTTTAAATGTGTCTACATATATTCATTTTTTCTTTAAGATTGGCACCTGGGCTAACAACTCTTGCCTATCTTTTTTTTTTTCTGCTTTATCAACCCCTCCCCCCCTCCCCCCCCCCCCTCCCCCCTCCCCCCTCCCTCCTCCCCCCTCCCCCTCCCTCCTCCCCCCTCCCTCCTCCCCCCTCCCCTCTCCCCCTCCCCCCTCCCTCCTCCCCCCTCCCCCCTCCCTCCTCCCCCCTCCCCTCTCCCCCCTCCCCCCCTCCCCTCTCCCCCCTCCCCCTCCCTCTCCCTCTCCCCTCCCCTCCCCTCCCCCTCCCCCTCCCCCTCCCCCTCCCCCTTCCCCTCCCCTCCTGTACACAGTTGTATATCTTAGTTGCAGGTCTTTCTAGTTGTGGGATGTGGGACGCCGCGTCAACGTGGCCTGACGAGCAGTGCCATGTCCGTGCCTAGGATCCGAACCCTGGGCCACCACAGCAGAGCGTGCGAACTTAACCACTCAGCCACGGAGCCAGCCCCTCTACATATATCCTTAATGATCATTTTACAGTATTAGAAACTACAGTACAGCAAAATAGTAAATAAAAATTATAAAAAAGGAACCACAGGATTAGAGCCATGTGATAAATAATAAAAACATGATGAGAAACTCTTCGTAGTATGTGAATGACTTCACTGCCTGCTGGGAAATGGATCCAATGAAAAACGTAACAACGAAAGTACTGTGCTTATTCAGTATATAATTTAAATTACTCCTAATGAATATTTCACGATAGTGACTGTTGTGTATGAATTGTAAAACCTCTATGTCAATACTCACAAGAGACCTAAACAGACAGCATCTCTGTTTAAAATAAGAATTTGTAAATGATACCTTCAGCAGAAAATTGCCTTTCTTTTGAGAAATATAATCTACTCTTCTTCAGATAAAGAGAATAAAGGTTAAATGAAATGTATCTGGAAATCCTAATCAATACTCGTTTGGATTTCAGTTGTTAAAGAAATGACTACAAATAATGAGGCTAATTATCTTGAATGATATAATGGCATTTTAGATTTTTCTCAATATTCACATTACAAATCAATTTGTTGGACTCAGCACTGCACAAAACAGCTTGATACGTAAAGTGGATTTTGATAACTTTCTAATCCTTTCTCCATTTCGTAAATACTTAGTGCTAGGTGAATATTAGCAAATGATTAGATACTTATGAAGTTTTAAACCTACTTCTGGAGCCCATAGCTACAAGCACCAGAAGGAATTATGCAATATACAAAGCATGATAATAAATGCTTCTAAATTTTAATTTTAGAACATGATTTTTAAATTTAATTTTGCTCTCTTTAATACATTATAATTAAATGCACTTGGTAAGACTAAGACATACTTTTTAAAGTTTTTGAGCTTTCTGAGTCTTAAGGCTCATTCATTTACAAATATGTATGAATCAACCTTAACTCAGTGAGGTCGACTCACGCAGCATCCATTTTTCTGATCTCAACAAGATGCTGGACCAGAAAACAGTGAGGATTGAAGAGCTTGACCTTTGGAGCAAATACCTTGGGTCAGAATGCCATTTCCTCCATCTACTAGACATCTCACTGAATAAACCCCAGTTTTCTTATTCATGAAGCAATTATTCACTGAGTACTACCGTGTGACAAGCATCTCATCATTACATGTTCCACACAAGTTTATTGGGGGAATTAAATGTCGTAAAGTTGACTGATAAAGCACTTCACACAGCATCAGGCTCCCAGTCACCATTCTGTATATGGTTGCTACTGTAATTTTGTTGTAGAAAGGGATTTTATCCTTCTTGGCAGTCAACTTTAACTATGCTATATGGCTCCAAACACCATCTTCATTTCCTTTACTAATAATCTCACATGGACCTACTGGGCATAAATATATCTAGACATTTTTAAGTTATTCTATTTTCAGTCCATAGTGTCTCTTTGAGCAATGAATCTGTTTATGATTCACTATATAGAGCTGTTTTCTCTTTTGAATTCTTTAGTTGCCCATGGTCCACCACAGAGTTTCACTGTATGTTTAGAATAATTGAATTCAAGGTCAATAGACAGTTCTTCTTGACTAACATTTATCAAGTACAACATGCCTCTCTGGACGCTTATACTTATTTTTATTTCTGGTGAGGAATATTGGCACTGAGATAACATCTGTGCCAATCTTCCTCTATTTGGTGTGTGGGACTCTGCCACAGCATGGCACAACGAGCAGTGTGTAGGTCCCCACCAGGATCCAAACCCATGAACCCTGGGCCACTGAAGTGGAGTGTGCAACGTTAACCACTATGCCACCCCCCAGCCCCTGCTTCACTGTGCATACACTGTGTTTTAGAGACTTGAAACTCTTTTTGTCTAAGTGTGGCAAAACCTGAGGACATGGAGACTGTTGGGTCAACAAAGAGGCATATTCTAACATTTTTGATGAGTTCTCTTATTATGTTAGTCCTAAAATACACTTTGCTCCACTTTGTAAGTAAACATGAACTTTGAGCCAAGACCATGATGGTAAGGACAACATTACAGACTGGCAGACACTTGTGTTGCTTGGAATAAACTTGTGGCTGGGTCCTAACTGGGAGACCAGATCATCACATTTAAAAACATTACAGGGGGCCGGCCCAGTGGCGTAAGGGTTAAGTTTGAATGCTCCGCTTCAGCACCCTGGGGTTCACTAGTTCGGATCCTGGGCATGGACCTACTCTTTGGGTCAAACAATGGTTCTGTATCTGTTCAGAAATTCTTGAAGCAGAAAAGACACCAGTTCAAGAATCCAGGTCTGTGGATTGTTTTAGCTGCTTGCTAAAGCATTTAGAGAACAGCTCTGCTCACCATAAGAGTCTGAGAATTTCTTATCTGAAGGAGGTCTTCAAATTCAGTTTGTCTAAACCTTTCTTTTCGTAGATGTAAAATCTCTGGATCAAGTAGAAAAGGACACAGTTAGTCAGTACCACAGCCAGGACTAGAACTCAGATCTCAAAACATCCAATGCAATTTCTAAGACACATCATAATGGTTTTTTTTTTTTGCTTTTTGGTGAGGAAGATTGGCTCTCAGCTAACATCTGTTGGTAACTTTCCTCTTTTTTTTTTTTCTCCCCAAAGCTCCAGTACATAGTTGTATATCTTAGTTGTAAGTCCTTCTAGTTCTTCTCTGTGGGATGCTGCCATAGCATGACTTGATAAGTGTGTAGGTGCACACTCAGGATCCAAACCCCGGGCCACTGAAGCAGAGTGCATAAACTTAACCACTAAGCCACCAGGCCGGCCCCCATAAGCCTCATTTTACAGATGAGAAAGCTGGGGTAACTCGCCCAAGGCAACACAAGTGATAAACAGAAGAGCAGAGATTAAAATTAAGGGAGTACAGTTCAGCATATGTAGTTTTAACCATTAGGCCATGCAGCTTTCTCAGGCTCGACAAGAAATAATTCCCCTTCCTTTAGCCACTATATTAAACCACAATCCAAATCCACAGATTTTGATGGTTACAAAAATCTTTTGCATTCCCCAGAAGATTTACAATCCTCTTCCGACCACTTTGAAAGAAAAGCAGAGAGAGAAGGTTATGCAAACTATTGAGATGAAGCCTTCAGCAATGGACAATATTTTCAGGGCCAAGTTTTTGTAGGTAAAACTCATGAGAAGTGTTAGTAAGCCCTTTTTGGTATAGCAAAACTAATTTTTTTTCTAATGTCACTAGGTATGGTAGTATCATACTACCAAAAAGCAAAAAAAAAACTGTGGTCACGTATATGTTGACCAGTTAGGAAGGCCCACTCTAATGAAATGATGATTCATTCAGGGAAGGTCAATTTCAAAACAGGTCAAAATATGTAGCATTTCCTGTAGGGTGCAAAGGGCAGGATAGAAAGAGGAAAAGATGTAATAACTTAAATCACATTGGCTATTTTGCTATTTTTTCCTGATATATTTATGAGACTAAAGAAATTTAAGGAATTAATTTCCTCCCACACAGAACCATTTTCTGTTGCCTTCATTTATATGATCAGAGGGAAACACAAGTGCTCACCCTCTGCTCGTGCCTTTTCTATTTATATAAGTGCAAATAACAGCCATTGAGCAAGCTTGCCTTCATGGTGCCAAAAGGACTAGGATTTTAAAAAATTGCCATCGTATTTTTTAAAAGATTATTTATGTAGTGATTCACAGCTTAAAAGACTTTCCTACCTATTCTCCCCTTCATTTGGGGACAAGTGAGGATCACTGTAGAGTCCTAATTTCCAGGCTCTGCCCCGAACTCTAGTTTACGGAAGCAATCCGGTGAGCATCCTGTTGCTTAAAGGTGACTAGGCCTCCCAAAGATGGGAGAAATTGTAAAAGAAAAATCTCTTTTGAAAGGATGATCTGACACTCAAGGGACCAAGCCTATTCTTTCTTCAAAGAATGGAGATTTTGAAATCTGTCCCAATGGGAGGCAGAGCGCAAAAAGACAGGCAGTACAGCACTGTGGTTAAATCTGGGTCTGCAGCCCTAGCGGCTTGATTCAAATCTTGGCCACTTACTAGCTGCGTGACCCTTGTCAAGCCACTTACTCTCAATAACCTTGGTCTCCCCATCTATAAAATGGAGATAACAGTGCCATTAATGACCTAACGAACATAATCTGTCCATTCAGTGCCAGACCATCAGTTAGGTATGTCATCCCTTAACTACCATCAAGTCAGGTCTTCTCCCTCCAAATCCAGTGTTCTTGTCATCCTTTAGAGTTTGCTCTCTTTAATAGTCACTGTTCCCACATGCATGGCAGTTAAGGACGAACGGAACTTTGGTACCTCCGTTCATTTCCTCATGCACTTTAATCAGTATCATAGATCGTTATCACGAAATAAAAAGTGATTAAACTGTAAAATATTTTACTGAATGATTTGTCTCCGTGTAGATAAAATGTCTCCCCACCTCTCATGTTATAATTTATCTAAAACTATGCATATCCTCTGGAACTGAGCTGGAGAAAAGTGGTAGAGAAAGACTCATGCTCATGCCAGGGGGGCCTACTTTTATATTTATGGAAGGGAGTGTCCTACAGCTTCGAGGCTGTTCCACTCACAGTGGCACAAACCACAGGATTTACACACAAAACCTAATGTGAGTTTAACCACAAAGGGGGGTCAGGACTGGGTCAGATTTAAGGAGATAAGGAGCTTGGGAAGATGAACTTGTAAAGACATTTGTTGGATTTTACTTTGGGAATCTTCTAGTCCCCAACAGAGAAGGCAAGATTTTGCCTCCTTTTGATTTGCCACAAGTTTTAAGGACAGACTAGAACTGATGAACAGTATTATTGTGAAGCCTGAAATGTAGAGAGTTGTGCTGTCATGGGTGGAAGATAAAACATGGTCACTTGGGAAGACAATACAGGGGACTCCAGAGTGAATGGACCAGGCTAGAGACCCAGCTCCCAAATGTATTGTGTGTATTTACCAAGTTAAAGGACCTCTCTGGCGTTCAGTTTTCTCTTTTGTAAAATGAGGAGAATTACTGTATCATCTAGGCTTGATGTGACAATAAATGAAATATTATCTCTAAAACACTTACCACAATACTCAGGAAACAAGGAGTGTTCAATAAATGTCAGTTATTATAATTGTTATTATAAGGGTATTGTGAAGAATACTCTAAAATGCTTATTTAAAAAATATAAAAATTCTATCTTTATTCATGTCTATTCTAAACCACGTCATCATCTTCATCTGAACTATTGAAATCTACATCTAACCTGTTCTTGTGCTTCCACCCATGTCTTTTTCCTAAGCCCATTCTCTACATAGTGATCAATAAGACTTTTTTTTTAAAGATTGGCACCTGAGCTAACAACTGTAGGCAATCTTTTTTTTTTTTTTCCTGCTTTCTCCCCAAATCCCCCCTGATACATAGTTGTCTATCTTAGTTGCAGGTCCTTCTAGTTGTGGTATATGGGATGCCGCCTCAATGTGGCCTGAAGAGCAGTGCCATGTCCACGCCCAGGATCTGAACCCAGGGGAGCCTCAGCGGAGCAGGCAAAATTAACCACTTGACCATGTGGCCGGCCCATCAATAAGACTTTTTAAAAACCTCTAATGCCTTCTCACTGCTCTTAGAATAACATGCCCATTCCTGCCACTAGCCTCTGAAACACTACATTTTATGCATGGGAAACCAAACTGAACTCTGATTTAGGGTCCTCACACTTAGCTAGTCCCTGTGCCTGGAATATTCTTATCCCAGATTATCGTGATACAGTTGGTCCCTTCTGGTCACATACATGTCAGTAAAAATGATGTCTCCTCATCCTTTCACTTATGTTTTTCAAGCATCTCATTTTATTTGCACCTCATTTTATTATATTTATTTTTAAATATATTTATTATATTTATTTTTATTGTATTTATTATATTTATTTATTATTTGCATCTCATTTTATTATAGCACCTGATTATATCCTTAATTATTTAACTGCTAGATTATTACATCTCATATCCTTCATGATAGCAGGGATGTGTTTCTGTAATTTTCAATTTATACTGGATCTTTCTCATCACAAATATGTTATTTGTTTACAAGTACATTATTTTTTCCAATCTTGAAAAAAAATCCTCTCCTGATCCTTAGCTCTCTTTCACTTTATGGCAAAACTCCTTGAAAGAAAAAGTCAAAATTCACTGTCTTAAGTATCTCTCCTCCCATTTCATTTTCTCTTTGATCTATTTGAATTGGACCTTTTTCCCCAGGATTCTACAGCAATTGCTTTTATCAAGGTCAGTAATGATCCTCACATTTTAAAATTCAATGATTAATTCTCAATTTTCACGTTGCTTGACTTAGCAGCATTCAACACAGTTGATCATTTCCTCATCCTTGAAATACCCTTCAATTGACTTCTAGGATAATATATTACCTGGTTTTCTTCGTACCTCACAGGAGTAACCTTTCTCAGCCTTATTAGCTAGTCCTTTCTCATCACCCTGACCTTTAGATGTTGCTATCACCCATGGAGCAGTTTGTAAACTTCTATTTTCTGTCTACTCTCACAACCTTGGTGATCTCACTCGAACACACGGCATTAAATATCATTCTTGCACTCATGATAAGGACATTTTTATTATCTAGCCCTTATTATCTAGCCCAGACAATTTCTTTGAATTCCATAGTCATATCCAGCTACTTCAACTCAAAACTGACATGCCAAAGATGAGCTCATGGCCTTCATTCCAAAACTGCTCCTTTCATGGTCTTCCTCACTTCAGAAAATAGTAAATTCATGTATTCAGTTGCTCTAGCTAAGGTCTGTGGAACCACCCTTGTCTCCTCAGTTTCTGTGAAATCCCAGAGCCCCATGGCCATCAAGTTCAGTTGATGCTTTTTTGCCTTCTAAATATATCTTGAACCCCACCTCTCCTCTCTCCTCTGTTCTACTCTACCAACGTCTCTCTATGAATTATTAAAATAGTCTTCTAAAAGGACTTCCTACTTTCACCATTTTCTTTTCAATCTATTTTTCACCCAGTGGCCAGAATGATCCCATTAAAATAAAACTCAGATCCTATCCTTCGGCCACTCAAAGCCCTTCAATGGCTTCTTATTTTCCTCTGAGCAAAAGCTAACTCCTTATAATGTCTACAAAGCTTTAACAAAGCAACTGCCACACCCCATACCCATTCCTTTTTGACCGTCTCCTGAGACATTCGGCAAGGCTCCTTCTCCTTGTCGTATTGGCTCCATGCTGATGCTTGCTTTGGGGTCTTTGTTCTTGCTGTTCCTCTTTGTGAACACACTTCCTTCACGCATCCCCATGGCTCACTTCCTTATCACGTCTCTTCTCAGGCTTTTGCTCAAATGTCACATTCTCCAAGAGGACTCACCTAACCACCCTATCAAAAGTTGCAAACCCCATCGCTACAAGTACCGCACACTCACCACGCTCCTTCCCTGATTAGCTTTTCCCCTTAGAACTGATTATCGCCTAATTACTTTATATTTTATTTACTATCTTGTCTATTTTCTTCCCTCTCCGCAGGACACACATACAAACCATTAGGGCTGAGATTTTTGCCTTTTCCCAGCTCCTATAGTCCCAGGGCCTATAACAATGTCAGGCATATAATGGGTGCTTCATAAACATTTTTGAATAAATAAATGTCTTGTTCTACACCATATAACTAGTACCTAGAATAGAACCCACCACTTTGGAAACAATAAATAAATTCCTGTTGAATAATTATAGTTATCCAATAATGGATATACTCTGAAAACAAATGTAGAAATATAAACCCTGATTCAAAATGCAAAAATCAAAATAGTTGGCAGTACTCATTTGTCACAAGCCTAAATTTCAAGTTAAATTAGAGTATTTGATAAATTTCTATTATTTGTGAGCTCAGTTTTAATTTAGTATGGTGTATTACCATTTGGTAACAAATTGTAAATGTTTTAAAGATCTGTGTAACTGGTCTTAAGTTTGTCTTTGCTTTAGGTTTTATTTTCTATTTACAGGTCAATTTTATCTTACCATATCAATATTCCATTTCTTACAGAGGATGTTTCTTAATAGAAGAAAAGAAAATCTTTATAACCTATATACAAAGGAATAGTTTTAAGTGAATGTATTCTGCCTAATGAAAGTATTCCAGGAAATCTAATGAGTGTGTCAGTTGCAATTACTCCCAGTGTGAGTTCCATCCTAGAGCTAGTAGACAACACGTAAGCCGATTTTTTCCTAACATGTCTTTCTAACTCCATTTTAGTGCGCTCTTGAACTAGACAGAAGGAGGAGAAACATATGGTCCGTCATGATACATTATAATTGCCAACTTTCACCTTTTAGAGATGGGCAATGAATACACTACTCTTCAGAATGACTCTACTCTCAAGGAGTATTTTAAGACTCTAAATATATTCATGACAACTGAATCCTCTTAGATATTAAGTACCCTCACACCACACAGCCAGACAGGAACCTCCATTTTAAAGTATTTAACAGGGCATCAAATATCACAAAACAAATAGAGGATCGCTTTCATGGATTAGACAGTTATAATGCATACTCAGGTAAACTTGATTTACTACCTCAAGGCTCAGGCCTGAAAGCTTTTAAAGGAGACTCATATATTTTTTAAAAATCAAAATGCTCAGAACAAGGACATCTAAGTGATATTCTCCTGAACACAGAGCCAAGTTACACAATTAGAAATATATGACTCTATGACCACACAATTTCCCAGACTGAAAAGATACCACTTATACTTAATCCACTTGTCTCCCTTCTTGCTATATAAAGAACAAATCTGATTTTGAGATCCCACATGAATTATTCTTTGTTGTATTAAGTTATAGTTCTCTTCTTATTTACAATATTTGGAGATTATAGAAATTATTCTGCAATGTGCATTTCAAGTGACAAAGAAAATTTTCTAGAATCAAGCAGAGTTTTGAAGAAAACTACAAACAGCAGGAGATCTTCTAATAGTTACATAAATCTATAAAATTAGAAGATATATTTCCAATGCTTTTAACTTTATAATAACTAGAAATCTAGAAATTTTATGTATATTTAGAGTATTCATTGGCCACATCAAGTCTTTTTTCACTGGTTGATCCGTTCATTCAAAAACTATTTAGATCCTTGCAACCCCCACCATTGAAAGTAAGTGAAGAACAAATTATATATTGATTAATTGTATATTCGCCAGTAAGCTCTAATAGCAAGATTTAAGTATAGACACATTTTTTTTTTCAACTTTCTGGGACTGACAAAAAAGGTATTGTAGATTTAAATAACTCACCCAAGTGAAACACATTGAATTAGTTATTGTTATGGTACTAGAACTTACTATTGATTTTGTGATATTAGAAGCTTCTTCTTCAAGGTGAGTTTATTTGTTTCTATCAGAATTTTTACCTATAGACACTGGCAAAAATAGGACTGCATTAAATTGTTCCCTCTTATAGCAATAAATCTCAGGTGTTCAGGTAAGCAAATTTAAGCATGAAGTAAATTTCTCTTTTACCTCTTTATGCGTTCATCAATATACCTAGTTTCTAGCAGACAAAAATAATGCCAGGTATTTGTAACTATTATAATATTAATTTATAGATGTAAATCAGGTGCATTTTTTCCACCTTCAAAATTCCTCTTAACAACATGCACAAAGCCCTTATCATGTATAGCCAAATTCAAGTTTTCCCTTTATGCCAAAAACACACACCCCTTCATAAGGAATGTAAAGTTCTATTTTTCCTGAATTACATTTTCTCCTCACTCTCCAAAAGGAAAAATGGCTATTTCTGTAATGTCACTCCTTCCTAAGTAATCACATGTACTTAAATGAATGGGCTCTGTAAGATATATTTCATGTACATTAACAAATATCACCCTGAAATAAGACAGAAAGCCTAGTAGAGACTGTCAAGTCACAGTAGGAAACTAGAGACCACAAATCATAGTAATAAACAGGAAGGGCTGATCTGGGTTCTGAAATTAAGTGTCTGTACCAACTGGAATCAGCAATGCAGGGCAAGAGGAATATGTCTATCTCCATTCTTGTACGTCACAGTTTATTATAAAAATAATTTATCCAAGGTTCTAATCAATGACTAGTACCAAAGTACTAAAAGGAACAAATTGTAAGAGAGTTGCAACTATACCTAGTCCCTATGGGATGGGTAGTGAAGATGGTATTTTAGAGAGACTCTAGGAATGTGTTATCACATCAACAATAAAATTATTTTTAAAAACATACTATTTGAGATTTTGACTTGAATTAGAACAATAATGCCGATCTATTAATAGATACTTAATAAAAGCCTGTGCTATACACTGTGTGTAAGAGATTCAAGAGGTATTAGGCAGTTTCTGCCTGTAGACATCTTTCAATCTCTTTGCAGATGTATTTTGCATAGTCACAAAAAAGGTAACCAGCAACTCCTTTGGAGTCCTGCTACTGTTGGATGTATAAGAGCTAAAAATATAAGTGCACCTGTAAGAAGCAAGAATATATGTGTTCCATAGGGAGTTTTTTTTTAAAAAATCAACATGACCAAGAATGTTCCCTTTCTCCAAGTTCTGAATCATTTTAAATTTCTCTTTCTCCCTCTCAGAACTAATCAAAATGTTCTGTTAATCTTAATTCCTAGAAAATTTTCCTGTATTTGTAACCTTCCCTTTTTGTCCACTCTCTATCCCCACTGCCCTGGTTCAAGCTTGCCTTTCTCATCAGTAACTACCAAAATGTTTGTTTATGCATTCATTTATTCAACAAAAATTTATGGATCACATTTTTAGTTTGCAGGGGATTCTGATGAGCAGTAAATGAGATGGATGCTGTTCCTGCAGTTTTGGAGTCTAGAATCTTCTCCCCATTACTCCTGCAGAACAGCAGCACACTGTAGCTAGACATCAATTCAAAATACAAATATGATTATGCTCTACCCCTACTAAAGATCATGTAATGTCTTGTTAGCTAGACTACTAACTCCAGACTCCATAAGATGGACATAAGTCCCCCTCGTTCTCAATAGTCCCTGTCTAGCTCCACAGCTTCAACATTCTAGACTCATCCTTTCACTTCATACTGGATGTTCTAAGAATTTCAAACTCTGCTTTCCTGCAAACACCACAGAAATTCCCGCCTTTTGGTTAGTCTCTTTCTTTAAAGGATACTCGCCACTTTTCCACTGAGTTGAGCCAGACCTCCTTCAAGAAGTCTTGCTTAAATTCCTGGAAGTCCCTGCTCTGTGCTCCCAGGGCGTCTCCTATGTGCTGTTCCTTTCTTATAATTTGCCTCTTTATTTTGAAATTATCTGTTCATTTCTCTGTCTACTTTGGGAGATCATAAAATCCTCAAGGTCAAAAACATATCTTGTCCATATGTGTACCTCCAGCACATAGAGGGTACTCAACCAGTATTCACTGAATCCATTAGCATCATGTTTTGTGTTTTCCACCAAAGACTGATGGCATAGCTTTTGTCAACTTGAGGTAGTTGATCTAGATGACTGCATATCTCTTTCACCTATACTGAATACAACACAAGAAAACAAGAGAACAAACAAGGAATGCAATGTTCTTACTTCCAAATGTTTAATGAAAGCAACATAAATGTGCTAGCTTTTCTTATCCTTTGAGTGCAATATCTTCATATTTATCTTTTCTACTTGAAAGCTGCAACCTCTGGAATACTATTCTTTTCATGCTTTGGTGTAATTTTGAGGGATGCGGGGTAATCATAATGAAGAACACAGTATTAGAGAATCCACTTAGGTTCTCTACCAATCTTTTAGAGGGAATAAATTAATAAAAGCCCATTATGATCCAGACCAAACCTGATTCCTGTAAAGTGAGGATGCTGTCTCCATTTACATCAAACAACTCTGTGCTCCCAGAATATGTCATCCTTGCTCATTCCTGAATGAGCATCCTGAATTATTTTCCTGTCATCTGGGATGTCTCCAAAACTCACCCTTAACTCAGATTTCTACCCGGTGAACTTCTAGTTATCTTTCAAGGCAACTAAGGCATTACCTCCTCTGTCAAACCTTCTTTGATCCACTACGTAAAGTTGCCCCATTTATTCAATTCTTGTACCATGTTGTACATATTTCTACTGTGTCATTATTTATTTCACTGCATGTCTTTCACATTGGGTAGAAAACTTTTTATACATGTTTTTAGCCCACATCCCAGCACAAAGCTCATTCTCATAAATGTTTGTTGAATGCAGTAATGAATAAATGTTGCATCTTAATTTGTTAAAACATCTACACTAAATCTTTCTATATCAAAAGGTATTTTATTTACCCCAAGGGAGAGGAGATACTTAAAATAAACACTATCAGTCATATAATAAAATGTCCTCAGTGTGTGCGGTTGTTATTCTGATTCAAATCAACGCATCAACATTAATAAGCTTGGTTTAATTTTCCAGATATTTGTATTAATTATGTGATTATTTTTATTTTCACTTGATATGAGGCTAAGGTGAAAGTGGTTGAACAAGCATGGTCAGGGATTCAATTAAATATTTGAACAGTCTATTTTTTTAATTACAAATGGATTCTATTTAATTGTTTACCACAAAATAGACTATTTCTCCTTATTAGAAAAGTTATATATTTCATGAGGCCATTTATAAATCGTTGACGATTAGAAATTGGCTATCAGTGGAAAAGAACAGAAAAATGTGAGCTAACCATAGCTATGATGTTCCCTAACCTCAGCCCCACACTGTTCTTTATTACCTATAACCTCCTGTCTGTAATTGGTTATGATGAGAAGAAAAATTAATTTTATGTTGCAATTTACTCCTCTGAAGCTGGAAGTGGAAAAATAGACTTCTGTACTGTGAAAAGTTTTATAATTATTAGAAAATTTATTTAATTAGCAATAAAAGAAATGTTTCTAGTATAAATTAGAATCCACTGACATTGTGAATTAAATAGTCCTAAATTTTACAATTCAAGAAATATAAATTAAAAACTGGTACTCATCACAAGCAAAGCGAGGCTTTATTTCTTTTGGATAAAAATATTTAAATATGCATCCTATTAAAAAGGTTAATATTTCTAGACAGAAATGTGTATGGGAATTGCTAGAAGATTATTTATTCCTCAAGGGTAAGTCACTTACTTACACTCCAAAAAAAGGAGAGCATGGGATCTGTCAAAGAGATTAACCAATTTTTAAAAAACAATCACTAGATTCTAAAAGAGTAATCTAGGTACTTGCACTGTCTGTTAGATTTGTAGGGCCAAATTCACACCCTATATTCTCACACAACTCCCACTGAAGCCAAGTGGGGGATAGAGGTTGATCTATGCTGTCTGACATTAACCTTGGACATCATTTAATAAAAGCAAAGCTGTCCTGTTTTAACTGGGTCACAATTAGTCTGGCTCCTCAGAGTCCACAAAACCAGTCTTTTCTGGTCACAATAAAACTAATTTTAAAATGGAAAATATTTCATCAGAGTTGCTGGCAGTGAAGGCAGTACCAAATAGAAAGTTTTGTTTGTGAAGAGTTGCACATTCCATCAGAATTGCAATATTTAAGAGAATATAAGCACAATAATCGACATATCATTCTCTTTCTTTTTCTCTCTATCATCCATCTATCTATCTATCCATCTATCCACCTATCTAGAGGTTGGAATGCATCCAAACCTAGCAGAATTGAGGGATATTTAGGGATCAATGTGACTCAAGAAAGGACTAAATCTAAATGAAACCCAGGTAATTATCTGTTTTCAAAAACCTTCCCAGAAGGAAATCACAGAATTCCACTTGCTAATTCACATAACTATTTTAGCAACATGTAAAAGTGGGAGATTTAGAGCTCAAAGTATTAACAAATATAAAAACTTGACAATAAAGTGAAGAAAAACATCAAATTTGAGTTATCTAACAGCACAACGAAATTTCTCATATCTAAATAATCATTCTCACTCTAGTTTAGAGTTTGATAGCATATGGGTAAATGCCAAATCAATTCTCAGTTCTCAGCACTGATTGCTTAGGTACATGAGCCTTAGTATTCCACCGCTATGCTCCCCCACCCCTGTTGCATCCTTCCTACCGCCTCTCATCGTTTATATTTCTTCACACTCATCCTCATCTGATGTACTTTGTTTATCTATTTATGTTCTATTTCCTGTCTCTGCAAGCAAATCTTATAGGCTAGGAAATTTTTGCCCAATGTTTTCACTGTTCCAGCTCAAATGTCTACCACAGTGACTATTATAAAATAGGCACACAACTAATCATTATTGAAAGACATAATTAATGAATTAATTAATTAGAAAATACATTATCAGTTCTCTCACAGGACTGATGTTATGTGACAGGTATATACTAGAAATACGAAAACTCATTCTATCTTTTGATTCCTAGCCAAGATACAGTTAGAAAATTTAGCACATTTGGAAAAAAATACGTAATACTTTGTAAATTAACTGAACAAGATGACTAAGAATATATGTATAGTCTTCTTACAATATGTCATATTGTTTTATTCTTTCAATGAACAAGTGCCAGATTAGGACTGTTATAAAGCCTGCACTGAGCATATAATATAGAGAAGGCATAGAGCCAGAAAAGATGGATTCTAGCAGTTGGACGTCTATTGGTACTCTGTATAACTGTCTTGGTAGTTACACGAAAGACCCTTTGAAATTTTTGATAGTTGTTCTGATACCCAACCAGCATGATATCTAGTCTTATTTGTTTAATAAAAGGTAGTTCAAAAATTATTCATTTCATTTTATTTCATTTTTTCTTGGAATAAAATATTTCTCTGGAAGCCAAGTCAGAACATAAATATGAGGATGGCCTGACTTAAGACACATTTTGTTTCTTTTTTAAGTAGAAAAGATTCAGTAGTAGTTGCATAGGATCATTAGTAAATGTGGCACATTGAATGGCACCAACCAATCAAAAAGGACAAGAATGGATTATCTTAGTGAAAACAGCACAAACTGGAGGGTTTAGTGGCCTTTTGACAGGAATGCCAAAGGAAGCTTCTGACCACTTAGAATAGAATGTTAATAGCTCACGCCACTTCAATGCTGACAGCTCTGAAGTAAGAGGCCACTAATCTCTGTTTGTAATATCCACAGTTGAAGGGAAAAAATAAGTATTTCTTCTTAAGCATGGGATAAGCATTAACTGTCTAAAAATTTCGGGAATGTTCTACATGTCTGAAAGTCAGAGAAAAAAGAAGACAGCAATGGACAAAAAGTCAGTTTTTTTCACTCCTGAACCAAAATATATGATTAAAATGGAATGCAGCTTTCAAGACCAATCAATTCATCAGTCAGTTCTTATTAGAATAGGTGTATAGGTACTGTGAACAATGTACATATAAATTTGAACGAAAATTTAGCATCTATATAGGGGTTGTGCTAAGAACAGTCTCTATGTTTTTAATTTTTTAAAAAATTAGCCAAATCATAAAAGAATCTTTGCTAGGAAGCTGATGCTTCACATCTGAAATGGAATCTGTTCATTAGCTCGACATTATTCAGGACTATAAAAAGGAGACATTTTAACAATCTTGGGCTCAATTAGGCATCAACTGCTATCCTGGCAGAAACCTGGCATGCGTCTTGTTCTTAGGAAGTTTGGATGGCGTTATTTACAATTTATTCCTCAGAGGATACCCTAAAAAAAGAAGTCTGCTTGCCATCATAACTCATGTACTAACCTTGTAATTCTCTACCTGACAGTTCAATTGTACATCCTTCATTTAATTAGATGGCAATATACTACTGCTTAAATGGCAGCTACTCACCACTCAGCTTTCCAGAAACAAGGGAGAGATTGTATATTTATGAAATTACAATACTCAAGCATCAACTTTCCTGAAAGTTAGTTTAATCCAAAGGTGAGCATTGAAAAAGGAAGGGTCAATAGTATAATTATTATTAAAAAACTGATTTAAACTTGAAATTTTCCAAGCATCTGTTCAATATACAGAGGAATCCAATTGAAATTATTGCTTTCTTCTTTATGTTATTAACCATTATTTTACTTGAATGTTTGCGTTTTTTTTCTTGAAATCTACCCTCTTGTTAGCTGCAACAAACCTAATGATCCTTCTTGCCCTTTGAGCCATATAAAATTTCTTCTTCTAGGTATTGTGTAAAATTGAAGTCAAGAGGTTTTTAAATCCCACATAAACGCAAAATAATAAAAAAAAGAAACTGCCAGTTGTGTTTGAAAAATGATATCTTGGAAAACTGACTAGTATTGCATTTCCATCCTTAGATTTTATGTCATAGTCATCTATAGGGTTAAATTTTAGAAACTAGTTCAATTCTTTTTATTTGTGCAGATTTTACTTATTGTTCTTTTTCCTTTCCTTTTAGTCTTACTTTAGTTCATTAGATGCTGTAATGTCTCCCTTGTCTGTGACAATTTCCATTAATATCTCAAAGGCAGCTATTAAGCCTCATTACAAGAAAAGATTATAGAAGGATACTGCTCACAATAACTGGGAAGATAAAGACAATAGTCACATTTTCATTTGTTTCTTTGTTCTTAAGATGCAAATCAAACTTGAAGCTCTTTTTAGCCTGCTTTTCTCAGTTTATACTTTCAAAGCTTTTGGAAAAGGAAAAATCTCCACTGCTAAATAAATTCTGGTATTTGGATTATTCCTTTCTCAAAACGCAACAAAGACATGTATCTGCTGTCAGAAATTTGCCACATTTATTACTCTCGAAATTTCATTGTCAGGGAATTCAGAAAATCTACTGGAGTTTCATGATTTACATAAGTTATTCGCAGGAATTAACCGTGGGCTGTAATGAAGCTAATTAGTGGTTGCTGCAGAGACACTTTATAAAGTATTCATTATTACCAACAATAGTCCATCATTTCATCAAAATACTTAAAACATCAATTCTTAGACAATTATCTAAACATATCCATGGAAAATTATGTCTGTAAAACTCAGTCAAATCCCCAAGAAATGAACTGCTTAGGGTTCTTAATCTAAATAGATTCATTTCAAATAAATGTATTTGTGGCTCATATAAGAGGTTTGCAATCCAGGCCTTGGGTTAGTATTTTTTCTATTTGAAAAATATTAAAATATTGATAGTAATTATAAAAAATCAACACCAAATGAATTAATTTCCACTTACAGTACAAAAAAGTGACAGAATAAGAAGCATATACAGATCAAGGACTTAGCCATGATTGTCTACAGACAAAACAGGTTCATCCTTCTCCATTTTTAAATTTTCTGAAATGTTTTAATTTTCTTTTGAATTTCATTCTAGATTATAGATTCAATAAGGGTAAAGATATAATTGGTCACTTTATGCATCTCTTACTCCTCAATAAACAAATGCTGAATTCTACTACTAAAATTAATACTTGATAAAAAAAAAACTTTAAGTATTATGCCTCATAGTCAGTGATAAGAAATTCTACAGTAGGTGCTATTTTACCTACGAAACTGAATGTTTATGAGTTTCTATGCTAAGAATTTACAGGAGGAAATCACATTATCCTAAGGCACTTCAGCCTCCATTTCCTACCTTCCTTCTGTCTTAGAAGAATACAGGGCCCTCCTTCCTATGCTCCACTTTTGGATTCAATCTCCGTTTCTGTCTCCTTGCATCTCCTCCTCCACTTCATGGTTCATTCTCCCACATATACAATAATGCTCACAACTCTCCTACTCTTCTTTGTTCTCAGAGTATAATTTCACTTGAGAAAGGTTAGTCTTTGCTCCTTTTATTCTAACCACGCATTCACTTATCCACCATTTGCTGTCTCGTCTCTGTTTTTTTTATTATTAGTCCAAAGGTGCTCACTTGTAGATCAGTAATGGCATTTTCATTACCAAATTCAAGAGGATCATTTCAATATGTTCCTCCTTCACTTGCCACAGCACACATGGAGGCGACTAGCCTTTCCCTCTCCTTGCCTGACACCAATGCACTCTTCAAATTCCACTTCCTCAGCTTCTTTGACTGTTTCTCTTACTTCTATACAAAAAGTTTCCATATAATTATGTCTTCAGTCTTTGTACTTCTTTCCATAGTAATTCAATCTACTCTCCTCACTGACTTCAAATATCCCCAGACATACTTCCCAACTGCTTGCTTAGTGCATCTGTCCAGATAGGCCCCATCATAGTATGGTTCATAGAGATTATGAATATATATACAATGTATAGTGAGAGATTAATATTATACACACACACACGCAAAGATCCCTTGATCCTTAGTAAAGAAGAATTCTGCATACTCCTAGATCTTTACAATGGGATTGAGTAGAGGTCTTACAAAAACAAAATCAAGAAAACTTATTTCACCCACATTTTCTAAAATTTGTTTAATCATAAAATGACTTTTTTTGGAACATCTTTTAACATCTTGTGGAGCAGTGTTCTGTGAAACACAGTTTATTTACATGTTAGTCTTTACAAATTTATTGTCTATTTGCTCATTGTCTCCTGAGAATATTTTCCCAAAAAATAGTCATAGAGGTCATATTTGCAGTAACCGATACATTCATTCAAACACTTTTTAAGCCACATTGGTAGGCATCTTTTTTCATCTACATCTTTCAAATTTCTATTGACGTGTTTTCCTAGAAGGACTTATCTTTACTAGAAATGTTCAATCCTGATGTTAAGAAAAGAAGTGAGTACCCTCATCTACAAACATTTTTCTGATGATGACAAAAAAACACCAAATAAGGAATAGACTTAATTTTGAAGCATGTGGCAATTGGGAAGATAAAGCACCAATGAATGAAAACAAGTTTATCTAAGACCTCTCTTATTCTTTCTTTTTTATTACTTATTCTACCACCTCCACCCAATTTTCTAAAAGCCACAAAAATTTCTCATCTCTTACTGATTGCCCTCCAGTAGAGGACACTGGAAGAAAAAGAAGTAATGAGCACAAACAACATTCATAAGCACATAGTTGGCATTTTTGAGTGAAAAATAATGAAACTCTTGTTAAACATCTGGAACTAAGACATCTTTTGCATAAAGCCCAGGTCACTTTGCACAATAAGGCATCCCCCAAAAGGACAAACTCTCATAAGAGCAGCCCAAGACCCAACATGGATTATTTCAGGAATAGGGAGTCAGATGTACGGCCTAAGGATTAGTGCTTTCTGTAATATGAGAAGAGCGTGACAGTATCAGAACTCTGTTTAATATGGCATGATCTTTCCCTAGAAGAAAGCAAAGAAAGATTGTATTCCATAGAGGGAATAAGAAAGCTGTAAATTACATTGTGTCACAGCCAGAGATATTAAATACCAAGTTTTTAATTAGTAGTCTTAATTTTATTTTGTTACTAAGATATACTTCTACAATACTCAAAAGGCACTTTTTGGTGAAAAGATATCCATTCAGACAAAAAAATCAGGGAAGAAAAATTCAAGTACCATAAATATGATATATGATTTAGCAGTGAACAAAAACTAACTTATCAGTCCGATAGAATGATTTGGATTTATATTGTACCTGTTTCTAACGTATCATGTTAAACTTAAAGTCATAGTAGTCTAAGATGCTTCTGACTTTGAGAATTGATTCCAGAAATTTTAAAGGAGGCACTAAGAAAATATGATCCAGTGATTGTGTATTATGAGAACATGTGTCCGCTTGGATATACAGCCCCAATCTTTGCTTTTTATAATATTGTTGGGTTGTTTAAATTCATTTAAATCAGGAGGAACCAATTGTCTTGGAATCAATTGTCTTGAATCAACTCCACTACTTGATTGTCAAAATAATATTATTGCTTTGATCTTATGGTGCTGCATAGGTGAATTCATACTATTAACCTACATCCTTGCAACTCTTGGGGAGGATGTTAGAAAAAGACAACAGGAAACTGTATAAAAACCACGTAACGTACTTGAGGCAGTTTCCAGTAGAGCAAAGAACACAGGCTCACAGGCTTTGAACTGGACAATCCTGTATCTGAATCCAGGTTTGGTCACTGACCAGTTTTGAGAAATATATTTTGTTTTCATTCTAACATATTACATATAGAGAAAAGAACACAAAAATGTATGAGTTTAAATTCTAAGTTGACAGTGAAAACCTATTTAACCACCATCCAACACAGAAATAGACAATTGTGATTATTCCAAAAGCCCTAGTTAGCTGGTAAATGTTTAACAACTAGTAGTCCAGAGAAAACAATAACGCAAAAGCTCTGAATTTTAGCATTTTTTGATTTTTGTGGTGTAAATACTCTCACAACGGTAAATTTCAAGTTACCAATGTTTAGAAAACTCTGGAAAATTTAGCAATCAGCTCTTACAAGCTGATAAGAGCCACTTCAGTTCTCAACCACAGGAATCACAATGATCCTGAAAGATATCATGTCACTTTGCCTGGTTTTGAACTATCTGTATACAGTATCATATAATATATTCATATGTACTTTTCTTCTTTTACACAGTATGTTTGTGGAATTCATCTATGTTATTACGTATAGCTCCAGTTCCTTCATTTTCACATTTAATGTGTGCAATATAACATTTCTTCCTGCAAATGCACCGCAGATTATGTATCCATTCCACTGTTAATTGACATTTCCATTTTTCTAGGTTGGGGTTATAATGAATAATGTTGCTATGAATATTCTAGTTCATGTCTCCTGGAACACATTGGCAAGGATTTCTCCATGATATATAGCACAGAGCAAAATTATTAAATATTACCAAACTGTTGTCCAAAGAAGTTTATTGATTTGCATTCCTCCCAATAGTAGAAGAATTGTTGCACCATACCATTGCCAACGCTTGGTACTATCACATATTTATTTATTTATTAATTTTTATTGAGGTAACATTGGTTTATAATACTATATAACTCCAGGTGTATATTTTTATATTTTGACTTCTGTATATACTACATCGTGTTCACCACCAAAAATCTAGTTTTCAATCATCATGGTACAAATGTCTCCCTTTTTCTATTTCTCCCTCCCTCTACCCACTTTCCTCTCTGTTAATCAGCAATCTGCTCTCTGTATTTATTATGTGTTTCATGCTGGTTTTGTTGTTTTTTATCTTCCACATATAAGTGAAATCATATGGTATTTATCTTTCTTTGTCCAACTTATTTCACTTAGCATAATACCTTCAAGGTCCATCCATGTTGTCACAAATGGTACAATTTCATCTGTTTTATGGCTGAGTAGTATGCCATTGTATACATATACCACATCTTCTTTATCCATTTATCCATCGATGGGCACTTTGGTTGTTTCCATGTCTTGACTATTGTAAATAATGCTGCAATGAACATAGGGCGCATGTATCTTTTCAAATCGGTGTTTCTGTATTCTTCAGATAAATATCCAAAGGTGGAATAGCTGGATCATACGGTAGTAAGACAACCTACCAGTTGGGAGAAGATATTTGCAAACCGTACAACCCAATAAGGGTTAATAGCCAAAACATATAGAATTTATAAAAAATACACAGAATTTTCCAAAATACAACTCAACAACACAAAAACAAACAACTCGATTAAAAAATAGGCAGAGGATCTAAACACGTTTTTCCAAAGAAGACATACAGATGGCCAACAGGCACATGAAAAAATGTTCAGTGTCACTAATTACTAGGGAAATGCAAATCAAAACCACAATGAGATATTCCCTCATGCCTCTGAGAATGGCTGTCATTAACAAGACAAGAAATGACGAGTGTTGGAGAGGATGTGGAGAAAAGGGAACCCTCATAAGCTGCTCGTGGTAACGTAAACTAGCGCAATGACTATGGAAAACAGTATGGAGATGCCTCAAAAAATTAAGAGTAGAGAATTATTTTTTTGCTAATAGGGAGAATTTGCAATGGTATCTCATTGTGGTTTAAATTTTTATTTCTAAAAAGACTGTCATTGAATTTTATCTCTTCAGATTTTCCTTTTTGTTTTTTAAATGCTTGTATAAGTCATTTTCCCTTTTTAAAATTGGGTTTGTGACTTTCTAAAAATGATATGCATTATTGTTATGTACGCTAAATATTAGCATTTTCTTCTGTTACAGGTTTTGCAAATATCACTTTCTACTTTGCTGCTTACATTTTCAATCTATAATTTCATTATTCTCCATATGAATATTTATGTTAGTCATTGTTATATACAGTAATCTTATTTTAACCCTTCAATGGACTATTATTATTTTATATATTCAATTTTATTTGGTTTATATCACTTATTTAGCTCTTTTCTTCTTCCATACTACATCACCCTTATCTGGATTCATATTTCTTTATGTTTTTTCTTTTTTTGTTGTTGAGGAAGATTGGCCGTGAGCTAACATCTGTGCTAATCTTCCTCTATTTTGTATGTGCGACACCACCACAGCATGGCTTGAGTGGTGTGTATATCCGTGCCAGGGAGCAAACCTGTGAACTCTGGGCCACCAAAGTCTTAACAACTATGCCACTGGGCTGGCCCCAGGATTCACATTTCTTATGCCTAAATTATATCCTTGAGAATTCCTTCAGCTCAGTACATCAGTGGCCTGATTTTTATCTTACCCTCATCCTTCAAACATAGTTTCGTTTACTGTGGGATTCAAGATTGGCATTTATTTTTAATTTGAGGTGGTGGAGAAGTCAGATGTCTGTCTAACTCTTCCTTCTTTGAAGTTCATTTGTCATCTCTAGTGGCTTTCAATGTCTGTCTTTTGAATCCTTCAGGATATCTTTGATGTACCTAGGCATAGACTGATTTTTATGTTTCTTACTTTGGATTTGTTGGGATTTTTGATTTCATACAGTGTCGAATATTCTGAGTTATCTCTTCAGATATAACACTGTCATATTCTCTTTCTTCTCTCTGAAATTCGAGTTAGGTAAGTGTTAGAACATCTCCCTCTATCTTCTTCATCTGTTGACCTTTTTTTCACGTTCCATCTCTACTTTTCTGTGCTGCGTTCTGATTGGTTTCTACTAATCCATCATCCAGGACACTCTAGCTCTATCCGATCTATTGTTAACTGCATCATCATTACATTTTTAATTTCAAATATCTCCTTTTTGTAATTGATAAGATTCTGTTGGACTGTTTTTCAAATTTCTCAGAGACTATTTTAGTTTGCTGTTCCCTGGATATATTTTCTGGTTCATCTTTAATTTTTTAACAGAGTAAGCACAGTCATTTTATAATTTGCGTGATCTGCGTTTGATAGTGCCCATACATGAAAGCGTTGCAGCTTTGCTTGTGGTATTCTTACTTCTACTAGATCTGTTTTAGAGCTTTTTTCAAATTTTGTTTTGTTTTATTTTATGTTTGTTTATTTGTTTTTACTTTGAGCTGCTCAGTTGCTTTTCAGAATTGGTTGGGCCTAGGATAAAGGTTCTCTCCTGCAGAGAGAATGTGAGTCTGCTCACTCCAGGTGCTTAGAAACACTACTAGCCAGAGATCCCTTTAAATGTATGATCTGAGATATTTTTACACCATCAGGTGACAGAAGTTTTTGCTGTACATCCACACGAAGACTAGCTAGTCATCCCCCCAACCCCCGCTCTGCTCAGAATTAAATCAAATTCCCCTGCATAACTGGGGGGACAAGGCTGGAGAGCTTGACTTCTGCTTCACACTTCATTGAGAGGGTAGCCATTGGAGTCCAGCTTCAAGCTAAGAGAACCTTGCATTATACTCCCCTCCTTGAGTCAGCCCAAGCTTTCATTTCTGTCTTCCTCTCCCACCGAGACCTTGGGAACTGGAACATCACTCCTGGTGCCACAAATACCCTGGGGTCAGAAAAAGATTTCATGTTCCTTTGACTCCTCTGAATTCCCTCCTTCATGTAGATTTTGTCCTCACCTTTTCTTAGTGTTGTGTTCATTATTTGATACTTTTAAAAATATTTCCAAAAGTATTTTTCCAGCCAATAGAACCATTTTCTTGGGGGAGAGTGTGTCCAAATACCTATGCAGTTAAAAACATAAACTTTAACAGTAATCTAGGAGAAGAAAAGGATTTTCTAAGTATGACCTGAAATCCAGATGCATAAAAGTAAAGCCTGATAAATTTGACCACATATAAATTTAAAAACTGTGCACAACAAACCATTAAAAAGAGGAATCATTAACTCCTCTTCCTCTTTTTAAATGGTTGCCATGCAAAAGTTTTTAAATTCATATGTAGTCACATACACACACATATATGAAAACAATTACAAATTAATAAGGGCCTTATGGATAAAGGATATGATTTGAATTAATGGATATTAGTTTCACAAAAGAAGAAAAAAAGCAACAAACAAAAGGAAGGAAAGAAGGGAAGAAAGAAGGAAAAGCAAATGGCTAAATAAAATGTAAAATAAAGTCTTAGCTTTGCTCATTATTAAAACAGTGCAAAATAAAAGATAAGTTACAAATGTATCAGATGGCAAAAGTTAAGAGATGGGGAACTAGGCATTCTCATCTTTGATTTCAGAGGTGTAAGTTAGTAGAAAGTTTTAGGAATGAAATTTGAAAATAAATATCAAACCATTAAATGCACTCAAAAGTTTACTTAGCTTCTTAAGTTTTAGGAATTCATCTTACAGATATTGGTACTTGTGCTGTGAGATATACGGAGTAGGATATTTTTGTAGCACTGTTTAATAGGAAAAAAAACAAAAAGAACTTAAATGACTATCCAAGGAAAATAATTAAATATATTCCAGCACTGATTATGCATAGAATAGAATGAAAACATTACGAGAAATAAATTATCTCTTTATGTTCAAATATGGAAAACCACCAAGATATTAGGAGACATTCTGGGGTCTTTTTGTGTGTTTTTTTCCTAAAAGATTGGCACCTGAGCTAACAACTGTTGCCAATCTTTTTTTCTTTTTTTTTTTTTTGCTTTTTCTCCCCAAATTCCCCCAGTACATAGTTATATATTTTAGTTGTGGGTCCTTCTAGTTGTGGCACGTGGGACGCCACCTCAGCATGGCCTGATGAGCAGTGCCATGTCCGCGCCCAGGATCCAAACCAGCAAAACCCTGGGCCTCAAAGCAGAGCGCGTGAACTTAACCACTCGGCCATGGGGCCAGACCGTGGTTTTTTTTTTTTTTTTTTTAAGGCAAGATACAATATGCATAAAAATTTTTTAAATTTTAAAATTCTGAAAGGATTCCTAAGAAACTGTTAATGGTGGAAATGTCTGCAACTGCGATCAGGCATCTGATGGGAAGAAAACACCTATTCACTTTAAACTTGTTTATACTGTGTGAATAACATTTTACCATGAGCATGTGTTGCATTTGTCATAAAAATCCATTAGAAGAAAAACAGAAATGTATGCAATAATTTATGCACGAGTGCTCACTCTTGTTGTGAAATAAACCATTGAAAAATGTCTAGTTTAAGTAAATTGTATTTCACCTATTGTAATATCATGCTATCATTAATAATCATGTTTTCAAATAATATTTGGTAACATGGAAAATCCTCATGATAAAATGTGGAAAAAGTAGGCTACAATTATATATACACACATATATATAATACAGTTTAAATATTGTAAGAATAAGAGGAGAAATGCACATATCACTCATTGAAGTATGTCACCAAATGTTGACAATCTAGCTGAGTGGGAACATTTGTTTTTGATTGCCTCCCATATACGTTTCTCTATTTTCAAAGTTTTGTGTGAAATATTCATTATTTCACTAATCTGTAGAAAACAAAACTATCACAAATATGAGTGATGGGTATAAACGTTTAGAGGCATAATCGAGGACTCAATAAAAAGTTGCTTTTCTTCTCCTGGAAAGCATCATTTTTCTATTTTAACTTTAGAAAATTATCCAAATCACTGTAGAACAAAGGTGAAGTTCCACAACAGGAGAGTCTCAGATTTAGAGCCTGTGCTATGCAAACTCAGGTTGATCGACAGGCCTGACCTAGGAACAGAGATGTTTAGCTGCTGGGAGTTATGATTCACTGGCTGCTGTTGTCACGAAGTCATCAGAAAGCTGTTCAGTGTTCCGAATGAACACACGGAACGATATGCGTGAGGTAGGAAAGTGGATGGAAGATAATAAGTAATGAGTCATTTCCAAGAAAGGTGCATGTCTCTTTAAAAGAACAACATGTTCAGGTGTGTGTATAACTGTTTCTTTTCTGCCAAAGAAAAGGGAATGATGGATTTGAAAACTACCAATTTAGTACATTTGTGTTTTTTTCCCTTGCATACGTGTTATGAAATTCTCTATTTCCTGTCAGCTTTTAAAAATTAAAAAGGAAAAGGAAAGAGAAAACTATATTGGAATAAAAGTAAACTAGAAAGAAAAAAATCTGCTTTTTCTGGAAACTCGCTAAGCAGTCGCAATTAGAGAATTAGCTAAAAGATTATATGATACGGCAAGTTAGACGTTCACATGATGTATTCTTATTCTATTTGGAAACATCGCCATGCTCCTGGTTTCCTGGTTTGTAATTTTGTAATATATCTCTAAAAAGAAACACAGCCATGTGCCCAGATATGTTTCAATCCTCTGTCTCTGTCTCTTTCTCCGATTGGTGAGAGAAAGCGCGGAAACAAAAACAAATCTCTTTATTCATTACTTTCATCACAAAGCATAATAAGTGTCCTCAGGCAAAATTAGATGTGTTAACCATTATTCAACAAGTTGTCCAAAATATTTTCTTTTAATCCAAGAGTAACTATAAACATGAGTAATTTTTCAGGTGTTCAAGAAATAATATCCTCTTCTTCAGTATTCTTAATTGCAT
This sequence comes from Equus przewalskii, assembly GCF_037783145.1. Lineage (NCBI taxonomy): Eukaryota > Metazoa > Chordata > Mammalia > Perissodactyla > Equidae > Equus > Equus przewalskii. The sequence continues at coordinate 19,955,854 of NC_091850.1, forward strand.
CTAATTATTTTTCATGAATTTTCATATAAAATATCACCAATCAGTGTTGACAGCTCAATTGCTTCCATGCAGAGAAATTCTTTGAAGCTTAATGCTTATACTCATTCCCCACTTCAGGGAAGGTTTCAGAAGGTAAACATATATCCACCGGAGCAAAAAAGGTCTATCTTCGGTCTGAAGAGAGCTCAAGCAGGGTTTGAGAGAAGAGGGTTCCTGACACAAGCAAGCCTGGGAGCTTCCCGACCCAGGCTGGGGTCTTCAGAGATCAACTTGCCTGCTTCTTGAGCAGGGAGTTCCCTTACCGTCAGCAACTCCTGCATCCAAACTCCACATTTTGCAGTTAGATACTGAATCTTTATATAATTTCCTTGATAACATGGGTATAGGTTATATTTCTTATGTCTTCCCTATCTCGTACATTGCAATAGGTCCATAGATTTTGAATAAACTCCAGAGTTAAATGTATAATTTAATCTGCCTTTTGCATTATCTACTTTTTGCTACTCTCAAATATTTGGAATAATCTAAAATTCCGTGTATTCGTTTTTTGTCCTCTTTCGTAATTATATTCATCAATACAGCTTCCCATTGTCTCAAATACTCAATAAAAGCTTGCATAATAAATGAATTCATGAATAAATGAAAGTTTGTGAAAATAATTAATAATGAATGAATTGCACCTTTGCAATAATAATAGAAGGCAATGGTATTACCCTTATTCGGTGACTTTAAAAACAATTTTTAAAATCCCAGTAGGGTCTAGCTACTCTACTATTTGAAAAAAATACATATTTCTAGATACTTATGCTTGGAAAGAGAAAACAAAACTATTAGATTTATTGATCTTTTATTTCTAAGAGTGAAATTTTGCAAATGTGTCCAATGTCTCCATTTGGGGGGAAAGTGAGTTTTAGGAGAATTTTGAAACCAATTGGTGCAGAAAAAGGAATAGGAACAGTCTTTATTAATGTTTACATAGCTCTCACCTGTTTAGCTAAACAACTGTTTAAACCTAACCTAAAACCCATTTTTCTAGGGATATGTATACATAATTCTCCAAAAACGGGTTGCTTTTAGATGTGGGAAATAGATGAAAGGCAAATATTTGAAAATGTAAAACAAAATAACACATCTTTTAGAATCGCGACACTTCACTTTACAATAATTTAAAACAATTTTGGTCATATAGATATATATCGCTCTTGAGTCTATTGTAGCTAATATTTTCGATTATTGAGTTTATTACAAAATGTGTATATATCAAAAACTGACGCTGCAAATACATAAGATATAATATAGTAACCTTTAGATATCTAACGTTTATGTTCATTTGTCATGCATTGTAGGCAAAGATAAGAATAATACATAATTATATAGAAATAAGAGAGTAATTATCCTTAGAAGAGAATGAAACATAGAAGTTAAAATGCTTTAAAGGAGTTTACAAAGAAAATTTATCTATAATAATAATTTTTGAATCTTTAAAGCTCTTCTAAAACAAATGCAATTCACATCAAAATTTACGATTCTGTCTTAAAAACATTAGTATTTGCAATTATTTTAGTCAACTGAGTAGAAACAGATTTAGCTTATATGTTAGTTTGATGCCAGAGCAGGTTGATCGTTATTTTTGAAAATAGCTTCTTAATCAAATAATTTTAAATTTTCACAAGTTTGAAGAGGTAGCTTATTTTTTTATACTGCCATAATTTGTTAACTACTTTTCTTCTTGACATTCAACACAATTTTCCCATATAAAGAAAAGAAAAACGTTGGCAGCATTCTGCAGCAAGATCCGACGTTTTTATGCCTTTGCAAAGAAACCATAGCAGGACCAAGATGGGCAAATTGTCATTCTGCACATTGTACCTAGTTTCTCAAGCATCTAAAATATATTCATGGCTTGTAATGTTAGACTTCTAGTATCATGATAAACTAAGAATGTTTCACATATGTGTAACCAATACTTTAGAGAATATTAGGAAAGAAAAGAAGGCAGTACCTTATCAGGCATGGAGACAATTCAACACTTTTGAAGGTGAACAACCGATCAAGTTAAAGAAGGCTTGTTGTGTATAAAATGTTATTCTTATATATTCCCATCAGTGGTTTACTTTTAAGGGAAAAACAGAGACAATTTACAATTTATTGTGAATATTTTGGCTTTATACAAGGCCCTTCCTATAGAAACACATACGATGAATCTGTCCTTGACTAAAGCTTTGAGAAAGCAGGCTGTTTTCTGGGGAGAGTGAAAGATCATGCTGATTAATTCATGCCCTATATGAGCACAGTAAACCCAGCTGGATTTCGCTTTAGACTCTCAGTACAGGTGAGCCTTTGTTCATGTGACTTGCACCAATTGTTTTTAACTCTTGGGAGAAACAAAGACAAAATCATTCCCAAAGCAGCAAAAACCTCCTGGGAATCTAGAAACTCTGCTAAAACCCAAAGGTACTGGATCTGTAGAAGGAAAAAGAATACTCTCAGATGAACAGACTATGTTGTTTAAGCTTGGGCAATAATTTCTTAGCACCAAGAGAAAGAAAGAAACCAATTACTATGGAAAAATGATTGTTTAATAATGGGAAAGGAGGAAAAAAATAGGAAAGCATTTCTTCTGCAACAAAGATTTTACTGCATTTATAGTTTTAACAGAAAACTATAGTTTTTGTGCCCCCAAACTATAATTTTGATCAATTTGATCACACCATGAATTAATTTTTAGTAATAATTATCTTGGTTTCATACTGCGCAGCCATAATGTTAAGACAACTGAAGGCTTCCTTCTAAAACTACAAATGATTCAAATCGATTTTTCTAAGGTTCAACAATTATTATTATTTTTAATTATTACCCCTGTTTTTCTACCCCTGACTAGAAATGCCAATGAAAACCACCACAGATATTCACGTCCCAACCCAGAGACTGCCTAATGAAGAACTCCTGGGAGTCGTGTGATTTTCACTGTACAATGTTCAGGGGTTTTTGAAGCTCTTAAGTCAAAGGGTTAAAATGAAGTTGCCTGATACAGGAAACTCTTTTCTTTTTCTTTTTCTTTTCTTTCTTTCTTTCTTTTTTTTTTTTTTGAAGAAGAAGACTGGCCCTGAGCTAACATCTGTGCCCACCTTCCTCTATATATGTGGGAGGCCTGCCACAGCATGGCTTGACAAGCGGTGCCATGTCCACACCCGGGATCTGAACCAGCAAACCCCAGGCCACAAAAGCAGAGTGAGAACTTAACCACTGTGCCACTTGGCCAGCCCCACAGGAAACTACTTTTAAGCCACCTACTTAAAAGACATGTGCCCTAACTGTTTTTGTCTCTAATCTTTATCCAGCACTTATCAGCATTCTGTCCCACCTACCAGCCATCTTCAAATAAATTGGATACTTTTGTCCAAATGTTAAGGTGAAAATATTCCCTTATCATACAATTAGTGATGAATTCTTCTGCAAATAAAAAAAGAATAACATCATAGCTAACTTTATCTTTATGACAAGAGATGAAAATTTTAGTCTTAACACCTCAAATATTTGAGGTTCGGAAATTGAACTGCAATCATTTTTCATGATTTCTTTCCTTTTCCTCAGAGTACCTCCTTTATTTCATTAACCCAGATAAATTAGTCCTCAATATATTGTCTTTTTTGTGATGCTTAAAATTTTGCTATCCTCTGGCAAAATTATTTTTCTTTTTGTTTTTGCATTTAACTATCAGGGAATTTTTTTTTAGTTATGAATAATCAGGGAGGGTTGCACATTATTTTCCTGGTGTCTTCTGAACTCGCTAAGTACCCGCACCTATGACTCCAGCTACATAGCAGCTTTTATGTTTATATTTCGTATCACAGGTGACATATACAACAACACGTGGGAACATGAAACTACAGGTCACAGGTTGAACTTCCTAGCACAGAGAAGTACCAAGGCACAAATGGCCACTTTGCATGAGGCAAGTTCCCAGAGTGGGGGAGGACACGACTGAATTAACACCATGCCATTCATGGTATAGTAAATTCAAAAATATAGTGAATTAATAGTTGCAATCCTGTATATCCCAGACTCATCTATTTCATCAATCATTTCAAAATCTGAAGGATCATTTTCAAATTGAAATATTATTGGAAATTTTTACCATTAATTCAAATCTACTTCAAGAGGATTGATATTTCTATACGAAAAATTACTTGTTATCTATCAAATATTTGAAACAAAATATTCAGGAATATAAATAACATGTAGAAAGGCATTCAGATGACTGATCATTCTTTCCTACCCAAAGAAATCTATATATCCTAAATAAACCTTCTTAAATTTAACCAATAAAATGTTAGTGAGAAGAAAAAATCTTATTTTATTAGGAAACAAGGATTTTTTTTTAATCCACAGCATAGCCATTCTGAAAGAAAATGAAGCCTTTTAATAGGTTGAAAGTGGTTTTAAGCTCATGTCTTTATGCAGTGGTGTATCCCTCCCCATCACATTTGTTGTCATGTAGATGGAACATTCACTTTTTCTAATCCAATCCCATACCTATCGTCCTTCTTTGCATTTCTTTTGATGTCTCCAATATGCAAATAATTTGACTCTGCCTATAGAACTTTACACGATATGATGTTTACATAGGTTCCTGTCAGCCTAAGTCACCATAGTTGATGTGAACTCCTGAAACCTCTGCGCTTTCTATCTATAAATCACAGTGGTTTCATGAAATCTCAAATTCTATACAAACACACCAATTACATGTGTACATACATATATAAAATCGCACCAAAAAATATGTCCAAAAACTGCTCATGGCATAGAAAAAGAATGTGATATTAGAATTCAATTAAAATCCTAGATTTGTCAGTTACTTGTCTTTGATTTTGACTTCTTTACTTAACTATCTCAGCCTCAATTTCATCCTCTCTAAAATGGGAACAATAGTATTTATATCTTGAATTTGTTAGAAGAATTAAATGATAAAATATATGTAAACGTCAAACTCTGTGCCTTCACATAGTGGGAGCTCAATAAAAGGTAGCTACTATTATTGTAAATGCATGTAATTTGTTCAAAGCAACACATAAAAATTATAATTAAAGATTATCATTTCTTCAGCAATTAAGATCCCAGTCAAGCATATTCGATATCAAAACATTGGTATTCAGGGCCAGTCCTGTGGCATAGTGTTTAAGTTCATGCATTCGGCTATGGTGGCCCAGTGTTTGTGTTTGCCTTTTCAGATGCCAGATACAGACCTACACATCGCTAATTAAGCCATGCTGTGGCAGGTGTCCCACATATAAAGTGGAGGAAGATGGGCACTAATGTTAGCTCAAGGCCAATCTTCCTCAGCCAAAAAGAGGAGGATTGGCAGCAGACGTTAGCTCAAGGCTAATCTTCCTCAAAAATAAATCAGTATTCCGTATTAAGCACATAAATATTAACACACTTGAAATACATTTTTAAGTCAGTAATTTTACTATTTTACACCTATACCCTTAATAAAATGTCTCAGACTTCAATTCTTTTATTAGACTGTGTCTACCAGATTTTTTAAAATATCAGTCAGTTTATCAAATTAAAAACAGACAATAGAATGGGAGAGCATAAAGAAAATCACTCAATACTTTGAAGAAAAAAGTCTCAAGTGTTGGGTATCATTCTCTCATATTAAAAAAATAATTGCTTTGCTATTGAATTTTATGCTTTCTAATTCAGTGTTTTGTAGAATCTATCTTTGCATGTGAAGATGCAGTCCTCATCAAAGATGACACCCTCAAGGCTTTTAAATGTAATGTGAGCATTCATGGCCAAATGTGTGCTCAGGAGGCCCCAACCTCATCCCAGAACTTTATTCTACATAAGTAAAATTGTCTGTACAATCCATGTGCTACAGATAATCCATACTCTACTCCCTTTGGTGATGATTGTAAACCTAAAAAGAGTGAAAATGCTAAATTAGGATAAAATGGCAGTAGTCAGAAGGGTGTTGTTACACAAAATGACTTTACTGCATCTGCTTTGTGCAGTATAATTATATTCGTGTTCTAAACTTAAGTTAGAAAACACCAATTGTAAAAAACAAGGCACAGCCTGCATAAATGATGGTTCACAAATGTTTCCTGTCGTTTCCTAAGATGTTACTTTAGAATAGGTTAAATACAGTATCTAATTACTAACTGCTAAGCTTTATGTTTATAAAATACGATCCTTATTTTTTCCACTTGAACCGGCAAAGCGGTTATCTACATGTAAAATCATGGTGCTTGAGTGAGAACAGGCTCACTAGTTCTGTAGGAAATCAACAAAAATCAAATAAAGTATCTGAAAAAAATGGGAAGCTCCAAATAATGCTGTGATTATATGAAATCTTTCTTGTTCTCTTGAATATTGACATAAACATATACTTTCTCCAGGAAAATCAAGTTTCCCTTTGAATGGAGAAAGGCACTTTTCTTTACTCAAGGTCACTCTAAATCTCTCAATAAAATAATAACATGGGTGGCTGGCCCAGTGGCATAGTGGTTAAACACATGCTCTGCTTCAGCAGCCCAGGGTTCACAGGTTGAGATCCTGGGAATGGACCTACACATTGCTCATCAGGCCATGCTGTGGTGGCATCCCACATACGAAAAATAGAGGAATACTGGCAGCAGATGTTAAGCTCAGGGACAATCTTCCTTAAGTAAAAGAGGAAGATTGGCAACAGGTGTTAGCTAAGGGCCAATCTTCCTCAAAAAAAAGAAAAAAAAAAGACATGGGCTGCAAATTTTCTTTCATTCTGTGGTCACACAACTTGCAAGTTTTTCCCGAGCATGAGTCTTTGAAGTCTGATCTCTCTTATGTAGTGATTGGGGAAGATAGAGGAAGGAACAAAGACTAATAAATAGCATTCAAAAAAATAAAATTTGTTTTATAAAATGCTAGTAGACCGCAACTGGGAATTATTCAATAGTTTGACATTTTGAATGTATCACAAGGAGACAATTTTCTCCGCTCCATCTTAGCCCTGGCCTCAATCAGCCATGTTTTGGCTGACAAGTCCATTCTGTGATGATAAACCTCAGTACATCACCTTACCTCACTTAATAGTTAACAAACAAACTCCTCTGGGAGGTAGGAATTTCACAAATGTCTCTTTTCTATATCGTGCACAATATTTTCTTTTTTAAGAACAACCTACCGCTCTGTAATAATCTGTTTTGACAGTGGTTACATAGAAATATTGTGTTAAATATTTTTAGTCACGAGAGAGTATGGCCATATGTGTGGGTCGTGTCTAATTATGCGCATTATATGATTTGCTATTGTTGGGGGCCATCTTCCATTCATTTAATAATGCTTTTGCAAATTGGCAGATAGCATTTGGGGTAAAATACACACAGGATATTTGCAATGAAAAAGGAAAAAAAACTCCTCTGCCTTTTCTCTCGTGTAGAGCAATTTGTCAAGTAATTAGCCAACCTAATTAAATTTTTGTAGCACTAATCAAACGAATATGCTAAAATTTTCTTTGCACAGCCAGTTTGCTGTCTGCTTGCATTTAACTTGATGGTTTGAAAGGGGCCCTACTCAGTCTGCCACTCTACTTAATAACCTAATTTGCATTTTATATTGGTAAATCAAATTAAGCACCAGTGGCTTTTAGTATGATTGACTGTGGTCAGGCCTGTTCAGATGGGACTTTTTCACAGAAAATTAGGCACATTTTAATATGACTGAGGCTGTGCTTTCTGTGTTCAGCAAACTGCATTCACTCAGCTAATTAAAAGTGCTTGCCCCCCTCCCACCCCCCAATATGATAGATTTACCCAGCTGGTGTGTCCATTTTCTTTTGTACAATTTCTTGATGGAAGCTTTTATTCCTAAATATAATAAGATTGTCTAAGCAACACTTCAAACCAATTTGCATGAAACATATAAACAATACTTTGTTAGAAAATAATTACTCTGAGAGGTGGATGCATCTGTGTGTAAATACAGGTCCATGTGAGGACTCCAGGTTTCAGCTTCTCTGTGGAGCAGCCTCAAACTTAGAAAACCTTCAGAGACGGGTGTATGAACAGTAACCAATGCTGGTGAAGCATCCTAAGGAAGACTTCCGCCTTTGTTTTTGTAGTTGTTGTAAGAAAACTATGCACATTTTAACGAGAAGAAATAGCCAAAATGAATACAAGCTTAAAACCTCCCTCTTACCCAATTAAAGCAAGATTTATTCTTTTGTCAGAGTTAACAATATATTTTATCCTAAATGGGTATTATTTCCAGTCTACAAATGGGGAAAATGAGACACAGAGAGATTAAGGGACCAGTCCATTAATACAAGCTGATCTGAGATTTGTTCTAGCTTGCTTGACTTTCCGTTTGTGCTCTCTCCAGAAACCCACGGTCCCTTTGCACGTGTTCTAACACCAACCACTTTGTTTCCTAAGTGATATTTGCAATACCTCATTAGAAAAATTACGCATTCCCTTGGAATTTTAGACTCTATAATATTGAGTAAAATAACTCTTTCCACCTATTTCTCACTCTGCAGTGTTTGCAGTGGTAGGATTGTCAGGAAGCTAGTTTTAAGACTTCTTTAGTAATATACGCTTGATCATGCTTTTAACAACAGCAATAACAAAACTTCCTTCCATGCTAAGCTTATATTTGTCACATGAGAACACTTAAAAAATTGACAAAACTAATGGTCTAAACACCAAATTGACCTGAATCTTCAGCAAGTGAGGAAAAAACTTCATCTACACACTTGGGGAGCAGCCCCCTTACCTGGGGGCTTCTTCAGAGCCAACAAGGCAGCCATCGGTAGCTTTGGAAAGGATGGAAGACTGATGCACACAGAAGTGTCTGAAGATTAGATGACAAAATTGCTCTTGGAAACCTAAAAGAAAAGTATGCTACGTTGTCTTACTTAGCCTTGGACCCTGACTTCCTAGCGAGTTTGAGATAAGTACACTGACTAATTCCCACGCTTCAACTATCTTAAAACTTATCATTAAAATGATTCTTTAATTAAAAAAAGAATTAAGATTATGAAAGACATGCAGTCAAGCATAGCAATCGCTGGAGACACGCTTGGTTTTTCTGTTTTAATTAAGGTAATGGTGCCTATGTTCTGAAACCTCGGTTCAGTCCGTTTTCTTAAAGGTCATAAATCTGAAAGAAAACTCAGGAAGTTATCTGATGGCAGTACATGGCCTAAAGGAAGGCCAAATTTCAAACTTCTTAGTTGCTCAGAAAACCCCAGAGGTGTCACTTGCAAAAGCTGTTATCTAAAGGCGCGGTGCCTCACTGGTGAAGTTCTTCTTACTGGTTTTCTCAGTGAATACACCTGAGGACCTACCCTTATGAAGCCCTCTACAAACTACAGAGTTCTAACTCCATTTTCCCTTCACATAGATGGTGTTTTCATATCATTTAACATCTTAGTTCTCTCATGGGCTGCCAGTCTAACATCCGTTTAAAATGTTCAGATCAAAATTGCATGTAATACTCTTAAAATTTCCAATCACGAAAGGATGGATGACGTCATAATATTTTATGTCAGAAACATATCAAGATGTTATTTCATTATTATGTTATAGCAATAAAATGTCAGCTTTTCTGTAATTGTGACTGCACAATTGTGTGCTCTATCCCTAAGAACTTACGATGTATCAGAACATACTGAAGATTAAATAACTCTGAAGTAAGCAGCCCATCCATGTTTAAGGATTATTATACATACTCCTATTCTTTCTCTAGATTGTCGACATAAAATTACACTTTGCATGCAAAAGTAGAATCACTCATTAGTCATATAAGTTTATTAACTCCTTTCATTTCTTCACCAGAAATTTCCATATATGTGTAACTATAATTTGTACACCTTAGAGTTGTTTTGAGTTTAAATAAGAAAAAGAGATAATATAATTTAAGGAAGATAATATCTACAATAGACAACAAATGGCAGCTGCTTGTTTTTGCTGAGGAAGATTAGCCCTGAGCTGACATCTTCCTCCACTTTGTATGTGGGTCGCCACCACAGCATGGCTAGCAAGTGGAATAGGTCCACATCCAGGGTCCAAATCCACAAACCCAGGCCACTTAAGTGGAGTGCACCAAACTTTTAACCACTACACCATGGGGCTAGCCTCTGGCAGCATTTTTTACAGCAGCATTTGAGAAGGTCTAAGCAATGGGGAAGATTAGTTTGAGGAGTATGTGGCAATCAAAGGAGGGTGACAGTTCAATTGGATAGCACTGTAAGAGAATATAGCCTCTCAAAGATTGACAAGGAAAACCAAGACAATCTCATATTTTCCAGAGAAAACTAGCTTGTTAGTTTCTATTTTACAAATTACCAGCATCTTTTTTTGTCTCCTTTGTGTTATAAACTATTAACACTACTTAGTACCTTGGTGTTCACCTACCATAGATCAGGCACTGTGTTAGATGCTTTTGCATGAATTACTTTGATCCTACTTCCTAGAGTTGTCATTATATTTCACAACACTCAAGACATGCAATCCTGGGAAATTTTAATTTCCCAATCATATTACAATGCACCAAACTTCAAATGAGAGAGCACATTAAATCTATGATTTTTTTTCTAATTTTTCTTTTGAAATACTAACATTTACAGGAAGTTGCAAAGAAAGTATGAGAGCCTGTGTACCCTTCACCCAGGTTCCCCTGATGGATAAATCTTATACAACTATAGTATAATACCAAAACAAGGAAATTGACATTGGAACAATTTCTGTGTATAGTTCTACGCCATTTCATCACTTACATAGATTCCTGTAACCACCACCACAATCAGGATGCAGGACAATGTCATCAGCATGAAGATCTCTCCCCTGCTACCTCTTCACAGTCACGTAGCCAGGGTAATACTGGCTTCATAAAATGAATCTGGAAGTGTTCTCTCCACTTCTATATCCTGGAAAAAAATGTGTTGGACTGATGCTAATTCTTTTTTAAATGTTTGGTAAATTTCTCCAGTGAAACCATCTGGGCCTGGAGATTTCTTTTTCACAAGTTTTTAAGTTACGAATTCAATTACCTCAATAGTTATAGAGTTACTCAAATGTGAATTATCCAGTTCATATTGGGACATCTGTGATAGTTTGTGCATTTCAAGGAATTTTCCCATTTCATCTAAACTGTGAACTGTATGAGTGTAGTTATTCATTGTATTCCTTATCCTCCTTTTGATGTCAGCACAGTCCATAGTGACAGCCCTTGTTTCTTTCCTAATATTGGTAATCAGTGTCTTCTCTTTTTCCCTTTATTAGTAGTGTTAGATGTATTAGTCAGAGGTCTCCAGAGAAACAGAACCAACAGGATTTATAAATTGAGAGAGAGAGGGTTTTTTTCAAGGAATTGGCTCACACAATTGAAAGAACTGAAAATCCAAATCCAAAATCTGAAGGGAAGGCCAGCAGGCTGGAGACCAGGTAAGTGTTGATTTTGCAATCTCCAATCTGAAGGCAGTCTGGAGGCAGAATTCCTCCTTCTTCGGGGACCTCAGTCTTTTCTCTTAAGATTTTCAACTGATTGGATGAGGCCCATCCCCATTATGGAGACTAATCTGCTTTACTCAAAGTCGGCTGATTTAAACGTTAATCACATTTAAAAAATACCTGTGGAGAAACTTCTAGAGTGGTGTTTGGCCAGAAACTGGGTACTAGGGCTTAGCCAAGGTGACCCATAAAATTAACTATCACATTAAATGTTTGTTAATTTCATTGATATTTTTAAAGAATAGGTTTTGTTTTATTAGTTTGATTTTCACTTATTTTATTTTCGCTATTGTTTTCAATTTCATTGATTTCTGCTTGTATCTTTACTATTTGATTCCTTCTTGCTTTGGATATATTTTTCTCTTACTTTTCTACTGTCCTCAGATGGAAGCTTAGATTACTGGTTTGAGACTTTTCTCTTTTCTAATCTAAGCATTTAATGCTATAAATTTCCCTCACAACACTGCTTTAACTGTGTCCAAAAAATCTTGATATATTGTATTTTTATTGTCATTCAGTTCAATGCATTTTTTAATTTCCCTTTCAACTTCCTCTTTGGCCTACAGATTATTTAGAAGTATATTGGTTACTTTCCAAGTATTTGGAGATTTTCTTCTTATGTTTCTGTTTTTGATTTCTATTTTTATTCCACTGTGATCGGAGAAGAAACTTTTGTATAATTTCAATTCTTCTAAATTGGTTGAGGTTTGTTTTATGAACCAGTATATGGTATTTGTTCCATGGGTACTTGAAAAGAGTGTGTATTCTGCTGTTGTTGGGTGAAGTGTTCTATAAATGTTGATTAGATCCTGTCGACTGATGGTGTTACCAAGTTCTATATCCTTGCTGATTTTCCTTTTTAGTTGTACTATCCATTATTGAGAGAGGCATGTTGAAGTCACCAACTATAATTGTGAATTAGTCAGTTTCTCCTTTCAGTTTTATCACTTTTTGCTTCATATATTTTGCAGCTCTGTCGCTTGGTTCATATACATTTAGAAGGCTAAGTTTTCTTGGTGGATTCACTCTTTTATCATTATGTAATGTTTGTCTCTGGCTCTGGTAATTTTCTTCGCTTTGGAGTCTACTTTGCCAGATATTAATATAGCTGCTCCTGCTTTCTTTGATTAATATCTACACTGTGTTATCTTTTTTCCATCCTTTCACTTTCAATCTACCTATATCTTTATACTTGAAGTGAGTTTCTTGTAGATAACATAGAGTTGAGTGATCTTTTCTAAACTACTCTACCATTATCTGCCTTTTGATTTACATTTAATGAAATTATTTCTATATTAGGACTTAAACCTGATATTTAATTTTTTGTTTTCTGTTTTTCCCTCTTTTTAAAATGTCCCTGTTTTCTTTTTCCTGCCTTCCTGTGGGTTACTTGAAAATTTATTAGAATTCCATTTTGACTTATGTATCATGTTTCTGTCTCTGTCTAGCTTTGTGGTTGAGATAAATACACAACACACACACACATGCAGAGTATATATATACTCTACACACATTGAGAACTATGTTAGATTGTGTTATAATTTTACTCAACTATCCAAAATAATTTCAAAAACTCAAGAAGAGAAGGAAAGTCTACTGTATTTATGCATGTTTTCACTGTTCTCTTTGCTTTTTCTTCCTTTTTAATGTTCCAAGATTCCATCTTAGATCATTTCCTTTCTATTTAGTGAACCTCCTTTATCCATTTTTTTTAGCCTAAATTTTATCTGCTGACTACAAATTCTCCTAGTTTTATTTCATTTGAGATTATTTGATTTTGCCTTAATTCCCGAATGATATTTTCTCCATATATAGAATTCTGGGTTGACAGTTCTTTCCTTTCAGCACTTGAAAAATGTACTACCTCCTCTGGCCTCCTGGTTTCTCATGAGAAATCTCTGTCATTCAAATAGTTTTCCCCCTATAGGTAAGGGGTTGTTTTTTTCTCACCATTTTCAATATATTTTCTATTTCATAAGTTTGCAGAAGTTTAATTATGATGTGTCTTGGCATAGATTTCCTTTTATCCTGTTTGGTGTTTACTTGGCTTCTTGGATCTGTAGATATGTGTCTTTTGTCAAATTTGGGAAGTTTTCACCTATAATTTAGTTGAATACTTTTCAGCCTCACCCTCCTTCTCCTCTCTCAGGGGCTCCAGAGATAAGACTCTTAGATCTTCAGAAACAGTTCCACACATCCCTGAGGCTCAATTTTTTTTTCTGGTGTGTTTTGTCTCTGTTTAGATTGAGCAGTTTCTATTGCTCTATCTTCAAATTCATTGGTTCTTTCTTCTGCCCCTTTCATTCTATTATTTATCCCAAACATTGAGCTTTTTTGTTTTGATTATTGTGTTTTTCAGTTCTAATATTTCCATTTAGTTCCTTATATTTTCTATTTTTTTGCTAAAAATTCCATTTTTTCATTTATTTTATATGTATTCCTAAAGAATTTTTATGATGGCTGTTTTAAAATTTTTTTCAGGCAATTCTAACATTGTTTCTTCTCAAAGTAGACATCTATTGATTGTTTTTTCTCATTCATTTAAGATGGAGTGATTTTTTTTATTGAAATCTGGACATTTTGGGTATATTATGAATGTCTACACCTTATTTAAATCTTTTGCTTTAGCAAGCCTACTCTGACAAGACCGTGGTGGAGAAAGTGAGGAGTGACAGTGGGTTATTGCCAAGTGGGTGTGGAAGACCAGGTTCCCCTCTCAGCCTCTATTGATACCTAGGATGGGGGTGGTGGTCACCGGCTAATTACTGCTGGGTAGGAATAAGAGTCCTGGCTCCCTCTGTGGCCTCCACCGATACTGTGGCCTCATCTAACACTGTACTAGTGTGGCAGGAGCATGAGGCCTTGTTATCTTGAGTTGGAGGTGGAAATCCAAGTTCAGGAACCGTATATGATCCCCACCAGCACCACACTCCATGCTGTTTTGGAGATAAATGGAAAAATCTATTCCTGAACTAAAGAATTCTTCATATTCCTGCATGATAACTGCAAATCATAAACAAAAAACAGTTGAAAATTCTAGTTTTTTGCTCTGTTGTTTATTCCCTGGCCCTCCCACTTGTTCTGTTAAGGCCCATTGCTCATGACAGAGCTTTACAAATGTGAACTATATTTCTAATTGTGGAGTGGAAAAGCTACATACCTTGTAACGGAATTGTGGGTAATACCAGCATGCGGAGAAAATGCTTGGAAGGACAAAGAGTCTTCCTTGATCCTCTGACATACCCTGTGGAGAGTAAACAATTCCAGTAGTGGAACCATTCCACTTAGACATAAACCAGGAATGATTATGGACTCACTGGGTATTATTGAATTAAAATGTCTCTTGCTTTTTTAAACCTTCAATCCTCTTTGTGAATATTTCAAAGTTGCAAGATTATAAGAGTTAATTACATTAAGACTTTACTAACTAAAAAATAAGTAGAGTTTAGAGTGGTACAAGAAAACAAAAGGAACTGAATCAACAAGACGCAGATAATACAAAGAAATACAAAGAAACAGACAAAGGTAGGAAGTGGAAAAGGCAGAAGTCAATCAAAGGTACCACAGAGCTGAGAAAGGTCAGTGTCATTATGTGGACTGGTAAAGTGAGAGTATCATAGAGCAAAAGGCAAGAGTCTCTGATCTCACTAGGAGTGAAATACGAAGGCTTTGGTTTTGTTTTGCACCATAGAAACACAATAATCTTTGGTCTATTTGAGATTCCTCTCTATTTTTATTATTTTTTTTCTTCTTCCTTACCAAAGCTCACTCTCATTCTATACACATTTTCTATTTACTGTAGGTACTTGGTAATATACATATTATTGAATGATGCAATGCTGTTTTGTATGTGTATGTGTTTTAATTTCATATGTGATATCAGGCCATAAATGTTCTATTTCTTAAGTTTTTCCACCCAACACTTTAAGATCTATCCATTTTGCTGTATGTATATCCAATTCCTTGATTGTAAAACCATAATAATATCACATTGTTTGTATTTATCTTCTTTTTACTTATCCATTGCCATAGTGATAGACACCTAGTTTGCTTCTGTATCCTCACTATCACAAAAATATGCAACAATTAGCTTTGCAAAAACTTTTCTCAGGAAAATACCCAATAGTGGAAACTTTGGGTGATAGGTTATATACATACTTAATTTCATCAAAACATGTAAAATGTGTCTCATGAAGAGTTTTACCAGTTTACATTGTCACAGGCAGTGCATAAGGAGTTGTTTTTTCTCATATCCTGGCCAATGTTGGAACTGACTTTCTAAATTTCAATAATTAGATGGATATAAATATCTAACTATTGCGTTAATTTACATTTATCTGAGTAGTTATGAAATTAATCATCTTTCATATATTTGTGAGCCATTCCGATTTCTCTTCCTTCTTCTTTGATAATTTTTATACTCTGTTTCTTGGGGTTGCTTCTCTTATTGATTTGCATGAGCCACATTTTAGATATTAACCCTTTGTCAGTTTTAGAACAATGCCTGCTACAGTTTTAGAACAGTATCAGCCTGCTGCTTATATTCTCAATGCTGCCCTTTTTAAATAAAAGTCCTTAATTTTGATGTGTTTAATCCTTCATTCTTGCTTTATGGCATGTCTTGATTTAAGAAATCATTCACAACAAAGTTCTAATTCTTTATAGTTTTACTTTTGACATTTAAGTTTTTACTCTACCTGAAATATGCCTTTTTATATGGTGAACAAATTTATTTTTCCTGTATAATGAGATAGCTGTCCCAAAATCATCACATCCACTGCTTTAAATAAATATTTTAATGGCACAATAAAATATAAAAATAGATAATTATTGAATATTTTAGAAGAAAAAAGAATGCTTGGAGCAAATAGGGAGGGAAATGTGGTTTATAATTTTCTGGATTATTAGGCAGACAGATTCGTTCTAAGGAGCAAATACTTGTCCCTTTTCTACTTTCCATCATTCCAGAAAAGATGATTGTATCTTAGTCTGAAATGACAAAAATAAGTTTAAAAAACAAAAATTAGTTTTAAGTGATTAAAAAATGACAAAAGTATAAAGGACAAGGGGGCTGGCCCCGTGGCCGAGTGGTTAAGTTCCCGTGCTCCACTGCAGACGGCCCAGTGTTTCGTTGGTTCGAATCCTGGGCGCGGACATGGCACTGCTCGTCAAGCCACGCTGAGGCAGCATCCCACATGCCACAACTAGAAAGACCCACAAAGAAGAATATACAACTATGTACCGGGGGGCTTTGGGGAGAAAAAGGAAAAAAATAAAATCTTTAAAAAAAAAAAAGTATAAAGGACAAAATGGAAGATATGGGGAAAATTTGAATGATTCCAGCAAAAGGTTAAAAAACCCTTCTATTAGCTGTATATTTTGCACTTAAGAGATGAATTTGGGGCTTTATTTACTAAGATAATTACTTTGGGTCTTCATTTTATTTTACTTATGTGGATCCAGACCCCATGGAAGGGAGTTTCATACATCTATTTGAGTAAACTTTCTAATACTTTAAACTCATTGACTGAAGCTTAACATTTTACTTCTAGCTCAGTTCCCCAGACATATTTTAGTCCTGCTGATGCAGTTATTTACCTACATAGACCAAGCATCAAAGTCAGAAAGTTCGTAAGAATCGGAAACTTTAAATAATAGGATCAAACTATACACCTTATTAGAGAGGAAACTAGGGTAATTCTATATCTAATTAGGTCTGAACACAGATTTTATCTGAAATATATAGTAATGAGGAAAAAGTACTTTATTTCAATTATCTGAATAATTGGATCTATTTTCCTCTTCACTTTGCTAGTTTAGACTTGTCCTAACACAACAGAATAAATTTATAACGACAGAATTTTGAGCCCAAAAAGCAGGATTTAACAGATTTAAGACTGTCATTAATTGAAATACTACAATCCCCGAAGAGCTAAATCTTTTCAGAGACTGCATTTCTTTTTCTTCCATGAGATACATATAACAAATTTATTTCACTGCTTCAGGACGGAGAAAATTCTTCCTAAATTTCAAAGTAAGCTCAATCTAGTGCTTAATAAAGTCAGGTGGAGTGGTGGCAATTAATAAATGTGTTTCCACCATGGGACACAATGGAGAAGTCATAATCTAAAATCCACCCTCGGCACAAGTAATTCACGTGCTTGACTTTGGAGTTTACTAGGTGATTAATAATGATTTAACTGGGCTGTTTCGTCCTGGTGTAAAACTGTTTTGTGGTTGTTTTACATTAATAGTTTTAAGGCAAAGGAAATGAGTTATTTCAATTTATACACTAGTGTTGTGATATCATAGTAAAATTTGCTAAATGACCAGTATGTGAGAGCATATTAATAAGGGGAGAGGAGAGCAAAAGAAAAGGTCTCATTGCCCTCAAAAGAATTTATAATCTAATGGTGAAAAGACATGGAAATAATAGAAGGGCATGAGCAAAGGTGATGGAAAAGGTAATTGCTAAAATTTTGTATGGAATTAGCCAACTTGGGAGCTGTAAATTAAAACATTTGAGTTACAGTGTGACTAATAAATATGGCCACAGCTGGGCTGTGGACGTAAGAGAGTCTAACCTTGGTTAGGCAATAAGAGCACAAAATCGCACTAAAAAGTCCATCTTTAAATTGTGTTCTATCAGTGAATTCCATGGTTGAGTGTCCTACTGCTTCTGGAAACCAAAAAAAAAGAGAAGGATGTAATATATAAATTATCTGTGCTGGGGGAAACGGTCTACCCGGTCCTGGTATTTCCAGGAGGAAAACTCAGTACAGCTCAGCAATATAAGGCCTTAAGCAATGTCTACTATACAAGAAGGAGTTATTTATAATTGACTCCTAGAAGAGACAGTTGGGCTGGATCTTGCTCATTTAATTCGTGGTAACTTTGTGAGCCTCAGACATGACCTGTGATTTCACTTGCAATCTCTCTAGATTTCAAGTCCTGTCTCTCACTACCAATGGAAAATATATTCTTAAAATTGAGCAATCTCCCTGAGTTATAGGTAAGGAACTATTCCTCAGCATAGATAATTTCCACACTAGGAACTATGAAAATGCAGTTTTATCTAGGCATTTTAGATAAAATGTTTATATAATGTTTTAGACACCACTCTAGCAATTCTAAATCTAAACAGGCTGCAGGCCCATCCCATGCCTTTGGAGACTATTTGTTCAAACAAGATTGATTGCGTTGATACCACCTTGTCAAGTTTATAAATGTGTGCATAGAGGAGGAAATAATTCTAATTGGATTTAGGCAAATGTAAGTAGAAATTTGCTAAGAAAACTTGACCATAATGCTACATATCATACGTGAGTTGATGCTCACTATGTCTTTTAGATGTAATTTTTAATGATGTCCCCCAACGTTTATGATAGGGCTCTTTGATATTCCAAAATCAGTATTTCTGAAAGTCTTGCATGCTCCAGAACTTTTCTTCTACTACAACGGTAGGAAGTATTTACTCTTTTCTAAAGTCATGTAAAACTAGATACTCTGTGCTCACAACTGACCCTCTTTTTTATTCCCCAGTAACAAACAAGAGTCTTTAAGGCAAATCCTTTCCTGAAAGCAAAATATGTAAAGTGGTAGCCCACACTTCACATCTAGTAATTCGTGCCAGCAAGGTCCAGACTGCAACAATCTGCTGAGCTGTGTTGTAGCTAACCCCATTAGCTACAACCCCTGCACATTGGTTTTCCACCTTCCCCACTGTTTGGGGTTGAATTGTGTCTCCCAAAAGGATAGGTGCAAGTCCTAACCATTAGTACCTGTGTATGCGACCTTATTTGGAAATAGGGTATTTGTATGAAGTTAAGACGAGGTCATATTAGATTAGTATGGGCTGTAAATCCAATGACTTGTGTCCTTATAAGGAGAGACAAATTTCAAGACGCAGACACACACAGAGGGAAGAAGGCCACGTGACGGTGGAGGCAGAGATTGGAGTGATGCTGCTGCAAGTCAAGGAACACCAAGGATTGCTGGAAACCACGAGAAGCTAAGAGGCGAAGAGTAATTCTTCCCTAGAGCCTTCAAAGGGAGGCTGGCCCCGCCAACACCCTGACTTCAAACTTTCAGCCTCCAAAACCATGAGAGAATAAATCGCTGCTGTTTTAAGGCCGCCAGTTTGTGGTAATTTGTTATAGCACTTCATGTTCCACCCACCAGACGTGATACATTTACTTTATTCTCCTGGCTTCTGTAAGCTTTGAGAGTTACAGTATTTTGAGTTTGTAAATGATGACACAGCAATAAAGACAGAACTTCATCTTTCGTAACTCTATTGGAACCCTGCTCCCATAATCACTTCTTCCCTCTCAGTCCATCCAGCACTTTCCTATCTTTCTCTCCACTGACTCCTTAACAAGCTCTTTCTCTGTCTTCCAAAAACCTCCATTTAACCTTGCTGCCTCCTCCAGCTGTGGTCCTGTTTCTCTCACTTATGGGTTTTAGAGTTAAAACAAAAACAACAAACCTTAGATTTGAATCTGCTCTCACCTATTACTTTGGATGAATTAGTAATTTTGGACAAATCAGTTAATATCTATTTACTGCCTGTTTCTTGTCTGTAAAATGGGGATAATATCTAGTTCTCAATCTCATCAGGAGAATTAAAAATAGCATACTTCTCTTCCTTTCTTCCTTTAATTCCAAAATTCTCAAAAGAGTTATGTTACCCATTCACTGGATGCCCATTAACGTACAATTTCTTCTTGGTGCATTTACATGTAATTCATTGAAGTGTTCCTTTTTATATTTAAGAGTCTATCTTTCCTAAAATCAAATGTGTCAGATGTTAGTATAGGTACATCGGCTTTCTTTTAAGTGGTGTTTACATGGAATATCTTTTTCCATCCTTTCTTTTTCCACTTTCAGTGTCCTTATCTCGTAAGTCTGTCTCTCGTAAGCAGCAGATAGAAGTGGTTGTTTTTAATCCAGTCTGAAAGTTATAGACTTTTAATTGGAAAATTTAGTAAGTTTGAATTAAAATCATTTTGGATATATTTAAATTTACAGCTACGATTGTACTATTTGTTTTCTATCTGACTCATCTGCCTTGTATTCTCTTTTCTCTCCTCTATATGCCTTTTTTGGATTAATTCAACATATTTATTAGTGTATTTCCCTCTATCAGTTCATGATCCATACCTTCTTGTGCTATTCTTTTAGGATACATGCTAGAAATTACAACCAGCCCTCTTGACTGGTTGTAGTCTTTTATTCCTTGTACATTTTCCTAGACTTCTCCTCCTGTCAATTCTGCTCTTGTTGTCATGAATTTTACATATGTGTTTAATTCTACACACATTTAATTAATTCTAAATATGTGTTTAATTCTACATGTATTTTACAATCTCCAAAACGTTGTTATTATCATCTTATAGTCAAAATTAATTTATATTTTTCTAAATAGTTATCCTTCTTCTGACTCTGTATTTCTCATTTCATTTCAATGTTTCCATTTAGGATCATTTTCCTTCTCCTTGAGGAACTCTCACTAGATATCATAGGATTGCTGGCAATGAAATCTCTCAAGGTTTGTCTGAAAACATCCTTACTTTTCTTTCACTTTAGAAGGATATTTTCTTTATAAATTTTAGGGTAGCAGTTTTTCAGAATGTTTCCCGTATTTTCAGAATGTGAAGGATATCATTCCATGTTTTCTGCTTTAATTATTTCTTTTAAGAAGTCAGCTATAAACCTATGGCTCTCAGATGACGACATAGTCCTTCAGGGAGGGTTCTTCTGTCTTCTGCTGGGCAGATAAAGGGTGGGAAAGATGAATAATTATTTTCAATCCAACCAGGAAGTGAACTGAGTCAAGGCCAGACTACAATTTTTGCAAGGTTCAGTTGACATCTGATTCTTTCTTGGACCCAGATGTCCTTCAAGGCCCCAATCCCTGGTAGGGCCTGAAGGCCAATCTTTGTCTTCTCAGCACTGAAAAGCTATGAAAAATTCTGCTCTGTTTTTCAGAGATTTGGGGATTGTTTTTTCTAGTGTCTTTCCCTATGAAGTTTCAGAATTCAACAAACTTCTTGAGAAAGAAACCTATCATAGACTTAAGACCTTTTAAACTTCCAATTATTTGTTTTTGTCATCTCATCCTCACAAGAGTGACTAAAGCTGCTTCCTCTGTTCCCTGCAGGCTTCTTTGTCCCTCAAAGTGTCCCTCTGTCTAAAGAAAGCCTGAATTCTCAAGCTCTTGCCTATACTTCAGATTTGAAACCCCAGGGGAGAAGCAGTTATAAATTGTCAGCTCACTTCTGCTATCTCCCCTCAATCCTTGTTGCTTTAGCAGTTGTTGTATAACTTTAAATATATTATTTTGGTATTTTTATCCTGTGTTTATAGTTGTTCTTCATGGTATTGTTCACCTGAAGCAAACTACTCCAGTCTACCCAGAAGTTTCTTACTTCAATAATTTCACTTATCAACTTGTAGAGATAATTCACAGATTTTTATCTCCAATCCTGAAGGTCTTAGATATTTTCATAACGTCACTCATTCATTCGTTAACTCATTTCTCAAATATGTATCGAGGGTCTATTGTGTACCTGGAACTGTGTTAGACACTAATAATACACCCGTATTTTCAGTTTTCAAGATAATCATGTTCAAAATGGAGCTTATCTTCTT
This sequence comes from Equus przewalskii, assembly GCF_037783145.1. NCBI lineage: Eukaryota > Metazoa > Chordata > Mammalia > Perissodactyla > Equidae > Equus > Equus przewalskii. The sequence continues at coordinate 19,978,008 of NC_091850.1, forward strand.
TCTTTAGGAAAACCTCCTAAATTTCCCATTTTTATCTGTAGCAAAACCTAATTTATCAACTTTGACTCCCAACCCTTCCTCAAGATGTTAGTCACAGTCCCCCATGCATGCAGTCACCAAGTATATGAATTAATCCTTTATAGCATCTCTTAACTACATTTCCTTTCTTTCAGATGTCATTCTCAGTGCTTCTACCTCAGATCTAGTTCTTATTCTATCTGTCCTGGATGAGCCAGTTTCGCCTTCCTCATTGTATCCTGTAAGACGACACAAATGTGATCATATCATTTGCTTGCTAAGCAGTATTCAGAGAATTGGATTTCCGAGAATGAAATCTAGACGCATTACTCTGGTTCGTACTAGAGTCCTCTACATTCTACCACAGCTTTTCCTTCCAGCTTTGTCACTCACCTTCTCCCTCTGTAACACCATGTCCCCAGTACTCTCACCAAACTGAACAACTCCATGTTTCCACATCCTGTCTTACACTTTCCCAACTTCAAGCCCTTGGTTTTGATGTTCTCTCTACCTAAGTCCTCTTCAACACTTAACATCTTATATATTCATCAGTGAGCCAGACCAATATTCTTTCTTCTATAAAACTTTCAAAGATTTATATCCAACTTCCTGAGATCATTATCTTTTTTGAACAACTATAACATTTTGTTTACCTTTACTCAAGATCATTCCTATTATGGACCTTGAAACAGCCCGGTATTTTCAGTGAACAATATACTTTTCTTCTTTATTAGAAAACAAAAACTTGGGCAAATAATTATTTATTCAGCTCCCTCTATCAGCCTGGCACTTTGCTCCTCACGTGTGATTCAGAACAAAATTAGCCTCTGCTCTCTAAACAGAAACATGGATTATTTAGTGTTGTATTTTAATATCCATTAAATTTGATCTGGACTTCTTAGATCCAAATTGTTTCAACACAGGACAGCTAGGCAATGTTCTCAATATTTGTCTGATATGGTTTCTGCTAAAATCTCAGTCCTCTTTACCCTTTTTGGAGATATCTGACTCTCCTGCTAAATTTCTTAACCCATTGGCCTTGACCATGTCAAACACTCATGTCTTTCCCCCTACCTGTCTAGAGACATTCAGAATTAGGCTCTTCCATCTGTATTGGTTTCTCATACCTCATTACTTTCTTTCATTCCTCTAGATACCTTTCATTTAGATTGTTATTTCTACTCTGAAGTCATTTTTGTGCCTACCTATTTGAGCCATTATTCTGATGTTTTTTATTAGAGACACTCTAGGTCATTTATGAGTATTTCTAAAACCCGTAACTTATATATAGAAATTTTATGTACTAAAAAAGAGGTACAAACATTAAAATAGCCTTATGATTGGAAAAGGACAATATTCACGTATCCGATTTTTAGCATAGGTAGCAGGGTTCAAAAACAGTTATCTTCTAATTTAATGATCTTGCAAAGTAATGAATTTACTAATTACTTTGACTTGATTTATCAGAAAGAATGAATACTGGTCTGTTAGGGAATCATTGTGCATTTCTCTGCTGTTGTTTGTTCTTTGAATATAGGTTTGATTTTTAGAAATATACAGGGAAAATTAGGAGACAGTATACAGATTAAGGCAAACTCAATTTCTATATATTTTCACATGAATGTATGAGTCTAGTAAAATCAACTGAGTCATTACTAAAATCAGGGACTGCACTAGGAAAGATGAAAATGGTGTCATCCCTGTCTCCGAGTGCTCACTATATATTTGAAGAAAAATTCACATAAATTATGTATGTGCAGAAACAAAGATATAGATGACCCAGGAAACACAGGACAAGCACCAAACTGCCTGTAGGGATGGCACAGAATCCAGAATGGGATCTTGGAGAAAGAGATTGCTTAAGCCAAGTCTTGTATACTAGTCAGAGTTCTCCAGTGACACAGAACCAATAGGATGGATGATGGATAGATAGATACATACATACATACATAGATACATGGATACATAGACAGAATCTTAAAATAAAGAAATTTATTATAAGGAATTGGCTCACATGATTTTAGAGGCTGAAAGGTCACAACTGGAGATCCAGCAGAGTCCATGGTATAGTTCCAGTCTGAGTCCAAAGGTCTGAGAAGCAAGAGACCTGATGGTGTAAGTTCATGTCCCAGCTCAGGGACAGTCAGGCAGAGATACAGCGTATTCTCCCTTCATAAGTCTTTTTGTTCTATTCAGGCCTTCAGTGGATTGGATGAGGCCCAGCCACACTGGGGAGGACAATCTTCATTACTCAGTCTACCAATTCAAACATCACTCTCATCCAGAAACTCCCTCATGGACACATACAGCATGTTTAACCAGATATCTGGGCATACCAGGGCCCAGTCAAGTTGACACAGAAAATTAACCATCACTTCAAGTTTTTCCAAAGATCTTATTTCCAGCAATGACTTTATAGACTACTTACACATTGAATCAATATGAACCTATATTTACAGAAAACTTAAAATGTCTCTGATTTTTGCTATATTGATCATTGCTGTAAAAATAAGAATTTTACAAAGAACCTTTATTACTTCTACATTCATAATACACATGCTAACACAAAGTATAGGAAAATAAGTATTTATAACATAGAAACGTGCTTTACTCCCCTTTCAAGGAAAAAAATGTTATCCAGTTAAAAATAGCTATAGGTTCATTTTTACCTGTATAGTCACTGTTATATTTATTCATATTTTACTAGCTCATAAAGATTGGCTATTTTGATAAACCCTTGGTAACTAGGTCAAATACTATTAAAAATTCAGTAATAAGTGTAATGACTATTGATAAACTTTAATTTACTTGTACAATAGCCTAATATTCTTTATGATAACTAGAAATAAATCTAAAATGCTATTGAAGTTATTCATTTTATCCAAAATTCTGTGTTTGTTTCACAGAAATTTTGTTTTCACTGAGGGAGAAAAATTTTTTATCAACCACCAGTTGCAATCTATACTGTCGTCTTGAGAAACTTCAGTGGATAGGCTATTAAGGGGAGTTCTACGGAGTACAGCCACCAAGTCAAACAGCAATGTGCATCTGCTATTTGTGTGGCTTTTTTGAAAGCTGTGTTAATAATAAAAGAGCAATAGCTGTTTGTGGAAATATTAGGAAATACGCAATTTTGCAGCAAGCAATGGCTCAGAAAATATTAAGTAATTCAATCTCTATAACAAATTATCTCCCATGTTTAAATACAAGTTTCCACGCACCTGCTAGGAATGTCAAAATGTTAAATGTATAAGTTGTGCAGACTTATTTTTCAATTATGTGCTTAGAGTGCTCCTTATCAATATATTACAATTACATAAAACCAAATCTGAAAAGTTATACATCTGTTGATCACATTCAAGTGATGGGAATGTGAAATTTTCGTTTAGTCACTGACAGTAACCATCAGATCGCAAAAGAAATGATTTATGGAAGGGAAACAGATGCCCAGGTTCTAGCCCTGTGACTTCGTAACCACACTCTAAATCAAAAACAAAAGTCTTCAATGAAGCCAATCCCATGGCCTCTTCTAGGAGGACTCTTACTATTCTCTTCCCTTCCTACCTCCACATATTTCAAGCCCATATTTTTATCTGTTGAGAGATCCTCTTACTGATATTTGGAATTATTAGATAGCCATAAATGGACTTTAAGTAGTGCTAATTTATGCCTCTGACTTCTCCTTCAGGTTCAGTGTAGCCACTTTGAAACCATCCCTTCCTGGATCTCAGGTGTATCCATTACATGTGCCTACGTAAACCAGCTCGTCCTGCATCCCGGCAGGAAGGTCATCCCAGTTCTCACGGTGAAGCAATCACTTTACCAGAGAAAGTATCTCACCAATGAAGAGACCACTCCTGGCCATCTCCTTGATCTAAAAAAGACCCAGGTTATCCAAGTCATGTCCAATCTCAAATCTAGGTCTAGCTCCACATATTGGATGAGAAGCTTGCTACGTACTATTTGTTGATTACTATGCAGATATACCATGGGGAAAATTCCTACGTGTAAAACAGTGCATTTCCTTAATGAATTATATCCTAACTGGGAACATAAGATTATAAACTTTAAAGAAAATGTAAGAGGATTTAAATACCAATTATGCTTAAGAAATGACAAGATGTAAACTAGAGAGATAATGATCAATGGTTAAATGAAGCATATAAATAACTATCACAGCTAGGCAGCTTCCTGCTAGGGTGGCCAGAGAAAAAGTAGTTTTTCAAAATTTGATAGGGGAAGTGGTTCTTGAGAAAATAAGTAAAGAGGCAATTTAGTAACAATAGAAAGAGATGTATAAATACCATGTGCTGAAAAGGCTCAGGACGTCTTCTGAACTCTGGGAAACCAACAGGTTTGGTTGTGGTGGCAGATGCTTAAGGATGTTAGAAAGCAGAAATGATCATTTAAAAACTAGGTTGAAAAATATCATTAATGTTACTAAAGATTTACCAACAATGGAGTGGTATGATCTCTAGAAGATTCTGTCTTCTGGTGATTGGAATACCCAGGTGGGGAACTGAAAATGAGGAGGAAGACGGACTGGAGGAGGGATCTGCAAACCATGGCCCACGGCGAAATCTAGACCGTGGCTGGTTTTCATAAATAAAGTTTTATTGAAACCCAGCCATAATCATTTGTTTACGTATTGTGTTGGCTGCTTTTGTGCTACAAGGGCAGAATTGAGGGATTGAAACAGAAATATTATGGCCTGCAAAACCTAAAATATTTACTTTCTGGACCTCTGAAGAAAGAATTTTCCAAGCCCTGGACTAAAGAGAAGAAAGCCAGATTGGATATAGATTGATGAATAGATGGATGGATGAATGAATGAGAATATAGAATATATGACGATGATATATGATATAGTGTAAATGCATAGTTACTGAAGGAAATGTTGAATCCGAGTCCAAATAAACTGAGGTTTTTAGATAAGAAACTAACTCCAGTAAAATCAGATAATATATTTATTAGGCATTGCCCAGCACAGTCCTGAGTCCTTGTGACAATATATATAATAAATGGAAAACACAGTTCTTTCCTTAGAGGAACTTCATTTCAAATAAGAAACACATCTTGCTTTAATTAAAAGGAACAGTATATAATAAAATATAATAAAGTTCTAAATATTTGGTACAAACTCTAAGTTCTGTTGAACTTCTGAAAAAGTCTGCAATTAGGACTTTGGTCATCAAAAGAAAACAAAAATAGCAAGTCGGGAAAACTAATTGCTTGAAAATATTTCAGTCTTTGCTCCAACATGGATTAGCATGTGCTGTGTAACCTAAAATGCTTGCTTGGACCTATTAGGATAATGTGAGCTGCTTTTAAGCAGAGTAACAAAGTCTAAACAACTTGAGAAAACTGCTCCAGGTGGGATATTTTGTTTCTTAAGTTCATATCATCAACATTTCTTCGTCTTTTATGTGTTTTTCTGGCAGGTCCACAGGGGAATATGGCTTCTAGATACAGTAGTTTGCGAGCCTAGATTGTTTAGTGCTTTGCTTAATGCTTCTTTTAATAAGTCCAGTTTCTTCCTGTTCTGGTTTTTGTGTAATCGTTATGAGTAATGGGTAAAATTATGAATATCATTCAGAATTTCCCATAAATTTTCAACTCTATTCTATTTCCCTAAAATGAATTTTGCTTTGCTTCCTCTATCTTGTAGTTGGTCACTAAAAGGGCATTTACAAGTGTATTTTTTTAACTATACATGAATTTCACAGAACTCTATAAAAATTACCTCATAAATGATTATATAATTAAGTTTAGCTCCAAGGGTGTGCTATAAATTGCCTTTCTTTACCAGGCAGTACATTGCTGAAATCCTCATCTTAAATGGAATTTCACAAGGCAGACTGAGAAGTTGCTTGTGTCATTATGTACATTTGCATGAACGTTACATCAGCATTTGCAAAACCACTGAATGGGCTGACAAGATGAGTAAGAACTGGAGGACAGGTCTCGATTAATCAGTAATTATTATTATTGTTATTCAAATAAATAAGTTTTATACTGGCACTTCACGTCCCATCATGTATCGTGGATTTAAGAATCAGAAGTAAAAAGATGACATATCTTTTAATGATGTGTGTTTTATGACTATACAAGTAGTGCATACTCATTATAAAGAATTTGGAAAATGCTTAAATTTGTATAGAAAAATACTAGAATATCATTACCCATAACACTACCATTCATAAATAACTACTGTTGACATTGAGATGAATTCCACTATGCTATTTTCTGATGAAAGTATATAAATTTAAAATTATATCCAGAAATATATACAAATAGAGATGTAAATATATTTTACTTTATAAAACTGGAATTACATTGTGCATCTAATTTTATCTTGAATTTTCATTTAACTTTTGACATCTTTGGTAACATAATTTTCAACAACTGCATAAAACTTTGTAGTTTGAATAAAGCATAATTTAAGATAGTCCAATTTCCCCCAACTATCCATAATGTTGCAAGAAACAGTTTTTTAGAAAAAACATTCTGAATTTTCCCCATCACCAGATCTAAGATGTTCACTTATGTTTTCTTTTTTTGTTAAACAGCTTTATTGAGATACAATTCACATAGTATGAAATTTACCCTTTTAAAGGATACAATTTAGTGATTATTAGCACATACACAGAGTTGTGTAATCATCACCACTATCTAATTTTGGAACATTTTAATCACCCCTCAAAAAAACCTGTACCCATTAGCCATCACTCCTCACTACCTCCTCACCCAAGAACCTGGTAAGCACGAATCTACTTTCTGTTTCCATGAATTTGACCTCACCGAAAAAGCTCTAGTGTAGGAACAGGGGATTACAGCTGAAAGAATGCAAACCTCAGACCCTAATAAAAAGGAATCTCTAGAGAAATCAAAGTCAAGAGAGGAGAAAAAATGATGACACTAAAGGAAAATTTAACCTCTGAAGTTACAGGTAGAGTAACAGCAAATACAGTCTAACTCCTAGACAGAAAAACATAAACTCATACTAAAGGCTTATCTACCTTAGTTCCTTTTACCCACTACATCATGTCTGGCTTTGAACGAAAAATTATGAGGCATGCTAAAAGGCAAAATTACAGTCAGAAAATACAAAACAAGCATCAGAATCAGACTCAGATATAGCAGAGATTTTGTAATTATGCAACCTGGAATTTAAAAATAATGGTGATTAACATGCCAAGGGCTCTAACGGAAAAAGTGGACAACATGCAAAAACAGAACGGCAATGTAAGCAGAGAGATGGAAACTCTAAGAAAGAATCAAAATGAAATGATGCAAATCAATAGCACTGCAAAATAAAGGAAGAATGCCTCTGATGAGCTCATCAGTAGACTGGACATGTCCAAGGAAAGAATCAGTGACTTTGAAGATATGTCAATAGATTCTTCCCAAACTGAAAAAAAGAGAGAGAGAAAATGAGGTTGGAAAAAAAAATAAAACAGAACAGAAAATCCTACAACTGTGGGACAACTAAAAAAGTCATAGCAGAGGCTGACCCCATGGCCAAGTGGTTAAGTTCGCGCACTCCGCTGCAGGCGGCCCAGTGTTTCATTGGTTCGAATCCTGGGTGCAGACATGGCACTGCTCATCAGACCACGCTGAGGCAGCGTCCCACACGCCACAACTAGAAGGACCCACAACAAAGAATATGTAACTATGAACCGGGGGGCTTTGGGGAGAAAAAGGAAAAAAAATAAAAAATAAAATAAAATAAAAAGTCATAGCATATGCATAATGGGACTACTAGAAGGAGAAGAGAGAAAGGAATAGAAATATTTCAAGTAAAAATGGTGGAGAATGTTCCAAAATTAATGACAGACACAAATGCATAGATCCAGGAAGCTCAGAGAACACCAAGCAGGAGAAATACCAAAAATTTTATACATGAGCATATCATCATATCATATTGACGCTGCAGAAAATCAAAGACAAAGAAAAATCTTGAAAGTAGCCAGAGGGAGGAAAAGCCTTACCTACAGAGGCACAAGAATAAGAATTACATTGGACTTTTCATCAGAAACCATGCAAGCAAGAAGAGAGTAGACAGAAATATTTGAAGTATTGTAAGTGAAAAACTACAAACCTAGAACTTTACATCCATAGAAATTATCCTTCAGAAATGAAGGAGAAATAAAGACTTGTCAGACAAACAATAATTGAGGAAATTTGTTACAAGTAGACCTGCCTTGCAAGAAATGTTAAAGTTCTTCAGAGAGAATGAAAATGATATAGGTCAGGAACTCAGATATACATAATGAAAGGAAGAGTAACAAAGAAAGAATAAAGGAAGATAAAATAAAATCTTTGATAACTTTTATTCTTAATTGATCTAACAGATAATATAGTTTGATCAAAATAATAATGGCAACAATTTGTTGGTTTATTATAGCTTATGGGTAAATAAAATGATTGACAGTAGTGTAATAAAAGAAGGGAGTGAGGAATTGGGAATAGCATATTACAGGCTACCTGCACTGCCCATGAAGCAGAATATAGTCATGGGTTGCTTAACGATGGAAATACATTCTAAGAAATTCCTCACTGTTGTTGTGTGAACATCATAGAGTATACTTACACAAACCTAGGTGGTATAGCCCATTACATACCCAGGCTATATGGTACTGATCTTAATGGGACCACTTTCACATATGTGGTCCATCATAGACCGAAATGTCATTATGCAGTGCATGACTGTAGCGTTGCTTCAAAGTGGACTTAGATTACTTGTAAATATATATGGCAAACTCTAGAGCAACCACTGAAAATAATCTTAAAAGGAAGTATAATGTACATGCTAATAGAAGAGAGAAAATGAAATCATATAAAATGCTCAATAAAAACAAGAGAAGATGGAAAAAGAGTGAAAGACAAAAAAGTGTGCAATGAATAGAAAACAATTATAAGGCAGATATTAATCCAACTATATCAATAAGCACTTTAAATATGAATTGTCTAAATATCCCAATTAAAAGACAGAGATTTTCAGAGTTGATACAAAAAAAACAAGACTCAACTAAATTCTGTCCACAGGAAATCTACTTTAAATATAAAGACACAGAAAGATTAAAAGTAAAGTAATAGAGAAAGATATATCAACACTAATCAAAAGAAAGCTGGAGCAGCTATAGTGTTTCAAACAACATAGATTTCAGAGAAGGGAAAATTACAAGGGATAAAGAGGTCAATTCTTGAAGAAGACATAACAATCCTTAACCTGAATGCACCTAACAAGAGAATACCAAATACATGAAGCAAAAGCTGATAGAACTGAAAAAAGGAACAGACAAATCCACTTATACAGATGGAGACTTCAACACTACTCAATCAGTAATCGACAGATCCAGCAGACAGAAAATCAGCAAGGATTTAGTTGAATGGAACATCACCATCAATCAACTGGATCTAATTGACAATTATAGAATACTTCATCAAAAAACAGTAGAATACACATTCTTCTCAAGCTCAAATGGAACATTCACTAAGATAGATTCTTTTCTGGGCCATAAAATACACCTTAACAAATTTAAAAGAATAGAAATCATACAGTTGATGCTGTCAGATCACAATGTAATTAAACTAGAAATCAATAACAAAGATAGCTGGAAGATCCCAAAACATTTTGAGATTGAACAACATACTTCTAAATAATATATGGATAAAAGAAGTCTGAACAGAATTTTTAAAATATTTTTAACTAAATGAAAATGAAAATGAAACATCAAAATTTGTGGGATGGAGTGAAAGCAGGTGTTTAGTGAGAAAGTTATAAAATTCAATATATATATATTTGAAAGGAATGCCTAAAAATGAGAATCTTAGCTTCCATCTTATTAAACTAGGAAAAAAGAGAACAAGTGAAAAGCAAAGTAATCAGAAGAAATAAAAATTAGAGCAAGAATGAATGAAATCGAAGACAGAAAGTCAATTATAAAAAATCAGTGAAACCAAAAGCTAGTTCTTTGAAAAGATCAATAAAATTGATAAAATTCTAGGCAGGCTAACCAAGAAAAAAAAGAGAGAAGACACAAATTACAAATATCAGAAATGAAAGAGGGTTCTTATTACTGATCCTATGGACATTAAAAGGATAATAAAAGAATATTATCAACAACTCTATGCTCATAAATTTGATAACCTAGATGAAATGGACCAATTCCATGGAAGACACAATCTGCCAAAATCCACACAAGCAGAGCGCAGAGCTTTAACCACTCAGCCATGGGGTAGATCCCTAGTCGCTTAATCTGAATAAGCTTGTATCTAGAAAGGAAGTTGAATCAATAATGATCTTCCCGAACAGAAAGCACAAGGCCCAGATGAGTTCACTGGTGAATTCTACCAAATATTTATGGAATAATGATACCAACTGCCTATAATCTGTTCCAGAAAATAGAAGCAGAGGGAACACTTCCTAAATCATTCTAAGAGACCAGCATTACGCTAATGTCCAAACCAAAAGAAGATACTGAAAGAGAGGAAAACTACAGACCAATATACCTTATGAATATGCATGCAAAAATCCTCAACAAAATATGAGCAAATTAAATTCAGCAATGTGTTAAAATAGTTAAACACCATGACCAAGTGGGATATATTCTAGGTATGCAAGACTGATACAACATTTGAAATAAACTAATGCAATCCTCCACATAAACCATCAAAGGAAGAGAAAATCATATGATCATATCAATAGATTGCATAAAAAGCATTCGACATAATTCACCACTCATTCATGATTGACAAACACTCAGTAAACTAGGAATAGAGGAAAACTTCCTCAACTTGATAAACAAAATCTACAAAAAACCTACAGTTAACCTCATACTTAATGGTGAGAAACTAGAGTCTTTGTCATTATGATTGAGAACAAGGCAAGGATGTCCCCTCTCGCTACTTTTATTCAAATCACACTGGAATTCCTAGATAATGTAACATGAAAAGAAAAGGAAATAAAATTATACAGACTGGAAAGGAAGAAATAAAACTTTGATTGTAGATGCTGTGATCATCCATGTAGAAAATTCCAAAGAATTGACAAAAAACTTCCTGTAAATAATAAGTGATTATAACAAGGTTGCAAGATACAAGGCTATTTCCACATTTAGGAATGTACATTCACTTAGAAAAATATTAAATGCTGCTGCATTCAGAATATGCGTTGAAGATATAAAAGCGACTAGGGATCTACCCCATGGCTGAGTGGTTAAAGCTCTACGTGCTCTGCTTCAGCGGCCTGGGTTTGCCGGTTCAGATCCCGGGAGCAGACTTATTCCACTCACCAGCCACACTGTGGAGGTGTCCCACCTATAAAATATTAGAGGAGGATTGGCATAAATAGTAGCTCAGGGCTAATTTTCCTCAATCAAAAAAAGAGGAAGATTGGCAGTGGATATTAGCTCAAGGTGAATCTTCCTCAGCAAAAAAAAATATATATATATATTTATATTTTTAAGCAATCATGACACAGTTGGTGCCCTCAAGGAGCTTCAAGCAAACTGTAATAGTTATCAAACTATAGATGGCAAAGGAATCTGTTGGGTAGCTTGCTTTAAAAAAAAAAAAAACGCCCAGAGCTAGCCCTGATGGCCTAGTGGTTAAAATTCAACATGCTCCGCTTCAGCAGCTTGGATTCGGTTCCTGGGTGTAGAACTATGCCACCTGTCTGTCAGGAGCCATGCTGTGGTGGTGGCTCACATAGAAGAACTAGAGGGACTTACAACTAGAATACACAAGTACGTAATGGGCGTTTGGGGAGGAAAAACAAAAGAGAGAGAGGAAGATTAGCAACAGACGTTAGCTCAAGGCAAATCTTCTCCAGTAAAAAATAAATATGTACATAAAAATATAAAACAAATGCCCAGATTCCATGACTAGCAACTCTGACTATGTAGAGCCAATTTAGGCAGTCTTTATTTTTATAAGTACACTTATATGACTCCAATGCATGGCATATTAAGACCATACTTCTAGAAACACTGGTCTCAGGAAATGGGGAGCAAAAACTAGTAAAAAAGAAAGTATGCAAGTAGGTTAAAACTGTAACACAGATAGGGTCTTAGAGTTGTATAACATCCACACTTTCTTCTAGCCGAGTGGCTTCCCACAGTGCAATGTGAATAGACTAAATTGTGAACACTGACCCTAGAGATGAATAGCTAAACAGAGCTGGGAGTAGCTTTGCAGAGGGTTCTATGTGGGACTGGAGGGGCACTGATAGCAGGAGAAGCTTCACAGAAGAGACCTAAGGAATTATTTATCCAAAAAAAGGGAAAGAGGAAGATTATTCCAAAAGTAAGTATCACTTACAAGGGCCCAGCAGAAGAGATGGACAATCTTATAGGGAGACAGTAATTCAACTTGCCTGTCAAACATTATGGAGATCGTGAGGAAAACTACTAAGATGAAACATAGAGTTGTTCAGGAGACAGTCATGAGAAGCCTTGTATATGACATGTGAAGGCATTTAAGCTTCATCATGAGTGTAAAGGTGTCTTTGAATGATTTTTAAGCAGAAGTATGCAAGTCTCAGATTTTTGCTTTAAAGGGATTCCCATTTGGAAAATAGACTAGAAAGACATAAATTTGGAAACTTTCGCAACTGTTGCATGATGGATTTCTTAAGACTTTCTTAATTTTTGTAGGAAGAGAACAGTTTCTAATTTAGATGTCACTTAAAATTTCTTCCTGTCCAGAAATTCATTCCTTTACTCCCTGTGTCATTCTTTCAATGACCCCTGAGAGGTAGAAGCTATTTTTGTCACTTAAAGCTTACTGAAATTTTGGTATTTACTCATTTCACTCTCACAATCATGTGTATTACGCACTAGGACAAAAGAACATTTGTTAAAAGTCAGCAATAAATGAGGTGCTGTATTTGGCTACATATAATAAAAAATATCATCACCATCACTTCTCGAGTGTTTCATATGATTAGGGGACCTTGTTGGGGATACAAAACCTGAAAGATACGGCTCCTTCCTTGCAGGATTTAAATCCTGATTGAAAATTTAGGACAAAGACTAAATAAAGATAGCCAATTCATGGTAGCACATATTCATATCAAATGAGTGGTACCAGAAATATGTTTCCTGGAAACTTCCAAGTGCGGACTGATGACTAGCAAAGAGGATGGCTGCTTGGAAGTGATGGTGCCTTCACCAGAACCTTGAAAGGAACATAAGTGAACAAGGGAGGGCAGTTTCTATTTGGGATGACAGCAAGGAGTCTGAAGGGGAAGACTAGTGACACCTTTAAAACTGTTTCTATTCAAAGCTACCGAATATATTGCTTACGCTGTTTTCTTTGTTATCCACTCTACCCACTTCCACAAATTTTGAGTTTTGTCAAGAGCACAATTCAACAAGATTTGTTCTTTCTGAGCATTGTCTTTGTTTTGTTCATTTTTGTTTCCAAAAGCTTAGAACACAGCCCAGCACACAGTAGATATTTGACAAAATGCCCATTGAATAAATGAAGGAAGCCCAGAGTTATCTACAAGAAGTTCTCTAATGAAAGTTACTATAAACTTAAGTCCAAATTTTAATTGTATGAGGAAAATATCTGTGAATAAGAACACATTGCTTTAAAAGCTACTTTATATACAAATGCCTATGAGAGAATTGAACAATTATTCCATCATTTTAAGAGAGATTCCCAATTATTTTGCTATAGACTTTGAGATGAGTTATATTCTTTAAAAAAAACCAAAAGCATAATTAAGAAAAAAATTAAAAGATTATAACAAAAATAATTAAGAGAAAAATGATCACAGGTGTCTATCAATGAACTATATATCACGCAAATAAGCAATTACTGAAACCTTACTTGAAGAGCTGAACCTCAAGTTCAGGAAGGCAAGCCAAATTGCCTTAGGAAGATCCAGTTCTCTTTGACAAAGTCATCTTCCCTCTTGCCCCTCCTGCCCCCAAAACAACTTAACTAGAAGCGGGAGCTTCATTGTAACCAGAATCCCAATTTGCACACACTGGAATGTACTGAAGTAATTCAGATCTTTCATCTTATTTAACTACTGAGCTTGGGTTTATATAAATTCATAATTGTGATTCCACACTTCACAAAAAACATAAACAAAATTAGAAACTCTGGACAGGAAAGATAATAAATGTTCAAATGGTGCCCTACAGATAAATCATATAGATACAGGATTTCAAACATCAGCCAGTGTGTGGTTCCAAGTCCCTTGAAAAGAAATACTTTCTCTGTGACAAGCTGATGTTAACATTTTAATTAATGGGAAGAAGTCAAAGAAAAAACTATTATTCTCTATTAAATTTTTCTAAATTAAGCCACATTACTCTTGTGTTTAAATTATATTTTCCATTAATAAATTTACATTAAGCTATATATGTAGCTTTCAAAATGTTGATATTTACATCACTCACTAAAGCATATTCTGAAAATGGCACTTTCTCTAAAGTGCAGACTGCTGTAAGCTTTATGTTAACTGAAATCCTTAAATACCACTTCAAGGTCTTGAAGTTGATTCTCATAATAGAAAGTCCTTTTGTTAATTTTTACTTACAAATTTAGGAGAGCAAATCCCATCTAGTACTCTGGTTCATGCCCTGAGTATTGCAGTGGCAAGAGGTAACTCTTGCTTGATGTGTCTTTGTTGTTTCTCTGCCACTGTTATGGCTACTAAAAGGTCAGCCAGAGCTTATGGCACCAAAAGGTCATTTTTGTTATTCTAAAGAGAGAAGTTTTGACATATGATATATTATGAAGAGAATAGAGACACTAACTGATGTACTGTAATGCTAATCATTCACCTCTTTTATTTCTTTAAAAGAAAGAAGAGGGAAAATTCCTTTGTCTTTATCTAAAAATACATTTTAAAACATTCAAAATATAAAGTGACTGAGTTACATTCCCTGCGGTCCATTTAACCAAATTTATAATTTTGATAAATACAAATTAGTAATCTAAGTTACAGCACTTCAGCTCATTTGCATTACTCATTTAGTTTTTGCTTAGCCATGATATATATGTTTCTGTATTTATGAGTATCAGATCACAGAATTTTTGAAAATTATAGGTTTATTTCTAGAAGAAAGGGAAGCCAGTCCTCCTGTTCTTCTTTCACAGCCATCATCTCCATTTTAAGACAAGGGACTATGCAGAAATTTGAGCTTGGATCTGTGAGAAGCCAATTTAGTGGCCATAAGAATGTTCCTTACAAACAACAAAACAATAAATCAATGAAGTGAATTCTGAAATCTTATGGTTATTGTGATCATTAAATATATATTGGAGAAAAAAAAATTCCTGGGTTTATTTCATTGAAGAACTACTGTATTACCACAATCTCTAAGGACCAAATTGGAGGAAGGGATCTTAATGTGGAGTCTCTGGATAGCCTAGATCCTACAAGAAATCTCTGAAAACTACAGAACAATACAAAAGTTTACATCAGTGGGGGCAAGTCCTCAGCTTTTGTCAGATTTTCAAAGGGAACAGTGACAAAATCCAAGTTAATAAATATTAGCAGCCAAGCTGTGATACGGAGACAAGAAATTCCCAGACAGCCCAGTGTGCTCCCAATGAATCCTTTCTTGTTCACTCACAATGAGGGTAACTCCTGCAGTAATAATAATAGCAGAATTTATAGCATGGTTATTTCAGGACAGACACTGTGCTAAGTGCTTAAATGCTGCTTCATAAATTATCTGTAAACATTTAACATTTCTTTAATTCTTACAACAATCCCGGCAGTTAAGTATTAGGATCACCATATTTTACATGAGGAAATTAGGGGTATGTCCTTTACATTCAGACTTGAATAGGACCTCTAGAACCTACTTTCCAAACTCTTTTATCAGACGAACCTTTTCCTCCAAATGAAAATTAACGGAGAACCACAGATAGTAAGCACATGAAATGGTAATTTATTTGTATGCATTTTTTTATTTTAATATACAATATTTACTCTAAAGGCAATCAATGAGAATACAAAGGTTACTAATAATTCACCACAAAAATTTGTAAGCAGAGATTGTAAATGAGAGCTAGCATCTTATATGAGCTTCAACATCCAAATTATTTCTGTGTTTTATTTTCAGTTGCATCATGTAAAAACAATCTGGCATTACATAGAATAATTGCAAATGATAGCAGTTTCTTAACAGCTCATCCTGCAATTTTGTGATCCTCTTCAATTTAACTCATCTGGAAGACTAAAGGAGAAGTAGCAGAAAATTGTTTCAAGGTTGAATCACTAACATTATCCAACATCAGTCTCAATCCTTAATTGTTAAATTCCCAAGTTGAAATTGGTTGATGAACAGTTCCCCTTCCATTTTAAATTATCATTCTTTGGAAACTAATTTTCAAATGTATCTTTTATCCAATCTCTGTTCAACAATGTCAGTTTCTAAAATTAGCCAAACCACTCTATCAAAGTTTCAAATCAGTAAACATATATTTTGCATTTCCAATCAAAACTTGAAAGCTGTTTTGATTGCTGATACATTATCTTCAGTTTTCAGTATGTACAGTGGCATTAAGATACTGCTAAATGGAGCTTCTTTGGCTTATTCCAAATGTTAGTAAGATATGCATAATGGGGAAGCCATGTTATAGCCGAGCTACTTTTAGTTAACGAAGTTTCCCTATTAGAAGGCAAGAGTGTTTCTTGTCTCATCTGAAATATTTGTACTGACATTTTGCCATGGAAGAGTCAAGAAACTTCCATTTTTTAAAAAAGATTACTCATTACTATAGGACTATATCATTTAAAAAACTCCTTACTGTATCACTACAAATAGCTTTGAAATATCTGCAATTGAAAGTTCAGACTTTAATAAAATATGTAATTTGTATGGCATTTATCTGTCACTCTTATAAAAGGTGATGCATCGTAAGAAATGCTATATTTATCTGAGCACCAAACAACAGTATAAAACCTGAATACGTTTTTCTACAACAGCTTCCAGAAAAACCGCTCTTCTCTACCTTCTTTGCCATTGTTCTCAGTTACGCTTGCCATCACTAGATCTTTGCCAACTTATATAATGATGTGACAAAACTTTAAATATTCTTTCTATATTATGTTTACATATAAAAGACCTTCTTTACATTGGCCTGTGTAAGGCATTATACAAAAATTATGGGAAAATATGAAACACCCCTCCCCTTGCCTAGTTATATTGTTAAGATTTCATATGATATTAATTACTTCAATGTAATAAATATCTTAGATATGCTCTCTTGAATTATCTCTAGGTGATGTCATGAGACAACAGCATCAATTGTACTTCCATCACTGCCTTGTTGCAATGTCTACAGTGGGAGGCTTAATAAGCATTTTTCCTAATAGTGCGTGATTCTTCCTCACGTCTGATAGATTAAGTTCTTTTGGAAAAAAAATTCATGAATGCATTTCAGTTGACATATTTAAACTTTGTTGCATACATTTTTATAGGAACATGTTGTTCAATATATACTGGAAGAAATTTATATTATTTTTATGCTTGTTTATTTATGCTTCAAATGATTTAGCAGGAAACACAGGACAATTTTGTAAAATTTTATTACGTGATACTCATTTATTCTTTAAAAAATGAGCACAGATAACAAATGACTTTTGTGTGTCCACCTAATTTTGTGTGAGCTTTTAGAACATAAGTTCATCGGATGTGTGCTTATCAATATGGACAAGAATAGCTGCATAATTAGTTGACACATGTAAACATGGTTCTACTCATCACTTCATTTTAAGCTTGAACAGTCTCATCAAATTCAATGTTAAATTTACTCTTCTAAACTTTCCCTTTTTAATATACAGTATCAAAGAATATAGTTTCACTTTACCTTGAACCCATGTAAAATTTAGAAATTCAAAAGTGAATATAAAAGCACCCCAAATTTAACTCAAACATGAACATAGAAACAAGACAAGAAACAGCTAAAACTAAACTTTCTGTTATCACGACCTGAGCTTATTGACATTAAATATCATTGTACATATACAAGGTTTTGGCCAGTTTGTCACTGTCCTCACTGATAAAAATAAATATTTATTGAGCACCTATCATGTGCCAGGACTGTGCTTCATACTGGAGAGAGAAAAGGGAACAAAAAAGAGCAGTCGAGGCTCTCCTCAAACAGTTGTGTCACCTATGAACTATCTCCACAGATCATTGAACAGGGATTTCATACCTTTTTTAAAGCACAGCTCTTTCTTCAAAGAAAATTAATTCACGATGCCAATATGTAAATTAGATCCTCTAATCGATATCCCTCCTGCTCATCCCTCTTTTCCTCTCAAACAGTCTAAAGCCCTCTAGGAATCTGTGGAACACAATTTGAAAACCACTGTCTTGGACATATTGTCTTCCCTACACTTGATTTGGACTCTCTTATCTACTTTTGAAACATGTATATCAAGCAGACATCATACGTCATAGATAAATTTCATTGTATTAATCAATTATCTATAATGGAGCTTTTTTTCTTTGCAAAACACATTTGCAGTTTGAGCTACTGGTAAAATCGACATTAATTTAATGTGTTACTTACAAATATTCATTCATAGAAAATTTATTTCAATTGGAAAGTTACATATAAAAACATCACTTTTAGGGGCCGCCCCGTGGCCCAGTGGTTAAAGTTCTACGCGCTCAGCTTCGGCGGCCCGGGTCCAAGGTTCGGGTCCCTGGTGCGGACATACTCTGCTCATCAGCCATGCAGTGGAGATGTCCCACATACAGAGCAGAGGAAGATTGGCAGAGACATTAACTCAGGGTGAATCTTACTCACAAAAAAATAAAATAAAATAAAAAGGTTTTTAGAAAACATCACTTTTTTTTTCTGATCACATGATCATTTCAGTAACTAGCATACTGCTCTTACATGGCAAGTCTTCAATTAATATTTATTGAATATTCCCTAATCAAGTCAAGTAATAATTTAGAATAGAATTTAGAACTTTTAACCATTATATATGTTTGATAATTAATTTTAAATGACACATGATATTGAAAGATTATCAACACCTTTATATACTGCTCATATATATATTGATCCTTTACAGATAATATCCTCAAAGATATATTTTGTTAAGAATTCTTTCAGAAATTGTACCTTTAAAATCATATTGGAATATTGAACAGTAAATAATAAAACATATGCTTGTTATTCAATAATATAAAATTAGTCAACATTTGCAACAGATGGCTGCAGGGTGTAATATTTCTGTAAGAATATATTAATTACATAATACATATTTTAAAAGGCTAAAAAGGAAATAAAAAATGTAAGTCAGTGCTATTAATATAACAAGCTCTGTGCACTAATATTCTCCAAGGTTATAGGATCGAGCAGAGAAAGAAGTATGTTTACTTCCATGTTAATATTTTCCTTATTCTCAATACAGGTAATTAGAGGTTTTTCTTAAACATGAAAGTGGTTTCCTCCTCCACATCAAAATGATGTTGAGAGAAAAGAAGTCATATTAGTTTGAGTGATAAGACAAGAAAGATAAAAGAGATGATGAACGGTTGACACTTGTAGAGACTTGACTGTACCATTATGCTGCATGATTTAACCTATACTTTACACAGTAAACAGGTAAACAAACAAATGTGAACTCATCCAAAAACAGAAGTGCTCTAACATATTAAATTTCGCTGATCCTAAAAGAACAACAGGTTTCTTTCCAGTGGTTCATTATAGGTTTGTTCTGAAGGGGAGAGGTGGCCAGACCTGTCAGGGGAGGACTTGTTTGGTCTCTTTGTGTGGTATTTATAGCCTGGTCTGGTTAATGTCAATCTTCACTTTATTGGTATTCTCTTAAATCCTGAAATTTTACCCAGACTTTTCCTTATAAGCCAAATCTTCTCATAGAAAACTCTATGTATATTTTCTGCAATATAAAAGTTCCATGCTTTTCCCTCAAGTTTTTTTTCCCTATTTGCCGCTATATTGTGATGCTTAGTGTAAATTTCACCTAAGATCTGAAATCCAACTTGAGTATTTGCTGTTTATATATGTGCATGATTTTTTTCCACTCTTTAGTAACCAAAATAAACAAAAATCCTTTTTCAGAGTCACAAAGACTGACTCTTTTCTGATAGCCATTGTTGGTAATGGAAGTGGAAAAAAACAATCAATCAGCTACTAGGGAGACAAGAGCTTATGAGCAACAGCTTCTATGTTAAAGAAAGTTATTCCATTTACCATTGGGATGTATGAAAATCAAATGATTCATTACATACAATATGAAAAATAAGATCATATTTTGTTTACCTATGTCTTTTTATTTAAAAAAAACTAAATCTTTGACATTTCTTTTTAAAAGTAAATACCTGAAATACTCTTGATACCTAATGGATTCCTTAAACATCATAACATAGCACTTTATCTTTCTCCTCTACTAGTCTTAGTTTGGATTACAATGGAATAAATGCCAAAAAAAGTAAAATGGAGATTTATGAACCTTCATATATATATTACTAGGAGAAAAAGAACAAATAAGCAATCTAACATAGAAGCATAAGGTACTATATTCTACATATGTATTTATTTAATGTCAATAATATATTTACATCCTTTTCTCAAAAAACATGGGGAATAGAGATATATTTAGGAATATAGGAAGTAGAAACTGAGAGTGATTACTTCCAGTAACACTGCTTCAATCACCAAAAGGAACCTGCATTAAAGGCAGCATAGTTCTGTGGGATTGGTTATCATCTATGACAGAGACAATACAAAATATTTGTTTTTGAAGTTACTGAGCAAGTGGTGGATAGAGGTTAAGAAAAGTTATTTTGAAAATGTATCTTTAATTCGCTATGATAACAAATAATGATAAGATACTTAAAGATATTTCTTTGTCAACTCTTGAGCATCCGAGAACTGTAATAACATTTTTAAGTTGACACCAAGAAAGGAAGTCTTCATATTCTGAGTATAAATATAATAAAGGATTTGTTTTTATAGTATGTCCCATTCAACATTCCTTTGTTTTCCTTTCCCCTAAGTTTTAAAGTCAATAATCTGTTAATTCTTAGTTTCTGTGGCTGAGTTTTGATAACTATTCATATTTCTACTGAGGAAACAAATAATTTTCTAATTTTGAATGATTAATTTTTTATACTTCATGTCATTCAATTTTGTCATAAATTATTATACAATGTCAGTGAATTAACTAAAGGAGTTTCCAATAAATAGATTTGTAGTCTTTCCGGGCTTTTAGGAGGACAGACAGATTATTATTTCAAGATTTGTCAGTCTTATTCATACCTTCAATAATATGGAAAATTTTTACTGCAAATGTCTCGATGGCCCTAAAAATCATCCCACTGATTAATTTGAACACCACTCCCTACTTACCTCTGCTTACATGTTCAGAGGTACAAATGCGGTATTTGCCTATTCCTTTTCCATCCACCTTTTGTAGGTGTTAATACATTTCATAATTTCTTCTCTGATTGTACCAATTCTGTGATCCAGTCTTTACTTCTGATCCCCAATCTTTTTTGTCCCAAATGCCAGGTTGTTTCTTTTTTCAAATATGGTAAATGTGGTAAAAATATTTAAATTGGCATTTAATCTTTCATTACTTTATCCTAAATGTATTACATTTACTCTCCTACCAACCAGACAGGAAGATATTCCTGGTTCACAGATCTTTCTTTCGTATTCTAAGTGTCTAATGTGTTCATATATAGACCAACTCTTAAGTTATCTGTTGCCCAGTACACAACATGCCAAGCATTGGAAATGTGCATTACTTACTTTATACAAGTTGTAATTTTCAAAGATTTTGCAAGTAAAGTTCTTAAGAATAAACTCTCCTACTGCATTTAAACGTGACTTTATTTCTAAAACCACTTTTCAGAAACTTGTAAATTGAACCACGTCCCTAGTTGAAAATTCCAAGTAGATAAGTTTAAATGTAAAAGAAACAAAAAGAAAATTCTACAAAACAAACAGTAGTGTACTTCCCATGTTACGGACCTCAGAGTTATTGCAAGAACTTCCAAGCTCTAAGCAATACTTGAATAAATGTTAATTTTAACATGTATGTATCAAATTCAAGGAACTCCAAATACTCTCGTGATTAATAAGATTGAAATTTATTGAAGATATTACACAATGTTAA
The DNA here is from genome assembly GCF_037783145.1 of Equus przewalskii. Taxonomy (NCBI): domain Eukaryota; kingdom Metazoa; phylum Chordata; class Mammalia; order Perissodactyla; family Equidae; genus Equus; species Equus przewalskii. The sequence goes on from NC_091850.1 coordinate 20,000,170, forward strand.
TAGTTTTGACTTTTATATATTTTCTCAATCAATATGCACTGATAAATTCTTGGGCTCAAATGAGATTTTTAAAATTATTATTTTAAAAAGAAGTCTTTTTTTATTTGGAAAGTGTGGAAACCACTTATTTAAAGTTCATATTGTTGATGCAGACAGTGTACCTGAAAACGGATTTTTACTGATGAGTGAAGCTATTGCTAATCTCCAAGTTCAAAGACACTGCTGCAGGAACTCATGCTCTGCTTTGAGAATCTGCCTAGCTTCAGACATCAGCAGTGTCCAGCAGCGTCTTTCACACTATCCATAGCACATGGTTTGGACCTAGGGGCTCTGGTTACAGAAACTGGTGTCCTTGGTGAATGACTCCTACCTCCGGTCTGAGAGATTCTTGAGATATCTTTTTTTTAAGTCTCTCTCCCTAGGATTGCAGTTTGTCTGTCTCAGGACTGCCCGGGAGGCTGCGGACACTTCCTGCCTGTCCAGAGCTCTGCAGCGACGTTTGAAGTGGTGTTTTGGTGTGTCAGTGAGCAGAGCAGTCTGTAAAAAATAAATTTGTTCCTGAAAGATGTTTTTGAAAATCTTTCAAAGCACTTCAAAGAACGTTTCGGTTTTCTAAAACCCTTTGAGCTAGCACCATTTCAGAATAAGAATGAATTTCATATTATTAAAATTTCTTATGAAAAGTTGGCAAAAACACGCCCCCTTTTAAAATAAGCTCAAGTGTTTTTTGAAATAATATCAAATCTTGCATCTAGCAACATCTAAGTACTTATGGATTTCATTGAGTAGAGAGTTGAATTAAGTGTATTGATAACCTAATACAAAGAAACACATATAAGAGAAATAGTCTAAAATATTAATTTTGCATAAGTTGACTTATACTGTGAGTGTTATCGATTCTAATGGCAAAAAGAATTTCAAAATATCAATTGTAACATTTTTGGATTAAATTTAACCTTTAGAAAAACAGTGTGACAAAACCTGTCATAATGGTTGTATTTTATCATTGTCTCTAAGTCTGCCTTTCTTTAAAGTTAAGCTTCCCACATATAATTGTCTACATAAAAGCCTTATAAAGTCTTTCTTAATATGATTGGACGTCTACCATCATTCTTTTGCCTTAAGAACACTTGCCTTGCATCTCTTTGTCTGAGGTCTATTTTTCCCAAGGAACCAGCTGCTGCCTCCAAATCTTTATTACATCTCTGTATCAGTGAAATTACAAACTTCACTGCACCCGTCTAAAGTCAGGTTCTGGAACATCTCTAAATTAAGGACAACTATGAGCTTTGTTTCCGCCAAGTCCCAAGATTTGAGGGGAGAAATGGCTAGAAGTCAGAGTCAAAAACATAAATAAGTAAAGGAGTAAAATTTAGCCTGGAATTTTATTTCAGCTGAAAAGTTATTCTTGATATTTTCCAACCAGTCTGTTCATTGAAAACATTTACTTTTTTTCTAATTTCATGGACACTACACCTCCTTTCTTTCTGAACATTATGACCTGCCTGATACTTCTGCTCAAAATCTGAAAGATTTTCTGGAATTTCCTTGTTGCTCCTGGAAATCCATGTCATTCATTCTGTCTCTCGCAGGCTGGATGCCTTTTAATTTTTGAAAGGTCTTCGAAACTTGATTTATGTTTTCATTATGGAAACATTTCTTGAGGTTTGAGTGGAAAATATAATAACTGTGATACGAAGGAAAGGGACAAGGGAGTCTAAGAAAGGGGAATAAAAATTAGTTTAACATAATATCTTTCTTCTCTACATTCATTTCTTTTATAATGCATCTTATTTACGTCTATTTCCTGGAAAACAAGGTTATCATCCTCTACTGCTTTTATTTGTTTCTTAATTGTTGTGGCCACCTGAGTTATGGGTGAGGAGCGGACGTCCCAGGGGAGGGAGGGGCAATAAATCAAAACTTATTTTTTAAATAATATTTTACCATTGTTGTCTAGCTCTAGTTCCTGAAATCCAAATTCTTATTGTCTAAATCCTTGCTAATATCTTAGACAGGAATAAAAACTTCTTTTGGGATTCAAAAGTAAAAATTCTTATATAAATATAATATTTTTAGCAATACTCAGAAATGTTTAAGACTATCTCTGTATGATGTTGAACCCCATGACCAGGTGGATCGTAAAGAGGTTCCTTGCCACTCATCTATACAATTGCCTAGAGTTTTGACTAAACTGAAGGTAACAACACAAGGCTTTGACATTTTGTTGAGAGAGACTAAGATCAAAGGTCTAGCCCAAAGCTTAAAGGGACAAAGAGGCTAAAAATGACTTTTTTCCTCCATTGCTTTCCAGGAGAAGATGAAGGAGAAGCCTGAAAGTTAGATCATATTATCACCCTGTTTTAGATATGGAAAGCAGTTTCTGGATAATCCAAACTCTACATTTTCTAAATGAAGTAAGAGTAGACATTACAGTGTTATTTAGTATTCTGACATAACAGAACAGTGATTTTTCCACTCTACCACAAAGTTTCTGTATTTTATACACTCTATCGCTAATCTAGATTATTAAAGTAACTTTTCAATAGGGTTGCCTCTCCCTGATCTCTCCCTTCTAGACTTCATTTTACACATGACTTCCAAATTAATAGTCCTAAATATTAATTTGATCATGACACTCTCTTACCCCACATCTTTCAATGATATACTAGTGTCAAAGGAAAATACTTCCTTTCTAGAAGGATACTCTATCCCAAAGACTTGTCCACTTCTTACTTCCCTGTGATACCTCCTTGGCCTCACCAGCTCATAGAAAAATGTCCTCAGGATTTATTGCTTAACCTAATCCTAAACAAATTGTAATTTAGTGATAGATGAAAAAATGCTTTTATAAACAATAATATATTTTATATGTTATTGTGATTATTACTTCCCTTGGTATTCTCCATAATGCCTTGTATAGAGATTTAGGCACAGTAGGTAATCACTTAAATGTGTGATCCATTAATTAACATACCTTATTTGTGATTCTATAGTAGATCATCATGGTAACAGGATGAGGAGGATGATGAAGATGATGATAAAGGAAAGGAAGAGGAGAAAGCACATGACAAATATAAATTAACTGATAAATATAACACCAAAACAATTGGGAAGTTGTTCTGGAACATCATCCACTTGCTTTTTTGGTTCTTCTTTCCAGATTTTCAGTTACTGAATGGCCTCATTCTATTTTAGCAACCCCCACAAGTTAGCTCAGCAGACTCCCAACTGGACTGTTCATAGGAAACCAAGGCTTCATGTCCTTACTGCCTACAATCTCTATCAAAATCTACCCAATCTTGTTCCAGTTCTTGGTCATGAGAGTTAATTGTTGTCCGTGTTCTTCCCCACTTACCTGTATAGGATCTAATGGAAAAAGTTCTGGAAGAGTTTACATATCCCAACTGTCTAGTATTTTAGGTGTAATTGCTGAAATGCTATTCCAGAGAAGGGCTCCTTGTGTTCTTCAGTTCTTTCACTTACCTTCTGAAGCTATTCTCATTGATTTCATCCAAAAATGTTAGTTAAAGCAAAACACAACTGGAAAAGAAGTAGAAAAGTTGTCAAAGAATTACTTTCTAACAAGAAATTTGACAAGATAGCTTCACAGAGGAATTCTTTGCAAATTTCAGTAATTGGACATATTTTGTGATGTAATAAAAATAATTCTAGGCATACATGCACACAATTAAAAGCCTTCAAATTAATTTAATGGCAGACATAAATCCAAAATCTGACACAGACGAAAAAATAAAAAATACTACAGATACTTTAACTTATTTCCTATATATACAGATATTTCTAAAGTAAATATAGGAGTAAATTTTTAAAATAATTCAGAATAACTGAATAGAATTTGTAACAAGAATGGAAGAAAATCTATTCATATAACATATCAACTAGTTAAAGGGGAAAAACTCAATAGAAATTAAAAGAAAAAACTTAATTTACCATAAATTTATTCCCCAAAACAAGACAAAAGAACTTTCAGTAATTATTGGAAAAATAGCTATTTCCTTACCATGATCAAGAATCCTCAGCCTAAGCTAATAGCCAACTTCACGTTTAATGGCAAAACATTAAAGGCTTTAAAAAATAAATTTAGGAACAAGACTAGATACCACAAATTTAAATATTTTTGTCAAGTGTTAGATTTACAACATAAAGAAAGAGAATATCTACCAGAAAGAAGAAACAAATATTAAATTATTTGCTGATACAAAACTGTCTATCAGGGCACCATTATCATGGCGATGTGACAGTACCTTTTGTCTCTCCCCTTTAATCTATGGTGAGTAAAAATTCCATAACCCAACAAAGGCTACATTGCCCAACATACCGGGACGTCAGAGAGATCCATACATTGATACATACAAAGGTAGGTGGATTGGAGTACATAGAGAAGGCTAAATGGGGGAACAGCAGAGGCTGAGCCCAGGACTCTAGAACCTGGCTGCGGTGGCTGAGCCAGCCACCACCAGCACCAGAGAAACTGATGGGCAGCAGTGGAGGCATGCATGAAACTCCAGCCAGATAGCCAGGGTGGTATCTGTGGCCATGGGGGATGGAGCAGCAACAGAGGCAGGGCCCCATTATCTTGAGCCCCCAGCCATGGCTCAGAGCCTGTTAGCAACAGCGGAAGTGTGCACAGGAAACCAACATCCCAATCACAGTGGCGCTTGCAAACACAAGACAACAGGCAACAGCAGAGGCAGTGCCTTGCAAACCTGGTTCCTTCCCAGTCCCAATTCTCATCCTGCCACAGTGGCAGAGCTTCCAACTCAGGTGATCCTGGATACACTGGAGGCATCAGCCACACCTCTACCGCCAGCAGTGAAGACAGTGACCACTTTGACACCAGCAATAGCAATGCATTAGTGACCACAAGAGGTGCAGGCAGCAGCAATGAGAGTACCAGCAACACCCAAATAGAGGCAGTAGTTGGTGGAATGTGCAGATCCTCAAATATAGCAAGAGGCAGCTCAGGTAAGAGAAACCAAAAACCAGCGCTATAGCTCCACCTACTGAAAAACAAAAGAAAGGCCTCTAATCTCCTACTGTTAGAAAAGTTTGAATCAAAACAAAGAAAGATATGCCTAAATAAAAAAGTGTCTGCTATGACAAATGCACTGGCAGAGGAGTAACTCAGCAAGCACCACAAAAAAGCCACAGTGACATGGCATCACAAAAAGAGGACAATTCTCCAGAAACCAAACATAAAGTCATGGAAGACTGTGACCTAACTGATAAAGAATTCAAAATAGCCATCATGAAGAAATTCAATGGGCTACAAGAAAACTCAGAAAGGCAGTTCAATATGCTCAGGAATAAAATCAGTGCTCAGAAGGAATACTTTACCAAAGAGATTAAAACTAAATAAGAACAAACAAAAATTTCAGAGCTGAAGAACTCAACATATGAGATTTAAAAAATGTGTTTCTAACTGGAAATAGAGCAGACTACATGGAAGAGAGAATTAGCAAGCTCGAAGATAGAAACCTGGAAATGATGCAAATAGAAGAGGTGACAAAACTAAGATTTTTTAAAAATGTGGAAATTCTATGAGACTTATCCAACTCCATTAGAAAGATCAACATAAATATAATGGATATCCCAGAAGAAGAAGAAAGAGATAAGGGAGCAGAGAGCTTATTTAAAAAATAATAACTGAGAACTTCCCAAATCTGGGGGAGGAATTGAACATACAAATCCATGAAGCTAATCCAACACCCAGTTATCTCAATGAAAAAAGACCTTCAGCAAGACACATGATAATAAAGCTGTTAAAAGTCAGTGACAAAGAAAGAATATTAACGACAGCCAGGGGGAGAAAACACAATAATGTACAGGGAAACTTCATTAGACAATCAACAGATTTCTCAGCAGAAACTCTACAGGCCAAGAGAGAGTGGAATGATATACTCAAAATATTGAAAGATAAAAACCGTCAGTCAAGAATACTCTATCCAGCAAAATTATCTCCCGAATGTGAAGGAGAAAAAAAGGCTTTCCCAGAAACAAAAGCTGAGGGAACTCATCACCACTAGAACTGCCTTACAAGAAATGTTGAAGGGACCCCTGCTACCTGCAATGAAAAAGCAAAGGAATACAAAGCTTTGAGCAAGGTGATAAATAGACAGACGGAATCAGAAAGTGATAACTCTATATCAGAATATGTTAGTAAACACTTAATTATAATATAAAAGGTAAAGGAAAACAAAGCATTAAAAATAACTGTAACCACTTCAATTTGGTAACAAACTCATAATACAAAAAAGAATAATTTGTGACAATAAAAACATAGAAGAAGAAGAGGAAAAAGACAGAACCTGCATAGGCAGATGAACATAAGAGGTTATCAGCAGAAAAAGGACTCTTATCTATGAGATCTTTTGTATAAACTTCATGGTAATCACAAAACACAAATTTGGAGCAGAGTCACAAAACATAAAAATAGAGGAAACTGAGAAACGTAGCACAGAAAACTACCAAACTGAAATAGAAGGCAGAAATACAACAAAAAAGAAACAAAGGAAATATAGAGTAACCAGAAAAAAAAAAGGTAAAATGACAGTATAAAGCCCTCATATATCAATAATCACCCTAAAAGTAAATGGATTGAATTCACCAATCAAAAAACACAGACTGGCTGCATGGATTAAAAAACAAGACCCAACAATATGCTGCATCCAGGAGATTGTTCTTAGCTTTAAAGACAAACATAAGTTGAAAGTGAAGAGACGGAAGATCATATTTTAAGCAAATAGCAACCAAAAAAACCCTTGTATAGCCATAATTACTTCAGACAAAATAGACTTCAAGCGAAAAACAGATAACAAGAGACAAAGACAGACATTATATAATGATAAAGGGGACAATTCATCAAGCAGACACAACATTTATTAATATATATGCACCTAACATAGGAGCACTAAAGTATATAAAGCAATTATTAACAGACCTAAAGGGAGAAATGACAGCTACACAATAATACTAGGGGACTCTAACACCCTACTAATATCAAAGGATAGATTATTTAGACAGAAAGTCAACAAAGAAACATTGGCATTTAAAAAAAAACATTAGGGGGCTGGCCCAGTTGTGCAGCAGTTAAGTTCTTAAGTTCCGCTTCAGTGGCCCAGGGTTTGCTGGCTTGGATCCCAGGTGAGGACCTATGCACCACTTGTCAAGCCATGCTGTGGTAGGTATCCCACATATAAAGGAGAAGAAGATGAGTATGGATGTTAGTTCAGGGCCAGTCTTCCTCAGCAAAAAAAGAGGAGTATTGGCAGCAGATGTTAGCTCAGGGCTAAACTTTCTCAAAAAAAAAATTAGATCAGATGGACTTATATACATAAGTTTTATGTATATTTATATATATATAAAACATTCCATCCAAAAGCAGGGGAATACACATTCCTCTCAAGTGCACATGAAACTCTTTCAAGGATAGGACATGTTGGGAAACAAAACAAGTTTCAATAAATTGAAGAAGATTGAAATCATACTAGGCATTTTTTCAGACCACAATAGTATGAAACTAGAAATCAACTACAAGAAGAAAGGTGGAAAAGTCACAAGTATGTGGAGGCTAAACAATATGTTATGGAACAACTACTGGATCAATGAAGAAATCAAAGGAGAAAACAAAAAATACCTGAAGATAAATGAAAATGAAAACACAACATCCCAAAATCTACGGGAGGCAACAAAAGCGGTACTAAGAGGGAAGTCTATACAATACAGGCCTACTTCAAGTAATAAGAAAAATCTCAAACAATCTAACATTATAACTAAAGGAATTAGAAAAAGAAGAACAAAGACCAAAGTCAGTAGAAGAAAGGAAATAATAATAATCAGAGTGGAAATTAATGAAATAGAAACTAAAAAGACAACCGAAAAGAGCTGGTTCTTCAAAAAGATAAACAAAATTGACAATCTTTAGCTCAACTCACTAAGAATAAAACAGCGAAGGCTCAAATAAAATCAGAAACAAAAGAATTGAAATCACAATAAAAATACAGAAGATTATAAGAAAATACCATGAAAAGGTTTACACAAATTGGATGACCTAGAAGAAATGGATAAATTCTTAGATTCATACAAACTTTCAAAAGAGAATCTGAATAGACCAATAATTAGTAAGGACATTGAAATGGTAATCAAAACCTTACCAAAAAACAAAAACTCAGGACCAGATGGCTTCTCTGTTGAATTCTACCAAACATTCAAAAAAGATTTAACACCTATACTTCTCAAACTGTTCCAAAAAATTGAAGAGGATAGGATACTTTCTAATTCATTTTACAAGGCCAACATTACCCTGATACTAAAACCAGCCAAAGACAACACAAAAAAAGAAAATTGCTGCCCAATATTGGTGATGAATCTAGATATAAAATCCTCAGCAAAATATTAGCAAATTGAATACAACAATACATTGAAAGGATTATACACCATAATCAACTGGCGTTTATCCCTGGGATGCAAGGATGATTCAACATCCTCAAATCAATCAACATGATATACCAGATTAACAAAATTAAGAATAAAAATCACACAATCATCTCAATAGATGCAGAGAAAGCATCTGACAAGATTCAGCATCCACTTATGATAAAAATTCTAAGAAAATTGGTATATAGAAAGAAGGTACCTTAACACAATAAGGGCCATATGCAACAAACCCGTAGGTAAACTCATACTTAATGGTGAAAAACTAAAAGCTATCCCTTTAAGAACAGGAACAAGACAAGGACGCTCATACTCACTGCTCTTATTCAACACAGTACTGCAAGTCCAAGCCAGGGCAATTAGGCAAGAAAAAGAAATAAAAGCTACCCAAATTGGAAAGGAAGAAGTGAAACAGTCATTATTCTCAGATGACATGATTTTATATATAGAAAACACTAAAGAATCCACAAAAAAAATCTATCAGAAATAATTAAGTAAAGTAAAGTTGCAGGGTACTAAATCACCATACAAAAATCAGTCACCTTTCTATACACTAACAACAAACTAGCAGGAAGAGAAATCAAGAATACAATCCAATTTATACTTGCAATGAAAAGAATAAAATACCTAGGAATAAATTTAATCAAAACTGGTGAAATACCTGTACAGTGAAAATTATAAGATGCTTTTGAAAGAAATTAAAGAACACAAAGAAATGGAAAGATATTCCATGTTCATGGATTAGAAGTATTAACATAGTTAAAATGTCTGTATTACCTAAAACAATCTACAGATTCAATAGAATTACAATAAAAATTGCAGCAACATTTTTCATAGAAGTAGAACAAAGAATTCTAAAATTTATATGGAACCCTGAATAGCCAAAGCAGTTTTGAGAAAAAAGAACAAAGCTGCAGGTATGATACTCCCTGATTTCAAAATATACTACAAAGCTATAGTAATCAAAACAGCATGGTACTGGCAGAAAAACAGAAACATGATCAATGGAACAGAATAGAACCCAGAAATAAACCCCACACATTTATGGACAGCTAATTTTCAACAAAGGAGCCAAGAACATGCAACAGAGAAAGGAAAGTCTCTTCTATAAATAGTGTGGGGAAAGAAGACAGCCACATGCAAAAGAATTAAAAGTAGATCATTATCTTACACCATACACAAAAATTAATTCAAAATGAATTAAAGACTAGCATGTAAGACCTGAAACCATAAAAATCTTAGAAGAAAACCTAGGCAGTACACTCCTTGACATCAGTCTTAGAAATATCTTTTGAATATGTCTCCTCAGGCAAGGAAAACAGAAGAAAAAATAAGCAAATAAGACTACATCAAACTAAAAAGCTTCTGCAGGCAAAGGAAAGTAGCAAGAAAATGAAAAGACAACCCATCAATTGGGAGAAGATATTTGCAAATAATATATTCAATAAGTGGTTAATATCCAAAATATATAAATTACTCATACAACTGAAAAACAAAAAATAAACAACACAATTGAAAAATGGGCAGGGGATCTGAACAAACATTTTTCCAAACATGATATATAGATGGCCAACAGGTACATGAAAAGATGTTCAACATCATTAAGTATCAGAGAAACGCAAATCAGAACTACAATGAGATATCACCCCGTATTCATCAGAATAGCTATAATTAACAAGACAAAGAAATAGCAAGTGTTGGAGAGGATGTGGAGAAAAGGAAACTCTCTTACACTGCTGGTGGCAATGTAAATTAGTGCAGCCTCTATGGAAAACAGTATGGAGATTCCTCAAAAAATTACGACCAGAACTATCATATGATCCAGCTATTTCACATTTGGATGTTTATCCAAAGAATATGAAAAACCAATTTGAAAAAATATATGCACCCCTATGTTCGTTGTAGTCTTATTTACAATAGCCACAGCGTGGAAACTATCCAAGTGCCATCAATAGATGAATGGACAAAGAAGATGTGGTGTACATACACAATGGAAAACTAATGTCATAAAAAAAGATGGAATTGTGTCATTTGCAACAACATGGATGGACTTTGAGGGTATTAGGTGAAGTGAAATAAGTCAGAGGAAGAAAGACAAATAATAGTATGATTTCACTTATATGTGGAAGATTTTAAAGAAAAACACATAGAGATAGAGATTGGATTGGTGGTTACTAGAGAGGAAGGCAGGTGGGAGGGATGAGAGTGGTAAAGAGAGACAAATTTGTATGGTGACGAATGGAAACTAGACTTCTGGTGGTGAAGACAATGTAATCTATACAGAATTCGAAATACAATGATGTACACCTGAAATTTAAATAATATTATAAAATAATGTTGCCTCAACTTAAAAAAAGCTATCTAAAAAACTCCTATAAATTGAACTGAAAAACTGTTAGAATTATTAGGATGGATAAGGAAATTGACAAGATGCAACATAAACATATAAAAACTTTTCTGTATAGTAACAACAGTTAAATTTATGAAAATGTTTTATTCATAAGAGCAACAAAAATATGAAATAGAGGACAAAACTTCAATAAGAAACATACAACATCACGTTGCTGGGAAGATGGTGGCATCAAAGGACTCTGAGATCACCTCCTCCAACAAACTCAACAACTTTACAACTACTCTTGGAACAATTGCCCATGAGAGAGAACTGAACACTGGATGAAAAGAAACCCTACAACAAGGGACAGTTTTGACTGAAGTGGAAGAGGCAGAAATTCCTTTCTGAAGAAGAAAAAGCCATGTTTTAGCCATGGTGCTTCAGCCAGGAGCAATCTTAAGGTACAAAGCTTTTCCTGGAGGAGTGGGGGATCTGAGCAGGAGAGCTGTGCCACAATAAGCAGCTTTGGGACTCAGCACAATCAAGATAAGTGTCATAATATCTGGCTTTGCTGGCTATTAACAACAATAGGGAATACCCCTAGAAAAGCTGTCGGACATAAGGGGAAAGAAAGCCCACTCTTAAAGGGCCCATGCACAAATTCACCCATTTCAGAAAGCAACCTAAAATCACCAGGAAGAAATGTGCATGGTCCTTTGGTGAAAAAAGACTCATTTGAAAGGCTCTAGGTGCATCTCAGCAAGAGGAGAGACCTCCTCAGGCTGGGACCACCTCCCCAAGGCCTGAGAAATTGGTGGCAGCCATTATTGTGACCTAGTACAGGCATGCTGACATAGATGCCGGCAAACACCATTGGAGTTCTTCCTCTGGCCTGTTAGTGCAGGGGTCTGCCCACCCAACAGAGCACTGGTTTAATCCAGCTCAGGCAGGGAAGGCAGCCTGCCATAGGGACTGTTCGCAGCCAACACCAAGCCCTCTGGGAACTTGTGGGCCCACATAGGCAGGGTGTGTGGGACGACTACAGCCAGTGAGTGAGTCAGCCTTTGTGGGACAGGGCATGTGCAACGGGTGGACCCATGTGGTGGAGTGTGTGGGGCCTCTGCAATGGGGCGACTGGGTCTGCTTCACTGGGTCAGGGGGCATGCACAGGGCAGCACTGTGTTGACAGTGTGTGTGGCCCTGGGGGTGGTGGGGCTTGTCAGCTACAGCAGACTTGTGCTTCTCAAACAGCCACGAAGGTGAACAGCTACACCTTCCAAACCCCGAAACAAGTGGGCACGCCCATGCCTGGGGCTGGCTCCTCTCAGCTGCAATCCTGAGAGAGCTGACAACAGCCTTGCAAGCCAGTGGCCTACAGCAATTGTAAACCCCTGAGCCTAGCACCCAGCCATGCTGGGGCCTATTCATTTAACAGAAAATTGCAACAGGAATGTGCTATTAGACCTTGCAGCCAACTATGCTGGGGCTCTCCATACCCGATAAAGTGACTGAAGGGTCCATAGCAACTACCCACAGCTGACCATTACAACAAGTTGGCCAGGGGAACAGCATAGCCTTCCTGTGTACCTGTAGCAAGAGCAACCCTGCCACAACAGAAGGACATGTAGCTCACACAGGGGACACTCCTGGAACATTTCGAACTGATGATGAGAGGGAAGGACACTGTTGGGCATCATAAGGCATCTTTTCCATAATGCCACATCTCCAAGATCAGGAGATGTAGCTGACCTATCTAATTCTTACCTAAGACGTAGCTGACCTACTTAATGAGCACAGAGAAAGAGGCAAAACGAGGAGACAAAGGAATATGTACCAAGCAAGAGAACAGGAAAAACTTCAGAAAAAGAATTAAACAAAATAGAGATAAACAATCTACCTGAAAAAGAGTACAAACTAATAGTCATAAGGATGCTCACTGATCGTAGGAGAAGAATGGAAGAACTCAGTGAGAACTTCAACAAATAATCGGAAAATATAAAAAAGGAACCAGTCAGAAAAGAAGAATATAATACTATCAATGAAAAATTCACTAGAGGAACTCAATAGCAGAGTAGTTGATACAGAAGAACAGATCAGCAAGCTTGACAAAAGACTAGAGGAAATCACCCAAACTGAACAGATAAAAGAAAAAAGAATTAAAAAGAATGAGAACAGTCTAGGGGACCTCTGGGACAACATCAAGTGCGCTAACATTCATATTATAGGAGCCCCAGAAGGAGAGGAGAGAGACAAAGGGGCAGAGAATCTATTTGAAGAAATAATGGATGAAAAATTTCCTAACCTAAGGAAGGAAACAGACATCCAAGCACAGGAAGTACAGAGAGCACCAAAGAAGATAAACCCAAAGGAAAGCATGCAAAGACAAATTATAATTAAAATGTCAAGAATGGAAGATAGACAATCCTAAAACCTGCAAGACAAAGGCAACAAGTTACATACAAAGGAAACCCCATAAGGCTATCAGCTGACTTCTCAGCAGAAATCTTACAGCCTAGAAGGGAGTGGCATGATATATTTAAAGTGCTGAAAGGAAAAATATCTACAGCCAAGAATACTGTACCCAGCAAGGTTGCCATTCAGAATGGAAGGAGATAGAGTCTCCCAGAAAAAGCTAAAATTAAAGGAGTTTATCAACAAGAAACCAGCCTTACAAGAAATGCTAAAGGACTTACTTAAGTGGAAAAGAGAAGACCACAAACAGGAACAAGAAAATTATCAAAACAACAACAACACAATCACTGGTAAAGGCAAATATACAGTAAGTGTAGCAGATAAAACACCTATGAAGCTAATAGGAAGGTCAAAAGACGAAAGTACTGAAATTATCTATTTCCGTGATAAGAGGGTAACAGATACCCACACACACAAAAGAGGTTAAATATGACACCAAAAACATAAAATGTGGGAGGAAGGGTATAAAAAGTAGAGCTTTAATCAAGAGGTCAAACTAAAGAGACCATCAACTTAATATAGATTGCTGTATACATAGGTTATTATATATGAACCTCGTGGTAATCATAAACCAGAAACATATAATAAATATACAAAAATTTAAGAGGAAGGAACCCAAACAAAATACTAAAGAAAGCCATCAAACCACAAGGGAAGAGACCAAGAAAAGAAAAAAGGAACAGAGAAGAACTACTAAAACACCCAAGAAAAAAGTAACAAAATGGTAACAAGTACGTTCTTATCAATAGCTACTTTAAATGTCAATGGACTAAGTGCTCCAAACAAAAGGCATAGGGTGGCCAAGTAGATAAAACCTCAAGACCCATATATATGCTGCATACAAGAGAGGCACTTCAGACCTAAAGACACTCACAAACTGAAAGTGAAGGGATAGAAAAAGATACCCTATGCAAACGGCAATGAAAACAAAGCTGGAATAGCAATACTTACATCAGACAAAATAGAATTTAAAACAAAAAGTGTAATAGGAGACACAGAAGGGTACTACATAGTGATAAAAGGTACAATCCAGCAAGAGGCCATAACACTTGTAAATATCTACACACCCAACACAGGAGCACCTAAATATGTAAAGCAATTATTAACAAACATAAAAGGAGAAATAGACAGCAACACAACAATAATAGGAGACTTTAACACTCCACTTACACCAATGGATAGATCATTCAAACAGAAGATCAATAAAGAAACAGCCTTAAAGGACACATTAGACCAGATGGACTTAGTAGATATATCCACAACATTCCCTCCAAAACCCATAGAATACACATTCTTTTCAAATGTACATGGAATGTTCTCCAGGATTGATCACATATTAGGCCACAAAATTTGAGAAGATCGAAAGAATACCAAGCATCTTTTCTGACCACAACAGTATGAAACTAGAAATAAACCACTGGAAGAAAACCAGAAAAGCCAAAAATATGTGGAGATTAAACAAAATGCTACTGAACAACGATTGGATCAATGAATAAATCAAAGGAGAAACCAAAAAACACCTGGAGACATATGAAAATCAAAATATGACATGCCAAAATTTGTGGGACACAGCAAAAGTTGTAAGAGGGACGCTTGTAGCAATACAGACCTACTTCAACAAACAATAAAAATCTCAAATAAACAATCTAACAGTGCACCTAAAGGAACTGTAAAAAGAAGAACAAACAAAGCCCCAAATCAGTAGAAGGAAGGAAATAAAAAAATCAGAGTAGAATTAAATGAAATAGAGACTAAAAAAAATAGAAAAAATCAATGAAACCAAGATCTGGTTCTTGGAAATGATAAACAAAATTGACAAACCTTTAGCTAGAGTCACCAAGAAAAAAGGAGAAAAGGCTCAAATAAATAAAATCAGAAATGAAAGAGGAGAAATTACAATGGATACCTCAGAAATACAAATGATTATAAGAGAATACTATAAAAAGGAACACGCCAAAAAATTGGATAATCTATAAGAAATGGATAAATTCTTAGAATCATACAACTTTCCAAAACTGAATCAAGAAGAAATAGACAATTTGGATAGACCAATCAGCAGTAAGGAAATCAAAACAGAAATCAAAAATCTCCCAAAAAATAAAAGTCCAGGCCCGGAGTGTGACTTCCTGGTGAATTCTACCAGACATTCAATGAGGACTTAATATGTATCTTTCTCAAACTGTTCCAAAAAATTGAAGAGGAGAGGAAGTTTCCTAACTCATCATATAAGGACAACACTACTATGATACCAAAACCAGACAGGGACAACACAAAAAGAGAAAATCACAGACTAATATCACTGATGAGCAGCAATGCAAAAATCCCCTACAAAACACTAGCAAATCGAACACAACAATACATTAAAAAGATCACACACCATGATCAAATGGGATTTATTCCAGGGATGCAGGGATGGTTCAACATCAGCAAATCAATCAATGTGATACACCATATTAACAAAAGGAAGAATATAAACCACATGATCATCTCAATAGATGCACAGAAAGCATTTGAAAAGATACAGCATCGATTTATGATAAAAACTCTGAATAAAATGGGTATAGAATGAAGGTACCTCAACACAATAAAAGCCCAATAAATATATGACAAACCCACAGCTAATATCATACTTAACGGTGAAAAACTGAAATCTATCCTTTAAGAACAGGAACAGACAAGGATGCCCACTTTCACCTCCTATTTAACACAGTATCGTTAAATACTGTGTCCTAGCCAGAGCAATGAGACAAGAATGAAGAAATAAAAGGGATCCAAATTGGAAAAAAGAAGTGAAACTGTTACTATTTGCAGATGACACGATTTTATATATAGAAAGCCCTAAAGAATGCATCAAAATCTTTTAAAAAATAATAAGTGAATGCGATAAAGTTGCAGGATACCAAATCAACATACAAAAATCGGTTGTGTTTCTATACACTAACAATAAAGTAGCAGGAAGAAAAATTAAGAATACAATCCCATTCACAACTGCAACAAAAAGAATAAAATATCAAGGAGTAAATTTAACAAAAGAGGTGAAAGAACTGTACACTGAAACTATAAAACATTGTTGAAATAAATTGAAAAAGACACAAAGAAATGGAAAGATATTCTATGCTCTTGGATTGGAAGAATTAACATAGTTAAAATATCCATAGTTCCTAAAGAAATCTACAGATTCAATGCAATCCCTATCAAAGTTCCAATGACATTTTACAGAAATAGAACAAAGAATCCTAAAATTTATATGGAACAAAAAAAGACCCTGAATAACCAAAGAAATCCTGAGAAAAAAGAACAAAGCTGGAGATATCACATTCCCTGATTTCAGAACATACTACAAAGCTATAGTAGTCAAAACAGCATGGTACTAGCGCAAAAACAGACACACATATCAATGGAACAGACTTGAGAGCCCAGAAATAAACCCACACATTGATGGAGAGCTAATTTTTGACTAGGGAGTCTAGAGTTTACAATGGAGAAAGGAAGGTTTCTTCAATAAATGGTGTTTGGAAAACAGGACAGCCACATGCAAATGAATGAAAGTAGATTATTATCTTACACTAGACATAAAAATTAACTCAAAATGGACTAAAGACTTGAATGTAAGACCTGAAACCATAGAAATTCTAGAAGAAAACATAAGCAGTACATTCTTCGACATTGGTCTTAGCAGCAAATTTTCAAGTACCATGTCTCATCGGGCAAGGGAAAGAATAGAAAGAATAAACAAATAGGATTACATCAAACTAAAATCCTTCTGCACAGCAAAGGAAACCACCAAAAAAACAAAAAAACCTAACAATTGGGAAAAGATATTTGCAAACCATATACCTGATAAGAGGTTAATCCAAAATATATAAAGAACTCATACGTCTCAACAACAAAAAAACTAATAACCCAATTAAAAAATGGGCAAAAGATCTAACCAACATTTTTCCAAAGAAGATATAAAGATGGCCAACAGACACATGAAAAGATGTTCAATATCACTAATTGCTAGGGAAATGCAAATCAAAACTACAATGAGTTACCACCTCACCCCCGTCAAAATGGTTATAATTAACAAGATAATAAGTAAGAACTGTTGGCAAAGATGTAGAGAAAAGGGAACTCAAAGACACTGCTGGTGGGAGTGCAAACTGATGCAGTCACTATGGAAAACAAGATCGAGATTCCTCAAAAAATTCAGAATAGAACTACCACACGATCCAGCTAGTCCACTGCTGAGTATTTATCCAAAGAACATGAAAACATGAAGGCATAAAGATGCATGCACCCCTATGTTCATTGCAGCATTATTCACAATAGCCAAGACTTGGAAACAACCTAGGTGCTCATCGAGGAACGAATGGATAAAGAAGATGTGGTGTATATACACAATGGAATACTACTCAGCCATAAGAAAAGATGAAATCTTGCTATTTGTAACAACATGGGTGCATCTTGAGAGTATTATGCTAAGTGAAATAAGTTAGAGGGAGAAAATCAAATACCATATGATCTCACTCATAAATAGAAGGTAAAGCAGTAACAAACAAATGCATAAAGCAGAGATTGAATTGGTGGTTACCAGAAAGGAAGGGAGAGAGGAGGCTGAAAGGGGTGATTCACACACGTGTATGGTGATGGATGGTAATTAGTCTTTGGGTAGTGAACATGATGTAACTTACAGAGAAATCGAAATACATTGATGTACACCTGAAATTTATATAATGTTATTAACCAATGTTACCTCAATAAATAAATAAATAAATAATTTTAAAAACTGGAAAAAAAGAAATTTACAAAACCTAAGAGAAGAAAATTGTTAAAAATTTCTAAGATATATAAATGGAAACTTCAATAAAAGGGAAACTTTCCAAGTTCCTGGATGAGAAGAATAAGTAATATAAAGATATGAAGACTTTCAAAAGTAATTTTCAATTTTAATTCAAATTTCAGTGCTAGAACCTCAGTATATGTGGAACTTATCAATAGTTCTAAATTGTATTTGGTGAAAAAAAATGGCTATGAATGGGCCAGGAAACTTTTTTACAAAGAAAATTGAGGAAGGGAATATATGTTATATCAGAAATTAAAATGTACTATAAATTTACAATAATCAATTGCATTAATAAAAATCACTGGTCAGATTAGTGGCAGAAAAAAGTTACCTAGAAGTAGGTCTTATTTCTTATAACAAATTAGAAATATCTTTAGGAATGAATGGAGAAAGGCATAGTAAGGAAATGATTCTGGAAAATTGGTTAAGAGTTTCATTAAAAAATTTGATATTACTAAAATGTAAACTCTACCACAGTAGAATTTTTGTCTGTTTTAGTCACAGCTCCATCCTTAGCACTTAAAGTAATGCCTGGCATTAAAGAGTTGCTGCATGAGTGAATCGATTAATTAGATTCCCCCACACCACTTAGTATACGAAAATAAATTCCAAATGTAACAAGTACTTAAAATTTATAATATAGTAGTAAAATATAGCATTATAACTAGAGAAATATAAATAGTTTGTTTATTTTAATTTCTGAGATAACATATATTCCCTTTTTCAATCTTCCTTTCTCTAAATATTTTCCTGGTCTATTCATATCTATAATAAATAAATATTTATTGTCTTTTGCATTAGGGAAAGACTTTCTAAATATAAAGCAATGGAAGAATTACAAGGACAAAAATCTATTTGAATGTCCTGTGTTTTAAAAGTTTATGCGTCAGAAAAACCCACTATTGATAAAATTAAAATCAAACCACAAACTCAGTTTTAATATTGCTATAAATAAGGCAAAAGTTGAAAACCCTAAAGATGTAAAGAGGTCTTATAAGTCCATTAAAACAACTAACAATTCTGTAGAAAAAGTATCAAAGGCACAAAGAATTTGAACAATTCACAAAAATAACTATTAAATACATTAAAAATATTAAACTAATAATGTCTTATTGACATCTTAAAAAGGCACAGACTAAATTAGTAATACTTAATTTTGGTGTAAGTGAGATGAAATGGATAGTTTTATATACTTTGGAGATGTGCTAAATGTAGCAAATTTTCTGGGAAATATGGATCAAGACACTTGAAATAGTCACCCTGTTTTCTCCAATGACCCACTTCTTTTCCCAAGAACATTGCCAAAGACTGTCAAGAATTTATGTTTAAGAATCCTCATTTTTATGTAGAGCTATTTATAATGGAAACAACCCAACCTTAATGTTCTTGAATAGAGGATTGAATAAAATTCATCCACAAAGTGGAAATATTATGAAGCCATTAAAAGATATGTTTAAACAAATAATTATGTGAGACAATATTCATAACAATGGTAGCGTGATCTCAGTCTTATAAAATAAATAACAGATAACATTTATGTTTATATAAATACATTCTTAAACATAATGGGAAGGAATACACTAAACTACTAACAGAGTATTTTAGGTGTTGAAATTCCAATTAATCTCAAATTCTTTACATTCGTCCGCATTTTTCCACTTCCTTGCTGTAATTAATCAATATTGCTTTTGAAAAGCTATAAATAAGAGATAAATTAAGCCCCAAAAGTGCCATTATTTTAAGCGAATCCTCTAACTATCTTTACTTTAGCTATTTATACTGGCTGAAGCTTATTATGCCTGGCCTTAATTCAAGCACTTTTGTGGCAAAAGGAATTCCACAAGAAAGCATCGCCTATTACAAGTTAAGAATACACAAACTTTAAACTGTTATTGACCAAATTTAAATATACTCAAAAACGTAATCAGGATTTGATCTTTCTCAATAAAGAATTTCCCCAATACCAAATTCACTAATTAATCTTTAATGAACAATTAGTATATTTGTCTCTTATCATTATAATCTAAATCAAGAATTTAGTAAGAATTTAGTAGTAATTCTAATTATATAACTTTGACAGTTGCAACTATTTAGGTTCAGCTTCAGCAAATTTATTACTATGATTCTCATTTTGAACTTACTTCTTATCTACTCAAATATCTATACTTTGGAACTCATTTTCTCTGTGCAGCTCCTTCTGATTCTGTTTCTTTTTACTCTTTCCTGGGGACAGTAAAAGCTCTGGAATTTCTTTATAGAAGGAACTGTAGGATATATTTTGAAGTTGCTTTTTGTTTTGTTTTGTTTTTAGATGGCATGTTTATTTCATCGGCTAATTGACAGTACAAAGACGGACTCTCCACCACTGAGGATTTGGAAAGAAGGCAAAATTCTGATGTATTTAATTTGTTTGCCCTGTTTTCCCAAGCGAGGGGAAATGAAAGTTCTCTGCCTACTTTCACTAGTCTATACCCATTGATACTGGACTGCAGTTACAAATGCTAATTCTTTTTACTTTAGTGGCATGGGACAGAATGAGCAGGTAAATGTTTATATGAGCTAGTAAATATCCCATATACCGTTGCTGCTTTAGTCACAAAGTTATTTGTAGTCAGGTATCATGTTTTCTATTAGTTCTGGATAGTACTGCCTATAAAGTGAGCATTTATTAATGATAATGATATTTTAATGCACATGAAATTTGAAATGTCCATAAAGACAGATACCACTTCTTCTGACATTACTCTCGTCATTTCCTAAATAGCATAGAAAAATAAAATGATATAGATTCTTTTTAAAGAAACCAAATTATTTACCTTGTCCTCTCTCCTCTGAGTAGTAAAATCAAACCAATGCAGCATGCGCTGTGTGAACCACAAGGGTGTAATCCCATGTCATAAGAATTTTAAAATGTTCACTATTTGAACTGGGCTTCATTATTAAGGCTGTATTCATTTAAAAAAAAAGTAAACTCTTTATGTTGATATTTTGCAGACTTATGCATACAAAGTAAAACTGTATCCAAAATGAATTACTGTTGCCGGCTGTTTTTCTATTCAACCGTCTTTTTTTAATCATCTTTTCATTGCTTATTGAGGGACGTTGCCTATAAAATTTTAAGAAGTTACATTTAAAATAGGTACATACACTAGAACTAGCCTCTTAAATAGGATTTAATGTAACTATTGATAGCATAACATGTAGTAATAAAAAAGTACTATTCTTACTGCAGCACAACCATATTGCATCATTTCATATCCTATATTTGCTTTTTGTAAAATTTACTTTCAAGAAGCGAGTCAATTCTTTTTTAGATAATTTAAGAATTACATTGTAGTTAAAATATTATTATAGATTTTCATCAACATTTAAAAATATTTATATTTAGTGTACATTTTTATCTGTTACTGAGAAATCCATTTTTTCTTAGAAGATGTATATATACCAATAAATAAATATTCAGAATTATAGTGAGCATCATGTTTTGAGTCAAAAATGTGGAATTGATCGTTGAATTCACTATTAACTAGCCCAGCTATCAAGTGAATAAACAAGAAATAATAAATGATAGTATAGAATGTCAACAAATTTAAAACATGGCAAGGTAGATAAAATTTACCATATTAGACGTTTTTGAATAAAACTTTTTCCTGCATTTATATTGTTTTCCTTTGAAGGTATGCATGTAAACATGTTTTGTAAAGGACTTTTTTTAAAATGTGCAACTAGTATGCTTAATTTGCAATTCAGTCCCAAATGCTAGGTGTTTCTGTGTTTAATGTACAGTCTTAACCTTTATTCACATTCACATATACAAATTTAACTGACAGCCCATGTAAGTATGTTTCTCCTCTACCAAGTCATTTTGATGCCACATTCTGCCACCTTGATCTACGTAACTAATGATAGATTTGACTTTTCAGGCTATTTCTTTCTTCTTTAAACTTTCTCTGAGTTTTTGTTGACTCATGATATATTACTTATATTTTCCTTCTTCTAGATCCTTCCTACCTCATAACTGCTACTCTTTACCTTTGCAGCACTTAGGCCCACTTCTCTTTTTATCTCATCAGTCTTTAAAAAATTACATCAAAACACACTACCAGATAGAAATTTAACAACTTTTGATGTAACTTAATTCTTCCCTCTCCTGAACATACATACTCAGTTAAAAAATTGAAGGGTCTCAATTTGAATAGCTGGAAAGAATTGATAGGAACAATAAATAGAGCAGAGGTTTCAAACTCAAATGCCTAGAGAGAACAAGCAAGTAACAAAAACAAAAAAAGCAGGCTCTGTGTGGGACGTTAGAGCATGGTAGGGACTGTGGCTAATTGGAGAGCACAAGTTCTACCCAGAGAGCTGCTGCTGCCACTCAGTCCCAACCAATTAACTTTAGCAACATCAATTCCAAACCATTATACTTGTCATTCTTAAATGCTGCAACTAATTTAAATTAAAAGAAAAAATACTGTGCAGGCAAAATTACATTCCTGACACCTCTGAATCAGAAGGATTTTATATTTTAAAGAAATTCATGTGCCAGCCAATGATCTTATGAGTTTAGGGATTTTACTCATAAAATTCAAATTAGTTAATACTCCCTCATAGGCATGGTAGGCATTAATGACTCCAATGAGGTAAGAAGATCATTCTTGAAACGACTAATTAAATTTGACAACTCAAATATAAACAGAACACTAATGATGGTATGTTCTAATTAAATTACACACTCAAAGTTGTACGAGCTCTTAAAGGTTATCTAATTAACTCTCACCCAATCCAAAATCCCCTTTCCTACATCCCTGAGGGAAAAATATCCTTCCTTAGGTTGAATATTTCCAGGAACAGAAAGCTGATAGCCCTTACAGCAGCCCATGCTGCGGAATGACAGCATGACATAATCTTCTATACCCTCCTCTGGCATCTCTCTCCCTCTGGCCCCAAAATTCCTCCTATGCAGAATAATAACAATGCCTTGGGGGCTATTTATTTGCTAAACTATGGTTAGCCCTGTATATATCATCTCATTTAATCTTCAAAATAGCTCTCCGAGTAGGTTATTATTCTTCCCATTTTCGAGGTAAAAAATTGAAGCTGAGAGATGTTAAGGAATCAACCCAAGGATAAACAGCTAAATTAAGGCACAAGTCACTTTTATTCCAAATCCTAATACTTTAAAAGTATGGAGTCCAAATCGCTACACTCTCGATTCTGAATCCCTGCCCAGTTGCATAGCATATTACTGATCTGTAACCAAAACAAAATTTGTGCCAAGAAGTTTGAAGCCCAAAATTTTGATCTTTGCTACAACTGTGTATACATTGTACACACAGTACACACATGTACACTGGTGAGATTTGCTAATTGGAAAATTGAATTCAGTAAAGTCATAAAGTGCAGTACAGAGTGTGATAAAACTTACCATAACTGAAAGTATAATACAGCATTATATCAAGTTCACGACAAAGAAAGACTATGTGTTTGCCAAAACTAGAGAAAATGTTTCCTCTTGAATGTAAAGGAGATCAAACTCTGGGCCACTTATATCTTAAGCAACATTACTTAATTCGACTTCTGGTTTCCAATCTTTCATATAAAGAGCTTTGAAGTCATCATTCCTGTACTTACAAGAGAAGAAGCTGAGAAAACACAAAATCAACAACTCTCCTTAGATCTATCAGAGAATTGAAGTCACAGGGTGAGTCCCTGTCCCCAAAACTGGTGAGACAGACAGGTGGATAGAGAGAATCACAGCTTACTGAAGCAGAAGTCCAGGCACAGAAATGTCTGGCGGAGCCAGTTCCATGTAGGAAAACTTGAACTGTAATTGACAAGTTACAAAAATAGAGGAACTTTCTTTACAGTACATCTACTTTACAAGAAATATTAAAGGAAGGTCTTCAGGCAAAGGAATATGATATCAATCAGAAATTTGCATCTACACAAAGAAATGCGTCAGGAATGGAATACTTAACACTAATGTAAAAGTCATTTCTTTTCTTCTGATTAATTGCTCTAAAATGTAACTGACTACCTAAATCAACAGTAGGAACAATGTACTATGTGTTTATAGCATGTGGAAGAGGAAAATTATGACGAAAATATCACAAAAGTTGGAAGGGAAGAGTTAGGAATATAACGTTGTAAGTTCTATAAATTATACTTGATGCAGCACAATTTTGTTAAATTGTAGATGCAGAGTAAATATAAATGTATATTGTAAACATTAGAAATCAGTAGTTTTTTAATAAAAAGAGCTATAAACAGAAGTCAATAGAGGAGATAAAATGGAATTATAAAATACACTCAATTAATCCAAAAGAAGGCAGAAGAATAAAATGGAACAAATAAAAAACAGCAAGCAAGATGGTGATTTGATCCATTCATATCAATAGCAACTTTAATTGTGAATGGTTCAAGCACACCAGTTAAAAAATAAAGGTTGTTGGGCCGGCCCCATTGCTGAGTGGTTAAGTTTGCAGGCTCTGCTGCTGTGGTCCAGGGCTTCACTGGTTTAGATCCTGGGCCTGGACATGGCACTGCTCGTCGGGCCATGCTGAGGTGGAGTCCCACGTGCTCCAACTAGAAGGACCCACAACTAAAATATACAACTGTGTGCTGGAGGGATTTGGGGAGGAAAAGCAGAAAAAAAGAAGAAGGTTGGCAAAAGTTGTTAGCTCAAGTGCCAATTTTTTTTAAAAAAATAAAGATTGTCAGATTGTATAAAAAGTCAAGACCCAACCCTATGCTGTTTTTAAGAAACCCAATTTAATACAAAGGTATCAAAGCAAGAATGGCAGAAGATATTCCATGCAAATACTAAGTAAAAGAAAGCTGGATTAGCTATATCAATGTTAGACAATGTAGATTTCAAAACAAGGGATATTATTTGAGATAAAAAGTGACAATATATTGATAAGGGGGCTAATTTCTCAAGATATAAAACTCCTAAATGTAAATTCGCCTAAAATAAAACTTCAAAATACATGAGGCTACAACTAACAGAACCTAAAATAAAAATAGGAAAATAGATATTTGAAGTAATAAACAAAGAGACACATAGGAATAAGTAATTCCAATTCTCTTTCAAAAAATAGAAGAGAAGGGAACACTTCCCAGTTGGTTTCATGAGGCCAGCGTTATCCTTATACCAAAATCACACAAAGCCATTATAAGAAAAACCAACTACAGAACAATATATCTCATGAACATAAACACAACAATCTGCAACAAAACATTATCCAATCAAATTCCACAATATATTAAAAAATATGCCATAAACAATTGAGGGTTTTCTCAGGCATGTAAGGCTCAATTAATATTAAAAATCAATCAATATAATTCATCATACAGTAGTCCCTCATTATCCACGGTTTTGCTTTTAGTGGGTTCAGTTACCCATGGTCAACTGTGGTCCAAAAATATTAAATGGAAAATTCCAGAAATAAACAATTCATAAGTTTTAAATTGCATGCCATTCTGAGTCATGTGATGAAATCTCCATCATTCCACTCCATCCCTCCTGAGATGTGAATCAACTCTTTGTCCAGTGTATCCACACTGTATAAGCTACCCATCCAGTAATCACTTAGTAGCCATCTGGGTTATCTGGTCGACTATTGTGGTATCACAGTGCTTGTGTTACTTAATAGTGCTTATTTTACTTAATAATGACCCCAAGTACACGACTAGTGATGCTGGCAATTCAGATATGCCAAAGAAAAGCTATAAAATGCTTTCTTTAAGTGAAAGGTGAAAGTTCTTGACTTAATAAGGAAAGAAAAAAAACTGTATGCTGATGTCGCTAAGATCTATGATAACTTTTATTACAGTATATTGTTATAATTGTTCTATTTTATTATTAGTTATTGCTGTTAATCTCTTAATGCGCCTAATCTAGAAATTAAACTTTATCATAGATATGTATGTATAGAATAAAACATGTACATATAGGGTTTGTTACTCTCCACAGTTTCAGGGGGTCTTAGAACATATCCCTCACAAATAAGGGGGGACCACTGTATCAATAGACTAAAGAAAAAAAACTATATGATCTCCTCAATAGGTGCAGAAAATGCACTTTCACAATTTAACGTTCATCCATGATAAGCACTGTAGTGAATTTAAAGTTGAAAGGACCTTCTTAAATTATCAAAGGGCATCTACAAAAAACCTACAATGAATATCGTGGTGGGAGATTGAATGCTTTCCTCCTAAGATCAGGAACAAGGCAAGGTTGAACTCTCTCAACACTCCTGTTCAACATCATGCTTGAATTTCTGACCAATTCAATAAGGCAAGAAAAAGAAGGAGAAAAGTCATACAGATTAGAAAGGAAGCAATAAAACTCTCTCTATTTATAGATGACATAACTGCCCGTGTAGAAAATCCCAAAGAATCTACTAAAAATCTCCTAGAACTAATAAATGTCTTTAACAAGGTTGCAGGATAAAAAGTCAATAAGCATACAAAAATCATCTTTATTCCCACAGTGACAGCAATGAACATTTGAAGTTTCAGATTTTAAAAGAATTTATAATAGCCCTGCCCCCAAAATAAAATATTTAGGTAAAAATCTAACAAAATACGTGCAGGGTCTTTAAAATAAAAACTGATGGTCTTATTTAGAAGACCTAAATAAGAACAAATAGACATTTTTTATCAATTGGAAGAAACAACGTTATTAGGATGCCAGTTTTCCCCAAAATTAATCTATAGAGCAGTACAATCACAGACAAAATCTCAGCAGGTACTTTTACAGTTATAGAATAGCTGATTCTAAATTTTACGGAAAGGGAAAGAAATGAAAATAGCCAAAACAATTCTTAAAACTATGAACAAACTTGAAGAATTCACACCACACAATTTCAAGATGTACTGTGAAACTTTAACAATCAAAATAGTGTGGTATTTGCAGAAGGATAGATGGATGTATCAAATGGAACATTACAGGGAACTTGGAAACTGACACATGAATATAGTCAACTAATTATTTTTTATTAAGACTAGTTTTTTAGAGCAGTTCAAGGTTCTCAGCAAAATTGAGGAGAAGGTACAGAGATTTCCCATATATCCTCTGTCCTCACACACAAATAGCATCCCCCATTGTCAACATACCCCACCAGAGTGGTACATTTGTTCCAGCTGATGAACCTCCAAGGACACATCATAATAAATCATCATCCATAGTTTACACTGCAGTTCACTCTTGGTATTGAACATGGTATGGGTTTATAACGACATGTGGAAAAACTGGGGAAATCCAAATAGGATCTATAGTTTAGTTTATAGAATTGTACCAATGATAATTTCTTAATTTTGATAAATGTTCCACAGTGAATAAGATGTTAACCTTAAGAGAAGCTGAGCAAAGGGTATATAAGATAAAGGTATAAGGATATATTAAATGAATAAATAAGGTTGAATATTGGATGTTTTCTTATCTGTGCAAAAGTATATAAAATCAGATAGGTTTTTCCTTAAAATTCCTCTTGAAGCCAGCAATAACACCTTATTGATTCAAATACAACAAATAAAATTAAATTGCAAATACTAACACAAGTTTACATTTTCGGAGAAATTTTACACTTTTCTGGTATATAATACGAAATTATGAAAATGAACAAGTTTATGGGTCCATAAATATAATTATAATGGTTATGTTTCTAAAATGTGTTGATTTAATAAATCGTAATAATGCTCACTAAGAAACAATTACTTTACTCATTACATAGATTGTCAGAAGAGCTTTTCCTTTGCAAAATCATCCAAAATATGAATTTGTTTAAAATGATTTCAATGCACATTTTAAATGAGACTGTTTTCCTAAATTTTACTTTTCCAGTTTTGTAGGCGGAAATGTAGGTAATGACTGAAGCTGCAGACACTCTTCAGATGTGGAGGAATCTTCAACAGGAAGAGAGGTTAAGAAGTTAAACCACAGCAACAATGATGCGTCAGTGAAAGGCATGTTCCTTTTCATTCGTATGGTTTAAACTAGAAAACCTGTCATTTGAAAGAATAGATGTTCTTTGAGTCATGGGTGGCAACGTAAGTTACAAGCTTATCCTGACGTTTTAGCCTGCAGCTGAAGTCCTTGATTCTCATTCTGACAATCCCCCGGCAGCATTCTGGCGTGCTCCAATTGTACATGCCATGGGGATTATCAGCCAGCAATTACAAACTTTCTTCTGTGTAGGTTCCTGATTTTTAAGTCAACTGTCTTGTAATTTTAACTTTTTCCTATTGCTATCGTTAATCTCAGTTAAGAAGGAATTCACAGTAGTCAAAATTTAAAACAAAACAAGACAGGTTTTGAACTAAATTTGAAAAACCTCTAGGCTGTTGTTAGACACCAATATTATGGAGACTGTGAGGATGAATAAACATACAGATATACACACGAAAGTTTTTATGTTGTGTTTTGCTTTTCCACAACAACTACGATGTTACAATTCATAGAGAAAAACCTAGTGGGGCATTGGGAGCCTCGTTGCAGAGGAACAGAGTTAAAGGGAAGATGTTTGGATTAGGTTCAAATATGTTTGAAACTCTGCCTAAGTACCTGGCGACACAGAGTAAAGGGGACATAATTTGACCCTTGGCATGGCCAAATGAAAGAGTGAGAACATGAAGTCAGGCTCTTAGCTCGATGTTTATTTACCCACCAAAGTCAGCCTACATCCTGGGATTTACTCTTGTCTTCTCAGCAAATGTTTGAGAGCGTGCCTCATGGGGAAAATTTTTCTACTCAGGCCCCCTGCCAAGTGCACAGCTTCGACCTCCTCTTCCAAGTCCTGTGGATTTCCCAGTGCTTAGCTAGTGGCTAATGGGACCAACCGTGTGGCTCTGCTCCATCTCAGAACAGCTTACCTAACTCTGCCTTGAAATTCAAACTCTTGGAACTCCATGAGGCCGTACCCTCTGTCTGTCTCCACGACTAGGTGGTAAGCTCCTTGCTGTGTTCCCTCCTCTAGCTCTGTAAAGAAGAGTAAACAAATTTTGGTGAACAGCTAAGCAGTGTCCACCTCAAACAAACAAGCAAACAAAAGATCAGATAGTGATAAGTGCCTGAAAATTATGAAAATAATTACAATACATTGATGTAATAGAGAGTAACTGAGTTTCTATTTAGATGGTGTGGAGAAGTTGTCTGAGGAAATGACCTTTAAACTGACAGTTTAAGAAAGGGTCCGCCTGGAGGGAGCATTCCAGGCAGAGGGGACAGCTAGTATAAAGGACCCTAGTGAAAACTGGTGGCTTGTTCAAGGAACACAAGAAGGCAAGAGTGTCTGTAGGAGAGAAAGAAGGGACAGAGAGCCAAGAGATGTAGCTGGTGGGTGGACACGACAATACCACGTGGGACTTTGTATGTCAGAGTGTAGAGTTCTAAATGCAATAGAAAGACATTGGAGTTCTAACATGAGCATGATATAATCTTATTTTTCCCTTAAAAGGATCACTCCATATTTTAGGGTACAGGACACAAGAGCCTAGAAGACAAGTTTAGAAGGTACTGCAGTGATCCAGGAGAGATGAGGTGTGGACTCTTCCAAGTAAGGCAAAAGTTTGCCTCTAGGATTCCCTTTTTCTACATTAAACAGGTGACCAAACCCCATCTGATAGACACATTTATTCTTTACATATATCAATGTATTTCATCAGGTTAAGTCCGGTCTTGCTGAGCTCTTTTTAAGGTGCTTTTGAAAATATCTGCTTTGATCCATCATATCTTGATTTATGGTTGAACTCACAGAGAGCAAATTTATTTTCTAATTCTCACAAGGCACTTTTGTTACAATCTTCCTATGTATTGCTTATGCAATCAACTCCAAGTATGGACAAACTTGTTAAAAAAATTTTTTAAAGAATAATTTCTTCAAAATATTTGTGGAAGTAGAGGAGTCAGAGATATTGAAAAAGAAAATCTTTCCAGGTTCTTTCCACATAGTTCCACAAAATACAATTAATAACATCTAAATTATAATATCCTAAGAGCTATTGGAGACCTTGGAGCTATTAGCATTAGTAATAATATCATCTTAAATTTACGTAAAAACTTTCATAAGACCTAGAACCTTAAGATCATTCATCACTTCCTACATCACCCACTCCTCATGCCCTCATGAAGCCACTGACTACTGAGGAAGGCAGACCTACATCCAATTAGAATACAGTTTGGTTGGGCCATTGCTGATCCAAACAATGCTTTAGTGTTAATTAGAAAGAAGCTACCCCTTTATTGAAATATTGACTTCCATCTGCCAGAACATTGTTGTAATACATAGATATTTTTAGAACAAAACGCTTTACTGCCATCTGCCTGAAGTTTGTCTAAATAAATACGCAAATACATTTGTCTAAATAAATGTCCAGTGTGAATGGCTCCCCTGCAGTACACTCATCCTGCAAGGCCACACACAGCAGTCCTGGTTAACTCTTTGGAACAAGAGGATCCAGGAGAAGAAGGAAGAAAGAAGAAAAGAAAGGTGAGAAGAAGAAAGGCTACTTGACGGGTCAAGGAATATTTCATGGAGGATGCAGGGCTGCCTAAAGTTTGATAAGCTTAAACAAAATGTCTTCAAGTAGTCATTAAGATCACATAGATTCATAGTACTTCTTTGTGGTAGGTAAAAGAATAAAATGTCATTCTGCAGAAAGGAACAATGGACATGGAGAAATCCACTGGTTTGTATAATATTACAAGGTCAAAGCCAGAATCCAGATATTCTGACACTCCATCCCCTACCTTCCCACTTGACTATGCTGTTTTCTAACTTTCCCAATCCTTTATAGTCTCAAAATTAATGTTTTTCAAATATAAACACCAATTGTTCAAGATAGACCATTCTTCATGCTTAAGACTGTGTCATTTATGGTATGAAAATTAGAAATACTCAGCATTTTTTAATCCATCAGGGGCAGTACCATTCCTCCCTCTCAAAGAAACCCAAGACCCCTGCCATTACTGAATTGTTGCTCCCTCACCAACCAATTTGCTGGTGCCTGCAGTCTTCTTTCACCATTGTACTTGTGCCTGTAGCATGCTTTATGGGGAAGAAAAAGAAAAAAAGGCTTTCAAATACTTTTAGGTAAAGAGTTAAACATAAACAGTTCTCAAAAGTGAAATGTTGGCTTTCCACAGTAACAGCAGCAACACAGCATAGGAAAGAGTACAAAGAAGAAACCTCAGTAGTATCTACTGCTGTTTAACAATGAATTAAAATACACTAGCTCCCCCAATTTTCAATATACTTGAAGCAGACAGGATTTCCATCTGGTCACAGGCCTTCCGGGATCCACAAATTCCCATAAAGGGGAATAATTCTAGGGTTAACTGTGAACAGAATGGTGAATAGAACCAAAAAGAGATACAGACCCCTAAAGATAAACTAAAGGAGGAACGTATGTTTGCTTGTTTGTTCAATTTCTAGTTTATTTCTCTTTGCTTATCATTCTGGATAATCTCAATTTCAAATACAACTGAATACTTAAAAGTAGTATTCCTCAATAAGCAACTTCCATTTACACTAGTTCAAAACTGAAATTCAGAAATGAGGGACAATATTTTCGTTTCAATGGGCTCATATCCTATTGTTCTAAATATCGTGGACAAAAAATTTCTTTTACTCTTTAGGTATAATCAGCCATTTCATTTTCGTCTTACGTTTTCTTCTGGTTATAGCAGTTACTAAAAAAAAAGTCACTGGCTATTTTGCAGCCCATCAACTTTTACCATTTTCTCTCTGTCTCTTTCTGTCTCTCCACTCTCTCTCTCTCTCTCTCTCATACACCCACACACACACACAAACATTTAGCTAATATCTCAATTCAAGGGGAGAAATTTTCTACGAAGTTTCAAAATACGTCGTGATACAGTACCAGTACCAGCTTCTGTATTCTCCTTCTCCAGTCTTCTATAAACTAATATGTCTTTGCCATTTTTCCTTTCTACATTTCTATCCGTAACTAACCCCTCATTTTCCCAATTTTTACTGGAAATTTCTGTTCTTAAATATTGGCAGCGGATTAGGTAAATGGGATATCACTCAAAATAGCTATTCTTTTATTTTTATTTGATTAGTCAGGATTATTATTTATTTTTTTTAGCACAGGTGATTGGCACCTGCGCTAACATCTGTTGCCAATCTTTTTTTTCTTCTTCTTCTTCTCCCCAAGTCTCCCCAGTACGTAGTTGTATATTCTAGTTGTGAGCATCTCTGGTTGTGCCATGTGGGACACTGCCTTAACATGACCTGACAAGTGGTGCCATGTCCACGCCCAGGATCTGAACGGGCAAAACCCTGGGCCACGGAAACAGAGGACGTGAACTTAACCACTTGGCCATGGGGCCGGCCCCTGATTAGTCAGGGTTATTAATGCCTAAAGCTAAGCACTGTCCATGAAGCATTTAATAAGGATATTTTGTTATTCAATTAAACAAGAATGATTGCGCACCTGATACATTCAAGAACACTGTATCTCATATGGTTTATCCCAATAACTTTTATGTTTTCCAGAGAGACAAGACTATTCTTTGTGATGAGAGTAAAAGTGGTGGTGGTGATGACTGTTTTGTTCATTCTTGTTCATTGGCTGCATTGTACTGTTGATAAACAGTATGTTGCCAATTAAATTGTAAGAAATTGGGGATAAAGATGTACCTCAAAATGTAAACAAGACAACAAGACCCGACCCATGTTTGTTGGTTGGTTCGTTGGTTTGCCAATGAGAGGCAGAAAGTTGGCTTTCTCACAGATTGCTGTCTTCTTTCATGCATACATTTCTTTTTTGAAGGGGTGTGTACAATTTTAAGTGCAATTAAACCATATTATGTAAGTCAACTATCTTGGCCGTGGCAGGTTAGAAAGTGGAATAATTTCATAACTTGTTTCATAATTACTAAGCCTGAAGATGTATCTTATTTGGGCACTAAATCAAGGGTCTTAACCTGTCAGGATTAGATTATCCAAATGCAAAATACGTACTACAGCAGAGAGGTTTTGGAAGATAAACAAACACACACACACACACACAAAACGTGAACTCTAAAGCCTTAAGAAGTTTGACTAAGGTTAGATAAAATATAAAATGTCACACTACATAAGAAGGTACTTAAAATATTCTTCACGATGAGAGTGCTTGGGTTACAGTTGAACACGAACATGCAGACTTCTCACTTAAGTGAATTTGTTGATACTCAGTAGTACTTAATACCAATACTTCACATTTGTTTAGCATTTTAATTTTTAAAAGCATTTTTGCATGTACTCTATCATTTTATATGTAATTTTATTCGACATAAAATTGCCATTGTAGTGACTGTTAAACTTAAAATAATTTGAAGAAACAATTTTTATAGGTGCATTTCAAATAGCACTTTTAAAGTTCTTTCACATATGCAACCTGAAATGTTGGTATTATAACTGATTTCTGAGAAATTACTCCACACACACACACACACATACACATACACAAAAGAAAAATATCATAATTTAGATTCTATTTAGGCAAGATGAAGAACTGATCAAGGTAAATAATAGAAAAAAATTCTTTAAAACTTGTGACATTTACCCCAAATTTGCAACGCACTAACCAGTAAATTAGAGTTATATAGACCAAGAAATGGTTGGCATCTTTTACTTTCTAAGTAGTTTGGCCAGGCAATATCCCAGAACAATTAAATCACAATTTTGTGGGATGAGACCAACCACAATATAATCTGAAGTTAGGTGATTCCAATGAAGCCTGAGAACTATGATGTAATAGAATGATATGACAGCATTCACATCATTTATTCACAGTTACAGAATTATATGCGTTT
Organism: Equus przewalskii; assembly: GCF_037783145.1. Classification (NCBI taxonomy): domain Eukaryota; kingdom Metazoa; phylum Chordata; class Mammalia; order Perissodactyla; family Equidae; genus Equus; species Equus przewalskii. The sequence goes on from NC_091850.1 coordinate 20,034,085, forward strand.
GTTAAAGTTGTATTCAAAACAGATATCATCCATATTTTTAAGTTCTCTAATTTTAAAACGTCTAAAATTTTACTTGTGTGCAAATATAGCATGTGCAAATCACTGACTGGATTATATTTTGTCATGCAGAATGCAATTGAGTTAATCCATAGTACAATCAATGGAAACATGTTTACAACCCACAAGCCCTAACTATTATAAATTCACACTAGATCCTGAATTATGGAGGACTATCTAGAAGGACAAATGTCCCATAAAACAAAACAAAAATAAGTGAGTATACAAATGATATAAAATGCCTAAGTTTGAAAAATGAAAAGCAAAAATAATTTACACATTCGTGCTTTAAATTTTTAAATATATTTTTGACCATTATTAAGCAGAAATATAGTCTCTGTGGGGAAAAAAATCTCATATCTGTTTTCAATTATCTCGAGTTTGAGTTTTGAAACACAATATTAAAATTAACGCTTCTACACCTCTATTTAAAATGAACACCTCATCTCTGATATTCTTCATCCTTGTTTTTGACCTAACTCACATATTTCACTCTGTCCTTTAACCAGAGTCATAAATTCTAAAAGAACATTGCATTACTGTCAATCACTGGGTCAACAAAAGCAGGAGACCAGTGAGCTCTGCATGACCTCAGCATTTCAGTAAGCCAATGAAAACATTGAAAGACTGGCTTCTACGATGTTCCAGGATCGAATGTCAGCACCGTGGAGTTCCATCACCTGCCATACTTTTACCAGGGAGCGCCACAATATGGTCTAGAAAACTGTTGACTAGCTCATTAATTTGTAGAGCTATTGTGCCCTAGGCATGGAGGTATATTTTTTATTATGAACTATAATAAGAATGACATTTAATCATATCTTCATTTACTTTCTGGCTTGGCTTCCAGGAACAAGTTCCATCCCACTTTCATGATATCTTGAATATAATTGATTATTGGCATCATTATCAATATAAATGTGACCAAAGGAGTCTATGAGATGCACCCAATAAAGTTAAATGCACTAAAATGTGGATATCCCAGATGGCTGAACCCGTGAACAGCTAATTAAGGTGCACTCTTGTTTCATTTTTCATAAGAATAATCTACTCTGGACATCAGCCAAAAAAGAAGGTAGGAGAGCATTTTTCCCCATTACTAAGAGGATATTCACAGTGTTTATTCACTGTGATTAGCCAAACAATTTATATGATTGCTCCCATAAATATAATCATTTCCAAAAATTGATGCAAATTTTACACCTAGTCCAATTGAAGAAGGAGGATCCTCTTTATGTAGTCTCTCCTATATTAGGGATAATATTTAAACATTCATATAGCACGTTACATAAATGCTAAACTAAGAAAGTTCTTTCATGCTTTTCATATGTCTATATTTTTGTAAAAACAGTTTTGCACATATTTCTGAGAGAAATCTTTCATTTTAAGGCCAAAAGAAATTAAATGGAATAAAAGAAAATCAGCATTGAACTTTTCAAAGGGAACTGGAAGATCCTTATTGATTAAATGTAAAAACGCTAAAATATAAACTTTACGGCAAAGAACCTGAGCAACCAAGCATTTATACCTCATTTCCAGGAGTGAGCAAAATCTTAAGATCTAGTTACAAGCTGATTATCTGAAACAGTTAAAAAAAAAAAAAAAAAGTAGTGACAAATACAGATGCATCCTAATTGAATTGTCCACTTCATTTTGCCCATTCTGTAGTGTAAGCAATAGAGTAAATCCTGTTTTTAGCTATGCAGGATAAAAGTCTATTTGAAGTTGGAGTCTATAGCTGGCTTTTCACAGTAAATTGACCTTGCTCAGCGCAGCCAATGTCATAATGCGCTGCTTTATCTAGGCTGAGAGGGAAAATCGCAAATTGCTTCTGCATGATTAGTTCTGCCACTTCAAACGTGTTTCTTCCGAGTTGGCTTCCACACTTACTGCTAAAGATATGTGCCACTGGGAAATGCTGATCCGACTCCAAACTTCTCCAATTTAATAACCCTTTAATTCCCAGTTTGAGAAGGTGGATTTGGCAACACAAAAAGGGATCTATCTTTTAATCAATATAACTTAAAAGCATTTTTCGTATGTTATAAACAAAAAGAGAACTTTTTAAAAAAATGACATTGTATCTTATGAAATATATCAAAACCGAATTTAAAGCAAAATTAGATGAAGTTGTGAAAAGAATTGAAAGTTGATTTTGACAAGCTGGTGAAAATATTTAATCACTGGTATAAGGTATACAGATTTTTTTTCCTGAAATATCTGAACTAACTCTAAAAATTGCAATATTATAACACATTGAAAATGTATTTCCCTTTACATATAAACAGTTGTAGTCTAACTGTTTTAGAAACTCATATGAGTTTGAAATCATATGAGTACAATTTAATTTTTCCTGGTGAAGAATAAAACCATTGTATGACCAATTGTTATAAAAATATTGAGGCACTGATTTCCAAATAGATAATAGAGATTTTACCAAAAAAAGTAACAAAAGAACTAATGATTTACATGCCCAATTCGAATATCAGGGACACAGTTCTCCAAGCAAACAGTTGTCCCAAAGAAATATGGCCCCAAAATATGTTTTTCCCTCTGACTTCTTATACCACTCAGTCTAGACTTCTAAAATCACTGATATATTAATTTTACACCTCATCAAAATATAAGCATAGTGACTTTGATAATTAACAGAAGTTGTATTTCCCAGAAAACGTAGTAAGGATTTGAATTCTCTGACAACAGACCTTTGAGACAATGAAAACAGAGCCAGTGAGAAGATTGGAATTAGTGAAAAATAATTTTTTCTTTTGTTTTGTTTCTTGTTTGCTTGTTTACTTCTTCGTTTTATCTAGCTTGTCAAATGTTGAAGTTCTAAACCATCTTGGGATCAAGTTCCTTTAGAAAGTTAAAAGCTCTTGGTGAGTTAACTTTTAAATTTTAGATATTACATTATATATTATTATATATTTGATATTAGATATATATTATATATTTAAATTGAAATAAGAGGGAGATACCAAACTAAAAGAACTATAAAATTAATTGGGGTTAACTCCCACACGTTCAAGTTGGAGACTAGAATCTATCTTTTGTGCCATCTTTACCTCATTTTTTGCTGTGCTGTTGCAGAGAAAAGTTTAATAGGTATTTTAAAAATAAGATTTGTTGAGTGCTTTTCAGAAAGAGGAATAAAAGAGGAATGTAAAATTGATGGACTAAACTGTGCTAAACCCCTGCTCTCAGATACAGTTAGGAATGACCCAAAGTGGATAGATTCACTTAAAGGTGAAGAGAGAACTAGAAATGTGTTACCTGACAAATAATTCTGCATATCAAAAGACTTTGCTAACCAGCCTGACATTTAAATGGCACATGTTGTCAACTTCTATTAGTCTCTTTACAAATGATGACAGCACCAAGAAACAATCACTTTTTCCTTAAGAATTGAATATTTTTACGAAGTTCTAGGCATTTTTCTGGGTCAGAAATGCACATAATTCTACATAATGAAAAAACTTGCAATTTCTTTATTTACACCCTAATTTGAGGATGTGAAAGCATTAAGTATTAGGCAAAAGACTGTTTCATTATGTGGTATCACTATGTTAACTTTTTATGAGAAACAACTTAAATCAGTCATAGACATTTTATAGGCTTGAAGATGCTGGAACTCAAATATGATGTCTATGTGGGAATCAGTTAAGTCATTAAATAAAATTATGACTTTAAAAAGGGTTTTTTAAAATAAATGTGAATTCTGGAATGAATCTGTTAAATCATCAGAAAAATATATAGTACACATGTTGCTTACTAATGAATGAAATTTTTAAAAACCTTCCCCTAAATTAGAGAAGACACATAAATACAGGAGTGCTGCCAATACGCTAAAACATAATAACACCAGTCAATTCTCTGTTTTGTAAGGACATCTTACAAGGAAAAGTTATAGGTAACATTAGCATCAATGAATTAGTATTTACAAAGGCAATTTACCATAAAATATAAATGTAATTCCTTCAATTTCTACAGAAGATTTTAATTATTTTATTTTATTACACTTGATGAAATCCCTACAGTTTGCACCTGAGCAAATACTAATTTTGCGTTTTCCCTAAATAAACTGTTAGCAAAGAAATGCTAAAATAACCAAGATTGCAAATCATGCTAGCTATCTGCATAGCCAGTATACGACTGTGAATCGCACGTTTCCATTCACTGCCTTGACCCACTTTCCTTAAAACCACAAAGTAAGGTATGCAAAGGTCAGAAGTAGGATTAGATTTCTATGTGCTTGAACATCCCCAACTTAAGAAAAAAAAAATCATCTTAGAATCCTGTACTCAGGCCACCAAAGTAGCATTATGACCTCGAGAAGCAACTATTTGCAGCCTGGCGCTGTGAATAGACTTAGTGAATACCAACTGGGCTGTGTTTAACCCAAGAGCATCTTCCAAGATAGCTATTCATTCAATCTAGTTCACGCTCAATTATTTCTTTTCATCTTTCCCTTCTACTCTACCTACTTTCTAACTACCTATGAACAGAGTAGAGACTCCCTTTTCTACCCCACCCCCATCATAAAAAAGAAAAGAAAGAAAAGGGGATGGGGGAGGAAGAAAGCAAAGGAAGTTAAAATAAAAAAATGTTTTGGGGTCAGCCCGGTTGCATAGTGGTTGAGTTCACGCACGCCACTTCGGCGGCCCAGGGTTCACAGGTTGGGATCCCGGGTATGGACCTAGTACTGCTCCTCAAGCCATGCTATGGCAGCAGCTCACATAAAATAGAAGACTGGCACAAATGTCAGCTCATGGAGAATCCTCCTCAAGCATAAAGAGGAAGACTGGCAACAGATGTTAGCTCAGGGCCAATCTTCCCCCCACACACAAAAATAAGTTCTGATTTTGTTTCTCCTTGTATTAGTATCTTATATTTCTCCTTCCATTCCCTGCCAAATTTCTCAAAGTGTGCTTTATGTTCACTGCCTCCATCACTGGTTTCTCCTTAATCACCTGCCACCTACCTCCTGGCCCTATCGTTCTACTGTAATTTTGTTCTACAAGGTCACTAAATCAAATGGGACACTCAGTTGGTGTTTTATTTCCACTTCATTCAGGTTGAGTTTTAATTTCTTTCAATGTGCTTGATCATCTCATTACAAAAGTCTCTTTTCTTGGCTGTTATATACAACAGTGAGGAGGGGAAACCATTGTTATTTGCCAAATTAGTCAAGCCAAATACCATTCTCCTATCAACTCTGACTTTTGGGACAAGACACTATTCCAGTTCAGCAGTTGTCTGTTTAGCTTCTCCTTAGTTGTCTAAACAAATCTGCAGCAGCTTTCCACTTGGATATTCATCTATGACCCAAAATACTATATATATGTAATCCCTCTGGATGTCTCTTGTGTCTGTTATAGTACCAAAATAATGTTATTAGCCATTGTTAAAAGTTTTGTGCCATTTCTCCTTTTCTATTTCCCTGCAACTAAGTTGTAAATGTGCCATTCCCATCCTTTTCTTTAGTGAGTGCTCTCAAATTTCTTTGTCAAGTCCAGAGCGTTATTCACAAATACAACCTGAATCTCTCTACCTGCAGGCCTCACTAATACAGCAAGCCTCAAAATAATAAAAGCAAACCATGAGTTTATGTTTCCTCCTTCCCTCACTCAGTGTTGATGACATGACCTTTCTCCCCATTACCAAGGCTCAAACCTGAATATCACCTATGATTCCTAACACATTGTTAATAATTCTTAATCTCTTTTCCCATCTTCATACATTCATTTATAACACCATTAAGCCTTGAATATGCCAGGTAGAGTTCAATCAAAAATGAAAGGAGCAAAGTGATTGTCTTTAAGCAACACATTACCTAACTAGGGATCCAAATACCCAAAGAATGTGGTAGTATTCCAGATCAATATGAGGTCACTAACTCAGGAACTGAATGGATAAGACTGTTAGCCAAGAAAGGCAACTCAGGAGGAAAAACAGATTTTATAGTAAAGCAAATGAGCACATTTTTTAATACATTGAAGAGATTACAAGAGACAATTGGTCTTGAACTTGGCAGATAGAAGTGAGCTACTGATATGAAGCTGGACATTAAGATAAGGTAAGATAAGGACATGGATGACATTTCAAAAGGGAAGACATAGTAGTGTTAGGAAAAAAAGGGGTGAAATGGTAACTCTTAGGAATGCTGATATTTAAGGAGCAGAAGGAGAAGATAAATTGGTGGGTGTGGATAAAAGAAGAAATATCAGGGCTGGCCTGGTGGCATAGTGGTTGAGTTCACACGCTCTGCTTCAGCAGCCTGGGGTTCGCAGGTTCGGATCCTGGGCACAGACCTAGCACTGCTCATCAAGCCATGCTGTGGTGGCATCCCACATATCAAATAGAGGAAGATGATTGGCAGCAGATGTTAGCTCAGGGGCAATCTTCCTCACAACAAAAAGAAGAAGAAATACCAAAAGCCTTCCCAACTCAGGAAATTGTCCTTTTATTCTTTTGGTACTACCATATCCCCTTCAGGTTTCTTTATGCTCTGTTATAGCACTTAATACATTAACGTTGTAAAAGGTTATTTTCTTGTCTCTTTCCCTCATTAGCCCACCAGTTCTTTGAGAACAAGAAGTGTATCTGATTTGTCTATTCCTAGAGCCTACTATATTTCCAGGAATATAAACCAGGTTCAAAATTCTTACAGAATTAATTAATAATTGACAGTATTATCAAAGAATCCAGAAAAAAGGAACATTGGAGAGGGATGATTTGACCACATGGCAGAAAAGGGAAAAAAACGAAATGAGAGAATTTGCTTTGGGAACTCAACTTGAAGGTCATTGATTATTCTAGCAAGAGTAGTTTCAGTAGAATGGTGAGAATAAAACCAGATTGCAAGAGATTGCAACATCAAAGACAGTTTAAGAGTAGGCAACTCATACAGACTGCTCTTGGGATGGATTTGAGAGTGTAATTAAGAAAGGAGCCATGTTGACACAAAAGGAAAGAAGAATTATTTGCATTCCAGTTATGTGATTGGAGAATCCTGCAGTACAGAGTCTCTGCTTAAATAAAGGGGGAGGGAGCAGAATAAATTAATGTAGAGGCAATGCTGAGCTCCTGGGATAAGGAGCAAGGTGAGGCTGTAAATGGCAAATGAAGCCTGAGATGGGAAAGACCTGGAGACGTTTAGCAAGGATTTTGTGAGAAGGGATAAGATAGACAAGTGGTTCAGGAATAAGTTGAATAAGAAGAAAACTTTTGGCACCGGGGCAGAGCTGGGAAATTTAGGTGACTGTAGAAGTCTTCATAGAACCCAGATCAAGGACAGATTTGCTCTTCTTTTTAAGAAGGACTGGCTGAAGCCTTGAGTATATTTTTAGGCAGCAACAAGAGATGCAATACAAATGAGTGAGAGATTGATGATTGAAAAGAGAAACAATAATCTAATGCTCAAAGTCCCAGAAGATGAGGAAACTTTGGGAGAAGGGTTATCTTTGGAGGAAGGGGGGAGATGGGAGCAACTTTTTTTTTCTGAGTAGGATACAATATTATTAGCTTCAGAGAAGAGGTAAACAAGCTTGGTTGTAAACCTGAGGGAATGCTAAGTTTTAGTTTCTCACTTAATTAGGAATTGAGAATGAAAAGAATGGGAAAGGGCTTAGGTGCCTGAGATCAGAAGAAACAGTTTAAAGCAACTTCTGCAGGTATTTGAAAACTTGAATAAAAAGGAGATAAATGAGTTAACTGACTTTTTTTTAAAAAAGGTTACAGTATAGTGTCAAGGGTCCAACTTAGGTTGGAAATCATACATTTATACGGAGGCCAATCCACATGGTTCTATAATTTTATCCAGCTATATCCAAATCACTTGAGACAGAATTACAGAAAATTGATAGCGTGGTTGAGCCAGGGTTGGGGATTACCTGTAAATTGAAATGAATGTGTCAATGGGGTTAAGAAATTGAAAATGATAAGGATGGTAGAGATGAAATAACTGACTGTGGTATCCATTATGACTTGGGTACGAAGTGAAACAAGAAAGGGACTAATAAAGGAGTAAAATCAAATGTGACTAAAGAATTGATATCTGTTTGAAGTCAAAGGCAATGTTTAGTAAACATGGGAGAAATAGTATGATGGCAATATGTGTCAAGAAAGAATTTCAAAATGTCAGATTATAGATGTGGAACGCTTGTGATTGTTGACAAAGTTCATAAATTAAACAGAAAAGTACAATAATGAAAGAGGATTTTTTTGAACAATTTCCTGAAAACATCAATAGGGAGCCAGGAGGACCCCAATCTTGCGTCCTGTCACCAAGTGTAGTATAGAGGTTGAGCACTAACATCGTGGAGTCAGGCAGAGCTAGGTTTGAATCTTGACCTTACCCCCTCATGTGCATAGCTATGGGCAAGCTACTCTTTTGTGTCTCACTTTTCCTATCTGTAAAATGGAAATGTATCTATTTCCTAAGATTATGAGGAAGATTACATGAGATATAAGGGTTCAGTACAGTGTAAGCAGATAACAGGTGACTCAGAGCATGAATTCTAGGACAACACTGCTTGTGTTTGAATCTCAGCTCTGCCACATACTAGTTTTACAACCTTAGGCAAATTAAATTCTCCATGCATCAGTTTCCTTGCATGAATACGCAGATAAGAATAGTAACTAATTCATATGGTTTTGGGGAGGATTAAGTGAACCTTATGAACCTTATGAAATTGCTGCTCTTCAACCATTTCTTACGTGTAAGAATGGCAGTTTCATATGATTCCCCCTAATACGTGTAAATTGCTTAAGATCATGTATGGTATGTAGTAAGTGATCAAAAAAGTTATTATCAAACTGTAGCTACTACTGCTACCACTTTTGCTAGTTCAGCTAATACAATAAGAATTCTCAATGTGAGCGAGTCATGAAAGACTTAGTGTTCACAAGGAGAAGACAGGTCTCAAGGAAGGGCAGTGGAGGGAACATAATAAAAACAAACAAAAAACCCCTTTAAGTTCAAATTCTTTGTCAATAGGATAGGGTTCTAAACGTCATCCACTGTGCGATTTCCTCTAGTTCAAACCCACATCCCCTCCTGTCTGGGTAACTATAATTTTCCCCCAATTTAATTCCCTATCTTTAGTTCATCTTCTTTAATCTCTTTAACATAATGCTCTGAAATTAATCTTCCTAAAAATCTGATTTGCATGTACCTTTTCTTCCTTACACAAAACGAGTAAAATTCATACTCCTGAAGTTCATCTTCAAGAACTGAATCGATTTGGCTCAGAAACGATACCCAAAGCCTATATTCCACATATGCCCTATTCAAGCCGACTGCTTCAGTTAAACCAGGCTACTTCTGGCTTTGCAAATATAATGGAAACATGTCCACCTTGTCTCCACCTGGCTGAAATACAAGTCAGGGCTCTTGGTTAGGGCCTAGTCATACCACAAGATCCATTTAAAATCCACATTGATCATGAAAACATCAGTTTCCCCATTTCACTCGTATCTCTTTCACATCTGAGCTCCTCAAATAAAAAGATCTGTACCACCTTTCATTTTTATTTGTATGTGTGTGTTTGTGTGTATTCTATTTTCTCTTGAGTCTGTGGGCACCTTAAAGATAGGAAGCATCTTTGAAATTTCTTTGAATTATCCACTGAACCACTACAGTTGTCTTGCATAAAATTATTATAATGTTTATGGATTTTGACAATATTTGAGAGTGACAAATATTGAGAGAACTGAAAATAAAAAATGTAAATCTTTGATATGCTTATAAGTAAAATAAATATTCTCAATTCAGATGTGAAAATTTTTTATATAGTAAAATTTAGAAGAGACCAATTAAAAGTTTAATTCCTGCCTTTTTAACATCTATACTAGTGTAAGTTGTCTTGTGTTGGCCATACAGATAAAGAGATGGAAATCCGAAGAACAGGATCACAAAAGGAAAAGACTTGTTAAGATAACTACTGGCAATCTTGTTATTCACCATTCTAAATAATAGAATATAAGGTTTCATGTCCATGATTGACTATATAGGGAATATCCTCAGCAAGCATGTAGTTCTTTCTAATGAGTTCTGTGCTTAAGTTTGGAAATATGTTAGCTATGTGCAAGATCACTGGAAAGGTATCTCACTGGAATTCTTAAAAATTTGTATTACTATAACATTAAGAAGGATTCATAGAATCTCAATGATAAATAAAATTTTAGAGCTTAAATATTAGATTTTGAAAATGAGGCCAGAAAGATTAAGTCACAAGCCCAAAGTCAAAGTATTGATTTTCTTCAACTCTTATTCTATAGTAGTCTATTTTTAAGCCTGGAAAATGGCAAATTATTATGAAGCATTATGTGTTGACACGTGAAGTAAATAATAGCAAAGGAGTTTTGTTAATGGAGTCATTTAGATAGTTTTCTTCCTTTTCGTTTAACTCAATTCATCGGTATGTGATTGCATGTATATATTATACTCATTCGTATATACCAGTAAAGGATATATATTAGTTAGCATACAAGTTAAGCTGCTACAACAAAGACTCCCAAATGAAATAGTTTAACTGAAATAGATGTTTACTTCTCTTTCTTGTTCCAGTTTGAGTGGTCCAGGCTGGAAAGACGGTTGTGCTGAAAGATGTCATTCAGATTCCTTCCATCGTCATGCTCTACCATCTTGTAGAATGTCATCCTCCTCTGCATGTTTGGAGGTGACTCACAATCAAATTAGTGTTCCAGTTTCTGAGAAGGAATGAGTGTAAACCAAGGCCAGTAGATCGTTTTCAGCAGGAAATATAAAAATTTGCAGACATCTTTTCTGATGATATCAGAGTGGTCTGAACTCATGATTTTATATATAGAAAACACTAAAGAATCCATTGGAAAACTATTAGAAATAGTCAACAACTACAATAAGGTTGTAGGGTACACAATCAACTTACAAAAATCAGTTGCATTTCTATACTCTAATAACGAACCAACAGAAAGAGAAGTCAAGAATACAATACTATTTACAATTGCAACAAAAAGAATAAAATATTCAGAATAAATTTAACCAAGGAGATGAAAGACCTATACAATGAAAACTATAAGACATTACTAAAAGAAATTAATGATGACATAAAGAAATGGAGAGATATTCCATTCACGTGGAGTAGAAGAATTAACATAATTAAAATGCCCATACTACCTAAAGCAATTTACAGATTCACTGCAATCCCAATCAGAATCCCAATGACATTCTTCATGGAAATAGAACAAAAAATCCTAAAATTTATATGGAACAACAAAAGACCCCAAATAGTCAAAGGAATCCTGAGAAAAAGCTGGAGGCATCAGAATCCCTGACTTCAGAATATACTACCAAGTTATAGTAATCAAAACAGCATGGTAAGGGTACAAAAACAGGCACACAGATCAATGGAATAAAATTGAAAGCCTAGAAATAAAACCACATATCTATGAACAGACAGCTAATCTTCAGCAAAGGAGCTAGGGACATACAATGGAGACAGGAAAGTCTCTTCAACAAATGGTGTTGGGAAAATTGGACAGCCACATGCAAAAGAATGAAAGTAGACCATTATCTTTCACCATACACAAAAATAAACTCAAAATGGATCAACGACTTAAAGGTAAGACCTGAAACCATAAAACTCCCAGAAGAAAATATAGGCAGTACACTTCTTTGAAACACATCTTAAAAGTATCTTTTTGAATACCATGTCTATTTGGACAAGGGAAACAAAAGAAAAAGTAAACAAGTGGGACTTCATCAGACTAAAGAGCTTCTGCAAAGCAAAGGAAACCAGGACCAAAACAAAAAGACAACCCACTAACTGGGAGAAAATATTTGCAAATCATATATCTGACAAGGGGCTAATCACCATAATATATAAAGAACACATACAACTGAACAAAAACAAACAACTGATCAAACATTTTTCCAAAGAAGATATACAGATGGCCAATAGGCACATGAAAAGATGTTCAATATCCCTAAATATCAGGGAAATGCAAATCAAAACTACACTTAGCTATCACTTTATACCTGTTAGAATAGCTATAATCACCAAGACAAAAAATAACAAATGTTGGAGAGGTTGTAGAGAGAAGGGAACCCTCATACACTGCTGGTGGGAATACAATCTGGTGCAGCCACTATGGAAAATAGTATAGAGATTTCTCAAAAAATTAAAAATAGAAACATCATATGACCCAGTTATCCTGCTACTGGTTATTTATCCAAAGAACTTGAAATCAACAATTCATTGCTATGTTCATTGCAGCATTATTCACAATAGCCAAGTTGTGGAAGCAACACAAGCACCCATCAACTGATGATTGGATAGACAAGATGTGGTATATATATACAATGGAATACTATTCAGCCATAAAAAAGACAAAATCGTCCCATTCTCAACAACATGGATGGACCTTGAGGGTATTATGTAAAGCAAAATAAGCCAGACAGAGGAAGACAAATACTATATGATTTCATTCATATGTGGAAGATAAACACACAGACAAAGAGAAAAGATTAGTGATTATCAGAGGAAAGGGGGTTAGAAGGTGGGGCACAAGGAGTGAAGGGGCACATTTATATGGTGCTGATAAATAATAACGTGCAACTGAAATTTCACAATGTTATAAACTATTATCACCTCAGAGTGGTCTGAACCTAGTTCAAATGGTCAAAATTAGTTGCAAGAAAAATTGAAAAATGGAAACTACCTGAGAAGTCATGTGCTCATCTTAAGCTTGGAGGGTTCCAGCAATAAAAGAAAGAAATAGAAAATGGGAATGGTGTTTGGTTTAACCTCAGTAAACCATGCATGCATGCATTTATTTATTAATTTATTCACTCAGTCCTTCCAGAAATATTCAATGAGCATCTTATTATATGCTAGTTACTTTGGCTGGTATAGAGAGAACTAAATTTGTCCCAGGCATGAAGCAGCTTATAGTGTAATGGAGAAAACTGTGAAAATGAAATGAGCCTATCATAAGTGTCAACGTAATTAGTAAGACAGAATAGTAGGTCCAAACTTAGGCCACAGAGGATTTGTGATGACTGCAATGCTTGTCTATATTAATTTATCTCCTGTCTACATGTCCTTCACATAAAGAGTAAGTAAAGTGATTTCACTCACTGAAGAGCTTACTATAAGAAAACAAGGTAAATATAATTGTAACTAACATCAGGTTGGAAATATTCTAGGAAAAAGCCTTAATTTATAAATATTTTAAGAAACTCTTTAATTATTTTAAATATTTAGACTGTGGATGAAGGGTTTCAAAGATACCACTTCAGAATGATGGCTCCAGTCCCTTCCCCTGTACTGTGTTTAGGTGAAGGCTAATCACATTGCAGAAGGGAAAAGGCCTTTCTTCCTCCGTTCCCATATTCCCCAGGCTTGGGTTCTCAGTTGGCAGATACTCAGCTGAGTGAACATTATTATAATCTAACTTTTGTGTTGAGCTACAAAATAAGTAGAAAAGTCTCCGGCCATACAACTCCCCTCAGTATTTTATTTTCTCCAAACATTGTGATCACCATCCACCATCTCCCCTCAACCAAAGAGAAGATTCATCCATTCCATTTCACTGTGCGTGTGTGTGTGTGTTTGTGTGTGTGTGTGTCTTCAGATACCATAAATTAAATGACTTAAAATAAATGTTTTGTGAAAGCAATCATATTGACAAAGACTTCTTTGTAAATCAAGGCATAAGCCTTTCTTCAGCATGCTTCACCAAATCATTCGAAACCCCTGTGACTCACACAACACACAGCACTGTTTCTATGTACAAGGGGGAGAGGAAGCCTCTCTCACCCTCACCCCACTCCCACCATCAGCTTCTTGAATAAACAGAGACCGAAGATTTCAAATCCTGTTATTTTCCCACCCATCCACCAAAATAAGCATACAGTTCCATATCAGGTTGTAGAAAGCATCATACACTCAAAATTAAATAGACAGGAAATCCCTTAATTTTCCTATGCAAACAAATTAGAATCTAACACATTGTAATGAGCTTGGATTTTTACTTCTGATGTTGACCATCCAAGTTATTGTGTGAACATCCCACACGGGGCACTTGCCAAATAGCAAGAGAAGTATGATAGTGCTAAAAGGATATTTAGCAAAGCAATTCAAAAATATCCTTTCAGATGTAGACTGATTCAATATTTTTATCACACTTTTCCCTTGCTGTATACATTTTTAAGTATATTTAAGACAGTAATGCATAATCATATTTTTTTTTTAAAGATTTTATTTTTTCCTTTTTCTCCCCAAAGCCCCCCGGTACATAGTTGTGTATTCTTCGTTGTGGGTTCCTCTAGTTGTGGCATGTGGGACGCTGCCTCAGCGTGGTCTGACGAGCAGTGCCATGTCCGCGCCCAGGATTCGAACCGACGAAACACTGGGCCGCCTGCAGCGGAGCGCGCGAACTTAACCACTCGGCCACGGGGCCAGCCCCTGCATAATCATATTTTTATATGTAAATGGTTAACATTTCAGAAATCAATTATTCCACCAATATTTGTCAAGTACCCACTATGTGCTGTGCACCAGGCAAATCCCTGGGAATACGACGGTGGAAAAGAGAGGCAAGATTTTTATATAATCATTGTAAAATACATGGATTATGGGCTGGTTTTATTCATTATTATAAATGGTTAATGCATTCTCTACTCAGAAAAGTTTATTCTTGTAACAGTAACAGAAATTAGCATGCTCCTGATGACAGCAGCTTTCTTATTTTATCTAACAGTTCTTCACACTTTGAGATTCCTAAACTTTTCCTTAAATCAACTCTATTGAGGTATAATTTACCTACAATAAAATTCCCCTATTTTAAGTGTTAGATGAGTTTTGACAAATGCACATATCCATGGAACCACCACCGTAATCACTTTCAGTTTATCTTAAAAGAACTCATATCTGGACTGCTTAATTGAAGGGTGCACAGTAATGACTATGGAGCAGATCGGCACTTAGACATCAGCACTCCCTCCTAACGTGCTAAGTAGAGTCATTATGCAAAGTGAATAACTCTAAGGGTGAGGATATCCTCAACAACCTCACTCCTACTTATGGGTTGAAAATTAGGCATAAGAAGGCCAATTGCCAGATAATGCTGTTGCTCCGAGGCTTGTGTACAAACTGAAAGGTTGAAGTGCACCCTTTCAGCACCAGGATTCGCTTCCAGTGGCTCCACTTTCCTCTCCATGGCTTACAACAGCCAAAGCAACATCGCTACAGCCTCTTAGCATTCTTCCTCACGCTCACCCTGTAGACAAGCATATTGTCCTGTCTGGAGGGTCCTCTTCACCAACACATTCCAAGCTGCTTTGGCTGGGGAGAATCTAAACTCGGGCCTGATGACAGATAACTAAAATCTTTTAAGAGAACTCCAAAAAGAAAAAAGGGGGAAGGACCTAGATCTGCATGTCAACTCACACTGTGTTGTCAGCTACTTTAGCTGACTGAGAAATACAATGCTTTCGAATGGAAGAAGTTTCAATGATAACCTTGTTGGGAAATGATATCAAAGGACAAAGGTGTCACTTTTAAATGTGTAACTTAGTACTATCAGCACTGTGAATTTCTCTGGCCATTTTAACGCTTAAAACTGCAGCGGTGTGGGTATTACTTAAGCACAAGACTAGTTTATCAGTAGGGGCCAAGATTATACGTATGTAGAATAAGCATATTGCATTGGTGGAAAGTACATAATATATTGTTTAAACTTCAGCAAAGTGAAGGTAAAAGTACTTATTAAACTAAAGATATGTACTAGCTTAGCTACCTTAAATTATATATTAATCTCTGCTCCTCTTGGTTCTACCATTTTCATTTGAGGTACCCAGTTTGTGCCTGGAGATTATTATCATTTACAAGATATTTAGTAGTATTTCTGAAAAGAAGAGACACTTTTAGTTTAGCAGCTGTTTGTGTCACAGCTAGCAGCCTTAGTGGAAGGTTGAAACAGTCCCTAGGAGCTAACGTTTACAATCAGGTAAAAAATGAACTATTAATACCTGAGATATCTAGATAATTAGTCTAAGGTGTGCACATGTTTGTGTGTGTGTGTAAGTAGATTTTTTACCCATCCAGCTGTTATCTTGTTCTTGTGTTTTTATTTATATACCCAAATGCTTTTACTCTTTGATGTTATTTCTTTAATTTCTGAAAATTGAAGTGAAAAAATGAACCAGGTCATATATTAAAATATTTTTAATGCCTGATTTAAATTTAAAGGTTTGTATCCTCAAAACTTCTGTTAAAAATGATAGATATTTACCTGACCTATTCACCTCCTTGTAATTTTGAAATGCAAAGGTCTTGAATTTTTCTAAAAACAAACCTCAGTTTTAAATTTAATATATGAGGATTAAGATTATTTTATAAGAATATATTTTTCAAAAACTCAAGTTTTCTCTAATAATTGTATTGAAAAATTGCTATGTTAATAACCAGAGAGATAAAACATGTCAGTATTTCTCCTTATCTCCTTTCATTAGTGAATTAAAATATTTTAAAACTCGATTAAAATTATTAGGAAAGTACATAAGCATCATTCGCTTTGTCTGCCTTAATTACTTTTATAAAATAGACATTCATTAAAACAATATTCATTTTTTTAAAAAAAGATGATTTGACTCTATTCTTAATGGTTCTCAACTTGACCTATAGTTTAACAGAGATAACTCTGTTATTTCGAGTTAACTTTAACAGCAAGGCTCAATATTCTATGGCCAAATTTATGAGTGCATCAGCAATTCTCTACAGAATGGATGGGTGGGGACTTTTTAAATTAACCCTTTGCCAGAGTAAAAATAATCCAGAGTCCTGACTATTCTTCCAAAGTATCTACTGTCATTCAACATTTACTCAGGAGATGTTTTTTAAGTGTCTACTACATGAAAAGCCCTGTTCTCTAGAGAATCAACCCAAAATATTAACACTGACCGAGAAAAAAATAGAGAAAAAGAAAAAGTCAAGGGGGCTAGTTCTCTTGTAGATTCCCAGGCACTTTTACATTTCTATTTGTAGTCATAGGTCCTCCTGAGTCAGAGCTGGAAGTAACCCCTCTTTCAGCTCGCCCAAGAGTGGAGAGAACAATCCACCAATATGAACCCCCACAAACACATTTGCTTTCACTCCCAGTTTCTCCTATGTATTTATGAAAGCCACCTGTCTATCCTGAATCCAATCAGCAAGATGATAATTCCTTTTTCATTAAAACTATGGAAAACAGTCTCTTCGGAGAATTCTTCTTTTAGGTCAGAAGGATCTTCTTCTTGGGCTTGCTTATCTCGAGTGACAAATAATTACTCCCTACAAAAAGCATCTCTGTGGAATTATATCACATCATAGGAGAGCATCAGTAAAAGAGTATTTTATTGCATTTTTTAAGACAGAGTTAAGTACCAAAAAATGCAATTTCTCCACCATTTACTTTAATCATTTGTTTTGACACTAACTCTAAGCCATGGGAAGAGCAGATCTGGCATCGTATTCTTTATTATCAACACAAGGGAAGTCCTTTCATTTTTAACGCTCACTCTGTTGTTATCATAATTCTTAAATGCAAAAACTTTTCTCTGTTTCCAATGAACAACCTAACCAAGCTTACATTTGATATTTCCACAACATCTTATATCATTTTATTATCTGGTATGGACATACTGAATAAATATATAAAAGTGATTTCTCAAAGGATGAGTTTCAAGTGTTCTTTTTTAAAACTTTACCTACAATAACAAAAATTACTGTGAGAATGCTTATGCATTAGAACCAGCTTTCATAGCTGAATTACTTTTTCTAAAAAACAAATTTTAAACTCCATTGAATGCTTATTTTTATACCTCATTGAAATCTAGCATAGAGCTTCAGTTAGCTTCTTCAAAAATAAATAAATCCCAAATAGTCAAGAGCAACTGTGATTCCCCAAGTGCAGTATTCTAACATCCATGACGACGCGCGATTTTTGTTCCATTTCTAAAAATGTAACCACAGTTACTAATATAGGTCATTGTTTTTGACTCAGTTTTAGATTGGGAGTATAGAAACAGAATTTTTAACAAGGCCAAAAAATATTCAAAAATAATGAAAATATTTAAGAATTCTACCAACATTATGACAATGATACATATCATACCAAATCACTTTTACTACCATAAAGGAATTTTTGCCTCATTTCCTCAGAAACCTAATAATGAGGAAACATCAAACTCTGTAAAAATTTCACTGAAATTTAAATAACATAAAATTTCTTAAAGTTAGCAAGTGATGAGTGAGTAAAATCAGCTACTTACCATAAAATAATGACAGCTAATAAGAATTTAAGATAGCTTACAATTTTGTTTATCTGTGTAAAAGGTAAATACACAAAAACTCTTATTCTAAAAAGCTTAGAGACTAAAAATGTATTCTGTGTGCAGAATAGAAGAAATTATTTAGTTCATCTCCAGGAAAATGTTGCAATTATTTCATATATTCTATCTATGTCTAGCTAAATATTTGATTTTTAGAAACTTTACAATATAGCTAATGTCTGGGTACATCAATCATAAAATCATTCTTTCTTAGGGAATTAAAAACTAAATATTGCTGCTATCCTAGTTATTTCAGGCATTTTGAGGAGCTTGTTCAGACTACCATGATGATTGCATAGCTAAAAAAAGAAGTTATCAAACATTGGGTAAATAACTGCTGTGCTCATGTATGAATCAACTTCCTAAACGTACCCATCCTGTAAGGAATTACTACTTATGGCCAACACTGAACCTCCTTAATCTGTGTAAAAATCCACTTAGATAGACATGGCTATATCCCTGTTTTACAGATTGGGAAACTGAGCTCAGAGATCAACAGCTTACCCAACATCACTTAACTAGTAAGTAGCAAAGCCAGGATTTCAACCATATTCTCCCTGACATCAAAGTCTTTGCATTTTGTACACCACCCCCTTACTTCTTGGGACTTCCACAATGCCTAAGTATAGCTTAGTTTTAAATAAATACCTAAGTATCACTGATAGCATCAATAGTATTACATATCATATTCTGGTTAAATTGTTGGTGGTGGTGCCGTCTAGTCCATTCTGACACTTAATGACCCTGTGTACAGCAGAGTGGAACCCAGCCTGTATTTTTTGCACCATCCTCTCACCTTCCAGTGCTAGATAAGACAATGCTCTGCTTGTATTCATAGGACTTTCATGGCCAATTTTTAAGGAAGTAGATGGCCAGGTCCTTTATCCTAGTCTGTCTGAGTCTGGATGTTCTGCTGAAATCTGTCCACCTTGGGTGACCCTGCTGGCATAGCTTTCACCATCACAGCAACACACAGCTGCCACAGGAGGACAACCCACAGATGGGTGGCGTGGTGCCCCAACTAGGAAACAAACCTGGGCCGCAGCAGTGAAAGCACCAAATCTTAACCACTAGACCATGAGGGCTGGCTGCTCTGGTTAATACAAAGAGTTAAATTGAATATTTCACAATTATATCACTTATGTGTAAATACTTCATCTTTTTCATAATTCTTTTACAAATAGTATCTTACATGTCCTTCCAAATCTTGTGATTTAGGGAAGGGCTTTCATTAACATCAATGGACACGTGAAGAAAACTGAGACACTAAGAAATTAAGTGGCCTGTGTCAAGTCACACACAGACTAACTCAATGGGAAGAGGGGATGGAGACTCCTTATTGACTTCCACTGAACATGGTATCTGGCACAACTTTTAAAAACAAAATAGTCATTGAAAATAATGTTGTGATCTTAAAATTAATCACAAAAGCAATATTCACCAAGAATATTAAAATTTCCAAAACTAAAAACTTACTTATCCAATAACATCATCCAAAATATTTTATTTCTATGGCTATAATTCAGGATACTGGTGAGATTCAAGCAAATATTGTTTCAAATTTTGGCTTAGAGAAATTCCTATTTTACTGGTACAAATTTTTACCCTGGGGCTTATCCGCTAGGATCTAGACAAAATATCTAAAGAATGCATCAATGAATAGAAATTTTAAGCAACAACAGTCTGTACAACTGTTGTCTACGAAAATAAAGGAAAAAAATCTCACGTCAACTGTCTAAATTTAAACTTGCTTCCTTGTTTAAAACCCTTGTAAAGCTTTCTTTTAATGGAAGCTGAATGGAAGACTAAATGGAAAAAATTTATTTCAGCAAAACTCACTTCCGTGATTTCTCCAAGAGCAGCAAGCTGAGACGGCTCGGCCTACGGAACTCATCACTGTCCATGTAAATGGTAGCTGCCTTGGGGCTTGAAAGATGGAGGCAACTTTTTTTCTTTCTAAATCTTTTTCTCTCCAAAAACTTTCGTACCTAATTAGTAGATATCTCAGAACCCCTCGGTGTAGGTCAGTGTTACCCCTGTGGAAATATGTGCTGGCGGTCTGTTGTAAAATAAAACCTCTACTTTACAAAGGATCGCCTTGCATTACATGGAGGAGAGGTATTGCATTCTCTCTTTCTTCAAGGTTTTCCTCGAAGAGAATACACACTGCTCTACAAGTGATTCCAAGCCCCTCTGACAGCAGAGGGAAGGGGTGGGGAAGGGAGTCTATTTTTCTATCCTGACTTAAAAACTTCAGACTGAGAAAGTTCTGTCTGAACAACTGATGTGTTTAAATAGTCTTCCATACTTATCTGTAAATATTTATATGGATTTTTCATATGGAAAAATGTCATCATCTACTTTGTAAAAATTTAGTGGTGTCTTATTTCCTGTCTTTCTCATTTTGCTAATAATGAAATTAGAAGTTATAAAGGAAATTGCTTCTCTGTGAAACACTTCTGCTACTCGAGATGCACATATTTCTTTTCCCGATTGAGCTGCTATTAGTTTATGATAAACTTCTAGTGACTCAAAAGTAGTCACCTAACACCTCTCCCACACGTTGAGCACTCAATATTCCTGTATTAATAGCATTGACATCACTGGGCTATAGCATTACTCCATGTGAGGTCAGAATTTACGCCTATAACTTGCACTATGTTATTTTGCACTTTTAATATGATGATCTATGGCTTTTACATATACGGTTTCTTTACCTCTATTCAAATAGAGGGTCTTTATGGACAAAGGTCATGTGATCCATATCACGAGCATCTGCGCAATACACATGGAAGTATCATTTTTTGCCCAAAATAGGAGGAAAATAAATGGTTTTTGTTTATATGTTCATTTTCTGATTACTGACCAAATTCTTGTCATGTCTTAGTCAAATTGGACAAATTACCTAACATCTTTGGCCCAGTTTTGCCACCTATAAAATGAAGATAATACTACCGGGCTCACGAGATTGCTATAAAAATTAAATGTGTGACTGCTCCTTACAAAACATGAAACGCTATACACGTTCATTACTCTTGTGATTAAGCTATCTTCAGGAGTGAATGCGGCTTTTGAAAAGAGGTGGCTTTTCTTCATTTTCTAATTATTGTCCATCTTCTAATTATCATTATAGAAAATTCATCTATTTTAGGATTTTAAAAGTAACAGAACTTAAGAGAGAAATGGATAGAAACACTTTGGACATATTTGTTATGCACAAATGAGTGCCTGGAAGCACTGAGTCTATTTCCTGCTGTCTGGACAGGACTACTTCCCGCCTGTGTCCAGCACAGAGTGCACATCCCCCCTCCTGTGCTGGCTGAAGGCTGTGGATTATGATTCTGATCCGTCAACTGTGGCGGAAAAGTTGCACGTTGCAGCTCATTAATTTTGAAAGACTACATCTTTGGCCAAAACTACTGGGTTTTATACTATAATGACAGTAGAAACAATCTTTTATTCACCATTTTTTCTTTCCCAAGACTAAGTATAGTACCTTGAATACATTAAGAAATTAACAATAATTATTAAAGAACCCAGTCCAAAATAATTACCCATCTTTATGTTATGCTTCTTTATCAGGTCAAAATAAAGAGACTTTGGATTTGCAGTTCCAAATAAGCTGCATTGTGTATATGGAAAATGTGCGTTTTCCCCACACGCTAATGAACAATTTAGGGTTCCAAAGCAAGTAACTTGGCCTGGTCACTTGGAAAAATTAATGCACCTTCCAAGGTATCAATTTACAAAACAACATCTGTAAAGGAACATTTGCAACCTGGTAGGGTATTTATATTTTAAAACTGCCTGTTCCTCTACATTTTTAAGAGCATATTACGAAAATAAAGTGAAACGCGTTATTATATTTCAAAATAGACTGCATGAAGAGAAAGGAGAATAATGAAATATAAATCTATTTGCTTGAATTCTAGTTCAATGAACACATAGTTCCATGAACTCAAGAACTATGTATGCTTTTTGTTGGCCCTTCTTTTCCCAGGACCTAGAATAATGCCAGGTTATAATTAGGCCTCAGCAATATCTGTGAGTTTAATACATAAGTGAATCTATTAGGTATCTATAAGGCATTGTACTAAGTACTAGAGAATATGCAAGGATAACAAGGATGGAATTCTTGTGTCTGTGTATCTACCACCACTCTGACTAGAGGAAGCACAATCTTTGCTTGGGCTCTCTCCCGGAGGCCTTGGTGGGCCACATCAGGGTAGTGGGGATGCGCTTCTTCTGAAGGCACCCCCTGCTCAGGTTTTACACTCACCCAGGTCCTTTTGCTCCACTGATCTCGGCACTCCGCTGCCAGCTGCCTCTTCCCCAGCCACTCTCTATGCTCCTGCTGGCCCGAGTGAACTGCTCAGGGACCTCAACGCGGTGCAGGCTGCAGCAGGGCTGTGTGCTTCTGTCTCTGAGCCTGACTCATTCTTTCAGAGTAGTTTCCACAGCAAAGCCTTTAGGCCCCTAGTGGTGCAAGTCATTCTATTTACACAGCAGTCTCGTTCCCAGGACTTAGCAGGGATGGCCAGGCATAGACGAGTCAGGAACCGTCTCCTGGTGCACCAGCAGCCACTGTTCCCTGGACATTTCAACCCTACTACAGTCAGGCTTTCTGAACCAGCAAGTGATTTTCTCTTGGGGTGCTGTGATCTCTTCCTCCAAGGGAGTCTCTTTGGAGAAACCCACAATCCTTCAGTCAGGTTTGCGTGTGTCTGAATCTCAATTATGTCCTCTCACTCACAGCTCATTGGGCATATGCAGATTATAAAACTTAGCTAGGCAGCTGTTTCAGGGTCCTCTACTTTCCATGACAAGTAAGGACTTCCCAAAACAGCCTGTGCCATCTAAAGTCTGCTCTGCCCAGAGCATTCGACATAGACCCATTGGACACTAATGCCACTTGCCAGCCTTGCAAAGTCAGATCTCTGACCCAAGCCAAAGCCATTTCACACACAGAGTGTGATAGATTCCATAAGGAAGGTATACTAAAGGCATGATAGGAATGCAGAGGAGGAAGCCGAATTTGAGATTTTGCTGAGAAAGAGGCCTATCAGTTGAGTCTTGTAGGATGAATACAGTTTACAGACAAGCTGATAAAGAAGAGAAGAGCTTTCCATTTGGAACAGGCTGGACAGGGAAAATAAAGCTCGGAGGCTGGAGATTAAGGAGCCAAAAGAGAATATCTGAGTATAACAGAAGAAGGAGAAAGATGAAAACAAGGAACAAAAGGGATGGTTTCAATAAATTCTATATCCACACAATGTAGATATTTAAAAAATAGAAACATATTTATAAACATGAAGTATAATCCTTCTAGTGGAGTTTAAACATTTTTTTATATACTCTTAAGTTAAAATGGTTTAAAACTGCTGTGTACACTATGATCTCTCCTGTGGAAACATAGGAAAATATTTGGATAGATAAAAGTTGAGAGCAGATGTTAAAAACTGCTATCTCTGAAAGTTAGAAATATAATCCAATTTTATTGCTTGTTCTTATTTTTTGTTTATGTGGCTTGTGATATTATAACAACAAATGTGTTAATCATGGACTTAAAATAGTGCCAGCAGGAATACAATAAAAACGGGGGGAGAGTTCCCAGGTATAGATTTTCTGAAACTGGAGATCACCTCTCATTTTTACAAGGATATATTAGTAATGCAGAAAACAATATTTCGATATGTGTCTAAACTTCATTGTTTTATGATGCTATCTTATTGGCATGTAAATAGTATTTTGGCTTATTTTTCTCCTATGTAAAGGATACATTGAAAGCGATAAATGTGAAAAAAAAGAAGAAGTAAATTTATACAACTCTAGTGAATTTTTCTGAGTTTGAATCCTGACAGATTTGTATAAACTCTGGACCAAGAAGATGAAGCCAACATTAGTACAAATACATTTTGGTCATGATTGAGAGATTCTGAGGGAAGTTCTTTAATATAAAATACATCTCTCTTTCTTCTGTGCTCTTTGCTGACAAAAATCCTTACTATTTATCTCACTTTTGAAGGCAAGAGTTAAAATTTAAATGCTGTCTGAGATGAGCAACACCTTTAGATTCTGTCTCTTTAGCTCACGTTCATTACCCAGGTTCCTGGCGGGTGGAAGAAATGGGAAAATGAGAAGCTTCAGTTCTGATGGGGGCAGGTGAGAGGGAAAGGTTGGCGGCAGGCACTGCTTCTTTTCTTGAGTTTCTCGTCATCAGGCTGTGAGCTCCTTGAGAGTAGGAACGTGTCCTACTCACATCTTTAATCCCCAGCCCCAAGACCGGGTCCTGCACACATCATAGAAAGAAGGAAAAGGAAGGAAGGGAGGAACTGGGAGGTGAACAAAAGAGGAAATGCTCAGGAAAACTCAGGATCTAGAAATATACAGAGGCTGCTGAGCACCGGGGAAGAAGACGTCAGGAGGAAAAGAATCTTTACCACTTTCCCCAGTCCTAACGTGGCTGCTTCCCCTATCCACATCTTTCCAGGAACAGATACAGAAGGATACAAAAGAGAGAGAGAAGAGGACTGGAGAGATTTGGTTACACTATTGGCAGATTGAAAACACACCTCCCCCCCCCCCCCAAACTCACAAGGAGCAAAGAAGAAAGGAAAGAAAGAAATCCTTTCTTTCCCACCATAACAATTTAAAAAATCAGTATAGTCCAGTACTTTCAAGGATCACACCACATTTCAATAATGTTTAGTGGAATCTGGTTAACTGAAACCTCGTGAAAATTCTTACTGTTTAGGTTCTTTCTTCTCTCAGAGGAAAACAACATACGAATTTAGGGTAGGTTGGAATAGGGATTAAGATTCTAAAGGTATTTGCTCAGCTTTCTGAAGTTTTATGGCAAGAAATAAGGGCAAGCAGAGCACACACATGCAGTGTATTTGTCAGGTTAACGGGCAGGATCCATACTCAAAACGCCACTAATTTCCATAACTGGGCGAGCATAGAGATTTGCCCTGTTGTATTAACTCAAAAGTACCTACTACGATGGGATCAGAAGTTCAGAGATTAGTAAACCTCTCAAATTTAGTCAGTTAAGACTCTTTATCCAGTTTCAACATCTAACTTCTTTTTCAGCATGCAGTCATGCCCCCTATAAAGAACATTTGACATGAAAAAATGCATCTTAGAACTGACAAATTAAGGAGACCTCATCCACATTATAAAAACGTTACCTTTGATTAAAAAGAGTTTATATAAGGTAGTTTAAATGATTTGTTTCAGAAAAATTCAAACAATATAATGTTATAAAGGCATTCATGTGGGCAAAGAGAACTGCATCTGCATAATTAAATAAAAAGTACATTTTCAATGTTGCCAACATAATTTTCCCTCTTAAAACCTAAAAATCAGTGTTCTGTATTTATGAAAAGAGTAGAGAGATTAGACAGACAGGTAGATAGATTTAGACGTGAAACACAGCAAAGATGAAATTATTATTTGCATACTAGTACAAGAAAAGAAGCATCAACAGAGTTTTGTGACCAGAAGAAATACAGCACATAAAGGTAAAGACATCCGCTAGGTCAAAGTTCTTGTCCAAAGGATAGAAGAAAATATACAGAATTCTGGTACTCCATAGGTGCTTTCACAGAATTAAAGGATAAATTTTCATGAGTTAAAAAAAATAGCACATTGAGCACGTAGCTTCTTAGACTCATATGTGAAGCCTTGTGCTTACTTCTATAGTTTAAAACACTACACGATCCGTAGAACAATTTAACTTAGATATATAGGGATAGCTGTTCAAAAAGAAAACTAACTAGACTGATTTTATCCATATTCTCAACATATTTTTCTTTTCGTTCTTTTTTTGTTTGATATTTCAGGTTGAAGTCCTTCTCGAAACTATAAAACTGGGAATGTATAAAGTTTGCTTGTGTCTGGTTTCAAAGATGGCCTTTCTTTTCTTTCTTTTTCTTTTCTTTTTTATGTACAAAATGTCTGCCAAGCCTGAAAATGACGCAGATCATGTTTCTGTGTCTGTTAGGTGGCGCTTACCAAGCAGTCTGGCTCTGCTCGGGGATTTTTCGACTGCTCGCTGTGGTGGAATTACAGTAGGGGGTTACCAGTGGGGTTAGAGGGAGGGAGTCTTTGTCCTGCTGCATTTAAAATTACATCTAATCTTATCAAGGCGCTCGTCATTGTTTCTGGCGGCCGGGGGCAGGTACAGTACTGCTTTTGTTCCAGTCAGTAGCTTTGCTGAATAAAGTTGAGGGAAAAGCCAAGACTAAATAATATTCTTTCAGAACCTCATGTGCTGATTGAAAAAATGCTTTGAAAGAGAACGAGAGAAAGGTGGGGGTGGGAAGAGAGACAGGTAAAGTCACAATAGAAAAGTATCAATGTAGTAAGAAAAGAAGCAGAGACTTATTTAAAGATTAGGATAAAAAACTATGACAGAAAAGAATTGCTCAAAAATACTTCAATTCTTATCCGCTAAAATGTATTGGTTTGTTTTCTTTCGCGTGATATAATCATAAAATTCAAGGAACATACTCTATTTCTTCTATTTGAGAAAATTGAAAGCTCAAGCAAGCATTTTTTTAAATGGCATACAACTACAGAGCATATTTTCTCTTGCACAAATAAATATTCCTAAACCTCTTTGTACCAAGAGTCCCCCATTGATGTTCCTGTCTTTTTAATATGCTAAAATATAAGCTGAAGAGTCTTTGTCACAAGTCTCGAGGTGGTAGTAGACCTGAGACAAGCAAGGGGTAATAAATCCAAGTTCAAAAAACTTGCCCTGACCAGCTTTGAACAAAGCAGAGACACTATAATTCTAACAACCACAACAATATAATTATCAGCAAGAAAATAAACCCCCAGTTTGCATATGTCGATAAAGATTGCAAGTTTATTCAGACAGAAATAATTAGCATTAAGATTTACAAGAGATTCCATTATTGTAATTTGAAAATTAAGATGAAAAGTAGCTTGTTCAAACAAGTTCGGTTTTCAAACTGCTGAATTAACCTTAGTTACTCATAGACATACTGTAGAAAATAAAGTTTCTACCCAAAATGATTGGTTGGATTTTTATCATTTACAATTAAATTATATTAAAATAGAGTAAACAAATTTTCTGAAGTTCAAAAAATATTTTGCTATGCGTGCTTTCACAAGATTAAAGACCAAAATGATGGAACCTTCTGGGCAACAACAATCCTATGGGAGCTTTATTATTTATGATTCTCATCTATTTTAACTTCAGTGTATACAAATTATAATATTTAATTTTGATATTATGATCAAGAAGGTACCTCAAGCTGTGTGTTCAGGAGAGGTGCAAATATAAATTCTGACTAAATACATTTTAGTGATATGCTCTTTCTCCATGTTATACTTACTATTAAACAGACAACTATTTTGACACTTTTCAAAACAGCGTGAGGAGAAATTGTAGATAAAAAACTACAGTGTAAAAGATTTTAAAATTGCAAAGGCGCATTTTGTGCTTTGATATATCACTATAAGTAATATATAACTAAAATTAACATTCACATTTTTGATAGGTTAAAATAAAGTGTGTACTAGTCAAGGTATTTTAAAGTTATACTGTAAGCTATTTAGGTGTCACCATTTACTCTTATAACCACTGGTTGTATAGATCATTATAGAATCATTTGACTAATGGCTGCTTTGTAATCATTGTGCTAAGTCGCAAAAATGAATTATAATCATGATTTTTATAACAGTTTTCTTCTTCTGTATACACTTTGTCACTTGATTGCAATTCACCTGTTAAAAATAGTAAAATGCCTCTATATAAATGGGTCGTTCTTTAGCATAAAATCTTGTCTAAGCTACCTTTATGCATTTGCATTCACTCCAATTTTTCAGTTAGAAAACTTGATCACATTTCATGATCACATTCAAAAATCACCTACTGCTACTGGTATATTATCTTTTATAATTTGATTGTAGAAATCAAGAAACAAGTATACATGTCATGTTTATGAAAGCCAAATTGACTAAATGTTCAACTAATAAATTTCAAAAGGGAGTTTTAAAAATTATTTAGAATATAAAACATCCTTAAACTATCTTTTTCCTGCTTGATCTTTATTCTACATGTAGTTTTCTTCTGCTCCTAAAATCTAAAAACTCTGCCCTAAAAGTTTCTAAAAACATATCTGTGTAGGATTGATATTGTTTCAATATTCAACAATGCTTTTGCAATTCACAGGAGATCTGAAATCAGGATTTTCAGTTAGTTATACTAAACAAAGACTTTCTCCTCACTGTAATTTTTTTTATAGAAATGAGAAAGAGGTTGATATTAGTTGTTATTTGCTGGTCAAATTCCAAATTATGTATTTAAATTTACCTTCTTCAAATCATTTCTGTAATTTTTATTGAATAAATTATATTTTACTTTCCCTGTTCACAAAACCGATTCTACTTAGTGTTTATGAAAAGCTAGGGCTTGAGGTTGAAGGCAGAAATGAGGGAAGAGGAGTAGAAAGCGTTTGTAAAAATAGGAGTTGAGAGAGAAATCTGGTTCTTCTGGATGTCATTAATTCTGATCACTCACCAGTTTGAAGCATTTCCTCCTTCTTTGTTCTTTTCTTCCTAAGATATCCTCTTTACTCTTCAATTATATCCCATAAAGCTAGACTCAGTGGAGAGTCGAAGTGTGCTGGGATTTATTACAACCAAGGAAAAGTCAGGGAAATAAGTTCATTTCATTTTTTTCAACCTCTAGCTCTTCACACAGTTGTGCATTATCATTAACTATGTGTAGTTATGCTATAGATTATCTAGAGATGGTTAAACCTGACCATCACCACTGATTATGAAAGTAAGAAAACTGGCACATCAAAAGATGAGCTGCTTTTATCCTGAGTTACAGACCATCAGTGATATCACCCTGAGTGCTAAATTAAAACTCAGATGTTAAGAGAGATGCTAATTATTTGACTATCTTACAGTTTGAAAAATAAGCTTCCAATTTAAAAAAAAAAGCCTCTTTTCCTTTCAAAATTACTTAAATTATTTCCTTGAAAGTGCAACTAATTTTGTTGTCTTCCTACTTACTGCTTTTCATTAAACTTCCATCTCCTAGAAGAGGGGGCCATATTTTCACTGACTATGGCAGTGGGGTCTCTCTGCCACGCCATGTGGTAATGGTAATACTTAAAGCAAACCTGTTCTGTACATAGACACAACTCCCACATTGACTACAGTGAAAATCACAGATGCTCAAAGAATGTTCAAAATTATAGGTAACTTCTAAAGACTTTTGACTTGATTAGGGAAAAGCTCAAGCTTTTATGAAGATTTAATTCATTAATAGTCAATGACAAAGTCTTCTCATCACATGCTACAAGTGCATTATCTAACTGCAGATTCTCTTAGGCTGAGTCTCCTCCCCAGGGCCTACCCCAGTCTCCACCCCCTTAACTCAGAGCCAGTGGAGACCTTTGTGGTAGGAGGTTTGCATGCCCAGTCCCAGGCTCCTTCACCACTTCACCATCCTCCTTCGCACTCTGCCTTCCTCAAATTCAGGAAGCTCAACAAGAAGGAAGTAAAATTGGGGGGACAGGACTCAAGGCCCAGGGCCTCTGCCAGTTTGGCTTTTGTGGCTCAATTAATGTCATTTCGGTTATAATGTGACGAAGCGCTAGAATAGTCTTTGGGATACAGGCTGGTCTAGGAATCTAGACTCTTCACCCTCATGAGAAACTAAAGTCTGACTTCTTACCAAACAATTTAGAACTTTTTTTGCAACCAATCCCATTCATCAACTGGAAATACGTATTCCAAGGAAATAAAAGAATAACAAAAATTTCAAATTAAAAAATACATTACTAATACTCAGACACACCCTTAACAGGGTAAGTTACAGTTCAAGCTGCCAGAAAAAAATCCAACACAGCAAATAGCTATGTCATTGTAAAAGATGTTGTCAGATAAAAACAAATTGCCATTCTGATATGAGGGGATGAAAACATAAGAACTCAATACTTGACAGTCTGTGGCTTTAGGTGGAGAGGAAAATAGTCTGTCTTGTGTTCTTCATTAACATTAACTTTAGTTAATTAGGAAATTTCCTAGTGTGAAAAATACTAACAGAAATATCAGACAAATAAAGTTTCACCAAATGCAGCCAATATTCGGTGACACAGCAACTACGTAATGCAAGGAGTTTATTTTACAAGATGCCTACTTGTAGATCTAATATTTGATTTATTGTAAGATTTTCCTGCTGCAATAGACTTCCTTGTTACATATCTCTAATATGAGTTTATTTTATATTTTTTCCATTTTCAAAAACAGACCTTTATTTCCAAGGAAACCAGTTTATATATATCGTATATATCGTATTTATATAATACAATATATCATATTTAATGATAAATTTAAGTTCTTGTGAGTTGAAAATATAAGTTGTGCATTTCTTCTCTTTTCTATAATCAGTACTTTATGAGACCTTCTTTACATTAGTTCTGTTCATTTCACTATATTAGCATAATTGAAGCAAATATAAGTTATCTGCTTTAAAAGCACTGAAAGTTAAATTATTTCTCCATTATTACAAGACTGCATTTTTACGTGGCAATCTTTATGAGACGGATGTGCCACAGCAAGCTGGATTGATCCAGCAAAACATAAGGAAATATGCTGTGGTAGATGGTGTGTCTGATATGCTGAAAGAGAAGACCTTGTGAAGGCATTTTGGGCATAAATGGAAGACCTAAGTGCAACTGCTTCATGGCATGAAAATCTGGGCATAATCAACTCTAAATTCTATTTTCAGCCTTAGAACCACTAAGGGAGAAAGAAGTGCTTTTTAGTTGGGTGTGAACTCAGTTTTATTTTCCTATATGCTTGTAAATGCTGGAGCAGTCTGATTAGAGGTAGAAAAATGATAATAGATAGAGGATAGATTGATCAGAGGGATGATTTGCCTTTTCCTTTCATATATAGAAACCAATCTTGTGTTGGTTAACTTTTATTCCTGTTTTCTTCTGCATTGCTTCCCACACCACTTTACAAAATCTTTCATCTTGCTGATCCGAAGTTGCTGATCTATGTTGGCAAGAAATTTTCTTTCTGATAGATGCAGCCATGTGGGTTTTGCTCATGAGCCAGATTTCAGGTTTCGACTCCCACTCCAGCTGAATTCAGGAGGGCTGCGAGGAGTGGAGAGAGGCAGTTTGATGCTTGGGTTTCATACCTCGGCAAGCAGCCCAGCGCCTTTCACTCCTCGCACAAAGCAGTCTCCGCAGAAGATGCAGGGGAGAACTTTCTGGTGAAGCTTCCCCATGACCCAAAGTTGTTTCATTGACTACTTTTTAAATCTCCTAATTTTGCGTAATTTAGATTTTTTATGAAAGAGATAAATATCCCTTTTATTAAAACTTAGCCCTCAAAATCATAACAAAATGTTTCTTTTTCAGTCCAAAAGAAAATGTGTGTGAATTTTCAAGATCATCTAAACATAACCAAAATTATATTCTGCAAAATAACTAGTTGACTAGCTAGAAATCCAAAATGTTGTTTCTTCTCTGTCTCCCACACTAATGTTCCTCACAGCATTTAACACTATTAGTTTGAAGTTGTGAAGCATTCCAAAGTTTAGTGTTAAGTGCTTGAAGAGTCTTGAGCAAAGAATAATAGAAATATATTTCAATTGTTGTGATTTAGAAAAATATATCTTTCCTCCCCTGAGGGCTTAATGAATGCTGCAACTTTCCCCAATTTTTAAAAATCCATTGACAGCTTTCCTAATGTGCCTTAATCAGCTTTAATTTCTTAGTGATTTCAGTTGGTAGAGTTACTGTACTTGCAAAAGATAAAAAGAATCATTTAGGAGCGTTTTTTTTCCCTCCTTTCTTTCATTCCATCTTAAAAATATAAGGCCTGGAGAGTGATAATGTACTGAGTTCCAATAGCTTTTGATAATCACTTACCAAATTGTTCACTAGAGAGAAATAGCAAAAAGAAAAGAAGAAAAAGTCTGCTTTTGATCATATTAAAACTTTACGATTTATTTTGTTTTGTCACGTAGGTGGTGACCAGGAACTTTCAGCGTGCAGAGAGGCCCTGAGCCTGAGGCCCTGAGCCGCCTTCCCCACAGCATTTGCTCCTGGGATGCGAAGATGTTCCCATTTTGCTGTGCAAGGGGCTGAAACAGGTGAAACTGTGTGTATTTCACCTGAGGAAACCAGCTTCAAATGAGACTGTTTGCCCTGGATTGAAAAAAGTGAACCAAGGGATCTGAAACAGCGTGTAGCCCATAGGCAGCCATTCCTATCTCCACCCAGCTGCTTCTGGCCATTTCTGAACAATGTGTCATGGAAACACATGTACGTAACAGATTTTAAGAGCAAATGAGAAATGCACCATCCTCCTGCTTGAAGAAGTTAAAGGGATCCAATAAATTCTTTTACAATGTGTTTCCTCCTAGATAGAAAAAGACATGTCATAGCACAGTGGATCGATACATATCTGGAAAAATTTTCTCAAATAACTAAATTTGGCCAGTCTGTCTCTGATTTCAGATGACCTCTAGGCAGATTTCCAGAAGAAAAATCTCAGATAGTATCTGCTTCAGGACCAAAGGGCTACTGCAAGGTGTCAAAGATCTGTGTTTGAATTCTGGTTCTGCCATCAATTTACTCAGCAAATACTTATTGAAAGCCTGCTATCGTCCAGACACTATAGTGATCGCCGGATATGCAACAGCAAATAATAACATTGTCCTCATCTTGTGGACTTTTGACTCTACGAAAAGAGTCAGACAAACAAATAGGCAATTATAATACAGGATGACAAAAGCTATGACAGAGAAGCACAGAACATGGAAGCCTCTGGGAAGAGCACTATATTAGCTTCCTATGGCTCCTGTAATAAATTGTCAAAATTTGGTGGCTTAAAAGAAGACAAATTTATTATATTACAATTATGGAGGTCAGAAGTCTGAAAATCATCTCACTGGGCTAAAATCTCAGCGTTAGCAGGGCCACGTTCCTTCCGGAGGTTCTAAGGGAGAATCGATTTCCTTGCCTTTTCTGGCTTTCAGAGGCTGCCTGCACCTCTCAGCTTGTGGCCTTTTTTCATTTTCAAAATCATCAATGGCCAGTGGAGTCTTTTACATGCTGTATTTCTTTACTTTTCTCTTCTTTTTTGAGGAAGATTAGCCCTGAGCTAACTGCTGCCAATCCTCATCTTTTTGTTGAGGAAGACTGGCCCTGAGCTAACATCCTTGCCCACCTTCTTCTACTTTATATCTGGGACGCCTACCACAGCATGACTTTTTGCCAAGCGGTGCCATGTCTGCACCCAGGATCCAAACCGGTGAACCCTGGGCTGACGAGAAGAGGAATGTGCGAACTTAACCGCTGCCCACCGGGCCATCCCCATGCTGCATTTCTTTGACACTGACACTTCTGCCTCCCTATTCCATGTACAAGGACTCTCGTGATTACTTTGGGCCCACTTAGATAATCCGGGATAGTCTCTCCATCTCAAGGCCATCTGATAAGCAATTTATATGCCATCTGCAACCTTAATTCCCCCTTGCCAGGTAACATAACATAGTCACAGGTTTCAGGGATTAGGACTAGAATGTGGACATCTTTGAGGGCCATTATTCTGCCTGTCATAAGCAGACTGGGAGTGGGGAGAATAAATAGTGAGGAAAGGCTTCTCAGAGGATTACTATGTAAGATAAGGCTTGAAGGAGGAATAGAATATAGGTAGATAAAGGGAGGACGTGGCAGGGCTAGGGGTGGGCTACTCTGTTTTGGTTATAGGAACAGCATGTATGAGGGCCCGGAGGGAAAAAGAACATGGCCCCTGAGAAGATGAGAGAAAAAGTGAGTGGCTTGAGCAGAGATTGTGAGGGTAGGAGACTGTCTGGCAAAAGACAAAGCCCAATGACTGAGCAGTTATGTAAGACTTCGGAAAAGATGGTAAGAGTTTAGAAGTATGTTATTGGAATCCAGACAGATGGTGTCAAGGAACAGCAGGAAGTGCAGAGAGGAGCTGAAGGGTGATTGACACATTTGAGCAATGTGTCACCCTGGGTTGGTCAATGGAGGGGAGCCAATGCTACCCCCAGGTTTGGAGGAACATTGAAGGGAGGGGGACAGTTAACAGACTATAAAAGAAAAAGTTAGTTGTAGAAGCCTTAAGTAGGACGTAGACAATCCTTGGAAACCGTATGGAGGAAGCCACAGCAACCTGACAGACATTCTCCTTTCAAAGTGAATCAATTACAATTTTGATTTGTGCTATGAATGAGATTGCCAAGATTGGGAGCCTTAAACTTAGCTGTGGATCAGAGAAAATTTAAGAAGAAATACTAAAGCTGAGATTTGAATATAAGTAAGAAATCACTAGGTGAGAGGGGACAGACTTCCAGGTAGAGAGAACAGCGAACTCATAGGGCCTATGGTGAGAAAGAGCACACTCTCTTCCAGATTCTAAAAGGCCAGTGCCTTGAGAGAGAAGACAGGGAAAAAGGAGAGTCACACAAGTCAAAGCTGGTGAGGTCCAAGAGTAGGGGTGAGGGCAGAATCATACAGCCCCGGAGGGTCTGTAGGATTGGAAACTTCGTCCTGAGAGAGTGAGGCATTACTCATAGTTTAAACAAAAGAATGTAATGATCAAATTATCCCCTTATAAAAACCATCTGGCTGCAGTGTAGAGAATGTATTGGAGGAGGTATAAACAACCTACCTATGAGAAGTGGCTCGCTTGGATAGAAATACTGTATACATCAGAAAGAGGAGCAATTGCTACTGGAAGCAAAAACTGACTACGGTTGATGCTGCCTTCCAGAGAAGTGACATAATTCATCCCTT
The DNA here is from genome assembly GCF_037783145.1 of Equus przewalskii. NCBI lineage: Eukaryota > Metazoa > Chordata > Mammalia > Perissodactyla > Equidae > Equus > Equus przewalskii. The sequence continues at coordinate 20,069,335 of NC_091850.1, forward strand.
AGGGAGATGGCTCTTTTTTTGAGAAAAAACACCTTCACAGTATAAGATATTTCCTTTGATTGAGAAAGGTCAGGTCCAAGACTCAGATGGTCTGGGCTAGATGGGGGGTGTGAGATAAAAACAAAGCTCCAGTGTTACTCTGCATAATAAAGTGAGGAGACTTTGGCTTTGCTGCTGGTAGCCTAGCAGAGAGGCCTGGGAATGTAAGAAAGAGGTGTTGCCAGGAAGATCTAGGAAAAAAAGAAAGAGGGCTCCCAGCATATAGCTGGAGGCTGGAGCATACAAGGGCACATAGCCATGAAAAGCTTCCAGTGGAGGGGATGGCTGACAAATTACTTGTAACATTGAGATCTGTACCTGACATTAAAGTTGAAGTATTTTTGGACCTGTGATTACATTCTGCAACCTTCAAATCTGTAATAAAAGGCTGTCACTCAAATGAGCCTCAATTTGTGGTGCTTTGCTAGGGTGCAGGAAGAGGGGCAGCACCCCACACTGGGCCAGCATGGGCGGGGAGCCCCCACAGGAAGGAATGGCTGTGATCAGGAGTAAGCAACAGCACATAGAAGTCCGCAGATGTGCACTCACATAGAAGTATGTGCTGTCCGGAAAAATCCCAGAGAGACTGGGGAGGATTCTGGGCTTCCCACAGTAAAGTTCAAGGCATTTGCTTCAGAGATTAAGTTAAGGATGACCATAGGAAACTTGCCGATGTGAAAGTAGGAAACATCTGGACTGTAGTCGTTTCTATCTGGGGTTAAACCAAACATGATACTGCTTGATTGCTGTTACTTTTTAGTGCTAACTCTGAACTAAGAAAGTCTTGATGATATTTTTTAGAAATTTCTCATTGGGGTTATTTTGCAGATGTAACTAATAGCTCACTGAATATATATATATATATATATATATATATTATTTTCTAAATATATACTTAGAAATATACTTGTGTCAAATGTTACATAATATACAAAAATGAAATCTAATATTCTCTTTATCAGAAATACTCAACTGTCAAATGCATCAATATGCTGCCGAGAGGCATTCTGTGACATCATTCCTGTGGCTTTTCTAGCAAATCTTGGCTAAAATGACAAAAAATGGTTTGACCTTTATAGACTATGACTATCACAGAAATGGCAACCAGAATAAGTAAAACCAAGAAATAAGCCTCATATCATGTGGTCTTTATTAAAATACCAAAACACAGGAAAACTTTTAACAAAACATTTCTATTCCAGGGACTTCCTTGAGCATTTTTTTTTCTAGTTCACTTGAGTTTACAGAAGGATTTCATCTGCTTTTACAGATTCGCTGGTCGGGCTGAGGATGTTAAGAGGCCAGCTGTTAACCCAAGAAATTTCTTGAGCATCTGCAATAAAATATGCACATATAAAAGAAAATAAAAATTCAGGATGTTTGGTGCGGAACATTTTGATAGGCCTGTGTAGTCACAGCTATCCAGATAAATCATAGTAAAAACTTTATTACTTCGTAAAATTTATCCAGATAATTGTGAGAAAGGCAAAATTCTGCTTTCTTCCTTCCGGTGTGTTAGGTATGGCTTGCTATGAAGTCTTATTTGTGAAAAATGTCAATTCTTAACTTCTTTGTGTTTTTTGCTCACCTGTGATTATTTAGGAACTTTTACAGTCAGTATAAAGCTCAAAGTCAAAGAAATGTAAATGGTCTTTTACTGCAAGTACTGTCTTCTTTCATTCTCTTTCGGTTATTTATATTTCAAAATGCTCAGCTCAATAATGATGGAAGTGTTCATATGAAACAGGTTTCCATAACATCAGTTCTACAAAAGGCACAAATAAATTATTTTGCCAGGTAATGTTATTTTTGCCTCTGCTGTTCACTTAGTCAATCCTGTCTGAACCAGAACCTGTGATGAGCCAGATAGTCAAGAGCTAATTCTCATAAACCAGGTGGGAATTGCCAAGGTTACTCCCTGTGTCCACAGGTTCATGGAGAAATGAAAGACAAGAAATGCTATGCAGTAGGTGTTTTTGTTTGATAAGTATAAATTCATATTTTGCTTTTTTTTAGCAAGAATTTATTCTGCTATAAAATTTGTGACACCACAAACGCTATCGTTTTCTAATAACTAACAGACCAAAGGAAGTAGTGGCATTATAGGGATTCTGTTTTCCAAAAAAATCATTGTCTATTACATTGTGGAGAGTTGATTTTCTTAATCTTCATGTTTTATCAGTTCACTCAAAAATGATTAGAATTATCCACTGTTAATTTCCTTCATATTAGTTTGATTATGAAATTCTTGAAAAAGACTATTATACACAGTCATCTTTTTAAAAATAAGGAAAGTTATAATCAAAATTAAAACCAACATTTTTCAATTTTGATTATAATAGCTAATAGGTGTTTAGCACTACTGAGGCAGTTCAACAGCATGCTAAGCACTTTCAATTCATTATCTCATTAATTCTCACAAGAACTCGAAGTGGTTAAGTAGCATTATCTATAGATCAATGATTCTCAAACTTAACTTGCATCAGAATCACCTGGAATGCTTGGTAAAACACTTCCTGCATCCCACCCCCAGAGTTTCTGGTTCAGTAGGTTTAAGATAAGGCCTGAGAATTTTCATTTTGAAGAGTTTCCCAAGCGATGCTGGTGCCGCTGGTACGTGGGCCACACTTTGAAAACCACTATTCTAGATCAGGTTTCAGAAAACTATGGACCACAGATCAAATCCAGGAAACTGGCTTTTTCTTGTTTGATCCACAAGCTTAGATTGGTTTAAGTTTTAAATAGTGAAAAATATTCAAAAGAATATCTTGTGACAAATAAAACTTATATGAAAGTCAAATTTCAGTATCCGTAACTAAAGTTTTATTGGAACACAGCATAATCATTCATACACATGTTGTCTGTGGCTGCTTTCACACTACGATGGCAGAGTTGACTAGCTGTGAAAGACACAAAATGACCGGCAAAGACGAAATATTTACTATCTGGCTCTTTACAGAAAAAAAAATCTGCTAATTCCTGTCATAGAGGGAAGCAAGAGCTAAGATATTTTAACTAGCAGGCGATAGTGTTGGGATTCATATCCAGACCAAACTTCAGAGCCCATATTCTTAACCATTTTCAAAAGCTGTAGAAATTCACCATTTTAAAAATAACTGGTTTGAGTTAGTGATGTTAACAATGTCCAGCACTTTTTCACTAGTTCAGTAATCTTCTTTCAAAGTATTTTTCATTCTCACCAAACCCCATCTTCCTTCTCCATGGCACTCCCATCCTTGTTCCGGTAGCATTACGGATCAGTCTTCTTTCTCCTGAGGATTATTCACATTTCGAAAGAAGCTATTTGATTTACCCGAAGTCAATTTCGATTTGGCGGATCTACTGCTCAGAAAATTAGTTTGTTGCTTCAACTGCACACTTAGGTTGAATAGAAGAGTATACATTTCATAAAAGATCTCTCAGAATATTTCCATATTTCAGAGAAATAACTTGTGATGGGAAAAGCAGAAAGACTTCTCAATTCAGCCTGGATTATGTGGAATAAAAAATGAAGTAATAATGATGACCTCATGGGTTCAGGCAACAGGGGCTGACTGATGTGGCGAAGCTCTCCGCAGGCAGATCAGGGCAGTGTATTTCACGGGGATTTCATCAGCCACAAGAGCAAGAGTAGTGTCAGCGAACTCCTCAACTAGCACCCAGCCTGTCAACGCTAAGCTATTCAAAATGGCATCATTTAGCCTGAGACCTTTTTCTAATTCACCATTTCAGGTTCCCTTATTTTGAGAGGGAAAAAAAGGAAACTCAAAGCATCATTTAACATACATAAACAATGATTTGGGAAACACTTAAAGTAAATTTGTAGAAAATATTCTAAGATTTCAGTAAAGAAAATGTCTGTGTGCTTAAAGCATATAGCCTTCTTGGGGCATAATCAAATTTCTTCACTTATTGTCAAGAATATTTGAACATCTCTGCTGTTTCATTATTGTAAATAAAGAATTTTACCCATTAATAATTAAAATGAGATGGAATTAGACAAGAGAATATATAAGTAAACAGATATTTGGACCTGTTTATAGTTCTACCAACTAGTAAGGACCTAATAGAAATGGGAATTTTTCTTTGCCAAGTAATTCATTGAAGGCCTCAATCAATTTCAAATAAAAACCTCACAGTTTAAGTCTAATTATATCACTTACAATTTCAAGTATAGTAATTATTAGCTCTTTTCTTAATTAATATTTTCAAGATTGCTGCACTAATTATCTACAAATTTTTAAGGTAGTATTTAAGAATATAAGTCCAAAAGAGACGATGTATTCCCACTGGTATTTAGGCTAGTTGCCAACTAGTCTCCCTTCTGATAATGCTGGATTTGAACCAGGAATAGAAAAAGGAACAGCTGACATTTGGAAAACAAAACTTCATATTCTACCAATATTTTAAATAATAGCTACAAAAACCAGAAATAGGAACTAATTTTTAAAATTCAATCAATATAGCATATCTGGTTAGTGTTCCATGATTAATATTCTAGTTTTTAAAATGAAATTGACCCCAAATCATAGTTCTTTATAAACTAAGGAATCTTATAGCATTTTTTAAAACCAGCACATGATGATTCTTCCTGTTAATATCTAGTAATCATGATTATTAAAACATAAACATGAATGGCAAAATGTTGATGGTTGTTTAAGCTGGGTGATGGATACATTGAGGTTTATTGTACTTTCTACTTTTGGTTACGTTTGGAAAGTTTCATAAGAAAAAGGTTTTCTTACAAGAAAAATACATAAACATAAGAGTTCATGTTTCTATTCTGATGGAGCTATTAAAGACATTCAATTGATTTTAAGCTTAATAAATCTTGAGAAGACCTAACTAATGACACAGCTCAAGCATATACTTCTGAATTTCTTATTCTGAAAACGTTAATAAAAGAATCATTGAATTTCAAACCCAGAATTTAGTTATTCAAGTTAAAATGGAGCTTAAACAAACATGTCATAATTTTTGAAAAACTGAAAGCTCTGATTTAATGCTAGTCTGTTTTGCATAAGTCATAATACTAAATAATATTGAAAGGTAATGAGAGAGAAAAAAAATTTACCTGGCCAAATTTTACTGCTGCACTAACAGCTTCCTTTTTAAAGTCTTCTAACTCTTGCTCCTGTTTTCCATTGTGAACGTTCTTTCTTAAAGAGGTGAGCTGTAAAAGTAAATATGAAGGCTCCATCTGAGCTAGATGGTGAGACTATGCCTAAACCATTAAAATAAGCCCTGGGAATTTTCAGAAGGGTTAGAGCTTTAATGTCTTTTACCTGTGCCAAATTTGCTACAAGTCCCCAATGTCAAAATTACCGATAGGCCCCCAAACCTATGTCAGCAAATGTTTTCAACTTCCTTCCCACACCAAACTAAATCAAGCAACTCTCAGAATTGATTAATTTGAGGAACAGCTAATAGAGCTGTCAGTGAGCAATAAAATGACCAGAGGGTAAAGGTACCAACTAGAGAGAGAGGAACCAAAGAAGTTAAATAAAGCTCAACTGAGGTACAATAGCAATTGGTGGCAAAAAATAAGTGTAGTCAGGAGAATTTTTTTAAATGTCAGTAACAGTAAGACTATAATTTCTCATCTACAGGTAAGTCAACTGTGCATCAGAGCCATATTTTGGTTTCCAAAAGACAAGTCATTTCTCTGATTTGCTAAATAAATGTTTCAAGTGGCTATATAGATTGGGAGCTCAAATTGGTCAATGTAGATACAAGGGATATCTAAAAGAGAGAGAAAGGAGGGAGAGAGCTGATGTGTTAATGAGAAGAATCTTGGTTTAAATCCTGACCTATGATGTATTTTGTGAAGGAGCTGACTTGTAACTGATTTTTTCCCTTCTCCTGATCTTTCATTCAAGCATCCTCATCATGTGCTTGGCTTCTCTTTATTCTCTTGGTTTTGTGGACCCTCCAGCAGTGTAAGAGACACAGGAGCAGTGACTATACAAGCTCACAAGCAAGCAAAGACAAAGACAGATGTATACATTTTCCAGTGGTTTCCCATTTTATCAAATGTGTGAAGGCTCACATGTCCATTGCTGGTTCATTATTTGGTAAAAAGTGGTAAGTACAAAAACAAGTTAAAAATAATATACCTCAAAATGGCTTTTTGCTGAGACAATTCCTACCATTAAAGAGAAGAGAAGAGGGGTATGTGGGTTGATATGATGTATCTGTAAAGTCACCCTTCTCTAGGAGACTTTACTCTCTGCAAGCTTGTAATTCCAAACACTGCTCTTCCTACAAGAAAGAAGGGAAGTTCTATAGAAACAGGAATTTTTGCCTATTTTTCTTCAGTGCTGCATTCTTAAAACCTAGCACATAGTAGGTGCTTAACAAGTACGTGGTCAATGAAAGAATGAATATTCTTAATATTACTGAGATGATAGAGTGATAATAGTGTGAGGTTCCACCCCACTTTAAGTTTCCATAGTTTGGAATTCCAATCTATTTTACATCTTCCTTGAAGAGTTAGGCTTCCCATTTCAATTTCTTCTTCTAGAAATCTACGACTTAAAGAATAATTTAAGGAAGTAAAATAGTTATAAAGAACAAGGAAACCACCTTCCCTTTGTGACCATAACATGTAGCCAGAAAATTATTGAGGTAAGTATCCTAAATTACACTTCATTTGGGACAGTCCATTAGTACCTCATGATGAATGTTAAACCAACCTGGTTTACTCAAGTCAGCCTCCACACCCTCACTGGCATTCTAGCAAGGTTTGGCAAGGTAGGGATGGGGAGGCGAAGTGAAGGAGTTAAATTTTTGGAAATATTTTTTTTTCCAAGAACTTCTACTTAGTAGCACAATTATTATATGCAGTTACATTCTTCTGAGATAACTTCCCCAGTGACTGATTTTCTCCTTTAAGGATTATAAACTTGTCCTCAACATAATTTTGGTATTCCTTTGATGATCCATGTTTAGCTCAATCTGCTACCTAACAGATGCCTGAATATTTAGAGTCCCAAAGGACTACAATATCCTGTGGTTTCAAATTCCTGAGCAGTTGATCCAGCAATTCTTATTTTATTCTTGCTTTCCTACCATCCTAGGAGCCAGTAGCACATGCTCGTTACAGTTTATTCTCCAGTCTCATATAGTTAATCCAAGTGGGACTAGAGAACAACAGCTTTTCTTTTTCTCTCTCCCTGGTTTGACAACCCTTGTATTTCTTTTTCCCCTATAGTAAAAATTTGTTTCATCCACCTCTGAATATTTCAATTTTAAAAAAAAGAAGACAAAAGAGAAATCTAACAAAATGACACGTATGTGATAAACTTTAACAGGAATATAAAATATGAATCCTTAGATTCATTAGCTGTATTTATATATGCATCTACTTACTAATTCAGTCTAATACAAATGTAAAAGCAAAAATGGAGCAAGAGCAGTATTGCATGAACAGCCAGGAACTCAGTTGACTGGTATTTGCATGGAGCTCATAAATGCAGAGTATCTAGTGCATGGAATTAAACTCTTGGAAAGAACTATCAAATCTCAAAAGAAAAATTCAGGTTCACAATACAGCTGAATTCAGTTTAGCAAACAAGGTAACAAACTTTGATTGAAACTAAATTCTAAAATAAAAGACTGTTAACTTTTACTCAAAACTCTCAAGCCATTAAAAGTTCATTTTAAGAAATTTTGGTATTGTAAAGAAATATAAAATCCATATTTGGACTCTAATACTCTGAATGAAAGTGAATTCTGACACTATATAAAAGATTATATAATCTATTGAATTAGTCTATACATTTTTCAGTAACACTAACAAAAAGAACCAAACACTGAAATGATTAAAATTAATCAGACATTTTATGGAGTTTGGAAGATAGCAGTATAGGAGGACTCTGAGGTCACGTCTTACCATGGACACAACAAATCTACAACTACCTGTGGAGCAATTTCCTCTGAGAGAGATCTTGAAACTGGATAAAAAGAACCCCCACAACAAGGGACAACACTGACAGCGGTGGAAGAGGCAGAAATACACCTCTGCTGAGGAAAAAAACCACATCCTAGCCACAGTACTTCATGGCTGGGAGCAATCTTAAAGGCACGAAGCTTTTCCCAGAGGAATGGGGGGATCTGAGCAGAAGATTTATACCACAATAGGTATCCCTGCCTTTAGATTTAGCACAACTGAGACGAGATTCCCATAATACCTGGCTTTGCTGGCTTTGAAAAACAATGAGGAATACTCCCAGAAAACTGTCGGACCTTAGAGAAAGAAAAACCCCCTCTTAGAGGGCACATGCGCACATTTGCCAATTCTGGAAACCAACACAAAAACACCAGAAGGAAAACAGCATAGTCCTTTGTAAAAGAGACTCAGTTACTAATCTCTGAGTGCATCTCAGAGAGGCCGGAGGCAGCTGGGCCCAACCCTTCAGGGACTGAGACACTGGAGGCAGACTTTCTTGTGACCTAGTTCACTTGTACTGGCACAGATATTGGCAGATGTTATTGGATTCCTCTAGCCTGTTAGCACAGGGTTTTGCCCTGCCCACTAGAGTACCAATTAATCCAGTGCAGCCAAGGCAGGCAGCTTGCCCTAGGAACTGGCCCTACGTACCAGTAAGCCCATAGCAATTGTGGGTCCATTTTGGTGGGTGTGTGGGACCTTTGCAGTGAGGTGAGTGGGTTTGGCAGGGTATGCAGGCAGGTGGGCCTTCATTGGTAGGGTGTGTGGGCCTGTGGGTAGTGGGGCATATTGGCTGCAACAGACTTGTGCTGCTGGCCATCTCAAATAGCCACAAAGGGGATCTGTCCCACATTCCAACACTGGAAATGATTGTGCACTGCTGTGCCTGGAACCAGCCCCACTTATTTGCATTCCTGAGAGAGCCAACAACAGCCATGAGCTGCAAAGTGCTGCCCCAGAGGTCTGCAACAATTATGAGCCCCAAGCCTAGCAATCAGTCACACTGTGGGCCTGACTAGCTTAACAGCAAAACAGCAGTAGTTGTGTGCTATTAGACCTCATAGCCAGCCATGCCATTGCTTGCTACACCCAATAAAGTGATCAGGGCAGCCACACAGAGCTGAGCCTTACAACCAGCCAACAGAATAGCGATAAACAATCTACCTGATAAAGAGTACAAACTAATAATCGTAAGGATGCTCACTGACCTTGGAAGAAGAACAGAAGAACACAGTGAGAACTTTGGCAACGAATTGGAAAATATAAAGAAGAACCAATCAGAACTGAAGAATATAATAAGGGAAATGAAAAATTCATTAGAGTGACTCAACAGCAGAGTAGATGATACAGAAGAATGGATCAGTGATCTGGATGAAAGAGTAGAAGAAATCACCCAAGCTGAAGAGAAAAAAGAATTAAAAAGAATGAGGAAAGTCGAAGGGACTTCTGGGACAACATCAACGAAGCTAACATTCATATTATAGGTAACTCACAAGGAGAAGAGAGAAACAAAGGGGTAGAGAGCCTATTTGAAGAAATAATTGCTGAAAACTTCCCTAATCTGAGGAAAGAAACAGATATCCAGGAACAGGAAGCATAGAGAGCATCAAACAAGATGAACTCAAAGAAGCCCACATCGAGATACACTATAATTAAAATGAAAGAATTAAAGATAAAGAGAGAATCCTAAAAGCTACAAGAGAAAGGCAACAAGTTACATACAAAGAAAACCCCATAAGGCTATCAGCTGACTTCTCAGCAGAAACCTTACAGGCTAGAAGAGAGTGGCATGATATATTCAAAGCACTGAAAGGAAAAAAGCTACAACCAAGAATACTCTACCTGGAAAGGTTATCACTCAGAATGGAAGGAGAGATAAAGAGCTTTCCAGAGAAGCAGAACTACAGGAGTTTATCACTACTAAACTGGCCTTAGAAGAAATGCTAAAGGGACTTATTTAAGTGGAAAAGAAAAGATCACAAATAGGAGAAAGAAAATTATCATACAAAAAAATCAAAGTAAAGACAAATATACAGTAAAGGTAGTGGATTGACCACCTATAAAGCTAGCATGAAGATCAAAAGACAAAAGTACTATAAATAACTATCTCTATAATAAGAGGTTAAGGGATACACACACACATAAAAGAGGTAAAATACGATATAAAAACATAAAATGTGGGAGTGGGAGTAAAAGTATAGGGCTTTTAGTAGGAGGTCAAACTTAAGACAACATTAACTTAATATAGATTGCTATTTACACAGGTTATTATATATGAACCTCATGGTAATTACAAATCAGAAACCTATAATAAATTCACAAAAAATAAAGAGAAAGGAACCCAAACATAACACTAAAGAAAGCCATCATGGGCCAGCCCAGTGGCACAGTGGTTAAGTTCACACATTCTGCTTCTTGGTGGCCCAGGGTTCACTGGTTCAGATTCTGAGTGCAGACATGGCACTGCTTGGCAAAAGCCATGCTGTGGTAGGCGTCCCACATATAAAGTAGAGGAAGATGGGCATGGATGTTAGCTCAGGGCCAGTCTTCCTGAGCAAAAAGAGGAGAATTGGCAGTAGTTAGTTAGCTCAGGGCTAATCTTCTTCTTCTTCAAAAAAGAAAGCCATCAGACCACAAGGGAAGAGAGCAAGTGAAGAAGAAACGAACAAAGAATTACAGACTCTCAGAAAAAAAGTAATAAAATAGCAATAAGTACATACTTATCAATAGCTACTTTAAATGTAAATGGACTAAATGCTCTAATCCAGAGACATAGCATTGCTGAAAGGATGAAAACAAGACCCATATATGCGGCATACTAGAGACACACTTCAGAACTAAAGACATTCACAAACTGAAAGTAAAGGTATGGAAAAAGATAGTCCACGAAAATGGAAAAAGAAAGAAAGCTGGGGTACATATATACAATACATATATCAGACAAAACAGACTTTAAAACAAAAACTGTTACAAGAGACAAAGAAGGGCACTATATAATGAGAAAGGGAACAATCCAACAAGAGAACATAACACATGTAAACATTTATGCACCCAACATAGGAGCACCTAAATATATAAAGCAATTATTTACAGACATAAAAGGAGAAATTGACAGTAACACAATAACAGTAGGGGACTTTAACACTCTACTTACAACAATGGATAGATCATCCAAATAGAAGATCAAAACAGGAAACATTGGCCTTAAATGACACATTAGACCAGATTGACTTAGGAGATATATACAGAAAATTCTATCACAAATCCACAGAATGCATATTATTTTCAAATGCACAAGGAACATTCTCCAGTGTAGATCATTTATTAGGCCACAAAACAAGTCTTAATAAATTCAAGAACGTTGAAATAATGCCTAGCATCTTTTCTGACTACAATGGTATGAAACTAAAAATCAACCAGAAGAAGAAAACTGGGAAAGCCACAAATATGTGGAGATTAAACAAAATGCTACTGAATACGGATTGGGTCAACGAAGATCAAAGGAGAAAAAAAATATCTGGAGACAAATGAAAATGAAAATACAACATACCAAAATGTAGGGGATATAGCAAAAGCAGTACTAAGAGGGAACTTTATAGCAATACAGGCCTACCTCAAAAACTAAGAATAATCTCAAATTTAAAAAAAAATTATCAATATACATAAAGGGACTAGAAAAAGAAGAACAAAGAAAGCCTAAAATCAGTAGAAGGAAGGAAATAATAAAAATCAGAGCAGAAGTAAGTGAAATAGAGACTAAAAAGAAAAAATCAATGAAACTAAGAGCTGGCTCTTGGAAAAGATAAATAAAATAGACAAACCTTCATCGAGATTCATCAAGAAAAAAGGAGAAAAGTCTCAAATAAATAAAATCGGAAATGAAAGAGGAGAAATCACAAGGAACACCACAGAAATACAAAGGATTATGAGAGAAAACTACAAAAAGCTAAATGCCAAGAAATTGGATAATCTAGAAGAAATGGATAAATTCATGGAATCATACAACTGTCCAACATTGAATCAAGAATAAACAGAGAATTTGAATACTCTGATCACTAGTAAGGAGATCAAAACAGTAATCAAAAACCTCCCAAAAAACAAAAGTCCAGGATCAGACAGCTTCCCTAATGAATTCTACCAAACATTCAAAGAAGACTTACTACGTAACCTTCTCAAACTCTTCCAAAATATTGAATTGGAGGGGACACTTCCTAACTCATTCTATGAGGCCAACATTACCCTGATAGCAAAACCAGACAAGGACAACACAAAAACAGAAAATTACAGCCCAATATCACTGATGAAGACAGATGCAAAAATCCTGAACAAAATACTAGTAAATTGAATACAACAATGCATTACAAAGATCATACATCATGATCAAGTGGAATTTGTTCCACAAATTCAAGGATGGTTCAACATCCTCAAATCAATCAATGTGATACCACATCAAGAAAATGAAGAAAAAACTCACGTGATCATCTCAACAGATGCAGAGAATGCATTTGACAAGATACAGCATATATTTATGATAAAAACTCTGAATAAAATGAGTATAGAAGGAAATTACTCAACATAATAAAGGCCATATATGACAAACCCACAGCTAAAATCATACTCGTTGGTGAAAAACTGAAAGCTATCCCTCTAAGAATAGGCACAAGACAAGGATGCCCATTTTTGTGACTCTTATTTAACATAGCATTGGAAGTCCTAACCAGGCAAGAAAAAGAAATAAAAGGGATCCAAATTGGAAAGGAAGACTTAAAACTGTCACTATTTGCATATTACATGATTTTACATATAGAAAACCCTAAAGAATCCTTCCCAAAACATGGTTAGAAAAAATAAACTAATAGAATAAAGTTTCAGGATGCAAAATCAACATACAAAAATTAGTTGCATTTCTGTATACTAACAACAAAATAGCAGAAAGAGAAATCAAGAATACAATCTCATTTACAGTTGCAACAAAAAGAATGAAATACATAGAAATAAATTTAACCAAAGAGGTGTAAGACCTGTACACCAAAAACTGAAAAACATTTTTTAAAAAACTGTAAAAGACGCAAAGAAATGGAAAGATATTCCATGGTCATGGATTGGAAGAATTAACATAGTTAAAAGCTCCATACTTCCTAAAGCAATCTACAGATTCAATGCAATCCCTATGAAAGTCTCAACAACGTTTTTCATGGAGATAGAACAAGGAATCCTAAAATTTATATGGAATATTAAAGACCCCGAATAGCCAAAGGAATCCTGAGAAAAAAAGAACACAGCTGGAGGTATCACACTCCCTGATTTCAAAATATACTACAAAGCTATAGGAATCAAAACAGCACTGTACTAGCACAAAAACAGACATGCAGATCAATGGAACAGAATTGAAAGCCCAAAAATAAAACCACACATCTATGGAAAACTAATCTTTGACAAAGGAGTCAAGAGCATACAATGGAGAAAGGAAAGTCTCTTCAATAAATGGTGTTGGGAAAACTGGACAGCCACATTCAAAAGAATGAAAGTAGACCATTATCTTACACCATACACAAAAATTAATTCAAATCGATTAAAGACTTGAATGTAAAACCTGAAACCATTAAACTCCTAGGAGAAAACATAGGCAGTAATCACTTTGACCTCAGTCTTAGCAGTAACTTTTTGAATATCATGTCTACTCAGGCAAGGGAAACAAAAGAAAAAAAATAAACAAGTGGGACTACATCAAACTGAAAAGCTTCTGCACAGGGAAAGACATCATCAGTAAAATGAAAAGACAACCTAACAATTTAAGGAAGATATTTTCAAATCATATATCTGATAAGGGGTAATAGGCAAAATATATAAAGAACTCATACTACTCAACAGCAAAAAAAATAAATAAAAATAAGAAATGGGCAAAGGATCTGAACAGACATTTTTCCAAAGACAATATACAGATGGCCAACAAGCACATGAAAAGGTGTTCAACACCACTAATTATTAGGGAAATACATATCCAAACTACCTCACACTCGTCAGAATGGCTATGATTGACAAGATAAGCAATAATGACTGTTGGAAAGGATGTGGAGAAAGGGGAAACTTCATACTCTGCTAGTGAGAATGTAAACTGGTGCAACCACTATGGAAAACAGTATGGAGATACCTCAAAAAATTAAGAATAGAAGTGTCATGTGATCCGGCTATTCAACTTCTGGGTATTTATCAAAAGAACAACAAAGGTTGAAAAGATAATTGCACCCCTGTGCTCATTGTAGCATTATTCACAATAGCCAAGACTTGGAAACAACCTAAGTGCCCATCAAGGGATGAATGAATAAAGAAGACACATGCAATAGAATACTACTCAGCCATAAAAAACGACAAAATCTTGCCATTTGCAATGACTTGGATTGACCTTGAGGGAATTATGCTAAGCAAAATAAGTCTGATGGAGAAAGTCAAATATGCTATGACTTCATTCATAAGTGGAAGATAAAAACAACAAAAAGAACAACAACAAACACAGAGACACAGAGATTAGATTGTTGGATACCAGAGGGGAAGGGGGTAGGGGGGGAGAGTAAAAGGGGTGATTAGGCACACATGTATGGTGATGGATGGTAATTAATCTTTGGGTGGTGAACATGATGTAATCTACACAGAAATTGAAATACAGTGATGTACACCTGAAACTTACATAACGGTATAAAGCAATGTTACCTCAATAAAAAAAGAAAAACAATGACAAGACATACACACACAAAAAAACATTTTACAAAGGTAAACAGAGGAAAATGGGGAGGGAAGACAGGGAAGAGGTGTAAACTAAAAAACAAAAACAGGCTAATCCCTATAGCAGGGAAAATGATCAGTGATATAATTATTTTATTTCTAATTAATTAATAAAGCCATTTAATCAGGCAAAAAGCTGCACTTATTTTATTTCCTTTAATATGAGGTGGTTTAACCAGCTGATCTCTAAGATCCTTATATATGTGTCCCTAAGATTATATGTATTGATGATAACTGCATGTGTATAAATAACACACAATCCTATAGTTACAAGTCTTTCCTGATGAAGTCAGGGTTAACCAATATTTCTATATAGTAACAACACTAATCAAGATGCAACACCTTGGGGATGGCCTGGTGGCGAAGCAGTTAAGTTTGCACGTTCTGTTTTGGTGGCCCGGGGTTTGCCAGTTCGGATCCTGGGTGTGGACATGGCACTGCTTGGCAAGCCATGCTGTGGCCGGCGTCCCACGTATAAAGTAGAGGAAGATGGGCATGGATGTTAGCTCGGGGCCAGTCTTCCTCAGCAAAAAGAGGAGGATTGGCAGCAGATGCTGGCTCAAGGCTAATCTTCCTCAAAAAAATAAATAAATAAATAAATAAAGATGTAACACCTTTTTTGAGAATAAAAAGACTAACAAAGGTAGAAATTATTACGAGACCATCACTAATGTATACATTAGTGAATGTTTGAACTTTAGCTGAAATAGCAGCATAACAACAACTCCAGTAACCATTTAGTCAGCTCTTACAATGTGCCAGGCATAGTGCTAGCCACTGGGTTTACAGCAATACATAGGAAACCAAAATTTTTTACTGTAAAAAGCTTATATTCCGGTGGCAAGGACAGGGGTTACAGGCAATAAATGAAGCTGTAACTAAATAATTTCAGGTATTGGTAAGTGCAATATACAAAAAAATTAGAGTAAGTTGGAGAGTTGCTTTCATTAGGGAACGTAGGGGCAACTTCTCTGAGAAGAAAACATCTGGATTAACACTTGAACGAATGGGAAGAAGGCAACTATAACAAATCTGAGAACAAGCTTCCAAGCATGTGGTAAAAGTTCCTGGATAGGAACAAATGTGATGTATTTGAGAGACAGAAGAAAGAGCCAAATGCTAGAGGAGAATCAGTGAAGGACAGAAAGCAGGGAGATGAGATCTGTCAGGTAGGCAAGGGCTAGATCATGAGGAGTCTCATTAGGAGTTTGGATATATAAACCATTCAAGGGCTTTAAGTCAGGTGTAACATGGTTAAGGCTTTAAGAAGAACACTTTAGCTGTTAGGAGGAAAATGGAAGCAGCAGGGCAAGAGTGGAGGTAGGGAAACCAGTTAGAAGAAGGTTGTGATTGATAAGCAAGTGACAGTGGTGACTTGGACTGGGGTTGTAGCAGTAGAAATGGTGAGAAGTGGGTGGATCAAGGATATATTTTGGAGGTAGAGCTAACTGAACTGACTGAAGTACTGGATGTAAGAAAAAAAGGAATCAACAATGACCTAGGATTTGGTCTGAGCAACCAGGTGGAGAATGATGTCATTTACTGAGATGAGAAAAGCTTAGAAACTATTAATACTTCTGTGTTAGTCATGTTAAGGCAGTAATGTCCATTAGACATCTAGATGTGAGATAGGAAGTTAGATATATGATTCTGGAACTTATGAGAAAGGTCTGGGCCAGTGGTAGAAACCTGAGTCATATCAGAACATGGCCAGCTTAGAGCTAGTATATGAAGTTCTACAAGACCTGATGAGACTGCCTATGCTTTACTAGAACAAGAAACTGCTAGAGGAAGTGGCCAATGAGACAATAGGAAAACCAAAACCAGGTCAATGGGTATTCCAGAACCTAAGAAGGAAAAATTATTTGAAGAAGCGAGGATTGGTCAACCCCACCCAAGCATGCTAAGGTACTGAGACTAGTGAGGCTTAAATAAGTTTTTGGTCATTGATGACCTTGATGAACATAATAGTCCTCATAAAAACTTGATGAAATATGAATTATTATTTCTCATTTTACAAATGAAAAACGTAGCTTTGGGGAGGCTTAGCCTTGACTAACTTCCTATAATCTTGCTGATTTTAGAGACCATGCTTTTATTTGCTTTGTTACAGCTGCCTCAGGTAACTTTTAGAAGCAAGTAGAGTTAAATAGTATTTTAAATCTACCCCATATATTTTATAGACTTTCATTTTATCTGTTTAATATATTGATTGAGAAAGTCAGTAACTGCAGACATTAAAAGAGAATACTGTAATTATCACAAGTCTCTGTTCTCAGAAGGAAGAGAGCTCTAAGCACCTGGAAAATGTCAGCTGAGGGTCCCAAATGTCTAAAGAAAATCTTGAGACATTTAAAATAAAAAAACTTTAGAAGGAGGTCTCCAAAAATACAAAACCCATTGTATTTCTTTGAAAAAGAAAAGAGTACTTTCTTGACCCCCTGATTGCTTTGTACATAGAGTAATACCACTGAACTCTAAAGAATTCATCTGGAAGAGTATCTTTAAAGTATTCATTTTTATCCTACTGTTCACAGATATGTATTGAGCAGTAGGAGGTTTGTTCATGCCTATTGCGTTCTTAGAGTAAAAAGGGAAATTTGGTCTACTTTTACATTTCCACACTCATTTCGCTCCTAAATCTCAAAAGCTAGTACACGACTAATAGAATAGAGTTATGAAAGTTGGAGGCGGGGGGTGCTTCTGCCTGAAAATTCTTTACTGAATTTAAATACATGGTACATTGTTACTGATCTGAATATATGAGCCCTATTACAAGTATTTATGTATATTTAAGAATTAAGAAACAGAACTTTTCAGTATATTTTCAGGTTAATCACACCATAGGAAAAATAAGAATCTAAAAATAGGATTCACGACTTTGTAAAATTGTGAAAGACTTACCTGATTCAAACTCTCACCTGCTGATAAAAAATTGACCATACATATACGTTAAAATTTGAAGTGTTTTCAGTCATTTACCATTTAACCACACTCTCGAGGAAGCTTGTTAAATCATCAATATCCTTATTGTGTAGGTTCAGAAATTGGTTCATCTATTGTTAAGAGTTTTTCATAGGGTTTTGTTGGTTTTAGACAGTAGTTGGCTAGGAACGAAGAATGCCCAAATCCTACCTCTTCCTCTCTTCAGGAGCTTACTGAAGAATACGGTAAATGGAACACACAGTAATTTTATTTCTAATCACACTCAGACCCATTATACTAAATGCAGAGTTCTCTGGTTCCCTGGAATCTAACCTGCAGGTTTATAGGGATCTCTCCTCGTTCACCAAACCAAAAACCTCCCATTAGTCTGCTTTGGAGAGCTGAGAAGATGAATGTGCCTTGGCTCATATGGGAGAAACAGAGAGAGGGCAGAAAAGGTACCAGAATGGACAGGCACTGGACGGCAGCTTTCTGCATCAGCCACATGCAAGGAGAGAACAAGAGAGCACCGGACATGGGAGTCGGTTCCCCCTCCTCTGGGCAGTGATCTGGTTCCCTATTAAACATGGTTTAATCAAGGGCCCCAAATAAGACAGAGTTACATCGGTAGTTCTTCCTTTCTGCAGTGAGAGAAGAAATGATGGGAGAAGGGTTTTCACTGGACACTTCACCCAAGCAATCGCTCCCCTGCCCCTATGTTCACTCTGGGTCATCCACCCACAATGCCCAGCCCCAGCTCAACCTTTGGAAATTCCATCTATCCTCCTTCAAAGTCTAGCTTAATACCTAGAATCTCTAAGGTTAGCACTGGAAGAAGAATTCTGTTCCCTGGATGTCACCCTCTTTGGGTTTTCACTACTTTTCACCACTGTCACCACGCCTCCGACACTAGGGTTGTAGCAATATGTCTTTACAGTTCTTGTCTGAGTATAGACAAAACTCTTGTTTTGATACACTGGCTGACATTTTCACAAGCATTTTACTGACTATTAAGAGATAATAAAATAAAATTTTTTTAAAAGCATTAAAATTGTCTGGCTTACATAAATCTAAAATACCTTCATTTGAGCACCGAAAAGCTGGCACAAATTAGCAGTCACCTGGACTGCATCCTATATCTCCAAGCTCTTTGTCTGCCTGTATATGGCTGGTGCCATCTTAACGCTGACCAACAGGAAACTGCTATCTAAGATATATTAGCTTATGTTAGGGCTGAAACATTCAAATTCCTTTCTGTCTAAAGCTCACTCAGGGATCGCTATCAGTTGTAGTCTCTAGGCATATGTATTCCATTGGTCATTGATGCTTGGAATGACTTTGTCAATCTGTGAGACATTAATTACATACAGAAGTTATCCGTAGCACAAGTCTAATAGTAGTACAATACTCGGGGTAGCCTAAGCTAGGCTGTGGTAACAAACACTAAAATCTCTGTGGTGTAACACATAAGAATTTATTCTCATTCTCATTCACTCAAAGTCCTCTGTGGGTCTTGGAGTTCTCCACAGGAGCTTCCATCCAGGAAGTGACTCAGGGATCCAGCATACTTCCATCTTATGTCCCTATATTCTCAATGTATGGCTTCCAAGGAGGAAGACTAAGCTACTTCTGCAGGGGCTTTTCCCTGTCTCATCACAGAAACATCACATGTGTGCAGAATATCATGGTCTGTTAGCCAAAAGTAGTTGCACAGCCCAGCTGTAGGGGTTGTGCACAGAGGGCGGTGAGCATCAAATGTCTCGGCTACAAATAGACCAGGGGCCCCAAACTCAGTGCCTTTCAGAGGCCAGGAAAGTAATGTAAATACGTGAGCCTGCCTCATATAATAAACAAAACGAAGTTTTACTCCCTAATACGAGTTCAGTCATTTTCAACGAACATTCTATTGCCTTAATAAATTCTACATTTAGTGAACTTCTACAAAAGATAGGCAGGGAAATCTGAGACAAGAATAGCTTGTTAACACAACCATCTCTCCTCTCCCAACTCCAACTCCAGCCTCATCACCCAAACTAAGCAGCTGCTGGGATGAGGAGGTGGACAGGGCATGGGAGTAGGACCAGAGACCACAGTGGTGCTCCCCAGCCTCTGGGCCCCTGAGAGCAAAGGATCAGCAAAATAAAGCCCTCAGGAAGGATCTAAAAAGAATATTGCCTGGGAAGAGCTTGGCAATCTGTTAGATATAAAGCAATAACTCATTGTCATTTAATTTTAATTTTTTACCTTAGTGTTTTTTTAAAATACATTTGTGAGACATTTGGTTATGTTACTTTCCCATGCTTATTTTTCTGCTGTATTGCTTTGCTTTGTTTTCTCATATGGCCAAAATAAAAAGTGAAAAATGGAGGAATTTTTCAGAAAAGCACATTCCCACACATTGTTGGTGAAATGTACATTTTTTGATGGCTTTTGGAAAGTAATCTGACAAAGCCTACTAAAATTAAAAATACAACTGCCCTTCTACCCAGCAACCCTATTCCTGGGAATTTATCAGAAAGGAATCAAATACTAGTACATATAGATAAGTGGAAAGGGCTATTTAAAAATGAATTGTTCAGAGTTGCAAAGAATTACTGAACTGGAACTGAATGAATGTTTATAGTTAGATTTATTATGGCTGAATATGGTATATCCACAATGGAATAGTATGTAGCCCTAAAAAGAGCACATTAGAGGTGACCCAGTTGACAGGAAGAATTTCCACAAGATATTGATTAATAAGAACAGTAAGAAAAGTATGTATTTTATAGCTCATTTTTGGAAAGCCATGGACAAAAACCCTCTATACATATTTTGGTAATGCAACATAAAAATTGTTGAATCTACCAGGTGATCTAGCAATTCCACTTCTGGGTATATACCCAAAGGAAGTAAAAAAGATTATTAAAGAGATATATGCACTCCCAGGTTTATTGCAGCATTATTCACAATAGCCAAGACATGGAAACAATCTAAGTGTCCATCAATGGATGAATGCATTAAGAAGATGCAGTATATCTATGTTTTGTGTGTGTGTGTGTGTGTGTGTGTGTGTGATATATACACAATGGAATATTATTCAGCCATAAGAAAGAAGGAAATCCTGCCATTTGCCACCATAGGGATGCACCTTGAGAACATTGTGCTTAGTGAGATAAGTCAGACAGAGAAAGAAAAATACTGTATGCTATCACTTATGTGTGGAATCTAAAAAAGCTAGACTCATAAAAACAGAGTAAAATGGTGGTTACCAGGGGCTAGGGGGTGGAGGAATACGAGAGATGTGGTTTAAGGGTACAAACTTGCAACTAATAGATAAATAAGTCCTGAAGACATAATGTGCAGTATAATGATTATAGATAATATTGTAATATGAACATCCAACTTACTAAGAGACTAGATCTTAATTATTCCCGTCATCAAAAAGAAATGATAATTACATGATATGTTAGAGGTGCTAGCCAATGCTACAGTCGTGATCATACTGCAATACATAAATGTATCAAATCAACATGTTGTATACTTTCAACTTACACGATGTTATATGTCAAATATATTTCAATAAAAAAGCTTATTCCCATCTATGTATATTTTATAACCAAAATGCCTCTTCCCAGTGTTTGTGAACCAAAGCATATTAGTGATAGGATGATAATATTAAAAGTTACTATTTGCATTCATGTGTCAGGCACTGTGATGGATACTTTCTTAAACCTTCACATTAATCCTTCAAGATAGAAATTATTATCCACATTTTACAGGAAAATCCAGGGCTTAGAGATGGTAAGTAACTTGCTCAAAGCCACGAGTCAGAACTGAGTCAAAGAAACTGCATTCTCTGCACATGAGAAGCTTCCCATGTAAATAAGTATGTACTTTAGTGTTAAGTAATTAGCTAGCCCTAAGATATAACTCTAAGATGTTCATAGGCAAATATGTAAAATAGATTATCCAAAAAGAGGGTAAAAACTTGGAGTCTGGAGTCAAATAGATACAAGTCCAAATCCTGGCACCATCCCTCAGTAACTGTGTTGCTTTGGCAAAGTTATTTCATCTCTGAAGCTTTCTCATTTGTAAAATGGCAATATTAGAACCGACTTCACTACCTTATGGGATTGTGGAGAGAATTAAACGGGAAATATGTATATAATGGTCAATACAGGACCTGGAACCTACACATTCAATATATATTAGAGATCATAATCTTTATCATTATTTTTACCAAAATACAGATATACCAGGAGTGGTAATATCTGATTAAAATTTATCAAAATAACTAATGTTAAGATCTTTTATTTCTTATAAACTGACTTATGAGATATCCAAAATATAGTAACATTATCTTTAGTTTCTTCCCCACCTTGATGTTAACACACCTGATTCTATTCTTTTTTGCTTCTTTGATCATCAGTTTTTAAGAAACATTCTCTTTCCTTCCCTTCCTTTTCTAGAGCTCCTAGAAAAATGTTTTGATTGCTTTGTCATGGTGACCCATTCTCAGTTAAACGTTTATTTCTGGATAGGTAAGGGTTTTCTTTTTAACAATTCCCTTTTATAAAAAGAATTGCTTCTGTTAATTTTCACTCCTCTGTCATTATTTTCTATGGGAATACTCCTAAAAATAGGTTGAGCACTACAAACCCTTTTAAAACTCTTGATATATTGCCAAAATGCTTCCCAGAAGGACTGAGAGAGACACTCCCAAGGCAATAGATGAGGGAAACCCACTCCCTACACCACTGTCAGTAACATCTTAGAAGGAAAAATTGTTTTTGATTTGAAGGTGAAAAAATGGCATCTTGTTACTGTATCTTAAGATACAATACAAAAAATACAATATACAATAATAATTTTGTTTTTTTTTCAATATTAGTAAGTTTGATTTTTTTCAAAGTTTTTTTGGTCATTTGAGTTTATTTGTGAATTATCTAATCAAGTTCTTTTGCACTTTTCTATTAGGATTCAGTGATTTCATATTGAGATTTCTAAGAGCACTTTACATAATGCCCATATTTTCCTTAATGGGTAGTAGGTGTTTTAAAAGCAGGCAAATGTATAGCATTGTGGTAGCTGTACAAAAAGCTCGAAGGAATAAATTAGAAGTATCTAGACCAATGCACATAAATTCAACAAACATTCATTGTGCGCCTACCACGAGGAAGGCGCTATTCATGCCACATTCAGTATAAAACACATTCTCTGCTCTCAAGAAGCATATAATCTAGTTGAAGATTCAAAATATATAACAGAATGAAGAGCAATAAGAGGCAGAATGTGAAAAATGCTAAGTTAAGTAAGCAAGGTCTGTGTCAGCAGAGGGAATGATCATTGTGATGTGTGTGTCAGGTAAGTCCTCCTGTACAGGTAAGGTGGGACTTGGGTGGTCTTGAATGAAAGGAAGAAATGACAGCAAAGTGAATAAGAGGGTATGTCACTGTGAGGAAGTCATAAGAAAAAAGTATAGGTCAGAATCCATATGGCTTTTCTAGGAAACAATGAATAGATACCCCTGTAGTGGAGGGGAAGACCACAATGTTTGTTTAAAGACTTTGAATTTTAATAAACTTTCTTCATAGTTGTAAATATGAGGCCTGGTTTAAGCACTAACCTAGTATCAGCTGTCATAAAGGTTTGTCTGAAGAATGTTAAAAATAAAATCTATTTTATTGTTTCACTGCTCTTTAGATCTTTTTCTCAGATGAAAGATTCTCTCTGAATTCAATGGGACATTTGGGGTCCAAATGTAAAGCTGACTTCTATTACTGCATCCAATAGTAACCAACTCAATGTATTTGCAGCTGGAAAGATAAGAAAACCTGCTGCAGAGTGGCTTGAATAAGTAGGGGAATGGTTTTTTCACAGCACAAGAAGTCTGGAGATAGGGGAAGGCTACTGGCAGTAGTTCAGAGGCCCAGCTATGTCAGAACCAGGACATCTCTGATTCTCAACCTTGTCACCTCATTGTCACAGGTTTGCTTTTACAGCTCCCGGTATCACATCCACTTTCAAGACAGGGTGATTCTGGTGAGGTCTTTCCTTCATAGAAAGAAAGCAAAACCTTTTCAGGAAACCCACAACAGTTATTTCACTGATTTCTAATTAGCTAGAACTAAATCGCACCACCTTTCCTGGATACAAGGGAAGCTGAAAAAGCAGGTAATGTAGTGTAATGCAGTAAGGAAAAAGGGAGTTGAGAACGGATGTTGTAAGGCCAGTCTCAGGCTCTGCCACAGTAACACTCCATGAAGAAAAGACCAAGAAATTATTTCAAGACATAGAATCTTCAGGGTTAGCACTGCAGGATCACAGAAGAGTATGGGTAAGAACGCTCAGTAACTCATAGGAACAGCTTTCCAATTGGGGTTGAACAAAAAACTTCAGGAATTCGGATCATTCTTGTAATATAGTTAAGTAGAATGAGAGTTCTAAATTATGAAAGCACAAAATATTTAAAGTCTAAGGTACCAAAGACCGAAGAGGTTCTTGAAAGGTTTTTGTTCTTTGTATTTTTAAGTGAGTTCAGTGTTGGCAGAACCCATCACTGCCTACATTATTGATGGGAATATCTGCAAAGAAGCAGATGTTTTGCCAAGAAAGGGAATATGAATCATTGTATCTAATAAGATGAGAATCTTAGGAAACAGTCTACACAGCTCATGAGTGAAACTAGCAATTAATCTTGACATGTTTTGTAAAAGGTTTGGTTGCTTAACATTTCTCCCAAGTAATTTTTTTTAAGTTTGCTGTAGGCAGGAAAGTAAAAAGACTGACATGCAGGAAACTGAACTTTTCTTTCCTCCAAAGACCAACTGTACCTGTTGTATACTGAAATATGAGGTGCGTCATGATAGGAGATTAGACAAATGCATTCACCAATGTGCCCTCAGTCCCAACTTGCTAAAGGAAGCCATGAAGTGGCGCCATTGGAGACAAGGAGTCGTGACCAATTTATGGCTCCATTCTGGATGTTGCATGGGCATGCAAAGTTTTATTTATAAAGATAATTTATGTGGCAGTTGGGCTATGTGGTAATCACCAAGACATAGTTTCTAAAACTACACAATGTCATGCTAGCCTGTAGACAGAACTTCTCTTATGTTGATCTACATTTGAAAGATTCCCAAGCAATGTGCTGCAATCAAAACGCGTCCATTGATTCTCCATATGCTTCTTTGAGGAAGAGAAAATGAAAACCTGATATTTCTAAAATTCATTCATTGTTGCCATCACCATTTGGGTCTATGTTGTGATAAAAATAAATTACGGAAATCTTATGTCAATAACTTAATATGGCTCGCTTAAGTTCCTTTAATTTTTAGCTTTGAATTTATCTTAAAATTTTTTTATTTTTTAAAGATTGGTACCTGAACTAACAAATGTTGCCAATCTTCTTTTTTTTTCCTGCTTTTTTTTTCTCCCCAAATCCCCCCAGTACATAGTTGTATATTTTAGTTGTGGGTCCTTCTAGTTGTGGCATGTGGCATGCTGCCTCAACATGGCCTAGTGAGCGGTGCCATGTCCGCGCCCAGGATCCGAACCCTGGGCTGCCGAAGCAGAGAGCGTGAACTTAACCACACGGCCACAGGGCTGGTCCCATATCTTAAAACTTTGATATTATTATTTAATATCTGTTCAATTCATATTTAACAGAAGTTCAAATAGAATAAGCTCGAAGTTGATCAGGAACCTGGTGAAATGAACTCAGAGTCACAATGTCTATATTTGATCTTATTTGCAACTTTTCTATGAAAACTTACATGGAAATTTATATTTTAAAGAGAAGGAGGGGAGACCTTTAGCTTTTAGAAACTCAGAAATCTAGTCTCTCTTTTATATCCAGTTATTATATTCTTAAAGTGAATAAACTGCCCTGTTTAATTGCTTCTGTCACATGAAATTCACACACACCACTTTCTTAGATTTATGCATTCATTCATAATCTACAAACCACAACCACTAGAACTTCCCAAAAACAACAACAGGAAAACAATAGACAATTCAAGGACTGGAATTTCATGAATATTTTCACTATTTATTGTTTTCTTTTCTCCACCCTTGCCTCACCTCTGCTCTTCTCTGGACTTTAGCCTCATTCAATCTCTCATTTTTGCCTTCTATTGCTTCTCAGTAAAGCATTTTACAGACACACACTAAGCATTACATAGAATTCAAAGAGAAAAACATGTCCCAACATTTTTAGTCATCAGATGCATGCAAATTTAAAACCATAATAAGATATCACTACCCACCCACTGGAATTAATAAAATAAATAAAAGAAAATAAATATTTACTGACAATACTGAGTGTTGGTGAAGATGTGGAACAACTGGAACTCTCATATGTTTCCAGTGAGAATGTAAGATGGTACAACTTTGGAAATGAGTTTGGCAGTTTATAATGGGTTTAAATATACACTTATGATATGACTCGTGTGTACTAGTTCAGGTCCTCTGAGAAGAAGATGTTGTGAATGAGTTTTGAGATGCAAGAAATTTGTTTGGGAAAGCACCTGTGAACAACAGAACTTGGGCGGGGGGAACCCTGGGGCAGGTGGGGATAGCCTTCCAACCATGATGCAGGTTTGACATTGTGAAAGAGACAGGGAAGGAAAACAGGACCGGTAGAAAGAGTCTTGAACTGCTGTACAATTCCAAAGAAGGTGTGGTCAGTACTCAAGTCAAACTCGCCATTGAAGGAGTCCCACATCTCACAGGCATGGGCTCTAGTTTCCCTGCTGTGCTGCAGCATTGGTGGGGCAGCATGGGAAGACTGTGGGTAGCATTGCCTCTGTGTAAAGGGTGGTGGTTGCAGAGAGGTGACAGCTGGAGCTGTCTCTCACTATGCTCCTCACAGCAGGAGGCATGAGGAGCAGTTTCAAGGCAATCACAACCCAGCAATTTTAATCACAGATATTTATCCAAAAGAAATGAAAACATATCTCCACACAAAGATTTTGTGTGATTTAATAGCTTCCTCCATTATTCTTCTCCAACACTTTATTGATACTTCTGTTATAGAACTTACCAGTTTGTGTTAATGACAATTCTTATTAACCTAATTCACTTCTTGAGTGTGAGGCTCTTAAAAACATCACTTTATTTTATATCTTTTACTGTCTAATGCATCACCCAGTATTCTGAATATGTACACACAAAAATATAAACAAAAGTATTCATAGAATCTTTAGTCTTATTAGCCAAAAGCTGGAAATATGTTCAACAACAGATAAATGAATAAATAAACAGTGATATATCCATTCAATGCAATACTATTCAGCAATAAAACACAATTAACTACTGATACACATAACATGGATGAATCAGAAAAACATATGCTGAGTGATAGAAATAAGACTTAAAAGATTGTGTACTATATGATTCTATTTACTTGGAAATTTAGAAAAGGCAAACCAATCTAGTGACAGAAAGCAAATCAGCAGTGGCTGCAAAGGGGTCAGAGGAAACTTCTTGGGATAATGATGTTCTGTATCTTGATGTGGTAGTGGTTACGTGAGTAGATACATTTTTCAAAACTCATTGAGCTGTACTTTTAAAATGGGTACATTTTATTGACAAAATTATATCTCAAAAGATTGATATTTTCAAAGTGCACTGGAATTTTTTAAAATAACATTTCCAATGTTTGGTTTTTTTGTAAATATGGAAGTTTCAAAAGACTACTTGTTCAAAAATATGAAAGATATAAAATATAGACATAGATTATTCCTTCATATTTGGTCCTACATGAAACTGAACAGTATATGGTCATGAAAAGCATTTCTATCATGTGTGATGTGATTGAAAATAATTTTATATTTAAAGCAATTTTTAAAACCATCAATATCCACTTCTTAAATATCAGGAAAAGTAAGGAATGCCACAGAAGTCCCTGATGTACAACAGGTGAGTAAAATTCACAACTGTAGATTTTTAAAATCTTAATATGTGAAAGAAATACCTGTCATTCTGTCTTATTCACGAATTCAGGGACTCAGACTTTTGTTTCAGCCATTGGAAAAGGATCAGCAAGAGGGATCTCATTCCCAGATGAGACAGAGAATTAAAGAGATATTATGTGGGTGTCTGGCTTTAGAGAAGTTCTTGAGAGTGTATTATTAACAAAGTGAGTGCTATGGCTGAAAATACAGTTATTTTCAGAGAGAGAAAAATGCAGCAGCAACAGCTTTTGACAGCAACTTTAGTCCCAATCAGCATCTTATCAACACATACCAAAGGACAAATGGAAAGCACAAAAGAATATGGTTTAATTCATACGCTCTACTGAAAAAAACAACTTGAAATCTGTATCCCACTGGATGTGGGTCAGTAAGACATTTCTAATCAAAATAGAGCATGAAAATGCCTGAACTGAAGACTGGTCTATGTTGACCAAGGAAAATCTCCTTCACCCTCTGCTAGAAAAGGGGAACTGAAGCCAATGAAGAGATTATCTGTGAATATGTTCATTGGAATCATTCTATTGAAATAATTACCCAAATAATTCAAGCAAAAATTATTCTTCTTATACAATTGAATTACAGAATTGCAGAAAATTAGATTATAAAATATTTGTTGTAATGGATCACAGTTTATATTTCTTTATACCCTCAAAATGCCTAAAGTCATGGTAAATACATAACATTTTTCATTACCTTTGTAGTGAAAGATAGATCGAATAAAAATGTAATTTCTTCGTGAACTACCAAAATGTTTTTTCTACTTCCCATTTTACTTAGTTCTATCAGAATCAGTCTACTTTCTATTCTTTTTTTTTAATTAGAAAATTGGCATAATTGTATACAATGGTTTTTGTGTATCCCTAAAGAAAATAAAGTGACAGCATATTTGTTCATTCAACGTTTATTAAGCGCCTACTATGTGCCAGGAAATGTGCTATTCATTGAAGACAAAACAATATACTCTATAGACATCTTCTCTATGCTTTTGGAGCTTACATGAATAAAACAACTTAAAAATTAGTAAATAAATTGTAATAAATGCTATGAAGGAAAAGCAATGGTTTGAAGATAAGAATGACAAAGAATAGTCAGAGAAGGCCTTCTAGAGGTGGACCATTTAAGCAGAGACCCAAAGGAAGAGAATGACCTACCCAGGTGATGAGAACTTGGATGAATTGTCCAGGAAGAGGTCAGAACATCTACAAAGTCTTTGGAGAGAAAGGCCTAGACCTTTTGAAAGAGGAAAATATTAGTGGGGTGGGCACCTGGAAAATGAGAAAGGGATGGTGTTAGCCAAGGATTGGATCGCACAGGGATTTTTAGGCCTTGGTAAGAGGTTTTAATTTAATTCTAAATTCAGTGGGAAATCGCTGAAGGACCTTTACAAGGCAAGTGGTGTGGTTCTATTAACATTTGAAAAGGTCGCTTTTCCTGCTGAGTGGAAATGTGTTAGAAGAGAGAAGTTAGTGAGGATGCTTAATATTAGACTGGTGCAGTCATTCAAGAGAGAAATAATGATGATCTGGATTAAGGTGATAGTGGTGGATCTAGAAAAAAGAGAATAGGTCTACAACTGTTTTGTACAGAGTATCAGCAGGATTGCTCATAAATAGAGAGGGGCATAGGACAAGAAAGAAGTCAATGTTGGCTCCTAGCATCTGGTCGCAACAACAAAGTGGATGATCGTACTATTTACTGAGGTCAGTGAAAATTGGGAGAAGTCAATGGGCTTAGTGGATTGAAGAATCAAAATTTCCATTTTGAACGTATGAAGTTTGAGGTGACTATGATATATCCAAAAAGAGATGTCAGGTAGGCAGTAGAACACATGTGACCCAGGTGGCATCTATAGATATGAATTCCAGAGTCATCAGAACAAACCTAATACTTAAATGCATAAGACGTAATGAGGTCATCTATGGGAGAAGTGTTGAGTAGAAAAACAAACCCAGCACTTAGCCTGGAAAAATGCCAATATTTGTAAGTGTGGTAAAGAAGAAACCAGCAAGGGAAACCGGTAGAGAAGGGTCACTTATGAAGAAGGCAAACCAGGAGAGGGATGTGTCCTCTAAGGCAACAGAAGATAATATTTCAAGTAGGAAGAATACTAAATCGAGGACAAAGAGTCGGCTAGATATGGCACCTGCAAGTTACTGGTGACGTTGACAAGAGAAGTTTCAGTGGAGTAGTGAGACTAAAACTGTGAGAAGTGAACGAGAGGCAAGAGGGTAAAGACATGTGTAGACAGTTCTTTTGAAAAGTTTACTCAGATTAGGAGAGAGACTTAAAACAGTTTTTTTAAGGTGGGAAATATCACAAGATGATTGAATGCTGGTGGTAATAATCCTGACGGAAGTGAGAGAAAATGATGCAAGAAAAATATTGTCATCAAAAGAATGAAGAACTTGAGAAGAAGGCTTAAGATGGGATCCAGATCTTTGGTGTAAAGAGAAAATTCTCCTCCATTGAGACAGAAGTGAGGAAGCAGA
This sequence comes from Equus przewalskii, assembly GCF_037783145.1. Classification (NCBI taxonomy): domain Eukaryota; kingdom Metazoa; phylum Chordata; class Mammalia; order Perissodactyla; family Equidae; genus Equus; species Equus przewalskii. The sequence goes on from NC_091850.1 coordinate 20,099,478, forward strand.
ACTCGGATCCTAGCATAGGCAAGTTTTAGGTCTGGAGGAAGGAAGGTCAGAAATTGGTGTCTAATGATTTGTTTTTCTATATTTTCTGTCCAATTCTCCCAAAAAGTTTCAGAGTTAATTCTTAACCCATCCTGATTCAGAAGGTTAGCTAAAGGAACAGATTAAATATAGCTCAAATGTAGCATTCATCCTCCTCTGTGGCCATTCCCTGGAAGATGGTCTTTGAATACAAATGAAGCATTATTTTATAGAAAATTAATATATATGGGTCACAACCAACATTCTAAAAAACACATGAAGTTTTCTAAAGAAAATTATGGACCTGACAGAACACAACATACTCTTTCCTTTCTATGAAATAGATGCTTAGAGCATGGCAAGGCACAAATATATATTGTAGTTATTTGTATCATATATCATTATCAATTGAAGGAATCACTTATTTTTTATTATCATTTAGTTGAATCCACTTGGATGACACAACGCTGCAAATATCTGTGATGTTAAAGGTATGGTTTAGAGGTCTTGGCAAAACAAAAATCACGTCTCACATATAGGCGAGCTACCAACCAAGGACTAAACTAACCCATTTTTCAAAAATGGTTTCTCTCAGTAGCCCACTGCTGTACAAAACAAGTAGTGCTACCCTTCAAAACCTAGGAACATTGAGAGCCCAGGAACGGGGTTTTAAATCCAGGGAAATGATGGAGTTACCACAGGATGAAACTAGAATGGACATTATTTTTTTCTCTTGAGGAAGATGAGCCCTGAGCTAACATCTGTGCCAGTATTTCTCTATTTTATATATGTGGGTCACCGCCCACATAGAAAGCTCACAAGCCACAGCATGGCTGACAAGTAGTGTATGTCTGCACACAGGAGGCAAACCCCAAAACCCAGGCTGCTTAAGCAGAGCACGCCAAACTTAACCACTGAGGCACGGGTCAGCCCCTAGAATGGACTTTTGAGACCATCTAATTCCATGATTTTCACGTTTTTCCCAAAGTACTTTTTATTTTGCAGTGAAACGTCATGTCAAACAGATAAGAATTATGCTCCGACTCTGATGCTAGGCCTGTCTCATATACTTCTGGTAGCCCCCAGTGGACCTCCAAAGATCCACAGAGCACCAAAGAGACAGCCACCGAGAGAGAGAGAGAGAGAGAGAGAAAGGGAAAGAGAATATGAGAGAATGTATCTAATTAGTGAAAATGGCATTTGGATTTGCATCAGACTTCAGCTATCCAGATTCTCAGGGACAGATCCACCATGGGAGTCGAGACAGCTTGAGAGATTAAATATTTATATTGGTTCTAGGACATTGACATCAAGAACAAAACTATGGTGTCTGGGATGACTCCAGCTCAGAGCATGTCTCCCAGAGACCACTTGATGGGTTCCTGTTGTGCTCTCCCATTGAGATAATCCTCCAAGTTGTGGGAAACCTAAAGGAGCTCAGGCTGCAGAGAGTGAGCCACTGACTATACACCACACTGCGCTTTCGCACTAGGCAGACTGACATTAGCAGGACCTTTTTTTCCCCACCTTCACAGAAAGTGAAAAGTGCAATTAAATGGTAAAAAAAGAACAGTTTTTATTTAATGTGGCATATATGTTAAAATACATAAAAATTTAAATAATAACACATATGGAAAATGGGCTTTAAATCTGTTTGCATTTGGAATATAAAGCTCACTTTAGATCGATAGCATGAGACAAAAGTACTGAATTTTAAAAATTGCTCTTCCCTTAAAAGACAAGAGTTGAGGGAACTGATCCTACTGTTTGAATCTGCCAAAAGCAAATCAGACACAAGGATTAGAGCATTTTTTTTTCAAGATTAATGTAGATGTTGGTCTATTTTGTGGCTGTGTGGTCTACAGTCTCTCTCTCTCTCCCCCTCCTTCACGCCCCACCTTACACACACACACCAACTCAATATTTTCCTTCAGTTTGAGTGTGGTTTCTTTGCTGTGCCTGCTTCCTCGCAACCAGGGACTCTGTGATCATGGTGTGCTTGGAAATGTCTGTCATATCATCTTATCACACCCCACTGCTGCCCATCTTCAATACTCTAATCATTGAGAATAGAGTATATTTTATAGCACCTGTCATTATCATTATAATAATTATAAAAATAATAGTAACAATAATGATACGACAATAAGAGGAAGTCTACATAACCATATAAGATGTTGCAAAAAGGAAGAAAATATTAAAACACACATTTGCCTTATTGAATCATCTATATAAGTTAGTCACATGCCAAGTAGAAATGTTATCTGCATTGCGTGTATAACTGCCCAAACTTCCTTCTGTCTCTCTTACATACAATTTGCCTCATGATGTTTATTCCACATTTGTTGGAGGTGAAACTTCCAACCATATTCCTGGGAATTGTGTGTCCAGCAGGAGAAAAGGAAACCTCCTCAGAACTTATTTCCTTTCTATTACACATCTAATAAGCAACTCTGACTTCAACACAACAGAGGATCATTCCTGAAGGCTACAATTTATATATTGATGTTCCTCAGAGGCATTGCATTTACTTCAGTAAAATGATATACCACTAAGATTGGTAGAAATTAATATACAAAGATTATAATGACTTTCCATAGGCTGACATCAAGGAATGTACTTCCTGAAAGAAAGGTGAAATTAAGAAAAAATCTGAACATAGTACTAACTTGGAATGCTTAAATAAACCACCATTTCCTTGGGTTTAATACTGTTTCTGTTTCAACCATACAGGTGTACACCACACACTGATCAGCCACTAAACACAATTATTCTGTACTGTAAATGTTGAGACATCAATCACAAATAGAAAAGCAAAAACTAACATTGATAAAAAGAATTTCCACAAGTCAGTGTTCTTCATGTATTCCTTCTGTCTTTCTCCATTCTGAAAAATCAGGACACGTTGCTTTTTTAAAAAAAAAAATCAGTTCATTTTTTATGTGTTTTCATATAAAAGTTACTACAAGTTTATGGATTTTTTTTCTTGTCATAGGTTAAAGACACTTGAATTAATAATTCAAATAAGAAAATATTTTGTGACATAATCTTTACTAAATTGTTGTGAAGTCTTTCACAGAACCTTAAAAGCAAAGTAAAGTAAAAGTTTCTGCAAGTGTGCTAAAGTTAGCAACAATATGAAAGATTTTCTAATATATAATTCAGTTAACCATTATGAAGAAGAGAAATTACTCTGCAATCCCCTTAGTTTCACTATTTAGTGAAGAAATAAAATTGTTTTTCCTAAAATCTGAACTTTTAATAGTAAGCATGCAGTGGAAAAAAATACGGTAAAATAATTTTAAAGGCTGCATCATTGAACCGAAAGACAATCTATCATATTAACAAATGCAGTAATAGTGTCTTCTATGAAGTGTTAAGAGTGAATCTATTAAATATAATGCCCCTTTTGGGGAAGATTCAGGACACTGGCTGATCATACATGACTGGCACAACTATAAATTGGTACATGTCTAGAAGGCAATTTGACAATATTCATCAAAGACTTTACAACTACACATATACTTTGATTCAGCAACAACACATCCATAATAGAGTCCAAGGAAATAATAAGAGTAGTTTGCAGAAACTTAAGTAAAAAGATGTCCCAACAATAAATCAGTCATATAAATAAATGATTAATCAGTGTGTGGAATACTATGCAATTATTAAAAATAATGAAAATCTATACACCAAAGTAGGAAAGAGAAAAGTTAGCAGTGTTTAAAGCTGGGTCTTATCCTCCCCCTGAATCAGCCAGTTCCTAAGAGAGCTCTGGGCACACCAGGCCCACTAGCAGTCATTGCAAACAGAAAGTATTTGCTCAGTAATTTTATATTGAGGGGTGTCTGCAGGAATATTGGGGCAATTTTTTCAGCAGTTGTGCAAAGCTCTTACTGACTTCAAGGATATAGGGTGGGAACAAAGGAAAAATTTTTATTTTCCAAAAGACCTGGTGCACTGAGCTGGGTGTCAGGCTCCATCGAGAAGAACCATCAAGTCTTCATTCACGAGAAGTATGTACCTGAGCAACACACTGTGTTACTAAAAATTTCATTATCAGAAGTAATATTGGGAGTAAATCTAGCCTAAGATGGCAGAACAAGGTGAAGAGTAATGAGTATTATAACACTTAAGAATTGCCAATCAAGACAATTTGCTGTCCCTTTGATAACACTCCACTTTGAGGCAATTAGTGTCCAATTCTAGGGACTTTGTGAAGTGATACTGATATCCAAACATATATATGTATGTGTGTATACATAACTTAATTTTTTGTGTATTTAATAGATTTGAAGAAGTGGTGAAAAGAGTCAAGCAACAATTTGTGTGAGCTAAGGAGTAGATTAAGAATGATGCGGGCTGGCCCGGTGGCACAGTGGTTAAGTTCGCACGTTCTGCTTCTCAGCGGCCCGGGGATCGCCGGTCCAGATTCCAGGTGTGGACATGGCACCAACTGGCAAAAGCCATGCTGTGGTAGGTGTCCCATGTATAAAGTAGAGGAAGATGGGCATGGATGTTAGCTCAGGGCCAGTCTTCCTGAGCAAAAAGAGGAGGATTGGCAGCAGTTAGCTCAGGGCTAATCTTCCTCAAATAAAAAAAAAATATATATATATATAAAGAATGATAGTTCTACAGTTTTATTTGAATAATGAGTTGGTGGTGGGATGGCAGACAAAACAGACACAACAGAAGATGTTGGAAACCCCAAGAAGCTTTGCTCATGGAGGAATCACATTTTTGTGTGTGTGCGTGTGAGGAAGATTAGCCCTGAGCTAACGTCTGTTGCCAATCTTCCTCTTTTTGCTTGAGGAAGATTGTCACTAAGCTAACATCTGTGCCAATCTCCCTCTATTTTGTATGTGGGATGCCACCTCAGCATGGCTTGATGAGTGGTGCATAGGTCCACACCCGGAATCTGGGCCTGCGAACCCTGGGCCACTAAAGTGGAGCGTACAGACTTAACCACTACGCCACTGTGCCAGCCTCAGCACATTTGTTCAAAAAACTCAGTTGGACACAAAGTATGATGACTTACAGTTATCTAGAGTCTCCCTGTAACTCCTTTCCTCTGACTTTCCTCCACTAGGCAATTCAGATAAAGCCAACTTCACTTGACAAATAAGTGCTCTGAGTTATGCATGTTAACATAATTTTTTGTCAATGTTAGCATAGTTTTCTTAATGTAATTTCAGATTGATCTTCCTTACTGCAGAGGTTCATAAACTGGAATTTTATATTTCTCAGCAGTCAATCACTCTGTCAAGGAGGTAAAACTTCAATTTAAAAAAATACACAAGGAGGTATATAATTAAATACCATCTAGGAAAATGTATGCTATGTTTTGTGATAGGAAGAAAATCTTATTTACCTAAGGTTTTCAACATATCATAATGTATCATCTAAAAACCTATTTGTAAGTCCCAATAGCCTCGAAAATCATCTTTGAAGATACTGCACAATCTATATTATTTTAAACAAATAAAGGCTGTCTAATTTTTGATATATTACTTACGACTATTGGGGTAGATTAGAAATTCAATGGCAATGAGTGTCTACAAAAATTCAGACTCCAACAATCATTAATACTCCAAGCCGGCTAATTACCGCATGCTGGAAGCACACACCACAGAATTACTGGGCTCTTTGACTGGAAGAATATCATCCCAGACTGGGTTTGTTGTTAATACCGTCAGGACATTTACTAAATACTGTGTATGTGAACATTAAGAAGATCACTTATGTCATGAAGTTCAGTTTGATGCAGAGGATAGACATATGAACAAATAACTACAGCAATGAGATAAATGGTGTGAGAGGAAAAACAGGTGCTTCTAAATCATAAGCATTTAGCTTTAATGGCTAGCTAGAAAGGCTCCCTGAACTGGTGATGATATTTGAGTTAAGAAGTAAAAGATAAGCCTTTTCCAGGCAAACAAGAAGCATACAGTCATTCAAGGTAGAATGAAGGCCAGCAGGTGCAAGAAAAAGCAGGGCCCCTTTTGAGAATTCCAAGTACTTTATAATTCCAAGAGATTGGATCATGAAGGGTAGAGTATATGAGCTGAAGAGTTTTATATGTCCTGTAGGTGATGGGGCAGTACTGAAGGATTTTACATGAAAGCGTATTACCATACCTGCATTAGCCAGGGTTCTGCAGAAAAACAGAACCAATAACATATATATATAAATATAGAAAGAGATTTATTATAAGGAACTGGTTTACATGATTATGGAGATTGACAATCCAAAATTTTCAGGGTGGGCCAGAAGGCTGGAGACCCGGGAAAGCCAATGTTCCAGTTCAAATCTAAAGGCCATCTGCTGTAGAACTAAGAAGAGCTGATGATACAGATGAAGTGTGAAGACAGTCTGCTGAAGAATTCTCTCTTGCTTGGGGGAGGCTTGTCTTTCTGTTCTATCCAAGCTGTCAACTGATTAGATGAGGCCCATCAACATTATGGAGGGCAATCTGCTTTACTCAAAGTCCACTAATTGAAATGTTAATCTCATCCAAAAACACCCTCACAGAAACACCCCAAATAATGTTTTACTAAATATCTGGGCAACCTGTGGCCCAGCAAAGTTGACACATAAAATTAACCATCACAATACCATATCTCAAATTGAGATGGAAGGAGTTATGCTATAATGAAGTAGACCACCCAGCACCTGGTATTCGTTAGTACGCTGGTAATGTTTAAAATATATTTCTCTTTATTTGGGCAAAATAGATGTAGACTATCTAAATTAACATGGAAATGGCTGGTCCAGCCTGGTGAAAAAAGGTTAGGGGCTGGCCTGGTGGCATAGTGGTTAAGTTCAGGCACTCCACTTTGGCAGCCCAGGGTTTGCAGGTTCGAATCCTGGGCATGGACCAACACAGCAGTCATCAAGCCATGCTGTGGTGGCATCCCACATACAAAATAGAGGGAGATTGCCACAGATGTTAGCTCAGCAACAATCTTCCTCGAGCAAAAAGGAAGATTGACAACAGATGTTAGCTCAGGGTCAATCTTCTTCACCAAAAAATAAAATAAAATAAGAGGAGGTTAGGCCTCCTTTTTCTATCCTAGTAACCCATTTTTCCTGTCATGGCCATGTCATGAAATTACTATTCAAAAATATGTATGGATTCTACAACACTATTATACAAGAAATATATATCATATTTACTAGTTTTATAATGAGTGGTTTTGACTATCTAACAATCTGGAGCTAAATATCCTTTAATATTCGGAAGAATATTTTTGAAATATTTAGAACCAATATTATACTTTAATAAAGGGCAATTAGTAACTTTGATAAACAAAAATAAAATTAGAAATATAGAACTAATGATGAACCATACACAGACATAAGACCTTCATATATTTGAATACTTTTAATCTTCGCAGCAATCCTAAATATTAGGTACTACTGTGATCCCTGTTTTATAGATGATAAAATTAACATGAAGAAAGTGACTTTCCCAAGGTCAAATAGTATGGGGTGGACCTAGAATTTGAACCAGGCAGACTGGCTCCATATTCCACACTCCGAGCTATGCTGCTATACCGTCTCCCGTTTTTACTGATCATAAAATACATTACAAAAAAGAATGTTGTAGATAAAACAACAAACTATGTGAGTAATATGTGGGCTTTTTTGGTTAGGCCTGGTTTGGAGAGAGAGAAGTGGTGAGAATTACAAATAATATTATATATATAGTGAAGTATCAGCCAGCCCTGGTGGTCTAGTGGTTAAGATTCAGTGTTCTCACCAGTGTGGCCCTGGTTCATTCCAGTGAGGGAACCACACCACCCTTATGTCCGTTATCGTACTGTGGTGGCTGCATGTTGCTGTGATGCTGAAAGCTATGCCACTGGTATTTCCAATACCACCAGGGTCACCCATGGTGGACAGGTTTCAGCAGACCTTTCAGACTAAGACAGACTAGGAAGAAGGACCTGGCCACCCACTTCTGAAAAAATTAGCCATGAAAACCCTAGGAATAGCAGCAGAGCATTGTCTGATATAGCGCTGGAAGGTGAGAGGACCCCGCAAAAGGATGGAGTAGGGTTCCGCTGTGCTGTACACAGGGTCCCTAGGAGTCAGAATCAACTCTATGGCACTAACAGCGTGTGAAGTACCAACTTAAACCCAAGCTGGGAGTCAGACATCTTTGGCTATGTCTGGCAAATTGGTGAAGTTACCAACAGGGACAAACTAACTAACTAAGAAAATGATGGAATTAGCTTGGCAATCAAGATCTGACAGACCTCAGATCTCACCACAGGACTAACTGGTGTACAGTCCAAACCAATGTGGCAGAGAGGTGGGTGTGCATGGCCTCACACCAGGCAGATTGTACAGCCAGGGTGATCAGAGCAGAAAGGCAGCAAGAACAACCAAGTTTTAGAATGAACTAACTCTATTACAGTTTAGATCTTTGACTCTAAGCCCTTTTGGATGATTTTCTGGTCACAGGTACTAATTATGATTAAAAAGAAAAAATGAAACTAAAATTGATGAATCTCACTCCCAACAGGAGAAGACACAAATAAGCACTATTCACTTCACATTGACTTTAACACATCCAGATAATTTTTCTTTGGCAGAAGGAAACCAAGGCTGCAAATAGCTGGAGTTGAATTATTCCACTGGTGATAGTAAGTCCTGCTTCCTGGACTCTCAAAGCTGCCCTGGTTCCTTTTCTTCTAAATAACCGATTTTTTAATTCTGCTTTCTGTTCTGGCAGCTATCTAATATCTCTTTGTAATTCTGGTTACCAAGAGTCAGTTTTGTTACTTGTCGCCAAAAGCCAGAAACCGAGACAATATTATTCCCCCCTTAGCTGAAAGATTTCTTTCTCATTCTCTATCAAAATCTCACCCTTATTTGCAACCCAAGGTAAATCTTACCTTGACTTCCACTTGATCCTCTCAGTTTGGAACCCACTCAGGAAGAAATCTGATATGGTAGCAGTTTGTAAATACAGACGTGCATGCTAATATTGTTCTGTAATGTATAGTTACTCAATATTTTAGTATTTTTCCCCAATTACATTCTCATCCCCACGACCCTATCATACAGCATGATGCCGGATGTAATGGTAGGCATTCAACAAATACATATTGAGTTGAATCACCACTATCAAATATTATATTATTTATAATTGTGTATAATTTATTCCATATGAACATTCTCACCATAACAGGAATTTTATTTTGTAGTACAATGCAAGTGTCTTTAGCAGAGGACTAAATGTTTGTCTTTTAGCAAGGAAAGAACACTCTCAATCTGGATGTCATGCTGTGGCATTGAATTCAATCTTATTTAAGAACACATAAATTTTCTTTATAGCTTAAATCACATAAACAGAAATTTTGACCACATTCTACTTTTTGCATTCTCTAGTCACATCCCTACCGCTGAATGCTGTGATACAGTAACTCTGCAGTTACTCGAAGACTGCTCGAGTTGCAGCTCAGCCTAAGAGCAGCAAACAAAGAGCTCCAAACAGGAGCCACAAACTCTTTGCAATAGAATTTCAGGAAAGTTATTTATTTTCTTTAAACTTCAGTTCTCTCAGCTGTAAAATGAAAATAGATAATTTTAATCTGCAGCATTGTATGAAGGACAAAATGAGATAAATTTAGTAAAAAGTTTACTACAGATCGTGACACAAACGTCAATGAATTTGAGAGGCAGGTTGAGGTGAAACACACTCAGGAGCTTTAGTTAGAGAAAAGCCTCTCCAGACTTAGCTCAGAAAAACCCTTCGACTCATTTTTTCTTTTTACAAACCTAGTTATCTATTTTCCACCCTACCATAGATTGAGAGTAGCAAATTAAAACACTGGTAGGGAAAAGCTCCAAGCAACCATTGCAGTGGCTGACACGCAGTGGCTCATCTGTAAGTATGTATCTGTTATTGTTGCCAATGTCAGAGGCAAGTAAATTGAGAGCAGGACACATTTAGAGTTACCTTGCTGAAACTGAGGAAGCACACATAAAAACTATTTTAAAAGAAATAACCGTGAACCCAAAAAGCAGACATCATACAAATATAGACCTGTATAGACTTGAGGGCCTCAGAATATCAACATACAAGTGTGTTGAGTATAGTATCAAAATCAGTGGATACAGGCTTAGGTTCAAATCACAGTTCTACCCCTTGTAAGCTATCTAACATTTATTGTCTCTGTAATCTCAGTGACCCCAACTATAAAAGGAGATAACAATCACTATTTTGTGCGGTTGTTTTGAAAACTAAAAAGAAAAAAAAATACATGTAAAGTACCTGGTAGTTAACTGTATTCACTAAATTTTGTATAAGGAAGCAAAGAGGTGCATAATAGAATTTAGAATAATTGTTTTCATTTAAATTATTTTTCATTTAAAAATTGTCTCTTTTTAAATTTTTGCATTTAAAAAAGGCCTCAGTTACTTAGAAACTTTATTTAGGCAGAATTCCTCATTCTTTAACAATGCCATATATAATAAGCATTACTACCTATGAATCAGAAATGCATACATCATTTTTAAAAAGCATTATAAACACAATTTAAAGGCAAATGAAAAAGTGGTAAACATATTCAGAACATATTTGACAAAGGATTAATAACTTTAATGTTAAAGATCTAAAAATTAATGAGAAAAAGTTGGACCAAAGTCATGAACAAGCAATTTAAAAAGAATTACAACTGGACTTATATATATATATATTTTTTTTTAAAGCTAGTTAAAAACAGTGAGAGAATATTTGCACCTATGACCTTGACAAAGATTTTTTAACATTATTGTAATGCCGAATATTGACTAGGATGTGGGGAAATAGGTACTTTTATATATTACAGGGGAGAGTAGAAACTGGCAGTCTGCCTAGAAGGCAAGTTGACAGTTTATATCAAAAGGCTCCAAACGCTATTTACTCTTTCATCCAGGAATACTAATGAATGTATATAAGGATTAATAAGAAAGAATATTCACCTCTTTGAGAGACTGGAAATATCCTAAAGTTTTTGATCAGGGAACAAATAGGGAAATAATTAAGTAAAGTATAAATATGGCTCGTTCATATAAAGGAGTATATATTAACTTACGCAATCCTGTAAAGTATTTTTATTATCATAAAAATATGATCATAATATAATGTCAAAGAAACAGGAACAAACTACATATTGTATATTGTACACTGGAAAAATCGGATATACTTTTAAAAACTCTATGCATAAGCAAAAATGTAGATGAAAATGACATAAACGTGATAATAATTATTTGGAATGATTATGGGTGATTCTCAGTCCTTCTTTTTGCTTATTTTAATTTTCTGGGGTGTTTTTGCCTTCACCATGTGTTGTTTTTGCAATAAGATAATTGAAGCAAATGTGTACTGAGTTGTATAGAACCTGAATATAAACAATATCATTTATTGTTTAATTGGTGTAACTTCAAGAATCATACATTTACATAATATTTTGTTTGTCACATCCTTCCATACAATGTTGTCTTAAGCCTCTGTGACATATCTATTATCCAATTTTAAGGATGAAGCAACTAAGTTACTTGAACAAAGTCATCCCACTGATAAGTGACACAGCTCAGTCTTAAATGCACTTCTGAGTATAAGGCCATGGCCCTCTCCACTGTACTGAGAGCTCCCCCCAACTTAATCCCTGCATGGCAGTAAAAGAAGCCAGCTGAGCATTAAAATATAGTATCTTTAGCATTTCTATTCCAGATGCTTGTAGGAGCAAGCCAGCTTATCATTATTTTTCATTTCATTGAGTTTTTTTAATGACAAATTTTGACTACAAACTCTTTTCAGAGTGGAGAGTTCAAATTAAAATGTCAGTTTTGATTCAGTGAAGATGCTTTAGTTTCAAAATATTTAAGGAAAATATTTTCATTAAAACCAAGATGATTGGATGTTAGAGTATATAAATGTCACAATAAGTTCCACCATTTAGTAAAAAGATTTCATGCCTTATTAGACAAATCCTGAACCTTTATAATGCATAAAAACATTAGTCTCATTAAAAATATACATGTGCTTATGTATATTTACATAAATATTTAAAACATACGCAACAAGTTCAAGATCCTTATACTATAGTTTGTCAATGTCTATAACAAACAATACAATCTGTTGACAAGTAGTCTCCAACAATTATCGACAATGATAGCATTCATTGGACTTCTGCTCACTAGTATAGCTCTCATTGATGAATTGCTCTGCATTTTGCTAAGCCTCATTTCTTTCCATATATACACGTTAACCCCTTTTTAGTCTTTTCCTTTACAGGAGATCGATGTAGACTTTCAAGGTTCACTTTAGTCTAGGTTGACAGACTCCAGACAAACCAAACAAAATTTTTATATCTCTCATTACTCAGAAAAATCTCACAATTTATGATACCCTCACCACCCTACACCCAAATGGTCGAACATTTCACAAATAACCTATTAGAGCCAGACCTCATAGGCAGTTTTCATTTGAATTTAGTTCATCCATAGTAGGGCAGAGATCTCTTCAACTATGGTACAAAGATCACTACTGGCTTAAGAGAAGAGGCTTTTGCACAAATTCCGTTTTACCTCCCCTTCTTTCTCTCTTCTAGGACCTAGAATGCTTCCCACCCCATCCCTCTCTCTCAGCAGCATCTCCCTTGGCCTTCGCTCTTCTCTGAAATTTTCAGTAAGGATGAGAAGGAAAGTGCTTCTTTAGTCCTTCCTCCTCTGAGAATTCCTAAGTGCTCTGCCCAGGCTAGAGGAAGCGAAATCAGTTGACACGATGTCCTAGCATTGCGTTACCATTTTCTCCTCTCTTCCACCTTTGCTCTTAGCCTTCATCTTTATTTTTCTGTCTCCCACAAACACCACCAGCTCTCCTTGAGATTTCCCCATATGACCTGGCCCTAAAGGAAACTGAAAGAGGTCTCCCAATAACACACCTTGGATCATCTCAATCTCTGTTGCTTGTTTTATTTTAATACTCTGGAAAACTGCAAATCTCCTCCTTAGCCATACACATGCCTTAGCAAGGGTATTGTATGTGTCTTACTTATCAGTGGTATTATTGCAAAGGTAAAATCACTGGAAAAACACAATTACAAATATTTTATTTTTAATCAATTCAATCCAATTGCCAAAATACTTAAAAACAGGTAGTCTACTGAACTTCACCAGATTTCTCTACCCATTGTATTTAGACATGGTCAACGATGATTGGACAGCTCCAGCAGAAAGCAAAGTAAAGAGGGTTTTGGCAATATCCAATTTCAGAAGCTTTCTTTCAGTCAATCAACAATTCAAGTAATGATTACATATAGAGCACTTAGATTCTAGCTCTATTCTAAATTTATTGAATATTACAATAGAAAAATAAGACAAACTAGTTGAGAACTCAGGAGAGACACACAAAGAATTTAGAGAATAATGCGAAAATATAAAATAGTGTATACTTAAAGGGCAATCACCAAGGTAAAGGCCAGAAATCTTAAAGAAATTTCATAAGTGAAATATTGGTAAGGGAAGTTTTTGTGAGGATATAGAACTCAAAATGGACTATGTGGATGAGAAACATTTCAGACCATGAGAAAGGACACAGAGGAGGAAACTAACGAACATATAAGGGACTGGAACTAAAAGCTATAAGAAGCAGATAACTTTATCCACATATCTGTTGTGCACACATCCCACACTGTGGGAAATTCAAAACAGTCATAAATTCTTCCTTTCCATCGAGAGCTAAATTCTCTACTCTTGAATCAGGGTTCTCACCGTGGTTTCCTTTGGCTAATGAGACCTTAGCAAATATGACACAAGCAAAAGTTTGAAAAACACTTGCCCCTCAGGGCTTTCCTTTTGCTGTACTTGGTTCCTGAGACAACCTTGAATGGAAAAGAACCCAAGTTAGACTGCTGGGGGATGAATGATGAAAGACCTCGAGGAGAAAGGAGATGACACAGACAACAATTAGACTGCCTTCAGGCAAAAGCCTGCCAACCGCCAGTGATGTTAAGTGAGGCAAGCCAACTTGCAAGCTGATCATGGACACATGAGTAATCCCAGCAGAGATCGATGGGCTCAGCCCAGACAGAGCACCCCACCAGTCCACAGAACTCACACACACACACACACTCACACATACTCTTGAGCTTTCTGTTTTTCCCTTCAAAATTATTATCATCCAATTAACAAAATAAGTCTCCAAACTGATGACCCAGCTTTCAGGTTTTCCTCTGAAACTACCTTAACCACTGCTGTCAGATTAACTTTTTGAAAAAGCACAGCTTTGGTCTTCTCACTCTTCTGATCACAAACTTCTAATAAGTATTTATTCATTCATTCAACACATATTTACTGGCCACCTAGTAGGTTCCAGCCATTAATCTAGATGTAGAAAATACAGCTTCAAAAATGTTGTGCACACTCTTTGCTCCACAAGGCTAACATTCTAGCTCATCGCTTTCTACAGTAAAGGCTCTCCAGTCTGACTCCACACAAGATCACCGGGGGAACTTTACAATTATGTATTGAACATAAACAATAGAATGACAAACCATGCCTTGTTCAAATGGTTACCCATAGGGAGAGGAAGCAGACAGGCTGATGGGCCAGGCTAAACTACTTTTACAGTAATATGTTTTGTAAAGTTAACTTTGGAACTATGTAGATATCCTATGTAATTATAAAACAAAATTAAATTTATAAATTAATCTTTAAAAATGAAAATAAGGGGGCCGGCCCCGTGGCCGAGTGGTTAAGTTCGCGCGCTCCGCTGCAGGCAGACCAGTGTTTCGGTGGAATCCTGGGCGGGGACATGGCACTGCTCATCGAGCCACGCTGAGGTGGTGTCCCACATGCCACAACCAGAAGGACCCACAACTAAGAATATACAACTATGTACTAGGAGGCTTTGGGGAGATAAAGGAAAAAAAATTTTTTTTAAATAAAAATGAAAATAAAACATATTAGGCTTAGTATGTAAGCAATTGCTAGTGCAATCAAATAGATGAACTATTCAAAGTAACTTTAAAACAGAACAAATTGACTGTACATCCCCTGGTGGCATACACACTAAGAGTAAAAAGATTAAAAGAACAAAATTTAAGTAGTAATATTATTAGAAAAATTGTTAGTATTGTTAATCTGAATCTTTTGTGTGTGCATTGTAGGACAAAGCAAATGGTTCATTATAAAATATTCTCATTCTAACATTCCTGGTGTCATTGAGAACTGAGATTTGGGGGAATCTGGGGAAAAGAACATACTGACATAAAATAGAACCCTATATGTGAATTGAAAGTATCAGTATAGCATTGTGATGTGACGGTATCTTAGAAAATAAAATCTTCCCTAGCCCTTTCCATTGAAAAGGCTCAGAAACATTGCCTAGTAGCAATGAGAACCTCTAGCATCCAGGTTGTAATCATAAAACATGGTTTCCCACTAAAGGACATCAGAACTCCTTGGAGAAATAGTTGATTGCAGGTTTGGGGCAGGAAATGTACAGGACAATCCTGGAACATCTTGTCATACCAGAAAGTAAAAAATGTTTCAACTACTATTAGGGTCATGTCAAAAGAACTCAGAAGCAAAACTGAAGAGGTTGCCACCAGGCAAAGAAAGAACAATCTGAGAATCAATAATGGTAACATTTCAATGAACTGGAATACGGCAAATATGTCTAAATTCATAATAATACTAAATAAACATATTAATTAAATAATTGGATCCCATTGCACGATGCTAATGAACAAATTCATTATTTCAAAAATGGTAAATAAGGGAAAGAATCACACATCCTGCCTTTTCTATCTAAACTGGACCACTGTTTAAGAAACTAGTAGAAGAGAGAAAACGTCTCTTTACAGAAGTATTCCGGCAAGTAAATGAAGAGAAGAGAGAATATCATCATTTTGCAATTTCTATTAAATTAACGGCTCTAGACATCGCTCATCAGTGGTTGCTAACATATCAATAAGAGAGACAAACAGATGTTACTTGCTCCTAATGGAAGAACACATCAAGACCTAGAAAATAGTCTTAAAAAAAAGAAACTGGAACCTAAATCTTGGCAAACCTCTAGATCCAACCATCTACAGATTACTAGACAATACGTTAAATGATATCATAGGAATGCAATCAGCAGAATGCAGAGGGAGGGAAACTCTGTAAGACAATCTAGTTTCTTGAACAAAAAAAAAGAGAGAGAGAGAGAAATGGAGAGGGAACACAAATTAAAAAGGACATATCAACCAACCTTAATGTATGGGCCTTGTCAAAATCTTCATTCAAACAATTTGTAAAAAATCACATACATACACACTCATGTATATGAAACAGGGAAAAATTAGAACACAACTGGCTATTTCATGATATTAAAAAATTCTTGTTTTTTAAGTGCTATAATGGTATTGTGGCACTTTTATATCCTTACTTAGAGACACATACTGAAATGCTATGGATGAAATTCTATAATCTCCAAGATTTGCTTCAAAATAATATAGAGGGTAGTGAAGGTACAAATGAAACAAGACTGTCCATGAGTTTACAATTATTTAAGTTGGGTGATGCGTGCATGGGTGTTCACTATACTGTTCTACCTACTTTTATATATATTTAAATTTTTTCATAATAAAAAGTAAAAAATATATACATGATACAAAGGCCCTACTCTCAGAGGCCTGGGGCTCAGGTATGAAAGAGAGAGAGAGAAAAGAAGAAGAAGGAGGAGGAGGAAGAGGAGGAGGAGGAAGACGGGGGAGAGCGGGAGGAGAAGGGAGAAGAGGAGCAAATGAAGGAAGAAAGGAAGGAATTACGACCTTTCCATGTGATCCAAATGGGTGCACAGCCTGGGCAAAGAATCACTTGTCTACTCTCCAGCTATTCCATTATTTCCCGTTACTCAGCCTTTCCCAGTGGCTCCATTGGGATTAACAAGGATTCACATTAAACATGCTGTCTCCTGGGCCTCATCCCAGAGGGACTAAAGCAGATTTTGGGGAGGTTGGGGTGGGGCCTTGGAATACGTACAATTAATAAACTCTGCAGGTGATTCTGCTGTAGCTCAAGGTGATACCCCCTCTGCATTCATCAGAGCAGGACTTCTCACTGTTCCTGGTACACAGCCCTCACTCTATCACTCTCATGCCTTTGTTCGTTTTATTCCTCCTTTCTTCCACCTGAAGTGTCTTCCCTTTGTCTTCATCCAAATCATACCAACTTTATAACCAAGTTCAAAATTCGCCCATCCATGAACCCTAATCCCTTCAGCTGAAGGGACTCCTTCCTCCTGTGAACTCAGTTTTTCCCCCTCAAACGGCTTTATATATATGCTTCAGCTCCCTTACTCAATAATAAGTGGCTTTAGGTCAAAGGGCCTTTTTTACATAGCTTTGTAATCTCACAGAATTTAGACATTGGTAAGAGTTCAATAAACGTATGCTAAATCAATGAAGCAATGAAAACATAACAGCTGATGGTGTCCAGAATACTTACCCAGCAAGCTCTCTGCTCTTAAGGACCAGTTAACATCCCCATTCCACCTTCAATTTGCAAAGAAGCACCTCTCAAAGAAGGGTGGTACTGGAAGGAAGGCAGCTCAAGATAAGTGACTATCAGCATTTCTCAAGAATCAGCTAAATCGGCTATAAAAGCTTAACTACTTACTAAATCAAAATGCCACGCTTACCATTTTTACAAACTAAAGAAATTGGTCTGAAGAAAAATATTCCGAAGTATTATTTTACACATAATAACTGTGTCCAAAAAGTGTTGAATATCCTAAGAGGCCATGTTCTATAAAAATGTAAATAAATACGCCTTTATGTATAAATGTGCTTCAGTTTTATGTGGCTTCTAAAGAAAAGGGATATGTTTTTATAAAGACCTCTACTTCAGATTCTTGAATGAAAGAAAAAAAGCTTTCAAACTTTGACTGGGAGGTTTATCATTATAAATGAATGCATGGCCCTCATTGAGTGCCTGCTGTGCTCAGCAGTTTATCTGATTCTCTCATTCAATCGTCTATGAGTTGGGCTTATCCATGGTTTGTCAAGGAGAACAGTGAGATCTGGAGGAGTTGGGTAACCGCCCAAGGTCACCCAACCCGCAGAAATGGGATTTAAGCTCCTATTGCCTGATTCTTTCTTTCCACAGACTTTGCTTTCTTGGCACTGTGTTGTCTATTGAGAGTAGAACCACAAATGCCCAGGGAAGGGGGCAGGGAAGAGGAGGGAGGGTGGATTAGAGGATGAGAGACAAAATGAGAGGAGGGCTCTGCTGTCAGACAGATCTAGGTTCACACCTTCTTACCTTCCCTGTACTGAATCTCTCTCCTCTTCAGCTTCCTTCTCAATAATAACACGGACCATTTGGAACTGTTATGAGGACTGTGTAAGATGATGCATATCAGGATCCTAGCTCAATAAATTTCCATTTATTGGTAAAAACAGCCAGTATGGTCAACCTTGATCTTGTCATGAACAGGGTGTCTTCGTAGATTTCTCATTACCAGGTCATCAGCTAATTCAATGAAATGAACTGACTGATTTTTCACCCTCTACAGATTCTGCTTAAATTGCATAGACACCATCTAATTTATTGTTGTTCTTTGGGGAGTTTTCTTGTCAAACGTCTTAACACATTACATACATATGTAAAAGAGAGTGTAACATTTAAAATGGTGCAGAGCTTTATCTAATCCCAAACCCATGAGCTAAGCTGCTCTCAGCAACCTCACCTCACAGGATCTGTCATATAGCAGAAGGCTAAACTCTGTGCACAAATCTTGCCCAAAGGGATGCAGCCCAGAAGGTCAATACACTACACCTGCCACAATTAGCCTCTCCAGCAGCCCTTCTGCAGCCTCCTTTGCTTCACCCAGGGATAATGATGACCCTTATTTTTTCCTAGAGTAGTCCTTCCTAAAAGCTCAGACCTGGCAGAAGGAAATGGTCTTGGGAGGGCACTGGAACACTCAGCATACCATTCTTGCCTCTCCTTTCCTAATTTGATTGGTTTTATCCTAAAACAATGGGTAAGTGTCTACCTCTTAGGATGTCCAAGTTCAAAAGACATATTTATTTTCTAGAATCCACCAGTACCATCCATCCGAAGGGTACAGAAGGAATTTTATGGAGTGGTCAGAGCCTATAATTAAATTCTGAAGAGACCCAACATTTAGAGATACAAACTCTTCTGCCCTCAAACCGGTTTGAAATATAAGTAATCGAGTCAATAGTCAGAGATACCAAGAGAGAGACTGAACATGGCTGATGAATTATATTTTTGTTGACCAGTTATAGTCACAGATATTATTTATAGAAAAATGTTTACAATCTCTATATGGCTTATGAGAAACATTAGTTACTAAACAGTATAAACAATTTGCAACTTCTGTGTTTCTGTATACAATCTTTACTCCTTGAAACAAAATGTTTCTCTAGCACCTTCATGGACCTAAACTGAAGAAAAAAAATAATAAAATTGTCTATTTATAACTTAGAAGTAATTTTACAAATATTTTGACAGAATGATTCAAATACCCATACTAATGAGCATACATATTTTTTCTGGCAAATAGCATGGTTCTCATATCTCCACAATGGCTGAAAATCTCTTGCTCTCTGGGGGAAGCTTTCACATACTAATTTATGGAGATACTTTTATCCTTCCTTTATTCATAGAGAGCTAGGATTGAAGAGCCTACCCTTTTAATGTAGTACAAATATTCCTTAAAACGTAAGATCATTTATGTTGTTCTAAAAGACATGTTCAAATGTTTGCACTTTTAATAACACAGCTATTTTTTACATAAATACAGAAAATATAAGACATAAATACAATATTAGAAATACAATCTTGCAATGGAACTAGCACTAAAAAAGGATTTTTATTGTTAAAATCGTCGTGAAAGCACTCTGCATTTATGAGATTAAGCTGCTGCGAAGTCTGTTTTATCTATCCCTGAAATTATTTTGTCAGTCTCTTTAACTATCTAAGTATTTTTTACAGTCAGAATTAAAAACGCAAACCTATCATTAGTACTCTTGTAAATCCTTAGCAGAAAAATCTGTTTACCGAAGAAAAGAAACAGAAAATTTCTTCTTGAGCAGAGGATATCCCGCAACCAGAAACACACATAAACAATGTAAATTACACATTTTTCAAAATTTATATTTTCTTTATTAGAACGATACGGAAGAAAAATTTTAACCAAATATGCAAGAAAAGCTTGGTCATGCTCCCAATACAAGGGCTTAAGCTTTCTTCGGTGCTCCTGTACCATTCCATATTGGTTGCTGAGTAACATTAGCATAATTCTGAATTATTAAGAAAATTAGAGGTCAGATTTACTTTACAGGAGAATTCAACATATCTGAATCAGGACTGAGAGGGTCGTAGCATTCCAGATGTGAGCCTGGTGGTAGGTGTAAAGTGCACCACATGTAGAGAATGTGCACAGTAAGGAAAAAGACAAATTACCCAGAGCTATTACTGTCATTAGTTCCATCAGCCTGGGAAGCCCTCCCACGGCATTTCCAGTGTAGTGTGTGGAGCAGGCCTGGGGCTTATCACATCTCGCAGGGGGTCGTCTTCTGCCAGGCATAGTCACATAGCTTGACATTTCAGCAAAAAAAAAAAAAAGTCTGGGCCCTCATTCTCCATGCAGCCTTCTGTTTCCCAGCTCTACAACCAGTAGCTTAAATAAAGGGAGCCAGCTCACTAGAGGCTGCAATCATTTATCTGATGGCAGAATTGCTAGCCTTTCTAGAGGTGCACACTGTTCTTTCACATCATCAGTTTTAAGCCAGGGACAATAAGCCTCTGCTACTATATTGCACCAGAAGCTCCTTTAGGGGTTGTTTCATTAACTTTTTGAATATTTTGCCAGAATTAAAAGGTTGGGAATCTATGCCACAAGAAATGTGATGAAATAATAAAATGTACACAATAATCTTAGATGGAATATTGCATTTAGACTGTGCAATGCCAACCAATGAGAAAGGCTTAAGGGACAACCGATGTAAGAAAGCCATTTTCCCAAGGAGTTTTTGATTCTGGAAGTGCAAATGGATAATACTTATTATGGGATATTAAGCAAAAATAGAAAAATATTATATATACATCTATATACACACATACACTATAACTATAATCGTAACTAATAAAGAATCCGTGTTTGTGGCAAGTAATATGCAAAAAAAATGGGTTTTGCTAGGATAGTATGATTTTTAAAAATTGCCTTTTAATTATTTGTTAACATCCCTTTAATGCTGCATATTCTACTCTGTTAAAGAAAACCGGAAAGTATACGTATAGCCTCATGAAGAAAATAGTACCAACAGAAAGGAAAACGAGTGTGAAAACATAAAGCATCCTCCACTCCACCTAATAACAAGAAAACACATAAAGACTCAGCAGCCAGCTCAAGCAAGTTCATTCAAGAGAATAAGACTTTTCTCACCCTCTTCTTAATAAAAATCAAACATATAGGGTTTATCACACAGTAGGCACACATCAAACTAGTTCACAAGCCTTTCTTAAACATCCGTAGACTGTGGTTCCGAGAAGCTAAGTAACCTGCCCAAGGTCAAACAGCAGTATTCACATCCAAGAGTAACTGACTCCATGCCTTGAACCACTAAGTTATAGCTCTCCCTCTCTCTTACCATTATAAGTAAGTTCCAGCAGTCATCATTCTGAAATAGCCCTCTTTTCTGTTCCTTCCCTTGCTCTTAGCCCTTAATAAAGCAGTGCGGTTCTCATCTGACTTTGGCAGGTCCTATATTGATTCATAATTTAATTTATATACAGTAAATAAATATATGCACCTACTCTGCATTGTGCTGGTTCCGGGGACACAAAGCTGCAGAAAACAGACACTCCAGGGGCCTGCAGAGAAGTAGGGGGTACAAACATGCAAGCAGGCAAATGCAGTCTGTTGTGGGAGCACATAGCTGGGATACGTGACCTCAGCTTCTTGAGGAACTGGCATCTGCACTGAAAAATGGAAGGATGAGTTGACATTAGGCAAATAAATGATGCGCAGTTAGGAAATAATCCCTCTAGGGGGCCAAAGGGGGAAAACATTAAAAGAAGACAAAAACAAAACAAACATGGTGCATTCCAGAAACTGAAAGTGGCCTATAGAGCTGGAGTGCAATAATAACCACAGGTACTTTCTTATATCTAGAACAGTCTCATTTTTTGAAGAACCGGAGGGTTTGCTTTTTAAGGAAAATTTATTCATGATGTCAAAATGAATAATGTAAAACTTTCTAGGCTTTCCATGATTGCATGTCAACAATAAAAACTGCTTTGTGAATAAGCATATCTAAATTAAGTCGTGCTATGCCAATTACCAGTGCAATTAATTTAAATATAATTGTGTCAGTATCCACAAATTCTGTGAGACACTGGGTAAGCTCTCTTGACTGGAGTTTGCTTTCCTCTTCTGAAAAATGGGATACACTTACCTTACATGTTTGTAGATGAGAATGAGAAACAATATAAGACTGTCACCTAGTCTGGTGCCTGGTACATAGAAGACAACCATTAAATGGTAGCTATAATAGAAGAGTTTAGAAAGCCAAATGCCTATAAGTCTCATTTTGGTGACAAGAAGAGAGAAGAGCCATCTTCTCATCAGCCTCACACTTGGTTCCCAATCCTGACTGGCTGTTCAAATATATGATTATTTTGCTAATAGCCAACTTCAATTGCATTAATGTTTCAAAAGCCTTTCTGTCTTTCCCTTACTTCTTATGCATTCATGTTTGATATAAGAATACATACCACAAATCACCGGCTACACGTCAGAACAGAAGCCTTGATCCAAGTTTGACCTCTAGGGACAGTTAGGACATTCCTAAACTTAGGAGAACGTGTCACAAAAGTTCTCATTCACTGCCTCTGTCATCTGGCCACCCATCTGGCTTATGCATGGCTTGCTAGGGAGCTAATGAATTCAATGCCAAGCGGTTTAGGGAGTCCTGTAGAGGGCTCGACTGTCATGAATTTATCCTGGCATGTTTCTTTCTGAGACAGTTAATTGCATTATGCCTTACAAAACTGAGACCTTTATTTAACTCTACAACTTTCCAGAACATGTTGCTTATATTCTTGCTAAGCAATAGTGAGTGATTCAGGCAGCCATTCTAATATAGTGGGTAGTGGGAAAGAAAATGATTCTTGTTAAATCTCAAGCACAAAAATAGATTTATCGTTATTCATTTTGAAGAAAAATTCTTTTGTTCTCTAGAAGAAAACTAATTTTCTGAAAACAAATGTAGTTAGGATTATTGTGGCATTTTCTTCCATGAAGCAAACAATCAAGAATTTCACTTTGAAAAAAGACAACTGATATCAGGTGATATCAAATTAATCTAGTTATAAGAGGTAAATTACATTTCCACTATTAATATACTTTGTACATGATGTGCATTTAGAAAGTGCATGGGGCAAACACAAATTATATTTCATTCAGGAAAAAAATCAAATATTAGATTAGAAAACATTTTATGTGCCAATTCTGGATTCCACAAGGAACAGAATAACTAAAATCTTTATAATTATGGAGGTTTCTTCATTTTATTGCTTTATGTACTTTAACACAATCCCAAAATTACTGCTCAGGGAGAAAAAAACGATGGAATCTCTATCATTCTTGGGGGGGGGGAGTATTTTAAAAAATCACCATACCGATATGTTTTTAAAACCGAGTATTTCAACTACACTCACTTAAGTCTTTTGCTTTGTCTAGACATTTTTCCACACCACACCTGTGCATTTACTCATCAGATAAGCTTTTCCTTTCTATTTCCTTTATGTTAGCCCTGAAAATCAAGTAAGCCTTTTCTATTCTTCCTCTATTCATTCCTACCTTTACCAATATTTTAGGCTTTATCCTCTTATGTACACTCCAAAGTATTGGGTGGAGGATAATTAATCTTTTAAAATTATTTTGAACTACAAATACTAACTAACCTAGTGTGTTTGGATGTGTTAACTAGATTTAGTCTTTATGTTTCCCCCAGTGGGCTTACATTATAGCCATACCTATAGCTGTATACAACTCACTATTTCTTGCAGAGGAAAGTAAAACTAAGAAAAACTACAAATTCCTGGTAGGCATGCATTTCCAGTAAAGGCAAATTATGGCAGATATTATCACTGATTTTCTCTTACCATGGACACATAAGTGATGAAAAATGACATACATCGGACTCCCCAGTGTTTTCAGACTGGCAGAAGCATCAGCTGGATGCTGGGTCACAATACAAAATATGTGAGGACTTTGCTTCTTGCTACCTGAATTTCTAACGCCCAAACGATTTTTTTTTTCTCTACTGCAAGTAGTTTTCAAACATGTTGCTTTTTTTCAGTCTTTTCAGCTGAGTTTTTAATTGCATGGTAATATACAGCCCAAGGAATACTACCTTCTGATGAAACATCACATATTTCAGCCTAGTGTCAACAAAACTAAGCAAATTGCTACCTCTCAGTTTTACAACATGCCAATAGGTCTTTTTTCTCTTAGATTTTTGCCTAGATTCTTATAATTACTGGATAATTACCTCTCCATACTCACTTTCTTTTGACAGTTCAGTTCTAGCCTCTGGGATTTTAACATCTAATTGGTTTGTCGGCTTAGATTGTGGCTTCTTGAGTCTTCCTGAATTCGGCAAAGCCAGACGGCCACAGGGATTAAAAACATTTTAGGTAGTTCTGTCCTCTAGTCCTTCTAAAAGGGTTAATAGAAGTACCAGACTTTGGTACTTCTTCAGTCATTCTTCACAAACCTGGTAACTGGACTCAGCGAACACTTTGGTTATCAGAGCAGAGCTCCACAGAATCACTGCACTCAATAAATGTCCAATAACAATGGTGAAGAGTTAGACGAACTATATTTAAAATATTTCCCCCCTAATTCCCCTCCTAAATCTGGCTTCCATCTTTGCCTCTTTATGGTATCCAATGATCTCAATTCAGCCAAGTTCAAAGGCATTTTCTCTGTCCTTATCTTCCTTGATCTTTCTGATGTATGGGGCACAGCATTTCATACCTGCCCCTTTGAAGACTTCTGGTTTTAGTTCCTGAGACATTTCTATTGTCTTTTATTTTTCTTCGTCACTACCCTAATCTCTTCAACTATTTCTTGTATTTATATGCTTTCTTTTTAACTTATACCTTTCCAGTCACTTTTCTTCCAAAATATCTTTGATGAATTATTGTATTCCTGTGTCCTCCTGCTTCTTTTTTTTTTTTTATTCTACACAGATTCTTTTGCTTTCACTAAGTTACGTAAGTGAATAGCTTACAGATACCTCTCTAACATTGATCCATTTCTTTCTGAACAGTCCTAGATACATCAAGGGCACATCAAAACTCAGATATACAGTTTCAATAACGAATTGATGTAGTACATGCATATCTCATATTCACTTTTTCAAGTGTTCCCCACCTCTTCAAAAGTCATCTCTTGGGAGAAGTCTTTCTTGGTCACTCTACCTCAAATTCTCCGTTCCTTTTATCTGCTTGATTTTTCTTTTTAGAATCTATCACTACCTCATTAGAATGTACATTTATTTGTATGTCATTTGAATGTACCACAAAAATATAAGCTTCATGAGGGCAAGAACTTTTTGCTTTGTTCACTGCTACATAGCCAGCATCTAGAATAGTGTATGGCGGATGGTAAGCACTAGATAAATATTTGAATGGGTTAACAAATGAGTGATGAGTAAGTGAATAAATGTATGATTCATTCAGAATCTGTCAGATTCAGATCCTTAGAGTCATCTTGATTTCTTACTACCTCAATGCTCTACTCTCTATCCTGTTGTATTAGGGTAAGGCTAAGCTGATGTAATAAATAGGCCCAATAATAATTCAGTGGCTTAAAGAAGATAAAAATTATTTCTCACTTATTGTTTAAACTGAATGTTTCAGGTCGGTGGGCCGCTCCACTCCCCGAGTTATTAAGAACATTAGTTATTTCCATCATGCTGGTCCATCATACCCATAGGGTATTTTCATCATCTGCTCAGTTAAAGCTGGACTTTCATGGCTTCCAGTCAGTTGGAGGGGAAAAGAGAACAGGAAAGAAGCACATCTCCAAGCTACATTATTTCTGCTTAGATCCCATTGGCAAGGACATGGTCATGTGGCCCACCCACCTGTGAGGGAACCTGGGATATGCAGTCTATCCATATGCTTATAAAGAAGGGGAAAGCAAGTTCTGATGCACAACTGCCTGTCTCCTCCACACCAATCAAATTCTCAGAATATCTCTCAGACCAATTCCTTCCTTTCTGTTCATGCCAATTATAAAAACCTCCTGCCCGAACCACTGTGATCCTTGATTTGGTATTTTCCTAGCCTTCAGTCTTTCATCTCACAAACGTATCTCATTCCAAAAGCCAAATGACTTTTCCAAATTATAACTATCACCTTTAATTCCTTGTCTCAAAATGCTGTGGCTAGCAATTCTCACCCACGTCAAATCTGAATTTTTGTTATAGATTTCAGAGTTCATCATCCTCCACAACGTCACAGGGAAAAAGGATAAAAAATACATTTTACATTACACTAGTCCAGTCATGTGTCTGTCTCTCTTAGAGTTTTTTAGAAAGGAACCTTCAATTTTCAGTTGTATAACATCACAATTTTTTTTTCTTCAAGGCCCTGGATATAAGTGACTTTCAGATCAGTGTTTGATGATGGAATTGAAAAGTCACAAAATAAAACTGTGACCTGGACTTGACTTAAAAACAAACCTGTATCGTTAGCGCATTAATTCCCTCAAGCAATAGTTGCTCTAGAATTCTTTTATAAAAGCCCGTTTTTAAGGCAGGGCTTCTCAATGTGTGTTCTGGGAACCCCTGAGGGGATGTCCTTGGAACTTTTTCAGGGGGTCTGTAAGGTCTCAAGTCTTTTCATAATAATGCTGAGACATTATTTACCTTTTTAATTTCATTCTCTCGCATGTGGACATGGAGTTTTCCAGAGGCTACACGGTATGTAATATTGCCACAGAGTGCACCATGAAGCAGCTATGAGAATTAAGCTGTCTTCTATTAAGCTAGACATTTAAAAGATTTGCAAAAATAGAAAACTATACCACTTTTCTCACTAAATTTTTCATCTGTAATCTACATCTATTTTTTATTAAAAAGTTATTTATGTTAACATATAGCATGGTATTTTAAATGAATAATAAATATTTCAAAATCCTCATTCTAACTCATCATACAGTAAATATTGATAGACGTAACTCATATAAACAAAAGCTTTTTGAGATCCTCAATAATTTCGAAGAGTATAAAGGGGTCTTGAAATCAAAAAGTGTGAGTGCCAGCTTTAAGGAGAGAAATTACAGTTTTGCTAGTTTACGCTCCCACCCGCTTTACCACTCAGCATCTCCCCTCAATTCCTGGAAGTAAGGAGAGTGGACATCACTGAATATGTCTATAAAATAGTTTCCATTCTCTGATCTAACGTAGTCCTCACTGAAGTCATCAAAGACAAAGTATTGCTTCTTTGATGTTCTGCTCTTATACATACGAAGGAAAGACAAGGGAATTGAGAATTGTGCTGAGAAACAGGTACAGAGGTCATTAGGAAAACAGGCTTTGCCGACTCTCATGCATAACTAATGATTGTAAAGTGCTTTACAGATAGAAAAGTGTCATGTCATGGCAGAAACAACCACTAAGCATCTCTTGCTCTAGGAAAAACTGCCTTCTTTCTTGAGATTCTTTATAAAGAAGATTTAAAATATTCTTAGTCTATATAGTGATTCTAGAAGATTTTAACTTGAATAACAAAACAACATTCATGATGAACAACACTCATCATTTATACTCTTGGATCATCACTCAATTCTGTAACGTTACAGATTCTATTCTAATACGAGCCACTTAGCTTTGCCCTAGAGAAAACTCTATGCCACAGCCAAAGGCTGCGATAACACACATTACAAATGCATACATTTATCTACAAGAATAATTTCATAGAGTCCATCACCACTACAAAATGAAAACAAATAAACAAAGCATCACTCAAATTCCAGTAAATAATTCAATAGAAACAACTTCCTATATGGTGAGTAAGCAGTATATAACCAGTTATGTCCTAGATCTCAGAGAGAGAGAAGCTATACTATTTGCCTGGCAGAAATATTTCTGAACTCTCAGTTAATTAACTAAGGGTTATTTCTAAAATTCTAAAAGGTGGGGGGAAATATTTTCAGGTCTTTTTTTTTTTTTTTAATGATGCCTTTGTTTTTAAAGTCAATTCTAATCCCACCCTTCACATGCTCATTTTCACCTGTGAGATGCATATTATCTGGGCCTCAATGCCTTTGAAACAACTTAGGTTCTTTTAGCCCTAGAATACTTGCTATAAAGAAACTCCTGGGTGAAAATCTCCAATCCCTGTTTAGCATGTGACATAAGGACATTTTCCATTAACATTAACGAGATTTATGAATCCATTGATGAGATAATAGAACTAAACGTGAGTTTTTATTGGTGATATATCATCCTTCATCCAAGTGTTCAACTTCTGGTAAACAGGTAGAAATTTGGCCACACATAAAACGCAAGAGGGATTAGTGTCTCTGCAGTATAAGGACTTCAAGGAAACATCACAGCCTTAAAATTATGAAATGTACTTTGATACAAAAACAAAATTCTAAGTAATAATCTCTAAAATATTTTCACATATTACCGAAGAAAGTAAATGAATGATTTCATAATTTACTAAGCATTTTCATTCTCCAGAAACTGATAATCCATATTTTCCTTACTTAATCTTTTTAGACATTGGCATTCATTGTTAGTAGAAGCAAATTACTGTATTTTACAAATAAAGTCAGTCATTTTTTTTTTAATGTATTAAATCTTAAATGTTATTTAGGTTGCCAGGCTATTTTTATTTCAAGTATTTCTTCTTGAGAACTGAAATCTTACAACAAAAATTCTTGGACTACTGATATAAAACTTTAAATAACTATCAGTTATATTCTGTGACTTTAAAATGAGATTTTCACTATTTGGCCCATAAGTCTTTTTTCCCTTTATTGCTTAAAATATACTGTATCAAAGTATATTCTCTTTTCCTAAATCTAACTCATTTTTTTTCTGTTTCCTGCTAGTCCTCTCCCCAAATCAGATATACTTTTCCTTTTGCTAACCCTATTTTTAAATTAAGCCTCCTGTATATAGTTAAAAAAACAAATTAATAGCTGTTCTAATAAGTAAGTATTGAAAATTTTAAGACAAAACATGTTTTTACCTAGTTGTGGGCATTTTTTTAATGAGGGAAAAGAAAATTTATTTAAAACTAATTGAGAATATAAATAATTTAAATTATCAAAATAACTGCAGAATAGAAAGTGCAAAAGTAGCATTTTGCCAATCACATCTTTACTGTGCATTGAACAACTAGTTTACTGTTTGATATTATAGAACTGTGAGAAAATAGATGCAACACCTTAAAGAAATATCAATTAAAAAGCTATTGCGAAGAAGTAAAATACTTCATAGCCCTTAAAAGTTAATTCCCACCGTATTTTACTTTATCATATTCAGTGGCCTGTCTAGTATTATCTCTATATACCTGCTAAGTTTAACAAGTTTCAAACAACACATTGTATTTGTGACAGGTCAAAATAAACAGCAACTCTTGCCCATGAGAAAAAGGATAGTCAGTGCCTGAGTTACAGTTAAGGATTATTTTCTGGAGAAAGAAGTGTTTTGGTTTTTTTAAAAAAATCTCTCTACAGAAATCCTTTGATTTCATGAAACTAGGGTTTTGTCATACTTTGTCTGTTTTCATCTGCCACACAGTTGTGAGGCTGAGACCAGGCAGGGAAAAGCCTGATGTGGGTTTGCTGTCTCCAGAGCTAGGAGACTGTGGTGTTCCTGCTATCACCACATTAAGCACATAGCCAAATTACTCTCACCTACATTTACGGTTAGTTTTCAAACAGAGGCAGTATTATCTATTCCATGCCAATGACACACACATGTATAACGTTGTCCGCAAACTAGAAGAATAGTGAATAACAAGATGTAACTAGAAACTCTCCCTCCTCTTTGAAACAAGAGAAAAATCTCACAGAGAAGGACCAAAATGACCATTAATTTAATCTCACGCAATTAATTTGACATGCGAACCATAAAATCCATGATTATAATTCCCCAAGCTTCCAAAAAAGGCATTACAAGCTCTGTCTCAATGGTCCCCTTGCTCCCAAGTGGATGGCAGTGCCAGCCTCTCTGTAGTGGAAGCCAGCTGGAGGTTCAAGGAAGGCTTCCATGGTTTGCCCAGTGAAGTGGTCACGAAAACACTGGAAAGTCACGCCACTTTTTGTGCTCCGGGGTAAAGAAAGGTTACTCCGCCGCTCAGGGACACCCTGTCCAAGACGGTGACGCATCTTTCTCGGTACATTCGGGGTGGGTGGGGGGGAAGCAGCTTATTACTGAACTAAATGTTTTTATTGATTGCCCTTGAGTCAGAGCCCACTGACCCCGCAAACCATAAGTGGCCATGACGCAGAACTGTCATTTCCAGGCAGCAAGAGGAGACACCGGATCAGTCCAAGACACCTCGCCCTGAGTTTTCTCCCACAGCCCCTCCACCCCGCCCGCCTCCGGGTTCGGAATAAAGCAAAGGGCGGCGGTTGGGTTTCCCGAAGACGGGCCCTCGCTGGGGGCTCGGGGAAGGGGAGTGGGCAGGACCGAGCTGAGGGCGCGCTCTCCCGCGGATGCCAGGGCCGCCGCGCTGGCGCTCGCCCCCACCCTGCGGCGGTGGCCGGTCGCAGCGCGAAGCGGCCGGGCGCGGGGCAGAGAAAACAAATAACTGTTTCGCAGCATTCCCCATTAAACAATAAAGCGAGCTGTAAAGCCTCAGGTGCTGTGTTTGTTGTGCCGTCTGCGCCGTGCGGTGGCTCCGGCAAGGGTGAGCCGAGCGCAGTGGGCCGGGGAGCGCCTCTTCGGCTGATTCCAGGGAAAGATAAGGAGCCGCCGAGCCACCAGCTCTGTCTAGACTCGCGACCTCACAAGTCAAGCGCCTTGTTTGGATTAGCCCTCCAGATCTGCCAACCTGATCAACTCCTGAAAGAGAAGGGCCCAGCAACACCCTTTTTTCCTCTCCTGGACCACGATTGTCCCTTCTTTAAGGGATCAAGGGCTGACTTGCCCGCGGGAGTCGCGGGGCTGGTTAGACCAGTGTCGGGTCCCCCATTCCTAGCAGCCACCCACCCCAAACCTGAGTGCAGACAAGTACTGCCCTGGCCCGGACATGGGAAAAGCAACTGCTAGGAAGACCAGCAAAAATAAGTAGCCAACTCAATCGAATCCACAAATAACATCACCCTGAAATGAACACGAACTTCTGATCAGTGGAATGGAAAGAAGAGCCCAGTCGAGGAGAGAGCTAAGTGGAACCTCGCATAGGGCTGTCATAAAGGGCAGGTCAGTGTGCCCCACCTGGGGAAAAGCAATCTTACCCCACATTTTTCCCTCCCAAATCTAGGCGTCTCCTTTGGGGAAAAAAAAAATCTTTTTAGAACGTTTTGCTTATCTTTGCTGAGCGCTTTTGCAAAGGGATAATTAAGCAGAAAGATTTGCAAAATAAATTTAAAAAAAAAAAAAAACATTCAAGTAGGCTTAACTGCGACACTAAGGAGAGACCGGCTTCTCCAAGGCATAGAAACTGGCTTCTCGGACCCAACAGCTTAAGCGCCATAAAAATTAAAGGATGTGATAGTAACAATGCTCACAGCAAACACTCGGCAGCCTCCCCTCCCGCCCCTCCCCCTCCCTTGCTCCCTGTGAACCAACTTCTCTGTCTACACTTCAGAAGTCTCCGGGAGGTGTCGAGAGATCCTCCATCACGACTTGGGACATTGTAAGCTGTGAAGTTTATGTTTGTGGCGCCTGGGCTCAAACAGCCATTCAGTGGCTTGCTCGGTTATCAAGAAAACAACAATCAGAAAAGATCAGTAAACAGAATCGCTGCCAGCGCCCTGAATTAACTACTTGCATTTTAGTTTAAAAACACTGACTCACACTGTACAAGTTAATTGTTTTTATTTTAAATGCTTAACAAGCAGTCAAGATTTGGGACTATTTTTGAAAGTAACACTTTTTAAATAAAGGCACAAAAAATTCCCTTCCACCTTTGTCCCCAGCGCCCGCAAAAGACTTGCCTTGTTGTGACTAATCTTTAATTGTTGATTAGCAAAGAGGAAGTAAATAGTTCTTAATGAATAGAACTCAAGTATAATTTAGATTATAAATCTCCTTTACAAAAGTTGACTAAACCGAACTTTACAAATAAGTACTTTCTGCTTAGATAGTTTACTTGTATTAGGGGTGAGATTAAAAATCCAAACTGGCTGGGTTCCATCCAAACTTAGCTTTTATGATGGCTTGACCAAGTTTTAACTTTTTTTCCTTCTTTTTTAAGAAAAAGGGAAAGGCTAAGTAAATCCACATGGGACTTAGAAGAGATATTTCAATGAGAATGATCTTAGGGCTTTAAACTTCAAGGTGCTAGGGAAATGCAAAGTACTTCTAGGCTCCTTAAAAGCACATTGCCTTTTTGGTTGGTAATCAAAAGGATAAGACAGACCAAAAAAGAGGCCAATACGATGAGTTTAACAAGTTGATCAGGGTGAATAGCAGCAGAGCATCACAAAGTCATCTATTTAATCTTGAATTCCAAAAAAAGTTGTGAATTGGTAAGTGGGTACACCCACAAAGAATCCCAAATAACCAGAAATGTTATTTCAACGAAGAAATAAATCTCTTCAAATAGGATTCTAACTTAGAAAGAACCCTTTTTAATGGTAAGAAAACCAGGTCCATTTGATGAAAGGGAAAGAGAGAGGAAGTAGAGTGAAATGGAAGATGTCATTGCTCTGAAACAATAGGGGAAAAAAATCCTGTCTTTAAGAGTATAGATATTGATAAGGATGCCCTGATTTAAGAAGAGCGTCCTAGATGGTTTTATTTGCATTAAATTTTAGCTCGCAGAAGCTGGAGGAAATGAGTCATAATGTCCAGAGGAATAAGAGGAGGGAGGCTCGAAGATAATAGCAAACAGGAGGAATTTCAATAGAGCACAGCTCAAAACTCCGTCTCCAGGGGTATGCAGGGAAAAGGAGAGTACGTGTAAGAGATGGTTTGCAAACAAGAAGACATTTCAGCTACACATTTTAGAGCACCTGCTGAGGAGTCTAGAAGGGAACACACCTTTCATATGAATAATACAAGAACTAGAATGCCATCGACCCATCAATCCATTCTCAGCCATCAGGCAACAAATATCTTGAATCTACCAAGTGAAACCAAATCATTCCTCACTCCCCTCCCAAATTACTGTACTTAAATTCAAGCTGTGGACTTCAGAATAGACTGACATCTATATATGTAAAACATCACCCCCCCCCATACACCTAATCTTAGAAATAAACGTCAGGATAAAAAAGCATCATAAAGATGTGTGTCTCACTTAACTCCTCCATTGCATTCAAACCTCAAATAAAGTTTTTTTCCATCTCTAGGTCCTAAGGTTCTCAAGAGTCCACCAGCGGCTATGACCAGGGACTGAATGGTTTCCAAACTAGGGCTTGGACGATCAGTAACTTTGCACGCTTGACACCAATATTCACGTTGGACCTGCCATTCTTGCACTAATTAGCCATCCCAGATATGATGGTGAGGAAAAAGTAAAACTGAAAAGGCAGGCAAATAAAAATACTGAACGGGAAGCTAAAAGAGTCAAGTCTAGCGTAAAAGATTAGAAGAGAGAGACGGGACAGAAAAGGGGGGGTGGGCAGCCTTTCCCGGAGAAGATCCGTGTAAGTTAAGACATAACTCCTGTTTTTCTCAACAGACGACTACAAGCCATTATTACCGCCGGCCAAATTATTACCCCTCTGTCAAGAATTAGACACAACAATCAAAGTAATCAACGGGCATGTCTAATGCACTGTAACATTTTCAATGCAAAGTTTGTTTTCTCTCTGCCCCCACGTTAAAGCCTGTAATTAACCCGTTATGTAGAACGATGCCAAACAAAAGCCTAATTGAGGCTCGTTTCCCGACTTGCCGCAGGTTTGGAGAGGGTGAAAGCGACTTGAGAGCTGGGGAGCCGCGGGGCTCGCCCGGTCTCCGTCTCCGTCTGGGCCTCCGCCCCGCTCCTGGTCAGGGGTCCGAAGGGGCACACGCCACAAGACACACCATTAGGGTACGTTAGCGTTCATGTTTATTAAGAGTTGTTAGATATTTAAAACGGCGTTACACTCGCGCTTACAAATGAATCCAGTTTCTAAAGAGTCAAAGTATCATCCTGTGGGGGAGGAAGGAGAGGGGACAGGGTGGAGCCCCAATTCCTAACTCTACACCCGCAAATGAAGAAGCACCGATAAGCCTGATTTCGGGCAGGGCCATTTATCCATCCCTGGGTTCTGGCTCCCGCACAGGAACTATTGCTAAACATCAAGGGGGAAAAAGTTGTTAAAGGGCAGTCCACGTAACTGCGACCGCCCGCCGATGGGGGCCTGCAAAGCACGCGACCCGGCCCCCATCCCATAAAAGGCGGGTCCCCAACGGAGCCTCCGCCGCGGTTCTCCGCCCCAGCCAGTCACCCTTCCAAGGGTTTTGGAATTGGAGTTGGGGGGGGAAGGAGAGACGGGGGAGGGTAGGAAACAAGGTCGGGGAAGCAGAGTTGGGGAGAGAGGCAAGAAAAGACACACACCGACTGGTCTGGGAAATGCTGAAAAAAACTCTCTCCTCTCTGGGCCTGTTCTTCCCGCACAAATAAAGCAGCATTTCTCAATCGGCTGACAGCCGCCACTGGTAAATAATGGTCATACCTCACTGACTCGGCAGAAAGCCTCTCTTTTAGCAAGAGCTTATACTTGAAATATGGGTGATTTCAACAATCCTAAGCAGGAGCCTTTGGTATAAAGCACTTACTCTAAGAAAATAAAATAGTGACTCGGAATCAAAACCCATTGCAAGCAGGATCCTTTTCCTATTTTGAGAGCGGTCGGAAGTGGGGCAAGAAAAGAGACAAGAGGAAGGAAAGGTGGGGAGCAGGACAGAGGACAGCATCTCATTTTCAAAAAACCAGTAACATTATCACAGCTGAGAACTGAAGACTTTCAACCAGTTTTGATCCAACTACTGAAAAGTAAACTTGCAAGTTCAACTTTAAGTATTTGCAGTAAAATATCACACCTATTGTATGTCAGTTTACCCCATTCACATGCAGTCCTTAATTTCAGACACTTTAACGGCTTACTTGTAAACATATAAAAGAGGGACCCTGAATCATTGCATTTATTTATTTATCTATGCCAAATGTTTATTAGTGAAATAGTCCTGAAGATATAATTCTACATATGGCGCTTTGATTTCACATAATATTTAAGAAAAGAGACAAAACACATAGAATTAGACATATAATTCAAAGACCACGGTACAACCTTTATCTCTTTTTTTTTTACTTCAGCAAACAAAAAAATGTCAAATGACATGAAAAGTGGCAAGTCTTCCGACAATAAATAATAAATTACTTTATAATTTTTGCAATGCAAGAGCAAACAAAAAAAAAGTTTCCTTTTTTTCCTCTTTATTTCCAGAGAGAGAGAAAACAGTCATTTTAACCAATAACTATACACATCTTTGGGGGAAAAGTTCTTGGACAGACACAAGTCAAACACAATCCCGAGACGCTTGTGGCAAAATAGAGGTAACCTTGTTGCAATGCTTTATAAGACGGTTTTTAAATCTGAATTCAAAAACCTTTAAAGTCGCTTCAGACTTCTTGATAGAGGATGGATCTCAAAAAAAAGGGGGGGAGAGAGGCAAAAGTAAAAAAGAAACCAGCTACAGGACATGCTAAGAGACCCAGGATTTCAATTAACCCCTTGTTAAAGTCAACTAAAAACATCACGAACCAACGCAGCTCCACCTTCCTGAAAGGACTCTTTCAGCCAAGGAGGCCAGTTTCTCTTCCTGCTCATTTGCTGGAGCTCCTGTTTGGCAAGGCAATGACCAATATAGAAACAGCACCATTCAGAATAGGATGGACTAGAAAATCTCTATTTCTGCTTTTCTCTAGATGTGCAGTGAAATGAAAATGTTTTTTTTTTGAGATCCTTGAATATAAATCCTCTACGTTTTAAAAACGTCTTTTTTTTTCAGTACTCCTAAGGTCATTGGATAGCGTATGTTGGGTTTGGGTTTTGTTGTTTAATTCTAGTAAAATCCCATGATTGTCTTCACAGTGTTGCTACCATATCACCTTGTCGTTAAAATAGACTTCGTGCATTTCATGGAGCATTCATTTCTCGATTCAGTTTTCATTGACTGGGTCGTTAAATACTTTTGTTTCGGAGTTCAACATTATAATTCCCACTGTCTCCAACAGGGAAAAAAAATACATCTGAATGAATGTTCCTCATGCCTCAATAGGACTGGCTACCATGCTGTTAGGTGTATCTGGGAGCTGAGAGGACATCGATGCCACTTCACTGCCAGTGGAATTAGAGCCGGGTCCTCCTTCTGAAAAATTGACCTGCATAGAAGGTTGAGAAATGAATAAAGGAGGCTGTGATCGTATTCAGAAAAGGACTGTACACCCGTCATATGTATGTACATACCAGTGTGTGTGTGTAGATAGATAGATATGTAGATAGAGAAATCTGCATATCTAGTTGAATTTTAGAAAGCCTACAAGGGAAGGAACTTGAGAAGAAATCCTCTCGCTTTCCCATCTTCCAAGAGATCTCTGCTTTAACCGAAAGTGAATTCCCAACATTATGTTCCATTAAATTATTTAAGAACAAATGTGTTTCCCACTGTAAAATGGCATCGCAAGTCTACCATGCATGCTCGAAATAAAATTATCCTGCCGGCTACATGTTGCCCTGGGAGCAGGCGATTTCTCAGTCTCTAGGCATCAAAGCTTCTCTTCTTGAGTTGGAAAATCCATAACACACGCTCAGATCGTGTGACAGGAGATTCAGAAGAGGCTCCACAGAACAATGATTAACTCCTCAGAGGGTTCACAGAGTGGGCTTTCTTCCTTGTTGTTGGTCCTGCTGCCTTTTGGCCTTTCTCTGTCTTTCTCTCTTTCTCTTTAAATCAGGCTCTTCTGAGAGAAGACCCATATATTCTAAGGTCATTGCATTATAAATATCTGGCTCCTTCTTTCAAGCCGAAAGTATTGTGCTGCTGCTGTAAAGCTCTCCGCCCTGCCCCCAGCCGCCCCCTCCTGCCTTGGCTTCCCTTCCACTGCTCTCATCTGACACTAAAGTTTCAGAAGGTGCAAACACATGGCTGCCCTAAACCCTCCCCTTACCTGCCTTCTGTGATCCAGGTTTCACTCAAGTAACTCCTAAGATTAACCTGACTTTAAAATAAGTTCTTTTTCCTAATTCCAGAGTCTACCTTCCTTTCTACCCTATTAAAATTTCCCATTGTGAGGTCAAGGGACTTCTCAAATTTGCCTAGCCTCTAGGCTGGCCCACTTACAAACATAAACCTGGGCCAACCCCTTTTAACCACTGCCCCTGGCCCATTACCTAACTATTGTCACAGAGAAAGAAAATGCCCTCCGGGTGAATAAGAGGGTAAGAAGTTAACCTCAACAAAGCCTTATTTTCAAAGAAAGGAACACGTTTTTAGGATAGATCTTGTTTTATAGATAAGATTCTATAGAGGTGTTTACTATTTAAGAAAAAAATCATATGTCTACATATACCATATCACAAACAACACATATATTTAATAATCTTATTGACCTTGACCTTTAAGCCTTTTATAGGTGAAAAGTGAGTTAATTTCTCTTCTCTGTATATATAAATAAAACATATTAATGCTAAAACAGTTTTCACATCTCTCTCATTGGTAGAACTCATGTTCCTTTTGCTATACACGTCCCAGAGTATGTGACTGTGTATGACATTTGAACTCATACACTTAAAAATGTTTAAGCAGTTGTACATTTTAGATTATGATAGTCCCAGAAAGGGATATAGTAACAAAAAGTATCGATCATATCTTTGAATAACTGAACTCTTTATTGATATATCTGAAAATTGCACCCAAACAGGCACCTGCTGCCCAGTGATAATAACTTTGATTATGTATTACAACATTGATTATTATTACAATCACCTTGACTTAGGTCCTTAAATATACCAACCTCTAGGAGCTGAGAAGGGAATGAATTTACTAAGTGCTGATCAAAATGCCAAGGGGATCTCTAAAGTCCCTTCCAATTCTAAAAGTCTAAGAAGTATGATTTTTGTGCAACCCTGTACACCTTCCCATGCGTGTCTATTTAGTTGGGCATCTTGAACTTAATC
Source organism: Equus przewalskii (assembly GCF_037783145.1). Taxonomy (NCBI): domain Eukaryota; kingdom Metazoa; phylum Chordata; class Mammalia; order Perissodactyla; family Equidae; genus Equus; species Equus przewalskii. Next base: position 20,137,888 of record NC_091850.1, read on the forward strand.
CCTCAAAGTAGGCCTAAGTGATAGAAAATTCAATCTATATGGTCAAATTATGAGCTCTCACAGAAAACACTCACAAGAGGTTTGTAGTCCTTGAGTGCTTGCCTCCTCCTCTTCATCACCCCCCTTCATCTCTCCCCAACTCGGGGGCCAGGGAGGCATGCTCCCCCCTGAATCTCTCCTGTATGAAAGTTAAACCAGAATCTCCTTTCTGTTGAAGATTCAGCCTCCTCACTCCGGGAGCTGACACTTACCAGTTGCTGAAAAGCAGGCTGATCTATGTCACTCTGCAAGGCGAAGTCACTCAGGACTTTCCAAGGCGGCTGGTAACTTTGCACCTCCACTGGGTTTGCCTGTAAGCCACCGTCGTGTCTCTCTGGACTGGCAGCCACCATAGGAGTTCCTGTCATCCCCTGGATATTCTGTGAATAGGCCCCCCCAATCCCAACATGTTAATGAGCAAACTCCCTCCCTCCATTGTCTGCCCAGGCTAAGCAAATATACCCTGGTATTATCTTATCTATATAGCAGCCTTTATTGACTCACTTAATCTCCTGCACGGATGGATGTTAGCCCCAGTTCAGTGTTGTTTTATTGTGTTTTGTTTTTTTGCTTCTGTGGGCTGGACTGTTAAGTCTGCTTGGACCTTATTAAACCAAATTCTACTAGGACTTTCTTCTTTCCCCTTTCATTCACAGCTCATCCCAGTTCCTTCCATCTGCCTTCCCAAGCCATAGCATCCCAGAAGCAGAAAGCTGAGGCAGGATAGGCCTCCCTTCAGCCTCTAGACACTGTGGTTTTCCCGCAGTTGCCGTTAGTGAGAATTTTGGTTAGATTTTCTCCAGACAGTTTTCCCCCGCGGAGCCAACCCCCACCCCCAAGTGTTTGGGTCTGGAGGCTATTGTGCTATTAGGCACTAACCAACTTAGAAGGTGTCCTGGCCCAGGCTTGGCGGGCCTGCCAAGTTTAATGACAGCGGGTTTTATAGCATTTAAAAATAGGGCCGAGGCAGTAAAAATCAAAAGTAAAAAAAGAAAGAAACTCTTTAGCTTAAGTCAACCTGGAGGCCTGTAGGCTGGGTGCTGCCGGCGGCCTGGGATGACAGGGGATAATAGTTCCCTGGCTCTGACATCTCTGGAGGCCTGGGCTTGACCTCGAGCTGAGGGTGCCCCGTTTTCGCCGGGACCTCCCAGGCCTGAAGGCGCTGTGCAGGCCTCGCCCAGGGCTGGTGGTGCGCCCAGGGGACCCCCAAGGTGACCCCCTCACAGAAGCCCTGGGCTGGACAGCACACCATGGAGTTCTCCCTCCCTCTTCACTGCGATGAACTAACGGCCTGACCTTGGCAAAACCAGGGCCAGGCCCCGCTACTGCTTGCCCACGGAGGGGCGCCACGTCCTTCCGGTTCCGGGGTGGGGGCGAGGTTGAAGGTCACGACCCCACCCACGCGGGCTGAGGGCGAGGGCGCGGCTCCAATAAGTACAGGCGCCTCCGGACCACCCGGTCCTGGGCGGGGACCCTGGCGTGGGTTGCCTCTGCCCGGGCCCTGGGTGGGGCGAGGGGTCGACTCCGGGCTCCTGCTCCAGAGCAGGATGGAAACCGCGCGCCAGGCAGCCTCACGCACCTCGTGCGCCTCCTCCGCTCCCCCCTCGCATTCCCTGCCTGGCCGCAGGGCCACTCACAGTTTTGTCATTGGGCTGCTGCTGCTGGAGCTGCTTCATCATGATGCTCCGCTTCTTGTCCTTGCACCGCTTGTTCTGAAACCAGACCCGGATCACGCGCGGGCTGAGGCCCGTCATCTCCACCAGTTGCTCCTTCATGAGTGCGTCGGGCCGGGGGTTTGCGGCGTAGCAGGTCCGCAAGGTGTGCAGCTGCTTCTCGTTCAGCACAGTCCGCACGCGGGTGGTCTTCTCGGGCTGCTTGTGGACGTGGGGCCGTAGGGCCGGCTGCCGGGCGGAGATGGGCTCGGCTGCGGGACAAGGGGCGCCGTGAGCGCTGGCCCATCCCCTCGCCCGCCCTCGCCCTCCCAGATGGTGGCCAGCGCTTTGCAGCCTCAAGAGACAAAGCAGGGGCGGCAGAGGTGGGGGTAAGGGAAGCGAAAGGAAGAATAAAACCGTGTTCTCTAATCGCAGAGGTCAATGCTGAGTAATCCGGGCCCGGAACGCAGCCTCTGCCCCTGCTCTTGTCAACACAGCGTTAGCAATGGGGCGCACTTCTCAGGGTCTGTCCGCCTGCTTGCAGCAGGGGCGGCATCTTTCAGCCTTATTTCTCTCTTATTCCTCTCCTTTCCTCGGACCCAGACTGGGCCCAGGTTATACCAAGTACTCGCCACCTCCAGGTTCTTGGGCGAAGTCCACAGACAGTACTAGGTAAGGAAAAGCAGAACACTCCAGTGACGGCCAGAGACACTACACCAACCAGGAGATCTGCAACGCGAAGGCCGAGGAGGATTCTGCCAGAAAGCCTTGAACTTCAGTCCTGAGAGGACAGTCATGTCAAGGAGCTAAAGAAATTCGATATTTCGGCCATCTCTCCAGTCCCTGGTCTTCCTTAGTACTAAATCTACCTGGATGCTCCTGAGATGAGCTGACCCCAAGCAAAGGAAAACCGAAACTGTTGAGCTGCCTAGGTTCCAGATAAACGCCAGCTGGAAAGTATTCTGTTTCCTGATTCCCTCCCAATATTCCGTCCTCCTCTGTTTCCTCACAAGCAGAGCACAGGTTGCACGGAACAGAAGTTGCCACCTCTGGTTTTGCCCCCGTGCAAGGTAGTAACACATCCCCCAGGACAGAAATCTTGGGGCTGCCAGAAAGCAGAGGGGAGAGAGCTGTACTTTTCTCACCGCCAGTGTTTAGTGCGAATTGATACTTCAGAAATGCACCCAGGCAGATCCATTCATGACCGGAAGGCGGGTTTGGAAACATTGTCTGCCTTCTTACCCAGGGCCTCCTCCTGGCCAACCTTGCTCTGTTTCTACTCTCCTTCCTGGGAAAGGGCCGTCTGATCGGTATAGTACAAATCCTGCACCTTCCAGGAGCCCCTAGGGTCAGGTCAACACCTATGGGGTCAATTTAGTGTTACAGCCACAGGCCTGAAGATGAAATTGTCACCAAATCACGAAGAATGAATGGTTTAAAGAGGCAGGCACCCTTTAAAAGGCAATTACTGCAGATCAGCTTGTTGACAGTTTTAAATTACAGCTCTGTGCAATGACCTGCAGTTACTAAGACTGTATCATTTCGGGTCCATTCTTTCACAAAAGGATAAAAATAAATTCTAAAAATGTTTTGGAGTGTGGGGCAGTTTGCAAGGAAAAAGGATTTGAGAAGCTAAATGACTTAAGGCCACCTAAACTTCCTTCATTGGGTTAAAGGAGGAAGCTCCAGGGGCCCAGAGCTCCACCCCTTTAATCAGGCAGTGGCGGGCAGCATACCTGCTGAAGTCCGTTTTCAGTAAGCCACGGTTTGGAGGCCAAGGTGAACTAGAAGTACTGTTTGGACGTGTGTATACGTGTGCACAAGTGGTGTACATTCACGTGTACCCATATATAGACACACAGACGTGTAGGTATGCTGGAGGAGTCAAGGGCACAGCGAGTGCACTTGAACCTTGCCGCAAAAGAGCGAAGCACAGCACAAACTGCCCCCACAACACTTCCTTTAACTGCCGGCCGCCGCCGCTGTCGCTGCGACCGCCCTGTGCCTACCAGGGTTGCCGGGCCGCCCGCGCGCTGGCAGGGGCGGCGCTGGCCTAGCACGACGCCTGCCTTCCGAGCCGGGCCTCCCTCTCCGCCAAGGAGTACCTGCCATTTGCAGCGGCCGCGCCGGGTGCAGGGGGCTGAGCGGGTCGCCGGCCCCCAGGCTGGCCCTCTCCACCACGTCGTGGTCGGCGCGGCAGAAGAGCCCGTCCTCCCGCAGTGCGAACTCGTCCCCTGGGATGAGCTGGCGACTGCAGGCCACGCAGCGGAAACACTCGATGTGGTACACCTTGGAGCGGGCGCGCATCACGAAGTCGTTCTTGCTGAAGCCGATGCTGCACTTGGCGCATTTGATCCCGTACAACCTACGCGGGGGCCGGGCCCGGGCCGGGAGAGAAGCACAGGGAGAGGGGGTCACTTCAGGCGGGCACTGCCCTGGCGCAAGACTGCCGGCGAGGCCGGCCACAACGCCCTGAGACACTGAAATCAGCATTAGCAGACTAGCCGGGAAGAGGAGGATAGAGAAGAGTCGATTTCTCTCCCTTCTCCCTCTCCCTTTCTTTTACTCCCTTTTCCTTCCCTATGAACCTCCTGTCTCCGTCCAGTACCTCTTAGTTCAGAACCCGTGGTCCATACCACGGAAAAATGTTTGATGTGTTCTAAACCTGGGCTGCTGCTCTAGCGATCAGTCCGAGGGTGGCCCCTGCAGCTCCTGGCAGGAAAGAGTCCAGGGGGACTCCAGTAGCCACTGGCCTCACACTTTCTCCTCCCTATCCTCCAATTTCTACTGCTAGAAATGTCTCAAACTGTAACAAAAACTCCTCCTTCTAAGAGAAAAAAGAGGCTGGGGAAGCAGATTGTCACCCCACTCGGTTTGCAAACAGACACAAATGCACAAGCAGAATAACAAAATGAAACCTCTGAGGGCTTCCAGATCCCTTTCTGCACCATACGCCCGTTGCAATTTTTCCCCAACTAAAGATTTTTCCTCAGGCAACAATGTTAACAAAGTTTCCTCTCCATTCTTCCGTTTATTATTATTTTAAAAATGTGCCTCTGTTCCCTCAATCTTTTTCAAATAACTGAAGCATCTACCACTGTTTCAGTTTGCCTGAGAGCTATGACCGCCCAGAAGAATGAAAAGACTCACTTCTAAGATCTTCCTCACTAACCTTTCCTTACCAAGGGACAATCCTTTTAGGTTCTGCCTAGGCGGCTCTGCCCTGGCTCCCTCTCCATGTATCAGTAATAACAGAAGCGAGGGCATTCCTACAAACGGAGAGAATGGAAGAGAGGGAAAGATCCACACAAAGCGGCGAACTGGGGCATCTCGCTCCCCCAAGGGAAGAAAGGCATTCGGAAATCTAAATGGTCTCTCTGTTCTGCTTTTACAACTACAGGATTTCAAAGGAACACACACACACACACACACACACACACAGAGCTGAGAGAGAATGGAAAGGAAAAGGTAAAATCGATTGGCTCCTTCTGCAAAAGTGCATCCAGAATTTGGCAAATGCTGGTCTATATGCAATGGACCAAAACACTATCTCCATAGAAGTAAAGATACTCCTGGAGGTGCAAAGTGAGCTCTCCCTCTCCAGAATCTTGAGTTCACACACCAATCAAGTAAACAATGAAACCAGCTCGTTTGTCAGAGGTTAGAAGGTAGATTCAAAAGTTTTCCTCCCTCCGCCTACTCTATATGAGATCTTCCATTTCATAGGATGAGGACTTTACCTTGCCTGTGACCAAACAATTTGGAAAATCCCTCCCCTTCCTCCAGTCCCCACTTCCCCTATTTCCTCCCACTTGCCCCTCCAACCAAAGCATCAATAACCTTTTTTGGGGGCACTGTTTAGTTTTACCTATCAAGATTATTCTCTCCGCTTTATGATTTTAAAATTAAAAAAATGCTAGACACTAAGCAAGAAAAAATTGTGACTACATACTTAAATTTTGACTAAACTTTAATATATGTTCACAGCTCCAGAAACTCTATTACTTAAAGCTAATTACTTGTTAATAGCCACTGGAGAAATTTTTTAAAAAATACATAATATTTTGATATTATTTAACCTAACACTGAGAGTGTTATCGCTTCTGTTTGTTATTAAAATAACAAAATTTCCTTTAGAAATTCTACTGGCTTCCTAAAGCAGCAAATGAAGTTTCTGACATAGTACATATACACAGGTCAGAGAAAATTTGAGATTAGCGAAGCACGAAGTTTAGATGCAGAATAAACTGAAAGAAAAAGAAACTCGGAAAGTTCCTTCTGTGGTTTTACCCTTGTTAGTATGGGCAATTCACTCATTTTATCAGTTACCAGATTTTAATGTGAGAAAGGAAGCTGTTCAATTATCTAAATATACCAATTGTTCGTAGACAGATGATGGGCAATTTGATCTGCTCTGTCTAATTCATCAGCTCAGATAAGATAAGAAAGAAAAGATAGTCAGATGTCACCAAAGGGTTAATATTTAAAAAGATTAAATTTCCAGCCTTTTTGCAGGGAATATTTGGGTTGGTTTTGAAATTTTCCAGGAAGGAGCTGTTACCCTAAAAGTAAAAGGTGAAATACCTCTATTTGCTTTCAAAGTGCATCTCTAAACATGCTTAGATCTTGCATTGACATCTCCAAAGAATTTGTACGTTACTAATAAATTACTGAACTAAAGCAAAAGAAGAAAAAATCATTGCAGGATACAATAAAAAATAAACCTTTTTTTTTAAGTTTAGAAACCCCAATTTATCCATCTTTAAATTTATTTTTCGGAAGGGGGAGGGTGGAAGAGGAAAATAATTTGAGCATCACAAATTCCAAGAGCAATTAAACAAGCTTCAATACTATGCAATTTAGGAAAACCACCACTGAGTTTGGGGGGGGTTCCCTAAAAAGTGAAATGAACAGTATAGTTTAATTTACATAACTCACTTAGATGGTAACTTTAGCATGCTGGACCCCACTAAAGCAAACTTCCCCCAAAAGACAAAGCCACATCAAATAATAAACAAGGAGTGGGGAGAGACAGGGAACTCTCACAAAATTAAGCAAGCAGTATAAATGGCGTACCTGATATAATCTCTTTTACAGTAGGTTTTCCCATCTCTAACAAAGCACGTACAGCTCTCGTCCAAATACTGATTACACTCCGCACATTTCAAACATGCCGCATGCCATTCCAAATCCGGAGAAACCCTCAGAATATACTGATCGTGAATCTGATTGCCGCAACCAACACATAAGGAAATCAGACGTTTTTCTGAAATGAAAATAAATACATGATTGACTAACCGTTTACTTCCTACAGAGATAAACACACTTTTAGTGTCGTTCTCTTATAGGGCGTACTCTGGGAGGTTTTTTTTTCTTTCTTTCTTTTTTTTGAGTATTGCACTTTGGGATGGTAATTGAAGTGTGCCATCAAAACCTTGACTCATTTTAAAAAGGAGGTGGAATATATGTAAAATGCGATTTGAGTAGTCTACGTTTGTAAGCCTAGCACGCAATCAAACCCGTTCATTTTGTATTTCTTTTTCCTCCCTCCTCCCTCTTTGCCATAATCATCGGGAAAGATTATGGATAAGTCAAGTCAAAGAAAAGGTTTTGACTAGAAGCGTTAAGTGAACGCAGGGATGTCTATATTTTCCATGAAGCATGCTCTTAAATAGCACACAGGACTGGATATTGTTAGGAAGAGCAGACATCAATACAGTTGTCACTAGTTCTTTTTTGTAAGTCTAATGCTAATTCAGATCTCCGGGTATTGTATGTGCAGGCAGACCTTTGCAACAGAATAACCTTCTCGGAGAGCTCAGGATTCCCGAGGAGGAAACCACCGCTTAGCACTAGAAGCCTAGGGTTTGGAGGGCACACAGGCGAATTCAAACACAAGGTACGATCAGTTTCCCGAAGATCGGAACCAACAGCAAGCATGCAGGCGTGGCGGCAAAAAGAATAAGCCACCTTTTCTCTCTCTCTAGGCAATGACTCCAACTCCGAAGAGCCCTTGGCACCCGTGCCTGAGAGAGACCCCCGCACAAGAACAGCACACCGAGCCCCACAAGGTAAAATAGCCTCTTACTTTTTGGTGGATCTCCCATGTCTCCCATATCTGTAAGAGGGAGTAATGTCCACAGTGAAATGGTGGTTGTACAGTTGGTGAACAGCCCACAGAGAGGATGCTGGAGCTGTGGCTAAGTGGGAAATAGTGGCCCCTGGGATTGCCAAGGCTGAGAGAGCCGCTGCCCGGCTGCGCCGCGCCCTCGCGGATCGGGGAGTCCAATTTAAGCCGGCGGAGTTGGCGGAGCGGAGGCGCTGCGGCGGCGGCGGACTCGGCGCGGCTCGGGCACCTCTCTTCCTTATCTCTTACTCAAACTTCTCTGCTCCAACTCAGCTCCATCGCCATTGGTCTGACGCAGCGCGCGGGGACGTCAGGCGAGCGCCGCGCCCATTGGCTGCGGGGCGCGGGGCGCAGCTGTTCTGATTATCATATTTCAGCCTCGTCGCTGCCGAGCGCCACTGACCGCTCGGCGAGCCCGCGGGAGAGGATTAGGGCTCCCGGGGCAACTTGCTCGGGGCTCAGACCGCTCTCCCCGGCTGCTCGGGCTGCCCGGCTGCTCTGGCTTTTGGCCTCCCTCTCCTCCTCCTCCTGCCCCCTCCCGCGCTCCTTCCCGGCCGCGCCGCCAGCGCCCTCGCCTCCTGTCGCGCTGCTCCTCCGCCCTGCGCTCCTGGGGTCCCCGCTGTCCGGCTGGCCGTGTTGCGCGCGGGGCTCACTTTTCTGCCGCCGGTGGCGAGTGGCTGGTGGGTAGGTCTTCCTGATGACGAGGTCCCTCCTGGGCCCTAGGAAAAGGGGCGTCTTGGAACAAGCCGTTTGGCTCGGTTTGGTCTCGCGCTTTGGCGCACAGCTCCGGGCCTGGCCCGGCTTGGCTGCCGGGGAGGGTGAGTTCCCTAACTGGCTGCGCTTGTCGCGCTGGGAGCTGCATAGGGGAAGAAGAACCGGGAATGGAATGAATAGACCCAGAGGAATTGTTCGCTACTGCTACCCCAGCACCCCGTTAACCCCTACCTCAGATCTCCAAAAACTTAGGGTGGGAGGAAAGCGGCGCTTCTTGCCTTAGCGGAGAATCAGGTTGGAAGCGGACAGGTAAAACCAAGGTGACTCCGCAGGCTGCTCTCTCTCCTTCCCCTCGAGGTCTGCTTTGCAGTTAACTCTAGAATTAGGAAGCGCGCTAACCTGAAGCCAAAGATCGAAATGATTTTCCAGTAGTTTACAGTTTGTAAAACGATTATATCCTGTCCACTTCTTCTGTTTGCTAGTCTCCTGCCCTTTTTTGAAAGCAAACGTGTGCAATTAACTGGTGGTGTTTTGATAATTAAAAGGACAAATCTCCATGTCTCTCTAGAGATTTTAAAAAATACGTTAGTCTTAAGGCGTCAGTAGGGAGGGGTCTCATACAGAAGAATAGTGAAATACCTATTTGACTTCACTGGGTATGTTGATCTGATATTTTTCTCTCGGGAAACAACCTAGAGAGAGAAAAATGTTGGCTGCAACTCGCCGGTAACCTTTTCCAATAATTTCTTACATGTTCCCGTCATCTCTGCAGTCTCTCAAAAACAAAGTCACAGGAAGGCCACGAAGAACCCCCACACTTCTCGCCAAGCTTCTAAATAGCTATTCGTTATCTAATGCGACTGCAGTTTTATCTGAAAAGGCTCACAAACCCAAGCAGTAGAAGGCTTAATTTCGGTGTCTTGTTGCCGCGAGAAAACCTGGTGTGTTAGGAAACTCCTTTCGTTCTATCTTTCCTCAGATCTAACCCTTGATAAGAGCTATGAGCCCTTAGCTGGCCTCAGTGGCTCGGTTTGCATGATTATGCTTCTCCAGAGGCAAAGAGAAGCTAAGATGCGGGAGTTTACTCCTGAACTAGTGGGGCTATACCAAGAACACGTATTTGTTTTGTTTTGTTTTCTCTGAAGGAAGATTTCTAACTGGATCCCATCCCTTCTGTTTTTGTTAGAAGTTATATCAGAGTGCGTGTGTGAAATCGAAAGTTGGCTAGACATAGGTTGATAAATTTATCAGATTTTTTGTGCGTTTTGTTTTGTTTCATGGGGGTTTTTGGTCCAAGTTTCTAGTCTGGTTTTATACGTGTGGAGCCTTTTGTCAGGCTGCTTTTGCAAAACTGATACTGATAATCACAACACGAAGCAAGTCTTCCGGTATATGGGCATGTTACCCCAAAAAGAGAACCTAGTTGACTGGAGTTAAAAAAAAAAAAAAGATACAACTATAACGCCAGAAAGTAAATAGAGGATTTTCTACAGTCGTATTCCATTATGCCACCTTTGTAACATGCAGTTAAACAACAGACGCTGCCAGAAGCCTGATGACTTGTATTTGAGATCCACAAAGTACCCTCACTACCCATCCTTCTTCACACCAGATGCGCGCACACAGTGTGGTGTTTTAACTCCCTAAACTAATAAGCTGTTCCAAAGAATTATTGCTGCTGATGATAACAATTCCGGATAGAAAAACTGCCATGTGGCTTGGAGGAAACCTTTAGGAATGGGCAATTTCACTATAATGCTGAAGGCAACATTTTATCCTTGTTTTCAGCCCCCACTGTTGTTGTAAACAAGTATTTTCTTACGAAGTTCCTAAGCTGATAGAGGTAAAGGTCCTGTAGGAGACACCGCCTGCTAAGGGGGGAAATTTGAGAGAAGTGAGTAATTATGTTGTGCCATGATGGTTGTGCTGTGGAGTTCTCTGTGTCTGTTGCTAATACACTTTGCATTAAAATTAAAGTTAGGATAGCAGGCATATTGTTTCACTTCACCTTGAAGTTCAAATGTAATTACAGATTATCCCGCTGTTTCCTTAGCTGATTGCAATAGGTGCATTTAATGAATCAAATATATCTGTAAAAAAAATGGGCAATATTTTTATAGAATACATCAAACAGTGATTAGCAATATTTCCTCCAGTACTTGATCACAGGAGCGACCTCTTGTGTTCAAAGGGAGGATTAGACCCTGTCCTGTCAAACATGGACTCATTTTGACCTTTGCCTATTCTCTTAGGTCAAAAATATATCCTTCAAAATATCAGTTTTCTGAATCCCCTGGTTTGAACCCCTATATTGACGAAAGAAAAACCAGAATATTAGTAGTTATTCAATATTTGTCCCTATTATCTCCAGGCCACCCAAATATACTTTACAGTGTCTTTGACTATGAAAGAGATGCTGAGATTTAGTAAGTTCCTCTTGAGTCTGTCACATGTGCCCACGTGCACTTGCATACACTTTCCAAAAGCCGCTGTGACACCTAAAACTCCTGGTAGGCTCTTACGTCTGTATTTCTGTGTGCTGCTGCTTTCTGTCTCTGCTTTAATTAAAATTTAAACATTCTGCATCAAACTTAATGCCAGGTACACATTCCTGAACAAATATCATGTTCTCAAACTACTTTTCAAAAATCTAAATAGGTTTGAATTGCAATTGAAAAGTAGTGTTACATGTTTAGAACTTATTTATTGCCCAACAACCTCTGGCAGACAGAAATGAACTTTAAGTTGGCTCTTTGGGAAAGTATGTACAGAAAGGGAGAAGACTTCTTCTTCCCCAACTAAACGAGATTGGAAAGGAAAGGGGGTTTGGGTCAGCTTTTCCTGAACTATGGATTTGTTTGGGAACTTATTCCCAGGGAGGTGATGCTCTGTTTAGCCCACATCAGAATCTCATTTGAAAGGGTGGGATAACAGTTGGACTGCCAATTTGCATGAGTAAGGTATTCAGGTGGAAAACTATAACTGAAGGATTTGTATTTTCCTGATATCCACAAACTTGTAATTTGGGGATGAAAATGAGACATGAACATATTTTCTTCACCTCAGAAAATAGATATGGAATGTACCTCATTCCCCCTTCTTGCTTTTACTTATTCTGTATAGTCTAATCATGGCTACGTAAACCATCCATATCTTAAATCACGTCCAAAGGTCAGATAAAATTATATGCGTTTCAAAGGGAGTCACGGTTAACCATTTACATTCCACCCAGATCAGGACTGTGGGTGTTTACGGCTCATTTGCCTCTCTTCCAGTTCTTCTTGGTGACGGCTTATTGACGATGAATCAAGAGAATCTGCGCTCTAATTTCAGAGAAAAAGGGAAGGGATCTTCTTTATGTACCATTGGGTATGAAATGATTATCTTTTTCTTGCCGTCTTTTTTTTTTTTTAAGTAATACTAAGCAATGATAATACTGAAGGCAGTTAACAACCCCATAGTTGTGATTCCCATTTTATTGCCGAGAACTCCTGCTGTGACTGTTGTTTTGTTGAGTGTCAGTTGCTTTATTAACCAGTTAAAACAATCTAGGTGAATTGGCAAGAATTTTTTTTCTGCACGCAGAGCTTCCTAGCCTACGGTTCTTAGTTCAGGTAGTTGTTTCTGTCCCCAGCGTTCCTGGCAGACGGCAGCCCGGGAGGCAGCGTTCCTGTGCGGTCTGCTGCTCGGTTCTCAGCCAAGATAGAATTCCACGCTCCCGGCAGCGGCGAAGCCACAAACCTCAGATCAGTGTTGAGAATGCGAGGTTCCGCACCTCGTTGCCGGTAGCAATTCGGCCAAGCGAGGACAGAAATTTGCACCCTTCCTTTAACATTGTGCTTTTGGAAGTGTTTATTATGATTTCACAAAAGCAGCTGGCAGTGTCACGCGAAACCTTTCTCTTCCTTTTTTCAGTTTTTTTTGTTTTTGTTTTTTTTCTTTTTGAAACTCGAACTGACTAGGAACAGGCAATTTTCATCTGCGCCGGAGTTCTGCGTGGAGCCCAGGTTGCAGCCAGTGAGTGCAATGTGCTGACTAAGAGGTTCTGGCCCAAGGACGCGGTGAACCCTGCATCTGGCGAAGCCTTCATTAAATGTATCGGATTCTCGCTGGGGTAGTTGGAGTCTGGAGAGGCGAAAAAGCTTGATCTCCCAAGAACTGGGCGGTTCGGCTAAACGCTACCACATCTGCACTGAATCTAGCAAAACACCCAGGGGCCCACCAGAGCTCTCGGGAAAGCCGCGGCAAGTTAACTCAGTGTAGTTGATCAAATGACATTCTTTCTGAAAGAAATGACACCCTTTCCCCCACTGCAATCCTGCAGCTCTGAATTTAGCGCCAAAGGATTGACTTCCACCGCTGGCTGGAGGTTTACGGGGAACGAGCGGGGGAGGGGAGGCGAAGGTACCTTGGAGGAGGTCAAGAGGAGGAGGAGAAGCAGCAGCAGAAAATTACCAGCCAAGCGGGGGAGGGAATTGGAAGCCCGGAAATCTACCAGGATGCCTCAAATAACCTTGCCTTAAGTCTCAGAATTCAGCACTCGAAAAACAGCCTCATAATAAGGTGTCCTCGGGTGGGCTGCGGAGGTGATGCCAAGAGTTATAGCTACTTTCTATGAATTAAACTGGTGACTAAAGCATGTCGGGCCGTTTAGTCTAGCTGAGATGCGTGGGTGGGGGCTGTTTTTAAGGTGAGGGGCAATCACTGGTGGCATCCACAAGCAGATTCTCAGGGTAGAAGAGAATGTGGTGTCAGGGCTGGAGGAAAATCTTCAAGTCGCAGTAAATGGCTAATAAGTTCGGGAGATAAGATTTAGGGACAGTTTTGAAGGTCGCCATCTGCTTGGAGGTGAATGAGAGGATGAGGTCCTGGTGCGTGTGCATTTAGAATCATCTGCGCCTCCGGATCCAAGCTGGTAAGGTAACTCAGCAATTCTTTGTGACTTACGGTTGAGAGAAGAATTCGTCCCGCCCCTCTACCTGCTAAATGCCAACTGAGAAAAGGGGCCCAGGAGACGACCCCTTTCAGAAGGAACGTCATTTGATCAACTCCACTGAGTTAATAACTTGCTCTGGGAGGAGGTCAAGAACGCCTTCCCTTCCCACCCGCGCAGCCACGCGGCGCCGAGGTCAACCGCTCTATGCAGACAGCCTCTCACTGGGGGCCCAGGAACTCCTGTCCTACGGTCCTTTTCGGGCTTAGAGCCCTGCGATCAAGTTTCTGGTCTCGCCAAGAACCCCACCCGCCCGGGTTCAAGCACAGATGTCGCTAGATATTTAGCCCAGCCCCAGTCCAGGGATGAGTAGTGCGAAACAAAGAGAACCCCACCTCTATCCCCTCGGGCCTCCTCCCTTCCCGATTTCCAACTTGTCAGCCTTGTAGCCGACCACCCCCCAACCCTGAGTGTTCTGCGCTCAAGGGCATTTTTCTATCCCATCTTCCGGTTGACAGAAATGGAAAAATCGAACTGAATCTACACCCCACTGCCCTAACTCCTGCTAGACTAAAGGAGGAAATCAACGTGCCGCACACCTCTCACAGTCCCGAGACAGCGAGCGCAGCCCGGAGAGGTCATTCTGTTCCTCAGTGTGAATCCGCTTGCCACTCCCGTTTGGAACCAGAGCTCTGGAGAGCCTCGGTAGCGCATTGCTGGGGACGCGAAAGCAAAGGTGAATCCGGTGAATCTGATCACCCGCGGCGCCGATCACTAAAAGGGGAAGGGCCCCTGCCTGCCACCTGGGGGCTGTCTGCTGGGAGATCCTCCAGCCCCCTAGGTTCGAAGAGTGGAGAAGTAACCGCAACCTGTGGCGGCAGACTCAGAGATGCAACCTTTCTGAAGGTTAAATAAACTTTGTTTTAGGTTGCCCCTATTTTCCTCCCATGGCCCAGTCCCCTAGGTTTCTCCCCGAATGAATACACTTGTGGAAATGAAAGAATCAAAGTACCTTCTTAATTGCTTCCAACTCTTTGTCAAATCACCTCTTTATGCCATCTGCCAGAGGCTCAACTTTCTCTGAGCGCCTACGTTCAAGAAAATTGTAAGGACAACATTCCCTCTGTTGGTGGCAGCGTCCGGAAATGATAGCATAGTTATTGGTGCAGAACATTGGAGTGAATAGTTTAATTCTTAATATCACTCCTAAAATATAGATACGTTGAAGTATTAGTTGGCATTATTTTTTAGGATTATTTTATTCACTCTGTGTTGCAAGCGTTTGAATTGGAAAACAAGAGAGAAACCCCCGCAGCGTAGATTCACTTCAGCGCTCTACTGTCAGGCGGGGGACCCACACGGGCTGATTAGCTTAGAGAGGCGGACTCCTTTGTTGATTTAAGAGTTCACCAGGCAAGGCAGAGCAATTACCTTGTTGCCTTTTCTCAATTGTCTCTTGTTGACTTATATCCAGAACGCTTCTATTGTACAAAATTCGATCCAAAAGTGAAAAATAAAAAAAAATGTTAAGGTAAAAAGGTGATAATGGTAATAGAGTTCTATTTTAACTGGCTTTGTTTATGGATTGTATATACCTCACACACATATATGTGAAAGATATCAAAAGTATTAGCTTATCTTTTTGGATAATTGTGTATGTTATAATTATATGCTAATGATATCATTTATTACAATATATCCATAAAGAAAAATTTGAAATGCTATTTCTCATACACATAGCCTCTTTCCAAGAACATAATTAGGCTTAAAAATGATATTCAGGGGTGCTTTTATAAAAAACAAAATCTGAAACTTCATGAACCAAAGTCCCACCAAACATGATGGTCCATACTAGGTTGCTACAGGTTAATACTACAAGAAAACACTCTTCTGTTTTACACAATCTTATTTTATTTCAGTTGTGCATCTAATGTGTATTTTACCACTTACTATTCTGAAATCTCCCATCACATCATAGCAGCAAGAAACAAAATCTGAATAAGTCCTAGATAATGCTGAAGGAATGATTATGATTAATTTTTGATGTTTAATAATATTGTGCCCACCTCTATTTAAATGTGAATATTAATATATTTAATATAACTAGATAATATCACCACCTCATAAATTACAAAAAAATCATGTAAAGCAAAAGAGCAAGTATAACAAACTTCTTTACTTTCTATAATGTCTAGTTAGAGTCTGTCATCAAAATATAGTCATAATAATGATTCATATGTGTAACAAATAGGTAGCTATCCACTCTATCAGTGTTCAGTCTACTTACAAAAACACTGAACTATTATATAATGTGTGCTCTCACTTGAATGTAGTTAAATTGATACTTTGCCATATATTCTTCTCTCACTCCTCAGTTACGTGTAACAACCTAGAAAGATCACTGCATCTTGAACTGTGATACTAATTCAGAAATATATTATTCCCCATAACTAGCATCCTGCTGACTCTCACTTAAGTATCAGGACCCAGATTATGTTATGTCTCACTTCAGAATGTGCTACAATGTGCTATTTCATCTTCTTGGCCCAGTCTTAAAATTTATTATATACACTCTCCTTTTTATGAGCTGCACAAACCATTGGTGATAGTGATGAGAAGCACTGAATATAGTTTCACTGGCTTTGGATTCTTGTATGGTATATTAAAAAATAGAAATCGTATCTTTTAGGTCTTGATGGTGTTTCTTCCAATCTTGAGATGTTGATTTTGCTGTCCCGAATGTCACATGATGTGCCTCTTCATAGTCCTGTACTCAAGCCATTGTAGATCTGCTGACGTGACCCTGGATGTGCTGGGCCAGGGCCAATATATTCTTTTGAATTATGCCAGCAGTGAAGAAGAAACTTGAGTACGGCTCTCAAAGTGGAGGGAAAGGTAAGTGGATGGAAAATCACTCTTTTGATACGGTGGTGGCAAAAGAATTGAGTGTACATGACTTTATCAGCTGTCAAAAGAAAGAATGAAAATAGGTGTTACACTAAGATGAGAAAAGTATTCGGTTTTGAGACAAGAAAGAGAAAGCTTATTAAAGGAAAGAAAAAATGGAGTAAATGTCAAGAGGAACAAAAGGAAGGAACAGATCTTGGTGACCCAGTTCATCCTGATAGACTGTGCATTTAAGGGCAAAACCCAGATCTTTCTAGTAGTTGGAGACTGGCAAAGTAGATGGAGATTGGGAAAAAGTGGACTTTATAGTTATTTTAATCTGACATTTAAAGCTTTAAAATTCTGATTTAAGGGTTTTTTTTTTGTAGAAAAGTAGATTATTTGGCAATTATTTTAAAAAGTTGTGTTGAATCTTTAAACACATTATCCTGGGACGCTTACCAAAAGTAAATTCACTATTGGTAAACGGTAACAGCACAGAAAACACAAACTAAAGGTACTAGAAATAGCATAAAATGGATTCTTATAACTTTTTTATGTAAGTAGGTTCATTTAAAAACAGGATTCAGGACTCAGAAAGGAGAAAAGACTACATCTGAGAAGGAATTTTAAAAAATGGCTTCAAACGTTTCCAGAGTTCTTGTTAGCCATTGACCTTCTACAGATTGGATTATCCCAGAAAGTGTAATTCACCTATTTGGAACTGCTTGCTTAAACCACAATAAACACAAAGATGTGGAAACCCTGCCTTACCTGCAAATTCATGCCAGGCAAATTTAAGGGCTGCCAGTAACCTTGCTGTTATGTTAGCATTTCTGACCTGGCTTCACGTTCTCCTAGAGTGGTTCTTCTGATGTGAGAAGAATGTAAGCCAAAACCACGAGGGAGCGTTCTTCGCACCCGTGCACTTGGGAAGAGTTTGAGTGTCCAAAATGTTGGAAAGGTCAGATACAGTTGTTCTCATAGAATCTATTCTGGAGGTCAGGAGGTCAGAATGTCTGCACATGTGCACAAACCAACAGGCCCATAAAAGCCTGATAGGAGGCAGCAATGCCCCATAAAAGGTCACACCCAGCCGGAATCCAACAACATTTGAAAGGCATCTGCTATAGAGAAGAAATATGAGACTGACAGCAGCGACAGCGGCAGCAGCAGCAGCGAAGAGAAATGGGGATTAATCATGGTAAAATACTGAGCAAAAGAGACAGCAAATTCTGCCAAGCATGAATACCTCTCTACTCACATGTCTCACAAAGTACTCTCTTCAAAGTACAAGCCGGTTGGCCAAGGTCAGGTTGATCTTTGCTAGGCTAAAAGACGCAGCTACTGAGTGCATCCCACGGCAGAGGGGGAACACCTAAGGATTTTTAGTGTTTAAAAAAAAGAAAAATTATTTGTGGTTCAACAGTAGAAATACTCCTGATAACACATCATAATCAAAATTGCATTCCCTCTCTGGGCTCATGCCATTCACTTTGGGATAATACCGATTTATAAAGATTATTATTAGGTTGCTATTAGCCTGTGGATCTCTAAGACTTTTCTTTTAATGTATACCCTCTGTATGTCTAGATTTAGCATCTTGCCTCATTTTATAATTTCTCCTCATTGAGACACCCTTTCTATAAGCAAAACATTTTACATGACAGCCTTTGGAGGACTGAATTGGTAGCCCTAAATGGTGCAGTTTAGAGGGCTCTAGGCAAAGCCACAAAGACTGAAATATCATCCCCACCCCGAGTATCTATCAAAGGGACACCAAAAAATTCTAGCAAGGTTTTGGTATAACTCTCATAAAGGCTCTTTAGTCTTCAGAAGTTTTTGTTTAGTTTTGTTTGTTGGTTTTCAATTCAAATATCAAAGTTTTCTGTAGGTGATTTTCTCCTCTTTCTTTCCCTTTTGTACTATTATGAAAGTTTCTATAATAAGTATGTTGCAATAAGAAAAGAGGAAGAAAGGAAGGTGTCTAGAAGGAAACAAGGATGGTAGACCTAAACATGAGTGATATACAATGGAATAAACCTCAACAATGAAAAGGAATGAACTATTGATACATGCTGTAATGTGGGTGAAGCTCAAAGTAAATAGCCTGAGTGAAAGAAGACCAACAAATCGACACACTCTGTTATTCCATTTATACAAAATTCTAGAAATACAAACTAGTGTATAGTGACAGAAATTAGATGAGTGGGGGCTTCGGAATGGAGGGGGTGACAGGGTGAGGCAGCATTGAAGGATTGCTAAGGGGCTTCAGGAAACTTTTGGGGGTGATATATCCTTTGGGGGTTCATTATCTTGATTGTAGTAATAGTTTAACAGGTGAACACATATGTCAAAGCTTACCAGATTATGCAGTTTAATATGTACCATTTATTGTATGTCAATTATATTTCAATAAAGCTATTTTAAAAAAGACCTCAAGAAACTGAGTATTGTGCGTTGCCCTATTCTTTATTATTATTGTTGTTGTTATTATCATTAATATATACTTTTTACAGTGAGATGATGGGGAAAGGGCAAGTGCACAGCGTTGTACATGATGAAATAAGGTGCTCAAAGAGAGAGGAGAGGGAACTTACCTCCACCACTGCCCTGATTGGAGTTTTGTCAGTGGTTGCTCAGCAGCATCAATCTGAATTTCCACTGCCTAATCCTGTAACTATAAGCACTTTCTTTTCCTCTTGTAGTTTCACTATTAGAGATCCCAAGATATGCTTTCAAGAAGCCTTCTTAAATATCCTGCTTTCCCAAAGTCAAATTAATTCTACTATTTCTATCACTTTGTGGGTAATTTCTTATAACACATCACTTTCTACTTTGTTTAGGTATAGGTCTTTCTACCATCTTGAAGAAATATTAAAAACAACAGTTTTTAAGAAGAGAGTCCACCTCTAGTCCATTATTATAAACTACTGGCTTTCTACAAACCTTTGGTGAGTTATCGAATGGTCTCTCAGCCAGCTTGTTGGAGTCCTGCTGCCTTTGGCTCACCTTCCCCAGATGCTAACAGTCGGTTCACCTAAACAAATGCACCACTTCCTGGGCACTCTGTTCTGTTACCCAGTGGGTCCTGCATCAGCCTGATTCACGTTTGAGCTCTTCATACCTTTTGGGCACTGCTTCCAACACGTGGCTGCACCCCAAGGCTTACCAGATAAGTCAGCCACCTTCCTCTTTCTGTCTCTTTTGGATGGGTCTTCAGCATACCCCCAGGTCATTCCTTCTTCCTTGTAAACTTAAGTTGCTGTGAGCTGACCTCAGTATCTGAGCCATATTGCTTGTATCTTTAATCACTCATTACCACACAGGCTTTTCTGTGAGGCAGAGAGAAGGGGAAAGAAAAATAACTTAAATGTGATGTTGCTTAAATAGAAGATTTATTTCTCTTCATGTTTTGTATTTGGGGTTTAAACATCACTGATCAGGGAAAGGATCCGGCACTTTCTTTGCTTCATATTTGTTGGTCTTCCCACAGGGCAAGACGAGTACCTAGTGGGTGAGCAAATAGCTCTGTTAAAGACAAGGCAGGGTAGGAGGCATTTGGAGGCAGAGGAGATAGAGCAAGATCAAAAGCATTAGTGTTGACTAAAAACCTTTTTTTGTACTCTGCTCAGAAGCTTGTCTTTTAATATAATTCTGTGTTTCTATAAGCATTCTGCTTACAAAAATTCTCTCCTACCAGAAAACTTTTAAAGCAGAAAAAGGACATTGAAAAGCTCATACCAGGAAATTTGTTTTCCTTTTTTTTCTGTCTGTGGAAGAGACTGCCGTTTGCTCCCCAAACGTCCATGCCCCTCCCACCCATCTTCTTCCTTGCTAATAGAATCCTGTTTGTTTTTATTTATTTGCCTATTAGATATATTCCTAGCTAAAACATTCTACTGCCTAGCCTCTTGTAGATAGGAGTGGCCGATAAGTCTACTTGGAGGTTTGTATGTAAGTCTTCTTTGAAAACCACTTAAAAGGTTAACAACTAGCATGTACCTCTCTTGTTCCTATTTCTCCTCTTCTCCTTGACTGGAACCTGGGCATTGTGGCTGCCCATCTTCTGTCTTTGGGATGACCTTGAGGAGGAACAAGGCACAAGCAGCAGATGGAAGAGTTGCCTGGATCTCTGACTATTTTCTAGAACCACCATACCATCTCTGAACTGCTGTATTAGTTATTTATTGCTAACAAATTATCACAAATTTATCAGTTTAAAACAACACCCATTTATTACCTCACTGTTTCCTTGAGTCATCAGTCTGGGCGTGGCTTAACTGGGTCCTTTGCTCAAGGTCTCACAGGGTTGCAATCAATGTATCAGCCAGGCTGCATTCTCATCAGGAGGTTTGACAGGGGAAAGAATCTGCTTCCAAGCTCACTCTGGTTGTTGGAAGAATTCATTTCCTTGAAGTGGTATGACGGAAGTCTCCATTTCATACTAGCTGTTAGCCAGGGACTACTCTTAACCTCTACTTCACCACTGTGCCACGTGGCCACTTCTGTAGTTCACAACATGGCTGTTAGCTTCTTCAAGGCCAGCAGAAGAATCTCTGTCTTCAGGAAGGGCCCATTCCCTCTTTTAAGGGCTTTCACCTGATGAAGTCAAGTGACCCCCAGGGTAATCTCCCTTTTGATTAACTCAAAAATCAACTGATTTGGGACCTTAATTACCTCTACAAAGTTCTTTCACCTTTGCCACATACTGTAACCTAATCATAGGAGTGATCACCCATCTTCAAAGGTCCTGTCCACACTCAAAAGGCATGTATATCAGGAGGTAAGAATGGTGGGGGCCACCTTAGAATTCTGCCTACCACAACTGTCTACCATGGGCTTCCTTTACATTCAGAGGATAAACTCCTCATTTCTTTCGCCAAATAGACACATCTCGAATACTTGCAACAAAACAAAATTCCTAACTGTTACAATTTCTGGAAATGGAAAATATAAAAAGGAATAATTGAGTAAAAAAAATTTCAAAATTAAGACAAAAACATGTTTGCAAATTAAAAAAAAAAGAGTCAATGTGAAAGCACTCTTTCAAACACCCTAATATCTCTTCATTCCCTAAGGATAGATACTATTAGTCACGGTCCTTCTTCTGTGCATTTACACACACCCCCCCCATGTATGTATACTATATATATAATAAAACATGTAGCTATGTATTTATACATATGTACACATCTATATTGATTAAAAATTCAATTATACAATGCATAATATTGTAAAATTTGTATGTATGTTAATGCCTTCCATCCAAAGACCTTCAGGAATTCACTGTACTTGAACAAGTTGAGTTTATTGTTCATTGCAGCAAGAGAGACTGCACACATGGAGAACTGTGGAGTGTTTTAGTAAAAGGATGTTAGAAAGGATTTAGAGGATTTGTGTTTTGGTTGGGTGATTTTGGAGAGGGTTCAAGGAAGTGGGGATTTGCTCACTCTGCATTGGATGCTATTGGAAAGTGGGGATAATTCTATGATAGGCATCTTAATAAATTTTTTCTAGAAGGAAAGAAAACTAGAAGGAAAATAAATCAGTAATTGGTAAAAGAAGCAACACTCACTTTAATTAGCCTGGAGTTGTTTGATATTTCTGTGGTTTGCACAGTGACCTGGCTTTTGCCTTGTGCTTAGACAAAATTGTAAAGCAGCACAACCAGAGGCGCTCACACCTAGAATATACAGCTATGTACTGCGGGGCTTTGGGGAGAAGAAGAAGAAGAAAAAAAACGGCAACAGATGTTAGCTCAGGTGCCAATCTTAAAAAAGAAAACATTGTGAAGTGGTCTTGTTCTTCACAGTCACAGAGAAACCTTGCTTCATGCTGATATTCTGAGAGATTGTTTTGGTGGGTCCAACAGGAGAACACTGAGCCTTGGCTGTGAGGGTCAGGCCAGCTCCTAACAACTAGGAATATGAAGGCCCAGTGTAAGCATCCGACCAAGTTCCTGGATGTCAGGGGCTGCTTTTCTCATTAACCCAGAGAATCTGTCGAGTGAGAGAAAAAGAAAGATACAAATGAGGTGATACATTACATTGAATTGGGGATAGAACATTTAAAAACTGTCCATTACACATGTACTTATATATGTAGGAACAAAATGTAGTCGATAATTCTAGACTTTATTCAAGACATTTCAATGTTGTTTGAGAATGTCCTATGTTGGTAAGATACACACACATACACCCCCTGCACACACACACACATACATACATATATAAAATATATGTTTTATACATGTATCAAATATATATATATATACTTTTTAAGAGAAAGCATTACTCTAAAGATATCTATAGATGTGTTTATAGTATTACATATATATATATATTTAAGATAAAGCATTATTAACTATCACATCCCGAATGAGTATATTAGTTGGAACTTGTAGGATTTATCTTGATTGGTCTTTGTTTCAAAGTTGTATAAAATAAACAACTAGCTGCTGCTGCTAATATCAACAACATTTTCTAAAAATATGTTGAGTATGTTGTGTTCTTCTAAATATTTATCGTTTTTAATAATCTCAATAAGCTATATTTTGGGAAACTTTTTGGGTGGGCAAATAAATATTTCCAACTGGAATAAAATGAAGAACAGTTCAACTCTCCTCTAGCATTTACAGAGATTCCCTTCTTATCTAGTAATCCAATGTCTTTCGTCTAAAATAGATCTAGTCTATAATGATTTTCTCTCTGAGCTTGGAGTAAGGGAGATTCTACCCAAGCAAGCAGCCTGATTTCTCATCTTTCTATTAGAGAAAGAGTCTCTTTCCAAATTCATTCTGCAGTTGCAACTGGAATAATGTGCATTCCTCATATTTCTAGTCTTTCGGGTAAGCTTTATAAGCCTTGTCTACAAAGTAATTACAGTCTTTTGGAAGAAAATGAGGACTGCTTGTCTCAATTAGTTAGGATAACTTGTAATTTCTTGGGGAAAAAAGTAAGAAAATGAAAGTTATCTCTGAGTGCTTGGGTTGAATTTCAGCATTCAAAGGATGAAATCTTCCACAAATCTTTCCATTTAACGTTGTTGAAAAAGGTGAAATGTAAGCACAGTACCACACCTCCTTTCCTTTTCGTAACTCCTGGATAGGTGCCATAGAATATGCGTTCACATAGAATCCTTGCTTGAGATGAGTAAGCATTAATCATCGATTAGCTTTGCAGCCAAAAGGGCATCAAATGCATTACTCAGTTTCCTGGTCCTTGTTCCTGCCAGCTGTTCTATCCACTTGCCTCCCACAGTCTGTAAACTGAAATGCTGCTTCATTTCAGTATCACCTGGTGAATCCAAGGAAAAGGGAATGGGCAGTGTACTGCCTCATGAGAAGGCAGAATGATGAAGCAAGTTGATCTTTAGCACCTTCCACTTGTTATGGTACTGTTGCCGAGATGTCCGAGGAGCCACCCTGCCAAACTCTTAAACTCTATGGGGGTCATTTGGATGCCCATGCTGGTCCTGATTGAGCTCAAGTGTCCAACCTCATGATCTGGACTATCATACAGTAAGGCACAGTCTCCTCCTCCCGCTTTGTCTATTCTAAATTTGTTCCCTACTCCTATTTGGTCATTGAAGTACCCTCATTGCTCTCGGCTGATGCCTCTGGTGGATTCAGGCAGTCCCACATCAGCTGAAGTTTGGTTAGTTTTCAAGCACCAACCCAGAAAAAGCATTTGAAGGTATATGCTTCAGATTTCATAAAGGCTTGTGTGTAAAATCTACTCATAGAGAAGGTAAAGTGTAAGTCTTTGTTGCAAGAGATAATAAGACAAGTAAATGTAATTTTCTTTTCCTACTACCTGCAGTACATACCTCTACTATTAAAGATTATATTTTAATATCACAAGTTTGATGTGAAAAAAATAAGGTAATTGATGTGAAAATAATTTGTAAATATAAAGCGGATTGGTTCTATTGGCACTTTAGTTACAGCAATAATGATACCATTACTATTATCATTATTATTATTACTATAGTTATCATTAATGGTGGTAGTGATAGTAGGAGCATTAGGAAGGGTATAGTAGATGTGTTCCTGTTCAAATGACAAAAGACTTAAGAATGAGAAATACAATAAGAATTTAATTGCTAGTTAATAATTCACTGATGATTATATTTTTTCTAGCTATATAGAAATATATAGCTTTACTATTTTCTTAGAGATGCCAGGGAAGTATTTTACATATTATCTATGTGTATATATATATGCAGCATGCAAATAAATACTAATATGAACACATATTCATTAATGTGGTGCATAAATTTTAGAAGTACCATCCATGATGTAATGTGTAATATAATATCACAACATTATAACGTAGACTCCACACGTATGATAATATAGCACACATCAACTTAAAGAAGAGCTAATACCTCATGCCAAAGACAGACCAATTATCATACCTATTAATTAGAGTTCCATCTTTAGTTTTCTGCAAAGTATAAAGAATTATTACAATATAGTGTAAACATGTGAATTTGACCTTGAAAATGCAAGTATTCACACGTACTTGTGTACTTCAAGCACATTATGTTTTACTAACAAGGACCAGTAAGTCTAATGAAGGCAGCTCAGGATAGTTCAAACAAGCGATTAGTGCAGATGATGTGAGAATAAATCTTTTCTGTTCTTCATATGCCTTTAGAAGCAAGAACCTACTTTATAGCTCAATGCAAGTGCTAAAACTATAATCTTAACGTGCACATTTACTTAGTTTTATATTTTCACATCCTTTGATTTGAGGCATCTTAAAAATATGCATTATCTAGAGTTTGAAGCCTGTTCTAGTATCTTTGTTTCAGTGAGAATGTAGCAGTGACACTATTGTGTCTCTATATGTAAGACTCTTTATGGCATTTCCAGGAGCAGTCGTGTATTGAGTCATCCAAAGTCCTCTGTTCTCCTTTGTGACACTCATCCTTGAGTAAGGTGGGCAGAGGGTGTAGCATTAAAGGTCGAGGTAGAATCTGTAGCAAAATCGTAATGGAAAACAATTTTAATTGATGTGAGAAATCTCAAGCCCACTTAGTGCAGAACTTTTGCTTTATTTCCCAGAATCTTTAATCATCTGCCTGTGTAGCATAAATTGATCTGTAGAGTTTGATATTTGCTAGATGGAGAAAGAATTTCAAGGTTTGCATGAAATTCAGTTATTTAACCAGTTTGAAGCTAGCCCTGGTGATCGGGTGGTTAAAATTCGGCTCTCTCACAGCCATGGCCCTGGTTCGTTTTTGATCAGGGAACCACACCACTTGTCTGTCGGTTGTCATTCTGTGGCAGCTGAATGTTGCTGTGAGGCTGAAAGCTGTGCCACCGGTATTTGAAGTACCAGCAGGGTCACCCATGGTGGACAGGTTTCCAGACTAGGAAGAAGGACCTGGCCACCCACTTCAGAAAAACTTGGCCATGAAGACCCTATTAATAGCAGCGGAGCATTGTCTGATAGAGCACCGGAAGGTGAGAGGATGGCGAAAAAAGACCACGCAAGGTTCCACTCTGCTGTATGCAGGGCTGCTAGGAGTCTGAATCCACTCAATGGCACTGACAACAAAACCAATTTGAGGGGACAGGTAGAGAGTTTTAAAGATTATGCTATCTTAGTACTTTACCTAATTTATCTAATTCAATGAAGTGTGGATGTTTGTGATTTAAGAATCTACAGAGGAAAGTTGCTTCTGTTGGCAACTTTGATCCAGCTCTTACATAGTTATAATTAAGTTGATCTATCTATATATTCAATATAAAAGAGCCAGATGTAAAGTGATGAGTGCATTTTGGATATCAGTCATTTTGTGTATTTATTTTCCGTATTATAGCAAACCTCCAGAGGATTGACTAAATATTTTTGATCAATCCAGATATTTGGCATTGCATTGATATAGTTTCCAAAAAGCAGCCTTGGTAACAGTTTTGATAGACTATAAACAAAATAAATGTGCTTCTGATGGGCAAATATATTTTTAAAATGAAATTCTATTTACTATTTATTTATTCCTGTAATAATCTGTTATATCTGATTGACCTTCAACATTGAAGTTAATTGTATTACTTCATGAAAAGTGTCTCTCTGTATTCTTCTTTCTGCCTGTGCGAATTAGTTAAAAAGTGCCTGACACATTTTTTCTCTTTGAAGGTATGTTTTGTAACATTTTTTATAAATGTTACTTTTTGTATGTAAATATGAATAATCGCCATAAATGTGGTGTTTTATTTTTAATAGGGGAGGGTTCAGTTTTCCTAAAGTGGGGGCACATATGTTATAACTCAATTCAAAAGATCAACAAATTAAAAATTTAATTACTGGTAGACGATTTTACTGTCTTAAACTTTCTTAGCTTGGTATTCTTTCAGAGCTCATCAAGGAAAATTTAAGACAGTTAACTGAGCCTTAAATGAATACAGTAGCTGTGAAAAAGACATTCTGTGTTGAATCAGATAGTGTAGAGGCAGGAAAGAGATGGCACACTCAAAGGACTTGACTGGAGAATGACTGTGAAGGGACTGTTTATGGAAGTGTGGCCAGGGTGTAGGAAACCAACAGGGATAGTGAAGCCTTGGGACTAGCAGCAGTGGGGAGTTGTTACCATCCCCGGGCTAGGATCCTGGAAGCTGTGGAAGGGAGGATGCCTCTTATGAGTGGAGTCTGTCAGGAGACAGCATCAAATGCCAAAACTGCAGTGATCTGTGGGTCGCACAGGGGTGAATACTGTAACCTCTCTCCTCCAACCTTCTCATTGCCTGCCGGTGCCTCCATTCATTGATCTCAGCTAGGAGCCAAATGTTAGCCTGCTGTGGCACAGTCCAAGGCCAGGAAGGACGGAAAGACCAGGAAGATGGACTCTGGGGAGTCAGAGAGAAACAATTAGCACAGACCCTGTGTTAGTTTCTTATTTCTGCTATAACAAATTAACATAGATTTAGTGGCTGAAAATAACACAAATTTATGATCTTACAGTTCTGAAGGTCAAAGGTCCTAAATTGAAGGTGCCTGCAAGGCTACTTTCCTTCTGAAGGCTCTAGGGGACAATCTATTTCTTTGCCCTTTCCAGCTTCTGGAGCCTACACACTTTCTTTGACTCATGACCCCTTCCTCAAATCACTTCAGCCTCTGCTTCCATCATCATATGTCCTCTCACTCGGACCCTCTTGCCTCCGTCTCCTAAGGAAGCTGTGGTTACATTGCGCCCACTCAGATAATACCTAATAATCTCTTCAATTCAAAAGCCTTAGCTTAATCCCATCAACAAAGTCCCTTTTGCCATGTAAGGTAACATATTCACAGGCTATAAGGATTAGGACATGGGCATCTTTGGGGAGCTATTTTTCTATCTGCAGACCACAGACCCCAACTAGCTATAAATATAGAAGAAGTTGATGTCTCTCCTATAAGGAGATTAAAACTAGAGACTATGTTGACACATTGTACAAGTAAAAAAGAATTGCATTTTATAATTTGAAAAGCGTCTTTTTGAAGAATTCAAAAAATATTAATGTTCCATTTAACGTTAACGTTGTATATATTTAGGCCTTTAGGTTTTGAATATCTTCTAAATTTTCAACTTCCCAAGTTACCCTCTCCACATCTCATGGCATAAATACTTTGACCTATATCATTAGAAAATTGACTTGGAAAAATAATAATTGCTAAGGTTTATTGACTTGTTATGATTTTCTAGCCATGTCATATATTACTTCCACAATATATCCATAAAGACGATAGTATTATGAGCTATATTTTAGAGATGATGAAACAGAAGCATAGGTTAAGTAATATGTCTCAGATAATATAACTAATAAGTGGATGTGTTGGTTATCATTTTCCATTTGCTTCCCCAGATCAATTTTCCACTCTTCTCTGTCCTGCTCTGGGAGGCTGGACTAGTCAAACTACATCCTCCAGGGTCTCTTCTCCCCTGGCTTCTGGTTGGCTTCCACTAAAGGGAGATCTCAGCAGGAGTCTTAAGGGTGAAAGAAGAGAGAAGTGTTGTTATTTTTCCCTATCCTGGTGCCTCTCCCTTCTCCCTTCCTGCCTTGCTACAGAGGGTCTGCTTCCCCATGTAGCTATCACTCCTGTTGGGTGCTCTTTCCACTCCTACCAAATTCTGCTAATACTCTTTCTTGAGCGCTTGGGGAGAGTAATAGCTTTCGATTTTTGCTACTCCCCGGGTTCTTTACCATCCCTGTTGTTTCTTTCAACTTACCCACACCTCTGCAAATCATCTCTTCATTAAATGATTTTTATTTAAACCCCTCCGAATGTGCCATCTTTTTTCCTTCCTTTGGAAGTTAGGTGCGACTTGATTACAAAGATATTTGACTTAGAAATTGAGCTATCAATCATTTGGATATATTGACTTCAACAAAAATACATTCCTCAAGAAAATGAATTTATAACTTGAAATAAATTAGTTGCATTTGCTCAATTGCTTATATACTTGTTTATAGTTATTAATTTAAAAACAATGACTAACTCACTAAATTAAGCCAGTTTATTAATTTTCAAATGTGGACATAGCACACCTTATGTTGGGTGTAATGAGTCTATTAGGTGGTTAATCTATCTGTAAATATAAGGCCAGTTCACCTTTGTTATTTTCATACCATCAGCAGGCATTGTTCATAGCATCTTCTGTCATGCTCAGATTTCATGTTTTGCGGTGAGTTTGGGTTCTGTTCATTAACACTGGAAACTCATCAAGTTCTCTTCAGAAAAGGCAACTCTTACCCCTGCAATATGCAATGTGTTTCTGTTGTTTTATAGATTTCCTTTCACTACTTCCTAAGTGATGCCAATGTCTGTTTCCTTGACAACAAGGTAGGATAAGCGCTGAGATGACACTGAGTGCATGTCAGATGTATTCATAAAGTGAGTTGTAGTTGTTCAGAGGAAATATATCAGAGCAACCCTGTCTCCTTTTGTGAGCAAAGATGCTAATGATGGAGCTTCACGTTGCCAATGATTTCCATGCAACTGAGGGGATAGGTACACCAGAAACTCAACACTGGCCTATTGTATTTTTGCAGTTGTTTACTACTAACTGTTCTCTTTTTTCCCAGCTATTCCTAAGTTACCCATACTGACCAACTAGTTTATAACTTGCAAGCTAGACCAACACTTCATCTATTCCTTTTCAGTTGTGGGATACAGTTAAGGGATAGCATGATGGCCTCTGGTGGTCTTTGCACCTAGACTATGTAATTCAAAATGTGTTATGACAGTTTAGTAATCATTCCGGGATCTAACAGCAGATTGATCAGAAGTCTCCCTTAGCAGTTTTTCCTGCAAGTCTAAATTACAACATCTATGTTGATAAACCTGTGATGTAACAAGATCCTAAAATGTCTATTGAATCATAAAAAACTATTAGGTTATTTTCATAGTCACCTGGATTTTAAATGTATATTGATGTATTTGAATTATTTGAAAATCAGTAATTAAAACATAGTACATATGGAATCTCTATTAAGGATAAGATGATTAATCAACATGTTTTTTTCCTGATCATGACAGATAACAGAGTTTACTCTGCTTGAGTAATGATCTTCCTGAAACTAAAACCTGGGATTTTTTGGTTAAAAATTAATCTATATATGTGATGTAATCTTTGGCTATGATTCTGGGATATGCACATTAAGGTTTATAACTTAGTTCTCTTTAGTGTTAAGATGTTTCCCTGGTATTTAAGGATGTTTTGAAATGTATATATCTACATTCATATTGGGTAAAAAATGAGAATCAGTCCAGAGAACTTATACTTTTCCACCAATTGAACACAATAATGATATTACTAAGTACACACAATATAATGGGAATTTCTTTCACAGACCTTGAAGGTTATGCCTGTTTTAGTCATTAACAAAAGCTTGTATCACACACAAAAATATCGAACTCACTTACTACTGTAGATATGACACACTGAGTGCCTTGGGGAGCAGACTTTGAAAGGGAAGATTAGCATGCAGGACGTTTATTAGGATGTTTTTTGGAAAAGGAAGGAAACAGGGTTGGGTAGAGGGATAATTGAGGCTGTGATGCAAATGCAACAAAGGCCTCAGCCAACCTCATGGGTAGCTCTAAGGCTGGCATGGGTCTTTATGGTTGTCTTCAGTTAAGGTGAGGGGTGCTAGCCTTTATAACCTTATATTTACTAGTCATTGGATGTGCTGCTCTGAGAGGAAGACAGCTGTCTTGCTCACTTAAGCTGGTGGTGATTCTGTGAGGGAGAACAGATATGAAAGCCTTCAACAAATTTCCTACTAGCTGAAGAGTCCTTTCTTCAGTTCTGAAGTGAGAGTTTGGGTCAGATAACACAGCATACCTGACAGTCCAACCCTTGAGCTACTTGGCTCCACTTGATTTATGGAAAGTTGAGAGCAACTCATTCAGGCCTCTGGTGGTCCTCTTTTCCTCAGGAAAACAGATAAGAGAAAGTTCAGTGTTTGATCTAAAGCCTCCGCCATAGCAGCTCATCTCAAGGCTGCAACTGATACTCAGCATCTCCCTCCTCTAAATTCTAGATTTGCCTCATCCTGGATTAGCAACTCTGCTGGGTCTAGATGGTTTTTAAGGTAGAGTGACCAAGACCCTCATCCCAGAGGGGTCCAAGCTCCCGTTTACTATGCTCTCTTGAGGCTGCTGCACATATCCTTGGATGTCCCAGTTGACACCTGGATGCCAAACATATTTCTTCCTGTCTCCATTGTATAATAGCAGTACTACCTCCTCTTGATGATCTAGGTTGATTACTCCTGCCAGGATGGCAAATTCTCTTCTTGCCTACTGGTACCCTGGCATGAGGAGTCTAGAGTGCCTAGGCAACAGCTTTAGCTTAAAGTTCAATGAGACTCTTCTGTGTTTCCTGGTGACAGAGTTGCAGAGATGGGAAGCAAAAATTCTCCAGGTGGGTCACTGAGAATGCTGATAAGCAGAGCCACTTTTCTATCATTTGGTTCCCAGAGACATATAGTCTATCTATTGGGGTTGTTGCACTCTACAATAGTCATTGATTTAGTGGGTGTACTGTGTCCTGGAGGATAACTCCCATCATTCTTGCAGAGTAACATCTCCAAGCTGGCACATTAGCTGTCCTTTTAATAGGTCATCACATGCACTATGAAGTCCTTTTAATAGGTTATTACATGCTCACATCAGCTACTGTGTATATGATATGTGACAGGACCAGTGGGCTTCATGATAATGTGTTCACTCTCGTACTGCCTTTGCTGTAAGTGGGCCCATAGGTCTGATGCAAAGTTGTAGGGAATGACGTGTCATTGTACCAAACATTGTGTAAATCGTTGAATGGTGGTGCTAGTTGAGACTCTGTGGACAATAAAGTTACACTCACGTTTGGACTATGTGTCAGTTACAAACACAATCTATCACTGCCCCCTCCCATAGTAGAAGAGATCAGATGTAATAGACTTGCCACCAAATACCTAACAAGTTTCCTCAACCGACAATGCCATATTAGGTGCTGTGCAGTGGTCTCTGTTGCCAGCAGGTTGGAATCTGCTGCAGCAGTAGCTGTATCAGCCTTGATGAGTGAGAACCCATGTTGTTTAACCCATGCTTAGTCACCATCCCTGCCACTACAGCTACTCCATTTATGTGTCCATTGTATCAGCACTGTGGTGGTTAATGATGGATTTAGATTGATGTCAACTGGCTGAATTGTCCAATTTATCTGGTTGTTTAGTGTCTTTTCCATGGTGGATGTTCTCAGGATCAACACTTGAGGCAGAAGGAAATGAAGCAGCGTTGGGCCAAATAAGAAGCTGGGCTGTTGTACAGTCCCAACAAGGCCTCAGCTGAGCCTATGAGAGATTTGAAGCTTTAGTGGCCCTTCAGAGTTGCTCAGAGTTGGGAAAAGAGAGCTTGGCTTTTGTAACACTGTCTCAACCAGTCATCGGCTGTGGGCTGCCCTAGGAAGTGACGCATGATCTTGGACAAAGTGACCCTTCAGTCCCTTTCTCCAGGGTAACTATATGATGGAGAAAGAA
The DNA here is from genome assembly GCF_037783145.1 of Equus przewalskii. Lineage (NCBI taxonomy): Eukaryota > Metazoa > Chordata > Mammalia > Perissodactyla > Equidae > Equus > Equus przewalskii. The sequence goes on from NC_091850.1 coordinate 20,170,260, forward strand.
AACTTTGACTAAGGAGAACTTGAGACTTTAGGAGAATCTCTTTCCACCAAAGTCAATCTTTTAACACAAGTCCCAAATCAATCTGGATTATGTATCCCAATAATTTTTAGGTATATGAGAATGGGACCTCCTCCACTGAGGACTGGGATCTGACTTAGCAGGACTGAGACGTATGCTGTCAAATAGACAACCTTTGGCAATCGGGTCCATTTGAAAAGTTCCTGACTGCCAGCAGTAAAATAACAGAGCATTGGTTTCCTGCAAGTGGAGACTAATATATGTAGGGAGCTCTCCCTGGTGCTGCTTAAAAACTTGACCAAAGACTGCCTCCTATGTTTAATCCTCTTTGAATACTGCTCTTCTGATCTGTCTCTAGTATATTTTGCTTAAAAGGTGATTTATCTTGCTTCCTCCCAATCCCACCAAATATCTTGAAAAACCCCTGTTGCAATTGTTACTGGATCTGATTCAAAACATAAGCCCAGCTAGAGTCATCACCCAGGCCTACCATCCTATGGTCAGTTCCTCTATCATTAACTCACCCTATGCTATATTGCTCAGCACAAAGAAATCGTCCATTGAAAACTAAAGTTATATGCGTTATTCTTTTGAAAATAATAAAATTCATTTGATTAAAATGCAACGTTAGTCAATAAGGAGATTTGGGCAATCAAATAAAACTAGAAGGTCAAAAGGCCTGCTAAACTCTAAGCTAAATAATTGCTCAGGATTTCACACAGAAGGGTCAAAAGCCATATAGCACATCAAATGAATAAAAATTAAGGTATGTTAGGAGACGCTCTCTTTCTTCATATGTCAACTTTTTTAATATGCTACATCATTACCCCTATGGATTTAGCTATGTAGCTTGTCAAGTGAATATCCTTTACTTCATGTATATCCCTTTAACATATGGATTGGAATATCCTTTCAGATTGGGGAGAACCAGTTTTCTGTCAAAGATCTTCAAGTTCCCTATACTTCACTGTGAGAATGTTTAAACATTCACAAGGATTTTGACATCCAGGTATGGTGAAAGGGCGTGCCAGAGAGACGGAGTAAAGCTTAGGAGTGGAGATAGGAAAGCTTTAGAGCATATTTGAGACATAGTGAGTAGAGACTAGGGTTGGAGCATCAGACATTCAGCACACTGGTGGGAAAGAAAGTGAGGAGCATATAGACACTGATAAGAGTAATGGAGGTCATAACAACTAAGATAATTGTAAGTCAAGTAAACTGACTAACGCAGAGGAGATATGCATCATTAGCAGCGGCAGTGGGGGATGAGAAGATACTACAAGCATAGATACTTATTATAAGACTGTCATAATGGCCTAGGTATGCAGTTTGAAGGGATAATCTAGGATTTGGTCAGTAGAGATAAAAACAAGAGGATATGTGGGAACGGTTATTTAGGAATTAGACCTAACAGAACTTGGTGACTAATTTTAAGATGGAGCAGATTTTTGTGGGTGAGTAAGTGAAAGAAGGCCAAAGTTTTTAGCCTGGGGGACTGAACACTCCATGAATGTCCATTAATTTAAACAGAATATTTTGGTTTGGAAGTTATGGTATTTTAAGTGGCCGCAAAGCATCGGGTGGGAAAGTGAACCAAGCAGTTGGAAAGAAAGGACTAGAGTTGAAGGGAGAGGCTGGATTGAGAGACTAAAATTTGGTTGTGAGCTAGAAAGAAATAATCGTCAAAGTAAACTAAATGAAAGTGCAGTAGATTGATATGCTAGTCTGTTCTTTGAATCCGTCTGGATCTTGGGATGATGTGTCTGTAGTGTAAAGGAATTTCCACAAGGTGGTGATGAATTCTTATTAGGCAGCATAGACTTGAGACTTCAAAATAAGTTTTAAGAGGAATCCAAAGACAACTACTTTTTGTCCCCTCTCTGGCATTCTTCTGAGGCTACTATTTGATGTGTTATATGGAAATACTTTTTGCTGACAAAATATAACTATATAATTTATTTTATTATTTTCTATGATATATCAAAAGTGTAAGGGTTACTTGGAGTAAAAATTAAACCCATCATAAAAATCTAGTTAGGGCTGTCCCAACTTTTCATGTGAAAATAAAACTTGATATTTTCTCAAATTCTTGGCGTAATTCATTGTATAATCTCTCTTCTGTTTGATTTTATGACAAAATACTCATTTAGTCTTCTTATTTTTCAGATCAATCTTTCTTTTTCCCACTGGTCTCATTTTTAAAGGTAAATAGCATTTTCTTCCTGTGTTTAAAAGCATTGTTCTGCTCACACCCTTAAGAAATTCAAATCCTCTTTACAGCCATATTCTACTTGCTGATAGGTCCAAATAAAAATATGTTCTCTTATGTGAGTGAGTCATCAATGAGTCAAATAATATTTAAAATATACATGTATCTTTAGTAATCTGAACTCTTAGCCAGATTCACTATAAATACTTACAAAATTTCCCCCACATTCATTATTGAAAATATAGTTTAATGTACCAATAGAAACATCTAAATTGCTTTAAGAGTTTAAATGAGAGGATGTAGATTGTGTTTTAGTCATATCTTCGCTCTTCTCCTAAAAGGATGTTTGTCTAAAAGTACTGTGCATTACCTATTGTCTTCTTTACAATATTAAGTGAAAATGTCTTTTAAGAAATTAGGTGAGCCTAAAGTCCAGAAAAATCCATCCATTGGAGGAAAAATTGTAAGTAATAAGTTGAATTGAGAGAGGAGAACTCATAAAAGATGTAAGCCTGGCAATGCATTTATCTTCATTTGCCAGACATACAATGATTTTCTACATGTGAGAAGTAAAAAAAAAAAAAAACCATTATGAAAAGTGTTTTTGGTACTAAAAAACAAGAAAAATAACCATGTGCTGTGTATTGATAGCCTGTCATTGTGGAATGCTATCAAGAACCATGTCGATACAGCAGAAAGCATTGAACATCTTCAAAAATCCGAAGAAAAAGGAGATGGAGAAGAGAGATATTCACCGAAAGACCTTAGTCTGAATAGATCCAGGATGCTCCAGAAGCTTTAAAAACTATACATGACCACATAATCTGAAGGTCATAGGTGAAGCAGCTGCTGTTGATACTGAGACTGTGTTGATCCTCCCCAATAAATTGCAGAAAACTATTGATGAATGTGATAAATGTGATGATTATTCTGCAAAACACATTTTCAATATCGATGAAACTAGATATCTTTGGAGATGAATGTCATCATGTAGATTTATTTCAGATAACTAGGAGAAAACAGTGCCACACCCCTGAAGCATCCTAAGATAGGCTAACATTGCTTTTACGTGGAAATTATGAGGTACTGTTAAGCTAAAAATGTGTTGGCTTATCACTCCTCAAACAACATAACCCTTAAGGGTCCATTGAAGACTGCTTCGAGAAGCAAGTGTTTAATGATTATAGGAAAACTTATCTTCATGATTATTCATAATGGAATACATGAAGAAAGAAAATCTTGCCAACAAGCCTCTTTTGATAACAGATAATGTTCCCAGACATTCTTTCTGTTCTAAAGTAGCCTGTTGTTTTCTTTTTTTTTTTTTTTTGCTTGTAGTGTTATTGATTAGAAAGATCTTAACTGGTCTTTTTGCCTCTCAAATAGTATGTGTAGTATCTGGTGTGACATTACTCCACTAAAACATTTATGAAATAGTTTTACCATAAAGAAGTCCTTAAAACTTATCAATCAGGCTTTGACAAAATGTATCACAACATATAAAGAGCAAAGTATGGAAGACACTTGTCTCGCAATTTGTTGCTCTTTCTCAAAGTTTAAGAAAATGATTGATGCAATGCAAAAAATCTTAGAGCTTGCAAAGGAGATTAGATTTATTGAAGTAAATAATGAAAATACTGAAGAACTTTTAGCTTAAATAGCAAAGAACTTATCACCAAGGAATTCATTTAACTATGCTCAATGTTAGATTAAGAAGAAGACCCACACATACTCAGCACCAGATTTTTAAAATAATATCTTGTGGACAAAATAATAACCGTTGCAGGTGACCCTGACATGGAGGAATACGTGTGGAACCCAGGTCAACCCCTTTGTACTTTGAGGTGCTATCTTTTCTGGTTTTAACTGTGGATGGACATGTACAGCAACCTTGGCCTGAGAAGGATATGATTACCAAGCAATCAGTCCCCTCAGGAAAGAAGACTTGTGTTGCACCACCACATTAGTCACTGTGGTGGTTAATTCTATGTGTCAACTTGACTGGGCCACAGGGGACCCAGATATTTAGTCAAACGCTATTCTGGGTGTGTCTGTGAGGGTGTTTCTGGATAAGAATAACATTTGAATCAGTAGACTGAATAAAGCAGATTGCCCTCCCTGATGTTGGTGGGCCCCATCCAAACAGTGAAAGGTCTGGATATAACAAAAAGGCTGATCCTGCCTCGTGTAGGAGGGGACTTTTCCTCCCAGACTGCTTGAACTGGGCCACTGGTCTTTTCTGGCCTCTGGACTCAGACTGAAAGATTGGCTCTTCTTGGGTCTTGAGCCTGCTGGCTTTCAGACTGGAACTTAGACCCCCAAGCTCCACTGGTCCTCAGATGTTTGGACTCAGACTAGAATTTCGCACTGCCTCTCAGTCTCCAGGGTGCTGGCTATAGATCTTGGGACGTCTCAGCCTCCATAATCACATGAGCAAATTCCTTATAACCCCCCTCCATACACACACACACACACACACACACACACACACACACAGAGTCATCAAAACCTGCAGGGGTGAGAGAAGAATAGATAGAATGGATAGTGGAGGAGGGACATAATGAACACTGGTTGTGATCCTGAGTACAACTGCATTCATAGGGGCTGTAGTTTGTCCCACTGATCTCCATCTTCTAAGAAGAGGACTTATGGCCAATTTCTGAGGAGACCCCTTATTTAAAAGGTTATGCAGAGAAAGATAAATCAGCCAAGGAGACTGAAGGATGACAAGAGAAAATCAATCGTGTGTAGGACCATCAGAGCCAATAAAAGAGAATGTTTTAGTAAGGAAGTACCTCTCAAGAGATGAAGTCCATGGGGAGTAGGAGGGAACTGCTTCCCAAAGATGCATGGAGAAGTGGATCTGCGCATTGAAAGGAGTAGCCTGTTGCAGCCAGAAAGAGAACCTTCAGTGTGGAACATAGCTAACTGACAACCTTCAGTTGCCAGACCATTGAATCTACATGTGGTGTTCACGGCCAAGGCCATCCAGTCCCAGGGTTTCTCGCTGTCAGTGACTGAGCAGGGCAAGGGAACTAGAGCCAGGCCATTTTTGCCTAATGTGGGACTCCTCTATGGGCAACCTTTGTTTAGGGGGTCCCCATGAGCCTAGCCAAGATTTTTCAGAAATGCAGTGTTATCTGAGGCTCTTTTTACCCAAATCTCCGTTCTTCCTTCTCTCTTTTGAAAAATGGCATACTTGCATCACAATCAGAAGGCTACTTCCTTCTCCTTCTGCTCCCTCCCCATTTGTCTTTCACAGGCAATTTTCATGCCAAATCTCTTGTATATTTGATCTCTCCTTAGCACTTACCTCTCAGAGCTCCCAAACTGACACACTTATAGATCTGAAATTTAGTGAGGTAGCACATCTCATTCCACTTGGTCTCAGGTGGGTCTACTCAATGACTAGGCATTGGAATTATCTGAAGACTGACTCACATTTTTGACATTTGAAGTTGCCTCTTGGCTAAGACCTTGGTTGGGGCTGTTCACTGGAATGTCTACATGTCTCCTTTCCCTGTGACCTGGGTTTCCTCCCAAGATGATTCCTGGGCTCTGAGGTCCAAGAGAGAAGCAGTCAGGCAGAAGCCATATTGCCTTTTAAGACCTAGCCTCAGAAGTCACACAGCATCATATCTACTGTATCCTATTGGTCACATACAGCTTTGATTCAACATGAGATGCAATCACATATGGACGTAATTACCAAGAAATGTGAATTATTGGGGATCATCTTGGGAGCTGGTACCTAAGTCTAAAGGTAAAAAAATTTATAGATCTTTAAAATGTTGCTTTAAATGAAAACGAAGTAAGTAGCAGGAGGAACTCTAAAGCAAAATATTTTTCTAAATTTAGAAAACATGAACACAATATGCATCTTCTAAGAATGCATACAAACAAAAGCTTTAGCATCAAACATTTTAGAATGGCTGTTATGGGAAGCAGAATAAGGATGGGGAATGATAACAAAAAATTTAAAAACAAAATATGTTTTGCTATTCTTAACAAATGTTTAATTTGAATATAGTTTTCAGTTACATGTAAAAATTCATATTTAAAACTATGTCCACATGGTAATATGCAAAATACTATCAGAAGATGGAGGTATATTGCAACTTTATTATTTCCCTAGGAGCAAGAATTTCAGGCAACATGAAATTTCCCAAAGGAAGCTTTACTTCAGTTTCTATTCAAACAGCTAATGGTGGTCTGGAGCTTTTGCAAATGACCCTTGATTAAAGTTTCTTATTTATTGAAGACTGGACAATGTCTAGGCTCACGATCAACCTTACATCTTTAAGAATGATGATTTCCTGTGTTTTGAGTTAAATTACTTATATTATGTACATGTAAAGTATGAAGATAATAAATATAAATGACATATTTTGCGTGTGAGAAATTGATGCATTTACCCTATAAATTCATTTAGATACCATTTATCGTCATTTATGTATTTAATTTATAGATTCATCATCTGTTTACTTGAATAAACAAATAGACATTTAAGAATAAATTAGAAAAGATTTGTAGATTGTAAGGATGTGAATCTCTCAACTTGAATATTTTCTTTATTGAAGTTATTTCCCTTAAAATAGAAAAAATTGATAATTTATTTAAAATGATAATATGTTTTCTCATCTTTGAAAGATTTAAATGAATACTTTTCCATTTGCAATATGCTTCTCTTTCATTATAAAACAGTATAGTGTCACAGAGAATTATAGCAAGAGTTATACTAATTATTTATACATGTATATATTATCCTAATACCTCTACCTTTTAAACCTCTGCATACAAATTCCTGAAAAATTCTTTAGTTTGACAGTTGGCAACCAGTCAATGCTGAACTAACTTCCTTCGAAAGGACATTATTTTGCATGTCCTTAGAGACTGGATAATTAATGCGTAATGTTTTACTTAAAACTCTAATTAAGTTTAAATTAAAATTCTTTGTGGTTTTAATAGAGGAGGAAGCATTTTGGTGCCTTTTTCACTTAAATGTTATATTTGCCAGCCTGTCTGAGTCACACCACCTCCATTTATATACACTTAATACTGTTGTTTTAATGTTGGCATTTGGTCTGGAAACTTTAAGAAAACCTTGTTGGTTTTTTCCTACCCTCCATTACAGTTGTTTCATTTTAGTTTGTGTTAAAGGTATTATAAAACAAATAAGACACTCGGTGTCATTTAATATTTACCCTTTTCTAGAAACTAGAAAAGTACTATTTACTCTTTCCTCATAACTTTACTTATAAACACTGTAAATTAAGACTCATCTCCAAGAGCTTTTCTTTCTATTCTTCAAGGAGCCAAGTTAGCTACATACATAAACATGTTTTTTCTCTATCTCTCTGACTTTCTCCGTTCTGTTCCCCAGGCACTGATTCTGTTCTGAGGACCAATCATATGGATATGAAAATTCATGAAGAAACTTCATCAGCAAACGTATCAGTTGGAGACTGAAGTTCCCCACTCATCTTGTCGCCACTCTCATCTTTCAGGGGTACTACAATATCCTGAATGTGAAGCATTTTCAAATTAGCTTTTACATTCAATAAGCTATGTTAATTTTACTAACTTTATACTTTCCTTTCTTTTCTACCTGCAGTTCTGAGAATTGGGAAGGAATTTTAGCTTAAAATTCATCGTTTACTATTATTAACTATTATTCTTATCCAAGAATGTTTTTTACTTAAAAATATCTGAAGTAGGTGGTAATTTGTCATATCTAAAGAGTAGGCCGGTCCACCTAAAGCTATAGACGTGAATACTTACTGAATATGAACTGGTATGTTCAATAAATCTTCAAGGTAGATGATTTGTCATGGTTAGTGTGGCTGAATGTTGATTATTTATGGAATAAACAGATCGACTAGTTTATAGAAAAATCTAGTCACATTCAATTTTGGCTTTAGCATCTACAGTTCAAGCAAGTAGGATCTTTCAAAAATATGTTGAATTTTGCTATTTTTTATTGTATTGTAGCCAAATGTCCAATAGGAAATAAATGAAAAGGTCTAAATTAATTGTGGTCTCTGCCAGGATTGAATGAATGATTTAAGAAAGTGAAATAAATGATCCTATATTCAATATGCATAGCTATTGTTCTTTATGATCTGTGTTTAGAGAAACAATATTCCTTTTTTCTTAAAGCATATGGAGCTTATAACATTGTTCTGATACACACATTTATTATTGCCATAACAAATAAATTAATTAAAACAGAGATAAAAACACTCTGTTTTTTCACGAATTTGCATAATTATTGGGAAATTAAATTATGTCGTCAATAACATAACTTGTAGCACAGTAAATAGGGGAGGAAACGGATTTTAAATAGTAGGTAGTAGCATAAACCACTTTTGAAAGCAGCTCAAATTTTTTCTGAAGTAAGGATAAAATAGTAATTTTAAGTTTCATAAGAATTTATTTTGGCCAACTGCCAAATGATTTTTTTGGTAAATAATTTACTTATTCAGCAAATAAATGTCAACCAGTAAGATAAAGCAGGATATTTCTATTTAGTATTATTTATTTATCTCCAATAGTTACTTTTAACAGTATTTTAGGATCCTTATGCAACATTTTATGTTTTATTTTTTAAAAATGCCAAAATCTCTAAAATACATTTTTAAAATTGAAAAACTATACAGCACATAATATTATTTCAATTTAAGCCTCCTGTAACTTTATAATATATTTTGCTAAATTTTCATAATGGATATTAATTATACAATTTATGATCTATGTATGTATTTCGATAATATTATCTAGATGAGAAAATTTTTAGATTAAACATACATAAGCAAATCCATTTAAGATGCAAATTTAGTTTACAATGTTAGTAATCAGTATTTAAAATATTTACTATATACTTTAAAAAAATAACTATGTGATTTAATTCATCTATATAGGAGAGAAAGAAAGGGAGAGAGGGCGAGAGGGAGGGGGAGGGACAGGCAGGGAGAGGGAGAAAGAGAGGGAGAGACAATATGAATGTAAGAGTATTTGCAGGCAAAGAATTTAAGGTAGAGAATAAATTTAAAGCTATTAATTTGAGAATTTGAAACTAGTCCAAATAATTTTGAACCTATATGATAATATTGTAATGGCTTATTGAAGCGATTGAATACTCACATTACATCTTTGATTTCTTTTGCATGCATTTTATCCGTTTACTACATGTTCTCTTTTATTTTTTTTAATTTGTGAAAAAGTATGTACTCATGTATTTGGTAAATCCAAATCCCTTGATGTCGTGGGTCATATCTTCACTTTCCCGTGTCCTCCGCAGTGTATATCTTATACTGGGCAAAGGCTGGCTTAATATATCTGGATTGGCTAATTGAGGACTATTCATATTTATTGATCAGAACTTCCTTTACATAATTTGCATAATGTTGAATGACTTACAATTTTTTATAATTTTCTAAAAATAAACCCTTTTTTATATTATGTACAGTAGATCCTCAATTTTAAAATTGCTTTAGAACTGAAGAAGAAAATGAATACATTAACACATAGTTAGAATTTATCCTGTACATATATTTTGATTATGAAAGTGACTAAAGTTATTGTTCCTACTCTGCCTTCATTTAAAAAAATAGATTTTAAAATATCTGGGAGTTAAAAAAACTTGAGTCTCAAATTTCTTCTATATACAATGCATAATGTAAGATATATTTAAAATGTACACAAGGTGAGCCCAGTGGCGTAGTGGTTAAGTGTGCAAACTCCACTTCAGTGGCCTGGGGTTCATGGCTCTGGATCCTGGACATGGGCCTACACACCACTCATCAAGCCATGCTATGGTGGTGTTATGGTGGTGTGCCACATACAAAATAGAGGAAGACTGGCACAGATGTTAGCTCAGGCATAATCTTCCTCAAGCAAAAAGAAGATTGGCAACAGATGTTAGCTCAGGGCCAATCTTCCTCACCAAAAATAAGTAAATAAATTACTTAATTAAATAAAATGTATGGTTCCTCTTAACTTTACATGAAATTAATTTTACATAAAATAAAATTTTTTCTATTAGGTTATTATTCATACTGCATTTTAAGTAGCATTCTCTTTTAACATCGAAAAATACTGTATTTTCATGTTAATATTAAAAACTAGTTCTGTGAACTGACTTCAATTGTTCCTAAGGTTTTAAATTAGCAGACTATCAAAGGATTTTAAATTTTAGAATATCTTCTTGTGTTTGCAGAATGGATACATTGAAAAAATATATATTTCTTTCTGCTATTTTCTGAGTTATTTCTTAATATCTTTTTTCTACTTCACTAATTATATCTCAACTATGTTTAATCTGCTGACTAATCTGTCTCTTGTATTTTGAATAATCTTAATTATTGTATTTTTGTATTGCATTTTGTATTTATCATATTTTATTTTTCTCTTTCTAGTAGTCCTATTTGATGATTCTTTTCTCATCTGCCCTATTTTATTTTGTTATAATCTCTTGTTTTTTAGTCAGACTTTGATTCTCTCACTTCAATTTCTTTAATGATATTAAGCATTTCTTTCGCATTCTGTTTCTGACCATTAAAGAGTCTAGAGCTTTTGTGGGAATATTTCTGTAATTGCTGTATCTATTGACTCTCTCTCGTATTCTCATATATTCTGCAATTTTTCCTTATGAATTTGTGTTCTTTGGAATTTTATCTGTGGGAGTTCCTTGGGGCCAGGGTTGATATTACATCTCCCCCGAAAGTATTTGCATGTGCTTCCTACATGCATTTGGGGGGCACTATTGACACAGGACTGAGTTCATCTTAATTTTGGACTTGGTATTTTCAGATTCTGACAATAGAAGAATTCTAGTGCCAGGCCTAAATGAGGGCTTTGTTGGTAGACATTTTCTGGGAAGAATTTTCATTATTTTTCTTCCGCTTAGAGCCAAGATCAGGCAAACAAGTGTTTCCTCCAGTTCCTTCTGTGAGGTAGGTTTTTTCTAGTTTTCCCACTGAAGGCATTGCCTTTTGGAATCCTGGCTATATGCAGAGGTCTCTGTTTTAATCTCTCTCCATTCATGAGTCCTGAGTTTGTCTTCTGACCACTATAGTGCCTACTAAAAATGGAATTGAGGGCAGCCTAATGGTTAAAGTTCGGCGCTGACCGCTTCTGTGGCCTGGTTTCATTTCCCGGTCACAGAACCACACCACCCCTCTGTCAGTTGCTGTGCTGTGGCAGTGGCTCACATAAGAACTAGAAAGACTTACAACTAGGATATATCACCATGCACTGGGGCTTTGAGGAGGAAAAAAAGAGGAAGATTGGCAACAGTTGTTAGCTCAGGATGAATCTTTGCTTGAAAAAAATAAAAAAAAATTTTTTAAATTTTTAAAAAATGGAATTCAGGGACACTAGGGATCATCACATGCTCCCCAAGATGCTCTGGTTCCGAAACTGACTTGTCTCTTTGAATTAGAGCTTTCTCATTGCTTCTGGTCTTGGGGGACATTCCTAATTTTCCAACCACCTCAGCAATACTTTCCAACAGCTTTTCAAAAAATAGTTTTTCCAGGATTTTAAGATCTGATCCACCTTTCTTTTTCCGCTGATCCACCTTTTGCTAAAAATGGGAAGAACTGAGACAAATATTTTGCAATAATTCATTGGCTATTTTCACTAATTCAAAAACAAATCTCTTTTGGCATAAATAGTCATTATTAAAAAGCCACTAATAGCACAGACGTCCTTATTACATCAGAATTAATTTCTGTTGGAAACAGAAATTATCATTTCTGTTGGAATTATTATTATTATTGTTACCTTTTTCCTAAAATGCATTTAGCTAAACCAGTGATACTAAATGAAAAAAATTTTCTTGATTGTGAATTCTAAGTATTTTATTGTTTAAAGCATTTTCTATTATTTGAGTATAAACCATGCTGACTATGATTGTTACCTTGTTTTGTAAGGTAAAAGAAGAAAATGTTCGCTTTCAGAAGGTACCTGCAGGAGTCCTGGAGCTTCAGCCAGTTGCTCAGCCTTCTCTTTTCATCAGTACTTTTTACTATTTTACTGTCATACTGTAAACTTCCAGATTCTGTAGGATAAAACAAACCCCCGCCCATTCTGTGTGCTGTGAAAAGAAACAAAATTAGCTTTAAAAGTAACCATGAAACTGTGGCATTCCATAAATTGCAAATTATAAATGTGTGTTACAATACTAAAGATCCAATAATCTCTTGGCAGCTTTTTTGAGCAGAAAATCTTTTTTTAAGTTAATGTTATATTGAGGCCTTTGCTTTGGGGAGAGAATAAGAAGAGTTTTAAAGACATTTTTCAGAATCCTAGATTTGTAACCCTTTCTCTTTTCCAGATTTACCGTGTAATCTTTAATCTCTGGAAAACTTTGATTTAACATGTTATCTAAAGTTATTACTTTATGGTTTCAATGCTGCAGCCAGAATGCCATGCATTTTGTGGTGCCTAGAAAATTATAAATATCTCTGTCTATTTAGGTGAGAGGTTCCTTTCATACTGTTTGTTCCCCCTTGTTTTTTAACTCTACACATAAAAACACTAGAAAATGTGATAGCACATTTTTAGCAACTTGAAATTGTAGTGGATTGTATATGAATACTAAATATAAGAATGTCTGCTTTAATTTTTACAATTAACTACGTCTCCTTTTAGGTTTATTTCGTACTATTAAATATGGCTTCTTTAAAATAAGGATTCTGATAAAGATTCAGAGGTGATTGCATTTTAGCCTTTTTCCAAAGACTTGAAGTTAGTAGTCTGTCCCTGTTATGATCCTTTATTCACATTGGGTAACACTGTAATCAACTTCACAATATTTGCTAATTTTCTTCTAAGAATTGGGTTGAAATTCCATACTCTCAAGATGTGAAGCTGCCTATGGTATGAAATAAAATCCTCAGAGTAAAGGAATTTTAAAGTGTTATAAGATTATATTTCATTTTATAATGTCAAAACATCCGTCGAAAAAATACTCATACGAGTTAAGAAGAATGACCTTTAAATTAGTCATATGAAATTCTAGGCATAAACATTAAAATTACATCGTGACCAATCTTTTCCTGCAAAAAATAAATGCCACAGTCAAATTTCAAAAACTGTTCAATTATGAAGATCTTTAAAGTACTGGTTACTCATATATTTGTGTGGAAAGTGATTCTAGGAAGCAAATGAATTGTGTAATTTTCAATTAAGGGTTGAGAATGGAATGTTCTGGCTCTTAATTCTTGAATGTGGACCCTGTTATGATGTCCTTTAAGATGTTCTTCTATTAGTGGTCGTGGCCAGGAGACGCAACTTCCTGTTGTCTTTTGCTTGGTTTTTATAGTCACCAAAAGGAATTTTAAAGTTAGTGGGTGAAGATTAAGAGTTCCACATCTGCCTAAAGCAAAGTTAACAGATGTATGAAAGAGTTAACCTTGGCAGAAGTCACAGATTTGACCACATTACTTCCTTGCCTACAAACCATTCTGAATTTCCCTATTGCCTACTGCCTACAGTTTGGCCAAGGATTGTGCACAAAATGATCTCCATGAACTTGTTCCCACCTGCTGACCCGGCCTCAGTGCTCCTCTATTCTCCAGTTAAGAGTATACTGTGGCGTCAGGCACGCAGATTGATTTTAAATCTTGACTCTATCGTGGGTCCTTTGAAAAGTTACTTAACCTCTCCAAACCTCAGTTACCTTATCTGTAAAATGAATGCAAAGGTAATTCTTATCTTTTATGAATACCATAATCCATCAAGAGGCAAGGCTTTTGTCTTACATGGACAAGAGTTGCTTGGAAGCTGGCATTGTGACATGACTCTCATTTCAGTGAGTCCTGTGGAGAGGTGGCTGATCTCAACAGCTAATGATTCTTCTGAATTTGTAGTTCAGAGTTCTTAAAGCATGATATTCTTATTGATGCTCCTTAGGTCCAATTCCATTCTGAGCATCTAATATCATCTTCTTATTTTGATTTTTCTTTATCTGGGCATAATGGTATCTCAGAAGGCTTCCCTAAAGCCCAAGTTGGATTAAAAAACTTCTTCCTCTTTGCTTCTACAGCACCCCTGATCTTAGCATTTGCCATATGTATTGGACACTTCAATATTCTCTCAGCTCTGCCTTGTATTTTTGCCAGTGTTCCAGCAGGATTAACAGAACCCAACTCATCTTTGGCTGGCTTAGTGTAGATGCAACTAGGTAGGACTTTACCATAGGTTTGTGCTTCTTGCCTCTCATTTACTGCTCCAGGCTTCTCTGATGTCTTAGCATGGGATGACTATGAGAACCTACCAGCACTTATGCACATGCAATCTGAATTTTCTTGAAATTAATGCCAGTGGAGTCACCCTTGACCAATATGTGTCTGGAGCTGATAGAATAATGCTTTCCCCTTTTGACCCTTGGGGTGACAGTTCTGAAATGCATTTCATAAGACTCCTCCGATGATCCCAGAATGACTGTTCTCTCCATCCTGTACTTCTGCTATGTGGGATCATATTCCCATATAAACTGCTAATATTCAGGCCTTCATCCAAGGCTCTGATATTTGGAGGAAACTCGGCTAAGACACCATATTGAGTTAGTCTGGAATCATCCCCTTTATATTACAAACGGTCGATTGATCAATTGATCTGTTTATATCAGCACTCCTGTTAATGTCCCTTTATAAACTGAGCAAAGCCTCCTCTGGGAATTTCAAAGCTAGAAACTATGTTTTTCTAAAATAAAAGTCTCTTCTCTTTAGTACCAAATAATATAATTTTGTGGATGGCAAATAAATGCATTAAAAGCATGTCTCTGAAAACAGCCTTTCCTATATTCCTAGAGAAGTTGAAAACTGAAAAAATTGATAAGATTTAATAATTCATCAGATCCAATTGATGAATGGCACATTTATGACATTGCTTTGCTAGTTCAATGGATGTGTTGGGCTTGGAGTGTAAATAAAATAATCTACTCTTAAGATATAAATATTAAGCCCATGCTGAGAACTTAGGAACATACACCAGAAAAGCATTTTAAAAGAATCTGCTCTGAAAGCATGATTTTAACAGCACACTTCATTCCCTTTACTTGTAAACTGGAAGATGTAGATTTAGTTGAGTGACAGGGCACATGGTAGTTTTGGAGCTTGTGTTAAATAAGAATTCTGAAAATGGGAAAACCGTATTATTGCAGAAAGGGAGTACCATTGTCATGTAAACAAAGGGAAACCTAGTAGTAATTTAAAATGAGTTGCGTGCTTGACAGCTTACTCCTTTGCCAGATTTTCCTATTCTTTCAATATTAAAATAAATAATGGATTTTGCTTAATTCACCTTTCCAAGTAGGACATCTATTTAATATGGTCTCATGATTACAAATACATATATTTTACTACAACAAAAAATTTTTAAATGTAATAGTCTTTGGCTAATTGAAAAGAAATGAGTTCTGAATAAAGCAATTAAAAGTATGATAGTATGGTTTTAGGTTACATTTTGGTTGGTATGGAAAAATGTTACCCAGCCTATATTTATGGGTTTTGTGATTCACATGAGCAATTTGTATACAAGGTCCATGATTTTGTGCCAAGAGAATCCATTTCATTTCTTTGAATTAGTCTTTCACATTTTCCTAATTCGTTCAAAATCTTTTGGAAAAAGTGCAGTAAAATCTTTTAAGAATCACCTCTGAAATTGGCAAAAAGAAAATTAAACTGGAAATTTCAGTAACGAATAATGAATTATGACTAAAGAAGAAATTATCTATTAAAAAAGGTGGTGTTCAAGGCCAGCCCAGTGGTGTAGTGGTTAAGTTTGCATGCTCCACTTCAGCAGCCCTGGGTTTGTGGGGTCAGATCCTGGGCACAGACCAACACACCACTTATCAAGCCATGCTGGGGTGGTGTCCCACATGCAAAATAGAGGAAGATTGCCACAGATGTTAACTCAGGGACAATCTTCCTCCGGCAAAAAAGAGGAAGATTGGCAACAGATGTTAGCTCAGGACCAATCTTCCTCACCAAAAGAAATAAAAAGGTGGTGTTTGATGAAAATGTCTTTATTAAACTAGATAACTCAATGACTCTGTGTCCTCTAGTTTATTTCTTTTGGCTATCTAGAGCTCTATTTTGGGAAAGCAAGCAAGAAAGAAATTTCTCCTTGGTAAGACTCCCAATTTAGTAGAAATGAATAATTATATCTAATTTATAATGACTTAATGTAGATAAACTATATTTTCAGTAGTTTATACATGTCTTATACCAGATATAATGTAAATGGAATGTGTCATGGCTGAACAGGACAATAGAATCACCTGAAATAATGATTCTGCAGTATTGTTAGTAATCTTTTTTTTAAATATTGGCCCTGAGCTGACATCTGTTGCCAATCTTTTTTTTTTCCTTCTCACCAAAACCCCCCAGTACATAGTTGTATATTCTAGTTGCAGGTCCTTCTAGTTCTGCTACGTGGGACATTGCCTCAGCATGGCTTGATGAGCGGTGCTAGGTCTGTGCCCAGAATCCGAACTGGCGAAACCATGGGCCACCAAAGCAGAGCACATGAACTTAACCACTCAGCCACCGGGCTGGCACCTGTTAGTAATCTTAAAGGGCAGTATTATTCAGACTCTAACACCTATTTTATTTAACTCTATCATTATTTAAATGTCACTGTGTGTTAGAACTATACAACTGAAAATAATAACTGTATTCATTTACCTCATTTTTGAAGCTTGCCAAAAGTACATGCAATAGCACATTTAATTCATCATGTTTTTTTAGTTAATTAATAAAAGGAAATTTCACAGGTAGGAACTATAAAGTAATTTATTACTGAAGTATGAGTAGATAGCAAAAGAACTAGTTTGAAATCCTTTATTAATTTAAAATTTATTTAAGAAAAAATGCTAAGAATTTTGGCTATTCAAAAATGTCTATTTCTGACAACTGTCATATGCAATTATTATACAATTCTTTAAATGAATGTAATGTTTGTTCCTTATTTTTATCTTTAATATTGTTTAAAAGCTATGGTTTTAAGACACTTTAAACCAAGGACTCTAAAGAAGGACATGTAGACCAAGTTCCAATGAGAAGAAATCCACTGCATCATAAAACCACATATTCTGAATTTATTTTGGAGGCAGGGGATGCATTCAGAACTGGCTCAGACCTTGATATTTAGGCATTGCCATTTCGATTACAGCATCTTCTGCCAAAATTCTGTATCAGCCACTAACTAACCATATGACCTTTGACAAGTTACTCAGCCTTTCTGTGCCTCAGCTTCCTAATCTGAAAACACAGAGATACTGATACTTGGGAGGATTAAAAGAGTCAATGCCTATAATGTGCTTGGTGCAGTGCTGGCACATACTTAGAGTGAGTAAATGCTTACTAATTTTATTAACATCACAGTCATGCCCACCCCTGGTGCTCTGTACTCTCCTAGATTTAGAAGGGACTGGGGCTCTCATTGTTCTCTTTCTCTCTTGTTTCCTGGATAGAAGCTAGAATAATCAGTGTATGCTTAAAATTAGCAGTATTGTTTATGCTGCTGATCAAAGACCAGGATTCGGTATTATTTGTAGACCTTTTTTAAAAAACCAAGAAACATAATCAAAATTTTGATACCAAGAGATACTCGTACCAGCAGTAACCAATCTTTTTGAGAAGTAATGCTGCCTTTATATTTTCCTCAGCTTTTGAGATAAGTGAGAGTAGGGATGAGGACAGGTATGAAATGTGAATGATTAGCAAAGTATATAGAAATACAGGGGTGAGAATCTACTACAATTGTACATGCTTTTCTGCCTACGAAGGAATCCCAGAACAGAACGTAATGCCCAGTATTAGCTTTGAGTCAGACCAGATATGTCAGCTGATCTTGAGTTCCTGGCTAGGGATCCATTTCCTGGAGGATATGAGGGGAGATTCCATGACCTCTACAAAGGATCACATTCTGCTCCTAGTTATGGGGATGTTTGTTCCATCTTCCTGCATAACCACTTTAACCATTTCATTTGTCAACATCTATGGGTCCATCACCATGATGAATACTAATGTGAAGACAAAATCAATAAAAGACGTTATCCCTATTGTTGAGGAGCTTGAGGTACAGTTGGTCTCACCTACAGATAGCTAACAACTAGAAAGCAGAATAAGAGTGTGTGATCATGTGATCGATTGTGTGGAAATGTACAATGTGGGACATTGGTGTATAAGGAAAAGATTCTGAACCTTGAGTTTCTCATCTATAGAAGTTGGATATTAATGCTCACTTCACAAGGTAGTTGTAAAGATTAAAGGGTATAATTATGTTATAGCTAAGATTCAGGCACATTATATGCCCTTAATAAATGTTAGTTGAAATACCATCCAGGCTTAGAGTAATTAAAAATTTTTTTCCATACATTTATATGCAGATCCTATTATGTGCCAGGTGTTGAGGATACAGTGGGGAACAAAATCAAAATGGGTTCTACCTTCATAGAACTTAAATTCTAGTTGGAAAAGAAAGCAAATAATTACATAAATATATAAGAAAATATCAAAAAATGACATATTAATGAGCAATGAAAAAGCAGAATAATGTTTTAGAGAAAATGAGTTACTTTAGATTGGGTGGCCAAGGAAGGTCTCCTAAAGGAGATATTGAAGTTGAAAGCTCAAGGAGAAGAAGAAACCAACTATGTTTCTATTATGTCATTGTCAAAAGACAAATTTGAACACCTCTCGAAGTCCCTAATGATCACACATTAATTATCCAAACGCTACTTCAAGACCACCTACACTGACTCCTCCAAATATATATATGTATATCCCATGACCTCAAGAAACCCAAACACGAGGCTAATACTTCGTCAGGGAATTTCATTTTTCTTGTGTGTGTGAGGCTATACTGTGTGTGTTTTACAAAATGGGATTATTGCTATCCTTGATTTTCTACTTGAAATGATTATTCCGTGCAATTGACCTATCATCATGATGACACTTTTCAGAATATTAAGCTCTATTGACTACCATGATGTTTTTATTCTCAACAATTGGCAGCACTTTATCTGAAGGTGGCTTGGCCATAATACAGGAATGAACACAGTTTCATGACTCTGTAGTATCACTCTTTCACTATTTGTGCTTTCCTGCAGCACGTCAATAAATTATTTGTATGAGATGTTCCCAGAAATAGGAGTTCTGTCTGTGGCCTCGAATTGATTTGACTGGGTTAAGAGATTAAGAAGAAGGTGTCTGTGCTAAGATACACATTATAAGCAGACAAGGCAGCTACATTTCCATGGGAGGTGATCAAGAAGCCCTGTTATGAATTCAAGTTGACTTTATAGGACCCTCCATGTTTCGATAGTGTGTCCTTTTATCAATGTGTCAAAGAGTTTCTAGGTTCTTCACTAACATTTTATGCAATAGTGAAATATATGGAATACTTAAATATACAATCGAGTTTAAGAAATTTGTGAAGAGGTTCCTTTTATAACCTTAAGTTAATGGTCAGATTATAAGAATAATACAAATATCTAAGGGTGTCCTGAATAGGATTGTTGGGAGGCAATTGGGTGAATAGGTTTATCATCACTTGATAAATTATCCCATTGTCCTTCTGAATGAAGTAGTATTTCAAGATATGCCTTGGTATCTCCTAGATGTGATTGAGGACATATAATACAAATAAGAATGTACTATGAATACTTTTCTCTTTATGTTCTTTTTGGTAAATCTTTATCACAACCATTATGCAGCTCTGTTACTTGCCCAAAATCAGTTCCAGTTTCCAGAATCCATATATTTTATCTATTTTCACCACTGACTTGCTGAAAACTTGCTTTTCCACTGGGGACTGAACACTGGGGAAAATAATACAGAGCATTTGGGCAACAGGCTGTACTTTATTCTGTGGCACTAAAACTTCCAAGTGAAGAGAGTAATGAGTTTCTGAAGAATCCAACAGCTGCGGTAGATGATGAAGAACTTCTGTACCTACTAAGAAAATAGAAAGATGGGTTTATGAAAGAATACACCTGTATCTGTTAATAGATTGTGCGAGTGGGAGAAGAGGGTACTTGTTTTTGCCTGGCAGTTTTAGTTTATATCATTTATTCCTCTTATGTTCCCATATGCACATGACGTAATGGCTTATGGTTAGAATAGTTCAAAAATATGTGGGCAACAATAAGTGATCATGGATGGGAGATATGAAACTTCTTGCTTCAATTACTTAATTAAAAAATGGGGGCCGGCCCCTTGGTGTAGTGGTTAAGTTCATGCATTCCACTTTGCTGGCCTGGGGTTCGCCGGTTCAGATCCTGGGCATGGACCTACACACTGCTCATCAAGCCGCGATGTCCCACATAGAAGAACTAGAATGACTTACAACTAGGATATACAACTATGTACTGGGGCTTTGGGGAGAAAAATAAAGTAAAATAAAAAAGGAAAGTCTTTCTTTTAATATTGGAATCTTAATATTTTAGATACATGGTAGTATAATGATTAAGAGGACCGACAATTAACTAAAATAGGCCTGTGTTAAAATTCCAGTTCTGACATTTGTTAGCCAAGTGATACTGGACATGTTCTCTAACCTTTGTAATTTCAGTTTCTTTATTTGCAAACTAGAGAGAGAAATATCTATCTCACAGGAGTATGAGAATTAAAATAATGAAATGTATTTAAAAGTACTGAGTATAATATTGAATATATTCAGAGGTCCAATAGATGGTATTTGCCAAATGATCTTTGACATCTAGAAAAAGTTTTGGAAGGACTGCTACTCAATTTAATTCACGTATAACAGCCTCTTATAATACAATACATACAGTACAATGCTTCCTGCCATTTCTTCCTTCAAATTATTTCCAAGACTCTCTCTCTCTCCCCCTACACACACACACACACACACTTTTTTATTTTACATTCTAACTTTCATCATGGTGGGATAGGTGTAAAAGCTTCCTAATGTTATCCTCTACTTCTTCAACTTTCTCTTGTCTCTCAAGTCCATCTTTCACGCTGACTTCTTTAGTTTCCTAAAACAGAATTCTCATCTCCTACTTTAAACTCACTAACTTCCCATTGATTACCACGTGAAATCCACCTTTCTGTCACTATCTTCCAGTTTTCTCAATGATAATGTCATACCCTCCTACGGCCATTGATCAGCCTCAGTCAGCCGTAGTCTTTGTGACTTCAGAGTCACCTATTTTTCCAGCTAAATTTGTGACGCTCTTTCTTTTACGAAGCTTACCTTTCCTAGGTTCACCCATGCCATGCTCTGTCCTGCTGAAGACATTCCAATAAACTATTCATACTGCCTAGAATGCTCTCGAGCAATCTACGATTATTATTTCCTTTGAATCTTTGCTTGTTATTAATTAGTTAAAAAAAGTCAACTTCCAAGTTTGTCTGTTTCATCCTATTGTAGATTGGGTTCTCCAAATCCAATTTTGACACAAAACTTAACCTGCAGGAGTATATACTAAGGAGTGCCCTTGGAATCAATACCTGTAGAATGGAGGCCAAAGAAGTAGAATTGGGCCAAAGGAGAAGTCGGGGTAGAAAGCAGGCCCAACAACAACCTCAGCTGACCCCACTAGGAGCTCTGGAGCTAAAACGACCCATCACAGTTGTCCCGAGTTAGGCTGAAATGGTCTAGCCTCTATAATCATGCTTCTATCTATCAATTAATATGGCCCCCTCTCTGAAGGGCATGAACTTGGTCAAAGTGGCTTTCTGCAGCTGAGGCAGTGCCTCAAGGGGCAGACAGGTGAAGGCTGTTTGCTGAAAGCACTCTCAGTAGCTGGGACAAGATCTTTATTGGAGGAGGATCTGGCCCGTGTGTCCCCTTATATATCACTCACCCATAAAACAAAGCTAGAGAATTAAGCTAAACAACATGACCTAAGTGTTTTGTATCCTCTACTGACCAGAACCACTTGACAATGTCAAAGACAGATGTCTGTGTCCCATGCCAAAGGACAGAGAGCCCTAATTGTCAGAAATCTGTGTGATGAAGCATGAACAGAAGAGTGAGTTTTATTCCAGAAAATTACCCTCTTTATATCTTGTGGACTGGTTAAGGAGGCAGCAAGTTTATCACCAAATAACAAAGACCTTCTACCCATAACCATGTATTTTAATATTTATTTAAATGCCAAAACAAACTCCACAAAGTTTAGGGACATAAATCAGAAGTGCATTTTTCTTATGAACTCCTCCTTAGCCCTAACAGACCCCAGGTAAGACAACCTGTCATCTCAAAACATCGCAGTCACATTTCTCCCTCCAGAATACTATCGCTAATAACAATTTCAAATAGCTTGTTGAGAGTCTTAACCTTTTCAAGAATACTCATTACATTGCTTTCTTAATAGTTTGATTCTCTGTATTCTTTCTGAGTTCTAATATTTTATGGTGACATTTTCTGTCAGACAATTAACTGTATTTATTGGGAGCTGAATTCATGCATAGAAAACATCAGTCCTCTACTCAAAAACTCCACTGGCCATCTACTCTTCAAAAGCTCTTTGCATTTTGAAGTCTCTTTCAAAGAATGTTTTCAAATGCTTTAAAAAAAAAACCCTCACATCTCATATGTTAATTTCCTCATCCTGTAATCCAATAATACCAGATGGTTGTAGTTGGGGCCAACAATTGATAATGTTTTGTCATCATGACATTCTCAATTCAACAAATTCAATAAATATTTGTTTATTACAAGGCACTGTACTAGGCACACAGGGGTATACAAATATAAACATAATACAGATCCTAGACATTTATCGAGTTGAATTTGTGCAAGCAATTTTTGAGTTTGTAAGAGAAATAAGATATGTATCAAATAGCTATAATTCAAATAAGAATGCTATTAGTGTTAACTAAGGGATTGCTAAAGGCTTCTTGGAGGAGATAGCATTAATGTTTGGCCTTAAAGATTGGGTGATGATTAATTAATTAACTTATTTATTTAAATTTCACAGATATATAATGTTTATTATAACAAAATTGGGAAATACAGAGAAGCTGAAATATTAATAAAATAAAAATTATACACAATCTCACTATTCATTACTTTGTTGAATCTTTTATTTGATCTGTGCTTGTCTTTTAAAACTATGGCAAAATGTTTACTCAAATCAGGAGACCTTCATCAACTTTATTGATGACTTGGTACTAAACCAGAATTCAGAGTTATAGCCATTTTTCCTTTGTTATGATCATAGCTGGTTCCACATGTATTTGGATTCTATTCCTACACAGGGTTACATTTTCATTCCTAGATAACAACAGTTGTAAGTCTCAAGCCAGGAGTAAGTGTCATATTGAGTTTATTAATTCAGCCCAGGAACTTGGGTATGTGACTTTCCATGACCTTGAACTCAACTCACTGGCAAATTGTTGTCTCCCCCAAAGTATTGTAAGATTTATCAGAAAAAAATATGAGGCAGTAATAATATGAAATTTTCATATTTTATTATGGATTGAAAGTCCACATGCAAAGAAAACATACATAGCTAATTTCTCAAAAATAAACATAAAAGGAGAAAGCAGGTGAATAACCATTAATCAGCAATGTCTCTCTTTTGTCACTTTTCTTGATTTATAGATTTTAACTTTTTTAAACTTCTAAGTTGGAATATTAACAATATCTGAAATATGCTTAGTACCTTACAATTTTAGAGTTATTCTGCATGATGTATCTCTTTATTCTCATAATTAGTAGGTAAGAAGATGGCATTCTCTTAATTCTACATGTGAGAAAATGGAGATGTTGAAAGGTCACGTGAAAATTCATTGTCAGATAGCAAGTTATGTGTGAAACTTGGACTGGGAATCAGATCTCTAGCTTCATTTTCAATGTGCCTCAGTAGTTTTTAGATGCAAAATCAACCAATTTTCTTCTCACTTTTGAATAATAATATCTGGTGAATCATCTCAGAAGAGGAGCATTTTCATAACTCTCACCTGAAGGAACTATTGTTTAAATGCTATTAGTTTTTGGCAATAGGCCTGAACTGAAGTGCTGACATATGGGAATAGAAAACCTTTTTGCTCCTTGCAGAAAACATTTATTTTTCCTGGCAGTATGTCGTCAAGGTAGCTGCTGGATGGTGTTAATAAGCTCAGGAGGAAGGATCTGGAAGAGTGGCAAATATAGGTGTGAAATTCAGCTGCTCCTGATGTAAAATAAGACCCACAGGTAGCAAACAGCCCTGAACCAAGAGAGAACCCTGTGACTCACAGAATTTAATAAAGCACAACTGAAAAGTTACTGTAGGGGCTTAGGCGAAACATGCCAGTTTAACTTCAACAGTTTTCAATGTGATTTTTTCTCATTTTAAAAGAAAAAAGAAAAAAGTCATCAAGTTCATAGATAAACTTCCTGGCCATATTTTTGATAATTCCTCATGAAAAATTATTAAATTCATACCCTGAAGTTATTATAAAGCATTCAATGCCTCCATGAGAACTACATGGAAAAATATGTTACAAAGGAAAGAGAACAGGAGTTTAGGAAAAATAATATTGCATATTAAATCTTTTTGGGGTCTGAAGTAGCCCAAAATATATTCTTTTTTTTTTGTTAAAGATTGGCCCTGAGCTAACATCTGTTGCCAATCTTTTTTTTCTCTTGTTCTTCCCAAAACCCCCCGGTATATAGTTGTATATTCTAGTTGTAGGTGCTTCTAGTTCTACTATGTGGGATGCCACCTCAGCATGGCTTGATGAGCAGTGCTAGGTCTGTGCCCAGGATCTGAACCTGAGAAACCCTGGGCCTTTGAAGTGGAGCGTGCAAACTTAACCACTCGGCCATCGGGCTGGCCCCCAAGATATATGTCTGAAAGGCTAAATTGCACATTCAGTTTTAGGATACAGAAGGTGGTTACAAAGATGATCAAAGAGCTAGAAAATAGGATTTATATGGAAAAGTATTCTCTGTATCTATGAATGAAATCATATGGTATTTGGCTTTCTCCTTCTGACTTATTTCACTTAGCGTAACATCCTCAAGGTGTTATGTCGTCGGAAATGGCAGGATTTCATCTTTTTTTTTATGGCTGATTAATATTCCCTTGTAAATATATACCACATCTTCTTTATCCATT
The DNA here is from genome assembly GCF_037783145.1 of Equus przewalskii. NCBI lineage: Eukaryota > Metazoa > Chordata > Mammalia > Perissodactyla > Equidae > Equus > Equus przewalskii. The sequence continues at coordinate 20,195,582 of NC_091850.1, forward strand.
CATCCATTGATGGGCACTTAGTTTGTTTCCAAATCTTAGCCATTATGAATAATGCTGCAATGAATATAGCATGGATGGATGGAATAGAATGGAAACCAATAGCTGGATCATATGGTAGTTCCATTTTTAATTTTTTGAGGAATCTCATACTGTTTTCCATAGTGACTGTTCCAGTTTACATTCCTCTGGTAGTAGAATATTAAAAACTACCATGTGATCCAGCTAGTTTACTAATGGATATTTATTCACAGAACATGAAAACACTAATTTGAAAAGATAGATGCATCCTTATGGATGTAGATTTTGATTTGCATTTCCCTATAATTAGGGAGGTTAAACATGTTTTCATGTGCCTGTTGGCCATCTGTATATCTTCTTTGAAAAAACGTCTGTTCAAGTCCTGTGCCCATTTTTTAATTGGGTTTTTTTGTTGTTATTGAGTTGTATGAGTTCTTTATATATTTTGGAAATTAACCCCTTGTCAGCTATATGATTTGCAAATTTCTTCTCCAAATTGGTAGGTCATCTTTTCGTTCGTTTGATGGCTTCTTTTGCCATGCAGAAGCTTTTTAGTTTGATATATTCCCAATTGTTTATTTTTTCTTTTGTCTTCCTTGCCTGAGGAGACATATTCAAAAGATACTGTTAAGACTGATGTTAAAGAGTTTACTGCCTGTGTTTTTTTCTAGAAGTTTTATGATTTCAGGTCTTATATTCAGGTCTTTAATCCATTTTGAGTTAATTCTTGTGTATGGCGTATGATAGTGGTCTATTTTCATTGTTTTTCACGTAGCTGTCCAGTTTTCCCAACACTATTTATTGGAGAGACTTTCCTTTCTCCATTGTACATTTTTGGCTCCTTTATCAAAAATTAGCTGTCCATAAACATGTAGGTTTATTTCTGGGCTCTCGATTCTGTTCCAATGATCAGTGTGTCTGTTTTTCTGCTAACACCATGCTGTTTTGATTACCACAGTTTTGTACTATACTTTGAAATGTGGGAGTGTGATGCCTCCAAATTTTTTCTTTTTTCTTGGATTGCTTTGGCTATTATAGGTCTTTTGTTGTTCCATAAAAATTTTAGGTTTCTTTGTTCTATTTCTGTGAAAAATGTTGTTGGCTTTCTGATAGGGATTTCATTGACTCTGTAGATTTTTTAGGTAGTATGGACACTTCACTATGTTAACTCTTCCAGTCAATGAGCATGGGATATCTTTCCATTTCTTTGTGTCTTAGATTTCTTTCAACAGTGTTTTACAGTTTTCAGTGTACAGGTCTTTCACTTCCTTGGGCAAATTGATTCCTAAGTATTTTATTCTTTTTGTTGTGATTGTAAAGGAAATGTATTCTTTATTTCTCTTTCTGTATTTTGTTGTTAGTATATAGAAATGCAACTGATTTTTGTATGTTGATTATGTATCCTGAAACTTTACTGTATTAGTTTGTTATTTCTAACAGTTTCTTGGTAGATTGTGTAGGGTTTTCTATATATAAAATCATGTCATCTACAAATAATGACAGTGTTACTTCTTCCTTTCCAATTTGGATCCCTTTGATTTCTTTTTCTTCTCTAATTGCTCTGGCTAGGACCTTCAATATTATGTTGAATAAGAGTGGCAAAAATGGGCATCTTTGTCTTGTTCCTATTCTTAGAGGGATAGCTTTCAGTTTTTCACTGTTGAGTATGATGTAGCCGTGGGTTAGTCATATATGACTTTATTATGTAGAGGTACTTTCCTTCTATACCCATTTTGTTGAGAGTTTTTATCATAAATGAATGCTGAATTTTGTTGAACGCTTTTTCTGCATCTATTGAGATAACCACACAATTTTTAGTTTTCATTTTGTTAATGTGTATCATGTTGATTGATTTGTGTGTGTTGAACCATCCTCGCATCCCTGGAATGAATCCCACTTGATCTTGGTGTATGATCCTTTTAATATATTGTTGTATTCAATTTGCCAATATTTAGTTGAGGATTCTTACACTTATGTTCATCAGCGATACTGGCCTGCAATTTTCTTCTTTGTGTGTTGCCCTTGTTTTGATATCAGGGTAATGTTGCCTTATAAAATGAGTTAGAAAGCATCCCCTGCTCTTCAATTTTTTAGGAAGAGTGTGAAAAGGACAGGTATTAAATCTTCCTTGAATGTTTGGTATAATTCACTGGGGAAGCCATCTGGTCCTGGACTTTTGTTTTTTGGGAGGTTTTTATTTACTGTTTCTATCTACTTACTAGTGATTGGTCTATTTAGATGCTCTATTTCTTCTTGATTCAGTTTTGGAAGGTTGTATAATTCTAAGAATTTATTCATTTCTTCTAGGTTATCCAATTTGTTGGCATGTAGCTTTTCAAAATATTCTCTTATAATTCTTTTTTTTCTGTGATATTTGTAATTTCTCCTCTTTTCTTTCTGATTTTATTGATTTGAGTCTTCTCTGTTTCTTTCTTAATGAGTCTAGCTAAAGGTTTGTCGGTTTTGTTTATCTTTTCAAAGAACCAGCTCTTAGTTTCATCGATCTTTTCTATCAACTTTTTAGTCTATTGCATTTATTTCTGCTCTGATTGTTTATTTTTATTTAATTAATTAATTTATTCATTTGAGGAAGATTAGCCCTGAGCTAACTGCTGCCAATCTTTCTCTTTTTGCTGAGGAAGACTGGCCCTGAGCTAACATCCATGGCCATCTTCCTCTACTTTATATGTGGGACGCCTACCACAGCATGGCGTGCCAAGCACTGCCATGTCCACACCCAGGATCCGAACTGGCGAACCCCAGGCCACGGAAGCAGAACGTGCAAACTTAACCGTTGCTCCACTAAGCCGGTCCTTGCTCTGATTTTTTATGATTTTCTTCCTTCTACTGATTTTGGGCTTTGTTTGTTCTCTTTCTGGCTCCTTTAGGTGTAATGTTAGATTTTTTATTTGAGACTTTTCCTGTTTCTTCAGGTAGGCCTGTATTGCTATAAACTTCCCTTGCAGTACTGCTTTTGTTGTATCCCATAGATTTTGGTATGTTGCATTTTTATTTGTCTCCAGGTATTTTCTGACTTCTCCTTTGACTTCTTTCTTGACCCAGTAGTCGTTCAGGAGCATTTTGTTTAATCTCCACATATCATGACTTTTCCAGTTTTAGAAGAGACCTTTTTAAAATAGCTGTTCTGTTGGGCCCAGCAATTTAAATTCAAAATGTTTCTCATCTTAATTCTCATGTTAAAGAAAGGATATGTAGAATGCTCATTAGTTCTTTCAGTTACCTCCTTTCTTCCACAGCAGCCCCGCAAGGTCATTGATGGCCACCATTAAGGCACTTTGAATCTTTTTTCTCTCTACCTAAGCTTGCACCTCAGGTAGGATGGAATGAACATCTTTTGTCTTGGTTTTTCTTCTTCACCTGCCAAGAACAGTTTCCACTTCCTACAGAGGTAAAACTTAGTCCTTCATACATGTCTATTTTCTGGACTCTTACTGCCTCTTGGCATGGGAAACTTCGTCACTACAATGGCTACTGCTGCCTCTTGTGAGGAGAAGTGAATACTTTACCCTTTTCACCTCAAATTTCCACTTTTCTATCTCCTTCTGTTTCTAGGAGAAGATATACATCAGAGACATACTCCAGAAGGTGAAAGTGGTTATCTAATGTCAGGCACAAAAGCTACTGGAGCCACAGCAGATGAAGAGATAAAGAGGTGACAAAATATGAGGAAGGGTGTGTGGGGAGTTGCAGCAACTAATCACTTCCTTACTGGGGAATTGGTGGCTATTCTAGATACTAAGCAGGTTATGATCTTTGGAATCTTCCAATTCCTTCTGAGTTTTTGAGCTATTGCTAACTCTCTGCTATTTGAGTTTGTTCAATGCTTCTAATAAGTTAAAGAGCAGTCAGATCTGGCTTTCTGCTTATATGCTATTTTATAGCCACTTTTTCCCCCATATATTTCTTTTCTTAAGCTAATGTTAAAAATGAATTTTTATTTAAGAAATTAGTAACTGATGAGAGTGGATAGGGAAGCAAACATGAGAATGGAAAAAATAGCTCAGATATATGACAGGTGCCAGGGAAAAGCCAGACTGACATTGAAAAGAGGATATAGATAATCCACAAGGATAAATAAGAAATTCAGCATAAGAGAAAATTTAGTCTTTGAAAACATTTCAGTGCTCCAGGAAAAATATTAATAATATCTTCCTGATATAGAATTTTCAAAGGGTTTTGCATGATTATCTCATTTGACATTCTGGATAATAGTGCAACTCAGTCATCATTCTAATTTAAATATGAAAAAATCAAGGATTTTGTGATCTGACAAAATTCAAAGGAATAAAAATGTCCAAGGACAATGACTCAAACTCAAGTCATGTGACTTCAAGGACATGCTTATACTGCTACATTCCAATGATGAAATAGGAACCATGTGATCAGATCTTCAGTCTTGGAACTGGGATGGAAGAATGCACTCTGGATGCCTAATAATTTGCAGTAGTTACTTTAGTTTTCAAAGCTGCATCTTATCTACTCCATGATGCTACGTAAATATAAGTCAGCTAAGCATTGCTAAATGGCTAACATGCCCAAAGCCCCATAAATGGAAAAATCCTTTATATCTAGGTTTTGAATATTCTTTGTTGTGCTGGTCTGTATTTCAACAACCATGATTATGTTTTAACTAAACCCTTACAGAAGGGAAAGTCATGGAAAAGGTAAAAAGCTGGAGGTGGAAGTAGTTGTGTAGTGCACCCTGCCAGGCAACCAATATGAGTTCTATTTATCTATTTCTGATTGATTATTTGTGTGTATGTTTGTATATATACCTGTATATCCATGCATATGTGGAACTGAGGGAATCACTTTGTTCAAAAATACGTAATGATATTATAGAATCTCTGAGTTGGAAGGAACCTTAGAGATTGTAAAAAATACAGATTAGAAATATTGCTCCTTCCAAAGGTATACCACTTTTTAAAGTGTTATTATTGGAAATCTTTATTGGCATCAGCTTTCCTACACCGAGTTGAAAATCTGTCTCAGTATAACCTAAATGTTCCAGTTGGGCCTAGAGGACTACATACTCTGTTGACAGCTCTTCAGATACTTGAAGATTCTTATGATTCACTGACTCTTATAAGATTTGCCTTCTTCAAGGAAAATATTCATTGTTCTTTCAATCATTTAAAATATGAAACAGTTGTCCTTATATAGATTTACGCCATGTTGTTGAAGCCTCCTTCAAACATGGTTTTTATCTTAATGACAATGATATGCATGTGTTCAATTTGATTCAGCATTCAGTAGAATCACTTCTTGCCTTTTAAAAAATGGATTTAGGGGCTGGCCCAGTGGTGCAGTGGTTAAGTTTCCACGTTCCACTTTGGTGGCCTGGGGTTTGCCAGTTCGGATCCCGGGTGCAGACCTATGCATTACCTGTCAAGCCATGCTGTGGCAGGCATCCCACATATAAAATAGGGGAAGATAGGCGTGGATGTTAGCTCAGGGCCAGTCTTCCTCAGCAAAAAGAGGAGGATTGGTGGCAGATGTTAGCTCAGGGATAATCTTCCTCAAAGAATAAAATAAAATAAAATTTTAAAAATTTAAAAACTGGATTTAGCTCTTGGGGCAGCTATGACTCAAGACTGATGTTTATTGGATTATGCTTAAGGGAACTCTTATATCCTTAGGACCTGAACTGCTAAGTCATTCAATACTTATACAGTTGTTGTGAGCTTAAAGTCCCTTTCCATTTAATACTTATTAATTCCCATCTTTGAAATTTCAGCTCATTATTTCAGTCTGCCCAGAATTTATGGAATTTGGATTCTGTCATCTCCTGAGCTGGCTTTCCCATCCCTATTTATGTCATCTTCAAAATTTATGAGAACGCATTCTCTATCTTTGTTTTTTGTGGTACATGGGGTAATGGCCAAGTCAAGCTTTTCTTGGCTTACCTCAAGAAATAACCATATCGAGTTGCAATCAATATTGGAATCAAAACTCTCTGGGTAATATAGTTTAACCAACACCAAATCCACCTAACGGTACTGTCTTCTGGACCAAATTCCCCATCCATTTAATAAAAATATTGTGGTAATGGCTGTATTTATCTAACACTAACCACTTTGCTTTTATTTGATAATGGAATGGTCACATTCTTTAAAGCAGGGCAGTTTTGTCTAGGAATATGTTTTCTTAGCTAGAGAGTATATTTCCTAGCCTCCACTGCAATTTATGTGGCCGTGTGGCTATATCCTGGTCAATGGAATGGGAGTGAAAATAATCTGTATTTTTCCCTTCTCTTCCCACTTACTGGGAGATGGCAGCTAATGGAGCCATGATTTGGATCTCATGGAAGCCACATGTCAGGGATGACAGTTTTTCCACATCAGCTCTGCATTAGCTATCTTTATATTTTTAAGTCACTTTAATACAGTTGCTTAACTAATATATATAATAAGAGAGGGAGAAAAATTATCAAATGTCTTATAGATGCACTCTTTTTCCATCTTCCAATTGAGTAATCTTATTATTCAAGAATAATTGATGCTAGTAGGCACTCGTTTTACATGATACTTCAGAAAGTGTTGCCTACCAATCATTCATAACTTGATGTCTGTGAATATAACCAGAAATCCAAATAAATACATTCTTGACATTAGCAGAGCTCAGAATTTAGATTGCAGGTGAGTTGGATGAGCACAAAAGATTTTGTTTTAGAGTATGGAGCACTTGGTTAAGAGTAGCCTTAGGTGGAGTTGGTGGTTTGAGCAGCTACCGTAGGCCCCTCTCAGGGATTTTTGTGTCTGAAAGGCAGCAAGGCAAGTGCTCAGCAAAAGAAAAATGAGTAGGTTTAAAAGCTAACTCTGGCTCTGGTGCAATTTTGATAAGTGATCTATTTGCCAGGATTGTGTTTTGGGAACACATCTCAAATGTATGGAAACGTAGGTTTTCAGGGCCTGAGGAAAGCCACTGGGAAAACCTTGCAGGCTGGAAAACTTAGTCTATCCCAGCACAGCCTAGGCCCTTTTTCCAGTAGATATATAGTGCTGTCTACTCCACATGTATGCACAGTTTGAATGTAAAGAGGGATATGGGGAGAGAAAGAAAGCAGAAGCAACAACAACAACAAAACAATGAATAGAAGGGTGAGATATCCACTACACTTTTGCTACTGGAGGGAAATTCATATTCCCTTACTTATATGACTCCTCACCTTAATTTTTCTCCTCTATATCCTCTTCTCTATTTTAGTAAAGATGGGCACTTCAAATTTCCCTTTTTAGTGATCCAAAAAACTTATCCTGATGAGTATTAAGGAGAAGCTATTGCCTGAGATTGTTGAAATTATTTCAGTGCATTTCTGACAATGTTACAGAAATAGAATTCATAACTATGCAACTGGAATAAGAAAGCAGGCAATACTATTCCATTCTAGTGGTGACGTGTAATGTATTACCATGATAAAAGTCTCCAATATTAACACATCGTTTTGAAAAAATAAGAGTGTGTGGTTGAACTATAAGCAAAATAAATTTTACCTGAAATATATGATGCTTCCACCCACACCCCGCACCCCCCACATCCTGCCTTCTGAAAGCATCTGTTATTGAAAGAGCTTGCCAAAAATGTCACTGCCAGATTTTGCTGGACATGGGCTCTGATCATTTCCAAATGACAGAAAATCAGCTGTGGGATTTATGCGCTAAGTAATCATTAACCATGGGCCCTGCATTGACTGGGTGGAAAATATAATGTTCTTAATCTGCCTGATCTGAAAGGTCAAGCTGTGCCCCATGCTGCCTGCTCCCAGGGATTCAATACCAGCCATAATGATTGCAACAATAAGACAGATTTGCCCTGAAAGATAATACATACCTGTGCCAGTGGCTAGAAGTACAAGCACCCATGTGAATATTTTCCATGTTAGAGTTAAAGCATCAATAATGCTTTTTCATATGTATGAAAATCATGAGGAAACACTCAAACATTAGCTTTATGAAATAAAAGAAGTGAGTGTGCCAGTATTAGTCAGTACAGAAGCCACAATTTGCTTTATCTTATTTCTTTTCTAATTGAATGTCTACTTTTATGATATACTCATATATCCTCACTAGGTGAAAATATTTCCCAGATTCTCCTCAATATGTTTTCCAAACATTTATTAAACTAATGTAATTAAAAAACCAGAATTTACCTAAAATTCCTATTTTAATATCTATTGCCAGCAAAATATCTAAGTTTTTAATTCTTTTGTTTAAATTCAGATATTAATCATTAAACATGTAATGTTTTGGGACTTCTGGTTTCCCGTCATCGTGTAAGGAGCTTACTCCATCCTAACAACAAGGAAAAGGCTGAACAAACTGAAAAATCAACAACTCCTTTTAGATTAATCAGAGAAGGAGATCACAGAGCAAACTGCTTTCCCCAAAATTGGAGACAGATTGACTGGTGAATACAGGGAATCACAGGTTACCTGAGCAGAAACTCACAAGTAGAAATTTCCATAGGATTGGAAGCTCAGTGTGGACAAATCTGAGAGTTAAAAACTCCAGTGGGACATAGTCTTAGGTGACCCCCACACTTTAATGAATTTTAGTGAGATGCACTGGTGGAGTTCACAGTCCAGGGGCACAGGCTCACCGAAAGACTGGAGTCCGCTCATAGAACTATGGAATGCTTCCCCTCCCCCCAGGACATACCATTACATTACTGAAGTCCTATTACTACAGTTCCTTTTACCCAGTACTTCGTGTCCACCTTTCAACAAAAAATGACAAGGCATAATGAAAGGTAAAAACACAGTTTGAAGAGACTGAGCAAGCATCAGATTAGAGTCAGATATGGCAGGAACACTGGAATTACCAGATAAAATCTAAAACAACAACAACAACAACAAAAAACCTATGATAAGGGCTAGGGGCTTTAATGGAAAAAGTAGATGAGATGCAAGAACAGATGCTTAGTGTAAGCAAAGAGATGGGAATTCTAAGAAAGAATAAAAAAGAAATGCTAGAGATCAAAAACACTGTAACAGAAAGGAAGAATGCCTTTGATGAACTCATTGGGAGACTGAGAAAGGCTGAGGAAAGAATGTCTGAGCTTGAGTATACGACAATAGAAACTTCTAAAACTGAAAGCCAAAGAGAAAAAAGACTGAAAAAACCCAGAACAGAATATCCAACACTTGTGAGATAGCTACAGAAGGCATAACATATGTGTAGTGTGAATACCAGGAGAAGAAAGACAGAAAGGAACAGAAGTATTATTTGAAGCCATAATAAATGAAAATTTCCCAAATTAATGCCAGACATCAAACCACAGGTCCAGGAAGCTTAGAGAATACCAAGCAGGATAAACGCCAAAAGTCCCAAGTAAAACAAAACAAAACAAACCTACATCAAGGCATAGCATCTTTAAATTTCAGGAAATCAGAGATTAAAAAACCTTGAAAGAAGCCAGAGGAAAAACTATCTTACTTATAGAGCAGCAAAGGTAAGAATTACTTCCAAAGAAACAATGCAAGCAAGAAAAGAATGGAGTGAAGTATTTAAAGCGTTGGGAGAAAAAAGCCACCAACATAGAATTCTATACGCCATGAAATTATCCTTCAAAACTGAATGAGAAATGAAAACTTTCTCAAGCAATCAAAAATTGAGGGAATTTGTTAGGAGCAGACTCGCCTTGCAAGAAATGTTGAAAGAAGTTCTTCATAGAGAAGGAAAATGATATGTCAGAAACTAAAACATACAAAAAGAAAGGAAAGGCATCAGAGAAGAAATAAGTGAAAATAAATGAAGGTAAAACAAAAGCTTTTAATTTTATATTCTTAGTTGATTTCCCAGGTAACAGTTTGTTCAAAATAATAGTAGCAAAATTTATTCAATTGCTTAAATATTTATACATAATATATGCTTATATATACGTATATATGTATATATAATATATGTGTGTATGCTTATATATATATATATATATATACACATAAGGATATATAAGCATGTGTATATGCTTTTGTATGCTAACATACATGGCAACAAGCCACACTGGTCTAGTGGTTAAGACTCGGTGCTCTGGATTCATTTCCCTGCCAGGGAACCACACCACCCATCTGTTGGTTGTCACACTGTGGCAGCTGTGTGTTGCCGTGATGCTGAAAGCTATGACACCAGTATTTCAAACACCAGCAGGGTCATCCATGGTGGACAGATTTTAGCAGAGCTTCCAGATTAAGACAGACTAGGAAGAAGGACCTGGCCACTCACTTCTGAAAAAAATTGGTCATGAAAACCCTATGAACATCAGTGGAGTATTGTCTGATACAGCACTGGAAGGTGAGAGGATGGTGCAAAAACACCATGCATCCTTGTGCTCTGCTGTACACAGGGTCGCTAGGAGTTGGAATCAACTAGATGGCACTAACAACAAATGCTTATGTATAAGTGAAATGAATGACAGCAATGACATAGGGATGGCAGGGAATAATTAGGAATATTTTGTTATTATAAGGTACTTACACTACCCATGGAGTGGTATAATGTTATGTGAAAGTACACTTGAAATTTGTAAATGCATGTGGCAAACTCTAGGGTAAATATTGAAGAATATTTTAGAATAAGCATAATTGATATGCCAAGAAAGGAGGGAAAATTGATTGTATAAAATGCTCAATTAAAACCATGAAAAGCAGAAGTGTGGAAGATAAAAATTAAAGCAAAGAACAAAGGCAAATAAAAAATGAAAAATATTATAGGTATTAATCCAACCGTATCAATAATCACTTTAAATGCCAATGGTATTAATACACCAATTAAAAGACAGAGATATATGTGTCAACAGGCAGATGATATTATTGCCAAATGTCCATGGGAGGAAAAGATGGACAAAAACATTAGAAACAGACACCTCTTGGGTATATCGAACAAGATTTACTTGTCTAAAAGAAACATAAAGAAGTCAGCACAATTAGTATATACGCTAGTGAGATCGTCAATAGCCTCACTGATAGGTAGAAATCTGGAGAGGATAACTTCTGCAATAGATTAAACATAGTCTAATTCTTCTCCCTTTAAATGTGGGCTGGTCTTCATGACTTTCTTAATTAATAAAACAATATGACAGGGACTTTCAAGGCAAAGTCATAAGAAACCCTGCACCTTCTGACTAGGCCTCCTGGAACACTCGTTCTTAGAGCTCAGCTTTCAACAGTGTGAGGAGAACTCCCAGCCTACAACTCTGGCTGAGTTCCCGGCTGACAGACAACTGCAACTTGCCAACCTTGTGCATGAGCCATTTTAGAAATGAATCTTTCAGTCCCAGTCAAGCCATTTCAGCTGATGCTCACAGAGAAGAGATGCGCCACCCTGCCAAGTCCTGCCCTAATTGTAGATTCATGAGCAACATAAATGATTGTTGTTGCTTTAAGCCACAAAGTTTTGTACTGGTTTGACATTTAGTCATAAATAACTGAAATGACTTCTAAGCGAGGCCTCCTATAAACATAAACTTCTACTTCCAGACATTTGACCCTTCTGCACATAAAGCTGGAGTAGTCCAGTACATATCCTTGCCTGGACAAATGCTGCAGACACTCTCATCTGAACCAGGTTCACCTCCTCAACTGCAGAGTTATCCAAATACAACGTGACACAGCCTGCAGAATTAGAACAGGTGTCATTTATTAGATAACTTTGGGAGTCACGCCTCTGGGCTTATTTCACAGTACCAGATATAAATCCCCATTGATAGGCACAATTTGGGGAACTTTCAAGTAAGGCAGAGTTATCACTGCCAAAGATTTGCCTGTATTGAAGCTAAGTCCTAAAGCTTCATTTGCTATGATCTTCAAGTCTGACACCTCACTTTCAGCCATCACTTTAGGTCCTTCCAAAACCATTTCAAATACTGAGCATTTGATGATGTGCTGTTTCCTCCACCAGCAGGCCATTCATGAGGGAAACCAAGAAACAGTACAAAGATGAAGCAACAGGAAGCATAATTTTAGCACCAAACTATTGCACCTAATAATTGATTATCTTTTTTCTTAGACACTATCCTTCTGCAGCTATGTATTCAACATCAGATCTTCAGAATAGCTGTTTCAAACAGTAAACTTTCAAGAGAAGTGATTATGTAAAGCTACATAAAATCCAAATTTTGTAAAAGATTTGTAAACCTCTCTGCAACCCAAATAAACTTATTTAATTAAATCAGTTGCTCTTTCATGACTAGCGTCTTTTCCATGAAACAACTAAAGGTTGGTGATTTGGAACCCTTCAATCAAGAAGAAGAGCATCTAGTTTTTCTGGTTAGATTCTTGCCTCTACTATCACTGCCAGTTCTTCGATGAATTGAGATGGAACATTTGGGATATCTGGCCTGATAGGATGATCCAGAGAGGGAGAAGTAACATCTTAGCTAACCCACTCTAAAATAATAATAGTGAATAATTTTAATATACTACTCATTATGAGCCAGAAATTCTTTCAAATTCTTCACATGATTAACTCAACAAACTATGAGGTTAGGTTCTATTACTATCCTCATTTTATAGATGAGGAGATTGAGGCACAGAGATACTAACAAAATTGCTCACTGTCATGTAGATATTACTTATGGCAGCTGGTATAGGAGGTGAGGCAGTTCAGCTTCAGATTCTGTGCTCTTAACCTCTACTCTTAGGATCCTATTGAAAGATGAATGTGTGTGTGTGCGGAAAATGGTGAAGCTTGTATCAGTCTGTGTGTCTGCAGTATGTGAGAAAGACAGATACAGAGAAAGGGGGACAGATGAGGATAAGAAGTTTTGTTTGATTACTGAAAAAGAAAAGGAAAGATAAATAATAATGTAAAAATAATCTAGAGTGTGGACCACATATTTAAGTCTATGGTCTCAAACATTTTCTGCATACCACAGAATCTCATGATTTAAAAACTATATGTGTTGCTTTCTGGGAAGAAGACAAGGAAACACTATTATCATCGAACACTATTTTTTTGAGGACTTTCTGCACACTAGAGGTTGTAGGAAAAAGGCGATTTGCAAGTGCTTACTCAAAAATGGCTGAGAAATTCAGTAACAACCAAATCACAACCTGAATTCCAAAGCCAAGGAAAACCTAGGCACCAAGGGAAAGATAGAATTGAGGCGCTGCAAGGCTGCAACAATTTAGGAAGGCTTTGTAGGGAGGTGGGTCAGGTTGAGGTAACAAGCCCAGAAATCATTTGGGGATGTTAATCCATCAAGGACTGTGCAGGGTGGCCTCTTTTCAGCCTGGCTTGCTAAAACAAAGCCCAGAGAAGCAAGTGCCTTGCAGGCAGCCAGCACCAAGGAGAGAGCCAGACAGGCGGGCCATCCAAATGAGAGTTCCTCAGTCCCATGGCGTCTTGGCATGGTCCCATAAACAACAGTTGACTATTGCCAGGAAAAAGTTCAGGAAACCCCACCAGACCCCTGGGGAAGATGAATGGCTTCTTTCCAAGAAAGCTCAGGATGTAGTTCTTATTTCACCCCTCCATGAGAAACATGAATTCTCCCAGACAGTAATGGTCTCTCTGCCTTTTTTAATCTGCTTGTTTGCAACTTAAAATTGATAATGAAAAAGCAGTTGTCTTGAACCTTCCTATAAATGTAAAGGAATGGAAACATTAGTTCCATGTAACATTTCTGTTGATTATGGCATATCCATTAGCAGATGGATTATGGCTTCCTCAATGTTTATGCTGTTTGGTGTAGCTAGGCTTTTTTTTTTCCTTTTAATTCCTTTCTCATTGAACTAGTGAAAAGCACAAGATAAAAGTGTAAAATAAAAATGTGTATATTAAATTAATGCTGAAATAAGACATTTTCAAAAAGATGAGCTAAAGGAAAAGAGGCCTGAATAGAATCAGACACATGCACACATGCGCACGCGTGTCCACACACACACACACACACACACACGCATACAATGGCATCCTGATCATCACATACCCAAGCAAAACCATATAAATTCTATTAAAATATTTTGCTATATTTATGGATTTTCTCATAAGTGTAGAGTGAATAAACTGATAAAAATGTCACAAGGTGAGTTCAGTGAGTTTGGTGAGAATTCAGAAATCATCTCAAAAGCCTAGAAATGAGGGTAGGAATAATGAAAAGTAGGTAAGGGAAGGAACTGAATGTTTGGTCAGCTAATTTTGTCTCAGTCTCGATTACTGGAACTCTCTCATCTCTCCTGGCAGCTTTGTTAACCCAAGCTCACAAACCCTGCATATAAATGCCATTTGATCTTCACTGATGGAAGGGGGTGGTATATGCAGAATTGGGACAATATTTTTCCCCACTAGTAAATAAATTGAAGATTTTTAAAAAGACTCATGTACTGTTCAGTTCTTTCATTTGTAGAGAATGAGACAGTTCTTTGGAATACACTGGTACTATCGTCAGCAAGTAAACTGTAGGACTTTCATTGCCACTTGGACACTGAGCTACCGATATTCCAGTGCCTGTAAGATAATGTCTGCATATCAACCTAGATTCTAGAAAATGCACTAAGAACCAAGAAAAGAAATAAATTTGTGTATGTGAAGCACTCTTTAAACCTAATGTATTCTTGAACACGTTTTTTTCTATTGATCTGTATGTTTGGAGTACAGCTGGCAGGTAGGGAAATATGGCACCTATTAAACACTTACCTGCTTACATGCACCATCTTTATACAAGAACAATAATTGCTCTTTCATATTGACAAGCTGTATCTGAGTTCTTGAAAGAGTGGAAAATCTTGGCTGGGAGTACAAGCTGCTTTATCTCTCCCTCTGATGTGTATTACTCTGTATATACTCTCTGATGTAAAGACTCTAGTAAAAGTGCTAGAAAGTTCTGATTTAAAGATTTTTTAAAAATTAATTCATCAAATTACATCTTTCTAAGCACTATCCATCCCATCCCATGTATCAAATGAATTGTATTTTGGTTTACTACTCTTAGCCGTTGATTACATTGGAATCAGAAGTGATTCATTTCCCTCTATCTCTGTAAACATGGAAAGTAATTGGACGCTATATTGGGTTGAATTGTGTCCCCTCAAAAGATTTTGAAGTCCTAACCCCAAGTATCTGTGAATGTGATCTCATTTGGAAATAGGGTATAAGTAGAGACCTACTAAGTAGGTCTCTTAAGTCCTGGCTTGGGAATTGTTCAAATCTTTTGTTCTCTTCAGTAGTTTTGTGTTCATCCCTCAATAAAATTTGACTATGCATCAGGACCATGTGACACAGAAAGACAAAACATATAATACCTTCCCATATATTCTTTAATTGATACTGTAATTAATGAAAACTCTTTATGTCAGAGAAACTGGGTGGTATACTAGAGACAGATTTATAATGTTTATATACTTGTTATTCCCAAAATATCTTGAACATTTTAAGGGCAGTGACTATATCTTCATCTTTGTCTCCCTCATATTAAACATGCATTAGTATTTTTAAAATGCTGGATGAATAACTAAGTCTTGGGCCTGAAGTTAGAAGAACAGAGTTTGTATTCAGGCTCTGCCTCATTGTTGACTGTCTTACCTTAAACGTTGGAGATAATTTTAGGGAAGACATTTAATCTGTCTCAATTTGTTTTCACTTCTATAACATCAATAATGTTGACCTATTTGCCTCATAAGGTAGGTGCAAAGAGATTATCCTTTTCTTATAAGTATCTCTAAATTTCAGGCTATTTTCTTAAAGAAATTTGACAATTATTGTTGATCTTATTACTGCCAACTGATGTTTAAGAATACAAAGAAATAATTTTGAAACTTGTTGAAGAGATAAGACATACACAAAAAAGATATACCTAATAATACATATTTAGCTAGATTGAGAATCAAATATACAAAGGCAGCAAGTGGTATAGGATTTCAAAGTAGAGGACCATTACCCACTCTAGTGCATTCTGGAAAATTCTTATAAGAATGCTAGGAGGTAAACTGGGCCTTGAAATAAGGACAGGGGCTGGAAAAATGAAGAGAACAGAGAACATTTTTGACAAGCAAAGAAGTAGAAATAGAGTCAGAAAGTCGGGGGATTTTCAGTGTGTATAATGAACTATGAAGATATCAACTTGACTAGACTATGAATGATTTATATATGGTATTATTAGAGAATGAAGTTTCTAGAAAAGTAGTCCATAGAGTCAGGAACATAGAGGGTCTTAAACGCTGGGCTAACGACATACCAAGCAGTAATAACAGAAGTTGCAGACTTTCTGAATAGGTGTAGCACAAATAACTCAATCATCTATAAAGACCCTGTTTCCAAATAAAGCCACATTCACAGATACTGGGGGTTAAGATCTCAATTTTTTTTTTTTTTTTTTTTTTTTTTTTTTGTATTTCACAAGACCTGTATGTCACCAGTCAGCCACAGGCAGGTTGGCACTGAAATGCACATGCTAACACCTGTTCCCCCGGGGGAAAACCTACAAGCCGCGCATCTGGGTGAAGGGAGCAGCCGGTAGGCTGCAGAATTCTCCAACAGGTGCGTTTCTCTGCACTGCCTCACGCCCACGCGGACCCCAGCAGGCACAAACAGCCGCCCACATCCACGTGCCCCCCCGGGTGCCTGGACCACATGCCCGGAAGGGCCCTAGAGGTGATGCTCCCTGAAACCCCACTTCTAGACGGTAAAGACGCCCTCCGTCCGCAAAGAGCTCCTTGGTGATCCCTCTGTGCATCTCCCAGCCCAGGGCAGTGAGGAGTGGACGGTTGCCTCCGGTTCCCAGCCTAGACCTCCTACGCACCCGCCCTCAGGCGCAGAGCACTTGAGAGACACTCCCCTAGTCATCACCCACCTGCACGTTGGGCCTTGAAATCTTTTGAGGGGACACAGTTCACCCATGATGACATCCAATTACTTTCCATGTTTACAGAGACAGTTGGAAATGAATCACTTCTGATTTCAACATAATCTACAGCTACAGAAATAAAATTCAGCTTCCCTGTCTTCAATAATTCATCCCTTCACTCAACTTCGTTAGCATCCTTTCTTAAATTGAGTCTCTTCACCCAAGTAATTGCTAAGGTCAAACAGAAAATCCTCAGGGTGGTATACCAAGTGTAGCACTCTTCCATGGATGAAAACATTTGCTTCCATAGGGTTAAAGGAAGAGCTCACAGAATGCGAAGATGGTATTCTTATTTTGTAAGGCCAGACACATACAATGCTATCCACTTGATTTACACTGCTTTCAGTGTCAAAGATTGATCTGAATTATATGTTGTTGTGTCTGACCACAAAGAGCTTCTTGTGCTACACTGGGTGGACATTCTTGATTTTCCTCACAGTTGTTACAGATAAGAGATACAACAGCACAACTGAATGTACTTCATGATAGCATGCTGTAATAGAAATCTAATAAGTTGATCAACCTTCAGAAGTCAGAAATGACCACCACAAAAAAACAGTTGGCAGAGTCATTATCTAAACAATGTAAGTAGTTATATGTAAGCCATGGGGTATTGAGCGTAATAGTCCTGTCTAGACTCAGCACTTGCATAATGGTTTATTGCTGTCTTTTCTGCACCAGCTGGTTAAGCAAGTTGCTGATGACCTCCTTAATGGGCACCTCCATGACATAACCAGAACCAGAAAAATCTTGGCATTCTTAAAATAGAAGATTTGAGAAATCTTACTTTTCAATCTTTTGAAGTAATTAGAATAGCTTGGTTTATATTGGCAAAGAGAAAGTCCTTTAATGAAAGTCGTTAGATAAATACTGCCTCATCATTTCCTGTCAGTGTCAAAGGAAAATCAATAGTAAGTCAATGAACATAGACACCCATATACTGCAGGATGATGCTCTTATAGAAGAACAATACATGAGGTGAAGTCGGAAGATTATGAACTTTAGTGTCAGATTAGATGTGGGTTTGAATCCTGATTCAGGTATTTACTAAGTGGTATGATCCCAAAGTCACACTCCAAACATATGAAAAATAAAGCAAATGCCTCCACCATAGAATTCTGAGGATCAAATGACAGAAAATATGTAAAGATGCTAGAACAATAATAATCATAGGTAAGAATTCAATAAATGGCAGCTATTACTTTTATGAAAAGAGTGAACCACATATTGAATTTTTTCTCCTTTTAAGTTTGACATGACAATATTTTTGGAAAAACACATTTAAATGTTCTTACTGAATCTAGGGTTTTTCATCTATTTCTACTGTCTTCTAGTTGCTCTTATCACATCCATGACCTCGTTTCTTAACAGAAAATAACAATATGTTTTTAGTAAACTTCATACTGGCTACTTTTGTTTTTTAGGTTATCAGTGTCTTAGGTTGGGTTCCCCAGAATTAGACTCTGAGAATAGGATCCATGTACAAGAGTGTTCAGTGCTCCCACGAGAAAGTGGTAAGGAGCTGTGGGACGCAGGACATGGAAGGAGAGAGAAGAGGCTAAGAAGAGTGCCATGTCAGGCAAAATCCTGTGTATAATCACTTTAGGCAGATCCCACAGGAGAGCTCTGAAATAGAAGTTGGGCCTGAGCATTGTCCCCAACTTAGACAAAGAAGCTGGCCTTCCTTCTCCCTCGCCAACTAATCATTGACTAAGGCAACAGGGGGCAGTGGTATAAGGAACGCAAGGGGAACTGGAAGCAAGCCTGCAGTATTCCTTGCAAATATATCCTGCAAAATTTAGCAGAGAACTTTTTCTACTCTTGTTTATACTACATATACATTGAAGGAATGCCTAGAATGTATATATAAACACACACACAGTTAGGGACTTCCATTCTTCAATTTCTACAACTTCAGCTTCTACAATTTCTTCAACTTCAATTTCTACATCAGAAATTAGAAAAATGAAGCCTTGGCTCATATATTTCCTAGTGTCAAGTCTGGGAAAAGAAGCCAGCATTCCTAATGCAAATAACTCTTCTAACTCCTCTGAAAGCTTTCTTTTATCTTCAACAGGAATTATAATGTCATCTAGCACTAATCATAGAAAAAAAAATGACAGACAATATCTAAAAATGCAAAGCAAACTAAGGCAATTTATTAAATGTATGTAGGGACAGTACTAAACTTTTGTCATCATAACATTGTTTCCCCCTTAATTAAGTTTAAATAGAAATAACTTGCTGAACTGTCTATTTCTGCCATGTAATTTACAGGATATATAATATAAACTGTTATTAATACAATAATTAAAGTCAAGAAAAAGATTTGCATGATAAATCATTACAACTCACTTATTTTTGGCAAAAAAAAATAAATTTATGAAGGCTTTTGTTCAAACCCTTGTGAAAAATGGATCTTTTTGTAAGAAAGCCTCTTAGTTTGTAATGGTTAACTGATTCTTATTTGTCTCATGTATTTTGCTCCAAAAGTAGAACAATTTTATTTAATAACTAGGTAGCTAACCACTCTTACAGAATTGTTAAAATTGGTATTTTACAATCTTGCAACATTCCACCTCTCCCAAAACAAGAAAAATAGAATGAAAGATAATAAAAACTGCACACACAGTCTTTTTAAGCAAGATGTGCAGGACCTTATTATGTCTACAATTATGGGTCCTGTATTTTCCCTCTTCTATTTATTATTTTCTCTTTGGTTCAGGATTGTATACATGACTTTCCTCCTAGATACCTATAATAAACTACTAAATGCTCTCAACTCCCAGCCTTCCTTTCTCCAGTTTTTTCTGATGTTGCCAGCAAGTTAATCTTTCTTAAGCATGGCTTCCAACACATCCTTCCTTTGCACTAAAACTCTCAATATCTCCCCACTGCTCACCCTCACCCAACATTTAAAGTCTTCTATGATCACATCCCCTTATCTACTCTTTCAGATTTACCTTCCACTTCTTTTTGTTCCAGTTATTTAGTAGTATATGAAAATAATCCTGTCTTTCCCACCTTTCTTCCTTTGTTCTCACAAAACTGTCTCCACTCTGATCACCACCTATTAATATGTACTCAGTCTGTAATATTCCAAAATGTGGTTGTTTCTGAGTGTGGTGATTTTTATTGTTGTTTTTGTGATTTTCTGTACCTTCTAAGATTTCCATGAGGAGTATGTGTTTCTTTATATTCAGAGTAGAACAATAAAACTTATACACAATATCAGTCTTTCAAGAAGTGTCTCTTGTATCCCTGCCTTCCTGTAGCCTTCATTCATCCTCTCAGGTAGCCCCTCTCCATTCTGTTCTCTTCACACCCCGCCCTCCCCATGCCCCATGCTGCCTTACCCTACGAGGCTCTCTCCATCCTCCATGTTGCATTGCAGTGCAGATGCACTTCATCTCCATCACTGGGAGGTGAATTTCTTCAGGAATTCTCTTCTGCTGTAGGGCTTGGTTTGTTCTAAATGTGCAGCATTTAACTCTCATGTTAGTTTTTAGCTAAATGTGAATAAAAGAGAAGATTCTCAGAAGCCTCTTGATTTATATAATTTCCAGAAAATAGCTTTCAAATGTAACATTTTTTTCCCTAGTGAAAGTATAAATCAAGCAAGAGATCTCAAGTCTCCTTGAAAGAAAAGTACTAGTGCTGGGCTCAGGAATCGGACTCCTTATTAGATTATGCTATGTACTAGTTCTGCAATATTGGGCCAATAACTTAAACTTTTGATACCTCAGCTAAATCATCTGTAAAAGAAAGATAACGTCAGCACCTATTCTTGAGAGTTATAGTGAGGACTAAACGAGTTGATACACTTAAACCTCTTAGACCAGTACTGTCGTGTGGTAAGTTTCCACAAATACTAGGTATCATTACTGGGAAATAACCTTGCCCTATGTCATTGCAGCATGAATTACAAATTATGAAGCAAAACATTAACACACTGAATTAGAGAGTTCCTAAACTTGCATAATCATAGCATTCTTATTGTGCTTAGATCCTGCAAAAACAGCCTGCAAAGTTTAGTGCCGACATTATATAGAATAAAGGGGAGGAAAAAAACACTGAGTATTTTATGTAACTCGACTATATGACTTCCCACTACCCAATGTGAAAAATTGACAGTTATGTTCATGGTCTTTTTTTCCTCCAAAATTAGTACGCCTTTATTATCTTTGCTGGTTATAAATATAATAAAAGCTCTTTGTAAAATAGTTTAATAATATAAAAGTGTATAAAGCAGTATAGAAAAGTATTCCATGCCAAACTAAGTGTATAACTGTATCTATATTTCTTATACACACAACACACGAAACAGTTCTAAATATATTTTTTGTAGACTATTTTCTACTTTTATTTCTTTTTTATTAACTATATATCATTAACATCTTTCTATGTCAATGCAAATGGGTCTATCTCATTCTTTTTAATGCCTCTATATTCATTTAATAAATGACCAGTATCATATTGATAGAGATTTAGGACACTATCCAGTTGTTTGTTGTTATAAGCAATGCAATAAACAATCTTCCACTTAGATTTTCTGGGTGCATTTTTCAATTAATTCCTTGGGATAGATCCTAGTATTGGACCAGATGGATCAAAGGACATGCATATTTAAAATGTTAATAGACAAGCCAAATTGCCTTCCAGAAAATTGGACGAATTCATACCTCTAGCAACAATGTGTAGAAGTCTCCATTCTCCCACTTTTGATTACATTGGCTATTATCATTATTAACCATTTTACAAATCTGATTATTTGGTCATCTTCTATTTTAATGGATCATTTGCATTTTTTTCTTTTGTGAAATGCCTAATAAATCCTCTGTTCCTTTATCAGAATATTAACCCCAAAAGAACACAGATTGAATATATTGATTGTTCTGGATATATTTATCTTAGAAATTAATTCTAATTCCTACCTCCCATAAACACAGATGCATTTTAAGGAGTATTTGCATTTATTTTCCACTTCGTATTCTTAGACATTTACTCAACCATCATGTTGTCTTTTTCGCTCCAATAAGACCGTCTCCCAAGTCCCTCACTGTGTCAAGATGATATTCTTGATAATGGCAAAGAAATCCGAAGAACACCGCTTTTTCATCTCAGATATAATATTGCTAATATAAAAGAACTATCTCCTTTCGTTAACAGTCTCGGCCATGTGAAGCTGTGATGTTGCTAAGAAGATTCTCACTGTCCAATATTTAGAGAATATTCCCGTTGCTATTTATAATAAGGTATACAAACACAAATTATGTTAGGATACAAGCTTAAAGGGTTAGCAATGTTTTTAAAACAGTTGTCAGACTCATGCGAAACACCTGGTGAAACGTGAACTTTTTGCTTGAATAGTTCTAGCACTAGTACTGCACAAATATTAGGAAGTATTACCCTTTGTCTAAAAATTTGCATTCTCTATAGAAGGAAAATAATCATAGATGATCCGTCATTAAGTTTAGCATGCACATTTTTAGTTAATTCTTCTAATTTTTTTTCTTGAATTTGGGGGTAAGGTATTCATGAAGAATGGAAAAGCAGGAATTTTGAGTTTTATTAGCAGCACTGTTAGTTATTGACTTTGGGGCTTAAGTTAGTTACACAAACTCTCTCCATCTTCAAACTCTCTTCATCTCCATAAGAGGATTAAACTATATGTTATTGAAGGTCTACCCAGTTTTACCATGTTAGCATATCATAGTGCCATATTAACATGATGGTTTTAGAGGATGTATAGTGTCCAGGAATACAATTTAATGTAATTTAGACTGAAAATTAAAAACTTTAATGATAGTAGAGCAGTTATATCTTTATACTTTAAGGAACATTTGAATCTTTAAAATCACAACCAAAAATCTTTCTGTTAAAGGGACTGGAATGGAGAGATGAGGGTTTTCATGTTCTTACTTTGTCCTTCCATGAACAGCTTTATTTTTTTCTAACTATGCACATATATAACTTATTAAAAAATGCTAACTGAGATTTTCTAGAAGATAAAGTTATGGGGTTTTTTGTTTTGTTCTTTATATATTTTATATTCAAAAAACTAATAAAACTTTTAAATCTCTTTCTGGAGAGATTTATGTACATATAAACAGTAGGAACATTCACTGGAGTGGTGTGGTGCCAAGACTCCTAGAATGAAATCCAAGACCCTGGGATTCTCACATGTCTTCCTTTCACCCTCTGCCCGCAGGAAGGTCTCATAGGTGCCTTCCTTCTTCATCTAGGCTGCATCTTTGTTAAGCACATCTACTGAGGTTCATATTCTTTTGGGGAGTTTCAGAGAATGAATTATTAAAATAATATGATAAACCACCGGTTTACATTTTAGAAACTACTTTTTATTAGATCCTTGACAACAGATGGCCTTACTGATTCTTTTGGTTTTTGGCAGTCAGATAGGTGAAAAATATTTTCTTACTTTCTTAGGTGTTTATTTGATTCTTAATGATGCTGAGGATGAACATCATTTTCCTAAGTTTATTGTCCATCTGTCCTTTTGTCTGTTTGTACGATTCTCATGATTACATCCTTTGCCCCGATGAAAACACATGAGAGAAGAGAAGGGAGAACCTACTGGCCCTATCTCTGAGGTCAGGGAAGGATCTTCTACCTGAGACTTGAACGATGAGTAGAGATGACAGCTGTGGATAAGGTGAGAAGAGCTGTTATCTCTCAGCTCAAAGTTCTATCTTTGTATATTCTGCTTTGTGAGGCTGAGGCTAAACTCTGTAAACATTTTTCTTTTGCCAACTGGCTCCTTGCTAGGTCTTCCCAGTGGGGAACTGGAAGGAAATTGAAAAGCAGGAGGAGGGGAGACAGGATTTGATCCTTCCTGTGTACTTGCTCTTACTGTCAATGTCTCCCTAGCAAAATCTCTTCACCCTGGGAGCAGCAGTTGGTTGCAATCTACAGCTGTTTATTTGGCATTCTAAGAAACAGCTTCATCATGACTCCTCAAAGATACCAGCAGCAGCCTGGAAATGCCCCATCCTCAGCTTGCTCCCTCCTCCACCCATCCCCCACCCACACCTGGTATACCAGCACAGTGGGGCAGCACCCCTCTTCCTGGATCTGAGTTCATGGGATTCTTCCTACAAATTGCTAAGTTCTGTGAACTCAACTCAACTCAAGCCTCTTCCCTTGTTTCTTTCCAAGAAGGTTCTTATTTTGTCCACCATCTCTGTTTTAGCATCCAACACCTATTTAACACATTTATATTAAATTCTTTCTGTTGAAATACCTAGTATGATTTCGTTTTCCTTACTGGACCCTGAGTAACTTTTGTGGGGAAAGACGAAGTTCAGCTTTTACCTGTTGAAGTTGAGGGGCTGCAGGGCAACTGGATTTCAAGTCCAGTAGACAACTGGACTCAAAAGACTGGAGCTCAAAATGATGTTCGGACCAGAAATATCAGAATGATCTGCTTTCTTACCCACTTAAAACTGAGCTTGGTATAAAAAGCACTTCTAGTTTAAATGTTCTAACATGTAGAAATGTGTAAATACTTTTGTTATAAAGATAGTTTTTGCCATCTTAAGTTATGAAGCAATAGGAAAGAATAAAAATACAGAGAAAAATCCTTAAGCATCATGCAATCAATTAAACCAGAAGTTTTATGTGGTAATGTGGCCTCTAAAGTTTTTAGAGTAGTGGTAGAAGTGCAGATGTCCTATTATTTTGAGTGGCTTGAGTAAAACTGAAGTGAAGATGCTAAATGTTATGGTATTCTACAACAGAAGAGCTTTGAGTGGATGAGCAGTTGCCCATTATCACTCCATGAGAGGCTATCTACTTTCTTCTACACGTTTTCACAAAAGGAAATCTAAATTCTGCTGGATAGTTTTAGACATTAGGCTAAAGCCTTTTTAGATCCTGAGAATGGAAGACCAAGAGAAAGGTCAACAAAACAAAACACTACAAAAACCATATCATAGAATTATGAAGTCATCAAAAACTTTCCAGTATACTCAAGATCTCTATTCCTTTTACATTGCCAACCAATTGAAGTGACAATCGTAACTAATAAGCTGATATGAGATGGTACTTTTGAAAAAGATATTGCCTCTGGGAAAGACTTCTGTGTGCCTTTGTAAGGTAATAAGTTCAAGGGAAACCTAGCTGAGACACTCCAATGATTTCAAGGCAGCTTAAATTGTAATAAAATAGGCATGAAATGCTCTAATAAGTATTCTTAAGTCAGGCTTCCTCAGCCTGATATTTAGAGGTTTAAAGCAGAAAAACGTTTTTCAGATACAACAAAACACGAGGCAGCATCAAGAGCAGTGTATATGAAGCCAGCCTGAGCACTGTTTTAAAGTTTATAATGTGCTACAATGATGAAGGAGCACACTCTACAGTTATAACAGATTTTTCTGTTTCTTGTTCGTTAGTTTGACCCTAAGCTTCTTCCTTCTTTCAGTCTCTTCCACTGTTTCAACATCGTTTGGTGGGCAGGGAGTATTTTACATATTTTATTTTGTTATGAGAAAAAAAATCAGTTTTTCTTTGAATTCATATTTTATTTTTACTGAATTCATATTTTATTTTCCATTGGTTCTGTTTCCTAATGTATAATTAGTTCTATTACATTTGTGAATAAAAATGTCCAGCTGTAGACAGAATCCATAAATCAGATCTTGCAGTGGTTTGAACTTAAGTTCTGAGATATTATAAAGTATTTTTACATATTTTTATTCTGAATTTTTTATTTAATATTATGGGCTTCTTCCATTTTCTTAATTTTTCTTTTAATTTTATAGACAAACTAAAAGAATAGAAACATTAGGAACAACATCCTCGTTTTAAGTATGAAGTGAGTCAGTATCTGGTGAAAGGAGAGCTTGTGGACCCCTAAATTATTTCTTAAGTATCTAATCATTGTTTTGCATTTTTAATTCCTGACTCAGAAGGACTGTTTTTCAAAGGACTCCTTCACACATTTAAAAATATGCCAATGCATTGATTTTCTTTGATGTCCAGCTTTTGTTATTGGACTGGACAAAATTATGATGGACTAAGTAGCTGAGCAATGACCAGCTTGGCAGAGATAGATTACCCCAAAGCCACAGTAACCAAAAAATGTCATTGTATTTCTGGGTCAGATCAGTGTATTAGTGTGGGGCCCTGGACAGAAGAAAATTAAAGAACATGCAAGGTTTGCCAATGAAAAAGATTACAAGGAGGAACAAGGTACAAGTGGTTCAGAAACTAGCTTGGAAATGCTGATCATACACATTTATTCTATGCGGTTTCTGATGAGCTTCTCTAGACAAGTGGAAGGAATAGCCTAGCTCTGAGAGATCTTCTTGACCTACATCAATTGCTCAAGTGGTACATTTTACATCGATCCCAAACTTACCTAGAGGTAACTTCAAAAAGATATTTAATAAAAGTAAGACTGACTGTAGATTTGGTGAACTGATATAATTTGTTTTTAGCTATCAAGCAGTATGACTTTGCTAGCAGTATGACTAAGTCACTGAAGAGGATTCCTGGACCCAATTTCAACTTGTGGGTATGGAGGCTTCCCCACACCAATAAGCAGTTCTCTCACACCAGCAATGTGTCTGAGAATTCAGCTCAATTCTGACATTATCTACCAAGAGATAGACTCAGATTCCACAAGTAAAGGGCTCAGTCCCACAAGACCACCCTCTATTTCAGAGGCCAATCAAAAGTCCACATTGTTACCTGTACTTCTGATCAACTGGCTATAAATCAGCGGTTCCCACGACCCCCTCCCTGGGTTTGATTAATTTTCTAGAATGGCACACAGAACTCAAGAAAATCCATTTACTCACTAGAGTACAGACTTATTACAAGAGATATTAAAGGACATGACTCAACAGCCAGATGAAGAGATACGTAGGAGGAAGTCCCAAACAAAGGAGCTTCTGTCTTCCTAGAGCTTGGGGCCTGGCACAGCAGCACATGGAAATGTTCTGGTTTCCCAACATGGAAGCTCTCTGAAAAAGGGCCAATAAGCTGTCTTTTTGGATATTTATGGAGGATTCATTATACAGTCATGATTGACTAATTCATTGGCTATTGGAAATTGATTCAACCTCAAGCTCTCCCCATCCTTGGAAGTCAAGGGATGGGACTGAAAGTTCTAATCCTCTGATCACATGGCCGGTTCTCCTGGCAACCAGTCCCCACGCTTGGGTGCTTCCAAAAGTCACCTCATTCACATAACAAATCCCAAGGGTTTGGGGAGCTATGAGTCAGGAACTGAACAAAGCTCAAATATATCATCTGAATGACCAAATATATATTTCTTATAAATCACAATATCACAGTCACTCTCACTCTTTGTAACTCAACTTTTTTTTCTCCATTAGATGGGAATTTAATTTTTAAAAAATTTGTTATATTTGGGGCCAGCCCCAGTGGCCTACTGGTTAAGTTCGGTGTGCTCCACTTCAGAAGCCTGGGCTTGATTCCTGGGCACAGAACTACACCACTTGTCTGTCAGTGGCCATTCTGTGGTGGTGGCTCACATACAAAAAGAGGAAGATTGGCAGTGGATGTTAGTTCAGGGCAAATCTTCTTTAGCAAAAAAAGAGAAAACTGTTACAAAAAATTGTTATATTAATAGTATAAAGCTTTTTCTGAAAAAGAATTTATAAAAATTTTGAAAAGTTAAAAGTTCTATATTGATCCAAAGCATAAGCAATCAACATTATTCTTTGAACTAATATTAGCATTGTATACTTTGTTAACTAGTAAGAGGAGTAAGTAATAATACTTGTCTTAATAATATAAACACAGAAACTTTAAAGAACAACATGGCTATATAAAAATATGGGGTAGGATATACATGATAACAAAAATTAAAACAATTTCCAAGAAATAAAAAACTCTGAACATGTAAGGTAATTAGGATTACAAACTTGTGAAGTAGTTAAGCATCCTTTACCCACGTATCAGAGGATGAGTGAGAATTGACCACTGGATTAGGCATGATGGAGATCACCTACGACTCCTTCCTGTCTGGAAATCACATTTTTAAAACTCTATGGGCTACTTCTTGAAGACTGACTCTTGATATACTAAAGGGAAGATAAAGGAATATTCCCCATCCTTTTCATGATGTATGACCTTTAAGTATAATGTCTTCTTAAAATCCTGTTTTGAATAGCAGATACCCAATAGTAACTCTTCCTTTTTATTTTCATTTCTTCAGGCATCCTAATCTTACCAAGTCTATCACGCACAGATACCTTAGGCTGATTATGCACATGGGAAGGTAAGAAAGAAAGATACTATATTTTTTAAATTATTAGCTGGATTTCTATTTGTTATTTATAATCACTCTATACATTAGTCTTTATTATCTATTCATCTATCTATAATCTTACCAATCATCAGTCAGTTTAAGTGGCTGTGATACATAGAAATATTCTTCTGTTTGTATACATGCCAAAAGTCATGTCTGGAATTTTTTCAGCAAACACTAATAAACATATTTTTTCCTGGCTGGTGAGATTTTGGAGATATTTTGCTTTCTTCTTTGCACTTTTATGAATTATTTGACTTTTTACATAAAAATAGAGTACAAGTTTTATAGAAAAAAATTTTTCTTAAAAATAAAAAAGTTTTATTGATAACATGGAATAATAACAATAGAATTCATCTCATGGTTTTGTGATGAGGATTAAATGAAATTACAGGTGTCAGGTGCTTCCCAAGGTCTACTAGGGGACACTGGTGACACTCAAATGTATTGTTATTTCAGTCTTTTTTCCTAACCATAGTTAATGATTATGGGCATTGTGCTGCTTTTTTCATGTATACCTTGAAAATCTCAATGTATTTTATGGAAAATATCATCTTTTGTGAAAGAAATTTTGGCTATGGTTTAAAAGTTGTACCTAAAATAAATTAGAGGTAACTGTAACAACTAAAATGAGATAAAAAGAGCAAATTTATTAGAGGATAAGATAATGCTTACACAGAATAAGAATAATTCACAGATTAAGAGAGAGCTCAAAGAAATTCAAAGATCTAATTATTCAAGGGAAAAAAATCTATAATAAGCACAAATATTTTCTTCCTGCTCCATCTACAGTTGTGCTAAAAAAATGCATTATAGAAAAGTTTGAGATCATTTTTTCACGCATAGTTTCTGTTAAAATCTGAAAACAATTTAGAGGGATGGTGTCAAGATGGTGGCATAAGCAGACTCTGAACTCACCTCCTCCCATAGATGCAACAAATTTACAACTACTCTTGGAACAATTGCCCCTGCAAGGGAACTGAAAACTGGATAAAAAGAACCCCTGAAACAAGAGACAGTGCTGTCTGAGGTGGAAGAGGCAGAAATTCCTTTCTGAAGAGAAAAAAGCCACCTTCATAAGCTATGGTGCTTCACAGCCAGCCAAGAGCAATCCTAAGTTACGGAGTCTTCCCTGGAGGAGTAGGGGAGCTGTGCAGGGGAGTTTTATCCCTATAAGCAGCTTTTGGATTCACCGCAACCAAGACAAGTGTCATAATACTGGCTTTGCTGGCTGTCAACAACAATGGGGAATACCCCCAGAAAAGCTATCAGACATAAGGGAAAAAAGCACCAGCTTTTAAAGGGCCCATGCACAAATTCATCCATTTAGGAAAGCAACCTAAAATCACCAGAAAGAAAGGTGCACAGTCCTTTGGTGAAAAGACACTCACCTGACAGGCTCTGGGTACATCTCAGTGAGAGGTGAGACCTCTCCAGGAACTAAGACATTGGAAACAGCCATTATTGTGACCTAGTACAGGCATGCTGGCACAGATGCTGGCAGACACTATTAGAATTCTTCTCCTGGCCTGTCAGCCCAGGGTCTGCTGCCCCAGCTAGAGCACTGATTTAATCCAGCTCAGCCAGAGTAGGCGGCCGCCCTAGGGACTGGCTGCACCCTACAGCAATCCCTTGGGCAACTTGTGGGCCTGCATAGGTGGGGTGACTAGAACCTCTGCAGCCAGGCCAGGGGGTCTGCTTCTGTGGGGGCAGGATGTGCACAAGGAGCAGGATTAGTGGGTGGGGCCTCTGTAGTAGGGTGACTGGGTCCACTTCAGTGGGTTGGGTTGCATACACAGGGCAGGACTGTGTTGATGAGGTGTGTGGCTCTGTAGGTGGTAGAGATTGTCAGCAGCAGCAGACTTGTGGTTCTCAAATAGCCACATAGGGGATCAGTTTGATCTTCTAAAGCCTGTAACAACTGGAGGCTCCCATTCCCAGAGCCAGCCCCACTCAGTGACAATCCTGAGAGAGCTGACAACAGCCTTGCAGGCCTGATGCCTACAGCAATTGTAAGCCTCTGAGCCTAGAAACCAGCCACGCTGGGGGCCTACTCATTTAACAGAAAAATTGCAACAGAAAGGTGCTATTAGACTTTTCAGCCAACTGTCCTGGAGCTCCTCATGCCCAATAAAGTCATTAAAGGATCCATAGCATCCATAAACAGCTGAGCATTACAACCAGCTGGCAAGGGGGACAGCCTAGCCTCCCAGGGCACCTGCAGCAAGGGCAACCCTGCCACAACAGGAGGACACAATTAGCCCACACAAGGGACACTCCAGGAATATTTGGAACTGGTGACAAGACAGAAGCACATTGTTGGACCTCATAAGGCATCTCTTACATAGGGCCACATCTCCAAGATTGGGAGACATAGCTGTCCTACCTTATACATAGATATAAGCAGAAATAAAGAGGCAAAGTGAGGAGAAAAAGGAACACGTTCCAAGTAAGGGAACAGGACAAAGCCCCAGAAGAAGAACTAAATGAAACAGAAATAAGCAATCTACCTGACAAAGAGTTCTAACAAAAAAATCATAAGGATGCTCACTGATCTTGGGAGAAGGATGAATGAACTCAGTGAGAACTTCAACAAAGAAGTGGAAAATATAAAAAAGAACCAATCAGAAATGAATACTATACTGGAAATGAAAAATTCACTAGAAGTACTCAATAGCAGAATAGATGATACAAAAGAACAGATCACTGAGCTGGATGAGAGACTAGATGAAATCACCCAAACTGAAAAGATAAAAGAAAAAATAATTAAAAAGAATGAAGACAGTCTAAGGGACCTCTGGGACAACACCAAGTGCACCAACATCTGTATTATATGTATCCCAGAAGGAAAAGAAAGAGACAAAGGGGCAGAGAATATATTTGAAGAAATAATAACTGA
Organism: Equus przewalskii; assembly: GCF_037783145.1. Lineage (NCBI taxonomy): Eukaryota > Metazoa > Chordata > Mammalia > Perissodactyla > Equidae > Equus > Equus przewalskii. The sequence continues at coordinate 20,226,658 of NC_091850.1, forward strand.
AAAATTTCCTAATCTGAGGAAGGAAACAGACTTCCAAGTATGAGACATACAGAGAGCACCAGACAAGATAAATCCAAAGAGGCCCACACCAAGGCAAATTATAATTAAAATGTCAAGAATTAAAGAGAGAATCCTAAAAGCCACAAGAGAAAGGCAACAAGTTACATACAAAGGCAATCCCATAAGGCTATCAGCTGACTTCTCAGCAGAAACCTTACAGGCCAGAAGGGAGTGGCATGATATATTTAAAGTGCTGAAAGGAAAAAACCTACAGCCAAGAATACTCTATTGGCAAGTTTATCATTCAGAATGGAAGGAGATATAAAGAGCTTCCCAGACAAACAAAAACTAAAGGAGTTTATCACCCAGAAACCAGCCTTACAAGGAATGCTAAAGTGACTTATTTAAGTGGGAAAAAGAAGAGCACAAATAGGAATAAGAAAATTATCCAAAAAAAAAAAAAGCAATAAAATCACTGGTAAAGGCAAATATACAGTAAAGGTAGCAGATTAATTACAACCAAAGCTAATATGAAGGTCAAAAGACAAAAGTACTAAAACTATCTTTTTCCATGATAAGAGTGTACCAGATACACCCAAACACAAAGAAGTTAGATATGATATCAAAAACATAAAATGAGGGAGGAGGGGAGTAAATTAGAAGAACTTTTAGCAAGAGGTCAAACTAAAGAGACTATCAACTTAATATAGCTTGCTATATATGTAGGTTATTATATATGAACCTCATGGTAATCACAAACAAGAAACATATAATAAATACACAAAAAATTAAGAGAAAGGAACCCAAACCTAATAGTAAAGAAAGCCCTCAAATCACAAGGGAAGAGAGCAAGAGAAGAAGAAAGGAGCAGAGAAGAACTACTAAAACACCTAGAAAAAGTAATAAAATGGCAATAAGTGCATACTTATCAATAACTACTTTAAATGTCAATTGACTAAATTCTCCAATCAAAAGGCATAGGCTGGCTGATTGGATAAAGAAAAAGACCCATATATATGCTACACACAAGAGACACACTTCAGACCTAAAGACACTCACAAAATGAAAGTGAAGGGATGGAAAAAGATACTCCATGCTAATGGCATTGAAAAGAAAGCTGAAATAGCAATACTTTTATCAGAAAAAATAGACTTTAAAACAAAAACTGTAACAAGAGACAAAGAAGGGCACTATGTAATGATAAAGGGAACAATCTATCAAGAGGATATAACACTTATAAATATCTATTCACCCAACATAGGAGCACCTGAATATATAAAGCAATTATTAACAGACATAAAAAGATAAATAGACAGTAACACAATAATAGTAGAGGACTTTAACATTGCACTTACTCCAATGGATAGCTCATCCAAACAGAATGTCAATAAGGAAACATTGCCCTTAAATGGCAGATTAGACCAGATGGGCTTAGTAGATATGTGCAGAACATTCCACCCAAAAACTGTAGAATACACATTCTTTTCAAATGCACATGGAACATTCTCCAGGAAGGATCATATATCAGGCCATAAAACTAGTCTCCATAAAGTTGAGAAGGTTGAAATAATTCCAAGCATCTTCTCTTGCCACAAAAGTATGAAACTAGAAATCAACTACAGGAAGAAAATCAGAAAAGCCACAAATATGCAAAGAGTAAGCAAAATGCTTCTGAACAACAATTGGGTCAATAAAGAAATCAAAGGAGAAATTAAAAAAAATACCTTGAGATGAATGAAAATGAAAATACAACATGCCAAAATTTACGGGATACAGGAAAAGTGTTTCTAATAGGGAAGTTTATAGCAATACAGGCCTATCTCAACAAACAATAAAATCTCAAATAAAAAATCTAACAGTGTCCCTAAAGGAACTGGAAATAGAAGAACAAACAAAGCCCAACATCAGTAGAAGGAAGCAAATAGAAATCAGAGCAGAAATAAATGAAATAGAGACTAAAAGAACAATGGAAAAAATCAATGACATGAAGATCTGGTTCTGTGAAAAGATAGACAAAATTGACAAACCTTTAGCTAAACTCACCAAGAAAAAAAGAGAGAAGGCTCAAATAAATAAAATCGGAAATGAAAGAGGAGAAATTGCAACAGACTCCTCAGAAATACAAACGATTTTAAGAGAATACTATGAAAAGCTATATTACAACAAATTGGATAATCTAGAAGAAATGGATAAATTCTTAGAATCATACAACCTTCCAAAACTGAATAAAGACGAAATAGAGAATTTTAATAGACCAATAACCAGTAAGGAGATCGAAACAGCAATCAAAAACCTCCCAAAGAATAAAAGTTCAGCACCAGATGGCTTCCCTGGTGAATTCTACCAAACATTCAAAGAAGACTTAATACCCATTCCTTCTCAAACTCTTCCAAAATGTTGAATAGGAGGGGAAACTTCCTAACTCATTCTACGAAGCCAACGTTACCCTGATACCCAAACCAGAGAAGGACAACACAAAAAATAAAACTGTAGGCCAATATCACTGTTGAACACAGATCAAAAATCCACAAAAGTACTAGCAAATCAAATACAACAATATATTAAAAAGATCATGCACCATGATCAAGTGGGATTCATTCCAGGGATGCAGGGATGGTTCAACATCTGCAAATCAGTCAATGTGATACACCACATTAACAAAATGAAGACCAAAAATCACATGATCATCTCAATAGATGCAGAGACAACGTTTGACAAGACACAGCATCAATTTATAATAAAACTCTGAATAATATTGGTATGGAAAGAAAGTACCTCAACATAATAAAGGCCATATATGACAAAGCCACAGTTAATATCATTCTCAATGGAGAAAAACTGAAAGCTATCCCCCTAAGAACAGGAACCAGACAAAGATACGTACTTTCACCACTCATTTAACATAGTATTAGAAGTTCTAGCCAGAGCAATCAGGCAAGAAGAAGAAATAAAAGGAATCCAAATTGGAAAGGAAGAAGTGAAACTGTCACTATTTGCAGATGACATGATTTTATATACAGAAAACCCTGCAGAATCCACCAGAAAACTTTTAGGAATAATAAAGGAATACAGTAAAATTGCAGGACACAAAATGAACATACAAAAATCAGTTGTGTTTCTATACAATAACAATGAAGTAGCAGAAAGAGTAATTATGAATACAATCCCATTTATAATTGCAACAAAAAGAATAAAATACCTAGGAATAAACTTAACCAAAGAGGTGAAAGATCTGTACACCAAAAACTATAAAACATTGTTGAAAGAAATTGAAGAAGGCACAAAGAAATGGAAAGATATTCCATGCTCTTGGACTGGAAGAATTAACATAGATAAAATGTCCGTACTTCCTAAAGCAATCTACAGATTCAATGCCATCCCTACCAAAGTTACAACTACAATTTTTCAACAAGGAATCCTAAAATTTATATAGAACAACCAAAGACCCTGAATAGACCCTGAGAAAAAAGAACAAAGCTGGAGATACCACACTCTGATTTCAAAATATACTACAAAGCTATAGTAATCAAAACAGCATGGTATTGGCACAAAAACAGACACATAAGTCAATGGAAAAGAATTGAGAGTGCAGAAATAAACCCATATGTCTTTGGACAGCTAATTTTTGACTAGGGAGCCAAGAACATACAATCGATAAAGGAGTCTCTTCAATAAAAGGTGTTGGGAAAACGGGAGAACCACATGCAAAATAATGAAAGTAGACCATTATCTTACACCATACACAAAAATTAACTCAAAATGGTGGCCAACTCTGTGGCACAGGATAATGTTGGTCGCCCTAGCCCTCCTTCATTGAACTGCCTCTTCCAGTTACCAGCATCTACACCATACACCCACTCCCCAACACATAATGTTCTCAGACTTCAGAAACTGGCTTTGTCTGCTAGAACAGTCTTGAAAGTAGCTAGAAATTTACATCCCCCAGGGTGAGCCTTCAGAAATGACTGTTCAGGGCCAGCCCAGTGTCGTAGTGGTTAAGTTTGCTTCAGCGGCCTGGGGTTCACCAGTTTGGATCCCGGGTGTGGACATGGCACCGTGTGGCAAGCCATGCTGTGGTAGGCGTTCCACATGTAAAGTAGAGCAAGATGGGCACGGATGTTAGCTCAGGGCCAGTCTTCCTCAGAAAAAAGAGGAGGATGGGCAGATGTTAGCTCAGGGCTAGTCTTCCTCGGAAAAAAAAAATTAATTCAAAATAGATTAAAGACTTAAATGTAAGACTTGAAACCATGAAACTTCTAGAAGAAAACATAGGCAGTACCTCTTTGACATCAGTCTTATCAGCATATTTTCAAGTACCATGTCTGATTGGGCAAGGGAAACAATAAAAAAAATAAACAAATGGAACTACATCAAACTAAAAAGCTTCTGTACAGCAAAGGAAATCATCAACAAAATGAAAAGACAACCTAACAATTGGGAGAAGATATTTTCAAACCATATGTCTGATAAGGGGTTAATATCCAAAATATATAAAGAAGTCATATATCTCAACAACAATAAAACTAACAACCCAATTAAAAAATGGGAAAACGATCTGAACAGACATTTTTCTAAAGAAATATACAGATGGCTAACAGGCACGTGAGAAGATGTTCAATGTCAGTAACTATCAGGGAAATGCAAATCAAAACTACAATGTGATATCACCTCATTCTTGTCAGAATGGCTATTGATTAACAAGAAAGGAAATCACAAGTGTTGGAGAGGATGTGGAGAAAAGGAAACTCTCATACACTCCTGGTGGGAGTGCAAACTTGTACAGCCACTACGGAAAACAATATGGAGATTCCTCAAAAAATTAAGAATAGAACTACCATATGATCCAGCTATTCCACTGCTGGGTATTTATCCAAAGAACATGAAAACATGAATGCATAAAGATACATGCACCTCTATGTTCGTTGCAGCATTATTCACCATTGCCAAGACTTGGGAGCAACTTAGGTGCCCACCAAGGGACGAATGGATAAAGAAGATGTAGCACATATACACAATGCAATACTATTCAGCCATAAAAAATGATGAAATCTGGCCATTTGTGACAACATGGATGGACCTTGATGGTATTATGCTAAGAGTAATAAGTCAGAGGGAGAAAGTCAAATTCCGTATGATCTCACTCATAAATAGAAGATAAAAACAGCAACAAACAATCACGTAGAGACAGATTGGATTGGTGGTTATCAGAGGGGAGCAGGGAGGGAGGAAGGCAAAAGGGGTAATTAGGCATGTGTGTATGGTGACGGATTGTAATTAGTCTTTGGGTGGTGAACATGATGTAATCTACACAGAAATCAAAATGTAATGATGTACACCTGAAATATATTTAATGTTATAAATCAATGTTACCACAATAAAATAAATAAATAAGTAAATAAATAAATAAAAACAATTTAACCACTTCAATGTAAATTTGCTAATAAACCAGACAAGACAAAATTATGAGTGCTCAAGACTGAAGGAGAGTAGTGTAATAAGATTCTGCCAGGAAAAGTTCCCCTAAAGACTTTTTTTTAGTTATAGTAATGATTCCCAATGGGAAGCAACAGAAATATGTGTAACTGATTCTTTGGCCGTAAGATTTTTTACCCAGACAATTCAAGATACAATTTTAAAATTCTCATTCTTTTATTTGCTTTATCTGTTTTATTTTTGTTCAGGCATTCTCATTCCCAATTTTCCATTTATTTTCATAATGTTTGGGTAACTTTCTCTATTTTAAAATTTTTCTATAGGTATTAATTCCTTTATTAACTCAATTCTTAAAGACTAACATGAAGTGTTTATGACTAGAGGGCTTGCAAACTCAAGTCAAGTATTAAAGATTCATTCCAGCTAAGGCAGATATCTATGCCTCCTTCATTTGCCTTTCAACATAAGAAATGCCAGCAAGAAGTATAGTTGTCTCTGGGAGGGAAATGAAGGCTTCAGTTAACCCGGATTCTCAGAGCCATTGGCAGTGGTCTAATCTTAGAAGGGGAGATCTGGTGGACCCACACCCTATGTGGACTTCTTTTTCAGTATCTTGAATCTCTAATCAATTGTGAAGTTTCATGGGAGGAATACAGTAATTATTTGTCACAATAAATTGTATCCCTTGAACTAGAATTTTTTGTGATGGTTTTACTCTGATCATTTAGAGAGAGTCTATAATTTTCCATCTTTTAAATGGAGAGATCTAGATTCTAGCTGTTTTATGAGATGACTACGTGAAAGCACCTTAACCAGGACCTAGGACATTGGAGACACTCTGAATTGTTAGTTTTCTTACCTTTTTTCTAGACTGAGAAAATTAATATACACTGCTCACTTTGTTAATGCAAATCTAATGAATTTTCTGGGTCGTGATATTGAAAAAAGCCAAATATATACTCAGTCATTCAGAGGAAAAAGGAAGCTTTCTAATTCCTGAGCCATGAATTTCCCATTAATGTTTTAATTCTTTAATCCATAGAGGAAGCCATGGCTGGCTAATAATATAACAGAAAGTTTACCTATAAATCTTCTGAAAAATACATTGCATATATACTAAAGGTATAGTCATATTTTAAAAGTAAAATGAGAACTTGTTTTATGTATCACATCCTGTAGCGACATGAGACTTTTAAAATGAACAATTATTTTTATTACTCCCTTATTAATTTTAAGGTGGATTTCTGGGTTAAAATCGTCAGATATGGTCAATACAATCATCTTAAGAAAAACAAAAAGGTAGAGCTTATGTTTTCATCATTGCTATTTCAGGAACCATCAGGATTTCAAAGGCTTATTATTTAAATCCCCTTGCTTTTGTTTCCACAAACTAACAAAGATATATCTGAAAACCATTATTTCTCTTTTGCCATTTTGTTCTTAATATAAATGATGCAAGGGTGCTCTCTCTTTTTCTTATTTCTTAGACATTGGCTTATGCTTTTAGAATTAAGAAGGTATGGACACAGGAAAATGAAGGAAACACTATTGGAAACTTCCTTAAAGAAGGAACTTTATTGAAATAGCAAAATATAATAGAGAAGACAGATTCTAGTGAAAACTGGTGTGGCTGGCTTTAGGTAACATTGATATTAAAGGGAAACCTTATTCATATTTCTCAGCCCACAGCATGTATAAAATTAGCAGTTAAATGAAGAATTCAGAATGAAAAAGATGTTAAAAATATATCTCGATATGGACCAGCCCTTGTGGCCTAGTGGTTAAGGTCAGTGCTGTCTGCTTTGACCCCTGGGGTTTGGTTCTGGGCATAGACCTACACTGCTTTGTTAGTGACCATGCTGTGCTGGTGGCCCGCATACTAAAAAATAGAGGAAGATTGACATGGATGTTAGCTCAAGGTGAATCTTCCTCAGCAATATATATATATATAAACCTTGATAAAATATTCTCTTTCTTCTGTAAAATTTGTAAATTAGCTATTGGAACCTCCCACTGCTACCAAACTCTTGTTCTGAAAGCATACCATTAGTCTTCACCAGAGCCTCCCACAGGTTATTATATCTCATTTAAATTTTCTTTACCCCTGTCTTTCCTCCCTATCATTCCTTCTTCTCTCATAGGCTCAGCTAGCAGTGAATATCATCATAAGAAATTAATAAAGTAAATGAACAAATATACATAAGATAGAATACAATAAATATCGGACAGAGTAAAAATGATTCCTATTAAAATTCTAATTTAGAGTCTCTGCATTTATATTGTCACCTGCACCTTATCTTTGATCCTCTTGCTGCTCAGCGCGTGGTCCTTGGGCCAGTAACCTCACATCCAGGTGTCTCATATGCCCATTAAAATTTGATAAAACTACTCAGCCTACCTAGAAAATGATATCAAAACTTCTTATCCTTATGTTACTTAGGCTTAAGACTCAAACTACAGACAAGCTTCTTAAAATAATTTTATGTCAGGTTTTAATGGTTAAATTCAATAAAACTACCTTTAATGTTGATAAAATGATGCTAGACAACATAGAAAAGTGGACTAAATCAGTCAATTTTTAATTTGCAAAACCTTTCCCACTTCAACACGCTGTTCAATTTTCTGTTTTCTGTTAGATATCAGCCACTGAAATCTGAGAAAAAGGACTCTACTAGACTCACACCACTATGGTGGGCTGGAAAATTCAGGTTCTTTTAATCTTCCCACCTCTCCGTTCATGATATCCATTGATATTTCAGGTGATCTCTGATTCTGATTTTCCTTTACATTTCTCTAGCCACCAGTCCAGTCTCATCCCTAACAAACATCTTGGCCTCCATCCCGTCTCTGCCCCTTTCACTGAGCTTCCTAAAAACAATATTTCTTAAAGTGGGTTTATAGGAAAACCTGTTCTATACTATATTAACAAGAATGACTTCCCCACAGTGCTCACTGGCAAAGGTGTCTAGGAAATGCTTGATAAAGCACAAGAGGGTTCTTTACCAGCTGGTGGGCCACACTTTGAATAGCACTGTACTGAAAGTAGTGTAGTCTTTAGTCTGGGAAGATTAGAAATTTTAAAAAAAGAAATCCAAAATGAGTCCTTGACCTCAACTTTCATAGGCTTCTGGTCATTTAGTTATCATCAATGGGCTAGATGTATAAAGTGTTTTTGGACTTTATTTGACCAGAGACCCTCTTTTTCACATAGCATCTACATTGATTGGAATTCTGTGACTATGTCTCAAAAAATATAATTAGAAAAACCTGCTTTCCTCATGTTCTTCTGTTTAGGAACTTAAACCGGCTTCCTACTCTCTATCACACCAAGTTCAAAATTCTGGGGTTTTTTTCCTTTAGGATTTATCTGATCTGATTCTGCCCTATTGTCCTACCTGCCCCAAATTATGCCCCCTTGGCTTTACAACACCCACAGTCAGCTATGAGGAAGGCTTGTGTTTCCCCTGATCTCTACATAAACAATACAAAACCCCGCATCCCCAGGCCTCTGCTCACAACTTTCTCCTCCCCTGGAAAGAACCTTTTGGCCCACTGCTCAAATGTGAAGCATATTTAAGGCCCAGTAAAGTTCCAGAGTTCTCTGTCTTGGATTGAGTTCCCCTAAAGTAGACCCAGAACAGATGATTTGTGTGAAACTGATTTATTAGGAAGGTCCCGGAAAGAGTAGGTAGGGGCTGAGGAAGTAAGGCCAGGATGAGAAGAGGCCAGGCAAGGGCTCCACGGAGTGACATCCCAGAAAGGGTCACTTGGGGTCAGCCTCACAGGGGAGCTCTGGAGAGAGTGTGGTGACACCTCTGAACTGTCTCATCCAGAGTGCAGGAGGCCGGGTGCCCAAGGCATTGATTAAGGGCTGTGCCTGGTTGGGGGGAAAGGCAAAAATTCACAGGCATTCCCATCTAACCTCTGACAAAGACACTTGGGTGCTGGCTGCTGGGATTGGAAGCACATGGGAGCCTACGAGTGCAAAACTCTTAATGTGATGGGGTGAAGTGGATCATGAATGGCATCAGCTGCTACTTCCCCTCACCCTTCTCTGACCATGGAGATTTCTGTTGATATGAGTCTCACTAAACCTGGCACTAGCATTACTTAGTTTTGCACCTACTTGCTTTTTACTTCCATGTATATATTTTTCCTAAATTCAGAAAGATTTTAAGCTCTTCCCGAACAACGTCCACTCATGATAATTCTCTTGTAATTTGTGCATTCCCAAGCAAACTCATTCATTTACTTAGGAAATTAATTACTAAATAAAAACTAATCTTTGCTTACCAACAATATGAATACAATACTGTCATGATTCCAATGCTTATTTGTCTAATGGGAGAAGCTAAGGTAGATGTTGGGATTAAATTCTGTTGGATCAGAATTTAAGGGAAGATGATCATTTTTTACCACCGAGTAGTAACTGAACTGGACTGAAATTAAGAAACTAGTTCCTTTCCTTTGATATATTCTTTTTTCCTTTTTCTCCCCAAAGCCCCCTGGTACATAGTTGTATATTCTTCTTTGTGGCTCCCTCTAGTTGTGGCATGTGGGACGCTGCCTCAGCGTGGTTTGATGAGCAGTACCATGTCCACGCCCAGGATTCGAACCAACGAAACACTGGGCCGCCTGCAGTGGAGCGCGCGAACTTAACCACTTGGCCACGGGGCCAGCCCCCTTTCCTTTGATATTTTGATCACAATAAAGTAAATTCTTGTTCTGGGTTGGAAAAATCAGCAAGACTATCAGATAGGTTGATGTGAGGGGAGCTGACAATGCAATTTGGAACGAGAAGACCTGAGTCCATAGTTCTGCATCACCACCTACTTTATATCCCAGATGGATTTAAAACATTTAGTACTTTATTTTCTTTTTCTTTTATATAGGGTTGCTAGTAATAATAATTTTTCTCTTCTCTATCTTTGTTTTAAGGGTTAAATGAGATAATAAAGTACAAAAGGACCTTATAAATCATAAAGAAGTGTCCAGTTTAGCAGTCATAGTAGGTACAGTAGAATATACTATATATGTATAATATAGTGGAATAGTTGTAGTTTTTACTCAAAAGCAAACAATGTTAGAGTCCAGTTAAAATAAATTTTTCTAGAAGCCAAAAACTCTTAATCAACTCAAAATTCCAAGTTGATTTTCACTTAAGATTTTTATAACTATAAAATGTTTAGTGTATAATCACTGAGTGAAAGATAAGGTTGCTGCTTAAAAACTCAGTGTTGGTAATCTAGCCGTTGTTTCAGGCTGCATGTTTCAAATTGTATTGCCTTCCCAGATCATTTTTTTTTATCATTAAGGTAGTTTTTAGCATGAGAGGCTCAAAATTGCCAATTAATTAAAACCATTGCCCAGTGGCCTTCAGATGCGTATGTAACCCTGATTGAGCTCTGCAGCTGTGAGAGCAACCCTTGAATAATAACCTCATCTCATAATTGGTTGCATGATGTTATACCTCTCAAATATGCAGTCTGATGGACCAAACAAAGACTAGAGAGCCTGAGTTTTTCTATCCTTTTTTGGCATATAGATTGATACTGCATTTAATCTTTTAGAGAGCTCTTTGAAATTAATATTTGGGACAAGTATTCTAGATTTTGACTTGTTCTGTTTCATGCTGGAAACATTCTTCTCCTCTAGCTGCCTCAGACACAACAGAAATAATGCTGCTGGTAATACAGGCTCTCTGGCTCGCTGCCAACCAGTGCCAAGAGAAAAGAAAGCAGCAAAGGCCACTGAGCAGTTTCTGGGCTCCATGCACAAGTCCTGCAGCCCCTTTGCAGTGAGCTCTAATTCCGTGGCAGCTGCCTGTGTCATCGCCTCTCAAGGAAAGCCAACATTCTTAGGCTCATTAGTGGAAACATGGCTTCCCTGGTATCCTGAACATTCTGCATCTTTGAACCAGAGAATCTGAATAATAATTGTTACCTTTTAGTGAGCATTTACATCATGTTAGAAACTATGACATGCTCTAGGCTTTTTCTCATTTAATCCCAGAAGCAGATACAATTTTGATGCCATTTAGTTATGGAAAATGAGGTTTAGAGATTACAATAATTTCTCATCTTCAGCCAGGTTTCCCTGGAGCAGAACCAGAGTTGAGATTTCTGATGGAAGTGATTTATTAAGAAAGTGCCTACAAGAGAAGCCAATAAGAAAGAAGGGAAGCAGGGTGGGAGGTGGAATGGGGCGGGGGGAAGCCAAATAAGGAAGAAACTTGGCAAACTCTCCTGGGTGTGGCTTTAGCTTATTAGCACAGGGGAGCTCTGGAGTGTGAGGTAAGCCTCAAGGTTACACAAATCTGAAACAAGGGAACTCAGGCCTTTGTATGCCCTCACTGAGCAGTCATTTCTTTTCTTTTTTATTTTTTTTTAGGAAAATTAGCCCTGAGCTGACATCTGCTGCCAATCCTCCTCTTTTTTTGCTGAGGAAGACTGGCCCTCAGCTAACATTTGTGCCCATCTTCCGCTACTTTATATATGGGACGCCTGCCACATCATGGCTTAACAAGCAGTGCCATGTCCGCACCAAGGATCTGAACCAGTGAACCCCAAGCTGCTGAAGTGAACTTTACCACTACGACACTGGGCTGGCCCTGAACAGTCATTTCTGAAGGCTCACCCTGGGGGGATGTAAATTCCTAGCTACTTTCAACACTGTTCTAGCAGACAAAGCCAGTTTCTGAAGTCTGAGAACATTATGTGTTGGGGAGTGGGTGTATGGTGTAGATGCTGGTAACTGGAAGACGCAGTTCAATGAAAGAGGGCTAGGGCGACCAACATTATCCTGTGCCATCACATAGCTAAAATGCAGCAAAGCTGAGATTTCAACCAAGCTCTGTCTGACTATAACACTCAAGAATTTGTGAGCAACCAGGGTAATGGAGGTTCTGTATATTGTGTCCCATGAGAAGTTGTTGACCAAAGTTAACTGAAAGTATCCTAAAGTAGGGGAAGATTGGAAAGAGAAAAGAAAGTTCTCATAAATTATTTTGAGGGCTGTCAAGCCCTTGGAATTAGGAGTTTTGAACTAGGTTGTTTCCAAGTGCAGATAGAGAATAAAGGGGTGTGAACTACAGGGAAACAGATTGAAGCTTAAGATAAGAAAGACTTTTAGGACAATAATATTCTTCCAGTAATGGAGTCAGCTGCTTCTACAAAGAAAAATTTGGCTATACCTCACAGCGTCAAACGGTCCAGAATATCATCTGTCAAAGAGATGTAGTGTCCCATTACACTGGAGTTGGACTAAAAGATTGGCTTCTAAAGTACTCTGATTTTCTTAAATGAGGACTTAGTTTAGAGGAACCATTTGACTTGTTATCTTGTCATTGTCTGGCATAAATGTTATGGCGATCTTACAAATACACTCCTTTGTTTTAATGCAAAATGAAGTGCACTAACTTCCATTTGAAATATGAAATTGAATGAGTCAATTGCCCTGCTTACCCCCCACCACCTTTTCCATCACATCTGTTCCTTTTGTAATAAGCAAATGAGCCAGGAGACAGGATGACACCTGCATTAGGGAACCGAGTATGTGCAAATGTCCTCTAAATTGCTTAGGATAAATCCGAACTTCATGAAATTCAAGCTAGATGATTGTAAAATAGAGTTTAAAGAGAACAGAACATCATCACAGAGAACATGGGTACAAAATTGAGTCAAAACAACTCAAAATATCTAATCCAGTACAGACAAGTTCAATAATTAATAATCCCACTTGAGAGGAAACTGTTTGCAGACTATCCACAAGTATTTTTACTTATGCTATTAAGTTTTTCAAAGACTGACACTGAAGGTCTTAAATTATTCAAATTCTATGTATTTATTTTAAAAACATTGAAATCTTGAGAAAGACTCCTTTGTTCCAAAAAGAGGCTTTCTTTCCCTTTTTAAATAGTGTCACATCTAAATAGTCAATTAACAGGAGCACTAAGAGTAGTTAACCAACTCATCTGAATTAGTTCTTACCTTTTAGTGCTACTTCAGGACAGGCAGAGCGAAGTGCAGAGTTGAACAATTAGCCATGATTTTAGTTACAGAGTCTTCAGGTTAAAAGCTTCTGTGTTTTTCTTTTTTTTTTTTTATTGAGTTAATGATAGGTTACAATCTTGTGTGATTTTGGTTGTACATTAATGTTTGTCATTCGTGTTGTAGGTGCACCACTTCACCTTTTGTGCCCATCCCCCACCCCACCTTTCCCCTGGTAGCCACTAAACTGTTCTCTTTGTCCACATTTTTAAATTCCTCATATGAGTGGAGTCATACAGAGACTTTCCTTCTCTAACTGGCTTATTTCACTTAACATAATTCCCTCAAGGTCCATCCATGTTGTTGCAAATGGGATGATTTTGTTCTGTTTTGCAGCTGAGTGGTATTCCATTGTATACATATACCACAACTTCTTTATCCATTCATCTGTTGATGGGCACTTAGGTTGCTTCCATGTCTTGGCTATTGTAAATAATGCTGCAATGAACATTGGGGTGCATAGGACTTTTGGAATTGCTGACTTCAAGCTCTTTGGATAGATACCCAGTAGTGGAATGGCTGGATCCAACTTCCCAAAGACCCACATGAAGATTCCAGCTCACTATTTATTCGGTCTTTATATCGTATGGTAGTTCTACTTTTAATTTTTTGAGGAATCTCCATACTGTTTTCCGTAGTGGCTGCACCAGTTTGCATTCCCACCAGGAGTGTATGAGGGTTCCATTCTCTCCATAACCTCTCCAACATTTGTTACTATTAGATTTAGATATTTTTGTCATTCTAATGGGTGTAAGGTGATATCTTTTTCTCATAGAAATATGATATCTTTCGCTTAAAGAGCACATTTATAGGTGACGGATAGCAACTAGATTTTTGGTGGTGAACATGATGTGGTCTATACAGGAGTCAAAATATCATGATATATACCTGAAATCTATATAATGTTATCAACCAATGCTACCTCAAACTTTTAAAAAAGAAACAAATACAGTACCTTTGAGCAAGTCCCCATGTGCTAAATGACAGCCTGGCTCATTGCAGAATTCCTCTCTTCTAAGAAATTGGCCCTGAGCTAACATCTGTTTCCAATCTTCCTCTTGTTTTTGTTTTTGGTCCCCAAAGCCCCAATACATAGTTGTATGTCCTAGTTGTAAGTCACTCTAGTTCTTCTATATGGGATGTTGCCACAGCATGGCTTGATGAGCTGTGTAGGTCTGCGCCAGGATCCCAACTGGTGAAACCCTGGGCTGCTGAAGCAGAGAGTACAAACTTAACTCAGCTGTGGGGCTGGCCCCAGATTTCCTATGTTTTGTAAAGCATGTTATATCTAACTTTTTTCACTCAATGTTACGTTTTTAGATTTATCCATGGTAGCAGATGTAGCTGTAATTCATTTGTTTTGGCTGCTGTGAAATATTCTCTTGTGTGACCGTATCACAGTGTATTTATCCATTTTCAAGTTAATGAAACTTTAGGTTATTTCTAATTTTTTTGCTTTTATTGACTGGGCTGCATCTTGTATGTCTCCTCATTCACAGGTTGGTTTCCCCAAGGCTTAGGACATGATTTTTTCCATCTCTTCAAGATGGTTCCGTAAGCTCTCTGGTGTGGCTGCACTGATCTGCACTTTTACCCTTGATGTGCAGAAAGGACCAGAGACCAGTGTGTGGGAATATTGTCCTTTGGGAGTTACTCCTATAATGTACATTAGTCAAGGAGATAACACGGAAGGATGGGCTTCAAAAGGCAAGACAGATGGTTACAGCTGTATTATGGATAATTGTGTGAGTAGCGCAATTAAGTGTATAACCTAATTGTGAAGACAATTTTGAACCTCCATTTTGGTAGGCATAAAGCACAGTAAAGGCCATGAAACTAAGGACAGTTCCATAAAGACTGAATAAATAGTGAGCTGGAATCTTCATGTGGGTCTTTGGGAAGTTGGATTTTCCTCTTCCTGACAGCATTTCTGCTCTTTGTACATAGGTCTATGGCTTATTTACTTTTACATCTTTTAATATCTTTCTGTATCAATAAGGCCTTTGCCTAATTTTTTCTACTAGGGTCATAATTACATAAGCTCTGTCAAGACCTTAGTATGGGCTTCATATTGTGTGGTCAGAATCAGCACCACTTTTTCAATTTAATAGATAATTATTGACTACCTACTAGCTGCTACTCTTCCAGGCCCTGACGATTTGGCAGTGAGCAACACAGAGGAGCTCCTTGCACACACAGAAATTACAGTTTAGTGGGGAAGAAAACAGCAAAAATGAGAACACAATAATTCCACATAGTATTAAGGGAGTTGAAGGAATTAAAACAGTGATTCGAGAGTATCTGGCACTAATCGACAACATATTTATTATGAACACATTCCAGGTACCAATGACATGGCATCAATTCTTATCAATTTTGTACAGTGTGCAAGGTACCAGTCAACAGAGGCTTTATCTTCCTTTTTTTTTTTTTAGAATTTTCTGGAGTGAGGAAGATTGTCACTGAGCTAACATCTATGCCAATCCTCTTCTATTTTGTATGTGGGATGCCACCACAGCATGGCTTGATGAATGATGTGTAGGTCTGCTCCTGGTATCTGAACCTCCAACCCGGGGCCACTAAAGCAGAGCACACGAACTTAACTGCTAAGCTACCAGGCCAGCCCCAAGGGTTATCTTTTGAACTTGATTTTAGATGACCTAACAATATTATGATGTGAGGGCTTTTGATATCATCATGATCATAGTATGATAGTTATTATCACAGTAATTTTATATTTATTATGTAAGAGAGGAAGAATGTAGATGTTTCAAAAAAAGAAATTAATAATCCATCAAAAGAGATCACACATCATGCATGAAAAGTAACCAGAACACACAGTAGTATTAGCTGGCTATCTATAGGAGGTGCATACACTGAGAACTAAAGAAGTTCAGGAAAAAACATGTCATGTTGGCGTCGTCAAGAAAGAATTCCATGAGGAGGCATGATTTAGGGTTGAAGGCTGATTACTGTTTGATACTGAGATTGTAAACTTGAATCTGTATGGCATTATAATTCTCTATAAAATTAATTCATTTACTCTAGTAGCTTTCTTCTTGTCCCAGATTCCATTCTGAATTAATCGGACTTCCATCTGGCATCTGCTTATTAGGCCTTGATCTCTTGCCCAGAATGGCTTTCAATTGTTCTTTCCTTGTCTCTTCCTAGCCTCCTGGTTTTACTTCTATTGTGGTAGGTGGATCTGGAATTCCTCTGTGCCCCAAATCACCTGCATGCTGCCAGGCTTGTCCTAAAATGGCTTCTCCCTTCCCTTCTATTACTTGCCACTATGACAATCAATGTGCAGAAATGGAGTCACACAAAGGAGAACAAAATCATAGTGATTTTCTCTGGCTCAGAAAAAAAACCTGTTGGCAGCAGTCTTCTTTCAGAATTCCATTCTAAACAGCTACCTTCACAAGTTTCCTTCAATTTCATTCTATTTTGGTTTAAAATAAAGTAGGAACAAGATAAAGAGCCTAACAAGCTTTGCTGCATTGACAATTAAGAAGCACAGTTTAAGGATAAGTAGGTGAGTATGGAAGTCAAGCTGAGGAAAAAGAAAAGAAGGGATATATTAGGGATCCCATATAAGGGAAAGGAATAAATGAAATTGTGAGAAGAAAGGAATATATAGAATTCTAAATACTAGCAACTGAAAAATATAGGGCCTAATGAAGCATCCAAGATTTTTCTAAAAGGATTCTGAATACATTTCAGTATTAGACTGTTTCAGGAACTCAAAATAACTCCAAAAAAACAAAAAATAGATTCTCATTCATTTACTCAATATATTTATGAATTGTGTTCAATACAGCCATCTTTGCAAAACTGAGATAAAGAGCTGAATTTCTGCCTTTGAAGAGCTTGTCATCCAGAATGGAGACAGACATTCAGACGCACCATTACAGTGGAATATGATCATTAACTGAAGCAGCTCTGGGGGGTGGGGGGTGAGAGCATAGTGGAGGCAGTATCTACTTAAGTTTTCTCTGGGTAATAACATCTTATCTCTAACGTGGCTTTAGAAACTTTCTGCATCTCTTCAATTTTATATTATACTTTAAATTTCAAAGCTAGGTTCATTGATCTTCAAACCTTTTAATTTTCTTTTTCTACAAAATGGGATCCAATTGCTTTTCCTTTCTTCACTCTTCTTCATTTCTCTGCTCCATTTTACAGCTACATTCCACCCAATTCTGATTTCTTATACTCAAATCTCTCACTCCTTCCTCCTGGCTTTCTCTTCTAGGCTTAGGGACTGCGCATCAACCATATTTTCTATTTCATCGCTCTCCTCTAACCAGGTATAGTGCCTAGTGCTGCGTTCTGCTCCACAAAGGCTTGTTGACAAAATGCCAAAAGTTTCTAAAGCCACCCCAGAGACGCGGTGTTATTGCAATGCTATCTTCGTATGGATTTCGCAAAGAAATCAAGGGAACTGATTAAACAGCGACTGTACTTTTACTGCGGAATTGCCTCTCTGAGAATCAGTGGGAAGTAAATTACAGGAAGGAAACCTGCAGGAAAGTTGCTCTTGATTAGACATCACTTTCACTGACCGCTCAAGGGGAAGCCCAGAGCTCAGCAGTGGGACATTTTGACACAGAGCTCAGAAACCACATGAGCCAGCACCAAAGGAAAAACAACTAGTTAAAGGAACTGGATTGGGGTTCTGGCTTAGCAAGGACAGGAAGCCTAATGATTCATTCACTGGTCAATATTTTGCAAGGAAAATATAAACTCATCATGTGGGAGAATACTGCTTTCCAAGCGGGAGCCCCCATAAGTGTACCAATGACATATTTTTTTTAAAGTTATTATTTACTTTCTAATTGTTCTCAGCACAAAATTCCTATATAAATGGGTATTTCTGTAAGATATAAACAACGCACAAATGTGCAAAGTAAAAGGCTAAATTTCCTCTCTATTCTTCCCCTCAAAGGTAACCTCCATGAACTGATATGCATTTTCCCTGTTTTTCATTTCTCCATATATGCTATGTGCAATGGATTTTAAAAATATATAAGGATGAGATGTTACAAATTTGTATTGCCAGATTTGTAGCTCTGTGATTTTAATTTCACTTACCATTCTTTATTGAGATCACTAAGTTAGTACTAGACATTTAACTATACTAGTACAATGTATGAGGATTTATACTGAATTAATTCAAATTCAAAGCAGCGTTACGTTGGCTAAATTTTCTCTTCTGTTGGCCTTGTTTTCAAAAAAGTGATTGGGTCGCAAATGGCTAATTCATTTGGTGTTTGGTATTTGAAATAACTTAAAATATGAACAGGGAATGGTTAATCATGGAGCTTGAAGCAGAGTAGGCACTTAATA
The DNA here is from genome assembly GCF_037783145.1 of Equus przewalskii. NCBI lineage: Eukaryota > Metazoa > Chordata > Mammalia > Perissodactyla > Equidae > Equus > Equus przewalskii. Next base: position 20,245,488 of record NC_091850.1, read on the forward strand.
AATACTTGTTCAATTCTACTTAATATCTCTTAGTACGCTGTTACAAGTGAATAGTAGCGCCCTCTCAGTTTATCTACCTACATATTGCAAGATATCTTCCAAGGAACTGAGTCTATCTTATTTTATGAATCAGTTTACAAATATTTATCGGCTGCTTACTATGGTCAGTCAACAAAACTCACCCACCATGATGCGTCTTATCTATACCAGGAGTTTTGGAGGTTGGAAGTCATTCTCAAATCAATAACAATAAACTGTTATTTGTGTAGAGTGCTTTGCTGTTTACAAGATACTTTCACATGCCTCATCCCACTTAACACTCACAACAGCTTTGAGAGACAAGTATCATTCCCGTTTGAGAGAAAGAAAGTGAGCCTCTGATCATAATTGAGCATCCCAAGTCACTTAACTGAAAAGTGAAAAAGGCTCAGATTCCCTTGCTTCAAACTCAGAGCTCTTCTGATATATTTTTTCCTGTACAAAATTTACTGCCCTATAGGACTAACACATTTTTAAAAAAATTAATTCACGCCTGAAGTGCTATTTATAAAAAGTGGGAAAGTCTCTGTTGGCATAGAAAATAACAGTTTAGTACATTATGAGGATATATCTACATTAAATCAGTAGTATATTCTACCTCTCTGGTTCTCAATATGTGTTCCCCTGACCGGGAGCATCAGCATCCCCTGGAGACTTGCTGGAAAAGCAAGGCCCCACCCTAGGTCTACTGAATCAGGATCTGCTGCGGGGCTCAGCAATCTAGATATGATAAACTTCTTAAGCTATTCTGATGCACATTAAAACTTGAGAACCATAGTTCTATCCAGTAAACTGGCAGAAGATAAACAACTTGCTATACACATCTAAGCAACTCACCTTCCTGCTGACATAGATTCCTATTGAGGTCCAAAGACATACCTTCCACAGAGATCAAAGGACAGCTTTCTCCCTTGAAATACAAGCAGCTACTCTCTGTCAGGGCTTATTGCTTCCAGGTATAGTAGTAGGGTTTCACTTCCCTTATCGTATTCTCTGTATTTCTTGCTATTGTGAAAGCTATTTTTAAAAACCTCTTCAATATATTTCTCTCTTGATTCCAATTTCCCCACATAGGAATATGAAATAATTTTATTCATTTTCCCAATTTATTAAACTCTGAAAGCTAAAAAGAAAAAGAAAATAAACAGACAAAACAGAATAAAAAGAAAATTTCCCAAATCTTTTTTTTTTTTTTTGAGGAAGATTAACCCTGACCTAACTACTGCCAATCCTCCTGTTTTTGCTGAGGAAGACTGGCCCTGAGGTAACATCCATGCCCATCTTTCTCTACTTTATACGTGGGACGCCTGCCACAGCATGGATTTTGCCAAATGGTGCCATGTCCACACGCGGGATCCAAACCAGGCCCAGGCTGTGGAGAAGCAGAACGTACGAACTTAACTGCTGTGCCACTGGGCCGGCCCCCTCCCAAATCTTAAGTACACAATTGGACAGTAAAATGACAATCAAGATTGCTACTTTTTGGTGACTGTTATTGGGCTGAATGTTTGTGCCCACCCCAAATTCATGTGTTGAAACCCCACCCAACAATGTGATGGTATTAGGAGGTGGGACCTTTGTAGAGTAGTTAGGATTAGATGAGGAGGAGTCCTCATGAATGGGATTAGTGCCCTTACAAGAATCATGAGAGAGCTTACTTCCTCTCTTTGCTCTCTGCCATGTAAAGATGTAAGAAGTCGGCAGTCTGCAACATGGAAGAGAGTCCTCACCAGAAAGTGTTCCTGCCAACACCCTGATCTTGGACTTCCAGTCTCCAGAGCTGTGAGAAATAAATTTCTGTTGTTTATAAGTCCCCTGGTCTATGGTAACTTGTTACAGCATCCCCGAATGGCTAACACAGTGACTAACTGATAAACACACACTTAAGACGTGTGGAGGAGGGATATGAAAAACAAGAGGGTCAGAACCATAGGTTACTGTTCAAAAACTTGTCTCGCATCACGTTATGATTTGAGTTAGCCTTGGACGCGGTTGTCACTGCAACAGAGACCGATTTTACTCATATCATCTTTGTTTGGCTTAGTATCTATTTCATAGACTAAAGGCTCTGGATTCTCCTTGGATACTCTATCATCAGTCTAATGTGAGAGGAAGAGTCTAGTGATAGTTGTTGCTGTTAAGATAGAGGAGTTTCAACTTTTGTATGTAAAGATTCTCATCCAAGGAAAATATTAATTGTTGAATGAATTAATAAACAAATATGCAAGCAGCAGATTTTGAGTACCATGCATATTTCTTCTATCGAAATGAATCAGCCAAATATGTATGATCTGTAAAACCTCTGATGTGCTTTTTGTAAAAAAGTTAATAAACTTTACTTTTTAAAGCAGTTTTAGGTTCACAACAAAATTGAGCAGAAAGTACAGAAAGTTCCCATATACTTCTTGTCCTTGCACATACACAAGCTTCCCCATTATTGATATCCTGCGTCACAGTGGTACGTTTGTTACAGTCAATAAAACTACAATGTCCACAGTTTACATTAGGGTTCACTCTTGATGTATGTTCTACAAGTCTAGACAAAAGTACGACAGCTAGGCATCCTTGTAGTATCATTCAGAATAGTTTCACTGCTCTAAAAGTCCTCTGGACTCTGCCTATTCATTCCTCCCTTCCGCCCCCCTCCAACCTCTGGCAACCTCTGATCTTCTTACTGTCTTCATAGTTTTACCTTTTCCGGAATGTCACTTAGTTGGAATCAGACAATATGTACCTTTTCAGATTGGCTTCTTTTACTTAGTAACGTGCATTTAAGTTTTCTCCAAGTCTTTTCATGGCTTGATAGCTCATTTCTCTTTAGCACTGAATGACACTCCATTGTCTGAATGTAGCACAGTTTATTTATCCATTCATCTACTGAAAGACATCTTGGTTGTTTCCAAGTTTTGGCATTTATGAGTAAAGCTTCTATAAGCATCAATGTGTAGGTTTTTGTGTGGACATAAGTTTTTAATTCAGTAGGATAAATACCAAAGAGCACGACTAGTGGATAGTATGGTAAGTGTGTTTAATTTTGTAAGAAACTGCCAGACTCTTCCAATGTGGTTGTATCATTTTGAATTCCCATTCCAGTGATCTATTTGTCTATTCTTTTGCCAGTACCACACTGCCTTGATTACTGTAGCTTTTTCCTAAGTTTTGAGCAAGTCATTTTTCTTGAAGATGGGTAATGTCAGTCCTCTGGCTTTGTTTTTCTCCTTTCACATTGAGTTGGCTATTATGGGTCTTTTGCTTCTTCATATAAATTTTAGAATGTCTGTCAATATCCGTAACATAATTTTCTGGGATTTTGACTGAGACCGTTTTGAATATATAGAGCAAGTTACAAAGAACTGACAGCTTGACAAAATTAAGTCTTCCTATCCATGAAGGCTGTTGAACTAGCATTATATACCTAGGCTAAGTCATACTTCGTTGTGTTATATAATTCTTTTTGTTTGTTTGTTTGTTTGTGGTGAGGAAGATTGACCCTGAGCTAACATCTGTGCCCATCTTCCTCAATTTTTCATGTGGGACACTGCCACAGCATGGCTTGATGAGTGGTGTGTAGGTCCACACCCAGGATCTGAGCCCACAAATGAACTTAACCACTACGCCACCAGTCCGGCCTCCCTTTAATTCTTTTTATACAGTGTTGGATTCAATTTTCTAATATATTTTTGAGGATTTTTGCAACCATGTTCATGAGAGATATTGTTCTCTTGTAATGTCTTTGTCTGGTTTTGGTCTTAGGGTAATGCTGGCCTCATAGAATGAGTTAAGAAGTAGTCTCTCTGCTGCTATCTTCTGGAAAATATTGTAGAGAATTAGTATAATTTCCTCCTGAAATCTTTGGTAAAATTCACCAGTGAACCCATCTGGGCCTGATGCTCTCGGTTTTGGAAGGTTATTAATTATTGGTTCAATTTATTTGATAGGTATAGGCCTATTCTGATTGTCTATTTCTTCTTGTGTGAATTTTGGAAGATTGTGTCCTTCAGGGATTTGGTCTATTTCATCTAGGTTACTAAATTTGTGGGCATAGAGTTGTTCATAATATTCCCTAATTTTTTTAATGTCCATAGGATCTGTAGTAATGTTCCTTCTTTCACTTCTGATATTAGTAATTCTTGTCTTCTCTCTTTTTTTCTTAGTTAGCCTGGCTAAGGGCTAATCAATTTTATTGATCTTTTCAAAGAACCAACTTTTAGTTTTACTGATTTTTTAAATTGATTCCTTGTTTTTAATTTCATTGATTTCTTTTTTTTTAAATTTTTATTTTTTTCGGATGTACATCATATTTCAAATTCTGGATACATTACATCATGTTCACCACCTGAACACTAATTATAGTGCATCCCCTCACATGTAACCCTAATCACCCCTTTTGCCCTCCCCCCTCCCCCTTCCCCAATGGTGACCACCAGTCCAATCTCCAATGCTATGTGTTTTTTTGTTGCTGTTGTTGTTTTTATCTTCTACTTATGAGTGAGATCATATGGTATTTGACTTTCTCCCTCTGACTTATTTCACTCAGCATAATACCCTCAAGGTCCATCCATGTTGTCACAAATGGCCGGATTTCATCATTTTTTATTGCTGGGTAGTAGTCCATCATGTATAAATACCACATCTTCTTTATCCATTCGTCCCTTGATGGGCACCTAGGTTGCTTCCAAGTCTTGGCTATTGTGTATAATGCTGCAATGAACATAGAGGTGCAAGTATCTTTATGCCTTTCTGTTTTCAAGTTCTTTGCATAAATACCCAGCAGTGGAATAGCTGGATCATATGGTAGATCTATCCTTAATTTTCTGAGGATACTCCAAACTGCTTTCCATAGTGGCTGTACCAGTTTGCACTGCCACCAGAAGTGGACAAGGGTTCCCTTCTCTCCACACCCTCTCCAACATTTGTTGTTTCCTGTCTTGTTAATTATAGCCATTGTGACCGGAGTGAGGTGATACCTCATTGTAGTTTTGATTTGCATTTCCCTGATAGCTAATGATGTTGAGCATCTTTTCATATGCCTGTTGGCCATCTGTATTTCTTCTTTGGAGAAATCTCTGTTCAGATCTTTTGCCCATTTTCTAATTGGATTGTTGGTTTTTTTGTTATTGAGCTGTATGAGTTCTTTGTATATTTTGGATATTAACTCCTTATCTGATATGTGGTTTGCAAATGTCTTCTCCCAATTGTTATGTTGTCTTTTTGTTTTGTTGATGGTTTCCTTTGCTGTGCAGAAACTTTTTAGTTTGATGTAGTCCCATTTGTTCACTTTTTCTTTTGTTTCCCTTGCCCAGTCAGACATGGGACTTGAAAATATCCTCCTAAGACAAATATCAAAAAGCATACTGCCTATGTTTTCTTCTAGAAGTCTCATGGTTTCGGATCTTACATTCAAGTCTTTAATCCATTTTGAGTTGATTTTTGTGCAGGGTGTAAGGGAATGGTCTACTTTCATTCTTTTACATGTGGCTGTCCAGTTTTCCCAACACCATTTATTGAAGAGACTCTCCTTTCTCCATTGTATGCTCTTGGCTCCCTTATCGAATATTAGCTGTCCATAAACTTGTGGGTTTACTTCTGGGCTATCAATTTTATTCCATTGATCTGTGTGTCTGTTTTTGTGCCAGTACCATGCTGTTTTGGTTACTATGGCTTTGTAGTATAATTTGAAATCGGGGAGTGTGATACCTGCAGCTTTGTTCTTTTTTCTCAGGAATCCTTTGGCTATTCGGGCTCTTTTGTTGTTCCATATAAATTTTAGGATTCTTTGTTCTATTTCTGTAAAAAATGTTGTTGGAACTTTGATAGGGATTGCGTTGAATCTGTTCCAGTTTTTATTTCTTTTCTTCTGCTTACTTTGGATTTAATTTTCTTTTCTTTTTCTAGTTTCCCAAGGTAAAAACTTAAATTGTTGATTTTAGATCTCTCTTTCTTCATTTCTAATATATTCATTCAGTGGTATAAATTTCCCTCTAACATGCTTCTCTGCATCTCTCTAATTTTGAGAAGTTATATTTTCAATTTCATTTAGTTCAAAATATTTTAAAATTTTTCTTCAGATTTATTCTTTAGCCTATGTATAATTTAGAAGTGTGTTGTTTAATGTCCAAGCATTTGAGGATTTTTCAGTTATCTTTCTGTTATTGATTTCTAGATTAATTCCTTTGTGAGCTGAGACCAGACTTTGTATGGTTTCTTTTTTTAAAAACATTTTAATTTTTAATTTAAAAAAATTTGTTAAGGTGTTCTTTATGGCCTAGAATGTGGTCTACCTTGGTAAATGTTCCATGTGAGCTTGTGAAGAATGTGTACTTTTCTGTTGTTGGATGAAGTACTTTATAGATGCCAATTACATCCAGTTGATCAATGATGTTCTTAAGTTCAACTATGTTCTTACTGAATTTCTGCCTGTTGGATCTGTCCATTTCTGATGGAGGGGTATTAAAGTCTCCAACCATACTAATAGATTCATGTATTTCCTCTTGCAGTTCTATCAGTTTTGCCTCACACGTTTTGACACTGTTTTTAGGTGCATATGCATTAAGAATTGTTATATCGTCTTGGAGTATTGACCTCATCATTATGTGAAGCCCCTTCTTGTTCCTGATAACTTTCCTTGCTTTGAAGTCTTTCTGTCTGAAATTAATAGACCTACTCTGCTTTTTTTGATTGGCATTAGTATGGTGTATCTTCCTCTATTCCATTACTTTGAATCTATGTGTGTCTTTATATTTAAAGCGGGTTTCTTGTAAACAACATAAAACTGGGTCTTGTTTTTTGGTCCATTCTGACAATTTCTGTCTTTTAATTGGTCTATTTAGATTATTGACATTTAAAGTGATTATTGATATAGTTGGATTAATATCTACCATATTTGTTACTTTTCTTTTTACTGTCCTTGTTCTTTGCTCCTATTTTTGTCTTCCACACATTTTTTGCCTTTTGTGATTTTAATTGAGCATTTTATTGGATTCCATTTTCCTTTATCTCCTAGCATATCAATTATGCTTCTTTTTTTTTTTTTTTGCTTTTTTAGTGATTGTCCTAGAGTTTGTAATATTCATTCACAACTAATTCAAGTACACTTTCAAATAACACTGTACTGCTTCATGGGTAGTAAAAGTGCCTTATTAATGACAAACTATTCCTAATTCCTCCTTCCTATCCCTTGTATCATTTCTGTCATTCATTCCACCTATACATAAGGACACATAAGCATATATATATTATAATCTAATGCACTCATGCTATTATTATGAACGAACTGTTATCTATTAGATCAATAAGAAAAAAATAAAAGTTCTTGTTTTACCTTCAGTTATTCCTTCTCTGATGCCCTTCCTTTCTTCTTGTTGATCTGAGTTCCTGATTTATATTATTTTCCTTCTCTCTGAAGGATTTTAAGGCCTACTGACAACAAATTCCCCTAATTTTTGTTTGTCTGAGGAAGACTTTATTTCTCCTTTACTTTTTTTTTTTTTTTTTTTTTTAAAGATTTTATTTTTTCCTTTTTCTCCCCAAAGCCCCCCGGTACATAGTTGTGTATTCTTCGTTGTGGGTTCCTCTAGTTGTGGCATGTGGGACGCTGCCTCAGCGTGGTCTGACGAGCAGTGCCATGTCCGCGCCCAGGATTCGAACCGACGAAACACTGGGCCACCTGCAGCGGAGCGCTCGAACTTAACCACTCGGCCACGGGGCCAGCCCCAATTTCTCCTTTACTTTTGAAGGGTAATTTTATGGGGTACAGAATTCTAGCTTGATGAGTTTATTCTCTCAACTCTTTAAATATTTCACTCCATTCTCTTCTTGCTTGTGTGGTTTCTGAGGTGTCGTCTTTCCGCTGTCTTCAAGAATTTTTGTTTCTTTCTCATTTTGTGAAGTTTGAATATGATTGGCTTAGGTGTAGATTTTTATGGTATTTTCCCTATTTTGTGCTCTGTGAATATCCTGGATCTGTGGTTTGGTGTCTGACATTAATTTGGGGAAATTCTTTGCCATTATTGCTTCAAAGATTGCTTTTGTTCCTTTCTTCCTTTTTCTTCTGGTATTCTTATTACATGTATGTTATGCATTTTTTAGTTGTCCCACAGTTCTCGGATATTTGGTTATGATTGTTTTTCAGTCTTTTTTCTCTTTGCTTTTCAGTTTTAGGAATTTCTATTGTCCTATCCTCAAGGTCAGAAATCTTCCCTCAGCCATGTCTAGTTTGCTAATCAGCCCATCAAAGGCATTAGTCATTTCTGTTACTGTGTTTTTGATTTCCAGCATTTGTTCTTGATTCTTTCTCAGAATTTCCATTTCTTTGCCTACATTATCTATCTGTCTTTGCATGTTGTCTACTTTTTCCATTAAAGCCCTTGGCCTATTAATTATAGCTTTAAAAAATTCTTGGTATGATAATTCTAACATTCCTGGCATATCTGACTTTGATTATGATGCTTGTTCAGGCTCTTCAAACTATACTTTCACTTTTTATTGTGCCTTGTAATTTTTTGTTGAAAGGTGGACGTGATGTACTGAGTAAAAGGCACTGCAGTACTAGGCCATTAGTAATGTAATTGTAAGGTGCAGGGGAGAGGAAGCATTCTATAACCATATGGTCAGGTCTCAGTCTTATGGTGAACCTGTGCCCCTGGACTGCGAACTTCACCAGTGCTTCTCTGTCCCTCCCCATCCCACCCTTAGATGGGAGAGGATGGCTAGAGGGGGCTGGAGTTGGGTAATTCCCTTCCCCCATGTGAAAGGCTTGAAAGAGCCGGAGTTGAGAATTTTCCTTCCTCCAGTTTGGTTAGGCTCTGGAAAAAAACCCAATAATTTATGTTTTGGTAAAATAGTTTCACTGCAGTTTGGCTTTGTTAAGAACAGAATGATGTATTTCAAAGAGGTTTTTTTTCCCCTCTCCAAGCTGGAAGCAGCAGATTTTTCTCAGATATTAAGCAATTCATCAATTGCGGTTCAAGTTTTCTTACTCCTGCCCTAGTTCCTGTGGAAGATTCTGCTTTTGGGTTTCTGCTCCGGTTGAGTTGTGAATTTCCATATTCTCCTGTTTCTGTAATTTCGGGGGCAGCAGTTTGCCCTGTGACCTTGCTTCTCTGATGGATGTAAGAAGAGTTGAGTCTTCAGTTTGTTCAGTTCCTTACTTGTTTTTAGAATGGAGTGGGATTTCTAACTTTACACACCAGACCAGAAAGCCTGTGCTTTTTATTCAGATGAATAAAATACAAGCTAACATTGAATTGTTTGCTTTTCCTTCACACTGAAGAGTATTTCACTAATGAAGCAGGTGACATAAATCTATATATCTGAGTAAAATTGTAACAGCGAAAAATCTGTACCATATAACATAGCATAATATAATCATGTTACTATTTGGAAAAAGATTAATCACTAATCATAGTACAATTTTTAATTAAAAGGAAGGTGGGAGCTAGATGAAAAAAATTAGGGATGTTCAGTAAGCTAGTGATCAAAGCCAAACATTAAATTAAAATGTTTTCTATGAAAATATGAATCTGCTTATGCAGATTATCCCACTGAATTATTCCACCATCTGTAGAATTCATGCCTTTTTGTTTGACTCATTTGTTACAAGTAGCTTATCAACAATAGCACCAACTATTAACATAAATAAGAGATTCTTGCATGATGATAGGAAGAGACAATTGGAAAGTCGTACCCAGTTAGAAAAATTAAAGAAACCAGCACTATGTTTTTATGCCATGTGTTACTGAATCAATGGGACTGTGCCCTTGAGAAATTCAGCTTTATTCCAAAAAGAAAAACAAATGCTAATCATATCATAGAGAATATTGAAACATTTGAAGATGCTCTTGTCGATCTCGTTATGATTTTAACGCAGATTATGTGTAAAGATGGAACCCTGTTCAATGTGTAATCTGTACTGCTGGCTGTGGTCAGATAAACTGGTATTGAGAAAATTTAACAATCACATTTTTATTGAAAAAATATTACAAAACATGTCTTTAAAGACAATATTCACAATTTGATGGCTGTGTTGTGCGTCAGCAACACACTAGCCTTCAGCTTTTACTTCTATGTTAATAAATTATTCAGAGAAGATATGGTCAAACTTTCATAAATGGAGTACCCACTGTTGATCCCTGTTATCTTCATTTCTTTAGTTTGAGGAAATAACCTGAATACAGAAGAGGCATAAAGAAGATTTTTATCTATGTATCTGTTTATCTATCCATCTATTTAGCTATCCAGCTAGTTATCTAACATCTATCTTTGTATGTACATTTGAGATATTAGAAATGAAAATTCCTCTTTAAGATTCCAAATTTTCTTCTACTAGGAGTGGATCTGTAAGTTCACACTTCAATGTAAATTACCTTCGGGGAAGTCAAAACTGGGATCCATATTGGGGACTTTGGATTGTCAGAATTCCACATGAAGCCATAGAAAACTGGAGGACAGGAGAAAAGACAAATAGAAAAGAATTTGGAGTGTGTTAATAATAATTAAATTATTCTAAATTTGTATTTTCTTCAGGTTCCTGAATGAAGCAAGTCCTTCCTTGGGAGCACTAAAATTTCCCCCGCATGCTGCCTTTAGTGTGCTCCTTCTTTTCTTCCTTAAAGATTGGCACCTGAGGGGCCGGCTCCCTGGCCAAGTGGTTAAGTTCGCGCGCTCCGCTGCTGCGGCCCAGGGTTCGGATCCTGGGCGCGGACATGGCACCACTCGTCAGGCCACATTGAGGCGGTGTCCCACATGCCACAACTAGAAGGATCTGCAACTAAGATATACAACTGTGTACAGGGGGGGTTTGGGGAGATAAAGCAGAAAAAAAAAAAAGATTGGCGCCTGAGCTAACATCTTTTGCCGATCTTATTTTTCTTCTTCTCCTTCTCCTCCTTTGCCTTCTTCTTCTCCCTAATGCCCCCCAGTACATAGTTGTCTATTCTTATTGTAGGTCTTTCTGGTTGTGCTCTGTGGGATGCCACTTCAGCATGGCTCGATGAGCTATGCCATGTCCATGTCCAGGATCCAAACCTGCGAAACCCCGGGCCAGTGAAGCGGAGCATGCGAACTTAACTGCTCGACCACAGGGCTGGCCCCTAGTGTGATCCCTTTTGATAGACAGCTGCTATTTCTTCTAGATCAAGAGGATGGATGGTGGACTCTAGTTTCTGAGAGGAAAAAATGCATTTTAAAATGGCCACGAGTTGCAAATATTGCTAGAGGGGAATACAGGGTTTATTTGACAATTGGTGAGTGGAGACTTTTGTTAGCATTCAATGGAAGGCCCAAGTTTGAAGCCATCATAGAGAGATGAAGTGACGTGCTTTAGGAAGCTTACCATGACCCTCTGCTATAGTTAGTGAGCCCAATCTAAATTTGCAATAGCTCTGGTAGCCTCCTCTACTAAGAAGTGGGGAGAGATAGGAAGTTTGTGTGAAACTTATGCCTCCTATTACTGACATATTTTGTTCATAAATATGTTTCATTAATAGCAACAGATGGAAATGACTTCAGTAATGAAGACTTGGAGAACAGTTGTTAAGCAAGGACATAAAATCGTGTTCTGTACAGCTTGGTTCAACAGAGTTCATCACATCAGAAGAATGCCAAGCAACAAAAATTAAACACGATGGAGAGCATAAGGCAGGAAAACAATATGTGAAGACTACTGAGAGTTTGTTAACCCCTCCAGTGATCAAATCAAGTAGGAATCAAATCAAACTATTTTTCAAAATTGAATTTAAAATGATAGAATTTGCTCTAATCTTTTTTTAAGTTCCAAATATTTGATTGTTAAACCCAGTTTAGTGTCCCTTTGATTCCTGAACTCTCCAGGAGAATGGTGACGAAGAGCATATGCAGATTAGCCAAAGGCTAGAAGCTTTGGATACTCAGCATGGTCTGGATTGCAGTTCATATATGGTCATAGCAGACACAGTACCACACACAGAAGGGGGTTTGTAAGCAGACTTTGTCAGCAATCCTATTCTTGGATGCAAAGGATTATAAGCCTAGCACAAAGTAAATAGTCGGTTTCGCTTACATTTACAGAAGGCTGGACAAAAGTCAGCAGACACTACCGGCACAGAGCTAAATTAACTCAACTCAAGACAAGCGAGTTCTATATGTTGAGGAATAAAAGAGGATTTGGGAATTCTGTGTTTAAATTCTTCCAGAAATCAAGAACAGCAGTAGGTTTGAGCACACACGGCTAATGTATATATCCATGGATGCTAACATAAGCATCTTTAGGTGTCGATACATAGAAAGCAAAGTGCACCTTTGATTTTAAAACAGACTCTTCAAATGTGTAAAGGCATCCAATTCTTAGGAATAGAGCATAGGAAAACTAACTTTTTTGTTGTTTTTTGATTTATATTGTAAAACATTACTTTGATATTTAAATAGTGGCTATTTGCAACTGTAATAATGAAATAGTAACGTTTTATCCTCCCCTGATTTTCCAGACATATCAAATGGCAATTTTATTGCTTAATTTTTGAACATCCTGAAGTTAAGAACCAGTCAAAGACCATTACTTGAGTCTGGGTGAGGAAGTCTCCAATTTTCAGAATTCGGTGACCCAAACGGGCTGTGGGAATGTTATTATATTAGCTTAACACCTCAGAGATATGTTTCTCCGAGAACGTGATTTTGAAGAGTATTAAATTTAGCAAAACTTTCCAGTGAATCTCACCGTATGTGAAATTGAACATTAACAAGTATGTGAAATTTAATACTTGAGAATTATATTCTACCTGTAAATAGTACATTAAATCTCTCACATCAGAATTGCTGCTATGAATTGGGAGGTAAAATTGCTCTTTTAGGCAACTGATGCACTGGAGTAAATTACATAATAATTTAAAATGTAACTGAAGGAGTTAATTGTCTTTCTAGCAAGCTCATTATAAAAACCTCTAAAGTGTTTATTTAGCTACATACATTAAAGTGTGCTAGTTTTCTAAAAAATAATTTCTTATAATAAGGATTTTTGTAATTTATAGGAAAATAAGCTTCTTGAACAGATCATCAACTGAAAAAACAAATGCTGAAAGGGAACATAGGAATTAAATTTACATGGAAAAACAAATGAACTATAAATAGATTCCTGGAAGTGCCTTAATAATCTGACTGATGCAACATATGAAATACTTTTTAGTTTCCCATTTGGGACTGGATTTTATGTTCCTGATTAAAGTTAACCTTTAAACATTAAACAAAAATAAATAATTTTTAGTCCAACTATGAACTGAAAGTGTTTAGCTGTATAGGTGGCAACACTGGATGTTAAAGTGGGAGTAGAGACTTTCTATCCCTAATTGCATTCCAGAATCCCACTCTCTTCTAGTGCTGTTACTGGGACTGAACATAGTTTTCCTGTGGATATGGAGGTTAATTTTGTAAGATAATTTGGGAAAGAAAGGACTCTAGGCTTCTTGAGTTTTGTGATCATTTCCTATTTTATCTTTATATCTAAAATGCTTAGCTATGGGAGACTGACATTTCATATACGCTTTATTCATTCATTCAATAAATATTTGTTGCACGTGTATAAAGAGCCTCAGAAACTGCTTTTGGTGCTGGGCACCTGTCAGTGAAGAGAGCAAGCAAAAATCTTTACCTGCCTCATAGATTTATTTTCTTATTTTTAGTATTATTGTATTCAATATCTTTTGAATGAATGTTTACTGGATGAATGACAAAGGAACCACCATTTGGAAAAACTAGAAAAAAGCATTTTAAAATTTTGTAATTATGATCATTTTCCCATTATCATATTAAAGACATTAAGGAGTGTTAATAGAGCATACAGATTACTTTGCTTGAATAATATTTTGAGGAAATGTAGCCACCTAAGCATCTGCATTTAGGTTAAAAGCCATGTTTCAAAAGTTCTGTCTCACACGCGAAAAATCACTTAAGCATATTTTAATATTACGTCTTCTTTCCTCAGAAAATCTTTAAGTAAAATAAGAACCTGGTAATTGTTGCTCCTAGATTAGGAGCTAATATTATATCTGTATACTCTGCAAGTAAGTTCATATTTACTGGGGGAGATCACTTAGAATAGTGGGAGAGCAGGTAAATGAGTGTATGGCTTGTCTACTGGCGCCAAGTGGTATTCTCAAGATTAAAGGTCTTAAATCTTTCATTCATAGTGTTACAAACTGACTGTCATAGTCCATTCACTACGTCTACTCTAAAGAATAGCTAAGAAGTAAAGGAATGATTTCGCTCTCAAAATTTCTCAAGATGAGAATTTAAAAGGTAGGCAAGGTAATTTTGAGAAAATGAAGGATATTTTGGATGTGAAGATATGTAGGGTTTTTTTTTTTTCAGACAAGAGCACATTACAAACAATGCCCAGCCCTTTCTTCCATCCTCCTCCTGACACAGTAGCAACACACACCAAAGAAAGGATTAGTCCATCAATTTTAAAGAGATCCTCTTTAAAGCCATTCTGTAATAGGAAAATTTGGCTCAGTATTGTAGCACATCAACTATTGCCTTTAAAATTAGCTCTTATATTGAAAGAATGTACATTTCAGTTTTCTTTTTTTACTGTAAATACATTATTTTTATTTCCAAGAAATAAGATCTTTAAAAATCACCAATCACTGTAAATTTTTGAAATATGGGAATATTTTCTATCTGTCCTTTATAGGGATAAAGTTGTATATTTTATATAGGCAGCGTTTATTCTATTTACCAAACACGAGTTTATGGAGTTAAGATGTATTACGCTTATGTAAATTAAATCTGTCTATAACCACATTTTAATAAAAAATAAACATATCACATACTTACTATTCTTCTTGGAATAACTGAAAGAAGGAATCTTAAATGATTTAAAATTTAGAGATGAAAGAAGTAGGTCTTATTTTAAATTGTTGTTTTATCTGAAACGTCTTAATTATTCTCATTGCTGGTAACAAATAGTTGATAATGACTTTGAATCATCAAAAAACAGACTATCATAAAAATAATGACTACTGTACCTCTGTTTTCATAATTAAAAATCTTAAGTCTTTAAGTATTTAAAGAGTATCTTCACATTGTCCCAAAATGAAGTAAAATGTTTTCCGATTTCTGTATGAAGGAAAGTATAATGATAAGTCTCAGAGCATTAAAGAAATATAGTACAGGTACTTTGGTTTGAGTTAGTTTGGAATATTTAACTTTTATATTTGTGGAGGCAAGTTTGGAATTTGGAATCAGAATACTGATTTTGAGTCCACCAAATATTACCAACTATCTCTGAGTTTCAGCTTGTTCATTTATGAAATAAGAAATATTTTACTTATCTCTTAGTGCTACTGTGAAGATTAAAAGAAAAAAAAATGGGAAAACAACATGTAAGATATCAGTGCTACGAAATAATGTGGTAGTTTTCAAGTCTCCCGTAAGTTTGAGTGGCCTTTGGAAATTTTCGAAAACACAACATACCAGTTCCCCAAATATTGAATTTTTGACGCAGTGAGTCTGGAAATTAAGCCATCTGTACTTTTTAAAACTCCACAGAGGATTCCAAAACCCAGCCAGAACTTCTGTATTGTTGTTGTTGTTGTTATTATTATTATTATTACTATTATCATAAGCTGAGCTGTTCTACTATTCTCCTTTCCCAAAGATTTTTTTTCTTTACTCCACTACAGGCAGAGAGAATGAGAGTCTAGGATTCCCCAAAACACTTGTTCTGCAGACCATCCTTAATGCTCTTAAGAGGAGGAATTGCAAAGTAAACCCAATACAGAGACTATATTGCAAAGCACAAGAAATAAATCTACTCTATTCCTGACATCTGCAAGCAAATGCCAAAAAAATAAATAAAGCATAGGAATCCTTAAGATCTTTCTTGCAATGTTAAAGAGTGAAATTCCATTTTCAGACCAAACGTAGTTTAATAATAAAGGACAGAGATGTTCAATATGGAGATGAGGAAGGATATGAAAGTTCTTGTCTATATCAATTCAATTTCTTACAAGTCAAGTGATTTGTCTTACATAAATTATCACTTTTCAATTAGAGCTAAACAATAATAAAGTAGCAATAGGAGAAATTCCATCAAACTAATTATTTGGCATCATATAACTTCCCCAAACCAAAAACTTGACGTTAAGATCACTTATTTTATACACAACTAGTTAGTATTACCAGAATGAGGAGAGAGCTCTCTTGACGATCTCTATCAACTTTCACAATGTGGTCTTTTTAAAGTTAAAGTTCACTTCACTATAATTGCGACAAAATAAAATTCAAACGTTCAAAATTTCAAGAGAATCATAACTTCAACATTGCTTCAAATGTTGTCAATTAGGGTTTTTTCAGGGGAAGGAGTAGTGGGTTATCATGGATAAATATTTTTGGCGCTAAATAAGAAAGGTGGTGGGACACAATCCCTCTTGTCAAGAAACACAGAGTCTATTGGGGGAGATGCACAAATAAAGAGTTCATTATAAGTTGCTGTCATAAGTGCTATAAACTAGAAAACATTGTATGTTATAGGACATAAGAATGGCTCCTGATTTTCATTGATATTAAGATACTTAGAACAAACTCTTAAAAGGAAGTAGCTCTGAAACTTTACTCTTAGATGACAAAACGTTGTCCAGATGAAAGATGTAGAGAGAGACCAACAACAGTCCAACAAGAGAGAGCTATGATTGTAAAGTCATGGAGGAGGAAGAAAGAGAGACCTTGGTGATTTAGGGGATGGAGAGAATTTTAATATATCTTGGGTATAATGTGAAAAGGGAAGAATATAAGGCAAGCTTGAGAAGGGTCTTATATGTCATGCTAAAGAACTTGGGCTTGTTCCCGGAAGCTGTAATAATCCACTGAATGATTTAAAGATGTGTGTCTTATTTATGCTGAAAAGAAATGCATCTATTAATTGAGTTTATTCATCATTAATCATGCTGAAAGAAGTTGCTGAATTTAATAAAGGTCACAATGTCAGGGTAAGAGTGCTGCTTTGAAAAAAAACAAACACAAAAAAGACCATAGATCATTTGAATTCCTATATAACATTGACATTTTGCAGTTGGCAAATATCAGAGTACTCCCACTCCCAGATGCACATGTAACTGCAAGTAATGCAAATAGGTCATCAATGTTAGGTAAAAAGAAATATCTTATACCCTCTCCCTTACTTTCTGTTCAAAACGCAAGCAGATTTCTTAGTTGCTAAATTTAGAGTTTAGATAATTTGATCCTTCTCTGTTAGAAACAGTTGCAATGCCATATAAGTTTCGTTATTCCCTGGCTAAAAAAAATCCTTAGGATTAACAAAATAAACTAGAAATCAACTGAAATCTTTGGTTCTATTGCAAGAAAACTCAATGTTTAGTTGAACTTTGACTTTAAAAATAAATGCACGCCTTAATCAATATATTCCAAAAAGTACTGGGCTAAAACAGTGGTTGGTAATATCCATATTACATTTCATAAGTTTAAATGCTCCTAATAAGTTTATTCATATCAAAATTTAGTTTAGCATCCTTTATAGTGTAAGAGTATGCCTTCTTAGAATTCACATAAAGTCTGTTATACTTGCCACACCTGCATTTTAATGTGACTAAAATATATGGATGATATGTATATAGGGCAAAAATTGGACAATTGAGAAGAGATTTTATAATATTTGTTTATTAGTATTTCATAACAATAGAGGCTCATAATGCATACTACTCATACTTTTCTTAAATAAATTACTTTGCATAGTCTAGCCAATAAAAAACAACCAGAGTCAGAACTTAAGACCGTATAGAAAAAACAGGTGGGTCAGAGTGTTGAAGAGTGAGAACAGGGAGGTGGTGGTGATGGTTGGATTCTCTTTCATTCTTAACATTGATAGAAAAATACAGGTTTGAGATAAGGTATGAAGATAATCATTACCAGGAATAAAGTCATATATTTAACTTCCAAATTTTTAGAGAAAAGAGGAGAATAAAGAAATTGAATTCTATAGCTGCTGACAGAAAATTAAGAATAAGAGGAAACAGCAAAAACATAAACTATATGCAGTAGATCTAATAGAAAAAATGGGCCAAACATCAGTTATCACAATAAATATTAATGGATTAAACTCTAATATGAAATTGCCAATATAAGATTGTACTAAGACACATAAATATCTATGGATTGTTGAAAGAGACATATTGAAAATTAAATGGTACTGGGGCTGGCCACGTGGACGAGTGGTTAAGTTCATGCACTCCTCTATGGCGGCCCAGGGTTTCGCTGGTTTGGATCCTTGGCACGGACATGGCACCACTCATCAGGCCACATTGAAGTGGTGTCCCTTGTGCCACAACTAGAAGGTCCCACAACCAAAATATACAACTATGTACTGGGGGGATTTGGGGAGAAAAAGCAAAAAGCAAAAAAAAAAAAAAAAGGAATATTAGCAACAGTTGTTAGCTCAGGTGACAATCTTTAAAGGAAAAAAAAAGAAAATTAAATGGTACGGAAAAGTTAAAAGTAGAGGGATAAATAAGAAGATATAAAAGGAAAATAAAAGTTTGAACAATTATTGGTGGCTATTGAAAAAAAAGAAGAGGAATAATAGAATTCAAAGCAAAAAAATTTAACAGGACAAAGATTTATATATTTTGCAAAATGAACATATGAATCATAAAATTTTACATTCAAAAACCCCAGAAAGTGTTTATTAAAATAGCAATTTTGATAAATATGATAGCTTGTGGATAATACTCATTCAATAAAAAAAATTTATTGAATATTTGAGATGTGCCAGAAATGTACTAGTAACAGTAATATTAGTAAATTATGGATATTATACATTCTGAGATCTTTACTCCAATTGTCTGGTTTTTAATTTTTCTTTCAAAACCAATAAATTGTGGTCAAACATGCATTCAGAGAAGAATGGATAACTTTAAGTGCATTAATTATTAAAGGTGGAAGAATGACAAAGAATAAATTAACTGATAAAGAACAAAAAACTGCAGAAAGACAAGAAAGCATTAAAACATATAGAAAGCATAAATTGGTTAATCTGAAAGAGATTAGCAATGGATTGATAAACAAATCCTCCCTAAATTGTAGTCTCTGGTAAATTAATAAAAAACACATTTATGTATAGGAAATAGGATACAACCACACTCAAATTTATGAATAAAATTATTCCAATTACAGATTTCTGGACAACGAAATTTGAATTATCAAATTGTTTTAAGATGGGATAGACAATCTGAGTAGATTAAAAACCATTAAAAATTTGGTAAACTTTAAAAAAATCTCTCCCCACCCTAAATTATTATATTATGATTTTATATGCAAGTTCTTATAGATCTTTTAAAGGAAAAGTTAATTTCCATGATACTAAACCTTTTTAAGAGGTTATAACATAATTTAACATTTTTAGTTCATTTTAATGATATTTCCTTTACGCTGATGCCAAAGTCTGATACCAAATATGCCCCATCTTTATCATTCCTTATCCTGATAAATTACACCCTTATATCCAGTTAGCCATGCCCTAAACATTGGAATTATTTTTGATTCCTCTTCCACACTACTGACATGAAATTTATCATTAAGTCCCAAGAATTTTCTTTCTAAATACCTCTAGAATTAGTACTCTCCATCCCTATTGTCCCACGTAATCCAGGCCATTGTTGTCTTTCATTCTGGTCCATTAAACAGTTTGCAACTTACATCGTTATTTATATTCTTGGTCATTTCCCATCCATTTTCTGTGCTGTAATCTGGGTGATCTTTCTAAAACCTAGATATGATCATGTCGCTTCCATTCTTAATGCTTGTCAATGATCTCCCATTGTCATTTGGATATAGTCCAATATCAAGCTCCTTTTCAAAACTTACAAGACCCTTCATGATCTGGCTCCTGTCTACATTTTATAGCAGGGATTATCAATCTATTCTGATACACTGAGAGCTCTGTGAGCTTGAATTCCTAGCATCTGGACTACTCCCTGAACATAGTTAAAGTTAGAAGTTGATATTGGAAAGCTATAGTGGAATCTTGTCCAAGAGAAGGAAGCTTAAACATCTAAAAACTCATACATTTAAAAGATTTGTCAAAACGTCATTCTGCTTTACTCTGATATAGTCACTCATCCAAGCAGTTAAGAGAAATTCTTGGTATGTAGTGGACCACAAGTAAACATATAATGAACGAGTAAACGGATATGGTAGGTGTTCAAAGCTTTATAGAAAGCCTGGAACCCATATAAAGCTCATTCCACTGAGCTCAAGGACAGATTCTCTCCACAAAAATCACAGAAACAAAGTCCAGTAGATCAATCAATGCTACAAAAATATTAAACTACTTTTCTCCATTTTCTTAATTGGATATAATAGAATATAGCAACAGTTTAATATATTTGTGAAATTGTGAAACCTAGTAATTACACAGACTACTGAATTAAACAATAGCTCACTGGAGGGAACTCTCAGGTAGATTTTTGTGATCTTTTCCAGCAAAATTCTGCATCCTAACTTTGAGGAGTCTTCATTCCAAGTGAAAGACTTTACGCAAAGAATTAGTATAAAGAGTTATGTCCCTATCTCGGAAAAGATTTTAAATCATTTCAGTGGATTTCCCCTTATGGCCTTTTTTCAACTTGAAGTAAACAATCAGATGTGATATAATGACTGAGTTAATTGGTTCGATATGGCATAACTTTTAGGGGTGTGCTGGATATTTTCCATTTGTCCCTTCAGACCTATTCTCCACTCTATTCTATGCCCCAGAGGTTGACCTCTATACCCCTCATCAGATTGGGACCTTCTGGCCCAAAATGGAGGGTGGAAAGAGAGAAAGGTCAGGGAAGCTATTCTTCTATCTCCCTCCTTGCTTGTCCTCAATGTGTCAGTCACTGCATTCTTCTATATACCACACTTCCTGTTAGGTGGCCCCTCCCACATTATAACTACAGCTATAGCTCTTGTTAGGTTCTGGTAACTGCTCCCTCCACTTACCCCTTAGGCCTAGAGATGAGTAAGCCTCCCGGATATTGCTACCTCTGGGATGCTGCACCATTGCTTGTTGGCTTTCCTGTAAACCTCAGATCTTTGCAAATAATCTCTTTATTTACATCTCCCTGATAACCTCTTTTGAATTTCCTATTAAATTGAGAGCTATTAAATTGAGAGCAATACCTCAAACCATCATGAAGTAATTTGTACCTCTCTACTTTGTCTCAGTGAATCCATGCTATGAGAAACCTTAGCCCAAAACCATTTTTTTCGCTCTAAGGACTAAGCTTAACATTTTCACTGAGATTTGCTAGAGTAAAATTTTGCTGTTCGTGTAAGTTGCTTATGAAAGGATTTAATTTTAAGCCCTTTTGAATGTCTTTATAGATTCCTCAGAGTTCTGAGAAAGATCCTTGGAGGATTTTCTTGGCTTTCCATTTGTTTGTATCAAAATAAGAATCAGGGAGACAATCCCTAATTGCTCAGCCATAGGGCAGTCAGGGCACATTTCAACACGTCTGTGATCAGCTGTGGAATCACAGAGAATATCTTTGACATGCCTTCTCTGCCTCAACTGCTTCAAACACTGTTTTTCTATCCCATTTATCTTAAGACTTAGAGGCAGCAATACTGAGAGACAGTTCAAGAAGCAATAACACCTTTAAACTTTTTCTGGGACAGTTAGAGATTCAGATTATCATGAGCACATAGGAATGTTAAAAGCATTAAATGCTTAAAGGAAGTCAGAGGAAGAAAAGACTACCACCAGTTGAGTAGATCATAGAACTCTTCATACACTAGATAACATATGAGTTAAATTATTAAAGATGTATATTTTATTATTATTGCTATTACTATTTTTTATCGTTATTTTATTTCTAGGGTAAAAGACATTATTGAAAGGGCAACTGTAAACAAGGCTATCAGAGTGAGTAAATATAAATATAGATTTTATTTTTTTTCCTTTTTCTCTCCAAAGCCCCCCGGTACATAGTTGTATATTCTTCGTTGTGGGTCCTTCTAGTTGTGGCATGTGGGACGCCAGCTCAGCGTGGTTTGATGAGCAGTGCCATGTCCGCGCCCAGGATTCAAACCAATGAAACACTGGGCCACCTGCAGGGGAGCGCACGAACTTAACCACTCGGCCACGGGGCCAGCCCCAGTAAATATATATAAAGAGCATTCAGGGGGTAGAAGTTGAGTAGATCAGTTGAAGTAGAGCTTATTTTAAAAGATTTAGTCAAAAAATATTTGATAGACCGGAATCAAATCAATAGGTAAAATAATTGAGTATTTTTGAGTCAAGAGTGTGACAAGAACATGGGTGATGTTGTGGGAGTCTACTCTGAAAGCATTGTGCAAAATGGATTGAGGTAGGAAAGACTAGGGCCATCGCAATAGTCTGTAGATGAGGTAATGTGGCTCTGAATTGGTCTAGTTGCAGTGAGAGGTTAAATGGGAAGAAAGTATCAAATAAGAAACAGGTTATAAAAGAATTAATAAAATTCAGGCAGATGCAGATGGTTTTAATTTCAACCTTCTTAATACTTTAGTTAAGCCATGTAGACTTTTCATTACGATGTTAATTTATTTTCAATACAGATGATTTTACTCTTTCCTAAACTACATTTTGTGAATGTATTCTGGAACCATGTCCAAATTCCATAAGATATTAGAAAAAGTCTACAGAAAATGATTACATAATTTGTTTTGCCTGCAATCTTTGGCTTCTTTCAGGAAGAGTGTAAGCTAATCACGTTGGCCACGCAAATATTGATTGTTCAATTGTGTGCATAAAAGTTGCTGTTACTATAGGGCTTGTGAAGAGACAAAAATTACATCACTAAACTCAATGGGATGATAATGACCTCAACCCCCCTTAACCCTATGATGTACATATGCTTACTTCATTAGGCCTTACTGTTAAGGATATGACAAAAAAATTAAAGTATAGGGTAATTTTACATAAAGAAATCAAAATTCTTTCTCAAAAAAGAAGTAGAAGGGATGTGTATATTTCGAGGACAAGGAGCCTATAGAGTTGACTTTTTAGTTCCCCAATTATACTGAACGAAATATGATGAATGCAATAGTCACTTATACATTTTTGTAAAATACTAAAATAATTATAAACTAGATAAGCTAACATCTGGTAAAACCACATTAGATTTATTTATTTTAAATTTTAGTCAAGGATACCTCTCCAAAGTCAGTGAAGAGCCGGTTGAAATTAGACTAAAACACAAAGCCTCAATTTCAGACTTCTTATAATACCTATCATTCCAGTCATATGGTTGAAACTAAACAGAAAGTTTAAAACAAATCAACATATACAATAGACTTCTCAGGGTCAGACCTTGTACCCAAGAATGCCCTCATTTTCTTCAGAACACTTCATTTTATACTTCACAGAAGAACCCTTAGCCCAGAGAAAAACTGTTCATCGGCATTGGGCTAAGGTCATAACTCAAATTTAAAATTTAAAATTTCCCATCATCCACCATTACTCAAACCTTCTTGGATAATTCTGGCAATACTTGCTGAAACAACAGGACAAACCACCAGTACCGTATTTAGTGCTTCCTGTATCCTGGAAAATGCTTCCTCTTTAGAAAAATGGCTTGGAAGACTTCCAAGATTGTGCTTTTGCACTTTCAAGCATGAAGGCTCTATCAGAGTGCTGGATGAGATGACATAGTGCATTCACAATGCTTATAAATCATTTTACAAGCTGATTACTATTGAGCATCTCATTTTTAAGATAAATCTGGAATTTTACACAGTTGTTGATTCTTTAATGTAAGGCTCAATAGAGGACTAGTGAGGAGCTATATTTATTTTAAAAATGAATAGCTTTCTTTATCTTTTTTCTGGGAAACATTTGCAGATAATGTGGCTAAAATGTAGTTTCTCTATGACAATGTATCCACTCAATGGAAAAGCCCTTTAAAGGCATCATGTGTCTGAATGACTAAAACATTTTCAAATAACATATTACTGAATTATTTAAAGTAACAGTTTTAAATTTTTTTTAACGTTTTAAAATATCTATTTCTAAGTTGTCTCATTCTAAATTATTTTATACCCCTTTGTGTTCCAATAGGAACAGTAATCCACCCTTTTCTTGTATCATTAAAAGGACATCACTATGCAAGAGACTTAAAGGGTTGTAGATACACAGTTAGGTATATTTGTTTATTGCACAGTGAATGAACAGTGGCTCTACATCAGTCACTATATATTCGAGGAGGGCTAAATTTGTGGGTGAGGCATGGTAGTGAAGGATATAACTGAGTACTATAATTTTTTTTAAAAAGTTAGTTTATTCAGTAGAAGATGTTGCTCTTATTACCGTAGGGTCCCCTTGGCAAGAGGCAGATAATGGAATCCATCATCAGGGAGTCCACGGACCTAGTGGTGTTCAAGAATCCCCAGAGCAAAGGGCAAAGCATAGGTACTGAAGAGAGTGGAGGAATTCTGGAACTTTAGGTAGTGAATCAATGCAGATTATGGGCTGGGTCACCAGAGCCCAAATACCATCCTAAGCTATGATTTAGAGGCTATTTGGGCATGCTCAACCTCAGGTCTGGTTGGCAGTAAAGTGGATTCAGGGAAGATGGAGAACCCAGTTCCTGATGGGGTAACAGGACTAAAAGGCAAGCCCTATCTCTTAGTTGGTGTGAGTTTACTGATATACCTTGCACACATAAGACTGGGCTTAGCCACTGAGGTTCTTACAAGAAGTAGCTACAAGAAGCTAAGGAAAACAAAGATAGACAAAAAAAAAAAAAATACATGTAATAACAAAAATTAATGCCTACTGTGTGATTTAAGGGCTATTATGTTAGGATGGAATCAAATAATACTTGGAAAACATCATTTCCCTTTTTGGGAATATCTTTGGGGAATCAAACATCTAAACAAGTCAACCCATTTAAAAATGGTGAAACATTTCAAATGGTAATTACCAATTTTACAAATTAAATACGTATACTTTTGAAAGACAAATTTTAAAAATTGCATTTAGAATTTTTATGGGGTTATTGTTCTTGCCATTGACACTTTTGACCAATACCATGTGCTTTTGTGAAAGTTGCATGGACTGTCATGCAGTGGACCTGAGAACACATCCTAGCTTTAACTTTCTGTCCGGTTTGCTGAGAATTTTGAAAACTTTGTGGGAAACAATTTTGAGACAAATCTGAGAGATAAGGGATAGTAAATACACAGGATGGATGATCTAGTCAAAGGGAATATTTTTTGTAATGTCCAAAATGTCTTTGTGATGAGATAATTAAATTGTAATGATCCTTATGTAGAAGGCAAATCAAGAAAAAGTTCTTAAATAATTTTAAACAGTTTTTATGGTAGAACATACATAACATAAAATTTGCCATTTTAACAATTTTTGAGTGTGCAATTCAGTGCCATTAGTTACATTTGCAATGTTGTGCAATTATCACTACAATTTCTAAAACCCTTCCATCACCCCAAACAGAAACTCTGCACCTACTAGGGAACAACTTCTCATTCCCCCTTTCTCCAGCCCCTAGTAACCTTCAATCTACTTGTCTCTATGAGTTTGCCTATTCTCTGTATTTCATATAAGTGGAGTCATACAGTATGGCTCCTTTTGTGTCTGCCTGATTTCACTTAGCATAATGTTTTCAAAGTTCATCCATGTTGTAGCATGTATCAGAATTTCATTTCTTATTACAGCTGAATAGTGTCCCATTTTATCTATATACTACATTTTGTTTATCTATTCATTTGCTGATGGACTCGGTTATTTTTTGAATCTGGAAATGTCATTACCTAATATTATATTTGTCCAAAGCCCATATCAGAGGTAAGGCCTATTTGGTGTAGCTTTATACCTGGACTTTGGGAAGATATGTGCTAAAAATGAAGTTATTACAAGGTTTACCACTATCAAATGATAATAAAAATTATCCAATAATATGAGATTAGAAATCACTTCACATTTTATATTAAGTCACAAAATTGTGCTACTATTAATTCATTAATATTGTCTAAATAGACTTTAATTTGCATATTATAATTTAAATGAATTTTCATGCTAGTTTAGAATTATAACCACATAAAAACAATACCCACTCTCTTTAAACACATTAGAGTCACAAATACCTGTGAATATATCATAAAAGTCACTAACTCAAAGGCACACATACACATACACACAATTTTGCAGTTAATATTGTGATTCATGGAACCCCAAGCCCTTCCAAGTCTTGAATTCCAAGATAAAGATTTCTCATCTTGGTAGATATTTGACCAAAAGTTCTGAGTGGTACAGATAAGAGTTGCAAATGACTCTTCAATTCAAACATTCTCCGTTTTTCTTATTTATGCATGCCAGCACCCTTGTAGCTCCAACAGAAGTTGCATATGCTTAAAATTCATGACTCATTGTGTTCTAACTAATTATCCTATGACAGTAGGTTTTGTTTTCCCTCCTAAATTGCAAACATTTATGGGAAACAGCTATGGCTTATATTTCCATTAAAGTTTTCATGCTCTTAGCACACATTGTTTTCAATAAAAATTATTTTATATATTTTACGTTTATTAGAAAGTTTAAAATAGAGATGTAATATCTCTTTGGAGTTTTCAATAAATGTCTTTGCTTTTTTTAACAATGCTACTTTAGCACCATACTTTATGCATAGAAGATATTCCATAATTAGTTGTTAGTTTGATTTGATTTTTGTTTTAGATTCTTTCTTCAAAAAATTATTTTTCTTAGTGTTGTGAATGGATCGGAAAGGGAGTGAAGAAGTCATGTGCCCATATATTATATCTTTCGGAAGAATTACACTTTAACTATTAAGTATAACTGAGCTGATATTTTTCAATATGGGCCCAGTAAATATTTCTAATATTGTTAAGCATTTTTAAGTACTTCCAAAGAGAGCAAGAAAGTGGTTTCAATACTTTCAGAGAAAAGTTAATTCACAAAGGAAGCTTGTGTTTTATGAGGCTTTCCTGAATTACAGAAATTAAAGATGGAAGGACCCATTAGGTCATCCAGTTCATTCCCTTAAGAGTGCAGAATTGCTCCCTGAAGAATATGCACTTGGGCTTTTCTGGAAAGGAAACATTAAAAGTCAACTGCAATTGAGATAGTAAATTTGTAATTTATGCACAATAAAGGTTTTTCTCCATAGATATTAATACTACTGCATATTTTAAAATCTGGCTAAAGCATTAATAAAGTGATTAGCAAAAGTCAAGGAGGCCATTTGTTAGCATACTTCCTGATGAAATAAAAAGCTCCTTAGGCAATTAGTTTGGAAGGAAATGAACATGAACCCCTGGTTCCTCCTCCTTATGCCACCCATCTAAGGCTTTTCCTTTTTGTTCCCCAAAATGCAATTTCATTGTTCTATAATGAAGGTGTAATGGTTCCTGCTTGGGAAGCTTCATGGGTAGAAAATTTCTATTAATTTCTCTGTTCAAGTGCAATTTCCACACAAGCCTTTTAGAAGGATAGCGTTCAAAATATTAATTTGACCAATACATAAGATCAGCTTTTGCAAGGACTGAAGTTGTTAGTTCTTTTAGGATCTCAAAAATAGCTCTTAGCCACAAAAATACTTTCCCACTACTATCGGAAAGTATTACTTTTATTTAAGCATTACTTTTTATTTAATTATTTATTTAAGAATTATTTTGTTGTTGTTAGTGCCATGGAATAGATTCCACTCCTAGATTCTGTGTACAGCAGAGTGGAACCTGCCTCATCTTTTCACACCATCCTCTCACCTTCTGATGCTACATCAGACAATGCTCTGCTGTTGTTCATATGGTTTTCATGGCCAATTTTTTCATAAGTGAGTGGCCAGGTCCTTCTTCCTAGGCTGTCTTAGTCTGGAAACTGCTGAAACCTGTCCACCATGTGTGACCCTGCTGGTATTCGAAATACCAGTGACATAGCTTTCAGCATCACAGCAACATGCAGCAGCCACAGTATGACTACTGATAGGCAAATGGGTGGTGTGGTTTCCGACCTGGAAGCAGACCCAGGCCGTGGTGGTGAGAGTGCTGAATCTTAACCACTAGATCACCTAAGTATTATTGCCATAGTACTAAACTACTATGGCACCTGAAAATGTAATCATAGATTTCATTTCTTAGGTTAACTATTCCCAGCATATTTTTCATAGGACACTAGTCTTGAGACAATGGTTCTATGGACAAATTTGGGAAATGATGGCTATTTTATTTCCTCTTTTAGAGATGCACAGTATCCATCAGTGACTTAAATACTGAAAAATCCATAATAAAGAAAGCTGCTTAACTTTGAGAAGCCAAATATTTAACTCATAATGTTTTTAAATTTCATGACCATCTATTAATGATCATAGAATATACTTTTGGAAATGCTGGCTTAGAATTATCGAGATTTTTCCTTTAAATTATAAATACCTTGGGTGGGTTAACACCAGTGTTTGTCTATCAGAGATTTAATGTAGTATGAATCAGTATACCTTTCATTTTTTTTTTAATAGGTGATATTCTAGAAGAAAGAATTGAAGGAATAACAGAGTATTAAAAGGACTAGTTTGGGAGCATGAGCATTGTCCATAAATTCTTTATGCACTTGTTCAACTTCTATCTATCCTTCATCTTTTCTATATGGTTGCATGGGCCTTTCCTTGGGGAGCTATTGGTTATCATAGGGAGTGCAAATGACAACTGATCTGATTTTTGCAAGTTCACGTTGGCTCTTTAAACTTTCTGACTCCTTTAGGCTAAAATGGTCTCATGGGATTTCTCTTTACACGGCAGATTTCTTATTTTTGTTTTAGACTTCAAACTATGACTAAACTGGAATTGGCACAGTGGACTTTTTCCCAAGTTTGTCCTCTGGCGTTCTGCTTTCAGTTTTGGGCAGAACAAGACCAAGAAGAAGGAAACAACGAGCAGTCAAGCTACTTCTCTTTCTTTGCCCAGATCCTCAGGAGACTCTGGTTTCTACCCAATATGATAACCTTTCTGATTCTCAGTTTTACTGCATGAAAATTAATGAGTGGGATTAGGAAAAGGTGACATTTATGATTCCTTTCAAATTTATCTATGACTAAAACATGCACAGATAAATTCTAGGACATAGCTATAAGAAGATATAAATTCTTTTTTTTTTCTCTCCAAATCCCCCCAGTACATAGTTGTATATGTTAGCTGTGGCTCCTTCTAGTTGTGCCATGTGGGATGCTGCCTCAAGGTGGCCTGACGAGCGGTGCCATGTCTGTGCCCAGGATCTGAACCAGGGAAACTCCAGGCCACCAAAGTAGAGTACACAGACTTAACCACTCAGCCATGGGGCTGGCCCCCCAGATATAAATTGTTGATAGTAAAAGATGACTACAAAGCAATAACAACAATAACTTAACTAGATATTATAAAAATTACTTAACTTCTTGTGAACTAATGTCCTCAAGTATACAGTGAGGGATGAGCTAGTAATTAGGAAAAACATTTCCAGTTCCTAGAATCAATAAATTACTCTGTCTGATTTAGAAATTGAATTTTACCTGTTTCTCGCCAGGATAAGGAAACAGTGACTGGTTTTTCACCTTCCAGACTGAAACAGCAACAACAAAAAGGTAAAGCATATGAAATAAAACAGTCATTTTCAAGACAATAGACATTACACAACAAGAGATAGTAATCCCTAAGAGACAGGGAGTAAGTGAGATGAACTTTATGACTGTCCCAGTTTTCCACCTCGAGAGAGTTTCTAGGCTGCACTATAGTAAAGAAAAGTCTACTTGGAGTCTGGTGATCTCCCTGAATTGAGGAGACAGAGCAGAGGATCTGGGAAGACCAAGGTGGCAAATATTGGAGAGGAGAATACTGCCTAGAAAGAGAAATTCAGAGAACCACAGAGGGCCACCTAAATATTCAACAGAGTACTGATCAGCACATACATGTGAAGATACTACCTGAGGCTAGGGGAATCACCTAAAATGATTCAATGCAACAGTGCCCACTGTTCACACAGGGCCTGGGAGAGTGACAGTTTCCACCATCTTGTCTGGAAAAACTCATAATTCAAGAGGCATTGGGTAGAGTACTCAGTAGGATCTTGTTTAGAGGTAAAGAATAATTAGCCCTAGAATGAGCACTGAGCCAGACCTACCTAAAATATAAAACAAGACCTCAAATAATTAAACTATTCCAAGTAACTTAACAGCATCCCAGAACAAAGTTCAAGAACATTTATCGGGATGCAAAATATCCCTCACCTAACTGTCTGGGTATCCAATCAAAGATATTCAGAAATGCAAAGAAGGAAGAAAACAGGAGCCATAGTGAGGAGAACAATCAACCAATGGAAACTGACCCAGAGCTGACAGAGATGTAATAATTAGCAAACAAGGCATTAAAACAGTTATTTTGACTGTATTCTACAAATTCAAAAAGTTGGAAGTAGAGATTATGGAAGATATAAAAAACCCAAATCAAATATTTGAGAAGAAAACTACAATGCATCAGATTAAAAAAATAAACTGAATGGGATTAACATCAGATTAGATGTTGCAGAAGAAAAGATTAGTGAACTTGAAAACATGGTAATAGAAACTACTCAAAACGAAACACAGAGGAAAAGAGAATAAATTTTAAAAATGAACAGAGACTCATTGTCCCAGAAGATAACTTCAGGTCACCTGATATACACATGCTTGGAGTCTCTGAAGAAGAGGGGTGGGATGCAGAAAAAAATATGAAAAAATAATGGCCAAAACTATCCTAATCTAATGAAAACAAGCAATCCATACCTCTAAGAAGCTCAATAAACTCCAAGCACAAGAAATATGAAGAAAACTACACCAAGGCAACTCATAATCAAATTATTCATAAACAGTGATGAAGACAGCATCTTAAAAATAGCCAGAGAAAAAAAGATATATTATATATAGAGGAAGAAAAATAAGGCTGAGACCAGATTTTTCACTGGACCGAACAGCATCTTTAAAGTATTGAAAAAATCTGGCAACTTATAGTTCTATACTCAGCAAAAATACTTTTCAACTACCAAGGCAAAACAAAGAAATAGAAAAGCTGAAAGAATTAATCATTAGCAAACCTGTACTACAAGGAATGTTCAAGGCAGTCCTTCAAGCAGAAGAAAAATGATATGAGATGAATTATAGGTGAATAACATGATGAAATCCTTTGTGAATCTATACAAAGGAATGAAGAGTATTGGAATTGATAACTAGATGAGTAGAATGTCTGTTTTCTTATTATTTAAATCACTTTAAAATTTAAAATTAATCAAAAATACTAATGTATTTTGTAGTTTATGATATAGGAGAAATACAGTGTATGACAGCAAGAGTTTAATGGCTTGGAGAGTAGAAATGAAAGTATACCATACAAGCAGTGGGATAATATCACTTGAAGATAAAGACAGCGATAAGATAAATATGTATACCATATAGACCAAAAAAATAATTAACTAAGAGTTATGATTAATAAACTAACAAAGAAGATAAAATTGCATCATCAAAAGACCCAATCTAAAAGAAACCAGAAAAAAAGAAAAATGGAAATAAAGAAGAGATGGGACATATTAAAAATTAATATGTACATGATGTATATAAACTTAACTATAGTAGTAGTGACATTAACCCTAATTGGTCTAAATAATTGAATGGCAGATATGGTCAGATTGCATAAAAAAATTGAGACTCAAATATATGCTACCTATAAGAAATAAACTTAAATTATAAAGAAACAAATAGGCTAATAGATGGAAAAAAATTATACCCATGCCCACATTAATAAAAATGAAAGCTGGAGTGGCTATGTTAATATAGGACAAAGTAGAGTTTAGACCAAAGAATATTTCTGGGATTAAGATGTTCATTTCACAATGAAAAAAGCATCAATTCATAACAATCTTAAACAATTATGGACTTAATAAGAGAGTTTCAAAATACATTCAGCAAAAACTGATAGAACTGCAAGAAGAAATAAATAAAACCACAATTATAATGATAGATTTCAACATCCCTCTCTGAATAATTGATCCAACAAGTAGACAGAGAGTCAACAAGTATGTGGTAAATTTGAACAATACCACCAGTCAACTTAACCTAATTGATATTTATAAAAGACTGGAACCAATAACAGTAGAATACTCATTTTTTTTCAAATGCATGCAGAACATTTGCCAAAAAATTTAATTTTAAACAATTCAGATTTAGATTCCATTTATTAAGATGTTTTAATCTTCACTTTTAAATCTTAGAGTATTTCTTTAAAAAGTTAATTTATAAGCATTTATTATACTTTGCTTATTGTAGAAATGAATTCTTCTATACTACATTTTCTTTGGGAATTTTAAATGTATCATTTATAAAATATAGAAATATACCTAATTACAGAGATACACTTGGTATTTCAAATATGTGTCTGGACTAAAGAAAAATGTTTCATGCCATATTAAAACCAAAGTCAAAGCAGCAATTAATATGGGATATTATCACCCAGTAAAATCATTGAATAGGCTGGCAGCATTCTTATTTTTAACAAATATGAAAGATACTAATATCTTGGGGACTAAGAACACCTTCAGAAAGATGCTATTTTTGCAAATGTCCTTAATTTACTCATTTTAATCAAAGTTTTTGGCTTTAAAAAGGATGCTTAGAATATGTCTCCACATTCTTGTCAAATACTGGCTGCTATTTTCAAGAGACCTACTCAGTAGTCCAAGATTTAATAGCATCTGCTTATCTACCACAAAGGTTAAATAGGGATAAAACTGGCAATAACTTGAAAGAAACAAGCAGAGTTGGGGAGTGAACAAATTTAGGATTGGGTTGGCTTTAACATCACAAATCAACTTAAAAGCAAATTTTCAATATTGTTCAGATGTAGGTCCCTCAGTAATTCTGCCCGAGCTGTGCAGTTCAGCCAGGAGCTGGAGGATGGACTGGTTTTTATCCAGCCTCCTCCCACCCATCTTCAAAACTGAGAATCACTTTTGCAGTGCAGTATGTAAAGATAGGAACAGCAGATGATTCAAGTCACATAGAGAGCCTAGTGTGGTATGTTACAATTACCCACCACACATCTATACACTTGTGATCATCAGTGTTATCTTAGTCCTCACAAAAGCATGATGATGTAACTTTTCTATTCCTAGTTAAAGGCAAAGACCTTGAGGCACAGAGAAACTCAGCAATTTATGTCAGTTCAGAAAGTGGGAAGTAGCAGAGGCATTTTTCAACCCAGATCTCCGGTGAACGAATCTAACAATCTTTTTCATCCTTAGACTTTCGTCCTCTTTGGTGGAGTGCTTTATTGTCTTCCACATTTAGCTGTCCTTTAAATGGGCTTTGAGTCAACCAGTCCTGGGTCAAATCTGGATCTGTTACTCACTGGTTACCTGATCTGAGCCTCATTTTCTTCATCTGAAAAGTAGGAATCATAAAAATGTATAAATAAGTTAACAGATTTAAAGTACCTATTAGAATACATGGGCCACAGAAGACAATAAATATTAATTCTCTTATCAGTTTACAGACTTTTAAATCCTCAATTTTGGTATCTCTGTGCCAATAAGTAAAACTTTAGAAGCAGATGTTTCAGATTCATTTAAGGCATCTAAATGTGGTATCGGACAGAAATACCTTTGAAGACGGTGTCAATATGTAAGAATCACATAAAGGTAATTTGGAGCCATGCCTCAGAATATTTCTGGAGTTAAATGTTATTCACTAGTGAATCAGTCTGAAGAATATTTTGTAATGTGGAGTTTTGGATTACGGTTGGAGTTTCATCACAATTACATCAATGAAGTGAGAACTATTGTCATAATTTTCTTATCTTTGTGTAATTATGGGATGGCTGGAAGATTCATCATTTTTAACCGAACAAGTTTGATTTAGGAAATTCTTATGATCATATATCAAGTATGGAAACAATACTGTCATTTCTTTCACCCACTTTTTAAAGAGGTTTGTTAGCCGATGATCAAGAAAAGTGGATAACATACACCATGAATATTTGAGATTCTAGTATCTGGGCCTCTTTCCTATTTGTATTGGCAATTTTGAAATCTTCCTTTAATAAGTTTGTCATCAATTTATTATGATAATCGATGAAGATGTCCCAGGAAAAAAAGGTTTCCCTTAAGTAGATGCTTTATAAATACTAACAAATAACTTTGTTATCTTGAATTTTCACAACAAACTCATCACATACAAAAATGTACCATAAATTATAGATATCCATCATTAGCAATGTATGGACTATCCAGTGGCAGACATATTAAATAGACAGTAACCTTAAAATAGCCCTAGTTGCTGCAGCTGTATTGTGTGTTCACTGTTTGTAGCATATTAAATATCTCTGTTTCAGCTCAAGAATATCTTGCTGACTCCGAGTATTTCTTATACAATTAGCAAGCAACTTGTAATCACTGTCACCCTTAAACAGCATTACAAGGATAAGAAGCTCTTAGTTTTGGTCAAGTGAAGCTGGGTTTCAATGGGTTAACTGGGATCATTGCTTCAGTGACTGTTCATAGCCTCAGACTTCACAACCCTAGCAGAGGCTGGCTCTGTAATAAGTCTCACGTTACACACGGATTAGATTTGTAGAAATCCTGTAACTCAATAGGTACCTGCCTATTCTCTCCTGGCGTCAGCCTGCCTGCACTGCTTTGCTCTGTAGACATACCTGGCATTCCACCCATGCCTCTCACTTACTAAGTGAACTGGAGTCTGCCTACCAAAACATTGGGGTATTGTTGTGAGGGAGAAACCCCCTGACAGACAAGCAAAGTGTGAAGCTGGGCTTGCAATGCCTTGTTACCTTTCTCTGAAGTGCACATGCTCCTCTTTCTAACTTCCTTATATCCCACAGCTAGGTTGGAGGACAGCTCTTTCCAGGTATTTGTAAGTAGAATGCAGTCACACTCCAAAAGTAAGATGGCTGCCTTTTCCTCCTCTCATCTGTCCTTCCCCCACCCTTGCCTCCTTGACCATAAGGCTTACCCACCCTAGTCCCCTCTGCTTCCCCTCCCAACAGTGTACCTTGACAAACATGTTTACACTCAAAGGTGGGAAAACAAAACCAAGCACCAACCACAACAAAAAACAGGCTTGGCACCAAATCCTAGAACAGTCAGTGCACTGATTTCTGGGAGCTGTGCCAAACACGATAAGCACTGCTATTTTAACACATATCTCTGGTTCTCAGCACAAATCATTCATTAAACAATTAGCATGTTACCTTGTTAAGAATCTTTAAAACTAAAGTAAGGTTTTCATTCAGGAAGCACATCAGATTGTTTAGCATCTTTTTCTAATTAAGCATTAATCCCTCCCAGGAAGAATGAGTCACTCAAGCAAGTCAACTTTCAAAGATAAGGGATTTCTCTTTTGTAAACTGCAATTAACAGCTTTTAACAGCCCGAGTTGCTCCAGTTTTCCCAGTAGTTGCAATGATTCTGATGATTTTTTTCTTCTTGCTCCTGATGCAGCTAAGCAAATTCAGGAAATGGAGACATTTATGACAAATGGGGAGATGAGTTGAGTGGCAAGAGACCCAACCCACACCAAAACAAGCAAAAACCTTGAAGTGCATTACAATCCCATACAACATCCTTCTTACAGGAGATTTTTTTTTTAATATGTCAAATAGTAGCACCCTCTTTGGGGACACGACATGGCATTCTGTGTGATGCTTGGATGCAGTCTTCCTTTCAAAGGTGTGAAACATATCCTGGCAGTCAAACTGTGACCTGTGCCCTAATTATAAGCATACTTTTTTTAAACAAGTCTAGTTAACATCCATCACCATATATAATTACAAAGGTTTTTTTCTTGTGAGAGAACATTTTTTTTTAATTATGCTTTTTTTTTTCTTGGTGAGGAAGATTGGCCCTAAGCTAACACCTGCTGCAAATCATCCTCTTTTTTTTTTCTTCCCCGAAGCCCCAGTACATAGATGTATATCCTAGTTGGAGGTCATTCTAATTCTTCTATTTGGGACGCTGCTACAGCATGGCTTGATGTGCGGTGCTAGGTCTGTACCAAGGATCCAAACTGGCCAACCCTGAGCCACCAAAGCGGAGTGTGCAAACTTAACCACTCAGCCATGGGCCCGCCCCTAGCCAAGCTTTTTAAATATAAAAATTTATTTTACAGTTGCATTTTGAAGAAGCTTTGAAGTCTTCAAGTCCTACAATTTTGTACCATTCAAATACTTATTTCTAGAAGCAAAGATTAAATCTTCATTCTTACAGGTAAGTATATGAAGTGAGGATTTCTGCCTCTCTGATGTAGCTGGTAATTCTAGAGTAGTAGACAGTCATGTTCTACGTGGGTTCTTACACTATTTATTTATTATTTGTGTATTTATTAACTGTTATGGAGGAAAACCATAAGCTGTTTCTTTCCTGAAAGTTCTCAGGCTTCAACATTTTCAAAAAGCGATATGTGAAAAACAAAGGGTGGGGGTGCAGGTCTGATGCCACTCAAAAAGGGAAAGAATACTGAATTTTCATGCGTATTGAACATTTTATTATCAGAGTCTGTCTTTGTTGCCTCAAGGAGCAATTTCACTTGTGAACCAGCTTCATAGGGTTGTAGATCTGTAAGGGACCTTAAAAGCGACCCAATCCAACTTCCTCACTTTATAGAAAATTATTTAAGTAGGGAGGCCAAGTGACTTATCCAAGGTTACACGCTAATTCACGGAAAAGCCAGGAAGAGAATCAGGTCGATTAACCCCCAATCCAGAAGTTCTGCTCTTTGGCACACCTTGATGCCTGGGAAAAAGTCTTACTCCAGCTGTAGGACAGCATCACTTCCACGGTTCATTATGGCGAATAATTCTCAGTAGTCATAGGGTTTCCTCCTGCTGATATTTCCACTAAAGAACTGCAGGTGTAATTCCAGGAGAAAGCAGGAACACCGACCTGCAGCAAGTCCTTTTTAGAATGGCCATTGCATAGATAGCCTGAAAATAAACAAACTGATAGATCAGCAAACTCTCTCTTAAGAAGCAGAGCGTGGTTGGATTCCAGGTTGCCTTTGTCACTGGTGAAGGGAGTAAAAGGTCCTTTTCTACTTAAGCTTCATGATCACAACAGCTAGTCAAATACGTTCAGCACTCTTTGAAAGTGGAAAACTTTGTTGTGTGTTTTGAAAAATTATCTATGTGTTGAAAACCAACTTTGTTCTTACTGAGAATTTTATACCTTATTACGAGGATAGGATAAATCTGGAGAAGCACAAAGACCCAACTTATACCAGAAGTGCAGAGAATACAGTGATGTTGGAATTAATTAAATTATATTTAGCATTGCATATGTAAAGCTGGTGGTTTATAAGTTGTTACACATGTGCTATCATATTAGTCAAGCTTTTGTATTTGTTTTCTGCATTTAAGTTGTTGTTTAAAAACCACACTGGGGAAATATAAATTACAGCACATAGACATATATACATGGGCATGCATGCACACACGCACACACATCCCCCTACATTTAAAAAGACATACCGAAACCCTTGGTGTAGTCAGAAAACAAGCACGTTGACTATTCTCATTTATTCAGCCAGTGTTTTCTGAGAGCCTATGGTGTTAGCTGTTGTGTAAGGAACCAAAAAGTATGTCATATGGTCAACTTTCTCTAGAAGTTTACAATCTACCTTGGGGAGCTGAAAAATATAAAGAGCTAGTGACCTTAGAAATATGATGTTTAATAAAATGCCAAAGTGAGAGCTTCAAAAAGTAAGTTTCATTAGGCATTTAGAGGAAGGAACGACAATTGGAGCTGCTTTAATTGGGGAAATCCTCACCAAGAAATTGAGAATTAAGTTGGGCCTTGAAAACTGTGTCAGATTAGATATCAGTTTCATTTTTTTGTTCAGAAGTTTGAGGACAGCATATGTGTTGAGGAAATTAAAGACGAATCTCTGTAAATTCACACAGCTTGATGTACATGGTACATGGATAGACTGCAGTTATAACACGTGTTAACTCTTTCACCTGTAATCCATAAATTTCCTAGTCCTTCAAATGCAATTTAAGTCCCAAGGTCTTCATAAATTCATCCAAAACAACT
Source organism: Equus przewalskii (assembly GCF_037783145.1). Classification (NCBI taxonomy): domain Eukaryota; kingdom Metazoa; phylum Chordata; class Mammalia; order Perissodactyla; family Equidae; genus Equus; species Equus przewalskii. The sequence continues at coordinate 20,283,607 of NC_091850.1, forward strand.
TCAGTTAATATCGTTCATTTTCTTTCCTAAACACATCTAGTACTTCAGTGTGTAAACTGGTTTTTACACAAGGATGTATCAGAAATGTTCTGAAAAGAGAATTCATCAGGATCTCAGGTAGGCATTTTCCTAAGTATCTCATAAAATCTTTGGAGCTAAGATAGTAAAATGTGAAGAGGACAATAGTACAGAGAAATTGCTCTATAGTGGAATGATCCATGGAAGGAATAACAGCACTATTACTGAATTGCATGGTTAGTCTAAATATGAATCAGTTATTTAATTTATTCCATAAAGAATTTCAAACAAGAACTAATCTTAATACACATTCCGTCAAAGAGAATCTTAATATCTATATATTCAAAAGAAGTTCATCAACTATCACCTCAAGTTTCTGGAACATTCACAAGCATTTCCGCCAACCATTTAGTCACTCTACAAATCATAAGCTTCCAAGTGTGTATGTTGCCGGCAAAGTTTCCACCTTTGGAGACTACATTGACTTTAACACTGTTGACATTATTCAAAATATTTAACGTTATCTTTTGGATCGGACTTCAGAGTAGATTCTTACCCACTGAAGTGGGCTCTTTGTTCTTCGTGGGTAGACTAGCTTTTACAGCCAAAGGTTTGAGAAAAGCTGGCAAAAATAGAGAAGGGAGCCCATAAAGTAACAGGATTTAATTTTTGACATTCCCCCTAAAGTTCTCTGAAAGCAAATTAAATAAGAGTGATATTTTAAGTGATGGCAGCATAATTTCACCAGCTTCCCAAAGTGACTGTGTAGGAAGCAATATTGAGCTGCAATTAAAAGCACTAACTTCAAAGCTGGATATACCTGGGATGCTTGAGCTTAATAAGCATAAGTTTCTTCATCTTTAAATGAAGATAATAATTCCTACCTCCGAAGGCTATTTATTGTTAATTATATTATCAGAATATGGCATAGACTGGTGGCGTTTTAAAATGTCTATTACGTTCTAATTTCACCTCCTATTTATTGTCCAACCTATCTACTTTTATATGTGATAATAGTAATTTGACTGTTAACATAGTTTAACAGATCTACTTAAAATTCAAAACATTTCACCAGGGTTTTATATTTATGGAAAACCTGTTATTAGAGAATGATATTAGCCTAATTAATAAGTCATAGTTAACAAAATGCCAGGGATTCTTCCTGTGAAATGCTAATCAAACTAGATTGCAGACGTTAAGGAAGAGTCTTCTATGATCCCAGTTTAGGAGAGTCTGTGAGAAAAGATGATATATTAAACACATATGATTGAACAAAATTTCTTCAATGAGCAAGTGATAATCTCACACAGATACATTAATTGGTCTGGGCTCTGACAAAGGTTTTAAGAAAACAGGTGGCAAATGCATGTTTTAGAAAAAAGGTAAATGCGTCAGATGGTCGGTCAGTCAATCATTAATATTTACAAAGGACCTACTTCTTTATGCATGAATGGTTCACAGCCTTTAATATTCATCACTGGTAAGACTGAAAGGGGCTAATGATAATATTGTTTTAAAATCTGTGGACTAAAACACATACTTTTATAGTTCACCAAACACTTGAAATAGACTTCATTTCAGAAATTAAGGACTTTATTGTAGATTTATTTTCTAATGGGACTCTGTTTGTAATAATAATCACACTTCATGTTTCTAATATGTTCCTAATCTTGGATTTTCTCCCCTGTGGTCTCTTATTCCAAATTTTTTTTAATTTTGCAAATTTACTGAACTTTTTATCATAAAATAGTATTATCACATAATAGAAAATTCAGAAAAAGTATTCATAATTATACCGCTCTAAAGTGATGCTGTTATAATGATAGTATTTTATATTTTGGCTTCCAGTCTTATAAATAAGTTATTTAACTCAATGTTAATCTCAGTATAAATATACTTTTTTATGCTGCTTTTTTCACTCATCTTGATAAAAACTGTACTGTCTTCCCAATCAATTATTGTAATGTCTTTTAATGTTTCTATTAAGCAGATACCGTATCTAAAATTACTCTGATCAAATTTTTTGTGTCAGCCTATCTCATCCTTACATCGCATGAGATGGGTAGGCTAGCTAATATGTAGCCCCACATTATGTATTGAGAGGTTCATTTGCAGATTTTGTGGCCTGAGATTGAATCCTGGCTTGGCCACTGTGTAAATTTGGGCAAGTTGTTTAAACTTTTAACTCTCAGTGTCCTACTCTATAAATGGGGAAATACTTTCTCATAGAGATATTATAGAAATTAAGTAAAATAATTCATATGAAAGCACTTAGTACAATGTCTTAAATGTAGTATGTTCGCAATCAGTATTAACGGACTAGCAGTTGGGTCTCCCATTGCCCAACCCAGCGTTCCTCTCTATGTATCATGCTGAGAACCTGGGAGTCAACACAATGATGAATCTGTTCCTTCATCTCCATAGCTGCTATACATTACTTACTGGGCTGTGGAGTATCACAATCAATAGTTCATTAGTTTACAACTCACATTCTCTCCAAAAGACTTTGGCAGCTTTTACTGTGCAGGGTTGCATTTTTTTCCAATGCTAAACATGATTGACAAAGAAGTGTAAGAGGACGACTCATTGAAATCTCAACACAAAGTGTTCACATTTGAAATGCTAAGGTCCCCAAAATGCTGAGCCCCATCATTTGCAGACATTCAAGAAGATTCAAAATACATAATTGGCTTCTTACCTCTTGAGAAGACCATGTTGACATCCATACCTCTCCCAATTCTCCCACTCTGTATCACACACATATAGTCGTGAATGCTGATATTAAATAAACGGCAGCAGAGGCTCAGTATTTTTAAGGTGAGATGGGCTTTTTGAGATTCTTCATTATTTTAGTTTGTTGGCATATGAAATAGAGGATTGAATTTGTAAAATGGAGTGAAATTATGATGCATTAATCTTATTTCAAATGTTAGTTTATGGGTTTCATAAGACCCACTTTGCTTTAGCGCTCAGAAAATGTTTTTTCTCAGTAGCTCAATGGCTCAATTTTCATAGCAGTGACACTCCAAGAAAATTGAGTAGTTACCAGAATGAGAATTTTTGTTCTATGGTGTCTGAGTATCCAGCGATAAATTTCATCCTGCCCTAGTCAGAGCACTGTAATTTAAACACACACGAATAAACATAGAATGAAATTGTGAAATAGAAACAAAAATCTCTTTTTTAGCATCCCAAATCTTTCTTTCATGAAAGAATATATTTTTGTTGTCAGCCTAGGACTTTGTATATACATTTCAAATGTAAATGTGAAAATAAATTCCAATACATTTATTATATTAATATCTTTGAAGAAAGGGACTTTATAATTGTAATAAGAGCAAACTGTAATGAAAGGTGAACTGGTTTGGAAGTCTAGTGTTCAGAGCATGAGTTAGCCCCTGTAGACTACTCCGTCGTGAAATTAGAGCTGAGTTGCAAGATTATCTGGCCACAGTAAGGGTCATCATCTCATCTTGGTTTGACTGAACTGTCCTATTTTTAAAACTCAAAGTCTTGCATCTGAGGAACCCTTCCAGTCCGGGCAATCTGGAATACTTTGTCACTTTAAAAATGGAGAAAACATTGACAGAGACATGTGCTTTAGCTGGGGGAGGGGAATAAGAAGGGGGATGATTTAAACAGTAATGGACTGCAATGCTGGGAACATTCAGGTTATTTTGGACTTCTGGAAGACTTGTTACCCCAAAGAGGAAGTACTGCCTAAGAGTGTTGCTGGATTAGAGACTGTGCTTTAATGGGACTGGACTTTCCTGACTCCCAGTTCATTTAAAACCATTCCAGAAGATGTTAGCTTGTTGAAAGATACATATCTGCCAGCTCAGACGTCTTTGCTTTTAGGATTACATGGTTACACATCCCGCTCTATGTCTAGCATTCTTCCTTTGCCTCTTTTATTTCAACTAAACCTGACCTTGGTCCATTTCCATCTTTGAACTCCCTATTGCCTTTCAGGCAGCCTATGAGAACTTCCCCTACTTGCATTCCAGCTGACCTGACCACATTTTAGCTTGGTTTTCCACATTTGAACATTCTCATATCTTTGATATCTGCCTTCCGGGTTAAGCCCTATATTATGGCTCCTAATTGCTGTATCTGACATTTGCTTTTAGGATTTCCCACATAGAGGATAAAGGCTCTGGCCCCAGTCACATTTTTAAAAACCAAACACATTTATTCAAAAAGGGGTCATGCAGGGGCTGGCCCTGTGGCCTAGTGGTTAAGTTTGCACACTCCTCTTTGGCAGCCTGGGTTCCATTCCCAGGCACAGACCTACACCATTCATTGGTGGCCATGCTGTGGCAGCGACCCACATACAAAACAGAGGGAAATCGGCACAGATATTAGTTCAGGATGAATCTTCCTCATACATACTCAAAAAAGAGGAATATTGGCAACAGATGTTAGCTCAGGGCCAACCGTCCTCAGCAAAAAAAAGGGGGAGAAGGTCATGCAATCATTTTCATTTTTGCATCATTTTTTCTTCAGAGGCTAAATTACTTTAAATAGCTTCAATAATTTCCCTTCATTAGGTTTTGTTTTCCCAGTGCAGAAAAATTCTTCCACATATCATACAAAGTGCCATGTAAAAATCCAATTCACGATGCTTTGCTTGTTTTACTTATTCTTCGTGGCCTTGATGAACCTATGAATTTATAGGGTAGGAGGGCAGAAAGAGTCATTTTTTTAATTTTAATTCATTTCTTAGACTACTTTTATTCTACAAATATTTCTTAGTGTCTATTATATGCTAGACTCTCAAGGGTCAAAAAGACCTCTGGAGAAAACAAGGTGAGCCTTAACCACTCCAAGATCCTAGTATAGATCCTGGTGCCTGGTGGGTACCAAAGTGTATGACTAAGGATGTATAAGATGGCTACTTCATAAAAAGATTGTTGTTTTTGCAATTTTTGTGGTATTTGTTACCTTTTTATACTTTGTAATGTGATTTCTTTTATACTCTACTTACATATTCACTCTTGTACCTAATTTTGAACTGACCAATTATTTTTCTATTTCTTAAACAATGTCCTCCAAATTGTATACGCTGCAAGCACCACAAGAGTTACATCTGCCTGTGCTCATCAAGAAAAAATAAAGAAAACTAGCAAATACTACCTAGTTCTAAGCTGAAGAGTTTTTGTCCTAAAAAAAAAAATTATTGAGATGTCTTTTGGTTTCTAAAACAGAAACTTCTAGCTACACAAAGGATCTGATTTCTAGAAAATTTAAAATATATTTAGACATCAGCAATTATAAAGATTCATCACACTTTTATGGCATACGAAATAGATATTTATGTGGATTGGAAAGAAAATCCTTGTTAGCTTCTCAAGTATTTCTGACTAACCGTTGGTACAGTTTTTTCTTGGGAGAGAGCTTTCTTGTGGTCATGAAAAATTTTTATAGTTTCACCCATTCTGCCAGTGGTGGTTTAAAGAGATTGGTGGAACCAAATGGAAAAGAAGATAAAAGAGAGGGGTTTTAGCTTGTTCCCAACACTACAAGTTTGTTAAGTTATAAACCATGTGCTCTATGCATACTTCCTCTAATCTCTTACTTAACGTTTTGTGACAGGTTTAATATAGCAAAATTAGACATGCTGCCACAGTCCTTCTGACAGCTACCTGGTTTCCAGGCACTAATACCGCTGGCTTCTTGCCCAACACAAATACACTTGAAAAGAATGCCAAGGAACACATCGAGTGAAATCAGGGAGCGTGAAAATAAGAAGATTTCAGCATGCAAACAGTAAATGCTCCTGAGGAATCTTTAGACATTACTCAGCACTGATTGGCTTGGAAGGAGGGGAAAATGACTATGTACTTGTTACACAGGGATTTAAAGATGCACGATATGAGGTGAATCACTTAGAATGATCTTAAACTTAAAGTAACATTGCATAACATGTTTTTTTCACTTCATATCCAGTTAGAGTCCTTGGAGTAAATTCAGATGAAATAGTTTCATAGTAAGTCATTGTTTTCTACATAAATAAACTTGGAAACGTGCATATAGAAGAAATACATGAAGTAATTTTCTTTTTACTGGCATAAAAATAGTTTAATCATTTTTTAGGTTATACTAGATAATTCATAGGGCACAATTGCTCAAGAAGACAAATAGTAGATTTAAAACCATTGCTTTCTTTTGAATTCATAATCTTAGTGGTAATTGTATCTATAAAATATTGATAAATGCCAAGTACCAACATAACATTACCACCTTAGGATCTAGTAGGAAAGAGTGAAAATAGAATAAAGAATATTAGAGAAAAGTCGAATTCTTGATAATGTATCTATATGCACCATTGTTTTAAATCCCAATGCCATATTCTCATCAGACAAGGCAATGGAAGAAGGAGGAAAACGGAACAACAATCTTATAAAACCCAACATTCAGAGGGTTATGATTCCTACTAATACTTTTTCTCCTTTTTGCCCACTCATGTAAAGCCTTACATTTTGGATTTAACTTACTCCATCACATACTGAATCATATTCCATATTCATACTATGTATCTATTCTCTATTCATTTTTTCAATGTCATCTTTGAACAATATTTTTGTTATGATTTTTTGGTGTCATTTTACCCTCCAATAAACCATTTTTGAACCATTGGTTCATCTTAGTGAACCTGGAAAAAATACAACTCAATAAAAAGAACAAAAGGAGCAAAATTAATAAAATTTATACAACCACAAACAAATTACATAAAAATATATTAGTTTAGGGGGCTGGCCCCGTGGCCGAGTGGTTAAGTCTGTGCGCTCCGCTGGAGGCGGCCCAGTGTTTCGTTGGTTCGAATCCTGGGCACAGACATGGCACTGCTCATCAAACCACGCTGAGGCAGCATCCCACATGCTACAACTAGAAGGACCCACAACAAAGAATATACAACTATGTACCGGGGGGCTTTGGGGAGAAAAAGGAAAAAATAAATTCTTTAAAAAAAAAAATATGTTAGTTTAAATGATTGTTACCCATTTAATTACATGTTAGCCAAGATGAACTTATCTGCACAGTTTAGAAACAGAAACATAATCTTTAGGAACATGACAATGACTAATAACGTAACATGATTTGGAGGAAAATCATAACAAAAATATCACATGTATCAGATTAGAAAATATAAAAGTCTAGCAATAGCAAATGTGGCTGAGATTATGGAAAAATGGAAAATAGTATATGCTTAGTGGGAATGTAAATTGATTCAATCCTTTTGGAAAATTATTTTTCAGTTTCTAGAAAAGCTATAATGTGCATGATCTATTTATCCAGCAATTCTAGTATATTTATACTCATTGTAAATTATTGCAAAAAGAAAATAGTCATTCCATAAGCACAAGAAGACATGGACCAAAATATTTATTGTGACATTGATTGTCATTATGAAAAAAAGAGAAACAACCCATTTATTGAGAAAGGATGACTTAATCCAAAACCCAGTGAATAAAAAACTAGAATGACTTATAATCCAGATATTTGAAGTTATCAGACATGGATTTAAAATAATTATGATTTATATGCTTATAAAAATAGGTGCCAAAATGGGAAATCTTACCAGAGGCCTGGAATCTATACAAAACAAAACACAGCTTAAAAAGAAATTCTAGATATTTTTGAAAACAATATCTAAAATCAAGAATTCAATGTATGGGTATAACAGCAAATTAGACAGACCACAGGAGAGGCTTAGTAAACAGAAAGATGGGCCAGCTGAAATTGTACAGAGTCAAGTTAGAGAGAGAGAACGATGGAAAAATGTACAAAAGAGCATAAAAGATATGTGAGGCCAGGTGAAAAATTATAATATACATTTAATTTAAGTCCCAGAATGACAAAGAAGACAAGAGAATGGGTCAGAGCTTTTTAGGACTGATGAAATTAAGAAGTCACATATTCAGGAAGCTCTACAGTCACAAGGCAGGAAATATGCAAAGAATACTACATTTAAGCACGTATAGCAAACTGCTGGACACCAAAACCTAAGAGAAAATTTACAGGTTGACAGATAAGAAAACACACCACTTTCAATTGATTACAAGATTGACAATTGGTTTCTCAACAGAAATGATGGAAGACAGAAGACAATGGAATGACTATTTTTTTTTTTTTAAAGAAAGATGAGCCCTGAGCTAACAGCCATCGCCAATCCTCTTTTTGCTGAGGAAGATTGGCCCTGAGCTAACATCTGTGCCCATCTTCCTCTGTTTTATATGTGGGGTGCTTGCCACATTATGACTTGATGAGCGGTGTGTAGGTCTGGGCCAGGGATCTGAACTGGTGAACCGGGGGACCAGCAAAGCAGAGTGTGTGAACTTAACCACTACACCACTGGGCCAGGCCCATTTTTAAGGTGCTGAGAGAAAAAAAAATTGTCTACCCGTGATTTTAAATCCAGTGAAAATGTCTCAAAAATTAAACTGAAATAAAGTTTTTTTTTTCTTAAAGATTGGCACCTGGGCTAACAACTGTTGCCAATCTTCCTTTTTTTTTTCTGCCTTATTTCCCCAAAACCCCCCTGTACATAGATGTATATCTTAGTTGCAGGTCCTTCTAGTTATGGGATGTGGGATGCTGCCTCAACATGGCCTGATGAGCGGTGCCGTGTCTGCGCCCAGGATCCGAACGCTGGGCCGCAGCAGCAGAGTGCGCGAACTTAACCACTCGGCCACGGAGCGGCCCCTGAAATAAAGATTTTTGAGAAAAAACAAAAACTGAAACAATGTTACCATTAGACCCACACTAAAAGACTGGGAGTTCTTCAGATAGAAGGAAAATGACCAGAGATGGAAACACACATATTCAGGAAATGAAATAAAGAGCATTAAAAGTAGTAAATACACATTCATCTTTTTAAAGTATATAGAACAGTAACCAAAATTGACATCCTGGATGATAAAGCAAATCTCAACAAATACCAAATGATTACAAATCCTACAAAGTACCTTCTCTGTCTATAGGGGGGTTAACCTAGAAATAATAATCCAAAGATGGCTCAAAAATGCCCAAATATTGAGAAATTAAGTAATAAAATTATGGATTACCTGTAGGACAAAGAAGAAAGCTCAATCAGTTTTAGGAAATATTTTGGGCTGAATGATAATGAAAATATCACATATAGAATATTAGGGCAAACAGGTAAAACAGGGCTTAGATAGAGATGTATAGCCTTAAATCAAATCTTAAAAAATAAGAAAAGCTAACATCAATCATAAAAAGCTGTTTATATGAAGAATTTAGGGGCATAAAGTCACATTAATCCCAAATAAATTAGAAATCAGGTGATAATAAAGATGAGCAGAAAATAATTAAGTAGAAAGTAAACATAATACTGAAAAATCAATGAAACCAAACATGTGTTCTTCGAAAAGGTGAAAAATCTGGATAAACTCCTAATAGAACAGATTAAACTTCTACCACCTCTCCACCCTCTGTTCAAATTACTGATACCAGAAATGAAACAGTGGACATCACTACGGATCTTCCAGAGACTAACATATCAAGGAACAGGTTGAGGCTAACAACTTTAAAAGTTTAGATCAAATTTAAAAATTCCTAGAAAAAAATAACACTTTAGCATAAGTAACACTGATAAAAATAGAAAATCCAAATAGTGCAATATTATCACAAAAACTGAGAATTTATCATGGAGAAAACTCCAGGCCTAGTTGGGTTCCCAGGTGAATTCTTGCAAACATGCACTGAAAATGTAACACCAATGTAACCGTAGTTTACAGAGAACATACAAGGATGAAGTAAAATATAAACAAACTTTTCCAGATAGAAGAAAAAGTTTAACACTTCCCAACTAGTTTTATGAGTCTGGCCAAACTTGATATCAATATGTGAAAAGAATACTAAAGGAAGGGAAAATTTTAGGTCAATTACTTTCATGAACATAAACGCAAATTATAAAAATATTAACATATTATATTCAACAATATGGAAAAAAGATAAAAAGAAATGATAAAGTGAAATTTATTCCAGAAATCCAAAGATGATTTTATATTCAAAATTAATCAATTTATTTCAATGCATTAACATAATATTTGAGAAAAAAAATAAAAATAACTCAATAGATGCAGAAAAGTCACCTGATAAAATTCAACACCCTTTCATGGTAAAAAGTCTAAGCAATTTAGTAATAAAAGAAATGACCTTAATATTAAATTATATTGTATAGCATGTAGCAGACTTTATATTTAATGACAAAAGAGCAAAAACCTTCCCTCAGCATTTGGGCACAAGGAAAGGAGACTGATGTCATCACTTTTATTCAGCTGTGTCCTGGAAGCCCAAACCAGTGCAATAAGATAGGAAAAATAAATAACATATAGTGATGAAAAGGAAGATATGAAACTATCACTATGTGCAGTTAACATAATTGTGTATTTAGAAAATGCAAAATAATCTACAGACATTGTCTACAGTCAATAATCTACAGACAACATCTATAGATTAAATGAAATCTCACTCAAATTTTCAACTGGTTATTTTAGTAAAAATTGACAAGGTGAGTCTAAAACATATATAAATGTAAGGCCTGCAAAAGCTAAGGTTATCCTGAAGGAAAAACAGCACATATTAAGAGTTAATTCCAGGCATATTCCAGACTCAGAAATTAAGACAGTATGGAATTTGTGCCAAGATAAGCAATTGGATCTAGGGAACAGAATGGAGTCCAGAGTCAGACAGACATATATATTGTTAAATAATATATGGCAAATGCAGTTCTATAGAGCCACAAGGGTAGGACAGACTTTTCAGTCAATGATGCTTTTAATATCGAAGGAAAAAAATTGCAACTCTTATGTCACACACCACTCATATACACGCACATACACACAACACACACACAAACTCCAAGTGGATTGTAGACTTAAATTTGAAATCTAAAAGAATAAAGCCTCCAAAAAGTTTGGGGTTGGCCCCGTGGCCGAGTGGTTAAGTTCGTGCGCTCTGCTGCAGGTGGCCCAGTGTTTCGTTGGTTCAAATCCGGGGCGCAGACACATGGCACTGCTCATCAAACCACGCTGAGGCAGAGTCCCACATGCCACAACTAGAAGGACCCACAATGAAGAATATACAACTATGTACCGGGGGGCTTTGGGGAGAAAAAGGAAAAAAATAAAATCTTTAAAAAACAAAAAAGTGTAAAGCCTCCAAAACGTTTAAATCACTGTATGGATAGCATATAGAACAAAAATCTTCAATTATAAAGGAAAGATCAAATATTAGACTTTAAAAACTCAAGAGCTTCTTTTCACCCACAGACACCATTAAGAGAGTGAAGACAAGCCACAGAGTGGAGGAAAATATTTGTAATACCTATATTTAATAAAGGCCCTGCTAGAATATACAAATAACCCCTCAAATCACTAATCACACTATAGAACCACCTCACCCCCACCCGCCTTGGGCAAATGACTTGAATGAGCACTTAATAAAAGTAGGTGTTCAAATGGCCAATAAACATATAGATAAGTGCTCAACGTCTTTAGTAACAAGGGAAATGAAAATTAAAACCACAACGGAACACCATTAAACTGACATGAAAATGTTTTCTTTTTTTAATTGACAATACTAAGTACTGGCAAAATTGTAGAACAACTGAAATTCTCATACAGTGCTGGCAGAAATGTAAATTGGAACAATCAAGTTAACAGTATCTCTAATGCTGATACACAAACACTCTGACCCAGCAATTCCATTCCTAAGTATCTCGCCAATAGAATTATGTATGAACATGTACCAAAAGACAGTTATAAAACTTTTCAGAGCAGCATTATTCATTTACACACCAGAAAAGGAGATCTAAATATCGATCAAAAATAGAATAGATGCATAAGTTATGATATATTCATACAATGGAATCCTATATATCATTAAAAATGAATGAACCAACATTACACAAAGCAATTTAGATGAATCTCATAAACAATTTTAAGCAAAAGAAGCTAGAAACAAAAGGTACATACCATATGATACCAATTATATAAAGCTCAGAACAAAACTAATCTGAAGTGATAGAAATCAATAGGGTGGTTATCATTGGGTAGGCAATGCTGTTAGCGTTTGTTTCCCTTGTGAGTAATTTCTCTGGTGTCTTTACTTTTTGGAAATTCATCAAGCTTTTCACCCAGGAAATACGTACTTTTCTTTGTTATGTTATATGCATAAATATTTTTCTTTAAAGTGCTTTAGGAAAGAACAAAGCAAAGAGATGAGGTACCTAGAAATAAAAGTATGCCTTTAAGGCAAAATTCTGAAGAAGGAAAGTTAGTTCACAGTCAGAGAATTGGGAAAAAAACATGTAGAGGATAGAAAGAAGAATGTTGAAGTCCAAGGGCAAGAAATGTGATTGTTGATTGATTTTAAAGGATACATCTATAGAAGAATCCCCAAGGAAAGAAAGATTAGAAGATTCAGTTCTGAGGCAAATTGGTAAGTATATCATCTGCGAGATCCTAGATAGCAATGATCGTCTGTACATGTATTCCCGACAACCCAATAGAGTGCCTTACATGTTGTAGCTGCTAAACAAATGTTTAGTCACCTGTATAGCAGTTTTAGAAAGGAAGCTTTTGTTTGAAAGACAAGCATGCAGCCAAGTGGGGGAGGGAGGCAACTCCTAACCACATCTTCCACATTCCTGGACCTTGACCTCCAACTTTAATATTTAAGCTAGTTCTACTATAGACTGAGGAGCAAATTTTGAGAGGCTAAGGAAAATGCAGGACTTGCATCATTTTAGTTTTTTCTCCTCTGAATAATAATAACTATATTGTGGATAATCTGTTTTATTTTTCAGTAATCTATGTAAAATATTTTTAATTGCACTAGATTTAGATAATATGATTTATAAAGAAGAGTTATGATCATTAAATTCCTCTAGGTCTATTCTATATTATGAAAGAACAATGACCATATTATGTATTTATGTACCACGACAATGCTATGAATCTGAAGAAAATGAATAATGTACACACAGTTACCATTATACATCCTCTTTTCCCCGTAACTCTTTAAGCATTTAAGTATAAACTCATAAAGTGTGTATGTATATTCAAACATTGAGAAAATGTGCTTAAATTTAGCCCACCAGGTGGTTATGTTAGTGGGGGTTTTATTAATTGGTTGTATAGACCATACTCAACCAATTCTTTCATGCTATCTACTGTTTGACTCTAAGTTCATATTCCCTCTTCTCTATATTTGCCAAAGCACCACAGCCATTCTGCTTTTCAATAAGGGGAGTTAATGTCAGTGTTTTAGGCTGGTTCCATTTTCTAAGTATGATCTCAAAATAAAAAAGGTTCACTCCCTTTTGTGTTATACCCACTTTCTAATTTAATTTTAATCACAAAAGTTTATGTAATCATTATAAAAATATCAAAGTAGGTAAAATAAGAAGTGAGGTTTCCCTTCTCTTTATCCCCTTAAATCCCTCAGAGGTAAAAATTCCTCCCAGCATGGAATATTTTTTTTTATTAGGAACATTTCTGACAAAAGATAACCCTCAATATGAAAATATGCAAAATTTTAAGGCCCCGTTTAAAACAATCTCAGGTCAACAGTTTCGTTAGCATGTTAAGATAGGGGAGATGATGCTTCTGAAGTTCAGACCTGATGCTTTTCTGTGTAGATGAGTAACGAGAATGGGAATTGAGAATAAGGACAATTTAAGAAAAAATCAAAAATTGCAAACAAAAGTGATGTTAACATTCACAGATCTTAATTGAAATGCTTCAGTGGCCCATAGTCATCACAATTTCCTCAAACCACTGTCCTCTATCTGTATCTTCTAGACTTCAACACAACGCATCTCTTGATTGATGACTTCCTCAGACAACGCCTCTATAAATCTTAAACTTTGCATTTTCTTTTTCACTTGACTGTACGCTCCTTTAGCAAAGGACTTTGCCTTATTATTCATTTTTATTCCCAGTGCTTAGCATTATGTCTGGTACTTGGTAGACATTGGATTAATAAGTCCAGTCCTTTCAAAAAAAAACAGGAGAGAGAGATCTTTGGATTCAATTAGAAATAATCTTGAGCTATATGTGAGAGTAAGATAATTAAATCACTACTGCCCAGAATGCTAAGTGGCTGTTCATACACTCACTTGTTCCTTCAACAAACATCCTCAGAACTTACATATGTAAAAGCTTTGCCAAAGAGCAAATCAGGCCTTATAAAAGAGAGTTGGGCTGACTTAATCTAAATAACCATTATTAAACATGATCAAACTATCCTGTACATGCAGTGTTCCTTGAACATGCCAGAATTCCTGTGAATTATACTAGTAGTATTTTTAGATTAATTTTCAGTTTAGACTCAATTTTCAATTTGTGGTATCTACGGACAAAGTATATCAGTGCAACTGGTCAAATGTGACCTTCACACTAGATTTCTTGCCTTTTCAATCTTATTTTGGATATTAAAAATATATATACTGTTTTCTTATTTATTTTATTCATTTTAGCATCAAATTTGGAAAGAAAGCATGTATTTTCAAGTGGCTTTAACAAAATTATTGGTTTGCTCAGAAGATACATGTGTGTTTTGTTTACCTCCAGTGTCCCAAGTCTTAGTGAAAATGTCCTACACACATTCCATATTTTGTATTTCTTAATAGCAGTAAATGGACTCCGAAGCAATTCTAAAAAAGTGTGAAGTGACATCTTAGAAACTCACCACATCTTTTTGACATAGGCACAACTGGCTGAAAAGTTAAATCTTCAGCCAGTCCCCCCAAAAGTAAACTCTGAATTATTTTTTTACACTAATCTGATATTTATTTTAACTCAGAGTCAACTGATTATAAATCTTTAGGGTATACAACAGATTATCTTATTATAGTTAATTCATTAATTTTCATTCGTTTCATCAAACGGTTATTGAGGAATTTCTTCAGTAAAATTTCAACAAGTCCAAATGGCAGAGAGAGGGGAACATAAGCAAAGGCAGGAAAACACTGAGAATACTTGATGGCAGCCTGTGGTCCAGTTTGTCTCTGTGTATTGAATGCTCTGGAGAGGAGGTAGAAAGTGGACTAGATTATATCAAAGAGGGCCTTGAACTGGTAAGAGTTTGTCTTCATTTCTTAAGCAATTTAAAATCATGGAATGTTTTTATATAGAGGAGTGACACCCTTAGAGACATTATTTAAGAAAACTAATCTGAAAATAGTATCAAGATCATTGGTGTTAGAGAAACATGGGAAAAGGCAATCTATCAGAGGTCATTATAAGACAACTCAATACATTTTATTTAAATTCTACTGGATTTCTGTCTAATTGAATTTCTGATGAGCCAGGGTAATATGCTTCTCCTAAAAACAGATATATTTCAGATTCATATTAAGCTCACACTTACTTAGCTTCTATTATGCTCATACACATTAATCCCTCATAAGAGATTTTGCTGGTGAGGAAACTGAGAATCAGGAAAGGTAACTTTTTCAAGATAAAATAGACAATAAGCCCGAATGTTTACAGAGAAACAGAGAATGAAATTAAGTCAGCATTTCCAGAAAAATACTGCATAGACTAGGGAAAAGAGAAAGATTGCACATGAAGCCACTGTAATCATTTATATTATTAAGAACAGGTATGAATTAACATATATTTGCTAGTCTGGTTAGAAGATTGAGCTAGACTTTCCAGTTCTCTTGGTAGTAAAGAACTATATCAGTAAATTCCACACATTTCAACCATTATACTTTCCAGGTGTTTGTTGTTGTTTTTGTATGTTTATTTGCTTGTTTAATTGCTGGTGAGGGGAGAAGGTTGCCTATAAAGAATCTGTTATTTAGACTAGCCTATTGCTTATTTCAAGTGTCTATTAGCCTAGAATGATACTATGATGTTCTCTTCTGCCTTTTATAACATGCAGAAATACATGTGCTATTTGTCTCTAACACATAAATGTTTTCTCTTTGAGTTATACTTTTAAAATGGTTTCCATAAATTAAAAAAAAATTAATCCAGGTGTAACATTAGGAAGTCGGATATTCCAGCCATGCTAAGTTCACCGTGTTACACCACTGGAAGTCAGTATTTGTCAATTAAAGTTTTACATTTAAAAACAGAAGAATGGATTCTGAATTAATTACCCTTCTAAATCAAGCAGGTAAAGCTTGAACACTTTGCCATTTACTGTGTAGATGAATTTTTTTCCACCGATGCCTATTACAAGTTTTGATAAACTAAACCTACACATTTTTCTTACCTTGGCTTAAATCACACTTCTACTTTGCTTTCAACAAGCATGCTTATTTATAAATCAGAACTAATCCAGGGAAAATGATGACATAAATAAATGTTGGTGGGAGGGACCTAATTGGGTATGCCATAAGTGTAGGAAATAGTACTCTGAAAGTTACAGCACTTTGGAATATGAAAGATGGAGTCGGTGCAACATTTATACTTCAGCCCTTTTCGCCTCCTAAATCACATTTCTTGTGCAAGAGTGCCTATTGGCCAAAGGAAATTTTAGTGAATCATGCCTTAAATTACCGCACTCAGTAATTGTTGACATATGTGTACTTTACAGCGCTAATTTATTTCACCATGAACCCAGTGTTTACGAACACACAAAAGCAGATTTATAGTACATGAGATTAAGAACATTTTTATTCTTGATTTTAGATTTCTAGATTAGATAGATTTAAATATATAAAATATATTGGAAAATGATGTGAGTCTGCCCAGTGTGGGGCACAATGAACTGTAAAATGTTAATTCTTGTGTAAATAAGAAATAAAATAGCTTCATTTAAAGGACATTATAATATATGTTTGAAATGCTAAGATGATTTGAAGATCTTAGATCTAAGGTCATGTTAACAGATAAGATCTTGAAGGCTCACAGGATTAAGTTATGTTTTTAGTAATGAGGCTATCTAACATTTACTGAGCCCTCATTCTTTACCTGGCACTATTCTAAGCCCTTCACATCCATTATCTGATTTAGTCCTCATAACAACCATCTGAACTGCGCACTGCTAATATTCCCATTTAACAGATGAAACATTCTGAGTCAGAAAAGTTAACTCACTTCCCCAATGTCACACAGTTATTAAGTGAGTGATCCAGGATTCAAATATCCAGGTAGCCCATCTCCACAGACCCACCATCGCTGGCATCCTCCACTGTTAGAATCAGGTCTGTTCTTTCCAGCGTGTATCTAGAAAATGATAGCTTCTCACTAGACTGGTATTTCTTAGGAAATAGTGCTATTTCAACATCCATAAATACAGGTTGAGACAAGGTAAAATGGAAGTTAATTAGATTAAATTATAAGAGAGATACAACTCACATGGGCAAAGATCACTAAAAAAAATTTATTAAACTTGTTCCAGGGCTTGTTCTTCTCTTGGTTTTTCCTTTCCTGCTTTATCTTTCTTCCTCCTTTGTTTTCCTGTCACTCTAAAGGAATAAATGAATAAAATAATGAGAATTTAGTGAATGTTTACAGTATATGTTGGTCTGTAATGTATATATGTTCTACTGTATATGCTGTATGTACTGTAAATACATATACACATATACATGTTGTACAGTATATGCTGGTCTGTATACCTTATATGCTGGTGTAAAATGCCAAGAGAACCATATAGTTTAAGAATGATGCTTGGTCTTTACTCACAACAGCACACAGTCTATATAAAAATCAATACATAAAACAGCAATAGACAATGGCAATGATTAAATGACAAATTATATGGCAGACATAATAAATGTACAAAAGTTCATGGGTTTTTGTTGCTTTTTTTTTTAGAGAAAACATTTTACCCAACTTTCAGAGGATATAAAATATTAGAGTAGATAGAAAGCAAAGGTATAGAAGAAAAAAATTGTTGGAGGTTGAAAGAGCAATAGAAATAATTGTATGGTGTTAAATACAATCTTACCCTATTTGTGATACACTAAGAAGATTCACCTGACCAGAGTAAAAGGTATTTTTTGAGGGAGTTTTTGAAGACTAATTCAAATAGTGGGGTTAAATTGAAGAGGGATTTGAAACTTTTAAAAAAGTGATTTGATTTCATCTAAAGTGTAGATGTGATGGCAGAACAGTCTAATCTCTAATATTATAGACATCTCTGAATGTGTTAGCCAATCTTTCCTTTGAGCATTTGGCAGACATATGTGGGGATAAACCAGGGTTTCTCAATCTGGGCACTATGGTGTTTTGGGCCTGATGATTCTTTGTTGTTGGGGGCTGTCCCGTGCACTGGGGGATGGCCAGCAGCATCCCTAGCCTTTATCCGCTAAGTGCCAGTGTACGCACCCTCCTCACTTATGACAAATGAAAATGTCTCCAGCCCTTACCAAATGTCCCCTGGAGGAGTAAAATCACCCCTGTTGAGAACCACTGAGATAAACCTTACCTTTTTGGACTCAAATTCGTAACACTTTCCTATTTATAACAGGCATTTTCAAGGTACATAAATGGCATAGTTTATGGTGGCAATGTGGAATCACTTCAAAATGGTCTTATTTGGATTTCAAAATGCAGTTAAATATTGATGCTATGCAGTTTGGTACCATAAACTCTGTACTTCTATCTTAAGGAAAGAATAGACACGATACAGTTTTTGCTGTTTTTGGAAATCCATTGTTCGTCACAAACAAGCCAGCTAATTTGGCTATCCCCACTGTTTCCTCATCATTTAAAACAAACTTTTTTTTACTCAATATTAATTTTCCCTTGTTCTGCTTCTCCATAGAAGCTTTGGTTGGGTCCTTTATGTGTGTTCTGTCTCCTCAACCAAATTGTAAACCACTGGAGAGCATTTTCGCTTAGACACATTTCCTACAAGCATGCTTCAAAAAAGGCCAATAAATCTTATTTGATTAAAATAAAATCACATTATTTTATATGATAGCATTTCTACTCATATCTATGTGTAACATGCAATCATTTAAAATCTGAAATAACATTACATATTGAAAACTGTTTTTAAATGTATGGAAAAGTTTTATATAATGATATGTTTAGTAATAAATAGGTGACTACAATCCATTTATTTGAGAATTATTCATAGTTAGGAAACAATTTATCCTTGAACTTCTAAATTTTTTTTTGATTTTCAGTTCAAACAATTTTTTTAGTGAATATAGAGAATTTAGTTACAAAATGAGGTTTTGTTTCTTTGTTCTTGGAAATTTTGTTTGTGCTCTCTTTAGATATCAAACTAAAACTTTATATCATTCAAAAACCTAGTCTACATAAATGATATGGAAAATTATAACTTCTAAAAAAATTTTGAATAAAAATACTATTATTATAGTTAAATGAATATATCAGAGTTAAGTGATATATACAAGTGTTGAGAATTAACTTGATACATACAAGAAGATGGACTTTGCTCTCTATAATTTATGAGAGTAAATAAAATATATAAACTTCATGTTTTTCATTTGCCAGCTGGTACTGCCATGTGGAAACACAGGTACGTGGAGAATGCAGCTAAAGGCCCAGGAGCGTCCTCTCAGAAAACCACCTGCCGGTTTGGCCATCTGCTCCAGAAATTGCAGGCAGCACTCCCTCTGTCTGCAATAATCCCCAGCCCTGACACAGCAAAGCCATCCTCTGGGCCCCCTCTTATCTGGACTAGTGGTGGTATTATTACTCCACCAGGATGCTCCCTCCTGTCCTGCATTCCTACTCATATTCCCTTTTTTTCTCTTCCCATGTCTATGAAACTTTCCATCTATGCCATGTAAGACCAAGGCTTTTCCTATTTTTTCCATTGCTTTCTCAAATAAAGAGAGTCCTTGAATTCTAGACTAACTGTATGAATAAAGTCAGATCCCTTTCACCCTTTCTTGGATTCTTTTTGTAGATGATAAAATGCAATATCTCTAAAATGGATAGAAAATCATAACAAAAGTATCTTTACTATGGAAATTATTTGTCTCATCTTTTAATGGGAACATAGAGTCTAGGACTAAGGAAGGGCGTTTCATCGTGAAAGCACTTTATAATTGAGCATTTAGAGCACTTGAGTTTCTTTTCATCCTGTTCCGGGAGGTCAAACTGCAAAAGCCATTTAATCCAGTTATTTGACTTTTTCTCTTTCATCAATGCTAGGAGCAAATTGTTGGCATAAATGACTTTTTTTAGCAGACACGCTACTGACCTTTTTGCCAAAAATATGTCCATCTAGAAAAGTTCATTGTATAGACACTTTAACGGGTTTTCCTATAATTCACCAGGTTGTGGGAAAACCTGTCCTTATGTCTGCACACCTTTGGAACTCTGAAATTTATTCAGTTTAACATTGTTATTGGTATTATTGCCCTACCGTTACTGCTATGCAGTCATTATACCTTTTATGTTTCTGGAATGATCGATTTTCAGGCAAGCAGCGCAGAAAGCACTTCTACTCCCTTAAATATACAGCTACAACATCTTCAGCCGCCAGCAATTCTAAGTCCACCATTTCACAGAATCTGAGAAGAAGTGCTTCAAGCAAATTAAATGACTCATTATCATTCCCTGAGTCATGACTGCATTTATCAGCAATATATAAGGCAGGGGAAGGCATGGTCCTTTCCCAAAATTCCAAATTATGTTTTCTATAAGTCATGCACTTATAGAATAGTTTTCTAAATAGTATCATCGTACTGAAGCAACTGCTATATGGCAAGTTACCTGAATAAGGAAGGAAGAAAACATTCCACCCAAGCACAATGGCACATGGGTTTCTATACCCTCTTTTTCTTGAAAGCATGAACGACTATAATGCATAGAGAAACCTAAATGGCCACTAATAGGGAAATGGGGAAATAACTGGGATATATTCACATAATAGTACTATATAAAGTCATTTAAAATTAAGTGTACAAAGATAATGGTATAATGGCATGAGGCAATGCTTATAGTATAAAATTATTTGTAAAATGCAGGATATAATCTACTTGTCAAGATCAATCTTAACTGTTTAAAAGTACATGCATAGAAAATAAATGGAAAGTAAATGCAACAAAATGTTATCAGGGGCCATCTCTGGATACTAGGATTATGTGTGTGATCACTATTTTCTTACTTATATTTCTGTGTCTTTCAAGTTTTCTACCAATGATTATTTATTAATTCAAATTTCAGAAAGGAAAAGAAAAACTTTATTAGAAGAAGTTTTGATAAAGGAATGCTATGAATAGTAAAATGTCCTACAATGTTAAATACAGAACATATTACAGACTAATTTAAAGGTGCTTTTGGAATAGAGGAGACTATCACTTAAGAGAAGAAAGTCTTTTTAAGATTGAGAAAGATCAGTTACGAAACAGCAGATGTAAACACTGCAATCATAGGAATCTTTGACAACTGTCTTAAGCCAACTCTTGTAGCAAAAAGATCTAGGTGAAACATAAAATGAATTCCCTTACAGAAGAAAGGTATTGAGAAGTTATGAAGATTTGAGCACAGGTGTTTATCAATCTTCTAAAACAAAACCGAACAAAAAGCCAAATCCTCTTTTGCTCAAAATAAAAGTTTTCTGGGTAGCTCGAGGCATATATTTAACTTAACTTTATTTAATCTGATCCAGTTCAGTTTGTTTTAGCTCAATTTAACAAATATCTATTGAAAAACTGTATCTGCCTGACTCAGTACAAGGTACTAGGAATACCAGGAGAGCAAGAGAGAAAAAAAAAGATCTTCACAGAGCTTACAAAGCAGCCATGCACACAGCCTCATTCCCGTGTGGTACCTGTCAGGAGAGAGGAAGCTTGCGAGAAACTGAAGGATACTCAGAGGAACCCAGAGGCCTGACACCTAACCTGGAAGCAGAGTTTCCCTGGGAATAGTTCTTGCAGGAGGTGACGTAGGAAGTAGATAAATGCGCGCCTTTGTGTATGTACATGCTTATATGTTTGTTGGGGGGCAAGGAGGCTTGGGAAGTGGATGAGGTTAAGGAGTACATGCAAAAAGAAGATAGGAAGAGATGGCATGGAGCCTTTGAAAAAGGGAAATAAGTTTGATTTGGTTCAAGCTCAGAGTCTGAATTAGGGACTGAAAAGAAAAGAAATTAAAGAAGTAAAAGGGATGGCCTATGCAATTTAAGAATGGGAATACATCTTCCAGGACATGGGATGATATTTAAGGGTTTAGATGGGAAAATAATTTGCTCAGATCTGGTTTAAGAAGCCTATCCTGACTGTCGGAGCTTTGCTTTCTGTATTATATGAAAGTTAAGTTTTTCTAAATATGTAATTATATTAAATTTATCATGCTTTTCACGTTAACTCTCTCTCACAGTGTAACATTTTCCGCTAGGAGCTGGGTTTATACTCTTAAAGTAGAGCTGAGAATTACTGAGAAAACCTAGAGAACCCTCAAATGGTATTACACCTGGGCATAAGTGATTGGGGTCTGAATTGACTAATTGAAATTGATGAACTTCAGAATCTCTGAGCCAGCTGACAGCACTTTCCTTGTAAAGAAGAGTTAGGGAAACATTTGCTCCTGAATGACATCAGCAGAACGATACAAAGGCCTTTTTTTCCTCCCGCTCTGTCTCCCTCCCATCTTTCCCTCTCCCTTCCTTTCCAGTCTCCCTCTGTTTCTTTCTTTTTTCTTTTTCCTTTCTTTCTTTTCTTTTCCCCTTTTTCTCTCTCTCCCTCCTTTCTGTGCTCCTTTCCTTCCTTCTTCCTTTCCTCTAATATTTCCTAAGCATTTGTCATTAGCAGAGATATTTATCATATGGTGTTTATAATCTTACTGGGTGTTTATAATCTAACTGGGAAGATAAAAAATTAAATGGATAAATATTACTTAAGAAAAGAAATTGAGGCAGTATAGCATTAAATGCCAAAGTGACTGATACACATTTTAAGTTCTCTAATTTTTCTGAGTGGAAAAGAGGTTTGTGAGCTGGAATTGCTGGAAAAAGGTTATATTTGACTTGATTTGATTGGATTAGATTGGGTCTAGATTTACTCAGAAAAGTTTTAACAGATTTGCAACATGCAAAATCCTTCGCAACCGAGGAACAACCATTTGTAAGGGCTGTTGTTATTGTTAATAATAAAATCTTAAAGTTGAAATTGAAAGGCTTGAAGACAGGAGCTGTATAAACTTCTCAAATTGGTTATCTGTAATGATTAGAAGGAAAAAACACTCTCTTTGGAGTCTATTTTCTGCTAAATAGAGCTTTTGAATGATATAAGAGATAAGCAGTTTGGCTTGAGAAAGTTTTAGTTAATTGGAAAATAGAAATGAAACTTTTTCGCCTCAAACGCAATTTTAGCTTCAGTCGTGTATTCAATAGAGATATTTACTCCAATAACATATTTTATAATACTTTGCATGAGAAGGGTTATTAATTTCTTCTTTAAGTACTATAATAATCTCAGCATTGTTGAATAACATAAAAACTTTTCTTCTGGTACTTAATTATGTTTGTGGATAATATTTGGTCTTAGAAATCCAAGATATTCAAATTCAAAAGTTCTGCATCTGGAACATCAGTAATGAACTTATTGACTAGCTTCTGTTCCATTTTCAGAGTCTCAATATCTTGAGGCTGTTTTAATTATGACACCCTTTGAGAGTATTAATGGTTCTATGCTCACTTTTCCAGTTTTCAGGAGACTCATATTCTTAAGTAGATACCAACACCTTTTGTAATAACTAATCAGCAAACCCTAACATTTATTCATAGATATGATTCTCAACATTAATAAGTTCATTTGAAAACTTCAAATAAAATTATTTAAATGTATTCTAACTAGGGCAGGGTTTCTCAGCTTCAGCATTATTGCCTTTTGGGGCTAAATAATCCTCTGCTGGGGGGTTATCTTGTGCATTGTATGATATTTATTACCTGAGCTCTACCCATTAGTAGTCAGTAGCATTCTCCTCCTACTTTAGACAATCAATGTCTCTGAGCATTTGAAATCTTCCATTGGGGAGCATAATCTCCCCAAGTTGAGAACCACTGATTTAGGGCTCCCCTTGTAGAATCATCAGAAACTCCAACTTGGCAAATTTAAGACAGCAGCTTTGATCTGACATATTGGTTTCATGAGGCATAGTATACCTACGGGCATTAAAGCCTGATATTAAGTTTCCATTTTTTGATGGCTTGAGTAATAAAAATTTACGAACTTAGATTTAGTTTTGCATTTTCTTTCTTTTGTACCATCATTAAAATGAAGAAAATCCACAAGAAACAATCTAATCCCTCTTAGTATGAACCTTGAGTCACCAGAAAAGTAAGAAGTATTCTTTAAATTATCCAAATTTTTGTAACTTTCCTTATATTATCCTTGTTATACTGTTATGAAAACTTGGTTATTACAAGTATTTTAATCAACTTTTTATTCATATGGCCTCAGCACAAGGTAGAGCTGCTTGTTATGAGTTTACTACTTGGTTTTATTTCTCATTCCTAACTGAAAGACACATTTTTATCCAGAGACCTTTACACCAAGACTATTTAAAAGTTGTGTTTTCATATGTTTAACAGAACATGTTTAGAAAATGTGACTGGGGTGGATCTAATCCTACAAAAATCATTAAAGCTGAACTCATTGATATTTCTCATAATTGTTCTGGATACTTTAGGAAGGTTCAATTTCAATGTTACATAGCTTTAAATACTCTGCAGAAATAGCTCCATTGAAGCCTTTTAATTCTGAGATTCAGATAATATATGATACTTCATTTATGTACACCAAAAGCAATTTGTGTGCTAATATGCTCACTTCTGATTAGGCACACTTCAGAATATTTCTAATTTAATTTCTTATATGTCAATGATGTCTTTTTCTCCCCCAAGCAGAGTTACTCTTTATTCCAGAATTCACTACCACCAGGAAACCTATGCATTAATAGTTTCCTGATGCAATGGGACTATGTTTTTCTTTACAAAGAATTTTTATGTTAAGAAATTCCTGTCACTAAGCATATGGTTAAGAGGAAAAAAGATATGCTCACATAGTTTCCTTTCTATAATGGATGCACAGTTTAATTCTGTTCTTCTTCAATGTTTATGTGTATTATATCCAAATATTCAGCACAATATATACATCTATATTTATATATCAAATATAAACCAAGCTATCAAAAGATAATTAGGTGAGACATGTAAGTTTTGTCATAATTAATATTCTGTCAATAGGCCAGATAAGAAAACTCCAAGGGTTAATGTTTTGCTGGGCTGCCAGATACTGTTGCCAGTGAATTTTTCTAGCTCACTCCATTAATCCAGTCAGCACAATGGATCAGGCGAGAGATGTGTCTCCATAAATCACTCTGAAGTGCTGGGGGTAGGGAGTATCTAATTAATCAGCACTGTCATTATGTTTGACTTGTAGCTGCCTTACTGTGTTTGGGATGGAGATTCAGTGTGTTTAACCCACATGCTCTTAAACAGATCTCCAGTGGTGTGTAAATTTTAACCCATTTACAGAAAAAGTCAACCAGTGCGATTCAAACATATTTTTCAACAGCAATATGTCTTTTAAACATATGACCCCTCATTACTTTTAGTTAATTTTCCATCCACCACAGTAGATCTCCTTTGCAATATTAAAAACAAGACATTTGAATATTATTTTGTATGCTATATCATGGTCAAGACGAAAATATATCTCAAAATATTTTCCTAACCAATAGGAGAGCATACTTTAAAATTGTGAAGAACTTTTGGATACTTTATTGTCACCAGGAGTGAAAATTTATTCCTGTATCTTTGATTTTTGCTCTTGAATTTCACTATTTTTGGATCATATATTTTCATATAGTACTTTTCCTTCATAAGAATATTACTAATAAAACAATCACTTTATAGTTTTAAAAAAATCACATAACCAGCTATTACCCATTTTGCAAATAAGCAAATTACCTCAAAGTCCTGTTCAAGGGCATATAGCTAATATAAGGTTGAGTTCAGTCTAGATCACGTTTCATATCACTTAGATTACCAAGAACATATGAGGGATAGATTGTAAAATAGATAGATTTTTATAAGTAGCTTGAGGAATCCACCGTTATTCATAACAACCCCCAGTATCTTTTATGGTGGCTAATTCCTAGATAATGCTATAAAATTAGAACTTCTCCCCACAAAAACACAAAGTGTAGCTAGTACCCTTAATGTTATGAAAAATAAAGTAGCTTTGGATTTTTTCTATGACTATATATACACACACATATATAGATACAGATATATATACACACACGCACAGATACTTGTGGCAGATGTTTTCCGGTAAACATGTTTATCTTGACAAGGATGTGGGGGGAGTTAATCTTTGGGGAAAAAACACTTATTCCAATCATGATGCAATCAATTGTCAAATATTTCTAGAATTCCTCTTTTGATGACTCTCAATAACAGAGAAAATTGATTCTTCAAGAATGAATTTAATTGCCAATAAGAGCCAAATGTCCTTCAGAAGTAAATATGGTAACTAGATGTATGAACTAAGCAGATAACGCTAAACAGAATAAAATTGACAGGAGGAACTCTAGAGCAATAAATCTATTTTGTAAAGTTTCACTCAGGAAGCAAATTATGTAGCACATGTGCCAGAAAGGTAAGGTTAAATCTGTTAACAAAAGTATGTTAGTCTGAATCGTAAATAAAAAATAACTCATACTTAGATTACCTGTGTTGTTATTACAGTCCAATAATGGAGAATTATCTTATAGATACAAATATAGATATGAATATATACTAGATATATATATACACATATATCATATAGTCACACTTGTATAGCATATCTATATGCACAAAAACATGCATACATAGGTTATGTTTTACGTAGAACACATGTAACTATATATAGTATTGTACTTAATAATAACTATTAGCTATTGTCATTTAAAGCATATTTAATAAAATCTGAAATATGATTATGGGATTTCGTTACTAATTTTACTTGTTTTCATGTATGTTTTCACTGTCTTCCTTGTAATCAAAGTTGGTGCTGGCACTCCTCATCATTAAAGGATTGATTTCCTTTTCCTTTGCCAGTGCTCAGGATAGACCTGCAAGTGTCCTCCCTCCTATTGGGATAGGAAGCACTCATTTGCAAAGTAAATGGGATAACAAGTTCCTCTGTGATTATGCAACAGAGAAAGTCCATCTGACGAATTGGAGGATCAAGTTTCTTGTTTGGGGCATGCACTAACTAAGTGGTCTAATGTGCCTTGCAGGGAGATTTTAGAAATTGAGGAGTTAACTAAAAACCTATTTACCCAATAGTGTCAGAGCTCCCCAGCGATCAGAATAATACGTTCCATAAAATGATTTGCTCAAGTCCTGTAAAAGAATGCATTAGCCTCAGGTGTTTCTGCTTCTGCAAATGCAAATTTTCTGGTGACTTTCTACTAATCGATTAGTACTTAGTGCAAATCTGCAAAAGAGCAAACATACTTTAGACTTTTAAGAATCATCAAAAATATCAAAGAAAACACCCCAAAATATATACACTTTGCTATGGCTACTGAGCTTTGGGTAGCAGGAGCTTTTGGAGGTGAAAATTCTTGCAGAGTGTCATACATGGAAACTAATGTGATATTTAAGTTTTTACATTTATTATAATATTATATTGGCTATGGCTTTTTAAATACTATTATATTGGAGGGAGCTGAATTATTCATCCATCATGGACTGTGTACAAGCTTCTTTTTTTTGTTTGTTTGTTTGAGGAAGATTAGTCCTGAGCTAACATCTGTGCCAATCTTTCTCCACGTTGTATATGGGATGCCTCCATAACCTGGCTGATGAGTGGAGTAGGTCCACACCCAGGATCCAAACCCGCAAACCCAGGCCGCCGTAGTGGAGCGTGCAGAACTTTAACCATGTGGCCACAGGGCCGACCTTGTAGTGCAAACATCTGAGTGTAGGCTTGTGAAATTTTGGTCATTTATATTAACTTTGTTTCCAGATACATATTATTTTGAATGTACATTATTTGTAGAATACCCTGCAAGTCTCTGAGTTAAATATATGAATAAGTCTCTCTTCACCGAGTTTGCATTTCTTAATAATTTTCACATATATATACAAATAAGATTTTGAAATTTCTGTGCTGTCAAATAACACGATTATTTATGAGGGGTTTATGTGGGCTTTTCTCAAAGAAAAAGATAAATTTTGATCTAATATTTACTGAAATTTCATATCCTTAACATCAAAGGAAATATATTTTGTACAAAATATCTGCTTAACATGATCATTTTACTTTTCTAATAGGCTAGAAAATGTCTGGTTCCATCAAGTAAATTTTTTCTAAAGTTAAAATAGTCTAACTTTTGTGTGGAGTTTCCTAGTCTATTGGTAAGTAATTTGGGGAAATCTACTGATATGATGCGCACCATGAGGAAAGAGGAAATGGAGACCCTGGCCTTAAAGCCATGAGACTAACTGGTACATAAAACATATGTCATAGTAAACATGATGATAATGCAATGGAATATAGCACAAGGGCTAAGTAATCGCTGAAAAGTAGGACAGTGGGGGTCAGGAAAAACATTGAGGGTTAGGAAAACTGGGAAGGCTGACCAAGGTAGGTTCCTAAGTGGTTAGAAGTGAGAAGGTCATTTCAAGTATGAGAAATAATTATAGTGTAGGCAAAAACAATGAAGTAGAAATATTCCGAGTGTTACAAGTAGAGCAGTCCAGCTTGAGTGACAAAAGGGGATAACAACGGAAAGTGAGGTTGAAGTAAGATTACAAGAGCCCTGAATTCTAGCAAAGCAGTTCAGAAATACCCTATTAGCCAAGAGCTGCCATCAAATACCTCTGATAAGATTAGTAATAAAATGAATAGTTCTTTTAAAAGGGTAATCTAGTGTCTGTACATAAAGATCTGAGTGTGGGACGTATGAATTCAAAGAACACTTAGGAGGCTGCTGAGAAAGGAATTTAGATGGGAAGTGATAAGGACTTGGAATAGAGTAGTGACAAGTGGAACTGGCAAGAATGGAAACCCATGAGAAGGCTTATGTAGGAAGTATCTTCAGAGCTTCTAACTAATGGGCTGTTACCAAGTCCTATAGCAATTAGAAAAAAGGGAGGGCCTGAAATTAACTATGGGCTGCAAGGGTGATTGAAAATCTGACAGTAACAATACTGGATAAAATAAGAAAGTCAGAAGAGGAAAATTTCTTTTTGCAAGGAAGATTGTCGCTGAGCTAACATCTGTGCCAATCTTCCTCTATTTCATGTGGGATGTCGCCATAGCATGGCTTGATAAG
Source organism: Equus przewalskii (assembly GCF_037783145.1). Lineage (NCBI taxonomy): Eukaryota > Metazoa > Chordata > Mammalia > Perissodactyla > Equidae > Equus > Equus przewalskii. The sequence goes on from NC_091850.1 coordinate 20,312,880, forward strand.
CAGTGCTAGGTCCACACTGGAGATTCCAGCCTGTGGACCCCAGGCCAGGAATCGGAGCTTGGGAACTTCACCACTATGCCACCAGGCTGGCCTCGAAAATTTTTTTTTTTAAGAAACCACAGATTTTATTTTAGGCATGGTGACTTAAAAGTGATATTAGGAAATTTAAGAATTTTTGTTGATCATGGTTATATCAACACGTACATAGAAAGTGAAGTAGATTTGGGATAATTACCTCACTATTTTGACCAATGTGGAAATCTAACATGGATTTCAATTTTTAATTATATTTTTGAAATTAAATTATTCAATTTTTTATCTATAGCAGAAACTATAATTCTCAGTTATTTATCCATTACACTTTCCTGTACAGAATCAATCTGTGTGTGTGCATAATTTTTGCTTTGAAAGCAAAACTTGAATAGTCCTAAGTATGTTTTCTTTTCATTTTTTAACGTGTATTATGACTGAAAATCAAACTAGTATATAGTAAATATCATGAAATACCACTTCTGCTGTTATATTACATTGTTTTTAACTTTGTAGAACATTTATTGGCTCAAGGTTAAAACAATTTTATATTCTTACTTACAAGAAAAGATTAGTATATAAGATATATTAATACAATAACAAATTTAGGTTCATGACCCTAGAAAAGTCCCTTCCTACATGCAGAATAAAACAAATTGGCATTAACCAGTTGGGTTGCTTTTCACAGGAAAATGACCATGATGAATCCTGATTGCATAAATAAAGATATTCTAGAGGTAAAGACTTTTAAAACATACAAACACACACGGACATAGACACACTGACTCATAGATTTCATTAGGATCCAACGTTGTTGATTATCAGTCAGAAGCATCACACTGAACTAACTTGTTCAGAAAGCTTTTGAAATAATTTTTGAATGATTTATTTCATAGCCATATTAACAGCAGGACAGAGGTCCCTTATATTTTGTAGACACTATATACTTTAGGCAAACAACCCAGTAAAGTCGTAGGCTGTTACCATTTGTAGCAGGAAAAGCTCTTGGGTGGTCCTCTGGGGAAACCTCAGGCAAAAAGTATTACCGAAATCCACTCTGTACAGCAAATCATCAGAGAACCAGGAAAAGACAGAAATGGTGGAATTCTCCACCCAGGTCAAGATGTGGGAAAGAAAGCAAATACTTTACTAGTAATACTCTGTTTGAAAATACAGGAACTGCTGTATCACTCTGTTTTGCTGTATTCGCCTTATTGAAACTGCCCTGTTTTCTTCCACATTTTGAGAGGATAAATATGTTACAAAAACCCAATTCTTCTTTTGTTTTTTTGAGGAAGATTAGCCCTGAGCTAAGATTTGCTGCCAATCCTCCTCTTTTTGCTGAGGAAGACTGGCCCTGAGTTAACATCCGTGCCCATCTTCCTCTATTTTGTATGTGGGACGCCTGCCGCAACATGGTTTGACAAGCGGTGCATGGGTCCACACCTGAGATCCAAACTGGTGAACCCTAGGCCGCCAAAGCAAAACATGCGAACTTAACCACTATGCCACCAGGCCAGCCCCAAAAATTCCATTCTTAAAAGATATTCCAACTGAAGTGGCATGTCCTAGGTACAATGGAAGAGTAAGTTATTAGAATCCCTCTTGAAGGGTGTTTTCCCAGGAATTGCTTTATTTTGTTCTGCAGTTCAGACAGCTCACCTAAAGTGAGAGTTTCCTCTGAAATTGATGGGATCCACAGCTTGGATCTGCTAAAAGTTCAGAGGAGATAGGAGGCTAATTAGAGATACGCTGTGAGCCCACCAACAGTGGCTGCCTCTTCAATGCTTCTATTTCAAGTACTAAATATTTCCTGATAGTTCCAGGAATTTTACACATTCATTCATCCACTCATTCATTTATTTATTCATTCGCTCATTCAACCAATCTTCACAATACTCTTACAATGAACCAGACATGTTTTTGTTAGTCACTGTGGATCGAAAGATGAGTAAAAAGGGAATGAGATCTCTTCTCTCACGGAGCTTAACGTTACATGGAAGAAGACAGTAATTAAAAAAATAATCTCAATCTCAATAAGAACATACAATCAATAGCTGAAATCATGGGAAGTTCTGCTATAAAATGCAGCTATATCATGACCTGTTTCAAAAACACAGTTGTTTTAATTGCTGGTGTATTTTTTGAGATTACATTTACACCACATGAAAAGTGAATGTTATAAATCTAATTTATTTGTTTATTAAGAAATATATATAACAATTACATAGACAATACAATTTTCCTCAAGTTGTGTTTGTATATATACATTTATGGATGAACTTTAATGCAAATTTGACCCTTAGGGAGAAATATTCAACGTAAATATATAGGAAAAAATTATTTTTTCTCATTGAGAACAATGTTATTATTAATAAAAATTTTTATTAAAAAATAGCCACTTGAGGGGCTGGCCCCGTGGCCGAGTGGTTAAGTTCACGCGCTCCGCTGCAGGCGGCCCAGTGTTTCGTTAGTTCGAATCCTGGGCGAGGACATGGCACTGCTCGTCGGACCACGCTGAGGCAGCGTCCCACATGCCACAACTAGAAGAACCCACAACGAAGAATACACAACTATGTACCGGGGGGCTTTAGGGAGAAAAATGAAAAAATAAAATCTTTAAAAAAAAAAAAATAGCCACTTGAGAGTAGTATCTTTCCAAATCCTTGTGGATAATTTGTTATAATATGAATAATTTTCCCTTAATTTTTATAAATTGTGAGGACTAGGTAAAATATTTAAAGATCAAGGAAATCAGTGAGAAAAGAGAGGCAATTCCATCTATTTCCTCAAGCATCACAGTAATATAGACATATAAATATGCGTAGTGAATATTCTGAACTAGGTTTAGTGAAGAATGTGCTAAGCCATCAAGAATAAGAAGGATATTATTTATTTTTATATGTCAGATTTTCTCATGTCGTACTGAGTTCATTCCCACCAACCTGAAGCTTTTTCATGAAAATGGCAGCAGAAGCATCATCTATTCCTTGACATCTGGACACACACACATCAGTGGCAGGCGCACCAGCCATAAGAGCATAAAACCAGGCTAGAGGTCTGGATGCATCATCTGGTACCTGTTATAAGTCAACAAAGATCCTGTGCTAAGTGGTTCCACAGATTGCACCAAGCAAGGAGCAAACCCCAGGAGAAAAAGCCAAAGGCAATATTGCTCTGAAGGGCTGTAGAATTGTGGCAGTGGTCTCAGTTAGTGACATTGATGATACTGATGACAATTTGGAGAGAGGGTTTAGAATGTGAATGGGGAGCAATTCAGCTGCTACAATATCCATCAGCAGACTGTTGCCTGAGGCAAAAGGACCCTGCTGTCCTTTGTTTTTCTGTTCCTACTGGGAGACAGAGGGGAGGTGGGGCAAGAAAGGGGAATTTATAAAATTCGTAATAAAATTTTTAAGCGAAAAATTGTTGTTGAAGAATTCAATGTGACTGTTTTTCAAAAAGAGAGTTGGTTGCTTGTTCTAGTTTTAATAAATGTGAGATATGCCATATCACTGGGATACTTAATTTAAAAAAAAAATGCATATTTGGAAAAAAGCATTATATCTGCTCAGAGGGAGTCATCAGATTAACACCACTAAATGTTCAACTATTTCCTCCTTGCCCTAACATGCCTTTGTAATAATCCCCAGTTATGTGGCGGCATCCAGCCATTGCTTAGACCAGCATTCCAGTTTGGGTTCATTTTGCCCAATGAATCACATTGAGCAAACTTTGTTTTAGATTTCATATATAGCCCTCTTATTTAGGCTTACTGTAGTTTAACATAAATGCATAAGTACTTTGCAAGCTCACCAGTGTTTTTGAAATTAAATGTTTATTTTATATATGTTAAGGAACCTGATGTCTTTCATTTTCATGAAAATTATCATCTTATGGAAGGAATCCTATGATTAGATTTGTCATGTAGTTATAAACAGTGCTACCACAGAGATGTATCAAGATGAAAAATATAAAACTGGGACACAACAAAATACAGAAAGTATCAAAAGGCAAGATTTTATTCATGTGTTATCTCTGAAATGGAAAATAGGGAATACTAGTAATGGGTTGCCTTTATATCCTAGAAAAAAGAAATCTGTTTTACCTTTATGTTTAGAAAGAAGAAATACCACCCCAGTCTAATAGTGGTTTTTCATATATTCCATGCATTTCTTGTGATTGTATTCTCTAGAAGTGCCATAAGAAATATATTTCTAACATTCATTGGGTAATTCTGCTTTGGGTCTCCGAACAAAGGCTAGAATTCCCAAATATGTGGAGAATAACAATCAGTGTTAATTGTTTAAAAGTTCAGGTTAGAGTAGTTTTCCTTGTGTTTCAACAGATATGTGATTTTCAAAAACAAAAATTATTTGATACATTGTCTTTAATACATCATACAGCTGTGTGTTATTAGCCTATTTGTAAAAGGAAACTTAAACAATTTATTTAAAAATGTTATCCTAGCTTTCATGCCTGATGGCAGGATCTAAATTAGAGAGTCGCAAGCTTTTTGATTTTGCAGACTACATTTTATTTCAAACTATTGATTTTTATTATATTTTCCTTCTTTATTCTACGAGCAGATAACCTCATATATGAAGAGCTCAAATATAATGCAATAGAAATAAGAACAGATCCAATTTAAAATTCTGTTCAATTGCAATGATTTTATTATTGTTACTCTGTATTTATGGTTAATTGTGTTTACAAGGGAAGTACTAAAAACAACCTATCACCACGAATTCTAAAACCATACAAACTTGCACCTGAGAAGAATTTTCACTGGGGAAACAAAATCAGGCCAACCTCAATCATGGCTTATTAAATTACAGCTGGTCCAAAACTGTTTGATATTCAATCAGCTAATTAGCAATGGAGATTGCTGATTCAAACTCTGGGCTTTGATCTCTTGGTTCACCCAATATTTATTAGGTTTATTTAAAAAAGAATGGAGAGGGAAAGTATCCTGAAAGCCGGAGGAGACAGTCTGAACGGTAGTTTACTTATAATTTACAGACTTGTGGTACTTAATATATAATGCAATAATCTTCCCAGTGCCATTTGTCATTTGGACGCCGCCACAGATTATAGCTTAGGGCACTGCATCTGTGCACAGATCTGGCAGGAAATGGTCTAAAATCTTGAACAGCTGAGCATGATGTTTCGGTATAGTTGGAAAATTCAACCTCTGCTCCAGAGGTCACTGCATGCTTCTGTCCTGACAGCCCAAATTGTTAAGCATATGACTAATATACATACAGAACACACGCTGCCTGACGTCTGCTACAAGCTTGATGGCTGGTTAGCAGCCAGTCTTAATTTTATGTGACAATCCTATGTAGGAAGTGCTGTGTGGGTGACTAAATGGAGCATATTGATGTCCCACTGGGTGTAGCCCCTGTTGTTTTGACAAATTCTCCTTAGCATTTATCAATCAGGCCTTCAATGGGGAGTGTGCTGAATATCTAATTCAGACATACTAGTCAGGGCTAATAGAGCAAGATAGCATGTTATTCAATTTGTACTTGTTAGCGATGTCCCACTGTCACTGGGCAATTTACCTTCACACTTCACAAATGAAAAGAGAAATTTGCTGGGCTTCAAACACTTACATGAGTTACAAGCAAAATTTTAATTAGCATGTCATTACAGCAATAATTTATTGCTTCTTTGTAGTTCTCCCAGCATCCAGATTGCGCTTTTCCTATTTTAGGAGGGATGTCCTCAAGGCTTACGAAGCAGGTAAGAACAAGGACAGCTAACAAGCTTTAGAAAAAGATGCATATTGATGTTTTCTGTTTGTGGACTTTTAAATACTTATGCATGGAAATAAAATCGATCTTTACAATTTTTCTTTTTTGTGATTCTCTCAATGTTTTACCAATTCTGTTTTAATATTGAGTGTGTTTATTTGAATAGGTTCTATAAAGCTCCTGTTTATTCCTAAATCTCAGACATGTGGGCAAAGTAAAGAACGTGCACTACCGTTGTTAAAAGCACTTGATGTGAGCGAAGGGAACTTCTGTAGGTCTCCCAGTCTGAGTGCTTGTGAATGTACAAGAGTTTTCCCAGACTGTGAAGAAAGCAGCATCTGCTGTTTCCTACCTGCTGTTTATGGAGAGGTGTCTAGAAGCACAATCTTTAATCAGCTGGCAAATAAAACATGTTAAGAAAGAGAGCAAGAAGGAGGAGCTGGTAGCTGTCCTCCATGTGTGGCCTCAATCTGGCCTCCTCAGAGTACAAAAGTGAAAGAATGACCTATATTATTCAAGACAGGAAGAAACAAAAGAGATAGCGTGAATAAATAAAAGGGCAATGTAAATAGATCCAAATACAAGTAGAATAAAGACTTTGAACGGTGTCGGCATATTTTGAAGAGTTATCATGGTCGAAACCTCCTTGCATGAAAGGTACAGTCAGACTACTTAGAAAGAAAATTAACAGCATCTCATAGTAAGTAGGAAAATGAAGGAAAATAAACACAGCAGAGTATTATTCTGCATATATTATCCAATCTAAAAGAACATGGCTTAATGACTAAATTTCCCTGTATGTTTCCAAATTTATAGATATATGGCTTTATGACTCCTGAATTCTATATTACCAATTTTACAGAATAGGGCTTTATGACCGCCTTGCATCAGAGCTCACTGTCAAACAGAATGGGGTCTTAGGCTGCATTTCTGCTATACTTAAAGCGGCAGGGTATTTTCTCATCCATCTTTATATGCCATTTACTAACTAGGATGGTACAGAGCATCTAGCAAGAACGCAATCCATAGCTATTGAAAAAATAAACAAATCGATGATCACACAAATGAGCCAAAGGAAGGAGTACATGAATAAACTCATAGTTCTAACTTTTCCCTTATCTGGGAAGATAATTAATTAAACGTATATTTATATTTGCAGGAAACTGGAATATTCTTTATGTAAAGTCTAATATTTTTTATTATTATTTTTCTGAGGTCATAATAGTTTATGACATTCTGAAATTTCAGTTGTACATTATTTGTCAGTCACCATATATATGTGCCCCATTACCCCTTATGCCCACAACCCCAATCCCCTTCCCCTCTAGTAACCACTAATCTGTTCTCTTTGCCCATGTGTTTGTTCATCTTCCGCATATGAGTGAAATCATACAGTGTTTGTCTTTTTCTGTCTGGCTTATTTCACTTAACATAATACTCTCAAGGTCCATCCATGTTGTTGCAAATGGAATCATTTTGTCTTTTTTAATTGCTGAGTAGTATTCCATTGTATATATATACCACATCTTCTTTATCCATTTGTAAGTCCATAGGCACTTGGGTTGCTTCCACGTCTCGGCTATTGTGAATAATGCTGCAATAACCACAGGGGTGCGTAAGTCTCTTTGAATTGTTGATTTCATGTTCTTTGGATAAATACCCAGTAGCGGGATGGCTGGGTCATATGGCATTTCTATTTTTAATTTTTTGAGAAATCTCCATACTGTTTTCTTTTTTTTTTTAAGATTTTTTTTATTTTTTTCCTTTTTCTCCCCCAAACTCCCCCGTACATAGTTGTATATTCTTCGTTGTGGGTCCTTCTAGTTGTGGCATGTGGGATGCCACCTCAGCATGGCTTGATGAGCAGTGCTATGTCCGCACCCAAGATTCGAACCAATGAAACACTGGGCCACCTGCAGTGGAGCGCCCAAACTTAACCACTTGGCCCTGGGGCCAGCCCCCTCCATACTGTTTTCCATAGTGGCTGTACCAGTTTGCATTCCCACCAGCAGTGTATGAGGGTTCTCTTTTCTCCACATCCTCTCCAACATTTGTTAATTCTTGTCTTGGTAATTACAGCCATGCTAATGGTGTAAGGTAACTTCTCATTGTAGTTTTGATTTGTATTTCCCTAATGATTAGTGATGTTGAACATTTTTTCCTGGGCATATTGGTCATCTGTATATCTTCTTTGGAAAAATGTCTGTTCATATCCTCTGCCCATTTTTTGATTAGGTTGTTTGTTGAGTTGTGTGTATTCTTTATATATTTTGGAGGTTAACCTCTTGTCAGATATATGATTTACAACTATTTTCTCCCATTTGGTGGGCTGTCTTTTTGTTTTGTTCCTGGTTTTCTCTGCGCAGAAGCTCTTTAATCTGATGAAGTCCCATTTGTTTATTTTTAATTTTCTTTCTCTTGCAGGAGTATATATGGTATTTGAAAAGATGCTTCTAAGACTGATGTCAAAGAGTGTACTGCCTATATTTTCTTCTAGGAGTTTGATGGTTTCACATCTTACCTTCAAGTCTTTAATCCATTTTTAGTTAATTTTTGTGTGTGGTGAAAGATAAAGGTCCACTTTCACTCGTTTGCATGTGGCTGTCCAGTTTTCCCAATACCATTTAGTGAAGAGACTCCTTTCTCCATTGTATGCTCCTGGCTCCTTTGTCAAAGATTAGCTATCCATAGATGTATGCTTTTATTTCTGGGCTTTCAATTCTATTCCATTGTAAAAGCTAATATTTTTAGAGTTGGAAAAAGCGTATGTGACAAAGAGAAGTTTCCTGGCATTGTGAGCATATCTACATATTTGTTTTACCTTAATCTTTCCTAGTTATATATGTTTCAAAGATAATCAGATTTTTTTAAAGTCATTTTCTGGGTCAAACATACATACAAACAGTAAAAGACTTTGTCATAATAGTTAGACTAATAACACGATGACTTTATTTAATATTTAAAAAATATGTCTTGTTGGGGGGGATTTTTTCTGGAGTATCGTTCGCCTTGCCCTTCTGGTTTCAGATTTTTGAGTGTGTGTGTGTGTTTCTACTACTAGAAATATCATGCCCTGCTTAAAAGGGATACTCTTGAATACTAACAGCCACATTTTATTCTTTCTTAATATAATTCTTCACAGAGAGAATCTGGAAGCATTAGAATGAAAGCATGACACCTAACATGGATAATTACAATTCAAGAGATAACTAACTCTAGCATGTATTCCAGTTTTACAGAGGAGGCTAATAAGGATACTCTTTTTCACGTATTAAGTAAATTTCATGAAAAATGATGTATTTTTAAATCAAGTGATGACAGTGCATTTCTAGTACTTTTTTAGCTTGATAGGTATATAGTAAGTACATACCTAACACAAACAAGCATGCATACATGCACATACTGGAGTGTATAAAGCACTTTCCATCTTCCCTCCCCCAACTCTACTCCAAAAACCTCTGAAATCACAAAATTAGCATTTATTTTTTTATTTGTTTGTTTTTGGGTCCTTTTTTACTTCACTTTCCTTACTGTGCCTTAAAGAAGGCAAAATATGTAGTATTTTTCAAATTTAGGGTGATCATTAGGGACTTCAGTGGTTCTAGGTTTTAATCGGAATTCAATACATATTTTTAGACCATTACTGTGTTCAGAATACTGTTAAGTGCCTCAGTGGTCAGAAACAGGTATGATCATGGGATAAGGCATGTAAGTATATAACAAAGCCAAATAAAAGTGTCTTAAAGAGGAACTGAACGTGCATTAGGAGTCAGAGGAGAGGAGTCCCACATCTAGTAGAGACTATCAGGAACAAGTCCATGGAAAAGATGACTTTTGAGATGGGCCTTGATGAGAAGGTAGCATTTCAAGAGAGAGATGTGGGTAGTAGAGAAGAGTCTATCAAGCAGAGGGATCAACCACAACAGCAAACAAACAGAAAAAGCAACCAAAAACCCAAATGAAGACAATATAGTGCAAAGTTACAGAGTAGAATCTAGTTTAACTGGAGTGTAGGGTATGTGAAGACGCTGATGAAATACAAAGTCTAAAGCAGGAAAGATTCTGAGGTCAGATCCTGAAGGGCCTCATTTATGCTTCTCATGAATGCTCCTAATTTAATATGCGGGAGAGAAACTTTAAAGACCTTTGAGCAGGAGAGGGAAATGACTAGAGATGCAGTATAGGAGGATGGAATCCAGCAGCAATGGATAGGATGAATTAGGTAAGGAATTGCTAGAGACCTGAGAGCAATTAGGACTTATTAAAATAATTCAATTGAGAATGTTATTAAGATTATGGCATCACATAAGAGAGAAGATAAAACTATGTTCAAGTAATGAATCCATGAATTTCAGCTACTTCATTGTGCTTCAGTTCAAATTCAAAATTAACCAATAGTACGAATACAGTGGTTGCATCAGGAATATGTGTGTAGCATATTTGAAACAAATCATCCCTACTTCTTGGCTAGCATCTCTTTTTGCAGTCTATTTAAACAAACACATAAACAATCAAAAATCTTGAAAGTGTGGATCTCTGAATATATATATTTTGAATATATCTTCAAACAGAGAGAAAGAGTGGGCATTCTGTACGGTTGGGATCAAATTTGATAAGTATTGAATTCTTTCTTGCCATAGTAAATAATTCAATTTCCTTTTGGAGAAACTGACTGCACCAACATGTTCTCTTTGTTGTTATTTGCCGAAAATTCAGGAATCAGATTTTAAAATTATACTTTTTTTCCTGTATTTGAATCTATTGTCGTCCAGAGAAAGTTCCTCTCAAATAGGAAGAAGTTATTTGCTTCTACAAAATTTGTACATATTGCCTCTGTGAGATAATATCCTCCAAGTTCTTGGCTACAGATCTATCATCTTTCAGTTCTTTTGAGCAATAACCATTTAGCACGCGAATACAAACAGTTTCACTATGTTTACTACCCTTTTCATTCTAGAGATCAAAATCAAACTCTACTAGTGGTATTTTGTAATTAAGCAGCATTCATATCCTTTATTCTTTCAATGCACCCAGGCTCTCCAATTTTCAATGCTGACATATATTTTTTTGAACCAATTGTCTGAATTGTAGTATATGTTAAATATTCCTTTGTTTAAAAAAGTGATACCTATGGTCTGAATCTGTTCCAGAAAGAATTATTTTGCTTCTATTTTAAATATTTAATAATTTCTATTTTAATATTTTATTCTCTATTTTAGGGAACAATGTAAATATTGTAATTAGTGCATTCTATTGGAAATTCAGACATACTTTAATGGAATTGTTTTCTGAAAGTCATAAAATTTTAAAAACTAAAATAAAAATAAGAGTCTTATCTTATACTAGCCTTTGCTTCAAACTAATTATGTGCTTAATTTGCCACTTCAATTTATAATAGACAGATTCCGCTTAACCCAAATTTCAACCAAACTGGCAAATTTTCCTTCCTTAAAAAATGCTACATGAAGAGTTAGAGCAGTAGTTCTAAACCTGCCATCATTATTTTTAAAAATGACTCTAATTTATTCATATAAATAGGTTGAACTGAGATCTTCTGAGGAGTTTCAAGCATCTTTCATCACATTCTCAAAAAATATCAGGTATTCTTTTCACAATAGGTTATGGATTTATTACTCTCTCTGCTCAATTATAGGGAAGCTGAGGTAGCTATTCACTAACATACTGTAAAGATAATTTTGAATGGATGATTGGCAAAAATAAATGAGAAAAATATGATGGTCATATTTCCAAGCAACAAAAAGCATAACAATATAAAATTTACTTCATACACAAAATCATTAGAGCGTACTAATTTAATTCTTTATGGTAAAATAAATGCTTCTCTTATTTTTTTTTTTAATGATTTTATTTTTTCCTTTTTCTCCCCAAAGCCCCCCGGTACATAGTTGTGTATTCTTCGTTGTGGGTTCCTCTAGCTGTGGCATGTGGGACGCTGCCTCAGCGTGGTTTGATGAGCAGTGCCATGTCCGCGCCCAGGATTCGAACCAACGAAACACTGGGCCGCCTGCAGCGGAGCGCGCGAACGTAACCACTCGGCCACGGGGCCAGCCCCAATGCTTCTCTTATTTTTGAAATAGCTATTTTGGTGATGTCATTGCATTAATATTTTTCACTCATATTTAGATAAATATAATGCTTTAAACATATACTTTTCAAAGAAGCAAGACATAAGAAAATAGATATAACGATAAAGAAACCAAATGGAGATGTAAATCAATTATCTACTTCTTCCAAACTTTCATATCTTATTTATTAGCTCCTGGGGATTTTATCTTTTAAATATTTCTCCATATATTCAAATGGTTCCACAGCCACCTCTACCTCCCAAATCCAAGATGCTAAACCTCTCTTCTGGGTTACCATGGACGTTATTCCTTCAGACTTTAGATCTGTTCTCTACAATGTAGCCAGAGTAATTTTTACAATATGCGTATCTGGTCATGTCATCACTTAGGTTAGAATCTTCAGTTTCCTATTGCTTTTAGGGTACTGACAAAATTCTTGATGTGATTTCATTTATTCTGCTGACCCTTCCCCATCTCTTCCCCCTGGGCTCAGTGGTTCTTTTCCAGTCTTTAGCAATTGCTGTGCTCATCCCGGGACCTTTGCACATGTGACTTTATCCATTCAGGATGGTCTTCCCTCTCCCATGGTTTAGTCAATTACTACCTATCCTACAACTATTATTTATCCTTCATGAGCTCTCAGAATGGTCAAGTCCTCCTTTTCCACACACTCAGAGCACATGTGTAATTTCATGTTTATTTGTGTGGTTATTTGATAAATTAATATCTGCCTTCTTTACCAAGTTGTAATTTCTTCAAGGACACTTGCGTGTTTTTATTTAATTTTATATACCTGGCATATTGTAAGTGGTCAATAAATATTTTCTGAATAAATAAATGAGAGTAAACATTTAAGGTACCCAGTACAGAGCCATGTTGAGAACTAACTATAAAAGAAGTGTGAAGTCTTTTAGATTCTCCTCTCTTTGCCTCTCTAGTCTTGGCCACTCCTGCCCTCATCTTCTACACGTTAGCCCCCAGGAGACAGCTGCAGTTTTCGAAACAGCCTGCTCTCTCCTATTTCTAGTCCTTTGTACCTGCTGTTCCCTTATTCTGGAACATTCTCTTATCCTGTCTCCATATCCCTGCCTCTACTTCCATTTCTACCTAATTTAAATCTCTACTGAGGAGACACTTCTTCCTTCGCTGTCCCTAATGAGTGGACTGAGTGCCATGTTATATTCTCCCACTCTGCCTCTGTAGGTCCTTACAAATATCACAGAAAGCACCTGTCTGTCTAGAGCATAGCAGCCAGGCCTGGTGTGCCGGCAAGGGCTTTTGAGCAGTCCATGATCTTTATCAACTCCTCCCCAAATCATGTCAAATTATTTAAATATAAGCTGGATTCTAGTTATGACATAAATTCAAGACAGAATCACTAAAGCGTGACCCTCCTCAGACTTCCTCCTCCGCTCCATCTTCACTACTAGAGAAATGAGGAACCAGGAAAAACACTCAGCAAAACAGAGTATCTACATACTGTGACTACTGGTATCTTAAAATTGGGTGTGGCTGTGATCAGCAAAGAGACACTAACAGTTCCACTGTGTTTGTCTTCAAGATTTTCCATCACACAGATATAAATATAATTTGTTTAGAAGTGTTTCTAGGTCTGCAGATGAATATCTCTTCAGTACAAAAAAGAGATATGAGCCATAATATTTATTTCCAATTTTTAAATATTGTTAAATTTTCAAATTGAGACATATTTAAGTCAAAAGGTAAGCATACTTATAAATACAATTAAAAACAAAAGAAAAAGATTTTTAAAAACTGTAAATAGCCATTCTATCTATTCAATGTTAAGATATGTAGTTAGAAAAATGAATTAGAAAACTATGGAAACAGAAATATTTACGATGTGTTAAATTTTAAGAATAGGATAGAATATAATTCAGCTATATAAAATGAGAAAAGAAAAAATCTTCATAAAGGAGATAACTTAGAATAGGGACATTGTAAGTAATTTCTTTTAATTTTCCAAATTGTTTTTCATATGGTTATACTATTTCTATCATTTAAAAATAATAGAAATAATTTTAAAGAATAAACAAGGAAATGAACTGAAAAGATAAAATGTTTAAAGCAAAATGTCCCTATTATTAAAATGTGTTCATAAAACTACTCCAGGCAGGAGTTGCATTTTCAACAAACTCTTCATCCTATAGTGATTTTTAGACCAGTTGCTATTAAGTGAGTGTGATACAAAATATATAATAGAGTAGCATGAAAATAGAATCTGTTATGTACTGAGTCAGTAGTAATGATAAAAATGAACAGCATTTAGCTCTGCATTCATGGTAAATTGGCATCATTTTAAAGGCCCAAACTAATGATCTTACACTTTTCCTGTTCCCTTTATTTATTATTTTCCCTTTACCTATCGGGAGTTGTTTACATTTCAGTTACACTACAGTTACATACTCCTGTAAATGACTTATTTTCATTTAAAATTTAATTTCCCTTTTCTTCTGTTGATGAACCAGCACTTTCAAAGAGCGCTTTCAAAAATATGACTTGTGGCTGAGTAGCGTCTCCATCATAGGTCTAATAATCTGTTCTGTTGGTTTCTAAGTCCCCGGGGGATACACTTTACTATCTCAGCTTTACATTTGAGGAAACTGAAACTCAGAGAGACTCAGAGAATCTCAGTTGCTCACTGAGGGTCAGCGGGTAACAAGAAGTGGGTGGAATTGCGGCAGCAGCCCTGGGACCCTCGCTTTCCTTCCCTTGGGCCAGCTGCCTCCTTGGGAAATTAAATATCTGGTGGCGGCCATTTTTAAAGCTCTGAAGGAGACCATGATGCCCTTAGTTCTGATGTTGATTGCTCCAAAAAATCATGACAAAGCCCTAAAGAAAGGGGTCAATGGTATCATTCATGTATTTGGTGTTTCAGTCACTAAAATGAATATTTTTACATACGAAGCACTGCTCTTAGTGTTCTCGATGATGTGCTGATTAATAATATATGATTATTGCCCTCTTGAGTCTAATAAACACTTTGGGGAGAAAAGACCTACAGTATGTGAGAGAAGCATCCATTAGCGTTTTCTGGCAGCAAGTAACACAAACCAACTCAGGCCAATTTAAGTTAAAAAAATCTTTCTTGGAAGGGAATTGGTGCAATTCAGAAACCTAGAGGAAAAATCATACAGCCAGGCCTCATAATGGACAGAAATAGAGCAACCTCAAAATTCTAACGGCTGTGCTGTAATATATGACACTAACTTAGCACTCTCTATGTGCCTGGCCCTGTCCTAAGAGTTCTACACATCGCAACATCTTTAATCCACACCACAATGCATTAAGGTAGGTACTATTATTATGATTACTATTTTAGTAGATGAGGAAACTGAGGCACAGAGAGGTTAAGTAACTTGCTCAACGTCTCAATTCTATCTTCAGGATGCCACTGTGATAATGGCTGAATTCCAAAAGGTTTTCATTTTTGTGACACTTTCCTCAACATTCAGATTCAGAGGACTTAAGCGAGGTCATGTCCCTGACTTCAGACAAGGGATGGATAGTTCCCCAAGGAGGTGATGTTACCAGAAGAAATCAGATAGGCCAAAATAACAGATGTCCATGGTATTGGAGAGAGAATAAAACCAGGCTATGGTGAGTGAGGACATTTTTATGTACCAGCTGACTTACAAGCTTTGAGGTTTAAAGACTGCCTCATTTTGCAGGATTCTCAGCCCAGGGGGAATTGGAACCAGTCATTTGACCACTAAGCCAGGGTGACCCAGCTTCCCAGTGACGTCATGTAGGCACTTCCCCAGCAAAAGGAGAGGCCAGAACTGAAATCCTAGAATAGGAAATTCTGTCTGGGAATGCTGACAGGTACTAAAAGATATCTGGGAAGTACCTTATTTGTCAGAGTCCTGACTGGCCTCCTTAAATATCAGGGTTAAAAGAGTCATAAATGGAGGACACACAGCTAAGATCTCAGTGTGATGGAATCCCTTAATCTGATAGCATCCTTTACCTGATAGCACCTCATCTTCACCCTATCACCATGGTTCCCCCACTTCCACCCTGTAATCTTGGCCTCCCTGGTGGAAGAAGAGAGCAGTCAACTTCAACAAGCCTTTCCTTCTTTTGTTCATTCAACAAATATCTGTTAAGCCCTTTCTACATGAATACGACAGATACCGTTCCTACCCCCCCAAGCAGACAGTCTGGTGGGGGATGCAGAAGAGTGAACAGGCCATTATGATACAGTGTGTTACCTGCTACAATGGGGGACACAGTGGGTATGCCGGGAGCACATAGAAGGGGCATCTAACAGAAGCTTGCAGTATTTAGACAAGGCTTACTGGAGGAAGTGTTTTTTAAAAGGAGACCTGAAGAAGAAAAAGGAGCTGGGAGAAGAAATGTATCAGGCAGAGAGAATATTTGGGATAAAGGCCAGGCAAAGGAATTGTGACCTGTAGTGAGAGAAAAGGTGATGAGAACGATAATGTCTGATGCTTCAATCTGCTTGGGACAGAATAAAACAGGTCCAGAAGTAATCAGAATATCAGCTTGATTAAGAGAAGGCTAGAGATAATTCAAGAAGGATGAGACTCCAGCTCAGGAGGGAGAATCTCAAAGACCTTAGAAGAGGGAGGATTTTAGAGGAGACTTGAAGGATGGACAGTTGCCCTCATGTCCTTGAAGGATGGAGAGTTTCAATCAGCAGAAGGAGAGGAAAGGGCACATCTGTAGGAGGAAAGCCCTGAGGTAGGCCAGGACCAACACTCCTTACCCTGTTTCCTTTGTGTGATATTTTATCTGCCTTGATTGCGTCTCTTGGACCCACATTTCCTTTGTTTCTCTAATTCTTATTCATTCTTCAAAATTCATATGGTTACATTTTCTGCAAAGATGTCCACACCAGAAGAGATAAACACAGGTGTTTTTCCTCTGTGCCATTGAAACTATTGTTCCATTCATTTTTGTGTTGTCCAGGACTTAGCATAATTCTGAGAACACACCAAGTGTTTAGTGGTTTTGATGAGTCAATTAGTTTATTAATGAGTAAACACATGGAGAGAGAGTTTGTTATGGTAGTTACAAGTGTGGTTATGGACCAGACTATTTTGATCAAATTCTGGTTGTACTACTTTGTATATGTGTGACTTGGGTCAATTATTTCAACCTCATCTTCTTTGTTTGTAAGATGGAGATCATAATAAAATCTCCTCTAGGTTTCTTGGAGGATAAAATGCAAGGTGTTTAGCAGAGTGCCTGTACCTAGTAACCATGCAACATGTATTAGTCGTTGATAGCGTTGATATTATAATATCATCTCTCTCACACTGTGCATATCAGTGGTAACAATGTGGGGAAAATACATGAAAATTGGAAATTGTAAAAAAAACCTTCAGACAAAAGGCAGAATGTTTCTTGACTTAATCAAGTAGGGGTGACAACGAGGACAGAGAAGTAGAGTCAAGCCTGTGCAGCAGTCTGCTCTATTTGTTGGCAGATTGGTTAGACAAGTCCACTCTTACTACCAGAATGTGCTTCATGGAATTTGTAATGAGATTGCCAGAGGCTCAGTCGAGGCTAGAGAATCTTTGAAAAATTGCCAAAAAGAAAAATACATATAATATATCTATATATTGACACATGACCATTGGCATTCCCCCGTTCTCTTCCACAGTTCTCTGTCCTCTCCTCATTGTGTGTTCACATGTTCCTTCAGATCATCCTGAATTCCCTACTCTGGCATTCCACTTGGACCACCTTTCCCCACATTTCTTACATCTGCTTCCTTCCTTGCCCCTGTTCTCTGAAAAATTTAATTGAAACTCCATTCTCTTGGGTGGGCTCATTCACCCAGAAGTATTAAATAACAATGTAATTAAATTAAATATTTTGTTCATTCATTCAAGCATTTATAGAGACTCTATATTTGTTCCAGGCAAGGGGATGCTTAAATGAAATTGAGAGCCTTGCTCTAACGGGCATTTTTATTTCAAAAGAGGTGGCTGATTATTAATCAATTTATGTTAGGTAACACTTCAGACAGTGTCGGAGAGAGATGTTGGGAAGCTTCTAAAACTACAGATGATCATCTACTCCTCTTGTACCCAGAAATGACCCCAGTAATAATTTCCAGATTTCATAACTACTTCTAACAATGGTCAGAATAACAAAGGAAAGATAACTTGAAAATATGTCAATACAGTAGACATGTCATACTACCTATCATACATTTAATTCTTGGTGTTTGTGAGGTTTTTGGTATAGGTGTATAATATGGTGGTTACCAGCACAGGCTTGGGACTCAGACACCTGTGGGTTCAAATCCCAGCTTTCATTCTTATTAGCAATGTGACCTTGGGTAAATTACTCTGTTCTCTGGGTTCAGTTTCCTTATTCGTACAATGAAGCAGCAGGATTTTTAAAGGTTAAGTGATTTTCTTTAAATAATTCTCAATATGCAGTGTTTTTTGGTACAATGAGTAAAGATGTCATTGAAATCTGGAATTAGCCTATTGGTGCTAATTTCTCCTTCTGCATCATGTGGATACCTGTGTGTTTCTGACATACACACATACACTCAACATCCACAAACACTCTCCAGAGTGCCAAAACCAACAAATGCACTACCTCACAAAACCCTGCTTCCTACTCTCACATTCATGTGTATTGACAGCATCTCACCCCAGTAAGACATTTACAATGTTTTCTTTTCCCTCTTTCTTAATGAAAAGAAACATCAGCACATCTGCTACTGGCTGCCTTCTGTTGTAACCTCAAAACCAAATGTTACTCAAGAAAATTGATACAGAGCTGAAGGTTGAACTAGCAAATATCTACAAGCCATTTTAAGGCTGAACAGGAAGATACCCAGGAGCTTTTGTTTGAAGACAAAAATTGAACCTTGACCCACTGTCTTTCTCTTCTATATGGCTAGGGTAACCTGGGTACCTAGGATGGTGGAGAATTAAGAATAAAAGGTAATTGTGAGATTATTTCATCAGTCTTCCAGCTTTCATTCTAGTATTTTGATTTCCTTTTGGATTAGTGAAAATTTGCTTGTCTTCGTGCTTCAGTTTAGCAAGCCATACGTTTTTTCCTATTTTTAGTCACCATACCAGACTGAAAAGCATTGGCCATAGCAACAAAAAAGTTACTATAACTTTGCCAAATAATGTTTAAATGGTGAATTCAAGGAGAAAATCACACAAACCATTGATTTGGCATTCTGCACACTGAAAAAACCACTTGACTCAATGTTTGACTTTTCCTTTGGACATAATGTCATCATGTTGACATTTCGTGGTATTAGAATTGACTATGGTAAAATGACACACACAAAAATCTTCTCATGAATTTTCCAGACAAATTTTGGAAACTCAAGATGGACGAATAGTTTTATGAATATTTCAAGACCAGAAAATCTGGTAAAGAAATAGTTCATTTGCACTCAAACTGCGTAATTGGCTTAGAGATCTTCACATATGCCCCATTCTGTGGCCATTAAGTGTGCTTAAAAATCCCATTGAAAGGAAAGGATGCTCTGTATGAGCAGTGCCTGGGTGTGAAGTGATAGTTTTTTCCAAAGCACATTGAATCTCAGGAGGCACCATTGTGTTTGACAGAATTTGTATGCAAAGCTAAAATTACGTTCCACTATAGCGTGAAGGTCGCCAGTTTCCTATTATTTGAGGTTTTTCCTTATAACTATCCTTATAAAAGAGAATTTGCAAATAATAAACAAAATTCCTAAAGTATTATAAATTTGATATTGTTTATGATCTGTTTTGAAATTTCACCTTTGGATATTTTTTCGCAAATATCAGCTGCTGAATAACAGATATCCAAAACTATTCTTCAGTCTTTTGCTTTAATGAGCTATATTAAGCTTGGATTCTCAAAAATTTTTATATATATATATATAATATTTATATAAATTAGATAAGCTATATAATTCATACATTATGTATATAAATATATACACAATATATAGAATTATAGTTAGAACTGTTATTATTGTTTTGATTTTTCTAAATTGTTTTATTTTTTCTTCAACATTTCCTTAAATAAGATATTTTCAGAAAGAGTTATGTGCATGATTTTCATTGGAAACTGAGAATCTAAAATGAATATTACATAATTCCATCTTATTGTGTGAAATGAGTTACTAATAAAAGTATGATAGACAGTTAAATTTTAATAGATGTTTCTCTGGTATATAATGATGCATTTATTACATGGGGTTATTACAGATTTCATTATTTCAAAAGCAATATGATATTTTTGAAATTTTGAAAACATTTAAATAGTAAAATGCTGATAAAAGATAGGTTTCTATAATAAAACTAACTTTCTATATTTCTTTTCTTCTAAAATGCTTTAAAGTATCCCTAGTTGGGTTCCACCATTTTGTATCAGGATGTCTTTAGCTATTTTAACCTGAATTTCAAGATGCTGAAGTCCTTAAAAAATGAAGTCTCAAATATTTTTATATTAAAATATAGAGATACAAAATGCAAACAGGTTAAGTGATTGTATTACTTCATTGCCAACTTTTTTCTTTAAAATTCTATGAAAGGATTTAAAAGTGGCTAAAGACGTATTCCTGTATCTTAATAGTGTTTTTTTTTCTGCAGGGAAATATTCGCCCTGAGCTAACATCTGTTGCCAATCTCCCACTTTTTTTTTTTTTCCCTCCCCAAAGCTCCAGTGCATGGTTGCGTATCCTAGTTGGAAGTCTTTCCAGTTCTTGTATGTGAGCTGCCTCCACAGCATGGCAACTGACAGACGGGTGTTGTGATTCCGTGACTCGCAAGTGAACCCTGAAGCGGTAAGTGCCGAACTTTAACCTCTAGGCCATCAGGGCTGGCTCTTAATAGTGCTTTTATAAATGTAACAAGGCCAGCCCATTTCTTCTCCTTGTTTAGACGTGATTTTAGACTTTTATAAGTTCAATTATCATTTCTACTTCACAGAATATTGATAAGCTGCTCTAATATATATGTACAGGAAATTGTGCAGAAGAGTCAAAATCATGAAGTTTATGAAACAGTCATATGAAGATTTTATGATGGAATAGGAAGAGCCCTCGATTAAAAATCAGAAGAGTTTTAATCTCTTATGCAAGCCACTTAACCTCTCTATTAACTCTTAGTTTTTTTTCATTTATACAATGAGAATCTACGGGAAACACAAAGGTAACCGGCATAGAATTGCTGAGAGAAACACATACCTTAAATTACATGTATATAGAAGTAGTTTTTAAAATCCTATTTATTTTGAAAATTATTTACAAATCTCTCTATTTTTTCTTGCCAATTAAAATGTCTTGGTCTCTTTGCTTGCTTCATATTTCTGGTTTTGATTTGGCAATTTAAAAGAGATGGGAACTTCTATACGAAAGACATCCAGAGGTTGCTACCATGAAAATTGATCCTCACACATTGAATAACACTAGCAAGTAACTTAGCACTGTGGTCCTTTCCTTGACTTGGATGGAAAATAGACATGAAAGAGGAAAGAAGATTCTTCTCCCTCTCTTTTGAAGTCCCTTCAAACTCCCATGACAAGTCATTTAATGATTTGGGGGAATGTTGATTTGGAATGATCCATTCCCTTCACATGGACACTGAACCCAGGGGGTGGGACTAAGTTGATTATGAGAACGCTATGTACAGCATGCTTAAAAGGGACAAACTTCCCATTTAAGAAAAATATGATTATGAATATAAACATCAGAATCCCTGACTTTGAGAAATCTATCTTTATGTTTTCATTGTCCATAAATTATCATAAAAATGCCAAGCGATTGACAATGATTTGCACTGTTCCAATGCCAAGGAAATTTGGAAGCACCAGAATACAAAACAATATGAGCAGATTTAATCTATTTAATAATCTCATCTGGAACTTAAAATTTTCAACATAGCTTCACTGAGCCTCATTCAAATAAACTGACAGACTTGTGTGTCAGACACTTAAAGAAGACCAAAGATTTAAAATTTAACATTTGCTCATTCTAAGAAGTGGATTTCTTTTTAAATTAAAAAAAGATAGAGCAAAGCTAATTGTCATTTTCTTTTATCATTTATGTTTTTCCTTTTGTTTTTCTCCTTTTGAATTTTCAATTCTCAAGTTCAGAGATCCTTTGTTGGTTTGGTGGAGAGTTTGAACATATACCTAATTAAAAAAACATAAAACTCAGCAACACCAGAAAAGCATTGTCACCAGACAATAAATAATGTTTCCCTCTAAAATATCACTTAAAGATGAATACATTTCAGGAGTTGAAAGGTGGCAGCGCACCTGTGGCACAAACCTTAAATGAAAAATAAAGACAACTGGGTTGTAGGGTGCCTTCGCCTCTTCAAAATAAAATTCTTTGCAACATACAAGACAAATGGTACAAAAGTGAAAGGGCAGTGATGCAGATTGGATAAGCTTACAGCGTAATTGAATTAAGGCTTGTGTGCCACATATGACCACAAAGCAGGCCCACAGCTCGGGCCTGCTGAATGGAGGTGGCTGGCCTGTCAATAAAGACCCTTTAAACTGGTTAAATGCATCATAAGCGTGTGCAGAGAGCTTTCTAGCTAACAGGTGGCTGAGTAAACCTCAGCTGGTGCCACACAGGGCTGTCGCATTGACCTTCTTTAGGATAATTTCAGCCCTCTTTTAAAAAAAAATTTGTTACTGTACTTGCTGTGGTGGAAACAATTTAGGGATGAATAATTTCTTTTGGGCCCTGGAGGCACCGGTGGCTCTCTCTCCCCCCTCCCTTTTTTCTCTTGCGCACTCTCTCTCCCCTTCTTTTTCTTGGTCTTGCAACTGAATTAACATAAAGGAACAGTGACAACAGCAAGCTGAAAAGCATAGCTGGTGGGAGGATTAAGTATATCATTGAAAGGAATTATGTTGTAAATGACTGGGAGGGGTAGGGGCTTCTGTTCCTTGGTCCCATCTGGTCCTTAAAGAATACCTTGTTGTAATTACCCCCAGATGGTTTGTGCTCCACTGGGGTCTGGACAGCCAGGTGCCACTGTGCCCTGCTGGGTGTGATATTCATTGCTACATGCAGGGACAAAAATGGACTTTATTGAAACCTAATTTCTTCCAGGGTATTACACAAATATGAAATGAACTTAGCTCATCGAGAGAGAGCTTTGTTTATTTCCAAGCCGCAACAGTCTCACCTAAGATAAGGCTGCCTGGTTATTTTACTTTTAACAACTCTCCTAAAAGGAAGAAACAAAAGCAATTTTCAAAGCGTGCTGGATTTAATTCAGTATTTTTAAATAATGGAAGTAGTCAACATCAATGGCAGGTTTTCATTTCTTGCTACTAGGTTATTTTAAAATAACAGCCAAGTAAGATTTTCAAGACCGTGTTTTGATCATTTTCTTATTGAAATTAACATTAAATAAAGTGAATTATAGTATATCTAAGTCTAAACACATTTTGAAATTCATGAGCAAATATTTATGTAACTCAAAATTAAATCACATATTATTCATTAAAAATATACCTCACCACTTAATTTAAGAAACAAGCTTGAACATTTTTTGTTGCACTTTAATATAATATTGGTATTATCATAGAAAAATAAGAAAATGAAAAATAAATATTTATAAAAGTTAGCTGTCGATGTACACAAAGATGGAATTTTACAAAATTATGCTTATGTTAGCTTTCTCTCAGGAAGTTGCGCTTTTAATTTTTAATATATTTAATGTATTTTAAAATCAGCAATAATCTGAAAATAAAAGTTAAAAGTCATAATTGTATGATTCAGCTATATATAGCTTATCACATTCTAATTATACTTGCAATGTCTTATAATTCTTATTTGATAAATTGCATAACAGAATATCTTTTAGGTCTTGCTAATTTTAAATACAAAATATTCATCCATTCCCTGTCTTTCTTATTATAATTTTGCATGTATTGACATTTTAGCAAAGTTACTAAATTCATGACTTTAAAACATGAATGTTTCAATGTAGAATTTAGAAATTTTCAATATGAGAATCAAATGAGAATTATAGTAAGGAGTAGACAATGAACAAACTTTCTTTTTCCTTCCCCCAGAAGTTATAGCTATAAATTGTACATGGTATAAAGAAAATATAAGCAGGGCTAATCCTAATGAGAATATTTTCCTTTAATATATTTGAGCAAAATATGTTAAACTATGAAAATGTTGGCTAAAAACAAAACAAAATAAAAAGGCTTCTTGTGTGTATTTAAGAGGGAGTTAAATATATAGACAAACAATCAAACAGGGAAAAATGATTGACAGCTTACACAATAGGAGAGTTGTCAGGCAACACTGAACTTTGTCAGTAAAGAAGAGTAGGTGTTATACACAGTGTAAATAAAATTTTGAAGTGAAAACCTTCCTGTCTGAACAATTCCAATATTCTGTTCAAAAACCTTGCTGTATTTCAAGGTCAAAATAATTTTATTAGTATCCACAATATGTGTACAATACTAAGGAAGACAGTGAGGTAAGGTGAAAGAATTCTGGAGGAGGAACCAGAAGACCTGAGCTCCAGTTCAGCCTGGTGCTCAGAGCTCTGTGATCTTGCACATCCATTTAAACTTCATAAACTTCAGTTTCCTCACCTGCAAAATGATTGTAAAAGAGCTTGACTACAAGATCATATTGATGCTTTTAAAAATATGTGTATTTGACGATATCACGAGAGATACAGGAAAGAGCCTGAGGACAACAATGGTTCAAGCATTCATGATTAGGGCTTGAATGATGTTACATTAGGCGGAATGGAGAAGAGGGAGGAGGAAGACATTTAAGAGTGGGAGTTTTAACTATGACTTAAATAGAATTTTTAAATATTTCACCAATTTTTTTCACTTTTGGTGCATTTTGGTACACTTCTTTAAATGTTGTAAAGAATTTTTTTTTTTAAAAGGGAGATTTCTGATGCCATTTTTTCCATCTTTCTCTATTTCATTCTCTTTATTGAGTGAAATATTTCCATGGAAACTCCTTCCTTGATACTTAGTCATTTGGAAAAGGGAATTTGAGAAGATTAGCCTTGGAGCAAAAGAAATGCCTATGCTTCTTTTCCTGACATACTTAACACATAGGTTTCACGATAATCTGGCTTAAGTTTTGGACAATGCCTTGTGCAAAATAACAATTTGGGGCAAATTTGTTAAAACAATAGAGGGGGAAGTTACTCTTCAGCAAGTTGATACAGGTTGTGGTTGATTTAATATACGTCATTTATTGAGTAATATAAATGTACTGGGAGTAACTCCGAGATATTCTAGACTCTCTCTCTCTCTATGCATATGTGTGTGTGTATATATATATATATATACACACATACACACACACATATATATATGCATGCATATGTATATTTACACATGCATGCATATATATATGTGTATATATACATACATATACTTATATTATTTATATATATATATATACACACACACACACATTCACACACAGATATATATTGGTATTTAACAGGTTTGTAGACCTTAGCAAATGAAAAGTGCAATTCATGGTACTTGGAAAACGAAGAATAAATTTTTTTGTGTATAGTTCTGTCTGAGTTTTAAAAGCATCAGCTTTTAATAAGACAATTATCTGGCATTATCCTTATATGGAATTAATAAATCTTGGAATTAGTTAGGGTCTTTAAGTTTCTCAACTCAAACTTTTTATCTCTTACAATGATTTCTTATGCATTATACTTGACAGGTGGTCATCCAGATTTTTTTTCACTCTTTCAATGATAGAAAGCTCTTTATGTTTACAAAGCAACTAATTTCAATGTAGAGAAACTCTAATAAGTTGTCTTATTTGGAGTTGACATATGCCTTCTTGTGGTTCAGTTTTTTTCTGTCTTAAGAACAATTCTGAATTGCCATATGAAGAAACACTGTTAACCAAGCCAAAATCAGAGATCTTAGAATGCATTTTTTTAAACTTCTAGTCCTTTCCAGATTTCTTAGCACTCCTTGCAGCTGGTTTTGCTGTGCACTTTAGTACTTTTCTTCCCAGAATGTCTTCTTCCCCCTCTAAAACACTCCTGAGGTATCTCCCACTCATATCAAGATTCCTTATTCATTGGTGTATTTCTAATGCCTAACAAAGTATTTACCAACAAATATATATTGACTAAATGGGCATCTGTTATTTAGTATTTATTGAAGATTTACTATGTGCAAATAGAGAAAGAGAGCACAAATATGGCAAGTCTCAAGTAACTTTCAAATAAGCATTGAGACTAAAATGGGATAAGTGTTATGGAAAAGACTGAAAGAAAGTTTAACTAGGGAGTAGAGAATAGATTAAAATAGAAAATAGAGCAAATTTTCTTAGAGGAGCCTTACATTTTTCTTCTTTGTAATGTCTTTGAAGAATAGTTATGATTTCAACAAAAGGAAATGGGTTGGGGGAGAGCATCCAAGAGGACAAGATGGTGAGAGCAAAGGCCCAGAGTCAGGAAAAAATCCCCATGCTGGAGGTAACTATGAATTCCGACTCTATTCTTTAGGCATTGGTCATTGAAATGTTCTGAGTGTGGGCACTTCATGAAAGCTGTGTACTACAAAGAACTAGAGGAAGACGGTGGCCCTTAAAAGTTAATACTCTCACTGGATAAAATAGAGCAGTATATAAGCCCAACACTGTTTATTGTCAAATCACTAAGCCTCTGTCCTTATTCTAATTATTATGACTCTCAAGACTTTAAGGGGTACAAAGTCAGAAAGCTTACTGTATTTTAGAGAAATACATTTTCTTCCCTATTTGGGTTCTTTTTTCTTAAGAGTAATTGAATAATAATAACAACTAATTCTTTCACAATAGCCAAGATGTGGAAAACCTAAGTTTCCATTTAAGGATGAATGGATAAAGAAGATGTGGTATGTATATACAATGGAATTTTATTCAGCTATGAGAAAGAAGGAAATCTTGCCATTTGCGACAATATGGATGGACCTTGAAGACATTATGCTTAATGAGATAAGCCAGACAGAGAAAAACAAATACAGTATGATATCACTTATATGTGGAATCTAAAAAAGCTGAACTTATAGAAACAGAGAGTAGAACGTGGTGGTTCCCAGGGGCTGGAGGAGGGGGAAATTGGGGAGATGTTGTTAAAGGTACAAACTTGCAACTAGATGATTAAGTTCTGGGAATCTAATGCACAGCACAGTGATTATAGTCAACAATACTGTATTAAGTACTTCAAAATTGCTAGCAGACTAAATCTTAAATGTTCTTACCACAAAGAAGAAATTATTATTATGTGACAAATTGAGGAGTTAGTGAAGACTTTGCTGGTAATCATGCTGCAATATATAAATGTATCAAGTCAACATATTGTACACCTTAAATTTACACAGTGTTGCATGTCAATTATATTTCAATAAAAAAATTAAACAGCAAGTGATTCACGCAAGATTCCAGAAAAATTATACACAATGAATTAGCACGCTTATCTTGCTACACAAACCATATGAGGAGGGAAAGGAAACAGATCAGTGGGGAGTAACGTCACTCCAAAAGTGCTTTCCTGGATTCAAATGTTAATTTAGACTTTGACTTTGGTTTTTCTGGATGCTTTGCTGAAATGTCCAAAGTTTTCTTCTAATCTTGGAGAAGATTGTGTGTAAGGACACTAGGTCCTCTGCACAGACACATATTTCCTCATGATCCACAATTCTGTAATATCCACCCTAACACCCTAGTGATCTGCAAAAAAACTTAAAGAAAAGAAAAACTTACCTAGATACTTGTCATTGTTTTATAATTGGTCTTTCTTTCTCAAATTTTATCCTCTTCCAGGCCTCCCTTTTTTACGGGAATTATTTTTTCTAAAATATAAATTTTAATTCCCTATTCCCTCAATGATAAATTTTATGTTGTGGTATTTTTCCAAGATTTGAAAAATCCCAGCTAATTCCATGCTCCTTTTCCTCTGCACCCATCCCATCCCCAGGGAGTTAGGCGCTTCCATTATTTAATCAGTAGACTGAAATAGCGGCACCCTAAGTGATTGTCAAGGACTGTAACCTTGAACTCACTGCTGCTTAATGCTCATCAAATACTTGGTTGGACAACATAAATTTGCAGAAGATTGCCTGAGTGAAATATAGTCCATGTGTTCCTGTAGATACAAAAAAATCGATCCTCAGACTAAACCGCACAAGCAGAAATCCACACATCTGGACTATATGGTTTATTCTCTTGTAAAACTGCTTTTATTAAACATAATTTGGCATTACGTCGTCATTGGCACATCCTAAGAGCCACCGTAAGAAATAGCCTGTGACATCTATTTTAATAGAAAGATGTTGTTGAAGATGGTATATTGTTCTCTATTTGACTACCTATGAGGAAAAACTCTTTAGTTTCAGCACCAGAAACAGGTTTGTTCCTTTTTCTTTGTAGGTAACATGAATAATGTTAATTAATTATGTTCTCATTTTTGCCTCCCTTCCAGAAGGCCTAGAGGCCAACTGGTGGCTTGTTCTGGCATTTTCTAGACCTTAACTATGGATTCTGTATATCCATTTGCTACTGACTTGAAATTATCTGTTCAAACTTATTTTTTACTCTGAATTCATTTCATTATTCATTTTTCTTTTTATTTCATATTGTTGTGAGCCACTTTAATTCCTTTGGTGCATAAATGAGAAATAAATGAAAAATTAGCTAACAAATTCACTCTCTTTCCTAAATTCCTACTAGATATTGCATATATTTCTACTATTGCTTTTATTACCATTAATTTGTATTTACATGTCTGCCATTCACACTGGACAAAACACTCTTTTAATGCATGATCCATGTCAGTAATATTATTCTTTATCTCAGGACAATTAGAATGGCTAGCTAATAATATGTATAAATAAGGCTACGAGGTTGAACTGATATCTGAATAGATATGAGAAATACAATAACTTTGAAAAACAATGCAATTTACTAATCTCTTGACTTACAGCATGTCAAGTTTTTGCAAGCAAATTAAACTTTTCGCAAAGCTAATAGTAAAAGTTAAAAAGTCAGACAAACTGCTGAAAGAATTCCAAGTCCTAAATGAATTCTTGTTTATTCTATTTCTTGTGGCCATTAACATTCAAACAAATATTCAACTAAATACTTTCTCTATTGTGCGTGTGTGTGCTAGTGTAGCAGACCACAGATGCAATAAAACTTATAGTGGGATAAACATCTCTCCTATATATGGATAACTAATGACAACATATATCTATTGTATGTATATGTACATATATATGCATATGTAATACCTATGTAATACACATATGATAAATATATAAATTTTTGTTACATATAAATATATAGGTATATATATGTTTTATATATGCACAGAATATAAAACCTTATGGTTTTATATATATATATTTAACATATATGTTTGTGTGTGTATATATATATACACACACACACAAATATATGTAGGTGTATACAAACACAT
The DNA here is from genome assembly GCF_037783145.1 of Equus przewalskii. Lineage (NCBI taxonomy): Eukaryota > Metazoa > Chordata > Mammalia > Perissodactyla > Equidae > Equus > Equus przewalskii. Next base: position 20,342,220 of record NC_091850.1, read on the forward strand.
ATGATGGATATGTGTATATATATATTATAGTCATTTATGTAAATTCATAGATATATTTATCCCAAAATAAGTATTACTAGTTCTATTTACTGAAGTCAAATTCCATACTCTGTTTTCACAATAAAACATTCTTTTGTTTTCTGACTTTTCTAGTCTAATTTGATCCTGGCAGTGCTCCTTTCTTGGCCTCCATGGTAAACTTGTTCCTGTAATCAGTTTTCTGCTTACTCCACAGTCTATCCCTGACCAATTTTATCCTTATTTATGGCTTTATCTACAAAATTCCAGCCTACTTTGCATTCAGCTCCCTGCTTGGACATGTCCACATGATTAGCATTGTTTCTCCAGCTAAATTCATTATTGTCCATGCCTTGACACTCTCACGGGATTGCTCCTTCGCTTAAATCCCTTCTCTTCACGGTTGGCTTTTCCCGTTTCCTGTCCCCCGAGCCTGACCCCTGGAGGTGATTATTGTCTCATTCTCCTCTCTGACTATTCTTCCCAATAACCCATCCAGTGCCAACTCCTTCTCATCTCACTTCCTAGATATATCTCATATCTTCTCTGCCAAATCATTCTACCACCCATTTTCTCCTGCTGGATTTTAGGTGAAAGCCACAATTATTTCAATACTGCAAAATTCATCCTTTTTTGTTTTTTGACTGATTATATTTAAAAGGCAAATATTACCATGTATCCTACACACTTAAAACTCTTTATTGGCTCTGTAGTGCTCACAGATTCATTTTTTTTCCTTGTTAGCATGGCATGTGTGGTTCCTGCCTGTTGTTCCCCTCCTTCCTGAGAAGTAAGCCTCTAACGATGCACAAACTTTGTGTTTCCTTGCATGCACTACACTGTTTCAGTTCTAGAAGACTTTGCTGGCCACTCTCTTTATCTGACAGATTCCTTCTCCCCTTCTTCAACCTTCCAGATAATGGAAAGAAGATAGGTTTTAAGGTCAAAGGAATCCAGGCTCAAGTTTCAGTTCCATCACCTGCTGTTTCTGAAAACTGAATAATGGAGAATGAGTCAAAATCCTACTGATAGACCTCTTTCCATGAAAATTACTACCAAGCAATCTGTTTAATAAATTTAAAACAAAATTCTTGCTTTAGAAGGAATTTTAAACTCCACTAAATATCTGCTTATGGTATTGAGCCTTCATTGACTGATCTTTTACAGTTACACAGATTTGTGTTCTGAATTAAAGATCTTATATAGGTTGCTACCATCAGCTATTCTGGAAAATTCAAAATAAATTATAAGGGATTGGCCTTTTCTTTCATATTTCTATACATGTGATCAAAATAATTATATTTCTATCTCAAGTTAGTGTTAAGCAAATATTTTTATCTTAAGTCATGCTGGTCAAAATGTTGGCTCTGTGTGTGTGTGTGTGTGTGTTTAGCTGAGTCCAATGGCAGATTTCCAAATATATATCTTGCTTGTAAGTGTTTTCATTAGAGAGTAGAAAAAATAATTTTATTCTTATTGGCAGGTGTATTCCACATATGTGTTTATTCTAGAATTTGAAAACTGTGACGGCTTTCTTTTCGGTATGAAAATTGTAACCATGTGTTTTAAAGGGCAGAGGAATCCTGGCACTAGAGTAATCACTTCTAGTGATATTTAGTAGGTACAGAAATGGTGTAGATATCTCTATAGCTATAAAGGAATTGTTAGCACAGAAGATGCTAGAGAATAATGTAGGACAAGAAGAATCAGTTTAGCACAGTCCTAGAGATTACTCGTTAACTGCCTGTTGCAAGAGGCCAGACTCTGAGAATTCCCTTTGTCCATTTCACTTGGAAAACATGAGCTTCTCAAAGAGTAACGGTTCTCTTGAAATCTCTTTTTGAATTTCTAGGCTCCTCTCAGAACTGAGAAGATAATGAGGTATACTCAGAAGGGTTTTCATAGGTCAAAAACAACCTTCGATAAACATCGAGGTCAATTAAAATTTGGGGTTAACTCAGCTCTTCCTTTGATTACGAACCATATAATAAGGTAAAACAAATTTATTAGAATTAACTTCTCTATGATAGTGGGATTACAAATTACGTAAATTGCTTTTTTTTGCTTAATTGAATTTTTAAAATTTTCTTCAATAACTATACAAAAAAGAAAAATTTCTTTTTAATGTATCTTCATAGATGAACATAACAGAAGTCTCTACATAAAGTGAAAATATTTTCTATCACTTTATTTACTGCTAGTGATGTTTAAAGGAACTTCAACATCTTAGGGATATATGCATATAAAAGTGTATGCCATTTTACATTTCAGAAAGGCACATGTTATACTTAGTACAGTATATTATATCTAAAGTTGGGGCAATTCCTCCGTTTTTATCTGTAAACAATTTTTCTCAAATTCCACAGGAATATTTTACATAGATCCTAAAATGATATCCTCTAAGGCACAAAACGAAGTCTACTTTGCTTTAAAGTTTTAAAGATTTAGAGGCACTTGGTTATTTTTATTTGTTTCAGGGCAAGATGGGGTAGTATGAGCAAGAAGGATGGTCAGAGGAAGTGGGGTATTGAAGAGAATCAAAATCAAAATATGAATCATAAATTCCTTATGTGACCTCTCACACCACAACTTCCATGTTTTCTTGCTTTCTTTAGAGAAAAAGGAGGAGAGTGAGAGTGAAAAGGAGACAGGGACAGAGAGAGAGAGAGAGGGAGATTGGATTAAAGAAAGAATTGAGTGGTCTATGGGCATCTCCAAATAGGAAATATTTCTTCTATTTTCAGCCTTTCTGTGGGGGCGGGGTTTGTTTGTTTCTTTTGTTCTGCTTTGATGACATCCCCTCCCAATGTGAAAATTCACTTCCCCATTCTGCCTTCTCTAGTCTCATGTCCCCAAAACTTCTTGGCTGCAGGTCTGCCACAGCATCCTCAAACATTTCCTCCAAGAAAGCACTCCGGAGTCTGAGCCAGGTGTTAAGCAGCAGCACAGCTGGTACCAGACATTTTGACTTGACTTCCTCTTAAGGGGACAGGTAAATTACCATTTTTGATGCATAGTGTTTTGCAGGTTCCTTAGGATTCTAATGCCTTTGGTGGTCCTTTGGCCTCAGATTATCATAACTCAAGATTTAAGGTTGAGTTTTTATTTTTTTAACATTAAAAAGTGGAAAATGCAAAATTTGATGTAAAAACACTCTCATTCAATATTGCAAATGTTAATTGTTTTGTAATTCTTAACTCAGATTGTATAGAAACAGATAGATACGTACACTTACACAGATGAGTACACAAACATGCATATACACACTGAATGTTCCATTTCATATAGAACAATATAGAGTAAATGAAGATCTCCTTTGTTCCTTTCCTTAAATCCATTACCCACTCTTTCCCTCTCCAAACCAATGCCAAAGTATTAATTTGATTCCTTCCAGTCAACTTATGTTCTAACGTTTTTGCATACATATGCATGTGTGTATCTCCACTAACAATATATTGTATTGCTTGGTGTGTTTTTAAAATTTTTGCATAAATGCCATTGTATAATTCAGCAAATCGCCTAACAGTATATTTTTTGTAACTCCCTTGATATATATAAGACTAGGTTACAGCTGTTGATTATAGTATGAATATATCATAACTTACTTACCTATTTTCCTGTCGACCCTCATTTATGTTGTCCTTGTTTCTCCATTACAAATAATGTTACAGAGAATGTTCTGATACACATATTTAAGAGTATATTTACTAACTGGGCTACAGAGCATGTGCATAATTCAGCTTCAAAAGATATTGTTGAGACATTTTCTAAAGTAGTTGTACCGCTGTATATCCCACAGGCAGAGTATACGTTTCCATTTTTCCACAAACTTATCAATGCTTGGCTTGGTCAGGCTTAATTTTTTTTTTTTTTTTTTTTTTTGCCAATATGATACACATGAAATGACATAGTGTAATTTTCCCTCCTTCTGCTGAATTTGGGCTTTGTTTGTTCTTCTTTTTCTAATCTCTTGGGTGTAGTTTAAGATTGTTTATTTGAGCTTTTTCTTGTTTGTTAAAATGGCCTGTATTGCTATAAATTTCCCTCTTAGGACTGCTTTTGCTACATCCCATAAGAGTTGGTATGGCGTGTTTTCGTTCTCATTTGTTTCCAAATATTTTTTGATTTTTCCCTTTATTTCTTTGAGAACCCATTTGTTGTTCAGTATCATGTTGTTTAGTCTCCACATTTTTGTTTCTGTTCCAGCTTTTTTCTTGTAGTTGATTTCTAGTTTCACAGCACTATGGTCGGAAAAGATAGTAGATACAATTTCAATCTTCTTAAATTTATGGAGGTTTGTCTTGTTTCCCAATATATGGTCTATCCTTGAGAATTTTCCATGTGCACTTGAGAAGAATGTATATTCTGCTGTTTTTGGATGGAGTGCTCTCTATATATCTATTAAGTTCCTCTGGTCTAGTTTTTCATTTAAGTCCACTATCTCCTTGTTGACTTTTTGTCTGGGTGATGTATCCATTGATGTAAGTGTGGTGTTGAGGTCCCCTACTATTACTGTGTTGTCATTGATATCTCCTTTTAGGTTTGTTAATAGTTGCTTTATGTACTTTGGTGCTCCTACGTTGGGCACATGCATGTTTATATGTGTTATGTCTTCTTGGTGGAGAGTCTGTTTTATCATTATATGCTGCCCCTCTATGTCTCTTTTTACCAGTTTTTAAAAAAATTCTTCTCCCCAAAGCTCACCAGTACATAGTTGTAGATTCTAGTTGTGACTGTCTTTACCAGTTTTATCTTGGAATCTTCTTTGTCTGATATAAGTATGGAAATACCTGCTTTCTTTTGTTTGCCGTAAGCTTGGAGTATCATCTTCCATCCCTTCACTCTGAGCTTATGTTTGTCTAGAGTTGATATGTGTTTTCTGGAGGCAGCATATTGTTGAGTCTTGTTCTTTAATCCATCCTGCCACTCTGTGTCTTTTGACTGGAGAATTCAATCCATTTACTTTTAGAGTGATTATTGATATATGAGGGCTTAATACTGCCATCTTATCACAAGTTTCTCAGTTCTTATGCATTTCCTTTGTTTCTTATCCCATGTATTTCAGACTACCAATTTGATTAGGTAGTTTTCTCTGTTGGTTTTGTTCTTTTTGTCCTTATTTATTGTAAATGTCTCAGTTCTAGTTATTTGTTTAGTGGTTATCCTTAGGTTCGTATAAAAAATCTCATAGTTGAAGTAGTCCATTTCCTGATCATCTCTTATTTCCTTAGACTATACTGACTCAGTGTAATTTTAATTTTCAGTTCTCTGATTATTATTAGTAAGATTCAGCATCTTTCATTTCTATGTTGATGATTCAGATTTTTCTCTCTTACATTACAGTTTATGACCTTTCTCATTTTTCTCTTGGGCTACTTTTGTTCTTTCTTCCTTTCTCTCTGTCTCTCAATTTCTCTTTCTTTTCAATTGTCAGACATTTGTCATAATAGCCTTTATAAATTTTTTTTCTCAGTATATTACTTGTTTTCAATTTGGCCTCTAGTGTTAGTTGTCATAAACAAGTTCAGATTTTGATATAAGCAAATTATTAATCTATTTACTTATGAGTCATCCTCTTGTGTATATCTTAAGAAATCCTTTTTTATCCAAAGTTTCAGAAGATGTTCTTCCAAATATTTATCTAACATGTTTTAAAATTATTTTCCATATTTTGAAATTTAGTCCATCTGGAATTTATTTTATTTTACAGTTTTATGTAAGTATCAAATTTACTTCTTCCCATGTGGAAAGCCAATTGTGCCCACATGATTTATTGAATAGTCTATCTTTTCCCCACAGAATTGTGTTTTTACTTCTATGGTACATAAGTTCTTATATATGCTTGAGTCTGTTCTGGATTCTTTATTTTTTTACAGACCTTTAAATCTATCCCAGCATCAAACACAATGTTTTAATTATGTATTTATAACAAGCCTTAATATCTACATGACAGATCCCCTGTTTTTCTTCTTCCTTTTTTGGAATTGTCTTGGTTATCTTGGCTGTTTACCCTTTAATATGAACTTTAGAATCTCTTTTTTTCAGTTTCAGTAAAAAAATCACATCAAGATCTTGATTAGAATTGTATTGAACATTTGTGATAATGCTGGGAATTTCTCCTTCTATGAAAATAGTTTGTCTCTCTCTGTTTATTCAGATCTATTTTATTTCCTTCAATAACATTTTGCCATTTTCTCGACACAGTTCATGGGCCTTTTTTGTTATATTTAATCCAAGGGATTATAGAGGTTTTGTTGCTATTCTGCATAGAAAACCCTTTTTTATTGCATTTTTATTTTGATTTTTTGCTGATGTATAAGAACATTTTGGCTTCTGTTCTTCTATGGATCTTGTTTTATTAGCTTATAGACTATTTTAGGTGTTCTATGATAGAAAATTACAGTGTCAGTGAGTAATCACAGCTCTGCTTCTTCCTATCCAAATCTAATATGTGTGGTTTATCTTCATCTTTGATTAGAACCTTCTTTTAATGATGAAGAGCATCCAGTTTGTAACCCTTTTCTTCCTGTTTCTGACTTTAGTAAAGATGCCCCCAAAGTTTTGCCACAATTATGAAGTCAGATGAAGATTTTTTGGTAGATACCCTTTATCTAGCTAAAGAAGCACTTCTATTACTAATGAGAGAGTAAATTAGTAATATGTTACAAAATCGATGTTGAATTTTATTAATTGCTTTTTTGTGTCTGTCAAGAAGACTGTATGATTTTTCTCTAATCTCTTCTTATGAGAATTTCAAAAGATATGGAAAAGATGAAAGAATATGTAGCATCTGCTCTCAGTGCCTGCCTGTTTCCCTTTCCTAGGCTGGGGTGACTGTCCTCAACTGCAGTGGGTGTAGGCCACTAGTGGAGCACAGCTGTCTCTGTCTCCAGAGAATTACTCTTAAGCAATGGGGTCTGCCTCTGCAGGGAAGTTATGTGCCTCCTTACTTTGCCCTCCACACCAATCCTCAAGGCACTTCCCAGTCCACAGCCCACAGCCAGTGACTGACTGATTTAGTCTACAAATGGTCCTCTGCCTTACCTCAAGATGGACAATTCTGAACTGTGATATGAGCTCCAGAACTCCTGTGGGCCAAGGCAGGGAAGATTTTACCTGAGATCTCATCTTTGCTCAGCCCCTTACCCCTCACTCTACTGCATCCCTCTGTCCCTACAACTTTTGTCCCTGTAGGGCACCTACATTGTTGCCTCATATCCTTCTCCTAGAGAATCTGACATAAAACGGATTAGTACAAGGAACACATAAAAGTTCAATCCTTTACTTTGTTTTTGCTTTCTTTTTCTCTCACTCTTTCTCCCTATCTATGTATTTGCTTCTCGGTGTATATGTATGTATATATACATATTTGTATATGCATCTATATGTATGTATGTGTATGTTTACTGCTTTATCGTTTGAAAACAAGTTAAAGACATCAGTACAGTTCAACCCTATTATTTCATCAAGCATTTCCTACAGGTAAGGAGATTCTTCTACTGCAAATTTAGTATGATCATAACATTTTATCCTTCAATCTATTAAAGTTGTGAATTTTGATTACAGATTTTGTTTTGAGACTTTTTGTTTTGAAGTGACATCAATTTACATAAAAATTATGAAATGTAATTTTCACCTAGTTTTGCCAAATGGTAGCATTTTTTAATTATTTGAGAATAAGCTAAGGACATGAAGGCCCATTACTCCTTAACACTTTAGTGCATAAAAACAAGCATTCTCTTCTACATAACCACAGAATAACCATCAAAATTAGGAAATTAACATAGACCTAATATCATCATCTAATTGGCAGATCTCATTCCATTTGCCATTTACCCCAATAATGTCCCTTATAGGTTCAAGATCCGATCCAGAATCACATGTTAAATTTAGTTGTCACGTAGCTTTAATTTTTTTCAATTTGTCACTGTTTCTCTTCTTGTATTTTATTATTTTGACATTTTAGAAGAATACAAGTGAGCACTTTAAGGTGAGTTACTTTAAGTTAATGGAAGATATAGCTAATTTAAATATATCTGATATTATTCCATGGGTGATGCATTTTTGTGCAAGAATACCACAGAAATGAGGCTTTATGCATCCAACTGCTACATTTTGAAAAATTCAATCTTAACTCTCCTGTCTTTTAATTGTAGAGTTAATCTATTCATATTTTGATAATCGCTAGTATAGATTTTTATGTATTCCTGCTATACTTTTTTGTGTTTTCTTATCCTTTCCCCCTTTTTATCCTCACTTTCCCCATTCTTTCTAGCCTGTTCTCTAGAGTGTACATTAGGTATATGTTGGACCTTCTCATTCTAAACTTCATGCATAAATTTTGCTTTTAGTAAGGATTTCAGATTAGTAAAATCTCTCAATCCTTATATGTCTGCAAATTTACTTGTTTTTACCTCTTTAATAATTGCTTAGCTGGGTATAAATTTTCTTTAGTGCTGCAATTTCTTCATTATTTTCTGCCATCTAGTGTTGTTAGTGAGGAGTTCATGTCAATACATCTCCAATTGCACTTGTTGATATTTTTTTTTCTCTTGTGACTGACAATCATTGATAATATGTAACTTCAATACAACTTGCTAAGTGTGGATTTGCCTCTGCTGGTTTCGTTGGTATATGCTTGCGGTATCTATACCACAAAAACCTCACATCTGAACACTGACAGGTGTCTTTACTAGTTTTTCATAGGTGATGGTTTTCTACGCAGCCCTAGCTGGTAAGCTTTCTCTTTAGTCCTGTGGGTGGATTTTATTTAGTCTCCTTTTTAAATCTGACCTCTTCATCATTCCTCTAATTTGATTCAGTTTCTTGCAAGTTCCAGCCCTCAGACAGGCTTCTCTCCTCTGCTAATGTTAAAACCTGGTCTCCAACTTTAATCAGCCCTGTATTTTGGCCTGACTTTCCTATAATCCCTGAAGCTACAGCTCAGACACATTCATCTAACTATGAGTTTCCTCTTCGTTTGGCATTGAAAGATTTGTCTTTCTCTTTTCAAGTTCAAAAATGATTTTGTTTGTGTGTTTTGTTGTCTTCTCATACTTTTTGTAAGTTAAACAAATTGTAAATTTTTAAAATAAATTAAAAGCAAATTGAAAATTATAAATTACTATGCAGATCTCTCTCTCTCTCTCATACACACACACAGAAAGCTCACATCCTATGAGCACTGCGAACACTGTACCCACTTTAGAAAGGGCTTACACAGGCAACTAATAACACTTAAAGCTAATATGAAACACTTTACCTAATTTTCTATATTTCAGCCTATCGTATGTCATATCCTTGAAATTAGTGTTACATTTCACTACAGCAACAATGTCAAAAACATCAGAGTTGGATCAAAGAGCCAAGCTAATGTTCCAACAGAACTCACATTCTTTATGTTTTTACTATTTCCAAGACAATATTTTTAGAGTTGTTCCAATGACCGTGATGTTTTTAGTTGTAACTCCTGTGTCAGAGGTTTTCACATCCTTCACCATTCTCGTAGATCAAGTTCTCACCCAGAAACCAGAAAAATTTCTCTACTGCTCTGGAGACTAATGTTAACTCCCCAATATGAATACTGAATAAAATGGTAGTAGGTTTTGCTTTTTTGTTTTTTGCTTGTAAAATAGATACAATAATACATACTTGATAGCTTTTGAGAGGATTGAATAAAATAATACACAGAAATTTGGTACTATGAGTCTAGCATGAAGTAAAATCTCAGCAAGTAGTAGCCATTTTTGCTATTATTGTATTAATGTCCTTCAGGAGCTACTGCCCCATCCTCAAGGTCACCTCACCACCATGTGGGAAGCAAGTGTGAAACTTTAAGTTTAAAATGTACATAGCAAGATTTCTTATTCACAAACAGAAAATTATAGAAAGTAATCAACAAATACAATTCAACTAGAAATGTTTTTCAATAGTAAAAAGCAGAGGAGATGTTTCATATAAATGAATTTTCTATATACCAAATTCCTACTGCTTAAATAACCATTTTAGATGGATGTATTTCTAAAATATACCGCACATTTTTCCTGCTTCCTAATCAGTATATACCATATCTAAATCCCTGTTATTTAAATGACACCAGGTTATCAGTAATTAGGTTAGCCACTGTCCTAGATTTGTGGGTCTACCCATAGGAGTATACAGAGTTTTGCTACTATTGTCATTCCCAGGATGACTTCTTGTTTTTTAAAACAGTCTGCTAAAGCCATATTGGTAGGTGGGGTAGGAATAAAAATGAGATGAAGTGGATTTTCTTCATGTGTTGGGAAAATGTCCAGTGGAGAGAGCTCAATCACAATTGCTTAAGATTGAGTACAATTGACAGGTGATCCATCCTGAAAACTAGACAGCTCTAGGATTTTTCCAGTTTTTCTTTCTTCAGGATACAATAACTAGGTCCCATTCCTAGAGATTCTATATCAGAGCAACATCTGTGAAAAATAACAAGTGACTCTGATATAGATGGTCTAGAGAGACCACTTTAAATAACACTCTCCATGTTTTCTGGGAGAGTCACTGAAATGATTCAAAGCTGGTGTCGTTCCTATGATGCTACATCTAGGGAGAGCTTTATATATATGAAATGTGGCAAAACCAAGGGAGAAAGTGAGGCACCATGGGAAGAACAATAGAGAGGGAATCATATTCTAATCCTGGCTTAGCCAGTAACTGGTTGAATAACCTTGGGTATACTATTTCACTGACGGACCTTAATATCCTTATCTGTAAAATAAAAGAATTAAAGAAACTGCTAGAGAGTCTTTAAGGTCCCTTTCATCGAAATCATGTTAAGATTCCTCTCTGAACAGGCTACCAATGAATTGAGGTTTTGCGAGTCTTGAAAACAGTAGTAATACGCAGTAATATGGTCAAATTATATTATTCATTCTTCCCACAGTATCCAGAAATTTTGTGTAAAACTCAAATCAGATCATATTTCTGATAAACTGCACACCAACATCCTATTGCACTAATAATCAGTCCAAACTCCTTACCATGGTCTGCAAGCCACCCTGCCCCTTTCTTGAACCAGCCTTGTTCCACTCTCCCTCACTTTCGCTTACTGTCCTGACCTTCAGCTACACTGCCCTTCTTTTCACATTCCACTTTTCCACTTTAAAACAGTGAATTTGTTGAAGGCCTAGAACACTGTACTCTCAGAGCCCCACTAGGGCTCTGCTTCATGCCAGACGGGTCTCTTCTCAAATGTCAACTTGTCAGAGAAGACCTTCCTGACCACACTGACCAAAGTAATGCAGCACCTCCCACACCACTCTGGAGCCATGCTTGCCAGCTTTGCTTTTCTCAGGGCACTCATCGTGATATGATACTGTGCAGTTACTTCTTTACTACTGTCCTGTCAGACTCCCTCGTTTAGAATTAAACTCCATGAGAGCAAGAACTTGGTCTAATTCGCCTGAAAGACAAGTTGTGTGAAGAAAACAAAAGAGGCACAAAAACACAAAGTTTTTTGTTTGAAGTATGACTTTCCAGGTCTCCGTGCATCAAATTGTTTAAAATCAATTACCCTCTAATTTCTCAAACTTTTTTTGAACAAAAATAATCATTTTGAGGTAGGTACAACCAGTTATTTGAAATCTGGTTGCCAAGTATTCCTGTGCTTAAACTTCTTTTTTTTTTTTTTTTAAAGATTGGCACCTGGGCTAATAACTGTTGCCAATCTCCTTTTTTTTTTTTCTTTTTTCTTCTTTTTCTTCTCCCTAAAGCCCCCCAGTACGTAGTTGTGTATTCTAGTTGTGAGCTCTGTGCTTACACTTGACCACTGATCAAAAATGAAAAGATAATATAGCAGCTAACTGCCAGTAACCAAAAGCATTAGCATCTATTCCTTCAACTTCCTTTCAATAATCAACATTGACTCGTGGTATGTTTTTTTTTTTTATTAAGGTTATGATAATTTACAACCTTGTGAAATTTTAATTGTACATTATTAGTTGTCAGTCATATTGTAGGTGCACCACTTCACCCTTTGTGCCCACCCCCCGCCTCCCTTTCCCTTGGTAACCACTAATCTGTTCTCTTTGTCTATGTGTTTATCTTCCACATATCAGTGGAATCACACAGAGTTTGTCTTTCTCTATCTGGCTTATTTTGCTTAACATAATACCCTCAAGGTCCATCCATGTTGTTGTGAATGGGGTGATTTTATCCTTTTTTATGGCTGAGTAGTATTCCATTGTATATGTATATACACCATATATTCTTTATCCAGTCATCAGTCAATGGGCACTTAGGTTGCTTTTATGTCTTGGTTATTGTGACTAATGCTGCAATGAACATAGGGATACATGAATCTCTTTGAATTGCTGATTTCAAGTTCTTTGGACAGATACCCAGTAGTGGGATGGCTGGGTCATATGGCATTTCTATTTTTAATTTTTTAAGAAATCTCCATACTGTTTTCCATAGTGACTGCACCAGTTTGCATTCCCACCAGTGCTGCATGATCATTCCTTTTTCTCCACAACCTCTCCAACATTTGTTATCTTTTGTCTTGGTTGTTTTAACCATTCTAATGGGTGTAAGATGATACCCTAGTGTAATTTTGATTTGCATTTCCCTGATGATCCGTGGTGACGCACATCTTTTCATGTGCCTATTGTCCCTCTGTCGTGGTACATTTTTATAGAATTATCTCTTTCCATGATGAAAAGTATAGGTCTTAAAAATCAATTGTACTCCTTTTAGTCTGAACTTCCTCATGTCTGAAGTGGTGAGTTCTGGGTACTAGGTCTAATGCCTGCACCCACGCCTAGACCTTCCCAACTTCTGAGCACTTGCCTCCCACTTGAAATGTGTTTCTCTTCCATCTTCACACTCTTCCTTCCCACCGACTTCTTTGCTTTCACTTAGCTTGAAAAACTTTCACTTGACTCTACTGCCCCCTTTAGATATCACATATTTCTCTTTCCTTTCTTTGTCAAAGTGCTCCAAGGAATGGTCTGCTTTTATGGTCTACAGTTAGTTTTCAAATCCTTGCAATCCAGCTTTGACCTCCATACCCTTATGGAACCGGATTCTAGAAGGGCTACAGTGGTTAATCCTATTTCTGGCAAACCCAATGTTTTTTCTCAATCCTAATTCTCCAGGGACTCTGTAGCATTCAACACTATCGAACTATAAAACTGTGTGTTATATAGTTGTAATTTCTTATAATCCTCACAATATCCTTTTAAAGTATGTATTATTAGCCCATTTACAATTGGGAAAAGTGAGGTTCAGAGGCATTAAATAACAGCTCAGAAAAAGTGGAGCCACATTGCAGCTCAGTTCTTTCTACTAGGCCACATTAATTTTTAAAAGCAAGGAAGCATAGTGTGTGAGTAGGGGAGATTTAACTTATATTTTACATTCTGGTTATTTTCTTTTTATAAAGGTAGAAGTCAACCTAAACAGACCAGGCCTAAGTATTGATGACAATATTTGGTGATATGTATTAGAGATACTTACTCATTTGTGCCTAGAAAACGATTGAAAAAATATATACTAATATATTTTTATGAGTGGATAGATCTGGAAAAAGTAGGTCTATATGTGGCTTTCTTTCAGACTTTCTATATTTTCTCATTTTTTATATTATATTCTAATAAGTACTTTACATTAATAATAAAGTGAGAAAATAAGGTTCACTCATTCAATCAAAACATATTATTGAAGTTTTACTTGAAAACTATGTTCTAGACTCTTGGGACACAACGATGAAGAAGACGTACCTGATCATGGTCTTTGTGGAGGTGGTAAAGGAAACAAAGTGCTATGGTACAACTAAAAGGAGAACCAAATCCAGCCTTGATTGATGCAAGAAGGTTTCCTGGAAGAAGCACTATCTAAATTTAGACTTGACAACTTGGGGGAACTTAGCCAGGTGAAGGGAAGAAAGGAATACTCTAGGCACAGAAAAAAATATAAACCAGATCCTATGGATGTTAAAAGTTTTGTTAAGAACTTGGCTACCATTTTGAAGGCAGTTAATTGATTTAATTGGGTGTAGGGGTGGGGATGGTTAAGGGTCATAATCAGATTTGATTCTAGCAAGATTAGTCAGGTGCAGACAGTTGATATTAACCTCAGTTGCACATTAAAATGACTTGTGGAAGTTTTACAATATACCAATGCTTGAGACCCAAACCAATTAAACTCTAGAAGTAAGGTGTGTGTGTGTATATGTGTGTGTGTGTGTGTATGTACACAAACACCTATGCATGTAAAGCTCCCTATTATTCTAGTATGCAGCCAGGATGAAGAAACACTTGATTAGAAACAATTGTGTGCTGGAACCAGCTCATAAGCTCAGGAAAGCCAAATTTAAGCATCACTTTCTGACTCCATATTCAGAAATGTGATACATTTCTGTGGTATCACATTGGTGGCTTGAAATTAGTCATGCTGTGAATATTTACCACATAGAAATTGGCAAATACTACAAATTGAGACTTTTCTTTTCTTCCAAGAAGTCTTTGTTAAATATTTACCAGCACTCCATCAATAGAAAGTGGAAACACGACTAATGTAGAGAAGACAGCAGATCTGAAAGTTAAAGAAATCCAGAAAAGAGATGGAGAGACCTGTAAAATATTTAGCTTGCAGAAACACAGAATTTGGTGATTGATGGGATATTGGATAAAAGGAATGGAAAGACAAAAACTACTCTCAAATTTATGACTCAGACAACTGGATCCATGGTGTTAGCATCACTGTGATAAATATAAAAGGGAGAAGTCAGGAAAAGTTTTGACATATTGGATCCAAAGTGCCTGTGGGATATGCACTTGGAAATGTCGCCTGGCCAGTTGGATACTTAGCTCTTAAATTCAGGAGAGATTGGGGCTGGAGGTGAAGAGCTGAGCCCCACCTCCTTCAATTTATACTTGAAGCTGCGGCAGCAGAGGAGACCACCTAGGGAGAGTGCACAGAGTAAGGGAAGTCGGTGGCTTAGATGAGCCTGGGAGAAAACCGATGTTAAGGACCAATGACAGCAAGAGGAGACAACAGAGACAGTTGTGGTCAGAATGGACATGGTCAGAAAGAGAGGAGGGGAGGCAGAATTGAGCAGTGTCACAGAAACCAGAGAAAGAGAGTAACTAAACCAGGACATGGAAGCTCCGTAAATGCTGCTGAGATATAAAGTAAGATAAGGATAACCTGCCAGATTGAGGTGGGCTAGGAGTTGAAGGAATGATAAATTCTTCCAAGTTTAGCTATATGGAAAAGAGAAACTTCAGGAGTCTTTGTTGTTCTTTATTGTTATGGTTTTAAAGTTGGAAAGATGAGCACTTTTAATTGGGTCATTAGAGAAGAAATTGAAGGAATGAGAGACGGAAAGAAGTGAGAATGCTAAAAAGACAGGAAGTGGTAGGATTCAGAGCACAGGAGAAGGATCAGCTTTAGATTAGACAAAGCAGTCGTTTTCTATACTAACCAGAGAGTTGGAGGAAAGGATCCAGTACAGCTGCTGAAAAATTGTGCACGTTTTGGGAAAAGAAGTTGAAGAAATTAGGCTTCTATTTGCTTTGTGAAATAGAAGGCAAACAAATTCTGTGAGAAGGATCTGAGAGGTTGTAGAGCAGGGCTGTGAGGAGATTTAAGAATTTCTAAATAGTTGCTGAGGAGAACAAGAAAGAGAAGTACTGCCGGGCAGCAATGAAGACCGAGGGCGAGTGGCAGATAATGTGTTTATGTTGCTTCCAATCTTTCTGCTCATGTAATTTTCTGTAGCAATCAGGGATTATATTTAAATAACTTTCTTATTGTTGCTATTTTATGTATCATTTTACACTGTTTGATATACCATTATAGTGACATATCTTAAAATTTCCTTTTGTTGGAATTTTAGACTGTTTCCAGTTTGGGCTATTTTAAATAATGCAGCTATGACTAACTTTATTAATAACTTACAATTTGAGTGTTCCTTTATATTTGATCAAAGGATGTGAACTCTTCGCAGATATTAACATCTGTTTTTAAAAACATAGTCCCCAGGCCAGCCCAGGTGGCCTCACGGTTAAGTTTGGTAGCCTGGGTTTGGTTCCAGGGCGTGGGCCAATACCACTTGTCTGTCAGTGGCCATGCTGTGGCAGTGGCTCACACAGAAAAAGAGGAAGATTAGCAGTGGATATTATCTCTGGGTGAATCTTCCTGAGCAAAAAACAAAAAAAAAAAGAAAAAATGTCATCCCTAATGATTGTTTCCAGCAAAGATTTCTCTGCCCTTTTGCCAACACTAGAAAGTCTTGTTTTAAAAATATTTGTTTAATATGTAACTCATTCTATGATTTTATGTATCTTTCTTTGACTATCACTGTGGTTGAATATTTCCCTTATATTCTTTCAACTACTGGAATAAACCATCCTAAAATATTTTCTTGCTTAGCTAGAAAATTAATTTAGCTCATTTTCTTCTTTTCTTAGCAGAAGTTCCTTTAGGATTCTTTTAGAGAGATTCTAAATGTACCCATATATGTAGATATCACTCAAACCTCCATCCTTACTTGTAGGCTCGTATCTATTTTTTAATTTTGGAAATGATTATGACTCACTGTTTCAAGTATTACCTTCGTGGTTGCTGTATCACAATCCTATATAATTAGCCTCACTTCTTACCTAAATTTTAACCTTACATTTTGATTCAGGGTGCCAGCCTCTCAGCTTGAGAGCATTCTGATGAGAGAAGAAGACTGTATCACAGGAGCAATGGACTCATCCTGGGGAACAAATAAGACTCAAAGAAGCACAAGACTTAAGGAAAGGGGCGTGAGATGGAAAAATCAGTTTTGGGAAGCGTGAAGCCATCGTGAAAGTGCTGTCAGGTAAAAAGTAACACCAAAAATGGGAGGAAAAGATGAAATAGATGCTAAATTAACTTAATAATAGATGATGAACAAATGTCTTAACTGATATTAGCATTATTGCTGTGTTTACAACCCTATGATCTAATCTTATCTGATTTTTAAAATACAGTAATTCTTTTTCATTTTTAGATACTTATTCTATTGTATTACTGAAAAATCTTAGAGATTATACACAGTGGCTCTTATATTAAATTTACAGGTTATTTTATCCATCTGAGATAAAAGGCTTTCAGTTCTCTTTTCAGAAAGAATTTAAGGTGGATGATTGCAATATATCTGAAATTTAACAATAATTTTAAATGACTGGATATTCTCTTACTGCCTCATTACCCAGCTTAGACTTTACTCCTTATTTATTCCACAGTATCTGTTCTACATTCACATCAACATATCATGGATGGGATCAGCTGTAGCATTCTAATTTGTGATTTTCATTAGGCTTACTAACAAAATGAAAATGTTGCCCTGAATGACATCAACAAACAATGTCTATAAAATATAATAAATATACAGTAATTTGTAATCTTGAGGATTATATGGTACCATGAGGAAAAAGATGCAGGCAGCGTAGTGGTTGCAAATCCCAAGGACAAGGAATCCAGAAATGCAAGTGTTGGAGAGCACCAACAATACTTGTGAAAAGCGATCTCAGATGTTACACCATCAGCATGAATCATTTAAACAGTAAAATTCCCACAGTAAAGAAGGACAACAGATCACTACGACTTTATAAAAACAGACATTGAGATGACCCAATTTTCTTTGCCCTAATTCCAAATTTACCAGCACTGTTGGAAATTATAATGTGGATTGTGACATACACTCCAACACAGCAGGGATGTTCATTTTCTGCAGATGGGCATAACTGATTCCACCTGTAAAATTAATAGGTTGGCATTTTTGTTTATAGGTAACCTCTTATTATATTGGCTAATATGTCTGTATATACACTGTTGGTAAGAGCTGGAGTTGGATAAAGAAGTAAAATTCAGTCTTCTTTCTCCTGTACCAGACTTCTCTTCTAGACATTTTTCTGGATAAGGAAAAAATTTATTATACAATTTACTTTTAGAGATTTTGAGTTTATGGATTTGGCATATTAATTTATTAATCAATGTATAATACAAAGCATTAGCAATAAAAGTATTGTTCTAAAAATGTTCTTATTTTAGACAAGGTAAAAATTATGGCTTCAAAATCAATGTTCAAAACAGTAATACCCACACTTATGAAAACTACACTTTTAATAAATAATATTGTCCTCTGTAGTTGAAGACATAATTTCAAATATAAAAAATAAAAACTTCTACTAATATTACATACTATTTTAAAATACTCTAAAATCAATAATCTGCAGGGTCATAAAGATGAAAAAGATTAATTTTTAATCGGGGAAAAGAGAAGATTGAATCTGTTACTGAAAATAAAGCAATATATCATTTCTTGCTAAATATAGTTATAATGTTTTTCTTATGTTTCTATTCTCCTTTGTAAAGTAGAATCCATTTTTAAAAAGTCAAAAAATGATAAATAATATTTTCTAAAATTATGATATGCTTAATATGTCTTTTTCAATTTTTATCTTTTAATATAAAGATATTCTATGGAAAAATGACTTTGGAAAAAAGATTTTAAATAAATAGCGATACTTTTGCCCTTTTATGAATGTGACTAAACAAACACCGAAGAAATGATGACAGATACATTACTCATGTCTTTTCCTTAGACACAGATTTTCAAAACTCTGTTTTAGACGTTAGCTATCAAATATATGACTGAATTGTGAATTAAATATATTCTTAGTCAATATTGAAATTTAAATTGATACTTTTCTAAGTGAAAATTAGCTAATTTAATGGTATTAAATTCACCTCCAATCTTTTCCCTCCTTTTTTAGTTTAATCCTTCCCTTCATATTGGTGGAAACTTTCTCAAATATAAATCTTTTCTCTGTCTGAGCACCAAATCACTCTATATTTTTATTAATAAGTGGGATATGTTAGGGTATGACTCACCTCAAATTTCTTACCAATGTAATTGCATCATTGCTATTATTGATGAAGCTCCAGCCAGTGCTCCAAACTCGTGGGCATGGCAATTGCTAGTGTCCTAATATACAACCCTTCCTCTCAAATATAACTGTGGTCTTGCCTGATGCCACTCTCAGGAACTCTGCCAAAAAGTCTGTTCTGTTTTGAGAATTCTGTTTTGAATTCCAAAGTGGTCTTCATTTTCATTTGAATTCTTTAATCCTAAAACTAATAATGTAAAAAGAAAAAAGCTCAAAAAATCATAGTTGTGTTCGTTTTTCAGTTGTCATTACCTATAGAATTTTCAAGAAACATTGCAATAGCCTACCTCATTCACCTCAATAATTGGTTATTCTACCATACAAATGTCTTGAGTCTGTGAATTACCTTTTCCTTTCATGTATCTCAACTAGTTGTGCTATTTTGTGAATTGTTTCCCAATGAATAGCTCACTAGTTTTGAAAGAAGTCACCAAATCCATTCAGCCCATAGCAACATAAACAAACAAAAGTAAAAAACAAAATAACAAATGAGTGAGCTGTTTTTTCAAGTAAATAGCTCATTACGCCATGATTATCATTTGGTTTGCATATACTCGATAATGGTAGCATAATATTTCAGGAAGTAAACTCATTTCTGATTAATAAAATGATATTTATATCATAGTATGAATGTTCAGAAAAAGAGATTATACTTAAGACTGCCTTCCAAATTAACAAAACCTAATTCCTCTAGTACCTTATTTTATTTTTCAGATGCCAAAAAGGTAAGGAGCATGTTCTTTAAGAGAAGAGGCTGAGGCATCCAATAGTTAATTTCAATCCCAACTCATCTTCTCCTAAGTAGGACCATGACATCATGACCTTGGTTTATCTTAAATCCTCATTATTTTATAGAACTTGGGCTATACCATTATGTACTTGCTTCCCATAAAAATTACACCATTTATTTCACCAACTGTGACTTTTTTTTCAATTATATTTTATGTTCCCAAGGCTGATAACATATTTTTAGTTTCTCTGTATCCTTGAACTACATAGCATAGTTCTAGTTAGAGGGGGTGTAGGTGCTTGATGATTTAAATAATTAGTACTATGAACCATAGTCTAATATCTTTTGGTCATAAATCTAAGACCTGTTGATCTTACCAGAAGATTTTCACACAGTTTCATTATGATCTCCACATGGTTTCCAGGTATTGTAAGATGCCATGAGATGTAAGAAACATCCTTAATTCAGAAAAATGTGGGAAAAGTACACCTTAAAGTTAAAGAAATAACTAGAGTTTGCTGAAAACTTAGAACATACCAGGCATTGTACTAATGTAAATTCATATTTAATTTAATTATCCCAAAGTACATAATAATTTGGTAAGTAAATTTGTTTTAGCATGCACATATTAAAGTTTGTTGAAGTTAAATAACTTTTCCAAAGTGACAGATATAGCAGGTGGCAGATAGAGTAAGCTTAGAATCTAGTCTAATAGGACAATTCTATTAAACAGAGCTGGTTTCGCTTTCATCATAAATGGAACAACTTACGAGGGTATAATGTGAGGCAGTGAAAGTCCTCATGTGCTTTCACATTTCTTTTTGACCCTCTTACCAGGGACTAAAATTTAATTCATTTCCTTTATTAGAGTTTTCCTTAAAGGAGATATCTGGGCCCAGGATTATCATAAGAGTCATTAGCATGAAGATACATTTAAATTCATGAGAATGGGTAAACTCTCCAAGGTAAAGATGTAGAAAAGTAAGAAGGCTCAATAATGAACACTAAGGAATTCAAGCATTTAGAGGCAAAAGGAAAAAGAAGAATAAGCCAAAGAGGAAGAAAGGGAGCGGCCACTGAGTTGAGGAAAACCAGGAAAGCATTGTCATGAAAGTTAAAAGAGGGCAGTATTTCAAGAAGGAGGGAGTGGTTGACTCTGGTGAAGATTGCTGAGAGTTCAAGTAATATAAATCAGAAAGTGGTCTATTGAAATAAGTCATTGGATGTCATTGTGATCTTGATAAAGGCATTTCAGTGGAATTATGGGGTGAAAATCACTCTGCAGTGAATTGAGAAATGGGAGGTGAAGACATGTAAACAGCTAATGTATACAACTCTTTTGAAAGTTTAACTTTGAAGGGGTGCAGAGAAATGGGATTGTAGGTGAGGAAAAGGGATGCATTTTTATTTATGACAGGAGATTCTAGACTATGTTTATATGCTGATGGGAATAATGGAGTAGAAGGGAAGAGAGGGGATAACTAAAGGGGCAAGAGCCATAAGCACTGCAAGAAGAGAGGATGAAATCCAGAGGAGGAGGGTAGGAATTTGCATTTGAAGCTGGGGGAGAAGGCTTTCTCTCAAATGAAATAAAAGGGGGAAAAGGAGATAGATTTTAGTGTAGTTGGGATTTTAGATTTGGTGGAGAAAGCATGAGGCATTTCCTATCAAATGGCTTCTATTTTTTCAATAAAATATGAAGTGAGGCCATCAGCTGATAAAAAGAGTGGAATAGGGATGAGAAATGTTTGAGGAGAGTGGAAAATATGTAGTCTCTTTAAGAAGCAGGAAAAGTAAACCTACTGTAAAAACATGATAACATGACTGGGAATTATTCAATGTCAATTTGATCTTTGAGTTTTAAAGTGAAACCAACCAGCTTCAATAGGGTGATTTTCTCCAGCCATATCTAGCTGCTCCCATGAAGGCATTGAGAAGGCTGATGGCAGGTATTTTTCACAATTGAGGTTTGCAAGACAAGCACAATCACGGGAGAGAAATCAATGTAGAGGGTCTTTTCAAGCTTGTGTTACAATAACAGACATTAGACTTTAGGCTGTATAAGGGTGAAAATGAAGCTAGGAGGGGCGCAGAATAATGAGAAACTGGTAAGAAAGCATTGGAAAATTCATGAGGTAGGAGAATGGTAGTGGTGAGGATGCTCAAGCAAATGACCTAGGAATTAGATGTTTGTAATACAGATTGTAGGAGTTAAGTATCTGTTTATGATAAAGCATAGGATATGAATATAGGAATAAATTGCTTAGGCAGATTGAAGCAAAAGATAAATAGAGAAAATGAGGCTGAGGAACTGGGACTCTAAAGTGTTGGTGTATTCATCTTTGCAGATTTTCAAGTCACCAAGAATGATGGCAGGGTTTCAAGAATAGTTGAAAACAGTAAGGTGAGAGATAAAACGTTTGATGGATAATGACGTATGCACAAGATTCTAGTAGAGAAGAAGGAAATATGGACATAGGGTAGATGTCTCAAGTACCCAAGCAAAAACAGTAACGGTAGTAAAAGTCTAGAAGTCATAAGAAAAGCAAAGAGGATATCAACTCTAACTTTTTGTCCCTGGTCTACTTGTGGATTGAGAGAAAAAAAACAATCTTCATTTAAGAGAATAGCAGGGAAAGTTACCCCTTCTTGGGAAAGCTGAATTTCAGTTAAGGTAGAAATGTTTTGCAACATTCAGATTATTTGCTCTTCCTAAAATGAGAAGAAAAACATGACTAATAATGTAGTTGTAATGAAAGTCTTTGTAGATGTGTGTTCAAAGCCTGTTCTCATTACAGATGAAATGTAAGCTGCCAATGAGTTAAGGAAGATTGTGTATTAGTCTTCTACTGCTGCATAACAAATTTAACTGCGTAAAACAACATCCACTTATTGGCTCACACTTCTATAGGTCAGAGTCTGACATGGGATCACTGGGTTTTCCACAAGTGTTGACTTCTCATGTAGAAACTGGTAAAGAATCTGCTGACAAGCTAATTCTGGTTGTTGGCCAAATTCATTTCCTGACGATTGTAGAACTGAGGTCTCTGTTTCTTTGCTGGCTGTCATCCAGGGATTGCTTTCAAATCCTAGAAGTCAACTGCATTCTTTGGCACATGGCCTCATCCACTTTGAGGCCAAAAATGGGGTGTCAAGTCCTTCTCATACTTAAAGTCTCTGACTTCCTCTTCTGCTGTCAACCAGAGAAAACTCTACTTTTAAAGGGTTCATGTAATTAGGTTAGGCCCATCTGAATAATCTCTCTTTCTTAATGTTAATTGTGCCATATAATATAACCTAATCATGGGAGAAACAATTCATCATATTCACTTTCCCAAGGATTAGTGTGCGAAATCTTGGTGACCATCCTAGAATTCTTGGTAATGAGCAAGAAAGAGTAATATGAAGTGTGACACTGGCACTGAGATGATGGGTTGTCCTGAAGAAGGTGTTCAGGTGAATCTGGTCTATGAAGGCTCTCGTTATCCATGGGATATGGATATTAGATATTTATCCAAGGATAAAGTGAATCCTTTAACATGGAACACAAGGCCTTTCATGACTGACTCCTAGAAATCAGTTTAGCCTCATCTCTCAAATTTCTCTCTTATTGGCCATACACAGCACCTCCATACACAGAATACCTCCATTTTCCTAAACATGCCATGTTCACTCAGGCCAGTTAACAAAAGAACAAATTCAAAAAGTCACCTTTGAATTCCTTAGGACCAAGTTCTTAGTAATTTTGATTCAGGCGTACAAGTATATTGCAAAAAGACATCTCTTTTCTTCAGTTAAATGATTAAATTATGGTTGGGTTTATGGAATAACTTGAAAGGGCTGATTGCTTCAAATACTGTGGTCTTACATGACTTTCCTTCCAGCATGGAGCTTTCTAGTACAACGGATATTCTGGCATATGAGAGTGGAAGTAAGGTGAAATAAAGTGATTATTCCAGGGTATGGAACCAGACAAAATGACTTTGAATCCCAGCTTTGCCACTAAATGTGTGATCATGGGCAAGCCGTGACACTCCGCTTCCATTTCCTCATCTGCAGATAGTGGTGAATGACCATCCCAATGATGGGTGGAATTTAAGATAATGAATTAAAAGTGTCTGGGACATTATAGATTCTCAATAATGTAAATACTTTATAAATATGTGAAGGGGAAAAATGCTGTTAATCCAGATTTACAATTCGTAACCAACACCTCAGCTTCCTTTTGTATAAAATGAGGAGATTGAACTAAAGGCTCCCTAATGCTTGTTTAGTCATTATTATCTAAATTTGGTAGCATTTAGCGCTGTGCTGGTCACTATAGAATACAGAAAAATTTAGCAGACACAACCAGCCTATAGAACCCTAAAGTGTAAAGATTATGATAAGGCCCAATCTCATAAAAATTAATTAGAAGATACTATGCACATCAGAACGTGCATAGTATTAATAGAATACTATTAATAGTATAAGAATCTTAGTGCGACTATATAGGTGAAAAAACAAAGTAGTCTGAAGTTCTAAATAAACGTATACAAAGAGTAAGAGTTTGCAACCAAACTAACAAATGAATTTATTTCTGGAAGCAGAAATAAAGAAATAAATATTAACAATTTCAAGAAGGATTAAATAACAGCATTTTGGTACAGAAGACAATGAGCAGAGGGAGCCCCCACCTTAGCTTGGTGGTAGGAATAAGAAAAATACACAAAAAAGATGGTGGCACTTTTACTTCTTTCAAATTTATAAGGAAGTTCCTCAAAAGTGCAACTGGAGGAGAATGTCAGAATGTTGATATTTTCCAGAATCACACTCGAGGATTTGGCAAGACAGTAAATTTGTGTTAGACCATAAATAGAATGTGTCACTTAGAGAGATACCAAGATCGACTTGGTAAAATTGAATGCCATTTGCAGAGAATTGGATCCTAAAACTGGGAAATGATTTAGATCATAAAGAGATAGAAGCTATGACTATTCCTTATTCAATATGGATAAGCAGTTCAGGAAGAAAAGAGCCAGTTGTATTGAAGTTTGAAAAGTGTATTGGCTTTTCTCACTCATTTTATTGAATGTTTTAAGAAATTATTGAACAGGTATTTGGAAAGGCTGCAGAGTGGCTAAATGAGTGGGCTCTGGGCCCTTGGGTGAAATACTTAACCTCTTGGGGCCTCAGTTTCCATATCTGTAAAATAAAAATAGAAATGGTCCATGTTTCGTAGGGTTGTGAGAAAATTAAAGGAATTAGAGCAGAGGAAACAGAAGAATATCTGGTGCCCTAGAGCATTGTCTATTTTTCTCTTTGAATTATTAGCCATGTAGTTAGGGCATTGTTGGCACGTAGAATGGAATTCTAGGAGCCTTTTGAGTTTTCACATTTATTTCAGAAACATTCCCTTACCTGAGGCTCCTAGAAATGAGTAAAATGAGTATGAGAGGAACTGAGCCCTACACCCACCATCATAGAGCTGTTCAGTGGAGAACCAGGGCTCCTGTGAGTACAGTCTGTGTCCTAGGGTGAGAAGAGTGAGAGAAAGATCAAGAGGAAGCTGAAGAGGGAATCATAGGGATGAAGTCCAATAGATTAGTAGGTAAAAGAGAAAATCAGCTAATCAGATAGAGGACTAAACAGAAAGAATAGAACATCAATCAGCAATATTCCTCAAAAAAGTGTTGCTACATTTGAAAATGATAATGAAGTACTGCGAGAAAAACATCAGAAGAACACAAAGACCCAGAATTCACTTCCTTCTTTAACTTTTATTTTCATCTTTAAATTTGAACAAATCAAATTCATTATGTAGGGTTGCAAGCTGGTTTTAAAATATAACTTGTCCTTCAAAAGATTTATTTAGCGCCAAGTTTCAGCAATCTTTCATGCCAGCTTCCTCCTGCAAACCCGCATTATCAAGATAAAGTAAAGAAAATTTTAAAAAAAAGGCACCACACAGAATTTAGATCAGCTATTGTTTTAACATACATTACATGTCAAGTTTGTACAAACCAGTTTATTTTAAGTCCTGGATGGTGGGAAATATACATTTTTTAATTGCACACATCCCAGTTTTACTAGTTTACTCATTTTACAACGCAGTTCTATTGAACTCCCATTAGATTGGCTATTATTTTTCTTGGTAATAATAATAGTCCATGCAAGATATATGAATTATTTCTACAATCACTATCAAATGTTTTTCTGGACCTAATTAATAACAGCCAAGGTGAGGAGCGTCCATACGTAATCGTCTTAGGTGTCAGCATAGCTTAGCGAAAGATCACGCGCAGAGTTGATTTTCTAAATATCCACTGAAATAACATATTGATTCTTTTTTAAAGGAACGTGGTAAAGAAAAGGAAATTGTACATGATTATTCAGTCTCTAGTGAAAAATCACATAAAATAGGCTTCAATAGGTCAAAACAAATTTTAATTTACACTATTTGATAAATAGCCTTGTAATAATTTTGAATGATACAATTGACTTGCAGACCTAATAAGCCAATTCTTTTGAAGAGCAGTGCAAATTACTGAAGACATTGTTATCCTCTCTCTACTTGGATATTGATTCATTTCTATATAACAGGAAAAAAAAGAAAATTGTAATTATAGCAGCGCTGTTCATTCTATTATAAGTAGAGGACTACCAACATTTCTATTATTAACCCCTATTGTCACTGGTTTATGATCTCAGCAGTAAACTTGGCATGGATGCTGCCTCCTTGGGAGTACATTTTTTCACCATGTTTCATAAGCCATTTGTCTATTTATGAATTATACAATTGCCAGAAATGATGTGCACTCGAATAGGCTTTTGATTTCCAATCACTCTGAATAAAGGTTTACATTTTAAAATGAAAGCAGAGGCTTCAAAATATTCCATATTCCTTTTGACATTTTTGGTTTGTCCTTTTTATTTTTTTAACTCCCCAATCTGTCTGTTTAAGGCTAAATTTTAATGTAAATTAATAAAACGTGGTCTCAAGAAATTGGCTCACTTCACCCATGTTAACAATTGGCACAGATTGCTAGGGGGAAAGTCAGCAGCGATGATTGGTATCAATTGCCGGGCTGACTGAAATGGCGCTATTAGCTTTGTGACAGTTCACTCAACCCATCAGGTGTGGGCAGGGACCTAAAGTATTTAACACGCATTTTGAAAACTTCTGATTCACATGCGTACCAACTAACACAGGATTGTTTTCTGTAAAGTTTGAATATTATCAAATAAATACTTTGTCCTGTCAAGTTACTTTGAAGTGTATTTTGCCTATTTTGGCCCAAAAGGCCTTTCATGATGTTTGATAAGGGAAACCACGGCTCAAGAATATGAAGGCATGGGGGCTGGCCCGTGGCTGAGTGGTTAAGTTTCATGTGCCTCACTTTGGTGGTCTGGGTTCCCAGGTTCGGATTCTGGTTGTGGACATACTGTACTCGTCAGCCATGCTGTGGAGGCATCCCACATACAAAATAGAGGGAGATTGGCATGGACATTAGCTCAAGGCTAATCTTCCTCAAGCAAAAAAAAGAAAAGGGGAATATTGGCAACAGATGTTAGCTCAGGGCAATTCTTACTCACCAAAAAGAAAAAAAAAAAAAGAATATGAAGGCATGGACCAGAATTATAGGCTCTCCTCTTCTGCACCCCACCCCCAACTCCAGAAGTTTTACAGCAAGACAACAGGATGAATGCCCGGCCCATGAGGACACAACCCCGGATTGAATATTCTCAGCATTTGTTTGGGGACTTGGGGAAGCAAGGGATAGAGTTCAACAAAGCCTCAAAGTTAGGTATGTGCAATTTCTAAATTTTTTTGAAACTAAAAACCAAAAAAAGGTATTACATCATTTAAAATATTATAAACTCCATTACATATATATGAAGATAGCTGTATAATGTACAGTTATATACATTACATATACACCAAATATAACATGTATGTATAAGGTATAGTTAAAGATAAACACCATTTACCCACCACCAGTTAAAAACAGAATGTAACTGGAAACTTTAAATTCCCTAGAAACCTCTGCATTATCGAATCTCCCTCCTTCCTCCAAGAGATAACAAGTAGCCTAATTTTTCAAAATACTTTACATACTTTTCTTCACATATTCATCTCTAAATAACATTTGCTCAGTTTTCCTGTTTCAGATGTATTAAATAACTGGAATGATGCTGAGTTTGTTCTTCATGTGTGTGTGTCTGAGGAACTAGCACCTATGCCAGTCTTCCTCTACTTTGTATGTGGGATGCCTCCACAGCATGGCTGATGAGTGGAGTAAGTCTGCACCCGGGATCTGAACCTGCGAATCCCGGCTGCTGAAGTGAAGCGCACAGGACTTTAACCACTCGGCAACAGGGCCAGCGCCAGAGTTTATTCTTTAAACATTTTTAAATTTCACTTGGTTAAAAATATTTTGGGAGTTCATCCAGTTTATGATAAATAGTGTTAACTTAGTTCCATTGCTGTATGGCGTCCCCTTTTTCAACCCACCACCAGTTATTTATCCATTCTATTGTTGGTGGACTTCGGGTTGTTTCCAGTTTTTTCTACACATGTGTATTCTCTAGTATGTTCCCAGAGTCTAATTAGGAGCTAAACATTATTTAAAATAATTGCACTAATATGAAATTATGCCAATTCAGGCTTAGACATTTGAACATAATTTTTATCTACACTGCCTTAGCCAAACTACCTTCTGAATTACAAAGCCTAACAGACTAGCCACACAAACAGGGATTAATTTTATCATAGAGGTTTTCTTTTTTTCAAATTTCAAATTAAAATTTTTAAAAAATTTTTATTGAGATTATGATACTTTACAACCTTGTGAAATTTCGTTGTACATTAATGCTCGTCAGTCATGTTGTAGATGCACCACCTTAAAGATATTAAACTTTTAAAAAATCAGGACAAATATCTCCTGCACACATTACATAAGCCAAAGCTTCTCTCTCATTGAGTGTGCTGCATATAAGACCAAGGAGGCATTGCCCAGTAGATTCCCTTGAGAAACCCAGTTATTCTTTCCATGCCTGCAGTTTGTTCCTGAGGACAATTTTACAATGGAAATGCTTATTTGTAGCCAGTTTCCATTCAGCGTTTTGTTTTGGTTTTTAATCTTCCCCTTCTACTGCTCTTGCTTGCTTCTTCCTTTAAGCCCTTTCTGATATTGTCCCTCCCACTTGAGCAATCGTTCTATCTCAGTCTCTCTGTGGTCTGGTCATTATTGAATCTAATCAATCCCCATCTCTCATTCCAGTCTTGGTCTGGATTTCTCTTCTGCACAAATACCTTTTGCATTTTTTCATAGATATTTCTTTATATATAATGCTATCCTCTAAATGTTTCTACCTTTCAAGGAATCACTTTGATATTTATTATCTTATTTCTAAAGTGCTTTCCTTGTGTATGTTTTTATTCATCAATAAAATTAGGGCTATTGATGGCTTGGCATCATAGCTTTTATTTCTCTTGTATTTACTACATGGCTTTAGTGGATCCTGTTATTATTTCTGGCTTCTCAGAGTTCCTGAATATTTTCTTTCTCTTTGACCTGCCCACTGCTCAATGGCACTATATTTCAGAACTTCCTTGATGTCTAGATTATGGGTCTTTAGAATGTCACCGATTCATTCATTCCTTTAACAAATATGCCTTGAATACTGAATGTGAACCAAGCACTGTGCTAGACACTGAGTAGACAGAACAAATAAAACATAGCTCTTGCTCTCAAGCAGTTCTCAGTAAGAGTAAAAGAGTCGCAAAAAGATTATTACAATGTAATGTGAGTAAGGGAATGGCAGAGATAAGCATTGGGCACTATGGGAGCTTATAAAATTGACGTGCATTTAATAGAGCAGGGGAAATGGAGAGATCACAGAAGCCTTCCCGGATAAAAATGTTACAGATTGAAGAGATATCAGGTAGGTGAAGGGATAGAAGCAATCTGCTATGCAGCCATAAGTGGTAAACACACGAACATATTAGCTACTATTATTAATGCAGCACAAGCAAAGACGTGGAAACAAAACATCTCTGAAGGTCTATGGTAGGAACTGCAAGTAATTGCTAGAAAGTTACACTTGGCACAGAGAGGCAGGAAGTGAAACTAGGAGGCTAGAGATAGAGGCAGTGGCAAGATAATGGAGAGCCAGTATGCTGTGGGAAGGAGCTAAGGCTTTTTCTTAAAGGTGATGCAAAGCTTTGAAGAATTTCAGGAAGAAATCGAAGAGATCTGAATATTGTTTCAGATAAATTATTTAAACATCAACAAGGGCAGGTGTGATGAAGTAAGAAGACTGTTGCCAACTTGATCTGAGAGATGATGAGTAACCCTAAATCAAAAGGGGAAGAGAATGGGATGAAGTTCTCTAGTTTTCTATCCCTTTCTTTCTTTATTTTTCTTGATAGTACCTCTCTCCACTGAACACCTGGCATAGCTGTTTGTTTATTTTGTCTTCCCCTACTAGAATGCAAGCTCTGTGGGAGTAGAGACATTGTCTGTTTCTATCACTGCTCCAAACCAGTCACCTGCACAAGCAGCACTCAATAAATATTTTGGGTCCAATGAATGAATCATGTGAGAGGTGAGAACTGGATATGACAGGGATGATTTCCAGGTTTCTAACTTGAAAGGCTATTGTGTGGACAGACATGCTTCCAACTGAGACACTATGAGAGATAAAACACATTTAGGAAGAAAGACAGTAAATCAAGTTATAAAGTCAATATTGTGTAAGCTGTGTTGGGTGAATACTTTTCTAATCTATTGAGGTAATTGAATTGAAGTGTTATTATCATAAGATGATATTTTATTGAGACATAAATGCCAAAGAATGTAGTGATCATTTTCCTGTTTTTAATTTTAAACACCCAGGAATTAATTATTTTGGGATCCATCTAATCATTCCTAATGACAGTGTAGGTTGTCTTCTACAAATAAGTCATTCATTTATTTGGTTCACTCATTTATCAATTTTTTCTGTGTTTGGTATGAACATGGCTCTCATGTAGTATGAAAAGGAAAATGTTCTGACTCATTTTCATTGGGGAACTACATGACCCTCTGTGCCAAGGTCAGCTGCCAAGGTTAACCTGCTTAAGCCCTCCTTCTGACGTTAAAGATTCTAAGAATGTCTGGTTGATGGATACCAACTTGTTTGCTTTCTTCATGGGGTCAGCGAGTAGATATCCATCAATCCATGTAGAAAGAAAATTATTAATAAAATATACAACAAACATTAAAAAGTATTTCAATTATCATTTTAAATCTTTCCCTCCAATATGGCATCTTGCAATCTAACTTGATTACTGTGATGCATGATGAATGCTTTAATCCACTTCCATATGATTCTCACAGGACAAGGCCGAAAGATTGCATGAGTTTATCCTTTTCAGGATTTGAGTAAAATTTATGTGTTCAAGCGTAGTACTGGGGAAGAGAGTTGTGTTAGTTTCTTACTAAAAGGTACACCAATGTTTACCTAAAAATAGTCAATTTGATTCAATATAGTCTAAAAATATTACACATTGTAGAGACCTTATAATTGTTAAAATGTAAAGATGAATCAAAAATTTTCAGCAATTGCTTTATTCCACAACAGTAAAAAAATTTTGGACTGTGTAGTTGAAACTACGGATAGGAGAAAAATGTTATAGCAACTTTTGCTTCCATTTGGCACACCTTTTCACAGCTCTGCCTCAGCTGGGATTCCTGAATGTGTTCATGAGGCTCTTGCCTTTTATTTAGTATTTTGAAGTGCACCTGGGAATTTGCATAAATATTTTCAAAATGGCAAGATTCAGAAGAATAAAAATTTTTATCAATGTAGAAATTGAGTTAGAAGGGCATCGCCTCTACTAATGAATAACATAGACTTGAGAAAAAATTGAATACATTCCTTTAAAGCATTGGTATATGGTATTCATTAAGAGCAATTTTATCTAAGTTCATCTCTCAGAGCTACAGTCATTTAATTCAAGGCTCTAAAATGAAATTCCACTACCATGACACTCTTGCTCCCTTATTCAAAATCTTAGTAGAAACCCCAATGGTCTAGGCCAAAAGTATGCATTTTCTTCATTGATTATCAAGTTTCACCTTTTGTCGTCTTAAACTTACTTTTGCTCAGAACAAAGATGAAGATGAGCTCAAAGTTTAGCCTTCTTTCTTGTCTAATACTTCACAAAATGGTAGAAGAAATTAAAAAAGGAATATCTTCAGGAAAATAAACAAATGGAGTAGGAGTCATTATTAGAGAGGAGAAACAGTGGCAAGTTTCCTCTAGAAGAATTAAATAAATGAGAATGACTTACTAAGTAAAACAAGTTGGAGGAATCTGAAGTCCAGATATGCAAAAGATAAGTCTTGCTCCACATGTGGAAACACAACTTTCCAACAGGACCCCTAAGAAGATCCACAGTTTTCCTCTGCAAATATGGACATCAGGAATGGTTGGTGAGGCAGAAAGCAGTCATTCATTGAAGGGTTATTTCCAGAGCTGCTGCTCTAGTCAGCTCCCTGTCCTTCTGGTGAGGATATTGGAACCCGAGAAAGACAACTGCCCCATTCTAATATTGAAAGAGCTTTCTCCATATCAGCACTCTCTAAAGACAAGTTTTCTAAATCACATTGTCTGTCCATACACTGAGCTCCCAGGCAGCCATCTCCTCCAGTGAGAGGCCTTGTGGGACCACAGAGCTACCTGAGTGACAAGAAAGAGAGCTCATACCAATTATCTTTATTAATTAATCTATGTCTTCATTCTATATATGACAGGTAGCCAATGGTCACTGGACAAAAATTCATAGTTAAAAAGAGAACTAAGATCAACAAAATTTGAGGAAAATCAACATCATGAAAAAGGAAGTCCAAAATGAATAAATAGAGCAACTAACTCCAAAGGTAACAAATTATTCCGGATATATATTTTCAAATTCTAATTAATACCCACAGAGAGATTCAAGATATATTGTAGCCATAAAACAAGAAGAGAATGTTATTAAAAAGAAAACATCAGAAACAATATAACATCTTGGGAAATAAAAACATGAATGACAATATAAGAAGTTCAATAAAGTGTTTCAAAGGCTAAGTTGAAGAAATTTCCCAGAACTTAGAGCTAAATAAATGAAGAAAATGAGAGAAAATGTGACACATAAATTGAGACAATGCATAAAGTATCAAGCTAACTGGAATTTTAGGGAAAAAATAAAGAGAACAAAAGAGCAAAAATTACAGAAGTAGTAATAGAAGAGTTTGCTCCAAGCAAATTTCACAGTCTTTCTGAGTCTTAGCTTCCTCCTCTGTAAGATGGGAATAATAACACTTTCCACACAGTTTTACTGTTGTGTTTTAAATGCAATAATGTAGATAACAACATCTACTAAATGACTGTTTAATAAATGCTAGTTATGAACATAATTCTTGTGTCTCATTTTTTTCATCTGTGAAAATGGAGACACTACTACCTCACAGGGTTACTGTGATGATTAAATAATCTCTCTTTCTCTCCTTCCCTCTGTCTCTCTCTGTATGGATATAATATAAAATCCACTTGACATAAAACAGACTCTTAGGAAATAGTATTCCTCTTCCTTTTATCCCTAATCAATTTCCAAGGCTCTAGTTTTTCTAGCACCTCTCCATAGTAAAACAGTTGAATCTCAGTGAACGGTACAAAGTAAACATATCTGTTTCATAGTAGAATGAGAAGTAGAGTGTTGTTTTGCTAAACACCAGTATAACATAAAGAAGTGACTCACACTTTGAGTCTCAAGTATCTTTGCTATTAAATGGGGATAACAGTACCGACTCTATTTAGATAATGGTGTTCTGCATATCAAGTCAGCTTCATCTATGAGTGAATGATGTCTCCTGGGAAGAGAGCAGAATAACCTCTGAAAGTGAAGAAAGAGAGAGTGGCTGCTGACAGTGCAGGATTTAAAGCAGGGAGATCACAAGGTGGATGAGGAGGAAGAGAGTGGGAGTATAATGTATCAAGAAATGGCATGGGCTAATTCAGGGTATCCATCAGCCAGTCAAATGATGATAAAACAAATCACTTAGCAGCAGGCATCACTGCTCAAGAAAGGTAATGAGCCAAGTGAAGCGGCTAGATATGGGAAGAGTTCCTCCATCTGATAACCTCAGAGATGTCTGCTACAAAGGTTTTGAGGACACTTTTATATTACATAAACACCTCTCTGCTCCCACAAGGCCTCTCCATTGAAAGGGATTGCTGCCTAGGAGCTCTGTGTGGATGTCCAACCCTCCCAGTAATTGATTTGGAAAAATTTATGGCACTTGTAACTCTCTAACTTGTTTTAGAGTTATGCATGGATGATTTTTCTCAAATATTTGTGCCTTGCTAGATCATAGCTCTTAAAGACAAAATCTGTACCTGATTTATCCTTGCATTCCTTCAGTCGTTAGCACAATATCTTTAAGTAATATGTGGCTGAAGGTAATCGATTAAAATCATGAGTGGAAGGACAAGCACAATGAAACATGAAATGTTTGTAAACATATATTTGTTAAAGGAGAGAAGAAGGATGAACAAAATTTAGGATTTCCATTACACTCTAATTAAAAGCATTCTGAATGGATCTTATGAAAATAAAGAACATCAGCAGGTGTAATGGACCAGAATGCTACAATTCAGTAAAAAGAGTAGAAAATAAGCACTAATTCATAGACTGAAGAGAAATCTGGAGCTATGTCCAAGACCAGAGGTGAGACTGTGTCTGTTATATGTCATAAAGAAAAGATTTGATTGGCCAACTGAGGTTTTTCCCTCTGAGATCACTGAATTACATAAGGATCATATACTAATATGAACAGTATCCTTACACTTAATGAGTGGTTGAGGAAACAAACTATATGCCAGGAGGAGAAAGGCATATTGACTATTTATGTAGATCTTTATTGTATGTGTAGTCAACAGATACACCAATCTTAAAATAATTCCCATAATGTTTTAGAGAAAATGGTGATTATCATCAAAGGATGGTGAATTTTAGGCTGAGTTCAGGCATAGTTTCTTCAGATGGCATTACACTTGATAAGGAAAATTCTTTGAATTTGGAAAATATGACAGTTATACTAGAAGACCAGGGCAAAATTGGACAAAAGAAAATATAAAAATATACAAATGAGAGATAAAGAGAGATACTATAATATTATTAATGGAGAAGGGATGGAAGACCCAGTAAGAAATGATATATTATTACTATAAATGATATATATTTAGGGAGGAAGACAATGTAGCTATAATCAGGAATGACAATAAGAGAAATAGAATCAAAAGCGAACCTGTGGGAAATTCATGTGTCACCATTAGAAGACAAAGCAAGATTGATCGAGCAGCTTTTGTGTTAGGTTTTTTTCTTTTATGAATTATGTATGGCTTCCACATATTTTGAAGACTAGTCAGAGGGTATTTTCTCCTTGAAGAGAAAAGATTTTTGAAAATTGAAAGACAATCTGTGAAAGGAAATGATAAAGAAGATGATAAAACAGAGGGTAAACCTGGGCAGCCAATGAAAGAGAACAGTGAAAGAAATATTGATAGCTAGTAGAAAATAGAATTGGGACACCCTTGTCTTTTTTTTTTCTTTTTTTGCAGTAACATTGGATTATAACATTATACAGCTTTGAGATGTACATCGTAATGTATTTCAGATTCTGTGTAGATTACCTCATGTTGACCACCCAAAAGCTAATTATAGTCCATCACCACACGTGTGAGCCTAATCACCCCTTTTGCCCTTCCCCCTCCCCCCTTCCCCTATGGTAACCACCAATCCAATCTCCTTTGCTATGTGTTTGTTTGTCCTTGTTTTTATCTTCTACTTATGAGTGAGATCATATGGTATCTGACTTTCTCCCTCTGGCTTATTTCACTTAGCATAATACCCACAAGGTCCATCCATGTTGTCACAAATGGCCAGATTTCATCATTTCTTGTGGCTGAGTAGGATTCCATTATGTATATATACCACATCTTCTTTATCCATTCATCCCTTGATGGGCACCTATGTTGCTTCCAAGTCTTGGCAATTGTGAATAATGCTGCAATGAACATAGGGATGCATGTATCTTTACATATTTGTGTTTTCAAGTTCTTTGGATAAATACCCAACAGTGGAATAGCTGGATCATATGGTAGATCTATTCTTAATTTTCTGAGGATACTCCATACTGCTTCCCATAGTGCACCAGTTTGCTCTCCCACCAGCAGTGTATGAGGGTTCCCTTCTCTCCACATCCTCGCCAACATTTGTTGTTTCCTGTCTTGTTAATTATAGCCATTCTGGCCAGAGTGAGGTGATATCTCATTGCAGTTTTGATTTGCATTTCCCTGATAGCTAATGATGTTGAACATCTTTTCATGTGCCTGTTGGCCATCCGTATATCTTCTTTGGAGAAATCTCTGTTCATATCTTTTGCCTATTTTTTAATTGGGTTGTTGGTTTTTTTGTTGTTGAGATGTATGAGTTCTTTGTATTTTTGTATATTAACCCCTTATCTGAAATATGGTTTGCAAATATCTTCCCCCAATTGTTAGGTTGTCTTTTTGTTTTGTTGATGGTTTCCTTTGCTGTGAGAAGCTTTTTAGTTTGATGTAGTCCCATTTGTTCATTTTTTCTTTTGTTTCCCTTGCCCGGTCAGACATGGTACTTGAAAATATCCTGCTAAGACAAATATCAAAAAGCGTACTGCCTATGTTTTCTTCTAGAAGTTTCATGATTTCGAGTCTTACATTCAAGTCTTTAATCCATTTTGAGTTGATTTTTGTGCAGGGTGTAAGGGAATGGTCTACTTTCATTCTTTTACATGTGGCTGTCCAGTTTTCCCAACACCATTTATTAAAGAGACTCTCCTTTCTCCATTGTATGCTCTTGGCTCCCTTGTAGAATATTAACTGTCCATAAATGAGGACACCCTTGTCTTATTTGACAAACTTATGGTTAAAACTAAATAAAATTCTAAGACAGGAGAGTCTGCACTGCAGGAGCAAGGATGTGGGTACGAATGGACACATTAACTGAGTGTCTGAATGTGCCAGAACAACACAAACAAAGTTAGATTCCCTTTAGGAAAAAGGAAAGGGGAAGAAAAAAATCTTGTCCTCGGGAAAGGGATTCTTAAGATAGAGAAATTAGGGAAGCATCTAAATATATGAGAGTACCAGAGAAAGAATTGGATATATGGGTAAAAAGACATTCCAGAAAAGAGAAGAATGAAATAAGAATTAAAACCAAAATTTTGAGACTATAGAGTTTTTAAGTATTGTTGCTGATTTTATTCAACAAATATCCTTGGTTGGATAGAATTCAAATCAGATAGGCTAAAGTTTAGCAAGACTACTATTAGGACAGCACAAATGTAGAAAGATATGAAGCTTTTTGGTACATTTATGGTATTCTAATGGGGAGAGGATCAAAGAGGAAATATCTAAATATATTAATCTTTTAATTTTACAAGAATGATATTTAAAGAACAAATTATAGCATGGGAAAAGCCAGTCATTTCATAAATACCTATCTGTATATGCATGTGTGCATATATATGCCTATATATAACATATATATTTGCATTTATACATATATAGTTGCATAAATATAGAGATATTGAAATTATTTTTTAATTTTTGAGTATGGGGCAACTGAAATACGTGATAATTAAGCAATCTATAGACACTAGCATGGAAACAGAAGTTCTCTGGACAAAGTGCAGCACAAGTCTTATATTTTCCTTTGTGACTACCAGAGACACTTGTAGATCTTGTTATAATTTGCAGTTTTTGTTGGTTTATTAAAATCTTTTGCCCACAATAACACCTGATAGCTATACTGACAGTGCAGATTTCTCCTCAAATCCAGAAAAATGGACATGGACTTTAATAAACACTTAGTTTTAGCATCAAAACTAGTAATCCATATGCACAGATTTAACAAATATTTTATCACAAAATTATATTTCCCTTCTTCCTTTTGAATTTGGAATATAATAAAGTAAGTGAAGTCTTAAGGAAGACCAAGAATTTATTTGTATCCCAGCAAATTAGCTAGTTGCTAAATCAGTGACAAAAGACAATGGTGTCTGGCACTCCCAATCCACTCCATAACCCTCTGATTTGAGCCCTTATGGCAACCCAGCAGCCTCCTGGTATATCCAACACTGCAAGCCAGTACAATACAAAGCTGGCCCTACATCCATCCACAGGACAAGCCGCAAGCCCTGATGTGCTTGCTGGAAACGTAGTCTATATTTCAGTCTCTGACAACCTTGTGGAACAGCTGCCAAGTTTGATTGCAGATATGAGAGAGAGTGCTCAAGGACACAGAAACACAGAACAGGATCAAAGGGAACTGTGCCAATGAGAAACAGGAAGAAAACTGAGTACTCAAAGTGCATGTGAGTGGGTTTAACAGAAATGCAATGGGTGGGGAGGAGAAAAGGTGTGTTCAAATAAGAAGCAGAAAGGCAGACTCGCATTTGCCATTAGCCAAAAGATCTGGCTGTAAATAACATAAAAGCATTAAGTAACAGGATATAAACAAAATGAAGATATTTGCCTCTATCAGTTGAGAATCTGGATATAATAAGTTCAGGGCTGATGTGCTGCCTGATGGTGTGATGGGCTCTCCATTTTCATATCTTGTTGCTCTCTTGTGCGTTTTTGCACACTCACAATTACTTCATGGTCCAACATGGATACCGACACTATGTTGGCTTTCTACCTAACATGAAGAAGAAGGCTGAAGAAGGACACTCCCCTTTTAGGGACATTTACTTCTTCTTACAGCCCATTGCCTGCAACTTGGTCATGTGGTCATACATAGCTGCATCAGAGACCAGGAAATGTTATTTTTAGTTTTGGCTTCCATGTGCCTACCAGAAAGAAAGAGAAGAGATATTGCTGGGAATAATTAACAGTCTCTACTATGCTAAGAACTTTAGTCAAGTAATTTTTTCTCTGTATCCCCCATACACAAGAAAGTGTCTAGACATAGCAGAGGGGCTAAGAAAGGTTTTGGATGAATAATTGAAGGCAACAATGAGCTTCTCTGTGCCCCAATGCCCTTATCTCTAAAGCATCTGCCTAAAAAGACTATTAAAATATAAAACATTATACATAAGCTGAATGTGGGAATTGTTATGGCTAGAAGGAACTTTAGCTGTGAAGAAGACCACTCATGTAATTGAGCAGTTCAGAAATCTGAGGCTGAGGGAAATATTAGAATCCAAAGCCATAGGACCATCGTAGATGTAGTAACAGACAGGGACGCCTGTCTCCAGACATATTCTGTACTTGTATCCTAAGGCTTCCATAATAAATTATCACAAGCTTGATGGCTCAAAACAATAGAAATTTATTCTTGCCCAGCTCTGGGGCACAGAAGTCCAAAATACAGATGTTAGTAGGGCTGCCCTCTATTCAAAGGATCTAGGGGAGATTCCATTCCTTGCCTCGTCCAGCTTGTGCTGGTTTCTGGCATTCTTTTGCTAGTGGCTGCATGGCTGTTATATCTGCCTCAGCTTCACATGGCCTTCTCCTCTTTTGAGGACACAAGTCATTGGATTTAGGGCCCACCTAAATCATCTAGACTTTATTACATCTGCAAAGATCTTTTTTCCAAATAAGGCCACATTCACAGGTTTCAGGGTTTAGGACTGAATATTTCTTCTGGAGCAGGGCCACTGTTTGACTTACTACACATCCCATGTCGTTTTCCCACTACATTGTGTTTTGTAGGGTTTTTTTTCTATCACTATTATTATTATTTCAACATCGTCTTTTAATCTGTTAGGTAATCTATCACATTTTTCTTAGAGGTAACTGAAATACATCTGTAACATAATAGATCTTTCCATATGAATGAAAAAATATAAATACTAAAAAAGTTGACACTAAGCATAGTGATATTAATTTAAAAGTTGTTGAAAGATTCTCTGTCCTAGACTTACTCCCTTCATTAGCTAACAAAATGCCTCATGGTCCCTTGTAATTTGTCTTCTTCATTAAGGCTTTGAAGGCTTTGCTGGGACAGTAGCATATTAAACCATTATCAATCATCAACAACTTACTATAAATAAGCTTTGAAAACAGTTTCCCAGGATCTGACAGAATGCAGGAAGTATTAGGCAAGGAGAAGAAGGAAGAGGAGGCCAAGAAGATTACCAAGAAGAAAATCGCTAAAGAAGAGTGGTGGAAATAGATTCTTCCAAATTCACGGTTTTGCTTAGATTGGACTCAACCACAAAGACATTGACGCTTTATGTTTATTATTTGGTGCCTGAGTTAGAATAATGGATATCACTACTTCTATGGCCACAGTTAAGGATTTATGTGTTACACACTTGAAGAAGTGGAAGGGACCTGCTGATGACCATCTCTATCCTTACTTTTCCTGCAAAATGAAATATTTTGCCCTCTCTTCCTCCCCATTTCTCCAAGCCACTTTATGTCCTGCTTGGGCTCTTTACATAGGGAATAATTTGAAGAGTAAGATATTTGTAGGCAGTGACATGTTAAATGTTTTTTCTATATCTCAAGTGGCAGGGGTTAGGACAATGTTAAGAACCTTGCAGAGGCTTAAAAAAATACTTGGCTGACACATTGATTGACTGATGAGCTCATTTCAGTCCTTTAAGTCTGATAGAGCAACTTTCTCAGGGTCAAAAGACCACAGTCTAGTTCTGGGGTTTCACTAACTAGTTTGGGTGACTTGAAGCTAGTCACTTAATCTAGAAAATATACTTATTAGCAAAGCAAGAATACAATGACTTCTGGACCTGTGAGTTACAAATGATTACTTCATAGCCTTGTTTTAAGGATCAAATAAGATAATTTAGGTAAAAGATGCTTAAAAAAAGAATAATCATGATTTAAATGTTAGGCTGTACTGTTATAAATGGAGCATAGGAAGAAGTCATCAGTGTAAACACTGTAGTGAGGTATGACATTTGTCCTTTTAACAAACAATTTGTAAAACTCTTGCCTTAAAACACAATCTCAGTGGTGTCAAGAGATTCAGAATGGTCTTGCTAAAGAGGAGAAATATCTCATATTATCAAACTTTGAATGATTAAGAGTAAGGAAATTGACATACTTTGTTTTCCAATATCTAATAAGAGAGTGTTGATTGTAGCTGGTTTGGCAATCATGTGACCATTTTCCCCATTTTTTAAATGAAGAGGAATCACAAACATGAGACAAGCTAGGTATAATATAGATAGATTTATGGGTATCTTGATTCCAAAAAATATACCTTCTTGTCCAAACACCCATGGAATTTTCCATTAGCGACAGGTACTGGCATAGCGCTAGTCTTTGTGGTTATAAAAGTTATCATTCATAAGGTAATATTTAACAACTTCCTTCTTTACTAAGAACAGAACAAGGAAACAAAGCTTAAATGAATATCCCTGCCAGGGTTCTTAGTAGAAAGTAATAGAAACTATCTCTGGCTGATTTAAGCAGTTAAGGAATTTCTTGCAAAGGCATTGGGAAGTTTTCAATCAGTGGGAAGACTGAAGAACTAGAAGTTGGAGGGACAAGTAAGCTAGGGACAGCCAGTACTAGAGCCAAACCATACCACAAAACTGGTACCATGAGGACACAATTGCCACTGCTGCTGGCTACAAAACATGAAGTGTGCTCTGCCAGCATCACTAGCTCCAGACACTGACCACCACCCCTAGACCCTGACCACAACCCCTGGGGATGCTCCCACTCCTGCCCCTGGAAATGGATGTTACTACTGCCACTGCCACCATCCCCTCCAGAATGGATTCTCTACTGTTCCTGCTTCTTCACCTCACTAATTCTTGGTTCAAAATCTGGAGCAGGGGCAGCTTATTGGCTGAGTCTCTGTCACATGCCTGAGCCCTAGCTGCAAGGGAAGCTGAGAAAATGAGCATGGGCACCTTCAGCTTATGTAATAGGAGGTGAGAAAACAGCTCTGACACCAAATAGGAAAGATAAGAGCCATTAGAGAAGCACAAAGGATGTGGGACTCCAGAGGAGAGAGTTCCTATCAAAATGAGGATTGAGGTAGACTTATCACCAAGACCTGTTATTTGAGCTGGATGGGATGAATTTCAACAGATGAGAATGAGGAGAGAGGGCACCCAGGGTTTGCGGGGAGTGGAGCACAGGCATGGGACCACAGAGGAGAGGACACATGTTTTATTTTGTGCTTCTATCCAATGCAACTATCTAATGTTATTTATCTCTCCCACTTTTGAGAAATATGGGAAATACATTCTTCAAAAATGAATCCTGAGATGTCCAGGGTCTTCTGGTGCCAATCTATTTCAAACATTATTTATCAAATTTCTTAGACCTTGCTTATTCTGACATTGAAGAAGGGAGTCACTTTACTTAATGTGTCTGGATGCCTCTTCTTGGGCCCATTCATTCAAAGATGAAGTATGGGCACCTTTCACATACAGACATTCTATTATAAATCACTTGTATGATAATGCATTTAGCTGTATCACACATCACTTGGTATTGTTATTAACCCTTTCCTATTTAAATACTCTGTCTCCCTGATTAGACGGAGAATTCTTTAAGGGCAAGGCTACAAGTTATATAGAAGTTTTAATTTGCCAGTCTCTCATTGTCCTGCCCATTCCTGTCAATCCAATTCCTGAGAAATTGCACAGCAATAAAACTCTCCCTAGGGTATGGAATTGAGGTTGTCTACCAACTTTTGTTTGTCTTGTCTCCTGTAGGATCAGGAAAGAGGCTATAAGACCAAAAGAAAAACTATGTAGTTTCACTGTGCCTTAGTTTTATCATCTGTAATATGGGTAAAATGACACTATCTACCACAGAGAGCGATTGTAAAGTCACACGACATA
Source organism: Equus przewalskii (assembly GCF_037783145.1). NCBI lineage: Eukaryota > Metazoa > Chordata > Mammalia > Perissodactyla > Equidae > Equus > Equus przewalskii. The sequence goes on from NC_091850.1 coordinate 20,384,807, forward strand.
GTAACTAATTAGTTCAGTGTCTGCAGTAGAGAAAAAGCTCAATAAAAGTTTGTGATTTTGATTATTATTATTATTAATGTCATACTATGTAGAATAATGGCCTTGACCAACAGGACTTTTCCCATCCATGCCTATGATTACCGGATAGCCTTAATCCAGAGGATTTTCAATGAATAGACTTGGTACACGAGCCCAGGTTCATAAGCCAAATTCCAGAAGGCTCCACGGGGCTTTTTTACTAGCTAGGCTCAGGCTTCAGCAGTCATGGGGAACCCAGTCTGGTTTTTGGCCTTTGCTGAGGGTTACAGGCATGGGCTGAGTCAGAAAAGGCCAGGGAAGTAATATCTCTGGAAAGAGACTACAGTACAGTGTTTCTCCAGGCGTTAGTAGCTTCATGACACAAGTCTACAGCATTGAAACTGGGGTGAAAATCGTTGCAGTGGAGGGATACCCATGGTGGTAGCATTCAGAAGGGCCAGCAGCTGAAGGCAGTTCATGAAGAGCACTCAAGTCCTGGTGAGCACCCCTGGTTACCACTGCTTAGGAAATGTTGTGCCTCTCCGGAACCTAGTAGCACATGAGAGAAATGTGGTGGAGAATTGTTATCACCATGGTCCATTCCCATAGTGATTGCGGGGCCCTGTCTTGTCTTTACAGTGCACTGTAAACTCTGCACTTGCAGAAGTATGTCCAATAAATCTCTCTCCTACCAGGGCTATAGTGATAACTTGCGCCCTCAGCAAAGATTTGTTGAATAAATGTGTTACTGAAGAAAAGGCAGTGTTCATTCATTGGGATGTAAAATGCTCATTTTATAATCTTACATGAAGAAGCATGTAAGCATACGGTAGCTGCCAAGTTTGCCTGCAGGTAAAACAGAAGCAGATAATGCTGGTCTTGCAATTCTGCCCTTCTCTCCCACCTGCTATTTTCTCCCTCACAGTTGAAAGGCTTTGCTCTCTATTAGCTTTTCCTGTTAAAAATAGCACTTAATAGTACCAGTTTACCAGATACTGGGGGCAAGGGTAGCAGGGTGGATTTGTAAATTACAAAAAAAAAAAGGGTTTTAAATCTTAATGTTTTCAAGAGATTTTTCTCTTGGCAGAAGTCAGGCATTGAGATAGGCACTAGAGAGAGGGAAAATGAACTAAATTACCCTGGACTCTCTATGTATTTTTTTAGGGCTCGAATTTTGTGCTCATTTACATTGGTTAGGATATTTTCGACTGCATGGTATACATTGACTAAGGTAGTTCGAACAACAAGAAAATGTGTTTTCTCATGCGAACAGTAAACTTAGAGTTTGGGCTGATGGTTGAGCCAAGAGCTTAAGTATGTCACCGGAGAGCAGGTCACTTTCATCCCTGCTTTCTGCCATCTTTGGTTTTATTTTTATCCTGAGGCAGACAGCAGGAGCAATGATACAGGAATATCATAGACTTGTGAAAATGTCCCAAGGAGGAAGAAAGACACCTCATGGCTCTCTTTTCCTGAAGTGAAGAAACCTCCTGGATGCTCCCCTACAAAGTCTCCCTCAGGCTCACCAAAATGCGCTCACATTCTCAGTTCTTGGCCAATATTAGTACAGTAGGATAATCCTAAAGCCCTTAGACCTCCCTCCGCACCAGGGCTGGCGTCAGATTTCCCTGAGACCTGTGGCTTTGGAGGAGAGGAGCAAGTACTTGAAAAAAATCGGAATTCTTTTTTAGGAAGGAGCGAGAGATGAAGGTAGTCTATAGACAATCAAGGGTGTTTTCTATATACTTTACATCGTCTTCTTATTCAGAGAAAGCAGCAATGATCTTTTAAAATAAATACCAAGAGAAAAAAATTCTTAGAGAGTGTTTTTATTTCCAATAATAAGAGACAAAGTTTTTAAGAGAGAGATGGTTGGGAGTGGAATAAATGTTTATCTAGAGTAGGAATGTGGCCCAAGTAAGAGAAGGAAAATAAGAAATCAAGTATTCACGTGGCCAGTGGATCCTGCTGAGTTAGGCTTACCGTGCAGCCACAGCGGTTTTTCCATTGGAACTTGCTCTCTGCGATGCAATGTCCTGTAAAATGCTGCAGGGGTTTATGTAGCTGAGATTCATCGTAGTAGATAAAGTAGCACATTTCCATAAGCTTTCAGTAGTGTAAAGTTTCATTGGCTGGAGAGAAAGGTGTTAAGGTTCTGCAATCTGGTTGTTCGTTATGTTTTAGTTTCTGGAAACAGTTTTTCATTGAGAAATTCTAACCCTTTAAAAAAAAAAATCACACCAGACATAAACTAAGTGAATTTTGTTTCTGGCAGCAAGTCACATGTTTTTCACCTAGACAAAATAAGCACTCTAGTCAGGTGTCTGAAAGAAAAAGGAAATCCAAATGAATTACATTTTTAAACTGCCTTAATCCTATTTGGTCAGGAGCAAAGTTCCCTAAAAACTAAAGTGCCGGCTTCTAGTGTCTGTCATCAAATTACTATAGAATATTCGACCACAGCTTGACTTATCCTCTAAGTAGAATCCAAGAAAAATTAAGTCTTTGTGGAGATGATATCTAGGAACTTAAAAAAAAACTACTGCCAAGTAGCTAAGAGAGTAGATTTTAAAAGTCCTCATCACAGAGAAAAAAATTTTGTAACTACATGTGGTGATAGATGTTAACTAGACTTATTTTGTCAATCATTTTGCAATGTATACAAATACCAAATCATTATGTCATACACCTGAAACTAATAAAATGTTATATGTCAATTATACGTCAATAATAATAAAAAAAGAGTGTGAGCGTATTTTCCTTCAGCAAATGTTTTCTTAGAAACCAAAGAAAAGCAAGAAGCCAGAAGTTTTAAAGGAAAAATAATCAATAGATTCTTGGAAAATATGGTAATAGATGCTAGGAAAATATGGCCTAAATATTTAGGTAAAATATGGTGTGGTTGACAAGAAAAGAAAAAGGAGGACTTAACAACTGAAAGAGTACAACTGTACTCAACAGGGAGAGGGAAAGAGGCTGAGTTATGAGAATGATTTAGAGAAAGATTTATGAGAAATAGAGGATTCAGCTTATTTTCTCAGATAGGTTTCACTCAAGTTTTTCTTCTTTCTCAGACTTAATGCCTATAGGAGAAAATTCAGTGGAGCAAATATTTTTAATGACTATGCTATGTAACGTAAAATAAGGAATGACTTAGGGAAAGAGAGACACATTTATTATTAATGTCAACACAAGACAGAATGTTCTAGAGGAGATAGAATTGTATCCCTGAGATCCTTGAAGACTTCAGGGAGGAGGTAGTCTACTCCCTGACTTCCAGAATGGGTAGGCCATTGACCGTTGACTATGTGAATATAGACCACTGCAGGCAAGAGGGTGGGGTATTTCAGAAATAGTAAGCATCCTATTGTGGCTATCCCTTAGGGTGTTAGAGCTACAGGTAGACATTCTCATAAGAACTATGGGTGATAAGGTAGGGTGGGATTAAGCGACAAAGAGTTATGGAAAATTCATTCTTTGTCCCAAGATCAGTCATTGAAGGTTTTTAAGCAGGAAAATAAGATCAGATAAGATTAGTAAAATAGTCCTGATGTCAATATGGAAGATAGAGAAAACAACAACTAGGAGACTGTTAAAATGCTCATAGTTGCTAGTAAGAAGATAACAAGAGCAGAGTTGGTAGAAAAGAGACAGGAACAGAAATAAATGATATGAAAGAGGTAATATGAGTAGAATTTGTTTATTAAACAAGTAGGAGGGTAAGGAAGACAGAAGAGTTGATGATGACTCGGATATTTGGAGCCTAAGCAAAGGGAATGGATTTTTCTGGCTTTGGATGACAGATTCAGTTTGGGTTGTATTGAACTGTGCAGCATGTGCTTAGAAATTTGAGTCTGAATTTTTAGAAACATAGATGTGCAAGACACTTGCATTGAAGTTATCTTTAGAGTTGCAAGAGGGTGGGATGCAAAGGGAGTAGGAACAAAAGAGAAGAAAAAGGGACAGGAACGAAATGTTAAGAATAAAGAAAAACAAATAAAGGCAGGTGACAGTGAAGGTCACATCTTTAAATATGCAATTTTAATAGGGTTTTCTACACACACCTTTCTCAGCAAAGCTTTAATCTTAAAACTGCGAAGTGTCAGTCAATTAAATTTTATACTTTCAAGTTCTTTCAGGGCACCATAAGGATTAGTTGACCTCACAGATATACATCAATTAACCTCAAAGAGTGCTTTTCATATTACAATAGTACTTTATAATAGTATTTTGTTGTTATGTTCAAGAAAACTGCAAACTATAGTAAACTTGTAACTTTAAAGGATGTAGTTGCAATGGATAAGGAGAAAAAAGATTTTGTCTAACTGATGAATTTCGGATTCTAAAATTAGAAATTATTCTTAATTTACTCACATATTTATCAATGTGCTGCTTAAGGGTGGAAAATATTTTTGAAAACAATTTGCTTAGTGCTTCTTGATAAAGTTATAATAAATAGTATTTTCTTGCTAATTAATAAGGAGGTGGACATGGATAAGCCCACAAAAATAATTCAAATTTCCGTTTTCAGTTAAGACTCTCTACCTGTTTTTCCCATTTTCCCTCTCCCTCTCTCAAATGCAGTGGAGCAAGGTGAAGGAGTGGCCCATGCAGGTACCTGAGTCTGGGGCTAAAGAGCTGAGGCCCGTGATCTAGGCTGGACCGTGAGACCCAGGACAATGCACTCCACATTTGCATCTGTCTGTGTCAGATGAAGAGATTGACTGCAACATGTTAGCCCCTCCTCTGCACAGTAAAAGCACATTAATCAGAATTGCCTGCCATCTTCCTAAGGAGAAATTTCAGGACGGCTCATTATGCTTCACTCTATCCAGAAATTTTCTCTAGCATCTTCAGAGATGCTGGAGAACTGCCTCACAGAAGTACTAGGAGCTAGCAGGAGAATGAACTCATTCTCTCCTACGATATCTGCCCAGTAGAAACTCCTCCCTCTTTGTTTCCAAGGCTCTGGATCCTCTTTATGTCTCCAGTGTGTATGGGCAAGACACAGTGCTGTCATACTTAAGAAGAAGCATCATGCTGGACTCCCAGCCAAGACGACCAAGCTCTATCACTTACCTGCCCGCCCCACAGCCCACAGCCAGGCCTAATCAAATCCCTGGTTAGACCAATCCACCGTGTGCCTCCACCACTGCTCATGATGGTGACAGAGATTTACATTCCTCTGCTAGCTCTTACTCACATAGCTCACAGAAACAATTGCCTGCCTTTCTTGGGAGAGATAAATGGAGTTTTACTCCAGCAAATGGTACTCCAGCCAAACCAGACTGGACTAATTTAGAGAGTAGAACAGCTCTAGAAGCATTTTCATAATTTTGCCTTTCTTATTTCTGAAGGATTCACTGAAGCTATAGTCAGAGTAGTAATGAATTTGGGGATAGCATTAAACATTGAACTTATTCTCTCGCCACATTATCCCAATTCTCAAAGCCATGAAGATAGTAGTCATTTTAGCGACATTTTTCCCATTTGTAATTGCTCTCCTAGCTAAAGACATTTAGAAGGGAAAGGATCCAAAATACCAGGTCAATTAGAATAAATATAAAACCACCAGGCATAAATCATTAGCAAGTAGGTTATAAGCCTTTTAAGTATGCATTTCTATATCACCTTTTTTCTAGTTCTCTGTCGTTTGGTTTTCTCTCCACGAGTGGTAATTTGCTCCTTATGGATTGTTTTTGCATTCCTGGAAATAATGTTATTTCATAGCACTTACTTGAACACGAGCTTGAAAATCTCTGACAAATTTTATTTGTGTCATATTAGTCTAATTTAGTCTTTTTATAAATTAGGTAATCATCCACCTTAACATTTCACTGTTTTAATTGTATTGAAAACTGTAAAATAAAAGAATATCATTAAAGAGAAGCTACACAGATGACTGCCTTGAGTTATATTTTTCCCTACCTTCTCTGGTTTAGCCCTGGTGTAAGAACCTTGAAGAAAATAAAGTTGTCAGGAGGCAGACATTATTTTTAAAAAGTAAAAGGAAGTCTTCTCTAGAAAAAAATGGATAAAATGTTACTAAATAATCAGGAATTAGTTGTGTAAGAACTTTGATATTCACATTAATGTTGTGAATAAAGAAATATTTCCCTTATTTAACACATTTCTTTTAAATCTCATGCCAGATTATAATGATTTCTTTTTAAAACCGTTAATGTTTATATCTTATGATAGTCAAGTTTTATACAGATATTTTCTTCAGTATGGAGTATACCCGATTCAAAAATTTTAACTTTGAACTTTTGTCTTATTTAAATAAGGGGAAACACATGTACCTCAAAGACCATGTGCAAATAATGGTTTGTACAGATGGAAAAGAGACGTAACAGTAACTTAAAAGACCATTTTGGCCAACAGAGATATGATCTCCTCTGATATAACATTAGTAAGCCACCTCGTGGAAGTCATTGGGTTTTGTTGCAGCCTGAGAAGCTGTTTAGTCAAACAAGTTGTACAGAACCAATTCGGGCATCCTAAGACACAGGATCCCCCTGCCCAGGTAAATGACTCCTTTGCTGTGAACTCGACTCTTATCTAGCTCAGTTATTTAAAGTCCACAGGTGAAGTGTGAAATTGCATGATGAAACCCACAGAAACAAAAAAGAGACAAATTTACAACAAATTATTTTCTAAAGAGGAAATTTTTTATGTGTAAGGCATAAGTTAGGTTGGACTGCAGGTTTTCCTATCAACTAAGCTGTGAGACTTAAATAAGTAGTATAAGGACATGACAATGCATTAGGAAAAATCTAATCCAGAGTAACAAGCAATAATTGGCCCTGGAGAGAAATATTAAGAAACAAACAAACAAACAGACCTCTAGTGCAGAGGAAAGAAAAAAAGACAATCATAGAACTATAGAGATCTTTATTTATCATGATGGAGACTTTCTCTCTGGATCATAATTAAACAGATATCCTTCCCATTTCTTTATACTCCTCCGTGTTGTCTAACTGTCCTCCTTCAGGTAATTGGACTCCAACAGCTACAGTTAAAGTTTTGCTCCACCTGAAGGGGGATCCCTTAATCTCAACTAATGGTAGAACAGCTACTGTCTCTCCGCAGTCTGGGGAGTCACAGTGCGTGCGTGTGTGTGTGCACGTATACATCGAATTGGGGAAGTCAAATTCTAGAAAGATACTGGATTTGTGTTATTTGTTTGACATGAAGCTACAGACACCCCAAAGAGCCCAGTTTTTTCAAATTCACCCATTTGTAAAAACTATGTATATTCTTGACCAAAAAAATGCAGGAAATTTAAAATGCTCGTGTCTTACAGAAACAGCATCTTAGGAAATTCATTTTTCTTATCATCATCTATTCATTGTCTCTTAACTAATTATCTAAACTGAAATAGCAATAAAGATGTCATTCGTATCTATCTTTTTATCCTTCAAAAAGTTTGTACAACTTGGATTATGCAAAAGAAATTTTATTAAATAATAGTTTTTAAAAATGTGAATACCATATATATTCCAGAATTATATTGCCCTGCTATTGTAGACTTCACAAAGGGATTTATACAATTAACGCCATTGCAATTGTGATTTATCCTGCATCATTCAACTCTGAGCCTTATATAAAGGGGCTCTTGGATCAGCATGCCCCGACATTAGCACTGATAAATCAAAGAACAGAAACTATTTTCAAGCTGAAATGATTCAAGAAACTATTTAAGATCCTAGTAATGTTTCAATGAAGAAATATGAATGAGGATTTGGATTTCGATTGGATAATTTTGCCAACATATTTCTAGAAAAGATTAACTGAAGTAGTCATATGTCTGAACTGAGTGTACAGAGTTATTTCACTTGGGAGAACAAGATTTCTGTGCTGGCAGGTGATGACGGGCCACATAGGTGATGTACATACACCCTGGAAAACACTAGAAATCAACTGTGCACCTGTTTTAGGAGAGATTTTTGAGTGTGTGTGTGAAGGTAGAGTTTCCTAAGCCTGGGAATGTCTTTAGTGTTTGACTTAACTTTTCTTTGGTCTAATCTTTGGAGCATTCATACATTAAGCTCTGAGAAACATTTTCAAGTATTTTCTTGTGTCCTGCGATTGTAATATGAAAAAGGAGATAGCAGATATAATTTCAACACAGCTCATTTTCAGAGCACGGGTTTCTTATTTGCTGTGTTAAGAGTGAATAAAGGCATATCATTTAAATGAACTGGCATTTATAATATATATAAATATATATAATATATGTAGTTATGTCTTCAAAATAAAATAAAATGAAGTTCTAACATCTGCGTACACCAGATACACTTAGATTGAACTTAGTAGAGAATCAACACTTATACTAAATATGCAAATATTTTTGTACAAAAATAAACATTTGGAGAGATCATATTATGCATGTGGTGGGTGGGATATAATATGGGTATTCCTTATACTATGAGTAAATGTGGAAAGTTAGAATATCTGTACCAAAAATGTATCATATTAAAAAAGTAAGATCTTGTTATGATAAAGACCAGTAAAGGGAGATTTTTGTATACCTCTTAATAATTTTATTTTGCTCTCTGTATCTATTTGAAATTTACTTTCTAATGGTACTGACCTCAGAAATTTAGCAAAATTTTCGATATTTTATACTCAGGAGCCTTGGTTAATATACTAATGAGCAACTTGAAATATAAAACACCCATGGAATTCTGTGTTTCATTTTGACAAATTTTAGAATTTGAAAACTAGAATTATCCAGGTATAGCCTGTTATGAAACCAGTCTGGCTTGGTTAAACTATATTCAGTAATACATATAGCTATTTGAGATGTCTGATTATTTTCCTATTTTTTCATTTTTTTTTTTTTAAGTAGGAAGAAGGATCTTTTTTTTTAAAAGACATTTGAATTTCCTCACCAGCCACATTTCTCTTTGGTATTTCATCAGGAATTTCGGCATGCTATCTCCTGTCTCTATGTGTGTGAGTGTGTTTGCATGCACGCCTGTGCACATATGTGTGCAAGGGTGACTTTTCTAACATTATGTTTTTAAATCTGACAAGGTCATATAAGCTGGGGGAAAAAAAGCAGAGGGTCATCAAAAGGGGAAAAATAACAGAACTATGGTGAAATGGCTCTCTGTCGGCCTTGGTATTGATTCAGAGTGTGTCAAAAGGGTCTTTTGTCGTGCCCCTACCACGGCATACTAATTTGCTAGATCAAGTCTGTCAGAATATCGACTGGAAGTAAAGAACTACAGTGGCAGCTTTTGTGTTCCATACAGCAGGGAGCCTGTGTGTGAAACAGGATTATCAGGGGGTCATGAAGAGAGTCAAAGGATGTCCATCACTTCCCTTCTGGTAATGTAATGGGGCGGGTGCCCGGGTGTGATTAAGATGTAGGAGACAGGAGGCATAGCGGTGAACAAATCAGAAACACACACATGCAAATCAGGTTGGCTGCTGTTAACCACATATTTTTAATGAAAAATTCAATAGCAGACTAAACAAATATCTAAACAGCTGCATTCAGCTAACATATCAAATGGTCTATTCAACATCCTTTCTTGAAAAGCAAATATACAAAACATGGAAATGCCTATCGAGTCTGCATTTTTCTTTAAATATCACTTTGCAATCTACAAGTGTTTCTTCTGCAGTCTGTGTGTTCCTGGCACAACCTTCAGACTATTAAGTATCAATTTAAATTTTTTTTATAAAATAAGATATAGTATTTACCATGTCACAGCTCAGTCTCACCATCACCACTGGCATTATAGAGTTTTGGCTTGGTTTTTTTTCACTGGCTTTGTTGCAGTAGCAAAATAGCTTCCTTGAGTGGACAAAAAATGTATGATGGAAAATTCATAGCCTTGTCAGAATATTGATGCCTAGGAATAGGCTTTGGACTTATAATAGTATAGTAAACATATCAATACTTTGTATAGGACATAGATAAAAGATGATGTAAGAATTTTTCATAATAGAAGCTGAGAATTTTTTGTATCATCTTTATTTCTACTTCCCTCACACTCTGCATTGGGTATTTATTTATTCACTCATTCAAGAAATACTGATTTAAGTTCCCACTCTCCGTCAGGTGCTGGCTACATGCTGGGGCTACAGAAATGAATAAGATAAGTTCTCTGTCTTGAAGACTAAAAGATCCAATGGAGGCACAAATTATTTATGTTTGTAATTTTGCTGATTTCTATATCACAACATAGACAAAACATCCAAAGGAGGACTAGTATGCGACCGGAAAGGTTTCGGATGTTTGCTGATTGGTCCTGCCGTAAATAAACCAGCAGCTAGCAGGGACTAAGCGTGAACTAGAAAGATTCTAGTCTGTGTTGTTTGCAAAGAATGTTCTAGCTTACTTTATGATAGGGGAATAAAGCCTATTGGTAACAAACACTTATCTTCCATCCAAAACACCTGAATAAAGCGGCTACAACTCTGAAGACTTCTGGCTCCTGTCTTAACCTTACCACTGAGGGCTGCATTTAACTGGGAGCTATTATCTGAAGCCACCTCTGCATGTCTTGCTAATGCCTGCTAAGGGCTGCTGCCCTCGCCTAAGTTGATGGAGCTCACGGGTGTGACTGTGGAGAAGAAGACTTCAGCTAGTCAATATTTAATAATGCAAGAGGAGAGACATGACTTTATGTGTCACGCCTTCAGAGAGTAGCTGCCTTTTGGTTTTGGTTTTGGTTTTCTCCTCTTAATTCACCTTATCTTGGTTTTCCCCCAAGTCACTCATTCTCAGTCTTCCCTCTTAGGGATTTTCCCCTTTATCTCAATCTTGCAAAGTTGAGGGTCTTGGATTTCTTTTCTCCTCTCTGTCTGAACCCTATCTCCTTATGAGCGTCTTCATTGCTAAGGATTTAAAAGCCCTCTATAAACTCACGACATCGAGTGGTATATCTGGTCCAAGCCTGTAGCTTGACACCTCATGGGTCCAAAACTCATTTCTCTCCTGATCTTCCTCATCTCGGTAAGTGTATCTCTAAGTATTCTGTTGCTAAACAAACATACAAAAATTTAATGGGGGGAGGGAAACTCCTGCTTAATTCTTTAAATTTCCTTACCCTCATCAGGCATAGGCAACCCATCACTAAAACAGTAAAGGGTCTACCTCTGATATGTATCTTCAATATGTCCGTTTTTCTCTAACTCCACTATCACTACTTTGATTGCAACATCAACTCTTAGCTGTGTTTCTACAATATCCTCCTAACTGGTCTCTCTGTATTCACTCTTGCCGCTCTACAATCCATCCCTCAATTATCTTTCAAAGTATAAATCCTGTTATAGGTTTAAAAAGCATTTAGATCTAATATCTTTTTCTGCCACCAATATATTAGGCCTCCTCAGTGAGTTTCCACCTCTAGGCTTCCCACCAACATATAGCCTGGTTTGTCCTACACAACATAGTACTTCGCTGCAATCAAATATCGTCTCCAGTGTTCTCTGATTATTTTATATACCCACATCTCAACCATAGATCCTTTAAATAGTAATAATAATAAAGCATTGAGCTCCTACTATGTGCTAGGGATAGTTCTAAATTCCTTCCATGTAAGAACTCCTCTTATCAGATAGTTATAATATAATTTCTACTTTATAAATGAGGAAACTGGGACACAGAGAAGTTAAATAATAAGCTTAAAGCAATAAAATTGCTAAATGATTTTCAATGAATAGGTCTCATATTTCAGTACCACACAGAGAATAGATTATTGATTAATACTTACAGAATAAAATTGCCATAGAAATAAAGATAATCCAAAGATTTATATCGTTCTGTTTCTAGTCATTCTTCAGGTGTCCACCAAAGAAGACCTATTAAAAAGAAAGAAAATCAGTCAAATGAAATTGCACCAACTTCTTTCTAATCAGTTCACAGAACATTTTTATTTTCTCACTTTAAGAATTCTTAAAATACCTCAAGATTATTAAGCAATTCCACGTTAAAGTCTTCCACCAGTCTGTGAATTTGCTTATGTTTTATCTTTATATTTTATAAATTATATTCTTAATCCCATTTTAAAAGAAAACCTGTAGAAATGATGAAAAATGAACTAAAAATTCAAGTGATCATTTGAAACCAGGATGGATATATGTATAAAAGTAGGCCCAACAACTTTGAAAATTCCCCTGACAAAAATGGAAATTGGGGGCCACTGAGAGAAACCGCCACTGAGAGAAACCCCCACTAGGTTCCGCTGGGATATAGAGGGGAAATGGCTGAATATTATAGGATCAAGAAAGAAGAGTATTTTCCATGATTCCCTGATGCTACAGAAGAAGAAATACAACTCAGTCTTGTGGAGTGAGCCTGGCCCTTCCAGCCCTGTCACCTGTGACTCCTGCCTTCCCCTGCCAAATTGGAAGAGTTATGGCGATTAGAGCCTATGGGAAAAAAGTTTGTACACATACACGTGTTTACCTAAGAAAAAATTAAAATTGTTGGAAAAATAAGATAATAAATTACACTGTATTAAATAAAGCTCACTCAGTGTCTGTAAATTATTATCAATTTAGACTGGATGATGTTAGTCAGAATCATGCAGTTTCATGCCATTTATAACCAGTATTTCAATGTAAACTAAAATCCAAAGAGATGTTTTCTTTAAAATGTTGAGGTTCTTTCTCCTTTTCCCTTCAATCCCAGTGAATAAGATTAGAAGGATTTTTCTTATACATGTATAAGAATCATCACTTCATATGATCATGAATCCTAACTGCGTTGGAATGTTGACAAGACTCTGATACATAATTTCTCCAGTGAGAATGTTTTTTAAGTTAACCTCCAATTTAAAAGATCTCCTAAGCAAGTTTGTGATTATCATTAAAAATTTTATTTATTAATTTCTAAATAGAAATTCTTTGGTTATGCCACATTTCCAAACAGGCTTTCCAAATGTTCATCCATGTTCCCATGAGTTAACGGAAAATCTTAGTGAAGAGAAGGAAAATCCAGGCACACACTGAACTTCCATTTGTGAGAGCAAGTTAGGTCCCGAGAATCCAATCCCTTTTGAAAGGAGATCAAAGCCACACAACTCAACACATGTTTGAGATATCTAATTTATATCAGGACTAGATGAATCCAGATGCACATTGGGTCCAACATCTTGAACTATTTGCCAAATGTTTAAGACTTAATAAAATCTAAACTCCACCTGGCACCTTTAGGTTAATTTTAAAGCAATCATTATTCCCCAGGAAACTGAAAACATGTGTTTCTGATTTGTTCACACTTAAGTCATCAAAATATTATTTCACAAAGTGATTTGATATCCAAGAAACCTTTTGGATGCTCTTTTTCCTGGAAATAAGAAATCTGATTTTGCCTAAGGAATTTGTCTAATTCCTCTGTTAGGACAGGCTTCCGTCATCACAATAAGGCAGATAGATGCCTTAAGTGACACCAACCAGTATCCTGGCTAGTGGCAGACCGTGTATCCTTCTGCATCAAACTCCCACCCGCTGCCCCACACAAGACTCCTTTCTCAAACTGAGAAACCAAAATGCTCTGTCTTCCTTGGTATTCAGTGTCATCCATAAGGGAAGATTTCCAAGCACTTGTAGAGAGAGATGAGTCTGGTTGTGCTCTCCATTCCTCCACTTAGTAGCTCTGAGACTTTTAAGAAGACTCTTAACCTCTCAGGGCTTTATCTACGTCATCTGCAAAATTCTGGTGAGAAACATTATCACTTATTGCAGGAATTAGGCTAAAGACTTTCCCAGGAACTTTTTCCTAGAAAACACTTATTAAAAAACTCAGAGTGCTCTAAAGCACAATTCCAGATGTGATAGGAAAAAGCAGAAGGGACAGTGGATATGCCTGTTTTTAATTAAAATAAAAATATCAGAACAGAGGAAAACTTATGTTTAAAAACCTCCAATAAATCAACCAGAAAATTGACTGTGCATTTAAAATGCAGATTCCAAGGGATCTGAGTCCTAAAATATTATTGGGTAGTAGTCTTCCTAACCCTGCGTCCACCCTTGCCCGGATCCTTCTGTTGTGTATTCTCCAGACAGCAACCTATAAAAAGAAATCACATTATGTTCGTCCCCTGCATAAACATCCCAATAGCTTTTCACTATACTCAGAAAAAGTTCATGTCCTTACTACAGTCTAAGACAAGCTCCTACCAGATCTGAGCCCTGGCCATCTGCCTGACCTCATCTCCCACCACTGTGCCCTGCATACTTAATACATGGGCTTCCTGGTCCCCAACACACTCAGGGTCTTTGTTCTTGCTGCTCCTTCTGTCTACAATACTCTTCTTCCAGATAGTCCCATGGCTTACTCCTTCCCTTCATTCAATTCTATGTTCAAACAGTACCTACCCCAGGGCGCTCCCCAACTGCCACAGCTCAGAGAGCATCCCAAGGCACAATCTCTTCCTTTATTCTATTTTACTTTTCTTCAAACATTTCTTACTCTCGACATTTTATCTGTTTGAAATTTTGTAGTCTTTGTTCTGTATGCCCATTACCTATAAATAATGTGATAACCAATAAATATTTGTTGAATAAATGAATAAAAAGGTACACTTTTTAAATCCATGTTAACAAATTACTTCAAGTAAATTCTACCAATTTATATATCCTCCAATGGTGTATATAATAATCACTTTTACTGCACCATCAGCAATACTGGGTTCTTAATATGCACAATGTGGTGGAAGGTATTTATATATAATTTTTGATAGGTAGCAAACGTTCATGGTTGTCTAAATGAACAACCTTTGGACGTTAATCATTCTTCTTTTATTAGAACTATGTTCATGCCATTAGCCCATTTCTAAATTGGAGTCTACATCTTTAAAAGATTAACTTGTAATAACTTTTTTACAGAAAAGTATTAATGATTTGACTATCATATATGTTGCATTGTTTTCCAGCTTGTTTTTCTGGATATACTGATATGCAGTTTTAAAAAATTTTTGACTTGGTGAAATTTAGCAAGGTTATTATTAAGACTCTTCCTTTGCTAGTAAATGAATGTTCACCCACATTTTCTTCTGGTTCTTTATAGTTTCATTCAAAGGTAAATATTTTAAAGCAAGAGATGTTTTTTCTAGTTTAATTTTCCAACCGAATGATAATTGATACTTTTGTATCATGTATGGTCATGAAGTAACTTTAGAGTAAATTATTCCTAATGTAATGGGTTTGTCTCCAAGGGTATTTTAACTAAGCAAAGTACATTTCGCAAGCCTTGCAAAATATTGCACTCCAGAGATTCTGCAAATGTTTCTACTCATCTGGCTCAATCATCTATTGAATAGAAGAGGGTATGTTGACCACTTCAAACTCACATTTAAAGTTTAGATTCATCCACCTTCTCTTAGAAGGGATTAACAACTCGTTTTAGAATCTATTTATTTATATTTTCTGCAGATATTGCCACTTCAGATAATAAGTTTATGATCATATTAATTTTTAATTTTTCCTAAATTCACTTTCCTCATTTTACAATATCTTTCAGATTCTAAAATTTCCTTCATTTACGTGTCTATTTATTCATTAACTTATGCAATGAACATTTATGGAACATCTGCCATATGGAAAACGCTGCTCTAGGCACTCCAGAGGGTTCAAAAAGGAATTGGGTGCTATTTCTGTTCTCATAAAGTTTACAATAGGCATTATCTCGTTTCATCCTGAGAACACTCTGCAAGTCCTGTTATCTCCATTTTACAGATGTGAAAACCGAAGCACAGAAAGATTAATTAATTTGCTCAAGTTCACTCAGCTAGTAAGTGGTAGAGCTGGAAATCAAACCCAAGAAAGCTGTTTTCAAAGACCACGCTCTTAATAATTATGCTAAAGCTGCCTCTGTGGAGGAGGATGATAAAAGTGGAGAAAGCATCAAAAGTTTCAGAATAGTTAGATAATATTGACCAAAACTGGGGGATGAGAAATTTATACAAAAGTAGTGTTTAGGAAAGAGGCGAAAAGTGTTAGGAAAGTGGGGAAGAGATTAAGAGCATAGAAAGTTTAAAGGAAGGAAAGAAATTAAGGGCATAGAAACCAGTTTGAAGCTTTTTAATGTCAGAGGGGTGGGAGTAGGGTGGAGTCATAAAGACCTCAACTTAGGTCATGGCCATAGAAAGAAGTGAGAAAAGTTTGGAGCCAATTTAAAGAGTAAAATTGATGGTTGGTAGCAACTTGTTGGATGTGGAGACAAGGAAGAGTAGAGTCAATAATGACTATGCATTTAATCCTAATTGATAGAGAAAACAGTTTTTCTTTATAAAAATAGAGAACCAGATGGAAATGCAGGCCTAAGAAGAATGACGGTTGGTAGAAGTTTGACCTCTATCTCTACTGAAAATGTAGCATAGTCAGTTGGGAATGTAGGATGTAACTGTGGGAATCACACAGTGGGATATGCAGATTTGGGAGTAATCCTCAAAGCCTTAGAAGCTAAAGCCTTGAGAGTGAATGCTCTTGCCAATGCATAAAACATAAAGAGAAAACAAGAAGGTCAAAAAGCATGTGGAATTCTACAGTTAGGAAAAGTGGAAGACTGAACCAGAGGGGTTCTTTTGAAGGGTGCAAGGAAAACTATAAAGAAAACAAAGGGAAGAGAGAAAAGACCACCAGGAATGCTTGAAATGCTGTAAAAGGGTTGCATAGTGCTGAGGAATTGTCATTTTATTTAGTAACTACTTTGAGCCTTTAGAAAGTTTATGGGGCAGCTTTAGTAGAATAATGCAGACAAAGGCTAGGTGGCAAAGGAGAAACGGCAGAGTGGTGGTAAAGGAGGTGGTAACGTAGAAAGCAACCTCCCTTCTAGAATGTGTAGGAGCAGAAGGAAAATGATGGTAATAGATGGAGGGTACGGTAAGGTCGAAGAGAAAGACGCTTTCATGATGGAGGGTGGAGAACTGTAGGATGAGGAGAAGAAAAATAGAAAAAGTTGGCCTGAATATGAGATAACAGCCTCTAGTGAGCACTTACTATATTGTGATTTGCATGAATTTCCCCTTTTCCACAATAACCTTAATAGGTCCTATTTAACATAAGGGAAAACAAAGGCACCTTGAGGTTAGGTAAGTTGCCAAGGGTCATGTGGACAGGAAGGCATGAGGCCATAGCAACTCCAGAGCCAGAACCTTTTCCCACCTGCTTCCCCATCCTTAGGGCAGGTGGAGAGGCCCAAGGAAGAGCTGGGGAGCTGGACGGAAAGCAGGACTGGGAGCTACAATAAAAGATACCAAAATATTGACAGCAACTGCTTCTAGGTAATGGCATTTAGAGACACCGGGAAAAAGAAGGCTGTCCTTTTAATTTTGATGTTATTTTTATTTTATGCAATGAGCAGAATAATAAGCACTATCAAGAGTAGAAGTGACAACTTGAATTTAAATGAAGGGATTTTTGTTTTAGTTCAAACGTCACCCTATCAGCTATATAAATAAATGGGGTGTATTTGTATAACGAAAATAACACAGCAAAAAATTTAAACCATAAAACTAAAAAGTAATTTGTGAAAAGTAAAATCTTTTGAAAGCCCCAGTCTTACTCTTAAAAAATAATTTCTGCTAATAATTTTTGTGTGTTCTTTAGAAACATATATACATGCATATATAAGTGATAGGTATGTGTGTATATATTTCTGTATCTTGATTTTTACAAAAACAAAACTACAAATGTTTTGGAGAGTATTCCACATCACCACTTATTTTTCTGAGCAGCTTCATAGTATTCTCTTAAATGTATGACAATAATACATTTAGTTAATTCCTCATTACTGAACATTTTCTTTTTGATAATTTTTTTCTTATTACAGACCAAGACAATGAAAGCTTTGTCCAATAGTATGCATTCTTGTGGGAAAAAATTACTAGGCTTGGAATTTCATTTTAAAGTTGTATAAGTATTGCCAAACTTCTATCCTCAAAGGTTGTACTGATTTCCGTTCCCACTGAGACTGCCTGTTGCCCCATCCCTTGCCAAATTTATGTGTTGCCAAACTTTTTAATTTTTGATGATCTGATATACACAAAATTGTATAATTTTAATTTACACTTACAAAATTACGAGGACGATTGAACATTTTTCATGTATTTATAGGAACTGTTGGATTTTATCTTTAATTATAGTAACAAAGATATAAATGTACCGGCCAAAAAAGAGAGAGGGTAAAAGAAACTTTCATGAGTCAAAAGAGGCCTGGTGGAAAGAGTGGCAGAAGAACTGACATCAGAAGGGAATGAGCATTAATCAGTTGAGGTGGAACTAGAGGGATGAGCCTCAGAAAGGAAACAACTTCCTTTTTCTGAGAGGGGAGCCAGGGAGGGGAAGACGGGAGAAAGGAAAGGGTGGTTGTGAGGTGGAGAAGCATCAAAGCTGAGTTGGCGTTAGGCAATTTTTTTCATGGTTCTTAACTTCCACGGAAAAGTTCTCATAGCTCTTATAAGGCCGCACAACCATTTTAGAGAGTCAGATTCTTTCCTCTTGTCCCTTTCCTTGTCCTTCCCTCAAAGACTGGGCCATACTTCTGAGTTGAATCTTTGTGTATCTGAAGAATAAAAATGTCTTTTTTTGGTGAACACATTTTCAGGTGCAAAAGGCTATGGGTGCCTACGGTAACATCTGGTTGGAATTTAATGGAACTTTCTATTTAAACATTAGCCCTTTTAATTAATTTTTTCTTCTGAAATATTGCAAAAGCCTATGGGAAATATAGTCAATGGACTGTTCTAAGAATGATCACACTGTCATGTACATTTTCTAATTTGATAATTACAATACCTGTTTGAGGAATAATAATGTTTTCATTAACACATCATATCCTTAACCCAAGAAACATGAGTACAATGTAATCTAACTCTATTTATTGTACTTCGTACTTACCATGTTCCAACCACTCCCAGGTCACTGGGAATTCAACAGAGAATCAGTCACAGTCCCATTGTGGACAGAAGCAAATAAATGCTTAATTAATACTAAGTGTGAATTCTAAGACCAGATCATTATAAGAAAGCATAGAATGTGTGACTGCAGTATCAGGAAGAGGGGAAGATCCTTGTAGAACCTGTAGTTGAGCCAGAACTAAAGGATAATAAATCGTTTATTTTTTAAGCACTAAAAACCTAATTCTCTCCTATATAACTCACAATGTGCAGTAGCTACAACAAACCTACTCTTGTGCCAGGTATAAGATTTTAAGTTCATCACTGGTCACAAGATCTTTGAATTTTCTATGAGATTCTTTGACGTGCTAAAACTGAAAGTGGAAGTGTGGAATACATGGAAGATCCATCAGGTGGAAATATTATATTCTTCCAATCTATATTGTGCTTCCTCAGTAATTTATATTAATCTCATCAACTTCTAATGATTCTAAGAGGCTTCATTCCTAAAATTTTAAATTCAAGTGTTATGTAATATTCCTGATGTATGCAGAACATATTATTGTTGCTGTTATTGTTGTGCAAGCTGATTTATCTTACCAAGTAGTAATATTAGAAGACATAGTCTATATTCTCATCTACTCCCCAAACATGTCATTCTTAGTATTTACTTTGAATTACAGACATCTCCCTGATAAAGGCATATGTATTATCACTCCATGTTTGTAATAACTTGTGGAATGTGTATTTGATCAAAGCCATTTTTTAAATACCAGGTCTCAGAGTCAACTTAGAAAGGGAAAATCTTAGTGATGAAATAACCATTTAAAAAAAACTCATAGAAAACAAAAAATCTAGTTAATTAAGATGCAATTGAAACTAATGGCTTTTATTTTTAGTGATACTGGAAATGGCTAAAGGATACATCGTTGTAGGAAAGAAATACCAGAACTAGGGAGGAGTAGAGAGTTCCAGCATTCCCTTTAAAACAAAATCACTAAAATCACAGGTTCAGATCCTAAAAGGGATGTTTCAGCTTTACATCACTAGCCATAGATAATGAGAATACATGAAAGTCATTCAGAAGAGTCAATTTAAAGGCTACATCCTGACTGATGTGAGTGGCTGCAGTCAGCTATGACATTGTTGGAAACAAATGCAGTCTATAATTAATGATCTTCGCCTGAACTAACTGTATTGTACTGAAATTAATGAAGTGTATATTTATTCCTAGGGTATGTTTGGCTGTTATTTGGCTATTAATCCCTTCAATTCATGAGAGCTCTATTATCCTCAGGATTTGTGTTTGGGATTTCCTTAAAAATATGACCACTTTATAACAAATCTGTTCAGTTTCTTAATCTGGTTTGCAAGATCTTCTCATGGTCTCATAATCGCCCTGAATGATCTTTTCAATTTTCTCTCCCACAATTCCCCATATTAAGCCAAACTGGACTATTCACTCCTTTCCAAATAAACCTCAACTTTATTCTCCCCAGAAACCTCTTTCCCTTGTCTGTACCTGAAATTCCTTATGTCCTCTCTTATGTGTCAGTTCCCTAGGATCAGAACATAAAACAAGGACTTACATGCAAGGGATTTATTGAGAAAGCACTCTGCTCCCAGGAGAAACCACAAAGAGACTGGCAGAAGCAAGATAGTGAAGGGGATGAAGTCAGGCGAGGGTGTGATTTTGGAGAAAGTCTCAGCCTCAGCCTGATCCAAGGAGGAGCTCTGGAATGCCAATTACACCTCAGAGTCTGTCCTGATTTGAGAAGTTTTCTTCTCCTCCAACAGTCATTGGCAAAGTGGGCAATAGAGGGGCAAACAAAAACCTGTGAGTTTACGCAGGTTAAAGAAGCCAAAGACCACAGAAACGGGGAGAGGCACAAAGATATGGTCACAGATCTTTGGGGATCTGGGCAGAGCACCAACAGTGTCAACAATACAAATGTCACATTTTCAAATGATGCATGAGGATGTCCTCAGACAAAGTTATTAGGATCCCTGTAGGGTGTTGAATTAGTCGTATGGCACAGTTCTTATTCTGCCTTGTACTTTCTTGATTTGGGTACTGTCTTAATCACCTTGAGGACAATGGTTATGTCTTATTCATTATTGCAGTCTCTCAGATTCCTATCCTAGTGACTGGCATTAATTGGATATGTGATTTAAAAGGTCACTGACTTGATATGAGGAGACAAACACCTTTGAATGGGGTCCACAATGGACCCATCTTGTTACCAAATTCTTCAATTTAACAAATAATCATATAATAAAGTTCCATTGTTATTTCTAGATGAAGAAATCAACTAGAAACTAAAAGAGAAGACTCATTTATTAAGTCAATATCTAAAATAAAAAGCTCAAAGTGTGAAACACTTGGAAAAACTTGAGTTCCAAATTTTTCAGAACTCAAAAGAAGAAAGTGATGACTTCCTAATAACTCTCTAACTTGATAAATCCCTGCTATTTTATTTTTTTTTAAAGATTGACTGGCCCTGAGCTAACATCTCTTGCTAATATTGTTTTCTTCTGCCCAAAGCACCCCAGTACATAGTTGTATATTCTAGTTGCCGGTCCTTCTGGATGAGCTATGCAGGACGCCGCCTCAGCATGGTTTGATGAGCAGTGCTAGATCCGTGCCCAGGATCTGTGCAGGGGAAACCCTGGGCTGCCAAAGTGGAGCACATGAACCTAACCACTGGCCACTTGTCCCCCCTAATCCCTACTCTTTGGAGACTTCATAAAGTTTGCAGAGTGGGGATTGGGCAGAAGGGGATTTTACCACTGAGCCATGGCCTGCGAGGTCTTATTCGCTATTACTAAGGGATTTGCTGGCACATCTTTGCTCTAGTGCCCAAACCACCTATGACTTGACTCCTATTTATGTAATTCTTATTTCTTTTAGTCACCATACTTTGTTTCATTACCATGAGTAAGAAGTTTGTATGCTGCTACTTTTGATCTCTGGAAGAAAGAGAAGGAAAAAAAAATGAATCTAAAGTGAGATAACCCAAACATGTCATACAGCTAACACTGATCAAAGAGTGGATTGAGTGCCCACAGTAATGCAAACTTTGGCTCCAAGCAGAATGTGTTGATAATGGTTTGGAAGAAGCTCTCATTGCTTTTCAGATTAGAGAATCTCTACACTCACAGAAAAGGTTTTCCACCTGTCTTACACAGGCCATTTACCCTGGTATTCACTTAATTTCTAAACCCTGCTTACAAGGGGGAGCTGAAATAGCTAGCACAGATTTGAAGCCTCACTTTCTAATGTATCTATAACCTACTCTGTAACCAGAATGATGAACCTATGCTTCCAAGAACCAATGGATTCATACACTATTAGAATTCATAGAGCTGCAGGATGATGTAGTTATGGAAAATGGTCAATAATATTAAGAACTGTCCCAAATCATACTAATACTGTATCCTGACTCTCAGCACAGCATTCTTCCTAGTATGACATGCTGCCTCCTAAGTTATTTCAAGAATTCAGAAATAGTTTGATTAAATTTCATCCTCAAAATATAGTTGCATATACTATAGTAAAATTTCCCAGTAAAACAGTCCCCAATGTTAGGGGCAAATGGGTCATTAATAATACATGATTGTCATTAAAGAAGTGAACTAAATTTTAATATAAGATTATATCTCACATTATGTCTGTTTCTGATACGCTAATGTCATATTTCATTGAAACTAAGATACTATAATGGAAAGATATGCCATTACTTAAGTTATCACTAAGAAAAAATCTGCCAATTAAACTATGCTTCACAACTTCCCAGAGATTGCCATGTTTAAAAAAAATTTATCTTACAATCAATGAAATATATGATATGTTTACTATATATTATGTATATAAATTTATTAAACCATCCTATCTTTTAAACAAAACCACTGACAAACAAATGGCCAATAAAAACTTTAAAAGGAGGAAGTTTAGAGTTCTGAGCATATTTATAATATGTAGATATTAATTTTATTGCTTTGCTATCATGACTGAAAAGAATTTAACTTTTGGGATCAAAAAGTTAGATTTAAAATTCTACTTTTTAAAAAATGTGCTTACCAGTCACTTATACTAGAAAAGGCACAAGGAGGATTTAAAGAAAGAGATTTGAAATAATCTAGTAATAGAAATAAATATAAAAGCCATCTTTGTCAACACTGGTCAAAAAAAGCAACTCTGAAATTACGAAGTATTTACAAAATAATAATAAGGGAAAAGCCACAAATTAAAACCTATGGGCTACGGTCAACATTAGCCTAAGAGGAAACAGATAGTCTTAAAATTGTACACAAGAAAACATGGAAATAACAGTTAAGTATTCAACTCAATATCAAGAGAAGATAAAATATATTGAAAAAATTAATGGAAATAAAACCAAAATTAATAAAAAATCAATCCAACAGGTAGTTGTTTGCAGGAAAGTATGATGTAACAGATAAGTTAATAGCCACCTTATTCAAGAAACATATGAGAAGCCATAAATATATTAAGTTAAAAGTATGATTGAGGGGCCAGCCCAGTGTTGTAACAAAGTTCACATATTCTGTTTCAGCAGCCTCGGGTTCGCCGGTTTGGATCCCAGGTGCGGACATGGCACCACATGGCAAGCCATGCTGTGGTAGGCGTCCCACATATAAAGTAGAGGAAGATGGGCATGGATGTTAGCTCAGGGCCAGTCTTCCTCAGCAAAAAGAGGAGGATTGATGGTAGATGTTAGCTCAGGGCTAATCTTCCTCAAAAGTAAAAAAACGTATGATTGAGGAGGTACCAAATTAAAAATTAGATACAATTATAAGTTCAGGTACAAAGGACAATTAAACTAACTTAAAGTTAAAAGTAAGAAAATTAATTGACATAAATAAAAGTATATTAAAAACATATATTTTACTCTATGCAAAATGGATGATTTTCTATCAAAATATAAATGGAAAAAAGTGACAAGTTAAACCAATTACTACAGAAGAAACTGAGAAAATCACCAATCACTCTCACACCACCACAAACGTGCCTCAGACAGTTCCACAAATCAATTCATCAATTCTTTCAAACCTAGAAAGAATATGTAGGTTATTTTAACAATTTTAGATCATACATAGAAAAGGAAACCTCCAGTCTTCCAAAGTCAATGCCAAAATCTAACAAGGAGAATACAAAAAAGAAAAATGCAGAATATTAGTAAATAAAATAGTACTCATGGATATTGATGACAAAATCTTAAATATAACATTGCCTATGTAAAAATATGAAAATATGATCAAGTTGAGTTCATCCCAGGAATGTAAAGATGGTTAGACAAATAGAAATTCAGTAAGTCAGTCAAAGGAGAAGAAGCCTATGATTATTCTCATAGATGATCTTTGCTTTCAGCTCTTCCCTGTCCAGTTGGGTTCAGCCCTTGTGGAACCCCAGAAAGAGAACAGAAGGAGGGAGGAGAGTGAGAATAGAGTATTTACACCTTAGATTTCCTCAGATATCACAGCTTCTCCCATCACAGTCATCTCTGCATTATTGTCCCTTTTGGTTTCATTAAATACTTTTTTTTTTTTTTTGCAACTTCAAATATAAAGGGTAAGGGCCTCAAAGACTGCATATTCCTTGTGGTTTCCCTGCACCCTGACCCACACTTTTGAAGTTTACTAAACCGTTTGAGTTATTTTGAGTTGTAAAATTCAGTACAATAAAGATATCACTTCTCGTCCGAAGTGATCTGTAGATTCAATGCAATCTCAACCAAAATTTTAGTGGCTTTTTGTAGAAATTGACAAGTTACTTCTAAAATTCATACAGTAATATAAAGGACCCAGAATATATAAACAGCTTTGAAAAAGATGAAAAAATTTGAAGAACCAACACTACCTCACCACAAGATGTCTTATAAGATAGTGTGATAACGAATTTAAGATAGGCAAAATGCAGTGGAATACAATAGACGCTAGAAATAGACATGCAAAAATGGCAACTGATTTCTGATAAAGAAGCAAAGGTAGTTTAGCGAAGAAAGAATAATCTTTTTAAAAATTGTGCTGGAGGGTCAGCCTGGTGGAGCAGTAAAGTTCGCAAGCTCCAATTCGGCGGCCCAGGGTTCACAGGTTCGGATCCCGGGCATGGACCTGGCACTGCTAGTCAGGCCATGCTGTGACAGCATCCCACATAAAATAGAAGAGGATTGGCACAGATGTTTGCTGAGCAACAATCTTCCTCAAGCAAAAAGAGGAAGACTGGCACCAGATATTAGATCAGAGACAATCTTCCTCACACAAAAAAAAGAAAAAGAAAAAAATGGTGTTGGAATAACTGGATATTTATATACAAAAAGCGTGAACTTTGATCCACCTATACAAATTAACTCAAAATGAATCATAGATCTAAATATAAAAACTAAAATTTCTACAATAAAACAGGGAAAAAAAAACTTTATGACTTTGGGTTAGGCAAACATTTCTCAGCTAGAACATTAAAAGCATGATCCATAAAGAAATTGACACATAGGACCCATCAAAATTAAGAAAAGCAGACTGAGAGAAAATATTTGAAAAGCATACATCTGACAAAGATTTGTATCCAGAATATTCAAATAACTTATAAAACTCAATAATAAGAAAAAGTCCTAATAAAACAATATGCAAAAGATTGGGCTGACATTTTACCAAAGTTAAACTGATAGTAAATAAGCATATGAGAAGTTGCTCATTAGGGAAATGCAAATTAAAACTACAATGAGATACTTCTAGGCACCTAGTAGAATAGCAAATTTTTTTGAAAGGACGTACATTTTTTCATATGTCTATTGACAATTTGTATTTATTTCTCTTTGATTTGACTCATTCTTTGGATTATTTTTTCTTTTTCTTGTTGATTTGAAATGAGTCAGAATATATTAATCGATTTTTCCTTTGCCGTTTATGTTGGGAATATGTTTTGCTGATTTATAATTTACATTTTTACTTGGTTTGTGATGTTTTACTATATTGGAAATTTGAAATATTTTGTGATTAAATTTATAGATTTTTTTGCTCTATAAATTCTGAGTTTTCTTTCACACTCCAGGAGTATAAAGAAATTTCTTCATAGTTTCACCTACTATTTTTATGCTTTCATTATTATTTTCTGTTTAAATTTTTCTGTTAAATAATTAAAGGAGCACACTCTACACAAGATATGATTTAGCACTTATCCATTTGACAAAATTGCTAAGTTTTATAATACCCAGTGTTGGCAGGAGTGTACTGGTAGTGATGAGGGGATGTGAATATGTACACACCGAAAATCTGGCACTATCAGTCTAAATTTGAAATGCACGCGGTTTTGACCCAGAATTTCTTTTTCAGGAATTTAGCCAAGAGAAAAACTGGGGCAAGAGAAAGATATGCATATATACATGTTGCAGCACTATTTGTAATAATAAGACAATTTTTAAAAAATAATGTATTCATTCATATTATTACAAAAATTGTGCCACAGCCATGCGATAGAAAACTAAGTAGCTTAAAAGTGTTACATAATTTTTTGTGCCAACCTGGAAGAGCTACAGATATAAATTGTTGAATGAAACAAAAGTGAAGTTGCAGAAGAGTAGGAATAGTGGAATCCTAGTATTTTTCAAGCGTGTTATACAAGTACGGAAATTATTAATAATTATTACCTCTAAGGAATAAGAGTTAGGTCTTGGGTTCAGGCAAGAATCATGTGTGTGTGTGTGTGTGTGTGTGTGTGTGTGTTTGTCTTTTACTGTTAAATATTTTTAAACACATATATGCTTCTTTCTATTAAAATCAATTATTTTTTCATTAAAGATAAATATACTAGTGAAATAGGTCTGTGAATGTATTCTATTTATAATAATCTTCCATGTACTTGTTATATGAACCACACTTTTCAGTTTCTGGCTCTGATTTGTGCTTTTATATGGTAGTTACACACCTAACATTATACCTTGCACCCAGAAAGTACTCATTAACTATTTGTATATTGTTTAAGTGACTGAACAATAAATGAATGAAGCCAAAAACACATGTTAAAATTCTCCTAGCCTTTTCTGTAAGGTTCTAATTCTGCACTGATGAAAGGAACAAGCAGATGTCATTTTTTTTTCACTGCCTTTCCAAAGACTCATTTTTTAAATGAAGTGAAACATTATCCATAATTATAACGGCAATCTACTCCTCTGAGATTTTCAAACCCTGTTTTAAACACCAAATTGGATTCCTCCAATGATTGTATGTATTCCTTTATCCATCCCTCTGATTTTTATTTCAAGGCCATCAAATCACTGGGTAATTGAGTCCATTTTTAAATCCATCATCTCCAGTCACTTTTTTTCAGTGCTTCCCTCTAAGACTTATATAATCTATGAAAATTTTTCCATTGCTCTATGTGTGGTTTTGAACTACTGATCCACTGGAACAAACCTCACCCAAAGTATCCAAATTTTTCTTTTACACATTGAATCTCAGTCTTACCTTCTGCCTTGCCCTTTAACAATTAAAAATATAGATGTAATGACATAGGTATAGGTATAGATATTTGGTATAGGTATATTAGCATATGGGCTTCGGTCTAAAAGTGATTTGCATTATGACTCTATAATGCTGCCTTCAGTTCTTTGCAAAGTAAGAAATGACTGTGGACAATTATCATCAACTATGCATCTCTCCTTGGCAGTGGGGACTCCTATGCAATGAATCCTTGTTGTTGGCTCCAGAAACCATGATGCTCAAGAAAAGCCTCATCAGGTCACTCCACAGTCACCAAAGCCCCAGGATGGAATATCCTGGCAGTGGGGGTGTGCTTCAGTTTCCAGGCTGATTCACAGTCTGGGTAACATTTATCCTGTTGCAATATTTTTCCCTATGCTCCACCTGTGATCAGCTTGTGTTCTTGTGAAAAGATCGATCTTCATTCCTTGGGAGTTTGGGTGGTGGCTCTCTGTTTAAAGGCAGAGTTTCACATCCTGGAGGCTGCGCACTTTGTATCATTATCTCACTGATATACAAAGACAAGATTTAACAATTGCCAGTAATAAGTTTTTTCTCTTAATAATCTAAATATTTTACATTTATATAGTATTGTTCAGTGCTTAAAGTAGTTTTGCAGTCATTATGCTTATTACATAATCTCATTTATACTCATTATAACTCATTTGATCATCGTAACAATCCTGGGATGAAGGCAAGTACAATTGTTTCCTCTTCTGCTCAAAAGAAGTCATCAAATAGCCAAGTGACTAGCTAAGGTCACATGATTCTTACATGGCACAACAGATACTAAAATTCAGATTATCTGACTCTTTTCATGATATAGGAATTCATTCATATTCATTAATAATCCAAATGATTTTAAAATTTCTTTGCAAATTTAAGATTTACTTTTATAGAATGTTGGCTTTTGGAGAGTTTACAAGGATATATCATTTGCTCTGAACATGTTTGTGACATAAATTAGTTCATATGTGATCATAAAAGGGAAATGATGTCAGTATAACATGACATGAGTTGGTTCATACCGAGTGTTGCCTTTCTCTCTGTAAATCAGGCCCTTTAATCATTATTTACATTCTGTTTTAAGCTATATTCTCTTTTTTAAGATAAATTTTATATTTAATCATTTTTTGAGTGAGACAAATTTTAATAAGAGAATTATAGAGTCAAATATTTTTAATAATCCACTTTTCTATCTTAAATATTTTACAAACATTTTTAAATTAATTACAGCAACATTGGATTATAAAATTATATAGCTTTCAGATGTACATCGTAATATATTTCGAATTCTGTGTAGATTACATCATGTTCCCCACCCAAAAGCTAATGTCTGCTTGACTGTGCTAGTATTTTTATTAGGATTATTCCTGGTTTATTAAGCTATGTTGCAAGTTTAATAGCATCTAAGTGACTGATGATGATTTAGCCAAAGGTGATGCAAGGAGAGAAGGAGAGAATGGATAGGTGCCAGATGTATTTTTGACATAGTACTCATGAAACTTGACAATGGATTAAATGGGGTTGCAATGTGGAAGTGATGTCCAGTT
Organism: Equus przewalskii; assembly: GCF_037783145.1. Lineage (NCBI taxonomy): Eukaryota > Metazoa > Chordata > Mammalia > Perissodactyla > Equidae > Equus > Equus przewalskii. The sequence continues at coordinate 20,413,737 of NC_091850.1, forward strand.
TTCAAAGAGTGGGATGCCCAAAATCCAGATTTGAGTTGTGTGGAAGTTTTGATGGCAGTGTATAATTTAGGGTATGAGCAAAAGAGTAGGTAGCTGAGAGAGGGTAGAGGACTAGGGCATTGGAGAGGAGGAATTCAAGCAAGAAGGGATATTGAGGTCAGGGAGAATGAACACAGGAGTAGAGACAGACAGGAAGACTCTGAGTCAGGAGCTAAAAAAGTCTTCAGTTGTCTCACCTGTTGGAAAAGGAGTCAAAATCTTCTACACTGGCTGAAAGTAGTCAGTAGTCAGAACGTTTGGATTGTTATCTAAGAAATGTGAAGATTCTGTTCTTCCATTGTCATGGCGTGGAATAATATCACCTAAGGTTTAAAACTGTAAACACACTAACAGTGTATGAATGCTCAGAAGTGTTGGTATGATCGAAAAGATTTGTTTCAGGCAATTCCTAATTTGGGGATCAGTTGAGCACCAACTTGGGATCAGATGCCTGACCCCAAATGACTCTAACTCAGCAAAGAATTTTCTTAAAGAGATTTCACATTTGTTTTTTCACTGTTCCATAGGCCAGGTATAAGATGACTTTTCCTATTAGCTACTGATACAGTATATTCTAGATCTATATAATGGAAACAGGCTTCTAATCACTGCATTCTTGGAATATCTATTCCATCACTTGAGTATACACAGTCGTGTGTTGTTCTCCAGATGTTTTATATAGAAGTAACTAGTATGATCTAGGCAGAGTGAAGTGTTCTGTCCATGAGTCTCCCACAGCACTTGTTCCTGCTTTGTTATATCACTTGTCATATTGTATCATAATCAACCCATCTCTCTACATGTAAATCTCTCTCTGGGCTCTTAGCTTGTCAATGCAATGGTCTATTTCTTGTTTGTCTGTTTCCCTAGTCTAGCAGAGTGCCTGTCATATAATAGCTTCTCAATAAATGTTTGAGGAAAGGAGATAGGCAGTGCAGAGACCATGTCTTGCATTTCAGTGTATCCCTCAACACAGCAAACATGGTGCCGTTCATTTACTCAAAGCTAGATCCTGGGATAGTATGGTAAGAAAGACAGAGCCACTCTCTCTGCTCTCACAAAGCTTATTGTCACTTATTAAAATTGCTTAATTAATACATTTAACTCATTTAAGTACTTGGTAAATACAAATTATTTACTTAGATACAACCACCTAAAGCTATTTGAAAAAGTCACCATTCCTTCTTTATCACTTAATTTCATTTGATTTTGTTTCCATACCAGGACCTTCAGAACATCCACTTAATTTGTTTTCGGTAAACTCACTAAGCCTTCACCTCTGCCCATATGTGTGCTCCCACGGACCCTAGTTCAATACCACCTCTTGATAATGACAGGGATAACAATTAACATGTATATAACTCATTGCCACTTACATGGTGCTTACAGAGTCATCACTGTATTTCATAATCACAACAAGTATGTAAAGTAGGTGGGGCAGGTGCTACTGTTTCTCCACTATCACAGATGAGACAGCTGAGGTGGTGAGAGTGATTAAATGACATGCTGTTTTTAAAATGCTTTTTGTACTATAAAATACTAGATATCTATAAGGCACTGCCTAAATTCACTTACAGCCTGAACTTGTACCCAAGACTTCTGGTCCTGAATATTGGTACTTTTCATTGCAATATCCTGCTTCTCTATAGTATTCAATAATAATCAGTCCTTATTTTTCACAACTATTTAGTGAGCACATAATAAGTGCGAGGCACTATGCTAGTCACCTAATATATATCACCAAATCACTCACATCCAAGCTATAAGAAAAAAATTCTCTATACCTATACCCTATAAGAAAAATATTCTCTTTAACAAATGAAGAAAATTGGACACTGAAGCGTTAATTTACCTGTGGTCTCACAACTGCAGTGATGTGCTTGCTGGCCTAGACCCCATGTCCTCAACTGCAGATGTGTCACAAACATGAGTTCTAACATTATAATTCTTTTCACTCACGACATTCATTGTTCTTCAAAGCACGCATCACACCAGTGGGTCTGCAGAGCATGCCCTGTGCCGGAATTCACCATCATCCATGAATGCATACGACTGTGTATTGAACTTGAACCCTCTTGTGGAGAGCACATTTTAACCCTTGGTGCCCCTTCCTGCCAACAGACGTTAGCCAGGGCCAGCTTGTGTAACCAAACACGTTGTCTTAACTTTAAATCTTGGGGTGGTCAGTGTCTCATTGAGGTTTTTTCTTTCCCAGAAGCCTCAACTAACCTCACTCTCACCCTGTGCTTCTGAAAACTAAAATAATGGACAGTATTGCTAAGCTACAGGAAACTACAAAAATAAAATATGTTTTCATACCCTTTCCAAAGGATGAGTGAAACTTACATTAATCCTACATTTACATTACTGATGGAGGTGAATTAAGTGGCTCTTAATAGAGCAGAAAATAGCCCTCGGTGACTTTCTGACTCTTGTTAGATTCTGCAAATCATGGCATGATTTAAATGTATATTATACTATACACCCAACACCCTATTATATATTAAAATCATCAACATCCTCCAAGACCCTGCTGCTGACTCTAGTTATCCAAGAGCTGCTATCTGTTCACATCCTTCACATCTCCCATGGTAATAGTAAGGGCCTTGGCCAAAACCAGTATGGGAATATTGAGTTTGGCCAGACTAATGTAGCTGAAATAACGTGCCAATGCTGGCAGGAAACCTAATTTTTTTCATGATGATTTCTCCATTTTTGCTAAAGCAAGCCTATATGTGTCCTTGATTTGCACACATTTTTGACGTTTTGCTATAAGCATGTGTATAATTTTTTTTAAACCTTCAAAAGGATTTTCTTTTTTGAAAGTCTAAGTGAACAGATGCCTTCAGCTGAGACACGTTTAACTTTCTGACAGGTACAAGGATTCCGATCCCCAGGGACTAGCACTTTTCTTTTCAGAGCCATCTCCTATCTTTGTGACTCTCTAGGAGAAACCGGCAATATCCATGCATTCGTTATAGATAAAGTAACCCAGAAGCGTCAACTCATTTTCTTCCTAATAGAGCAGAGATAGCCTGGTAATGAATGAAATCTGCTTTTCTTTCTTTAGAAGTAAAGAATCTTGGTAAAGCATCGGAGAGATATTCTAGGTCATCCCTTATAAACTGGAGATAAAGGGTCTGATAAGCAATCGTAAGAGAAATAGATATTTTTCACTTTTTTATTTGCCATATAGGGGATATTTTCCTTAAAAACTGTTAAAAACTGTTAAAAATAGTTTGCAAGTAAACAAGTGTGCTCATTTCTAATGCTTAGTAGAAAATAAAGTAATAGAAAGCAAACACATACATATCACATTAATTGAATGTATATCAAAAACTGCGACTATTCAGTTATACAGTAGATGCTATGACATAGCTTCATGGGCTCAGTCCACATCTTTATGATGTTATCTAAAATAGACAATATCACAGAGTACAGCAGTTGAGTATTACGTCTTTTGTTAATTATGATGCTTTTGCAGCTAGAATTCTGCCTGAAACCAAGCTTCTTACAACTGGATTTCTTCAGTCATCTTACCATCCCTGACAATAAAGGAAAGTGGCTTGGTTACTTCTGTAAGGTCTTTGGGGGAAAATAAATTTACTACCTTTAGTAAATATACTATATTGTGATATTTAATTTCTTTTTTTAATTCAAACTTCAATTGAAAAGTTGAGAGTTCTTGTAATTGCCTGAATAAACTGATTTTGGTATTTTTATTATTAACATATGAAAGGACTATTTAAATAAAATGGTAGTATATTTTGAGGCTTAAATAATGCTCCTGACCTTCTATCATTAGGGCACGAGTTTTGAGGTTCTCTCCCTAGTTCTCACGAGCAGTTTTGCAGGTTCTATTCACACCAAGTTACTCCTGCTCTCTAACGCTAAGTGGATTAGATTACTTCAACCAGACACAATAAATTCCTCAGAAATTTTAATATCTGTGTGCCCCTCAAAAAAATCACGTAGTAAATACTCTTACTTAAAAGTAACAATTTAGTTGAAAGTTGAATTTTAATTTGTGGGGCACTGTTACACTACTTCTCAGTTAATAAAAAAAAGTAAAATATTTTAAAGATTGGTAACTTTCACGTCATTTAGAGTATAAACTAAATCAATTCACAAAAATATTAAGTATTACTGATAAGATTTATTTTAGAAATCCCTTCTTAAAATAAATGCCATGGTTTGTCATACTATAACTAGATATGCATGTCTGTATAGCTCTCTATATACAGATAATTTATAATCGCACTCATTTTTTCACCTAATCCTTATTCTGTCTATTTATTCTAGCATATTGGTAACTAGGATAGAGGTTAAATAATAATAATTTTAAAAATAATAATAGCATGTTATTTTGATATTCTTTCTCTGAAGGTATACAAAATTAATAGAAAAAGTTGAACCCAGAAGAAAAATTCATCAACTTTATGGAGTGTAAGCTTAATAAAAGTGGAATTTTTAAAATGATCAGCCCTTACGTAATTTCCTTCCTTAATATCCATATGCTGATATTCCTTTCTCCCCATTTCCTGATTTATGCATAATAATAGATATATAATTTACTAGGCTCATAGTTTTAATAGACAATTTTATTTAATAATTAGTCACAGTATGATATCAGCTACACAACCATAGATATAGTAACTGCTTTTAAAAATATGAAGAATACAGACTAAGAACAGAGAAATATATAAACTATCCACTACATAGTCATTTTTAATAATAATAATAATCTATGAGTTTATGAAAAGGCAGCGAAATTGTTAAATTTACTTTTAATCCTCTATGTGTGACAGAAAAGTGAGACAGGGAGAAAAATGGGGTAACATTAATGCACCCATAAATGCATATAAATTTTTTCAAATATCTGTTTCAGAAAAATGTGATGAACTTTCTCTGTAAGTTATTATATCACTAAGATTTCATTATTTTGATGAAATGCACTACGTTAATTCAAATGCAATATAATCATAAGTAACACTTGAGTATATGAACCACACTTGTCACAGTAAATGAACAAAATATTATTTTGATGTAGGGCCCTTGAACTCCTTTATGGTATTGGTTTTGTTTACATTGTAATTTTCAAAATTAAGTAATCTACATGGTTCCCTAGTGTGAATTAACAAGTAGCTCTCAATCAATGTTTCGCAGTTTCTTCAGCAAGCCCACAGAGGAAAAACGTGCCTGTTTTCTTTCTTGTGGCATAAAATTATTGTAGGCTGTAACTCTTCATGCTCTTTATGGAGAATACATTTTTATAATATATGTTATATCACCATTCCGAAGTTTTTCTGCATGTATTCAACAAGAAAAAGCAAAACTACATTCAGAATAATTTCATAATCGTGAACCACAGATTAACATGCTCTAATATATAAATCCTAAAGTCTTTTCATTGAAGCTATTTCATACCATCTTCAATCAATTACTTACTGATATAGTCAAGTGAACAAACTGAAGCTATTTCAATGGGCTGCCTGAAGTTCCCATTTCATTCTCACCAGAAAACAGCCAAAGGCTCATCTTCCAGAAGTCTTCATATCTCACATTTGACAAACCTAAAATCTATTCTCTTCCTTTGAAGGTGCACCTCTTCTTAAGTAAGACTTGTCTAATGATTTCAGTAAATAAAAACAAGAGAATTAAGAAAAACATCAATCCCTAAAGGCAAACTCTCTACATAGGAAATAAAACATAAAAAATTTAAAGGGAAGCAGTAGTTTCAAAGACAAGTGTGTCATAGTTGGTTGTCATTATTTATTGGAAAAGCCAAATGTGTATCAAGGTAGCATTTCATTGGTTACTATGACTTGAGAGAATTTAGGGATAAACGGAGAGAGTAATCAGTAAAATATGTAAGAGTGGGAGGGAGGACACCTGTTGCCATAGATTTAAAAAGCCATGTCTTCAAAGACAGCCTACAAAGAACAAACACAAAAATACTAATCTATTGCTCTATTCTCAAAGCCACCAGAGAGAAGCTAGAACAACAGGAATGATGATCCTGAACTAATTGGATTTTAAATCAAGATCAAAATGCAGCATGCATTATCCAGAAATGGAGTAGTCTAATTTAGTAATTACGGGATTCGCCGCAGATGACTCCATCACAGCTCTTACTGTTTCAGGCATTGGGTCCACCCCCACTTCCCCTGGGATGGCACAGCCCTCTCATTTTTTGCTGTTAGGAAACTTCCATCAATGCTTTGTTTCAATTTCTCGTTCTCTCTTATCTCCTTTGTATGATTCCTTTTACCGAGTACAGTTTCCAATCAATAGAATAAAATGGTATCCGTAAATATAATTTGAAAATTATTACACATATTCTTGCTTCTGGTAAATTCTACTTTGAGCCTAGGAATTTTAACCCTTTTATTCTTCTCCACAACCTAAATCACAGGAAAAAATAAAAATAATTCATCATTCATTGCAACATGAGTAGAGAAATAAATACACTAGAGGTATGCCACTAGAGAACTTCCAATATTGAGTGGATGCTTGAACTGATTATAACTGACTATAAGGTATGGAAGAGGAATTTGATTATTGCAGAATTTTGAATAACAGAGCATGAGAGATACTGTTTTCTTCCATTTTCAAACCTGGTTATATTTGACAAGTATAACATCAAGGGTGCAAATGGCAAAAAAATTAAGATTAGAAAATAAAAGAAAATTAATATGTTGGCTATATGTTTAGCTTTAGATTCCATACTATCTGTATTCTATAAGGATGCTATATCGGAAGATGGCATAGCAGAGAGTTAGAGGGCGCCCATAGTCCTTGGAGGCAACTGGAGTTCAGGTCTACTGACTAGCTCTGTGATCTCATGCAAGGTGTTAAACTTCACTCAGCCTCAATTGTCCCTTCTGTAGAATGAAACTAATAACAGACCTTACATCACACTGCTTCAATAAGATAAAGAATGTAAAGTTCTCAGGATGGTGTTTGGCTCATGGTAAATGCCCAGTAAATGTTAGTCGTATGTTTATAATTCTGAATATCCATTCAGATCTTCAAAATTGTATGACTTCTCTAGACAGACAATGTAACAACTAAATAATAATACTTTTCTCTTTGTGAAATCCTTTTCACAACAGTAGGGAGAGTAGAAATTTAAAGAACAGTGTCTAGTTTAAGCATGTATATCACTCCTGGGAGGGCAAGTCAGCTTTCCAAATCGGAATTTCTAGGTTTCCGGGATGAACAGGAGATTCAGTTTTGTCATTTTCCTGGAGTTCAATGTTTCGGATAGTGAAGATTAAAAATAAGTAAATTTTTTTGAAGCCTTTAGGTATTTAAACCAGGATATCAAAAGTTTAATTTCTATTGAGGTACATGCTAACATCCCCTATCCAGCATCTTCACTCCATAAAGGCAAACTACATGGAAGAAAAATTGTAACAAGAAAGTTACTTTGGGAGCCAGCCCTGTGGCCGAGTGGTTGAGTTCACGTGCTCTGCTTTGGTGGCCCGGGGTTTCACCAGTTCGGATCCTGGGCATGGACATGGCACCGCTCATCAGGCCCTGTGGAGGCAGCGTCCCACATAGCACAACCAGAGGCACTCACAACTAGAATATACAACTATGTACTATGTACTGGAGGGGCTTTGGGGAGAAGAAGGACAAAAAAGAAGAGAGAAGATTGGCAACAAATGTCAGCTCAGGTGCCAATCTTTAAAAAAGAAAGAAAGAAAGAAAGTTACTTCATGTGCATGACCCTAATGCAATAAAAATATAGGATTTCATTGGTAATGATTTAGCCTGTGAAGGTCTGAGGCCTGCGCCTCCGCAATAGAAAGCGATGTGCTGAGAATAGCAGCTTGACCTTTTGGACCAACACATCTTCTCTTCTTCTTTTCATTCTAAATTTAGTTTTTCAGTGCTTTCATGGTTGACCAGCATCTCCCCTTTCAGATTTTTCTGCTCTTTTTAAGGGCTATGTTAACACATCCAATCAGAGTCTGTCAAGTATTGCGGGCTTGAGAGCTATCCTCTTGAGGATGATTTTCATACTTCTTCCTATGATCCATTTGTTGTTAGTTTTATAAGTTAACTCCCAGAGGGATTTTCCTTACTTTCAGTATTGGTGGGCTCCTCTATGTTTCGTCCCATGTATAGAGACTCAGGATAGCCTTGTGGTTAAAATTGTAGGCACTGGAGCCAGACTGTAGATTTACAACCTGATTCTGCCACTAACTAGTTGTGTCACTCTTCTCAAGTTACTTATCATCTCTATGCTGTACTTATCTATATTACTACATATTATATATCTATATTACCTATCTATGTCACCATGCAGAAGGTACTTATCATTTCTATGTTTATCTTATGTATACTTTTCATCTGTTTCCACAACTGTAAAATGGGATAATACTATCCACTTCATAGTGTTGTAGTAAAGGATCAATGAGGTACTTATAAAAAGTTCATAGAAGGGTGTTTGGTGCATAGAAAGTAGACAATGAATAATTCATTATTCATTATTATTACATCACTATGGCATCACTCAAATATTACTATTATTCAGAATTTTTGTGAGAAATCTATCAGTCCATTTGAATGATATTAAAACTAACCCTCCACAGCCTTGGGTACTTTCTCAGAACTCACCACTTCAAGGAAGTAAAGAGTAACACCTCCCTTCTAAGAAAAGATCTTTATAACATCATGACACCTCATCCTTTCTTGTCATCTTTCATTCATCCAGTCATTCAACTAATGTCTATTAGGCAGCCTATAATGTGCCTAGACTCCTCTAAGCGCTAAGATATAGCAGCCACCGCAAACTACACTCTAGATTTCAATCCTTTCATGACAATTTTCAGGTTATTATTGTGATAATTAGTACAAGGATATGCCTGATTCTTCAAAGGAAGACTCAAACCATTAGCTTACCAAGCAATATCATGTATAATAAAAGTCGTGTTATTTTTCTAGACTAAGTTCATACTACTTCCTTGATACTGTACTTTAATTTCTACATGACTTCAATATAAATATTTACAAGACCTAGAATATTTTTACTATGTCTTAATGCTCCAGGGATAAATAAGTTGGTTTCCTTAGAAATTGGTCTCTTTGCTTACATATCTTGACAATTACCTAGGTCACTATATGCTTTTCCTATCAGTTCCAAGAGTTACATTTCAGGAAACTGGAAGTATAGTATTGGAGTTTATCATGTTTATAGCTTTCTGTTCTCCCAGGAAAGAACAAGAAATCCATTTTGTTGACCTTCAAGACATGGTGCTCTGCCATGCTGAAAAACAAAGTGTTTATAAAACAAGAGCTAAATTTAGATTTAAGAGACATGAGTTTCCAGTCATAAGGGAGTAACAGGGTTTTGAATTAACCTCCTGCCATAAACAACTAGAACACTGGACAAACTGTAGGAAATAACTATTTTTATACTTTCAACAACTGACAACACAGCACTGTGATCTCTGAGAGAAAGGAAACAGAAGAAATGAGACCTACAGTTACCCAAGTTTTCTGCCTAGAGAGAATTTCTAGACTGTAGCGCAGTGAGGGGAATTTTAGACAGAGATTGAGGCCTTCCTGAATGAAGAGGCAGCTAGAATTCGCAGGGATTTGCAGGTGGGAGTTATGCAGCAAAAAGATTCCAAAAATGTGCAGAGAAGTCTTCATGAATCTTTAGTTTAAGACTCACCTTTGTATGCATGGACGGAAACCCAAGAGGCAAGGCAAGAACAAGTTCTGAGGGAAGAACAATTTCCAGGGAGTGGAATAATTTCTAGAGTTCACTCAGGGCCAGGACTTGTTGAAGTTCCCGCTAGCCAGAGTAGAGAAGCTTCCTTGTATACTCAGAACATTCAATAGAGGTCATCTAGAGATCAAACCTTAGATTTTAGACAAAACTAGCCCTAGGAAAAAAGGCTACTCTAACCTACCCTAAAAGAACTTGAAAACAAGCCTCAAAAAGATAAAATTTATTCACAAGCGATCATATTACCTGGCAGAATAAAGTCCAGTGCTCTTTATTGGAATACAACAAAATCCAGTATTCAACCACATAAAAGCCACCATTGATTAGATTTAGTTTAACTTTCAAATTATTTCAGGAGGTAATTATGGAGTCATTAGTGCCTTTTCCAAATACCTGTACTCTTCCCTCATACACCTTAAGTATATACTTCCAACTGCACCTTAAAATTAGTTTCCACTGGACTCTTTCTTAATACCCCAGCAACTGGTGATGATGCTCTAGATTGTGACTGCTATGCCCACTGAGAACTTCAATGAGAACACAGAGCAGAGGCTGGAGTCAATCCTCATTGGACATGCTGCAGGAGTAAGAAATAACATTTTTAGTCTTAAGCCCCTGAGATTTTCAGTGGTTGTTAACCTCAGTATAATTTAGCTTATCTTTACTGATAGAATGGGACCAACTTAATGAAAAAAAAAAACCAGGCAATTTCTAAACCCTAAGAAACATTAACATTTATGATTCAGCTTTTCCCGGATCTGTTCCAGCGTTAGGAAACTTTGAGTTAAACAAAGTTTACAGTTAAGTGGGTTTCTTATATTCAATACCTCTTCAGATTCTTTAACCTGCTTTGGATTCTCCAATTAAAGTCCACGTGACAAATGATGTTTCCAAATTTAACGGTCCATTAGTTCCCTTTTTTCTGAAAGCTTCTCCGGCACTAGTGGTCCGAGGAACACTCTTTTGGAAATGCTGAAGTAGTGCAATGCCCTTATCTTTCAAATGAGATTAAACCTCCAAACTGAGATTAATAAATCACACAACTAGAACTCAGGTCTCTTAACTCTCAGTTTTATACTTTCTGCTACACATTGCAGTGCATTACAGTAAAGGACTAAGATTATATTTTTCCTCAAGGGGTAACTATTTTCATAGAGAAATGACAATTGTAAAGATTCAAGAAAGTTAAATCTCTCAAGACCTTTGATTTGCAGTCTTTCTTAGATGAAATGTAGGACAAGGGGGAATAATTCTATTTTGTGATATGTAGTTCATGAGAGTGAATCTACATTGATAGAGGTAAAGAATCAACTTAAATGAAATTCAGGTAAGTTGCGTTGACAGTTGAGCTTATATGAGATCATTTAAAAGCTAAAGGCTTCTTTCAAATACCATTCGTAAATTTGCCCTGAGTTCCTTCAAGTGTGACATAAATGCCACCTTCTCAGTGAGGCCTTCCTTGAGCTTGCTAGATGAAACGAAACATCCTCACCCCATCTGCCATCTTGGGAACTCTCTATCCTTCTCCTTGTTTTATTTTCCTCCATAAATTTACTATCTTCTGACACACTACATGTTTTCTGTATGTATTTGCTTACTGTCTGTCTCCTTCCCCGGTAGAATGTGAGCTCCTTGAGGTCAGGGGTACTTGTAATTGTTCTCTAAGATATTCCCAGCACCCACAAGTGTGCTTGGCATCTTGTAGTCATTCGGTAAATATTCGTGTAATTTGTGGATAAGTTTTTTGTTTGTTTCATAGAGCTCATATGAATTTGGGTATAATCTGACTTTCAAAGGGACACGGCCTTCCGATATTGTTCGTGAAGCATTGTACAAGGTAATATGTGACTTCAGTTTGCTAAATATAACCAAATTCTACGTATTCACAGAATATGCAATAAAAATACGACTGACTATTAAATAAAGTTTTCTGGAGCATTTTCGTGAAAGAGATGTAAAGTAGGTAAAATATTTCCAGCACCCTCCTTCCTCCTCCTACTTGCTCAAATCCCCTTATTTCTGAAAAATACTCAATTTATCTTCTTTGGAAATACTCCATTTTCTAGCACATACCAATACTCCAGTCTCTACATTTTGTCTAACTGGTCTGGCCTTTTCAAAGTCTCCTTACCGTGATCCCATAGTCTGTGCAGATGTGCTGGGTAGCATGACCTCACTCCCCCTTGGTAAACTAGTGAGGACATATTTATGAGCTTGGAGTGACATCATTATCCTTAAAACTACTTCAATGGTGGAGAACATACTCTGAAGTAAAACTTCTCTTTAAACTCTTGCTCAATTCAATATTTAGGAAAGACTGGAATAGAGGAAAATGACTTCGACAGAAGAGTGGGGAAAGAACCCCTAGCTATAACCACCTTCTTTGCTTCAATCTAGTTTCTAATCAAATAGAAATTTGATTATCCTAAAGTGGCTGGACAAGAAAAGGTCCCTTTTTTAAGCCAATTCAGAAAGCCATTCTGTTTACCTTGTTTGGTTCTAATACATGTTCTGTAAACATCTCTGTGTATCCAGGGAGCCGTGTGTATACTAAACATAAACCTTGGAAACTCTAAAAGTGAAGGAAAGACTGGAGACGAGGTGCAGCCCCTGAGAATCTGTGGTTCTCCCGTGTATTCCTTCACTATGTGAGTTAACTCTTGGATATGTGGCTGAGGTGATATGTCAAAAAGTTAGGATTTCCTTTCTCTATGTCTTTTTAAGATTTTTCTCTTCTCTAGAGAACCTCTTGTCTTGAATTAGAGAAATCCTTTATTTGAATAAATTTCTGTTTCCATTATCAAAGTTGATGAATTTTAATTAATTCATTTTACTGACTGCACTCTTTAGAGAAGATCATTTCCTTTTTGAATGCAAGCAGCAACCAAAAAGATGACACATTTTGTCTTCTTTCTACACCCAAATGTAAATAATTATGATAACCTCTTGCTATGTGGGAGGCGGCTGTCTAGCATGATCATTAAATTACAGCTCTTGTATTGTGTTCTCTTTGGTTAATGTTCATCCTAATCCGATAGACTAAATTGCATGTGATGTGGAAAATTCCTATTTGTACTTACAAAATATAGTTTAGCAAATTGCTCTGTGACACCATTCATTTTATTTCATGAATAGTTGTGGTGGAAAATGAATACAATTTTTTTATTAGTTGTACTGAGTTCTTCCATGTAAAGAGAACTTTTACAAATATTAGTCTTATAAAAAAGATAACGAAGGGAAATAGTAAATATTATTTTACCCACTTCACTAGGAAGAAGTCAATATATAAAGGTTGATAACCTCCTTCAACATCTCATGTCATCCTAAGGACAGAATCAAATACAGAAATTGCCTCCTACGATTCCTTGACCCCCATTTTATCTGCTGGATCACACCTGGATCCAGCTACAACTCTTCCAAATGGCAGCTTTTTGAGCCAGGCTGGCTCTGAGACATGGAGGGTTTCTTTTAAGTCATTTCCCCCCTATTACTCAATGTCTGCTCTGTCTGTGGTTAGCCCTCCCTCCCTCTAAAGAACGCGACAGTTGTTAGTGTTGTACACAGTGCTATGTACATTCTGACAATGCTACTGATCCTGAGAACCATGATTCATATTTTATTGCCACCTTACTTGGTTACTTTTATGGCTGGTTTTATTACCTCCATCTATTTATTCAGAAGATGTCATTTTGAAAATATAAACCTAAAAATGAGAAAACAGTTGAGGAGAAAAATAGAACGTGTGCTTCTTTGAAATGAGTTTAACAAACTGCATATTTCAGAACGTTTCCACTCTTCCAGATTTATTTCTCTTAATGCCCTCCCACTCCCACCCCAAGAAATAAAGATGTAAACAGCAGCAGAGACCATCAGAGCTAAGAGGGATCTTAGAATTAACCCCGCAAACACTCACACTGTACAGATGAGCAAAGTGAGGTCTAGAGCAAGTGAGAAAGTGGTTTGCCCAAATTCACATGGCGAGTTCAGTTAGAAAGGAAACCCAGTTCTTCCTCCGCTCAACCCTTCTGTTTAGCGGTCCACTGCACATTTCTGTGCCTCTCAGAACATGCGCTCAGTTAAGTCCTGAGTGAATGATAGCCAGCCATCGCGTGTTGACTGTTTGCACTTCAGTGAACAGGGTGCCATGGGGACAGAGAAAGGGAGTTCTGAGGAAGGAAAAGATGTTTTTACCTGAAGGGAGGTTTGCTGATCTCATAGTTGTTGGGCTTGACTCCTGGAAAGCTAAAAAAAGCCAAAGGAGGCTGTGAAAATAGGAGGTGTTTGTTCTGTTTTCTTAGATGTTATTGTAAATATCTCACAGGACAAGAATCTTGATTGATAATAATCGAGTAATCAAGCTATCATGAAGGATTTATTAAATATGTAACATGTATACAACACCATATTCCAGAAAAGTGAAGTGTGCCAAGGAAAATAGTGATTAAAATGAGTGAGTTTGTTTTAGTACTTCTATTCCCCATCATGTACACAGGCTTCTTGTCTGCAAAGTGGGATAACCAACTTAGAGCATGGTTGAAAGAACCAAAGATAAAATTGAGATTATGTAAATTAAGTAATTGCCAAGCTGCGATTGCTATATAATGTTTTCCTTATTTTAAAAAATCTTTTAACTTAAAAAGAAATGCATATTTAGAAAAGTGCAAAATACGGAAGTGTCTAAGACAAAAGGGATATATATTTGAATATTATTTTATGAGCAGTTAAATTGTTCAGGCTCCTTACTTGTGTCTGGGCTACCCCTGAAGATGAATTGTCCGTGACATGAGAGCTCACAATTTTGTAAACAACTCATTTTCCCCTTAGAAACTTCAGCACTGAAATTTTCATTCCATACATATCTTATCTCCCACGTCCTACAAAACCTACTAAAAGGGATGACTACATTTTTGCTTTAGTTAAATATGATCATTTTTGTTCATGGATCTTGACTTCTTTATTCCGCGATGCTTATAAGAATTAGTAACATTGAGTCTTCAGCCTATGGGGGATTTCTACCTAAGTCAGCTGGTTACCCTCTCCCAGTCTAACAGCTAGAACATAAGCATCAAGAAAATATTGTGGAATTTTTAGTAAAATATAAAATTTTTAAATCATTCAGTTAAAAATCAGTAACATTAAAGCAAAAACAGGCTCTTATTTTTCTACTAGAAAATTGATGTTAATGTTACTTGATATTGAGTTTAAAGTGATTATCTTAAGAATGAATTCCTGTCCATTTGAATCAATTTAAGCATTTCAAACTAGATGAAAATCAAATATTTTTCATTTTGAGTTTTTAAAAATGAATATTTTACTTAGTTTTTAAATTCAATATAAAATCTTTTATATTTTCAATTTCTCTTCAGACATTTTCTTTTGTTCTCCAGGAGGTCCCATTCACCAGATCACAAGTGTTGTATATATATACACACACACTTATATATGTTTATATACACACACATATGTATTGTATATACTGTATGTATGTTCAGTATTTTATATTGAATTTTTAAAGATAAGTTAATTTTATATATTACATATATATGTATGTAATACATAATACACATTTATACACACGCACATATAGGGAGAGAGAAGACCCTCACAGGACAATCTCAGAAGCTACAGAACTGGTTCACAGAACACAGCATCCAACGTTCCCAGATAAAATGTAAGTGAAGTCAGTTTTCAAGCTGTAATTGCTACATAATCCAAGTTTATTATTACAAAAAATATTCATTAAAAACTAATGTATATTATATACCTAACTTTTGCTTTTTGTTTGTTCAATATTTGGAGTTTTTTAAATGACTTTATTTGCTTATTCCATTTCATTTAATTCAACAATAGGTATCTGCGCTCCACTACCTAGGGCAATCTTCTATATATCTTACAACAGACAAACTCACAACACTGAAAAAAGCATGTCTGTTTTTATCAATCTATTCTACACATACACACACCCTCAAACATACACTCACATGCAGTTTGTTTAGCTTATTTCTTCCATATTTTTTGCTGCTTTGTGTCTTTAGGTCTATCGTAGCTCTGGTTTGTTTGAAGATTTGCTCTCTTCGGACTCTCCGATGATTCTGGATCCCACAGCCCCCAGTGCCATGCTCTTTTCTTTCAGAATAGTTCACTGAACTGTGTAGCTGTGTGGGAATTGATTGGGAGTGCATCTGTAGCTTGGCACTCAGCAGGGAAGTACTGCCAACCAAGTCATCAATATGTGCTCCCACACAGCTGGCTCCTCTTAAGTCCACTCTAAGAGTCTATCAGAAACATCAGAGTGAGAATGAGCGCTCAGGAGTTGGGACTCTGCCTCCCTGTAGTTTTTCCTTTTCCTCTGATGGTACTGGAGCAAGTCCCACAGAAAATAAATCTGAGATATAAGCAAAAAGACTAGAAAAATTAAACCATGCCCTATCATCACCAGTGGAAGTGCCTATAAAAATTTGGAGCAATTATTCCGTTAATGACTTCACTGAGGGTAAGCCCCTCAGAAACCCTGGTCACGGGATCACAATGGCTGCAGCTGCGTGAAGCTGGATGGTTTCAACTTTCAGGCAACTCTTTGAACATAGTATTTTTATTTCAGTTTATATCTCCTGAGTTTCAATATGAATAAACTCTAAGACTCAAAGCAAATCTCAGCACACTGAGCATTAGTAACGGTTCCATCTGAAACCAGAAATCACCCGTAATGTGTGCAGAAGGTGACCCAGGTTCATGGAGAGACATTCAGACCTCTACAAGCCATATAATGAAACTGAGCTGGATATTGAATGGTATATTTTAGAAAAAGTGGTGAGTTTCGTCTGGTTTTGGGTTTCACTTCCATTGTTGTACACAATGTAACTATGACTGTGGATTTTATTAAGGGAATATGTTTGCTCTTCACCAATTTTGATTATATCCACCTTAGCATCAAACTTAAGGGAATAGAAAGCCATCATGTCAAAAATCTTGGGAATAAAGTCAGCATATGTGTTAAGAAGAAAAAGCAGCCTAGTGGCCTTTACAGCAAATAAATTCTCTGGTGAAATCATGCACAAAAGTTGAGAAAGAGTCATGTAGCCTGGGTTTGTACTTCTGCACATGAAATATTAGAAATCGCGAACAGAAATTCAGCCCTGTTTCCCCACAATCTGAGTTCCTATTTATTTAGATACATGAAGAAACAAGAAGATGGAAGGTCAAATTATGAGCTTCTTACTGGGAATCCACTCATAGTATTATAAAAATTAATTTTGAAGGACAAAACAAAGTTTTACTACTCAAATTTATTTCCCTGGGCTTTGTATTGTGGTGGTTGTTTTATTGTTGTTGATGTCGCTGGTTTCCGAAGTCCATATTGGAAGCCCAGACACTTACCCAAGAGTCTTTCAAAAGTCACTGTTTTTCCAGGGCTCTATAGGAGCAGATTTTATGAATCTTATTTTGCTCTAAGTCTCTGAATATTCTAAGTTTCTCCAGTTCTATCAGCTAAAAGATACTTAGTTTAGCAGATTACTACTATGACTGGTCAGTTTAGCTATATGCAATAAGGGCAATTATTAAAATATGAAATGAATATTTATCTCATTTAAAATTTGAAATACTTTTAAAAGAAAAATTCTTGAATCCAACATTTGTATTCAAAACCCACTTGTTTTGAAAGTCGACATACTTGGTTTGGTTTCAAATATAGCCGTGAGGCATTAAAGAACGAATATGGAATCACTAAATTAAAAATGACTGTTAAGGCCAAAGCATGCCAGAAGGTGTGACTAAGGGGAAAAACGTAAGTATTTTGGTGGATATACATAGTGAGTCTTACAAAGCCCTATATCAACTGAGAGAATTTTATGAAACTAAACATTTTATCTTTGGACATAAACACATTTTGAAAATTTTAAGTATCTTATATGGAGGACAAACAAATTGATTTGGATTTGTATGAGGATTATGTTTGCAGTAAGGCTAAACAGTACACAGAAGGATGAAGGTAATTCATAAGGAAACACTTTAGAATATCAATACTATATCCAGTTTTAAAACATGCATAATGCACTGTACTTGTGATTCCTTGGTAATCATATTCACTTGCAGCTCTGATTCTCTCTTCACCTCCCATTCTACTAATCACAGTACCATAGAATGAGAGGAGCATAGCCTAACCCCTTCACTTTACAGACGAGAAAATAGATCTAAAATAAAATTTAAAATACAATAGGGCAATCCAGTGGGAAAATTCTCTAAGCAGTTAAGAATAATATGCTTAACATGGAGACCTTGATTTCTGTCATTCTCTTTTGTGGTAAAAGTAGCTCTGCCGTGCTGGAGATAAATCTCAAAGTACAAAGACAAGGAAATAAATAAGGACTTGTAAATCTAAAGTCGATGCAAAGACTATGCAAGTTATATTTTTGCTTGTGTTACTTCAGATTGCCACAAAATTAAAGAGCAACAAGTTTGGTGTTAGGAAACTGAAATTCTAGCCCCAGTTCTGTCTACCATACATTTGTTGATTGACTAATTTGTCCTCTCTTGGTCTCTGTTTCCTTACCTCTAAAACGGTCATATTAATACCTACCCTGGCTGTGTTACAGGCTTTTGTGAAGATCAAATGAGACAATGGATTTGAAAGGCTTTGTAAATTCCAAGGTATTTACAAAATGATTGTGCTATTAGTGTTGGTGCCACTTATAAATCTGCATTGCTTTAGGTCAGACTTGATGCCAAATGACACCAAATTGAGGTTCTGGAGGACAGCCAGTTGATACACATTGAAACTAAGATATGCTCTCCCTAAGTCACACCTGTAGCCATTTCTCACTGTTCAACTGACAACAGGGCCCTGGTTCATTTTACTTGGCAAACCTCACTTCTACAAAAGCCTCTCTAGAACAATGTAAGGTTGTCAATGCCACTGTGAGTCCTCAGCATGAATACCCATCTTCTAGCTATCTCTGTTTTTTGAAGCTCTTGGCTTTCTCATTTATATATTATTTTTTAACAGCATCTCAGCCTTGGAACCTTGCACTACATTGCTCTGGGTTTTTCAAACAAAACAATAACAGCACAAAAGAGTAAAAGCAACAAGTTCTACACCCAAAGAGCTACCACTGAATAGAGAGTATAGTCCGCAAAAAGCAGATAACCAACGCCTGTCAGAATGACAAGGAGAGGATGCTAAAATCACCGGACTCCTGGCTTACAAAGGAGTTAAAAATGAAACAGCGCCAGCTTCAAATCAATATGAAATTCTATAGGCAGCCTTTACAAAGAAATCAAGGCAAGCATAATCCGATCTCGGCGGCTCACTCTCGGGAAGAAATGATCACTCCATCGTGCAGCTCGAGCTAAATGCACAAGCCGAGTCCCCCTGAAAGGCCCCCTAAAATGGAATTCCTGCAATCAGGCACTGTGGTCAGGAGAGCATGGATGAGATTGATGAGGTTATCAAGAGACAAATAAGGAGCGAGCCTATACAAATTGCTGAGCAGAAAAGGAAAACATGTTCACGTAGCATATCATTAACAGGTTTCTTTCAAAGGAATAGAATCAGATTTCTACTTAATCTATCCATGGGCTTCCAAATATGCAGCCTCAATTAAACAAGAGCAGGAAGGAGCACCAACATCCTACTCAGAACATCTCCCATCAGTCAGATTTTGTTTTCTGTGTGCTGGTCACAGCTGCCCTTCCTATCTGACTTCAGTGCACTACTACAGACTCTGAGAGCTCTACTGGGCAGTCCTGCATATGGAAAAGCAAGCAAAGAAAATGTGTACTTCACCTAGCTGCATGTACATGTATTAAAAAAAGGGCCTCAAATCAGAGACGCTGAGAAATCAAAGAACTGACATTTTTAAGATCCTTTATCCAAGTTTCCTTGTTGGAGACCCTTTTTGAAGGGCTGAAGCTGCTTCTCTGGACAAAGGCTTTCATACATAGACCCTTAAAGGTAGGAGAGACCCCAGAGAGTATTCTAGCTTGGTGTCCTCATCTTACAGCTGGGCAAACTGAGGCCCACTGAGACCATGTGTCTGCCTTCAAAAAGTTAACACTGCAGTCCAGCCAGGAACTGAATTCTCCCAATTTTCTTGACTCTTAGCCTAAAGTTTTCCTTCTCTCTTGCTTCTTGTCCAGAGTTAGCATATTTCTAGACTCGCCAAAGCAACAAATTGATGACCACAAAGGCTTTCAGTAATCAATATATCTATATCTCTAGGTAATGTTCATAGAAATGATGGACCAGAACCATATTTCCTACCAGTAAAACTTGTGCAATGACAGCAAATGTTGTATTTTTTTAAGGGAGAGAAAGAAAGAAATTTTCCCATGTTAAAGTTTAGTTCCAACGAAGAATAATTTTAAATACATTTTAAAGATAGACCAAGCCTTATTTCATTCTTTGAAAATGTATGTTCTTGTCAAATTTTCAAGTGTTTTAAAATATTTCTTTTAGAATGATCTTGGCAGTCTAAGGCTGGACTGGCAATTATGACCATCTTTAGAAACTTTTATCAATGTAGACATCAAGAAGACCTGGGCAAGTGGCTTTAACTTATGCCTGAATTAAGACTGTGATTTCTCTCTTTACTGACAGTTACCCAAGAGAAATGGCATCACAGGGGAAATGTTGAGAGCTGAATACCTTGGTCTGCTGCCTTGATAAACTAGTTAGCATCAGTATTCCTGGAACCCCTTTACTTCTGGAAAAAGGGAGAAAAAAAAGCAGTCAATCCAATTTATTGTCTCTGCCCTCCAGCAAATGAGCAAAGCAACCAATTTCCCTTCCTTCTAAGTCCTTCTGTGTGGCAGCTGAGGCCTTCTTAGAAAGCAAGATAGGGAAGACTGTTGTCAGAGGAGAGAATACATATATGCTAAAACCTCATGAGCCCAGAGAAGCTCACCGTGGAAATAAAAGGCCAGAGAAGATAATCAGCATCCTATTGAATAAGATATTCCCAAAATTAGATATTGAGGATTCATTTATAGAGGGTTCCTCATGCCCTCATCTACTTTCCTTCTTTTTGCCTGCTTAAAAACCTTGTTTTCATCCATATCACAAATTTTGAGTATGACATGTCTACTATTTTGGAAGTAACATATCATAAGTGGAGTAAAGTTAATCAAATTAACTTAAATTGAAAAGCAAACAATATTCATTTTTACACAGTTTCTAGAACTGGAGAACACAGATTTATTTTGTCTTTATTCTAGAAGCTGTTTATATCATAATTAATAATATTTGTGATATATGACTTGGGAGAGATGAGTGTGTTTTTTTAATTGCAGCTTCATTTTTTCCTGTAAAGATGATTTTGATAAGTGATCTGCTTTGAAAGTTGGGAACCTAGGGGAAGATTAATCTAGCCCAGTAGAGGAACTAAAGTGGCAAAAATTGATTAAGGCATTAAAATATCTACAGTATGTCTAGAAAATATGAGCTGTCTCTAAATGGGCCCAGTAAATCACAAACACAACTCAAAGGAAGCAGTTAAGAAGAGCTTCCCTGAGTAATAGAAAACTTTTCAGGGTAAAGTATTTTAGGGTAAAGTGTCATTTTATTTTTACACACTGTGCAATCAGAGAGAAATATTTATACAGCTGCGGCCCAATCTTTTCTCTCTAGCCTTTCAGGAAAGGAAAATATCCCTAATGCATAGGTAATATTTTTAATACAGATAATCATGTAGGTATTGTATATACATATATATAAACAGGCAAATATATTTTATATTACCAGTGGCCAATTATGTGATGTGACATGATAAAAGGAATCCTTCAACATCCACTGCTTGAATAGGTTGCCTCACAAGACCCCCATACTGCTCAAAACTCCCCTAACTTTTATTTCTCTTCTAGGATTTAGAAATATTTTTGAAATTACTCTATTGAAAAACAATGTTACATGAGGAAGAATGACCATTAAAAGGCCTTGTAGGAACAGGCAAAGCAATTAGGATCCCTTTTATACTTGCACATTTACCATATTAGTTTGATATGATGAAAAAAACCAGTGAAACTTGTTTTTCAAGGTGGGAAAGATCTGAAATGTTTTTCTTTCATGCGGCAAACGGGCCCGTGTATGACCTCACAATGGTGGCCCGGGGAGAAAGCGGAAAAGTTGTGAGCGTTTGGGAGATTTCAAAGTAGGTCAAAGCAGCCTGAAAATAGAATGGAAATCAGAGTTTTCTCACTCCAACTGGGCTCACAGTGGCTCCTTCAAATCTCTTGGTTTAACTCTTCCTTGATCTCGTATGAATCTTCTCACATATTCCTCACAAAAACAACTCTAAATGTCTTAGCTCTCTTCAGTCTCCAAAACACCACTCTTCTCCTTCACTCTGAACAGATTAGCCATCATTTACTGTCCTTAGAAAAGCAAAAGCATTGCAGTGAACTCCTCCTCTGCACTCAGGCTCAGCTCCACTTCTGGAGATCCCTTTGTTCCTTTACGAGGATCCCACCCGGTGCCTCTCCTGAGACGTTACCAGTGAGTTGTCACCTTGCTCTTCCTCATGGTGAATTTCTCCCTCTTTTTCCACTGCCTTCAACACTATACTTTGGAAAAACATTTTTCTTTTACTCAATCCTGAAGTTCTTTCCTTTTCCACCATTTTCTTTTTCTCTCTTCTTTCCCTGCTAGACTTTTAAAATAGCTGTCTCTACTGCCTCTACCTTCTATCCAGTTTTTCCCTTCTGGCTCTGAAATCTTCTATCCTCCCTTGCTAGCCCAAGAGAGCTCCTAACATCTTTGATCCATGAGTCCATGTTATTGAATATTTAATAATTCCTTTTGTATGGATGAACTTCCTCATAAAGTGAATATGCTAGAATTTCCCCAATAAGTTTATTCTGTAGCTTAACATTGATACTCCTGATTCTAAGCATTTAACTAGAATGGTGAGCTCCGAGTTTCATTAGGCTGAGATGGAATGAAGTTCTTCTCTAACACTATAAGTAACCTTGTGTCATAGAGCAAAGAATTTAAAGCACTCTGCTCCAACTGTCTCCAGAGAGAAGCTTCCCTACTAGCCACATCTCAACAGATCTAGGTGGGTCTAAACATGCCCCAAATGCTCTGCTTCTACCATTGAGATGGAAGACTGGTCATCCCATCTCTTGACATAGGCTTCAAGAAGCCAGAAATGCCGCATTAAAGCAGGCAGACTATACTCTCAATCAGACTCAGCAGAAAATGCATTAAATGTTTTTTTAAGTAATGTATTTTTTCAAGTAATATATTTTCTAATAGATCATGGAGAACCTCAGTGAGAAGTGCGGGGATTCAAAATTCTTCACCACAACAATAGAGGTTCAGAGCCATAGTTACCTAAAGAATAATTTCAGTAAGAGGACATAGGAAGGCTTGGATTTTTCTGGGTAACTGAGTGACTTATTTTTCCTGAGTTTAGAGCCAGATGACAATCTCTGTATGCTTTACAGATGAAAGAATTATCCCTGACTGGAATTAGGAAGCTGTGTGCTATGTATATATATCGATATTGATATAGATTAGATATATTTTTTTAAATTGAAAAACAAGCCAAGAAAACAATCCTTTGCCTCCCAAACTATTTAAATTTTCTTCTGAGTGATGTACACCCGTTGAGCAATCCTATTTACTCTTCCTCCCCAGGAATAACATGTGACAATAGAAATAATGTATAAACTGATCAGTTGACAGCAAGAAAATTCCTTATATCCCAAACTACTTACATAAAGGCTCACTGGATTCAGCATTGAAGTTAGTGAGAACTTTCTTCTCACTAACTGGCAGGTCTGGGCTCTCAGTCTAATCTACATGAGCGCCAGGCAGGCTTCAGGCACAGCTGACCTACTGATGGCTCAAGGCCTTTTACATTACTGAGAAAATGCTGAAGAACAATTCAGGCTTTCTATTTCTCCATCATCCATCTTTATTTCTCTTTTTAAATCTACAAATGAGCCGAACTATTGATAAAATTCTCATTCTATTAATTTTCCTGAAAAACTTTCATCATAATACCAACGTTGTAATTAAAATATCTAGAAATTGGTCATGTTCACTCAAATTATCTAATCAGAATGTTCTTTAGTATCCTCACAATTGAACTTTTCTGTAAAACAGCTTAGGAACATATTTTTGAAAAATTAGGTACAAATGTTCCTATCATAACAAATATAAAGATAAATACTCTCCTCTGCACTGATAATAGCATGCAGGGATATATTTTATGGTCTAACATCCATAATTCAGAATTCTCCTTAAGAAGTTAGTTCACTTGTTCGTTATTTATAGTCTAAAAGAAGTTTTCAGTATCAACGATGCCAAAATCACACTAACTTTATCTTTTTCCTCTTTATCTCTTTCATCATCATCGTCGTCATCCTCTTACTTTTGTTTTTTCAGACAGTCTATTTGTCAAGAACACACTGTTATTTTGGCTATGTTTACACTTTTGGTTTGACTCTTTTTGCCAAACTGATCCATTGCTAATTCAGCTAAAACACCCAAAACCGATGTGCTTTGAGAACCAATTGAGAGCACACATTTTATTTTAGATATTGCAAGTTTAAAAAAATCTGTTGTGTGATAAATTATTTTGTTTAATCATATTTCTTAAGTTTTTTAATGCTGAAAGATGGAGAGTCTAAACTTCTAATAGAATATTCTACAAAAATAGGAGAATATTTTATAAAAATCATCATTTCCAAACCCGTCAAATAGTCCTCGTTTTTTTATAAGAGAACACACGGTCATCTTCCATCGTCATATGAGATAATTCCGATAAGAATGTAGGAGGAAATAGCAAAAGCTTCTTTATTGGTCAACCGCCTTTATAAAAATAACCTAATTATTTTATTATACTTAATATTTTATCCATTGTTTCCTGATGTGACTTCTAACTCAAATATCTTGACTTTTTAAGAAGTATTTTCTATATTTCAGCTCAAAGACCTTTTAGATCAAGGCATATAACTAAATCACATGTAAATTATCTCTATAGTATCTAAAATATGTCCCAAGCCAATTCCAGGAAGTTTAGAGTTCCTTGAAAATAACTAAATACTTGATTTAGTAGTAGACATTTCTATAACAAATGTGAAGAAAAATATATTTGCTTTCATAGATAAAACACTTGTCTGCAGAATATATACATAGTGTCTATTAGTAAATACTAAAATTTACCACGGTTAATTCTGATTTGCTTGACTAAAGCAAAAATACATTATTCTTTGAGCATTCATATTCTGATAACATAAATATTAGCTAATTTGATGTTGCCATTAGTACATCTTAGTATTGCCGCAGATTGTCAGGAAAAAATATGCTTTTGTTGAGAGTGATAAAATGGAAAGAACACACATTTGGAAATCAACGCATCTTTGAAGTATGTTGGACAAGCCTGTCAATGGCTCACAGGAATATTTTCTTTTCTCTTTCCTGCATGTTTTGTTTATTTTCAGAGCAAGTATTTTATTACCACTGGGGGTCTTGATACAACCTCAGCACAAACAAATCAGCCCATCATACTGTTAATTTCTGGCACAAGGTTATTTTTTTCCCTCTCTCTGTAAAAGACCATCTGGTAACCTAAGAGAAAATGTTTAACTGGAGGCGTTATACTGCCTACTGGGTAAGTACCCTGCTTTGAGGCAGGCAGAAGGTGTTACCTCACAGGAAGTGCTACTGTTACATTTGGTTGCTTCTCTACCACTGTCTCTGGGATGGCTCCCAAAGTACACTGTCACATGTCACCATATGTAGAGCATATCATATGTCATCAAAACAACTGTTGATGAGAGAAAGATACTTAACTGGGGTGCAGAGGCCTTTTCATCTGTTTTTAAGTTTGGATTGGCCAGCATTTTATGATAAAGGCAGAATGATACATCAGGCAGATTTGCCTCACAACCGCAACCCACACCTCCCAATACCCCACATCATATTCCCCCACCCCCGCCCCACCCAATCCCACCCTCTGTGGCAAGAGACCTTTGACTATATTTCTGTAAGAAATAGTTTGGGTTTGGCCTCTCTCACAGCCAAAGGGAATCTCTCCCTTCTGGGAATCTCTGCAAACAGCTAATTTTTTAAAAAACACATTAGGACAAATATATGAAAAAATTTAGAAAGTCACTGATAAGTTCTTTTACGATTTTCAGTTGATAAGTTGGACTTATCAACTGATAAGATCAAAGATATCCCAGTAACTCCCATTTTCCCCTGTCATTACACCCCAACATGAATCAAAGAGGTCCTCGGGTTTAGAATGCATGGTTCTTTATTTAGTTTACTAGTAAAGGAGACTCATATTGAGAGGGTTTTTGGTTGTTGATTTGTTTTTTGGTTGTTTGTTTTGTTTTGTGGGGCTTTTTTGCTTTTGCTTCTGCCACTGAGTTGCCTGTATTGTCAACAGTCTTAGCATAGAGATTGAAAAAAAAATACAATAAAGCTTTGAGAGTGAAAATTGGCCAAATGCCTCACGAGAGGTTCAGGCTGGTCATGACAAGAAGACACAAACCAATTGTTTATTTTCTCCTGCCTCCAGCAATATTTTTAGCTTACCACATATCTTTTTTATATGGCTGTGATTTTTCCCCGATGAAAAATATATGCTAAGAAGAAGAATGTCTGCAATTAAGTAAAATAAAAGCACAAACTCCAGCATGTGCTCCACGGTGCCATAAAGGCGAAAGGGCTCTTTGTGAAGAGACAGTGCTCCAGGAAAATTCCTTCCTCTAACTGTGATGCATTTGCTTCTATTCTGCATCGTGAACCTCCTGAAAATAGAAACTTTATGTTTAATTGATTTATTTGTAATGAATCTGGCTCGGGGTAAAGACTCTTTGAAGCTGATTGATTACTGCAACAAGCTTAAGATTTCATACCACAACAAACCTTTTTGTACTAATAAACAGTGGGACAATAAAGCTCTGGGGCATGGTGGTTCCCTTCACATTAAAGTGAGGATTTGCAACTTAAGTATGTGAGGGACATAGTTTATGTGCTCCCAAGAAGCAGACATAATGAACTATTTCTTTTAATGGCAGATTATCCCTGTTTCTATTTCCTGGAGTGAAGACCTTGCAAATTGATGTATCTGTCCTCTGAGGTTTTCAGAGAGGCATTATGGCATTTTAAAATATTAATATGAGAGTACATTTAGCTGAAAGTAGCTAGTCTAGGAGTCTCATGTGGCTGCAATGCGGGTCACCAGAGACCTCCTGTCTCTCAAGGCAAATGATTTACTCTAAGTGTATCATTATGATACACTTTTTGGGAATTTATGATGGTGCTTTCTCACCAAGTTATACCTTTTCCATAAAAATTTAAGTATTTTATGCTATTTTCCCTCACTCTTATTCCTTAAAAACCTGGTCAGTGTCACGGGCAAATTGTAAGTGCCACCTCCCTTACTGCCACTGTGGGTTTGGGCTGAACACTGATTAACTAGGACTGGATGTCACATCTTGTTACAACTTTGCAGAGCAGAAGACTATCCTCAGAGATTT
This sequence comes from Equus przewalskii, assembly GCF_037783145.1. Taxonomy (NCBI): domain Eukaryota; kingdom Metazoa; phylum Chordata; class Mammalia; order Perissodactyla; family Equidae; genus Equus; species Equus przewalskii. The sequence continues at coordinate 20,441,017 of NC_091850.1, forward strand.
GAAAAGAACAGCAATTATTCTTCCAACGGGGAAAGAGGAGAGGGGGTGGAGGTAAATCCAGATTCAGTGCATGAGTTGGATAATAGAAACAGAAATATAATAATCCCATATATAGATGCCAAAGAAACTGTTCAGGAAACTTCCTGTGACTATTAATTTTTAAAATACTCTCCATATACTTTTAAAGTTCCCTTTTAAATAGGAGATGACTTGATTTAGCCCCCAGATTTTCCGATTTTAAGAAATCAGGAGATAGCTAGGCATATCTGAGGTAGAAAGAGAAAGCAACCCAACCCCTGGTTTTCCCAGGTTGTTTGTTATTCCCAATGAGCACTAGATATTAAGGCCTTGCAACCTGGCTTGATATCAAATAGTAATTTTTTCTCCACTGCAGTGAGACAGGTTGGGGTTGTCATCTCTGTCATTTAGTCACTCCTTACGTAATTTTTTTTTAAGTTATCTAAATGATTCAAGCGAATATGATGCCCTTTATGGTGTGTGTCTGTGAGAGGCTGTCCACAAATATACCTCAGTTTCTGCCCACGGTTTGACTCCGAAGTTACTTCAGCATAAAGACACCCCAGTTCTCTCTTATTGTTCTCCCAGCCATTGTGATATTGTAGTGACAGGCTAGAGCAGAAGTGTGTGTTGTGCATTTGTCTTTGTGTGATCATGGAAGTTAATTTTAAAACTTCTGTATCTAAAGATATGATTTGATTTAAAGACTAGATCCAAAAGGAGAAATCCTTTAAAATAGTAATGAAGACTCCAACTTACAAAGTCTTGATTTTCTTTTTTCTGACAGGGAACAAACCATTTAACTAATTTAAGTTAGAAATCCACTGCCAATTGGAATAGAACTAATATAACATCACAGTAGTAAACATTAAACTCCTCAACTGTGACTTCGCAGGATTCCCTGTGAGGAGATGATCATTTTGCTAATGATAACCAACAGCAGAGGAACTAGCAAAGGCAGCAGAGGATTACTCTTCCAAGCAACATTTCTTAAAATCGCCTGCCTGGGGGCCTGCCCGGTGGCACAGTGGTTAAGTTCCCACATTCCGGTTCGGTGGCCTGGGGTTTGCCATTTCGGATCCCGGGTGCGGACATGGCACCACATGGCAAGCCATGCTGTGGTAGGTGTCCCACATATAAAGTAGAGGAAGATGGGCACAGATGTTAGCTCAGGGCCAGCCTTCCTCAGCAAAAAGTGGAGGATTGGCAGCAGTTATCTCAGGGCTTATCTTCCTCAAAAAAAAAAAAAAAAGTCTGCCTGGTTCTATTAGCCGTGTCTATCTGCTACTTTCAAAGCAGTATTGCAAACCTCCTTGAGTAGGGAGATCATGACTACTGTATATGCACTCTGAAATTGTAGTTTAGCTTACCCGTAAATTGATGCAAGATCACAAGAATGATGAATAAAACAGAAAATAATCTTCTTAAATGACAAAACCCCGTCTGTTCTATTTGCGAACTTAATGACCTCACTTGAGTCTTTCTATACCATATACACAAGTGTCATCAAGAAAAAAATACAAAAAAAATGATCGAAGGATGCAGTTGTTAAAATGGCAATAACCTTTATTTGTACAGAAATTGGCTTTTTCTTATAATAGGTATAACATGAAGTCATATTTTTAAAAATAGAATTATTAAATATAAGCTTCCTCTGGATAGAATATTCAAAGGAATCATATATAAAATTTTCATTAAGGCTAATATGATCTTAGGAAAACAGAGATTTATATTTCAAAATCTAACCCAGTGGTACCCAGTCACCAGTATTGTCTGCAAAGAGCTGTCGGCATCTACTTTGCTAACCAAGTTTTATTACTTTCTGTCTAGACCAGATTCACCTAATACTTTATTGATAAAAACATTTTGTGTTTATATCTTCATTCTCATTTAGAGAACTTATAAGGCTTCGCAGACATTACCTCATTCAAATGTTCACAATGCATCTATGAGGTAGAGAGGCGACAAGCATTATAAACGATGATAATAATACTAATATTTATATAATGACCCTTTTTTCATGAAGTTCAGAGAATTTCTGTTATATATGCTGCTTCATCCCTTACAAAACCAAAACGATGTTGATTAAAAGCAAGCATTATTGATTCTAAATCAGATGTAATTTTCTCAATGTATGTCACTTCCTAAAAATGGTAGGAAGTTAGGTGACATACTGAGCACATAGAATTGACAATATCAGGATTTGGTTGGATTTATTTTAATAAAATTTATAAATATCTTTATGAATATATCCTTAATCTTTCCACTCCTGGCAATAATTATGTTCTTAATGATGCCTCCTTGCCTGAGTTAGTCTGCTTCCTTGAGTGTCTGTTAGTCTCCTAACCCAGCACCTCAGATTATTGAAGTTGGAAGACTCAGGAGTGAGTGCCTGCTAGGCCTCACCTTAGTTTTTGCCTTAGTGAAATCACCTTAGCCTTAGTTTCCTCACATAGAAATGGCAATATAATATTAGCCTTAGTTCCTAACAAGGTTATTTGAGGGACCAGACAAGATAACATTTGAGAAAGCAAGTTGTGGAGAATCAAACACGTTTCAAGTGAAAGTTATGTGACTATATGTGATATTATCCAGCACGAAAAAGTTTTGCTTCTATAGGTAATAAATCTGTATTGAATCTTACTTTCATCAATCATATTATCACAGTTGATACGGTAAATTGAACTAACTGGTTGAAAATAAATAATAAATAAGGCTTTAAAAATATTTTTTTATATTAAGATATAGTAATACTAACCTATTGAAGGACCTCAATAGGTTATTGCAAGAATCAACTGACACAATGCACTAAAAAGAAATCTGCAAGTTGTAATTCCAGTTGTTATTTCAGCAGTAGCTATATTAATTTACTTGAATTATATTTTTCCCAAAGCGCTGTAAACATTTTCCCCCAATGGAAAAAATCATATTAAAAGTTGTGTGGTTTTGTATTTCATAACCAACATTAACTTAGTAAAAATTCGCTAATGAAAAGGACAAATTTCGGGGAATTTGGGGAGGATTTGGTTAAGTATTGCTCACTATCCCTCATTATGATAGAAAATTAAAGAAAGATCACCAGCAAAAAATGATCTGTTAAAATGTGTTCCCTTATTTAGGTAGGTACCTCACTGAGAAACTAATGTAAGTCAACTCATTGAGAACCTAGTATAAGTCAAATGTAACTAGAAAAAAGCATCTAAGTAAAAATAACTTTCATAATTTATTTTGTCCAAAATTTCTTAAAAATGCAGCTAAGTGGCCTGTTTTGAAGTTGGATAAGATAGCCTTTCCTTTATATTCTTCCTTGTTTTTCTAATAGGATATACGAAACAGCTTGAAATCTCTGATGGTGATATTGTGTTTCACATCAGAAATAGACACTGTGAAAGAAACATTATAGCTTGGTTTACTCTTCAGTTTTTCTTCTATTTGTTGTAAGTGCAACAAGCCTTAAACCATTGTTTTTTTAATAAACTATGTCTGATCACTGGGTGGATGAATCATCTAATCTCTTTTCCCACAGTTTCCTTTTGCAGAAGAAATAATCTCTGAAAGGGTAGTTTCATTTGCATCTTATGTCATTAAATTATGTATAGAACTAATCTTTGTAAAATCTAATAAAATGTCCAGATATGAACACTATATGCTTATAAGAAACTATACAACAGTTTAAAATTCTAAATTTGAAAACAAATGTAAATTCAGTGTTTCCTAATTTACTTTCAATCACTTAGGTACCAATGTTTATTTAATAATAACGTTTTTTATTATGTTTTAAGTTGCTTCATCATTGTAAAAATTATTAAATTGTCTAATTTCTCTCAATATTAGCAGATGTTCTATTATTTATTAGCATTTTCTATAAGAGTATTTTAGAAGGAGCAAAGTGGGAGAATCTCAAAATTGAATCAAAGTGGTAAAGTGTTTCAATTGTAAAAAGGCTGAAAATTTCTGATCTGATCTTGACTTTTATTTTAGCAAATTAGTTTTTTCAATGGTTCTACTTACGGAAAATTAAGCCATAAATAGAATTGCAGTGTTCTTTGTAATGATTATGTACCTACTAAGCCAAACTTTGCCTGCTCAACCCCTACTGGGGGCTTTAAAAATTGCTCTGTTTACGTTTGAAACCTAAATCTATGGCCTGTTCTCTTGACCAAGAATCTACATGATTCATATCCCTTTTAGAGAGCCACCTAGAAGTAAAACAAAAACAAGCAATTATAATCATTATTGGTAAATGGGTTCCCATGAATTATACCTGAACTTCCCAGAATTAAATTGTTAAACAAGAATGATTTAAGATAATTCCCAATCAAATGAGACAAATGGTGAGTTCCACTGACGAATTTCTTACCAGACAGCCACACCTAATAGCTACTCTGAGTACAAATCAGAGAAGACAGATTTGAGTCATTTTTCTCATACTGGACAGAGAGCTTAGGTTAAAAAAAAGGGTTAGTAGTGTTTGTTTAGTTCTGAGCCAGTTAAATTAATGTTATCTAAAAGAGAATCCTAGCCATGACAATGTGTCATCTTAGCTTTAAAAAGAACACCAAAGACAAATGTGCAAGGGGACAAAAATACCTTCTTCATTCATAAGAAGAGGATGAGGTGGGACAAAGCATCACAGATCAAAGTGGAGTGGACATCTACAGCTTGTTAATAAATCTTATAACTTTGTAAAGAGAAATATTTCTTCACAAGGACTCAAGACACTAATTCAAAAATCATTACGTGATAGATAAGGACCCTTGGAGGTACCAAGTGGCCAGAGAATAAATATAGAAGGAAGGGTGACAATACCTAAGTAATGTATTCATGAGATTCTCTAAAACACCATTGGAAAAAGAAATCTTATGTTACTAATTCTCCAATATCTACCCTTAGGCAAGTTGGCTTGAGAGCCCTGTAACTAGGTCACTTTTTACTATTTATTTTAACAAATGGAGAGGATTGCATTAGCATAGGACAAAGTATAAATATTGATTTGAAAACCTAGAGCATACAATAAAACAGCAACCTTTCTAACCCTTTTAAAGAAATTCAGTCATAAATAAAGTTCATCTCCACTACATTTTTTTCAGGAAAACAATTGATACATAATTCATCCATAAAGTATCCTCATCATTATCTTTACTGATAGCTACCCAAATGTCTCGTCATACTAATATTACAGCATATAGATTGCATTTGTCTACCCTTCTAAAAGGATATGTTGTACCATATACTGCAGCCCTGTTTTATTTATGGCACAATCTATAAGGGCAACTTTTAATAGTTCCACATGAGCTGAGTGCTAAAAGACAGAGATGACAAATGTTAGTATTATTCTAACCATGATAAAAATAAAATCAATAATTGTGCTTTTGGAATCAGGAAAAATAACATTGAACTATTCCAGGTCATGCCTTGTTCATTTATCTCCTATATTTCTGTACAGAAAAAAATCAAGCTGAGAATATTAATGTTCTACAACTATAAATAATTACTAAACCTTTTGATTAAGTAATCTTTATTTAAGTGAATGAAATACATCACAATATTTGCAGTGATGTTACTGTGAGAACACATGTATGTATTAAAACTCCCTAGCACTTTGAGGGCCTACTATGCACCAGATATTAAGCAAAGTCCAGAAGACTTAAAATAGATAAGATATAGTTGCTGCTCTTTAGAATTTACAGTCTAGTTGCTGGACGTGATACTTAAAAAAATATGTACACTAATATTCTGTGATAGGTAACCTTGTTGTCCTCCTTGACTTATCACAATTCTCATCCAATTAATCAGCAAATACTGTTAGCTCTATCTTCATTTGGCCACTTATTGACAATTTTACTTCTACCATCTTGGTCCAGGCTACCACTGAGTCTCACCTGGGTTATTACAAAAGTCTCTGTCTTAGGTAAGGGCACATCTAAAACCAGGTTATAATATCCCAGTTGCAAGGCTGCTTGAGATGCAGCCTAGACCTGCAACAGAGCCCTTTGCTTTTCTGGGTCACACTCAAACTTGGCAACTTTTCCTTTCATCAAGGAAATGGATTGGAACAATATTCCCAAGAATAAAATATACTGTCTCAAGAACCTGCAGAAGCCTGCCAGGTTTGTGCTGCCTTCTCAGTGGTGGGAAGTGCAAGATGCACCTCTTTTAATTTAGAGGAGATGTACCAGATCACTGGACCCCTAAAAACTTTACTGATGTTCAGAATGTCTAATAGCACCCTGTGTAGCACCCAGGTCTCACCAAGGCCTCCAATGTACTTGCTACTTCTTGTTCATCATGTCCTATTAACATAATGTTGTCAATATAGTAGATCAATATGATGTTGTTTAGAATGTCCAAAGAGTCCAGATCCCTTTGGACTATATTATGACAGAGTGCAGGAGAGATGACACATCCATGGGACAACATCTTATATATATATACTGTGGTCTGCCCAAAATAGGCATAAACTATGTCTGATCTCTGACCAAACCATTTCCTTCCTGATAGAGGTCGAAAAGAACCACATACTATGTGCTTGAGGCTGTAATATATTTAAGCAACTTTGCCATGTTAGTCATAGCATTTCCAATTAGAATCACTACCTGGGTGAGCTTGTGGTGGGCCACTGCCATCCACCAGAATCTGTCTGGTTTTTGTAGGAGCCAGTCTAGTAAATTAAAGGGATATATTTGAGAAACACCTTAGCATCCTCTATGTCCTTAAAGATGTCACTAATCTCTACCATTCTTCCCAAGGTGTTGACATTATTTTTGATTTACCCTATTGGCTGGAGGAGAGGTAATTTTAGAGGCTTCTACCTAGCCCTCTCCACAATGATAGCTCCTACCTCACAGGTCTGAGAACTAACATTAGGGCATTGTCAAATACCAAGTCTATTTCAATTATATATTTGGAGAAATGATCTGCATATGTCCATGAAGCTAGTAGACTCGCTGTGAGAGAGGCCTAAGCCAGGACATTATATATTACCTTGTTCCAAATGCCTCCACTCTAACAGGATGATGCTTTGGGTCCCCAGGTATCAATACCAACTCAGACCTAATATCCAAAAGTCCTAGAAAAGTTATGTATTTTCCTTTTCCCAATGAGTAGGTGCCCCAGTAAATTGGAAGACAACTTGGGAAATCAATACTACATATACTTGCCATGATGTTGCAGGGTGCTTTTTCTTGGGAATGATCCTTTTCTTCAGTCAAAGTATTCTTGTCCTAAAAACTATCTCCATTCCAGAAACTAGAAAAAAGATTGTGACTTTTTACTGTGGTGACTTCCCTTAGCCTTCTGATCATCACCCTTAATTTCTTTAGACTGGATAGCTTGAGTATTATGCTGCTGCTACCCATGTATCTTGTTTCTAGAGATGCTATGTATGGCTAAGACCCTGTGCTGCCACTCCACGCTAGCCACTCATTAAGATAATTGTGCTAACTTTGTTTCTGATGGTTAAGTGTACCCATACAGTTCCTACCACTTGATGATCCTATCATCGCCATTGCTATCAAAAGAGCCAGTTTTGTAATGGCATCTGCTACTGTCAGCTGTGGTCTTTGGAGGAAGGCATCACTGAGCTTCTCAAGGATACTAGTGATCTTCTCTCCAGTGCATTCCTTGATCCCAGCAATCCTGCTTCTAGGAAGTTAACAAAAGATAATTGGACAGTTATGCAAAAATTATATGTATAAGGATATTCATAGTGGTATTGTTCATAAAAGGGCTGCTTTTTTTTACAGTTTGGACCTGAGCTAACATCTGTTTCTAATCTTTTTTTATTTTTTTCTTCTCCCCAAAGCTTCCTAGTACATAGTTGTATATTCTAGTTGTAAGTCCTTCTGGTTGTGCTATGTGGGACGGCAGCTCAGCACGGCTTGATGAGCAGTGTTAGGTCCACACCCGGGATCTGAACCTATGAAATCCTGGGCCGCCAAAGTGGAGCATTCAAACCCAGTCACTCAGCTATGGGACAGGCTCTGAAAGGGCTATTTTAAAACAACCTATTTTAAAACAACCAAAGGGATGAGGAAAGACTCTCTTAGCTCAAGAATATATCAATAGAATTCTCAAAAACTGAAAAGGAAAAATAATAAATACTCTAAAAAAAGAAGAAAATGTCCAAGGACTTTGAGACAACTGAAAAAGGTGTAACATACCCATAATGAGAATATCAGAAGGGGAAGGAAGTAAGAAAACAACAGAAGAAATATTTTAAGCAGTAATGACTAAGAATTTCACCAAATTAACGTCAGACACCAAACCACAAATCCAGGAAGCTCAGAGAATACCAAGCAAGATAAATTCCAAAAAAAATCTACAGCCTGGCATATCATTTTCAAATTATAGAAAATAAAAGATAAAGAAAATATCCTGAAAGAAGCCAAAGCAAAAGAAAAGGAACAAAGATAAAAATTACATCTTACTCCTCCTCAAAAATCCTGCAAGCAAGAAGAGAGTGGAATGTAATATTTAAAGTGTTGAGAGAAAAAGCTACCGACTCAGAATTCTGTACCCTGCAAAATTATTCTTCAAAAGTGAAAGAGAAATAAAGACTTTCTCAGACAAACAAAAATTGAGGGAATTTTTTTAGTAGACCTACCTTACAAGAAATGTTAGGAGAAGTTCCTTATAGAGAAGGAAAATGATATACATCAGAAACTTGGATCTACATAAAGAAAGGAAGAGCATCAAAGAAGGAATAAGTAAAGATAAAACAAAAATCTGTATTTTCTTATTCTTAGCTGATAAAACATGTTTGTTCAAAATAATAATTCAAAGTGTATCAATTATGTATGCTTATGCATATATCATATATATGTGCTAATATATTCTCATGTATGCTTATATATAAGTGAAATGAATAACAGTAATGCTACAAGGCACAGGAGAAAAGAATTAGGATTGTTTTGTTCTTACAAGGTACTCACACTGCCCATGAACTGGTACAGTGTTATTTGAAAGTGGACTTGGACTAGTCATAAATGCATGTTGAAAACTCTAAGGTAACCACCAAAAGAAGTAAAAAAAGACATATACTAGTATGCTAAGAAAGGAGAGAAAATAGATTCATTTAAAGTGCTCAATTAAAACCAAAAAAGGCAGAAAAAGAATGAAAGGCAAAAATAAACAATGAACAAGGGGAACAAACAAAAAACAGAAATGAATATGGTTGATATTAATTCAACCATATCAATAATCACCTTGAACATCAATAATCTAAATTCACCAATTAAAAGACAGAGATGGTCAGAGTGGATCAAAAAATATGGCCCAACTGCATATTGTCTACAAGAAATCTACTTTAAGTATAAAGACACAGATTGATTAAAAGTAAATGGGTGGTAAAAAATATACCATGCGAACACTAATCAAAAGAAAGCAACAGTAGCTCTAGTAATTTCAGACGTAGTAGACTTCAAAGTAAGGAAAGTTATCAGAATAAAGGACACTACATAATGTTTCTCCAAGAAGACATAACAGGTCTTAATGTGTATGTGCCTAACAACAGAGCATCAAACTATTTGAGGTAAAAACTGATAGAATTGCAAGGAAAAAATAAACGAATTCTCTACCATAATTGAAGAATTCAACACCTCTCTCTCATAAATGGACTGATCCAGCAGGAAGAAAATCAGTAAAGGCATAATTTGAACCCAACAAAACCATCAGTCAACTGAATATAATTGGTATCTATAGACTGCTGCACCCAACAACAGCAAACTACACATTCTTCAGCTTCCTCCAAAAGTATGTCCCTTCCCTGAGGACAACTCTCATCCCATGACTGATTGATGTGGGGATGCAAAGGCCCAGCCCCAACTGGGGCCATCCCTGAAAGGCCATGCCAGCTCCTGATCTTCCTTTGTATTGTGTGAGATCTTGGTTGCAACTCGATTCAGTTTAACTCTTCCCTGTGACCAATGCTTCTTCCCTCACTCTTTCCTGGGCAGTCACAAGACCACTTCTCTATAATCTTTCTGTACAACAAATCTCTGTCCCAGACTCTGTTTACCAGGGAACCCAATCTAAAACATTCAGTCAATGAAAGACCATGCAATCAAGGAAAGTGATGCTCCATTCTATATTTACTGACAAATTAAGCTGGACAAAACCTACCGTTCTTTAAGAAAAGAAAGTTGTGGGCAATGAGTTATAGTTTATCTCTTTATGTAAAATATAAATGTGTATATTTATGTGTTTAAAATATGAACACATACTCACATATAATCATACTCACAGGGAGATATCTGGGAAGATGTTAGCCTAAATATTGCATACTGCTGTTCTCACGATAGTAGATACCATGCTAATTTTTCTTGTTGTTTTATCCCCATAACTAGCCATAATGCCTTGGGCATACTAGGCGCTCAATAGATAGATACACAAATAACCAATAAGCACATGAGAAGATGTTCAACATCACTAATCATCAGGGAAATGAAGATCAAAACTACGCTAAGATACCACCTTACACCTGTTAAGATGGCTATAATGACTAAGACTAAAAATAGCAAACGTTGGAGAAGGTGTGGAGAGAAGGGAACCCTCATACACTGCTGGTGGGAATACAAACTGGTGCAACCACTATGGAAAACAGTATGGAGATTCCTCAAAAAACTAAAAATAGGACTACCATATGACCCAGCTATCCCACTATGGGGTATCTACACAAACAATTTGAAATCAACAATCCAAAGTAACATATGCACCCCTGTGTTCATTGCAGCACTATTCACAATAGCCAAGACATGGAAGTAACTCAAGTCCCCATCGACCAATGATTGGATAGAAAGGATGCAGTATATATATATACAATGGAATACCACTCAGCCAGAAAAAAAAGACAAATTTATCTCACTTGCAATAACATGGAAGCACCTAGAGGGAATTATGCTAAGCGAAATAAGCCAGTCTGACAAAGACAAACACCAGATGATTTCACTCATGTGGGATATAAACAAGTACTGGGACAAAGAAAATAGTTCAGTGGTTACCAAGGGAAGGGGGGTGAAGGGGGCACAGGAGGTGAAGGGGAGCACTTATGTGGTGACCGTCAAGAAATAATGTACAACTGAAATCTCACATTGATGTAAACTCTTATGAACTCAATAAAAATAAATAAATAACATGCAATTAATTAATTAATTCACATCAAGACAATAGGATTTCAGATGATTATTTTTGTCTTCATATTTCCCAGAATTGTTTCAAGCTGTTACAATGATCATATAACAAAAATCTCTGAACATTTTAAAATGTGTATGCATATATATGTATATAGGCATTTATGTATATGTGCATATATTCCTATATATGTGTATATGTGCATTTATGTATATATATGCATTTGCATATATATATTCATATATATTTCAGTTCAGAAATTTTGGTCTTCCTGATAAAAAAGAAATTGTTTTGAGAAAGAGAAGAATGCCAAAAGGATCATTTATTGACAAGTATTTTAACATTAAATGCCCAATAAGTGTCCTGTCTGAGAAGCCACATACAGTCATACTCAATATTCTTGCAATGATGCAAGAAGACAGTCAAAGCGGATGTGAAGAATCAGATATTTTGGAGAATGTGTTATATGGGAAATGGCATCAGTTATCTTCCACTACACTCAGGAATTTATCTAGTCTGCATTAGAGCTTCATAATAATCTACCTCCCCAACCCCACCTCCCACAGTAACAGGTAGTGGTTGTTGCTTAAAAGATCCAATCTATTGTCAGTAACTTCAGGTCAAAATTTTACTACCAGGGACATTTTAATCACTTTATGGGTGCATGTTGTTGAGTTTACAATAAGCCTTAGTGTCCGCTATAAGGAAATGCATTTTAATAAGATTGTATTTCTTGGGAACGCTTGCCCTTCACATCTCACTGGGAGCTCGCATGGATAATTTTATGATACAGTTATTTACATAATAATAAATATGAACTGAGGAGAAACAGTTGAGCCAATATGAAGAGGATGACAGCAATTTACCATTTTGAAGGAGTTCTTTTGTAATGATATAAAAATAGCTGGGGGAAAAAAGCAGTTATAAGATTATAAATAATCTTAGTACTCTGAACAGAAATAGAAGCTGAATCATCCTGAAATCACTTCAACAACATTTTTAAATGATTCCCAACCTTCCATTCTCCCTATAAACAGATCATTGGGAAATCATCTAATAAAAAATGATTTGAATTTCAGCCCAAGCCACATTCTGCATTATTTAAGAAATTTTATTTTTCTTTGGACATGTCCTTCACTGGCTTCCCTTGAACTGACCTGAGCCCTGGGCCAGTGCTCCTCTGAGATGACAGGACATCTGGGAAGTAGCCATTATGCTCAACACAATGACGGACATTTTTGGAAAACCTCTGAGTCTTTCTTGTCCTGTTTTCCAGTAAAGATAAGAAACATCCATAACTCACTCTTAATAATCACCTCAAATCTTCCATCCATTGATTTAGTCAAACTCTCCTTGGCTAGAAAATGATTAATCCAAATTAGCCCAATCAAAATTAAGCACAATAATACTTGAAAAGTTGGCTCTAAGCAGTCACTTTGAAAGTCAAGAAAGGCAACTGGCATCCTTGTTCAGCCTCAGTAATTTTAAAGTGGAGGATTTCACATCTTATCCTTCTTATCCTTCTCTCTCTGCCTCTTCTGAAAATAGAAGTTTTTTTAGAGATCTTTCAAATGTTAATTCCTCTTCCTAGGTCTTGATCTTCATGACCCCTTTGGTAACTCCATCTGTCAATTATCCCTCTGTTTTCTGTATCTTCTGATTCTCCCTATCTGTTAACTCCTTACCCTAAGCCAAGTATGCTTAAGTCTCTTCCATCCTAGGCAGAAAAAATCCATTATACCTTCTCACCTCTAAATAATACTTTACCTGCCTCCCTTCCCAGGACACCAATTATATTTACTCTTTCCAATTTCTCAATTCCCATTCACTTCTCAGGCCACCAGACTTGTCATTTTACCTCCATCATGACATTAAGTCTGTTGTTCAATGATTACCCAATCATCTAAGCCAAAGAACACTAGCGCATTTAAGCTCTCTGTCCATTTTAGACAGTCTCTTTTCCCTTAGCGTTCTGACACCACTCCAACAGAGCTATTGCATTAACTCACATATTTGATCATTTCACTTTATGCTAAAAGGCTATCAGAAGCTTACATTATACACAATATAAAATTTACATTCCTTAACTTGCACTTATCTAACTACTTTATCATCATCCGTGGCTACTTTATGCAGTGGTGCAATGGATGGGCCTCTTCTTAGACTGCCTCATATTTCTAGAGAGAGAGTACTGGACCCTAGAATCTTCTTATAGGCATCAATATGAAGCCCTGGTAAAAGATTCATGGACTGTGATGTTAGACCACTTCTGCTGTTGGTATCAAAGCAGGAAAGATTCTCTTCTCTTGGGTTCACTCTTCTGTGCTTCTGGTCAATATTAGAGCTTTCAGAGCCAGAGAACCAATATCAGGATTTGTGCATGAGGGAGGTCAGAGGTACCCACCTTGCCAGCATGTAGTCTAATTCTTTTTCATTTCCTTTGAGACTATTTTATTTTATTTTTAATTGTGGTAAAAAAAAAAGCTCATGACATAAAATTTACCACCTCGACCATTTCAACTGTACAGTTCAGCAGTGTTAACTATATAACGTTGTACAATAGATCTCTAGAACTTCTTAATTTTGCAAAATTGAAATTCTATACCCATTGAACACCAAGTCCCCATTTCCCCCTCCCCTTGGCCCCCCACAATCACTATTCTACTTCCTGTTTCTATAGATTTGACTATTTTAGATACCTCATATAAGTGGAACCATGTAGTATATGTCTTTTTGCGACTGGCTTATTTCACTTAGCACAACGTCCTCAAGTTTCATCTATGTTGTAGCATGTGACAGGATTTCCTTCTTTATTACAGGCTGATTCCATTGTATGGATATACCACGTTTTCTTTATCCAGTCATCTGTCAATGGACATTTGGGCTGTTTTCACCTCTTGGCTCTTATGAATAATGCTTCAATGAACATAGGTGTACTATCTAGCCTAATTCTTAATCCTAAATGGGCAAAAGAAGTCTTTTTGTTTCACAAGTGGCCCAATAAATTCCCCTGGGTAGAATCCGGCTTGAGGGTCTAATCATAAAAATATATATTTAACTGGAGTAGTTTCTCTGTCTCTCCCAACACCACTGTCACCATCTTTTTTTTTTTTTTTTTTTTTTTGGCATTTACAGGAATAGTAGAGGAAACCAGTCTATTTGCTCATAGAGATACAACACACAACATCAGATTTCATCTTGCCTTGCTTTTTTTCTATTCAAAATAAGTATATTGCTTTACCAATTATTGTACATTGAAGTTAAGGAGCCAAATACATTGACCACATAGTAAAAATAAATCCTAGACTTTACTATTTTTTGGTACATTATTTCACTCAACATACATGATCTGATTTCCTATGCTTAAACGCTAGAAATACAAAGAAGAATAAGACATTGCCCTACCCTCAGGAAGCTCAAAATCCAATAGTAGAAATTAAGATATGAACAAATAATTATAATACAACATGCCAGTGCATGGATAAAGAACACACTGTACATTCTAAAAGTACCTAAGAGAGGTACTTTTCCAAGCCCAGGAGAATAGGGAGAGGATAACACAGAAAAGTTTCCTGAAGGAGATGACACTTGAACCAATGTTATAGGATGACTAAAAAATAGTGACATGTAGGGGAACATGAGAAAACCAGTTGCATTAAAGACTTTCAATAATTTAAAGACTAAAACATGGACATTGAAAGATTGATCAGCTTAGGAAGAGCTAACTCTTGAGAATGAGGGTGAGACAGAAATATGACTTTGAGAATTGGACTTGAAGTAAGTTAAGTGGAGACAACTAGTGGAAACTGAAAGCCAGATTTTTTTGGAATGGTTTTTCTAGTATCTACAATTTGGGTCAAAGTTATATCAGAGAGATAACTAAAGCAATCTAATATATGGAAAGTAATCTTTCCAATGACAAGAAATTCCTACTTACCATAAATTAGTTAATAACATATTCACATCAACCTCAAAATCCCTCACTATTGCAGTGCTACCTTCAAAATACTTTTAAAGATAAACTTATACTAACATTTCTTTACTCTGATATAGCTATTTAAAATGGGGCTTTACAGACTGGAGTGAGACAGAATAAGAGAAAATTGAGGAGACTAAGTTCCTCAGAGAAGATCAGAGAACAAGGAGAGAGTGGGACAGAGTAATCTAAGTAGCTGGAGCCACATGACTTAAGTCATTTAAAAGCGTGGTGGATCAAACACTCAGGAATATGTAAATGAGGCTAATCTTGTGTTGGCTGAGAAGGGATTTGATAACCTAGAAGGTCTTTCCATTTGGCAGTTAGCAAAGGTACGCTTCTCACTGTGGCTGTAGTGAGGTGTGCAGTTGACTGGGTGGGAAAGTGAATGACATCATCCAATACCATGACAACAATGTGATCATTTCCAGTCATTTTGAGTGTTGCAAAACTGCTACCTGATAATTTTTGTTATTATTCTATGTGGAGGAGTCATCTCAGGAAGAGAATTGAAAGAGAAGACAGAATGATATGTGAAATGTTTTGGTCATGTGGCTACAATGCCCTGTGTTTAACATGGAGTTTTGTTTTTATTCTCAGAATTTAAAAAATAATCTCCATGATCCAGAAAGAAAGTTTATTGAATAATAAGTTATTAATAGAACTGAGAGGCCTGATACATGAATATGACCAAGATTCTTTCTTCAGATATCACAAAAGAAACTTCTGTACATTTTTGTCTAATATTTGATTATTCAGAAAAAAGAGAAGCAATGACTACTTTCTAGTGGCATTCAATACAATAAATGTACTATTCATTTTTTTGTTTTTCTTTAAATGTTGTTATCTCAATGAAAGAAAATTTAAATGAACTATTTGTCTCACTTGTTCTTTCATCCTTCATCTTTCCACACAGCTAGTACGTGACCGAACAGGATACGATGATGCATTTCCAGGTTGATAGAATTTTAATGCCAGGCTTTTTTAACCTCTCACAGCGTGATTCATTTTTTCACCTTTGAGGAATTTCACACTTGCCTTATAGATTTCATCTCAAATCCACCCCATCACTAGTTTCAATGTTATAGTTGATAACTTTTTCAACATCCCAGACCTTCACTTCTCCCACTTTTCCATTAGCATGACCTTTTGCTTTATTCTACTCTGGAAACCCACATGTAGGAAGCCATATGTTACATCCTATCATCACTTGAACATTTTCTTTTCTTACCGCCAGGCTCACAAATACTGAAGCTGACCACGCTAAAAGTCCCTCTACTATTTCTACTCTTTGTCCTGCCTACTAACCCTGTTTTTTTTGTTGTTGTTTAGACTCTTGTTTTGTCTCCAGAATCTTCCCTCCTCATTTCCCTCCCCTGTTCCTCAGCCAGGTTCTGGTTTCAGTTGGTTCATTTGTTTCTCTGCCTAGCCTGAACCCCATGGTCACCCATTTCTCCTTTCTCCTCTCTCACTAGTTACCAAGAATCCTTTAACCCATCTCAAACTTCCTCTGCAGCTGTCCTGTCAATCCCCAATGTTGGACAAATCTAACCATATGTTTTCTCTTCTCTTGTTATCCTACTGCCAAGTAATACTGGAAAAAGTCAAGAAACTGCCAGTTGGCTCCACTACAAATTTATGATATCTAATCTCAGTTGGCCCCTTAAGACTGCTTGGAAATCCTTTTATTCACAGTGAATTCTCTAAATTCTTCCAAACTTCCTTCATTCTCCTCAAATCCTTAAGTCTACTCCTTTCGCTCTTTGTCAGCAAATGACCTCACCTCCTGCTTCCCTTAGGAGATTGAAGTCATCCAACATACACTTTTTTAGCTATCTTCATGGATTATTTCTATCTGATCACTTTCCTTTAATGCAGAGCATAAAACCAAGGGTAGATCAAGCTACCATGTCCCATCAGGAATAGGGGTGGGAATGGAAGTAGTTCTTCTTAATACAGGGTTATGGAACACAGACACAAAACCCAACAATGGAGGGCAAACCCAAAGTGAGTCTCAGTACAAGCCAATCAAGGGGCCAAGAATGCTGAGAAAGATGATGAGTTTCGCCAGAGGGAGGTGGCCTAGATGAATCAATAGTGAAACAGATGCCTGAGACAGGTTTTTAAAACCACTGTACATTTGTACGACTACTCTGAGATGAGTTAAATTAATTTAAAAGGATTACAGTCTGTCCTACAACTCCTCAGTCCCTGATTTTTCATAGGAGGTGGTGTTTATCCCTCTTTTAAACTTTCCATCTATACATTAAAGCCAATCTCCACCACCTAGAAAGTCACTCTATTTTTTACATTGTCTGTTATAACTTCATCTATTTCACTCTTTGTTGTTCTTTGTTGTCCTACTATATTATTTGTCTTCAAAGCACTGAAAATAAAAAAGCAAGACTCTCCTTTAGCTTCCTGTACTTCCCAGCTACTTATCAACCTTTTCTTCTTGCTGTTTGATGGGTATAAAGTTTCAGTTATTCAAGATAAAAAAGTCTAGATACCTGCTGCACAACTTCGTTAACGATACTGTACTGTACACATAAAAAATTAAGAGGATAGATCTCACATTATGTATTTTTTACCACAATAAAAAAAGCAAATTCTGTGATAACCACCTCCCCTCCACACCTGCAAAGTGTATCCCAACCTATTGATCTCTAGCTTCTCTCCATAACACTCTTCTGAAACTGCCTTTTCAGAAGTTATGAATTTATTCTCAAATGCCAAATCTTGTGGCCTTTTATCAGTCTTTGGCCATCTTGGTTTCAGTGCTGGTGAATAATAACCTTTCTTATTGGCAGTATCTACACTCTTGGGTTCTACAACGTGCACTTACCTTCCTCTCCACCTATTTCCCTGATCACACCTGAGTCTTGTCTTGGCTCACACGTGACTTCCAAGCACTGAAAAGGAACATTTTGTAAGGTTCAATCCTTAGTCCTCTGTCATTCTACTTTCACTTCACCTATTACTCTATGTTACTGACTCTCATTTCCACATCTCTACCTTTGACCACTCTCCCACCCTTCAGTTTCAATTCTCTACCGATACCAAAAGCTCCCTATGTCCAAAGTTAAATACGAGGGTAGGCAACATAAAGTTCAGAATGCATTTTCTTGAACCATATTGTCTAGCTTCAAATTTTGTCTCTGCTTCTTAGCAGCTATGCAAACTTAGACAAGTCACTTAAGCTCTCCATGCCTTAATTTCTTCATCTGTAAATTGGAGATAATGAGAGTACCTATTTCAATACTCTTTATTGTGAGGGTTAAAAAGTTAATTCACACAAGTACTACAATGAGCCTGGTACACAAATGCTCGTAAATATTAGCTGCTATTATTACCACTTACCCTTTCTTGCATAAATCCTGTTTTTCAGGCTATATTTTCTTTCTCAGTTAATGGCAGCAGCATCAATCAGCTCAATCATCCACACAAAAATCTTCACAGTTCTACCTTCTTTCTACACTCAGCTGTGGTTTATAACCAATTTCCACCAACTGCCTAAAAGTTTAATCTTCCATTTTCTTTCCCTCTGCTACTGCCCGTGTCCAGAGCTCCATTATGTCTAACCTGAATTATTGCAACAGCTCCCTACTCAACTGCTTGCCTTCAGTCTTTACCCCCCCAGCCCAGTTCATCTTCAGCTCAATGTTACTTTTCTAAAAACAGATATCATTTTAAGCCTTTTTTGTTTTATTATCACCTTCAGAACAAATTGAAATGTTGAAGACAATGTAGCTAATTTTTCTTCTTACCTCCAATCAGGTACCTCTGCCACCTTCCCCAGCTGCTCCTGCACTCTCAAAACTCACCATGTGCTTTAATTCATCCGTGTGCTTGCAAAAGCTCTTCTCTGTGCCTCAATATCTCATCTACCACGTCTTATTTATAAAATTTATATTTGTCTTTTAAGTACCAGTTTTAAAAGACATGTTAGTAAGTCTTCTTTTTCATATCTCCATTACCTGAGAAAAATAGATAATAGATGTAAATATAGATACATTAATTACTTTGTGTAGTATTTATTTGCTTATATACCTACACTTGATTAGATTGTGAAGCTTTTCAGTTTTGGACTATGATATTCATTTTTTGTGTTTCCAGCTCACAACAAAGTTCCTGACACATAGTTAGTATTCTATGAAATTTTATTGAATAAATCAACGTTCCTCCCAAATGCCCAATACCTACCTCTGTCTCTTTTTAAGCTTACAGAATCTATTGCAGAAATGCTTTTCCTGACAACACTACCTCACTAGTCTCACTGCTTTCCCTAGTTCAAGACTTTCTCACCGTTGGAATAGATTATTATAAGAGCTTCCCATTTGATCACCAGCTTTAATTTCTTCTCCTTTCAAAGCCATCCATGATATTTTGCTTCCAGAGATACCTTCATTAACAATAGATTCTGTGGTGTTGTCCATTGCTCAGAACCTTTCAAAGTCTCCCCTTACTAGAGAGCAAAATGCAAACTCTTTAGCACTCCTCCCTCTAACTTGCCAGCTTTGTCTCAGATACCTTCTCCTCCCCACCCACCACATACACGTGACACTCCAGCATCCTGAACTAGTGGCTATTCTTTTAACCTAGAATGTCCCTACTTCACTATGTTGATATCTTATCCATCTGTCATATCCCAACTGGAATGGCCTCTTTTCTATAAAGACTTTCACAAACCTGCTGGTCATAAATCATCTCTTTTCATCTTGTTTTCCCAAAGCTTAGGTAAAGGCATTTGTTTTAGCGTGTCCCACTCTCCGTACTATATCAGTGTACATTGTTCATACTATAGAATTCTGGATAGTACTCTCTTTTTCCTTCAATAAACTTCACATTGCAAGTCCCTTTCAGGAAGAAATTTTGCCTATCATCATTGAATGTCCCACAATGCATGATACAGAGTAGATAGTCAAAAAGGCTGCTAGCTGAATTAAGAAGGTGGAGTTTCCACCAAAGATAGTGAAGTTAGAATGTGCAGTGGCCAGAAAGGAGAAGGCCCCTGAACACTGGCACAGAGATTGGGCCATGTAAATGTGTCTTGGCCTGTGGATTACTGTCCATAAGTAGGGAAAAGTAAAGGAAGATAAATCCGTGAAGTTGTTTGTGGAGACCTGGGCTGTCAAGCTGAGCAGTTAGGGTTTTATCTGATTGTTACTTGGGATACATTAGAGATTTGTGAGTAGGAGTGTTATGTGTTAAATGCACTGTTTTAAGATTTATCTGATAGTTCATTTTGGAATAAACTCGAAGGAAAAGAACCTGAGGACAAAGATTCCAGTCAGAAGCCTTTTGCATTGATCCACTTTGAAGAGCAACAGTAAGAGAAGAAAAAGGAGAAAGACATTGCAAGGGCAGAAGAGACAAGACAAAAATTTAAATGCAAGAAACAAAGAGAAAGAGGTAGGATTATTCAGACATTTGCCAGACATCTCCTTCAACTAAAAGAAGAACATCCATCTGTGTCTTACTGTATCTTGGTGACAATGTAATATCCCAAGATGTAGAAGTGGCAGGAGATGCTGCCCCCACTCTGACTTACTAGAAGCTGTGCACAAGTGAAGCAAAACGGACAGCAATGTCTGTTGAAAGTAGTCTTATTCTCAAATTTAAAAAATTAGACTTGGGGCTGGCCCCATGGCCGAGTGGTTAAGTTCGCGCGCTCCGCTGCAGGCGGCCCAGTGTTTCGTTGGTTCGAATCCTGGGCGCGGACATGGCACTGCTCATCAAACCACGCTGAGGCGGCGTCCCACATGCCACAACTAGAAGGACCCACAAGGAAGAATATACAACTATGTACTGGGGGGCTTTGGGGAGAAAAAAGGAAAAAATAAAATCTTTAAAAAAAATTAGACTTGGTAAATTAAAAGTTCATGACAATGAAATGTCTTATGGTTATTACTACTGATACTATTATAATCTCAGAGCTCATGATAGACAGGAAGTCAGACATGTATTATAGACTGTAGAAAAACAAGTTTAAAAAGATGCAAGTGGAAAAATAATCTCGGATCCTGAAAAGGATTGCTCAAGGAAAGATCTTAAACAGTAGCCATGATAATTCTAATTTACCTAGGAGAAAACGGCGTACAAGCCCCTAAGAAGCCACTGTAGGAAGAAAAGGAACTCCTGCACAGGTGAGGTATTAAAAGGACCTAATAAGGACAGAATGGGGAGCACCCAGCCAAGGATGAGAATACAAGAGGGCAGGAATTTATAGTGAAGGGATTGTAAGGAACAAAATTGGGAGATGGAAATTTTTTTAAAAGACTATTTAGTTTTGTGCTGAGTTAGGAAAAGGATAAATGCTCTACTTGGAGCCAAATAGAAAGCACAGTCCTATTTTGTGTCCATTTTCTCATTCATTCACTGATTCACCAAACAAACATTAAAGTAGGCCTTACAGACACCAGAGAATGGCACTGATCCTGTCCTCAGATAGCTCACATTCTCTACCCAGGATGTAGTCCCCAGACTGAAAAGCAGAGGGGAAGTCTTGGCAAGAAGCACAGACTAGCCCAGCAGAGAAGATCATAAGGGAAGCCTATCTGGGATAAGTGAGTTCAAGTTGCTCAACCTCAACACATTCTGGGGTTGAGTTTGCAGAAGAGAATGGCACATCCCACTTAATGTTTCAAAATCAAAGACAGCAGAAGAGATGCTACAAATAGTAGCAGACATGAGCAAGACTGAAGGGCTTTTGTTTTTTCACTGTGAGCTAATACAAACCAATGGTGTAGCATGATTGAACCCAAAGCCAAAACAAGCCTATATTATCTTAACAGAACAAATAATGTTCTCACTTCACCTGAGTTATGCAGGTCATCGTTCCAGAGTATTGCAAGCACATCAGTCCTGCCTTAAACGGCATATAGACAGAGTGAAAGAAAATTTAGCTGGAGCCAGAGACCAAAGAGCAGTGACCAAAGGGGTGGTATGGAGAAGGATAGTCAGAAAAGAATGCAGGGGAATGGTCAAGGAACTAGGAGACAAGGAGAGCTTTATATCCTTTGTGGGGGAAAAAGGCAGAAGAGTTTTTAGGAGTGTGTAGTCAGAGGTCTTTTGTACCAATTTTTCAAAGATGCCCCTCTGGGCAGATAAATTATAAAAAGGTGGTCTTTCTAGGCAGACTCCACCACAGGTGCATTCTGCATTGTAAGTAGAAATGGCCGTCCTTCCTCTGGATGAATTCCTACTAGAAAACACCTAGGGAGCTGGAGCTCAGCCTCCTGCTGTTCCCCCGGCCAGGTGCCTTTGGCAAGGGAGCAAACTGCACACCTCTGCATGGCCCATGTGTAGTCAACACTCCATACAAGGCCACAAAAAACAGGACAAACAACACCAATGAGGGGAGATATGGCATTTATGTTGTTCAATTATGCAGTTTCATTAGAGAGGTGAAGGGCGCCAAGGACTGGGGTGACACTTCTTCCCATCTATTTCCATGTATAATTGCTTCCATTTGTAAATCACTCTAAAAAAAGAAAATCACTCTAGGCCTCCTTCTGACCCCTTGAAACACTTCCAGGGGTGGGGGTAGGGGAGATTCATCTGACTGGTGAATTCAGAAGAAAAAACAGACATGCTCTGTTCAGCTACTCCTAGATTATTTCTTGGCATCCATTTGCCTGCAGACAGTGTACACAGCCAGGCCATAAGCAATGTGGGATAAGCCCTGTCACCTTTCCTACGACACACATACACCCAAAGTCTGTATTTTGGGGGAGTAAGTTTAATTCAATGTTATCAAGCTCAGGTAAGTCCATATGTAAGCATACAGTCCCATCTTGTTTTTATTGATAATAAAACTGACATTTTGATCTCTTTCACCCTGACCTCTATCTCTGTCCCTTAAT
The DNA here is from genome assembly GCF_037783145.1 of Equus przewalskii. Classification (NCBI taxonomy): domain Eukaryota; kingdom Metazoa; phylum Chordata; class Mammalia; order Perissodactyla; family Equidae; genus Equus; species Equus przewalskii. Next base: position 20,464,006 of record NC_091850.1, read on the forward strand.
TGGCACCAAATTCCAGGAAAGAGAGAGGGAACTATTTGTTAACACCAAGAGAAGGAATTAAAGAATGAGTACACTCTCAGTAAATGAAAAACACAAGTCAGGATAATTTTTTGAGATATTTTGTCCATAAAAAGAAAAGAAATAGTGAGAAAGCACAATGGGGCCTTCGAGATGCAGTGGCCTATTTAGGAAAAAATAAATAAAAGACTTTAGAGTGAGATCACTGAGTGGACAAGGTTTTGAAACTAGAGGCAGGGAACGAGATTGATGGGACAGCACAGTAGAAATACGCAGGAGAAAATAAATTGCTTCCAATGAGATTGAAAATAAGAATGAGAAAATAGAGAGAGAGAAGAATGCTCAGCCCCCATGAAGTGCTAGGCAATTGCATTGGCATAATCAAGCCCATTTCACAAACGAGGAAACTGACTCACATAGAGGATAGGTAGCCATTGTTGTTTTTAATAGTGCATCTCAAGGGCTGACCGGGGTGGCATAATGGCTGGGTTCCCGCACTCTGCTTCAGTGGCCCAGGGTTCGTGGGTTCGGATCCTGGGCATGAACCTACACACCACTCAACAAGCCATGCTGTGGTGGCATCCCACATACAAAACAGAGGAAGATTAACACAGGTGTTAGCTCAGGGATAATCTTCCTCAAGAAAAAAAGAGGAAGATTGGCAACAGATGTTAGCTCAGGCTGATCTTCCTGACCAAAAAAGAAAAAAAAAAACAACAATACTGCATCTCAGAGTACACATTAAGACAAAGGGGAGGCAGATAGGGGATCTCATGATGAAGAGATTGAATGAAATTATGATATGAAAAAATTGGGAGAAGTCTAAAACTCAATACGATTGTCAAGTTAATCCATGTTCAATTTACAAACCACTCAATCTGACTGTGTACTAAAATCATCTTAAGTACTTGTTGAAGATAGAGATTCTTGGTCTCACCACCCAGCAACTCAGATTCAGTAGATCTGAAGTGGACAGCTGAAATTTGTATTTTTATCAAACACTTAAGGCAGTTTAATGCAGACCAGCTTTGAGGATTCAGCAGTCCTCAATCACTGCTTTCACCATATCATTCCTTGCTTACCAAACTAGAACTGCTCCCATATTCATAGCCCATTAGATATAAAACCCCCTACTTACCTTAAAGACTTTTCATAGTCTAGTGTCACATGACCTAGCTAACCTTATCACACAGCGCTTTTCAGCACAAACCTCTTTGCGGCAGGTCTCCTCAGTCCCCAGTTAGGGGACTCACCACCTCCTCAACGTCTACCAAAATTCTGCATAGTCTTTAAATTCCAGTTTAATTAACACATTTTGTCCAAGAGCACCTCCAGTGAGCATCACCCCAAAGGTTCCTGCCTTCTCCAGACTCAATACATTTACAATCTGTGTCTTAGCACTTAAGATTTAAATATACACCATTGTTTGCTGCTTTCTGAGTCATGGGTGTTGGTCTCATCTATAAAATTAACTTGTAAGGTACTTCTTTGCATGCACTCCCACCTCCTACGATGTTCATGGGTCCATAGTGGGTACTCATGAATCAATATAGTGAGAGAGAAGAGGAGAGGAAAAGAGAGTATGTTATGGCGAATGTAAGTAAAAGTCAGACACATCAGCTCTGCTTTCTTCAGTATTAGCTTTACTCTTAGGCAGACCCTTTTAGGTAGTGGCCCTTTTAGGTAGTGGCTCTGGATTTACTTCCTTCCGCTAAGTCACCCAAGTGGAAAGAGAATTCTTCTTTCCCAGTTGCTGCAGCTGAAGCCCCAAGTCTCACCTTCATTGGCCACAGTTGGGTACATGCCTGTTACTAGAGCAAGGGGTAAAATTAGTCCCACCCAAGTCACAAGGATAGATGTGAAGGAGGGTGATTGCTCAAAGGGAAATTGGGTGGCTGTTACAAAGAGCTAAGGGGAAATAGTCACTGGGAAGGGAAAAATAACAGATATCTATGTTTCCAGATTAGATTTCTAGTGTTCACATAGGAAATGCAAAATTAGAAGCTTGTAGAGAAGTAAATCTTTCAAAAGAGAGTGGATAGGAATCCAAAGAAAACTAAGAAATGTGGAGTTTTAGGGAACTTGGGTTTGAAACCACAGTTACTTGGTTTCCAAGTCCTGTACACAGTAAAGCGAGCATCTAGATAAGGGAAATTTGGGAGGATGAATATGAGAAAGCTACCCAAACTGGCTGGAATTCGGCTCCAGATAAAAATATCCCCACCTTGTCCAGAGAGGCAACTAGAGAGTCTCCAGTGTCCAGATGGAGACATCAAGAGCAGTTAGGACTCAGAAAGTGGAGATGAGTATAAAAAGACTGATGTATTAATCCAACGGTAACTACATTGAAAAATGTGGCTTGCCCAGGCAAATCTAACTTTTTCACTTGAAACAACTTGGTGACAAAATCTCTATAATGGTTTAAGCTCTTTTAAGAACATATGCTAAGAACAAAGCCATATCACCTTGTTCAAGATAATCATTTCCAAAATCCTGAAAAGGCAAAGCCACGGAAGTACACATGTGTGCTTTGCTCCTTGACTTGGGGCAGTCCACATTATACATCTGTATACATTTGCAGTGAGGACACAGTGGGTCCACTTTATAAAGGCTTTACAAAGCGCATTAACTGGTGTGAGGCCACACCTGTTGAAATTTATGCATGCTTCCCCTTTTGGCTTGGTTGTCACAAAGAAAAGTTCCTTAAAGTTATTGTCAACATTATGATATTTTTAGCTAAAGACAGAAAGAAGATTTCTTTGATCTTCAGTGATGACTCATTCTGCCCATCCCCTAGAGACGAAGTATTAAAATGAAAAAGGAATCAAGGAGCAGGGATTCCCTTGATTTAAAAAAAAAAAAAACCTACAGAGTAACCTTAACAATGATAATTATGTATAAAGATGGAAATTCCTTTATGTGGAGTTTAAACGAATTGAGCCTCTAAAGTTTCTCCAGTTAAAAATATCCTACTTGAATGCCACTAACATTTGACCAGAGTTTGGACATAATGTTCACTGGTAGTTCAACTGCACTGATAGATAGGCGCATATGGACTGAGCACCAAAATTTTCTCTTGCATTAAGCAGTAGCACAACTTGTATTGTTTTGCAAAAAAGCTAACTTAAGTTTTAATACACTAGGTAAAAAGTAAAATCTAGTTATCTCCAGGGCTTGGCTTTAATGTTTACAGAATGCTTTAAATCTGTAAAATAATAAAGTTAATTCTCTAAAGTGGGTTGGAAAATGTCTTGCATACCGTACCTATTCAAGGTGGGCCAAGATAGTCATCTAGCTGTGGCCTCATGAAGGGTCTCAGATTTAGACTTTTAACACTATTTTCACATAATGTTATACAAGTATTCCCAGTGACAGATTGCCAAGATTGAAAAGAAGTTGATGTTCTTTAAACAACTTTAAATGTGCATGCTATTACCAGACCATACCATTCATTATGTATTATAAATTAGTATATTTTAAAAGATAACCTGTAGTTATTATTTTGTGAATTGCCTGATTACGTTGTCTTGAATTTGAATAGTTAAAAGCATGGTTAAATATAAACTTTTATTTAAAACTAAAACACTTTATAGAGGTATGATTGGCACAGAAAGCTGTACGTATTTAGTGTACACAACTTGATAAGTTTGGAGATCAGTACATACTTGTGAAACCATCACCACAATCTATGTCATAAACATATTGATAACCTCCACAAGTTTCTTCTTGCCGTCTTTAGTTTTTTCATTTTTATTTGTGTGTGTGTGCACATATGATAACACTTGGCATAAACTCTACCCTCTTAGCAAATCTTTGACTATGGAGTACTTTACTGATAACTATAGGCACTATGCTGTACTGTGGATCTCTGGGACTAATTCATGTTACATAACTGAAACTTTGTACCCTTTGACTAAAACTTCCCCATGGCCCCCGCCCACCAGTCCTTGATAACCACCATTCTACTCCCTGCTTCTGTGAGTTTGGCTATTTTAGATTCCTCATGTAACTGAGATGATGTTTGTTCTTCTATGTTTGGCTTATTTCACTTAACACATGTCCTCCATGTCCATCCATGTTGTTGAAATTTCAGGACTGCCCTCTTTTTTAAGGCTGAATAATATTCCATGGTATGTAAATACCACATTTTCTTTATCCATTCATCCATCAGTGGGCATTTAGGTTGTTTCCATGTCTTGGCTATTATAAAATTTTAGTATATGCTTTAAGTTTTGTAACCCTGTATTGGCTTTTCTTAATAGTTTTATATTCAATATTTTCTGACCCAGGTCTCTTCAATGACATTGAAGAGGTCATACTTATATTTAGAAAAGGAGAAAAACTCTTTGTAGATTTGTTCAAGGAGGAGAGGGCAATATAGCATCAGAACATCTGCCCCCACAGCACAGCCGGGCACCGATGTCTTATCCGTGGGAATTGCTTCATTGTGCCTCCTTTGGGGCAGCATGGGCTCACCTGGGGGTAACACTGTAACCTGATTGTGAGGAGAAGAGGACAGGTGCAGAAGAAAAGCTAAGAAAGCTGGGAGAAAACACCTCTGGGTTTCTTCTTTGGCGGCAGCTGTGATGCTAAAAGCTTACATTTCTTAGAAAACCCATGTCTCTAAGTATCACACTAATAGTCGTGTCATGGGTTTTCTGAGACAATCTTAATTTGAAATATTATATTATGTTTCTGAATCTGAAGTTCATATGCATATATGTATATATGGTTTCTTATGCAGAAATAAGAGGAGTAAAGGAAAATAAAAAAGGTCTTTCTCTTTCCCAGAGTTTCAGAGGACATCTGGAGGTATATATGTTCTGGAGCCAGAGGAGAAAAAAAGGGACAGATATATTGTGTCCATTCCTTCTTACCAATCACGGTGTGAAAGGTGAAATTTCTCGGTGAATCTTGCGTCAGGGGCAGGGAAAATCTCTTATTTATACATATATAAGCTCAAATGGCTTGGCAGTATATACATAGTTTCACTTTGATAGCAGAATAAGCTTTCAAGAATTCTGAAATATAAATAAGAAATCAAATAAAAATGATATAGCTCCTATTAAATAAAAGCAAAGTGTGCAGCAATGTAACACAAAGCATTGCTTCTAAGGGTCTGGTGACAAATCACTTGAGCCCTGCTCCTAAGAATTATCTCAGATCTGGAGCCTTACACCAGAATTATACACCACATTGCACATTTATTTATCAGTTAGGATAATGCGGGGTTGATCTCTCTGAAGCAGCTGTCCATTTTGTGCCTTCATATTTTAATGCATCTTCAGGACACAGCCAACCAACCAGCTTAAATCTTCGATTGGCAGGACAGGATCATAACTTAGTTTAACATTTCCTCCAGTGATTTTTTTCTCTGCAGTCGAATAAAGTCTGTCAAAGCTCTTTCTCATAACATAAATTCCAGATGTTTTTGGCTTCCCAAAAGGAAGATATAATAGGTTTGCTTTTACTAATACACTTAGATAATGAAAATAGAAGCATGGCTATAAAGTCCTTTTATATGCTTTTCATGTTGAAGTATGTAAGCTATAATATGTGTTCCTGTTCTTAAATGAGGTCTATATGCAGAAAAAAAAAAAAAGATTTAAAGTGGGAAGAAAATGGAGTTGGTATTAGGCCAAGCAAAAACACAGCTACTTTTGATGAAGAAAAATCAAAAGGGTAAAATATACTGTAACTTTACACTTTACATTGTCTTCATTCATTCTGCATTCAGGAGTCATTTATTAGGAACCTATTGTGTACTCAGCACTATAGGATAAGTAAAAGGCAGAGCAAATATTCTATAGGAAAAGACGAGGCTTTTATCCCCCAAAATTAGGAAATAGTCAAAGGCAACATATAGGCAAATGTAAGATGGGCTTCGCTAACTAAACATCTGAGCAATAAAAGAAAATGAGCTGAAAGGAATAATCATTAGCGTGAGGTTCATCTGGGAAAACACTAAGGCAGAAAGTCTCCAACATGTGGGCCTCGGACTAGCCCAGCAGCAGCATGGGAACCTGTTAAAAATGAACACTTTCAAACCCCACCCTAGATGTACTGCGTCAGAAACTCTGGAGTTGGAGTCCAGCAATCTGTATTAGAACAAGCCCTCCAGGAGGTTCTGATGCCCACTGAAGTTCAAGAACAGCTACAGGAAAAGCTCCGTGGGAACGGTCCTCACTGAGTCATTGTCCGCCATGAGTCACTATTGCCTGTCTGTGTGGCAAGATATATCTAGTGTATCTAAAAAATAGAGTCTTCGCCAAAATTATTTCCAGAATAACCCTCAGTAACAAGGTCCTGCCATTTAAATCTTCTGTCCTTGAGCGTAGCCATGAGGAAAAACCAACTTCAGGCAAGGTCAGCACAGAATATTCTATTTTTCTCTCACCAGAAATTCATGAAACTGAGGGTCATGTCACTTCTTGCTGCTCCAGGATTCTAATCAGTGACTGATGTGGGCATGAACTGACCCGACTGTAGCTTTTAGCCTCTCTGGGAAGGTATTCAAGACAGCCCATGATGTGTTTACTAAATTCATATAAGCTGTTTCAAAATGTGTCACATTCAAATCATGTGGACTTTGATCTGAAGGGGGAGTCTTTCTGTCTCTTTCTCTTTCTGTCTCTCTCAAACCCACTTGCACTACATACTTGCATTTCTTCTTTCAGCCTCAGGATTTTATTGAAAACTCAAATTTACTTTCCACTTGGAATTCTGAAGCTTTATGCACTCTAAGTGTTTGACTTTAGTTTTTTTAATGGATTTGGGCTATTATATATTTATCTTTTGACCTGGAGATTTTTTCAATTTACCTGAACCACTGGGTGACATGTGTTATGAAATATAAAAACTTATTCTTTTACTTTATCCTTGCCCTTTGGATGTTGTGACTATATGATCCACCTTTGGTTTAGGCCACTGGTTCTCAATCAGGTACAATTTTTGCTCCCTGAGGACGTTTGACAATGTCTGGAAACATTTTTAGTTATCACAACTGGGAGGTGGTGCCACTGGTGAGTGGTGCCACTCCCTCTAGATAGTGAGTAGAGACCAAGAGTGCTGGTCCCACAATCCTACAATACACAGGGCAGCCCCCACAAACAATTCTCTGCCCAAAATGTCAATAGTGTGGAGATAAAGAAGCTCTGGCAGTCTTGGATTCTACTCTGTATAAAAGAGAAAGCTGAACAACCAGAAAAAAGCATGCAGTGGGATTTAGCAATGTTCATGCTCCTGAATTTTCAGGAGTTCCTTCATGAGATCAATGTTGGTTTCCTCATGCCTAACAACCCCTCTTTTATTTTTTTTTCTTTTTGTATACCACTCATAGTGATTCTGCTTTTCTTTCTTTTTTTTCAGGGAAAAATTCACCCTGAGCTAACTTCTGTTGCCAGTCTTCCTCTTTTTTTTTCATCCCCACAGCCCCAGTGCATGGTTGTATATCCTAGATGTAAGTCCTTCTAGTTCTTCTATGTGAGCCACTGCCATAGCATGGCAGCTGACAGGTGGTATGGTTCTGCTACCGGGAAATGAACCTGGGCCACTGAAGTGGTGAGAGTGCCAAACTTCAACCACTACGTCATCAGGGCTGGCTCGCAACCCCCCTTTTAAAATAGAAAAATCTTTTCCTTTATTAAAAAAATTAAGAAAAAAAGGAGAAGATTATTGCTGGACACTTGTGGAAACATTTGGCAGTAAAACTTCTTATTCATAGAGCCACAGGTCACAGAACTTTTGAATTATAAACTCCTTACAGCTCCGCTAATCCATCCCCACCACCATCACCATCATTTTCTAGAGTGAAAATGGAGGTGAGATGTCCAGTTTAACTCATCTGCTTGCCCTGGTGAGAGGGTCATTCAGGTCTCTCCTTTGCCTTTGCCCCCTCCCTCCTTCACCAGTTTCTCCCTTCTTGCCATTATGTCCTTACTACATCCCTTTCACCTCACTTCAATTGTCTCCTTTCCCATTTCTTTCCTCTCTCCTATGTCTCTCCTTCATCTAGTTTCCAACACACTCTCAACCTTTTTCTCTTCTTCTGCGCTTCTTACTCTTAATACCATGCACCTTCGTCCATGTGCAGATATCTGGATTTGTATAACGGGAAAAGAGTGCACCCTTTTTGTAAGGTAGCTCACACTTGTAATCACTCAGAAATTATTTTAACCTAGTTCTGGTTTTTGAAAACTGTTTCCTCTCTTGTTCCAAGTAGACTAGAATCCTGGTCTTATATATGGGAAAAATAAATTCAGAGCATAGCTTTAAAATAACCTAAAATAAAATAAACCCCAGTTTAGAAAAAAATCAAACGGTAGATGAATGCTTCTCACTGTGCCCTCCTCATTCTAATCCCCATGCTAAGAAAAAAGTCTTAGATTAAAAGGAAATTAGTTATTCATTTTTTATTTGTCAGTAACAGTAAAGAGGAAGTTTGCATGTGCCACACATCTAATGATAACAATCAGTTTAATGTCAACAAAATAACTGATTTCCATTTATTTGGCTATCTAATTTCTTCTTTATTATTTGTCCCAGCTAAATGCCATCAAATTTGTGTGTGCATGTGTGTGTGTCTGTGTGCACATTACACTGCTTGAATATTTAGGATTATGCAAAGCCAAACATTGATCGAAAGATCAATAATTATTTAAGGACAATTACACCATCTTACATGGCATATGCTATGTTTGCATTGAATTCTGCATTTGGATGTACCGTGTTTCATATTTTCCACTATATAACGTGCCATTGCTCACAATGACAAAGAATCTTCTAATTTACCAGGTTTTGAATATTAATATTGACTATACTGGCTTGTATTTGCTTGGGTCATGAAGATTTAATAATTTAACAATAGGTCATTGGAGTTCTGTTGTGTCATCAAATAACTATAGAATTTATGTTTTATCAGTGGCAAAACCATCATAGTATTCTAAATTCCACTTATTGTCCTTCAGCTGAATGCTTATTGTTACCCTTTCTCGACATGTTTTCCCATCATGAAAATTAACCCACTCTCTATGTTTCTGGAAAGAAAATAAACTGCTCCCTTGCCAAGATATTCATTATGCTGCTTCTTTCCTTCATGAATTGTGATCTAACAGTAGCCCAGCGAAAAGCCCAAGCTTTTGAAGTGTTGTGCTAATTTGATTAATACGTAGTTACATCCTGTTATGATGCTCTTTGCCATATGCATTTTAAATGGAAAATGCAGAGTGGACTACATTTGTGTTAAAAACACAGCATACCAAATGAACAGTACTGAAAACAGTCTGTAATGACAAGCTCTACAGCCACTTTAAACACACAGAAGGTTATTGTTTGTAGGTTAATGATAATTATATTAAAATACATGTTTTTACAACAATTAAGATGTCAATAAAAGTCCTAGTGAGGTTAATACAGCTGCACTTAAAATATTTATTCTTTCAGTAATTTAAGAATAATTCTATAAATATCCTAATAAAATTGTCTAAATTATGTGTATGGATATAGACATGTATATAAGGAGTTCGTAAATTCTTTGGGAAAAAAATGCCTAAGTCACTCCTAAGATACTTATAGAACCAAAGGATAAGAGACTACTTTCCTGAAGAGAGATTCACGTTTTCATGCTTAGTACCGAAAGGAAACTAGCAAATTTCCAGGCTTGGTAGAAATAATAGATTGGATCTTACTAAGATTGTGTTGATGAAAGGAAGAGAATGAGTCCTATAACCAGATTTGTCCAAATTTCTTCATGTTATCTCAACCTGATTTTCATCTCTGCAGGCATTGTAAAGGATTGTGACACTGCATTCTTAATACACACCTAAAGTGGATGCTAATGGTCTTAAAGATATGCACAAATGTATCTTTCTAATATGGAAAAGTTGATAAGCATCTTATATCCCCATTTTTGGAGACACGTGTTCAACTTTTTTTCCATTTGGAACATACATTTTTATGGTTACAAAACGTTTTCCCCCTTCCACTTAGCTTTTTACAATGACTAATAGTGGTTTACAATAGTTTACAATGGCTTAGTCTCTTTAAGTACTTTCATTCAGACTTTTCTCAGCTTACATACTAACCATGCTGAATTTGGCAGTTGGTTAAAATTCATGACTGTGCTTTCCACCGGGTCAGATAATCCTAAGGAACTGAAGAAAGGCATCAAACATTTTCACGGTATCTCATCAAATTTGCTATCTAGTAATCACTGTCTCTCCACTTGTCACCTAGAATATATCACCTAGAATCAGTTCAGTAGAGAGAAAAATCAGAAGCCACCGTTTTCTTAAATCTGAAAATAGTTGCTGTTACTTAAACCTGAAATATCACTAGAAGAAAACTTTATATTGGTGTACATTCATCTTGTAGTCTATAACGTCATGTACATGGGTAACAAGCACTTCAACCATTTTTGAAGTTGAAGCAAAATCTTTTCTCCATATTCAACTGTAGAATGGTTGAGATTGAAACAAAGTAGCACCATAGTATAGTGAAATTTATAGAGGTCATTAAGTATCTATGTCCACTTCTCTTATTAATCAGTTCTGTGCCTTGGGGGAAAAGTGTCATTTTCCCTGAGTTTAGACTCATCATTTTAATGTCTATCCATTAAAATGTATTTTATAATGTTCTTTTAATATGTTTGACCACTGTCCACAGTAAGAGATACATTTTACATGGTGACCCAGGACACACACACACACTCCAAATTTACAACTGAAGCAATATTTTCATGAAACAGCACTTTATCTTACAACTCGCAATGAATGTTGATATTTTCTACGCTATTCTTTTGCTGTTGTTGTTCATTCTGGTTACAACCTGTTAGGTCTTACTCTTGGGGTTTGAAAAACACTGACCTAATGATATCTAAAGCACAGCCCATCTCCACCCTCCTCTCACTGGATTATGTGAATGTGTTGCTTCTCATGGACGCTGATAATATATTTGCTCACTTTTGCCATGAGTGGCATCACACTCTATCAATTCTCTTTTGGTTTGGGGTGGGGTTTCTATTTTTCCATTTAGGATTTACCTGTTTTATCATTATAACTTCTTGGTCAAAACTGACAATCATTTGTCTCTATTCACATTGTAATATTTCTTTATATAGCATAGTAGATAATATTGTGGGTTTTTTAACATTCCTCTCAAAATTTCAAAATAAAAGCTGTTTTATAGATATTGAAAGTTGTTGATATCACGGAAAAATTATTTCAGTTAATAATCCACAGATAAGTAAAACCTGTGATACCATAAGAATTTAACATTTGACAACCACAGATCAATATGAGTCTAATTTCATCATCACATTCTTCCCCAAGAAAACCAAATATACCATATTTATTCTAACCATTGACATTTCATCCATTCTAAGTAGTGAGATTTGACACAAGTTTTAGCCCACTTGGCCCACCAAAGCTCAAGAAAGAACATAGCCAATATTCTCAATAAGATAGAAGAAAAGGGGAGAAAAAAATGGAGATAATTCTGAGGAGTGATTTGAAAGCATCAACATGGTAAGAACAAACTGGAGGCAGGCATGGAGCATTCAGCCTATTCAATTCATAAAGGCACAACTTCTATAGTGTTATATGTTCTTGACATTGTCCCACCTGTTTTGTTTGGACACACTGGGTCTAATAGACTGAATATATTCATGCTCTCCTGTTTGCCCTCTCCTCCATAAAATATAGAATCTCTTTGGCTTGAGTATCACAGAGTACAGTGCCTTCCACATAGTAGGTGTTCAACAAATATTTGTTATTTAGATAGGATTTATCTCCTGAATGTGTCAGACGCTAAATGCCATCACTATAACTCATGCCAAACCATCCCCAAAATTTTCTCTGAGCCAGTGAAAATCACCCTAAGAAGTTTAGGAAAGCTTATAAATTTTCTGGATAGTCTGGTGTAAAGAGGGGGAAAAAAGTGGGTTCCAACCAGATTATCTATAATTTAATGTTTCTGCAATTTCCTGTCCCTGCCCATGCCACCGCAGCCATAGCTACTTCCTAAAACCATAGCTTAAGTCTATGAGTCAACTACTTTATTGGAAATGGGCATTATAATTAAATTAGAGTGAGAATAAACACTGACCTAGACTTTTACTGCCTGGAAGGCCTGCTCAGTTCTTTAGATTGGTACCGTCTAATAGAAACATAATGTAAGCCACATGTGTACTTTGGATTTTCTAGTAGTCCCATTTTTAAAAACTAAAAAGCTACAGTTGAAAATAATTTTAAGAATATTTTATTTAGTCCAATATATCCAAAATATTATGATTTCAACATGTAATCAACATAAAATTACTAATCAGGTATTTTACCTTTTTTTGTTGTAAATCTTGAAAAGGCAGTGCACACAGCTCAATTTGGACTAACCACTTTCAAAATGCTCAGTAGTCAAATGTGGCTAGAGACTATCATTTGGGCAGTGCAGTTATGGATCATTCTGCCTGATGATTTTGGAGGTGAAAAGGGTTGATCTCCTCAGATAGAGATACTATTTTAAATTTTCAAAGTTTAAAAGCAAACCTTGGGGCTAGTTATTGAAAGACAGAGAGCCCTTGTCAACATTAGGAGATTATGTCCTCTCTCCAACACACTCACATCCTCTCCAAATTTCCTATTGATTACTTCCCCAGTATGAAAGAGGCAGGAAACAGGAATATCCTTTCATGGATGTGGTTGCCATCTTGACTGGTGTGGTTTGCACTAAATCCATTAACATTAATGCTCCCCATAAGAAGCTTTGGATAAGTAGCTTTAAAACTCTGGATGATCAACAAAGAAATAGATTTTCTTGGGGGAGGGTGAAATTGTTAGAAGAGAAGACAGGAAGGAGGCAGAAGATCTGAGTCACAGTACAAAAATTGATCCTGAAAAAAATGTAGGGATCCAAGGCTAACTGAAATAATTGCAAAGTTTGGGGAGCCCTGCTTTCCTATCAGCCCCATTTTCTTTCTTCCACCTTCTTTGACTCTCTTAGGCCCTCTGTAGCACGTGAGCAGCCGTGGGACCTTAACGGGCTGTGTCTGAGCCAGGTACAGTGAATGTGCCCAAAGCAATACTAAACTAGATTCTTAGCTTGTCAGGGTGGTCCCCTAGGATGTAATAGAATGAAACCACTATGGGTCCCATAGATCAAGGCTTCTCAAACTTTAGTATACACGTCAATCAGCTGGGGAAGCTTGTTAAATGCAGATTCTGATTCTGGAGGTTAGAGGTGGGACCAGAGATTCAATCTCCCAGATGATGCCTATGCTATTGGTCCTGGGACTACACATTGAGTAGCAAAATCCTGTATCAGTGGTTCTTAACCCTCTCTGTACCTTAAAATTACATACGAAGATTTTTTTTAATATCCAGTACTCCATCCCAGATCAATTAAATCAGAAAGTCAGTGGTCAGGGGTGGGGGGGACGACAGGAGCAAGTGGAGCAAGTAATAAAACTTTGTAAAATTTCCCTAGGTGACTAAAACATTCAGCTATGTTTGAGACTTATTGATCTATCTTAATTCCAGTAAAATCAAATGACCTCATTTATCTGCCCCCTTGCACCAGGTGCCAAGTCTTCATAAGAAGCTGCTAGATTCCTCTTCCCACTCTCAGTTACACTGTCAGCTCCACACCCAGTTTCTTACTCCCTATTACATCACTCTTCTCCCTTTACTTGATTTTCAGTTCAATTCAATCAATTAAGTATTTATCAATTGCCTGACAAGTACTGTGAAGGAGTCAGGAGAACCAAAATCCCTACATTCTGGGAAATTTGGATCTTACTCGGAGAATTTAGAAAATTATTGTAAAGTACTGCAACTTATCATACTCAAATCCCACCCAAGATAGTGTTGTTGATTTCCAGGAAGTAGAGGTCTCGACTAAGTTTATCAGAAAAGGCTTTTTAAATTTGGTGTAAGTCAAGATCAGAAAGCACCTTTGAGCTGCAGTAGTGAAGGCTCTAGCTGAACACGGCTCTAATAACTAGCTAGTCTTCCTTGGGAGAGCTCACCAACTGAAGAAGGCCTTTAAGATCACGTCTAGGAGACTGAAAATACTAGGGAGCTTGGAATACAGTTGTTGGAAGGGAAAAGGAGAAGAGATTGCTAAGGAATATGGGGAGGGGGTTTTAGAAAATGTAGCCATGTTTCCAGATACTCTCCATGGCCTCAGATGGAGACAGTGATTGTCAAAGACAAGCGCATACACACACATCGAAAAAGACCAGGCTAAGAGTTATCAAAAGTGAGTTTGGAGATTTTAAATGACTTGAATGAATAGGTAGGTTTTGGATAGGTCAAGAAGATATACGGGTTATTTCTGTCTATGAAATCTGAATTCCAATCAGAAATTGGAATTGTACATGCAGAGCTTACGAGAGAAAGTGACCTGGTTGGGACCAAAGGATACTAATGTGAGACAATGGAAGCCAAACTGGAGATCTTTGAAAATGAGACTTTGTTGAAATTGAGGCTAATCATAAGTGCCGCATTATTACAACTTCTGAACATGAAAGTATTTTAGTTATACCAATTGTATGGCAGTTTAAAGACACGGTAGTGGCCAAATCACCTGGAAGAAGATGGCTGGTTAGAAAAATAAATTTGAAATATTGAAACTCAGGTAAGATAGAAATGTTGACAGCAGGAGGCTGAGCTGAGGGCAGATTGAAAAGATGGGATGGAGGGGCAAATGTTGATATGACTTATTGGGCAAATCTCCATGACTTAAAAAGCCAGAAGGGAGAGAAAGGGGCACGCTGAGAAGGGAGGTTGACTTGGAGTGGAAACGAGATGAGTTCTGATTTTAATATACCAGATTTGAAATGACCTCCAAGAGAAAACATCCTGAAGACTGACTCTGTGAGATTGCATGGAAGATACCTGGGTAAAGATAATGGATGCTCTGACCCAAGTAACTCCAAGAGAACAATGTGAATGATTTAGAAACATGAACAATAGGGACAATTCCAAAACATGAGGCAGAATCCTTGAATCCTGTGTGCTTTTCCTCTATTTATATATAAATGAACACAGTCAATTAATTCATCTACCTCTCCAAAAACTAAAAATGAAAGAATCCTATGATAATTTCTACTTGGCCTCTCCTAGATACCAGTACTGGTACATCTAGCCAATGTCAGCTAACACTGTTCACCCTAAGGGGGAATTTTTAGCCATGCCAAAGGTTTCCAGTGACCTTAAATTTTTAACTAAGTGAACTTGGGCTTGTAATACCCATTTTTCACTCTCTTATCATAAACCAAATGCCCACCATTAAGTAAGACATTTTCCTTGCTGGATAAATGTAGCTACCAGTGTTTTTCCATGCCTGAGTTAGTATAATTATTTACTTATTCATTCATTCTTTCATTTGGCCGATTGAAATGTTTTGGATTAGCATTCATCATTTTCCTTTCCTCTTTTCTTTCCTAGGTGAGTGGAAAGTTTTATAACCACGAGACATCTTCTTCAGTAGGGAGTAGTGGGGTTTGGGAGATCCCAACATATAATCAAACCTTTTCTCCTCCTATATCTCTAGCTGAGGTATCTCCCCTTATTTTTCTTAGTGTCCATTATGGCACTTATCCTTTAATATTTACCAGCAATAATCTGACTTAAAACCAGGAATTGCTTGCTGGAGAAGGGAACAAAACAATTCCTTCCAACCAATCTGGTTTTGTATACCCATTAATATGGCTACATAATAATAGGAGTATACTGTGTTAATAGTGTCAGATAATGGTTAAAATTTCAAATAATACCATTTTCAGTCATTTTGGTCCTCATAGTATTGGAAACCATATCCACCATCATACTGTGTTAAAAGGACATCAATGCATCCTGACTACTTCTATTTTTATGCTCTAAAGAATATTTACATGGTGGAATTGTTTGTTCTTCAAAGAAGATAAACATAATTTAGAAAAGAGAGTAAATATTTAAAAATATAGAAAATGAATGCAAGTAAACATCTTTAAGTATATGATAGCAGCTGATAATGAATTTTTTCGAATGACATAATATTGTAGAAATTACACAAAGCACTGTGGGAGAAGCACACTGTTAATCAAATATGTCAATGTATCTTCGTGGCTGATAGCTAACAAGTAAGCACTGACCTAAATTTTACTGGAGAGCATTTTAAAAGCATTAAGCATAGGCTGTTTACTTAGTTGATGCAATAAATATAAACATGCTTTGAGTTCACAGTAAATCCAAAGTACAGACTTTAAATAATTCTAACATTTTAAATCAAATTGATTAATCACTAAAATACATTAGAAGAAACCGTTTCAGCAAATTTTTTGTGAAAAAGGTCTTTTAGTCAAATTCAGTTCCTCCATTTCTATCTGCTGCATGTGTAATTCATGAACCTTTAAACAGTATGAGATTATAGATAGCTAAACTGACATTTGTACTTTCACTTAGCAGCCTGAATAATCAGCACACTCTAAGCTTTTTAAATGTTAAAGCAATCATTGCTTTGAATTCATCTTGTGATGTCATTGCCGCTAACAACTGACATAATAAATTTGAAGTATATGAAAGCTTGAAAAGAATATTAGAAATATGTCTCATTTTAAATACATAACAATTAAATGATGTACAACAAGAAGTATGTTCTGATCCATCTATTAATGAAATGCTCTTTAAAAGTGTGATGTATCATTGCCATTTTTGTATGTCAGAGCTTGAAGAGAGTTTCATTTAAATGTGTTGTGCTTTTTGTTCAGAGGCAGAAAGAGCAATATTATTACACCATGATAAGAATGAGAATATAAGGATAAATGAATTGTGTTAATGAATCTGTATACAAGTGATAGTTACATTTGCAACTTATGAAAGGAACACCAAAGGCATACATAATATTTGTATTTTGCTAGGCCAAAAGTTATAGATTTTATATTCACAGTTTGAAAGAGATAATAGTCATTAACTACTCCATGTTAAAATAATTTGAACTAGTTAAAACATGGACTTTTTGCTCCTGAAAGTGGTGTGTGTGTGTGTGTGTGTGTGTGTTTAATTTAGAAGCCGAGCACCTTCATGGATGAGACCCTTCTTACGAATTAAGTGGGGCCACCCATGTAGTTAGGATACTTTGAGTGAATCCATTTATCTCTGCTATGAAGATGGGCAATAACCAGCATTTGGAAGAGAAATATAATAGTTCTATTTCCATTATCATTGGAGGTATTTGGTGGACACAGCACGGTTTACTTACTTCTTCCCCACCCACGTGGGCCCGAGGAGGGCATATTTGCACAGTATTTTCTTTACTGGTCCAGGTTCCCACTAATAAGTAAGTAGACCACCAGACTTGTCTTATCTATGTTTTTGTATGTGTCATGGTAACTGGAGTATTGTGGGGGTCGGGAATAACATTCTAAAGAAATGTTTAAGATGTTCTTGCATGATGAGCAGATTAATCTCTAGCATGCTCTGTTATCCCATATTCCAAACATTTGAAGCAAATTAGGCCAACTGGTAAAAGCATATAAACAGTTGTGCCAAAATAGCCATACAGGATTATAACATTCCCTCTAAGAAAAACATGAACAAGTTTGCAGAGCTGAACCTGAACACAAATAGTTCTTTAATAACTAAACTGTTACTCCAGAGTTGGTGTTTTAGATGTTATACCAACTCTAAATTGGAAAAATGTTCTCGTATAATCCAGAAATGTTATCTGTCTTTCCACTCCCAATCATTACACACATTGGCTTTCCAAATTTTCAACATAAAATTTAAAAGAAGGTGGAACTGAAACGTTTTGTTTTGTTTTGTTGAGGAAGATTAGCCCTGAGCTAACATCCACCGCCAATTCTCCTCGTTTTGCTGGGGAATATTGGTCCTGAGGTAACATCTGTGTCCATCTTCCTCTACTTTATATGTGGGATGCCTGCCACAGCATAGCTTGATAAGTGGTACATAGGTCCGTGACCAGGATCCGAACTGGCAAACCCTGAGCTGCAGAAGAGGAGCATGCGAACTCAGCACCATGCCAAAGGGCCGACCTCTGAAACATTTTATTTAATGGACTGAGGAAGTAAACTATCAAGCTGAAACTCATCCTAGAATTCTGGCTACTTAAAATCACACTTAAGTTAATTAGGAAGTATCTTTTAAAGTCAGATAATTCTCATTTTGGACAGAATTTTATTGATTCTGATTCAGTAGAATCTTGTTCAAAATTCTTCAGTCATTCCCCTGGAAATGATGGCCAAATCCATCTCTCTCATTTTTAGTCCTAACATTCTTATCTCCCACCACTGCCTTACATGGACCCACCCCACCCATACATACACACACCACATCTAAGTGAATTAATCCTCTCGTATTTCTTGGTCATTCTGCCAGAGCTTCTCCTACTCCCACTTTACTTACCACAATTCTACTTCATTCAAAACCCAGCTGAACTTATTCCCCTCTGCCTGCTCCCTTGCCCACAGAAACCATACTACATCAGTTTTGCCCTTGGTATACACAGATCTATATCAATCGATCTTGGATTATTATTATATTATAGTGAATGATGAATAAATGCCTGTTATTTATGACAATGATGATGATGATCATGATGATGATGATGATGACAATTGAAGAAGAAGGGGAATACAGGTTGGCTGGAGGTATTTTTTCTCACAATATGAGTAGTTAAGATATCCGTGAGCACGCTGGAGACCTGTTGCCAATCAGATCCCATTTAAATGAATCAGAAAGCCCACATAAAAACCAGGGAAAGATCACACTCTCTTGGATACACTAGTTGTTCTAGGAAATTGAAATCAGGTTAAGAATATACTCAATTCACTGAAGGGGAAAATAAAGTAGCTCATGCTTAAAATGACCTACCAGTTAGAGCATATGAGTATATCTCTTTTCTATGGAAGTCTTTTAAGATACATAGTTCACTGATTTATATAGAAAAAAATTCATCTTTCCTTTCATTTATAATAGTTAACATTTATTAAAAACTACTTATATGCCAGACTCTGTGCTACCAACTCTATATTTAATATCTCATTTATTCTTCAAAAGAGCTCAATAGAGATAAATAAAATTGTGATCAAACTCAGATAAAGATAAGCTGGCACAGAGAATTAAATAATTGTCCAGAGTCACACAGCTGGATTAGGTGAAGGATTCATAGGTGTGTCTGGAATCAAAGGCTATTCTTTTAATGTGATTCTAGCCTCCAGAAAAATGGTAAAGAGAGACTTTTTCATCTCATCAAATTTTTGGAGAATGTCTCTTACTACTTCTGTGACAGTCGCAAGTTCTTTAATCTCTCTGAGCTTCAGTTTCCTCATCTATAAAATGAGAGATGGTCATACGTAAACTTTATTATAGTTCCTCAAACACAGTAGATTTTTAGATACCTCATAAATATATTTTCTATCATCCTGTTATAACAAATCTGAAACCAGTCCTCGCAGATCTGAATTTTTACTGCCTCATTGCTTTTCACTAAAGCTCAATTTTCTCTTGTTGTGTTGGTTCTTAAACCAGCAGAATAATTTCAGGAACTTCGGCAAGTATAAATTTTGGTCAGATCAATCAGCATGGTGATATAATCAGGAGGGCAAGAGAATATTGACTAAGAAAACATGCAACCAAAGAAATAGACCGTCCTGATTGATTAGACTAAATGTTGCATGTAGAATGATTCTATGAAACATTCTCAGCGCAAGCAACAAGCACAGACAAGTGTCTTCTTTATGCATTTTCAATATCCTGCAAGTGTGAATATACATGTGAAGGGATATTTATTTGTTTATACCATGACTCATTCCATAAAGGATTTAACAAAAATTACAACAGACTATATATAATAAAATTAAGAGAAAACAGAAATATGAAAAAAGTTTTAAAGCTTGTGTCAGCTGAGGCAGAAGTTCAAGACTATGTAAACTTAGAGGACAAAAAATCCACATATAAGGGCCAATGTAAACACAATGATAGAGTTTCAAATTTGGCCCGGACCATTGTAGGCACTAAAGAATCAGGTATATAATGCACATTGTATTTAAAGAGGAGGAAAAAGGAAAAGGAGAAGGAGAAAGAGAAGAAGGAGGAGGAGGAGGTGAAGGAGGATGAGAAGAAGGAGGAGGAGGAGGAGGAGAAGAAGGAGGAGAAGGAGGAAAGAAGAAGGAGAAAAAGAAGAAGACAGCAATGGCAGCAAGGAGGACTCTTCCCAGCTTGTTAGGAAAATGAAGATTTGTCCCAGCACTAAATTCTAAAGTAATAATTACATGAAACTATAGGAGGAGTATTGACTGACACAGTGAACAATGTCTTTGATAGGATTTCTACAGTTGCTTGGGTGAATGGCTGAGCCTGTGTGAGTTTTGTACTTTTGCATGTCAGTATACTTATTTATACTTGAGGTTCATGAATGTTGCGTGCCTTGTGTGGGTTTATATGTAATATGGAAACTATAGGGACATTTAGTATCATAGCCTTTGTACTATACTCCTTTTGACCAAAATCTTTGTGGTTGGTTCATATTTTGAGCCTATCAACACATTTACAACCTATTAAACCATTTACAACCACATTAAAAAAATGACTATTTGACAATGTAAACTTCATTAAAGTACCCCAAAACTTATTACATCTTAATAACCAGCTTGTGTTGGTTAATTTGATTACATCATCATTAAGACTACTTGAAAGATTTTTCACAGTAAGAAATCATAATTAGGGCAATTCTGCTAAACAAGAATCAAAATTTAAAGTTGATTAAAAGTGGTAACACTTCCAACTAGAATCAAAATTATTCATTGATGATCCTCTTTCTCCAGAAAGATCCAGATAGTTCTTTCTAGTCTTCCCTAGTGGTAAAATAGAGGTCAAGTGCAAGTTCTAGTTAGTTGAAGCACTTGTAGTCACCATTATATATTTGAATTGATTGTATATAATTCACTGACTCAAACCTGAACTTTAATTCTACTTTACTTATTTATTCAATCAACAAATCTGTACTGAGTATATACGGTGTGCCAGGATGGATATATAAGAGTAAAGAAAATATAATGCCTTTTATCAGGTCTTGTGAGAAAGACAGGCAAAGAGAAGGTTAAAATACAGTGTAACTGTGCATGGTGTGGATAAGAGAGAATATAGGAGGGCTCCTGACCCAGGCCTCAGGTGTCAGGGAAGGCTTCCTGTCATTTGATTGGAACCACTATGAATAAATATGAGTTATCCAGATGAAAGTGCAGGAAACAATGTTCTTCAAAGAGCAAAAAATATAGGCAAAGGTACAAATAACAATTGTGAGCACTTCAAATGGCGTAAAGTATCAAATGATGGCAGGAGAATGTGACAAGACAAGAAAGGAGCGCAGGGCAAAGGCCAAATCATGAAAGGATTTACATGCTAAAATCAAGGAACTTCAATTTTATCTTGAGTCACATTACTGAAATGATTGAAGGATTTTTTTTCTAGGCAGTGGGAAAAGATTCTCTTTTGGGGTCGAATTACTATGGTTTCTCTATGGAGAACTAATTATCAGGGATTGAGGCAGACACTAGTAGTTTCCTACCTAAAATCCTTTCTCTCCCTTTTGTTTTAATGTAAATGAACCAAGCTGAAATGCTTCACTTTCAAGACTCTCTTGCAGCTAAAAAGGGCCACATCATGCAATTTTGACTAATCAGAAGTAGGCAGAATTCTCTTGGAGAGGGTTTACCTTACTAAATAAAAAGGCAAAGCTTTACAAGTAAAGTGTTCTGTCCTCTTTCTCCCTTTCTTCTTCTTCTCTCCTGAGATGTAGATGATTCTGAGGATATGGAACCATCTTGTATTTATGAAGATAAAGACACAATTAAAGATGGTGAGGTATAAAGATAAATGATGGGAATTCAACTTTTCATATAATATCAATATTTAAGAAATGAATGGAGGAAGACCAGCCTGTCAAGCAAATCGAGAAGAAGCTATCACAGAGGTAGGAAGAAGACAGTGAAAGCATAATGCTATTGAGGTCAAAGGGAGAGAGTATTCAAGAAAGAGGGAGAGATGAATAGCATGAAAAGCAGCAGAGATCAAGAAAGGTCATGAACAGGGATCCTCAGGTATATAAAGAAAAAGCAGCTTCTCTTTTTTTAATCAATGATCTAAACTTTTCCATGAATCCTCACCCTACTGAGAAGTGGAAAAACTTAGACTTTCTATTAATGATATCACAAATTCTTCTAGTTCAAAATTTCTCCCTATTTTTACAAAAGTTCCTTTTGAATAAGTTCTCAGTCTTTCAAATGACTTCCCTCCCCATCTTTATCCTCGAGAATGTGGGAGTGCACAAGAGCTTACTGGGTCTTCATAGTGGAGAGGAAAAAGAGGCCTTGGACCTATGTTCTATACTCATGTCTCCACAGTGAGGACCTGTTTTATTCTGCCTTATGACTGGTCACTGCCAAGGTACAACTGACTGCATAAGGACTTCTGAACAAGCACCAACATCCACTACTGTTCAATACCAGCCACAGAAATTGCTTCCAGTCGTGAAGGTATGTGCCCTCAGTGATCTGCTTTTCTTGTCCTTAGGGTTCATCTGGCCTAGCATTCCAGCTGTGCTCTCAGCTCACCGAGGTGGGTTGAGATTTATGCATTGGCTGCAATGCACTTGAGGCTACAGCCTCAGCAGAACCACAATTTGTCATGATGCATAAATCTCCTCAGCTTTTGCCTGGAGAAGCACCCAACTCATGCACTCATCTCCTTCTGCAATGTTCTCTGGAGGTTTCTGCTACACCCCTTGGCCCTTGATGTTCCCTACTCCCACTGCACCAGAGGGAATGGAACAAATAGACTTTAGAGCCTAAAAGTCTCATTTATCTCTCTCTTTTCTATTTTCCACTTTCTCTTCTTCCCTTCCTGAGTAGTTATGAAACTTTAGTATGTATCGGAATAACGTGGAGGGTTTATTGAAATCCAGATTTCTTGACCCCACCCCCTAGTTTCTGATTTAGTCAGCGTGGGGTGGATTCGGACAATTTGCATTTCAAACAAGTTCCCAGGTGATGCTGATGTTTCTGGTCCCCAAACTATGCTTAGAGAACTACTGTTCTACAGCTTATTGATTTGGGGAGGGAAAGGTTTGAATTAAGCCTTAAGTCATCTCAGTCTTAAATTTGAAAGTGATATCCTCTCTAAATAGTGAAGAAAACTATTTTCTGAAGCCTCCAATTACAGCTCTTGACATAGAAGTTAAGGCATAGCTAAAAATTAGGGATTACAAAGGACAAAAATATATTTTTGTAGTAGTCCAAAAATATACTCTCCATTACATCAAGACAAAAGGTCATTTGTGGCTTTAGAGAGTGCAGTTTCAGTAGAAAGAGGGAGCAAAAGACAGATTCCAGTAAGTAGACAAGGGAATGGGAGAGGAGGAGGTGAGCAGACAGTGAGTATAAACAATGGCTTCAAAATCTTAACTGTGAATGGGAGGATACAGAGGTGGGCATTTTTTTCCTTTTTTTTTTTTTTGTGGGAATGGGGAGAATGAGGGGAGACTTGAACATGTCAAAATGCTGATGACAATGACTAGTGAAATGATTTGAAGACAGAGGAGAGAGTTTAAAACGGATCATTTAAATTCCCTGATGAAAGGAAAGGAAATAGAATCCAAAACCCAGGGTGGGTAACTACACTAGGAGGGTAAGGACACTGCATTCATGGTGACAGAAAGGACAGGTGAGTTTGTACTGGGAGTCAGGAAGTTTAACAAGTTGAGTGTATGAGCAGACACATGGTGGGGTGGGGTAGGGAGCTTTAGGCATCTGGAGAATATTTGTGAGAGCCATTCTAGAGAATGAGAGTAGACTGACTATGGAAAGATGGGAGGATTGAAGTTCCAGTTGCCATTACTAAAGATTTTAATAGTATCTGTGCCTATCTAAACTCTATTTGGTCTCAGATCTATTGTTAGATATTCTCTTGTTTTGGCAACAGCCCTCCTGCCTCCAGCCCTCCAGCCTAGGGGCAAAGTAGCTTCCTGTTTTTGCTTATGTCTGAGTTCACTTGCAGTTTCAGGAGGGTTTTCAGTTCCCCAGTCAACAATTCCCACATTAAATTCCCTTGCTTTAAATACTCAAATTGGTTTCTATTTTCTGGCTTGACCCGACTCGTCCAGCACTAAACCTTTTGGTTGAGAGATCTGATCCTCCAGTGGACGTGGATGAGGATGATGGAAACAGCCCCTGAAGTATTGCCATGAAGGAGTGATGGTGGAGCAAAGGGACAAGGAAGTGATTAACAGCAGGACACTGATGACAGCAATAGAGCTTGCATTTCTGGTCCAATTCAATAACGCAATGCCAACACTGTGTAAAACAAGAGAAAAGCCATTGGCACCATGAAACCACACAAAATAAATTCTACTCTATGTCTTAGAGATTTAGAAATCAGGCATAAGTGTTTTTTTTTTAAAGTTGCAGATGTTGTAATTGTTTAAGACAATAGTTACATGACTTGTAGAATTATTTTTACATTGACTAGGCTCTGGAACTTATGATAGAAAAGATTTTTCTCAGAACTATACTCACTAATATTCTTGGATTCATGAGTGATATTAAAAAAAAAGCTCATTTTTTCCCCTTATACTTTCAGTGGAACTGCAAGATTAGATGATTTATTTTTATCTAACTGAACCCCTAAAGCAGAAATCAGACATAGTACTTTTGTTTGCTCAAAGCGTTAGGACTGTCTGGGATAACAGAGGATGCAGAAGTTTAAATGACAACTCCAAACCTCATCATCATTTCTCTTGGCTCCTATGCAGCCATTTGTTAGTTCTAATACATGTGTGTGTGTGTGTGTGTGTGTCAGAGAGAGAGAGATTCCAGCTTCTTGGGCCAGGATGTTGAGTAATAAGTGAGATAAAGTGGTATGTGTGATATGATGAGACCAGCACAATCTGGTGGGTTTCACAGTATGTACTGAGTTCAAACTGATAACATATATGTATGTGTGTGCATGAATTATAACATACATTTTGAGAGAGAAAGAAAAACTCAAAAGGAGCCAAGAAAAATTCTTCACAAGATTGTTTCCAATAATAACAATAGAAAAATAACAATGTCATTAGGTATTTAATACTCAGTTTTATAACTTTTTTAAGCTAATAAATAACATAAAATATAGGCAATTATATTTATTATATTTACTTAAATATTCTCTACATTTTTCTGATGTGGTTACGAGATTAAAAATACCTGTCCTTATACAAAATAACCTTCCAGGGGAAAGGTAAAAAATTATATAAAGAATCCTAAGTCAGTTAGTTGCCTTTAACGGTACCATGTGCAATTATAGGTCCAATTGATCAAAATAATGTATCAAATGTAGCTCAATAAAATGTATTCTTTAAAAAAAGCTTTCAGGACAGTGGACACATTAAACAGATAGGTTTGTGTCTCTTAAACCAGAGGCATTTTGATAGTTAAAGAATCGCTTGTGATTTTGTATTTATTTTCTACCACAGTTCATTTCTATCTCTTTTTACTATGATATTTATTTTTCCCACAAAAGCGTTTAGGAAGTACACCATAGTGAAATGTGTTCTTTCCTTGTTAAGCCTGTTTTCTCCCTAATTTAACAGATAATTCATCTGTAATAAAAGTTTACTCTAAGGTGTAAATCCTTGGAGGTTACTTGTATTTAGAGAGACAGCAGATGCACAGTGGACCAACTATATCCGCTCAAAGTAAATCCTATTCCTAAATACCCTTTTCTTTAAAAATAAAAATGGTTGATTTCCAGCTAAAGGTCATGACAGAAAGGAACATTTAACAAAATGCTGGCCTGCCCTCCTTGATTGATTGTGTAGAAGTCTAAATTTACAAGACCTGCAATCTGGTAGAAATCATTAGTAAATGTATGTATATTTGCAATTTATTTAAATTTCCAAAGTCTTTCACATCTCACTGGGGAACCAGGCTTAGGCTATGTTTTTAGCTACTTTTGTACAGATAAAGAGTAGAGATACTTTTTAAACAAGAGTTGTGGTTGTTCTAGCTGGACTGCCCCTTAGATCCAGCCAGGCTGGCTGCTGGGATAGTTAGGCAACCCCAAACGTCACAGTGCTCCACATACCTCCCTTCTCTATGTTTTTAGTGAACAGAGTCCTATCAAAAAGTATTTGAGAACCCTTAAATAAGTGCCCAATCATCTCCTTGTTTTGACTGGAGCCAGGAGCTCATGGGCAAGGACTAACATGAGTCCAAAATTGAAATCTAGGCCCACACAAACATGTCTGGATGTATTTCAGAAAAGAAAACAAGGCATGTGAGAGAGAAATCCCCATAAGTAAGTACAAATGGGAGATAGACTCAGCAGCTGAGGCTGGTTGGTTTTAGGAATGGTTTATGGCTATCTTTAACCACCCCAATCCCTCCTCTCAACCATCAGGGAGAGCCTGTCACTCTGAGAAAATCAGACTTTGCTAGAAATGGCCAGAATTCATCCCTACAGGTCTACAAAGCTCTACTATTCATCACCCTTCTTTCTCCTGCTCCACCCATCATCGACAAAAACAAAAAGATTCATTCATAAAAGGGATAGACAGTTTCTTAGAGGTCAAACTGCAGAGATCCAGAGGCACATCATAAGAGCTCCAGGAAGTGAGAGAAAGTGTAGATGTCCCTGGCCAGAGGTCGCTATTCAGGTGACCTAAGCAGAATACCAAATAAACAACAGACTGTACAGTGTCCCATAGGCAACATGGAAGGCAGACGTCCAAAATAAATTAACAATTGGTGCCCATAGTCCAAGATCAGCAATGCAAAGTTAGGCACTGGAATGGAAGATGTGGATTTCATGAAGGTACCCTGGGACTCTGAGAGGGAAAGCTACCATTCCAATCCCCCAACAACAAGTTTATACATACTTAATTCTGAGGCATCTCAGAAACATTTGGGAAGAAAACCACAGGAAGATGTTGCATTTCCTTCCAATAATTAGGTAGTATTTCAGAGCAGAGAGATGAGTCTATTGCCCAAAATGCCGCACACATTGTTCTTCCTGGCTTGGAGCATGACTGATACACATCTAAATAGAAATGATTGTGTACTGGTGTATCAGAAGCAGCCCATTTCAAGAATTAGCTCATTGTACTTTCTTGCTGTGGCCATTAACTAAAATAAAATATAAATTTGACACTAATTTTATCATGTACTAGTTTTCTATTGCTTCTTATGGCGAGAAGTTACCACAAACATAACAGCTTAAGATAACACCCAATTATAGCTTAGTTCTGTAGGTTGGAAGCTCAATATGGTGGGACTGGGTTCTCTGCTCAAGGTATGAAAGGACTGAAAGCAAGGTGTCAGCCAGACTATTCTCATCTGGAGTCTTTGGGGGGAAATCTACTTTTAGACTCATTTTTGTTGTTAGCAGAATTGATTTCCTTGAAGTTGTAGGTCTGAAGTCTGTTTCCTTGATGACTGCAGCCAGGGACCGCTCTTAACTCCTACAGGCTACCCACATTCCTTTCCACACGATGCCCTCCATCTTTAAACCAGCAAAGCTTTGGTCTCATGCTTCAAATCTCTGACTTCTGGCTTTGAAGTCTAAATCTAGGTTTAAAAGGTTCATGTGATTAGGTCAGGCCACCTTGATAATCTTATCTTAAAGTCAACTGATTTGGGACCTAAATTACACCTGCAAAATCCCCTCAGAGCAGTGCATAGATTAGTGTTTGAATAACTGAGAGAAAGTGCATGTACACCAGAAGCCAGGAATCTTGGGGGCCATTTTAGAATTCTGTCCCCCACATACTAATTCCTATTTCAACTCATTTCACTACAAAATACGCTTTGTTTCACCAAAAATCACAAATAACTGAGTTCATAATTAACGCATACCTAGGACAGAAACAGTGATCTTGAAAATTAACATTAGAACAAAACCAATTTTTCCTCTACCTCATTCTTTTATTTTTTCAATTATATTTATTGATCATCTATTCTAATCATATCTAATTAGAAAACAATACTGGGGCGGTTTTTCTCAAAATATCTTTTTCTATACTCCTCTTTTTCTACAATGTTGAAAGCTACTCCATGATATTGCTGCCTGGGCATCCATTTTGTTTGGCCAAGTCACCTGCAAGGACATTAAACTGTCACTAGCTCCCACATGGAAGTGCACACCCTAGATAGCAACCTGGAGAGGTACAGGCAAATTAAGTCCTCATGTGACTTCCCCAACAACCATTGTGATTACAGTCTACGCTGCTTCCCAGTGCCTGTATGCCTTATGAGACCCTTAGATAAGACCAGATGGAGTTTACCGAGACCGTGCTTTTTTTATTTAAATTGACCAATCCAGCCCTAGCCTAGGGAATTCCAAGGCACTCCACCCATGGACTCTAATAAAGGCTTGGACCCCAGGTCCTGCCTCTCTCTCTCTGTCTGCACTTGGCCTTGATCTCCCCATGGGGCCCCTCAAGGCATACCATGTACTTCCTCCAGGACCTGTGAGCAATAGTCTTCTCTATTTTAAGTACTCTTTTGGTCTGTTGTTGAACCTCAGCTCACCATCCCACACCCTGTACTCCACTTAACAAAAGTCAATTTTACAAAGGCATAACACAGAGTTAAAAGCAATATCAACAATTCAGATTCCTTCCGGTGAACACGGTATCAGATATTACCCTTAGTTGCATGGATTGTTAGGAAAGAAAAAATTTAGAGCAGGAAAGGACCTGAGAAACCCAGTCCTAAATGCTAGTCTTATAATAGATGGCCTTAGAACTGCCTATTTATTGGAAAACTCTTACAAACGAAGGACTGTATCATGACCTCACACAGCCTGTTAAGAAGACCAAGATTTAATGAATAGTGAAGTGAAACTGTCACTCCTCCTCAGAAAACAGCTACCAGTAAATTCCTCACAGAAGGAATCTTGGTGGCACACCTTTTCTCTTTGGCCAGCAATATAATTTCTTCTCAAGTGGGCACACAAATATTTTTGGTGTCCCCAAACCCTACTTGGATGCATAAGATGTATTTCTTTACAATCCTCAAAAGCCAAATCCAGGCACTGTTGTTCTTTCCACTCATCAAGTCTTTCAGCAAACTTCCACATTCAGTTGCGGAAGAGCAGAACGAAGAAAGTATCTAAAACTGGACACTTCTCTATTATCAGAATATAAAGAAAGTTAAGCACTACAGGACTCTGCTGTCAAGTACAAACCAAGCTGACATTGAGATAACATCCAATTCCTTTTCAGGAGACCCTGTGGTGTGACTCAGAGACATCAATCCCCTCAGAGATATTCTTATTAAGATATTTTTCATTTATGTGACACTTTTTTTATTTTCAAAGGAGCTTGCAAAAATTTATTCACAATACTCTATAAAAATATGGGCTATTATTTTTTCACTCTGTAGATGAGAAAAATTATAAAGAGTAAAAAATTCATCTCAGGCCATAAAACAAACAAAACAGATTAAAATATGATTATCCAAACTATCAACCTTCTGCCTACGTTAAACTTTTCTACCAAGCTTTCTCTACCTTATTTTGCCATGTACTCCAGAAATGCTTGGGAAAATATTTTGTCTAACCATCTAAAGAAGGAAAAAGAGAGAAGAAGGGAGGGAGGGAAGAGAAAGGAAGGGAAGAGAATGGAAGGAAAGAAAGAAAACAGAAAAAACTTCTAAACCTTGTTAAAATTACATTTTTTCCCTTTTAGTACTGCTCTTATAATCACTTAGATAAGTCATTTAAATAAGTGCCATTCATAAAATCTTGAATTTCACTTCCTGAAAGGATATTCCTACTGGCAGCTACCAAGAAAAAAGAGTAAATGCTCTCAATTTGTGTGCAGAAAACATAATTTCTTTTTCATTCCAGGGACATCCACAGGTAAAATTAATTCAGCAGCCTTAAGGATCTTTGTAGGCCTCAGGAACACGTTTTCTACTCACATCTTACTTTAAGTTTAATTTTTATGTAATTGGAAGAGTTTCTTTGAGTTGCAGTTGACTAATGATGTTGTGTAAACATGATATTAATAACTACTTTCTATTGTGTAATTTCCTTTTATTTTTCGTAAAATTTTGTAAAATAATGCAAAATTTTTCATTTAACTCTATTTCTTTTGTTTATAATTTTGGAGCCTTTTTTTGGGGTTTGTGTGTTTTAAACCTTTAAATATATTCAGAAGCTCTTGAAAAGCATATAGGCTCTGCTTGATGGCTATGTCATTACTGGAAGCATTCTAGCAATGCACAAAATGGGAAGGCCAAGTCATATACAATGTATTTGGCAGCAGGTTGTCTTTGTAATTTAAGACCTTTCTATTCTAAAATATGTTTTCTGTCGGTCTCCCACCATTAATCGTTCTACTATTGGTAAAGACGAAAAAATTTCTCCATGCTCCTGTGTGCATGCATGCATAAATAAATTAAAAATAATAAATATTTGTTATCCATTACTGCATTAAATTATTCCAAAACCTAGAGACTTAAAACAGTTGTAAACATTTATTATCCAATTTTTGGGGGTCAGGAATTCAGAAGCAGCTTGACTAGCTGGTTCTGGCTTGGACGTCTGTGTGGTCACAGTCAACATATCAGCCAAGGCCACATCCTCCGAAGGTTGATGGGGTTTGAAGAACTCTCCTGCAAAGTGGCTCCCTCATATGGCTGGTAGTGAGTTGTGCCTGTTGTTGAGGAGGCCTCAGCTCCGCACCACCTCATTTCACCTCTTCACAGATTGCTTGAGTGTCCTCATGACATAGCAGCTGGCTTACCCCAGATAAGATCCAAGAGAGAGCAATGTCTTTTAAGACTAGTCCTGGAAGTCACATACAGTCACTTCCACCATATTCTATTTATCAAAAATGAGACACTGTTTTCCATGGTGGCTGCAACAGTTTGCACTCCCACCAGCAGTGTATGAGGGGATGGATGGCGACTAGACTTTTGGTGGTGAATACAATGCAGTCTATACAGAAGCTGAAATATAATGATGTACACTTGAAATTTACACAGTGCTATAAACCAATGTGACCTCAATAAATTAATAATTTTTTTTAAAAAATGCGTCACTGAATGTAATCAATGGCCCACATTTAAAGAGAATAAAATTAGTCTTCACATTTTGAAGAGAGAAGCAACCAAATGATTTGTGGACATATTTTAACTACCACCAGAGATTATGTAAGAGTTCCAAAAGCATTGTCCCTAATGAAGACAAGGCTGAAGCTCAGATAAACAGAGTCTAAGAATTATCATTTATTTCCATGAGCAAACATAAATCTGCCTTCGAGGGCCAGAAATTCCATTTAGAATAGAACCACTCATTCTTAAACAGTCACATACATATTTAAGAATGGAAAGTCTTCTTTTTAAAACAACACTAAGCTCAATTCCTTGGTGACCTCAGAATTACATTTTTTTTCAATAATTTATATTCATTGATCAGCTGAACAGTTTGACACCTTATTTATGGGCTACTGTGATGGATCACATCTGTTCCCAAAGTAAAGTAAACAAATTCCCAGTTTAGATAATTAGACTGAGAGCCCAGATTTGATTATATTTTCTTTTATACTACAGGACTATTTCATTTGGGAGGTATATTTGTTATCTTTTGTTATTGAAAAATTAAACACAAACCTTGAGTAGCTCATGATAGGTATCTTAAAAAATCTAAAACATAGTTGATAATATTAGTAGACCCTTAAATAAGTAGACCCTTAAATGTATGTATTTGTATTTTTATATATGTGTTAAAATGTTTTTACATTTTTCCTAAAAAGCAGCAAAGATCTCTTCTTAACCTGTGATTGTGACAGTCAAGTATATAGTATTTGTATGAGGGAGTGAGTGAGTGTGTGCATGAATGCATGTGGAAATATGGAACGAGACAGAGAGAGGGGGAAGAGTTAGTTCTCACCATCCATGCTTTGAATGCCATGTGAAATTTATTTAACCCACTAGCCTCTTATAGTTGAACTTCCAAAAAGTACATATATTAGCAAGACAGTGACAGATGCAAATAAAACGCATACACAAAATGTAACCCTTTGCAAACATATTATTGAGTCTGCTCTAGCTTCTGTAAGAATCATAACTTATTAGCCTCTCAGTTATAAAGGAATGAATTCATCTTCACATGTTCTTTGGTTGGTAAGCATTCCCACAGTTTCATAGTACTGTAGGCCATACCTAACTATAAAAGCTCTCCAGCCCCTCTGAAATTAAGTACACATAATTTATGGCCAATTATTTTCCTACCAAATATGATATTAAAACATCCTAATGTTTGGGATTGAAAATTAGAATGGTTTACAGATAAAATATTTCTTTGCTTCTTTTTCTTCTCCTCTTAATTCATACCCAATAAAGGAGGTAAAGGGAGACACTCGATTGAGGTTTATGTGCCAGAACTGGACATACTTTTTGCCTCAAAAATGCTTTGTCGAATCATCTGTTATCTCTATATACATTCTTGTGCCAGGTGCCTGCAAGGACTCATTGATATCAAGTGCCAAATAATCTTTTGAAATGTTAATAATTAAGAGATTATATATTTATACATATATACATGATTACATATATTATATACAAAGAGATAAGGCAGAAAAGATATGATAGTCTTTAATATTATTTTTCATCCAAATCTGTCATTACATGCTTCCTAACTGATGTGACACATTAAACTAATTTTATTCTGACTCAAGTAATTTAAACCAAAGAACACTACTTCATGAAGTACTGGGAAAGGCAGAGGTAATAAAATGTGATTATTAAGCCAGTGGACACCACTACTGCCTTTGACAGCAATGATTAACCCTTATCTTCTATGGGCTGGCGCTCATCAGAATTCCATACATAGGCACAGCTATGAATAGTACTTTTTGATACATGTGAAACTGAGGCTCAAAGGTCAGTGACATGTCTCAAGTTGATTAGCAAAGTTAAAAATAGGCACTTTTTTTCTGACACTTTGTTTTCAATCTAGGTATCCCACACAGACCTTCCTTTCTAGGCCCCCAAATCATGTCATGAATAACTTCAGACCCCGAATACCAGATTTTTACCAACAAAACGTAACGAGGAACTGATTCAGAGAATTAAGCCATACAACTGTGTGTGTTTACCCATGTTCAAGGCCAAGATTTCCAGTGAAAATTTTGATGTCTGCATAATGGATCTGTATAAATCTATAAGCCATATTTGGAGTAACAAAGAGCAGAGCACTTGCCTTAATATAGACACGCACCTTCTCCTCATTCAAGAGAACACTTCTCAGCAAAATGCAGTCATGTCTGCAGAGGGAGATTAGGTCATTGGCAACAGTTTGGGCAATCTGTCACCAATAAAAAATATTGCCCTCTGGGGTGGTTTAAGAGTAATAAACAGGGTTAAAGTTAAAGTCTCAAAGGAAAGTAATTTAATGCTTTTGAGCATTTAATTGGGGGTCTCTTTCTTGCAGCTACAAAGATACAAATATCTACACACTGGACCAAGTCCATTACTTGGCTTTAATTCTGTTGGAGGTGGGAGGAGTACCTCAGGCCAAGTGCTTGCTTAATTTAAATAGACAAAAACAAGCCATTTCCCTTGTCCACCATTGTTGAGATTGTTGTACCATAACCTTAAAACAGCTGGTAGCTCTGGCTGTCCCTCCTCTAGCGAAGCTTGGAAGCACTTCAAATGAGGACCCAGGTAACTCGAGGAAACACAGCTCCTTCTTTTCCCGGGACAGCAAGCTGCGGGGAGGACAGGGAGGTCGTCTCTGGTTGATTGGTGTATTCCCAACAACTTCTGCTGGATCTGGCATAGAGTGATATTAGTAGATATTTGCTAAAGTTCCACCAGAATGGCTTCTCACCAAATTCATAGAGGAAATACTGAGTTCAAGACAAAGAGATGGACAAAATATGGGCCACACAAATGGCAAAATCAGAGCTTACTGATTTCAAGTTATTTAGGAGCACTAAAAAATTTCACTTGTCAAAACACTGTATGCCCTATGACCCACTACAAAGACTAAAATTTTATAATTATGGGCTCATACCTATAAAATTCTAGTGCACCTGGGAGAAATAAAACACCGTGCCTGATAACCATTTGTATTTCCTTGTAAGAAGTCTTTAATATGCTTACCTTTGCAGTTTAGAGACAGAAACAGACAGGAAGGGTTCACTTGTATTTAAAACTCAGTTCCTCCAAGAGGGAAGTTTCTCCTACCCTCTGTTCTCCACCTCATCCAAGCACTAGCCCACTGAATTGTAATTGCCTAATTATGTGTCAATCTGCCCCACTAAGTAGTAAGGCTTTGAAAGCACAGGCCACCTTGTTCATTGCTGTATTCCTAAGATTTAAAACCACGTCTGACACATTTTTTATGCCATATTAATCAAGGCTCTCCAGAGAAATAGAACTAATAGAATATATGTGTATATATATATAAATATATATATATATATATACATACATACATAGAGAGAAAGAGAGAGAGAGAGATTATAGGAACTGGCTCACTCAATCGGCCATCTGCAAGCTGGAGAACCAAGACAGCCAGTGATGTAATTCAGTTAGAGTCTGAAGGCCTAAGAACTTGGGAAGCCACTAATATAAGACCTGGTCCAAGCCTGACAGCCCAAGAACCAAGAGCTCTGATGTTCGAGAACAGCAGAAGATGGATGTCCCAACTCAAGCAGAGAGCAAAGGTGCCCTTCCTCCACCTTTTGGTTCTATTTAGGCCCTCAAGAGATCGGATGATGCCCACCTGCATTGGTGAAGGTGATCTTTATTCAGTCTACCAATTCCAAAGCTAATTTCTTTTAGAAATACCCTCACAGACACACCCAGAAATAATGTTTATCTGCACATCTCTTAGCCCAGTCAGGTTGATACATAAAATTAACCACCATAGATGCTAATTAATTATTTCATACATAAATGTTGAATACTGAGGGTACAATTCTGGATAAAGGGTGGTAATCATGGCAAGTGAAGAGAGAAGGAAAGATAAAGAAAGAAAACATTGCAGAATTGACAGCAGTGTCTTGGTCCTCCGAGAATAGAGAAAACTGCAGTGAATGCTCCTGGAATTTAGGAGCGTAGTAGGGCCATGCCTCCCACAAAGTCTCCAGGGAAGAATCCTTCCTTGCCTCTTCTAGCTTCTAGTGGTTGCGGCCATCCTTGGTGTTCCCTGTCTTGCAGCTGCATCACTCCAGTCTCTGCCTGGGACTTCCCAGAGCCTTCGCCTCTGTGTGTCAGCATCTCTGTGTCCAAATTATAGGGACATCAGTCCTGTTGGATTTAGAGCCCATCCTAATCCAGTAAAACCTCACCTTAATTTGATTACATCTGCAAAGACCCTATTTCCAAATAAAGTCACATTCACATGTTACAGGAGACAAAAATTTTGGCGGGACACTATTCAACCAAGTATATTAGCGAAACAAACATAGAAACTAATCTGCGCTTTCTTGTTGGCCTTCACAATTTACAAGATTTCCTGTTGTACTCTACGATGACTTTATCACCAAAGGAGGGGAAAATAATGTACATTTAGGGCAGTTGCAGGCTCTAGAGCAGGCAAGTCTTGGAGAAGTTGCCTTTTAATATCTGTCAAATTACACCACCAGGGATTGATAGATAACTAACCTTGATTTAAGATTTTATCATTCAAAATAATTAACACCTCTCCTTGTCACCAAGCGAATTGCTAGAAATGTTCGTGTAGGTTTGTGCTGTAGAAAAGCGATGTGATTTAACTAGGACCACGACAGACCACAGAGCCCAGAATCAAGTCCAAGCTCTACCACATACAATGGGCAATTGACTCTCTGTGCCTCTGTTTCCTCATCTGTAAAATGAGCAGAAAAACAGAATCTCCTATCATTGGTATAGGAGTTAATGAGTTGATATACAGGAAGGGCTTAAAAATACGTCTGACAAACAAGTAACACTCTGTAAAAGTTAGCAAAGATTATTAGACAACTTTATGGGAAAGCACATTGAGAACGCCACCACAACCATTAATATGTGAGTGCTACTTCAAAGTTATATTATATCAAACTTTATTTTATATGGAGTTTTGTTACTAATTACTAATTTGAAGGAAAGAAAGATTAGCCATTATTACATCCAACAACTGAGCCCAGAAGTGCAATTTTAGATAGAGATGGTTAAACTTTTTTGGTTTCTATGGAGATTATCTACTGAATAGTTTACTTACTGCCTCTGAGCTGTCAACGCACACTGTTTAATTTATAAAGCTGATCTAAACTTCTATGGGGGAAAAAGCCACCAATATTTCTCCAAACTTACTTGGATTTATTTTCAGTGTCAGACAAGACATAACATTTATTATGATTCACCTTAGCATGATGACATTTCATTTTTCTTGCTGAAGAAGATGTTCCAGAAAAAAGAAAAAAGTTCAAAATCTCTTTAGTCTTCTGGATGTCTCATAATAAATGAGGGGGTCTGCTTTGCTTCAGTGCTTCAATAGCAAGAAGTGTTTATATTTTAAGACTAAGCCCCCACCGAATATTTACAAAATTTGTTGCAAGGTGTTGAACTATAAATCTAAAGTTTGAAATCTACATCAAATATAAGAGAAAAGCCCATTTTTTAAAAAAAGTGTAAAACAAAAAGTCAGAAGTAAAAATGTAAATATTTTAAAGGCTTATTTAAATCCTTAAGTGTCTTTCTCATAAATAACACATAAAACTTATTTTATCAAATGTTCTTTGGTCTTGTCTTTCAGAATATAAGACATGGAGTTATCTTAAAAAGATGAGGGACACTCAATTTAGATTATTAGAACTTTGGAGATATTAGAAGATTTAACATGTATATAATGAATATAAAATGAACATTATGTATAAGGTTTTACTGTTTTAAAAATGAATCAGATCTTTTTTGGGCTTTTATAGATGAACTCATATCTGAAACAGTCTTTTATAAATAGCAATGTGAAAAATACTATTCTTCATTCTAACACCTAAATGAAGTCTAGAACCTGGCTTAGTAGGAAACATCTACTGCGTATTTAAAAACAGTGATATTGAGTCAAATTTTCATGTTAAATTTGTTGTGTAGTGATGGTATATTGTATATATCTTCCATCCTTCTCTCATTTTGAACTCACATTTCTAATAAAACTGTATCCTCCCACACACACAGAGAAATTTAAATAACTTATAATGTTGTTTACTAAATATGTTGAATTCTTAAGTGGAATGGCCCTCAGGAATAATCCAGAATTTCCACTTCTCTTGAACCCGGGAAAATTAGTAGCTTTGTAACAAATGCTTGTTGACACAATAAACTGAATAGCGGTACAGATTCTCTTAATTGCCAAATAAATAATGAATGGATCGGAATGAGTTGACATAAATGGAAACCTCATAAAAATTTCACGTTCTATGTCACATTTCACATTTACTAAAAAGAAAGAGAGAGAGAGATTGAAAATAAAAAAAAAAAGGTGAACCAGTTCCAAGGAGGATGTTTAAAGCACATTTGTTTGGAGTCAGCTAAATGGTGTTTTATCCTTTCACTTTTGTTTGTTTCTATAGGAAAAAAAAAAAACAGATAAAGAAAATAGCTCACCTGTACCACCGTCATTACAAACTGGACTGATAAGATGTCCTGCCAAAAACTCAATTTCCATTAAAATGGTAAATTCCATGATTGTATACAGACATGGCCCTTGTGTCTTAGAACACTCTCCCAGAAGTCACTGAAAGTATGTTAACAAATTATCACGCTATTTTAGGCGCAATTTATGCATAATTCATTTCCTAAACAATAGAGCATGAAAAATTACACTTATGCTTTCCCTTCCTTTGGAAGTAGTAAGTGAGGTTCCTATTATAGGTTTCATACTTGTTCTCTAATTAAACATATTTATCTCTGAAATACATTTATCTCTTTCTGTACATTGTTTGCTCTTGAATCAACTAGATCTAACTTGCCCTTCCAGGGCAAGTCATATCAAAAGCTGAAAGTGAAACTTAAGCAATAGCTAGGCATTTTACAATCATATCAGGAGGAACTGGGCTTGGAAGGCAGTAAAGAGATCGTGATTAGGAGCCAGAAGAAGTGAGTTCTTGTTCCTGCTGTGTTTCCAACCAACCAACTCTGTGTGACTGTGAGTAACATACTTTCCTTCTCTGAGTCTGTTTCCTCATCTCTGAAACAATATTTGCCAATGGACGTGCTATTGTACATTGGCCAAATAAAAACATCCCTGGCAGTGAGAATGAACAGCCATTTGCAGAGACCTGAAAGGCACACGTGGGACAAATAGATGTGCTAAAGAACAACCAGAAAGACCAACCAAAATGGACCTGTTTTTTAAAAAGAAAGCTATATTTCAATCATCCTTGATTTACTGCTGACTCACTGCTTTTATTATTCAGATCCATGTTTCTGGAAAAGAAAGTTATCTCAGAATGAAAAACAATTCTCTCCACTCCGAGCAGTTGTTTTTCTGTAGTGCTGTGATGCTCGGGACACGGTTTCTATTTGCTAAACGGTGAATCACAAGCTCCAGCCCAGCAATGACCTCACTCTAGCATCCCTCAATGTGCTGACAGCTATGGAGCATATCAAACAGGGCATTTCTTTATCAAAGACTCTGTCCTTTTTGCCATAACTACATTTTGAGTGAGTATTTTCTCTTCCCCAAGCTGTGATGGCCCTGTTCTAAGCAATCTTCTAGAAATCAAATGTTTAAACAAAAAAATAAGACGTATGGAACTGCGCCTGCCAGGCTGGGCTTATCGTCAAGATTGCTATCTTGGTTTGGGAACACTTCAGCTGGCGTGACCTAGAAAATTTTAAACTGATTCACTGATTTGTATTTTCAGTGTACAAGTGCCCAACCAATCATACAAACCAAACCAGGAAACTTAAGTTTGATTTAAGGATCCTTTAAATAAACATGTTCAAGTTTTCCATCTCTGAAGTAGTCGTGGGCAAAGCTATGCTAAGAAATTAAGAATTCTTATCAGCCAAGATGCCCCACTAATTTTGGAGCAATAGGGCAGCGATCTGCCTTCCAGGAAAGAGGAGAAATAGGGAAACTTTAATCACAATATAAATTTTAAAAATTATTTTTGAACTAGCTTGTAAACTTTCATTAGACCAACAAAATGCAGAACAAAGAATTCAAGGATATTCCCAATCACCTTATTTTTAAAGTTTTCCACAGTTTCCTCGTTGAAACCTTATGTAGACTATTATTCTTATTTGTACTGTTTGCTAATAACGGGTCAGCTCAGAGAAGCTACTCTTTGAATTAATATAATTCCAAGTCAGTAGGTTCAATTTCTATAATGGGGCTTTACTATATATTATTTTCTTTGCAAAACTCCTGAAAATTGATTAGATTGTCAATATAAAGGGTTGGGAGTAATTTTGCTAAAAGTTCTGAGAGGTACTAAAGAGATCCTTCACCTCATGGCATAGGGTTCTGACCAAGGATCACATTCTATCAGCCTAGTCAGTTTGGATGGTTATCTGAGGAGGGTAGGCTAAAGGGACAAACCGAAATGGACACACAGGGCTGACATTAGATAAAATCTTAATGTAGCTGAGGTTAATACTGTGCTTCAATTTTTAAAAACCCACTTCCAGGATGGCTGGTTGCTAATCTTATACCCAGGAACTTCAGGCTTCACAGACCATGACATCTTCACTACCTTCCTGGCACTGAAATAACCTTGCAACTTTTCTGCCATCCTACCTACCCATTAAAACTGACCTACTTGGTGTCCCTTTGCTTCAGGTCTTTCTCTGTTAAAGCTCATCCGGTAAACTAAACTCATGGATTCCTGGAAAGTAATGCATCAACAGTACAGCTACACAATTTAGCGAACAGAAATGGAGGTCATTTTAGGCATTGAAGCATCCTGGTGAGAAATGAGGCTACAGTCAAGGGTGGGGACAGAAGTATGTCCTGAGTTTTCTACCATCCACTGAAAATTTCCAGGTGGCACATGCTGTGGGAACTTTGATACATGCTCTTTTCTCTTGCTTTAACTATGGGTGGATGGGGCTGTCTTTATGTGAATAAGTGCCTGACTGAATGTGCATAGTGTGTGTGTGTGTGATGACCAATAGCCCATTTGATTGACGTTTTTAATCAGTTATTTTATGTCATGTAAATATAATCTCATTTGACCTTCCTCCATCTGTTCAATCTGCAGAAGTAGATAAACATGGCCAAAGAATTCTTTTGCTGTTTCTATGTGTAGCACTAACCAACTGAGGAAATTTAAAAAGAATAGCGATGGAGGGTGTTATGGATGGAATGTTTGTGTCCTTCCCAGACTCACCTGTTGAAATCCCAACACTCAAAGTGATGGTGTTAGGAGGTGGGGCCTTTGGGAAGTGATTAGGTCCGGAGGGTGCAGCCCTCATCATGGGATTAGTGTCCTTATAGGAAGAGACAGGAGAGCTTGCTTCCTTTCTATCCACCTTGTGAGGATATAGCAACAAAGCAACTGTCTGTAAACCAGGAAAAAATACCCTCACCAGGCATCAGACCTGCTGGCACCTTAATCTTGGGTCTCCCATTCTCCAGAACTGTGAGAAATAAACGTTTGTTGTTTAAGCCACCCAAACCATGACATTCTATTATAGCAGCCAAAAATAATTAAAACATAAGGATTATTTTTTTCTGTCTTAGTGACCAAGAAAAACCTTCAGTGCTGTCCCAGGGATGAAGAAGAGAGCTATTTTATTTAAAAAGTTCAATTCAGAGAAGAGTGATGCCTTCATCAACATATCAAACTTCCAAACAAGATCATTAACCACATGTCAATGTTTATGAATGTAAATATCTGCTAGGGATATACCAGAAAACACTTGATTTTCTTCTGAAATATGAACAAAAATTAGTAGGAGATATATTCTTGAGGAAACCACCATTTAATAGTGATTACAGAAGGAGTGGTTTCAGCATCCAGTGTGGAGACAAACACCAAATAAGTCTTTACGCGATTGATTTTAGCAAAGGACCTAAAGTGAAATGCCAATTATAAAAATTACTTGGAAAACATTTGTGAAAAAAGTAGAATTTCAAGGAAACATAATGGTGTAGTCCTGTCCTCCTAACTGGCAGGGAAAAATGATCTATTTATACAAAAAGACATCTTTGGGAAAGCAGAAAGAATCTATATAAAGAGAAGAAGGAAGT
The DNA here is from genome assembly GCF_037783145.1 of Equus przewalskii. NCBI lineage: Eukaryota > Metazoa > Chordata > Mammalia > Perissodactyla > Equidae > Equus > Equus przewalskii. Next base: position 20,505,225 of record NC_091850.1, read on the forward strand.
ACTCCAGAATATAGCAGATCAGATTCAGTAAACAAACAAACAAAAAATCTGTAGCTGAGAAATAATTGGGAGAGTATCTAGCAAGATAATAAATGACACAAAAAAATTTTAATTTATCTAAACCAAATGTTACCTAAAGACTCCTATGTGGTTTATAGGATAAAAATGGTAGGCTAAATATAAGGCATTATTTCCTTCTGTATCCCACCCCCATATCACCTCACATCCCTACTCCTCGCCATTCCACCACCCCTACCATCTCACCCCCTCCCACCCTCAAAATCCCTAACATCATTGGAAAACAAAAGGCTGGTATCAGTGGACCAGAAATTTTTAGGAATTCCCAAAAGACAGAAAGCAGATGGGAGAAGAAAGCTGAGGGAAGCTCTACATAAAACTGTTGGAAATGTTGAGAGCAGCTTCAGGGTTGCTCCAGTTTCAGAAACAAGAGAGACAAGACTCCGGAGAAAGTTCTGGGCAAACCATCAGAATAGTTGATCGGAAAATCACAATGAAAAATTTAAGACCAGAGGTTTTCAAAACTTTTCTGTTTACACCACTCTTAGTGTCTGAGTAGTTTTTTTTATCCTGCTTGGGACCAAAAGAAATACCTAACAGTTCTATTTATTAAGTAGTTAGGTACAAACAAGTTAAGTATTTGTATCTTAACAACTTAACAGCCTCTTGAAAAGGTAATACTCATGATTCAAAGAAAAAATATTTTTATTTCATTCCTAAATAACCACAAATATTTATGAATAGGATGTGTGTACATATTGGGCACTATACAACTTTTCAAATCTTGGAATCAGATTGGACACTGCCATGTTTATTTCCTGTCTCACATTGATTTTCACATGGTATTTGGTTTTTGTCACAGCAAACTTCAAAATACCAGCTTCACAAAAATATAGTATCATCTAAGGGAATGTCACGTGATCTAATTTTGAAACCATGATCTAGTAGTTCCTGCAGTGTCTGACAGACAATGAATATCACTGTGTTTCTCTCGAAATCTTAAAATATCCCAGAGTGCTGCTGTGAGTTTGCTGTGGTGCCAGAGGCATTTGAGAACAAGCTGCCTAGGCAGTCTAAAACCTCCTCTTCTTCTCTTTGTGGCAAGCGGGGGCAACAGCAACATTCGTCACCAGTGCCTGTGGATGCTTGAGTTGGAGAAACAGTGCTGCATCCTGTAGGCAGGTGCATCCAAAGAGAACAGTGATATTTTGAGCTCAGAAGATAGGTTACTTCTATACTCCACCCTGCAACGCAGCCTGAACCTTCCTTGCAACCAGTGAAGGTAAGAGATGTCCACACACAAATAGGAAAACTCGAGTACAAACACAAGCACATTGCCAAAACCCCACAAACATTTGAGTGAAACCAACAATCTAAGAGCAAGGTTCCCAACTCTAAAGTCGGAAGAATTATCATCTGTAGAAAAACATTTTGAGAATGAATAGAGACTTCAAAATATATAGTAATCAATTTCCTACTGGGGATAAGAGAGGCTGCCACCTCCCTAAAACAAACAAAAGCTATTAAGAAAAAGAACAAAATCAAGGTCTTGCAATCTGATTGGCATCATGGAGCCAGATGGAGAGGAAAGTAGCAAACTGGAAATTTGAGCTGAATAGTTTTCCCAAAAATATACTTCATGGATGTGAGTGATAATACTATTGAATGGAATAGTATATGTGGCATTCCTAACACAAGACATGGCCCAGAGGAAATGGTCAAAAAAAGAGCAGTTTTCTTCTCCTTCCTTGGATCCTTAAATTACATGGTCTAACTGGAGTCTTTCTCTCTCTCTCACACACACACACACTCACACTACAAAACCTTTATAGTAAGGAAGAAATCATTATTATCCCCATGTAACAGATGAAGAAATGGAGAAAACAATTTAGGGAGTTTCATTATAGTCACACAGCAAATTATAATGACAGCACCTGTCCAGATCCTCAGATTACTAGTTTGTGGCTGTTTTCATCCTTTCACATGCATTAAATAATCTGTAAAAATTTCACTCAAGATAGAAGAAAAATTAGGGTAAAACTGAGGAACTTCTTTGCTTTGAAAGTTACTGAAGACATTAGAGAGTGTCAAAGTTATAGTTAGAGGAGGACAGAATAGTCAAGTCTTAATTAACAGGCAGGTCATAAACAAATCACCTGGATGGAATGATAGTCATTCAAATATTGTTTTTTAAAAAAACTTAAATGTGAAATTGAGAAATTTTGGATGATGATATAGAATTCCTCATACAAATCCTCATGAGTTACAGTTTTGATGGGTTGCTAACACAAATGCCATCTCTAAAAAATTATCTAGAGGAAAACATGGAATTTTGCTTAAATTTTTAGCAGTTAGAGAAAATATATGTAAATGCAAAAGGTTAGTTTTTTTAAAAAGTATCAGCTTTTAGAGGAAAGGCAGCATGGAATATAGAAGAAGAAATCATGACCCGTTAATAGGAAAGCATTTTTAAGAGGACTGGAAAGTGTGTGAAGAAGAGGAAGTAGGAGATACACTTTAGGTGGATGTTTAAAGGGACTTTTGTAAGAGTGTTTAAAATGAAAATAGCTTAGTTATCATGGGTGAATAAAGAATTGATTTAGATTCTAGAAACCAGATATATCTCATTTCATTTCTAGTTGAAAACTCAATGATTCCACAATTCTTTGATCTTGAAGTTTTCTTCCAACTCCACAATTCAGAGAAATGGGAAAGGTAAGTAAAACTATCTATGAGCACAGACGTATGAAAAATGAGGTCACCAAGAGATCAGTGATGGATTGTACCTTATTGTAACTTTGTTTAAAATAATTTGTAAAAAGAATTGCGCGGCGCAAGCGCCAATCTCTGAGTTTATGTTAAGTCCCTGAGCATAAACAACGTCAAGGAAATGTATTTAGGGAAAAATAACTTCAAATATATATGGAGGAAGAAGTTTAAGCTCTTAGCTACAAGCAAAGAAAAAGAAACAGGTGTCAATAAAAGTTTCAGGCAAAGCTTTTCTATGCCAAAAATGGTAGCAACTAATGCAATTTTTAGCACTGAGTCAGACTTTGTGCTAAATCTTTGACATGCTTTATCTAAGTTAATCTTCCAGCAGCCATAGAGGTAGGAATTAAACTTTTACAAAATTTAGGTGCATTCATCTCTGAAGTAGTGGATGTAATATTGTCTGCCATACTGGAAAAACCTAACACAAAATGTTAAGCAATGGGAAACTTTTATCATCAAGAAGTGAAAGATTTTCTGTGGAGATAGCTAAATAAATTTGGTAGTTCCTTTCACTGAGGCTTAATAGAATTGGGAACAAAGACTATAAAATAATAAAATGCACGTTCTCACCAAACAGCAAAATTCAGCATCTAAAGAATATTCAATTAAATTGCATGAAAGCATAAAAAGACACAATACATTACATTGGTAGGTATCCAACTTAATGATTCCAAGATTTGGTGTAGACCAAAGCTATAATTAATTTCAAGAATAGTTTAGATGAATTAATTTTTAATAAAAAGTGGGAACATTTGTGGTATTTTGATTTATTCATTTAGAAAATAATTCTTAGTCACTTCTAAGTTCTAGGCACTGGAGATACAATGGCAAAGTCACTTTCTGTTGAAATTTGAGCAGAGGGCCAATGATGTGCCATTGCTACAAGGAAGGTATAATTGGCCATTGACAAAAAAGCAAGTCTGGGTGCCTTTCCTGGAAAGCCCCTCAGAGTCCAAGGATGATCATCAGTCTTGCAGGCTTCGAAATCTTATTTCTTAGCAAACCAAGAGCAACTCTGTCTCTCAGAGTAGAATCACTTTGACCAAAGTTATTAAGAGCAATGTTAAAACCAGAATGTCCATTGACATTTATACATTTATATATATATAATCTCAGAGACCTAAATACTCTCATTCTCATAACTCAGCAGATACACACAACAAGCTAAATCATAATCAGAAAGTTGCTTAGTGAACATGGAATCATAATAAAGAGAATTGGGCTGGAATTTCCTTGGCCCAAATCTCTTCTTACCTAACCAGTGACTGGATGTGGACAAGTCATCCTTTGCATCTGTTACTCTTTTGCCAACCCTTCAATCAGGTTTACAATCTAATCTTTGTCAGCTTGGAAGACATTCTGCCTCTTTTCTTTTTTCTCAGATTCATTATATATTGATTTGTAGCTTAATATTTGGAGGGCGATCTTTTGTTGCTTATTCCAAATTCTATTTGCTAACTCACGTCTGCTCATATAACAAAGACAACACCATGGAAGACCCAGGAGGGTTTTCTATCAATTGTTCTTTCATTCCAAAGAAAGACTATATCCTAGGCAAGCTGTAGCACTGGGTATTTATTATAATTATAGATAAAGGCAACTTGCATTCAATGACAAAGACAAGAGTAAAAGAGGCCACCTTGAACCCAGTGGAACAGCTGTGCCCTGAAGTAAGGTTGTTGCCTGGGGGGTGGGGGTGGGGGGGGCGCTTTTTTGTGCTTACCCATGAGCATGTTGCCCTTAGCATCTCAAACAGCATTGCCATTTCACTTTAGAGTCCCTAGTTACAGCTGAAAGTTTAGTGTAAAGTGATACTATACCCAAGGATACTGTTATAAATAATAAAATAAATGATCTAAGCAAAAGTTAAATTTGTCTTCAAACTATATCACATAATTAGTTTTTTTAAATAAATTTCAAATGACATAGAATCTGATATCCGCTGAAATAGACAAAGCTCTTGGTAACTTTTGAGATGCCAATTGTTTCACAGGTGAGTAAATTGTGATGAAGTTTCCTGTAAGACTTTCTTCAGAGGTGGACAAGAGTCATCTGGTCCAGTTTGCCATCCTATGGCGTAGGGTTGTATTGCCATGAAAACCTGAAATGGGCATCGAAACACTTGCATATTAATTCTGAGAATCTTAGAATTCAAAGTTCATTTTGTGGGACAACAAAACAAAATTAATCTAAAGGATGATTCCTGAGGAAGCCATCACCAAACTCCATTTTAAAAAATTCTGACTGTGTAAATTTTAATTTGGGCAATATTAGGATCATCCACAAACTCCACGTCACTTAGCCATAATGAACCATGATTTAATCTTATGAAGAAATCAATAAAAAAAACCAGTGAGACCCAATAAGAAACCTGAGACTATTCAAGACCAGAATTCAGATAGGCATCATATGACCAGGAGAACTGAAGTGGCTACACATTACCTGCAGTCCCGGGAGTTGGAACAACACAGTTTGTCTGGGCTGGGCAAGAAATATCTTGTAATGCCTGGAGGTAGAGGCTAGCAGACATTAGACACCCCACCCCTTCTTCAAACTATGGTATTTTTTTTTAAAAAGTCCTAAGAAGGCAGAGGGCTCTTTGAGTTAATTCAGAGCCTGGGGAGGACTCAATCTGTCACCACAGCTTCCTTGTCTTGCCCCAATGTGGGCTGACCCTTTCTGCATCAGGTGTCTCCTTTAACCGTCCTGTCCTTCGAGTACTGGGCAATTAATTAATCCAGAAACGCAAATTCTGTATACTGGGCTGAGAAAATAGGAACTGATTTGGTAAACAAATGATATGTAAAATATATACACATAGAGTGGCAAGTGACAAAGGAAATTGCGAATGCCCCTAAACACTAGTTCCCATCGATTGGCAGAGAGAATCTAACAGACACAGAGGAGATGGAGCATAAAATTGGGCGGACTGATTCAGAGGTTTGTTTTGATTTTTTTAATCATTTATTAAAAATAAAAATGAGTGTGCGTACGTGTGGGGAGGGGGAACAGGATTCCCTAACTCAAAGGAACCGTCGGCAAACAATGTACAAATGAAAGCGTGCTGTCTAAATCTCCAACGCACTAAATGTAGAGAAATGCGCAATGATCGTGGGACTCGCCGCCGGGAGAAGGCGGACTCAGGAGTCGAAGGCGATCCGGTCCCTGCCAGAGGAGAGCTAACGACTGGACTGGAACTTCCCGCGACTGCCTGAGGTGAGCTTCAGGAGGGGAGCGGCCCCGCGAAGTCGGAGAATGTTTTCATCAGGAAAGCCGCGCGTGCCCCCCTGGGTCAGGGGGCGGGCGTCCCGGGAAAGACAGCCTGCAGGGGACCTGGGGAACCCCAAGTGGCTCTGCTGCTCAGCAACAGGCTGAGCAATGAATTAAAATCATAGTAAGACTAATAAAACGGTCTGCAGACCAAGCAGAACTGATTCTTGTCCTTTAATGCTGGGGCGCTCAGTGTCCCAAGGATGCCATCCTCCCCGCCGCGCCACCTCTTCTGAAGGCGCGTCCTCCTCGGGACCGTGGGGAAACAGAGGCAGAGACTTGGGGACCGAGAAATCGAGAACCCAGGGCATCCCTTTCGCGACTCGAGAGCCATCCCTCTTTCCCCAGGACACTCCTCGGCCTCGAGTCCAGAAACCCTTGGCTCGAGCCCGCCGGTGGAGGTCCCGTCGGGTCCCGGGTGCTCTTGGCTCTGCGGCCAGAAGGCTCCTGCTGGCACTCGCACTGTCCTGGGCTCTGTCCCTCGCTCCCGCAGGCCCGGGGATTGGCTGCATCCCGTAGCTGTCGTCCAGCTCCGGAGCTGCCGCGCTCAATTCCATTCCCTCTGATGATTTCACTGATATTAAATCTTTTTTTCCCCTTTAGCAACTGGTCTTTATTTTTACCTAGTCATCTTTTGAAGGCAACAACGAGGACATCCAGTATCCGTTGATAATCAGATAATCTCACTCCCGCCTTTGTATTCCCGCCTCCTTAAATCTGCAAATATTTGTGCCCCTTCATGGAAAAAGTTCCTGGGTTCACCCCCAACCTGTCCTGAGCTGACTCCGGGGCCACATAGGGGTCTCTTGTGTCCCGGCAAGGCAACAATTAATCAGAGACACTAGGCTTTGATTTTGGTTTTGGGTGGCTGGTTGCTTTTGTTTGGGGAATTTGTGTTTGTTTTAAGATTATTTTCATTTTACCATGAAGTAAAGGAAAACTATCAGCGTTTTAAGAAAATATTCTCCCCATGCTCAGGGACATGAGTTCCAGTTGTGCACATTTTACTTTCTCTTTCTGCTCCTCCTCTCCCCATGTCCAATTTCTTGACTATAGTTTGTCCTTGATCTTTTCCCAAATTGCCCGGTTCCCGGCTGCCCTAGCCCCTCCTCCAATTTGCTCCTTTCTTTAATTTGTCTTGTATGTTAGCACTGGGTCAGCGAGCCTTTTGTGCTTTGGTCCTGAGCGTCTGTGTGTGTGTGTGCATGTGTGTGTATAGTGTGTTTCTTTTGTTATTGTCTCCTCTAACACTGCAGAAATGAAACACACATGCAGCTCTGTCGCCTCATATTTGCAGATGTTTTTCACACTATTGTCTGCTCCAGCCCATTGAAAGTGCAAAGTGAAAACAGATGCATCCAAAAAAATTTTTTTTTGAAAGGGGACAATCCTTCGACGGGGACTAACCCCTCAAATAAAGATAAGCAATAAATATAATATCAGATTTATAACATGCATCAAGCAGTCTTGATTAGCATCAAGGTGAGGTTTGGTGAGATTTTTATCATTTCCATGTGTCTGGACTACAAGAAGAAATCAATGGGGGAAGAGCTCTATAAATCAGCATTCATGTCAAGACAAATCAAAATAATGCCACTATTATTTCAATCAATAAACCATTTTTATTCACAACATCTGATATACACAGTCCTTGTCCCTCTGTTTGTATTTGGAATTGGCAGCTTCACCTTATACCAAAACAAACCTTTCAAAGGTGTGTCAATAAAATGAAAATTTTTAAAGAAGCACCCAGTGTGTCCCTCCTTCAGTTTAGAGCCACTCTATTCTCCCCATTTCAAACCTCACACGCTAAGTCCGTAGGATAGTTTTGCCAGCTCTGCAAAGGATAGAATTATGCAGAGAGAGGACAGAGAAAATGGGTGGCAGGCACTGGTTGGTAAGAGAAACTGAAAGTGACAACAGGCAACGACTCAGGCTGAGGAAAGCCTGCCTGGATCCTGGCTCCAATATTTTCCAGAAGAGGATCCTGCAGAGGTCGTAGGCAGGTTTTACACGGTGCCTCCCTGCTCTGCTGAAAACCAAACCCACTACCTCCGCCACCGCCACCAAGATCCCTCCAGCAGGTGTAAGGCTGACTTGCTGTTGGGCGCTAATTGAGGCGAGGTTAGCTAGAGGAAGATGGGAGAAAGGGAGGGAGGGAAGGAGGGAGAGAGAGGGAGAGAGGCTCTCTGGCTGACTGGGGGTGGCTTTGTTAGTTTCAGGCCAATTTCAAGCCTTGTTTCTCAAAATGTCCTCAGTTTTGGCTTCCCGGGCAGCTTGTTAGATGGGGCCACAATTCAAGATCGATGAAAGGAAGGTAGAGAAAGAAAGAGAGGATTCATTTATGAGTCAACATGGTAGAGGTATCTCTATAGCTTCCTTGGTTATTTTGTTTGTTTCTAAATTTGCAAACTCAGAACCAAAACCTCAACCATCCTTTTGTTGCTTGGGGTTCATTCTTTTCTGTTTCATCTGTCTGTCAAAAGCGCACAATTTTGACTAGCCATTCCTTTCCATTGGCGTGGGGAAAGGAAGATGAAAAATCCTCCCAGAGGGAATCCCAAACGGTGTCGGATCCGGTATAGTCTTTGTTTGGATTCAACAGCTGTCTTGTCTGCCCACCACGCCCTCAGTCCCCAGTACCAAAGCGCGTTTTCGGGGTTTCATTTGGGAAAGGCGGGGGAAAGTAACAGTAAAAATAAATAAATTTTAAAAAAATTGTTTAAAGTCGGTATTTTTACCAGGAGGATTCTACAATCATTGAGAACTTTGAGACGTTCCTAGTTAATCTCTCAGGCGAAATTATGACCCCAAGAACTGTTTCCAAATAAATCGATGCAAATAGCAAAAACATGTTGGTAATCTGGATGCGCAGATTTATGTTTTACCCTGAAAAGCGTGTTGGTTTTCTCTCCCCGATTCCCTCCTTCCCTCCCCTCTCAGCCTCCGAGCATTGTATGGTGAAGGGGCGGGGGAGGGAGAGAGGGGGAAGCTTAGGCGACGGGAACCTCAAGGCCGAGGGATTTCAAGGAAAGCGAAATAAACCAGGAGGGGAGGTGCGGGTTCTCTGTTCATTTCTCTGTAATGCGTCTCTCCTCCGGGTCAGAACGCTAATGATGACCTGGTTCCGATGGTTTAGGGTGCTTTTAAACAAAGGATATGAGGTCTTCCTGTATTTCCTTGTTCGCCCCCCTAGCTTCCTCTTATCTTCTCCCTTTCCGCCCTCCGCACCGAAGCCCCTCTTTCTCCCTCCATAGGTTCCTTGCTATTTCCCTCTCCTTAGCCGCCTACTCTCCAGACGGGATTTCTAATCCCACTATTTTGCTGCCCTAAGGGCATGCTCCGATTTCCAGAGGCCATTTTCTGTTCCCGTTCAGGGCTAGGACTCAGGAGTACACAAATACATCTAAAGCTTCTCTCCCAAACTTTGGATTGGACGCCTTTGGAGGCCCTCCTTAGTTCCACTCTTGCCTGCCTTCAGCTGCCACGTCGGCTTAGAAACATTGCCCCGGGGCTTGTTCTTTGGACATTTTCTATTTCTGAACATACCAAAGTGCACAAAGGACCCGAGATGCCGTGAAGGAACGATTTTCCCGGAGAAAAATGATGAGGATGCGGGTGGACGTGGGGGTGCTCTCCTCGCTGTGGGTTCTGAACCGGGCCAGAGAAGGACACACAGCCAAGATGATCCAAGTGTCCCCAGTGGAGCGCCTAGGCCACAGCTCAGGCTTGACCCGCTCCGCCCCTTTCCAAGGTTCCTGTGTGGCTTTCTGCAGTCCGGGCCCGGCTCTCTCCCGCTCCCCAGGCGACCCCCTCGAATCCCCAAGAAGGAGGCTCCCGACAGCCCCCAGGATACCCGATGTATCTGATTTTCTAAAAAGAAAGACCCGAGGAGCTGCAGCTCTGCCCAGAGATGAGTTTTAAAGGTCACATGAAATTGAGTCGCAGAGAGAGAGGCGCTTTGGGCGTCCGGGTTAAAAGAGAAATTCCCCAACATCTAGGCCCTGCCCGGGTGCTAACAGGGGTCCTACGACCCCCCAACGGGAGGGATTCTGAGGCGCCCCATCTTGAGAAGCAAACCTGGTCCCCAAACCCCGAACGCCCACCTTGTACTTGGACAAGTACAAAGAGAAAACTCTGCTTTCAGATCCAAAAATTCTTTACACGTAAACGAGTTTGGAAAACTCAACTGTAAACCCCTTCCCCTGCCCCCATCAAAACTGACAACTTTTTTAGATTTTAAGTGGAAGGAAGATACAAAGAATATATTCCTTTTCCGATTAAATATCTACATGCTCGAATTGCTCCAGGCGGCAGCAATTTCTGGGAAAGGGGGGAGGGTCGAGGTTGGAATTGTTTAGGGGGTGGAGTTTTACTTGTTCTTGATTATTTTATTTTTGGCTTTAAATATTTTTCTTTTGGGTTTCTTTGTTATTTTGAGGTTCGTTTGAAAGACTCAGGACTCCACTCTGAATAAAGCATTTTTTTGCTGTTTCAAAATTTCAAACTGACATAAGTGTTGGATCATCAGTTTTCCCTTTGTCTGCCCTGGTTGTAAATAATGGCTTTGAGATTAGCTAATTAAGGGGCATTAATCACTGATAGAAAGAGAATAAATCAAAGCCTTGTTCTAAATTTCAAACTTGCCTGTGTAGATGTGCATAGCTACTCTATCTGGAGCAGATAGGTGCTGTTTGAATTACTGTTCTTCAGAGTAAACCAAATCCACTTCACTTTTAAAAAATGAATATTGTATTTATACAGCCCAGTTGTGCCGTTAAATTACGTCCCCCTCCCATTCTGATTCCATTTCATAAACAAAGTGTAGAGACGACAGCTATTACGGGTTAACAGAGCCAAATCTTAGCTTTTGCCTAGCATTATGCTTACCTTTTGCGGGGCTGGGGGAGTCAGAAAAGGAAAGAATAAACCCTAAGCGGATACAGATGGAAGGAGGATAAATAGATTTGTATTGAGGTTTGTTTTTAATCAGAATACAGTTTCTGTAGAAATTCTTCAATGCCTGCAGTATTTCAGGTATAATTCTCTAGACTGCATTCCCCTAGCCCTCTGCACAAGACATTAAAAAACATTAGGTTCTGGTTTGTGAAAAAGAAAAGCAAGCATTCAGGGTGTGTGTGTGTGTGTGTGTGTGTGCGCGCGTGCGCGCGCGCGCGTAGGAAAAGACGAAGGCTCGTCTCTCCACCTCATTTTGCTTCGCCAATGATGCTCATTGCATTTCGGCTTATTCCATGCTCATAGCCCTGCACAGTATTTGGGAGCTTGGACCATTTCAACACGGACAAAAGAGGCTTTAAATAAGTACATGCCATAAAACAACAAGCCGGTCCCTGGGAGCAAGTAAAAATTTATTCGTTTCACGTAAAGCCCTCCGAAACAGTAAACACAGAGCAGATAATCCAGACCCAGGCAGGGGATCTGCACGTCGTTGGCTCGATGTCTGTGCGGGCGTGTGCCCGCGGCTGTGCACGCATCTTGGCCTCCCGGCGCACCGCTCCGCCCTCCCCGCCCTCCTCCCCACAGACCCACAATTGCAAGCAGAGACTTGTGTGTGGAGATTCCCCACAGTCTCCTCTTCCTTCGGAGCAGTATCTCCTTTTAGCAGCGACTCTCAGCTGAGGACTCGGTTTAAGATTAATGCCTGGGAAATGTGCGCGACTGGAGGGCAGAGTAGGGTCCTTGGGGTGAACTCGGATAGCCGCCCCTTCCTGCGGAACAGAACCCAACCATGAGTGTGCCCCCATGAGAGGCTGGTCGGAGGAAATGCCACCTCCCAGCCCCTAAATCTCTCCACACGTTGCGTTCTGTCCTTAACTGGACAATACTGGCTGCCAAAAGCAGGTGCCAATTCCCCAGAGGCTAAATCCTTCTACAAGCCACAGCCTGCCCAAGCCCCTCCCTACTCCTTACGTTGCTGCTCCCTCTCCTTTTACTACTTTTAGTTTTTAAAGTCAAGAACTTTATAATTAATTTTAAGGTGCCCAGTGTACCATGTCATTAAAGAGAGGCTCACAGCCCGCGATCGAGGGGGGATGGAGGGCTGGGGAGAGAGGAAACCCGGCCAGGAGGAGGGGCGGCAGGCGAGGGAAGGGACATTTGCATAAAGCTTTGTCTTTACTGCTTCTTAGGCTGCTGAGGGTTATAACGCTAATTACACAAGATAAATGTGGAGATTGTTCTCCATTGCTCACCAAGATTTATTTAAACAGTGAACTGTTCAAGAGCCAAAGCCGTAAACCATCCCACACCGCCGCCGGGCCCGGACTTTCTCCCTGAGGGAAGTCAAGTTTTTCCAAGTCCAAAGGAGAAAAGAAGGGGAGCTGCCGTTGAGTCAGAAGCTCTGAAAAACCAGCTTTGGGGGTATTGTTGTTTAAACGAATACTTGCCTGCCCTCGGATATATAAATACATAAAGTGCGATTGCCTGTCTTTTCCCTCTCTGTCGGCTTCCAAATGAATGCCTTTTCCGCTGTGCTGTCTCGGTTTGGGGAAGGAGAGGTGGCCAAGGAGTAAACCCGGTGCCGGAGCGCCCCCTAGTGCAACTAGAGGGGAAGAGACGCCTTTGAGGCCCGCCTGAGTTTCAGCGGTCTGATGCTGTCCCTTAGTGGACTGGAGTGGGATAGGGCTGTGGCTGAGGCTCTAGGAAAATGGTTCTCAACTGTGGCTCATACTAGAGACACCTGGGGAGTTTAATATATTCGCGCGCGCGCGCGCGCGCGCCCGGCTCCACCTTTAGGGATTCTGACATTCCGATTCATTGGTTTTAGGTGGGACTCAGGCATCTTTCCACGGATGAATCTTGAAGTAGTTTAAGATTTTTAAGACTAAGTTCTTGTTTTCTTCCTTCCTTTCTTGGGGTAAACATATGTAGCGAGAACTTCAATAATGATGAAAATACTGTTAATATAAAATCATAATTGTGAGAAGGGCTAAAAATAGCAGTTTATTCAAAGCTACAGATTGGATTCTAGTTCCCACACTGCAGTACGTTGCTGTTTCATTTGGGGCCAATCTTTTAATCAAACTGTGTCTCCATTTCCTCTTTGATAAGTGGAGTAATTTCATCAGATAATTTTAAGGCACTTTCTAGACTTAGTAAATTTATAAACCTAAAGCACAACTAGAAAAAACTCAGGATAATGTTCTTGGAAAGGTTGCAGATACCTGTGTCATTATTTGTTCTATTCATTCTCCTAAAGGACAATTATTGTTGTCAATCCAGGTTTTTGAAATGTGGCTTTTCCCCATATAAATATAGGAAATATACCCCTTCCTTTAACACACTAAAATAAAATTAGACAATTTGTTATTACCCCCATTCACCCAACCTCATCCCTAATCCTATAATCAGGGACAGCATCTTTGACAGTTTTGTAATGGCTCCATAAATGAATTGATATAAAGGAAGGAATAAAGAGCTGAATTTTTGGCCCCTGGCTAAGAGCTGAGCAGAGAATTGTGACTGTCCCCTTAAGGGGCCTCAGCATAAAATCTTTGAAACTTTTTCTGAGTTTTAATACTCAAGCTCAGTGTCACCGCCTCAGAAACTTTAGCAGAGGAATCTGGTGATTATTAATATCAGCAGATGGTTGTGTCGGGAGGAAGCAATTAGAGATGAGTCTATCAAAGGAAATAGAAAAAACTGTCAACAGCAACAGAAGGTGAGGTTTTTACTTCATCCATTATCACCAAGGATCACAACATAATATTGCATTTAGTCTATCAGTAGCTACATTAACATTCACATTAAGATATTTTAAGTAGTAAAATAAAATATAAACTATATAAAATATATATTTTTTCATCCTAAGAGGTATTTTTTTTAAGGTTACCATAAGAACGAACATTTCAAAGACACAGCACTAAAATTGTTCACACCCCATACCTCATTCATGACAGCAACTTCAGAACTGGCTTATCTGTGTTATGCTTCCCAGCCTTGTGAATTTTTTTCCAGTAAATAAGTACTAGTTGGATCAAGGGACTTGCTTTGAAGTCTGCTGATATTTAAGATATTCACAGTATCCTTGGCAAGTTGGTTCAAAAACATGTTATTTTTCACGGTTACTTAAAAAAAAAATCTCATCTATAATATTTAATCAAAATAACAAGTCTATAAATAATTTGCTTCTTAAAGTAAGGTATCTGATAATATAAGAGAGAATAAAGAAGAGAGTGTGAGTGTGTACAAGGGTGTGTGAAGCAATAGCGGTGCTAACAGTATACACATTTGGGGGTAATGGTCTACGTGGTGCACCCTGCTCTGAGATCTCTGCCTCCAGCCACAGACCTGAACGTAGGCAGCCATGTTTTCACTCTGGAACCCAATCTGACCCCAGTTACTCCTACCTCCACTCCCCACAACTGTCTGGAAAGGGATGAATCTCTTTTTCAAGGATTCACAGAGAACTCAAAGCCTCTCTCAGGAATATGAAATTGAATTCAGATAAAATTAACCAGCTAGTCTTTGTGGCTAGAACAGAGAACGGAGGCCAACCGGGAGCTGCAGAGTGGCCATCTTTACTTCATCTGCTGTGTTCCATTGTTGGCATCTACCCTTGGTTATACTGAGCGGATCCTCTGAGGGATTTTTGTCTTCATTTAAGGGTAGAACTTTATAATTAGGAGTTTCCCACAATGAGGCTGTTGGGGAGGGAGAAGTTTTGGAGACATTCCTCAAAATACCTCAACAGCTTTGGGAATGTTCCTGAAGAGGGAAAAGAAATAAAATTAATTAAGAAATAATTTACATAGGGAAAGGATTTTGATACATTGTCTTGTTTAATCCTCCCCCGTCCTGGTGAGGGGGTGGTATTCTTACATGCTTGCTTCACATTCAAGAAACCGTGACTCAGGGAATCTCATAATGTGGACAACATCAGATAGTCATTCTAGGGCTGGAATGGTGTTTGGAACTCAATAGGTATGATGCCATAACCTAAAATCATTCTACTATGTGCCTTTCCTTCTATCAATTATTTTAAATATCTTGGGAAGCACTCAACCCCATCCATCACTCACCAGTCTAGTTGGACACCACCTAAAATGAATAATATCATAGTACAGTGTAGTCTTCTGCAAAAACTGCTCTACTAGGGTCCTCACTTTTTATCTCAGGAACCTGGAAGCTGATCTCAATGTCGAATTGTCTCTTGCTTTTTGATCCCCTGTGTTATAAATATTCACAGAGTGTCACATTTCTCTCTTCCCACTAAACTCCCCCTCCACCAAATTAATGCACATTCTTTTCTTTGTAATATTTTCATCATTCCTATTTTTGGACACTTTTTAAAAGATCCAGGGGCTCTGTGCTATCTCTTTTTTCTCATGCCATTGTCACATTCTCAAGGAACCCATCTATGCCTAATGATGCATTAATGTTTTCTTTACTTATATTCTTTCGTTGAAGGATATTAATGTCCTTCCATTAATATTTTTTCTGAGCCAAGAGACAAATCACCTTCCAACTGGCATATTTCCACAGTGATCTGAATGATAATTTTCATAATAAATATTGTATGTCATGTCTTATTACAAAAATCTCTCTTCAGCGTAAATGTCCATTTTGTAAGAGGATTAGTCAGGCTTTGCTGTGGGATACTTGCATTTTCAGTAAGCTTTTCCAATCCTCTCATTTACTCAAAAAGTGATTAAAATGACAGAAAAGCATTTAAACGGAGTTGTCATGATCAACCTTCCCTATAGCTTTCTTTTTTACATCCTGTGCTTTACTCTGAGGTAAGAAAGCAATTACCTTCTCCACCTGCAGCCCGTCAAAATAAGACATTTTCTAGAATTCTCCCAAATATACTTGTGGACGTCAGTTTCTCTTCTAGTATCCTTTGCTGCCACCTGCTGTTCAACCTGTGTTCATGAAGGCTGTGAAGGCTCTATCCTTGCTAGTGTATTAGCTCACCTAAGGGATGAAGGCAAAGAAAAGAATGCATTCATGACTGGACACTTTCATATGATCACACTTCATGATAATCTTTGAAGCGTTAATTGCACTTAGAATTTGCACCCATTGATTTCCTTTGTCACACTCTGATTTATATTAATAGTGTAATAACACAAAAACCTTATTGCTTTTTCCTTTCAAGTACATCAGGCTGGTTAGTCAGGCAATCCATCTTTAAAATTTCTTGAGTATCTACTATGTGCAAGGCCAGCCTTGCTGTAAGCTGAGGCCACCATTTGTAACTGTAACCCACTAATTAATTAGTAGCTTTTCTTTTGTACCCTCTGCATCCAGCTGCATAACCGTAGTTGCTTGTACACCTGGCTATCATCTCTTCGACAGGAGATGTTGGGCTGTGGCAAATATTGCTTCCTTGCTATCCCTTTTGCTCCCTTTGTGCTACTCCTAGTTAGTAAACTCAGTTCTCTAACTTTCAAGTTATACATTGGGTTGATAATAGAGACTCAACATACGCCATCCCCAGATCCTTTGTGTGGATGCCAGGTGGTTAACTGTATAAAATACTACCTTTTGCTTATAACTATGCCCCCCAATTCATTTAGCAGAGCCCTCACCCTAACGTTGCTGGAGCATCTACTAACATATTGAGTGCATCTTCTTGGAACAAACAAAGAATTAGAGACCGAAGTTGCACAGGCTGAATGACTTTTGCTTGTGACACAACACTTTTAACCACAAAGACATTCAGTATGACACTGGGTTAAAAAAAATGTAGAGAATGATCTCTTGCTTTGTTCTTAAGCTCATCATCTGTCTTAGTTCATTTGAGCTGCTATAAAAAGTACCATGGGGCAGGCCTTGTGGCATAGGGGTTAAGTTCGCACACTCTGTTTCAGCAGTCCAGGGTTCGCTGGGTCAGATCCTGGGCATGGACCTATGTACCATTTATCAAGCCATGCTGGGACAGGCATCCCACATATAAAGTAGAGGAAGTAGAGGAAGGCAAGCATGGATGTTAGTTCAGGGCCACTCTTCCTCGGCAAAAAAAAAAAAAAAAAAAAAAAACAACAAGGAAGATTGACAGTGGATGTTAGCTCAGGGCTAATTCTTCCCCCACCCCCCCAAAAAAGTACTATAGACTGAGTGGCTTATAAACAACAGATATTTACTTCTCACAGGTCTGGAGACTGAGAATCACAAGATCAAGGCACCCCCAGATTCAGTGTCTGGGGAGGATGGCTTCCTGACTCATAGATGACTACCTTTTTGCTGTAAAGGGTCAAAGGGAGCTCTCTAGAGTCTCTTTTATAAGGACACTAATCCCATTCATGAGGGCTTCACTCCCATAACCACGACCTCCCAAAGGCTCACCTCCTAATGCCATCACCTTGGGGGTTGGGATTTCCACATAGGAATTTTGGAGAGACGCAAACATTCAGTCCGTAGCACCATCCTCTTCCATCAAACTCGTCAACAGCAGCGGGAGCATTACAGTTACTTCTGAAAACACTGTGGCTGATCCGTCTTGTATAAATGTTCACTTTCTTCATGGAAGAATTATTTTTTTCAAGTGTTACAGTCAGGCCCAGATAAGTCACCCAGCTCAACCAAGCATTTCAAAACCACCTGGTATCCTTAAATGTTCCTGTGACCAGGCTTCCAAAATCCTGTAGGGCAAAAATCTAACAAAGAGAAGTCATCCGCAAAGGTCGCCACTCCCAAGCCCATCTCTGGCAGGAGGCAGCTATGTGCTGACATTGAAAAATGTTTCCAAAGTACAAGATACAGTTCTCTTTCATGCAAAATTTCCGAATCTGATTTGCCTTTCAAATTTATTGCAACCTTTCAAGGAGTGGTTTTGGCAACATTTGAGTGGTGATAATAGTCAAAAAGCTGTGGAAATGATTTAATGGTCCGGGACTTTGAAGTGCTTATTAAAGCCATTTAACTTCATATTTCTCCCTACATTTTCCCCAAAATGTGTATGTGTAGAAGTTTTCCAGATTGCTTTTCTTTAAAGCACAAGGGCCATCATTTTTATGTTGGAGGGAGGAAATTTATTACTTTGCAGGTTGCTTGCTTCCATGTGTTTTTCTTCAGAACTCACCAAAGTTACTCTTTTTCATCTTCCGCTAACAAATTAAAAGACTTTCTTTTCTTAATTTCTTTTTTGATACATTATGAAGGTGACCTCCCTTTCCCCTATAAATCTTCTAGTTACTTCGAATTCAGCAGCAGGCTAGGAGAGTCTAACTCTGGGAGTTGGGGAGGAAGGGAGGGCGGGGGAACTAAGATTTTAATCACTTACCTGATGCTAAGCACTGAATGAGACCCTTCATTTCACCTAGATTTGCTCGTGGCAGACATGCATTCATTTGATAATCATTTACTGAGAATGGACTAAGAGCTGGGCATTATTCTTGGGGCTGAGTTCTAACTATCAATTTATTCATGGTCTGGTAGGAAAAACACACAAGTAAAAAGTAAACATCAGTGCATTAGCAAATGCTTCTTCAGAGACAGTTATAACAGAAGGACTGAGAGTACGGCCTTTTGAAAGCTGGTTGTCTGGGGTTGAATCCAAGCTCTGCCACTTCCTAGCTCTGTAATCTTGTGTGAGTTACTTCACGCTCTGCCTTGGTCTCCTCACCTGTAAAGTGGGAATAAGAGGAATAGCTACCTCAAAAAGTTGTTGTAAGAGTAAACTGAGTTCATACACAGAGTGCTCGTAAGAGTGCCCGGTACTGAGTACTGAGTTCACATGTCCGGCTAGTTCTTTAGAAGTTGTTTCAAATGCCATGTCCTTGACTAGAATTTTCTATCTGCCCATATGCTCTCCTCCAGAGTCACTCATTTCTACTATATTCTTTGGTTCCTTAGAGTCCTCATCACTATGTGGAATTATTTCTATTCTTATCTGCTCTTGCTTATTGCCTCTTTTGCTCCACTAGAGTGTATAGAACACCAGAGCAGAGACCATTCCAATTTTGTTCATTGTTGCGTTTCCAGACCCTAGTGCAGGGTTGTTTTGTTTAGTGCCCTCAAATCGATTGCTACTCCTAGTGACCATGCTATGCACAGGGTTTCCACAGCCAATTTTGTCACAGGTGGGTGGCCAGGTCCCTCTTCCTAGTCTGTCTTAGTCTGGAAGCTCCACTGAAATCTGTCCACCATGAGTGACCCTGCTGATATTGGAAATACCAGTGGCAGAGCTTTCAGCATCACAGCAACATGCAGCTGTCACGGTATGGCAGCCGACAGATGGGTGGTGTGGTTCCCTGACCGGGAAACAAACACTGACCCAGGGCCACGGTGGTGAGAGTGCTGAATCTGAACCACTGGACCACCAGGGCTGGCTTCACCTAGTGCAGCACCTGGCACATTATCTTTCTCAGTTAGAATTTGTGAAGTGAATTGTTGAATGTTAAGAGCTCTGATGGTGGTAAGCCCAGAGCTGTCTTTGGAAATACACAGGACCCAGTGTTTGGTGGCATCGCAGACGGTTTCCAAGAGGAACTGACATCCCTCAGGGGCCTGCAGACTGTCCGTCATCAGGGACAGAGGCAGGGGCGGGCAGTTCAGGGAGGGAAGAGTGTCCCAGGGAGAATATGCGTTTAATCCTTACAGCATCTGTTTAACATGGGCATTTTTATCCCTATTTCCTGAGATGAGAAAAAGAAGCTAAGAGATAGCTACGGAAACTTGCCCAGAGTCCCACAGTTGGTGCATGTCAGAGGCAGGACTAAATCATTCCACTGCACTTACCTGCAAGAAATATTACTCTAAGGGCCTTGAAACCAGAAATGGTATCTAATGCCTGAAACTGTTCTTCATGGACATAATTTAGTCAAAAATGTTTTTGTGATATTTTTCCTGTGCTGTAAAGAATATAACAACATGCCACTCTTCGCTTCGGATAAAGAGGAGCTTTCCTTGGTTCCACTTCACTGTCTTTTCAATGATCTAGCCTTATATCTGGCTGCCTTCACACAAGCACAGGTCACACATTCCAAACTGCATGGAAACAAAAAGCAATTTTTTACACTCAGAGAATTCACACACAGAAAAAACCCGACAGTGCTTTCCAGGAGAGGCATTTCGTGTTGAGATGGGATTGCTTAATTCCATGCCTGCATCACTGTCCTGGCTGTGCTCAAAAATCAGACCCCACAGCAAGCTAGCACTGGGGAGCAGCCTCATCTCTGGGAGCTCTCTCCTGCCTAGTGGGTTCAACAGCTCACCCATCCTTCAAAAATATTAGAAAGAAACTTTCTCCTAGTAGATTTAACACTGTCTTTTCTTAGTGTGCAGTAGGGATGGGGAAGATGGAAAAGAAAGTTGAAGAAAAGCCATTCTTAGAGAATCATGCTCAATACCTAGTCCCATCATTGTTACTGTGGCAGATTTTAAAAAATGGCTGCAAATTCTTTGGGCCTCCTCCCATTGAAAGGAAGAGGGTCTGTGTCCCCTCCCCTTAAATCTGGGTCGCCCTATAACTGCTTCTGTAAGTCACTATGTGACTTCCAAGGCTAGGTCATAAAAGGTCATGAGCTTCTGTCTGGGTCTCTAGGCATACTTGCTCTTGGGATGTTCTCTCTCAGAATCTAGTCCCCATTATGAAAGGATATGAGCCACATGAGAAGGCCATGTGGAGGTGCTCGATCTCCCGGCCGAGCCCAACCTTCAGGTCATCCCAGCCCAGACACCTGGCATCTGAGTGAAGCAGGCTCCAGATGATTCCAGTCCCCCTGTGATGAGAGTTACCTCCAGCCATTTGTATCATCATATCCCCTGAGACCCCAGAAACTGTGGAGCAGAGACAAACTATTCCCACTGTGACCTGTCTGAATTACTGACCAACAAAGTATGTGAGCATATAAAAAAATTACTGTTTTTGCCACTAAGTTTGGGCTCATGTGTTACGAGCTAGAGTAACCAGAGTAGTCGTCCTCTCCCTACAATTACAAAGGATCTGTGTTATAAGGAACTTTCTAAGGGAGGGTAGAACTTCTTCAGTGGGGCTGTGGTAGACTTTGCTAAATTGGCTCAATCAACACCCATTTCAAACCTCCTTCTCTATTGTCTTCCTCTTCAAGTAGAAGGCAAAATTCTCAAATTCCAAGCCTATCTTGCAGTTGGAGGTGGCCTTGTGACACAGTTCTGGCCAATAAGATGTAGGGGACAGTCCCAAGATAGAACTTCCCTTCCCTTATTGTTGTTAGTGCCATTGAGTCAATTGCATTCCTAGACCCTGGTGTGACAACCAAAAGACGGTTGGTGTGATTCCCTGACCAAGAAACAAACCTGGGCTACGGCAACGAGAGAGTTAAATCTTGACCACTAGACCACCAGGACTGGCTTTCCCTTCCCTAATAAGGGCGTAATGCGGGAAAATACCTTATCTTTCCTCTTCCTCCTACCTGGAATGTGGACATGTTACTTAGAAGTGTGGCAGCCATCTTGAGACCATGAGGATGAACGCCACATACTATGGCAGAACATAAAGAGAGAAACAGTATAGTTATTTGATGACTTCCTTGAGCAGCTACACTCACCCTGTGTTGCTTTCCTCCAGAATTATGGTCACATAGGAAAATTAATTTAACTTTTTTAAAGACATTGTTAGTCATCTATTATATAATTCATTAGTGAATGCATCCTTAAATGGCTTAACTATGCATGATATTATATATTACATATGCCCACATATGTGATACTTATACATTTGAACTAAAAGTAAGATGAAGGACATTTATTTGCACCTAAAACAAACAAAAAAAAAAAAAAAGGAAGAGTATATTCTTTAATTGAGACCCTAAAGCCAAGATGTAAACTTACGTAGAGAACGTTTGAGCTCCATTTCCTGCACCAGCAACATTTGAGTTCCCGTTCCTGTACCAGCAATACTGGTGCTACCATCAAGCTCATCCAGAGACAAGGATGTTTCTGGTACGATAAAATAGAAATAACCAAGTATTTTGTGAACTTAAATTCTCCAATATGATTGTCTTTCTTGAGCAAATCATTATTTCTGGTTATAATCATGGATAACATTTCAGTCAGTTTCTTATTTTTCTTTTTTCCTAATGCCTTATTTTTTAGAGCAGTTTTAGGTTCACAGCAAAATTGAGAAGATATAGAGATTTCTCATATACGCTCTGCCCTCCACACATGCAGAGCCTCCCCTAGTATCAATATCACTCACCAGAGTGGTACATTTCTTATTTTTCTTTTAAGTATGAGAAAGCATCAGCTTTCCTAATTCACTTTGTATTAAAATGTTTACCCTTGTTTGAGTTAGGTGTATTCCTCTTAAGCCTTCACTAAGGACAATTTTTATACTTGGTGTTTATATTTATATACACTCATACGCACTTCTTAATTATCATTTCTTTTATCCCACAGTTATAACCACTGACACTGAGTAGGGTGATGACTCACATATAGTGACTAATATTAGGAAAAATATGTCTAAAAACAAAATCTCCAGTGTTCTAAAACCTGTTAATTACCATCTCGTTTGCTTCACAAAATAGTAAATGCATATAATTACTGGTTATTTTTGTGCGACAGTTATTACTCTTGTCATATAATAACCAAGCTGAAATGTGAAGCATAAAACAATAATTCCAAAGACAAAAGAGAAGAATAATTACATATGAATGAGGAAAAAAGTCAAAGAACAAAGAGCAGTTTGAATCTCTCCACTCTCCCCAGAGTACCATTTCGGGTTGTAATTTATTTTAAGGGTACTGCGCTTCAAATGCATTTACTCTATCAAAGGCATTTGTCTCATAATTCTTTAAAATCTGAAAGTAGATCTTGTAGGGTACTCATTCAGGCTTATATTAGATAGCTCGAATTATATATTGTGGGACAAAGTGATCTTCACACGTCAGGGACACTATAAATCCTCTCTACGTTGAATATTCTTTATTGTAAAACTTTTCTAGAAAAGCTGGCCTTAAAAGTCTTAACTGCTTTGTGAGCACCTGCTCTTCTTTGTTACATTGTGTGCTCTTCAAGACCGACGCCGAGCTTGATTCATCTTTATTCCCTCAGCGTCTGTCAGGCTTGGCTCATGCATTCACTCATGTTAGGCATCGAGTGCCTAGTATGTGTTATAAGCTGTATTAGATAATGAACTAAATATATCTGGTCCTCCCCCTTTGAAAACTACATTTTTATCAAGGAGACAAACATTAAAATATGATTACACGAGTAGGTATTTGATTACAGATTTGATAGATGCAACAAATAAGAATACAGGTGTAATGAGGAAATATAATGGAGAATTAACCTGCTCTGGAGTGAAGGGGGAGGTTGAGGTGGAAAAAAGTGACATTTAATTTGACACACATTTCAACCCAAAGCATACATGTAGGCTCTGGGTTGGACAGGTGTTGATGCTTATCAAATGTTTGGTTTCTCCGATAATGATGGAGACTGACAGCAGTACAGTCATCTCTCGATAGCCGCAGGGCGTTGGTTCCCGGACCACCCGTGAGGACCAAAATCCACAGATTGCTCAAGTCCCCTATACATGGTGTGGTATTTGCATGCAACCTATGCACATCCTCCCATGTACTTTAAATCATTTCTAGATTACTTACAATACTTAATACAATGTAAATGTTATGTAAATAGTTATTATACTGTATTGTTTCAGGAACAGTGATGAGAAAAAAGTCTGTACATATTCAATACAGACACAACCACTGTAGGCTTTTCGATCTAAGGTTGGTTGAATCCACAGATGCCGATCTGTGCATATGGGGATCTGACTGTACCTAGTTATGAATCCTTGAGAATTCAATTCCAACCTATTTTTAAAGTCTCAGTTCAAGTTTCAACCCATTCTCCGTTGATCTCCTGACATACCTAAGACAATCCTCAATGCAAAATACAGCCTTTATGACAGTATATTGTTTCAACCGTTTATAATTGTTTGCACCGATTTTCAGATGATGTGTTCTTTGAGCACAAACGCCGTGGTTTAAAATCTTCTATGTTTCAGTCTAAGGCCTAACGCTTTGATGAGCAAGATACACTTGCAAATTGGGCCTTTGATTGATCTTTTTTGCTTGCATTTGTTTATATTTGTAGTTTCTAATTATCCTACTTCAAAACTATCTCTGGAAATTAAATAAATAGTAAAGTTGAATCTGTGAACACTATGTATAGTTTCCAAATATGAGTTGTGAGACTGTCTCATATAGATGAGAAAACTGAAAACATCATCGTGGAATACAAAATCAATTTAGAGACTGGGACAACAGGGGCTAACATTTCTGAGTGATCTAGGCAAGCAGCAGGGCACAGTTTTGTTTAGAGAACCCCGAGTGAGTTTTAGCAATCTTGATGGTAATAAAGCATTAAAAAAGAACTGTAATTGTATACGTGATGATCAAGAAGTCATACTTCTATTTTATTTACTATAAAAACAGTTTGGATAGTTGGGCAAAACCAAAGATGTTTCTTGTCTTTAGCTAAAATAAACAATGGGAATCTATAGTTACACCATTTTTTACCTGTATTTGATTTATTTTATTTTTTTTTGAGGAAGATCAGTCCTGAGCTAACATCTGCCACCAATCCTCCTCTTTTTGCTGAGGAAGCCTGGCCCTCATCCATGCCCATCTTTCTCTACTTTATATGTGGGACAACTGCCACAGCGAGGCTTGACAAGAGGTGTGTAGGCCTGCACCTGGGATCCGAACCAGCGAACCCTGGGCTGCTGGAGTAGAAGGTGCAAACTTAACTGCTATGCCATCTACCAGCCTTTACCTATATTTGATTTAAACTCAATTCTTTTCCTTGAGAAAAGTAGATATTGCAATGAAATCTCTCCCAAATATGATAACTGTTCACATTCTCAAGGTGAAGAATAAGAATAAAATGGTCATAAAAGAGCACTTTATTGCTGAATGTTCAGAGACAAAACAACTTGAACTGCTTATGCATATACTTGAAATGACTCTTTCCTCAGAGGAGATACATTTACCATGATCATCATTGTCATAGTCACGTGCTTCCATTAACTGAGCAACTACTATGTGCAGCATCTTTTATGAAACCTGAGAGATAACTTCAAGAAGCAGCACACATTGGTTCTGCCCTCAAAGAAGGTACAGTCCTCTTGGTCAAAATAACAAAGCTTCTGCAGAGCACACTTCCAAGGGGGTCATTTATATAGAATACAACATAAGTGGAGTCACCTAGAGCTATGCAACTTGGTGCCCCTAGATGGGACAAAATGACAAATAACTATATGTGTAGCATATGCTAAGAGCCTAGAAATGCTAACGAGGTGTGTGACACACAGCAGGAACTCAGTAATCATCTGTTGAATAAATTGTCAAACTGGAAGTGTCAAAGAGACAGGTGATCAGGAGCCAGTGAGGGAAGGGGAATCTTCAGAGAAAAACAGACTTCTATGTCCTTCAGCCAGGAGGCCTTGACCAACAATTATGCCATGAGAGAGATTTGCCCAAGACTAGGTACTGGGGCCTGGGACCAGAAGACTAAGTATCTCTTTGCACTCTTATCCAGAAAAACTTTCTGCTATGATATCACTCTCTTTCTGTTCCTCTTGGAATGAAGCACTTCCACTGACTGTATTAATTTTGAGGAGTCATTGATCCTAGCCCAGAGGTCAGTAAATAGACTTTGAAATCAAGATAGGATACAATTGACAGATGCTAAGAACAAAACAGCGGCTGCTGGAGAATACCTGTTCCTAACAGCACACTTCAGTGCTCGCAGTCTGAGAGAGCTTGTATATATGTGTATTTTTCCCCATAAAAAGGCCCTGGCCTTTTGTGAAACTAGGACGCCACAGCAGTGGGTCTGGCTCTGAAGGCACCACACAAGCAAATCCTTGACCTTTTTCTCCCTGGCTTGCCCAGAAGAGACTCCACATCCACCATCAGCTTTTACCTTGTGCAGCTGCTTGATTTTTCTCCTTTCAATTTTCTCTCTCAGCAGGCTGGGCCTTGGCTGCCCGCCAGCTTGCACTGAGAGGCCAGCATGCTGGCTTGGTGCTACTGCACATTTGTTTTTGTACAGAATCGTCCTCAGAAGATGGGTTTCAGTTTACTTACATAAAGGCATTCTCCCTCACAACCATTGCGCACATGCTTTAGCTGCTCCTGACTGAAATATTTCCTAAACTACACTCACTTCAAGTCACGTGATCTCCATGTCGATGCCCTTGCACCCCTCACCAACTGAACTAAATAGATTTGTTTCCATTAAAATCTTGATCTAACGTGCGATGGGCCTGAAAAACTCAAATCTCTGTTTACAGACATATCATTTTCTTATCCAATATCAATACAGTCAACATCATACATTATTTTGAAGGAGAATGGGGGGAAAATTGGCATTTTTTGCACGAGTTTAAATATCAAATCATCTGGATCTTTAAAATATCAAACCAACTATTTCTTGTTGTAATATCAAATAACAGTAATAATAACAACCCAACCTTCATGGTTATTTGTGGTTAGTTGCTTGGCCATATTTCCATTATCAGTAATGTTGAAATGACTTTAAAAAGTGAATATTTAAGAATTTATCATTGAATTAGTTGCCTTGGATTCCTCTCTGAAGTGTGTGCTGGAACATCATCTAAAGTAACTAGTTTTGCTTGCCTATAGTGACCATGGCAATAAAATAATAATCACCTACATAAAGGAAGTTAGTTCCCCCTGTCAGTCAGATGCTGCAGAATATAACATCCCACTGGGTATTAAAGTCACTCATGTCCATTGATACTGAGGTGACTTAAGATGTCCTGGGCTTGACAATACCTAGGACACTGCTGTCTTCCTGCTCTGCCACCCCAGGTGACACACAGGCAGAAGTAGATGGGAGGTTCTTATCCCAGTAATGAGAACAGCTAAGAGACTCTTTCCCCCAGCAACCTATAACTTTGCTCACATGGAAATGAAAAAGTCTGGTTTTGAAGAAAGAAAAACTAGGCATAGATTATTTCTGGCTTTTTTTATTCTTTTATTTTAAATTTAGCTTGTTATATATTTTTGTTTCTACTTCTCCTTGGGTTACTGTGGAGAGCTCTGACCAGGCAGTGGACAGGGAAAGCACATAGATGAATCTGTCAAAGTACTATCTGGCAATACCTCCAACCCCTAGCAACGAATTTTTATGTTCTTGAGAGGGAAATCCTTTTACTCTCATCCACATGTTTCATCCAACCATCCTCCTGCCCCTGGAGCTAGAGGTGCGGGTTGGGGAGGAAGTTGCATCTCTGTCCCGAATTTTTATCTTCCAACAATTGTTCCACATACCAGGGTATGTTTGGCTTTGAGAGCCATACTTTACTGGGTCCCCAAATGTAGATTTAGTGGGGTCATGGATATCATGTGACCTTCTCACTAATTTGGTCTAAGGGTCGCTACCCGTCCTGGGGTTAACTGTACAATGAAGAGATTCCTCTATACCCCACCTCTCTGACCCAAGCAAAGTGAGACCCATGGCATTCTTGCCCAAACATCAAGAAAGGAGAAAAAGTCATTGCATCATTTCTGATGGATTTATTAGGCATGTGCTAGGAATACTACAAGTCGACTTCTCCATCATATATGCTAATTAAAATTCTCCCAACATTTTTAGGAGATCTGTTAAACATCTCTGGCAGAGTTCCTTGTACTTTCGGAAACGAGCTAAATGGAGCATGCCTGTGGCAGGCAGATCTCAAAATTCCATCCCAGAGCTGAGTGAATTTTCAGTAGGGAATCAAGTAAGGTAGCCATTCTTCTAAGTACTAAACAACAGTGTTTGACTTCTGGTTCAAAGTGTATACATTTGAACGTAAGGAAAAATCCCAACAAGGATGAATAGGGGAGACAACACACAGCACTTGGGATTGCACAGTGAGAAAACCCATCGGGATTGTTCTTTTCAAAAATTCTGTGTATAGCAAAAATCTGCACTTTGGATTTAGTCATCTTGAGATCAGAGAAGTAGCTCTGCTAAAAATTGTAATGCTCAGGTAGATACGGGGTAGTCAGCTGAAGGAAGAAAGCAGACAGCAATGAAAATTATCTTTAAGTTGTTCTTTGGCTCAAGAGAGGAAAGTCAAATTCTACCAGCAAAAACTTGAGACACAAAATTGAGACCAGTAAAAATTTAAAAGACTTCTTAGCCAACCCAGAAAGAAAGCCCACAGTTTTCTGAAACCGAGGCCGGAACCATGTGGTCTTGACGTAGCCAGCTGAGTTCAATGACTTCTTTCTCAATCCAGAGACTGAAGGGGAAAGGAGGCCTTGGCAGGAACTAAATCAGATTACGGCTCTTGCTATAATCCTTTAGGTATAGTACTTTGAAATACTTCCAAATTTGGGCTCCCTTATCAGTAAGTGAATCTCACTTTTATGTCTACATCTAATCCACCATTATATTTTAGTCGTCAGGCTGAAGCTGCAAACAAGGAAGACAGGATCTCAAGGGAGTACAAGAGAAGCCTGTCCTTCCTGATATTGGAAGATAACAGAGAGGAGGAAGACATGCAGGTGCTGATGTTTCTTTTCCAGGGTTAAGCCCAGAAGCAATTTGGGGAATGTGGGGGTGTCTGGAGTGCCATTAGCATCCAACAGAAGGCTGAGTCATTGAGATACTCCACAGGGAAATAATGAAACCTAGAGAAAGACCAGCTAATGCCTGGACCTGAGCTGGGATGCTAGCAGGGCAAGTAGGGACAGAAAGTCATCACCATGGAGACCAGAGGAAAGTACAAATTTGTCACATGGATCTCTGGACTCTTTCTTCTCTGCTGCCATGAGGGCACAGTTAATTTCACCTACCCTTCATATATCTGATACCATCTTGGAGGTCTTCTGGGGAAGGAGGATGGAAAGTAGAAAGACTGATTATTTTTATCGAAGGAGGCTAAGCATTACCTAAAGGGACTATTTAAATTGCGTTGAACTAAAGTTACCAGGTTAGTTAATTACATTCCTTTTTGTGGCTCATGAGGAAGAGCAGAACAACTTTAGGTAAAAAAATTCTATTTTCTTTGTACATCTGAGAGGAGTGTGGAAAAACTTACAACATTAAAATTTATGGACTGCTTACTGTGGGTTAGGCATCCATAGCATCCATATAAAATAGATATTATTTCATTCTCATTTTACAGAAAAGGGATAGTAGGACCGAGGAAGAGAAAGTCTCTTGCCCAGAGTTATATGATCAGTAGAAAAGGTAGAATTTTACTCCAGATTATTCTAATGTCAGGTGTGTGTCCACAGCTACCATGCTATGTTGTCTTCCTTGTAGAGTTCTGTAGGGTACCCAGAGCTATTCCTAAGCCAAGTTGTGTATTATTATAAAGTGATCAGTGAAGGAGAGGCCTTGAAGAGACAGTTTCCAAGTTCCTTCTATATTGAGTTAGGGCACTGCCTGGAAGCTGTAAGGACTCTGTGTAAATTAATTCTAGACCACAGATAAATACAATGATAAGGAATATCAAGAGAGTGATTGTGTAGCAAATGTTGAAGATGTTTCTCTCCCTAACTCTGGGATGATTTTAAACATGCAACTTGGAAAGGCTATTTTTGAAAGAATATAACCATCAGAGTCATTTCAAGAGCTCCAGAAGGACCTTTTAGTAATAATCTCCAGATATGACTGAGAGTGATTCTGAGTTACCTAGCTGGCTAAGGATTTAGCTAAGAATTGCCAAGAAGAAAGCAAGGGATATTGGAGACTCTGCATAAGCTGGCAGTGAGTGGCAACTGGTCAGGAGCCAAGAGCAGTAAACGTTACAGGTTTAAACAGTTTCCAGTCATAAGAACTGCAGCAAGACCCCAGGAGTCAGTCACTGAACCTCACTGCTAAGACAAGCTGGCTCTGAGAGTACACTACTAATTTGAGAAGTCGCTAAAAGCAGGGCTACCATTGCCACACACAGTTATCAAGAGGTCTTCTGTGAGTTGTGGGAGGAAAAATTGCTGAGAGTATAGGTAGAAGATACTACTGATGGAGGGAATCGCAGAGAGCAGCCAAGAGAGTGGAGACCCATGGAAGTGTTCTTCTCTGTCCTCTCAGCCAAAAGGCAGCAATCAATGGGACTGAAGGAGGAGTGGAAAGCAACTCCACTTGCCAAATAGCAACTCTACTTGCTATTCACAGAGCCAGTGCAGGTTGTGATAGTAAAGTATTGCTCAGTGGGAAGACAGAGGAATCATTTACTTATAAGAATAACCTGTTGAGCTGAAGATCCAGAAAATCTGGGAGTCATTTGAACCACCCAAAGAGACAGCAGTTAAAATTCATCCATCTGACACTGAGAGGAATGCAGCCTGGAAAAGAGGATAACAAGTAATTACATTTTAAGGAAGACTTTGAATTGTTATAACAATTTGTTTCTGACTATAAGTGATATAACTACATCCACAGAACTCTGTATGGAGATGAGTGCAAGTAACATATTTTGTAGGCAGGAAAATTATAGCACAGTGCTTGGTGGAAGCCATGTTGCAATCAGGCTGTGAATCAGTTACGGAGCTAAGAATAGACGCCAGCTGCCGTCTAGCACTGGGAAACAATCTCTGACAACGTCCTAAAGGCTATTAGGATTTTCCCAGCTTTAGATAAATTTATCGCCAGGAAAGTATCTCGCACTTCTAGAGAACTACAATTTAGTATAGTGACTAGGATTGATATGTCCCATTGGTTTCCCAGATTTAGGAAAGAATGAAGATGTTTAAAATCAGTGTTGAGATTACACTTTGAACATTGTGTGAACTGCTGTGGAGAGGAATGTTGGGGAGCAGCCCAGCTGAAGAGACCTTTACTAAAACAAAAAGACATAAATATTTTCACTTTGAGCACTGTCTCTGAAAAGTTATAAACTTCATTACACAAATTTGCACTGTATTTTTTTCAATAAATATTGTCCCAAATTTAGAAAGCATTTTTGAGAGAACAGGTAAGGTGATGATCTTATTATAAAATATTTTAGAAATGTTTCTTGCCATGAAAGAATTTGAAGAATCTTACAGTTGAAAGGAACTTTAGAATTTATCTTACTCAACAATTTTTCTCATACATGAATCCCCTCTCCCTCTTCTCCAGGTCGTAAATGAAGTATATGTCACTAAACCCAGTGAACATTATTGAGTCTTAACTTCTCGGAGGCATTTGACATTGTTGACTTTTTGCCACTTCCTAAAATACTCTTTTCTCTTGGTTTCTGATAAATAATAACTTTCTCATCTACGTCAGTCAGATTCTCTTCAGATTTCTTTGCGAGTTTATTCTCTTTTACCCAGACACGAAACAGTGAAGCTTCTCAAGACTTGGCCCTCTTGTCTTTTCACGCCACACACAGTATCACTCATTCCCACTGCTATGAGTACAAACTGTATGATTTAGTTCACAAATTTTATCTTTGGTCTAGATGACTTCTCAGAGTTCCAGATGAGTATAAACAAATCCCTGCTTATATCTCTTCTTTACCTTTTAAAGACACCTTAAAATCGAGGTGTCTGCATCCAAACTCATGATCTTCTCTCCCTAGCCCCACCCTCAAACTTCATCCAACAGTCCGTCTCTGTGAATCACAAGCACCTCAGACACAGGTCGAAGTCCTCCCACACCCTCACATCCACTCCAGAACCAGAGCCTACTGATTTACTTCTTAAGTATTTTTCAAATCTATCCTCTTCTTTCCATCTCCACCGCCACCAGCCTAGACCAACTAAGCAAGACCTCTCTCCTTGATTATTATATTACTCAGAATACATATTGACTCCCCATATCCTCTCTTGATCCCTTCTAATAAATTATCTACCTCAGCATCAGCAGAGAGATCTTTTCAAAATGCAAATCTGATCATAATATGCCCTCAAAAAACGTTTTTAAAGGGTTTCCCAGTGTTCTTGGGCTAAAAAACAAACAAGTACTAAATAATTCTTAACATAGCCTTTAGGGTCATACAAAGTCTCACCACTGATTGCCTCTCCCACTTCACACTATGCTCTGCCTCATTCTCTTTGTCCCAGTATTAGCATCTTTCAGTTTCTTGAATGGACCGTGCTTGCTCCTGCCTCTGTTATTTCCTCTGAACCTAGTTAACTCTTTCTTAGCCTTCAGATCTCAACTCAACTGTCACTTCCTTCTCTGACATTCTAGACTAAGACAGATCCATGTATCACATGCTCTCCCAGCCCCACCTCTTGCTGTTACTGCAATGTGCTCATCACTGGGGTAGTTAGAACATCTATTCAACTTGTGTCTATCTCCTCCACTAAATGAAAAGTTCCAAGAGGGCAAATATTTCATCCAAATTTATTCATCATTTTATTTCCAGTGCCCACACAGTATCTAATGCATAATGTGAGGGCAGGCAATAAATATTTGTTGAGTAAATGAAAGAATTCCTTCCTGTTCTTGAATATTCCCAATGAGAAAGAAACCACAGCCTCGTGAGTCAATCACCATTTTTTTCTTTTGGACAATTTTGACGGAAAATTCTTCCTTATATTTAGGCTCCGTCTATCTCTAGGTAATTTACCAATTTATTCTCACTGTTCTTAGCTACAAAATTAACCAATTTCTTTCTCCCTATGATGGGTTTTTAAATAGATGAGTTCAAAATCGTGGTGCTATACCCTTACCCTCTCACCCTCATTTTTTCCTCCTCATTTGTTATCCTCTTTATGTCCTTTGATATATGACAACCTTAGTCTCCTATTAAGATGGATAAGTAAGCTTATTAAACGCCTAAGAATTGGCTTATTTTTATGTGGACAAACTGTCTTATCTAGATATTCAGAGGTAGAATTATTGGCTGGCTTTCTAAACACTGTCAGTATCAAGAGTGTTTCATAAAGATTCAAGGATAATTTTGAAGCTAATTGCCATATTAGTATGGATATTTTCTATTTGAATTCAGAATAAGTTAGATGTATAGACTAAATTGTAACCTCTGAAAAAACACATTCAACTGACCATGTCAACGTTTATTTAAATTAAAAATATCCAACTTTTTAGGTTCTAGCCATGAAATAAGCATTATTGAAAAGCCCAATGTTTTGGCAAAACACAGTGTGGTTATTTTGGTTCATGTATTTTCTATTACGAAAACTGAGGATTTTGATTCACTGCCATAAATATTGATTCTGATGCTTAGTATAGATCAGCTTATCAGTGCTCAATAAATGTTTGTTGGAGGGAGGAAGGCACAATTCGAAGATGGAATTGCTTCTTATCACTGGAAAACTTGGTATATCTGAAGAATTGATCTGAGAAGGTAAGGACCATATTCTCATTTCTGAGTTCCACTTAGAAATAACATTTAGAAAATAAGTGAGAAATAGTCATAACTTAGTTCATATACAAGCTGTTCTTCTGTTATCAATTCCAGAGAATTCCATCTCACAAGTTAAAAAGAAATGGCACTGAAGACATATCAAACTCTATCTTATAAGATTCACCTCTGCACCAAAAATTACCCTAATCTCTAGGAGTTTATGTCCTTACATTAACGGTCTATTCCTGACATAGATTATAATTTGGCCAGATCCCAAATTCTATATTTGGGATTAAAACATTCAAATGGGCTATTATGGGATCAGTCCTTTGCATTTCTAAAACAATACAAAAAACTGTATACCTAGAAAAAAAATCAAAGAAGACGAAATTTAGTTTTGCTGACTCCACACTCTCCCTTACCTGACTGTCAAATCTAAGCCCCTCCTTATCCCCCTCCCCACATATGAAAGCTCATGCCAGAGAAGAATTATTAGAGAGGGGTATTAGAAAAGAAAGAAATACTATCTTTGTATGTTTACTGGTTTGACTTAAATTGGCTTCAAGAGCATTCTCCATTTATGGAATTATGGTTTTCATGAAGAGGGAAAGTTGTGTGTTTGGGGATGGGGCTGGAAGAAACATTTCCAACAAGGTGCTGACCTGAAATAACACAGCTTATCCTAATTGTGTGTAAAGCATTGACTTCTTCACAAAAAGATAAACTTCATTTATCTTAACTTTGTTTATACCACTTTGTAAAATATAATTGCCCCAATATTTTTTCTCATTACCTTTAAAAAACATATGCATTAATATTCCCATGTACTATATATCTTTTTCTTTTTTAAATATTGTTCAACACATTTAAATTGCTAAGAATATAGAGAGGTTGGCTTTAGACTGAACGAGGGTTACTGCTGAGGACAGGCAAGGCTGCTTCTGCCATGTTCACTGATGTCTGTTAAAAAAAAAACCAAAAGCTTTTTATGCTTCAGCTTGAACTGTGCTTATCATGGTCCTAATCATAGTGCTTATAATCAAGGCTTTTTTTCTCTCTCTAATTTTCTCTTTCCTTCAGGAAAGCACCCTCACTTCAAGTCAAGTTCATTCCACAATCTCCTATTTCAGATGCGGAGGCTGGAGGATGTGGCATGTTGTGTTGGAGCTGAGAAGAGGCAGTGCTCATCAATCAGCAGTTTCCCGTGGGCTAATCCTCACCCCAGTTAGCTGATTCGGCCCTCTGGATTCCGACCACTGCGATGGTCAATCACACAGCTGCTCTGTTCAGCCTCATCATCTCCCTATTCTTACAGATTACTGCATCATGGCCACCAACACAAAAAGAATGAGAAAGGGGATCAAAATCATCAAAATCATGTGTCCTGAAAGACATACTCAACGTGGCCAGAATTTTTCATCTAACTGACATGGTATAAAAGACTATTTCTACTAAATACTTGGCAATCGAATGTATAAGATTATAAGAAATCAGAAGTCTGGTGTTGCTGTTGTGGTGGTGGTGGTTTTTGCTGTTTGCTTTGGTTTCCATTCAACCTCACCTTTTTATTTTAAGGCCATTTCTCTAACTCTCAATAAATCCATTTTAAACATCATACTCGGAAAGCTATGACTTCAGAAACAATCAGTGTTGCTCTACTCGTAATGTGTCTAACACCACTTTTTACTCTAAGGCTGACATTGATTCAATCATTTTATAAAAATTATTTATCACCTGCCAATTGGTTTCTACAGTAACGGGAATCATCTGGCATTTTGCTACACTTACCCAACTGCGAAGAAATATAATGAGAAGTCACTTATTATAATCATCTTCATTAAATTTATGAAATATTTATTAAATACTTTAATGTTTGTGGTAGTGTCAGGAGTAATTACTGCAAACATCTTACTGAATTGAGCTGCTAACAATCAATTTTTATTATATAAGATGACGTGAAGCAATATTTTCTCTAAAAGAAGGGTAAAGTCTTTTGAAATAGGTTTCTATGAAGAATTTACTTTTTTATCTCCTTATTTTGATGAAAATAAATTCCAGAGCTAGTAGAAGTGTTTGCTAAATCTTTCTCCTTAGTGATAAAATGAAACTGATAAAGAAGATTTTTAAACAAAAACAAAATTTCATTTGTTATCTCTTAACTTCTCAGTAAGGTATTCCATCATAATTGCAAATCATGATGGGAAGACTTGAAAACTCTTTTTCCTATACAGAATATTTAAATAAAATGAATGTCAATTAAAATTGTAATTTATTCACAGCCAGTCTACTTGAAATTTTCTTTATATCTCTTTCTCCTGGAAGTTCAGCTCTACGTTTCAAAAGAACTGGTATGAGTATGAGATGTATAGAGCATGCTGAATCTGCAAATAAACTATCCTCCTTTCTTGTCTTCCTATTTTTTTAAACAGATTTAAAGTAAGTGATGTTCTCTTAAGTCCATGTTACTGGAGGGGATCAATGGCACATAATCCCAGCTGTGAACTTCTTAGGGATGTAAAGAAGGTAGAGAGCTAAACCTGGTCATGTTCCAGATGGTGACATCCCTATGCCTTAGTAGAAAAGAACTTATCAGATCTTTCTTGAGGATAAGCTTTGGGAGTTAACAAGATGGAGCAATCAAAAGGGCAGTCAACACGTATGGGGATGACAAAGGTTCGCACTGGGATGATATATATGTGGAATGAGGTAGCTGTGGTTTCTAAATTTTACCTTTTTATACAAGGTAGGCCACCCTAGATGTTTCCTGAAATTGACTAAATTCACATTTGTAATTTGCTAACCCCTTTTTCAGTGTCCCTCTCACTACTAATAATAGCTCTGCTATGGAATAGACAGTACTGTGTGCATTCATTACATCATTTCCTATGCCTGGGTGTACAGGAAGATATTTCAAAGTCTTCTCTGTAGTAAAGTGGACAACAGTACTGAGTTCTGATCGACGGGATATGTGAGGTGGTGATGCACACCATGTCCTTTGGCAGAGACCATGGGTGCCACCTTTTGAGAAGGCAAAACAATAAGGTGGAAGCAACCTGGATCCTTGTGTTACCACATGGCCAAAAGGTGTCTAGACAGTCACCTGATTTATGTAGGAAATTTTGTGAATCAGAAATAGACTTTGTTGTACAAAACCATGGAGATTTCAGGATTTGTTTTACCACGGCAAAGCCTATCCTGTCTTGACTAATATACTTGCCTTCTATTTTCAACTTCCTGATCCACAGACTCATGTTTTTATTGATAAAGCTTAACGAGTCACCTCTTCCAAGAAGTATTTGCATTTCAATAAGGTATTCATGAGGAGAAAATACTATCAAGCCCTAAAAGAAATCAGTCTCTAATAGAAAAAGTTGAGTACTATGGCAAAGAGCAAGGGAAACACATCTGGGTAAAGATAACTCCTGGTAGCTTCTCTAGCTATATCATTTACTCCAGTATTATTTAGGCTGTCCTTTTGAAAAACATACTTGTTCTCCATGTTTCTATATTTGTTTTCTCCTAGTTAATAAAGTGCTATTTTAGTAAGGAAAAAAATAAGAAGAAAGAATATGATTTTGTCTAAACATTTTTGACAGTTGTAATTCCATCAAAAGAAAGGATTATAAAGCGATTTATTCTAACAGGTGTATGCACCAAATAACTTAGCTTCTTAAAATAGTTCATATGGAAATCATTTAGATAATAGGCACTGTGTGAGTCAATATTATGCTCAGAATCCTTTTGTGCTTCTCTCTGTGACACATAAGTTCTTACAAATAAAATTTCAAACATCAGGTCACAGCTTTTTGAGTTGCGTTCTCCATGGCTCCCTCTATTTCAACCGCATCTACAAATTGCCAAGTCTGTTTATTTTGTCATTAGTGACTATAAGCATTGACTATGAAAGTGTGGCAGTTTGGGAAGAGTGTGGGTTTTGGCATCAGACCTTGGCTTGGATGTCATTTCTGTCATTTACTAGCTATAGAAGTTTCATAGAGTTAATCTAGAGAGTTTCAATTTTCTCATGTGTTAAAATAAGGCAAACAAATACCTATCGCATAAGGACTGATAACTTTGCTTACACATACTCCTTCTGAAGCCACTAGCATAGTGACTGGTATATATGTAATAGGAATTCAACATACAAGAATCCACTGGAGAATTATTTTTTATCAATATATAATTAATGTGTAAAAAATGCACAGATTTTAAAACTTTGATAATTCTCTACATCCATGAAACTACCACCCAAAACAAGATATAGAGCATTTCTATCACCCCAAGAAATTTCTTCAAGACCCTTTTCAGTCTATCTCACCTTCTCCCTTCCCACCCCCTACCCCTTAGGCAACCACTTTTAATTTCTATCATCATATACTGCCTGATTTTGGACTCTGTATAAGTTGAACCATAGAAAATAGAATATGTACTCTTTTGTGCCTCACATCCTTTGCTTAACATAACATTTTCTGAGATTTATTCATGCTGTTGCATGCAGTAGTTAGTGCTTTTTCATTGTTGTATAACATTCCATTGTATGACTATACCACAATTCTTCTATCCTCTCACGTGTTAATGGACGTTAAGTTGTTATCAGTTCGGTTATTATGAATTAAGTTGCTATAAATATTCTTGTACAGGTTTTTTTTTATGGACTTATGTTTTTATTTCTCTCTTTTTTATTTTATTTAATTAATTAATTTATTTTTTATTTCTCTTTAGTGAATGCTAGAAGTAGAACTACGGGGTTGTAGGG
Organism: Equus przewalskii; assembly: GCF_037783145.1. Taxonomy (NCBI): domain Eukaryota; kingdom Metazoa; phylum Chordata; class Mammalia; order Perissodactyla; family Equidae; genus Equus; species Equus przewalskii. Next base: position 20,543,258 of record NC_091850.1, read on the forward strand.
TAGATGTATACTTAATTTTAAATAAACTACCAAACTTCCCTAAAATGTTTGGATCCTTTCACAGTCCTACCAGCAATGTATGAAGGTTTCAGCTGCCCTTACAGCCTTGCCTATATTTAGTGTTCATCAATCTTTTGAATTTTAGCCATTTTAATGCATGTGAAGTGGTATCTCATGTTTTATTTTGCATTTCCTTGACAACTGATAACGTCAAGCACCTTCTCATGTGCTCATTGGCCTTTTGTGTATTTTATTTTGTGAAGTATCTAGATTGCCATCTTTTTACTGGATAGTTCACACTTTTGTTGTTGACTTGTACGTGGGTTTTGTATATTCTGGATACCAGTTCTTTGTCAGGCATATACTGCAAATATTTTTCGCAGTCTGTGGCTTGTCTATTTTCTTCATGGTGAATTTTGATGGGCACGTTTGGTTTTGATGAAATCCAGCGTATCTTTTTTTCCTTTATACTTATTACTTTTAGTGTTCTAAGTAATCTCTACCTACCCAAAGTTTTCTTCTAAATGCATTATGGTTCTGGGTTTTACATTTGGGTCTGTGATTCATCTTGAATTAACTTTTGATAGTGGAGTGAGATAGAGATTAAGTTTTCTTTTTTTCCACACAAATAAGGGTGATAATGATTTAATGCTGGACTTACAAGCTTGGGTCTCCCTTTTTGTGTTTCCATACTAGATATAGCAAGGCATATTACATTGTCTTCAGAATGCCTAAGGTAATGTTAAAAGATTTCAACAATTTTCGAACCAAATTATTTGTATTAGTAAAATCCAATTTCGAAAATGTTATAAAAGAACAGTGTTAAAGCAAAATTGCCAAGTCAGTGACAATTTCCACAGAACTCGCCTCAATATCCTCCCTTCCCCAATTTGTTTTTCTGTCCCAGACCTTTAGAGTTTTCCTCTCATACAAGTACCAGGTCACTCATGGCCTGTGTGGTAATCTGTGTGGGTTAGTTCTCCACAGGTAGGTCCTTATTCCAAATATTTCATACAGTGTGTCCCTTTCTCTCCCGGCTCTCCTCTATACTAGGTGACAGCAAATTTGATAACTAATAGAAGCAAATGTATTGACATTTATTACTCCATCCAGCTAACTCACCTCTAGATAAATTATATCTTCTGAACATGATGCCAACTCAAAAGTAGGAATTTAATGGTAGAAATTTCAGACACTAAGTTGATGAGAAGGTCAATTTGGGGTCAGCTAGCTCTGTGATGATGCTAAAAGCCCTCTTTTGGGCTGGGAGGGAGGTAGCCCATTATTTGACTTTACCTCAGCCTGGTCCTGGTGTCTTAATATAAAATCATCTCTACTTTTGTCTGTACATTCACCATAAAGGCACTTATTCTTGATTTGATCAGAATGATGCTGGTCTGATTATATATTACACCATTTACAGTCACTTTTCTAAAGGCCACAGCCCTGCAACATGAAATAGCTGCACTTTGAGTCTATCAAGTTTAAAGTGAAGTCAAGGGCTGTTAATTATCTCTTGATTGCTTATTATGCAGTGAATGTGAACACATAGAAAGTCAATCTGGATAATTTTGTACCTGTGCCAAAAAAGAAATTTCCAAGGTTAGTCAGCTTCAAAAAGTCTGTGTGACGGGAGTACTATTTCTAAAATGTTCACATTTACTGTCCATATAATTTTGATTTATCACATTGCTAATGACCCTACAGAAGTTTGGTGCTGGTAAAAGTCACTAAAACCAACAATTCAATGCAAATTTTAATATTTTAATATTTAATATATCTCTTGCTAATTCCAATTCCATTTCTTTCATTTTAGTTAGCAAACAATTTTATAATTTAGGGACTTTTATGCTGAGAACATTTTCTTCATAAGCTTAAACTTTTCAAATTCTTTCTTTTTATGCACATTTTCTTTTGCATTTTTATTACTCAAAAGACTAATCAGGCAGCCATTTCTTATCAACAGCCCCCTTTCCCCTTATGGAAGATTCGAATGAATGCATCCGTTTGTTTCACTCTTTCTAAGGGAAGACGCTCCACCTTGGGCATTGCCTTCTGCAACATTCTGAGGAAGTTTTTCATAAATCAAATTCTGCCACTGACTCTCTGCCTAAATCTTTCCAGAGGGAAGAACTGGAACAAGAACAGCAGCTTCAATATTTTCAGTCGTTTGAATAAAACCCACTCTAACTTTATAGTGGCAGTGTTTACCGTTGGCAATTCTCACACGTTCTTTCTTTGCCTCCTGTTTTGATTTTATTCTGCCTACAGACCTTGCTCCACTGCCCTGGGAATCCCACTGCTCTTAAATTTTACCACCTTCTTGCTACCGAGAAGGAAAATGATCTGATAAATTGATGCATGGATATTATCACTCCGTAAGTAAAGATATTTCCCTTTTTTAAACTCCCTTCCACTTTGAGGGATCCTTTGGGGAGTGGCCTTCTAAACTCAGTCTCCTGGTGAGCTTTGGTCACTGGGAACTCTCTGTGGGAAAGGTATGTATGCATTGAGGTGGAGGAAGAGGGAGTTTTTTTCAAGCTGCCCTAAAATCATAGACTCCTCCCCCTGTGCAAAGCTAGCCACACTTAACGTACAACAATTGTAAATAGACACAGCTAGAATCTCATCTTACTGTTATCACATTAATAAATAATGCTCCTGATTATGTTAATATTACTGATGATGATAATAATAATAATAGTCGTTGCTTAAATCATTGACAACACTCTTCTGAGTGCTTTTGAAATATTCTTTCTTTTATCCTCACTACAGCTCTATGAATCAGATAATATAATTAACCTCTTTTTACAAATAAGGAAACAGAGGCACAGGGTGGTTAAGCAACTCGTCTAAGGTCACATGGACAATAGAGAAAATATTTTACTGTTACTGTCCACTTTCTGCAGGCACCAAAGTTCGTGTTTTCCAAGCATTATGTCCTTTGCTCTCATAAACCGGATCAGTAAGCACTGGGGCTTGGAAAAATTGAATCATTTGCTCAGCATCACCTTGTAAGTGGAAAAGACTGAAACCAGACACCAGCTCTCTCTGGTACCTAAGTTCATCCTCTTAATTACTACGATGTTTCACAATAACGTATACAATTATTGCAGATGATTTTGCTAAAATAAGAACAGGAAATGGCAGTTTCATCTTGGGCTCATAGGGGAATATCTTATGGGGTTGCTGTATGGAGCACAGTCTTTCCCTCTGTTTCTCAAGGTGAATAAGCTTTGTGGATACCGCCGCAGTATGTCCCTGAAAACGTCAGTTGCCCCAGTGAGACATTTGCTCTGGGATAAGACAACAAAAGTACAAGGAAGGAAGTGGCTAGAGATGAAGGACTGGAGTGGAGGAAAATTACTCCTCCATGGCCACAGTTCTCTCCAGCTGCCTGACCTTGACCTTTCCCCAGCCTGACAAAAAAATAGAGATACCCTCCTTGGACAAGACAGAAGGAAATTCAGCCAAGGTTATAGTCAAGAACTTAGCCATACGAGGCCAGTAAAAACAGGCCACCTTAAAGAATTGGCCAAGAGGGAAATTTATCCATTAAAGCTGGAGTCTGTTATCTGATCGAGTTTTATTTTTCAAAAATCCGTTTCATTCACTAAGCATTGACGCATGTAAGATAGATTAGACAATGCAAAAGGTCAATAAACTAAGTATTAAAACATACATATAGATATGTGGAACTAGTATAAAGCCAAAAATACTTCCCTTGATTTTTCCATTCATCATTTACAGAATATTTTTTCATATCGTTATTTCTATTTTTCTTCCATTTTCTTCAAAACACAAGCGTCTGACCTAGGAACAAAAAGTCACAATACATATTATCTCTCCTTCAGGTTTTGGGGTACGATTATTTCCAGATTTTCTACTTAACAAGCCTATTAAAACTCATGCTTGACTTACTCATCTTTCATTGTTTATGTTCATTTATTATGATTTTGACACATTTTATATTTTCTTACCTGAGGTGATATGTCATGGTAAAGAACTCTGTCAGGGTTTTGCTTTCTTTCTTTGATTGTTTGAGGTGGGGGCAAATTACTTTTATTCCTTTGAGCAACCTTTCCAGAAATTATGGCATCTGGGTTTTTTCTGTTCTTAGTTTTAGAGTCAGACCATGATTTCTTTTCATGTTGGTATCTGTTTATACAGGCTGTGCACAATGGGGTACTGGCTTAATGATTTTATTGGTTGAATCTCTTTGTCTTAAAATATATAAAACATGAAGCAAAAGTTCTTGTGTGTTAAAAAATGAAGTGTTGGGAAATCACAAACACACAGAATGCTACATATATTTTTTCATCTTTGATAACTTTTCCACATTGTATTTTCTTTTGTAGCTTAATGGGAAGGAGGCATATGACAGCAAAAAAGGGCTCAGATCTGAAAGAATTCTGTCCCACTCACTATTCTAATGTCTTTGAGCTTCCGACTCCTCATCCATAGAATGGGGCTATGATATCTATGTTGCAGATAGGCTCGTTTGGAGATTTGGAATCATGTAGGTAAAGTGTCACATAGTTGATGCTTAATCATCGTATTTAACAATGTAGTAATACTATAGGATTCCTCATTTTATATAGTTACTCATCCAGCACTGCCCCATTGCTCATTTTTGTTTTAATTTTTTTTTTTCAGAATGGAACTCAAATTCTAGGCAAGACTTTTAAAATTATATTTTCCTATATTTGTGAATAAACACTGTATGCATTTCCTAGGGCTACCAGAATGAAGCACCACAAACGGCGTGGCTTACAACAGAAATCTACTGTCTCACAGTTCTGGAGGCTAGATTTGGGAATCAAGCCCTCAGCAGGGCCGTGTTTCCTCTGAAACCTGTCAGGGAGAATCATTCCTTGTCTCTTCTCTGCCTCCGAAGGGTGTCGGCAGGCAATCCTTGGTGTTCCTCGGCCTGCGATGGCAACACTTGAATCTCTGCCTCCATTGTCACATGGCTTTCTCTCCTTGTGTGTCTATGTTTCTGTGTCTCTTCTCTTCTTATAAGGACACTGGTTGGGTTAAGAGCCCACCTACTCCAGTATGAACTCATCTTAAATAATTACATCTGCAACAACCTTATTTCCAAATAAAGTCACATTCTGAGATACTGGGGGTTATGACTTCACCATACCTTTTGGGGATATATAATTCTACCCATAATAGATAGTAATAAACCCATCATATAAAATATTTAAGTTTCATGATACCCATCTCTTCCTTCAAGAATGTCTCTTCACAAAGAGTAAGGATCCATCACATACATATCCCTTTGTCCAATTCCTTCTGGAAAAATTTTCCTCTCATAAGGGACAATTTCTCCCTAAAGTCCTAATTCTAACTTAAGTCAAAATGACATTATGACTTTGCAATCTGTTGCCACTTCCCTTCTAATACAATGGCCTCTTGCTATTTGATTTTCTTATAAAGTACGTAGCAAATCACTTGACCCTTTCTGAGCACTATCGGTTCATTACAATCAGTGCTATTTCTTTGAGTTCATGACACAACTGTAAAAATCATGCTCACTGGTCACATGAGCCTCTTAGGCATAAAGTCTCTCCAGTAATTGTCTCCCATTTTCTACATCCCAATCAAACTATGATGTCTTTGAAGTCCCACTTTTTGTGTCTTTTTAATTAACAGTCATAACATGAATTGTATGAGATGCTGTAATCAAAACTATATAATAAGAGGCTCAAAAATGTATTTTTCAAGTATTATTTATAACAATTTTTTTAGTTATATTTTATATCTTTACTTCATTTCCATCTCCAGCTGCATCCTTTCTGTCATTCCCCTTACAACAAAACTCCTCGGAGAGTTGTCTCTACTCAGTGTCTGTAATTTCTCTCCCCCTCTACTCTTTTGAACTCTCTCTAAGTTTTATCCCCATCAAATGACCTTATCCCGTCTCACGGTATTAAACATCATCTATATGCTAATAATGCTCAACTATTTCACAGACCTGAATCTCTCACCATATATTCTGACATCTCTGCTTTAATGTCCAAAGTAGACATTGAAAGGCATCTCAAATTTAGCATGCGCAAAACTGAATGACTAAATTTACCACCACTCCTAGGGGTAGGACTGGGGAGGGGAATGTTTCCCTGCTGTAATTGTCCCAATTTTAGTTAAATGTCAAATTCTAATTCTAACACAATCAGCCCAAAATGTTGGGCTTATCTTTTACTCCTATCTTTTTTTCACACTCCATATGAAGATTGTCATACTATCTTGTTGGCTCCAACTTCAAAATATCCTTTGGTGTCTGCCACTTCACCACCATGATCAAAGTCAACATCATACCTGCACACCATCATTGAGACAGCCTCTCAACTAGTTTCCCTGCTTTTTCCCTTGCCACACTGAAATATATTTTAAAAACAACAAAGTGATCCTGTTGAAACATAAGTCAAGTTGTGTCATCTTGCTGTTCAAAAAATTCCAGTGATTTTCCATTTCTCTTAGTGCAAAAGCCCACACCCCTACAATGACCTAGAAGGCATATACAATCAACTACGAAGGTAATTGGTTGCTCATTGCTCGTCTAACCTCACCTTCTACCCTCTCCATCTGGTTTTCTCCAACAGCCACATTGACCTCCTTGCTATTCCTGGAAGGCTGCCGGCACAGTCCTACCTCAGAGCTTTGCATTGTCTATTGCCTTTGCCTAGGAGCCTCCTTGGCTAGGATTCTCAGATAGTCCCCAGATAGAGCTCTGCCTGTTCCCTCCAGGTGCTTACTAGAACATCATGATCTCAGTCCATTTTACCCTGGCACCCTATCGAAAATGTCACCCACATCCCTCAACATTTCATACTCCCAATTTTGCTTTATTTATATTTTCTTTTAGCAATTATCACTCTCTAACATAGTATATATATTTTACCTATTTGTCTTTCATATTTCTGTGTTTATCAGCTAGAATATAAGTTCATGAGGACAAGGAATGTTTTCTATTTACTTCATTACTGTATCCCAGTGCCGAAAATAATGTCTGGAACATAATGGTGCTCAAAAATTGTTTGGAATGGTCTGTTTTATTGACCAACATATCCCAGAATTTGGAATAGAACATGACACACGGATGCCAAGTAAATATTTTTGAATGAATGAATGAATGAATATGCTAAACTACCTACTGTATTGTCTTGCACTTAGTAACAATTTGATAAATATTTGTTAAATTTTTAAATGAATATTTCAAAGGTTTTCAAAAATAAATTTTACTTGATTTAATCAAATGATAATTATTTTCTTAAGAATTAAGTCTAGGGGCCAGCACTGTGGCCTAGTCGTTAAGTACAGCATGCTCTGCTTCAGCAGCCTGGGTTTGGTTCCCAGCCATGGACATACAGCACTCATTGGCAGCCATGCTGTGGTGGTGATCCAGATACAAAGTAGAGGAAGAGTGGCACAGATGTTAGCTCAGGGTGAATCTTCCTCAGCAAAAAAAAAAAACAAAAAAACGGATATTTAAAAAAAAATTTTTTAGGTGGTGTTCCTCTCTGTTATTTTGATTTATCTCTAAAATTAGAATGATTATATTTCTTTATTCTATAGAATAAATACCTTTAAAATTTAACTATCAAGGAAATTATTATAAACACTAAAATATGTTGTATTAAAATCACATGGAGATAGCAGTGTTGTTAACGTGACATTATAAGAGAAAAAGCTACTTTAGCTGAAAAAAAATCAGAGATTCTAGGGACATCATATAAAACAAAATAAATGAAATTTCTATCTGAAGAATATCCCTGAAATAACGTCTCCGTTTCTTCAGTAACATTCATTTCACCATCTCCACACTTTTATTCTTATGCGGTATGATGGTATTTCAGACATGAATTTATAGCAGTGGATTTAAAGACATACAATGACAAAAACTAACATTAAATTAACAAAATAAGCAATCATATGCTTGCTTTCTTAATTAAAAATTCTATTTATACAGAGTAGTGAGTGTCTCAGGACATTTATATTCTATTTTATTTTATTTCTTGTTGTAGTAATCGTAAAAAGTGAAATAAGCATTGATCGTATTTTCCATTCCCTGTATGAAATGTATCCCGTTGCTGAAATGCCTATTCTGGAAGCATATTGCCCTCACCCAAATCCACTCACTCTACTAAAATAAGTTTGTTTGGAGACGATATAGAGACAAGATACACATAACCTATGATTAATAGGTGCTACTGAATGTTTATCTTGAGAATTTAGTGCCATCACTGATTTTTATTTAATCCCAATATTCTAGTGATCTCATTTTATAAACCTTTGCTGTAGGAAAAGAAGGGGAAAAAAGTATTTTATAGCCTAGTCAGAGAGGTATCTCTTTTGGTGTGTTTTATATGCAAAACAGGGAACAGTGATGACCTAGAAAAGGGGAAAATGTATTCTAAAATGCAAAGTGAGTGAAGAATGTGCAATAGGAACCAGATGAGTTTCTCAAGGCACAGACATTTTTTCAATCACAAAGTTAATACCAGGTTGTTGTTTAAAAACCAAAAAGAACAATATAGAATCACACATAGAAAATAATTAAAATTCTCCTTCTCAATCCCTGCAGCCATGCCCATCTCTGCGATTTAACTTCCTTCTCTGGAGCTAACCATTGTACACAATTATATCCTTCTAGAACTCTTCCTATGTATATATTTTGTATATTTCTTAATAAACAAGTTTAACGCTATTTTACATCAAAGCTATTTCCAAACAATTCTTACGCCAAAAAAGAAAATGTTTTGGCAGACCTCAGAAGCCACGTCAGCCAAATAATTAAGCAACTTACACATTATATCCAGCACTTTTCAAGAGAAGGCAGTAGTGAAATATGAGCAATGTAATAGCATTAACTTGTCAAAAACAACATTATTATTCCCTTCGTAAACAAAATTCATCAAAATCTACATGCTGAAGAATTGCACAAGCAAGTCAATGCCACGAGAATCCATTCTAAGTGCTCATTTCTCCAGTGGCCACAGAGAGCATGGCTTGCAATGCACCGTAGAACACAGCAGAGGCTCCCTTTGCCCTGACAGTTTGGGAACAACAGGAGTCAAAAAAGACCTGGTTTTGTCACTTGTCAGGAGAAATACCCACATTCTGTCATTAGATACATACATGATGGAATAAACAAAAAAGCATTTTAAGGTAATTGGTGTGGATTTTCAAAATCAGATTTGTCTTACAGATTGATAATTTGACTTAATAAGCAAGAAGATATAGGTGATCTTCCCAGTTGCTAATTTTATCCAGCAACGATAACCTCATTCCTCTGCCTTCTCTAATACATATGCTCCTGCCTGATGCACGAGATTCTCTTTTAATCAAAAAAAAAAAAAAAATGGCACATTTTGGTAGGGGTGGGGACTTCCCATTTCAAGGTTACACGTAGAACCTCCTCTCACTAATTATGTTCTAACATCAGAGACTACGTGCAAATAAATCTTACTTTCCTTGGACAATGCTCAGATCACCTTAATTGGAGTTTGGTATTCCAAAGTAGGTAACACTTCTATTTCTTGGGCTTTTACTATAAACTAGGCTTTCTCATTTAATTTTAATGACAGTCCTAAAAGAATACTGTTATTAATCCTGCTTTAGAAATGATGAAACTCTGGCTTACAGAGGTTGAATAACTTCCTCAAAGCAAAACAAGAAGTAAGTGGAAAAGCCAAGACTCAAAATCAGGTCTTTCTATTTCCGAAGCCATTCTTTTACTAGGGTAGTCTTTCAATCCATAACAATAATATTCTGCTTCCAAAACTTCTCATCTACCCATTTATAGATATTTATTTGAATTAAATTATTTTTTGATGTTGCTCATTTTGCATGAAACCATTCATTGATACCAAGTTTCCTAAATATCTTCTAAGAATTATATTAATTCCAATAACTTTGTTGCTGCTTCCTATGTACTGATCACAAGTACCAAGGTAGAACCAGGTAAAAAATTTTCCAAGAATGTAGAGACCATCTGTACAAAGAAAGAAAAGAGTCACCACAGTGTGCCCTTGACACAGATCTCACACTAGTTCCAATTATTCCTACCTGAGTACAGGTTACATATGGGATCAGGAATTAGGAGAATGAGACTTTCCAAACCACTAGGTTTATAGAGGTCTAAAGCTGTCAATGGTAGCTGCTAAAAACTGTCATGTGTTACATAGGTATCTATCCAAAAGAAACAAAAATATACGTCTACACAAAAATATGTACAAAAATGTTCATAGCAGCAACATTCATAATAGCCAAAAGGTGGAAACAACCCAATGCCCAACAACTGATGAGTGGAGTGGTTATCTATACAATGGAATATCATTCTGCCATATAAGGAAATGAAGTGCTGAGAAATGCTAGAGTACTGGCTTTCTCTCCTGTGAAAGAAGCTAGTCACAAAAGATTACCTACTATATGATACCATTTCCATGAAATGTCAGGAATAAACAAATCTTTGGAGACAGAAAGTAGATTGGTAGTTGCCTAGGGTTGGGGAGAGTGACAGCTAATGGGTACAAGATTTCCTTAGGAGTGATGAAAATGTTCTAAAATTAGAATATGGTGGTAGTTACACAACTCTGAAAATATATTAAAAACTATTACATTATATACTTTGCTGTCACCCTTTCAGGATGATCAACAAACTGTGCTGATGCTAAAGATGAATCAACTTTTCAGGGTAGCCACAAGACGGTTTTCCTTGCACAATGTTCAGTGCATCCTTGCATAGACAATGAGTGGTCTACATGTTGATTTGACTCTCACTGGGCTCTCTAGTATTGGAAAGATGGGTCTTGATGTGGTAGCATCAAGGCAGCCTTCCGGAGTTGATTGGGGACCTTTGAGTCTCTTCATCTGTTCTTCTTCTATGATATAAACTTCACACTTTTGGTACTCAAAACATCCAGGTTCATTTATTTCAAAGCTATAGGTTGTGTTATACTTGTCACAAGTTTATTTTGAGATTCACAGTGAGGAATTACTCAGCAGTTTTGCAATATCAACCATACCTTGAGAGCAGGGCATACAGAAAAGTCCCGGCTGATGTCTGAATGGTAATAGGAAGTTCAGGAAGAAAACAGAAGCTTTGGAGAGTAAAGATTGAAGGTATCTTATTGGAGCAAAAATGTATGACTTCTAAGACTGACTTCACCCATAAAATCTACTAACCAATGAACAAATGATTGCCATGACTTTCTTAAAAATGTGTTGTGTGGCACGGACACAGACTGATTTTAAGTGCAGTGAGGGTGGAATCTTGGCTCTAGTTCTTATATATATCAGGAAAAAAACATGTATAGACTTCTTAAGGCAAGGATTTTTTTTTAAAGTGAGATTTAATGATGCTACAGGAAATCGAAATTCTCCTCCTGTTTCCCTTCCTCATTAGTATTCCACAAACCTTCGGTGTTTTTATTCATCCGCTCATCCGTTAGATTTTGAGCTCCTGGTGAGTAGCAAGCCTTTCTTTTAGAGCCTGAATAATTATCACAGATGCTTAGACAGTATTCAGAAGACAAGGGCTGCTGTTAAAGGTACTGCCTTGTTAATTGATTAACCCAGCTCACAGAGCCACTGTAACAACAAACACTGCACTCCGAATGAGCTCCTGTGTTTGCTTACTTATTGCAAAAACTTCCTTTGGAGTTATTTGTAATTCAAATTTAAGCCAGGATACTAAAGAAAAAGAATAGCTCTAAAGTCTTAGAAGACTATACTATTAAGTAAAAACTTTCTCATTTTCCATAGGACAAATAGTCGCGCTAAGTAATAAAAGCATAGCAGGAATGAACGGCTTAACAGTTCGCTCCTTCACTGTGTCTATCCCTTGGTATTTAAATCTTGCCCATTTTTAAACAAACAAGCATAAAACAAACAGAAAATCTCAATGACCTCCTTTCTCCTCAAGCTGGAGTCCTCTCTCCATCCTCTGTTTCACAAACTTTCTGAAACACTATCTACATTGCAATACTTCCATTTCCTCACAGCTCTCGTTATCTCACCCAAACGGTTCTAAGAGCTTCAGAATACAACCGACATCTTCAGATCTCATCTTCTTTGACTTTTCAATGTCTATTTCTGCTGTGGGCCATTCCCTCCTTTTTAAAATTTTCTTTTCAGGACCGGCCTGGCAGCGTAGCAGTTTAGTTCGCGCACTCCACTTCAGCGGCCCAGGGTTTGCAAGTTCAGATCCCAGGTGCGGACATACACACCACTTACCCACCCATGCTGTGGCAGGCTTCCCACATATAAAACAGAGGAAGATGGGCACGGATGTTAGCTCAGGGCCAATCTTCCTCAGCAAAAGGCGGAGAATTAGTGGCAGATGTTAGCTCAGGGCTAATCTTCCTCAAAAACAAAAATTCTCTTTTCAAGATGTTCTTTTCTTGGCCTCCTTGACACACTCTACTACTTTCTATATCTCTGGTTACCGAAAGTCTTCTTTGCAATATTGTCTTGCAGAAACTACACACTGAGGAATCTGATATCTTAGATGGTTTCATACATGCCCATGGCTTCAGCTACCTTTGACAGGTCAGTGGGTCTTTCTCAGTGCAGGCCCACCATTCTAGCACCACATCAGTACATGCTACTCTGCACAATATCTCCATGTGGTTGTCTCCAAGGCTTTTCCTGAATATTTCTCAAATCTGTTGTACCTTCCACTGCTGATCCAACTGTGTACTGCCCACTTCTTTCTCCAGGACTACCTTACATTCCCAATGGTTTGCACACTCATTGTTGCCCCCTCTCCATGACTGGCCTCCTAACTGTAGATTGTATAATCTTTCCATAAAAGCAAATCTGATGACATCAGCCATCCCACCCTCTCCTCCACCCTACAACACAAGTTAAAAACCCTTCCTGACATCTCAATGCTTTTAACAAAAAGACTAAACATTTCCAGGGCCTGGTTACCTCTCTGGGCTCGTCTCAATTCATTCTCTGTCTGAATAGCGGCACTTCAGCCAAGGGCATTTTTTCAGTTCCTTGAATGCTCCGCCTTCCCTTCCACCTCCAGGCTTTTGAGCAGGCTGCTCCGTCAGCAGTGTCCTCCTTCCCTATTATCCCCTTGGTAAACTCTGACTCCTTCACGTGCCACTTCCTCAGAAGAACATTTCATGACCTCTGCTGTGTAACAAATTACCACAAACATAGAGGCTTAAAACCACACAAGCTTATTATCTCACAGTTACCATGGGTCAGGAGTCTGGGTACGGGTTAGCTCAGTCCCCTGCTGAGGGTTGCACCACACTGAAATCAAGGCGTTGATGTGTCCAGCCTTATCTAAGGCTCAAGATCCTATTCCAAGTCCCATCATGTTGTTGGCAGAATCAATTTCCTTGTGGTTATAAGGCTGAGGTACTCATTTTCTTGCTATCATCAATAAGTGAATGGATAAACAAATCACGGTGTATCTGTACAGTTGAATACCATTCAGCAATAAAAGCAGTGACCTATTAGTACACATAATAATACGAGTGAAACTCAAAACTATTCTGAGTGAAAAAAGCCAGACAGTAAAGAATACATACTGCATGGTTATATTTATATAAATGTCTAGAAAACATAGTCTATCATGGCAGAGAGCAGATGGGTGGCTACCTGGAGACGGGGCAGGTAGAAGTGAGAAGGAGAGTTATAGACAGGCATGAGGAAACTTTTGGGAGTACTGTATGTATTCGTGATCAAATTGTGAGTTTTAAATACATGCAGGTTATTATAAATCAATTATTCCTCAGTGAGTTGTAAGAAAGAATCATCATCATCACCACCAACAACACATCAGATGTCTTTTATGCCTTAAACCACTTTGCTTTCTCTCATTTGAGCTTCTTTTGAGTGTCTGGTGTTTCTCAGCTCCCGAGACACGGTCTTGGGGGTACCCAAGGCTGCCAGACAATCAACCTTTACGTGAAATCTCAATTAGAACATTGATAGAGCCTGAGGACATTTTGGAGAATTGATGAACATGTTTTAAACATATCTGGTAGACTTTCATCTCTACTAAAGAGACCATTTTTATACGCCTGTAAATTAAAAGTCACATTGAACCAAAAACAGAGTATGCTACAAAGCTTTGCTGAAGGTAACAATGAAATCAAATTCAATTTTTAAGATTTATGTCATAGTGCCCACAAATCAATTCAAACTAAGCTAAGGGCTTTACAAGCATATACCCAATAAATTAATTATAATTGAAGTCAAAGCTGTATGTTTTCTGGAACTATTGAGAAGAGCAGAACTAGAAATGCTAAAATGTTATCACAGTGCTACACTTGAACCTGTTTATTTGATTCAAATGGTTCAAGTCCCTGCCCCTAGTCCTGCTTTCCATGTTACAGGTAAAAGGATGCCCTCAGTTTGTGGACATCTCAGTGGAGCTCCCATTTGATGAGATCTTGGTAGAGGAAAATTAATATAATCCCCTAATAACAGCAACTGATTAAATCCTCATTAGAACCATACTGGGCTTCTAAGCACCACAGTTAGCAGAGTGCAGTTTCACTTCCAAAATCTGAAGAAAAATACCTATAGCAAAGAAAACTAGTTACTGTCAACTACACAAACGAAAGTACTTGAATACCACAGCATGCACGCAATTAGCTAATAAACTTCAACTCAATAATTATCTGAAATTAGGAAAGCAAAAAAGAAAGAAAAGAATGTGCTGCATACCAACTCCACATTTTCCCCTAAAAGCCTTGCTCTCCAGTGGTGACAGTCACAACATGTTTGGGAAAATGCTATTGGACCTTGTGGAGTTAACGATATAGTGTGGGTCTCAGCTGGGAGGAGTGCTTAAAGCAGAGTCATAAGAATATTGAGGTAATTGTGCTCAACACCAGGGAAAAGAAGAAAAACAGCGAGATGTTGAAAATAATACATTTTAATGGAAAGAAACATAAAACAAACTTCACAATGGTGCCCTGTTAATGTGTTTACGATAGCTATTAATTTTGAAAAGGTAAGTGGACAGTTTATAGCATATTCAGAAGTAGAAAGTAAATGTTAAGAAGGGCTATTTGGGGATAACAGAAAGTATGGTACTAAATCTTAAAGTAATAGCTGCTTAAAATCTTGCCATTTTCCAAATTTAGTCTAAGACCTAGAAAACTTTAACAGCTCGAAACCTGTGAGTGTCGTTAGGCAGATGGAAGAACCGGCCACACATTTGGCCTTTTTAATCAGGATAAGGGATTCTGCGCAAGTTAAAGATATCAAACAGCAGAAACAAAGAATTATTAAAATATGAAATGAATAGAATCATAAAAGTCACAGAAGTTTAGATCTGGGAAGACCTTTACAGGTGATATAGTACAACTCCCTTTTCACACAAAGAGGAAAAACAAGGCTCAAGCGATTATGTGCCTTGCTCAAAAGCACATAGCACAACGCATTTACAATCATCACTTTCTAAAAATGATTTAAATGCCTGGAACACAGGAAACTGTCAATACATAATTGCTGAATGAATATATAAATAAGTGCTTTAGCCTTTTCAAAACCTATTTATTAAACATTTAGTTATGCATAGCTATCTAGTAGGCAATTAATGCCAACCTGCATATTAATTAAGATTTTTCAAATACATAATACTATTTAATTATTTATTTCATAACACAATATTTGTAACCAGTATGGCCGAGACTAGGGTCCCTGCGTCTGAGAGCAGTCACCTAGTAGCTCCAAGGTCACCAAGGGAAACATGCCCTGAAGGTAAGGTGTTCTTTGGATCTGAATCCCTCTGTAGTCTACTTGTGAAGTGTGCTGGACCATGCCCAAGTCTTGGGCACCCTTCTGCTCTTAGTGGCCTGCCCCATACCTTCTTTTCTCAGTCCTCGTCTTAGTCTCCACCAGAGAAACGCGAGACGCCAAGAGCAGGATTCACAAAACAGGGATTTCAAGAAGAGCACGTCAGATAGACAAAGAAAACGTAAGGAGAAAGAAGTGGAAAGGCTTCAGAGCACATAGGATTGATATCTATTTATGAGTAAATTGATGAATCTTGTTCTTCTAAAATGCGATGAAGCCAGAAAAACACTGAAAGTTCTTAACACACTGTTCATATGGCCTGGAAAAGCACTGTGCTAGTTTGCTAAGGCTGCTGCAGCGAAGTAACTGCAAACTGGGTGACTTAGAAATTTATTGTCTGAAGTCTGAACTCAAGAGGCTGTTTCCTCCTGAGACTGTGAGGGGTTGATTCCCGGCCTCCTCTTCGGCTTATAGATGGCCATCTTCTACCTGTGTCTCTTCACAGGGTCTTCTCTCTACATGTGTCTGTCTCTGTGACCAAATTCCTCCTTTTTATAAGGGCACCAGTTATATTGCATCAGGGCTCACTCTAATGACCTCATTTTAACTTGATGACATCTGCAAAGACACTGTCTCTAAGTAAGTTCGTGTTCTGATGTACTGGGAGTTTGGAGTTCAACGTATCGTTCTAGGGGGAGACGATTCAACCCACAAAACATGAATTACTTAACAAGTAAGATTCAGCTTTTACTTTTTTCACTTGAAAGGCATAAACGAAATTGTCAAGTGGCTCTAAGATGACATCTTTACCTTCAGAACTAGCTATTATGTTGCATTAATGGTTTGAGTAGAGAAGTTGTGCTTTCTGAAAACTTGCTCATCTCTAATTTGCCATTGACTCTGTGTCTGTACTCAAGAAAGTAGCTTTATGTGGTCCATGAAAATCAATCTTCAAACGGATGATGGCGAGAGAGTCTTGTATTTTAATTTTCTGCTTGTTTCACAAGATTTTGGGTTTATGTAACAGCTAAGAAACATCTTTCTTCTATTGTTAATGCTTTCATTTAGGTGCAAATGGCAGAGAACATACTTTTTGTAGTGATGAGAATCTTGCTCAGCAACAAAGAAAAAATGTGTTTTCCAACTTTTTACAGAGTGCTAGAAATTTGAGAAAGTTGCAGCACATCTATTTGCAAAATATTTAAGAATTATAAACAGGGTAGCACAGTGGTTAAGAAGATGGCTTTGGAGTTTGATTGATCCAGATTAAAAAATCTGACATTTGCTAATTGAATGACCTTGAACAATTATCCAACTTCACCATGCCTCAGTTTACGGTTCAATACATTTGTGATAATAATACGGACTTCACATGCATACTGTGAGAATTAAATTAGAAAATGTTCATAAAATACTTACAGTAAACACTTGGCTCATACAAGCCCTCTATCAGTGATAGCTCTTATTATTAAATAAAGAATGAGAGTTGGGAAACTAAATTACAATATAAGTTGAGACATATTACAATACTAATAAATAAGATTCAAAACTTGTGATGGCACTCAAAAGTAAAACAATTTGGAACTAGATCCCTTTCATTTCACATTTCCTTCTTTTTTTTTTTTTAAATTTTTTGAGAAAGATTAGCCCTGAACTAAATGCTGCCAATCCTCCTCTTTTTGCTGAGGAAGGCTGGCCCTGGGCTAACATCCGCGCCCATCTTCCGCTACTTTATATGTGGGACACCTACCACACCATGGCGTGCCAAGCAGTGCCATGTCCACACCCAGGATCCGAACCGGCGAACCCTGGGCCCCAGAGAAGCAGAATATGAGAACTTAACCACTGCGCCACCAGGCCAGCCCCTCACATTTCCTTCTTAATTACAACAATTTCCTCAAGCAACACATAAATCATTTTTACCTAGATTGTCAATTTGAAGCCAGTCGCTTGTATTCACTTTCCAAAACAAAACTTCTTAACCAATATTCCCTTATTTTTATTGGTAATTTTCTATCACAGGCACAGTAATTATAAAGTCATATATTTCTAGACATTGGTCTTAGAGACAATTTTGCCCAACACTTTTATTTTACTGATGAGAAAATTGATATCCAAAAAGGGTAAGTGGTTTTCTTAATGTTACATATTTAGCTCATAATCAACTGAGGTTTTTTGATTACCAATCCTACAATCATTGAAGGGCAGTAATGCTTCAAAATAATGCTAACATGTATTAGAGCGGGCAAATAGTGTTGAACTTCCAAATGTTCTCACTTAATTTTCCACCAAAGAATAAGATTTCACTGAATTTACCAATTAGAAAGTAATTACATCACCAACACCTGGTATCATTTAAAGGGTCCCCATGTAGCAAAAGCTTATGAATACCTGCTTTTGGGGCACATAAACAGGTATAAACTATCCTATCCAACTGAAACTTAAAATTAAGCCATATTAACTTTGACTTAGTTAAAAAGTAAAGACACTCCTGAACTGACAGTGTAACAAAATGAAATTAAGTTGGTGTGCAGCCATTGGCTACATCCATCTGATTGATCAACATGACAAACTCACTAAAAGATAAAGTAAGAGACGAGAACGATTTTTAAGATAATCAGATCTGTCCATATTAAGTCCTCTTGGAGACAGCCAGACCCACAGTGCCTTGCATTATTTGTTTGTTTTTTCACTGATCAAGAGGTTAAAAAGAAACTGATGTAATTTCTATTGACAAGATTTCTAATCACCCTTGCATCTCTGTTTGCCCAAGGGTTTTGAAAATAATAGCTAGAAGAACTCCGGAGATGATGAAAATTTAAGTAGTGATACTAATTTTGGGAGGATCTGTCTGTCTTCTTTGGAAAGAAGTGGGTAGGAGAGAATAGCCTGGTTCTTGTCAAAGACATGCTTCTAGGATAGGTAAATTGTTGACATTCCAGACACCTTTCCCAGTGTTAGAGGAATTGCAGAGGGTAGATATTAACAGAAGGAGCAGTCAGAAAGGAGCAGGAGAGAGTTAGAGAAGAGCTCAGTCGAGAAATAGTGTAAGTGGGTGCCAAAGGCTCATAGGGGTCATGTCACAGCTTTAACTATGGGCTTACGATTGTGGAATGGCTGCCTGGGCAAACCTGTTAGAGGAAACAAACAAACAAAAACTCTATGTTGAATTGAGGGAAACAACACGATTTGTGAAACAAGAGCTTGAATTGGGGCATAGCATCACCAACCTATTTTGTTCATTTTTTTGTTGTGTTTAGACTTTACTCCTTGCCACATTTTATCTATAGATGTGTTCATAGTGCGTGGGTAGACTCAGCCTTGTTTACAGAGCAATAGAAATGGAAGCTGGATCTAGATGTCTGCATTTTACCTTTAAAAAAATATAGCCAGATGCGTATTGGTCTCTGAATTTAAGATCTTCCTAGATAACCTCCTTATTAATTTGGTCTGGTTCCCCTGAGGGCCTGCTGGAGCTATCTTTCTGAGACACTGTTCCATGTTTCTTGGATCTGCTTTTCTCTCATTGTGATTTATTTCCTTATTTTGTTGGATAAAATCTTCTAATAGCTACCTGTGAGAAAGGGTACATGGGAAGTTATTTTTTTAGATCATTTATGTCTTAAAATGTATTTCTTTAACTTTATACTTTGACTGATAACTTAGCTGATTATAGAATTTTAGGTTGGAATTCATTTTCTTTTGAAATTTTGAAGCTTTTGCCTCATTATATTCTAGGTTCAAGTGTTGCTGCTGAGAAGTTTATTATCATTTTGATTCTTTATCCTTTCTATGGGACATATTTTTATTCTCTTTGAAAGCTTTTAAGATTTTTTATTCCCATTATCTGAAATGCCATCATAACATGAGTTAGTGTGGGTCTTTTCTCACTGGCGATGCGGGGCTCTCAGAAGTCTCATTCGAGCTGGAAACTTATGCTATTCAAGTAAAGAATATTTATGATTATTATTATTAATACAGTTCCCTTATTCTCTTTTATTCTAGATCTCCTATTATTTGGGCGTTGGATGTTTCATATTGATCCCTGTTGTACTGATCAAATTTTAATTTATTTGTACTCTTCTATTTCCAGTCTCTGTTTTTGGTTTTACTTTTCGAAATATATCTTTGGTATTATATTGCAAAATTATGTTTAATTTTTTGATATCAGATATCGTATATTTATTTTTAAAAAGTTCTTTTTTCTTGTTATTTGCTTGCTGTATTTTTTATAGCGTTCTATTAGTCAATACATGTAATACCTTCTTTTGTCTCCAAGGAAACTGACCATAGTTCTGATGTTTCCTTGTATTCCCAGTATTATCTCTGTTTTGTTCAAATTCCTTTTCATCTCTATAGTTGTTTTCATCTCTGTCTTTCAAGAGGCACTTTTCCTAAAATTAGTAAAACACTGATAGGGAACCCTTTATGTTTGGGCAGGACTTTGTAACAGTTAGACTTCACCATAGAGGGATGGGTCAGGGGATTTTTCCAAATAGTAGCAACAGATTTTTCTTTTTCCCTTTGATATTATTTGATTTCTCCAAAGAAGAATCTTCCGGTCCTCTGGTAGGGATATGTGTCTTTACAGTATTCCTGAAACGGAGGGGTACAAGGTTGCTGAAGAGTTTCATTTCAGTTTGTGTAATTTCAATTAATTCTCCTCTTTTCAGGATGGTGCCTCTTCTTTGACTTCAATGTGCCAGGTGTTCCCTGGTGCCAAGCCTCTCTAGTTCAGTTTTCATGCAGAATCCCCAATATCCCGCTGGGGTAGGAGAAGAATTGCCTGGCTTCATGGCATGAGATCCACACTGAGCTCCACATGAACTTCCAGATAATGTCACTGAGTTCTGCCACCTGCCTCCCCCTGCTTTCAGCAACAAGTGCAGTGTCATGTTGCTGAGACTTTTCCTAAGTCTGATAGGCATTGGCTTGTTTCTCTGTTATATCCCTTATAGTATGTTGTCCTTCACTACCTACATGAGTTTAACTCATCTGATAAGGATGTGGGCATTTAGCATAACATGAACCTAAGATTTGAAATAATGGACTGAAGGGAAAGAGAGCATTACTTGGAGGGAAATATCATGAATAGAGTCATGTAGCTGAAATGAATGGGGGTTATATGTATGTGTTGGAAGTGTAGGGGGCAGATGCAATGGGAAAACCAAAATGATGAAAAAAGAAGAGTTCCTTTGAGGTACAGTGAAAGATGGTCCAATGAGAGCCAGTTACTCAGGGACCTTGAAGGCTGAGATGCAGAATTTGAAATAGGTTCAAAAGACAGGAGAGGGCCATGAACAACTCTGATTTGTGGTAAATGTTTCACGAGATTGGATAGGGAGGCAGCGGCATCATGAAGTGCCTTTTCCATAAGCCACATTAGGGGTAGTGACAGCAATAGTGGGACTGGAAAATCCCAAGTGAAATGGATATTAAAGATGAAAGAATGATATTGAAATAAGCTCTCAAGAACCCCAGATTCTAAGAACTATGTGCTAGGCATTTCCCTGTTATTGTAAGTTCCCTCTAAAATGAAGAACAAAATTAAAGGATCAAAGATTAGTCTTTATGATTCCGAAATGTCTGCATGAAAAGTAGAGTGTTATTCAATTGTCCAAACATTTCTGTGGACAACCATCTAGCTAAGAACTAAAAGATGGACATGAAAATTACACAGTAATGATAATAGCATATTTATAAATGCTTATGTGAAAGACCACCAGAAGAGAGAATATCTCATGGCTTTAGAAGAGAAAATCTTTCCATATGCAGAAAGAGTTATCAAATATATCCCATAGACCTGGCAGAGAAGTGATACTGAAATAATTTTATTATAAAAATAGGTTTGGGATGGACAAAGTTAATTCTTAAAATGCTATCTGGCATAAGAGGATTGATTGCTAGTATAGTTTTGGACATTTGGTTATTACTCAACAATGCTTATTTGATTATGAATAAAATTAAATTGATAATTATAGACCTATACTGGTTTTACAACAACAAAACAGATTTGAGGTTAGGCAGATTCAAGTACGAAAAAGATGAACAATTACAGGAAGATTTTCTCTTGAGTTTGGTGCCTTTGGAGATGTTCAGGCAAAAATCCTAGTTCAGGTATAAACTTCTGTTTCTTAAAATATGCTTTTGCTCTGGCCAAACCAAAACTTTTCTCCTGAAATTACAATGGTAATTTAGACAGACACGGTGTAATTACTAAGTTAGCATTTGATGGGAACATTCAGACCAACAACTCCGTTCCCAGGGCAAATAACCCTCAGTTATTTATGGACCTGAGTGCAGGTGCTCAGGTTACTCTTATCTGAAAGGCGGCCGTCTCAGCAATTTAGTGTCTCTTGCCACCACCGCGGGACATTGATTAGTTTGATACTGAAAAAGAAAATGCCACCTACGGAATAATCAGTTCCATTTCTTCATTGGTGGGCAATAGGGTATCTGCTCCTGGCCTAGCTTCATGGGGGGGGAGAAGGCCAACTCACAATCTGTTCTTCCTAGTTGCCTCCTGTCATGCTCTTCTCCCCACCCCCATGCACAACCAGAGTCCTGGCTGAGCTGCAGCAGTCTGCTGCCTCCAGAGGAGTCTGCTTACCTCGGATGCAGAGTCACTTGGAATTTTACAGATAGAAAGAACCTGGGAGTAAGCTATAGTGAAGGCCGGTTTTGAGCAGACATGTTAGTCAGGTGAAGTCAGGCATCAATATCACCCCAACTTCCTCTCCTGGTCAACCCCCCGTTGTTAAAGGATGCATCTAGTTCACTTTTTACATCACCCCAAAAGCTTTCTTCCTGAAATTTATCTTTGAAAAACATCAATATGATCATTTCACTTCCTAAAGCTTGTCATGGGCGTCACCTCACTTTTAGGATTAAAATTTAAAATTATTATCTTGGCTTAAAGGACCAACCTGCGTGATCCAGCTGCTGACCCCATGGGAAGCCTCATCCCTCATCACTCTCCACTTTAGTCAGTCTGCTCTGGCCAGACAGTTTGTCTTGCTTACTCCAGGCTCTATGCTCCTTCTCGCCTTGCAGGAGCTGCTCTCACATTAGAGTGACCCCACCCCGTTTCCACTTGACTAATTCTTACTCACCTTCAGATCTCAGACTATGCCACCTCCCAGGGAGGACATCTTTCACTGCCAAGTTTGATTAGATTCTGCTAATAAACTCTCTGATCCACGCTGTATTTCTTCTCCGTGGCACTTAGCAAAATTGTTGTGATATAGTTAATTGGTATATAGTTGTTTGTTTACTGTATATCTCTCCTACCTTATGGTAAGCTCCATGAGAACAGGGACAGCATCTTCTCTGTCACCACTGCACCCAAAATCTCAGCATGGTGCCCCACATATAACCACATAATGAAAGCTCACTAAGTATTTGGTGAATCTAGGATGGCCCCAAATCCTTACATTTCCTACCAGGTCCTGGAAGGATAGAAATATTGTTAATATCCAAACCTCCTCTCCAACCTAAGAACTGAGCTCCCTAGACCTCATTTGTAATGGCTACCTGTATTATTCCTTGTTGTGACAGGAGAGGAAAAAATCTAGACCAGACATCAGTAACAGCATTCATGCTCTCCTTCCAACTTGTAGAGTATATATGAGAAATTAAACCAACTCTTATTTCAGCCAGAAAGACAGGAACTAATTCTGGCTATATTCTGATTATCTATAACTACTTAACAAAGCACCCAAAGTTTAGTGGCTTAAAACAACAACTATTCATGTTACTAAAAAATATGTAATTTGGGCAGGGTTCTCTGTGACTGCTCATCTCTGTTCCTCGCAGCGTTACCTGGAGTGGCTTGACCAAGGCTGAAGTTTCCACCTCTGTGACAGCTCATCCTCATGGGGGCAGTTCATGCTGGTTGTCAGCTGGGAACTCTGCTGGGGCTCTCAGCCAGGAGCCTTTGTTCCTCTGCCTATGGGCCTCTCCATGGGACTGCTTGGGCTTCTTCATGAAAGGTGGCTCAATTCCAGATGTGAATGTAAGAGACAGAAAGCGGAAGCTGCCAGTCTCAGAGCATCGGCCTGGAGGGTGACACAGCATTACTTCTGCCCGTATTCTATGGGTTGAGCGTTATAGACTGAATGTTTGCTTCCCCCAAAATTCATATGTTGAGACATAATCCCCAGTGTGATGGTATTTGGAAGTGAGGGCTTTGGGATTGATTAGGTTGTAAGGGTGAAGCCTTCATGAATGGAATTAGTGCCCTTATGAAAGAGACTCCAGAGGTGTCCCTTGCTGTTTCTGCCACGTGAGCACACAGCAAAAAGATGGTAATCTATGAACGACTAGGTGGATCTCCACCAGACACTGAATCTACCAGCACCTTAATCTTGGACTTCCAAGCCTCCAGAATTGTGAGAAACAAATTCCTGTTGTTTAAGTTCCCTAGCCTATGTTATTTTATTATAGCAGCCTTAATGAACTAAGACATCAGTGCAGTCACAGAATCCCCTAGATTCAAGGGGAGGGATGTATTAAACAATTTTATACATCCCTGACCTTGCCTGTGGAAGGACCAGTTGACTAATCCTTACTGTGTTGGTCTCCTAGGCTCTGAAAAAGGAAACAGAAGATAGCCATCACTTGCTGCTGGTACTGCTTTTCCCCTTATTTCTCACTCTCTGTGCTCAGGATTTTGAAGAATCTTTTGAAGTAGTTGGAAAAACGAGTGCTGTCAACAATTTGGAAATAGATCCTGACTATATTTACTCCATCGCTTCATCATCTCTAGGTCTAATAAAAAATTATCAACTAAAATAAAATTATTCTGTATTTTTATTCTCCCCAACCTTTTGCCCAAGTCATATGTATTTTATTGGGCTTTAAGAAACGGTAGAATTTACAAAGTCTGTAGCAGGACTGAAGTCCTGCCTTTAAAAGTCAGCTATGACAGCATTTCCGTGTCAGAAGCAGAGTTCAAAGCATAAATTTATTGCCGGTGAGAGAAGACAAGGCTACTGAGTCTCAGTGAGGTAGTAAGGGAAGGCTTCTTGGAGCAAATGGGGTTTTGATTCAACCCTGCAAGATGGCACAGGTTTAGACAGGTGCCAAAGGGGAGGGAGGGCAGAGGTTGTTCAAGCAGAGAGGATGTCTTGAGTTAAAAAATAAATTTTAGCCTGAGCTAAAAGTTCCCACGGGGAGAGGTAAGCAAAAAGACTGGAGTAGACTGAGGCCAGACGGTTGAGGACCTTGGATGGCAGCCCAGGACTTCAGCATTGGGACTGCAGCCCCGACTGGGAGCAGAAGTGGGTACCTGGTGGTCACATGAGCTGAGCAGCAGAGACGGAAGAAATGAGAATGGAGGCTGGAGAAGGTACCTAATGACAGTTGGTGGTAGAGACTGCACCAGTGTCAGGTGGGCAGCTCTTCCGTGGAAGACAGATGTGGAACAGTGATGAGAAGGGATCAGAAGCCCAAGCTGATCTGTTAGATCATTGGACAGCCTTGAAACCAGTAAACAGGTAGCCATTGATGACTAGGTAGCTAGTAACTAAAGAGGTTTTTTTTGGAATTACTAACTATAGCTTTTAGTTGTCCACCCGCCCATTGTTAACTGTGCTGCTTAGGCAATATACTGTCCGACTCCCACTAGGTTCCTATAGAAAACATCTCCCTGGCACCTGGGTCACCATGGTAACAAATGTTTGAGCTATTTTTCAGGAGTTAGGACACCATTGTCCAGTTTAGGCCAATTGAGTTCACCAACCCATCAACTGGGCCTGCACACATGCTCAATAAGTTATCTTTTTGACATCAGGAGGCTAAAAACTCCACCCTCAGATCATGCTAATGCCACCATTTTGTGAACATGCATCCTATGAAGAGGCATGAAAGTTTGACTATGCTTGCACAGGTCATCAATTACCTCACCTCTCCTCACCTCCAATTATCTATCCCCGCACTTCAGACCACCTTGCCCCCCCACCCCATAAACATCCCTGAGTCTGCATTTTCAAAGAGGTGGATTTGAGATTCATTCTCCCGCCTCTTCACTTGGCTGCCTTATGATTAAAACCCTCTCTCTGCTGCAGTCTTGTCATTTCGGTAATTGGCTTTCTGAGTGACAGGCAAAAACAAACCTGGTTAGGTAGCAGCCTCATGGAAGTGCCTAAAGAAACAGGAGAAGAGGAAAAGAGTGCAAAGGACTTTCATGTACACAGCTGAGGACTGCTGAACTGGCACTGTTGAGTCTCAGTGATCTATATGACCCTGACATTAACCAGGCTTGTGAGGCCCCAGGTCTTTCAGATTACCTTCATCAAGCAGTGGGAGCTATAGAAAGTTTTTGAGTAGGGGAGTGGCAAGCTAAGAGAAGTCCTTTAGGAGTAATCATCTGGGCAGACCAGTGAGTGACAAATATGAACGAATGAGATCCGCCATCACAAACGACACTGTCATCACTATCCTCCAAAGAAGTTGAAGGTGCTTTTATATGTGGGTACAGTGCAGGGGATGTGGAGGTCATCTTCACAACTATCTGACGAAATGATTAGAATCAGTGTTATTCTTCCCTTTTGGCCAACGGGGAAAATGTAAAATTGACAGTGTAAGGAACTTGTCTAAAGTAATAATTCAAACTAGTGTTAGAGGAGGGAGTAAAACTCTCTTGAGTTCTCGATCTCTTTTCATTAAGTTATGATCATTGTTAGGTGTAGGCTGGGGCCTGTCAGTTTAGGGAGAGTCTCACAGGCTGCTGGTAGAGCCAGATGATCCTTGGTCACAGGGACCTTCCTTCCAGTCCTTCCTGTTGTGGAGCCCACAGTTGCCCTCTTCATTTGCAGAGACCTGAAACTTTAGTCAAGACCAGAGGTTGCACTAGCAACAAGGTCCATACACCTGTCACAATGTTAATTAAAATTAAAAATAAAAATCTTTTGTGGAGAATGGCCCCAGGGTCTCAAAGTTATAACTGAGAAAAAGATCTTATAAGCATGTAATTTCTCACACATAGCAGCCGCTTCATTTTATAGAAAAGAATGGTAAGGTCCAGAGAGGTTAAGTGACTTCTCTAAGAGTACACAGCTGCTCAGTGGTGGATCCAAGACTAAAATCTGTGTCTTGTGTTTTAAGTACAGGTTTCAATGATGGGCCTTTAAAAATTCTGCTTTTTCTATCTATCGGTTAGGAGGTTTGAAAGGCCAGAAAAGGAACTCAGAATTATTCTTTATTGATCCCTTAGATTTCATTCGGTCTAATAGCATTCTATGTGGCTGCAATATCTAATACAAACAAAAAATGGTACCATTTCCTGACAGATGTGCTCGAATCAGTCCTTTAGAGGAAGAGTTAGTTGAAAGAGAGTAAGAAGCAGACATAGATGGTTGGAAACAATCAACTTCCCCCTGACCTACTCTGACGTATGGGTACTCTTTGAAGTCCTTGAGGTCAAATCATGGTGTTTTATATTTTTCTATTACCTTAATGTTGAGTTTATAGGAAATACTCAAAAAACAGTAACTGATCGATTAAGGAGGTGAAAACTACCCTGAAGAACCCAGTGCAGGAGAGTTATACACAGGAGTCCAGCCTAGTCCAAAGGCCAGCTTTCCAAGGCTGTGAGCTGTAAGTTGACAACAGTAGCAGCAAACATGAGGTCAGTTAACCATTAGTCCCAGTGACTATGTGGTTTGGTGAGTAACCCTGTGTGTGGAGAATGAGGATATGTTGTGAGGATGCAAAACTTGGGAGCTTTCGAGAACTTCCAAATTTATTTTAAATCATTGTAACAGCCTGAGAAGAGGTGGGAGGGGTGGCCCTCTAATGATTACCATAAGATAGTGTCCTCAATATAAAGTCCCTCCTCAAGTTTGCCATGAGAGAAAGAATTCACTCAGGGGCTAGCTCACAGGCCAATTTAAACGGAACTGGACAAAGAAGAAGGGTCACTCAAGGACCACCAAGTCCTGATATCATACTTTCAGCTCCATGAGGACAATTGGACCTTAGACAAGATGGTGAAGAGAGGAGAGGTAGAGTGGTGGCATACCATTATTATTCTGCCTGCTTTTGCTCTGACTTCTGTGGTCAAAATCCAAGGTGAGTCAAAGTGCTCTAGACTTGGAGTCATAAAACCTGGGTTTGCTGCCACTGGCCAGCTGTGACTTTGGCAACAGACTTAACCTTCCTGCCTATCAGGTGCCTCATCTGTAAAATGGGCATAACAATGTCTACCTCAGATGTTAGTTGTAAGGATTAAATGAGATAATAGCTAAAGAATGCTTATATCTGAGACCAGCAGTACAGGAAAACTTCAACATTTACCATTACTAATCATCATTGCAATCCTTTGGGGATGGGATCAGTTTGGAGATCAACTGGCAAGTGGACATCTCAAATCCAGATCCACATCTCCCCTTCTCTTTCCTTTCTCTGTCTCTCTCCCTTCCTTCATCTACTACCTTTCTGTAGAATAAGTGGACATTGGGGCTCCAGCAAAGAGGGTATTTCAAAAATATTGAAGATCTCTTATCCTACAGTAAAGGTGCTGATTTCACAATTCGTTTTCTAGCTACATCCATGCATCCAGCATGATGCTTTAACACAAAACATTGTGTCTTGGAAAAGAAGTCCTCCAGTTTTTAGACACAATGGAGATAGTCCCAAACACACATTGCCTCAATCAAGATTTCCCCAAGGCTAATCCTAAACTATCCTACTCATTCCATGTAGGATAGCCTTTTACACCGTTTCGAATTCATTTTGTTTCTTCAGTGGAAATCTTTTGTTCTGCATCCTTATGTCTCTACTTTTTATCCCCTTTGACTCCTCCACCAAGCTAGGATTTATGATCAGCGTAACCTTGCATAGCCTAATCAAGATTTAGATGTATTTATCATCCTCTCTCTTCCACTTCTCCCATGGCCTTTCTTTTCTCAGGTCTCTGTGGGGCACCTCCACCAATGGTAAGAGCTTCAGGAAGGTCTCCATTCAAGGGGCTCCTGGAATACTTCAGCAAGCACAAATCAGATTTTCAACAACAACTAAATTACGTCTTTCCAAAGTTCACTCACTGACATGTACCAGAGGCAAGTTTATAATAGCTTTTGGGTCCCATATCTCATAGAGGAAAGATTCATTTCAGCACACTACTTTTTTCTTATTTCATACTAAAAAATCTACTGTTTTGAAATCCTGTCTTAGGAAAATTGCCCATTTGCACTTCAGCTTATAAGAAACCTTGTAACAGATGTTGATTTATACGATACATACAGACAATAAATTCTAGGCATAGGGAAAAAACAAAATAAGTGAATTAACTATCACGAAAAGTTTTTTGTGAATGCTTTTGAAGAAGGGGGAGAACAAAGTAAGATATTCATAGCTTCACAGAAATACAAGGTTCAGACCCAGATGTTCAGATTCCTCAGTCTACAAATGAGCATATGAGGTCCTGAGAAGATAACTGATATGGCCAAATACTTCAAAAATCCAAGTGTCACTTTAAACACCAGGGTGTATTTACCTACAAATTCATTCTCCTGTTTGTTTACTGGGGGAACATAATAACTTGTTTCATAGTGCTGAAGAAGAGGAAATCTTTTCTTTATCTCAAAATTTGGACATCCATAGTAACCGCATATTCCACTTTTCTATTTGAGGCAGACCTTTCTCAGTCTGCTCAACCCAGAAGGTGCACACGGGGCTGTGTAGCTCCAGAACAACAGTGTTTTGCCAGGGGTGCTGGATTCTGGCTCTCAGTGTGGACTATGCAGGCCAAGTGGCCTCTCCAAGAGAAGAACAATTTGGAAAGAAATTCATCTCATTTATTGTAAAACATGAAAATGCAATTATGTAATTTGCAATTAAAATGAGGCTTTCGGTCTTTAAATTTAAATTGCTGAATCACTTCACTTGGTGCTCGCATATTGCCTTGTATATTTTGTATTTCCTGTGATTACGTCTCCTCTTCCCAGAGATGGCAAAGACCGTGCATTAAACTTTTCAAATCTTCCACAGCTATTTTTATGGTCCCTTATACACAGTAACATCTATTGCCTATTGACTCAAACTGGGCGCAAAGCACTTACGTTTTAATTGCATTTTTTAGATTAAATTGAATCTTCCAACTGAATACCGAAGGGCATAAACACAATGCTATTTACCATTCTTTATTTTGTGGCAAGTCTACTTTGAATTTTGAATGATCTTCATAAAAAGCTAAACCTTCAACTTTCTACTAAATCTGAAATATTTTAAGTAAAATAGAGGACAAAATTATGCCATGTCTAAAGTAAAAGTTACAGTGAGCAGTCTGAGGCTCTGTCTCCAGCTTCACCTGAGTTTATCCCTTCCTCTGAAACCATTTTCCCCCAATCAAAACAATCTTCTAAGAGGATAAGTGGAAGCTTCTGCCGAGAGATACTGGTCCAGAATTCTTCCGGTAAATGTTATTAAGGCAAATACTTGTTCACTACTTTGTCACTGAAACTCTCCTTATCTGCTCAGGGACATTCTCTTCTTGGGTCCTTAATCATTACAGAGCAACCTGGATTAGGCCACAAGTCTAAATCAAGAGTCAGAAGGAAGAACCAGTGTCTTCTCTACTACAACATCATTTCTAGAAAGTTGTTAAGGATGCATCTATCTACTCAACGTCTTCCTTTTTTTTTCCTGAGCAGAGGAAAAAGCACCAGGGATGAGCCCGGTGGTCTTCTGCTGAATAGAGGTGGGAAAGATGAAAAAGCTACGGCTATCAGGACATATTTTGCACAGAAAGTACCCCGATAGTTGAGGTGGATGTCCGTCAAAGATAATTGCTCATTAGTTGGGTCATCCTTCAACTTAGGTTGTCAACAGAGACCTCTGAAATTTACTGCCTCTCTTCACCCATTGCTAATGCTTTACCAAGATAGCTATTTCTTGGTCCATTCCTTCTTTATAGAATACTTTTTAAAAATTCTACTTACAAAGAAATCTACCCTTCAAGGACCAGTAGGCTTTCCATCTTGTCCATGGCATTTTCATTAATAAAATAATGCAAAAGGATACAGAAACAACCTAAGTGCTTGTCAGTGGATGAATGGATAAAGAAAAAATGGTATTTCTATACAACAGAATATTATTCAGACATAAAAAAAGAAGGAAGTCCTCTATTTGTGACAACATAGATGAAGCTGGAGGGCATTATGCTAAGTGAAATAAGCTAGTCACAGAAAGACAAATTCTGCATGATCTCACTTATTTATGTGTGGACTCTAAAAAAGACAAACTTATAGAGGCGGAGAGTACAATGGTGGTTGCCAGGGGCTGGAGGTGGGGGAAACGGGAAGATGTTGGTCAAACAAACTTCCAGTCATAAGATGACTAAGCTCTAAGGATCTAATGAATAGCATGGTGACTGTTAATAATACTGTATTGTATAATTGAAATTGCTAAGAGAATAGATCTTAAGTGTTCTGATCACACACAAAAAAGCAGTTTGGGGATGGATATGTTAATTAGCTTGATTGTGGTAATCAGTTCACGATGTATATGTGTATCAAAACATCATGTGTACACCTTAAATGTATATATAATTTTTAGTTGTCAATTATACCTCAGTAAATCTGGAGAAAAAAAGAATTCAGAGAAATCATTCTTATCCCCACATTTCTATAGCACTTATCATCAGTCCTGTAAGTATGAATCTTATTACAAATGGCATCATAGTCGTGTGCAGTCAAGGCTCTGCACACGCACATCTAATCTTCTCAGCTAGAATGTAAACTCCCAGTGGGTACAGCCAATCACAGGTGGTTTTTTCCTTTTAGTGTTTACACTAGAGCTTTATCCCAAGTATTTGTGAAATAAATATTTACATACTTATAAAATATTAAAGTAGTGATGGCATACACACACACACTTTCCTAAGACTAAGAAAAATTAAAACTAATAAAACACCTTGAATACATGCAATGCAAATACATGCAATGCAAATACATGTTCTTTCATTATCCCTTTCTGACAGTGACAGTGTACCTTTGCACAAATTTCCCATTATTCTCAGACACCAAATTAAGTTTTTTCTGGGATTTTGGACCATAATGGCATTTTTAACAGTCGGAGATAGGATTAAGTTGGAGATGAGGTTTATTTTCAGAAAACTGCAATATCGGGGCTAGCCCCGTGGCCGAGTGGTTAAGTTCGCGCGCTCTGCTGCAGGCGCCCCAGTGTTTCGTTGGTTCGAATCCTGGGCGCAGACATGGCACTGCTCATCAAACCATGCTGAGGCAGCGTCCCACATGCCACAACTAGAAGGACCCACTACGAAGAATACACAACTATGTACCGGGGGTCTTTGGGAAGAAAAAGGAAAAAATGAAATCTTTAAAAAAAAAGAAAACTGCAATATCACTTTGCACAAGAAGACATCCCAAGAAATCTTGCTCTTACGTCATTCATATGAACATCATTGCTGAGACTTCTATAAATAGAAAAGCCAGGATAGAATTTTTAGCACAAAAAAAAAAAAAAATAATTGCCCAAGAAATCTCTTATGTATGGTAACTATTCAGATAATTTAAGAAATATTAGAATAGCCATGTTGTTTTTCTCTGAATACTGTCAAAATTCTTTTTCCTTAGCTTTAGTTTTCAGTAGCTTAAGTATGATGTCTCTTAGCATGGATTTTTGGGGGTTTACTCATCTTGGGGTTCACTCAGCGTTTATGTGTATGTGCATAAAACATTATAAATGGTATTATTTGAAAAGTTGGGGAAATATTTACTTGATATTTTCGAAGAACTTGTTAGGACAGGAAAAAGAAAGAGTGATCCAGGGAAAACACTGTGAAATCTTTTCTTGTACTCATGAAGTTAGCGAATGTGAAGAGTTATTCAGGGGAAAAAAGGAACTCTACTTCCTCCTTTGTGTCCTCACATCTGCCTTCACTTTGGACACTGCAGACGATGCTAGGCCCAAGTTGACAAGGAGACCAGGCTAGAAGGAACAGTCAGCAGAGCAGGACAAATCAAGCAGACCACCCCCACATCCCAATCCACACATCTGGTAGAGTGGAGTGCATCCTCCCATTCATTCATTCATTCATTCATTTATTCCACAATTATTATTGAGTACCTATGGAACACCAGAGATACTGCTAGGTACTAGATATGCATGGATAACTACAAAGGTCCACCACTTATCCTAGTATAGCTTACTGTTTAGTGGGGCCAGTCAGGCAATAAAGAAATAAATAGGGAACTTTAAATAAAAACTGATCAGTTCAGGCCATGAGAGGGAGTCTACTTACAATTGTGGGAGGGGTTTAGCTTAACGTAGTGCAGTCAGAGAACGTTTTGCTGAAGAGGTCACAGTTAAGTTGTGACCCGAGGATGAAAGGAGTTGGTCATGGTGGCAGTGATGGGTGGGAGCCCTCCAGGAAAAGGCAAGAAAGCCTTGAGTTGGAGAAGGGCTCAGAGTCTTTGCTAAAGAGGAAGAAACCAGTGTGCTGGAGCATGGAGTCTGAGGACACAATGTGGAGATGAGGTCAGGGAGGTAGAAGATAGACAAATGATGTAGGATTTGTTTTAAGTCATGGTAAGTAGCTTTGACTTTTTTTTAATAAAGTGGAAAGATGAAGTTACTGAAGGCTTTAAATAAGGGAATAACCTGATTCCATTTATATTTCCAAAAGATTATTGAGGCTGTTTTGCTGAGAGCAGAAAGAAGGCAAGGATAGACGTAGGAAGGCCCGTCGGAGGCTGTTGCAATCGCCAAGATCCAGGGGAGGAATGACAGTGGTTTGAGCACGGAAGTGGCAGTGAGGCCAGAGAGAAATGGATGGACTTGAGATAGATGTTGAAGGTGGAAGCAACAAGACTCAGTGATAGACTCACTGCGGAGAGTGATAGAGAGGAAAGAATAAGACGATGCTCGGGTTTCTGATTTGATGGTGATACCGTCTTTACCAAGGTGGGGAAAACTAGGTAAGGAATGGGTGGGAGATTTTGAGGTGAGAGTAAGCATCACTACACTTTTTAAACTTAGATAGTCCTTTTTAAAAAACAGAATAAGCATAATACAGCCAATTTTGCAAAGTTTCTCAATTCATGGAGCCTTTGATGTAATTTCCTTATGGCAACAACACGGCCAAAAGAATTACCTAGTGGTTTTTTAAGTAGTTTAGTCCAAACAAATTAATAAGTATTTATGCTCCAGAAATTTAGTAACCATTTAAATACACACACACACACACACACACACACACAAACTGAAAGAAAAACTATATTTTACTTCATCCTTAAATAACCGCAATTATATTCTAATGAATTGGATGTATGTGCCTCTGGACACAGTACAGCTTCTCAAACCTTAGACTCAGATTGGACACTGCCATGTTTATTGCCTCTTTTGCATTGATTTCAGCATGATACTTGCTTTTTATTACAGCAACTTCAGAAAACTCAGCTTCTCCAATATATGACATCATTAAAAGGAATGCAGCACAATTTAATATTGCAACTGTGAATGTCCTTAAGCTAATAATTTGCCTGTGTCTGACAGATAGTAAGTATTGCTGCATTTTCCTTGAAAATTTAAAGTATCCTGTTGTGCCCTGTGAGTTCCCTGAGGTGCCCCGTGTTCCCTTGGCAAATACTGTGGGAAATGTGGCCTTCATGGGCTGCAAGAAATTTTACGTAAATCTTAACCATTGCTCTCAGAGCAAACATCGTGCAGAGCAGGCAATAGCACAGTCCAGATTTTTCTATAGATTATTATAAAATAGTCATGTAAGTAATGCATTGTTTAATCAGTATTCTTGGAGTTTTATGCAAATGAAATTTTCTCAAAACTAACTTTTCCCCATATGTATGCTGAAACTTTAAAACAAAAATATTCACCAATCTATTTGGAAGCTTTCTAAAATACTCCTCTAAAGTATTTCTGAAATAC
Organism: Equus przewalskii; assembly: GCF_037783145.1. NCBI lineage: Eukaryota > Metazoa > Chordata > Mammalia > Perissodactyla > Equidae > Equus > Equus przewalskii. The sequence goes on from NC_091850.1 coordinate 20,577,950, forward strand.
TTTTAAAAACTTCTCCAAAAAATTTTCTAAAATGCTCCTTTTCTTTCTTAGAGAGGCTACTGAATATAAATCAAACTAGTTTGAGTCATTATTATCAACATGGACATCCCTCACCATGCAGTAATTCTGTTTTGTGACCTCCCCACATTTGTCTGGTCTTTCACTTCTCTTCTCATTGTGTCTCCTTGGAACTATCCCTCCCCTTAAGTCAGAGGGAGAAGACTATCTAGGGTATACCTTCAGTTTTCAAGTAAGAGCCTTGTTCGTCAACATAATGGATTATGGCCTGAGAACGCACATAACGGGACTTAGCGAAGAATGGAATAATACATTAGGACCAATGAGGCCACATGCAATGGCTGAAACAATAAAGCTCTAGTTATAGAGCCGGGGACTTGCAATAGCTGTTTCAAGTTATCAGAGAAAAGTTGAGTTTTTCATGCTTTGGAGCTCTGTTCTGAAGATCTGAAATTGCCAGTTTGTGATCTACAGAAAACAAAGACTTTCCTTATATACATAGGGTGATGTTAAAATGGTGAGAGTGGGAGCCAGTAGTGAAAAATCCACTTGCACCCAGGCACTGCTCTTGCTCTATTTCATTATTCATTTGTTTATGCTTCTATATTTCATTTGAAGAAAGGGTTCAGAAGCCCCTGACCTCCAAAATGTGAATCCCTGCTGGAAAATGAGGATGGGGTGGAAATCATATCTTCAGTGATATTTAGTGGATTCAAGAGTCAAACTGATGACAAGAGGCCATGTTGTTTGGTTCTGTGCCTCCAAGAAGGTAAACATTCACAATGCATATCCATTCTTTGGGTGGCCTTCTTGCAAGCACTATGTAGCTGGTGCCTGTGGAAGAGATCATTATGGCACTGATCACTTCCACATTAACACGGCTTTATGACAGATCAGCATACATCACTACCTTTATTGGTTTCCTAACAGCAGTCATCTTACAGCAAGAACCTGAGCCATATTCTTGAACATAGCGTCACAACGAGTTGTCACTACTGTATTTTAAAATCCACCTATCATGTCTAATTTTATATGTCAACTTGCATAGGCTATAGTACACAGTTGTTTGGCCAAACACCAGTCTAATTGTTGCTGTGAAGGTATTTTTTTAGAGGCGATTAACGTTTAATTAAGTAGACTTTGAGAAAAGCAGATTATCCTCCATAATGTGGGTGGGCCTCATTCAATTAGTTGGAGGCCTTGAAAGAAAAGACTGAGGTCCCCAGAAGAGGAAGGAACTCTGCCTTACAATGCCTTGCATTCAAGGATGCAGCATTAATTCTTCTCTGGGTCTCCAGTCTGCTAATCGGCCCACAGATTTTAGATTTGCCATCCCTATAATCATGGAAGCCATTCCTTAAAATAAATAAAGATAGACAGATAGATGACAGATAGATAGATAGATAGATAGATGACACATTTCCCGTTGGTTCTATTTTTCTGGAGAGCTCTGACTAACACAGACTAATACACAACAAAACCTAGCTAATAGCTACTTCTAATCAGCCTTCTCCCTAGTTAAGCATAGATCTTCCTTTCCGAGTGCAGAGGCTATAAACTGGTGTGTTGGAAATAGCTAGAAGACCAATAAGTCTTTAACACCTGACCATTAGCACGCCTCCCTGCTGAGTTAACACCATTCCAAAATAGTATGGCATATTACTCAAAGTAAACCAGAACAAATCAGAACAGTACCACTGTACCCACAGTACCCTCTTGGATACATCAGGATAGTAATCTATCCTAGGACAAAGAGAAAAGCTCTTCCAGTTTCCAATGATAGTGTCACTCTTGTCACATCCCAGATATAATGAGAAGGCTAATGGGCATTTTAATGTTATGTGAGGAGAAAACCAGATCCTATAGAACAGATCTATTGTGGGTCCCTGAAGAGGGTTCGCCCAAAACACAGGTACTAGGGACTGAATTGTATCCCCCAAAATTCGTATGCTGAAGCCCTAACCCCCAGTACCTCAGAATGTGACGATATTTGGAGATAAGACCTTTAAAGAGGTGAATAAGTTAAAATGAGGCTGTTAGGGTGGGCCCTAATTTAATAGGATTCACATCCTTGTAAGGAGAGGACACACAGAAAACCATTAGGGGTGTACGCACCGAGGGAGAGACCAGGCAAGAACATGGTGAGAAGGAGGGCATCCGCAAGCCGAGGAGAGAGGCCTCAGGAGAAAGCAAACCTCCATCCCAGACTTCTCATCTCCAGAAGAGAAAAAAATAAATTTCTCTTGTTTAAGCCACCCAGTCTGTGGTATTTGGTTATGGCAGCCCTAGCAAACCAACACAACAGGAAATCAAAAGTTCTATTTAAAATTCTACTTCTACAGAGCAAGAAATTACTTCTCTTTTTTTTCCCCAGTATTATGATGTCCTTCTGATAGAGTCCTGACAATCTTTTCAGATTATGGAATATTTAGTCACACAAACTTATCTTTTCATTCTTTAGATTACATTACCTTTTCAGATGATGGAATATTTAGTCACACAAATTATCTTTTCATTCTTTAGATTACATTGCCTTAGAATAATAAGGAAAAAGAGCAATGTGGAAAGAAGCAAGTAAAGGCCTGTTCCAAAAAGTTTTGAGGTCATGCACAGAAATGTTGTAGGTGACTTATAGGAGTGGATTGACCAAAGGGAGGTGAGAATTATGTGGATGGGAAGGCAGGGCAAAAAGAGAAAATAAAATTAAGAGAAATCTGTAACAAGGAAGCAATAATTCATATCGATTCTAAATCTAGATGCCCGTAAGTATTTGAAAAACTTGTAGTTTTGTTTTGTGTCAGACCAGCAGTTGAGGCCATATTTCTTCCTCCCAAAATAGAACCATCGGTTTTGTTATAGATCTTCAAACTATTCAAGTAAATGTTTGGGTGAATTTCATTTAATCATTTAAGGGTTTATGCTGAAATTTACTTCAGGCAGATAAGTTAGAAGCACAAGGATATGTCAAATTCTCCAGCGACTTATAATGAATTCTTAGAGTGTGAAACTACTCCTCTCTGTTGTTGGTAGATAAGGACTTTTCAAAGTGGTCTGTGCATTTCAAAAATAAAGTGAATGGAAAATTTCTCTAAGTAGGACATACTCTTGATGACTAAGATTGTACATTATGGCTACTCCAAACTAAGTCAATAATGGATTGTTCCCAGATAAGAACACAAAAATCAGTTATGTGTAACTTAGAGCTGAAATAGCTGACATAAATTAACTGATTTAGCTCACTATAGAACTGGTCCAAAGAAACCAAAAATCTCCCAAATGACCCAAAAATAACTGACTATGATAGCATGACTTTCATCAAGTGATCACATTAAGGTCATTAATAATTGCAGGAAATGACTAACCATTCATAGTTTCTGTGGAATAGCAAATGGCATAGAATCTGAACTGCATAATTCAGTTTGTCGTTCAAGGTTTTTTCATGATCCAAGTGAAAAACTGAGCACTTATTACATGAGAGGAAAATCAAACTAGAGAATGCCATAAATTATATTACAGAGGGCTATATTGGAAAACACATCTTGAAAGTGACACAGCTGTGATTGATGAGAAAAAGCTCTTAAATTCATTGCAAACACTTTTTCATTAAAGATTTCTAAATCTTGTGATTTTGTTGTTAACAAAAGTGCTGCTGTTTTTAAAAAGGTCTCAGAGAAGAGGAGTTTAAACAGCAGCTTCCCAAATTCCAGAGAAATGAACTTCAAACACTATTTTATCTGAAATTGAAACCAGCATAGAATGTCTCATGTTTTGCCTTCTTCCATGAGGAGCCAGAGACAGCAGGATCATGCATTTCTTTATGTTTTAAACCATAAACATTTGCAAATGCTAGAGCTTGTCAAAGTATAATTAAAACTATAAAAAGTGAAATGGCATAACATTCCTCTCATGAAAATGGCAATTATAGCTTACTTGAAACTATTTCATTTAGAATATATAAGATGCATGTTGACAAGAAAAGGGGAGACAGGATTCTTGAGGTGGAAGTTGGGCCAGAGACGAAAATAGAGATGTTCTCTCTGCCCAAGCGAATTGTTCCTCCAAGAAACATTTCATGTTGTGAACACGTATTCCTAGGCCACTTCCTAGTAGTAGTAATTAGTAACACAGAAGAAAGCCATTCTCCAGAACATAAGACAGAACTCAGGTAATGAGTCAAAATCCTGCATTACAGCTTTTATTATGCCTTTTGCTAGTGAACTCACGCAAGTTGTTCCACATCTCTATATCACAATATTTAAGTTGTCAATAGAGATTGTATCTTGTCTAAATATTTATTAAGTTGAGGAACAGAAAACTGAGAACATATAAGAAAGAGTTCTCAAAGTAAAAGAAAAAAATGCTACGTCATTGCAATATTTTATTGCTCTGATTCATCTATAAAAATTTCCTCCACTTCAATAGTTATTTAGATCTTGCAGTTTATTATTTTTTTCTCACCTCAACAGCACAGCAAATGTACCATAAACTCCAGTGGAATAAAGAAACTCAATCAAGTTCTATCAGATTAAGGTAAAATTGCTTCTCTGAAGTTAGTGGCCCCATTAAAGAGAGTGTAACCAAGTGTTGGAGTGAGATTCCAGTTGGAGGGTTGTGTTCATAAATCAAAGCAACACGGATCACCAGCAGGACACAGGAAAACTCTCTCCACAACCTCTTCACTTAGGATCTGTGCACAGCTTCATCTATTTGATATGATCTCCTCAACTCATAAAGTTTAGAACAAAAAAAATTTACAATATCTTAGTGGAGGTAGACACATTTTCTACTGGGGAGCCACTGTTCTTCTGTCAAGTTAGGGCTGGAGAGCCCTCAGAAATCATCTAGTCCAGTAGTTTCCAAACATCTTTAGTACAAAATCTCTTTTATCAAATGAAGAGTTATACCAAACTCTGATATAGAAGGTGGTCTGGAAGTGGCTCCGTCTCGTCTGAGACAAGGGAGGAGTCTACCGGCCCAGTCCCCTTACTCCCCACCTGAAACCATCGTCACATCTTCAGAACCATAAACCTCTCATGGAATGCATTTTGAAAATAACTGATCTCTTCTTTCATCTTACAGACAAGGGATATTAATTTGCTCTTTTGATGGAGGTACCAGAGACCACATCTGTTGATTAAATCTTGTACCCTTTTTATTAGACTATCCCTTTTTCTTAATTTTCTTCTGATTTCTTATTTCTGCAAAGTACAATTGAGTTTGTTACTTCTGTGGGTATGTGCTACGTATCTGGAGAGCCTGGGTGTAGGGGGAAGGATGGGGTTTGTGGACAAAATAGAAGAGAAGAATGTAATGTGTCCTTCATAAATAAGATTCAGCCACCCAAAAGTAATAGGAAGAGGAGATTAAATGAAGGTAGAAGAAACTCCGAACAACAGTTCTCGAACTTTTGATTTCACTTCAACACTTTCAAAGTTATTGAGGACTCCAAAAAACTTTAGTTCATATGGGTTTTATCTCTTGGTCTTTACTATAGTAATAAATAAAACTGAGAAATTTTAAAGTATTAATTCATTTATTCATTTTAAAATAATTTTAACAAACCATTATATATTAACATAACTACATCATTTTAAGAAAAATAACTATATCTTCCAAGTAAAAAGTAGTGAGAAGAAGGCATTGTTTTATATATTTGCAAATCTTTTTAATATTTGGCTGTATTGAAGACAGTTGGATTACATCTGCTTCTGCAGTTGAGCTGTTGTGACATCATATGTCATGCAACCTCTCAGTAGTGCCATAGTAGGCTCATAAGAGAACTATCTGAGAGCGCTGAAGGCAAATGACATCTTAGTATTATTATGAGAATAGTTTTGACCTCATGGAACCCCCAAAAGGGTCTCCAGGGCCACACTTTGAGAACTGTTGGCTTAGAAAGAGCAGATGTTGACAATACTGTTTTTCTGTGGATCTTTCACACAGTGAGATCTCTACTTGGAAACTGACAAGAAGCATGAATCAAAGCCTACAACAACAAAAACCAAAATGGTGTTTGAAACTCCATGTGGCCCAGTTGATTTGTACTGAGAAGAGAGGAAAATATGTTTGGTCTATTTACTCTCAGATTGTGTAAAGAGAGTGAAGAGTAGATATGAGAGATAAATATCATTTCTATTAAATAAGCACAAACTAGGCAAAGAGATAGAGTTTATTCCACTGCTCTACCTGCAGAATACAAGAGAAGGTTGTATTCTTTCTATCACACGAAAGGAAAACCAGTGGCACAGCTTCCTGAGAGAGTTCATAGTCCTTGAACTTCCTGGTTCCCTATGTAGGGGAGGAAGACAATTCTTCTACCCTCTAGGTACCTCTGGCTTGTCCAAGAATTAAATTGACATGAGACAGAATAACAGGAGAAAATTAAACAATGTTTGATGACGTGTATACACGGGAGAAACCCAGGAAAACTAAGTAACTTGCCAGAATGGCCAAAACAGCCACTTGAAATACCATCTGCAGCTAAAGACAAAGGAGGATGTTGGGGGTAGTGGTCTGGGACTTCAAAGGGGAGGAAGGCAATTTACATAGAGATATAAATGCAATTGTTTGATAAACAAGTGTTTGCTGGGACATATATAGACAATGTGACTCGAGGGACAGAACTTCAACAAAAAAGGGCTTGCTGGCACCTTTCTGTCTATCACATCTATTTTACATTACACTATAGTTACCTTATGGTATTAGCTCCTTCCTAGAATTGGACTCCTATCTTAAATTCTTTTAGGCAATTAGGGAGAAGGTCAAAGTTTCTTTCAGAGTCTTTGTCCTCAAAAATAACCAAGGCAAAGAGACACATTTTGGAGTGGCCAATTCTGATCCCCGACACCTAGAACAGGCAAAGTTTCTATGATTCCAACATAGAAGTGCTGTGAGCAAATACAATATTGTAAGGTATCTGTTTTAGTTAGGGAGAAATTAAACTCTTTTACAGGCTTTTGTAACTTGTTATAACGTGTGGTCATTTTTATGTGCTCCACGCGAGGTATGTAAAATTCAATAGTCATCTTTAGAGTGACTTAAGAATTTGACCATAGGGACACTGGTGACTCTGACCATTAAACCTTCTACCATTCTCTTTCCTTTCAAAAATGGGTAGCATGCTGGCTGAGCCAATACACTCGCCACCATTCTCTTGATGTTTCCTTTGTATGTTCCTCACATCCAAACTCTCAAAGCTGTACAAAGACATTTACCCACATAACAACCAGGGGAGGTCTCTGCAGGGGCACAGGTTGTGAACAACTAGCCCAGGAAGGCTGGACCCATCGCTAGACAAACACACACACACACATCGGGCTTAACCTCAGGAATTTTTTATCTTTTGTGGAAAGGATGCTTTCCAAAGTCCCACTCGGCTCACGAGAACAACCATATGCATTTTTAAATCCGAATTGTAGCCATATTTTTTTCTGAGCTAATGGCTAAGAGAATGATAAATATAAGTTATGACACTGTATTAGAAATTCAACTCATGCAACCTTAGGTAAGAAAAAAATCAAGTTTATGGAACTATACATATTTTTCAACTTTTCCTTTTCAATGCACTGCAAATAATACATTTTCAATGTACTACAAATAATATCTTGTTAGGGTAAATAAAAAGAAAGGAAGAAACAAATAAAAGTAGGAGTGGGAGAAACTCCATAGATAAAAACTTCTTTAAATGCAAACATTTCTCTTGCTTCTACCCTCTCTCTTTATAAAACCCACTTCAGCCAATAAAAATGTGAATGCTTTTAAAGTTGAAAGAAGGTTATAAGAGAAGTGTCTCTATGATTACTTTTGAAGCTTCAGGCCTCCGATATTTATTTTTATGATTTGAATGTTACTGTGACAGATACAACATTAACATTTGCAGAATCTGACAGAGACCCCCACAGCAGAATAATGCGAGCACATGCAAATAGAATGTCCCCACAAGGGGAAAGTGGCAGGTGAATAGTGACATACACCAGAATACTGCTGGCATTTAAGGATTAGTGTAATATGGAAAAATAGTGAGGCAAGTAGGAAAAAAAATAGGTTAGGTAAATGTGTCCTAGAGAAATACTAGTCTGGAAAATTTACATTACCCTTTTCATTTTTCTAAACTAAAAATACATAGTGTGGTTTTACTGGAAAAATGTGTGTGCATATTTTTAATAGGAGGCACAGGTCTGCCAGGTAAATGATCCATCAGGGAACATAGAAGAAAGGAGTGGCTATTCAGTTAAAATGACCTCAGTGGAAGCTGACACAACACAGAGGTGAGAATTTGCTGTGTTCTGTCATTGGTACCCACTGATCACTACCAGAGGACCATCCCCCTCCCAGTTAGCGCCCGGAGCAATGGCACCTGAGTGGTCTTTTTTGAGGGGGTATTTAAGCAGCTAAGAAAATGTGAATATAAATACATTAAACCTGACTGGAGCCCAAGGAGGCAGAAAGCTTGTGCCTTAATTCAAGTTCAATTGTTCCAGCCATATGACCTTGGGCAAGTCTGTGATCCTCCTGGTCTTACCTGTGACCTGTGAGGACAATAATACACCCAGTAGCATCAAGATAAGGCACAGGATGGGAAGTTGTCTTTCTGAGCTGCCAATCTTCTGACTTCCCTTTCTTCTCTAAGGGCCATCTGGTAAGCTCTGGGCATTAACTCAGTGACATGTTTCTTTGTACTCCAATATTCACAAATTTTTATAGAACTGTATAAGAATGTTTAATCAAGACTTATAGCAAATAAAGGGATTTGCTTGATAAATATAAAACTAACATATAGCCCTCATATTTAGGATTCTCTCCAACATATACATACAAAGATTTTTCACAGGGCTACTAGAAAAGTTTGAGTTTAGATGTTTTTCAGAGAGAATTGATCGGCATTCTCAAGCCAAAGACATTGGGCAGCAGGACTGGGACCTATGATGGATCTCTTTACTTTCCATTCTGTTTTCTTTTCATAGATTGTTTGTCCTCTTCTGGCTCCAGAGGACTTTTCTCTTCTCTTTGCTAAATACCTTTAACCGCACAGCCCTTGAAGGAATGTGTGTGTGCGAGTGCACATGTGTGTGTATGTGTATATTCGGGCCAGTACATGTATTCTTCTTTGTTTTTCATGTATTACTTATGAAATTTCTATTTTTGGTCTTAGAGCTAATTATATAAGTTTCTGTGTCCAGCTTGCAAATAACTCTTAGGCCGTGTTAACTGTTTCTATTGTGAAGCATGAACTCATTTGTCCTTGAGTCACACACACACATTGCCTCCAGTCTGCCCCAAATCCACCCTCCAGAGAAAGGAATGCTTCTGGAGGTTTCTCCCAAGTCATTCCTGGCATGGCTGAAGGCTCTAGTTGGCCCTAAACAAATTCTGTCACCTGGGCTTCCTGGCAAAGGGCCTCTGTGAAAAGCACACCCGAAGGAAACAAACCTGTTCTGCTGGTACTTTCTGGTTTCATTGGTTTTAAACATCCCTCTCACAGCTCAGAAAGAACAGCAAGAGGGCTACTTTGGGAAGAAGCAGACACTTTTTATCTTGCACTCTCCTCCATCTGGGCATTGCTTATAAAATAATGCTGAAATTTATAAAGTGCTATAACATTTGAGTTATTTTTATTCCACCGCTGTGTTCTGTAGCAATAAAAATACAGGCAGTGCTGAGGCAATGTGCAATAAAACAATATTTTATCGCTGTAGAATTAGCCTATGCCAGCCTTAATCCAAAGTCACTATGTCTGTTACTCCAGGAAATCGACAACAAAGTACACCAAGGTGCCTCTCGCTTTTATATAATTCCCTTTCCTTAATTAATAAAAACTGCAAAAACTTAATTTTAGGATATCTCACAAATATACAACATTACATAAAGTTCAGAAAAGAGAGAGGAAAAAAACCACCTGAAAGCTACTACTACCATAATTTGTGTTTATTCCCTAATATGGTGAGCATACTATTTCTCATTTTGCTTTTTTTTCACATAATGTACCCCAGAAATATCTTCCATGCTTCTATGAAGTCTTTATAATTGTCATGTTTAATAATAACACAATTTTTTTTCTCACTTCAGCAATGGGATTCACTGTTGTGACTCCATTTCTGAGTTACTTTAGTTCATACAGAAATATGAGCTCTTTCTCCCTAATCTGTTGCATTAAACAGAGAAGAATTATTGTTTTATTCAGTCTACAGCTTTGTGAAGCCTTAGAAGGACAGGCAAGGGGCCAGCCCCTTGACCAAGTGGTTAAGTTCGTGCACTCCACTTTGGCGGCCTGGGGTTTTGCTGGTTCGCATCCTGGGCATGGACATGGCACTGCTCATTCGGCCAGGATGAGGCGGCGTCCCACATGCCACAACTAGAAGGACCCACAACTAAAATATACAACTATGTACTGGAGGGACTTGGGGAGAAAAAGCAGAAAGAAAAAAAAAAGATTGGCAACAGTTGTTAGCTCAGGTGCCAATCTTTAAAAATAAAAGAAATAAAAGAGAGCTCTACAGAATTTATTTTGAGAGGTATGCCTGCTACCATAGAATCTTTTCCTGATGTCTCAAGACAGCAACACCACCCTGGCCTATTGGTACTCTGGGAGATGACTACAGAGTCCCCTGGCCTCCAAAAGAGTGGCAAGAAATGACATTGTTTCAGCCGTAGAGTTCCTAACAAAGATTGACATTTGTGAAGGAAATGTCATTTCTGAAGGAGACATAGTGCAGACTTGTTTGTCTTTCAAAAACTTACCTAAATTTGAATCAAGATGCTTGAAGTAAGTCACTTAATGAATACTTCAGCAGAGCTCATTTCTGTGGCTGAGCTTGGGATGGTATATGTTAGGAGATCTGGTAAGATGGCTCAACCAATATCTTCTGACAGTCCAGCTCAAGGCATCCTTCATCATCCACATAGGATTTCAGCATGGCCATTTTCCTGGGGGTGTCAGCTCAAGCAAGGTTTCTTTCTCTATCATCCTCAACAGGAATGGGGTGAATGCAGACAGCATTCAGAAGGACTAGTGCAGCTAGTCCATGTAGTAAATAAATGATAGAGTCAGTAGTTATTGCAGCAAGATTTTGTAGTGGAATTGAGGATATTTAGGAAGATTTTCAAGCCTTCACCACAGTCAAGAATACCTCCTGTAAAATCATAGTTCAAAGAATTCTTCCTCTAACACTATATAGAGAACGTAATTTCAGGTGGATAAAAGAGTGAAAAGTAAAAGAAAATGTTAAAGTCATTTTAAAAAACTAAAAGAAAATATGTACAAATGTTTATCTTATATTTGAAAAGAGAAGACTTTGTAAGCTTTACGTCAGGAAAAATTCATATGGAAAACTATCAATGGATTGGACTACATAAACATTAAAATTTCTGTATATCAACATTATAAACAAAATTAAACATCTATCAAAATGCTAGTAAAATATTTGCAACTAATATGACATTGTTAATAACCTTAAACTATAAATAGGTAATGAAATAAAAATAACAGTGATAATTTAATAGCTGAATATATTAAGATCATAAACAGAAAATTTATGAAAGAATAACAACAAAAATCCCACAAGAAGTGGGAAACAACTGAACTTCTCCTTCCCAGAAGACGCAGTACATATATTTTCCCTGTTCTTCCACTAAAAACCCTGGATATTCTACATAAAACAAATATAAGAAGCCTATGAAAGAAGGAAGACTGACTAGAGCCCTGGGGACCCACGGGACGATATAGTAGTGAGTTCTCTGGGTTTTTGTCTTTTTTTCCTAATATATTCTGAACTTGGAGCTGAAGAAGCCAACAACTCAGAAATGTCAACAGACACGGACAAATGAAGCTCCAACAGAAGCCTGCTCTTTCTAGTTAAAGGACCAAGAAAGGGGAAGCCTAGCAAAAAACAAGTTTTAAATAATAATCATTCTATTCTATCCAAGCACCACAGAAAACAATAGCAACAACTGCCTCCACCCTTGCCCACAGCAGCAAAGGGCCCGTGGAGAGTCTAGACTTCCATTCCCATCTGGTAGTCACTTCCACTTGGAGGGATGATGTCAGAAGGTACCCAGTAGTCAGGACATTCATCGTTGCCCAGTGGTAATGAGGACAACCTCCTTCTGTGGTTTTAGTGAAGGTCACGTAAGGAGTAGTTACAAGGTACTCTACCTTTGCCAGCCTGGGGGACATCAGTGGAGGCCTAGTGGGGAGCCAAAGCTCCCACCTCCATCCAACAGTAAGTAGGGGTCCACATGTCAGGTGTCTATCGAGGATGAGTGGAGAACCTGGACTTCTACCTTTATCTGGAAGTAATCAGATGACAGTCCAACGTTTTCATCAGATTGTCAGGACCTAAAGATGTTGAAACCACAGCAATAGCCTCAATGATAAGATCAGTTATATCGACCCCTCATGTTGGCTTAACTTTTTCAGAAAGTTTCTTCCTCATTAGATGAGACTCGGTGGATAAGCTAGACTAAAGAGGTAATCATTTAAGAAACTAGAAATGTTATTATTTAAATTTCTTGTTAAGTATCCTGGTGAGGAAACAAATATAGTGGCATGGGTAGCTGGTGAAGAGCCATTGAAGAGACCCTAGTGACAGAGTGACTGAAAGGACTGAAGAACTTGCTAATGTTGACATAGAAATAATTTGTGTTGTAATGCAGTACCTGCCCCAAGGTGTGTGTGGAAAATCAGGAAATGGCTGAGTCCCATGTCTGAGTATTTGCATGTATGACACAGAGGTACCAAGTGTCAGGATCCAGGAGGCGGAAGTGACCTGTTCACATGAATAATCTACAGAAATCTTGAGTCAGGTTTTGGATTTTCATAAGGTGTTAACCAGGCATATAAGCCAACCTGATCAAGGAGTAAGGAGACATAAAATATCCATAAAAATCCTTTCAAAGCAAGTGGCATCACAGAATCTATGTGCTTCACAGACCCATGTCATCAGGATTTGCTTCTACTCTTTCACATGCAAAGGTAATAGCTCAGATGATGCTTTCAGCAATTGGAGCTATAAAGTATATATATATACCTTAGTATACTTAGCAAAGGTTCCAGATTAACACAGTTGTAAAAACACAGCTTCCTGATGCCCTGCACTATTCTTTTCCAGTTTCTACATAATTCTAGTCCGTACATGACAATTTTTGCAGAGTTTTAGGCAATTGACACATTGCAGCCATCTGGCAGCCGGTGAAGAAGCACACCTCTAACATTATAAGATGATGCATCAGTGGTTAAAAACAAAACAAAAGGTGGTTGATGTTTATTGTAATGGAGCCTCATAGACCCTGAGGTTCTTAACAAATCAGTATCCAAAAAGGCATGTTCAAACTGAAGCATTCACTACCACTGAAAATCATTTTTAACTAGACAAAATATTTCAGCAACTGTTCCTTTTTGTAACAAAAATAAACAACAAACAAAAAAGGTAGAAATTAAGAATCATAAAATGCCTGCTTTGTTTTTGGAATGAGCATGTCATGGGTATCAAAATTTTTGTGTGCTTATGTAATTTCCTTGCTTGCAATTCTTCAAAGATTCTGCAACCACGGGCCCTCTAGGACCAGCTCAACTGATCCTATCTTATTAACACAGTAATTAAGTGTTTTTTCAGGAACTGAGTAACGACCACTTGTCCAAGTCAGGCTAGATGAGACCACCAACATATCAAGTAGGCCTGCACAAATGGCTGATAAGTGACCATTTTGACATCAAGAGGGTTAAAACTGCACCCTCAGATCATGCTAACACCACCATTTTGTGAACATGCATACTATGAAGAGCCGTGAAGTCTGACTATGCTTTCACGGATCATCAGTTACCCCACTTCTCCTTACCTGCAGTCATCTACCTCCACACTTCAGACTGCCCTACCCCTCATCCCATAAATTGTGTCCCAAGTCCTGGATCAGGGGGACAGATCTCAGAGCATATGCCTCCTGTCTCCTCGCAGATTGATCTAGCAATAAAGCTGTTTTCTTCTCCCAAAAACTGATGCTGTAATAATTGGCTTTTTTACACACATCAGGTAGGAGAACCCCAGTTTTGCAGGATAAATCCAAACTCCTTAGTTTGGACATGATGCCCTTTGTAGTCTAGATCTGATTATCTTTTAGTTTTATTTTCATAATTCTCAGACAATAATCTTATATTCTACCCAAGAAGAAAAACTCAGTAGGTCCCTGAGCAGCCATACGTTTTACTTTCTTATCTCCTTATCTCTATTCATGCCATTTCTTATTCTCAGAAAGCACATTACCTACTGTTCACCTGAAAATTCCTCCTTCAAAACTCAATTTCCCTAAACTCTCAAAACACACCAGGAATTTTTTCTTTTGTGTTCCTGTAGTGTATATTCATTTTATCATTCCTATCATATATATTATAATCATCTGTATATTTGTTTCTCTTCTCCCACTAATTTGTTTGTTCATTTAACAAATATTGACCAATAAATATTCTTCAATATTTAATAAATATTGTTCAATAAATATTGTGAGGCTCTGTTCTGGGCATAGGGAATACAAGAGTTGTATTAGTCAAGGTCTAAAATAGAAAGCATTTTGAGTATTTACAACAGAGAGGATTCAGTGCGGGGTATTGGTTTCTCAGGTGATGGAGGAGATTAGAATCCAAACAGGGCATGGGGAAGCAGTCCAGAAGTTAATAATATCAGGAAGTCACCAGGATCCTGGGACTGGAGAGGCTATAAGATGAAGAGGTGCTACAAGCCCCAGGGGTTGAGGTCACCTTTCAGAAACTGGAAGCTGGCTCTGCAGGAGCTAGCTGGAGCCATGGAGGAGAAACAGCTTCTGCTGGACCTGTCTTCTCCCTTCTCCTGCTCTCCAGTCTCCTGTTAGTGCTACCCATTGTCCAAGTCCATCTGAAAACCAGCTAATGGTGGAGCATGAGAAATACAGTAGGTTCAGTTCCCCCTGCAACACAGAGCAGAGAAGTGGAAGAGTGCAGAATGGATGTGAGGGCAAAAATGTCCAGGATTGCTACGCTGGTCAACAAATTCTTTTCAAAATTTCCCTGCCTTCATGAATGTATAAGTATTTCATCGTACTTCATCTCTATATTCCTAACTCTTTGCATGATGATTGCATATGATAGGCGGCCAATATACATCTTGAATGTCTTAATTGATGAATTTTAAAAAATCATACAGAATAAATAATTTTTATGATCTCATGGTTCCCTCCACAACTCTGCCAAACTGCTTCATGAGAAAATACTTTGGATGGCAGCTTTACATCTTGGATACCAAATTAACAGCATAGCTTCCACTTCCTGCACAAGTATCTGTGAGTCCTACATACACGCTGTATTTTCTGTGGGGTTTTTGCTTCGAACCTCATAAATCTGATACCCTTCCAAGGCTTTGTAGTCCTGTGGATTATCAAGGTCACTGTATTCCATGTGATGTGAATTGTAACCACAATTTCTGGGTTTCATTCTGTTGTATTTTGCAGGATCTAGCCTGTCCTTCTTACAGATGCTGCCCTCGACATTCTGTGAGCGGAGCATTTACCTTCTGCAGCTTGGGCAGGCAGTAGGGCATTGGCATTGATCTTAAGCTCTCCTGGAGCAGACATTTCCAGGAGTCTGCTGAACTTGTTGGCAAAACTGTCTAAGGGTTGTGAGCAGCATTTATATTAGCAGCTGTTCTCCTCATTCCTATAAAGATGCTGCCACTGGCCAAGGTCTTTTTCTGGGCCATTACAAATGCCAAAATTAGTTCAAAAGGCATGGATAAAGACTCTTCACGAATATTGCATAGAAAGTGATTCAGTTCAGCAAATATTTTGGCATGTTGATTCTGTGCTTGGAATTGTGCTGATCAGAGGGTGAGGGAGACAAAAATCACAAAGCAGTTAAGAGTGTGAGCTTCAGTTCGATGGTCTTGGTCCCACCATTCACTGAATACGAGACCCTGGTCAAATCCCTGTGCCTTTCTGCCTCAGTGTCCTAATATGTAAAATGGGGATAATAATGCTATCAACCTCAAACGTTATTGAAAGTATTAAGTAAGTGAGAACAATGCCATGTACATAGTTTTAGTAATTATCATCATCATCACTCTTATTAATAAGACCTGCACAGACTGTACAATCCTGAAGGTCAAGGATTGAGGCGACTTCGTTTTTGTATCCACCCAGTGCCCAGCAGAGAGCCTGAAGCACAGTAGCTAGTTATTTTTTTATTTTTTTGTTTTTGAGTTCTATTCTAATGTAGTGAAATGCCTCAAGTTGCTTACTATATCCCATTAGAAAATGCCCTAATTAACCCCGACTCATTCAATCGGCAAAAATCTGTACTATCTAGAGCATCTCAGCCTCTAGGGTGTCTTCTGGCTCTGTCACTCTCTGTCCACCCTCAGTTTCATTTCAGGATAACTGGAGTTCAAGAGGGAGAGTGGAGAAGCTAAGAGAAGCAAACCGAGATGAGACAGTAAAAGTAAATGGAGGGTGAGTCAAGGTAAGACAGAAATCCAGAAACCAAAAGGGAATAAAATTAATGGACACTATTCTCTTCTCATGCTTGCACGTTCTCAGCTTTCTCACTCTTGTGTGGGCCCTCATGTTGTTCCTCTTGCTTAGAAGGTCTGCCTCCTCCTCCCTCCAAGCACGCAAATCCTAACCATCCTTGGTGCTCCAAGGATCTGTTTCTTTGGGCCCCCAGGAGTATTTTCAACACAGGACATAATTCCCTGATAAGCTTGAGTAGGTATTGCTTAGAGGCCCAAATGTGATCTTGCTGATTTCACTCATTAATTCATTCTGCACTGTGTAACTAGCTCATTTACTAAGGTATATTAAGTATATTAAGTAGCCTCAGAAGACACAAGGAGACATCAATGTAAATGAACAGTCACATTAGTGTGATGACTTTAACAGAAGTATGGATGGGTGTTGTGGGAGCAGAGAAGTAGGAGCAAATAAACGATATTGTAGAGGATTTTTCTAGGCTACATATCCAGTCTTTCTCAAACTCTTTCTCATTCTCTTCTCTTAACATTCAATTAACTGATCAATTCAGTCTGTCTATTCAATAATTGTTTATTGAGTGCTTACTATATGCTGAACTTGGCAGAAATCTAAAGTATAAATGATATTTTCTTTGCTCCCAGGGCTTTACAAACTATTATAGAGAGACAAAACACCTCATGAGGCACCTCTAAACAATGCAGATGACAGTCTGGAAAGAGTTCATGGAGGAGGTGGAGTTTAGCTTGGGCCTGCAGTTACGATTTGGAGATTAGTACCTGGAAGACAGAAGAAAAGGACCTTCTAAGCAAGGGGAGAAACTGGGGGGCCTCAGAGAGTTCACAGACTCACGGTAGGTTGAAGGGACACGAGAAAAAAAGTATGGCTGAATTCAGCGTGTTGGGAGGTGGAGCTAAGTCTAGATTCATGGCAGAGGTCAAATTATACAAGGCCCAGAAATCTCAGGAAAAAACAGCCTAATTAATTAGAGTCTCCAGTGCATACTTTGTGCCCAGGACCCCCTTCTGCACTTTCTGGGACTACAAAAGTCTAATGAATGAATTACAGGTTTTCTTTGGCAAATTGAACACACTAGATGGTTCAGTTGTGAAGAGAAGTCGATATCTTACAGCCTGGACTTAATATTTAACTTCTAGTCTTTGCCACCTTTACTGAATGTCAGTCTCTGTCACTGCCCTTCAACCTTTTCACTTTGATCTCTCTGTTGTTGTGAAGTCTTTGATGGTTATGGGGAAAATCATGGTTACCTGGATTCCTAAATTGTGCTCATGTTGCTCGTCTTTTGTCCGCAAGTCTGAACATGATGACAGCCTGTCAACAATGTCACGACCCAATATGGGCCAACCTTTCACCTTCTCACCTTGCAGACTGACATTTTTGAAAATACGTCAACACATATGGCATAGAGGACAGTTGTGGAGATGGGGTGTGGGTAAATGTGGATTTGCAGTCAGTCTGAGGGAAATGCTGATTTATAGATAAATAAAATGAAAAACAGCAGACAAATAAACATATTTTTTGACCTGAATAGCTAGATGACTTGAAAGAAATAGAAGCAGAGCTATAGAGAAAAGCCAAGTAAGTCACTAAGCATTTAAACAAAAAGTAAATATTGTTTATAAAAAGTAGCAACAGAAATAAGTGTGGGACAGTCAGGGTTAATAGGAGGCCTCTAGCTAGGGGGCTGTGAAATAAATTTCCCTTGCTTCCCTTCTTGGTTTCAGAGGCTTCCCTGATTGTGCAAAAGGCTCCTGGCCTTCCCATCCTTCCTGTTGCTTTTGACCTGGGTTCCTTTCCTCTGTCATCTGTGTAAGGTATGAAAGGCAGCCTCCTAACTTTTCTTCTAGTGCCCACCTCCACACCGCACATCAATAAAGGACAACACATGGCTCATCTTTCCAGGGGTTCTGAGGGCTTTTCCAACTCTGTAAGAGGACTTGAGCTTACTGGGGACCCCTTCCCAGCCTCTTTGTTTTTTCACATATAGAAAAAAACTAGTCACATGGATACCCAAAGGAATACAGTAGTTTCATCTAATATGTCAAAGGAAATTTCTGTCTTCATGAGTCTCCTGGGAATTTCATTACTAAAGCTGAAACAAGGAAGTTGACACTGCTGACTGAGGATGAGGGGAGGAACCAGCAGAGACTGGAGGCTGCACAGCTCTGAGGGAAAGGAGAGAGTCTTAAGGGTTTACCTTCTCCTTTTCATTTCATTTCTGTAGTCAACAATCACACTAATCTTGACGAGGCCTGGCCATTCTTTGACATAAGAAACAGATTGTGAGGAAGGTATCATGGTAGCTGTAATTTCAAGACAAAATAATAAATATAAAGAACAACAAGGATCCCAAGTGAGGTTTGATTATTTTCTTGTTTTGCCAGAGGGGATTTCTAGTTGCTATTTGCACAAAAGTCACCATTTTGTTATAGAGAATTTGCAAAACAAGGTTTAGATAAATCATTTATCCTCAGTTTATAGTTTGGTACTATTGGGATGGAAGGGCAGAAATCACTTAAGGAAGTGCTTATAATAATGCACACAATACTACTGCTTTGCCTGCAAATTATTCAAATTATATTTTTATTGATTCAAAAATATTTGCTGCTAACTTACTCGGTGGTGGAGGATGCCAAAAAATAAATATACGCACAGTTTTTTATCTGGAGGAGCTTCCAGTCTAGTAGAAGAAATGAGGCAAGCCTGGTGCTGTTACCTACAGCAGAATGTGATGGAATCCACAAGAAATTGTCAAGTTAATGGCTATGAGACTGCACGAAGAAAGATTGTATCTGCCGACGGTCTTCAGAGAGGAGAATTTCCCTTGAGATTTTTAAGCAGAAAGGATTAATGCCAACTGCTCTGACAGTGGGAAGGAGTAGAATAATCTGACTCAAAGGGAAACAGAGTGAGGAGAGACATAGAATTAACAGAGTCCAAAGTTTGGTGGATTTAGGGATTAACAGGGATTCTGGTTTGAGTGAAAATAAAAGTTACGTGAAGACATTTTGTGATATTTACATAGAGATGGAAAACTGTGTAGCTTCTCTTTAGAGAGCTTGAATGCTATGCTAGCATGCAAGGTCCCTATGGTAATGAGAAACCACAGGATCTTCTGAGCAAGGAGTTCTTCAAGGCTCAACGAGAGGTTTCCTGCCGCGTCCCCACCTATCGCATCATCCTGGATTGTAACTGCCTCTATCTGTACTCTCTTAAAGATCGTGGACTCATTTTAAGGCAAGAACCACTTTTTGAAAGGGAAAGATGAGCATCTAGAGAACACCTGTCACAAAAACCAGTACATACCACGGGATAAAAAAAAAAAAAGATATTTTGAATAGATAAATGAAAATATTAAGAGCTGACAAATATTGTAGCAGTCCAGGGAGCAGAGATATTTTGGATGGAGTCTGGACAGTTGGTGGTGACTGAGTGGATGTAGTGGGCAAGAGAAATGGTTTTATCCTAGTGACTTCAGGAATGGAGGTGCCTTGAACAGAAATAAGATAGTCAGAAGCTCTGTTATTTGGATAAAAAATGGGCTGGAACACTTTTTAGAAGCATGCAAGCTGCATTTCTGACCCCTGGAAACAGATATCAATCAGACAACATTACAAAACAAAATTAGAATGTTTATGAAATTTAATGTTTGCTTACACATATTTTTAAAAACTTCTGTATATTAAAAAATGAATTATGCACTTAGCTGCTTTTTGAATGTCTATATGTAGCTTTAATATCCTGCCTTGCGTCCAATGGATGACCAGTCTCTTTCACTCTCAACAAATTAAGGAAACTCCTATTAAGAGGATGGAAAGAAAGTGGTGGATCTATTATTCATTAAATTGTTATACAATGTAGCTAAAATGGTAACTCTGCCCTGTTACCTCCCCCAAATCATCCTGGTTGGGCAGCAGAGTGGAGAAGGTACGAAAGAGGCGGACAGAGACTGTGGTCACCCTCAGTCCAAAGTGGTTGGACTCGCTCTTTGTCACTTTCTTCAATGATACTAATAGAAACTTAAAATGCTATTTAATTACAAGCTTTTTGTTTTTGTTTTTTTAATTTTAATTTTTTTTTTTTTTGAGGAAGATTAGTCCTGAGCTAACATCTGCTGCCAATTCTCCTCTTTTTGCTGAGGAAGACTGGCCCTGAGCTAACATCTGTGCCCATCTTCCTCTACTTTATATGTGGGACGCCTACCACAACATGGCTTGTCAAGTGGTGCCATGTCTGCAGCCGGGATCCGAACCGGCGAACCCCAGGCTGCCAAAGCAGAACGTGTGCACTTAACTGCTGCTCCACCGGGCTGGCCCTAATTAGAAGTTTTAAAAAAATTAAATGTTTGGGCCAGCCCAGTGGCATAGTGGTTAAGCTCATGTGCTCTGCCTCGGTGGCCCGGGGTTCACGGGTTCAGATTCTGGGTGCCGACCTACACACCACTCATCAAGCCATACTGTGGCAACGTCCCACACATAAAATAGAGGAAGGTTGGCACAGATGTTAGCTCAGCAACAATCTTCCTCAAGCAAAAAAAAAGAGGAAGATTGGCAACAGATGTTAGCTTGGGGCCAACCCCCTCACACACACACACACACACCCAAAATTAAATGTTTAACAGATTAAATTTGTGAAGTGTAATATTAGCGAAGAGAGATTATTGATGGTGTTGGGTAGAGCGTAATGTTCAGGAATGCCTTTTTTTTTTTATCAAACATTCCCAGAAGTAGTGGTAACTATAAGTCAATGCTCCAAGAGAACAACAAAGTATTGCAGGAATTTGGAGCAGGGAGACATTGTTTATGGCTGGGTGATCCAGAGCATTCACGTACTTGAGGGTATGTGAGCTTGGCCTTGAATTATGGATAGATTTGCAATGGGCAGAAACTTAAGGAAAAGATTCCAAGTAATAAATTGCAGAAAGCTCTATTGCTCCACGGCTGGTGCATATTAGAACTAGAAAATTGACTATGCTGTAAGCCTACAACTATTAAGAAATATGTATCCCAGAAGTTAACCAGAAACATAAAGAATAGAAAGGTTCCAAATTACACAGCTGCAAAAATTAAGTTAGATGTCACGAGTATTATGTGTAAAAAAATTCAGGTTTGTTACAATTTATACGATGTTAGAAGAATGCAATTCCTTTGGAAGAAATCTTATTTCCCCATTGACTTATAATTATAGATGTAGTTAATTCCATCACTGATTTATTTTTATTGGTAATGAATATTAGCACTTTAGCTTAAAGTATCTCTCTTCCTTGTATGTCAAGTAGTTAATGACCTATAAATGAACTCTTAAATATGCTAAGGAAGCTCATTATTTAAGGTAATTACTTAGCAAAGCAATGATCCTTTGGTTATGCAAATTACTGACATTAAATTATAAATTGGTAAGTATCCAGTTTTATGTTTCATTCTGGGCTTGCAAAATGACCTTCCACTCCAGGTATTGCTTGATTCAAAGTTGAGATAAACAACAGGAAGATGAAAATACGTACTTCAAGGGTGACAGAGATGGTCAATGTTACCAATATTCAGGGACCCCTACATGTCCTGCAGGTGATGGAGCTGTTGCTGGAGCCCAAGATGACGATGATGATGATAGCTTTGGCTTGTAATATTCCCCCTGCTCCACAGTTTAGATTCATGAATATATTATGTGTCAATTATAAATATATTCTAAAGATTTTTGGCTTTAATATCACTTTATTTGAAGATCATCTTCATCAGACATTTGTAATTTACTTTTTTGCATGCCTACTGTGTGCCCAACATTTACTAGGTCCTGGAAATAATCTATGCCTGATGGCATGGAGGGGGCCAATGGGGGAAAGAAGCAGGCAAATCAAGAAACCTTTTCCCTGTGGGCTAAGTAAGTAATTCCCAGGTGAGCAATGATCAGCTACTCTGAGATTTAGAACCATCTGGTCTAGACTGGGAGTGCAGACAAAAGTTTTAGAAGTGAAAACAGAATGAGGGCCAAGAGGAGTAAAAATTGGAGCTGGGGAGTGGGGCTGTCATAGGCAGAGAGAAAAGGCACATGAGAGGAAGTGAGCAGCGATGAGCTGTTCTCTGGACTGCAAATAATTCAGTGCGCTTCCAATGCTGAGTGTAAGGATCCCAGTGGCGGTGGTGAAAAATGAGAATGGAGAGGGCAAAAAGGGGAACAGAGGCTAGAAATTTTTATTTGACTGATTGATAAATTGGGAGACATTGAAGGATTTTAAGTAAGGGGTTTACAAAATCAGATTTGCATTTTAGAAAGATCACGTCAGCTTCAGCATTATGAAAGGGGGTCAAGCCAGTTGTGATATTAAGACCTGTAAAGCCTATTTAGCAGGGACCAAAGTGTAGGAGGGTGTTATGTGTGCTGAGCTAACCCTTTAGCTGCTGCATGTGGGCAAGTGAGACTAGAGGCAGCGTCTATTTACTTACAGAGGCGTTCAGTATCTTAACAATCACAAGGCTGTACTCCTACGTTCTAGCTGAAGATCTGTTCTGGGTAGAGGGTACCGACTCAATCAAGGAACACTATTGGAGGATATTGACATAATCCATATAAAAGTTAACAAAGGCAGTCACAGGAGATCGAGAAAATGGAGCATACTCAAGACAAAAAGAGCAATTAAAATGGCTTGATTAATGATTGGTGGGGATTGAGAGAAAGGCGGGGAATAGGGGATGACTTGTCTCCTGGCTTGAGTAAACAGACGGATGGTGTGGCCATGGAGACGAGTGCAAGAGGAGAGTAGAGCAGCGGGGGAGCGGGGACATTGGTGAAGTTTATTTGAGGTACTCTCGGAACAGTGAGGAAGAGCTCTTTGTTTGGCAGTATTTGGTCATATGAATATGAAGTTCAGGGGAGAGACAGGAACAAAAGATACAGATTTAGGAGTTGTCAGAGTACAGGTGGAAGTTGGAGCCATTCACGGTGGACAATGTCTTCCAGGGAGAGCATACGTAGGAAGATGCCACCATCCTGGGTGATGTGTTTTACGTGTTCCCCAAGCTACAGTGTATCGTACACACACACACACAATTTGACAGTTTGATGAATCTTGGAAATGATAAGTCACATAAAATAGGCATGACACTTAACTAAACTACTGTAACCATTCTCTTATAGATTTCAGTACTTAACAGGCCAGGTTTTACAGGTGGAGGGTGAGGTGCGTTTGTACATGTCCCCTTGTGGTCCAGAATATCCCTCCTCTACACTTTCCCCTCACATGGCAGAATATGTGCTTCTAGGCTTCTTGGTGTGGAGAAAGCACGGCCAGGCCACTGTCTTCAGTTAGTCCTCTCTTTCTTAGATACTAAAAGGAGTAGGAGAATCTTAATTGATCTCCAAAAGAAAGTCCAGGGGAAAATTATTCTCAATTTATATTGAGTTATCCCTAACATATAAATTGGGTCTCTTATTTCCTAATTTACTGCTTTTTTCCTAAATCCTCTTTGTCTCTTCTCGCCATTCCTTTTCTCAGTTCCTTCTCTCCAGGCCTTCATTCTTAGCAGACTTACTAAAACCAATTTCTAACGTTTCTTGCTTTCTGCCTCCCTTGGAAATCCTTCTGAATACAGTGGCCAGCATGCTTCCAAAATTCCACTTTCACGATGTCACTCACCCAAGGGCCGACAACGATTTTTCCATTGCCAATTACATCAAGTGCAGACCTCTTTCCTTCCAGGCCCTCTAGAACAAAATCACACCTAGCCCAGGCAATGGTATTTAATGATTCCCTGATAGAGCTCTTCAAGGCAATCAGACCTAACTCTTCACTGACTCTTCCCACTAGTCTGCTGTATTTCTTACATTTGCTATCAGTTCTGCCAAGCTAGGATTTCAGCAATAATAAACATGGTTTATTAGAAAGAGCACAGAGATGGGACTCAGAAACCCTGACCCTAGGTTTGGAGCCTAATGACCCCCTTTGACAACTTATTTAACTTCTCATCTATAGAGACAAGGATTTCTGCTAACATTTCATAGAGTTGTTTTGACGGGAAAAATGAGACAATCTGCCTGAAACTGCTTTCTAAATTATAAAGTGCTACATAAAGCAAATCCTATCTAGTCAAAAATTTCTCTTAGCTGAAGTTCAAGAATACATGATTTTTAAACTATGTATATAATTGACATTTTTGAAAATTTCAGTCTTCTTAGATACAAGTTATAAGTCACTACTATTTGAAGTAATTTATTAAAAAGAGGGACCCAGAAGTTGGGAACAGAAATAGAGGCCAAATAATTACTCAACAAATTCTCAGAGCTTCTCAGCATTGGCTTTCCAAAATAGCAGCCTGTGTAACTTTTAAAAAACATAGATGCTTTTATAAGATTACTCAGCAGTCACTAAAAAGGGAGGGTAGGAGGCTGGGAAAAGTAAATTAGATGTGGGTATGGGAACTACACTTTTACCAGCTATCTTCCTATGAGGAGGAATGCAGATAAGTGTCAGAGGGAATGACAGCTCCAGAAGTAAGACTGTGCCATGATGTCAAAAAGGTATCATCAAAAATTTAGTTGAGGAATCAAACAAAACATTTAAAAGATTAAGTGCTTTCTAACATGTGTGTTATCTGCAACAAAGCAAAAGCAGATATACAAGCAAATCATTGTAACTTTGCTGCAAAAAGATTATGAAAAGTGTCCAGTGAATAAATAAATGGAAATTAGTAATACACTATTTATTAGCACTAATTTAAAGATTCAAATGTCACTTGGATTGCAGTTTTTATTTCAACGAATGTAGAAGTCTTCAGGAATTTTTGTAGGTTCACTCAAGATCCTTCTATCTGTAAGCCTATTATCCTCCCTGTGCCAGTTTTCCGTCCATCTTTGCTTTAAAGACGTTGTCCTCACATCGGGGAAGGTCTATTGGATATTAAGCATCCTGCTTACGCCATGGATTCTCCACGGTATTTTCCTCATTGCCTGGATACAAATGTTCTGTTCCTTCCCTAAGCATGGCTTGCATTTTTGGTCTTTTCCGTTCAGCATTGTTGGCCTTGTGCTATTCATGAATTATTTCCAAACATGTTTGATTTCTTTTCCCAAACAGACTGAAGAACCCTTAAGGCCAATACAAAAATCTATTCCTTACATTGACTGTCAAGATGCATACTAGACTCTTAACAAGTATTTCTAGAGTAAGTGAAATCTAGTCTAATAAACAGAAGTTTGCTATCTAAGGTTTCTCAGTTGTAAATGTAACATGAGTAAAAAATTATTTTATTTATTATGAGAATATAAACTTAGCTTCTCATAAATATTTACTATTAATGTGTTTAGAGAACCATATTTACTTATGGACTAATGTCTTATTCAGTTCATTAACTCATTAGATGTATTTTATAAAAAGCGGTACTTTAAAAATCATTTTCCAAATACTAATCAAGTAAAACATGCTTAGAAAATTCAGGATAGCTCATTTGAAATGCTCCTTTGGATATTATGCCTAGGTGTTTATAAATAGAGCACACATATAAAATGTATAAAATCTTTTGTTTCAATCCTATATTTCTTGACAGAATTTAAAATCAAAATGGTGCTCTCGACCAATTAAAATCTATCACAACTATTTGGGGACTACCGGTAAGAAAAGAGTTTTTTTATTCCCTCTTATTTTAAAAGTATTTTATAAGTGAAAAGGGCAACATCATTTTTAGAGTTTGTTGAGAACTTCAAATACTTAGTCCCCAGAAGCAAGATTCATCATGAGGAGAACCTAAGGCCTAACCGAGTTTTCAAAATAGTGCCCACATATACCATACTTGTTGAACAAATTCAGATTTATTGAAAGTAAACATTTACATTGGCTACAATGTTAGAACTATTACAAAGCTGGATAAAAGAGGCTTAAGTAGCAATAGAAAGCAAGTGCAATAAAAAGTGAATAGAGAAAATATTTGGCCTTAGTGATCTCTTGGCAGTATTTACATAATGTACATATTGTTAGATATTTATAGTAACTCTAAGGCACCAAAGGCTAAATAGCAGGTTGCAATACTATTTTGTGCACAAAAGTCAAGAAATTTATTGTAAAGAAGGCTGTATAGTTAAAGAAACATAGGCATATCTTAATGTTTACATAAAGGAGTGGCTGCGTTTTTTAAAATCTCAAATGATACATTAAATATTGGGTGGGTTGAAGAAATTATTTTTAGAACATTAAATTATGTTGACTATGTAAATAAGCACTATTTTTTACTGACTAGCTGGTAAATGTGTAATGTAATCTATTCTTCAACACAGCTTTTTCACACTCATGGATATGTTTTGTCTAAAAACTACTTGAAATTCTTTTGACCTACAAAAACTTATCCTAATATATCATAGCGTATAGAAAATCCCCAAGAAAAATTTACTGAGTAATAATATACATCAAATTTATATAGAATCTGGCAAAAATTTAGCAGGCATTCAATACCAAAATACTCGAATATTCAGTCTGCCATTCTGGCATAGCAGTTGGGTATTTTAATCCTTTAACTGTTTAGAGTGGGCAACTGTTTGTGTCTTTAGGTGAAACGACATAAAATTGACCCATGTAGAAAACCAATCTTAAAAGGAACTAATTATTTTCAAATTTTGCAACTTGAAACCCTTTCACCTAACTCATTGGGTGTTAACTATGTCATTCAACACCAGTGATTGAACCATCTGTATTAACGCATTGTCAAGAGGTAACTGACAATATCTACATCCAGACTGTTGAATTATCTGATGACTTCTATGTGTGAGATTTTATTTGTTTCTTATACTGGAAACCCAATTTACCTTAACATACAGCCTATCATTTGTCTTGAGGTAGTGTTATAATGAAGAATTCAGCAGGACAATAGAAGAACATCATAATATTTTTAAAGTGTGCTTCAAGTGTCACCATGAAATCTATATATTTGGATGGTAGATGGTCCAAGGCTGAGTTGGCCCTTCATGACATGTTAAATTACTATCTGATGGAGTCATCGAGACTTTAACAAGGATGATGAGTTTTTCCTTAAAATTTTCTGAAACTCCACGCCCCAAGGCAAGTTATGGTATTATGGTACCAAGTACTGCTAAAACCCATTCAGTGATATTAAAGATTTATAGACTTGCACATTAAAGGTTTCTTTTCTTTTAGCAAAGGGGAGAATAATTGAGGGATTTCTTTTCTAAACTCTTAAATTTTTCAATGAGAAATATTCAGAGCACTAACAATGGTTTGGGTTGGTTTCTCATATCACATAATATTTGATAGCAAGTTTAAGGATGTGACACTCTTATATTTAAATTTTAAATTTAAAAACCACCTTCAAATCCAACACTTCACTGAGATCCGCTGAGCAACAAAAATAAAAATCACTTCCACATAACGCAATCTAAGACACCCAAAGTACCTTACCATAAAGTATGCTATAGCACTATGTTCTATGTATATTATTACTTTTTTCTCTGTTCAACCATTTTCTCCCCTTTTTTAATACAGTGGACAACAAAAGAGGACAAATTATTCATAGTGAAATTTTACAAAGACAGTAATGCAGGAAAAAGTAGGACTAACAAATTGGGTTTTTCTTCCTCTACTTCAAGAATGAAAATAAATGATTGCCTTTGCTCCATGGATTAATATTAAGTAGTAATGGCTACACAATTAATATAACTATTACAAAGCATCAGTGAACATACTTCAAACGATTATATAAATACATACAATATCACATGTTTGGAAGCATCAAATAAGTCAATAGATAATACCTTAATGGGGTGACTGAATCAAGGCATGATAATGATGTTTAAACTTCTAAATTTTAAGGACCTTCTTGGATTCTGGAAGCATGATATTCATTTAATAGTAGTGTCTATTGAAATTAGATTCTTTAGAAATAAAGATAAGCATCAGCATACTATCATTTTCCAATATCAAAAGCTCAATGAAAATATTTGCTTACAAAGGCTCTGACACAATTTTTTGAAACAAACTTAAAATGTCATTCTGTATTGCAATAGCATTCGAGTAGTTATCATTAGAAGACATCTTATTTTATCATAAAAGATGCCTACTGCTTGTAATATATAGTAGACATTAAAACTATCCACTACTTTCCTTGCTCTGCTAGATCAACTTCCTTGAGTCCTCCACGTTACCCTTCCAGTTCAGATTCTAATACTATACTCTTTACATCATTCAACTGTTAAGTCAAGTCGTAGTGGATTAGGTCAGTGGTTTTAAATTACGCTTGGAGGCACTACAGAGAGTCTTCAGAGGTGCCTCAGTGGTCCTAATAGCCAAACAGCTGGGGTTCCAAGCCCTCAATTTCCAAATCATGCTATTACATCTTCATATCTATGTCATATATAGAATGTTCCCCAAATTTAATTCTGTTGGTTAAACATGTTTTTAAAACACAGTCAAAGGAATCTGGGAGACTCGGCAGAAAGAAGAAAGTAGTCCTCTTGCCCACGTAAAGTCTTCAAATATCTGGTCACAGAACACTAAATAAGATACTACATCTTGGCCCTATCGTGTCAACATTATCCCTCAGTCTGCCTTTGAGTTCAGAGGCACAAGTCAAAACAGATCAATGTTTTAAGCGGATCCTATCACAATGATTAATATTCCAACCACTTCAAGTCTATTTTTGCAGAAATACGTGGCATATCAATTACTTACCACATAAGAAAACAAACTATTAGTAAATATTTCCCAAATAGCAACTCTTAACAATGTGTCTGACCTCTTTTTCTCACCTTTTATGCCAAAGGAAATAAACACAGAAGTTATAACATTATATTTGCAAATCACTATACACTTTTATATTTTTCTTTCCAAATAAATTAGAATCAGATATGAGCCTTGATTCAGGGTTTGAATAGAGTGGCAAACTCACTAATTAAACTGCTCTCATGAATGGCCTTCTTTCGAAGACATCACGTAGGAAAATAAACACTGTCAATTAAAACTTGTGATGAATAAGAACTTTAGGACCCAAAGAAACAGAAATGATTTTGATGAGCACATGACTTTTGGAAGGAGAATGCTGAGAGCTGGTGTTCTTGTTCTCTATAAACTTATTTGTGTTCTTTTAATATAAAAGAAACTTCAAAGTTTGTCTTCTTTCTCAATACGAAAAAAAATAAGCAGAGGTATTAGATGAAAAAATATAAAAATGCTGGTGTGGTATAAATAAATTTTAAAAATGTTCCATTGTAGGAAATAAAAAATATATACGGTTTGTTTAAATTCTGAGGCCTTTCTTTTCAACATATGATTACTTGAATATAGATTTAGTCCACCAGGGGTATCTATGTTCCCCAAATTTTATGACTTTTAGATAACATTATAAAAAGAGTTGAATTTTAACTGAAGGGAAAAATTCTTTAAACAAATAGAAAAACTGTCCACAAATATTTTCAGTGAGTGAATTATGGTAAATTTGGCTCATATCTTGGTTTATGTCCAGATTTACTGCTTACTGAATATTACTTTCTTTTCATTGAATAAGAATAGCATTGTGGAGCTGTGCCATCTCTGCTGTCAACATACGTATATGTGTATGTACACACATATATGCACCATCACATATTTTGATGCTTGAATCTTTAGATATGTGTATTACATACTTTTGGGCAAAGCACTGCATCTAAGACCTAACTGTTTTTGTATAAGGAAAAATAACAAAATAGGAAACATCCCTCCCCAAAATATTCAAATGTTCATACCACTAATTATATAGCACATCAGAAAGTGCAAACATTATACTTATTGCAAAGTATCTTACAGATTTAGATGCCATTATAAAATGTTCTCAATTCTATTTTGGTATCCTAAAATGTCGGTATATAATACCAAATTTCCAATTAAAGAGTTTAATATAAAAATATCAGCACAAAACTGTTTTTTCAATCTGTTTATTGTGTGAGCAACCCAAACTTCAGTTTAAGTGCTGTTGTAATTTTATTACTAGATTCCATAACCCTACAATTGATAAATTTTATACCATTTTAGGTATTTAATGAGATACTTAGAAATACTAAGAAAAAAATCAGTATTCAAAGGGTTAATTTTGTTTATAATAACAATAAATTATTTTATCATCTTCTTCAGTTCAAAATCCAGCTTTGAACGCGAGGAAGGCTTTCAAATCATGTTAATTAAACGGTGGTCCTTTAACCAGTAGCAGTTTGATTACCAATTACTCGAAGGATC
Source organism: Equus przewalskii (assembly GCF_037783145.1). Taxonomy (NCBI): domain Eukaryota; kingdom Metazoa; phylum Chordata; class Mammalia; order Perissodactyla; family Equidae; genus Equus; species Equus przewalskii. Next base: position 20,608,674 of record NC_091850.1, read on the forward strand.
TCTTTGTGAATGCCTCCTTCTTGTGTGTTAATATTTGCATCTCCCACTTGGCCATCTTCATAGCTACAACACAAAACACAGAAACATAAAACATTCAAAAATATGCAAAAACCACTTAAAACTGCTTAGAAATGCTATTTGATGCCTAAAATACAGCACAAGGGAATCAAGAGCAAAAAACAGTCATTTCTTAGTTGTATTTAATAATATGTTCACATCACTAAACATAGAATTGCTTGCATTACCAAACACATGATTATTTTATGTCATGCCCTAATTGGCCCCTTCCTTCCTTTTTAATTTTAACTTTTTCTAGCCCCACATAAAGCACTGGCTGAGTTGCAGGAAGCACCCCACTGTCTTCGGCCTTGCAAACATTTCCCACAGCAGTTGTTATATGAAGCCTACCCTGAAAGAACATACCAACTTCAACTTTATATTCCTTAGGTTCTATACTTCTTAACTCCACTCCTACTTCAATCTGATCAGTGACATTCTTCGAAATTACTTCACTTTCTGCCACTGCTCCTTTGCCATGCCTGCCTTCTCATTATTATTCTGTTGGAATCGGTGCTGCATTTTTTTTCTTATCGTTGGTTGCTCTATTTGGTCTGACTACAACATGTTCTTATTTACGCTGATACTTCACATAAGAATGCAAGTCGGCTAAGTTGAGCTAAGCAACAGAAGTGAAAATATAACATTAAAGAACAGCAATAACTAAGTCCTTTAGAAAGAAATAATTACATTTTGGATGATAATTCATTTCCTCAAATAAACTTCCTCGGGCAATAAGAATTTCCCAAGAATGAATTTTTAAACTTCCATGATAATATTCAAAGTAGAATAGGTGATGAATTAATTTTAATTCCCCAAAATGAATCAAGACAGAAGCTTTAGAGAAGTGGTAATTACTTCAAAATAGATAACCAGGGGTGTAAGCACAGTGTCTCAAAGATTAATGTGTGTCACTGTCTCTTCCTGGTCGTACTTAAATTCTCCTGAAATAGCACAGTAGAGGAAAATGAAACAGATGACATAGAGCAATGAGAATTTGGGTCCTTACATAATCGACTGCTCAAATACCTAGTGATAACTGCATCTGTATCAAGCTTAAACTCCTAAGAAATGACTCAAGGTTGCCTGTATACTTGGTTAATTCTTACCATACAAGTGTGTATACATAAATATACACACACACAAATGTGTATTGTGTATACATATATATATACACACAAATGTATTTGTATTTGTGTATGCACATATATATATATACACACACACACACACAAATATACACACACATATGTATATATGACACCCAATGGTGAAACATTACTGTAAGAAAAAGAAGGGGCTATGTGGTACTTATACCAGTTATAAATATTTTCTTAAGAGATCAAACAGTAAGTGCTCTGTTAAGAACTAGAGAATGTATAAAGTGAAATGCTCTAGCACTGTCTAGATCTAATCAGGTGTTTCGTGACAAATTGTGTAAAGATATATTTTGTTGGGCAGGTAAAATATGTTAGCCTAGTTTTTGCATAAATCTTGGCTACCCATTGGACCAAAGGTAAACCCTAAGCTATCCATAATTCTGAGCCAAGGCTGGGCAGGCAACCCGGCTTGAAGGCTCAGCCCAAGGGAGATAAAAGTGTTTTACCAAGTCAATTGGGCTAGCTCCTCTAGGATTTAGATTACAAAAAACAAAAGAGACTAACAAAAAGAGAATGGAGCAGACACAAAGAAAACCATAGTGCTTGCAGAGAAGTGGGAAGAGTGGCAGGTCTTAGAACTGTTCTGGTTCTTTAGGGCTTCCCAATTTCAGACACCAGTCCATACGTATCTCTACTCTAAATTTCCTAATATGCATTTATGTTTGTTCTATTTCTATGGCAATTTTGCTATAGTCAACACACCTACTATGTCATCTATACTTTGGACATAACATTGAATAAGATATGCTCAGCTTAACTGATAGCCAGCCTACATACTATCAACTCTATTCTTTTCACTTTAAAAGAATATTAATCTTTAAGATTTCTCTATAATACTTTATAACTTTTCATTTTTTCCTCAACCCACTGCAGTCATTCTTCCGACCCTATACTCTACTGACAAGTACTGACAACAGTTGCCCATGGCCTCCTAGGTGATGAATTCAGGAGATTTTATCCACTATGTCTGCAGCATGTGATACAGCAGAAGCTACATTATCTCTTCACTCCCTAGTTAGTCCTTTGATTATGAATCCTCAGCCTCTTTCATTGCATCCTGGCCTCCCATTTCAATGCTGGTTTTATCCACAATTCACTCCTCACTGTTCTCTCTTCTTATGATTGCAAACTCTCAATTATTTCAATCTCCCCCACTGTTTTAACTATCACCCACATGCTGATTCTTAAACTCAACCTCCAATCCTTACATCTTTCCCTAACCATAATTTTCCCACAAAAACCACAAATATAATATATTCAAAACTGAGCTTAATTTTTTACCCTGACTGCTCCTTTTTACTCTACCAATATCTCATTTTGAATTACCATCATCTGCCCACTCTTCTAATAAGAAATTCAGTCATTCTTAACCCTTAGTGCTGAAATCAATAAATCATCAAGTTATCTTGCTTCTATTTTCCTAATTGTTTCCAGTTGCATCTTGTCTCCATCCAATGCCGTTACCTTCAGTTAGGCCTTCATGATCATTTATCTAAAGGAGTGATTTTCAAGTTGCAGGCTGTGTACAATTAGTGGGTTTTGAAATTAATTTAGGTTGTCCAGGTTAGCATTTTTCAATGAAATTAGAATAGAATAGGACACAGAATATTGACTGCACCACACAAAGTGAGCATTGTTTTTGGCCAAGTCACAATGTCAAACACATTTCCTTCTGCAGTGAGAAACACTGACCTAGATATTGTAACAACATTATAATTGATCTCTCTGTCTCCACACTTATCTCCATGATCCTTCCTACAAGAGTCATCTCTGCCCTGCTAGAGTGATACAAATGCCCTCTGCTTCACTTGCAGAACAAAATCCAATGTCACCGGCATGGCATGCCAGGGCCCTTCATAATTTAAATCTAAAGTTCCTGTCTAGTCATGTCCCACCACTCCCCGCCTCACTCCATTCCCAGGTCAACTGGAGGCCTGTGCTCTCCCCAAATATTACATGATCACTGACACTTAAAAAGTATTTGAAGTTAACGGAGAGGAGACTTACATTCTTTAAATAAACTACAGCAATTTAAGACAGAAAGAGCATGGGGGAGGAGAGAACAAGAGGGAAAGACTGAGATTGAAAGTATTAAGAAAAATGCATATTTTTCCCTTGTCTTTGAAACCCATAAGAAAACACAACAGCTGTAGGTTGAAGGATAAGATTGGCCAAAGGTATTCAGGTGTCTTAAACCATGAAGTATGTATTATAATAAAGGAAAAACAAACTATCATTTAATTTGGTCAAGTGGCAGGGCTTAGATACATGAATTACTAGTGGCATTAGGACACTTATTACGATATGGCATATAGAATATTTTGCAGCTATTTATTAGTATTGCAGACAAACATAGGTTGTTAATGTAACAGTGAAGTTCATTTATGTCCAGAAAGCAACAAAATTCAAACAAGAAATAGAGCAAGAATGATATCAACAGGGAAATGATACATTTGACTGGGGTTTTCTGCAGAAGGAAAAATGACACCATCTCAAAGGAGACAGAAATTACTTATGTTCCCAGGAGAATAAAAAGATTACTAAAATTTTAATAAAAAATAAACGAATTTGATTTAAAAGCTCTGAAAGAGGGGCCAGCCTGGTGGCGCAGTGGTTAAGTGTGCCTGTTCCACTTTGGCGGCCTGGGGTTCGCCAGTTCAGATCCCGGGTGCGGACATGACACCGCTTGGCAAGCCATGCTGTGGTAGGCGTCCCACATATAAAGTGGAGGAAGATGGGCATGAATGTTAGCTCAGCAAAAAGAGGAGAATTGGCAACAGACGTTAGCTCAGGGCTAATCTTTCTCAAAAAAAATTTAAAAAATAAAAAGCTCTGAAAGAGAAAATAAAGCAATAGATGAGATTTAGCTATCTGGAACTATCTTGGGTATGTTAAGTATTTTCATGGATAAAAACTTTTGAATGTACTGGCAACCTTTATTCTCAAACTGATATAGCAGCTTTGTGATAGTTTTAAGATTGGCATACATGTATTTCTTTTCTGTCTCTCCAAATCTAGAACCCAGAAATGAGGCACTGCTTTTCATTAGCAATAGAGAGGAGATATTCACTGTGAACTGAATGATATCCAGCACTTGTCCAAATTCCCTGTAAGAAATCTCATGCTGTAAGCGCAACGTCCACTTCATAGCCCTCGTATATCTCGTCATCAAGTTAGACTATTTGGTTTTTCGTCACTGCTTTCATTGAATATGTATTAAGTGTTTCTGCACAAGATGTGAAATTTCCAAAAATGCAGAGAATTTGCATTTTACTAGAGGAGAGTCATGCAAATAACTGTAGGACAACGCAGCCTGGGGTGGTGCAAAGAAAGGGCGAGGAAAACCCAGAGTAAACGCCAGACATCATGTCTGACTGGGACATCATGAAAGGTATCATGGAAAAGACCATGTAGTGAAGCCTTGAAAGATAGTCTAAAGGCTGAGCTGGTGAGAAGGCCAATCAGCTGAAATGAATGAGCAAAAGAGTGGGAGAAGCAACTCCAATTTGTTTTCAAGAAAAAGCTTGGATAATAATTTTATTCAATCAGTGGTTTGTACTGGTAATTGAAGTGAGGTAAAATGGGCTCTATGTTGCAGAATGCCATGCCTTTATTTGTTAATATCTATCAGCCTGTAGGAGCAAGGGATAATCAAAACTCTGCTTTAGGAAAGTTGACGGGGTATAAGTAATATGATATTAAAATTTTATATGCATAGAAATATAGGCTATACATCAAAAGACTGACCGTAGTTAACTCTAAGTGGGGATATTATGGGTGATTTTCTCCTTTTTTGTTTACCTGTGATTTCAGTTTCTCTACACTGAACAGTTATCACTAGTGTAATAATGATACTGTTGAATAAATCTGGCATTGCACAAAATAGATTGGGAGCAATGAAGAAATTACAAGCATAGAGAATAACTAGTAAGCATAGAAAATAACCAGTAATCTTTTGGTGTGCTCTGGGAGAGAGAATGATATAGGCATGGAAACAAAGGTATTGATAGGAGAAAACTGTGAAAAGATCTACTGGGGAGCTGACAATGACAATGAGTAAGGAAAAATAAATTGAAAACAACTACAGCTCAGGTTTCAAGTCTCTCCCATACGCAAAATCACTGCATAGACTGGGGAGGTTGACAAGTTGGTTAGAATTTAGCAATAATGGGCTCCACTTTGTACATATTGATTTTAAGGTATTAGCAGGCTTTTCAAGGGGATATACCCAGCATGCAGTTATAATGTGGGCAATTCATTCATTCCTACTCATCTGCCAAGCACTATGCGAGGCATGCAAAGACAAATGAGACGCATAGTCCCTGACCTCAAGAAGTATACAGAGTAATGCAGAAGACCATATATAAAAAAATATAATACAAAGATAAACACCTACCCAGGGAATTATAGAGTAACATGTAGAAGCAGCATGAAGGAGTCAAGGGAAGCTTCTGGGAGGAAGGAAAGCATGCACTAAGATTGAAAAGAGGAATGGGAATTACGTGAGTAGGTATGAGGGTCTCCCCAGTTTACCGGAGAAAGGAAAGAGCAAAAGCATGAAGTGTGCAAGTGACAGCATACAGTTCAGACTGTGAAGCCCAACATCTTGAGGTGAGCAATGGTGGGCCAAGAGGCTGGGACTTGGGTCTCCTTGACCTTCCTCTGGTGGTACTCAAGGAAGAATAAAGGGCTGAGGAGCTAGCTGGTTCCCTCTGTAAAGGAGCCTGAACTTCATCTTATAAGTAGTAAGCAACAGCTGAAGAGCTTTAAGTAAGGGAGTGATGTGGCAGGTTAAACCCTGGGAAGACATCTGGGCTGGAGACAGAGAAATTGGATATACTAGACTGGGGATAAAGCAAAGTTCCCTGATCGTGTCAGCTTGATGTCACACAGCTTGATGTCACCCAGCTTCACTGAGCCATGACTGAATGTTTCGTCTTCTAACTTTATAAAGAAGTTTTCTCCTCACTACATTCCCAATTGAACATTGTTCAACTTTTGCAAAATGATGATGAAAGATACCTCTTATTTCACTTAATGGCCCCTCTACAGTTCTTCTTTCCTGAACTTTTCTTGTACCTGCCTCTATAGATATATTTTAAATTTTGACTTAAAAACCATATATAATCCAAAATATTTTCCTTTTTGCCTTTAGTGCGTTCATTAAAAATTTACCGATAAGCAACTGTGCATCAGGTACTGTGCAAGGTGATGCAAGAGAGGTAAAAACAAGAGTAGGAGGCTGCCCCTTAGGAGTTCACAGCCTTGTGGAAGAGTCAGATATGAGGAACAAACTGAATTTTAAATAGAAGTTCTGCAGTGAACTGTAGCAACACCAGGAAGAGAGATTAATTCTGATCAGGAGCTTCAGGGAAGAGGGGGTATTTGAGCTAGACCTTAAAAGATAAAATAGACTTTGGAAGGAATTCCTGAAATTTATTTAGCACTGAGCTCTGCTTGACTCAAGGACCTGAAAATAACCTGCCTCTTTTCTGCAGATGGTCTGTTTTATTTGGTCATTTCTGTTCTTAAATTTCTGAACTTCTTGAAATGTTCTGAGAAATAGAAGGCGGTATAGACCTTAAATTTATGTAATAGACAAAATATGGGAAGAATTCATCTGCAGATCAGCCCACTCTACACTAAAGCATTAAATATGGAAATCAAACAAGCAGGTTATGCAAACCTAATGCTTCTTAACCTTTCTTTGGTCCCAGACAGTAGAGGGAGAAGACATACTCCCATCTCTAAGAGTTTTCACTATGGCAGTGGTTGGGGGTGATGTACCATGGGGGAGCCCATGGCACCAGATACACACATTCTGTTAACTTGCCAAATCATCAATTACCTTATCTTGAATTTTATTATTTAATCCTATTTATGAAAAATACCAACAGTAAGTTTTCTTCTCTAGCTCTAAAATTTCCACTCACTGTGAAATAAACATTTTTGTTGTATATGACTAGAGCACAATATGTTTATTTGGTTTTCACAGGCCCTGTTTAAGCCCGGCTTCTAGCCCTTTTTAAAACAGCTGTCTTATTTCTACATATTGACGTTAATGTCTTTGCACAGACGTGTCTTAAGGTCATCAAGGAAATCAAGCTTTAGCAATAATTCCTAAACACTCAAAATTGGCTGGAATCTGTTTATAATATCTGAATTATTACATTTTGCCTAAAGCACTTATATTTGATTAAGTTTATTCATTCTTGAAATTTTACAACAAAATTTTTTCAAACATCTCATTCTCTTGTTTGTTTATTTGTTTGTTTGTTTTGGCAAGAAAGACTGTCACTGAGCAAACATCTGTGGCAATCTTCCTCTATTTTGTATGTGGGACACCACCACAGCATGGCTTGAGGAGCAGTGTGTAGGTCTGCACCCAGGATCCAAATCCATGAATTGGAACATGAGAACTCAACCATTACGCTGGCTGGCTCCTTCCTTTTTTTTTTATAACAGAAATCTTCCTTTAAATTTTACCTTCAATTTTTTCTGAGACAGCAGTGTGTTACCTAAAATTTCCCCCCAATTTTTCTCTCATTCTGTGATGGTGTTTATTTGTTGGGAAAGAATGTGATAAGGATACTAAATGACTTTTATTATCTCCTTCACTCTGGAAATCAGATTAGCATAGAAGTTATTTTAATTTTTAACATTTTCACTTAGATAAAAAAGGAAGCCTCACTGATTTATATCCTAGTCATCAGGCCAAGCTTCTAACATAAGAGATCACATATTGTTAAAAAAAAAAATTAGAATAAAATAAGAATAGCAAATGAGTTTCCGTCTGATTACGGTACATCTGGGATAACTAATTTCTTTCTTATCAATTTATTCTTTCCTAGATGTTATCACTCACTAGGGAGGCACAATACTAGTAGAAATCTTTGATTATATCTTTTATAAAGAAAGAAACTGATGGTTGTAATTAGAATGTATATTAATTAGTGAATGGATTCTCCTTTTGATGTGTTTTGAATCTTATCAATTTTCCTTAATTAGTCCTTTCTCTCTTGAGGGAGCAGAGAGAAAGGATGAAATCTCATTTGTGTTTATAGAGAGATGAAAATCATTATCTTAATAGAATTTTTTCCTTTGTATTATCTGGAAAGTATGAGTGTACTGAAAGTACACTCTTTTCTTCAGATAGTCTTTCCTCCATTTTTTATTCTTAGAAAATGTAGAAGTCCTTCTCTCCAGTAAACACACATACACACCCAAACGTATATCCCTACAGATTTATCTCTCATGCAATTTATGTAAAATTTCAAGGAAATAATACTAGAAATGTTTACTGCCTACTTACGTATCTAAAGCTGTTCACTTTGCTCAATAAATTTGAATTTTAGAAAGATGCCAAAAAGAGGAGATTAACTGATTAATGTCAGGCTAAGGAAGGACTTTGGAGTTACTTTTCTGTCAAAATCTTAAGGTTACTCAATGGAATAACTTTGTGACTGGAGGTGTCTTTTGGAAGGTCGATCTTTGAACAGTGAATAATAGTCAAGATGGTCAAGAAAGCAGCAGGGAAAAAATATCTAATGAGTGCCTTTCCATGGAGATCTGCATTGTGTAAACTTAATCCAAATATTAACCTTCAAAAGTAGTGTGCAGCCAGCTTTCCTAGGGCCTCCAGAGTCACATGGCGCCCTTCTCTACCATGCATTCTGCCCCAGTAAGCTGACCTATATGGACTCCGTCAATATGCTTCCTTGTCTTCTAATTTCTTGTAGGGTTTGACCAATGGGGAGCCACAGAAGGACACTGGCAGAAGGGCAAGGTCAAGGTTTCCCTTGATTCCAGCCCCATAAGGGCCCCTTGGGATGCCTAAGTCCCTCAACGGGAGACCATGACTCCATTCAAAGCCACTGAACTAGAAAGCTTTCTCCTACCGTGTTCTGATCACTGCTTCTTGTTCTTGTCCGTTTGGACCTGGGGATGTATAACAGCTCTGGCGCCACTAGATCCACGTTACTACACTAGACCTAAGACCTGTGGTTCCCCTATAACCACACCTTTGTAAGTAATCTACTTGTGGATGATAGAAATGATCATATTTATCAAAAGCCATCGGTTTCCTGTTGGGATTCTGACTGACACAGGTAGATATCTTACTTTATTGTATCTATAGATGATACAACATTCTACCTACTAATGAAGCTTATGGAGGTTATGCAACTTGGCTAACGTCACCTTACTAGTAACTGGTGAGCCTGGACACAAACTGTCTGATCAAAAGCGGGGCTCCTTCCACAATACTCACTGCTGCCTCGCCGTTAAGAAAGAAATCTATAGATACGTATACGTCTCAAATATGTAATTTATGTATTAATTTGTATCATAAACATAGAAGATACATAATACATAAATCTGTATCATAAGAAAGTCACAGTTTTCATACCATCCAAAATAAAACCAGGTAGTTCACAAAATTTTCATTACAAATAACAATAAGCTAACAGATCAGATGCTGTGGGCATAGCATGCTATGGATACAGTATATATCGAAGAGATCTTGATGTAGCTATTTCGACATGGCTTATAAAACAAGCCAGTGCATTTTTCCAGCTTCTTTTTAGAAAACTACATAAAAGTACAAAACAGATATACTCAACTGTTCCCCGAGGTCTTTTCTGTGACAGGACCACGGATGAAGAAGAAACAGGCATAGGAAAAAGGTTGGGAGTCAAGCAAGGGTGGGGAGAAAACCAGACAGACCTACTGCACTCATTCTTTAGAGATTAAAACAAATGCTTTTATATTTTAATGCAGCTCTTACGATACAGATGTGTCAAAGAATCCACATCAATATGCCCTGCATTGCCAGCCTATATTATATGGAACATAAATCAACTTTTTATAGGGACAGGACCTTCTCATTATTGTTTTCTCCATTCCCACTTCTAGTTTTTTAAAAACCTATAAAGTGTATATATGTATATGTGTGTACACATCTATCTTTATATATATATATATACACACATATACATATACACACAACAGATAGATGGTTAAAGAGATTTTTTTTCCAGTTTTTCTAAGTTAATGGCATTTAAATGTCACTTTGCTTTTTATAGCTTATCGAAAATATAACACAAACACTAAGTTGAGTAGAAATTGCCTGTCTGCTATATATTCACCACTAAAGTAACCTAAATAACAATGTAGTCACTACTACCTCATTCATGGAGAAGATAGTAACAGACACATTTGAGCCTTCACACTTACACAAAAAAGAATCGTGTGCAGACATGATCAGTATTCGGGACAACCCAAATCTCTCCATGTTTGTGCAGGTCAGGTGAGGTGATCACTGCGGGTGGAAGATAACATTAAAGAACTATTTTATTTTAAGCAACCATATCCCTTCTCTTAGAAATCTAAAAGCAAAAATACATGCACAAATTAATATATGGAAAATGTTTAACCTTATTAGCTATCAAGAAATGAAAATAAATACAATAAAATGCCATGTAACAATTTTATGTTTTGAACGTGATTAGTGTAACAACAGGAAGGAAATCACTTGTGTATTATCAAAAGCAAACAGGTCCTCACTTGGAAACTATGCAGAAAGCAACCTCGTGTCTTATTTAACCACCAAGTGTTGAAAACTTCAAAGATGGTTAACCATGGCTACTGAAACTCCCAACATAAGAAGAAAAAATGCATTTTTAGCTAAAATGAGATTTTAAAGCAAGAACAAAGAAAAGTATATGATCTTGCAAATCGCCTATCAATGTTTCTGTCCTAAGTTTGGAATAAACGAATGATTTCAGTGTAGGAGCAGAAAGACCTATTGGGTTATCTTCTCACTGCTTGGTTATCTTTCAGATTTTTCAAGGTATTATACATTCAAAAACCAACTCAAAGAGGAGGTGGCATATTAACAAGAGAGATAAGCAATACTTCATCAGAAAGACATAATTACAATTCTGAAAGATCTGCCAAGAATAAAATATTGCTCTATCTGAATTCTTGCCAATTCTCCTCTTTGATTTTAACCTCTATGATCTCTATCGCACCCGTTTTCCATTTGTGCCCTTAGAGATGGTCATAAACAATAGTGCTTCCACTACTCCGTCATGAGCATTCTGTAAATACACTTGAATTCTTAAAGATAGGTAAGACAGAGAATTAATACTATGAGGTTTGTAAAACGTTCAACTTACCTTCACATAAGGCTATGCATTTTAAGTTACGGCTTTGCAGGAACTGAGATTGCTGTCCTTTTTTCTGTGACTAAGTTCCAAAAGAATTTAAAAATTAGAATAAAAATAGGGCAGTTGCTGAAAAAAAACTGATCATCATTAAAAATAACGGTTACTAAGACAGCTCCAGATTAAAAAAAAAAAAAAAAGCCTATCTAGACTAGTAGCAAATATCCTGGAATTTTCTCTCAATGTCAAGTTATATTTGTTGTATTGTCTAATTTCTGTATATAATCATTATTAAATCACTCTCAAGATAAGTGAACTGAAAAATGCTAAATTAACGTTCAACAGCCTCACAACATAGAATTAGAACCCAAATGTATTTTTACTGGAAGCCTGACATCTTTATTTCAAGGGAAACAAAATTAAAGTTGCATGATATTTTCGAACATTAAAACCAATTATTCCAGATCATCTAACTACCCAAAACCAACCCATTTTTATAGCATCATTAACTAAGCCACAGAGGTTTCAGAACCATCTCATGTAGAAAATCTGAGGTTCTGTTTTTGTTTTTAGATATTAAATTGGCTATCCTTTTTCTTTTTAATTTAAAGTCACAGTATTCATCAGATGGATTTTTAATTTGTCCAGAATATTTATTTTCTCTAAAACAACAAAGGATTTGTGCTTGCTCTTCTGTCTACCTGGAATGTTCTTTCTCCCAGAGAGCCATACGGCTCACTGCCTATAGGCCTTTATTCACATATAATCTTCTCAGAGAATCCTTTCCTGACTACCCCATTTCATTCTGGTTCCATCTTCCATCCCATAGCATTCAACATGCATTTCCCCTGATTTTTCTCCATTAATATTTACCACCACCTAGCATTCTTTCTATCTAAATATATATTTATATTCACTCAGTAGAATGTAGGCTCCAAGTGGATTTGTCTATTTTTGATCATCACTGCAGCCCAATGCCTAGGAGAGTCTCTAGCACTATAGTGGGAGCTCAATAAAGACTTATTGAATATTTATTGAATAAAGGCATTCTGGTTATTGCATTTTAGGGTGAGTTTTATTACTTCATGAGTAATGACCACTTAAAATAATTTTGCAGACTTAAAAAGCCTGAGTATTTATTGAGGTCCTGCTGGCGAATGAAGCTAGAGTTCACTCATCATACACGGCCACTTGAGTCGGTACAACACCTGAGAGGCACTGCTGCTTTTACTGCTTGACGCTGGCTCATCCTTGGCTGACACCTTCTGCTTCTTGTTCATCCCTGAAAACATCAGCAAGATAACAATTTACGAACAAAGCTGTATGATGCAACTCAAAATAGAATCCATCTACACCGCAAAGTTCCACTTTAGGAAAGGTTTGATTGCATCAGGCCACAGATGGTCACAATGGGAGCAGCTGCTGTGCCCTCAGCACCTGGGGTGGAAAGTCAGTGGGTTTTGGAAGTCCTCATTGAATTAGAGAGTGGAAAATCTAGTTTGTTTTTCTTTGCATTGAAACAGGGATACGAAATTCTCTTGCATAAAACTGATATTATTAGAAAATGCTTAAAACTTGGTTTGAAAGGCTTTTAGAATCTAACTTTCATTCTTATCACCTGCTTAGCAAAGGGATGGGAAATACAAACAGTATCAGAAAAATCTATCTACACTGCAACTTAACTTTGTGAATTGTTGATATATGCTCAGTTCTATGTAGAATTTACTATTTCTCCTAATAAACGAAAATTATATAAGTGCTTTTGTCTATCATACTCGCAAGTCTTAGTTTATACTCTGTTAATGCCATGATTTTTTTACTGTGAAATAGTTTAGACAGAACAGAACTAAAACTAGTATCTGTTTCAGAATAGGTAGATTTGTAGCCATACTTTATTTGAAAATGCTCATCTACTGTCCTGAGGTTGAGAAGTATGTTGATTTTTTTGATTGCTGTTCCAAAGAAGGCTTAAGGAGAAACGGCAAGGCCTGTGGACCAAATTGCAAATGGTGTGGCCATAACCCTCTCTAAGTCAGACATCCACCCCAAGGGACAGAGGTGCGTGGGGTCAGGTTGAGGAGCAGGCCTAGGGTTTCAGACACACAGCTCTGAGGGAAAGACAAAGGCCATCATACACAAAGAGACTGTTCTGTTCTCTACTCTCTAGACTCGTAGTCCTCAAAACCAACTGTGAAGTTCCCTTATCATACTGCAGTGCTTCTCAAATTTTTTTTCAGATCAAGGACACTTGAAGAATTTGATGAAAGCAATGGACCCTGGCCCCAGACAAATGAACATTCCCATAGACAAATTTTACATCCTTCTGTATCTCCCACAATCCTTTCCATGAACCCATCTAAGGAGTCTATACACCAGTACAAAAAACAAAAAATGACAGAACTTGATGATGTTCCTTAGCCACACTAAAGATATACTTATTTCTTTAAACTGGTTTTATATTAGTTTTTTATTGTGTTCTGTTTTAATAAGATTTAGAGTCTGATTTATGCTGATTTTGTTTTCTCCACTGAACTATGTTACTCTATTTCCTACACTGTCTGATTCTTCCTGGTATTTATTTTCTTACTATTATTTTGGCATACTGTGTTTTCAAAGACCACTGCAACAATATTTCTCAACACATATGCTTTTTTACAATGTGACTTGGCCACCCTTTCAACAGGAGACGGAATCTAATTCCCTAACCCTTGAATATGGATGGGCTTGTGACTGGGTGGACCAATATTGGACGTGGGAAGTGACACCATGTGACCTCTGAGGTGGTCAGAAAAGAAACAGAGTCCACCTGGTGCTCTTAGGATGTGTGCTCTGGAAAGGGTTGGGTGGAACACTGAAAAACAACTTGCTGTGGTGAAAGAGCATGAACTTGGGCGAAGGAATTAGACAGGTAGGCCTGTTAACATTCACCTAGTTATTGGATCTCTCTGAGTATCCATTTCTATAATATGAGGATCTTGAAACTTACCACCCAGACATCATGTGAATGACATCTTCTGAAGTTATGTCATCATATAACCACATACACACATAGGAGTGCACACACATATGAGCACACAAGCAAAACCAACTACATATGCAGGAATATGAATATAAAAGCATTTAAAAGTCTGAAGGGAAATACACTAAACACTGAGATTGTGAAAAATAACAAAAAATTCATTTGTTATTTTATACAATTCTGTATAGTTTCAATTTCTTTACAATAGGCATAATTACTTTATATTTAAACAGAATAAGTTATTGTTCTAAAGACTCACAGTGATCACTGTGGAATATTCCAAAAAATTTTAAAGTGTAAAGAAGAAATCATCCCAAATTTCACCACCTGAGGATTATCAATGCTAATAATTTGGTGATCATTCTTTCCATATTTTGGATTTACTAGGCTCCTCCTCAGCACATGGTTTCAATTTATTCCAGAATAATTTTTTTACACAATCTCACCAAAATATTAACAAGAAGTTGTCAATAAGTAAGATGGCTTTGAGGGTGCTTTTCTAATCCTAAATTTTCCAAAGTGCTCAAAACTTCTTTATGGGATATATAATAATCCAAATATTAGAAGTCGGCAGGATATAGAATTACACTCAATGATAGTGGATTAATATGTATGTATACTTTTCAGCACTTTACTTAATGATTTGCATATACTATATTCTCTGTATTTACTTGTGGATGGAATAAATGCAGAAACTACTGAAACAAAATTAAAATTCATTTTGAAATTGACAAAACACACATTCCATCTTATCCACTAGGACAAGTATCATAAATTCATCTTGACATGTGAGCTTAGTTTTCACTTCTGACATTTATCAAATGAATTTAATAAAAATATACCAAATAAGCTTCACTCACTTAATAGAATACTGTGCCTGGAATATACGACAATAAAAAATTAAAAACCTAATAAATTTGAGGTGAGAAGTCAAACACAAGCTTACCTGAGTAACCAAATGATATGCTTGACATTGGACTAAGATAGATTCCACTTCCATACATTGCACCGTGGAGCTAAAATGTGAAGAGGTGGGAGAGAAAGGGGTCAGTCAACGGTTTCAAATGTTAGCATTTTTACAAAAGAAGGCAATCAGTCTCATGTTGTTGCATTAACTCAGAAAATAATAAATCTCTTATTCAAAGATCTAATTTGAAAAGAGTACTTAGATCCTTGTCGTTAAAATTCAGAGTGCATTGATATGTGGAAAACGATAGCCAGAGAAAAAAATCCTTGATAAAGGTTTTCCACTCTACCAATGACAAAGAGAGTCACTTATTAGAAAACACGGCAGTAGGCGTTTTCGTTAATGAATCTAAAATTCTGAAAACAAAACAGGCTGAAACATATGTGACAGAATTTTGATTAGGACTCACATCCTAGTCTATCAACAAAGTATCCTATTCAGATTGCCATTGTACAACACCCATTCTTATAGTCCTCTAAAATTTTCAAGTTACAGAGTTTCGTTAACTAAAACTCTTCGACTGGTCTAAGAAACTACTGTACTCAGAACAATTAAAATTCTCTCTTATTATCTCTATGTTCTAAGGCCCTTGTACTCTATGTAGTACGAACTGAATATTAATTCAATAAATGTGCATTTACTGACATTTATATTCAACTGAATCATCTGACCTGCCATCAGAGTGTGAGACCTAGCACAGGTGAGCATCTTATTTCCTGATCTCCTTACATCGTCAGATGAAAACCAGCTGTCGGAGAGTGAAGTGGGACGTTGGAGACGAGGGGCATAAAGGAAGGATGGGGACTATATCCAGGACGTCCTGCTAACTCCCAGTGCTGCCCTGGAGGCCGAGAAGCAGGTGGCAGATGGCCTTTTGGGGTCCATTCTCCACTTTGTTTATTCTTAGCTCTATCAGTTCTTCTCTTAAAGTATTCACACCGAGGCAGAGCTCGAGAAATGTGTGTTGAATTAGCAGTCAAAATGCTTGTATGGTTTTACTTTTTGTAATGATGATTTTTTTCTACTTAAGTTCAAAGTGATTTTATGATTTTTTTTTTACAGGGAACTCAATTTTCTTTTTCTTTTCATCCTTATACTGTGTATAGATCAATTCTGCTTTGGTTATTTTATGAAAATCATTTATGCCCATTAGAATTCCAGGTAATTATTTGAAGCTTACAGGCTTCCCCTTTTGCAAGTAAAAACATAACACCAGGATTGCTTACTGAACTCCAAGACTGAAGAAGAATGAAGGCTTGTCAAAGCATTCAGAGAATTTACCTGCAGTCTTGTATTAGAAGCAACAACCAGACCGTTCCTCAGGATGGAGTGCCAGTTTTCAATGTGTGAGCCACTAAAACACAGAGGTGGAGAAGGAAAAGGCAAAACCAAAAATCAGTGATCTTTCAATGTGGTCACAATATAATAAGTCATGGCGCCTTCTGAAAGTTCTGAGTTTCCAAGTCAAGTATTATGTAGTACACTCTTCAGTGTTAATAGCCAACTACTAAAAGAGAATGGTTTCCTCCCCACACATTATGGAAGACTGAGACGGAGACACACCCCCATCAACATTAAGCCATACTCACTGAAATGCAAAGGTGCTTCCAAAGAGTTTTTTAGCAGCTCTAAAATTGGATTCTTTGGCTGGTGGACTGCTGAGAAGAAGGAACTGATGTGGAGTATGCATAAACTTCAATTGCTGCCGTTTAAAACAACGACAAATGAAAACATGTCAAATTTAACATATAATCAGGCTGCTGACGATTTCAGATTTTACTGGATTAAGAATTATCTAGTTTCAAACCACAGTAATTTTAGGCTAATCACATTAACAGGACCATTCATTTAAAAAAAAAACCTGCATAAATGATAAATCATATGGAATTGCTGATACAAAGGGTAATTCTTTAGGCTGATGGAAAAGGAACAGGAGACAGACAATCCAAAGGCATTTATACTTAGCTTGGAATACACCATGTAATCAATCACATTCAAGCAGATCTGCTTCCTAATTACATTTCTTTTTAAGATTTTCATTATTGATTTCCCTAAGTATACACTAGCTATTCAACGGGGGAAATATTCTGAGAGTTTGCTAAGCAGAAAAGTTAATTCAAGATATTAAAATTGCAAAAATTATCATCATTATGCTTTATTTGCATATATTTATAAAATTAGAAATTGCCTACATTCAAATATAGTTTTACCCTTTGTTCATGGAAAGAAACAAAATCAGAACCTTTTGGATTAGTTGCTTGACAAACATTTTCTAAATGCTGCCGTTTCACCTAGGAATAACCTCATATAAAAATACAATACAGAGGAATCTCACAGTTTAGAGATTCCCAACAGACAGGAGAGTCGAGATTTTAGATCCTGCTCTTAGATGACGATCAGAACTGAGATCAGAGTCCATTAGCTTTTTTTTTATTTTGTAAGCGTATTAGGCTGATAAGGGAGATATCTGGAGGCAACATCTTCTTCGAAATAGAAAAGTGGAACTGTGCCAACATGAAACTGACAATGATAAAAAGCACATTACCTTCCTCTGGTCAATCTCTAGATAATATTCTTTTTTTTTTTTTCTTTTCTTAAAGACTGGCACCTGAGCTAACAACTGTTGCCAACCTTCTTTTCTTTTGTTGCTCTCTGCTTTTTTCTCCCCAAATCCCCCCCAGCACATAGTTGTGTTTTTTTAGCTGTGGGTCCTTCTAGTTGTGGCATGTGGGATGCCCCCTCAACCTGGCCTGACGAGCTGTGCCATGTCCACATCCAGGATCCAAACCAGCGAAACCCTGGGCCGCCAAAGCGGAGTGGGCAAACTTAACCACTCTGCCACGGGGCCGGCCTCTAGATAATATACTTTCTATCACTTGTAGAATAACTAAACGATTTCATATTGACTCTTATTTACTTAGAAGTTCAGGGTAGCAGCCTGAATTTGAATTTGATATCTTGGAACAGCTTGGAGCTGGTGCACATATGGCAATTTCAAATTGAAGAATTAGGCTTATGCTGAGTCTGCTTCAGTTTCCTGCAGAGGCTGGCTAAAAACCACACGGGTCAGTTCTCCCAACCAATAAGAACTCCTCCCATTTCTGTTCGTATATGTGAAAAAACGACTTACCCTGTTAACTGGCAGTTTCACAATATGTGACCTATTACTTGAAATAACCCTGAAATTAATTAAAATAATCCATCAGTCACAAATATATGCCAAATATAAAGTTTCTTCCTTAGCTCGCAAGGGATTTAAATTTATTTTTGCAGTGACATGAACTAAACTGAATAATAATTTTACAAAATAATTACATTATATTATTTTGCTTTGCTTCCTCAAACAATTAAGAGCTTATGTAACAAAAAAGATAATCTGAAAAAAACAGAGAAATACTTCCTTAAAACCTAAGAAGATATAATGTTTAATAATCTCAATCTCAAATATCAGCAAAATGAACATCTCTGGATATACTTTCAAATAGGGATAATCTAAACACAAAGATCAGAAGTTGATTCATACCTCTGCTTCCTTTGCTCCTCCCTACAATGCTTATTTAGGAACGAGTTTTTATAAAGGTCCTTTTCTTTAAATATTTGAGGATCTCTTCGGGCTGATTTGTACAATAATTTATATATACAAACTGTTATTCAACACATTTAGACACCGAAGTTGAAAAAATTGAATTCAGGTATCTGAAAGAACTCATTATTTAATGCTTTTCCATATACAAAATAATAAGTTGGGAAAATTGTAAAACATTTTGTTAGACTTTCTTTTCCTTGAAAGAGTGACTAACAAGCTGAAAAAAATGATCCCAAATAATTAAAAGTTGACAGGTTAACTTCAGGGAAATAAGAAAGAGATTAGATACTTGAAATTTTTACCTTCATTTGGAATACGACAATGTGAGAATTTAAAAAGTTAAAATGAAAACTGTGTTATTTTATTTGACTAGTGAGAATTTTCATAATAGATCATAAAAGATACAAAGACCTGTAAACCTAATTTTTGTCATGGTCTCATTTGACTAAATTAAATGCGTACTGCAAAGTTTTGACTGAGTGAAAGTTGAGTACCAGAATGATGAGGTGGCCAGCTTCTTTCTCCTTCGCCCATCTTTATATACTTTTTAAAAACTTCCTTGTTGTGGTATGGAATAAGTACTCAATCAGATCCATCTCTTATAGTCTTTACATTTGTATTACTGCATGGTAATCGTGGTAAACATAGCCTTTGAGTTTTCAGTGATTTCAAAGAGAGAGGTACATAAAACCCTCAGAGGAAGGGTGAGTAGGTATGACTGTTTTCATTTTGCAAATGAGAAACCAGAGGGTAAATTACTTGAAGCACGTGTAGCAAGGGGCGCTCTCAGTCCACCTGTCCTGTTCCTGGTCTGGCCCTCCTTGCAGGACCCGTGCTGGACTAATGCTACGGCCCTCCCCAGGCTCAGTCGGAAACAGAGCATCATCTGCAGTCATCAAACAAAGAGTTCATCAAATTTATGCTGTCCTTGTTAGGGAAGGAAATTACACAAGACATACCTTTTAGAAAGATTTTCAGTACTAAGTACTGAAACAGTGAGTTTTATCACTCAGCCCTCAGTTAACGAGAAAAATAAATGAACCAAAACCGCTTCACCCTGGAATCCAGTTAATCACATTTTTTAAAACTATAGACAAACTGCCGTCAAATACATTGCCTACCCGTGTAGTGCACAGGACAGCATTTTCTTCCCCTTGTGATGTACAAGTTTTAATTAAAGTGAGAGTCATTTAAGGACTCTTGGATTATAAAATCACCAGGCCTCACAGGCTTGTAGAACTGTAGCATTGCAGGTCTTGGGAAATAGGCTTTTTTTTTTTTTTTTTCCCTTAAAGCAGGCAGTAGAAAATGATGCTGTTTTCATTAAGAGGAAAATTAAAATTTTATACCATTGCAGCAGGGGATGAGCAAGGGGGTCTTGTTTATCCATCTGCTTCTTGATTTCCAGATAGGGTGCCTGAAAAAAAGTCATTACAGTTCTTCATTTTTCTTAAAAATTCTTTTTTATTTCTTTTTTGCAAAAGGAAAATCAGATTGAACTGGTATGCCTAATCTAGTTAAACTTGAAAATCTGTGGCTGTGACATGGTGACAGCGACAATTACCCTAATTGCACCCCCCGAGCCCCCATGGTGTGAACTCTGAACTTCTGGCAACACAAAGGACTCGTCCACACATTTGCTACTAGGCTTGATCAAACTTCAGCCTGGCTCCCACGTAGGAGGCCACGTCCCTAAAGATGATCCCAGGCTCCCGGCTGAGTCTTTGTTCAAGAAAACCCAACGGTGCCAAACCACAAAAGGTATGTCATACCGATGCACACTGCTAACCTTTCAGTAACTCTCCACTTATCCCTCTTCTGTATTTTCCCTTTCCACACAGTCCCCTTGTTTTTACTTCTCCATGGCGGCTTTCTGTTCTCGCTTTAAGAACCTCAGTCACCTTTGTCCTACTTGGAGGTGAGCTCAGCTCACACTGCAGTCTCTCTCCCCTACTGCAGTCCTCAAATAAAATCTGTCTTGCCACCTTTAACAAGTGTCCCGTGCGTGTCTCTTTGACAATGACTGTTTTTCAACTAACATCAAAGCAAAACTTGTAAAGCGGTTACTCCTGCTCAGATCTGAGGATACTGACTTAGGTACAGATCTCTACAAGAGAAGCCTGAACAAAATTTACCTAAGAAGAGCTCTTTTTCTTAAAACATTTAATGGAATTTACCCAGTTAAGCTTTTCAGAGAACAAAGGGCAATCTTTCCGTGACAATTTAGGTCTATCTATAGGGGAGTACATTCTAGAATATAGGGCAGTATAGCGTTATATTTATTTGAAGAGGTTTAAAGAATGTGACACAGTAGAACTTGACAGCATCCGTATGAAATGTACGCTGACAGAGGGTGCAGCATTACCATTTACCATTTTGACAGTCAAGAAACTGAGGCATCAAGCAATTAAGCAACTTGTTCAAGGTCACAGGCCACATCATTGATGAGTGAATTATACAACATGGGCCTCTAACTTCTGAGGCTGACACTCAATCGCCTCCTATTAAAATAACTTACACATGACCCAGAATAAAGAAAGCAATTTTGGCAGAGAGCTGATCAGAGTTTTGCAGCTATTTTTAAATGCAAAATGATCTCCTTCTAGAGTATAGTATAAATACCCTATACCAAAGTCTTTGTTGACTAAAATGTTTACTTAATTTTGTGTAAAATATTGCAATAAGTTCTTTTTTTTCCCCCCAAGTGTAAACGCATTTTATTATTTTCTTTTCCTTATACAAATAATAAATATTTGTTTGAAAGGAATTTGGGTAAGACAGAAAGGTATGGGCATAGAAAAACAACTGGAAAGCATGATGGGTTTTAAGCAAATAATTTAACATGAATTAAAAGATTTCTCATTAACCAATGTCTGACACATACTATTTGTTGAATGAATGAATATTTGACCACATGAATAAATAATATCAAAAGACTCAAGAATCAGCACCAGCCCAGCGGCAGGGTGATTAAGTTCACACACTCCGCTTCAGCAGCCTGGGGTTTGCGGGTTCAGATCCTGGGCATGGATCTACATACTGCTCATCAAGCCATGCCGTGGCGGTGTCCCACATACAAAACAGAGGAAGATTGGCACAGATGTTAGCCCAGGAAGAATCTTCCTCAAGCAAAAAGAGGAAGACTGGCAACAGATGTTAGCGCAGGGCCAATCTTCCTCACCAAAAAAAAAAAAAAGACAACAATTAAATTTGGGAATGTTAAGAACATACTTTAGGAGCACATTTGCAAACAGTGTAGAGACGATGGGAGGGGAGGAGGGGGGACTGGTGCAGAAGCTCTGTGGGCCCCAAGACAGGAGGAATCCACTCTTCCTTCCCCAGAGAAAGGAAATGACCCAAGGTAATACTCATTATAAACCTGCAAGGGTCTCTAGGGCAGTACAAGCCTTGAAACCACCATATGCAAATGGAACCCATAATGCGTATTGCTGTCAATTAAAGATTATTAATTTCTACTAATAATGATGAGTTTTAAAGCTCTCTCCAAATCTTTGGCAGTGAAAAGGTCTCAATAATTCAACAGCAAGTGCTTTTCCAAGCGCTGGACCGCAGCCCAGTGATGCTACACTCCCATAATAAACCCTGATCCTTGCTCATCAAACTTTTCCATCAAAGCCTCCCTAAGGGGTAAAAACATAAACTCATACTCTCGGGAAGCTGGCGTCTACCAGAGTTGTTTTGAGATTCTGTGTTCTATCTAAAATATTCTCATGCAGTTTGCATTTGATAGAATATTTGTTTTTATTTTACCATTAACATGATGTTTTGAAATTTCTACCGTTAATTAAAATCGACTGTCTAAGAAGATGGTACAAGATTTAACCTTTGCCTTAAGATAGTCCAACATCCCTCCACGTACTCAAACTCTTGCTGAGTTTGAGAGCAGAGCATTAGGATTATAATTATGCAATTTCCCTCCAAAAGTCACAGTGGTAGCATGCCAATACACTGATGTAATTTAATTAAAACATTCTAGCAGAGCACAATTTTAATTTTTTATGATTTCAATTATACTCCCATATAATGGAAAAGTCTTCATTTCACTACATGGCCAGTACTCTTAGACATTTTTTACCTCTTGGACATTTTTAAAATATGATTTTACTCAAGCAAAATTGAACTGTACAAGACCACAGATGATATACTTACTTGTGTCATTTCTCTAATGGAAGTTATGCTATCCAGTGCTTTCATTACACGATCATAGTTCTTCTTCTGTTCGAATGGGGGAAAACATAGTGTTCACTATAAGCCTTTGCAAGTCCGCACATTACTAGAGAAACATATTGTTTCTGTATGTAAATTTTTCCATCAGGGTCAATTTGAAAGCAATGACTGTGTTGTGAATATAAAAGAGAAGATTTTAATAAGATGGCTTAAGGACATAGGAATTAGAACTGAGTCAGAAGGAAGAAAAAAAAGAAACCATTGCCAGTCCTAATATAATTACATAAAATCATGTTCACCTACAGAGGAAAAACTATAAATACAAAAAAGATATTGGGCTCCTGATTCTCACTTTCACCACTAAAAACGTAAGCCATGATGAATAAACTAGGTATAGAATCCTTGTAAAATACAAAAATCCAAAATCTTACAATTTTGCTTGGCTTTCATTTTCTTTTGATTAGAAGAGTATGACCAATAAAGGTGGAAATGACACCATACACTCAACTGATAATTCATTTTGAAGCATAATGTAAACATGTACACTGTTGCTACTTATGAAGGAAGGAAAGTTTTTCCAAGGAAATGTTACATAGTCGTTGATTCTATAAAATGATTTCAAGATGAATAGTAATAGAGACTAAGGCAATTTTAGCTCTCAGGAAATTTGAAAACTTTGTTATTTCAGAAGGATTCTCCCTAATCTCCCTAATCTTCATCAATATTTATAAAATTTTTTTCTCAAGAAATGCTGATCAACAATATGAATTAAAGTATTACCAACCTTCAGATAACAAGGGAGGGTGAAGTAAAAATACAAAAGAAAAAGGGAAATTTGTCCTTTCACCCAGGATACTTAAGATTAAAATGACGTTACACAAGTTAGAATCTCAAAAAATATAAAATGAAATTAAAATAATCAGATAGACCACTATAAACTAATTTATTACAGCTATTTATCACCTTCCATACAGATGGGATGTGGACAGATCAGAATTTGAGGGGATTAAATGTGTCCAGTTTCAGGAAGTTCTGAAAATGACTTTAAAGCAGAAAGGATGTGGGAAGTGATAGGATACGTGGAAGACTGGAAGTGGAAGCAAATCAAGCTTGTGGAAAGAGAATCACATTTACTAATGGATACAGAGCCTATGACAGGGCATGGATATGCTGGAGGACACGGTGATTTACAGAAAGAGGAAAGCTAATGAGACTAAAATCTCAATTACTCTTAAAGGAAACTTATGACAGGTGTGCTCCCATCACGGGGTAACTACTCACCCTGGGGTTGAAGGCCAGCATCTGAGGATCGTTAGGATCTACCACAGAAGGATATGGCTCGAAAATGACGACTTTTCTAGGAGATTCCAACGCAGACCTACACATGGACACTAGGAGATCTACCACCTTGAAACACATACATAAGATAGTTACTATCTTTTAGGTTTTATCAAGTGCTTTGCCATTGTTTCTCCCTCTTATGGTAATTAAATTAGGAAAGATTCAGGATTGCTGTCAATCTTTCAAACCTGTAATTTGTGGCTTTAGACCAAATTGGACTAATTTTTAAAGTAACTAACTTAATGTGTTGCTTCCAATCACCCACGTCCTAACGTCTCTTTGCCATATTATGTGCTAACATTGTCCAGGCTCTATGGCAAGACAATGAACAAGAGAGACAGGTCCTTTCTCCAGTAGAATTTACATTCTAATGGAGAAGATGCATAACACAAAATCAGTTAGACAAATACATACTTAAATACATTTTCTGGTAGTGTTAAATGCTATAAAAATAAAGTAGGCATTAGAGACTAAGGCAGTAAGGGGTGCTGTTTTAGAGTGACTAGGAGAGGTGGCGACGTTTCAAGAGACACCTGAATGAAGTGAGGGAGGGTACATGTGACTATCTGGGAAGAAACCATTCCAGGTGAAGGAAACTGCAAATACAGGAAAGGAGTTTGACCTGCTCGAAGAACAGTATATTTGACATCATCCTACTTCTTCCTGCTCTCCTCTGCCAAAGGCCATTCATGCCCTTCGATTTGCTAAACGTGATTGTTTTATTCCTATGTTCTCGTAGGATTCCTTTGCACAATTTACTAAGAGGCAGGACTGTAGAGCAGTTCAGGGCACGGCTCTCCTCTCCAGTCTCCAAACAATATGCTTCTGGCAACTGAATTAAGAAAACTGATCTGTCTTAATGGAGAAAGTTCACCAGAACAGACATATCCACAGTGTGAAGACAAGGCACTTCATCAGGAAGCAGCCAACTTAATCTTTACAGGGAAACCTGTTTCTAGAAAGTATTTAAAGGGGCATTTAAAAAATGGACAATAAGAGTAGGACAATTTTTGATTCATATGGTTAACGAGAGGGGTATTGTGACCTAATCACAGTCGGGCTCGCTTTGTTGTATGTATACTCACAAAACACATCCACCCAATCACAGCATCCAGAATTTCCAGTGACCTAAAATAATTTGCAACACTCAAGCCATTGGGTATATGATCTATAAATAACACATCCCAAAGGACGCAGACTCACACACCCACAGGACTCACTCAGAAAACAGTAGAACGGAAACAGCTAATATGTTTCTACGAAAATATTCCATTTATGTGTGTGTGTGTGTGTGTACATATATGCAATAAACTGCATTCCAAGCAATAGACATAATAATAAAGACATAATAAAACCCTCCTTTTTGTTTTCCTCTCCCACACTCACACTCCTCCTACCCAGAGATACACCTTAATCAAGATATAAATTCTTTCCAGCATTATCTGGTCTCCTAATGAAAGTAAAACCCAAACTAGAATTCCTGAGAAAGAATAATTGGTTAAGATAAAATAGCCTTTTCTGAAACTTTAGGAGGGAGAATTGGTACAATCTTATAAAGATGTTTAAAAATTTTATGTCATAATAGGCAACTCAAGCTTTATAAAAGTACATGCCCTTCACATATATGGCAAGTGATCTTAGACAAGGGTGCTAAGACCATTCAATGGGGAAAGGACAGTCTTTTCTACAAATGATGGTGAGAAAACTGGATATCCACATGCAAAAGAATGTGGTTTGGACCCTTATCTTACACCATACATAAAAATCAGCTCAAACTGGACTAAAAATCTGAATACAAGACCTTAAACTATAAAATTCCTACAAGAAAACAGGGGGAAAGCTTCATGACACTGGATTTGGCAATGATTTCTTGGATCTGACACCAAAAGCACAGGCAACAAAAGCAAAAATAGACAAATGGGAATACATCAAACTTAAAAACTTCTGTGCATCAATGGACATAATCAACAGAGTGAAAAGGCAACCAATGGAATGGGAGAGAATACTTGCAAATCATTTATCTGAGAATTGGTTAATATCCAGACTATATAAAGAACTCCTACAACTCAACAACAAAAAAATCAAAAACTTGATTTAAAAATGGCCAAGGGAGCTAAATAGACCTTTTTTTTTTTTTAAAAGAGGATATACACATGGCCAACAAGCATATGGAAAGAATCATCAGAGAACTGCAAATCAAAATCACAATGAGATACCACCTGACGGCCATTAGGATGGCTACTATCAAAAAAACCCCCAGAAAATAATAAGTGTTGGTAAGCAAACGGAGAAATTAGAACCCTGTGCACTGTTGATGGGCTTGGAAAATGGTGGAACTGCCATGGAGGTTCCTTAACAAGTTAATAATAGAAATTCCATGTGATCCTGCTGGAAGTGACAATCCCACTTCTGGGTATACATCCAAAACAATTGACAGAATGGTCTCGAAGAGATATTTGCACCCATGTTCATAGCAGCGTTATTCACAATAGCAAAGAGGTGGATGCAATCAAAATGTCCACTGATGGATGAATGGATAAACAAAACATGGTATACACATGCAATGGAATACTATTCAGCCTAAAAAAGGAAAATTCTGTCACCTGTTACAACGTGGATGAACCTTGAGGACATCATGCAAACTGAAATAAGCCAGTCACAAAAAGACAAATACTGTATGACTGCACTTATGAAGTATATAATGTAGTCAAATTCACAGAAACAGAAAGTAGAATGGTGATTACCAGGGCTGGGGGGAGGAAAAAATGGGAGTTGTTCAATGGGTATAAAGTTGCAGTTCTGCAAGATGAAAAAGTTATGGAAATCTATTTTACAACATGAATATACTTAACATTATGGAATTATACACTTAAAAGTGATTAAGATTGTAAATTTTATGTTGTCTTTTAACCACAAGGATAAAAAAGGTACAAATGGAAACAATAATAACCTGAACAATGTTCCCTTTTCAATCAAATATTTATTAAATGCCTTGTGCCAGAAGCTTCAAAACAATCAAAAATATAATATATATATATGCATTGTTTTGCCAATAATTTCGCTAGTGGATTCAAGTAAATTATAACAAAATAATGAATGTAGGGGTAGAGAATTTAATTAGTAGAATTTTTCTGTTAATATATGTCCTAACCTAACTTCAAAGAAATAGTGTAACTGCCACAGCGAAATCACATGCTGTCCACCCCAGGCTCACACTCCTTGCTTCCAGGGTGTAGAGCTACTGACTGGAAGTGGCTTCTCTGCACAGGACATCTCCACCCCTTTTGTCTACATCAGGCCACATGACTAGTTTCAACCAATGGATCATGAGTAGAAAGGGACTAGCTAAGCTGATGAACCAACAGGTGCACCTTCTCCACTTTTCTCTCTCTCCCTCTACTATATGCCATATATTGAAGACAGAAGAGCCAATGGATGGAGTCCAGTTCCTTCAACCATCACACAGAAAGTTGCCCAACAAACATTCCAATTGGACAGTTGTATGAGTGAGAAATAAAAGTCTCTCATCTGAAGGCACTATAACTTTATAATTTATCTGTTACAGAAGTTAGCATTCAGAATTTTCCAACAATGAAAGGTTTATATAAGACTGTTGCGATTTGTATTCTATTTGCATGTGTTAATTTTTCGACGGAGTAAAACATCTATGATAAAAAATAAAAGGTAACACACAACTATGATTTCCTTTGCCCCAAATCATATATTTCTCCACTCCCAGCATTTAAAATGAAAGATTCTGAATAGGATCTTAGCACATATGGTCAGTGCCATAGCCAGCAAGTTATAGACATCTTTCTTCTTAGACTGAATAACATAATTGAAGAGGCAATTTGGAGGTTTACTAAGATACTTAAGATAGAAATGCAAAGAAATATTAAATTCAAATGCAAAGAAATATTAAATTAAATTCAAATGGGAATTAGGCCATCTGATGAGTGAAAATAAAAGGTCTGAGGGTTTATAGAATCAAGCGCCTCTAAAGGACATTACATACAATTCAACAGGTAGAGCAAGACCCTCCACCCTCCCCTGCAGGTGTGAATGGCCTTGGAGCTCTTGCAAATGAGAAAATTCAAGTTCAAGTGGGTAAGAAAGGCACATACAGGTGTGGCCTACAGATATACAATGTATTCTGGAAAAGAGGCAAACTTGAAATTGTAGACCAATGGCCTTCAAACATTTCAATAGTGACTCTTTTTTTAAAGAAAGAGAATCTTATATGACAACCCAAAACCTAAAGAAAGAAAATGGAGCTGTTCTGGTTGAAGCAGTATTCAGGGGCCTGGAATCCCAGCTGCCTGGACACTCATCCCAGCCCAGCCTCCTGCGGCATCCCTAAAGAACGTTCTTGTAACTTTCAGAGCTCCTCAGAGCACCAATTAAAATTCAGGAGTCAGTTGATGCAACAAGACTACCGAGATATAGTTTCTTTCTGTCCAGAAAAAGAATCAGTTTCCATGTAATCTTTAGAATTATAACTAGACTAATGGGGCATCTGCTTTAAAGTAGTGAAAAGAATATTCTGCTTTGGAGTAGAATGACTAAATTCTGATTTTTGGATACTGGACTTTAGAGCTGAATCACTAAATTGATCTGGTCGGGTACCTGTGCTTTGTACCTATCATTATGCAATCCAAAATTAATTCCTCTTTAAGAACTTTTTTTAAAGATGTATCTATAATAAGAGGGAAAAAGCACATACTATTCTATCAATCTAGCCTACATTTAGCATGATGTTAATCTGTCTTCTAATCAATTATTTCTTATTTCCAGGCTTTAATTCCTTCCCATTTCAAATTGTTTGAGGGACCATTTACATCCAGTAAAATGCACAAACGTTAACTGTACTACTTGAAGAATTTTTAATATATATATACACATACATACATATCCATATATATATAGATGTATGTATATTCACACACACATCTGTGTAAAGCTTAATTATTTTAACATAGCTATAAATAGAATATATTAAGGTATCTTTTTTTAAGCAATGCTAGTTCCAAGGGGTGAGAAAAACTTTCATATTAAAAAAAGAAAAAGAAAGAAAAGAAAAAGACCCACCCGGGTCAGACACGTTTGGGAAACTGCCTCAGTACAGGCCAGTCACTTGCTTAGTTTTAGGGATTCTCAGAGCCTGTAATATGCAAATATGAGCATGTTGGGTGTAGGGGGCAATATCAAGCCGTATTTCTGAAATTTATTTTAATTGTGGAATCATTTTTTCCACATCACATATGATCAATGTTCCACTGTTTGTATTATGTTTCATTTATAACTCACTATATCACAAATGTTGTCCTTCATATTTCATCAAGCAGATGCACCTGAGTCTAGCTAACAGCGACATCACTAGGTAAGGGCATGTAAATCCAGGGGCCCTGGGCTGTCTATAGGGCTGCTGCACCTCCATCCAGTGTCAAGTCTGTTATCTAGCAGGCATTGATACTTATTGAAAGAACGTCTGTTGCAAGTTGATCATTTTTCCCACCCATCTTTGCAAATTCTATAAATGAGAGATTGGTAATTCCTTTTACATTTGACTCCCTGTTGCTTTTTAGCGAAGCTGAACATTTTCTCATGTTTCTTTACTAACAATAGGTCTATATTTGTGAATCACGAATTCATTTCCTCTATTAATTTGTTATGGTCTTCGTGTTTTTCTTCTCAATTTTTACAAGCTTTTATATATAATTATGTCTGAGGCAAAACAAATTTTTTCATAGTTAGTTCTCTATGTTCACTTTTTTTCAAGTAAAAAACATGAAGTATATATGGACTCATGTCTGTTGATATTTTCCTTTATAATTTCTTAATTGCATAAATGCATAAACCTGAAGCACTTACTAGATTGTGCATGCTTAACTCTCCTCTAGTTTGTCTATCATATTTTTCACAAAACTAGTCTGTAGGCCATTGGGAATTTGTTTTTGCAAAGTGTCAAGTAAAGAGCTAAACTGATTTTCCCTCCACATCATTTGCTCCCACCTACTTACTAAATGATTTTTATTTTATGACCTGATCTGATATTTACTTTAATATATATTAAGTGTATTAACAACTTGATCTATTTTGGGGGTAATCAGCCATTCTACTCTTTGCCAACAGTATATTTTGTTAAAATATTATAGGATTACATGATATATTCTTTTATATGGTTGGTCTAGCCTCCATTAATTAATATTTGCTTTTTTTGTAAGTTTTCTCTGATTTTTTTTCTTACAGAATTAGTAATTTAGTCAGTTTCCATGAATGAAAAAAAAAACCCCTGAAATTTTAATGAAATTGCATGAAGTAAATTTTGGCATATCTATAACTTAACTTTTCCTTCCAGAAACACGGAATGCTTCTCTACTTCCAAGTTGTTCCTTTTTTTCTTTTTATATTTTTCTTCCTATGTCATAAACACTGCTACTATAAAACTGAATGTTCCCTTTTTCTTATATGTTCTGCCCAGTATCTTCTCGCCTAAGTGTTAAAAATAAATTGGCTTCCATTTTATGGCACTATAACTTTACAAATAAATTTTACACAATGCATGTGCAAGGGTTTCAATATCTCAACTTCACCATCTAAGGAAGAACCACAATTATTTTTCAAACAATAGAAAGTTGGTTTAATTTCTCCCCTTGGCGATTGTAAAATGACAAAACACACATGAGATAAAGATAGCAAAATTTAGCTTCTACTTAAAAATATCAGGGGCTGGCCCCGTGGCCGAGTGGTTAAGTTCGCGCGCTCCGCTGCAGGCGGCCCAGTGTTTCGTTAGTTCGAATCCTGGGCGCGGACATGGCACTGCTCATCGGACCACGCTGAGGCAGCGTCCCACATGCCACAACTAGAAGAACCCACAACGAAGAATACACAACTATGTACCGGGGGGCTTTGGGGAGAAAAAGGAAAAAATAAAATCTTAAAAAAAAAAAAAAAATCAAATGTCAGCTTCCTTTTCAATCTAACAAAAAACTATCAAAAATTTGCCCAAAAGAATAGCAGAGTGAAGATAACTAGCAGATTAGATTAAATTTTTCAAACTAAAATAAGGAATAATTAGTATTATGTGTTACTACCTGAGCTCCAGTTGCTATTTCATCAGCAGCCTCATTCATTACTCCCAGGGTTTGAAAAGCAAATACACACAGCTCTCGTTCACACACAGTAGGCTACAAAAGAGAGGGGAATCAATTACAACATTTTTCCATCTCCCAATTCCTAAATCAAATTTATGACATTCCATTTAATAAGCAGAAAATGCAAAGTTTACAATGTTAAAAAGAAAGGAATCAATCACTTAATTAATAAAGATTAATTTCTCAACTCAGGTAACAGTGAATGATCATTTACTGATATAGAGTCACAAATATAAGAAATCCATTTCAGTGAGCTTTAGGCCCTTGCACTCGAAATGATTTAGCAATACATGAAAATATCCTTAAACTGGAAAATCCATCTCTCCTGATTAGTATACATTTGCAAATGAGACGTATTAAAAAAGAAGCCGATACCTAAGCTGGTGATATACTAAAAAATGAGATTAAGCCCACAAGTTGTTAAAACAAATATACAAAGGAGAATTCCACTTTTCCTAGTCATTTTCTTTGGAAGAAATAAGTATGTCTCTGCTTCCTTGCTACCCAGCTCTTAAAAGATTGGTTTTGTTGCAAAGACTTCTGACTTCAATAACCTCCTGAAGTCAACAGCACTGAAATATACACTCTGCAATTGCTTTGGAAGAGCTCTCATCTTTCAAATCTAATATAGTGTCATCTGTTTGATTTATCTTATCTCCTGAGTTACATTGCATTAGGTAGCTGATGAAGCCTAACACGATGCAATCCGTGGTGCCGCTGCCTAGCAGACAAAAGGCATTTGTTAGTGCCACTGCTCCTAGGCTCACTCAATCCAGAAGACAACTTGGTCTACTGCTTAACCAGCGGGGAAGTATGGCCTCATTCTGAACATCCTTTATGTTCGGAATGAGCCCACATGGTGGCTTTGTGGACACAAAGCATGACCAATCACAAAGATGTCTAGCTGACGTTCCCCAAAGAGAATGTAAGAAAAGAATGAACTGATATATTTCCATTGTCAGCCTTAAAAGTGCAGTTTGATTATATTTCAGAAACATCAAGAAAAACCACCTATGGGAGGAAATTAATTGGAGAAAGTTTTTCCTCCAGACTCAAGCTATACACACCGCTCTCTATATTTGGAAATATTAGGAGCAGACTGTTCAATTTCTACTACTTTTTGTTTTACTTGAGTGTTTAACCTTGTCTTAATCTTTTTCTATTTTTTTGTTTGTGTATCTACGTGCATACATTTCACTGAATTTTGTCCACTGATACTGAATTATTTCTTTTCTTCACTTTCCAGAGCATGGTATTGTCTGAAATCATAACAGTAACCATTTATTGCACCATTTATTGCAGATTTACTACAGTGTCAAACACAATATTGGTGCTTGGGTGCAGTGAAACTGTATACAAATAAGAATTCAACAAGATATACCTTGGCAATCACAAAGGGCCCTAGGAATTTACTGATGTCCCAGCTACCAAAAGTTCACTGAGGAAGTAAAGAGATGCAGAAGGTACTTTGTTTTTAATACTCTTGTCAAATAATCATATGTTTTTTTATGACTAAAACCCATCAGTCCTAAAGCTGAATAATAGATAAGGCTCATATAGTGTATATGAGTAAGGACTGGTTTTTACTTTTTCATTTGGACCTTGGACAATCGATTACTCTTACTTTGTGATCATCTAAATATGTATGTATGTATGTATGTATGTGTCTATATGTGTTCACACACACATTCCAGGAAATACAATAGAAAGTACCTTTTTGGTACCAAATTGTTGCTTTAAACAATGGAAATTAAAATGAAATAAAATACCTCACTACACTAGATTAGAAGGATATTTTTTAAAATTTTAATATTGGAAAAACTTCAAAGACTTAAGGAAAAATATGATAGACACAGTTATTCTTACACATATCTCTATCAGCATACTTCGTCCCCAATTCTAGGCATTCCTGTGACACCCTGACTTTGTCTCAAATGATTTTGACCAATTTCACCCAGACCTCCTATTCTTTGCCTTGGGTAATAAATGAGCAACATTTCATGCTTTCTTCTGCATTTCTGTTTCATCCCCCTCCCAGAGCCGTTTATAATCAAACCTCTAAATCTCTAAATCACATGGACTTGCCAAGTGACCCATTATTTTAAATAATAAACCTACATTCTTAATGATAAAGCTATGGTTTGATTACTTCATGGACATTTCTTTTCTTTTTTGCATCTATTTGGTTGAAAGGTGACCTTTTCTTCCATACTCAGATGTGTAAGGCTGACTTCTAAGAATATCCTATTATGGCAACTGTTTGAAGAAGGAAATCAGATACCCTAGGAAACTTGCATTTGAGGGAAAAAAAGAAATTTTTCTATCATTCTGAAAAATCAGAAGTATAAGTACACATTACATTCTTATAAAAATAATGTTATCTTCCCTCGTTTTTAAAATAGTAACTATAGAGATAGTAATACTGTGATTAATTAATGTATCATACTAACACCATACTAAATAAATACTAGTTAATTTCTTAAATAACAATTCTATATCTATCGCTCATTTTACTAGAAAGTTCAAGAGAGTGTTTACGATGTAAATCAGTTTAGTTATGAGATAAATGTACGCAAACTGATACATTTAGCTTCATTTTATTTGAGAGAAGTTCAAAATGTGAACACAAGGTGGCGCATTAAAAGAAAGTTCTCAAATCATATTGAGTAATCAAGATTAGATGTCTTAGCGCTCACAGAGAGGACATCCATCCTATTCAAGGGAGAGAAACCAAATCATTCTTCCTTAATGAAGCATAAGTAGTTATATTATGGATTAGAATTCTCCCACCTTGAGTCAACTCCTGTCGCCAACAAATTATGTTATTAATATTCTATTTACACAGAAAGCTCTAGTGTCAATTAGAAATAGAACATAGTCAAGAGCTATTACTGGATAAGTATAATGATGTGTTTTACTACACATACTTTAACACAAAGCATGCATGCCTAAATATAATCAAATGTGTACATTATTTACTAATTCATTTTTGAGTTTGCAATAAATCTATTAGTTTCAATTTGTAAAATATTACTTATTCTTAATGTCATAATACTATATTGCCCTCAAACAATTAGTCCTATAATTTAAACTGTAAAATCATGTCAAGTCCCTCTTACCATTATATATACATAATTTTTTGCAATATAATATTCATTATGCACCATTTAAAAACATGGGTAACTTTATATGTCTCTAAGGTAACATGATTTCAGAAGTTTTTAAGCTAAAATGAATACATTTTTTTGTTTTTTGGTTTTTGTTTTTTTTTTCAGAAAGATTAGCCCTGAGCTAACATCTCCCACCAATCCTCCTCTTTTTTGCTGAGGAAGACTGGCCCTGAGCTAACATCCATGCCCATCTTCTTCTACTTTACATGTGGGACGTCTGCCACAGCATGGCTTGACAAGTGGTGCCATGTCCGCACTCGGGATCCAAACTGGCGAACCCTGGGCCGCCAAAGCCGAACGTGCGAACTTAACCGCTGCACCACTGGGCCGGCCCCTAAAATGAACACATTTTCAATTTTATTTGAATCAAAGCAATTTAAATGTGAGCAGTAAAAATATGTTTCAAAAAACGGTTTTAAGCTCCAAAGAGTATTTTAGAAACTTACTGCATTTTAGAGACTTTGTGTTTTCAATGAATTTAAATTACTTCCTCCTGAAAATAGAAATGATACAACTCAGGAGAATCTAGCTCTGTATTTATATATAGCATGGTGTAGATGAATGGTGTTCAAACCTTTTTTGCCATAGCTTTTTTGTTCAAACAAAATATTTTATGTAAGCCCAATATAAAACAGATAAAAGTAGATATTGTTCCAGTTGGAGCACATGAGCAGAGTTCAGTTTTCCTATCTGTAAAACAAGGATAAAAATCACATCTAGCTCACCAGGTTGATAAGAGAATCAAGTGAGAAAGAAAACCAAGTGAGATAAGGTTTATCAACTCTCCTTGAGGTATAGAGAGCTGCTTAAATATTAACAATATTAGGTAACCTGGATAAGCTGTGTCTTCTACTTGTTTTAACCCAATGTATATGGAAAAATAAATGTTTCATAAAAATTTTCATTGAAGTGTATTATAAGTAGTATTTTTATTTTCATATCCATAGTTTATCAAAGCTCTTTAATTTATTGCTAAAATCGTTCTTGCAACAAAAGAAATGAGCGGAGTAAATACAAATTCATAATTTAAAAACTAGTGTTGAAAACATATGAGAATAATTAAGAAGATCTACGAGAAACACAAAACCTCCGAGCCTTTACTTCTCTGTATTTCTGATTTTATAGTCAATGGTCTGGGTGCTTTTCATGGTTTAGAAGAGAGACACATTCAGGGCCAGGAAAGAATTACCATCCATTTAGAAAGATGAGAATCTCAGAGATCACGACAGACCCACAATAAGATAGGGTGAGCCTCAGCACATAGGGATTCCTATTGTCTCTTACAACTAAAGCTGTTGTTTGAGCATTAAAACCAATTTCTACTCAATTTGGATGTCGAAAAACAAATCACATTTTTGAACTGAAAATTTTTTGGCATATATTTAGTTTAGCCTGTATTTCAGAACTTGAAATCTTAACTTCTGTGACTTCAGGGGCTGGAGAGGGGGAGAGAAAAGAACAGGATGTGCTCTTTCATCCGTTCTTCAGATATTAAAGTCAGAACTAAATACGAGAAGACCTACCTGTTTTGCTCTGAGAAGGTAAAATGGGACAGATCCAGGTTTCCCCACTTAAACTATGAGCAAATTATAACTGGGTATTGTTAATTTCACTCTGAAAATAACTTTTAGTTACAAACATTTGTCTAAGGTCCACAGCAAGGCTGAATACTCAAAACTATAGATTCTCAGGTTTCTCAGTTGGCTGTGCTTTAGTAGGACTGGGCATTGTTCTCAAGTGCCGATAGCAGAATCACACAGTAAGCAATCTGGGACACTTTCATATGGTAGAAGAGAATGAAATCGTAATCCTCGTAACAGATGTTGATGTGGGAAATGGGAAAGTCTATCAACCTGGGACACACAGAATGACTGCCAGTATCAATGACCAACTTCCAACTTTGTAGGAATAGTAATCCACCCAACCGTGTGGTTTTCTCCAACATTATTTATCAGCTCATATGCAGGGTTCAAAGAAGACATTTTCACTGATCCAAGATGAGGGGGTTTAAGGTGAATATAACAAAAAGACGAGGGCACTAGGAATTTAGAGGCTGATTAAAACAGTAGCAATTTTGGCAATAAATCCTTGTTTTGCAAAACCACTTGATGAAGACATCAACCTTTTAAAGCATCTCTAAAACAGTTTGCTTCACTAACACTCTAGTTGATTCCAAAATGTAGAGAAGCAATGATTTGGTTTTGGTTCGGCTTTTCTGTTGACAATCCAAACTGCACTGCCAGACTGAACAATCCTCCTGATGTTAACGTAAGTTTTATGCAGATTTAAAGCATTACATGTCAGGACTCACATCCGGTTGTGACATTTATAACCTCTGTAAACCAAAGAGAAAATTGGAGCATCATGGCATTTCTAAATAAAGTAAGCAGTTTAGTTCCCCATGTTGCAGAAAGGATAACATGCTTACCTAGACCTCTGAGTACACGTAGTGACTAAAATTCTAGAACTTTGGGGGAAGAGGGGTAAAAGGGGACTTATGTCATTTAAAAAACAATCAGCCTGGGGCCGACCCTATGGCCTAGTGGTTAAAGTTCCATGCACTCTGCTTCGGCGGCCTGGGTTCACAGGTTTGGACTCCAGATGCGGACCTACGTCACTTGTCAGCCATGATGTGGCAGTGACTCTCATACTAAATAGAGGAAGACTGGCACATATATTAGCTCAGGGCAAATCTTCCTCAGCAGAAAAACAAAAAAACAATCAGCCTAGAGAAAGAAACAGTTCAATTTTCCAAAGGGAAAGATCTAACAAATGTAATAAACATTAGGCATAGAATTCTATGGAAACCTGAGTTTTATCTAACCCATTCAATCACCAACTGGTTGTAACTTACCCTCTTTATATCTCCGGGATTTATTAGTTTGCAATGTGTCATGTGGGTTGAATAAATGGTCAATGAGTCGGTTTACTGATTTATACCCCATAAGAAATTACATCTGTAATATGTTTTTACATTACTATGAAAATAGCAGTAAAACATAATGCAGTGTAAATATAAGAGAGCTACAAAATATGAGTGTGCCCAACTGGGTGACATATATGTGTAACAGGATCAAGAGGCAGTTCTCTGTGTTTACCTCTCTTCCTTTGGACATGAGATGTGTCTTTGATTTTCATTTCCTAATCTGATTTCATATATCACTTATCTCACTATTTATGAAACCAAAGTAAGTTTTCTCATTTCCTTAGATTCCTGTCTGAATCACAGCAACATAAAAACTTCTGATAACTAGCTACATTTTTTTTTTTTAGAAAAATGTTATTTTCTCTCATTTACAAAAGCACTTCCACTTTTAGGAAGAGACAGCAACCTTCATTTGTGCAGAAGGATACAGATAAAGTACAAGAAAATTTGGAGTGAAGCACAGAGAATACTAATAGCAAGTATGACATTTCTATCACTTACTACAGGAACCAACTGCCAGCAATTAAACCACAAAGGGTGAACTCTAAACAACCTGTGTAGTAAATTTCCAGATATAAAAGAAGTCAGTTCAAGTACGTGAGTCAAGACTACCATCAAGAATAAGAACCACGGCCCTGGTACCATTTTGCCCAGGTTCAAATCCTGTCTCTACCTCTAACTAGCAGTGGGACACTGAACAAATTACTGGTTTCCTCATTTGTAAAGCTGGGATGATAATAATAATATCCAACGCATAGGGGTATTATGAGGATTAAATTACGTAATCCATGGAAAGCACTTTGAACACATGATCCCATAAAAAGCACTCAAGAAGCACTTGCTATCAATAACATTACCATTATCTTCTGCAGTGGAAATGGCATTGCCATGGATCAAGCAATAAACCACGATCAACAGGTGGACACTGAAAAGTACAACTAGACCTCCTAAATGGGATAAACTGAGATGATGAAAGAATTCTCTCTTTTCTCATTATAACTACGCATTTCCATGTATCAAATGGAAAGATGTGCAAATGGCCAATAAGCACTTGAAAAGGTGTTCAAAATCATTAGTCATTAGGGAAGTGCAAGTCAAAACCACAAAGAGATACCACCTCACACACACTAGGATGGCTATAATTGGGGGAAAAAAATGAGAATAACAAGTGTTGGTGAAGATGTGGAGAAACTGGAACCATCAGACATTACTGGTGGGAACATAAAACAGTGCAGCCACTGTCAAAAATAGTTTAGTAGTTCCTCAAAAAGTTAAATTGAGTTAACATACGTATGTCCCAGCAGTTCCATTAACTGGTGAATGGATAAACAAATGTTGTATATCGATGTAATGTAATTATTATTTCACCATAAAAGAGAATAAAGTACTGATACATGCTACATAGATAGACCCTGAAATCCTCATACTAAGTGAAAGAAGCAAAAACTAAAGGCCACATAATCCATGATTCCACTTATATGAAATGTCCAGAATAGGCAAATTCATAGAGACAGAAAACAGATCAGTGGTTGCCAGGGGACAAGGGGAGAGGAAAATTGCGAGTGACTGCTAACAGTTGTTGGGTTTCTTTTTTGGGTAATGGAAACATTCTGAAATTACCAGTGGTAATGGTTGCACAACATTGTGAATATACTAAAAACCACTAAATTATACACTAATAGTGAATTG
Source organism: Equus przewalskii (assembly GCF_037783145.1). Lineage (NCBI taxonomy): Eukaryota > Metazoa > Chordata > Mammalia > Perissodactyla > Equidae > Equus > Equus przewalskii. The sequence continues at coordinate 20,648,097 of NC_091850.1, forward strand.
TATGTTATATGAATTTTATCTCAATAAAAAATTGCAGAGCAAACTTTTGAAATGGGATAATTGTACCCCAAATGCACATATACACATTGATTCTTATTTCCATACTTCCTCAATAATGCCCCGAATCTGTCAGTGAGTTGGCATTTTTTGAAATCTTTATTCTGATTCTCCGTATGCTACTGTATACCTCTTCTAACCAGAATAAGGACTACCTTCTCTTCTCTATATTAAGCATCTAAAATTGTGTGGTTTTGGAGAAACACTGTTTGTAAGTTTACATATATACATCTATGTTTATATCTATCTTTCTATCCATCTATATCGTTATCAATATTGATAAAGATATAAGTGGATAGGGAGAGATATAGATAGATGGATGGAAAGAGAGATGATAGATAGGCACACATAAGAAATACAAGAAGAAATATTTTCTGAGGCCGGTCCCGTGGCTGAGTGGTTAAGTTCTCACGCTCTGCCTTGGTGGCCCAGGGTGTCGCTGGTTTAGATCCTGGGCGCGGACATGGCACTGCTCATCAGGCCATGTTGAGGTGGCGTCCCATGTAGCACAAGCAGAGGCACTCACAACTAGAATATACAACTATGTACCAGGGGGCTTTGGGGAGAAAGAAGAAAACAAAACAAAACAAAACAAAAAGACTGACAACAGATGTTACTGCAGGTGCCAAGCTTTAAAAAAAAAAAAAAAAAAGAATTATTTTCCTAATACAAAACTGCTTGCTTTTTCTCAGACTCCTTCAGAAATAGTGATTCACTTGTCAAAATCATACCACTTCGTGTATTACTTTGCTCACCAGAGAGTACTTACTGTAAATTCAGTTATTCGCTTATTTTTATATTCTAACACTTTTCACTTATAATGCTAAATCACACTGACATTCCACCAAGGAGAACTCACCCTGAGCATGGGGCCGTTCTGAAACACATGAGGCTCATCACAGACCACACAGTATTCGTTCAACACAGGGATCCGCTGCTCAGCAAACTCAATTGTCTGAATAAAACAAGAAAGAGAAATAATTAAGTCAAGCTCATAAATGACGTGAAAACCCACTAAAGGCTAAAATATTCTCCGATGGATGGAGTCGTGGCTCGTACCTGCACCAGGAAGCCGCGGTCACGTATTGGGATGCATTTGGCACCATTTGGCTACAAAAAGCAAAGTGAAAGAACAAAATAATTTTTTAATTGGGAAAATATACAAATTATAGCCTTTTACTTTGTGCAACACTGAATACAGATGTGATTTTCCTAAGATCACCTGTAATATGAATTAAGACACTGACTATGACACGGAGATTTGAGAATTTCTTCATTATAATACACTGTCTGTCATTATTACTGCAAACTTTGTCTAAACTAAATAGATAGTATTCTTTGTTTCTGATCTTCTAGTAGAAATGACTGGCATCTTTATGTGATCACAAAAACTCGTTTCTTCTATTACTCATTGTCAAATGCTCCCACCTCCCCATTTAGAGGATTCCAACCTTATTTTACAATCAGATAGAATTACTCCTCCAAGGACATATTAGACAGCTATTGAAAGGGGTACAACACTAAACTATTGTACTATGTTTAACCTTACAGGAGGACATTAAGACATTTTCTTTTACAGAATATTTCAGATTATCTTTCTTAGGTGAAACTTTCTACTATGTGACTCTTTGACATTATTTTCTATATTTTCTATATATTTTCTATATGTCCTTAATGCTTAGTTTTGATAAGAAATGGGCTGTTAGGGATGTCCACCTAAAATCATCAACATACTCACATTTTCTTCATGCAAATATAATTTTACAGTAAAATTCACAATTTAATTATAGAAATAAATCTATACAAGAGAAACACAACTTTCTGAAAACAGTATCTTCGTATTTTTTCAATTTCATCTATTGCTAGGTGTACCCATATTGATAGTTAAGAGCTAAATACATCCCTCCCCCAACACACACACACACCCTCAATTACTAAAAGCAAACTTTTTATCAATTACTTTATGTAATTAACATACATAAGATAGGCCTGTTTCTTTATCTGAAACCGGCTATAAAGCTGATCACTCTAGAGATAAATTTTGTGAAAGACTATCTCCCAATAAATACCACCCAAAGGACTTAAGTTTTTACATAGTCACCTCCTGGCCCCATAGCCCCCAGAAAACAGCTTCAGAATAAAGTGACTTCCGTTCTATAAAGCAGACACTAAGAACAGCTTTAAGTGAAGCTCTGGGATACAGCTGTAAATGTTGCTTTTCGGTACAAGTAACAAAGTCCACGAGCAAAGTTTTCCTCTTACATATAACAGGAAGGATATTACTCTTAATTATTAGACAAATTTTGTCCTCCATTACTTATGTGAGATAACTACAGAATAGGTAAACTTACCTAATAAATCATTAAAATGCTATGCTTGCTTAAAAGGATAGGCTTTATGAATCCAACTGAGTTCCTTCCATTATTAGTAGCATTCATTACCATGACAGGAATTTGGACTAGACCCCAAATCAATAGCTACATTTATTTTTTCAGAATCAAAATGAACATTCTGGTACCAGCCGCAAATGTCTGGTATGCAAAATAATATCCAAAAAGAAAAAAATTAGTAAATTAAAAAAAAAACCTTGCTCCTTTCCTCTATCAGATCTTCCAAAAAAAAAAAAAAAAAAAAAAAAAACCCCACCTCTGCTGCACCTTAGCCTAAACACTTAAGAACTCAAGATGAAAGTATATACGCACAGCAGGCTGGGAAGATGAAGATGAAGATGGTGTTAGGATTCCAATAAGCCCTGAGGTAAGAGAGAGCCTCCTGCCCTCTGCATTAGGTTCCTTGAAAGGCTCCGTTTTGGATGACTTGGGGGCACTGGAGTAAGACTTGCTGAGCAACTTGTGGTTTTTCAGTCCATACAATTCCTCCATTCTGAGATTACTGGAGTAAGACCTGCTTAACAGTTTGTGGGGCTTCAGGTTGGCGTTGTGCTCACAGCGCGGATCTCCAGAACAAGATCGAGTCAATAGTTTATGTGACTTGAGGCTGAGGCAGTCCTCTTGCTTGACAGTTGCCGAGCAGGGACGGGTCAAGAGTTTGTGTGACTTAATGGTCGTCACTGCCTGCTCAGCCCTGGGGTCGCTGGACAGGGAGCGACCAAAGGTCCTGTGTGACTTTGCGGTGCACACGTCATCGGTCTTGACCGTGCTGGAACAAGTCCTCCGCAGCAGCTTATGCGTTTTGGAGATTCCATCTTGCTCAGATTTCAGTTTGGATTTGCTTTTCCCACAACCAGGGGGAGGATAACTTGGCGACCTTCGAAATGGAACAACCATTAACACAGGGCAAATCATGAGTATAAGAGACCGTGCAGAACACTGGTCAGGTTCCGGTAACTCAACTCTGCTAGAATTACCACCTTATTCTAATGCAGCCTATCCAGCTAAAATCGAAATCAAAAGTGTGTACCTAATGGCCACAGGGGCTGAATTATCATTTTCCTGAAAAGCAAAAAAAGCTTATCAGATTTTTTCCCCTCCAACTTATCCCAGAGCCCTATATGGAACTCATTTTGCTAGGGAAAACTCCAAGTGATTTGAAAAGAAAGAAAGTAATTTTAGTAAATTTCACCCACGTTAAGGAAATAAAAACTCTAAACACAGAAATGAATATCTATGTTTTTGATGGACTGCATGTAACTTAGCCCGGTCTTTGAAGTCACAGAGAAAATAAACAGATGCCAAGGCTATAGACAGAATGCTCTGAACTAAATAACCGCGGAGCATCACACGCTCAGGATCCAGCAGGACAATGATGAAGTCGTCGGCGACCCACCTGCGCAACGTAGAAAATAGATGCAGGGGGGACTTCACCTTCTTCTCCGACAGCTTCTTACTGTGCAGGCAATTGGATTTTTCTTTGCTCTGTTTCCACTGCTGTGTAACAAATGTCTGCATGATTCTGTCAATCCAAAGGTAAGTCTGTTATCACAGTTGCAAAGTAATTTAACATAAGATTTCTGTATTTATTATGTAGAGAACGCAGTTATCAAAGGAAAACAAATGCAGAGTAATTAGTGAGATGGTAATTTAGAAATGTACCACATGTTTTCCTGTGTAGGAAAGCATCATTAAAAAACTTTTATGACTCTACTATGTTATAATTAATAATTAATTACTGTGATATATTAAAAATACATTTGATAGGAAAATTGAAGGAAGAATAAGGGTATAAAGAGATCTGTAAAGATTATAGAGACAGCCTTTAGGATCAACAACTTTGGCTGAAGTGGCAAAAAAAATTCTGCCTTTATTTGTTGGTGCCAGAAACACAGTTTGAAGAGTTTTCTATTACTAATTATGACTTTATATATTAAGATACAAGCAAAGTCAATTTCTTTTTACTTGGTTTGCTTCTGTATTTTTCTTCATGAAAAGAAAAACAAAATAAAACTGTAAAATGACAAGGAAAAATAAGCCAGGCAAAAGTGATTCTAGGGAGAAATATCAAGTCAGCAAATTTTATCTTTAGCACAGCCCACTGATCTTTAAATATGACGGTTTTTTTAATTTGGATTTCTCTTAAAAATGTTTAGTTACTATCATAAGGCCAGAATTTGATAACTCGTGATCTCAGTATTTTCTAAGTCAGGATCACTGCATCATTGATTTGTGGCAAAGAATTCTGGAATGTCAATTGTGGACTCAGATACACCATTGCTTCCAATGCCTTCCCCGTATTTCATCTTTCAAGCAACAATGGAAGAGGGTTTCACAGGGCTGATTTGAAGTAGATGGGAAATTTTACCATTAAACATTGTGTGTGCAATAAATTAAATATTTGGACTTCCTTTCAAACGTCAATTCAGCATTGCCTGTTTTGCATGCTCTTCTCAGTTCTTTGTAACACAGACTGCTTTGGGGACAGGAAATTGGTACCAATATTTGTTTATCATTTACAATAGACCAGGGAATAAAAGAGGAACTTCATATACAGATTTTTTTTTTCTTTCATTCTTAGGACACCCCCCAGAAGGTAGCTATTAGTCCACACATTTCACAAATAAGGTAAGGAAATGAAATCTGCCCAAGTTAGCCAAGATAATAAGTGGCAGAGCTATAATATCTATATTATCAAACACGGATTGACATGTGTTAACATATCTTATTCAAAAGGGACAAGTGCGACTCTTAGCACTAGGCCAACATTAATTTCTCAGTACCTTTCAGGTCGTCCCAAATTAACACAAATCGCCAGAAAAGTATATCACTCAGACTTACTACCCCAACCTCTGTCTGCTAGTTTAGATGAATTCAGAAGAAAGAGTCACATATAGCACTATTTTGGGTCTTTTTGGCTGTCTTAGAGGTAGTGAGGGAGAGGGGTAAAACTGCAATCAATGATGCCCGTTTCCAACTCACAGAAATTCATCTTAGAGCTCAAGACAAAGGAAAATTTTTATTATACACTCAATTTTTGAAGATTTCCTTCACCCAAGATTGCACCAAGATTTAAATGTAATAGTAATTTTAGCGTCGTCATTTTTCCCTATACCTAGCCTGAAATCCCCAGTAACACCACCGTCTGTACCAAAGAGATTCAGGTCCTTTTCTTCCTATGAAAAATTGCTATTTCTGTGTACCATTCCCTAAGAAACCCATCAAGTGCCTGCCTAATCTTGATAGGACAACTGAAACAAAAAAGTAACAAGTCAAAATGGTGAAAATTGTTCCCACTTTCATATTATATCAGCATTCTAAAATGGGACTTCAGTATCTAGAACAAGTAATTCTTAAACTTGGATACCCAGATCCCTAAATGCTGTTGGATTCAAAAGGGTAGGAGTTAACTGGTTCCTTTAAGAAATTTAATTTCTTGGGTTTAATTTCAATGGTAATCTGACATATACTTATGAGCACATTGGCGTAACAACCACGTCCTCACAACAGAGAGCCACCAAGAGAATTCAGTACTCATACTGCTGTTTGCATTTACTATTGTGCCGGCGCCAAGAACTACTACAACTGCTCTTGGCTGACGATAAAAGAAGAGGAAAAGACTTCAAGGTAAATTAGACATTCGCATCTAGTGAAGACCAGATGATGTCATCTAGTGAAGACCAGATGATGTCACAGTTACATGAACAAAGGTTCAAAGGTTGTTCAAAGAGAGAAAAGGGAGTACATGTGGGTAACATTACGATTTTCTTCAGGCTTATTTCAAAAGAACTACGACCTGGGGGAGCCAGTATTATATTCAAAATGGTGGTGAAACAGTGCCAATAAAATAATATCATCCTTCAATTTAAATTCATGTATTAACTTGGAATTTGAGTATTTTGCTTTGATTTGCACTTAAGTTGTAAATTGAACTTCGTTTCATAAACGCAAACTCTACATATGAAGAATTTAGATCTAATTTTGTCTATACGAATTTAAGGCAATACCGGAGATTTGCAATATTTTTTCCCCTTTTAAAAACAACTTAAGTTTGATCAACGCAGATTCAGCATAAAGTCATACACAGTTTCAGCTTATTTCCATGGTCTGTGATACGCTTAGCCCTTGAATGACAGATACTCGACATGAAGCTGATCACTACACTACATCTGTTTCAGGTCAGTATTTTTCTTTCTGGCTCTTTTAATGACTTCACATTTTCCCAATATTCATTCAGTGCCAAACATTTATTCCAAGTCTTATATAAGGCAAAGGGATATCTAGGACTATATGAGAGGCAGATTAGTGGATGTGTCCAAAGTATCGATCTGGAGTCAGACTCTGACTCTACCACTTGCTCACTGTGTGGCCTTAGGCCAGCTGCTTAATCGCTCTGAACCTCAGTTTCATCATTGAGGAAACGTGGATGTAACAGCACCTGCTTCATAGGGCTGTAAAGATCAAGGGAGTTAATAAATGTAAAGTGCTTAGACGACAGCTTGAGATATAATAAGCACCACATAAGCATAAGCATTTGCTGCTGCTGCTGCTAAGACTCTGTCTTGTTTCCAGAAACACATCAGATAAAGAATCACAGAAAAAGTTTAATGAGTGTTTCTTATTTGCTGAAACAAACCTGAGCAATAACAAAAGGCCTAGATTCTAAATCTGCCTTCCTGACTTGCTGTTTGTTTCTGGAAAATAATCTCTTCACATTTCAGTTTCCTCTTACGATTTATTGTGAGGATGAGATCAGATTTTTAAAATCATATAATTTTAGACCAGAAGGGACCTTAAGGATCACAGCCAAACTCAGTTATCTCTAATTAAGGAAACTTAAACATATGTCTATAATTAGACTAAAATTTATCAAGGATTATAAAAAAAATTTCAAGTCTATATCACCAAACTTTCCATATAACTAAAATTTATCCGTAGAGTAAATGACTTTTAAAAACTATTAATCATTTAGATTGAAATATTAATAAAATAACATTACTAATTCTACAAGGTGATTAAACAGTGAATGTAGTACACAGCTTTCCTTAATTTCTCAGGGTTGGAATTATACACATCATTCCTTTTTCTGAGCCCAAATGATGTACTCAGAAGCCATTAAGGGTAGGAAGCTATTTATTCCTAGACTTCTGTGCTTTTATAATTCTCGTCCTGCTTGGATCAACCTCACTTCACTTAAAAAAAACAAGTTCTTAAGTGGCTTACAAAAGTACATAAAGCAGAACTATAGACTGGGTGATTATGACGGGTCAATGCAGGTTCATTAGTTGTAACGAAGGTGCCCCTCTAGTGGGGGATGTTGATAATGGGGGAGGCTACACATGCGTGGGGGCAGGGCGGTATAGACGAAGTCTCCGTACCTTCCTCTCAATTTTACTGTAAACCGAAAACTGCTCTAAAAAAAATAAAGCCATTAAATGCAAAAATTTTAAAAAACAACAGAGAAAACTGGATGAGGGGAAAAATCACAGGAGAAAAAAAATAGACGTGGCCAAAAAAAGATACCCAACGTCGATGACATAACATAAAGGCAGGCTCCATGTGTAGCTCCAAGACCTGTAAGAAACTGGCTCAACACCAAAAACAAAATCCGACTGAAAACACAAAACCAACTGCACTGGAAAAGCACACTCAATCCTAGTACAGAAAACTGAGTAAATTTCTCTTATGCGTCCGTATAAAGAAAACACTGCATAAGATAAGGTGCTAAACATATGTTGTAAGTTGAATTTAGTTGTAGAGATACAGAATTCTAAATATTAAGGGTTTATTATCTAATTTTTATGCATACATATTTAAACCCAACACTGAGGATTTGCCAGAATTTTCTTTTCAAATGGGATCCACACATAACTCACATTTGAACAATGCTGCCTCATGTAAAGTCATAAAAACTTAAGACAGTTCTAGAGCTCTGTGGAATGTACAACCCTTGATACCACACAGGAAACTTCCTACTACATCTATAACCTCAGGCCAAATAACCACGATAAGTTCTCTATTTTGTAAATGAAATAAAAAGTTTCAAAGTATTTTCTCTTAGAGGATTGCTCAATAAAGGCTAATGTATGATGCCCAAAGAAATTTCATTAAAATAAGGGTGAACATGTGGACTGCATCCTTATGGAGGACTCAAACCATGTGTTTCAGTATATATTTATCTAATGATTTCTCTCGATAAATTTAAATTGAAGTAAAATCTGCATCTTCAGAAGAATAAACAATCCTTCATAAATTCTCCATAAATATAAATTCTTAAAGCTGATATTTTAATAAACATAGGGTTTATTACATTTATATTTTGACTCTGACTGAGGTGAAGTCAGTTCAACTGGGGTGATTTTATGTTTATAAAAGATAAATTGAATCGTGTTAGTCAAGGTCCAATCAGGAAATAAAGGGTTTATTTACAAAAGGAATGTTCCAAAGGTGTGGGTATGGGAACAAGGGGTAGTGCAGTAGCCCAGGGCCAATGGCTGCTAAACTGTTACCACCTCTAGGCCCCAAGGAACAAGCAGAGGGGAGCATTAACAGAACCCAGTAAGAGTGACAGTCACGCAAAGCCTGCAGTCTGGAGCTGAACAGAGAGCACCAGTTGAAGGACTTGTCAGCTCAAGATGACCTTACAGGGAAGAACCAAAAGCAACAAATACTCTCATCTCATACTGGTTCCTCCTCTGGTGGTCAATGTGAGAGGGAAGGTTGTGGATCTGGGGGCACAAATAGAAGGAAGCTGGCCCAGTCTGAAAGTGAGCTCTGCCAACGGAATCATGGCCGCAGCTCTCAGCATCAGATGCTAATTCCTCTCCTGAAGTGCTTGCTTGAAAAAGCTCTTATTGATAAACAAACACACGGACAAAGAGAACAGACTAGTGTTTTACCAGGGGAAAGCAGGGTAGGGGGTGGGCGCAAAGGGTGAAGTGGTGCCCCTGTAATATGACTGACAAATAATAATGTACAACCGAAATTTCACAAGGTTGTAAACTATCATAACCTCAATTTAAAAAAAAAAATCTCTTATTGGGGGCTGGCCCGGTGGCGCAGCAGTTAAGTGCACACATTCCGCTTCTTGGCGGCCCAGAGTTCCCCGGTTTGGATCCTGGGTGCGGATGTGGCACCGCTTGGCAAAAGACATCCTGTGGTAGGCATCCCACATATAAAGTAGAGGAAGATGGGCACGGATGTTAGCTCAGGGCCAGTCTTCCTCAGCAAAAAAGAGGAGGACTGGCAGTAGTTAGCTCAGGGCTAATCTTCCTCCAAAAAAAAAAAAAAACCAACCTCTTATTGTGGAAAAAGAGCAAAATGAGAACTCAGTTCTCTTCAACAGAAGTTTCTTTTTTATCCTTCGGAAAGCTTACTTTTTCAGCTGATGTCCCAATCCAAAGCGCTCTTTTGTGGAAATCTGAAAGACATCAACAGTGGGCACTGCAAAGGAAAAAAAGAAATCAGTCAAAATGTTGAGGCGAAACTCAACCATCAGCCAGGAAAAACCTGCAAAGTAATGTATATAACTATATAACTATGTAACTCTCTGTATCATATTTATATAATATATATTACATAATATACACACACATTTAAAAATAGTGTACACATAGGGCTATACGCCACCATTTATGCTTTATATATATAGATTTTGGAGATCATTCTTGGTCATTATATATTATATACTAATGTATAATGTGTTAGTGCTGTTGAGTCGATTCTGATTCCTAGCGACCCTGTGGACAGCAGAGCGGAACCTTGCCCAGTCTTTTTGTGTCATCATCTCACTTTCTTCACTATATCCGACAATGCTCCACTGCTATTCACAGGGTCTTCATGGCCAATTTTTTTGGAAGTGAGTGGCCAGGTCCTGCTTCCTAGTCTGTCTTAGTCTGGAAGCTCTGCTGAAACCTGTCCACCATGGGTGACCCTGCCGGTATTTGAAATACTGGTGGTAGAACTTTCAGCATCACCGCCACACACAGCTGCCACAGTATGACAATTGACAGAAGAGTGGTATGGTTCCCTGACCTGGAAACTAACCTGAGCTGCAGCAGTGAAAGCACCGAATCTTAACCATTAGACCACCAAGGCTGGCTAATGTATAATATATGCAAGCGTAAAGGTATATATGTACAATGACAAAGAATGATCTCCAAAGAATATATACTGTGTAAATAGCAATGCATAAGGGAAATGCAAATCAAAACTACAATGAGATATCACCTCACTCTGGTCAGAATGGCTATAATTAACAAGACAGGAAATAACAAATGTTGGAGAGGATGTGGAGAGAAGGGAAGCCTCATATACTGCTGGTGGGAGTGTAAACTGATGCAGCCACTATGGAAAACAGTATGGAGTTTCCTCAGAAAACTAAGAATAGATCTACTATATGATCCAGCTATTTCACTGCTGGGTGGAACTTGAAAACACTAACCCAAAGAACTTGAAAACACTATTGCATAAAGATACATGCACCCCGATGTTCATTGAAGCCTTATGCACAATAGCCAAGACTTGGAAGCAACCTAGGTGCCCATCAAGGGACGAATGAATAAAGAAGATGTCGTATGTATACACAACGAAATACTACTCAGCCATAAGAAACAATGAAATCTGGTCATTTGTGACAACGTGGATGGACCCTAAGGGTATTAAGTGAAATAAGTCAGAGGGAGAAAGTCCAGTACCATATGCTCTCACTCATAAGTAGAAGATTAAAAACAATGACAAACAAACACATAGCAACGGAGAATGGATCAGTGGATACCATAGGGCAAGGGGGGAAGGAGGAGGGCGAAAGGGATGATTAGGCTCACACATGTAAGTGATGGATTGTAATTAGTTTCTAGGTGGTGAACATGATGTAATCTACACAGAATTTGAAATATATTACAAAATACATCTGAAAGCTATATAATGTTATAATCCAACGTTACTGCAATAAAAAATAAATAACTAAATAAATAAAAATAAATAAATAAATGGCAATGCATAGGACAGTTTGCACATTATTCTTTAGGTGAAAGAGAGACATGTTTGCACTTACATACATCTTTTTTTTTAGAACAATGCACGATGAGAGCAAGGCACAGGAGACTTACTTTTCACTGCACATCCTATCATATGCTCCATATTTTTACCATAAGCTAATAATTATGATGTTTAAGAAACTGATAATCTCTCAGAAAAGTCACTCACCATTCATTACTCACTAGTTTTAAAGAGTATGTGAGTGCCCACTGTGCCTTCACTATAGACAGAGTAGCAAAACACACAGATATCCCTGCCCCATGAAGGCTTCCGTCCAGTGCGGGGAGAGACAGACAAACAAAGATAAGAAAATAGACAGCATGTCACATGGTCATAGAGGCCCTGGAGAAAAGTAAAGAACGGAACGGTGTGGGGGCTGAAGGTTATGTGGGCATAGATTTCAACGTTAGGTAGCATGGTAGGAAGAAAAGTGTCTCAGCCAGGGGAACATCAGGGCACTGATCCTGAGGTAGAAAGTGCTGCAACATGCTAGGAACAGCAAGGAGACGCATGGAGCTGGAGAGAACAATGTACCGCGTTAAGAGACGAGATCAGAGAAGGCCCGTGGGTGTGGCAGTGTGGGATCTCTGTAACGAGTAGGGTCAAGAAGTAGGAAAATCAGGCAGGAATTTACTACAGTAATTGAGGCAAGAGTATAGCGGCTTGGATCACTGAAGGTGGTGAACATTCTGGATTCGTACTTTCTGGGAGAGCAGACAGTTTTCGCTGATGGACTGGATTTGAAGTATCAGACAAAGAGGGGAGCCAAAGATGAATCAAAGGATTCAGGCCCGAGCAACGAGAAGGTTAAAACTTACTGATTCCTGGTATGTGAAAGACGCAGGAGGAACAGGTTTGGAGCAGTGGCGAAGATGGGCAACTTGACTTTGGATACTTTAAATCTGAGATGCTTATTCGTCACTCAAGTGGGAAAGTTAAGTAGGCAACTAGATAGAGAAATCCAGCATTTCTGCATTCAGATGAGAAGAATGTGCTAAAAATATAAATTTGGAATAGCCAGAATATATGCATATTTAAAGGCATGAAGCTGGATGAGAAACCACTGAGTGCAGAGGAGGAGAGAGGTCTAAGGATTAAGCCTGAGCCCTCCAGCATCTAGAGGTTCAGCAAAAAAGGCTAAGGAAGAATGGCTAGGAGTAATGGAAGATTCCAGAATGCTGCTGATTTAGACAAACATTCACAAAAGTTTTTCAAGGAGGGTGTAACAACTGTTACTAAATGCTGCTAAGTCAATTCAGATGAGGACTCAAGATTAGTCAAGAGGTTATTAAGCAACATTGAAGTCACTGGTGACACTGAGAAGAGCAGTGTTCGTGAAACGATGTCCAAAATCTGTCTAGGGTGTATTCAAGAGATAAAAGACAAAGGAAAATGAAGTAAGAAACAATTCTAGTAGAAACAATTCTAATCAAAAAACTTAGTCACAGGAAGCAGAGTATTAAGAGTATTAGGGTACTAACTAAAGAGCAATTTGAGGTCAAGAGGGGTCTATTTTAAACATGATGGAAATATTTGTTTGCTGGTGGGAATCTTCTAGATGGTGGGAATCTTCTAGAAGACAGAGAGACATGAACAGTAGAAGAAGGAAAAGGAGAATTGCTGGAGTGGTGTCTTAATTAAGTGAAAGGGGATGGAAGCTAGTGTGCAAATGAAAGGATAACATTAAACAGGAGCACAGATAGCTCCACTCATTCAGTTGGGATAACAGATAATTACAGCAAAGACTGTCTGTTAAAAGGGCATTTTCAGACCACACATGCTGCACATTGTAAACCAAACTGGTATCCCCAACTGCCTCACTCCCTGTGTTGGCCATTACTCCAGGATAAAAACACTCCACCGATCAAAGAAAACTGGGGTTAATATCACCAATCAGTTCCTTTCCTAAAAAAATCCTAATCCTTACACAGAGAGTGAGGAATAGAGTGGCCATCACTCCAGTCCCACCTGTCCCAGACCAGGGCTATGGAAATTCAAAAGTGAATAAAAAATCCCAACTTCTTGAAAACTCAGTGGAATTATTTTTTAAAGACAAAGATGACAAAATTAGACCACACTGTGCTTTCTCTAAGAAGATTTGAGAAGAGACAATCTCTTTACAGGCAGACGGAAAAAGTGACTGGGAAGATGGAGGCAGAGAAACAAAAGGCATCTGGCTAAAAAAAAATGTAGAAAAATCCAAAAGGTACTAGAAGAACTGAAATCTCCACTAGAGGAAATGGCATAAGATACACAGAAAGAGAAAGAGAAGAGAAGAGAAGAGATATAATATACACTAATGTTTATCCAGAATATATAAATTATTCCTAGAAATTATTAACACAAAGACCAAAACTTAATCATATCATGAACAACTAGGAAATAAATGTCAATATTTTATCAAAATGATAAATTTTCTAGGAAAATATAAGTTACAAACATTGACTCAATTAGTAGTATAACATCTGAAGGACCAAAAATTTTGGATTATACTGAAAGAAATACGGTGATGCTACTTCCAAAAGTGTTGCATCATTCAAGTGATAAAACTCATACTATTATTAAAATTAATGAAATTAATTATTAGAATTAATTGTATTTAATGTATTCACATAAGACATTAAAAACCAGTGAAATTGGGTGTGGAGTGTAGAAGGACCCTGTACTACCTTTGCAATTTTTCTGTAAATCTAAAAATGCTTCAGATTCATTTTTTAACGTTTTAAAAATCAATAGCTTTCTGGCAACCAATAATAATCAGTTAGAAAATAAACTGAAGCATAAAAGTCCCATTAAGCAAACAAGTAATAAACAACTACTCAGGAATAAATTTAGCTAAAATTAGTGACCTAAGGCAAAAATGCAAAAACAAAAAACACAGAACTGCACTGAAAAATAAAAGTAAAAACTACAAACAAATGTTCCTTTATAGGAAAAGTAAATATTATAGAAATGCTTATTCTTCCTGTATTTACTTAAAAGTTTACCTCAAACAACCAAATTCCCCACAAGGTCCATTTCTGGAGGCAAGAGAATGAGACAGAACTGGACAGAATACACTCATAAAATATTTTCATGTTTTAGAAAAAGTGAAAGTTTTTCAATTTTTCCTCATTTCTCATACCATTTAGGTTGGAAAGGCAATAAGTGAGGGCTGCTCAAGATATGCGGAAATTCTTTTAACACCCTGATCATGTAAACATAGAGGTACCAATAACAAGATAATTTGCACAGAAAAATGTTTTTAGTAATGTTGTTTATCACTTTAAACTAAAAAAGGAGCCCTGTTCTTGAGATAAAAACCTAGACTTATATATCAGCAATTCTGAAAAAAATATATAGTATCATAAGAATTATGACAATGATGTCCTTTTTTTTTCCTTTTGGTGAGGAAGATCGGCCCTGAACCAACATCTGTCGCCAATCCTCCTCTTCTTGCTTGAGGAAGATGGTCCCTGAGCTAACAGCTGTGTCAATCCTCCTCTATTTTTTGTATGTGGGACACTGCCACAGCATGGCCCAACGAATGGTGTGTAGGTCCACATCCAGAATCCGAACTTGCGAACCCCGGGCTGCCAAAGCGAAGCATGCGAACCCAATCACTATGCCACCAGGCTGGCTCCATCGTGTCTTTTCATTTAAAGTATATTTCTCATGTATAAGGAAAATAATTCTTATCTTTAATTTCAAAGTGAACAAGGAGGTGTATTTCCTCAATTCTTATCATTCCTGTTCACTCACAGATATACTGTCAGATTAGCCCTAGCGAAATATTACAGTTTGAATAAGTATTATTCATACATTTCCAAAATCTAGGAATAAATGCTTTTCAAAAAGAACTGTTAACTAGGTCAGTCTAAACCTTGGATTAGTCATACATTTTTTGCAAGTTCATTTTACTATAAATGCTGATATCTTCAAAGACATATTGCAAAAGAGTCTTCGGGAAACATTTTCTCACCTTTTTGTTTGCAATGATCCAAATCATAAACTAGGATAAAACCTAATTACTTTTTCTGGAATAATAAATTATATGTTCCTTTTTAGTATCACTGTTTGTAGTTCTAATCATATATTTCACATTACTGCCCATTTTAAATTATATTTTTTCCCTCAAATTTTCTCTAAAAAAAGAATAACATTTTGGGAAGTTTATTAGGAAGATGGCAATGTGAGTAAATAGTCTCGAACAAGCCCCATCATAAACAGTGCATCACAAAAACAGGAGAGAACCAGCAAAAGGACCAGAAACTTGGAATAATGCCATCTGCATGTGCAAAACTTCCAGTGAATTTTGCTACAAATAGAACAGATGGAATCAATCTTAAGGGGCCCTAAGGGCTGGCTCAAAACTCCCCATTCTGTGAAAGAGGAGGAAGCTAAAGGCAGACCACCACTAACACATCTCCAATAAAGGGGCAGATGAACGATGATGCAGGGTGCCCCAGGGCAGTTTCCTAAATGGGTGGACTGGCAGGGCTTCCTCTCGAACAGATGCTGACCTCCTCCTTACCCCCACCCACCAACTTAGGTCAAGTTCTTAAGCAGACCCTGAGTGAAGATCTGGGGGCAAACAATTTACTATGGAAACGCTCCTCGGAGAAACAAATAAGGGACAGGAGGAGGGGAGGAAGGTGGGGTACAAATTCAGGTGGAGTCCCGGCTTCAGCTGGGTCCTGTGGGTAACACTGGAGTACAAATTACACCACAAAGTTTGTCCAGCCGGAGGCAAAGGAGCTGGGCCACCGTACTCCCACATCAGTCACATCAAAGGGGTAGGGTGGAGGTGAAGAACTCCTGAGAACCTACCTGCTCTTCCCAGGAAAGAGAAAGCTGTAATGTGCCAAATGTCTAAGCTCTAATGTCCCTGTGTGAGCCGTTAGCAGCAGAAGCTGGGGGAGGGGAGTCAGAGCCGGTGAGAGGGGTCCAAGGGGATGGGGGTGCAGCACCAACAGAGTTCACAGCCCCCTCCCCTCGGCTGTCAGATCTTAGAACTAATGTATCTAGAGTGGAGTAAATGTGGAATTCTCTTTCTTCCCTCCTAGCGGAAGAAATTATACACAAATCACACTAATTTCTGAAAGAAGTGCATTTCAACTCCTACTTAAATATAATACTGAAGAAAACAAAACTCCATATATAGAAATAAAATTACAAATCTTGGACAATTACTGATTGATGTGCTTAACAAAATTCAAAATGATACTGCAGAAATAAAATGAAAGCAATTGATGATAAGGAAGCAATGATATGGAATCCGTAAAGATTGTACTCAAGCTAAAAAAAGAGGGGAACATTAAATCAAAGACTGATCGTAAAACAAATTCACTTAATGGAGCAGAAAACAAATTGGAAAAAACTTATAAACTACTCAGAAGTGATGAATGAAAGTCTGAGAGAAATAATAAATAACATGGAGGATAAGGGTGTCTCCTCCAATCTACACATACTGGGGCAAGCAGATAAAGAAGGGACAATAAAAGAAACACATAAAACTTTCTGGAGGTGAATTAAGACTTCAGTATCCCAATCAAAAATAAACGTATAAAAGAGAATATCAAGGAGCAGAACACATAACCAAACACAAATCAAAACAGATCTCTTACAAATGAACACAATCAAAACACTTCAGACACAAACTAGCAGAAATTTCTAAAGCATTTTTGCATTTTTGGGGGGAACTACTATGACCCCACAAATTTATACTTGGTCAGGTTTGTCTTAATCACAAAACAAAAAGTCATTCTCAGATGTGAAAACATAAAGTACAACCCTCATATTTTCTTGGTTTACAAACGATTTAATATGTAAATCAACCAACAGAGATGAAAAAAATTAAATTAAAATTAAATTATGGAAGAGTTGTGATACTAAAGAAATAGTATTGAACTATAAAATCATCTAAACATGAATTAAAATACAACTGCTAGAATATTTATAAAACAATGCAAATATAACGAATCTTTAAAGAGATATCACGAAGGAAAATCTGTGCCTAAAGTTCAAGATTATATAAAAAAAACGAGTAACAGAGGCTAAAATTACATAAAAGCACACCCCATTCTCATCTCACACAGATGGAGTTGGGGTGAGTACCGATGAGCTGACCCAACCCCAATAATAAAAACAACAAAATGTCAGGCACAACGGCTTCTTTTTCCTTTAATATCATCAGAATGAAATCATGGGCACATTTCAAATCATCAAAGGAAGAATAAATTAGCTCTATAGCAGAGTATGTGGGGAAACAGCAAAACCACGTATACCTACGTACTGGAATATTGTGGAAATAATCCAAAACATGCTGTTTCAGAGTATTTAATGACTGGAGGACAGTCTCATGACAAAGCTAAGGTGCATATACTTAGAAAATTCAATGTCAACTTTACAAAAATAAACCATGTGTGCACAGAAAACAGAAACACCACCAAACTATTTACAGTTTTCTCAGTATAGAATTATTAGGAGCAATTATTTTTCTTCACTACATTTCTATATATTTGAAATAATCAAAATAAAAATATGTAATATCTACTTGTTTCTGCCTAGCATTAAATCACATCAGTTAGTACATGTTATTTATATTGAGTTGATTATTTACATAGAGTGCATTATACAAAAAATAGAAAAGTGACTTCATAGAAACATTTTCAAAATGAGAGAATTCCCTATACTTCATAAACTTGAAAGGACAGATATTTTTCTCACGTGAAAACTAACAGTAAGTGTAAGTTCCTTGATACACCTAACGAAAAACGTGCAGAGAGCACGATAACGTATGCATGGCAGATTAAAGATGGCCACTTCTCGAGGTGTCATCTATGTCCCCACCGCTTGATTGTGAGTGGGTTCTCCCACTACTTTGATCGACAGAATACAGTGGAAGATCCACTGAGCCTTCTCCCTGGTGGCATCTACAACCCGTCTCTTGGAACACTTGCTCTGTACCCCAGTCATCAGGCAACAAGAAGCCCAAACCACAGGAAGAAGCCATGTGTAAGGCAGGTACTCTACTCAAAAGCCCCAGCTGAGCTCCAAGATGACACCTGCATCAACTGCTGGCTATCTGAAAGTCCAGCATCTTGAGTATCCAACCTAGTGAAGCCTTTAAAGACATAAGCCCACCTACCCTCTGACTGCAGAGGCACAGGAGGCTCCAAGCAAGAGCTGCCCACCAAGCCCAAGGAATGGAGAGAGAGAAGTTGTTTGAAGCCACTTTGTTTTGGAGTGGTTTGCTATGGAGCAGTGGATAATTGGAACAGTATGAGTAGATACAGTTGTGTATGTGAGTGTGTCTGTGTGTGTGTGTGTATGCGTGTGTGTGTATGTGTGTGTTAGTAGGCAAGAGAAAATATTTTACTCCAGTAAATCTTGGCAAAATACACAATAGGGTCCTTTGTTGTAAACAGCTATCAGTTGTGATACAGCAAAATCATCTCTTAAGGTATTGGAAAACAAAGATATCATGATCTCCATTTTCAAAAACAGAAATACATTACATTTAGTTAGGCTAAATTCATCAGTAATCAAAGAGAAGAGAAATAAACATTTAAGTTAAATCTCAGAATCAGAGACATAAATATTTAAACCTAAGGGGAATTCAAAATATACCTACTGAGCTTCTACTGTATGCAAAGTTCTATTTTAGGTTTCATTGTGTTTGTTTCACAGCAACTTGTCAACTTCTGGAATCTATACAACTAAACGTTATATGTTTCTATTTCCATAAATTATACTGATGATAAATCATCTTTGTTAGTATCTAAGTATATTTAAATATCATTAACAAAATAGCTGTAATTATGCTCATAAATAGAAAATGAACAGTCATTTTGCTTAATGCACAACTAATTAATATTCAAAACAATAAATACGGAAATAAAACTAACCTGGGCCATTTAAATACTGTGTAAGTGAACAGTGTAGTCGGACAATTATAGGCTCTGTTCGAATCACTTCCCAAGCCACAGCAATCTCCTCCTGTGCAAATACATTTAAAAGATGAATTAGTCATCTTTTAAAGTTCTTAACTTTTTCCAAAATAAAAAGAAAAATTTAACTTATTTTGAAGGAATGCATAAATCATTAAGGCCTACAAATTCTCTCAAAACCTACCAGTTTGTGAAAAGAAAGCCAAAGTACTCTTAATTTTTGCCTTCTACATATGAAAACTAAAGTGAAAACTTAAAGAAATAAAGTACTATAATAAGAGCCTGTAAGTTTCAAATATATTAAAAGAACCAACACAAAATATATATAAAATCTCTGCTTCTTCAACCAGTCATAGCATTTCTTCATAAATTGACAAAGTCAATGTGTTACTAGTAGCATTATAAGAGAAACAAAAATTAAATTTCTTCCAAGAATACAAATGTTTTTAAATGCACTAGTCATACTGCATAAAGTAGTACTTACATCAAGAAAGCTAACATCAATGTGCAGATCAATATCTACATCATCAATAGCTCCATATTCCCTGAAAGCAAAGATTAACATTAATTTTTTCATTTTCCTTAAAATATAGTGTGTGCTAGCTTATGTTAAATGAAAGATTCAATCACTAATTGTCATCCCTGATTTTCACAGACAGCTCAGAAATGACTGTGGACATGAATTAATGGACTCAATCTAGTTCGATTCTCGTCTTCTGTGACCTATTTATACCATATTGGCATCTTTCTATCGTTACGTACACACATATGCATCCATAAACTCAAGAACTGTTTGGTTCATAGTTTCAAACATCCCTAGTTCTCTGAGGCAAATTAAACAATCTTCTCATTTCACTCCATTTTACGCTCTGTTTTCTTTGGGCTCTCTGAGGATGAAGAGCTGTTTCTAAGGGCAAGAAAGGGGTTTCTGACATTAGGAAAGGGTCGGGCGGGGGGGTGGATCATTTACTGCCACAATACTGCCAATAACATGTCCATGAATTTTCCTTCCATGTTAGACATCAGTGATTCTGAAACTGATCCAGGTGATTTGTCACTTAAATGTCACTGAGTTTTGACAGGCGGCTCTAAAAGTCTGATACGCCAAAACCAAAACAGTAACAACTGTACCTTCCATATGAAGACCAACTTTTCTCCAACCCAGGCAGTGCCACGAGCCAGCCTATTTTTTTTAAAGTTAACGAAAGATGATAAAAACAATAGTTTTTATAGCCTCCATAGACATACATCTCTATTTTTGATATTTCTATAAAATTCTGAAGTTACAAATGCTATACATAGTGAGGGAGAAAGTATAGCGATAACAGAAATGATAAAAGTCAAGGGCCAATATTTATTGAGGATTTATGTGCCAGAAATTCTTCCAAGGATTTTCCATACGTATGATCGCAGTGCACTACAGGTACTACTACCATCTCCAACTTACACGTGCATTATCTGAGGTCCAGAGGAGTAAAGCCTCTCACCCATCAGGACCCTGTAGCAGGGCCGGAATTGGAACACAGCTATCCAATTTATTTATGCAAGTGCTTAATCAGTTCAATATTCCATAAACTACCACCTTGTGTTGGAAACCCAGTCAGACATTAATGGATGATCTCACTAGGTCCTCACCATAGCCTTATGACGACGATACTATAACTATCCACATTTGCAAACGAGGAAACCAAGGTTTAGGGAAGTGAAACAAGTTGCTAAAGGGCAGATAAGTCAGTGGGGAAGCCAGGCATTGAATCCACGTCCAACCTCAAATCTGTGCCAAGGACAGCATCTGGCACATAGTAAGTACTATATGGTACAAAACCGGGGCACTTTCATAGAATACAGAGAAGAAATTTTTAATGATTAAATGATTTTTGTAATTTGATGCATAAAGGAACCTAGGGGGTCTTTTTTGCTTTTTGATATCCATGACCAAAAAAAACCCAGCACATTTGAACATAAAAACTCAGCCTCTGTGCTTTCTCCATTCTCTCCTGAAAAATATATCAAAACACTGATTACATTTTCATTATTTATGCAATTGTACTTTTTAAACATTCATAGTGATATTTTTAAAGGTTATATAAAGAAGAAAAGGGATAAAAATTATTCACATAGGAATTAATTTTTTTAAATTGCATGCATCAAAACCTCTGTGTTATTCATAAAGGATAAGAACCCTTGTAACTTTATGCAAATTTAGACATGATATGCAAATTTAGATACAAAAATATGCCAATTTAGTTATGAAATTAGACAGACACTATGACAAGAATAAGGACCAAGCAAAGGAACCATTTACAGTTCCCAGAAATGAACCTCAGGGTTCAGTAAACTTTTCCTACAAAGGTCAAGATAGTAAATATTTTAGGCTTGTCAGGCTACATACAGTCTCTGTCACATATGCCTCTTTATTTCTGTTTCTTTTTACAACCCTTTACAAAGACAAACACTATTTGTTGCTCATGCGCTGTCCGAAAATAGGCCCAGGGCCCAGATGTCATAATGTGCTGACCCTGAACATGAGCAAATTATTCATAAATACAACAAGTCAAATATCTATAGTTAGGCATGTAAAAGAAAGAGCCACTAAATGCGATGATGAGGATAGATTACTAATGATGTTCAAGGGCAGTTTCAGGGGGGTGAACTTGACTGCAACCATTCCCAAGAAAATTATAACAAATACATGTAAGCCTTTACCTAGAATAAATGTAAGAGCAGAAATTGAAAAAAACTGAATATTGAATGATAAGGATATACTAAAACTATAGTATGACGACATGATTTAAAAAAAATACCTTTTACTAAAGAAGCTGACATAAAAATATTTAATATCCTGAGGTAAATGTTCCAAATACACTATTTACTGAGAAAGTAGATAACCAAAAAGTACAGAAATTAAATGCTTTTTAAAAATAAAATAAAAATAGGAAAACCAAAAAAGTGAAGAGTACTTACATATTAACTATAGATCGTGAGTAAAATTTATTTTATTAAAAGTTATATATTTTTAAAAACATTTACTTTTTCTGATTACAAAGGCACTTATATAAAATGTGAGAAATAGAAAAGCGACAAAAAGCAACTTGTAATACCCGTACTCAGAGAGAATTCTTTTGGCTTATATGTCATTCCAGTCTCTTTCATAGATGTAAGGATAATACAGTATATAAAGATTTTTGTCCTGTTCTTTCATTTCTTCTATGATGAGCATTTTTTTATATTGTAAAATATTCTTCAAAATCATAAATTTAAATGGTTGTATTTGTATAAATACAATTGTAATAATAAAACATTAGGTTGCTTTTGATTTTTTTTTTTACACTATAAAAATTGACAAATAGCCCTCTAGATAAAAATCTGTCTTCTCATAGAATAATTTCTAGAATTACTGAGTGAAATAAATAATATAATTATATTTGGGAGTCTGGATATATATTGTTTGATTACTATTTTTAAAGGTTAAAACGGGCTGGCCCCATGCCCAAGTGGTTAAGTTCACATGCTCTGTTGGTGGCTCAGGGTTTGCAGGTTCAGATCCTGGGTTCGGACCTAGCACTGGGCATCAAGCCATGCTAAGGTGGTGTCCCACACAGAAGAACTCGAAGAACCTACAACTAGGATGTACAACTATGTACTGAGGCTTTGGGGAGGAAAAAAAGAAAAGAGGAAGACTGGCAACAAATGTTAGCTCCAGGTCAATCTTCCTCAAAAAAAAAAAAAAAAAAGAAGTGGTAGTAGTAGTACTTGGAATAAACACTTCCATTAAAAAAAAAAGGTTAAAACAACCTATAATCACACCAGTCAGGTTCACAGTGACCACTTCCCACATCCTCATCATCACCAGGCATTTGTTTTCTCCAATCTTTACCATTTTCATAAGGGAGAAGAAGTTTTGTTTGGATTTATGTACAATGGGAAGACTTTGGTATGTTTTGATGCCGAGAAAGAGAAATCAGTGACAACAAAAATCAGTAAGACTTTACCTACAGTTGCTTTCTTCATAAACAGATTGCCACACCATTTCAACAGACTTCATCATAAAGTTATGATCAGAATGTGCCATATATTCTTTTAAAACCTTTAATATGTGAATTTTAAAGTATTTTTGTATGATTTATTCAACACTTTTTTGACTAAAAGTTAGTATATTTCCAATATCTAACACTATCAATTTTTTTCAAAAAAAGAGGAAAGAACGGCTTACAAGTGCTCCTTCGCCACAGCAGAGCACAAATACTGAATTTTAAGAAGACAGAGGCATTAAAGGTTTGCAATTAACTGGATTCTGCAGGTGTAGATCTGTAAATAGTTACCCTTTTTGTTTTTATGTCACACTTCAAAGAATTCACAACAACCCTGTGTATATGCAAACCAATTTCCGTTGTGATGCCCTTTCTCTGTAATGCCAGTAATTTCACGTTTCCCGCTGCGAGATTACAAAGCGTGATTACAGTTGGTCCAGATGCAGCGACCCAGTCATCAGGGCCGCTTCTATCTCTGAATAACTTTCAGTAACCCCGGATCTCATGAATAGCAAACGCACAATCAAGTCGAAGGCCTGAAATATGAATGCAACTTGAATGGTGCAGCTAGATATCTGATTATGTCCTGAACGCTGGACCGGGTTTATAATAACTCAAAATAATTTCATGCACTGCCTATATTTATCCACTGTGAGAAGATCACAGCAAATTGAACTTGAATACTTTTTTAAGATAAGGGAAAAGACACAGAAATGATCCCGATGCAGGGGTTTTACTATGGAGCTGAGGGTTTGAAAGGAACTGCTCCACAAATTTCTTTCCAGACATCTAGTGACCCTTCCACGTCCAGGCGAGCTACTCTTTGAATCGACATATCCTGAAATCCGGGCACTTGATTTTTGGATATTTACATGTGACCTAGTTCATTTCAGAACACACATATGAAATATTTTTTTCAATGAACATGCATTTTTGAGGGCATTATGTCTTACAATTGTGGTCATTCATTCTCCTTTTTTTAATGGAACTAATCAAGACATCTCATTAATAAGACACCACATACATACTCACAATATATTAAATGTTAGACCATATATGTTGGCCCTCCTTTCTCTATGAAACTACAGCTGATTTGTTATACTGTTGTGATGTTTTATAACACTATCTGATCAAATCAGCAGTGATGGTACTGGTTATAAAAATATATTTCATATATCCAGTCTTCCCTATTAACTGTCATCGAAATTGTAAGTATCCACACACATACATGAAACTCTACCACAGGGTCTTGAGAAACAAACCTCTATTGCTATTTAGTTATTTCCACCTGCAACAACTGGTCAGTTGTATTTCAAGAAGAAATGTATTTTGTAAAGAAACATACACCTTCGCATGACATCTGAAACTCGACAGCTTGCATGTCTATCTCTGCATGCCTACTCGATGCGTGTTTTGCTCAGCGTGGGAGAGAGATCTGTGAATGGGCCAAGAAATATGCAAACTCAGTCGGGAAGAAATCTTGACAGATTAAAGCATTTGCAAGACTGTATCCAAGGTGGCTATATATTTCTTTAAAGGACAACAGGGCTGAGAAGAATTTAAAAATTACATGCAGATAAGAAAGTAAGCCCATATACAATCATAGTACATAAGAGGTACAGTATAAACAGTTGCTACAACTCTTCCCTCAGCTTAAAAATCCCTGGTTTTGCTTGAAGAAAGTACAGGCTTTGGGTGTAGAGGTGACTGTCCAGGATCTGAGCATCGGAAGCTTACATCTAGATTATGCACCAGTGTTTTTGGAAAATATTCTCCCCTTTGTTTCTCTCTTCTATGTGCCTCCTGTCATCACTTTCCCCTGCTTTTCAGAGTCAGGCTGCTTCTTTCCTAGGTTCTAGAGGCAGAGGTGAGAGAATCAATATGCTGGAAAGCACATTCTAAACACCCAACCCAAGATCATCTTTTGATGACTGACATACTTCAGTGTAGGGTAAGTTATGTCATAGTAACAAACATCCTCAAAATGTCAGTGGTTTGACCCAAAAACGGATTTATCTCTGGCTCACATGACATGGTTACTACAGAATGAGGGGAGAGGGAGTGTTGCTCATTGTAGTCACTAAGGGGCCCAGAGTGATGGAGTCCAGGAGATACGGAAACTCACACATTAGCACCTATGCTCCCATTTCACAGGCCAAAACTAGTTGTGTGCCCATTCCTAACATTAAAAGAGGCAGAGGAATACAATCCTACCATATGCTAGAAGAGCACCAGAAGATTTGCAAGCAGTCCTACTGGCCACAAGAAAAGGAAATCCAGATATCCAAAGAAATTAAAGTGGTCCATTCCTGGTTTATGCGGCTTTTTCCTTTCCTTTCCTTTCCTTTCCTTTCTCTATTTTTCTTTTAGGAGATCCACACTTGGGTGGTAGGCCTGAATAGAGTAGCAGAGCCTCCTCAACCCTTAAAAAATCCTCAGCATATCCTGTCCTCCAAAATGTCAACTCCCAAAGGCCCTGTTTCCAACGTCCATCCACAAAAAGTGACAAATGCAGAACAGTCACAATCTTGCCATGTTCCAACCTACATTAAGCATTAGTCATAATAAAAAGGTTAGAGTATTACTCATCTGGCTTCAATTCTCAAAATGGAAGATGATATGATCATAAAGCAATGGATATTTGATATGGGATAGAAGTTTGAAGCATCACAAGCAAATTATCAGAATCATTTCATTCCTAACCAAATAAGAATTTTGCGACTTGTAATTCCCTACCTTTCTAAAAATATTAAGCTCAAATTGTGTTCAGATGGCACTGATCAATATTTTTTTTATAAATCCATGACTACAGGAGTAAAATTTATAATAAAAAACATAAAGTATCCTCATTTTGTTGCATGATTCAAGATGAGACATACTCAGACTGATGCAGGTTAATCACATTCCCCCAGAGACCTAACTCACTTCTCCTATGAGAGGCCGTGAATCAGAACTGTCATCAATGTTTACAAGTACGGTTCAACACAGCCAGTACTGTGCTTTGGGGTGAAACAGCCACATAGAGTTAAAATTACCTCTTTAAGTCATAAATCTACCAGTCACCTTTTCTACATCCTCCTTCCACTTACTTTAGGAGGCTACTGCCTCAATCAAGGCAATCTCAGTTATTTCCATCTCTTACAGAGAACTTAGATGTGGTTATTAGCTGCCTTTCCCATTAGATGTCACATAAAAAAAATGACACCAAATAGCCTATTATGCATACTGAGGTACTTTTGCTCTTCAAACTCCATTAAGTTCTTATAAACTTCAATTAAGTAAAAGAACAGCTAATTAGAACAGTCTGTTTTCAATAGACTTAGAACTTTGCAAGGAACATGATTGCAAGATCTTATGCCTAACTACTCCTTTTCCCATGTGTCCAGGCCTCAGTATTTGAGACCAGACAGTAAATTCATTCTTATTTATTTTAAGTAAATCAAGCTAGTCCTGCCGTGATTCACCTTTATACCATGAGGCCTCCAGGAGGTTACTTATTCTGGAAACATCCTCTATAGCCAGAGAAAATCTAGAGCAGGCAAGAATGTGGCTTGCATTCATTAAGATTTAAATTGGATTGAAACTTATAAGTGAAATAGACAAGGGGGAAAAAACCAAAATCATCTATGATTTTAGATAGTTCATTTGAACGAAATTCCAAATATTTTTCTAATTTCAACAGTTGATAAATTATCAATTATTTTACTAATAATGGAAAATACTAATAGAGATGATCACAGGTGTTTAATAAATGCTTGCTGAAGAAACAAAACAAATTCATACATATGACAGTACAATTAGGGCCTACACAGCATGGAAATATGTGTTAAAATAAATCTTTAACAATAAAAGCAATCAGCATGTGCTAAGGTAATCCTTTAAATAAAAATACATATTTCAAATGAAAAGAAGGTGAATTCTATGCTGTATCGTAAGATTAAATATATCCCACAGACTTCTTTTTAGTGGAGGAGGGGGTTAAAATACCGTGATTAAAGTTTTAAGCTTTTAAGCAAAGTTTGACTAAAGTTTAAGAATTAGTCATAGTTTTAGACTTTATTGATAGTCTCTATTGCCTTCTTCATTTATTCATTCTATAACACTTACTGAATATCCATATTCCCTACCCTGGTGCCATAGCAGAGGTCAACTGTGAAATGACTGCAGCGAATTCACTAAAACTTTGAAAATTGCAAAGATTTACTTTTCCCCGTATAATCTCAATCACTCTCACTCAGCAGTAGCCTAATGTAACTCCCTGAGTGAGAGAGAGGGCGTCTGGGTACACAATTTCAGCTTCTTTAAGCTGTAGGTGGGTGTGAGTTTCTGCTTCTGCAGTTAAAACGAAACATTTGGCAATTATAAATTATAGTTGTGTTGTACTTCCCAACTAAAAGTATTTGTTTGCCCTCTCAAAATCTGAATACGTCCACTGAAAAGAATGTAACTGGATAATGTGAAAATCTTTCATGGATGTTGCCACTGAAAACAATCAAGAATCTACCAGCCTGTATTTCATATATGCCCTGTGCTATGCCAAGTACCAGAACACAAACATGATTAGAAACCAAACTAAAATAAACAACGAAAAAAAGCACGCTGCCCCAGCATGCACAGAACCCAGCCTAGCGGGGAGAAGTAAACCACTCATGACAAGACATGAGAAGTATAATAACTGAGGTGAGAGCCTAATGTGCTGGGAGTCCAGAGGGCAGAATAACTCATCTGCATGGAGATTCACAGAAGCCTCAAGAAAACCTGATCTTTGGACGGGGGCTTCAGTAAAGACAGCAATGAGGGAAACGTTCCTTGATAAGAGAGCTGCTTGTGCAAATGCCCAAAGTCAAGACGGAATATAGCCTGTCTGGAGAACGGGAACGATTCTGGTTGGGGTGGATAAGCCTGGAACTGAGGTCAGCCTGTGACGGGGTCCGGAACGCCATGGAGACTTGGAGACTCCCCTTGAGGCAAAGAGCAGGAATCTGAACTAATCAGATCTGATGTGTGGAAGGAAACTAGTAGGGTGGCAGAAAAAGGCTTTTCTTGAATTAAGGAGAGAAGAGAAAGGTAAATAAGGATGGTGGGGGTCTTCTGAAGGATTAAGAATAATAAAAAAATCATCTGGAAATTTATCACTGAATAATATATTAAGTAACTGTAAAATTAAATACATTATCATTCAAACACTGTGCAAATGTATGTCTTTTTTTTCTTTTCATTTTTTAAGGAGCCAGATGTGCTTTGGATACCAGCGGTTAGGCATTATTTACTTTTATTGTTCCCACGGATGTGTCCTTGATTTACAATCAGAGCACGGGCCCAGCCAGCCAAATCTACTATAGGATTGATTACGATGCTACTTAAGACTGACATTTTATCAAACTAACTCTCCAAAATAACTAATTTCTTTAAGGCAGTCAATGTAATCTTAAACCACACGTGCAAAAAAAACCCCTATATAGTCACAGATATGCCATTTTGTATAAAACAAACAGAATCTCTCTCGAACGCTTTCAAATACAACTAAGCCCACGAAAATTTCCACTTGACTCCCATATAAAATCCCAATGGCTTACCAAATAATTTTCATTTTTATTCACTGAAGGCATTTATTTACCTGAGAGAAACTGCATGTGGCCCGTAGATGTCCCTCACGGCCGATAAATCAGCTTCGAGCTGTGGGTGCTTATGCAGTTCCCCGTCGTAGTTTACCTGATGGAAAGGGATGCGTTAGAAACGACTCAGGGGTGAACACAAACCAAAAGAATCAAATACGGTATCTCGGACAGGTCACCCTGTATTCAGCCATGGACATTTTCTCGGTCGCCTTCATTAAAAAATACAAATAATTCAGCAGTATGTTCACTAAAGTTCTTAGGTTCACATACACCTAGCTTAACTCAATACATTCAAAAAGTAAAATCAGACTATTTCGATATGAAGAAAATGTAAATGTTAAAAGGAGCGAAATAAGTGTGTGGCAGATAATCTGAAAAAGGTCCAGACTGAAGACAAGCATTTACTCCCCTCTGTAAGAATTAGCTGTATAAACAAAAATCAAAGCGGGAAGAATTTATTTTGCATAATGCTGAAGTATTCTATTGGTTAAAGAATCATTAGGAAAAGTATCTCATTGAGAGAAAACCATTCCTGGAGAGAAGAAACTTAGTTTTATTTACATCTGTCTCTCTACTGCCTAGCATACGCTTGACTGACAAATTACTGATTTTTGATTCTGAATGAATAAATTGACTTGCATTCTTTTATATAATAACAACTTCGGCTTTAAAGCACCTCTTTAACACATTAGCTTCCCTATAATATCCCAGTTCCAAAGCATATTTGATCAAGAAGTTTAAGAAACAGAATAAGACACCTTATATAGTCATAGCCTAAAATCAATTGCTCCATTTAAAATTGTAATATTACCCTGGAAAAACAGAATGAATTCTTTTATACATATGCATATGTGGCTATGACATTTTCATGTATATAAATAATGATGTTTCTTCATAACAATTTTTCAGAAAACACTTTACATTAGTATCAGAGGAAAAGGAAGACAACGAATACAAACAATGACGATGCTCAATAATTAGGGCCCATCAATTTTTATAAAGGTTAATCACCTTCTATTTAAAACTAACAATCCATGCTTTTGTTGGAAGTGTCATCATTGCAAAACACAGCACGATGTGCTTAGGGAATGTAAAAGTCAAAAGCATAATAAAATGCTGTCTGCAAAACCTCTGTAACGAAGACAACTTCAATGTAAATGAATGATTACAGTCAAAGAATTGCAAAAGTAAACTTAATTTCTGAAAATATATAGAAAATGAGAAACATAAATATGACATGGATTTCCTAGTTAGTTCCAGAACGCTTAACACCACATAGGTGTCTCAGATCACCGGCATAGAGTTCCCCTAGGACAGGTGTGGCTATTGCTAACCTGCAGAGTGAATATTTGGGGCGTCTGGTGTGCTTACCTGTCCTCCATAATAAAATTCTTCAGAATCATTATCACCTTCAGAATCTTCTTCCACTGTACTATTTTGTCTTGACTCCTTAAAGTAGAGTAGGAAGACAATTTTAATGGTCAAACTAGTTTGCCTCCTTTTGAAAAGAAAGTAGCAAGTGGCCATATCAGGTAGGTTTGTGCATAACATGTGGATTTTATATAAAGACACTGAACAAGTCTTGGTGCAGTACAAGCCAAAAACAAAAGGTAGTAAGAGACAGTTTTGTGGGTGCATCAAGCTCCATGTAAATCTTTTCTAAAAGTTCCATTTCACTGATCTTGAGTTGTACAATTTAATATTTGATGTATATTCAAAACTATGTATAATCAATTAAACTTTGGTTTTGTTCTGACAAAACATCTTGAAAGCTCACACTGATTCAATATTTTATTAAAAAGTTCCTCAGCATTACTTATCCCAGAATGTTCTCACTTCCACTGCCAACTCTACAAAATGATACAAAAGAAAAAACACTTCGAAGCCAATAAGATAAAAATAAAATTATGAAAATAAATATGAATCACATCATGAAGAGAACTTTCAGGATACAGAAATTATTTGTTTTAGATTTAAGATCTCAAAAGGATATTTAATTATGTATGCTTGAACTTGGAGTTTGGGTTTCTAATTAACTGAACCATATCTGTTATGTGTCTCAAGTGCAAATAATGAAACTTCATCTAGAGTAACTAAAGGTAGTATTCCTACCCCTGGCCCTGTTCAATTAATCCAATGTTTGTAATCATCTCTAAATTTCTAGACCAAATTTCAAATTCTTATAAAAACCCAAAAAATCTACAAAAGGGAATTGGGGTTTTATAAAATGCTAACAGTTTTTGATTTTAGCAACAGTATTGCTAAATCAGTGATTCTCAGGGTAGATAAAGAAGACTAGAACGGGGCAACGTGAAAAGGAAGGGAGGCTTGTACTGAGCACAGTTTTTTTGGTTTTCTTTTTTGAAAGCCTCAGTCCATGTTGTATATCCCAGTTGTTAGTTTAGTTGTCTATGTGGGCCACGGCCACAGTTTGACAACTGACAGAGGGGTGGCATGGTTCCATGACAGGGAAACGAACCCAGGCTGTGGCGGTGAGAGCGCGAAATCAACCAATAGACCACCAAGGCCGGCTCCTGAGTGCATAGTTTTAAAAGCAAAGAATTGTTGTTCCCATTGCACTCATTTTGTTGTTTAATGTCCCAGTATTTATTTATAGACTCAAGCAAATTTTTTAAAGGTAAGGAAAGAAGATGAGCTTGTTTGGTGTTGGTGTTGGTGGTGTTGTTTTAACACTGGCCAAAAATAACAAGACTATACCCACGCTCTGTGCTACTTTAGCTAAGGAGATCATCTTTGACAAATGGAATTTTAAGGGTCTCATCAAAACTATGTATAGCCACATACAGTTATTATAACTATGTTACCCAAGTGCTCCTCAGTCAACTATATTATTTGATGAAAATATAAAAAATAAGTTAGGTTTTGTAGGCACTTTATTGAGATTTAAACCACGCATTGTTCTTTCTATTATTTTAAAGGGAGCTTCTTTCTCAGAGTTAACTAGCCTTCCCTCACACGAAGTCTCTAAGCCATGAGCTTGAGCTCCATTCGCTCTATGCAATCTTAACCTAAATAACAATGATGATATTAACCATAAATACACAGTAGATTTAAAACATATGTATACTGTTTTGAAGAAAAAGAAACTTTAATTTACATACCTCCCCATTTTCCTTCTGTAATTTGGACTTTATGGATAAGCAACAGTTAATGTCATTTGTCTTTCTTAATTCTGAAAGAAAGTTATGATTAAAAAAATCACTTTAGTTTTCAGTATACTCTTTACCAAATATTCATAACTTTCAGTATAAGAACATCCCTTAGGTGATTCTCTCCTTTGCAAGAGAATTCGGGCATATTTTAAAATTATATTATGTTAGGGCGTTACATACGATACAAGCTATTCTGATTTTTAATTGTCCATAAAAATATGGTCAAACTAAAGTGCCACTCTATGGCTTGCTTCAGATCTCATTATATATTTCGTGGGACCTACATCGCCTTAAGTTTGCTTTCTAAATATTCAGTTTGTTTGGCAATGTCATTATGCATGGGAATATTTTCACAAGACCAAATATCAACATAAAACATTTAAACAAGACTTTTAAAAGTACCGTAAATTTATGCATTTTAAAAAAACTGTTGCAAAACAAACTAATGAACTTTAGATAGAAAATGTGTATGGAGAATCATATTTATAGATACTAAAGTTAAATATCTGTTATATGGGCTAAAAGAAACAAAAAATAAAGCTACCTACAATCAAGAAAATATTAACCTAGAATAAAAAAACAATGCATTCCTATTACCTGTTGCTATTCGATGAAAAATTACTGGAATTGGCTCTGTAGTAACTAATACATCTTCATCATTTTCTGAACTTGACACATATGTATTATCTGCAAAGGAATATGGACAACTAAAGGCATAGTAACTTGAAAAAATACATCCTTTATTAAAAAAAATAAAGTAATATCACATCACTTCCAACTCTCATGAAGCACACACTACTGTCTTGATTAATCTCAGGAAAAAAAGTAAATTGCAGATTTATGTGTGAATTCATTGTAAATGGCCCCTTTAAAGATGCTGGCACCTGCTAGAGAAATACCGACTTTGGATGGAGACTATCCAAATACATCTCTGATATCCCACGGGGCAATGGATCATTTGGATGCAACTGTTTGCTCCAGCTCACTGAACAGGGTCCTTCCCAATATCAATGTCAACTACAGGGAGCAGGCTTAGCGAGTGACAGAGAAGGCTTATCAACAACAGTTGATGAAACAATAAAGATTCAGTACCATGTCCTTAAGGAGTGTGAGCTAAAGCTTTTGTTGTAAATCATACCTCCCATATTACTCTGATATATATTTTTAAATCAATATGTCTCACAATTATTATTCTTTCATGAACGAATTTTATCTAAATAATATTAAACAAGTTGAATGCATAGAACATTAAATTAATCCATAGATTCTTTAAGTTTCTTATTCATTATTTGTTTCCTCTGGAAAAACATAATATTTTTATAAATTTAGGATTTTTCCCTGATAAATACTGATCTCCAAGTATATGGTAATAGAATACAACACACAGCTGTTTATTCTACTTTGCTCATTGATAACTACAGGGCATCTGTGAGAGCACTATTAAACAAACATTTCACCAATTCATTAACAATGGTCCTAAAATATACTCGTCAATAATATATAAAATATAAATATAAAAGTGCACACTATTCTCTCCTATAAAATAATTGAAGCCTTTATCAATTTCTGCTAAGGGAAATGAGTGTTCAGATGATTGACTGAATATATGATAAAAGATCTTGAGCCAAGCTTTCATAATATTGTGTCAGTGCAGTGAGAACATGATTTTCAATTGATAGATAGCTAAGTCATTACTTTACTAACAAAGAAACATCCGTGCTGTTTTTAGACCGTGAGTAGTGAGTGAAGGATAGTGATATGTATTCACTGCATAGCCACAAAAGACTCTCAATAGACATAAGGCTTCAATATTATTCAGGAAGGTGAAAGAGATGGGAGTGGATTCGATTTGAAACAAAGCAGGTTTGCCTCATCACCTCGCTTTGTTTTAATTACTACTTTTTTCCGCATTTTGTTTTCAAGCAGCATCAAGGAAGGCATGAGAGTTTTGTGCACATCAAGTCAGACCACAGATTAAGAAAGAGATTTAATATAAATTTATTTTAATTATTGTCTCATCATATTAGTTGATATTTCGACTGCTTATCCAGCATCTCTCCTGTCAGTCCCCTCGTACGTCCAGGTAAGAATCAAAAACTCCTCTACTAAAGCCAGTTTTTACATTTCTTAAACCTTCATTCAGAGTCTCACTGATTCAAAGTTATTTGCTACTGGATCAACTTAATCAGATTTTCACCGTGCACAGTGGATTCCTTGAAGCAAACTTATGGAGGAAGAGAGAATTAAAAGGGAGCATTACAGTAACAGAAGTAATAGCTGACCACTGACTAGAAGGGGCGATCCAGAAAAATCCATAAAGCGGACACTGTATCATGCAATATCTCAGTGTTATGGAACGAGGAGATTTTACTAAAGCTTCAAGAGACAACTAAATTAGGACTTTCTGTTTAGGAAAACTGGGAAATGAATAACTCAATTTAAAGCATCACATGTTTTATGTAAAGTGTTAACACTGGAAGGCAGTGAGATTTGATTTAAGAGAATATAATTTGGTGGAATACATGTTGTATAAAACTAAAAGAAAGGATTATGCATTCAGACATATCATTTTCTAAGATATTTTCTACCAGTTTGCGTTTCGATTAGTACTTCAGCACCAGAACACTTTTAATTTCCGGTTTTGGCTTAATTTATCCAAACCTGTTTTCAGGTTTCATGACAACATCTATCAAATCACTATTACTACATAATAGGCCAGATCACAGAGGTATACCCAAGTCAAGAACAGAAATGTAGGAAAGCAGACAAAGAAAGTCAAATCTAGACCCTGCTACCAACCAGCTGTTGATCCCTTTTAACCTAAGCCACGGTCTGCTTAGTTACAAAAATGAAGAGGTTTGCTGACGATCTTTGACGATCATCCCAGCAGGATGACTGGATTCTATGTTTTCCTTTTTTTGTTGTTGTGTAAATAATTATGTCCAAATCTTCCTCAAAAAGATGTTGACATCTGTAATTATAACATCATCTTTGTTTAGACACGGGAAAATAGGACATAAAAAGCGTAAGGAATGAGTTTAAGGTAACAGACTGAGTCAGTGACAGAAAAGAATGTTTTCAAACTCCAATTCCTTCACTGAAATTCTCTCACTTGACTCTAGAGCTGCCAATTTTTTTCTTGAAACTACTGGGGACAGTTATTCTTTAACATTTATGTTTTGCAGAGGACCTACATACAGATCTTTGCTAAAGGATGTTAACAGTATGAATATTTTCTCTTCCTTTCCCTACCAGACTATGCAAGCATGACCAGAACTTCCGTGGACAATCAGGGAGAGATGAGTAGAGTGTTATGGGAAAGCATCTCTTAAACTATTGCTTTTATTCTATTTCAAATGTAAGATGATTTAAGCCAAGTCATTCCATTCCTCACTACTATGTAACTTAAGAGAAATAATTATAATTATAAATAATAATTATACTGGTTTTAAAATATAATCTGGATATCTTCCCTGATGTTATATATAACGTCCATGTCAATCCCCAAGCCTATCAATTATTATCCCTATTTTAAAGATGAGTAAGTAAACCAAGGCTCACAGAAATTTAGTAATTTGCCCAAATTATTTAAGTAATTAAAGTAATTACACACAGCTAGTAAGTGGTGAAACTGTCCGAATCCAAAAATCAATGTGTTCCTATGTTGTTTCTAATATCAAAAAATTGTCACTCAACAATTGCAATATCTTGTAAAACACATTAAAAGGGATGAGAGAATTCACACCCCCCAGGAGGTAAGCCTCCAAATTAAAGGTGGGAAGTGATGAGAAGGAACTCTGCTGTTCTGTTACAGCAGAGCCAATTATCTGCGACTTGTAACATACCTTTAAAAAACAAATAATTGTCTACAGTATATACTCCATAAAGGAGTACAAGTAAACCAGAAGGCTGCTCATTTCTTCACTTTATTTTGAAAAGCCAACATAGATTTAGTATTTCATTTATACGCATGTTATTTTGTATCCCTAAAACTCAATAAACAACCTCTAAATTTCCATTTTCACAAAAAAAAACCTATGAAATGAGTGCTAATACCTGGCACAGGTTACTTAAGAGATTAAGATTATAAAATGACAAATCTGTTCCTAAGGAAACAAACCAGGTGACATAATCCTGAATTTGGAGGATTACGCTGATACATTTCCACCCGGGCAAAGAAAATTCCTTATTTTCAAATTTATATCATGAGCTAATCATTGAACCATATAATCCAGGAAAAGCAGACAAGAAAAAAAAAAAGCCTGAGGGGGGGCTGGCCCCGTGGCCGAGTGGTTAAGTTCGCGCGCTCCGATGCAGGTGGCCCAGTGTTTCGTTGGTTCGAATCCTGGGCGCGGACATGGCACTGCTCATCAGACCACGCTGAGGCGGCATCCCACATGCCACAACTAGAAGGACCCACAACGAAGAATACACAACTATGTACCGGGGGGCTTTGGGGAGAAAAAGAAAAAAATAAAATCTTTAAAAAAAAAAAAAAAAAAAAAAGCCTGAGGAACATTAGCAGAAGGAATTAATAAAAGTACTATCAAGATTACTGCATTTAGAAATTAAAAAGAACATAAAACAGACTTAGTGTCTGAAAGAATTTTTAAAATAGGCAATGAGGGGCCGGCCCGGTGGCGCAGCGGTTAAGTTCCCACGTTCCGCTTCTCAGTGGCCCGGGCTTTGCTGGTTCAGATCCCAGGTGCGGACATGGCACCACTTGGCACACCATGCTGTGGTAGGCGTCCCACATATAAAGCAGAGGAAGATGGGCACGGATGTTAGCTCAGGGCCAGTCTTCCTCAGCAAAAAGAGGAGGACTGGCAGTAATTAGCTCAGGGCTAATCTTCCTAACAATAAAGAAAGAAAGAAAGAAAGAAAGAAAGAAAAATAAAATAGGCAATGATTTTGGAAGAAAAATCAAAGGGGGAAAAAGACAAGAACAAATATAAAACAATACAAAGGAGAAAAAAGAAATGACTACAGAGATGTAGAAGATTTTCAGATTTATAGCGAGTACTATAAAAAACTTTTTGCTAAAAAAATTGGGCATTTCATCAATAGAGTAGATTTTCAAGAAGAGTGCATGATACAAAATGACTAAGAAATAGAAAAACAGAACAGATCAATAATCATGGCAGAAAATACGACAGTTGCCCCAGAACCATCCCTAAAAAGATACTAGGCTCAGATAGATTTACTTGCAAGTTCTATCAAGTGCCAAAGAACAGTTTAATTCCTTTAGCAATTTCAAGTCTTGAATAACAGAGTATATGACAAAACCCATCATAATTCTTAAGAGATCAACATTAAGATATCTGCTAATGTGTCACCTTGTTGTTCAAAGGAGAAAGCATATATGATGTCCCAATAGATGTCAAATAGAATTTCATAGACTTAATACTCATGCTTAAAAAAACCCCAAAAAACCTGGTACGTGAGAAAAGGAATGATACTTCCTTTTCTGAAAGCAATCTGAAGCATGCTCACTAATTTTAAGAAAAGGGACAACACTGCTAACTTTCATATCTATCATTAAAAATTATTCTGGAAGTTCTAGCCAATGGGAAACAAGATCACAGGTACGAATACTGGAAAGGAATAGAAAATATATAATTTTTACATAAATTTGTCTATGTGAGAAGTCAAGGGTATTAACCGAACTTAATACAAACACATGTAGATTAAAATTTAATAACGGGGAAAACATTATCATAGTAATATTCACTTCAAAGAAGGCTCCATAAAAATACTACTACTACTTTTTCCCCAGAAGTGATAGGAATCAGAACTGAATTAGAGACTTGGTTTGACCACCAAATCACATGTCCTTGGGAAATATTATTTAACCTCTCTCAGGACATTTCTTCAAGTATAAAATGTCATGATAGCCCCTGTTCTGTCTATACACAGACTGCATTTAGAATCAATTCAGTTATTTATATGAAAATACTTGGCATACAGTGTACTGGTTGTATCAACCAATTCAAAATTCTACCTCAGAATGCACTAATCTCTCTCTCTCATCCTTGAATTTTATTTACACTCCCTTTCTTTTTAGAAACGAATTATGTTGGAAATTCACTACAAACTTACTCCAAGAAGGGAATTCAATTTTTAAAAGCACAAATGATAACCAATGCTTTATTTTTAAATTTCCATATTTGTACATTGTATTTGCAAGTGGGGCTCATATATGGCAAGAGAAGAACAGAGTAATACCTCTTGGCCACAAGAGGGAGCTGAACATTTGGTTCACTTGGTTTCTGAAGGCATCTTCGACCATATGCCTGTGCTACAGAATAATTCGCTTACTGTCTTCAAGTTGGGCTTTAATTGTGGCATTATTTCTATCACCTTGACTGAAAGTCCTGCACCTCTCATGGTTGACATCTCTAGGAGCTGCCTCAGATTAGAAGTACAATAATTATAGTATCTACAATAAATAGCGGTGCTTTTATTTTCCTAACACACAAAGCGAACATTCTGCATCTAAAACATACTATACCAAAATAAGGAAGAGATGATTGCAAAACCATCTACCAAAACTACTTTTCTTTATAAATATTTCTTGTCTTGGTTCTTCCAATAAAATCTGCCTAGAATCCTTTTTATACTACTATTAAAAATAAGCATATCTTGGGGCCAGCCTGGTGGCATAGTGGTTAAGTTCACGTGCTTCCACTTCAGCAGCCCAGGGTTCACAGGTCTGGATCTCCAGTGCAGACCTACACACTGCTCATCAAGCCATGCTGTGGCAGCTTCCCACATGCAAAGTGGAGACGGATTGGCAAAGATGTTGGCTCAGGGACAATCTTCCTCAAGCAAAAGGAGGAGGATTGGAACAGATATTAGCTCAGGGACATTTTTCCTCAAGCAAAAGGAAGAAGACTGGCAACAGATATTAGCTCAGGGCCAATCTTCCTTACCAAAAGAAATTTATCTTTTAATTATCTTTAATAATGAATAACTCTCCTTATTTAATTTTATAGTAGCTTCATAGAATACTATGCTTAAAATATATGGAGATCAGAGCAAAATAACTATAAGGGAGATTATGATTTACAAAATTATTTTAAAATGTACATTTGATCTTATAAAAAGACTAAATGCATAATGCAAACTACCACAGGAAATACTTAGCTTAAATGCTACATAAATAAGCTTTACAATATCCTCATACCAAATTATGAACTAACTATTTAAAAAACACTCAAAGTATATATAATCAAAGTTACTTATAGTAATCTAGTCATTTTACACAGAAAAATATCACCCCAAGCATGCAGAGCATGTGAATAAAATAGCTACATTTGAATAGGAATTGGAATTAGGATTTCAATTTCTGACCCTGATAGATCACAACAGTTAGTTTGATAACCATCTGATGTTATTAAGAATACTGGAGTAGAAAACATACATAGACGTGAAATACAGGCAGTTAAAATGTGCTATTCTTTGCCACAGAATACAATAAACAGTAGATTTTTGCATTATACTCTCTTTTCTCTGGGGTAAACTAATCAAGTCATATTTGATTTTCACTAAGTCTCCAGTGCTTATGCTCTTATTCAAGATAAAATTATAGATATCATTTGTAAGAAAAATGCCAAAAAGAAACATCTTGTTTATATCTTCAAATTATCATGACTCAAATGTTGGCATACACATCCGATGACGTTACAGTGAGTCTGGAGAGTAAGATGACGGCCTAGGAGAAAGGACTTGTGTAAGTTACAGAAAAATGGACCTGCAGCGATTTCACATTCTGTTTTCCACGGACAAGAGTGTGCGGCCCTGGTAACACGTTTCAGGACACGCACTAAGGACAGCTGCGTGTATGCAGGATGCCCAGTCCAGTCCAGTGGCACAGTCCACAGGCTCCAGACTACTGGGTTCAAGTCCCAGCTCTTCCTCTTATTAGCAGTGCCACCATTCATCTGTAAAATGGGGATATTATGGTAACAATCTCATAGGATTGTTGTGAGAGTTATTTAATTACATGTATACTGAGAGAAAGGAAGAAAGGCCTATTATTTTTAGCTATTACTATTATTTTTAGCTATTATTTTAGATGTTATTTTTACCTCTTACTGTGACATTATGAAAAGCCAAATGATATTCCAAAACCAACAACTAAACCATTTAGAGAATCTTTATTTTCATTGTAACGATGTAAACATACAGGTTGAAGCTGTCATGTTGGCTCATGTAAACGACTTTTCATTGCAAAACCATTTTGATTCTGGACTGCATCTCAGGGGAAGACATGTATCTCACAGGCAATCAACAGAATTCTTCTAGATCTTTAAGTCTTTCCCTGCCAACGCTTCGCCCCTAGATATATTTATATACATTTTACATCTCCAGAAGAAATAAATATTCATGGAATCATGAAGTCAAAATTTGTAATAAAAATCAAAAGAAGAAAAGCATACCTGGGTAATCTTCAGATACATGCACTGAATAGGATACACTGTTAAAAGAGGAAAAAAAGAGAAAAGAAAACCTCAAGTTATTGCTTGGGTAGATACCCTTTTACAAAATAAAAACCAACGCCATGTTACCCATTCATTTATAACAGATATAACTATAAACAGATAGCATCCAAAATGGATTAGAAAACCTCTTAATATTTGACATAGGAAACTTACAGATTTTTAAGATATATTTTCCATGAGTGTAAATCATTTTTGAAATATTTTTCTCCCAATAGTGATACTTTTTTTTAGTATAAAGAAGTCTTTTTATCTCAGCAATGTCTAATATTTACTAATTTATGATAATTTGTGTTTGCTCAGATATTATCAAATCATCTTTTCTCACCAAAAATAAAGTATTCCTCTTGTTTAGTATGGCAGTCAAGAATTTAAACATTTATTTTTAATATTGCTTGCCCACAATATGCTGTGATTTTGAAACACATCCTTTTCTTCAAAGAATTAACAAAATGATGACAGTGTAACTAATAGTTATTCACCAGCCAATCTTTTATCATCATCATATATAACAAATAAACTACCTCCTGTTTCAGAAGGATTGAGTTGTTTCAGAAATAATTTTTCAATTGCATTTTAAGAGTTTCACAACTCCTTTCTCAGTAACCTTACTCCCTCTACATACTTACGACATATGGGAATTTATCATACTTTTTTGTTCACTTTCTTATCTCCATCAACTACACTGCAAGTCTCTTGGGGTTAGGGTCCATGTCTACTGGTATTTTTAGCACAGTCACCTATTTTAGTGCATGACACACAGTACATATTCAATATTAACTTTTGAATGGATAAGTGGAGCTGGCACTTGTCACAGAAAAGTCAAAATTTAGTTTAAGTGTAGCCAAATTAACTCCCTGTTATGACCAAAAAATCCTTTGAAGGAACATACTAAATATAGTCTATGCAAAGTCTCATTCACAAAGTGAGTCCAATACAATCCAAATTACTTGACATATGAACAAATCGGAAAGTCTAATCTATATTCAAGAGAAAATTTGATCCAAGTGTTGGAATTAGCCCACAATGATGTTATAACAGTTACTGTAAGTATGCTTAAGGATGTAATGGAAAATCCAATGTGAAAAAGAGAGAAAAAAACAAAAACAAATTATCAGGTGTTGTGGGACACTAGCAAAAGAGCAAACATTTTATACAATTAGAGTTTTAGAAGGCGAAGAGAGAACAATGCAGAAAAAGACAAATATGAGAGGAAGATTTCCCAATTTGGGTAAAAGACATAGACGTGCAGACTGAAAAAGCTCAGAAAATTCACAAAGAAAACTACACCCAGGTACACATAGCCAAAGTGTTGAAAACCAAATATAATAAAAAATTTTAAAAGAAGTCAGAGAAAAAAATGGCACATTATGTACAGGGAAACGATAAGAATCAATGCTGAGTTTTCATAAGAAACTACGGAGGACAGAGGACAACAGAACAGTACAGAGCTGGGTGGGAAGGTGGCAGAGAGAACAACAGTGAACCCAGAATTCTATATCCAGGCCATATATGCATGAAAGATGAAAGCAAATAAAGAAACTTCCAGATGAGAGAAAACTGCGGAAATCTGTCCCTAACAGACCTGAAGTACATGAATTTCCAAAGTTCTCCAGGCTGAACTACATCAGAAAGTCAAATATCCAGAAGGAATGAAGAACACCAGAAATCATAAATATAAAAGACTATTTTTTCTCTTAATATCTTTAAAATACATGACTGTTTAAAGTAAAAAATTCTAACCCTTCATTGTGGGATTTATAACATATGTAAACGTAATACGTATGACAATTATAGCGCAATGTTAGGGAGAGGTTAAAAGATCATATATAGTTTCAAAGTCCTTACATCTTATGTGCAAGGTAGAATATTAACCCTAAATAATAACTATAAGAAAAGTTAAGGATATATATTGAATCTCTAGAGTAATCATGAAAAAAGCTAAAAAGCCACTAGATAAAGAGGAATTCTAAAATTATTTTGGAACATTTAATCCAAAAGAAGGAAGGAATACAGAAACAAAAAACAGAAGGGACAAAGAGAAAACAAATAGTAAATGGGGCTTGAATCAAAGTATATCAAGAATTACATTAAATGCTAATGGACTAAACACACTGAATAAAAGGCACAGATGGCCAGAATGAATAAAAAGCAAGATCCAATTCTATGTCATCTTTAAGAGATCCACATTAAATATACAGACACAGATAGACTGAAAGGTTGGAAAAGATACACCACACAAACAGTAAGCATAAGAAGACTGAAGTGTTTAAGTTAATAACAAAGACTTCAAAGATACGCAGAAATCATTTATAATGATAAAAGGGTCGATTCATCAGAATAAAGGCACAACAATCATAAATGTGTATGTACCTAATAACAGAGCTTCAAAATACATGAAGCAAAACCTGACAGAATTAGAAGGAGAAATAAGACAACTCTACAATCATAGTTTGAGTAATTAACAGAACAAACGAAAAAAACAAAAATCATTAAAGACATCAAAGATCTGAAGTTGATTTTCATAGAAAATTACAACTTCAGAATATCCTTTTCTTTTCGAGTACACCTGGTATATTCACCCAGAA
Source organism: Equus przewalskii (assembly GCF_037783145.1). Taxonomy (NCBI): domain Eukaryota; kingdom Metazoa; phylum Chordata; class Mammalia; order Perissodactyla; family Equidae; genus Equus; species Equus przewalskii. Next base: position 20,691,425 of record NC_091850.1, read on the forward strand.
AGATCTTATACTGGGCTATAAAACTATTATAGATCTGAATGGCTGGATGGTCAGGGTTCACCATAGTTCATACCCTGGGTTTCCTGGCTCATCTTGCCCTTAAGACACTTAGTCTTAGGTCTTCGAAAAGCCACTCCATTTAGAATTTGTGACTCTGGGCTCCTTGGCCACAAGGCAATGCAACCCTCCCAGGCAAGCCCAAGTCTCCAGAACTCCACCAGTCAAGTCCCTGGCAGGCTGCTTAGTCAATAAGACAGAGACAAGAAAGACAACACGCAGGTGGGTAGGAAATAAGGATGTTAAATACTGAAACCAAGTCTTGATACACTGTTCTTTGATAAAGCTTATTCAATTGTTCAATTAATTCAAGAAGCATTTTTGGGTAACCTGGTAAAAGCCAAACATTGTGTTAATGCCAAAGAAAATTTAGGGAGAAAAAAATCAGGAGATGACTTTGAACTATTAATTCAGAGGAAAACAAAGAATATGAAACTTAATGAATATGACAGACAAAGGAACTTCAACATTTTAAAACATAATCGTATTTTTTATGTTATTAATTTTTAAATAATTATAGATTTGTAGAAACTTGCAAAGATAGTACAGAGAGATCTCATGTATCTTTCACCCAGTTTCCTCTAATTGATTACATCTTATATACCTATATAGTACAATCTCAAAACCAGGAAATTGACATTAGTGTAAAGTTTGTGTATAGTTCTATGTCATTCTATCACAGTTGCATCAATCATGTACCCACTACCACAAATCAAGATACAGTACTATCTGAGCACTCAAAGATTTCCCTCATGCTATCCTGTTTAGACTCATACCTGTCTCCCCTCACCCCAACAACCCTAACCCCAGGCAGCCACTAATCAGTTCTCCATCTCTATAATTTTGCCATTTCAAGAATATTATATAAATGAAATCACAGAGTATGAAGCACAATAGAATTTTAGGCAGAATTAGTATTTTGAAAAAATTAGTATGACTGGCAATATTTAGGATCGACTGAAGAAGAGAGAGATCAAATGAAGAAGCTACTGTAGTAGTGAAATATGAGCAAATATCAGTGGGGAGGTACGTAATGGCAAAGAGAAGGCAGGAACAAATGGCAGATGTTGGACCCCAGCCAAGAGCCCGCTTTGAGAATCACAGTCTGAATGAAACGCCAAGAATTAGAAGATACAATAACCACGCCAGAGGTGCCTCAAACAAGCCAGGGGAAATATACACTATGACCCCACATGAGTTGATCTTCCCACAATTCACTCCTTTATACAGTGGAACTGTATTATGGAGAAATGAAATGAGTGATGATCAAGGCAACCCTTCATCTGGCAGTACTATGTGACAGAAGCCTGGGCCCTGGCCAGGGATTATACTCAGCACTATGCTGAATTAATTCCCAACAGTCAACCATCTCAACCAACAGCAGTTGGCTTCATTTTTCATCCAAATCAATGTCTAAATCCAAAATGAAGCCTTAATATATTCTCATATCTATCTCGAATGAGGGAGCCTGCTGTAGTCAGAATAAAACAAACAGGAGACAAATTCCAGCTCTGAGCCTTACGAGCTGGTTGGCATAAGAAAAGTTACTGCAACACACTAAGCTTCAATCTCTTTTCAGTAAAATGGGAGACTCCAGACCTACCTCACAAGCCTGCTGTGATGATTTAATGGCTTAACAGGTGTAAGGCCCCCAGGACAACGCCAGACACAGAGCAGCAGGTGCCAAGTTAATTTTAGTCAGCTTCCAGTACAAGCAATGAAAATTTACAGAAGTGAAATTTTACATGAATGAATGTTCTCTGGGGAACTCAATTTGCTAAAAATCACAATATATTACATTTATCAGAGACCAAAGCTAACACTGATGATTTTATTTGATGGTTGTATTATCCTCATGATATCAGGAGACAGTTCCATGTTCGCCATGATACGTGATCTTTCCAATACTAAATAGAAAACGAAAGCCCTACAAAACGATTCATCAGCTCCATGTGCTATAGCATTTTCTTGGGAGTACACCAGAAGGAAAATCACCAAGGCTGTAAAATCTGAATCAGTTTCACTTTGTGGCTTACAGAGTTCTTAGGGAAACAATCTAGGAGAAGCAGACATGGATGATTAAGCTAAAGGATCTAATAGGTAGGGCCAAAAAAAGAGCAAAGAAACAAGGTTAAATAGATGAAAGAGTGAGGGTAGCATGTGCTGTACCTAACAAATAGCAGGCAAAAATATTATGAAGAAGTAAAAGCAAAAGAAGGTGAACATGAAAAGGAAGAATAACCTGGAGCAAGCTCTGAATTCCGATTCAAGCAAAAATGCCTTCAGAATTTTGCAATATGCTAAATTACAATTACATTGAAATCCTTTGCCAAAGAAATTCAGGTCAGTCCGTGTGTTTGATATATCATATGCACAGCACAGTACTAGGTTCTTAACATTTCAAGTTTAAAACTAGAATCTATAAATTATTTCTATTACCACAATATTTTTATGGGTGTGTGAGGAAGATTGGTCCTGAGCTAACATCTGTTGCCAATCTTCCTCTTTTTGCTTGAGGAAGACTGTGGCTGAGCTAACGTCTGTATCAATCTTTCTCTATTTTAGGTGGGATGTTGCCACAGCGTGGCTTGATGGGCGGTGCTAGGTCTGTGCCAGGATCCGAACCTGGAAACCCCAGAGGCCACCGAAGTACAGCACGTGAACTTAACCACTCAGTCACTGGGCCAGCCCCACCACAATATTTTTTTTAAACAAAACAGTTGCTTGGGTTAGCCCCAGCAGCCTAGTGGGTGGGTTTGCTGCAGCCCGGGTTCGGTTCCCGAGCGCAGACTTTCACTACTCGTCTGTCACTGGCCACGCTGTGGCAGCAGTTCACATGGAAAAAGAGGAAGATTGGCAGCAGATGTTAGCTCAGGGCAAATCTTCCTCAGCAAAAGATTAAAAATAAAAATTAATTAATTAATTAAATTAAATAGTTGCTTCCACCTATTATTCCTCTGAAAGCATCTGTCCCAACCACAGATGTCTCTCTATCACCTGGAGCCCCTGAAGGAGCTCCTGGGGGAGTCCCAGGATGTTCAATAGCAACCTAATCATGAATTGAGTTTATATATTTGTTCACTCCTATAATTAAAATCATTCATAAGGCCATTCTTGCATCTAAACTCACCACTCGCTATATTATCATCCTATTCCTTCTGAAATGTCTGCAAAGAACTAAGAATAGATCCAGTTTAGATGTAGTTCCCAAGATCACAGATCTAAGAAAATTCTTGAAAAACAGTAGGGAGCTAATGGAAGATGGCAGTTTTACCATAGGAGAGAAGGGAACTCAGACTTTTCACGGGTACTGAGTTCATTATCTGTATTTTTCAAGTGGGTCCCAAGCTGTAGTGACTTTCTGCCATCTCCAACTCAAAACCCCTGTATCCTGAGTTCATACTTTTTCAACTACACCCAGGGGTTTGACAGCAAACAAAAACCAATATTTTATCATGCTATACCCTTTACCCTTACTCTCTACAATCTAAAACAATTTCTCCAATGAACCAAATCCTAACACATCTTTTCTCTCCCAGATAGATCACTTTTAGAATTTACAGGAGAATAAGTAAAATGTAGAAATTAACAAAAATTGCAGCTAATGACAAGCAGTGCCCTACCCTAGCTGTCATGCTATGAGCACAGGCTTCAACTCCGTATGTCCACTTGCAAGACAACAGCTTAGACCTGAGGATATATGTACCCCACTCCCAGACCCACCGGGAGTTTAATAGAAGAATTCACTCCAGCACTGAGAATTCTGTCTTCCCCACTCTCCAGTGCTACAGGGTGAAAGACACACTGTCCAGCTACCCATCTCTACAACCAAGTTTTGCATCTCAAGCTAGAAGGTGACTTTTGGCATTCAAGAAGCTCACATTTGCTATTTTGATGCCATTTACTTCCCAAAACATTCACCATCATCTTCATTATCACTTTCATCTTCCAAAAGGTTGTTCTAAATATCCAGGTCAACCAGCTATAGCACCCTCATTCTTTACCCATTATTAGCAATCAATTGTTTTGTCATTCATCCAGGATTAGAGATTTCTAGGGCACTCTCTTTCTCTTTACTAAAGATGCTCACATCACCCACATCCACATGGACAACCTTAAGCTGCATATAGTTCCATGGCCTCCTCTTCCCTTAACTTTAGCTCACCAACCCAAGGTTACACCTTGGACCTTGAAGTGTAACTGCTCTCCTAAAATCTCAACCCAGTGTCCCACTTTCCAGCTAAAATTGTATCACTTTTCAGCCCTCACTCCTTTATTCCTACTCTCTGACAACCTCGAATCCCTGTGCTTTCACGCTTTGTGTTCTTTACCAGCCCCTCCTGGCTTCATCTCTTTCTTTATGTGACCATAGACACCTAACTGCTCTGTCCATGCCACCTTCAACTCCACCGTGCACTCCTCTCTTGCCCACGCAGACATCCTACCTGACCTACAATCACCAAACCCCAGAGTAAGTCACGTCTGGCATTCTCAACTCTTATACCTGGGCTCTGAATGCTGCTACAAAGGACAACACAACTAAGGGATCTGGTGCCACTACCAACAGATAGTGCTCAATATCTTTGCTCAGTAACCCCAGAACCCACCCCTCATATACTCCTTTGCTTTTTCTTCTCAGTTGTTTTTTCAAACCTGCACAATTTTCCAACAACCTGCCCTTTCAGTATCCACATTAAGATAAAATAGATTATCACATGATTCCTTCAAGGCATTCTCTCAACTCTTTCTCCCACCAACCACCTACAAGCTCATACTTCTCTCCTGACACCCAGGAAGAAGGCAATGTCTGTCCTTTCATCTAAGACTAATCCATCTATACTTGATTTATAGATCTCATAAACCAACACTCTAGTTGGGACCTTGTTCTATTAACTTAACCTAACAATTCCACAATTTGAAGTTAATCAAAATTGGTAATTATGGAAGTGTGAAAAGATTTACCCACAAAGATATTAATGGTAGCATTATTTAAAATAGAAAAGTACCCAAAAAAGCAAGAGTGCCAATAATAGGATTATATAAACTACTATATACACACAATGTAATGCTAGTCAACTGTGAAAAAGTAATGGTGTAAAATAATACGAAATGAAAGACCCAAGTGTCTCTGATAGATTAAGGTACATACAAAAATTCAGACAATTTATTTTCACTAAAAAGTGTAAATATATATCTACTACAAATATACAGTGATACAAACACGGCTTGAAAAACAATGACAAATTTCGGGGCCGGCCCTGTGGCTGAATGGTTAGTTCTGCGTGCTCCTCTTTGGTGGCCCGGGTTTGTGGGTTTGGATCCCCGGGGCGGACTTAACTCCACTGATCAAGCCATGCTGTGCAGGCATCCCACATACAAAGAAGAGGAAGACTGGCACGGATGTTAGCTCAGGGAGAATCTTTCTCAAGCAATAAAAAAGAGGAAGATTGCCCAGTGGATGTTAGCTCAGGGCCAATCTTCCTCACCAAAAAGTACAAATAACTATAGTGATAAATTTTAACAGTTAGTATTTCTTGTTTATTGGATGAAAGGGAACTTTATTCCTTGTGTATCTGTATTGTTTGCATCTTTATAATATGTATGTATTGTGTTAAAAGAAAAAAAACAAAGCTAGTAATGTTTAAGCTCTCCCTTTATCCTGTAGCCTTTTCTAATTATCCTCTGCTTTACTTCTTAAAGTCCTGTTTACAAAGAGGAATCCAACCCATTCTCACCACCTACCCACTTGCACATGCTCATTACAATCTGGCTTCCACTCCCAGTACTCCACCAAAATTCTGCTTCTTCAGGTCACCATCGGCCTTTTTTTCCTAGTCCTCTTCTTACATGAATTCTCAGATGCATTTAAAAAAACGAAACCAGCACGAAACCCTCCTTCCTTGATTCCTGAACTCCACCACTCCCTGGGCCCCTCTTGCTTTTGAAGATGCTCTTGTTACTCTTTGACTTTTGATATCTCACATTTCATGTTGTTTTCCTGTTTCAATGCTTTCTAGCCAGGCTGAGTGCTCTATTTTTTCACATGCGTAATCTCAACTACATTCATGAGAGTCCCCGACCAGCCGTAAGCAGAAGACTCAAGTATTCCATACCTCCAAATCAAGCTGCTGGTTTCTTTTTTTTCCACATTTTTAATAGGATATTCTGCAAGCAAATTAAACCCAAGACATACAAAACAGAACTCATAGCCTTCTTTACATTAATTTTCAACTCAGCAAATTAAATACCAAGAAATTCGGGGCAAATAATAGCAGCAGCTGCTGTTAGAAACGACAGATCCACCTACCACGTGACCACATCAGGGCACAAGCCCCTTGGGCACTTTCTGGAGCAGAGAAATTCTGATTTAGTAGATTTGAAATGGGATCTGGGAGTGTGCATTTCTAAAAAGTACCCCCAAGGGATTCTGATGAAGGTAAGCTCTGGACTTTGTCTCCAAAAAACATCGATACTGATTCTACGGAATAAAATTCTAACTGCTTAGCATATCTTCCAAGGCTCTTCCTGAGCTGACCCATAACTACCTGACCAGCCAATACCCACAGACCTTAACTTCTACCCATTTCAAGTTCGACCATTCCCAAAACAGGGCATTTTCTCCATACAAAGGAAAGTGGAGCCAACCAGCTTGGATTTGAAATCTGGTTCTGCCTCTATGAACTGTGTGATGGCTGGCAAGAGAACTAACCACTCTCTGCCTCAGTTTCCTTATCTGTAGTACCCATCTCAGGGTTGTTGCGAGGAGTAAACAAGTTAACACATGTAAAGCACTTAGAAGAAGAAAAAAAACCCACACCAAAGCATTCAATAAACACTGTGTACTTCATTAATAATATTATCATCATTATTATTACTCCTACGCATAGACTTACATTCCTGGAACACACTCCCCTCTTCCCTCAAGACTCCATCTCAGGGACAACTTCCTATGAAACTTCTCCAACAACCCAGGCAGACTTGGGTGTTCCTTCCCCTATGTCCCACTTCACCTTGACATGAACTGTCCTCAAGACTGAGGGTACAGACCAAACATTTCATCCTCAAATTCTCAGGGCTGTGACACAGTCACTTACCACTCAATAAATAATTTCTGAATAAATGGACAAATATCTTTTTCCAAAATTACTTGGACATATACCATGACAGTCTCAGACAGTAGGCATTCTACCTACTACTTGGGCAAGTATTTAAATATTTGATAAAAATGAGCAAATGCTGGTCCCCAAGAGTTCACCCTGTAGGTACACCCCACTGTGCAGGTGAGCGTTGGCCCTTTCAGCACCTTCTCTTCACTGGCTTTTTGTGATGTAGAGAAGAAGAATGGCTTCTGAACACCCAGGGCATATGTATTCTCTGTATTTTTCATTTTCAAATCTACATAAAGAGGGTGACACTTGCATTATTACCAGTCCTAATAGCATGAGCTGAAATTCAAGAACACAACAAAAGGGAAGATCTCTGAGATGCTCCAAAAAATGGAAGCACCAGTTATTTTCGATACACAAGAGTAGAAATGTTAGCATTTCAAACTGATTAATAGTTTACTAACTTGTCAGGAGACCACTATACATTAAAGTCTTTATGTAACCTACTCCTATCTTGAAAGTATAGGAGAAGGAATGTCAGTTCTCCTAGACAGAAGAGGGCAGTGGTATGGAACATATGTGAGCAGGAAATTGTTGCAACAGCATATATTCCATGCAAGGAATAAGCATGCTTTATTCAAGGCCTCTGGTGACAACTGCACACATATATCTGCCCACCCCTTCTCCCTACCACTCAACCTGAAGACAAGAGATCCAAGGTGTCATTCCAGATGAGAAGACACATCTTTCCCACCAATGAAATAAACTGTTGATATAGGACAACTTATATTACCCTTTACAAAGGTAAAAGGGTAAAGGTGCTTGCCCAAAAAAGCTTAACTTACTTTCTCAATAATACATACGTTCCTATTTTCAAAGTTCATTTTGATAATTTTTAAAGTTATACTTTCACCAAGTGAAGTAACAGGATCAAAAGTAATGTTCGTTTGTTTGATTTTTAGGAAAGTGGCCAAGTCAGCAACTTGTACGCTTAAATATTACCCTGTAGGTCAAATGCTTGAACTCTAAGTAAACCATCTTCTCCACAGGGATGAAGTTGAAAGACCTAAGTCCAAATCTGATTAGGAACCTGGATGCATGCTTTATTTATGGTGTTAATATACCATATGGTGTGAGCCAAATTTTTCTTTTATAGTCAAATGCAAGAGCCAACAGTATATTTAAATGAAGTTCTGCTTCTCTCTCACTCTTTAATCATAGTGAAAAATAAAAGGAGGTCACAAATGCAATTCCAACAAGACATGAATAGCGAGCAGATAGAGCACGCCAAGTCACCAACACTAAATTGATTATATATAAATATTATCTGAAATCTACATTAAATTAATTATATATTATTATATGTATTATATATATAATTTAGTATATAAATTAAGTATATATTATTTCTCCCCCAAAAGTTTAATGTCTGGACTTTTCTTCTCTGCACAGTTTGCAACTATAACTAATTCAATATTCTTTTGATAAATATTCACTAAAATGTAAATGCCTTTACCTTCACTGTTTTACAGATAAGTTCAAGTTATAAACGGTTATAAACACTTTAAAGCTGCTACAAATGATTTACACAGCACGCCAAGGCTGAAAAGTTGAATACGATGAAATAAATTCTATAACTGAAGAAAGGCTTTGTTAAGGCAAGAGAAAACATTTTAAGAAAAGACTATATATAAATATTCAGAGAGATAACTACAACGGATATTAAGATACTACCTCAGCAACTTCCTCAAATATTTAAAGTACATAAAATCAGCTCTTATCTTTACAAGACAGTTTCTGGTGGAATATCAGGCACAATTCTTAACACCACCTGAAGACCCTGCAGGATCCAGCCCATGCACTTGTCTCATCCTCGTCTTGCGTCACTGTTTTCTCTATGCTCCAAGAGAAGGACTCCTTTGAGCTCTTAAGCACGCAATGCTCCCTCTGCCTGGTTCTCTCTCCCTTCCTCCTACTCCTTTTTGCCTTGTTAACTCACTCTCATCCTTCAGATCTCAACTCAAATGTCACCTCCCTTCCCAGGGAAAAAACTTTCTAACCACCCTTCCCAGACTTAGACAGGTCCTACGTTAGAGCAGTTACACAGTTTGTAATTACACGTTTATTTGCATGACATTAACACTTGTTTCCCCCACTAAATCCGTAAGATTAGAGGGCACCTCTGTTGTCTTCACCATAGTACCTCAGCACCCATCACATACCAAGCACACAGTAGGAACACTGTAATCATCTGTGGAATGAATGTTTATGAAAAACGTATAAATCCTTTGATCTTCCAACTCGGAACAACCTTTCTCACAAAATTACTTAGCAAATATGCTACAGTTTACAATCTGAAGAGCACAGGAGAAAGAACGTGAACTTTAGAATAGCTTTTACAAGCCATGTGAACCACAGAAAATTAAATTGGCTAACCTCCTCCTGCTCATTTGTCAAGTGAGATTACATCCACTTCCTAGTATTGTCAAGAGGATTACACGGAAGATGATATGTGGAGGAAAGCGCTTGTGTAATGAAAGAATCACTGAAAATGATTTCTCAACTCCCTCCCCTCCCCTAAAAATTCAAGAATGAGGAGAAGGAAAATAAATCTGTAATGGACAGAGAAAGCCACCTCACTATCGGTCCCACCCTTTCCCCTCCCTGTTGCATACGGAAGCCCTTGGGTTTGCAGGGGGAGACTCCTTTCTCCCAGGCTGAGAGACTGCTAAGCCCATCAGAATTGCTGGTCCTTTCCCTACAGGAGGAAAAAGAAGTCACCTAGCCTATCCAGGGGCACGCTGGCCTCAGTGATTGGTTCAGAGTGATCAGCTCCGAGTAAAGCTTGGAATTTTAATTAATGGTTTGGGGAAGACACACTCACTCCTCCCGGATGTGAAGGAGGAAGCACATAGCCCTAGTTTCTGCTGGGACCCTCAGCATGGTGAGCAGACAACAGAGAAAGAGGGAGCTCAGAAAATGTCAGAGACAGAGGCAGAGCCCTGGTCAAACTAAACCTAAATCTCACTATCAATGAACTTTTTATTACACAAATAACTTTGCTTATACTATTTTAGCCAGCATGAAATATTTGTTTTTCTTACAAGCAAAACAACACTAATTTATACAAAGACCTATTGAACTGCGTGAGATATTTTCATGTAAACATCTGCAAACTATTTAAATTAAAAATTAACAGAAATAGAGCCTTGATTTCATTTTATGATTTTTGCCTAATTATTTTAAAGTAGATAATAGACCAGTGATTTATTTAGGGTTTTAAGTAATATTCCTAAATTTTACAGAAGTTGTGGCCTAAAAACAATTGTAATAAATTACATAGCAAAAGTTGCAAGTTGACAGGTCTTATTATTTTTTCTGTTTGACAAAGATAAGGTCATTTTCTTTAGGGTATAACTTTTTTTCCTTGTGATTAAACGATTTTTCAATTCCTTCATAGGCATTTGATTTATCATTTTGTTTTAAACCTATACGTACACAAACTTCGATGTGGAAGGCCACATTCTATGCACTGCATTTCTTGTTTGTTTTTTCCTGGACTACAGCCTTTCGGGAGCTCAGCAATTGAACAGGAGAGTGGTAATACTTTTAGACCATAAAATAGTATTTCTAAATGCTTACCAAAATCAATTAGCCTTTCACTCTTCATTAAGCTTTTGAAAAATGACTTGTTCTCACAAGATGAATGTGGAATGTATAATTATTTGAAAACAAGGGTACTGTACTTAAATCTGACATATTTTGACCACACAGTTAATTGATTACTAGATATTCAATTAGCAAATGCAACTCATGCTTAAGTCAGTGAATATGTAACTAAAAGATAGCTTTGATCTAACAAATATGTAACACAAAGAGAGCCATGGGAACGGTTTTACCAAAAGAAAGGTGGCAGTTAACAAAACAGTTAAAATTACGATATCAGTTTTGAATATATGTCTAGACTGAACACTAATATATAGATTTTTCCTGTGTAAGCAGAAGTCTTCATCAAAGCACACTGCTGACCCTAAACCCAATGAAACAAGAATTACGTAAGACTGAATTAACTGATGAGGAACATTTAATCATAGCTATTTGTTTACATGTTGCTGCTGTTTTAACATCCTATTTCCTCACGAAGATTTGAGGAAGATTTTCATCCTTTTTTCTCTTTTTGAGCTATATCTAACTTTCAGTTTTGTAGACACCGTTTTTATATAAAATAAAATGAAACATTTTAAGAGTATCTAATACTCACTGATCCCTCCCGAATTCAGAAATTCCTTATGAGTCTTCATTAGGAGCATAAAAATAGAGCATGTGTTTTATGACTGATGAAATCTGTTTTGAATATAACTTAGGCTTAAATTGTCAGCAGAAGTTTTTTGCAAATCTTTGTGGGACATAGCGGTTATAAAGTGGCAGCCGTAATGTGACGTTAATTTAACTCTTGGCAGAACTTTAGAACTTGCCTTACTTCTCATTTTGTAGATGCAAGTAAATTAGGGGTGGAAGATGGGGATGAACCTATGTCCCACTTTCCAGCTACTAGAACCATGAGACCCTTTTAAGATCATGCAGTTGATTCCCTAGTTTACTCAGAGTTCCATATATTCTGAAATTCTATTTATTATAAGTTCCATCCTTTCATAAGATCAATTATGGTGAGAAAAGTTCATCTGAATTTAAAAAGATGGCCTCGTTTTAGCCAAAGCAGCTCTGGAGTTGATAAACAAATGCCTCCTTATCTCAGAGTAATTTAGGTGCTAAACTGATTAAGTCAACGTGATAAATACAATACATTTTGCTAAAAATATTTTTGGGTTGTTGAAAAGTTAGAGATAAAAGGTTCCCAAATAGGGATTGGTTAAATAAATAATGGTATATCTATTACAAAGATGCGGCAAACACTATAAAGGATGTACAACCGTAAGCTAAGAATGCTATGACACCATTTTGTTAAAAATTTGGATTTCTGTATATTTACTAAAATACAGATTTATAGTTGTATAGGGCTTTTTTGGGGGGGAGAAGGGTAGGCTTTTGGGGAGCAAGGTTTCTTACTTAGATCATTGATTGTTGTCATTGCTGGTGATATTTGCCTTTCTTCCTAATTCTTCTGGAATAAGTTTTATAAATAGTAATCAAGCATATTTATAGGGGAAAGAAAACTACTTGAATTAATTCAAAAATTATATTCAACAATTCAAATAAGAGTATATGCACTAATAAAATAGGGCAGCTCCTCTGTGCCTCCTGGCTAGATCCTATACATCCTGGTAGAATTAGTTTACAGTTTTACTTTCTAACTCCTCACTCCCAGCTTCCACCTAACTTTGTCCAAGCTGACTGAGACGAGGTTAAATCCTCTTACTGAACACTTTCACAGGGCCTTGAACTTACTCCTCCCAAAACTTTGCATGGTTATAATTTGGGTGAATATCAGATCAATGCTTCTTTCCCCACTAGAGCAAATTTCTCTCTGCATCTGATTCACTGTTGTGTCCCAGAGGCTTAAAATACATGCTATCATATCCTAAGAGGTGCTCAAAATTTATGTGTAGCTCCCTTGCCATACACATGGAATGATCCTTAAAATGTGGTAGAATAAGAAGCATTTTATGTCTTAACAAAGATAAACACCATAAGTCCACTTAACTTATTTAAAGTCTGATTTTAGGAGATGAATAACTGTTGCCTTTCACTCATGGAAGAGATTTTTAACATAAGGGATATAATTTGGCCTATAACATGTCTGCATGAAACAAATTACTGTAATGGAACTTTACTGCACTGTAAAATGTCATCAAATGAGAATAAAGGAGTCTCATTGTCTGTGTTTACACATTTCGTGCAGAGGGTTCAAGTGCATTCATCTGGAATTCAACATGCCCCAAATCATGGAAATATTACACTTAATATTTGCAACATTGATTATAAAATCTGAACAAACAGCAAAGAGCACATGAAGGTCCTGAAATTTCAATATTTGCAGGCTATGCAAATACGTTTAAATAAATTACAGAAAATATTCTGTTCACATAGATCCCCAGGAGCCAAACAAGTGTACACTAGAAGGCTATTACAGCACTCCCACGTGAGAGAAGCAACCAGCAATCCGGCTCAGAAAAATGTTCTTCCAGTCACTACAAACCTTTTTGTTCATGATGAATTTCTATCATAGCAATACATTACAGTGATACTAATGATACTGAGCTTCTAGAATACAGGTTTGTCGAACACTTGGTTCTGCATATATAACCTTGTTATGGTTTGAATTTTTGGTGGGCATAAATACCTCACTGCCTCAGCTTCCCTTTCTAGACAATGCATGGTTAAAGAATAGATCTGTGTCTTGGCATCCTTGGTTTGGGCACTATGAATTCACTGAAGAAAATGGGAAAACCCCAGCCCCAGTGAAAAGCCACTTCTCTATTTCTAAAAATAGATAAACCTCTTAGCAGATAAGGTAAAGAAGAAATCTCTCAAGGTACAGAAGCACAGAAAAGCAGAGAGAGAGTATTAACTGTCTTTGTTCAGTCAAGCTGAGATAGAAAATGCATACTAGCCATCCTGGAGACATTTGCAATTTGGTTGAGAATTACACAGTTCTAAGGACGTGAAATAGGAAGGAGAATCAGTTTTGTATAACAGTAAATACATTACTGACAGATTGACTTGTTTAAATGATTACGTAATTTTCAGCAAACAATTCATCTACATGCTGCCTTCTGTAATCACTCGGACATACATGTATGATTATCACCAATTAATTTATCCAGTGACAGCTCTGAACAAATGAAGAACTGGATACTCCTTCACCATCACAAAGGTCATGTCTTCTCTTTTCCCCATTTCCTTTTCTTAAGAGGGCCAACGAGAAGGAAAATGATGAAATTTCCTTCATGTGATTTCCCAATCCCCATCTCTACCATCAAGAGATCCTTCACAAATTACTATGAATTTCACATATACCAAGTGAAAAGAAGATAAAAATCCATATGGGATCTGATATAAAACCTCCATTAAAAAAAAAGGAAGATAAATTCAATGTTAAAAGCCTTTGTATCACTCTTATCTATATTTTTATATTTAATATCATTATAGCATATGCTCCCTCAAGATTTTCTGAATGCTTCAGAAGTTATTTTTCAGAACAATGTCACTTAAGTTCATCTTCCTCATTAGTAAAGTTACCAGTTACTGAACAGAGTACGAGGAAAGTAAGGAAATGTTTCACATGGGACAAAGCCACTTAAGGAAGGCTTTTGGAGGTAAATGGATAATATTTGAGAAAACACTAGAAACTGATGAATACACAGATTTAAGGAAAAGATGAACAATTGTGCTAACCAGATACGTAGAGAACTGCAGGAAATCTGACTTGGTAGGAAAATAAGTAATCATATTGAAGACTAAAATGAAGCCTCACCTAATAGGAAGAGATTGAAAATGATGATAAAGACATTAGATTCTACCAGAGATATTCACAAAATGCCCCTTTTTAGGGAGAACAAACTGTGAGGCAGAGAGTCAATAATTGATGAGCCATTTTCTAAATTATTTAACAACTACTATTTCAACCTGAATATAATCCACTTGAAATCTAAACATAAATACTGCTATTACAGCTTAATAGAATCTTTCAAAAATTGACTTATAAACTAAGAATATTGGTTGAAGTCAAGAAATCAGGGAATCGTTTAAAAGCTTTTTATAAACTATTTCATCAAGAATTTTTAAACACGAAGATTTTTTTACGTAAAAGAAAATATTTTTCAAAAAGTATTGGTATTAGGAATTTGAATTTTTAGTTCTTTTTTAAAAGTCAAGTTGCCCACCAGAGAGTCCAATAGGCACCATCTGTTATGTCAGGAGCAAGTTTTTCATCCATTTTGAATCAGTCATGTATGACCATAGATAAGAAATAAAAAAGCACTGTTATGAGAAAATTATTCACAGTTTCATTCCTATAGTTACAAAAAAATAAATAAATCTGCTGAGTCAAAGCTATTGTATGTCATTTGCAATTGTCATAAAAAAAACAATTTTTACTACCTTGTTTTCAAAGCCAAATTACTCAACAAAATATTGAACGTTTCCAAAGCAGTCGGTTAATTAGCTTTTATGCAAATATCAGTCTGCATATCAACTATTTCTATTCAGAATTTCTTTTGACCATGTTTAGTAAATCTGTTCAAAACACTGTTTGTATTTATATCAAATGGAAAACTGGTTTTAAAAATTACAAGTACTCTGCACTAATTTCTATGGATAAGTACTATCATATGTTTTGTGTTTGTTATGATTCTCTCCCATATTGTATGCAGTTTATTTTTCCAGATTCTAATTCCAACCTTTCTTAGGGGCAAGCACTAAATTACTGTCTATTTATTGCACTGTATTTCCACTGCCAGCAATAATGAGTAAGAAACCAATATTCTTTTGCTCACATGCTAATCCTCTGCGAAAATTAATGATAATAAAGATCGTGATCTCTTACCTGAATCCCTAATGGCCAGATGCGTTTTGAAATTCAGAGTTTTTCATATTTTAGAAAGGTAAGAAAGGGCATATTTAACACTTTACCATTAAAAACAATAATCTATCAGGAGGGAGAGGTATGAATGTTCCTACTACAAATAATCTCATGTATGTTCCGATCGGTTTGCCACAAATATGAGCCAAATCTACAAAATAATTTTATTTCAATTTTCAGAGCTTTTTGGATTTAGAAAGTCTGGATAATGAATTGTATACAACCTACATATTTCAATTTTTAATATCTAAAAGAATGACTCATGAGGTCACATTCTGTAGTTAAGCAAATACACAACTGACGATAATAAGAAATTTATACATAAATACTTAAGCATTGAGTCCTACATCTTATGTTTTCCCAATGACTATATCCAAAAACACAAAAAATACCAGGAGAGGATAGTGAACATTTCTCATCGCAGTAAGATTAGGATGAACCCATCTCCACAATGGAAAGAGCGAAAAGCCTGTCTAATGATCCTTTATTCAAGGTTCAACAAGCACATCTTTCTTCCTTAGCATATAAATAAATTTAAGAACTCTACCAGGCTTCCCAGATTTACATAAGCCAGATCTATGCAAGCAAATGCACAACACTGTAAATTTCCTATTTTACATTTTCATTTGACTCAAGTCCAACAGACGAACATGCTCATTCTTTTAGACAGAAGAGCAAAAGAGAAATCAATTGAAAAAAGAAATTCAGAATTGTTTTGATTTCACTCTCTAAGGGCCAACCACAGGATAAAAGGCTTTGGAAATGGGAAAAAAGTGTACATAATGTGATCTTGATTTCACAGAGAGTTAGAGTGGAACGGAAGTCAGCAATCACCTAGTGCACACCTTCATTTTACAGATGAAGAAACATCAATTTACAGGGACCCGTTCAATTCCATGTGCAACCAGAAGCAGAGCAGGGTTTCCTGACATTTTCCTCTAAGCCATTTGGCTCTTGTGACTTTGCACACTGAGCTTTGCTATGGCAAGAAACTTCTGATTACTTTGTGACAAGATCTAATCTTTCTTCCTCAAAATACTTCTGAACATAAAACCAACAGACTAAAATCTACTGTCCAAAGTCAGCCAAACCCCACCAGAAACACTTTCCCTCACAGGTGACTTCCTCGTCTCCTAATTAATACACCTAGGATGATGCAGAAGAAGAAGTTTACTTCTTCATCTATTATATTTCACCTTTGATTATTATTAACAAAAGAAGCTATTCAAATTGCCAAAGTAGAAAGGTGTTTTCAAAGAAAATCACTTAAAATATCGCAAAAATATCTCAGTGATTTTGGGCACTGAATAAACATTCTATTAACTAAAGTACTGGTTAATAATCAGCACATAGACTCAATTCTGTCATATCAGCTTTTTTCAAGAAATAAAAATAGGCTTGACATTTATGAAATTACACAGACTAACAAAGAAAGAATTGATAAAACTAGGACCAAACCAAATCCGGTTAAAATTCTACAAGGTGTACTGATGACTCTAAGTTTTACGTTTTTTAAAAAATCTGTTTCAGTTTTAGCAGAGGAAACATACCCAGGTACTTGCCCGAATTAGTGGTAAACAAGCAAAAACACTTCTTAGTACCTTAATTAACACATTTCCATATGTGTTCGCTTTAAGAAGGCATTTAAAATGTTTATTTGATTATACTTGCATTCTCAAATGTGTCTAGCTCCCTTCTTCTTCTCCCATTCTACATACTAAAATAAATTCTGTTCAGGTAATGGACATTTAATAAAACAAAGAAAACATTTCAAGGCCAGACTTCATAGTACTAATATCTACCTTTCTCTCCCCTTTTAAAACCAATGAGTACTTTTATGCTTAAAGTCTGCAAGGTGACAAGAAGGATACTGAAGTTGTCATCAGTGTCAAGGAGTTCAAATTTATCGGTAAGCGAGTGAAGGAGAAACATTTGAGACAGCTAATCTGAAAGAGATGGATGGAAGATGCCTGCACAAGATATTCATACCTTACTGAAAAGAAGTAATTCGAAAAGAGTTAGCTTTCTGACCGGCAAAGAGAAATAAAATTTACTCCCATAACATTCATAGATTTATAGTCATAAAAATGGACCATCTATCTGGTCCCCTCATTTTATAGGTAATGAAATTAAGGCCCAGAGAGGTCGATCGATGTGCCCTTTGTTACACAGCACCTGGTCCAGAACTTAGGTCTCCTCAGGTCAAGATGCCTTTCATTAAATTTTACCAATTTCATGATTATTTAATTGAACTTGTACAGCATATTTATTAACATTTATATGTAGCAGAACACCAGCTTTTGCTCCAAGTCTGAAATCAATCAATTTAAACCAATCATGAAATGTATTTAGCAGCCAAATGTGAAGAAAAAGTTATTTTTCCTCTGTATAGTGTTTCCTCAGCAAAACAATTTTTGTGAAAGGAGACATATCAAACTCTCTTTGGCATCAATTTTGAAAATCCATATTAGTTATCAAAGCAGAGTTCCTAGAACAATGAGGTAACTCTGTTGAAAATTATTTTCGCTAAGTTCATGAGAAACAAGGAGAGCAAAAATTTGTCTAATTTTATTTTTTTAAATGGATGAGATTTTCACTTTAGAAGCGGAGTGGTTTTCAACAACTGCACATTCATATGTGTGCCATAAGACTGTACCATAAAATTGCCACATACCTAAGTACATTTATGAGAAAAAAATGTTTAAAATCTTCAGTCAGTTTGAATTAAAAAAAGCTATCAGTTACCTTTTCCTATACCAATGAAGCTCTTTGATTTGTCTCATCACATTGTTAAGTATTTTTCAAAGTTAACATATAGGTAACTCCAATATAAAAAGATACTCTAAAACGTTTTTTAGAGAAAAACTCTACAATATTCCATATAAAATTTCATTTTGAGTGATATCAAAATCATATACTTCAGAAATTATGCATCAGTTTAAACTTTGTTGGAAAAGCTATCAACTCAAAAATATTTAACTTCCTTGATATTAAAATATTAAAGTAGTTTTGCTTTCTCTTTTAGAAGCATATCTGTATCAGGCATTCTCAGGAAAGAAAAGGCAACTAATTCTGGAGGGGAGCAATGGAAAGTCTCCCATGGGTGCCAAAAGAAACAAAAACGGAAGAAAAAGAAAAAAACATGTCTCCATATAGTTCTTTAAGAATTGAGGAAACTGTGGGACCTTAATTTTGAAAGTGTGATTCCTACGAAAATAAAGGCCCGATATAAAAATAGATAGTTTGATAAATAGCAAAGGTGAAGCTGAGTGAACCAGCAGTTAAATTGCACTCAGAATATTAAAGAGGAAAAATGGGAGAATGATGCCAATTTTAAAAGACTGTATGAAAATATCAAAATGACAAAAGTTTCTCAGAACTCAAAATGCTAAGAAAAATAGAATCATTTTTACCACTTTTAATGAGCTGATTTGTGGATACTTCAAAATTCAGATCATTCTTTTATGTCAGTCTAATTGCGACATCACCCATATCCACTCTGACATCTAAAATTGCAAATATCGATGAAGCTTCTTCACTGGATGATGTCATTTAACAGAGGAAACAATATAATGGCTTAGAAATATTCATTAGAATTGAAAGGAAAATATTTAAGCCTTAATTTACTTCCACCTAAAAAAATGACAGAGAACTAATGAATGCTGGCAATGTTCACGTCTGCCCGCCTCCGGTCCCAAGGCCTTCCGCCTCAAATATGCGCCCTCTTAACCTACTCCAACAATAACAAGCAGGACTCTGAGTAAGCAATTCAACGTGAGTATCCCGTTATGACTAAAAATATTACAAAACAAAAGAGAGCTTTTAAAAGCACACGAGAGGTTTTATAAATATGACAAATATTAAGCCCTTGAGAGAAATGACATTCACATTCAGAGTAACAGAAAGTAATAAGAAAAGTAACAAGAGACCGAATTCAATAATTCATTCTCATCAGTTATGAACAGTCAGAACTCTGCATTCATTCAACGAAGTACAGAGTAAAGGATTATTGAAGACCTATTCTGTGCCACCGTGGCTGGTGAATTAAAAGAGACAGGGCCCCTGAACTCAGGAAGTTTCGAATCTGGCCAATGTTGAAAATAGCTCTTCTTCTAAAGTGAAAATCTCATTCATTTAAAAAGATAAAATTAGACAAATTTTTGCTCTCAATGCTTTGGCAACTATGAACTAAGTGAAAACAGTTTTCAACAGAGTCGCCTCGTCGTTATAGGAACTCTGCTTTGACAACTGATATGGAATGCTCCGAGGGAAAACTACACCATAAACTGGAGCATAAAACAAGGGCACGTGACTTGCCAACAGTGCAGGAAAGGAACGTTCCCCAGAGAAAGCAATGATGGGGCAGAAATTTGTAGATGAGTCAAAGACAAGGATTGGAGGAGTTTAAATGCATCACCTTCATTCTTCAAAATTTTTCAGTTTTTAGCCTATAGCTTCCAAACTCAATATGGAACCCAGAGCTCCTCGTGGTCAGAGACTGCACTTTACTCCTCTGTGAGCCTGTAGTACCTGTAGCCCCTGGCACAGGGCAAGGTGCAAATCATATCAGCCTTAACACATTTTCCTGAAAAGAACTGAAAGCAAGCCTGCAAGTAAGGCAGATCACCTGAAGTGTCTTACGTTTTAAAAATATAGTCCACATCTACCAATGCCAAAAGTTTTATCAAAGCTGTAGACACAGCATCTACATGAAGAACAACAACACGAAAAGAGGGATACAGCATGAGTGGATCAGTGTACATCTTTTCCAGAGGAAGCCAAATCCAGAGGGAAGCAGGAGCAGTAGGCGTGGGGACTGGGCGAACTCCAACAGAAGGAAGTATTTGGCACGCGAGCGCCAGGGCTGACTCACAACGTGTCCAAATGTGCCTCCAGCTCTTTGTACAAGGAAGTAGCTCAAATGCTCATTAAAAGGAGTGGAGGTGGTCATAGAAATACTACAGCCCTGCCGATAGGGAGCTAAGGATAAAATGATTACCAAAACTATTCTCACTCAAACACACTACAAAGAAAGAGTCTGTGTTTTTCTCACAAACTTAAAAGGCCCTGAGGAATCTCACATGGTCTTGATTTATGACTATAAATGTCACCTTTACCATACAGTATGGCAATACCTTGTCCTTAAGCGGGAGGGTAGTTTCTAATGATACAGTCTTTCGGTTATTTCCACAAAAAGAAATTATATAGGAAACAGAGGGATGTATGATTCTAAGATGTGAATTCTCTCCCCAGTGCATCTTTACCTCTCCCCTCCAGATAAAAGGAGTCCTGCCTTTTGGGCAAGCAGAGGGGCCTGGCTCTGTCCTTTGGGAAAGGTCCAAGCTGGGGGGGACAGAGATGATCCAGGGGGACAAGCCCTGAGCAGTGCCTCCTGCACTTGCACACAACCAGCCTGCACAACCCTTGGTGGACCTGACCTTGGAGAATATTCAGGAGCCAGCAAGTCTACATCAGATGAGGATGCGAAACAGCTCCCTTGCGGGTTTTCCTGCACTGGGGAAAGGGAACTTTCTCAATCGTCGCTGTGTCCAAGCCAACTTTATTATTTGGAGCTTCATTCCCACAGGATTTGTTAATTGAGACATCGTTCGCAACATACAATACGCTTTACAGTGGTTTGTGATGCTCGTCAATGTAGTTCAATGAGAAAAAACAGCCTCCCTCTCAGATTTTGAAATCAAATCTGAGCTACTCATATCAGTAAAAATGTATTTATAAAACGGGTAAAGAAATAAAGCTTGGAAAGTAGCTAATGAAACAGCTTACACATACTTATTTTATTCATTATATATTCACTGAACACTTTTATGTACCAAGCACTTAATTAGGTCATTTAATAAAACACCTTAAATTCATTATTATCGTACAGTGAGGAAACAGAGACTCCAAGTTTAGAAACACTCCCCAAGTCACATCCTAACTAAGAAAAAAAGTGAAGCTTCAAAGCCAGATCTGTCTGGCACACAGCTAAGTAAGAGAATTTTTTAAAAAGTTCGGAGGAGACAACTCGAAGCAATATGGCATAGCTGTGGAATAACCACATATAAAGGAACCAAACTGTCAGCTTTCTAAAAAGAGGCACAGAAATACCATAGGAGTAGGTGGCATAGCCATAAACAGCTCAAGCTCTAAGAGATGCTTTTATAGCCAGGATTTGAAGGAAATCTTGCCTAGATGCACAGAATTAGAAAAACTATCTAAGCAGTTGCTTACAAACTGATGAGGCTAACATTAGCAGTGCCATTTTGAAATACAAACACTGACAGAAAAGAACATACTGATTATGTTTTAGAAAGACTGGCTTAGGACCTAACAGATCTTCTGCTGCTGCGGCTTAACTGTAAATATTTGTTTTAGCACCAGTATTATATACTGTATAAACAACGGAAAATGTCTGCCATGGAAAAACAACTAGTAAATTGATAAATTACCCTTTAATTTATGTTACTTACCCCACTAATTTTACTTTAATTGTCAGCCATTATTAGCAGTAAACTCACGAAATTATGGTTGAATTTCACAGACATGCCCCATTTGAACATGTATTCATGTTAAGGAGCAACAGTCAGCCAATACTTTCCCAGATTAACAGCGATGATTCAAATATAAGATTTTTATTTGCACCTATGTATAAACATCTTTTTTTTTTTAAAAGATTTTATTTTTCCTTTTTCTCTCCAAAACCCCCCAGTACATAGTTGTATATTCTTCCTTGTGGGTCCTTCTAGTTGTGGCATGTGGGACGCTGCCTCAGCTTGGTTTGATGAACAGTACCATGTCCGCACCCAGGATTCAAACCAACGAAACACTGGGCCGCCTGCAGCGGAGCGCGCGAACTTAACCACTCGGCCATGGGGCCAGCCCCATGAGCCTATGTATAAACATCTTATTAAAAGTGTAAATAATTGTCTTTTTTTTTTTTTGCTTGACAAAGATTGTCCCTGAGCTAACATCTGTGCCAATCTTCCTCTTATTTGTGTGTGGGACACTGCCATAGCATGGCTTGATGAGTGCTGTGTAGGTCCATGCCCAGGATCCAAACCCATGAACCCCAGGCCGCCAAAGTGGACTGCACAAACTTAACCACTATGCCACCAGGCGGGCCACTTTAATTGCTTTTTTTTACTTTCGACATTAGCCAGCATTCACCTCTAGCTAATACACACAGACAGAAACATGCAAAATGGTTTATGAAAAACAACTAAATTCATTTAACTGTTATTAAACTACTACTCCAACCAAAAAAGTTCAGACATTTTCACTACAATTGTAACAATAAAAATATAAAGGAATATCATATACAGCAAAAATTGTAATATGTATTGCCTTTACAAAAAAAATAATTTTAAACAACATAACTACATTATTTTCCATTAATAAAAGAATAAATTGCAGACAAGTAGAAGAGGGGAGAATTATCTAACATTTCCCCATGCATCATGAGCAGGCATTTGTGATGGACACAGTCGTGATTCTTACTCATCTACACAACAATTCGTCAATATCAATCCACGTAGCTACAAATTCACTTCTGAACCAATCAACTTCTGTTTTCAGTCAAGGATAACCAAACTGATTTCTTTTCTGTGCTGTGCTGGCACATACACCGTGTCACTTAAAAGGAAACAAAGCAACACGTTTGATTAGCTATAATTTACTTTAAATGCACCTACTGAAAAGCATGCAATTTGCATGCTTTATAAGGTAGGTAAAAGGAAAGAATCAATTTTCACACATACAATACAATTTCACCAAGCTATTTATTTGTTTGTTCATTCCAAAAGCAGAAAGGAAAGGCATGTAATCTGAATAGACAATCATATTTTAAAGAATTTTTGCAGTTGGTTCTGAAGATATTTATAGGCATGTCACTGCACAGATGGAGGTTGACCCAAAGAGAATAATTTCTCCCAGAGGATTTCATATCCTCTTCTTAAACTTTAAAAGGAAACTAAATTTCTCCTAAATAAGTTTTAAAAAAATATTTCAATGTCTCTAGGACTTAAAACTTTGTGAAGAAACTTTTTTAAAAGTCTCTGTCCCTTCTTCTTAAAAGAAGATTTTTTTTAAATCTAAGGAATAAAAATAAACCCGTTTGGGGAAATCTGAAAATGTTCCCCACTGACGTATTTTTTCTTATGTTTCCTTTATTCTTCTCACTCAGTTTTCTCTTTTGGTATTTACCTTCTTTAAGAACTTCTTCCCCCATCTAATTGTAGCACTACCAGGATAATGTACTTCCCACCACAGGGAAATCAGAAACTCAATGGATCACACTACCGTAGAGCTCTAAAGGGCTTCCTAATTCATCTTATAGGCATGAAGAAACAAGAAAACAAAGAAAGGTTAAGAGATTTATTTGATATTATATAGCAAGAAAGGGATAGAACTAGCACAAGAATATAGTATTCATGCAAAACCAAACTACCTAAACGAAATTAAACATAAATCAGCCAAGAACAACTAAGCACTTCTCTCAAAAAGAAAGGCCCCTGGACTTTGATATCCAAATACTTAATCATATCAGTGTTTTAATCATCATCATCATTGTCATCATCATCATCATCATCACCATCACCAAAGCCTTGAGAAGGCAACTGTTTGATCTCGGGACTGACAAAGAACAATCTATTCCTAGGAGAGAATATACTGAATTTAACACTTAGGCAAGAATGTAAGAAGGAGAAATGTAATATCTTTCCTTTGCTTCTTAAGACAGGAAAGAGAGGACTTCATTTCAGGACTCTGAAGTAAGTTTTTAAATCAAGTATCTGAGAACAAAATGATAACACTTAAAAAAAATTATCATCCATTAAAGGCATCTGGAAGGTGATTCCCAAGGCAAAGCAATTTTTAGCTTCTTACCAATATTTGCATGTAAAGTAAAAGCTATTACCATATATAAAAGGCAAAACTACACTTTAACATTCATCGAGTAAAAAGGCTGAGCAAGATTAATAACATCTCTAATCAGTAAATTATTTCAAATGGCATCTGATAGCTGTTGACTGTTGCCAAGCTGCACTACAGATCGTTTCCAGTAAGCTGGCTATCAAACAACACCTTAACAACGTTAATTATCTGTTGCAGAAATATTCATGCTTTAGAGTGAACTCAAAGGTGCTCTTGATGCTGGACTGCCCCAAATATTCCTAGTGACTACAGAACTCACATCACTTTGCAGGTTTAGGAAGATCTGGTGTAATATGAGATGAACAGAAACGCTTTAAGCACATAAAACATCCACGCCTGAAAATTTTGGCAAACCATCTCTGGCAGAGTCAGTGACCTGTGTTCTCTAAATCCCATCTCCTCCAGAGCACACAGCTGGATTCCATGGTCCCAACAGGGCTGAGAAGCATATACTTTTTGGTATTAATTCTTACATGAGATTTTAGTAGTTTAACACAATAGACGTTGACTTCTCATCTATATCTCCGCACGTCAGAAGAGGGGGAGATTCTGTTCCACACAGGCACTGAGGGCCCCAGGTTTACTGACTATTGTGTCCCACCATCTGCTATGGCCACATCCTCCTCTGCATTCAATCACACGCACAGGAAACAGAACATAAAAGTCATGGAGAAGAGTTTCATGGGCAAAGCCTGGAAAGGGCATACATCATTTCTATCCACACTCCATTTCCTGGAACTCAAGTGCCAGATCATACCTAATTGCCAAGGAGGGTGGAAAATGCAGTCCTGTTGTGTGCCCAGGAAGAAAGG
This sequence comes from Equus przewalskii, assembly GCF_037783145.1. Taxonomy (NCBI): domain Eukaryota; kingdom Metazoa; phylum Chordata; class Mammalia; order Perissodactyla; family Equidae; genus Equus; species Equus przewalskii. The sequence goes on from NC_091850.1 coordinate 20,716,876, forward strand.
ATTTCAGGAACATGCAGAAGTCTGTGCTACAGCATATTTTAACATTATTAATACATTTGGCTTAATGAAAATTTAATTACTTTGAAACTCTTTCATTAACAACAGAACTTCAGTTTTCTAGTACCCTTTATTAGAAATTAATGGCAGAGGGGCCAGCCACATGGCCGAGTGGTTAAGTTTGCATGCTCTGCTTTGGTGGCCTAGGGTTCACTGGTTCGGATCCTGGGCACGGACCTACACACCACTTGTTAAGCCATGCTTGGCAGCGTTCCACATAGAAGAACTAGAATGACCTACAACTAGGATATACAACTATGGACGGGGGCTTTGGGAAGGAAAAAAAAAGGAAGATTGGCAACAGATGTTAGCTCAGGGCCAATCTTCCTCACCAAAAAGCATAAGGAAAAAAAAAAAAGAAATTAATGGCAGAGAAAAACAAATACAGGTAATTTTAAAGCAGATTTCCATAATCTCAAAAACTTTCACAAAAAACAACTGTTCAGTCCAGCTGTCCGTCATCCTTCAAATATTACACTGAAACATTCACTATGAAAACTGTAACATATTTTAATGGGACACAATGACAAAGGAAACAGCTTGGGCATGAAAAATAAAATCTGATCCAGCTACTTAGCCACGTTCCTTAATACTCTTACAAAGCTACAAAATTTTTAGAGCATGATATACAAAGAAAACGTAAAATACATAAAAAAGAAAAGAGCATATTACAAGAACTGTCTGGAAAAAAAGACAGAAAACTCAGGATACAGCCTTAGCAGTTTTTTTCAATCATTACCTGTTGCATACAAAGGCATGATTTCTTACCAACCAACAAGAACTTTTTTTTTCACTAAGGAGAAAACATTTCTATAAATTCATTCACTCTTTCTTGCTAAATGAGACACTGCTGTGTTCAAAAAGCATCTAAAAAGTTACAGGAGAAGGAGATAGCTGCAGCCACAGAATATTATAAATTTCATTCTCATATAAACCCAGGCTATTTTAACTATGCTCCACCCATCTGAACTAATCAACCACAGACAATGGAAGGCACAGAACAATACAACTGATTATTTAAGAAGTCAATTGACTTTTGGAATTCAGAGAAAATGGGAGGGTGGATTCAGTGAATTAAATATTCTCTCTCTCAGAATGTCAGTTCTGTATTCTGAGATAAATTACTCAATGCATGGACTACAACACAAGCCACAATTAGCTTAATGCTTTTTAAACAGTTGGCTAGTTTTCACATTCCAATAAATCATCTATCAAGGTATGACTGCATTAGAAAAGTAATACTGCCTCTGCAAAAAAAGAAAATCTTAGAGACTCCTATACCCATTGGTGTTTAAATGACATGTTTTCTGAAACAGAGGAGGCACCCACTGCCGCAGCCTGCTAACAAAAACTATGCTTAAGTGAGACAGACTTCTCCTAAGAGCACGGAGACCGCTGTGGGAAAGTTTCATACACAGGGCCATCAAAGGACTGGAAAGGTTTTATCCCAACTCAAACAGATTCCATACATAACCCCTTGCGCAAGGTAAAAGATCAATTCTTCTACCTCAGGTGAATTACTTTAATTAGATCATTAGTTTGCTCTTCTCTCCATAAATACGGAGGACACAGAAGAAGAGATATTAGAGCAAGAAAACAAGGCTGCCGCATATGGCTGTGCAAATGGTGCACTGCACAAGGGCTCCAGGCTGAGGGCTTCCAAGAGAGCTGTCATTTGCCTTCACTCTGCTCAGTAAGATTCGTACCTAGCACAGCTTGGCTAGGAGGAAGGGATGCTATTTTCTCATTCTCAAAGATCTATGTCAAATAGATATGGTGAGGGGAAAGAGGAAAGACGATCCCAAGAGCATGGTATATGTCAAGGAAATGCAGACCTCTGTAGTGTCAGGGGTTAGATGGTGTGGCAGATACTGCTCCTTGACTCCAATATTTATTTACTCTTTTCTCTATAGAAAACTCATGTTTAGCTTGGAACATGGCTGCCCCAAATCAAGATGACCCTTCCGAGCCTCCGCTGCAACAGGAATTATGATACGATCCCATGCTGGCCATTATGGTACAAACAAAAGTATCCTGCGGCAGCTTCTGGGATCCTCCTCTACGAGACAGCTGGTAAATGTCGCTTTGCCGCCTTCCCCCTCCATTCTTCCTTCTTGTTGTCGGGAACAGAGAGGGACACCACCCAGGTCCATAAAGAAGGGATGAGCTGAAAGAGCCTGGGTCCCTGAGCAGTGATCAGACTCGCTCTGAAAGAACTACATGAGAACGAAAAACCTTCTCGTTTAAGCCAGTGTTATCACTGGCTTTTTGTTAATTGCCGCCAAATTGCTATGTGAAGGCTCCAGAGCAGGAGGAGCTGGGAACACACAAGAGGGAATAAGACAAAACACACAACTTCCCCTGTTGTACGGCCTAGATCCCTGTTGAATGCAAACTGCTGCCTGAGTTAGACTCTGACAGAGAAATACGAAATATTTCCAACAATGTAAGCAATGCAAAATACACTTTTGGAGCAATAAAAGGAAGACTTCCTAAACATATTATCTGTGAAAGGTTCTCCATTAATGATCACATATTCCTGTTTTGGGGATTCATAACAAGGATAGAAATATGTCAAATATTTTCAAATAATTTTGCCTGAGGATTTTACGGTTTCTAACAGTTATACTTGACAAGACACTACAGGTTCTGTTAAGTCTCTTAAAAGTTCAATTACTGCATGAAACTCATCCAGAGTAGACTTGACTTTTCATGATGAAAATCATTTCTGAAGATGTACTGTATGCTTTCTTTCCAAGGGGTCATCTTTCTCTGGGGATGCTGTGAAAAGACTTCTTTTTATAATTTCCCTCTTTATCTTTTAAACTACTTAACTTCTGAGAAGGAAGTTTAATATTTCTTCTTCTTAAAACCTGCAACAAAGGAGCTAAATACCAACAATATTCTCTGTCTGAATTCCTGTTGGCAAACCTTCAGAGAGAAAAATATATATAAGCTTTCTCCACGGTTTTAAAAGCATTTCTGGCTTATCCAATAATATGTTTATAAATTTTTTCAAGAAGACATTATACAAGATTCCTTCTTTAAGAGAAAGAAGTTATTAAGGTCGATTTACCTGTGTATCACTTTCAAAATTTGGAATGCAAAGCTTCATTGCATTTTGTCAAAATTCCCCTCTATGGTCAAATTCTCAGATTTTAATACGAATTTCCATTGGTCCTAACTGTATAATTCCTTGATGATTAGACTCTCATCTTCCCTTTAACCTAATCAAACTGGGCTTCTGTCTTGTTAACGTAATCAGCAACTTCCATGATCCCCAATCCAATAGTCACTTCTCTCTCCCTATCATAGCTGAATTCTCATTAGCACTGGATGGTTAACGTGTTCTTTTTCTTGCAACACTTTCTTTTCTTGGATTCCAAGACACCATCCTCTCAGTTTTTATGTCTATGTTCCCTCCTTAATTTCAACTGCTGAATCCATCTTCTTGCCTGGCCTCTAAATTACGGAATGTTCCAGGGCCCAGTCCTGCAACTCTTTCTCTTCTCTATCCGCATAGATGTTATACCATCTATTCCTGGGCTTTAAATGTCACCTCTAATTCAATGAACCCCAAAACCATCCTTCCTACTCTGACCTCACACTTAAACTCCAGGCTAGAACTCTAACTTCCTATTTGACTGACTGTTGATTCCCTACCCCACTCCCAAATCTGCTCTGCCCCAGACTTCTCTACCTTTACCATCTAAATATTTGCTCAGGCCCAAAACCATGGAATCATGATTCATTCCTTTTCTTTCGTTCCCACACTAACCCCCCACATCTGTCTACTGCAACCGAAGTCTCAGGACACCAGTTTCAGAAGCTGTCCACCGCTCTGTGTTTCCTCTTCTTTAACCCCAGGGCAAGCCACCATCACCCTTCCCCTGAATTTCTTAAATGCCTCCACCCAGTATCCCAACTTCTTCTTGGCTTCTCCAAATAATCCATCGTGTGCAAGCGAGAAGCAAGCGAGAGTGATCTATTTATAAATTATAACTTATTTACATATCATGTAACTTTCCTGCTTAAAATCCTCCAATCGCCTCCCTTGTAGTTAGAATAAACTTCAAATTTCTTAAAATCCCCTGAACGACCTTCCCCTTTCCTCTTTGCCTTGTTCACTGTTGTTAACACAGTACCAAGAACAGTGACTGATACGTAGTAGGTGTGCAACCACTATTTGTTGAACGAATTCATGAATGGAATAAATATAAAAAACATAGTAAACTTTACAGTATGTTTATCCAAACTCAGTTTACATTCCCTAGTAGCAAAAAAACTAAATATTTTACCAAAGTCCTTTAATCTGAGAATCTTAGTGTTATACAGGCTTTGCGCTCATTTAATCACAAACCTTTTGATGAGCAAGTATCAAAAAATATGACACTCACTGTATTGATACAACTGTTAAACCAGAACTACCCTACAACATATAATTATTGTCTCACTGTAAAGCCCTGTGCCACATCATCTAGTCATCCTCCTTTGTAGTTTAACAGAATTCTAATGTAAGGAATAACAGCTTGTTCCTTTCTTCACAGAAGGCTCCAAGTTAGCAATTCTCAGCCTCCAATGTGGAAACACAAGAGTCTAACATGATCATTTCGAAACACAGCAAAATTTTGGAAAGAATTACTCATTTTGATAAAGCATAATAAATATTCAACATTCTTGCTACAATGTCGGTTTTAGCCATTTGGATGTACTTTCACCAGTGAGAGTTGAAGAGGAATGGAATTACAGTTAGAAATCTAATAGTGTTCATCTTTAAAGAACAGGTAAAAAGAGCTTGAATTATTCTCGTATATAACATGAGAATGAGAAACAGCTCTGTACATATCTGTTCTGTAAAAACCTAATAGTTATAATTTCCAATTATATACAGGCATGGGAATTTGCTAATATAAGTTAAAAGGTAAACATACTGTGTATTATAATTTAAACATTAGCTTTTCTTCTAGTCTCTTAATTAACACTTACTTGTTCCCTTTGTTACTATTGCCTGTGATATGGTGGTCTGAATTAATTGTTTAAAAATAAACATTTTAAAATTCTGACTAATCATATTGTCTTTTCCTTGCTAAATGGCCCATTTGGGTCACCTTTATTTGCAGTATTTCATTTTTATAAAAGGCCTTTATGAATACTAGGACACTCTGACACACACATTCCCCGAAAGTATGCAGTGCAATTTCCCCTCCTCCCCCAATATGGGGAAGGAGTTCATGAAAGTATGAGTAACTTCCTAGAAAAGTCATAAAAATATAAGTGAATTCATAGAAATTTGCCACAAAATATGAAATGTATTCATTATGAACAGTTTGGCAGGGTGTGTCGGAGCATTTTGCCTCCTACCTACTGCTCTCCCATTAAGCTCGTATGGAAAGATCACTAAAGAGTGCAAACACCAGTGCTTTCAGAAAGACCATGTGAGATATTTTTTTATTATGGTAATTTTGGCTGAATTTATGCTATTGTTTGTGGTCTTTTGAGGGTAGTGAAGAGGAGGCAGTGCCATGGGTCAAAAATTAACATGCTGCTTGGGTTCAGCATGGCTGGCTGACCACTGATTTCTGTTTCATGATGAATGCTTACCAAAATGAGAGTAAAGGAAAGACAGAAAGAAGGGGAGAGCCATCAGCGGAAAGGAGCTTTCTAACACTTTTGGACAGAGAGAAGGAGCTAGAAAAGCGTTAAGTGATTTACCAGAATGGAAAAGCTAGTGATGGGCTACCTGCAAGAATGCATCTCAAGGAGAAGAGAAGCAATTTGCCACCTTAAGACACTGGAGCAGTTGAGGACTTTCAGGCATAGTGAGCTGGAGGGAGCCTAAAACCAGGAGCTGATTGCAAGCTGCGCACAGAATTGGAGGCCCAGGTCCCTCCTGGTGACCATTCACATCATGAGGCCTACCAGTCTACAAGCCCTGTTCACACACCCCAGAGCTTCCAATAACCTCGCCAGTAACTTAACTTCCCAGAGCTCATTTCCTCATTTGTAAAATGGGACTAATACCTATCTGTACTTGTTTTCTACCGCCACTGTAACAAATTACCACAAACTCAGTAGCTTAAACTTACATAAATTTATTACCTTATAGTTCTAGATGTCACAATTCCAAAATGGGTTTGACCAGGCCAGAATCAAGTTGTCAGCAGGTCCATATTCCCCTCAGACGCTCGAGGGGAAAATCCGTTTCCTACATTTCCACCTTCTAGGGGCTGCCTACACTCCTTGGCTCATGGTGCTTTCCTCCATCTTCACAGCCAGCAGCACAGCATCTTCAAATCTCTGACTCTGACCCTCTGCTGCCTTGATTATACCTCCTACTTTGTCTCTCCTGCCTCTTATAAGGATCCTTGTAATTACACCAGGCTCACTATGGTAATCCAGGATAATCTCCCCATCTCAAAATCTTAATTTGATCACATCGGCAAATTCCTGTGTGTCACGTAAGGAACACATTCACAGGTTCTGCGATTAGGATGTGGACATTGTAGTGGCCTTTATTCTGTATACCACATTACCTTGTCAAATTATTGAAAAGATAAGTGAAATTATCCAAATAATAACAGTGCAATAGCTAATGTTTACTGAGCACTCAATATATGCCAAGCACTCTTCTAAATCCCTTAGAGATTTAACTCATTGAAACCTCACCACAGCCCTATGACGCACAGACTACTCACCCCATTTTACAGACAAGGAAAATGCAGCACAATGACTATGCCAAAAGTCACACAGCAAGGATGTGACAGAAGGTGAATTAAAACTCCCATCCTCACTCTCTTAACTGCCCTGGGTAAACACTGAGTAAATTTTAGTGGTGGTGGTGATTATTACATCTCTACATTGAGTTTATTACATAAATCTCATGCCATGAACATAAAAACATGATAAAGATCAAGCCCAATGTCAGCATTAGAACTTGAAACAAAAACACTTTATGTGCCTCCTACTTTCCTATTTTCGATGTTGCTCACACCAAAGCACCTTTCTTCTTCTCCTCCTACCAGATCTGTATGTGTTTGGTTCCCACCCCAACTCCTCTCACGGCCTCCTGCACTTGTCTGTAGTGTCACTTATAACATTATTTTATATTATAATGGCTGCTTCTTTATCTGTCCCCTGACCTGTGAGTACCGTGGGGACAGGGACTTTTCTATACTCAGGGTGGCCGGTAGAGCCTGGTCTTCAGTGCTGACTGAATGAATGAGTGAAGAAATAATAAACCGTCAGAATTTAAAAACCTGGTAAGTTGTTTTGCCAAGAATCTTGAACAACTGCTACCATTTTGCACTTTTCTTAAAGTTAATTATCTCCCTATATTAACATAAAATCAATATGAAATTGAATAGATTCTGGAACATCCCTGTGTATTTGGTTCTGCAACCAACAATATAGTAATCAAAGCATGAAAAACATGACCGGTTTGTTGTTTCATAGGTGCTTTACAAAACAGTATATTTTCACTGCAGAGAAACATTAGATCTTTTCCAAAAGTTTTTTTTTTTTAAATAAAATGCCAGATATCTATTTCTAAATATATGGCTCTGGGATAAGCCTACAAAATGGTAATCCACAGCCAAAGGTCAGCACACACTGTCTGTTCTTGTTATTTTGGACATGAGATAATTTAGTTTCTGCCATTCCACTTTGTAATCTATTTCAAACCATCTTGAATAAAGTGAAGATTAATAAAACTTTAAATTGATAAAGAAGAAAATCATACTGTGCCATAAATATTTGTCAGAGATGGAAGAAACAATGACGTCCTTTGGGAAGTGGGTAAATCAATTTTGCAGAATAATCCTTTAGATTTTTGTTGCTCTGAAGGTTTACCATTATTGTAGCAATGCTAGACAAAACACCTGGCCTATCACTTACTCTACTCCTTTAACAGCAAAAATAGGATTAAAGGTATATTAACAATCACTATGGAAAATGGAAATAAAAGGTAAAGCAGCGATGTGTTTCACCAATAATGCTTTTGGCTGCAAATGTCAAAAGCCCAAACTGAGTTGACTTTTAAAATAAGACTTTGACTGTCTTATATAAGTGCAGAAATGTACGTTGGAGTATGTGGGCGGGGGGGGGGGCGGTTTACTCCATGACTGTTTAATTGTTTAATTCAGTAGCTCAACAACGTCATCAAGGACTCAAGTGTTTCCTGTCTTTTCTTTCCGTCTCTCTTAGGATATCAGTTTCACTTTTGGGTTAACCTCCACTGTGGCCCACAAAATGGCTGCTGCAGTCCCAGCATCACATCCGGACTGAGAATGTCTAAAGCAGAAGAGGCTTCATGTGTGCTTCCTTCTTAAGAGCACGGGAGTCAGTTCCAGAAGCATCACAGCAGCAAACGCCTGCTATCTCAGAGGCCAGACGTGGGTCCCACAGCCAGCCCTGAACCCATCAGGGTGGGGAGCAAGAGGGACAAGGCACATGACTGGATTAAACTAATTCGCTTTCACCTGACCTGGAGAGCAGGTCACTCATTTTCACTAAGGGTGATTTTGTGAACAAAATAGGTTTTCTCTTTGCATGAAAAAACATAGGAATTAATGCCTGACAGACACTAATGTTTGAAACACAGGGAAAAAATGGTGTCAGAAGAGTTAGTTCTACAGTAAGCCAAATTATCAAGTTCTGAAGAGGTAGGATGGGGGAGGAAAGGTTCCTAATTACATAGCTGTGTTTACCAGAGGAGGAATCATAACGTCACATTACACATGACCAGTAACAAGAAACCATTCACATTCTAAAAAGCAGTTAAACATACTAATATATGCGGAGGCTAGGAAATCATTCAAATATATATATTTGAGTGTATACCCACACACGTGTGTATGTGTATATGAATATATAATATAGAGACAGAAATACAGATACAGATAGATACGCCGAGGCTAGCTTAAATCATTCAAACGAGAACTTCTTAGATATAATAATTTTTAATCAAATATGTAGGTTGCAGACATGGAAACAAAATTATGTTCTTTTTCAAAAGTCAATAGCAGAGTTCCATTGTCAAATCTATTACACTTAAATACTGACACTTTGAAAAAGGAGAATGATGGGGCTGGCCCTGTGGTCGAGTGGTAAAGTTCGTGTGCTCTGCTTCGGTGGTCCAGGGTTTCACCAGTTAGGATCCTGAGCACGGACCCAGCACCGCTCATCAGCATGCCATCACCATGCTGTGGTGGCATCCCACATAGCAGAGCCAGAGGGACCTACAACTAGAATAAACAACTATGTACTGGAGGGCTTTGGGGAGAAGAAAAAAAAAGATTGGCAACAGACATCAGCTCAGGTGCCAGTCTTTAAAAAAAAAAAAAAAGAAAGAAAAAGGAGTATGAAATCCAAGAAAATCCATACCACAAAGGAGCACACACACAAAAAACAAGCTATTCCTTATCTTTCTCTACAAAGGTTCCTACCAGAATAAAAGAGTGGTGCAAAAACTAGAATCAGCAGGACTCAGTGAGATCCCATTGTTGAACCCATTCTAATCTCTGATTCTTCCAAATAGAAGGATTTCCTTTTTAAAAGGATATAAATAAGAAGCACGTGAGTACTTCTTTATTACTGTTGCTGATAAAGTTCTAAAGCAACAACAACCACTGCCTCATAAATTATCCCAAAATAGAGATAAAAATCAGTAGAAGATAGAATCTAAGCAAACATCCATGAAATTACAAGAAAATAATTCAATTTATACCTCAGGTTGAACCAGACATGCAAATAGATCTCCTTTTCATAACAGTAGCAGAAATGCACATATAAGTAACGAGCTGAGGGATGGTGTTCATTTTATCACCTTTAAATAATTGAGAAAGGACTATTTTAGGAGTAATGATGTAATGAAAGGAAAACGTAATAATTAACCCAAGAAAATTATTTACGTGTATTTTCCCTCACTGCCATTTTTTTCTGGCCAAAATCTGGACAAAGCTTCTCTCTATTGAAGAGTCATCAAATTCATTTTGCAAATATCCCTGAATATATATTCTCATTATCATTTATTCTCTCTCCCTCCCCACTCCTCCTGCACACACATTCATACACAAACACCTTCCTCAATCCATCCACCCACCTTTGACTCCAAATCTGTCTATCTCTCTCTCTCTCTTTTGGTCTCTTGGTATTTCTGTGTCTCTTATTTCTCCCTTTCTTTCTTCCACATTTTCCAACAGTAGTAGTGTTTAATGACACCAGCATCTTTGTAGGAGGAGCAAATTTCTGGATAAGTCCTGAGATGAAACAGTCCTCTAAACCTTGTAGCTACTGCACTGTCGAGTTTCATGGATTATTGCCTCCTACTATAATGCTTACTTACATGTGTTATCACTATTATTTTACACACTGCCTTCCTCTTAAACACAAACAGGCAGTGAAAGATCACTGGACTTTTGAGAAAAGCCTCCAACATGAACGTGGGAGACCAAAACAAACAAAAAAAGGGAACCTGGAGAAAACAGAACAAAGAAAGCAAAAGAATCATAAGTTGATAGAGATACAGAGAGCCAGAAGCGATTAAGTACATAGAACAAGAACAAAATGTTTTAAGAAAGTATTTCCAAAAGGAAAAAATAAGGAAAAAAAGAATAAAAGAATTAAGAAGGAGCCCTGGAAATAAAAAAAAATATTACACTGACTAAAAATTCAACAAAAGGGTTGGAAGATAAAATTGAGGAAATCTTGAAAAAGCAGACTAAAGAGACAGACATGAAATATACAAAAACAAAGATAAGAAACACAGAGGACCATTATAGGAAGTTCAAAAGCAGACCCCCAAAATATGTCCTGATGGAGGTAAAGAAATATTATCAGAAAGACAATACAAGAAAATTTCCTAGAAGGACAGGTGCCTCTACACTTAAAAGGCCTTGGAATGCCAAGTCAAATAGACTTTTTTTAAAATGTCTACTCCAAACCACATCACTGTGAAATTTCAGAACTTCAAGGATAAAGACGGCTCTGGAAAGCTTCCAGAGAGATACAAAGAAAGGTTACATATAAAGGAATTAGAATCAGAAAGGCACTGGATTACTCAACACTCAGCAGTGGCTATTAGAAGACTATTGAGCAATGTCTTCAAAATTATGAGGGACAGTGAGTTCCAACCCAGAATTCTGACCCTTCTCAATCTATCAATTAAAATGAGAGTCAAATCGAGATATTTTAGAAATGCTCAGACTCAAAAAATAACTTCCAACACAACTTATCTTTGGCCACTAAAAGGGTATATATGTTTCAACAAAACAAGGAAAGTATGGCATCCAGAAAACAGAGGCTACAACACAAGGCATATTAAGGGTTGCACATGTGCATCAGACCTACAGAGAATATGGGTCAGACTCAAGGAAAAAGGAGGCCTCAGGGAAGGTCTCCAAGATGGGTTAGGAGCAGTGAGAGCAGAATCTCTGATAATTTATTTGATGTGTTTGACCATTTGGGGAAACTATTGAAAGCCATGACAAATATTTTGAAATAATTTTTTAAAAAAGTAACTGACATGCAGTCAAATAAAAGCTAATGGGAAAAATTCATAGGCAATTTTTAACTCTAGGAAAATAAAAAGCTGTAGAAGGAAAAAATATATAGTTATAATATAATGGTATAGCCATTGTAAATGTAATGTTGATTATTGATGCAACCAAAAATTGTGAAATGGCTACACTGAGAGATTGTGGGGTAAGGAGGTATAAGACAGACAAATACTAATATAACAGGCACTCAATAGAAACTGTCTAAAATTGATAAGTCAATAAAGAGCAGTTTAAGCATATTATTTTAAAATACAGTAAATACAGTTGATATAAGCCCACACTGATTTTGTAATTATATATGTGTTTACTTCAATGAATATAGAATTTTAAAAAAAAGAACTCCTCATTGATAACAAGAGGAGATGAGTGCAAACAGAAGCAGGATAATACTGGCATTTGTTCAAATCCAAAAGAAACAGTCAATATAGTCAGCTTTCAAAAGACAATCTTGGCAAGTATTATGTTCTCTACACTTGGCTATTTTTCCCTAAAAAGCAGCAAATATGTCCCCTAATCAATGAATCAATCTCTCTCTCTCTCTCTGGAATTTTCCAATAATTAAGCCTTAAAATAATTCAAATATTATATTCAGACATTAGTTTTAATGACTAAATAATTTTTTTGGAGGAGGAGGACTGGCCCTGAGCTAACATCGGTGCCCATCTTCCTATGCTTTATATGTGGGACACCTGCCACGGCATGGCTTGACAAGCAGTGCAAAGGTCCGTGCCCGGGATCCAAACCAGCAAACCCCAGGTCACCAAAGCAGAGTGCGCAAACTCAACTGCTATGCCACCAGGCTGGTGCCCCAACGACTTAAATTTTAACCAAAGCTTCAGAATTTTCCATATTTTTTGAGAAAAAAACATTATGCATTCTAAGTAGCTGTCAAGCCTACTAAATTGAGTATTTAAAAAAAATCTAAATTTAAAACATCTGCAAACTACAAAAACACCCTAGGAGAATCATCAAATGAGCAACAATTGTAACTTCTATGCATCAAAGAAAGTTTCTTTCCTGCAGAATTTGGGCCATGGAGGTAAATACTGATGGATCATATATTTATGTTAATTGAATGATGAACTATGTACTCCGTCTAAAGAACTATGCTTACATTATATATAAACAACAATTTACACTGATGTATAGTTGACAAGCGACTGATTTATTAAATCAATAAATGCTTTTATAAATGTGTATAAAAAGATTTTTATATCAGTTTACAAAGAACATACTGATTTAGTGAACTACATAAATATATGCAAATTTAACACTGAGACAAGACTACCCAATAAAAAGCAGCTATATAGATTTTTGTGCAAATTATGAAACCCCTGAGCACTAATTTCGTAAGCAAGATATATGTGTTCCACTATACGAAAATTGCAGAAATCACTCTATGCTACTTGCATCACAATGAACTATTAAAATATGAATTAGGAAATTCCCAAATTAACCACGTTTTATTTAAGCAAAAGCACTCTGAAAGTATAAGGTATTTGACAAAATGAAAATTGTTGGTGCTGTTCTTTTTCTTATTATTAGCAATAATATTATTATTATTGCTTCCATTTATTGTGCGTTTAGTTTCAAGCTCTGAGTTAAATATTTGTATTTGTGTGTGTGTTTATTATATCAAGTTATCACTCCTATTTAGAAATTAGAGAGATTAAGCAACTACTCATGATCATGAAAAGCCTGGGATTCTCACTGAAACTTCTGGACGCAAAACTCTAATCTTAACCACTAAAATTATTGTTGAATAAGCTTGTTTCTGACGTGACCCATCACAAGTAGGTTACTGTCAAGAGGCTCCAGAGAGAGTCAAATGGGACTTGAAGATTGATACCAGACAAAAGTTACGCATCCCATAAACTAACTATTCAGAATATACAAAGAAGTTCTAAAAATAATTAAGAAAAATATTTAAAATATATGCAAAAGAATATGAAACTTCAGAAAACTAAAGTTCCAAACTTTCAATAAACTTAAAAAATGCTCCAACTCAGTAATAATCAGTAGATGCAAATTAAAATAACAATGGGATATGATTTAACACCGCAATATTGATAGAAATTTTTAAATGTAACATCAATTATTGGGGAGTAACAGTGGAAATGGTGACTTTCATACATTTCTGCCTGGAGTATAAACTGATACAATCAATTTAGAAGGCAATTTTTGAGCATGAGCCTATCTTACCCCAATTCCACTTTTAAAATATATCCAAGAGAGAATCAGTTCAAGTACATAGACATACAATGATGTTCACTAAAAACTGTGCCTATTCTAACTTGAAACAACTACATAATAGTGGAATATCATAATTCCACTACAGTGAAATTGATATAAGATACTCCAATGGTTTAAAAGTAGATATATACCATGCTTTATGGAAAAGATGTATTTCTGGTATGCCATACTCAAAATATGTGTTTAAACTGAATAATACAAGGTCTTCATTTTTCAATATAAAAAGATTCATTAATGATTTTCTTCAAATAGCACACTCATTCAGAACTTTGAAACATATCCAGCATTATTAAAGAACTCTTCTACCTATAAGTGGTGAAGACACTGCAACATGACTAACAATCCCAAATTTATCTGTTTTATTAAATAACGGGGGTCTTGAAGTAACAAGATTCTAAATCTAAACTAAAAATCAAGAAGTTAAAGACTAAAAATAGTTCCCTGGTCCAAATCACAAACAAGTATATCTTGAAGATTTAAAATTCAACAAATCTTAAAAATTTAAACATTCCAAAAAAATCTGTCTGACCTAAACTCCTGCCACCTCCCTCCCAATCCTTTTTTCAGAATATAACAAAATATTTAATTACTGATACGTGTAAACTCTTCAGTTCTCAGTGCCTTTGTAAATGCTCTTTACTTTTTCAAAATATTTTTATCTAATCCTCCTGATTGGGTCTATCCACTTCATCTTTCAGAATCTTTTTCCTCTGAAAACTTTCCCAAACTTCTGCCATTTTCCAATGCACACTCTTTATGCTACCTTCTCCATTCTCTATTCCACCTTCTCTTTATGCTACCTTCTCCATTGTTCAATTTCAGTAATTATTACTTTATGTTACAGCTATGTGCTTACAACTGTTTGTTTTCTTTAACCAGACTATTAATTTCTTAAAAGCAAAGATGCTGTTCTTATCTATCTTTGAATCATCCTTCTCTAGAGAGTTGTACTTAGTAGATACATATGTGTTGGCTGAATAAATGGATATGATGCTTAATGAATGTAAAAGGAAAAAAATGCATTGTGTTAGAAAATTTAAAATAGTTGCCTTACTAGATAATGTTGGAACCACAAATGCAAGTTCACCCAAACAGGTTTATAATCGAAATATAGGTTGAGTTGTTTTATTATTATTATTATTATTACCATTATATTACTATTATTATCATTATTAGTGTTATCATTATTACCTCTGGTTTGAATAATCACTCTATTTCAATTTGAAATTAATATAACACCTATATGAGCAAGCTGTTATGACTATCAGCAACCTAAAAGTTATATATAACAATAGCCTTGATTCATGAATGCTATGACTCTCATCTCTCCAAGACCAGCCATATCACTCAAGCTGATCAGCATCATCGAGAACTTCGAGTGTCAGTCACATTGTAGGAGGGTCGCTCTGGAGCCAGACTGACAGTTCAAATCTCCATCTGCCACTTACTACTTACATTACCTGAGAAAAGTCACTTTATCTATGTCCCAGTTTCCTAATCCATAAAATAGGGATAACAATGGTACTTAATTTAGCAGAATGCTCTGAGTATTAAATGAGTTAATATGTAAAAACTATTCAGAATGATGTCCAACATATAGTAAGTGCTCATCAAGTACTATGTATCATTATCACATTTATATTTTGTCTACGTAGAAAGTTTGCATTACTTATTTTACAAGTTACCAGTTATCCTTGTGCAATACACTAAAACATCTTTATAACGGGCAATGTTAATTGCCTATAGTGTCCCTTCTTCCTTCCTGAAAAGAAAATGTTTTTCAAATATTCACCCTCAAGTTTGGGATACTTTCCAATTATTCCAAGACTCACAGTAAAATGGCCCATCCCTGGTTCCAGATTGGCTCAATTAGAATGCAAGAAAGGATCTGAATTCCTAGCTTGGAGCCGGATTTCCCCTCACTCTTTTATTTTATTTTTTTGTGAGGACGATTGGCCCTGAGCTAACATCTGTTGCCAATCTTCCTCTTTTTGCTTGAGGAAGGTTGTTGCTGAGCTAACATCTGTGCCAATATTCCTCTGTTTTATGTGGGATGCCACCACAGCATGGCTTCACGAGCTGTGCTAGGTCCAAGCTGGGATCCGGGCCTGCAAACTCAGGGCCATCGAAGCAGAATGTGTGAACTTAACCACTAGGACACAGTGCCAGCCCCTCCCCTCACTCTTTCTCTTGAATCTGAATGAGGAAGCAGGCCAAGTGCCCATCGTTAATGGCAGCTATCTTGAAAACAGGAGGAAAACTAGCCTCAGAATGAAGCCTACATAACCAGTTCTTGACGACATCACTTTGTCCCTGTTTCCACCCGGACTGCAGCTTACTGTAGCTCTGGTCTGCCAGTCATTTGAGATAACAAATTTCCTTCATATTTAAGCCAGTTTGAGTCCAGGTGTTTTGTTATTTGCTGTCAAAATATCATAACCAAGGCAGAAGCAGTGCATATGTTGTTTCTTTGTAACATAGGTAACCTGGTTGAGACAAGGATATCATCCCTGAGGTGATCACAACAGACCGCCACCCCAGTAGAGACCATACTTTATTTAAGGTTAATTCCCTCCATGCTGTCCATGATATTGCAATTACAAAATACCAAAAAAAGGCTTGCTTAACCCCAAGAACTGAGCAATAGAGCACTGACATCTTACCACTGACACAGAAATTGTTGGTCCCCCCATCAGCCCTATCAAAAAGTACTTTGTAAATCCCAACATTATGCTGTTCAGGGCTGGCCAGAGTTGTATGTTATACCAATCCCAATGAATTTATAGTGCACATTCAATTTAGTTATTGCTGAAATACTTTACATGTCACGAAAACTGTCACCAAGTGTACTCTGACACCTTACAGAGGTTGTCACACTTTTAATGTTCTCAAAGAGGCCACTCGGATTCAAGGTAAAAATGCAGATTTCCAGGCATCCCACCCAGAAAAACTGATCTAGTTGTTGTGAAGTGCGACTTCGGAATCTGCATTTTGCATGCACTTCAATAATTCTAATGCAATCAAATGCTGAACCACATTTTAAGAACCACTGCCCGAGACCAAATTAAAAATATATATTAAGGAAATGCAGACAAATGGCACCAAACTAAACGGTACATGCAGCTAGCTGATGATGAAAATCCACTGCTAGCCCAGTAGCACCAATTCCTTTTAAACACGTATTTTTCGTTGCTCTGCTGCTATCTCTGTATCACTATCTTATTCATCACCTTTACATTGGTTACATCGGATCCACAGAAACTGCTATTACTTTTATTTTTTCAATTGGTTTGTACCTTGGTGCCTTGAGATAATATACCTAGATCATCATTTCTTATCCCATCAATTTTTGTCAGTAACCTGACTCCCCTCTACCCTTCATAGCTGAGCCAGATGTTACAGAAAATAGTCCCTAGACGTTTGACCAAAAGGCATCCCCGATGTTCTTTTCACCTTTACTTTCGAAATCATGCATTCTCCTGAGCCATGCTGTTCGAGACAGAACTGTCTTAATCAGCAAACTATTCCTGAAAGTAATAAAAGCCCTTGCTTTAAAAACTTCATTTTCAATAATTTATCTCATACAAGTAATTACGTTTCCAATTTTTATATCCTTTATTGCAGCCTTCAGATTTTAAAAAGAAAACGAGCCCGGTTAACTAAAAATAAGTCAGACATCTTTATCAAATTAGTATTTTTCTTTCCTCACTCGTGTGACACATTAGGAAATGGCAATTAAAGAAGAAGCAAGCTAATTAGCTGCTGTGGTTGCTCTCCCATAATCAAGTGAGGCACGTAAACTCACATGAAGAAAGCCCCCTGATTTACTCTGGTGTCTGGAAACTCATCAAAACATAACACGACTCCGAAGCAAAGCTCCACTGTAGTACTAGTCGTGTCAGCAGTCACAATTTTAAAGCAATACAGTTTTTAATTTTTAAAACAAAAACTTCCACCAAAACATCTTCCACTGTGTATATTAGTCTCAATTTACATTGAGAAGATAAACAGGATGGCAATAAAGGTACTGTTCTGGCAGCCTGTAGTCTGTCCATTTGTAAGTGTCATATCCATCCCATATGCAATATTAAAGCTTTCATTTGCTTTACAAGGAAGAAAATTATTAATCACGAAATAGCCTAAATTTAAAAATTACACTGCTTTAGAGTAATCTTGCAACTCTGCTTATAGAGCAATGAATCTAGGCTTCCAAAACCATTTTGAAGCATTCTTAATGCATTCCAGTTTTAAAGCAGCACTGTCCAAAAGAAATATATTGCAAGCTACATATACAATTTTATTTTGCCACATTAAAAAAGTACAAATAAATAGGTGAAATCAATTTCAATAATATATTTTATTTATCCCAGTAGATCAAAAATAGTATCACTCAATATGTGATCAATATGAAAATTATCAATGAGATATTTTCCATTCTTCTTATACTAAATCTTTGAAATGTGGTGTGGCAGTTTATCCTTACAGCACATCTCAATTCAGCTACATTTCAAGCGCTCAATAGCCACCTTTGGCTAGTGGCTACCATATTTATTTAAAGATTTAAAGGGAAAACTTAGAAATGGAATGTTGAAATTATTACTGCAACTCTTTAGACGTGAGAATTTAGGGAGTAAAGATTCAAATAAAGTAAATGGCCATGTGCTCACCCAGGTACTTACATCCTGGTCAGAGTAGTTTTTCAAAGACGGTAGAAAAATAAGCAACATTTTCTGATTATGAACTGAAAGCAGACAGTTAAATGGCCTTTTTGATGATCACTTGGTGATCAGGATCCATATATGCCCAGGAGAATTACTGGGATATGATACGGAAGAGCCAGACACAAGGAGTCAAGAAATAGCAGATCTCCCATCCACAACGATAAGGACTTTGCAGTACCTCAGGTCTCTAAGACTCAAGTAGGCCAGGCTCTCCAGCCTGAGGCAGATTTGGCACCTTCTCTGCAGAAAGGACACGTAAGACAACTTCTAACTACAGGAAGATTTACCGTGAGGTAAGAGGGCAAGTGAAACAAATGTTAAATACAGCTCAAAATAACAACAACAAAATTAACCAGTTCAATACGTAATCCAATAACTCTTAAATCTTGCTTTCTATAGTAGGTACTTTCTCCTATAATTCATGGCTAAATATGGAAAATTAATGTTCAAAGAATGAATGTTCAGATTGTTTTGAACTTGAGGGGGCCTAACAAAGACTTAAGTATCGAATACAGAACCTTTCATATAAGAGAAGCAGAAGTTGTGAGATAACTGGGGCATTAACCCTTGGACAGCAACAAATTTACTGCAAATCTGTTATTTGTTATTGCAAATGTACTGTAAATTTACTCTTAATCATGACTGGATTTTTGTTTTTCACCGATCCATATCCTTAGAACTATGGTAGGGCTGAAAAGCTTAAGTCTTTTTACCACGCCAACTTTTGGGTATATATTATCACAGCAAGAACTGTAATGTATCTGCTGACATCCACTCTCTCAACCAACAGGCTGAGTATCTAGAAGTGAACATACTAGCTGCTGGAGCGCATGCTTGCAAAGGCCACCCTTCTCATCTGAATATCAGTGGATATGTTATATTTTCTCCCCTCTACTTCACTACTCTCATTTTACTCAAAAACTAAACTAATTCCAATGGTTTGATCTAGATTTTTCTCAAATTTCAGCATTTTAATAGGTCTGAGTGAAATGTGGAGGAAAAAAGTAAGAATCATAATGAAATAACTAAATTATTTAAAAAACTAGGGAGCATGTGTGCAGGCAGAATCAAGACAATGCCACTGACAAGGTCATACTCTCTAAATAGACAAGAGCTGCTGAAAAACAGAGAATTCCAATGATGACGTCAATGGTAACAGGGCGTTTGACTTGAATGGTCATGGAAGAGACGCTATAAATATAAGGCTGGGGCAGTCAGCAGGCTTTGAACTTCAAGATAAAATCTGGGGAAGCTGAAGACAAGCACAATATTAACTGGGAAGAAATTTTCTGAGTTGAAATGCAAAACCAAAAAGCTTGTCCTTATTTTACTTTTCAACCAGTCTTTTGCCACTGGCAATTAAGCGAAGTCTAAGCCCTCTTTGTAATCTTGTCACAGTTACAGTTTTTCCTTCACAATGTCCACCAATATAAGAAAGTAGACTCTGATTTTATTTTACTCCCATCTTTTAATGGTTTTGAAGATGGAAGATTGATTATGAAATCTAAGTCCATTTATTGGGTTGTTTTTGCAATAAGCAAATAGCTTGGTTTCAAAATTTTAAAGGGGGCAGAGGCCAGCCTGGTGGTGTAGTGGTTAAGTTCACCGGCTCTGCTTCAGAGGCCCAGGATTTGCCAGTTTGGATCCCAGGCGTGGACCTACATATCACTTATGAAGCCATGCTGTGGCGGCATCCCACATATAAAATAGAGGAAGATGGGCACAGATGTTAGCTCAGGGCTAATCTTAATCAAAAAAAAAAATTTTTAAGGGGCAAGAGGAGGGATTGTTGTTTAGATTTGTTTTCTCCACCAAGAAAAGTTGTGTGTTGTGAAAAAAGTCCTAAAGTGAGGAAGAAAGTGTGGCTTGCATGCCATGGTGGGTCCCACATGAGCACAACGGCTCTATGACCTGGGATAAGCCTTTCTCTCTCTGCATCTCAGGTTGCTCACCTAACACAGAAGACTGTGCCAGTTCAAATGCCCAATCGAGGATACCTCTGCCTTCTCTCTAGGAACAAAGACTTGAATAGAAAAGGCATCCAATGCCTTATTTCCTCAGCATTGCAAACTTTCAACTAGAAATGAAAAGTCGAAGAAGCACTTGGAACAATTAGTAATTTAGGGGTTATTTAACATGAAAAGCCAACAATATTAAAATATCTACTGAAAGCTTTTTTTTTTTTTTTTTTTTTTTTTAAAGATTTTATTTTTTCCTTTTTCTCCCCAAAGCCCCCCGGTACATAGTTGTATATTCTTTGTTGTGGGTCCTTCTAGTTGTGGCATGTGGGACGCCGCCTCAGCGTGGTTTGATGAGCAGTGTCATGTCCGCGCCCAGGATTCGAACCAACGAAACACTGGGCCGCCTGCAGCGGAGCGCGCGAACTTAACCGCTCGGCCACGGGGCCAGCCCCTACTGAAAGCTTTTTTAAAGTTCATTCTTTTAAACTCATTTTCTCTTCACTAACTGCTATTAAATTTGAATTTCCTTATATTACACTAACTACACAAAAAGTTCCTACAATAAGACTTTGTCATGTTTATGTCATAATTTTTCCTATTATCTCATTTTCATTACGTTTCTGGTATAAATGAGGTGATAAGATAAAAGAAGAAAATATTCCTTGCAAAGGTTTAGTAGGTAAACCATACAGAATTTTTTAAAGTTAAAGCTCAAAAACTGAGGGGCTGGTACAGTGCCGCAGCAGTTAAGTTCGCACGTTCCACTTCTCGGTGGCTTGGAGTTGGCTGGTTCGTATCCCGGGTGCGGACATGGCACCACTTGCCACGCCATGCTGTGGTAGGCATCCCACATATAAAGCAGAGGAAGATGGGCACGGATGTTAGCTCAGTGCCAGGCTTCCTCAGCAAAAAAGAGGAGGACTGGCAGTAGTTAGCTCAGGGCTAATCTTCCTCAAAAAAAAAAAAGCTCAAAAACTGAAAATGTCAATTAAAAGTATTTTGAACAGTGTGTGTGTAACTGTCTGGAATATGTAAATGCCCAATAAATGTTAAACATTTTTATGTTGTAGCTGTTATCTTTCTTGATAATTTGCTGAATTATATTCACCTTTAAAAATCCAGTGCGCATCACTCAAAGAAATATGGTTTCTCCTTTCTGTGAACTACTACCGTACATGTAGTCAATATACCACTCACCTTACATCAATCAAATTTCTTCATTAAACTGAGTTGTATCAACTCTGCCCCATTACACTTTTCTTGAAAACAGGGCTCTTGCTAACAATTATTCTATCACATTTTCTACAACAGTACTGGAAATATTTCATTGAATAGCTTTTGTCTGATTGCATAATGAAATCAAGCACATTCATTGTGCTTGTCATTATATTCCCAGCAGCCGGCAAAGTGCCTACCACAGAGTAGATACTAATAAAAACTTATAGAATCAATAAATTAGAAATGCAGTCCATTATTCTTTTCTGGTAAGCTGCCTCAAATGACAAATTTTTTTTAACTAAAAAGTAAATTAAAAACAAACCTCAATCCCTACATTTCAAGAATATCTTGAAAATTCAAAGTCTTAAGGCAGAAAATAAACGAAAGAATTTTTTTAAATGAAGAAAAAAGTCTTAAGGCAAATATAAATTAAGTAGGCAAATATAAAAACATAAATTTATTAATGGCCTCCCATATTTGACATAAAATCTTCAAAAGAAAATTTCCTAAGGTCTCCAAATGAGTATCTTTTTAATGAGACAATATTGTATTAGTTGAAAAGGCCTATTGTTGAAATAGTAGCATCTGGAACACAGATAAAGGCCCTCGAAGGCCTGCAACACATAGATCCATGTTCTGCACACAAGCGGAGTCATTTGTTACCATTCCAGCATCTCACTGTGATGAGCATTGCATGAGGGGCTATGCAAACTAACCAAAAACGAAACAGATAAGACAGTTACTGTCTTAAGATACAGAAACCCTGTGATCCCAAATAAAACAGTTGACAGATGATTGGGCGCTTTCCAACTCCTTACTCTTCCCCTCCATCCAATTAAGACCAACATATAAACAATAACTCCTATCAATAATTGAGTAAACACTCATTATTTGCCACCATTAGGATAAGTTCCTACGATATATTTATTCCTCCCAACAACCTAGTAGGAAAGTTACTACTGTAATCATTTCATAGCCTAGTCATGAAACTAAAGAAGTGAAAGATTAAGTAACATGCTAAGGTCTGAAAGACAGACAAATATGAAGATAGATTGAAATTGTGAACCCAGGCATAAGTAATTCTAAAATCTTACTCTCTGACCACATCTTTGCTTCATTTTCCCAAACCTAATGAAGGGTACAAATGCAAAAGAGTTCCCTGGTGAGCTGCCCTAACATCACACTCGAGAGCATCTTCCCCATGAAGAGGAAGGGGAATTCCAGGCAACTGTCCCCAAGGCGGGTTTATCAAAGGACTAGGAAATAAATGGGAAGCTCACTGAGGTCAGGGGATTTGACGGCGTTGTCCTTCACAGCAAGAACAGAGCCTGAAATACAACAGGCACTCAATAAATATTCGTGGATTGATGAGTAAGCAGTGGCAGTGATGATACCATGGATCTTTCAAAGGACACATCAGACTTCCAAGTAGACCTCCATGAACTGCTTCTTAGAAATACTATTTCCCAGTGGTTATCATCCTGTTAATCTGCCTTTGTAACATTTTCTATCGTCTGTAATTATCTGGTCTATTTATACATATATTTGTCTGTCTGCCCACAAGGGCAGGGTCTCAGTCAGTCCTGTCACTACTACATCCACTGGGCCTGGTACAGAGGAAGCACTCATGGAACAGTTACACGGATGAAAGACACATATTTTCCTTATGGTTTCCTCTTCTGTGTAACTGATGTGTTCACCTAATCCTTGTTTTTGCACTTAGCATTATTTAGTGCTTCAATTATTTCCATAGGAGGATTAAAGACATCTGATACTATATTAATAAAAGAAACAATTCCTATTATTGCTGAATAGAGGGGGAAAAGAAACTGGGCAGAGGAAAAGAGTGTGCTGTAACAACGATATTTGAGATTCTATACATTTTTTTAACAGAGGTAAGGATGAGATGTGAAAAGCAAGGGCATCATCTATTAGATTCTCAGTTTGGAATGAATCTGGGTTTTCTGACTTAGAATGAATTTAAATACTTTTTAGAAAATGTGTTAGAAAATCGTATAACAAAATGAGAAGCCTTGAAAGTTGTCATTTTAAGATACTTTCACTTTGACAGGCAGGTGTGAATTTGAAAGGTAGTATTGTTCTAGAGGCCACCCATGAAGAAGCAATGTATTTATCTAGTTAAACGATTATTTTACTTTCATGCTTTATCAGTGACCACAGATAAAGTTATTTATTGTCACACAAGACTAGGTCTAATTATGGCAACTGTATGATTAAGTGTGGTACAATATCTACCTTTTTAAAAAACTTTAATGTCCTTTCTTTGGGAAATTAAATAAGATTTAATTAGAAGTTAAGGGAAGATGCTCCTTTTATTTCTAAAAGGACCAAATTTAGGAACACTTACATAAATTGTAGAACTAAAGATGGACACATTTTCATCAGGTTTCAAATTACATATTCTGCAAATTAGTCCCCAAATGTAGGAAAACTGAATGCTTTTTTATTTAAGAGGTCAGTTGTCAAAACAAGAAAGAGTATGAGTTTGTGTTTACAAGTTAAAACAACCACAACTCTGAAATTATACCCATTATTTTCATGAGTCAGAGCTATAAGAACAAGGGCAAATTATCGAATTTTTTAAAAAGGAAAGTATGATATACAAGCTCCCAAGCTTCTAAATAAGAAAGGAGGAAGTTCTAAATGCTGTGTATAACTCTGTTACTAGACAAAAACAAAAAAAATTCTCAATATGCATCCTCCCTGTAGCCCCTTGAACAAGGCAAATCTTCCTAGGATTGGTTATTATCTATGCAGAAGAGTAATAAACAGTGTATTTTGGAGTCACTCATCAACACGCGCTTTATATGGTCTTTTCAAGCAAACTTGATTTCTTTAACCTTAAGAATTTTCCAGATTTCAAAAGAGCCAATCTTATTAATCAAAGTCACTTCAAAAATGATGACTCCAACTGTAAACGTAATTACATAATTAGAATGTCGTACGTATTATACGCCACTTATGGAAACTATGCCAAGGAAAGCGAATTAATATTTATAAAAAGGATTCAGATAAAAAGCACATTCTTTTTGTTAGAAGAATTAAAGGCATTATCCCCAGGTAACTAAATTCACTATGCTTTGAACTCTGTTTTAATGATTTCCCTCGATCCAAAGCCCACACAGTCAATCAACATCAAACCTTGCTAATTCTGCCACTAATTTCTCTGCAATTCAGCCACTTATCTGCATCCTTACAGCCACTATTATAAGAGCCTCCACTATCAAAGATAGTTATATAAAATACTTTCCACCTTATCATTCTACTAAGAAAAAAATGGGTGAGAAGGGGGACAACAACATAGGGTGTCAAACCTTCAATCTGTTAGGTTAACTGAACTCCAAAAGTTAAAATCTACAACTTGAATTCATGTCAGTCATTAAAAATAAATCACGTTTAAAATTAGAATTGGGAGTATTCAAACAATGTAACACTTAAATGTAAACTATAATGTAAAAAGTTCTCTACGGCATAATCTGGAGAATTTCAATTGTCTCACAGATAAAGAAATTCAGAAACTCTGATGCCATCAAAAAGCGTTTTAATGAGTTCACAGATGGATCTGGAGTACTACTTGGAGAATTAGCTAGAAACTACTTCAAGTATGAGAGAAGGACCACCAAGTATAATGATTATCCTGAGAGAAGGCTTTTGCCAGATTAAAAAAAGACATGGAAGTTCATGGAACAGTAGCCAAAATAGCATTACTACATTAATTTAATATTGTATTCATGGGGGAAAATATAATTTTGAGAAATGATGCCCTGACAGAAATATTCAGCTATTAAATATGGGCAATAGTCAAGACACCACACACACAGTTAAAATAAGAGAAAACCAAACATATATTCCAATATTTACGAACTTAAATAGTTGCCTTAAAGCTTTGTCTAGTAAATTTAGGTAACACTATGTTTATTTCTTTGTAGTTGATCAAATTAGGTCTCCAATTTCACTGCATTACAGAAGAGCAAAACAAAACTTTATGTTTGGAAACCACAGGCTACTCAAGGAAAAAAGTTTTTTGTTGTTTTTTTATTTTGAGGAAGATTAGCCCTGAGCTAACTGCTGCCAATCCTCCTCTTTTTGCTGAGGAAGACTGGCCCTGAGCTCACATCCATGCCCATCTTCCTCTACTTTATATGTGGGACGCCTACCACAACATGGCTTGCCAAGCACTGCCATGTCCGCACCAGGGATCTGAACCGGAGAACCCTGGGCCATCAAAATGGAACATGCGAACTTAACCGCTGCGTCACCGGGCTGGCCCCAGGAAAGAAGTTTTTATGTGCAAACTTATTATCTTGTCTCCCAACTGTGAATGAAGTTATCTACAGAATAATCAATAGTTAGATGAAACTTGATTTTCTCTACAGAGAAGCTTTATCCTCTCACTCAAAGAATTTTGAAGAGGAAAATCATATAAAGCTAGGTGTTTTTTTCAACATAGTGGTAACAGATTAAAAATATGAGCTTTTTTTCACCCCTAAACCAGTGGAATTCTTTTTTCTGGAAGCTGATTCTGGCACATCTGACCCTTGGTAAAATAGACAGAGGACAAATGTTGATGATTTAAGACTTAAGTCCACTATTTTCTTGACCTTAAACCAGTAACAACATCTGTGAGCCGCCTTTTTCTCATCAGAATGCGTATACTGGACTTTCAGAAATGCATGTGTATTTAGTCTGGTTTAATTCACTAATTTTCAATGAGGACAGGTTCCATGAATCATGCCGTCTGTCCTTTTGTGTGTTAAGGGAACTTTCATTATTCAATGAGTGATGTTATGCTATCAAGAATATACCAGCCAGAGAAAGACAATGAGAGGATTTAGCTGCATCCAAAGACCTCTAATCTAGCAACCTGCTACTCCTCAGGATATGGTCCATGGTCCAGCAGCATCAGCTCACCTGGGAGCTTATCAAAAATATCACATCTTGGCCCATCTCAGACCTACTGAATCTGAACCTACATTTCGACAGATGCCCAGGTGATTCCTATGACGTTCAAGTTTGAGATTTAATGCACAGCACACTTGTTTTTTCATCACATTGACAATACAGATGGCACTATAAATAATTTGGTTGATCTGCAAGAGTCTTTTTAGGACCCTGTTTGGGAAGAATCCTGAGCAGGTGATGACATCTTAACGAAGATGGGTAAGTAAACATGCTTCCTCTGATCTGACTACCTCTTTACACTAATGTGCTCTCAAGCTGACTGAGAAACTGAGGCAGCTATCGAAATGGGATTATATGGATTATGTATGTACAAATACTTCATAAATGGTGAAGTCTTAAATAACTATTGGTACTGTGATTTTTTTCTGAAGATTCCAATTCTGCCAAGATCCATGTTCTTTAGGTAATTAGCTAGGCAAGGAAGGAATCCAAAGGGTCAACAAACCCAGTGACCCTTTGCAGTTCCAGTGTTGTAGGCCCTTCTCAATCTTTCATCCAATGAAAGAATGAGTAAGTATGTGTTAAATGACTTACCAAGTCATTTATTCAACACCACCTGTGTCATGCCATGGTGTGGGTAACGAATCAATCAGCAGAGAGTAAGACAGAAAAGACTCTGCCCACATGGAACTGACATTATCACGGCTCTAGAACAGGTATCATATTCTTCCAAAAGGACACCCAAGATCCAGTGACACCACGGTGTCCTCATTTCCTCAAAAAAGAAATGTGGAAAAAGATCTTTTCACTATAGTTCCAAGGAGGCAAGGTTGGAATTTTTTTTCTTACTGTGAAAGTAGGTAAAATCCTGCTCTAAGTCTTGAGGCGAGACGGGGAGAGGTGGCATGTTTTGCATAGATTTACTTGATACTTTTTTTTAACTTACTAGTTAGAAGCTAAAGATCATCTTGGCTAGCACATCTTACACGACACCTAGTCTTCTAACCTTTTTCCTTCCCTGAACCCTTTCAAGAAACCCCTGACCCCGTGGCCTCTTTTCACATTTTTTTATTTTCCTTTTATTTCCTCCAATGTCTTTTCCTTCCATTCAGAGAGGGGTAAAGCGACTATCTCATCAGGATAAGAGACGGAGTACTCTTTGATTGAGTCATGGTCTCTGGCCTCTTTCCTCCTCTCCAATGTGCTGTCAGGGGAAGAATCCATTAAGATTGTCCTGCATATAAAACACTCAGGTATAGTTTCTGGCTTTATATAAGGCAAAAGGTCACTTTACCACAGTGATAAGAAGTGAAAAAATTCTAAGCAATAAGAAGGGGATATGAAGAACCTGCTAGGAGGTAATTCATTTGAGAGGATTCCAATTATAATACTCAGAGATGTTCTCGAATTCTCAGAAAGTCCTAAAAACAATAGGGGAAGCTTCACATTAATATGAACACCTAGAGTGCAAGGGTCATGTTGAATTCATCCTCGTTTCCCTGGTGCCTATGTCTGCTGGAGTGGTCAATGAGTAAATCAATTAGTAAATATCTTATATATGTTGTTCTCAGAGGTTTTCTTATCTAATCCTCCAATTTAATCATGAAGCACCAAGTCACTCATTTATTTACTCATGTACTCAATTTAGAAATAGTTATTGAGCACCCATTGTGTACCAGGCATTGTGCTGGCCCTGGAGAAGAGTGAGCCACAGACATGACACCGAAAGCCCTTGTGGAGTTCATAGTCCAGAGAAAGAAATCAAACTTCGATCAAATAGTCATACATAAATGTGTAAAATTGCAGCTGCAATGCTATGAGAAATCTCCGACAGGAGGATTTAATGTGAGCGGGAGAGACAGAGAGAGAGAAGGCTTTCCTGTGTGACATTTAAGCAGTGACCTGAAGGATATAAAAGAGATTAAAAAAAAAGGAGATTGTGCCACCAGTCCAACACAGCGATTATTCTCAATAAAATTGGTTATAGTAAACAACAGTTTATAAGCCATATGTAATTTGTTTATAAGCCACATGATAAATTACATTAAGGATGACATATGAGAATATTATTTACTTAAAAGACTTAGCTTTGGGTATCCACCAACATCTGTTTATCACCACCAATACAGTTATCAAGAAAATGATACAAATAATCTTGTTTCTTTTATTTTTTCTGGAATCAGTAAGCCTTTTGACCTTATTTACATCTTATTTAAGTACTAATTTTCTTCTTTCAAATACTGTTGGCCAGGATTTCAAATAAAAGAGACAGGATTTCCAGATTCTGGAAATAAGATTCTGGCATTCTGTTCAATAACTTTCCAAAAACCCTCGAGTTTGTGACTCAGAAAGATAGGACCACGTTTTCAGACCCATTCTTTTTAGTATCCTAACTGAGTGACAGTTGTGGTGCGAGCATGGGTCTCACTGTCTAAGTGACAGTAAAAATACCCCCAAGGCCCAAGCAGTAATTCCAAGGGCACAGAGATAAGAAGGTTGAGTCCTCAGGGGCTGAGAGCCAGAAGTAACTTCGCAAAAGCACTTGAAATTCCAAAAGGTACAGAGGCAATTAAGAAAGGGGCAAAGAGATTAAGCCACAAGCAGATAAAGAAATACAAATGTAGAAATGGTGAGGCCGAGAAGTGACTCAAGGAAAAAATTTAAAAAAACAAAAAGAGGAGCGATGTTAGCAAAACCAAGGGGAAAAAGACTTTACAAAAGGAAGACACAAGTAGAAGTTGATCAGTTAGAGTAGTGAGGGCAGAGGGTGGACACCAATGGGTTAATGAGTTAATGGGAAATAAAGAGCCTGTAACATTACTACAGGGGGAGGGAAAATGGAAGTAGCTGATGGGTACAACAGGATTGCTACTTTTTTAGATAACATAGTCATCGCTGCCTTACAGTTTTCATCCTTTCAAATTGAAGATTATGGGCTGACCATTCAAGAAATTTAATGGATGTGTTCCACATACATTAAAATATGGCACAACTTGGATGACCAAATTTAATTTAAAATTTGGGACAATTTTTCAGTTACCCATGTTTAAACTAATCTTAAAATAAAACTCTCAGCTTTCATCCAGGTAAAGTTTAAAAGAATTCTGATTTAATTCTTTTTATTATTATTTCTGTACGGCACCCTGAACAGTCTAAAAAGTGACCATAGACTAATAAAAGACAGATTAACCCACAGAAGGAGCTATGGTATAGTTTGACTCTCCTCAATCTTTTGCTATATTATCTATTTGAAATTAATTCAAAGTAACATTTTTCTCATTTAACACAAAATCTTTCATCTCTCCATGTATAAGCATGAAATTATGTCCTCTAAGTACTGATGTACAGATTTAATTTATAAGATTTACATAATTCCTAACAATAGAGAGCATGTATTTCTTTCATCTAAATCATGTCTTGGTTCAAAAATAAACAGTATATTCAACTGAAACCTATCAAAATAATGCCATGGTGGAGAATGATTTTTAACTCACCCAGGTGAGAATTTTTGAAATTTATAATTCCCATACCAACTCTAAATCACGAAAACATTGCTCTGGAGCACTAAAGCTTAAATTTTACATATTCAAAAGTAAGTCAACTTGTAGTGCTTCTGGGAATAATAACTCAATATTTGCTAAGTTATTTTTAAGTCAAAATAATTTATTATTAGGAAAAAAGTTCGGAAATAATCCATTCCTGAACTATACAGTGAAGCAAGGATACAAAAATTAGAAAGAAAAAACTGAACACTAACCAAAGGAAATAACTGATCACATTCATCTTTTAAAAGAGCCATAAAAGAAAAGCTTATCAAAATATTTTGCTCTTGTATTGACAATAATAATTATTAATTAATTAGTGCACATTAATAGTGCAGATTACAGAACCTATTCATTTGCTTTCACAAAGTGTGACTAATAATACGTTCAATTAGCTAAACTGGTCAGATTCCAACAACCATTTACAACCTAGTTCATTACTTCAGGAGGTCTGAATGACTAAGCATGAACCTGGACTAGATTGTTACTTTTTTCATTTTCTAAGCACTGGGAGCACTGCGTCCCAGGACATGGTCACACCTAAAGCTCAGGCCCATCTGAGCACTGACAACTCAGTATGATTGTCAAGGCACTTGCCACACTTATTGGTCTCACTCCATTTCTATACTTGGGAGCTGACTACTCCAAAGAATCTACACAGCCAGGTACATGTGGCCCCAGTTTCTAGAAGAGAAATATCTCAAACTCTACCATCAGGCTCACAGTTAAAACCAAGGTTTTTGAAGCCACCCTAAGGAAATGCCTCAAGGACACCAAACTTATGTAAGCAGAGCTGAAACCCCTCCACAGGAAATGTGGTTCCAAGACCCTCTAAGGAGATTTTGATGGAAACTAGGAGAAGACTGGCCAACCTGATGGCCTAGTGGTTAAGTTCGGCTCACTCTGCTTTGGCAGCCTGGGTTCAGTTTCCACTCATGGACCTACACCACTTGTCTGTCAGTGGCTAGCCATACTGTGGTGGCGGCTCGCATACAAAAAGAGAAAGATTGGCAGTGGATGTCAGCTCAGGGAGAATCTTCCCCAGCAAAAAAAAAAAAACCAGGAGAATAAACTAAACATGAAAACAAATTCAAACTCACTATCAATTAAATAAATACAAATTAAAAGTATAATGAGATTCAAATTTATGTGTGTAGAATTGGCAAAAATTAAAAAGAATTCTAACATCTTACATCAGCTAAGTCATGAAAGTGCTGCTAAGAGTGTAAATTGGTGTCACTTTCATAAGGGCAATTTTGCAAAATGTGTCAAAGGATGCAGACTTTTCACTCTAGGAATATATTAGGAGTAAGTAGACAAGTGCAAGAAAATATAAGTACAAGGATCCTGTTCACCACAGCATACTGAAAGTGATGAAAATGTTCACAAATAGTGCTTCAAATATGAAGTATGGTGCATAAAGGGATTGTAGACAACTATTTATTGCTATTGTTATGTGAAAAAAGACTACTTGCAAAACAACATTCAGGAATTTAGGACAAATCTTCTTTATACATAATAAATAAAAATAGAGCGAGAAAAAGAAAGCAAGTGCATGCACATGTATGTGTGTGCTTGTGCGCACAGAAAAATGTTGAAAGGAGATACATCAAACTGTTAACACGGTATCTTGGGTGCTGAAATTACAAGCAATTTTACTCTCTTCTTCATTACCTTTCTGCATCATCAAGATTTTTAGAATAAGTATGCATAACTCTAAAATCATAGGCAATGGATATGTGGATATAACAAACCTAAAAAGCTTAGATTTCTATACTATTACCCTAGACTCTGAGCATGTTCTTCTCTAAATGTAGTTATGTTCTATCCTGAGATAGGTCCTGACCTTAGAAAATCAACATACTCAGCAACACATGCCAAGACTTCATTTCCTAATGGCTTCAGAACAGGGCTGAGATTCAAAATGCTGGCTAAATGTGATCCAGCCTACGCCTGGGGACACTTTCAAGTGTAGAGTTAAATGAATGAATAAAGGGTGAGAAAACATTGGGCCATGATAGCTAATCCTCATGCTTATTCAAGTTGTATTTGAGACAGGCCATTTAAAAATCAGTGGGGGAAATCTATGGTCGCTTGTAACAATTAAAAGCAAGGAGAAAAAGTCTTTAAAATACTCCTTTCATATATTATCAACTGATAATTTGATTTTACTTTGGTAATGGCAATTTAGTTTGGCCATCATCTTGAGAACTCCTGTTTAACTTATATGAAGAATTCCTAAGGGCAGTCCCCAACACCCTTCCAATTAAATTTTATGAGCTCCTCTTTTCCTGGGCCAATCATTGAGAGACACAAATAAGAACAATATAAAGTCTTGCTTCAAAGAATTTTAAGTCAAAAAGTAAGTACAGACAGGAAAACCAATAATTATAAATCATTGTTTTAAATGCTATAACAAATAAGCACAGAGGGCCGGGGAGGGCAGAGTAAGTGCCTCTAACACAGGGTCATGACTGACCAAGTGTGACTACTTAACCGAATCTTAAAAGACAGTAAGATGCAGTCAAGTGGATTAGAGAGGTAGAGGGTATTAATTTCTACCATCTCATGGAAGTAAGAAAAAGCAATCACGGGGACAAAGAGACTTTCCCATCAATAAGCCTGTCCAATTAGGACTCAACATCATTTACTCCTTCATTCCAAAGTTTTGGTTATCTACTTTAACCCAGGCACTGTGCTAAGTGAAAAAGAAACCGTTCTTGCTCTTAAGGACTGTAAAAGGCAGAGTCATAAATAGGGAAATTTAGTTATGTGATCACTATACACATGGCCAAGTATAAGAGGCTATGGTGGCACCCAGGAAAGACACATAGTCTAATCCTGAAGGTTTCCAGGAAAATATCTGAGAGGAAAGGACATCCAAACTGAAATCAAAA
Source organism: Equus przewalskii (assembly GCF_037783145.1). NCBI lineage: Eukaryota > Metazoa > Chordata > Mammalia > Perissodactyla > Equidae > Equus > Equus przewalskii. Next base: position 20,750,003 of record NC_091850.1, read on the forward strand.
CAGACAGGAGAAAACCACGAAAAACCAAAAATAAATAAAGCGATGGGGATTAGTGAGTTATGGCTAGGAAGATCAAGAGACATCTGATCACAAAGGAGCTTCTGAATGACATGAAGAGTTTAGATTCACTCCGTGCTCAGTGGAGAAACTAGAAAGGGCTTTAACAGGAGGAAGTAATATGATCACATTTATACTTAAGAAAAATTACTTTGCCATGAATGGAATAGAATGGAACGAAACAAGACTAGAAGAAGAGAGATTAATTTTAAAAGACTTTTAGAATAACCAAAGTAAGAAATGGTGGTGGTGCTTGGAACTAAGGTAGAGCTGGGATGGACAGCAGCCACTATTCAATATCAGCCGTTTGACTGATATTAAGGAGTTAAAAATCACTTAAAAACATGGGGATTAATTGTACGTAAGGAGTACGGGAGACAAAGGCATCTTGTATGCCACCCAAGTTTTTCACAAGGGTAAATGTGGGTGAGTAGTGGCGTCATTCAATGGCAGAGGAACTTGGGAGGGGGTAAGAGATGAGTTTCATTTTTAATGTATTTAACTTGAAGATTCTTAAATGTCCAAGTTGGGATGTCTAATAGACAGGTGGGTACACAGAACATAGATCTGAGCTGAAAAAATCAAGGGGTCAGGAATTTGAGAGATCTGGGACATTACAATATAGACATTAACTCAACATGAAGGAGTTGATGGAGATTTCCCAGAATGTTTGGAGTAGGTAAAGATAGGGGAACAGGAGGGAACATTAAGTTACACTGACATTTAAGGGATTGGAATAGGAAGCGGAGTCCATAAAAGGACGTAGCAGTCAGAGATGTGAGGCAAAACCAGGAGTCCATACCAGAGGTGAAGAGAGAAGAGTATTTCCAAAGGGAAGGCATGTTTAACCCCGTCATTGGCTACATTCAAGCAAGTCTGAGTCACGTAAAGAGCTAAGTCAACGTAGTGCTGGAGGCAACACCAGACTGCTCTTCAGCTGAAGAGAAAAGCTGAGGATGCAAAGAAAAGAATACAAACACTTCTGGCAGAAAATTCGGCTTTGGAGGGGAGGAAAGCAGGAGCAAAGGAGAATGAGGAAACAAGGGAGTTTTTATTTGTAGGCTGTTGGCTTTTTTTTTTTTTTTAAGACAGAAAGCAGCTAATGAGAAGAAGGTGAATGAAAGGGGGATAAATCATGGGAGACCCAGATCTACGGATTCCAGGAGACCCTTCTACCGAGTAAGGTGGTGGGTGAGCGAAGGAATTCGTCCCCAGGAACCTCACCAAGGGGTCAGAAATTGGGACATTTGCTGGATCATAGAAAGACACAGCAGGTGTAGTACTGCTTACCTATAACCTTTGCTCCCCTACACTGAGACCCTCACAGCTGGGCAGGTCTGCATGACTAACGTGAGGCCATTAAGTGTGAGAGGAAGTGATGTGTGTCACTTCGGGGCTGAGGTAAAGAATTCTCCAGTTTCTCTCTCTCCCTGAAAGGGAGACCAAGCAGGATGTATTTCCAGATAAATACATGCAAGATGGAGGCTCTTCAGTCTGACTCTCCAGTTGATTATATGGCACCCCCACCAGCCACAAATGGATACATGGAGAGAGAAATAAACCGTAAGAGAACGATTTCAGAGGCATCTGGTTACTGCAGCAGAACTAGGCTATACTCACTAACCAAAGAAAACTTCTGTGTTGGCCAAGAAGATCAAAAGCTGTGACAGCTGACAAGAGTAGATGGGGTGGAAAAAAGAACAGAGTAGCCAATGTAAAGTTTCCAGCAGCCCAGCCTCCTGGAAAATCACACCCAAGTACCTGGTGAACTAAAGAATCTCTTCCCCAGAAGGTCAGAGGATCAAATAGCAGCTTAAGACTCCCCAGAAACAACACAGCATCCCCTGAAGAACTCATCAAGAAAAATTGTTCATATTTAAACATTTTCTCAAACCCCACCCTGTTCCTTTGGCACAAACAAGGAAGCAGTTCTGAACAATGAGGCCTGACCTAGATCAGGTGCACCACAGTAATCATTTTCTTGTCTGAGTGCCCTGGGCCACAGCTCAACCAATAATATATCACAACATTCTTAATTTTCTTAACTGACAAGGCTATATAATAAAAGCAATAAAATATATGTAACCACTCATCATATATAAGTGGTTTTCTTTCAGCCAAGAATTTAAATGCCACTTGAAAAATACTTGAAGAGTCAAGCTAGAATTAAATTCTAGGCATTATACAAATATTAATTGAGAAGTTCCATAATTACATTTTATATAGAAATGAGCATTATCTGATTTTTAATTCCTATCATTATTGGTTTAAAGTATTAATACATACTTTATGTCACATATGTGGGTTTGAAACCCACATCAATAATATAAATTCAAATGAATTGTAGAATATTATCCAAAAGAATAAAATATTTACGTATCATTATCTCCACCAACTGCACTGGAATGGGGTGGTTCATCATGACATATTCTGATCTATTGCCCAATGAATCTCTATCTCCTGTGAAGCCTCTTCTTTATGTGATACCTGCTCACCAGGGATCTTTGAGGTTTGTGGCAAAAATACTGATAGCGGTTACAGAAGTCTGCCCTGGGCAAGTCAAATCAAGGAGTATATTTAGTTTGTATTCCAGATGCTGTGTGTCAGAGTGAACTATACTCACATAGCACAGTACATTTATTTGCTTAAGATAAGTCGGACTGTTCCCCGCATTTTCCAAGGCCAAACAGAAAAATAAACCATGAAATGGAAATGGAAAAACTCTCTCTCTGGCAGACTTTGTGGCTGCCACACCACCATCTCTTCCCTTTTTCTTAGAAACGTTCTTACTGTTTACTACTATAGCATATTTTCCTCAGGGTGGCTAATTTGGGGACAGCTAATTTCACCCCTGACTCTAGCAATGGGACATAGAGTTGAGGCCTCAAATAATCCGCTTCTTAAAGCATCTCCCCTCTCTGCATATGCAAGAGGAAGAGTACTGGAGTTGTCTGGGGCTGTCTTGCAACCCCATGAGAAAGCGACACCAGCTGACACGGAAGGCAAGAGCTAACCATTGGAAAGAAATCAAGTCCCTGAAGACACTGTTAAACCCTGAACCAATCCATCTGGAAACCCAATTGACCACCAAATCTAGAGTTAGACAAACAAGAAAATCCTCTTTTACTTAAGTCAATCTGAGTTGGGTATTCTGTCATTAGCAAATGAAGGCATACTGACATACACAAATGTCAAGGCACACAGGTCTTGTGTGGTTCTCTGTGCTCGGTGAGTGATGTGAACATTTGAGAAATCCTGGCTTGCTTATCTCCATTCTCTAATCAACTACAAATAACATTTTTTAACTAAATGAAAGAAGAATGATTAGGAATATCAGAAAATCTGCACTTCTGAAAAAGAAGCTTATGGTTAACTATCCAGAGCAACTTTGCTATGAGCAGGACCACTGAAGCAACACTGTTAAGTGACTGGATCTTCACTGGATGGAACGGCACAGAACCACAAGTCCCCAGCTGCCCAGCAAGCACACCACCTACAAAGAGACCTCATCCCACACCCTGCTCCTGGGAAAGGAACAGGAGGCAGGAATAGAAATATATGCCATTTGTGACACTTACTAAGCTCCTGGCTTTCAAAGTAACCCTACTGATAAAATCATTTTTAAAAGTTCATGCTATAAATACGGAAGTCAACTGAGTCCTGGAAATCACTCCTGACACTGGTTCACAAATAATATTAGGTGAGCCCTAAATATTCTCATAAGGTTTGTGATAGGCTCAAGTGATTTAAACAGAAGGTGGATGCTGCTGCTCTGTCAAGACTACATTTGGACATTTTTTCATTTTTATGACATTATGTAAGTTGAAGAGAAACAGAATATATAGAATATGGAAAATAGAAATAGAATATGTGAATATATATATAAAACTTCAGTTGTCACATCGTTATTCTCAATCCAGCATTTTTTCAGCCCTTAGTTTTCATGTTAGTTCAGCATTCTTACATCTTCGCAGATTTTTATCTGCGACTACTGCCTAACTACTGTTTTATCCAACCAGCCCAAGACATGGACATACCAACAATTATTTGACAGTGACAATGGCTACTCATTCCAGTGCTATTATTGTCCTTTTCCAAAAACACAAACCCTAATTGAGAAATAATCAAGGAGAAAAATTCTCCTCTTTTCTGTACTAATTTAGAAAGTAGAGTCTTTGATTTCCGCTCAAACCCAAAGGAGAATCAGGCATACATTACAAATTTATCTGCCTTCACTTGCTCACACTGAAATGAAAGATTAACATTTTCAAGCTGGTAGTCAAACTTGTTCACTCCTTATTCAATGAAGTTCAAGAAGCAACCAGCTAAAAAGTTATCTAAGCTGGGAAACCTCCACCAGCCTCTTTGGAAAATAGTGTGCATTTTTCTACTAGAATAGCCTATAAATGCTTATTGGAAATGTCTAAGTTTATGTCTTTGATAATTAACATATTTTAATTCAAACTGTGGATTACTGTATGCTTCTTTAATGCTAATTAAAGAATATGAATATTAGAGACTTCCTTTTTTAAAATTTCTACTTAATATTTTCACAAATAACAATAATGAGGTTAAAATTCCTCTCAATGTGCCATCTAAAATAAGACCAATGTATTTTAATGGGAGAAATAACGTGTAGGGAATTTATTTTGGTTTGCGATTATAATTTGTGGGGTTTTTTTAGTAAGAAAAAATAGTTTATATAGCACTGATTGTAAGATAGGAAAAAATGAAGTTATGTCTCTCTTACAGTAGAAGTTAGAGTAGCTGTAAATTTAGAAAGGAAAATGAATTTACAAAATGAAAGTATGTGTCAGCGACGTTAGTCAATGGCCAACTATTGGTAAGATTGGCAACATGATGTCTGTGCACAATTATTCATACAATGGAAATTTAAAAAATAAAATATGAACACATAACATAATGAGGGCAGAAGTCACCCTAATCATTCATCCTTATATTCCCAATTAGGGCACCTGGTATACTGCCTTCATTATAATTGGTATTCAACAAATATTTGCACAATGCATGAATAAGGAATGAATGATGAGAAAATGATAAACAGCTCCTCTGTCTCCTAGGAGTTCAATGCACTACTTTCTTTTAAATTTAATTAATCCTCATTGAGCTTGTAAAATAGCCAAAGGGAAAATGTATTTACATTACATCTGAAATTGATGGAATCTATAAGAAGGGTCAAACATCTTCCTCAAAGTAAACAAAGCATTCCTACTCCAGCCAGCACCAGGGTATTTAAATCATTTCCTAGGTGGATGGCTTTCAATGTGAGCCCCTCCTGCATTAACCACAGGAACTCTCCCCAGTCTCTTCAAGATAAACCCCGGGGATTCTCGAGTTTTGCTGCTAATCCCTTCACTCTGCTATTCTGTTGCTTTTAAATTCCTTATCAGCCCCTCTCCCTCCTAATCCACAAACACTGGGACCAAGTCTTTTCCAGGTCAGCCCAGATTTGAAGCATTCTATCCTGCCTTCCCCAAATGTACTCATACTTATCAGACCATATGCTCTAAAATTAGTTCAGGAAGAAAAAAAACAGTCATCACATTTGTATATAAGAGATCACAGAAAAACAGTTTATTAACATTTGAAAATACCATTATTACTCTATGTTCCCATCTGCTGATCTACAGCTAAGCAATTAGCAGGATATAAATATATCCCATCTTCACGATGCATGAGGATACTACTTATGAATACGAAGTCTGACACAATATTTACATGACCTAATTCTGAAAATTTAAAATAGTATAATGCCTCTAGGCTTAACTTTATAAGGGAAAGATTAAAGAGACACAAGCAAACATAGATTATCTCTGTGCTGTGGTACACTAGAAATCTTTTCTTATAACTTAAAACATCTGATATTTAAAATGCCAAACTTCTACATTTCTGCAGTAACAAGGTGGTTATCACACTGAACAGCGTTTCAGTAGAATTAATATTAACACAAGAACTGAAAATGTTAAGTGCCTATAAATAAGCCCAAATGATTTCATTAAAATTTAGCTTAGCAAAACGTTACTTTCATATTCTTGGTAGAAAAACTTTATTCATATTCAAATGGAATGAACAATTTATAAGCAAAGGACGTAGCATCAAATGTTAGCCCCCGCTTTGGTGTGTTTTCAACTATGCTCAGCCCAGACAGAGGTTTCTCCACTCAGAAGTAGAGAATGCACCGACACTTGGAAAAACAAGTTTCTAATGGTACAGCCTTGATCAAACAGCAAAATTTCACTCATCTATACACCGCCATCTGTCAATACGACAAATGGCACCACATGCAACCTTTATACTGCTTGTAGCCAAAGCTCTAAGACAGAGGATATGAAATAATAATAAACATAAAATTAAGCAAAGAAGAAAATAAAACATACAAAATGGTTTTAAACCATCAAAAAATATGTCACAAGGCTATGTCCTTATGTTCCCTCAGGTCACTGAACAAAGTCTGTGCCATTTTAGACACGTTTCTAACAAGCTTGCTTATTTGGTTTCCAATCACATCATATTACAAACAAACTGGAAAAGAAGAATGGGGTGTGGAGAGAAAGAAGGACAGACGAGGCGAATTCAGGTCTGGAACGTTCCTTAACAAGGTCACATTAACCACTGAAATAGTTCCCCCTTAATGATCACACTAAATAGTTTGCGTTTTTACTTAGTGCTTCAACTCACAGAGGCTTAAAGAACTTCAGGTTGAAAGAAACTCTGTTCTGATTCTTGAGTCTCCTCCACAACTTCAAAGCAAGGACTTTAACTTTATTTTGGACCAACTGCTTCACAAGTAGTTGAAATTGGAATTAAATGTTATATGAAGCTCTTAGACAACGGAAAGTAGTTAGAATAATGAATCTGTAAACTTGCTGCTATAGATACCAAAGAGCAGTGTCTACCACCCTTCCTTTTTCAGCTTCCTAATGCGAATCCCTCTCATTTTAAGTAAACACGATCTAAAAGATGCTTAAAAGTGACTATCCACATCCAGGATGATTACACCACTTTTGCCTCATAGATGAGTGACCCCACAGACCTTTAAGAATGAACGAACTGGATTCCAAGCCAAACATACTTAATTTTAAGCCAAAAACAAGCTTGCAGATATTGGGAAAACAAATCTCAACTGCTCAATTGCATTTTACTGAAACAATTTTTTTAAATGAAATGAGAGATTTAAGTCATTAAATTCTTAAAATTTTAAGAAAAAGTAATATTTTCTAATGGGATCAGATATATTTATGATTCTTCTATTCTTATATCTATGGAATTAAAACTCACTCATGTCCTATTATTTGCACAATTATCTATGTAAATTAATTTTTAAGAAAACTAAGGCTTATCTTTTGAATTCATAAAAAAAGTTAAAACTCGGTATTTTATAAAATTTCAACCATTTGCAAAACTTTTAATACACTGAAGGTATTCACGTGCCTTTTCAAGTAGGGTATCAAAAATAATTTTTGCTTATTTGTTTGAATGACAATGCATCGCTTTTATGAAAATCGCCCTCAGGTCCTAACAAAGTATACAGAGCTGACGGATCTGTGCCAAATATATTAAGATTTTACTTTTTTATTTAAATATGATTTTATAATTTTGTTCTCTTACCACAAGGTTTCTAACATCACTTAGAAACTAACCCTTAAAAAGGAGAAGCCTGAATTACTGGCATATGGAAGGCATACGAAAGTGAAACACACAGTCCTTTCTCAGTATCCAGGGGGCATCGGTTCCAGGACCCTCACAGATACTAAACTCCACAGATGTTCAAGTCTCTTATACAAAATGGCACGGTATTTGCATATAACCTATGCACATCCTCTCATATACTTTAAATCATCTCTAGATTACTTATAATACTCAACACAAGGCAAATGCTTTGTAAATAGCTGTTATACTGTACTGTTTAGGGAATAATGACAAAAGTCTGTACATGTTCAATATACACGGAACCACCACAAGCCTTTCAACCTGTGGTTGGTTGAATCCGTGAATGCGGAACCTGGGGATACCGAAGGCCAAGTGCAGTTTACGAAACAGTAGTGTTTTTCTTTACTGAGTGCATGGGATCAATACACTTAAGCAAGGTTTGAGGGGGAAACTCAACTCATTTATTTGCCAATTGGTATTTCCTTAAAAATAACTGATCCTCCCCAGGTTTTAATTGTGATAACAGTTGCTATAAAAAAACTGTAGGTGTGTGCATGTATTTTATATATCATAAACAGACATGCACACAGAGACAGACAGACATGGAGTGAATGGAGGAGCAGTAAGAACACAGATGATTTACAAATGACCTCTACGCTCATTCACCCTGTTTCCCATCTTACTTGCTGTAGCAATTCCAACGGCCACAAGAGTCACCGTAAAAAAAGAAAAAATGCTGGAAGCTTGGAGCGTGTAGGGCATGAGAAGTAGAAGAGAGGGAGCTGTGAAAAGTAAGAATAAAGGGCACTGATCCAGGGTGATGAAGGCGGCAGAAGTGGCAAGCCTAATGATGACTATCCAGTCCCAAAATACCCTCTCCCACAGACTCTGAAGAGCTTTCCCTTTATTACACTGCTCAAAATTAATTTAAATTATCAAACAGATACTTTAATTAAAAATGTAACTGTTGAGGCAACCCAGGCTATCAGTATGTATAAAGTTGTTCCAGCCACCTTTTCCTTCCAACAGCTTCTCTAGACACCCTTTACGTGGAGTAAATGAGAAATTTCCTTGGGACAAAAACGTGAGGGTAATTTAGAAGCAGGAATTACGAATTCCCTGCCTATCCCATACTAGTTGTTCAGTAAGCCTTAGTTTGGTTAGCGGATTTTCTTGATTACAAAACTCATGTTTTTTACTTATGTCTCTAAAATACACATCAAAAGAAACTTTCTAAACACTATGCAGGCGGAAGTTGTGGCATTTATCTGCCGGTGCCAGCAAAGTGAGAACTCAACAGAATATTTCGCTTCATTTGATTGTTACCCCTGTGTCATCTGCACTGAAAGCACCACTTGCCTGCTCAGTAAAGCTATGACGGAGCCCTGAAATAAAAGGATTTTTTTCTCCTATGGAGAGGATTGGTACATGTCCGACAATGCAAGAAAAGTCAGTAGAAAGTGCCAAATCTATCAGAATATCCACAGACTTCCTAGGTGTGGGCGAGGCTGGTACCATGTGACAGACTCACCAAGAGAAGGGCTCTTGTGGTGGCCCTGAAACAGGTGTTAGCTGACTTTCCAGGGAAATTATGTAATTTTCAACGATCACAACTCAGTTAAAGCAAGGGAAAAAAATAGAAGGTTAGTCAAATTTTAAAAGGTAGACAAAAACCTACAATTTTTCAAATTAAAAAAAAAACATGCTAACTCTTCTAAAGTTATAGGTGAAGATAAGGAACACATAACACGGGGGAGGAAAAGCAGTAGCACTGAAATGCCACGGCGATCTGATAAGGGCCAAAAGGGAGTCGCAGAATCTTGAGACTCTAAAAACAACAAAGGTTTCCATTTTGACTTTGCGACACTGAAAAAAGAGTATGCAATCATATGACTGAAAGTATGCTACTGCTATTTTTTCTTTACTTTTATGTACATTGAATGTAGTTTTTCTTAGAAGTTGTTACTCAACAATAGTGCATCTTGCAAATTAACATCATTTTAAATCAAAAATATTTTATATTTCCAAATCAGTTAGGGTGGTCATTCTACAAAAAAAGGGGCACTTTTTTTTCCTTATTCTGCTTGTTCATGAGGTCCAGACTCCAGGAATTGGAACTGGGCTAGTGCTTTGAACAACAGTATTAAGTACTGCCTTCTCTGTCAGCTCCTGTGCTGGACACTGTCAGCATAGGTGCAGAAAAGGGTAAACTCAGGCTTTGATTGCTCAGACCTTACTCATTCCTAAGAAAGGTCTGTCTTCAAGATTGGGCCTTGGCCAGTTCCTAGGAAATCAGCTCTGAGCTCTTGGAATATTCTGTCTGGTAAGAGTGCTTTCGTATGCTTAAGATCTTGGGCCACACACTACCAGTTTGCTCAGACAGTTTATGCTAACAAATGTGATTTATAGTGAACATCTGTTTCTGCTCTGGAGCCTGAGTGGCTGAGGTCAGTCACAGAGATGTAGCATGCCTATGTGACTGTCCCCTAATAAAAACCCTGGACACTAAGGCACACATGAGCTTTCCTGGCTGACAACACTTTGCACGTGCTGTCACACATCATTGCTGGGAAAATTAAGTGCAGCCACTTGACTTTACCGACAAGACCCCTGGACACTTGTGCCTGGTTTCTCCTGGACTATGCCCAATGGAGCTTGGGCTTTTGCTGATTTTAATCTGTATCCTTTTGCTATAATAAACTATAACCGAAAGTGTAACAGCTTTCTGAGTCCTGGATTCTGTCTAGTGAACCACTGAGCCTGAGAGTAGTCTTCAGGACCCCTTTTACCCAGCACATTGTCTAGTTCAATCCCGAAAACCCTGTGATACTACTGCCATTTCACAGATGATAAAATTAAGACTCAGGGAGGTTAAGTCTGGTCAGTTAAAAGGAATCCAAATCAATTTATACCACACTGTAATGTTAAGGGTCATAAAGAATTTTTTAAATAGTCTTATAATTTAACCATCTGCATCATTTCCTTTGGAAAATATAAAATTCAATTTCGTAAACCCTGAACAATGTTTAAACTATTATTAATCTGTAAACACAATCCAACTTACATTCATTAAGAATTTTATGAATGTCTGTCATGCTTCTAAAAGCAGTAATGTGGTAGCAGTAGTTTTTTAAACTATCTAGTATCCCTGGGCTACCAACTCCTCTCCTCAAAAAGGCACATTTCCATGTAATTCAATTCTCAATGCTTCCCATCTTTGAGAACCCTGTGTGAATGAGTGTGTGTGAGAGAGAGAAAGAAATGGGTATGTTATTTTCTTAATGTTTGCAAATGTAGTTTAGAATGTTACCTTTGTATGTTTATGGAGAAAAAAATGCATTGTAATTTCATTATGTTTTGCATATTTGTGCATGTAAATACATGTGCACAAGCATGAGTGTGTGTGTGTGGGAGAGAGAGAGACACATACATACACATTTCAAATATGTTTTATCCTTCAGCTCGGGATTCAGACACAGAAATATCTGATAGCACCAACTCCTATTTGGTTTTATCTGAGAGGTGCACAGGCATTATTAAATCCTGTATTTCTGTGTTGACTAGAAAATTAGTAGGTAAAGAATTTTTGTAATAGTTATTAGCATTTCTTGGAATACTAAACAATTGCCTATTGTTTAATATTTTATAGATTATATATATCTGCATAAAATTGGCAGATTTCTAATTTTAAATTATGATTTTCTTCTGTGTAATTAGTTACATGCTAAAACCGTAATATGGGTTATCCATTTTAGTTTTGTGCCAAGACACTTTTATTTAATAAAAATAAATAGCTAATTTTATATTTTCCTGATTCAAATATGCCTGTGCAACGTAAAAACAAGTTTTTAAACTTTTTACAGATCAGAACGCTTATCTAGAAGTTGAAAAAGTCTTGCTAATAAGCACCTGCCTGTTTTTTTTCTGGCTTTTTTTTTTTAAGACTTTATTTTTTAGCGGTTTTAGGTTCACAGCAAAACTGAGCAGAATGTACAGAGATCTCTCATATACCCTCTACCCCTACACCTGCACAGCCTCCTCCGTTATCAACATCCCCCATCAGAGTGGTACAATTGTTGCTAATGATGAACCAACACTGATATTTCATTATCACCAAGAGTCCATAGTTGACCTGACGGTTCACCACTGGTGTCATGTATTCTCTGGACTTGGACAAATGTATAATGACATGTATCCACCATTATAGTATCATACAGAATAGTTTCAATGCCCTAAAACTCCTGTGACCTGCCTATTCATCGCTCCCTACCCTCAAACCCCTGGCAACCACTGATCTTTCCATTCTATCTATAATTTTGACTTTTCCAGAATGTCATATAGTGAGAATCACATATCTAGCCTTTCCAGACTGGCTTCTCTCCCTTAATAATATGAATTTAAGTTTCCTCCATGTCTTTTCATAGCCTGATAGCTCATTCCTTTTAGCGCTGAATAATGTTCCACTGTCTGGATGTACCACAGTTTATTTATCCCTTCACCTACTGAAGGACATCTTGTTTTCTTCCAGGTTTTGGCAATTTTAAATAAAGCTGCTATAAACATCATGTACAGGTTTTTGTGTGGACATTAAGTTTTCAACTCCTTTGGGAAAATACCAAGGAGCACATAAAAGTATGTTTCATTTTCTAAGAAAATACCCAAACTATCTTCGAAAGTGGCTGTGCCTACACTTTGCATTCCCACCAGCAATGAACAGGTGTTCCTGTTGCTCCACATCCTGGCCAGCATTTGGCATTAAGTGTTCTGGATTGTGGCCATTCTAATAGGTATAAAGTGGTAAGCACCTGCATTTTGATTTAAAAGTACATTTCAATTGTAACATTTCCCAGACTGTACCCCAAAGGCTGAAAGTTGTCAACATTTCTCTGTTTCAAAAAACCTGTTGTGAAACTACCGGCCTAAGTAAATTTTTCCCTGCCAATTACCTACAGCTGGAAAGGATTTTGTGGGTCTTGGCCATCAAAAGTTGAAGACACTGGAAATTTTAAACTAATGACACAGGAAGTCAACACAGGAAGCTCATATTAAATCAAACTAATATGATTTCAAAAAATTAAGTTAAAAATCTTTCTTGGCCCAAGTTTAATCATTTTGGGGTCAAATTCAGCCAAGGATATGCAATTCTCATTGAAATCACTTAACCGAAAAACTGAAATCAGCATTCTAGGCTAGTTTTACCATAAGGAAGGACTGCTCCAAAAAGAATCAAGAAGGAATCTGTCTCACGGCGGATTCAAACTATTTTTTTATTTAACTGAAAACGAATATGACCATTCACTAGAGAAATCCTACCAAATTCTAGGGTGATAATAAAGTAATGACTGCTTTTCAACTGTGGGGGCTTTTTTATTTATTTATTTATTTTTGCTGCATGTCTAGCTGTGGTGCATTTTAATGAGAAATGATGACTGCATCATCAGCTTTTATCCATCAAGAAGATTTTAGCATTCTGCTTAGGTCTCCCACATGCCAATATCTAAGACTTTGCTCTTAAGAAGATCAATGACATGGATACACATAGACTGACACAGGTATTATCACAATTGCAAATTCACTCAGTTAACATTTTGCATGCTGACTTCCAAATGAGAAAGACAAAGAATTTACTAGATTCTCGGGACGTGTGAGGTTCCCCTGGTTTCCCTGAATCACAAGAGCTCCAGCGCATTCGTGGAGGACCACGTCTACCATCATCACGAACCATCTTTAATGTACACCTGGCTCTGTGTCCAGAGGAGTGCAGTTTACAGCAGAGGTTTCATTCTCCACACGTGGGTTACCAAAAGGAACATGTGGCTTCCTCAAGTTTAATGACTGACACTGCCTTAAAAAGGGGGAGTCTGCGTCCTGACGAATGCTGACAAACTCTGAGAAATGTTTTAAAACTCTATCAGTAAATTTCTCATTTGGGCACAGGGAGGAAAACGATTTTACAAAACAGATACCCTCATTGATTTTTTAAATGTAATTTGCCAAAGAAATGAAATGTTGAGATCAAGTCCAGATTTCCCTACCATGAACTTCTCCAAAAGTGTACTCCATCAAAGACTGCTCACTAAGAAGCTCTACTGCAGTCCAGGCGACCGAATCCAAGAGGACATAATGAGTCCTTCTGTTACACAGAATCGTTATCTATGTCTAAGGCTTCCTTAGGAGACCGCCTTCTAATCACGTTCCAAAGAGGGCCCTGCTAACTTCACGGCCTTGATGAATAAGCACAGCTGAGAGCCCTTATCATAAAAGGATTCACACAACAGAGGAGAGGCTGAGAGACGCAGAGAAACATATCCTCGTGCAGAAAGGTACTGGCATGAAATGCCAAATGCCTTTAGCCGAAGCCTTCCTTAGGAAGCAAGTTCTATAAAAATTACTGAAAATAAACTCTTCAGGGCTCAATGTGAATCATCACTTTCCATTCCTATTATACTGTTGTTTACTCAAAAACTATTTTTAATGAATAAAGACTCAGAGTTTGCCAAGGTGTTTTCTACAAAACAATTCTCTCAAGACGTTCCAGATCTGTAATTAAATAAGTCTGGAAAACTGTGAATATTTCATTCACCTCTTCAATATGCATAATGTGCACTAATATATAAAGGGCTCTAAAAAGCCAACCATTAAATTTGTTTAATATTGTTTAACTAAGCATTTCCCAGACATATTTGCCCACATACCTAACATCTAATTAAATGATTTGGGAAACGCTATCATATAACATAGGAAAATATTACTGTCAGTTTAAGAAATATTAGGACATATTTACTATATTATAGGCACTCTGCTAGGGACTAGAGTCCTAGTCTTTAAACAGAATATTCATTTATTTTTTTGTGACTTTTTTTTGGACTTAGCATTCTGTCTTTTATGCAGCTCTGTCCTTAATACTTTTGTTTGCTGTTTTCCAATTTTGTCTGAACTTTTTTCTCCATAAATGCGAAAGCCTAACAAATGTAAAGTACTCATATTGGTCGCTAGCTCAATTCTATACTTCAAATACAGTAAATATAAGTGATTCTTCGATGATAACAAGCTGTACTTGTTTTTTAAACAAAACAATGAAAATCCAACTAACTACAGCATTTCAGAGTCAGCTGACAAATCCGAAGAATACTGTCAGGCCATTAGTAAGGTCTTTTCAATTTACATTTCAAAATGTTCAGAAAGAAACCGTCTTGGGAGAAGTCGGTTAGCAGCTGGCTTTCTGCTAATTTCTGTACAGGGAAAACTGATCTGACTGCACAAAGGTAAAAGCGGAAGTCTCTCTTTTAAATTTAACACTGAATGACTTGGCATCCTCCATCTAATACTGAGAGGGTGTTCGCCACAAACCAGGATGCCAGTGACATGCAAATAAACTACACAAGACTTGTTGTTGTTATTCTCTAATGGATTGAGGGTAATCTATATTCTCATCTCATCTTCCTCCGAGTTCATTTTTTCTTATTCTCACTTTGTTTTACTCATGGTCTCACTCTATTTATGCTCTTCTTGAGCATAAAGACGTCATATATTTTCAAAGAGATGCCACTTGTGGTCAAACAAAAGATTAAATGAACTGGTCTTTGTGATAACAAAAACCATAATCTTGATATCCAAGCCAAGCGTATTATGCGACACAGATGTTATCAATCAATAAACCTTGAACAGCTGTGTATGCTTAATGCACTAAATTAATACAAACAGCTGTTGAGTGGCGAGACAAGGAGGTTAATAAACAAACAGGAGTAAGTTGGTGTTTGGAAGCCTGAGAAATATATATGAATAGGTGGGGAAGGTGGCTCTTGAAAGCCAAGAATAGGGGGTTAAATTTTATATGGAGAAAACTACGGTCGCATTTGAAGACTTCTGAGCAGATCAATGCTATGATTAAATTTATGCTTAAAGAGTTCAGGAATAAATGAACTGGATGGGTGAGAAGCTGTTAATCAAGAGTTTTAAGACACTGGGTTAAAGTGATTGACCTAAGTCAAGGTGATCAGCGTGTGGACCAAGTGTTGACATCGGGAGGGATGAAGATGCCAACAATGATTTCAACAAGAGTCAGTGGAGCTTCAAAGGAAGCAAAGAAGAAGGTGGAACACATGAAATCTGAGACTGTGGTCCCTATATCTAGCTCAAATGATGTGATACTGACCAGGAAAGGGCTGGGAAGAGAAGCTTCTTTTAAAGAGGAAAGGATGGGTCATTTTGATGTGCTGGGTTCAAGTGTCCGGCATTTAAGTGAGATGACTGAACAGAAAACCTCAATTATGTCACAACAAAACAGGAAAGACAAGCCTTATTCATAAAAACATATTTCCTATTAGTCCTTCCTGGGAGTACATGGAAGATGGGATTTCAGAAATTTAGAGAATGAAGAAGAGAAAGATTACATGTCAACAATTTGACTAAAATTGCACACTAAGTCAGTGGCAGCTGTCTTAAAGAAAGGTTTATCTACTACACAGCACAATCTATCCAAAAGCAAATCTGTGCAAAGAATCACAAAATATTTTTAGGACTGATGAAATTTCACTTATATGGTTTTTTTAAAATGCTGCAGTGAGAAATGATGGGGAATTCAAATAGATCGGCCCAATATTTGCATAAGGATTCCAAGCCAATGTACATAATTTTCCGACTGTTAATGCTCAGCACTGGGCTCAGGCACTCTCCTTGCCAACCAGTAGACTTCAGTGCTGCCCCTGGCACACATCCCACCAGCAATCCGTCCCCAGCCCCAAACACTCCCAACTACTCTAGTCATGCCAGTTCAACCAGTGCCCCTTAAAACTTTACATAAACATTGACTTACACTGCAGTGTCTCTCTACTCTGCTTCTCACTAACTCTAAGTTATTTACATTACCCAAGCCTCAGTTTCTTTAGCTATAAACTGTAAAACAGCTGACAAAATACCTACCCGTCTTTATTGCAAACACAGGATGTAAGGTAGGCAAAACTCATAGAAGAGACTTTGCCCAATAAATATGATTATTAGGATTATCTTAACCCATGAAATAAATGGAGTTTAAATATGTTTTTAATATATAAGCTTCAATAAAGTTATACTTGTGTTAAATTGTTGGTTATTTTAGGTCAGTGGTTTTAAAACTCATTTAACAATGAAAGCTTTCTCAAAGAAAATTTTATGCAGAATAGAAGAGAGCTGGAGCATCTGCAATTTACAAAGGGAATGAAAGCCCCGATCTCATTTGCTCATTCAGCTTCCTTCACAGTCCCTGCTGCCTGTGACCCCAGCTTCCCAGGGAGGTTCCCATGGATGCAAGGAACACACTTTTTAAAAACTATCATTCTTTTGGATAATAATTGATGTAACGTAAAATTATGGGGAGTAAGTCCCCACTGCCAAGAGGAACACGCTAATTTTAAAAAATGATCACTTTTCATTCTGAAACCTTAAGGAGCACTTGATGCTTTCAAAATAATGGCAAATTTCAAGATTTCTAGGAGCATGTACTTCTTGCAGGATGAAAATTGATGAATCTTTTAGAGGTGATGGGATTACGTCTCCATCCTCCCAACTCCCCCGCTCCCACATACACATCCACTTCTCCTTTCTAAGAAAGTCAAAAAAACCAAAAGCACTTTAGCAATCAAGGAGATTCTTTCTCTGCATGGCATCCCATGAGTTAGGGAATTAAACATTGGGAGCCCAGGTGGATTAGGGCCCCCCCAAAATATGCTTGACCACCAGAGTGCTGTTTCTTTTTTAAACAAATACTTTTAAGAGTCCAGACTCTCCAGTGTGCCACAGTCCCCACAAATCCCTATTATCCTAACAACTGCAGTATCTGCCTGTCCCCTGAAGGCATTTGAGCGTGTGACCCAGACAACAGGGTTTATAACATGGCTAGGCAACTTCCGTCACTCTGGATTCATAAGGAATTCCACTGCAAATATCACCAGATTGGGGGCTTTTTGCAGTATCTGACTATCTCTAAACCTGGTCATTTTGGTTAGGAAATTGTTTTTTACCTGCCAGAAGACCTTTTGGCATTCATTTGGTAATTTAGTCAACATCTATTTATTGAGAAAATATATTGTACTAGAGGCTGGGGAAACTGCACTGAATAGGACAGACCCTGCCTCCAAGAGGCTCCCTTCAAATAGAGGATCAAGTAAACAAGTGTTAGCAATACAATGTAACAACATAGTTTTAGAAACACCTAGCAGAACTATACAGGGGAGGGGCTGACAGGAAAGGCTTCTTAGAGGCAATATGGTTTAGCAAAGATCTCAACAATGTAGGTTCACTAGGATTGAGAGGGGAGAGACTGGGGAGGGCAGGATGCAGGTGGGTGTTCCAGGTAGCACATGCAAAGGCCCAGGAGAAAGAGGAGGTAGCATGTGCTTTGAGGGACTGTGGAATGCTACTGTTAGTGTCACACCTGGTGCTCCAAAACTTATGTGGACAGAAACTCCTAAAACAAGGGGTGCATTTCAAAAGACACCAATCTACCCATGACCACATGAAAGAGAGTCTTTTCATACAGTAAAGGGTGGACACAGGCAGGCAATGCTGAACATTCTGCCAAATATTAAACTTCTAATTCATTAATAATTTCTAATATAAATATTAGATTTCTTATCATGCAGAGTCACACCCCTTGATTGAAAAACTCTCAATTTAACAAACATCTCTTTATTCACATATTTTTTATAAAGAAAAGGCATAATTATATTCTTAGGTGAAAAACAGTGAGGTCTCAAAAGAGTATAATACAACCCTTGGATACATATATTTACAGGCATATAGACATAAAAATTCTGAAAGAGAAAATTGTAATATATTAATAGCAGATGAGGAATCGTGTTTTTTTTGGGGGGGGGTGTATCTCTTTTTCTAATCTTTTTTACAAAAAAGAATAATTTCCTATGTATTCTTAAAACCTCAGTTATATCTTCTCAATCCTCTCCTTGCTGAAAGCTCACCACCAGGGAATTCCA
The DNA here is from genome assembly GCF_037783145.1 of Equus przewalskii. Taxonomy (NCBI): domain Eukaryota; kingdom Metazoa; phylum Chordata; class Mammalia; order Perissodactyla; family Equidae; genus Equus; species Equus przewalskii. Next base: position 20,768,701 of record NC_091850.1, read on the forward strand.
CAGGGTCCAGGGCCGACCCACCAGGCTCCCTTGCTCTCTCCTTATGGTTCTTAACCACTGGCCCCTGAGACTCAGTCTCCTTTCCAATCCCCTCACCACCCACCTTATCCCTCCTGTTTCTTCTCCCACTAACTGCAGATCTGACTGCAAGTGAGATGAAGGACCAGAACCCCAAACCTTTGTGGTCCTAAAGAGTTTACTGCCAATCAGTGAGGGAGAAAGAACGAGGCAGATTTCAAGCATGACAAAGTAGAGGGAAGGAGTAAGTTCTCCATAAACGTATAAATTGTGTACAGTTGAGGCCCCTGGTTTATAGTTCTGGGCACACCCCTGAAATTAGGAGGCAGCCCTGGGTAGGCACGTACGGCAGGCCCTGAACCCCGGATGGCTGTGGAGCTATTCCAAGGAGTCCAGGAATCAGAGGAGTTAAAAGGACCATTGTTAGAATAAATTAATCTTGCCAAATATAAACCACAAATTTTCAAGCATATGGAGATGGTGTTAATAATCAAATTCATAATGTCTAACACTTCCTTTCTCATTATTTCTCAATCAAAAGACACGAAAACTACTACTCTCAAGTAAGTTTCTACATAATTCTTTGAAGGTAAAGTCTCTCCCTGCTCAAAGAGGCAGAGAACTCTAGTGTAGAGGAATGAGCACCAGTTTCAATGGACGGAACAGAGTTTACACAGCAGCTTCATCATTTAACTGAGTAAATCTGAGCATGTTTCTTAAACTCTCTGAGCCTCAGTACATCCAAAAGTAAGGATAATAGTAATTCCATGAACCTTCCCATTAGGGAAAACTTAGTGAATGTGGTCTTCCAGTTGACCATCTGCTCCCACTCAGTCCCCACCTAAAGCCCACCAAGGCCCAACAGCAAATGTTAGGAGGCACTGCACCCCTCTGCCGACCTCTTAATGGTTTGGATGAAACGACAGTTAAATATAATTCAAGATAATCATGTACCATCTCTCCATAAGATGCCCAGTTGTTTTAATGGTAAAGTCAGTCTAGTTTACCTGAAATGACCCTATTAACTGGATAATTTAAGTTGATAAACACATTAAATCAAAACAGAGCAAGATTATTTTCATTTCGAATGCCCAACTGACATGTCTCAATGAGAAATACATAAGAAATATCAGATTCTAACATAGTTAATGAAAACATATTTTTATTTTCAGGAAAAAACATCCTCTGTACCATTATCTACAAACCCATAAAGGGGTTATCATTAAAGGGATTATGATTACTATACTAAAATGATCCTTCATATATTGTCTGGTACAATAAGCTTTTTAGAAGACAAAGCAAACATGTCAACAGTTGTACTAGCTGCTCCACATTAGACGTACAAGTCCCAAGTATTTAAATCAGAGACAAAAGAAAATACTATCCCTAAGTAGAGTAACATAGAAAACGAAACATGTCTTACTTTAAGAGCAACCATGGTACTTGTTCCTACAGTGAAAACTGATGTTATCTTGGTTAGTTAATTATTCATCCCAAGCCGCTGGCCTTGCTCCTGGAGGCATTCAAATCTTCTCCACCTCTCGCTATGTTAATACTAGTTCACTAATTTGATGATAAAGAATCTTAGCGAAGTAGCTAACAGATCTTAGAGATTAAGTATATGGTTCACTCCCTCATTGCACAGAAAGGTAAACTGAGGCCAGAAGAATTCAAGTACCTTATTGAAAATAATAAAGCTACTTAGTTGAAAAGCCTACCCAGGGCTTTCCCAGTCCACACCTCTCACTGGAAGAACAGCAACCACTGTGAAACAGACAACTCATGTAGATTTCTACCTGACTGTATGGGGAATATTTTCAACGGGCCTCACAGCATATTTTAACTGTTAAAATAATCCAAGAGGATGTTAGTCACACACCAACGCCCTCTGCATAGTAAGTACAGGAGCAGTATGAATTTAGTTGAATCTCCTCTAATTTAATTATTCATTTTATTCATAATTACAAAGATGATGGTACTACAGTAAGTGAAGAAAGTGTAATTTTATTCTCCCCCACTAAGTACATATTATATGTTATATTTTGAACCAGTAAATCAAATCAATATACTAATCCCAAGGCTTAGGCATTCCGTACTTATGGGAAACCTCACAACTGTTTCAATTAAACCTTTTTTGAGAGGTAGATAACAACACGGATCGTAAGCATTTTAAAGGTTCACATTAATTCCAAGCTTTTTAAAAATGTATTAGAGACAAAAGCTTCTTTTGCAATTTATATGTTCATAAACGTTTCCATTAGCTAAGAGATATTTTGGAACGTGATCAAATGATATTGACTGTCAAGTCCTAACAGCAAGGCTAAATCTCTGACAGTTCTCATATGTGGCCACTGCTCTTTTAAACCACTGTGTCTCCAAAGGGCTAAAGGGAGAAAATTCTAACTTAACAAGTGAAGACAACAACGCATATTTTAAAGGCTACTTTTCATATTAATTCTACCTCCCAAATACAAAATTGGATTTGAGCTACTTTCATGCCGTTAACAATTTAATATTAATATATCCATCTCTCATTCTTCCTCCTCAAGAAAGAAGTTATACATTCCCACTACATAAAACTTCCAAATTCTTTCCTACAACTAAATGTGAAAACCAAAATCTCGCTCCTTAAAAAAAAAAAAAGAAAGCCTGGAGAACTGGCAGACTGCTTGTTTATGTCAACCTTCAGAAAACATGCAGCCCCAATTCACCAGGAAAATCATCACATGTGATCAAACTGTTTTGTGACATCTTACGTGTTTTATGCATTTCACTTCATACCCAGTATTCCGGTTTCCCACTCGCTTTACTCTGTCAATCCCCAAATGCCTCCAGAGCAAGCTGCTACTGTAGAACAGCTTTAACAGGAGGAGTATAAGAGTTCTGCTCATTGCCTGTGGTGTGATCTTAGAAACACTTGAATCAAACATATTTATTTCTCCTTTGCTATTTAAAACCGAGGGACTTCAGGTTTGGGATGCGGCTAAAGGAAAGCAACAAGAAAAAAAAAAAAAAAAAAAACCCGAACACGGAACACGCTAAGAACAAAGGAAACACAAGCCTGTGAACAGGAAATGAAGCAACTCTAGACACATAAATACCTTTTGGGGCCGCCAAGGTAGGTGAAAGTAAAGGTGGAGTCTGAGTATCTGAAATCTGAAACGGAAAGTCCTGTTAAAAGCTACCCCTTGAGTGGATTTTTAACCCTGGTCAAGACTTGGGCCCCCTACTTGGTGGAGCCAAGGGGATGCCCGGCGGGGCGGGAGGCGAGGACTGGAGAGCCGAGAGGTCCCCCCTCGGCGCCCCACAGGAGGGGATGCTGCGCACCCCGGGCCAGGTGCCGCTGGAGGCCGCCCCCCGCAACAAGTGCCGGGTGCCATGGCAACGGTGGGAATTTCCCTGTCGGGGCGGCCGGAAGCGGCCCCCGCCGAGCTCGCGGCCACGAAAGCAAAATCCGATCCCTCGCCCGGGGGAGCAAAATGGACGAAAGGCGACCCCCATGCAGGAGCGCTGGGCGCCTCGGGAACCCCGGGAATCCCTTCTCTTTCCGGGGCAACGCACTGCCGGTCGGAGGGAACTGGAGGGAGCTGAAGGGGCCGGAGATCGGCCGAGCGCTGCCCCCGGGGGCCTCGGCGCCGGGCGCAGCCGGCGAGCGCAGCGCAGCGCAGCGGGCTCCATTCCCGGCCGCCGCCGCCGCTCAGCCCATTGCGCAAACCCGGCGGGTCCAACCCGCCCCTCTCGGCCGCTGCTGCTGAAACCCAGGAGGCGGGCTTGGACGCGCCGGGCATTCCCAAGGGGCTAAAGACACAGCGCAGGGCCCCTCCGCCAAGACCCCCGCTCGGGCCACCCGGGTTCTGCCCCAAAGCTGGTGGCTGCTCCAGACTTGGGGGAGGGGAGAAGGGGAGAGGCTGGCGCCCCCTCCCCCTTTTGGCTCCGGCTCTCGCTGCAGCCGCGGTTGCCAAATGAACCCCGGAATGGGGACGTGCAAGCCACCCCCCCACCCCCAGCCACACACGTCGCGGTCTGAAAACTGGGAAGGGGTACGGCGGGCGGGCCGAGGAAGCGGGCGCCGGGTCCGCGGCTCCGGAAAGGCGAGAACTCACCTGCAAACAGGCAGTCCTTCTCTGCTCTGGACTTCTGGATCACGACGTCGATATCCTTCTGAATTCGCTCTTGCCTTGAACACATCCCCATTAAATAAATCCCTGGAAAAGAAGCAGCCGCGATTTCCACCCCACCCCACCCCCCTCGCACGCTTCCAGCTTTCGTAAATATTCAGTTAAAAATGAAACCTCTGGCCGAGGCAGGGGCTGAAGACGAAGTGATTTCGGAAGTGATCCTGGGTGAGAGAGGAGGCGGCGGTGGAGGAGGAGGAGGGGGAGGTCGGCTGTGCATTCCCAGATGTGACCGCCCAGCTGCTGCTCGCCGCTGCTGGATTCCAGTTTCCTCCCCTCCTGACAATGGATGGTGATGACACCGAGTCTCACTTTCTCCCTCCCCCGCCCGGACCAACGGCCGTGCGGAGCCGAGGGTGCTGGAGACGGCTGGAGAGCGATCACCGGCGGGGCGGCGGGCGCCGGCGAGGGGCGAGCCCCGCTCCGCCCCCCGCGCGCACACCCCTCGCGGCCCGCACGTCGGCCTTCCACACCCGCGCACACTCGCGCCCGCGGGCGGCGGCGGCTGTGCCGAGGCTGCAGCAGCGCCGCGCGCCGCAGACCCTCCCGCGCCCGCCGCGCCCGCCGCCCGGTCACCCGGCCCCGGCCGCCGGGAATCTCCTAGTATCCGCCATCCCCGCGCAGGCTGGATGTCCCCGCCCGACCGCCACTCGCGCCGGGGCTGAGTGGGAATGTAGGTGGTGAAGACTCCCTGGGGCTCCCAGGCTGCCCCACCACCACCACCACCACTTTTATGAATCCGACTCCACTTCAGAAGGAATTATGAGTCATATGGAAGACCCAAACCGGAGTGGCTGGGAGGGGGAGAGGGGAAAAGAAAAATCTTTAGAAATTGAAAATAAATAAATAAAACGAACAAATCTTTCCTTGTTGCCACATGAGGCAAGATGGAAAAAGCCTTGAAATTCTCCAGACGTGCATCCTCCCGTGCCCTCACTGCCAGAGTCTTTTCTCCCAGATGGAAGTAGTTCAGCCCCTTCGGGGCGCCCTTTAGGAAATGCAGTCCCTTTTGAGGGACTTCCACTTCCAAAGACTCACCAGTTCTTCCCTCCGAGATATTTCCGTCCATAAAAAATTGGCAGAATCATCTGGCACGTGCCGAGGTCTCCCTAAAAGATGGATATTTGTTTGGCTTGTTTTAAAAAGCCACCCCTTTGCCGGACAGTCAAGGAAAAGCTCCTACAATTCTGTTGTCTTGTTGGGAAAGGAGATATTGCTCTGAGCCACACTTTCTGTTCTGCTTAAGGACACCTTTGGCTGATGTTGGTGCCCAGACTCTATGTTGCCCTATGCCTAGGTCAGACCTTCAATGGCACTTTTCTTGTTGATCTTTTCTCCAATGAGAAGGCTCCCCTGAGCAGGCCATGTCTCATCTGCTTCTGCATTCCCAGTGCCTGGTGCAGTGCCTGGAATATAGGAGGCCTAAATGTGGGCTGAATGCATAAATGGTCGTGCCTTGCAGCCTCTTTTCTTTATAGGTACCCCAGTTTCAGACAGCTGCTTTATCAGCATAAGTACCCAAGAATTGTCAGACTGGCTCAGACCCTTAATCAATCCAGTTCTGGTTCTGAAAGTAGTAACATGTGTAGGAGAATTAGGAAGGATCACCATCTCTGATGGATTAAAGTTCTAGAGAGACAAAAGCAATGAGAGATCAAATGCTCCAACTCCTTCATCTTGCAGAAAAGAAAATATGAAATGATTTGTTGTACAGCCTGGAACACACCACATTCGTTGTGAATCATAAGAGGACACGTCCCCCTGCATCACCTGGACCACTGCAGTTTTTGATGTAGTAAAGCCACAGTCACGATACAGGGCATGTCCTGCTCACACCTCTCCTGAAACGCTTCCTGACTAGGGCAGGGCAGGTTCAAGGCCCTCCTGGGTACCCTGCTTTGTGTAGGACCCTTATCACTTTCTTCTCTTCCACATAGCCTTGAGTATCACACATACTTCCTTCTTCCATTCTGTGCCCTGACTTCTCCAAAAAGCTCAAAATCTTTCAAGTCACAAAAATTCGTTTTAGAGTTGTGTATCCACAGAGTTTGCATTCTCAAAGAAAAACCCTTACTACAAAGAAATTTGAAATCGTTTTAAAGCTACCAAGTGTTTTTGTCTGGATCACCTCTTGGTCTACTACTTATTCCATAAAATAGGCCTTCTTGTGATTTGTCCTATATTTGTTATTTTTGGTCATGCTTCGCAGGCTGCCCTGTCTTTATTAAACAAAGCTAACCTCACTCTATTCATGCGCTTAAGGTGTGATATATTTAAATATTTTTAAATTTTAAGGGAGAAGACAAAAAATAAAAACTACCCTTTCTATCTTCAATGCATTTCTGCAAGATAAGTTTCTCTAATAAAAAGTATACCAAGGCATCAGTGTTCCATGCTAGATCTTTATGTCCCGATTCTTTCTAACTGTGCTCATAGCCGGTATCCTATTTACTCTGTCTCACTTCAGACTCTTATTTAAACATTTAGATTATTTGTGCTCTTATTAAAAACTATATGCACCTGTGAGATGAAGGGGTTATATGTCTACCTTAAACACTCGTGTGCACCACACACAGTCACACTCACATGCATTCAGGATCATAGTACATAGAAGGCCCTCAAGCAGTTTGTTAAATCAATAGAAATCATCGTTCACCATGAGAAACAACTCTGAGGTATGTCATAGTAAATTGAAGATAATAATCTATATGTCGGATGATTAAGTCTAGTCAATTTAAAAGTCCCACCAGTTTAGAAAAACGATCCCAAGCCAACAGGTAGAATTTATTAGAGGAAAAATGTAAATTCCTCACCTATGCTGAAAGACCCAACTGTAGAAGTGTAAGGTAATAGAAATGTGACATGAAATTCAACAGTGTGATGTAGGTATTAACTCACTTATCCAGAACTTATTAGAGCAGCCTGATATTACTCTAAATGCTTACATATATTAATTATTTAGTTCTCACAATAACTCTATATAGTAGCTGTTATTAGTCTTCACGTTTTACAAAAGAGGAAACTGAGGCACAGTGGGGATAATTAATTTGTCTAAGGTGGGACATAGACTGCAATGAACTTTTTCCTCTTTCCAAAACTTTGAGCAGTTGAACTGAACTTTAAGGAAAATAAATATTCAAATATCTCACTGGGGAGTAAACTGGCCCCCCCAACAGCAGCAGGCCGGGAGTGAAGCCAACAAGGGGCCCTGTAACGGATTCTGAGAGGGGCCTGGAGCCTGTGGGCTCTCAAAATAGCCTCTTTTAGTGGCAGTTATGTTTCCCTTTCTTACATTGAACTTCCTTTCCCAAATGAATCCCAGCCCTTGGTAAATCTTCAGAAAGCTAGAAGCCTGAACCTCTGCCTTATTCCGTGGGGATTAAGAAAAGAGGATGGGAGGCAGGATCAGCAAAGAGGAGAACAGCCCCCTTTCCCAAATGCTTGATGATGGTGTATCAGCCGCAAATGCCCAGGGGAAAGCCCAGCAGCCTTGGTCGGCAGTGGACACAGCACTGTAATAGTTGGCCCTTGTGGTAGAATCAGAGTGAAAGAGAGAGAGAGAGAGAGGGTCCAAGGAGTCGCTATGGGAAGAAATCACTGAGGGGCTTTATGCCAGAGTGAGGAAGTAGGATTTTATTTGAGAGAAATGGGAAGCCGCTGGAAGGAAGGCGATCTCAAAATTCTTTTCAGTTATTAGATTTATCTGACTTCTTGCAAGGGTTCTGTAATGGAAAGAAGTCCATAAAATTCAAAATGCCAGGTAGGCCTAATTGGCCTCTTGTAAATAGAGTGGACTGGGGCAATTCTTTCTTTATAAAACTGCCAGTAGTTTTGCTTTGGGAGAAACTAACTCTGCTCTCCTGACCTCATCTGAGGGGGCTAGCAATCAAAGTATGACCAAACCAAAGCCAACTTTGAATAAACTTGACAACACGCAGGAGAATTTTAGGTGGTTTGATGTGAGATTTGTCCCAGTTTGGTCTTTTTCGTACCCCCTAAGCCAAAGTCAAATAGGGTAGCACAGGTCTCATGTTGAGGTTTTATGTCCCTTTCTAGCAACCTTAATGAATTTAACTGTCACCAGAGTTATAGCGTGAAACCTGAACTCCTCTTTCTAGTTCCAAGGTTCTCTTTAATTTAGTCCATTTATGTCTCATTAAACTTTAATTCCCATTTCTATCATAGACGCATACTCGGTCTCGTTAGATCAGATGCTGCACCATCCCACACAATCTCATTCTTCTCGGCTTGCTCTCACTCGTATTAATTCTACTTTGTTTTAAACATCTCTTCTTTTGTTTATTCTTAAAAGTGCATAAATACGGCATGAATATATTCTCAGTGCAAGCTATTTAAGACATACATTAGTATGGAGAGTAAAATGTGAAAATTCCCACCCATCCTAACCCCAAATTCCACTCCTCACGCTGAAGGTAACTAGTATCAAGAGCTATGAGGGACTCCTTCCATTCTTGTGTTCAGATGTCCACACGCAAATGCACATTCATTCATAGATTTATACATATACATTTTAACTTAAAAGGAATCACATAATACATGTCGTTTTACAACTTGATTTTTCCACTCTCTTGGAGAATTGTCTATGTGAATGCAAAGAGATCTAGCTCATTCCTTTTAGCCACTGCAGAGAATTTTACTGAATGGCTCCGCCATGATATTGTTTTAACCATGCCTCTGCAGCCATGATGGGTTTTTCAAAATGTTTTTTGATGAAAACTATTTGCAATAAATGCACATTTTAAGCAGTTTCTCTGGGATAGATTGCTAGAAGTGGAGTGACTGGATCACAAGGAACTGGCAATTTAAAAATTTGATAGGGGCAAGTAAATTGCTCGCAAAATTGCCTCATCACTTTATACTCCACCAGCTCTTTTCGAGAGTACCTAATTCTCTGCAACATTCCCAACAAGTGATACTATCATTCTACAAGTTTTTTTCTAATTGGTTGGATGAGAACTATTCATCTTGTTTTTACTGGTATTTCCCTGATTATTAGTGAGGCTGGGCATTTTTTCAAGTGTTTATTGGCAATTTGTTTAGTCTCTTGAGTACACAAGAATAATTGAGTGTGATTGCCTGTCATATCCTTTCTCTATTTTCTGTTGGGTTGCTAGCTTTTTATTATTTATTTATAGGCAAGATCTTTATATATTCTGGATAGCAAACCCTTTTCTATTATATATACTCTTTAGTCAGGCAGAAGTTCTAATTTTTTATTTATTGAAAATAATAAAAATTTAAAATTTAAAGCTCTCTCCGTCAGACTAAATACTACCTTCTTCAAAAGGTCTCCTGATTTCTCCAACTCACTAATATTCCCTCTTCCCTAAACTCCTCATTTCTAGACTGTAATTTCCTTGAAGGCAGGAACTGGTCTTACTCATCTTAGTAACTACCACAGAGCTTACAAGAGAGACTATTTTAACATCATGCACAGTATTTAAATGGATAATTATTGGACTGACTTCATCTTAATTATTGTCTTTTATTGCCATTTTAAATTCCTTGAAATTCAGGTTGCCCCTGTCACCTCTTCTTTGTTCCCACTGCCCCTAAGTAGCTCTTGGCCTAGTGCTATGTCTGTTGGAGGTATTCAGTACATACGCATTGATCAATTTCATTTTGTTATGACCTTCGACATTTCTTGCTTTCTTCATGACAGAGAAACGTTTCTCCAAGAATGTTTCGTGGGACATTTATTTTATATTATGTAATGAGATTTCCCCCAAAATGTTTCCAGATTCAAGTAAATTTGGGGGAAATTGGATTAAATAAGGCTAAGTTGGTTTATCTCTACTTAATTTGCGCCTATAACATGCCAAACAAAGACGGATATTTGGCGTTTCCAAAAAGTTTTAGATGACTTAACACTTGGGATTTTTTGTTTGTTGGTTAGTTTTTTGTCAGTGAACTGTGTTCCATGTAATTTCAATAATATATACATATTTTTTTTAATTCAGATCGAAACTTCTGTTATATGTTCTTTCCCTTCTTTGGATATCAGTTGTGAAATGATTTTCACACTCATCCCAAGAAAGGCTTGTGATGACTGGGCTTTGGGGTAAAACAGTTAGCATCAAATGCTGCTGACTCTCTAACTTAGTAGAGATCTAAACAAGCAAAGTACACAATCACAATTTGCTATTATGTAAAATCTCAGTTTTCTTATCCGAAAAATGGGGAGAGCAATGGCCCTATCCCTCAGCGGTTGAAGAAGAGGGTTAAATGAGATAAACACATGCCAAGAGAAACACAAAAGCTGCTTAGTGAAAATTAGTTATTATTAAGGAGCCACTTTTTCAAAATTCTCTCCCTCACCCCTATATACAATGGACTGATTCCTCCTTGGTTTCCCCAACTTCTCCTGTAGTTTTCTTTCACGTTGCTTGGATGCATTTGTTAAAAGTAAATTGGAAATCCATGCATTCGGACTTCCTCTTATTCACATTTGTAAGCCCCCTATGCTTGGTGCCTTCTGGGAATCCATACAGATTTGAGGTAAAGGAGGGAGCTGAAGGAATCGTGGAACAAGTGCCTCCCTGGAGGCACATTTCTTATAATCCACTTTTGCCTCTTTGAGCTCACATCCAGGGTCACTATATTTATCTGGAAACATTTGGTCGTATGACAGAACCCTAAGTCAAACCAGTAAAGACAAGATTCGATTTGTTGGCTTGAATAACTGGGAAGGATTCTTGGTTGGCTCAGCAGACCAAAGCAAGAGCTGGAGGAACTAGGGGTTCAGACCATTGAACTGGGGACTCAACTCAACTAGAATTTTCTCTCTCTTCCCATTTCCATTTCTGTTTGGCATTTTCTTACGTTCAGATAACAGGGAAAATCACCCTCTGTTAATCCCAAACCTATAGCATTCCAGTTTAGTAAACTCAGTGGGAGGATAGCTTCTTTTCCCCAGGAAATATATACCAATCCCGTGATAAAAATAGTATCATTAGCTTCCCACGCTAGCTCAAGAGTCTATCTTTTGGACAACCACTGCTGCCGAGTGGATAAAGTACTATGATTTGTTAGGCCCAGGTCAAATACCCATTCCATGTTCAGGGGCAGCCCATGGGAAAGGGTGAAGGCAATATTTCTTGTTGGTCTCTTCCTATTCTAATAAATCATTTACTGCACTAGTTCACTGCATTTCTCTAGGCTGGATCTGGGGTGTTCACTTGTCTTTTGGGGGGCAAATTGTATCAAGAAATGAATTATTTGATTCCTCACAGTTTGGATTTCTTCTGATTTTCTTCTCACAGTGTGATAATTACAGTTGCGGGCCATGTTCCGTCTGGGTGCCCCTCCTCTGTGGTTAGCCCAGTAGTAGCACTTACCACACTCGCTGTTTGCCTTCCTTCCTTAAGACACTGAGCAGCTGTGCTCAGAGCCTGAGTAATTTGTTCGGTTCAAAAGTATTTCTCTTATAAATAAGCTGATGTGTGAAACACAGAAAATACTCAATAAATGCGTGTTAAATGAAAGAAAGTGAGTACCCTTCCACGGTGCAAAATAGGAACACAGATGTGGGATATGTAACTCAGATTGAGCTGGGGATGTCGATTTGCGGGTATCAGTGATGCTGAGTATTGAAGGTGAGTAGGTGTGAAGAAAATGAAGAAGGACATTCCGGGCAGTGGGAAGGCCTGGAGGCAGTGGTGTGTCTGAGCTGGCTCGCATACACTTGCAAGACCAACTGTACACATCTCTTCCCCACTCCGCATTCAGTGATTTCACATTGGCAGCTTGAAATCAGCTATAGCGGGAGTATTTACACCACAGAAATCAGAATCACTACAAAGCAGGGCTTCACTCCTTTTCCCAGAGAGGTGATTGTTAAACATTTACCATGCCACTGCATGAAAGAATGAGGGGGACAGGAATAGTTCTATCGATGAGGCTAGAAAAGTACTCAGAAATCAAATCGTGAAGGAACTCGTGTGTTAAGTACAGACATTCAAATTTCTTAACCACTGAAAGATTTTGAAAGGGAAAGCACATGACAGGACTTGCTCAATATGTGCTGGCTGGAATTCTCCAACAATAGTTTTTCATGGCAAACTTGGCAGAAGGTGGCACTCTATATTAAATGCTTGCAGTTCTAGGGGAGTTACTGCCTGTCCCAGCAAATCAATCTTAGTCTACAGCTTAGCCTGGAATGTGCCAGACCCAACCTAAGCTTGATTCCATCAGGACCATGTGTGACCTCAATAGCAGCACCACTTTAAATCAGTGCCAGTAGCTCATATATCCCATATAATACAAGTCTATTTCCTCCTGCCACCTGGCACACCAGCCTCCTGAACTGTTGACACTAGCAAGCTTCCAACAAAATGGTTGCCAACTCTAGCCATATTTTGTCTTTTCTGTCTAGGTTATTTTAGGTGTGCTCCCGTCTAATGGTGGAAGTATGAACTGAATGGATTTTCACATTGCTTCCAACATAGAGAAGAGTAGAAAGAAAGAAAGGAGGAAGGAAGGAATTTTAATGCTTTTGAACAGGAAGTTATCCTACCTGGGTTAGGGAACAGCATTATTTCCAGGGTTGCTGAGATGGAAACTTATGATATAGTGAAAGCAGACGGAGCACATGCAAGTTGGGTGGAAGGAGGAACCACATGGGAGCACCTTGTTGTTTTTCATTTGGGGTTTTGCTTTTATGAAACCATGAGATGTTATCAGTGGACAGGTTCTTGCAAATTTCTTACTTGACATCACAGCAGTCAAAGAGCCTTCTTCCTTTTCCCCTAGTTTTTGATCCCTAAGAGCAGTCCACAGAGTTTTAGTTCCCTGAAATCTGACCCTCTGTTCTTTTGGAGTCTTTTGGCCTTTCTACTGCCCTGTGTAAGGAATACTTTATATTTAAAATGATTGTTCTACCTGGTTAAACTTTTATAGTTTACAAAGAAAATTTATAATAGAACCAAGAATTAGAATTAATATTGCTGTCACTAGTTACTGTTACGGAAAAGTGGTTATGGAACAGCCTAGTGAGAATAAATTCATTAAAAATGTACTTTTCTTCTCCCATTTTATGATGGTGAGTCATCCATGAAAAAGTTGTCTTAGGGCAAATTTTCGTAAATCAAAATGTAAGTACCATTGACGTTAACAGTACACAATTACTTCAAGAATTAACAAAGCAAATTTATGATACTCAATGTTTATATTGAAATTTAATGGAATAGATTCTATTATTACTCAAAAGATCCTCCCAATCTGCATGGGAAAAATCCACTTCTTATTGTTGTTAGATATGTGGCTCTCTTTGTCTTCCTGCCGAGAGGAGTGTACCTTGCTGCCCTTGCCTTTAGGCTTGTCCATTGACTAGTTTGGGCCAATAGGTTGTTTGCAGTAATGAAATAAGCAGAAGCTTGAAATGTGCAAGTGTGGTTGGACTTACTTTCTTGTATTTCTGCCATCACCATGAGAAGAACATAACCTAGGTAACTGCTAGAAGGATGAGACACATGTAGGGCAGACTTGGATTCAACTTGCCACTTGGAGCCAAGCTCAGTCAACCACAGGCTACATCAGGCACAGACACATGAATGAGAATAAATGATTTTTGTTTTAAGCCACAGAGTTTGGAGTGAATTTGTTACTCAGCATTACTGTGGGAATTGTTGACTGATACAAACAGTAAAAACAAAGTAAATCAATAAAAATGATACAAACAGTCTACAAGACCATTGCTGGTACAGTCTAAAAAATGGTAGTTTCTTGAAGAGAAAACCTAATATAGCAATCACCAGCTTTAAACCTACAAAGATGCCTTCATGCCTTCATGGTGGCTCCCATTTTGTCATGCTCAGCCCATGCCTTCTAAATTGAAGCGAGTCTGAAATCAAATTTTTGTAAAGTCAAATTCTTTAATCTGAATGGTTATGTCCCATAGTGTGCCTGGAAATCATACCAAAATGTTAAGAGTATTTATCTCTGAATAGTGGTATTTTGAATGTTTTAATTTCTTTTCCTTTATTTAAAAATTTTCAATAATAATGTGGATTATTGGGATAATTTTAAGAACTTTTTAGTTTACTTTAAAAAGAATAAATTTAGCCTGATTATCAATTATAGATTTTGAAATGATCACTTGTTTCCTGGTGGGAGTTTCAGAACTAATAACAACAAAAGACTGGGGCTGGCCCCGTGGCCATGTGGTTAAGTTCGAGCGCTCTGCTGTGGCAGCCCAGGGTTTCGCCGGTTCGAATCCTGGGTGCTGACATTGTACCGCTCGTCAGGCCACATTGAGGCGGCGTCCCACATGGCACAACTAGAAGGACCCGCAACTAGGATATACAACTATGTACTGGGGGGATTTGGGGAGATAAAGCAGAAAGAAAAGAAAAAAGATTGGCAACACTTGTTAGCTCAGGTGCCAATCTTTAAAGAAAAAAAAGATGGAAAGCTAACATTGCTACACTCCACAAGTGAGGTATTTATTTAATTTTTGCTCTATTTTTCTCAACTCTAAAAGAAAAGATTCCTTTTTATTTATTTATTTATTTTATTTTTTTGAGGAAGATTAGCCCTGAGCTAACTGCTGCTAATCCTCCTCTTTTTGCTGAGGAGGACTGGCCCTGAGCTAACATCCATGCCCATCTTCCTCTACTTTATACATGGGACTCCTACCACAGCATGGCTTTTGCCAAGCGGTGCCATGTCTGCACTGGGATCCAAACCTGTGAACCCCAGGCCACTGCAGCGGAACATGCCCACTTAACCGCTGCGCCACAGGGCTGGCCACAAAAGGATTCCTTTTTAAAATGAACTTCTTCAGTAAAACCCAGCTTCTAGAGGTGCATTTAGATATTGCTTATCTGAGGTCTGTGGAAGGCTCTGTAATCGGGGTATGTCTTACCAGGGCTCAGGAGCGGGGACTTCCCCTTCCATATGAAACCTTCCTCATACCCTTTCATCCAGTAGCATTTTAGGAGCGTCATTATCCACCCGGATGGGCACTGATCAGACTCACTTGTGATGGTCAGGCACAATGCCAGCGAGGGGCAATCTGCACATGTCACAGAGGGGAGATTCAGCCAGCATGCCCCGCTGTGGTTAGGCAACACAGTCTGCTTAAGCAAGTGAAGGCTGAGTCAGCTCAGCCACATGCAGCTCCCTCGGCCCCCAGCTATACCTCTGGTGAGAAGTCTTTGTTGCAACATTCCTCCTTCCTATCAGGGTGAATCTTTGGGAGTGGCTTTCTTTTTCTAGGTCCTACACTTCTTTCCAGTTTCATTATCTTCCCTTCTCTCTTTTCCAATTTGAACCCAAAGTATTTTGGATTTTGTTTTGTTTTATTTTGTTTTAATGAGAAGGTAGGGGAAGTTTTGCTCTTCCTCTACGTACCTTGTGAAGTCTAGAATCCTCTCTATTTCTCTAAGTCTTAAAACTTGAGAAACCAAAGCTAGAAAAATGTTTTTCTCTGCTTTATCTTTTCACATCCCTCCCCAGAGGCAATGAGCACTCAATGATCTAAAAAGTACTTGAAACGGGTGGGTGGGAAACAGAGAGCAAAAAAGTAAAATAAATTAATGGTGCTCTAGATAAAAAGGTAGATTATCAGGTAGAGATATATGTTTAATAAGTTAATGGGCATATTATCTTTTCATAGTTATTACTTTTGCTCTTAAAAGACAGCATTTAGCTTTCTTCTAGAAAGGTCTAACCTTCCATCCACTATTTCCTCAGCTGGAAAGGGCCACAGGACTGCTGGAATTAACTGTTTTGGAAAATGTGCAGCCAAGTTCCGTCAAGCCTCTCATCCTTGCCTTTTGCTATAGCCTTCACTGATCAAAGCATCCACCCTCTTGTGTACTATCATTTCTTCATGACTCACTGGTTTTCTTCCCACATCCTTCCTCTCACACTTCTCACATCTCTGTCATGAAGAAACCATGAAATGTCGAAGGTCATAACAAAATGAAATTGATCAATGTGTATGGTTTCCCAGTGGCCTCTCTGTCCCCTTTCTATGATAAAGAATTGCCCTGTTTCAGTTTCTTCACTGGCATTCCCTTCTTCTTCCTTGTCTTAACCAAAATCAAGCTTTCCTGGAAAGACATCACAAGTCTTTCTGCAGCATCTAAGATTTCCCCACTCTCCAAGCCCAGATCCTTTTCTTTTCCCTGTTGCTTTCAGATCCACATTGCTTAACGTGCATCTAGAAAAGTCCAATTTCTTTGACTCGTTCTCTCTTTTCATATAATGTAACTTTTACTTTTATTTAATAAATTATTTCAATTGGGTCAGACACTGAGAAAAAGAGTATGTTATGTTACCCATTATCCAACCAGGAATTCTTAGCAGACAGACTTTAGTACAAGACATATCTATGCTCAAGCTTTTCTCACATACTTCCTCATACTTCACACATGTCTCTTTCTCGGCATGAATTTTTAAGAAACAATTGTTTTTTTCCCTGCATATTGTTTGCCTTTCATGGGCTACCTCATATACTATCTGAAAGCATGATCAAAATAGTTACATTTATGAATACTTTTATTTCGGCTTCTTCGTTTGCTGAAGAAGGAGTTAATAGTAACTTTTAAGTGTTCCAAAATTGCCAAGGAAAGTATTCACCTAGTTGAATTTATCTAGAGTTCTCTATCTAAGCATAAACTATTTTATGAAGAAATGTGCCAACCAAATAACAGCCGTGCAGTCAATACAGCTAACCAAGTTGACTTAGCACAATTTTATATGGTTGGTGTGACTATAATGGGTTTTGAAAGAGATGGTCTCTGGAATTAAATAACTGAAAGAGAAGCACTGTGTCATGCAAATATGCATAAGCCGGGGATAGAGACCAAGAACAGAACTGAAAGAGAGCTTCCTACATTTGGGGTAGTAAAGTTACAGCAATTTCTTTGGAGCAGAAGCAGAGGTCCTTCCACATCAAGTACAAAGCTCCATGTGTGAAATGACCTAAGCTTTGAAGAGCTTTTAACCAACACTCAATAAGCTCATCAGATGTCCATTTGCCACATCTCAACAATCAGATTTATAGTGACATCTGTGAATTAAATCTTTCTGTGTATATCTGGTAATATCTTGAATCCCTGCCCATTCAGTGATGGTTTATTTGGTTGCAGAATTCTAGGTTGCTGGTTATGTTCCCTCATAACTTGGAAGATATTATTCCTCTATTGCTTGCTCTTATTACAGATGAAGAGAATTTTGCAATAATCTAGTTGTCCTTCATGGCAGGTAATCTGCCTTTCCTTTCTGGTGGACTCCAAAATATTCTTTTTGCCTTTAGTGTCTTGCAATTTCACTGTAGTGTATCTAGGTCTGTATTTATTCTTATTGAGTTTACTGAGAGTTTAGAGTGCGTCCTCTGTTTGAAAGGCCTAGGTGTGAAAATGGTACTCCAAAATGTCTTTCTTTTTTTTTTTAACTTAAAAAAATTTTTTTCATTTGGAAATAATTTCAAACTTACCTGTAAGTTTGAAAAATGGAAAAAACAATAGCACAAATAATACACACACACTCTTTACCCTGATTGTTATTATCGTTATTATTTTACCAAATTTGTGTTATCACTTGTTCTCTTTTTCTCTTAATGTGTATTCCAATTTTTAGTTTTTAGACTCAGGTTTTATAGCAACCTGCAACATTAGGTTTGGCTTTGTGCCTGGTGGGGGCAGAGAATTATTTTCTATTCTAATTCGGCTATATATTTAAAAAGAATCCTCTATCATGTTTTATCTATTATTTCTACAGGTTTTGGAATAGGGGTAGGTTTTTCCATGTTAAAAAATCTTCCAAACATCAACTGCTCAATGTAAATAAAAAGCTACATTGCAGTAATTTTGTAAAACACCCCAAAGAGGTCAAAACAGTATTATTTTCCTTTCTATTTACTTTGTTAACATTTTTACTTTTTTTATTTGCGAGAGAAGAGGCTGCAATCCAAAAAGAGCAGAAAGGAAGAGGGATTTGAGATTTTTTTCCTCGTGCTCTCTACATACCAGGAAAATAAGTTGCTTATATACAACATATATATCCTGTATTAGTCTGCTAGGGTTGTTCTAACAAATCCCACAGGCTGGGGGGCTTCAACAACAGAATTTATTTCCTCACAGTTCTGCTGTCTAGAAGTCCGAGATCAAGGCGTCAGCAGGGTTGTTTCATTCCGAGGCCTCTCACTTCGACGTGTGAATGGCCGTCTTCTCCCCTGGTTCTCACACGGTCTTTTCTCTGTGTGCATGCTTGTGTATGCCCAACTTTCCTCTTCTGATAAGGACCCCAGTCCTGGCAGATTAGGGACCACCCATATGACCTCATTTTCCTTGATTACATCTTTAAAGTCCTATCTCCCAGTACAGTCATATTTTGAGGTACTGAGAGTTAGGATTTCAACATACGAATTTTGAGAGGGACATAATTCAGCCTATAACATATCCTATATATCCTATAACATATCTGTATATATACATATGTGTGTGTGTGTGTGTGTGTATAAAATACCCTTTGATTAACTTTCTCACTCTAGTGATAATTAAAGGACAGCTTCAGGTGACTACCCCTTTTGAATGAGTAAGAATTCTGTCTGCTCTTCACAGAAGAATGAAGTAGAGAGAAATCGATCTAGGGAACAATGTGAAAAAATTCTAAGGCAAGATTTCAGTGTGATGTCATTATTTTTTCCAGTGGTCGAATGTTAGACCATGTGGCATGCCCATATTGAGATGGTCATAAATATATTTCAAAGCCAATTACACTGGCTCACCTTCCCATACTGCCAGGCTTCACCTAGCACTCAGTTGGAGAACTGAGCTAAAAATTTGACTTTTCTCTATCAAAGTAGTTGCACAGAATCTGACCTCAATCCTGAATTTCCTCCCCGTAATACCTTGTTTCCAAATCTGAGGCTCACTCAGTTTTTTCTTGTTAGAAAGTCAATTTGAAACTTTTTAAAAGATAATGAAACATGAGTTGAAATCTCAGAAAAAATAACTGGCAAGGCAAAGCAAAACCATTCATTTGGTCAGTCAGCCATTTGTTTACGAACACACTTGATTTGCTTCTTTGTTAATACAGCCTCTTGGGGGCTAAGTAGATATTCTTTTCAATGTCTCTTGGTCTCTCATACGTATATATAGCTTACCTCTCCAAGTAAACTATAAGTTCCCAGAGGAAAGGTCTATAATTTCCATTTCTTTTGACTCCCTTATAGTAATTGGTAAGCACTCAGAACTAGTTGAATGTTTACCACTATCATAGAAAAATAATTCTCTTAGTAAATATTTTCCATCTTTTTCTAATTTCCAGGCCCTGTGCTATGCTATGCTCTGGGGAATGCAGAGTTTAATACATTTTCTACCCTACAGCAGATTTCCTGGAGAGAGACATGAAAAAATAAGTGTTGTAAAATGCTGCAGACATTGTAAAATAAATCTCAACAGGAAATAGTTATTATAGAGACAAGCTACATGCTCAGGCTCAGATTCAAGATGCCCAGAGCTGAATTCTCGACTTACTTCTTTTATGACTTTGAGCAAATTCCTTAAGCTCTTTAACCTACAGTTTCCTCATCCTTAGGACAGGGATAATAATTAATACTTATCTCATAGGATTGGTATGAGTGTTAAAAGCAATCATACACTGATTAAATTTCCCCAGTGCCTTGCCTTGCCAATGATGTTAGTCCTTGCTCAACAATCATATGGGGAAAAAGCAATTTATCTTTGAAGAAAATTTCCCATAGGCAGTCTGCAGGAAGGTCCAGAAGATTCCAAACCTGGAAGTATTAATAGTAAAGAATAAAAGTTTGCTTACATAATATATTTTTAAAAAATCTTTCTAAATAGTAAGAAATTTCACAATCATTGTTAAAAGATAAACAAATTGAGGCAAAATGTATTAGAATCATATGCAGCAGAATAGACGTCATTTTTCTTTTAAAAGATTTTATTTTTTTCATTTTTCTCTCCAAAGCCCCCTGGTACATAGTTGTATGTTCTTCGTTGTGGGTCCTTCTAGTTGTGGCATGTGGGACGCTGCCTCAGCGTGGTCTGATGAGCAGTGCCATGTCCGCACCCAGGATTCAAACCAATGAAACACTGGACCACCTGCAGCAGAGCGCACGAACTCAACCACTCAGCCACGGGGCCAACCCCTAGAGGTCATTTTTTAAACTTACAAACTATTAAGAAAACAATGAGGAACCCAATATACAAAAGGGTAGATGACATGGACAAGTATTACACAGAAAAAGAGAAACAACAGATGAAGAGAAACAAATTACCAATGAACATGTGAAAAGATGCTCAATTTCATTAATAGTTCAATGCGTTCGAATCCAGATAGCTTTGGACTACCATTTTTTAACTGATACACTGGCAAAACTTATATTTGATAAAATCTAGTGTTGTTGATAGCTTGAGAACAACGGCTATGATCACACACTCATAGAGAGTGTATATTGATTATATCTTTTTGGTGTGTAATTTCATGACATCTATCAAAATTAGCAACGCATATTCTCTTTGATGGAGCGAACCTTATGATATATTTGTGTAAGGATGTTCATTGCAGTGTTATTTGCAAGGACAAATTGGAAACAATCTAGATAGCCATTAACAAGAGACTCAGTAAATAAGCAATGGTACACCTGTACAATTGTGCAGTAACTAAAAGCATGGTATAGAGATATATGCTGTTATGAAAAGAGCTCTAAGATGTATTATTAAATGATAAAATCAAGGTTCATGAGTAAATAGTATGTATACTAGTATAGTACACTACTTTTTAAAAAAGGAAATGTAGCACTACAAGGATGAACAAGAAATTATTAACAGCAACTGTCTCTGGGTAATAAAACTGTAGGTAGGAGAGAGGAAAACATTTATTTTTCATTTTAAACCCAATGAGTTATTTGAATCTAACACCATTGAATTTATTAATTATTATAATTAAATGAGCAATGATATACTTTTTTTTTTTTTTTGGTGAGGAAGATTGGCCCTGTGCTAACATCTGTAGCCAATCTTCCTCTTTTTGCTTGTGGAAAATCTTTGCTGAGCTTAATTTTCAATGATGTTAATCTGTGCCAATCCTCCTGTATTTTGTATGTGAGATGCTGCCACAGCATGGCTTGATGAGCAGTATGTAGGTCCATGCCCAAGATCTGAACTCATGAACCCCAGGCCATTGAAGTAGAGTGTGTAAAACCAACAACTACACCATTGGGCTGGCCCCTAAAGTACGTTTTTAAGTACTTTGGATATAAATTAAACATTATTATAATACAACTCTAAAAAGTTAGAAATCATTAAGTTGAGATTAGATTATAGGAACCTCATATGCCACCACTTTTAACTAAACTATATCCTTTAGCATCCCAATTCTTTTTGAGAATATTTAAAGCTTCATCTTCTAGACTTTAAATAATTCTTTGGTATTTTATTGGGTTCTTTTCCTGCCCAAACTGCTACTCTTTTGTCTGGAAAGTTAAACCTTTCTTCTTAAAGAAGTAAATTATTTTTCTTGGTGCATTGTATAGGGTTTTTTTTTTATTATATCTGGTTCTTTTTTATCTGATTAGTGTTTATCTTTTTAGAATGATTATTCCTGATAGACCTCTTTCTTCAAAATTTGTCTCAGTTCTTTGGCTGTTTGCCTTTCGGCTTATAATCAAATTTGATTTGTTTTGTCCCAGAGAAGCTCAATGGAAGTTATAGCAAGCTGGATAGGATGTTAATTAAAAATATAAACCCTGCAAAACCCTAATATAGACGCTCTAACCCAAAGACACTTCCAATAGTTGATGTGGCCATTCATTCCTTAAAACCAGCTATTTTTCTTTTGAATTGCACTACCTTTAATTCTGTAAATTGAATGTTGTATAGCACCAGGCAAACTGCTGTGAGTGATTATAATACTCATCCCTGAGTGATGTGACTTCTTTCTCAAACCAAGGCTTTTTAGGGAAATTGCATGATTAAGTCCCTAGGTATCTTGGCTTGTTCAAGGAATCATGTTGGCCCTCCAGGGGGCTGACGCATCTTTAATTATTTACAGGTTCACATGAGACCCCTTTAGATATAAGCACATTAGCTCAGTAGCTAAATAACAGTAACGCGAATCGTGTCAGACACAGAGGAAACAACCAGTAGAAGCTAATGCAAACACAAGAGCTGCCATCTCTCTGTAGCACCCTGTAGCTGTCTCTGTCAGTATTGGGTTGACAACTGTAGACCATTGGGCCTGTGGGCAATTACAAATGTTAGGCCCATTCTGAAATGGTAGGGGCCTTCTCAATTTCTATGTAGGAGCCTGCCAAACAAATTACACCTAGAACGTGCTTTTGCATCTTTTGGTTGAGAACCAAATTTGTCTAAGAGAAATTGTCTCCTTGTTTAAGATCATGAAAATATTAATACCTCCATAATATAAAATATTTTGATTCACATACTACAAATGTAAATAAAGTAAAAGTTTTTCTTTTCAACTCCTGCATCCGCCTTTTCTCTTCACTCTTGAAAGGAAACAGTTTAGTGGGAAAGCCTCCAAACTATATGTAGTGGTGTATATGTGTGTGTGTATGTTAAAAATATACATATTAATGTATATCTTATACACAACACACAATATACACATGTGTAAATAAAGAAATAGAATATCCTAAACATATGGATCTGAAAATTGCTTAAAATAAATCTGGCCTGGGACGCATAGGCACATGTGAGATTCAAAACTATCCAGTTGAGAGGGCTGGCCCAGTCGTGCAGTGGTTAAGTTCGCATGTTCCACTTTGGCAGCCCCGGGCTCACTGGTTCAGATCCCAGGTACAGACCTACGCCCCACTTATCAAGCCCTATTGTGGCAGATGTCCCACATACACTAGAGGAAGATGAGTGTGTATGTTAGCTTAGGGCCAGTCTTGCTCAGCAAAAGAGGAGGATTGGTGGCAGATGTTAGCTCAGGGCTAATCTTCCTCGAAAATAGAAAAAACAAAACTATCCAGTTGAAAGCAACCTCATTTTGTCAGATCAACAAAAGTTGGGAACTCCAGGCTCTTCTCCTCTGATTTCTGTCTTAACAGTATCTTAAAGGCAAAGTTCACTGAAATGGAAATACACGTAATATACTTTGTTGGAAATACACATACAGTCATGCATCACTTAACAATGGGGATACATTCTGAGAAATGCGTCATTAGGTGTCATTGATTTTGTCATTGTGTAAACATCATAGAGCGTACTTACATAAACCTAGGTGGTATAGCCTACTACACACCTAGGCTACTGGCACTAACCTTATATGACCACTATGGTATATGCTGTCCATCATTGATGGAAACGTCGTTATGTGGCACATGACATGTAGTGGCCTCCCAAGCATTCAATGTTCGTTGCCCCCATACACTCCTAACCAGACAATGCATTTTTCAGCCACGACAACATTTGAGTGGGGCGACCCCCATGCTGAATTCTTGGTCATGGTAATTGTAGTGAGAAGGAACACATGCTTTCAGCTAATCGAATCAAAAGGGAGCATAGATTTTCATTCAATGATTGAGGGGAAAATAGCCTCTCTGCGAACATGGCAGAGGAAGCATGAGGGAGTTATCTTGTGATGACACAAAATTTCAAGCCATAGACTAAAATTGAGACCTTATGGTAGAGTGGAGATACAGAGAGGACAAGAAGCATTTATTTCATCTCATCGCCAAACCTCTGCATTAAGCTGTCCTCGAGTCTTTATCCAAAATCTCTTTATTATGTGAGCCAGTTTGAGCTACGCTTTTTGCTACTTGCAACCAAAATTATCTGAATAGATTAGTGCTAAAATGTTAGATCATAATTGATCTAAATACTAGTGTTTGCCAGTGTTTAGGGAAATGCTTGCTAACTTCTTAGTAAGTAAAACAGTCCATGTTCAAATACATTTGGAAAATACCAAGATTTATATTTACACTGTCAGAGATTCACAAAGCAAAGACTACATTAAATATTTCAACAAGTAAAAAAAAATATCTAATTATGATTATACTCACACTTTTCATATTTATTAACCATATATTTCTTTTGTTTCGTGTAATACCTATTGAAAACCTGTAAAAGAGTCGTTTCCTAGAATTGAAAAATACTGTTCCATGTTTTCAGTATATTTTCATGTTCCACTTTTCCCACAAGGTTAGAATCAACACTTTTAGCCAGAACATTTCAACCCAAACACCCCAGACCCTTTATTTATTTATTTAATTTTATTTTTGCTGAGGAAGATTTGCCCTGAGCTAACATCCACGCCAATCTTATTTTTTAGTATGTGGGCTGCCAGCACAGCATGGCCGCAAGAGTAGCATAGGGTTGCACCTGGGAACTGAACCCAGGCTGCCAAAGCTGAGCATGCCAAACTTAATGACTAGGCCACCAGGCTGACCCCACTCCAGACCTTTTAGAATCTTAGTTTACTATTTGCTTTTACCTAAAATATTTTCTACTTAGTCAAAAACCTAATGGTTTATCCAGTTACATTTTTAAGACCAGATAGACTGAAGATTTCTTTGGTCTTTACCTCAACTCAATTTGTTGAATGTTTTTCATTCTACCTGACATGACATAGATTATGTCTTAAAAAGACAAATATTTGCTGAGCATCTGTTTCATTTGTGTACCTTGGATTTTTAAAAATATAAACCACACAAGGCTAATATGTCTGACTTTGACAATAAGTAAGTTTATCACAGAAATATGAAAGCTTGTGGAACTGTAGAAAAAGTTGGAAAACTAGACTCAAAGCTAAGCAGCCAGGAAACATGCCCCAAACCGTGCTGCAGAACTTTCCAGAGAGGAAACCACTGCCACCACCGCTAAGAACTAGCGCTACAGCTTGCAGGCAGCAGCAATTGTACCTGTTGCTCAATCAGAGGCCAACTGGTAAACCACCATCACCACTCCCACTGGCGCACTCGACAACAGACACGTTAGCAGCTGCTGCACTGCCTCCACTAGAAACAGAGAAAGCTTAACTGGATCTGTTTCTTTTTTATGAATCCCTAAGTTAAAATTCAGCACAGGCAAACAGATTGGCAGAACATAAATCATATGCTTGTGCCCTAGCTGCACAGGAGGCTGAGAAAGCAAGCATTTGGCATTTTAGTAGGAGGTGGTTTCTTGCTCCCATCAAGACTGATAGGCTGGGGAATTCCTCAAATATAGAAACAAACTTGAAATGCTTTGATTTGCTCAACATCAACATAAACTTTTTTTTCCAATTAAACAAAAAAGACCCATGCTTCCTCCTAACAGAATGCAGCTATTTCTCCAATAGGTGAACACTTACCTACGCTCTCTTCAACAGGGGAACAATTCAAAAATATCATCAGTCCCAGCATCTACTTCAAGTCCAAGAATTCTGAGTGATGTCCATTCCTCTTCTAAGTCCCTCACTATTCTCTCTTGATATTTTGTCATGTATGGTTTCAAAATTAAGTTAACCAGTCCCAATATACCCTATATGAAAAAGAGGGAGAAATGGAGAAGATTGGCTGAACTATCCTCTTTTGACTGGTGCTGATACATTGTGCAGTGACTTCTGTAAATCAGGCTCAGATTTCCCCATATTGATCAACTTCCCATGAAGACATAGGTGAGGATTAAGGAGGGGCAGAAGTGCAGAGCTCAGTGTAAGCTCAGGCAGCTTACAGTGGCTTCGGGATCTGTTTTGGCTCAAGTCCGTATATATTATTCCCACCTGCTGATAGAGTAGACTAGTTAATTGGGTAGCACTCATTTCATCATAAGCCGTTCATGTTGCCATATTTGTTCCATTGATAGGACTTCAGTCTCTATGGCCCAGGATCAAATCAAGAGTTTTTTTTTAAAGAAGAAAATATTATTTTTGCCAAAAAAAGAAGCATTCTGCTCTAAGCTCTGAACTTCCGAGGGGCATTCTAGACCACTAATATAAAGAAAATATTGATTTCTGATAATATATGTTAGAAGATTGCATTATGCAAGCAAAGGCAACCAGAGGATATTAAATCAATGAGAATGTCAACAGAAAATATCATAATAGAAATTAACATAGTGCAATTATAATGCAAGAAAAGACAGGTTACTCAGTATGAAGCTAACATAACAAGGAAGAATACTGAAAAATAAAGACATATCCATACATTATAATACATAATTAATCATTAGATTATCCAATTAGGTTGTGCTTGGTTGAAAGCAGTAGAAAACCTCATTAATGTAGCAACATTTGACTTTTACTTAACAAGAAGTCTTAAGATGGTCCTGTGGTTGGTGTGGTGGCTCAGCAGTATCTTAAAAGACGTTTCTTTCCATCCTTTAACTCTGCCTTCCTTAAGGGTATTGAATTTCATCACCTGGCTTGTCTCCTCATAGTTGTAAATAGCTGCTGCAGCTCTAGATAGCCCATACTTATTTGAAAGTTTCCAGAGTAGGAAGGTAGAGGAAAAGGGCAAAAAAGTCCTTGTCTTTTTTTATTAGAGGTGAAATCCTTCCCAGAAGTCCTCAAGATATTTCTTCTTATATCTGAGAGGTCAGAAATCGATGACAGACCTGCGTCTGAAACAATCACAAGCACAGGAAAAATACGGCATTATTGACTCAGACTCCTTTGTGATTCACCAATTGAGACCAGAATCTGAAGCAATAACAAGGATCTGCTGTCAAGGAGGAATAGAAAATAGCTGTTGGATATGCAGCAAGAGTTTCTGCTTCAATTATATTTTTTGTGGATACAATTTTCCACATAACCATCTGAGAATAGAGAGGGTCAACTCTGTTCTCTAGCTCTATAAACCATTTGATGATTTTGAAATTATAATCTGAAATAATTTCACCAGCGTCTTTTATAAAAATTGGACTGATTGAAGATAATGAGCTGATCTATTACTTGTCTCCCAATCTTGCAGAGATGGGCAAAAGGAAAGCATGAACTGGTCAGGAAATTGAATATACAGGAAAAAGTTAAAAGGTCGTGACAAATACCTCTGATCACCTCTGATCCTATAATAATAACCACACACACAAACCAGAACACCACACGTAGAGGAAACAGCAGGAGATTAAAGAACAGTGTAAGAATTACATTTTCACTATTATTTCCTAGTTGAAATTCTGAAATTGTGTGAAGGATCATGTATTAGTCAAGGTTCTCCAAAGAAAGAGAACTAATAGGGTATATCCTATAATATATATTGTAGGGAATTGGTCCCATGATTGTGGAGGCTGGGAAGTCCCAAGTACTGCAGGTTGAGTCCACAAGCTGGAGACCCGGGAGAGCCAAAGGTGTAGTTTCAGTTCCAAGGCTGGCAGGCTTGAGAACCAGGAAGAGCTGATGTTTCCGTTCAAGTTCGCAAGCAGAAAAATGCTGATGGCTGAGTTCAGAATCAGTCAAGCAGGAAGAATACTCTTCCTCAGGGGAGGGTCTGCTCTTTTGTTCCATTTGGGCCTCCAACTGATTGAATGAGGCCCACTCACATTAGGGAGGGCAACCTGTTTCACTTAGCCTACCGATTTAAACTCAATCGCATCCAAAAACACCCTCCAAGAGTCACCAGAGCAATGTTTGACCAGATATTTGGGCACCCTGTGGTCCAGCGAAGTTGACATAAAATTAGCCATGGCAGACCTGGTGAATGTTCAAAAACTATTGATTCCTGAAAACTTTGGAATAACCAGTGTCATTGCATTGAAGCCTATTGAACACATTCTTAAATTTTTTACTGTGTTATGGTGTCTAGTTTGTGAAAAGAACAAAATTTAAACACAGTTCTTGGGCAATTTTTCCATCTTCCACACTACTCATTGGCCTATGTGTTATGTATGTTTACTGTAAAATAGAAATAAGATTCAGAGGTGAAGAAATCAAAATGGATAAGATTAGGTAAAACGAGAGGATAGGTACTCCTTCAACAATGTGGACCGGAAAGATAGAGCCTGTCAAACACCGTGATTATGGAGTAAGTCCAAGCACAAGTGGAAGTGGTTCAAAGTTAAGAGAATCCTTATCATTCAGAAATAGCAAGATGGTGTTCATGCAAGTGGCAGACTAAATTCTACTGGTGTGTTCTTCTCTTTGTCTGCAATTTACATCTCCCATAATACCTCACAGGTCCCAAGAGCAGTGACTTTTTAAATCTAAATCATATCATATTGTCATTGTGTAGTGATAACCCTGACTCATCAAGAAAAGTATTCATCATGTTCAGTGCACTCTGCTTATTTTATCACTGAAGTTTAATACCAAATTGTTGAAATAAAAAAGACTATTGCTTACAGTACTCAGCTAGCTATTCAGGCAACTTGGGTTTCTAGATCTATCCATTCTTTTGTTATTATACACACACACACACAATTTATTTACTTGTGAATTATTTTATTTCTAAGTAAAAGAGAAGCCCCGGAACTTGTATACGTAATAAAATATGTATGTTTTTAATTTGTGCAATACTGAAGCAGGAATACTAGATAGAACGATCATCTTTTTCCATTTCATTTAATTTGGTGTGGAAAAACACATGGTTTGTATAATAATTGGCTTCAGTCACCGAGT
Source organism: Equus przewalskii (assembly GCF_037783145.1). Taxonomy (NCBI): domain Eukaryota; kingdom Metazoa; phylum Chordata; class Mammalia; order Perissodactyla; family Equidae; genus Equus; species Equus przewalskii. The sequence goes on from NC_091850.1 coordinate 20,797,455, forward strand.
ACATTTCATCCAAGAACATTTAAATGTAATCTTAACCATCTTAAGCATCTTTTTTGTGATGCAAGAGGATGTAACTCCCATTTGAAGACGTAAAATGTCAGGATCACAAAGTTGAAGTATACTTTCCAGAATCTCATTTTCTAAAGTTAATAGAAAAAAATAAAGCTGATCAGAAGAAGAGAGGCTACTGATTGACAGTAAAGTGGAAGTTTTTGCATATTGCTAATCAGATTTTAATGAAGCAAGAAGAAAAAAATTGTAAGTGGTATTCTACAAAACTTCCGAAATGAAATTACGGTGTGTCTCTTTATTTTTCTAGAATTAGGAGAGTTGACTCTCTGAATGCTAACTGGCTCTGTGCAATGTTTTCGAGAAAGCAATATGGTGAAATGGAGGAAATTGGATGCATGTTTTTGCTAGCTGACTTCTAATTCTTTGAGTTCTGTAAGCCTATTGTTTCCTCCCTGTCTCAAAGAAGAGAAACAAGAAACCTGCATCTAGTTGTTCAAGCAGTTTCATTCAGCAGATATAACTGCATCACAGGCATAGCTTAAATTAAAAACCTTGGTCATCATCTCTGTTTTCTCTATTTTTAATTGGGACTGAATAACCCATTTTGCCACTCAAAATATAGCCAGTGTCTGCTCCTTTTCATTAAGAAATGTGATCTTTTGGGGCTGGCCCAGTGGTGTAGTAGTTAAGTTTGTGCACCCCGCTTCAGCGGCCTAGGGTTCTCAGGTTCAGATCCCGGGTGTGGACCTACACACTGCTCATCAAGCCATGTTCTGGTGGCATCCCATTTACAAAAAGTAGAGGAAGATTGGCACAGATGTTAGCTCAGGGCCAATCATCCTCACCAAAAAAAAAAAAAAGAAAGAAGAAGAAAGAAAGAAGGAAACTAATTATGTCGCCTTCAGTTTATAAGGCAGGTAGAAGAGTCTTCCAGCCTGCTAGAGCAGTGCTTCCAAACTGAACTGCACACATGAATTATCTGGGGATCCTGATAAATTGCAGATTCTGATTCAATGGCTCTGCGAGGGGCCTGAAATTCTGCCTTCTTAACAAGCCCTCAAATGAAGCTGATGCTACTGGTCCCTGGACCCCTCCATGAGCAGTATGGTCTAGAGAATTAAAAATAGGACAAATAAAGACATGGAAAAATGTGAGCAAATATTAGAGAATTGTAGAAAAACTTAATTTTTAAAAAATTGATGTTTAGTCTGTTCAGAATAAAACCCAGGAGGGTCTCAAGAATCCCCAACTCTGCTCCACTTGTAAGGAACTTGACCTTAAGGTCCTCATTTGTTCATCAGCACATCAATTTTCTTGTTCTCAAATTGCTATAATGATATGCTTCCAAGAAGTTTGGTGTATTCTATTTTTTTGCTGAAAGAGGGCAAGGAAGGGTTATGGTTGCTATTTGGAGAAATGCATTAGAGAATAAAAAGCTTGAAGAAGTTATTTTACTAAAAAAAAAATAGAATTGAATGAGAATAGGGAAGATCAAATTGAAATAAAGAATGAGTCAGTTGGGTATGGGCTGTTAAACCCTTGATGAGATTTCCCAGGTATTGACATACGGTGACTTGAATAAGAAGAATGGGAGAAAAGGTCAATTTGAATCCTTAAAATGTTGTGGGAGTCTGGGAGTAAGAAACAATATATCATAGAGTCTGGTACTAACAGTTTTATTTATCTTTTGGAAGAAAAAAGAGAGAGCAACAAACCAGAAGCAATAGGAAATGGAAAAGAGAGGTTTACCTGCAATTATGAAAACCAAAGGAAATTCTATAGGGCTATTTAAAGGAAGATTTATGAAATTTAGATTTACAGAAAAAATATCCTAATAAAGACATTATGTATGATCAATGGTTCATAATTAATATATAATGCTGACAGATTTTACAGTATCTAAATATAAGGGAGAATAATTTCATATAAAATGTACGAATAGAGCAACATATACTTTTGCTTAACAATTTTGGATGAAGAAAGTAGAGATTTAGAGTTTGTATTAATATAAGAACAATACAAAAAATGGTTTACGTTGTTTTTGAGAATAGATAATAAAGTGCTGAGTAACTTAGTACTCTGGTGATCAAGTGAACACAAATTGAAATAATAAGATGCCTTCTAAATCTTTGCCAGATTTGTAGATATAAAGACAGTGATAGTTTGTCTGGGTAAGAGTGTAGACAAATGGGTCCTTCCATATACAGCTGCTCAGAGTATAAACTGATACTGTCATTTCTGGAATGCAGTTTGAAAATGTGCATCTCGAGCTTCAAAAATGTGCATGTACCGTGATTTGCTAATTATTCCCTAGGAAATAATCATTAATGCATGTATGGATTGAGGTTTATTGCATGTTATTTAAAACAGACTTGAGTACAACCCTCACTTCCAGAAAACAAAGCGAGGGAGCAGATTAGTTAGATATATGGTAACAAGGAACTATAACAAAATGCTGTGCAGTTATCAAGAGCACATTTATGAAAATATTAATGGCAATAAAAATGATTTCATATAATGTTTTCGAAAAGCAGAGAATTTTTTTCTACCAGCAATCTGGTAGACTAGATTTGCTGAATCCCCGTCTCCCTATATAACCTCTACAAGTGCCAGATAACAGGTACATGTCATTTTTTAGAGAGTATTGCCGATCTGCAAAGGAATTAAGGTGAACCCCATAGGCTAAACATGAGGAGAATGCATGAATCCAGAGAGGTATGCAAGCACCATAACCAGAGACTTCCATAAGACAGGAGGGCCCTGAATCCCTGAACTTCTATTTTTCTGATTCTCTGGGCTCTGAATAGTGGGAGACAAAGCCTAGAGCCTGCGCAGTGTAGCCGTCTTGTAGAGAAACCCGTTTAAAACCAGAATTCCAAAGGTCTAAAATGCCAGTGAAAAGATAAATGAGGAAAAAACCCTGCCCCTAGAGGGGGACAATCAGGAAAATTTTCTGCCCCAAGCTTGGTGCTGGAGGAAAAAAATTACAAGTCCGTCTTCACATGAATTTGTAGTTTAAGTTCTTACTGTCCATATAATTTTTAGAAAACTCAACTAAAAATTTATTTTATAGTTGTTCCTGGCTGGTGTCCTCTTCACAAACCTAGCCAAAACAAAAGCAAAGCATCTTTGGCGAAATCCATATGTATCCCAGGTCTCAGAGAATTACCACAAACAAAATCCCATTAAATATGAGATTAAGGGGCAGGCCTGGTGGCACAGCGGTTGCGTGCGCACCTTCCACTTTGGTGGCCTGGGGTTTGCTGGTTCAGATCCTGGGTGCAGACATGGCACTGCTTGGCAAGTCATGCTCTGGTAGGTGTCCTACATATAAAGTAGAGGATGATGGGCAGGGATGTTAGCTCAGGGCCAGTCTTCCTCGGCAAAAAGAGGAGGATTGGCCGCAGATGTTAGCTGAGAACTAATCTTCCTCAAAAAAAAAAGAGATTAAAAATAAGACTGTCACAAAACTCATAAAGAAATAGGCATCATGGGCAGAAAGAGAATAGAAACATATTCATAAAGATTTCAGATATTAGGATTATTATGTCACCATTAAAATTATGTTTAAAGAAATCAACGAAGTTTGCTAGGAATATAAATTCAAAACAGTATAAAATACCATCTAGCAAGCAGATTTGGAACTCAATTTAAGAGAACTTTTAGAAATAAAAATACAATAGGAAGCAAAAACTCAACGGACAGGTTAAATACTAAATTAGATAGAGCCAAAGACATAATGAGTGAATTGTAAGTTAGATATGAAGAAATTATACTGAATACAGCACAGGGAGAAAAGGAAAATGGATATGTCAAAGATTTAGAGTCAATATCTAATAAAACCTAAAAAGAATTAGATAAAATAAAATTAGGAAAATAGAATTAGGAAAAGGTTATATTTAAGGAAATAATATCGGAGGACTTTTCGTAATTTAAATTTATTAATGTTCAAGATGAAATAAAACACTTGAAAATTTTCCTAACCTATTAAATATATTTAACTAGAAGTTAAAAATTCTTCCACAAAAAGAGAACCAGCAGGCCTAGACATTTTACTGGTGAATTCTACCAAATATTGTCAAGGAATGTATTATTTTCATTGTACAAAAACTATTCCAGAATGGAAAAAGAAAGAGCACTTGTTAGTTCATTTTATGAGGCCACTAAAATCTTGATACTGACATTACATAAGAAATGTACAATAAAGGAAAATTATAACCAACCTACCTCATGAATCTAAATGGCAAAAATTCTAAATTAGAAATTAGCAAATGATGTCTAGCAATTTATAAAAAAACGATAATATATTATGAAAACTGGGTTTATTCCATGAATGCAAAGATTTCTAACAATAGAAAAAAAATCTATAAATGTAATTCGTCACATTAACAAATTAAAGGGGGAAAAGCAAATCATCAACTCAGGAGACGCAGAAAGTGAATTCAATAAAATTAAATAATTAAGCTTGATAAATCTTTTTAGCAAACTAGAAATAGAAGAGCTTTTAGTGTCCACTTATAAATCAGAAACTATTCTTGGTTTTTCAAGTAGAGATGATTTAATACAGGTAATTGATTACACAGATGATGGAAGCCAAACCAGGCATGGTGAGTCAGCTACTTAACAGCAGGAAACCAGTAATGCCCCTAGGGCTAGAAGGATAGTGGTAGGAGGGGTTGTTACCAGAATCAAGAGACCAGAATCTCAGGCAGGTGCTAGATCAGCATTGTCTAGTGAAGCTGGCTTCCTGGAAGGAGGGGCATCTATCAGGAGTTGGACCCTCTGGAAAGAGACAGGCTTTGCTGGAGATAGCGTAAGAGAAAGTGAGCTGGCTCCGCCCAGTGCCTCCCACTGGCTATCCTAGTGAGAAACTGGAGGCCAAAGATGCCTGGAAATGTATTTTCCTCAAATACACAACAGAGTAAGGGAGCAGATAGGAAGGGATCTAAGAACAAACTAATTTTGGATCAACGTGAATGATGGAGTACAGCAGGGGAGGTGGGGGCTAGCCAAAGCAGGGGGGCTTCAAAGGTATTTCAATGTTCTGCTTTTAAAACTTGGAGGTGGGTATGTTATTGTTTTATTATTAATGTGTATCTTGTCCACATTTTATAAACATTTCATATGTATTTAGTATTTAATTACTTTTCAAAACAACAGTATACAAGTTTGTATGTATACAAAGTGTTTTACCTCCTTTTATATACAGTATTCAAATTCGTAAGTATGGAACATACATAAATATACATGAACTTTGGGAGACAGAGAATATGAATTTGAGACAAAAAAGTACTCCCTAATTATAGTTATAAGAATTGAATTTAGAAAGGAAGAAGCAAATCACAAAGACAAAGAGGATTAATCTGCATGGAGTCTGTAAAAGGAAAGCTTAGATAAGATTGGCCTATATGTTTGTCCAATATTGTCCAGAGGCAAAGGACAGCTGGTTCACAGGAGAGAATGTCTGATTCTTTCTTTTGACATTAATAAGCATCAGTATAGATCAGAGAAAAAATATTGAGAGGAGGTATGTTAAGATTTTAGTACTATTTTTGTCAATGATTTTTGTTTTATTCTTTACTATGTTCTATATATTTCTAATGTTTCTTAATAAGTATATATTACATTAAAAAAAATACAAAAACAGCCATGAGTAATGCACTGAAATAAAATTTTTTTAAAACCCAAAACCATGACCTTTACCATTGTCTCGGTCTGTTTGGGCTGCTATAACAGATTACCAGAGACTGAGTGGCTTATATACGACAGAAATTTATTTCTCACAGTTCTGGAAGCTGGGAAGTCCAAGATCAAGACAGCGGTAAATTCAGAGTCTGGTGAGAGCCTACTTCCTGGTTCTTAGACTGCTGTTTTTTCACTGTGTTCTTACATGGCAGGAGATCTCCTTGGGGTCTCCTTCATAAGGACCCTGATCCCATTCCTGAGGGCACTGCCCTCATGACCTAATTACCTCCCAAAGTTCCACCTCCTTATACCATTCCCTTGGGAATTAGGATTTGAACATATGAAATTTGAGGCATATAAACATTCAGACCAAGCAGCCATGGTTATGAGCCACTTACGAAAGGGAGAGACAAAGGCAGGAAGAGGGGGATCAGTTTCTCAAATTGCCCAGGAATTTGGGATTATCTGGTTACGGAACTTTCATTGCTAAAATCAAGACATTACTGGACACCAAGACCGTCGAAAAGTCATATTGGAACTTACTTTCTAACTGTGAATTTCTGTCTTAGACTAGAGACCTGACTGTTCTGATGAGAAGGGTGAAAAGATGCAGTTTTGTTGGAAAGGGAATTAAGATCTTTCCATAACCTGCCCTATTAAATATAGATACACTCCATCTTTGTGAGGAAATATCTTATACTTTTGAAAGCTAATGTCTTAACTAATTACCTGAAAGCAAAGCCGTTGGAGATTGTGACATAAGACAGGTTCCTGGGTGGAGAAAGAAAAGGGAAAATTGATAAAAAGAAGTTGAGAGTAAGACCTGGAAAAATTTTCTGATCTCATTATTTTTCCTAGGACTGGCCCTGTATTGCAGAATGAAAATATGTTTTCTAGAGATAAAGTTCTAGAAATGAACTTTTAACTCAGATATTTTCAAATCAAAGTTCAAGAAACAAAAGAATATGTGTACACGTAGTTGTTGTGCTTTATTTCCCTTTGTCATTATCTTGTGGTCAGATGTACCCTGAGACTTCTTTGGATAAGAGGGGCACTGTATTTGACAAGGCAGGACTTGGATTTTCTTAAGTATCTTGGTCCTATAAGGTGATTCTCAACCTTGGCTGCACATTAGTATCGCTTGGGAAAATTTTAAAATGTCCCAATGCCCAGGTCACACTTTAGACTTTGAGAATGAGATGAACGTTGTTATTTTTTAAAGCTCTCAGACCTAAGAACCATTAATCTTATAACACTGTAATTCTTATAAAGAACATTGATGTTATGAGTAGATTTGTTACAGCCATGTTATCACTCAGGGCAGACCAGTCTACAGAAATCTATCCGTTGTAAGGACTTAGATTAAATTTAGGAGAGATATCATTAACATAGAGTAATGTTTGATCCTGCTGGAGGGCCAGAATATATGGGCAAAATAGAATATGCTTGGAGCTTTAAAAAAAAAATGCCCTTGGCCCCTCTTTGTCCCACTTAAATCTGAATCTCTACCTGATTGTGCCCAGAGTATTAATATAAAGAAATAGTGATGCTGATGCACAGCCAGAGTTAAGAACCAGCATCCAAAAGAATTATTATGTGAAACAGCTGTTTCAGAAGGGGAACTCTCCAGACCTAGAATTCAGAAGAAAAAATAAGGAAAAGCAACAAAACAATCAAGCCAAAGGTCTCCAAGAGCTGGCAGATAACAGATAAATTAATTCATTTATTTGGTTGAGATTGACTGGGGTAAAATTTCACTTAAATTAATTCCAGTTAGCCGAAAAGAATGAAAATATTGAGCATCTTTTTATAGAAACCACATTGTTTTTTGTGAGTAATCTGAGAGAGGCTGGAAGAGTTAGATATGAAGTACATCCATTTGTTCAATGGGCAAAGGTTTTGTTTTATTTTATTTATGTAATGTGAAATGTTTGGCCACCTGGAGTAGTGCCTGAAAGTGGATGTAAAATGGAAAATGTAGTCAGCGAGACTGATTAATAACCATGGGCAGAAAAATAGGCCAAGTGGAAAAACTTATTCATATAATTGCTTCGTTTTGCTGACTTCAAAAGGATTTGTTTTAGAAGCGATTTCAGCTGTTTAACTTGGTAGGTTGATAGATCAGAGAAAGGTCTTAAAAATGACATTACACAATTTTGTTCATAACATGAAATGGGTTTGACCCAAAAGATATATGCCACTTTTTGTATCTACCTTATAAGACATTTGTCTTCAGCAAATAATCACTGTATTACATAAACGGTCTTTGTGAAAAGAAATAGAAAGATATCAGAAGACTTTCCTAAAAATCCTAGACTTAGAATTATCAAATTTAGTGCCAGCCCTGATGGCCTAGTGTTTAGAGTTCAGTGCTCCCACTGCTTCGGCAGCCTGGGTTTGTTTTCTGCTTGCTGAACCACACCATCCGTCTGTTGGTTGCCATGCTGTTGTGGTGGCCCACGCTGAAGAACTAGAAGGACTTACAGCTAGGATATCCAACCATGCACTGGGGCTTTGGGGAGGGGAACAAAAAAAAAAAGAGGAAGATTGGCAATAGATATTAGCTCAGGGCAAATCTTCCCCTGCAAAAAAATACTCCCCCCGAAAACAACCAACTATTAACTGCTGTACGTTTAAAAATAAATAAATAAATAAGTAAAAAGTATCAAATTTAAGAAAGATGAGCCTTATTTTTTTATTTATACACAAAAGTAAATGGGAGAAGACAGAAATGGCTCATAATTTCAATTATCTAATAACTCATGCTGACAAACATATAATTCATGTGTGTGATTTAAAAAATCCAAGAATTAAATAAAGATAAAAATAAAATATAGAATTTTCCTCTAGCTTTCCACCACCAGACATCTAGAATTTCCCCTGAAGGTAATCACTGCTGACAGTTTCTTGAGTGTCTTTCTAAAAATGATTTTAATACATATCCCCCTGTATAGAATATGTATCTGAAACAAGTTCTAGAAAACATAGCTTTATCTTTTAGAATTACACAGAAGGATGTTCAGAACCTAGGCTTTGAGTATTTTCCCCAGCTATATTGAGATATAATGGACAAATAACATCATGTAAGTTGAAGGTGTACAATGTGATGATACCTAGGCTTGTGTTTTTGTTTAATAATTTATCTTCAAGATATTCTTACTTTTAACAACTGCATGCTATGAGTGGGTCATACTTTAAACAATCTGCTACCGATAACATTAATAACATCTTGTCTTACAGACTTTTGCAATATAATCTGTGTGATAAATTCCTATCAGTGAAATTGTTGCAGAATATGCAAATCTAACATTTTTCGTTGCTGTGACCAAATATATACCCAAAACATGGCCCGAGTTTATATTCCTAACAACATCGTACAACAATGCCTAACACTCACAGCCTTGTTAACGTTGAATATTGCTGCATTTTTTAAAGTTTCACTAATCTGATTGTATTAACATTAAACATCCCTGATACTCTTGGCCATTTGTGTTTCTTTTTCGACCTGTTTATCTCCTTTGTGTATTATTGTATTGGATTTTTTGTTTTCTTTACTTCAGAGATTGGCAAGGATTAAAATGATTGACTGTAATGGAAATGGAGAAAAAGAAACTCAAATCCTACATGGTACAATATTTTGGAGGATAGTTAGGCCCAATACCTTGAAATTTAAATTATTATAAATCTTTGATCTAGCAATTCTCTTTCTAATAATTTTCCTATACAAATAATACAGGAGAAAAATGTCTTTACATAGATTATTATAATATTATTATAATATTTGTAATACATTATTTGTAATAGGAAAATTATGAGCACCTAAATTCCCATCCAGAGACCTCAGTAAATATTTTATAGTATATTACATTGTGCATGTTATACAATGAAATATCCCTTGCTGTTTAAAACAATGGATTAGTTTATACTGTCATGTGAAGACATTTATTTTATGGTACATATAATTAGAAAAACATAAGTTATTCAAAATAACATGTCTAGTATTTTTTTTTGTAAAAAAGTAATTTTATCCATAGGAAAATTGTTTGGATATTTTACATCGAAATGTTAACAGTGGTTATCTCTGGGATGTAGGACTGCTGGTAATTTTTTCCCTTTTTCTTTCATACATTTCAATACTTTTTTATGATATGTACATGTTACTTTTTTTTGTGAGGAAGATAAGCCCTGAGCTAACATCCGTGCCCATCTTCCTCTACTTTATATGTGGGATGCCTGCCACAGCATGCCTTGATAAGCGACGTGTAGGTCTGCACCCAGGATCCAAACCAGTGAACCTTGGGCTGCAGTAGCGAAGCGTGCAAACTTAACTGTTGCCCCACCAGGCCGGCCCCATGCACATGTTACTTTTATAGTAAAAAATAACAATCAAGTTATTTCCGTTTTGAAAAATTAATTCCAATTGAAATATGTTATATCATTGTTTCTGATACAATAGTGCTTTATTATTCTTGGCGCCTGTGTAAGGTACTAGTGAAACCACGTATTGTCAGATGTGTTTGGTTTCTGCCTTATGACTGAAGACAAGCTTAGAGAGTACTACAGCCTAAATTATGGGTTTTTAGTCTGACTCTTGGTGTACAAGAAGAATTGCATCAACTTCAAGGAGAATATTCTGGCCTCCTTCTCTACTTTTCATTATATTATTTATTAGCATCAGTACTATTTCCCAAAGAATAAGAGAGAGAAAGATCAAGGAAAGCGAGAAGTAATGAAACTAGATTCAGTTAATTCTCTGGGTTGTCAGCAGCTTTCATGAAAGATTTGTTTGTTGAATAAGTTGAACCCATTAGCTTAAACAGGGATTAACTCAAACAGGGATTAACTCTGTTAGCTCCAAAAGAGCACGGACAATTAAGAGTTTATTGGGAATTAATTGAAAATAATGCAGTATTGTGAGATGGGAGAAAGATGATTTGAAGGAAATTATACCAAGTGCTTTGAATCAGCCAAGGATAAACAAATGCAAACTACTATTTGATAAAGGTTATTATCAACTGATAAAAGATTCAAAGTATAGGAACAGAAGATTGGGAAGAATGAGTGAATTTACAGAGACAAATAGAAAAGATGTGAAAACACTGGAAAGAGGAACACAGAGTGAACGGGTGAGCGGATGATATGGTTTCACAGGGGATATCTATTCATTCATGAAGAAATTCAGACCACAAAACATTACCATCTCACCAGTAAGAATTTCACGAACTCACAATTAGGGTTTACGTTTATTTTTTTGTGTTTTGCTTCATTTTAGTTTTGGGTTTTTTTGGTGCTGATGTTCTCACTTTATACTATTTGCCTATATTGTTTAAAGAAAGTGTCAGTGCCCAATTAAGACAGTAGGCGTCTTTTGTTTTGCTAGCAAAATATTTTAAGATATTTCACATGTGAATACATCGAGATCAAGTTGACATCATTCTGCTCTTGTTCTGCATCCACATGTTTCACTAAAGATCCTAGAGAGAAAGAAGGAGAAGCGTATGAAAGGTGGTAAGCATCTTTGTAATACTAGCCAACGTTTGTTGCTGCTTTCTATGTGCCGCTTTAACAGATGTTGCTCCTCAACGTTATCACAACAGCCCAAGAAGTAAGTATGATGATTTAGTCCAATTTAGAGATATTATAGGAACTGAAATTTAGAAAAGTTAAGCAACTTTTCCACATTTACAAAACTAGTAGGTGGAAGAGCTAGGATTTATAGAGGACTTTCCAGCTCCACAGTCAGAGCTCTATTCCCTTAGGAATTCTGATATTTAGTTTACCAGGACTCTTGGCTTATAGACTCTTGACGTGTATTACAGTTATACATATTTTCAGGATTTGTGTTTTAAAGGAATAATGTTGATGCTTAATCTAATTAGTGATCAGGGAATTTCAAACTGAAGAAGAAACTTTTTTTTCATTCATCAGATTATATTTAAAAAATTCAGTGTTGGTGAGGATTCAGGGATACCAACATTATGTATTGTTAGTGGAAACATGAGTTTGAAAGTTTTTGTAAAGTAATTTGGCAATAATTTTTTTTAAAAAAAAGACAAAATACCTTTTGACCTTGCAGTTCCACTTTGGGGATTTGAGCCTGTAAAAATTAAAGCACCAGTGTGAGAGAATACTTAAGTCCAGAAACTTAGAATATCTATTGCTGCTTTGTTTATTGTAGCAAAATAAATGGGACCATGGTGAATCTCCATCAATAGGAGAATGATCAAATAACTTGCAGAATTTAGTTCTATGTACACACATATATACACACACACATACACATTATTTATATGTATGTGTGAAAATTATGCAGTTATTTAAGGTAACAGTTTTGATTTTTGTTAATTAACCTGAGGGTATGTTCACATTGTATGATAAGTAAGAAAATCAATTTTGTTTATATGAGTTGAAGTGGCAAAGTCAAATTATATTTATAAAGTTTATTATGCATTTTATAAAGGGCCAAAATTTAAATACCAATCCCTTAAAAATTCTTAACAAAGCATGGGAAACGATTTTGCACATCTTGTTTTTGATGGCCCTGGGGATGTTGGCTCCAATTTATCCTCCTTTATATCACTAAAAGGGGTTAGCCTGAGTTGAGGCAATGAAGAACTCATGACCACTCATCCTTTTTTTTGCTCCACTAGGGAAAAAAATTGGAAAGGGATGGATTCTTTTACTCTGGAATTCTTAATAAAATTTCAAGGAAATAGAAGGAAAAATTTTGCTGTACCAATGTATTTATGTCTTCCTGGGAAGAATGGAAGAAAGCCCAAAGTTTTAGAATTCTTGAATAGCAAAGACTGAGAAAAAGTAAAAATACCCCTGAGACTGGCATGGCCTGGGGCTTGTGGACTGAGCTGTAGAGAACCACGTGTGGTGTTCCTTAAGCCTGAATAAGCCAGATGTTCTGATTTGGGGCCTCTCTCTGAGACTCTTGCTGGAAATTTGTTGTCAGGCCACAGCTCTTTGATTTTGTTATGTAACGTCAGGGAGCCATTCTCTTGAGTGAAAGTGTTGGGGAATCTATCAGATAGTCTTTTAAACTTTTTTTTTGGTCTATTTGTATTGAAGATTTTGATACCCTCTAGCATCCTCTGTGTTGTTTTCTATTTTTGCACAATATGAGCTCAAAACTTTTATGCTCATTGCGATGGAGAGCCGCTCTTTGAGATCTGAGTCAGTGAGTCTCATGTTCTATGCTTCCTTCTGACATATGAATGGAATTGTAAAGCTTTTTGTGGGTGTGAAATGAAATAAAAATTTTTCCCCATTCTTATGAAAAAAGGTTAATTAGCCTTTACAGTGGTCTGTTTTCAAGTGTTACTACTCTTTCACTTTTTTCTTTTTCTCAGGAAACTTTGGCAGGTTAATTGGTACAAAAATCGGTCATTTTATGAACATTCTAGAACAACGGTTCTCAAAGTCGTCCCAGTCCAGTGTGGATGTGTTAGAATTGCAAATTCTTGCACCTTCCCTACTGAATCACATACTGCCAAGTGAGGGCCAAGGAATCTGTATTTTAATAAGCCTTAAAAGTGATCCTTATGCACACACAAGTTCAATCACTGCTGTAGCAATAACTAGTGAAGACGGCTTCGCATGGTTTGGAAAACGGAAAGTTCTAACTTTTGAGAAGGTTTCACTTGGCTTGCCTAAACCAGGCATTACTGAGTCTGAACATGTTTTGCAGTGGAAATTGCTTTTGAGTTGTCTGGAGTTGCATGCCCTTCTGAAAATGCTAAAGAGTTTCAAGTATATAAATTTCTCTCTCCTTTCTCTCAAAAGAAAACAGGAAAATCTTACAAAATGAGTCAAAATAAGATGCGAGGAATGTTCTGTATGACAACAATAAGGTATTACTAGACCTCAACTGGACCCACAATCCAACTGGATGAGGACTGCAAATAAACAGCACATAAAAGTCCATAATAAAGGGCCAGCCCCAGGGGCCTCGTGGTTAGGTTTGGCATGCTCCACTTCATTGGCCATGGTTCCGCTCTGGGCACAGATCTAAACCACTGTCTGTCAGTGGCCATGCTGTGGCAGTAGCTCACATACAAAAAGAGATTGGCAACAGATGTTAGCTCAGGGCAAATCTTTCTCAGCCAAAAAAAAAAAAAGTGCATAATAAAATAGAGAGGAAAGTATTCACTTGCCCAGAATTTGATAATGACCTCCTGCTGTAGGATGTAAATATCTTTTGAACAAATTTGTATATATTTTATCATCTCTGGAGAAAATTAATCTATTAGGTTAGACAACTCTTAAATTTAAGGGAGCTGTTTTCGTTTGCTTATCTATATAAACCCAGGTGACTTGCTGATCTGTAACTCAGAGTGAAAAATATAGAATTTTAGTTCTGAGTTGAATTAATGGACTTGGTTGCTAAGTGAGCAGGTAAGAAGCAAAGGAAAGCAGATGGGTAAGAAGTGCCACATAATGCTAAGGACTTTGGTACTTTAAATCAAAGTTTGAAGGGTTTTCTATTTAATTAAAATGAAGTTCACTAATATTTTCATTTTTTTTTGCTTTTTCTCCCCAAATCCCCCCAGTACGTGGTTGTATATTTTAGTTGTGGGTCCTTATAGTTGTGGCATTTGGGATGCCGCCTCAACATGGCCTGACAACAGGTGCCATGTCAGCGCCCAGGATCTGAACCGGCAAATCCCTGGGCTGCCAAAGCATGGCACTTGAACTTAACCACTCAGCCCCAGGGCAGGCCCCTCACTAATATTTCTTTCTTTCTTTTTTTTAATATATATATATATATATATATATTTTTTTTTTCTGCTTTATCTCCCCAAACCCCCCCGTACACAGTTGTATATCTTAGTTGCAGGTCCTTCTAGTTGTGGGATGTGGGACGCTGCCTCAACGTGGCCTGATGAGCGGTACCATGTCCCCGCCCAGGATCCGAACCTTGGGCCGCTGCATCGGAGCACGCGAACTTAACCACTCAGCCACGGAGCCGGCCCCACTAATATTTCTAATCATGGGAAATTCTTAGATAAATACATATGTCTTGGTAGTCTTGATTTAAATAAATTACGTGTTTTCTTCCTAATTTTATCACAATGTTAGAATTAATGTTGGCATGTCTTTTCTAATTTATAAAATACCCTGATTAATCAGAGCTCTCTAAATGTCCCACGCTGGTTTTATGGTTCAGCTAAACTGAATTATAGTAACTACTGTCTTTTAAAAAGTTTTGTTCCCGGAACTTGAGATAGGGCTACAAATCATTACACTGTGTAGGTAAAATTATACTTACTCTGGGAAAAACTTTTCAGATTTCATATCGAACAAAATTTTAACACAAATCTTTGTCTGTAATGTGTCAACTTAAATTGAATGTTGATGTACGAGTAAACTTTAAGAACTTGGACTAATATTACGTTGAAATAATTAATAAATAATCTCTAGATATTCAAGCAAAGTTTTAACATATTCTGTCCCTTATTTTTATATATGATAAGGTGGCTATCAGAAAAGAGAATGAAGAGTATGTGCAAACACCTTTAGCATCTATTAGTGTGCATGTTCATTTTTACTACTTTAAGAATTTAAATCAGTGTGAATGTAGGGAGAGTGCATGTAAGATAACTAATGTGTTTTTGTTTATCAAGGCAAAAAGGGAGTAACTTTTTCTAAAAGTAAAATTGTTATGGTTGTGCCAGAACATAAAATTAGACTTTAAAGTACAAATTTGAGGGTGTATAATTATTGTAGAATATCTGAGGGAATTAAACTTTATTCACTACGTTTCATAATTCTTGCAAATAATAAATTTAAATGAGCAATAAAATGTTTACAGTTGTTTGACTAAGTTGACTCAATGTTGATGAGTTTACGATTTCTTGTGTTTTTTACAGTGTCCTACCAGATTGGGAATAGCCTTGTCAGAATCAATTCGTTCACACCCACAACAATATTGTTACCTGGGGAATTGGGGTTTGTAGCAATTTACCTTTGTACTCCTACAAATCCTTTCAGGAAGAAAAAAATGAATACAGATATTTTAATGTTAAACATATGTTTTGGTGGTAAAAGAGCCCAGTTCTATGTATGAGTGAGGTGCAGAGTGGTGAACCAACTTTAATTGTGAACATGACCATTTTCCTCTGATGTTGTTTTGGTCATTCTAAAAAGGAGTTTAGAAAACCTTAATTATGTCCTATTTGAAGAGAATTAAGCAGATGAATGGAGTGTTGTATTCAACATAGATACAGGAAATTTTTCTTCTTCCACTATAATTAACTACTAATTTTGGCCTATTATAGATTATTTTTTGCCACTAACTAGAAAATAAAAAATTTAAAAGTCTGAAAATTATATTCTCGTTCCTGAAAGACACCAACAACGGGTATCTTTGAGTTGATTATTTGTTATTGTTGATTTGGAAATTAACTTCTTTTAAAAAAGTTTCATCAGTTAATTTTTTTTAGTTTTCTTGAAATATTATTGACACACAGCCCTGTATAAATTTAAGATGTACAGCATAATGACTTGACATACATATATTGTAAAATGATTACCACAATAAATTTAGTTAACATGCATCACCTCATATAGCTACAAAAATTTGTGTTTTCCTTGTGATGAGAACTTTTAGGATCTACTCTTTTAGGAACTTTGAAATATACCATACAGCGGTGTTAACTATAGTCATCATGTTGTACATTACATCCCTGGTACTTATTTATCTTATAACTGGAAGTTTGTACCTTTCAACCACCTTCACTCAATTTCCCCATCCTCAGAAAGGAGCTTGTTAAAAACTTTAAGATTTAACACACCAAGGCTATGCGAATTCTGTCTGATACTTCTGCAGTATGACTTGCTATGTATTGAAAATTCATTAGTCATAAGAAACAGTTTTCAGAAGTCTTCTTGTCTTCCTGCTCTCAGCAAGAAGCTACATAATTTGGTCACATTGAGGAATCGAGGTCTAACGTGATTCTTACACATAGAATAGAGAACACCTAGAATCACAGCTCCCACAACTAATTCTTGGACAATTCTCAGGTGAATGTAATGAATGGATATTTTCTGACTTCTTCTATACTTTAGCTTGTAACTTGTAAAGGCCAGAGGACGCTATAGTCATAAAGCCTGCTAACCTTACAAGGCCAAAGGGAGAAGCTCTAGACTTCCTGATCAGTTGGAACAATTGGCTTTCATCCTCATCTACTCACCACTGGTTGTGTGAAGACTTCTTTTTCTCTTTGGCATGCCCATCACCTGCTGTCTGTCTCCTGGTGTCCCTTGATCAGAAGACACGTACATCAGAACAGGATAAGGCAAGGACACATTTAGGTGGAATTTCCAATCAACTGATAGCAGGAAAGCTCAGGCCTACAAACCCTGGGGGAGTGGCCAGCTGCTATTGGCCAAGGTTTCTACTTCCCCTACTGGAAACTCACTGGTAGTGCAACTGGGCCACAAACAAATTTAATAAGCGTTGGAAGAAGAGATATTTACTTAATTCTATCCAGCCTTCACAAGGGAGCTCCCAACTTAAGCCCTAGTACGGACCCCAGGACAGACATTCAAGGGGAAAGTGGACAGAGGGGTATAGTAACAGGCAGGAACTGTGGCATGGGTGAGGGGTGGAATTGTGTGTGGGGTGGAGATTCGTGTCCTTTTGGAAGATGAGCTTTCCCAGAGGGATGCCACCGTGGCTGACACCTTGAACCTAATGTGCAGAGCTGGGAACCCACTGGGGATGCCTGATGGTGGGGCCCTGGAACATAAGGCTGCTATTGTTGACACTCCTTTTTGATACTATTTTTTCTAAATTTAACCCTCAAACTCAAAATAATGAAATTATTAAGATGCCTTTTATGAATACAATATCTCTGCGTTTCCCAGGTGACCATTGGGCAACTCCAAAGATCTTCTTTCCAGCAATATACAAAAAGAAATAAGAAATAAAGGTGATGCTTTGCATTCTCCAGATTCTTAATTAGCTCAACACTATAGTGCGAACTGTTCTTCTTTTCAAGCCCACCATATAAGAAAAGCTAACAAGTTAAAATAGTCCTGGATTAAGTAAATGCAATCATTACCTATGATTACTCTGTCTGTGTTGTAACAATTATGAACTTTTCAGGTTGAATTAAGGCATATTTTTGTTTTTATTTATTTTAATTTTAATTTTTCCTTCTTCTCCCCAAAACCAACAGTACATAGCTGTATATTCTAGTTGTGAGTGCCTCTGGTTGTGCTATGTGGGACACCACCTCAGCATGGCCCTACAAGCAGTGCCGTGTCTGCACCCAGGATCCAAACTGGTGAAACCCTGGGCCGCCGAAGCGAATTTGAAGACTTAACCACTCAGCCACGGGGCTGGCCCCAGATTAAAGCATCTTTATGTTCGTGTACAAAGACTGGTCTAATAACTGTCAACCAATTAATTTTTTAAAATCAACCTATCAATTGGTGACAATAATAATGTATACTTTATGGGGTAAATGAAAGGCCCTAGAGATGCATCAGAATGCTGTCATTGTCCTTAATATGTTCTTTCTGTCATGGTATTCATTGATGAAAGTTTTATTAAATGAGTGTGTATTATACCTCAAAAGAGAATTCCATTCTCCTCCATTGTGATATTGTTTGCTGTGACAAAAAATAAACTAGACTTTTCAGTCTTGTTATCAACAACATCTCCTTTCCCTTTACACATGCCTAAAGGCCTCTCTACAAGGTACCAATCAGAAATTGAATCACTGGAAGAAATGTCAAAAGAGAGTCAGTAAGAACTGCGCCAGACACTGTTGATACTCTTGATACCACAGGAAATTGACTCATGGATGTAGGCCACCCGAATGAGCTGAGCTTGTCTCCACAAACGATATTCTAACTACACCAAGTGAATGAGTCAGGATTTCCAAGACTCTAGCAATGCAGAAACAAATGAATTCACGAAGGTAGACTGCACAGCTCGAGACCAGCAGAACGAGAATGCTTAGGACTAAGGGCACTTAATAGAGGGATTTAATTGAGGTTAATTTAATTTTCTAATTTAATGAACATGAGAGAAGCCCCTTTTCTTTTTTCTGAATCACTCTCTAACCCTCAGTTTAAGAGATTAAATGTGTAAAAACTAATGGGAACACTCTGATTCTGAATCCTCAGTGTTGAGAAAAAAATACCCTATAAAAATTCTTAATATAGAGTGAAAGTTAATATGTTGTCCAGACATAAATATTAATGATTCTATAAAAAATTATGACATGTAATATTTGGTTTTGTCTATGAAAACACTCATAAAATTAATTATAATGGTTAAGCATTATACAAAGTTACTTTTAATAAAGGCCTTTACTTTTCATGACAATGTAGTTATTGCATTGGTTCACTAAGAATCTGCCCTTTTTTCTACCAGAAGATAATTGGAAAAATCAAAATTTTAACATTACCATGCTACTAATTTCATTTAATTAGATAAGACAAATCCAGTGATACAAACAAGTTCTATGTTTTGCAGGCAGAAGTGACACCTACAACATCCTTCAGGGACCTGATCTGGTACCTGCTCTATGGACAGGAAATCTCCTTCCTGGAGGTAGGAAAGAATGTCACTTCTTGGCAGGGCAGGGACACTGAGAAATTTGGGTATCTTTTAGAAGGATACCCTTAAAATTATAAGTACATACTGCAGACGAAGTCAGGTGGAGGTGAATTGGATGGTTCTATCTGCTCTCAACTGAGCTAATAAACACATAGAAATAAATTAAAACCATAAGGACTTTACAAACCTATAGACAGAAGCAAACTCTTGAATCTTAGTATCATATTGTGCTATTTAAACAGAACAAACAAGGAGGTAATTATATATTAATCAACATTTCTTGTTACATCTATGCAAATAAAATGAGTCAAAGTAAAATGTAAAATCAATAATACTCTTTGAGAAAATTGTTAAGCAAATGTAAGTAGACAAATGTGCCCTATAGAGGAGGAAACACGACCACAAGAATTGACACCTGGCACTGCCGCCATTGTAAGCTCGTACCTCAGATCCCACCGCTGAAGAAAGAAAAAAAACCCATGCATTTCATTACATTACCTTCCTTTCTGATATAAAAAAACACAAAAGGGTCTCTCTGTCTTGTTTTAGTCCTCCAAGTAAATAAAACCTTGAATATTTCCTGTAAGTTGCTAACTCCTAAATGAAAATGACTTTTTCCTCAAGTTTTGCAATACTATTGTCTAAAGATATGTCATGAACTTTGTGCATAGAATAATCATGACAAAATTGCTGTTCTACACCATGAACAGACTAATGTAAACTAGATAGTCCTCATAATTTTAAAAAACTTATCCTATCTTTTAATTTGTTGGGCCAGTTCTTCTGAAGTCTGACCTCCTCACATTTCCTTGCAAGTAAATGCCACTTCCTTTTCTTATATGCTTTTGTTTCTGAGCTTTCCTTTCATGCTCCAAACACACGAATCAGCAGGTGATGGAACCTGCAGCTATATTTGGGGTTTTATGCTTCAGTGTTCACTTTCAGTGGAAGAGAATATTTTTGTTCTAGCCTTCTTAATCAAAGACCTGAAATTCACCCTGAGTCAATGAGTGTCCTCTATATTCACCGTTGGCAAGAAGGATTTAAATATTTCTAGCTCAGTATTTCGAGTCAATATTATTTCACCCTTCTCCTAATCTTGACCTAATCTATGTTTTGTGTTGTCTGTAACTGATTCAGTGACTCAGTAACAGGCTTAATTTCTTAACAACTTAAGCCATGTCTTGCTATTTCTTAGCCGTTTTTCCTCAATAGCTTTGCACTGCTCCCCTGCCTATCCTCCCTCTGTTTACTAACACCATTCCCTAAGTTGATTTATCCACTTGTTGAAATACCTAGTTTTAGGTCCTACACTGACAGCTTGCTGTGGCTCACACTGGTTTTTGGTTGTTACCATCTTCAGATTCTGAAAACACCATCTAGACCATATATCACCTCCAGCCAGGCCTATTTCCCCAGGGCCTGCCTTAAAAGAGCAGATTTCTTTTCAAGTTCCATCTTCTCCCCATCTATCCCATTTCATGACAGTTAGAAAAGCCTTGCACTAATATATGACAAATGGAAACTTAGCAGAGAAAAATGTTATTTCAGTGTGAGTTCAGGGAAAGCTTTTTGATGGAGAGTCAGCTAAGATCAGTTCTGATGACAGATAGTCTATAGTGCATATGGATGATGAAGTGGAAAATGAAGTAGATACATATAGACTTTCCAGGCAGAAACAGTGTGAGCAGAAGCATAAAGACAGAAAATGAGACAGCTTTGATAAAGCCAGGCAAATAATTCAGATTATTTGGATCATCAGTGTTGGGAGGAGCTGGGCTTACAGGAATCGATGGTTAGTGTATCAGAGCGTGAGGGCTGTTGGGAAATGTGACACAAAGCTGGATGACTAGCGTACAAGGCTTTCACTCAACAGGGGAGCTGCTTTTTGGTTATACACATGACTGAAGATCACTGTACCTTAAGGCTATCATTCACTTAAAACCTATTGAAATTATGTTGACCTCTGATGACCTTCAGAGAGCTCCAGCTAGATGGATTGATGGTAAAAGAAATTAGAGAGGGCAATAGAGCAAATCAGTGCGCGAATCCCTACTATGTCATTTATCTATGGCTTCAGCTAGATCTAGTGATTTGTTTGTTGTGACTGTGGGCAAAACTCTACCTACAACCTTACTGGAAAAATAAACCCAGTCATAATAAATGACAGAGGGCGTTCAAGCAGAGGCAAGAAGCAAAACATTTTACAAGTGTAAAGATAATCTATACTAGGTCTTGCCCTTCCAACAAGCTTCTGCAATATTTTCATGCTGCCCTGCCCAACTTCCCTCTGCTGGGCAAGCCTCTTCTATTTGTTAATTCCCCTCATGGTGATTACCTGATTCTCTATTCTCCAAGCTGACTCAGCCCATTCATTGAGAAATGGCATTTTTAGACTACTAATAATACTTACATATAAAATTGTTTTTATCAAATAAAAGATTAAAATCAGGGAATAATAAATAATAGAGAGATTAGATAGAACTTCTTCACCTGGGAATCAGTTAAATACAATATTATAGAGGCCTGAAGAAATAGCAACCATGTTACAAAAGAATATAAAAATAGTTGGAGACTAGGAATCATAAGTCCACCAACTAATTTGGTGATTTGGCTGTTTTTTTCTCAACCGAACGGTAATGGTCTTTTGTAAAAAGCCTTTCAATTTACATCCCAAGGGGATAAGAGCTGAGTACACATTAGAGAAAGCTGATGGCAATCATTTCAAGTTTCAGTTTCTATTTTCTGTAAATTAACTGTCGTTTTGGTAAACAACTTTTTCATGTCTTTGCAAAAGCAGTTTTAATCCTACTGGTTTAGCTATTGTATCAAATAAATAGCCAATTCTGCTGGGGAAGGATTAGGGGCTCATAAGTGAGAATCAATATTTCATTTGGATAATGGCTAAAAAACTCAACTGTCAAAATAAAGGAGAGATTAAAGCCATGATAATAACTTAGAAGATAGTGTGAGGCAAAAGTGTGAACTCAGGAAATGACTCAACACATTCGGTAACATAAAACTGTGGCCTCAATTCACTCTGACAGTTGTTGTGCTACCTGCCTGCTGCCCAAGTAAAGTAAGTTTATAAATAAAACACACAGGACGACATATGGTCAGATGCTTTCTGTGCGATGAGTGTGTTTCCTTACTGTCCTATCAGTCACACTGCACTATGGAAATTTTTATTATTCCTGCTCATCTACTTTCATGTGGTTTAAATGAAAAGAGCACTAAACTTTCAGCCAGAGACTTGAGTTCTATCTAGTTCAGGATTTGTCACCAACTTGTTACGTGATTTTGAACAAATGGCTTAATTTCTCTCTTTTTAAACCTCTTCTTTTGTAAAGTTCCCTGCTTTCTCTGAGGGGATGTATTGAGGATCAATGCATGGCGAGATGAAGGCAACATGGGTTAAAAGGTAAACATGTTTAACAGCAACTGGTGAATTACTTAAACAGGCACAACAACAAATTCGAGAGGAAGCTGGGCTGCGTGAGAAAGTTTGGCAAGCAGTTATGCCACGGAAAGCCTATCAAGATCTCCCATTTCTTCCTTGATCTACACGCCCTGAGCACCTGCATGCGGCTCGGGCAGTGCAAGGTGCTCAGGATATCCAAGTGAAAAACACTTTGCAGCCCTGAGAAGCAGACCTGAAGAGGTTTATTTTCCTCCAGTCCCTTTTGATATATGCTATCAGGGAAAAAACAAAACCAAAAAGGACGGCATGTTTGAAAAAAAACGACATACTGAGCTTCTAGAGAAAAGAATTCTGTGTAGACTAGAATGGGGCAGCCCAGAGAAGGAAAAAAGAGGTAAGAGTGTGTGAAAAGGTTTAGAAAACGCCGAAGTACTACAGAAAGGTAACGTGAGATTACACCTAAGAGAATCTGGGTCATTTTGCTTTTGTTGTGGAGTTGAACTTGCTTCATCTGGGTTATTGTCATTGTTCTTTTCAGGACTGTTTTTTGTGGGTTTGTTTAGGAGGAAGTATACATTGCTTTTATTTATCTACCTCCCCTCTACCCTGAGTGATGTTTATTAAGATAATATTTTAGAAAGATATATATTATTCACATTTTTAATGCTTCTATACAGGACCAAAAGCAAATATTATCATGATAATGGAGCATCTAACAAAATTGTTCTCCAGAGAGGGAGAAAGCATTAGAGAAAACACAGTGAAGGATTCTGCACTGTTCCCCAAGGACCCCAAACAGGCAAGTGCTATTACAGGGCGGGAGCATCCCAAGGTTGTGGCTGAGGAGTTAGTGGTGAGGAATGGCTTTTAAACTATAAGCAAATGAGAAGATAGAAGTGAAAGCCCTTTGCAAAGACAAGAGTATAGTGCAAATATAAAATATAACTATTAAAATGCATGATGAGTTGAGTTGTCATGAATAGGGTTCCAGTACTGAACCAGAAATCAGGAAACATGGGCCTCCATTTTCTCATCATTAAAATGGAGGAGCAGGATTTACAATCCCCAAGGGCCCCTTGTGGGGTCCATGGGTTGTTAGTAACTGGTCAGAACAAAATTGAGAGGGACACAATTGGGCCAGTTTCAAACCAATCAATAACATGGGAAACTAAAGAAATGAATTGACTACTTCTGCTCAAATGACTTTTGAGGAAAAAAGCCACATGACACTGCGTGGTGCGGTGAGTAGAGGCTCCAGAAATGAGACAGAAAACAAAGAAAATGGATTTCTGGTGATAGAGGTGGTATGAAAGAAGACAGGCTAGCATGGATGCAAATGGAACAATATACACAAGGAAAAGAACGACTAAATGATAGGTCTTTTTTAGGAAAGAAGTTTCGTCTAAGTCCAGCAGTGGAAAGGTAGAAAGAGGAAAAGAGTATATGGATAAATCAATAGAGAAAAAGGACCAAAGAAATAAGGTCACGAGGCCCAGAGGAATGGACCATAAGGCTTGGAAGAACTAGGAGCACAGGCGCAGGGCGGCAATGATAGGACCTGAGCCAAGGGGAAGAAGCAGAAAGAGGGAAATTGAAGGGAGTGGAGGGGAAAAAATTACTATTATTATTATTGTTCTTACCTCCATATTTTACATGCACCAAGATATTTTACATTTACTCCTTTAGAATGTAGCGCTTTCATTTGAGAGAAGAACATGAGAATTTCTGATGGACATACTCTTAAAAGAAATACAAAGTTATCTGAGGATAATTTCCCTGCACAGAGCAGTTATGCGAAGGAGACTTATTGCATCTCAGGGAAAAGACACTAGAACTAGAACTGAGTAAAGCAACTTTGGAGGCCAAACAGTAGTAATCAATATGAAAGAATCCAAGATGAAAGTCCACATTTTTGTATATTTATGCAAGCAATCTGGATTGTAATAACAAAAAAGAAAAGAAAAAATACAGAAAAGCAAGAAGCAAGTCAATAACAAATAATAGTGCATTTGAATAATACTGTGATGGCCATCCTGTATTTTCAGAAATGTGATCAAAACTGAGCTTCAAAACCGCCTTATGATGGAGAATGGCACCTTGCCTGATAATGTCAAAATTCGTTTCTCAAAACTTGAAAAACTGGCAGTAGCATATAAAGGATGAACAAATTCCATTGGTAATGGGAATATATTTAAAATATAGGACATACTTTTAAAAATATTTTAAAATGCTCTTATTGTACAACTAATATTTATTATAGTAAAAATTAGAAAATACTGAAAAAGAAAGATAAATCACCTATAAACTCACTACCTTTACTATGGAAATTTTCAAACACTTACAAAAGTAAAGAGAGCGTATGATGGATCCCCATGTACTTTCACCCATGTTCAACAATTATCAACTTTCTGCAAACCTTGTCACCTATTGTCCCGTCCCATCCCAGCACACACAGTTTTGGCAAAGTGGTACTGGAGTATTTTAAATCAAATTTTACCCATCATAACATTTTGCCAGAAAATGCTTCAGAGTTCATCTCTAAGAGATAGGCTTTAAAAACATAGCCACAATGCCATTATCACACATGATAACGTTAACAAGTATTCCTTAATATAATTTCCTTGATTTTCTCAAAAATGTGTTTTTAACAGGTTTTTTTTCTGAATGAAGATATCAACAAGGATTTTGTGACAAACCAAATTTTGAAGTCTATAATCACCTCTCCCTCCATCTATTTTTACAACATTTATTGTTGAAGAAATTATGTCCATGATTCTGAAGAATGTCTCACATTCTGGGTTTGGTTAATGGCTTCCTTGTGGTGTCCTTTGACTTATTCTGTTCCTCATTCCTTTACATTTTTGGAAAACTGGTAGTTAGATACAGACTTTGGTGTATAAATGTGCTGTATATACATTATTTTTATATAAGTAAGATATATTCACCCTAGTTTTTGTAACTTGCTTTTATACCTCATGTAGCTCCAGAGAGGAAACCATAGATCCTTTTTAACTTTAAAAATTCTGAAGAGGGGCCGGCCTCGTGGCACATGTTCTGTTTCGGCAGCCTGGAGTTTGCTGGTTCGGATCCTGGGTGCAGACATGGCACTGCTTGGCAAGCCATGCTGTGGCAGGCATCCCACATATAAAGTAGAGGAAGATGGGCAAGGATGTTAGCTCAGGGCCAGTCTTCCTCAACGAAAAGAGGAGGCTTGGCGGCGGATGTTAGCTCAGGGCTAATCTTCCTCAAACAAATCAATTAACTTGAAAAATTTTGAAGAACAATGAAATAACTTAAATTTGCAAAATTACAGAACGCAATTGAATGATCTAATAGAGAAAAACAAAAGACAGAAAGAGTGAAAATCAAAGAGTAAAGGAGCTTACTGGAGAAAAAAGGAAATACAAGGAAGGACAGAAGCACTACCTGGAAACAAGAAAATGCTATAGCTGTGATGGTCCTGTGGCAGGATTTGTTGCTCTGGCTGCCTAGCACACTGTTGATTGTTGTTCTAAAGCCTTTTCACATCCATTCCTGACATATGTCACTCCCGTTTTGTGAATTAAGTTAAATTCATAGCAGAACTGCAGAAGGAAGGTACATGAGATCCTGCTGCTCAGTTTCTCTGAGCTGTCCTGTTTTCAGACATTCTTGTGGCTAGGTATTCCGAATTTTCTTTAGCTTCTCAGGGATGCCTGAGTAACTTTTCAAAAACTTCTGTTTTCCCTTAAAGATAAATGGAGTTATGTGTGCATTTGTTTTTTGGCTCTGAAATTTTCCTCCTATGGATTGATCTCGCTAAAAGGGATAGGGGCAGCTCAGATTTGTGTGTCCATTTTTGTGGGATAGTGGGTGCACTAATGGTTGGGAGAAGGGTTCTTCTGTCCAAAAGAATTCAGGCGAACAGATCCACTGTTAAATTGTACTTATTTCCTTATGGCTATCATGTAGCATGTCTGATGCCAACATGTCATTCTGGCTTCTCCCCCAAGGGCTGTCCTCATTGTCACTCATTTCCTTGCCATTGGATGTCTTGCCGTTGCTTGCCATGTAGACCATTAAGCCACATTATGTGGAGGTCATCCTTGTTTATGTGTCACCATTCAGTAGTTGAGGGCTAGAGTGAGTTGACACAGACACATGGCTGCTAGAGCCTTTTACTTAAATTGAGAGTTGCATAACACTGACTTGGGAAAGCAGTTTGCTGACATCCTTACTGCAAGATAGGAAGCAAAAGCCCTACCACTCCATTAATCTCACTCCAGTCTCCATTGTGCAGCCTCTTACTTGGGGAAAAAACAGTAGTTAATTGGAAGGAACATTTGGCAACGCTGGAGTCACCGGGAATGTCCTACTAGAATTTGCCTTTATTCTAATGCCTTTTTATCCTTATTTGACATATTTTCTTTCTTTTTGTTATCTCCAGTCTTACACTAGAAACAAAAGATTCTTTACTAAGATAGCATACAAAGAAACACTTTTGCATGAAGCTACAGAATCAGGTGAGGATATTAGGTATGATCTTGACCACTCTCCCCTTTGTATCAGACAGAGGCTTTTGGTTGAAGACATTAGATACTGCCTCTGGTTAAATTAAGTAAATGTAGATATTTAAAAGGAAGGTATTGCTTCACTCACACAATAAGAGGAAACACAGGATAACCAAGCCCAGAAAAAAATAGAACTACGACAACTTCTGTTATCTCAGTCAGAATTCAGAGGCCAGTTTCTTTTGAGTGCCAATAACTCAACTTCAAGAGCACCATAGCATTCTATCAAGATTCAGATTCCCAAGAGAGATAGAATCTTGGTTTATTTACTACCCGTTAGTTAGGAAGGGGTGGGCCACCCTGATTTACAGTCTAAGAGTGGTGTGCCATTACTAAAAGGGAGAGGAAGGGCACCCAGGACTGCAGCAACTGATATCACCCTTCCTGTGACTAGAGCAGCCATAGAGAGAGAAGCTGAGCAGAATGAGGCAAGGGCATGAACTATATACACTGTTTATGGATTCTGTCTTTACACCTACAGCTTAACTGTGAGAAAAGGTAAATGATGAAAATAAGAATATGTACATAAAACCTGAGTCTTGTCATAGCAACTATAAAGACACATGAATAATAAAAGTACAAGAAGGGCTCAATATTTTAAGGGGATTATGTATTTTAAATAAAAATCCATAAGAGAAGATGCCAACAAAAAGTTGCTTAAAAAATGGATGAAGCGAAATCTTGCATTATCCTTTGAAAATGGTACTTCAAGAAATTAATAACCAGAAACCAGAAAAATGAAATATGAAGCATTAAAATGTATCATCAGAAAGCAGATCAATAAAACTAGAGTAGAAAGTTAGTTAAATTTAATGAAGTAGAGGAGAATTCTTATGTCATTTGTTGCTGAGAGAGGGCAGCCTCATTTGTTTTTTAACCTAAATGTCTTTCTCCACCCCAGATCTGACTTTATTATTTAATGTTGTTCAGGTCATTGTAAGAAGACATGTGTATTAGTTTTCTATTGCTTCTGGAACAAATGATCACAAACTCAGGGGCATGAAACATGTAAATTTATTATCTTACAGTTCTGTAGATCAGAAGTCTGATAAGGATCTTCCTGGACTAAAATCAAGGCGTTAGCAGTGCTGCATTCCTTTTCTGTGGGCTGGAAAGGAGGAGCCTTTTCCAGCTTGTAGAGGCCACATCCATTCCTTGGCTCATGGCTCCCTCCCTCCATCTTCAAAGCTAGTCAAGTCCTTCTAATGATTCATCTCTCTGACCTTCTTCTATTATCACATCCTTCTCAGACTGAAGCGGAGAAAGGTTCTCTGCTTTTAAGGACTCATTTGATCAGACTAGGGCATCAGGATAATTTTATTATTTTAAGGTCAGCTCATTAGCAACCTTAATTCCATTTGCAACCTTAATCTCCTTTTGCCATGTACATGACATATTCACAGGTCCCAGAGACTAGGTGTGGACATCTTTGGGAGGCCATTATTCTGCATACCACAACATAGGACAGGAATAGAAAGTACAACTTTTTAAGAAGCTGGTGTATATCATCGTTAATATTTTTAGATAATAATATGATCACCTAGAAAACTTAGGGAAATTTGTAAACACTAATAAAATTAATAATAATTGAATAAAGTGGTCAAAAACTAACAATACAAATGTGAAAATATATGTGAATTAAAAAAACAGGAAATATTAATACTTTGACCTAATAGGAGTATGAAGAATATGATGGTAGTATATAAAAGTTTTACACTTTCCAAATTTTTCTATCATGAGTATTATCTTTATTAAAGAAAAATAATGAACTTTGTATTTAAAATAATAAAAATATTAGGTACATATCTTTTAGAAAGGAACTTTACTGAGGAACAAAATAATAGTTGAAAAAGAAAACAAGCTACTAAGTCCTGAGACTAAAAATTCAATCATCTCAAAATTAATTTAGAACTTTAATGTCATTTTTGATAGTTATGATAGGAAACATTTGTAATGTAATTTTCTTTTGTAACTGAACCAAGTTTTAACAAAATGTATTTGGTATGATAAATAGTCTAAACAATTTAGACCATTTTGGAAAAAGAAGAGGATGATGGGAGTGATTTTTCTATCAGATATACAACCTATTTTGAAGCTGCAATGCATAAATCTGAAATAGAAGTATATACAAGCAAACTATGGAACAGCATAGTAGCTATGTCAGAAATAGGCCATACCTGAAACACCCATCTGAATCAAATGATATTGGTATATATAGAATTTGAGACCTATTTGAAAAGTGAAGGCAAATAAATATTTGTATTGAGTACTTGCCAAAGAGATCCAAGGTTTGATAAAGAAGAGAAGCCCCAGAGTTCATTCAACTTGCTAAAAAATTAAACACAGGATGGAAATTTATTTCTTCTTAGCCAACCTGTCATGCCTTTCAGAAAAGTTATGTCTCCATTATTGAAAGAAATTTTTATTATCGAAAGTTGTCAGCTTTGGATGAAGTCGTGAAGCCTCAGATCCTGACTTCATTATGTCTCAAAGGATTTTGATTTTTTAAAAGACATTTTCTCTTGTAATTTATATACTACCATAAAAAAACTTCTGGCACTTGAGAAATCTTATTTAAAAACTCCAAATATCCAAGGAATCATTCAAACTCTCCAACTTCTATTTGACATCTGTTAAAACTCAACCAGCCAAAGTCGACCAAGCTCAAGCCTGTAGTCTGACAAAAATCAATATTTATCGACTTGCAAGCAAGGGAGCACACTCCAGGGGAACTGTGGATGGTGTGATCCGTATGGGGAGAGGTCCCCATGTTTGGTGATGTTGGGTTCCTGCTGAAGGATTCTGAGGAAGCTCTGAGGGAAGGGGGACCAGTGCCGGTTGGATGCTGTTTCTGCAGCGGGATTAGGAGAGGCAGGGATTAACTAGGGACTGGGCTCTGTCATGAGGCAAGAGTGTTTTAGTAATTGGGTATCCCCAGTAATAAATGGGTGGAGATGGCAAAGTGACTCTGGGGGCCTTATTGGTAACGATGCTGTGGTCGCACAAAGAGGGGAGATGCTGCTGCATGGCCTTGGAAGAAACAACGTTTCCTGTTAACTTCGCAGGTGGCCTTGTCTGTGCCTGTCCTCCCAGGCTGATTAACAGCAGGGCTGCTCTTTTCTTTTTCAGTCCAAGCTGATTTTCAGTCCCAGATGGTTTGACTCTTTCACATCTACAGAACCAACTCCAGTTTAATTCTCTTGTTTGTTATAGCTTCTGAAAATAGCTGTATTTGTTGATAACCAACTGTATTTTAACAGTTCAATGGAAAAATAGTGTGAATTTGCTTGGTTGTTATTCAAAATTATGAAGACATGGATTAACGACTAAGAAAATTCAGTGTCAGGCTGCTTTAGAGTTTGGTTTTGAGCTTCAACATAAAGGAGAGAGAAAATGAAAACGTTGGGGACAAATTCTAACAGTTGATCAGATATGCAGCCAGGGTATTTGCCTGAGTCAGAGCTGGGCCATGGGTGGGACTGGGAGAGGAGGAACCCTCAACAAGGGTGAGAATTGAGCAACTAATATCATGTCCTTCCTTCATTTCCTTCTTTGAACAGCTCTTTGTTGGACCAACACTAAGATTTGTCACCCTTTTCCAAATGCTTCCTCTAATGTCTTTCCTTTCTTTAGTCTTAAGAACTTTTGGAAAGGGGGCACTCCAAGTGAGTAGTAGGCTCAGAGGAAGTGATTAATTCTCCAGTTTCATTCTGCGTCCTCTCCCATCTTTTCAACCTGGCGCCCCTCCCAACCCTCCATCCCTCCCTCTTATCTGCTCCGAGCTTCATTTCTGCTTATTCCTCCATCCCCTCACCCCACATGAGGGAAAGACTGATTGGAAAATAAATGCACACTAAGAAATTCCAAGGGGCCGGCCCCATGGCTGAGTGGTTAAGTTCAGGCGCTCTGCTTGGGTGGCCCAGGGTTCGGATCCTGGGCGCGGACATGGCACCGCTCATTAGGCCATGTTGAGGCTGCATCCCACATGCCTTAACTAGAAGGACCCACAACTAAAATATACAACTATGTACTAGGGGGCTTTGGGAAGAAAAAAGCAGGAAAAAAAAAAAAGATTGGCAAGAGTTGTTAGCTCTGGTGCCAATCTTTCTTTTTTTAAAAAAAAGAAATTTCAAGGATGATTCTACCATATAAGACAGTAATGGTTGGATTTGTGGATGAGAATCTTTAAGGGGCTGCTGAAATTGGAACTAGGACAATGCAGAATCGGCATGTGAAAGTATTTACAATACTATTAGAGGAAGTCAACATAAAACTCCTAGGTAAGGGGAAAAGTATTTGCCCAAGAAGGGGGTATAGAGAAAAGGAAAGCAATCTCTAAATGAGCCTAAACTAAAATTAAGGGAAAGAAAATTGGGATGGAAAAGAGTGGACTCACTATATTGACAAAGAATCTTACTAAATGTAAAGGGAAAGAACTAGAATTGCCCTCTGGGAAATATGGGCTTTCCGGGATATCAGCTGTGTACAAGGTCTGGTAGGCAAATGATGCTGAAATGTGAACTACACGCTAGAAAATAGAATGGAAAAGGCAGTGAAGGGAGAACAATGACAATTTGAGTATACAGTCTTCAAAACTTTTTGTTATATAATATTTGTGGAGGTTCTGTTGGTTGGGTGATGAGAAGAAAATAATGAAAGTTGAATTAAATCAGTGATGAAAGATGTGCAATCATGTTGTGTGTCTTTGTTAGACGTTATTAATATTTGTGATTTTAAAAGGGAAATCCTTATTTCTTACTGTGAAATAAACATTTACAAGTTTTGTTTTTCTGTTGTGGGGAGGGGCAGGAAAAGAGTAGGATTGACTGACTTAAGTGGTAAAAAACCTTGACCAAGCATCTGTTGCAGTGGGGATCCAGGGACCTCGCCTTTTCAAGTTTGGATAAACACAATTTGACAACGATGTTAAAGAAATAAGAAGGGTGTTAACTAATTTGTGACTTATATGCCTATAGATAACATACTGAATCCAAGAAAAAATAAAGCTGAAACATTCTGGTTCAATTTACCCATCTACAAGATATTTTTCTTTAACATCAAAGGAATGTAATTAAAATCAAGGAATTATAGAGAAGAGTGTTAAGACATGAAAAAGAAAATATTTTTTAAGTACTTGAAATAGAGTATGAAGAAATATTATTTGATTGTCATAAAGTACAAATGTCTACACTAAACAGAAGGGAAAAATTTAACTAAACTTTTCTGACATAAATGGGAAAAACCTTTTTTTCTTTAGAGATTTGAAAATTAAATACAAACAACCTGATATTTGAAAAAGTGATTGACAAGAGTTAGTCTGTATAAAATTAGGCATTTGAGATTGCTAATATTGAATTACATTTGACTCATGAAAATGGTAATTTCATGTGATTCAAATTATACATAATTTATAAGTATTGAGTGCTAACTGCATACAGAATAATGTGCAATTTTGCCTTTAAGGAGGAAAAGTTTTCATTGATTTTTATAGTCACTCATCCAAAGTTAATCGTGAGTAAAATAATATAGCATCTACTAGTTTCATAAATGTTGAAGGAAAACAGAACAAAGGAGTAAGCAGGGCAGGAATTAAATGGAACACAATTCTTCTGGATGGCTTTGGCACAGATTTTCCCTTGTGTATTACCATTTTCTTATTTGCGACAGAAGCCTTAGGTATTCATAAGACGTTTTACAACCTTCCTGGTTTGTTATAAGATTAACCTCTTTGTTAGTAAGTAGTTTCCTATATGAAATTTTAATATTAATAATCTCTTTGGAAAACATGTCTCTGAAAAATTATTTTGAGAATAAAGACATTCTGTATATAAATATCTGAAATGAGCAGTTATAGTGGCATCTCGGGGGAAGTTTGAGATCTTTTTCTCTAGAGCAGCCGAACAGCCTTTCAGCAGCCTGTCCCAGGGGCTGTACTGAGGAGCTGAAATTTCCCTGGAGGATGTAATAAGGATAAAGACTGACTTTTTATGTTGGCTCAAGGAGCAACCAAAGTTCCTCCTGGAGTTTTGAGAACTCAACTTAAATGAAAAGTCAGCCATTTCTGCTCTGAACAATGCTTGAGCTGCGAAAGGGAGAATAAGTAGGTTTCAGCAGGACGAAAACATTGTAAATGAAACAAAATGAAAAATGCTTTCTCCTCCTCTGCCCCCCAAATTTTCATTGTCATCACAAATGTCTTTCTTTCCATTTCTTTTTAAAAAAGAATTTCTTTCTTGTTTTCATTGTGTTCATATCATTAAATGTGCCGCAATGAGAATATTTTTCCTCATTTTTAGTTTCCAAACTCCATTCTTTCGCATAAGTTGGCAAAAAATAGAAGAACATGGGCCAGTTTATCATTCATAAATAATCACAGTGATAAAAATCATTTTTTGCTTGAATCGTACTTTGTAGTTTTTCCCACACTTAGGCTGTATGCTTGTCTCACTTCACGAAATCCTTAGAGGCATGTATTGCACTTAATCTTATATCCTTTTCACCTGTGAGGAAACTGAGCCACAGGTTGGTGAACAATGTGTTCAAAATAAAGAGCACTGTTATAATGGGTAAGTCTCCTGGTGCCTAGTCTTGAGTTTGGAACCACAGGAGGTCCCATGATGCGCCTTCTGTGCCTGGGACCCGTGTGGAAGGGATTCAGCTAGAAATTCTGGACCCTTTATTAATAAATCTGAAAAGACTATCTTTACCCTGCAAAATTCAGGAGCCATACGAGTGACAGAGTGAGAAGATGCACAATTAACATGTGCCGACTTTGCTCTTCTCCCTACAGCCTTCTGGGCAAACCAGAGAAACACAAGTCATCCATCTTCAATCAATGAAAAAATTGATTTTGAGCAAGAGGTACTTCCTACAGGCTTAGGGGATTTAGCTGAAATGGGGACTATAAATGCAGTGTCTGGTATCCGAGGAAATACCCTTGGTTGAATTATGTCTTCCAATTCTGTGAATTCCAAATTTGTCTCTTGGGAGTCCTCTGGCTTCCAGGCCTCCAAACCTTGCTAGGGCTTCCTCTGGCTAAACTGATGCCCTAGGGTTGTTTTGCTGCTGCTGTTTTTCCAAGGAAAAGAGAAGCGACATTTTCAAAGCCATATGTGATCTAAAGTAGCAATTCTCAATCTTGACATTTAAAAATAAACACGTAGCATGGTCCCATCCCAGAGATCCTGATTTAATTGAGCCTAAGCAACAACATTTTGTAAAGCCCTCAAGAGGTTCTAATGTGTAGCTAGGGCTGAGAATCACTGTCCCCAGGAAAATATAATAGACGTATTTTAGCAAAACTCCAAAGAAAAGATTGGAGGCTAATACAATATCATATGCGTTTAAAACTTTAAAAGAACACAGATTAAGAAAACATACACATTGAGGAAATGCCAATTTTGAAAAGGGATTCAGAGTTCTGATGTGATTATTAATGCACAGGGGTTTTTAACTGGGTGGACTCAACTCTTTTCTTCAGGGAAGCCAGAAAGAGACAACCTTTATAAATTGTGCTCTGATAGAAGGGAGAAGCTTTGACCCAGTCAAGATAGGTAAGAGGCATAAAGGAACCTTCGAAGGGGCAGAAGTGGGAGAGAAAAATCTACGAGAAAAGGTAAAGTTCAGGTTTTGAAAATCTGCATTAGACCAAAAATATGAACTAAGGGGTTGGAGATGTGAGATGGAAATGGGACCTGTGGTGAGAGCCTCGTAGCTCAAGATAAAGGTATTGTTATAATTACTGCACCATATTTCTTAATATTTCAGGGTACAGTTTTCGCAAGATGAAATAGTGACTCTTACCTCTTTCCTGTCTTAGAAAAGGAAAAGCAGAAGTCATTATTAATTTAATTGCTTTTTCCTAGACAGCTTGCAATACTTGGCAGCAGGGTTTAGTATGAATAACACTGGGACTCAGACTTGGAATTATACCCTGACTCAGGCCATTTATTGTAATGAGAAAGATCTTGAAATATTGAACTGCGTACATCTCTTTCTTGCGTCCACCTCCTGAGCATACCCTTGGTAAGTAGAAGCATCTACATGGCCTTAGAACAGTAAGAGAGCAGAGAGGTAAAGAGAAAAAACATCTAACTTAAAAATATTTTTTGCTTTCAATCTAGACTTTTGAGAATAAAAAGAGAAGGCTGTCAGAGGAGTATAGCACAAGATACCTGCCATAACTGTTTCTCTCTACCCCAGGGGATGTCACATGAAGGTGGCCAGGCTTGAGGAGGACAAGTAGGGAAGGGAAAGAGTGGAGATCTCCCTGTGGGAGTTCTGGGGAGAGGAAGTCTTATGGACAGACAGTGGTTCACCTGCCATGAAAGAGAGAGGCTTGGAAGAGCTTTTAAGAAGATTTGCTTGGACCCTCCACAGAGATTCTGGTGGGAATTGCCAGTGAGGCCTGGGTGTGTGTGCATACATTTTGAAAGCCCTCCAGATGGTTTGGACATGCAATCAGTGTCATGTAAAACAGGTTGGCTGGCTGAGAGTAGACACTCAATAAACGTTGGCTCCTTGCTTTCCACCTTTTCATGACTTTCATCGTTAGCCTCATGCTCTCATCAAGTCAAATCTACATTGCTGCAAAAACGTCCACACTGGTTTCCAAAATTTTAATTTAATGTAAAGCCCCACATCTCTCAAGTTTAATATTTTCAACAAACTCATACCAACATGCCCATTCTACCATCACACCTTCTTCAACTTCTCTGCGTTAGGTCAATTTAGCTACATGAAATTGACCATAATAGACAATGTCTCTTGTTTATTCAATTAATAGGTTTCATCACTTTAGAACTATCTTGTGCCAGCTGCTTTGCATATGTAATCTCATCAATCCTCAAAGCACCCACAGGGAGTAGGCTAGTAATGTTATTTTATCAGTTTATGTTTGTAAGTTTTTAAAAGACGTGAGTGAGCCTTGGGCCTTTTGGAGCCGTGTTTCTCAAAGTGTGGACTGGGGCCACAACATCAGTACCATTCCTAGAACTGCAGAATTTCAGGCTCCACCCCAGCCCGGCTGGGTTTGAAAGTCAGAAGGGGCAGTTTAACAATATCCCGGGGAGCTTCATTCACATATCACAGTTTAAGAAGTATTGCAAGTTTCAGTGCTTAGCTAGTTTAGCAAACACTGTATGCTCAGCTGTCTGTTGATTGAAGACAAGTAGTATTCATGCTGGAAGGAAGGGGCCAGTGGTCCCCTGTAGTATGTAAATGAAAAATATTCATAATGTATATTTACTTTCTGTGATGAAAAACCACAGTGTATTCTATTTATTGTATCATCCCATTAAACAGTAACAACAACAACAACAAAACCACTAGCTTACTTCACTGACCTGTGGTCTGGACAAACTACTTGAAGATCCATTAGATGAAGTGTGAGGAAATTTCCAGGCAAAGGATCGCTACACTGGATTAGTTTCACAACTGCTGTATTAAGGACAGTCATTGAAA
The DNA here is from genome assembly GCF_037783145.1 of Equus przewalskii. NCBI lineage: Eukaryota > Metazoa > Chordata > Mammalia > Perissodactyla > Equidae > Equus > Equus przewalskii. The sequence continues at coordinate 20,834,167 of NC_091850.1, forward strand.
TCTACCATTATAACCTTTTAAAGGAAACCCAAGGGGAAAGCTTCCTAGCAATCAAGCCCCAGTCTTATTTGGAGACTGTACTGAAAAACACATTTGATTAGTGAATTTTGCTCTTTCATTCACCTCATTAAGCACTAATTTCAATCTCACACCAAAAATGCTTAGTATAGCTTTAAATTTGACCTTGAGAGCCATATGTGTTTGATAATAATAAAGGTTCTTTCTTCACTTACTTATGTCTATAGCATTTAAAAAATATATAATAAAAGCCAAAATCTTTGATTCCAAAAATTAACTGCAGGCTATAGTGTTTTGATATCCTGTTTTAAGATATCCAAAGAATAGATGCCTTTTCCGAGTTTGACTACAAATAGGCACTCAACCAAATACCACTAAAATAAATATCTCAGAAGAATTTCTATGCACATTATTATCTAACATAATAATTAACTACTGTTCTTAAATTAACTATAAAAATTATTATTATTATTTAGATTAACCATCTATTATGGCTTAAATATTTGTGTCATGCCATCCCACCCCCCCATTCAAATGCCCTAACCCCCAGTGTGGCGGTATTGGAGATGAGACCTCTAAGGAAGTAATTAAGGTGATGAGGTCATAAAAGCGGGGCCCTTATAAGATAGGATTAGTGTCCTTCTAAGAAGAGACACCAGAGAGCTTGTTCTCTCTCTCTCTGCCGTGTGAGGACACAGTGAGAAAGTGGCCGTCTGCAAACCAAGAGGAGAGTTTTCACCAGAAACTGACCCTGCCAAACCTTGATCTGGGACTTCCAGCATCCAAAACTGTGAAAAAGCAAATTTCTCTTGTTTAAGCCCCTCAGTCTACGGTCTTTTGTTATGGCAGTCTAAGTAGACCCGTTACCAATTTTCCCTTCTGCTAACATCATAAAGAGAATGGAGTTAACTGTGGGTAATGTCACTTATGGGGAGCTCTAACTTTTAGCAAATATGTGAATCCAAACTGCTCTTCAGATTGTTGAAGAAATTTCCCAGAGTTCCCACGAGTGGCCAGGTACTTGAGAGGAACATATTTCAGAGTCGCGATTATTGAGTATACAATTTTTAACATTTACTTATCTAGTTTCACGTCTTACGGAAGACTAAAAACTAAAACTATGAAAAATACTAGAATTTTGGTAAATTTGGGCACCTCAGTGCTGTAGAAGTTGGCAGACTTCTATTTAGGAGGAAGAGACATAAAGTTTAAAACATAGTCCAAGTACGTTACTTCAATAGTGGATGTTTGTCAAAAGACGTCAAGGCTATTTGAGTGCACATAGATCACCTTTGGTTTAAAGAGGCAAAAATGAGATGTCTTTAGTAACGATCCCATCTAACATTACAAAAACTCCGTAAGGGCAGGGACCATATTCTCTGTGGTATCACAGGGTTAGCCCAGTGCCTGCCAAACACAGTAGGCTTCTGTAGAATTTATACTCATGGAATGAATAATGAAATAAACACAGTGATGCCTCTTGGAGCTGTAAGCCTTAGTTATCTAGAAAATTTACTTACGCACCATGAAAATCTCAGTTCCTGTCTCTTTAATTGTATTTCTAAAGGAGCAGTTTATTTTTGGAATATCAACACTGAAACATTTTGTCAATGGTTTGTATGCTATTATCTCTTTGTATTTTCTTTATTGAGTGCACACAGTACAAAAGCACACAGAAGAAAATTCTAAAGTGTTCTTTCCATAAAGTTCTCTAACTATCCAGTGCTTTCTCTTGTGGCAAACACAAGTCCTTGTTTCTTTTTCATCCCTTCCTAACTACTATTAAATGCAAGCAAAATTTAATTTTATTCAATTCAGTATTGTTTAAGGGATGTTGCCTGAAAAAGCAGGTGTTCTTTTTTATAAGGTAAATTTGCTGTAATTAGAATAATTTGCATCCCACGGATGAAATGCTGTCCAAAATTCAATGATCCAGAAGTGTTCTTTGAACATTAAAGTAAAAATGGGTATTGTTGTTCTTTGTTACTCCCTGATAAGATTGAACTTGGCAGGGGCAGAGTCTGGGATAATGCCAAGTTTATTCCCAGAGTTTGCAATCAGAGAGCAGACTGCAATAGAAACCATGGAGGCAGCATCGTGACTGATTATCGGCCCACTGTTGGGCATTTACCAGGGACTGGAGAAAAGGAAGGGCACTAACGTTTATTAATCAGTAACAATCAATATAATGTGATAAAAGGACTCCCAGACCCTCACTCAACACACCTGAGATAGTTCCCTAACTTTCTTTCTAAAGAGTTGCTTTCCCTTGGAAAATTGCCTTAGCTTCTCTGGGAAATATGTCCTTACCCATAAAATAAACTTTCAAAGATCTTTTGCAAAACTAATAGTCAATAATCCTCAGAAGGTTAGCCATAGTTTGTCTTAACTATTACAAAGTCTCTTCATTGACTTTAATGTATCATAGAACATGACATCTTACTCTTGTGGTTGGACAAAGGAGCAAGGAGGTTTTGAACTGATGTTGAATATGAGCACAATTACGAACTTACAGCCGGCTTGAGCTGGAGGATGTCGTCGGCATCCCCTGCCTCCGGTTAACTCCAAAGAATTTAGGATTTCTGGTTTTAAACTTTTAAGATTTCTGAATCTAGGTTTTCACCAGATCAGCCTGATTTGATGTGTGCATACTATTTTTTTTGGCCTGAAAAAGTTTGTTATACTTTGTGTGACTCTGAGTGTGTATCTGCATGCGTAGACTTTTTGCCACGGTCAACAGCAATGAAATCTTCTTGGATGTGATGCTCTAATGTTGGGAAGCAATGGATTCAAAACAATTACATCAGACAAACCTGGGATTTGAGCCCTGGCTCTTTCAGTTCCTCGCTTTGATCTAAATATCAGTTTTCTCATCTACAAACAAATGTAATAAATAATAGTAACTCTCTAGAGTTATTATAAAGATTAAATGAGATAATTTATTTAAAATGTTTAGATCACTGCCTGACATCAAACAAAAATTCAGAACACTCTTGTTATATCTATTATAATAATGTTCTAGTAGATCAGATAAGTTTCTTTCTTTTTCAGTGTGCTTGGATGTTGCCCCATAAAACTGATTTTGGTTTGCAGTTGAGTGAGAATTCAGTTGTTGGACACATATCATAGAAGCTTCATTGACATTCATATTTCCTTCCCTTATTTCATTATTTAAATAACAGCTTTATTGTGATAACATTCACATATCATATAATTCATTCATTTAAAGTGTACAATTCAATGATTTTTATTATATTCAGAGTTGTGTAACCATCATCACAATCAATTTTATAGAAAATTTTAATCACTCCAAAAAGAAACTCCATACCCATTAGCAGTTACTCTCATTTGCTTCATTTTCTCTGTAAAATAAAGGAAAGGTCATTCTTTTACTAAGAGTGTTCTTGGAATAAATGAATGTCAAATAAATGAGCAGTGGATGAGGGGAGAGTATATCACACAAATAAATTTGAGAACAATATACAAATATTTTAAGAAAACGAATGCAATAAAATTCAATGAGTCCTGTTTCACATCTGTAAAGTAATAATCTCTGTAGAAAAGGGAGAATAGTATTCCTCTTTTGATAAATAATACTCATCATACTATCATTCTTTTCAGCAATTATAGCAAAAACATTTATTATTTTGACTTAATAATGTTCTTCTGGGAATACGCCCTTAGGAAATCATTCAAATTAGCAAAAACAAAAATTTTGTAAGAGCTCTGCTAGTGGTTTGGATGGAAAACAACATGAAAGACCTTCACTCCCACTGATACAAGTTACCCAATAAACCAAAAATTGATACTTTTATTTAAAACTGTCACTTTTTGAAAATCCTGGTTCACTGGTACAGATAAATCTGGAACTAAACTATCCAGGGAGACAAACGCTTCATAGGTGAGCAAGAGATGGAGGACACTTTTAGCTGGTGCAGTTCTGAGGTTGGGGACAAGACGTGTGGAGGAGCAAGCTGCCAGAACAAGGACAGTCTTTGCTTGGAGTAAGAGAAGACTGCCAAACGTTTTTGAACCTTTGAGCTGATGTGAGGGCTTCGAGTCTGAGGAAGGCTCAAATGCAAAGAAAATGCTCTTCCCCAGTTAATTCTCTTACTTGAGTATTTTAGTGAGTAATCGAGTCGTAGGTCAGGAAATCGAAGGAGACTGAATTACCTTGCAGTCTCACAGTTTAAAAGTCTCTTATTTTCATTGTCTCCTGATCTCAGAAATCCCGTGGTCTCCAACACGTGAAGTCGTGTGGTGTCCCTGTCCTATAGGCCTACAATGACTAGAAAGAGTCATAAGTGTGGGCAAGAATGTGAAGCAACTGGAATACTCGTACTTTGCTGGTTGGGAAGTAAAATGGTAAAATTACTTTGGAAAATGGTCAAGCAGTTTCTTGTAAAATTAAACATACATCTACCCTTTGACCCCAAAATTTCACTCTTAAGTATTTATCCAAGAGAAATGAAAACCTATGTCTACAAAAAGACTTGTACAAGAATGTTGATAACAGTTTTATTCCTAATTTCCCCAAACTGGAAACAATCCGAATGTCCTTCAACAATGAATGGATGAACAAATTCACACAATGGACTGCTACTCGGCGAAAGAGGAACAAACTACGGATACAGATGACAACACAGATAAATCTTGAAAATATTATGCTGAACCAAAAAAGCTGGACACAAGAATGAATTATACAGTAGTATAATTAATTTGTATCTCATTCTAGAACAAGCCAAACTAATATACAATGATAGGAAGTGGATAAGTGGCCTTGGGATGGGGAGTTGGGGGGACAATGGGATTAACTGCAAAGGGGCTCAAGGGAACTCTCTGAGGTGATAGAAATTTCCTATATCTGTATTGGCGGTAATATGGAAGTGTGTATTTGTCAAAACTCATTGATCTTTATAATTAAAATCTGTGGATTTTATTATATATAAATTACTCAGTAAAGTTGATTTTTAAAAAGAAAAATGTGTTACATTCAAATAAATCTTTTAAACAGTAATTTTCTGGAAAATATTCATTTTAGTGTTTTCTAATACAGAAAAACAAAGAAAGAAATGGGAGAAAATAATATAACTAGCAGTTGGGCAATGGCATAGTCAAATTAAGTTTCCTCAGTGCTGAGTAATATTATTCAGGGCAGTTAAATTTCTAATTTTATTAGAATATTTATTAGAATTTCATTAGAATATTTAATGATATTTCTAATATTATTATTCAGAATAACATTATTCAGGGCAGTTAAATTTCTAGTTATTGTTTTAAAGATTGATCCTGAGCTAACATCTGTTGCCAATCTTTTTGTTTCTTTCTTCTTCTTCTCCCCAAAGTCCCCCAGTACATAGTTGTGTATTCCAGTTGTAGGTCCTTCTAGTTGTGCTATGTGGGACACCGTGTCAGCATGGCCTGACGAGCTGTGTTGGGTCTGCGCCCTGGATCTGAACTGGCGAAACCCTGGGCCACAGCTGAATGTGTGAACTTAACCACTCGGCCACAACTTAACCACTTGGCCAGGGGCCTGGCCCCTAAATTTCTAGCTGTTAAGATCGTGTAGCCGAATAGCAAATGTTTAAGATATATATGTAAACGTTTAATTAGAAAATTTAGACTAGAAACCTGGAATGTTATGGATTGCTGACATTGAGATTAATGAGACTCATAAATCTAAGCTTTACAATTTTGAAAAAAATCGTAGTTATTATTTTTAGCTGATTCTACACTTTACTGATAATGTGCAAACAAAACAATCAAATAATAAGAAATATTACTGTCAGCAAAACTAAGTTAGAGGAACAGATTAAGAATGTCTAGCTTAAATGATTACATTTGTGAAAGTTTATCATCATTCTGTCGCCATAAGAATTATAAAAGCCTTTGTGAAAATTTGGCATACTAAAATTTTTCATTTCTGGCCAAAGTATAGATATCAATATTTGTTAAATATTTTCCTAGTTCATTATATTGCTAAGTAAAGCAAACAGCATAAAGTTTATATCTCTGGGCATTATTCTTTGTATAAATAATAATGTTGTTAAAGTTTTACAAACTCTTTAAATCCTGCATTTTATTATCAGTTTGTTTTCAAGTTTAGCACCAGCCAATACTTGTGAAGAAATTACTTAATATATTACCATTCCTCAAGTTCTGTAAATATCTAATATTATAATTAAACATTAGTAAGAATGAACCAGCATCCTACAACTTAGAATAAATTTGTATCTCAATTATGGACTATTTCTAGGTAGAAAATTCCAAAAATCCAAAACATTTTTAAGGAACATGTAGAAAATACAAGTCAGATTAAAGTTCCTAGAAACCATTGCTTTAATGTCATAAAACCTGCACTTCTTTGTACAAAAATATAAAGAAAAGAATAATAACCTGCATTTCAAGCTTATTTGGTATGGAATAAAACGATAGGAAAGACAACAGTAGTATTTACATACATTTTAGCATAGAAAAATACTCCCAGCAGCAATTCACCTGTTCAGTGCTCTGAGGATCTTCAGAAAAATAATCAATACTGATTTCAGTTGTATTTGCACCTGTAAACTGTACTGTACCAGGAGTCTATGCTGTGCTTGTAGCAGCTGGTGAGACAGGTAATATGCATGAGTTTGATTTACATTTTGCAGTTCAAGGGCACAGGATAAAGAACAAGTGAGATTTGAGCTGTTGAGGGAAGTCTCCAGAGTAGTCAGCAATCAAATAAAGTGAGGCTCAAGATGATTCTTTTATGCACGGTGAGCGGTGCAGCTGCATTTTGTCATTGCAGCAGCAGTTAACAGGTAAAAGCAGTCATTCGGTGAAATGTAGGATGTCAGACTGCATCTAATATGGCCACTCCCAAGAAGAGAGAGAGAAAGATCATATTTCTTCTCACAACTAGAGCTTTCTTAAATCTGCGATTGTTTTCTAAATGTAGCCGTTGATAGATTTAGGATGGTTTACACTACGGTTTTCTTCTACAAAACTCAGACACATTGGACGTCCTTACAATGTCACATATTTAGTGTCTTTGTAACTGAAGAATCACTATTGTCTGAATTACTTAAACGTCTATCCTTAGTTCCAAGTTCCCCGGACACAATCTTCTACTTTGCTTTGATAAAATAGATATTTCCCAGGGTATATTTACTTTGAAAGTGAAAGAAAGTGGTCAATAATAAGATGTATGTAATAAAGCACCTAGATTTTTTTCTTGGTATGGCAGATCTTCATAAAGAGTTCAGGTTTTAAAATTATATTTTCAAAGAGGGTGGAGGCCTATTTTTATTGTTATATGTGATTGCTAATTCACAGTATGTTTACAGGAATGCAGGTGGATCTTTTAAATATGATGGGTTTGTCTACAGTGGCAAAGTTTCTATATGTGGTAGAGTATTTCACACTAAAGTCAAGGCTGAGGTATGACTATTCATATATTTAACAAATAGTGACTATTGGAATTTGACTATATTCCGAGGAATGTAGTCTATATTGACTATATTGTCTATACAGTCTATATTGACTATATTCCAGGGAATAGCAAATGGAATTAGTCATGTTTTCCTGTTTTTACTATAGTTTAATGGGAGAAAACAAACATTAATAGAATAATTATAGAAATAAGCATCTAACTATCTTGCTAAGAGCCATAAAAGAAAGCTGAATATTGTTCTAAGAATGAAGGAGCAGATTCGGATGGTCAGGTAAGGGTTTTCTGGGAACTAGTCACTTGAATTGAGATCTAAAGAATGAGTATGAGGACCTAGACAAGGAGAGGTGTTCACAGAAAAGGTAAATGCCAGTGCAAAGGACCTGGGGCAGCAGAATATAGAGTACTCAAGAAACTGAAAACCTAGAGTGGCTTGGGCTTCAAGGGAAAGAGAAAGTGAAACCAGATGAGGCTAATGAATTAGACAAGGAGAAGAACTTGAGGGTCTTGTTAGCCCATATCAAGGGTTTTGGATTTTCTCCTAAGACAAGTGGGGAAACATTAAAGGCTTTTAAACAAGAGAGAGGCAGGCTAGTTGTCACAAGATGCATTTTGGTTTTTGTGTGCAGAATAGAAGGGAAAAGGAAAACCAGAGGTGACCAGTTAGGAAGCAATTACAGTTGTCAGGGTGGAAAACGGAGTAGCTTTAACTAGGTTGATGGCATTGGAAATGGAGTAAAGGAGAAGGTTGAAATCCAGTTAGGAAATATAGTTAATAGCATTTGAGAATGGATTGCATATGAGGGCTGAAGGAGAGAGAGGGGAATGAATGAAAGCAGACTCTTAGATTTCTGGCCTTTAAAATTGGGTGAATGATAGTGCCCTTTACAGAGCTAGCAAATCCTGAAATATCACAAGATCTCGAGTTTAGTCTTAGTTTTTTTCTTCTTCTTCTTCTTCTTCTTTTTTTTTTTTTTTTGAGTAAAGGATGACTTTGAGGCGGGTAAGTGAAGATGTCTAGATGAAAAAAGGATATGCTTGTCTAAAGCAAAAAGTGATGTCGACACTGAAGGTGTAAATTTGGGAGTCAATACATAAAGACAGGAACTGAAGGCTCTGGCATGAGTGAAATTACTAAGAGAAAGGATATAGAGGAGAAAGAAAGTCCTAGCCTTGAGGTATTTAATGTGTGGGTAAAGGAGGATAAACTTGACAAAGAAATTGAATAGTTGCAGCCAGAATATGAGAAGAAAACTGAGAGTAAATAGTACCAAAGAAGCCAAGGGAAGGAAGACGTGGTCAATAGGGACAAAAGTTACAAGTGGATTAAATATAATGGGGTTGAAAAAAATATATTAGGTTAATAATTTAATGAGGGAGAGAATGGGGATAGAGGAGTGAGTGGGTGGGAAGGAAATGAAGATGGTGAATGCGGACCACTTATTCAAGGAGCTTGGCTGTGAAAGGATAGGTGGAGAAGGATTTAGGGGGAGGGTTTTCTGTTTTGTCTGTGTTGGTTTTGATTGGTTTTAAATATGGAAAAGACATGAAGATATTTAAAAGCTAATGTGAGTGAGAGAACGAAGAAGGATAATCGGTAGCGTCAGTTTTCTGAGAAGGAAAACGAAAGATCGAATTAGAGCACCAGTGAAGGGGCTGACCTTCAATGGGAAAAGGGTCAGTTCCTTTGTTCTATTTTGAAGAGAAAGAAGATGAATGGAGAAGTAGACCAGATTGACACATTTATTGGGGAAAAATTGAGGTTGATCCCAGCCAATGGCTTTTTTGAGTGTGTAAAGGTGGCAGACAAGATCATAACTAGATATTTAGTGTTGGATTTAGTTTCTTACCTTTAAGAGAGAATGTTTTGAGGATTAGTTGAATCAATGAATGTGAAAGCACTGTGATAATTGAAAGGCTTGTTTACAGTGGTAATTCTTTTCATTTCAGAAATACCCCATAAATTTGGATACTCTTACATTCTTTTTAACAATCAGAGAGGTTTGTTTTTTGCTTTGTGGCATTGTTTCCAAATCCTTTATGAGATACATAACAGTATTCATCATCTAAAGATATTACGAAAATAATAAATTTGTATAAAATATTTTATTTTGTTGAAAATCTCAACAGAAGTTCAATATTTTATTTTAGTGATTATAATATTCATTCATAGGCATTAAGTCAATCTCTTAGGGCAGTTTATTTTCAGGGCAGAAACTTAATGGTATCATGTACAGTGTCTAAGAGTAATTCCAATACAACAATTTCAAGTTCTATAAGACATCCATCACAGTTATGTGAAAACACCACAAGATGACCAATATCTTTATTTTGATGTTCTTCCACTTCAGCTCGTTTTATCTCCTTAGGACCTATATGCTTGTTTGCTTTTCTGTATTTGTTCCACTGAGAGAGCAGGTTTGGTCAGTTTCAACATGTGAGGGACAAAAGAAAAGAAAAGAAAAAGAAACGGTCTAAAGTTTACCAAATTATTTTTCAAATTGTATTCATATGTCTGGAAACATTTTTATAAACCATGTTTCAGATTAACCCTTAAAATACTGTGCTAATTCCTTTCCCAAAATATTTTTAAGGGCTATCTGCTTCTGTCCAGGTTTATCAATGCTACCCATCCATAAATCTATAGCAATCTGCTTCTATTATTTTTTTATTATTATATTTAAAATGCACTGCCAACAATATTAATACTTTGTTTGGGATTATCACTATTAAAACAAGATTATACACCATCTCAGTTTGGGGTCATCAAATATAGGATAGTGTACTGAGAAATATTTATGAAGCCTCTTGTAAGCTGACTTTGCGCCCTGCCATATCCGTAGGTTCTTAGCATTGTAGTGCAAGCCAGTAGACCTCCAAGGCTAGCGAGTACATCTCTTTGAGAGTTTTCTCCCGCAGTCCAAGGCTGCTCTGCTCATGCATAATAGTAGGCTGGAAGTCCTAGGAAATTTACACCCCTCAGGAGCAGCCTTCAATGACAACTGACGGGAGACAATGTTTAAATACCCCAGCTCCCTTGCCCCTCAGTTAGAATAAGACTGAGGTGCATGTTCTAGATTGGCTCCCAAAGCCCAAAGTGGTGACTTGCTTAATAGCACACCCCTGTTACAGTGGAAAGTTATTATGCTATTGTGTCATTAAATGTGCCTCCATTTCCTATTTTTCTTCCTCCTTCTGCTGCCAGTGTTTCCTGGAGTCATCTCCCATCTAAACTGTTTATACTTGAATCCTTTTTTCAGAGTTTACTTCTGGGGAACTCAAGTTAAAATACTAGTATGTTTTCTCATATATATATTTTCTAATATAACTTAAAAATTTTAAATATGGTGGCTTGAAAAGACCACAGAAAGGCACATGCAGCCACTATCTTTAGAAAAATTAATCTTATGTCTACAGTGCATATGATAGGACTTTTGGAAATATTTGAATTCACCTACGTAAATTACAAAGCAACGAAAGTTCTATTTATTTGTGATTTTAAAACATTTTTCATCAATATAAACAAGAAAAAGCTATAACTACCGTACCGTGTATTCCTTTATTCTGTCAAAAATATTTCTTGAGGACCAGCTAGATTCTAAGTACAGCGCTGGGTTGTGAGGATAAAATGGTGAGTAAAATTGATATGGTGACTGTACTCATGGATCTTATAGTGTAATATATAACAGTGGTTATTAATTTATCCTCACTCAATGTCAAGCTGTGATAAGTGATATGAAAGGAACTATGGGGACCTACATGTGCACGTGACAAAGAGAAGTTATCTAATCTGGGGGTCCAGGGAGTAAAGTTTGAGTTCACACATAAAGTGGAATTTAGCTAGAAGGGTAGTGGGTACATTTCAGCAAAAAGCAGACACTACAAAGATGCTGAGGACCTGCGGATTATGGAACTTTAGAAGAACTGGAAGATAGTCACTGTGGCTGGCACATGGGGAGCAAGGGAGAAACATTTGTCTGGACCTTTCTTTCAAGCTCTATTAAGGTTTTGCTAAGGAATTTGGTCTTGGGAAAACATTAGAGGATTTAAATTGAGAAGTGAAATAAAATTTGTATTTTTAAACAATCACTCTAGACACTGTATTGTAAGACAAGCATAGATTACTTCAATGTCCAAGTAATTTGTGCTAAAGCCTAAAGCTCACGTCCAAATCGTTGGACTTAAAAATATGTTGCATCAACCTGACTGTTTAATAATTTGTTGAGATTGCAAAGTGTTTCAAATGCTTACTTGAGAGTAGTTATAAAAACATAAAATGAGTAGTCTGTCACGATGTCAGGACTATTCTTTGCTTCAAATTCAAAGGCATCCTCATTTGCATTCAAGCATAAATATATATATCCTGAAGCATATATATATATATATGTATATATGCATATATATTTAGAGTGCTAGCCAGCAACTTCTCTATTAACAAAAATTAAAGCAAAGTAAAAGCTCAATGGCAAAGCCGTATTGAATGCACAATGGTTTCCACATTTGCCACAGTCTCTGTGCTACCTGTTCTTAATGTGGAAAACAATTCGGAATAGGTGACATATGATGTCTTTCCCTTTACTTGTGAATTACAAAGCTATTGTTTCATCAAAGTTAACAATTACATTCATTCTGAGACAGAGCCTGAGCAACAGAAAGAAGTTCTGTAATACAATTTAAAAAGTTCATATGGAATCACCAATTACCTTTCTATTTTCCCCTTCTTCCTCTTTCTCCTCCTTCTTTTTATTCTTCTCTGCCTCCCTCTTCATTCTTTAGGCATTTTCCTTGTGTAATTTTCCCACTGGGCCCAAAAATGCAGATGTAGCTAGACTTTCTGAGCTGTTCTATGGAATTCTATGTTTAAAGATAACTATGTGGGGGCTGGCCCCGTGGCTGAGTGGTTAAGCTCAGGCGCTCCACTGCAGGTGGCCCAGTGTTTCATTGGTTTGAATCCTGGGCGCGGACATGGGACTGCTCATCAAGCCATGCTGAGGCAACATCCCACATGCCACAACTAGAAGGACTCACGATGAAGAATATACAACTATGTACTGGGGGGCTTCGGGGAGAAAAAGGAAAAAAATAAAGTCTTAAAAAAATAAAAAGGTAACTATTTGCTCACTTTCTTCTCTTCAACCTTGACCCACTGTCTCCCTTTGACTCTTCGTACTCACTGGACAATTACATCCTGTTATGGAGGGTGCTACATGAGATATTGCTCTCAGAAATGTCAAGAGAAAACCATTTGGAAGTTGATAAATCCAGTAAATAACACCATGATATTTTCAAGGAGTTATGAATACATTGTTATAAAGAAAAATGATTACTGATAAAAACAAGTAATGCATTCGGAAATTTTACTAATCTGGGAGGAAATCCACATTTTTGATGAACCAAAAGTGAAACTGCTTTACCATCAAATCTTTTCATCTGAAGCTTTTAAGGTATTTAATAAATAGGAAAGTAATTTCAGTAAGTACATTTTATAGTGAAAAAATAAAGATGGAAATTGTTAAAATTTTAAGACCAGAGAGATTCCATGATACAATTGGAGGAGACTAATACATTCCAATATATAACCAAAGCAATTATTTTTACTGCACATTGCAAATGATAACTATTTTCACTGAAAGTGAAAACAGGGACATAAACTAAAGCTATATTAGAAATTTTAAAAATTATGAGAGCATAATGAATAAATACATGCCAGGAAATTTGAAAGCATACAAGAACTAACAATTTTCTCAAGACAATAAATTAAAATAATCAAGAAAAGTCAAAAAAATAAAAAGCAGATAAAAAAATTAGAAAACCTATATAGACTAATAACCACTTCATCAGATAGTTTAATGGTGATGCCATTTAACCACACTGCTTTGCTGAAGAAAAGATTAGATAGACTTCAAGGTCAAGTGTCATAAGGGACACATGCTAAGATTTTTCTAATCTATAACCCAAATTATCTAATATATTGAATTACAAAACCTTTAACTGTGTGTAAATCTGATTTGAAAATACAATGAAAGGAAGCTACGCCTTTTCAATAACTCTTTAATGTAAACTTCAAAAAATTATTTCATTTTACCTCTTTTTTTAAAATTTTTCCTTTTTCTCCTCAAAGCCCTCTGATACATAGTTGTGTATTTTTAGTTGTGGGTCCTTCTAGTTGTGGCATGTGGGATGCCGCCTCAGCATGGCTTGATGAGTGGTGCCATGTCTGTGCCCAGGATCGGAACCGGTGAAACCCTGGGCTGCTGAAGCAGAGTGCGCAAACTTAACCACTTGGCCACGGGGCCAGCCCCTCATTTTACCTCTTTAAAAATCTTAACTTCAGTCATATTTGGGATAACAATTCTAATCTTGATGAGAAAAGGAAACATATCTTCTTTATAATTTGCAGTCATTAACAACCAATTAATAGAATATAGCATTTTTTGGCCTATACATGAAAGATCTATTTATCTTTAATTCAGATTATATTATGTAAAAGGGATAATGTTATGTAAGGAAATGCATTTGAACAAATATGCTTTAGAAGGCTTTGTTTAAGTTCTATGGTCACAATGGCATTGCAAAATGTGCTTTATTTCATTACTTTTGTTTTGCTTAGTTAGCTCCGTTTTCTAAACTACACAGATAAAAGTCTTGGTACCACACACTACATAGACATAGGAATGTTTTATGAGAAATGCAGTTGGATAGATTCCTAAAAATTTTCTAAATGATTCATGTATGACAGTATAAAGGTAACTAGATAATGGTAACTTTTTTCTCTTCCTGAAAATAACTATAATATTTAACTTCTACGAAACAAAACCATACATTATAATCTACATGGCAAAGAAAGAAAGAAAATCTGTCAAAACACATTCAAAATTTTTAAAGATATACGTGGATGTGTCTGGCTAAAAGAGATTTAGAACTTCTTAATTAAGACTTTCTTAATTTTAGAAAGGAAAAAGACCTTGAATTTTTAAGTCTAAATAGGATGATAAAAGAAAACAAATAAAGCACTTAACTTAACCAGTCTCTCTGCCATTAGTTACTTTGACCATCCATCCATATCCTTTATCCAATAAAATTATATAAAATTTTAATAGAAAGAAAAAATTTTACTGAGAGAGGAAAATATATTTTAACCAAGAGAGGAAACTCTAAATTGAAAAGACTTAATAAATAAATGCTTTATTGCGATACTGTAATTAGCAATGATAACAGCAATACATAAGGCAAATTATGAGACTAAAGCGATTTTTCTTTCTGCTAGGCTATAAAAGATGTTTTTTTAAGGGCATATTAATATCACTCCCTTCTTAATGTAAGCTTGGGCATCAGCCCAGGTATCGTTTCTAAAAGCAGTAAGCATTTAACAAAGCATTCTATGGAAATACATCAGCTATTGCTGGAGGGGAGCTGTGCATTTCCAGTGAAAGGAATAAGTGGTCATTAGCAACTTTGATAGAAATCTTTCTGGTAACTTTCACAAGAAAGCAATAAGGATCTTCCCTACATTGCTCAGGAAAATTAATTCCGAGTGAAAGAAATACAGTTGCAATTCAAGAAATTGAATTAATTAATCAATTAATCACATTTTCTATTTAAGGAAAGATTAGGTAAACTTTCAGGTCAAGATGGCAGAAGGAATACATGTGAAAACACCCCTTCTTATGTACATTCTTTCTTTCTATTTCTGTATATATTACACATACAAATACGTATCTCTTTCTGCTATGTGTACATACATATGTACATGTGTATGTATATTATATATATGTATATGTGTCTATGTGTATATATATATACAACAGGAAGATGGATAGATAGTTAACAATATAGATATAGATATAGATATAGATATAGATATAGATATAGATATAGAATCTCCAATGTCAGGAGAAGGAAGTAGATTGTCTAGATGTCTAGCTGCCAGAAATAGAGAAGGAACATATAGCAACTGAACCAGATTTGAAGTCATAAGGCCCATGCAGTGACTGTCACTTAGAAAATCCATGATACTGAGTCCTCAGCACCTGCATAGAGAGCGAAGCCAAGACTCCAAGTCCCAGATATAGTGGGGAATCAGAACTGGGAGCCATCTGTGAGGCCAGAAGATAGAATGCATTAAAAGTGACAAAGAGAAATATTTCATAATGATAAAATGAGCAATCAACCAAAATATGATGCTTAAAACTTGTGTCCACTGAACCAGAACTTTGCAGTATGTAAAGCAAGACTGACAGAATTACAGAGGAAAAATCTCAAATCTAGAATTCTTGTGGGATATTTTAATTAACCAATTAAGAAATTGATAGATTAAGCATACAAACAGTAGATCTCAAAGTACCCAAATTTTATTAATATTTTTAGCCAATAAATATTTTAGAAAACTATTCACTCAATAGAGATGTATGTTTTTAAGTATGTATTTTGGACCTGCATAAAAATGAATCATTAATTTAGACAAAAGTTTTGAGAAATTCAAAAGAATAACATTAAACAGTCCCCAATTCTCTAGTCAAAATAAAGTTAGAACTTAGCAACCAAAGATATCTAATAAAGCACAATAACTTTGAAAATAAAATATGACATTGCTAAATGAATAGCAATAGAGATTTAAAAATATTTCAAACTAATAAACAGAAAGACACTCTACGTCCCAACTGATGGTCTTAAATCAATATTTGGATGGAAATGTATAATTTCATATATATTAATTGAGAGATGAAAAAATTAAGAATAAATAAATTTTATTTATTATATTTTTTATATTTTATATAATATATTTTATATTATTTTTTATATTATTATTTATTATATTATTTTTATTTATAAAGAATAAATAAATTTAGCACTTGTCTCAAAAAGTTAGAAACACAGTAAACTGAGAGAACATAGAGGAAGAAATATCAAAAGTAAAAATAGAAATTAATAAAATAGAAAATGACAAGAGTAACAGAAGCAACAATAACCAAAAATCAGAAATGACAGTCAACAGATCTAAGAGATAAAATTCATTGAAAACACACATAAAATAGATGTTCTTCTAAGCATGGTAAATACACTAGGGAAGAAAGACAAAAACAGGAATGAAAATAAAAACTTAAGCTGAACCTATATTAGAAATGTTTTAATTTATAAGAGAACAGAATGCATAAATATATATCAAAAATCCGAAAGCATAAATGAAATTCTAATTTTCTCAAAAGATTAAATTATGTAAATCAAACCAAGGCAGAAGAGAAAAGATAAAATAACAAACAAAATATGTAGAAAACCTATAAAGTTTCCCCAGAAGCAGACTCCAAGACAAGTTTTTGGGTACAAGCAGTTTATATAGGAGTTGAGGCCCCAAAGCACTGACAGGGATGTGGAGAAGCAAGACTGGGAGGAAAGTGAAGGCCATACAGGGAGCATTCTTGCGTAGGTTAGCAGCGGGGACAGCTGAGGCTCAACCCCACGGGAGACCTCTGGAAGGCTGTGTGGAACACGCCTCAGAATTATCCTACCTGAGGAGCAAGGAAGCTAGGGGGTTTATCCACAAACTCTCATCTTTCTTTTGTTGAAGATTTCTCCTGGGGCGGTTAGATCCCTAGAACATGTGGCCAGTTCTGCACAGAAGCCAGAGAGAGTCCTCAGCCAGAGAAGTCCAGGTGCTCCAGTAAGCAGTTGTTGGCATGCACAGTACAGAAGAGTTACAGGCAGGGCACCAACAGCCTATGCTGGAGTACCTATTGATTGTTCTTTGTTTAAAAAGAAAAAATCAGCAGGATGGCTGAGGGAGAACAGTGAGGGGGATCCCCCTCCACAAGGCAACCAACTTGGGAAGCCCCTTGACCTCTGAGGGGCTGAGAGCCCCCTCTCCCACCCAACCTATTAACACTCAAGTCTTCTCATTCCATGTGAGTTCAGGTGCAAGACAAATCATTTTGGTTTGGGGATGTGAAATATGAGCAGGGCAAAATTTCAGTGGGTAGCAAGAAATGAAGAGGACATTTCCAAGTACAGAAGACTGGTATACATAAAGCGGGCAAAGAGTAGAAATGAGAAAACTCAGTGCTTGTTTTTATACTAACGAGTGATCCAGCTTGACTGAATAGAAAGATTGATTATGTAGGTGGCTTGTATGGCAAAAAATTTCAGTGGCAGGTAATTTGGAAAGATCTGGACTATAAATTTACCTGATCAACATTACTAGCCATTTTAGGTAACGAAATAACCAAAAAATGGTGTTCTGGGAAGTTAAATCTTTTAGTAAGGTCAAAGGTGGATTTTAGGGTAAAGAGTTGCAGTGACTTTTGAAGTAAGTAAACATTTACAAACAAATTGATTAATGCCTGTATTTGGATTGGCCACAGTCGGGGTGGAAAGAAAGGGACAAATATGAAAAGAATGGAAAGGTATTTTAGAATAGCACCCACTTTCCCACCATTTTCAAGATCAGGTGACCGAAGCAGATAGGTGAAGTGTCTTATCTGACGTCACAGAGGCTGAGACAAGAATAGATTTTGATCACTGGACTCTAGGCAAGGGCTATTTTTAAATTCAGAGGCTCCTTCTTCCCATGATAAGCAAATGGTTGAACTGTGGTTGTTATATTTAGAATTTCCTTCCCTCTTTCTGGTTTCAGGCTTAAGAAAGGAAGTGAGAAATAAATGTCAATCTTTTTTCTTATCTCACCAGAAAAAGTTTTAGAACTTGGTAACTGGGTAGACATGAGGGTGGAAATCAGTTAAGAACTGAAAGACAAATGGATACCTTTAAGCTTTAATGATTGAGAAAACAAGACGAATTTTGTTTGAGAAAATGAAATTGTTGTTGTAGAGGTGAAGACGTTGCCTCTAGGCTTGCTGAGATTGGGGTGACGACAGGATATACAGGCCAGTGGTCCCCACGAAGATGGAGCATGTGGTCAGAGATTTGAGGTTCAACTGCATAGAGGTGCTGACTTTAGTCAAATATCCATTGATTTCAGATATGCTTTTCGAAGTTATTTTATTTAGTCAAATCTCTCTTCCTCTCTATCCTGAAAGACCTAGGATTGCATAGGAACTTCCTGGTTTAACTCCGGACAGTTTGATTAATCTCTGATATCCGCTTGCACATAATAATATCTGCATCACATTTATAATTTTACAGTTAGACAAAGTTAATTTTAAAGGAAATTTCACAGGGTAAGATTAAAATGTCTGGAAAATATATGTAGATATAATATCTAATTCCAGGATATTGCTAAATAAATGACATACAATCTTTTTTTAGCCCAGCACAAATTATTCTTTGGGAATGTTTAATAAGAATGTCTTGAAATTATTATTTTTCAAGTTTGTCTGAATCTCTGCTCTATTAAATTTATTATGGAAAGTATTTTGTCTTTTGAATTATTGTATATCTCATTTCTTTCTTCTTTCGTTCTTTCTCTTTCTCCCTCTCTTTCTTTTTTTAAAAGTCTTTTTTTTTAGAGCAGTTTTAGGTTTACAATAAAATTGAGGGAGAAGAACAGAGATTTCCCGTATGCTCCCCGCCCCCACACATTCGTAACCTCCCCCATTATCAAGATCACTGACCAGAATGGCACATTTTTTACCAAGGATGAACCCACGTTGACACATCATAGCCCCCCAAAATCCATAATTTACCTGGGGTTCACTCTTAGTGCTGTGCGTTCTGTGTGTTTGGACAAATGTGTAACGACATATATCCTTCATTATAGTATCATACAGAGTATTTTCACTGCCCTAAGGATCCTCTGTGCTCTGCCTACTCACCTCTCCTCCCCTCATCCTAATCCTGGCAACCACTGGCCTTTTTTTCTTTTTTTAACCACTGATCTTTTTATTGTCTCCATACTTTTGCCTTTTCCAGAATGTCAAATAATTGGATTCATACAGTATGTAGCCTTTTCAGATTGGCTTCTTACACTTAGTAATACACATTTAAGGTTTTTCTTTTTTAATAATTAAATTTTTCTTCTGTTTGCTGCTGCAGCCTCTAAGTTATATAATTGCTACCTCTTTGTTCCTAGGCACATTAAAGTCTCATTACTGTGAATATTTATTAAGTAGCACTTTGAATAGAGAATTGAATACAGTATGTATTCGGAAAATGCTAATACATGTAAACTGAAGTGATTAAAAGTGGAAAACAAATAAACAACCACAAAAATAAAACTTCTGATATATGCCAGGCACTCTACTAGCATTCCACTTAATCCAGAAAACAATTACAAATTAGATATTATTATCCTCCCTTTAAAGATAAGGAAACTAAGATACATAGAGATTGAGTAACTTGTCAGTATTTACATAATTACTAAGTGACAGAGCCCACATGTGAACCCAGGTCTCATTCACTTATTCATTCATAAATTGGGAGATTGGGAAAAACTGACCCTGCAGTTTAGCAGGGCAACACTTGGCGCTCACCAAGCTACCCATCTCTCCCTGTTGTCTTCTACGGGCAGGCTTTACTCATTGTGACATTTGCTTACTTTCTCAATGAGCCCAGAAATAGCCCAATAAAACTTGGAAAATCCTGCTTATTTTGAGAATCCCTCTAGGGTAGTTCCTAGGGGTATAATCTTCTGTAAAATTTCAACACTGATATGGAGACCCCCAGAAGCCAAAGACTTTGTGGCTCCTTGGAATTCCTGTTTGCACACAGTTGTCTAGGGAACCTGATAAAGTCTCTTCTATCTTAGGAATCTCCTGATGAATAGGCAAGTAGGAAGAGACCCCCGTGATATCCCCCATTTGTGGGTTACTGTTAGTTGTGTGAATCTTCAAAAGGAAATATAGGGAATGATGTCTCCAAATATGTTGACCCTACAACTTAACAACTCATGGAGAGCTGAAGCATTAATTCACTCAGCAGCAAATACTTCTTCAACTCCTAATGTGAACTTGTACTGTGCAATGTGCTGGAGGGTCCCTGGAAAATAGGTTGGGTATGGTCTCTGCTCTAATGGAGCACATGTCAATAGTGAAGAAAACAAGAAACAAGTAAGCAAATAAAAATATACAACTGCAGATTATGAGAAGTGGTGGAACAGGGTGCTGTGAAAGGAAACGGTATAAAAAGCTTTATTTTAGATCAGTTGATCAGGGAAGGTATCTCTGAGGATATGACATTTGAGCTGAGACCTGAAAGATGAGAAGGATCCAGTTGCATGAGGGGACAGGGAAGTGGAATTTCAAGCAGAGCCAGCTGCAACAGCACCATGGGAGGTGGGGATAAAAACTGGGCCTGTTCTAAGAACTGATAATAGGCTAGAATAGCTGGAGCTGATAAAAGTACAAAGTGAAGTAATTGATTGTTCTTATTTCATGAATTTAATTAAAATGTTCTGGTATATTTGCATACCACAATACCCCCCAGTGGATTCTGAAGGCTTCTCACTGTTTGAAAGTGAATAAGAAGACAAACAAAAATGAACAAAAGTTTTAAACAGATGCTTAACAAGAAAACATGGTTAATGAGCACATGAAAAGATGCTCAACATCATTACTCAGTAGGGAAATGCAAATTAAAACAACCAGGAGATAATATTAACCCCTAAAATGGCTACAGTTATAAAGACTGATAGTGTCAGTGTTGGCAAGGATATGAACCAACTGGAACTCTTGCACAATGCTGGTTGGTACAACTACTTCAGAAAATGATTTTGGCAGTTTCATATAAAGTTAAACGTACACTTACCATATGGTACAGCAATTCCACTACTATATATTTACCCAAAAGAAATGAAAATATATATCTACAGAAAAGCTTGCAACAAACGTCCGTAACCGCTGTATTGATAATTGCCCCAAATTAGAAACAATGCAAAGGTCCATTAACACGTGTTATATGGATAGAATGCATATTCCTCAGCAAGAAAAAGGAACAAACTACTTATACACTCAACTGTATGGATGAATCTCAAAGACGTTATGCTGAGAGAAAGAAGCTACACATACACATACACACAAACACATGTATGTGTGTGTGTTGACTCTATTTATATGAAATTCTAGAACAGACAAAATTACTCTATAGTGACAGAAAACAAAAGCCGATGAGACCAATGGTTGCCTAAGGTGGGAAAATATTACTGCAAAGGGTCATGAGGGAACTATTTGGGGTAATGCAAATATTCTAAATCTCGATTGTGATGATGGTAATGTGGGTATAGATATTTGTCAGAACTCATTGAACTGTACACTTAAAATGGGTGCATTTTCTTGCATGTAAATTATATCTGAATAAAGTTCATTGGAAAGAAAAAATAGTGAATGGATTTGTTTTTGTTAATGTTCATCATTCTTGTTCATAAGATGTCTTTTCCTTAGTAAAAAACATCATGTTTCTTGTATTTCTTTAAAAATACTCACTATTTATTATTTTATTATCCTTTACCAGTCCTGACTGAAGTTTTATTAAAAAATTATTAGTATTTTACATTACATGGCACAGAATTATGAGAAAAATAGGATCTTCTCTTGAACTGGGTTAATTTACCAGCATTAAGGATGCCTTTGCTGTATGTTTGTTTTTTAAAAATTTGAGTTGTTTTTAAAGAGTGACAACTATGAATAGTTGAAGGAAATTTTACAGAGAGATCTTAATTATTATCATAATATTTTAGATTTCTTACAGGTTTAAGGTTAGATGTGCCCCAAAGTGGATGTCTTAAAGCTCCCTGAAAAACAGAGGCTGAGTTTTGACTTAGGTCCTAAGACTTTATTCAGGACAGTCCCAGAGCAGCAAGAGTGAGAGAGAGAGGTGGCCCATCGTCCATCAGGCCACAGCTTCAGAAGAAAGCAGAATGTATTTCTTGAAATCAGTAAGGAAGTCTTCGAAGAAGGTCTTAAGGAACCCTAGCTGCTCAGAACAGTCTGAGAGAGAAGGAAATGAGCGGAATTTATCTATTGGTTCTTTCTATTTTCCTGACTGTAATTAGTCTGAGTTAGTCCATGGGGCATCGAAGCCCCCACACTTCTGAGTTGTGTTATTAGGTGCTGGGGAAGCTCTGTCCCAGATCCCAAGGCGCAATACTTTATCTGAGTCTTGACATCATGGGAAGAACCGGAGCCACCGTGGGTCCTATGCAGTTGAGCCTGGGAGCATTGGCTGCTGGGGTTCTCCTTGCGGATAGTGCATGAAGGCTGTGCTGGACCACTGACACCTGGGAGGCCTGAGACAGCCAGCAGTGTTAGCAGGTGAAGCAGCGGTGGTGATGGTGGCAGCATTCCAACGAGCAACCTGCTGAAGCCTAGAAGGGCAGCTCTGAACGCAGGAATCTGGGCAGGCACATGAAGTGGGTTCTATATTTCAGAGTAGAAGACTCTGGAAGCCAATTGAGCATTTGTAATTATAGGATAACTTGTCCTTTCAAGATGTGGGGAAATTCGGTGGTGTAGGGGAGGAAAGAAAAGAAAATTTTCCCTCCTCGACTATTTTGGGAAGGGAGTTTTCTGCTTTAAACTGATAATGATATTTGATAACTTTTTGTGCATTTATTCCCGCAAAATTCACAAAGCATTTCTCATGAAGGCACAGATTAAATTTCTTTTGACAAAATATTACTATATTTTACTCCCACCATGAGTCCATCCGTACCACTTTATTAAGTGACAAAGTTGTAGATTTCAGAATATTCACCTATAAGGGTCAATATTGAGGTTCTGGTTCAGTCACATTTGCAACTCAAACCTTAATTAAAACTGAAGAATACAAAACAAAAAGAACGACCATAATATCATTGATATGTATGCAAGATGTGAACTAATGTAAATTTTAATTCAAATAAAGCTGAACATCACCTTAAGCAATAAATGTTCACCTTAAAGTCTAAACAGAGGTTTAATTTTTACAAAGTAAATTATGTTTTAAATGTTAGGTTAAATCCCCTTGAAAGTACACAATTCCTATTTAATTTATAATTTTAGTCCTATCAAATTTTTCCATGTAGAGTCTTAGAAATATTTCACTTCCAAAAATTTAGTTGTGCTGGAATTTGATAAAGCCAATTTAGTTATATAGTCCTAAGAAAAACTGCATGGCCCTAACTCAGCAGAAAAGTTCAGGCATTGGTAAAAACCTGAATGTTGCCTTTCCTTCATCCCATTTCTCCTCGAAATTTGTTTTCATTTTGGGGAGAGTACACCTTCATGTACTGTCTTTATTCTTTTGAGTCTCATGTTATCTAAACTTGGGTTTTCTTTCCACCAACAATAAACCAGAGCAAATAGATTGTTTCATTTTTTGTCATGCTAGGAAACTTTGGTTGTCTTGGGCGGAAATTCTGGGGCACATGTAAGTCATGGGCTGCCTTGGGAAAACAAATTCTGCTAAATGTTGTGGGCCTATTTGTAGCAAATAAATATAATTGGTATGTATTACATAAGTGGAGATAGAATGCTGGATATTTTATGCAAGTGAGAAAAGAAATGAGACACAGGAAAGTAAGATCCAAGAAGTAAAGTCACAAAATTGGTCAGTGACCAAAGGAGGGCTAGAATTTTGAAAATCTTTGTCTAACTACATTTTTGTTCTCCCCATTCTATTGCAAGGCAATTGTTCCTGGATCTTACTTAAAGTTCAATGGAAGGAGAAGAAATATTCTCGTTAGGCTCATTCAGAGTTATCTCAACAGTATCTATATCCAATACACAGTTTCATTTCCGAGGTTGGCAAAGCAGAGATTTCTAGGTCAGAGACTCAACCCCTTCGAGTCTCTTTAATCAATATTTAAGTTAGTCTCAGAGAATTGAAATATTCCTGCTTGATTACAATTTGTGTTCTGTGCTTTGGATCAATTTCCATAATTAAAAATTATATTACAGACGCTTCACTGGATACACATACACATGCACACACATGCACCAGCATACACACATGACATCACAAATGAAAAACCTGGTAGCTCTTCCTGGGACAAAATGTGGATAATGAATAACAAAGAGAGACTGAATTTGTGTCATCATTATATTTATTCCAGGGGAGGTGACATCTGCCTCCCGGTCCCAATTATTAATTCTGATTTTTTGTACATGTATTACTCTGCAAGATATGGTTTGAGATTGGATAGAAAATCCTTAATAACATTAGTGACATATTGATACTTAAATATTGGGAAAGCAATTCTCAAACTTGAAAAGAGGGAAGACTAAAGAGGATTTTTATGCACAAGATAATACTTTGTTAACTAACGCTCAAATCACACAAATATTTGTGAAGCTACCACTGTTTTGTCAATAGATTTTTTTTTTTGCTTTTTTCTCCCCAAATCCCCCCAGTACATACTTCTATATTTTTAGTTGTGGGTCCTTCTAGTTGTGGCATGTGGGACACTGCCTCAACATGGCCTGACAAGCGGTGCCATGTTGGCACCCACGATCCGAACCGCAAACCCTGGGCCGCTGAAGCAGAGCGCGTGAACTCAACCACTCGGCCACGAGGTCGGCCCCTGTCAATAGACTTTTAATTTTTAATTATTAAAATGTCTTACGGAATTTCTTATACATTCCAAAAGAACTAAAAATCTATATGCTAATCACCCAGCTTAGAAATAAAACATTCTGAATATAGTTAAAATTGAGTATTAATCTCTTGAATAACGTCATACTTCCTTGAATTTCTGAACTTACTGCTTTTATGAAATTGGTGTTTATTATTACCATGCATGTCAGATTTTATATATATACACACACATATATTTAAAAAGCATCATACTATATATGCTTTTTGCAATTGTTTTTTTTTCAATGTTAAATATGTACGATTCACCCATATGCTATGTATAGCTTAGAGCTATTCATCTTCTCTGCTATATAACATCTCATCGTATGAATCTATCACAATTTATTTATTTTCCAGTTAATGGACATTCCAGATTTTTTTCATTACAGAAAGTGCTGCAATCAGTTATTTTATTTACTATCATAGATGGATTATTGCTCGTGTGACTTGCCAATATTTAGGTGGGTTTCTTTTAAAAACATATCTACTTACAAATGTTTTACCACGGTTTGTCATATACTTTGTGTTTAAGCAGATTGATTTTTTTACAGATTTTTATATTCAAAATAAGATTATGTATAGATACTCCCTTGTACTTAATTTAGATAAAGGAAGGAAATGGAATATTATAAAACCAAATTAGGGAAGAATTTTTGGGGAGTGGGGGAGAAGGAATTATCTGTTTGGTTTTAATTACTTTACTTTTCCCCGCTGTTCTATCCTTGCCACCTCAAACTGTGTCTAGGAAGCGCTTAATACATTTTGTTGAATAAACAAATAATAACTTTATAAATATTATTAATATTTTACAGTTTGGGAGTCCCTTTTTAAAATAGCTTCTGGGTTATTGTTTCTCAACTTCCCATTAAAATGTGTATAAAGACAAAGACAAAGCCCACACCACCATCAACACCTAGGATGGCAGCAACCCTATGGCTAGAATCTGGGAAGAATACTTGTTATCCGTAGGCTGATAGGGCCAGTTAGGAAAACGCAACGGACGTCCCACCCGGGAGCAAGCATCAGAAATGGTGCAACACTGCCTTCTGAAGGCAGGCCGGGAGCAGTAGTGTGCTGGAGCCAGCTCGCAGTGGTTTGAGACAGTCAAGGGCTAAAACCATCAGGAGTTTTGCAAGCTGGTTGTTACACTGAAGCTTGGTGGGAGAATTTACCTCCCGGAAATCATCAAAGGCTACAAATCAGTGCCGCCACCCCCTCCACCGGTTGCTAAAAATTTCTCAGCCCTTCGCTCATCCTATCTTTCCTCCCTTCCCGTTCATTCCACCAAGCAGAATTCTAAATGGCTGTTACTCTTCCGCATAGCTACTGCTTTTAAGGCAGCAGGGATATTTTAAAATCCTTCATACGTGCTTGCTCTTTTTTTTTTTCAGTCCAATTCGACACCGTAAATTCCAGAACACAAAGCAGGGAGAAGTAGAGCGAGGGAACTTACAGAGGCATAGGTGCTGATGGGCTGTGGACGGGCGTAATCCCTGTAATTAAAGTATTGCACTGTAGGTCAGACACGTTTGGGGAAGAGAGTAGTGGACAAATCAGACCCACCCCAAAACTGAGCTCCATCCCCAAATCGCGCAGCTGTTTCTCAGGGAAGTGACGGGATGGATGTTGGGAACTAACCGCACTGCTCGCTTCAGCTTGGCTCATCCCACTGAACTGGACTCATTTTACCTAGTCAACCTTACTCCTCAGGATTCTATAATATGCACCAAAATTAGGCTCTTTTACTGAATTCTTATCCCTCAAACTGTTGCCTTATGTGGATTATGCCCTTTTTTGCCTAATTCTTTTTGATCCTCCTTTATCCTTGTCTGGACTCAGTGATATTTCCCTCCCCATAGATCTTTTAGACTCAGGGTCTATGTGTTATTTATATTTCCTGTCAATGCAGCCATGTTTACACATCTGTGTATTTAAAAAAATTTTGCGCTGATATCTATTATTCTTATACTCTTTTTTAGATTACCTTTCTACATCTCAAGTTCTTGAGTCTCTCTAATCTCCCTACCATGTCTGCTCGATTGCATTAGTCGTAGTTTATTTCTGTGAGTTCCACATGTGGTCCTAGTTTTTAATTGTCAGTTTAGTGAGGCTTGTGTCCCCACTTTCATGTGAGATCATCTTTGTGGCACGGCATTAAGAACATCTTTGCATGAGCTTTGCCAGGTGGCCTAACGGCAATCACTGTCTCAGGAACGATATGATGCATGTTAGTAAAATTATCCATAGGCCTAGAATTTCACTTTATTTGGGCATTTTTTTTTTTCACAGAGAACCAAGGCAGAGACAGACCAGCTTCCTTGCTATCTCCTTGGCACATCGGGCAATTTAAAATTATATCATCCACCGAATATGTTGACATTTGAGGGTCCTATCTCTGTTCAGATCTCTCGGTTCTGATTCTCTGCCATGCGTAGGCCCGAGGCACATCCCCTGCCTCACATGGGAGACACAACTTGAGTCCCTAAAGTTCTGGGAGAAAAAGTGCATCACAGGACAGTCTCAGGTTCCACTCACATGCCTAACCTCCGGTTTTCAGTTTCCATTTTATTTCTGGTACCTACAAATTTTCCTTTCTTGTTGAAAACTTAGCTATGCATTCCAAATAAGTTTTGTTACATTCCACCCACCATATCTAAGTATTTGCAGTGGTAGGATTTCTAGTTATCTCAATCAGCTTGCCAGCTAGAAAAGGGAGTTGCATTTTACATGATGTTATAGTGAGGAAAAATTATTTGAAAAGAGAATTTATTCTTTTAATGGGAATAACAATTGCTAGTAACATCATTTTGGCAGAATTAGATGCTGTTTTCCACGCTGTTAAAGTACAATATTTTCAAAAATGGGCATTACATAAAATTTGCTACTACAAATACCCATGGGGCTTTTAATTGGTATAATTCTTCTTAAATTCAATAAAGAAATAAATAAAAAGCTTCCTCCAAATGTAAAATATTATTAGGAATGTCATCTCAAGAAAATAGGCAAAGAAGACACACTGGAATAATAGAGCTTTGTGGACTACTTGAGGAAAGTATGAAATGCATTTTTCTCAACATGTGAGAGTTAATTCATACCCTGGCTAAAATCTGAGCTGTAAAGGTAGTTGTATAAAGTATTGCCTGACTGCAACAATACTGATAGAATAGTCACATTTCAAGTTAGTTTCACAAGCATTTGCAATGCATCTAACACGTGACAGGGACTGTGCTTGGACCTGGGTTACCCAAACACCAGCATTATTCTCCAGTATCTTATTGTTTAGCTTGAGAACAGCATGTAAAAAACTAAAACCCAGAGTGACCGGGCAGAACTACCAGCTTGTACAAAAGACAGAAGTAATCCATGGATGGAAGACCACTGAGGAGGTTGCACCCTTGGAAGAGTTTGAAAGATAAATAGGATTTGACATGTAAACTAACAAGGGAGGGCATTTCAGACACAGTCAAGGTGCTTAACACGTTGAGACTCAGCTTAATGGAAATGATCCTTCCTTGGGATCATCTATACTGAAGAAGAGTATATTAATATTGATCCACAGAGTTGGAGCCAGAGGACCTTGGAATATCTGAGTCCCCACTCATTAGTTTGATTCTGTTATTCATCAAGAAGAAACACATTTGAGAACTGAAACAGATTTCTCGTACATGAGAAGAACAGCAAATTAGAAAGTAGAATATAAATCCTAGAGTTTGCTGGAATAGCCACAGTCAAGTGAGAAACGTCAGTTAACCTTGACGGGGGCCTGTTTCATACCAGTGCAGATGCATGCTGCGTATCATTGGTGGCTGTAGGATCAGTACTCACTCGCAGGCTTTTTCTCTACACATTTTGTATATGATGTGGTGGTTTTGCACAGGGGCAGGAGTCACACTATTTGGGCTCATATCCCAGCTCCACCACTTGTGAGTACCATGAGTTTGGAGAAATTACTTAAGCTCTAAACGCCTCAGTTTACTCATGTGCACAATGGGAATAATGCTAATGACTTCCTCAGGTCCTTTGCAAGGCTTAAGCATTGTGTGCACAAGTATTTAGAAAAGTGACCGGAATTCAGTACATACTAGCTATTTCTGTTATTGCTATGTGGATAGTCTGCCCTTGTTTTGTCTTTCATTTCTCTTACAAAACATCTGTTCAGAGTTCACTTGGGAAAAACACCCATATGTATGTACAAATAAATATTATATATATTGTTGATGGGGTCGTGTTCAAAAGGACATTAATCTTATCTACAATATTTAAAAACTTTTACTTGGAAAATAAATTTATTACTTACATGTGACACAAATTTAAAATCATTGCTACTCTCTCCTTGTAGTCTTAGGTTAGTGCTGGTTGAGATATAAACTTTATCTTACTGGGGCCGGCCTGGTGGTGCAGCAGAGGTTAAGTGCGCACGTTCCGCTTTGGCAGCCGGGGGTTCACTGGTTCAAATCCTGGGTGCAGACATGCTGCCGCATGACAAGCTATACTGTGGTAGGCGTCCTACATATAAAGTAGAGGAAGATGGGCACAGATGTTAGCTCAGGGCCAGTCTTCCACAGCAAAAAGAGGACGATTGGCAGCAGTTAGCTCAGGGCTAATCTTCCTCAAAAAAGAAAATTTTATCTTATCAAAGATATTGAATTTATCTTTTGAGCTTTTTTCAGATCAACCACAAATATAGGCAGTACTTCCCTGCTCCCACCACTGCTGCATTTAGCATTCATTCACTCATCAGTCATTCAATCACTCATTCCTCCGTTCTTCAGTTACTGAGCTGCGACTGCATAGACGTTGCTTCTAATTATTTAGATAGGAATTATAGTTTGGTCTTTACAATTAGCAGATGGGTGAAAGAAAACAAAAATAAGGTATATCCACAACTGAAGCATCTCAGAGGGAAATCAGTATTTTAGGAAAAATCACTAGTCTCGTAAGAAACCCAAAATGATGATTAACATATATGCATAAAAAAATAGGTAAAATACTGCTGATGGCACTGCCTGGGTGATTTTAAATTTAGCTTGCAATGGAGGAGGGGATATTTTTCACATTTTGATATGTAATTTTTTAAAAGAAAACAAACTTTAATACAGCCAATCAAATATGAAGTCCAAATAGGATATTATTTCTGTAATATATTGAAAAAGATAAAAAAATTTTTCTGCAGATCTGTAGGTGGAATAGATGGTAGGTGACTAACCTGTGCATAAAGCAATGAGGAAGGAAACAATAGCTGTGTTAAGGTTTGTTTGTGATTGCAATGCTTATTTTTTCTGTGACTAGGAAACAGGAATGATACTCTGAGGCTGAACTACTTTTTTATAATAAAATACTCGACTTAACCTGACAAAACATTCTTTCCTCCTTTCCTTCCTGTCTTCTTGTCTTTCTTCCTTCCCTCCTTTCTCTTGCTAAAAGAAATCTAAACATCAAACTTTCAGAAAGAATCTCCATTTCTCTATTCTGGTGGAAAATATGTAAGTTTAGCATTTTGGCCAGTTTCATTTTGAAGTATCTTGATTTCATAGAAGTCTTATGATTTATTTCCACAATGCTTTTGTTTGCCTCCCCCGAGTTTGAGAATCTTTATTAATCATACAGGGTGCTTGGCCCCACACTTCCTGCTATCCTAGCTGTTTCTCACACTCCATTAGCTTGTTTTGCCTTCCCTGTTGCCATTTCAGATGTGTTCCCACCTTCAGGACAGCTCTATGTTAAGCTTGATTAAGTACTTTCCCTCCTTAACCCCACCTGATATTGGTTATGACTATTCTATGTCACCCCAGACCTGTGCCATTAATTTAGATAAATTATTATCTATGAAAATTTGTACTTACTTTAAGTATTATTTAAGATAATTTAGTTAATTTGTACTTACTTGTTCCTCATACATAATGTGTTTGGCTAAAACAACCATAACTAAATTTATTTTACACTTGCCTTATAAATATATTTTAATTTCTTAAAGAGTAAAAACTATGTCATACTTATTTTGTGATTTCTTTTCCATTCCCTGAATCTTTACGTAAGATAAAGAATGAGAGGCAGCCCTGATGGCCTAATGGTTAAAGTTTGGCGCTTTCACTGCTTGGGCGGTCTGGGTTTGGTTCCTGGTCATGGAACCACACCACTTGTCTGTCAGTTGCCATGTCGTGGCGGAAGCTCACACAGAACTAGAAGGACTTACAACTAGAATATACGACTATACACTGGGGCTTTGGGGAGGGAGAAAAAAAGGAAAGATTGGCAACAGACGTTAATTCAGGGTGAATCTTTCCCAGAAAAAAGAAAAAAGAATGACTTTTTAATTTCTTCTCTAGAATTCTAATGGATAGAATAAGTGTCCAAAAACCAAACAAAACAGAAACTTGGTCAGTATAAGCGCTACCTGTAAAGGCCAATCTTTCTTTGACTCTTACCCCGAAGATGATGACAGAGTCTTTTCCATGACTGGATTTGCTCTGAGGCTGCAAGAATTAAGTTTACTTTATTTACTTAGGCAATTTCTTTTCCTAAAAGAATATGTATTTGTTGTGTATCAAACCGGAAAGGAAAGAGAGGAGGTCAAAAGAGTTTAATTCAAAGTTTGTTTTCAACGTGTACCTTAAAAATAGGCTGAAGTTTAATGATTTATTTTGTTTTGGATTTTAAATTCTCAGAATAGCCTTCTCTTTCAGTCCTTTCTAGCGAAGGTCCTATTTTCCAATTTCCTCTGCATCTAGTAAAAGAAAAAAAACCGCTTTATATCTAAACACTGTCCAACGTGTTTGTGAGATTCCTTTAGCAGTATTATAAGGAAGGTCATTTTCATGAGAAAAGAGAGACATGAAAGAGAACACACTTTGAAAATAGTAGTAGATAACTTTCTTTTTTTTGAAAATGTTTAAATCTGTTGCCTGTTCCGTGAGATGATATAAATCCATAAGAACAAACTTCTTGGGAGAGTGTTTTTCCCTTGAAATGTTGGGGATAGCACAAGACGATGTTAAGACTAAAACAAAATTGAACATTTTGGATAGGTTTAAAACTAAGCTAAATTTAAATATAAAAATAAATAAAATATATCTTTCTAAATTTTTGAAGTGCACATCTGCCTCCTCTGATCTCCACGCCTGTACTGTATATCTTACTACATACATTTTAAGAGAGCACACATTTAAAAGCTAGTCATTTCTTCCTTTAAACATGACTCCACCCATGTCAATTTTC
This sequence comes from Equus przewalskii, assembly GCF_037783145.1. Classification (NCBI taxonomy): domain Eukaryota; kingdom Metazoa; phylum Chordata; class Mammalia; order Perissodactyla; family Equidae; genus Equus; species Equus przewalskii. The sequence goes on from NC_091850.1 coordinate 20,866,331, forward strand.
CTCCTTTCCTTTATCCTGTGATAATGCTTAATGCCTGGATTAGCCCAGAGCGTTACTGCTGCCTCCAGATTTCCCAGGTTTCACTCGTCAGTGCGTCTCGTAAACTGTCTTCAAACCTTCTGAAACATGATTTTTATAGTACCGCCCCTTGCTGAAGAACCATAATGGTCCCCTATGTCACTTCAATAGGATTCCACTGAAGTAGGAATCAGATGACACTCCAACATCTGTGCAATAGTAATTGTTCTCCACTATAAAAATGAATAATGATAATATCTGCCTCACAAAGTTGTTAAAAGAATCAAAACAGAGAAATATCTCAAAGTAATTTTAAAACTGTAAAGCACTACACAAATAGAATTATACTCTACCTAAGCTGCTAACCTTCTCATAAATGGGCTACTACATACCTGTGCAACCTTACTTCCCATCACTCTTTTATAAGCATACTCTACTCCAAGAAAACGGAGCTAGCATGTCACGTCTGTCCTTATCTGTATTCCTGCTTGTGCATGCTCTCTGCTTCCTTCTCCTCCTTTGAATCCTACCTTCCTGCTCAGGAAAACTTTTTGTCCCTCCCTGACCTTCTGCTCTGGCCTCCTACTGCATGTATCTTCATGTCATCTTGCATGGATCAGACTTACAGCCACATTTCCAGACCCCGGAACACACAGTAGGTATGCAGTAAATATTTGTCATTGGATTGGGTTTTGGTCAACTCTTTCTCTTTCCTCTAAAAGCCATGGCATTATTTGTTAGCTTGAGAAGCCAAAGGAAACTAATCAAAATCACTTGCTATGGTTAATTTTATGTGTCAACTTCACTGGATTAAAGGGTGCCCAGATATTTGGTGAAACATCTTTTGGATGTTTCTGTGAGGGTGTTTTGGATGAGATTAACGTTTGAATTAGTAGACTGAGTAAAGCAGATGGCCCTCCCTAACGTGGAGGGCCTCATCTAATCAGTTGAATGTCTAAATAAAACAAAAAGGCTGAGTAAGAGGGAATTCCTCCTGCCTGACTGCCTTGAACTGAGATATCAGCTTTTTCCTGCCTTCAGACTCAAACTGGAACATTGACTCTTCCTGGGTCGCAAGCATCCTGGCCTATGGACCAGAACTATGCCATCGGCTCTCCTGGCTCTAACTTCCTTACTCAACTTGCAGATTTTGGGACTTTCCAGTCTCCATAACTGAATGAGCCAATTCCTCGTAATAAATCCATATATATATGTATATATATATATATATATATACATATATATATGTAATATACGTGTGTGTATATATGTATGTATCTCCTATTGGTCCTGCTTCTCTGGAGCATGCTGACTAATACAGTCACTCTTGCTATAGCGTGGCCCCTAAGGATGCTTCTTGTCAGTGTCTTTTTCAAACACAATCTCTTCTTAAATCTCCATGTAAAAAACAAACAAAAAACCCCAGCAAACCAAAACCAAACAAACAAAAAAGAATGAAAAAGAAATCTAACAGTTAAAAGCTGTACAATTAAGCTAAACTCTAGGGAGGGCACACATGAGAACTTAAAAAAAAAACTTAACAGAAAATTAGATATAAGCATAAATCACAATGCTTTATCTCATTTAAATTTGAGAGAAGGAACTGTTTTAGGACACTAATTCACAAAGCCCAAGGAATAAGCCTTTAGTTATGCTGAGTACTAAGGTATGAGTGTATATTGCATATTATTCAACTTTCTCGGAAGATACTTTGGGAGTATGTGCACAATGTGTACATTTAAATTAAATTTAAAAATGAGATACCACTTACTAGAAAACTTAAAATATTATCATTTCCATCCCACTACCTTGTACAGTTTAATATGCATTCCCATCTTGATGTCAAGTGTTGTCTTTCTGGTGGCATTTTTGTACTTTGATTATAATAAAATTTGAAGCAGAGGCTCATTTTGGAAGGGAACGATGGATCACAGTATTACTATTATTATTATTTTATTTCATCTTTCTATGGCACTGAGCCCTGATCTCCATAGCTTCCCATGTCCTCTGCACTTTGATTCTGCAGTTTCACCTTAGGATGTTGGACTGAAAACAGGCCCCATAAAGTCAGGACACTTTTTGGTTTTGCTGGCCTTACATATTCAGCATTTGAAATGGTGTCCAGCCTACAGTAAAGAATCAAAAAAAATTATGGGTGAATAAATGGCAAAAGAGAGTGCAAAAAGAAGAATTCAGCAAAGTCAATTCAGGCCGATTTGCACCAGGAGATAGGATTTGAGAGAAATCTTAATTTGTGAAATTTTACTCTACTACCTAAATGTTACAGGTAATATTAAGAATAAGGTAGAGATAAAGAGTTTGTAAATATATCTAATAATATATATATATTATCAGAAGCAAATGAATGGAATCTGGTACCTCTCTTAAGTGAAACCGGTTTTTTTTTGTAATATAGGATGTCATTAAGAACAGAACAACTCCGGTTAGCTTTTAAATATAAAACGTCACGCTTAACAGCAATAATTTAAGAGAATTTTCAACAATTACAATGCCAATTATTTTCTAGAGAACATATGCACACTTGTGGTAAAAACAAAATGAAATTTTTTGAAACTGTGGTTCCAGAGCAGAGAGGAAGAAAGCCACAACTTTTAGAAGTTCCTCATTGCTCATCTTTTGTATAAATTTGCAGGTTTCATAGCACGAATTTTTTATCTGGGTGGAAAAAATAAAGATTTTTCCTACTTCAGAATTATCGAACGAGTAAAATACGTTAAAAATGTAAATGACTGAAAAATTGAACTGAAATAAAGACAAGAAGTGCAATAACTTAAAAAGTTTAAAACAAAAACTTGGTGAATGTGGCTGGTGGCTGGATTTTGAGGGCTGGAATCTCCCACTGGTTGTCTTGCTAAATCTTTTCTAACACAGCTCCTGAAGAAGAAAGGGAAAATTCGAATTGTCTACTTCTTACCTCTACATCTCTTGATTATCCAACTCCTCGGACATCTTTATCTGCTTTCTTACTTCATAGAGTGAAATTCTCTTGTCTTCGTTTTTTGCTTCTCTTCCTCTTTTCTACAGCCTCTCCCTCCTTCTCATGGTCTGTGTCTTGCATGGAGGAAACATATTTGTAATAATTGTGCTGTGTATTTTGACTTATACTTTACCTCCTATCTTTGGTAAATTAATTAACTAAAGCCTTGCCCATAGTAAGATCTTAGTGTGGGGCTTTTTTATCCAATTAAAACAAAAATCTCAGTTTCCTCATTTGTAAGTTAGGATGGAGGGGATCTCTAATCCCAGAGTATCTCTGCCCCATTCTTCCAACACAGCAGCTTTCCTTCTCGTGTTTCTTATGTTAGAAGCATGGCAGCAGCACTCACTGAACTGCCTGGGCCCCAGATGAGAATTTCAACTTTGACTTCTTTCCTTCTCTCCCTTAGACCCTATGGCTAAGTAATCCCCAATTCCCTTATATTTTGTCTCCTGAATAACTCTTGAATAAATCCATTTCTTTCCATCTCCTGTCTTGTTTATGCCAATCCATCTTCCACAGAGAAAAAAGCTATGTTAACCCTTATTTAAAACCCCTGTGGGGGCCGGTCCCATCGCACAGCGGTTAAGTTCACACGTTCCTATTTTTGGGGGCCAGGGGTTCCCCGGTTCGGATCCCGGGTGCGGACATGGCACCGCTTGGCAAAAGCCATGCTGTGGTAGGCGTCCCACGTATAAAGTAGAGGAAGATGGGCACCGATGTTAGCTCAGGGCCAGTCTTCCTCAGCAAAAAAAGGAGGATTAGCAGTAGTTAGCTCAGGGCTAATCTTCCTCAAAAAAAGAAAAAAATCTCCTGTGTATTTCCCCACCCCTGTATATAAAATATATGAATATATAAATACAAACGTATGAACAGAAGCTCTTTAACATATTCTACAGGACCTTTAGACTCTGACTTCAGCTTTCTTCATTCATCTTGCATTTCTCCATTGCTCTCTTCCCCACAATTGTCCTCTCCAGCTATTTTGAATTACTTTCAGTTCCCACAACCTGCTCATTCACTTGTTCTTGTGGACCTTTTTCTTATTTCCTGACATTTGCACATGTTCTCCCCTCTATCTGGAACACACTTTTCTCAACTCGTCCTCTAACTCTCACTTCTCTTTCAAGATCTATCTTACGTGTTATTGCCACTGGTAAATCTTAACTGACTACCCCAGGCAAGTTCTCCAAAGAACCCTATTCTTGACCTCTCCGTAGTACTCACACATTATTTTATTCTTAAGTGGGTGGTCCACCATACTGCCATTTCTTACAAGGAGTACCTTCGTGTTCACTGTTTTGTCTCCAACACGTAGCATAGTACCTCACTATAATGAGCACTAATAGAATTTATTTGAATGGATGGGTTCATATATTTTCTTTTAGTTTTATTATTTTGACTAGATTGGGCTACATGCTTTCTTCCTTACTTTTTTCTGTTTCCTCCACATCCTGCTGTCAAAAATAAACAAAGTCAGACACTAGTTAAAGTGGTAAGGACAGATTTTAATCAGGAAGATACTATTGCAATAGAGAAACGAGTCAGTGTGCGCCGAACTCAACTTTGATTTGCACAGAAGTGACTAGGCATTTTCAAAGGAGAATGGGTACATAGGGAAGGGACTGAGCTGGCACTCAGTAGACTCAGAGAAGTGAAAAACGGTGAAAAGCTCGTGGAGGCAGAGCTATTAGAAACTACACTACTGTTTGTTTAAATCTTTATGGGCCAAAGTTGAGGCCTTGTCAGGAAGAGGGCTCAGAGGAGCCTGGTTAGAGTTTGGTCAAGAGACAATCTTTGTCACTTCTTTGAATACCACAAAAATCTCCTTTTTTATTTTTAATTCGCCTTTGCTGACTTTTCCATTCAATAGAATTAAAATAAATTGTGTATGAAATAAACCTTAATATATAATATAAATTCAATACAGCTATATTAGCTTACACTGATTATGCATGTCCAATTTGGAATTGAGAGAGAATTGATAGCAATTGGTACAAAGCTATTGATTTCTAATACTGGTGCTGTCACCCAGCAATTGCTGCTTCTATGTCACGTTTATGTATATTCCTGAAAAGTCATTGTTGGGTGTTCCTAGAGTGACGCTCCTATCTCTTTCCTGAAGTGAGTAGTCAGGCTCTCCTTTTACTCTGTTCTTATCTTTCTTACTCTGTGGTAATGATTACAATCTTACATCTTACAATTCTGACATCAGAAGGACATGTCTTCACTATTTCACTAACTCAGAAAGGGAGGGTAACAAACCTTTCTTTATGATAAGCATTTTTCCATCCAAGCTCAAAGAAGGAAGCTTTAGGGAGCATGAAATAAATGTTATTATCAAACCAAACAGACTTGTTAAGGCAGAAGCTTCATTCCTTCTCTCATGTTTATGGTCTTATCCTGATCAAGGGCAAACTAATGTATGGATCAATTAAGTAGTTCAGGATCAGGTTTTAAAAATTTTTTTTTTTCTTTTTTTTTTTTTAAGGAAGATTAGCCCTGAGCTAACATCTGTGCCCATCTTCCTCTACTTTACATGTGGGACGTCTGCCACAGCATGGCTTGCCAAGCTGTGCGTAGGTCCGTGCCCAGGATCTGAACCTGCAAACCCCGGGCTGCCAAAACAGAATGTGCAAACGTAATCACTGCGCCATCAGGCTGGCCACAAGATCAGTTTTTGAATATTTGATCCAACCACTAAATTGTGTAACTTATTACTCAGTATAGTTCTTCCTCAATTCTCCTTTCTGGCTCCATTTCCTGGTTTATAAATAGAAATAGAGGGTCTTTTAGATAACTAGATCAATTTTGTACAGTTTAATATAGCCCTCTTTATGATATATGTGTTTGCTAAAGCTGTATGCTCCAAGATGATATTTTAAAACTCTCTATAAAGAGCTACATTGTAAAAGCACCAAAAATCTCCTTTTAGGAAGGCCAGTTAGGGGGGAGGCTATGTTTGTGTGGAGGCAAAAGGGTATATGGGAAATCTTTGTACCTTCCCCTCAATCTTGTTGTGAACCTAAAACTGCTGTAAAAAAAATAAAGTTTTTAAAAAAGAAAAAGAAAAATGTCATTTAGGTCTTTGCAATTTATATTCTGATACTGGGGGAAAAGGGAAAATGAGGAGGTGGGTCGAGCAGTTGTGGTTTATACGAATTTAGAATATCTTTCTCTTCATCATACAACAGCTAAGAATAATCTGTTTTAGAGAGTAGAGGGATGGTTGCCAGGGGCTGGGGCGTGGGTGGTGGGAAAATGGGGAGATGTTGGTCAAAGGGTACAAACTTCCAGTTCTAAGATGAGTAAGTTCTGGGGACCTAATGTACAGCTCGGTGATGATAGTTAACGATACTGTATTATATACTTGAAAGTTACTGAGAGAGTAGATCTTAAGTGTTCTCACCACACACACAAAAGTGGTAACTATGTGAAGTGATAGAGATGATAAGCAACCCTATTATGGTAATCATTTCACAACATATATGTGTATCAAATCACCACAAGTACACCTTACACTTACATGAAGCTATATGTCAATTCTATCTCAATGAAGGTGGAAAAAAGAGTAATCTGTTTTATCTCAAAATTCAGAGTGAGTGAAGGATATTGGGAAGGCGGTTGTATTAAAAGGGAAGAAGGTGACAGATTTTTCAAAGCAACAAACAGCTTCAAGTAAGTATTTCTATCATTCTTTGATTAAAGCTTTCAACAGCTTGTGGATGCTACCATTCTATCTTTGGAATTCATAATTTGAGGAGGTAAATGCTTACTTTTCAGGAAGCAGGAAGGTAATACCTTTAATGTAAAAATGCTTTGTTCCTTTTACAGGCCTTAAAATGGGGTGTGATCTTGTAGGTAAGGTCACGTAAAGAAAGAGTTCTTGTTTCTAGACAAAGGGATTGCTTTTGGATGGAGCTCTCTTAGAAAAATGAATCCAAGTGGGCATTCAAGAAAAATTTCCTTTTGCAAAATAATCCCCAAACTATTCCTTACCAAATCCATAAAAACTGTTGAAATTTGCATGCAGTCCTACATATATATAAGATTGCACTTAAAATAATTTGGGCTTAATAGGATCAGGGAAACAAAGTGGGTTTTTTATTCAACAACAAGAATTTCCCATAAAATCAAACAAAGTAGTCATATTCAAAATTACCACTAGAGGGCAGAAAATAGGGGGAAAAGGATCACTAATAGTAGTGAGTTTCTAAAATCAGAATTTTCAAGCTCTGGAACCTTTGAAAACAACTGTAACAATAACAGCAGTTAACACTGATGAGGTGCCTACTATGCGCAAGGCCCAATTCTAAGGATTATATATATATATATATATATATATATATATATATTAGTTCATTTAATTTCACAACAGCCCCACCACGTAGACGCTATCAGTGTCTCCATTTTGTAGATGGGGAAACTGAGGTTAAATGATTAGTGCAAAGTTATGTAGTGGTAAAACAGCACTGGATTCAAATCCAGGCAATTGACTGCCAAGTCTGTATACACAATCACTCTCTCTCCCTGTGGATGACAATCTCTTTGATTTGGTTGTACTTTACTACAAAGAAAAATGTGTACGATCATCCTCTGAACTGTGAGAGGGAGCAAGAAGTTTCTTCTAGTACGATAATTTTCCCAACTTGCTTCCATTGTATTACCTGACAGATAAGGAATTTTGTGAGTGGCCTCATATACTCAGCTTGGGAAACAAAAGTCTAAAAATGTGTTTTATTAATGCTGCCAATTGCCAACGCTATTAAGTTTTCTGGATAATCTGAACTAATAAGCAGGACCTGTGATGGTCTCATTATTAAAGGGAGGCTGGCCCCAGAATGGTAGAGTAGCTGCGTTAACCGAACACAGAGGAGTAATACAGGATTGCACTGGAGTACTGCTGGTGGACAGTGTGTCAAATTGACAATAGTGGAGCCATTTTAAAATGGAGTCAGAGCTGCCTTTCCAGAGAAACTGCTTTGCTGGCTCTAATCTTGGACTGGGCCAAACCTTTGGACTGGACCAAAGTGGCCATTGTTTTATGAGCTATTGTTTGCAAAGTCAGCAGGAGAACAGACATCCTGATTGTAAAGACTGAGGATTGTGGACTTTCTGAAGATAGAATCAGCTGTCAGTCAATGGTTAGCCAAGATGAACTCTCTGCCTCCAACTCCAATTAAAATTCTTTGTAATACAATCTCCCTTCTTTGCCTTTAAAAGTCCCTGACTTTTACTCTCTAGCAGGACAATATCTGGGTTGCTATCTGAATCTGTGTACCTCAAATTTAAATTTTTGATCCCAAAATAAACACTTATCTGCCTCTCATTTTGGCTCTTTATTTCTAAGTTAATAGCTAAATGATACCAAATATAGGAAGACAAGAGACCCCAGCTTGTCCTTTAGCCACGTTGGTGCTGCGAGGAGAAGAGTACAGATTAAATAGAATGGTTGAGGTTTGATTGCAGTTGGGGCCCAGGGCAGGCCACCCAAAATACCCCACGATAGCATGCTGATTATTTTGAATCAAAGTTACTTAGGAAGCAAATAGGGCATTCTGACCCTCCTGTCTCTGTTCCCCCTGAAAGTAGGAAATAATCTCCCCGGTGAAAGTTGCTCTCCCTGCATCCTTATCACCAGAGCTGGGAATTCACAGCCAAGGATCCTGCATAAACAAACCTTGCTAATTCAGGACATCAAGCTTCAACTCTGCTTAAATTCCTTACTATTTACATACCTGAAACCTAAGTATTTTTGTCCTGTCAATTCCTCACAAATTTCTTTCTTTGTATGAAAGATATATATACTGCTTGCTTTGCTCACCCCCTGAGAATCATTTCTTTATGATCTCCAATCCGTACATACTAAACTGGGGTTTTCTCCTGTTAATCTAGTCTGTGTCAATTTTATTATTAGTCCAGCCATAAGAACACAAGGAGGGAAGAAAGGGGATTTTTCCCACCCTGGTATTGTTAAACCACAAGCCCTCTGCACCCTATCCCATTGCTGAACTCACCAGCTGAGTACAAGTTAGGGCTTGAATTTTAACCCCTGCCCTGGCACATATTACCTGTCAAGGTAGCTGATACTGTAATACCAGCACACAGGAAAAAATTAGGAGACTGTCATGTCAGTGCTTTAAGAAAGGCGATAAATTGAAACCTAAAACCAGTAAGAGTAATGGACCAGATAGACTAAGGCTCTAAAATGAGCGTGGTCAACATTTTCAAGGAGATGCTATCTTATTTTCAATCAGAATTCAATCAGACATTTTTGGAGGAACTTAGCAATTATATTAAAAAATATACATGGAAGAATGGAAGTCCATAAACAGTCAAACCATTTTTATTTAAAGAAAAGCAAACAATGGGACCACATTCTGCTAGACATAAGACACAGTTCAAAGACATAATATTAATAACAAAACCAGTGTGATATTCATCACAGATAGAAAGAAAGACTACAGAACATAATGGAGAGCTCAGGAATATACATATACACACATGATTATAAGTATATATATGAATTTGTTATATGATAAAGTTGAACTATAAGTGAGTGTGAAAGAGACAGTTTGGTAGATGGCACTGGGAAACAAATATAAATAAAAAATTAAGTTAGAGCCATACCTCATATCATAAATAAGGTACCCCAAATGTATTAAACATGATAATGAAACGTAAAATTATAAAAAGAAAAGAAAAAAATCAGGAGAATATCTGTGTTACCTTGGGGTAGTGGAAAATCATATTGATTAAAACTCTAGGAGGACAACCCATAAAGGAAAGAGAGAGAGACATTGAGAGAGAGAATACGAATTTGATTACATGAAATTAAAGAGCTATTTTAATGAAGAAAAAATGGAGGCAAAGTTAATAAATGGTTGATAAACTGGGAGAAGGCATTTGCAATGTGTAAAATAAACAAGGGATTGGCATCTAGAATATGCAAGGAATTCCTGAAAATCAACATGAAAAAGACAGGAAATCCAGTAAAAAGAAAAAATTGGCAAAGGAGAAGAACAGACAATTTCCATCCAGAGAAAACTGCAAGGCTAAGAATTCTGTGAAGAGTTCTCAACTTCCCTTGTAAACAGATGGGCAAACTAAATCAACAATGAGATACGATTTTACCCCCATTTCAGTTTGGCAAAATGTTGAGAGCTGGATATCACCAGGTATTAGTAACCCAGGAGGAAAGGGAGTGTAACCTTGAGCAGCCACTGCAGAGAGCAAGCTGACCATAGGGAGTAGAATTAGAACTGTGTGCAATTTATGTGCTAGCAATCCCACTCCTGGATGTTTCCCAGAGAAACTTCTACACAGATCCAAAAGGCAACATGTGTGAAGGTGGGTCCATTATAGCATTATTTTGAAAGCAAGAAATAAGTTACAGCCTTGCTGTTCTTCCCAGGAGAATGAGTAAAGATGATAAAAGCATACTAGAAGGACTAGGGTGGCAGACAGAAGCACTGCGCTTCATGTATTTGAAGAGCATGGACTGATTTTTAAAATAATGTTGACTGAAAAAAGCAAAAAACAGCCAGACCAATAGAATGCAATCATTTAGTTAAATTCAAAACACCTACGCTCCCATAATACAATATAATTTGCAGAGTATAGGGGAGGAAAACTGTTTTTCCTCTACTCATCTGAGGTTCATTGGCTGGAGCCCTATGAATTCGACTAACAAAAGGTGGATTAACAAGAGAAATTCAAACAGAAGTTTATTACATGTGCATCCTGCATACGTATGGGAGCACCCCTATAAGTCACTTGGAAGAGCTGGTTAGAACTTGGGTTTGTATAGCACCTTAACAAAAGAAGAGTAAGTTTTTTTTTTTGTTTTTTTTTTTTTTTTTAAGATTTTATTTTTTCCTTTTTCTCCCCAAAGCCCCCCGGTACATAGTTGTGTACTCTTTGTTGTGGGTTCTTCTAGTTGTGGCATGTGGGACGCTGCCTCAGCGTGGTCTGACGAGCAGTGCCATGTCCGCGCCCAGGATTCGAACCAACGAAACACTGGGCCACCTGCAGCGGAGCGCGCGAACTTAACCACTCGGCCACAGGGCCAGCCCCAGAAGAGTAAGTTTTTAGAAAAGTGACAAGACAAAAGCAAAGGACTTTGAGCTTCTGGAGTGTGAACCATCGAAAGGCAAATAAATGGGGAAACTAATAGTGGAGAAGGCCTAGTTATAGCCAGGTTTCTTATGTACATTCCTCTGGTGCTGTCTGCAGGCTGGTAAGACTTTAGAGTTGCCTCCTGCGATAAACTGCTGTTTTTCCTGGTAAAGAGGGAGGAGGGACACCTTTATAAATTTATGTCCTGCTTTTGGGTGAATAGACGGAAGGCAGAGAGCTCTCCTATTTGCTTCTTCTCAGTTACCTTCAGCTCAAAATACTCCTTATGCTAAAGCGGCATATTCTGCTGTCCTTCAGGGATTATATGTATTTAAGAACAGATGTCCGGGAAAGTGCTTGGGCAGTGAGGTGGGAAAGGTGACGGAGGCCGCTCTTAGAGGGAATCAAGCGGGGCTGTGAGGATGACAGATAGGTGACCCTTTGACCTCAAGGAGCCAAAAACTCCATCCTCAAATAATAGTAATGCTGCCGTTTTGTGAACATGCATCCTATGAAGATCCATGAAGCCTGACTACGCTTGTGCAGATCAGCAATTACCTCCTTTCTCCTTACCTCCAATCATCTATTCCCACACTTCAGACCACCCTGCCTTTTTTCTTTTTTTTTTTTTAATTTAAGATTACTGCATTTCCTTACAAGAGGAACGTTTTAACAAATTTTACAGGTGTTCAATCAACTCTTCTTCAAATTGGGCACACATTGAATCTAGCATTATGGGTGTTTTATTTATTTGGAAGTGAACTTTTAACTATCAATACAAATGCCAAGATACTACACAAAACATCCACAGGAACTTTTTCATCTTTTTCTGAATTGTTCACAAACATTTCCTACATAATCCAACATACAACAGAGAAATGGTACATCTTTTTTCTTTCAATTTGCATACAATGAAAAAACAAGAATATATATATATTTTACAAAGTTTAACTAATAGACACTAGCAGGCTGACAGTTTGAGTTATAGGTGAGAAATTATCTAATAAAAAATAATAAGAATTTCTTTTTAGCATCAGTCACTCCCATAACCAAGCATTATTGTGATTCATAAAACTTTTTGCCATTAGGCTCCTGGTATATACTTATACCACTGCGCAACTTGCAGTATTGCTCCCACCTTGGGTCTTCTTCACAATTACTAACAGAAATCTGTTGCAAAGTAGGGGCCAGCATTTGCAAAAACAAACAAACAAACCCCCCCCAGCTTATTATAAGCATGAATGTGTACGATGGAATTTTTTCCCAAGCAATGGACTTTCAAACCATTAAGAAACCACCGGAACTGAATTTGCCAAGATATTTTGCCTACGTTCAAGAAGAGATGCATTTATTTATATCCAACAGAGCAGCTGAAAATCAAACTTATTGTTTAGTTTGGGGAATTTAGTCCTTTGAAAAACGACCATCTTAAAAGAAAAATGACAACCAAAAATAGGTTCACTAAATTTATTTTCATGTGTCTATTGGCCATCTGTATATCTTCTTTGGAGAAATGTCTGTTCATGTCCCCTGCCCGTTTTGTAATTGGGTTGTTTGATTTTTTATTGTTGAGCTGTGTGAGTTCTTTGTATATTATGAAGATTAACACTTTGTAGGATAAATAACTTGTGAATATTTTTTCCCAATTAGTGGGCTGTTTTTTTGTTTCAATCCTGTTTTCCCTTGCCTTGAAGAAGCTCTTTAGTCTGATGAAGTCCCATTTGTTTATTCTTTCTATTGTTTCCCTCATGTGAGGGGTTATGGTGTCTGAAAAGATTCTTTTGAAGCTGATGTCAAAGAGTGTACTGCCGATATTCTCTTCTAGAAGACTTATTGTTTCAGGCCTAATTTTTAGGTCTTTGATCCATTTTGAGTTTATTTTAGTAAATGGTGAAAAAGAATGGTTGATTCTCATTCTTTTACATGTGGCTGTCCAGTTGTCCCAGCACCATTTGTTGAAGAGACTTTCTTTCCTCCATTGTAGGCCCTCAGCTCCTTTGTCAAAGATTAGCTGTCCACAGATGTGTGGTTTCATTTCTGGGCTTTCAATTCTGTTCCATTGATCTGTGCATCTGTTTTTGTACCAGTACCATGCTGTTTTGATCACTGTAGCTCTGTAGTATGTTTTGAAGTCAGAGTTGTGATGCCTCCAGTTTTGTTCTTCTTTCTCAGGATTGCTTTAGCAATTCGGGGTCTTTTGTTGCCCCATATGAATCTTAGGATTCTTTGTTCAATTTCTATAAAGAACGACATTGGAATTCTGATTGGGATAGTGTTGAATCTGTAGATTGCTTTAGGTAGTATGGACATTTTAACTATGTTTATTCTTGCAATCCATGTGCATGGAATGTCTTTCCATCTCTTTTTGTTGTCATCGATTTCTTTCAAGAAGGTCTTGTAGTTTTCGTTGTATAGATCTTTCACTTCCTTGGTTAAATTTATCCCAAGGTATTTTATTCTTTTTGGTGCGATTGTGAAAGGGATTGAGTTCTTGAGATCTTTTTCTGTTAGTTCATTGTTAGCATATAGAAATGCTACTGATTTATGTATGTTGATTTTATACCCTGCAACTTTGCTCTAGTTGTTGATTGTTTCTAATAGTTTTTCTATGGATTCTTTGGGGTTTTCTATATATAAGATCATGTTGTCTGCAAACAGTGAGAGCTTTACTTCTTCATTGCCTATTTGGATTCCTTTTATTTCTTTTTCCTACCCGAATTTCTCTGGCCAAAACCTACAGTACTATATTGAATAAGAGTGGTGAAAGTGGGCACCCTTGTCTTGTTCCTGTTCTGAGAGGGATGGGTTTCAGTTTTTGTCCATTGAGTATGATGTTGGCTGTGGGTTTGTCATATATGGCCTTTATTATGTTGAGATACTTTCCTTCTATACCTATTTTATTGAGGGTTTTTATCATAAATCGATGTTGGATCTTGTCGAATGTTTTCTCTGCATCTATTGAGATGATCATGGGGTTTTTGTTTCTCATTTTGTTGATGTAGTGAATCACGTTGATTGACTTGCTGTTGTTGAACCATCCCTGTGTCCCTGGTATAAATCCCACTTGATCATGGTGTATAATCTTTTTGATACATTACTGTATTCGATTTGCCAAAATTTTGTTGAGGATTTTTGCATCTATGTTCATCAGTGATATTGGCCTGTAGTTTTCCTTCTTTGTGTTGTCCTTGTCAGGTTTGGGGATCAGGGTGATGTTGGCTTCATAGAATGTATTAGGGAGTGCTCCATCTTCCTCTATTTTCTGGAATAGTTTGAGAAGGATAGGTATTAAATCTTCTTTGAATGTTTGGTAGAATTCTCCAGAGAAGCCGTCTGGTCCTGGACTCTTATTTTGGGGGAGGTTTTTGATTACTGTTTCTATTTCTTTACTTGTGATTGGTCTGTTCAGATTCTCCATTTCTTCCTGATTCAGTTTGGGGAGGTTGTATGAGTCTAGGAATTTATCCATTTCTTCTAGGTTGTTCAATTTTTTGGCATATAGTTTTTCATAGTATTCTCTTATGATCCTTTGTATTTCTTCGGTATCTGTTGTGATTTCTCCTCTCTCGTTTCTAATTTTATTTATTTGAGACTTCTCTCTTTTTTTTTTAGTGAGTCTGGCTAAGGGTTTGTCGATTTTGTTAATTTTTTCGAAGAACCAACTCTTTGTTTCATTGATACTTTCTGCTGTCTTTTTTGATTCAATATCATTTATTTCTGCTCTAATTTTTATTATTTCCCTCTTTCTACTGACTTTGGGCTTTGTTTGTTCTTCTTTTTCTAATTGCGTTAGGTGTCGTTTGAGGTCGTTTATGTAAGATTTTTCTTGCTTATTGAGCTGAGCCTGTATTGCAATGAATTTCCCTCTTAGGACTGCCTTTGCTGCGTCCCAAATCATTTGGTACGGTGTGTTTTCATTTTCATTTGTCTCCAGGTAATGTTTGATTTCTTCTTTAATTTCTTCAATAATCCATTGTTTGTTCAGAAGCATGTTGTTTAGTCTCCACATTTTTGGCCCTTTCCCAGCTTTATTCTTGTAGTTGATTTCTAGTTTCATAGCATTATGATCAGAAAAGATGCTTGATATTATTTCAACCCTCTTGAACTTATTGATGCTTGCTTTGTTTCCCAAGATATGGTCTATCCTTGAGAATGTTCCATGTGCACTTGAGAAGAATGTGTAACCTGCTGTTTTTCGATGAAGTGTCCTATACATATCTATTAGGTCCATCTGATCTAATTTTTCATTTAATTCTATAATTTCCTTGTTGATTTTCTGTCTGGATGATCTGTCCATTGGTGTTAATGGGGTGTTGAGGTCCCCTACTATTATTGTATTGCTGTTGATGTCTCCTTTTAGTTTTGTTAATAGTTTCTTTACGAATTTTGGTGCTCCTGTGTTAGGTGCGTATATATTTATAAGTGTTATGTCATCTTGGTGGAGCATCTCTTTTATCATTATATACTGCCCCTCTTTGTCTTTCTTTATCTGTTTTACTTTGAAGTCTACTTTGTCTGATATAAGTATGGCAACACCTGCTCCCTTTTGTTTATTGTTAGCTTGGAGTATTGTCTTCCATCCCTTCACTTTGACTCTGTGTTTGTCTTTGGGGCTGAGGTGTGTTTCCTGGAGGCAGCATATTGTTGGATCTTGTTCTTTGATCCATCCTGCCACTCTGTGCCTTTTGATTGGAGAGTTCAATCCATTCATGTTTAGAGCGATTATTGAAACGTGGGAGCCTACTGTTGCCATTTTATCACTTGTTTTCCAGTTCTTTTGCATTTTGTCCTGATGGAAAGCTGTTACTTTGTGTTATTGTCCTTCTGCTTATCTCCTTTGTCCTGGATTTTGTAACCCCTTTCCTTTTTTTGATTTTTCAGGAATGAGGTTCTTCCTGAGCATTTCTTGAAGAGGAGGTTTTGTGGCAATGAACTCCCTTAACTTTTGTTTATCTGGGAAAGTTTTTATTTCTCCATTGTATTTGAAGGATATTTTCACTGGGTAGAGTATTCTTGGCTGCAGGTTTTTGTCCTTCAAAGTTTTGAATATTTCATTCCAATCTCTTCTAGCCTGTAAGGTCTCTCCTGAGAAATCTGCTGATAGCCTTATGGGGTTTCCTTTTTAAGTTATTTTCTTCTGGCTGGCTGCCCTTAGTACTTTCTCTTTGTCGTTGACTTTTGCTAGTTTCACTACTATATGCCTTGGGGTTGGTCTTCTTGCGTTAATAAAGTTTGGAGATCTATTGGCTTCTGTCACATGAAGTTCCATCTCTCTTCCCAAGTTTGGAAAGTGCTCAGCTATTATTTCTTTGAACAGGCCTTCTGCCCCCTTCTCCTTCTCTTCTCCCTCTGGTATACCTATAATCCTTATGTTGCATCTCCTGACTGAGTCAGATAATTCTCAGACAGTTTCTTCATTTCTTTTTAGTCTTAGTTCTCTCTCCTCCTCTGTCTGCAGCATTTCTATATTCCTATCCTCCAAATTGCTAATTCTGTCCTCCATATTATCGACCCTACTGTTCAGAGAGTCCAGATTTTTCTTAATCTCCTCCATTGTGTTCTTCATCTCCAGTATTTCTAATTGGTTCTTCTTTATAGTGTCAAGCTCTTTTGTGACATAGCTCCTGAACTCATTGAGTTGTCTATCTGAATTCTCTTTTAACTCATTGAGTTTTTTAATAATGGCAGTTTTGAAATCATCATCATTTAGGTTATAGATTTCATTGTCTTTGGGATTGTTTTCTGGGTGCTTATCATTTTCCTTCTGTTCTGGAGATTTAATATATTTTTTCATACTGCTTGATGGCACAGATTTGTGCCTCCACAT
This sequence comes from Equus przewalskii, assembly GCF_037783145.1. NCBI lineage: Eukaryota > Metazoa > Chordata > Mammalia > Perissodactyla > Equidae > Equus > Equus przewalskii. The sequence continues at coordinate 20,883,292 of NC_091850.1, forward strand.
AGAGATAGAGTTTAGTCGCTGCTTCCACTTGTTGCAACTGGTGTTGGGGGGGGGGGGCAGCTGTTTAGACTGCACCAACCAGGAACCCTGTCAGCTGTTACTGACTGGACCTGGACCCCTCCTCGTAGTCACAGTGGTCCTGTGGGGTCCCCCACAGTGTGGGGGCAATCACAAGGGGCCTCAGGCTGCTGATGCCTACTGTTGCAGCCCACTTAAACGCGCTCCCTCCTTGTGCTCTGCAGCGGTGTTGTGGGCTTTCCCAGCAGCCAGGAGCAGGATCACCTATAATTGCCACTTTGTCCCTAACAGAGCCCACAAGATCACACTTGTCCACTATAGGTCCCAGCAGAGCTATGGGTATCTTCTGCAGTCTGCCGTTAGCTCACCTAGCTGTGCTACTTTTGCCCCAGGGCCTTCCCACCTTGCCATTGCCAGTTGGGACGTCTCCACTAGTGCTGTGCAGAGGCTTTCGCTGAGGCTGCTGTATGAACCTGGAGTCCCCCCGGGGCTACGTAGCCATTTCACCAGAGCTCCACTCTGCCCCACTCCACTCTCACGGGATCTCTGGGAGCCCCTTGCCTCGTCTGGGACACTGCCAGAGTCCATGGGCCTGGGGGTGGCTTGCAAGCTGCTGCCTTGTGGGGAATTCTGCTCTAGGGAGCTTCCTGGTGTTCTGAATGCTGGGCAGGGCCTCCCTGTCAATGGTGAGCAGAGGCCCTCCCTGCTGGGGGGGTGCGGGACCCTGGAGCGTCCCCCCGGGCCGCAGAGCTGGGCACTGGAGCCCCACCCAGTCCCCAAGCATGTTCACGGGAAGTCCGGGCACCCCCTGCACCAACCCGTGCGCCGGAGACCGTGGGCCCAGCAGCAGCTTGCGGTCTGGTGCCATGCCGGGGAATCCGCCCGCTGGGAGCTTCCCTTTGTTCTGGATTCTGGGCGGGGCCTCCCTGCTAATGGCAAGCGGAGGCCTTCCCTGCCGGTGGGTGCGGGACCCTGGGGATTCCCCCTGGGCTTAGGTGTAATTTCGGGGAGCTTGAGGAGGGCTGTTGTCACCTGTTTCCACCGTCGCTCCACTGGTGAGTGCACACTCCCGCCCTTGGTGTGTGGCAATGCTATGGGGGAGTCCGCTGGAAGAGAGCCTCCTGCAGGAACTAGGCTGTCCGGGGGTCAGGGGTCGGAGAGTTTTCACCTATTTCCACCTCCTCCCGGGGGGAAGTCCATCCGCTTTCCGATGTATAGTAGTACGAGACTCTTAGGTGTCTTGAGATGCTATCTGGATATCCTTAGGTTGGCTCCCGCCTGGCCAGCTGAGAAGCTCTGCTGCTCCCAAAGGTGGCTTTTTTCCTCTCTGGCCGGAGTTACTGCCTCTTCTGCTTTCATCAGGACTGTCCCTTGTTGTGGGGATTCTTTATATTCAGTTTTCAGTTTTCAATCCAGGGTGATTCTTCCTAAAATTGTTGTAACCTGGTTGTGTTTGTGGGAGGAAGCGAGTTCAACATCTGCTCACAGTACCATCTTGACGAGAACTCCCACCCTGCCTTTTTATCCCATAAATATCCCTAATCCCCATTTTTGGGGGAGGTAGATTTGAGATTCGTTCTCCCATCTCCTCACTTGGCTGCCTTGCTAGTTAAACCTTTTCTCTGCTGCGAACTCGTCATCTCCATTGTGCAGTGGGTAAAATGAACCTGATTCGGTAAAACAAATTTTTTAAAAAGTAAGAAAAATACAACAATTTGAAAAGAGGGATATGGAAAACTCTAGAAGGAAAATTTTGTTTAATATGTAATTTAAATTCACATTGCTATGTTGATAAACATATAGAATGTTACTAATTTATTTTGAAAATTATTGTTGAGGAAGTATTCGGACTAGGAATTTTCTTGGGTATTTTAATTAAAAAATTTGTATTTGAGGTACTAGGCAAAAGGGGCCTTGGATTATGAGCCAAGAGCAAGATGGTCTGTACGACTGTGGGATGCCAGGGAGCACGGCAGACAATGTGGAGATGTTTTCTACAGTGTGATTTCTAAGTCAATGTACTGACATCTTACCTACAAAAATTGACAAGAGGAAATCAAGGTAGAAAATAAGGGAAGGAACTAATTTATAAAAAAATGGAAAACATTTCAAAATCCTTGAGTTTTAAGAGAATCAGTTATCCTCGCTGCATCCATAGGTCACTGCAAGGGATGCAGGCTCCTTGTGATGCAAACATTGGCTATCTATATTGCTCTAAGGATGTCAGGTACCTACATGGAAAACCATAAACATTCCTAAGTGACCACCATTTTGTATCCTCAGTGTTTTGTCTGCGAAGTAGAATCAGACACATTCAAATGATTGGTGACTTCTAAACCACTGAAAGTAAATGAAAAATGAAATCATATTTTGGTCTCTCATGTGGAACTAATAGACATCACTACCAGAGAAAATGGAAACCTTTATTTACTCTCCACCTAGTTTTATAATTCGATAGACACATCCAAGCTGCCCGGGGAAGTAAAAAATATTTTTAATCATTGTACTATTTTTATGATTTTATTAAACTGTAATTTCTCAAACATCTGGGATTTTATAAATATTTTACGGAAGTTGTTTATGTTTCTAAACTTTCCTGTTATTTGATTTTCACAACCTTGAAAGAACATATGCTTATGAAGAGATGGTGTGCTTACTATGCTGTGATACAACAGAATTATGAAATACAGAGTCCGTTTTACAGTTAGCTAGCTCAATTTTATTTGTTAGAAAACTGTCCCAGTTGTCTATGAATTCATTGATCAATCCAACAAGCATTTTTTATCACTTTACACATATGTGGATATGTACCAAGCATTGGAAATTAAAAGCACACACACACACAATATTTCTTGCCTTTGTAGAACTTGTAGTCTAGAGGGGTTTTTAGACTCTGAAGTGAACCAAAAATCTACGTTTCTGTGACATTTTAACTGCTGATCCTCTGCAGCAAACCAAACAAACTTTTTAACTCTTCCACATGAGAGCTCTTCAAAAATCTTAAGAATCACCAGAGCCTTCCTTATATAGTTATTATGAGTAAATCCTCAGATTGCATTCCATTTTCTCCAAGACTCTCTTAAAATGCAATACCCAGAATTGAATGTAGGTATCGTTTACCAAATACAGTAAAATTATTAAGGATGAGAAAATAGGTGGTTTGCATTCTTTCAAGGTAGCCTGGTATGTCAATAGTATGTCACTATTGTTTAGGCTTTGGAGAGTGTCCATTTGGCTATGCTGACCTACATTTGCCATAATTCCCTTTCTTGTGTGTTAGGGTGGACCACAGGGAGATACTCGGGTGATTTGGAGGGCAGAGACGAAGCAGCATCTTTTTTGTAGCTCATACATGTTGTTTCTGATCTGCTGACTCACCACCTTTGGGTGAAGTAGCTGCTGGGCCTGCAAATGCTCTTGCTTGACTGGGATCTAAGAGTGGCTTCTTTTACACTTTACTGGGTAAACTGTGTGTGTTATCTCTGTGACAACAGACCTCAGAAATTCTGCAGGTTACCCTTGTCACCAAGATTCGGGGCAATAAAAACTGACGTGGATTTCAGCCCATCCTCTTGGAATTCCGGGTCATGCTAATGGGTTCCAACCTTGATCTCCCCCACTTTACATCCATCTTCCCTTCCTGCCTGCCTGCCTAGCAGACTTCAAGCTCCAGCATTAGAAGCAGAGACAACCACCTTCCTGGGACTGCTTAACAAGCTCCCACCATTGCCCAATTTCCTGTAACAAATTACACATATTTATCTCCTAGTGGTTCTACTTCTCTAGTTGAATGGACACAATTACTGTCTATTTTAGCTTTTATTATTTTCAAATTTAATTTTGAAGTAATTCTTACACACACACACATGAACTGATATACGCCATTTATGAAGCGAAACATTACTGCTTCATTTGATGCTAATGTCCATCGCTATTGCACTTGCATTGCTCTACATGTCCCTTCTCTCTTAGGTAACCATTGCTCTAAATTTTATGCTTATCATTGCTTTGCTTTTCTTAAAATTTTAATGTATATGTTATTTAATTTTGCACAGTTTTTGAACTTTAAATAAATGGCATAATTTTAGACAGCCAAATGACAGTGATGACATAAAAATTATTTACTTAAATCTATATCTTTTGCTAAGAAATGTTTTCTAGATAGATGTCTTCCATCCCATACTATATTTTTCCTTTATTAAATTTGATGACACTGATTTTGGACCATCAACCTAGACTGTTGACATTAGTTTGGATCTTGGTTCAACTCTCTAGCATATTAGATTTCTCACCCACAGTCTTTGCTTTCCCTTAAGTCTTGCTAAGAATATTTTCTATGTTTTGATTCAAATGATAATAATATTAAGAGGAGGGGCCGACCCCATGGCTGAGAGGTAAAATTTGTGTGCTCTGCTTCAGCGGCCCAGGATTTTGCCAGTTTGGATCCTGGGCGCAGACATGGCACCGCTCATCAGGCCATGTTGAGGCGGCATCCCACATGCCACAACTAGAAGGATCCACAACGAAAAATATACAACTATGTACCAGGGGGTTTTGGGGAGAAAAAGTAGGAAAAAAAAAATTAAGAGGAGATCTTCAAGGACAGGATACAGACACATGCTACTATTAGCTTCACCTTAGATATGCTTCTAGTTCAGTTTATGTGTTGCTTTGCTATCTTACCAAAGTGTTCTCAGCATCATTCTTATCACATTTTGCCGTAATTGTTTATTTATTTATCACTCTCAACAGCTAGACAGTAATATCCTTGGTGAAGAGACAAAGCCTAATTCAATTTTTTAGTTTCTGTGTAATCACAATTCTTGGCACTAAATAGACACTCAATAATTTTTTACTGAATGTACAAGCTTCCTTTGGAAGGATAAATAGGAATTCAAGAGCTGAATAAGGTGGAAGCAATGAAGAGGCAGGGTAAATTGGGCAAAATTAGGGACAAGCACAGTATTGTTAAATTTCCTTTAAGGAATTTATGCTATAGAAATATTAGTAGACAAATAAGCCAGCCATCAGACTGGGCCTTCAGCTGAAGCAGTTCCAGAAGCTTCAATAAAATACTACCAGAAAATGATAGTAGGGACCACTGACTCTCGAAAAAAACATTCTTATTTTAAAAGGCATAAAATGAGAGCTGTCTTTTCTGGTCTTACATCTGTTTTTGAACAGTTTGGTGCCACTTCTAAATGAGCTGGATAAACCATGATTTTTTCATTTGAAAAAGAAACTTGGAACTCAAATATTTGACTACTTGCTTTTGTTCTGTTAAGCAAGGATTTTTTCATACTGATTACTTCTTCTTCTTCATTGTTTCTCTGTTTCTTTCCTCCATCTTGCGCCACTGTTTTTTTTCCTTGCAATATGCCTGAAAGGAGAGAGACGGAGAAGGAAGAGAGAAAAGCAGGGAGGGAAAAGGTTTATAGGTTTTTCCTCCCAAAGGTTTTGATTCAGTAGATCTGAATTGGACAGTACTGTGAAGCTGCATTTTTAGATATTTCCACAATTGACAGTGATGTGCAACTAGGTTTGAGAACCATCATCTAAGGGGTGAGATGATGAGTTGATAAACAAACACACTCACAACTGCAAAACATCATCTATAAGAAGAGTCTAGTGGACGCTACTGATCTACTACTAGAATATTAGTGACACCTACAGTCGGGATGGCATCAGCAAGTATCTGTCGTGGTTCTGGATCCCATTTTACTACTGTCTCCCTGGATCACCTGCAAACCAAACATCAGTAAATTTTCTGAGTTGATCTATGTGCCGCAAACTGACTATTCCCTTGAAAAGATGTTGGTATCTTAATTTTAAAGTTTCGCCATAGTTTTGTTTGTAATTAGAACAATTCTGAGGCATCAAGTGTTTTTCATTTATATTACTATTGATCTATTTCTCTTCTGTGTTAATTGGATTGTAGTCTTATAAGTTCAATGGCGTTCACGAGAGAAATATATCAACAAGTGTTGCCTGTAAAAAAAAGCAAATTGTGGAGAGTAGGTATGGATGATAATGGCAGAAAGGATCTCTCCAAAGGGTTTGAAATCGAAAATTGGAAGCTCATCTTCATTAAGCTCATTCTCACATCAAGAATCAACTGGAGGGGCCGGCCCCATGGCCGGGTGGTTAAGTTCGAGGGCTCCACTTTTGTGGCCCAGGGTTTCACCAGTTCGGATGCTGGGTGCAGACAAGGCACTGCTCATCAAGCCACGCTGAGGTGGCGTCCCACATGCCACAACTAAAAGGACCCACAACTAAAAATATACAACTATGTACCAGGGGACTTCGGGGGAAAAAAAGGAAAAATAAAATCTTGAAAAAAAGAAAAAAAGAAAAGAATCACCTGGAATATTGTTCCAAATTATCCCATAACAAATATTGGAGATAGGAAAAGCCTAAGAAAAACAACTAAAAATCTGAAGCCACAAAAAATTTCGGAGTCAATGCTTACTCGAATACAATAAAGAAATATTAAAGGAGAACAGTATATATTTAGAGCCCTGATTTTTAAACAAAATTAACTGCAATTGATTACAATGTTAAAATTGCACTTTGCTGCAATGGTTATATTTTGAGACATCTTTATTTTCAGTAGTTTAAAATTATTTTCCGGTAAAATATCTTTAACAGTCAACCAATATCAATGTTTCACTAACGTGAGTTTTCAAACTACAGTGCATTTTTATTTTGTCTTTTTTTAGTACACAGTTTGATTTGAGAATGACAGGGGTCGGAAAAAGCTGAGGTTTTAGACTGAGAAAGTTAAGAGTTTAGATAGAGCAGCCACTGCTATCTGACAGGATTATGTTGCTATTTTAGTACCCCTAATCCGTTCGTATACAAAATGTTCTGGTAATTTATAAATTGTATGCATAACTTCATATTTTAAAGAGTAAGACACATTAAAATTTGCTTTTTCATGAAGAATTTGGACTTTTAGCCAAACACTTATGACTTTTCTAATCACATTTTTTTGGGGGATACAGGTTTATTAAACTGAAAACTTTGTCTTATATGTGAATTTGAAAAATATATATGAATGTGTATGTATATATACGTATATATATGTGTGTGTGTGTGTGATTTGAACTGAATTTATGTAATTTAACGATATCTCATATGTTTCCATTCCCTGAGGGAAACTATTTTGTTATTTGAGAGTTTCTGAATATTTTTTTCTGTAGACAAAATAGACTTGAGGAAAATACTCTAGACAAAATATTTAAAAAGTGTTAATTATACTTCAGTGTTAAAAGTGCTAATATATAATTATTGTATATTAATCATTGAATTATATATTATAATATTAACATAATTGAATGATTAATTGAATATATAATTGAATGATTAATTATAATTCAGACCAATAAAGGGTATTAAATAGATAAACAGAAATAATACCAAAAGCTGATGTCCAGTGGTATGAAATTATTATAATATAGTATAGTGTTGATGAAATTTCCTGTTAGACGAGAATATAGAGAAAAGCACCATTTTATATTCCAAATCCATTCATATACAATACAGAATGTAGCAGTATAGCTATGTGATAAATATATATTGAAAGTTAAATATTATAATTTTGATAAAATAATTTGCATTTACTCTCCTTGAGATTGGTACTAGATATATAAGGTACAGATCCTACTTAACAGAGCGATCAGTAATTGTAGACATTACACACACACACGGATGCACACACATACACAACTATATATATTTAGGATCAGACTTCATTTGGAATTTGGGGAAATTAAAATTTTAGAGAAAAATTCAGCTGTTACTGTCAAATAGACGATAAATCCGAGTGCAGAGATGCTAACACTGTCAAGTGCTAACTCTAATGGAAATGTATATAAAGTGAATGGAAAAGCTAAAACTGTGGAAGAAAGCAAATTCAACCAAGGAGTCTCTTTAGTAACAGATTGGCAGGAGTCTATCTTCTCTGCTGCCTTTCTCTTTCTTATGTATAGAAGATGTTACCCATCTTCCCATCTTTAAACTTGAATTGACTACAGAAGTGAAACTGAATGACACATGTCTAGAATATCCATTCCTTGAGGAGCAGTGATATCTGATCTGAAGCTGCTCCACTTCAGAGAGAGATGGCTCTGATGAAACAGGAAACAGGCAGCGCAAGGCCAGTGATGCATACGATCAGTTATTTGAAAATGCTCCAGAAATTGCAAAATACTATAGCTTTTAAAATGAGATAGGGGCTAATTTCTTTGCCATATATTTACAAAGCTATTTCTGATAATATTATAGAGTAAAAATGCTTACTTAAAATATAAAACATTTTCTTTATAGTTTCTAAAGTTTATTATGTAATCTTTATCCAAAATAAAATATTTTGTAGAGAAATGACAGCATTTTATAGATAATATATATAATAATCACAAACAGAAGATACATTTTAGCCCTGCCAATCCATGAAGAATTTAAATTAGTCCTTCAAAATGCATTCATTTTCACTTTTGGCAAAAAAGTTAAATAAGTACATGCATATGTGTGTGTGTGAGTGTCCACATTTCTATCCAAAATGTCTATATTTTTAGTACTTGCTGTCATATATATGACATGAATCATTCATCAGCATGCTAAACTCTACCCAGAAGTAACTTTTGAGGGTAGCTTAAGATGTTGCTTTAAGACCTTTGGACTCATATCTATTTGGGAAAATAATTAAATATTGAAATATAATGTATATTTATTATATGCACATTATAATCTTTTAAAAATTAATCTTCACTAATAAATGCTAGATGAGGGGCCAGCCCTGTGGTCTAACAGTTGAGTTATGCATGCTCCACTTTGGCTGCCTAGTTTGGTTCCCGGGTGTGGACCTACACCACTCATCAGCAGCCATGCTGTGGTGGCAGGCCACATACGAAAAGGGGAAGATTGGCAACAGCTGTTAGCTCAAGGCCAATCTTCCTCTGCAAAAAAAAAAAAAAAAAAAGAAGAGAAAATAAAGTTAATAAGTAAATAAATAAATGCCTCACCTCTGAAATAATACACGTAAACTATCAGTCTTCATCTGTCACATACAGTGAAAATTACATAGAAGGAAAGAGAGGGCAGCCCTTAGTTTTTTTCCATTTTTGGTCCTTGCTTACTCATCAGTGAGCAGGAAGAGTGTTGGTAGAATGTGCATGTGTCAAGAAGCAAAATAAAACAATTGAGTTAGTTTTGTGCAGCATTTCCACTTCCTTAGTAAGAACAAAGTACACGTTAGTGTAAGCTATGAAATATGAATTGTGTAATTTTGGTGATTCTGCATATGAGTCAAATGCTCTTATATTTTAATCTAATCTAGTATTGCACATTATAAAGATGAATAGTAAAATTCTTTCTAATAATTTAAAATTTTTTCTTTACTTAGAAAATTACGCAGCAAATAAAAAAGACATGACTAGTCAAGAGAGAGACCATGGAACAAAGGTAAAAGCTTCGTAGTTTAGTACTTGTAATGGAACTTCTTCCTGGGACAAGGGACCCCACATTTGCATTCTGCACCGGGTCCTACAAATTATGGAGCTATCTTTGCCCAGTTTATTGAGGCCCTGGAGAGGGTACCACAGTGACAGAGAAGTCGGTGACACTGTCTTCCAGGTACTACAGCAGATGCTTTGACTATCTTTCCTGACTCCACCATTATGGCAAAACTCTCCAGATTCTCTTTGTGAGCAGGTTGGGACCAACTTGGTCAGACTCACGCCATTGCCCTGGCCTGCGCTGTTTACTTGCTTTGCCAACAAAGGGGCCAGGATTTCTAAAGTATTTCTTCAAAAGATTGCCAAGACAATAGAGCTCTTTTTTCTTGTCTAATAAACCCTGCTGAGCTATGAACAGATGGAGAATGTAATCTCCTCAAAGAGCTAGAAGATGCTAAGATCCTATAGCACCTGCACCTGGCTCCTCCATGGACCCTGTGATCTGAATGAATTTGCTGGTTACTTTTCAGGCTGTCTCCATGCCAATGTCTATGTTCACTGCAGCATTATTCACAATAGCCAAGATGTGGAAGCAACCCAAGTGCCCATCAATGGATGATTGAATAAAGAAGATGTCTTGTACATACACAATGGAATACTACTCAGCCATAAAAAAAGAAAAAGTTGTCCCATTTGCAACAACATGGATGGACCTTGAGGGATTTATGTTAAGCAAAATAAGCCAGACAGAGAAGACAAACATCACAAAACTATACAAAACTATAAATCAATTGCTGATTTCAAGTTCTTTGGATAAATACTCAGTAGTGGGATATCTAGATCATATGGTAGTTCTACTTTTAATTTTTTGAGAAATCTCCATACTGTTTTCCATCTGGCTGCACCAGTTTGCATACCCAGCAGCAGAGTATGAGGGTTCCCTTTTCTCCACAACCTCTCCAACGTTTGTTATTTTCTGTCTTGGTAATTACAGCCATTCTAACAGGTGTAAGGTGCTATCTCATCGCAGTTTTGATTTGCATTTCCCTAATCATTAGTGATGTTGAGCAACTTTTCATGTGCCTAGTGGCCATCTGTATATGTTCTTTGGAAAAATGTCTGTTCGTATATTCTGCCTATTTTTTAATCACGTTGTTTGTTTTTTTGTTTTTGAGTTGTATGAGTTCCTTATATATTTTGGAAATTAACGACTTCTTGGATATCTGTTTTGGAAATATTGTCTTCAGTTGTTGGGTTGTCTTTTTGTTTTGATCCTAGTTTCCTTTGCCTTGCAGAAGCTCTTTGTTTATTTTTTCTTTTGTTTCCTTTGCCTGAATAGACATGGTATTCAAAAAGATGCTGCTAAGACGAATGTCAGAAAGTGTACTTTCTATATTTTCTTCAAGGAGTTTTATGGTTTCAGGGCTTACATTCAAGTCTTTTTTTTTTTTTTTTTTGGTGAGGAAGATTGGCCCTGAGCTAACATCTCTTGCTGATCTTCCTCTTAGTTTGAGGAAGATCATCCCTGAACTAACATCTGTGCTAATCTTCCTTTATTTTGTATGTGTGACACCACCACAGCATGGCTTGATGAGCAGTGTGTAGGTCTGTGCCCAGGATCCAAACCTGCGAATCCTGGGCCACCAAAGCAGAGTGCGTGATTATCAACCACTACACCACAGGGCTGGCTCCACATTCAAGTCTTTAATCCATTTTGAGTTAATATTTGTGTACTGTGTAAGATAATGGTCTACTTTCATTCTTTTGCAAGTGGCTGTCCAGTTTTCCCAACATCACTTATTGAAGAGATTTTCCTTTCTCCATTGTATGTTCTTGGCTCCTGTGTCAAAGATTAGCTGTCCATAAATGTGTGGTTTTATTTCTGGGCTTCCAATTCAGTTACATTGATTTGTGTGCCTGTTTTTGTGCCAGTACCATGCTGTTTTGATTTATAGTTTTGTAGTATATTTTGAAGTCAGGGATTATGATGCCTCCAGCTTCATTCTTTTTTCTCAGGATTGCTTTAGCTATTTGGGGTCTTTTGTTGTTCCATACAAATTGTAGGATTCTTTGTTCTATTTCCATGAAGAACGTCATTGGGATTCTGATTGGGATTGCATTGAATCTGTAGATTGCTTTAGGTAATATGGACATTTTAACTATTTTTTTTCTTCCAATCCATGTGCATGGAATACCTTTCCATTTCTTTATGTCATCTTCAATTTCTTTCAATAACATCTTATAGTTTTAAGTGTATACGTCTTTCACCTACTTGTTAAATTTATTCCTAAATATTTTATTCTTTTTGTTGAGGTTGTTAATGGGATTGTACTCTTGAGTTCTCTTTCTGCTAGTTCATTATTAATGTTTAGAAATGCAACTAATTTTTGTAAGTTGCTTTTGTACCCTGCAATTTTGCTGTAGTTGTTGATTATTTCTAATAGTTTTCTGGTGGATTCTTTAGGGTTTTCTATATAGAGGATCATGTCATCTGCAAATGGTGAGAGTTTTACTTCTGCCTTTCCAATGTGGATACTTTTATTTCTTCTTCTTGCCTAATTGCTCTCACCAAAACTTCCAGTACTATGCTGAATAGGAGTGGTGAGAGTGTGCACCCTTGTCCTCTTCCTGTTCTCAGAGGGATGGCTTTCAGTTTTTCACCATTGAGTATGAAGTTGGCTGTGAGTTTGTCATATATGGCCTTTATTACATCAAGGTACCTTCCCTCTATACCCATTTAATTAAAAGGTTTTATCATAAGCAGATGTTGGATCTTGTCAAATGCTTCTCTGAATCTATTGAGATGATCGTGTAGTTTTTATTCCTCATTTTTTTGAATATAGTATACCACATTGATTTGCAGATATTGAACCATCCCTGCATCCCTGGTATAAATCTCACTTGATCATGGTGTATGAGCCTTCTAATGTATTGCCGTATTCAGTTTGCCAATATTTTGTTGAGGATTTTTGCATCTATGTTCATCGGTGATATTGGCCTGTAGTTTTCCTTCTTTCGTTGTTCCTGTCTGGTTTTTGGATCGGGGTGATGCTGGCCTCATAGAATGAATTAGGAAGCATTTCATCTTCTTCTGCAATTTTCTGGAATACTTTGAGAAGGATAGATATTAAATCTTTGAATATTTGGTAGAATTCTCCAGAGAAGCCATCTGTTCCTGAACTGCTGGGTTTTGGGAGGTTTTTGATTACTATTTCAATCTCTTTTCTTGTGATTGGTTTATTCTGATTCTCTATTTCTTCTTGATTCAGTTTTGGGAGGTTTATGAGTCTAAGAATTTATCCATTTCTGCTCGGTTATCCAATTTGTTGGCATATAGTTTTTCATAATATTCTCTTATAGTCCTTTGTATTTCTGTGGTCTCCATTGTAATTTCTCCTCTTTCATTTCTAATTTTACTTATTTGAGGCTTCTCTCTTTTTTTTGTAGTGAGTCTGGCTAAGAGTTTGTCAATTTTGTTCATCTTCTCAAAGAACCAGATCTTGGTTTCATTGATACTTTCTACCTTTTTTGGGTTTTTTTGGTTTCTATTTCGTTTGTTTCTGTTCTAATTTTTATTTCCCTCTTTCTGCTAACTTTGGGCATTGTTTGTTCTTTTTTTAGTTCTGTTAGGTGTAGTTTAAGATTACTTGTTTGAGATTTTTCTTGTTTGTTGATGTGGGCCTGTACTGTTATGAATTTCCATCTTAGAACCACTTTTGCTGCATCCCATAAGAGTTGGTATGATGTATTTTCATTTTCACTTGTCTTCAGGTATCTTTTGATTTCTCCTTTGACTTCTTCATTGATCCAATGGTTGTTCAGTAGCATGTTGTTTAGTCCCCACATATTTGTGAATTTCCCAGCTATTTTTCTTGTAGCTGATTTCTAGTTTCATAGCATTGTGGTCAGAAAAGATGCTTCATATGATTTCAATCTTCTTAAATTTATTGATGCTTGCCTTGTTTCCCAACATACGGTCTATTTTTGAGACTATGCCATGTGCACTTGAGAAGAAAGTGTATTCTACTGTTTTTGGATGGAATGTTCTATACATATCTATTAAATCCATCTCATCTTTGAGTTCAGGATTGGTTTCTGGAGACTTGTCGTTTTCTTTCTGCTTTGATGTAGTTCTTCTTGGTGCTTGATGAAGTGATCCTTTGCTGGCTCATAGTGGTAGTACTAGGTTACAGATTCCACCTGCCCTGCCTCTCCCCTCCCCGCCCCCCCCTCCAACCCCGCACTGAGAGGGGCAGGAGCTGTGTTTTCTGATTCTTCCACATCTGCTGGAAGTTGTGCCAATAGGGCTCATCTACATTTGCCTTCTGGCCACATCCTCTTGGCAGGTCACATACGCATGTGCAGGCACTCTGGTGCAGGACCAGTGCCTTGGCTGGAGACAGGCAGAGCTAGTATACTAGGCAAGGGGGAAGGGGCACTTTCTTTCATGCATGCTGAACCACTCTCATTCATGGGCAGTTCGCTTGGGCTGCTGTGCTTGGTGGAGGTGCCCATGCTGTGGCTTAGCCATGCTGTTCAGTGTGGAGTGTTCCTGCAGGCTGGGCTGCACTCCTAAGCATTTGTGCACAGGCCTGCCCTGCTCCCCTGCCTCCTCTTACAGTCATGCACCAGCTGCTGCGTTAGGAACCACAATCTAGATTGCTGCCACTAGGGAGGGGGAGGGGACCTGCCCACCTCTTCCCAATTCCCAGGGATCCTGTACCCTCACCTTCAGATGTATGGCTGCGTGCATCTCTCAGACACCCTATTGTGCTTTGTAAGGAATCCTCTGTTGGTTAATGAATGCCTGTTTTGTTGTAACTTAAGAGGAGGAGACTAAGGGAACAGCTCACACTGCCATGATGCTGATATCACCTATCAGTTACTTTTTAAAGTAGAATTTAAGTAGATACTCCATTGGATTTATAGATTTATTTAGGGAGGTTTGGCATCTTAGGAATTTTGAGTCCAAACTATTTTGTCATCTCTATCCACTTTATTGAGTCTTAGAAAATTTTAACTTTTCCTTCATGTAGGTTTTACAAAATTTTAGTTAATTATATTCATAAGCATATTATTGTTTTATTTTATCTTTGCTAAAGATATTTTTTAAATGTATTTTATTTCTGCAAATTAAAAAAAGTATTAACTTATATATATTATCTTATAACTGGCCACTTTACTAAATTATTCCATTCACTCTAATAATTTTTTTTATTGATTATCCCATATTTTCTATGTAGAAAATCACACAAATTGCAACTAATGGTGATTTTTGTTTCTGTCTTTCCAATATTTATTTCTCTCATTTAATTTCTTGTTTTATCACATTTGTTGGAGTTTCCATGTAATGACTGTGGCACCTAATTTCAAACACAGAATAAACTGGTCTCTGGTTAACTTTGGCAAAAAAAAAAAAAAATTAGTTCAAGGAAAACCTAGAGAACTATATCTGGAAAACAAATAGGCTAAGCAGCCAGAATCAAATGCAAAATAAATCTTTCTCTTGGACACATTGTTGGTATTGTGCTGTTGCTATTGAATAGTGGAACCACAACTTGCCCACCAGCATGAGGACAGCATTGGACACTGGGTACTTCCACTGGTACTACTGCCATCTTGTTCTCTTGGAAGCCAGAGTGGCTTTTCTATCCTTGCTTCATGCATTAACTTCTGATTCAAGGTTTTGTTTGAGTGTATTTGATTGGCTAAGCCTATGTCATATACACATGCCACAGTAGCCAACAAAGTTGGGAAAAGTGTGTTTCTTAACAGTTCAGAGTTCCTCAGTTAATGGGAAATTTCAAAATCGTAGGGTTGGGATTTAGACAGTGGGCAGAAAAAAACTACAAAAAATTTCTCATACTTCTCAAAACATACTGAATAATAGCAATGAAAGTGATTTATTTTGTTTCCTATTTTAATTGGAATTCCTACAATAATCTGCTGCTAATTATATTTTGTTGCTGACAGATACCCATAATTATACAAGCTTCCTTTTATTCCTAGTTTACTAAAAGTTTTTGTTGTTGTTTTAATAAAACTTGGATGTTGAATTTTTATCAAATAATTTGAGCATATATACAGATAATTGTATATCTTCTTCATGAATATCAAATAGTAAATTACATAAGTAGACTTGCTAATGTTGATTTATTCTTGTATTTCAAAATATACCCCATTTGACCTGTGGTCTTATTGCTAAATCCATATTCAATGTTTACTTTATTAGGCCTCTGTAAGTATATTTCACAGCCAATAGTTTTAGTGTATTATGAATATTTTTGTTTTCTCTCCTCTTTTTGTTTTTCGTTTGTGTGTGTGTATATCCATTGGTATTTCCCTCCACCACCTCTCAGTAGCCTCTAAGTACGATTTTCAACAAGGTCGATCACATCAGGTAAACTTAGACATTTCACTTATTTTCCTGAAACAGGCTTCCTCGAGACTCTCTTGTTCCTCTCTGGGCTGGTTGAACTCTGGGCTTGAAGTACAATGGTCATCCTAGGACTTCCCTTTTCCTTCATACTTTGAATTCCCTTTGCCTATCTTCTGGCTTGGCTCTATTGCTTATGATCTCCGTCTTCCTCTTACTTGAGTTATTACAGATGCATGGGGATGAGAGCTCTCAACAAATCCTACTTCTCCAGCCTGAACTGATTGTGCTCTATGCTGGCACCTGTTTATCATCCTAGCATCTCCCTTCAACATCATCCTGATGATTACCTTTCCCCTTTAATTTGATTTACTCTGTTGATTTTGAGGAAGACTTTCTTCGGTAGCTTGCTGAGAAAAAGTAGGCAAGGGAGATAAACTTTTTGAGATAGTTCATACTTTAACATGAGTTTATTCCATCCTCATATTTAATTGACATTTTAACAGGGCCTAGAATTCTAGGTTTGAAATATTTTCCTTCAGAACTTTGGAGGTGTTTCTCTTCTGTTAAGAACATCAAAGCCATTCTATTTTCTGACCAGTTCTATATCCCTTCCCCTTTCTATCAAACCTATAGGATTTTGCTATTGTTCACAGTGTTCTGAAATTTCACAATGATGCACCTTGGTGTCAGTCTATTTTCATTCATTTGACTGGGAACTTGGTGGAACATGTCAGCTTGCATTTCCTTCAGAATTAGTTAATTTTTAAATAATTTCATTGTTTATTTTCTTCCTCTGTTCTCTCTGTTCTTTCTTTCTGTTACTTGGATGTTAGGCCTCCTGGACCAACCATTTAATATTATCTTTTTTTTTTCCTTCTTACAGCCATCTCTTTGTCCTTCTGCTCTACTTCTGTGAGGCTTTTCTCAACTTTATTTTCCAAAATTTCTTTCACTTCTTCTATCATGTTTTTAGATCTGATCTCCCTTTCTTACCTGTTTCTTTTCATAATAGCTTTTTTTTCATAGATACAATATTTTCTGTTAATCTGAGGATTTTTACAATAATTTTCTATTGAAATTTTTCCTCTCTGTATATTTTTTACTTATAAATCATGTTTCTTCTGTTATGGTTTCTCTTTCCACATTAAATCTTTTCCTTGGGTGTTTGGTGATCTTTAGCTGTTTATTCTTGTTTAAGATTGTGGGGATTGAAAATTTAATCTTGGGAGCTGCCCTGTGGCTGAGTGGTTAAGTTCGCATGCTCCGCTTCGGCAGCCAGGGTTTCACCAGTTTGGATCCATGGTGAGGACACAGCATTGTTCATCAAGCCATGCTGAGGCTGCATCCCACATCGCACAACCAGAAGGACCTATAACCAGAATATACGACTGTGTTCTAGGGGTCTTTGGGGAGAAGAACTAAAAAAAATTAATCACTCTGAGCACATGTGTGGGACTTTTTTGACCTTGAGCTTCACTTGAAGATTATCTTAAGCAGTATGTTTTTGGGGACTCTTGGCTTACTCATAAACCTGAAAATATTCTTTCAATTGCCCATCTGGAGAATAAAGGCAACAGCTCATTAGTAAAGGGTCCTCAGCATTCAGCATTTGGTATGTTTATGGACACTGATCTTCCTATTTTCAGTAAAGTACCCATGTAGCCAGCAATATGGGGCAGACCCAACTTGTACAGTCACACTGAGCCCCGAGAAGGGCCCAGTGGTTTAATTCTCTATTGCAGTCATCTTGAAATCAGTAATTTTTGAACAATGGGCCTGCGTTTTAATTTTTCTCTGGGCCTCACGAATTATCTATGCAGTCCTGAGTACCCACACCCACAAATCTGCAGATCCAAGACCCTCTCTAGTTTTCTCTGAGGGTAGAAGAGGGGCATTTGCCCAAGAACGTGAAATTCAGGTGGGGATTTAGGGGTCTAACTGTTTCTAAATTGGACTTCATACAATTCTCTTTGTTCTAGTAGTGTCTTTCACTCTGCCTCCCTCTCTGCCAAAAAGTAGCTGTGCCTAAATCTAGCTTTCCATGGGCACAACCTCCCAGCATGCTGGCAGCTGCTTTTGTTTCTACCTCTTCTGTGTGTTGCTAGGCACTCAAATCCAGAGTGCCGGTTGGTAAGCAATCTTTTATTCCTCCACCAAAAACATTGCTTTTTATCAACACTGTGGTAGGGGCCTTCCCCCGAATGCTAAACCTACATTGTGTGTCCAGTAGAGTACTCTGGCCCTAGGATGCCTCTTTGTGTGGTGAGGGGAGGTGTTGAGGGCCCTGTGCCTTTCTTTCTGATGACTGCAAGTTTTGCCAATGAAATCTGTTCCTTAATCCTTTAGAGTATTTGATCTGAGCCACAGTGCACAAGGCGCAGTTCCAAATGGACGCATTTTGCACAAAACTGCCTCAAGAAAAACAATATTACTTTTGTGTAATCTATAATAATAAGTAGTAATAACAACAAAAATCACTACCACAAACATCCACATATTTTGTTTTATAGTTTGAGATGTTGTTGAAACTTTAATTTTCCTCTTTACAAGATTGGCAGATATGTATTATTTCCCTATTTTATAGGAAAGGAAACTGAAGCTTGGAGTAACTGGTTAAGTGACTATTCCCAAGTTCACAAAAAGATTAAGTGGTAAAGTTGAATCTCAAAACTGTTGCCGCCAAACATCCTCTTAACCAGTGTGTGAATATGCAAGGTTGTCTCTTCCACAAACAGAGGTTTCTCTTTTTCACGTGACATCTCCATTTTCGCTAATTTTCTTCACTGAGGGAAGCTAATCCTTCTGCCCTTCCCTCTTTGTCAAGAGTTCTTCAGCAAACAATACTTAAGTTTATTAACCAAACACTTTCCTTAGCAACCATTATTCTTCCAGAATGAATACAAAGCTGCTTTGTATCAAAGACCAAACCAGAGTTGCTATTTACTTATTTATTTATTATGCCAAACCTTCAAAAAGATGTTTACAGAGAAGCTAAGAGATTGTTAAAACAAAGATAGAGTATGCTTTCTCTGTAACAGTTTAATGAAACAGAAACTAGGACATCGCTACAAATTGCCAGATATCTAGGTGTGAAGAGGAAATAACTTTATCCAACTTTTAAATCTTATTTTTTAGAATTTTAATAAAACAATTAAAGTTCATAGGAAATAATATATTGGCTCTATTTTGAGATAAAACTCTCTGCATAAAGTCAAACATTTGCATAAAAATTGAGACTTTTAAATCATTTATTGTGGAAAATTTCTTCCCTCACCACCTCCCCCACTCCCATGTAAAAGGTGAGATAAAATTTTATGGATCAGATCTTTGACAGTCTTGAATTTGCTGTAAATGTAAATTGCTTCATTTCTAAAATGTGAACATAAGCGGGATCCCTTGAGATTCAGTTCAGCTATGAAATCTTTATTTCCATCAGGTATATATTCAGATTACTGAGCATATTCAGATTATTTAATTTTCCTTTCTCACTGGAATGGATGTTAGCTCAGGGCCAATCTTCCTCACAAAAAAACCCCACAAAAAACACTGTAAGAAAACATAGGATATCTTTATTGTTTTTCTTAAAATAATGAAGGCTTTTCTAGGTATGACAAAAATGGAAGCCTTTTTTTTTAAAGACTGGTTAATCTGACTACATAATAAATAATTTTTAGTGATAATGTCACAAGACAAAAGGCAGACTTGGAAAAGTTATTACCAAAAACTAAATAAACAGTGACAAATGACCTAAGCAGGTTTGTTTGCTTCTGAGGGCTCTCTCCTTGGCCTGCAGATGGCCAATTTTTCTCTGTGTCCTCAAATGGCCTTTTCTCTGTGTACACGCACCCTTGATGTCTCCTCCTCATCTTATAAGGACACCATATCGGATTAGGTCCAAGTTTAGTCATATTAGATTCTGGGCCCACCCATACATATGACCTCATTTAACCTTAATTACCTCTTCAAAAGCCTGAATCCAAATACAGCCACATTCTAAGGTACTAGGGGTTAGAGCCTCAACATATGAATTTGGGGGAACACAATTCAGTCAAAAACACCTTTGACCCAGCAAATGCATTGTTTTCCCTCTCTGTCAACTTACTTCTGGTGCCGAGTGACAATAGAGTATCAGGATCTGGTCTTTGACTCTTCACCTTTATGCTGGGATGCCCAGAGAGTCCACGCAGTCACAATGCTAGGTGAGTTACACAGAGGAACGTGTGTATACTTTTAAGCCATTTCTAAACTGGGTGGCTAGCAATAACTTGTCTCTATACCAAAGGAACTGCAAAACACGAAACTATACTATAATAAATCCCTACTAAAGATATCCTTAACTCAACTTCCTCTTAGCAGGATCCCAAAAACGTTCAGAGTGTGCCATCTGACATGTGGGAAAGTGTGACACAAGAGAAGCTGGAGTAGAAATAAATGGTCATGTTAAGTATTTCCAATTAAAATGCTTATTTTAGCAAATTTTACAAAAACATGTGGAAAACGAACATATTCCTAGCTCCTGTCCTGACTTCCCCTTCTAATATCCCTTTCTGGGGTTCGATGGGGTGCCTAAATTTGAAATGAGTAGAAGGTATATTAAGTTGGGGGAGCATCTGCTTTTGTTTCAAAGAATAAGTATGAAGAAAAGTTGCCTGTCAGTAGTGGGGAGGACTGGAGTGAATATTTGACATATTCAGGGCTTCTAATCATATTTTGAAAGCCCTTCTATATCTGGGGAAATTTTCACATTATGGATCCTGCCTTCCCTCGCAGAGGTCAGAACTCACATACTCAGCCTCTCTTGCAGCTAGCACTCAGGCATGTGCCCTAGCCTTTGACACACCTGGGTGAGTAAGACTGATTTAGACATGAGCAGAGCAGTGCTCCCATTTATGCAGAGCCTCACTCCCATTTGGCTGGTGTAGGTGGCAGCAGGAACAGCAAGGTCAGGTTCCTGATGCCCAGGCAGTATCAGTGATGGAGGCAGGAGTGGATGAGGGGCATTGAGTCCCTGGCATTTCATATTTGATGGAGGAGACATCAGTGGCATCCACAGTCAGGCCAGTTGACTGCGTGACTTTTGGTGTTCCTGAAAGTTTATCCTTCAATCTGCTTCTTCAATAATCCCAAGCAGTACCTAATAACCTTTAAGAGATTATTTTTCTGGTTGAACTAGCCAGACTGGATTTTGTTGTTTGTAACAACATTTGTACATCACATTTTAACATATAAAAATGCTCGCCCTGACTTATAACAAAAGAAATACAAATTAAACTGTAAAGGCACGCCATTTTTCAACTGTGAGATTGACAAAGATCAAAAATTTGATTGTTTTCTGTTGATATAGGAAGAAAGGACCTCTCGTTGGTAAGAATGTAAACTAATACAATTTTGAAGGAAAACAATGTGGCAATATCTATCAAAGTTTAAAACACAAATATCTTTTGATGAAGAAATATTATTTCCATGATTATATTCTATATATATTCTTGTATGAAAGACTAGAGAAATGTACAATGATATTAATTCTTGAATTGTTTGTAAATGGAAAGGATCAAAACAATATAAATGCAGTCAATGAGACCTGGTAAATACATGGCAGAACATCCACAGAATGGAAAAATATTTAGCTGTTTAAAGGGAGAAGCTCTATATGGAGGGAGGAGGCATATTGTTGAAGTAGAAAAGCCTGATGTGGGACATTGAGCACAGAATGCCATGATCTGTGTGAAAAGGCATACACATAAGCCCTTTGCACAGACTTGGAATATGCCTGGTAGAAGGCAGCAACTGATAATCACCATCTCTGGGGCTGGAGTAGGAGTGGGGGACACTCCAGGAGATGGTTACTTTTCAAAGAATATCTGTTTGTAGCTTTCGAGTTTCATCTTTTCATTCATCTCTGCAACAACTGTGTGCTGGGTATCACGGCACACAGGGCACAAAGGTAAAGCAGACCCTGTTTCAGCATTTAGTGTGTTCAATGACAGAAATAAAACATTGATACAGTGTAAGGCATTAAGATCTGGGGTAGGGTGTACACAAGATGCTGTGGGGACCAGAAAAGAAGCCTTTGAAGGGAAACAATCAAAGAGAATTTTCTGCAGAAGAGGGCACACAGAAATCGAAGTGAGAATTAGGCAGTAGAGCTTAGAGGCAAAGCTATGCCAAATATTAAAAAAAAGAAAAGAATTGGAGGTAAAGTCAATGAGGCATACAAGACAGCCAACTTTGGGGGAACTCAAGTATTTCAGGATGAGTTGGATTAGGGTGGGGGAAGATTTGGAGGGTGAGTTAAAGTTATTTAAGGACCAGATGATGCAAAGCCTTAGATATTGGATATTATCCTCGAATCCAAGATGAGTCATTAAAGCTAGAAGGTAGAAAGAGAATCCTGTGTGGAGACAGAATGGGAATTCCAAGGCAAAGTGTAAGGCTTTTTATTTAAAATAAGTCAAGTCACAGGAAGTCCTGGAACAGATAGGAATGCATTCAACTGCCATTAACCAAAAATCCAAAGGTGCTGTAACTAATAGTTATTATTATTTTACAGAGCTCTGGAGGTAGGCACCTCGGGGCTGGTGCAGGAGTTCAGTGACGTCACCAAGGAGCCAGGTTTCTTTTCCTTTCTTCTCTGCTACTCTTGGAAAAGTTGGCTGGTCACCACATGATTGCAAAGTTGCCACCACTGATCCTGGCATCAAGGATATAGTCAAGGCAGGAAGAATGAGTCAGAGAAAGGGGATAAAAACCTTTCTCTATTTAAGGCTTTTTCTCTCTTTGATGAGGGAAGCCCTCCATAGCAGATTTACTCTCTTTTCTTATTAGCAATGTTCCCCCTTAGACACACCATTGCTAAGAGAATGAGATATACTCATTGGCTTAGACCAATTATGATTTATCCCCTGGGGTGTGTTAGAGGACTTCCATCCCTGAGATCAAAAGATCTCCATACCTTGCTTAAATAATTTGGTATTTTATATGTGTGTGTGTGTGTGTATTTTTTTTTCCTCCTTCCCTTCCTTCCAGAGAAGGACAGCAAATGACTGTAAGTCGGTCATAGATCCCAATTTAGAAATGATACAACCTTCCAAGTAGCTCTGGAACATTTCATTCTTCTTAATATCCAGAGATGACTAAAGCACTTTCTTCTTTTTTCTTCCATATCCACCCCTGATCTTGTTCAAGAATAGAGTCATTTTCTTACAATGTAACTAGAATCACATCTGATGGGCTCCCCTGTATTTGTTTTCTACTGTTGCTTAATAAATTCACACAAACTTAGTGGTTTAACACAAATTTATGATCTCCTAGTTTCCATGGGTCAGAAGTTTAGGCGTAGTTAACTTGGTCCTCTGCTCAGGGTCTCATCAGGCTGTAAATAAGGTGTTGGTTGGGGCTAATCCTCATCTGAGGCTTTGGGGTTTCTTCCAAGCTCACTAGTTGTTAGCAGAATTCAATTTCCTCGGGTTGTAGGACTGAGGTGCTCAGCTCCTGGAGGTTGCTCCTCTCCCTAGGTAGTTAGCTCACAATGTCGCTGTTTGCTTCTCCTAGACAAGGATGAGGGCACCTCTCTCACTAGGAATGTCTCCCTCCAGTCTGCTAAAATGGTGTCTTATCAAACGTAACCTAATCAAGGTAGTGACTACTCCAGCCTGCCCACATTCAAAGGGAGCCAGGGTCTGTGACCAGGGGAGCAGGAATCTTGGGGGCCACCACAGAATTTTGCCTATCACATCCCATGACTTGTACTGGTATTTTTGGCTTTTTGTTTGTTTATTTTCTACTAATGGTCAGTAGCAAATTCCCACCTTTATTTTTAGTACTTTACATATCACTGTCTGATATAGTGTTTTTCTCCCATAAAATTTTTTTAAATTAAATATTATTTTCAATAAGACGTAATCGATATCCACATTCCCATTCTCATTTTCACCCCTTCCCAGGACCCTGTCACACACTTTTCACTCAACAACAGCTTATATCCTAAAAGAAAAAAAGAATAAAGATTTTATAGTATTATTTTACAAACACATGCTTTAGGAAAAAAGAAATGTTTTCCCTATACTGATTCTCTCATAAGTAAAAAGCAGAGCACACTAAAAGGACTATTTTTTTATTGAGGCCTCCACAGGTCCCAACCTGTTCACGGTTTGGGGTTGTTATCAGCCTCATGAAGCAAAGTAGGGCATTTGTCTTCTAGTAAGACAAGGTTGTCTTCTCTGAAAACTCCTCCTACATAGTTGGCTTTAGGATCTTCCAGGAGTAGGAAGGCAGGTACTGAAGCCTCATAGGTCTGGGCTTTCAGTTGAGGTAGAAAGAGGACAGTGGTTATTACCGGAAAGTCCAAAGGGGGTGTAGTTACCTCCAGAACTCATCACTGTTAACCCAGCCTGGGCTTCATGACACTCACAGAAGTGGATTCCTGAATAATAAAATGATGCAGTTTCCAAAAATAAAAATAAATAAATATTATTTTTTTTTAAGATACTGCAGGAAATATAAAGACTTAGAGAACTATTTCCAGGTACTGAAAAGACGTAATGTAGTTGGGAAAAAGATACAATCACATAACGAGTTGAATACCGATAAAATATTTAAATGGAAATTGTAGCCAACAGGGAAGGTCAAGTCACAAGGCTGTAAATTATCCATTGTCAAATGAATCCTATGAACAATGTGAGTTCAGAAGAGAGTGTTTGGATAATTTATTGTGGTGACACAAGCTACTCTAAAATGTAGTGGCTGAAAACAACAATGGCGTTGCCTCACAATTGTGCTGGCAAGGACTTCAGGCAGTGCTGAGCTGGCAATTCTTCTGCTCCAAGGAGCATCAGCTGGAACCATTGCATGGCACTTGTCTGGGGCCTGGTCTTGTCTGAAGGCTCCAAGGAGGGTCCCCCACAAATCTTGCACCTACTGCTCCTCAGCTTCTCTCTTTCCCCATGGCATCTCATCATTCCAGGCCTTCCATGTAGTTTGGGCTTCTTACAGCAAGGTGATCTCAAGGTAGTCATACTTCTTTGCTGGCAGCTGTCTTGTAAGAACAAGGAGGAAGGAAGTGGATGCTCTTGTGGTTTGGATCCGGAAAAACACAGTGTTACTTCAGCAATATTCACTAGGTCAGAGTCGTCACAGAGACCACCCAGCTCGAGGAGAGGAAACACCAGATGCTCTGTCCCCCTCAACATACCTCATGATGAGGACAGTGTCAAAGCATTTGTGGCCATATTTAATTCACCATGGAGGGAAAGGTCAATTTGGAGCAGAAAGATCAGAAAAAGTTGTACAGGGAAGCGAGCATAGGAGCTGGTTTTAAAGGATATGGAGCATTTGAAAAAAATGAAGTGGAGTAGGATAAAGCCAAAAAATATTAAATACCTAAATATAAAACAGTAACATTGGGGAAAAGACTTTCAAAATGCTTAGCAATGCAAGAATTATAGTTCTTTCTCACTTTATCTTGCTCTAACGACAAAGGAGACAGTGGGAATTGGCCTTAATTTGGGCAAGTCACTTTTTCCTGTTCATAAACATGTTGATTCAACTGAGAAGATACTTTTTCTTTAAATGGGGTCGGCTCATTTGATGAGAGGTGAATTTTTAGCTTAAGGACTTTCTAGAACGAATTGGCGAAGGTCAGTCAGAGTTCAGTTTGTTTTGAGAAGTGGTTACTGTTAAAACGCTCCAAAGGTATAGGAAAATATTTGTAGTTAGTCCTGAGACAGGATGCAGGGCAGAGAGGCGGGGAGTGTAACTTAGCAACCACGAACGAGGCAATTTGAGTTTAACAATTCTGGTCAAGGTCCTAAGAAGGTCATGATGTATAACGTTTAGTCCTCCACGGCCTCTCATAAGGCTTTGTTCAGAAAGGCTTAATCATTATAACCATAATTTTGTGACTGAGAGGAGGCTTTCCTTAGATTTGAGGTCATAGATAAGTAGCTCTTTAGATTAAATAACATGTGTGCCTGCGTGTGTGCATGCTCTTTGCAGTACATGCAGCCTGTTTTGAACACAGTGCCGGGCACTCAGTAGATATTTAATATTGCTTAATGAATTGTATTACTCATATTCTCTCAACTCCAATTTAAGCAATCTACATTCTTTTCGAAAGTTTTGCCTATATAATATTAAACTGGAAATAGAAGAACATTTTAGTAATACATACCAATTAAAAATTAACCATTCCTGGCTGAAGCGAGCATAGCTCTTGAGTAGCACTTCAAGTTTCAAAATTTATATCTAACATTTTCTTTCAATCACCTTTTTTTGACACTGATATATTTTGAATTTATGAATATCAAACCTGACATTCAAAAAAAGAGAGAGGGAACAAGCTCATGAGAAATACTTAATTTAAAAAATATCTTTTAATGTGTTATGACATCCTGGAGAATCATCAGATCTTACTACTCTTTTACATTTTAATGTAGATTTCTCCTCCCCTTTCCAATAAAGCAATGGCTTTCAGCTGTTTCATTGTATTTGGTGCGGAGCACTAGAAATTCCAGCCTACAGGCTTGCTGGGCACGCAACAGCAATATCTTAGCGCTGGAGTTGGAGGAAGGTCCACACGCTTGCGCCGTTTACACAGCATCTGCTTTCAGTAGTCTTTGTTTCTTGAGCTCTAGGTGGCTCTTCAAAAACTGTTAGGCTAAGCAAACAAAAGGAAAAGAAAAACAGACATACTGTGGGGCCTTGGGACTCTGAAACTTTCATCTAGAGAGAACCGGTTAAGCCTTCAGAGACTGGAGGGGAGGGTGTGTGCGATTGGTACGCAGAGCAAAGAAAGATCAGCCCAGGACGCAGGGCCGCTGGATAGCGCCTTCCACCAGCGCAAGGAAGTCTCCTTAACAATCCAGGGATGTACGGGGGGAGCAGAAAAGTGCTCTCCATCCTCTCATCTGTCCCATCTAAGTAAAAGTGAACCCTGCTTCAGATGAACTGCAAAGGATAGTCTGCAGACTTATCTTTATCCTATAGATACACTGGGGAGTTTCAACCTCTCCCCCAGGTGATGGGCTAGACATCACCTGCCCAGCGTCTTCAGCCAGCTCCCTCCCACACCCGCCAGGGCCTAAAGGACGGAGGCGGGAGAGGATGCGGCCCCAAGGGAGCCACCGCACATCCGGGCTTGCCTGGAGCCGCCAGCGCGCTGCATAATTGATGGGGCGCCGGGCGCAGTTCTGGGTCAGCCTCGGGCGCGCCGAGAGCGACTCCTGGGAGGAGGGCAGGGCGGCCGGGCCCCTCCCACTCGCCTTTTCTCGCGTGTCCTGCCCCCGGCACCGGCACTGGGCTCTGGTCCCTGGCGAGTGTGCGCAGGGACAGGGGCACCGACGGCCGTACGCGGAGAGAGCAGCCTCGGCGAGGACCTCGGCGGCCCGCCGGCCATGCGCGCCCTTCCCGGCCCGGGGGGGCCCCGGGCGCCGGCCCCCCTGCTGCTGCTCCTCTTGTGCCTCCTGGCCGCGGCGCGCCCGAGCTGGGCGGACGGCCATCCCTCAGGTGCGCTGGGTGCAGGGCCGGGGATGGGGCGAGGGCGCGCGGCCGGGGGCGCGCGAGGCTTGGTCCCCGCGGGCGGAGGGCCCGGCGGCGCGCCGGTGCAGGGAAGATGGGAGGCGCAGGGATGCTGGCGCCGGCGAGGGGAGCGGCGGCCGCCTCCTCCCTGTGGCCGCGCTTGGGTTATCTCGGCTGAACGAGGGGACTGGGGCAGCTCGGGCTCCTCGGCTCCAGGGCGTGAATCTGGAACGCAGCTCGGGCGAGGCAGGGGCGTTGGTAGTAGGGCGGTGACGGGTGTTGCTAGGAAGAGGGCGTTCAGGTGTGAGGGTGAGGGCGGGAGCCAGGCAGCGACTTGGCCTCGGATGAAGTGGCAGGCTTTCCGAAACCCACGTCCCCTAAGGCCACTCCCCTTCACTTGAATCGATAGTAAAGCTTAAATCTCACCTCCTCTCTTCCTGGCAGGTGGATTGGCTTTGAGGATGTTTTTTAGGCTGAGTTGAAAAAACAACACGACAAGCAACCAACTAACCAACCAACCAGAGGCCCACAACTCGTGGGATAGCGTATCTGGTTTTACACGCTGGGCTTTGAAAACGAAGTTTTTTTTGTGGTTGTTTTATTGTTTGTTTAAGACACTTTGAAAGAGGAATTTATGTGCAAAACATTAGGAAAACCAACACCAAAGGTGCCATTTTAGCTTCTTCTGTTTATAAGTACTTTTTATGTTGAAAGTATTCCATCTAACCTACTTTCTTTCGTTTTTTTGTTTTGAGGAAGATTAGCCCTGAGCTAACATCTGCTACCAATCTTCCTCTTTTTGCTGAGGCACACTGGCCCTGAGCTAACATCCGTGCCCACCTTCCTCTCCTTTATATGTGGGATGCCTACCACAACATGCCTTGCCAGACGGTGCCATGTCTGCACCCAGGATCCGAACCAGAGAACCCTGGGCCACCGAAGTGGAATTTGCACACTTAACCGCTGCACCACCCGCTTACCCCTAACCTACTTTCTTCTTCTTCTTTTTTTTTCTTTGGAGGAAGTTTAGCCCTGAGCTAACTACTGCCAATCCTCCTCTTTTTGCTGAGGAAGACTGGCCCTGAGCTAACATCCATGCCCATCTTCCTCCAGTTTATATGCGGGACACCGACCACAGCATGGCTTGCCAAGCAGTGCCATGTCTGCACCCGGGAGCTGAACTGGGGAACCCCAGGCCACTGAAGCGGAACGTACCCAGTTAACTGCTGCACCACCTGGCCAGCCCCCCCCAACCTACTTTGTAAAGCAAGTTCCTGTGTTATAAATTTCAGTGTTAGCAGCTAATTAAGATAATAGACCATCTCTCAAATTGGCAAGAATTGTCCATCGGTAACTAAAATCGGGATATTATTTTACACAAGGTTTTCAACCTTTCGTAGGGATTCATTTTTATGAGCTTATAGCATGTAGGTTTTTTTGTAACATGCCGTAAAAATGGAAAGATAGTCAAAGGATAAGATTCTTCATTTTTTAATAAATGTGCTTTATAAGGCCTAGTTGTTAACAACTTGGAGAAAACATTTTGGGGTGCTTCAGTTTCTAAATTTCCTTGCCCCGCTTCCTGGCCACCTCTCTCTTTTTCACTCATAACACTTATAAAGAATGCTCAAGGCTGTGTTTTTCCCCTGGGCTATCCCGGATTTCCCTATCATTTACCCGAGAATATGGCGGGTCTAGGACCACTGCATTCTGGGTTCGTCGTGGAACTTTGGTTCTCTCCCTGGCTGTATGTTGGGATTACCAGGGACTTTAAAAGTACTGATGCATGGGTCCTGCCCTCAAAAATTTTGATTCCGTTGGCCTGGGATTCAGCCTGGACATCAGGGGTTGTAAAGCTCCTGTACGATTTTAATTATGTGATTCTAAGCAGGTGAAGACCACTGCTTTAAAATGATAATGGCCTAGAGAGTGCTCTCTCTTGAGAAGATATTCATTCTGTTGGCATCAAGGAGTAAGATTTAAACTGACATTCAGAACAGGCTTCTAAAGAGAAAAAAGTAGAAAACAAATGAAAGTGGAGTAAATTAACAAATAAAGTTGTAAATAAATGGGATGATGTGTATATGTATGGCAGATGTCTGTGTATGTGTATAGTCTAAGTCCTGTCCTTTTAGCTCCGCTGAAGCTAAAAGTATGGAATAATGTGCCCTATAAAAGCCTTGAAGTTAGCATCTCATTTTAAGGCAGAATTAAAAATTGTCAGGCAACCTCATCTCATTTTATAGAATTTGTATTGACCTTCATACGATTCATTTTCCTCCTTGCTAAAGGATGTTCTGAATTTTATTGGCTGTTTTTTTTCTGGGTGCTTTGAGCTATTTGGAAATCAGGCTTCTATAAACCTAAGACTTAGGGCCAGATTTTAATAATAAAAATGGTTAAAATTTTTCGTATTTACTATATAACAACCATGTCCCAGGCATCGCATTATGCAGTTTATAGCCCTTGCGTTAGCTTTTCTTATCCCTGACTTTCAGATGAGAAAATTGGAATTGAGGGAGGTTAAATAATTGCCCGCATGCACCTAGTTAGTTAAGCAAAAGAGCAGGAAATTTAGCGTGGTTCACTCTGGCTCCCAAGCCTGTTTTTTTAAACACAATTCTCAATTGTCTTTCTGAGATAAGTGGGTATGTCTGTGGAAGTTTGGAATCGCTGACGGAGAGTACAATGTTTGATTTGAGCTGAAGGGCGTGCTGACACATTTTGAGTCCTGGAATAAAGTTAGGCACAGGGACTCACCTTAACTCTTTTAGGCTGTTTCAATTAAACAAGAATTGTAAAATATCTTTGTAAAGGAGAAATATTACATAAATGAGACTATTTAGATGTCACTGTTATTACTATTACGTGGAACAAATTGACAGAAGGGGTCATGTTTATCTTTTAAAAAATATTTGCAGGGGAGTCATTTGAAATGACCATTTTTAACTTCTCGAGTCACATGGCTTGTGTTTCCTTGATCAACCGCCTCCCTTTCTAGACCCCTCTCTGCACCCAGAGGAACTGCGTGGTCCTAAATATTTGTTGGCATGAATATTACTCAAGCACCTACAGTCTGACATTGTCTTAGTCTATATCTAAGTAGAAAACTTGAGCTGTTTTTCCTTTCAAGGCATTTAAACTGTTCAATGGGACAGATTAACTAGAAGCCTGTCCTTAGTAGGGTTGAATAAGGTGCTTCACAATTTTGACCCTGAATTTATCATCACATTGAAGATTACATTATGTAAATTTTTGTTAAGAATTAGTTCAACTGGATCTTCCTCTTCCTGGTCTTCTGTCCCTGTCTCTCTTCCCTTCCCCTTTCTTTCCTTCCTGGAATGGGTCCCATAGCCATGAGGTGGGGAAATGCGGGGAGGCATACTCCCTTGCTGGAGGGAGCCTAAGGAGCCCAGATCAGGAAGTTAGATGCTGAGCTGGGTAAGGACGGCGTCCAGGTAAGAGAATGACCCTGTGTGGAGTGTTAGAGCCTGAACACAGTGAGGTGGGTGCTCCTGCAGAGGGGCAGCCTGGCGCCCAGCCTCAGAGCTGAGCTGAGTGACAAGGGTTTCTATGTAGGGGCAGCCTGATGTGTATCTGTTCCCAGTCAGGGGATGGAGGAAAGGTATGCAGGTGAGCAGACAGGGTGGGACCTCGGAGCCTGAGTGGGTGAGGAAGACGTCTCTTTGGGGCCTGGTGTGGCAGCAGCAGTGAGAGATTTGTTGTATAGAGGGGGATTGATCAAATAAGTAAAGCTAGTGAGGATAATAGGATCCAGGTTTTTCACTAGAAAAGAAGGAAATAAAGAAAGGGGGCAAACTAGAATGAAACTTGTGGTATTGGATTGCAATTAGCAGCATTTGTGTGAATTTATGACTTCAAACATCTATCTCTCTCTTATATAGACACATAGATATAAATGTATGTGGAAATATATGTATAATGCATATGTGTGTCATATATATTTATATATGTATGTATATTATACCCATTATATATATATATGGGGTGTGTATGTGTATAAATATGCACGCATATATTCTTAGCTCTGTCCACTGAGATGGAACAGTGATTTCTCACTAGTGAGGAGCATACTTACCACCCAAATCTTTATTCTAAATACCATTCTTTACTGATCGTATCTAGGACTTCTTGTAGAAATGGCTTATTTCAGGACTGGGGTGAAAAAAGTATAAGATAATCCTGGAACATCTCGTGCCAGAAAGCAATGAAGTGCTCAAAGAATGGTGGTCATGACAAAAGGATACAGGAGTCAGAGTGAAGGGGCTCCCACTGGACAAATCATTCTGGGACAAACTGAGCATCAAAATAAATAATACTACTAATGGATTAGTATCTGTTAGTATCCAGTGAATAATGCCTCTTGAATAATGTAGGTGTTTGTGAGTACATACTGATATAAATTTATTAAGTGATTCAATTGAAAGTTTGATGAGGCACAAAATATGACATAGTTTCAAAGTAGCTACCAACAAAATGCTCATTAATGAAAAGGGAAAAAGAATAATTTTTCAGTGGAGAAGCCTGGCAGACACCTCTTTCAACAAATATCAAAGTGAAAATCATCAGTAAAGAGAGAAATAAAAATTGTGTTCCATCCGATAGGTTGCAATGAGAAAATCACAGCATTACCTCTGTGCTATTCCTGCCAAAGGTGTCTACTCCGAATCTAGTCATACTACAACATGACTATCCTGGAACTTTCGTAAGCATCAAGGTTATAAAAGTCAGGAGAGACTAAAGCTGTTCAGAGTGAAAGGGAATATAGGGACATGGCAGCTACTGGTGACATCATGATTCTGAGCTGGAACCTTTTGCTAAAAAGTACATCGTAAGGACTGTCTTTTGTTGAAATTTAGATGGGTTGTGGGATGAGATGATAATGCGTAAATGCTAATTTCTCCATTTAATGGCAGAATTGGGATGGTGAGGTGGTATCTCCTTTGTAGGAAATATGCAGTAATGTTTTAGAAGGAATGGATCTTCAGGTCAACAACTTGTTCTCAAATGGTTTAGGGGAAAATTTCTTTATTCTGTACTTGAAACGTTTCTGTTAGTTTGAGATTGTTTGAAAAGAAACAAAGAATTTCAACTCTTTCTGAGAAAACTTGAGTTAACTTAGATGTTAAACCATAAGGATAGTTGAGAAATAGTCATTGCTTTATGTAATTAGGCACCATTTTCCAAAGGAGTATTTGTCCTCAAACAGAAACAGATTGTAAGTGTCAAGGCTGTTTGCCCTAGATTGTAATCTTTTGAAGTTACTTTTGTATAGCTGGCCTTGCTTATTTCACAATTTAAGGTGAACCTTACAAATAAACGACTTACGACACACACATTGACATAGAAGAAAAAAACCTCACTATGTTTTATTAAAAATAAACTCTCGACTCCTAATAAAACATAGTCATCATTCACCATGACAAAATATCTCAAATAATATATTGTTAGTATAGAAATAATAGATCTTTATTAATGATAATAAATAAATCAATCTATTTAATCATTTATCTTTAAAAATGGTGTTAGTCTTTTAATTGAAAGTAACATTTTTGGGGCCTTTTTAATGTTATTGTCGTTGTATCATTACTAATGTATTCCTACTCCCAAGATAGAATCTTTTTTTTTTTTTATAT
Source organism: Equus przewalskii (assembly GCF_037783145.1). Classification (NCBI taxonomy): domain Eukaryota; kingdom Metazoa; phylum Chordata; class Mammalia; order Perissodactyla; family Equidae; genus Equus; species Equus przewalskii. The sequence goes on from NC_091850.1 coordinate 20,916,315, forward strand.
AGCCTTGTAATTACATAGTTCTGAGATCCTGAAGGGAAATTTAGGTGTCTCATTTGATTGATCTGGAAGCCCAAAGTGCTTTCCTGATGTAGCCAAGTGGCTAGAGCTATGTAATATCTATAACTCGTTTCCTGGGTTGCATTTTAAAACTCCATCCAGCACTTGGTGCTTCTTTGTAAAAGGTCCTCAAAATAGGCCCCTGGCAGGAAGGTGTGGTTAACAAAGAAGGGTTGCCAGAAATGTTCATGCTTTAAAATATCTGCACTTGAACTATGTACAACAGGACCTCAGGGCCTCAGGGCTATTTGGACATTATTAAAAATCATCATGCTGGGGGGCTGGCCCGGTGGCATAGTGGTTAAGTCTGTGCACTCTGCTTCGGCAGCCTGGGATTCATGGGTTAGAATCCTGGGCATGGACCTACACACAGCTTATCAAGCCATGCTCTGGTGGCATCCCACATACAAAATAGAGGAAGGTAGGCACAGATATTAGCTCAGGGACAATCTTCCTCAAGCAAAAAGAGGAAGATTGGTACAGATGGTATGTCAGGGACAGTCTTCCTCAAGGAAGAAGAGGAAGATTGGCAATAGTTGTTAGCTCGGGGCCAATCTTCCACAGCAAAAAGAAAAAAAACCATTATCCTGAAGAATCAGAGTTGACGATGTACCTATTTTAAAATCAGGGTTTCTCAACCTTGCATTATTGACATTTTGGGCTCAATAATTCTCTAGTGTGGGGGGCTGTCATTGTAGAATGCTTAGCAGCATCCCTGGCCTCTACCTATGTTATGGATGAATGGTGTTCCTCAAAAAGACACGTTCAAGTCCTGACTCATGATATCTGTGAAAGTGACCTTATTTGAGAGGAGGGTCTTTACAGATATATTCGAGTGAAAGTAAGGTCATACCGCATTAGGATAGACGGTTAACCCGATGGCTGTGGTCTTTAGGAAAGAAAGGAGAGGGAGATGTGAATACAGAGACCCAGACACACGAAGAGGGAGGATGGCCATGTGAAGACGGAGCCAGAGATTGGAGTGACGCGGCCAAGGAATGCCAAGGAGTGCTGGCAACCACCAGAAACCAGGAAGAGGCAAGGAGGAATCTCCTCTAGAGCCTTCAGGGGGAGCAAAGCCCTGTACCTTGATCGCAGGCTTCTAGTTTCCAGAACTAGGAGAGAATACACTTCTGTTGTTTTAAGCTGCCACATTTGTGGTAATTTGTTATGGCAGCCCTGGGAAACTAATATAAACTACTAGATACAAGTAGTAACTTCCTCCAAGTTGTGACAACCAAAATGTCTCCACACATTGCTCCATGTCCCCTAGGGAGCAAAAATCACCCCCCAGTTGAGAACCACTGAAGAAAATCTGAGTCTTATCAAAGAATACCCTAATGGGTGAAACATTTGAAAAACTCACAGTGTTTAGAAAGGGCAGAAATCTTAGTCAAACTTTTGGATTTTTAATTTTTTTGAGGGGGTGGGGTGAGGAAGATTTAAGATTGGCCTTGAGCCAACACCTGTTGCCACCCTTCGTCTTTTTTTTTTTGCTGGTGGAAGATTGTCACTGAGCTAACATCTGTGCCAGTCTTCTTCTACTTTATGAGGGCTGCCACCACGGCATGGCTTGATGAGCAGTGCTAGGTCCATGCCCGGGATCCGAACTTGTGACCCCAGGCCACCAAAGCAGAGGGCATGAACTTAACAACTAAGCCACCTGGCTGCCCCCTGGGTTTTTAATTTTTTAAGAATTTTATTTGGCATAAGTTTCACTGTTAAAATCTCTTAATGACCCATGTAGAGGTAGTTTGAAATATAAGAGTTTCCACACTGCCCTTCAAAATATATTTCAGGGCTGGCCTGGTGGCACAGTGGTTAAGTTCACGTGCTCCACTTTGGCCACTCAGTGTTCGCTGGTTCAGATCCTGGGCACAAACCCTCGCATTGCTCATTAAGCCATGCTGTGGCAGGCATCCTACATATAAAGAAATAGAGGAACATGGGCATAGGTGTTAGTTCGGGGCCAATCTTCCTCAAAAGAGCCAGAAACAAAGCCCCCAAAAAACCAAAATATATTTTATTGCAATAATCCTATTTTAAAGAAAAGATCAATTTATTTATAGTCCTATATGACCAAGTTTTAAAAATAATTTTACAGGGCTGTGTAAAGTACACATTGCTCCTGTCATTAGGCTTTTTCATTGTTCTTTAATTTTTTTTTTTTCACTTGTGTAAAAATGGCCTTCTTGTCCTGTAGTTCTCATGCTATGTAAAACATTTGAGCTCCCTATCTGGACTTTTATCTGTCCCTGGCTTGGAAGGCTGACTTATAAATGTCCCTATCAGGAACTTATTTTCTTGCCAAACCTTCTTTTCTCTTTTCTTCTTTCCTTGACAAACTCCCTCCAGAGCATGGTGTCTGGGAATCAACATAGTCGTATTCCCCTTTCTCCTCTTTCTACTACTGCAGTTATGGACAGGGGACAGGAGTACTATATTCCTAGACCCAGAAGTAGCACTCTAAATGCATTGTTTATAAGCAATATTGGTAATTAATGCTCTACTTCAGCTATGTATGGCTTAAGTGGCTTTTACAGTTTGGCCTGCGGTCTCATGATTATGAGGCATACCTCAGAGATATTGCAGGTTTGGTTCCAGACCAGCTCAATAAAGCAAATATCGCAATAAAGTGAGTTCCACAAATTTTTTGGTTTTCCAGTGCATATAAAAGTTCTGTTTACACTATACAGTAATCTCTTAGTATGTAACAGCATTATGTCTAAAAAAGCACTATACATACCTTAATTTAAAAATATTTTATTGCTAAAAATGCTAACCATCCTCTGAGCCTTGAGTGATTTGTAATCTTTTTGCTGGTGGAGGGTCTTGCCTGGATGTTCATGGCTGCTGACTGATCAGGGTGATGGTTGCTGAAGGTTGGGGTGGCTGTGGCAATTTATTAAAATGCGACAACGATGAAGTTTGCAGCATCGATCGACTCTTCCTTTTATGAACGATTTCTCTGTAGCATGTGATGCTGTTTGATAGCATTTTACACACAGCAGAACTTCTTTCAAAATTGGAGTCAGTTCTCTCAAACTTTGCTCCCGCTTTATCAGCTAAGTTTATGTAGTATTCCAGATCCTTTGTTTTCATTTCAACAATCTTCACAGCATCTTCACCAGGAGTAGATTCCATCTCAAGAAACCACTTTCTTTGTTCATCCTTAAGAAGCAACTTCTCCTCCATTAAAGTTTGATCATGAGATTGCAGCGATTCAGTCCCATCTTCAGGCTCCACTTCTACGTCTAGTTCTCTTGCTATTTCCACCACATCTGCAGTTACTTCCACTGAAATCTTGAACCCCTCAAAGTCATCCATGAGGGTTAGAATCAACTTCTTCCAAACTCTTGTTAATGTGGATATTTTGACCTCTTCCCATGAATCACAAATGTTCTCAATGGCATCTGGAATGATGAATTCTTTCCAAGAGGTTTATTGATTTACTTTGCTTAGATCCATCAGAGGAATCCCTAAGTATGGCAGCTATAGCCTTACAAATGTATTTCTTAAATACTAAGACTTAAAAGTCAAAAGTACTCCTTGATCCATGGGCTGTAGAATGGCTGTTGAAGACATGAAAACAACATTAATCTCTTTGTACGTCTCCATCAGAGCTCTTGAGTGACCAAGATTGGGTGACCAGCATTGTCAACAAGCAGTAATATTTTGAAAGGTATCTTTTTTTCTGAGCACTGGGTCTCAACAGTGGGCTTAAAATCTTCAGTAAACCACCATGTTATAAACAGGTGTGCTGTCATCCAGGCTTTGTTCTTCCATTTATAGAGCACCAGCAGAGTAGATTTAGCACAAATCTTAAGGGATCTAGAATTTCAGAATGGGAAATGAGCATTGGCTTCAACTTAAAGTCACCAGCTTCATTAGCCCCCAAGATGAGAGACAGTCTGTCCTTTGAAGCTTTGAAGCCAGGCACTGACTTCTTTAGCTATGAAGTCCTAGATGGCATCTTCTTCCAATATAAGGCTGTTTCCTCTACGTTGAAAGCCTGTTGTTTAGTGTAGCCGCCTTATTCAATTATCGTAGCTAGATCTTCTGGAGAACTTGCTGCAGCTTCTACATCAGCACTTGCTGTTTCACCCTGCACTTTTCTGTTATGGAGATGGCTTCTTTCCTTAAACCTCATGAATTAACCTCTGCTAGCTTCAGACTTTTCTTCTGCAGACTCCTGACCTGTCTCAGCCATCAAAGAACTGAAGTGAGTTAGGGCCTTGCTCTGGGTTAGGCTTTGGCTTAAGGGAATGTTGTGGCTGTTTGATCCTCTATCCAGACCGTTAAAACTTTCTCCATATCAGCAATAAGGCTATTTCACTTTCTTATCATTCGTGTGTTCACTGGAGAAGCACTTTTAATTTCCCTCAAGAACTTTTTCTTTGCACTCACAACTTGGCTAATTGTTGGGTGCAGGAGGCCTAGCTTTCTACTTGTTGGCTTTCAACATGTCTTCCTCACTAAGGTTAAACATTTCTACCTTTTTTTTTCTCCCTGTGGGGGCGTTTTGTTCCTGGCCTTCCACAATCTCCCAGCTGAACCCGTGCCACCCATCACTGCCTCCTCCAACCTGGTTTTTCTTTTTTTTTTTTGAGTCAGATTAGCCCTGAGCTAACATCTGCTGCCAATCCTCCTCTTGTTTTGCTGAGGAAGATTGGCCCTGAGCTAACATCTGTGCCCATCATGCTCCATTTTTTTATATGTAGGACACCTGCCATAGCATGGCTTGATAAACAGCGCCCCCAGGAACTGAACTGGCAAACCCGGGCTGCCGAAGCGGAGCGTGCGAACTTAACCATTACACCACCTGGCCAACCCCTTCGCATTTCTACCTTTTGCTTTAAAGTGAGAGACTTGTGACTCTTCCTTTCACTTGATCACTTAGAAGCCATTGGAGGGTTACTGACTGGCCTATTGGCCTAATTTCAATATTGTTGTGTCTCAGGGAATAGGGAGACTGAGGAGAGGGGAGAGATGGAGGAACAGCCGGTCAGTGGAGCAGTAAGAACACACGACATTTATCCACTTAAGTTCATCATCTTATATGGGCATGGTTTGTGGTGCCGCAAAACAATCACAATAGTGACATCAAAGATCATTGATTACAGATCACCATAACAAATATAATAATAATGAAAATTGTGAAACATTCTGAGAATTACCAAAATGTGACAGAGACACGAAGTGAGCAAATGCTACTGGAAAAATGGCACTGATAGACTTGCTCAATGAAGGGTTGCCACAAACCTTCAATTTGTGAAATACGCAGTATCTGTGAAGTGTGATAAAGCCAAAGTTCAATAAAATGAGGGATGCCTGTACGTAGTGTTGCTTCCATGAGGAAATATATTCTGAGTTTCAAACCTCTGTTTTGTAAATAGTTTGTATTATCTATTCCTATGTTATAATGTTTCTGTTTTTGGGTTACACATTTATAATGCTATATATCAGAATGCTAAAATAAAAATTTTTTAAAAATAATTTAATTATGCATATTGATTGCAATCATTGCATTATGTGGATGAGAAAGAGAGAGAGAATGATATTTATCCTAATAGTAGCTTTTTCTTACATCTTTCTCTAAATGAAGTCCAGACCCTTCCAAGACTTTAAAATATAATAAAGAGATTTTTGGAGGATTTAGAGAAAAGGCTTATTCTTAAACAGAAGTATAGTTGAACTTATTTTCTGATTTAAATAAAAGCAAATCTTAAAACCCATTACAATTTTCTAGTGTTACTTATCCTCTTTTTTCTTTCTCAATTTACTGCAATTAAATGAGGTCCCAAAATTAAATATGTGAAAGTGTTACTTTAATATTTTAAGTAGAAATTATAGCACGTTTCTTTCATATAAAAATGTTAATAGCATAAATTATAAACCCCTCTAGCACTGTCTATTTTAAAATGTAATCTGTGAAAGATATTTAATTTGGTGACCATTTTGCGATTTCGCATGAAATAATAGCATGTGAAAATTAGAATTCAAGTCTTTGATGCAACACGCTCATGCCCCGTCTCCCCCGCAGAGGGGGAAAAACAAATCTTTTAATGTCTGGAACAGCTATTAGATGTTACTCTTTTATGTGTCATTTTTGTCACTACCTGTAAAAGAATGCTGCCTGGAAAAGTTCCAGCAATGATTAAGAAAGGGCAAATATATTAACTTGAGGAATACGTGTTTTGATCTTGGCACCATCATTCAACATTATACACCTTTTCTGACCCTCCCTTCTTTCTCCATGAAATGAAGCCCCAAGTAACAATTCAGTGGCAGAACTTGGATTAGGATACAAAACTCTTGCTTCTCCATTCGTCTTTCTTCTTTGTGACAAAGCCTAAACTACATCCGCCTGAATCTCCTGCCAGTTTCCTTTAAATACCAACATCAGCCGAATCAGCCTCCTGCCAGTTATCCTCCTATGGAAAGCAAGAAGGTTTACATTCTCACTTTTGTGATGAAAAAAAATTTCTTGGCTAAACAGAGAACTTCTCACTTTGACTATTCTAACACCTTCTGTAACCTCCCTGCCTTCCCACTCAAGGCGTTTGGGCACATTGCCTCTTAAAGGGACTTTTCCCAAGGGAAGAACCCCAACAGTTACATGTGTTCTTTTGCATGTGGGGCATCTTCAGTGGAATCTGGAAACTGATAAGGCGAATGCTTTAAGGGGGATATGAAGTTAGGGTGCAGGTGGTGGCTGGTTTATGGGCTGTCTGATTAGATTTTTAATGTGTGGACTGGCAATGGGAAGCTAGTGTATTCTGATACCACCCAAACTTCCCTACTCTTGAAGCTTGGTCTTTCCTTTTCCTCCTGTTCCTTTAACTTCTATAAGCTTAGATTGTGCCCAATCCAAGCCTAGACCCCCTTTCTCTTTTTGTTCTAATGCAGGTCCTAGGAGGGCTGTGCATCCAGGTCCTGATGATGAGTAGTGGGGAAATAACCCCAGCCTCAGAGCTCATGTCCTCAGCATTGTCTCCACCCCGTCCCACCTCCAGAGTCCTCTAAGATGTGGTTCAGGCTTCATACTCTGTGGCTCCCGTGCCAACTTATAAAATACACAGTCTAGTTAGAGTCAGTATATGAATGGGTGCTACTCTGAAACTTTAATGACTCTCCATCACAAATTGTAGGCCCGAACCCATATTATCGTGATCCATGTAGCCTCTAGGGACTGAGGTCACTCGGCTTCATACTCCCCATCAGCATCAAGCATGTATCAGGAGCTCTGTATATTCACTTATTTAAGTGAAATAAGAATAAGAATGACAGCATTTTTTCAGCTTATGTCACTGTCATTGTTGCTGATAGTGTGAATAATACTAATACTAATAAAGACATCAGAGCATCTCGAAAGGTTTACGGGTTTGTTTGAAGGATGAAGAGCGTGGAGAGAACTCTTGATTGCATTCTGCTCTGCAGTAGGCTAGGCCAAGAAAGGAGAACTCCTTAGCAAGGAAGCGAAGATATCAAAGCTCATGTTTTGCAAGCTTCACAGAACAGATGATATAGTAGAACAGCTCATTCCTTCCCATCCGCACCCTCCTGGCTTCTTGTTCAGAAGTGAATAGCGTGTGCCTTGACCCTCCTGAGATAGTTCCTCTTTAAGACAACCGCTAAGTGAGCCATGCCCAAGAATGGAAAAACATTTTTTTCATTAGGAAAAGAATGTTGATAGGAGCCTTTCTGGCAGTTTGTGTGTGTGTGTGTGAGTGTGTGCACGCACGTGCATTTGAGAGTCAGAGAGAGTGAAAGAGACTATGAATCAATGCATATTAAATGTGGGTGGAGGGAATATTTTGTGTTTCTGATAGCCCAGTGAGAAACTCAGGGCATAATTTCCTATGTAATCACTGTCAGAGGGTGGTATGGTTTAGGTATTTGTTAAAGGATTATTTTATGGAAAAATGCATTCCATCTTCCAAAGCTGCATTAGAAGTGATCAAGCTTTTGGAATAGCTTATTGGGGAGCTAGGTTCTGCTATATAGATTTTTTTTATCAGGCAATGTTGTAAAAGCTGTGTGTAAGCTGAAGCAACGAAAGTGCTCGCTGACTTGGATAACATTTTTCATACATATAAGAAAAGGAAAGAACTGGAAATCTAGTTTTGCACTAGGAATAACTTTCTGAGCAGAGTATTTAAAAAAGTGAAATAAAAAGGGCCCAGGTTTCATTTAAATTGAATGGAAAGTTTAAAGAATGCAGCCAAGTTTACAATAATAAACCTTTTTCCCTCTCTGACTTTTTTGATGGAGTTGGGGTAGTTTTCGTGGGAGATAAGGTCTGGTGCCTTAAAGTCAAAGAAATAGTAGCCAGTGTAAAAAAGAAAAGAAGTTTTTGAGGAAAGTGGGAGAGGTGGAAATGCAAATTTTGTTTCTTTGATAAAAGTTTTCCAAAGAAGAGAGAAGTGACAGAGGAAAACCAAAAGAAAGTCATCTTGGTACAGGGCGTACCAGCTTGTAGCCATAGCTGGAAAACAAATAGCAGGGCAAACTCACCTTGTGTAGACATTTTCTCTTCTCTGGCCTCTGGTGCCCAATCTTATCTATTTTGTTCCTTTTCCGTGTCCTTTATTATGGTCTCTCTGTCCCTCCGTGTTCTCCTATCTTCTCTCTGCCTCTTCATGTCTTTCGTTTTTTGGCTCTCTTATCTAATTCCTCAATGTCTGAAGTTCATTTATGTTTTATAAAGAAACTACAAATTGTAGGATAAGAAAATGAAAGTTTTTTTTTTTAAAGCTGTTTGACATAAATCACTAGGGATTTTTCAGTAAAAAAAAAAAGAACATAGAAAATATTGGAAATTTGGTCACATTTAATAGCCCAATATATTTCTGAATATGGAGCATATAAGACCTGGTTAATCAGAGCTTCCTGAAAACATTATTTTCATTAATAGTATACAATAGCATTTTAGCTCTTTCAAACAAACTTTTAGATAGTCATTTAATCTTGATAATAATGTGTAACCACATGTTCTTTTTCTTACAGCTTCACCTGTTACAAGTCTGCCTGTCCGAGAGGAAATGATGGCAAAATATTCTAACCTTCCTTTGGAGAGTCATAACATATCACTAACTGGTAAATGTATTGTGTTTCAAATAAGAAAATGCCCAAATCAGTTTTTATTTTTAATTAAGCCACTGCTTTTTCCCTCATGAAGTGCTAGCCCCTGCTCACAGTCTGGTGGGAGAAACACACCAGCACCTTAGACAATTATAACACAGAATGGGAGTCTAATGAGATGAGTGTGGTGTGCTGTGTGTGCAGGGAGGAGGCGGCTAGTCCACACGTGGGAGAGCTAAGAGAGGCCCTCTGGAAGAGGGATGCTGGCAAGACGGAAGGGTTCACTCTGATTCGCAGAGACTCTTCTGTTTTCATCAGTTCTTGCTGGTACATCCATTCAAATCATTCTGCATTGGGAGGAGATTTCATGTATTTACTGGAAGACCTTTAGGCAGAGAAATTAAAGATGCTATCAATGAGTCAATGACAATGCTATGAAAGAACAAATGAAGAATTGTGAAATAAAACTCAGCTCTGTTTTCCCTTTTTCACAGTCTTGGATTCCAGTGTTTCAAAAGTAATCTCAGAGTTCTTTAAATGAGTAAGAGTAGTCATCTGTTTTAGTAACAATATTAAAAGTATAATTAGAATTTTAAAAATTTTACACTTGTTTTGTCAAGTCAGTAACAAGTTTTAACCAATTATGTGTCCAGTCTTTAACTGTCCTCTCGTCTTAAGACTGTTTCTCTGTTTCTGTTTAATATGAATAAAAGGTGTGCTTGCCCCACCCCCCACCGCCATCTGATACCAATGGAATGCTGGCACTGAGCTTTTGGTAGAACATTTTTATGACTGTGTAGCTCCTGTTTGTTCCCAGCTGTCCCCATTCCAATCATTGGAGTTTATTCTTACTTATAAAAAGTAATTGGGGCACTCTTGTATTGTTTCTTGTTCTTTTACTTTTTGCATGTTCTACTTGTTGGTTTCTTCTGTTAGAAATGTTTCTTTAAGAGAGATTCACGTGAAAAGATCTAAGTTTGCGGATCCTTTGACCAGCCTGGTGATGCTGGCAGCAACACATCCCTCACTTCCCCCGTGTAGCTGGAGGCTGGGAAAAACATGCGCAGATGAAGAGCAGGAAATGGACATTTTGGTTGTTGTCAGGCTGGTTACTTACTTACTTACTTAACCTGTCTGGATGGTTTAACTCCTAACCACTCTTTTATTCTACTACTGCTATTAAAACCAGCACAGTCATATGCCACGTAAAGATGTTTTGCTTAAGGACAGACTGCATATATGATGGTGGTCCCGTAAGATTAGGGCCACATAGCCTAGGTGTGTAGTAGTCTATACCACCTAGGTTTGTGTAAGTACCCTCTATGCTGTTCACACCACAAAATCGCCTAATGATGCATTTCTCAGAATGTGTCCCATTCGTTAAGCAGCTCACGATTGTACTCCTACTGTTATGAAGAGACCAGATGTTCACAATTGTCCACTTCTTGCCTTCTGCCTTGGCATGACCAAACTTAAGTCAGGCTTCTCTTCCTCCTGGGCCCCTGAACTTCAGCTTCCCCCGAGTCTGAGCGAGCACTAATGTGTGACCGCAGCCCAGGCACGGGCGGTCCGCTTCCACCCACCACTGATTTGCCTCATTTCCTCCCGAAAGTTCCTGCTAGCTGCTTACCCCTCCCTGTAAAAGAAAAGCCTTTTTCTGTTTGATTTCGAGATGCTTACAGATCCAAAGTTTGGAACATTTTCCTTCTGGCAATAGACTTTTTGAATAAAGTCTCTCCTTATTCAAGTCTAGATTTGTTGTTATTTGACAAAAGAAAAGATTTGACATTAATTTTGAAACACTGGAGTTCTGAGCTGTGACCGAGACGTTTGCATTTTCATGTGGGCTGTTGTTCTGGTTGCCTTCCCATCACAAAGTTTGGTCTTAGAAACTACCTTTGCTGAAATAGAGAATTTAAATCTGAATGCATTGATGGTTATTTGGTACCACAGGCTTTCTTCTTATTGATATCACTAGGATTTTTAATCTACTTTGTGAATGGAAGGTTTTCCTAGTGTCATATCATTGTTTATTTGAATTGGGCTTATAACATTTCTATACTGTTTTTATTGTTTTCTCTTTTCATCTGGCCATTTTAGAAGCTGATCTCTTTGTTGGGATAAAATGTTTCCTGTAAACAGATTTCAAATGTAATACATTAGTTGCAAATTTTGGACCAGCATGGCAACATTCGCCCAGCTCTTAGCACTCTTATTTACCCAAACATGCTTGGGACTGGGAAACACGGGGTCCTCCTGTACATGGGAGAGTGAAAAACATGACCTTTGATTCATGAAAGCGTGGTTGTTTACTTATTTTATGTTTTTAAACTGTTACTAATTATTTGCTTAGCAGATACATAGTGTTGCCTATGTCCCATGTATATGTTTCTAAATATAGCTTAATTTAATCCTCATAACTGTATGCAGTGGTCCTGTTACTATTTGTAATTTGCAGATGAGGAAAAGAAGGCACACAGGCATTAAGTGAATCGACCAAGGAGCCCCGTTTTAAACCCAGGCAGTCTGGTACCAGGGGCCGTGCTATTAGTCATTATACTATGCAGCCTTTCTTAATGCCCAATTACCCATTTCTTTCAACAGTGTTATTAAAACAATCATACACATTTTAAGGAAATGTACATTAGTTTAGTAACTATGTAGAAAGCTTCGAAAACAAAGCTATTCTAATTGCCTTATTCTTAAATAGACTTGTCATAGAAATTGCATTTGCTGAGATGAGTGTATTTGTGAAAGCATAATTGACTTGACTAAGAATAGAAGTTTTTTTTCCTTTCTGCTGTCACTAGGTTTTTAAAACTGATCTTTTGATAATGGTCTATTTTTATATCACTGTGTATATCAAGTTTCCCATTGTCAGTATTTGGAATTCATTGTTTGCGTTACAGCAATTAGAAGGTTTTGTTATTGTTACTTTTATTGTTTTCTTTCCCTCTGTTTATTATAGTGTTTGGTATCTCAATCAGTGTGTTATAGTTTAACTGAAAAGGTTAAAATCAAAACATTGGTTAGCAGTTTTCTTGACCACCTTGGTAATGTTGGCATGAGCTCTCCCCAATGGCACGTGTTGTTTACCATGGTGAGATGTGAGCCGCTGGCCTGGCAAGGTCCTGGTGATGCAGGGACGTTGGCAGAACAGTCGCTGGAGGAACAGATATGCAGTTAAGGTACGGAGGAAAATTTGGAAGACCAATCAAGGTCAGGAAAGGTAGTCATGTTGCCTAGAGCCAGCCAGGCAAGAGGTCTGGGTTAGGATCACTCGGATTCCAGGGGCAGCTGCCCGGGCAACGAGATTGAGGAAAAGAAGCGAGAGTCCCTTACATTTGGCTGATCAGGCACTTTGTTGTCGAGAAGATCCTGGAATGACTCCATTGAGATGCAGATATTTGTGATGTTTCTCAGGGCAGACTGCCAGTCATCGCATCTTGCGTAAAGACTGTTGACGTCCAGGGAAGAAAGTGTTTGTCAGATTATTACTAAATGCTATAACCTCAAATTACGTATTACATTGTTGGAAACAAGAAGAAATACGCTTTTCTGAAATTCAAATGGAACCATGTACCTTTTAAAATTTTTCTTTGAAATGATCTTAAGTCAGTTAGTTAAGAAAGTAGAGAAATAACCATTAAATGTGATACTAATTAAAGTGGAAGAAAACAGTGACCAGCAGGAACTTTGTTTAATAAAATACAGCCAGCATCTTTCCTTGGCTAATTTTAGCACTTTTGCCAAAATATTGCTGAATCTTTGATGAATTTTGTTTGGTAAACCTGGCTTCATTTGTGTAGAAGCCATCCACATTTTTTAGTATTTCCCTTTCTTTTGAGGATGCCTGTATAAAATTTCAAAAGTTTGAGAATGAACTGTGCTTATATAACACCAGCCACATAGTTCCTAGGTCTTTGGGGCTCCTATAGGTATATATATACACAGACACTTTTATATATATATATATATACACACACATATACTTTTATTGTATACTTTTATGCTCAAGTTGGAACTACATCCTTTCGGGCTTCTCTGTGTACTTGGTGATTTTATGTTTTAAACTTATGGGATTCGGGAACCACATGCATTTTAGCCTGTAACCCATCAGTATTGCACTTATCAGATGGCATATAAATAACTTGTTGACAGAGTCAGTGAAAAAAATAGGATGATCGTGATATTTTATTTCAATATGAGATTTAATTTGGGAGGGGGTAAAAATTACAAGAACGAAGGAGCGATGTTCTTGTGTTATTTTACAAATTTTGAATGTTAAGTTTAAGATGATGTATTTATTCTTATTCAGAGGAGTTATTTTATAAAGTCAATTCAACCGCATCTGGTAAGAAGCATCACATAAATGGAGCAACAGCATGTTCCAAATAGGATTGATTGCTTCACTTGTATGCAGGATGTTGGCCTCATGTTAGGGGGCTTCCGTTTCTGTAAGGACTCTGGATGCTCTGTCTCTATTTTAGGATGTAACTTGGGACCTGATTGCCTTCTGTGGTAAGATGAAAGAGAGCTGCATGTTCCCTCTCTGCTTCAGTCATGGTTGTCCCATTCTACCAGGTTTATATGTGGTAGTGGACTTAATTCTCTTTAATATGAGTTTCCGCTTCTAAAACATGTTTGGAAACATTGTCCTCTGCAAGAAATTTTAATTGGCTTTTTTAAAAAAAGTAAAGTAACAAAGTAGACTTTTATTTCAAGCAGTATAATTCCTAGATGGACCCATTAAGGACTAACTCCTGTCATTTCTCTGAAGACTCCAAATTCTTCAAAGGTTCATATACTTTAAAAATTTTAACTATGAAAATGAGACAGTTTTTAGGCAGATATAAATTATTGTATGATTTTAAGAATAGTCTTTTTAAAGTATAGTTCAGCAACGGAGCAAATGGGTATAGTCTTGGAAACAGATGTCGTGGATGTTTTTGCAACACTTTAAGATAGCAGGAATGCATTGCAGTTGGGGGGGTTTGAGGAAGTTGAAACATTGTCCATTGAGTTCAATGGAAATGTTAGTTTGTTGGCTAACCACAAATATTTTAAAGTTTGACGTAAAACTTTTTACATATTTTTGACGCTTGTGATTTCCTGATAAGAAAGAAAGCAAGCTGCAGAAGCACCTGCAAAGTATTATAAGAAACAGTGAGATAGCAGTTAGGGCTTGGAGAATGGCCTGCCACAGAGAAAGACTACATTCCACTTTTAATAGAAGCATTCAGTTAAAAGTGTGAATGTTTAAAATATGTCCATCACACCATTCATCTATCATCACATTGCTATGTTACTACATTATGCATTTGTTTCATCTTCTATAAATATTTTCTTTCATGTAAAATCTTGGTTCAGAGGCTGGTCCGGTGGTGTAGCGGTTAAGTTCGTGTGCTCTGCTTTGGCAGCCTAGAGTATGCTGGTACGGATCCCGGGAGCAGATGTGTGCACTACTTATCAGGCCATGCCGTGGCAGGCGTCCCACATGTAAAATAGAGGAAGATGGGCACAGATGTTAGCTCTGGGCCAATCTTCCTCAAAAAGTAATCTTGGTTCAGTATTTTGAAAGTGATGAAGAAAATTCCATTGTTATGAAATTTCATATCTTTGAGAGTTGATATATACTGTTGGTCATGAGAATATGGACTCAGCCACACCTAAATTTGAGATTCACCTCTGTCGTTTTCTTGATATATTATCTGGGGCAAGATAGTCAACCTCTCTTTGCATCAGCTTGCTCATCTATGAAGTAGGAATGATAATAAAGGGGTTTATCTCATATAATCAGTATATAACTTTTACGAGATACATAATAGCTTTTGTTATATTCTCCAATGAGTTAAATGGTGAGAAGAAGTAAGTGGGCAGTTATTCAGACATTAATATATTACTAAAACTTTCCTTATTATAGCCCATTTAATCCTTTCTACAGTCTCATGATATGTGTTGTCCCATTTTACAAATGAGGAAACTGAGGTGTCCAACATACAAATGCTTTGTTTTGCTCTGTGAGTAACCTTGAGCAAGAAACCCCGGAAGCTGGGCTGCTCCCTTGTGGAATGGGGGTGATAGTTCATAGTCTAACGTCCTGCTGTGTTAGGAGGCTCCGATAAGCCACATCCCTGAAAAGAGCATGGTACCCTAGCATCACCTTCTGGAATATCAATATGTCTGTAATGCCTCCTGCTAGTGTTTTCAGGCTGGGTACCCCACCTGGGGTCCCGGGCCCAAGAAAGGGCCTTTTCAGGAAAGAATTCAAGTGAGAGCCACAGAATAAAGTACAAAACAGTTTTATTAAGTTTTCTTGAGCAATTAAGCAAGACTTAGGTAAGGGAAAGGACAGGCTGCAGAGAGCCTGGGCTGTCTCGGAAAGCAGAGAGAGCAACCTCGAGCTGGGTTGAAGGGGATTTTTTAGGGGACTTCAAAGGGACGTGGGCGCAGTAGCTGGGGACTGGATCTCGGGATGTGATCAGCTGGCTGATTGACTTTGGAACTGCGTGCTCAGTTTGTGGTCCCTCTGCGAACCGAGTGGTTTGCAGCAGGCATGGACGGGCTGTTGACTTGCTCTATGTTATAAGGTGTGTGGCAGACTTCAGGTGGTTGTGGCTTCCTGTATGTGCACACTTGTCTCAGCTAGGGCCTCACCTAGCCCACCAAGATGCCTGTCTCACTAGGAGTGATAATCCTGCTATACCTCCTTGCCAGTGCTCCTCCAATAAAGATGGTTTGTCATCAGCCCCACAAGGTGCCAAAGAAATAATGCAAGAGTCAGAATAGACTTTTTCTGGGTGCTCCAGCCTCCAGA
Source organism: Equus przewalskii (assembly GCF_037783145.1). Lineage (NCBI taxonomy): Eukaryota > Metazoa > Chordata > Mammalia > Perissodactyla > Equidae > Equus > Equus przewalskii. Next base: position 20,932,273 of record NC_091850.1, read on the forward strand.
ACCTCCTGAAATTCCACAACCTGCGGTGAGGCCTGGGTGTCCTCCTTCCAAGCAGGCTGGCCTGCCAGTGTAGACTTGGGCTACTGATGAGAGCCACTCAGCTCAGACCTGAGCAAAAGGCTCACAGAAATCTCCAATGTCTGGAGCAATGTCTGAAGAGAGTTTTACAGGATGCGGAAGAGTTTTGTGGAGACTTCGGTGGATGGTCTGTATACCACATACCCTAGACATTTTGACCTTCTGAGGCCCCTTCCTTCTCTGTAAGTTAAGATTTCCTTTCACACACCAGTAAGTGGATAAACCAAACCAGTTCAGCCTTCCCAGGATCTATGCATTGCCAACAAAGACTGTAACTGCTATGAGCAGAGACTACAGAAGTGCAGACTCCTCCATATGGGTGGAGTCATGCAGTGTTTGTCCTTCAATGGCTGGCTTATTTCACTTGTAATGGTGTCCTTGGGGTTCATCCATGCTGTTGCATGTTGCTGTATTTCCTTCTTTTTTTAAGGCTGGGTGATATTCCATTTTGTGTATATACCACATTTTTGGGGCCTGTTCACCATCAATGGACATTTAGATTATTTCTATGTCTTGGCTATTGTGATATGAAGTGTCTAAAATAGTCAAACTCATAGAAGCAAAGAGTAGAATGGTGGTTGCCAGGGGCTGAGGTAGGGGGAAGTGGAGAGGTATTAATCAAAGGTGCTAAGTTTCAGTTAGGCAAGATGTATAAGTTCTAGAGATCTACTGTACAGCATTGTCCTTAGCGATAATACTGTATTGTACACTTAAAAATCTAAGATGGTAGAGCTCATGTTAAATGTTCTTGCCACAATTTAAAAAAAAGATGCTTTTTTGGCAAATGGAAGGTATCTAATCAGAGCAATTAAATAATCTGTTTTGCTTTAGAAGGACAACTTTGGTGTAGTTATGGAAAATACGTGGAGGAAAAGAAACTGCGGCTAAGAGAAGTTAGGAGGTCATTTCTCTGGTCCTGGTGAAAGATACTGAAGGTATAAGGGGGGAAAAAATTTTCCTTGATCCTCTTAGAGTCCCTGACTGGGTCTGAAAATTAAACTCACAAAGACAGATTAATAGGAAAAAGTAAACAAAATTATTTAATGTAAGTTTTATGTGACACAGGATCCTCCATAAGGAAATTAAGGCCTGAAGAAATAGTTAAACCTGAGTATTGTTTGCTAAGTTTGGTGAAGAGCGGACAGTCTTGGGAATGTTTGATAGGTCAGAGAGTATGAGATAAGTGTAATTAACTGGGGGAAACTTAGCAAGGTGAATTTGTTAGGATTCTTCTCCTTGTCCCTTTGTCTTCGGGGATAAGGATGCTCCTTTCCTCCAGGGTTAGGGAAGGCACCTCCCACCTGAGGGTTTTATGACCTGTTTCAGGGGAGAACAGCAGGGGGAAGGTCAGAGTGACCTTCCTACTTCTGTTTTCTCAAACTCCTTCAGCTTCAAATATTCAATAGGGCAAGCTTCTCTATTTTGGTGGTAGCACATCCTGAACTCGTCAAAGGCCTATAGTAGGGAGGGTTGGAGCCAACTGAGCAGATTTGATTGGCATCTCAGAGCTGGAATCAACTGAATTCTACTGCATGTCAGTCAGTGTTATGGGTCAGGGGAGGAGAAAGTTAGTGCATTCCTTTGGATATATTGAATTTGAAGTACCAATGGGATAGCTAGGTTTGGATGCCCACTCGAGACTTAGAGCTATGGACTTAGGGATCAAGAAGGAAGTCTTGATTGGAGCCAAGAGTTTTGCAAATAAAGGGTATTAGAGATAATAGTTGAATCGAACATGGGAGTGTCAAATTGAAAAGTGAAGAGGCTGGAGAGCAAAGTCTCACAGGACACCAACTTTTATGGGCAGTTGGAAGAGTTGGTGTGGCTACCAAAATGTTAGGATCATGAAACAGAAGCAAAGTAAAGGGAATTTCAAGGAGTAAGTAGTCTTTGGCAATATCTGATATTTTGGAGACATCAAACAAAACATGAGCTCTGAAAAGAGCTCATCAGGTTAAACAGTTAGGCCATTTTTAACCAAAGAGAAAGCACTTTCTGTAATGTGGTCAGTAAGATACCAGAGTACGCTGTGTTGAAATGAGTATGTAGGTGAAAATAGGGACTGTGTGTCGAGAACTCCTTCATGAAATTGACTAATGAAGTAAATTTCTTTGACATGGAGACAAGACTAAGTTTTAAGGGTGCACCAGAGCAAAAGGTGAAGTGAAGAAAATTTACAGAAAACAGCAGCTCAGGACTAAATATAGTAAATCTTGAAATATTTTCTCCTGTTACTAGTACCTAGTGTCATTTCTGGCATGTAGTAGATGCTCAGCACGTATGCTGAAATGTGTAAATCCCTTCAGTTTTACTGATTCCATTTTTTCACTATACAATTGTATCTTGTTAAGGTCTCTCTATAACTAAGATTTTCTTTTTTTCCTTTCTTTTGGAGCATAAAATTCAATTCAGCCATTTTGGAATTAAACAAGCAGTTATTTCAAGCGTGTGCTCACAAAGCACTTCACAGTAGCTGTACTTGACTGTTTGCAAACTTTGCACCTGGTCGTTGCTTAAGGAAGCATTTTTGTAAAGTTTTAAATGTAACTAAAAGTGATGTTCTGCTATTTTAAGTTCGATTTGTTTTTCTTTCTGCAGTTTGGCTCTGCATTCTGCTTTTAGTGATATGATACTGTTGGGCATGAAATTGAGAAATGTATTTACATAAGGCAGTGCCCTCTCCCAATGCAACCCTTTCCTCCCCCTTAAGAGTAGCCACCACTTTTCTGATTTTTATATAGTCACTTCCTTGCTCTTTAAGATTGCCTTGTTACCCAGCTGTGCATCCCTAAATATTATAGTTTTACTTTGTTTTTTAGAGGCGTGTTTTTTAAGTATCTTATTTTTAAGTTTCTCTCTCTCTCTTTTCTAATTTATCTGTTGAAAAAATCAGATCATTCGTCTTGTAGAGTTTTCTCACAATCTGGATTTTGTGGATTACTTTCGTGGGGCATAGTTTAACATGTTTTGCCCTCTTCTGTGTTTCCTGTAAAAGTGGTAATTGGATCTAGAGACTTAGTCAGTTTTACCCGCCTGCCCCCTTTACTTTTTTTTTTTTGACAAGATTACTTCCTAGGTAGTGGGGCGTTCCTTAAGAGACACACACTTCTGCTTTTGAGGTGATTGCGGCAGTGGATGCAAAATGTCTAGATCCATGATTCACTAGGGGTTGCAACTCATTGTTTTATATTTCTATGATTTCTCCATTTATTAGCTGGAATTCTATAAAGAGAAAGATTTCCTCCTCTATTATTTAGTTACCAGTGGCACATTTAGTGTAGGAGGAGCAGTGTACTTGTTTGATATTTTCCCTTTATTGACCACTGTTCAAAATAAACAAAGTTGGCTGTATGTATCCTCCATAAGTGGGGGATATCTATATCTATATCTATGCATTTATATATAGAAATAGCACCTCATGGCTTTGTACTGGTATTTCAAATTCAGTGAAAATTCAAGACTCTGGAATGTTTATTTAAATTCTTCTGTCTTATATTTCTATCTTTATCCAATCCCTGTGAGTTTTTAAGGAATAAGAAGACTGGGAATTTTAGAATTAGTGTGTCACACGAACCCACATTATACATAATACATTCTTGTGATAGCTGCCAATAACATACTTACTGAAAGCATTTAAAACAGTCATTCTGTTCTCTCTCCACTAATTTTTGTTTGTTTTAACTGTATTGTTTCTACACTATCAGAACATATGGCTCTCCTTTAATACAATACTCTTTTCCCTACATCCTTGTCAGTTAGAGATTTTAAGGAGATTAAGATCATAGCCTTAGGCTTTTGTCATTCTGTTAATGTTGTAACACAACTTTTCTTCAGCTGTGCCTATGAAAGAGAATAATAAAGGGAACCAAATCTACTCCAACAGAGGAATCATTCTTCAAAGAAATGTTACATTAAGAAACTGTCGATAGAAGCAGTATTGTTGATGATTTGAACTGTTTCGTTTATTGGGTTTCTCCTAACTGTAACTTTCATATCTTTTTTTGTTTTCTTTTTGTGGCTAATAGAACATTCTGATGTGCCAGTGGAAAAAAATATCACTTTACAAAGACCTTCTAACGTAGAACTCATATGCCAATTCACAACATCTGGGGATTTGAATTTAGTAAATGTCACTTGGAAAAAAGATGATGAGCTACTTGAGAGTAATTATATGATCAATATAACAGGAAGCATCATGTACACCCTATACACGTGAGTACACAAAATTTTAACCTGCATGGCTACGTTAAATTCTAAATACTTTTGCTGACTGCGCATTCTTTCCTTTACTGTCACTTGAATGCTATGCTAATAGTCTAATTTGCATATTTACAGAATTATTTTGATTAATGGCTGAGTCTTGATTTTCATTAAGAAGAGTTTTGAGAACTAAGCCTATATTAATAACCTAAATTGTCTTTAGGGTCACCATCATTAATAGCAAACAGATGGGAAGTTATTCTTGTTTCTTTGAAGAGGAAAAGGAACAAAGGGGCACATTTAATTTCAAAGGTCAGTACTAATAATTTATAGAGTAATAACTTCAGCATTATATTCTTAGAATTCTAATCCCCCAATTTTTAATTATTACAACACTAAACGTAATGCGGCTGAAAGAAAATCATATGCTTTCCATTGAATCATAAGTGGTGACCTTGAAAATGGAGCTTCCCAGTGCCTTCTCAGTGGTAGAATTTGCATTTCCCAGTCCACTCCCACCCCTGCCTCCCTCCCCCCATTTAAAGCACAGGTTTAGTTCCAAAGACTGAGCTGCCAGGTTGTGTGTAAGTCATGGCAGTCTCTTGAACTTATCTATATTTAGCCCTCTAAACTCAGAGCTTCGATAATATTCCTCTAGGCGTCTGAGTTGCTGTACTTCTAGACTGTGACAATATGCCTTGGTGTTGTGTGTCACTGGCTCCAGAACTTGGGATTTTAGGGATCCATAAAATTTTAAAATGATGTGGAGGTGTGCAAAAGGGTTGCCTGCTTTTGATCTTATCAAGTTAAGGACAAACCCTGGAATATAATCCACAGCTCTCTCCTGTGAAAACAAACAAATCAAAGTATTTTACATTTACGGTCATTAAATCAAAACTTTAAAGGTCTTGATCTCATGATAAAGACTAGTCATTTGAGTTGGATAAGTATTTGGGAAATGTGGTCTGTTGCCATATTAACTATTTTGGGCTTTGTTTCACGTTAATTTCCCAGTGTACATGAGAAATTGTTCTTTACTTTTCCTAAAAATTGTGAAGTCTAGCTAGCTGCTCTGAAAAAATATGGATACTGTCCCCAAGGCTCCATCCATAGCCAAATGGCCTGCTTCATCATCGCCGTGATTTAAAATGGTTTGCCCCTGTATTCCCTCTGCACTCACGGGATCACTTCCTTCATGTGGTTTTGTAAATGTTCCTACTTGGTAAATATAATAAATCCTTATATTTATACACTTTGGTCTCTCCAAAGGCAGAAACTAGTATCATTCTTTGATAATTTTGATCACGTACATTCTCTTTTAACCTTCTTTGCTCCTTTTGCCTATTTTAACTTAGTGAAGTATAGATACACATGTATGTTTCCTTCTTCTATTCCTTCCCTTTTCCTTTTCCTTTCCCTGTCTTTTTATCTCCCTCCCTCCCTACTTCCTTTCTCCCTCTCTCCCTCCCTTTCTTTCCTAATGAGCTTAAAGGATATTAAGCACATGCACACATACACCCAGACACACACACACACACACAATCCTAGTAAACATTCTATCAGTCTCCTTTAAATATGTAAAGAAAGCCTACAGGTCTTGAGGACATACTCATCAAATCTTGAGACTTAAAGTGCCTCCAGGAGATTGAACTGTAAAAATTGCTATTTTTCCTTCTAAATAGCACTGTTTTCTAGAAATATGTACTAGTCTTGCCTGTTCAAAGTTTAAATGTTGAATATATTACATTTTTTCTTATTAGCTCTCTTATAATAAATTACTTACATTATTATTTGGAAGTGATCATTCCTGTCTCTAATGTAAAGATCAGCAGAAGCATTTTAGTTTCCAATATACCAATTCATTTAATGCCACACAGTCTTAGAGAAAGCCTCTTGGTTCCTATCTATTTTGAGATAACTAGGCTGATACTGGCTGGTGTCAGAAGCAGCAACACAAGGCTAAGAGGTTTGAAATCCAGTGCTTGAGGAATGCAAAGAGCCACTGAATATTTCCTTTTTTTCTTTTCATAGTTTTCTTGAAGCAGTTTAGTTCATTTTACTAGTTTTTAATGCCCGTTTAACATTAATGTAACTTTTAAGTATACACTGTGTCTTGAAGATATTTATAAAATTAACAAGTTGGGCCCTTCCAGATCTTATTTGGTAAAGTAATAATTCTCTGTAATTCATCTAAATTGAATATTGCTTGGAGAAATCATTTCGTCTGAGTACAATTTAAAGGCATCTGCAGAACGATTCATATTGTAGTTGTTATTTAATTAGATCTGTAAGGCGTATAGAATGGTGTATATTTTTATAAATATTCTATTATACTCTTTCTCCACATGGGTTGCTTATGGTCTTTCCTAAGAAGAAGGATTATCTTCCCTTAGCAGCACTACAATTAAGTGTGGATGAAAAGCCTGTTTTATCTTCTACTTTAAATTGAGCCAAAAAAAAAAATAGAAGTAAGTCCTGCTATTGACTACTTGAGTCAACTATAGTGCTTGAGTCTGAGTCCTCAGAACAATTCATCAGCAAAGTCCCTGCTTCTGCCTTTATGGGAGTTGGTTGATTTATTACTACAAGATTGTAAAAGGGCCTCAGCATCGCTGATTAGTATGATGCAGGAGAACCTACTGGCTTTGTGTGTTGGGCTGTTGATGTCAGTACAGGGGAGATAGTAAAAGGGCACGCTGGAAGCTTGCAACTGCTAATATGTCATTGATCACTTTTCCCCCAAAAAACATGAGTGATGGTCCACAATGTTTCTTAGTAGTGGGTTAGATTTTCTGAGGTAGTTGGTAAAAATTTCCATAATATTCATCAATGTTAATCTCTTAGTAGAAAGATGCAAAGACGCAGAAATTTAGTTAGTAAAGGATAAGTAATAAGACATGGAACTTTTGGAAGTTATGGTGATATTTTGATAGTACCAAGTGCTAAAACTGTCTTGGCCCAGCCATCTGTCTTCACTGGGAAGTACCCAAGGAGTCAAAGTATGGGAGAGTAGCATCATAGAATCAGTTGGAACTTCAGCTTCAAATGCCAGTGTCCCTTTAAGCTGCCTTTGACCATATGGAAGAATCTTTTTCTTAATTTGATAGTACCCAGTTATCTTTGAACCAAAAATGATACTTAGGCCAATTTGTTCTAGTCCCTGAGTATACGCATATAAATCTCCAATCTTACAACTCCATAGAGCTTTCCCTTTCACTGGATAGATCCTTGACCCCCATCTTCCTAGACACTAGTCTAAATCAGCAATTTCACCATCTTCAAACCTGGATTCTTCCAACCCCAAGGTTCTCATTTGTCCTGCTTTATCCAAAGTTACAAAAGGTCAACAAGGCACGTTGGAATACTGTATCACTATCCTTATATGCATAAGTATTTCCAAACATAAGCAGTGGCCCAGAACCAACTGTGACCTTGGAGGAGTGAAAACAAATTAATGTTCCCTGAGCATAGTGCATTTTATAATTTAGACCCACGCTCCTGTTATCCGGCATAGATAGCAGAGCAGAGCAGTGGGTAATGTTATCTTGGCCATTAATCTAGTGGATAGTCAACAAAACAGAAGATATGAAAAGAAAACACAGTTTGGGTTTCAGTTTCTCTGTGGCATCACTCACTCAGTCAGTGTCAGTTATCTGCAGTCTCCGACCTGATCTTATTTCAATGGTATAGTTTAATAGTGTAGGCATGTGTTCCTCACCCAAACCTCATAGAATACCGAAGATTTTCTTGAAAAGCCCCTTTCAGCCACCAGCTGTGCTTCCCAAACCTGTGCCTCTTACAGGCTTACTGAAAAACAGTCTTCTGCCATGTTTTCCCCCCAAATGTTGCCTTTCTTCCACTTTAGATTCTTAGCCTGTGGGTATATTTCAATATTTTGATCATATTTCAACACATGTTTTTCTGTTAAAGCATGACCTAATTTCCAGAAAGAAGCATACTGAGATTGAGAAATAGGATATGTGGGAGATAAACAGCCTGGGAAAGCAGAAACTGTGCCCCCAACTGGTGCCTAATACAACCAGTTTCAAAGTCCGCCTTCAAAGGAGTGCTTGTTTTAAGGTGAGCCTAGCCTGGCTGCAGGAGTAACTTCATCAGAGCTGCACTGTTAAAGAGCAGTGCTAAAGATGTACGTGTTGTACCTCTCCATATGGAATTCAGGAATTATGGCTCTGCTCCGTCTGAGATTTGGAAGGAACCTTGTGGCTTCTGAAAAGAATCCCTATGTTAGCCCAGCTCAGATCCATGCTTAATCCCCAGGTCTTTAGCTGAAGCCTCTCCTTAAGCAGAGTTGATCTTTCCAAGTGGGACTTTATCCCTCAAATGCCTCTGTGTCCTCATACTTCATTTAAGACTAAAACCACACCAGGTATTGGGTATCTTGGAAGGTGGTATTGAGCTGATAGATTGATAGTGCTTTGTCAGGAGACCCAAGAATGACTTGGTTTTCACTCGGTCCAATCATTCCTCCTCTTAACAAAATCTCAAATATGGAAATATACACAAAAAGGACACACCAAAGCAAAGGAATATTTTATTATTGGCCAGCCTTGGCCACAAACCTTGCTGAAATTGTTGGAAGCCTTGACCACATGGACGGCTTCTTTTTCCTTAGTTGGGTCTTACTAAACCTTAAAAAAAAAAAAAGCAGAGTCATCTCTTCCTTCACAGCCCAAGCTCAATTTGGTATTTCCTACTCTAGAAGGAGGATACTCTCTCCTGAACCCGAAAAAACATGCTGAGCATGGGGCTGCGTTCTTTCTATCTCCAAATTCCCAGCCCTAGACAACAGGGCCCAATCAGTGCCCTAGAACATGATCACTCCAGGACAATCCTCCTCTCTAGTCTGGAAAATTGGAGAGTTGAATGAGGAGGGAATTTATATCCAGGTCACCAGGGACTTCAGTCCACAGGCCACTGCCCAGCCTTCAATTGCCACCGCCTCCAGCGTCTAGTGGCGAAACTCCTACCATAAGAAAAATGAAACAGAACAAAGTGTTCTGTGGTTCAGCCTCATTTAAGCCTTTAATATTTTGACATTTCAACTTATTGTCTTGTTTCTCAAGAACTTAGAATATAGTTGTTAATATCAGAACAGATGGTCAGCCTACTCTCTTGGATCCTAGAGTTGCTTCCAATTTTCTTATAGTGGTTATTTTCCTCCATTAGAGAGCTGTCCGGGTCCACAAATGAGCCCTGAAGGGCCGACTACAGACTTAGGAAATCAAACCAAACATTAACAGAAGTAGCTTGACCTAATAGGGCAGAGCACTTATGTGAGAGACTCCCTCTTTACTTTTATACTTAAAAAGACATGTGGATAGCAATTACTCTCTTATTTTAAAACTTAGCTCATGTTTGTATCAAAGTATTAGTTGCTTTATTCTGCCTTTTCTTGTTAAAACCAGTATGTGGTGAATGGGCCATTTTCTTTTTATTCTTAGGTTTTATAATAGTCTGTAAAGTTATTATTCCATGTGTTCTTTCTGCTCTATATACTGTGTAGGTCTGCAACAAGATTTTCTTTTTAACTTTTTAGCCAATTTCATTTCTTGTTATAGTAAGAAGCAGTAATTAGGCACCCTGATTTAAGTTGTTCTAATTTATGTTTAAATTGTAATCCTTATACAAACAAAATTGTATTTAACTGCTTTAGCCAAGCACTTGAATGTGTGTTTCAAGCTGTGGAATTTGTTTTACAGCTTCACTGAAAAATTGTTTAATAATGTTATTAAAGGATGGATTCGTGCTGTCACCAGCATCTCAAAGCTGCTGTTTCTTCATTCTTCTGGGCCTTGTCTCCTGTAAATTTATTTCCCATTTTTCATCATTTTACCGTTGTACTCCCCTTTCTCAGATGGGCTGGGAGGTCTGTAAAGGCCTCAGCTTGGAACCTTTTCCTTGTTTTGGGTTTCTTTTTTAAACATTCCTATGATTCTGAGAGGTATTCGGGTGAGTTTGCAGTTCTCCTTTTTATTCAAGGTCTGATTTCTTCTCTGTTCCCCATGGGCAGGTAGCCTAGAAATCATTCTTGCACATGATGATAATCCATCCTATTAAGCTGGCTGATAACCACTATGAAGAAAGGCCAGGGGAATTGTAAATTGTAAGAAAGCTCAATTAAAAAAAGCAGTACCAGTACATGATCACAGCAAAAGTTTGAATTTTGTGGTGTATACTGTGCAGCAAGCACTTGATGTATTATGTTCTTGTGCTTAATCCTTTACAACAGCAACACTGTAGGATGAGTTTGACCTACCTATGTCCTCAACACTAGTAACAATGAAGCTGTAATTCTAATTCAGATATTTCCTGGACTCATATCTTTGTCACGTCATTGTCACATTCTGCTGACTCTTTCAAACACTGATGACCTGACCTTTGAAATGGACATGTATTAACCACATGTCCCTTAATGTCCCTCAGCCTAATGGTGATCAATAGGGAGTGTGGGACACTAGTAGCCTCTCAAAAGGAGTGCTCAGAGTATCTTCTGGTAAGGGCAACTCACCAGTTGCTTCTGGTTGGGAGGACTTCAACCAGGCTAGTCACGTGAGCTCACCTCTCTCCTCCCTCAGGAGCTCCCTAGTGGTACCTTAATATGTTTTCATAGACTATTAATGGGGTGATTATAAATTTCTGATTGGCATTTCATATCTTTGGTGAATGTAGTTGTAGACCATTCAATTTCATCAAAATGTGTTTCCTTGCTTACGAAAATTGTGAGAACCACTGAAAGACTACTTTGTCATCTTTCTTGTGATTACTTGAAGCATTTTTGCTTTCATGGGTGACATACCTTCCTCTTATTTGCATCTCTTTATTATTAATGATGCCTCAGTCAACACTCTGCTGGTCAGCAGTACTGATGAAGGAGAGGGTGATATGTGCACTTGTAGTTAGGCCCACTTCAGACAATAAGGAAAAAGGAAAACTTCCATGCACTTCGTTGTAACATTCATCACCTAAGGACAGAACCCATAAAGAAATCCTATTCTCCAGCCCTAATTTTACTCCTTCTTTGGTAGTTATACAAATCAGAATTTCTCTTCTAGTTATTATCAATTATTTTCCCTTTCCTCATCTTTACAATTCATACATCTAGCAAATGCGCAATTATCTTTGGGTGGCAGAAAGCCAAGAGCACTTGGGAATGTATTTAATCTAGAAACCCAATTTTAGTAATTGAAATTGATCTTTCCATTACCCACCCTTAACCTCCTCAAAATGAAATCTAAAAATAGGATAACAAGTGAATATCACACAATATCTGTAAAATTTGTCAATTTAGTATTAAAACTTTAGACATAATTTTATATATTCTCTCTCTTTCAGCAAACCAAGCAAACAACAAAAAATGGAAAAACAAAACACAAAACCAGAAGTCTGCTAAAATTAGTAAAAGAAAAAGAATAAAAGATCAACGAAAGTAATGTTTGTTGATCTGTCCACATCTCCAGTGTTAGGGTACATTCTATAATATATTCTTCGAGGTCAATCAGAAGGAACCAGTTTCACCATGGAGGCTGTTGGTTGGCTTTTTATTGTTTTGCTTATGTTTTAATTTTCTTTACCAAGATGTTCACATCCTTAAAATTTAATTTTTCTAAATTCAGTACTCATTTTTATTCTATTACTAATGGCATCTGCTTCAGAACTTTCTTAAGAAATTTATCATAATGAGTATTAGTATATGTTTTTACAAAACCATATGAGGGGTCGGCCCGTGGCCGAGTGGTTAAGTTCATGCGCTCCGCTGCAGCGGCCCGGGGTTTTGCTGGTTCGGATCCTGGGCGCGGGCATGGCACCACTCATCAGGCCACGTTGAGGCAGCGTCCCACGTACTACGACTAGAAGGAACCACAACTAAAATATGTACAACTATATACTGGGGGGATTTGGGGAGAAAAAGCAGAAAGAAAAAAACAAACAATCACAAAAACCACATGAAAGTGTTTTATATCTCATTTTCTTTCCTACTCTGTCCCCTTAATTTTCCTGTGTTTCCAACTTCTCCAACTCTTTGAGGGCTTTTCATAAATATGTATAAACTAAAGGTTTTATGTCCTGAAAATTTCGTCTCTTCACTCAAATGCCATCTAAGGGTAAAACTTGGAAAAAATATTTGTCTAAAGGAACTCAGTAGGTAGGAAGAAAGAATAGGCTTGAAAACATAAAGTTTCTTTCTTATCCAAAGCATGTAATAGCTTATTACAATACTTGCAATTGTTATTAGGCTCAATAAAAGAAGACCTTTCTTCTATTGCTACATTACAGATAGTTACACCTACCTACTGCTGTTATTATTGCTACTAAACATTTCTAACTACTATAAATTAGTTTCATTTTATATAGAACTAAAACTACATTTAAAAAATTGTATATTAATGAGAAAATGAAAGGAGAAATAGTCTTCAATTTGAATACATTCTCCCTTTTCGAACTCTTCCAGTAACATACATTTCTCTTTTCTTAGTCCCTGAACTTCATGGAAAAAACAAACCATTGATCACTTATGTGGGGGATTCAACGGTCTTGATATGTAAATGTCAAGATTGTGCTCCTTTAAATTGGACCTGGTACAGTAGTAATGGGAGTGTACAGGTAAGATCAAGTTTCTTTGATTTGAAGAAAACAAAAAAACTTTTATTTCATAAATAATAAGATTATAACAGACTCAGAATTCCTAGGACTCTTTATACTTCTATCTTATTCTTTAATATGTATTCATAAGATAGAACAATGATAAATGGAGTTGTCATTTGATGTTTTTAGCATATTACATTATCTATCTGAAGATACTCTTAATGTTTCATTAGCTGGTACTTTGTTTTTTAGATTTAGCAATTTATTTAAATTCTTTGAAAGGAAGTTAAAATTCACTTTTAGTTGATGAGTTTAGAAATAAGCTCAACAAAAAAGATTCTTTTTTTCTTATCATTCCATGAAAGTAACTGAAAAAAAAGGCAATCTTCTTTTCCTGCTTCTGTCTGGAAACATTTGTGAAAGAATGTAATACAATGGGACCATTTGAGAAAAGAAGGAAAATTTGGTAACTTACTCTTAGGTCTTGGGTTCTCTCAGTAAATGTCCCTGACTCCTTTTGGCCTTCCAGAGACCTAAGGGAAGCCAAATACTTTATATTCCTGTTAAAGAATTAATGGCTATTCGAAGAGCTAATAAGAAAAACGTGAGTATTTAAGAAATCATTTCTGACTCTCTTTCTTCCTCCCCAATACCTCTAATAGCAGGGAAATTTAGGCCATTGTTCTTTAGGGGACATTCTTTTATTGCCCTGGTGCTAATGGGCGTTGAAGTTGATGTCCTGTAAAGGCAGGATGTAGTTCTAGAAGGAACTGTACGAGACGGTGGAGATCTTACAAGGAAATATTAAATTGCTTCTTAGACAAAATCAATGCTATTGTAGACTGTTGAAGGATGACAGGGGAAGGACTTGAAATGGAGAGTGACTGATTCTGTGATAACATTGGTTTGATTTTTCAAAGAAATAGCTCCAAATCACTTAGGAGCAGACTTAAACTGTTAATATTTAGGCTTATCTTCTTACTGATGAGTAGGAAAGGCAGTCATTTTGTGTATATAAATATTTTTTAAAGACATGTAAATTTATCAAAACAAAGACGAATCATGGTATTTGAAATAATAGCCTAGTTTATTTATGCATATGTGATAATAGACAAAAAATAGCCTAAATCTAGTTATGTTAAACTTTTAGAATGTAGTCTGTGCTTCTCTTCATTTGCTGTACTAGTTTTCTCTCAGTTTGGCCCTAAGCATGGGCCCTAAGCATTAGAATGTGAAGAAAGTGCCGGGAAGAGGGTGCAGGTCAAAACTTTAGGTCAAATGTTTTTCAAAATGTAGACCAACCATCTGCATCAGAATCACCTGGAGTGCCCGTTAGACATGCAGTACTTTGATTTATCAGATCTGACTTAGGGAGCATATATTTGTGACAAGCATCACAGGCAATGCTGTGCACAGGGAGCCAGGTTGCCATAATGTTTTTGGCAGATAATAAACTCACAGTTCTCTATCAGATAACCTCCAAGATTATTTGTATGCAGGTTAGCGTTTGTTGAATAGGGGGGTTGAGTGATAGAGCAGTGATGCCATCAAATAGCCCGAGAATAAAATTTAGTTTGAATAGATTAAATAAATCAGCTCCCAAATAGCTTAGTATGACTCTTAAGAGGCTGGGGAAAACCTAGTGACTCTCAGGAGCCAGCTTCCCTGAGAGCGAAAAATTCAGATATGAAAAGACAGATGTGCAGACTACCACATAGACCATGCTCACAGGGAATTTCTACCATTCCTTCTATATCAGCTTCAAAGGCCTGATGATTTCATCCTCCATTCCAGTCTGAGGAACTCCCAGTGTCAGGAGCCAGTGATCTTCCTTTATAACAATGATGAGATTTTGTGGCTTCATTAATAGTCGATGTAATGTTTGTTGCACTAGTGAAGGAGGAAGTACTTTGAACAACTGGCCAGGTATTAGAATATGAAACCCAGCTGGCTGGAATTTTTCTGTATTTTTAATTCTCATATAATATTTACCCATGATGACCTACACACTGTAGATTCATTCAGGGCGAAGTACTTAAAGCAAAGTATACTTTTTGTTTTTTTCCTACCGCTGGGAGATCAAACTCTAAGAAGACTTGAGCGCTGTTATGTATAACTTCTCACAAATTTTAATCTGCCTTTTTCTGGTAAGCACTTTTCTTGGTACTATCTTATAGCTTTCATTCAAAGCTAGATCATTTAGGATATGTATCTTTTATGCAATATAATAGAAATGGGTTTTAATGTCTTCTTATATTAGGTTCCTCTCGACGTTCAAATGAATGATAAGTATGTGATCAATGGAACAAATGCTAATGAAACAAGGCTCAAGATAATGCACATTTCAGAGGAAGATCAGGGCTCTTATTGGTGCCACGCAGTGTTCCAGTTAGGCGAGAGCGAAGAACGCCTTCAACTTGTGGTTCTCAGTTATCTGGTGCCCCTCAAACCATTTCTTGGAATAATTGCTGAAGTGGTTCTTTTAGTGGCTATTATTCTGCTTTGTGAAATGTACACTCAAAAGAAAAAGAAGCAGCCAGGTACGATTTCTTTTTTAGGTAATATTCTCGTGTTCTGACTTGGTACATTACAGTGGCTTTAGAGTATTTGGGAAAAATCTAACTTTGGTATCTGGAGTGGCATTTATGTTAATATCAATGATGACAGTGAGCTGTGAGCTTGTATTGATGGTTTTCTTGTTTCAACTTCCTGAAAAATTTTAGTATTAAAATATACCTTTATTTCTTTTTCCTTTTCTTTGGTGTTACTGGTACCTACACACCAGTGCTTTGGTACTGGAACATTAGAAAGTTCTGTGGTAGCTTAATATAAAAATTCTCAAAGATAAACAATTACTCTTTCACTTCGAATACTCATTTTAAAAAATATTTTGTCAGACATTCTGGAGTGCTTATAAAAGAGATATTGACCTGTCAATTTTCTATTTTTGTAGCCTGTGCCCCATGGATTACAGGTTGAGAAGCCAATGGTCCCCTAAGAAAATTTATCTTACGTTCTGTATTCTTTCCTGGCTTTGTATTAAATTTTTAATAACTTAAATAATTACAAGTCAATCAATCCTGTGTTTGTAAACCCCACGCACTAGACTGTGCTTGATCAAAATCACAGGTCAGGTCTGGAGAGCAGGGAAAGAAGAAGACGTGACAGAGGTGTAGTGTGTAAAGCAGCACGTCTCTCGTTCATTCCAAAGAGGGAAACGGCACAATGCGTTAACTCAGGGGGGAGTTGAATGGAACATCTATACTTTGTAAGAATAATAAAACAATCTTAATAGTTACATTCTTCTTTCGTTACACAGATGATGGGAAAGAATTTAAACAAATGGAACAGCTGTAAGTATTATTTTTTACAGATTAATTTTCACTTGAGTAGAATACAGATAAATGTGAAAGTAAATAAAATGTTTGCAGTTAGGAAAAAAAAGCACAAGAGTATACACGTGTGTGTTATTTTCTGTACACATCTATCTGTGAAGAATGGCATCTGGAATTCGCCTGCCTGCATGAGAATACCCTCCTCCACTTACTTTCATCTCGCTGAGCTTCAGTTTTCTCCTCGACAAAATGGGTTTCATGATAGTATTTACCACATAAGGTTTTTGGATTAAATGATGTTTGATATGTAAAAATGCTTAGCATAGGCTTTGGTGCACAGAAGATATTCAGTAACCATAAGGAAGTATTATTTGTGTAAGCAGTGATACTCCACCCTGTCAATATCTATACGTATATATATTTTTTTGATGAGGAAGATTGGCCTTGAGCTAACATCTGATGCCAGTCTTCCTCTTTTTGCTTGAGGAAGATTGTCCCAGAGCTAACATTTGTGCCAGTCTTCCTCTATTTTGTTTGTGGGACTCTGCCACAGTGTGCCTTGATGAGCGGTGTGTAGGTCTGCAAACCCGCGACCCCTGAGCTGCTGAAGCGGAGCATGCAAACCTAACCACTATGCCACTGGACCAGCCCAAGCCGGGCTATATTTTTGATCACTTAGGATGCTCCTTAAAAGTACAGGGGCTCAGACCTTATTGGATCTCCTGGATCAGAACCTCTGGGATTGGTGCCTGGGCATCTGTATTTTTTAAAGTGTCTATCAGTGATCCTGATATTCTGTCTTGTTGAAAATCAGAGGCCTAGAATTCTTTTAGTCATTATTTTTGAAAGAACACAAACTGAGCCGCTAGCTCTCTTACAGCCCCCTCGTTTAGAGGTGAGTATGAGGAGAGCTGGGAGGATAATTGCCAGGGATGTCGTTTGGTTTGGCGAAGCTGGGAGTTCCTGGTTCCTCTAAGTCAAAGACTGAGTGTGGAGTCCAGTGATGGAGGTGCGTGAGACTGAGATTAAGGTCTGAATAACAGAGCCAAGGGCTGGACCATGAAAATGAGGCCAGAATAAAGCTACTGAAAGAGACCTAGGAAATGGGAGGCCTGAGCAACTGTTAACAACACAAAATGGCACTTTCTCTTTCTCAGCCAACAGGAATTCTGGGGAGCGGTTTATAGCCATGGTTAAAGAGCGGGAATGGGGCAGAATGTTGTCATTTAGATTCACAGACATTGTTCAAATAGTTATTTTTACTCAGTCCACCTATGGCAGGTGAAATAAATCAACATGATAAAAGCTTCTAAATTAAAGTCGTAAAATAATTGTATCAGGAGTTCCGTAACCCCGGATAGGAAAAAGACACTGTTGTCTTAGAATCATAGACTCTCCTAGTTGGAAGGAAATTGCACCTCTTTCTGGAGATCTCAGACGTCTTGTTTATATTGATTTGTGCTTTGTATCTTCCTGGTTCCCATGTATCGATTCCCTTTCTTATACTTGGAGTCATATAAAAAACACAGCAGTCATTAGGATATTTCAGACAGTTACAGCCTTGCCCGGGTTCTTCCGTTCTCCCAGCTCAGCCTCCCCAGTGTTTGCAGCCATTCCTTTACAGTCACATTTGGAGGTTGCTCTGGTCTCAGTGCCTTCAGGTTTGTTTAAGACACACTCTGAGGTATGCCAGAACAGTGTGGAGTGGACGATCAATTCTTCATAATTTAATTTTCACTTATGTAGCCTACCCTATTTTAAAAATATTTTTTTAATATTTTTTTCTAGAATAGCGTCAGAGCAATGTCAAACGGATTCAATCTGTAGTATAATCAGTTAACTTTCTTTTCATTCATTGGTAATTGGGATATTGCCCCTGGTTTTCTGCATCCTCTACTGTTCTACAGAAATCACTGACAGTGTTTCACTTTTCTCTTTTTTTGGTTATTTCAGTATCTCTGGATTTAATACAAAAATCAAGAGCACATGAACTCATTTAGAGCAACCTTTTACCATGCTCTTTTAGAATTTTTAGTTAGGAGACAAATTTTTCTTGACAGACGATAAATATTATTTATCAATACGTTTTATATATACTGTTTATATATGTGTTTAGATAGTGATTCATAGAGTTTCTGGTGAAAATGATTTTTAAAAATACTACTAAATGTCTAACATCAAAAAAAGCTAGTTACTTCAAATAGTGCAATGTGGAGCTCACTCTCACTTGTTTGATCTACTCAGATATTTAATCCACACAGTCTCCCCTACCTGCTCCCCCCTCCAAATTTTGACATAATTGTTTAGGTGGTTGAATTTATTATCTGGGAGTCATAGCTTAATGTGCTAAGCCTGCTGGGTAAGACTTAGAAGGGTGTTCATCACACACCACTGTGACCTAGTTTAGTCATTCTTGTCTTAAGAATCTGAAGCCCACTTTTGCAGTCTTGCACAATGGATAGATAAAGAACCAAGTTTAACCTCTAATTCAATGTAGTAAACACGTCCAGTTGCAGCACCTGTATCTCACATGTTGGCTGAGCTGATTGGCCATTGTCTTGCATGTGTCAAGACAACATGTAAGTTATAGCCATACACTAAGCCCCCCTTCCTGCTTGGGGAGAAGCAGTTCTCCTAATGCATAAAATAAACAGGCCTTTGTCACTATCATCTGCGGCAACAGTTCCTCTCCAAGCAATGGCATAAAATCAAAATCCACATTATGAGGAAAACATTTTTAGGAAGAACGAATTCTGTCTGTTTTGACCTTTTACATTTGAACCTGATGGCCATGATGTAAATGGTGTACTGACTTAATTATAGGCAGTGTAAACATCTGGTGATTTTTTTTTTTTTTCCACACAGGAAATCAGATGATAGCAATGGTATAGAAAATAATGCCACCAGGCACAGAAAAAATGTAAGTTGCTTCCAAATGATACTCCAAATAAAAGGTAAAATTCAGTATACAAAGGCTATCTATTAATCCAGCTCCTTTTTTTTTTTTGGTTTCATAAAAGACCTAGTCATTCACTGTGCTTGAATATGCTTGTTTACAATATTATGGGAGAAAACATATAGTTATACAAAAATAAATGCCATCTTTTTTTCCACCAGAGAACATGTGGCAACCAACCTAAAAGTAAATCTATTGCACTGCCTATATATTGTGTTCTTTTGTCACCACAGGCTAGTTTCTTTTACAGCTTTTCATGTAGTCTCATTTTTGTTCTTTCTCAATTTTTCTGGATTTTCTTATCTTATTCTCATATATTCGCATATATTTGGTGCTATGAACGAATCCACATGAGCTTATTTTCTTTACTGATCAGAATCAAAATTTTCACGATTCATCCAAGTACTTTTCCTGAGTATTGAGAATGGGAACTTTTGGCTTGGGCAGTAGTTTGGATCACCCGCCCAGCACCTTTTGCTTTGCTGAAGTGATCATAAGTTACTACAGAATAACCAGGACATGCTAATTATGTCTCATTATGCTTTATTTAACACAGGAATCTGTGAGCCAGTGAATGAGAAGCATCATGTCAAGACTCACGGGAAGATACAGTTTGTATTTCAGCTTTGTGTATGCTTCCTGTTAAGAACATCTGAGTTTTTATTTTTAAAAGGATGGAAAATTTATGCAACATGCTCAGCAGTAGCTTTGTAAATAATCTATGCTATCAGATCTAAAGATATATTTTCATTCTGTAATTATTTTACATTAAAGCCAGATAAATTGTATTAAATGTATTCTATGAGCTGCAACCCAGGATAATTAATTTCATCCTGATCCTGAAGGGACACAGAGCAGACACCAGCAAAACCAGTTACTAGTACATAGAGCTAATGTCTCTCAAGACCTGTTTATAACCAAAGATTCATTAAAGAGAAAAACTTTGCCATTTATCTTGAAAGTTTTTTTTCCAGTCATGCTTACTATGTCTAGAAGTATTTGTAATAATTTTCATCCCTCTGTCATATTGAAAACTGTGTTCATTAGGAAATGAATACTTTCTACCTTTGCTAATGAAACTCACTCTACAATCTCCACAAGAAAAACGTACTTTTCCTCCAAAAATAGTGGTTTAAGGTAAGGAAATAAAACCATACACTTGCCCCAAATCTCCATCACCACAAAAGCAGATTTCCCAATCTTTATTCTACTCATCTCCACTGCTTTCCCACACCAGGCTAAAGTGATTCTTAGTCTTTATGCAGAGCATTTTTTTTAAACCCATGGCTTTGGGATATCTTAAGTCACACCTGGTGTTGACGTTGTAGAGTGCAGACCCATATAGCTATAATATAGCATTGCTACAGGGATGGTCCTGCGAGTCATGGTTTCCTGGTATCTGTGGCTTGATATCTGGTTTCCTGGTATCCAGGGCTGGCCAAACATCTAAAATATATTATTAGAGCTTCACAATACTAGTTCCTTTGTCTGAAATTCAGGACTAAAGTCCTTCTGCTATGTTGTTGCAAATGCCTTACACTTTTCTTCAAAAATAGAATAGTTTCTATTGCAAATATAACTGAAATATTTTACGAAATCACTGTAACCAAATCACATGGAATCTGAATAGACATGCAAGGTTGTCAGTGGCTTTGAATGGAATGTTAAAATCATAGTGCAGGATACTAGATTGGGTTGAAGATGATGACATGAAATCTGTGGGGTGTCCTTGGTGCTGGAGGGTCCTGTGCCCCACCCCCCAGAGTGCAGCAGGGTTCAGAACAATCAGAAGCAAAGAGGGAAGAGTTTGGGATGGGAGCAAGGAGCCCAGAATTCTTGGTAACTAGGAGATTACAGCTGGGAAAAGAAGAGTTCAATGATTTGGAAAAAAAAATATAGAAATTTACATGATATACTGGCTGAGAAAATTATAATAAAATTCTGGTAGTAATAATTTTATATGGCATCTTAACAAATGTTAAAAATATTACTAGTATGAATAATACACATAAAGGAGTGACTTGGAAGCTGCTCATTATTTTGTTGCAACAGTATTTTGTGTAAAGCATGTTAACTATATGTACAAGTTTTGTTGAACTAGAATACATCCTTTAAGTAATGGCAGATATTGTTTTATTCTTGGTCTCAGAACCATGAGCCATGCATTTGGTTTGTTTTAATTCATTATTAATTTGATAAAATTATCTTGGGTGATATCTATATGATGACAACAACCAATCAGTTAACTTAATTAATCGAAACAGTTTGAATTCAGTGAAAAATTAGTCAGACCTTCCATTTAACTAAGTCCAATTCAAAACAGTACATTTATGACTGGGTTATATACAAAATCAATGACAATTCGCAGCTCATATGCAGTGTGCCTCCTTCCCATTTCGCCACCACTAATTAGGCTAAATTACTTTTTAAGCAAGAAAAATTGCTGCCCCAAGGTAAAATAATCTGAAATATTTATATAGTAAATCAAATTTTTAAGTGGCAATAATTGCTGTTTTTCTTAGCAAAGTCAATTCATTTCAGTAACTTGAAACAGAAAAAGTACTCGGAAAATTAAAGTTGAATTTTGCCTTTTCAGACTCTCTCTCTCGAGGATTTCTAAAAACTTTCTTCACCACTGTTAGATTAAAAATGGGATACTTCCCTTAGCGAACCTCGTGGAGATGATAAATGGATTAACTAATAATGACCAATTGTAAATTGACTGAAAATACTAAGCAAGCAGAAAAGGTGAAGTAGGAAAACTACTCCACATTTATATATGACACCTTGAGAAATTCTACTAATCTTTCCAGCTAACAGGGTTTGCAGCATAATAAGTAGATTTCATGATGTCTTAAAATTCCCAGATACCTTCCTATTCAGTTTGTGCTCTAATGTAAATCTTCTCCCTTTGTAATCTTTCTCTTTTTCCTCAGTAACTACTTACTCAGGCCAAAACCTAGAAAGTTGTAATATTTTCTTCCCCTCTATCAACTAATACTTATTGTCATGAATCTCTGTTCCTCTGGTCTTCTTAAGAGTTCGTTAATCCACCCTGTGCCTCCCCGACTCTACCCTCGCCAGCTGCAACAGCTAAGGTCTTGATCTTCCTACCTCAGTCTCATCTTCTGTTAATCCTTATGTTCTGCACTGCTGCCCGAGTTACCTTTCTGGAACACAGATCTCAGTATGTAAGTTAATGTGGCAGCTTCCATGCCAAAACTCTGCAGGCTCACCTTTGCCATTTCTTAATATTGCAGTTTTCCAAATTGCTCATCTCTCTCCGAAGTCTTGACTTAGCCTTGACATATAAAGATTCATGCAGAATGCTGTCTCCCGTGTTCCTCCCCATGGACTAACTCAAAGTTTAGCTTTCAAGACTTTAATCTGAAGTTACATCTTGGCAGATCCCTCACACCCAGTGGGCTCTGTACTGTCTTATGTGCTCGAATAACTCCACATTTCTTTGTGTTTAATACCCTGTATTATAAATATGCATTTATTTGTCTCCTTCCTGGATACAGCTTTTTATTTCTGTGTCCTGTACCTACCACAGAGGGGTACGTTAGACATGTCCTGAAATGTGTGTTGAATGGATAAATGTGTAAGTGAAGATCAAAATTTCATAAATTTGAACAATCTAAATTGTGACATCAGAATTGAAACAGCATATTTGAACAGAGATAAGCAAGCTTTTATAGCTTGTGTTGCTCTATTACTTTGAAAAACACATAGTAAAAGAATAAAAAGTCCTGTCAGAGTTTAATAATGCATCAATATCTAGTGAACAAAGGGAGTTCTGATGCCTAAACTACTATACAGGCTATGTTGCTTTCAACTGATTTAAATTCCTGTTGTCTTCTATTTTCCTGGGCAGTACAAATGTTAACCATATTTTATCCTTTATTTTAATAAAATAATGTGTTGACTTTAGGAATTTTAGCAATTGGAGTCCTTTGCACAGCCCTGTAGCGAGTGTTGATATTTCTGCCCACTCCACTAACTTTCTCATTCCTCCTCCCCACCAATACCTTCTAGTCCTTTAGAACATCTCAGAATCCAACTCAAAATTTTATCTTAAACAAAAAAATTTTTTAAAGAGCTTTCATTGTTTAGTTTTGATCACTGAAAGTTTGTCTTTAAACAAATTCATCAAAAGAAAAAAATGTCGGTTCTGCTTGCTTTTTCCCTGGGTCTTCATCTTTGAGGCATTTAAATCGATTTATGCAAAATGAATTACTGAGTATCTACTCTACTTCTTTATAGAAGATGACTCTTTCCTAGTTGAAGAAGGCTATGCAATGAATCAGGGCCTTACTCCCTGTTAGCATTGCTAATCTGTAGGCGGGAGTAAGTTCCAGTATGTGTTCCAGTATTCATGAAAAGGCACAGTGACCTACTTATGGCATGTTCTGAATTAATGTGTATTAAATGAGTGAAAAATAGGTGAATGATTCAATTATTTTGGAGTCTTAAGTTATACATATTTACGTAATGTCTGCTTTGATTGTGATTAATGAACTGAATTTATCCTACTCTAGTATAGATAAAAAGAAAACTGGAATTATGCATAAATTCATGATGCATTCATGACATACGCATTTTTTTCATTTGATATTTACAAATGTGTTTGCACTGAATCTAGAAGGTCAGTTACATGCTCAGTTTGTCAGTTGAGCTCTTTATTGAGGATATATCATATTACTACATAATAATAACTGACATTTGTTGAGCTCTTAGCATGTGACAGGTGCTGAGCTATATGCTTCGAAACGTGTTCTCTCATTTAATCCCCACATCATCTTATGCTCTAGGAACTCTTCTCATAGACTCTTTTATAGACGAGGAGACTAAAACTTAGAGAGATCAAGTGTTGGGAGCTGGCATTGAAATCCAAGGAGTCCTTCTCTAGAGTTTAGGTTTAACAACCTTGTTGAACGGCCTGGGCCTGCTACTTACATGCTTCTTAAAAAATGAGGCTATTATCTATCAACTTTTTTTTTTCTAATTTTACTCCTTTAGTTGGTCAGTTAAATAATCACTTCCATAATCTTATTCTTAAAGCTCATTGGACCTATGCTATGGCATACTTATGTCCTTGCAGTGGTGCTGGGGAATCAACACACTTTGGAGAGTCTTTTTCCCCTCCCCGCTTTAATTTTACTTCTCAGTAGCTAGTGTGACCATAAAATTTATCATCCAGATGCTGAGAATGAAAGAAGGTGCTATTTCTGATTTCACCAGGACATCAGGCAGAAGTGGACTGCGTGGTCACACTTTTAGCCTGCAGAGGGGAGCTAAGTACTTTCCGGATGCTCTAGCCTACATATAGCAGTAGCATCTGTGGCAAGTTTAAACAAAAAACAGAAATTCACTTTCAGGGAAAGAATTACTTTTAGCAAATGCCAGGTGTGTCTAACTATAAGAAGTGCCTATAATGAGACAATTTAGTAAGCTTAAAGATTTATTACTTTCCAAATGTAATATGATTATGATTTATTATTCAAAAGTGTGATTCATAAATTGTAAGAGAAGCTGGAAAAGAAAGTCATGTTTTTCATGGCCTGTGAAATGAACTGGTCAGTTCTCTCAACTTGCTTATCTTCTTGATTAATGTGTTGCATTAATAATATCTGTGTGATTCTCAATGAATCAGGAATGCCTGATTATGCTTTTGCAATAAAATTTACTTAGGAAATTGGTGAAGATCACTCATGAATAACATTGTAAAAATTACTTTTAATCACATGATTAACCTTTACCATCTATATTTCTTGCTCTTTCATTTCCCAAATGAGAAAATGCCAGGGAAAATTCTTTAGGGTATTAGTTGAAATCTGTATATTATTTTGGTGTGTTATCTATTATTTTAAAGAAATTTTGTTCATAAAAATTGACTTTATTTAATTTGCAATTTATACAAATTCAGACAATGTAACTAACTATAATGGTATTTAATGTTACAATATCATAAAAATATGATTATATTAATTGCTTTTGAATCTTTTAAGATAGAAATTTGCCCATAAACTTTACCTATTTTAAAGTCAAGGACCAGAAATTTATTATGACATATTTCCTAATAAAATTTTCCTTTTTTTGCATATGTGTCTAAATTCTCATTAATGCCTTTCTGTATTATGTAAATAGCACAGAAAATGTCTGTGTTGGAATGTTTTAAAAAACATTTTTTGTTGCATATAACTCAGGATATATCTAATATGCAACCAAATTCAATAAAAGGTACTCTGAATTAAAGATTTAAGTGAGTACTGGAAAATATATTTTCAATTTTCCATTTTTAATAATGGTTTAAAAGTAAATTTAAAGGCACTAGATAATAGAAAGTAATGATTTTTTCCCTTTGTTATACTCATAACAAATTCAAGTTTTGTAAAACAATTCATCCTTCTCAAGCCCAACAAAAAAGTGTGCCTAAAGTGGGAATCTTATATTTTGACTCATCAAATAGGAAGTTAGAAAGGAATTTTCAAAACATACCAAAATATATTTGGAAAATTTAAAAGACAACCATGGCCTTTACATAAATGGACCAAAAAAATGAATAATTTCAAAAATGAAATTAGTGCATAGAACATATTTGCTTGTTGTCCTGGGTACATTTTTTTTCAACTTTGCAGTGTCATTTTAAATTGATTCAGCAAAAATAGTTACAAAATATTTAAAAATTTGCATTCTGTGAAAACGTCTGTGCCATAAAAGAGAATCAGCATTCCAAATAGGGCATTTTAATGATTTTAACCATCAAGGAAAAAGAAAACCATGAGGAAGGATAATAGAATATTTCAGTATGTGTTATATTTGAGTCAATAAAATTTATTAAATATATATGTTAAAATGATTAATGCCCAATAAAGAAGTGTTTGTGTTCTAAAGCATGTGAGGCCAATTTACAGCAGTGACTAATTGTGTTTGGGCACTGACCACATTAAATAACAGTGGTTAGGGAGATCCACTTCTGGCGAGATGAGGTAGACATGTTTTCCCCTATTCCTTTCCCTACTTACAGCTAACAACCTTGGGCCTTTTTGAACAAACACTAAGAGATTCTCAAAGGTGAAGAGACGAATTCAGACCAACTAGGTACTTTGGGACATGAGGTATGACACACCAATGAGATTCCTGATTTTTTTTTTTTTGCTTCATATGTACCAGACTAGGTGCTGGGGAAGCCAACAGCCTGGAAAATGCTAAAGCGTTCAGATACAGAAAGCTTCCCCAAAAGCCTGCTCTCTTTAGCCAAAAAACCAGAAAAGGACAAATCTAGCAAGACAGAAAACATTAGATAATAACTATTCTACTCTGGCCAAACACCACCACTGTGGACTTACCTGCACGACCAGCAGCAAAGGCTGAGTGGGGAGCTGAGACTTCCACCTCCGCTGGTGGTAGTGAGGTGCACTCTTTCCACTGCTGGTGGGAAGCCTGAACTCCCACTTCCTCCTTTGAGGAAAAAGGTACCCCTCCTCCCCTGGAGCATCAATGGAGGCAAAGTGAAGAACATGTATTTCCAAATCCATGTGACGGTAATGAGACAAAATACCTCTTTTCCCACCAAAGTGTCTCATAATACCTAAAATATCCAGGTTCTAATAAAAACTCACTTGTCATACCAAGAATCATGAAATTCTCAACTTGGGTGAGGAAAATACAATCAACAGATGAAAACACCAAGATGAAACAGAATTATCTAGTGATGATTTTAAAACAGCGAACTTCAAAATGCTTCAATGAGTAATTATAAACAAATGAAAAAATAAACAGCCTCTGCAAAAAATAGAAAGTATCAGAAAATAAATACAAGATATTAGGAAGAACCAAATAGAAATTTTAGAACTGAAAAATACAAGAACTGAAATTTTAAAAACTCAGTAGATAAGCTCAACAGCAAAATGGAGATGGTAGAAGAGCAAACCAGTGAAACTGAAGACAGAACAGTTAGAAATTGCCCAGTCTGTGTACACCAGAGATAATAATAGAGCAAAGAACATGGGCAGAACCTCAGAGTCCTGTGGGACCATAACAAAAGGTACAACATTTGTGTCATTGAAGAAGAGAAAGGGTGAAAAAGTATTCCAAGAAATAATGGTTGAAACTTTCCCCAAATTTAGCAAGGGACGTAAACCTACAGATTCAAGAAACTGTGCAAACTCCAGACAGTAAACCCAAAGAAATCCATGCCAAGACACATTGTAATCAAAACTGTGAAAACTAAAGATAAAGAAAAAATCTTGAAAACAGTAATAGAGAAACACTATCTATTGGGAAAAAATCAAATGACAGTGGATTTCTTATCAAAAACCATGAAGGACAGAAAGAAGTATCACCACATTTTTCAAATGTTCAAGGTACTGTAAACCCAGAATTCTCTGTCTGGTGAAGTGATTCTTCAATAATGAAATGGAAATCAAGACATTCTCAACGAAGGGCAACTGAGAAACTTTGTCACCAGCACACCTACCCTAAAAGAATGGTAAAGAAAGTTATCTGAAGAGAAAGGAAATGATAAGAGAAGGAATTTTGGAAGATCCTGGAGAAAGAAATAATAATAGAGTAAAAATATCAAAAAATACAATAGACTCTTCCTCTTGATTTTTCTCTATTATGTTTGTTAAAGCAAAAATTTCACCATTGCTCTGGTTGTCAATGTAATATAAATATTTAATATACTTATATAATAAATGGGGATGGTAAAGAGACATAAAAGGAGGTAAGATTTGTACACCTCACTCAAACTGGTAAGATGTTGACACCAGTAAATTATAATACATTGTGTATTATGATGTGATACCTAGAGCAACCACTAACAAAGATATACAAAGACATGCAGTAAAGGCATTATAGATAAATCAAAATGGAATTCAAAAAAATGTTTTGGTAATGCACAGGAATGCAGGAAAAAGAAAATAGAGAAAGGAAAACAGAGAAAAATTAGTGAGAGGATAGAAATATATGCCATGTAAACTTTAATCAAAAGAAAGCAGGAGTGAGACTATCAATATCAGATAAAGTGGTTGTCAGAGCAAAGAAAATTACCAGAAACAGGAAGGGACATTACATAATGATAAAAGAATCAACCCACCAAGGAAATATAGATCGAACAACAGATTTGCAAAATATGTGAAACAAAAACTGATAAAGAAGAAATTGACAAATCCACATCTATGGTTGGAGACTTCAACATCCTTCTCTCAAAAACTGATAGATCAACCAGACAGAAAAATGGCAAGTTTCTAAAATAATGACACCATCAGTAAATAGTATCTAATTTACATGTATAGAACACTAACCTAAAACACTAGAATACACATGTGCCCATGGAACATACACCAAGATAGTCTATATTCTGGATCATAAAACAAGCATCAACAAATTTAAAAGAATTGAAATCAGGGTATGTTTTTTGACCAAAATGGAATCAAACTAGAAATCAGTAACAGAGAGCTAACAGGACAATATCCGTATTTAGAAATGAAACAACACACTTGTAAATAAGAAAGTGTCAAAGGAAATTTAAAAAGTACATTGGACAGAAAGAAAATAAAAATACAACATATCAAAATTTATAGAACACAGCTACCGCAATGCTGAGGGATATTTATAACAATAAATTCTTTTGTTAGAAAAGAGGAAAAGTCTCAAATCAATTTAAGCTCTTACATCAAGAAACTAGAAAATGAAGAACAAAATAAATCCAAAGCAAGCAGAAGGAGGAGAATAATAAATATAAGAACAGAAATCCATTAACTTGAAAGCAAAAACAACAGAGAAAATCAATGAAACAAAAATCTGGTTCTTTGAAAAGATCGATAAAATTGACAAACCTCCAGCAAGACTGACAAAGCAAAAAGAGAGAAGACACAAATTACCAATATCAGAATGACACAAGGTGCTATCGTTACAGACCCTGCAGACATTAGAAGGATAATAAAGAAATAGTATGAACAACTCTACACACATAAATTTGATAACTTAGATGAAACAAAACACACAACTACCACACAAACTACGATGAATCACACAATGTACAAAAGATAATTAGATAGCTCTAAAACTATTAAGGAAATTCAATTTGTAACTTAAAACTCTCAAAAAAGAAATCTCCAGGTCCAGATGATTTCACTGGAGAATACTACCAAAGATTTAAAGAGGAAGTAACACTAATTCTACACAATTTCTTCCAGAAAACAAAAGAGGAAATAACATTTCCCAAATCATTTTTATAAAATCAGTATTACCTTGATACCAGAACCAAAGACAATACCAAAAAAGAAAGCTACTGACCAATATCCCTCACAAATATAGAGCAAAATCCTTAACAAAATATTAGGAAATGGAATTCAGCAATATATAAAAAAGAGTTATACCCCACAACCGAGTGGAGTTTATTCCAGGGATCTAAAACTGGTTCAATATTTGAAAATCAACTATTGTAATTCACCATATTATCAGTGTAAAGAAGATAAATCATAATATCATATCAACTGGTGCAAAATAAGTATTTGACAAAATTCAATACCTAATCGTGATAAAAACTTAGAAAACTAGGAACAGAGAGGAACATCCTCAACTTGATGAAGAATATCTCCAAAAATCCTATAGCTAACATCATACCTAATAGTGAAAGAGGAATGCTTTCTTCTTAAGTAATTGGGAACAATGAGGTGGTGTCTTCTGTCCCCACTACTATTCATCACACTACGGAAAGTTCTCGGAAGCTCAATAAGGTGAGAAAAGGAAAAAAAGACATACAAATTGGAAAGGAAGATATAAATGTGTACCTACTTGCAGATGACATGATGGTCTACCTAAAAATCCTAAGGAATGTAACCCAAACTCCTAGAACTGATAAGTGAGTTCAGTAATGTCTCAAGATCCCAGGAGATCATACAAAAATTAGTTGCATTTTTATATAAAAGCAATGATCATGTGGAAACTGAAATTAAGAATTTAAGAATGATACCATGCATAAATCTCTCAAAATAAAAAATGAAACTCTTAGGTATACAGCTAACAAGACATGCAGATGACTCCTATGCTGAAAACTACAAATAACTGTTGAAATAAACCAAAAGAGCTCTAAATAAATAGACATCCTGTGTTCATGGATTGGAAGACTGAACAGAGTTAAGATGTCAATTCTCCCCAAAGTGATACACAGATTTAATGCAATTATTATAAAAATCCTGGCAAGATTTTTCTGAAGATAAAAGCAAGATTATTCTAAAATTTATTTTAGGAAAGGAAAAAGAAATTACAATAGCTGAAACAATTTTGAAGAATCAGATAAAGTTGGAGGAATCATTTCATTTGCTTTCAAGATTTATTATACCACTACCTGTATAATCAAGACTGTGTGGTACTGGCAGAAGGATAGATATACAGAACAATGAAACAGAGTAAAGAACTCAGAAATAGCTGCACACGAGTACCACCAAAGAGTCTTTTCAACAAATGTTGCTGGAGGAATTGGATATCCAAAAAGATGAACACCATCTTAAACTTCACACATTTTTCAAAAATTATCTTAAAATGGATCACAGATTTAATTATAAAGCTTAAAACTATAAATCTTTCACACCTATGTTCATAGCAGCACTATTCACAATAGCCAAGAGGTGGAAGCAACCCAGATGTCCATTAACAGATGAATAGATAAGCAAAATATAGTATATTCATACGATGGAGTATTATTCGGCTTTGAAAAAGAAAGCAACCCTGTCACATGCTACAGAACTTCGAGGACATTATGCTAAGTGAAATAAGCCAGTAAGAAAAAGAAAAAAACTGTATGATTTCACTTTTATGAGGTATCTTAAGTAGTCAAACCCCTAAAAACAAGGTAACATGGTGGTTACGAGGGCTGGGGCGGAGGGGAAAAAGGGAGCTGTTTAGTGGGTAGAGTTTCAGTCCTGCAAGATGAAAAAATTCTGGAGATCTGTTTTACAACAATGTGAATACACTTAACACTACTGAAATGTACACTTAAAAATGGTTAAGATGGTAAACTTTATGTGCCCTTTTTTTGCCACAATAAAAAAAGAGTGATAGGATAAAAAAAATAACCTATAATCCTTTAGCAAAAAAATAGAAAATCTTTGGAACCTCGGCCTTGGTAAAGAGTGCATGCATGACACCAAAAGAATGATCCATGAAAGAAAAAATTGATAAATTATCAATTTTAAATCAAAATTTAAAACTTTTACTCTGCAAAAGACCCTCTTAAGAGGAGGAAAAGACAAACTATACACTGGGAGAAAATATTTTGCAAGTCACATATCTGACAAAGAACTCCTATTTAGAACATATAAAGATCTTTCAAAACTCAACAGTAACAACAAAACCAACAATCTAACTAGAAAATGGGCAAAAGACATGAAGAGACATTTCACCAAAGAGGATATATAGGTGGCAAATAAGTACATACAAAGATGTTCAGCATCACTAGTCATTAAGGAAATGCAAATTAGGATCACAATGAGCTATCACTACATAGGTTTGAGAATGGCTAAACTAAAGAATGTTGGCAATACCAAATGCTGGCAAGGATGCACAGAAATGAACTCTCTCTTACACTGCTTGTGGAAATATACAGACATCCTGAAAGGCAGTGTAACAGTTTCTTTTTTTTTAAATTTTTTCCTTTTTCTCCCCAAAGCCCCCCAGTACATAGTTGTATATTTCTCGTTGTGGGTTCTTCTAGTTGTGGTATGTGGGACGCTGCCTCAGCGTGGTCTGACGAGCAGTGCCATGTCCGCGCCCAGGATTCGAACCAACAAAACACTGGGATGCCTGCAGCGGAGCACGGGAACTTAACCACTCGGCCATGGGGCCAGCCCCTGTAGCAGTTTCTTAAAAGAATCAATATACGCTTCCCATATGACCCAGTAATCACACTCCTAGGCATTTATCTCAGATAAATGAAAACTTATGTCCACATAAAAAACTATGCATAATTGTACATAGCAGCTTTAATTATAATAGCCCCAGAGTGGAAGCAGCCCAAATGTCTCACAATAGTGACTATTTAAATAAACCATGTTACATCCATACCATGGAATATAACTGAGCAATAAAAAGGAACAAACTATCGATGCATGCAAAAACTTAGGTGGAGTTCAAGGACATCATGCTGAGTAAAAAAAGCCCAACTCAAAAGGTATGATTCCATTTATATTAGATTCTCAAGATGACAAGATTATAGAGATGGAGAACAAATTAGTGTTTGCTAAGGGTTAGGAATGCTGGGAGGGAAGAGGGGGTGGATGTGACTACAAAGAGAGCATTGGGAGATCTTTGTGATGATAGGTTAGTTCAACATCTTAGTGGTTATGACCCGACATATGTGATAAAAGACATGGAACTGTACATACACATTAGACCAATGTCAATTTCCTTCTTTTGATATTGTACTATAATTACGTAAGATGCAACCCTTGGGGGAAATGGGATAAAGGGTAAATGGGACCTCTTTGTACTATCTTTGCAATTTCCTATGAATCTGTAACTTTTTTCAAAATAAAGTGTTTAAAAAAGTTTGAATCAATTGAGCAGTCTAAGCATTAAATGGTTAGAATTAAAAAAGAATATGGTAAAGATTTTTTTCACTTTTTTGTATAGGTTCAAGTAGAAAATCAGCCTAAAAGGTCACCTAAAACCATTGGTAAAAGCAAAGAATAGGTACATTACAAGCCCATGTGCTCAGATTATAATGTCTTATCAGATAGTCCTCGCCAGAAAAAAAAATCTGTTTCTTATTCTTATTTAAATGATTGTGTGTTTATAAGTTCCACCCCATCATCAAATGATTGACAATGTTTGTATACAAACTTGAGAAAGATCATCTGAGCATAAGGATCTTTATTTTGTGCTATTGTAGTTACATAAGAGATGGAATTTATATTAAATCTCTCATTGTAACTAACCGTAACTACAAGAACCACTTAACTTTATCTGTCAAAGAAAGGTTATTTTATTTTGGAAATAAATCCATAATCAAGGTTGAATCAAAACCTTGCACATTTACAAAAATATATCTGCACATACAAAATACCAGAGTAGACATTAATATTTATGTCACTTCCCTATCAGAACTATATTTACTCATATATTTGTTTCTTTGAATTGGGGTTCTGGAGCCATTATTGTCGCTACCATGTGGAGCAGGAGATAAGGGTGATCATTGGGGTCCACAATGATTTGCAGCGGCAGGAGACTGTGGCTAGAGATACCATTTGGCAGCCCGTGTTTACAAGGGAGACACATCTGCCTCTTATAACACCATGAGCCAGCCTTTTTGCTCTTCCAGCAGGGATAGCTCAGAAAGCTTTAAAATTCATGCTTTAAGATATATTCTATGCTTTTAAATCTTCTCCTGTAATTCTGAAAATGATGATCAAATTATCCTTGGATCCTGCTCTTAGTGATGTCCTGAAGGTTCCTGCATTGGGAGAAACAAAAACTTTTAGTTAAATACAAAATAAGATAGTTTAAAGCAAAATGAAAAATATTTTATCTAAAGAGAAACCAAAGTTTTGTGCTTTTTAAAAGTTATGAAAGCCCATGAAGAGATGACAAAAATGATACAAATCTACTTATAGAGGAGAAACCACAATTAAGAAAATTAATCCTCAGCCATGAAAATTAGATTTCCGTTCTCGTACCTATTAAGTAGTACCTTGCTATTTTCTATGGTATTATTTTGAGCTTAGCAACTCACAATGAAAGTACAGTTTGAGTTGATGATCCACAAACTTGTCCATTAAAGTCAGTGGTAAAAAGAAATGATGATGTTCTCTTGTGAAAGGGCAACAGACATCATCTTATTTGGGGCTCTAATCTGACTTTAAATCATGTGAAATTTATCTGTCATTCTCATTTTTCTGTTTTAATCATAGGAATTTGCCAAAGTACTAATTCCTTTGTATCTGTGTCCCCACCATTGTGCACACACACTAAATGGGCTCCAATTACTATGATAATATGTTTCAGAAAAGTAATCAGTATCTACAGGATTGAGCATAGCCTGGAAGCTTCTCAGCCCAAATGACAGTGGTCAAAAGACAGGAGCTGAAAGGCCTTGCACTGGGCTGACTTGAGAAAGAACATTGCCAAACAAATGAACTACGACACAGTTGAAAATTTGCAAAATCCTGGGAGCTGTGGAAAAATGTTTTACTTTCATGAGCTTTGAACCACTGAGATCATAAATAAGAACTTACATGTTCATTTTCTATCAATTTTCCTTTTACACTACACAGAATGTGGCGGCTTACTAAGTTACATATGGCAAAACTGTTGCTAACTAGTATCTGTAAGGGAGAAAGTAGGGCCTCAGCCAGTCCTTTCTTTTGCTTCAGTCTCAGAAATCCCAAGAACTTACATTTGGGGAGGGAAGTTAAGGTATTTAGAGAGATCGTAATTTGAACATGTGCTGTTTTCTTGGAATTAGGTCACAGTTGGGCTGAGAGGAAAGGACCCTTTGACTCCCATGTGTCTTCCCTGGCTCTTCTCCACCCCAAATACTAGTTTTGTGTGTCTTGAAAGACAGAATAAGAATTGCAAAAATGTGGGAATGAACTTCTTGAATTAATTAATTTATATATTTATTATTATTACTTTTTGAGGAAGATTAGCCCTGAGCTAACATCTGCCACCAATCCTCCTCTTTTTTTTTGCTGAGGAAGACTAGCCCTGAGTTAACATCCATGCCCATCTTCCTCTACTTTATTTGTGGGATCCCTGCCGCAGCATGGCTTGACAAGTGGTGCGTAGGTCCGTGCCCGGGATCCGAACTGGCAAACCCTGGGACCCCAAAGTGGAACGTGCAAACTTAACTGCTGCACCACCAGGCGGGCCTCAACTTCTTGAATTTAAATCATACAGAGCATTCTTCCACTTCATTTCATCCCCTCTTCTATGACAACACCCAAGTATTTTTGCAATAAGAGTATACTGAAATTTTCCTCGCTCATTTTTTTTTAGCGTTTTTTTCAGGCCCTTGCCACTACTTAAGCTTCAATTAACATTATTATGACAGATATTTCATATATGTTATTTCATTCACATTATAGGAATGACTGTAAATGCTATTAGAAAGTCTTGTTTATGCCTTCCCCAATCAATCACTGAGGGCTGAGTTTGCTCAGCAGTGTGCTAGCCACTGGGAATACGTGGATGAAAGAAGCAGATACTAAAGAATTTACAGGCTAGTGTTGGATAGAAAAATAAGCAACAATTTTCAATACAATGTGAAAAATGCTTTCTTCTTTGCTAACTAAGTTCTGGAATATAAATAGAAAAGTGCCTATAAAAGAGATCTTACCTAGGGCGCCTTTGTTAAAATGGGAAGACTTCTCCACAGGCTTTAGTGTAGAAATGAACAGCTTTTCAAATTCTCTGCTGAGGTGGCAGCTGTACTTTCTGGGTTGATTGACTCTGTTTTGAGCACGGCCCCATCCTTGGTGAGACCAGCACCCTGAATTTTGGAAGGTCTCTGCTTTCTCTCTGACTGCTTCATCCTAAAATGTGGAATAGTTCCTTTCCCTGAATTCCTCATGACAGAGAGAGCATTTATCATGATATTACTGAAGGCTTGCCCGTACTGGATTACAGCATAGAAAATAATTTACAATTATTACACAGTTGCAGCCCTGTACTACAGAGTTGTTACCAGGCTCTGTTCCTGTTTGAGTCCAGGCTGCTCCACCAGAGGGAGAACTCCCAGAGTCTCGCTCAGGGTCCAGGCCACATGTTCAAAGCGCTTAGAGAAAACGAAGGCTTTTCATACTTCTCAGCCTGTGGGGCATCTGTAGAGGCTCGTCCTCTTCCCCAGGATTCCCAGCTTTCCAGGGTGATTGACTGTGGGAATATCCATTGATGGAAAATTCCACTCCTGTCCATAAAACAATCACACAGCCAAACAATTCCACACAAGTGTGAAATGAGCATGTTTCCTGAATTTGGAATTGTATGATATTAGGTGACACCTTGTGGAGTCAAAGAACAGTCCAGTTCAGAATGGAGAACACCAAATTCATTGCATTTCCTTTTCAGCCTCTTCGCATCAAATTAAAAAAACAAAACTAAGCTAAACGTAGGGTCTAATCTCACCACGATTATTCTTATTTCCTGTGTGTAAAAATTAAACCAACACCATGATAATTCACCAAGTGGCACTTTGAAGGAGATCTTTAACAAAAAGTTAACAAAAAAACCATCCAAAAAAGGCCAGTGTCACACCAGTTTGTCACCCTAACTATCCTGGGTATAAAAGATAGAATATATACTTCATGACACTATAAGAAGAGTATAGATGGATAATTACATGTATAAGCAATTATTCGTGCATTCATACACTCAAGAAATACATATCGTGCAACTGTGCCTAGAATGGTTCTTGGTCTGGGAGATGGAGTGGCAAACCAAATGAAGTGCCTACTTCGTGGAACTTGCCTTCTAGTAGAGAAGACAGATGAGCAAGCAGGCAAACAAAATATATAACATATTACCTGGGATTAATGAGTGCCATAAAGAAAAATACAGCAGACAAAGAAAGGCTAACTTGTGCTTTAATTTAAGATATAGTGGTTAGAAGGATTTTCTGCAAGAGGTCCAAGGAAGAGCTAGTCTAAAGTTATGTATACATCTAGGGAAAGAGCAGGACAAGCTGAGGGACAGAAAGCATGTGGACCCTAAGATAACAATGTTCTCAATGTGTTCAAGGAACAGCAAGAAGTCAAGTTCAGCCAAACAGAGTGAATGACGATAGAGGGTAAGAAGTAAGGGATACAGTTAGCCAAGGGCTGAATCATGGAAGAACATGCAAGCCATGGAAAGGATTTTAATTTTATTCTGAATCATGTGGAGAGTTAGAATTAGGTACAGCTGGAAGTGATGAAAAATTTATTATTTAGAATTGTTTAAGAAAGAAGATTAATTCTCTGTCATATAAAGAAATCAAGATATAGGCATCCTGTTCAGCTTCAAAAGAATGTCAGGGACATGGCTCCTTCTATCTTGCTGTTCAATCATCCTCTGAACCTGGCTTTAACCTCAGGGGCTGAGAAGGCTGAATGAGCTCCAGCCATCAATTCTGCATTTTAATCATGAGAAAGTACAAAGGAGCAAAGAAAATGCTTCTATTTACAAAATTATATCCCAGAAGGTGTTCAAGACATTCATACTTATATTTCAACGAATACAACTTGGTTTTATGGCCACATCTGGCTCTGAGAGAAAATAGAAAATGTATTTTCCATTATAGGCATTTGTGAATATATTGGGGGGCTAAATTCTGAAAGAAAAATGGTAAATAGGTATTGGAAGAAAATGAGTAAGATCTGACATAAGAAGCCATTGGGTGATGTTGAGCAGAAGCATGGCATGATCTGATTTACATTATTTAGGGATCACTTGCAGCATGGAAGGTCACCTTACTAATGGTTTAATAGATTTGTAGTTGTAGGGTCTACTTTGGAACAAGTCAAATACCAGTTTTTTATGGTACTTCTCCAAATTTACCCTTCCTTGATTATTCACTTAATATTTGTTTCAAAAAAATACAAAGTCAATTGCCAGCATAGAAGCTTTTTTCTGTACTCCTTTTCCGATGAGGTACATGTCAAACCTCACTGACAAGAAATTCTACCTGTATATTACATATATAAACTCCTGCAAATGTGACAAAACAGATTAGCATATGTTTAGTGATAATAGCAACCTTTAAATAAATCATTGAAATCAATGTGATTCGGTGCACAGCATAATTTCAGGACAAAACATGTTGCATGTTGCCGTCATTCTCTTGCCAATCCAGGTGGATTAGACTTTGAAATATAATTTCCATTTAGTACAAATCTCTTCCCAGTGAGAAGCAAGACTAAAGTTCAAAGAAAGAAAGGAAGAAAGGAGGAAGGGAGGAGGGAGGGAGGGAGGAAGAGAAGAAGAAAAGGAAGGAAGAAAGGAAGGAAGGGAGGAAGGAAGGGAGGAAGGAAGTGGGGGAAAGAAAGAGAGAGAAAGAGAGAGCTAGAGAAAGAAAGAAAGAAAAAGTGGAAGTCATCGTTATGAAAGACCACAGTTGAAGCAGCAAGAAAATAATCTGGTAAAGTTACTTACAGTTTTGACTGACTTCCTGTGATTTTTCATATCACCTATCCCTACCAAATGTTTGTTTTAATAATGCATGAATTTTTTCACTAAGAAAAGAAAAAGTAATGCTTTGTTTCTGAGCAGATGTATCTTCCACCTTGGCTATGAAAAGGCAGTTTCTGTTGTGCATGCTTGAGGGTAAGGTAGAGGGAGAGAAAAACGCAAGAATAAAAAGAAGCCAGGAAACAGGTCATGAGTTTTTCATCAGCTAAAGAGCATTAAATTTGATTTCCAAAATGATCTGATGTGTTTGGTATCTTGATATCAAGGCCAGCTGTCTGTGCAGTGGTCTGATTTGAGGAGTATTAGGAAAATTCCACCAATTATAAATATTTCTTCCGCTCCCTCAGTGAAATCATTCATTTTTGGGAAAGCACCACTTAGAAAACCAGGGGCACATAAAGAGGAGGACACCAAAAGCCAGTCTCCTAAGGGGCAGTGTGGTGGATGTTGCAGCGCCTGCCATTACACAGACTAGGAAGAGTAATGTCCTAACACTTTTACACCACTTTTTAGTATGCTTTGGAACTTAGAATTATTTCAGGAAGTTCTTTAATAAACAAAATGTACCAAGTCAGCAACAAATCTATACTACCAAATTGACCTATGAGGGCCCGGTACATTTAGTTTAACCTTACCAGACCAATCCCCACAGTCTAAGAATGGTCAGGAACTGAACTGTAGTAGTTAGTTCAGTTCTTAAGAGTCTTCATGGATTGTGGGTGAATTAAATTTCTCAAAGGTTTACTTCGTTCTTATTCTACTGTAGGTGTTTGGATAGAACCCAAAGAACACCCTTGTTTATGCGTGCAAACGATGGTAGAGGTCAACTCCCACAGTTATCAATTAGAAAACATCAAAGTCTTCTTTTTATAAAAGCATGGCTTCGTTTTAAAATTTAGAATTGGCATCCAAGCTCTTGATTATGTCTCATGTAGCAGTTAATCAAGAATAGAAGATACTCATGCTGTGAAAAAAATTCATACCTTTAATACTTTAAAACTTCCTATATCTTTAAAATATCTTTTTGGACAAATAAGAAATATTGCAGGAATTAAAGCTTGATATCCAAAATGTTTATCAAGGAAAAGGTCACCATACGTTACCCAAATGCTAAGGGGGGAGTTCAACTTTAATGACTCATAGATGATTGATTTAGTTGAATTTATTCCTTCCATGGTAATTATCTTCTGAAAGAGAGAAAAATATTATCTTGCTTGTATGTTGCTTCTGGTTATCCCACTAAGTGTCACCAATCTCAAGTGGGAAAAGACTCCTGATTTGATTTCATTCCATATAATCATAGAACAAGTACTTAATTACAACTAAAGGGAAAGGTAGAAACTCAATGGAAAAATAGTATTTTCAACTAGGGAATAATTAATGGGGGGATTTTCAGAGAGCACAAGCAGAGGTGTAGAGATGAGAAATATGAGGGAAAATCAAGAAATGCTAAAAATTGTGCCACCAATTATTAAAATTGAGGCTGGAAGTGAGAGGCTGGAAGTTAAGTGTTGGTTGATGAATCTTTAAAGTCGATTGGAGCCATATTGTGAAAAACCTTGAGGTTTCTTAAATTACATACATTGACTCCAGATGGCCAAAGTAATGGTGGCCACCTAAATTAAAATCTCCCAACATGTTCTTCATAACTATAAAATTTAACAAGAACAACAAAGAAAATCACACAAATCAAGCCTTCAGTATAAGTAGAAAACAGATAACACTACAATTTCAACTTATCTGTAAGTAGAAAAACAAACACCACTTCTTAGTGAAGCTATTTCTTGAGTTCTCACCAAACCTTTGCAGAGGATAGACATCTTGCAAAACTGTCTGGAAGATAGGAGAAGGAAATGGAGGGCCTGCTACTGAAGGAAAATCACTACCAGGACAAAGAAAGTCTGTATTAAGTGCTGAAACATCAAAGGAGAGCCCTTGTATATCAGAGCACTGGTTACAGATATGGGACTTCAAAGTATGTGGTCTTGGAAAGTGATTGCTTTTGGGAAAAACAGGGTAAAAAGAAAGACAGAGTGGACTCTAGAAATAGCACAGTGAAAAGAAAAAGGAGCAAGTAGGGAGAAATTTTGAGAGCCAAAAGAAAGAAAATCACAGAATGCAAACAAAAACTGTCCCACAGGAAGCATCAATTAGAAACACTGCATTTTCCTACACTAACGAAGAGGGAAAGGAGTCACCGCTCAACTAAGCATATTCTAACCTACCCTAAACCAGTAACCTTGCTCATGAAATGCAAAGCAAAAGAAATTTTGATCTCCACAAATCTGGCATATGAAGACAACCAAAAATGAAAATAAAACTATTTTAGCTAATGAAAGCTTCCAACACACACACACACAGACACACACACACACACATACACACCACACTCACAGTAGAAGGAAACTATTCAATATTCTGAAATAAAATAAATATTCTCAAACATTTGGTGTTACAAAAAAAATGCCAATAACTTTGAATTAGAAATTAAAAAAATGGACAGAAATGTACAGAAACCACAAAAAATAAAAGGGTAGTTGATTGACCTCAGGAAAGAAATAGAAGAATCAAGAGAAAATCATATAATAAATGAACACTAAATTACAGGATCACAGGATGCTTGAGAAATAAAAGCAGGAAAACATCAAAGAGAATGAAAATTGAGATAAAGAAAGGAGTAAAATTGGTCAGAGAGGCAATGGGTGAGATTGACAAGCAAAGAAGATCCACATAAATAGAACTGAAGTTACTGAAGAAGAAAACACACTGGAATAACACTAATATTTATATTTATTAGGTAAGAACACTTCCCAGAAATAAAATAGACGTAGATCTACAGGGCATCTCGGTTACCTGTGAAAAATGACCCAGAATAATCAAGCCATAGACATATTTTAGTAAAACCATTAAACTTTAAATATAAGGAAAAATTTAATCAGGGTCTTCAGGCCTAAAAAACCAGAGAATAAATAAGTTTCATGACAATTAGACTGTCAGCAGTCTTCTCAAATGCAGTTATAAAGGAAGAAAACAATGAGCATCTTTTTCAGGATATTCAAGGGAGGAACATATGAAGAAAGGCTCTCTTACCTTCAAATGTTAAGGCTGTAGATGAAAAACTTAAAACGTTCAAGACACTAGGTATTCTTGAGCAATCTAAGAGAGGATGAGCTTTATCCAACCAAGGAAACTTCGGCAAAAGAACTGATGGTGAGCACTTAATGTTTTTAACTGATGATCTATGACTAAAACAAACCTGGTGAGGTGGGTTAAAGAATAATATACAAATATATTTTTTCATGGTAGAAATAACAGGTACAGATAAAAATGGGTAAAGAGAGTGGAAGAGAGGTAGGCAGAATAAACTCATTAATTGCAATATAGACAATAAGTATAGTCAAAGGATACCACTGCAAACTGACTAACTAGATAGTAAAATATTATATAAGAAAACTAGAACCAAGAGGCCCTTGAAAAAGTAAAAAGATAACCATTAGGACAAAAATACAAAATACAAATCTATTTATTTTTTAAAATAAACAAGTAAAGAAAGCACATCACATAAAGAAAACAAATGTAACAGACGTAGTAATTGTAACATAAGTATTTGGATAGAGACCAAACATATTGGTCTTTTCAATAATTGTGGGTGGGCTTAACTCATGTGTTGAAAGAAAATGATTCTCAGTGTAACTCAGAAAGCAAGACTCAACTGTGTGAAGCATACAGGAGCACAGCCAAACAAAGGGATTCAGAAAGGTTAAGAGCAAAGGGATGGACAAAGGTATAGCAGGCAAATGAAAACAATAAGAAAGCATACGTTGCAATTATGATGTCAGACAAGTAGAATTTAAGTCAACATGTATTAAGCATGGTGAAGAATGGCACATTTCATCTCAAAGCCACAATTCAAAATGAAAATATAATAGTTAGAGGGGCCGGGCTGGTTACACAGCGGTTAAGTACGCATGTTTCGCTTCCGTGGCCCGGGGTTCTTGCCGGTTCAGATCCCTGGTGTGGACCTATACACTGCTTGTCAAGCCATGCTATGGCAGGCATCCCACATATAAAGTAGAGGAAGATGGGCATGGATGTTAGCTCAGGGCCAGTCTTCCTCAGCAAAAAGAGGAGGATTGGCAACAGATGTTAGCTCAGGGCTGATCTTCCTCAAAAAAAGGGAAAGAAAATATAATAGTTATAAATATCTGTGCACCAAATAACTAACTTTATAAATCAGACACTGATTTATAGGCAATGTAAGAAGACAGTGATCGAAACATGCTTTTAAAAATAAGAAACTTTTATACACTTCTTTAAGATTAAAAGAACAAATAATAAGTAAGTATATAGAAGATCTGTAGAACAAAATCAATAAGGGAGACCTTACAGTTAGAGACTGATCTCTAAACTCTGATAAAAAAGAACACACTGATAACATTTTATAACAATGCAATAAAACTAGATTTACTTACAAGATATTCTATCAGGAACAAAACCTTCTATTAAATAACTCTTTGATTATTTTAAAATATGCTTTATTTTTATTTATTTATGGCCAGGCCAACAGATGAGGAGACAATTGCCATTGAAAAGATAATCTGTTACACTCACAGATCCCAAGAGGGAGGGTCGTGCTTCACTATGGGGGGCCACGCAGGGAAGCACACTGGTTTGCTTGCATTGCTTTCTTAGAAGCACTTGGTGGAGTCACTGCAGTTTCTACTTTTAGTGGAATTTATTCAGCCACTGTTGCTTGGTCCTCAGTCTTCACCCTTCTGCTGTCTGCTGTTCTATTACTAACTCTAGCGATCACTCTTTGTCAAGTGCACGAGCTGGAATGAGGAAAGCTATGTACTTTTTATACAAGAAGAATCCAGTGAAGACACTTTAGAGAGGTGGTTAATTGTGAGTTAAAAGAAACCAACTGAATGTTCATATCATATACTCTGACTTCTGAAGAATATAAACTACTCCATAATCAACAAGAAAAAAAAGGGAAAAAAAGCACAAGGGTGCTTTCCTGTGTAGGAGGAAGCATAGGTGGCAAATAGTGGCCCAGAGTTTGAGAACTTGATACAGGAGGTGGTTGGGAGTGTGGGCTCCGGACTGGGTGGTTTGCATATGAAAGGCACGCTGCAGGTGGTTTGTTTGCTTTCTCTAGGAATTAGCTAGCCTTCGGAGTGCCAGTCTCTCCAGAGTCAGCAAGACCCTAACATGTCAAAGCATAGAAAGTTCAGAATAAAAGGATATGATTTAGATCTTTGTGAAAGAGGAAATACAAACTAAAATGAAAAAAAATTTAAATAATCATAAAAAATACAACAGCCAGTGCAATACAGTAAGAAAAATAATATAAATGTTTACAGTAGAAAGGAAAAACTAAAATCATCCCTATTTGTAGATTATATTATTGTTTACGTAAAATATTGTAAAGATCTACAAAAAAGGAATTCCTAGAACAAGTAAACTCAGGTTACAGGATACGAGGCTAACAGATAAAAATTAATTCACATACTAAGAACAAAATTGGAATAAAAAATACAACATCATTTACAATTGCTCAAAAGAAAATGAAATTTTATATACAAATCTAAAAAAAGGGAACCATAGATGTATGGTTAAAATTATAAAATACTGCTGAAAGAAGTCAAAAAGACCTAAATAGTGAAGAGGCATACTATGTTCATTGATTGGAGTCTTAATATAGTAAAAATCAATTCTCCCCAAATTGATCTATAGGTGTAATGCAATTCCTACTAAAAGAAAAATCCCAGCAAAGTTTTTTGTAGACACAGATAAGCATATTTTAAAATTTATATGGAAAGGCACTGGACCTAGAATAGCCAAGAGAGTTAAAAAAAAGAACAACAAAGAATAAAGTGGGAAGAATGAAGTAACGAAGACTGTGTGGTACTGGTAGAGGAATAGACATATGTTTTTAAGAATTTACAAAGATGTGAAAGCAATTCAATGGAGAAAGGATAGGCTTTTCATCATGTGGTGCTGGAGCAATGGAGCATCCACAGGAGAAAAATAAAGCTCAATCTAAATCACACAGTTTACACAGAAATTAACCAAAGTAGATCACGAACTTAATTGTAAAATGTAACACTATACAATTTTAGGAAAAACATAGGAGAAAATCTTCAAGTCCTAGGGCTGGGTGTTCTTTGACTTGATACTGA
The DNA here is from genome assembly GCF_037783145.1 of Equus przewalskii. Classification (NCBI taxonomy): domain Eukaryota; kingdom Metazoa; phylum Chordata; class Mammalia; order Perissodactyla; family Equidae; genus Equus; species Equus przewalskii. Next base: position 20,976,804 of record NC_091850.1, read on the forward strand.
AAGCAAGATCCGTTGAAGTAAAAATTGATAAAATGGACCTCATCAAAGTTATAAATCTTTACTCTATAAAAGAAGTTTACTTTAAAAACCTTGGCTCTATCCTGTGGAAAGGATAAAATGACAAGCTACAGACTAGGAGAAAATATTTGCCAACCACATATCTGAAAAAGGACTTGTATTTAGAATACATAAAATAAAACTCCCAAACCCAACTCTAAAAAAAGAAAAAATCCTATTAGAAAGTTGGCAAAAGACATGAACTGAAATTTCACTGAAGAAGATGTACAGATGGCAGATAAGTATGTGGAAGATGTTCAACATCATTTGCCGTTAGGAAATGCAAATTAAAACACACTGAGATAGCCCTAGACATGTATCAGTACAGCTAAAATAAAAAAAAAATTATAGCACCAAATACTAACAAGATCTAGAGAAACTGGACCACTCGTATATGGCTGGAGGGAATGTAAAATGGTACAATCACTCTGGACAAGAGTATGACAGTTTTTCTATAACTAAACTCATAATGACTGAATGTTGTTGTTAGTTCCAGTCAGTGGATGCTGACTTCTAGCAACCCTGCGTACAGCAGAGTGAAACCCTGCCCAGTCTTTTTGTGCCATCCTCCCACCTTTCGGCACTCTATCAGAAAATGCTCCACTGAAATTCATAGGGTTTTCATGGCCAATTTTTTTGAAAGTGGGTGCCCGCGTCCTCTTCATAGTCTGTCAGTCTGCAAACTCTACTGAAACTTGTCCACCATAAGTGACCTTGCTGGTATTGGAACTACCAGTGGCATAGCTTTCAGCATCACAGCAACACGCAGCTACCACAGTATGACAACTGACAGACAGGTGGTGAGGTTCCCTGACTGGGAAATGAACCCAAGGCTGCAGTGGGGAGAGCACTGAATCTCAACCGCTGCATCACCAAGACGGTCTGTAATGACTGCAAAATCCGGTAATTGAACTCTTGGACTGTAGCTAAGGGAAATGAAAACTGAAGTCCATACAAAATCCTGTACGTGAATTTCATGAGGAGCTTAATTCATAATAGCTAAAAACTGGAAACAATCTAGACGTCCTTCAAAAGGCAAATGGTTAAACAAAGGGTGGTATCTCCATGCCATGGAATACTACTTTGCAATAAAAATGAATGAGCTGTTGATACACACACAACCTGGATGGATCTCAAGGGACAAGGCTGAGTAAAAAAAGCCAATCGCAAAAGACTACGTACTGTATGATTCCATTTATAGAGCATTTTTGAAGTGATAAAATTATGGAGATGGGGAACAGATTTATCTGTTGCCAGGGGTAAGGGAGCAGGGCGAAAACTAGTTTGTTGTGGCTCTAAAAGGACAGCATGAGGGATCTTTGTAATGGAACTGTTCTGTATCTTGATTGTGGTGGTAGTCACACAAATCTATATATGTGATAAAATTGCACAGAATTAAATACATGTGCATAAATAAATACATGAAAAACTGGTGAAATCAGAATAAGGTTGATAGCTATACAAATTGTTACCCCTGGGGGAAGCTGAATGAAGGACATACTGGATCTCTGCATTATTTCTTAAAAGTGCATGTGAATCTACAACTATCTCAAAATAAAGTGTTAAAAAATCACTATGTCTCAAAATCTATGAAACGTATTTAAAGCAAAGCAGAGTGGAAAATGTGTAACCTTAAACACCTGTGTTAGTGAAAAGGAAAGAAGGAAAATTAATATAACTCCCAACTCAGAAACCTAGAGAAAGAACACCAAATAAAGCAGCACACACACGGAAATAATAAGTATAAAAATGGAAGTTAAATGAGGTAGGAAATTGACATTGTTATATGTAATTAATAATTCAAAATCCTGTTTTTTGAAAAAAATTAAAAGAAACCACTAACAGATTTAATTAGAAAAATGGAAGAAAACACCAATATTCACATAATCCATGACAAGGGATGAAATAAACATTAAAGGAAATAAATTTAAAACATATGAAACTGCTGACATTTCCTACAAATAAATATGAAAACCTAGATTAAGTGGATATTGTCTCTGGAAGATGTAGGAAGTTCTATAGAAGACATGGAGAAAGTTATCTAGGAAATACTCTAAAAAGAAAGCACTAATGTTAGATATTTTCACAGGAAAATTCTACAAAACTTTCAGAAACAAGGTGGTCTTTTGGCTACTGAATTGTCCCAAAGCATAGAAAATAAAGGGAAATTTCTTAATCCTTTTTTTGAATGGAGGTATAACAATGTTACCTAAATCTGATAAGGGTAATACAATAGAAGAAAATTACACAGCAAAGTCCCTTATGAATATTATGGCAAAAACACTAAGTAAAATATTAGTGAATAGAATCTAATAACACATTAATAAAGTAATACATTATACACAAATGGAATTTATTCTAGGAATTCAAGATGGGTTCAATATTTTAAAAACCTATTAATATAAAGCACCTAGCAATCCTACTTCTAGGAACTAACTCTGAAGATACAGTTCCAAAAATACAAAAACTTATATACTTAAATTTATGAATTGCAACATTCTTTGTAATTGCAAAATATTAGGAACAATCTAAAATATGCTAACATAGGTGATTAGTTGAATAAACCATGGATATGCACTCTTTCGAGAACCAGTCAGTTGTATACAAGACTGAGCAGCTTTTTTATGAACTGATAATGGAGGAATTTCCAAGATATATGCTTAAGTTAAAGAAGTAAAGAGAAAAAGATGAACCGTAGTATGCTACCCATGTGTAAGAAACAAGAAGAAATAAGAAAACAAACATGTTATGTGTTTAACGTTACAAAAAAGAAACACAGGAAGAAATACCAGAAACTACTGACTGGTTATTTACAGGAAATGTGTGGGTTTGGGGTGGGAGAACTGAGGGTGCGCCAATGGGGGACGGGGATGCAGAGACAGTGATAGTTCTCCGAGTATGTATCTTCCAGAGATTTACTTTTTGCACCCTGTTAATGTTTCCCATTCCAAATTGAATGAATGAATGAATAAATAAAGTCACGAATAAAATCAAGAGAGATTGAATAAAAGACCTTAAAGGGAAATGCAAACATATATAAATCAATCTAAGCGTATTTCAAATGAATACCATAGGCACACTGAAAGGGAGAAAAAAAGAGCTAACACTAGTAACCTTTGAACACAGCATCTTAACTACGTACCTTAAGAGAAAAAGATCGCTAAACCAATATTGAACTCTAGTTACTAGTTTTTCTTCTCCACATCCCCAGTGGGATGGGTTGGCAGTTTTGAAACTAGTTTTGGTGTATTCTAGTACTGAGTAAATAGATATATTGATAGTGATCAGATTCAGGAATCTGTGTTGAAGAGAGGATCATAGTGAACACTGTGTTCGTCCCCAAATCCCCTTGTAGAACTGAAGGCATTTCTCTTCTGGCTGCTGGGAATGCTGCTTGCTGACAGCCCTCAGCCCTTAGCCATCCATGAGACCCACCCTTGGCTAAATATAGTTGCCTAACCTATTACAGAGCGCATGATCCCCAATACAGCACACCACACAGTTTTTAGAACTATTTGGTTCTTAGTTTAAATAATGCACATGAAAAAATAGTGTTAACCAGGGATTTGCAATCTAAAACCCAAGGGCCACATCCAGACCACCATCTGTGTTTGTAGATAAAGTGTTATTGGGCCACAGGCCTGTCCAACTGTTTACACTGTCCATGGCTGCTTTTCTCTGTATCTGCAGAGCTGAGTAGCAGCGACAGAGACCATATGGCTCACAAAGCCTGAAATATGGACTACCCGGCCCTTTACAGAAAAAGCTGACCCCAGCTCTAACCTACAAACTTATAAATTTAGTTGTTCTAAAATATGCCTCAAGGTTAAAGGACTCACGGGACTTCAGTCAATTACATTTAATCATCTTCTTTATAATTAACAACAACAAGGAATCCATTCAATGGATATTTTATTGGTTGGTGAAGTCAGAGTTTTCTAGCAGTTCTTGCACGGAATATTGGTCTCTGCAGATATTCTTTTTAAAAAAGGTTCTGCAGTTAAATAACCTCGAGATACGCTGCATAGCATCTTCTCTCCTGGGAAGTCCCCATACTCATTGCTGTAATAAAAGCTCTAAAAACCAGACTTCCCATTTTCTCTGTGTGTGGAAAATAAAACGTGTTCCTATGACTTGCGATTTATTTTTAAAGCACATAATAACCCAGGAAAGGAGAAAAATTATAGCCTCTAATCTCACTGTATATAATACTAGCGGGATTAAGAACAATAATAAAATCTATACACATGCGTGGACAGAAAGCTAAACAGCATAAAAAGTTACAGGATTAGAAAGATAAAAATCTCCTTCCTTCATTTTTCCTAATTCCAAAGATAATTTTTCCCTAATTCTCAAAGATAATTGTTAAATAATTTTATTCCTAATTCTTCCAGTTTTTTTAAAAAGAAGAAAAAGGAAAACAGAAGTGTATCTACTTTATATTTTTGTTGTCGTTTTATGGAAAAGGGAGATCATATGACACATGGTGTTTTGCACCTTGCATTTGATATCTAAATATGTCCTTCGAAGAGCTTTAACTTCAGTGTTCATTTTTATTTTCTATGGTAGCTGTTTTTTTCGGTAGGTATCCCAAAACTTATTTAACCAGTCTTCTGTAGATGAAACAGCTGTGTTTTGTATTTGCTGTCTTCTTGTTGCTGTTTATTTATTTTTGCAATGACAAAAATGCTGAAATGAAATCCTTGTACATATATTTTGATACAATTTGTGTATCTATCTACAGAGTAAAATACTGGCACTGTGATTTCTAGGTAAAAATTTAAAATATAATTAAATTGGCTTCCACAAAAGTTGCACTATTATATGCTTAACAGTGAATGGAGTGTTCTTTCTCCACACTCCTACTAGCAATAGAAATCCTTTTCTTTGAGAAATACCTTTAAATGTCTCATATTTAAATGTAAATATTGAGGAAATATAGTGCTCTATTTGCTCCTCCTTTTATGAAATAAGGCACATGAATGGTGACAAGGATAAATAAACGGAACATGAATTAAGAAATAAGCACATGATGTTTATGACTAATATTTTACTATTATATTATTATTTACAAGGATACTATTTTCCTTTATATCATGTTTATAAGGTCAAAATTTATAAAAATGTGTCATTGAGTTCAAGGAAGTTGTGAATTGAGCACTATTAAAGAAAGAAAGATTTCAGGTGTTCATTGGGCAAAGTTATCATTACATGATTATTAAACACATCAGTAATAATTCCTAAGAATTCCCTTCCTAAAATTAGATGGCTCAAAGCCCAGAGAAAGTATACTGGTGTTCTGTAGATGTTGTTATTTTTATAATTGCTTACATTTGTTTGCTAGAGTCAAATGGCCAGGGATTTGAAACATATCTAAATGACCTCCACCTGTTTTCCTGTTTGTCCTTATTGTTAGGTACTAATCCTGTTGGGTATTTTAGATTTCTCTCAGGACTATCATGTTTATGTTAACCACAGGCTAACAATGCGAGGTTACAGCAGTGGAAGGAATCAGGGGCAGGCTTAGGAGGACAGCTGTTTTCACAAAGAATTCCTCTCTGGCAGCGTTTCTGGTAGCCTTACGTCTGAGAGACAATTATTAGTCTCTTCCAAAATTAAGGCTTTTGGGGATTTGGGGCCAACTAAATGCTTTTATATGTATATGATGCTGAATGTAGTGACACAATAAGAATCTACATCTAAAGCATGTTGTAAAAGTTTTTCATAGCCATTGGAAAGTTGGCTTCTTGTCTGATTTGGAAAGTTGAGATATTCTCTTAACTAAAGGAACAGGATGATAAGTTCTTACTACTCCTTCCCCGTCTGTGATTCTGTGATCTTTGTGATACAATTGGTTTGACTGGCAATGGCTGCTTTTATTTTTCTAAACAAAGTCCTGATATTTCATAGAGCCAGATTTAGCAATTCACTGAAAATGCTGGAAAATCCCATAGGTCCAAGTGTCAAAAGAGTGACGGCAAAAGGCTTCTTTTTTCAATGTCTTAGAAAAGGATGAGGGTTGGTTAGGTTGGTTTTCTTGTGGTTCAGGGAAAACGCTATGTTCTTTCCTGAATTCTGGCCCTTCTCCCTTCCTCTGGCTGGAACACTTTCTTTTCTCTAGCTCCTTATTCTAAGGGTATTCACATTTATGAGCTCAGCTACACTTTCCTCCTGGAAGTGTTCCCTAAAAACTTCAGAATTCGTTGCCAGATTCTCCTCTGAATTTCTTTATGACTGTTCTTTACTTTTGCAAACACTTCATTTCAACTGATTCCACAATTGAATATTAGACAGGCACAGCATATAGAAACCTGCTTATTTTAGAGATGGTAATAACGAGGCTCATAGACTAAATAATTCGTGCAAAATTGGCCAACTGGTAAAAGATAGAGCCAGAACTAAAGCTCAAGTCTATGTTCCACTTCAGTGCTCTTTTGCCTCAACATGCTGCCTGTATAATTATAATAGGATTTATTCTGCAATTGTTTATTGAGTGCAGACTACGTGCTTAAGAATTTATTTGGAATTGAAGGAGGATATAAAAGATGTAAAGCATATCCAGAGTTTCTCATGCACTTATAAGCTACTTGGATGGAAAGAAACACGCATAAAATAATGGAGGAATAATGTAAACTAAAGGAATATCAAGAAGGAGAAAAATAATGTGATTCAGAAAGATTAAAGTCAACTGTAAAGTAAGATCCAAAAGATGGGTAGAATATAAATTATTAGAGTGAAAGGCAAGGGACAGGTACTTGAGACGAGAGGTGCTTTTGGAAGAATATCTTACCTGGAGTTGTGGGCAATGTTAGGAGAGAAGGTGAGATCAGAGATAGAGAACGGGAACTGAATGCAGTGGACATTTGTCCACTTCTTCACTGACACTCATGCCTTCTTTCTCTTGCCCTAAGTACTCTTTCTTGTTTTCAGCTTTGAGGTTTGGGTGGGATTAACTTCCCCCAAGTTTCTGAAGCCGATAAATTTATACCACCTCCTATCCACAATGATTAGTACAGATTTGGGCAAATTAAAGTCAGTGAGATGTGAAGAGATGTTAAGAGACACTATGCGGAGTGGGAAATATCTCTTTCTTTCATAAGAAGTGAGATCTGAAACTTTGATAATCATTTTCCTATCATAAGGGAAGAGTCCAGATATTCCAGAGAAAACTAGGTAAGTCGGAGCATCAACAAAGCTCCTCAGGAGGCAGAAGGAAGACAAAGGAAGACATTTGTTATTGGTGATATAGTTTGAGCTAGATCAAGCCTTGCCTGAAGATGTCATTGCTCCTTTTACACAAAATAGTAGATCTTACTTTTTGTTTAAATAACTCTGAGTTCTCCCTCTCTCTTTCTATATATATATATACTTAGACATATAAGTCTGAAAATTAAATGTGTGGCAGGTTTAAATAAAAAGTCATAAACAGGATCTCTTTATGAAGGATCCCAAGACTCAGTTTTGTAGAATGTCTACTCTTAGGAGGCAAGAGGTATAAAGGAGTTAGAGTGGTAGAAGCAAACCTAGATCAATATAATAAAAGTGAAGAAGGGACAAAAATTTCTATAAGAGTTAGATGTCAATGCCAAGTCTGGAGTTGTTGAGCTCTTCATTAGGATGAGAAGCTACTGGAGCCTATAGATTTGAGATCTATTGTCATCCCAGTTAAATGAGCTGAGTCCTCTGGCCATTGACCCCAGTGCCCACTGTCTTCTAAGACCTTCCTCTCCACGCTGCGGTTCATGGACCAGCACAGGCACCTCGGACAAGCAGAAGCTTCGTTCGTATTCTAGACCCACTGATTCAGAATTTGTGTCTTAATGGGTTGGCCAGGTGAATAAACGTGGAGCCTAAATTTGCTCTGTTTCTTACCCTATATAGGCAATGGTGATAGTATCCTCCCAAACAATGATCTTTTATTACCTGGTTGTCCCTATAATGTTCTCTTTTCTCTTCTTCCTGAACTGGCTACCTCCCCAACGTTAATTTCTCCATTTTGAAAAGCAGATCTCCCTCTGTCTCTTTATCCTAATGAAAAACCCTACTCTTTCCTCCAGATCAATCACTTACCCCTATATACTATGTTGCATTTATATAGTAGAGTAAATTTTATTTAATTTATTTATTCATTCACTCATTCATGCTTCAGGCCGTCTGGATTTGATGAAGAATAAAAATAGGATACAGCTTGATAACAGTGGGTAAGAAAGTCCATAGCAGCCACGAGTTCTCCTACGTCTTGCTTGATTACTACATTCTGAGTTCACTATCCTCTGTCCATTTCTCCATCTCTCCTCTTCCATGCTCCTATGGAATGGAACAAACGAATTCTTATCCATATGGAAAGAACAGGGAGATGAAGGGGGGCAATGAAGCATCAGTGAGGAAAAAAGAAAAGGAAATACCATTGTCCGCTTAGGCTGTATGTTTACAGAATTAGTGCTGTTGTATTCAACCAAATCAGATGTCTGGAGGAGAAGCTTACAGAAGGCCAGAACACCACCTACATTTTTCTTTTCCAGAGACATTCTGTCCCTATAAATCCTGAGTTCTTAGATGGCTACTTTTAGTTCTGTCATTTTGATGATTTTCCCCCTCAGTGTGTGGAAAACTCAACTGTCACCCACACATGATAAACTTGAAATGATTCACATATCCCTGGGTCATTTGGTTGGGAGACTCAGGGAGTGTCAGAGAGCACAGACTCCCAGACAAGTGTGAGTGTATTGTGACTAAGTGATCACTTAGTCATTTCCTGAGAAAAATAAAGTCAATATAGTGAGCTGTTTAGAAATTACATTTATTAAATGTAAAGGATTGTCCTTTATTCTAATATTATGTCTTTCCCATATTTTGTTGTTACAATATCTTTTATATCATGAAATGATGGTTAGAAAAGGTAGTTGCTTTGAACAAATTGTCTTTGACAAAATAAAAAGTTGGCAACCCCAAGCCTGCGTATATATATTTGGAAGTTTGTCATAGGGTCTACAGGATGTGGAGCTTCCTTCCCATTGGTACTTGTCTGGAGAACTCTTTTCTTCCTGTCACAGCCTTTGTAGCCTAAGAACCTTCCCACAGCAAGAAAGTAAATCAAGCAGCAAACATTTGCAGACAACGCGAGGGGAGAGCCCGGCTGAGGAGGATGGCACTCCTGAGGTGATGAGTGGTAGGGATTTCAGATGACAGGAAAATCTCCCAAATTATATATTTTGTAGACCTAAATAGTAATTATAAGACTTATGGACAACTAGAGTGATAGAAATACTATTGTTTTGACAGTATGTCATGTAGTTGCAAACTGAGTATAGATCTATTCTTCAAAAAGCCAACATGGTCTAATAACAGGGTTAGCAAATGCACAGCCCTGGGACAAGGAAGAAAAAGACTTCTACAGACTCTTTGTTACAACTTCTTAAGTGTCTGTGTTTTACTTCCTCGGTAAGGATGGAATGGAAGTTAACATTAGAACCTTTAGGATGACTCAGGAGGCAATCTGGGAACTTAGCATGCCTTGAGATGTCACTCTGGGTATTTATGATCATGGTACTAATCTTGCCTAGCTGCAAAACATCATCCTCTACCACTCTGAGTTTGGATGGGTGATTTTTTGCAAGAGATTCCCAGAACATCCGACTTGGAAATGACTTAGGGAACTTATAATTCATTGTCTTCATTTTAAGGATAAGAAAATTGAGAGTCAGAAAGTTTAAGAAATTTTCCTATGGTCACAGGTTTAGAAAGCGGCAAAATCGGGACCTAGATTTAGGTCTTCTGACTCCAATATAAAATTCTTTTTATTATACTACAGCATTTCTAATATTTTCCAAAATGAGCATTCAATGCAAAGTGAACATTTTAGTCAAAATTATTAATGATGAATACAAAATTGTTAATGGAAAATGCTCTGGAAATTAAATTACTAGTAAATTTGGATTCTGCTGGATTTGTCAACTGAAGCATCACATTAACATGTGGCCCTCCTTTAAGTACACAATGTAGAATTTACCATTCATTTATTCAATAAATATTTACTAGAGGTTTATTAACTGCCAGGAAGGAAGACAAAGATAAAATCAAGGATCTCATAGTATAAAATGGATCCCAATCAAAAGGAATTATTATTTCAAATATTATTTTCAAAGTAGAATTTTAATTTAGTCTTTATTTGTTCAATAATTAGTTAATTCTTTCAACAAGCATTTTCTGACAATACCCCATTCTAGGTATTGTTCTAGGCATCGTTCTAGGTAGCAGGTATACATCAGTGAACAAAAAGAAGTTTCCTACTCTCCTGTGGCTTACATTCCAGTTGGAGAGACAGAAAATAGACATAAAAATGTATTAATTGTGTGGAAATTTACAAAGTGATGAGTGTTATCGGAAATTATATCACTGATAAGAAGGGTAGTATGGAAGTGCTAGGAGATTTGTCATTTTAAAAGGGATGATCACAGTAGGCATCAACGAGAGAATAATATTTGAGTAAAACTTTGAAGGAGGTGAATTTTCTATACTTTCAGATATACAAAACAGACAGTACAATGTTCTGAGTTGGGAGGACACTGGGAATATTCAGCAAAAGAGCAAACAAGCCCGTGTGGCCACGTAATAGTGAGCAAGAAGGAGAGCAGACAGAGATGAGGGCCAAGAGGTCACAGGATGAAATTATTAAAACTCACTAAACACGAGAAAAGTCTTAAAAGCCCTCCCCTTCTCCGCGGTAGATTGGGGGCTGAGTTACACAAGAAGAAATAAAAATAAAGATGATAGTAGATTTCTCATAGGAAACAGCATACGTTAGAATATCAAATATGTAAGGAAGGAAAAAACGTTTAGAGAAAATGGAAGAGGAGAGGATATTTACCAACTCATTTTATGAGGCCAACATCACCCTAATACCCAAATTAGTCAAAGATATCACAGGAAAAAAACTACAGACCAATATCTCTCATGAAATTACATGCAAAAATTCTTAACAAAATTTTAACAAATAAAATCCAACAATGTGTTAAAAGAAAAGCACATCGTGACCAAATGGGATTTACCCCAGGAATGCGAAGTTCGTTTAACATTCAAAAATCAAGCAATAAAATTTATCTTAGTAACAAACTAAAAAAGAAAAAGTGTATGAGCGTCTCAATAGATGCAGGACAAGGCATTTCAAAAAACTGACAACCATTCCTAATCAAAACCCTCTTGAAACTAAGAATAGAAAGGAACTTCTTCAACCTGATAAAAAGCGCCAATTAAAACCTACAACTAACGTCATGTTTAATAGTGAGAAGCTGAATACTTTCCCTCTAAGATCAGGAACAAGGACTTCTACTCTCAGCACTTCTATTCAACATCTAGCCAGTGCAATAAAAGAAAGAAAAAGTTCTCAGACTGGAAAGGAAAAAGCAAAGCTCTATTTATGGACAACATGATAGTCAATATAGAAAATCCTATGGAATCAGAAAGAAAAACAAACAAATAACTCAGAAAAATTAATGCAAGAGTTTAGCAAGTTTGCAGGATACAAGATTAACACATAAAAATTAATTATACTTCTCTACACCATCAAAGACTACCAGTAAGACACATGTAATTAAACACATTGGAAGAACATACACCATAGGGAACTGTGGGGGTCTCAATAAAAGTGTGTTGGAAAGGACTTGTTACAGGATTTGAGTTTTACTTAGGTGATTTGGAGAAGGATCTATTTAAGCAGGGGTTCTGAATTGGGTGCTGCCAGGAAGTAGGGACAATTCTATCATTGTGTATCTTAATTAATCTTAGCTAAAAGGAGGACAGAATAGAGCTGGGCTAAAACCATAACTGGTAAAGAAGCAGCAGATAAAGTATATTAGCATGTAGTGTATTACCATAAAGAGGTAATATACTCAATACAGTCATATTAGCCTGGAGAGAAAGCTATTGGCTATTTTGCTATTTGCCCAGTGACCTGGGTTTTTTCTCTGCTTAGGCAAAATTATCAAATGGTCTTGTCTTGTCACACAGCTTCATGGTTGCAGAGCAACATTGCTGTTCTGGGAGATGCTTTATGTCCAAGACAAGCACATGGCCTAAACGTGAGCTTCTAAAAACACCCTAGCCTGGTTGTGTCGGGCTGGTTCTCGAATGTCAGACTGATTTTTTTCTTGCTAACATAGCTCCTCTAAGGAGGTCAAGTTTCTGAGAGACGAAGCAAGAGTGAGGAAGGGGTTGGGAAAATCGGACAGGCTGTTTCACAAGCTCTCTTTCCCATTGCTTAACACAGTAGCTACAATTTTAGCTGTTTCATATGTTGAGCATCTTCATAAAATTCTTTCCATTACTTGAAAAAACTTGAAAGCCACACTGTATGTGTGGTCTTTATTAATATATCGTAAACAGAGGCAGCGATGTATAATGTGTGTCTTGAATTGCCCTCGGGTCTGATCTTGTAAAGAATCAGTAAATCCAGGAAAATAATTAGATCCAGAGAAACCTAGACTTATTAGTATTCTTTCTACTACACTGTGCTGCAAATGCTTTTTTTTTAATTAGTAGGAATTTATGCAGTAAATCCCAGATAATATCACTTCAATGTGAAGTAATACTATCTCGTAGGTTTCTCGTATTAATGATCCAGATCATGAAATACATCCAAGATAAAAATCATAATTTTATTAATATATAGAAATGGAATAAGTGAAGGAAAAAAATGGAATTCACGCCTCCATTTTTCGTTTAATTTCTATTAATGAAGTCTTCCTTTAAATATTCCTAAGGGCCATATTTTTCTTTGACTTCTATCATTGCAAGGATTCATTTCTGCTTTGCATTAGGAATGTTTTCCACATCTCATCTCCACACACAAACAGTATTTTCCACTGCAACAAATGAGACAATTGTGTCTCATTCCTTCCTATGCTTAAGTCAGTGCTTCACACAAATGAGGACCCATGTCCATCGGAAACATTTGGGATAGAACATAAAGCTGTCTCATAGTTAGCTTTGCTTTAGAACTTGAATATATTTAATATTAGCTTTAAATTCCCAAAAGAACATTCATCTTGGACAGTACCTTCAATCTCTGATGTGTAAGGATGTCTTATTTTTCTAAATAAAGAAACATGTCTATGCATAAAGATATGCATTTCAGTATAATTTTAAGTCAAGCTAAGTTGGAAACTGTGACCACTTCAACAAAAAGCGGATAATTAAATAAGTCAAGATGTACTCAAAACATCCATGAAAAATAAAGATGCTAATAATTACGTGAAAGAAAAAAAAGAAAAATCCTAAGCAGATAGTGATAAATGCAAAGATCAAAATATTGCCATAGAGTCTTTATGATTATAACTCTGGTAAGCTGAACATAGCATATAGGAACTGGTAGTAAGATATCTTGAATGGGAATATAATTTGCATTTGTATGGCGGGGCAATATTTCTTCAAGTTTTACTTAATGGTTTAAAAATAATAAATTTGGTAATAATATTATTTCACAAGAAAAATTGTAAGGATATTTATATTTGAACTTAGTTTAGAATATTATCATATGACAGTTTTTAAATAAAATTTAAGTAATATTGAGGTTTAAGTCTTTCTTAAAACTTCTATTTAAAATATTGATCCATCATTTCGAGAGTCAAAAAATACAAAACGATGAGCAAATGGATTAAGAAAAGTAGAACCTCGGATGCCTGCAAAAAAGATCGCTACCTGATTTTTACTTCACAAGAGAACGCTGAGACCCAGTTCTTGTTTTGTAAACTGAAACTGAAATGTAAATTCCAACCGGTAACAACTGTGCAACTTCAAAGACAGCCAGCAGGTGTCAGACTCACACTACCTCATGCAACATTGCAAATTAAAACCAGGCAAGCAGTTAGCGTTTTGAGACTTTTTTGAGATATTCAATAAAGTAAATTGGATATAAGGGGAAAATATGCAGCACTACTCTAGAAGTTGGCAGAACAACATTTAAAACATGCTTCTAAATGAGAGGCATTAATCTACTGATTGTGAAATGGCAAGGTCTGGGAAGTAATTTGGCATTTATTCACAGTTGAGATAAAAAATTCACAGTTTGAATTTAAAAATGAGGCAAACATTTGTTCATAATATGAAAATGATTTCGTAATATTGTTAAGTGTAAAACATCAGTATACATTTCATTACGTGTATGTGTATACGTATGTATATGAAATGGGTGTGACATATATTAGAGGGTCACAGTTTTAAAAAGTGTGTATATTAAAGGGCATCACACTGTTAGCAATGATTATGGGTGGTGATATTGTATTCAAGTGGTTTACTTCTCTGCACCTTTTTTCTCACCTTTCTAAAATATCTGTATTTAGAACACACATAGTGCTTTATTACAAAATATAGATACCAAAAAGAAACATTTTTCTGAATTATTTCTGCTCGGCATGAACTCCTGATTCATTCTGGTGATGCAATCTGATGAAATCATAATGGCAATATGAGACGAAGACCTTTTCCAAAGGAATCTCGCTTTGACTGGCACGCTGTTGGAATTTGATTCATTCCCTCCCTTACCTCGCTCTCCACAGTGTTTTATTTAGTGTTTGTTTTACCTTTGAGCATAATGGCTCAGTTGCTTCTTTTGTGCTGTCAAGTATTTTTGTATTTTGGTTTCTTGTTTCATTTCTCAAACACTTCAGTAGTGCAGATATTGACTTACTTATCCTCATAACAGCCTTAGAAGGTAGGTGCTATTTTATTAAATTAGGAGACTCAAGACAGAGCAGATAAGTGACTTGCTCAGCTCGTCATTAGAGGAGCTGGGATTTGAGATCTAGCAGTCAGATTCCATGTTCTTAGCTCCTCTTCTACACCCAGAGATGCCATATGGATGGATGATAATATTTTAAAGTGAACGTTATTTTGAAAATTAGCTGGATGCAGATCTCAGCCCACAAAAGTGAGATGCAAAGAAATATAAGTGAATGTCGTTTCTGTCTTTAACATAGCACTTCAGGTCTAGCGGGTTTTTCTGCTGTTCATATGCCGTTCTTGTGAACGTGGGAATTGCACGGCTGCCTCCATGTCCCACTGGCTCAGTGAACTCTCTCTGAGGATTTAGTTTACAGCTCTGTCTGTCCAGGCAGAACAGATATCTCTTCTTTCCCTGGGGTCATCCTGCTTCCGGGGTGTTTCACTCACCAAGCAGCACACCGACCCTCCTGTCCTCAGATCCCACCAAATTCTCTGTGGCATAGATTCTTTCGCAGGCATCTCTAGGCCACTGAGCACCTGTCTGCTCTCTCCCAGATCCTCTCATTTCTCTTACCCAATGTTTCCCTCTCCTGAGGTAATGAGCCTTAGAAAGAAACCAGAATAGCTTGAACACAGGAAAAGGACGGTATGGAAGAAATTACCAGGAAAAAAATAGTTATGGATATTTTCCAATACAGCACGAAACATTAAAAGGAGAAGATTAAATTTTAAAAGCCATATGTATACTTATGACATCACTGCAACTTTTACTAGATCTCATAATGCATTATTAACTCAGAGGGAATTTCCCACAATTTCTAAAATGAATGGGAATAATTTTATTTGTGGATAGGTGAATAGTAGCCACATGAAGACTATGATTTTCAAATTTCTCTTCTCTTTCTTTGTTTCATAAAGGAGAGAGAGACGGAGACAGACAGTGACAGAGACCGAGAGAAAGAGAAAGACATGATTACTCTGGGACAAGTTAATCTTTCCCCTTCTGCTGCTATTTCCCCACTCTCCACTGTTTGGGCCATTGCTTTATTCTTCAGTGGGTCTCTTTACTGACATTTGTTTAATTTTTGTGTGCTTTTTACAATATTTACATTTGCTTAGCAGTTTCTCAGATATGCAGTTTCCAACTCCAATTAGCATGTGCCTTTTTAGTGAAATTACTATTTAGCGTATTGCCCCTTGTCTGACCGAAAGGACAAACTCTGTTGGCTCCTGTAGATGGTTTTGCCTCCCTGTTTGATACTAAGTGGCGTAGGACACTAGTAAAACTATTTAAGAAGTTGCCATCTGATAAAGGTTAGGCATTCTGAAGCTTGGGCGATAGCTTTCAATCATCTATTGAATTGCATTACTACGCTTGCTTGGAAATCAACGTATGTATGTACAGTCAAGATTCTGTTACTGTTTTTGTTAATTTGCCTGCTTGTTTTTTGATGTGAGCCGACCAGATATGGTCAATGCACCCTGGAATGAAAGGTAAATGTGCTGTATGTTACAATAGATGTGCCAGGCTATTGTGACCATATATTTCTTGCTAGAGTAGTCTTTCAAGCTGCTGGGATAAGGCTATTTGGCTATGCATAGCACAGTATTCTAGAATATACCTCCCTAACTATGTAAGATGAGTGCTGATTTGGAAGGAACAAAATAGATTATTTTTTATAGGAGAAACTATGAGTAAAAGTACTGTCTATTCTTCATAGCTTCCAGACATATTTCTCCGTTAGAAAGCAATTTTCATATCCCCTAAAACAAAAATTCTGACAGAAAGTGTTGCAATTGCTTCCATCAATGACTCAAAGGCTTTTAGAATATTTTTACCTTATAAATAAAGTTCTGAAAAAAGCTGGCCACTTATCATAAATGTAATTTAAAAAGTATCTTAATTGTGAAATCATATAGAAAGGCTTCTAATTGAATATCTTCAGCTCTGAACACTAAAACCTTCTAGGCTATTCAAGCAGCCATCAGCTGTTTAGGCATAGGATTTTTAGTTTCTTGTGAATGCATGTAATCAATGCAACCTTTATGCAAAAAAACTCCGTTAAATATTAGAAGTACATTAGAATGCATTTTATGTTTTCTTTCAAAATTGCTGGAGTCTTTTTTGTAAGCTTTGTTTGGAGTTTTAATCACAGACTTAAACTACTTTGAAGGTAACGCAAAAGTATTCTGAATGACTTAATAGTTATTTCAAATATTTAAAATTTACCTAAAATTATAATACCAATAACACTTTATGAATTTTTTATGTTACATTATATTGTGTCCAAATGCTTTTGATAACAAGTAATTCTATATGAAAAGAAAGTCTTAATAATGATCAGTGGTGAAGAGCCAAACAAAGCCAAAGAAAACAAAAACGTATGGTATTGGGAGTTGGAAGGCAACCAGTACCTAAGGAAAGAAGAAAAAAGGAAGAGAAGGGAAGAGAAATATTTTTTTCGTGAAGGTTGACCATACTTGTCAAGCCAATATTTCAAGCTTATCATGGAACTGAACAAAGTAAATGGGCCCTTAGGTGTTTACAGCCCACATGAAGAGCAGCTCACGCATGGAAAAGATCTGTAGGAAAAGATGAGTGTGTGTGACAACAGGCAGCACTATCTGTCGGTAGCCAGGGAGGGCAGAGTCAATGAAGATTTTGGTATAGCCCATCCTTCCTTTCCTCTGATAACCACGGCTGGACTCTTAAAACTTTCCAAGAAGGCTAGATGACTTGACTGTATTTATTAGTTTATTTTTCTAAACACAGAGTTGTTTTTTTAGGGTTGGTTTTGCCGTTCTTTCTTTTTCCTGGAGGGGCGGGGCTTCTGGCACAACATTGGCTGAAATAACATTTATTATTTTGAGAAAGAACTTACCAAGCCACCAATAGTCCCCAAACATGAGAAACATCTGCTCTTTCTCTAGGAAGACCATCTTATTGATTCCACTTAATCCCCACTTTCACAAGTTTTTCTTCAATTGCTGAATAAACATCAAATACTTTTGCATAACACATCATCACTCGAAGATGTCTGAATGGTCTTGAACTCCATAAAATAAAATAAAGAATGATATGCGTCACTCTAAGTGTCCCTTAAAACCTTTTAAATAATTCTATATTTTAAGACTCTCTACTGAATTCATGGCATGATCAACCAAACAACTGATAGAAATCTCTTTTCCATACATCTAGAGGTGGCTCTTAACTGGACAGTTAGTAACTCAGTTTTGAGACTCTAAAATAAGTGGTTTGATATTATTGTGTGAATTTAAAGCATCTGCTCTTCCATTAGCCTGTATCTATAGTTGTCTGACTCTGCCCCCTGTCTTCTTTAACTCTATTCAAGAGCCCATTTCTGAAATATAAGGAGACTTCTGTGTCATATGAACAAGTTGTCTTAACTATCTAAGTCATTTTCCCAAGGTCTGTGAATCTTGAGCCCAATTTTGCCTTCATCCTTCTCTATATTCCCTAACGTTAGTCAGGGAGACATCAAGCTTCATATCATGATTATTCTCTATTGTTGTGGGTTGGATATTGACTTATGAAAGTAGTATCTGTTAAGATCAGGAAGCTTTCATTTACACACAAAAATGATTCCTTCACAGAGTAGTGTCCTGAAACGGTAATACACTTTTACTCCTTTCTCCAATCTTTCTTCCATTCCTTTCATTTTTCTCACATTTTCAGTTTGACCAGATGGAATCAGAGGCACAGTCAGTAGAACATGCTCTTGGATTGCAAAGACTAGTCCTAACTCAGCATGGATTTCTCCTTAGATTGTGGCCCAGGCCTGGCTGGTACTAACTGTAACCATAGGACCAGGAACAGAATTCGCCACCCCAAAATATGCCTCTTTGGCACAAAGGCTATTTTGAGCTGATGATTATTAAAAGACAGCAGACACAGGAAAAATTGAGAAAACCTACTAGAAGTTACTCTTTTGTAAGAGAAGTCTATACTTGTAAGAGAAATCTCCGTTTGTAAGAGTGCCTCCATCTCTGCCAGGAAGGGGAAGATGACTCTAAATCTCTGGAAACTCTTATTAATGGAGAAGGCAATGACTTAAATCTACATAACAACCTGAGCTAACATCCGTTGCCAATCTTCTCTCTCTCTTTTTTTTCCTTCTTATCCCCAAAGCCCCCAAGTACATAATTGTATATTCTAGTTGTAGGTCCTTCTGGTCCTGCTATGTGGGATGCTGCCTCAGCATGGCTTGATGAAGGGTGCCCAGGATCTGAACCAGTGAAACCCCGGATGGCTGAAGTGGAGCAAGCGAACTTAATCACCTGGCCACAGGCTGACCCCCTATGTAACAACTTTACCATTGTTTACTGTGCTTTTCCTGATAACCTCCTGTAACTGGCCCCATATTAACAACAGGATGTTAAAGCTATTTTTCAGGGGCTGTGAGCCAGCCAGGAGCATGTGTAGAAAATTTTGATCTGCCAAACGAAACTCATCCTACCAGTGCTTCTGCATACCAGCCTGCCCTCCTTGATCCCTTAAACTTTACCCCATACCCTGTATCAGGGGAGACAGACTTCAGAGGCTAGCCTTCTGTCTCCTTGTGCAATAAAGCCTTTCTTCTTTCAAAGACTGGTGTGCCACGATCTCGGCTTCTGTGCACATCAGGTGGCGAGCCCTTGCTGGGTAATATAACCACTTAGTAAATGGCTGAATGAATGACTACATACAACTTCTGGATGAGGAACAAAAGAAGCTAATTAGTCCCTAAGGGAATTGACCTTGTAACCTTAGCTTCATCAGTATAAGTGTCTATATCTGAATATAAAAGTCTGGATCCTACATAAAGAAGCTTTTTGCAGCGACAGTTTGGATGAGATATTTCTCAAATATCACTTTTTTTTTCTTTGTACTACTTAGTGAATCAAAATGTGGAAACACCTTAAAATAAAAGCTGAGCTCAGACAAGAGATCTAACCATGCTTGTCAGGCTGCTGAATCAAGTCTGTGCAGGAAGCCTGACAGAGCAAGTGCTCTCTTGGGCCCTAAAGTTGTTGAAGAACATGAACTGCAGCTCAGGGATTCAGCCTTCTGGGGAGAAGGCCAGCTAGATAGTGTCACACTATAGGAGCACCCCTTGTCACTGAGAGAGGCATCAAGGAGGGCAACTGCTGAAACTTACGTTTATTTTCTCCTAATTTTAAGCCACAAAGTATTAGCATCTACTGTCTTAACTGCCATGTTTTTACCTCATTCAAATTCCCCTCTTCCACACTAGCACCAACAGCGAAGAAAATCTCCAATCTGAGATACTGAAGCTTCCATTACCTGAATTTGTAATGCTATTTAGAAAAACCATTCTAAATACAGTATTGCTCTT
Organism: Equus przewalskii; assembly: GCF_037783145.1. Lineage (NCBI taxonomy): Eukaryota > Metazoa > Chordata > Mammalia > Perissodactyla > Equidae > Equus > Equus przewalskii. The sequence continues at coordinate 20,996,936 of NC_091850.1, forward strand.
CTTACTATAGATAAATCCCAACTTTCTTAGCAACCCAACCCTTCCAGGAAAGCAATATTGCTGAGAAAATGTGATATTTGGACAACAGTATCTTATTCAGTATTTATTGCACCTAGAAAGAATCAATTACAACACGCATTTAAAATTTTTTGAGTGTGAAGGTTTCTTTCAGTTCTAATGTTTCGTGATTCTAAGAATAAAAGGGTATTCTTTAATGGTTGAAATAAGAGTCATCAATATTTATCGAGCATTTTCTATGTGCCAGACACTGTTAAGTAACATGCCTTATTTCATCTCATTCTCAAAAAACGTCCACAAGGAAGGTGTTACCCCACAAAGGGCAAGGTCTGCTCACCGCAAGACAAAAGCAAATAGCCAAGAGGCAAGATGGTGGCAGAGAAAGGGCATTTATTAAGAGATAAGCTAGCAAATCAGAAGATGGGGGACTAGCGTCCTAAAGAACCATCTTAAGGGAGGCACAGACTCTTGAAGCAGTTATTTGGGCAGTGTGTTATGGGGGGCGGTTAGGAATGTTGCCTCTCTGGTGTTACAGACTGGGAGTCGCCACACCAGATACCCTCTCCGTCAGGGAGCATTCCTAAGGAACTCAAAAGAACAGAGTTATCATCTTATTGCAGCTAGGAGGTACGTATACAAGCAGGGGTCATAAAATCTACACAGCAGCTAGATCTCCTAGAGGGTGCATATCCAGCTGGGTTAGGTTGTCAGAGGTCATTCAAAGTTACAATATGGTTTCTTTTCTACAACGTGGCTTCCCTTATGTCAACTTTGTGCTGAGTCGGTATCAAAGGCAGCGCCCATTGACAGGTGGGAAAGTGAGGCTTAATGTGGGTGAAGCTCATCCAAGTTTCCAGAGAGTAAAAGGTAGGACTGAGCTTTTAACCCAGGCAGTTTGACTTGAGGGTCCAAGTTTTTGGCACTCTATACTACAACCAAAATGCAGACAGTCCTTGTTTGTTGCCAAAAGGTTTTACCTGAAATACTTTTATCAAGTGTGCAGATTCAATAGAAATTCTAAAGATGGTATTTGTAGGATAAGAGGGAAGACCATAATTTCTGTATAGACTCCGTTCTCCCTGTCAAACCCTAAAAACATGAACAAAAAGTGGAAAGGAGAAAAAAGGAACTAACAGTCAATTTACCAACACCATTCACATAGGGTAAATAGCATAATTTAATTAAAAACCACAGCAAACAAATAAACAAAAACCAAAACCATTCAGTAAAAAATGAAACATAAAAGCACAGCCTGGCATGCTTCCTCCCGCTAACCTCAAGCCCAGAAGCCCTCCTAGCAAGGGGAGGATATCCACTAACATCCCCAAACTTGCAGCGAAACAGAATGCTGATCATTTTCTTCCCCCTTAGTCCTGAGGAAGCATAGTGGAGACCCCTACTGGTAGGAATGAAGGGAAAGGAAATAAGAGGCCTTTTGAATTGAAGTTCTAGGGCTATATTCAGATTTGGGGAAAGGATCCGAAGTTCAATGGTATTTCTCCCATAGGAATTGCCTACCCCTCCTCTCTACCCCGCTCCAAACTTGGTGGGGTTTGGGGCTGCCAGACAAAATGCTTATGCTAAACGATTATTCACTGTTTATCTGAAATTCAAATTTAACTGTCATATTTTTATTTGCTACAGGATATGTAGTTAAATTTGAATTTCAGATAAAGAATGAATATTATTTTAGAATAGGTATACCGGAAATATTGCATGGGACATATTTATACGAAAAAGACATACTGCTTATCTAAAGTTCAAATTTAACTGTGTATCTTGTGTTCTTCTTTGCTAGATCTGGCAACTCTAGTGACGTAGGATCCTGAGTATGGAACAAATAACAAAGTCTCAGGATTAAAAACAAACAACAAAACAGAGACCATGCGGTCTTAAAAGACAAGTTAAAAATATCGAGCCCAAGAAGATGCTATAAATGGATACAGAACAGAAGATGAAAAGTGGGATATGTTATCATATAAAGCTGAGATATACGTTAACATGACAGTATAACTAACACAAATGTTTGAGGTGCTTGAGAGAAGATGAGAAGACCCGTGAGAGCACTAAAATCTTCATCCTTCAAAGCAAGGGGTCAGCAGAAATAGAAACAGAGTTCAAATAACTATGAACTATTAGTGTTTTGTTTTTCTTCATTTCAACCTTGACGAGATTCTTTAGGAAATAATATTTCTTGTAGTAAAGAAATATTCAAAGTTCAATTTTTTTGAGTTTCATCTTTTCTTCAAGTAAAAAATAAATGAAATGTTTTTAATTTAAAAAACTCTCTTTATTCTGATCCCATTTTAACAAAAATATTCCTAGCATCTCTCTATCTATCTGCTCAGTGATTTACCTACCAGTCTATCTTGCACATTTCCTCTTTTCTATCTCTATGTATTCCAAAAAGTTAGTTAAGATGATATGTAACTAAAGGTATTGATGATAATTTTTCAGTAGCTGTTTCTGGGTGATTTGTAGGTGTTTTGTACTTTCTGCATTGTCTGATTCTTTATAATGAGTATATGTAATGCTTATAGAAACAAGGGAGTGAATAAAAAAGATAACTTTGATCCAGAAGGATAAGCTTTTAAGAGTGGATAAACCTGGGTGTTGAGTAATTGTTATTTTCTTCTAGGTACTGTTCTCTATCTTTTAAAAATTTAAAGAACTTCTAAGCGCATTTATAATCTCCAGTATAATTAGAACTAAAAAGCTAGAAGAAATAGAATGAAGGCTTATAACATATTAGAAATTATTTGATTTGTCCCCAAGAAATGAATCTGTCTGCTTGTGAGGAAAGAGACAGTGATACACATCTTGGGCACAGAGGGGAAAAAAGGCAAGAAGAGGGAATGAAAACAGACAAGGAAATAAGAGAGATTTAAAAAATTCTTCTGTCTACAGCTAATTTTACACATTTTATAGAAAACCAGCCTTGCGTTGTAAGATTATTTCATGGAACGATCCTCATTTACTACCTGGTATGAGGGCTGGCATTATCCCAGGTGAGCACTGTCAAATTTCCATCTGATCATCCTCCACTCATGGAATTTGTTTGCTGATTATGGAGAAGTAGGGAGAGTTACGACTTTCTCATCCCAGTTTTCCGCTTTCCTTAATGTTTGACAGAGTGAGAGGACAGACTTGTGCCCGGGGAATGACAGTGATGGCTGATGAGCTGTTATGTCCAGACACTCTTTTTCTCCACTGTTAGGATACTTGTCTCAACTTCCTTTCCCAGGTCTTGAACTAAGCTCAAATATTTCATTCGGAAGTATCAGTTATATTATCCAAGCCATGAATCTTAAATGACTAGCTAGATTATTAAATTAAATCTAAATAGATAAACTAGGGGTTTTTTTTGGATTGAGAAACTTTATGGAATGTTTTCTTCTTGCTGCTGCAGCTGCTTCTGTTGCTGCTACAACTACCAAACCTGAAAAAGTAATAGTAACAATAAAAAAGGTAATAATTACAATGATGATGAATAATACTGATGAAATTATAATTGTTTACATTTGTTTATTTTTTACCTAGATGTATAACTTATGATTTCCCTGTCAGGGAACTATATCACCTGTCTGTTAGTTGTCATTCTGTGGCAGCTGCATGTTGCTGTGATGCTGAAAGCTATGCTATTTCCAATACCAGCAGGGTCACCCATGGTGGACAGGTTTCAGCAGAGCTTCCAGACTAAGACAGACTAGGAAGAGGGACCTGGCCACCCACTTCCAAAAAAATTGGCCATGAAAATCCTATGAATTGCAGAGGAGCATTGTGTCATACAGTGCTGGAAGGTGAGAGGATGGTGCAAAAAGACTGGGTAGGGTTCCCCTTTGCTGTACCCAGGCTGGCTAGAAGTGATATCAACTCCATGGCACTAACGACAACAAATAATTTATGATAGTCTATGTTTTCCACTTAAGGTTACCTAATTTACACATATAAAAAAATTTATGATAATCATAATTATAATTGTTATTTTGGCTATAAAACTCAGGATCCCCCATCCCACTTGAATAATGTATCTCAGCACGGTAGATGCCCATTGGCCCACATGGGCCGCCTGTGTCACCCGGAAACAGGCTACTCTGCCATCCCACCCTTGCCCTCCTGCCCTGGCTCACATCGGGTCAATCTCCAGAGACCACGTCTAAGCAATTTTGCCACAAGTGCATTAAGGAGATGACCTCTCCACCCGGCATCCTGAAGCCCGAAGCTAAGGACCAGATAGTGCCAACAAACAAATGGTTGACCAGGCATTTCAGGGACTCCATCGACACTCTTCATTACAGAGTCCGGCTCACACCACTTACGAAGCAAACCTGAATCTTCATGGAAACTTCCCCTGACACAATGGTCAGAGTCACACTGAGACTGTGATTTGTCCCAGGCACTGGCAAGGAGTGAGGGACCAGACTCGGTCCCAACAGGTGCAAGGGCCCGGTTTGGGGAGGGAACTACACATATGCCCAGCCAGAGTGGATCACCTTCCAGGATGCCCAGGGCCCCCGGAGCCAAAGCCCCAGGATACAAGCACAGGCTCCTGGGCTGCCAGGTCTATGTCCTGCAAGGTCAAAGGCCGCAGCAACCCAAATTCATGGTTCCATTGTCCTCAAGGCCAGTTGTTGCTCCAGAGAGCTGAGAGGTATCTAGAATTGTCCCAGGAGATTATCTACAGGTGAAGTAAAAGAAAGAATACTTTACATATTTTGGATATTAACCCCTTATCAGATATGTAATTTGCAAATATCTTCTCCCAATGGGTAGGTTTTTTTCCTTTTGTTGATGGTTTACTTTGCTAGGCAGCCTTCTAGTTTGATGTAGTCCCATTTGTTTATTTGTTTTTTTGTTTCCCTGCCCTGAGGAGACATTCCAGAAAGACAATGCTAAGACTGATGTCAAAGAGTATACTGCCATGTTTTCTTCTAGAAGTTTTATGGTTTCAGATCTTACATTCAAGTCTTTAATCAAAATAAGTCAGACCAAGAAAGACAAATACCATATAATTTCACTCGTATGTGGAAGATAAATAAATAAATAACACATATATACAGAGAACAGATCCGTGGCTAGTAGGGTGGGAGGGGGGAGGGCGAAAGGGGTAAAGGGGACATTTGTATGGTGACCAACGGAAACTAGACTGATGGTGGGGAGTACAATGTAGTCTATAGAGAAGTCACAATATAATGATGTGTACATGAAATTTATATAATGTTGTAAACCAACGTTACCTCAATTAAAAAAAAGGAAATACTTAAATTGTTTCTAATGATAATCATACCACTCCTACCAAAATAGCAGGGGAGACAGATACGGGTTGCAAGCTAGCTATGTGTTTTGGAAAGCCTCTCCTTTCCATGATCTTACACATCACCACCTAATATTTTAAATATCATTTTTAAACAGTTGTTATTTGTAGGCTATTTGTTTATTATTCATTTCAGCAATTTTGTCTAGATATTTGTTGTACAAATGAAGTGAAAAATTTTTTCTCTTTAATAATGTCAATGGAGGGCAAATACTGTATATTGTGATTTGTATTTCCTGTGATTGGTATCGAATATTCTAGCATATAGTAAAGTGAAGAGTATAATCAAAATAGAGCAGCATGCTGGGAAACGTAAGTGGAGATTTCATTTTTAGTTTGCCACTAACTAGCTCTAGGCCTATGAATGGGTTCCATCAATGTTTAATAGTTGTATTTTCTGCACAAGATTCAGTTCTGGGTAGAGAGAGATGCAAGTTTTATTGGCCAGTCTGGGACCATCTACCCACCTATTGGTCAGAGGAGAGTTGAGGCCCTTGATTTACAGTCTTACCAAGGCTGCACCCAATGGGGAAAGGTTATTTCCTTAAAGTAAAACTGAGATGTTACCAGAAGGAGGAATAGATCCTGGGCAGACAATAAAATGGATTTCCACTTATGCTAGGTGGTTATTAGAGTCCTAACAGCCTTAGTTTCTTAACATTCTAAAGTTGTTTTTTTCTATTTACTGGTATTTTCTTGGCTGCCATTTTTTGTTTAGAAGTTGCTAGAAACTCCTCCAAGTTCAAATCTTCCATCTCAGATGAAAATAATCACAGTCAATTTTTTAAATGTGACATACTCTATTGCACTTGCACTGTAAATTTTTCTCCCCTTCTGTTAAAAGATAATCTAAAGCCCATTAAAATTTTAAAGAATTTGAGCAAACATTGACTTGAACCAGGCAGGGCCAAACCAAAAGTGGTTAGGATCACTCCTCTGGAAGGACCTAGGGGAAGGGTTTTTATAGAGCAGTTATGGAAACAAAGCAAGGAAATTATTGGATTGGCTATAGCTTAAGTGGTTGCCTTATTTGGGAAAGCCTAGTTGGCTGTTTGTGATTGGTTCTTAAATTTTGTTTTCTCAGATTCAAGTGTATTTATAACACTTGACCCTGGCTTAGATGTTGGTATGCTTACATTCACTACTAACGAATTAGAGCTACCTCAGTCTAACGGCCTCTTTGTTTAATTAAACAGTTCTTTTCCTTCTTTTTTTTTTGCTAAGGAAGATTCACCCTGAGCTAACATTTGTTGCCAATCTTTCTCTTTTTGCTTGAGGAAGACTTGCCCTTAGCTAATGTCCGTGCCAATCTTCCTCTATTTTATATGTGGGTTACTGCCACAGCATGGCTGATGAGTGGTGTAGATCTGTGCCGAGGATCCAAACTTGGGAACTTGGGCCACCCAAGCAGAGTGCACTGAACTTAGCCACTATGCCATCGGGCCAGCCCTGGTTTAATACTTCTTAAAATCATTACCCAACTGAAGAAATGATGAGGTGGGAAAATGAATAGGTAGAAAGATCCGTACATAATTATATCCAAGAATACATTAGAACTATGCAATACATTGGAAAGAGTAAGAGATGTTAGCTTACTCTCAGTGCAGTCAGATTACATGCTACTTGAATTTTGATATACTAGAGGGAAAGAAGTCTCATTTAAATCCCTGAGTGAATTTATCCTCTCCTGTGTTTCCACTCTACCTATGCAATGATGAATCCTACCCTTAAATCTAGAGCAGACCTCTCCTTCTGAGCACTGTTTGTCTCACTGCTTACTTGACATCCCTGCCTAGACATCTTTCTTCCCAAACTTTCTCTTCTTCTAGTACTCTGTCTTAGTTACTGGCTAAGCTAGAAACCTTGGAGTCATCTCTGACTTCCCTGATGACCTATCCAATTATTTAAAAATTAGTTGGCTCTACCTTCCAAATCACTTTGTTCTCTGCCCACATTTTGATCCATGTGGCTAACACTTCCCATTAGTTTATTAACACAGAATGCTGCCTGCTAATTAAGTAACTCACATAGTGGAGAAGATATAACAACAAAATAATTTTAGTTATGTAATAAATGCTATTATTGTGGTATGGTAGATAAATTGGCTTACCTACTCCTAGGCTCTGTGCACTAGTGGGAAAGAGACGTTATAGAAAGACAAACAGGCCTGGATTTGAATTCTGATTAGCTGTATGACTTTGGGAAGATTATATAATCTCTCTTAACCTCCTTTGCCCCATCTAGTAAAATGGAGATAAAAATATTTACCTTATGGGACTCATGCAAGCATTACATAAGATTATATATATGTATCTAACATATACGTATATTGTATGTATATTACATGAGATTATGGATACACATATTTCAATTTCACATTTGACATACATTTATTAAGCAGGTACTGTTTGTCAGCACTGTTAAATGCTTTATAGTGCCAGCACTGAAAGAATTTATAATCTAGGGGAAAAGACAGACAAATACAAAATGAAGTTTAACATTTAGAGGTGGTTTACTATGTGATCAGTGCTGTTTTAAGCAGACTAAGGATAATAATCCAATTATTCATAGGATAATCCATTGAGATAGGTGTTATTACTATACTGTCATTACAGATAAAGACTTTGAACCACAGATCTGATAACTAACTTGCTCAAGGTCATACACCTCGTAAGTAGTGGAGCTTGGGTTTGAATTTAGGGACTAGTAGATTTGGGGGTTTGGATATGCTTTCCAAAGGAGGTGAACTGTATACCTAGTTCTGACAATTAGTAGGTTTCTTGTGCCTCTTTCCTTTATCTTATGTCCTCTTGAACTGGTTTTCTCTCTCTGTACTTAACATTGCATTATTGACATATAAAGTCAGGAAATTCATTATAAAAACACAGTATTCGTCTCTTTCTCCTCCATGATTGTTTCACAAAATGGAGGGAGCCTAGGTCTCCAAATGACTGTTAAAGTGTAGAGCTGACCTCTACTAGACAGTGACATGGATGAGGGCTGTGTGTGTGTCCATGTGTGTGTGTATGTCTGTGTGCTTAACAGTAGACAGCGTTGTTTATGACGAATAATACAAAGAGAGAAAAGTATTTTTTCTTGTAGCTGAATCACTGAATATTCACCATTCATTCCAGGATTTGGGAGTAAAAGGAACAAAAGGAATACAGTAATAATGTTAAATTAGTATTATATTTTGAAAGGGCAACATTTGAGTGGTGAGAGTTAGGAGAAGAGGTTTAGCAGAGAGATTGATATTAGTTATATAAAACATTAAATAATATCTAAGTGAAGACTGAGTATTGTAAGGGGGTTTCTCTCCCCACTGCCTTGGAGACAAAAGTCTTAAAGGTAAAGTTTAGTAAAAACAAGTGCAGTTAAGAATAAAAAGTAATTGATTTGTGAGAGTTTAGATCTGATAGATACTATATTCTTGATGAAGTACTATTTAAATTAATCTTCTAAGAGGTAAGGGAGGTGCTGGGAATTTTACAGTTTATCTTACAACTGAGATGTGTTTCCTGGAGGCAGCTTATTATTGGGTCTTATTTTTGAATCCATCCAGCCACTCTGTGTTTTTAGATTGGTGAATTCCATCCACCTACATTTAGAGTGATCATTGATATACGAGGGTTTAATGCTGCCATTTTATCTCCTGCTTTCCAGTTCTGTATTTCCATTGTTTCTTTTCTGTTGTATTTCTGACTGCCATTTCAGTTTGGTGGTTTTCTGTGATGGTTTTCTCAGTTTTTCTCTTTATTTATGATTTGCGACGCTGCTCTGATCTTTTGTTTTGTGGTCACCATGAGGTTTACATAAAAGATCTCGTAGATGAGATAGTTCATTTTCTGATAGCCTCTTATCTCTGTTAGCATAAGAAGGTTCCCTCCCTTTCCTCTTTCCCTTGTATGTTTTTGTGGTCCCAAAGGGTTCTTTTTTGTGTTGTGAGTTTGTGACTAAATTCAAATGTTTATAGCTATTTTTGATGCTTTCTTTCTCTTTATCTTTTATGTTATAATTGTTTGCTAACCTATTCTGATAGAGAGCTACAATTTTCTGATTTTGTCTATTTACCTCCTTGCTCTGAACTTTATAATGCTTTGCCTTTTTATTTCAGGTAGGAGGGCTCCCTTCATCATTTCTTCTAAGGCAGGCCTGGTGGAGATGAGCTCCCTCAGCTTTTATTTATCTGGGAAACCTTTTATTTCTTTGTCATATCTGAGGGATAATTCTGCTGGATAGAGTATTCTGATAGTTTTTCTTTCAGTATTTTGAAAATATCATTCCATTCTCTCCTAGCCTGGAAGGTTTCTACTGAGAAATCTCTGAAAGCTTGATGGGAGTTCTTTTGTAGGTTATTTTCTTCTCTCGTTGCCCTTAATAGTTTTTCTTTATCATTGACTTTTGACGGTTTTACTATTATATGCCTCAGAGAAGGTCTTTCTGCATTGATGTAATTTGGAGTTCTGTTGGCTTCGTGTACTTATACATCCAGTTCCTTCCTCAGGTTTGGGAAATTCTTAGCTGTTATTTCTTTGAACAAGTTCTCTGCTCCTCTCTCTTCCTTCTCCTTCTGGGATACCTATAATCCTTACGTCACTTTTGCTAATTCAGTTGGATATTTCTTGAAGAATTTCTTCATTTTTTAAAATCTTAGCTCTCTTTCGTCCCCCACTTGAAGCATTTCTAGGTTTTTATATTTAAGGTCACTAACTCTCTCCTCTATAAGCTCTGCTCTATTTTTTATGTTTTCTACATTATTTTTTATCTCAATAATTGTGTTGGGGCCGGCTTGGTGGCTGAGTGGTTAAATTTGCGCGCTCCACTTTGGCAGCCCAGGGTCTTGCTGGTTTGAATCCTGGGCGCGGACATGGCACCACTCATCAGGCCACGCTGAGGCAGCATTCCACATGCCACAACTAGAAGGACTCACAACTAAAAGTACACAACTATGTACCAGGGGGCTTTGGGAGAAAAAGGAAAAATAAAATCTTTAAAAAAAGTGAAAATAAAAAATAATTGTGTTATTCACATCCAGAATTTCTGGGTTTATTTTAGGGCTTCAGACTCTTCGATGAAGTATTCCTTCTGTTCATTAATTTTATGCCTGATCTCATTGAACTGTCTTCCTGAGTTTTCTTGTAACTCATTGAGTTTCCTTATGACAGCTATTTTGAATTCTCTGTTACTTAGTTGTAATCTTCTGTGACTTCAAGTTTAGCTTCTGGAGAGCTGTCATTTTCCTTCTGTTCTGCAGGGTTACTGTAGTTCTTCATGGCGTTTGCTGGATTGATCCTCTGCCAGTGCATTTGTGATAGTAAACATCTTTTCTTATTTGGATACAGCTTTGGTTACTTTGGTTCTGGTCACCTGGGTCTCATGTTCCTCTGCTGGCTCTCCTTGGGCTCAGATGCTACTGTCCCATGTACCACCTGCACTGCTTTTCTGGTTTTTTTGGGGGTGCTGGTTGCATTGCTGCCAGGGGTGCTAAGTTCATGGATGTCACAGTCGGTGGTGGAGATCTGGGGACCTGAGGACTTGCATACAGCTCCTGCTACTGGTGGAGCTGGCTTTGGGGTTGCTGCCACTGGGGGTTGGGTTACCAGTTCTACTGTGGTTCCTATTCCTTATGATCACAGATTCCACCTGCCACTACTGGAGGGGGGCAGGGGCTGTTTTTTCTGTTCCCACCCATCTGCTTGTAGTTGTGCCAATAGGGCCATTCTGGATTTGTGTAGGCCAGGGCTGCAGCTGCTTGGTGGGGTGCCTTTGTGCAGGGCAGGCCACTGCTTCTTGGCGGGTTGTGCTCGTGCAGGCAAGGCTGCCACCAGGTGGGGCTCCTTTGTGTGAGTGGGGTCGCTGTGGCACGGTGGGCGCTCCTGCAGGCTGGGCTACCATGGCTCCGTAAACGTTCATGCGCAGGCCAGGCTGCCTCCACCTCCACCCACAGTTGTGGGGGTCGCTGTGTGAAGATCTGTGACCTGGATTGCTGCTGCTGGAGAAGGGGAAGGGGCCCCTCCCCTAGCTCCACTGCTTCCCTGTGTAGAGCTATCTGTGTATAGCTGCATAGATCTCTTAGGCATCCTGTTGTGCTCTGTAGAGAATCCTTTGTTGATTAACTGATGTGCGTTTAGTTCTAACTTGGAGGGGAAAGACAAAGGGAACAACTCACTCCACCGTGATGCTGATGCTGACATCACTCCACTATCTACAGTTTATCTTAGACTTTAGTGAATTCCACATTCAAGTAAACTATTGGACTTATAAATCACAAAAATAGATGAATAATTTTGTAACTTTACAAAATATATTTTGTGAACAAAACCTAATTTATGGTATTGAATTAAATTTCCTGCAATGAGATCACTTGGATAAATCTATTCATCGAACACGTCTGTCAGTACAATTGTCTTTCTTTGGGTGCATGCATGCCGAGAGTCATCTCATTTTTTTAATAGAATGCCTTAACCAAATGCCAGAAATTGGGCTGAGAGTGGGGAGGATGAGATTTAAATTTTTTACCTTCCTCTAGATGATGAATGCAATTTCACAGTCTTATCTACTTTACCTTTATAGGTTGCTATCCTTAAAGAAATTTATCATCTCCCAAAAAGGACCGTGAGTCAATAGAAATTGCTGAGAGCAACCGCTTCCTATTTTTCCCCAAGGGGAAAGTAACTAACTTGAGTCAGACGCTATACCTGTCTTTTACAGCTGGTACAGCATGGAGTTTAGAAGTTTGAGTTTAGAAGAAGTTTGGAGTTTAGAAGATTTATCTGTACCCTGCTCAGTAGAGCTTAGCAGTTTTAAAAAAATGTATCATTAGGTTAGCAAGATCACTTATAAAAGTAAATCTAAAGAAAGAGTCTGAATTCCATTTGGATTTCTCTCTGAGCTTTTGAAATACTGACCCACTGGCAGACACTTACACGAACACTTGATATTGTTCTTTGACACCATCCTGAACTAAAATAAACCTTTCTTTGAGTTTTGCATACTCCATGGGAAACCACAAAATGTAAGGAGGTGCCAGATGCAAAGATCAGCAAGGCTATAAAAGGACAAACAACCCAAGGTACCAAATGTTTCTTTTCTGGTTGGAAATTCTGCACAGAGCATGAACGATGAAAATGAGATCAGGAATGAGCAAGAGCAGCACCAAAAAAACAATTGGAGACTTTTAAAATAAAAAGGAAATGTGAATTTTGTGAGAATATAGTCTCACATCTTTATTGCCTTCCTCAGATCCCCTGTACTTGACAATACTGTTATCATGCCATCTTTAAGTGAATGATATTGGTGCTGAAGCAGTTTTTAAATTTTTTTTTTTTGGTGAAGAAGATTGGCCCTAAACTAACACCTGTTGCCAATCTTCCTCTTTTTCTTTTTCTCTCCAAAGCCCCAGTTCATAGTTCTATATCCTAGTTGTAGGTACTTCTAGTTCTTCTATGTGGGATGCTGCCTCAGCATGGCTTGACAAGCAGTGCATAGGTCCACACCCAGGATCCGAACTGGTGAACACTGGGCCGCCAAGGCAGAGTGTGTGAAATCAACCACTATGCCACTGGGCTGGCCACTTTGGCACTCAAACATTTTTGAAGAAGATACTCTTTCTTAAGGTGGTTGAAAAACTCCATTGAAAGAAAATTTTTACTAAGATTTCAGTGTAGAATGAAAACATTTGGGCTGTTATCATTTCTGTTAGATGTTTATATCAATTTACGATCTTCAAATCAGTAGTTCCTCTGCATGTACTTTTATGCAAAATTTTTTCATGTATTTTTAAAAGTTTTTGATATGAAATAAATATAAGCTTATCCAAAATACATTTTCTATGAAACAGGCTGGATATATCATAAAACTTGTGATGAGGATTTGAAATGATTGTTTCAATTAGGGTAAATGAATATACTTTAAAACTGAAATAGTCTTTTTAAAAAAATTCCATATATCATGTGGAAATAAGCAGTGATAAAATTTTAGCTCATACTCTTAAATAGCAGAAGCAGATAGGTACGGTCTAGTTCACATAATTTTAGAGGATGGCGGTAGGCCTCTACTGCAGTCCCTGGAGATTAATCATGATTTGTTGAATTATGATAATCCCTAGGTCCTTCAGTAGTGATTGGATACACAATCAGGATACAGCGATGGGTAAGTGACTCAGTTCTGGCCCATGAAATGTAAGGAGAAGTCTGCTGGAAGTGAGTGGCTTTCTGGAAAGGCTTTGATTTCTTGAAAATGAGGGCAGGTTATGCTTCCCTCTTAACCCTCCTCTTTCAGGTTTAAGCAAGATCTTAGTGTCTGAAGCTGCAGTGGCCATATTTTGGCCAAGAGGCAACAAGCACGAAGATGAAAAGTCAACAGGCTAAGGATAATGAACTGAAAATGGAAAATGCCTGTAGCCTTGACCGCATTCTTGAGCAGCTAACAGTACCAGAAACTGCTTCTTTTGGGACTTCTTAGATATGAAAAATAAACCTTTATTTGATTAATTCAATATTAATTTAGCTTCCTAATTTTTGAGGCTGAGAATATCCCTGGCTAATACAAATAGCTTCTGTTGATCCTACTATATTTTATTTTATATAAATTAAATAACTTTTTTGTGCAGTTCTTTGAATTTTAATAGCTCTATAGATTCATGCAAGTGCTATCATCATCAGAGCATGGAACAGCTCCATCACTCCTCAAATCTCCTTCCTGCTATCTCTTTGTAGTGACACCCTCCCCCTACTTTTAAACTCTTGCACCTACGATCTGTTTTCTGTCGCTAGAGATTTGCTTTTTGTCATAAAAATCTCATTCAATGACATAAGAATGTCATAAGAATGACAAAATGACATAAGAATGTCATAAAAATGGAATTGTATAATATATAACCTTTTGAGACTGGCATATGTCACTCACCGTAATGTTTTTTGAGATTCCTTCAGTACATTGCATATATTGACTTTGTTCTCTTTTACTCTTGAGTCCGTTACATGGATATACCACAGTTTGTTTAATTATTTACCTATTAAAGGACACTGGGTCTTTCCTAGTTTTAGAGGATCATGACTAGAGCTTCCAGGAACATTGTGTAAAGGTTTTTGTGTAAACATATGTTTTCCTTACTCTAGGGTAAATACTCAAGAGTGGGAGTGCTGGGTCTTATGGTAAATACATATTTCACTTTGTGAGAAATTATTAAACTGTTTCCCAGAGTGGCTGTTTTGTTTTGCATTCCCACAGCAACGTATGAGAGTTCTAGTTGTTCCATATCCACACCATCACTTGATATTGTCAGAATTTTAAAATTTTAAATCATTTCAATATGTAATAATCATGGTATATCTCTTCATTTATTTAGGTCATGTTTAATTTTTCATCAGTGTTTTTTAGTTTCCAGCATTCAGATGTTTTATTAGATTTATGCCTAATAATTTCATATTTGGGGGATACTGTAACTATTTTTAATTTAGCTATGTTAAATTAAATATTGTGTTAAACATTATGTTAAAATTTAAATGTCTTTAAATTTTTTGTTTGAATTTTTGTTTTAATTTAAAATTTAAAATGTTAATTCTTAAAAATTAAATAATTTTTAAGTATTACATATTAAAATTAAAATATTTACATATTATGTTAAAAATTAAATAACTATGTTTAATGTAACTATTTTTAACTTTGATTTCTAATTGTTCTAATTGCCAATTGCTGGCATATAGAAATATGATTAATGTGTGTTTTCCTCGTATCTTGTGACCTTACTCAACTCACTAATTAGTTCTAGGAGTTTTGAAAGCAGATTTCATAGGATCTTTTACATAGATAATCATGTTATCTATGAACAGGAAGTGTTTTATTTCTTCCTTTCCAATCCATATGCCTTTAATTTCTATTTCTTGCTTTATTGCACTGGTTAGGACTTCTAGTAAGATGCTGAATAAAATGGTGAGAGTGGACATCCTTACCTTGTTTCCAGTGTTAGACGGAAACCATTCCGTTTTTCACATTTAAGTAAGACATTAGCTGTAGGGTTTTTGTGGATACACTTTAGTTAGGTCAAAGAAGTTCCCTCCTATTCCAAATTAGCTGAGTTTTTATCATGAATGAATTTTGAATTTTTGACAAATGCTTTTTCTTCACTAAATGATTTCATTGTGTATGTGTGTGTTTCTGTACTGTTAAAGTGATGGATTATATTGACTGATTTTCGAACATTGAACCAGCCTTCCAGTCTAGGGATAATTACCCACTTGGTTGTGGTTCACTTTTTATGTATTGCTGGATTTAATTTTGCTGAAAAATATCGGTAGGCAGTTGTCTCTTCTTATCCTGTCTTTTCCCAGTTTCGGTGTCAGAGTAATACCAACTTCATAAAATGAATTGGGAAAGTTTTCCACTCTTCTTTTTTCTGGAAGATGTTTTATAGAATTGGTGTTATTTCTTCCTTAAATGTTTGGTAGAAATCACCAGTAAAATGTTTCAGACCTGTAGATTTCTTTTTCAGAAGTTTTTAAACTATGAATTCAATTTCTTTCATGGCTGTAAAACTCTTCAGATTATTTATTTAATTTTGGGTGCGTTTTGGTAGCTTATGGTTTTCAAGAAATTAGTTCATTTCATGTAAGTTGTTGAAGTTATGTGCATAGAGTTGTTTACATTATTGCTGTTGCCATTTGAAGGTCTGCGTGGTCTATAGTGATATCCTTTCTTTTATTCCCCATATTGGTAATTTATGTCTTCTCTCTTTTTTCTTTGTGAGTCTTGCTAGAACTTTATCAGTTTTATTGATCTTTTCTAAGAACCGGGTTTTGGCTTCATTGATTTTCTCTGTTGTTTTTTGTTTCTATTTCATTGATTTCTACTTTTATTTTTATTATTTGCTTTCTACCTTCTTTGACATCATCTTACTCTGCTTCCTTTAGTTTCTTCGAAGCTTAAGCTGTTGATCTGAGTTTTTCTTTTCTATGATAAGATTTTTTTCTTTTTTTCATTGAGTTCATAATAGTTTACAGCATTGAGAAATTTCAGTTGTATGTTATTTCTTGTCTGTCAACATATAAGTGCTCTCCTTCACCCCTGTGCCCATCCCCCACCCCTCTTCCCCTGGTAACCACTGAACTGTTCTCTTTGTCCATGTGTTTGTTTATATATGAGTGAAATCATATGGTGTTTGTCTTTCTCAGTCTGGCTTATTTCGCTTAGCATAATACCCTCAAGGTCCACTCATGTTGTTGCAAATGGGATGATTTTGTCTTTTTTTATGGCTGAGTAGTGTTCCATTGTATATATATACCACATCTTCTTTATTCAATCATCAGTTGATGGGCACTTGGATTGCTTTCATGTCTTGGCTATTGTGTGTGAATAGCGCTGCAATGAACATAAGGGTCATATGTCACTTTGGATTGTTGATTTCAAGTTGTTTGAGTAGATACCCAGTAGTGGGATAGCTGGGTTATATGGTATTTCTAGTTTTAGTTTTTTGAGGAATCTGTATACTGTTTTCCATAGTGGCTGCACAAGTTTGCATTCCCACCAGCAGTGTATGAGGGTTCCCTTTTCTCCATACCCTCTACAACATTTGTTTTTAGTCTTAGTGATTATAGCCATTTTAACAGGTGTAAGGTGGTATCTTAGTGTAGTTTTGATTTATATTTCCCTGATGATTAGTGATGTTGAACATCTTTTCATGTGCTTATTGGCCATCTGTATATCTTCTCTAGAAAAATGTCTGTTCATATCCTTTGCCCAATTTTTGATTGGGCTATCTGTTTTTTTGTTGTTCAGTTGTGTGTTCCTTATATATTATGGAGATTAACCACTTGTCAGATATATGATTTTGCAAGTATTTTCTCCCAGTTGGTGGGTTGTCTTTTTGTTTTGATCCTAGGTTTTTTTTGCCTTGCAAAAGTTCTTTAGTCTGATGAAGTCTGCTCGTGTATTTTTTCTTTTGTTTCCTTTGTCTGAGAAGATATGGTATTCGAAAAGGTCCTTTTAAGTTTGATGTCAAAGAGTGTACTTCCAGGAGTTTTATGGTTTCAGGACTTATCTTCAAGTCTTTGATCCATTTTGAGTTTATTTTTGTGTATGGAGTGAGATAATGGTCTACTTTCATTCTTTTGCAAGTGGTTGTCCAGATTTCCCAACACCATTTATTGAAGACACTATCTTTTCTCCATTGTATGTTCTTGGCACCTTTGTAGGAAATTAGCTGTCCACAGATGTGTGGTTTTATTTCTGGGCTTTCAGTTCTGTTCCATTGACCTGTGTGCCTGTTTTTGTACCAGTACCATGCTGTTTAGATCACTATGCCTTTGTAGTACATTTTGAAGTCAGGGATTGTGATGCCTCTAGCTTTGTTCTTTTTTTTCAGGATTGCTGTAGCAATTTGGGGTCTTTGGTTGCCCCCCATGAATTTTAGGATTCTTTGCTCTCTTTCTGTCAAGAATGTCTTTGAGATTCTGATTGGGATTACATTGAATCTGTAGAGTTCTTTGGGTAGTATGGACATTTTAAATATGTTTATTTTTCCAATCTGTGTGCGTGGAATCTCTTTCCATTTCTTTATGACATCGTCTATTTCTTTCAATAATGTCTTATAGTTTTAATTGTATAAGTCCTTCACCTCCTTGGTTAAATTTATTCCTAGATAACTTATTACCTGTGTTGTGATTGTAAATGGAATTGTATTCCTGAGTTCTCTTTCTGTAAGCTCATTATTAGAGTATAGAAATGCAACTGATTTTTGTAAGTTGATTTTGTACCCTGCAACTTTACTGTAGTTGTTAATTATTTCTAATAGTTTTGCAATGGATTCTTTAGGGTTTTCTATATGTAAGATCATGTTGTCTGCAAACAGTAAGAGTTTCACTTCTTCACTCCCTATTTGAATTCCTTTTATTACTTTCTCTTGTCTCATTGCTCTGGCCAAACATCCAGTACTATGTTGAATAAGAGTGGTGATAGTGGGCACCCTTGAATTGTTCCTGTTCTCAGAGGGATGGTGTTCAGTTTTTCCCCATTGAGTATGATGTTGGCTGTGGGTTTGTCAAAATTTCCATTTTAGGTATAACCTTTTATTTCTTTATAATGTCTTTCTAGTTTCCCATTCATTTCAAGACTTTTTGTCTTCATTTTTTGCAATATTCTTTTTTCTTTTTGGCTGAGGAAGACTATCACTGAGCTAACATCTGTGCCATTCTTCCTCCACTTTATATGTGGGTCACTGCCACAGCATGGCTGATGAGTGGTATAGGTCTACACCTGGGGTCTGAATCCATGAACCTGGGTCACAGAATTGGAGCCTGCCAAACTTAACCACTACACTACAGGGCTGGCTCCTGCAACATTTTTTAAATAGCTGCATTAAAGTCTTTATCAAACAATTCCTGCATCTCTGTCAACTTGGTGTTGGCATGTGTTGATTATTTTTTCCATGCAAAATGAGATTTTCTTGGTTTTTCGTGTTCCAAGTAATTTGGGATTGTGTCCTGGACATTTTGCATATTATGTTATGAAACATTGAGTATTTTAAATTCTATCGAGAATGTTGACACTTTTGTTTTAGTAGGAAAAACACCAAATGGCATTCAGACCACCTGTTCCAATCAGTCTTCTGGTAATTGTGGTTACAATGTTAGTTCTGTTTTCTAAACCTTTGCAGTGCCATTTAGAACTGCCCTATATGTGTGCTACTCAGTGGCCAGTTTGAGATATGGGCAGTGATCTATATCTTTGTTCAGTTTTTAAAGTCTATGGAATACAATTTAGGGTCAAAAACCACATACAACTCAATGGTGAGCTCAGCAGTTCATAAACTAATTTATAGGGTTGGTTTCCCATGCTTCTCCCCCTTTACAGTGTCACTGGTACTTTCTGATTCTCAGAGAGTCCTCTAGCTGGAAATGTTAGATTTTATTTACTCTGCTTTGCCACTCATTTCCCTTAGATATGCTCATGTCTGGAGTCAAGTGCTGGGAGAATAGAGAGAAACCAAAAGCAGTAGGGGTACACCCACATTTTGGGGCCATGGTTCCACTTATTAGAGGGGATGTTTCCCTCTCCCAGAGTTTTAAACACCTGTGGGCCTCATGGGGTGGGACAAGAGACTACAATGAGAAGAAAACAAATAACATCTTTCCATTTCTCTCTCCAAGCACTCTGAGACCGCTTTCCTAATCCTCTAGCCAAAATTGAAGGCTTCTCTTCAATTTCCTGTTTGTGGTGATACCCACTTATAGATTTGGGGCTGTGTTAAGAACAGGTTAGGGAATACTAGAGGGAAATAAAAATGGTAAACTCACCACCCATTCAGAGTACTTCTACTTCTGGTCTTCTTCTACAATCCATCAGCTTCTACCTACTTTTCAGAGTCCTCAAATGGTTGCTCCATGCATTATGTCCAGGATTTGTAGATACACTCAGTAGGAGAGGCAAAATGTAGGGTGCTTGCAGCATCTTACTTGGAACTGGAAAGTAATCCATTATCTTTTATTTTATTTTATTATGTTTCTATTTTTTTCTCCTCCCCAAAGCCTCCCCAGTACATAGTTGTATATTCTAGTTGCACCATTATATTTTAATAACAGCTATGATAACTGGTATTTATCATGTACTTGGTACTGTGATAAATACTTTTCTTGCTTTGTATGATTTTATCTTTATTTATTAGCAGTATACAATTGAGTGCTATTATTTGAGATGGGAAAATTGGATCCTAGAGAATTTATTAATATCTCTAAGATCATACAGCTGGAAAAAAATGTGCCACCAGGATTGAAACCCATGTTATTTGACTCTAGCATTTAGTCTCTTGGTCATTCAGTGCTAATTTACCTCCCATGTAACTCATGTTAATCCATGAGAAGACTCAAGCTACGTATTACTAAAATTGAAGTACAATAAGTTTTCTGCTAAATAGTATAGTTCTGGCTAATTAAATCTACTGCATTAATAAGGAATTTTTATTTCGAGAATAACAAAAATATTAGAGTGCTTCCTTATAGAAATATTATAAAAATTGTCAATACATTCTACGTATAGAATATGTCAGTCAATTCTTGCTCTATAACAAGCTCTTGCTATCTTTTTCATACCTTCTTCCACTTATTTTCTTTAAAGTCAGATGGAGAAAGACAAATATCATATGATTTCACTGATATGTGGAAGATAAAAAAAACAATAGTAACAAACAAACACATAGATACAGAGAACAGATTACTAGTCACCAGAGGGGAAAGTTGGGGGGGAGGGAAAAAAGGGTAAAGGGGGACATTTGTCCAGTGACAGATGGAATCTAGACTTTTGGTGGTAAATATGATAGTCTATACAGAAGTCTAAATACAATGATGTACACCTGAAATTTATATAATGTTATAGACCAATGTTACCTCAATAAAAAAGAGAGCAAAAAAGTTATTATATTAAATTATTTTTGTGACACTTTCAGCTAGTATGTCCTGTGATGTCCATCACATCAATAACAAAGGCAATAAAGATAACTAGTACTGTCTAGTGTGTTGTAATACAACTTGACACACTATTTTAAAGTGATTTTGAAGATTCTGGTGAGTTGAACGGCTGCACCGTCACTGAAGTTTGTTCAGTCACTGATCTGTTCAGCATAATCTAACTGGAGGACATTACCACTGTCAAAATTTACCTTCTTCAAAAAGCAATTAGCTAGACATAAGGAAAACTTGCACTTCCATATAGGCATGATCTCTATCTGTATACATACACACACATGCACACATACACTAGTAGAATGTTAATGTGATTAATAACACAGATGTTGTGGTCAGACCACTTAGGATTGAATCCCATCCTGGCTGTCTATTAGCTGGGTGAGCTTGGGCAAGATATTTATCTCACTGAATCTTTGTTCTCTCGTTTACAAAATGGCCATGATGATATATTACCTTTCTCATAGTGTCGAGCATTAAATGTTATATTACATATAAAACACTTGGCCCTGTGCCTGGATATTGTATAATCTTTCTAAATGTCATGATTTACCTATTTGCTTGTACATATATGCATTTTGCCCTGAAATTTTTGTGTTAAATTAGTCTGTATTTTGACCATCATTGGAGCATCGCCTTAGTTCCAGGAAGGCAAATAATTGTAATTATATCTATGAAGTATAATGGTTGATTGAACGAAGAGAAAAAACATTTTGTTATTTCTTGGGGTTTGTCTAAGTCTGGAGTTAGAAATCAAAAGCCCTCAGAAAGTGCCAGAGTAATTATCCGTATGTGTGGGGCAAACTAGAATAAAATATGTGAAGTGATACCAACTGTAGCCAACTGGTCCACACACGGCCCTCCTAAACGTGTTCAATTTTACAAACACAGCTGCCTGCGGGCATTCTGCCTATGAGCCTTGAGTTTTCGACCCTTGATGTTGGGGCAGTGGGAACCCCTGCTCTATACAATCAAGGTTATTAGTGTAATATTTGAAAAAAATCAGTGAAAGAAGGGAATAATAAAAATTATACATTCAGAATTTGAATTTTTAATTTTAAATTAAAATTTAAACATGCCTTCATTACCAGTCTTTTGATATGGGGCAATTATCTTTCTTTTGAGTATGCAAAATGCTGGCTGCCATCTTTCTGATATAAACCGCACCATCTTCTACAATTTCAATTTTTAGTTTCATGAAAGTAAAATGGGAAATTGAAATCAACTTTGAAGTAATCTGAAGACAGAATCTTTCCAGATTTTACGATTTCCCTTCCAAAATCCCTTATACCGAATTTGGTGGCATTTTTATTTTTTTGTGATTGCATTTATCAAAAATTTTCAAAGCCTCCAGAAGAATTTTGACAGAAGCAACAACATTATTTATTGGGAAGATCACATTTATTTGTTTAGAAAATATTTAATTAAATTTACAATTTCATTGACAAATCAAGGGAATGGTTTTGTAAATGATGCAATTGCTTCTATTTATATTATTTATGCTTATTTTATCTATTTATACATATATATATATATGTATGTATGCACTAGTATTTACTCACTAGGAGTGAGGTAGGAAATTTTGTGAAGAGCTATTGCCCTGTAATAATGAAACATGAAGTCAACTTAAAATTCCATATATTTTAACTTGAAACTTTGGCAGTCACTATAATCTGAACCTTCCTTACAACACCTTCCATTTAATTTTAGGAGGAAGTCATGCCAGCTTTATTTTAAAACATTTAATTCAACAACCACCCTTTTTTAGGTTTAGGTGTGACTTGTCAGTTAATGAACAATATTTTATTGAGCACCTTTTCTGTTAACACTGTGCCAATCTCTGAGCACAAAACAGTGAAGAAGTTAGAACTAGCTCCTGATCTCATGGCACTAATAAGAAGAATGCTCTTAAGGAAATAATTATAAGAGCTATGTATGATATGTAGAAGTATAGAATGATTTGGCCATCTCAAAAGTGAGAGTTGGAAGGGATCTTAAAGGCTGTGTCTGTCCTCAAAATCTCTGCTAAGTGGTCTTTGGGCCTGTGATTGACCTCATGGTGGGAAATCCACAGTCTGCTGACTCACCCAGCCTGTTGGCTCCTGAAAAGATTGACAATTTGTAGCTGATGAGCTAGGGGTGCCCCACTCTCATTGTATTTGACTACAGTGCTAAGATAGGTGACAAAATGCCTGAGCAGAATCTATGTGCCACTATATGCTTTAGCTCTTAAATTTCTTGACTTTTGTGGAAATGAATTTTCATTCCTACAGGAAATTCTATTTCTGTGTCAACGTTTTAGGGATGGGGCTCCCATCTGTGTGTCTAAACCACAAATCTGGGAATCAAATTTCTTTCCTTTTATCATTTATCCCTTGTGGCAATCTATGCATTTCCTTACTCTTTATATAAAAACATCCTGATTCTCTTACTTTGCCAGTGCTATAGCGGCAGGACAGCAATGTCAGATTAAAAATTTGTTATTTTCCTCTTGGTTATCTCCGTCAGAGATTAATAAAGTATGGAGTGTTCACATGTAGTGACCTTGCAAAGGAATTTGTCCTATAGCCCCAAACAACAGTCATTTGTTGTTTGCGGTGAGCCATTAATTTTATCTGACAGACTGAAGATGGTATGGGAATTAAGGTGCAGCCTGCGGACCACCTGTCTCAGCCGACTTAGCCAATGACATCATTCTACTTTCCACTGTCCAATCACGTTTGTTCTGAGTCTCTGCCCAATGCATGCCAGTTCCAGAAGACACCCTTCCAAATGACCTGAATCATGACTAATAACATTTATGTCTGAGGTTTTCACCTGTCCTGCATGATAAATAGGGGTTGAAGCTGATTAATATTTTACAATCTGTGTTCACAGTTACTTGGGGGAAATAACCAACAAGTCATAATTCATTGAAGAGGGACTGCTGTTTCTTATGTGTTTTAGATTGCCTCTCTCTCTATTTTAAAAAAAAATTTGCATCTTTGTTTTTTGAAAGAGCACCAATGAATAAGACATTCCTTTTATCCATATACTTTTCCAATTTATTGCCATTAAGCTGGCTGAATTGTGTCCTCATTTTAAGCCATTCTAGCAGGTATCGTGTTTAACAGTCTCTACTAACAGCATGATGTGAATGTGAATGAAGGGCACTTCAGCAGCACTCATAGCTGCCGAGGGTGGCATGCCAATTAGGTGTCATGACTGATTGACTTCTCCGGGCAAACATAAATGAATTTGGGAAAGGAAAGACAGATCTGATTTCTTTCAGTTCAGAAGATGAACTATTACAGAAAAATTTTAAAGGTTTCTGCAAACATGCATAAACTTCCCATAAATAGAAGTGTGTTAAGAGAGAGAGAGGGAGCATGAAGCTAAATATTGTTATTACTCATTTGCCATTGGTATCTGGTAGACAAATGATCATTGTTTATTCTTGTGATATTGATATTTAGTGAGGACCCACTATGTGTAAGGGAGTGGAAATAAGAGAGACCATTCCTTTCACTAAAAGTTCATAGAGTGAAGTTGAGAATACAAATGTTCATCAATTTAGGAAGTGTCTATGGGGATATGTGGGCAGAGAACAAAACCAATCCTGGAGAGTCAAGAGAAGCCCCTCTAAGGGAACAATGGCTAGACTGAGACCTGCAGGGTGAATAGGAGTTTAGCTGCTCATCTGTGCAGGCCCAGCACCTCTCTTTATCTCATGTGTTCAGGTAATAGCACCTTTCCGCATGGGGAGGCCATTCTTCCCCACCCCAGTCAGAATGTTCTGGTTCCAATTTCCAGTCACAGTTCCCCACCCTCTACTGTCTGACTGCTATGAGGTCTAAAAGCTCACGGTTTTATGTTGGCTCAATCATGGCTTGAATTTTCAGTTCAACTCCTGTTGATCTAAAGACGAGCATGACCTAAGCTGAGAAAATCACTGTATTTCCCTTGAATTCTTCTTAGTTTGACTGAAGTGTACAAGTTCTTTTCCTTCTCTGATCTCAAGGCATGACCAGTAGTACCTGTGCCACTGGCTTTCCCAAGTAATGAAGAAACTCTAAAAAAATATCAACAGCATTCACTCAATGAAGAGCAAGTCATCCTCCATCTCTGGAGTCCTGGAGGCCTCAACATTCTCCTCAGGTGTGTAACCTTCACAGAGAAACCTTTAGATTACGTCTTGGTCATGCTTTTCAAGCTGAGTATGCTTAGGTATACAAAGCCAGAAATAAGCATGTTTATATTTGAGAACACTGATTTCATTCAAAGATTTATGAAAAGGCTTAATAAATTATAGGTAGCTGAAACCATTTTTATATTAAAAAAAACATTTATATATGAACGAATAGAATACCAAATTTCAAGCATTTTTAAAGATTATACTGGCAGTTTAAATATTTCAAATTTTAAATGCACCTTTGGGCTATGCCCCTAGGCTTCCTGAGGGCCTTATTAAATTTTCTAGGCCTTGAACTCAATGGAAAAGTTTAGGAGGATTATCCCAGATGCTTGTTGGTTAAAAAAATAATAGTCTAGATATTTGTATCTTCCACTGAACATCCTTGTTTTAAGTAGGTAAGGACCTCTCTGTCTCTTCTTTGAAGATGTCAACATTTTCTTTGGTCTCCTCTAGTGGTGTGACCAAAGGCTGGTGCAGGAGAATCCTAGAGGCACAGCTTAAGCAATTTTCCATTTCTAATTGGTAGCCTGGGAATTCAAGTAAGAAAAAGCCTAGCAGATGTGATACTTTCTCCCAAGGATCTAATATAAAAGTGCTTACTAAGGATTTTAATGTTTTTCACTTTAAAGTTTTCTTGTCTCGTATCCTTTCTTTGAATTCTCTTCCAACAATCTATCAAGGAACTATGTTTAAGCATATTTACTTGATTCCTAAAATTTCCCAAAGCTATCTCTTCAGTAGACTTCTGGATTCAAATTGTTATTTTCCTTTAATAATGGATCCTAACCATATGGTTATAAGCCATTAATTCCTCATTCCTATAAATTAGAGAAAAATTAAACAGTGTTACATTAAACCCAGACAAAGGCTGAAGTCTGAGAAGTGAAGCTAGAATATCTCATGCTGTTAGGAAGATAACATTCTGTACACGGCATCTGACAGAAATAAAATGAAAAACTCCTTGAGATGTACTTTTTTACAGTATTCAGTATATATTATTTGTGAAGAAAAAAGCTGAAATAAAAAATTAGGGAAATTGAGTCTTGGGATGCAATCAAACTACTCATTCACTGACCAAATTTTAAAAGGTAAAGATTGGCTTAAACAAAATCAGACTGCAGTAGAGGCGTAGCTCTCTTAGTATAATAGGTGGATTTAAAACAATGCAAAGTGCATATTAAAACATGGTTTCTTTCTCCCTTGCGTAATCATTTCTCTGGGGCCTTGTCTTCCTTTGCCAGAATCAATTGGCTCCTGGCACTAAAGTTGTTTAGTTTATTGTTTGTTCATTGGCTTCAAGTGAATAGTCTGTGATCTTTGAGGAAAAAATTTCAGTGTTCATGGGTAGATTAACACACAAGTGAAAGATCTTCAAAGTTAATTATCTTCTAATAATGTGAACAATCTTCCTTGAATTATTTTTTTCTTTGGTTTAGTTTTTAATCCTCACGTTTGCATACCAACTTTTCATAAATGATACATATCTCTCTTTATATTAATTCCTATCATTAACAGCTTCCACTATTTAATCTCTGTTGGCATGAATATGGCATGCTTTCTCCAGGCTCAATAGGTTAGATTTGGTTCATTTAATCAAAAAAATCAACCATGGGCTGGCTCAGTGGCACAGTGGTTAAGTGTGCACGTTCCAATTCAGCAGCCGGGGTTCGGTGGTTCGGATCTTGGGTGCGGACGTGGCACTGCTCAGCAAGCCATGCTGTGGTAGGCGTCCCACATATAAAGTAGAGGAAGATGGGCATAGACATTAGCTCAGGGCAGTTTTCCTCAGCAAAAAGAGGAGGATTGGCAGCAGATGTTAGCTCAGGGCTAATCATGCTCAAAAAAAAAATCAACCATGATTTTCTTCGAATTGTTGGGAAACTTTAAGGTCATTTCTATATGATACTGACCAGGAAGTCATTTTGACCCACAAGTTTGAATAACTACTCTGTTGGAAAGTCATGGATCAATGAGCATGCCATCCCCTTCATTACCATTGCTTTTATTGAGATGTAATTGGCATATAACATTATGTTAGTTTCAGTTGTACAACATAATCATTCGATATCTGTATATGTCTAGCTGACAAGAAGTTTTTGATTTTTAAGGCTTCACATTGTCTCCAGAAAAATGTTGCAACTCTTTAGCAGCATGTACTCTTCTTCTTTCTAGATCCCCAGTCAGTGAGGCTTTCCAGACTCTTCTTCCACTCTTTCCACATTATCCTTAGCGGCCAAGTCACCTGAGTGTGCTCTTCCCCAACTCTTTCGTGCTGTTTCAGGCTTCTACAGGGATACTCATCACTTGACTCTGCCAACAGTACCCTCCCTGCTCGTGTTTTCTTTTTTCTTTTGTTTTGGTGAGGAAGATTGGCCCTGAGCTAACATTTGTTGGAAATCCTCCTCTTTTTGCTTGAGAAAGATTGTCGCTGAGCTAAAATCTGTGCCAGTCTTCCTTCATTTTGTATGTGGGACGCTGTCTCAGCATGGCTTGATGAGCGGTGCGTAGGTCCTTGCCCAGGATCTGAACCCGTGAATCCCAGACTCCCGAAGCAGTGTGTGTGAACTTAACCACTACACCACTGGGCCAGGCCCCTGCTTGTGTATTTTTTGAGCCCCTATGCACGCATCAGTCCCCGTGGAAACGTTTGCTTGACGTCTGTAGGCAGAATTATTTTCTTCATCTTCTGTCAAGTATCTTGCTACCTACCTCTAGTACTATATCCATTACAAATTACAATAATTATATGTATTTACATCCCTTTAATTAGCTATTGGACTATGAAGTCAGGGACTTGCTTTTATTTTTCTTTGCAACCTCAGTGCCTCTGTCTTTGGCATGTAGTATAGGATTAAGTTTTTTAGCATTTTATTATGAAAATATGCAAATATGCCAAAAAGATGCAAAATTGATATAAATAGCACATATATCCACAACCTACATTCAATAATTTTGATATTTGTTTAATCTTTATTGTCATCTATAATTTTGTGTATTTATTTTTTGATTGGACCTATTAACAAGTAACTTGCAGATGTCATGACACTTTATCTATAAACAGTTCAATTAGTATTTCCTAAAAGTAAAGACTTTTCCGTACAAACTGCAAGAGCATTATTACACCTAAGAAAAATAGCATAGTTTCCTAATATCATCTAACACCCAGTCCATAACTAACATTTCCCCAATCTTTCCAAAAATAACTTTAGAGGGTTTTTTTTTTACCAGCTTATTAATAAATTTTTGATCAAATAAATAATCCTGAAACCCAATATTGGCACAGTTTGAATGTTTTTGTAGGGAGAGAAATATGGAATGCATATTTGATATTTGAAATTCTGTTTTTTGAAATGTCAGATTAAAGCTCGTAGTTATGACAATTGGCATGAAGCATGTAGGATTTAGATTATAGTTGAAAGAACTAATTAAAGCAGAGCATTATAGCTGCGTTGGCACTTACTGCAGCAATAGAAAAGCCTTTGAGAGCAACTGTAATAGGAGAGATTGGCATGAATCAATCCTGGTAGTTATCAAGGCATCTGCTGCTACTGTGAACACATGAGGGCAGTGGAAGGTCATTGCTTATAGACATTATCTAGCTAAGCTATTCTTATTTAATGCTGTACCATAAAATTTCTTGGTTGTATATAAATTGTGGCAACATATGCAAACTCTCAGGTTATTTTTTACCATTAGTTCACCTAAAATTGCTTACTGCAGTCCTACATTCTAGATCATTGCCATCTACTGTTAGACGGAGAAGGAAAAACTGTTAAGAGATCCATGCAAAAAGTGCTGTGTAGCTTTTAAGGGAAACTTCAGTCTTGTTCCCAGAATTTTCCATTCCAGCCCCTCCATAGCCTTTGCTGTCATCAGCAGATGCCCTTCGTGATTCTTCCTTTGTTAGTTTTCCTACCGCTCTGATTCAAGGTGGAAATTGCCATCACATGGTAATCCTGCTGGAGGAAAGTACCTCATTAGCAATATTTTCCACAGACACTAAGACAGAATAAAGGGAAATTAGAACAATGTAGTACCAAAGATAAGTCCTGAAACTGCATGATTTAAAGAATAAATCAGCTCAGGATTTGGAAGCATTAATCTTGAGGTGATGACTTTGGAAAAACCACTTGTCTTACCCTTCAGTTTCCTCATCTATAACATGGAAATAAGGCACTTGTCTGTCCCAGGATGATTACAAGGAAGAAAGCAGATGAAGCCTATCTATGAGTGTTCTGTGAGCTAACACAGCGTCTAATATACATCAACAATATTGATTTATTTCTAGGGACTCAGTGTTTTTACATCTGATCTATTATAATCCTGAGGCATGAAAAAGAGTTTAGCTTGTTCCCTTTAAAAATATTTACGTGAACCAAGCTAGCAGCATCAGCAATTTTATTTAGGAAAATCTTTAGAGGAGTTAAACAGGTGATGACATTTCTCCATATATTTTCTTGAATCATGGGCTTTGGGTATTCTCAAGTATCAGAAAGGATATTTGTTTTAGTTTTTAGCTGTCAGGAGTATGGCATTGAAAGCAAATCCATCTGTTTCAAATCAAAGCACATACTTGAAGCTGTCGGGACAGAGGGGCTGCAGCCTTGGTTTTATTTTTGGTCCGTGTGCCCAAACCTCTTCTGAGAAGACCCCATAGGTGGCATTTCCTTGGATGCTTTCACAGAAGGCAGGGCTGTTTATTCACTCCTGTAATGGATTCATTACCCACTGTGCTCCGCTAAGAACAGCATGGGCTCCAGAAAGAGAACCATTATGCAACATTTTAAACCCAAACCCAAATACAATGCAATATTATTGATTCAACACACAATTAATGGCTTACTGTATGAAGAGAATTGGGATCGGTGCTGTGGGAGGGTTCTAAGATAAAGAAGACACCGGCCCTGCCCTCAGGAGGTTTACAGTTTGGTGGAAAGGATTAGATAAATAAACAGGTTTAAGTGTAAAACATGAAATATTGTGAAGGGCTATATAAAGCGAAGTTTTAAATCAAGTCCTTTCAAAGGGAAATACTCATAATTTCTATTTACTCTATTGAAAAATCCAGCTGGTTCCAATCCTCTGCTTACCACCTCTCTAATGTCAATTCTCCTGAAAGAGTGTGCTGCACAGAGAAAACCCGTTTCCTTCCCCTTCCTGGACTCTCAGATCACTTGTGCTAGCTTTTGGCATAGAGAAAAAGCGGAGGCATAATGAAGAGTGAATTTAGAGCAGGGCTCGCTCCTGGCAGCTTGGAAGGATGTGGCGATGGGTGGAGGCAGTGATATATGTCGAGTTGCCACTTCGTGCCAGATACTAAGTTGTCTCGCCTGGGTCAGGGAAGAAATAAATTCATGTTCATACAGTACTATACAGTATTTTATTAAAGCTGGCAGTATAACTTAGATTTTAGACGTGAGGAAAGCAGAAACTCACAGAGAGAAGAGTACCTGCCCAATATCTCACAATTAAAAATAGCGCAAATTATTTTTGAACCAGGTCTCTTGGACCCCAGCATTTCTACCATATCATTCTTCTTGGCAGGTAACTGAAGACCAGAGTGAGAGAGTGAAAAGAGCAGAGGACCAGGACTCATAGGTGAAGCCTGCATGTTAGGGAGCCCAGAGCCAAAATTTGGAAAACAGAACTAACCAACGAAGCGAGCAAAGTTAACGGTACTTGGAACTGAAATAGCGTACTATAAACTGCATTTGTCTATTTTGAATGGACTAGTTATTGTGGTATGCAGAACGGAAGTCTCAATGTTCATATACACGGTCACAGTTAATAATAAGCATTCGAAAGCTTTCACAGTTAGTAATAAACATTATGCAAAGCATTGAAGTCGGAGCTGTTTTTTAAGCTCAAGGCCATGGCAAATGCCTTTGCTAGTATGATGGTTAATTTTATATGTCAACTTGACTGGGCTAAGGGATGCCCTGATAATTGGTAAAACATTATTTCTAAGCGTGACTGTGAGTGTCCCCAGAAGCAATTAGCGTTTGACTTGGTGGACTTCGTAAAGCAGGGCACTCTTCCTAACGCCGGTGGGCATCATCCGACCCAGTGAGGGCCGGAATAGAGCAAAAAGGCAGAGGAGGGCAAATTCTCTCTGCTTGAGTTGAACCTCCCTCTCCTGTCCTCGGATATTGGTGCTCCTGGTTGCCAGGCTTTCAGACTCAGACAGGGACTTACCCCATCAACTCTCCCAGTTCTCATGCCTTCAGACTTAGACTGAATTACACCACCGGCTTTCCTGGTTCTTCGTCAGAAAACCTGGGTTTTGGTACAAGAAGGATTGCTTAGCTCAGTGGTTCTCCAGGCACTTTCTCAGACCCCACCCAGACTTATTGGATCAGAAACTGATAATGGGGCCAAGCAACCTGCCTTTTAATAAGCCCTCCAGATATTTCTAATGAACTCATCCTAAGATTTGAAAACAACTGCTTCATACCCCTTGCTATACAGAAATGGTTGCTGCACAAATTGTATAAGAAGCCCAGGGCTGAGCGTATGGCAGAGAAATTCTGAGATTCACCACCTGTCCTTTGTGAGGTGCAGATTAGAAGACGATTCCAAACAAATCGTTTGATAGAACATCTGGGCTGGTGTTTTTTACTCGACATAAGTTTGATTTTAAAAAGTTTTGTAACCTTTATAGAGATATAATTCACATAATGTCAAACTTGCCCTTTTAAAGTGCACAGTTTATGATTTTTAGAATATTCATAGAATTGTGCAACCATTGCCACCTCTAAAATGATATATGGAAGCAGATTTTGGTAAAGTATGTGAATAATGCTGGAAGTTTGTTGAAGCTAGAATCTCCAACCCATCGAGAGGTTTTGGAAAACTGACTGCGCATGTGCATATAAACTAGGTCACAGTGAAGCCAGATCAGGAGAGATACCTTGCAGCAAGGACTGGTAGGAAAAGAGCCTCACGAGAGAGGCAACCAGTGTGTTCCAGAAAAATGTTTAGGACCATCCTTTGGCAGAAATCCTTTGTGGGAGCAAGGAGAATGGCAGTGGGCTGGTTATACCTGATTGCCGAAGACAAGTCTGATTCATCTGTGTCATCTTGGAGTATTTATTAAGAGCATGCCCTTTCACTCCCAGATGGTCTAGTTTACGATAAGTCATATGATCACTTTAATTAGACCCCCCAGTTCTCTCTGTTGGAGATCCTTTCTATCCAGCCTCCTCTGAGCCCCAAATTCAAATTTCTGTCCCTAAAGCTCAGTAAGACCACCACTCTGTGTCTGCACTGTCGTCCATCACCAAGTGCACAGGTACCACTAGTCATGGGGCACTTCAGGGGCTCGCTTCATTTGTTCCCTTTGCCACCTGTTGTCCAACATCTGAAAAACTGTATCAGATATTTTGAGTTGCAATTGTAGTCTGTTATCAGTTACTCCACCATGGCATTATGTCTGTAAAGTTTCTACATGTCAGTAATTCATTCTTATTCTTTGTTGTTTAGAATTTCTTGCATGAATGATAAACAACAATGCATTTACTTATTCAAATTTTGATGGATATTTTGGTTATTCCAGTTTTTGATCATTATAAATTGTCCATATCATTTGGTAGACATATGCACTTATTTCCATTGGATGTATATATCTTGGAGAATTTTTGAGATATATATTATGTTAATCTTTTTTAGATACTGAATTAGTTCTCTGAAGTGGTTGACTATTTTACGTTCTACCGTCAATGCATGAACAATTCAGTTGTTTATATTGTCACTAACAAATGGTATTGTTAGTGCTTTAAATTCTAGCCATTTTGGTGGGAATTTTGAAACTCCATAATTCTTAATGCTGAACACTGTATGCTTTATTTATTTCATATTCAATCTCTTTAAATTGAAATAAATTCTTATCTCTAAAATTTACACCCTATATCTTTAAGGGAAAAACATCTAAATCTGTAAAATTTGAGAACTTTCTGCAAAAGTTTAAAAAGAAAAGTAATATTTTATTTTATTGTATGTGTTCCAATAAGTGAGGGCATTAGACTACATCATTTCTAAAATATCTTATAATTTTTAAATCCTTTAAGCTTAACTAATATACTTTGCACTATACTTTGAATTCTTAAATATGGAATTTTTTGAAAGTTCTTAGTCTTTCTAGACATTAAATTATCACATCTCAAAATACTATACCTACTAAATTCTTCAAATAAGGAGCAGAATTCACTGATTTATGTTTTTCAATAAGTATTCTCTGTTGTATACATGGCACTGTGCTACATACAGCACTGCACACACCTGTGGGTAAGGCCTGGCACTTGTTTTTCTACGAATATGCTCTCAAAGCAGCTGTTAGGTAAAGACACCAATGATTACAAACGATCATTTCCCAGATGTTTTCCAAAGGACATCTTGCTTAAGATGGTAACTAGGAAAAAAAGCAAAACATTAAAAAAAAGTTCTTTTATCAAATAATTTGAGGAAACAATGCTATAAAATACGATAGAATTTATGAGAAATACCAGCTACTGTGTATTTCAGAAAAAGGAGAGTCCATATTTACTGCAAAGGGCAGACCAGTGTCTTTAAGTAATATTGGTGTTCACATAACATGGTTTAATAAGCAGAAATTGATTTTTTTCTTGGAGTCTTAGCATGGGGCTTACAAGCGAATCTATGGTTGAACATCTCTGATGGAACTTTGGCTCTTGGCGTTGCTTGCCCTTCTGTTTATAGCATCTATAGTGTTTATTAGGACTGCTGAGTTCATTTTTGTTACTTTCATATATTATTGATCTGTTAGTTTGTTTATCTATGTGTTGGAAACCCTTTCCTGTTTGTTGCTGTTTTAGACTAAAATAAAATAATATTGTCAAAGTGACACGGAATTGCTCTTATTCTATTTATGATATTGTATATTTTTAATAATGATTTAGTATTGAAGAATCTCTTCAATTTAGCTAGGTCCTGGTCTTGATTTCTCTAGATCCCAGTGGTTGATAAGAATATTTATGAAGTTTCAGCTAAAAATTGTGCTTGCTTATTTTAAAAGAGCTTCGATAAACAAAATTAATTGTATTATTATAGAGTTGATATTTTCAACATTTGCCTGAAAAATAGAATGAACATGATTAGCTCCCAGGACATGGGATTTTCCAGGAAATTTTAATGGCTACAATATTCCAGGGAGTCACTTTCCTAAAGTTTTCTTTTTTTTTCAATTTAATTAAGTTTATATAACCAGTCCTCTGAAAAGCTGCTTGTCCCGTAAGTGGGGGATGTTTGCTACATCATTATAGAAGAAGTTAAATACCTCTTATTATTTTGGATTATTGTTATCACTTTCTGTAACTTAGCCATTTTAAATTTTATGAGGTGCTTTTATACGTTGTATGTTTTAAACATTGGATTTTCTTGAAACTCAATACAACTCTGTGATTGGTGCGAAAGGAATATTCATTCTCAGGTTTTACGAGGGGGAGTCATATGCTGGTAATTGATTCAGCAAAGTTTGCACAATCTATTAGTGGCAGCGAGTACTAGAACCTTGGTACCTGGCCTCTATTTCAATTAGATCCTGTGTCAGATTAATGCTTAGTTTTTTTTTATGAGCGCTTAAGTGAAGCGGTGTTTAAATAAATAGCATTTTATTCAAGAA
The DNA here is from genome assembly GCF_037783145.1 of Equus przewalskii. Lineage (NCBI taxonomy): Eukaryota > Metazoa > Chordata > Mammalia > Perissodactyla > Equidae > Equus > Equus przewalskii. The sequence goes on from NC_091850.1 coordinate 21,031,531, forward strand.
GAAGTTTAATGACTTTTTAAAAGCTGAATTTGGTTGGAAATGATTTTAGCTTAAATGCCCATTGTGGATTAATTTATAGCAAAGCTGTTTTCCCAATAGATACATTTTTGCATCAAATTCAAAAGCTCAGTATACTAAAAATGTGCTCATTTTCCAATCTGCTTTTATTTAATCAGCTGTATAGTTTTAATTACTTCTTAGGAAAGAATTTTACTTCTTACTCTTAAAATCTCAGGACAGTTAGTTTGAAAATAAAGACTAATATGACTGATTTCTTAAGTCATGCATGAACAAAAATCTCTTTATTTAAATCTCATCTCCTTTGTACTTGGGCTGGTGATGTCTATTATTTTTATTTTTATTTTTTTGAGGAAGATTAGCCCTGACTAACATCCACCGCTAATCCTCTTCTTTTTGGTGAGGAAGATTGGCCCTGAGCTAACATCTGTGCCCATCTTTCTCTACTTTATATGTGGGATGCCTGCCACAGCATGGCTTGATAAGCAGTGCATAGGTCTGTGCCCAGGATCCAAATGGGCAAAGCCCAGGCCGCTAAAGGGGAGTGCATGAACTCAACCACTATGCCACTGCACTGGACCCCAGTGACATCCATTATTGTAGCAATGGCCCTATCTAAAATTTCAAAATGTTATTTGTTAAATATAGAGATTCCAGTCTGAAAGGGGTCTCATTTTTTTGTGGTCTGCTTCTTTTCGGTCCTCATCTGTGTTTCATTTAGCTGTTTACTCTGACTCTTTCCTTTCTCATTCTCCCTTCTCTGATACCCTTTCCCTGTAACAGAGAACACTTTTCTCAGGATTGCCTATAGGTTTCCAGGTAGATTTGGCCACTTTCCACTGGTGGAAGGTGGAGAGTTAACTATCAAGGCATTTCTCGCTGTCTAGTTCTGCCTGAAGCAGTGTGTCCAGTAGCTTCTGAGTTTCTCCCACGGCTCCAGTGCCAGATAGACAGTTTCTCTCTCACAGTTCCAGCTTCCAACACAAACTCAGACTCCTGGGCTCTAATAACCCTCCCTCTTGTCTCCATTTTCTTTTCAATTCTAAGGATGGAACAGGCTTGAGGTTGCTGACCTTTCAATTGTCTTACGTTCTTCTGTTTGACTCCACATCTTTTTCATTATCTATGTAACCAATTCCTTGCCCTAAGTCCCCACTGTTTGTAAGACCTAGACAGGCTTCTGTTCGGAAGCTGACAGATGCTGCATTCTATTCAATCATTCTGTAAAAGCTGATTTGGTAGATCACTTTCATTTTATCATTTTCATCCTTTGTCTTCATTAATTGTTTTCCTGGTTCGTGTCCCATCACCTTGTCTTTTCAACAGCTTGTTAATCACCTTCTCTGGCTCCTCTTCCTACTTACTTTTAGAATTTTTTGTATTTATTATTTTTTTCCAGTAATTATTATGTATCCAAATCTTCCCAGGCCTCATTTGGTTAGCAATGAGGTCATATAAACAGGAAATCTCTCATTTTGTTTGGTGTTCCCAGCCCCCACCTTTATGGCTATGATGTCTGAGCCGAATCAGCAATATTTCTCACTACCAAGTATTTCAGGGGCTCCTTGGGCATTGTCTTATACACACTTAAGCACTGGTTCTATGATTACTCACTCTGCTTTTTATGCTCTAGCTAAGCAGTGCCTGGACCTTTGACCCATGGAAATGCTGAGCTAACAAATGTATGTTGCCTTAAGCTGCTAAATTTGTGGTAATTTTTATATAGCAATATAAAACTAATACAGTTGCAGCCATTTATTTTCAATCGTCCACTAGACGTATGTTTCTATATATTTCCATAACTTCCATATGAATGTCTGGAAGCCATCTTGCATACACCTTATCCTAAATGAAATTATTTTGTTCCTAAAAGCTTCTTCCCTTCTCATGTTGAACGTCCTCTCTTATTTAATATACTACCAAATATATAGCTACTCAAGCCAGAACTTAGTCTTTTCCCTTTGCCTCTTTCCTAATAGATCACTAAATGCTGTGAATTCCACCACAGAAAAACACTGAAATTAATTCAGACTGTTTACTCTCTTGATGAAATGACCACAAATCTTTCTTCATCTAGTTTTTTGAATTATAACCAGGTCATCAGCTTTTCATGAGTTAGATTTCTGGAAAAAAACAAAAAAAACCCAACCCCCCCAGCCCACAAAACACCATTAAATCCCCCAAAAGAAAAAGGCATAAAACAAAAAGGAAGCAAACAAACGAAATAACAAATCTAGTCATTCTGTTGATGGCTCCACTTCATTGCCAGCATGATTAAGTTCAAACATTTGGATAGATAAAGAAGTACAAATTCTAACCATAATCCTGTTTTTTCCTTAGTATTCTATTCTAATATCTCCTCATTCCAATTCTATGTTTCAGCTTTTCCAAATTATTCACTGTTATCTCAGCATTTATCATATTTTCCTCTCTTCTTTGTCTTGTGATTTGCCTCTTATTTTCAATCACTCATTCATTTATTTTCTTATTTAATGTGCCTAGCCTCGTTCATTAGTTCAGAACAAGATGGACAATGTCCCCGAATTTGTGGAGTTTACGCTCCTATGGGGGAGACAGATGGTGAAGAAATAAACATAAATATAAACAAACAAACACATAATATCAAAGTATATTTTATGAAGAAAATAAATAATGTAGAGTGAACATCAGTCCTATTTTTGGAAATGTAGACCAAAGCAGCCCCTCGAAGGAGGGAGAATATAAGAAGAGGCCTTGATGTTGAGATGGAATAAGCCATGGGAGAATCTGGTGCTGGAGAGATGCGGGCAGAGAGAAGAGCCAGTGTCAAGACCCTGACACGAGTGTGAGCCTGGCAGGTTTAAGCAGAAGCAAGAGGTCTAGTGTCTACAAAATATCATGCTGGGATTTGATTGGAATTGCATCGACTCTGTATATGGAGTCGAAAAGAATTGACCTAGTCACAATGTGTTAAATATATGGACCAGGTTGGAAAGAATTGACATTTTAACAATATTGAATCTCCTAATTCAGGAACACATACTATCTGTTTATTTAGGTCTTCTTTAATTTCTTTCATCAGTGTTTTGCAGTTTTCTGCATATAGATTTTATAATATTTTGTTAAAGTTTTACTTAAGTATTTCATTTTTTTGGTGCTTTTGTAAATGGCTTTTTGTTTAAAATTTCAAATTTTTCATAGGAAAACAATTGACTTTTGTATACTAACCTTGTATCCTGATGATAATGAACCTGAAGTGAGTTCGCTCACCCCTTGTGCAGCAAGCCAATCTCCAACATCGGGTGTAGTGGAAGAAAGTAGGAATTTTATTATTGCACAGTGCTGAGCAAGGAGAGAGGGCAGCTAATGTGGAAATCCCAAATTCCCTGAAAAGCTAAAAGGAAGGGTTTTTATTTGGGGTTTTAGGTAGGGGAGGGGCAGCATATGGCCTTACTGGTTGGAGCTTTCCCACCAGTCTGTCTTTGGCCTTGATACTACTTGCAGAGAGGAGGGAGCCTGTGACCTTGCTGGTCAGCAGCTTTCCCACCAGCCTGTATATCTTTGCGGGGAGGAGATAACGAATCCAGGTGCATGTCCTTGGCGGTGTCTGTCTCCATGGAGGATAGTGGATTCTGGAGCCAGGAAGCCAGAGAGTAAGCAGGGAATGAGTGTTTTGGTTTTAACCCCATATACGCTGGGTTTAATGTAGGGAAACTCATATCAGGATCAGTATCACTGAGACCTTGCTATACATGCTTGTTAGTTTCAGAAGTTTTTTTGTAGATTCTTTGGGATTTTCTGTAGAGACAATTATGTCATGTGAAATAAACAGTTCTAGTTCCTACTTTCTACTTTCTAATGTGTATACCTATCTCTCTCTCTCTCTTTTTTTTTTTGTCTTATTGTATTAACTGGGACTCCCAGAACAGTGTTAAATAGGAATGGTAAGAGGGCCTATTCTTGCCTTGTTACCAATCTTAGAGGGCAAGTGTCAAGTGTTTCACCTGTATGTATGATGTTAGCTGTGGGCATTTTTTGTGGATGTTCTTTATCAAGTTGTAGAAATCCCCCTCTATTACTAGTTTTCTGAGAGTTTTTTAAATTACGATTGATTGTTTCAATTTGTCTAATGATTTTTCTGAGTCAATTGATATAAGCAAGTGATTTTTCTTGCTTAGCCTCTTGATGTGGTGATTTACATTGATTTTGAATGTTGAACCAGCTTTGGATATGCGTAATAAATCTCACATGATTGTAGTGTCTTATTCTTTTTATACATTATTGTATTGAATTTTCTAATATTTTAACATTAATCTATGTCCATGAGAGATATTGATTTGTAGGTTTCTTTTCTTGTAATGTCTTTGTCTAGTTTTGGTATTAGGGTAATACTGGCCTCACAGAATGTGTTGGCAAATGTTCCCTCTGCTTGTTTTTTTTCTGGAAGAGATTGTGAAGTATTAGTATCATTTCTTCCTTAAATGTTCAGTAGAATTCAGTAGTAAAACCATCTAGACCTGGAGCTATCTTTTATAGAATGTTATTAATTATTGATTTAATTTCTTTAACAGTTATAGGCCTATTCAGATTATCTATTTCATCTTTTATGTGAAATACTTTTGGTATTTTGAGTCAAGGACTTTGTCCATTGTACCTAAGCTATGAAGTTGTAGGGCAGAATTACTTGTAGAATTCTTTTGTTATCCACTAAAGAAATACTTTATTTTTTAGAATACTTTTGGGTTCATAGCAAAATTGAGCAGAAAATGGAGTTCTCCATATACCCTCTTTCCCTACAAAGGCATAGCCTCCCCTACTGTCAAGATCCCCCACCAGATTGGTACATTTGTTAAAATTGATGAACCTATATTGACACATCATCACACTAAGTCCATAGTTTACATTAGGGTTCACTCTTGTACATTCTATGGATTTTGACAAATGTACAATAACATGTATCTACCATTGCACTATCATACAGAATAGTTTCCCTGCCCTAAACATCTCGTATTCTACCTGTTCTTCTCTCCCTCCCCACCTAACACCTGGCAATCACTGATCTCTTTACTGTATCTATGGTTTTGCCTTTTCTAGAATGTCATATAGTTGGAATAATGCAGTAGGTAGTTTTTTCAGATTGGCTTCTTTCACTCAAAATTATGCATTTGAGTTTCCTCCACTTATTTTGATGGCTTGATAGCTCATTTCTTTTTAGCACTGAATCATAGTCCATTGTCTAGACATATTGTGGTTTATTTATCCATCCTTCTACTGAAGGACATCTTGGATGATTTGAAGTTTTGGCAATTATGAACAAAGTTACTATAGACATTCACGTACAGGTTTTTGTGTGGGTATAAGTTTTAATACTGTGTGTAAAGAGCTCACCTAAAAACCACAGGAGCTTCTGAATTGAGAAGATTCAAACAGTAACATCCAAATGACCTTATTACATAGTATGGGTTAGCAAAATTAAGCACCTAACTTTTGTATTTGCCAAAGTATTTTATTTTGATTGTGCCACAGGGAGTATTTATGTGGACATGTGCGAATGCCCAGTTCTTGAAAACAATGCAGTTAGTTGTAAACCAGAGAATGGATATTGCATCGTCATGATGATGTAATCATTATCATAGATAACAGGATCAAGGGCTCAGTATGGTCAGGGACTCTTCTTTCCTTCCTTCCTTCCTTCCTTCCTCTCTCCCTCCATTCCTTCCCTGATTTATTCTTCCCAATCTCACATGGACTACATATTACAATTTTACTCTGTTTTACTTAGAAGGGAGCCAGATCTTAGAGAAGCTCTATGACCTGTCTACAGCATACAATTTGTAATAATAGTGCCAGAGTTAGAGAGCACATTAAATTCAGAATACGAGCTTTTATCCATTATGCCACACTGTGGCACATTTCCTAAAATAATAATATAACTTGGGACCATAGATTTGTTTCTCAGGCTTATCATTTGCTTAACTCTAGCTAATGAATCATCATTATGAAATATTGGCCAAGTCATTTGAAAAATGACTTGCTCGTTCAAATTTGCTGAAAGACTATATTTTTTGGATTGTTCTTCATCATTCACTGTTAAAATATAGAAGGATCTTGGCCATAAATCAAGACTATATATTTTGTATTAAGCCAACACTTAACATTAGAGGATCATTATGTGAAAGGAGCTATGTATTTATCATGAACACAACCGATATAGATTAAAAATGACCCATTTAATTTGAACAAGATTGTGTAGATTCTATAGCAATTTATTTTTTAATTGAGGTAACATTGGTTTATAACACTACATAAATTTCAAGTGTACATCATTATATTTCTACTTTTGTATAGACTACAACGTGATCACCACCAAAAGTCTAGTTGCCATCTATCACTGGCATCCATCACTGGCAAAGGAGTAAATGTCCTCCTTTACTCCTTTTGCCCTCCCCCACTCCTTCCACCTCTGTTAACCACCAATCTATTCTCTATATCTATGAATTTGTTGTTGTTTTTTTATCTTCCTCACATGAATGAAGTCATACAGTATTTGGTTTTCTCTGTCTGACTTATTTTGCTTAGCATCATACCTGCAAGTTTCATTCATGTTATCACAAATGGCAAGATTTCATCTTTTTCTATGGCTTAGTAGTACTCTACTCTATACATATATATACATACATACACACATACATAAGATACATACATACCATATCTTCTTTATCAGTTCATCTTTTGGTGGGCACTTAGGTTGTTTCCAAGTCTTGGCTATTGTGAATAATGCTGCAATGAATATAGGGGTGTATATATCTTATCAGTTTAGTGTTTTTGTGTTCTTTGGATAAATACCCAGAATTGGAAAGCTGGGTCACATGATAGTTTTATTTTTAATTTTTTGTGGAATTTCCATACTGTTTTCCATAGTGGCTACACCAATTTACATTCCTACCAGCAGTATGTGAGGGTTCCCTTTTCTTCACATCCCTCCAACACTTATTTCTTATCTTTTTCATAATAACCATTCTGATGGGTGTGAGGTGATATCTCATTGTGGTTTTGATTTGCATTTCCCCAATAATTAGTGATGTTGAAGGTATTTTCTGATGCCTGTTGACCATCTGTATATCTTCTTTGAAAAAATATCTGTTCAGATCCTCTGCCCACTTTTTAATCAGATGGTTTGCTTTTTGTCATTGAGTTGTATGAGTTCTTTATATATTTTGAATATTAACTCCTTATCAGATATATGATTTAAAAATGTCTTCTCCCAATTAGTGATTGTCTTTCTGTTTTGTTGATGGTTTCCTTTCTTTGCAGAAGCTTTTTAGTTTGATGTAGTCTCCTTTGTTTATTTTTTCTTTTGTTTCCTTGCCTTAGGAAACATAATATTCAGAAAGATCCTGCTAGGGCCATTGTTGAAGAGCATAATGCCTATATTTCCTCTGGGAGTTTTATGGTTTCAAGTCTTACATTCAAGTCTTCAATCCATTTTGAGTTAATTTTTGTGTATGGTGTAAGATAGTGGTCTACTTTCATTTCTTTTGCATGTGGCTGTCCAGTTTTACCCAACACCATTTATTAAAGAGACTTTCCTTTCTCTATTGTGTGTTCTTGGCGCCTTTGTAAAAAACTACCTATCTATATGTGTGTGGGTTTGTTTCTGGGCTCTCAATTCTTTTCCATTGATCTGTTTGCCTGTTTTTCTGCCCATACCATAATTTTTTGATTATATAGATTTGTAGTATACTTTGAAATCAGGCAGTGTGGTGCCTCCAGCTTTGTTTTTTGTCTTAGGATTGCTTTGGCTGTTCAAGATCTTTTGTTGTTCCATATAAATTTTAGAATTCTTTCTTCTATTTCCTTGAAAAATGTCATTGGGACTTTGATAAGGATTTCATTCATTCTCTATATTGCTTTAGGTAGTATGGATATTTTAACCATGTCAATTTTTCCAACCTATGAGTCTAGAATATCTTTTTATTTCTTTGTGTCTTCTTTGATTTCTTTCAACTATGTTTTATAGTTTTCAGTGTATAGGTCTTTCTCCTCCTTGGTTGAATTGATTCCTAGGTATGTTATTCTTTTTGTTGTGATTGTAAGTGAGATTGTATTCTTGTTTTTTCTTTCTACTATTTTGTTGTTAGTATAGAAACATGACTGATTTTTGTATGTTGATTTTGTACCCTGTAACTTTATTGTGTTCATTTATTATTTCTAATAGTTTTTTGGTAGATTCTTTAGGGTTTTCCATCTATAAAATCATGTCATCTATAAATAGTGACAGTTTTACTTCTTCTTTTCCAATTTGGATCCTTTTTATTCTTTTTCTTGTCTAGTTTCTCTGGCTAGGGCTTCCAATACTATATTGAATAAGAGTGGCAAAAGTGGGCATCCTTGTCTTGTTCTTGTTCTTAGAGGGATAGCTTTCAGTTTTTCACTGTTGAGTATGATGGCAGTTGTGGGTTTGTTGTATATGGTCACTATTATGTTGAGGTGTATTCCTTCCATACCCATTTTATTCAGAATTTATCATAAATGGATGCTGTATCTTGTCAAATGCTTTCTCTGCATCTATTGAGATGACCATGTGATTTTTATACTTCATTTTGTTACTGTGGTATGTCATGCTGATTGATTCATAGATGTTGAACCATCCTTGTATCCCTAGAATAAATCCTACTTGATCATGATGTATGATCCTTTTAATGTATTGTATTCAATTTGCTAATATTTTGTTGAGGATTTCTGCATCTACATTAATCTGTGATATCTGCCTGTAATTTTCTTTTTTGGTCTTGTCCTTGTCTGGTTTTGGTATCAGGGTAATATTGGCCTCGTAAAATTAGTTAGGAAATGTCCCCTTCTCTTCAACGTTTTGGAAGAGTTTTAAAAGAATAGGCATTCAACATCCTTTGAATATTTGGTAGAATTCACTGGGGAAGTCGTCTGGTCCTGAACTTTTGTTTTTTGGGAGGTTTTTGATTACGGTTTCAATCTCCTTACTAGTGATTAGTCTATTCAGATTATTTTTCTTGATTCAGTTTTGGAAGGTTGTATGATTCTATGAATCAGTCCATTTCTTCTAGTTATCCAATCTGTTGGTGTATAGCTTTTCATAGTATTCTCTTATAATTCATTTTATTTCTGTTGTATCCATTGCAATTTCTCTTATTTTGTTTGAGGCTTCTCTCGTTTTTTCTTAGTGAGTCCAGCTAAAAGTTTGCCAGTTTTGTTTATCTTTTCAGAGAACCAGCTCTTAACTTCATTGACCTTTCCTATTGTCTTTTCTTAGTCTCTATTTCATTTATTTCTGCTCTAATTTTAATTATTTACATCCCACTACTGACTTTGGGCTACATTTGTTCTTCTTTTTCTAGTTCCTTTAAGTGAAATGTTAGATTGTTTATTTGAGATTTTTCTTATTTCTTGAGGAAGTTCTGTATTACTGTAAACTTTTCTGTTAGTACCGCTTTTGCTAAATAAATTTTGATATGCCATATTTTCATTTTCAATTGTCTCCATGTATTTTTTTAATTTCGCCTTTGATTTCTTCATTGACCCAATAGTTTTTCAGTAGTATTTTGTTCAATCTCCACATAGTTGTGACTTTTCTAGTTTTCTTCTTGTAGTTGATGTCTAGTTTCATACCATTGTGTTCAGAAAAGATTCTTGATATTATTTCAATATTCTTAAATATATTGAGACTTGTTTTGTGGCCTAACATGTGTCTATCCTGGAGAATATTCCATGTGCATTTGACAGGGAAGTATATTCTGCTGTTTTTGGATGGAATGTTCTATATACATCTATTAAGTCCATTTGGTCTAATATGTCATTTAAGACCAATTTTTCCTTATTGATTGTCTGTCTGGATGATCTATCCATTGACGTAAGTGGGGTTATATTGATTTATTAATTTTTTTCTATTTATGTCACTTTCATGAATAACTATGCCCACTTTATAGATAACTGGAAACTGAGAAGGAAATCAGATCACAAATCACAAGAATGAATCTCAGTTGGTATAATTCAAGGGTTTTTTATCCTATGTTTTCTTCTCCTTGACTTCATGAAAAGCGTATAGCTAATATATGTATGACTAAACACATGAGTATCTCAGATGAGGAAAAGCTCTTTATTGTAGGGATTCTAGGCCTTGCGAGTTCCTGGTGACTACATATCAATTCCTTTGATTTGGGTTATATTTATATCTCTGCTTTCTTTTCCTAGAAATCAGAGTCCATTAATTTAGGATCAGAGAGACCTCCCTAGCTAGCCACCAGTTTCTTCTCTTACATACTTTATTTTCTTAATTAATCTTACAGTTCTTTCAATAGCTATTTGGAAATTTGTTTTGAGGGCCATTTCATCTTAATTTCCTTTGTGGATGTTTTCTAATGTATTCTATACTGGTTACTATTGCTCATTATTCCCTTCACATTCTATCTTGCTTTATTTAATTTGGTTCACTATTTTACACTCTGGCATCAACTACACTTATATATTGATAACTTGCAGTCCTACCTTTTCCTTTAGTTTCATTTTCTTCTGTCCAGCTATTTATAAATATTTGCTCTGACACAGATATCTTTGACACACCATGTCAAAACCAAAACTTTTAATTTTTCTCTAAAACCCACTTCTCTACCTGCTTTTCCCATTAGTTCATGGTCTTAAAATAAAAAAAAAAAATTATACTAAGATAGAAACCTTGACATAATCCCTGTTCTTTCAACCCAATATCTGATTGCTTCATAAGACCATTTATTAATACATTTTGACATGGTTTGGCTTTTGCCTCTCCTTTCCTGATGTGTCATACCTCCCACAACTATTCCACCCCCTTACAACCTATTTATCTCTTCCTTGTGTTCTGTTGATCTTTAGATTCCAAGACAAAAGCATGGTGCTAAATAGAGTAGGCCATGCTGTTTCATGTCCCCTTGCTTTCATATATGGTTGTTCTTCCCCATTGTGATCCTCCTAAAGAACTCAGAATTATCTTTAAGATCAATCAAATTTCTTCTGATCTTGCAGGGTAGAGTTTCATGGCTTTTTCTTTCAATACACTGTGAGACCTTAAAGACTAGCTGTTATTCTATCTGGCTGTGGCATAGGACAAGCAAGGAGCCAGGTACTTCAGACATATTTAATAAATGTTTGATAAATGGATAAATGAATAAAAGAAATATAAATACAAGTATTCATACTTCTTGGGAAGAAAAGCATCTAGTTCAGCTCTGATACTTAATCTTTGTTGTATTCTTTCTTTTTTATCATCAAGGCAGATTTTTTTTTCAACATTTATCCTTATTTTTGATGGCTTGACCATACCAGGTATGCCTTGACCCAGTAAATGAAAACGTTAAGACTATTTTTTATAATTATTTTCATAAAGGGGTACAATTTGAGATCTTAATTAATAACAACCCTGTTGGTTGAATGAATAAATAGAGCCAACTGTCTCTGTTTTTCATTTCAGTACCATCTGTCTGATTTAATTTTTCTCAAATGATATACAAGTATATTTCTATTGTACAGCATTTAAGCACTGTATGAGTATGTAAGTAAACTTTGGGAATCTCCCCTTCTGCTATCATCCAGTTCCCAATTCCTTTTTCAAGGTAATGGTTTCGTTTGTACATTTTCTCTCTTTTTAAAATCTAGCACATGCATAGTACTAGCATAGTAGTATGTATATTTGTGTGTTTTCATAATATATTTCCCCATGATTTTTCTTTCATTATTTTTAATTAACAGTATTTCTTAGTGATATCTTCATATCGTATGAAATTCTTCTTTATATTCTTCACTTGGTAGAATATTCAGTCATGAATTAGGTAGACTTTCCTCTAATAATAGATATTTCGATTGTTTCCAATTTTTTTTTCACTTCAATAAACAATGCTGTAGTAAGTATCCTTTTATATACTTTTGGAGACATTTCTGATAGTAGAATTGTTCCATGAAAGGTTATGCATATTTAGGTTTTAATAGATATTATCTAATAGCTCTCCAAAAGAGAAAAAAGCCTTTATCAACCTCTAAGCTCCTGTACCCTTGCCAGCACTTGCTCTTATGCACTATTCTAATATGTGCCCTTGTGCTGTGGAGAACAAAAACATAAATAGCTCATCTCACTTCAGTTTGCATTTCCCTGATTTTTTCTACACCATTTTCTTGCAACTTTGGCTATTTGTATAGTTTTGTGACTTACTTATAATCATAGTGTATGTTTCTATTGGATTACTTAAGATGTTTTATATGTTATTTTATTGTTCAGAGGTTTTAAATTGTAAGTAGTCAGATCTCACAACCGTTTCCCACTTAGGCTTTCTGATATCTACTTGGAGACTCCCATGGAAGGGGACAGCGTAAGTCCTCCGATTATAAACATTTTTATTTGGATATAACGTTGTACCTATTGCATTTCTCTTTTTTAACAGTTTTTGTCTACTTCATTCTAACAAAGAACTTATGAGATAAGTAAGGAAGTTATTATTATTCATATTTTATATTTGAGGAATCTGAGGATACCCAGGTTAAAATAATACAAAGAAACAACTAGAAACTCCACTACATTTTAAGCATTCAATAGATAGTTGTATAATGTGACTATGAGGCGAACTTTTATTTGTTACTCTCTTGACCAAGAGAGTTTAGATTCTTTCTTGGCAGATCCTGAGAAAATTTAAATCTGAGAGATTGGAGTGGAGTTCTGAATCGAAACTAGTTGATAAACCCAGTGATGACAACCTCTGATATATCCTGACGGTGGTCAAATGTTGCACTCCCTTCAGTCAGGGTAGAAGTTCAGGTCTGTTTCATTCCAGATCCAAGTAACTAAACGAGCTTTGCACAAGCAAGGCCTATATGACCTTTTTCATTGTACTTGTGTGTGTATCCAGGATTAACAACTTTTTGGCACATTTGCAATTTTAAAAAGTTAGATTACATTAATTTTACCTCTGCAAACTTCTTATTGGTAACGTGAACTGGCTTTTCAGAAAAATTAAGTGGGTTGGCAAAATGTTCCAGTTATTCTCATAGTTGCATGTCCTTATAAGAAGAGGGTGCAGTAGTGGCTTTTTCTGGAGATTAGAATGTAGGTGGAATTTTCCATTTTCTACGGGTCTGTATTATAAACTAATAGTTTTGGATATTAGCATTTGAATATGTACTTAAAATGCTATACAGGCTATTGCCTCTTTGGAACACGTTCTGACTCATTTTGCTGGGTAACTAATTCCAAACTCCAAGATGAAATTGAGTGTATTAATGCACATGAAAGCATTTAGAAAAATACGATATTACACATGTTTGAAAAGGCAGTGTACATTATTGTTGGTCTAATTTTTGAATATTTAGCTATATATACTATAGCTTAAAATATGTAATTAGGTGCACAAATAAAAAGTGCTGAGAATGCTAGATTTTTTAAAGTTTTAAAAAATTATTTCTTTGGCATCTGATTTAAGATAGTTGGTGTTCTCAACACAATTCAGCATCTTTAACTAGAACTTTAGAAAATTGCAGTGTTGATTGGGGCCGTATAATATTTATGTGGTAAAGAGATTCAAATAAGGCATTTCCATTGAAATATAGATGAAATTCTAATTGCTTCTTCTTTTTTTCTTTAAGAGGATCATGTTATCTCAGTATTTGCAATTTTGTCTTTTGTGGTACAGTTCAAGAAAGAATCCAAAGCTCCAATAAAAATGCAAAATATGGGGCCGGCTCCGTGGCCGAGTGGTTAAGTTCACGCGCTCCGCTGCGCTCCGCTGCGCTCCGCTGCGGTGGCCCAGGGTTTGGATCCTGGGCTCGGACATGGCACTGCTCGTCAGGCCACGTTGAGACGGCGTCCCACATCCCACAACTAGAAGGACATGCAACTAAGATATACAACTGTGTACAGCGGGGGTTTGGGGAGATAAAGCAGAGAAAAAAAAAAAGATTGGCAACAGTTGTTAGCCCAGGTGCCAATCTTAAAAAAAAACAAAACGCAAAATGTGACGACAAAAAAAAATACAAATGTCTTTTATTTTGCCTCTAGCAAATAAAAATAATGCTTTTCTTAATCCAATAAATCCTAGTACAGACACCTGGGGGCAGTAAAACTTCACTACCTACAATTTAAACTCAAGGAATTACTTCTTTCCGTTAAAAAATGTGCTATAATCGCAAGAAGACTATAATAGGAACTCCTGGGCATCATTTTTCACTTAGAGAGGAGGCCATCAATTCACACACTTTACACAGTAACAGCAGTATTTCCAGACCTTTTCATTTTGGTGAAGGTTTCCTATTAAATTAAAGAAATGGTTAATTTTTTCCCTTGCCTAGACATCTCTTCTTGCTGCTTATATTACCTACGTAATGACTGTGTCCTCAAAGTAATAGTACATAGTTACATTGAATTTTACACACAAAATGAATCATTTGTAACTTTTAGTGAACTGAAATCTCTAGTGATTAATTTTTTATGATCCTAGAATAGCTTACGCTCATATTAGAAGAACTACATGCATATGTGTATTTAATAAATCATCTAACATCACTATCAGTTTTCTTTTTTCTTAATGTCATGTCCATACCCTCATTCAATAATTCTTATCTTGACCTATGCAATTCAAAATGATTGAGGCCAGATTGTTAAATCTATAAAGATATGGGAAATACATCTATAACCTCTTATCCCACTCGACCTCATCCCCACGAAGAAAGGAGATTTGGATTTAGCATGGACTATTCTAAGGCTCAGAAAAATGTACCATGATAATCAGAGAAGGGTTTAATTTAATTTAATTTATTTGTTTCCCAACTTTATTGAGGTATAATTGATAAATAAAATTATAATATATATTATATTATATATAATATAAACAATATTATAATATATTTATACGTGATGATTTGATATATGTATTGTGAAATGATTTACACAGTCGAGTTAATAAACATCCATCACCTCACATAGTTATTATTATTTTTTTTGGTGAGGTTTACTCTAACAAATTTTAAGTTCACAATGCAATATTATTAACTTTAGTCATCATGCTATCTATATATGGGAAACTCAGAGCTTACTCATTTTATAACCAACCTCTTGACTGACCTTTCTCCATTTGCCCCAGTCTCCAGCCTCCAGCAACCACCATTCTACTTTCTGGTTCAATTATTATTTTTTTTTAGATTTCACATACAAGTGATACAATGCAGTATTTGTCTTTCTCTGTCCGGCTTATTTCACTTAACATAATATCCTCCACGTTCATCCATGTTGTAAATAGCAGGATTTCTTTCTTTTTTAAGGCTGAATGATATTCCATTATGTGTGTATATATATATATATATATATATATATATATATATCACATTTTTCCTTTCATCTGTTGACAGACACTTAGGTTGCTTCCATGTCTTGGCTATTATAAATAATGCTGCAATAAATATGGGGAATGTTGATATCTCTTTGAGATAGAGATTTCATTTCCTGAGGATATATACCCAGAAGTGGGATTGCTGGTAGTTCTCTCTTTAATTTTTTTTTTTTTTTTGAGGAAGACTAGACCTGAGCTAACATCCCCTGCCAATCTTCCTCTTTTTGCTGAGGAAGGCTGGCCCTGAGCTAACATCTGTGCCCATTTCCTCTACTTTATATGTGGAACGCCTACCACAGCATGGCGTGCCAAGAGGTGCCATGTCCGCACCCAGGATCCGAACCGGTGAACCCCGGGCCGCCGAAGCGGAACATGCACACTTAACTGCTGCTTCACCGGGCCGGCCGCCTCTATCTTTAGTTTTTAATATTCATATAGTAGTTCTATTTTTAATTGTTTTGAGGAACCTCCATACTGTTTTTTACAATAGCTGTGCCAATGTACATTCCTACCAACAGTGTACAAGGGTTCTCTTTTGTCTACATCCTCTCCAACATATGTTATCTTTATCTTTTTGATAATAGTCATCCTAAGAGGTGATCTTAACAGGTGAGATGATAATTAATTGTGGTTTTGATCTGCATTTCCCTGATGATTAGTGACGCTGAGCACCTTTTCATATACCTATTGGCCATTTCTTCTTGTATATCTTCTTTGGAAAATGTCTATTCAGGTCCTTTGCTCATTTTTTAATTAGGTTATTTGTTCTTTTGCTACTTTTTTGAATTCCTTATATATTTTAGATATTAACTCCTTATCAAATATATGGTTTACAAATATTTTCTCCATTTCATAGGTTGCCTTTTCATTTTTTTTGATTTTTTCCTTTGCTGTGCAGAAACTTTTTAGTTTGATGTAGTCCCACTTGTTTATTTTTGCTTCTGTTGGCCTTGCTTTTGGTATCAAGTCCAAAAAATCGTAGCCAAGACTAAAGTCAAGTAGCTTTTCCTATATGTTTTCTTCTAAGAGTTTTTTAGTTTCAAGTCTTATGTTTAAGTCTTTAACCCACTTCGAGTTGACATCTATGTGTGGTGTAAAATAGGGGTCCAGTTTCATCCTTTTGCATCTGGCTCTCCAGTTTTCCCAACACCAATTATTGTAGAGACTATCCTTTCTCCATCGTGTATTCTTGGCTCCTTTGTTGAAAACTAGTTGACCAAATATGCGTGGGTTTATTTCTGGGGTTCTACTATGTTTTATTGATCTATGTGTCTGTTTTTATGCCACAGCCATACTGTTTTCATTACTATAGCTTTATAATATAGTTTGAAATCAGGAACTATGATGCCTCCAAATCTTCTCTCTTAATCAATAAATATAATATACCATTTAACAAAGTGAAGGATAAAAATCATAAGGCCATCTCAATAGTTGTAGAAAAAGCATTTGACAAAATTCAACACTCTTTCCTGATAAAAACTCTCAACAAATTAGGTATAGATCAAATGCACGTGAATATAATAAAGGCCGTATATGACAAAACCACAGATAGCATTATACTCACTGGTGAAAAAGCTAAAAGCTTTTATTCTAAGATCAGGAAGAAGACAAGGATGCCCACTCTTATCATTTCTATTCAGTGTGGTACTGGAAGTCCTAGCCAGAGCAATTAGCCAAGAAAAAGAAACAGAAGGCATCCAAATCTGAAAGGAAGAAGTAAAATTGTTTCTGTTTCCAGATGATATGATCTCATACATATAAAACACTAAAGACTGCACCAAAAAACTGTTAGAACTGAGAAACAAATTCAGTAAAGTTGCAGGATACAAAACAAACATACAGAAATCAGTTGTGTTTCTATATACTAACAATGAACTGACCAAAAAAGAAATTAAGAAAACAATCTCATTTACAATAGTATCAAAAGAAGGAAATAATAACAAGTGTAACCAAGAAGGTGGCGGGTATGTACACTGAAAACTATAAAAGATTGATGAAGGAAACTGAAGAAGACACAAATAAAGGGAAAGATATCTCACATTCATGGTTTGGAAGAATTAATATTGTTAAAATGCCCATAATACCCAAAATAATCTACAGATTCAATGCAATCCTTATGAAAATGCCAATGGCATTTTGTGCAAAAATAGGAAAAACAATCCTAAAATTCATATGGAACCACAAAAGACCCTGAATAGCTAAAGCAGTCTTGAGAGAAAAGGGAATTCTAAATGATTACTTCAAACATATTTTGGCATTGTATCTTTTAGCTTATTCAAAATATGTATTTTTTAAGTAAATGGTGCTGCCAATGAAGTAGTTTCAGCATTATCTTCCATATGGTTTTGGATATTTAACATATTTTCCAACCAATATTTCAGAGATTAGGCTCTAGTAAACCTATGAAACAACGTTGTCTTTGATATGTAAAGAGCTAGCACTACATTCAGTTTATCTGACTGGTTTCTCTGTCTCTTGGGTTGCTGAGAACATAATCTTGTCTTAACATCGAAACAACGGTCTCCAAAGACTTAAGACTGGTTTTTGTCTTCACTTGTGGAAAACATCTACACTGCTTTGTTGCCATCTAGAACTTGTCTATTGGGTAACATCACCATGGCAGTGTTGACCATGACAGATTTCAGAAGGTAACCAGAAAACTTTGCTCTTTTTCTCTGTTCTCAGAGAGTGTATCTTTCTCTCAGAGAACACACCACAGGGGAAAATTAGGGAGAGAAGGGTAGATTTTTCTGCTAGAAAAGACGTTCTTATGATGAGATTATGTTTTGATCAGATCATCAGATCAGATTGATCAAAAGACTAATTTGTGGCTTACAGCGCTTTTTTTCCTGCACTAAGCTCATATGATTTCATATGCTATTATTTGGGAAATTCTGCCTCTTTCTCAATCTAGAAACATGAAAATGCTTATTTTTTTAAAGCCATTCAGTTTCTAATATGAAGTTTCCCTCTCTTGTTTCCACATGTATAGAATGCATTGTCTTTAAATTTGTAATGTGACAGGGTATATTCTAAATAATCATTTATATAATTGGCTGAATTTTTTATTGTAGACAGTTGAAGAGTCTCCACATTGACCTGGATTGGAAAGAACAGATGGCCACTTTCTGAAGTTTCTTTTGTATTTTTTAAACATTTGGCTCTGGTTACCAGAAAGGGAACACGTTTTTGTCTATCTCAGCAGAGGAGATGGACAGTTCAATTGTCTGATAAGGTAAGCAACGACTACCCGACCCCTCTTGTAGTTGCAGACATGCAGGTTTTGTGACCTGATTTGACTGCAATCTAAATATCTGAGTTGATCAGATTCAGTGGATAAATGCTTGGATTTGTGCTTCGCTCTGCATTTTCAGACAGGCCAAGTGAGAGCCCCAGAATAGAACATAGAGGGCCTCTCTCCTAGGATTTGCCTACCTACCCTCTTAGGTAACATTATTTTTTCTGAGCTTTCTAAAAGGACTTGCCTGCTTTTTAAATACTTCTTTTTTCATTTAAAGAGATGTGCTAAAAGGCCAGTTGGAAATCCAGGCCTGGTCCCCAGGCATGCGATACCTTTGTGGGGCTAGTGGTCCTTTGAGATTGAATTTTTAGCTTTGTAAGGCCAGAAACTCAATCCCATCATTAAACACAGATTTGATCTGACTCAAGGGAACTGACTCATGCTAATGAAACTCATAAGAGACTCATGATAAGCCAGAAGGCTAGTTCATTAATTCATAATTAGAAATAGATCTGCCAAGAGGAAGGAAATACAGCTGGTCAGCACATTCTCTCCCAGAAAGAAAATTTACATGCAAATTCAAAAAGGTAGCTTCGTGGATACAGAACTGGTGGAAAGTGAGCTGCAGAATATTAGTGCACAGTTTGATCTAGTTATGCCAGCTTCAGATTCCCTTTTCCTTACAGGTTTCTGCCTAGAAAAGGGACTGCGGTCCCCCTTTTCACAAGGCAGAGTCCTTCTGAGCTGAAGAGACACTGGTTCAAGCTTGCAGCTGGGGTCATTTCAAGTCAGTCAGTTTACAATATAAATGAATGGCTAATTTCTTTACATTAACGTGTTCATAGCATCTTATGAATGTAACTTGATCTTCTTCATGGAGTCTAAGAGAAACTCAATTTCAACCAGCAACAACATATTTACAAATCATCCCTAAGGATGAGTTACTATGGAAGTGGGTAGTTTCTCATTTCGGAGTGATTTTCAGTCTCAAAGAGTGGCCTCGCTAAGCTTAGGTCCCCATATCCTGTAAGAGACCCTTATACTTTATACAGGTTTATGTAGATATGAATATTCTGTATCAGTAATCAGCCTCATTTGAAAATAAATGATATATCACAGTACATTCTCTGGGATACTTTAAGGTAGAGCAAAGAAATGCCCTCATTAATTTGGGGGTCCAGCTATCTTCAGATCATTTGTGATATTCTTTCTACAGCATCCATGCAACATGATGAGAAAAGAAAACAACTGACCCATGTGAACAGTTTAACTTCCTTTTCCTGAACAGTTTGAACCCCCATTCCATGTGAGCACAGACTATTAGCGAGGTAATATTGATAAGGTGAGGATGAACAAGAATGCCAGTCTCAATTCCTTCTTACACGGAGCTGACAAATATATAATAATGCAGTTTTTTCCTGCTTAATAAAAATACACATAATTTAACACTAGTCAAAATATAATTTTCTGTATCTTGGGTGACTTAGAAGGAATTCTAGGGCCAATGTCATGAATATCCATTGTCACTCTAGGCCACAGCAGTCTAATAGACCTTAAACAGTCTACTTTATTTAAAAACGTACCATAGAGATATCAAATAAGGAGAGAGATGGAAAGCTAATTATATTAGTAGATAGCTTAATGGCAAGTTCTAACTCATTCACAGGTAATTTATGGGTTAGAATAGATTGGGAAACACCAATAAATCCAAAGACTTTTAGCTCCATCTCATAGAAATGATTTTATATTTAAAAAATTAAGGGGCTGGCTGGGTTGCATAGTGGTTAGGTTTGTAAACTCCACTTTGGTGGCCCAGGGTTTGCAGGTTTGGATGCTGGGTGTGCACCTACACACAGCTCATCAAATCATGTTCTGGTGGTGTCCCATATGCTGGGTGGAGGAAGATTGGCACAGATGTTAGCTCAGGGACAATCGTCATCAAGCAGAAAGAGGAAGATTGGCAAGAGATGTTCATTCAGGGCCAATCTTCCTCACCAAAATAAGAAAAAAGAAAAGAAAAAGAAAACTTTCATTTTGGGAATCTAGTGTCCTTAGAGAAAATGAGACGATTAGAATAAATTTTGCCCTAATTTTGACCCAAATTTCCTTAATCATGATAAAAGTTCGGTTGAAATTTTTTTTTTTTCCTTTTTCTCCCCAAAGCCCCCTGGTGCATAGTTGTATATTCTTAGTTGTGGGTCCTTCTAGTTGTGGCATGTGGGACGCTGCCTCAGCGTGGTTTGATGAACAGTGCCATGTCCGCGCCCAGGATTCGAACCAACGAAACACTGGGCCGCCTGCAGCGGAGTGCGCGAACTTAACCACTCGGCCAGGGGGCCAGCCCTCGGTTGAAATTTTTATTTAATACTTTATGGAATGGTATTTTGGGAGTAACTTGCCTGATTTTTTTCTTAAAAATGCCAACATTTTAGTGTTGGGGCTTTACTTAGCTATTTAGTGCTAATAAATTTTACCACAGAAAATCACAGTACGTGAATCTAGATTTTTTTAACCACGTAGCTGAGAATTCTGGAAGACAGATTATTTACATTTCTTGCAAACTCTTCTTATACATTCAAGCTTAAAAGGTGAATCATGCATACTATTTCTCTCTATGTATCTATATTATGGATTCATTTATTTTTGAGACATTTGGCAGTTGCAAGCAAGAAAATACTTCCCATAATTTGCCACCCATCCACCACACTCTTGTGAAGAAGAGTCATCAAAAATGGAAAAGGACAAGCAAAGGTTGTAACCTGAGAGAGTGCACATTCCTGCAACCCACACCATGCCCTGTCAGGGGTTTGCTCCCACACCTGCTGCCACCTCCCTACCCCCAGCTCTGTGAGAGCAGGTGCCAACGTCCGTCCCTCTCCAGTGTAAGAAGTTCCAAGTGTTTGAGGGGAAAGTCTTTTAGACAACAGAAATATTGTGTTAGATATATGCTTTTAAAAAGAGAGTATCATGGAATCTGTAACTTTTTTTTCAGTCTTCTGATTCACTCTAGAATCAGCAAAAAGTGCATGAAGAAACTCAAGAAATGCTTCTGCTCTATTTTCTGTTTCTTGTCTCCTTTACTTTTCATTCTCCAAACTCTTAAGATAAGAACATTTTGTAAATTTTGTTCTTATTCAGATAAAACATTTTTTTTTATAAAGATGACGCCTGGGAAGTACTCTGGTTTAAAAAAAAGTCAACAATAGCAACAACAAATCGACCCTCTGGTAGGAAGTTTGTCTAACTCTGTCTCTATGCTTCTTATTTAAAGGGGTGTGGATTTAAGTTGAGTTCTCACACCACCACACACATTTTTCTCCACACCAAATAGATAGTGACTTCTAAACAGAATAGTGTCTTCCTTTATTCTTAGTTCTTGACTATAGAATTCTGCCCAGGTTACATGAATCAGCCAACACTAACGCCAAATAAATATTTTAAAAATCCACTGAAAGAGTGAGAGTATAAAACTTCAGGTTTGGGCTTCACCTGAGTAAAAATTGTTTTATAAATTCATGCATAATATAGTTACTAACTCTGGATACAGGGACACTATTTTTTTCTCAATGTTACAATTGCAGTTTGAGAATATTTTCTCTAAGTCTCATGTTTTCCATAATTTCACAGAAAGAACAAGAATTTTTATGGATTGAAAAAATCTTTTAGTGCTCTTCCTCAAGCGAAAGGAAAAGTTCTTGGTGGTAGGATGGATTGCATCTAGAAAATGATACCTTCTCACAATGATGATGTTGCAGTTAAGGCAGAGAGAGAGAAAAGGAAGAAGGGAAAAATGACACAGAATAAAAAATACTGAGGTAGTGAGACTCGCTGCCAGATGGCTCTTGAGGGTGTGGGCACACTCAGAATTTTATGCCAGGCAGACAGACACGTGTTAAAACTTAAGACATCTTGCTTTGCTTGTCCACTGTTGCCTCAAGTATCAAAGTCGGTGGCTTTAAACAACTGTTGGTTTCTCCTTTGGGATAGCTCATGTATTTGGAGTCTTGGCACTTGGGCTGGGAGTCATCTGATGGCTGGACTGGACATCCAAAATGACTTCTTATTCATATGTCTGATACCTCAGAGCCTGGTTTTCCAGCAGAGAAGTCTGGGATGCTGTTTTCTTTTTTTTTTTAAACAGCTTTATTGGGCTATAGTTTACATATCATAAAAACCATTCATTTTAAATAAACAATTCAGTGATTTTTAGCAAAGTTTTAGAGTTGTCAGAAATCACCACAATCCAGTTTTAGAACATTTTCATCACCCCAAAAACTTCCCTCAAGCCTGTTTTTTTAAGGTCAAAACTGAAGTCACTGTTTTGAAATTTTCCTTTTGTTCTGATATGAGTGTTTCAAACTATAAATTTCCCTATGAACACTACTTCAGCTGCATCTCATAAATTTTGATATGTTTTTCTTTCATTTGCTTCCAGGTCAAAACACTTTTTAATTTCCCTGCAATTTCTTCTTTGACTGTGGATTATTTAGAAGTCAGCAGCTTAATTGCCAAAAATTTGTGATGGTCCAGCATTTTCTGTTGTAGAGCTCTAATTTAATTCTATTTTGATCAGAAACTTATTTGTATTATCTTGGCTTTCTAAAATTTATTGAGAATTGTTTTGTAGCCCAATTATAGTCTATATTGGAGAACGTTTTTTATGTACCTGAAAAGAAGGCATATTCTGCAATCATTGGGTGGAGTGTTCTGTAAATGTCAATCTGGCTATTTGGTCGATAGTGTCGTTCAAGTCACCTTCACTGATGTTCTGTCTAGTTGTTCTATTACTTATTGGGAGTGGGGTATTGAACTCTTCAATCATAATTGTTGAAATGTCTACTCTTTCAATTTAGTCGGTCTTTGTTTTAGGGTTCAGTCCTTGTATCTGGGACTCCTAAATTGAATCTCAGGCTTCAAGAGGCAGAAGGCAGAAACTGAAGATTAGGTCAAATGGGCACAGTAGCAGCTCTATCTTATTCTGTTGGTAAGAGCAGTCACAGGCCAGTCAGATACAAAGGAGTGCAGGAATAGACCCCATTTTTCAGTGAGGGAAGTTCTCCCCCAGGAGAGAAGGAAATGATGGAGGCCAGCCTGGGAGACAAGCTACCACATACCTTGAGGCTTTTTATTGTTCATTTATCCTAGGTTTTAAGTGCTGAGAGTTTTTTGGTTACTCTTTTTTTTTTTTTCATTTATACCAACTAGAATTTCAGTATATGTGAAAACAAAGGGAAATAGCCAGAGGCAGTTAAAAGCCTCTAGGACCTTGCTACTTAAAGTGTGGTTCAAGACAAGTAGCATCAGCATCACCTCGGAGTCGGCTATCAGTGCAGAATCTTGGTCCCTGTGCTCACCTTACCAAGTCAGAACCCGCACTTTAACAAGATCCACAGTAGGTAGATTCGTAGGCACATTAGAGTTCAAGAAGCACTGGTCTAGGACACTTCATGGGTCAGAAAAGATCATTGACTTTTTCTTCAAAGAATGAATTTACTGCAATTTTTGTGTTAATATTTACACCATCTGCACTGGCACCTTCCCATTTAATAACCTACCTCTGTAAAAAGTGAAATTCGCTCATTCATTTATTGCAATAGTTTTCTGGATGATTTCTCTCCTAGGTAATGTATTTCAGTCCAAACCATACTCCACACTGTGTGCAGTGATCATTACTGTGTTTGCCTTAAGTATTGTTACTTCCTTGTTTTCAAAGGATACAGTTTATTGAGAAATAGTCTAGGTATTAAGAGAATTAATCATGAAAAGTTTTATGGTCTTTGGGGCCTTAGATGAATATTAGTCTCTCATTTGGATTGCTTCATTTGGAAAGGTGGAAAAAAAGTCAGAACTACAGCCATGGGCTGTGAAGGACAGAATTTCCCAGAATGAGTTTGCATGTTTGACTCTAAGATTAGATTTAGAGTCAAGAATTGGGACTGCCACTTACTTAAGCTGCAGTTAATAATAACCAACCAGCTGTTACAGACCAGTTGCAACTGTATCCTTCATCTTGGCTCTTGAAGTATCACATTTAGCCTGCTTTTGAGAGTGTTACTTAAATTCTGCTGTTTTAATAAACGATAATATTTTTGTAAAAATCAAAAGAGGGACCGCACAATTACCATCTTTGTTCAGGTAAAAGCCATCAGCAGCAACAACACAAGCCTGGCTGGGCCTTGCAGCCTTGGCCACTGTATACTGCCTTCCCTGGTAGCAACATTCTTTAACATTAGGTCCTATGTTTTCGATAATTGAAGGTAAATATGACAATTATGAAAGTGCAGAATGTAAGCAAAACTCTTATTTAAACACTTTGTTGTAATCCTTAAATTAGGTTATTTAGCACACGCTAGTACACTTCTCGACATAACAGGGAGACCCCATAAGGAAAATCAAAGCTTTACTAATTTACTAGCAGGTATTAAGTGGATCCATGGGGGCAGTGTCTGGACATGACTTTTTGGACACTTACTAGCACAATACATGGCACAAAGTAAATGCCTCATAACTGATTGTTGGGTGAATAACTAAACAATTGAATGAATCGATGAGTAAATTAATGAATGAGTAAATGACCTGTTGCTAGGTTATTGCAAGAAATAAACCATGAGGCTACTCTTGTTTTTGAAGCAGAACTGGCCAAACTTCATATTCTGTCTGGGAGACAAAGGTAGATTTGAGGGTTTGAACCAATGTCAGTTTCTGGGTGTCAGAACAGAAGATGATAAAAGCCAAATTATGTGAAAGAGCAGAGACAGACTTGGGAACAGAAGCCAAAGACAGTGAGCAGCAGAGGCAGAGAAGCTTCCAGAAGGAGCGCTGGAAGTAGATGTGGGACCTTGAAACAAAAGCCTGAAAACCAATGTCTTGCTCTTGTGTGACTTCTTTTAAAAGGCAGGGTTTAGGTCTTGCTGAAGGCTTCCCTTGGATCTGCCACTGAGCAGGGAAGACTGGGAAGCAAGTGGTATATCATGACTTTATATTCGGAGAGTCATTTGAAAAGAGCTTTCTCCATGCTTCCCGTTGTCGGTGTTACTCTAGCAAATCTATTCTGTCATCCTGACAGCGTCTCTAAAATGCCACACTGGAAGATTTGGTCTCACTCAGAGCACTCCTGCAGCAGTTCAGATCTCTGACACGAACAGGATCACAAGAGTTGCTCTATCCTGAGAGGACGTTGACATTTATTCTCCTCACCTGACAAAGCTGCTCAAACCCAGAAGCTGCTTCTGGAATGCACATTATAATGGTAATATGAAAAGGTTAATTAGTTTGAGCTATCCACATCTTTGAATTTCAGAGCACTATTCTATGGAATCCTACTGTTTTAAGCCACGATACCTTTTTTTTTTAAAGGAAAATTCTCATCAGGTCTGCATCTACCTTTATTTATGCCCTCATATTTTTTACTTGAGACCAATTAATTATGCAATTATTTTTTAAACAAGGCCTCACCTACTTTCATATGGATGCTCTTACCTTTAAGTCTGATTCTGTACAGATTACACTTTGTTTCCTTTCTAGATAGAATGTTGACTTAGTATTTTACCTGAATCTTTTGTGTAGATTGATTATCTATGTTCCTGATGCCAACATACTCCCATTCCTTATTTTCTGATTTCCTGGAATTTCCCAAGTCTTCAGGGATTTCAGATTGATTTTTCAAAAACAGATTTAATTGGGCCAGCCCAGTGGTATAGCAAAGTTCTTGTGCTCTGCTTCCACGGCCCGGGGTTTGCTGCTTTGGATCCTGGGCATGGACCTATGCACTACTTGGCAAGCCATGCTGTGGCAGGTATCCCACATATAAAATGGAGGAAGATGGGCACAGATGTTAGCTCAGGGCCAGTCTTTCCCAGTGAAAAGAGGAGGATTGGCGGCAGATGTTAGCTCAGGGCTAATCTTTCTCAAAAAAAAGATTTAATTTTTTAGAGCAATTTTAGGTGCACAGCAAAATTGAGTGGAAAGTCCAGAGAATTCCCCTACACTCCCTGACCCCCACAGGCACTGACTCCGCAACTATCAACATCCACCACAGGGTGGCAGATTTGTTATCATCGATGAACCTACAGTGACACATCATTATCACTTAAAGTCCAGAGTTGACATTACAGTTAACTCTTGGTGGTGTACATTCCATGGATTTTGACAAGTATGTAATGACACATATCATATCCACCATTACAATATCGTACAGAATAATTTCACTTTCCTAAAAATCCTTTGTGCTTTGCCTATTTATCCCTCCCCTCCCCTTCCCTCCAACTCCTGGCAACCACTGATTTTTTTACTGTCGCCATATTTTGCCTTTTCTAGGTTGTCGTATAGTTGGAATCATGTGGTATGTAGTCTTTTCAAATTGCCTTCTTTCACTTAGTAATATGTATTTAAAGTTCCTCCAATTCTTTTCATGACTTGATGGCTCAGTTCTTTTTAGCACTGAATAATCCATTATCTGGATATACCCCAGTTTATTTATCCATTCACTTACTGAAAGACTTCTTGGTTGCTTCCAAGTTTTGGCAATTATGAACAAAGTTGCTATAAACATCTGTGTGTAGGTTTTTGTGTGGACATAAATTTCAACTCATTTCTATAAATACCAAGGAGTATGTTTGCTGGATCTTATGATTAGAGTATGTTTAGTTTTGTTAGAAACTGCCAACCTGTCTTCCAAAGTAGCTGAACCATTTTGTATTCCTACTAGCAATGAATGAGTGTTCCTGTTGTTCCACATACGTGCCAGGATTTGGTGTTGTTAGTGTTGTAGATTTTGGCCGTTCTAATAGGTGTATAATGGTATCTCATTGTTTTAAATTGGGAGTTTCTTAATGGCATATGATGTTGAGCATCTTTTTCTATGCTTACTTGCCATCTGCACATCTTGTTTGGTGAGTTGTCTGTTCAGGTCTTTTGCCCATTTTTTAATCAGGTTGTTCATTTTCCTATTGCTGAGCCTTAAGAGTTTTTGTATATTTTGGTAACAGTCCTTTATCAGATGTATCTTTGCAAATATTCTTTTCCAATCTGTGTCTTTTCTTCTTATTCTCTTGACAGATTCTCTTTTACACTTTGAAATTTCCCCTATGTTATTTCTATCTTGCTACTCGACTGCTTGCCTGAGTTAACTACTGCCTTGCCCTGACACTGTCCACCAGGATAAGTTGTGTCTTCCAACTAGATTCATATGTCCAGCTTCAACTTGTTTGTCTGCTTCTGATTTCTGTGGGGCAGTGAGCTCACTCAGAGATCTTACCATGCTCTCAGACAGCTTTCGTGGCCTTGTTGTGGCCCTATCTCCTGTCCTCATGCATGCAGCCTTGGAGCTGAGTCATTAATGTAGAAAACAATCAAGGAACTATGTGACCTCTTTCCAGTAACTATGTACACAGTGAGCCTTCCTTAACCTTGCATCAGCCCTCTGTAATGTATGAACATGACATTATTTACCTTCTGTGCTCCTTTCAGAAGTTAATAATATTTGATGTATATCAAAAGGTATATGGAACAAATATGTAAATTATGAATCATGACGTTAAAATAAACACCTGGCAATCCACCTTCCAATTTAAGATTAATTACATTGCAATAACATTGACACTACTCTGCCAGCTTCCCTCAGGTAACCACAAACCTAAATTTCATTTCATTATTCTGTTGGTTTTAAAAAAATTGTTTTACCATAGATGTCTAGTCCTAAATGGTATATTGTTTAGGTTTGATTATTTTGAGTGCTTTAAAACTTCTAATATACTGTGCAGTCTTTGGCAACTTGCTTTGTTTTCCTCATCCCGTTTCCTGAGATTCATCAAAGTCCCATATGGGTATTGAAGAAGGCTTTTGGATGTTCTCCCAGAAACTACTCCTCGTCTCTGCACAAGTGTTCCTTCTTTCCGTACTATATCCCAGAATCGTCATGCTATTTCCCATTCAAATTATATTCTGTTTTCAAATTTATTGAGATATCTTTGACGTGAAAATTATATAGATTCAATGTATACAACTTGATATCTTGATATATTTATATATTGTGAAAGGATCACTCCAATCAAGCTAAATAACTTGTCCATCACTTCCACCTAGTTACCATTGTGTGTGTGTGTGTTTTGAGAAGATTTAGTTTAAGATCTCTCTTCTTAGCAAATTTCAAGTGTACAATACAATGCTATTAACTGTAGTCCCCATGCTGTACATTAGATCTCCGGAACTCACTCATCTTGCATAACTGCAACTTTGTACCCTTTGATCAGTATCTTCTCATCCTGGCTCCCCCACCCCAACTACCCGCAGCAGCCACCATTCTGCTCTTCCACACATAAGTGCCATCGAGCAGTATTTATCCTTCTATGTCTGGCTTGTTTCATTTAATATAATGTCCTCTGGGTTCATCCATGTTGTTGCAAATGGCAAGATTTCCTTATTTTTTAAGGCAGCATAATGTTCCATTATAAATATTTAAGCCACATTTTCTTCATCCGTCAATGGACATTTAAGTTGTTTCCATATCTTGGTTATTTTGAATAATGCTGCAATGAACGTGGGAGTACAGACATCTCTTTGGGATACAGGTTTCATTTCCTTTGGGTATATCCCCAGAAGTGGGATTCCTGGGTCATATGGTAGTCTATTTTTAACCTGTTGAGCAATCTCCGTACGGTTTCCCAAAGTGACTGTGCCAATTTACATTCTCACTGCTGGTGCACTAGGGTTCCCTTTCTCCACATCCTCACCCACACAACTTTGTCTCGTTGATAATAGCCATTTTAATCTGAAACTCCCTTATTCTGAAGGATATTTACCTGATACTTCCTCAGAATGCTAATGGAATGAAAACCACGAGCTGAAGGATTATAAACGTCTATACAGGAAGTGTAGGGACCAACGAACATGTAGAGATTGATCTGGGGAAGTGGCGATCTTTCCAGCAATCTTGAAATTACAACAAGAAAGTAGTTTTTGCTTCCAGCCACATATAAGCTCAGCCTTTCATTATAACAAGGAACGTATTTTTAAAAGGTCTGCTTTTGACATGCACGCTAATGTAGTTTACTGACTGGCTAGCTGGGAGCCATCAGAAACGAAAGGAGTTTTCATGATAAATTGAAGGATGCATAAATGGTCTAGTTTCATGTACAGTGCAGAGATACATACTTTGTGAATTAAACTCAATTAAGTTCAATTCTACACTATTCTATATTAGACTGTCTTGGTAGAACTAAGAAATATCTTTTTATAGTAGATATTTCCAATTTTTCTAGAGTCAGTGAATCTACTGGATAACATAGTTTCGTGCATATTAAATTGTTTGAGTTGAACAGTCTTTGGGATTTCAGCAACAAATGTTATTTGTTTTCAATTCCTGTTGCCTTTATGATTGTTACCTTAAAATATTTGTCTTCTTTTCTCATCAACACACTAACATTCAAAGTGAACATATGCCTTTGTAAGTAAACATAAATCCAATTCTCAAAAAAATCTGAGTTAAAGCTAAATATAATCTTGCTTTTCCACCATCACATGTCTGGCATCTGCACTGACTTTACACTAACAAACTGAATATTTCTTAGAAAATTCCCACCTAAGAAAGTGCTACAGTTGAGGAGATTTAAAATTTCTAATGTTCAGGAGAAAAGAACCCAGCTTAACATATGACAATTTTCTATTTTTCATCATCCCATTCTGTTCTCTTTTCAGCCATGATTTTGAGGTGCATTTTTTTCTCTCAATATTATTACTCTAATCCACTTCCGTAACTGTACCAGTTTTTATTTTAATCTCACTTCTATAACAGCTAGGACTTTTTCAGTAATCAGTTTTGACAACCCCAGAAAATAGCTAACTAAGCAAGTAAATATAAGTAAATAATGGAGTCAGCACATTTTCTAATTCCAAATATACTACCTCTATTTTCCATGAGGAATTACTCTCAGCTAAGAAGCACATTATCAAATGAGAAATAAAAAGGAACAACAAATATATTCTGAGAAATTTCTTCATTGCTTCTTGAACAAAACATACTTCTTTCTGCACTTTCTTTTCTTTACTGGTCTTCCTTACTCTTTCAGCTCAACTTGTAAAATCTGCCATCTTTCATGGCTTAGAGTTTGTCTTCTTTCTTCATTTTTTTCCCCTGAATCCTCTTAATTCGTGAACTTTAGTGTGAATGTATTTTTAAAATCTAGGATGTAAATGTTTTTGACATTTTAATTTTTTTACATCTAAAATATGCTCTACACTTGATTTAAATGTTTTGTATGGTAGATTTTGTTATCCCTCAAAGCTGGATATTAAATTGCTTTATTTACTGAGCCATCCTTAGTTTGCTCTTGAGTGGCCTTTTTTCTTGTGGACCCTATTTCATAGGGTGACATTTTATGTGTTTCTCCACCCATATGGGGTACCATTTTTTATTTGACCCTTTAATCAGTCCCAAGTCAGGTTAGGACTTCCTTGAGCTGAAAAGAGAGAAAGAGAATAAGGAGAAAGAAAGAGACTCATTGCTGGTGGCATTTGAGTTCTGTTTTCTATTTTCCCTAGGTCTTACATGGAACCCCGCCTCTGCAAGTCCCATAGTTTGATGACTTAACCTTTACTTTCTTTACATAGAGTACCACAGTAGACTTTTGACAAATTCCCCTCCTACATAGGAAATGTGTAAAGAGTTCTGATTAATACAAGCTATTATTGGATGATGTGTTTTATAATCAGTGTTCTCATTGAATTGAAAAAATTTGCATTTTTTCTCTTTCACTCTATTCATAGTCTGGGGAAATCTTTGTAGCAGCATTGACTAGTCAACTGCCATTTGGAAATCGTCTTCTATCTCAGAGCAGAACCGTTTTGCATTTTATTTGTCCCTATTTCATGTCTGTTAATCTTGTCTCTACATCTGAGTTGTAACTTCTTGAGTTCAGGAATCATCAGAAAATGTTCAGTATCTCCAACATTGTAATTTATTTATCTTTGCCTCGGAGTTTAGGACGTTTCCAGGGATAAGCATTACGTGGGATGAGACTGTGGAGTGATTGTAATTGATTAAATGATTTTTCAAAGCAAGAGATTTCCTGTATTGAGTTCATTAATTTCCAGCCTGATCACTTTCAATCCAACCACTGTCAATTAAGATCCTAATTACAACATGGCCACAGGCTGCACAGCTGACAATAAAATGAACCACAGTTACTGACTACTCTCTTTAGGTAGATGCTGACTTACTATAGTAACTCCCTCAGGTCTTGCCCTGGAATTGAATAAAATGAACTAATACTGATATGACACTTGTTACTGCTTAAAGCTGTTTTGGCTTTCAAAATCTCCTAGAGGTTGAGGTTTTTCCTTTACCATTTTATATTTACCATATCAGAACCAGTATAATTACAAAGTCTTGTATCATTTTATCTTAGGTTGTCTTTTGCAGCAGCAAGGTTATTATCATTTGTCCACTTATTTGTAAGGTGATGAAACTACATTTGAGGTGGATGGAATCTTAATTCCTGGACTCCTCAACTAGCTGTGGGGATAGCTGCCTCAGTGTCACAGAAGGAGATATGCGAGAAGACAACCCCAGGCAATTACTAAATTACCAGCTAGAGACTAGCTTCAAATCTATGTGGTCAACTGACTTCTCTTTTCATTCTAAATTTTAATCCTACCTGAAATATGAGATCATGCTCTGCGGTTCTTTCCTCTACCTCAGACCCTAATCTCACACTTGGTGATAACAGTCAGAAGAGCCAAGTAGAAATGAAGCCAAGTAAAAGCGTACCAAGAGAAAAGGAAACGAATTTGTCCCTAAGGTCTAGTGAGGAGCTGGTCTAGTCTGTCACTCATATCTTCTCATGAGCACAGAGTGGCATAGTTCAGGGAGCAGGAGAGCTCCCTGAAATATCAGGCAAAATTTACCTCCAAATTATTTTACCAAAGGTAAATATTGTTTTACCAGGTCACCTGCATGGGTTGTAGGATTCCAGAAAAGGATGAATAAAATACCCAAACTGAGCCAAACCAAGCACCACTGTTATCACCAACAATGAGAGCAACAATAACAACAACAAACAGCATTCCTTATGTGGCTTAAATTTTATTCTCTAAGTGGAACTCCCTTCTGTGGTCCATCACATGCTTGTTTTGCCTCTAAGCTATACTTCATTCCTCCCTTCAGGGTCAAAATGAGTAAGTAGACTTAGTGTCAGGGAATTATAAGGAACAACACTGTTCCTTTATAAGTTTTAGCTTTTCTGAGGATCAGTGGCCAGAACTATACAAAGATTTCCAACGATGAGCAAACATTGGCTTTGTACAATGGTACATTGACAATTTTGTTATTCTTCTAACAAATTTCTTTCTGACGGCCAGCACTACCGATTTTCCACCTACGGGCATTTAGTCAACACTCCTACCCTGATGGTTTTAGTCAACACTCTGAACTTTAAAATGTAGTTCTTCGGTTTAGCTCTTTCTTTGGAACCCAATTTGTTGTAAGTAGATCTTGGACTTAATTTGGCAAATGTATTATAAAAAGATTGAAAGTCAGTTATTGTTTTTCTACCCACTCAGTATTTTCACGTTAGCCTGCGTTTTATCCCCGTTAGCGTGATCTGTGATTACCTAGAAAATTTAATATTATTTGGAAGAATTGAAGATCTTTATAAAACACCGGGTAAAACTTGTCCAAGTATCATCCCCAGGGAATCCTGCTGTTTACACAAGAAGAGCTTCCGAGAAGTGCTTAGAAGGACTTGTCATTGATCCTTTTTCTGCTTCCTCTTTCTAAGCCAGGAAATAATTCCTTTTACACATTCCTGTCACACTGTGTCTTTTAAAAGAATCCTATCAGATGTTAGAAATAAAAAACTAAACTAAATACATTATAAAGACTGGTTTATCTATACTTGCATCCTTATTTTTCCCCTCGGTGAATACCTCAAGACAAGTTAGCTTGAAGTCCCCCCTGCTCCACAGCCCCCACCAAACACAAACAATTTATATTGGTTTAGTTAGTATTTTACCGCAGAATTTGCCAGCTTGCACAAACTGAGAGGAGATTGTTTGGGCATCTTCCTGGGATGCTTTTGTGTGTGTAGGGCTAATACAGACATGCTGTATTCTCTAACACTGTGGTTGTTCTGAACAACAGGATTCGTGTTTCCTCTCTGAGTTCCTTTGTCACCCTTGAGTGAATGCAATATGAGCTCAGTGATATTCTTACATATAATATGTCAGTTGTCCCCAGCTACACTGTGACACTGCCTTAAACTTCTTTTGAAGCCAGAGAGAGCACTATTACTATTACTTAGTAAAGATTACTTATTTTTATCTCTGCATTGCATATGACAATTGCATTAGGGAACAGCTATTTTTGTAAAACAGACTTTTAAGTAGAATTTTCATTTTGCTTATTATTGATCTCTTTAATAAACAGATAGCAAGTCAGAATTATTCTAGTGAAAAAACGGTGAGTTGAAAGCATGTGCTGATAGATCACTTTAATTAAATTTACTTTCATTCTTTCAGGAAAAGCATAATACATTTCTTCTACCAAAACTATCCTTGAAAGAACATTACCTAATGGAGGGTACACAGGTATTACTATTGTTTTTTAAAATTACACGTACATAGTATTTAATCAAAAAATATTTCAGTCTGTTTTTATAAAAGTTTCTATAAACTTTTTGGATGTTTTCTGGGTGGCATAATCATGGCTAAGAGAGTACTCAATTATAAACATTGTGATAAAGAATTATATATCTAAGGTTTTTTTTAACCATAGTTATGGTTAAAAATTTTAGTTAAAATTATTTGTTATAGGTTGGTTTACTTTCACAACATCAGTAGGCCAGCTACTCACTTAGATTTGTTACTCCCTAGTAGAATTTCTGTGTCTGTCTTTCTCTCTCTGTCTCTCTGTGTCTCTCTTTCCAGTTCACCTAGATGTGTACTCTATGTTGTAAATACAAAATATATAAAAAGAAAGCGTCATCATGACTGAATCTCTGACTGTTGACTTTCTGGTCATCCTAACCTTGTCCTATATTGATAGACTAGAAAATAGTTTCCAAAGTGGTCTGGGCTTGTTGCAAAATGGCTTGAAAACAGAAGATGAATTTATTTTTCAAACCCACAAAAATGTCATTTAGACTCCATTATATGAGCTTAGAACATTTTGTGCTTTCAGTATTTACTTTTCTGTTAATGACATACATGAATCACTCTACTTTTTATAATATTCGACCTGATAAAAATATATTTATATCCACTATAACAAATGGCAAACATAAATTAGAACATACAGAGAGCATGTTAAAAGAAAGAGCACATTTGGGGAGCAGTAGACGATATAAACTGTTGAGTTCAGTAAGGAAACTACAGTGTATACTACTAAACAGGAGAATATCGTTCCCTGACTTCCCTGACATTCTTCAGATACCACTGCCAGTGCTTGATATAATTGTCTCAGGTCATCAAATTTCCCCCCTCTTTCCTGCACCCTCACTGTAAAAAGTGAATATAGTATGGAATCCTGATGTAGTGGCATATTTTTCCCACTATATCACATAGTAAGCACTGACATTTTCAACTACTTGAAAAGATAATTTTATAAACAAAGAACAAGAATGTCTGCTATCTCAGTATTTTCCAGAAGTTTTAGCCAGTGTTAATCACAAAAGAAAATAGATATAAAGTAATTGGAAAAAATCCCATAATTGTACTTAGCATATGAGATGATGGTTTACTTAGAGAATGTTAGAGCGCTAATCAAAAGAACTATGAGAACTATTAAGAGCGCATAGAGATGACTTCATATAAGACAAATATCAAAATCCAGGACCATCTTTGAATATAAGAATAAACCACTTAAAGATATAATGAACACAATATTCCATTTACTGTCATAACATAATCAAACATCAAATACATGAGTAATTGGACACTTCAATACCCCTCAATAATTCATAAAACAACTAGATGGAAAAATCAACAAGGATATTGAAGAATTCACACCATCAACCCACAGAATATTACCAACATTTATAAACAACTTGCAAAATCACAGCAGAATATACACTTTTCAATTGCCCACATGACGTATATCAAGATAAACCATGGCCTGGGCTGTAAAATAAATCTTACCAAATGCAGAAGAACTGAAATGAACAGAGTACAGTCTGTGACGATGATGGAATTGCACTAGAAATCAACACAGATAACAGGAAATCCTTGAAGCACTGGGAACCTAAAGAATATACTTCTAAATAATGCATTGATCAAAGAAGAAGTCTCAAGGGAAACAAATAAATTGAACTGAATGAAAAGGAAAATTCACCACATCAAAATTGTGAGAAGCAGCTAAAGCAGTGTTGAGAGGGATACTTATAGTAGTAAATGCTTACATTTCAAAGAGAAAAAGTCTCAAATCAATGGTCAAAGTTTCCACAACAAGAAACTAGAAAAAGAAGAGCAAATTCAAGCAAACAGAAAGAAGGAAATAATAAATATACAGCAGTCTTCAATGAAAATAAAAACAGAAAAAAATAGAAAAATAAATAAAATAACAAGTTGGTTGTTTGAAAATATCAATGAAACTGACCAACTTCTAGTAAGACTGACAAAGGAAAACAGATAGAAGACACAAATTAGCAATATCCAGAATGAAATGGGATATGTTTATAGATCTTGGAGACATCAAAAATAAAATAAAGGAACATTATTAACAACTCTATGCATGTACATTTAACAATGTATATGAAATTAACCAATTACTTGAAAAGCACAAACTACCATAATTTATTTAATACGAAATAGTAATTTGAATAATTCTGTAACTATTAAAGAAATTGAATTTGTAATTTAAAATCTCTCAAAAAATAAATTTCCAGGCCTTGATGGTTTTCCAGGAGAATTCTACCAAACATTTAAAGTAGGATTAATGTCTATTCTACACTATATTTTCCAAAAAATTGAAGAAGAGGGAACATTTTCCACTTCATTCTATGAAGCCAGTATTACCCTAATACCACATCTAAATATAATACCTCCCCCCAAAATTATAGATCAATATCCCTCATGAATATAGGCATAAAACTTCTTAACACAATATTTCAAATAGAATCCAACAACACATAAAAAGAGTTAAACACCATGACCAAGCGACTTTCGTTTCAGAGGTGCAAATATGATTCAATATTTGAAAATCTATCAGTGTCTATCAGTATCCATTATAGTAACAGGCTAAAGAAGAAGCATCACATGATCATATCAATTTTTTTGTTTGTTTTGAGGAAGATTAGCCCTGAGCTAACATCTGAGGGCAATCCTCCTCCTTTTGCTGAGGAATCCTGGCCCTGAGCTAACATCCGTGCCTAACTTCTTCTACTTTATATGTGGGACACCTGTCACAGCATGGCTTGACAAGCGGTGCTTAGGTCCACACTCAGGATCTGAACTGGAGAACCCCAGGCCTCCGAAGTGGAATATGCGAACTTAACCGCTGCACCACTGGGCTGGCCCCCTGATCGTATCAATTGATGCACAAAAAGTATTTGACAAAATTCAACATCTATTCATGATAAACATCTCAGAAAAGTAGAAAGAGAAGAGAATTTCTTCAACTTGATTAAAAAAACTACAAAAAATTTTAAGAAACTAACATCATACTTAACGGCAAAAGATTAGATGCTTTCCCTAAGACTGGGGAAAGGGCAAGATGTGTCCTCTCCCCGCTGCTATTCAACATATTACTGGAAGTTCTAGCCAGGACAAGAAAGCAAGAAAAGGCAATAATAGGCTTAGGGGTCAGAAAAGGAAGAAATACAACAGTCCTTATTCGTAGATGATGTGACTTTCTACATGGAACAACCAAAGGATTTTGTAAAAACTCTTAAAAACTGGTAAGTAAATTCAAGGTCACAGGATATAAGATAAACACACAAAAATCAATTGTATTTTTATATTCTAGTGATGAAAATGTAGAAACTGAAATTAAAAATCCAGTATCATTTACAATGGCTCAAAAAATGAAACGTGTAAATAAGATGACTTGTACAGTGAAAACCATCACACTCAATGAAAAAATCAAAGAAGGTCTAAATAAATGAAGAGATATGCTGTGTTCATGGATTGGAATACTCAGTGTAGTAAGGCTCTCAAGACCTCCCCAAAATGATATACCAGTTTTACGTAATTCCTACCAAAATCTCAGTAATATTTTTTGCAGATGTAGAAAAGATTATTCTAAAACATATTGAAAGACACAGAAGACAAGATAGCTAAAATACGTTTGAAAAAGAAGATTAAAATTAGAGCTATCACTCTACCATATTTCAAGACTAATTACATAGCTACAATAGTCAAGACTGTGTTGTACTAGGGGAGGAACAGACACATAGATCAACAGAATAAAATAGAAAACTTAGGCATAGCCTTATAAAAGTTTTATCCACTAATTTTTGATAAAGATGCAAAAGTAATTAAGTAGAAGGCTATTATTTTCAACAAATGGAGTTGGAATAATCAGCTATTCATAGGCAAAAAAATGAGCCTTAATCTAAACTTTACACCTTTTACCAAAGAATAGAAATTCTTTGGTAAATCTGAGATTTAAATGCAAAAAGTAAAATTATAAAATTTTCAGAAGATAGCATATGGGAAAATCTATGGTCCTAAGGCATGGTGAGGAGTTTTTAAGCATGGCGCCAAAATCACGAGCCATGGAAAGAAAAGGTAAACTGAACTATGTTAAAATTAAAAACTGTGCTCTTTGAGAGTGTTTATTAAGAGGATGAAAAGAAAAAAATACTTATCAGTATAAACATTTTATACATATATATCTGACAACGACTCATATCCAGAATATACAAATAGCTCTCAAAACTCAACTATAAAAAGACAAAGAATACACTTAGAAAATGGGCAAAAAACATGAAGATTCATTCACTGAAGAGGATATACAGATGGCAAATGAGACATTTGAACTCACTAGCCATTAGGAAAAGGGGAAATTAAGACACTATGAGATGTCACCACACACTTATTATAAAAATTGAAATAGAAATAGCGACAATACCAAATACCAGTGATTATGTTCAGAAACTGGATCAAAGATACGTTGCTAGTGAGAACGTATAATGGTACAGCCATGTTGGAAAACAGTTGGTAGTTTCTTAAGAATTATACATGTACTTACTATACAACCCAGCAATTGTACTACTAGACATTTACCCCAGAGAAAGGAAAACTTGTGCCTGCCTAAACACATGAACACAACGGTTCACAGCAGATTTATTTGTAATAATAAAAAACTGGAAAAAAATCAAAAAGTCCTTCAATAGGTGACTCATTAAACAAACTATGGTATCCCCACACCATGGATACTACTCAGCAATAAAAAGCAATAAACTACTGATACATTCAACAATGTACATGAATCTCAAGAATACTATGTTGAGTGAAAAAAAGCCAATCACAAAGGATAACAAATTGTTTGATATCATTCATATATCTTTCTTGAAATGACAAAATTATAAAGATGGAAAACAGATTACCTGTTGCCAGAGGCTAGAGATGATGGCATGAATTTCAGTGGATGTGGTTATAAAAGGATAGCAAAGAGAAACATTTGTGGTGAAGGAATAGCTCTATACCTCAATAATGGTTGTGGTTACATGAATTGGCACATGTGACAAAATGATCTAGAATTATATACATATGTTGTCCAATGTCAAAATCCTTGTTTGATATTGTACTATAATTATACAAAATGTAACCATCGGGGGAAACTGCATGAAAGGTACAAAGTACCTCTCTGTACTAACTTTTCAACTTCCTGTGAATTTCTAATTTTTTCAAAATAAAAGAATCAAAAAGTATATAATGGAATCAATCTCTCCTTTACAATAGCAACTGTATTAGTCATGGTTCTCCAGAGAAACAAAACCAATAGGGTATCTATATCTATATCCATATCTCCATATAAAGAGATTTGTAATAAGTAGTTGGCTCATGCATTTATGGAGACTGACAAGTCCAGAATCTGCAGTCGATGGCCCAGTTCTAGTATGAAGGCTGGAAGCTGCTGTAGAAGCAGGAAGAGGTGATGTCCTAGTTTGAAGGTCATCAGGCAGGAGGAATTCTTTCTTAATCCAGGGAGGGCCAGCATATTGTTCTGTTTAGGCCTTTCACTGATTGGATGAGGCTCACTCAGTTCAGGGAGGGCAATCTGCTTTATTCAGTCTACTGATTCAGATGTTAATCTATCCAAAACCACTCTGACAGAAACACCCAGAATAATGTTTGACAAATATCTGGGTACCTCAGGTCCAGTCAACTTGACACATAAAATTAACCTTCACAGCAAACCAGTTAAATATTGAGGAACTAAAAGAATGACATGTAAGTGTAAAGCAAAATACTTGATTTAATCTCCAATTTAGACTTGTCTCTCTCTCTTTTGTTTTTCTGCTGAGGAAGATTTGCCCTGAGCTAACATCTGTGCCAATCTTCCTCGAAGATTTGGCCTGAGCTGACGTCTGTGCTGGTCTTACTCTATTCTGTATGTGGGTCATCGCCTCAGCATGGCCACCAATGAGCGGTGTAGGTTCACGCCTGGGAACAGAACCCAGGCTGCTGAAGTGGACTGCGCTGAACTTAACCACCAGGCCATTGGGGCTGGCCCCAGACTTGTTTCTTTTTGACATAATAATTGAGGACAAGGATATTGCCAATAATTTCTTAAGTTCTGTTTTTGGAATTATATTTCACTGGTAGTATATATTTTTGGCTATTCTGAGTGTAGCAGAGCTTAATCCACTGAGGATGGACATTACTTTTGGAAATAGTTAAAATTCATTCTAAGTTAATTTTGATGAAGACAGTCAGTCATTTAGTAAGCTACATAAGGTCATTTGTTCTAAAAGGAAAATATACATTTAAATTAGTCAAACTTGTTTCTTTGTAGCGTAACAAATAAAATTCTCATACGGCAAGACCCAAAAGAAAAATTCAAGAGTATTTTATGTAATAGCAAAATCAACAGAATAAGTATATGCTCTTCCACATGCCAATATTAAAGAACAGGAGTTTTTGATTTTTCAAAATTCCTAGATATTTATTTATTCCTAGGTTAAAATCAGACTCATTATGTTACTGCCATATATTTCATACTCTTTAGAGTCGTGAAAATGACGTTTAACAGCGTCAAGTCCAACTCTTGATATTATTGAGCAAATTGAGACTTAGAGAAGTTAAAGTGCCTTGTCCAGGGTCATGGGGCTGGTTAGTGGCAGAAGCAAGACTAGAATCCAGATGGCTGGAAGTTTTTCAACAATGCATTTGCAATACCACATGAAGGCTTACATTCTCATTTTATTTTTCTGTGCACTCAAAAAATATTTTCACTTTATCTTTTAAATAGAAATAAGACTTCAGGTTTTCTGTAGTAGAATTTTTTGGAGAAGTGAACAGAAGTGAGGAGCTGTTTTTAACCACGTTGTTCTCATTAAAAGAAAACAATTTTTAATCTTAGCTTCTTTCATTTAGGAATTTTAAAACTAGAAATTATTTTTTACATTTCTCCTCATTTCAAAAGGAAAGCTGGCAGAGACAAAATTGAATTGTGTCCTCTGGCATTGTGGAAGTGGAGTTTTACTTTAAATTAAGGTAATTTTTCTCTGTAACTTTTCATTGCTAATTTTATTTTCATTACTACTCTATTCTTCTTCTTCTTTAAGGTCGGGGTAGATAAATCCATACACTGTCTAAAGCTATAGAAAGAAATTTGGAAATTCTAGATCATTATTTGAATAATCTAAATCAAAATGTGATACCCTGTTACAAGCAGCTAATCAAGGTCGACAAACATTTCTATTTGGTTTTACCCTGAATTGACCAGAAAATAATACCTTTTTCCCGTCTCACTTAGATATCTATTGAATTTCCAATTAATCAGAAACTTTAATGAACACACTCAAGTTTATATAAATGAGATTTAAAAAAGTCTTATCCCTTTCTAATATTAAGGAAAGGAGAATTCCGTCTAAGGAGAACTCTGCGTGTTTGTTCAGTTCCCAAGCTTTTTTTCGGAGGTAGAAGAAGCCTATTGGATGGGAGATGAACAGAGACGCACTAGGGAGCTGGGTTTACTTGCTTGGAAAGGATATCGATTTGTACGTGGAAAAGAAGAGGCTAGATCTGTAGCCCATCTGTATTCTCATATCCTCTTGGATCCTTTCACCATTTTCATGCTTTTCGATTCCCTGTGTGCCTTCACGCCAGCCCCTGGGACTCTGTGGAAGGTTGCCCTCAGGCTGATGGAAACTATTTTGCTTGTGCATATGGAAGACAGAAGTACCTGGGAGCTGATATCCTCACTGCGCCAAAGATGGTGCAGCCTATAAATACTCCAGCTTTCTTACCCTAGATTGACACTGTGCGCAGATCTCTGTGGGACTGAGCCAGTGACTGCCCATGGAACTTTGTCTGAGATTGTGTCCTTCTTTAGCCTATTTCCCCTGCCAGAGCAATTTCCATACTTCCATGTTGAGGATCCTTTCTAACAAAGCAGTTTCATGTGAATCTTTGTCTCACTCTCCTTCTAACCTCGTGAGGAAGGGCAGACCACAAGCACAAGCCACAGTGGGTCAGGCTAGGGAATGGAAGCGTTTGGAATGAGAGAAGAGACTAGAAGGGGTAAAGGTGCTTCTGGGAGTGAAAGATCTCCATTGGTAGAAGGAAAGAAGATTTGAAAAGTTTTATTGTAGATTATGAATGGAATCCTGCTGACTTAGATTCTGCGTTCCCTGGAAACAGACTTTGCGGCAGACTTCGTATTGCACATAGTATTGCATGTAGTTATTGACCAGTGCCCTTGGGAGATACACCTTGTTATTGTCATTGCTTTCTGTGGGCTGGTATTTCTTTTGAAGAGCAGTACTATAATGGAAGGTGCTACTATGTAATCTACCTTTTTGTGGTTTACTAGAAGATTTTGTCTTTGTGTATGTTAGAACTGGTAAACAGAAATGAGTTTCAA
Organism: Equus przewalskii; assembly: GCF_037783145.1. Taxonomy (NCBI): domain Eukaryota; kingdom Metazoa; phylum Chordata; class Mammalia; order Perissodactyla; family Equidae; genus Equus; species Equus przewalskii. The sequence continues at coordinate 21,074,171 of NC_091850.1, forward strand.
AAAAATATTTTCCCCAATCAGCAGAAACTGAAAAATTATGCAACAAAAACAGATATTAGAGAAAAAAACTCTTGTGTAGATATACAGATTAACAATATTGGACTGTATGTAAATATTGCCTATAAATCTTGAAGTGATAGAAGATAATAAATTACTACTGAGAAAAGATGTGCCTTAGTCAAGGTATAAACTTAAAAAAATGTATACACAACTTATTCAGGTTTGTTTTGGTAGCTGATGCTCGTGCATTGAGAAAACTGCTCCATTGCGGTACGATGCAACCCCCCAGCAACAGTTGATCAGTCCAAGTTAAACACTTGAGTCAAGCACCCAAAGCTGTTTTTCATGCCGTGTTTGATTCCTCATGGTTAAGCCTCCAGTCCAAACTTGACTAATGTGACATTTTTGCAAAATATTTGGACTTGAGATTTGTAGCATAAGATGTCTCAATGTGTAGCTGATAAAAAAAATGAAAGCTTTTGAACTGTTGTGGCTTTGTTTTCTACTGTGAGGACTGTGGAGAAGAATCCAGTGTGAGAGCACGAGCAGTGTGAAACCCACGTGAGGAAAGAGGCAGAGGAGACAGAGATAAAACCGCCACAGCCTTCCGTTCCCTGGTTGCGTTTATTCCCAAGGCCAAGATATCAACCTACCTTGAAATGGCTTGGGTGTTGAACTCATCTTTAGGTTTCTCCAGCTTATCTCTAGAGCGAGGAAGTGACTTTATTTAAACTCCTTGCAAATTTGGGAGAGATATATACCTGAAATAACCTCAATTAGTGCTAGATTTGAATCAACATAATACAAGAAAAATAGATTTAAAAGAAACTTAACATAGATTTAGTAATTAAGGAAGATGATCTTACAAGTGCAGGGACAAATGCCATTTTAATGAATTTCTTTAAAAGACTACATAAAAAGCAATGCAATTATTATCTACTTATAAACTCCAAAAGAAGATAAGCATGTATTATCAATATTAATTAGAGGATTTGTTGGGTTTCCTGTGCACAAAATCAACTGCATTTGTAACAAACAGTTAAAATCATGAAATGTAATGAGAACCAGATAACATTTTAAACATATCAAATAATTAGGTGAACACAGGAAAATTATAAAATTTTACTGGATAATAAAAACATCTAAACAGAGAGACATGCCGTATTCATGTACTAAAAGATCTCAATATCAAAATGTGAAATTTCTTGTAAACAGTTCCATGATTCAATACAATTCCAATGAAAATACAGGTTTTCTGTTTTTGGCAAGGTGATAATGTAGAAAGAGCATAAGAAAGAATTGTATAAAATTATTTCATTAAATGGGAAGTGAACAAATGTTTCAAAATTCGTCTATTATCATATAGGAGGTTAAAAGTATATATAAATGTATTAAAATAGTCACTCATTTTATCTGTACTCTATATATTTACACATTAAATTTGAACAAAAATTTACTTTTAGAAAATAGAGGATCCCTTTATATTTGTGACTGCATTGTATTTGGGCATACACTGGGAAAAATAAGCTTTTGGGTTTTTTTTAAGGACAATTGTTCAAATTTACTTTTTCTGACTGGGTATTTTTTGGATTGAAATGCTCTGATTAACACTTTAGCTAGAATATGGGCTGTATCATCCCCCTCCTGACTTGATTTTCTCTGTCCTTTGTCTGTCCTCTGTCCCCGAGCTGTGTTTTCTCTCTGCCTAGCCCTTCTCCCAGCTGTCAGACCCACTCTCTGTGATGCTCAGCTTGGCCTGACTGTTCTGTAGGGGGTGGGGTCTCTCCTAAGGCTGCCACAAACCTTTGCTTTTTGGCGAATCATCTTTCCTTTGGCGAATCATCTATTTTTAGCTTCTTTTCTAATATTTCACCACTCCTCTTCCTTCTCTCCTTAAAGGTCTTTTTCCTCTGTTATTTTATTTTTACCTTGGGATTACATAATCAATCTCATTCTCTGCCCTTTGGATCTAAAACTAGATATTGAAATCTTATATGAGTTATACTAGGATGGGGACTTGCTTCCCTCTCTGCCGTCCGGGGCTGCCTTACTGGAGGGAGAGGTTTTCCCTTAAGCAAATCTGAAATTTATAAACATCCCAATAAAAGACTCATTCAATCCCTTGTCATTTTAGTTTTTCTCGAAAAAAATTTTGTTTTTTTGAGGAAGATTAGTCCTGAGTTAACATTTGCTGCCAATCGTCCTCTTTTTGCTGAGGAAGACTGGTCCTGAGCTAACATACGTGCCCTTCTTCCTCTATTTTTTATATGTGGGATGCCTGCCAAGTAGTGCCATGTCCACACCTGGGATCCGAACCGGCAAACCCTGGGTCGCCGCAGCAGAACATGCACACTTAACTGCTGCACCACTAGGGTGGTCCCTTTCTTGAAATTTTATATAAGAATTGCTTCTACTTAAAGTTGCTTAAGTAGCATATTTGTGTTGATTTCTTTTATTATTTTTCTACTTTCTCTAATTCATTCCCAGTATTAATTCTGGTGCTATCCTCCCACTGTATTATAAACTTCTTAAGATAAAGGATGGTTTCTTCTCTTAATTTCGTATTTTTTTTTTTTTTGAGGAAGATTAGCCCTGAGCTAACATCTGCCACCAATTCTCCTCTTCTTTTGCTAAGGAAGACTGGCCCTGAGCTAACGTCTGTGCCCATCTTCTTCTACTTTATATGTGGGATGCCTACCACAGAATGGCTTGCCAGGAGGTGCATAGGTCCGCACCCAGGATCCAAACTGGTAAACCCCAGGCCGCCGAATTGGAACATGTGAGCTTAATCGCTGTGCCACTGGGCAGGCCCCTTAATTTTGTATCTTTATTGAAAGCCAAAATGGAGTATGCAGAGTATTGCAAGCACTAAATAAAAGTTAACTGCTTTGAGTAAGCAAATGCCATCAATTTTTCATTATTCATTTCAGTGGAGAAGAAATTTCATTTCAATGGAGAAGCGATAGGTCTCAAACAATGCAGAGTACTTATACGTTTTTCTTTGAGCTTTCACACTAGAAATTCGTGATATGTATAATAGTAATAATAATAATAATAGATAACATTATTGAGTTATTCTAATTTCCTATGTATGTAAATGCATTATGTCATGCTTTTCTCACAATAGCATCATGAGGAAAGATTTTTTTCCATACAAGAGAAAACTGCAGGACAGAAATGCTGAGTAAGTTGACTAAAGCCATCCAAATGGTAAAGGGTGAAGTTATGAATTGAATCCAGGTATATTCCATGTTAAAGCCTAACTGTCTCTCTTAAGTAAGTAAAAAAGCTTGTGAAGATTTATTTTGGCATGATTTGGGAAATTTTTCACCTTCTCTATCCTATTTCTCTGCCTAGAAATCTTTCCTAAGACTTCTCATTCCATGTTGCATAGATCAGCATTGCAGCCTACACTGATTAAATACCAGTAAAACCATTCTTCCTAAATGTGTAAAGCTCCACATGTAGCTTTCAGCATATAATAGATGCTAATCAAATGATAACTATTATTTTTATTAATCCCACGGCACTGGTGATTGTTCATTTTGAATGTCCCTGATTATGACATAGCTGTTGTGATGTGGTGCAGGAGATGGCAGTTAATATGACTAAATATGATGAATTTCTAAGTTTAAAAAAATATTGTGATCAATTATGTTAGTGCAAATTTTATTCCCAAATCTCTACCCATGGTGGGAAAAAAATTTGCAGATTTTGTTTTTAAATGTAGTGTCATGAGCTTTTTTACAAACTATACAAGTCTGAGGTCCTCTATCAAATCTGTATTTTCCCCTTCCTCTGTATTTTCTTGACATAGTTTCTGTAATTTTGCTTATTTTTCTTTATTTATTCCTCAAAAATGTCGATTTCATTTTTTCTTATCTTAATCGTGTTTTATTGGTCAACAATCTACTTTCTTACACTATATTTTCATTTTTTTCCTGTTTTCCTTGACTTCACCATATTTTTTAAAGGAAACCTAAACATTCATGAAAATATTAATATATTAGACTACATTAAAGTCTGGAATTATTTTCATTAAAAGGCACCATATAAGGGATGAAAACAAACAAAACCTGGGAGAAGATATTTACAACACATACAATTGATGACAGTTATCAACATATTTTCTGAAGCCATTTTGAAGTTTGATATGTGAGATTGATCATTGCTATATATTTGCCAGCCTTGATAACAAAATAAAATGTGTTGTGGTAATTGTAGAAAATATAATTTTAAATTAAACAAGAGACACGTACATTGAAGACATAGTATGAAATTGATAACTGATGATAGAGATTTCACCAAATATAGATGTTTAAATCCATCAGCTGAAGATGGACAAAATTGCCTTGGGATGTTTAACTGGGAGCTATGAGCGGTAGAGTTGCTCATTGCTATTGGTTCATTTATTCTTTCTTCTGGCATAGAATAATTATCAGAAAGCCTGATGATAATTTAATCTTCTGTCTATTGTAAGTCATTTATAAGTCACTACCATATGTCTTGGGTTGGTTTTTCTGGGGATTATGATTTCAGAAACACAATGTGCTCTTTTCATAAGTAGTTTAAATTTTTTTGTTTGGTTGGTTATTTGTTTTAAATTTTATGACTTGGACATATGCATTGAAAGAGCATAACATTCATCTGAGAAGAGAGTCACACTGGCCAAAGATGGGTGTCTTTTTTAGGGATTCCTATTATTTGTATGTTGGATGTTCTTTGCCTATTTGATGTTTAATTTTTTTCTTGAGTTGCTTTAAGCTTTTCATTTCTTTTACTTTTTAAATTGCCCCTCTCTTTAATCTTTCATTTTTCTTAAGACATAATCTGTTATTTTTATATTCTTTGTTCCTTCTACTTTAGTCTTTATTTCTGAAATAATTTTTTTCTACTTCTTTCCTGAGTTCTGTTACCTTACTTTTTAAGCATTTCTATTCTAATTTGTGTTATCTTTCCATGTCTTGAATTATTTCATTAATATAGTTTAGTTTGTTTCAAAATAGAATATTGCTATGTTTGTCTCTTCTGTGAGATGTCTGTCTGGCATTTTAGAGATAACATTCTGTCTTTTTAAAAATTTATATAGGATTTGCACTCAATAGTTTCTCTTGCTCGTTTTAGTGTGAAACTAGTTTTCCTTGAATTTTCAAAGGAGGTGTGGTTCAGAGCTTTTCTGAGTTCACAGCTCCCTCGTCTGTAGTGTTCCTGTTGTTTATTCTTTGAGGTCTCCTGGTTCTGTTTGTCTGCCTCTACTTTTATCTGGTCTTTCTTTTCTCTTCATCACTGCTGCACCTATCCTGCTCAATTTCAATTCCATTCTTAGTTGCTTCTCCTTGGTGTGAGGTCATGTACTAGAAGATAAGCTTTTCAGGTCAGTTAGCAAGTCTCTAGGGGCTGGACTGTACCCACCATGCAGTCCTTCTGTAGATCACTGAAACTTACCTGCTGTATGAAAGGACCAAACCCCTCCCAGTGCTAGCTGCTGTTCTCCCATTATCTGGCCTAACACGCTTTCCAATGAATATCTGTTGTTTATTTTCTGTTCTCAGATTTATAGATGCCCTACTTCTTCCTTCTGCTTGATCCCATACAGCTATCATGCAGCTCTTGTGACTGTGGGGTCTCTCACATCTCTTCTTGTATTTTCACATTAATGGATATTTCCAAGTTTCATCACAAATGTTGTCCGTGGGTTTTGGTTCTTGGCTATCTGATTAGTATACCTATTTTTATGGTGAAATTTGGAGAGATTTAAGAACTGTGACATCATTATTATCATCTCCCCAGAATCTCCTAGATTTATTTTGAACTACATATTCAGTTGCTACTTGTTTATATTTTCTCTACTTTATAGACTTTGAGTGATCTATCGTATATTTATTGACTTTTCTTCAATGCCTCTGCACTTAAATGTTATCTGTTGGAGCTGGTTTCTTTAGGCTAATTTGGAGGACATTTCTAAGCAGTATTCTGAAAGAAGAATAGCAACTGTGTTTTAATTATGTGTTTCTTGAAGAAAATTTACTCTTTTTCCATAGTCATGGAACTTAACGTCCTTCTAATTCACTGTTCATAAGGTATACTAATATACTCTAAATATGCCTTTTTGAAGGTAAATCCTAGGCAATTATTGATAAACCCTGTTTTGTTTTTAATTTATAAAGCAAGATACAAAGATAAGATTTGAAAAGAGTACACATATTATTTTAGAAAATGAGAATCTTAGAATATGGGAAAAATTAGAAATGTGTCAATAATAGAAGAGGTTTGGGAGAAGGAGGATCAGACAAAAATAAATTGTAATTTAAGATATATACAGTTTTTACTTTGAATATACAATTTCCTGGATTCACCAAATCCTTCATAGAGGAAATTATATAATAATATCCATACTTGAATATGTCTCCTTTTTCTTTTTGGCAAGGAAGATTTGCCCTGAGCTAACATCAGTTGCTGATCTTCCCCTGTGTTTTTTTTGAGGAAGATTAGCTCTGAGCTACCATCTGCTGCCAATCCTCCTCTTATTTTGCCAAGGGAGATAGGTCCTGAGATAACATCTGTGCCCATCTTCCTCTACTTTATATGTGGGATGCCTGCCACAGCATGGCTTGATGAGCAGTGCTAGATCCGCGTCTGGGATCTGAACCAATGAACCCTGGGCCACTGAATCGGAGCATGCCAACTTAACTGCTGCACCATCGGTCTGGTCCCTTCCTCTTTTTTTTTTTTTGCTTCAAGAAGCTTAGCCCTGAGCTAACATCTGTGTAAATCTTCCTCTACTTTGTATGTGGGATGCCTCCACAGCACGGCTGATGAGTGGAGCAGGTCTGTGCCCAGGATCCAAACCCACGATCCAAACCAGGGCTGCCAGAGCAGAGAAAGCAGAACTTTAACCACTTGGCCACAGGGCCAGCCCCCATTTTTTATGTTTCACTCTAAGATCTTGATTTGTCTCACAATTCTCTCTTTAGAAAATCTTTTGCAGTAGTAAAGTACTTAACAGCAGAAATTTAATTAAAGATCAGATGCATTTTCAGAGCATATTATACAGCAACACTTTTGTGAAATAGGCATATTTATAGTTTGGGGGGATGGTTCTTGATATAATTCTACCATTATTATTCTATTTCTTATAAGCTGTAACTATACCTTTACTAATTCAACAATATTTAAGTGGGTCCTACTGTATCAAGCACTGTACATAATATTGAGGGGTTCAACAATGATGAACATGTAAAATATCTCCACCCTGTAGGAGTATACATTTAATAAACAAATAGTGAAGTGAACATCTTATTCAGGCTGTGGTAATGCTCTGAAGGCAATGAACAGGATGATGTGAAAAGAGTACCTGAGTTAGTTCGAGAAAGAATCCCTGGAAAAGGGACAAATGAACTGATCTTTTAAAGATGAAAATTAGCCATCCTTTCCAAGAGCTGGGAAAAGAATTCCAGGTGGAGATGGCAGCAAGTGCACCTGACCAGGAAAAGCTTTATACATTCAAAGGACAGAATAATGATAATTATGACTGGAGCTTAGGGAAAGAAGCCTAATATCAGATGTAGTTTGAGAGAGAGGCAAGAGCTACATCAGAAGCATGGGCAGAAGTTTTAATTCTGAAAACAACAGGAAGCCATCAGAGAGGTAGAATTAAACAGTAGTTAAGAGCTTGGTTCATATTCTAGCTTTTCCAAGTATGAATTCTGTTAACTTTGGGCTAGTTACTTAACATCTCTGTTTTGGTTTTCTCATCTTTAAAAAATGGATGATAATAATGATTTATTCCCTTATGTTTGTTGAGAATATTGACTAAAATACTAATATAAAATAAATTGAAGTTTGCCTGGCATAAAACAAGACATCAGTAAGTGATAGCTATTACCATGTTGAAGGACTTTAAGAGAGAAATTGGTATCAAAATAAAGATCACTCTACCTGCTCTACTGAGAATAGATTGAATGAGTAGAGAGTGAGTGTGGGAGCAGGGAAACTTCCTAAGCATGTGCTGCAGTATTTCAGGATGGTGGCAGAAAAGAGAGCAAAGTCAGATCCTTTTTGAACTTAATAAGTTTGAGAGGCATCAGGGGAATCATTTGATGTAAAGAAATCAAATGAGCAGTTAGACACGTCAAACTCAGAGAAGAGATGTGGGCTGGAGGTTATACATTTGGAAGTGAATTAAAACTGTGGAATTGGATGTATTCACCTAAAGAAAGGTTTTAGACAGAGAAACAGGCTTGAGCCTATGGTATAGGATCTATAATATTTTCTTTTCTGGATAAATTAGTCAAGACACAACTGTTAATTTATTTGAGGAGACACAGGTTGGGCTCTACATTGGACCAAATCTGTGCATCTTCACAGATTTCATCCAATTCCTCTTTCTTTTTTATCTCATAGTCATCACTCCATCCACATTGTGTCACACCTTCACTCTTAGACCTGAGGTCATGTCTGCTTCCGAAGAGAACTGTGAAGGGCTGGATAACACAAACCAGATGTGGAGAGGAGTTAGTTTCCCATGGAGTGAACATTGACCAATGGGAACCAAGAGATAGAAAGGGGCTCTGTAGGTAAATTTCCTCATTTTCTCTCTCCAGTGGACCACTACAAGGGACAATCTCTCCTTAAAACCTTTTTAAGAAGTCCCAGATGTCTAGCAAACATATATTCTGAGTGACTTGCTGTTTGCACCTATGGCTTGTGATGAAGCAATGACCAATACAATACTTAGAATTTTTGCAACAAATTATTTCAAATATTTTCTTAACTTGCTTCCATTTTCCCCCTCATTTTCACTAGTCCAAGCTTAAACTTATGAAATAAAATGTTGCTTTTAAACTTGCTTCACACTGAGTTTTGTAGAACCTGGATTAAAACAGAATCCTGAGAAATAAAGATGCTGCAAACACTTAACAAAGATGGATGTATTAGATGTTTATGAAGTTCCCAAGACTTTGTAGTTTTGAAGATTAACTTTCCATCTCTTTGGTAATTCTTCCAATGTCGTTTCCCCAATTTTTCTTCACAAGTGATTTTTTTTGTTGGTTTTCAAGAATATATCGTAGGTAGTGATATGTTCTTTATTGGGAGGCAAAAAAAATGTGAAGTTTTCTTTAAGTGATATTAGTAGCCATTGATTTTCAATGCCTAGTTCTAGTAATTCATCTGGAGTTACAAAATGGTAACATTCTCTCATTCTTTCTTCACTTATTTGCAGGAATAGTCTATAAAGCAAAATTTTACCTCATCGCTATTTGTTCACCCATTGGTACAGTTTATATATGCAAGAGATGGTGTTTGATTATTTACCAGTTCTCAAAATAGTTCCCTAACATCCTCTGAAGTTGACCAATTAGTTGCTTTGTTTTTAAAATTATTATGAAATCAAGTATCTAAGCATATTTGATGCTTTTTGTTTTGCCACAATCATTATCCATAGTGATTCTCAATTTATCCTATCTTTTGGCCAGTGAAAATCCCTTTAAATTAGCTCTCCAGTGCTTTTGACATGTCCCTAGAAGTATTTGAAAGCTTCTTTAATCATTGGTGTGAAAATATATTTCAGGTTCATTTTGAACATTTGTAGTCCCAGACCTGGAATCAGCCATTCCTCCAAATGTATTAGAATGTTCTTGTTTTTTATTCTTGTGAATTATTGCTTCCAGGTATGCAATGTGTACTTTCCTCATGTATTTTCAAATTTTTTTTTTTAATTTTCAGAATCTCAGTCTTGAATTATGGGTTTTATTATTTGTTCTGTTCTCTTGCTTAGGCATTTGTCTTAAGTGGCCACTATTATACATGTGTTGGATCTTCTGGGCCTTCTTGCTATATTGTTATTTTCATGCAAATTCTTTTCACCTTTCTCTTCATTTATTTTTTATTTTAAAAATTTCCCAAATTTCATCTTTTATCCCTTTATAGGTATTATGTGTTGTGTTTATTCACTCTTGAATACCTTCTAGTTTGATCTTCATTTTTGTATGATTTTTTAAGTTCTAAAGTTTTTCTTAAATTCCACCACCTCATTTATGAGTTTTCCTAATTTTGATTTAGATTGCTTTTTATATCTCTGTATAATACTCAGAATATTTTTTCACTCATTTTGAAGTTAAATTAGATTACAGATTTAATGTGTTTTGTGGGTATTTCTGTCACGATTTTTTAAACCTATTGTAATGTTATTCTGCTCCTTATTCTTTAATGCTATCTTTCTATAAGATTTGACTTTTGTTTTTTGTTGTTGCTCATTTAATATGAAATAAGAGCTTTTGAAATCATAGAAGGAAAATGTAATTGAGGACAAAGATTGCAAATTATTTTTGTGAAGTGTTCAAAAAACAATGGTGGCTTATTTTCTCTGATTTCTTGGATTCATGCCTTTCTTCCACTTTTATCTGGATTTTTTTTCTCTTATCCTACTAAATTTGGATTCTATTTCCAGTAGTTTCTCCTTCATCTGGGGTTTTGTCCTTAGTGTAGGTTTTTCTGGTTAGATTTTTAGAATTCATAGTTTTAACTTTTCCATGAACATCTTTTACTCATCTGCCATTCTGAAAATCCATCCCAGTTTTAGCTGTCATTCTCAAATGGCCTTGTTGAGCTATCAATGAAAGGACATGTTGATTTTCAATTATTCAGGCTTATAAGACAACCTATTGCTTCTTCCTTTACAGACACTACCACTATACAGGTCTTGTAGCTATTGCTGTTAGTTGCCACCACTTATGTTTTAGGGGTTTGTGTCTTGTCACTTAGCTTTGATTTTAGGTGATGAATGTGGGAAATTTTTTTCATAGGAAGTTATTTGGAGAAATTCCAAAAATATGCTATTGCTGCTGTGATCTCATAAATACATCCTAGTGAGACACTTGTGGTCCATTCTACCTGTCCTTCAAGCATGACTGAATTTTAAGATGAGAGTAATTTTGTTTCTATTTGAGATTATTGCCATTTAACATTTGATATTTTTGAAGGGTTTATGTAATGGATGGACTTCTTAATCCAGAAAGTCACGATTCATTGTCTTTCTATAACTGAATGGAATTTCTATTTATAAAACTATATTTTATCTTTACATTTTTTTTTTAAAGATTGGCACCTGAGCTAACAACTGTTGCCAATCTTTTTCTTTTCTGCTTTTTTTTCCTCCCCAAATCCCCCCAGCACATAGTTGTGTATTCTTTTTTTGTAGTTGTAGATCCTCCTAGTTGTGGCACATGGGATGCTGCCTCAACGTGGCCTGATGAGTGGTACTGTGTCCGTGCCCAGGATCTGAACCAGTGAAACCCTGGGCCGCAGGAAGCAGAGCGCATAAACTTAACCACTCAGCCATGGGGCTGGCCCCTTGTCTCTACAATTTTGATAGCAGATAATTGACCTCAGTCAATTCAGGACTTTTTCTTTTTCTCCAAGTTTGTTTCTAAATCCCTAAGGAATTGCATGGTGGCAAGGCATTAAATATCTTCTGGTCCTTGGAGATGTCATCAATCAATGATATAATCCATTGAGCTATCTTCGTTTTCACTGGATCTTCTCTCAATAGGATATGCCAGGTCAGGGTGAGTTGTTCCTTATTTTCAACCTCAAGTCTCTCTCTCAATCTCTTTCTTGACAATTTTAGACAGAATCTTCCTCTATGTCTTTATGCTGTACTGGGCCCTAGGGAACTGGGAACTGTGATATTGTCTGAGGTCTTATCTACATTCACTCTTCCCCATTTGTTTCTTTTCAGGGAGCTTGCTGACTTCCCAAGGATCTTTGTGTGAACAAAGCAAAATATTCCCTTTGCCTCTCAGATTTCCCTAAGTTATCAGGGCATTTCAAGGGGATCAGAGTGGGTGAATTGAGAGAGTGATGTAAAATTGGCATGAAGATGTGGGGGCTCATGTGTTCTCAGAGACCCATATGTTTATATACTCTTGGCTTCACTTGTAACTTCTCCTCTCCAAAACAAAAAAAAGAGTTACTAGTGTTTTTTTTTTTTGTTATAAAGTTTTGATCTTGCTTATTATATATGTTTTCAAATATAATTTATGCATTAAGGCCTAGGATTTTGAAATTCTCAAACATTTCCTTTCCCTTTTGCTATAGTAAGATTTTCTGGGGCCTATGGATGCCACAGAGTCTGACTTCTCCATGGAGAGAAACAAGGGATACAGGGCAAGGAAGAGGAAGGGAAAACTTGGCTAATAGTTAAAATATTACATTTTTACACCTCAAGTATTTCAGATATTTTCCCTATTGACATTCTGTGTTATATATAATTCATACAGCAACCTTGGAAAAGTATTAGATGTTGTATTTGACCATGGTTAACTAAAAACTAAAATAAACAGTGGATTAAACAAAATAATTTTCTCATATAAGAAGAAAACGGAGGTGGTTAGTCCATTGTTGATATAGCCCCTCAACTGTTCTACCAGGGTCCTCCAATCATTCTTCCCAGACATTCTTAGCAAGTGACTTTGCACTTATGATTTTCTCTTCATGGTGTCAAGATATTTACACCAACTCTTGCAACACATATGTAATCCAGGCAAGAAAAAGGAGTTGGACAAATGGTAAAGTAAAGGGTCAAACCAGCTGGGTCTATCCCCTTCCAAACAACCTTCGTTGTAAATCAACCCAATGATTTCACTGGGTACTGTTTGGCCATTTATTTATCATTGGTGACTCAGCTGAAAGACTGGTAAGAGTGTTTTTTTTTTTTTCTCTTTAGTTGGGATATCCCATCATTCCAAAAAAATATGAGGTTTTATTAATAAGGAAGGAAGGGAATATTTACTGGCCAACTTACAGTTTTGCTACCTTATTTAATATATGAGGAAACCTTACCATAGAAAATTTAAGGAACTTTGTAGATGTTCACAAATCCAGGAAACAGTAAAGCTGGAAATCACTTCTACTGGCTAAAAAGTTGGTTCTCATTACTATACCAGTACAAATAGACAGAGTTTAATTTTGACGATCTTTTTTCCTTCTTCTTTGCAGTTTTCCCACTTATCTGGAACCCAATTGCTTTAAGGCTACCCTTTCTGTTCAAGTTAGAAATAGTTTTATTAAAAAAATTTTCTTTTCAGCACTTAAAGTTTTAAAGTAATTTCACATATTTTAATTTGTTTCTTGTAGTAACCTTACATTAGGGAGGTCAAAAGGTGCTGTTGTCATGGTCTAGATTAAGAAATTAGAATTATGATTTTAAATGATGTCCAAGGTCACACAAGTAAGCAATGGTGAATTCAGACATCTTACCAGGAAAAAATGGTAAAAATACAATCAGTTGTTTTTTATTTAGGACCTTAGAAGCATCTTGGGAAAGATATGCCTAACCTAGAAATATTCTTTTTGATACATAAATCACACACCTTTATGTTAAGCATCATTTCAGGAAAGACAAGTATACCTTTCATTATTTTGAGTTAAGCATCACTTCCTGAAAATAAAATATTGGTAACACCAAGGTATTAAGCCACTAACCCCTTGGACCCAATTTGTGACCTACTCGAGATGCTGCCAATACATGGCAAGGAGCTCCAAAATTTATGAGCTAAGCCCTTTATGTAGACTTTATGCAAACTCAATAAATACAATATCTCACATGCACTTGAGCACATGAGGCTAACAGGCTTTTCAATCCGACTTGGATTTGAATTCCTTCAGAAACCTAAGATCCCAAGAAAGCAAGTCTATAAGAAGAATTGGCTTTAGAAGGGCAAACAAAGGAACCAGAAGTAGATGAAGAACAGACCATGATTTGCATTATTAGTTAAGAGTAATGTACTTTCCAGGATTGAATTGTCTTTAATTTTAGGATTAACATGTGTGGTACACGTTTTAGGTAATGTGGTTGGGTTCCAAAGACACATAGGAAAATCACTGTCTTTACTTTAAACTTAAACCTCCTTTCCCCAAGCAGCAACTCAAAGGCTTGGTAGTGTTAATTATGTTGCAGTTCAAGGAAAATGCATGTTTGTGAAATGTATCTTTGCTCCTTCAAATGTTTTCCTGTTTTCTGATTCTATTGTGGAGACTACTTACAATAGCTATCCTTTGTGAACAAGTGTGTAAATAATTAATTCAAAAAAGCTGTATCAATAGACCTGTACAGGGCCAGAACTTGAGAATAGAATGAGATTAAATGAACAATATTGTTGTTATACAAGAAAATAGAGACCATATCAGTTAACAAGGACATTGATATTTACATAAAATTTGAGCCTCTGTGCACTTAAATTTGAGCACAGTTTAACCATGTGGCATGCAAATGAAAGACTCATCAAGTGAACAGATGATCATAAGTAGATGCACAGAAAGAAATGAGCTCATTAAATTATACATGGATACATGTCTGCTTAGTCACCTGTATTATATCAATACCAATTCCCTTCTTGATTGAAAATGTTACCTGTTTGTAAAGCCAAGACAAGGAAATCATTAACGGGTCAATTGATGCCAATGATACTGTAGATCAGAATTTTTTGTTTATAAAGTTACATCTAACTCTGAATGGTTGGAAAGTTGAACTAAACTTGACCTTAGCAGAGTTCTACAAGGGAGTGAATCTAGTCAAAATTTTTTTCTCTGACCCAACTCATCCAGAAAGATCTCAGGAATATCTTTTCATGAAATATGTGTTAATAGGCAAAGAAGACTAAATAGTGTAGGCCTATGTGTATTGCTTGTATGTTTAAAACACTTGCCTCTCTTGTTCTTTCTTTAGTTTTACAGCATCTGCAATGTACAGTACTTTTCGAATGTTCTCCATTTCCGAGGCATAACACTCATGTCTTGTCAGGCATCGCTTTTTACAAGTCCTTGTATGTCATGCAAAACACAGTCTGTTAAATGAATATATAACTAGCCCAAATCATGTTGTAATGAACAGCCTGGTTCAAACAGACCTCTTTGAAATGAGTAGTGGACCCACAGACTATAAACTATAAGGGAGAAAACTCTTTAAAACTTAAGAGGAACCACTGAGGCTTATAATCGCACTCTTTACCTTTAAGATGGCCAACGTGTGACTTATGTAACTTCTTCCCAGCTGCTAAGACTTGTATACAGCTCCTCTTTAAACTACATCAGGAAAAGTTTGCTTTATTAGAAATTATTCTTAAAGGAAATGGTATGACAGTTGTCTAATTTTCCAGAGATTTAAGCCTATTTTCTTCCATATTGAATTGTCATCGTAAAAAATCACCTTCTTTTATTAGTTCAATCTCTTTCCAGCTCAGTTATTAAAAATAAAATCCCATAACAATTTGCTGCTCCAGGATTTGCTTTTGGAAATTAACAATCTTATAAGATAACTGTAGAAGTAAAAATGTCTTATTCCATTAATATAACGTGTATTTTCAGTATCTAATTTTAAGGGAAATTATTGTTATGGTCAGAAATATTGCATAATAATTATATTGGTAATGCTGCTTACAGAATTGCAGGAAGGAAATTTTCAGTGTTTGAGAACAATAAATTATGCTTATGTCAAAAATAATGATTTCAGAGTAACAAATCTTGATGATCCAAGAGTTTAACCTTTTTTTTAAAATCTCAGTGGTTCTAAATTAGGAGTGATTTTGCCGCCTTCCCCAAGGGACATTTGGTGATGTCTGGAGAAATTTTGGTTGTGAGGGTGGGGAAGTGCTGCTGGCATAGAGGACAGAGGTCAGGAATGCTGTTAAACATCTTACAATGCATGTGACAGCCTCTCCCTCAACCCAAAGAATTAGCAAGCTCAAAGTGACATTAGTGCCAAAGCGGAGTATCTCTACCCACCTGATTTGCTTTTTGTATTGCAACAATGTGGTCAGGAAGTTACAATATTTAGAATATTGGACTTCTCAGGTTCTGGAGAGAGTCCTTTCTCCAAATACAACTGTTAACTTCAGAGAAATTGTTCCACAGATTAATCTTTGGTGATAGTTATCTTGTCCACGTGCGGTTAATAGTTATTTGAAAGAAAGAAAGAAAAACCAGAATGTTAGATGTAGATGTAAATATGGGGATAGCCTAACACTAGTTTCTCAGAATATATAAGATAATAGAGATTCACAGAGATTGTTTGACTTAGTCGTACTCATATATTTAGTGGCAGGGCTGGGCTTCCCCATCTGTTGCCCTTCAGACTAAACTGAGATACAAATTTTACCCATAATTTATAATATAAGTTAATTAAAAAATAAGTCCTGTTGAAACAAATATGATAACAAATAATTGGTTGAGAAAGGGGGAGTAGACTTGGTTTCAGAATAGTTAAATTATTTCCAATGTGTATAGATGTTGATTTTTATAAAAAGGTGCCCTTTGAATAAGCTCTTAGTTCAGAAATATCCAGTAAACGTTCGTTCCCTAAAAGGATCTGGACCTGAAACGTTTAAATATCACAAGAGTTGAAATGCTATTTCTATTTTAGAAAAAGCAATTATGGAAACTCATAGACATTTTTGCTCTTTTGCCATCAACCTATAATTATTTAGGGTTTGATTATCTTCTGTGTGAAATGTGAAAGTCTTTACTCTCCTGATGCTCTGTTTTTCTCATTTTCTTACTCATTAACACCTGTCCTAAAGAGAGAGGAAGAACAAGGAAAGGAGATGAAGCACCAGGCAGTCAATGTTTTTACTTGTTAATAATCAGAAAGGGAGAAATCGAAAGGTAGAAATAAGATTTTCTTATCCCCTATGCAGCTCGATGTGACTCACTGCAAAAGACGGAGAAAACAGAGAATAAAGCTTCACAAATCCTTTACTAAGAATAATATTCAATTATTAAATAAAATGGCCCATTATCTCTTTAGCTCCTTAATCATAAATGAAAACATGCATTTACTGTGTTTTACAAATTACAATTTTCAGCTTTTCATCATTTATACCATTGTCACAATATTCCTGAAAGGTAATCAGACAGGTATTAATATCTCCTTTTGTGCAGCTAAGGAAACTAAAGTTCAGAGAAGTTGTTTATTTCAAGATCATATGCCTGGAAAAATCATCAAACTGAAAATGAGACTTGGGTCTTATGATTCCTCAACTCAACTAGGACTCTTTTTAATGTTCTAATTAATCCATTTATTTGAAATGAGGTTTGGGTGGGAAATGAATCAATTTATTTATGTTTTTTTGTGGAGCAAGTTTTTATAAAGAATTATTCTAGTAACTACAATAAAGGTATTCACACGTGCCAAACTTAGTGCATCCTTAGAGATCAAAAAGATATTTTGAGGATGTTTAGAACTTTTTGTTTTGGCTTTTCAGTTAGTTTGTATGTTTAAGTGTTTTATTTTAAAGTAGATTTGGGGTGAAGATTGCATATGGGATCCTCCATGGATATTTCAACCGCTTCCATTCAAATATCTTTCTCCAAATAGTAAGGGCTTGGAGAGCAGAGTATCTAAACAATCTTGTATTCTCTGGAGCATTTATCAGAGTGTGTGGCACACAACAGATTTGCAATATATGTAGGAAACAAACAAACTAAAGAATGAGTGAATGGATTGCTTGGGAGCCTTGACAAAGTAAAAATAGTTATGTACTTTGGGTAGCATCCAGGAGGACTGAAGTTCTGATTGAGGAAGAACCACTGTCTTGAGCTACCTTTAGGACTCGGTTGATTATACTCCTGGGAATGAATAGAAATGCAAAATTCGTTCCAAATGAATTTAAGCTGTATCTTTAAATGAGGGTCTGCTACTCTTCATTATGACAAGGCTCAGAGTCAAAATGCAATTAAGATCTAGACAAGTAGGTCAATGAAACATTGAAAAAAAAACGCAACCAATCTAGTCTGGAGCAATCACTTTTTCCTGGGTCACCTTCCTTCCTAGAAATCTAGGTAAATTCAGAGAAGCAAAATGTGCCAAAAAATACATTTTTAATTAAAAATTGGACTAAATTCATGAAAATACGTTCATGAATTCATGGCATACATTCATAGCAACTAGGAATGTTATTGTAGTCACCTTGAGGCTGAGAGGAACTGGTGGTGTTTCTCGAACTTGAAGGATAGAAATCGGAGTCTGAGTAACCCCAGATAATGAGCCTTGGAAGAATAATTTTATTCTTAGTGTTTCAGGGAACAGAGCTGGACAACAGGGGAAGATTAGTCTTAGTCTCGAGGGCAAACCCCAACTAAAATCCAGCTTTAGCGAAATAAGAGAGACGACAGAGCCAGCAGCTCACTTTCTCCAGGTGAGCCTGCATCAGCAGGAGAAAATGGTTTTATTTTTCGTGAGAATATATGAAAAGCAAGCCTTTTCTCTCTACAATAATTTTTCGCAAAGAATAATAGTTCCAAAAGAGGCCAACAATCTTAGTAATGCAAATAATAATCCTTCCCCACTAAACTGCTAAAAATGCACTAACCAACAAAGCTGAAACTTTTGTTTTTGTTATTATCGTCTGCATTCTAGTTTTTGACTAAATAGTTATGCTTGCTGTTCTCTAAGTCACGATGGCACTTTCCTCCCCTTCTTTCTACCTGGAATTCAGATAGTCACTTCTGCAATCCATCTTGTAGGTTGTGTATTCAGTCAAGGTCTTATTCATCTTTGTATTTCTCTTCTCACTCCACAAAGCCTTGAACAGAGTGAGAATTTAATATATGTTTGCAAATAAGGGATGATAGAAAGGACTGGAATATACAAGACAGGGCTAGGGAAATGGTTCAAGAATATTTAAGATCATGTTTGAATATGATTTTTATACTTTCAGAGATCAAATAGAATCATAGAAAATTTGAACTTGAAGAGATTGTAGAAATCATTTGGTCCAACCTTATCATTGTAGCCATAAAAACAGGACTCTTAGAGTGTTTGATCTAATTTAAGAGAGTAAGTTAGTGGGAAAAATATTCTAACACCGGTCTCCTTTTCTCAGTGTATTACTCTTTTCATCTAATCAAATCTCATTAAAATTTCTACATTATTTTAGATATAGTGTCACATTTGTCTTCAAGTTGAAGTAGAGAAAATTGAAGTTTGTGTACATAATGAGATTTAATGAGGTAAAACAGTGAAAGGGAGCAGAATATCAAACCCCAAAATGTGCCACTTTGGCCTGTGGATTTTTTGAGCTAAAGGCAATTAAGACCCGGCAGACTCAGGAAAAGCTTTTTACCTATCCTTAACTGCCTAAAAGAATTTAGATAGGAGGCCTGTACCAGGAAGAGAGCGCTATTACCAGATATCAGTTTTTGTATCAGATTTATCCACATGATGTGGCAAGCATTTGCTCTTCTCATCTTCCTGTGAATTGTCTACCTCCCCTTTGAAGCCCCAGACCACTACCCCTTCTCCTTAGCTCAGAATGGTGTATATGCCTCAATTGCCTGACTCCTTTTGACTCTTTAGGTCTTTGTGGACTCCTGCAATTAAATTTGTTTTTCTCCTATTACTCTGTCTTATGTCAATTTGATTATTAGACCAGCCAAAGAACCTAGAAGTGAAGAAGGGAAAATTTTTCTACCCCCACAGCAGTTATTCTCAAACTTAAGATACATTAAAGTCAGAGGGCTTGTTAAAACACAGATTGCTGGGAGCCACTTTCAGAGAGTCTGATTTATAAGATTTGGGGTGGGCCCCACAAATCTGCATTTCTGTCACATTCTTAGATCTTGCAGATGCATCCAGGAATAGTACCTTGAGGGACAATGCCTAGAGTATTGTTTTGTGTCGGTCATGGGAGGGGAAGGAGAGATGGCACCTTCTTGGTGGAAAAGAGAACTGTTTGTGTGACATTTCTTGCTTCTCTCTTTTTAACCCCTTAAGCCCTTCTGGCAGTGAAGTGGCTTATCTAATAGATCAACACAGGAAGGTCGGTCAACTCTTCCTCTAAGGGCTGCTGGGCCACAGAGCACAAGGTTATTCCAATTCTCCTGCAGAAGCTCTGCCTCTTCGGGGAAATGTCTCTTCCTAGCATTGATGTGACTGAGTGGGAAAGTCAGCTTCGTTCATGTATTAATGAGTCATTTTTGGCCAAATAAATAGAACACATCTAACTCTTTCACCTCTCAGGAATAAGGATGATGTTTTGATCTCTATATTGTCTCATAGTTTTCTTTCTTAATAGAACAGAATTGAGAAGAGAAAGGGAGTGTAATTTATTTGGGGCCTCCTTGGGAAATCCCTACCCTTTGATACAGAGAAGTTTGTTACAAATTGCTCAAGTATTTCAGTCTGTTACATTCACTTCCATATTCTCTAAAGTTTTTAAGTAACTTGATGAGCATCATAACAGCTGTTTCTAGATATTTAACCATGCCCAACAACACTAGACTTCCAATTATATATCTATATATTTATATATCTATATCTATCTATCTATCTATAGATCTATATACCTATCTATAGATCGATCGGATAGATATAGATATAGATTATATATCTATCTATAGATATTTAGATCTATAGATAGATAGATAGATAGGTATTTTTTTTATGCTGAAGAAGATTCTCCCTGAGCTAACATCTGTTGCCAATGCTCCTTTATTTTGTATGTGAACCACCATCAGAGCACGGCCACTGACAGACAAGTGGTGTAGGTCTGCGCCCAGGAATTGAACCCAGGCCACCAAAGTGGAGTGTGCTGAACTTAACCACTATGCTACCGGGGCTGGCCCGATTTTTTATTTTTTTAAAGAAAGAATTGGAGGCCATATGATCTGGAAGTCCTTGAACTCTCTTTCTGGAATAAATCAGTGCAATCTGCAGTCCAGCTCTTACTTGCCAAGTTAAGAAAAAGTTATGGATCTCTCACACTATTTAGCACAAATCAAACCTGGAGTTTGATACATTTTTCCTATATCTTGTTATGTCAATAACCTGCATGGATTTTATATTAAGAAGTTTTTTCTAAGTTTACATTTTATTATTAATATTTAAAAATAAATGAAACAAAAGTACATGAGTGCATTTTTATTGTGAAAAGAAAGTACACCAAAAAGAAAGCTACTCTTTCTGAATCCATTCTCCTTTCCAGAGGTAAAAGCTATTATTAGTTTGCTGTGAATCTTTCCATATTTTTTATCATACATTTAAATGCATAATTTCATATTTTTATTTAAATGACAATGCGTATATTATTTTGTTTCTGATTTTAAATGTTTTGTTATAATATTTAATATGTAAATATGTAATACAAAATAATGTATTTAAATGTTTGGTAAGTTATGAAGCATAATAATGAAACAATTATGAAAGAGTCACATCGGAAGGATTAGAATATTAGTACACTGAAGCTTCTTTTATGGATTACTTTCATCTTCCTGCTAGTTTCCCCCCAGTTAGCTACTATCCTGAATTTTGTGTTCTTTTTTCTCCTGGGTTGGAAAATCATTTTTACCATGTATATACATATCCCTAAACAATATGCTGTTTAGTTTAGATGAAATCTGAAGTTTGTAAAAGTGGTGTCATAGCTTAAGCAGACTTCTGCACATTTATTCTTTATACTACTCAACATTCTGTTTCCATGAATCGCTCGTACTGCTGTAGGTAGCTATGTTTCATTCATTTTTACTGACCTGTCTATCTATCTCTTGAGAGTTATGCATTATTCATGAATTCTCCTGTTGAACAATATGTAAGTTGTTAATAGTTTTGATTTATAAAGATCTATACCACCATGAATATTCATGTATGTCCCTGAGTCACATGTGAATGAGTTTATTTAGGATACAAAATTAGGAGTGCAGTTTCTGAGTTGTGAGGCATGCACATCCTCAGCTTTACAAAATAATGCCAAGTTGTTTTCCAAAGCAAGTGTACCAATTTACAGCCCTATGAATGCTGGGTAAAAGTTTCCGGTGCTCCACATCCTTGTCAACGCTTGATCTTCAATAACTGTTTTATTGTAAATCAAGTTTCTGGGCTCACTATTCTAACATGTTCTACTAATTGTTTTTTCCTTCTGTAAACCCAAACCGTCTCTTTTGGTCTCTAGCATTATCGTAAGTCTTGCTGTATGGTAGGGCAATTTCACCAGGCTGGTTTTTTTCTTCAAGGCATCTTGGTTATACTTGTCTTTGCCCTTTTACATACAATTAAGAATCAGCTTGTAAACTTCCTCAAATATCTTTTTTGGATTTTTTTGGGAAATTACTTTGAATCTAAAGATCAATTAAGGGAAAACTGATATCTTTAGCTACTTGAACTTTCCATCAATAAACATGCCATATCTGTCTGTACAGTATAATGTTCTCTCTGATTCCTCTTCCCCAAACTAGATTTCAAGCCGCAAAGTACCAAAATCTGTGTGCAAAGGAAGACCATTCTCTTACTACCTCAGTTCCCAAAATTCTTCTTATTCTTTTGTTATGAATGACTAACCCAGGTGTTATTATTACAAACAGGATGATCACCTAACAGTTGAGTGGGTATCCATGCCATATTATCCACGGAACAGATAATAGCTTGTTCTCGCAAATAAATTATTAATCCTAGCAGTAGCGGGGATGAGGTGGCCAGCTAGGAGAAGAAAGAACAGAGCTGAGGCCTCAGAAAGAATCGTGGTGTTCTGCTTGTCCTCAGATAGCCCAGAGAAATAAGAATGAGAGCAAAACATCTGAAGTAATGACAAAATCTAATTTAAGACAGGGAGCAACATAGTTGTAAAAAGGTAGAACCTTGTTCTTTTGAAGAACTTCTTATTGTTACTTTCAGTATGGAAAATGAGAATTTAGAGAAGTCAGAATTATGCAGGTGATTATGCTACGTGGATATCACACCTTAAGATCCTGACATATGCCTTGGCTAACTACCAGGATATGCTTGTCCTAAAAGTATAGATATTAGTTTCCAGATGACCCAGTCGATAATATGGCAGTGACTGTCAATGTGAGTTCTCCTTGCCCTTCACTTTCACAGGACTGGCTGCGTCTAACCTACTTCACATATATTTTACATGACTTTGAAGATTTTTATTCACTTAAAAGTACAAAAGAAGTAAAATGTATTTGCTAAATTTTTGCAATGATTTCTTTTCAGTTCTAAAGACTCAGAAGCAGAAGCTTTCCTCTTATTCTCTTCGTCAAATCCCAGACAAGGATTATTGAACATTCTGCTTCCAATGAATACTAGTCAGAAGAGGCCATTTCTACATTACCTGCACCGGTCCCTGCATCTTATGATTTTATTCTCAAGACTGTTATATTTTATGGCTTAAAGTGTGCTGGAAAAAAATCAAGCAAACCAATATGGCACTGACTGATCATCTTTTTGATTATTTGGCTACCCTATATTTTACTAATCGCTTCAGTACAGCATTTACCACCTTATTTCTCTTTGTTTCATTACCCGTTGTTTGGCTTGATGGTTTTATTTAAGGTAGTCACATCACACCAAATTCTCTATGCTAAGGTTCTGGAAGGCATAAATAGTCTATTATCTTTGATGTGAAATAGGAGTTACAGGGCAGAGAAAATAATCTATTTTGGTTTCAGGAACATAGTTTAAAAAATTAGTGAAGTTTTGTTTCGGAAATTGGTGACATATCTACAACATAAAAATAACCTTGTGTCCAGTGTTTTTTCCAGTGACAGTAATGAATAGCAATACCTAGTACCTAGCAATGCCCAGTAACAATAGCAATGCTGGAAGCAGCAGGCGTTTACTATTTTTGTTGTGGACGAAGATTAGCCCTGAACTAACTGCTGCCAATCGTCCTCTTTTTGCTGAGGAAGACTGGCCCTGAGCTAACATCCGTGCCCATCCTCCTCCACTTTATACGTGGGACGCCTACCACAGCATGACTTGCTAAGTGGTGCCATGTGCGCACTTGGGATCCGAACCAGTGAACTCTGGGCTTCCAAAGCGGAACGTGCGCACTTAACCGCTGCACCACCCGACCGGCCCCCCGGGTATTTACTTTTGCATGTGTTATTTTCCCATGATGAAATTCAGCAAAGAAAGATATTCTTCTGTGTAACTATTGACAAAAAAGGTAAACTGTTAAGCAAGAAAAGTAAAAGCCACCCGTTACTCACTAACAGTTGTCTTCTTTCCCTAAACATATAGTTAGAAGTAAGCTTTTGAGATCATACAATATATCCTTTTTGGCTTGCCTTGTAAGCATATTTTCAAAAAAATTAACCAATTTAGCAAAAATTCAACAGATAGATCATTAGAATAGTGTAGTGGTAGTTGTTTTGAGCAAATTGAGGAAGAATTAAGATTTCTTGTACTCTCTTAATGAATTGATGATCCAACATAGTTTGAGGAGAAGGGAATGGACTTAATACTTGTTAAATATTAAATATATGTTAGGAACTATGCTAGATAGGATTAAAAATAGTGAAAAGTATAGACTCGTGTCAACTGTGATATAAGTATGGTCATTCTTACAGACAATTCAAAGAAGGGGAGAAGCCCAAGGGATCTACAGAGTCTGAAAGGAGGAGGAGGAATGAGAGGGGCATCAAAGAGAAGTAGACAAGTGATATGTGGAGAGAAGAAAGTCTAAGGAGAAGAGCATAAATACGTACATGGCGAGGATTGAAGATCATGATGTTGCCTCTGAGCAATATGGAAACATTAATGAAGCTGGAGGCGTGGGCCCTGTGGAAGAGCAGTTGGAGTTACAGTAGAAGGATGTCTTAGGGACAAGGTCCAGCAGACAACCTTGATATCCAGGCTCTGAGATTTGAGTGTAATCTAATTGGTCAAAAGAGAATGATTTGTTTTGTTGGTTTACTTCTTTTTCTGTTGAGTTTCTGATGCAAACAAGGGAAAACTCCTCAAGAACATTTGCTACCGCCCTCTAGTGTTTCTTTCCAGCTTACCTGCTCCCTGGAAATTCCCCCAAGTGGGTACTTTTCAGACCTGGAGCACTTTGCTAAGCTCATTCCTGGCTCTTGGGAGACTTCTGGTTGACTAGATTTGAGGCACTGACCTATCTAACCAACCTTTCTAAGGAAGATGGTCCCTTATTTTTATCCTTTTCTGCCTGGTTAGCGTGCTCCTGAATTCTGCATGTGAACACCATCAGTAAACTTGGAAAAGTTTAAGCAGCATTTACCCAAGAAAAGTAAAGAGAAACGGAGAGAGAAAAAATCCTATAGATATCATCTAGACATGAATCCTTTTCTATTCTTAGAATTGTTTCCTCATCTTTGCGTTTCCTTAACAGCAGTTTTGCAAATCAAAGACATCTGTCTTAGTTCATTGTTAGATCATATCACACAATTTACTTCAGTTCCTTTAGAGTAATTCCTATTTTATTAGCGCATTATTACCCCTTGAAGATTTAAATTAGTAGGGACTGAATGCAAGTATGTTGAATTGTTAATTGAAATGTTTCTCATCTTATCTCTTATTCAATGATTATGACCTGCCCTGGAGTATCACCTTTGTGATATAGGACAGATATTATTTATAAATGCAAGAGCTTAATAAGAAGGGCTTAGAGGAAAGTACTAGTGGGCCAAAAATTCTAATTTTTTAGTGGATTTTATTTATTTCAAATTTGTCAGTCACAAATACTCATTCGCATACACACAGATACACACACTCCTGTGAAGGTACACTCTAGTCATCATTTTGGGCCATAGCAGCTATCTTGAATTATAGCCAAGTGAGAATGTTGCAAAAGGTAAGTGAGTCAAGAGAAACAGGGGGCAGGAGAGAAAGGCAGAAAGAGAAAACAGTAGGAAATAATAGAATGCTAACCAGGGAAAACACCAACAACAAGACAATTGAAAAACAGAGGAGAGAGAAGTGGAGAGGAGTGATAAGGCCGGGTAGGTATGTGGATGTTGGGGGAGAGCATGGGCATGGCTTGTCTGGACATGAGTAAATCATCGATTCTGAAATCATTGCTTTCTTATTGCATTCTGCCATCCTCGTGGGGCACGCTGATGATTGTGCATTGTTGCTTGGCTTTCTGTATTTTTCTACATTTTGTTGCTGGAGCCACTTAATGTCCATCTATGGCATGAACTCCAATTTGTATTCTGACATTCCTTTTTTTTTTTTTAAGGTTTATTTGAATTGGCCAAGATGAGAAGGCAGGAGCATGGGTTCTCTCAAATCTATCTGTGGTTTTTTTTTTTTTGGAGAAAGATTAGTCCTGAGCTAACATTTGCTGCCAATCGTCCTCTTTTTGCTGAGGAAGACTGGCCCTGAGCTAACATCTGTGCCCATCTTCCTCTATTATTTTATATGTGGGACGCCTACCACAGCATGGCTTGCCAAGTGGTGCCATGTCCTCCGCACCCAGGATCCAAACCAGCGAACGCCAGCTGCGAAAGCAGAACGTGCGTGCTAAACTGCTGTGCCACTGGGCCGGCCCAGTATTCTGAGATTCTTATTCTATCTTTATGAAATTCTTCAGTTGATCACCTCTTAAAAATAATAGCTGGAAATCTGAGTATCAATCTGTTGTTTTGTTTTTAACAGAAGAGTGTAAAGACATCTTTTACATGATTTGCATATTTTATACTAATTGGCTTCAAAATAATCTGCATTCAGATCTGGTTTCCAAAGCAAAAAAAACCTTGCATATCATAAGAAACGAATTATTTTTTATGATGAATCTTTTAATAGATTTTTGTAGTTTAATATGGAAGACTATAGAATTATGGGCCAGCTGTTGGAATTAAGGATTCATTTAAGTGACATAATTTGTTGATAAGCACCTCAGTCACATGGTTAACTCCAAGTTCCGGAATCAGAATACTTATCTGCAAATCTGAGTTTGAATACTTTCTAACCATGAGATCTTCAAGAATAACTTAGCCTTTCTAAATCTCAGTTTCCTCGGGTGTGAAAAGGAATGATAACTACCTATTTCAAAAAGTTGAGATATTGAATACATAAGAGCCACCGTGAAACTAAGCTTGTTCGCTCATGGGACATTTGTGTATGTGGTTCCTTCTGCCTGGTGTCGATTCCTCCCAGGTCTTTTCATTGCTCTGTGCCTTACTTCATTTGGGTCTCTTGTCACTGAACACTCATTCTGCAAGCGTGTCCATCCTTTTCCCCTGTGTTCTCTTTCTTTGTCCTGTTTATTTTCCTTCTGCAGCTGAATTATAATAACATATTTGTTTGCCTCTTCTACTGCAGAGAATTTGTCTAACTTGTTTCTCACTATATCTTTGACACATAGAAGATGTTCCAACAACTGTTTTTTAAATGATTAAATGAATTGGTAAAATGCATAATAAATCACACAGCAAAGGAAACTGCCATCAACTTTAACCATGAAGGTTAAGTGCTAACAGGGTAAACACGAATTCTTGGATTCTATTTGTATTAAAAAATATATTACATAAATCTCAGTTTGACCTTGAGATTATAAAGTTACATAGTATTCTTTTGTAAATGATTGTCAGCATCATTCCTAAATTGTACTTTAGATGTTTAATCGGCTTGTTGGTATTTGAGAACATTGAGAAACATGAACTGACTGATTTTTCTGAGGCTTTATAATTCTAGAATGAATATTTTTGCTGAAAAACAAACAACTAAAACTTTGTCTTTTCATATGTTAAAGATATATAAGGAAATAATATGAAAATAAATTTCCAATTTTTGCAGACTGTGATTAAAAACGTGAATCAGAAAGAGTGAAGTTTTTTTTCTTTTCTGCAAGTTGAGACTCAATTTTTTTCCAGGTTTAAAATAAAGAAGGCTAAAGATCTTGCTGACTATCATAAGTTAAAATTACACTTCATTGAGGCTTTTTGTTTTTATTTTTTATTTTTTGCTTGAGGAAGATTTGCCCTGAGCTAACATCTGTGCCAGTCTTCCTCTATTTTGTATGTGGGATGCCTCCGCTGCATGGCTGATGAGTGGAGTAGGTCTGTGCTCTGGATCTGAACCCATGAACCCAGGCGACCAAAGCAGAGCAATCAGACCTTTAACCACTCGCCATGGGGCTGGCCTGCTTATGGAATTTTTAATAATTAATGCAGCAATCCACTATTAATGAGATAGGTTGTTCATCCTAAGTGAATTTTCTGGATGACTAAAGTTTATGCTTGCTCTGTTATGCATCTGTACACACACACAAACACTTACATACAGAATTGAATATCCTCTCTTTTAAAAATAGAATATACTTGGTAGAATTGGACTCAGTTAGCCCTGATCTGGGTTAAACAAGGATACCACTGCATGTGTTGAGAGACTGGCAAAAATCCCAGTCAACAAATGGATTCTCTTCCAACAAATGAAAGCATAGTGATAGTGCAGAGTACAGCGTTAGAGAAGTTCTTCACTTTTGGACAGAGGCCCCTTCTCCACTCTTAAAAGTTATTGAGGATGCCAAGTGCTTTTGTTTATGTCGATCATATCAACTGATACTTATTGTATTAGAAATTGAAGCTGAGACATTTTAAAATATTTATTTATTAATTCATTTAAACATAACAAATTCATAGCATGTTAACATACATATATTTTTATGAAAAATAACAATGCTTTCCAAAACAAACAAAAAAGTGTGAGAAGAGTGACAGTGTTTTTACTTTTATGCAACTAAAAAAAAAACTCTGTCTTAAGAAGGCAGCAGATTTTCACATCTGCTCCTGCATTCAATCTGTTGGACTAGGTTGGTTTGGTTGACATAAATCATGAATATTCAGACACACGCAGAGAAATAATTGGAAAAGGATATAACAGCTTTTTTCAAACATTTTAGATACTGTACTTGCATACTGTTACCAACTCAGTAAGTGGTAGTTTCTTGAAGGATAATTGCAGTGTGGAATCTGAAGTCTTATCAGTTTTCTTACTCCATTACCTTAAAAATCCATTGGTCTATGTCACATTTTGAAAGGATCTCCTAACCTTACTAGATTTTGTAATGTCATACATCAGTCATTTGGAAAATATGGTTTACTGAGTTACCAAATGAGATTTTCCAAATGTTGACATATTTCATTAGGCATTGGCAAAAAAATCACATTTATTAATAACACTACTGATTTCCCTGGAGATCAGTTGAGAAGCTGCCAAGTTCATGGTGGCACTTTTTCCTAAAATTCTAACTTTTGCTTGAAAGCTCAAATTTTATCATTGGCAAAAAATCAGTCAGTTTTCTTTGCAAGGCTCACTTTGTTCACTTCTTTGGGGGAAAAAAAACGCCTGTAAAGTATCCAAATGTGACTAACTGGAGCTTCTCTGTCATTTGTTCTTTTAAATAAAAATGGTATTGCATGAAAAAACGTGGCTAGGTTAGCTGACAATTAAACAATCGTTCATGTGCAGCTCCTTGAGCTAACCATGCCACTTCCTCATGGAACAGAAGTGCTTCAGCATGCTTCTATTTTGTCACACACAATAATAAAAATACATTAAAAACACATACTCGAGGGGCCGGCCTGGTGGTGCAGTGGTTAAGTTCCCGTGCTCCACTTTGGTGGCCTGGGGTTCACTGGTCTGGATCCCAGGCACAGACCTACGCCCTGCTCATCAAGCTGTACTGTGGCAGGCGTCCACATATAAAGTAGAGGGAGATGGGCACAGATGGTAGCTCAGAGCCAACCTTCCTCAGCAAAAAGGGGAGGATTGGCAGAGGATGTTAGCTCAGGGCTAATCTTCCTCAAAAAACCCCCAAGAAACCACGTACTCAAGAGTTGGTATTTAATAACCCTAATAATATATTATTCTTCCATTGAAGATATTCTTAAGTGAAACTGGCATGATTTTGAATATGAGTGTGTGGAGGTGGTGAATTCAATGACTGTTGAATTTTCTTGAGTCAAGAACTATTTCTCCTGGATTTTCAGCCAAATTTGTAAAATTTGAGATTCAATTTCATATAAGAAACACTACATTTTATTTACTGTATATCAGAAACTATGTGAGGCACTGAAGATATATAATAAGGAAAATATAGCCATTACATCTGCTCTAAACAGTCAAGCCTTGAATTCAGACACATAAATAATTAACTTTAACACAGTGAGATGAGTGATCTAATGGTGGCATTTATAAAGCACTTTGTGCACAGAGAGGAAGGGTAATCCATTCTTCATCTGGAGCTAAGCTTGTGGTGGTGAAGTAAGGTAAAAAGGGGGCATTTGATTGAAAGGTCAGTGTTATTTATTATAGTTGGTGCTACTGTAAAATATAGAGCAAATTAATTAGTATCATTGTGGCAATGATTAATGTCAGTAAACATTTATGTTGTATTTTAAAGGCTGAAATATGCTGAAATAATCACCGAATGTTAGCTATTAAAAGACAATAGCAACAACCATAACTGTTTGAGGTTCAGATGTTCATGTGGCAAACTAACATATGCTTCATGAAAAATAAAAGAGAACTCCAAAGTTGGACCCAAGCCAGGCTCTATTGGAGAATGAGGTCAGAACCAGGTCTCATAGCACAAGCTAAGTCGACATGCATTGTTTAAAGATGAGATTGACTTGTTCTCTTATGAAACTTACGAATAACGTAAAGGTAAAGTGACAGACTGTCTTCAAAGAACTGTCAATAAAACTGAAATTGTGTATCTTGTATACTTTCATTTATTATCTTTGACTTCATAAGTATGTGAGCAATAGATTTATAACTATCAGAGTCAGTGTAAGTGAATTTTAATGTAGGTTTAATTAGTTGTGATTATGATGTTGCATCAATATACCATGCCATTGTATTTTGAGTCAATTCTCTCCCTCAATGATAAGGTGATTCCCTATTCTGAAACAATTTCAGCTTGGTCATAATCAATAACAAATAGTAAATCTGATGAAAAAGGGAAGGACATGGGCAATAGCATGATTTAAACCTCAGATACGTGACAGAGTGGTTCAATGTGGCCAGAGCAGAGGATGATGCTTGGGAAGGAAGATCAGAGTTGATGCTGAAGAGCCAAGAGGCTTGGGCTAAATTGTGAATGGGCTCACACAGTAGGCATAGAAGTTGGAACTTTAGCCTACAGATTGTTAAAATAACTTAGCTAGAGGAATGAGTCCTCAGATCATCTTGGGAGCAGTGGGGAAGATACTTTGGATGTTGATGAAATAGAGGCAGGCAGATGAATTAGCAGATAATTGAAATAATATGGCACATAAATGACCTCTTGATGAGCGAGGCAACATTGTACCAAAATATGTGAGCATATCCTTTGATTTGGTGGACAGGATTGCATAGGTAAATTGCCAGGCCATTTATAACACCGAGTTAGCCCTCCAGGTTCTCAAGAATATGTCAGAGCTTTTCAAATCTCCCTATGAACATCTCACCCAGTTTTTCCTTTTAAGCATTTCCTTTTTAAGCCTGTTTGCCCCAATCGTTATTCCCTACTCAGTCAACAGAGATGTTCACTTATTGTCTGTGATTGTTTTCAACAATTGTTCACGAGGAGAAGGCTGTTTCCACTGGGAATGCACTGAGTCAGGTCATGTAAAGACAGTCTTGCATGTTAGGTCTTCCAGGGACCTACCAGACAGGTCAATCACGATGCTCCTCTGGGAATGGGACTTTAAAGGAGTTCCAATCCCATATTTCCGTTCCAGTGACTGGCTGCCAGCTTCTTGGTTTTCATTGTGATTGTGGGAGGTTGGATTTGAGGCTGTTGGGGAGCTTTTGAGAGGAGATAGAAATAGCGCACATGGAAACCTGCCAAAGGTCATGAGTCCTAACAAGTTCTTTCCTTAAATCCTTTCTAGATTGCTGCAACTCTTTGGTTAACTTCCAGAGTTCTGAAAAAGCTGATTTTTCCAAATTTTGTCAGTGTTGTCATGGTTTTTGAGGTGGAGATTATTTCTGAAGGTGCCATTTTCCCTGATGTCACTCTTTTAGACTCATTTTTTATTTTAATTAATTAATTGATTTGCAATGCAGATTCATTGAAGGGTGTTTTCCCGGCTTTATTGAGGTATAACTGACAAATACAATTGTAAATGTACAAAGTGATGATTTGATATATGTATACATTGTGAAATGATTACCCCAATCAGATAAATTAATACATCCATCACCTCGCATAGTTGCCATTTTGTGTGTGTGGTGAGACACTTAAGATCTATTCTCTTAGTAAATTTCATGTACACAATATGGTATTATTACCCATAGTTGCTATACTATATATTAAATCCCCATTAAATTAAATTATAATTAAATAAATTTAAAAATTTATTCATTTTACAACTGAAGGTTCATACTCTTTGACCAGCACCTCCCTATTTCCTCTTCCCTCCAGCCCCTGGTGACCAGCATTCTATTCTCTGTTCTAGTCTATTCTCTGTTCTATTCTATTCTCTGGTTCTATGAACTTGAATTTTTTTTTAAATCACACAACTTGCAAGTGTCCTGTTTTTTTCTTTAAGGTATGTTTTTGGTGAGGAAGATTGGCCCTGAGCTAATATCTTTTGTCAATCTTCCTCTTTTTTCTCCCCAAAGCCCCAGTGCACAGTTACATATCCTAGGTGTACGAACTTCTAGTTCTTCTATGTGGGACATCGCCTCAGCATGGCTTGATGAGTAGTGTGTAGGTCTGTGCCCAGGATCTGAACAGGTGAACAGAGCTTGTGAACATAACCACTATGCCATGGTGCCAGTCCCTGAATTTTTTTTAAGATTCAACATATAAGTGAGATCATACAGTGTTTGTCTTTCTCTGTCTGGCCTATTTCACTGAGCATAATGTCCTCAAGGTTGCCATCCAAATTGTAGGATCTCCTCCTTTTCTGTGGCTGCCCAATATTCCATTGTATATATACCACATCTTCTTTATCCATTCATCCATCGATGAACACTTCGGTTGTCTCCATATCTTGCCTATTGTGAATAATGCTGCAATCAACAAGGAAGTGTGGAGCAATGTGAGATGCAGATTTCATTTCCTTTGGATATACGCCCAGCAGTGGAATTGCTGGATCATATGGTAGTTCACTTTCATCCTATATGTGTCCTTAAAGCTGAAGTGAGTTTAGACTCATTTTTAATATCATTGGTTTCCTACGTAGTTTTCCTATGTCAGATTTCCTGACTTATTATTCTGTCTGGTAATTGCTTATATCAGATTTCCTGTCTTATTATTCCTGCCTTGGGACCATCTCTTACCCTCAACCTTTCTAGTGCCTGAGGTAGTTTGACGTAAGGAAAAGCAAATGTGGATTAGAGACGAAGGAGCTGAGGTTGACCTTTGGCCTTCATATTTTACAGGTTGTTGGGCTCAAGAACAGCATTTAGCTTTTATCATCCTTAGTTTCCACACAATTTGACTTTACTTTAAAAATCTCTTGGCTTGTCACTTAGAAAAAAAAATTATGATGGAAATCCATCCACCCAAACTAGTAACTAAATATTTAATGAACCTAGAATCTGAATTTACCCTTTCCCAGGGAGAGGTTCATTATTATTGTGGGCATTTCATTGAATAATCCGTAAGATCTACACCCAGCATTAATTTATATATGCAAGCCATATAAAATATGCCATATAAAATACTTTTCTTTTGTTTAAAAATGTAAACTATTTTACAAAGAATTTATTGTTTATTTAATACATAATAAAAATTACAGTGCATGAAATGAACTGCCCTATATCAGAAAAGATTATCACAAATTACCTAAACCAGAGATATTTTGGAGAGGATGCCTGTTTCAAATGAAAACTTGGCTTCACCTACTGTTCTAATCTATGTACTGAGTACAACGTCAATCACCATCTGTCATTCTCCTCTCCTTCATTTAACTTGCCTCAACATATAGTTGTGTGTGGTTTTTTGGGGGTGGGAGGGTGGCATAGTTATACCTTCTGCCTAAGTTTCCTCTTTTAAAGACAGCCAAATGTCAACAATTAATAATTCTTTTCACTTTTAATATTTTTTTTGTATAAAAGTAAAAAAGGAAAACTACAGAACAAAGAGATTAATTCACTTTTCTAAAGTAATACAGAATTTTATGCAAAACCCAACATTTACTCATCTTATTATTAGTAAATAAGATTGATTTTCTTTTAAATAACATTTTTTTTCAAAAAATCTGTACAAGTTTATTAATGAAAATTTGGAAACGAGAGAGTACAAAGAAAAAATAAAAAGGACTCATGATGCTCGTATCTACAGATAATATTTAAAACCTTAATTAACACATATACACACAAACAAATATTCAATGAAGGCTTAACGCTTGGCTAGTCTTTGCTCATTTTCAATTGCTTTTGGTTTTGCCCAGCTACCCATTCTGTTCTTGTTTTGTGTTTGGTTTGTTCGTATGGTCTCTTTCTGTGACTGAGTCTACACTACTATGAACAATTACTTTGCTTACCTGGGAAATAAACATTAAAAGTCAACATTTGTAATCATTTTACTACTTGGCCGAAAAGATTTGAAATGAGTCTTTTTCTATCTTTGATTAGAAAATTACTTGCTTATGAAGAATTAGAGAAGATTTTTATCTTACCAAATTTAGGTGTATGTGCCTTTATAAAATTACAAGCTTTTGAAAATTGAAATTTGTGCTTTGACCGTAAGGGTGAACTTTGAATCAGTGCATGCACTCAAGGTCAGAATAATTCCTCCACGTTTCATCGTTGGTACCACTTAATGCAGTGGAAGGAAAATATGCCCTTTGCTCATCAAGCAGAATTCTGGGTAAGATACGTCAAGCTGCCCCGTGTGAGGGAGGAGGCTTTTATTATTGAACACCAATTTTTTTGAAAGTTGTGTTGAGC
The DNA here is from genome assembly GCF_037783145.1 of Equus przewalskii. Classification (NCBI taxonomy): domain Eukaryota; kingdom Metazoa; phylum Chordata; class Mammalia; order Perissodactyla; family Equidae; genus Equus; species Equus przewalskii. The sequence continues at coordinate 21,108,798 of NC_091850.1, forward strand.
TACAGCACACTTCAAGAACAGTATTATTTCTGGAGACATCATGCACTGACTTGGTGATTTCTTGCAAAAATTCCATTATGTGCAAAAGGATATCATCCCCTAGTCTGTTGTAGTATTCAGTCATCCATGAGTCTTCTCACAATTTCTTAGGCAATAGCATTGGCTTGATGACTGTCATTTTTGTATGGTACTGTCAATACATTTAATTAGATTTTCAAAATAACAAATTTCACATTCATACTTCAGTGTACTGAGTTGAAAAGGGCTTTCCATAAGGACATTTTAAGGCTGAAAATCAGCTAAGTAATTTAATGCTGGAATTGAAAATGTGGAGTCATATGAGAGTGGTTTATCTTTACCACTTTACACTTGCCAAAACTATTTTATAAGCAGCATTTGTTCTGACTTAATGAAGAAATAAACAGGAGAATAGTGAAAGTAATTTAGGAAAATTGATTAGATAAAGGTACAAAGGTTTGTAAGAATCCATTTCCAACTCCTGTCTCATTGTGATTTTTCTTCTTTCTAATAAACTTTTATGTCTCCTTTTTGATAGACATTGCTTCCGCTAGCTGTTATTCTATGAAAGAAAGGTAGAGAAAAAAAAATGCTAAGATATTAACTGATAATAGCTGATAGTATTAAATGTTTTGCCTCTTATGCCCTCAGCATTTATTTTATATTCTTAGGCCAATAACTGATTTAATTCTAAAATGTTTCGAGGTGACTGAAAATGATCAAAGATCAAAATGCTTTCCTAAATGCAGTATTCAGTGGAAAACTAGGTTTTGAATGGAAAGAAATACATGACTGATAAGGACAGTCAAGATTTTCATGGAAAAGGAAGGCCCACTAACAGTCTAAAGATGGAGGAGGAAGAGAAAGATTCATATTTTGGAGTTCTCAAAATAATTGAATGATTGAAGTGATTGAATGATGTAACACGGATGTCTCCAAGCCATCGAGTCATCTGAGGCCATCCTCTACATTAGTAAATGAGTAATAGGGCTTTATCTTGCTCCACAAAATGTGATCCCAATCCTGTCTCCGGTATTTCCTCAGATTTCTTAAGGGGCTTACATCATCATTATCATCATCATCATCATTATCATCATCATCATCATTATTATTATTTTATCAGAAATGTCTTCATGGCTGATACTTAAATCAACATTTCTTTTCAGTGTCACTCTTTATAGTGTGGTGTATGTAGATCTGTTTTCCTTCTCTTGATTTGCCAAATTACCACAGTGTGGTGTGTGTAGCAGAAATATACAGAGGTTTACTAAAGGTTTGGTGGAAGCAGAGAGTATTTGCATCATACATAAGCAAGCAGCTTCATATTTAATACTAGATGCCATCTTCTCGGAATTTATTAGTTATTTCCTTATCAAGAGGGATTCTAATGGCAGTTTCCTTCTCATGACACCTTGCTGTGAGGATTCACCTCTCTCCATCTTAGCATTTTTTCCCTCCTCCTTTCTGGGCCCCTTACAGTGTCTCTCACACTTCCAGCGAACAACTCCTGGACCCGGATAGCTTTCTAACTCAGGACATAGTGCATTTATCTCTTTTTTTCTCCCTACTTTTAGGCAACAGGTAAGGGAGGAGCTTTGTCTTTCACATCCAAAGAGAGTCACCTAGGTATTTTACTAGACTTACTCCTAAAACTCTCCTGAATTCTATTTCTCATTTAGATGGTATTTGTTGTTATGATTAATATTTGTTTTGAAAATAGTTACTTATCTCTAGTTTTATCAACTATTCAAGTTGAGAGGTCACACAAATATTTGACCCTTTTTTTTTTTGCCCCAAAGTGTTTACCTTTGGGTAAACTTTTTCAAAATAATTCTATTTGCATACTATGTATTTCTAAATTTTGATCTATATATGGGCTGAATTGTGTCCCCTGTAAATTCGTGTGTTGAAGTTCTAACCTCCGGTACCTCTCAATGTGACTGTGTTTCAAAATAGGGCCTTTAACGAGGGGATTAAGTTAAACAGAGGCCCTTAGGGTGGGTCCTACTTCAATCTGACTAGTGTCCTTACAGGAAGAGGAAATGTGGACACACAGAGACACCTGGGATGCCTGCTCAGAGAAAAGGCCATGTGAGGGCGCAGAGAGAAGAGAGGTCATCTGCAAGTCCAGGAGCCAGGCCTCAGGCAAGCTCAATCCCATTGACATTGATCTTGGACTTCTAGCCTCCAGAAATGTAGGAAAATAAATGTCTGTTGGTTAAGCCATCCAGTCTGTGGTGTTGGTTATGGCAGCCCTAGAAAATTAATATTATCTGATAGCCACTATTTTTGAAACCTCGCCAGAACAAGGAAAAAGCAGTAATTATACATTGAAAAAAGAGAACGGTAACCCAGTCTAAGAATCAAGTTACATAGAAGTTTCTTTGGAAATGTGGAAGATAGTTTTCCAAATGACATTAACATAAAGAATAGGTAAAATACAGTCTGGATGATTATCCCAATTTATATATTCAAAGGAAAATAAATAAATGATGGTAATGATAGAGTACAAATGTAAAATATCCTAAAAATACCTGGTAGTCCTACAGACATGACATCTAAGCTAGACTAGCATAACTTTATAGCACTATACCTCGGTTATTTTGATTGTGAAATATGTACTCTTTTTGAAGTTTACATTTAAAGCACTTAGGTTTTTTTATTCATGAATATGACAAGCAAAGAGTCCAAATCGATTTGAATGTATTTGGCATTAAATCTTCAAATAAGTATTTTCTAATTTAATAAGCAGCAAAGACTCTCTTCTCCACATTTGTAATAGAAAATATGTTTAATTCAGCATTATAAGTTCAACTGTGCTCTGCTTTAATATCATCAATATTTATTTTAAAATCCAGGAGAAAAAAAATGAAATATTTCAAATATTTTCTAGAGTGTTCTTTAGAAATTTTCTCTGTTTGGACAACTAGAGCTTTCAAGAACAGAATGAGGAAGAAATGATACAGTCAGTGCTGGAAGTTTCTTATGTTACCCAACAACTCCATTTAAATAAACTTTCTTAGTGACGTGGATATTTGTTAAAATTGAAAATCAAAGATATGTAAACTGATAAATAAAGCAAACCCTTTCACTTAATATTTGTTCCATATCGAATTATGGAAAAAGTAAACATCCTGATTTAATACTCAACCTTTGAAGTGATCTTTGGAAAAAGTACATCATGTTTTTCCTTGATGTCATGTATGATTCCCTTTTGGAAGGTTAGAAATTTCTGGCCCAAGTCTTTTCTCACTGAGGAGGGTAGAGAAAATTTCTCACACACGCACATTTATAAACACTTAAGAAAATGTAATTTTTGACTCTCAAATTCAGACTGGTAATGGTAGTTTTCAAGAAATTAAGAAATTTATATTGGGAAGTCTTCCCTTGAAGCAATAACTTATGTAACCATAGAAATTGCCCATAGGAACAAGTGTGGGTTTTATATGGCCTCAGAAGACAGCCTTAGAAATCTTGACTTTCTGTTTTTCTCTAGAATTCAGGCCACATAATCAATCACAGGCTTGAACAACGTTATAGGATTTGTTTCATGTTCTCATGCAATTTCCTTATCTAGAAATTTCTTACCTTTCCATCAATTCCAGGCAAATAACAACGTACTCCTCAGTCACCACAAGAATTTTATGATCCTTAAAATCTGTAATACTTTCCACTTTGCTGTTTCCGTGGCTGCCAGTTTTCTGTACTAATGCATCTGTCTGTCCATCTCATCAGGGATCTGCTTCATGCCTGTTTCAGGTACTGGCTTTGCTCAGGTAGGAGATCAATGATCTACTCCACCTCCCAAATGACTGCCATTTTTCATTCAGTTTATGTTTTCTGACCTCTAAATGATTACAGCTCTTGCAGCAGCTATAAATAAGACTTGCTCTTTCATTCAATTTTATATATCTCTCTAAAAAAGAACTTAGAAGAAGGTCAGAGGACATCAAAAGGATACCATCAAATAAATGTCCTCATTCCATTCTGAGGACTAGTTGGTGGATGGAAGTATATACATGCATAGGTGTGTGTGTATTTACATATATACTTCAATGAGAATTCCACAAGTTATTTATTATTGTTTCATTCAGAGTTAACATGGAAAAAACGGGTCACAGAGAAGATAAGTAACTTGTTCAAACTTACAGAACAAGCGTCTTACAAAAGAGATTCAAACCCATAACTCTTTCATCCAAAAGCCCATGCTTCTTTCATGCTGCCATGCTGTGTCTTGAACCAGTTATTTTTATTGTCTTGACTGGCCAACCAACTTAAACAGTTGAACTTTATATCCCTATTCACATATTTCCCATTCATTCCACTGCCGTGAATTTTTGAAAGTTTAATAAATGAGAGCTGCTAATTAGCATCTATTTTATAAGTGGAATGGAAATTTTCATGTCCAAGTTTCTTAACCATGGCGAAAAAAGGCCCTTTTATGTGAAGCCCGTGGCCTGATGAGTAATCACAGCACAACTGTCAACATTATGAAAACATTCTTTGAAAGTTGTGATTTTTTCAAAGGACTGTCAAAAAAAGAATCAGTCTTTTTGAGCTTCACGTGGTGATGCCTCATGGCCACGACTCAGCAGGTCTTCTTGTGACTCCCTAGGCATAAGATAGTTTTGAACTGATTGCATCAGATCTCTAAATTCAGTAATCTTCTAAAGAAATTATTTTAAAGGGATTTATTTATGTTATTAAATAGATTTGAGAGGTCAGGTTTGGCCTGAAATAAAATCATACGGTAGATGACGTTTGTCTTCGTTTTGCCGATTTTATGCTTTTACATGCCCTTTTCTTGAATTATCCTATGTTTTCATACATCTCTGAGTCTCTCCTATAATAGGAAAGTGAGGGATGGGTTACTTTATATTAATATATGCATAACTAACAAAATGATGACCTCAAAAATTTATTTTTAAACCCAAATAATGAAACTTCGCCGGTAAAAATATCAGTACTGGAGACTTTCATAACTGCCAGGACACCTTCCTATCTCACTCACCCCCACCCTGCATAAATGATTATTTTTTCCATCTGCAGTAGTAGAGGTGTGTGTAGTAGAAAGACTTACCTGATGGCACAGAGCCCTTTTTTCCTCACTCGCAGTGACTTCTCCTCTAAAGATTGGAAGTCAAAATTTTCATGTTCATCTTGGATCAAATTCAACACCAACTGAAATTGTAATTTATTGTAGAGATGTTGTTTATGAAATTTTATAAAAATGATTGACTGCTTGTTTTGTATCTTTTCACAGTGCAGGGTTATATAAATTGATGAAAGATCCTGAGTTAGCTTTATTGCCTTACTCACATTTTCCTGGTTCGTATTCTACATTTCCGTTTTATCATTATCTGGTTGCATGTTCTCTTATGAAAGCCATTTAAAGTCACAACTCTATTGTGGATTAGATTTCATGCACTGGTGAAAGTAATACTGAAACTGAAACTCTCATCCTCAGGCTCAAACACTGTTAAAGGAAAAATGTCCAATATCCTAAACTAGGGCACAGGAATTTCTTTTCCTACTACACCTGTGCTTGTCCTAATCCACTAGTGAACATGACTTTCTGTAGTTACTTTTAATCTTCTCTCTGATTCCTATCATGAGAGATAGCCCTATTCATTCCTTCTTCCTTCTATCAAACACCTTTTATCCTAAGCTCTAAGGTCTCCAGCATATTACATTTGCCTCTCAGATTCCTACTTATTTCCCCATCTGCCTCATCCCCTCCCGAGGTTTTAAACAATGTGTATTTTTTTTGCTACAAAATTAATGTATGTTTATTGTAGATTTTATGTTATTTCTTAAAAGATGATATTTAATTATTTGGAAGTACCAGAATTTATTTAAAAATTTTATATGAAATTTTTAGAACTTTTTCTCCAAATTGTGAATACTTCAGGAAGGAAATCTTTGTCCACAAATTTTTGAGTATGCCTCTTAGAATTATGTAAGTTCAATTATTATAAGTGAAATTACTGTCTCAAAGGATAAGACTATTTCTATTTTTAAAGGCTCTTCATACTATATATATGTATACATGTGCAAGATATATGTGTACACACACATAAACACAATACACACACATATATTGTTTTCCAGAAGGGTTATCACAATTAACAAACCTGTTTCTATAATGCATGTCATTGTCTTTCTCCTCAAATCATTTATTTTTTAAATTTGTGCCAATTTGATAGGTAAAATTATTAACTTGCATTGCTTTAGTTATTATAGAAGTTCAGCCTTTTTTCAAGTGCTTAGTGTCTGATTGATTCCGTTTTGGTCATTACATTTGTTTCCCTTAGTTTTATATTTGTAATTTGTGTTTTTTTAACTTGCAAGATAACTGTATGCATTAAGGCTATACACTTGAGTATATACATTTACGCTATTTATTGGAAATATTTTCTAGTCTGTTTTTTGTCTTTTAATATTGTTTATGGTTTATTTGTGTACACTTGACTTACAAGGTAAGTCTGAATTCTATTGGTTTTTCTTCTGTGATTTCTCTGTTAACAAGCAACTTTAAAGCAATGGCTTTTATAAGCAAACCTGTACCAAGGTTTCATGTTTATACACGTGGGCCTGCTCCAAATCTCTGACATTTGGAGAGAGAAAAAAAGGACATGAATCAGAATGACTTTTCTTCTTAAGATTTAAAAAAACAAAACACAGTGCAGATCACACAAGGCTAAAAAGAAAGTTTAGTCACACACAACAGTGCTATCTATTATCTTTTCTGTCTCATAACATTTAAGAAACACTACTTTCCTTAACCAATATACAGAGTCTCAGCTGCGGTAAAAGTAGCCACAGACACGAAGGAGAGCATGGTCTTCATTTCCTGTTAGTCCCTGACTGAATATTTTCCTTCTTGGCCTCAGACTTCTTTTCTGAGAATGTATTCATCATTGCTTTAAGTCTAAGGGTTCATCTCATAAAAAGTTGAAGTCTTCCAATTGATGACTTTCATATTCTCATTCCGTTTTATCCATGAGTCATTTCTAAAACCTTTTTAGAGCCCACTAATCAAGAAAATTCTTTTTTCTCCCCAAAGCCCCCCGGTACATAGTTGTATATTCTTCGTGCTGGGTCCTTCTAGTTGTGGCATGTGGGATGCTGCCTCAGCATGGTTTGATGAGCAGTGCCATGTCCGCGCCCAGGATTCCAACCAACGAAACACTGGGCCGCCTGCAGCGGAGTGAGCAAACTTAACCACTCGGCCACGGGGCCAGCCCCAGGAAAATTCTTTCATCTCCTTTAATCCTTGCAGGCAGATCATCTTTTAAGACTCTTACTACCTATCATCAACACCTGCCTTGCTAAACTCCACTTAAATTTAGTCATTCCAGTTATTGAAGAGATTTTTTAAAGGCAAGAAATGTCGTACAATTTGGCTGTTTTTATAGAAACACCTAAAAAATCTAAAAATAGCATTTATTACCAACTTCTTTAATTATCAAATAATTCAAAGTCCTATACTCACTTTGAGTTTTACCTTACTTGTTCTTTTTAACCCTGAGCCTCTTTGTTTTCCTAAATATCACACTGGGTCTGAATGATTAGGCTTAAGGAAGGTGCGTAGGTCAAGGATATTATAATACATAAAAAAATAATGGCAAAGTTACGTTAAGATATTCCCAGACCAATATTAAAATCAGAAAAAATTCTATCTCCCTTAGTAAACTTACATGAAGTGAATAAATTCCTAGAATGCCTCAAATTATAAACCTAACTCAAAAAAATCACAGAAAATTGGAATAGACCTATAACAATGCAAGGAATTAACATAGGAATTAAAAATCACCACTCAAAGAAAAATACTGGGCCAGATGCTTTTGTTGATAAATGCTATCAAACTTAAAAAACAAAACCAATAATTTGGAAACTTAGAAGTTAGAGAAGAATGAATACTTAACCACTCCATCAGTGAAAGTAGAGTTACTCTTATACCAAAGTTAGATAAACATACCTTAAGAAAGGAAAATATGAACTCATTATAAAATATAAAAATATCCCTCATTAATATAGATGAAACCATTCTCAACTAAATAAACTGAATCCAGAAAGATATAAAAAGAATTATACACAATGATCAAAAGGCATTTATCCCAGAAATGCAAGTTTGGTTTAACATCCAAAAATCAATTAATGGACTACACCATATTATGGAATAAAGGAGAAAAAACATACGATTATCTTAATAGAAACAGAAAATCACTTGACAAAATCTAATGTCTATTATTGATAAAAATCTCAACAAAATGAAATGTAAATGGAATGGAATTATCTCAATGATAAACGGCATCTACAAAAACGTACAGCTAACGTAATTAATAGTGAAAGAAAGACTGTCTTTCCCCTAAGTTCGGAAATAAGATGATGACGTCTGCCGTTGCCATTTCTATTCCACAGTATGTAAGAGGTTTAAGCCAGTGCAGTCAAGCAAGAAATAGAAATGTAAGGAATATAGATTATAAACAAAGAAATAAAATTGTGTTATGTCTAGATGACATGATTCTATATCTAGGAAATTCTAAATGAGTCACAATAAAATTACAGTATAAATAATAGGAAATTTCAACATGGTTACAAGATAAAATATCAATATAAAAATATGTGCAATGAAAATTCAGCAATGAAATTAAGGAAACAATTCCATTCAAAACAAACAAAATAATTACTAATAAATTTAACAAAAGAAATGCAAAATTGCTGTACTACAAACTATAAAATACTGCTGAGAGAAATGAAACAAAGTGAAATAAATGGATAGAAATTCCAGGCTTATTGATTGGAAGAAAATATTATTAGCATGGTAATTCTCACAAAATTGATCTCTAGATTCAACATAAAAAAATTAAAATTTCAGGATTTTTTGTTTTGAAGAAAATGACAAGTTGATCCTAAAATTTATATGAAAATGCAGAAGACTCAGAATAGCCAAAGCAGTTTTGAAAAAGAACAAAATTTGGAAAAGTAAACTTCCATATTTCAAAACTTCCTATAAAGCTACAGTAATTAAACAATATGGTACTAATATAAGGATAGAGACAGATCAATGGATCAGAACTGAGAGTCCAGGAATAAACTCTTACTTTTATATTCAACTGATTTTCAAAAAAAAGGAGCCAAGACAATTCAATAGGAGAAAAGGTAGTCTTTTCAACAAATGATGCTGGGATAACAGAATGCTTGCATGCAAGAATATTAATTCAAACCCTTAGTTCACTCCAAACATACAATTTAACTCAAAATGGGCTATAATACTAAATGTAGGAGCCCAAATTATAAAACTTTTGGAATAAAGTATAGGAGAAAATATTTATTACCTTTAGGTTAGATAATTTATATATATTACACCAAAAACACAGTCTGTAAAAGAAAAAGAAATGGTAAATTAAGCTTCATAATAATTTTTAAAATGTACGTCAAAAGAAACCATTAAGGGGGCCAGCCCCATGGCGTAGTGGTAAAGTTTGGTGTGCTTTGTTTTGTTAGTATGGGTTTGGCTCCTGGGCATGAACCTACACCACTCAGCCATTCTGTGGTGGCAACCCACATATAAAAAGTGGAGGAAGATTGGCATAGATGTTAGCTCGGGTCTAATCTTCTTCAAGCCAAAAGAGAGGAAGATTGGCAACAGATGTTAGCTTAGGGCTAATCTTCCTCAGCAAAAAAATAAAAGAAAGAAAAGAAAAGAAAAAGAAAAAAAAGAAAAGCAACCATTAAGAAAATGAAGAACAAGCTTTAGATGGGCAAGATATTTGCAAAACATGTATTAACATATGTTAGCATATTATAAGCTTATATTTTACTCCAGAATATATAAGGACTCCTGTAACTCAGTATTAAGAAGATGAATGACCTAATTTGAAAATAAACAAAAATATTTTAGCATACTTTTTACCAAGAAAGATGTATGAAGGTCTAATAAGCACATGAAATGATGTGCAACGTTATTAGTCATTAAGGAAATGCAAATTAAATAAGATATCCCTCTATACTCACTAGAATGTTTATAATAAAAAAGTCACATGGTAATAAATGTCAGGATGTAGAGAAACCATAATCCTCATATATTACTGGTAAGAATATAAAATATTAGAGCCATTTTGGAAAATATTTTAAAAAGTTATACATAAATATACCATATAATATAGCAAGGCCACATCTAGGTGTCTATCCAAGGAAAATAAAAACGTGTGACCACACAAAGACTTGTACATGAATGCTCCTACCAGCCTTATTCATAATAGACAATCAGTAGAAACAATCCAAATATCTATCAGCTGGTGAATGGATAAACAAAATGTATATCTATGCATTGGAATGCTATTCAGTAATATAAAGAATTTTGATACATACCATAACATAGATGATCCTCAAAAGCATTATTCTAAGTGGAAGAAGCCAGACCTAAAAAGCCTACATAGTATGAGTCCATTCATATGATATCTTCATAAAAGGCAAATCTATAGAGACAGGAACCAAATTATAGGTTGTTAAGACTCGGGGGTGAGAATGTAGATTGACTGGACTTTTTGGAATGATGGAAATATACAGTTATGCATTGCTTAATGATGGGGATATGTTCTGAGAAATGCATTGCTAGGCAATTTCATCCTTGTGCAAACATCATAGAGTGTGCTTATGCAAACGTAGATGGTGTATATAGTCTACTACACACCTAGGTTGTGTGTTACTCATCTTATAGGACAGGGCCACCAGCACACATGCAGCCCATCCTTGACCAAACTTTCATTACATGGTGCGTGACTGTACTACAACTGGATTGTAGTGATGATTATACCATTTTAAATTTACTAAAAATCTCTGAATTGTACACTTACGATGTGTAATTATTTTTTTTCCTGAGGAAGATTCACCCTGAGTTAACATCCGTTACCAATCTTCCTCTTTTCTTCTTTTCATGTGCGCTGCCGACACAGCATGACCACTAACTGACAGGTGGTATAGGTCTGCATCTAGGAACCGAACCTGAGTTCCCGAAGTGGAGCATGCCAAACTTAACCACCAGGCCGCCATGGCTGGCCCTACAATGTGTAAATTTTATAATATGTAAATTATACCTCAATAAAGTATAAAAATATGTCTGTTCTATGTTTATGTTGATATGTCTGTTGTGCATATGAATTAACTTGAATTATAGTTTTTATTTGTTTTTACTCTCATTAAACCTCTCAAATGCAGAGACACGTCCCTTTGGTTCAGCTCTAATTTCCCTTATACATTATCTAATCACAATATCTAATTCTCTAATCACAATAGGTACCTAGTAAATATCACAACCGTGGACTCACTCTCCATAGGAATATGAGGCCTTCGTTTATTCTGTTTATTGGTTATTTTCATTAGCATTTTATGCTGGGATTTTTAAGGACCTGTTTTATGTATAATAACACATACAATTCTCATAGTAACACCATGAGGGATTATTTTCCCCATTTTAAAAATGAAAAAACGGGAGACGCAGGTCAAGCAACACAGCACAAGGAGGGGGTGATCAAGTGAGGATGTGGAGCCGGGCGTCTCTGTACTTAACCATCCTTCCTCTCTTGCCTCCCACTTGAGAACAGTTGCTTCTGAAGTGCGTTCATTTTCTAAGTAATATTTTTAGAGTAAAGAAAGAACTATCTTAGGAAAAAGCCTTGGTGTCAGCTTTTCATTTCACGTTATGACAACTTTTATGATTATCAGTGTTTTGAGGAATTACGTATAAAGGGGCAGTTAAAAAGAAATTTGCAAGTAGAAAGAAAGAAGCATATGCAACTATAGATAGCAAATTCGAGGTCCTCATTTCCAGGGATGGCCTTAATAGTAGGTAAATTGGCAGTTTTTACTGCAATGATCCTTCACTCCTTTTTAACAAAATAAAACCCAAACATGGAACCCTACAGCTCTCTGATCCTGAATGTTAACCCTAAACAGTAAGCTTGTGATATAGCAAACTGAAATAAATGCCTTTTGCATAAACCAAACAAATTTTGCCCTAATTCATTGTAATTCTTAAGGCTTATACATAAATTTATCATTTAATTGAATGATTTTAAGGACATTTTTTGAGACCATATTTTAATTAAGTAACAGTCCATCAAATTCAAAGGAAATACAAGAGGCATGGGGCCTGGTACCTATCGAGTGAAAAGGAGAAAAAGGAAAAGAAACAAGAATATAGAATTTTGAAGAGAAATGTTACCCTCCTCAAATGTTTCTCTACCAAGGCCAGTCTCAAATTATATATCAAAGATCTGAGGATTAGGGAATTTGTTGATTTATTTGTTAGTTTGGTCAGTAAATATCTGTTGAATACCAACAAGGGCTTGATACAGTGTGCCACGTCCTGAGTCAAAATACTGAATGAGTCATAGAGCCATATTCCTCTCAGGAAGATAGATAATACTTAAATAATCGTGCAAGTTCATGAAGGCAGGCTTGACCAAGGCTCTCCAGGATTAGTACGGAATGCTGGGGAAGTATTTTACAAAGGGACTTGATCTAGCCTAAAACGTTTGTCACTTGTTGAAAGAACTTTGAACTGAGAGCCACACAATGTGTAAGAATTAACTAGATTCAGTGGAGTTGTCTGGGTAAGTGGGTGGGACTGAATCCATAGCCATAGCCATTACCAGGACGTTTTTACTCTCATAGTTTATTTACATTTTAGAACCTTTAGGTACAAGCTTAGCCCACTTAAGTTTTTCCATTTTAATATAATATTCTTTTATTAAACCATCCAGATGTAACTGGAGAGAAATAGCAGTAATATTTTCTGAATCTCTCAACTCTAGGAGTTAACCATCCTTCTCTGTTGTTGTTTATTGCTGTACCCTCATGCCTAGAACAATGCTTGGCAAAAGGGAAGTACTCAAGAAATATTTATTTATTGAATGTATGAATCAATCAAACCATCAAAAATATCTGAGAAAAAACATTGCGTTTTCTATGTTACTGCTTCTCCATTAATTGTGATGTACTACATAAACACACACTCAAAAATGCTTACTTATCCTTTTCAGTTCTTTGCTGCAATTATCTTCTGAAAACATAATGTTTCAACTCCCCCACAAAATGTGTGAAAGCTTTGAAAGCAGGTGGACATTCCTTGTTTCATGATGCTTTGATTCAATATGCAAATGATGTGGTTAATCAGGCCAAAATAATTCCTAAAGCCTGCCTTTTCTCTGATTTGCATATTGTCCTTTAAACAAGGCTTGTGAATGCACAGTAAAAGATTGATTGGTATACTTATACTACTTTGTATAGTCAAATTTTTACTATATGATTATACTTGCTGCTACTAGGATTCTTACATAGAAAATACATTTTATTGTAAATATTTTTGAATATATTAGAATCATAATATCTTGCTAAACATCAAAAAATCACATCTATGGTCACTTAATACTGTGGATTATATATTTCTCATAACTCTAAATCTTTGTTATGTGTAAGTTCATCTCTTTTTGAAATCTTGAATCAATGCTTATTCAATTAGCTTCTTTAATCACCTTCTTAAGATATCTCTGAATGCATAGATGCTTAATGATATACTTTTACTAGGCAAATGAAAATTTAGTTAAGAATATTTTCGATTCAGTTACCCAGGATGGACAAAGTCTCTTAGTCATCAAGAGTCATAGAAAGATATGACACTAATAGAATATAAATAAATAGAATAAGAAGTGGCAATTGCAAGCTTGTTTATAATTGATTTTAAAATAAAGATAAGTCATTCTGATAGGGGTTCTCTTTACTGGGTACTAAAATTTCCAAGGGAGAAACATTAAAATCTTATTCTCTATGTATTTATAATAATACATATTTATATGTATGAATATACCATTTATCAACTGGCTGATTGTTTTTTCCCTGATTGATAAATGTGCACTGTGGCTATGCATTTCCACAAATTAAATGCCACACTTATGGAGTCATTAGCATTTAATTGTCATTAATAATTCTAAAATATTTAAAGAGAAAAATGATTATATCCTACATAGTATTTAATAACTGTAGTGGATGCTGTGGTGAGCTGCCCAGATCTGTACCCCTTCCTAACCGAGGCACTCATCCCTCTGCTGCTGGGAGATTTGGCTGCTGATGTGTCTCAGCTGAGTCCCTTTTCTGGAATTGCTCTCAGCCAAAGAAGTTTGCCTTGCCAAAGTCAGGCCCCCTCACAGGGGGCAGCCAGTAACCAACGACTGCTAGATACGGGCTGTAGAGGTCCAGTCTCCTTGGCTCAAGGTGTGACAACATGAAACAACATTCTAATTTCAGTGCTTCCTGTGGGATCAGCTGAGGCCTCAGCTGTAGCTATTGAAGTTCAATTCCTCCCTCTGGCCCGTCTTACTTACCCTCACAAATGTTGATTCCCAAGTGTGCTCCCTAAATTTCTGTCTTGTGTGCAAATTTCTGTCTGAGTATCTCCTGGGAAATCTGATCTTAGACAGCTGGTGGCAGGTGTGGTCTAAGGAATCTAACTCTAAAATGGATTTGAAGTTGGACCACCAGCCCACTAGCTGACTTCAGGAGCTCTGTCACTAGCAGTAGGTGGAAAAGTGGTACCTCTGGCATGCTATCAAGGTGCAGTAACAACTCTCACTGGGGTGGCATACCAGAGGGAGGGAATTTAGTTGATGGCACAATACTTCAGGGCTTTGAGATATTCAGAGAATGCTATGATGATAGGGACAGGCAAATAGAATGGCTCTTGAGGAACGCCATTTATGTACTGTAGAAAAACAATGGAAATCTGAGGCAAGTGTAAAAGTGGAAGAGCTTCCTCAACAGCACATAAAGCAACTGTGGTTTCCTGCAGCTGGAGGGCAGAAATGCTCAGAGCCATGCCTAGGACTTCCTTATAAGAACAGCTAACCCACAGAGAGAGTCGAATATTCAGCCCTGGCCAGTCTGCCACAGCAAGGTCAGGCCGCTGACTGGCAAGTGCACAACCTAGAGAGGGAATTCTTCCTTAAAATTTGTATTCTAGGCCCTCACTTACCTCACCCTCGACTTGGTCCTGACTGTGAGAAGGAGAATCCAGTTGTCAGTGTTGATGCTTCGAGGGTGGGGACACAATGAAGCTGCTTTTATAAGTGTTGAAAGCACTGCAAAATGGATTCGGCTGCTGTTACAGTATGGAACCGCCACAGCCAGAGTGAAGAATCATTGCTTGAATGATGCACACACTAAAAGGGAAGCACACAGGAAGCCCACAGTAGCAAACAGGAAGAGCAAGTCATTTCTTCTTCTTCCAGCCTTGCAGTCTCTCTCTAGTGACCCATATTGGCAGATCCTACCATGTCAGCAGGCAAAGCAGAAATGTGTTTTCAGAGTCCCAGCACCAACATGCAAAGCTGAATCTACAGCGTTGCATACAGAAGGGTGAAGGTGAGAGATGCTCATTTAGCAATAGCCGTGGCAGCATGAAAGCAGGTAAAGCCCAGGAGAGAGAATTGGAAGAGAGGACTCTTGAGATAGTGAATACATGAAAATCTTCAAGTTTCTATAAAGTGATGCTTCAGAGTGGGTCATTAGCTAGAGGGGCAGGAGGAATCAAGAAAAAAAATTGTTTTTTAAATAGAAGAAACAACAGCATGTTTGTGTTTTGTTAGGAATGATTCAATAAAAGGCGGGGGGAAGGAATGCTCCAACATAAAAAATTGCTACAGTAATGTTCTGGAGTTGACATGATGGGGCAGTGGAGCGCTTGGCCTCGGATAGAGGCCTGTAGAGTTTGTACATATTAGTAAAGATGGCAGAGTTCATTAAAACTGATGAAACTGGTTTTGTAGACACGGTAGAAGGAACGTGTGAATGTTCTCGCTACTTTTCTCAGTGAATAGGAAGCAAGATTACCAGCTGAAAGTGAAGGGAGGTGGGAGAGGAGATTTAAGTGTTTTTTAATATTTGTTCACATGGGTGGTAGAAGGAAATGACCAAGGAAAGGGCCCCCTTGAGTTTAGTGATCATGAATTTAAAATGAGGTTGTGTGTTTTCTCCAACTATATTCAACCCTGAAGAGAGAGACATGGAGTAGGTTGACATTTGGATAATGCTAAGGTTGGGGTTTAAAGAGCTAGAGGGAAAAGGGAATGATTATAATAATACATCTTGAATGTAAGAGGACTAAAGTGCAAGAATAAGAAATGCGAGACCCAATGGAAAGATGTTACGGTGACAAGATAGTGACTTGCATCAAATGAGTGACAGAGAGATAGATAGAGTGTGCTCGAAAGAAAGACAAAATTGATTAATTTTGATCTTCCTTCCAATCCATTTTGGAAGATAAAATTAACCCACAATCAGGCATACATTATGTACCCAATTCATTATTCAGTATCAAAGTCATTTTTAAGATAAAGGCAAATATTCTCTTTACCAGTACATTTTTGTAATATTAGATAGAAACAAAGTGGTTAGATATAAAACAAGTTTATATGGTTCAAACCAATAAAGGTGCTAGGTATTTGTCACAGGCATATCATATTGTCTTTTGTATAATAGGAACTATAGGAAAACTGAGCTCCTGATTAATTGATCTGAGAGAATTTAACTGGAAAAGTAGGAAATGTGAAGCCTCCACCCCTTGAGAACTGGAACCAAATACATTCTTGTGCCTGTGCTAAACGGTCCTGAGATGAAGCCTACTTTTCCCTTTCTGTGCTAAAAGGCACATGGACTAAGTAAAAGTAAATTGAGCTACTTGTTGCAAGAAATATTTGCTTCTGGAAGATAAGAACAACTAACTCTGATTAGCAGAATTCTAAGATGACACATAGTGACCCCGTCCTTGCATAATCCTTTCCCCTTAATGTGGGCAGTATTTATGAATTGCCTCTAAACAACTCAATATGGCAAAGGTGATGGCATATCACTGCTGTGTTGTCTTATGTTATATGGCAAAAAGTGAAGGCATTTTGCAGATGTCATGAGGGTCCTGAATGAGTTAACTTTGAGATCATCAAAAAGGATGCTATCCTGAGTGGACTTGCCCTAATCAGGTGAGCCCTTTCAAAGAGGCACCAGCCATTTGTGACAACATGGATGGACCTTGAGGGTATTATGCTGAGTGAAATAAGTCAGAGGGAGAAAGTCAAATACCCTATGATCTCACTCATAAGTAGAAGATAAAAACGACAAGAAAAAAAAAAACAACACATAGCATTGGAGATTGGACTGGTGGTTACCATTGGGAAAGGGGGGAGAGGGGAGGGCAAAAGGGGTGATTAGGGTCACATGTGAGGGGAAGCACTATAATTAGTGTTAGGCTGGTGAACACGATGTAATGTATCCAGAATTTGAAATATGATGTACATCTGAAAAAAATAAAAATTGAAAAAAAAAAAAAGAGGCACTGTGATCCCCCTGAGGTCAGAGGGACTCTCCTTCTGTCTTTGGAAAAGTAAGCTGCCAGCTCCTGAGATGGCCTGAGAGAGCCACGCGGCAAGACACTGCGAAGACATCTGGGAGCTAAGAGTGATCCCAGCTAACAAGCAGTGAGAAAGCAGAGACCTCTGTTCCCCAACCACAGGGAACTAAATTCTGCCAACAATCATGTCCACTTGGAAGAGGACGCCCAGCTCAAAAAAGGAATGCAGTCTGGCTGACATCTAGATTTCAGACTTATGAGAGCTTGGTCAGATAAGCCAGGCCAGCTGCGCCCTGATCCAAGGAAACTGTGAGATAATAAATGTTTTAAGCCACCAAGATTGTGGTGATTTGTAATGCAGCAGTAGAAAACTAATACACTAAATTAAATATCAGCATATTTATCAAATATCACACTTTTCCCACTAATGCTTGCCTTCAGATCCTTGCCTCGCTGTTGCTCATAACTCCAAAGCATTGTGTCATAAACTCTGCCCAACCCAACCAGTTCCCTACGTTGCAAGACTTGCCTCAAAAACGCTTAGCCCAGGCCCTAAATCTCCATGAATATCTTTCCCTGATTTCCCCCTTTTGAGATGGCAGTGAGACTGTCAAGTTGGTGTTCTCCCTTATGCAGTAACTTTCATAAAGTGAGCTTTGCTTGAGCACCAGGGTTTCTGGTGGTCCTTTGGAGTGTCAACATTAATTCAGCCTCTGATATTTTAAATAAAAGTCGCTTCACAAAATAATTACATGATCAGATAAAAGAATGAAAAGGAACTTAAGTGTGTACTTAATTAATAAATATATAGACATAAATAGAAAGTTAATTAAGCACATGCTCTGCTTTTTTTCCTAATCATTTTTAGAATGTTTCAAGTTCTGGCTCCTTGTCGGTAGATGGTGAAGATTTACAATCTGGAAATATTTTATAAGTAACCCCTGCATGTTCACTTCCATGGGGCTAATTTATTTAACAAGACTTCACTTTCCACAGGCATCAAAATAGAAAATGTTCCAATCTGCCTATATCTCCCAATTGGTTTTTAAGGCAGAATGAAATTCCCAGTTGTCTCAGCAGAACTCAATGTCCCAATGTACAAAAATAAATTATTTACCTTGTGCTGCTTTCCAAGGATGCAAATCTAAAACAAGAAAAACAGTCAAATGAGTAAAACATATCTGAATTTAAATTGATGCAGTTGCTATTTCATAAGTCCCTTCAGAGGCCAAAATTGAAAGCATTACTTATTTAGGTAAGTACTGCCAATCCTCCTCTTTTTTGCTGAGGAAGACTGGCCCTTAGCTAACATCCATGCCCATCTTCTTCTACTTTATACGTAGGACGCCTACCACAGCATGGCTTTTGCCAAGAGGTGCCATGTCCACACCCGGGATCCGAACTATCGAACCCCGGACCACTGAAACGCGGAACGTGTGAACTTAACCGCTGCACCACCGGGCTGGCCCCCAAACATTACTTTTAAACTTTAGATAATCAATGAAAACTTTGTGTTATATGTTTTCAAACAGCCTGGCATTTCCCAGATAATCCTTTCCAAATAAGCAAATGTGGATGAAGATGAACTCAAATGATCTTAGTCTTCACTGACGTCACTAGTCCACAGTAGATAGTTTGCTTCTACTTAGCAATACATACTTCAGGCATCCTTCCATTTCCTCGCTAATAGACAGCAGCCTTCATCGCCATTACACAGGTTAGAGGGTCTACTTCTGTTTATAGAAACTATGTTAATGAAATAAATACATCAGTGTGTGATTTTCAGAAACAACCAATATTTCTTGATCGCCTACCCTGTGGATGGGCCTATTATGCACAATAGTATAGATCAGGGGTCTGCAAACTGTGACCTGTAGACAAAGTGTAGCCCACTGCTTGTTTTGCTATAGTCCATGAACTAAGAATGTTTTCACATTTTTAAACGGTTGAATCGTTATATTAATAATAACAAAAATAGCATTTCTTGACACAGGAAAGTTATATGAAATTCAAATTTCAGAGTCCACAGATGCACTTTTACTGGGAACATGTCAACATTCATTCATTGACATGTTGTCTGTGGCTGTCTTCACCCTACAATGGCAGAGCTGAGTAACTGGAACGGAAACCATACATGGTGCTCTGGTCGTCACTGTGCTCTGCTGCTCAGAGCACTACAAAATCTCAGGGATGCAGTTATACCTCAAGGATGTTTCAAGTGCTGTGTGTATTGCCGTAACTCAATATTTTGTTTTATGTATGTATGTATGTATTATCAGTGAGCATCCATTACGTCAAAACAAGAAAAGAAAAGAAAAGGGGACTTCGAATGTTTTTCTTTGGAGTGTGGATTAGTTTGTTATCAAATTACATGGCGAAGCATTGTGTTTGTTAAGCAGTGACACTATAACTGGGTTAAAAGAACATTATAAGACTAAGCACCCATCATAATATTCCCAATTCATAGGAAAGCAATGGTCGAAATAATTAGAAAATTTAAAATGGAATATCTTATCAGGGCAGAATTTTTCCGAAAACAAAAAATGAAAATGAGGCTATAACCAAAGTTTCCAAGTGTCTCTTTTGCTAATCAAGCAAGGAAAGTCATTTACCACTAGTAAGTTAATTAAATCATGTTTGATTGCAGGAGCTGAAAAATTTGTCCATAGGAAAAAACTTGATTAACTCTATTAGCATTTAGGTAAGCATACTTGAATTGTCTGCATTGTTGAAGACATTGGGAGGAACATCAAAAGGCAAACAAGGTAAATTGTTTTGAATAATTGTCATTGGTTCATGATGAGTTGCCCAATGTTCCAAGATTGTCACTTTTTTTTTCAAGGACGCAATGCTGAGATTGATGTGACTGAAGCACTAGCCTCTCTGAATATTTTGTGAGAATATTTTCAAGGTTAGAACTCTTTAATTCAGACCAGTGGTGGGAATTTGCTAAGACCTTTAACACTGATGGTGTTAAAAATATGTGTGAAGTAGAAAAAGACATAGTTGAACAAATTTACAACACTTGCAAAAAATGTCAGAAGTGTAAAACCTGTGATTACCCATTATATTATTAACAGATACTTCATGGGAAATGTTTGAATGTATGATGTGTTGTTGAACCTGTAGTGCCAATGATGAGCTTCACTTGCTTTGTGGACGTGAATATCCTGACTTGCTCCACAAAGAGCAATTCAATGGCTTGGCAGTGGATTTCTCTCTTTTTTTGTGATGTGTTTAGCTCAAGGATGAGAGAGAATTTTCCTGAAGGAGAAGAACTGCCGTCAAATACTATTATCAAATACTAAATGGCTTTGGAAATTAGTTTTTGCTTCAAACTTGATAATATTGCTTAATGAATTTAACCAAAATGCTTATATATGAAACTCATACTGCAGTAACATCATTTTAACAACTCACATTTTTGAATCACAAGTAATGTCATGCTGCTTTATACACTCTACTGTCAAAAGTTAAAATGGAAGCAAGATCTCCATTCCCACACAAATTATAGTGGATGTATTTGCTCAAACCACAGTTCCATTAACGTTTTTCAAACTTCAACACAAGCGCAAAGGAAATTTATGTATTTCAAAATCTATTTAGCTTTACAATTGAGGAGCACCCACCTAATCTTCAATTGGAGGGATTAATCTGCGATGCAATGACATGTAAAAGGCAACTATCAAGAGAAGAGCCTAATAGAACTCTATCATGCCTTCCAAGTGATGAATATACTCAATTAAAATCACATGCTTGTGGATTGATATCAGTATCATCACTATTTGGCAATACCTATGGATGGGAAAGAAATTTTTACAGATGAAATACATAAAATCTTATTACAGGTCAGCATTAATAGATGAATATTTATCATCAATTTTGATGATAAGGCACATTAACTTAGAACCCCAAATAAGCAAAATATTATCCTCCCCCACAAATAATTATATTCTTCTTTTTAATAGATCTGTATTACAAATAATTTGTACTCAATTATTGTTACTATATTTAAATTTCACCAAAAATTTTGGAAATTTTTTCTCTCTGTTTTATGACTACTTATGTAATATCCTAGATTTTGACTATTGGACCTCAAATTTTCAAATATTTACTATTTGACATTTAACAGAAAATGTTGTCTGACCTCTGATAGCTGAAAAACGACAGAACTTACACATAAAAGGATAAATAACAATATAAGTTAAGGTTTTTAATGTGTCAAGTAAGAGACAATGGTAATAAAGAATGTTGGGGTAAATGGAGAAAGATGTCTCAGGGGAGGTGGGATTTAAGGGTTGCATAGGAAGGAGGAAGAAGAAGAAAGCACAGAAGAAGTTGCTTCATGGAGGGGATGTGACATACAGAAAAGACAAAGAGTCAGAAACACAAAAATTTTGTTTAAGAAACAATGAGGTGACCAGTTTGACTATATAAAAAGCTTCGTTTAGAAGGGTGTAAGAAGAGAATGTGAGTGGGTAACACTGTCCAAGCTCTTGAATGTCAAGTGTTATGGACTGAATCTTTGTCCTCCCCACCACCCCAAATTCATATATTGACACTCTACCCTCCCAATGTGGTTGTATTAGGAGGCTGATCATTGAGAGATTATTAGGATTAGATGAGGTTATGGGAGTACAGCCCTCACGAATGGGATTAATGCCCTTATAAGAGTCACACGAGAGTTTGGTCCTTCTCTCTTCTCTCTGCCATGCGAGAATACAATGAGAAATTGGCAGTCTGCAACCCAGAAGAAGGCCCTTACCAGAACCCAACTTGGCTGGCACCTGATCTTGGACTTCCAGCCTCCAGAACTGTGAGAAATAAATTTCTTTTGTTTATAAGTCACCTCATCTGTAGTATTTTTGTTTCTGCTGCCCAAGCTAAGACACATGCTAAAGAGCACAGGGTTTATTTTGTGACATTTTCGAGATTTGTCATATTCATTGAACTACTCCTATTTGCAAATTTCTGTTTGTCCTTCATAACTTCCAATATCATCTTCTCCTTGATGTTTCCCCTAACTCTTTCAAACAGACTAGAGAATAGGAGAAAGATTCCATAACTAAGAGTGACTAAGATTGCAGCATGACAGAAAGAACACAATTAAAGACTATTTGACAATAATTCATTCTGTTGTTAGGTCGTTCAAGGCGGCTGTAGATTTTGTGGGCTCTAAAATATAATATCTTAAGTTAAGAAAATTATATACTCTGATTTTAGGGAAAGAGGTGAAACACTTGATGTTTAAAAATTTAGTTTGGTGGCAAATATACGTCAAACATGCCATACCAATGATGTCACTGGTCAAAATAATATTTCCTTTAACCACATCACTTTTATTGATTCCTGATTAGAATTAAGGCTTAACCCAAATCCAAGCTTTTGTCCTCAAATTGTTGTAGAAAAAAAATTTTGGAAAAGAAAGAGGAGGAATGGAAGGGGAAGAATTGATAAACTCATTTGCCTTCTAATGCCTCAGTCATGATATTGTCTCCAGGTGGGTTGGAGATTCACTTCCGAGTGGCTGTCCCTGTGAAGGGTGAGGAGATGTGTTCAGCCCTTTTCCCAGCCCCGTGTCTTTATCTTGAAGAGAAGGTATATCAAAATCAATTTTTAAAACTTCAGTGCCTGTGTCCTCATCTGTGAACAAATGCTTTGCTATAAGCCATCTCATGTAAATATTAATTGAAATGACAAGATTCATAATAACTTTACCCCAGAAGAAAAGATATCTAGTTTATGTGGAATTTTACTATAAAACTAACTGAAATCTTAATTTATGCCTGTATTCATTTGTTTAAAGACACTGTAAATGAAAACATTGTTTGCCGTTATTGAACATACCATTTACTTTATAATAAACTTATTTTATTATATCTTGAATTTGTAGCGCAAATGAGTATATAAAAGTGGGATCTAGGGTTAAAAACATTTTGCTACCCCTCTAAACAAAGAAAATATTTTTTAATTGAGAAAGGAAATGGGAAAATGTTATGCCATTATTGTAATATAAATTTTTATGATATTTGACTATCTGTGGCTCAGAGTTCTACCTCCAGGCTTGCTCAGCTCCATAAGGGCTGACACAGTGTGTGAGAAGTTCTTAGATCTTATCTTGTTCAGAGCTATTTTATTTGTGTAAAATTATCAAGTGTACAATTTAAATGCAAATGATTTTATTATATTATTATTTCCCTTTTCCTGTGAGAAGGATGTTGAATGGAAGATTAAGTGTATCAATGGCGTTCTTTTTTTACCTAGAGCAGAGGGAAGATGTTCTGTTTCCTAGAGTCACAGTTAATATAAAAATGAAGAAACCATCCAGATGTGTGCATTGAGGCAGTAAAAATCAGTAAGATAGAATGAACATCAAACAAGAGAATTCAGACTGACTGAGAAAAGGATTATGGAGGCAGAAAATTGGGGACCAGATAGTCAAGTTTATAAGGACACAGAGCCTTGTTGATCTTGGGCAAGTAAATACTTGAAACTCTGAACTTTCCTGGGACTTCCTTTTACAGTCGTTCGCTACTCATCCTGGGTTGCTGGGTCAGGGAGGGGATGGAGGTATTTGAATAAAAGTTGACTATTTGAGTAAACGAAATAAATAGGTTATCTGGTGAAAGGAAGAAAGGAACCAGACTAATCTATAATGTATAAGCTAGGCAAGCGTATCTCAGAGTGTCCCTCAGGGTATTACTTCAGGATATTAATAAATGTTTATGCACACACACACACACACACATGCTCACACAAGCACACACACAATCTTTCTGTGATTAAACAGTAGTTTCCAAATTTATTTGGCCATAAACACTTTTTTTAATGGAATATTTTGCGTGTGAATAGCATTTTACAAGGCAAACCTTGAAATTTAGACAATAAATTTCATGTCACGATGACAATAAAGTCCTTGAGATAGCACTTCCGTCCCTTGTATCTCTGTATTCCCAATGCATGGCATATGGTGAGTAGTCAACAGTTGTTGATCCTCATTGCTTGGCTCAATAAACTAGCTAAGCCTGTATTAAGTTACCTTTATAAGTGAGAAAAATGAAGGAGAAAAAAGTTGTAAGTCATGTGCCCGAGGATCAGGGGGATTAAACGCACGTCTGTTTAATTCCGACCAGAGGTAAGCTGTTGTGCTACTCCAGCGGGATACCATCTCCATAGATTATCATGTGCCTACGCCCCCCCAGGTACAGCTCTAAGAAACATCATGTGAGTGATGAGCCACCTAACGTGTGGTCACATGTGTCCTTGCAAAAGCTGTGCACTTTCCATTCTCTTGTTGGGCAAAGGTGCTCTTGCCTCTCCATCTTCCCACAGCTGTCCAACTCTAGCAGAAGTAGATGAATCTAAAGGAATCTCTGTGGATATTGGTCCTGGTTTGGGCAATCATGAAGGATTTAGTCTTGGATAATGCGACTTTTAAAAGGTGTGATCATTTCTGGGACAACCAAAGACTTCTGTGCAATGTGCCTTATCTCTAAGGAGCACAGGAATATGGCTTACCTGGTGCATTTTGGTCTCTCCCAGAGCAGTGCTTCTCGAACATTAGCCTGTATATGAATTACTCGAGGATCTTATAAAAATGCAGGTTCTGATTCCATAGGTCTGGGGTGGGTTGAGATTCTGTATTTCTACTAAACTCCAAGATGATGCCAATGCTGCTCATCTGCACATCACACTTGTGTAGTAAAGCCCTAGAGTATACTGAAAATTCAGAGGCAGACTCTTCCCCCAATTTGGAATTTGGAATCTTTTTGACACTCTTACTTTGATAAGTGAAACCAAAATTTCTCTCCTGAGTTGTAGAGTGCACTGGTGGGCCAGACATGCTTTCCTGGAGTTGCCACAAAACTCAGCTGTCCCAGAGTTGTGAGATGGTAGAGGCTCTTTATGAAGCTTCCACCTGGTCATCATTGGTGACTTTGTCATCGGTGACTTTGGAGCCTTACTTTCAAATAATATGGAAGTCTTCAGTAAAATATTAGAGGAAACTTTGATATGAATAAACTATTTGAGAAATTTATTAGATTAGTCACATTTCAAGCAAAATATCCAAATAAATTTATTCAATTTAATGGCCTTTGATCACCTATTATTTTGGAGATTAAGGATTTGAAGATGGGAGGGATATGAGTGCGATCTGGCTGCGACATTGTTACCGTACTGATTGCCAGGGTTGATTTGGCTGATCTGGCTGGCTAGACAGGTGTCCCCTTCCCCCTTCACCACTCCGTGTGCATCCCTCCACAATGCTGCACACTTGGTCAAACAGGACGATCTTCTCCAATAGAGGAGGACCATTCTTCGTTCAAGGGTATACAATTAGCTATTCTCTCCTGTTAGAACTTCCAAATAAGCTCTCAAGAATTCAAAGATGACTAAGATAGCCTGTTCTTACGGCGGCTATTATCTGATAGAGATAAAAGCTGAATAAAATATATAATTATAAAGCAGTTCAATAACTATAAAACAATATTGCTATGCACAAAATACTACAGATGCAGAAAAAGAACATGCAGCTAATCCTAGGGGGCAGTTAGGGAGGGCTTCAGAGGGGCAGAATGAGAGGCAAGGTGATAGAAAGCAATTCTAGGCAACTCGAAGAGCATAGTCAACAACACAGGGAGTGAAAGTGGAAGTGTATTTGGAGTATCATGCCTCACGCTATATATATATACAGAGTTCTAGCTTGGAATTGTGATAGTGGAACGATGGGTAAAGATGAATTTGGAGAGGGACTATAGGTCCGTAGGTACAAGGGCTTTGTGTATTATGCTAAGGGATTTTAACTTTATCCAATTGGCAAAATAGAACCATTGGAAGTTATTAATTGTGAGTGGGCGCAATCGGACGTGTGTAATAGAAAGTAACCCTGCTGGGAGAGACAGGGGAGAGACTGGTCATTCTGGTGTACAGGATCAGGGAGACCTTGGACTCAGAGAAACCAGTTTAAACAATGATTGTAGTAAGGATGATGGGATGTAATAAGGATGATGGCTGAACTAAGGCAAAGAACATTTGTAAGATAGAGAGGAAGAAAGAGATTCCAATTCAGGGAGTGAGGAAGAGGTCAGAGCTGAAGACAGAGTGATAAAATGAGACATTTTAGCCACTTGGTAGAAATGATGCCGCTCTTTAGAGCTGGCAGTGACTATAAAGATCATTTGGTAAATATGGTGGGTTTCTCTGTGTTACGGCACATTGTAAAAACATGCACTTGCCTTTTAAATTTAGGCTGCATGTTTTTGTCACCAAGAGTGCAGATGCAGATTCACCTGTCCTTTCCGCCCTCTGTACACGGACAACGGCTGTATTCAGGGAAACTGGTTAGGTCACAGTGACATACAGACTAATTGTCCAAGGCTTACAGGGGGAGAATGCACTCCACCTCAGGGCCCAGCTTAGCTCAGCTTGCCCTACAATCAGCCGACGGGAATTTCTATCATTTTTCTCTGCCTGTGGTATTTGTGGAACACTCAAGAGGCAGACCTCATCTTCACCCAGGTTCTCTAGCCACGTATACTTCTGTTTTCCTCTGCCTCCTTCTCAACCTGGGAAGCCATCCTTGGTGATCAATACCAAGGAAGTTTCTCTTTGTGTTCCTTCTCCAGGAAGGAAGGCAGACACAGATGGATTCACAGATTGAGGTTTACATAAACTAAACTTTACGGTATCTCCTTTGAGAGTCATTAAACTACAAGTGCTGAATTATGTGTTATCTACTTGATAGACTGGAGACTTTATAAGGTGAATTATTATTCTACTGTACTCCTTGTTTGGTTTAATAAATGCTTTCCATTTTTTTTTGAAAATGAGTTTTGGAAACCCTAAGCTACAAAATCCATGCATATCATCTGAGTAAGTTGAATAGATTATGACAAAAATCTAGGAAAATAAAATGTTTTGCTATTTTGGATATAAATGTTGTACAAACTATTCAACCCAACAAACATTTGTTGAAATCTTTTCATATATACTTTACTGAAATAGCCTCTGTGGGCATCCAAAAACGAACAAGAGAAAGCTGCTAGTTTTGATGGTCTTTTAATATGGTTGAGTACATAGATAGACAGATTAGATGGATGGATAGAAAAGGGAGAGAAGGGAGGGAAGGGGAGTAGGGAGGGAGGAGGGAAGGAAGGATGGAAGATTTGTCCAAAAACTGGCCTGCTATGTGAATGTCACGTGAATGTAAACTGATCCAGTGAGAGCAAGTGAGTGGCCTCTTGAAGAAGATTCCAGCATAGATCAGTCAGAAAGGGACTCTGTAAAGTCAGGAGTCTTCAACCCTCTGTCTTATTTTGTAATATTTTTGAGGTATTTTCTCCCCCAATGCCAGAACACTTTCAAGTGTATTTTAAGTAACTTCTCACAAGCACATGTCCTTCATACTCTCTCCATCCACTCATCAGGCCATGCTGAGGTAATGTCCCACATGCCACAACTAGAAGGACCCACAACTAAAAATATATATATATACAACTATGTACCTGGGGGATTTGAGGAGAAAAAGCAAAAAAAAAAAAACAAAAAAAGAAGATTGGCAACAGTTGTTAGCTCAGGTGCTAATCTTTAAAAAAATAAAAGAACACCAGTACATATTTATTACTCCATTTCTAACTAAACAGCAGCATTTCAAAGCTTCAGCATTGCTAAGCATTTCCTAGCCCAAATATTATCTTTATTTGCCTCTATAAACTTAAAGATTTATCTTCTCCTGTGGGACAATACTTAGCATTCCATCATTTTTCAGTAGAAAACGTGGGCTTTCTGCTTCAAATTATGTATGTTCCTTTACAGCAAATAGTACTCTAAGCAAGTTTTTATCCAGTTTCACAAATTCTAGAAACTTTTATTTGTCTTCAATTTGCTCTGTTAACTGATATTTAAAAGAATCTCTCTACTTCACAGTCATGAGATTCTTGGATTTCTCACTCATGTGTTACCAGTGCCAAAACTTCTTGAATAACTAAACTAATCTTTATGTAAATAGAAACATGCCCCACAGTGCTCTGCAGCTGCTATCAAGATGAAAATACCAATCTTTTCACCTCACTCTGCTTACACCCAGCTAAGCAGCATATGTAGCCTAACCTCTTTTGCTTCCAAACAAGGAATTTTAATGATTTAGTCTATCTTTACAAAGAAAGGATTTGTTTACTTTGTTTATGTTTCCAGAGTTGTATGAAGTATTGGCAGCATCAGATATTAAGGAATCATTTTGTGCCGTGCTCGAGGAACCCTTCCGAATTTGAGCACGTTTGCTGCTGTGCAGTGTGACCCCAGTTTGGCCATTGCTGGTGCCTTTGGATGTAAGGTATCAGTGGATACGTTCCTAATGCAACCCCAGGGAGATACCTTGGGGTGCCACTTAGCCGGAAGTGACTGTGGTCGCTTTATTGAATGAGAGAGAGGTAAAAGCTCTGGGCCATTGCCATGGGAACTGGGACTCTTCTCCGGGCTGAAAAGCGCAGTTTGATACTAGCCTTCCAAAGTATGAAATGCTAGTGTTAATTCAGACTGCAGCTGGTCTAAATTTTCAAAGACCATATTATTAGAGCTGAGAATACAAATTAAAGGAAAACCCAGTGTGGACAGCTACGTAATGTTCTGAATTCTAGAATGAGTGTATTATCTTGGGTAGATGTTTTTTCGATGTAAAACTATATACATGACTTCACTTGAAGTACCTGAATGTCAGCTCAAAGGAATTACTTCAGTTAAAAAGATTAGTATAAAAATGAATATGACTCAGCGTTGGGAGTGGGAAGTGTGAGAGCAAAGTTTGGAGGCAAAAAGTGAGTCTGTTAAAGTGTCTTACATAATATTCATAATAAAAAATACACGTATTATCTTTGTAGCTGTTGATGTTAACATATTCGGACAATTTGTATCATTTTAGAATTAATATTTATACAAATTTTTCTGAGTAAAATGCCATGTTGGACTATGCACATTCAAGCAGAAAAACCTGTTTTTTTTTTTCATGGATATTCTGTATCAGTACTATAGATAATAAGTTTTGTTCTCCTAGGAGAGAATTCCAGAAGTTGAATTAGGGATGAAATGATTCCAAATGAAAAGTGAAACCCAGCAATTATACAGTTGGACCTTAGACTTAGTCTTGAATTTCTCTTAATTATTTTTTTAAATTGTTCATATCAGCTTATGAATGAAAAAAAGGTGAAGAATAATCATGAAAAATAACAGACTGCTTTACTAACACACACACAAAATTTAAAAGGTGACCTGTTTTGAAAGACATATTTCTGAAAATAAGATAGGATTTTAGGTTGTATTTGTTGGTAATTTTCAAAAACTGTCATTTTTCCTCTGATTATGATTGACAGCATTCCAAGATGGCCCCACAGTTTTCCAGTCCTGGTCTACAGACTCCGTTTGATCTCCAGGACCATAAATGTGATAGACTGCACGCCTGTATTTAGGTTACGTTCACGGCACAGTTCACCTGAAGCCCTGGACACCGTCTGGAGAGGCCTGACCTGATCCCATCAGCCGCTCCAAAGCAGAGAGTTTTTCTTTAGGTGGTCTCAGAAAGTGAAGTCAGAGAGATTCAACACATGAGAGGGGCTTGATACAAAGGCTATTTTCTGTTGCTGAGATGGACAGGTACCTGAGAACAGCCTCTAGGAGCTGAGAGCTGTCCCTGATCCACAGCCAGCAAAACAACCTCCGTTCCACAACCGCGGGGGAGTGGATTCTGCCAGCAACTTGAACGACTTGGAAGCAGATGGCTCCTTGGAGTCTCCAGATGAGAACGCAGTCCAGCTGGCTCTGTTTTCAGCCCATGAGACCTTGAGAAAAGAACTCAGCCGCATTTTTCCTGAACTCCTGGCCTGTAAAACTGTGAGGTAATGAATGGTTGTTGCTTAAGCCACAAAGCTTGTCGTAATTTGAAAGGCAGCAGTAGAAAAAAAAATACACTAACTTTCCCCAAGATCATTATTTTGTGCCTAGACAGTCATAGACTCAGGAGCTCCAAGCTAGACAGAAACAAAATAGGGCAGTATGTGGCATGCGTTACTCTCTTACTCAGCATTTTTACTCCTTACTCAGCATTTTTGTTCTATCCCTGCCTTCAACTGATTGGATGGGGCCCACCCACATTAGGGTGAGCAATCTGCTTTACTCAGTCTACTGATTCAAATGTTAATCCCATCCAGAAACACCCTCACAGACACACTCAGAATAATGTTTGATCAAATGTCTGGGCACCCTGCAGCCTAGTCAAGTTGATACATAAAATTAACCATCATATCTATCAAGAATTAGAATTTTATAATTAGTGTTGACAAGTACTTCCATACATAACTTTCATATTTTGATGTTTGAGGAGAAGAGACAGATAGAAAAGAAAAGTGGAGGGTAGAAAGTAGTAGAGTGGGGAGAGAGGGAGAGGGCAAGGAACAGGGAGAGAAAGAGCAAGAGCAAGAGAGCGAGAGAGAGAGCGAGCGCGCGAGAGAATACAGAGGTATCAGGAAGCCAAAACCTTTACCGAAGAATGTGAAATGGATGATTTCCAAGGCTGGCAATGAAGCAGTGGCCTTGCACATATTGTTCAGTATCCTTCCTGCAGTATTTCTCCCTTTCAAATGCTGTCATAAAACTGTATTTCTCTTTCTCTCTGTCAGACTTAAATGAACACTCTCTATAACCATAGTTCCAAGAAAAACTACACTGAACTTTGCCTATTAACTATTACTAGATTTTTTTTTGGTTTTATATTAAGTTAGTGCCATATCATTCATTATAGATGATAATTTATTAGTTCTATGCTTTCGTGTTGGTTTGATTGATAGTATCTAATGTCTACATAAATTTTATGGTCGTGATAATTTTAACATGCCAATAACTAATTTTAATCCAGAGGAATATGAAAATGTTTGAGAAAATCACAAACTGTCATAGTTCAGTGCAAGGAAGTTGATCATTCTTTAAGAAAATTTACAGATCAAAATATTTGTAACCTGTCTATAAAACATATGTTTTTAATGCTCAATTACCTTTACTTTTTTTTTTTAAAGATTTTATTTTTTCCTTTTTCTCCCCAAAGCCCCCCAGTACATAGTTGTATATTCTTCGTTGTGGGTCCTTCTAGTTGTGGCATGTGGGACGCTGCCTCAGCGTGGCTTGATGAGCACTGCCATGTCCACGCCCAGGATTCGAACCAACGAAACACTGGGCTGCTTGCAGCGGAGCGCGCGAACTTAACCACTCGGCCACAGGGCCAGCCCCTCAATTACCTTTACTTTTACCAATCTGTTTCTATATACATTTTCCCACATAGCAAAACTACCAAAGTATTCAGAATGTATTCTGAATGTATTTATTGAGATGTACTTGATGGCCAAAGAAATCGCTATAAACTAAAATTTTTATTTTATCACATTATATTTAGTTACTCTTTTAGATATGGCTGTAATTAATTCAGCAAGCATTTCTTGATTTCATTCATTCAGTCAACAAATATGTACTGAATATGCACTGGGTGCCAGCCTCTCTGTGTGTTCTAAGTATAAAATGGGTTAGATATAATCTCTATATGTACCTGACACTCTCCAAAGTGCTGAAAACATAAGCATAAATAAGATGAGCTCCCCTCTGTGATAGTTTGGGTTCCTGAAATGAAATCGAACGCGCCAGACATTTATAGTGGGAAATTCCTGTGATGGATTAGGTTGGGGGAGATAGAGGAAGTGGAGAGAACCTTCAGACCATGATGCAGGTTTGACACATTTGAGGTAGAGGGAGAAGGAAATAGGATTGGGAGGGGAGAGCCTGAGACTCTAAGAAAGAGTTTAAGAAAATTCTAAGGAGTCTAAGGAAGTTTGGCCAGGTTAATGGAATGTCCTCAAGCCATGGCCGTCTGTTGAAAGAATCCAGCCTTGCGCAGGAGAAGTCCTCTGTTAGTATGGCTACCGAGCTCAGTCGTCGGCTACGAGCAGCCCACAGGCAGCACGGCCTCAGCACAAACATGAGGGCGCTTTCAGAAGGGCAGCAGCTGGGCTGTCAGTCTGTTGTGCTTCCTGCAGCCGAAACAGTGAATTTTCATTGGCACCAGAGTCTACCCCATGGTGCAGATCTACTTCTCCATGCATGTCTGGGGAGCAGCTTCTCCAGGGTTCCCGTGGCCTCTTTCCTGAGGGCGAATTTGAAAAGAATGATTAGAGATTAGAAAGGAATGAACTGCACCCCTTATTGCTGCAGTGGGTCTCAAGGTTGAAACTGGTACTCATCCTCTCTCCTATGCTATCCATTTCATATTACCCTCATCCTTAGTGATCACGTCAGCTGGCTTAGCTGGTGTGATGATCTAGAACATCTACCTGAGACAATTGAGCCTTTGCTGATTATACGCTTTCCAGGCTGGGTTGCTGCATCATTCATTCACAGTTAAGATGGGACAAGTTATAAAAATAGGAGGCACCCAAGTGATCAGTTCTATGTTTGTTCCTCCTTAACTGCACTCTTCCTGCTGATCAGTCAATTATTCCTCCACAAAGATGACTTCTCTTCACTGATGATCTCTGGACACAAGGAGTCCAAAGTGCCGTGGTGGCAGTCATAGCTTACAAATCAGTGGAATCCTTGCTCTGCAACCTGGAAAGAGTAGCTTCCTTTGGGGACCAGGACCTCTCAATATGCAGAGCCTAAAGTTTCAGGAACAGACTTGCAGGGATAAGAAATTCAAATTCCTCAGTGGGTCACTGAGAGGACAGTAGCTGGGGCCACTCCTGCTTTCACCTCTTTGTCTTTGGAGCTGTAGATTCTTTATATAGGGGGCAGAGGACCATATGGAAGTTTCCGATTTACTGTACCCTAAAGGACAATTACAACACTTTTCTTTCTAAGTGTTGCCTCTGAAATGGCACTTTAGCTGTGTCTTTGGAACCTGTTCCAGTGCTCAGTGAGACCAGCCTGCTCTGGGATGGCTTGTGATATGGCCACTGGATCTGATGGTCATGTGCCCAGTTCAACACTTCCTGGTCAGATACTATATTGTGTGGGATTTCATGTCTGTGAACCAGGCATTTGGTCAGCCTCCAGACAGCGGTGCTGGCTGTGGCTCTGTGGACAGGAAAGATGAACCAAGGCCTGGAATAGGTATTTATCCTTGTGAGGAAAAACTGCTGATCCTTCCAAGGGAAGGGGTTCAATATAGTCAATGTGGCAGCTAGTGACAAATTGGTATCCTTGAGGAAGAGTGCCATGTCAGGGGCTCAGCATTGGTCTATGTTGCTGTTGGACTAGGTATTCAGAGGCAGCAGCAGCTAGATGGGCTTTGGTAAGTAGAAGTCTATGTTGTTGGGTCGATAAGTAACTTCCACCTCTGCTACTGTGGGCAGTTTACATGCCCATCATTCCAGTTTAGGGATGGCCAATAGATAAAGATTGGCAACTGGTAGAGTCATTTTCCCTGCTGAGCTTTTCAGTGCTTCTTTCACTGTGGATGGTTTCTGGTGAGAATTAACGTGCAATATAAAGTCTGCACACATTGTGTTGAAGTTTCCCTCCTTTGTGTTTCCATACCACCTTATTTGTATCACAGTTTTGTCCTTGAAACCACATATTTGTTATTGTTTCTTCATTATGTTTAATCTTCTTTTCTGAAAATTCTGTCAAATGTTTTCATATCACTTCAATTTTATTCTTTCTTTTTAAGATTTTTCTCTCAAAATTTCGATATCTTTTTTAATTGCAGTAACATTGGATTATAGCAATATATAGATTTCAGATGTACATCACAATATATTTCCTAAAATTTATATGGAACAACAAAAGACCTCAAATGGCCAAAGGATTCCTGAGAAAAGAGAACAAAGCTGGAGGTACCACACTCCCTGATTTCAAAATATAATACAAATCCATAGTAACCAAAACAGCATGGTACTGGCATAAAAACAGACACGCAGATCAACCGAACAGAATCGAGAGCCCAGGAATAAACCCACACATTTATGGACAGCTAATATTCAACAAGGGAGCCAAGAGCATAGAATGAAGAAAGGAGAGTCTCTTCAATAAATGGTATTGGGAAAACTAGACAGCCACATGCAAAAGAATGAAAGTAGAGCATTACCTTACACCATGCACAAAAATCAACTAAAAATGGATTAAAGACTTGGATGTAAGACCTGAAACCATGAAACTTCTAGAAGAAAATATAAGCAGTACGCTCTTTGACATGGGTCTTAGCAGCATATTTTCAAGTACCATGTCTGACTGGGCAAGGGAAACAAAAGAAAAAATGAACAAATGGGACTACATCAAACTAAAAAGTTTCTGCACAGCAAAGGAAACCATCAACAAAATGAAAAGACAACCTAACAATTGGGAGAAGATATTTGCAAACCGTATATCAGATAACGGGTTAATATCCAAAATATACAAAGAACTCATACAGCTCAACAACAAAAAAACCAACAATCCAATTAGAAAATGGGCAAAAGATCTGAACAGAGATTTCTCCAAAGAAAATATACGGATGGCCAACAGGCACATGAAAAGATGCTCAAGATCATTAGCTATCAGGGAAATGCAAATCAAAACTACAATGAGGTATCACCTCACTCCGTTCAGAATGGCTATAATTAACAAGACAGGAAACAACAAGTGTTGGAGAGGGTGTGGAGAGAAGGGAACCCTCGTACACTGCTGGTGGGAGTGCAAACTGGTGCAGCCACTATGGAAAGCAGTATGCAGTATCCTCAGAAAATTAAGAATAGATCTTCCATATGATCTAGCTATCCCACCGCTGGGTATTTATCCAAATAACTTGAAAACGCAAAGGCATAAAAATATATGCAACCCTATGCTCATTGCAGCATTATACACAATAGCCAAGACTTGGAAGCAACCTAGGTGCCCATGAAGGGATGAATGGATAAAGAAGATGTGGTGTATATACACAACGGAATACTACTCAGCCATAACAAATGATGAGATCCAGCCATTTGTGACAACATGGATAGTCCTTGAGGGTATTATGCTGAGTGAAATAAGTCAGAGGGAGAAAGTCAAATACCATATGATCTCACTCATAAGTATAAGATAAAAACAGCGACAAAAAAACACATAGCACTGGAGATTGGATTGGTGGTTACCACAGGAGAAGGGGGGGAGGGCAAAAGGGGTGATTAGGCTCACATGTGAGGGGATGGACTATAATTAGTTTTTGGGTGGTGAGCATGATGTAATTGATTTCCAACTACAATGAGAGGCTATTATATACCCACTAGAAGAAATATTATCCAAAAGACTGATAATGCTAAGAGATAGCAAGGATGTGGAAAAAAATGGAAATTTCATACACTGCTGTGGAAATGTGAAACATTGAAGCTACTTTAGAAAATAGTTTGATAGTTTCCTAAAAAGTCAAACATATATTTACTAGAAAATCCAGCAGTTACACTTCTAAGTATCTATCCAAGAGAACTAAAATATACATATTCACACAAATAATTGCTTGTGAATGTTCATAATATCGTTATTCATAGCAGCAATAACTCAGAAAATAATCCAAAAATCCATCTACTAGTGCATGGATAAACAAAATGAGGTACATCTACCACCTCATTTTGGGTAGTCTAGACTACTACTCAGAAGTAACAAGGAACAAAAAGAGGAAGGTTGGCAACAGATGCTAGCTCAGGGCCAATCTTCCTCATCAAAAGAACAAAAAACAAAAACAAAAAAACATTGTACAATTCTTTATGCATTCATATTATCTATTATACTTCCCAAACAATATTTGTGAACTTCAAAATAGCAGTTTTGGAGGCCCTTTCTTTCACTTATGTGTGTACACACACCACACGTGCGTGTGCACACACACACACATGATCAGTGGTAAGTCAATGACACAAATGGTTGGTTCTTAAAATCTATTTGTGCTAATATTGGAAATCCCAAGAAACAAGGAGAGATTTAGTGTTATTTTTAGCTGTTAGATCCTGTGGATATTGACATAACTGGAACATACAGAGACTCTCAATCTTTGACAGGGTTTAATCAGTTAAATCCTCATTTCTGCGTTGCAGGGTGCTTCTCCATGGGCAGAACACAACTGAAGATCCATGGGAAGAGAAAGAAAAATTTGGCCATGGAATACAAATGGGATGTCTATGACCTAATCACAGAATTATTTAAATTTTAGTGAATTAAATTTTAAAATAGTCTAAAAATCATAGAGTACCATCTACACTTTTATGTAGATGATTTGATGTAGTGATTATGATTTTAATTTTTATGTATTATTGAGTGCTAAGTGAATTCATGCAGTGTTTTTTTTTGCCTTTATTTTTTGTAACAACAAAATGTAATTACCTTTAATTATATTTTGAATTATGTGTCTATTTTTAAAGCCTTTATTTTTTCAGAGCAGTTTTAGATTTACAATAAAATTGAGAGGAAGGTACAGAGATTTCCCAAATATCCCCTGCCCTCACACATGCATAGCCTTCTCTATTATCAACATCATTCATCAGAATGGTACACTTATTTTTCAAAGATAGACTACATTGGCACATCATTATCACTCAAAGTCCATAGTTTATGTTAGAATTCATCCTTGGTGTTGTACATTCAATGGGTTAAGACAAATGTATAATGACATAGATCCATCATTATAATGTCATACAGAGTATTTTCACTGCCCTGCAAATCCTCTGTGCTCTGCCTACTCATCTCCCCCAGCCTACATCCCTGGCAACCATTGATCTTTTCATTGTTTCTATAGTTTTACCTTGTCCAGAATGTCATATAGTTGGTATCCTACACTACACAGCCTTCTCAAATTGGCTTCTTTCTTAGTAATATCCATTTAACTGTCCTTCATGTCTTTTCATGGCTTAATAGCTCATTTCTTTTTAGCATTGAATAATACCTCAGACTTTACCAGACTTTATCCAGTCACCTACCGAAGGACATCTTGATTCCTTTCAGGTTTTGGCAATTATGAATAAAGCTGCTATAAACATCCATGTACAAATTTTTGTGTAAATGTTATTTTTCAGCTCCCCTTGGCAAATACCAAGGAGCACAACTGCTCTATCATACGGTAACAGTATGTTTAGTTTTGTAAGAAATTGCCAAACTGTCTCCCAAGTGGCTGGACCATTTTGTACTACCAGCAACGTATGAGAGTTTCTATTGTTCCACATCCTCACCAGCGTTTGGTGTTGTCAGTGTTCTGGATTTTGGCCATTCTAATAGGTCTGTATTGGTATCTAATTTTTGTTTTAATTTTCATTTCCCTCATGATCCATTATGTGGAATAGCTTTTAATATTGAATTACTTTTGATGACACAACTTCATGTGTCATTTAGGTAGACTATTTTTTAATGGTTTTCCACTCTCTAAATGATTTGAATATTATATTCATAATGTCTATGGAACCAACTCCCATGTAGACGACACTATTGTATATGTAGAAAAGAAGATCATTTTTTAATATGTAAATATAATAGGTCAGTAGTTGAAGTAGAAGAAAAACAGTCAACTTACAGTTCTTATCCTGAATTTGCAGCTCTGCGGTCTCTCAAATATGACCATATGATCTGTATGTAAGGCTGAGCTCCTGTCATGCGAAAAATAATAAAGATGCTGATTGACAACCTTTGGAAGTGGCTTTGAACTTGAGATAAGTTATTTCTACCAAAATTTCTATGTGCTTTGAGGAGAAAGTGAGGAGAGAAAGGTGGTGAACAGAATAGAGAGTAAATTTCTTATCTTGTCAGTACCCTCGGCTTATTAGTAATGCAATTACTATTATTTTCCAAACGACTTCAGATTAGGAGAAGCGTAATTGGGTTTACCCATCTGCGTTTGCACTGAGAGACTGTTCATTCTAGGAAACCTGAACACCCTAGTATCTGGGACTAGACAGAACTTGGGGATAAGCCTGCCTTACCAGAGGGCCATTAGTTGAAGATTTAAATAGAAAATTCCCTACTTTCTCAACTGCTGGCCAGAAGGAGGATAGACCTAATCCAGAAAGTTGTTTTGACTTTAATTTGTAATTTTAATATTAAAATAATCATCTTGAAAAGTTATGCCATGCATACACATATTATATATGCATATCTCTCTATCTTGCTATCATCTTTCTATCTAAATTTCAAGGGCATATTTTGATGATAAAATTTTTTAACATTAAGACTTTTGTTTTTTTAAAAGGTGGATTTTTTTGCATTTTAATATCAATCGCATATTTTCTTTCATTCACCTTGCTTCTTAAAAGTTTTAAAATCTTAACATCCATTTTATCCTTCATCTTTAAATTTTTCCCACAGATCTTAATTACTCTTTTTATCAGGACATTATTTTTGTGGCACTAAATTTCATCTTTCTCTTATCTTTTATTTTGTGTTTACAATTTTTTTAAATGGCTAGTTTTCATTTTTTTTTTTTTTATTATTGGTTGCGAGTTCTCTTCTCCTTATTTTTAAACGCAGGTAGAGTTCTCCTTTAAACATTTTAACTTTACCTCAGCTTATATTTTTATTCTGAAATTTTTATTGTGTTCCTCCTATTTAAATATAATCAATTCATTTTAACAACTTTAAATTGTAGAATAATTATTTTGTTCTTAGTATTTACTTCCAAGAATTAACGAATGGAACAAGAAGCAGGTTTTGTAACTCTGTAGCTCATGCTGCTTCTTCTAGACAGTGTTGCTTTCTCTAATGATGTGGTCTGACCTCCTTAGTTGTCACAGAGAAACAAAAGCACCCCCTCAGTGGGCACATGCAGCTAATCTCGCGTTATCTAGGCTACTTAAGGAAAACAGGGCTTCATGTAATCCAGTCAGGATGAGGCATGTTCACAAAGCCAGCTCCCTGTTCTATCTGAAATCTTTGTTACCACACATTTTGTTGAATATGAAATACGAAGTATGAAAATGGTGGAGAGGGAAATTCATACTCTTTGAAATGCTGGTACATAATGTTCTGAGAGCTAACTGGGCCATTATGAGCTGAAGCATGCTTTGTAATCTGGTTTAAAAAGCAATGTGTCCTTCCTCATAGGCAGGGGAACAAAAAGTAAAATAATTAGATATCTATCTCACACTCATCATGTTGAAAAATAAAATACAATTTTCCATTATTCCAAATGTTACTAGAGATGTGGAAAAATAAGAATCCTTGCAAACTGCTGGTGGCATTATATGAGAGGACCGAAGCGTCATCTCTCAGTGAGTGCCAAAATTGACACACATTCTACACCTCATTATTTTTACTGTTAGGTGTGTACCCTTACAGCAAGGGTTCGCAAACTTTTTGGTCTCAGGACACCTTGAAGTTCTAAAAACTTATTGAGAACCTCAAAGAAATTTTACTTTTGTGGATTATCTCTCTCTCCATATTTGCCATATAGAAATTAATTCTGAGAAAAATTTTAAATATTAATGTATTACTTTATTTTAAAACAACACAAATTCATTACATGTTAAAATCGCACATTTCATGAACTATGTTTTTAAAAAAAGAGAAAAATTAGTGGGAAGAGGGGCATTGTTTACATCTCCTT
The DNA here is from genome assembly GCF_037783145.1 of Equus przewalskii. NCBI lineage: Eukaryota > Metazoa > Chordata > Mammalia > Perissodactyla > Equidae > Equus > Equus przewalskii. The sequence continues at coordinate 21,148,787 of NC_091850.1, forward strand.
ATCTGGCTTAATAGAACATCATTGGATTCTCCTGTCTACTTCTATATCCATGCTGATTCAATATGTTATTTTGGTTGAACTATATGAGGAAAATACATATTTTGAAAAGGAAGTAGGATTTGAATATCTTTTTCATATAATTATGGATATTATTTTTTATACTAAATCAGAACTCAATAAATCATTCTTTTTAAATGTTTTCTTGCAATGTGGATTCTGTAGCTATGTCAGTAAACATTTTGTACTCTTTTACACTAAAATCCACTGATCTGTCTTGTACTTTGAATAGGTCTTATAACTATGCATAATTTTGTTACATCACCCATTGGACATTTGCAAAATATTGGTTCACTGAGTTATGCAAATATTCCAAATGTACACTTACAAGAATAACAGCAAAGGATTTCTTAGTATTATTATAAAAATATTTTTGACTTCACGTATGCTCTTAAAAACTCTTGAGTTCCCCCAAGACTTTCAGATCAAACTTTGATAACTGATGATTTACAGTAACTCTTGCAGGTGTGCACAAAGAGACATGAGTTATGTGGTTAACTTAAGTTTTATTTATATTGGGGAAATCAAGAAACATCTGAATGTTCTGTAGGGGAATAGAAAAACAAATTATGGTAGAATCATACAGTTAAATTGAATGAACTAGGGATAAATATATCCCCATGAAGAAGTTTCAAAAATATAATGTTTAGTGGAAAAATTGTTTGGTATGATATAATCCATGTAAAATTTAAGAACACATAAGAAAATGTGGCATGTCATATATGGATACTTAAACACATGGTAAAATATAAGAACATAGATGGGAAAGATACTAACACCAGACTACATGGGAAGAAGGGAACTGAGCTCCTTAAAAAGCCTCAGAGAAACTGTCAGGTTAGAGTCAACAAATACAAACAGCAGAGAAACTCTGGCATGCCTATCAGAAGAAATGAATTAAAGGTTTGCATTTAGAACATGAGGTCAGATCTCTATCTGTCTCTTCTTTCCTGTAGCTGTTGAGCTTTTGGCTTCTGTGGTATAATCTGTAGTAAAGCCTTGATATTAAGTTCTAAACAATATGAAAACATTATGTTAATTCTCCAAGTGTGATTTTTGGGCTATAAAGAAGCATATAGTGGCTAAGTTAATTCCAAATAATGATGTGGGTTTGGAGTGAGAGGAGGAAAGGGAGAAACAGTCCTTGACCAACCATGGAGTTTGCCCCTAAGATAAGTCCAAAAGGATTCCTCTATGAAGGGGAAGTTCTTGATACCATGTGTTCCCAGAATTCATACTAGACCCTTCCTGAGAGCTAGGACAATACATCCAAGTATCTGAACAGGCAAACAAGAATCAACAATGCCTTTAGGAGATAAAACACGTTGAAAAAGAACAACAGATTAATAAAATGGAACAATGCTGACCAAGGAAAAGAATTAAGAGACAAAAAGAAGACAACCTAATATATATCTAATTAACATCCATTGAGGCATTTGAGAAGGTATCATATCAAAATAATTAACTCTTCTAAAACTAAACAGTACTTTTTAGAAAATAAATATTTAATTACTATAATTAAATGTTCCTCAGTGAATGAACTAATCAGTGGAAGGGACACTGCAGAAGATAGAAAGAGTGAACTGCAGGATGGAGCCAATAGACGTTACGTATTTGTATATTGCATGTCCCTTTTAACTAGAATGTACATTCCATGAATGAAGAGATTTTGTCTCCTTGGTTATTGATGGTGTCCCCGGTGGCCCCAAAAATGACTGGTATGAAGCAGGTATTCGAAAAATTTGTTGACTAAAAGAATGAATTATCATGATTATTGAGAGCATATTGATATATCAAGAGCATATTTATATACTGTCTACTTTAATCTTTTGAAATTGAAATTCAATCTTATACTATAAAATGGAATGAAAAAAATATTTGTTTAACTGGCATGAGACATTATAAATTTATGATTGAAACGCCAAAATTTCATTTGTAATTAAGGAAACAGTGTTTTCCGTTTTCACTCTTTGCACCATCACTCTTTTCAACATATAACGCATTCTTTCAAGAAGGAGGCTCTGAGGGAAAGAGAAGCCATAGTGTTCTTAACTTATGTTGCATATGCAAAAATAGCTCTCTGAAAAGGGTGATGTTTTTAATGGCACTGGTGACTGAAAAATCATTGTTTTGAAACGGTCAAAATGTTGTACTAATCTGGCCATTTTCTAAGTTTTGCACCATCTCAGTTGGAATGTTTGCTTATTTCATCTCTTACATTATTTTTTTAATTTCCAAATGTATATTCTTACCTCATCTTTGATTATGGATGTAGTTATTTATTTTAAGTTAATTTCACAGAACAAATTATCTTCTTTGCTTTTTGAAAAATGCATTAAAAATAAATCATGACTTGGTTTATGACAAATGAAACTGCTTGCAGAGAAAAATAGTCAATTATTTTGAATTACAAAATAATGTCCATAACATTTTGTGGGCATACTTGTCATTAAATTAGCAGATTTTGAATAAACATTTCATCTTTACATCTTAAGCATCACAATTTCACACATATTGATTTTTAGTTTCCAAGAATTCAATGACGTGGATACCTGTAAAATAAAGATGATTTTATTTCATTAATTTGTAGCTTTTTAATACATTAAAAATCAATTGTCATTTAGTTCCTATAGTTTCTTTCTTTTAATTTTTGTGCACCTGCAAGAAAACCTTAGAGTTTTCTGAGTGTGTGAGTATGAGAAGACTATCTAAGATTAAAAATGTTCTATAATTACCTCAGATTGGATAAACCATACTCAGCAAAGGAAATTTGAGTGAAATCATTCCAGATAAAATTACAACCCATTGGAGGGTCTTTTAAATAACCAATGGATTTTTGGAAGTGTACAGTTCATGTCACAATGAGATTTAATCATACTGTTGGATAATCCATGTGACTAAATAACCCTATAACTTAAAGTCATCAAAAACTTTAGTCATGATAAGAACATAGCAACAAATTATAGTCCTCTTAAGCGAACAATTTTCAAGTGCACAGACAATGTAAATAAAGAGTTCTATGAAGAAGAGGTTTAATGAATGTAAAGTTGAGATTGTCTCTTTAGGAGGCATACAATTTTAGAAGCCAATAAAATAAATATCCTATAGATGTTACCTAAGACTCATCTTGTATTCTCTTTCAACTTTCACTGTATCATTTTTAACACCTTGAATATGAGAAACCCATAAAAAATCTTTACCTGAAAAATTGTTTGACCATTTTTCTCTGTCTTAGTGTTGTATTATCTATCCATAGTGTTCTTGAGAGGGTATTTCCAGACTCACCTAATTTTGGAGGCCTTGCTAATTTTTCATTAATTCTATATGAAGCTGACATTAAGTTTTTATTGATGCTATGTGAAACTAACACCAGAATATCAGAAAGTAAGAATTTGGAAACATTTTTTGAATGCCGATGTATTTCTCCCCTGCCCCCCCTCAAAAAAACTCTCAAAATATCCTCAAGAATATGCTTTTCTTTGTGGATATATCCAAAAAATTGTAGACCTAGGTAAGTGGTATGAACAGTTAATCCATGTTTCTAAAGGTAACTATGATCAAAGTCAATCACTATCCCTCAGGGTAATAATTGTATAGTAGAATTAATAAAAAATGTACTACTTCTGACTTCTACTCTATCTCTTCTACTTCTCAGTGTCTAGTTTGAATTCCTCTAGACCACACACTAATGGAAGGACTTGTGTTTATTTAGGAGATGATCCTTGGAAGCACAAGTGATGCACTGGGAACGTGAGACAAAGAAAGGAGAAAAATCATTGAAGCAGGTTACTGGTTTGGGCAAGGAGGGTTCATGCTCATTGTTTGAGAACAGTGTAGAATTCACATCAGAATTGTTTCTCCAAGGTACAGGAAAGCTGTGGTATTTATACACCATTAGGGTCTATCTTTGAGACTTCTCTGTGGAATATAAAGTTTTCAACTCTTCTAGTCTTTTCTGTGTGCAAGATAAGAAAGCTCTCTAGAGAAAGTCTTTAGCAAAAAAGCAGAGTTATTGTCAAAAAGGTGAAAATTTGTCAGTGTATGTACTCACCATTGCTAAATCTTAATGGTAAGAAGGCTGCTTTCTTCTTTTTCCCCATGCCACACCCTGTAAATATGTGATCACATATACAAATTAATACCTAAAACAATATATCTTATCTTAGGTATAAACTTGACAGTACCCTAAATTCCTAAAACTCCATTTTTCTCCTCTATACCACTAGGTTTTTCCGTCATTCTCCTGACCTCGTATTCCCATCTCATTGTCTGCTTCAGCTCTTCCTTTCTGTTGTACTCAGTCATTTGACCCCGTTCCCCTGGCTTCCCCTTACCTCCCTCTTACCCTCTGCTCAGCACATTACCTTGCTCTTATTTGATTTAGTTCTTAGCCCCTGAGTCTTTGTTACCTTGTGTCCTGTCCTCTGTTCTCATCTCCATAGGAAGCAGGATCAGATAATTCTCATTTCTCGTTATGTCTGTAATACTGAGAAAACGTGTCTAACTAAATTAAGATAAAACAGTCTTACCTCATTTAGGATAAACATTCTCATTTCATCTCGATGAGTAAATTTATTCAGTATTAATTACCAAATAACTCGCTTCTAAATAGATAAAACCTACAGCTGGCCTAATAGTTATCTCCATGAACAAAGCCGAGCAATGAGTTTGCATTTCACTCAATGCCAGCAAATGTATATTTGCACTAATATGTAGTTAAATGTGACTCATAGTATTTATGAGAAATTCATGTGTTTTTCCCTGAGTCTTGAGTAAGCTCATAACACAGCTTTATTCCAACCATTTTAAATAAAATAGAAATATGATTGAAGACTCTTTAAGATATAATACACTTAGTGGTTAATGACGTTCACCTGGTATTTCGTAAAGTAAATTATGTTGATATTGGATTCAATGATTCAGGAAGTCTTATGAGAGCTATTTCAAATTTCCTAAAATTGATATGCTACATTTTATTTGCACTGGAATATTAAATCTACAATTTCTTTTCTTATGAAATCCAAACTATCTTTGAGCAGATACATAATTGAGAATCCAGGGGAAATGCTTTTTTTAATTACACTAAAACTCTGAATTATTTTATGAGGGTTAAGTTGTTATGAATTAAAAAACTTTTTCAATTGGAATGGGGAAAAATCAAATGAAAAAATGATTTTTTATGTGTAATTTTTCACTTAGGGGAAGTGAAATATATTTGTTGTACAATTAAGAACAAAACTCTTATATTGGAAAGGAAACTAGTATTCAGGGTTTTAATCCACCAGCGAATATATATCTGTCAATACTTCAGTTATTTCTGTTAATCAGTATAGATACAATTTCAAAGGCAGAATTTGGTTCTCCATTCTTGAGACCCAAATACATACTGATAAACAGACACAAAAGGTTAGGAGAGATATTTTGGAGACACCAAAATTACCAAAGAGAGAAATCTTTGTTAACAGGGCAAAGAAAATAATGGTTTAGACCTCTTTATTCTGAGGATGATTTTCACAGCTGTGAGAATTTTAAAGTGGGAAATGTGAATGAAATAAAATTTATACTGGTTGCTTATTAATACTGCATTAATGATGAAAGCAAGAGTCTGGGCTTACTAAAGAGCCTCATAGCATACTAAGGAATAGTTTTGCCTTGAGAAAATTTCTGATTACAATCAAAGAAGATTGATTTACATACATTTTAATGTGATTGGGATTCAGGTAGAGAATCCTGGGAAAACGACTACCAAATACCCAATACCAATTCCCATTCACCTCTGACAGAATTGATAGTGAACTCCATAAATGATTTCATCAGATCAAGTTATCTTTGATATTGAAACCTAATAAAGGCAGTACAAAAAGTTTTAGAACTGTATACTGTTCTCTGGTGAATATAGACATGACATTGAAATAAAATGTTAGAAATAAAATTTTAAAACATCACTCTCAGGGAGAGCACAAGGACCCAGTGGGCTGATATCAGACTTAGAGAGAGGATCCTGCCTTTTGGGGTGTGCAGCTTTTAGGTTGTGTAGTTGGGGAGCACTGGCTCCTCTCCTAATATGAGCAGGAGGCAAGGCTGCGGTCCATACTTGTTGAAGATGTGTGATGTGGTAGAACCTTAGCCCACAGCCTGTTCTGCTTCCTCAAATTCATGATTGAGGGAGGAATCATGAATTTGAGCTGAGCGCTTAAATTCAGCTCAATTGCTGAATTGAGTTGATTGTATTAAGCCCTCAGATATATTCCATTTCCTTGGAGATTTTCCGGGAGGCCTCACCCTCTCATGAAGACCAGTCTTCAAGTGAGTAGACTTGGGCCAATTAATACTCAGCTCAGAAACCCAATGGTGAAAGTGTCTCAGTTGTGTCAAATGCAGGGCATAAGTTAAAAAAAAATGAGGACTGGGAATTAATGTGTAGATTTATCAATATGAGTTCATTTGTCACCCTGAGATGAGCTATTTCAGTGGAGCAGTGAAGTCAAACTAGATTCAAGTGAGCTCGAGAAGATGGCGGGAATAAGAAGTAGAGAAAATCAGTGGAGAAAATATTTATAGGAATTTTATTTTTAAAGTGAAAAGGGAAATTAGTGATAGCACACATAAAATCTAGAGGGCTTTTCTTTTTTTCTTTTCTTTTATCTTCCTTTCTTCCTTCCTTTCTTTCTTTTTTTTTCAAGATGGGAGATATTTCTCCACATTTTTTGTGATAGGAAGGATATATTAAAAAGTGAGGAATTGATGATTTAGGAGAAAGTGTGGACAATTCCTGGCATAATGTCTTGGAGTGATAAAAAGGAGATGGGATCCAGCAGTGGAGTTCGTTCTAGGTAGGAACACCATCAGCTTTTCAATGATAACTTGGTCAAAGACAACGTGATGTGCATAGAGGCAGTAGCTACTATATAGGGTCAAATAACTGAGTCGCATAATTGGGGTACAAAATGTTATGGTGTAAAGAAGAGAGAAAAATTCATCCAATATAGGAAGATATGGAAAGATCTCTTAGAAGAAACAGCATTACAAGTTTGATCCATCATTATGGATGACATTGACAAAGATACCATATATGAGAGAAATAGAAGGTCCAATATAGACTCTTGAGGAATGTTTGTAATTAGAACATTGGAAGAGGAAAAGAAGGAAGAAAAGATGATTGGGAAGAGGAGAAATCAAAGAAGCCAGAGGAGATCTAAGGCGTTTCAATTCATGCAGTTATTGAAACACTGCTCTTATGCCACACACTCTCCTGAGCACTGGAGACATGAACGATTCCATGTCTGTAAGGTATTCACAATCCGATGGTAAGACAATTGAACATCTTTCCCATGATTGGAGATTTTTAGTTTGAGGGAGTCCTGAACACATTTGAAAGGAGAGCCAGAAAATACTGATAATACGTTGAAACGCGAGCTACTTAGTCCAGATATTTATTAGTACCTAGACATGTAAAACCTGGTTGTTTTTTTGAATTATTTTTGTTTAAAATGCACTTTACTATGTACGTGTAGAAATGATCTCTAATTGACTACATTAAATTTCTACCCTTTAGTTCTACTTTCTCCATGTTCTCAGGACACAGCAGTTCCTTAGCTTTGCTGCTGTGAAAGTTGCATGCAGACCTGTTGGGCTGATTGTACTAGCTGGAAGTAAAATTTGAAATCTTACCATTCAGTGGAGCATGAAGCCGTTAAAAATGAATTCTCTTAAGACGAGCTGGAAACTATTGGTGAGTTGCATAGGTAAGAACAGCTATTGAACTTCATTTTCTTCTATGTTAAGGGGCTTTCTTGTTATACAAACTTGTTGCCACACACAACTTGATTTAAAACATGACGCTATTATCTGAGTATCTATTCTTAGTTGGCTGAATAATTCAAATAACAAACTTATCGCATATTGAGTTTTCCTCCATAAAATATTGTAAATTATTTTCTTCCTCTGAATAATAATTGATGAAGTGTAGACAAAGCTTAAATTTGTCATCAAAAGAGTATTACAGGCATTTTAGTATGCATTAACTAAGGTTTTAGGGGTAAGGATTTTTCTCCCCTTTCAATGTGGGGTCCTATAACATTTTCAGTGTCTCTAGTTTTATTGGACGATCCTTGTAGTGGCAAAGGTTGCATGCTGGTTGGAGCAGACCTCATCATTGCTTTTAGGAGTTTCTGTTCTTAGACATTGATGACAGGGCGGCAGGCATCTGACCTTTGGCATGGCTGGCCTCTCAGTGGAGGAGTCAAACTCATACCCAAGACTTCCGGCTTCTGGTCCAATGCCTCATCTGTGGCCTAAAATATATATTATTCCTTACTAATGTAATGCATGTGTCTCCTTTATCATCTTGGGACATTAATTAATATCACATCCATCATAATAGTTAAATTAAGCAACTCTGAATTCCCCAACCCATCTCTTCTGAAATATCTTCCTTCCTTCATCATTGTCAACCTGGCAGTCTAGTGCTGTCACTGTCTTCTTAAAAGTGTGATTTGGTGACAACGTCATGAGGTCTAATTGCTGATCCAACTTCATTTTCTAATGCAGGAGAAAAGGAAAGACTTTCTTCCTATTGTTCTCTCAGCTATGATCCCTGTGCCAGTCTGACACTACAGGCCTGGACTCCTTGATTCTGAGCTCTTTCCCAAAACAGCTCTTGTCAGTTACATACACAAGTACAATATTCCCATAGGGTCAGGGCGGCTGGAACAGGAGGGGTTTGTATTGTGTGTAAATTAGCCTTCTCTAGTGACAAATTTGGCTCTGGTATTGAGTCTTGAGTCGCTTGTTCAGAATCCCCCTACTCATGAAGAATTTAACTTCTGCAGCTCCTAGCATCTTTTCTGCCCATGACCTCAGATTAGGTCACTTCAATTTGTCAGAAATATTCCATCTTCCACTTCAAGATACAATAGTCTGACATTTCACTTGATTCCTTTCCTCCCAGGCCACTTCTTGTTTTCGTATGTAAATCTTTTTGTATCTCTTAGCAATCTTTTAATCTTTCTTTCAAAAAAATAAAGCAAAAACAGCAAAAGAAAATATTGAAACTCTCTTCTAGTAGGCATGCCATGCCATGGAAATATGATATTTGGAATTGCAACTTCTTTGGAGACTACAGTAAGGATGTGTGGTTTTCTAAACATTAAGTCAATTAGTAAAAATGTTTAGCTCATAGGACAATTGAAATTTTGACAATGCATTCATGATAGCAGAATAAATCATTTTCTTAAAAGGAAGAAAAGTATGTGAAATCTGTTACAAGTTTCAGGAACTCCACTCTCTGCACCTGCTTTTTATGCACTTGGTATAACATAAGGATGAGAGAAAATTTGAGGCTTAAAAAAGTTACTTTATTAATGTCATGATGCATACTTGAAGTATTAGAACGAAGTGATGTATGCTTCCAGCCTACCTTTGACCCTTGTGCGTGTGAGTCAAAAACCCCTTCTTCCATTGGAACATTTCACTTCTTTCTCTTCTCACTGTGGAATATCATAATGGATAAGAGCATAAACTGTGGACTCAGGCTGCTGGATTTAAATCCCACATCTACTTCTTATTTCCTATGAAACTTTGGGCTAGTTAAACTCAGTTTGCCATTCTATAAAATAGTAATAGTAAATTTATCTACCTCATGAAGTTTAAAAGCTGTATTTCAGGTAAGATGTTTAACACAATGGCTCACATAGAACAAAGGCTGAATTGTTCTTACTCATTATTAAAACAACCCCAACTTCCATGACAAGCAGTAGGAACAGGAGGAAGGATCTTGTAGGTGTTTTGGCTTCTCCCTTGAAAGTCTCCTCTTCATTCTCTGAGCTATCAGCATTTGATAGTTTACAGAAGCATCGAGCTCACCAGTGCTTTTAGGTTTGCAAATTGCTTTTCCTCAGCAGCATGACATCAAGGACATTTGGTTTCTTTTCCCATGTCCAGTATCAGTAAGCCAGATATGTATCAATAAGAGGGAAAGAAAAAACAAGACATCTAAGACAAATTAGAATGCAAATTATAACTGAGTGTACTTGTTTAATAAAGTACTAGATAATAGAGGTTTCTGATGATTCTAACCGCTAAACTACATAGAAAGACATAAAGCAATTGTGACACAAGACCCTTGCTGCTTAACTCAAAACACAAAGTTGGCCCTGGCCAATTCAAGTCTCAACCTTTCCCATCAGAATCAATGCAATAAATCAGATAAAATTTGCAGTTCTTCCGAATAATGTAATCTGCAAATGTATTTAATTACCCATAAATCAGGATTCATATTAAAGCTTGATGTGACACTTGCTAGCAGAGAAACTTAATCCATTTATCATTATTTGAAATGTGTTTCTCCTTTGAAATCAAGGGCAGAGTTCATCTTCTAAAATATTGGGCAAATTAGGTTAAGTAATAGGTTTAAGAGCATTTGAAGTCAACAGTTGGAACAGGACTGAGGAATCCTGATCTTGCTCCTTTTGCTCAATTCTCAAATAACATTTTGCCTTACTTCTTTAACTACATAAATATTCTTTGTGGTTCTGTTTTTTCTATAGAAATGTAGCCCCAAGTCTGATTATCTGATTAATCTGTAGACAAAGCTATAAGGATAATTATATTAACCTAAAGAGGAAGAGTCACTTTAATTTCACCAGATGCTCCAAAGTTTTTATAAGGATTATCAAAGACATGGCATTTATTATCTATTTGATCAAGATACTGTTCCACATATCCCTTCCTGTTTTTATATTTTTATTAAATGAAGAGCTTATATTTATATTAAATATGTACCTGGCCTTGGGTGAATGCAGTTAATTGACCTTAAAATATAATCATCTAGGTTCTCCAAGAGTTATTTGACGAGCATAAAATAAACATATTGGGAAACTACTTTATTTTTAGAACTAATGAAGTTAATATTAGTATTGTTATAGCAGCCTCTATTTGTCAGTTGTGTACAGGGTTCTGGATGTCTTAGGTCAGGTTCCCTGGAAGGGACATTGAGATGCAGATCCTTGTGCCAGTGACTTCTTGAGAAAGGGCTCCTAGGTGAATCTGCTAAGGGAACGGGATAAAGAGGGATAAAAGTGGGAGGGAGGCAACATGGATGCCATTTAGGCAAAACTCTATGCAGGCTAGCATCAGCCTGATCCTACAGGAGAAGCCTGGAGAGAAAGTTATGCCTCAGGGGGTATCCGGATTTTAGACCAGGGAGCTGGCACCAGTCAGTCATACATTAAAGATCTTTTTGAGGAGAATGTGAATTCCCAGGCTTTCCATGCCTTTAATCTGACAAAGTAGCCCGCATAGCCCATGGGCAGTTCTCCACCCTGGGGGGAGGGGTGCAAAGAAGGAAGGAAGGTCCACAGATTTCTCCCTGTTCTTTATGAGCTAAACATTAGTATCCAAAATTTAATTGAAGAAAGTGAGAGAAGTTTAGCAAATTGTTCAAAATCACACCATAATAAAAGTCAGGAGCCGAATTTGAATAATTTTTAATTGTTCACAATGAATGATAATGATGTCATTTTCACAACAATGAACTGATTCAAGGCACTAAAATAAATGCGGTTTTCAAATGCCTCATAACTTTCATTAAATAGGTGAGAAAGTGACAACATTTGACTTATTGCATAGTATTGCTGACAATATTTCAGAGTCGTTATTTTCAGAGACACTATGTCCAATTTTTAAAATACTTGCAAATAAAATAACGTAAGATTACTACAGTTAATTATGTAGAAATTGTATGAGAATTTCAGAAGACCCTTAGTTTCAGGATTGGCTCAAGTTAACAATAACTTTCTGTTGTGATGTGAAATAATTTACTAAAATATACAAAGCAGTGGTGCCTGGACCCACCATTGGAGATTAACTACCTGGGTTAAAGGGTAAGAGTCCCGTTTATAATACAAATCTCCTGGGTGGGGTGCTAACTGCTTCAGAGTTTTCAAGGAATTTTTATGAACAATTTCTCACTTATTTCCCATAGTGATCCTCTGTTGTAGGCATTTTTCATTGTTCTTATTTTCTACATCAGAAAATTTAGGATCAAAAAGGTTAAGAAAAATTTCCATTGTTACCCAACTAATTAGATTCATGATCTGAGCCCAGGTATTTTGACTCCGGAGTAGCGTAGTACACTATTGCATTGTGTACCAAAACTACAAAATGTGTGCACTACACATCTACTATGTTCAATGAGCCTCTAGATACCTTCATGTGCCTTGTATCAGAAATTAACAAACCGTTCACATTAAAACAGCATGTGTGTGTGGCGGGGGGGGGGGGGGGGGGAGGAGGGGCGGGGGGGGGGGGCTTGGGGGAGTTATAGGCCCAGTTAAGAATCTCATAAGAAGCAGTGATTCTCTCCCAAGAAAAATTCACAAATACACACATTTTTCACATATGATTTCATGACATTCGAGTCCCTAGGTTAATAAGCTTGTTTTAGACAACTCTTCAAGTATGAACGTCTTGGAGTAGAATGAGAGGAAGACAAATGCCTTAAGAGGTTTAAGCACATGGTCTATGTATGACAAACCTGGAGCTCAGGAAAGAGAGAAGGAGATGTAGAAAATGATAGGAAGTTGCCAAAGCTTCATTCTCATGTTCTTCTGTGTTTAGGGATGTTCCTGAATATTCTATCATTCAGCTTTTGGGATGAACTTGTCATGCTTTTCTACCTTCTCCAAGTTAACATCTTCTGATTTCCCCAATATGTACAGTCTCTGTATTCTGATCATCTTACAATGTGTACACACTTCCCTATCTCTCCTCTACTCATCACTAGGACCATAGGTATCAGTCAGTATTCTAGCAGAAAAGCAATGGCATTCTCATATTAGGATAAATAAGAATTATCTTATTAAAGACCTATTTACAGAGATTTGGGTGGGCTACAGAGAATCCACAAAGAATGGAGTACTACCCTAGGTTTAGTAACAGTGAGGCTGTTACTAACTTTAGGTCTAGGGGGAGGGTGGAGTAGTTACTAAAACTTGAAAGCGAAGAGTTGTATGAAGAGGATTCTCTTTAAAATAGCTATGACTTTGGTCCAGGGCCACTGTTAGTAGACTGAAAGAATCACTCAATACAGGATCCAGGGGAATAAACACTCTGAATTCTCCTCCTAGACCCTCCAGTTTTGTGCATGGGCTCCCCATTGCCCAGCCAAACCCCGCATGAAGCATGAGAGAATCCTCTGCTGTAGTCCAATCAAGTCATTCTCCCAACAGAAAGCAACTTAAGTTTGGATCCAAAGGGACATACAGAATATATCCAGCAAAGAAAGCAAGAAAACATGTGTGTGCACACACACACACGCACACACAGTCACCACCACTCTTCTTGCCTCAGTCAAGTCCTGGGAATCACTTGCTCAAGGTAGAATTCAAGTTGCTCCTTTTTACGAAGTCTTTTCTGATGCCCTACCCTGTGCTGGATCTAAAGCAAGCCTTGCTCCTTGAAAAGGCATACTACGTTGAGCTAAACCACTACTCTGGCACTTGATCTTCCTTCCACCTGATTTAAAGAATTATCAGTCTTCAGCTTTATCTTCTTCATTAGTTGAAAAATGTCTTAAATGGAAGGACTATATTTTATACAGTTTGACTCTTTCCTGGACTCAATGATGTTTGAGTGCTAGACAGAGGGCTCTGAGAATTTAGTTTTTCTATCTTAGAGTGGGCTATAATTACCAATAATTTTTCTCTTAAAGCACATATCTCATCATTTTAGGCTTTCAGTTTGCCAGACTGAAAAACATTTTATCTGGGTTGCTTGGATACTAATGTTTTCTTCTATGCTTTGTGAAAAGACTTTGTAACGCCTTTGAAACAATTTGTTCAACCTTTTAATTTTCTCAGGCATGGAAGACTTAGCCAGATGCATTCTAATTTTGATTTGCTTACTGTACCCAAAAAAGATTAACATAATACTCTTTCATGTATTTATTTTTTCACTCATTTAATACATACTTTAAGATGAGGTATGCCTTAAAAATTACAATCAAAGGCAGAAAGCATTAAGTGATTATAAAGGGAATAACACACTAAGTAAGATGCTTACTTCTTGTAAAGGGAGAGTTTATTTCTTATGGGGGCCTGTGGAAAGGCTTTCTGGGTAGCTGTGCTGAGGAGTATTCCAACAGAGGTTTTCTAGGTGGCTATGACTAACTTGAGCATCAGTAGAGACAAATTAGGTGATCTATACCTATCTGCCTCTGCTGACACCAACTTTTTACCCTGTTTCTCCTCTAATCATATTCCCTTTTGCTTTCTTCAGATCCATAGATTGTTCAGCTTAGAAGAGACATAGTTCAAATGATCAGTGATAAAAATGATACCTAGGGAACAGAATAGGTCCAAGGATAAACAGCCAATTCTAGTCTAGTTTTGTTGAGAAACCAGATCTTTTGCCTCCCAGACCAGAATTCATGTTGTCCACCCACACTTTTCTGGAGACAGCTAGTTAACCTCAAGAAGGCTGAAAAGAGGGGGGCTAAAGGCATTGAGGTTGCAGAGGAATAGAGGAAGTAAATATTTCAGAGAGCTGACGTGGACAAATCTATAGTTCTGCCTGGTTTTTCAATGCAAAGTAAGATCTGTGCAGATTCCAAAAGCCAGAGATTTTGATAAAGCTGTAAATTAAAATAATAAGAGATTCCTTTTTCCACCCTGGAGCTAAGTTTCCAATCTTCTTGTAGGCTGAGAATTCAAAACCTAGAGAAACTGTAAATGAAGAATAAGATTTAGGGTTGAGTAGACAAGCCAAATATTTAAAAAAGGAAGTGGGCAAGAGCATATTATAGAAGTGGTAATACAGAGAAACATAAAATCTGTAACTTGGCATTGCTCTTAGATGGGAAGTGGATGTTCCCTACATGCAGGGCTTTGGCAAGTATTGAAACATTGTCTCACTTCCTAAAGTGATTATAGATAATATGCAATAAAATTATTTATACCATAAATTTCACACTCTTACTTACTGAAACAATAGGTTAACATTTATAAAAGTGGAAAAGGAAGTTGTATATAATATAGGGATACATATTTTTAATAAAAATTTTCTGTATTTGTAATAGAAAGCAGAGCTCTTCTTTTTTCATCAAATCATTGAAATAGCTTTCACGAAAAACTGAATTGGAATTGACAACATCCTAGTGATCTATAATACAGATTTGTAAGGTGAGGTGTAATCTTTGATTCACAAAGTTCTTGTCTTCATTTTTTAAAAAATTTATAGTCCAAACATTATTCAGATTTTTCAGTTTTTACCTAATATCTTTTTTCTGTCCCAGGATCCCATCCCGGATATCACATTACACTTAGTCATCATATCTCCTTGGGATCCTCTTCTTGTCTTTATTACTGCTTAGCATAAAATCCTTCTCTGTTGCTTAAATTATTTTTGAATGTTCTTAACTGGAATATGGAGGATAAACATAGATAAGAAGTGTGAAGATCAGGATGACAAGAATGAAATTACTTGTATTTTATATTTGTATTACACCTGCCTCCTTAATTCTGTGCCTTGGCTTTCACTTCCTGGTATTTTTAATATGAATTGAATTTACAAATCGACTTCAGTTTAGGGATGCGTTACCAACTTGAAACATAAGAAATCACATGTGAGGATGCTGTACTCTACGTGTGAGCCAAGAAGTTCCAAATGAGAGCCTCTCTCTGTGTCATGAAAATGCACAGTTAACAATGTTCGAGTCTTTTATTGGATCTGCCAATTACGTTTTAGCCTCTGGGCTCATTGAAAGGCATCACAGGAAAACAGGCAGCTCTTGCCAGCATCGCTAACAAGACAGAATTAATACAAGGTGTATTTACAGCACTTTAAAGAACATCATAATTGTGACGTAATCAGTGTTCAAAGAGAAGATATGCTAAGGGAACTGTAGAATTAAGTGGAGGAATATTTTAATAGAGTTAATTACTTTGGAGTCATCTAGAACCATATGTATATTCAATGTACTATACATAAATGATTTTCTAAAGCTCTAGTGAAGAAGTGCACACCAGGATGAATTAGACAAGATATCTGTCTTTAAAGGAGCTTATAACATAGTGGGGGGCATTACACATGTATACACAAATAATGGACAAGATAATGTGAAAGGAAGTGCCAAATGCGAGCTGACTGTGGAGACGGCCACTCGCAAGCTTCTCCGAATGAGAAAACCACTCTAAAATTCTACTTCAGCGCAGCACTGAGATCAGAGCAGCAAAACAGGATGGAACAATCAACAGACAGCCTGAAACTAAGGGACATTTTAAAGTTACAGCATGTTGCCTGTGAAGAATGAATCTTGCTTCTTTCTTAGGTATCAGACCAATAGGTATCTACCAAGTATCTTTAATGCCTACAGAGCCCGTTAGCTTCACAATGCAAAGGGTAAAGAAAATGACCTGTTGGTGGCTATGTAAGAGGGCGAAGATATATTTCTTGGTCTTTGGTTTGAAATACTGCTCACTTTTAGTAGGAGTTGACCTGGTAATAGAACCAAACGGCTAGCTAGTGAGTGGCCCAATTAAGAATGGCTCCTTTTCCTCTGTATGGAACGTCTACTTAAATTTCCCTGCTATGAGAGTTAACAAAGAAAACACAGACTGTGAAGAGTAAACTACAGTAGCAGTCTCTTTGCAGTGACAGTGAAATATTGGATTTTAATATCTTTGAGCTCTGAGTTAATTTATATGTACATCTCCTGAAAGTGACAAATTTTGGTGAACTCCAAGCACCACTGGACTATGTAAAGAACAGTATATATCACAGCCCAGGGTAACAGTGGAGCCAGGAAGTATGTGGAATTGCATCAGAGAAGTGTTTGCTCACTGGAGAAAATATGTATGCTAACCACATTTGCTTACTTACTTTATAGCTCATTGAATCTCTACAGGAAGATGAAATGGAGTGGGGATAAAAGTTGGAGCATATTTGCATACAATCTGGATTGATTTTCCTTATGCAGACATGGCTAAAATTGTTGCAGATTCATTTTGTAAGTATAGTATTTTGTATTGTAAATGTATTTTGTACTGTAAATGTACTTTGTAAATGTAGTTACTTTTGTAAATGTAAAATAATAAAATTGAAGGCACCATTCCATTGTTGGTTTTTATTTTCATGTAGGCAAAGAAAACAACCGGTAGATATCTGTTTTAGTCTCAAGTTATCACCAAATATAAATTCTAAAGAATAAATGCAGGGCAATCACAGTGCTCAGATATAAATATGAGGCCCATGCAGTTCAGTCAGACGAACTCTGAACTTAGCATGAAATTGACTATGTCAAGACAGGGTTTGACATTAGGTACCTCCTTCTGTTCACTATATCCTTGTTACTGTTCACTAAATCTTCCTACCAGACACTCATACTATTTTATGAAATTTGTGTTGCCTTTTAAGTGTGCACTATGGTGTTGTTGCAAATGGCAAGATCTCATTCTTTTTAATGTCTGAGTAATATTCTATTGTGTATATATACCACATCTTCTTTGTCCTTTCTTCTATTGATGGGCAATTAGGTTGCTTCCATATCTTGGCTATTGTAAATAATGCTGCAGTGAACGTAGGGGTGCTTATATCTCTTTGAATTAGTGTTTTTGTTTTCTTCAGATAAATACCCAGAAGTGGAATTGCTGGATCATGTAATAGTTATATTTTTAATTTTTTGAGGCACTTCCATACTGTTTTCCATAGTGGTTGTACTGATTTACCTTCCTACCTACAGGGTACAAGCGTTCCCTTTTCTCCATATCCTTGCCAACCCTTGTTATTTCTTGTTTTTTTTGATAATAGCCATTTTGACAGGTTTGAGGTGGTATCTCATTGTGGTTTCAATTTGCATTTCCCTGATGATTAGTGATGTTGAGCATCTTTTCATGTGCCTATTGGCCATCTGCATGTCTTCTTTGGAAAAATGTCGATTTGGGTCCTCTCCCCATTTTTAATCAGATTGTTTTTTTAATATTGAGTTGTATGAGTTCTTTATATATTTTGGATATCAACTCCTTATTGAATATATTGTTTGCAAATATATTCTCTCATTCACTAGTTTGCTTTTTTGTTTTGTTGATGGTTTCCTTTGTCGTGCAAAATCTTTTGAGTTTGATGTTGTCCCATTTGTTTACTTTTGCTTTTATTGCCCTTGCCTGAGGAGATATATCTAAAAAAATATTGCTAAGACTGATGTCAAAGAGTTTACTGACTATATTTTCTTCTAGGAGTTTTATAGTTTCAGGTCTTACATTTAAGTCTTTAATCCATTTTGAGTTTATTTTTGTATCTGGTATAAGAAAGTGGTCCAGTTTTATTTTTTGGAATGTAGTTGTCCAGTTTTCCCAACACCATCTATTGAAGAGACTGTCTTTTTCCCATTGTATATTCTTACTTCTTTTGTTGTAGATTGACTATATAAGCGTGGCTTTATTTCTGGGCTCTATTCTTTTCCTTTGATCTGTGTATGTTTTCACATCAGTACCATACTGTTTTGATTACTATACTTTTGTAGCATAGTTCGAAATCAGGGAGTGTGATATCTCCAGCTTTGTCCCTCTTTCTCAAGATTTCTTTGGTTATTTGAAGTCTTTTGTGGTTCCGTACAAATTGTAGAGTTATTTGTTCTAGTTCTGTGAAAAATGCCGTAGGTAATTTGATAGGGATTGCATTAAATCGGTATATTGCTTTGGGTAGTATGGCCATTTTAATGATATTACTTCTTCCAGTCTATCTATGTTTAGGTCTGTAAGAACCTACAAACAGTCTTCCAAAGTAACTGTACCATTTTGCCTTCCCACCAGCAATGAGTAAGAATTTCTGTTGTTCTGTATCCTTGCCAGCAATTAGCATTGTCCTATTTTTGGATTTTAGCCATCCTAGTGTGGATGCAGTGATGTCCAATATCATTGTTTTATCTTTAAATTCCCTAATGACAAGTGATGTTGAATATATTTTCATACTTTTACTTGTCATCAGTATATCCGTTTTCTGGGAGATACCAATGAGCTGAAATGAGGCAGAGAGGGAGCATGCAAAGATGGTGCCTGCCAGTCTCTGTCCCTAGGGAGTATTTCAGCAGGCCCGTAGATGTGTGTTAAATTAGATGCGTGCTCCTCGGTCACCTTTGCTTTAAGGTAATCAAATAAGCCTGTTTCACAGAAAGTCTGGGTGTCTTCAGTCAGCTGCCTCTGTGCTGGGCTCTGGGGCAGTTGAGCCCATGTGTGAGAACCCTTTAAGAGCCGTTTCTCAGTTCGCCATAGCCTTGTGGGTCTCTTGGAGGAAAACCTCATTGGCGTTCAAAGCCAGATGTTTTGGGGGCTTGTTTCTCAGGTGCCAGTCTTAAAAGTTGAGGTGCCTGATGTGGGTTCAAACCCTTTGCTTCTCAGGGTTGGGATTTTGAGTTCCCTCCCAATTGTGAGTCGCCACACCAGGGGTGGGATTTATGACAAGACTGTGTCTTAGCATCTCCTACCTGCTCAATGTGGGTCTTTTCTTTGCCCAGTGAGTTGGTGTTGCTCAGCTAGTTTTTATTTTCTTTTTTTCAGAGGAGATTGTTCTGTGTGTAGCTGTAGATTCACTGCATGCATAAGAGGAGGTGAGTTCAGGATCTTCCTACATCACCATCTTGAACTAGAACCTGAATTTGAAATTCTTTATAGGAAATTCTTTACAGAAGAAATGCATCAGACCCTCCCTGGCCTTCAACTTTTTCATAATTATATAGATAAAAATACCATATTTTGAAAAGATTCTACATTTCCCCCAATCTGTTTAACTCAGAGTTCCTCTAATCTACCTTTGCTGTAATTTTTTTCTTTGCCACTTTATATGATACCAGATGGTAGTAGTGTTTCTTTTCTTTTTTTCAGCTTGATAGGGAAGTAGAGGAAGGTACTTGGTAACCTAATTAGGAACCTTGCCTCTCCTTTAAAGCTGCTCTGGGGCAGCTGCCTCTGCACATTTGACAGTGGCCTTAGTAGCTCTACCTCTAGAGTTGAAAAATCTTTTAGCTTCTTCAACTCCAACAGGCCATTCCTAGCTCTCTCTCCAGTGTCCTTCTTGTCTGCTCCCATCTTATCTCCTCCCATCCTTGTAAACTTATTTCACCTGCTTTAAACCCAGAGTTGCTAAACAACTTTGTATGGACAAGCATGGTATTTGCTACTTCTGTAGCACAGATCTGTCCCCAAATTCTCACGTTGCCTCTGAGCAATAGCCTGAAAGTCATTTCAAGAGAGACAAGACTCATAGCTGACATAGTAAGGTCACTATAGAGGACCAGTTTTCCATGGTCGACAGTTTATAAAATGGAATTTTGATCCTTATAAATATTCCATTTATCTAAATCAAATTTACTGCCCTTTAGATATAATAAAACAGAGAAAGCTTTATTTTTAAAGGAAACAAAAGTTTAATAATAAAGACAATTTCTATGAGCAAATTTTGAGCCTTTATGAAGATTTTAAATGGAGAGTGTTGAGTAAATAAGCATATGTCCTGAATAATCACTTCTATTATTTTCAATTTAGCCTCTAAGTGGCTAGTTCAATACAAATCTGCTAAGTCTTTTCACTTTTAAATCCTCCTACTAGGATAGTAATATTAGTTTTCTTTGTGGATATTAAAATTTTCTGAAATAACTTCCCTGAGCCAGCAGTTCTGAGGCAGTTGATTGTAATATACAAGCAGAGAGAGAGCCTGGCACAATGGAAATTAAATAAGAATTAGGACACCTACATTTATTACTCAATTACTCAATTTCACCATCCATTTGCAAGATGAGGTAGGGCAAAGCATTTTATTTCCTCACAATTCCAATTTTCTATCTGTAAAATGGGAAGGCTATTACTGTTTTCTAGATAATTTTTCTCATAAATCAGGTTTATGAACAAAGAATGAAAAGTATAGCATAAGTTCAACATATTTAGATAGATTATTCTAATGCCAGCATACTCCCACATTATGGTGGCCCCTTTGGAAACTGGTTTCAGCCTTGCATATTAATATATTTTCATTGGGTAGGAAGTCACATAATTCAGCAATTTGTTAGGCCCTGTCAAAATTACTTTTATTCTGTAGCATAAAATATGACTTGTTTGTTAGGGTAGATAAAGTGTTTTATTAAAAAGGATTCATATCTTTGGGGAACTACAACCATTATGAATATTCTTTATCAAAGATGACAACATTACAAAAACAACAAACAACAAGAGAAAGAAACAAACAAAACTAGATTACTTTAGAAAGGTGCCTTATCTTAGGCCAATACCTTCTCCAGAAACCTGGAATAGTTTCACCAGTTGGCAGCCTCATATATGACAACCATCTTGAATCCCAGCTCACAAACATATTGACAATAATGTAGCAGAACATTATTGTCATTAAAAATATTCAATAAATAATTCTACTCTGCGACAGGAAAATTACAGCGAAATGAAACCCCAAATTTTCCACAGACTCCCAGTGTCTCCGTGAAAGGAAAATTTCCTACTCTCAATCCTTTGATGAGTCTTTCTTTAGCAGAGTTCTTTGTGAACCTTTTCTCTGAATTTATTGTAGCAATCTGTGTGTATTGTCCAACAGTTATTTACCCAGGTCCTCTTTCCTGTTGTATGGTTACTTTGATAACTGCCATACTGCTCAGTGTTGACCATCCTTTGCTGGTCCTCTTTGGACTCTCTTCTTACATAACAAACATACCACTGTGCTGCAAGATGGCGATAGTAGGGCAGGACACGTGTGTGTAGAGACATAGGTGGATGAGAATTCTCTGTACTTTCCACTCAATTTTGCTGTGAAACTAATAGTGCTCTAAAAAATAGAGTTTATTAATTAAAAACAATTTTAACTCTGGAAGCAGAACAGTTATTGATATAGTTTTTAACATTTGAGTGTAAAATGTGTTCACTATTTTATTTCTCTGCAGAATATATACAAAGAAAAGTCCACTAAAAAAATACACACATACACATAATATATATCTCTTTACTTTACTTCAGATATATGTTATGGACTGAGTTATGTCCACTCAAAGTTCATATGTTGAAGCTGTAACCCCCTCAATGCAACTCTATTTGGAGATAGGAGTTTTAAGGAGGTAATTAAGGTTAAATGGTGTCGTAGAGTGGAACCCTAATCCAACAGGACTGATCTCCCCATAAGAGGAAGAAACACCAAGAGAGTGCGTGTACAGAGGAAAGGCCATGTGAGGATTCAGCAAGAACATGTCAGTCTGCAAGCCGGGAAGAGAGGTTACACCAGAAACCAATGCTGCTAGTGCCTTAATCTTGGAGTTCCAGCCTTTAGAATTGTGAGAAAATAAATTTCTCTTGTCTAAGGCACCTAGTCTGCGGCATTCTGTTATGGCAGCCTAGATTAGTATTTTATATATATATATATATTTATATATATGTATATGTATATATATATAGTATTAATATATATGTGTGTATATATGTATAGTACATCTGGTCAAGTACCGTGATCAAAGCAACTTGAACCATCGGATTCATATCACAATGCTACTGTGATGCTGCTGACAAGAACAGCATGGAAATTGTCTCTATCCTCATCTTCCAATCTAATGTCCCCTATTGACCAATTATCTAATGTCTCATATTGGCTGAATTTAAACGGAAGCCAGCTGGCAAAGGAGAAATATAGTTTATAGAGTCCCAGAACAGCATCACACAGCAAAATGTAGAAGAGTAGATATGGAGACAGGAGACAGTAGCTTAATAAACACATTGTATAACAATAAAATTAAGAAATAATCTAAAATGGTAGCACAAGGACTATAAATTAGATACAGAATAAATTTACAGACAGTAAAATTTGCACATTGAAATGAGTTATCAGGGAGACTGTGCTTAGTAAGAAGGAGATTAATACATAATCTTTCTCTGGAGATCTTTAAAGGCAGAAAATAATTTGAATTTGTTGGATAGTTTACCACTTCTATTTGAAGATAGGGAAACACATTATTTAAAAAAATCTATGATTCTAATATTCTTAACACATAAACTTTCTAATTAAAAGGAAGTCCTCTTTATTGATAGAATCATTCTTTGATTCATTGAATACTTACACTCTTGTGTTAAGCAAAGGAATATGACACAAATATGTATCATACATAAATCTTAACTTCAAGATGCTTAGTCGATTGGATGATACCATCTATGCCTGTAAGTAAATAAAATATGAGGTACTATATTTTGTATATGCCAGTTAGATTCTTTATGTTATGGAGTCTCATTGTTTCTAATTGGGTGATATGGTGAGCTATGAACAAATCACTGTAAAAAAAAAAATGTTATGCTTTAATTGGCCAACTCTGCTTCACGTATCTCTGGAGTCAGGAATGAAATGAGATCCAGTTGAAGTAAAGTAATGAAGAGGGGAAACAGTGGTTTGATAGAAGAAAATTGGAGATTTATTGCCAGAAAAGACCACATGTCAGCAAGAGAAAAGATATCTGATAGGTGATGTAATTGTAATAAGGAAAGACACAAATCTTTGGGTGTTCAAAGGTGGAAGAAGGTAGTTCCAAACAAAGTCTTCAAGGAGATGATATTTGGGTTTAGCCAAGAGTAGTGACTTGGGAAAGTAAACTCTCAGAAAAGAGAAGTGAGTGGGCAAAAACGTAAAGAAAATGAAGTGAGGTATGCATGGGAAACATTGCAGTGTGGAGAGGAAACAAGATGTTTGAAGAAAAGTAGTTGGCAGGGGCTGGCCCGATGGCGGAGTGGCTAAGTTTGCACCTTCCACTCAGTGGCCGGGGGTTCGTTGGTTGGGATCCCGGGTGTGCACATGGCACCGCTTGGCAAGCCATGCTGTGGTAGTCATCCCACATATAAAGCAGAGGAAGATGGGCAGGGATGTTAGCTCAGAGCCAGTCTTCCTCAGCAAAAAGAGAAGGATTGTCAGCAGATGTTAGCTCAGGGCTAATCTTCCTCAAAAAAGAAAAGAAAAGACAAGAAAAGTAGTTGGCAACAGATTATGGAGCATTTTAGCAGTCTAAATAATTTAAAGTTATTTCAGTGGGCAGTGTGTAACCATTGATGTTTTCCAGCAAAGACATGGTACGATCATACTAATTAAAGGAGAAAAGTCTGGTAAGAACAATGCTTAGAATAAATAGAATTGGAGAAAAGCAGAGGCAGGAAGACCAGTTAGAAAGTTGTTGCTGTAGTCATAACAGGAAATAATGAGACTGGGACTAATGTAGTAAATTTAGAATGAAAAAAGAGAGGCTGGATTCTTCAGACATTGGAAATGATAGGAGCAGCAGGAATGGATTTGAATGTCAAGGGAAAAGGAGGAATAAAAGATGATTTCTTGTGTATCTAAATAATATCTATTGAATGTCTTTCACAGAACAATGGAACACATAATGGATAGAAGATTTAGGAGAAAGATAATGCATTTTATTAACTCATTTTACAATTTATGTTATTAATTTTTATCAGGGAAATACAAAGTAAAAAAGACTATAATAATACATACGATGTATGTATTAGTTTTCTATTGCTCCTGTAATGAATTATCACAAACTCAGTGGCTTCAAATAACACAAATGTGTTATCTTACAGTTCTGGAGATCACAAGCCCAAAATAGGTTTCACTAGTATAAAATTCAGGTGTCTGCAGGGCTATGTTTCTTCTAGAAGCTCTAGAAGAGAATCTATTTCCCTGTATCTCCTCCTTTCTAGAGGCCACTTACATTCCTTAGCTCATGGCCTCTTCTTGAGTCTTCAGAGATGACAGCAAATATCTTCAAATCTCTTTCCACCTCTCACACAGACTCTCTTGCTGCCCTTGTTAATTTATAAGGAGACTTGATTACATTGGGCCCAACCGGGATAATGCAAGATAAGCTTTCCATCTGGAGAGGCTTAACTTAATTACATTTGTAAAGTCTCTGTTGCCATCTAAGGTAACATATTCACTGGCTCTGGAGACCAGACTCTGGAGAAAAGAAGCCCTAGTCTAACCCAGGAGCTATACCAGGAACCAGCCCGATGCTCACCCCACCGTCAGGTCCCTGAGCAACTCTGGGGCAATCTTCCAACACTCTGGCCATGGGCAGTAACTCCACCTCATCACTGCTGAATGGGTCATTCACAGGCAAATACATCTGATAGGAATCAGGTCTGAGTCGGTTTTAAATCTTGAAACCCCTGCTCACCTTTTCAGGCAGTGGAGCCCATTTCCCTTATAAATGTCTCACGTGCAAATAGTGGCTAGGGCATCCTTTTACACAATAGCTCTGAACCAGGTGGCAAAAAACAAAAAGCTGGGTGTACATTTTTTTGTTTGTTCGTTTGAAGAAACCAGGTGAATTTCTGACGGAGTTTCCTTACTATGGTGGTGTCTGGCTCGGGGCTAGGCAAGGGTTGGCCAAATCCTCCCCATGCTGCCCGGGTCTCAATAAGGTGTGAGCAGAAACAAAAAAGTTTAAGGCTGAGGCTGATACTGTGTCCTGGATGCAACAAACTGGAAAATCATGTTAATTAAGGAAATGAAAATCCCTCTAAACTCTGTAATACTAAACTCTGCAGTTTTGGGGGGAAAAAAAGTCAAAGGAACAAAAATAAAATGCCCAAGCCATAGCTCAGGATGATGCACCCCTGTCCATTCTGAGATGTGGCTGCTGTAATTGGAGTCCTTGATCATCCCTGGACCCAGCCATCATTTGGGGTTGTGAGTGAAGACGACCTCTCGCCTGGCCCCACACTCCTTGCTTGGTGCAGGTCCCAATGATGTCCCAGGAGCATGTCTAGGGGACATCTGGTAGGTTGAAGCACTCAGTGAGGAAGAGGGGGGCAGAGTCTGCTTTTTGATTGGACAGGACGGAAAAACATTCGCCTTCCCTGAGGAGGGGAGCATTACTCTGCCACAATAGTATATAATATGATAAACACTCAGAAGAGACTAAAGGCACACTGGTCCAACATTTCAATATTTTGGTGAATACTGTGTCCTTTTACTTGGAATTTAGAACTATATCAAATTGGGTGGGCAATACCTAAAACAAAGGCTCCACTGAGCTGAGAGATACATTCTGTTTTAAATTACTAAAAGAATTGTAACACTTGGAAACCATGTACTTGATTTTTTTTTTTTTTTTTTGATATTTTAAGACATTGTGGTAACCTGGAAAAAGATGGCCACCAATGTTCGAAGATTCTCATAAATAAAAGTGGTGTCTATTTCCCTAGCGTTTGCATCTAGGCTTAGACACATGACTTGTATTGGCCAGTAGTCAATAGCAACCAGGACACTAGTTGAGGTTTGAAAAGGGCATTCACGTTGAGACTTGCTTTCTCTTGTCTTGTTTTTCCAACAGCACGTGAACAAACCAGGCTGCACTCCTGGATGATGAGAGACCACATGGAGAAGCATCAGCCACCCATGCGTACTAGCCATCCTTGCCATCCCAGCTCAGGGCTCAGGCATGTGGATGGAGTCCTCATAGACCAGCCAGCCCCAGAAAAATGGTCAAGATCATAAGAACAATCCAGTCAGCCACAGAAATGTGAAAAATAATAAATGCTCTTTTTTTTTCCGAGGAAGATCAGCCCTGAGATAACATGTGCTGCCAATCCTCCTCTTTTTGCTGAGAAAGACTGGCCCTGAGCTAACATCCATGCCCATCTCCCTCTACTTTGTATGTGGGATGCATACCACAGCATGGCTTGCCAAGCAGTGCCATGCCCACACCAGGCATCCGAACCGGTGAACCCTGGGCTGCCCAAAGTGGAACATGCGCACTTAACTGCTGCGCCGCTGGGCTGGCCCCAATAAATGCTTTTTTTAAGCCACTAAGTTTTGAGGTGGTTTGCTTGGCTGCAAAAGATAATGGTTACAGAAATTGCTGTTGTGGCGCTCATCTAGTTTTCAAAGGCAGCTATCTGTGACAGAGAGCAAAAACTCTCTAGAATATGGTTGCACTTTTGTTTATCTGGGGAAGTTTTTATTTCTCCAGCATATGTGAAGGATATTTTCCCTGGATAGAGTGTTCTTGGCTGAAAGTTTTTGTCTTTCAGAATTTTGAATATGTCATTCCACTCTCTTAGCCTGTAAAGTCTCAGTCAAGAAATCTGCTGAAAGCCTGATAGGGGTTCCTTTGTAAGTTATTTTCTTCTCCCTTGCTGCCCTTAATATTTTTTGTTTGTCATTGACCTTCACCAGTTTTACTACTGTTTGCCTTGGAGAAGGTCTTTTTACGCTGACGTAGTTAGGAGTTCCATTAGCTTCTTTACTTGTATTTCCAGCTCCTTCCCTAGGTTTGGGAAGTTCTCAGCTATTATTTCTGTGAACAAGCTTTCTGCTCCTTTCTCCCTCCCCTCTCCCTCTGGAATAGTGATAATCCTTATGTTGCATTTCCTAATTGAGTTGGATATTTCCCAGATCATTTTTTCATTTCTTTTTAGTCTTCGTTCTCTCTCCTCCATCTGAAGTGTTTCTATATCTCTGTCCTCCAAACTTCTAATTCTGTCCTCCATAATGTCAACTCTGTTATTCAAGGATTCCAGATTTGTCTTTATCTCATTTATTGTGTTTTTCATCTCCAACATTTCTCATTGGTTTTTCTTTATAGTTTCAATCTCTTTTGTGAAGAATTCCCTCTGTTCATTAATTTTATTTCAGTTTTCATTGAACTGTCTTTCTGAATATTCTCGTAACTCATCAAGTCTTTTTATCATAGCTATTTTGAATTCTCCATCACTTATATTGTAAATTTCTGTGCCTTCGAGATTGATTTCTGAGTTCCTGTCATTTTCCTTCTGGTCTGGAGTATTAATATACATCCCCATATTATTTGATGGGGTGGATTTGTACCTTCACATATTAGTAGTATCTGGTTGCATGCAGATCCCACCTACTGCCTCTGTAGGTGGGGGGCAGGAGCTGTGTATTCTGAACCCACCATGATCGCTCACATCTGTGCCTGTCCATTGGAACCTGTGCTGACAGGGCCCATCTGAGATTGCCTGCTTGCAGCTGCTGCTTTACTAATGTATGGGCAGGTGCTCTGGCAGGGGTCCCTTGCTCTGGCCAACTGGCTGAGCTGGTGCATCGGGCAGGGGGAGGGGCGCTTTATTTTGTGTGTGCGATCCTGGGAACATTTTCACTCTGCCATCACTATCTGCCCTCCTGGGTGCTGGCTTGATGAAGATACCCCCACAATAGCTTAGCCTCCTCTGTGTGGAGCTTTCCCATGGCTGGTAGGCAATTGTGAGAATGAAGATGTTCCTTGGAGAGCCACCCCTCCCCCTCTCCTCTCAGTGCTGTGTGCAGTTCCATGCCATAGGTAGCTGCCAGAGAGGGAGAGGAGATCCCCTTACCTCCTTCTACTTCCTGCTGGGCAGTCTAGCACCTCCCCCTTCAGACATATGGCTGTGTATGTCTCTCAGATGTCTTTTGTGTTATGGGAATGTCCTCTGTTGGTTTATGAATGTCCTTTTTATTGTATCCTGGGGGGAGTGGAATCTAAGGGAAGAACTCACTCTGCCATGATGCTGATGTCACTCTGCACTTTTTATCAGATGACGTGAATTGACAAATAGTGTTTATCTTTATTGTTATATAAAATAATACTTTGATTTGGTACTGTATCATTTCTGAAAGGTCATGTTGGACTCACAAAGCTGAGTAATTAAAAACCTCTAATCTCCTTGAGCACTTTAACTATCTAGTTCATTCCAGCCTTGTCAGTCCAGGATAAATGTTTTTGAGTGCCTACTATGACTATCTGTCAAATTCTGCCAACCACATCTCGTTGCAGCCTCCTTGAGGAGCACAGCTACTCATGTCAAGTAGGAGAGCCCAGGTTCAAATGCTTTGAACACTTGACAGATTCACAATCTAAAATCATGGTCCTATTTTCTCCATCTTTGTATGATTTTTTTAAAAAAGTTAAGTCCATCCCAGGGTAATGCATTAGAGAAAAAAATAAAAAGAAAGATATCATATTTCACTCCAAAAAACTCAACTCAAAAGAGTAGTCCTTCCCAAACAAAAAGAACATGGCAGCTATTCTTCGGTGTTTCTTTTACTATCTGAACAGGACAAGGCATTTAGTATGATCCAGATTTGTGCTACTTCTTGTTGATGTTTATTGTTCAAAGGGAGATAATTTTTGAGATAGTTAACCAACATATTTTTTTATTTACTGTAAGTCTTGTCATCCTGTAGCTCCTCATCCATTTAATCAAAGACATTCCCAATTTAAGAGGAGGAAAGAGGCATCTTAGAACAATGGGCTTGCTTAGGAAGTGGCTTCTTATAGACATAGCAAAAATAATAACCAGAGAACAAAGGTCTGAACACTTTACATATCTTTACTGTTTATTTTTCCTTCTATTTTGTACATGTTGACCTAAATTTTAGGAGAAAGGTATATAATACTTCTTTTTTCCTAAACTATAGCATGAAAAAATAAATATTTCAGGGTAGTTGATACATACATAAGTGGGAAAAATGTGGATTATTTTACCAACAATCATAATCTTACATATATGGTATCCGGTTTAATTCTGAAGAGAATGTTTTCAGTTCTCATTGAGAAAGTATACTGCTGTAATATCAATAGCACAATGGAGAATACTATACATAAATTCTTTTCCATGTTACTGAAACACATTTGACTTTAAATATAATAGAATTCAGGTTTCCTTATAAAATGAAAGAATAGTTTATCAAACTTGGAATAAGTGACAATTCAATATAAGTTTCTATTTTTTTATTTTTTAACATACAAAGTGTAAAGAAAGCAATATAA
This sequence comes from Equus przewalskii, assembly GCF_037783145.1. Lineage (NCBI taxonomy): Eukaryota > Metazoa > Chordata > Mammalia > Perissodactyla > Equidae > Equus > Equus przewalskii. The sequence continues at coordinate 21,178,635 of NC_091850.1, forward strand.
CAAGAATTTCATACATAAAAACTTCTGAAATATAAAAATTCAATAATTTTTTCCATTTAAATAATCACATTAGAAATCAATCTCTTTCAACCCTATAAATAAATTAAATGTCCTTTCCAACATGATTCTCTGTAAATTAGAATTTTTTTAAGTTGCCCTTCTGGGAATAATCTTGGTGCTGTCAATTTCCAGTTTGAGGAAAGTAATTGTTGAGCACGGTTCCCAGGGCAATGGATACCGTCATGTTTTTAATAACCATTTTATGAGCATTTTCAATTTTACCTTTTTTTCATTAAAATATTTTGCCTCTAGCTCTTCCCACTTCTCTTACTCTATATATGCTTATTTTACATAAAACTTTTACAAACCTGGTTGATCATGGTCATAACTTTGTAATAATGGCATTGTACTAACTTATTTTTATGGGAATTTTACTCAAAGGACTAAAAATCACTTACATATCGTATTAATTCATCATATGTCATTTCAGTGAGGCTGGATAGATATTGGCTTTTTTCACAGATAATATATTTTAATCCTTTAATATTTAGAGTAAAAGGAATATCCCTAGGAGTGAGGACATCGAAATGTATTATACAATGTGTGATTGTGCTTAATATTAACACCTGAACGCATATATGCATATTTATATTTATACTCATATGTTCAAATATTTACTTGTAAAAATATTTTACATTGCTTTAGCAAATGATATCACAGCATCACACACATGTAGCCAAGTAAAATACAAAGAATATGCTATGAAGGAGCACAGATGTGACAAGTAATTTTATCTACATGTTTACATCAGTCCCTTAACTCATATCTTTTCTTCCAGTCTCTACCTCTGAAATTATTCTCTGCTTTTCTTCTAGAGTGAGTTCTCTATTTGCAAATATGACCATTTTATTTCCCTACTTAAGCCACTTTAATAAGGTTTAAATTTTCTACTGACTTTCAGAAATGTTAAAAGTTATTAGGGAGACATTCTTTGCCTCCAACAAAATGGCTCCTGCCTCTCTCCAGTCTCGTCTCCCACCATTCCATACACCTGCTCTACACTCCAGGCATATAAGACCGCTCATTGTCACCCCACTTCACTCTGAAGTTTCACAACTCTGTAGTGGTTTTTTGTGTACTAGCTCCTTACCATTAATGACTTGCCTTTCTTATTCAGGTTGTGAATCTTTCAAAACACATTAAGCAATTTTTCCTCTTGGGAGCCATTTCTAATTTACCCATGCAAGGCTAATCACTTCTTATTTTTTGCCAATAGTGTGCCAATTATTCAATTAACAAGACGTAATGAAGAGTATTAATGAACGTACTTTTAATTAAATTATTTGTTTCGCCTAATGGATCATGAGTACCTTGGCAGTAAAGACTTATTCATCTTTGTATTTAAAGAACCCAACAGAGTCATTCAAAACAGGAAGTCCTCACTAATATTGGTTAAAACAATTATATATATAATTACAAAATTATATATATAATATATATGTAATATACAAATATATTCTTAAAGTGTTAAACTGGAGAAATTTATTACAAAATTAACTTTATTTTCTTTGATCTTCAAGTACAGAAAAGCATATTGAGTCTCTTTACTTTGGAGAAGGAAGCATGTTAATTTTTCATCAGAAATAACTTTTCCCTGTTCACCTTACTCTAAGAGGACTAGCATATAGTCTTCAGTTTTCCAACAAATAAGACAAAGATATGAATTAGAGCGTCTAAATTGCTTCACATTTTATTTTTTTATAATTCTAATAAAGTGCTTTATATTCCATATATAAAAACTAATTGTAGCCAACCTTGGACTGCAGCTTTCAGGGAGCGATATATTGAGCCAAACACAAAGGAAAGGTAGCAGGAATTGTTGTTAGTGCTGTGTAGTTGATTCCAACTCCTAGCGACCTTGTGGACAGCAGAGTGGGACCTTGCCTGGTCTTTTCATGCCATCCTCTCACCTTCCAGTGTATCTTAGACAGTGCTCTGCTGCTCTTCATAAGGTTTTCACGGCCAGTTTTTTCAGAAGTGGGTGGCCGGGTCCTTCTTCCTCATCTGTCTTACTCAGGAAGTTCTGCTGAAACCTGTCCACCACGGGTGACCCTGCTAGAATTTGAAATACCAGTGGCACAGCTTTCAGCATCACAGCAATATGCAGCCACCACAGAATGACAACCGACAGTTGGGTGTGTGGATCCCTGACCAGGAAATGAACCCAGGCCACGCTGGTGAGGGCGCCCAATCTTAACCACTAGACCACCAGGACTGGTATTAGGAATAGATTTTGTGATTTTATGTTCTTTAAAAAAACTATATTTTCATGACTTATTTTAATGATTTCAGTTAAGATTGTATTTTAAATTTTACTTATCAAATTATGCAATTTTTAGTTGAATCTCAATAACATTTGAATCTTGATCAAAATAAATCCCACTCATCATTTTTATTATAATGCTCAATACTCAGCACTTTCCCCCAAGAAAAGTCATGAGTTTTAACTTTTAAAAAAATGGCTCACAAATAAAGATAAAAATAAACAACAAAATATTCAGCTTTATTTTTGGAAAGAAATTTTTTTCTTTTGCCAGTGTAGAAATAAAATTATCTCTCATTCATGTTTTTTTCTAAATATTTTTTATTCTAAATATACAGAGAAGAAGAAACTATCCATTGTTTTCCTTTTCCTTCAAGAAACATCTAATTTTTTTCTTTGGTTTTAAATAATTTTATATCTGTAACTAAAATATGTATTTCTTCTACATTAATCTGATTCGCAAGAAATGGAGAGATTTTTTTATTTTGTTGTATTTTAATTTAATTTAATAGTCAGAGAAAATAAGCCTAGTTTTTAATCACATCTCAGTAGAATATTTGACTTAAGTGAATATTTAAAAATAGCTATAAGAACTCTTTCTAAAATTTAAAGAACAATGGAAAATTCCAACCACAGAGATTTGTGTACAATTGTTTTTCACTTGTAAGTACTTTGTCCATAAAGGAGAGGAACCAATGGCAATGACCGTCCTCCTTTTCTCTTCTGCCTTAGAAAAATCCCAGAGAACAAATGGTTGATTTAACAGATGTGTTCTATTGTAGCGCTGATTTTAAGTTCCTGGGTATCTAAAGCCTAACAGAATTTTGTTTTTTTCACATGCTGTTTTCAGATCCCCTCTCCCCCAATTTATTTTGCAGTTGTTGGTTGCTGTTGGTCTATCACAATGCAGGAAATCCAAGAGAACATTAATTTTCAGTATACTATTTAGAATAGAATGATCATACAGAGATGACCCAAACTTGGCATGGCCTGAACTGAATTTATTAGGCTGATAAATACCTTCCCAAAAAGTGTCATTTCCCATCTATGAGCGACATCAGCTTTCAGACTATCACTGAACCCGAAACCTAAAAATTATTTGCAACTTCTTCCTGCTTCTCCTCTTGTATCAAATAAACCTCGTAACAGTTCTGATATGTCTCCACCTCTTACTCCATTTCGACGGTCATAAGACAGATCAGATATAGGTATCTTGAATGGATATGACAATATACTGAACACAGTGAGAAACCTTGAAGAATGAAACAATATCTCCTCTGGGATGACGACTAGCTCGGCTTAAAGGAGGTGTGTGCCGCAACTTCAGTGCTCTCCTTCTGTAACTCATCCCCCTGCGCGTGTAGGCATCCTTCTAGATCCTCTCTAATTCGCCCATGGAACTTGAGGGGCAAGGAGAAGTGATGCAAACAGCTGATGCTTATGTTGCTTGCTACGGCCTGATTAATAAAGTCTTTTCTAGCTATTCCAGGAGTCTTGTGTCTTCTACTAAGAAGTATGAAATAGTAACGTGTTGATTTGTTATGTGGTAAATCAAGTAAAATTAATCTTAGATCTGATATCAGTTTTTTAATGTTGAACATACGCCTATATCACACAGCAATCCCATTCTTAGGTGTTTATCCAAGAGAAGTGAGGACACATGCCCATATAAAGATCATACACAAACCTTTTAGCAGATTTGTTTATAATCACCCCAAGCTGGAAAAAATCCAGTTAAATGCCCGTTAACTTTGAATGGATAAAAAAAAACTATGGTACATCCATAGAATACTACTCAGCAATAAAAAGGTACAAACTAATGACACACGCAACATGATGAATCTCAAAAGCATTATGCTAAGTGAAAGAAGACATATACAAAGTCTCCATATTATATGATTCCATTTATATGAGAGTCTGGAAAAGGCAAAATTATAGGGATGGAAAGCACATTAGTGATTACAAGGGCCAGGGAGGATAGTAGGTGAGAACTGACTGCCAAGGGGCACAGGGGAATATTTTGGGGTGATGAAATATTCTATAACTTGACTGTGATAGCAATTATACAACTGCATGTATTTTCAAAATTCATTGAACTTTATTTACACTTAAAAAGGGTGAACTTTTTAAAACTATATTTCTATGAAAAATGTTAGCTGAAAGTTCAGTTAAATGTTTGTTTTTAAGTCAATATACTTATCAGAAATTTAAATACTCGGCAGGTAAGGAGAAATGAGAAATGTAAAGTTCCTACTGTTAGTCCCTTTGCTACAGAGAAAAGCGTGTTTCCAGAAATAAGTATCCCTAGTTTCAAATCCTGGCTCTCCTACTAACAGTGGGCCATATCTCCTACTTCTGGGATCTGAGATTGCTTTGGGACTAAAATAAGAAGGTGGACTATGGTTGATTTCTGAGGTGAGTTTCAGTATTTAATCGTTCCTGTTAGAGCCTTAAGAACTATTCGCACAAACTGCCTCTACTGAATACTTATTGCCTAGAAGGTCCACTAATATTCCCTTCAGATGTGGAAAACTACTAACATCTAATAGGGTTTAGTGGGCTAATTAGGAGACTAAGGTGGTTGTTTTAAATAAATGTATTGGGTTAGCCTGAGCATTATAAAATTTAAAGTAATTAGTGAGCAAAGACTAAGACAGTTTCTGATAATTCCTCAGATGTTACCAGTGGATGTCCTGATACTTTTCTTTCTCGATTACATTTGCAAATTTTGGCTCCATGCCTGGATAAAGTTTGTTCAACTTCTTACCAGGGAAGCTGAATTCTTCTCTCTGATGTGGTGGGGAGAGAAGTTCAGTGAACTGCCCAACTCTTTTTTCTTGTGTAAATTGAGACTCTTCATCAGGATTCCCAGTTGCCAACTAATTCAGCTTGGCAGAAGATGTAAAGAGACTCAAAACGTTTGCAGCTGAAATGAAATTCAGTTGCTTTCTCTAGAGAACAAAGAGAGTTTTACCCTCAGACTTCTTTACTAGTGAAGATGCATTTACTGAACTCCCGACGTATCTCGTTCAAAGCATTCACTCTATCCAATTCCATTCTATATAATTTCAGCACTTCCTAAGTGTTATAGTTTAAAAAATAGTATTGGAATCTGTTGTGGTAGTTTAAACTTCATTTGTAGTAACTCCCACAAGAGGGCTACCAATTCCATCCCTCTTGGTATATTTTATAAGAACATGGATCTCAAACTTAAGTTTTCGTAAAAATCATAGAGAGGATTTATTCAAATAAAGTATTGAACTCATCCTCAGAGAGTCTGATTCAGTATTTCTGAGGTAGGATCTGAGAATCCTTTTTAATCAAGCACATGGGTGATGTTGATGCCAATTATCATTTGACCATATTGAGAATCCACCCCTCCGTATATTCACTTAGCAGGATTACTAATATTAACAGGGGTTTTGTGTTTCCTTTGACTCCAACATCCAATCATCTGTCAAGTTCCATGGATGCCCACTCTTCAGTGATGCTCATTCCCATTGATCTGTCCATTTCTGTTGGCATAATGGTAGGACAAACATTCACAGGTCTTCACTATGACCATTACAATAGCATCCTGAATCCTTTTGACTTTATTCTTGTCCTTCCAAAACATTTCATGTGTGATTGACCTCCTATAACTTGTTTTGTGACATTCCTTCATTCAAAAACTTTTCAAATCCCTTTAATTTTTTCTTAGTAAAGTTCAAAACTGTCATTCAAGCTCTTTATGATCCAAACTTATCCTGAATACTCAGTGTTATGCTATAATCTTCTCCTTGCCTGAAATGCCATCGTTTGCCATCTCTACCTGACAAAATCCCACTCAATCCTCTAATCTCTCATTCAAATATCTGTCTCCTCCATGCAGCACTTCCAGTCCCCTAAAGCATAAATCAAAACTGTTGAGTCCAAAATGAGGAAGACAAAGACAGAGCCAGGAACTATGCAGAATCAGACTCTTCAGCCACGGAATTTTGAGTCCTCCGTGACAAGGTAGGGCTTATTTTACATCCTTTAAAAATTATGCACAGGAAGGTGGTTGCACTATTAATGTCAATTGCTATGACTTATTCTCTCCTAACACCCTATAAATTACTCAGCCATTTTGATTTTTTAATGTAATGCTTATTGAAGTAAAGCATACCTAGAGAAAACTGCACTAAACGTAAGTGTGCAACTAGGTGAAATTTCACAAAGTAAATACATCCGTGTAACCAGAACCCACGTGGGGAAAGAGCACATGACCAGCAGCCCAGAAGCAACCTCATGGTCCCTTCCTATTTCCATTCCCCCTCAAAGGTAACCATTATCCTGACTTTTAGCACCATAGATTAAATTGCTTGTTTGTGAATCTAACATAAATGAAATCACATTGTATGCGCTATTTTGTGTCAGGCTTCTTTTTCCAAGAGTTGTGTTTGTGAGATTCACCTACATTGTTGCGTTTTAGCAATAGTTCCACTATTCTAATTGCTATATAGCAAGCCATTGTATAAATGTACCACAATTTATCTACTCCATTCGTAAGGGCGTTAGAATTGTTTCCAGTTTTTTACTTTTACTGATAAGGTTACTATAAAGATTTTATACATGTCTTTTGATGATTACATGCAAGCGCTTCTGTTGACTACCTAGGAATGGAATTGCTGTGTCAAACACTATTAATTTTTTTTCAAAATATTTCACCAGTGCAGAGTCTTCAGCCTTCTTCCACTGAATTCATTAATTCAAGCTCAGATAATTTCTAATTGGTACTAGCAACGTCACTTCAGAACTGGTCTTCCTGCCTTTATCCATCAATACCATCCATTTTCCCCGATTTTGATAGAGAAATCTATATAAAATACAATTTTAATCATGTCTTCAATACCTGAAAAAATTTTTACAGATTCCTTGTTACTTACAGAAAAAAATGAAGTTTTATAGCTGGCGTACAATTTACTCCAGGATCTTGCCAGTGCCAACTTTTTATCCTCATAACCTGCAATTCTACTTTTCATAGCTACTATTTCATTTCAGTGATCTAAAATTTCATTACAGCCATTCTTCTAATATATTTAGTCAATAAGGACCTTAACTTGAGTGTAGAGGTGTTTTCTTTTTGTTGATTTTAGGGAGATTCTTCTTGGCATAGAGGTCACTCCCATTGAGTTCTGGCCTCATGTAGGCATTGTCTGAGTCCTTGGCTTATAAAAGATTTTGGTATTCTTTAGGTTATTTAACAAATACATTTGGAGACCCTAGGCCTTCAATTTGACTCACAGAAGGTTCAGAATGCTGTGTTGACCCTTTAGAGGGGGAACAATATTGATTGAGGGGTCCTGGTAGGCTGAGTCTCCAGGTAGGATTAAGTAGTACAGGTTGTAGAACTACCGAAGATTACATGAAAGAAGCCTACTGAATAATTATTGGAGACGTCCTTTGAGAAGGCCATGATTGGGCTGAGGGATGCAGGAGGCAACCAAAGCCTCTCTTAAATTTCCAGAACTTTTTCTCTATCTGAAGGGCATTTTTCTCAGGAGGCAGGGAGGGACTGGAGGACAAAGTTATGACTATTCTTGACTGAAAGATTATTTGATGGGAAACTAAAACTTTGGCAACAACTGAATTGGGAAAGTTGATATGAGTCAAGACTTAGAATTCATCTCTACAGTGGAGAAATAGCAATCCTTGTAGATTAAGTGGACCACTCCAGTGAGGGCAATTAAGCCAGAGAGGAATAAGATGGCATATGCCCTGGCAGGCAAATGATCAAATTTGGGGGCTGGGAAAAAGAAAAAGAGGATGAAGTTAGAAGATAAGAGAACAAAGAGCCATGGACTCAGTCTAAGAAAAGTTTGACAATAGGAATTCAGCTGTAATCAATTTGAATAAGTAAATAGAATTTCATACGAAGCTAATGGTTGTTTGAACAAGAATGTTCTCAAGATATTCTCCTGCCAGAGACCTCACCTAATCTTCCCCAAAAATGGAAGGTTTTTAATCTGCAGATTAGGCAAACATAAAGAGTTGACTGATAGATTATGGGATAGATCTCAGAAACACTGAGACACATCTATAGAATAACTCCTCTGATCAAAGACAGTCTTATTTTTGTAGGGTTCAGTGCAAATTTCAGCCTCTATAGTGTTAGCCTCAGTTTTTTGCTTATTTTGTTTATACGTGGAGTTTGAGATTAAGCTTAATATTACATTACTGCAGGAATCCCCACTGGATTATTTGGCTGCTAGAATTTGGTAGGATCTGGACGGGTCTTTGATGGGTAAATGTTTATCCAAGAGCCATGCTGAATACTTATTAAGATCCAGAATTCTGGGCCCCTCCTCAGTCTAATTGGCTTGAGGACCTCCACTGGGTGGAGGGGTGGTAGAAAACAGGAAACTACATTATAAAATAAGTGCCCAGTTGATTCTTTTGTGTAAGAAAATTTGAGAGACTCTATTTAGACAGGGCTCAAAATGTGACAGAAATAGAGTTAGTTTAAGAGTTAGTAGAGGGCAGACTTGAAAGAATTTAAACTAAACTCTTAGGAGGGATTGAGAAATTACTATCCTAGGGTCAGGACAGATGACTAGTACACAGATAGCTCAAATTAGAAGAGTAAATTCAAAGTCAAACAAAAATAGGATGGCATGAAGAGATCTGGTCCAACCTAATGGAAAAGATGTTAGGCAGAGGTAGAATCATTTTTGAAAGAGTTACTCAACATGGGAATTTGGCTTGTAGGCTACTTTTAATAATCTTGCACAAATTTTCAAATTGGAATTCAGTACTCTTCCTCCTTTGTGATAGTTGCTCCTATGGGGCTGGAGAACCCTCCTAATTCCCTCAAGAGCTTGTGGTACTCTGTCCGTAGGGAGGACCATGTCTGCAGCCTGGGTCGCTGCTTGAGAATGTCTGTATTCCCAAGGGTGAGTATTTTGGTGTAGACTTAGTCTTTTGCTTCACAGTCTGGTTAAGTGTGTGTGTGTGTGCATGTGTGTGTGTGTGTATTTCTAGCCACCCCCTTCCTTATCCAAAGTTATGAATCTTATCTGGGTTGTAGACCCTGAGAGTAACGTTATGTATTAATGTTTATTCATAGCAGTTGACTTTTATAATGCCAAAAAAAGCGCTTTTTGTAATAATTTATTGTATAATATATAAAGACAGATAAAGGTCTTAAAGAAGGGAGAAGATTTTTTTTCTTCCAATAAAAACATCAGGGGATTTTTTCCAATATCTTTCCATTTTCTCTTTTCCCTCTGGCTCTCTCAGCTTCTTCCATTTGTTCTTTCTTTTCCATCTTCTCTTTCCTGCAATAATCTACTTTACAGTATTCTGTTATAAAAAAATGTATGTGTATTTGTGTATTGGAAACAAAGAATTAATGTGTTAATGATTAATAAAACCTTAATGCTACATTAAAGATAAAAGCATTTGTTATAATGCATTTAGAAAATTACTCTGTTATCTGGGGATATAAACGTCGGTTTGCTTCAATAACTATCTCTGGCTTCATTATCCTAACTCCCTCAAAGTTTATTCTATCAACTGCAGTTCGTCACAGGAATTTCTAAATGCTCACTTTTGAAGAAGCACTTTCAAGAGTACAAAATAAAACCTACTGGCTTCAACCTCTACTTTGCAATTAATAGAGTAGTTCCTATCAGTAACCACTGGGAGGTAGCACATGTATTGTGTTTTCCTTTTTTTGTATAAAGTTGTGAACTAAGAGTTCATATTACCTGAAGTTAATGATAGTATTTTTTATTATCTGCATTAAATTTTCGTTAAAATAGATAAGTAATAACTATGGTCAAATTGGTGAGCAGTTAAACAGTACAAGCAAACAAATGCGAGCCATGCCATGTTAGGAGGTTCATATTTTCCATTGAGGAAAATATATACAATGTTGACTAATTGAATATTTTGCCATTCTCCATCACTTTCTGAAAAATGAAGTAACAGGAAGTCTTCGTTATATACGTACAATTTGAGAACAGTTTAGAAACAAAAATAGTTATGGCTACATGCCTGAGTTAGAAAATATCATCAAATATAGGAAGCTAATTTACAGGCCTGCACAAGCACTATCACAAGCACTATCTCAGGGGAAATATATCTGTCCTCTGCATAGATTTTCTTTTAATACCCATTAAATTGTTACTGTTACTAAAGTGTATTACTAGAAATTTGGAGACTTACCATAGTAAGTCAACTTCCTGTTTGTAACATACTATTTCAAGCTTTGTTAATGTGGAAATTAACCTCAAAGCATTTTTTTCCCATAGAAGTTAATACCTTTAAAAGTGTCAAATATTTTGAATTTTTGCCTGTTTTAGACACATCAAATAAAAAGCATTTTTGCTCAATGAATTTGCGGTTAAGTTTTGACTAATGTTGAATTCTAATTCACTTCTTTCTTAGTACTTAGCTATAATTCAGTATGTATAATGGAGAAATATTTTGTGGTAAAATTATAATTCATAAATCTATCAGAAAAATCACAAAATTAATTCATCAAGCACAAGTAATTTATTATCTGCCACATGCAGTCTTTAATCGAAACAAAATCTTGAAATAGATCTTTATTAATTTACTTATGGAGAATTTTTGTACTTTTACTAGAAAAAAACACCTTCCAGAAAAAAAAAAGAAAGAAAATAAATGAGAAAAGGTTTATGTGATTGTTTGATTAGCAAAAAGAGGATATATTTTACCAGCCATGGTTAAGAAATATCAGAGTGCCTAAAATGATATTTAAAGACTTTTTCCTTAATATTGAGTTGGACTTTTAGAAAATAAAGAGTAATATTTATTAGTTATGTTTACAATATTAAATTCAATAGCTACTATATTTCTATCGTGAATATCTTATACTTGTTATTACGTGAATATGTAAACTCCATGATTATTATAATGAATCAATCAGAAAAGAACACTGAGATGCTGGTTTTTGCTGTATAATTTATGGTTATTTGGAGCCTACTAGACAGAATAATAAAGAGTATTATCTTCTTGTGTTTTAATCTGATGATTTCTCCTCTCATTACCCAAATCTGTCTACAAAAGTACCAGAGCATGTTCTTTTATCTCTCCAGGTCATCCCTAGACATGAATTCAAATAAAGCCCAAATGTATGATAACCAGAAAAAGAGTAGAAGCTGTCTTAACCAACCACCACCATAACTTACTCACTAGTTCTTTTAGTTTTTGCATTACCCTCGAAAACAAAATGCACTGAAGTTTCTGGCACACTGAATACTTATAATGAAGAGTTTGCCCACCTTTAAACCTGCTGACTTCTAGCCTTATCTCTTGCTCAAATGCTTATCTAGTGCATCAGTCAGGTTTGTTAGTTTCCTAAAATAGGGCATGCTCCAGATAGTTTAAGCAGAAAAAATTATATATCCAAAATATGAGACGGCACACAAAAACTCCAGGAAAGCCAGAATTGCAGCCTTTGAGGCAGGAGTGCTCCAACATTTGAGGAGCTGGAGCAATGGAGCAGGAGTGGAACTCTAGCCATGATCTCCATTCTCTTCTCACAGCTGATTCCATCTCACTCAAAAGGGGCCTCATGGACGTTTGTGTGGACACCCCAGTCCAAAAAAGTCTCTTGTGACCTAAAGATACATAGCTATGGTACAGTTAGCCTTCAAGAAGACTGACCTAGTAGGAAACTTGAAAAGGACTGACAAAAAGCCCCTTTGAAGAGAAAATACTGGGGTTTTGAGTTGCCAAAGTATGTTCTAGAATCACATACTTCAGGTAGCTACTTCCTGTTCATTGTAGGGACTGCTGGGACTTCACAGGAAGGGGCATGACCAAAACAATGCGTCAGTTGCCAGAGTCAAAAAGTGACATTGCTTGGAGGCAATGCAGTCGGGCACACGAAGCTACTAACATCAATGTTAATAACTGGCAACCTCATACCAGAATCTCTGTCACTCCTGCTGCAAATCTTCCTCACAATTCCCATCAGAAAATCAATCTTTGTAGCTACTGTTTCTCCACAGAAAGAGAATCTAGGTGATTAACATCCTTCCTAATGTGCCTACATCTTAACTGCAAGGGAGCTTGACCAAGAAAATTTCCAGCTTGAGGGAAGCCTAACTCAGAATGTGGGAAGTTCTCCACATCCAGGAAGAGCGTTCAATATTTCTGCATGGCACCAAAGACATCCTCAATGTTCACTAGCCTTAGGGTTAATTGTTTTTTTTCCCAAAGCAGTTTAGGTCGGTTGCACTTATGCAATTATATAATTTAAACAAATATTACGTAAACTCATGAAAAGTCAGTATGCAAGGGAGAAAATTATTTCTTTGAAACTTTTGTTGAGTAGTTTGGAAAAACTTGATGAAGGTGAGTTGCTTTTAAAATACTATTAAATTAGGTGTGGGTGGAAAAATCATTAAACTCTAAAACAGACTCTGCAGTTAGATTGCTTCTCAGTGGTTTTAGGTTAGGTCTTCATTTCACTTTAAAGAAAGTAAAATTTGAAATCAATTGTAGATAGCCCATTATGGGCATGGATAATGAAGGAAAGACAATAGGTTACTTCAGTCAGCAGATCCATATTTTTTTAAAAAAGGTGTTGGCTCTACATCAGAAGGTTATTAGCACAGCGTTTATTAGCTGGTTTGAAAATTGGGAGGAAAACCTCATGATGTTGAGCCCTAGAGTAGAGATATCCATTAATCAACCTGATACTCAAAATCTTACAGAAGCGTTGGAGCTGTTTATTGATTGAAAATAACTTCCCAATGAGCAAACTTTATTTTATGATCCCTCACTTGAATTGACTTTTTTTCGCTTAATCAACTGTTTAATCTTGATCCCATTGGATAAGATGGATCTCCAATATATTCAGATAATTAAAGTTATGTTTGTTACTTGAATTCTTGTGTTAGGTTACTTTGTCTTCGCTCTAGATTAATTTCCTGTAGCTTCAGTTGTACCATATTTAAGAAAATGAGTGAAACAACAACCTCAAATTATTTTTGCCAAATTTTCACAGATAAAGTGAAATGAAGAATGGAAATTGTTGCATATAATTAATTAATTAAATTCTACTTTAAAGAAGAGGGATTGGCAACTTTTACGTGTCTGCTTGGTTTAAGTTACTATTCTTATATGAAAGGCAACTGAAACAATTATGTAGCTAATTATCCTTTTCATTTTATCACATTCTACACTCTTAGGATCTGTGTTATGCATTTTTTTTGCTTTTATAACTGTATATACCATCTCAATTAGCTGTTATTCAAAATTAACAAACACTTTGGAGGCATGCTCCTTTCAAAATGATGTTTTCCTGACACAGTTGTCTTACATTGTTTCCCATGAAACAACTAGCTCTGGTCTTAATTGCTATTTCTTGTTCCTAATATTTATCTAGACTTGGTCTTCTGACATTTATTTCTTCCTAGATATTTCCTGATTCTTGTGCTCGGTTCGTGTCCTCATTCTGGCCTAACCACGTTTGCTAAGAATTGGTGATGCTCTTAAGGCCAGCTCTTAAGCAGAACCCCTGCTGTGCCTTGATGACTAGATTCCAGGTTCTAGCTGAGTGCAATTCACATTCATGGCCATGCCCTACTCTTTTATATCCTGCTTGGTTATAACTTTCCTAATTCTAGCTCCTCGCTTCCCATTCATCACTTGCTGAACCCAAATACCTAGAATTTTCAGGGAACTGAACTATCTCAGCATATAGCTATTAATCCTCTTTGGTTCCTGGTATCATTTGTCTTTCCCTTGTGCTGCTCTGCTGTATTTATTTTTCCTTTATTTTTGTGTATCATCCCATATTTCAGAAACAAATTGATTCTATCCTGTCGTTTTTAAGCAGAGCTCCATCCGTTATACCTTAGCATTTTTATCAGTCAGGATTGCATCCAGCTGCATATAACAGAAAAACCAACTAACAGTTGCTTAAATAATTAGTTACTTGTCCATTGTTTTTCATTTACTATAAGAAGTCTGAAGTTAAGGGGTCCAGAGTTGTGTATCAGCTGAACACAACAGGGATCCCTATTCCTATCTTTTCAGCTTCTTAAGTAACTTAGCCTTTACTTTTGCTTTTTTCTGGTGGTATGATGGCCTCTTGTTTTTGCCAATTCTCAGCCTCTTCTTCCTTTCATGAAATACACCCTTTCTGCCTTTGAACTTAAAAGAAAAAGCTTTATTGAGGTATAATCTACACGTAATAAACTGCACATATTTAAAGTAAACAATTTGATAAATCTGGACCTATGTTTATTTATGTAGAATCTTCACGCAATCAAGATAATTAACATATGTGGTACCCCTCAAAGTCCCCTTGGGTCCTGTCTTCCCTTCCTCCTGACCTCCTCCATCCCAGGGGAGCTACTGATGTGCTTTCTGTCACTAAAAATTTGTTTCCATTTTCTAGAACTTAATAAAAATGGAATCATAGAGTATCCACTTCTTTTTTGTATGGCCTCCTTCACTCAGCATAATTATTTTGAGATTCATTCATGAGGTCACGCACATAAATAGTAAGTTTCTTTTTATTGCTGAGTAATATTACATTTTATGAATACACCAAAATTTGTTTATCCAGTCACCTGTTGAAAGACATTTGGGTTGCTTCCAGTTTTGGGTTATTACAAACAAGGCTGCTATGAACATTTGTGTGAAAGGCTCTCTATAGACATATGCTTTCTTTCCTCTTGAAATGGCTGGGCCATATAGTACATACATGATTTATTAAATTATTATTGTAATTTGTTTAACATATTTTATATTTTGCATTGTATTATGTATGATAATGTACAATAAAATATATTGCAATATACTTATTGTAAATATTAATGACTTATGAAACTTCTGATCTGTTTCCTGAAGTGATTGTACCATATTACATTTCCACCATGAGTATATGAAAGCTCCAATGGTCTACCTCCTCACCAACACCTGGCATGATCCATCTTTTAAGTTTTAGTGTAGCAGTGTGTCATTGCGATAATTTGCATTGACCTGACGACTAGTGACGTTGAGCGTCTTTCCGTGTGCTTATTTGCCATCTTTATATCTTATTTGGTGAAATGTCTGTTAAAATGTTTTGCCAATTTTTATTGGGTTATTTGATTTCTTAATATTGAGCTTTGTATTCTGCATACAAGCCCTTAATCAGATATGTGATTTGCAAATATTTTCTCTCAGTCTATGGTTTGTCTTTTCATTCTCTTAACTGTGTTTTGCAGATTAGAAATTTTAATTTTAAAAAAGTTCAACTTTATCAGTTTATCTTTCATCTAACAGTCATCCCTTGGTATCCATGGGGGATTGGTTCCAGGACTCACTCCCACTACGATTACCAAAATCTATGAATGCTCAAGTCTCTTATATAAAATGTTGTAGGACTGGAATACAAGCTACATACGTCTTCCCATATACTTTCAGTCATCTCTAGATTACTTAGATACCTCATACCATGTAAGTGCTACTTAAATAGTTGTTATGCTGTGTTTATATGGAAGAATGACAAGGAAAAAAGTCTGTACACGTTCAGTACAGGCACAACCATTGCAGGACTTTTGATTCATAGTTGGTTGAATACACAGATGTGAAATCAGCAAATACAAAGGGCCAACTGTGTTGTGTCTTTTGTCTTATATCAAAAAAATCTTTTCCTAACCCAAGTTTACACGGATTTCCTCCTGTATTTCTTTTAGAAAGTTTTAGTTTTGGGTTTTACATTTGCGTGTGATCTATGTCATTTTTTAAAATGCAATAAGAGGTATGGGTTGCTGTTCATTTTTTCATGTGAATATACAAATTTTTCCAGTATCATTTGTTGAAAAGACTATGCTTTCTCCACTGAATTACCTTTACACCTTTGTTGAAATGAACCGATCATATATGTGTGAGTCTATACGGAGAATCAATTGTTTTCCATTGACCTGTTAGTCTATTTTTATACCAATACCATACTGTATTGATTGCCATCACTTAAAATCAAGTAGTGCTAGTTCTCCAACTTTGTTCTTTTTCAAAGTTGTTTAGGTATTACAAAGTTGTTTTGTGTAGAGACTTTTCATCTCCACTTGAATTTTAGAATCCATATGTCAACTTCTAAAAAAAACTTCTGAGATTTTGATTGGGATTGCATTGCACCTGTAGATCAATTTTGGGAGACCAGGCATCTTAAAAATATGGTCTTTGATTCATGAATATGGTAGATCACTCCATTTATTTAGATCCCTTTAAATTAATCAATATTGTGTAGTGTACAAGTTTTTTACGGTAATATGACCACTTTTCTTTCAACCAATGCATCTTCATTCCAGGCCAGAAGAAAAGAGGAAATGCAAAAAATCTCTTATGAGGCTTGAAGCTTTATCTTATTTTTGTAAAAAAGCTTTACTGAAGGACTTGAAACTTCATCTCATTGGCCAAAATTATTCGTGTAATAGAATGTAGTTGCAAGGCAGTCTGAAAGGAGGAGTATTTCCAGCCACTATAATGGAAGATGTCAAGAGAAAATGGGGATGGGAATGATGGTCAAGTGGCTGATCCACAAAGATTTAAAATAACTTCTGTCATATGATTTTTCAAAACTTTCTAGCTATTTTATTGTATTTATTATGCTTTAGAGTGGCAAGAATTTTTTACAGGAGAAACGCTTCCCTTTCATATTGGGAATTTCAAGTTCCTAACCTAAAACTATTGCATCTGAAGTCATAGCTTCTGCAGGATTAAGCAATGTTATTGCTATTTAGCCTGAATTCCTTTATGCATTAAATGTAGTTATTTAATTGTAAGTTTAATTTCTTTTCTTTGTTGTAGAAAATTTAAGTCTATCTTCTTATGGCAGGATCCAAGATATTTACATAATCTAATTGTGTTAGTTTGGGCAGTGTGATCCAATTATCAAGGTCTCTAGTAATACTAGAGCTTTGGACAAATATCTCAGGATACCACTGACACATAGATAAAAGATGAGAAGAAACACTCCCAAATAATGTGTAGTGTGTTTGCTCAAGCAATTGATGCATATTTCACATGATCTGCTCCCAGCCTTTGTCACATAATGTGGGTGATATTGCAGATTGAAACTGGGAAAAATGTTAAATTTTGCATTGAGAGTTTCTTGTGACCATATAAGTATTGGTCAAAAATGTATACTTTGGGGGGGCTGGCCCCGTGGCCGAGTGGTTGGGTTCACGTGCTCCGCTGCAAGCCACCCAGTGTTTTGTTGGTTCGAATCCTGGACGTGGACATGGCACTGCTCGTCGGGCCACGCTGAGGTGGCGTCCCGCATGCCACAACTAGAAGGACCCACAGCGAAGAATATACAACTGTGTACCAGGGGGCTTTGGGGAGAAAAAGGAAAAAAATAAAATCTTAAAAAAAAAAATGTGTACTTTGGAGGCAGCCTTGATGATTGTTTTGATCATCTCTGTTATAACTGTAGCTTTAGAAAGGAATAAAATCTTCAAAGTTACTGCAAATCAGACTGGTCTTTGTCTTCATTGAATTAGCCTAGAATTGCAATAACTATAAATAAATGCTGTAAAGCTACCATTAAATGTCATAAATAATATAATATACTGGTAAAATTCTATTTTTGATTCCATCTCTTCCATAGTTTACTCTGTTACAAGCTATATGCTACAGCCCAGAGGCAGAGTGTAGCAGGCTAAAAAGCCCTTGCCTTTGAAGTGAGGAATGAATCTTGCCCAGGAGTTATTTTCTTATTCTACCTGAAATGTGATGCTGTATAGTGGTAATAATACAGGCCATCTGGGGTTCTAACACTAATTGCGACATTCATTAGGAGAATAAACTTGGGCAACTAGTATAATGATTCTTGATTTTCTAATCTGTAAATAGATAGAATAACATCTACCTATTAGGGTCATTGTAAATTTATAGATAGTATATGTAGAATATCTTATCTGTAGTAAGCATTATTAATTGGGAGCTAAATGTAAGAATATGATAGAAATAGTATGGGAAAATCCCAATTGCTTCTCTTATTTGTTTCTCTAAAACAAAATAAAAATTGGACCCTCTATTTTCTTCTATTTCAGAGAGGGTAAACTTTTATAACACTTGCTTTTTTATCCCCTTAATTCATCTTCTCCCCCAGGCATTAGTGCCTCCCATGCAATTCTTTAATAATGAAAATAAAAGAAAACATGGTAGAGAAAATGGACGCCAAGCTACCTTGACTCATTGTGGTTGAGTTTTAAGAAGACAACCTCTTTTCCTTTGATTTTAGGGCTAGAAAGCTTAGGCAAAAATGTGAACTTCTGGAATCAACAAATTTAGTGTATCTTCTCAAACTTAAACAGAAATCCTGGTAAATAATTTCTGGAATTACAAAACAGATTTTACCTAGATATGAAAGCATTGCTGCTTCATAAATTTTGCACTGCTAAAACCTGTGTGTCTACATTCTTTGAGATTTTTCAGAAATTTTCAGTCGCTGGAGCTGTCAATGTGTCACTGCTCCAGCAGCAAATTTATCTCAAAATTTAAATCCAGTATGTTAAGTGTCATTGGAGATTTTTCTTGTAATAAAACATTTATCAGAAAAACAAAGAAAACTCTGGTGACCTCCAACATTAATAAAATAAATGAACTGTCAAGAAAAATGGCACTTTACGATCCCTGACACATTATTAGAATCAGACATAAACTAGATCTCATAGTATTAGATATCATAAGTCACCAGTGCATGACAAAGTAACTAACTTCTTATTCCTTGATTGTGGGAGAGTGTAAATGATCTGTTGGCTGGAACATAGAGAGAAAAAGCGTGCAGTGTCTCTAGTTTAAGTACTTGAATTATTAAAATTCATCTCGGTGAGACCAGACAGTTCAAGGATACACGTGCTCTTTCTGTTTTACACATAGTCAAAATATTATCTATTAATATTTCTATGTCTTATTCTCTAAATGTTGTTATTCTGCTCATAAATGTGCCTGACACTTCATTAAAAGCTGGTGGCATCAAAAATGTAAGATGTGATCTCGGAAAAGGTGAGGGTTGTGGAGTTAGGCTCAACTAAATTCAAATCTCAGCTCCATGCTGGATTTCCTTACCCCGACATCAAGGTTAGAGTTTGGGTCAGGGTCAGCATCAACTAATTCCCTCCTACGTTTCAGTTTCCTTGTCTGTAAAATATGAATAACAATATTTTTCCAACAAAGCAGGGTAGGTAATGAAGTGTCTGATACAAGTCTTCTTCAAAAAATTGAAGCTATTATACACGGAATGACTTTGTACTATAATGTGGTATCAGTTAGCAAGGGTGGGTTTAGATAATGTCAAATAACTGATGTTTTCTCTTCAATTTACATATCCAGCTGATAAGAAACTATGCTTGATATGATGACCTTTCTGTCAAGCTTTAAGAGGTTTCTATTATGGGAACTAAACTGTTAGGAGGTAGAGAGAGTGAGTGTTCAATAAATTAGTGTTTGTAAAGGAATTTCTTCCCAATAAATTGTGAGGTTTACAGAGCGGGGTGGAAAACATGAGTTGAGGGGTAAGGAAACACAGAGAACTAAGCAGATGAGTTCAAGAGAGAAAAATAGGAGTATTTGCTGTACGTCACTATTTTTTTTTTGGAGGAAGATTGGCCCTGAGCTAACATCTGCTGCCAACCCTCCTCTTTTTTGTTGAGGAAGACTGGCTCTGAGCTAACATCCATGACCATCTTCCTCTACTTTATATGTGGGAAGCCTGCCACAGCATGGCTTGACAAGCGGTGCGTAAGTCTGCACCTGGGATCTGAACCGGCGAACTCTAGGCTACTGAAGTGGAATGTGTGAACTTAACCACTCTCCGACCAGGCTGGCCCCTGTATGTCACTATTTTTTGCTCTCCCACCCACCGTACTGTAAATATCATGTCATTAGAAGGATATTGAAAAAAATCAATGTGTGCGTGATGTGCATGTATGAGTGTGTGTATGGATGTATTTTTGTGAGTGTGGTGTGTGTGAGTATATGTTCATACATTTTGAAAAGGAAAAAGAGACACCCATTTATTTTTTTACTCCTTAATTATTTTTTACCCTCTCTCTTTTCTTTCTTCTATTTCATCTCTCCAAAAACCTGGTGCATAAGAAATACGTCCATTTATGTGGTAGTGGAAAAAGATTCAGCCCAAGTTTAAAATAACAACAACCATAATAGCATCTTGGGGACATTTTAAACTCAAGAGGGTTATTAGCTCTGATTGGAACTACTCTGACCATTCCTTTCTAGGTGAAGCTCTATTGTGCTATCCTTGACTTAAACTCCCAGGCAATGTGCAAAGTATTGCTTTGGAACTCCAGGAAGAAAACATCTTGGATAGAATAGCTCTATGCATTCAGAAGTGGGGAATTGCTAACTCAGCCATAAAATTGTTTCATGTGAGTAAGATGCAATTTTTTGGCTTTCTTTTTCTTTCTAAAGTAGAAAACATGGATTTACATATTAGAGAGTTATAAATCATATTTAATTTAAACATAACTGGCTTTGTTAATCCCTTCTATTTCTCAAGACCTTTTTGTAATGTAAAGGAATGTAGGCATCAATGCATGAAACTCAGATACAGTTCAAGGATTTCACACATTTAGCCAAATTCTGGCTTACGAATTGTAAAAAATAGATGAGCTTGAGGCCATAACATTCATATTCATTCTACAAATACTTTGATAGCTATTATATTGTGAACAAATTTGAGAACTCTTTTCTCTCTTTGAATCCCAGCAATTCAAATGCTATATTTGCCCCTGAATACAATTTTAGAAATCATTAGAATTAATGAAGTCATATTTTCAAACAATGGAAATGTTCACAGCACTGAAACTATTTTTGGATATATGGAAATGCATTTTATTATAATATGTTCTGAAATTTTCATCCTTTAAATTTTGGGCCCAATGATTATAAGAAATTTCACCACATATCCAGGATCCACGACTTTCCATTCTCAAGCCAACCACCTCCTCTTCTCTGAGTTGAGTGAAGCACCAATAGAAGTTCTAGCTCTTTCCTGAAATGCTATGTATGTGTTCATCAAGTTCATGTAATAGCCTGAAAGGCTTACATATAACCTTTTGAGGTCAACATCTTCAGTAAAACCTTAGACAACTGAATTGCGTATAAGACATGGTCTTAACTTTATATGAGCTGAACTGTTATCTACTTGTGCATTTCTGATTTACTATTTTTTCCTGAGGAAGATTTGCCCTGAGCTAATATCTATTGCCGATCTTCCTCTTTTTGCTTGAGGAAGATTTGCTCTAGGCTAACATCTGTGCCCATCTTCCTCTATTTTGTTTTATATGTGGGTTGCTGCCACAGCACAGCTACCAAGGAGTGGTGTAGATCTGTGCTGGGGAACCAAACCCGGGCCACTGAAGTGGAACGCACTGAACTTAACCACTAGGCCACAGAGCTGGCCCTTGCATTTCCAATTTTTATTAGTTAAAACTAGGGTGGATAATCAATAAAAGAAAAAAAAAGAAGGTTTTGGAAATATTTTTTTCCATTTCTCCGGTTAATTCATAGCATATTCCTGATACTAAACTTGATGTCAATAATATGAGTTACACATGATTGAGGATCCAGAATGTTCCATGGCTAATTTGGCCTCGCTTGTAAAGCCAGACTTTCATTAGTGATGGAAAATAGCAGAAAGTTTAAAAGAATTTATATTAGACCTAACTGGTTTTACTCCTTTAACCTCTTTTGAGGACTCATTAGAAGTGAAAAATGAAGGAAACCACTTTCTTCTTTGGCTACAAAACTACAAAAAATTGTAACCAATATTTCCACATCCTAGGAAGGGAGCACAGAAACAACCAGCTAACCCACCCCGCCCCCATAGACAGAAAGAATTAGCTTAGACAGAAGAGTGCTATACAGGCCAAGGGGCATTATGATCCCTTTTCTTTCTTAGGGTCACGTACTTCCACATTTTAGGGGAAGTCAGGCCAGACTGTCTTGTTGAAAAACATTTATTTGTTGCTTCTATTCCCATTATCCTATGTAACCCATTTAAAAGCATAATTGATGCCATTACACAGCATTGTTTCAGACCACTGTGGCGGAGGGAAGTTTAATGGTGTTGCCCAGGAAAAGTCATGATTTTGTGCAATCAAAGGTCTGATTTTTGTTTAATCTCTAAGCCGATGGAGATTCTTTCCACTATCATCATCTTAGCACCCAGAGAACTCAAAAGTCTCAGGTTAAAAATTCAGAGCTATAGCACTGTGCAAACATTTTAAGGTTAATAAGAAAAAAGCTACCAGCTGCATGAAGTGATATTAGGAAATTATTTATTTTCTTGTTTGTTAGTGGCCTCCTCCTTGAGACTATAAGCCCTTTGAAGCTTTCTGGTTCATTACTGTATCTGCTGGGCTTACGGCAAAGCCTGGAACAGGATAGAGGTCAATAAATATTATTTGGATGGATGAATCAATAATGAGAGCCCTGTAGCAGGAAGTGAGTATTCTGGCAAGATAACTGATGGAAGGAGATTCATATAGGCTACTTACAAAGAGACAAGAAGAACTTCAAGCCCAGGACAGAGTCAGTTCTCTAAGCCACAGATCTATAAGAAGGATTGAGAAGTGATATCAGAACTCACACCATATACTTTTTAGTTTGTTGTATACACGTAGTTATATTAATTTTTATATACATAATTGCCAAAACCAGAAATCTTTAGGAAGAGTCTGACTTTGGGTTTACCAAATATGGTTAAAAGTTGGAGGGAATGGATTCACACTCCTGCTACACGCACGCGTACACACATACACACACACACACACACACACACACAACTTATAAACAGCCCACTCCAAGAAAATTTTCCTGTGAGAAAATCAATAGGAATATAGGTGTCACTGAGTCACAGAAAGAGAGGTGGGATAATAATTAAAGGAGGGTTTATGTTTTATTCTTTTCTAACTGGTATAACGGATTCCATTGACATAGATTTTATACACAAGGCAGTAGGACAAATTGGTAATGTAAGCTTTTTTGTGAAGACTTCTGGAGACAAGAGGATATCCAGCATAAGACTGATCTTAAATAAAAGGTTGGAGAACTTCATTCTTGGACAAGAGAGAAGAGGGATATATAAGATGTAGATATAAGTTTTATGCCTAGGAGTGGAAAAAATTGGACATTGGAAGAAAATTGAAAATTTTGCAAAAATTGGTAACGGAAAGTTAGATAAAAAATCAATGGGAAAGGTGAACTGTATGAAGATAAATGTTGAGATTGCTGTGCAATGTGAAATGCCCATTTAAACTTGTGAAATCATGATTTTATACTGGAACCAATACACCCTCTTTCCTGCATTTTCCCAGCAGTCTTTGCGTC
Organism: Equus przewalskii; assembly: GCF_037783145.1. Classification (NCBI taxonomy): domain Eukaryota; kingdom Metazoa; phylum Chordata; class Mammalia; order Perissodactyla; family Equidae; genus Equus; species Equus przewalskii. The sequence goes on from NC_091850.1 coordinate 21,202,309, forward strand.
AGTGGAATAGGCAAGGAAAAAATGAACTGTGCCTGAATCCGGGTTTACCTCTAGAATGGAATCTTACTCATAAAGCCTTCCTCAAAATGGCTTACCCCAAAGATATTTTAAATCTAATGTGTCCTAAAGTTTCCTAAATCAAACGGTGTTTATGTAAATTTCTTGGAAGACAGCTAACACAGCACCACTTGAAACTAACTGTTATTTATGCCATTAATAAGAAATCTATGATGATTGTGTAAGTTATTAATTACTTTTAGGTCACAGTGCAGTACTATTTCTACATACAGAAATATTAACTTTTATTGGGAAAACAGCCACCATATAATAAGATGCTATTAGAATTCCTTCCTGATGCAAGTATAGCAAAGCAAAGTGAATTTCAGCTGATTACAAAGCTAAGGATTGCTATCTTAGGTAAACAATGACAAATCCAATTTAGTTCTTTGAATTTAGGATGTTATGAACAATATATGTCCCCTTAAGTGTGGAAAGGATTCAGGCCTTTAATCACTTCTGCTTGGTTTCAGGGAAATCATTCTATGTATATCCCTTTCTACTTGAAAACCAATGTACAGATGCTAAAGTTTCTTTATATTTCCCATGCTAGAAAAGATAGTATAAAAGAGACTAAATAATTTGAGTAGAACTCATCTTGGGCATTGAGATCTTTTTTAATCATACATTTGAATGTGGCTTTCCTTGCTCTTTTGATAATTTGAAAGAACACATGATGAAACATTGTTACGATACTTTGAAACTATGAATCTAAGCGAGTAAGACCATTATCTTTTGCTTTCAACTCACCACACTGTTCATACTTTTATTTTTTACTTTCTGTGCATGCTGGCTGCTGGCAGTACATGGTATGGCATCTCAGACAGATTCCAAGCAACAGTCTACATGGACATGCTCCCTTTAAAATTATGTCAACTCTGGGTCATATGGTCTTAGACTGACGTGGCAATTAACTCGTTATGTCCAAATGACTGAACTGCATGTACTAAGACTGAATATATATAGATAGAATCAACAAAAGGATTTGTTATCTACTTTATAATTAATGCGCTACTGGAAAATAAATCATCTTCCTGTGCATAGCTTTTAAAGGATGGAAACTAAGCTCTGCCTTGTCATGGAGGACTCCAAATTCTGTGGTTGAAGAGTTTGATTCTGCATAATTCCTGGCTCTACATTCCTCTTCCCCATTTTGGACTCAACAGAAAAATTTGTATCTCAACTCTGAGATTGAGTTGGCACATCAGCCTTGTCTTGAGACATCTGCTAAGGCCTAGGCAAGCTCTTGTCCCTTTTCATGCTGCACATGCCAGTGTGCTTTTGTGCTAGTGTTCATCTAAAAAGCATTTATTGAATATCTACTACGCAGGACATGATACCAGAATCAAATATAATTTTTAAAAATGTGTAGCGATAGAGTCCTTATATTCAGTGTAAGGAAGCCTATGAATGAGTACCAAAATCTTAGAGACAATAGAGCAATAGAGGCTAGAGAATGGACAGAAACTTTAAGTGGAGATTCTGAGAGAGTCTTACAAAGGAGACGTCACTGAAGATAGATTTTTAGTACTTAAAGATAAAAATACACTCACCAAAATCTAAAGTAAAATAAAGAAATCTAAAATAAAATCTAAAACCCCCCAAAATTTGGGTTTCTAGATTAAATAGTATTTTTAGATAGTTACAAATTTCTATTATTAAAAAGTTTGAAAAGAAGATAGGCCATTAGGTTTCACATTTCACTGTATGGGTACAAAAGCCTAGGAATGTGTTCCACATAATTACATATTGTATGTTTGTGATTTTTGGAATGTTACGATATAAAGTATCTAGATTTGGATCTTAAGTGCACTTCCCAGTTATTCCTTAGTTAATTACTTTCAAATATTGTGTTTAGAATGCTAAAAGAAAAGAGTTTTCTATAAATGACCCCATGAAATGGAAATGATGGGTCTTGTCTTAAGACAGACCTGGGTTTGAATTCAGGCTCAATTACTCACAACTTATGGGACCATGGGCAAGTTGTTTAGAGTCTTTGGTTCCAATTTTCTTATTTACCTGTGTGTGTGTGTTGGGGAGGGAGTTAACATATTTGTGATGGAGAAAACTAGAAAAGTCTAAAGGAAGCTACATTACTCTGTCAAAGAAGAAAGTGGTAAAGCAGAGTTTTCAGAGTAGAAGAATGGACAATGGAGATATTGAGGATGGAAAGAGAGCAAGTGGAGAGAGAAATTTCTTAGCAGAGATGTCGGGAGACAGATGACATAGTGAGGAATAACTGTGGAAAAATAGAGATTTTTAACTGAAGATTTTACCATATTTTACTGTAGTACATCTACTATAACACTCTGTTCTATCTCCTTTATTAATTCTTTGATAAATAACTCAATTATTCCTAATTTCAAATAGGATAGTTTTTTTGGAGGGAATAAAGAAAACAGTTAGATTCTGTTTCCAGGTCGAAAAAGTGGGGTTGACAGACACTGCTTTCCACGGAGGAGTCATATTTAGGATACATTTGTACTGGTGATAGTAAAAATTGCTCCCAGGATTGTTATATGATGCTTATAAAGTATTGAGTATGTTATTTGACATATAGCAGGTGCTTAATGTAGAGTAGCTATTTATTATTCCTAGAAGTAGGAATATCAGCCACAGTAATATACAGGGAAAGTCAAAGTTGAACAGAAGTTGTATTCTAATGAAGTTTTAGCAAAAAAAAAAAAAAGCAGTTTGGCTTTTCCTTCTAAAGTTTGCTTCTATAATAAATGTAGCCTTGAATCTTGTTACGATATGCAGTTTATCACTTTAGTCAAAATAATTACTGTATATTTTTGACTACATAGCTAAATCTGGTGGCTTCAGTTTAGGATAGATTTCTTTGTCTTCAAGACTTTGATAACTAGGGTGAAGCATTAATAGTTTTCAAGATTTAAATTCAAACAGTTAAACAGATGTTTTAAAGTCACCTCTAATCCAAAGTCTGTTTGGTTTACAGGATTTTATTTGTTTTCCACACAGACTATGAAGAATACAGTGAATATGTATGTGATCCAAACAGTGCTGTGTAATTTATCTAGCTTCCAGCAATGAAAAGAGGTGTTGGCTGAAGAGGCCCTGGTTGGGCTGGGATGAGTGTGGGGTGTGGAGATGGCCAATCATCCTTCGGTGAGCTGTTGCTAGTCTTCATTTAGAGAAGTGTCTGTGGGAGGCTATAAGCCATGGCTCCCTTGGTGCTTTGCATCATCCAGGCCACTCAGACTCTGAGAGGAACCTAGGAACACATCAACTGTGGGAGAATTTGCATTTCTTTGAAGAGGCATCTCTATGCTGGGAAGGTTAGTCTCCACCCAAGTTCTTTCTGGTGCCCTGTGGATTATTTCAGGCCAACATTCTGTCACCAGTCAGGTGTGACTTCAAAAAGCAAATAACACTTTAAGATATATACGTAGATATATATTAAGATATATACTTTAAGAAATATACTTTAAGATAATAACATTTTAAAAATGCCCCGAGGAAGTCAATTCTAAGAAGAAGAAGAAGAAAGAGGAGGAGGAGAAAAAAAAATATATGTATATTTATGATATGTATCTAGGTATTACATATGTACATATACATTTTTAGATAGTTTTTAAAGATATTTCCTAAGTGTGCGAGGAAAATCTGACATCATTATTGCACTAAATACATCCCCCAACATCCATGAGTATACTTTGAACTGAATAGAAATCAATCTTTTGCTAGTTGTGTTGGCACTCAGAAGTTATAGAATGGGTGCCCATAATTAATCCTCTAATTAATTTGTCAAAACAAGGCCTTTTACAACTGAATTGTGTAGCACATTCCTGGCAAGCTGAATAGAAGAGAGTGGAAGCACAGCCAATAGTTCAGCTAAAATGCAGATAGACTTTCTGACGGAACCTAGAATTTCTATTATATAAAATCAATGAAGAGATGATCTTTTCTAATTTCGCTTGTTATTAAAAATAATATATAATGATATATAAAATAGTTATGATCTTTAAAGTTATAATTATGCTATAGATTCATGGTTTTTAGACGTATTTTACAGAACACTATTTCAGGGTATGTAAATAGGTATACAAAAAAGTTGTAATTTGTGAAGTGAGTTGGTATCGATCTAGAAACTTGTTCACAGTCCTTTATAATGGTACTGAGAATTCTGCAGGAAAGAAAACCACAATGTTTTTTAATTGTTTTATCCATGAAACACTCTCTTTTTCTCAGTACACCTCTGGAAGGAATACCTGAACAATGTAGAGTTATCATGAATTTGAAGAAAAACTTTGTATCCCTGGGTTCTGGGAATATAAAGATAAATACATCACTGTGCCTACCATTGAGTGGGGACAGGCAAATCTCTCACAATGAACCATCACAATTATAAAGATACATCCAATAATAATAATAAAATTCATATATTTCCAAAATAGTAAAAAGGAGAGACTAATCGACTTTGCCAGGGAGTTATGGTCTCACAGAGGAAGTAAAAATAAAGTTTTGGAGGAAAAAAATGAATTTGAAAAGGTTGAGAAAACCATTTCAGACAAAGCAGAAACTGTAAACCCCTGAAAGTTTTAAGCAAGGAAGATACAAATTAAATTAAAAGTTTTATAGAAATTACCTAACAGACAAATTAAGGATGAACAGGAGAGGGCAGTGATACAGTTGGGAGGACATTACGTGACTTAGGAAATCCCTAGACCCATTCCCCATGACTTTACTGGTGCAGTTTTTCCATGTTTTGGGCTGGAAGGGGTTTGATCTACAAAATATCACTAAACTCATGACTTGAGCTTGGAACTATCGCTCCCTTTACTTCTGATTCAGACAGAGAATGAGTTAATCTGAGTTTTTATGGACTGGGCTAGAAAGTTGACTACTACTGTGTCTAAGTTCCAAACAATTGGGGAAGAAATAATGTTTTCGTAGATCAAAGACTACCTGCATAATCATTTATTTTCAGGGTCTAGGATCGATTTATTCTGTTTCCAGGAAGCAAGATGCATGAGAACTGCTTGAAAGTAAGTAGAAAACTTAAGTAGGCCTGCCCTCATGCCTTCTGAGAGCTGGCGAAGAGAGAACGGTGCCGTTGTGCTCCAGTCCAAATTCAAGGGCAACTGAGAGCCAATAAACTCCAACCTTCTGCACAGTGGTGAAGCGTGAATTTTCCACCCACATTACAGTCGACTTCTCGAGTCGTCTCATCAGTGTCACCTACCAAGCATTCTTTGCCTGAGATAATTTGGCAGAATCTCCAACCCTGGGATATTGGAATGCAGCCAATCTATCAGCAAGGAAGTCAGCTTCCAGGAAGGCCATGTGGCTATTGGATATAGGGCTGATTGAGGGAGGGTGATTCTGAGCAGCCTGGATAGTAAAACCTCCTTATGGACCTAATAATTTATTACTCAGGATGTTGGAAGCAATACACACCATTTTTTAGGCCATTAAAAGCCCCACAAACAATATGATTTTGTTTGATTATTTTATTCTGGTTTATGTGTATTTCATTGAAATAAAATCATTTGAAATAAAGGAACACCTATCAGCTGAAGAGTCTGGCAGACCGTAAAGCTGTGTGTCCCCAAATACTCTGAATTTGAGAATAGGAGTACTCTATTCGCAAATCAGAGCGCTCTGCCATCTTGACACAACAGCAGGTTTATTTGGGAGAGATTTGTGATGATCTGTGGGAACAGCTAGTCATCTCCCCTGACTTCTGCTAATCCACTCTTATGGTAACAAAGCGAATGACTGTCATGATACAGAGTTTATCTTCTCCCAGCTTAAAAGGAGAGAGCTGTTTCTGAAAAATTTAATAATATACTTAGGGAATGCTGAAGTTCCAATTGTGAGCCTTGACACAGTAGAATAAACCTGGGCTTGTGGTGCTGGAGGTTAGGGGACGGGCTGATCCTTACCTGTGTGAACTAAGATGAAGCTGGCCAGTGAAACAGCGTACCCATAGGTACAGAACAACAGTCAGTACTACCATTCAAAGAAAGACCTATTCAAAAAAGGCCTACCCAATGGCAGATGATTCGCGCTCAGCTGCCCATATTAGTCAACCAGGTCTTCCGTTCATAAACATGAACTGACAACGAAGGATCACAAGACACTTGAAGAAAATCAACCGCTTAGGAGAGACAAGCCTAGATGAACAAACAGAACAACCAGTGTTAAGGAGAACAGAAATCATTTTGAGAATCAGAGTAAACAATAAAATGATAATTTCCATACTCGGATTGGTTTGAATAAAGAGTACGCCTATTAAACAAGAATGGGCTGCTTTAAAAGAGAATTATGAGGGCACAAGAAAAAGTTATTTCCAAAAAACAGTAATTTCCAAAAAGAAATTAATAGGAGGACTGAAAGAAATAGAGGAAGAAATTTAAAATGCAGAGCAAAGCAACAGAGACATAGAAAACAAGGTAAAATGTAAGAAGTGTAGATAATCAAGCCAAGAAGCCCAGGATTTATCTTATAATAGATTTAAAGGAGAGAGACAACAGAGAAATGGTGAGGAGAAAAACAGAAATATTAGAAAGAATTTTAGTGAAATAGAGAGAAAAAGATGTAAGAGGTAAGAATGTTTTATCAGCATATTTTCTTTTCCAAAAGAAAAAGAAGTAAATAAATAAAAAAGCAAGTTGCAGAATGATATATACAACGTGTTACCATTGTCAAAAATTCTACAGTGTGCCATATTACGCTATTGCAACATTATAAAAAATGATATTTCGCTCTTGTAAAATCGCAGTATTTATTCTTTATAGGATGCATAGATATACAGTCCAACAAAACAAATTTGCAAGAGAACGATCAGCATAAAGAACATGGTGTTGGGTATGTCTAGGGGAGGGAACAAGAGGGATCTACTGGGACCGCAAACGTATCTGCAATTTTTAACTCAATCAACGAAAGTTAAGCAAACATGTCATCATTTTGAGACTTGTTAAAGCTGAGTGGTGGATTCAGGGATATTTGTGATATTTTTTCTATATTTTTATGAAATTTTATAATTTTATGAATTTATAATTTTTAAAATAAATAAAATCTTAACTATCCAGAAATAGCCATGAACTTCTTGAAAAAATGCCTTTCAAAACATATCTTTATGAAGAATTTTTTTTTCCCTTTCTCTTTATTGCCTATTGATGTGATAAAGTAAAACCTGGAGAAATCATTTTGGGGAAAAATGTTGAAAACAAAGTGGAATTGAGGAGAGAGCTGCAGTCACCTTTTATGAGAACTAGCAAACACTGAGAATCCTTCTGAGAAACCTAGCAAATTTACTAGACTCAGTATGGGATTTTGCCCCCTCCCTCAGAGTGGGAAACCTTTTGAGAGCAAAGTCAGTCTGTCTCTGTGTCTATGAAGCTTATTGGCTCAAGAGTAAACTGTTTAATGAATTAGGAATGAAGAGACTATAATGACTTGCTCTAAAGAATTGTGCACTTTCTGCCTGATTCACCCAAAATCTTAAGGGTATTCAGAATTGCATTTAGTTTGCACATGTCACAATGGGAAATTTCAATCATTTTGCCTACTGAAGGCATTGTAGAGTGCTCTATTTTTTTTCAGTACATTTGGGACACTTTTCAAATTAAACATCCATTACACGTCCCTATTCATTTTCAAGTCAGTGAAAAAGGAAGGCAGAAGAGATGACAATACAGGTAAATGCTGGGAACTGAACAGTTGAATATGCTTCCTCCCCATTTTCAGGAAGCCACATGTAGATCATGCTGCATAAATCTTGATGCATCTATATGCTACACCAAATACTCCAATAAGGATTCTACAAATATATATATAGAGAGAGATGATAGATAGACAGACACGTTCACACATATCTACATATAGAGATATAGACGTGGAGATGGATATAGATGTAGACATGAATATACAGACATGTATGGAGATAGAGTTAGCTAGGGAGAAAAACATCTGAGTAATGCCCTCAGGATATAAAAGTGTATACAAGTATAGTGTAATAGAGAGAAAGCAATGTTATCATTAGCTAGTCAGAAACATACAAAACATGGAAGGTGGAGCAGAAATTTCTGCACTTTTCTCTTCAAGTCACTTGTCAGTCCATACAGAACTACCTTGGATGACCTATTGAAGTATAATTTTAACAACTCTATTTATATTCAGTTTTTATAAATTCTTTGTAATATATATATTTATAGTACTCTGTAATAATATACATATGTATAGTAGTATGTAAAATATAACTACATATAAATGCATAAATGTGCATCTATTGCAGGTTCTATTTGTTTAAGTGAGTGAGGTGTGCTATCAAAGGCTACTGTGGAGAATAGAAAACCATCATTGACATTGTCCAACATAATAGGTTCATTTTGCTGCATTTTACACAATAATAATAATAATAATAATAGCAAAAGAAAACACTGTATTTTTTTACAACATCATAACAATTTGCTTTCCCAACTAGGAATAAAGAATGGGAAAGAAGGGGCAAAAGAAATAATATCTCCTCCTGTCATGTAAGGGAAATATCAAATAGATAAAACACATTTAGAGATAGTAAGGAGTTGTGATTTTCAAAGAACATCAGCTCTCTCAGAAGCCAAGTGTGCAGGAAGAACCCCGGGAGACCAGATTGCCTTTAATGTGCTGACTCCTAATTGGTCTCTTCCATCTTTTGCCTCTGCCACACATCAGTCACCAGGATCTTTCGTCCTCATAAATCAGAGCATGTCATTCTCCTGGTCTCAACCTTCTATTTCTGCCCATCTCAGTCAGTGTAAAATCTGAAATCCTTACCGTGTGCACAGAGCCCTACACGATCTGGCCCTGGTCACCTCTATGATCCCATTTCTTGCTGTTCCTTCATCCTTGCTCACTTTCTCGATCCAGCAAACACATTCCCTTCTACCTCAGGGATTTGCATTTCCTGCCCCTCTGTGTTCAGTATTCGTCCCCTATATATTCAAGAGGCTCCCTTTTTCTCTTTTATTCATATCTTCTTTAAAATGGCCTCACCTTTTCAAATGACCATTGTAACTGAACTAGGATTCCCATGTCACTTTGTATCTTCTTATTTTGCCTTAATGATTTTCTTACCACTTATTACCTGGCACACTATACAGATATTGAATACAAAAATGAATAGAGGAAATTCACTCAGTCCTTTTGAGTTCAAATTTCTCATCTAAAAATAGGAAAGAATTAAACAAATCGATTTCTAGGAAGCTATAAATACTCGCGTAAATTTATAATGAAAGTACACTTGTCAGATTCAGTTTGGTTTAGCGGAATTATTGTTGGCTTAACTCAACAATCACATTTTTGGGAAGCTTCTCAATGAATTGGTATTCTTTCCCCCAACATTTAGCAATATTAATTTTTTCTTTTGAGACGAACAAGACTTTTCAGACAGATTTCCTTTCAGATTGAGAGGAGGGCGTTAGCGAGATGGTGTGGAAAGCTATAGGCCCTCTCCCAGCATTTGCAGAGCCCGGGGCAAGAGGCCCACGAATGTATTTCTACATATGTGAAAGTTATAAATCAAACTGTTTCATGACCTGCACTGGTTCACCCTTAGTTCCCCCACCCTCATCCTGAACTGTTCCTGTGGTATAGACCGTGGGATCTGGAGTCTGAAGGGTCAGCAATTTTCCCCAGCCAGCTCTGCTGTCTAGAAACCTAAATGCTAGTAGGGACCTGACGTGAGAAGACAGGTGCAGGCAGGGCCTTGGTGGGGACAGAACCTTCCCGAACCTGTGATGGAGACTGACCAAGCCAAACTCCCCAAAGAGCCAGAAAGAGCAGCTTTCTTCCCTCAACATATCACTTTTCTGAATCAGAATTTCTAGTCAGTTCTAAGAGCTATGCCACCCACCTTCAAAGATTTTGGACAATGAAACTTGAACAAAAGTAGTCACTCTTCTGTTTTCCCCAGACAAAGGCTGTAATTTTCTTGCCTCACCACTCTGCAAACACACACAGAGACACACTCATATACACCTACACCCTCTGGCCTGAGTGTTCAACTCAGTTCAGCTCAAGTGTTTATCCCTTGTAATTTTCATCATAGCCCTAATTGTTGTCAAACTTTCCAAAACTTTTCTTAGGTGCCTAAAAACAAAACAGAACATCTTTGTTTATCAATATTTGTAATCTGTGGGATCCTCTCAGTTTTCGGGTCCAGAGCAAAGGTCCCTCTTCACAGGTCTGAGTGTAGGACCAGTAAACTATGTCACAGGGGTTATCTGAAGGATCACCCAGTTCTCAGGGGTTTACTGACTCACTCTGGCCTTCAGACACACCACTTAACACCCGATAAGTTATTTCTTTTCTGATAATTTTTTAACAGCAAAAACAACCTCTAGCGCTATCATGAAGACAGTTTTAATGCTTAGAGATCATTTCATGGAAAATCCAGAACAATTCAGAAACGTTGGTATCATAAATAACGCACCCCCAAGATATTTTCAGAAAATAGTAAGAATTTGTGTCTAAAAGTTTCTATTGAGTAACGTGTAATTTGCATTCTACTATGTATCAAAAAGACTCTTTCCTTAAGTGAATCTAAGTTTAATCGTAAATACGTAATAAATAGTTGCTTAGTTGGCAAAATATATTATTAAACCATAGAGCAGTTGTTATTAATTGAATTCTCATTTAGAGTAATTAGACTTTCCTTATTTTAAGGGCACAGACTGGACCATTGTATGTGCCACGGTTGAGAGAATGTAGATGGAGCTGGGTAAGACAACCACCTTGAAAAGTAATAGTAAGTGTAATAAGGATAATAATAATGTCTAAAAACCTCTAAACATGCTTCTTAGTTGTTAGATATATTAAATTTTCATTTAAAGATGGCACGTTAATACTATATATGCTAACTTTGGCTTTATTGAAAGGCCAACTCTAAACAAAAAACATGTCAACATATTTACTGAGTTCCTGTTTAGGATAAGGCTCAGTGCTGGGTACAATAGGGAGATACAAAGATGGGAAAAACAGTTCTTGATCCTAAGAAGAATATACTAAGACAAATCTATAAATTAGTATAACATAACCCAAAATATGGTTAATGTATATCTAAAATCTTCAGAAATCTTTTTTAAATGCATTGTCATAAACATCCTGAAAGATAGCTAGCCATCTCAGATTATTAATCATATTATAGATAAGGTTATGACTTGACTGCTATCACGAGTTAGTAAAATAGGGAACTGGCATTGAACCAGAAGACTTTGGATTCTAAATTGAGCGTTTTTCAATCACATGGTGCTTTCTCTTTCAGATAAGACATTGTGAATTTTACAGGGCAAATATTTTGGTTCTGGCCAAATCTCTGTCTTCAGCTTATGACAGTTGACATTAGAGAAATCAAACATATTTTAATATGTCTAAGCAATGTATTATTAAATAATCTTGTCAAAAATCAATTATGGATCCCATAAATGAGATAGAGATTAGATTATCCAAGCGGCTTTCTAAATGGGAGTTGACTAGTCCTAGGGCATTTCTCAGTCATGAATTGAGGGTGGGTGAGGGGTCATTTGTTCCGTAGGTCTGCTTTGTAAAGCAATTAATACAGGATCTGCACTTTGTAAGTGCTCAATATACGTTAGCTATTATTATCTTTGGGCTGTTTTTGAGTTCAGTGGAGAGCCAAGTAAATCTTTAGCTCAAACACAAATCCCAGGCAGTGGACGCAGAGCTCCCTGCACAGCAGGGGAGCGGACAGACACCTCACAAAGTGCCTCTCATCCAGAGCCAGGGACATTTGCCAGGGAGCTTGCTGGTGGGAGTCTGGTTGTAGCAATTGGCTTCATAGCGTCTAATTCATCATAAGTTCTTGACTGTTAAAAGGAAGAAAGACAAAAGAAGGAAGAGGAGGAGCACTTGCCATACTGTGCTAATAACTGCCTGATTCTTCCTGGAGTCACCCTCCAACTCTTACGTGAGGGAGGTTTCAAAACTGGCACTAAGTTCACAAAAAATGTACCTGGGACTGCAGGATCCCCCAGCTCTGGCCAATAAAGACAGAAATCTAGCTCAGGGAATCTCAGTATTGTCATTTCACAGATAACTTTTTTGTGGATGTATTGTATTATTTTTCTATTCCCTATTGTATTTCTGTGAAGAACACTCTGCTTTGCTCACAATCAACAAACTGCCTTGATTTGATTTAGTCAGTCTCCACCCTAGACTGCAAACTTCCAAGGCAGAGACCAGTGTATTCTTTTCATTTCAAAATCCTCTAGTCCTATCATTGTACTGTGCACATAACAGTTAACTAATGAATGATTGATGATATTAAGCGGGTCATGCACAAGGAGTCCAACTGACAATCTCAAGAGATTGTCTATACACTTTTGAAAAATAATTGGGTGGGCATGGTTCTGTTACATAATCCAAATGTAGATTCTATAACAAACACTGAGAAAGAATCCACTGAAATTGAAAAGAAGCCCTGGCATTATAAGAATAGTTTTCAATTTGTAGATTCTATAAAGATCTGAAGACTTTTAAGAGCAGAGAAAACAATTAAGCAGTTGTTCTAATAAATAAGCCTCAAAACTCAGAATCAAAACATTTCCTAATGGCTGTGGTATTCTTTGTAAAATGTAATTTTATTTGCTTGTTTCGAAACCACTAAACTTTTCATGTGACATGTGGGAGTTGATTTTGGGGCCATTATATTCTGGCTGCTAAAAGAATGTAATACATTAGACTGTGTGTGAGGTTTTGTATAAACGGCTCTTTATGTTATATTTGTAGTACAGAGGCCTACAACTTGAAATTTGATTCCATAATCATGTATATTCAGTTCGTCCTGGGTCTGTGCAATTTGAATGTTTACCCTCAGCTCACACCGGAGTGGTATTAGGTCAGTGTTTTTCTCTCCCAGAGAACAATTTAATCTGTTCCATGTTAACCAGTTGCCTATGTCTTCTCAACTGTTAATCGCTGCTAAATAAAACATTGATTTCAGTTAAATAAGTGACCTATTTGAGGCATATGAAAACAATTCTACTTGTTTTTTTCATTGTAAAACATTTATTTCAACCTTATTTTCAGAATAAAATTGTTTTCATCATAAATCAAATATTTGTTCAGTAGTATTATAATTCCTTAGAGTTTCGTAAAAGTCAACTACCAGCTAATTAATACTTCTCCCCAACTTGTTTTTTCATTTTATGCACTCTCTCTTTACCACCTTTGACTTGTAGAACACAACAAAGCTTTTAGTACATGGAAAATATTTACTAAATATTCATTGACTGAATTAATCAATAAATGAATTCTAACAGAGAACATTTATCTGCCCACAGCTTTTTCTTTTAAAGATGAAGTATACTGATATTTAAGTTGTTAATTTGATGTCACTCTGCTTTGATTTTTGAGTGCCCTTTATTCTGTCCTCTTGCGTGAGACTGGAACTACACCAAGGCTTCCCTAGGCTACTGCAGCCATTTCAACTAAGTGGCCATATGCAAGTTAGGTAGGACACCAGTCTTCATCCAGGTTCTGCTCCAGTGCAGCAGAGTCTTACATGAGCTATGCTGTAATTGTTGGATCAAGGCATCCTGGAAGAGAATCCAAATCCTTAGAGAATAGCTGGGAGTAGTACTGTATGCCAGGAACCATATACGGGTGGTTCTAATTTTCCAGTGTTCGTTTCCAATGTCCCCATGGTTACACAGTAAATTGAGAAGCAAAATAATTACAAGACAACATAATTCATTAGTGAATTGACTGCTTATGAAATTAGTCTCGATTCAAATGTTCTTTCTTCATGGTTTTTATTTGGTACTTTGTGAAATGTTGGATGCTTGCAACAGTACAATGTGGTGCAGAGCAAATTGATGACAAAGTAAAATTGGCAACGTCAAGATTTCCTGAAACCAATAATATGATGCTGGACGACTGTTGAAATCCAGTGCCAAACTATTACCTGGTAAAGGCATAATGAATTTAGAATAGACATACATGCAAACAAATCTCTAATTCTTAGAGTTAACAAATAAAATGAATGATGTGTGTGTGCATGTGTATAAGTGTGTGTGTTTGGATCAGGCAAATTTTTGGACAAAGTTGTATAGGAAAATAGTAGGTGTCTCAAAAGAGAACATTTTGGTCATTGAAGAATTAAAATATCTAACAAAAATGCTGATGAATCTTGTGTGCAAAAGTATTATTTTTGAGGGATAATTGAGCCATGTAAGTCAAATGGGGTAAAGTAAGTTGGTGATATCATAAAACTTACAGAAAAATTATTCCTCAATAAACAAAAACAAATAAATATTTGATTCATTCATTGTTCAAATATTAAGCTCATTTTTGTAACTATAAACTCATTTTCTTAAATACAAAATAATTTGAAAGTTTTAGTCTCAATCCAACTCAAACTATTTTAAAAATTACTTTCTTGAGTATCCAATTTAAATGGTCATTTTTCAATATTATTTATCTTCAAAAAGCAAAACATCCTATATTTCTCAGCATAATGTGACAGTATCTGAAGATATGGCCAACTATGAGATAAACATTTTTAACTCTTGTCTCTAATACTAGAGATCTATTCACCCAGATTCTGAGTCTGGCACAACCGTGAAGAATGGGGATGTAAAGACAAAAGACAGATGTAGTAAAAACTCAAGGGATTATTGGAATATGACTCATTAATTGGGAAGCCATTTGTCCAGCATCAGGATGTGAGAATCACATCTCTTTGAATTTATAGAAGTGCTTCTCAAAGTGGGGTCCACCGACGACCAGCACCAGAAATAATGATTCAAAATCTCTGAGTGTGATGCCATAAAAAATCTGCATTATTTTACAAAGTCTAAGAGATTGCTACACATATAAAATTTGAGAACTCATGTTAATTACAAATATTGCTCACATTCTTCTTTATATACTTTGTTTTACACAAAATTCTTATCCTTCGGGGATGACCAAAATGTTCTCCTGACATTTTTTTCCCCAAGAATCTTTGATCCCGTTTTAAACATCTAGCTCATGAGCAGGCTTTTGGGGCCTGAGGTAAATTTTTGTAGAAGCATGAAATGGATTTCATCTTACCACAGGTTCTCATGCTCACTTGTCATTGTTGTGGCATCATTTGACGTTTTATGCCATTTGACACAAGACAAAGTGATCTATCTTCTTATTATCTAACAGATATTAGTAGACTCGATTTGATTCTTTGCCACCTGTTATTTTTGTTTTATTGTAGGTATAAAAGCTATTTATTATATAAAATTCACAAAGCTCTCCAGTATAGAGTACTCCTTTGCTAGTCTACCACTCATCAGTTATGTTGAAAATTATCTATAGAATGATATCTTTCACTTTCTACTTCTTTTTAAATCTTTCATGGCCTTCTAATTATTTTCCTATGGCTTATAATCAAGCTATGCCTTTCCTACTTTAAAAACAAAACAAATAAACAAAAATACTTTCTTCCTCAATGAAATTATCCAAATTTTAGAGATCCTTACTTGATACCTTTAAAAATTTAAATTTATCAGGCTTTTTATTATAATATTATATTAATATTAGTTTTGACAATTTGGATAAATGATCAAAGAGCAATTTATGTGCATGCATGTATGTATATACATATGCACAAACCCACACTTACAGTCATAATTTAAAATAATTGATTAATTGATTAAAATAAAAGTTAAAAATTAAAAATAAATTTAATAATTAATTCCAAAGTTAAAACTAAATTTCAAACTTATAGAAGTGCTGCAAGAATAAGAGTGTTACAAAGAATTTCCACATACTCTTAACTCTGACTTATCTGTTTTTAACATTTTATCTCATTATCTCTGTCTCTATCTCTCTTTATACACATATATATGCATATAGATATTTACCTATTTGTGGGTGTGTATATATATTCTATACAAATTGATATTATAAATGATCCTTTATCCCTAAATTCTTCAGTGTATATTTCCTAAGAATACAGATATTCTCTTACAGTTATCAATTTCAGTAAATTTAACATTGATAGAAGACTTTTATCTAATCTACCATAAGTATTGCAATTTTGTTAGTTGACCCAAAATGTTCATTATAGAATTATTTTTTCTGTATATAATCCAGTCTAGAATCAACTTTTGCATTTAGTTTTTATGGGTTAGTCTTCTTAATCTGAAACATTTTCAAAGTCGTTTTTTTCATTTCAGCATTCTTGAAAAATTTTTTTTTTTCGGTGTTCCTTATTTTGGGTTTCTGTGGTGTATCTCTTTGTGATTAGATTCAGGTTATGCATTCTTGACTGGAAAGATACCTAAGTGATGTTGTGACTTGCTCAGGACATCACATCTGGAGGCACCCAATGTGCATCTGTCCCTTAGTGATGACGATTTTGATCATGGAGTCAGGGAGGTGTCTGATTTCTCCATGTTATGGTTACTACACTTTCTTTGCAACTATTAAGTATTCTGTAAGGAGACACTTCAAGATCATGCAAATATGCAACTTGTCATCAAAATTTCCCCCTGGATTTACCATCCATTGATGATTCTTACATCTACCAACCGTTGATTGCAAAATAATGGCTTACAAGTCTATGGTTGGTGGTATTTTATGTAAGCAAGTTGTCTTCCTCCCCACCCACCTATTTATCTATCTGTTTATCTGTACTTTTAAAAATTTGTAATTTATTATTGCCCTTAATATTTTGGTGATCAGTGACTCAGATTTTGCCCCTGGGGACCCATTCAAGCTGGATCCTATATGCTTGTGATAGGTCTACAAAATTTTTTTGATCACTTACTTACTTTCTGTTATAATAAGTCGTTCCAGGCTCATCTTCCACCTCTCCTGCTGGCCCTAGAGTCATTTCTGCAGGAAATTCAGGATTATTTTAGCAAGAAATAATATTAAAGATATAATCTCTGGTCACTATACACTTATTGTTATTGTGGTGTCTTTACTTCTAGGCCCTTTCAGCAGCCAGAGCTAGGAAAAAATACACACACACATACACATGCATACTCATATACACATATACCTACGTACACACATATCTATGTACACATATCCATGCATATACACATACACACATATTCTAGAAATCAGGAGTTTGCACAAAAACCTGCAATTGCAATCCATCCCCAAAGGATTTTTTCTTGCCTTTCTCCATTTTATTTCTGGTGTCTCTTTTCCTCCACAATGGGGACCCTGGCTCCCAACATCATTAACACATTTGCTCAATCCTATGTCTAAAATAGCTTCAGAATTGCTTCATCTATAATTATTAATCAGATAACTTTGACATTACTGGTACTTTTTCAGTTCTGATCCAGCAAAAGTATCCTTTTACTATCTTCATTTGAAAATGGGCCTGCTTTTTCATCTTGTGAAGAGGACATGTGCTAGCTATTATTTGGCATTGTTGGTTTTATATTTATATTTTGTACTGGCAGGGAAAATATCTTCTCCCTCATGTATCAGAATTTGTATGAAGTATTTCTTCCTTAAGTAACTATGAGGAATTTGTGGAAACGAGCCTTAGACATCATTAAATCATAAGAGTGCAAATTAGAAAGTAAAATCTATACAATTAGCCTTCCTCAGTTTATTGCCATCTTCTCAAACCACTCCTTCACTGCGTGTTTCTTCAGCACTTGGACTATCTTTTCAGAGTCAGTTGTGAAGAAATAGAGAAAACTGTAGAGTTGAGAGTCAAGATTTCCCAGTGAGACAAGTCTAGTTTTGAGGCTCAGACTCACCACTTACTAGAAGAGTGACTTCTCTAAGCAATCACACATAAGTACTTGTTGAAAGACTTGTTTTGTGAATTAAATGAATTATTTATGTAACAGTGCATAGCATAGGGTCTGGCACAATAGAAGAGTTTAATGATCATTAGTTAGCATTATTGTTATGGAAAGTGTGTATCTGCTACACAATTTAATCCACCTAGAATCTTAGTACCTTATTCTAAATTGTGGGTCTACCGTTCCCCATTTTAACAGCGTTTTGGAGTGGAAATCCACTTAGTAAATTGCTGTATTTTTTAGTCACACAGACTTTCCTAAAGAGATAAGTGATGGGGTTAGTTTTTAATTTCTTTCTTCCATTAGTTTATTATAAATTAACTCCGTCATTTGCAATTGTTCAAAGCCAAAAGATTGCCTAATTCCCAACTAGTACACAGATTGCTTTTCAAGTACGCCCAATAAAGAGCTGATCTTAAAAATAAAAAGTTTGTAAAGTCTAAAAAAAGAAAGGCATTTGAAAGGTATAGATAAGAGGAAGTCAGTCCATAAAATGCTGACCTTTCATCAAATACTGATTTTCTCCTTTCCTGTGGGAACATTAAGGAGGGAGTGAGCTCATAGATTTCCACTAATGTCGTGACCTATAGCTTCCGCCCGATATTTCTGCCAGTTATAGAGACTTCCCTTTCGTCTTCATGAAGTGCTTACCTGGTTTCTTATGCTAAGTTGACAGCTTGCTCAGTTCCCTTGGCCTTGACCTTGGCTTTGACATCCACAGGAGGTAGGCAGGTTGTCAATACTAACATCAGAATAGAGAAAAGACCGTCTGGCAGCTAGAATCTGGGACAACTTTGGCAGCTCCTGCAGATTTGTATTTTCCATGTGATTATTCAGCTGGCTCCCCCCATCTTAAAATGTTAGAAGACATCCCAATGCTGGAGGGCTAATACATGCAATTAGAGAGGCGTGGTTTTTGCTATTCCCATCCCATCTCCAACAGCTTGAGTACCACTGCATTACTCATTAGGAGTCATAAGCCCTGACCTACTGGATACCCAAAGGGCTCAAAGGCTAGGGGTGGACAGCTTGGAAGGGAGCCAACATTGCTTCTGACCTTGGGTGGTCAAATCAGTGCAAACAAGATTTATATTCTGCATCCCACATTTAAAAACATTTTTTTTAAAGATTCCACTTTTATGTGTTTCCATGAGACCCATTATTTTTAGCTATGTTTACTTTTTCATTTTTTTTTACATTTTTAAATTTAGGGAGCAGTATAAGTGTAGCTATATAGCATAACAAATTAACGGTTTCCAAAAAGGATTCAAAAAGTCCAAAAATGTGAAAAAGTATATTGGAAAAATACCCTTTCGTTATCATTTCCATGCTAATAATAGAATACATTAATGTTCATTGTTAATAATTAGGAGCAAGACAAGTAAAACAATTTAGAAGAACTAAATTTGCAACCCATCTGTTTCTTTCTGGAAATAGCTCCCACCTAATTGGCTTATCATTTAGGGAACTTGGTATTCTAAACAAATCAGGTGGTATACATCAAAACAGGTGTAGAAAGATCATTGCCTTTGAAATTCTTACTGTCTATTTAACAAAAGCAAGAAAATTGACGGAATTACAAAAACCAAATTATGAATGAAAGCTTCTCAACAATGCCTCTACTCATTGCCCCCTAATATTGAGGGAAATCTTCCCGAATATTTTCCCAGTAGTGACACTATACTTGAATGGCATCCTGACCCTCTGTCCTCCACAATCATGATCATAGTGATGTCTGATAAGGGAGAAAAGTTGCATAGAGGGAGAAAAGGAAAGAAGGAGGAAGACCCGAAGGGAAGAAAGGATGGAAGGAAGGGAGAGAGGGAGGGAGGGAGAGAGAGAGAAAGAAAGAAAAAGAAAAATAATAAGATAGATGGAGAGGACAGAATAAAGGCATAAAAATGGAATCGGGAGAGTGCAGTAAAGTAGTTTTACTTATTTATTTTGTACTCTTCAAGGATTTTTTTCTATCACAATGTGGTAAATTATTAGCAGTAAAATTACCTGCCCTCTGCCCTCTGATGTCCCCCACCTCCCATAACTGCTGTTCTTGGAATTTCTTATCTCAGTGATTGACAACCTCTTTTTTCCAGTTGCACAGTTGGGAGCCCTTGGGATCATCCTTGCCTCCTCTCTTTCTCTTACATCTCACTTCTGCAAATCCAGTTGGCTCTGCACTCAAAACAAATACCTAGAATCCTATGATTTCTCTTTACTCTTTACCTCTACCTATATCACTTTGATATAAACTACTAACATTTTATGCCTGGATTTTTGCTTTAGCTTCCATCCTTGCCATTCATCAATCAAAGTCTCAATGAAGCAGCAGGAGACATTCTTTTAAAAACATCATGCCACCCTTTTGCTTAAAAAAATAATCTAATGGCTTCTGATCTCAGAGTGAAAATCAAAGACTTTACTATGGCTTATGAGGTGCTATCTATTCAACTTCTCTACTTCCGCCCTCGGCAACACATCACAACTGTCTTTCTGAACTCAGCTGCTACTATTTTTTCCTCCCCTCATGTTCACTCTGTTAGCAATTCCTTGATCATAGCGAATACATTCTTACTTCAGGAACTTTGCACTTACCGTGGGCTGTGCCCTCACTCTGAAAATCTTCCTCAGTTTTGCTCAGTTAACTTTATACCAGTGAACTCTCTCCTAATCATCTATTTATCAACATCTAACATACATATTTTATTTCTTTACTTGTTCATTATCTGCTTCCCTCCAAGAGAAAAATATGAACTTCATGAGAGCAGAACTTTGCTGGTTTTATTCCTTCTTTAACACCCAGGACCTATAAGTGGTTGGTTTCAAGATATAGAGGCATATAGATGGTGATCAGTAGTTATTCACTGAATGAATTAATGAACGATTATACTGAAAAAATAATCTATATTAGAACAGGAAAAGCTGGACATAGGCAAAATTATAAAGGAGTCTTAGTTCATTTTTGCTCTCTCTCTCAATACATTTTTTACTTTCTTACTCCCCTCCTGGGAGGCTGGTAGCAGGGTGATAGAAAGAACATGGATTTTAGAATCAGAAAGACTTGTGATTGATGCCTGGTTCTACGACATTGGGCAAATTACTTATCTTTCTGAGACTTGGTTGTTCTCATCTTCAAAATGGGAATGATAATTTTACCCTGTAGAATTATTACAAATATTAAATGATATTAAGAATACAAATTGCCAAGTGCAGTTTTTGGCACATTAAGGCACTAGATTAATGCACTATTCCCTTCTGTTGTCTTTCAAGGTCCCTTATTCTTTTCTACTTAATGCTACTCAAGCCTCCAGGGGACCACATGCTGTGCTTCCGGGTCTGACAAAGCTCTGGAGCTCTCTAGAGATCTGTAACGCTTGTCTAATTTTCAAACAATTGCTTTAAATTGAGATGCTAGAGATGTGTGTACTCCTTCTATGGTAGATGGGCACTGTCAGAGATCCACTCAGATTCCCTCACTTGCTTTCTACCTCTTCTATGCATGCCTTTCCAGGTTTCTGTGTGCTTTAGGTCAGCATCTACTGTTCTCTTGGGTAGACTTCCCTTGAGCTGTTAAAGTTGCTGTGTCTAGGGAGTTAGAGAGCCATGAAGAGTAGCAGAACATGTCACCCCAAAATATACCACTTTGACACATTGATTATTTTGAATTACAGGTACTTAAGAAACAGCCCATGTGAAAAGGATACTCTGATCCTCCTTTGTCCTCCTGAAAGCAGGAGATAAATCTCCCATGTGAAAGGTATCTCTCTGTAACAGTAGGAAAGAAAATATTCTTATTACCAGAGCCAGGGAATTTAGGGCCAAGAAGACTGTACAAGCAAATCTCGTTACTCCATCACTGTTTACTACCCATAGCCCAAATCCCTTTGTCTTGTCAATTCTTCATAAATTTATTGTTTCTTTGCCTGAAAGGTATAAAAGCTCCCTGCTCTGGCCACTTCTTCAAGTCTTCACTTTCTTGTGAAGACTCCCATGTATATGTAAAGCTTCAATAAAATGTGTATGTTTTTCTCCCATTAATCTGTCTTATGTCATTTTAATTCTTAGGCCCAGCCAGAAACTCAAGAGAGTAGAGGACAATTTTTCCTTCCTACAGTCAGAAGTCCCTAGGAGTTTGTATCCACCCACCTCCACCTTTGGCTGGAGAGAGTGTATGCTTTTGTTAGGGCTTTTTTGTTTGCACCTGTTGATGTTTTCATGTTGCCAGTCTCTGCAACCCATCTGAGGGAAATCCTGTGATCCATTCCTTGGGTCCCAAAGTTCCTAGCCAGTCTGCCTTCCTCTCTCTACCTTTCAGAGCCTCCTTATGTTTCTTTTATATGTCCTATCAAGATTTTTTAGCCATACTTAGGATGGAATAGGATAAGTCTGTCTACTCTACCTTCCTTGAGGCAGAAATCAGAAGAGATTTTTTGCTGTTGTAGAATATTTTGTATCACACACAATTTTAAGTGTATATGAAGAATTCGATAACTGTTTGTTAATTTCTTTATTGGTAGCTTGAAATAAATGCATGAAACAAATTAGAAACAGAGTAAGCTATTATCTAGTATGTAGTTCGGAGATAAATGCATTGGGATATGGTTTTGGTAAACCATGGGCTTAAAACAAAAATGCTCATAGCCATAGTATTGTAGAGTTAACTCTACGGTCAACTATACTCTGAGGTACCCTTTATATCAGTGCTTTTAAACAGTGGATAACAATGACTTTTAGGCCTTATAAATATTAGGTTTTTCTACTACTGAATCCATACCTTCTGCCAAGCCACAGCATTCTTCCCCATGCCCTGAGGAAAATGTATTAAGTGACAGTTCTTATTAAGGTAACTGTATTCTATCCTCAGAAAAGCTATTTAGGGGCAAGAAAGATCTTTGCCAAGGTGTCCAGTAAAAATTTGTTCCTGTAATTTTATGTGGGACAAGCATTTGGTACCTAGGTCACATTAGGATTTATTTTAAACTCTCAGGATGCCTGGGAGGGAGTTTTGACATTTCAGTGTACACCTAGATAACATTACCAGGAAAAACTTTAATAATACTTTATATTTTTGGTATAATATTTTGAAACTTCTTTAACATAGTTTTAAAATAAATTCTGTCCTTAATTTATCATTCTAAGTAAGGGAGCTGCCTCATAAATTGTTTTTATTTCCATAAAACTGCCTAATGAGTGTTTAGAATTTGTGGCAGCATGTAAAAGAGAGAGAACAGTAAAGAATTATCATAGAGAATTACTTCCTAATTATGTTCAGAAAATGATGTTGTGAGATTCGGCCTTAAATAAAAAATCTCAGTCTGTTGTTTAAAAGCTTCTCCTTCCATTGATCCGTGGTCTATGACGGATGAAAGTATGACACATTGGGAAAGAAAGAGGATCAGGTTTTGAGTCAAGCAGGCTCCTCAACCGACTGCTTAAGCAAAGTCTTTTAACTTGCATTGAGTGATTTATGAGGCAATGTCCCAAGTGTTCTGTTGAGTTCTTACAAAAGATTGAGAGTATTCTAGTTTACATTAAAAAATGCAATCATAAGCTGTTTTTCAGACAATATGTGGCATAAATTCCTGTTAAATATCATAAATTCATTGTATTAATTGTGTTATCATCACCTGGGCGACAATGCTCCCTCAACAGTGATGAGGCTTTACTTCCTCATTAAGAATGGACCAACTTGATATTTTATGACTTATAGAGAAGCTGCAAAAGAGATGTTGATATGCTGCAGACTATTTATTTTTCTAATATTTCTCACATTTATTAATTGATTGTAGCCTCTCAAAAATCCCTCAAGTGAGGAAGTGCAGGCATATTTACTTGTAAATTAGAGAGGTTGCCATTAAGGTAAATAAGTAAAGGTGGCCCAATAAAAAATTCTAGAATGTAGCTCTAGATATCATTAACGCAGATTTCTCTTACTCAAGGACAAATTGCTTAAACTCATCATAACCCAGTCTCCTCGTCCATAAATTACAAAAGTTGCCCCAGATCAATGATACTCAAGTCGTGGTCTCTGGAGCCCTCAGTCTCACAGAGACCAATCAGGGCCCCTCAGGAGATGAGAGCTTTGGGCTTCCTTCTTCAGCCCGAGCAGCCTTAATTCTGTCTGGTTGTAAATCAGGACTTTCCACAAAATTTACCTAAAAAATAGATTCTACCTTTAAAAAACTAATTTATAAAGCCATGCACAGGATTCTCCCTGGTTCCTCTCTGCTCTGTGGTTATCTGATTTGTCAAAGATTACAGAGGGAGGTAGCAGTAGGTCAAAAAATAAAATCCTTGTATCAGAACAAAGAGTCTAGATTTCCTATGGTGCATTTAGAATTATAAACTAAGGTTTTTGTTTGTTTGTTTTTGTTTTTATTTAAGTCTAGAAAAGCTATAGTGGTCCATTTTAACAATGCAGAACTAGGGCCAATTTATTTGCGTTGCTCTTATTTTCATTTTTGTCAAAGTTCAGATGTACACTAAAGCCCCACGTAAGAGGCTGCTTTCTCTTAAAATAAGCTTTCATTAAAAAACAATAAATCGGGGCCGGCCCAGTGGTGCAGTGGTTAAGTTCGCACATTCTGCTTCGGGCTGGTGGTCGCCGGTTTAGATCCCGGGTGCAGACATGGCACTGCTTGGCAATCCATGCTGTGGCAGGCGTCCCACATATAAAGTAGAGGAAGATGGGCACAGATGTTAGCTCAGGGGCAGTCTTCCTCAAAAAAAAAAAAATTCTTTCATTCAGGGCAGTTTTAATCAAGCATTAAATAAAAATTTATTAAAGAATTTCCAAGTGCTTAGCATTGTATCTCTTTAGGAGGACCAGAATGCCTCTAAATATAATTTCCTCCTAAAAGTGATCAGGGCTTTTTGGAGAAGTGGCTGATTACAGGAAATGAGCAGAAGGTATACTGGGTTAACTCGAAACATTCTGTCACACCAGCAAGCAAGCAAACTATTAGACTGTTAAAGGTGTGACAAAAAGCCTTCAGAGCCCTTCGGAAGAAGTACTCACTGTCCAGTGAGCGAGCAACTTGAACAATAACAACAAACCCAGAAAACCTCATTGCTTACTTTTAGAGGATGCTGGTGAATCAACTTACTATTTTGATGACTGGTAAATTAGGGAAAAGAATTATTTATTCTGCCCCTTCTCTATAGGACTATCCCTTGGTATAACAATAGTTGTTGAGGAAAAGTTTATTTCTTTTAAAATACTCCAGCTTATAATAAAATATCATACAAATATGATGTTTTGTAACTTTCCATCATAACTTTCCATATCTAATGAAGGAATGGATCGAACCAATGGTCACCAGTGGCCCCTAACATCAGTAAAAAGAGAGACAACCAGATGGTATACGCTCACGATGGAAGTACACAACAATCTGTGAATTAGACTTTCCAGAAAATCGAACATAAATTAATTTTCTGAACAAGCCCTTATATCTAGTTACAAATTTACAAGAAACATAGGGGACAGAGAAACATGCTAAATTACACATGAATATCCAAGCAGAATTCAGACTATAGGTAACACTATACGACAATTTGATACAGGTATCTTAAAGAGATGAAGTGTGAATGAGACAGCGAAGGGAGAGAAGAATTCTAAACATTAAATGATTTGTAAAAGACATCAACTTAAAACACCTCAACCTCATTTAAATCAGGATTTTAAAAGTATGGGGAAAATTGAGGAACTTTGAATGCTGACTGGATGTTTTGGGATAAGAAGTTAGCGTTAAAATTTTAGGTGAGATAGAAGTATTGTAATTATGTTTAATAAAAAGAATCTTTTTCTTTTAAAGATACATAATGAAATATTCATAAGTGATATTACTTGATGTCTGGGATTCTACTCTAATAATCTTGGTTAGGAAGTGAATAGGAGTATGAATGAAACACCATTGCCCATAAGTGGACAATTGTTGAAGTTGGGTAATGCAGGATACATGTGGATATATTACACTAGTCTCTATACCTTTGAATATATTTGAAAGTTACTAAAATTTAAATTTAAGAGGCAGTATTACAATTCAAAATAAGACTTTATTCTTAACTAAATTATTTTTTTAAAAGATTGGCCCTGAGGGGCTGGCCCGGTGGCCGAGTGGTTAAGTTCGCGCGCTCCGCAGCAGGCAGCCCAGTGTTTCGTTGGTTCGAATCCTGGGCGCGGACATGGCACTGCTCATCAGACCACGCTGAGGCAGCGTCCCACATGCCACAACTAGAAGTACCCACAACGAAGAGTATGCAACTATGTACCGGGGGGCTTTGGGGAGAAAAAGGGGAAAAAATAAAATCTTAAAAAAAAAAAAAAAAATTGGCCCTGAGCTAACATCCGTTGCCAATCTTCTTTTTCTTTTCTCCTTCTCCCCAAAGCCCCCCAGTACATAGTTGTATATTCTAGTGAGTGGTGCTACTCCACACCCAGCCATGCAAACCAGCGAAACCCTGGGCCACGCAAGCGGAGCGCACAAACTTAACCACTTGGCCACGGGCCAGCCCCTTAACTAAAATTCTAATGCTGAGTTATCGTCACTCCTAGTGTCAGTACAACATCTCCACACATAGGTGATTCTTAGAAGGACTATCAGGGCATCCCCAAACTGTGAGTTAAGCTGCTAAGGTAATAAATAATAGATACAAAGATCTCCTCAGTCTCGCAGTGGACTTTTCCTTTCCACATTGCCTCTGTTATCCTGGGTGTCAAAGACTCTTACTTTCAGCTTGCAAACAGAAGGGGAGCTGATGATTGCCTAGAAAGAATTGGAGGTGGTGAGATAGATGGCAGTGAGATGAAAGTGGCCACACAATCCAGTTCAGTCACATAATTACAAGAGTAGGAAGTCATCCTGTTTCTTGACAAGAGCTGGTGTACGTCAGGTTGTTCATGGCCCTCACAGTGAGGAGCTAACATGGTGCCTCAGCCTGGAGATGCTTTGGCTCTTTCTCTCATATGCCAAGGATGGTCTGCAGCACTGGTTTTTTTTTTCTCTTTTGTGCTGTCCGCGTAAAATGCTTGGCAGTCCCCAGAGGCTAGCCTCGATTCTCCATACTGAGTTACCTTGTCAGAACCCCCTTCTCCAACTCTTTTTCCTCCCTAAGATAAACATTATCCGGAGTCTCTTCCCACAGCCTAGGGTGACACCCCTTTAGATGACAGGGAAGGGGTGGATATTTTTCCTCAATTTTATATTCCTTTTATGTTCTGTCAGTGTGACCCCAAATCTGTGCCTAATTCTTCTTGAATATTTCGTTTGATTCTTCAAAGCCTGGTTTGGAAGTGAAAAAACTGACCATGGATACTGCCTTGCCAGTTTTTTTTCTTTTCTCTTTCCTTTGTAACAATCTTACTTCCTTTTGGAGCAATATAGATGATATGGACGGTCTAAAGGAGAATTGGAGAAAAGAAAATACATAATGAAGATTTATATCTCAAAATAATTTCTCTCCATATCTGAGGCAACCTAAAAAGATTGCATTCCTGGTCAGAAATCAGGATTAGCCAGCAAGATTTCATTGTAGTCTATTGATTTTTATTTGTTTGTTCAACAAACAGACGCCTTGCTATGCTCTGGGGGAGTTAGATGAATAATGAATGATCCTTGTCCTTGTGGATCAAACACTCCATGATGCTTTAGATACCATGCAAAAGGTGTGCCTGGAGCAGAAGGGCAGTTTTGAGAAGCTGTGCTTTAATTGGGCTTCATGAAGAGCATATGGGAGTGAGGACGCTGAAGCTGTGTCTTGAAAGATGAGAAAGATTTAGTCAGGTTAAGAAAAGAGAGAGGGCATTTCACATTGAGGGAGTGGCAAGAAAAAAGCATATAGAACTAAGGCAGAGTGTTCTGGGCCGGTAACGAACAGCAGCTTTACGTTATTTGAACATAAAATATGAGCCAGGAACATGGGACAGGTTATATGTCATGATTTTTGACCAAGAAGGGTTTGAGCAGGAGAGTAACACGGCTGGATTTGTTTTTCTGGTAGTTATCACTGATTTTGTGAAAAATGGACTCCAGGAAGTAAGACTGAAGTCCTAGCACAACTGTTCTGGGCTTGAACTGGATCAGGGCTAAGGCGAGATGGAGAGGAGGGGAGCCTTTTCAGGAAGATCCTTTTAAAGAATCCTGCAGGCTCTCGAAGATGCCCTCCCCGGCCTCCACATTGCTATTGGAAAGAATGAATAAGAGGCCTTAGATTTTTCTCTTGCTCCTGGCAAGAAACTCTCCCCCCTTTCCCCCTCCCAGCACTCTCAACGTCACTCCTATTAACTGTGTTGACACCATCAGTAAAAATCTCATTACACCTTTATCCTCGTTTACATCAGTCATCACCTGAAGCCCAGGGGCTCCCAGGTCATTCTTCATCCTTAGATTCTAATCCCCATCTGGCTCTTTGAGCAGCGAGTCTCTCCTCTTCCTTCTGGCACTCCTTGTGCACTTTCCCCAAGATTAATTTTTCCTCAAAGCATTCCTGACATACTGTACATTTTCCTTACTTATTTGATTGTCCCATTCTCTCACTCGCTCCAACCCCCACCAATGCACACTCTAGAATGTAAGCTCTGTGATGACATCAATTTTCCTCTATTTGTTTATAGTTATTTCTCCAGCATTTAGGATAGTATCTGACACAATAAATATTTTTTGAATCAGTAAATTTAAAAGTAAAAGTAAGACCAGGGCTTGTCTATCAATTGTATTTCAAAGGCAAGGGAAAGAGAGCAATTGAGACTGGTTTCCGGTTTTTCACTTAGATAGCATAATTATAAATATTTGCTGAAATCAGAGGTGATTTCCTTCTATATGCTGTACTAATTTTGGTTCTTGTAATTTTGATCAGAGAGCATTCCCATGGCACTTTGCAGCAGTGACATTTTATTTGTTGCAACCAGCCAAATTTGTTTTTTGGAAAAACTTCACAGAGATTCAAGCAGACTATTTTCACCACAACAGTCCACAGAAACAATTTTCGAATCCCATTTCCCAAGAATGAGGAAAATCATTAATTGTATGTTAAATATCAGGGGGCTAAAGACTATGAAGATAAATTTGTCCACGTGCTGTCCAGGAACACTGGCATCAAGAATCAAGAAAGAAAATGAAGGAGGAGAAAAAGAGGTTTTGAATTGAGAGGAGAAAGGCAAAGAAATTTTTTTTGGGGGGGGGGACATTTTTAAAGAAAGACAACCTCAGCAAAGGCCAGATATGGAAGCTCAAAAAAATGGGCGGGGGAAGAAAGTCAACAAGTGGCATCAAACTCTGACTAGGTCAAGGCTAGAACATCTATATTCTGAGGCATGTTTCAAGATATTATTTTATGATTCTCCAAGAAATTACTCAATAGATGACTTTTCAATAAAAAAATTCTTCCAACTCCCTCACCCCCGTAAACAGATTGCATTTGCCAGTATATGTATATACACAAAAAAATTTTTTTCTGAAAGATTTTATATTTCAGCTCCTGACTTATTTTGATTATTGCAGAATCATTATATTTAATTATATATAAATGGCTAGGAGGATAGAAAGATTTTAAAAATATATATTCAATCAGGAAAGGAAATTAAGAGAGAAAGTGGAAATGGAGCTCTCATTTATTGTCACATACAATATTTATATGTCTTAAGTATTTTCTCGTTTAATCATTACCACTATCCCAGAAAATATTTATTATTTTCCCAATTTTAGAAATGAAGATAAAGAATAAAGTCACTCAGCTGTAAGCAGAGGAAATGGAAATCTAATCCATGTTGTCTGACTTCAAATGACTGTTCTTTACATATATTTCATAGAATATCTGAAAAGAAAAGATAATTTCTGTGTATTAGTTTCTAAAATCCTTTTTGTACAAAATGAAGGACACGGTCATCATGTTTGGATTGCCAGCCCTCCCATGCTTTGTTGGCATTTATAAAATTCTACTAAATTTGGCTTAGAAGCAACACATACTACAAGGAAGCGGTTGTTTTGTCAGTGTTTCGGGAAGGAGGAGAGAAAGCAAGAATGCATTGTGGGAGTGCAGACAAAGAGCAGTGTTCTTAATGTGCAGCGGTGACTAAGAAAGATGTCAAGCCTCAGTAAAAGAGGGGGAGAAATAAAGCAATACACAGGATCAACCTTGATTATAATGAAATGTAAAGGCTAGGAGTTTCCACCACATTTATCATGCTCAAATATTTAAAAATATATATTTCATTTTAATGTATATACCTCTTATTCAGTGGCATCAACATATTCATTCACTGCCTAAAATTAAGCAAGGAAAAAAATTTTAAAAATTTGAAAAGCACTTTTCCCCTGAAGAAAAATAGTGAATAAATCATATAGATATGCCATTTAGGAGAATGGAATGATGTCATTGAGATGTCCAGTAACAACATTGCTAATAACATTCTTTTGTTACATTATAAGTTTAATAGACTGAACTACTTTTATTTTTTTCTTTTTGGCATGGCATGTATAACCTTATTTTATTTTCTAAGTTCTAAACCAATGGCTTGACCAATGAACTTTTGGAACCTAAGCAGTCCTAAGTATGAATTTGACTACATTATGAGCTTGTGTGGAAGTCAGTAATCACTTATATACACCTGGGAACCGATTATTGCATTGCTTCAAACGAACTCCTTTCTTGGAGAAGCGGAAAAGGTTTTAATCCTCTGTCTGCTCCTTCATGGGATTTGAGATAATTAAAGAGACTCTGAACTTTGTCTCTAACATAGGATGATTGAGAAGATTAAATGAGATAACATGTAAAAGCTCAGTGGTTGGGATATGGCAGGCATTCCATAATGGTGGTTGTTCTTACCTTTTAGCTGTTAATTGGGAGGCAAGGGATGAGCGTGGAAGAAAAGGGGAAGAGGAAGAGAAAGGAAAGGGAAAAGAAGGGAAGAACAAAAAATAAGTGTGTGTAGTGTTGTTAAAATACTTTATGCAGAAAAAACATCCAGTTTTATCAAAAACAGTCAAAGAATTCAAATGTTTGAGTGATCTAACAGGCTACAGGATAGAAAAACAATGTAACAGGTGAAATTTGTCAATTAAGTGCCATTATTTGCAGAGGTTACTAAGTCTACGACATTTCCATGTTGATTAAGCTCCATAGGTGGAAATAATCCTGTATTTTTATTATTTTGTGGGAAGGAGAAAATGCTTTATAATTTGAGAGTTACTATAAATAAATCAATAAATACTGCAGATATTTAAATAAAAAGATTTAAAAGTAAGAAACAGGATAAAAGTTTGTTTTTTATTCTATTTTGCTATCAGAGTTTATGTCAATGCCATCTTACATTCTTCAGGATGGCTTATATCTGCAAAATTCCAGCTATTTGAAAATCTGTAAGCAACAAAGAAATATATGCCATGACTTATGGATCAAATAATCCCAAAAATATAAACGTAAAGTTTATTTTCCTTTGTATTGATAATTTATTGAAAGATTTAAATTATACAATAAGCACCTAGCTTTCAGAATAAGTTTGGTATCCCACAGAATACCAATTTGGCACAGTAGAAATATTGGAAATGTAAGAAATAATCTAATATTTTTGAATTTTGTTCTTGTGGGAAGTGGCAATAAGGCTTCTAGGAGATTTAATCATAGCATCTTCTTATGGCCTGTAATTTATTAAACATGTTCCCCAGTCAACATAAAATTAGAAGAATTAGCTTTCTTTAACAAGTCAGGGAGATTTGTAAGTATAATGTGCATATTGTGATCAATAAAATTATTTTTTACATTTTGTACAGAATTTCCATTTACTGGAATGTATTTGCCTGGAAGGAGAAAATTAGACTGTTACTGTTTCTCATCTCTACCCAACATTTTCAGTGTCTGGAACCTCTAGTTATCCTAAGTCTGGAATTTATTAAATATAAAGAGAATGAATAGAATAATTTGCAATTTTAGAGATACGAATTCTTTAAGAAATGCCAGAAACAACAGATACCATGGCAAAGGCAGACTTCTGCAGTAGAAGGAAGTTGTGGAGAAAGTTTCAGAAATGAATATGGAATTAGGATTTGGAATGACCTAGTTTTTTGTGATTGTTATGGGAAGCTGAAAGCATCTAAAGCATTATTTTTTTTTAATGAATAGGAGGTGAGAAATGGAAACGGTTAGTTTCCTGTAATGTGGGAGTAGTGTACTGTGGTAAAAGTGGGAGTATTTACCATAAAGTAGCTTGATTTTTAAAGAACAGAAATTAACTCAATTTTATGAGTGTTCAAATGAACTTTGTAAAAAATCCTCTTTCCTTTTCCTTTCTATCTCATTATTCCTCCTAGGAATTAATGACAAACTTACTGGAGATGGTGGGAGGACAAGAGTGTAGGTAAAAGAAGATACTTTAAGTCTGAGTTCAGTATTTCATCCAGAAGAGAAAGGGCAAGTAAATGCTATATTGTTGGTACCTATAACAAACTGGTAGTCTTCCCAGTGTGTTATTAAAAAAAAAAACATATTTGAAGCCTCATCTGGGTTCAGCAAAGCATAATGCCATGATCCATTAGGAACGTCCAAAGGCATAGGTAAAAGGAGTGACTGCTTTTTTGCTAAGTATTTGCCACTCCTGACCAAGAACATTGCTGATATTTAATGAATGTTGAAAATTTCATGGGACGATCAGTATTTATTATGAATAGCTTTCTGCTTCATCCAAACACAGAATCTAGAAAAATTCAGTTTTTAGAGTTTCTTGTTATATTGCTAATTACCAATCCTCATGTTGTCTAAAGACTGTGATTTTGGTGATGCAATAGAATGGTGAAATGAAAAAAACAAGAGTGTCATGGTAGAGAAAAAAATGATCTGTCCTATTCGTCCCCTGGAATTTCTCTCCTTTTCTCTCTTACACTCCCCATCCTCCCCATCTTCTTTGATCTCTCTTCCTTTCTGAACGGTATTATTTTAAAATGTTCTTATCTTTGAAGCAGCTAAATTTGAGTTGATGTATGCAGTACATCAGTTCCAAGTTTATCAGCAAATACTCAGCAGGAAGCTAGCCCTCAGAATTGTGCTTCGGGTTACTGGCAGCCACCATGCTTTGGAAGGCTGCCTTCTTTTTCCTTGGTTAAATGATGCCACTTGAAAAGACAAATACCACTGTAATTCCTGTTGAGCTGGGACACCAGTGTTCATCTGACACACTATGATTTCATGAAAGCATAAATCAGGCGCACAAGATAAGTATCTGAGTCAGCGGTTCCAACTTTTGTGTTGAATCTAATTAAAAGCTTGAAACAAATGCTTGTCACACATTCTGCCTCATTGAAAAATAAATAAATAACTATCAAGACAAAAACTTGGAAGATACGGCAATTGGACATAATGACAATAGGTAATTTTATCCAGAGCGGCCTCAGTCAGCCATCTAACATGCAGAAAATCAATTTAGCTAAAAGTAGTACAAAGCATGTTAAACATGCTAAATGCTGAAGGGTTCAACTTAGTAGGAGAAGATACTAGAATGGGTGGCTGTTGAATAAATCACAGCTGTATCTAAGGTTACTGATCTGTAAGACAACAGCTCTCTGGTTGGTGTTTTTTAGTTCAGGATACCAAGTGAGTGTTGAAAATGTTTCTCTGTAATGGTTATGTCAGAGCACAGGGAAATATGTGATCACAAAGTGCAACAAATTACTTTGGAGGTGTGATGACTTCTTTAAATTCGACCTAGGAAAGAAAATATTCTCTAGGCTAACGGTTGCCTACCATATGCCAGGGGCTATAATGATTTACTCCAGCAGGGTGACCACAGCTGGAACAGCAGCTGTGATTGGAATCACCACACCTGGTTAAGCTTACAATAACCACTGCTGTTCTTTAAGACTCCTTGTTCTGCGCTGCGCAAACTAAACAGTAAGTTTGGGATATTCTAAGAATCAACAGCCCTGCATCTTTCAAGTCTTTCAATTTACTTATTAACTGAAAAGTTCATTTTATTGTATTACTAGACTTAGAGTTCTTTTCAGAAGCCTTTTTTATAAATACTGTTATTTTTAAAAGTCTTAAACATCATATCTGTATACACTATAAAATACTTATGTTGATTATATGAATTTTAAAAATAAATTAAATAGAATAATAGTTATTTTTGGAGTATTTTATCAATTAGAGGTGTAAATATTTCTGCCCAAATATTTTCAAAGGTACTATATTTTCAACTATACCAGGGTACCATTTTAAATTAATATTTTACAAGCTAAAATTCATTAATGTTGTCTCTATGACTTTCGCTTCATGATTTTTATGACTTTTGATGTTCTTACTTTTTTGCCAAAATTTCGATGCTATAGCATCATAGACCCTCTTACCTCCATTTCGTTTGTAGTCAATGTTACATACATAGCAAAACTTCCGCACGTGATTTCTCTGACTTCACCAAGTACAGCTTGGTGGTTTCTTGCATCTTGCAGCTCCTAGCAAGGGCTGTGGTGCACCGATCGGTACCCCAAGTGGCTGGTGGTAGCAGCCTCATTGCCTGTTTCTTCCACTCTCACTGGAGGCTTGAAGACATTAGGTGTTCCTAGCTTCTCATGTCCAAGCAAACTTGTCTCATCAGTGACTGCCTTCAGGCTGTCCCTGAAAGGGAGGTGTTAGGTGCGCCATCTCTGAAATGTCCTGGGGGAAAGCACAAGTTCTTCCTTGTCATCTGGCAGATTTAACCGTGCACGACAGTAAGAACTCCACTTACTGCACAACATGCTTCACATAGCACTAAACAACGCAGATCTACCAAACACTTCATGATTTTTTCTACTGCAAATATTAATAATTTAAAAAAAATAGCAACACACAGCTGGGGGCCTCCCAGGACTGGACAAGGTAAAGGGCCTGAAGCTTGTCGAAATCATAGTAAATCTACCTGTAATCTCCTGACTAGCATCAACCCCTTACTGACCAGCTGACAGTAGGGTTGTCTGAATCCCCAGGAATTGGTTTGTTTGGAAATGGTGGGCACAAGAGAAGAAAATGGATCAGTGAATTAACTCCATAATTTAGGCCTTCCTAAAATGTATCATTCTCCTCTTCATTCAAGTTGCTCAGAGTCTGTGAATTGGCTCACGTCTTGGAATCGCGTATGAGGCCTAGACTCTCTATTGTATTGGCTTAAATCAGTTCTCTGCTCATCAGACCTACAGTTTTGCTGTTGTAACTAGGATTCATGCATGCTGGAACTGTGCAAAGCAAGGACTAAGGTTTCCCCTCTTCTTGCTCACCTCATGTGGTGCTGAGGCTCTGGCCCCTGAGGAAGGGGCCCTCCTCAACTGGTGTTGGTATCTCTGAAAGGACATGCTGGGGAGGTCTTGGGGTGTAGAAAATCTGCAAACCAGCATACACTGCTGCTACTGGAAACACTGGCAGTGCCACAGTGAAGCACCGTTGCTGTGTGATGGTGACAGGAATGGGAAACAAATAAGAGAAATGTGTTTCTTTTTCTCCTTCCAGCTTTCCCGTCCCCTCTAGTTCTCACTATTGGAAGAGCCTAACAGTATGGAGCTGGCAAAAGAGAAATGTGGTTTGCGGATTCCAGATCCAAGTAAAGAAAGCAAAGGGCGAGTTTATAGCTAAGAGACAATGGCTTAATACTGAGCACATTGTCATTAGTAGACATACTATGTCATCATTCTGGAATTAATTTATTCCTTCCACATGTATTCTTTAATACCCACCATATACCAGCTACTCTAGAGATGAGTGAACAAAAGGGATTAAGTCTCTGTCTTCATGGAGTTTATATTCTAGTGGAGAAAGGTCAAAAGTAGCAATTTTAGCAAATAAAAAGAACATTTCAGATTGTGATAAGTGCTGTGAAAACAATAAAAGAGAAATTCCTTATTCTATTTATATTTCATAGCAATTGTTCTCTGGTCCTCCAGAGTCTTGCTCTCAGTGGGCAGTTGGTTCTGAGTGGCCACAGGTAAGCACTTAATTAGCTGTTGTGCCCCTTCACCTGGTGCTGTGAGTTTCTGGATTCCGCTACAAGGGTATAAATGGGATTTCTGCTGCTTTTAGTTCTGTCTCAGCAATTTAACCAATTTCAAATACCCCCTATCTCCCTGATGGGCTGTGTGTTTGTCTGTGCGGGCTGCTATACCAAATACCACAGACTTAATGGTTTATAAACCACAGTTATTTCTTTCTCACAGTTGGAAGCTGGGAGTCCAAGATCAGGGTGCAAACACAGTCAGGTTCCGGTGAAGGCCCTCTCCCAGGTTGCAGTCGGCTGACTTCTCACGGTGTCCTCACAAGGTGGAACAGCATGGGAGCTCTGTAGGGCTTCTTTTATAAGGCACTAATGCCATCTATGACGTCTTCACCCTCACGAACTAGTCACTTCCTAAACTAATTCCATTACCTTAGGGGTTAGGATTTCAATGTATAAATTTTGGGGGACACAGACATACAGACCACAGTAGTTTATATTTGCATCCCATTTCTGGCACCACCCACTTTTGGCACCACCCAATATCTGTATCAAGATATTTGGTTGCAAGCCACAGAAACTAACTTTAGCAAAAAGAAAATCCATAAGATTGAAGAGAAAGCTGAAGAAATCAGCTTGAAGAGTACAGAAACTAAATATATCCAGGGTATTTTGAGGCAGGAAGAGCTTAAAGTCTCATTCATGTGCCATTTCTGGAATACATCAGCAAAATCATATGCATTTTTTTCTGTCCTTATGGCACTCTACTCAGGATTCAAAATCCCAGGAGAGAAAGAGCTCAGATCATGTGTTCCTCCTTTGCCTCTCCTGGAATGGTGAGAAGAGAGATTTGTTTCTTAAAAGCCTCCACCCCATTTCAGATTTTGTAGGGGAGATCAGAGAAGCTTAATGTAGTGTGCCACCACGACAGCCCCTAATCCGGGAGGTCACTACTCATAATGAAATTGGAAGGGAGTTAGGTGTAAGAAGTGGATGCCAAGGAGTAAAACATCTCTAAAGTCAACACCACCGTTTCCCTGCTGTCTCCTATTAATCCAAATAAACTAGAATTGACTTGATATTACCTGTTGGATTTTAAATTAATGTATACCCATTTGAAGGAGAGTTATTACTATCTTCTTAATTAAGTAAAATAATTGAAGGGCAAAATTACTTTGCTATTCTGTCATCCCCAATTTTTCTTCCATACTTATACACATTTGATAGAAGATACATATGTTCAGTGATGGTAACAATAAAAACAAATCTTTGTCCGTCTTCACATGGAGAACCATTTCCATGATAGGCCTGATTTTGAGAGAAGGGAAAGCTACACTTTAAGCCAAATATCCATATTATTTAGCAGCCAGTAAGCAAATCTGAGGTTATCTTTAGAAATAATTCGAAGTTTCTTTGTTCTTAGCCACTTTCCTCCTGGGAAGTCCCCAGGGGGCGTCGCCTTTGTGTTCACAAATAAGTCCACTCTCCAAAGTGCTGCTCCGGGGAGCACGGAAGACTTTGCAGTAAGATGCCTCTGCGTGACAGACGGGGCATCTCCATTTGGACTCAATGGCTGCTACTTCCTCTCAGAAGGCACAGCTCTGATGCTGGGGAGCCATTACGTTGTCAATGATGCCTGGTGCTTTGTGTGTGGCAAGAGTATATGTGAGCGTATGTGAGCCGGTGTAGACCAGAAAGGGTAATCCTCCCCGCTTTAGTGTTCACTTTGTTATAAGGATCCCAATAATCTATTTCTCTATGTTTCATGCATGATAGTGAAAGAGTTCTTTCCTTTCCTCTCTCCTGGATACTCAGATACCCATGAGGGTAGGGAGGGGTGATGCTGAGTAAGAGGCACTAAAGCTGTCTCAGAATTACTACATCCTTCTTCATCTGATGGCTGTTTTAGGGCTTCAGGGTCATGGTTCTTGCCTTCTTTTCTTAGTCCGAGTTTTCCTAAGAAGCTTCTCAGTCTTCACAAGTGGGCTCCTTATGACTCAGAAATTCACCAATTTCCAGTCACTGCTTACTAACACTCCCAATTTCTGTCAGCACATCCAAAGTCAACCCACCTCCTCAGAAATAAAAAGTGTTTTGCATTAATTCATGACTCATTCTACCAATTATCTGAACTGAACTCTAGGACTAGGACTCTAGTTGCCTAAAGCGATTTCAGGCTCTGGTAATCTATTAATCTGTGATTTTCTGACTTTGTGGACTGCCCTTAGGATGACTAATTTGCCTTATTTCTAAGCCTTGCTACTCCTGAGCAGTTTGGTCAAGTAATGGTCCTGGATGAGTGATGGGATTTGTACCATTTAAATACCTCCAAGTAGTCTGATGAATAAGGGCCTTTCATTCATTTATTACACACTTAAAGACTTAAATATAATCTATTATTAATTCCATCAATTTCTAATACATGCCATAATAAACTGCCACTTCTACTAAAAAGTTACATTTTTCAAGATCTTGCTCATAAATGAAATTTTCCTTACTCAAATTCTATTTAGTGTCCATGTAACACTACACCAACATCTGTTCCTCTTTTGTTCTAGAAAAATAAAATAATTATCAAACCTAAAATTTAGTGTCATTTCTTTCTCGCACTAAGTCACCTGAATCATTTTCAATTATAATATTGACTCAATAATTTTATCACTGTCATATGATTCCACACGAAATGACCCAGGTTCTATAACGTATTATTTCCATAGAAAATATAGATTAAAATAAAAGAGAAATATTCTGTGAAATTTTTTTTTCACCTGGTAAGAGTATGTCCTTAAGCCTTGGTCAGTTGTATTAAAAATAAGGATTGAGGGGCTAGCCCAGTGGAGCAGTGGTTAAGTTCATGTGCTCTTCTTTGGTGGCCCAGGGTTCACCAGTTCAGATCCTGGGCATGGACCTAAGCATTGCTTATCAAGCCATGCTGTGGCAGGCGTCCCACATATTAAATGGAGGAAGATGGGCACAGATGTTGGCTCAGTGCCAATCTTCCTCAACTGAAAGAGGAAGATTGGCAGCAGATGCTAGCTCAGGGCTGATCTTCCTCAAAACAAAAGAAAGAAAGAAAAAAGAATTGAAATAATTATATAACTACTAATACATAATCACATATCTTTTGTTGTAAACTTCTTACCTTGAAGGGAGAAAATATGTTTGTTAGTTCATTTGTTCGAAAACAATTTATTGAATAAGACAAATGCCAGTCATTGTTCTCAGGGCTGGAGACACAGCAGTGGGTAAGATCTTATGGACTTACATTCTAGTGGGGGAGACAGACAATCAACAAATAAAGAAGTAAAATATTGAGCATGTCATGTGGTGTCAAGAGCAGTGGAGAAAAATAAAGCAGGGAAGAGAGAAAGGGAGAAATAGGAGAGGTTTTCTTGAGAGAAGGCTTTCCTGAGATCACCTAAAGCCAACACCTATTTCAGGTTGAGAAAATCATTGCAGGCAGAAGGAACAGCATTTGTCAGGTCCTGAGGTAGAAGCGTGCCTAGTGGTTTGACGAAGAGTAAGAAGGTCTGTACGGCGGGAGCAGAGTGTGGGGGAGGGGAGAGAGGCAATGGGATCAGAGAGGTAATAGGGCTTAGGAGGCCACTGTGAAGACTGCCGCTTTTACTGGGAGAGTCATCTCCTAAAAGGCTAGGGATTAGAGGAATGACCTGGTCAGGCTTCTGTTGTAAAAGACTCACTGGCTGTAAAGCTTGAGCTTAAATTATCAAGAGGCGTAGATTGAAGGGAGAAGAGGTCAGAGACAGAACACAGAGAAAACTGAAACTGCTGACAGACTGGATGTAAGGTGGAGGTGAAACAAAGAAATCAAAGATAAAACCATGGTTTTTATCTGAACAGGTAGAACGTATTTTATAGTCAACGTTTCACAAAGACTGTTAAAAAAAAAAGAAAGAAATGGGCTAAGAAAGTTTTCTAAAAAAACAAGTGTTGCTGAATAATGTTCCTAGTGAACACATATTGAATTACACATACATATTTAGTTAGGTTTTTCACATATACACATAATGAAAACCAAACACTTTTGCTGAATATAGACAGGCAAAAAGATAGATCAATGGATTTGTGAGTCCTTTGGTATAGGAAACAGATGCTAACTCTACGTAAGGAATTTATTAGACCTATGTTAGTCAAGATTACTGACAAGAAGAAAGTGGCACACTCAACATATTTAATTGAAGATATTTTAATGAAAGGAGATATGGTGTATAGAGATATTGGCAGAGTTAGGGAGACCCATGAGGATGGTGAAGCAGCCACACTGGAAGCAGGCACAGCAGGAAGGCATTACTACTCTTGAAGTGGCAAGAGAGAGGAAATTATTACTAAACAGGGCACAAGCTAGAGCCCTTGAGAAGACTGTAGGAGCTGTGGCAATGAAGAAAGGAGCCTATGACAGAAAAACAGTGAGGAAGGAAGGGAGTGAGACAAGAGAAATAAAAACCCTATTCTTTTTTTTCCTCCTGCCCTTCTGTCTTCTCCTGGTCCCTCCTATTGGCCTTGAGAGGTCAGAACATAAGGGAGTCCTGGTGATGCAGTCCATGGGTGTCAGTCTCTGGGACACTGAGAGGGAAGAGGGGAAGAGATGAATCTGGAAGGACAAATAAAGAATGTACAGAACAGAATTTCATGTAATTTAAGAAAGATCTGAGCAGCAAGACACAAATGAGGGCAGTTATATGGAATTCCTGTAGGAGCAACCAGGGATTGCATGTCTAAATTGTTATCAGGGAAAACTCAGCTCCAACGGCCTGCTTTCTCACTCAGCCTGTGCTGCAGAGCTCAGATCCTGAGAGAATAACTTCTGTGACCTGGAATGAGTCCAGCACCCACACTTGTGACAGGAGGGAAGGATAGCAAGGTCCTGTGATTGGAGCCCCATCCTAACCATATAGAGTTAGGAAAGGTCTCGAACTCAAAGTGAGGGATTATAGACGAAGGAAAACAACATAAGGTTCCCTCCTGCAATATTAGAATTTTTATATCCAATATTTTCTTTTACTGAAAAGGAAAGGTTAGTCTCTCTAAATGGAAACCAATATTTCAGAATACAGCAATGTGGCTTAATCCATTCCTCAATTCCAATAAGTCAAAGCCTTGTCCTTTTGCTGGATTCTTTACCCTCTTTTTTTATGGCTAAATTTTATCCCTAATTCCAGATTATTTATTTTAAAATTAAATCCTTTTGTTTACAAATATCTTAAGAAGAGAGGATGTGAATGGGTCAGTGTAAAGTAATTGCCACTGTTGGGGTAGAGGAGAGATAGAACAAATAGACACACAAAACCTGGAAGTGTAGGGTTTTATCAATTGTTAAGAACAATAAGAATCAGGAAAATTAAACTCCTTTAACCCAACTTCTGCATTCTAATTGATTCAGAGGCAAAAACAATAATAATCCCATTTATAATAGTATGCAACTTCGTTTCCAGACTTTCTCTGAAATTTCCTGCTAAAGAAGTGGGGAAAGGGAGCTCTGAGACTCAAAGCTGATCAGTGGCCTCTTTGTTGGTGGCAGTACCCACCTCCTCTCTCTCAGACAATGAGTCATGCAGTTTGGCCTTGGAAGTGAAAGGTCAAAGGAGAACACAACTTTGAGAAAGAAACTAAAATTCATCAGTTCAATATTGGCAAATTATTAACCCCACTGCACCTTGTTTATTCATTTATTTATGCGTTCTATCATCTGGTGATGAGATATTTAATAAATTTCAATGTCAAGAAACATGTGAGTTTGAAAAAAGTATATATACTTCTTACTAAAATAGGAAGTTCACCATTTCAGTTAGGAGCTCAGGCAGCATTAGAGTCAGATAGACCATGGTCAAGAAGTAGCTCTGTTGCATAAAAGCTATGTCAAATCTTTACGTTAACAAGCCATCCATCCTAGCACATAAAACGGAGACAAGGTTTGCCTTACGAACTTAAAGTGAGATATCTGTGGAGCACATAGCACAGGGCCCAGTACAGAGTAAGCCAGTATCACTAGAAGTTATAGAACTAATATTGCTCACATTCTTGGGGAAAGATGCAAATGAATAACCCTGATGCACTGTGAGCATCTCTATCATAGTGAAATGCATAGTAATATACAAAGTGAATTAATAGCCAAACATTTATCCAAACAAACAAAACAAAACTTTCAGTACTGTGTTGAATAAAAGTGGTGAATGCAAGCATCCTTGCATTGTTCTTGATCTTAGAGGAAAAGTTTTCAGTCTTTGACCATTGATTTGGTGTTTGCTGTGGGTTTTTCATATATGGCTTTTATTATGTTGAGATGGTTTCCTTCCATCCTAGTTTGTTTAATGTACTTATCATGGAAAGGTATTGGATTTTGTCAAATGCTTTTTCTTCAGCAATTGAAATGACCACGCGTTTTCTTCCTTCATTCTGTTACTGAGGTGTATTTCATTGAGTGATTTTCTTATGATGAACCATCCTCACATTCAGGAATAAATCCCACTTGGTGATGGTGTATAATTCTTTTAAAATGTTGCTGAATTTGGTTTGCTATTTTGTTAAGGACTGTTGCATCAGTGTTCATAAGGGATATTGGTCTGTAGTTTTCTTTTCTTGTAGTGTGTTGTCTGGCTTTGGTATCAGGGTAGTACTAGTCTCATGGAATGAGTTAGGAAGTGTTCTGTCCTCTTTAAGTTTTTGGAAAAGTTAAGAAGTATTGGTATTTATTTCATTCTTTAAAAGTTTGGTAGAATTCACCAGTGAAGCCGTCAGGTCTAGGGCTTTCTTTCTTGGGAGATTTTTGATTATTGATTCAATCTCCTTACTAGTTATAGATCTATTCAGATTTTCTGTTTCTTCATGATTTAGTCTTGGTAACTTTTGTGTTTTTAAGAATTTGTATATTTCATTTAGGTTAGCCAATTTGTTGGCCTGCAATTGCTCACAGTACTCTCTTATCATTCTTTTCATGTCCATAGGATCAGAAGTAATGTGTATATTTTAAATTCTAATTTTAGCAATTTAAATCTTCTCTTTTTTCCTTAGTCTATCTAGCTAAAGGTTTGTCATTTTGTTGATGTTTTCAAAGAACTAACTTTTGATTTCATTAATTTTCTCTATTGGTTTTCTATTCTCTATTTCATTTCTCTCTGCTCTAGTGTTTATTATTTCCTTCCTTCTGATAGCTTTGGGTTTGGTTTGTTCTTCTATTTCTAGTTCCTTACATTGTAAAGTTAGATTGTTGATTTGAGATTCTTGTTTTTTTTTCCCTGAGGAAGATTTGACCTGAGCTAACATCCGTTACCAACCTTCCTGTTTTTTTCTTTCTTTTTTTGTTTGAGGAAGACTAGCCCTGAGCTAACATCTATGCCAATCTTCCTCCATTTTGTGTGTGGGATACCGCCAGAGCATGGCTGTCCAGTGGAGCAGGTTCTCACCAGGGATCAAACCCACAAAGCTGGGCTGCCGAAGTGGAGCGTGGGGCGGGCCCTCTTTCTTGTTTTTTAATGTAAGCATTTATAACTATAAACTTTCCCCTTAGCACTGCTTTCACTATGCCCTACAAGTTTGGGTATCTTGTGTTTTTATTCATGTTA
This sequence comes from Equus przewalskii, assembly GCF_037783145.1. Taxonomy (NCBI): domain Eukaryota; kingdom Metazoa; phylum Chordata; class Mammalia; order Perissodactyla; family Equidae; genus Equus; species Equus przewalskii. The sequence goes on from NC_091850.1 coordinate 21,245,667, forward strand.
AGTATTTTCTAACTTCTCTTGTGATTTCTTCTTTGATCTGTTGGTTGTCCAAGAGTATGTTGCTCAATTTTCACAAATTTGTGAATTTTCCGGTCCCATTTCAGTTATTGATTTCTAACTTCTTTTCATTGTGGTCTGAGAAGATACTTTGCATGGAATCTATCTTTTAAAATTTATTAAAATTTAATTTGTGGCCTAACATATGGCTTGTCCTAGAAAATATCCCATGACTTGAGAAGAATGTGTATGCTGTTGTTGTACAGAATGTTCTGTATATGTCTGTTAGATCTCGTTGGTTTATTGTGTCATTTAAGTCCTCTATTTCCTTATGTATCTTCTGTCTGGTTGTTCTACTCATTATTGAGAGTAGGATTTTAAAGTTTCCAATTATTACTGTACAACTGTCCATTTCTCCCTTCAATTCTGTCAGTTTTTACTTCATGTATATTGATGGTCCGTCATTAGGTATATAAATGTTTATAATTGTTAATAAAAAGTAGCAAACTTTTTACTAATATGTAATCTCCTTCTTTGTCTATTATAACTTTTTAATTTAAAGTCTATTTTGTCTGATATTAGTATGGCCATCCCTGCTCTCTTTTGGTTACCAATGTATGGAATATCTTTTTCCATCCTTTCACTTTCAATTTAATTTTTCCATGTTGAATTTGTATCAGCTTTCTAAATTCTATTATTAATTATGATAGTTATGCAGTTGATTCTTCTGGATTTTCAGGGAGGCAATTTTATCAGCTGAAAATACTATACATTGCAGACATGCTGGGTATGAGTGTCTTGTTGTGACTTTAACAGCTCGAGTGTCTTACATTAAGCATGATATTGGCAATTGTCTCTAGATAGATAATTGAGTCTGTGAGTAAGACATAGAGAAGCTGTGAGGTTGCCTTTGGTGAACTATTCTTTTCACTGCTCTTTCCCATTGCTTTCCTCAACAGAGACAGATCTGACTTTATTTCCTTTCATTTGAAATACGTGTTTAACATAGTCTTCTTTTCCATTAAGAAGACTAAAATGTTTATCCCTTAAACCTTTTTCACTGAGAATTTTCCAATAAGTTGTCAAACTTCAAGTCACCTGTCTATCTTTTTTGTTTCATTTCACATGTGCTTGTCTCTGCTGCATGGAGATTTTATTTTAGTTTCATATTAATCTCCTGCTGCTGTCTGCAATTTGATCTTAAACAGAATATTAAAGGAAACAGGGAACATTTTAAAAGATGCATGATCCTTGTATGTACTGAACAGCACCCATTACAACTGTTCATGGGACATTCCCATGAAATGAATTCATAATTGATATTCTCTGATGAGTCCTCAGACATCAGCTTCCTCTGAAATGAAATGCACATTGATATCATGGACATCTAATAACATAGAATCAAACATGATGATAGTCCTACTTCTAAGATGACTTAATAAAAACACTCCAATCTAGCCCTGGTGGATTTCAGCCTGAGATAGTTTACCAATGAACAGATATAGAAATATACTAAGAAAAAGTTATCCTCAAAATTCAGACCTGCCCTGGGACATGGTACACATGTGTCTGGAGTGGGTTAGGAGAAGGATAGGATGATGGAGTGACAAAAGGAAAGTAAAATTTAAGTCCGGGGCTTGAAAGTGGGAAGATAAAGAGGAACAAAGTCTAACTTACTCTTGTCTGTGATTCTTTTCTCTCCAATCCAGCGCTGAGCAAATACTAAGTCTCTAATTTCTTCCTTGGTCAAAAAACTTTTCTAATTCATGCAATAAATTTAGAAATACAGTAGAACACTTAAACCACGAAAAAATTTGTCTGTTCCAGCCACAGAAGCTTAGTTTCATGACTGAGTCACATTTTTAAATACATTTGTAGATTTTCTCTCTCTGTCGTTGCTTTCATTCTTTTATAGCTTTCATTCTGTCCTAATCTTCCTGCAAGTTCTCTCTTTTTCCTGAGGAAGCTTTTTATTTAAGCCCACATTCTAAGCGACTTTAAATCAACAGCCCAAAATAAAGTGAAGAAACTTGACTTTCTCTATTGCTGACAACTTTAAGTTAATAAATTGATATAACGTACACGTTCGCAAGTTCTAAAAAATATTGTATCTTTTTGAGAATTTTAATGAAAGGAAAATGGCCGAGAAGCTATACCTGGAGCAACCAATGACTTGCGAACCTGTTTAGATATTTCTTTGTTCTCTTTTGAGCACTTGTTTTCTTAGTAATTCTATCATATAACTTTAGTACAGACACTGAAGCTGAGAAAAATTCTGACTAAAATAACTGTATAGTCAGGATTAAAATTAAGTTGAAATAGAACAAATAGAAGGATTGGTTAGAAGGAAAGAGAAACTGACAAACTCAGTTAGCATAACATTTTAGATGGTATATTTTTGAATTATTATAAAATTTAAAATTTATGTTAAAATATACATTGTCACACTCATGACTGAAAATAGAGGGATTGGAGAAGCACGCAGAATGGGAGAAAAGTAGGAAACATCTTTAGTCTAATAAAGAAAGCTGCCTGAATAATGGGGCCTTTCTTAGGAAGAACGGTGCTTTAGGCAATGTTTGTTTTTATCCATTCCTTTGGCTGCCTTCTGCCGCTGCCACCTGGAATCCTCATCTGACCTCTTGGATTTCCAAAGTCCCTACTTTGATAGATCAGAGCACTATATTGTTCATATTTTTCCTACTTTGTATCACTGAAATTTGACCACCTATAGTAGTTTCTTAGGGTTCTGTTTTTTGATTAGTTGAAAACAGTTGGTGTCTGAATCAGGACACAGCTCACTGCAAAAGGAGATTAGGCATAGGCTATGGTGAGGAGAATGGCAAGGGGAATCATAGAATTATGACATGGGTCTAATTAATGGCTTCTTGTTTCTGCGTCTCTGCTCTTTTCTCTGTTCTTTGCTTCCTTTCTCAGCCTCTCATGAGGGCACCCAATTGTCTTCCTTTGTCTTCATCCTTGCCTCTCCCATTGTTAATTGGCTTCATCACCATTCAGGAAAGTGCCTTGATTGCCCTACTCACTTTTTTCATGCTGGGCCATGAGTTGCCAGCTTGTCATAGATTTCCTCTCTGCCCGCCCCTCTCCACCCAAAATGTGTCTGTAGCTGACAGGAACCCATGAGATCAGGGACTCTTGGCAGGGCCAGATTTCCTTTAAAGAGACTGCAGGAAGGAAGGCAATGCTTATATCTGGAACACATGTTTCGGGACATTTGGGAGTCTTGAAGCTCTTTAGAGTCCCGGGCTGCCCTGCTCAGTGACTGGTGTGTTTGGCAGCACATCTTGCTTCCTTTAGCTAATCCGGTGAGTTTGGGAGACACGGAGGGAATAAGAGGCATCTCAGAAGGCTTCACTCAGCATCAGTAGCATGCTGTCAGTTTCACTTGAGAATGCTTTCCCCCATCTGATGGTATTACATTCTGCCTCGTGTCCAGGACACTTTTGCTTCCTGGCGAGATGTAGGTGAACACTCACCAATAAGCATGCCTCTTAGTGTGTTTTATTGATTACATAACTTATCTGAAAAGATAGGTCAGCTCTGGTGAGGTCTCCCTAACACATTTTTCTCTCAGTATTGGCAACCGGAAGACCTGCTTACATGTGTGTTGATGTGAGTGGCCTTGGTAAGAAAGAAATCCCATCCCCTGCTTAAGGAGCTCCGAGAGAATAAACAAGGATAAGCGTAATGAGGTCAGTTGTCTGTCCCTAGGTGTAGAGCTTGATCTGAAAAGTCCCAAGCAGCTGAAGACTTCTAGCTACTCAGATCTAGCTGCTTTCACTCTGTCCCTTTCCTTTCAGCATACACACACACACAGACATACACACACACAGACATACACAGAACTTTCCTACTTCTCACGCAATTTATTATCCATTGTCAAATCTTTCTTGTGTACATCTAGCTTTACACGTGAATTTTCTGCATGCGCAGGCAGCCTCTCTCCTTATTCCCATCTGTAACATCATTCAAACAGGCGTTCAGACAACGTGACAATGTCTCAACGAGTTTAAGGATGTCTGCTTCTTTTGGACGAACTTACATCCGCTAGCTCACTCTCTCTCTCTCTTTCGTGCAAATATACACCGAGTCTCTCACAACATGTTCAAATCAATGTCTCCCAGGGCTCCTGAGTTCAATGTCACGCTGCCTAGAAGTGGAGCGAGAGTGAAGGGAAGAGCGTGCGGTGTGCGGGCGGGCAGAGACCCTTTCCGGCCAGCAGAGGGCAGCCGAGGGGAGGCGCTGGCGCGCGAGGGCTGAGCGGAACCTCGCCTCGCTGGGGCAGCCTCAGCCTCAGCACCAGCCGCGCCGGAGACGGGAGCGCAGCCGCCGAGGGCAGCGGCGGCGGCGGGAGCGAGGCGCGCAGCGAGCAGCGGCGCGGGCGGGAAGCAGCAGCCGCCGCCGCCGCCGCCGCCGCCGCGACGGGCAGCCGGGCTCGCCGGCAGCTGGCTCAGGCCCCTGCCCGCTCCGCTTCGTGTCCCCAGCGCCGGGCAGCCGGCGAGTCTGGAGCCCGCGCCGTCGCCGGCCGCGTTCTCCGGGCATGGAAGGAGGCGGCAAGCCCAACTCCTCGTCCAACAGCCGGGACGATGGCAACAGCGTCTTCCCCGCCAAGGCGCCCGCGACGGGCGCGGGGCCGGCAGCGGCCGAGAAGCGCCTGGGCACTCCGCCGGGGGGCGGCGGGGCCGGCGCCAAGGAGCACGGCAACTCCGTGTGCTTCAAGGTGGACGGCGGCGGCGGCGGCGGCGAGGAGCCGGCCGGGGGCTGCGAGGATGCCGAGGGGCCCCGGCGGCACTACGGCTTCATGCAGAGGCAGTTCACCTCCATGCTGCAGCCTGGGGTCAACAAATTCTCCCTCCGCATGTTCGGGAGCCAGAAGGCGGTGGAGAAGGAGCAGGAAAGGGTTAAAACTGCAGGCTTCTGGATTATCCACCCTTACAGCGATTTCAGGTGAGGACTCCCCGCCGCCGCCCCACCCTCCCTCCCGGGCGCGCCCTCGCCCGCGCTTCCCCGCTCCTGGGAGGGGGCGCCCGGGGACTCGAGGGAGGGGGTGCCGGCTGGCGGGGGGTGGCGCCGGCGGCGGCTGCTACTCCGGCTGATGGAGCTTGACTCTTCTTCAACTAGTTTCCACCGAGGAAGGGGGTTGAGTGATGAGTTCCTGTTGCCCAGGAACCCCAGGGAGGCTCTCCTCCTTTGCCTCGTGAACTTTGGGGACAGATTGGGGAAGAAGGCCACGGTGACCTCCGCATGGGAGGATGTGAAGTTGTGCCAGGGAAACTTTTACTTCGGAGATGAGAGTGTAAGGAAGCGGCCAGAAAGTCGTCTTGGGGGTGACACCTTTCCTTGCCCTGCTCCCCCAAGAAGTGGGTCCTTCCCAAAGGGGAAAAAGACCTTCTTGGGGTGAAAGAGAGGATGGGGCAAGCGGAGACAGTGACTCACAGGTCCTAGCTGTTCCAGCCTCTCTGGCCCCTGGGGAGTGTGAATCTGTTTTTCGTCTCTTTATAGGCACTGAGTATCCTCAGTGCATTTCTTCACAATAGTGGCTGGCAGGCTGAGAAAGGAGAATTTGCGCTTAGATAGTCCCTGACTTGAGATTTCCGTGGAGCCGGCGCTGCCGGGGCTGGACAGGAGCGTGACAGGAAGCCTCGAGTTCCTGAAACAGAGGCAGGGGGCGTTTCCAGAGCCCCCTTCCTGAGACAGAGAGACACCCTTTCTTGACCTTGACTACAAGTCTATTTCAGAAATCTCTCTCCCGTTTCCCAGGTCGGGAACAAGGGCAGGAGAGCTGTCAGCTGTCAGGGAAACTCTGCCTCGGAGAATTAAAATTAAGACGTCTCCTGATCTTATTTGTCGCCAAGTATTCATTCGGTTATAAGCATGTTTAGAGATTATCAAATGAAGGTCGTGAAGTAGATCCTCTTATTAGCGTGCGCACACTCGGCAGTCACGTTATATTAGCTCCTGAGTGTTAGGCTTTCCATTTAAAATGAAAAAATAACTAGTAACTCAGAGCAGTATTTATTTATTTATTTAACTGAACTCGTTCGAAAAAGAAAAAAGAATCAGCGAAAGGAGTATGTATGCAAACTAAGCAGTTTTAATAGGCGTCTGCTAAACAGCAAACAAATATAGCAATAAAAAGCAGCTTTACTTTGTGTTTAGAAACTCAGGAAAATTGCCTTCGACTCCACGCCTTCACGGGAGCTGTCCACAGTTCTGAATGACATTAGCTTTGGAAAACCCATAGTTCCGCCACGCAAAGCTTTGAAGGGACTGCCTTCTCCTTCTCTGAGATACATAAATTGTCTCAGAAATCAATAGCCTCTATAATTTACGCATAGAGTGAATGGATTTTAGAAAGCGTATAATTTTAAGGTCTTATTTGTAAAAACACAGCAAAGTTCAAAGGAGGACTTACAAAACCTAATGACATTTATCGCCCATAGAATATTAAGAGTTTGACTGAAAGAGTGTTCATAATAAAAGGATCTATTAAATAATCAAACGTGTTTCCTCCTCTAGGAAGATCCTTATAGAAGCAAACTTGTAAATCACCTAGTTCTAAGGTGTATAAAATCAACATGTTCATTAGCATTTTAAAGGTTGAAATCAAATGTAGAATACTCTCCCTCAGTCCTCAATGGAAATATGTTGCAACCCATATTACGATTTGTTTATTTAAAAACTTTGCATGGAAACAGCCTTCAGTCTTAATAAGAAAAGTAAGCGTGGTCTTTCCAGAAATATGTCTGGTTCAATATTCACATGAAAATAAAGTGATAACTTTGGTTTATTTAATTTCACACTCAATTAAATGATTAGACATGATACTTTTCTTTCTTCAGCAATGTGAAAAGAGACTACACTTTTCAAAATGGTGGCGTATTTCAAATAATTAAACTTTCACTACTTACCAAATAAAAGCATGCAGCCACCTTTCAGGAATTGGAATAGTGGGCCAAAACTTTTGAATGAATGAAATTCATGAAATTCGAGATTCTCCACGTTTTCCCGAGACAAAATATCTCTTTAAAAGCAAGAAGTTGTTACTAAACAAAGCAAGAAATTGAAATCAGATAATGGTTCAATTTTTTCATGCATTTCAAAGAAATGGGAGATGATTAAAAATTGAGCTAACACTCTGAACAAATTCCAATGTGGAGTAGTTTGGAATGTTTGATTTTCCCCTGCATAATTGGAAAAAGAAAATGGCAGACATAAATTAAAGAATTACTATGATGTAACTTTTTAACTGGAAGATACCTGAGAAAAAGAGATTTTAAAACTCATAATTAACAGTATACACTGTTTTTCTAAAACAACAAACTAGTCATCCTATAAATACTCATTTACATATGGAAGACATTTAGATCTTATTATTATTTCATTAATGTTTTTATACGATCTCGATACCAGTATAAATTTCTTAAAACCTATAACATGTCAAGAAAATGTAATGAAAAAAGCAAAAATAAGAAAGACCAAATTCTGACTATTTTTTATGAAGGAAAAGCAATGTGTGAGTATCTTCAACAAAGTAGAAATGTTATGGTCGGGATCTGTTCGCCTCAAGGCCCTTTTCTGAAGAAGACACTCGAAGGGAGGTGCTTTGCTGTGATTCCTACAATGCCAAACTTATGCTCAGTAATGATTTAGTGACTGAGAAAGTGAAATTTCCTTGGAGAAGGGAGGAGAGATTGGAGATGACGATACCCAGATAATTTTTTCCTTGACACTTGCGTAAGTCCTTGCACGGCCATGGAAGTTTCCTCACTCTACCCTTTGGTCAGCCCCACACTGTTGAGTGTAGCATGAGCCCACTGCTTCAAGGCATGTCAGGACTTGAAGACTGTGGCTAATGGTCTAGTATCCCTTCTCTGGATGGTTTCTAAGACGGATTCCTTTCCGCTTCCTTCTGGCGGCACGGCTGTGCTCCCACTGAGACTCCCAGATTGCTAGCTAGGTGCCTTTCTTTCCCACCGGGGCCCAAGCGTGCTATTGCTGTGTCTGGCAGGTACTTTTCTCCTAGCTCTGGTGTAAGTAGGGCAGAGGCGCTGTATTTCCCTTCTTTCTCAGGAGAGGATGATGCTAGAAACCTTCAGGGACTAAAGAAGAGTCAAATACTATCAATACTGTTAGAAATAACTGGGTGGAAGCTAGAGAATTTAGCAAAATATCTTATTTTTCTTAATACCATGGTATACAACCTCCCAAACTAGGGAAAACATAGATAATTACTTAAGAAAAAATTACACTGATCTTTATATAGTGAGGACACGTTGTCAGTCTGATTGAGTTTCACATGAACCACAAACACACACACACACACATATTTAATTTGGAGGTTAAATATGATTTCTTTTGAGATTATTAACAGTTATTATATATTTATTAGCTAAAATTTTACTTTTTATTCATTGAATAAAAAAGTGACACTAGCCAAACATTGTGCTTTCACTGCCAATCCATAGTTATGATATAATCATTTAAATGGATTGAAAGAATATTAGAGTACTTTGTGGATGGTTTTTATTATGCAAGTGATTACCTTGGAAGAATTTATCACCAGACTATTTGCCATTTCAGGGATGCTGACATTATTTTGCTGGATCGTGCTTACAAAAAGGCCCCTTTAAAGATATTGCTCCTATTCCATATGTATTGCCAGCCAACATCTTGCCTCTGGTAAAGGAGGAGATTTTATATCTTGACTTGTTATTTCTTCTGCTTCTTTTCATCAGTTAGGGTGAATAACTATGTGTAAAGCTTGTTGTCATAAGTACACAAGGACTCCAGAAACAGGAGTCCTTTCTTGAAGATATTGCTATTTGTGGCTTCCATCTCTGCCTGGTGTTGCATCCACAGCTGTCCTGATGTCGGAGGTCACTCATGTGTTCCTTAGTGGAGGGAGGCTTCACTCATATTACATGGTTAGTCAGAGACCGTTGGTTTCCAGGAGCTTCTCACAAGAAAACAATTCAACCTTCTGGGGTTTAAAGACTAATTAGTCTACTGTTATGTTATCTTTCTGCTGAATGCATTCTGCATTTTCCCAGCAGTGATCCTTTTATCTGCTTTCCCTATCAAGACAACCAAAATTAGCCATAAGAATTTCTTTTTTTCTCTGATAGGTGAACCTTTTTAAATCTTATAAATTCAATTAAGTTTTTCTTAGCAGCTCTACCAACTGTTAGGCCCAATTAAAGTGAAATTATTTGAAAGATTTGGAGACATGAATGTATTCAGTTACTTATTTTAGTATACGAGTAAGTTGTAAAACTTTAAATTTTATTAGATATTTCACTATTTTATTGCATTTAATACATATTACAGTCATATGATACTGTTAAAATATTACAAGATGTTTTCCGTTTTTTTTTCTGAATAACTTTCCCTTTAAACCTACTTTTGGTGACTTAGTATAAATTGAGAGTCATTGGGCAGATTCAATTTTACCAATTCATATTTAATTATGTGGACTTGTATTTATGAACTTGTGTGTTGAATAATACTGAAAGAATTTTAAATGCATTGGAACGATATATTTCTTGTTATTGTTATCATAGGCTCATTTAACAAAAACTAATGAACCTTTCTCCACTTGATCAGAAATCACAAATGGAAACAACACCAACACCAGAAAACAATTTAAATAGTATTTGTAATTCTGCCTTATTCCAATCAACAAACCTATGTCCCAAAGTGAGTATGACGCAAGCAAAATATATCTGATGTGATTTTGATGTGAGAATTTTGCCATTCTGAGTGTAGTTCTTGTGTTTAGCAGATAATTCGCATCATTACTTGGAGACAAAAGTTGGGCTTAGGATGAGGACTTTCAAATAAAATTTCTATTAAATATAATACAAATTATGGCAGACTATTAGCACTGTATGAGAAGTACTGAACATTTTCACGATCTGAGTCAAATTTTCATTTTGTCATTTTGTGTAAAGAAGTAGCAAACTATGAGTTAGGATGACACCATATGTTTGAAGAGCAGAGGTAGTGGTAATGAAAAAAAATCTACATGCAGTAGGAAAAAAGACTATTTTTACTTGCCTTCTAAAAATAATTTTCTTTGTGAAGGCATCTTGATGTACCACTTAGAATTGTTTTTCAAGAAAAAAAGATCAGAGAAAAATGGTGACATTCCCTGGTGCATCCTGGAGTTTGCTGTTTTGCAAAATAAACCTTTCAGCCTCTTAATTCAGAGTGTGTGTGTGTGTATTGTGCATGTGTGACAGAAACTATTCAAGGGACGTCTGTATACGATTATGTGCATATAAATATACATATCGACATTGATCATTTTTGACTGGAGCATTTATTTCATGACTCTTTTCAAGTTTGTTGTTTTCTCCATAGTATTTTTCAACTGTTTCACCTAATAACTGACCACTCAGTTTAAGCAAAGTAGCAAAATTATGCATGCCCTGGATTTACAATTTGACAATCTCATTTACATAGGCCTGTTTTTATTTTCAAGACGTTAGCTAGAATTCTAAAGAAGTAAAACTAATTACACATACAGAGTTAGCAACTGTTTACGAATTTTATACATTCAGGTTTGTTTCCAGGATTTCAGTGTTATAAATAGTGCTGCAATAAACATCTTTGTTCATTTCTCTCCATTATATTCTAGGTGGAGTTCAGGGAATGGAATTACTGGCTATGAACATTTTAGAGAATCTATACATATTGATTTTATCAATTAACAGTGCCGCCAGTTGAGACACTTCTTAAAATGATCAGTGATGTAGTTTTGCTGATGTTGATATTCCTGTGTAGACATGCACAGGCAGTTTTAGGACAGAAAGTCAACACTGTCCTCCATTCTATCCATCATGTAGTGGCAAAAGTGATCTTAAAGAGCAAATCTAATAATGATATCATGCTGCTTAAAACCCTTTAGAGGCTTCCCATTACTCTTAGCATACATTTGACAAACCTTCCATGAGCTACAAGGCTTTGCGCAATTTCAACCTGCCTTTGCAACTCATGACATACCACTCCCTTCCTCCCTCCCTATTTTCCAGCTACCTGGCCAAATTTTCAGCTCCTAGAACAAGCTGTGTTCTCTCCTGCTACAGAGATTTTGATGTGATATTTAACCCTACTGCCTGAATTCTCTTTTCTCTTTTCATCATTCTGCATGATAGCTAGTGTCTTGTCCTTTCGATTTCAGTTTAATATTGTGATCACCCTCAATGCCTCCCCCTTCCATTTTATTTTCTATCTGGTTTTCTTGTTTCATCAGAATTTATAATTATATTTTATATATGTCCCTCTACTACAATTTAAGCTCCACAATCTCACCAATATTATTCAATTTTATGTTCCTAGTGCCGTAAAGATGCACATAATAGACTTTTTCCTTCTAAGCTTTCTCAGATGCTTTATTTTTTATTGTATTTTATTTTTCTTTCTTTTGCCGAGGAAGATTCTCCTGGTGCTAACATCTGTTGCCAATCTTCCTCTTTTTTTGCTTGAGGAAGATTAACCATGAGCTAACATCTGTGCCAGTCTTCCTCTCTATTGTATGTGGGTCACTGCCACAACCTGGTTGACAAGTGGTGTAGATCCATGCCCAGGACCCAAACCCAGAACCCAGGCTGCTGAAGAAGAGTGTGCTGAACTTAACCACTACGCTACGGGAATGGCCCCTGCTTTATTTATTTATTTATTTGTGAAGAAGATTGTCCCTGAGCTAACATTTGCTTCCAATCTTCCTCTTTTTGCTTGAGGAAGATTGTCACTAAGCTAACATCTGTGCCAATCTTCTTGCATTTTGTATGCGTGATGCCGCCACAGCGTGGCTTGACTAGCGGTGCTAGGTCTTCACCCGGGATCCAAACCCTGGGCTGCTGAAGCGCAGCACACGAACTTAACCACTGCGCCACTGGGCCAGTCTCCCAGCTTTATTTTTTAATAGCTTTTTGAGATATAATTCACATACCATACATTCACTCATTTAAAGTGTATGATTGAATGTTTTCTAGTATATTCACAGAGTTGTGCAACCATTACCATAACTGATTTTAGAAAATTTTATCACCCCAAGCAGGAATCCCATACCCATTAGCACTCGTGTCTGTCTTCCCTTTTCCCTCTTCCGCTCACAGCTCTAAACAGCTGCTAATCTACTTTCTGTCCTATAGAGTTTTTTTGTTCTGGACATTTCATATCAATGGAATCATACACTATGTAATTTTTTACTGTTAGCTTCTTTTTCTTAGCATAATGTTTTCAAGTTTCATCCATGATGTTGCCTGTATCGTACTTTCTTCCCTTTTTCCTGAATACCCTTTCCATTGTGTGGCTATACCAGATATATTTATCCATTCATCAGTTGAAGGACATCTGGATTGTTTCTTCCTTTTGGCCATCATGAAAACTGCTGATATGAACATTTTTGTACAAGTTTTTGGGTGGAGATATATTTTCATTTCTGTTATAAGGGAAATTGCTGGGTCAACATAACAGACTTTTAACAAATATTACTGAATGAGTGTACAAAGAATTAGTCTCCAACCAGGGCATGTGCATATTTAATCTTAGAATTAATACATCCAGACAAAGCAAGCTCTTTCTTTCCCCACAGCAATACTTGACATCGCCTGCCCGCTGCTACCTGCAAGGACGTGTTCCAACTCTTAGCTTTCCCTGCCCAATATACAGATGACTAAATGAAACTGCAGGGAGGTTAAACAGCATGAACGCAGTGACATAGATAGGTAGTAAGAACTGGGCCAGGGATTCAGCTCTTCTGAATCTTAATTCTGTCACTCCAGCTCTTTTATCTAAAAAGAAACAAGGCTACCAGTATAAATAATTCTCCAAACCTGCAGGGAAACATTACGGATTAAACCTGATCATTTATTCTTCCTCCCTCTTGAAACCATGCCAAAATTATATGAAAAGACACACAGACACACAGGCAAATAGAAGAAAGAGGAGAAAGCAGAGGACAAGAGATCTCAAAAATATTTTGGAAAATAGAAAGCTAATGGAGAAATCATTCTACTTCCACACTCCTTTGGTGGCGAACCCCAGAAGTGTTTAGAACATAAAACTATTTCCAGTTAAGAAATAGTTTCCAGCAAAGCCAGGCTGAAACCAGGAGGATTAAATAAGGGTCTCCTCAGTGAATAGAGAACTCTCTCGATTCTAACACAGGAATGCTTGGAGGCAGGTCAATTCTCCCCAGGCAGGAAACTGGAGAAAAATACCTCCAATGGGAGACATTTCAAGGTCTTCCAGTAAAAATTCTTACTTATTATCTAATGACCTTGCAAAAAGCCTCACATATGTACATAGAGACTGTAATTATAATTTGGTATTACATCATCTAATATGATCTGAAAGTAAAAGATTACAAGACTTTCTAGAAATGTCTCCATCATAAAAGAGAAAGACTAAATCAAACAGCAAAATAAAGTCTAGAGAACAGAGAGGCATTTGGGATAAGGGGAAATTACAACATTATTAAAAAATACTCTATAATGATATCTTCAGGGAGATATTTTATCTATTTAATAAGAACAATATGCTATGAAAAGAGTACCCAGACAATAAAAAAGAGTGCTTGGATGTAAAAGTTGGCTTATAAAGTTTAGGAAACCTCTCAGAATTAGAGCAAAAAGAAAAGAGAGAATAGAAAATTTAAGTAAAATAAAGGATAATTCATAAGGTCAAAATCTATATAAAAGGAGTTCTAGAATGAGAACAAAGTGTGAAAATGGACATTTTGAATTAACAGAGACATTTTAAACAAAATTTTCCAGATAGCAGGGAGTCAACTGACTTCTTTGAGAAGTCGTGCTCGGCACCATGACGGAAAAAGAACCTGCCAGGGATCATCACACGGAAGCTTCAGAACACCACTGAGCCAAAAAAACGACTAAAATTTTCTAAAGAGAAAGTTACATATCAAGAAGTAGGAAAAATACTCTAAGTGACAATGTAACAAAGTCTACAAAATTCTGAGAGAAAGTGATTTCTAAAAGAATTGTATACTCTGCCATAATATGAAGATTAAATAAAGACATTCAGAACTCAAGAATTATAATATTAACCACCTATGTATCCTTTCTTAGAAAGTTACTGGATGATGTGTTCCAGCAAAACAAAGAATTACACCAAATAAATGTGAAAACGTAGAATACAGGGGCCGGGCCGCTGTCCAAGTGATTAAGTTCATGCACTCTGCTTTGGTTGCCCAGGGTTTCGTCAGTTTGGATCCTGGGTGTGAACATGGCACCACTCAGCCGGCCATGCTGAGGCGGTGTCCTACGTAGCACAACCTGAAGGACCTACAACTAGAATATACAACTATGTACTGGGGGGCTTTGGGGAGAAGAAGAAGAAAAAAAAGGAAGATTGGCAACAGATGTTAGCTCAGGTACCAATCTTTAAAAAAAAAAAAAGAAGACAGGATATGGGATTTAACATAGAAGAACCTTAAAAGAAAGTTCCAGGAGCCCAGGAATTAGTTACTCCTGAGTAGCTGCCCTTGAAGGAAACCAGTCTAGAAAGGGGCAGGAAAGCAGAGGGCTCTGGAGAAAGGCCTTCAGGGGAGGAAAAAAATGGATGAATATCAGCATTTGAAGAGGAATGTTAACAGGTGTTCCATGAGTCTTTGGAACAAGATATCTATGACGATAGTATAAATATCTGTAGGGTACATTGAATACAAGTAAATAAACCAAAGATCTTTATTGGCTCCAGAATGATTTGAAGGTGTATAAAAAAGGGGGAAAAAATCATAATGCTTGTTGCTTGGCTCAGCAGTGAATAACAGTTATGTGGTCATAATAATGTGAACAAACCACTAATTTCAGCAAATATTATCTAATTGTTCTGGGAGGGCAAGGGAAAGGTAAGTGAGAGTTGGGTGTTGTAAGAAAGCTACATGCTCATCTGCTGTAACTGGAAATTAGCAGGGTCTAGAGTTGATGTATCAGTTTATTTTTGAAATATGAAATAAATGTCAAAAGAGACAGAGTGTTTGAATTAGGGAAGTGGGTGTGTGGAGTGAAGGGAATGGGGCAAGGCTTACATGTTCTTCTTACAATCCTTTAATACTATTTTACTTTTTTTTTTTAAAGATTTTATTTTTTCCTTTTTTCTCCCCAATGCCCTCTGGTACATAGTTGTATATTCTTCGTTGTGGGTCCTTCTAGTTGTGGCATGTGGGATGTCACCTCAGCGTGGCTTGATGAGCAGTGCCATGTCCGCACCCAGGATTGGAACCAAGGAAACACTGGGCCGCCTGCAGCGGAGCGCGAGAACGTAACCACTCGGCCACAGGGCCAGCCCCCAATACTATTTTACTTTTAATAAAGACTATGGGTATGTTTTGAGGTAACATTTAGTTTTGTTAAGAACACAGACTCTAGAGCCAGGCTGTTGGGGTTAGAATCCCAGCTCCACCCCCATAGTCTCTGGACCTGTTTCCTCCATTATAAAATGGAAATAATTTATGTATCTTACTAGGCTGTTGGGAAGACATGTATTTTACATTTCTATTATAAGTATATAGTGTCTAGACAACCAGTGTTTAGAAATGATGCTCTGCACTTAATGCTATGTACTATTACCTATTATTATGAAAGCAAAATTGAAGCCGATTTAGGGAGTATGAACTATTTGAGAAAAAAAAATACTCTCTATATACACACCTGACCATCTTCCGAACTCCTTAAGCAAATGTGTCTGTGAAGGCAGGGCCATGAAAGCGAAATGCTGTTCTGTTTTCTTTTTATCTTCAGTGGTCGTCTGGGGTGCAGAACCCTGATGTGCGATGGCAGATTTTGTGTGTGCTGTGGGAAATAGGTTCACTCATGAGGCAATTAGCATTGGAAAACTTCTAACATATCTTCTATCTGCACTTTTCCAGATATAACAGTATTACCTTCTAAGTTAGTATAGAATGCTATAGTATTGAACATTTAGAAAAAGCTTTTAGGGAAAATACTAATGGCGTTGAATTGCATATACTCCTTCCTGTTCATCTTTATTTTCACCGGAAAATGGCATAGTGAAGCCATTTGGGATCTTATTTCAAGTCATTTAAATGTTATATGTGAGCCAAATAAGATGATTCATAACTTGCTAAATTCTTTCATTTTTATTGTCAGATTTAAATAGACTATGAAAAATGGTTGTTTAGAAATCTTATTTAAGAACTATTGCAAATTTGAAAGAATGATTTTTAAAATCTTTTTTACATTATTTTAGAGCAGATGTCACTTACCCTTGCAGAATGTGCTAGCCTTGTTATTTTTTTAAAAGGGAATATACTTTATTAAAATTAAAAATTCTGCAATCTTCGTTGTTTGAGAGATATGAGCAGAGGCTGATATAATAAATATTGAAAGTTATATGAATAGTGCTTATAGGGAGAAAGAGTACTCCTTATTTTTTCTGTGGAAGAGTCATTCATTATTTGAATAATTATTCTGAAAAAGATTCTTTCTTCTGAGCAACAAATTTGGTATTTGTCTTGAATAATCATGTAAGTGAATTAGGATGAAGATTAGAGACAGATACATTGTCTGAATTTTTTTTAATATAGAAAATAGCAAAAATATATGCTTAAAGCACCTAGTTATGGCTGTATTTGTATTGAACAATATAAATAACCCCAGAATTCTACAGGCCGCAATTATTGATTATACTAATTATTCATGGCTATCCATTTATGTTAGTGACTCTTAGGCTTCCAGGCTCAGAATACTTTAAGAAGAAAATGAAAGCTGTGAACCCTCTGCCTTGGAAAAGTGCCTATATTCACAAAATTTTGTCTGTGATTTCAAGAGGTTTGTGGTTCCCTTCAAGCACATTTATTTTTGGAAGTTAAGACTTCCTGAACTATGTAATATTTTTACACAGAAACATGATACAAGAAACAATGTATGGGAGATACAGGAAAACAGTTTTGCTTGGACCAGCCATTTAAGAATTAGAGCTGTGGCTAGACAGACTTGCCTTGAGAGGGAAAATTCCCTTTCATCCAGGTAGTTTAGTTTGAGGCTAGTTACCTGGGTAGAAGGGATTGAATAGAGAAGATTTATTGTGGATGGGTCACTCAGTGCAATACGGCATAAAATGTTAGCTAGAAATATATTTGGGATGAGAGGCGGCCAAACTAATTTTTTGCAGGTGATGTTTACTGGCCTTAAGTTGCTGATGGAACCAACTGATAAGTGGTAGAATTAACTTCAATGTTCAATAATATGGCTGATTATATGATAAATTTATTAAAATATATCAGGAACTTTCCTACGTATCAACAACTATGATTAAGGACATATAATAGAAAAAAACCCACTCACTACAAAAACCAAAAATATAAACTATATACGCAAATTTGAAATTTGAAAAATTTGAAAATTTCAAATCAATGTAAAAAAGAGTTATACAATAAAAAGTATTAATCAACTAAAATAATTGAGTAAAATCCATTCTAATCAGTTTGGAATCAAATTAAATCCAAATAGGTTTAAATTTGTAAATGGTAAAAAGAACTGAAATCAGAGGTCCTAGAAAAATGTTAAATGAATTATTTAATAATATCACGATGGAGGAGAGCTTTCCAACCAACGACTACAAAGACTATAAATTGTTGTGAGCTTCCTAAAGGTCATTTTGACTCTATATGAAAAGTTCTTGAAAATGTATAGGCTAGGAAACTATCTTACAGAAAAAATATGGCATGTTCATAAATACATGGATTTAAGGATGATCCCTATAATTTTTTTCTGAATAGTAGAAAATTATAAACAAATAGAGCCTGAGTAAGATTTCAACTCCATTCTGTACCCTTGGTTATCAGTTATTCCCACATCCCTGACCTGCCTTTTCTTCATTGAACTTATCACAATTTATTATCCTAAATATATTGTTTATCTAATTTGATTATTATCTCCCCTCATCTATAATTTAGGCTGCACTTAGAGTGAGGGTTTTTTAAATTGTTTTAACCACTCTGTTCCTGGGGCTGGATGCATGCATGGCACAAAGTAGTCACTCAATATATATGAATGAATTAAGAAATTTTAGCAACATTATTCTCAGTCTTGGTTTTTATACACAATTTTCAACAACCAGATGATCTTTTTCCCTATATTTCCTACAAAAAAGTGAATATCTTAATTTAGTATGGAAAGCCTAATCTAATACACAGAAACATGTATTTAGAAATAAGATTTGAAGCCATTTAAAATAAGATACATACAAACTTGTATTAACTCTATTTCCTATAATGCTTGCTTTTATGTAGTTTTTTTAAAAACAATTTGGGAATATAGTGGATATCTTGAGGAAGGCTTTTGTTTCACAGACCTAGAGAAGCTATTTAAATGTCATTGCCTTTGGAATCTATGTGATCTTCATCAAAACAAAGTTAAAAATATATCTCTTTGGGCAATGACATTAGGAAAGAATGACATTACTTTCTGATATATATCATCCTTTTATTTATTTTTTTTTTGCTTTGCTGAATTGTGCTACTTGGTAGCAGTGCACATTTCATTTCAAGCCCTATTATATAAGGATGGGAAATTAGCACTATCTTTATAGCTATAACTAGTAAATTCTGAGTTAGTATTTTGAAAGAGGATTAATTCTGAATTTTAATTCTGCGGCAAGTAGGTTCTTTTACTGTGTTCACCAAACAAAGTAAAAAAAAATATTAGAACCCCAAACTTTCTGAGTGAGCAATATTAAATTGGTCCTTGTATAAAGTTAATGGAAAGGGTATAGATCTTGATGCAAGAAAATAGAAGTCGACATAATTTTCAAAAGGAAAGGGGACATGAGTGTGAGAAGATACTGGTAGCTTAGTTTCTGCATATAAAAACAGACGGGCAAGTAGCAAAACTCGAAATATCATGGCCAGCTTTTACAGCACAACTATCCTCATGAAATTAAAAGTAGGTTGGGACAAACCGCAACAACTGCAAGACTTGTGTTTTTGCAACCTCCACAAAGGACAAAGGAAGGAAGTAATGGGAAGCAAATTCATCTGGTAGACCTGAGAATAGGTCGACCTTCTACAGAAGCAACAGATATTTGCTGGAAGAGCAGCTGAAACTGAGATGGGATTAGTACAATCCAATAGCAAGAGGTCTGCAGTAATTTGAAGAGGAGAGATGCAATGGCTGATGCCAGGTCTGGGGCAGGACATATATGTTAAGGGCCTCAACATACCAGATAGTAAGGGAGTTGTCAAAGACTATCAGGGTGATAGAAGAAAGAATCAGGAGCCAACTTGAAGAAGCCAAGATAGGCTTCAAAAAGGATTTGAATCTCAATAATTCAAACTCTTCAGATGTTTAAATTTGAGTCCGTAATGATATAAAAAATATTTATCTACTGAAACTCACAGGGACCTAACTCAAAATCTTGAAACCTGGGTAAATAGAATCAAGCATTCATCCTATTTTTCCTATATTACCTGAACCAACATGTAACCAAATAGTAGAGGAGGAAAAGAGTGTCCTTATAAAATTATTAAAGCTAATACATGAAAAGATAATGATATAATTAGAAAATCATGATGTTACACCCCCATTCAATTAATGCATCTAAATGTTGAGCATCAGTGACCATTAATAATAAAAAAAAGGGCAAAACCAGACCTTGTGTCTTCTTGATGACAGAACCTATAGTTTTGCCAAGGGAGTGGAATCTAAGTCTAATCAGGCCCCTGGGTCCAGGTGCCAAACTGCAGGAAATACAGAGGGCAGAGGAGCATGCTGAACTCGCACCTTGAGCATGTAATCAGTGAAATCCAGTCTTGGAGAACTGATGGGCCTGCCACCCAGGCCTTTAACAGATAAATAGTAAAGAAAAGAATGAGATGGAGGGGAATTCGTAGATTAAGAGACACTCAGTAGAAAATGAAAGTGGAGGTTTGGGGCAGACCAAACTATACAATCTAGGGACACACGATTGTGATGAAGCTGTTGAGAAATTCAAGGAAGCAACACTGAAAGTCAGCAGAGTTGTTATTTTGAGGGGGGTGGAGGGATGGGTTACTGGGACCGTGCACAATGATGGGCTTTTTGGGTAGGTGACAAAGTTCTATTTCTTGTCCGGGGTGATGATTTCAAGGGTGTTTGACTTATAATAAATCACTGTTTTGTGTAT
Source organism: Equus przewalskii (assembly GCF_037783145.1). Classification (NCBI taxonomy): domain Eukaryota; kingdom Metazoa; phylum Chordata; class Mammalia; order Perissodactyla; family Equidae; genus Equus; species Equus przewalskii. Next base: position 21,265,839 of record NC_091850.1, read on the forward strand.
CTGTTTTATTTCATGATAAAAAAGTAGGGGGAACAAAGGGAAGAGGTCTTAATTTTCAACAAGAAAGATCAGACTATAATGAAAAAGAAGTACAATATTATTATTTATCTCTCTGTTTTACTCTCAGATATGATTTCTATTTTCAACAAAAGCCTAATAATGCTAAGGTAAAGCAACCAGATGCCACTTTATGGTGGGAAAATGACCTAGACATAACGTCAGAAAAGCCAGAACCTTAAATCTTTTAACTTGATTTGAGGAGATGTTCAACTTCTTTGAAGCTAATCTGTAAAATCTGAGAAAATAATATCTGTCCCCTTAAGAGTGTTGTGATAATAAAACAATACATGAAAGGTGCCTGACACGTAGCCAATATTCAATAAGTATTAGATTCCCTTTCACTTTCTTTTTGCTATCCCGTTAAACGTTACTATGTAAGTACAAATAAAGAAATAATACTGGTATATCTAAAAGACATGGTGCTATATACATGAATTCACTCATTGTGTAAATATTTACCAAGGGTAGAGTATATTTTCAGGGACTATTAGGTGCTTTAGATGCAAAAGAGAGTGAAACCAAGTTACAGTCTGTCAGTGTTTCTTTTGTCTAAGACAGAAGACAGGCACATAGGGTGTAACTTTAATGGTGGGAAATAATGCCAATAGGGAAATTGTACAAAATGACACACCACTAGAGAAAATCATGATGAAATTTTAGAATATTTCTACTAATTATTTTTCAGATTTTTTTGTGTAAACCATCACAAATAATGAATACTTTTGCATGTATTTTTTTGTAAAAAAGCAATTGCTCTACAGGAGTAAAATTATCTTAGCATTTTAACATTTAGATCTTTATTAGTCCATTGTTACACTGTGTGATTTCAGAAAGCATAAAGTGTTTTCAAGCTTATTTTAAAAGCCAATCGAGTGGAGAATTATTTCAGAATTGTGTGCTTAAAGAGAGAAGAATCCATTGGAAAATAGCAAAGGCATTTATTTATTGACTGAAATGCGGGCTGCCTCCGTCTCTTTTTCCTGTATAAAATAAAGCTAAGTGCGTTCCTTCTGTATCAACAAATCATGTTGGAAAGAGAGAGAAAAGCTCTTAACCTACTTTCCTATCTTCAATTTTTAACTTTATCATGCTTGTTAATTGCCTGGGTGTCCTTTAACCATCTATTTCCATGATTCTTTCCCAGAGGCTTGGTTTAATTTTAAAAGTGCAGTGTATTCAGCCCTAATTATGTGAGAGCTCATTGCAGGCAAACAGCAAGAGATAGTAACGACCAAAATGTGTTCTTAAATCAGTACCACGGATACTACAAGCACATTGCTGTAAACATTTGATGACTAGGAAATACAGCCATATAAGGTAATGCTTAGAAGACTGTGATGTTTGAAAATAAAATTTCTTCCTAGAAACATAGCTTCACTCACTGTGATTTTTAAAATATGTATTTTTATGGGTTTATACATTTATTTCTCTTATCAAGTATTTAAATAAGCTGAACACTCAGTTTCAAATTCTTTTCATAATCAGTAACTAGACACAAGGTGGTTCTTCTTTATCTGAATTAGAATTAAGTTCACAAAATATGCAATCTGTATGCCAAGAAATACTGTCTATTGTTTTCTTTTAAAAATATGCTACTGTGTTGACTTAAATGTCCACAATAAATCAAAATTTTAAGCATTATCTTTTACAGTTATTTTTAAACTAATTCAGTGGGGAAAAGAATTACTGTTGGAATGTTTTAACTGGTCACGTAGGGGAAAAGCGACATCAGTGATTTATTCTACAAAAGATGGTCAAAATGCAGTATTACCTGCTAAGTTCTAACTATGTGCCAGGCACTGTTGTAAGTGTCTTTATTTATATTATCTCAACTGAGTCCTTAGAACAGCCTTACAAAAGGGACTATTTGTGTCATGTTACAGCTTTGAAAACCCGCTTATGGAGGTGAAGTGGTCAGACAGCTTCAAAGTGGCCAAGCTGGGATTTGAACCCAGGGATCTGGCTCAGAGCCCAGCATCTTCACCACTGTCCTTTGTCCCAGAGGAATTTAGTCATAGACTGAACCAGTGACTCAGTCTTTTTCTCTGACTTTATAAAAAAAGTACTGTTAGAATTTATATATTCTTTTCCTGGCTGTAAGAATCTTAGTTATTTAGCAGATAGTCTTGAGTGGGAAATGGTGCCCCATTAGCCAAATCCTGGCTGTGGTTTTCTGAGAGCTTCATTTCTAGTTCCTCATGTTGGATTGGATCCTAGGTGGCAAAACCCTGTTATTCCAAACGCTCATTTGTTTTTCTGAAAAGCTAAATATTTGATAGTAAAGAGTTAAGGGAAGACCTTGAAAATGGAAATGTTCTTATCCAGGCAGACAAGTAAAATGATAATAAAACTATGCATAAAGGCTTCTTTTGACTCTCCTTAAGTTTGATACTCCAGAAAATATAAGAACCAGTGAAAAAAATTTTATTTCCTAAGAGTACTTTTAATTTCCTTTCATTGCGTTTTCCTGTATTCTTTTAAACCATAATGCTTACATACCAAAATGAACAGACCATTCAAACGAAAATAGCAGTGAAGAGCTGTACTCAGTAATGAAGGCATTGAGAGATGTATGGAAATAGAAGCTATAAAACTTTAGCTACAGGTATTGTTGAAGAAAGATAGTTATTAGACAAAAAGGTAAATGTTTTCTGTTAGATTACAATCTACTACCATACATATGTTATATATTACATACCTTATAAATTGGAGTACATTAGAATAACATTGGATTACAAGTGCAGAGGAAAATTTAGGAGGGTTATTATTAGACTTTGAGTCTACTGAAGAAAGACAGCTAAGAAAGGCAAGAAACAATGTATGAGGTTTTATGTGACAGATACTCAAGAAATTCCCCCCAAACTACAGTCCTGTTGTACCTCTGAGATCATTCCCTCTAGTTTCTTGAGGTCTGATAACAAGATATTCCACCTAATGGAATCACTGCACCCCAAAACAAGACTTCATAACTCACCAGCACTTATTGGGACTGTGGGGCTGTAGAAATCATCTGAGGAAACGAAATCCCAAACAGAATTATTAGGAAAAAGAAAACAGGGAGACTGGAGAATTAGGGAAAAATCTGCTGAAACTTATTTGTTTAAAAATAGAATTAATTTTTTCGGGCTGGCCCCGTGGCGGAGTGGTTAAGTTCGCGCTCCGCTGCAGGCGGCCCAGTGTTTCGTTGGTTCGAATCCTGGGCGCGGACATGGCACTGCTCATCAAACCACGCTGAGGCAGCGTCCCACATGCCACAACTAGAAGGACCCACAACGAAGAATATACAACTATGTACCGGGGGGCTTTGGGGAGAAAAAGGAAAAAATAAAATCTTAAAAAAAAAATAGAATTAATTTTAAATTCTTGTAAAAATGAGATAGGTGGTGTTATCACTAATTTTCAAGATCGGAATTTCCTGTAATAGTGGATAATTCAAAAATGTGTTTCACCATTTATCCTCCCCAGCTTAGGTAAACTTCGATTCTTTCTCTATAAGAAACATGCTCAAAACATTTTAAACAACAGAAAATAAAACAAACACTTGGCTCTCAGTTATTTTTTTTACTTCCATAGTTTACCTTTTGCCTTTACAGACTTTTGAAAAGAGGAGTTTATATTCACTGTCTCTCCCTTATCATTACTCCTAAGCCCTGAATTACCTGGCTTTCCATTTGAACAGTATCCTGAAAAAAATCAACCAACCAACCAACTGGCGGACCAAACAACCAACCAACCAGCCAACCAACCAACCAATCAACCAACCGAATAAATCTTGTAAATGTCATTTAATCTCCTTGTTTCTAAATATAGTAGACGCTTTCCAGACCTTATTTAACTTGAAGCCTCTTAGCACTTGACACTCTGTGACTTCTCTGACCCTTCTCTCCTCTGATCATCTTCCTACATCTCTGCCCATTGATTCTTAAAGTCCTTGTCAGGCTCTAAGTCTTTAGCCTTTAGTTTAAATTTTGTTGGTTCTCAGTGTCTAGCTTCAAGGCCTTTTCTGTCCTAACTGTACATATTCTCCTGGAGAAATGTCATCCATTACCATGTTTTGAACTATCACTCCCAATGTTGCCTACATGCTAATGATTTCCTGATCTATTCCAGCCCAGGCCATATTCCTTAGCATCAGATCACATATTCAATTCCCCTTTTCATTTATTATGTCATCTTTGACTTGATGGCCAAATCTGCTCTCCAGTTTATGTTTCCTTAAGGATTGAATGATGAACAATGGTACTTAACCCAAAATCTCATTATTATCCTTGGCTCCTACCTGTTCTTCCCTGACACTCAGCCTTTAGTGCACAAGTGCGCACGTGGGCACATACGCACATACACACACACACACACACACACACACAGACTGACCATGCCTTAGTCTACTTCCTAAATATCTCCTGAATCTGTCCCCTTCTCTCCATTACCACTACCACGGATGGGTCCTCTTCATCTCTTATTTTTCTATTTTGACTCATCCATTGGCTTCTAATGTGGCTCCACTTCTGTCTTCCAAACCAAGACCATGTCGTTGCTACTACATTGTGCTTGTTTGTCAACTACATACAATGGTCTTTCATGTGTCTCTATTTTTGTACATTTTTCTAAATACTTAATATGTGTCTAAAGACAGAACCAAAATTAAAAGTTAAATAAACAACTTTATCTAAGTCCCTATTTTGGAGGTTAGGCAGAGAAATAGCACTGGGTTGCAGAATTAAACTAGAGATAATAAACCAGAGCCAGAAAATTTGCAATGGAATTCAAGAGGCAGGATTCTGAGAAATTCTCTGAAACTCCACAGCTATGTAATTCAATTCAGTACTGATTTATTAATCACCTATTATTTGCCAGCCACTAAGCTACACCCAGGATAGAGCTCTGAAGAAGCCAGACAGCACTCCTGCTTTTTCTGAGCTTACAGTCTTGTGTGAAAGACATGCATTAAATGAGTAATGAGAGATGATCACAGGAAACTACAGGGTAATATATGGAAGGATAGAGCTAGGGGTTTTATCTAATCCAGGGGGTCGGGAAAAGCCTCCATGAAAATGTGACAATTGAACTTAGAATTCAAAGACAGGTAGGAATTAGTGAGGTAAACCAGTAATTTCAGGTGTAGGTGAGGATAGAACTAAAAACCTGACAAATGACACTTGTAAAAAAGCAACATTTTGAGTTATTTCCCACCAGAATTAGTTGGATAGATAAGATAGAGAGGCTGATGATAGAGAGATAGATAGCTAGACAGATAAGTACCTTTCAAGGATCATACTGCATATTGATTTCTTCTATAATGTGTCATCATAGCCTTTGCCCATTTCTCCTCTGGCATTATTCTATTTGAATATATTCCCATTCAAGGCTCAGATTTTCCACAAATCTTTCAACACATAAATGACTATTCCTTTACTTGCATTCTCTTGGAATTTATTTATAATTCATATTCCATTATCTTGAGACTGCACACATTTTCTAGTTATTTTAGCCATTCTATTCTTTCCTCTCTTTTTTTCAAATTCCTTCCAGAACACTTATCTCTTCCTCCTCCTTTTGGTTTTGTTCCCTCTCTCACTGTTTATCTGAGTGGCTTGAATACCTTGTTCTAAGCCATGCTCCATGTCTTAGAAGTGTCTTACTCCGAACATGGTGAGATTTTTCATCTGACATCCTTGTAGAGAATTACAAATCAGAAAATATTTTAATAGTGCAATTATGCCTTTATTTTATTTTACTTAATATGACTTCTAATGTGTCTTGTTGATAAATAAAACTATATAGGTATATAAAGATTTGCTGCAGTGTGTATATTTTTCTAGAGCAAGCTATTCCTGTATTACTCATTTTGCAATGATAAGATGCATATTAAAAATCTGGTTGTTTTCCTGAAGATTTCATAGGCAATCTGACTAATGCTCATGATGATAAAGCAGATCATACTGGAAAAGCAAAGTGATGAAGTATATATGAATATTTGAAATAAAATGATACCTCAAGAAACAAGTCTTCTGGGAATAAAGCTCATGGATATAAAGTCCAGCCATGCTAAAATATCACACATACACATACATGCACACACATGCTTTATAAATCATATGAAGCAGGGAAGCATACACAGAATTGCAGTGGAGAGCTCCCTACTTGTCTTGCTCCAATTAATGACCAACAGGGCTGAGTCCAGGCAAAATTGCGAATTATGAATAATCTGTGGTCTGCTCACCAGCCTTTTCCTGCAGCATTTTCCCTTTTCACTTTTGAGCCTCTTTCCCATTAAAACGAAAAAGTATCTGACATCAACCGTTATTAATGGTATTTAGACTTAGGTATATGCACACTGAAATGATTTTACCCTATTTTTGTACTTATGTTTTTATATCTCATGGTAGAAAAGAAATTGTTTGCAATGGAGAGAAGTGAGTAAATTACTTGGATGCAGTGGGTGATGGGAGCTGTACGGAGATGACCCTTAAATCATATTAAGCTTGGCTAATATTAGAGCTCGGCTCTTCCTGAAGGTAAAGCTGATTTAATACTTTGGGATGATCCAGGGAAAGGTCAAAAGGTACAGTCGAGTATAACAAATGGGGCTGAGGTTGAAGAACATAAATTTGTAGTGCCATCCTTGGCATGGTTGTGTGATTTTTCTCCAGTAGTTCAGCATCCCTGGGTATACAGAGAGAATTCAGACTGTAGCCTGGATCCACATTTGGGTTTGGCTGGCGGATGTGCTTGAATGAAGGATGATAGTGACTCAGTAGGCTAGAGAGTGAATGCTCTAGGTAACGCACCATGAGATCTAGTGTGTTTGGGACAGGAACAGCCAAAAAGGGTTTGAATAAATGGGTGATAGACATAATCTGACTAGCAAATAGACAGAAAGAGAGGATTTGGCTGGCCTAAGATGTCTTAAGGGACAAAAGTTGATTTCATGCCACATCTGAATCAGGAGCAAAGGCAGTGTCAGACTCAATATTAGAGGGGTGCTGCAAATTCTCTGGAAGTATGTGGCAGTATATCTCTCCCAAGATATATCTCATAACATTGAGAATAGTAGTGAGTGTACTGGTTCCAGAAAGGTTATTGAGTCATGTTTTCTGGGAAATTATATTCCACTTATTTATGTTTTCCAAGTAGTAATAATTGTTTGGGAATTCTGAAGTTTTGTGCCACCTACATAAACATAGTAAATGCTTTTATATCCATGCATCTCTTACTGAAAATGCATTCATTCCGTACTTTCTTATTTTAAATCCCTGAAATATTTTTAATTGTACTCTAAAATATATCAATAACAGTCAGTTTTCATGATATTGAAAAATCCTGTCAATCGGTAACATCATTTTCTGATTTGTATGTATGACTAAAAATACACTTAAGATAATGTTAAATTAACTCCAAGAGGTGGAAGAGGACAGAAAAGTTAAGTTATATCTAATAAAAATGCATTAGTATTAGTCCTGGTATAAGTCACAAAATAAATATTCTCTATTTCATCCTGACAGAACTTTGTTAGAGTTCATAATGTAAACTTAACATAAAATTATGAGCAAATATGGTAGATTATGTATGAAGAAGACATTCAAGGAAGAGATATATTCTTTGTAGAATGAATGTTTCCCTCTTTTTATACATTATTCTTTTATGAAGCAGTTTTGATAATTGCTTCCTCAGGGAGTTGTGTGGCATTTAAAAAATATAGACCTCTAAGCTCTCCTCCTAGAATAGTTTTAAATGATTAAAGTCTAACTGGAGATATTTAACAATTTTTGAGTATTTATCCCAAAGAGCTAATTTACATAATTCATAACAAGCAGCTTAATTTAAGGCAAATTTATATATATATATATATATAAACTAAAAGTCATGAAAATTAGTATTTTAATATTAAAATTTAAAGCATAACTATCTGTCATGGAAAGCTTAGTACAATGCTTAAAAAGTTTTCATTTATTATTTAAATGTCCTAGTTTGTTGTTTCATCAAAGAGAAAAACGTCATTTTGCCTTGGGGCAATGTTTAAACATTAAAAGAAAAATCACTGAAAATTTTAAAATAAATAATGGGAGATAATTTGTGGGAATATATTTGTTCATATTTGAAATTGTGAATAATGAAATAAAAGTTAGTACGAGAATAATTCTGTGCCTTTCTTGTGGTAGGGAGCATAAGGTCAAGTTTGTGACAGTTGCTTAGGGGTCTATTTTAAAATATCTTATCAGTTGATTGTAGCTATAGAAAACTTTATTTGAGGACAAACACATTTCTCTATCACCTCTAACCCCCTACTTGTGATGCTGATATAAGCAAAGACTTGTGCTACTTGAAAAAGCCACTAATGACTAGGGATGCTTGGGTAGAATTTGAAAAGATAATCTAAAGAGCTCTCAATGGCCAAAGATGAAACAAACTGAACAACTAAATAAATAAAGTAGTATTGAATTACAGCCCAAAGTATAAGATAAGTATCCATGAGTCCATACTGATGTAAACAAATAACTTTATCTATAAATAAATGGAGGAGAAGAGATAAATCTTTCATGTCAGGGAATTCCAAATAATTTATATAGATAATCAGCACTCAAGGAGGTGCACTGTAACTTCCCATTCCTTGATTGTGGGCTGTCAGTAGTGACTTCTTTCAAAAAAAGAGTGAAAACAGGAGTAACTTTACAATTGAGAAAGCTGACCAACACCACTACAGCTAGCTGATCAAGGTTAACAATGGTGAGTCATGTTGCTAGTTGTGTGCTCTTGTCATGATGTGGTCTTTCTCTCTGTGGTCTTTCGCCCCAAAACCCATAACTCCAGTCAAATCATGAGAAAAACATCAGATAAATCCAAATTTTGAGGATATGGTACAAAATACCTGACCTGTACTCTCTCAAAATGTCAAGGTCATGAAAATCAAGAATAGTCTGAGTAATTGCCACAACCAAGAGGTGCTTAGACATAACAACTAAACTGTAATGTGGTTTCCCGAATAGGATCCTGGAACAGAAAAAGGGCATTAGGAAAAAAATAAGGACGTGAATAAATATTATTATTTAGATAACAATAATGTATCAGTATTGGTTCATTACTTATGACTAATGTAAGATGTGAAAATAGGGGAACCTGGGCATGGGGTAAATGAGAACTCTGTACTATCTTTGTTATTTTCTGTAGATTTAGAATTATTCTGAAACAAAGGTTTATTTAAAAAAAAACAATTAAAATTATCTTTTAGCAACCAGAGACTCAGAGAACATAGCAGAAGCTAAAAGCCTCTCTAATTAAACAAAAATCTAGTGTTCTGCCTGACATTTTCTTTATTTTTCATGACACTATTTGCGTTTCTGAGTTGTTTAGTATGGCAACCTTCTGTTCCAAACAAGGAGACCAAAAGCAGGTACTTTCAGGCAAAATAAATCTACATACTCTAATCAGGTATTTTGGCTTAAGTCCCTAACCAGTTTTTAGTTACTTGATGGAATTCACTTGTTTTGTTCCAAACTGGGTTGATAATATGTTTACTTATTTCTTCGAATGAATGCTAATGATCAGCTGTGAATACTGGCAATACACTTAATATAGAGAAATGGCTTCTGAAAACACACTATAACAAGTCAGGCTTTCTGAGACCTAAGGGAGATTTTACTATCATTTCTAGCTTTTGAAATTCCTTATCATGATGTAAATAATAAAAATGTTAGTAATAACATTTTTAAAACCCCAAAATTCTGTAGATGAGTATTAAATAACTTCTGGCATTTTCTGTACAAATATACTAATAATTAAGGTAGCCTTTGTCTGTGCAAAGTAGATATGTGGCTTGATGTGATAAATGCCTCACATTTAGTTTGAGGCACAAGCCTAGCAATCTACTGTTCTATGGTGTTTTATGACTGGTCAAGTGCATTCCAATAGTCAAACCAATTTATACAGTTAGATGCAGCATTGAATAGCGTATATTCCACAACAATCTCTCTCTATCTCTTTCCCTCTCCCTTTTCCCCATGACATTTTTGAAACTAAGGAGAAAAATCATTTTAAAATATAGGCTTTAACCAAAGTATTTTGACACTTACTTGGCATAAACATCTTTCTTATATGGATTATAAATTTTAAACCAGTGAAGAAAATATGTATTGTCTCCTAAGTCAACTTTAGTGACTTTGCAAAAGGAAATCCTTGAATGCAGTAATACCAGGTTTTCTGCCATCTCTGACTCATTTATGTTAGTGGTAACTCAACAGAAACCATGCCAGTCTTACAAAGACAGAGTCTTCATATTTATGTGAAGTGGAACATTTCTTTCAAAGTTTTACTGTTGAAGGTGAATATACTGAATTGATTAATTATATGACAACTGGAGTTGATTCCACCTTCATAAATTTCTTCTATGTGGTAATCATCAAAGAACATCATACTAGTCAAAATTTATTAGCATGTAAGTACTGAGTTATATTTATATATAACCATGTACTAGGTGCTGAAATACATTCAAAGAAGAGTTAGACATGAATCGTGCTCTCAAGGACCTTCTAGTCTAATGGAGGTAGGAGGGTTGAGGGATGAAGCATCTATATAAGGTACTTTAATAATATATTATCATACATAATGTCTGATAATCCAATGCATATTTAAAACGTTTTTTGGTAATAACCATTAGGGTTAATAGTACAGAGTGATTACTTCAAGCTGGGAAGTTCCAAAGAGTTTATGGAGGGAGGTGGCATTTAAGCTGGACCTTGATGAGAGGTGGGATTTAAGTGGTGGAGACAGGAGAGAACAGGCATTTCAAGCACCTGGGTACCACACGAGTGATAACAGAACAGTGGGAAAAGGTAGTGGGAGATATTAAGGAAGATGTATGGAAAATAAATTTGTTTTCTCAAAAATTACTGAGGAATGGGTTTGGGTTTTTGATTGAGAATGCATTTAATTGATGTTTAAAGTGTATGTATTGCCACTTTCCAAGGAATTAAAGCACTTGGTAGTATATTAAAAATAATTTGATTTATGACTTCAAATGTCCTATTGGCTTGTTACGTTCCTTGTATTTTCCATGTATATCAGTTACTATTGTAAAGTAAGTGACACTTAGGAATATTTATTTGAATTCACTTTGTCATGTGCTATTTACTTAGCATGTTTATAATGAAAACTGATTTTGGAGGTGTTCTCCTCATTATGGATAAATACATTGTAGTTTATTACATTGTAGAATTATGTGAGCCTATGTGTTGTTTGTGCATTCTTTGGAAAACATGCATTAACAGGAGAATTTAATCATTTTCTGAAAAAAAAAAATGAGGCTATTTCCCTAGTAGATAAATCTTGAGGTAATAAAGCTTATATTTGATATAGACCAAACTTTAGAGAAATTTATGTTTGCAAGTTACACCGTAAAAATGGAGGCTTCTTGGATTTCAGTAGTGTAGGGGGCTGACAATTTAACAAATTATTCCTATTAAAATGCATGGTCTGGAATTATATTCTAACGGAAGATGATTTCCTGTTAGCAGCCTCCGTCTTGAAGACTAATGCCTACACCGCTTAAGGAAAATCCACTGCTATGTTTATAAGCTCCTTTGGGAGCAATATTTTAAAGAAGCCCAGGGCCTGAACTAGGAATTACACTTTTCTCCTAGTTTCTGTGATTTAACTCAAAAATATATGGAATGTTTGGATTTAGAATGTTTTAGTTAAATTTTTTTGAGGGCAAAAAGATCTCTGATAGAGCATAACTTGAAGAGTCAGATTTTTAATTTTTTCTTGACTCTGCATTCCTAAATTTGCCTCTCCTCCTTTTTCTTCAGTCTGTGTGGACTGAAGCTATTGCGTCTATGATTCAGAGCAAATTTCTCCACTTTAGTCTATGTCACATTCACCCCCCAATCTACAATTATGTTTCACATAGTTTTACTCTTCATATTAATTTTTCATTAATAGTTTCCATACAATCAGCTTTCAAATATGATCATATTTATCCTAGTCTTGAACAGTGGAAAACAAATATATTCCTACCCTCACCTCAGTCACAGGGAGTTGGGGAACACTACAAACTTATCTAAATACGTAAAAGAATAAGCAATTTGTAAACTGTTCTTCGTACTACTGTGTTACCATTGCTTTTGTAATGGAAATCGATCTTTGCATGATCAATCCAAAACTTTATTCTCTGTCTTCATTTTTCTCAAATCTTGAGCATCGTCTTATACCTGTTACCTAGTTTACATGTGCTTCTCTAACGTTGAACTCTGCTCTCTATTGTTAACCTCCATTCCTTTATTTCCCCTGTATTCGCTACTCGCCATCTCTACTCACATTGTTCCTAAATCAGAGCACTTCCACTCCTGACTCCCAGTCCTCCCACTCTTCCTCCTCTTTAGACTTCTTTTTTTCCCAACTGAAACGGAACATTTTCACCTGAGATTTCTTCTGTTCTCCTCAAAATGAGCATGTCCTCCTCAAAAGTGAATCAAATCTTACTGTAAAATCGGATATTTCCAATTACTAATTTCTGTACCTGGCATCACCTTTAACATCTTTATTCTATATTGTCAGGTTGGAAATCTTAGAATCGTCTTCCCTTTCCACTCTTCCTTCTATTTCTTCACAAGATATTGTCACAAAGTAGAACTTCTTTCCTCTTTCTCCTTTATTCCCACTGTCTCCAACCAAGTCAGACCCTCATCATCCCCATCACTTCGTGCTACCGTTAATCTACCATAAGAAAAAAGTTGTATTTCATTATGCTGCTCAGTTATTCAAGAATTTCCAGACCTTCCTACTGTATTCCATATTGACTCCAAATTCTTTTGGCTACTTTTAAATTCTTTTGTAATGGAATTCCATTGTACTTATTCCTCTCTATTTCCACCTCCTCTCCAGAATACTTCCACACTTCTTCACATTTTGGCATATTTTCCTCCTCTTGCCCATTTCATTTTGCCTGTCCAAATCCCATTGATCAAATTTAGCTTCATCATCTTCTTCTCTCTCCCTTTTAGACAGATGTGTTCCATTTTTTGCCTTCAACTGAATTTTCAGGAATTTATCACGAAGCTTGGTAGTAATTATTGGCTGGGTCTGCGAAAATTAACTAGCTGTTAAGATAAATTATCCAGTCATTCACCCTCATTTCATTACTCATTTTGCTTCTATGCATATGATTCTTAAACTAGAATCACTGCTCATGACCCTCTTGTTAGTTGAAGAACTAAGCCATGGACATGAAGATGAGTGTAGTCTTTATACACATTTAATGTGAAAACAACATTAAAAGTTTGAGAAAATTTAGATAGTCAATATGCATATTTCAAGATTTGGCTGATACAAATACTGTTGAAGTATGTATAGTATCATGTGAGAAATTATTATATTTTCAGGTCAAATAGTCTCATCTACAATTTTTAATAATTCTATTAATTTTTTAAAGTCAAGCTTCTGCAGTTTTAGCTCAAGTTTTTTAGTGAAGTTGGTGATTTTAGATAACTCTTGGGGGTGGGCAGAGAACAAGAGCATCATAAATAACCAAAACTACTCTATTCTCCTTGATGCAACCTACATTCTAATTGAATCATGTGATTTTCCAAGGCCTGCATGCCAACTCATTCATTTAATCATTCATCAATACAACAAATATATTTGGAGCACCTATTATTTGCTAGGAATGAGTCAATGCTAAGCTACAGTCTCTGTGTCTACTCCCTCTGGGCCTTTCCTGATTCATTTTTTTTCCATCTGAAATGCTTTCTCTAGCCCTGACATCATCTTCGTCTATCAAAGTCCCTGTAGCAGCTAAATATCCCTCCTCTGCAGCTTCCTCCAGTCCTCTCAACTAACTAAAGTAGTTTCCCTCACCTCAATTTCCAAAGCATTTTGTTTGTGTTCTATTAATTGTCATCCAAGTTGACCATCCAAATTGATCATCCAACTTATATTTTACTCATTTTCGTACATCTTACTTATACTTGTAATGATGTTTCTCCCCCTGTTCTTTTTTGGACATCTTCCAGCTTGTCCACATTTTCACAATATTGAGGTGCCCAAAACAGAATAAAATAATGTTCAAGTGACAGATACTTGTAGACTGAGATTATAATACAGTGCCTTTATTTCTTAAAGCCCTGAGTATTCATGCATTCATTTATTTAATACATATTTAGAGAGCTCACTCTAGTTGCAGGCACCACATTCGACAATGGGGATATAATGGGAAGCAAAAATAGGTATGGTCTCTGACCGTGGTACATCTGCTGTCTTTGGAGAAATAGACATTTAGAAAATGTCCATGTACATATAAAAATACAAAGCATTTTTTTGTGTATGAAGGAAAAGCCAAGATACTTAGGGACTGTATGACTGGGGCCCCTCCTGGCCAAGTCTGGAGGTCATTTCTTTATTCAGTCTATGAATGGTTCTCTAGGGCTTACTAGGTGCATGTGGTAGGTTTTCTTTAAATGCATTAGAAGAATAAGACAGGGTTATTGCCCTCCGTAAAAATGCCAAGGGATGGCTTGTGAGAGATGCTCACCGACGTGTTTTTTTGTAATCTTGTATGAAGCGTGAATAAGTATCTTTAGGACACGTTGCTGTTTTTTTATTGACCAATAATTAAAACTCTAAGCAAAAACAGTGTGCTGGCTAAATACATAGTTTTACATCAAACCCTCCTAAATCCCTTTCCCACATCGCCAGTTTGCCACTCCCTCAGTCCCACCCAGAGAAATATTTTGGAGATGACACTGCTGGCCTCCGCATTAGGCTTAATATGTTCTAAGGTTCACGTGCCGTACAGGTCCTGAGGAAAAAGAGGAGTGACTGTGGTTTAGAGACCTTGGATTGTGCTGAAGGAGTAGCTTGTCCACTTGAGGATGGAGAGGGTGAAAAAGAAGGGAAAGGAGTGAAGTGTATTCCATGTACTTGAAGGGAGAAGTTGTGCAGGAGAAATTAAGAAAAGAAGGTGCGAAGGAGAAGTAATTAGATTAGCCGGTCCAAAGCTCCGTGATCAGGTTGAGGATTAGTGAGAGAAAAGGTCAGGGAGATTGGGTAGGAATGCAGATTAAGACATTTACGTCAGTTTTAAATTGCCACCCGTTTTTGCATGATTTAATTCTCATAAACATATTCTATGGGTTGATATTTCTCTTTTAATCTTTTATGTTGTTATATAATACCATATGGGTTTTGAAATAATGACTTTTGAGTTAGTAATCTCAAAACACAACAAAATAATTATTTCAAAATTGTTATCTTGGACACATATCTAAGATCAGTTCTTGAGTCATTACGTTTTTGTTTTTTCCAATTTCTTTCTGGCACCAAGAAAAGCCTGAGATTTTTCTTCACAAGTTCTCTGTTTTTGTTGTTTGCTTTCTCAGCTATTGAAGAAGCCAAGCACACAACCTGTCACTTACCTGAAAGTGGAAGCCATATCTTTAAAAAATGAACTGAAAAGTACAAATCACAAAAACCTCTTGCAGAATTTGGTAAATTTATCATTAGTTTTAAAATTTCCTGCAAGTCACTGGCTGCACACGTTAACTTCGACCTATTAATGGCATTCAGTTATCTGCTGAGCGGCGCCCTATAGTGGATATATTTTCTGTTGAAAAAAGGTTTAGTAAGTGCCACTGAATGAAGAAGGAAGGGATGGATGAAAGAAGAGAGCCAAAGCATAATTCTAGTTACAGCTATGCAGAAACATACGTACTGTGTATGAGGTCTTGGTGGGGACTGAAGTGAATTGGAGTGCGTATTCGTTTGATTCATTTATAGGTAACTGAAAATTTCTCTCCGTACTGGCAGTTCCACTTAAAATACGCCCTAGTGTTTGTGTGAATTGCCCATACAATTAAAGAAATTTGGTCTTCAATTCTTAAGTATTCCACCGCAAATGTTCCTCTGCCCACACAGCCTTGATACTTGTTACAGACCTGGGAACATATGCTCCTGGTAGAAGCATTTTCTTCCTGACACATCGCCCATTCTGCTCCTCAGATAATATGCAGCTACCAGTGGGTGAAAACCTCAATATAATTCAACTATGAAATAATATCTTTAAGTGTCATTGTTTTAGGGAAAAAAGCATAATCTAAATGGAAGTAGTTTTCCTGTTTATCCATGTAGAACCTAAAATCTGTGGAAATGAATAATCTAACTTCAAAAATCGCCTAAGATAAATAAGTAGAGTGATTATTTTACAAAAGTATTTTGAAGAAAAAATATAGTACTAAAAATTTATAACTATAAAAAGCACTTAACTTTTTATAATTGAGATTTTGTTTGATCGCATTCTTGGCTGTCATTGGTTATGATCCCAGATTTTAGTTGGGAAAACAAGGTTTTAAAATATATGAAGAGAAAACACTTGATGTATCCTTGGCTTTGTTTTATATCATAACAGCTAAAACATTAACTGAAAGTGTAGATACAACACTGGGCCTTTTAACTTTTCATGGCATTTAATCCTTTTCTCTCTCTTGTTCTTAGTGCTGTGGAGTCCTTTCCAACTCCTAGCGACCCTGTGTGCAGCAGAGCAGAACCCTGCCTGGTTTTTCTGCACCATCCTCTCACCTTCCCACGCTATATCAGACAATATTCCACTCATGTTCACAGGGTTTTCCTGGCCAATTGTTTTCAGAAATCAGTGGCTAGGTCCTTCTTCCTAGTCTGTCTAGTGTGGAAGCTCCCCCTGAAGCCTGTCTATCATGAGTGACACTTCTGGTGTTTTAAACACCAGTGGTATGGCTTTCAGCATCACGGCAACTCGCAGTAGCCACAGTATGACAACCGATGGACAGGTGGTGTGGTTCCCTAACTGGGAAACGAACCTGGGCCTGGGTGGTGGGAGCACCGAATCTTAACCACTAGACCACCAGGGCTGGCTTCATCTCTCTACCTTTTGTCCATTTTTGTTAGTATTCCTAGTGGCAAGACTAGCGGGTGCCTAGTGGCAACCTAGAAACTAGCACAGTTTTAGTGCTCAGTAAATGTTTGTGGTATTGTCGTGTACACCAAAACAAGTTTTTGCAGTTGTGTAGGTAAAGTATGAACTTACTGACTGGGAAATCCTGCCCAACTCTCCTGTCCTTTCCCCAAGGAAGACTTGGTCACTGTCCTTTGTGTGCCCTAGGATTACTCTCTACGTAAGTCTATCTTTATGTAAGAACTTATAATATTTTAGAAGACATTATTGAATTGTTTGTCTTTCCTAGACCTTATTTTCTAGAGAACTGAGGCTATGTCTAATTCTCTCTGTATGCGTAATGACAAACCCAAGAACAATACATATTTGTTGATAAATTAATGTTTGTGCCATGAATAAAATATAACCGCAGGAACTCCTCAGCAAATGCTGCCTTTGAATTTCTTTAATAATAGTACTTTTTTTTTTTAAACAGATGACCAATTGTTTCTCTCTTTTGGGCACGCTCAGTACCTATAGTGTGCTATTTATGAACATGTCTTAAATTCTCTCCTGGTCCTATTGAAGTACAAATCTTCGTTTTCCTATTGAGTTTGAAATTCTTGAGGATAGAATTTGTATATAACTTATGTTTGCATTTCTCAGAGTGCTTAGAGCGATACCTGCTATGTAGAGGATAGCCAATACATATTTGTTGAAATTATTATAATGTTACTATTTAGAGAAAATAATTGATATTAAATTTGACTCTTGCTTTCCAAGTGCTTTTCACCTTTAGGACATCAGAATTGACTTTGGTTTATACACTAGTGAGATAGCTTTGCAGGCTAAGGCAGGAAGAATTCAGAAATCCCTTTTGAAAGAGGCAATCCCAACCGTAGCTCCGTTATTTAGAAAACGTGTGCTACTATATGGGCATAGGGACAGATGAGCTATCGTGTTGGTTCTCAGGGAATGTAGGTAAATTCTCAGTGGCTTCTATATTGAAAGGCACAGAAATCAAAGACCAGCCAATGAGCCATAGCTGGAGCATCATAGTCTACTCCCATTCAGGGCTTGGACCTTCCCTTGTGAAAACAATTTGATTTCATTTCATATGTGTGACTGATAAGGACTGGTGAAAGTGTGGCTGTGTTGCCCTACTAAGTGTGGGGAAGTTTTTTTTTTAAATGCTACACTGAAATCCTTGAACCATTTATTCGGGCAATGAATATGATGGAAGGAGTCTAAGCATGGAAGTTGGTTCTGGGTGCAAAAGCAATTTTCCTCATTTCTTGCCTACAAGATTTTAAGAAAGGTCCTTAGCTGGGTGGGTTTCAGTTTTCTCTTATTAACTTTAGATAATGCTGCCTGCTTTGATTGTTTTGAGTATCAAATGAGATAATGTTTACAAAGTGCCTATTATCTAACAAATGCTACTTATATTGCCCTGATGCTGCCTTCCTTTTCAATATTCAGTGAGGTGAATTTTTATATACAGAAATCAAGATCATGAACACATTCCAAAACTTCCATAAAATGTAGACATTTTGCAGACTTAAGGAAACAATAATGTGCTTGGACATTGATTCCATGCCTTCCGTCACACCCTCAAACTGGAGCAATAATGCACAAGATCTGTGTGGCATTGGCAGCTTATGAATGAATAAAGAGGATAAGGGTTTGTTGAGATCTACAGAGTAACAAGAAACACAGGCAAAGTGACCTATATTATCAGTGACAAGAAAGATAAACTGGATGACTTGAAAACAAGCAATGTGGTGGGAAGATGATGGTAGCAATGAGGGAAGAATTATTCTGAAATTAAAACCTCCAAACTTGAATAAACCTTAACTCAGCTATGTTTTTAGACAGGGAAGTCTTCAGTCATCTTCCTTCTTTTCAAAATTTCATTGGTTGGATGAAAGTATATCGGCAAATAAAAAGCCCTTAGCAACTGATAGTCATTTCATTGAGCTTCAAAATAAAGATGTCTTCAATGTCTGTGTCGTGGAACTATCTATCACTAAGATCACCTAATGTCAAATTTCTTTCAGTCCATCCTTGGAAACAGTAAATAAATGCATGCTAACTATCAAATTTTACTCTAGAGTGAATGGTGCCAGAACACATTTTGCTTGACATGACCACTCACAACAGTTTTGTTTTCTTTAAAGGAATCAAGTGCTGAGAGTCGCAAGTAGAGAATAAAATTTTTAAGACTCACTTAACGGTAAATCAAATAAAAATACTAAAATGCTAAGGAGTAGTTTTAGTTTGGGCTTTTTAAAGAACTCTAAATTTAAACACTAGGAGCTATTTTATACATTTTCTTCTCATCTTTTATAAATTAAGGATTTTTATTTTTATGAAGAATCTATATGTTGTCATGAAGACAGAATACTTCAGCATAGACCTACTTAATCCTCATGGAGTTCTCCTCCGTTCTGTACCTGTTGATTAAAGCTGTAGACTTATAGCAGTATATCCCATGTGTGACAATTAGGGGTAAACAGATGTTTTGATTCAAGGGAATGAAGGTTGTGGGCTTCATTTGAAGTAAATTTGAATGACATAATGAAAGTACCCTTGAATGACATCTTTCTTCCTGTTGCTTAAAGCAAGAAAGTTTGAAGAGTTTAAAACTATGCATCATAATTCTGTCTTCCAAGGGGAAATGGAAAAGGCTTGCACCTATTTAATTTCCAAGCCATCCAAAAGAACAAATGATCATATATATTTTTATGAAAATCTTATAATGTTGTAATAAACCTTCATTAACAAATATGATTAATTTGGAATTCGATCGTTGCGAAATTGGCAGGATGTATGCTATTTGCTAGGCAATTTAAGTCTAAAGAAGATTGGCATAGAGTTTGGCTAGGAATAAGCACAAAAGCAGTATTTTCGGACATTGTTTATTCAGTGGTCTTTATCAAATTATTATTGACACCGTTTTATGGTAAGTTATTCACCATTCACTATCAGGTGCCCTCAAATGCTGGAAATTGCATAGAGCAATTGAGACCGGAGTTTGGGGCAGGGAGGAGATAAACTCCAACTGGTCTGGGGATGGGATAAAAGAGGATACTGTAAAGGAACTGGCATTTAAGTTGACCATTGAAGTAATATCAGAAAATATGGAGACTGAGTTTGCTTTTAGGAGAAAGAAATCCCAGATATTTGTTGGGAAATGGCAAAGACAAGGAGTCTGAAAAACTCTCTTTTTTAATTTAGCTGAGGACCATGTATGTACAAAAAGATAAGCTTTAAGATATAGAATTGGGACACACTGTGGAGGATTTTCAATGGTTACATTTCCTTTTGCAAACAATAGGAAAGTCTGGTGGATATAAATAGGAAGCATTTTACTGGGCAGATAGAAACAGGAAAATTAGTAAGCTGAATGATGATATAATAAGAATTTCATAGAGGATGATGGCAATGGAAAAAATGAAAAGCTGAATGTGAAAACTATTGTATTGGAAGGAATGTAAGGCTGAGCAAATGATCAAATGCCAGGGCTGGGCCAACAGAGGAGTCAGAGATAATGTCTAAGTATTATGCCTTGTGGCTGACTGAAAGAAAAAAAAAGAACCTAAGCTATAATAAATGGAAATAATAATATCAGGAGAATTATTTTGAGGCCATAAGGTTAATTGGTTTGGATTTCAACCTGTTAAGATGGCTGTTCCATTGGAATATTCAGAGGGCACTACTATGCAGGATGTAGTTAGAAATGTACAACTCCATCTCGGAGATTAAGGCTACTAATAGATTTGAAAACCATTTATATTAACATATTATTTAAGTCTCGGGGATTGATGAGACCAAAGGAGAGAGCGAATAGAGGGATGAAAAGTTGGGTGAGATAGTCATGTAGAATGCTCACTTTGATGGCGGAAGAAGCGGAATCAAGGAAAGGTTGAGGAATAAATTCCTATTAATAGACAAATATGAGTGAGGGACTACAAAAATGCAGAATTATGGAGACCAAAGATTTGGGAAAGCTTTGAGTAGGAGTAGTGAACAAAGTTGTGAAATGCTACAAACAAGAGTATATGGACCAATATGAGGCCATTAATATTGGCAGTTAGAAGATTAACATGCAATGAAAAAGTGCAGTTGCAGACGACGGGCAAAGTAGAAAAACATGTTTATTTTTGTCTGGATTTGTGCAGATCTTAATACTTTTGTAGGGATTAAGTTTCTGTCCCATTAGCTCGTTTTAATAAATAAGATTAGCTAAATCACGGTGTACCTCCATCCATCTCATGTTCTCATTGGGTAAATTGCTATGTTTACTGGAAAGCATCTAAATGTCTGCAAATATGATTTAACTTAGCTTTAGTCGTAAGTTAGGCTAAACTTTCCTGCAATTGGGATCTTAGCAAGGTCTTACTTTATAAAGAAACCTAGTGTATTTTTGCTTTAAGTTGCCTATATTTAAATTGTCTGTGCTTTCCACTATCTTCACACCCGACTCCCCATAGACAATGAATTTGTGCTTGTGAGACAGCAAGGCATTCGACCAAATAACAGACCTGACCAAGAAAACTTTGCAAAGCTTGGGAAAGGCATATGTCCTACAAAACGTCAACCCCAGTGTGAGTGTTCTGTGTGTAAGTGGTGAGATCTATAAGGTGAGGAAGGATGTCTGAGAATCCATCAGATCAGAGTTCGGGTATTGGCTGCTGAGACTTGGTGGGGTGAATTGCCACTGATAGTCCTAGAAGGAGGATGCAGCATTTAAGAGAAGGCACTTCATGTTATTTTTCAGGAGATATGTGTCCAATAATTGGGCTATTAATTGGACTTTTGAAAATTGAATCAGTTTGAAATAAAATTTGAAGCATAATTGTAAGGACTATGTGTTTTATAAAATGTAAATCCAGCTGAACATTTGTTTATTTACATTGATAAATAAGTTGGCTTACAAACGTATGCTTAATTGATGGTTGCGATGTAAAAATATAATTTTTAGGAGTGAGTCAAATGTGAGTGATAGGATAGGTTCGTTACATAATTGACTTCAACCCTAGGTAAAATAGTAACCACATATAAATCTGGTACCATTTCAGGAATTTAATCTGATACCGTTTCAAGAGTCCTTTCCTCCATTCTATTTAATGACAAATATTTATTTCATCAGAGAGAGGGGAGAAGAGAACTGTTCATTCAATATTTAGAGAGAAAAATTTAAAGGTAAGCACCTCCAGTAGTGAAAATGGCAACTGTTTAAATTTCTTTAAGGTTTTAAGTTAGAAATTTCTGACATCAGATTATTTCAACTAGAGCAGATGTCATACGGGGCAGGGGAACCTGGAGGACAGTGGGGAATTCTTGTTAGAGAAGGGGGTTTGTCTGTATTTACCACAAGCCTTAGAGGGATGCAAGTGCATAGAAAGAAAGAAGCATGACTGAATTTTGAATTCTTCACAGTTTAATATCATGGACTAATCTTTAAAATGCCACGTTTTCCCTTCTAAAAACTTATATAGGGAAAATGGATTCTTAAAAAAATTTGTCTATAAAAATCATTTTATTAGTAATTAAAATTATAGTTCTTAGTGATGTATTAATTATAATTGAAATACTATTTTGTCTATTTTATCCACTTTCGGTGTAAATTAAAAAGGATTACCTAGGTTATTCCTCTACTGTAATTGTCAAGACTATTGGTTTTTCCAGTGAGTGCCCTCTCTGCTTTGCTGGTTTTTTAAAGAAAAACTTTCTATATAACACGTTATATACTCTACATTTTTCAGACACCATTGCATGCAGTCCTTCTGCAGAGAAACTCTGAGGGTAGTAGAAGAAAAGTGAATTTCACGGCAGTTAAGACTTGCCCCAAACCGTAAAGCAGGTAGAACTAGTATTGGAACCCGATTCTGCCTCCCAAGTCCAACCGAGATCTTTTACACATATTGTCTCGCTAGAGCAGGATGAATAGAAGGAGATGAATTTGATAACATCCCAAACCAGGTGTCAGATCCAAAAGCGTATTGTTTGCAGGCTGTCTAACTTAAGAATATATTCCTAATGTCTTCATTTCCTATTTGATTTATTTTAATGCATTCTATGTTGTAAAAACTCTCAATGAGTAGAAATCCAGAGTTATATAAAAGATAAATTAAGAAATTATTTACTGCATTAATGGCTCTTTGTCTTATTAAAAAGGATTTCTTTAAATATCCCCACTGAAGTGTATATTTCCATTAAAAATTCAACTAATAGGGGCTGGCCCCGTAGCCGAGTGGTTAAATTCGCGCGCTCCGCTGCAGGCGTCCCAGTGTTTCGTTGGTTCGAATCCTGGGCACAGACATGGCACTGCTCATCAAACCACGCTGAGGCGGCGTCCCATATGCCACAACTAGAAGGACCCACAACGAAGAATATACAACTATGTACCGGGGGGCTTTGGGGAGAAAAAGGAAAGAAAATAAAATTAAAAAAAAAAATTCAACTAATATATCTTAGCATTTAAATCTAATAATGATGGAGGAAACAACAAATAATTAGTAACAAAAGCAAAAATAAAATAAGAAGTATACTGAAAATATATGTTGCTCTGGGGGTTCTTAAAAAAAAACAACAAAGAAACATTGCCAGATGTTGAACTTGAAGGATAGGTAGAAGGCTAATAGGAGAAAGGATAGGTAGGATGGAAGTAACTGTATCTCCTGTACATCTACCTAGGTGTGCATGGTAAGGTAAGAACAAGCACTCTCTTGCTGAAGATGTGAAGTGCTTGCCATAAAGTGTTAAAGAGGCTGAGGAGGAAGGAGGAGGCTATATGATGGAGATCTTTGAAAACCAGCTATTGTTACCTAATTGAGAGAGTCATGGATGGTTTTTTACCTGGCAAGTTACATTTTAGATAGGTTACTCTGGGAATGGTGTGTAGAATTGATCAGATACCACTGCCAGGAGACTCTTGAGATATTGTAAGCAAGAGATAGCTCTGTCCAAACTAGAGAGATGATGGGAATGGAAAAAGGGAATGGAGAGGAAAGGCAATGCTGTAATAAAATATATCAGACATAGAAATTGAGAGTTAAGGAAAAGGGAGAGACTGAGTATGCAAGAGAAATTTTCAGAGCGAAGATTCAAGAAGAGAAACTTGTGGGTAGGTAGGCAAGAGAGTCTCATGAGGTCAGTTTTCAGGGACATGTGCATTGCTTAAACAATAGAAGGTACATCACACTTTTAGAGTGGGTGATAACTGTATTTTCCATAGCTAGCTAAGGAATGAATTCATGTTGACCAGATAAAGTGTTATATTATGCAAAGTCTATAAGAAGATCTGTGTTTATGTCTATAAAATAGAGTCAATGGTTCTTTAAAAGGAAATTATAAGGTTTAATGTAGCTTCATATTGATATTGAGATATCTAATGGCTTCAGACTGTATTAAGCACCACTAATAAAAAGTTATGCTGTGATAAACATTATTTCCATAATGAAGAATAGGCAGCATGTTATCTTTGTCTTCTCTATTGACTAAGAGGGATAGAATATGATTTTTCCTTTAAAAAGTACCTTCTATCTTAATGACAGAAATACAAGAATGTCTGTAAAAGTGAGTATTTTTCAATGGGCTCCTGGGTACTCCTCACAAAACTGGATTTCTTTTGATAAGTAAGGAAAGGTAAATGAGTACTAAGTAGGCATTGTGTGCCACAGTTTGTTATATACTAGGATCTGTGATTTGCATATCTTATTTCATTTAATCTGTAAAATCCTACACATTTGGTTCTATAATAATCTTCACTTTACAGATGAGATGGTTTAGGATTACAGAATTTAAGTAACTTTTCTCCAAATTAAACAGATGGTAAAAATTTCTGGTTGAAGATAGCTGCAGTAGTAATCATAAAGGGCAAATGGATGAACGCAGCTTATATTGAGGTATTAGACCCAAACAGTCTTGTTGATTGACAGAATATGACATTGAGTAGATTTATGGCCAGGAGTTATCTAGGATGGCTCGCAAATCATGTATAGAGTTGTTCCATTCCCTGACATAGGGAACATATGAGGAATATATGTGGGAGGTGAGATGATATATTTGAGCTTGGGCATGCTGTTTGGCATGAGTGTGAGATATGCAAGGCGATAGGTTAGTAGGCTGCTGCTGATGAGGATTAGGAAGCTTAAGAAGACAGGAATGGACTGCAGATAAAGCAGTAAAGTCATCAGTTACGAATTAATCAGTAAAGACTTGGATGAGTGTGTATTACCCAAAGAGTATGTGTAGAACAGAAGATAAAAGATCTGTGTGTGACACTCAGGGGAACAGTGGCCTTCAAGGGGAATGCAGAGAGAGGAGCCCAGAGGAGACACTGATAAGAGTGTCCAGAAAAGTGAAAATCCCCAGGGCACACACAATTTCATTTTAGAGTTCAATGATGTCACTTCTTTGTGAAATAGCTATTACAATATTGCCTCTCCTCTACATCTCTCCTCTGTCCTTAGTGTATTAAATGGCACATTTTCCATTTCCATTAAGAAAGGCAGGAGGAAGAAAATATTTCATTGAAATTGCCAGTGCATGATGTATGATTGACATGGGTATTTGTATACTTGTCCATAAATGCATAGATAAGTTTTGATGGAAAGATTGATGAAATCTTCAAAATGACTAACATTTATCTTTTACATAATGCTGGGGGTGGGTGGAGACAATGGGAGAGAGTGCTTATTGTAGTTCGTTCTTGTAAAACTACTTTTATCCCAGGAGTCATTCATATTTAGGGATGATAGTAACTTTGAAAGGTATGCAAATGTATACCTTACCAAAGTCTTGCCCAAATAGTCTAAGTAGGAGACTTAATGTAAAATAAAAATATCTCAGTTAACAGAAATTTCTGTCATAAAATGTTATATCATTTATGCTACAAAACTGCCAAAAGAGGACACCTATGATGAGGATGAAGTAAGTCATGTTTCCAGAGACTGTTTCATGATTATAGATTTGTCTTAGTTGGTTTGTTTCTTCATTTTTATAAGTATATACTGTAACAAGTATTACATAGTCCTTATACCTTAACAAGGTAATAGTCTATTATCTAGTCTGTTAACTGCAGTGTCAATAGACTTTGAAAGACTCCAAATGAAAATAATATAATCATCTTTGATAAATTTAGTTACCCTATATTAACCTGGAATAAAGTTCCTGGTTTTCTTCCAATTTTAGAATAAGGTGAGATAAGAATGTTTTAAAAGGTAGTTAGTAACCACAGACATGTTGAAAATGAACTTAGAAATTTTAAAGAAAGAACTGTTTGGAAAAATAGTGGCAATGTACTTAAACTAGTTGTTCTGTAAAGCAGAGATAAAAGTGCAAATTTTAGGTAGAATTTGGTTTCAAATCTACAGTAGAGTCTGTTCAATTATTTTCAGTCTCAGGACAAAATTAGTTTTCTCATTTCAAACTAAAGAAGAATAAAACATAAATATTTGGAGTACCGTGAAGCCATGGACTTTTCTAGAATCCACGGTGAACCTAATCTTCTAGAGATAAATTTGCAGTACCAATATTTTTAGTGTACCCTATTTATTGCTGTTTAGTCTAATCTATGATTAGTAATTTGACATATAAAGTACTTCAAAGAGTCTTCCTAAAAGTGTTTTTTTAAGATTCATCTTCTGGTCTTATATCTCTGTCTTATTTCCATCTATATTATATGTTAACTGTAGCGGAGGTTGTTTTTGCTTCTTTACCAGATAAATGGAGTCATGGGAGTTCTTGAATTTATTTCTCTAACACTTTATATCAGATAATTTTCAGAATTCTATAATCACAATACCTTGCTTTAGGAGTATATTAGTTTTACTTAGATTTAAATTTATAGCCATTGAAGGAGTTCCCTTATTTACAAAACCAGCACTTTGTTCTTTTATTCATTTATTTAACTGTGAGTTAGTAATAATTTTTTTACAAGGGTGGGGGTAAGAATGGGCTGGGTATTGTCTATATCTTAAAATATGATTTTTTTATTTGTTGTAGGTTTTATTGGGATTTAATAATGCTTATAATGATGGTCGGAAATCTGGTCATCATACCAGTTGGAATCACATTCTTTACAGAACAAACAACAACGCCATGGATTATTTTCAATGTGGCATCAGATACAGTTTTCCTTTTGGACCTGATCATGAATTTTAGGACTGGGACTGTCAATGAAGACAGTTCTGAAATCATCCTGGACCCTAAAGTGATCAAGATGAATTATTTAAAAAGCTGGTTTGTGGTTGACTTCATCTCATCAATCCCAGTGGATTATATCTTTCTCATTGTAGAAAAAGGAATGGATTCAGAAGTTTACAAGACAGCCAGGGCACTTCGCATTGTGAGGTTTACAAAAATTCTCAGTCTCTTGCGTTTGTTACGACTTTCAAGGTTAATTAGATACATACATCAGTGGGAAGAGGTAAGAAATATCTTTTACTTTTTTAAAGCCAATATGTTTTGAGATTGTTAACTATAACAACTGTTTTAAAATGAACTGTGCTATGCATAATGAATTTTATGAAACTCAAGGAGAAAAATTTCATTTATTGTTCTTCTTGGTACATAAGTGATATATTTGTATCTTCAAAAGATATGGTCAAATACTGGATTTGAACCACTGAAAAAATTATTGACTGTAAAACAGTTGTTTTATGCCGTCAGTCTTTTTTTTAAAAAAAACAAATCACTTTAATCAACAAATTTTTATCTTCACCAACACAACCCCTCCTCCACCACGGGATGTTGTTTTTATCTGATATGGATACATCAAGTACCATCTTTGACACAGATGCATAGGGTCTGATTGCTAGTTTGTATCATTAGCTCTATGAGATAACATGGTATATGTTTCCTCTAATATTGAAATTTCAGAGAATTTGTCTTTGAAGAAAACTTTGTTTCTTTGAATATTTTCAAGTTGTGTTTGTAAAGACTGATTTTACCATAATAATTTTTCTTATTGTTATCCTTTGCTTATAATTAATTGTTATAGCTTCTCCCTAATAATTCGTTTCATAATACTGAAAAACAGCATACCTAGGAGGGACGTTATTACATAGAAAATGCAAATAGTACAGTGAATAAATACAGTAAATCTGGCCAAGATTTTGCTGAATAGGGCAAGTGTTGTTCTTAGGCAGTTGGTGGGACCTGAAAGGGCTCAGGCAACTGAAGTTTCCAGGGATCTGAGTTAAATGTACCATCACCAAGGCAAAGGAGTTTTTGTCCCTAGTTCCGGAGTCTACATAATAACCTTTTTGACTTTCTCTTCTTTTAAGTCTACCTTTAAAAAAATTAATTATAATATAAATTTTATTCTCTGCATAAAAATGAGGGTCAAAAAGGCCTCTCGAGTGGCTAAACTTGCACTATAGAAAACAATATACTGGCTATGGATTAATTGTTACTTTACTCCCTACAGAAATGCTTTTTAGCATTTTTAGGATGAATTATGTTTTGGAATTTAGGTTTAAACAAGTCATAAAATGAAACTTCTGTGAACATTAGCTCTGCTTTTTGTGAGGCTGCAGCAGCGTTTTGTGTGTGCTCGTCAGTGACATTTTGGTTCGCAGGATTTCAGGAAATGACATGCAATAATAAAACACTGCATAAGACACTGCTGAAGAGGCATAAAAATGGATCGTTCTTAAAATATGAATATGGATTATATTTAAAATCAAATGAAGCACATTTGAGAAATTGGATTCATCTTGTAATGTGTCTCTATACAGCACATTCCGTCTAAAATGTAATATATGTTTGGTTCTCAGACTTTGTTATACCAATTTGAGATCAATATCAAACCAAGATAATTATTGATATTAACAGCTAATATTTATTGAGGGCTTATTATATGTCAAGTAATATATTTGACTTCTTAGATGGATTAGTTCATTGAGTCTTCCTAATAACTCTGGTAACTTGTCCAGATTCACAGAGTTAGTAATAGTTGGAGCTAACTAATAGTTGGAGCTAGCTAATAGTATGACTCCAGAGCCAATGTTCTTAATCACAAAACTATATAGCCTCTCACTATAACAAATATTCTTTTAATGATAAATACATTAATATTCCACCAATTTATATTTTGAATAAAAAGTTGTAGGAAACTTCTTAACTAAGATTGTGGTTGATGCAACTTAAGTACTGAATATGGTCTTAAAACATGGTCACAAAAAATATTTGAATAAATAGCCTGTGAGAAGAAAAGTCATTGATATAAATAGCCAATCAATTGAAAATACAGTGGGCAGTGTGACTGTTTTCAGAGTCTTGTAGTTCTAACCAAATTACCCTAGAGAATGGCAGCAGGATGAACAGATGGCATCCTATCAGATATGACGGCAGGCCATGTGGTCATGGAAGAGGACACTGCTAACACTGATGTCCTTTGGTTCCTGGCAGCAGTCACAGGCACCTAGATCTCTGTAACCTGATGGTGTTTCAAAGATGCCATGATATAATTCAGGAGCATCAGCTCACTGCTATCATTATTGTAAAGTGCAATTTAATATGCACTTACAGACATTTGGTAACCAAATACATTCAGGCCAGAGTTGTGAGTTGGCAAGATCTTTCTTATAAATAAATGACCTTGATAATAAATGAACCATAAGCTCATTTAAGTGAAGAATGTTTTCTTGATTATATGATATCCCCATATAAAAGCACCTATATTATGGATATTTAATGTCTGTTAGTAATACTATTTAATAGGGAAGAAATAGTAATAATTAATCAAGAATTTAATACGAATTCGTTATTTCATCATCTACATGATTCAAACACAATTCACAAAGAAACTTGAATGGTTCCAAACTGGCAAATCTCTACCTGGTTTTTATAAATGCCACCAGGATGTACTTACAGGTAGAAATACAACAAATTAGTCAGAAGACATTGCTCTGTGAGCATTTGGAATAAGACTGCAGAGGAAGATGTGAGTTCCCCCACATGTCTTTGAGTTCTGAGTGTTTTGGTACCAAGCTGGCTAATGCTAAATTCAGCAAATTTGGGGAAGTAATGTGTGAAGTCTGGAAGCTGCCACTGTTCTAAATGAATCATGCCCAAGGAAAGTGGCTGCCTTCTATAGGAAACTGCTTCCATCTTCAATGATACATTTTTTTTTTTACTGGTTTGAATTAGTTCAACTGAAAAAACAACAAGAAGTGCCAAAGCCAGATAAATTAGAGAAATATTGTGAATGAAATAGAGAAACTTTAAAATTTAGCCCTTATGTTACTATCATTACTAAAGTTGAATGTACTGGCTAATACAGAAGAAAAGAGCTGACTTGGCCGACTAATTTATGAAATGCATAAAGTTAAGAAATCAGAGGGGAAGTTGTCTTCACGAAGTAATTATAAGATCAATGGCTTTAGGATGCAAAAATAGAGCTCTCTGACCCAATACTCAAACTTTATATATATTGCCAGGTGAGGTGAAAATCTGGGGCAATTTAAATAAATCAGGCCAGAAAATTCCTTTTCCTGTAATCTCCAGAAAACTGAGGTGAAGCTTTTGCACTCTTGTATTTTGGTTTTAAAAACTCATTCCCTTAATTCAGCATTGTTGTTGTTATTGTTGTATTTCAAGTAACGACAATGATCTAAGCCACAGTGCTGTTTTGTAACCTGTCACAGCGGGAACCAGTTCTCTGTGATCCTCCTAAAAGAGACATATGGTGAGGAAATCCCCGGAAATTAAATGGAATGTTATTAACAATTTGTGACAATCACAAGCCACTGAAGAGATAAAGGATGGATTAAGAGTTTAGTAAATGGGAGATTATTCAGTTTGTAAGGGTGAAAAGTTCTAGGAACTTTGAATGCTACAGCTGCTGATCCTAGTCATTTAATCAAAAGGGGATGACCCTTGAAATTATTAGAGATTTAGGAAATAGTGATTGAAAAGAGAAAAACTGCCCTGTAATGGTTATCTATTTGTAGGATTTAGTGTCATATAAAGTGTAAATTCTTCATGGACAATGTAAAAAAATGTAGGAAATGCATGATGCTTGTATAGTAAGTATGGCTTTGGAATACATACCTATAATATTTTATTTTTTATCCCTTATTTACTATTCCTTCAACCTTCTTTGTGTAGGTTTTAGATCTATCACAATTAATTAAATCTGTTTTGAGGCAAGAAAGAGGCCTTGTGGTTCTGATCTTCATATATGTCTATAGCAATTTCAGATGAATAACGTGTCTGGAACATTGCAATGCTCTTCTAGCAATTGATATTCAATTTTTTGTGTTGGCTTGGAGACAGATTTATATACAAATTCTGTTTAATAACAGAGCATTAATAAGGAAATTTATTCTACAGGGAGCTAATGCAGACTGCAGCTTCTGTCTTTGGTTAATTTTAGCATTCTAATTGTTTTAGATTAAAAACTAACTCCTGCTATAAATTACCTATCTATAATTGTACAATACATATTGCAACTACTTTCATTTTTTAGAAAACGCATGGAATTCTAAGACTTGCCATCAGCAAACACCAGTGTTTTCCCAAAGCTGCCCTCTACTAGAACTCAGAGAGGCTCCCATTCCTATCACATCCAATCTGTGGTTTCTTTGCTGTGCCTTCAAGGCTCTCCAGCAAACCATCCCCCCGTCTCACCATTGTCACTTCAGATTTGCACCCAACAACTCTTTTCTGTTTGTTTTTTAGTTTTACAAAGTTTGTTGCAGAGAATGATTCTTTCTGCTTTTGTAATTTTGCATGTGCCACACCTCAGACTTGGAAAGCCTTTCTTTTTCTATCACTCCTTTAAAAATGAGCCTTAAACCCATCTCCAGAAAGTATTGGACATTGATGGACTGTGCTGTAATGGTGGGTACCTTGACTTTCAGCAATTCTCTTGGCTCTGCCTGCATTTGTTCATACTGACAGCTTGATTGCTAATGCTTACTCATATGCATTTTCCTTTTCTTTTGCTGGTCATAAATATCTATAGTGAAGAGTCAGGGTCAACTTTTGCCATTGAATCTCCTTGTACACTAGGAGAGAGTTCCAAACACAACAGGTTATCAGAGTATGACTATCCACAAAATACAAAGCAATCCTCCATATTCTAAATCCATTAAATAATTGCAAGGGAATATTCAGTCTTCACTCCCAAGCATTTTCTGAGTAGCTTCTGTGTGCAGATGCTGCACATGAGAATACAAAGCAGATCCCAGCTTTGTAGGAAAAACAGATATGTGAGAAAATAATCACAGATGGTATGGTAAGTAGTGGCATAAAGGAGGGAGTGAACCACGCAGCTTTCTTTTACACAAGAAGAGAGCTTCAGATATACTTGAACTGAGTTTCATAGCAGGCGTCTGGATTACCAAACTGAACAAAATGGAGCAGAGGAATAAACTCTAATAAGACATGAAGTAGAAGCAGCCTAGCACGGTCGTTCTGCCTCTCCAGCTCTTACCTTGCCAAGGGAGCGAGTTTCGAAGTGTAGACAGGAATCTGTGCTAATGGTAGACTTACTCAGTAAGGTGTCATTGAGGCATTTCAGGCAGGTGCTTTACATTTGAGAATGCTACAGAATGAAGAGGATTGGAGACCACTGAAGACAGAGCTAATAATACCAGTTAGGAGAGAGATTTAACACTCATTTACGTTTTTTATATACAGCTAGTGTCGAGCAGGATACGTTTTTAGATATCTAAAGGGAAGTTTATCTTGGCCAAGTACTCTTGCCCTTGAAATGTTTGTAGCAAATAATAAAATACAATAAGGCCTTATACAAAGTCTTTTTGATAATGTTTTAGAATTTAAATATCAGTATTTGATATTATTATATTATTATAATATTAATATAAAATCTTAATCTAATAATATTGATATTATTGATACAATTATATTTGAGATTTGTATTTTACACCACCTGAAACATGGTGGTATGAAATGGATCCTATACTAGAAATTAGTATATGTGAATGTTTATTCAAATTGTGCCTTTGCCTTTTAGTTTCTATTTAATCTAGGGAGAAGCACTTAAAGTGACTTATTTATGCCTACAAAGTTAATAGAACAGTTGTGAAGTTCATATGAAATGAGATATGTGGAAATTATCCAAAATATTTAAATTGATGTATGCCTATAATATTTATAAATATGATTCGTGATGTCATCTTTCAAATATTAGCACACCTACTAACACTAACATTATTACACCTGTGTGTGTGTGTGTGTGTGTGTGTGTGAGTTGCCTAATATTTTCTGCAAGCAAATATTGATTCTGCTAAAGACCACTAGGTGTCCTCTATTCGTTGTGTTACTTCAGGGTTCTATCTTCCAAAATACCAAAACTGTCTTTTTGAAATTATTCATTTACACTCTCTTAGAATCAACTAATTTCTTGGCTATCTATGTGTAGATAAAATAGATGACTATGGATATTTATAAATGTAAAAATTATCTCTCTTTATACTTTCCCCTCAGGTTAATCAAGAGAGTTTCTTAAGTTCCTTTTCTAAAGAATCATTTTTATTTTGAAAGAATTGTTTTCAATATTATACTGTGTATTTTTAAGATGATATTTAAATAGAAACTCTGAAATTCTAAGCTGCAATGTGATGAGTTCTATTTGGATATGAAATGTTATTAATTCAAGACTATTAAGAAGAGATTAGAGGCTGGCCCTGTGGCCAAGTGGTTAAGTTCATGCACTCCAATTCAGTGGCCCAGGGTTTTGCCAGTTCAGACCCTGGGCAGGGACCTAGCACTGCTCATCAAGCCATCCTGAGGTGGTGTCCCACACAGCATAACTAGAAGGATCTACAAATAGGCTATACAACTATGTACTGGAGGGCTTTGGGGAGAAGAAGAAGAATAAAAAAAAAAGGTTGGCAACAGCTGTTAGCTCAGGGCCAATCTTTAAAAAAAGAAAAGGAAGAGATTAACAAGATGTGTGTGAGTGTATGTATGTGTGTGTTAAAGGTAAGATAAATAATTTTATGAATGCTCTTTGGTCAATGCCCTGCAGCAGATCTATATAAGTCTGATGCTTTTGATGTGAAAATCTAAGTTTAATGCTAAAATAGTAAGATCAAATTTGAAACGTGCAGGCCCCTATTTTAAAATTAAAACATTAGACTTTCTTAATGCCCTCTCATTGGTCCAATCTATGTCCTGTTTTGCATGTTTTTATGTGCTTCCATGACTATATGTTGAAAACAACCACACTCATTTTCAAAGTTTCAAAATTATGTACCCCCATGCCTCAAAATCTGTGCAATGGTGTGATATATCTCTAAAGATATCTCTTGAGCTCCTCAAGCTGTCTGTCCATTTTCCCCCAAATCTCCTCCTTTTCTCTTGTTTCCAGTTGCTCAAGTCAGAATCGAAGCGGTATCCTTGACTTCACCTTCTCTTTCAATCTCCATATCTAACAATAACTGAGTCCTACTGGTTTTACTTCTTGAATGTGGTTTGAATTTTAATACTCCTTCCTTCAATCCTCTCTAACATCACCCTAATTCAAGCCAACATCAGTCATTTCTCATCTGCATTTTTAGAATAGAGTCATTACTAGATTCTAAAATTCACCCTTGCTTGTCTTCCTAGGGCCTCAAAAGTGATGTTTTTGAAGAGCAAATATTACCATGTCTTTCACCTGCTGAAAATATTTCTATGAGTTTTCGTTACTGTTAGGACAAATTCCAAAATTCAAGGCCCTTTGAAATTTGAGTCTTTCCCTCTTCAGCCTGGAAAACTGCTTGCTCATTATTCGCTAACTATGCTGAACATCTTTATATTTGTCATCTATGCTGTTTTAAGGCTTTTATACGTGTTGTTCACTTTTCCTAGAACTTTGTCCCTTTGGCCAACTCCGAGTTATCCATCACATTTTGTTCCTTTGACTTTGACTTTAACTTAAGCTTCCTTAGGGTGGAATTAACTAATCTCTCAGGTATGCTAGTTCCAACTGTAATATGCTGGCATATCCCCACATGCTTTTGCTTTGTAACATTCTCTTTTGTAATTTCTCTTAAACTATACCTTTCCAACTATATATTAAACACAGAAGCAGAGATCCTAGGTTTCCTGTATCTTCAGCTCATAGCCTAGTGTCTGGGAAGTAATGGAGCACAAGAATACTTGCTAAACGAGTTAAATTATGCCCTCCACAGGATTTCAGTTCAGTAGGAAAAGCAAACCTGTAAACAAACAAACGGATAAGCAAAACAGTAGAGTGTCTTGAACTCAATATTAGAAGCATTTATGTTATAGACAACAAAGCAAAAGAGAGAGATGTATTATGAGAGTGTGGTAGAGGGTAGAAGAGAGATTCTAAAGAAGGTATTCTAAACACAGCCATTTTGAAAACCAAGTGTGAATGTGTATGTCCTTGCAAGTGGGTAAGCCTGGGAAATATTCCCTAAGGGAATTTAGAAATCATGGACAAAATCGACAAAGTCCCACCTCTATAGACGGGGATGATAATTTTCTGCCTAATCTCGTAGACTTGTTTTGAGGCTCAGATGAGATGTTATTGTTGAATATCCTTTGAAACCATACAGTTTATAGATATGTGAATTATTGTTGTCTCAAGAGTTTCTACTAGTTTAAAATATGAAAAATCTCAACAGAGTGCTCAATTCTTGGTCCTTTAATATGCTTACTGTCTCTCCAAATATTAGAAGCATTTTAAATGCTATTATGCATTATTTCTGCCCAAAATATACTAAGTGGAGAATTGAAACAGCGAATGAATCAGGCTAATTTAGGGAAAAATGCATTCAGACATATTTATCCACATTTTCTAGATAAATGTCTCAGTTTTTCCTTTCATTGTGCATGCAGATACAACATATATTATGATGACTGCTATTTTGGACTCATCTGTGTGCTATTAGAGTGAAAATTAGCAACGCCATTGGTTCATGACTACTGGACACAATTCGTGCTATGATTCTGGTTTAAACTTGAGTTCTCATTCAACTGCCAGAGTGTTTCATGATAAATATATGTCACTTAATTATCTGGGTAATTATGTCAATTGAACAGGTCCCTTTGTTGGTCTTGTATATTGTGGTGTATCTGTCTACAAACAAGAGGGATGTGATGAGGCATGAGACAATTGGAAAATGGTGCAGTGACACCCAAGAATATTTTTTTTTTTTGAGGAAGATTGGCCCTGAGCTAACATCTATGCCCATCTTCCTCCACTTTATATGTGGGACACTACCTCAGCATGGCGTGCTGAGTGGTGCCATGTCTGCTCCCAGGATCTGAACTGGCAAACCCCAGACCACTGAAGCAGAACGTGCGAACTTAACTGCTCTGCCACTGGGCCAGCCCCCTCAAGAATATTTTGATGAGGTGAATATTTAGAATGAGGTGAAGTTAAATGCATCTCTGAAGGAAATGTTGAATATATGTATTTAATCATAAAGGGAAAATGTGTACTTTTTTATTGTCAGTTTCTAACAAGTCAGTCTTTCACTTTAGTCAGATACACTGTCAAAAGCATTTTTATTAATTTGAAATATTTTAGGAAAGAAAATTATGCTTGCATTATGTCAACAGTAGTAGTTGATTCATATTTCATGGGGCAAATCACAGTCATTGAAATATATTAGAAATTGTTGCAGAAAGTCAGTTTTTAAAGACATTTTAACTGTTTATGAAAGCTCACCAATAAATAAAATTAGAATCCTTCAATTGCACTGGGTAAGAAAGACCTACTTTGACTTTTTCTCTCTTGCTGATGTATGCACTTTAGATTTTGTATTAAAGGAGTCACGTCTTAGTGTGAAAAAGAAATACATTTGGTTGGTTATATAATTCTTGTGGCTATTTTGAGTTAAGTCTGCCATTTAGGCCATTTTTTTGAGTGAGTCAAAATCTTTTTCTTATTATATCATAAAGTGAAAGGATTTTGGAAACTAGTCCCAGGGTTCCATGTAATTTAAAGCAGTTGTGAAGTAAGAGAATAGTAGATATTTTGAGAAAATCTTTTTTGTCAGGAATGGTAGAATCAAAAAGGGTTTCCCACTAGATTGGTCATGAGTGGAAATTTTTATAATAATGTGCTAATTATAACAATGTGCTGCTTTTTTTGTTGTTACTGTTGTGGAGATATGTGTTGAGTGAACATATGAAATAAAGGAAATTCAGCTGAATTGAATGAAAGTCAGGAATACCTTGAGCAAATCATTTCCAGACACTTTTCTCTTATTTTAAAAATGTGGGGGTCTGGCCTCGTGGCCGAGTGGTTAAGTTCGCGTGCTCTGCTTCGGCTGCCGAGGGATTCATGGGTTCGGATCCTGGGTGTGGACATGGCCCCACTCATCAGGCCATGCTGAGGTGGCGTCCCACATGCCACAACTAGAAGGACCCATAACTAAAAACATACAACTATGTACTGGGGGGCTTTGGGGAGAAAAAGGGAAAATAAAATCTTTAAAAAAAAGTGTAGATGATGGCTTCTATTTGGCTTTTATAGTTGTTTTAATAATTGCATAGAAAATTCATATGAAAGTGCTTTATAAACTCTAAAATTGAAAGTCTAAAGGGCATATTAATGTAAAATATAATTAGCCAGTCAAATTATTTCACTGATTTTTTTTTCACGGAATTTCTGTAAGAATGAAGTTCTCATCTTCCTCAATATTCTAGATCAGGCCAGGGAGTAAAAGGTAGAATTTGGATTGTGATAGTGTGTCCTTTGAAATTTAGAATCGAAGGGCTGTTACTTCCTAATAGTATCTAACAGTAATATTTGCAGAATTGACTAACTTTGTGGAAGTTACCGTGTTTTAGTATGGGAAGCAATTCTCCATCGTGTGAAAATACTCATCTCTGTGATAGTGCTGAGGAAAAGGAGGAAAGTCTGGAACAACTCCTTCCAACTGACTAGCAATGAATCATAAGCATTCAAGTTTACAGGTTTTAATAATATTGTGCAATTAAAAATGCTTCCCCATTTTTATCTAATTTGAAATTCAGAGAAAAGCAGCCTTAGATAGTCCTTAAACTGGTGGAGGATTACCTCCACTCTTTCCCTCAACATATGTTTGTCGTAGAAGCAAAATAATTTTATAATGATACTAATTACCAAAAAGTCCCAATAAATTTGTTAGGAAAGAGTTATTGAAGAACTTTGAGATTTCTGATATTTTAGGCTCACATAAATTATTGACTTTAGAATAATGTTAGAATATATATGGATTCCAAAAGTACTATATATATTCACTCTCCTGACTGGCAAGGCCAGATTGTGAGTAATGGACTTTAAAGTTCTAAATGACTGCCTAGTGTTCTGCTCTCAGACATTTCTTGGGAATTGTGACATTAATGACTAAAATTTCACCATTGGGGAATGATTCATTTATGTTTTATGGCTTTCTCAGCTTCAAGGGTATCCTATAGAACTTCAAAAGTACTTTAGGCCATTAATAGATAACAGCTTAGCAGGCTCTTGGTTGGCAGGTAGTGAGAGTAATTCTCAAGTAGTTAAGAGTAATTCTCTATACAAAAAAGATAGCTATATGAACATGAGCCTCACAATTTGAGTGAGAGGTGCATTTGTCTGAGAGAAGGGTTCCACTAGCATATGAGAAGTTTAGTTGGGCTGCAAAGGAGACAGGAGGACACCAGCAAGCAATTAAAAAAATATGTTATTCACAGTTTTGCTGAAGTCTTTTCCTGTTGCCAGATTACCAGTATTTGCCTAATGTCAAAGACGTGTGTTTTAATGTTTCTAAGTGTTATTGCTGGGAATTTTACAAACTAAATCATCCATTCCTCTTTCTATTTAGTTGAATTGTTATTTCAGATGTTCCAAAAGTCTCCAGTGTCTTGAAATTAGATGACTCTATGACTTCAGATGAAAAAATCTCCATTTAGCACATGTTCTAGCAAAATGCTATTGTTTTTGAAATAATTCTGTTTAGTGACACACTTCTTAAATGTG
Source organism: Equus przewalskii (assembly GCF_037783145.1). Lineage (NCBI taxonomy): Eukaryota > Metazoa > Chordata > Mammalia > Perissodactyla > Equidae > Equus > Equus przewalskii. Next base: position 21,304,742 of record NC_091850.1, read on the forward strand.
TGATTCTATACATCCAGTTAAACATTGTACATGTAATTATATACTAATTATTCTAAGTAAAAATAAGAAACTATATAGTTTAATACTTTTATGACTCCTCAATTGCAAACTTATCTTTATATTATTATCAAATATAGGATTTAGTGTATATTAATTGGTCTCTGACCAGATGTTGAGCACTGTGCTACAAACAGGAATACAAAGATTAATACTTAACAACCAATGCAAAAAGAGGTTTTGAAATATAGCGGCGGAGTTAGATAAGGAAATGAACACTCATACCAGATACGTGTGAATTCCTATCTATTGGAAATCATTGAATGGAAGATTTCGAGAATGACTCTTAACACTACATCTCAGCTCACTGGGCAAGAGCTCCACAATCAATTCACAGTCTGCTGAAGGAGCAGAAGCGAGCAGTGGTCGTGTCTGGGCCAGATATTCACCGTCCTTTGATTAGTCGGTTGAAACAAAAAGAGCTAATAAATATCATACTTTACTAAAATTTTCTGAGTTTTACAAACAGAAAAAACAATTTTATTTAAAAATAATATTAATACTGTGTTGAGATTGCAAAATGACTTCCTCATACTAGAATATGAGACATTTTCATTTCATTCAAATCATAAAAACTTATAAAGATTCCTAAATGTTTTTTCGGAAGAAGAAAGAACAATATATTTAAATTCCATACGCAGTATTACAAACTCTGTAATTAGTGAGAGAATTTGGGACAAAAGAACCTAGTATCTCTCTCACTTTCTTTATTATAATATGGATGCTCTTGGCCAAGACTCTTAACCAGAAAATGTGTTGTCACACTTGATAAACAGCTCCTCACAGATACCAAGACACTGAGCTGCATTCAGGGACCTGAGTGCCCAACAGCGCATCAGTTATTCAGTAGTTATGGAAACACCAGCTCCATTCAAAATGCTTGAATTTTCTCCACTTTTTGTGCATAAGTATATTATTCGTTTTCCTTGTGCCTCCCAGCTTCCACTCCTGCATGGAGTCACTTCTAATGGGAGCGGCTGTTGCAGATACTGCAGATTCTTTCCCTCAAAAAGCCATGTGTTGATAGATTCCACCTACAAAAGGAATGCATTCTTTCCAAAAGCTGTTCTCAAATACCCCGTCAATAGTAGGACTATTTATTCATGTTGTTTTTGTTCTCTTGTTGTTGAGAGAAGCAGCAAGCAGTGAAATTGCCGAGTCTTGGGTTAAGTAACAATCCTATTCTTCCAGGAAGTGAGAAGTCAGATGTCCCTAGCTCTGATTGTAGCCCTCAGGAAATCGTCTCCTTCTGCTACCTGAGAAAACAAAGTCCTGCCAATACTATGATTTCCTTTTATTACCTTTACCTTTATGGAAACAGAAATTTTTCCCTGTCCTCTTCTTCTGTCGCATTTTCCATTAGAAGATCTGCTAACAAAGAATGTAAGCAAAATATCTGTCATTTCTTTACAACTGTGAAAAAAGAAATATACTTCTCTTATCAGGAGACACATACACGCGTACACACACTATGGAGCCTTAGCATAGGGCCAATACATCCTATTTCAGGACTCAGAGTACTGAGTCCTGAGTACTGAGTATATCCCATTATTCCTTCAACTCAGGGATGGAGTACTGGATAAACCAGTGTGATCCACCCCTTGGTTGAAGAACCATTGATCTATTCATTAATTGCTATGTCATTTAATTTCTGCCTTCTAAAAGAGAGAAAAATAAACATTTGCATGAAAAAACAATTAACGAGATGACTAAATTCAAAATAGAACACTTCCAAATTGCCAAAATAACTTAACTTGCAAGACCACACGTATCGGATTAACTGTTCTCCTTTTACCTAATACAATTCTCGAGATGATAATGTATTTTATTGAATTATTTTATTTGACGTGGAAATTAAATGCTTCAGGTTAAAAAATATAATTTAAATGTGATAAAATTTTACTATTATTCTATAAACACTTTCTTCCAAATAATGCTATTAAAATTTTCCTAAAGGAAAAAAAAATAGTTCAATTTTTTCTCCTAAAGAAAACAATCAAAATAGTTTTCCCACAGTTCAGTCATGCAAGTGTGTTAGCTTTACAAACTTAGTGCTGCAAAACAAAAGCAAGATATCATCGAATTTGGGAGAGGCTTTCCTTAGAGTGTTTCCCTTGTGTTCTCAGAGTTTTTAGAAATCTTGTCCAATATTCCCCAGTATGTGGTCTGTGAGTTGTTAACGGTTTCATGGAATCAAAATTTTGTTTTTGTTTTTTTAGTGTCGAAAGTGTTAGCACTTGGCCCAAGATATCTTAGTATCTTCTCACAAGGAAGGTCTATACATTCCTCCCACTGCATATCCTTCATAGGTAGGCTGGTGGTCCTGCTCTTTGTCGCTTCACACCTGGATGCAGACAGACAAAGCAGCTTCCATCTTGACTATTGCCAGTCATTTTCACAAGGAGAGAGAAAGCTCTTTAGGGTCTTGATGGGGTATTAAATGATCTGCCCCACAGTGATATATGTTACTTTTTATAACTCGTTGGCCAAAATTTGTCACATGACTTCACCCAGCCACACCACCAGCCACTGTGTACCTGGGAGGCAGAGAGCTGAGCTATTTGCTTAATGGCACTACTTCAGGAGTTGGAATCACAGAGATGGAGACAGGGTGTGTCTCAGACGGATCACTAAATTGGCCTGTGGCTAAGTTGCATTAAACTTGAATCTATTCAAAATAAAATCACAGACCTGCTTGATCATCTCATTGTTTTTCTCTCGTGGATATTTTTGGTCTTAGACAAACAACCTTGTAGCTAGCGCATGAGGTCATGATGGAGGAAATGTGCTATACTTTTCTATGATACAGTCATTGTATTATTCATTCATTCATTAAATTATTCATCCTTTATTGTTTTATTGAGTAAATAGACAATGGACTCATGCTATGTGCTATGCGTATAGATTACAACAGTACACAAAAAATAGTTTCCATTCTTAAATAGCTTACAGTCTAGTCGTATGAGTCAAAAGCAGTTGAAATACAGTGTGCTATGATGGGGGGAATCACAGAGTTCTCTGTGAGGGTGTATCACAGTTTTAGGGGCTAGGGAAGGTTTCCTGCAGGAAGTGATATCTGAGCCGAGACTGATAAGATGAGTAGGACTTAGGGAAAATGTAAAAGAATGACGTCATAGCCAAGGTAATATTTCTTAAGTGAAAAGACATATAAGAGTATTTTTAAGAACCTAAAGTCCATACAGCTTGGGTCTACAGAGAAGTTGGAAAATTAGCTGGTATTTTGAAAGTCAAATTAAAGAATATAGACTTTATCCTGAGGACAATCAGGGACCTTTGAAAAGTCTTCGGCAGCAATGTGATATATTTATCTAACAAGTATATAGTGCTTACTATGAAACTGCGTGTTCTTCTAAGCACTTAAAAATATTAATTTAAATCCCCCAAACCACCCTAAGAAGTAAGCAGTATCATTGTGAAGTAAGTAGTATCATCTGTTTCCATAAACAGATGAAGAAACTGAGGCACAGAGAGATTAACAATTTACCCAAGTTGCACAGCTAGTCAATGACAATGCCAGGATTTAAATCCATGCATACTCCATGGTCCAAAATCTTAACAAGTAGTCTTGCTCCCTCTCTACTGTACTGTGTGGATATAAATATGGCTGAAAACAGCATACAAATGGTTTGGAGAAGAAGTAGGTAAGATTTAAGGTAGGGCCTCCATTAAGTGGCATGTGCTATAATTTAGACAAGAGATGAGGTGTTGGGGCGACAATAGTGGTGCTACCACATGACCTCCTTGTTAAGCTCAAAAAGTGGTTAGAAAGCTGATGGACATCCCTTTAAACATCAGAGGGAACTGGCGCTTACCCTGGGTGACTCTCTCAGAGATGGCTCTTGGGTCTATCAATTATAAAGCAATCATTATTTTACTTAGTTTTTGTAAGTGAACTCAACGTTAATAGGAATTTAAATCACTCTATTAATGGAAGTACTGATTTCCAAGTTTCAAAACATCAGATTTAGTATGAGTTTAATAATTTATTAAATGTGGATGGATATTTGCATAATTTAATTTCCTGTCCTCCACACTAAAAAGAGTTACAATGCTTAATTTTCAGACCTTTGCCCAATCAAATAGAGAAAAATAAATGTTATGAATATATGATATAATCAGAATAATTCTTTTGCAAGGAAAATTAATTGTACTTGAAATCTTGAGAACACTTGAAATGCAAGTATTAAACAACCAGATCTTAAGCGTGGGTCATGATATATCCATTGTCCTTAGAATGTATTGCTTTTGTTTGTACTTCATTTTTCAAAAAGTTCAGACTTGAAAATACTTAAAAATCAGACACAATTCTTAGACTATTTGGTAAATGTTACTATTATTATATCTGTAATCATTTTTTTACACTCTATGCCTTGTTCTAATTTATTGAGATGTTTTATGGAACAGAATAGGTCTGTCTTAGTGAATGTTCCGAATTCACTTAAAAAAATGTGTTTTCTGGGCTGGCCCCGTGGCCGAGTGGTTAAGTTCGCGCGCTCCGCAGCAGGCGGCCCAGTGTTTCGTCGGTTCGAATCCTGGGCGCGGACATGGCACTGCTCGTCAGACCACGCTGAGGCAGCGTCCCACGTGCCACAACTAGAGGAACCCACAACGAAGAATACACAACTATGTACCGGGGGGCTTTGGGGAGAAAAAGGAAAAAATAAAATCTTAAAAAAAAAAAAATGTGTTTTCTGCTGTTATTGGTTGGAATGTTCTCTAATTGTCAATTACGTTGATTAATAGTGTTATTCAAATTATCTATATACTTACTGATTTTATGACTCCTTGTTCTGGAAGTTCTTGATAGAGGGTTATTAAAATATGCAGCTATAATTTCAGATTTGCGCATTCCTCCTTTCAGTTCTATCAGTTTTTACTACATATCCTTTGAAGCTGCACTATTAGTTTTATACATAGAATTATGTCCTCTTGAGTTCGTTTCTTTATCATCATAAAATTATCATTTTTATCTTTGATATATACTTTATGTGATATTAAGATAGCCACTCTGTCTTTTTAATATTTGTATGGTACATCTTTTTCCATCTTTATTTTCAACCTGTGTTTTTATTTTATACGCAGCATATAGTTGAATCTTCCTTTTATTTGTTTATCAAATCTGACAATCTCTGCCTTTTAATTTCAACCATATGTTTTGATTGCTATTAGTTGGGTTTAAGTCTTACCATCTTGGCATTTCTTTTCTATTTATCTCATGTGTATTTTGTTATTTTTTTTCCTATTTTCCTGCCTCCTTCTATATTAATTTATTATTTTTTATGATTCTATTTTATCTCCACTATTGAATTAGTAGCTATTTCTCAGTTTTTTCCCAATATTTGCTCTAAGGTTTACAATATGAATCTTTAGCTTATCACAGTCTTTGTTCAAACAATTTTGTACCATTTCACATATAGGATAAGAAATTTAAAATAGTATATTTCCATTGTCCTTTGTGTTGGCCTTTGTGCTATTCTAATCATACAGTTTACTTCTGTACTTGACATAAATGCCACCCATAATATATTGTAATTATTTTTGCTCTAAACAGACAATTGTCTTTTAAAGTATTTTTTAAAGAGTTTAAAAATGTCTTTTATATTTATTGTTGCCATTGCTTTTCATTCCATGGTATAGATCCAAATTTCCATCTGGTATCATTTTTCTTTTGTCTGAAGAACTTCCTTTAACATTTGTCATAGTGCTGGTCTGCTATTGATGAATTTGCTCAGCTTTTGTATGTCTGACAGTCCTTATTTTGTTTTGATTTCTGAAAAGTATTTTTGTTGCATAAAGGATTCTAGAAAGACTTTTTTTTAGTTCTATAAAGATATCACTTGATTTTTTTTTTCTGCATACATTGTTTTTCATGAGGAGTCTGATGTCATTTTTTCCTTTGTTCCACTGTATGTAATATGACTTTTTTCTCTGACTGCTTTTAAGATTTTCTCTTTGTCCTTGCTTTTCAACAATTTGATTTTTATGTGCCTTAAGACGGTTTTCTTCATGTTTGTTCTACTTGGAGTTTGTTGCATGCCTTGGATCCATGGGTTTATAGTTTTCATCAAATTTGTAAAAATACCGACCATTATTTCTTCATATATTTTCGGTTCCATCTACTCTTTTTTGATGATTCTTTCCTTGGCCTTTGTAGTGACTTCAGAGGCATGTGCAGATCAGTACTCAGCCAAAGACTCAAAGGGATCTCTCTGCTCATCTTCGGACTTTCTCTCTGTGCATCTCCCTCAGCCCTGGTATTTTGCCTCATGAATTCCAGCCACCACACCTCCTTATCTCCACACTCTGACTGTCAACTCTGGCGACTGCCGAGCTCTGTTTGGGTTCCCTTTCTCTGCACTGTGCTCTGGAAACTCTCTCCAGGCAGGGAGCTGGTGCAAGGTTAGGACTCACCTTAATTGCTTGCCTTGTCCCAGGGATTATTCTTCTGTGCTGCCTGTTATCCAATATCTGAAAACCATTGTTCCATGCAGTTTGTCAGGTTTCTGGTTGTTTAAGGCAGGAAGGGAAACCCAGTCCCTGATATTCCACTATGATCAGAAGCAGGATGATATGCCTTGTTTCAAAGTAAAGAATCACATTTTATAGAGACTTTTCATTTCACAGATGGGTATTGTAGGGGAGGAAGACATTTCCTCTTCCCAAATGGGGGTTCATCTGTCCGGAGAATGAATTAAATTCACATGAGACAGAATAGCAAGAGAAAATTAAACAAAGCTTTATGAGGAACCATGGCCCGGGGCCTTTCTTCCCCAAGGAAGAAAGGGCACCGAAGAAGGGGGGTGCACATAGTGGTTATATACCCCCAAACAGGGTGTTTTACATGTGATTGAAATGTCCCTCCCACAATAGTCACAAGATTGCCCTGTCGGCACAGCACTTGATGGACACAGCAGGTAATGGTCTGCTATCTCGGTGGGTGTAGCAGGAGCCAAGTCAATTGTCTGGAGCTGGGCGGTCACAGGTGAGCGCAGCAATCAGTTCCTAGCCTAAAGAAAGATGCTTAATCCTTAAGAAATACCAAAGTTGGGAGGGGAAGGGAAGTCAGTTACAGGAGGTTACCAGACTAGCACAATAAAATGCAGATTTAAGTCTTTGCCTTTGGCATTGATTAAGAGCTTCCAGAGAGAAGGCCATCTCCTTTCTTCTTCCTGGTACAGAGAGGGAGGCACCTTTACGGATAGAGATTTACCTTACAAATGTAAATGTGTCCTAACAAAGGGCAAGTTCCATTCCTCAGAGCCTCTTTCCCTGTCCCAGTTTATCAAAAGCAATCAGCCTCAAATAATCCTGATGCCAAAGAGACATATCTTGGGGTAACCAATTCCAGGTGCCCACAGTATGATATAATTTGAAGCAACAGGGTCATCATAATTTTAGCAATGTAAATGGTATAATAACATAATTTATCCATAACATTATTTTATGGATGCAGCAAAATTGTGACATATGGCATAAGTTGTTTTATTTAGTTATATTTATATAGAAGAACCAGGCAAATAGAATAAATGTGTGGATCATAGAAAGCTTTTTCATGGAAAAAGTAAAGATCCTTAAACTGACCGTGTGTGCTTAATTCGAAGCTTAACTAGCCATGATTAGCCTTAAATTACAGCCATTTAAAATTTTAACAACTGTAGTTTGTTAGGTCCTGGCTTCTACAACTGGGATTCCCAGGGCTGTGGGGTAGCTTCACCTGGTCAATTCACTCAATGTGGGCAATTTGCATTGATAGAATCACAATGCATTTTAGTTACGTTTCACTTAGCACGTGTAGAGGGAGGTAATATGAGGTAGTATGACAGCGCCGTGAAAATTTTTCATTCCATGTTTTTAACTGATACTTTTAAAGCAAAATTTTTCACTGTGTTTTCCTTTCTGCTATCAATAGCTGTTTTCAAAACATGTATGGTTCTAGCTAATTCTTAACCTCATTCTCCTGGATTCATGTTATTCAGGGGATGTGGTTCTAATTTCAATCAAATGAATCTGCCAATAGGAGAATATTTTAGGATAAAATGCGTTCAGTGAGGGTAGCGAGGATATTTTAAAGTTAAATAGTAAACAAAAGGAATAATAATCAAGGATATGCTTTTATGAATCTAGATTTAAATGTACATATACTTTTTTCGTGCCGCTTGGTGGAAAAACAAATGATGAAGCCCTCTGAAAAGTTAAAAAATATGAGATTTTTACCTCTGCAATTACAGTGGGTTTCTCTACTGACAATTGCTTGGTTACTTTCTTCTCTAATAGCAGATCTTTTTAAGCATTGATTTTTTCCCAACAAAGTATTACGAAAATTTTCAAACATACATAAACATTGAAAGAATTCCACACTGAATACATATTTACTACCCAGCTTCTTTAATTAAAGTCTTTACTAAATTTGCTCTAGGACGTATTTATCCTTCTACTCACCTGTCAGTTTTTTTCTTTGACACCTTTCAAAGGAAGCTGCAGACCACTGTCTTCCTCCTCCAGATATTTCAGCATGCATCCGATGCGCAATTTTTAAGCTCTCAGCTTATAAAGCACTTTCTTTGATATAATATAGTTCTAAAGCATAATGAGAATAAAAATGATCAGGTAATATAGTTAATATTATGAGCATTAAGTAACCTTCAGAAATTGTAAAACACATTCCAGTGACAATGGTTCCATCATGATGGTGTTTATTCAATGACTATCATATTTTCCTTTTAATGCCTCTAGCTTCTTTAATCTTACTCATTTTTATGACCAAATTAATGTAATTACCCTTAGAGTGGAAAATATTCTTAACTTGCTTCCTCTGATCTTGGTTCCTTCACCTCTGTAAAGAAGAGGTTGAATTGTGGAATCTCTGATAGCTTTTCCAGGCTTGGCATTCCCTGATCCTCGTTCTTCTCCTCTCAACTCATTAGGTGCACCATGCTGTGATTTGTGAAAGCAAGTAATTTGGAGCTCCTTCAAACTACTGTGCTTTAAGTCTGTATTCAAAATGCATTCAATGGATGGTAGCGAGAAATTGATTTTCTACTGATAAACATTTTATGCAGAATTATTTGCTTATTAATACATTTCTTTTCACCAAACATTGTCTACAAAACTTGAGAAAAACTTTTCTCATTTTCCTGTAGCTTTTGTTCTATCTTTCCTTTCTCTTTTGTGATGTTTTTCGAAGTAGGTGATTTCTTGAGAGGCATATGAAAGGGTTTACAATTTAGATAATAAAACAATAATAGTAACAAGTCTTCTCCGTAAACGGCACCATGGCCCGCATTATTCAAATTCAGGGTTTTGGTGGTCTTCCAGCACATATGTGTCATGTAAAACACTCAGTGACGTTAGGGAGACACTAACTTTTGGCTTTTTTGTTGTAGTTTTTTTGCTTCTTAAGTTAAACTCCAGACAGCCTCTACTTTGACATTATAGAGCCAACATTTATTTCACCAAGAGAAGTAAAGAACAAAGATGACTAGCATTTTGTTGCATATTTATGCCAACGATGTTCTAGTGCTTCTTATAGACTGAAGTGTCCAGGAAGCTGCTAGTTTGCCAAGTCTCTATTCGGATCTGGCAACAATCCATGTATTATTCATTTTGCCTCCATATGTTTATAGGTTCCATAAATAAAATATGATATATTTAAATAAAGTTATCTAAAATTTCACAAATAAGCTGAGAATATTACTGATTCTTTGCTTGTGCATGGCTTATGAAACTGTGGAGTGCGAATTCTTTTAAGAAATACCATATTTGGCATTATGTTATGACATTACTCTTGGTTCCCAAACTCATGGATAATGGTAATTAGTAAACTATAATACCTTCCCTGCCACTCAAAGTAAATGTATGTTTACTTCCCATCATGTCCATTTTACCTAAAGTTAAACATTATATTCATAGATAAAAATATTCACAGTAGGCTGTATCTCTCTTGACTGTGTACCCTAAATTGGTGGTTCTCAGATTTTAGTTCAAAGACAAGGAATTTGTTTTCTTTCAAGCACACGGGTGGTACAAAGTAGATGTGTTAGCTTTTTATTTTGACAATCAGCGACTTAAAATAATCTGCTATCTTCTATTATTACAATTTCATTTTACACTAGAAATGTAGGAAGCCATAATCAACAGTTGATGAAAAACTCTTGCTCCCCTAGATCAGTGAAAAAACCACCATGGCTACACCTGGTCCACAGAGGAACATTTAGAGTGATGGCTCAGTCCAAAGCAAATTATCAGGAGGATGAGAGAGAAAATTATACATCCTTTTCACATGATGCAAACTGATGATATGCAATCATATTCTGATTTTTCTGGGACAGAAATGACACACGTGTAACTTAGTAAGAGGCGACATTCCTGCTGTTCAGATGTTGAAGCCTACTAGTGACTTGGAATGATAAATGGCTGATTTTGCAGCTTTTACATTTCCATGTCAGTTACCAAAAAGAAACCTGTCATCTAGAGAGGAAGAACAAGATGAAATCAGAATTACCAGAATTACAGAACTGTGTTCCTTCTTGCCTGAAGGCAGTCATCTTACTCGGCATCAGCTCTTAAGCGTTTGACTTTGAGAAATATATTTGGAGTATAGGCGTAGGCAAATGAGTGCACCCAGTTTGTCATGTATATGTGTATGTATATGTATATATACACATGACATATCGCATATATATATGCTACACAAATTATATGGAGATATATATATGCTCTAACTGCTATATATATGTGTATATATATAGCATATATATATATGTGTGTGTGTGTATATATATATATATATAGTCTTTCCTATGAGCTTGTTTTATCTTTGTTTTCCCGATTAGATCTTGTAACTCTTTTGAATCTTCTGATTTAAACCTTCCATTGACTTATAATAAAGTCTAAATGTCTTAGCATGACCACCAAGACTCCCTGATCTGGCCCTTGCTTACCTCTCCAGACTTGGCTTGTATCCCTCTCCCCTTTTGCAGACCATTGGCTAACGTCATTAGATTTATTTCTGCTCCTTGAAGCTTAGTCCTTTGTTTGGAATTTTTGCATCGGTTGCATTCTCTGCCTCTCCAGTCTTAGCTTAGGTGTTACCTTCTTGGAGAGATATTTTCTGAATACTTTTAGCTAAAGTTGCTACTCCTTTACATTAACCTTCACATTATGATGGATCTTTGCTTCTTGGCACTTAGATTGGTTTGTTTATGTGTTTACTAGTTTGTTGCTGTGTGTGACTCCACTAGGATGTTATCTGGTTGATAGTAACAGCCTCAGCTTTCTTTATTAGTATTGAATTCCCAGGAGTAACAGTACCTGGCCCATGGTGAACACTCAGTGGTGATTATTGTAGGATGTTTCCTGGGAGCAGCCACTGCTGATTGTGGTATTTCAGTGATTTCCACATCAATATTCAGAACTGCTGGTCTAGATAGTCATGTAATTATTTTCAACAAAGAAGCATTATTAGATGTTTATTTGCAATTGACATGAACAGTCTTTCACAATTATCATAAAATTGATAAGCGACAGCAATGGGATGTGGTCGGTGTACACATGATTGGGTTGAAATTTTGTTTCCACTTCTTATGAACTCTGTAACTTTGCTAAGCCTCTATATCCTTATCTATGTAGTAGAGTAACAGATAACTCATAGGAGTGTTATTGAATAAGCTAGTATGTCTGCAAAGAGTACAGGACAGGGCCTGAACACAGTGTCTGGCACATAGAAGGAATTTTATGAATCATGAACACAAAACCTTTGCCTGTATCGTCCCCAATTTTCTTCTTTTTGCTGTAAATATACCTTCTATCTAAACAAGGCCAGAGAGATAACAATACAGATGAATCAACATAGCGACCTAATAATGCATTGAAATATTTATTTATCATATTTAGGTGTTTGTAACAAAAATAATAAATTTCATAAAGTACCCCTGAGGTCAAGGCTTAGCTCAATGCAATTTTGCCACTTTATTTTATTTGCATTGTATTGATATATTTATGAACATATCATTGATATATGTTTTTCTGTATCCTTTTAGGCTTCCAGAAATCTGTAGGTTTGACTTCTTTTTCCCCCCCTCTTCGCTGATAGTGTTTTGCATTTTATGATTTTGGAGGTAAAAATTTTAATTAGAACTTTGCATATTTTTGCCATTTCATATCTAATTAAGAACAGAAGCATTGTGAATTAAGTATGTACTACACTATAATAGGTTCAGGCACTAAGTTGCAGAGGCGTGAGCTGTTAGGAAGATATGGGCAATTATGGAAGTCAGGGGGAAATGGAGTGGCCTACCTTGTCTTCCTACTTGCTGTAAGAGAAGGTAAACCCTCACTAATTGTACATGCAGATAAATGCGTATCTAATACTAAAATGAACCCAGTACCTCAAATAGCTACATGCTACTAGATCAAGCATTTCCGTAAGGAAAACCAAGAATAATATTTTGGCTAGGAACCTGCGGAGAGAGAGCATGTGTGTTCTCATCATCTCAGAGCACCACAGGTTCCAGGCAAGAAGAGGCCTGTTTCTCCAGAGCTGACTCATAGCTTCGCCACCACAGTCTGCCTGAAACATCATCATGACTCATGCCAATATGCCCTACATCCCAGTTTGCCTCTGTAAATGCTGGAATCCCAGTCTATCACGTGTTTCCCATCCCCATATGGCTCCATACATCCCCTGTCCTGGCTTCATCTCATGCCCCTCGCCAACCCCCAGCCCCAACACTTTTCACTGGGCCCTGCGGAGCTAGAGGTCTTAACACAATCCCTCTGGCCTCCAATTCTTCTTTAAATATTCCATTCACCTTTTTTTTTCTCAAACTGAAGCCTAGTTTTCTCTGCAGCCCATACAAGTGGTAACTTTTCTCTTTTCCTCTGCTCATCCACAAGGCCTGCTAGTGAGATAGATGTGTTGATCCTCACTGTCAATTACAGTCCATTTCCCTCGCTCTAGCCCATTGCTTACTTGACTTCTCTTCTCCAACATCTCCATATCTAATCCATTGGCTCTGTTTCAAAATAGATCCAGAATCTGACCATTTCTAACCAGTTCCACGTTTACCATTCTGTTTCAAGCTGCCATCACCTCCCCCCTGAGTTACTGTAACGCCTCCTGAGTGGTTTCTTTACTTCTACCCTGGCACCTTTTAGGCTTATTTTTTATACAGCTGCCAGAGTGTTCCTTTGAAAACCTGAGTCAAAAAACCTGAGTCAAATCATGTTGCTTCATGATACTAACTATCTTGTGGCTTGCAGTCCTGTGAAGAAGTCCATAAGCTCCTATACTATCTGACTCCCAACTACCTTTATAATCACATCTTCGGTTGCACAGCCCTTGTTTACTTCCCTCTAGTCACACTGTTTCCCTGCTGTACCTGGAGCTTTCCAAGAAGGCCCTTGACTCATTTTTGTATCAGCTCTTTTGTTTATCTGAAGTGTTCTTTTACCAGGTATTCTCTCATCTTTCACTTCTTTCAGATCTCTACTCAAAGGTCAAATTATGATTGAGATCTTCCTTGGTTACTCTATATAAAATAACAATCTTCTCCCCTGTTGTTCTCCATCCATCCTGCTTTGTTTTATTTTTTCTTCGTAACACTTATCACAACTTCATATATTATATATTTATTTGCCTCACTCCCCTTAGAATGAAAGGTCTAGGAGAAATGTTACTTTGTTTCACCTATTGTTTTGTCCTCTTCATCTAGAAAAATCTCTAGGATTAAGTAGATTTATATTCCTTATTTGTTGAATGAATGGTTAAATTATCTCATCACTCTTTCGAATTAGAGTAGAATGGATTTTTCACTTCAATCACTAGATGATGTTTCTCTTGCCTGCAAAGAAGAACTACCTTTATCCAGCTTCAGTGAAATAATAGAGGATGGGAAGAAAATGAATGTAGGATAATAATATTATAGTACTAAGATTAAGATTTCTTGGGAATTTCATGTCTAAGTCAAGAAAAGGATATTATATACAATCTATTTATTAAAGAGTAGAATTTTAGAGATAGACATGACCTTAGGGAAAACTGAGACACAGAGAGGCAATGTGAACTTGTCCACAATAGTGGAGTCAATCAGTTGCAGGCAAGATTGCAGCTCAGCCTTATTATTCTCCATTCAGGATTCATTCATTAAGCAAAGAATATTTACTGAGTACCTACTCAGTGTATGCCATGGTTAAGGAGACAGACATAAGATCTCCTCAGATGGATCTCAGAGTTCAGCATAAGAGATAAGTGTTAAAAATAGTGAAATGAAACACATGCATTCTAGGGCAATGTACTCTGAAGGAGGATGCAGTAGTTAAAAGGTGTTATATTTATTAGAGGAGACTGACTCCATCTGAAGGATGAAGTAAATCTTTCCTGGGTAGGTGTAATTGTGAAGCTAATAGAGTTTTGAGAGATGGGGAGGAGTTAGTAAGCGGAAGTAAAGGGGGATATGTTCCTGGTAAAAAGACAGGACATTTATCCCTGGAAGCAGTGGGAAGGAGCATGTGCTATCACTTGACTGTAGAAAGGCTTGTGTCCTTTATAATGCTGGACTCTTGCTTTGGTATTTTCATTGTTATACTGTCTACTTTTTAAAGCATAATACACAATTTGGCTGTGAATAAAACACTCTTTGGCCTGCTCTTTCAGCTCGAGAATGGGTTTACCATTAGCTGGAAAGTTCAACATTTCAGTCAGCTTGTTTGTGTTGATGGACTTATTTTCGCTTCCTTGTTCTTTCTTTCAAAGAGCCCTCTCCTGACAATCTAGTTCTTTGTAGCTTATCCTTTCTCATCCAGCTAGCTTCCTATTTTTATTACTGAGTCATCCAATCAGGCTTAATTGTCTCTCTCTCCAGCTGGCTCTGTCCTTTTGGAGAAAAAATTCTGCTACAGGTGCATTTTTTAAAATTAGGAAAATATGAGTGCCTAAATATGGGCACAGCAAGCTTTTAATGGTGAATTCTGAAGTTATAAAAGATGGTTAGCATTTTTTACCTTTCGTCATGGTGACCAGTAGATTTTGAACCATCCAATCACAGGCTGACCCATAGCGCTCACTGATATTTTTCAAAAAAGCAAATACTTTTGAAAGGTCATTTCACATGATTTTTATTTGTTGCTTAATTATTTCCTTTCTTTTCAGAAATTTTATATCAATTCAAAATTGAATTACACATTTTTTCCAAAGGAAATGTGGTTTGAAATAAAAATACAACTAAACTAAAAAATTGAAAGGTTTGGAATTAATAAGTCATTTGAATTTCCCCTGTATTATCTATGAAAAGCTAGATTTCCAAACAAATTCATTGTTTAAAAGTTGAAAAGGGAATGATTAACCTACTTACAAAAAAATCTTATGAGTTCTACCATATACAAGTCTTTGGATGAATGTTAAGAAAAATATGAAGTTAACACATTTGTAAAGTTTCTAAAATACTTTGTTCCAAGTACTTGAAAATAAGAAACAAAACTGATTTTAATGTACTCTATGAGTCTTCTATAATTGGTCCTAATTAATGAATTACACTAAATGGTAAATGCATATTTTTTTCTGCTCAGTTTATTCAAATATTAATATTCAAATATATTAGATTAACCTGTTCATAAAAATTCTACTAATATTGTCCCACTTGATATATTTTGACTCATGTAGATCAATCAAAGATTCAGATTGTTTGATACATTATGTTTGATGGCTCCAGCATCT
The DNA here is from genome assembly GCF_037783145.1 of Equus przewalskii. Taxonomy (NCBI): domain Eukaryota; kingdom Metazoa; phylum Chordata; class Mammalia; order Perissodactyla; family Equidae; genus Equus; species Equus przewalskii. The sequence continues at coordinate 21,320,532 of NC_091850.1, forward strand.
GCGCTTATATAATATTTAAAATGTTTGCAGAAAACTTCGTTTATCAAATATTTAATTCTCCCAACTGTATTGATATTGACCTAGCTCTACAAATAACTCTTGCTCAATTGTCTCATATTCTAAATTTGACTTATAGTGCTAAAATTGATGGGGAAACAAAAAGAAAACTTAATTTAGCGTGTACAGACATTGTGCTAGCACTTCACATGCATTATATCAAGTAATCCACACGATAACTACAAAGGTAGGTACTATTTATCCCTTTACCACTGTGGAAACTCAGGTTCAGAGAAACTAAGAAAGCTGATCATCATAGGAAATCAGTGGAAATATCCTTTAAAGGAAAAATGTTTGAAAATGTACATGTGGTGAGTTTCATAAGTATATAGTAGTGCTCCCCTGTATCTCCCATGCTTTACGGAGATACAGAACACCTTTCCCTGATAGCGAGAGTACTACAGAAAAATAGAATTTAATTCAGCATGATAACATGAGGTGAAATAAGGCAAACATGATGAATCGGGGCTTCTATTTTCAGCTTTGTCACTATCTCATTAAAGATGCTCAGAAAAGCATTTAACCTTTCAAAGCCTGACTTTCCACTTCTGGGGAAAAAGAAGTAAAACAATTATGAGATTTCTCTAACAAGGATTTTCCAAAGATTAAACAGTGTGAGTTTCAAGTTCCTGGAATAAAGGTTGCTAGAAGCAAGAGCTCTTTGAATAAATCATTATGAGACCGAATTCTAGTCTACTTCTGTCATTAACTTACTGTGTGACCTTGGTTAAGGCATTTAAACTCTGAGACCTCAGTTTTCTCATCTAAACAATCAGGGATTGGATTAGGTGGTCTGTGTTTTCTATTCCAACTCTAAATAACATCAGTGTGTTTTAATCTCCCAGAGTGATGCTTGGTACATAGTAGACAATAAATAAGAAATTGAATGAATGAATGAATGGATCATTACACCGCCTTCATTTCTTCATTACCTGAGATGCTGTAGATGTGTCAGGTAGAGAAATACAAGGCTACCTGTGACACAGCAGTACTATGAGGGGAATGTTTGAATAAAATTAATGATTTTTTCTTACTGTGCTCACACATGAGGGTTGGGCTTCTGGAAATTTGCTAAAATTTGCTCAGTTATCTATTGTGTATATTTGTGTTTCTGAGCCTCACCTGCTTTTGACTGCAAAACTGTGCTTTACGTAGCAGAGAACTGGCCTTGGTATAATAATCTTACGGGTATGTTTTGTTTCATTTCCTCACATAATTTAGTCGCTTATATATGCCCTCCATATTTGTCCTCTGATACCAGTAAGGTTTTTTTTTTAAAACTTTTTGTTTTGAACTAATTTTAGATTTACAGAAGAATTCTAAAGATAGAAGGTAGAGTTCCTATATACCTTTCACCCAGATTACCCTAATGTTAAGATTTTATGTAACTATGGTACATTTATCAAAACTAAGAAATTAATTTTGGTACATTGTACATTGCTATGACACTATTAAGTAAACTACAAATTTTGTTTAGATTTCACCAGGTTTTCCACTCATGTCTTTTTCATGTTCTAGGATTCCAGAATACCACATCACATTTAGTTATCATGGCTCCTTAGAGATATGTGATGTTCTTCAGTCTTTTCTTGTTTTTCATGATCTTGACACTTTGAAGAGGGCTGGAGGTATTTTTTAGAATTTTTTTTGGAAGTTTTCTCATAATTAGACTTGAACTATGGATTTTTTTAAAGGAAGAATGTTACCAAAGTGAGGTTTTCTTTTCATCACATTTTATTGGGGCATATGACATGAACATGACTTATCACTCGTGATGTCGACCTTGATCGCTTGATTGAGATGGTGTTTGCCCAATTTCTCCACTGTAAAGTTACTATTTTTCCCTTTCCATACTCTATTCATTAGAAGCAAGTTGCTTAAGTATAGCCAATACTCAAGGGGAAGGAAATTAATCTCTACTATGTGGAGGGAGGAGTTTCAAAGAATCTGTGGACGTGAGTTAAAATCAGCACGTTAATTAATAAGTATTTTCGGGGAGGTACTTTTAGGCTATGTGACTATCGTGTTTACCAGTGGAGTTTGGTTCACTCATTTTGCCATCTTCAGTGGAGCTTGGCTGTAGCAAATATTATTGTGATATTCTTTTTTTTTTTTTTTTTAAGGATTGGCACCTGGGCTAACAACTGTTGCCAATCTTTTTTTTTTTTCCTGCTTTATCTCCCCAAACGCCCCCTGTACACAGTTGTATATCTTAGTTGCAGGTCCTTCTGGTTGTGGGATGTGGGACACCACGTTAGCGTGGCCTGACGAGTGATGCCATGTTCGCGCCCAGGATCCGAACCCTGGGCCGCCACAGCGGAGCGCGCGAACTTAACCCTTAGCCACAGAGCCGGCCCCTATTGCGCTATTCTAATGGTGACTTTTCTATTTCTCTCCTTTCTTCTACATTTATTATTTGAAATTCTGTATGATAAATCTGCCCCTTCTCCTCTACTTAGTTATTTATTTAATCATTTGTGTACATCACAGTGTATGAGTGTAACTCATGAATATTTATTTTATTGTTTGGGTTTTAATCCAATACTACTGTTATTTATTTTGTTGCTCAAATTGTTCCAGCTATCATCACCTCTTTTAGGTTGGCTTCTGTGTCCTTTGGACATGTCCTTAACTTTTTTTTCCAGCATTAATTTCTGGCGCTACATGATGCTCCAGGTTCGTCTTATATTTTCCCTTCTTTGGCTCTTGCATCTACAATTTCTTCAGGGACCCCTAGCTGTTATTAATTGGGGTGGTGTTTAGAAATTAAGATCTGAGCATCGGGTGTGCTCATTGCTACTGAAGAGTCACTACTTCTAGCAGACAGGCAATGGGAGCAGCTTGATTCAAGTTAGTGTCTATGTATGAAAACACTTCTTAAGAGGCTCGGTTTCCATTTCTTCTCATTACTTTTGTCATGTGAAGACTTTAGTATGACTGATTATAGATTTCCAACTTTTCCTACCAATTAAACGGTCACATAATTTTTAAAGCAAATATCAGGAATGAATAAGATTTCACAACAAACTAAATCATAATGACTGCCAAAATTGTAATCTAAGTCACTTTTCTGAGCTTCAGACTTATATGTCCAACTCTTTGCTGAATGTTCCTACTTGAAAATCTGGGGGGTACTTCATATTCATTACATTAAAAGGTGCACTCTTCACATACCCTATAAACGGATCCCTCTGCTTTTTATATATCTTAACAAGAACAACAACACCCACCCAGTCATTGAAGTTAGACTCTCCATCAGCTCACCCATCCAATCAGTGACTAAGTCTTGCTGGTTTGCTTTCTAAATATAATCAATGTTCTTTCCTTTCCTTTCCTTTTAATCTTGTTCTAGTTCAGAAATTCATTGCCTTTCCCTGGGTGAATTATTCTTGTTCCCTAAGTGGTCTTGTTTATATAGCCATTTTCTCCCCTAAGTCCATTTTTCTAACTTCTCAAGCAAAAATATTGCCATGGTACTTCTCTGCTTAAATCCTCTCAAATGAGTCCCATTATTTATTGAAATAAAGCCAGCTCCTTAAAATATCATACATAGCGTTCTAAACCTCTATGTTCCCGCAATCCCTGAATGCTTGTGGTTCAGATATAGGCGACTTCTGTGTCTTAGCGCCTTTGTGCTTCTGCTTATCACATCCTCTTAGCAGGGAGAATGCCTCCCTGTCTCCTCCTTCAGCACTTCTCCCTACCCCTCAAGACAACACACACACAGGCACGCATACAGACATAGACACAGACATACACACACACACACCCCTCTTCTAAGATTTTTCCCCTGACTTTATCTCATAGGTTGGTTTCATAGATTTTCAGTGCAAATATGGCTACCTGCACTTATGTCACTATTGTTATTATTATTCTTTGCTTATAATATGCCAAAAAATCTGCTAAGTGCATTATCTGCTTTATCTTTCTTAAATTATTATATCATAATTTCCCATTTGTGTTTTTGCCTTCTCTAGTACAGTGAGCTCCTGAAGAATGCACCAAATCTTACCTTTCTGATATCACCAATGACTGTCACAGTTTCTGATGAATAGTAGGTCTGTAACATATTTTGTGGCAGATGGATGCGTAGACTCTGGAGCAGGCTAGTGTGGAGGGAGGACAATTATCGTCTTCTCAGAATGTCCTTTTCTTGAATTCCATTTCTATCCCTAGAAATTCATCATATTTGCTATAAGATGGTGTAGATGAGTAGTGCAGCGACTCACATGAGTTATTCCTTAGTATTTACAATATGAAAACATATCTCCTAAGTTTGTTATATGTCTTTTCTCAATTGTCTTCACAAAAACAATACAGAGTAGGTTTTCTTCCCAATTTTAAAATTAAAGTGATGAAGGCTGTGGCAGAGTTTGCTAGACCTTCTTTCAGGGCTCACAATATCATTTTGTCCATTCTACCTAAAAAGTGGAAAATGAAGTGTCAGGACTGAGTTCTCACCAATGGAATGTGAGTGAAAATAATATGCTTCATTTGTATGCCTGGCCCAAAATCTTTCCACACTTTCTCTTCCATTCTCCTTTCCTTTCTCTGTCTTGAGTCGTGATTACTGCTTGTTGAAGATACTGGAACCACAAGATGGTAGGAGCCTGACACTTGGAGTAGAGACACTTGTTAATGAGGGACACCCTTTGGACTTTCAATGAGCATGATTAACTTCTGTTTTGTTCAAAAATTGTGATTTTAAGTTTAGTGACTACAACTGCTAGCATCATCCTAACTAACACAGAGGTGAACAGTGGTTATTTAACTTGTCCAAGGTCACACATGTCTATAAAATATGTGTAAGTAATTAAAAACTGGTTTGATCTGACCTCATAGTTTACGTTCTTTTAACTTAAATGCCACCACTTACTAAGTGTGAATGTACATTTTTCTGGTTTTCAAAATTTGTTTAGTGCTTGACAAGTATTTTCCTTATCACTGCTTTCACATTTAGCTTCTATTAAAGTATTGCCATTATAAATGATACCAACTTTTCCGCAGTGGTGTCTTTGTCGCAGGCATCTTCAAGATTAGGATAATCACTGGGGTATGTACAACATATTTGGTGACTGGTTAGAGTGACATTTCTAGGTTTTTTTATTGTATATTGGAATTATGGTTGTTGTGTGTTTATGGTGATATAGTTACTTTATTTTGGTTAAAAGCTGAAGGAAAATGGAGCTAGCTGATTATTTCAATCAACCAAGTTTCTTTTTAATTTACTGAGGGAGCCAAAGGAATATCTTTTCATTCACTTCTTTCTCTTTTCCTGGATTTTCAGTGTAATGAAAACATCATGGTTTTATTAATGTGTGGCATAGTTCCAACATAACTGAACAAATCACTTTGAAATTGTTCTTTAAACATTTGAGAAAGAGTCTTATCTGTAAAATGAAAATAATAAAATCTTACTCCGAGGATTAATGTGAGAAATAGATAAAGTAAACTTTTTAAGCATAGAACATAGCACATAGGAGCCAAATCAATATACGAATCAGCAGCGTTTATTATCATTATCACTCTCGTTGTTGTTGTAGTTTTAATTTTCTACCCACTTAGGCATAATTTCAACACATAGGATAGAATAACATGAGCTGCTGTCTAATTATATTGGTTGTCTGACATGGTTTCCTGGTTTTCTATTATGTATAATAAAATACTAAAAAAGTTTCTGTCACAAATAAGCATAATCTTAAGATTATGAGTGTTCCATGTATTGTATCACATGTTGTACCTCATAGCTGTGGCCATTGCGGTGTGAGAATTTGTCTGAGAAGAGTTATTCCCACAACTTATTCTTTCCTGTTAATTGTAATATTTATGTATGAAACATCAATCTGCCAATACTAAGCTATATCAGTTTTTGGAGAGAAAGAGCATCTTTTGTAAAAGATTTATTGTTACATGACAAATATGTCTTTTAGTCACTATCATTTGTATACTTCATAGGTATGTAATATTACTTGGAATAATACTTTTAAAATACCTTTAAAAACTTTAAAGTTGTGTATTTTCCCAAATCATTTTGGAAAAGTAATGTCAGTGTTTTGCATAGAATATCTATTGTATTTCAACCCATTTTATAAGTCATTGCTATAGAGAGTCATTTGTAATCAGAATTTCTTGAGGAGGAGAATAAGACCAGTGCATCGTATTCCGCCTCCATCATTCATGTGATCAGAGGAGAGCCAGGACACAGATAACAAAATAGATGCCCCTGAGCCACTTATATTTGGCTTTAAAATGAGTTTGATGCTTTTGAGAAACATATTGACTTTTTCAATAAGATTATAATTAAACAAATATTAATATAGCTTTTCTCCTTAAGTGCATAAGTTATATTGAGGGGCTTTGGCTGAGAATTGTGACAAGAAGCTGAAATGATCCACGGAGAATGCTTTAAATGGACTCTTCTCTATTCTGGAGTCTTGCAATTAAATGCTCCATTCTGTACCAATATGAGCATGTCTATGAAGTTGCAATGCATTCACAATAAGCCCTTCTTGAGTTAGGGCTTAAGACATATCCCAGTATTGTTTTTGGCTTTGGAACAAAGCTTGGAAGAAGATATCAGATGTTCAGAGAAAGACCTATGACCATGTGCGTAAGACGTGTTTAAATTCCACTTCTCTGAGGCGACTCCCCCTTTTTTTTTCCCCCAAAGATCATGACTTACCATATTAAGACACCTAGAATTATCAATATATATTTAAAAATGTGTATATATACATAGGCACTTAGGTTGTTTCTATGTCTTGACTATTATAAATAATGCTGCAATGAACACAGGGGTGCAGATATCTCTTTGACATAGTGATTTTGTTTCCTTTGGATAAATACCCCAGAGTGGAATTGTGGGATTATATGGTAGTTCTATTTTTAATTTTTTGAGGAACCTCGTACCGTTTTCCGTAGTGGCCGGACCAATTTACTTCTAGTACACAAATCCCACATGTTGTAACTTGTTCTAGCTTGAAGATTCTTTTGCATATAAAGGGTTAACTTACATTTTAAAAGATAATTTTGACTCTATTTTAGAACATCATTGATTACTGCTTTTAACAAAGGTTATGAATATTTCCTGTGTAAATTATTATGAATAATAGAACTGAAAGACGTAATGTAAATACTTTGATATTAATGAAAATTTGCACATTCTATGGGAAGATAATTATTGGGGGGTGGAGTAAGGGGTGAGATAATTTAAAGTGTGTAATATAGAAATGCAATAATATAGAAAATTGAAAATCCAAAAACATATGGGTACAACTGAAATTCCCACACAGTACTGCTTACATGCACCAAATTTTACTACTTTGGTTTCTTGTCTGTTTTCATCTAGCTCATTTAGTATTAAAGGGGTCTGTGTTTAAGGAGATAGCCAAAGAGGGAAAATCAGACAGGAAAGCAGAGAAAGCCAAAGGGATGGTTCACAGCTTGCATAATCAGTCCCTAAATAATCGAGAGATGATTAGATTTGAAAGGCTTATCAATAGCAAGAAACCCTTAGGTGACTTCAAACCTCTGACCATTGTCAATGGGAAGAAGCGATCTATTTCAAGTTTCTCCTTTCTCTGCATCCCCTATGGCGGGTGTTGTGAATGAACATCATGGCATGCCCACAGCTTAATAGCAAGAGAACCCTAGTTTAAGACATATATCTTACAAATATATCCCTATGTTTTTCAGGAATGTTCATCACTGATTTTATTCAAATGATAGATTTTTATTTTCCTAGGAAACTATTAGATGGATGAATAGATAGTTGTATACAACATGAATAAATAAATGAGATAAATGCATCATCTTCTAGGGTAGAAATGAAAATACAGAGTTTCTTTTGATCTGCAGGGTAAGATATTGCGGGAGGGACATTTGGAAATGGCAGTTTGGGTTGATAGAGGATTCCTGATTATCAGTGATGAGTATCACATGAACAACAGATGCCCTTTGCTACTAACTGCCTTTGCCATAGGAGAAGACAGGATCTGGGATGCCATTAGTACATCATTTCCTCTACCTGCTGTACTTGACAAGAATGAACCTGAGTCCAAACAGCTAAATTTCAAAGATGCATTCTTGAACTTATTTTATCACAGTGACCATTTTATCCTAGACTTGAATTTGGAGGGCCCATAAGACTGCAGATTATCTATAATACCCTGGATCATACATGAGAACATTTCTACCACAGAGTGCAATACATACGCATTTGGTGGTGACTATTGATATAGCAAATTTTTTTTCTTTTATTTCACTGAGGAGTTTTATATTGAAATTAAATTACATCAAAAAGTGAATTCCTCCACCCAGCATTGTCTTTCCACATAATTAACTACTCGAAAATAATCATTAGGAATAACCGCTGGTTGAAGATAGCCTAAAATGAAAATCTGCATCTCTCAAAATTTTATTTCTCTATGTTCTTCTGGAATATACCTCTCTGTCTCCCAAAGTCATTTTCATTTAGCCTTTTGAAAACAGGATGGGGCAAATGTGATATAAGCAAGAGAAATGGTTATTATATTTGTCAGTAATATTAACTGGTGTCCGTTGGGTTTGAAACATACACTCTCTGCTTTTGGAGTTCATCAATGTAGTTGGAAGATGGAGTAAATACACACAAACCAAAAGAACACACAAAATAACATGATCTGATACGAATCAGTAGAGTGAAAATCATATATGCTTAGGTCTTTAGAAATAAATATTTATTCTGGATTACATCACAATATTTAGGATTATATAAAAAATATAGTTATCTTTCAAAATGAGAAAATTAAAATGATTTAAATAATAATAAATATGTGTTGACGCCAATTATGACTGTCTGTCCTTTCAGCTTTGCACTGGAAATGGAAATTGTTATAGTACACACGGCCTCCCTTCAAGAGACTTACAGCCCATTGAGTCAGAAACTTGGGATAATATCTTTTACAGGCTAAAAGATCTTTGAATGGTACAGATAACAGTTGCCGTTAAAGGTTGGAGGTCACTTACAATCAAAGATGATTTCCTGGAGGAGTTAGAGCTTGATCTAGTACTTGAAAATAGAAATACTATTTAGGGAAGAAGGAGGAGACTGAGAAAAATTACCAGAAATAATATCGTGATATTTAACAATTGGAAGATTAATCACTACACTTGTGAGTTGATAGAGTTTGTCACTTGTGTGTCAAAGGTTTTAAATCTGGGAATAAGCTTCAGGTATAAACTCTGAAAAATTTCTTGTAAACATTTATGTGTATGAGCAACAGAAATCTTTACCGGAAGTACTTCAGGTCCATATTTTTACCACTTCATAAAGGGGTCTAATGTCCCTTAAAGATTGAAAACCTCTGCTCTATGTTCAGAACTTTCTCCCATCGATAGTTACTTTTTCATAATGATTAATTTGCTTAAACTTGACTGTCCAAGTTATTACATTTTATGCTAAAATAGAAAAATTTTAACAAAGATGGTCTCCCAGGTCTATAAAACTCTTAACTGAATTTTTAAAAAGAAGAACCATATTTGAATATCTCCTCTATGGCATGATGTTGGAGTAGGACAACACATAAATTCTAAGATTATTTATGGTTCTTATTTTTAAAAATAAGTAAGGTTGAAGTAAATGAAACTAATCAATACTTATTATATTATTAAGAATTTAGTGGGTAGAACTTAAATTTCAGTGAAAAAACTAAGGTAACATAGTTCAAAACACTCGTATTTTTTAATCATCTTTTTCAAGTTATATTTTATTATCATTAAATAAACCCAAAATAAAGCCAGTTTTTTTGAACACAAATGCTTCTGTTTTAGGTTGTTCTAGATAAAAATAGCCTCAAAGAATATTTCAATTATTCTTAATTTTCTAGTAATTGTTTTAAGGACATATACATTTTATCTATGCAGAAGTAATTTATTATAAAACAAAGTAGGTGTGCAATTTAAAGAATATTTTAAGTTCCCTATTCATCAGTATTTTTTTCTTTCTCTATTAAGTTGTTAAGATAATTATGGTATACAAAAGTACAAGTTAATATTTTAATTAATGAAAATTACATCATTAAATCAAATAACACAAAAGGCTTAAGAAAAATGTTTCATCATAAGAAGTTTTGAGTTAGACCATATGTTAGTCCATACAGATATATGTGTATGTCTGTGTATCAATATATCTTTTTGAAATAGAGTTGAATAAAATCGAAATGGAATTTCAGTCTTCATTTCAGAATAAAAAGTCAACACATATTTCAATACGAAGTTTTATTTTTAAACTTTTCACTGCATTCTTTCTGCATCCACAATTATATTGTTATGCAGATCCGTGATTTTATATTTTCATAGGAAGGTAATTACTTCAATGTCCCTTGTCCTATATTTCCTACATTCTCAGGGTTATTTGCTGCCAGAGTATAAAACCTAAAAGAAAAAGAGTTCAAGTGAATGAGGGATTAGACACCGGAGATGACATTTCTATCTGAGAGTGACAGCTCCTTTTAATATATACCACTCTCAAATCTATACCACTGTCAAATCCTCCTAAAACACAAACCTTATCCTCTCATTTCCTTACTTAACTCCTTTCATGACTCCCCATCTTCTGCAGTATGAAATTCTGAACTATTAGTATCGTATACAAGACCCTTCTTGATCTGACCTCAATTTTCCCTGGAAGCAACTTTTGCTTCCACCTCAGGCCCAAAGTCTTTTTATCCCAGCTTCACACAGGTACTCTCCATTTCTCAAAGGAGCCAGGACACTTCAAGTTGTTCGCACCCCTTTTGAGGTTTCGCTCTCCCTCTCAGGCAGAATTGATTGGCTCTACCTCTCTGTTCCTCTTCTGTATTATAACAGGAAGACATTGTGTTTAAATTTTGTTTACAAGTCTGTCTCTACCTTTAGACTAAATGATCTTGGAGGGCAAGGGCTGCCATATTCATCTGGCATCCCCTGGCACAGATAGGGGCTTCATTATGGTTTACTGAATTCATTCTCATCAGCCTGGGTAGAAATGATAGTGTAGCTGCAATAGCTCTTATTAAGGCTTAATGGTCAAAATTACGGTAGAAACGAAAGGACAATGTTAAAGTATGCCCTTTGACTTATGTAAGCTCTTTACCTATCCTACCATTGTTAAAGAGCTCCCACACCTAAGGTATTCTGAGCATAGATATTCTCCATGATCCAACACATCAAAGGGGAAAACTGGAAGGACTGGAAAGTTGTCATTCAGTTCCTTCATGACAGAGCTATAACTCTGCTGTTGTTGGATATTGGGATTACTCCAAGTTTTGTTGTTGCTGTTCTTATTGCAGACATAGTTTTATATGTCTTCTAGTGTACATTTCCAAGATTTTTCTCTAGGGAATATACCAAATAGTAGAACTGCCAGTTACAGGATATGGGTAGTTTTAGCTTTACAAAGTGATTCAAATTGTTTTCTAGAGAGAATGATATATTGCCCTCCCTACAGTAGGTGAAAGAGTTAGTTTTTTCATATCCTCTCAAACACATGGTCTTATGTTCTTCTAATTTTTATCACTTTTTGACTTGAAATGGTACCTCATTTTGGTTTGAATTTACATTTTTCTGATTAGTAAGAAGATTAGGTACGTTTTCAGGTTGTGGGTCATTTAAGTTTCTTGAATGTCTTTTGCCTGATTTTAACATTTTTTTCTATCTTTTCTTATTGATTCCAAGGAATTACATGTAAGACATAACTATATATTTTGCAAATGTCTACACCCAGTTTGTAGCTTGCCTTTGTATTTTTTCCTTTGTACCCTTTTAATTTTGTATTTTGATGTATAAAATTGATTTTAATAGGATTCAATTTATTAATATTTTCCGTTATGAGTTTGTGCTTTTTTTGCATTGTCCTTTCTACCCTGACTCAAAGTTTTTTCTATCATTTTCCGATTTAAAATATACCTTTCGTGGTGGGTTATGTCATTTTTCCATCTGAAACTGATTTTCATATACTGTATAAACATTTCTTAAATGTATACGTCAGTTTTATGGTTTTATCCTGTCTTCCATTGATCTGTTTGTCTACAAGTGTGCTAATACCAAAATATCTTAATTACTGCAGCCTTCTGTTAAGTATTTAAAGCTGGTAGGGCAAGTTACTTCAGTTGATTTCATTCTTTTGGAAGATCTTTGCCATATAAGAAAGCAACTCATCATAAATTTACACACATACACACACAATATACATACACATCCTTCTTTGGATGTTGATTAAAATTGTAATGAATCTACAAGTGTATTGGGCAAAAATTGATGTCCTTACAATATTAAGTCTTCTAAGCCACGAACATGGTATGTTTTCTATTAATTTAGATCCTGCACATATTTTGTTAGAGATATTCCTAAATACAGTCTTGCACATATTTTATTAGCTATATCCCTAAACATTTAATGTTTCATTTTAAATAGTACCTTCTTTTTAACTTCAATTTCTTCATGTTTGTGGCCAGTATGTAAAAATGCAATTAACTTTTGTAAATCAGTTTTAAATGCAGCAACATTCCTAAACTTTATTATTTCTCATAAAGTGTTTCTATATTTTTTGTGGTTTCCATTATAGATAGCCATATCTATGGCTAATGAGAATTTTCTTTATTCTTGACCAGCATTATTGCTTTCAATGTCTATTGCATGGGCTAGGACCTAACATACAATGTTGAATAGGAGAGGTGACAGCAGATATTCTCGCATGTGCCTTCTTTTAAAGAGATTGGTTTTAAATTTTTGCCAAAAAAATATGATCTCTACTGCCTTTGTCAACACTGTTTATGAAGGTTAATGAAGTGTTCCTCTATAATTAGCTTGCTAGGAGTTTTCACTATGTATCTGTTGTTAGGTTTTATTGAATGCCCATTCTTCTGCATCTATCAGGATGACTATATATACATATATATATAAAATATAGAATACAATTATAAAGTAATATAATGTGTATATATATGATGTATATATATTTTCCTCTTAATCCATAATGTGTTGAATTAATTATATAGCGGAATGTCTAGTGTTGAGCCAAACTTACATCTTGCATTCCTGGAATAAATCCAGTTTGCTCTTGGTATCTTATGCTTCTCTTTTTTAGCCTCATTTTAGTTTGCTATTACTTTGCAACTATTTATTTGAGGTTTCTCTTTTCAAAATTACCTTTTCCGGTTTTGTAATCAAGATTACAGAAACCACATAAAATAGATGGTCCATCTTGTTCTATTCTCTTAAAAAAGCTGGTTTAATTGGATAGCTTTCTTCCTTGAGTGTTTACTACAACTTCCCTTTAGTCATCTGACCCTGAGTTTTTTATCTTGGAAATATTTTTTAGTAATGATTCGGTTTTCAAATTGTTCCTCAAATATTTAATTTCTACTCGTTACTTTTGGTGATTTATGTTGTCTTCCAAAATGTGACTTAAATTTTAAGACTGGCATAAAGGTGCTCCAAAGTTATTTCATATAATCATTTTAATATCTACTCAATCATATTATTTTTTTCATCCTACTTTCTTTGGTTTCATTCTATTCATTTTGTAACATCTTAAGTCAGGTGTGTAGTTTATTAATTTCCCATTTTTTTCCTAATATAAGAATTAAAGTCTGTAAATATACACTTCTAAGTACCACTTTAGTACATCCGACAAGTTTCACATGTATAATTTTCATTATTGAAAATAGTGAATAGATGAAAACTCAGTTTTACTTCTATCATCTGGACATTTAGATTATCTTCATTTGTGTAGGTTATATTTATTTAGCTTAATTCCCAGCAATTTATTTTGTTATTTCTCTTTTTCAGGGCTACTTTATTTTAGTGGTTTTTTTTTTTTGTAATTGTTTGTTTGTTTTACTTTGTCGCCACTTTGGGGTTGAGACCTTCTATTTCTTCCTTATGTTTTCCCCCTCTACCACTCTATAGCTAATCATTTTATCCTGTTTCATTCCAAACCCAGGCTTAGATAGATGGTCTTCTTTTGTAGGGTGGGTTTTCTGATTTATCTACTGGGAATGTGGCTCTTGTCCTGTGTTTTGGGATATTGGGGAATCTCTGATCCAACCTCCCACCTGCTGGGGAGCCCTGGACTTCCTCTCACGCCTCTCACCGTTTTCAGTAAGTGTATATAGTCCTTCTGGACATATTCTAGGCCAGTAGAATTTGGCATATTTGCTCAGGATGGATTCCAACTTCTGAGTTTCCCATTGTGGAATCATCTTTTCTTATTGTTCCTATCTTTCAGTATGTTTTTTCACACCAGCTTAGACGTTATATCTATATATATATCCCCCAGCCCCTGCCTCACACACAATCTATTCTGTGCCAGGTGGAGTTTCTCTATACATTCACTTTGTCATATTGTCCAAAAGAAAAGTCATTTGTTCTATTTCCGTTTTTTACTCACTTTAAAGCAAATGGGAACATATTAAGGTATAGAAAGTGAGACCTAATTTTTCTAGCAATGGATGCTTAAATAGTTGAAGAGACATGATGTACTCGACTGTGGGACCATAACTGGAAGGACTGGCAGACTAACATTTCCAACCCTCCTGTATAAGAATATGAGAAAAAGTTTGAGGTAAAAGTTTTATATTAAAAAAGTTAAAGGACATGAAGCTAGTATGTCCCATCAACAATTTTTATCTGTGAATTTTTATTTTGCTTCCCCTAATTTTCATTGTTCACACATGAGTCAAAAATGTGAACTATGCTATTTCCTTAGATTTATTGATTTCTCTTTTTCAAAATCCTTTAAAAACTCATCCTGTAATCTTCAAAAGTGAGTTAATTTTGATTTTTAATTTTTACTTGCTTTTAAGTAATATTACAAGAGTAATACAGCTATCCTTTTTTGAAAAAACTCTAAACATAAATCATAAATATGCTAATAAGCAAAAAATAAAGTCTTAATATCATCCCATCATTCTTTCTCTAGATAACAATTTTAATTGTTTAATGTACATACTTCCAGATTCTTTATTTATTAATTCATTTAAAATATATAAGAACTTTTAAAATGTGTACATTTTTAAAACTTTGATCATGCTGCCCACATTATTCTGAAACTAGTTTTCTTCCATTAAAAAATCTATTATGTACACGTTTTCATATTAGTCCTAGAGCTAGCTTAATATTTTAAATAATGACACAGAATTTTGTGTTTCCACACAATATAATTATTCCTTAAGTGATGAACATTTAGAATGATTTCATTTCATTGCTATTAGAAAAAATGCTATAGAAAGTATTCTCATACACAACTCATTGATCAGTTTTACAATTATTTTTGTAGGATAAGTTCTAGAAAAAAATTACTGAGTTAAAGACATTCAGGTGTTTAATTTTGAAGAGACTATTAAAATGAGATATTAAAGTCATTAAATGTTTAGTTATAGTTGCAATTAAATAGAAGTACCCGTTTAATTTCAAGCATCTACGCATCTCGAACACCTGTCGCCAATTTATGCAACTAATAGGTAAATATTTGCATTGCTTTTATGCCTATTTGACTTAGATTATATGCTTACACAGTAAGATAGCAAGCTCTTTTCACTTTCAATAGCTTTTGATAAGCCTTAAATATGAAGAGTTGCAGCGTTAATGTGCACTATTTATTTATATGAAAATATAGCAGAAAATATAGTAAAGCAACATCGAGATTTGTACATTTGCTGAGGCATGGCTAACTCTTCTGATTTCTCTGCCCAACCTAATGAGCAAAATAGTGTTGTTTGATAAATTGTAATTAACATAAATTACTATTTAGACGAAGACTTTGGGTAATTCACTAATTTTAAAGCTATATCCCTTTGCCCATATTTGTGAATTAGGTGGTAAAATTGTTTGGTATTTTGAAGTTGTGTCTTTAGTTTTGTTGTTACTGTTTTTTCAATTATTCTGTAAATGTCTTATCTGAGAAGATTGTGCACTTATATTTTGTTGCCAGTTCTTAAAGTTAGAGCATTCATTAGCTCGTGTATCATTTTTTAAAAGTTTGATATATTTAGCTTCTGTGAACATATGACATGCAATTTCTGTCCCTTTATTATTAATACATTTTGAAGGATCATTTATCAGCAGGCCACAGCACAGTAGTTCACAGATGTTTTGTTACCCATGTGCCTGGCTCCCTAATTCTTACACTGCCACTGTTTATTGCTAGGACCTTTTTAGTGTGTCAAAAGCACAGGCTTTCTTTAATGTACCTAACTTGAAAGTTGAATAATGATATTACTAGCAGAGTAGTTAAGAGTTTATAATTGCCAACCAGACTGCCTGTGTTGGAATCTTGGCTCTGCCACTCACTAGCCATGCCACTTTAGACATGGGCAACTTGCTTCTCTCCTCTTGGTAACCATGTCTACAAATGGGAGCAAGAGTAGTATCTTCCTCATGCTATTGTTATGAAGATTAAGGAAGGAAGAAGGAAGTTTGGTTAAACCACTTAGAACAGTATTGGGAGTAATGTCTTTGTAAAATTCTACTTGCTGTTTCTTTGATTCTGTATAGAAATTATATTTTAAAAGTCATTCCATTTCACTTTTTAACTCATTTCAGTGATGTTGTGAACCATTATTTTAGGGTTCATGGCTTGTAAACTTTTAGGTGGCTAATTGATTCCCATTCAAAATTAAATTTTTGTCTTGCCTTATCTGCTATGAGTAATTGATAATTACTTATTATTATTATTTAATTTAATAATGAATACTTATTATTTATTATAACTACTTATTATTATATTATTTAATAATAATTACTTAAAATTAAATAATTGTTAATAAATTAAATCAATTTGAAAGAAGCAAAAAGCCTTAACTTCTGTATATACTTGCTTTGTTTCCTTCCTCAACGTGTTGACTCATATATATTCAGAAAACATAAAAATGAAGTGCATATTTAGTTACCGTGATCTCAATTATTTGAGATGCCAAAAAACAAAGAAATAAAAACCTAATATAATTGTGATTAAAATATTATGTTTATGTCATGAAAGAAACTGGAATGCTTTTAGATAAATACCTGGCATTCAGTTACCCCCTCTTTATTTTATTTTCCTTTTTTGTTGAGGAAGATTAGCCCTGAGCTAACATCTGCCACCAATCCTCCTCTTTTTGCAGAGGAAGACTGGTCTTGAGCAAGCATCCATGCCCATCTTCTACTTTATATGTGGGACACCTGCCACAGCATGGCTTGACAAGTGGTGCATATGTACACACCCGGGATCCGAACCCGCAAACCCTGGAACTTGCAAACTTAACTACTTTGCCACCAGGCAGGCCCCTAGTTACCCCCTCTTTATATAAATGGCTAAGCTTTATCGTTATTGATCTAGAATTAAAAGTTGCCTCTGACACAAATGTTTTTTTAGATTGTTAGAGCTGGTATTGCTTGGTTTTCAGGTATGCAATAGTTTTGAAACTTTTAATAGAAAAATTGCTATAAAGGAAATAGCTAAGGGGGGGATAGTTCCAAATTATTTTCTTTCAGTTCAAAAAAATAAATCTTTTACAAAAATTGAGGAACAACAAAACCCACTGTACTTAATACTCTGAGTGGGCGGGGAGTCTATTTTTATATTGTCAATGTACAGCATTGACCGATGACTGGAACATAACAGGCTTCTAATAAAGGTGAGGTTCACAGAGGAAATAATCACAAGGTATGCATTGGGTCGAGAGTGGGGACACAAAATTGGCCTTCATCATCATATTGCAATCATCTGTTGTATATATGCTATTGATACAGAAAGAACTGAAATCAAAGAAACACCCATTGTTTTACTGAAATTGCAAAGTAGGGTATTACATACAAAAAAAAACACTGTACTAAATGATAGCCTCCTCCATTTAAGAAAAATTAATTGTAAAAGATTTTCTTTATCAATTATTTCTTTAAACTGTGTATAGATGGACTCCTAATGATTCATCTCACTCATTGCTGCCCCCAGACTAAGACTCCATATCCTCGACAATGTGAGACAGCAATGATACTTATCACTATGACCATGCTCTCTCTGAAAGTTTTTAGCTGGAATTACCCAGAAATGATGACATTATAAACGTTTTATTTTTATTATCAGAATAGCAATCTTAATGATCCACTTTCCTTTGAATGGGTAGCAAGAGTTCAAAAGTGATTTTGGAAAAAATGAAGAACAAACTATTCAATAGCAAACATGGTATTTTATTGCAGTGATCAGAAAGAAAACCAGAAACCATTTCTTTTCTTTAAAAATGCTTCCCATTGTAGCTTCAAGTAGTAGCTAGTATGGGAAGCTTGTTGTACAGCTAGTCTTATTTTAAAATCCATGTCAGCCATGTTTTCAGTTAACTGGCGAGGTTTCGTTTTGCTATATGTAGTTCCTTTGGGCATGGCCTTCCACAGTTGATTACCACCATAATGGTTTTGCTGGCAGTAGAGATTTTGTGGGCAAGGCTTTCAGCTGTAAATTGCACACAGGAAGCCATATGTCTGTTTTTCTCTCATGACGAATGCAATCATTTAATGCTATATTTAGAGTCCATTTTAAACATTCTATAGAGAAAGCATGGAATAATTATTAAATAAAAAAAGCTACCTAGAAGATGTGTCATCACATACTTAGACCCAATATTCATCTGTAAGAATTCATCTGTAAGAAGCTAGATTACATCATCTTTTATCAGCCTTTCCAGGCCAAGTTGCCTTGTTCATACTTATCACTGCATAGCATTTTCTGATTTTTTTACCTGCTTTATTCAGAAAAGTGCTGGAAACAAATTGGCAGTTATACTAGCCATTAGAATATCTATGATCCATATAAATCTTAAAGTGGATGCTTGAAGGGATGTCCGAAAACGAAAGAGAATTGATTGGAGAATTTATTTTTGGCAATACTAAAGGAGGAAATGGATTCGGCGTGCAGTACAGCAGATACTATGACAGTGAACATTTCAGTGAGCACCTATAATGTTGTAAGTTGTGTTTCCTTGCCTTCCTAAAGTTTTAAAAGAATGCGAGATAGGGAACATTATGCCACTCTTATTGACTTATGAAAAATAATTAGTTGAGATACATCCAACCATGTTGTAAAAATTCCACACTTTTCTGTATAACCACTTTGACTATTTTCCCCATTGAACTGGACAGATGTTTGATTGAATTAACCAATTTGGACTCTGTTGGTATTATATAGGCACAGATTGCCTCTAAACAATAGGAAAAAAAGAGCGTAAATGCACATCTGCTTTCATTGATTGTTAATAATAATAGAAATGAAATCTGAAACAAAACCCCAGTTTTTTGTGCCACTGTGTCAAAGCTGTGTGTGTGTGTGTATTTGCCAGTAGTTCAATGAACACCTGGAGAGGGTGCTTCTCAGACACTTGAATCTGAAGAGAGGATTAGAAAGTTATAAATACATGTTCTATCTTAATCACAGGAGAAATAAAGAGAAACTCTGGCACTGTTTTCCCAGTCAGCAATCACAAAAGTATTCAATAAGAAGCAGCCCCGTTCTGAACTATTTTAGGTAAATGGAAAATGAGGAAGATACGTGTTTTCGTTTGTTAGGGCTACCACAACAAAGTACCAGAGACTGATGGTTTAAACAAAAATTTATTTTCTCATAGTTCTGGAGACTGGAAGTCCAAGATCAAGGCATCAGCAGTTTTGGTTCTTCTGAGGCCTCTCTCCTTGGCTTGCAGAGGATCACCTTCTTACTGTCTCCTCACGTGATCTTTCCTCTGTGCGTGTGTATCCCTGGTGTCTCAGTGTCCAAAATTCCTCTTTCTATAAGGACACCAGTCGGATTGGATTATGGCCCACCCTAACGGCCTCATTTTAACTTAATTACCTTTTAAAAGCCCTTATCTCCAAATACATCCTGAGCTACTGGGGGTTAGGACTTCAATATACGAATTTTGCGAGGACACAATTCAGTCCATAATGCACACATCCCATTCTTTCTCACTTTCTATTTGGAAAATACAGATGCATTATCAAGACTTCTAACGGTTTTTTTTTTTTAAAGCCGTTTTAGACAAACAAAAATATTATGCAGCAGTTAGAATGCCTAGATGGTGTAACTAATGAAATAACTGGAACTTCAATACTATTTCTTAGAACATTCTGAGCTGCCAAAATAGATATCATGAAGTCATGTGTAAAAGATCATGTGCTTTACTCATAGGAACACATTTCAGGCCCTCATTCAGATCTGATTTATTTTTAGTTTATACATATTTGTAACAGAAACGATAATCTGATTTCCTGGGATTGTGGCATTAGAAAGGGATTAGGATTAGGAAGCCGATTTTAGCTGTCATCTCCCAGCTCCTGATTTTACAGGTGAGAATGATGGGAAAGACAGGCCTCCGAAGGTCAGTGGCAGAATCCACACTGAAACCTGCCTTCATAGCTGTGTATCAGGAGCTCTCAGATGACCTGCTTGCCTGTTTGGGATTAGATTCCAGCGTCTGAGGTTCCGTAGAAGCTACTCCATATTGGAAAAGGCTGCTGAGATTACCTACCTATGGTGGGCACAAGCTTCATTAGATTCTTTTGTTCCAAACCATAGAAGAAAAATTTACTCAATAAGGAAAGCCAAATGATATAGAGATATATGACAAAGTCCAGATACGCCCACTCACCACTCAAGATGGACTAATCCATGTGAATCCTCCCCTACGCTCTGATTTGCAGGATCACTGTCCATTTTTAGCTTTGTCCTATAGTTGGCTGTGGATTTAGAAAAACATAAAAGGGAAAAATTCTCTTCTGTCGGACCCTGTACCCATCTCCCATACCCTGTGTTATTTCAGTCTTATTTATCTGAGAATAGGAGAGGAGTGAAGTATGTCAGCTTCACTTTTTAGATTCTTTCCATTCTGCTTCCCAGTGTTCTTTTTTCACATATAAAAATTTGGGTTATTTAAAGTATGTTTAAAGGCCAATTTTTCAGGAAATGTTTTCCTAACTTCTCTAACCTACGGACTTTTACTTTCCAGAGTCCCCAATAATACCCACTGGCTGAAAGCCTCACTTTGCATTCATCTTGGATGGTGTGCCTTTTTCCTTAAATGGACTGCATACCCCTTGGCAGCTGGGGGTTTGTTCAATATCTCTATGAATTTTCTGGTTCTCAGGTCAGGAACTGCCAACAAAGTGCACTTCTGTCTCCACCAACTGTTTCCATTCTGATAGTTTCAAACTGAGATGCTATTAAGACCTCTCCTTCCAGGTGAACCAGCCTGTAGATTTCTGGTAGGATCTCCTAATGGCTGGTGTCATTCTTAGGATAATTTTACATGGAAAAGAACGTTTTCATAGGCTCTGAAGTTCTTATAGATACTAAAACGTTTCATCACAAATGAGAATTCCAATGACCCTACATTAGTTATTCAATACTGGAAACAAACCAGGATTTTAAGAATGTAAATAATAAAACATATTTGATCTAGGGCATATGGGATTTCCGGAAAAAGAGAGCAGGAATTTCTGGAAAAAGAATAGGAAAACTATTTTTGATTCAATTAATCAAAAATTTTTACCCAGAACTCACTTATTTCTTGTTGCTGTTCAGATAATGTTATTGAGAGGGAGAGAGACACACACACACACAGACACACAACCAAGGGGCTGGGAGACGGCAGAGAGAATGAAAGCAAGAGAGAGAGTACACAGTGGAAAATTGTACATAACACTATAACTATTTTTATAGAGCAAATCAAGATATTTACTTAATCTGTCCTTCTCATAAAGTGACATGGCCACATAGCTAAACACATTACGCTAATTACCCTTGCTAGTTTGATGAGGCTTCTTGTCCTTATCCTCCTGAAGCCAGCAGGTGCTGAGTTGTGAGCAGGCCTGGACAAATAGTAATGATCTAACTATCATTTCTTATAAGCTTATTTTCTTTGCTTCCCTTAATGAGAGAGAAAAGAAATTTCCATGTTAAGATCTGCAGTGAATTCGGTCTCACATTTGTTTCAGTGAAATGGCACAGAAAATAAAAACGTTTAAAAAAATAGAAAATAGTACTGTGTAACCTACCCACAGAGACTTCTTAACCCGTGACATAGCAATTATCCCATGGCAACCATCACCAGAGTCTAAAACATCACAAAACTTTGTTCCCAACAGTGATAAAAAGCAGCTCGGTGTCTACGATTTTCTAAGAACTGTCAGATGCTGGAGGAACTTCAAACTGTTCAAAACCCCAAACATATAGTGATTGCCATTTTTTTTTTTAATGGAACCTCATCAGTTTTTATCTGAACTAAGAAGTAACTTTCTTATGATAAACAAATAATTAACAGTGAAATAAATAAAAGTACTGTTTGTGTTGAAGGAAATTTTAAGCACCTATTCTTCTTCTAGTTCTTTCCTGTCTTGCTTCAGATATTCTTCTAATTTTATTTTAGATGATGCAAAACTTCTGGAACTGTTCTAATTTAGTTTATGCAGTCAGCAACTTTCCCTTCAATACATAATTCTAATGCAAATTATGGACTCTCTTTCATAGAAAAAAATGTGCACAGCATAACGTAGAACTCTGCACATAATTTCATAAGACTCATGGGCAACCTCAACCCCTCATAGGGGTCCTTGTTCTAAAACCGTCACTAAATGGCAATTTGACAGGGAGAAATCACAGCTTCCCCCAGCCAGGCCCTGTTCTAATCCCCATTTCTGAAAAGGCAGCAGCTGGAGTTTTGCTGTTTGCCACTTATGTGTTTCATGCCTGTCTCCCTGTGAACTGATGACCCATGTGTGGTTGTGTACATAAACTGTTTATTCCTTCACACTCCTATTTGGTCAGCTGAATTTCTCTTGAATGAGAAGTCAGATTAAAGGAGTTATTTATATATTACCGTCTTTATGCAAGGCTTTGCCATTATGTATAGTCACCGTGATATGGCAATTTAGAATAGCTAATATTTCTGATCATCTGCTATGGGGGAGGCCCTGTTCATGCACTGCTTTATTAAATTCTCAGTAACCTCGATGAAGCAAATACCATTATCATCCACAAGACACTGAGACACAGAATGCCTTTTGGTTGTTTGGTCATTGTTTAATTGTTTCCTATGGGATCAAATGAAAACTGTAAATTCATGTATCTTATTAAGTGGCAGCCAGAATAAGATGCTAGACTAAAGGATTTCAAAATCTATGCTCATTTTACTAAGTTGTACTTTAACTACATCTTGAGAATTATACAATGCTTTGTTGAAATTTAAATATGGAATAATCAAGAGATAAACATATTTTATTTAACAAAATTAAATGAAACACTTAAAGCTCCACAAGGTGTTTGAGCATCTATTTTTTAACTTATATATCACTTTGATTGTCCTTCGAGCTCCCCACTCAGTCAGAATGAGAGTGAAGTAACCAGGTACGATAAGGCAGTCCCGAGGATTGACTTTCTTGTGCTTGACTGGTCTTGGCAGCTAGGATGTTAGAAGGCTTCTGGCTTTTAGCTTTTAAAAGTTTGGATGTATCTGCATTTCAATGCCTATTGGTCTCTATTACTTGAAAAAAGAAATCCTCCTTTTTTCCCCTATTGCCTGTTTTATTATTTGCGTTTCTCTCCCTGGGTAAACTCATTCCACATCCGTAACTTCCCATGACAGAGACTCCCACATATATATTTCACCCCCAGTTCTGCCCTGAGCTCCAATTCCAGATTACTCTTTGATGTTTTTACTCCTTCTTCAAGCCAGAATTTCCAGGTAACTTTCCTCTTCAGGGCTAATTAATTCCATTCTCTGTAACCACACTCATGCAGCTTCTGTCCTTTTATCATGATCTAAATACGAGAAGGTGGCAGGGAGAGGTTATTTGGGGGTGAGAGAGATGATGAATTTGTTTAATGTAAAGAGACATCTCTAATATGCAGTGGGAGTAAAGAGCGGGGTATTCTACTAGAGGTGTGGTCTAGAGAAATAGAGAATCTATGTGTCGACCATGTGTCTGTATTTTATCAACCTATTTCTTTCTTTTCCTTTTGTCCTTTCTTCTTTCCTTCCTTCCTTCTTTCCCTTTTTCTTTCTTTCTCTAGAAGATTCCCTTGTGGCATTGCTAGTGATGAGGTTTAATCACCTGAGAGTCAGGTAATGCTACAGCTAAAATTTGCCTTAGCAATCATTCAGTCTAATGATTTTACTTTTCAGCTCAGAAAACTAGGATCCAGAAAAGTTAGGCAACATGGTCAACATTTTGAGCTAGGGCTACTTTCCATGGCTTCTCATGTTCAGAAGACAAGTCTGAGGGGCTGGCCCCGTGGCCGAGTGGTTAAGTTCGCGCACTCTGCTGCTGGCGGCCCAGTGTTTCGTTAGTTTGAATCCTGGGCACCGACATGGCACTGCTCATCAAACCACGCTGAGGCAGCGTCCCACGTGCCACAATTGGAAGGACCCACAACAAAGAATATACAACTATGTACCGGGGGGCTTTGGGGAGAAAAAGGCAAAAATAAAATCTTTAAAAAAAAACAAAAAGAAAAGTCTGAGACTCGTTGGTGGGCCAGTTTAACTAGAATTCTGTTGTCTGTGACTGAATTACCAAAACTGATGGCTTTTCTTTCATCTCAGAGAGAGGATGTCAGAGGCAGCAATTTATCTGTATTTGAAATGGCAGAATCATTATATCATGATACCTTGATGCAGTATTGGCCACCTGAAAGCAAAGAAGATGCATCACCTCAAACAACAGAAAGAACACCTTTTTCCTCTGAGTCTGGGACTCTGAGGTACTTGGGGAGGGAAGCGTGACAGTACTTTCGTTTTACTAAGGGAAACCAGTTAGTAAATTGCCACTGAGTCCTTTTTTTTTCTTTTGAGGAAGATTAGCCCTGAGCTAACATCTGCTGTCAATCCTCCTCTTTTTGCTGAGGAAGACTGGCCCTGAGCTAACATCCATGCCCATCTTCCTCTACTTTATATGTGGGATGCCTGCCACAGCACGCTTGACAAGCAGTGCGTATGTCTGCACCCCAGATCAGAACCAGCAAACCCTGGGCCACCAAAGTGGAATGTGCAAACTTAGCTGCTGCCCCACTGGGCTGGCCCCCACTTTTTTTTTCTTCTTTTTCTTCTTTTTTTTTGCTGAGGCAGATCAGCCCTGAGCCAATATCCATGCCAATATTGCTCTATTCCACATGTGGGTTGCCACCGCAGAGTGGCCAATGAGCAGTGTAGGTCCATTCCCAGGATCTGAACCTGTGAACCCAGGCTGTCCAAGCAAAATGTGCAGAATCCAACCACTATGCCACGGGGCCATCACCGCCACTGAGTACTCTTAAGAGTCCCCTAAAAAGTCTCCAAGTGTATGTACCTCCCAAAGTGTCTGGCCCAGGCCCAGGACCAGGCAAGGATAATAATAGTATTCTTAATTTAGACAAAATTAGGGAATAATAACCACAATAGCTATCATCTTGCAGCTGTTTAGAAAGCCCAGGACACATTTCTTTTGCTCCTCTGCATCTCCATGTTGGCAGTAGCAAGGTTAAATGAGGTTTTTTGCCTGTCTGTTGAACATGTGGGTATTCCCATTGGAACTCTGCCCAGGTGTTACAGAGATTTACCAGCTTTACTGTCTTGCTAGATATGGCTCAGCATCAGGGATAAGTGAGGTTGCGATGAGGAAGTGGAACTTGTAGTTTGCTAATATGAGTGCAGCACACTGTGTCCCATGTGTCATATATGTGTGTGTGTGTGTGTCTATGTCTTTGGAAATCTGGCTGTCTCTACCAGTGTTTCTGTGTGTGTGTGTTGTGTTTATAAGTCATTATAAGTCTAATAAAGTCATTATTCTGAAAATAAGAGAAGGTATTGTAGAATGTATGAAAAACATTTCTTTTTGTTGATTCAAAGGATTTGATGGAAAAAATCTGTTATAGCTAAATTAGTTTTCCTTTCTGAAAATTAAACAATTAATGATTTTATTAAACAATATTTTAAAATAAAAGCATTAGGGTATATGAAGGCATATTTTATTTTCTTAAAATTTTCAAAATGGAAATAGTTTGATCCATGATATTTTTTAAAGAGAAATAACTAGAATTTTCTGACAATGCCTTAGTGAAGGTATCTAGAGAAACAAGAAGATGCTTTCTCCTTAACTCTAAATCTTGAATAGTTTTTGTCTTGCACTTACATTGAAGTAAACGTTACCAAAGGTGGTTTAGTTTATAAGGTCTTATTCTTTGACTCTGTTTATGCAAATACAGATCCCTCTAAAGCATTCAAATAATTGATTGCTTGAATTTGTATAGTTATATTAAATCTATTTAACTACATTTCTTTAAACATGTTCATATGTACTGAATGAAGTACAGGAAATAAAAAGCAGTTTAAGAAAAAAGTCTATTCCAGGAAAAGAAAAGTTCCTAAGCAAAACCAAAGTTTTTGATTTAGAACATATGATATAATGAAATCAGATCTACTAAAGCCATTGAAATGTGTAAATAGAAGAGTATATGGATAATTGAAAATCAACAGCTAATTGGAATCCTTTGTTATTTATTTTCTTCTTCAGAGATATTTTTGGCTCCTATGAAAAATGAGATTGTGTTAATATCCAAAGTCAGTCAAATAATGGACTCCCATTGGTTTTCCATGATCAGTCTCAGTTGCAAAATATCTTCAGTCATTTACATCTACACTTACAGATTCTTTCATTCTCCGTTTATTTTCTTTATAAATACTAAACGTGAAGATTTTCAATATTTAAAAACATTTGGGACCATGTTCACAATATACTAGCTTAGTTAATACGGCAGGACATTTGGCTAATATATTCCATGAGGTGAACTTTTAAAAAAAGTAACGTAAAAAAAAGATTTGAAATTAACTATCAGGGCCAGCCCCGTGGCCCAGTGGTTAAGTTTGCGCATGCGCTCTGCTTTGGCAGCCCAGGGTTTCGCTCGGTCGGATCATGGGTTCCGACATGGCCCAGCTCATCAAGCCAGGGTGAGGTGACGTCCCACGTAGCTCAACCAGAAGGACCTACAACTAAAACATACAACCATGTACTGGGGGACTTTAGAGAGAAGAAAAAAGAAAGGAAGATTGGCCACAGATGTTAGCTCAGGGCCAATCTTTAAAAATAAAAAAGAAACTATCAACAAACAATTCTATTAGTCATCCCCCACTGCTGGTCCTTACACTGGAAGGAGAGGAGTCCATCTTTCTGTCTAAGGTGAGCCTTCCTATCTGTTCTTTTATCTTTTCTAAGACCTTATTCTGCTTTCCTGTTTCATAAAAATTCTCCCTCTAAACCACTGCTGTCTTTACCTCCACACAAGCTTGATTTTCTTCTACTTTGCAACAAAACAAAATCAATAATCTCTTTTCTCTGCACACAAACTGCCTTGCAAGCTACGGCCTTATCTCACCGTTATAACCAAACTATTTTTATCAGGTGTGAGATAAACGAGGTAAATGGGAGAACTCAGCAAGTCCAGCAAATGATCAACATTCAGAGTAATGTTAGCCATTGTTTACACTGTCATCTTATTTGTTACTATTAGCAATAGTAGAGAAGACACAGGTTTTGGGGTGCAGAGGGGTATAAAGGCCTAATCTAGCCACATGGGCAGCCAGTGAAGTCTTCCTGGAGGGAGTGACTCCTGACTTGCATCTGTAAGGATGAATAGGAAGGAGTCAAAAGATAAACGATCTGGACAGGGAATCCTGGGCTTTTTATTATTTTCACAATTACTGATGGGGATGAGGAAGGCGTAATGGTATTTAGAGAATAGAGGCAAGTTTCTAACCATCATGCAAATTATCAGGCAATACTATATGACTAAAAATTGACCTGGAGAATACATACTGCATTTTCCATTAGAGGAGTTGCTGTGAAAGCAAGAAAACATTATATAACATTTTGCTTGAAACTTAAACAAGTATTGTTCAATATCACATGTAATTGTTCCATTCTTAGTATTTGAGTGGCCAATGCAACATACGTGTCTCATACACTCTGCAGTTGCATTCTTGGTGGTTCTACCTATGGGGCAAGCATGTAAGTACTTCATCGTGTCTTCTAATGTAGCCTGCCTGAGCATAAATGCACATTATTCCTTTATTCTTATTTTCCTGCTACTTATCCTATGTATTATCTACAGAGGATTATATATTTTTTAAATTTATATGTATAGATAGGTTATATACCTTATTCCTTTCAATTTTAATTAATAAAAATGGTGCTTATATTTCTTACAAATAGAAGTACTGATTTTATAGGTTTGAAAACCACTGAGCTGTATGGTCTTGAAGATATAATGGAATGACTGTAGCTAACCTTGGCTATTGATGCCCAGTGTAATTGAGATGTGTATTTTTTTGATTCTGGAATTGATTTTTAAATCATAAAAATATTTCAAAAGGTTTACTAAGATATTCTGTTGCAAAAAGCAAAAGCATGTAAGCTTAGAAGATCAGAAATATTTATTAGTTTATTTTCTGATTACTGTGCAAAACCTGTGTATTAGTTTTCTTTTGCTGCTATAACAGATTACCACAAACTTAGTGGCTTACAACAACAATGAATATTACAGTTCTGTAGGTTGCAAGTCTGACGTGGTCTCACTGGGCTGACATCAAGGTGCTGACAGTCTGCATTTCTTTCTGGAGACTCTAGGGGAGAATTCTTTTCTTTGCCTTTTCCAGTTACTGGAGGCTACCTCCTTCCTTGGCTCGTGGCTCCCTTGCATCTTCAAAGCCAACAATGGAGTTTTGAGTCCTCCTCACTTTATCGCTCTGACCTAGCTCTGTAGTCACATCTCTTTCTCTAACTCTCCTCTTCTTCCTCCCTCTTCCACTTTTAAGGACCCTTGTTGGGCTCACCTGGATAGTCCAGGATGACCTACCTATTTTAGAGTCTGATGGTTAACAACCTTAATTCCATCTAGAATCTTAATTCCTCTTGAAAACTAATGTATTCACAGGTCCAGGGATTCAGACATGGAAATCTTTGCGGGGCCATTATTCAGCCTTCCACAACTTCCACATTGTTGTATGAATTGAATCCTTGAGGCTGTCAGCAGAATCCTGACTTTAAATAGGATACTCCAGTCTATACCTTTCAAGTAATATTGCAGAGGAATGTGGTCGAAAAGGATATTTACATCGTCTAAACTGCTAGTATATTTACAATTTAGCTATCCAAAGGAGTTAAACTGTTAACCTAGAGAGGTACATTACCTCATATAAATTAAGCCTTTATCACAATGAGAAATTATCTCACTTACTCTAGTCCGTGGTTGCACTATTTATAAAACAAAAACAAAAAGCAAAACCTATCGTGTTTTATTTCCTCCCTCTTTTTTCTATAGATATGTAACTAAAGATTGCTTTTAATTTATGATTCAGGTTGATGTGGTATACCTTCCATCTCTCCCAAATATGAAAATATTTTATTTTTCTTTCTGGGTCTAGTATCTAAGCCTTGGATTATCATGTTAATGATTAAAGACTCGATTGTAAATCAGCACTCATTTAACTTCTTTTGTGTGTGTTCTGTTTTTGTTTTTATTGAGTTCTGTCTACAGTTAAATTCTCCCCTTGGTAATTTCACTCTTTGTCATCTTGTTACAGGAGCTTTGAGGGACCATAGTAGACAGTTTTAGGAGACAGAAGCATGACCAAAGGGAGGTAGTGATGGGGCTTGCTTCCTATGTGTCCCTTGAGACAGGACACGGGAGATTGGCTGAGTTGGTGTGAGTGGGGCCCAACTTATGAGGCAGTTTACAACCTAGATATTGAGGATGACTGTAGGAAAAATAGGACTTTGTACCACACAGTGTGGTCTAGAGGAAAAAATACTGACCCAAATCAGGTATTAGAAGTTTGTTTGACCATTGGTAGCATTGTACTTCTGTTTTTCATTTGTCAGCTTTGAGGATTAGATTAATTTTTAGGATATCTCCAAGTTTTAAAGTCAATGACTTTACTTCTAAAGTCTTACTTATCCTCTATTTATTCAGTAGTTCTGTGTATGTATATTTATTAGATTAGCTTTTATAAACATATATTTATATGTAAACATAAGTAATAAAGTTTGGTTTAAAAACATCCCTTTTAACATGGCAGGCTACTTTAGGAAATTTGAAGTCATAAAGTAACAGTGATGGTATCTGCAAAAACTTAGTTGCACCTACTGGTTACCAGGTGAGTGACCAACAGTGTATAATGGACATGGACTCTATGGGCACTATGGAGTGAGTGGACTTAGATATCACTTTTCATTTACTGTGTTATTTTTCTTTGGTGTATCTTCCCTCCCATCTCAGAATAATGAAAATATGTTATTTTTCTTTGCTCTTTTTTCTAGAGTAAAACTGCCTGGTTTGAATGCTAATCCTGTTGTTTTAGCTGTGTGGCTTTGGCCACGTTAGTCTCTCTGGGCCTTCATATTCTCATCTGTAAAAAGGGATGTTAATTGTATCCACGTTATAGAATGTTGGGAGAACAGAGGGGGTTAGTATGTGTACAGCACAAAGAGCAGCCCCGGGGAGAAGGATACGCTCCGTACTGGTGAGCTGTTATGATTCAGGAGTCATGCAGTCTCCAGAATTGGCTTCGAGACAGTGTGACACTGTAGGATGTTTGCCTCACCACCTCCCACTCTTATCTAATTCTTCCTGAAAACACTGGAATAAAGCTGTGAACACATTGGAGAGGGGTTGACTGCGTGCATTTTCTTTTTTTTCTTTTCCTCTCTATGGCAACAAGGAAGGAACAATATGTGCTCCATGTTAGGTCAAAAGGCTTCGGATATTTCACTGACAAGCCTGAGTCTAAAGTCAACTTATATTCATTGCCAAGAGGAGACCACCTAATCACTCCCTGGAATGTGCTCCGAGTGTGGTGTTGACATCCCTGATATTCTCGTGTGAGATCTGTAGGATAGGCTTTTTACTTTACTAATTTGGGCTTCCATTAGAGCGTGTTTATCCCATTTGGCTCTCGGGACCCATTGGTGGGTCATCCAAAAAGAGAAACAGGGGAAAAGAGTAGCACTGAAAACAACCAAATCTTTCCTTACAACATCTGTGAGAGAAGAGTCTTTCCTTCCAGGAGGTTAAGTCTGCTTAATTCTACTTGAACCAATAATAGTATACAATGTTTGTGAGTCTCCTCGCTTCAGTGGGGTATAAGCATATGTTCAAATACCATGAGTTTGAGATGGGATTCGAAAGAGCTACACTGCTTCCAACCAGCCTGATCCTTGGTCATTGTGACTTTGAGAATTCCTAATATTTAACAGCACTCCGGATGACAATGTCGTTTTCTTAATTTTTATATTTTTTTCTTCAAATTCAGTTCAAAGAACAGATACATTGCTTCATATTTCTAAGGACATTTAAGGAAACTAGATCTCAGACATGAGAAAAAATTTAAAAGAATACTTTATGAAATAAGGTTTGTAATGTCAAGAAGGTTCTTATGAAGCTCATTTTATAATTTGCATATTAGTTGTCCATGTAAATGTTAATGTAACTAGAAAATTATGTAAATTACATTTTAAATGATTTTTTCTACATTTTGAAGATTTGTTATTTAAGGATTGTAAGCAAAATCTTTTGTAAAATTGCAAATTATTTATTGTATAGATAATCATTGCAATATATCTATGCTAGGCCTATAATTGTATATTTCCTATATTCTTATGTGAATATATTTTAAATTATAAGATACTTTGCAAATTGAATACACGATAATTTGTGAACCTAGTTTTATATACATTTAACCAAATGCTATATGACATAGCACAGCTGATTCCCATCTTGACAATTTAAAATTATACCTAACCACCAAGGCCCAGCGCAGATGTCACCTCCTCTATTTGGCTTTCTGGATCATCCCAGCCAGAAGAATTTCATCTTCCTCTGACCTCTAGCAGTTCTTGCATATATCATTCATGTTGCTATAATTTCCACGTCTTTTTTCCCATATATTAGATTATAATAACATCGAAAGGAAGAATAATTTTATTTATCTTCCACAACATTCTGATTGTATGAGAAAGTTAATAATATTTCTCAATTAAATGTCTTTGTAGTGAGAGTAACTGCCAGTAAACAGTTGATACTCCAACCAGGCTAAAATAAAGGTGTAGATTCAGGGAGAGGCTATCGTAGATGTGGG
The DNA here is from genome assembly GCF_037783145.1 of Equus przewalskii. Taxonomy (NCBI): domain Eukaryota; kingdom Metazoa; phylum Chordata; class Mammalia; order Perissodactyla; family Equidae; genus Equus; species Equus przewalskii. Next base: position 21,352,739 of record NC_091850.1, read on the forward strand.
GAATGATGGTCATACATTTGGCACAAAGACATGTAAAAACATAATTTGTAACATTAAGAATACTTTTAATTTGAATAGAAGAATAAAAACCTTAGCATATTTTCTTTGGGGTGGGAGAGGTGAGGGATTAGGTTCAGGATGACTCAAGAAGCTGGAAGATGAACTAATGGGATAGTTGGGGAGAATTTATGTAATTTTTTCCAGATATAATAGCTATGTATCCTCATGGCATCATAAACAGCAAAAATTAATTTTTATCGTTCAATGACATTTTCAAAGTGAATATTGCATTTAATGATCAGTTGTAAATTGTAAGTTGTTTCATTGTGCATGTGCTATTGAACATCTACTTATGTTAAATTTAAGTAATATTTATAAATTTTAATATTACAAGAGCAGATCTTAAAAATATTTCTTATAAATACTTTTTTCTTATTGTTCAGAAACTTTAATGGTTTTTAAAAACGCAAATCTTAAAAACATTTCTTATAGTGTAAATACTTTTTTTTCCCAGAAACCTCACTTAATAGTTTTTAAAACAAGACTCAGAATGTAGTTTCCCAAGGCTAAATGTTAGTAGTTAGCAATAATGATATCTTAAATCAATCATCTTAACATTTTTAGTCCACATAGTGTTTTCTGCAAGAGAATATAGTGAATGAGGTGGCACCAGGGAGCAATTTGCACCATTTCTGGAAGGCACTATTCCTGTTAGTAGCACACAAAACCATTTTCTCTCTCTTCTGTTGATTTTAGTTCTCTGACAAAATGACTGAACTTACAAAATAAACAGAAAAATAGAGAGTTCACAGTTAGCTGTATTTGCACTGGGGCAATATCGGCAATGGGATTTTGGTAGAAAATCCCTCTTCCCTGTTGAGATAACACACCTTAGTCAGCCTGGGAGTTGAGTTAGATGAAGTGTTTCTTAATGGCGCCCACCACTGCAACATGTGGGTGGTCATGATCCTTACTAAGTCATAAGAGGAAGGAGAGGAGAAATAGATTTGGGAGAAGATAAGTTTAATTTTAAATGTTTTGAAGCTGAGGGTCTTTTGGGAAATTTGAATAGAGGCCTTTATATGCATAGACACTATTAAAGTACATGGAAATTTCTTAAAGCTAATATGTGTCTATCATCTACCTCTCAAGCATGAATTTCCATGCACCAAAAATATTTTGCATAACATGCCACAGCAATTGCTAATGCAGGTGTTTGCTCAGATATTATTTGTGAATAAAGGCGTTTCCTGACTACCTTTTTATTAAAAAAATTAAAACAAAAACAGCCCTCTCCCTGATCTCCATACTCTGTATTCTACTTTTTCTGCGTTTTTTTCCTCCATGTCACTAATCACCATTTGACGTTTTATATATTACACTTTCTTTATGTCTTCCTCCCACTCATGTAACTATATAAAATCCCTCCATGAAGACAAGGACTTGAGTCCAATGCTGTATCCCCACCAGCTAAACTTGTGCCAGGCACATAACAGGTGCTCATAATTTTGTTGAGTGAATCAGTGAACGCTGAGTCAGTTATTTGTTCTTGGAATTCTGTATCAATAGTCTTTTACATATGGTGAGACTATTCCACCATTAAAAGAGGATAAACATGTTTCTCCAATTAAAGTAATATGATTATATCACCCTCAATCTTGGCTCTACATAGGCTGAAATGCAACAGTTGTACCTCCACACGTACAAAAACGATACAGCCATGCTTTCTTGTGAGAAATATTTGCAAATATTTTCCAAATAAATGAATCCTTAAAATATTAGCCCTGGGTAGACTGCAGGGTATCCAAGTTCATTCTCTTTGAAGTGTTTTGAGCACTCCTGACAAAATGAAGTCTTAAGGCCAAGGAATGGACTAAATATGTAGATACTATAGGGAGAATATTAAAGGACAATGAGAAGTACTTCCAAATCTTTCATAATTCCTGTAATTCTTTGATTAGATATTCCATTCCTCTTGGTTAAGGTCTGAATTAAAGTATCCTGTCAGATGGAAGTGCCTCTTGAAGGGTGTGTATTTATTACTTATCCTTTGACATTAATTAGTTATCAAAGCAATTTCTACAGTGAGGAATATCTGAGTGAAAGATAACAATGGATATCATGTCTACAAGTGAATGGAGAGGAGAGTGGAAGATAAGTCACTGCTTAAGGAATCAGTTAACTTCTCTGTTCTGATTGGATCAGAAGCCACTAGGCCTAAGAAGGAAGGACATGCATGCTTTCACATGCATTTATAAATAAAATGCAAGTGGCCATAACTCTTGTTGACTTTAAAATTAGAACATTTGTTGTAATTAATAATAGATATCCCGAGGTAGGGCAGGTATGGAGTTGATTAATTCAATGATTCAAAATTCCCATCAAGCATCCAGGTTCTTTTGTGTCATCTTTCAGCCCCTCCCTCCTTAGTGTGTCTGCTTTGGTCTTGCCTCAGGTCATAATATGGTGCAGAAGTTTTAGGTAATATGATGTTCAGAAGAAGAGAGAAAAACAGCTTCTCTGGTTCTCTTTTAGGAGTCAGGAGATATTTCCAAGAAGCACCCATAAAACCTCCTCCATATTCCCCATTTTACACCAGTCATTGGCAGGAGGGATGAGATTTCCAAGTTTGTTTACTAATCTGGATTTATGTGAATTACATGGGGACTAGCGAACACATCAACAAAAGCAGCTTCTCCATACCATTAGGAAAGACTGAAGAAGTGGCCATAATTTGACAACCAGTTGTACCTGATATCAGTAGAAAAAAGCATTAGAAACCAGGGCTACTTAATTAAATCAACGTCTATAAGGAAGAACTCAAAAAAAATGAAGGCACAAATAGCCTTCTGCACTATTTTATTCAATAATACAAACATATCAAATATTTAGATTGTCAAGTGACCAAGATTGCCCATATTCTTCATCAATGCCAAGAGTATAAAATGTAAGCATGATAGAAAAGAAGAAGATAATTCCCGCAGGGAGAAATTGTCACAAGAATTTGACATCCCCCTTCCAATTTTTTACACTTTAAATTTCTTTTTATATTTGTGCTAGAAACATCAAGTAAATCTAGAATAAGGGTAATAAAAACTCAAAAAATTAGTCTCCAATTTGTCTTTTTATTTCTGAATATTTATTACTCAAAATTTTAATCTTTTTAAAATTAATAACAAATAGCCCAGAGTAATTACCTTGTCAGAAGGATTTTCTGTATAGTGTAGTCAACTTGAACTGAAATTCATCATGGGAAGAAGATATCAAAGAAAAGGTAACTTAAAACTGAACTGTCAGATTCAAGGGCCATCTGATGGAACTGACCAATAAACTCAGGAGTTATGATACACAGAGTGGGTATTTTCTCCTTTGATCCCCCAAATCCTCTGCTACATTCCCTAATTTCCATCTGGGGAATGGTATCAGATTCATTACAGATATTTTGTCTGAAGAAACCAATGGGAGCAATGAATGGAGGAAGTGTTATTAAGCTGACATCTTTCCCAGCACATAGCAGGCTCTACTCACTCTGTAGCCTTGCTTGGTCTCAAAAAAGTAACCCACAAAAGAAAGGTAGAGATGGTATAGGTTTAAACACATAGTCGTACTGAAATGCAAACAAGTGGATCAGACTTTTAAGAATCATGCCAAGAAGGCTGAATCCAGAATCCAGGTTTGTTTTAAAAACATGCCACCGACAATAAAAATGACTGCTTCAGTGGGATTCAGAGTTAGAACTCAATTTCACCTCGTCTGGTTCACAGCCACTGTGCTAGATGAGGGCCCTTGTTTGCTCAATCCTTCTCATGGAACTCTTTCCAAATCAATCTTTTTGAGAAGCTGTGTTTTTTATGCCACCACGCTTTTTGCACTTTTTTTTTTTGGTCTAAAATAAATGCCCTCTTCACCTTCACCCTCTGTGTCTAGATAACCTCTGTAAATCCTTAAGATTTAGCTCTTCATGCCGGCGTTTAGTTCTGAAGACAGCTCAGAATCCTCCTGCTTTCTCCTCCCACAGCCTCTTCCTTTCTGTGAAAATTCATCACAGCACTTTCACCCTGCAAGACATTGTTTTATTACCAATCTTCTCCACTCTTTTACATGAGGAAGGAATATTCTTTATTTGGCATTGTATTCGCAGAGCCAAGAACAATTTCTGACGCACAGTAGGTGTTGAATCATTTTTGAAGAAAGAAGGGAGGTACCAAGAGAGGAAGACAAAAAGAGAGAAAGAGAATTCTGTAAGGCAGGCAGATGAGTACATTTTAATTCAATTAATATGTCTTAATTCCATTTTGATGCAATTAGCTAGTCTTGATTGTCTCAATTCTTTTGTATACTGCACACAATTTTAAAAGCAATTAAAAGAAATTCCCTTATGAATTAGGGACAATATTATTAAATCCTGAGACATTTCATGAGCTTCAAGTGGACAAATCTACAGCAACTCAATTCCTCTGGAGAGTGGGCCTGAGTTCTCTGTTATTGTCAACCTAGGTCAGAGAAAATAACAATGAAGGGCACAGATTAACACTTTATTACATGTGTATGGCTCACCCCAACATTAGCTTATACTTGTTCAAAGGATTTCTGCTTTTGTCAAGCTCCTATTAGTTGCATAAGAAACCACCTGAGAGTTCTTGCTCTGGCATTTTCCATCATAGCGAGAAACCTATCCCAGAGTGCATAAGACCTAATCTTAGAAAAAGCCATTATGATGGCTTTCCACTCAGGCATGGGGACTTGTAGTCAAGAGAGTCTTTTATTTTATTCTGGCTCATTATTTCCTCTTTTTATTATTATTTTTCTTTCCTCCTTTCTTTTCTCTTAGGGAAAAATTGCTATCAATTTCCACCTTGTGATTACTGATTTGTATTGTGCTGATATAACCATATGGTATTCTGGATTTTTATTTATAAATCTGTAGTTGCACTTTGACAGGGGGCTATTAGACTCAATGCAAAATGTAACATTCTAATTTAAGATGTATGGTAATATACTTGTGACTTCATTGTATAATTTAAGTAGAAGAAGACTATATACTGAAATACTGAATTACCTAGTAGCAGAAAGGGCTGAATAATGAAAAGCAAGTATTAACTTTCAGGCTTTATAAATGTGGGAGAATAATGACAAGAGAACGTTATTATTTAAAATGAAACTACCTTCCCCAAATTAAGTTATTAGACCTATTTCATTCCTCAAAAGGAGACAACTAGGTATGGAGCTCAAAAAAGGAAGCTATATATGTATATAATCAAGGTGGTATTATACTGGTCAGGGGCTAGTAGAATCTCAGACTAGGAGGAATGAGGAAAAATTAGTAATTGCACTGTTAGGATGATAGAATAAATGCTGACTTCTGTTGGAGAGAGAATAATTTTGACCCGTTGTGAGAAAACTATTCAATTTAATGGGATCACAATGAAATAGCAGCATTCAGGTTCTGCAGCTTATCCACAACTCATTATACCACCACATCAAGTTACGCTGAGAAGGCAGTTCAATTTCATTTTGTTGCCAAAATGAGAATGTTCTTCAAAGTAATTTTGTCTCAAGGCTTTAAATCACGTTCAATTAAGATAATCCTTAAACAGAGAGAATGATCTTAACAAATAGAATGCCTATTTATTATTTTTATAACTCTTTACAAATCTCACAATAAGTTGATTCCTGTGCATGCAAGATATTACTCCTCAAGGAAGCTGTCTTCGGCATTACTACATTGTTAGTGATGGTAGAACGGGCATCATTATGCACACAAGTGTATTCCGTGAGAAAATTATTTGTCTTTTGTGGGTTACTTTTTTGAGACCAAGCAAGGCTACAGAGTGAGTAGAGCCTGCTATGTGCTGGGAAAGATGTCAGCTTAATAACACTTCCTCCATTCATTGCTCCCATTGGTTTCTTCAGACAAAAAATCTGTAATGAATCTGATACCATTCCCCAGATGGAAATTAGGGAATGTAGCAGAGGATTTGGGGGATCAAAGGAGAAAATACCCACTCTGTGTATCATAACTCCTGAGTTTATTGGTCAGTTCCATCAGATGGCCCTTGAATCTGACAGTTCAGTTTAAAGTTACCTTTCATTGCCTTTTCTTTGATATCTTCTTCCCATGATGAATTTCAGTTCAATTCAATTTGACTACAACACACAGAAAATTCTTCTGACAAGGTAATTACTCTGGGCTATTTTATAAGGTATTTTTAGTTTATGGGGCAGAGAAAGAAAGGAAGCTCTTAATAAATACAAATGTGTACCTTCACTGTGCCTTACAAATCCCTTTATGTTTTTCTCCTTCTGTCTTTTCTTTCCTTCCCCTCTGGTACAGATTAATAACAGATGTAACTCAGGCTGCCACCTGTCCCTTGTTTATTTGAGATTATTCCTTTTTATCATCTCATGTTCCTTACTACCGATAATTATGGAAAGCTTATTTTAAAATCAGATTGTCTGTGAAACATGATCCTTTATAAAGAAGGAAGATAATGTTTGGTGTATTTGCTCTTATGAAATGGGACCTGCTTAAAGAAATGTATAGTCAGAACATAATTAATTTGTATTTTAAAAATTCACCCTTAAAATAGCCAATAAAACATACATTGACTTTTTTATGTGTACATGCTGCTTCTAGTAGATAGGTATTCAGAGTGGGATGTAAGAGTTTCCTGTGGGTTCATCTGCACTTAATTTCCTTATTCAAATTACTTCTACTGAGTGGGAGATGCATTTGTGAGGTACTGGAATGGAATTAGTCATTTAAAATGTCTTTGTGGAGCAGAATGAAGTTAAATTAACTGAGTGTTTAAGTTTTGATTAATCAACAAATTGCCTTTTGTCTGATAAGAAGAATTTTACCACATATATGATTGGGACAGAGGCTATAGACAGTCAATGGCGAGGTCAATACTTTTGCCCAGATGTCATATGTCTTTGTATGTTCACAACTCAAAAGTTGCTCTAACCCATGGATGTAGTTGGAAGAACACTTAGTACCAAATGAAAATTAAACTGGCCCAGACAGAAATTGGATCAAAACTCATAGGAAATAGGAAGTGGACCTATATAGTTAAAGGATTTAGGCTTTGAAATCCCCTGTCAGCTGCTTCACAACTATATATTCTTTATTATGTGCTGTCTTTATGGGCCTCAGTTTTTTGTTTGTTTGTTGCAGAGGAAGATTCGCCCTAGACTAACATCTGTTGCCAATCTTCCTCCTTCCCACCCCTTCATCATAGCCCCAGTACATAGTTGTGTATAGTTGTATGTTCTTCTGGTTCTTCTGTGTGAGTCACTGCCACAGCATGGCTACTGACAAATGAGTGGTGTGGTTCTGCACCTGGGAATGGAACCCAAACTTCCAAAGTAGAGTGTGCTGAACTTAACCACTAGGCCATCAGGGCCTGCTTTGGGCCTTGGTTTTTTCATTTGTAAAATAGAGATCAAGATACTTACCTTGCAAGATTATTGATAAGATTAGAGATAACGTTTAAAAGATGGCTTATGAGAAGTGTCTGGCATATGAATGTTCATAAACAGTCATTTTAAGTTTACTAAAAAGTGCCTGAATAAATTTAACATTTTCAAAATTTTGTTTCTGAGTTGATGTGAAATGTTATTAAAATGTTTGCAGGAATAATTTATATTCTCTTAATTTTCTGATTTGTGAATACTTAAGGCTGGCTTCTCTAAATGTAGAAATTCCAGTGTAAACCTTATATTCGTAAATCTTCTATTATTTTCAACATATGTTCAACTGATAAATGAAGTGATATAGGTATTCCACTCTATACCATAAGTTCACTTCGTAAATTCACTGTATAAAAAGAAAAATAAATCTAGGTATGTCAAATATTAAATAATTTATCCTAGGTTTATTAAGGGATTATTTAAGCAAAAGCCATCAAAATACTTAAAATTTCTTCATATGAGCAAAACTATGTTACAGTACAGTGTTCTCCTGTTCAATATTATGCCATTATGCAATATACTCTTCCTTTCTTCAAGTTCTAATTTTACGGAGTCCATCACATATCTTATATATTTTTTTAATCAGATTAATGGTGCCTTTTATTATTTGTCCATTCAGAAAACAAAATGTCAGCATTGGTGTTAGGAAATCATTAACTTTATATGGATCATGATCCATACAAGAGTGTTTCTCATTTATTAAACTATTTTTATTCTGAGGTGATCTGTAGAAAGGAAATGTGGCACTTCTCCTTTTGGTCTTTTTATCACTTTCACTCTGACAATTCTCACTTTCTTAATATTCCAAATCACAGAATTCATCTCAAGGAATTGCCTTTGTGGCTGTTATTTTTATCCAGATATTCATTCATAGTTTCTCCTTATAGTGTGTGTGTATGTGTGTGTGTGTGTGTATGTCTGTAAAATTCACCTAAATTTTAAGTCAACGCACTTTCCCAGGACCTTTTCTCTGATATCATTCTGATGATGGATATCCAGAGAAAGAGCATTGGGAAACACACACTGGTAGATTAGGAGGCTATGACATGTATACAAACACAGAGAATAATAGAATAAGAAAACCACTAAATGTGTGCGATTGGGTGTACCGTGATACAATTGTAATGCTAACCATCTGGAGTTAGTATCAGACGCCATAGGTTTAAGGACATGAAACTGAAATGACAACAGTCTTGTGAGGTTTCTTGTGGGGTTTCATAAAATGACAAGACTGCTGTCATTTCAGATGCCAGCCACAAGTTTAGGGGTCCCCAGGCCACCTTCACTTCTGACCAGCTGGCCACAAATCCAGAAGTTCTCATGAGCCCCACCCTCCAAGGTTTGACAATTCATTAGAATGAATCGTAGAACTCAAGAAAGTGTGATACTTATTTTTATAGGTTTATTATAAAGGATACAAATCAGGACCAGCTAAAAGAAGATGCATATAAGAGAAGGTCTGGGGTCTCAGACATAGATCTTCCATGCCCTCTCTCCATGAAGTCAGAGAGAAACACCCTCCAAGTACATTGATGTGTTCACCAACCAGGAAGTTTTGGTGTCCAAAGTTTTTATGAGGTTTCGTTATGTAGGTATGAATGATTGAGACATTGAATCATTGGCCACGTGATTTAACTCAATTTCCAGACCCTCTGCCCTCCCTGGATGTCAGGCTGGTTTTTTAAAGCCCCATCCCTCTAATCACCTGGTTGGTCTTTCTGATGACCATCCCCCATCCTGAGTCATCTGCTTTGTATAGGCTCAGATGTGATCAAAGGGCCTCACAAATAACAAAGACACTCCTATTAATTGGGTTCCCTCCCAGGAACCTGGGATAAAGGCCAGTAAAATTCTCTATTATACAATAGCGATGAATCCAATATTAAATATAAAAGTATATATTTCATCCTCGTAATACCATTTTCTCTTTTTGCTACCCACTAGAAATCTAATTTACAAAATATGTTAGCTTTTGAAGAATGACTTTGGAAATCAATTTAAGTGTCATAATGGTATTGAACTTTTTTCTAATATAAAGTCCTCTAAATTTTGTTTATTTACATTTTGTTTAAAATCAGTTGGAAATTTTAATCAAATTGTTCAATAAACAATATGACAAAAATCACACTTGGAAGCTTTGAATTAATAGAAATTATTAAAAATATAGCTTGCAAAGAGGAACACATTAAGATTCCCTATAAAGTCAAGGATAAATAAATAAGTAAATGATGAGAGCTCAAAAACTTTGGAATATCTTGCATTGTATGAATAACTTTGGATGGAGTCCTGTGTTTACTTAAGGGTGTTGTTTTTTTTGTACCATAGTGAAATAAAAATGAGAAGCCCTGAAATTTTGCAACATGTAAATTTCGTGAAACACACAAAAGGATCATTAATAGACAACTGGCAACATATTTTCTTTTTAAAAAATATTTGTCGAAGAAAGGCACTCTCAGTAGAGGCAGAAGGACAGGACTTGCAAAAGTATTTGTCCTGAAAGAGTTACACCTTTTGATGTGGAAAACTCAGAATATCCTGAAGTCATCAGAATTTGATATGAACTTAGCAGATACTTTATCATCCATAAAGAGATTTTTTTCTCAATTAAAAAACGTCATCTATTGAGAAAAGTTAACAAAAAGTGCAAGAAATGTCATATTTACTAACTATAAAATAAACCACTTAAGAAAATATAAAAAACACTATGAGAATATTAAAAAACAGTCTTCAGGGTCTGGCCCCGTGGCCGAGTGGTTAAGTTCTGCAGGCGGCCCAGTGTTTCGTTGGTTCGAATCCTGGGTGCAGACATGGCACTGCTCATCAAACCACGCTGAGGCAGCGTCCCACGTGCCACAACTAGAAGGATCCACAACGAAGAATATACAACTATGTACTGGGGGGCTTTGGGGAGAAAAAGGAAAAAAATAAAATCTTTAAAAAAAACCCAAAAAAACAGTCTTCAGATTAATACTAAATACACAATATTAGACTCAGATACAGAAATTGATTAAAGTATGTAGATATGTACCAAGAATTATTGTTCTACTTAGGTTAATATTAGTCACAATTCAATTTTTCGTTAATATATATGCATTGTTTTTATTTGTTAGAAATGGTTTTATTTTAAAAATAATTAGGCAAGACTATTTTTATTTACATCAATACAATAAAACTAATTTGTTGTCAGTATATTCGTTGTCAAAAATTAGATAATTTTCATTATTTTTAGGGCTCACTTTCATTTTTTAAAATTGTCTTAGTTTGGATAAAATGGTTAATGGTCCCTCTACTTATAAATGCATATTTGCAATTAACTACATAATAGTTGGCTCTGAAGTATTACCATTTAGAAATTATAGGCATTCGTGCCTCAATAAATTACCCAGTAAAATTTAATATGACAGTAGTTTTTTTTGTGGCATGATTTTTATGATTATATAAACTTAGCAAATTTTTGTTGAAAAAATTTATCCCCATCTTCCAAACAGAATGAATAGTCCTAACAGCTTTTTGTCTATCTTATTGTAGTTCATTTGGAGGAAAAGTGCTTTCTGAAAGAGAATGCCTTTTATCTATATGGTCAGTTCACTTTTGATCTTTTAAATACTTTACATTTATCACTTTATCTTTCATTTCAGCTATCACTGAAACAGCGTAATTTGAGAATGGTCTCCTGGTAGACACTTGATACTTTCTCTCTGAAAAAGGTTTTCATTCAAATATCAGGAAAAGATGATCACTGCTATCATGGTGACATTGTATCCTGCTTGATTTTTCCAGGCAGAAAGGCTGGAATAAAGATTATTTGGTTATGCTTTATTTAAAGTAGATCACTCAACTGCCTTCCGTAGAAAGAAATGGAGGCCACTCGAAAGACAGCTCACTTATTTTTCTTAATCAGTGAGTCAGGCTCTCAATGGGCTTAGACTGACTGGAGTGCCAAGGGCTCCTTTGAAAGGGTCTGTAGTGATTATGCTGTAGACCTAGTTCCAAATTCGGGGCCAGTGTTCCAAAGACCCTACTGCAATGGGGTGTGCCATGAAGAACTCCAGATAGCCTTTTCAAAGTTAGAATTTTCCAGGTGCCCCATTTCCTAAATTTGAATACAAGAAGCACAATGAACACAGTCTTATGTTTGTGCTAGTTTTGGTTGAAACTGTGCACTAAGTGGATATTAAGCCTTGAACACTTGGAAATTTAAATTCTGAAATAAAAGCATGCAGTTATGTAGCAGTTACTAAGTGCTTTATGTATATTTTATACTTTGTTAGGGCTTCGATAACAAATAGCACAGAATGGCTAACTTAGACAACAGAAATTAATTTTCTCACAGTTCTGGAAATTAGGATTGGTTTCTTCTGAGGCATGAGACTCTCCTTGGCTTGTAAAAGGCCATCTTTTCTCTTTGTCTTCACGTAGTCTTCTCTCTGTGTTCTAATCTCATCTTATAAGGACACCAGTCATACTGGATTAGGGCCCACTCTACTGACCTCATTTTAACTTAATTGCCTGTTTAAAGACATTATCTACAAATACAGTCACATTCTGAGGTACTGGAGGTTAGGACTTCAACGTGTGAATTTTGAGATGCACAATTCAGCCCATAACATATCAACTCAACTAGCCTCATAACAACCATGTAAGATAGGCATATTTATGATCCCCATTTTATGAGACAGAACCTGGGGCTCAGGAAGGTGAAGTCATTTGTTGAAGGTCACATAGTTAGTAACTGAAGGAGCTGGGAGTCTGTTTCGAGAGTCTGTGCTTTTAATGACTGCACAATAATACTGCATGAGTCGATTCTAAGTTCAGGTACTGGACAAAATTAAAAATGATAGCCAATGTTTTTTATTTTGCCCAGGTATGTTTTATTCATGTAATTTTTATAAATGATATTAAGATGGAAGTTTTCTTTCTGTGTCATCACTTACTTCTAATACTATATAGATATATATAAAATCATAGACATAAAAGTTCAGTATATTACTAAGGAATTAGTCTGTTAATCAGCAACAAGAATGCGTGCAAACCCATATATTCCTGACTCAGTAGCAATGATAACTTATTTCAAGTAATTTGGAAGAATTATGTGATGGACTAATGCCTTTTTATTGTGAGTTATCTTCTTGATGTAGAACAAGAAGAGAAATTCAGTAGCCCTAAGAAAGCAGTTGACAGTAAAACATGTAAAAGCTGCAATTCTCTCCTATTAAAAACTCAAGTGGTTCAGTGATGAAGACCTTGGAGAACTTGGGGTTTCCAGATCAATGTGCATTTTATTGAAGGAAAAAGCAAAATAAGAACAAAAACACAAAAAGTTCCCAAATCTTGGAAGTGAACATCAGAGTTCATTGGGACACATTAGGGAGATTTGATATTTCTACCTTAATGGTAGTTAAAGCAAGCAAGGCTCCAACCTTTCAATGACGTTGGAGGTTGTGGTAAGTCTATGGGAAGAGGCGTGATAGACCCGTGTCAGAAGAGATTGAACTGATAGGGGTGGGAAGAGATTAGAGAATGAAGTTTTAAGGAAAATGGAAGTCTGGAGTGGGTAGAAAGAAAGCTTGAGAGATGAGTCCAGCTTTAGACATGTGATTTTTGAGGTATAGATGTGATCTCCAAAAGATGAACTTTGCCAGTTGGCAATCCAGAGGAGAGATTGGCGTGGGAAATCAGTATTTGCTATCACTGCAGAATTATATGAGAATCAATAGGTGTAGACCAGAGAAGGAACATAGAGGGAAAGAATATAAGGAAAATAATGGGTTTTGAGGAGAGTCTACATCATGGAGCTTGAGGAGGAACTTTTGAAGCAGTTAAGAGATAATTGAAGCAGGTGTGTTCCCAGGGGGTGAAGACATCAAGACTTCTATTTCTGTATCTTCAAGGTTTGTCACGTTATTAAATAGGAATAGAGAAAATGGAAGAAGGAAAGCAGGAGAGTAAGGAATGAATACTATGGTAGTACAGTGTTACTCAAGAGATTTTGGTCTAGAGAAAGTAAAAGCTCTATAGAAGTTTACATATAGTCATGAGTCATCAGATGACTAATATAAGGAGGGAATCAGAAAAGTATATTGAGCTGTAGACAGAACAATGGTCTTGTCAAGCTTATTTTAGTGTGAGAAAAGATGGGACGTTATTAGAGGTTCTTATGTTCTAAACTGACATCCAGGTTCTTGCAAATGTGTTGATAAAGAGGTGAGGGATAGCTTTGAGTTAGGGTTTCAGCAGAAACGTGTGGATTTTTATAGCAGTTAGATTTTTACAACAGTTTTTGGTTTCAGTAGAAACTTTTTGGATTTTTGTAGCAGTGAGTCTATTTGTTAGTAACTAAAGAAAGATAATCTTGCTTACAATATTGAACTGCTGTATTTATGAGGAGAAGAATTCGAAAGTCTTGGTCAGATAAGTAAATATTAGTTACATGGTTATAGAAATGTTTTTGAAATTTTCTTTTATGTCTTGAAGAAAAAAATGAGAATTTCAGAATTTCTTAAATGACATAGGTGAACATTTTGCAAGATTCCAAAGGAAAGTGATTGTGAACATATTTATTCCAAACCAGAGTGTTTGGATGTGGGTGTTTTGCCTGAGGGACATTTTGAAGCAGCCTCATCAGAACAGCTCTAAAAATGTGTTTTTTTTTAATTAAAAAGAAATCTCTTAATTACATGTCATGCCTGAGCTCCATCCCCATCTCTGGGCCTCCGTTAGACTCAGAGAAAGGCTAAATGTTACAGACAGGATGAAATGCTCATGCACATATGATTGAGAAATAATACAGAAGAAAGTTAAACAGCTTGTCGCACCAGAGGACCACATAGCCTTCGCAAAATGCACACTGATTATTGATGGCAATTTAATAGCTCCTTGCCCAATATTACTGGTCTTTTTGGTTTCCTGCTGGTTGCCTTAAGGATTGTTCTGAATCCCCACAGGGTGGATTAGACTATAGTATGTCCAGCTAAATAGCTTTTGTTTACTGTGTTAACAAGGTTTTGGGACATGCTTAACACTGTTTTTGCAGGAAAGAGAGTTAATTTGTTAACTCTGGGCTGAGACCCTCCCTCTCAGATCAAATCTGAATTTCATTAAGTTTACACTGTGAGCAAGACGGTATTACATTTGATTAATAAGGGCCTTATATATTAAATTTTATCAGATTTATGAAAAACAGAATATTAGAATTGGAGGGGACTTAGAGGTCTTCCAGTTTAACCTTCCTCTTAACCTGAGAACATCCTTTACAACATCTCTGACCTCTGATCACTCATTTTGTGCACTTACTGCCTGGAAGTCACAATTTCATGAGGATGCCTGTTCCATATTTCAGTGGGTCTGTCTGTTAATGATAATAAACAACAACTGTTTTTATAGTTCTTTAAAATTGCAAACCTCTTTTTGCCCTATCTGGGCTCTTGTTGGGCACAGTTGCTATGAGCTATCAGTCAGATGGTGTAGGAAAATTGAAATCATGGGTAGACCAGGGGTCTAGGGCTGAGGCTGAGGAAAGGCCAGGCATCCTGTAACTAACTTGGATGTTGAGGTCCAGTAAGAATTTGAGGTAAATGGGAAAAAGCAGAGATGTCAAATATAGTGGATGAACATTAGTGACAGAATATTTCACTCTTGCCATGCTTAAAGTTAGGGTAGTTTTAATGTACTTCCAAGTATATCTTTGATTGTGATTAATTTTTTCATTCTCATCTTATCTGATCTTCTTTTAAGATAATGTCCTATATATGTATCTCCGTCTACTCATAAGGGGGAGAGTCTTTGCCGTGTCTTCCATTTTTTATATATATTATGTTATGCAGACTACATCTATCCTTGTATTGAACCAAAATCCCCTCTCTTTAACATCTATTCATAGGTGCTAATTCTGAGGGTAGACCTACAAAAATTTTCAACTGATGTTAAAGGAAAAATTATTCATAACACTTCTTAAAGTGTTAAGGCAGACTTTATTTGGGAGGACTATCACCATAGGTATAAGGAGTACAAAAATAAGGTTTTGCAGTAGAGGAGAGAGATGGGGCTCAAATCCTAATACAACAAGGAAAAGTAGGGATACATAAACAAAGAGCAAGGAGTGGGTCAGAGGATGGAAAATTACTAAGAGGAAACATCAAAGCTAAAGGGTGATTCTGGCTGAAATGACCTGACAGGATTCTTGCTACAGCCAGGCAGGATGATCAGATATCACCTCAGGGATGACGGAAGATGAGAACTTTGATCAGATAGCAGGGGGATCACATATCAAGGGTGCGGAATTCTGGCTAAACTGAGTTAGCAGGATTTTTGCTAAACCTGGGTGATGAAAAGATGAACATGGAAGCCCAAGAGTCAGGGCCTACTTGTGAAGAGAGTTGAGAGAAGCTTCACTAGAATGGAGCTTGGTCAAGGACAGAATCTTTGTCATCATGACCTTCCTGAGATTTCACTTCTATAAGATAAACGGCATTTTTGAGGGGATGCAGAAAATAGAGCATGTTTCTAGACTTTTCAAATCCTGCTTAGTGTCTTTGTTATCTCTTACCTACAATTCCTCCTTTTAAAGCAAAGAGCTGATAAATAAAACTTTTTTAGATGTGACATTTGCAATACATAATTAAGTGCAATGACGATTTGTTTGTCATAGAAATCTGTTCTATTTACTCCAGGAGCATATTTCAAAGTTTGTTGCTTGATTATGCTTATGGATAGAAATACTTAATATAAAATGTAATGGACATGGTAGTTTTTTTGGTTGCACAGTTGCAAGATGTTGCTACATTGCAAAGGAACACTTCAATTGCCAGTTGAAATAAAATGCTGTTATTTTTTTCTAGCTTAACCATTGTCAACAACTGCGTTATAAATTCACAGTTTGAGAGGTGGGGAGTACTGCTCAAACATTAAAGAGGGAATGTACTGCTGCTGAAGTTAATGGAGAAGTCAGATTTAATGAAGCCTTTATAGTTCTTTGGAGAAATGTGATAGATTTCACGAAAGACGTTATTTATAGACCAGCCTTTCTCTTAACTGAAGCTCAGATGCAAAATTTGAGGATGAATCTGTCTTATTCATGGATTTCTCTTGAAGAATATAGGATAATCTTGAAATCTTGAGGAGTAATTAAAATTGTGGCAAAAATGTCAAAGAGAGAGCAAGTCAGTGGTGACTGTGTATATACTTTAAATTTATTTGGGGATTTGGATGTATGCTAATATGAAACTAATGACTTTATGCTTCTTGATCTGTTACTCTCCTAGCTACTTACAAATAGTAAGTAAAATGACTTTTAAAAAATAGCCAGACAGTTTTTGTATCTTATACATAATTGAGAAATAGTCATTTGTTGAAAACTTTTCTCCAATAAGCTCCAAATTACTGTTTATTAATATAAATTCTTTTCTTTTCCCTATCACCATTCTGGTTTTTAATGAAGGGGTATTATTATAATCTTGGAGGAGGTGCTCAGAGTTATGCTCCACAGTTACTAAATTGTACAAGCAGAAAAGCAAAAAGATAATTACCAGAAATAGGTATCACTGCTGAGAAGAATATAATATGAAAAAGAATGTCCTTTAGCAATGAAATTTCATATCATGATGTTGACTATAATCTGAATCAATAATGCCCTTCGTGAGGCAGTGTTTCACCTTCTTTCTGAAAATCAAGATAACATTTACCCATCTTCAGCTTTCTACCACTTTCTAATTCTCTATGAATGTTCAAAGATATCATTTTCATGGTGACATCTGAGAGTTCTATTACTATCTTGGGATATTATTTATTTTTATCTAGACTTGAACTTATGCATGTATTTCTTCATGGAACCAAAAGAAGAAAAGATATATTTTTCTAAAATCCTCCTGTGGTTTCGTTTTTCCTTGTGTTTGATATGAAGTTAGATGTGTAATCGAAAGGAGCATAATGTATTTTTCACCTTTTAGTCATAGATTAGTTGTCCATTTAATGACCAATTCTTCATTGCAATACCCAACTAGGAAATTGGGGAGAAAATTCTGGCAGTAAGACGTGCATATCACAGAATATGAAATGACTTTCAAAAATTTAGGCTAGTGAAGTAGATAGATATAATGGACTGTTATAGAAGGCTAGTATGTATCAGAGTTTTACTTAAGAATAGCGATAATGAGTTACCATTCTGTGAATTATTAAGATCTGTATGCTTAAGATGATGTAATTTAGTTTTCTGTGCATGGCTTTCAAAAATAGTATGATCCCTTTTCTCTTTTTCTAACAAATGCAAAATCTATAGAAATGAAAATTAGCTGCAGCTGTGGTTTTATGAATGGTTTCCTAGAAACTACATAGAAGGAAACTAAATCCACAAATGAGTTTTATACTGCTCTTCTAAGCATGTGCAGGTGGCAGGTTTGTGAGTTTTCGCTATTGCTACCACACTACATTAAGTATATTTTATAAAGATGATGGTCATATTTTTTTTCAAGGTAACATTTAAATAAGTATTATCCTTATGGAATGGACAAATATACATGTTTTAGCAATGGAGGCTTTAGCAGTTGACCATTAAAATGAAATGCTCATTAATTATAATATTTACCTATTTTCATTGAGTTTTTTGTTGATTCACACAAACAAGGAACTCCCCTATCATCTTGCAATGCAGGATGATCATCATCATTTATTTCTTTTGTTAAATCCAGGCTTATAGATTCGTTTATATAAAGTGTGTTCTTTGTATTCTTTCTATATGCAAGTCATTGGCATGAATACTACGGTGAAAAAAATTAAAATAATCCAGGAAGTGTGTCTTTTTTAAGTTTATAAACTCCTTGGAGAGATAAGAAATAAATATCAGTAGATTGATAGCCCCTAGGCAATCCTAGGCAATTGTTAAATACATGATTTTTGAGTGCCGTAAAAAAGCAATCATGGTAGATGCTTATAATACTGTGCTACTTGAGCATGTCATATGCAAATAACCCTATTCTTTTCTTTGACATAATTTCTATTCTTATTGAGCAAAGAAATACAGAAAATGTAATGTATCTGGAATAACAATTAGGCATTTGATAAAGTTTCTTCTGACAAGATAGTGAGATATGGGTAGATAATTGGTAGTATATTTACTAGTAAATATTGGATTGACATAGCCATAAAGTCCCTGATTAAAAGGATTAATATCAGCCTGAAAGACAATTTCTAAGGGAGGGACTCTTTTCTCTGACCTATACATTACAACGTTATATATATTTTATACATTTCTTAGATGAAGACGTTTATTTACAAAAATATTTTTTACAAATATTTATTTACAAAATTTGTAGATGAAACAGATTCTTGACATATTCAAAAATGTCTTGACACACAGAATCAGGACCTAAAATACTGCAGTAACCAAGAATGATCCATCAAATTAAACCAGATCAATTTTAATAAACATCGATGCACACTCTGCACTTGGGTTCAAAACACACTCAAAATGTTAAAATACAGATAAGCAATATGAATGTATTTACTTATATGAATATGAAACAATATGAGGAAGACTCAGTAAGCAGTAAATTCTACATGAATGTTCAAGCTGATATGAGTAGTGTGATGTCAAACTGCTAATTCGAACTCACAAAGCTGCTTTATGAATGAATGTTTACTGTCTCTGCTAGTATATTGTCTATTCAATAGATTATATTTCTACCTTGATATCAATAGCTAACTCATTCCCAGCCTAGTAGAAACAAATTCACCCCCCAAATTGTCCATTCTTCCACTTTGACTGTTCTCGCAGCTCCTTTCTCCTCGATTGCTCAATGGAGAAACCTATGAGTGAGCCTCAACATCTTCACTCCTTTCGTGTAATTAGTCAATCTGTTGAGTGTATTCTGTCAACATAGTTGGAGCTATTTAGAGCTGGCTTGGAAGTGAGCAAAAATAGCAATATTTATTCATTCATTTATTTACCCATTCATTCCTTCATCTAATAATTTGAAAATTGCTTGTTGAATACAACCTAAAAGATTGTGTTTTCAAGGGTGTGTATCCCAGTAAGGAGATAAACATTGCAACAGAATTGGAATACAAAGTAGAAATTTTAAGTAACAAGAGAGATATATAAGTCGAATGATAATAACCATTGAAATTATTTCTAAAGCAAGTAATTACTTTACCACTAGTTAGGATGATAACAGAATTCATAGGCTTTTTCCCAATGCTGTCTGCTAAGGTTATCTTTTAAAAAATAAGTATCTCCCTTTGTATTGTAGGATAACAGTAGCTATTAAAGTAAAACTTTGGCTTTAGGCTATATCAGTTTTGATTGTCATTTTGATTTTGAAATGGCTCCTTATTACTTTATCAAATTCAATGCAAACAATAGTCCTTCTGAATATACATCTAAACTCAAAATGTTCTTCCTTATAAGTATAAGAAGAATCTGAAATTAGAAGAATGATATTACTCTTCAGAGATGGGAGAAAGATGTCAATTAGCAACTTTGGTGACTGTTTTCTATTCAAAATGTAATGGTATTTAGTTTTGGTTAAAAACTTCATGATACTGTAGAATAAAGTTACTGTAATTTGTGCCACAAAAACAGTTTGACTGGAGTTATTTTACTTTGACACAGGTTGAGGTAAAAAATAGTAATAATGAAAAGACATAAGGATAAGTACCCTCGTATTTTTTTATTGTACATATTCTTATACAGTTAAACACGCTCTAGAAACAGTTCAAATCTCTTCTGTATGGAACAAGTCTCTGATTGCCTGGACATACACTGTACTTTAAATGGCTAGAACATTCTCTTTTAAGTGATGCTGTGCAATATCTCAATGTAATAGCTTCTCTTAATTTCATCAAGATCTGATTTCACCCAAGCACTGTTGGAAACACAAACCTAACAAAAACAGCAGAAATCCTGTCACTGGAAAATACACAGGACAACTCAGACCTCTTGGGTGACTTCCACCTGCCTATTGCTTGTCATCGTTCTTAGCTAAGTTTATTAGAGGGCACTTAGTCTGCTAACAGAACTGATGCTGTTCCACTCACTGTCACCACTGTAGTCTTCGTCAAAATAACACTTCAGAAATAAAGCACAGTGATGTCCCCAAACAACTGCTAATCTGAAAGAAAGTCTGTTTTTTTTTAAGTTCTTTTTTCCTTGGCTAAAAAAAGCACTAAAACTATGTTAAAAGATACTGTAAGAAGAAAAGATATGTACCAGAAAAAAATTTCTGACATACAACAGAGTCAGACACCAGGATGTGATAAGATATATTTACCCTAGTCCAAAGTACAAAGAAATAGAATTAATCAACTTACTGGGAAATTGGGTAGCAAAGTGAATTTAGGGCATTATGACCACTGTAGAACAAAACTGTCCATATTTTATTGTATAGTAACTGGTTATCTTGACATTGCCTGTGTGCCTGTGTGTAGTTTCAGTCAGTGTGAATAGTTAGAAAGGAAAGAACCAAGTTTTAGTCTTCATGTGAATGGTTAGGGTGGAAAAGATGGAGCTGTATCCTATAATCAAAACGTATTAATTTTTTTTTAACCAATTAGGACTATGTATGTCTCTACTAAAGTAAGAAAATTAAGAAAAAAGCACAACTGTGCATTAATAAAACTTTGAGTAACATTTTCTCATGCTTTTGCAATTAATGTCCAGGATAATAAATGGTAATGCTCAGGAAATGAATTATGTTTTCTGACTTATCTGGCTCTTTGCCAGAAAAATCTTCATTTTAAACTTCTTTGAAAATCATTTTAAATGTATTGTTTTTATATTTTATATATGTAGTGTGTAAAAAGTTTACATTATACTATGTATGCACTTTTCTTTTCTTTTTTTGTGAGGAAGATTGGCTCTGAGCTAACATCTGTGCCAATATTCCTCTATTTTTTTTGTGTGTGATGCTGCCACACCATGGCTTGGTGAGTGGTTCTAGGTCCCCGCCTGGGATCCAAACCTGCCAACCCCAGGCCATGGAACCAGGGCACGTGAACTTAACCACTAAACCACAGGGCCGGCCCTGTATGGCCCTTTTAAAGAATGCTGATAAACAGCTGTGTGTCTACACTGACCTTAGGGGGAAAAAAAAAAAGATGTCATTGCTTTTGAAGACTCTCTGCAAATGTGTTACTCTTTCCCCATTGTTCCAGAGGTAGCCATTATCTTGAATTAGGTGTTATTTATGCTTTTGCTTTTCTTTATAATTTCTCTCTCTCTCTCACACACGCACACAACCACACACCACATATTCAGCTTCAAGGTTCAGTAAATACAGTGGTATTTAATGAATATGAGGTAACCCTTATTTGGTGATGAAAACTCAGGCAGCCTATCAGAGCTATTGGTCTGAATATCAGTTAAGGTTTATGGTATTGACAATGTAGAGTGCGTGAAAGAATTTTGGCTGAATGTGACTTGAAATTAATGATATTTCTTCAATGTTATTTGGCTAAATCTCTAATTTGTATTCCATTTTTAGTTATCTGCCTCTTTCATTTGAATTAAATTACAGAAATATATAAAAGTTAATTTATCTTGGTTATGGATAATCAAAGTTTAAATATATAGTGCTCAGTTTTTTATATTTTATGTCCACACATATATTTGTGTTACAGTGTGGCAATTCAATAGCCCTTTTCTTTTTCTAAACTCAAAACTGCTCAGGGAAAAGGTTTAAAACTATTTAAGTTGTGGTTATTCATGTTTGTTCTGTATTTGCATTTACAGTTTGTAAATTTGGTGTGCTTTGTCCTTTACTCATTATCTGTAACTCATAACTACAGACCATCCCCTCCCCAAAGGAAAAGAAAAGATAAAACATTAAACCATGGGATTTTCTTTTATCAGTTTTGTTTAAAAAATATTTGGCGATTGTGAAGTCCAATGCACATTATATCA
The DNA here is from genome assembly GCF_037783145.1 of Equus przewalskii. Taxonomy (NCBI): domain Eukaryota; kingdom Metazoa; phylum Chordata; class Mammalia; order Perissodactyla; family Equidae; genus Equus; species Equus przewalskii. The sequence goes on from NC_091850.1 coordinate 21,375,105, forward strand.
TTTGGATTTTGTAGTTTTGTTGCACCATTGCTGAGCCCACTTGTTACCACGGATGACAGACAAAAAAATAAATGAAAATAAAGTGTGATAAGTACGATGGTTAGAAGTTCGAGATTCAGTGAAAGGACACAGAAGCCTCACTTAACCAAGTCTAAAAGGATCATAGAAGGCATCTTTAAGCAAGAGATCACTCAACAGATTTGGAGATAACTAGGTTAAAGCAGGGGTGGGGCTGGTGTTCTAGGAGTGTGCAAGGAGATGGCATGACACTAGTCAGCACATGGCAAGTCACATTCAGGACAGTTGAAGAGTATAGCTATAGAGGATGCCCAGTAGGTCATAGCTCTGGAGATCTGGTGGTAGACAGGCTTTGATAATCAAAAAATTATTGGGGCCAGCCTGGTGGTATAGCGGTTAAGTTCACATGCTCTGCTTCAGCAGCCAGGGGTTCACTGGTTTGGATCCTGGGTGCAGACCTCTGCACAGCTTATCATGCCATGCTGTGGCAGGCGTCCTACATATAAAGTGGAGGAAGATGGGCACGGATATTAGCTCAGGGCCAATCTCCCTCAGCAAAAAGAGGAGGATTAGTGGTGGATGTTAACTCAGGGCTTCCCCCCCCCCAAAAAAAATTATTGCATTTTGTACAGACTGAAGATGGCACTTAGGGGAGCTTTGTCAACATAGTGTGACACTGCCATCATACTTTATATAGAGTCATTTCTACAGCAAGCATTTTGTAGCAGTATGTGTGGAGCACAGTGCACAGATTTTATTCAGTTTGTAACAGAGCAATATTTTAGACCTTATCTTCTAAGATTAACAATTTTTTTCTGTATGGATATAATGAAATGTTTATGGTGAGCACTAGCCAAAGCATGTTAACATAGCTTTGTGTGTTTCATTAGAATAAACCAGTTGTATACACAATTCCCTTTGGGTTCTGATTCTGTTCTATTATATTGAAAGGAAACCAATAGTTGGAATACATTTTGTCACTTTATGTTATAGACGCATGTTATTTTCTTTTTTGAATTTTAAGATCATATGAGGTTAAAAATGCCTACTAGAATTAAAAGGTAAATACACAGGAAAATATTTTCATCAGGAACACATTAGATATTATTATCAGATTATTATAATTAGGACATGTAGAATTTGAACTGCTCAATAAGAAAAAAATAAGAACACCAATAGCAAAATGTATAAAATAAAGAAAATGATTTGTATGGTATGAAATATATAGAAATAGCAAACACATGGTAAATTGTAAAAACACAGTAATAATAAAAATTCAATAAAACAGTAAGGTAACATGTTTCATTATTTTAGCAAATATGAAAATCAGAACAGTCAAAGATGGGAGAGTTTTGTGTGAAAAACTCACTGTCATACATTTTTGGTTGTTATAGTCATTGACATAAATCTTTGAAAAGTCATTAAGAATTCTACCTAGAGTCTGAAAATTTTTATACTATTTGGCTTCAATATTAGAATTCTATCTGAATGAACAAACAAAAGATACAGAGAAAGGTCTATTTTCAAAGATGTTCACCGCATCACTCTTTATAGTTATGTAGAATTGGAAAGAACCCAAATACCGTAAAATAGGAGAATGATTAAGTAAACTAGGGCTTATTCTGACAATGAAATATTTTGGAGCCTTGAACATAATTGCATACATACTTAAAAACATTGGGATTTTCTTACACTATTAAAGCAAATGAATAAATTATGTATTGAGTTTCCTTAAAATTGTGCAAAAAGTATGCATGTATATGTGTGGGTGCATGTGTGTGTGAAAAATGATTATCTTCAAATAATGTAATTGTGCATTTATTTTTCTATTTCCACTTTTCCATATTTTCTATTATGCATAAGTTCATTTTATACCGTCAAATGTCACTTAGTGACAGGGATATGTTCTGAGAAATGCAGCATTAGGTGATTTTGTCTTTGTGCAAACTGTATCTATAGTCTATAACATATATATAGTCTCTCTATATAGTCTCTATCATAGTCTGTACTTATACAAACCTAGATGGGATAGCCTACTACACACCTAGGCTATATGGTACTAATCTTATGGGACCACTGTCATATATGCGATCTGTTGTTGACCAAAATATTGTTATGCAGCACATAACTATAGTTTGAAAATAGAAAAGTTTGTAGATAGATAGAACACATGGAAATAAGAAAGGGGAAAAGAAAGCAATCAGGATTTATGAATGTCTACTATGTGTCAGAAGCTACGTGATTTAATACTTAAATGTATGGTATGGATATGATCTCCATTTGATAGATGAAGATAATGATATTTAGAGAAGTTTAAAAGAATTTGAGTTTTGTGAGACTGGTTTTTGGTTACAGACGGAAAGAGTTGGACCTGGTTTTAAATCCCGCCCTGTGGATTTAATAGACCTCCTCTTTCCATATTTGCTTCTTTATGACGTCAGAAGGCAGGGAAAGAATATTAATTTTTGCATGGAGGGGAGAAAGAAAGACCTTTGGCACCAATTAACATGTAACTTAGAAATGGTGTCTCACGGTATCTGAGACTTGGAAACTAGCAATTGGATCTAACTACTGCAAGTCTAGGCGCATCTTAAAATTGTTTCCTGGGGCATTTAATAACTTTGCTTTTCTTTGGTTCTTCACTCATTACGTGAAGTCTTTCTTTAATTTGTGTGTGTGTGTGCATGAGTGGGTGTGTGTTTCTGCCTGACCATACAAGTTTAATTATCTACATTGATTTTCCAATTTTAAAGTATCGCCTGGCTTCTTGACATCAACTGATATTTTTAACATTGCTTTTTCACGAATATTCATTGACTATTGCATATGAAGTAGGTAAACTCAGACTAAACCTTTTTTTTTGAGGAAGATTAGCCCTGAGCTAACTACTGCCAATCCTCCTCTTTTTGCTGAGGAAGACTGGCCCTGAGCTAACATCCATGCCCATCTTCCTCTACTTTATATGTGGGACGCCTACCATAGCATGGCGTACCAAGCGGTGCCACGTCTGAATCTGGGATCTGAACCAGTGAACCCCAGGCCGCCGAGAAGCGGAACATGTGAACTTAACCGCTGTGCCACCGGGCTGGCCCCAGACTAAGCCTTTTTACTGGACATTTACAAAGAGCATGGGGTATAACCTTACAGTTATATCAGATACCAGTTCCCAGTTCTGCCGCTTAACAACTATGTGATTTTGGGCAAATTATTTAGATTCATGAAATTTCATTTCCTGATAAGCAAAATTATGATAGAATTTATCTCACAGGGTTGTTGAATAAGTGATAATGTATATAGAGAGCATCTTAGATATTACTTTCTACTTTGCAGTTATTTAATACATGGTTATTATTATTCTTATTAATGGACTCAATATTTTTGATTTTATAATAAAAATAATATTTAGAATGCAAGGCCTTTACTTCATAGTAATTAGTAGATTCCTGTTTCCAAGGTGAAGAAACTCACTGCTTACTTTACTACTGAAAGTGTGAATTCAACATTTCTAAATGCAGATAAGATAGGAATTGGAATGACAAGATCACTCCCACTTAGTTCATTTGGATAGAACAAAACCCACCAAGAATTAACAACACTTCAAACTGTTAAATCAGCCTGGTGGCATTTATAGTAATTATGCATCTCTCCGCTAGCAACCATTAACTTAACTGTGCAGATTTGGGTTTTAGTAATATTGCATAGAAGCAGAAAAGTATAGCCTGTAGCAGGACCATTGATTATTCAATGGTGGTAACTCTTCATTCATATCACAGAGAAAGGAGGGTACCTTGACTATTTCTACTTTCAGAAAAGATCTATTAACCTTAGAGTCTATTACAAAGCAGGTGCTATCCTTTAGAGCTGACGTTTCCAGTTTCCTTTGTGATTCTAGGTACATTCTTTACATGGTTGTAGTCAAATGGCCAATAGCACAAAGGGCAAATAGAGAAAAGGCACAAAACAGAAGGACCAAACCAAACATTCTGGTAGCAAGGGAAGAAGATGGGGTGGTAACCTAGGGACTAAAGGATCTAATGGTATCTTAGTTTAACAGAATCAATAAAACAAAGAGCAATGAAGTGCCAATGTTTTGCAAGAGAATCAAGATCTAACATAGTTGGCAAAGGTGTTCAGACAGGGGTACTGTTCATAAACTCATAGAAAATATCTTTGAGTCAGGATTTTCCACATAATGACTTAAATAATAATTTATAATGCTCAATGGTGAAGCTTCCAGAATTTGGTAAAACTTGAGCAGATGACAAGCATAAAATCTGGACAAAATATTTTTTAAAAATTATTTGAAATCGGGGCTGGCCTCATGGCCGAGTGGTTAAGTTCTCACGCTCCGCTGCAGGCAGCCCAGTGCTTCGTTGGTTCGAATCCTGGGCGCGGGCATGGCGTTGCTCATCAAACCACGCTGAGGCAGCATCCCACATGCCACAACTAGAGGGACCCACAACGAGGAATGTACAACTATGTACCGGGAGGCTTTGGGGAAAAAAAAGGAAAAAATAAAATCTTAAAAAAAAAAAATTATTTGAAATCACTAGAGGTTAGTAAGAGATTAGATCTACTCTTAAAAGACAGGAACCCTTCAAGGGACTTTTACATTTGTAGTTTTTTATGCCCTAGAGCACTCCCAACCATAGTACAGCTTTGAGAACAGAAAGCTGCAACTTTACTAGCCTGGCTGTCAGAGGACAGAATTTGGAACTAAAAGAGAAGCTATAAATTTAAGTGGAAATCCTGAAAGGGAAGGATCTTCGGAAGGGATGAAACCCCCAAATCTTAGTACAAAATCTGCCTAAAACTTTGTCTGACCTATAAACTATGCATGTTGGTTGAGAAACTGTGGATGGGTTGCAGGGGAGCAGGGAAAAAGCAGCAGTTAGTAGTTGAAAGAACTCACTGGAGACTTTAGCTGCTGCCCATCTTGGGGAAGGCTGACTATGGAGATTAAGTTTAGATAAGTTGACTGCCTCTTAGGAAAAAAAAAGGATTTTTAGAGAAATGTAATAAAATCCAAATTCTTTTCAACTTATTATTCCTAACATTCCATCTCTAATAAAAAAATCAGTAAGTGTGTGAAGGAACAGGAAAATGTGACTTATACTCAAGAAAACAAGCAGTTAATGAAATATGACAGGGGCATGATTAAATTGTTTCAATTAGCAGATAAAAATTTTAGAGCGGCTATTACATTTTCAAGAATTTAAAGAAAAATAAGCACATAATGAATGGACTTCGATGGAATTTCAGCAGAGAAATAGAAACTATAAAAAGAATAAAATGAAAATTCTAGAGCTGAAAATACAAGAACTGAAATGAGAAAAAAATCACTGAGTAGGTTTAACAGAAGATTGGAGATGGCAGAAAATAAATAGTCAGTTAACTATGGAACTTATTCAATCTGAGGAACAGAGAAAAAGAAGATTGGAAGAAAAATTAACAGAGCCTTGCAGACGCTTCAAATGGTCTAGTATAATGTAATTAGAATTCCAGAATAAGATGAGAGAAGAATTGCAGCAGAAAAAAAATCAGAAGAAATAATAGCTGAAAACTTCCCAAAGGACATCGTTTTAGAGATCCAAGAAGTTGAATCACCACCAAGAATAACTACAAAGAAAGAAAGCCACATCGAAGCACATCATAGTCAAAGTGCTGAAATATAAAATTAAAGAGAAAATCTTAAAATTATAAAGGGGATAAGGGGAAGAACTGAAAAACAAAAATAACTATCAACTAGGACTCTGTATACAGAGACACTGCCCTTCAAAAATGAATATGAATAAAAATTTTTGATGTACAAGAACTGAGAAATTTCATCATCACCAGACTTACACTACAAGATATTGAAAAGAAGTTCTTAAGTCTGAAGGGAAATGGCACCAGATGGAGACTCAGATCTATAAGAAGGAGTAAGATCAGCAGAAATGTTTAAAAATAATCAATGTATATAATGTATGAAATCAATATGTATATATGTATACATATTCATATTGCAGACAGTATTTATTCAACTTTAACACTGAAAAGACAATGACGGAAAATGCCTTGATATTAAAAATAATTAATGACAAACAATTAGATTTATTGGATTATACATAGCATTTCTGAATGATGAGCTTGGCTTCTCTGTTATCTTTCTCGTCTGGGAGGATATCATTAAGGAATTTATTAAAACATTTTCATGCATTGTATAGGTCAGAACAAACATATTTCTTATGTTTGTGCTATAAGAGCATCTCCAGTTTTGTATTTCAGTGTAAGAGAGTCTAAATATCATTCAGCTTTTTGCTTTATGTAAAGATCATTTCCCTTATTCACGTTGATGTATGATTTCCATTCTTTTACAATAGTGGCATAATGCTATTTTTTTCAGTTTTATAGTGCATGATTTGGTTTCACAGCATGTAAAGCGTGGCATTGAGCAGAATGCTGATATTTTATTTTGAAAAGATAGGATTGTTAGGTCTTATTGTTTTGATAGCTTTGAAGTCATGCATATAATTAAGGTATGTGTGTGTTAAAATATATTATTGTGCTTAAAATGGTTTCTCACATTTTAAATTTTACACTTTGTAAGAAATGTTTCATTTGGACCAATACCTTTTCTTTTCTCTGCTCTGAAGAGAAACCATGTGCTTGTAACCAATTAAATGGGCTATTTAGTAAATGAATTCAAAGCATAAGGTTAGCTCTTTTATTTCCAAAATCATTCCTCCCAACCAATTTTGCTGAACCATTTGACGCGTGTTGAGCTTGATTCTTACTTTTTTTCCTTTTTTTGCTTGAATTGCCCTACAGGCTCTGTTAAGCTATACCCACATCTCCACCTTGCTTCATAAACTTTTATTAGTTTCTTACAGACTGTGTAATTTAGTTAACGTCTTTCTCCCTTTCTGAAGCATCTCAGGATTGCTCTAAAATTTCAGACAGAAGTGGTCTTACAGGAAACCCCTGGAAAGCACACCAATCCCCACCCACAGCCATTGATTTATTTCTTTCCCTATTTAAATCACCATCTCGGAGCACACAATGTGGACAGTGGGTAGCAATCATGGGTGGTTGAGAGCAGAAAGCTCTGCCTGGTAGAACTGGATTTTCTTATAAATCTCAAACACTTTTAGCTAATGCATCTTAAAGTGATGCCAGCATTATGCCACTCCTTGTTCTCTCTTCTCTCCTCCATTGGCCTCTTAGCAGATTGTGTCAAGCCCACAGAACTGTGCACTGCCATACTCCACCAGTGACCCTATTGTCGGCACTCTTATCTTCTGACGGGTCATGTAGTTTGCACAAGACACAAAGGCCCTTCCTTGACTTGTAAGGACTGAATTCCAGCTCAGGCTCTGCTCCCCAAGTTTTATTCACCTGGCAAGCTACCCAAAGGGGATGCTTTTTTTTCTGTTTTTTTTTTTTTTTAACGTCTATTAGTCCAGAGGAGGAGCTTTTCTCTAATTCTTTCCAGGCCCCTGGATAGGTTAGCTGTGCACGTATGCATGGGTATGCGTGGAGTTTTAGTATAATGAAAACACTTCCTACTCCTTACAATATTGAGTACGTTAATGAAGATATGAAGCAGCAGTTGTCCTCCACCTTGGACAGGCAAATCAGTGCACGTGAGTGCAAAGAGTCTCCAGACTCTTTGACAACGAAAGGAGGACCTGGGCTTTATCACATCACCTGACTAAGAGAAACTTGAAAGGGCGTTTTAGTAAGGCAGTTCCCTGGAATAAGTCTAAATTTGGGGCATGTAGAAGGGAACTGACTCAGAGTCCTAGACTTTAGTGAGATGATTTTGCTTTTATATATGTTTGTTAATTGTGTTTTTGAGTTACAGTGAACAAGTAAGGGTTTTTAGTTTTCGAATCAGTTCTCATTTAACAAATGGGCAATGTTTACTGAAGAGAAAAAGACTTTGCATAAAAAACATATGCCTCGTACACCAATGGCACTGATTCTCCAAAGCTTGTTCTGAACCTGACACGATTTGGAATTGTGTCCTCATGCAGCTGCTCTTCCCTTAAGCTCAAAATCTTCGCTGTCAAACTTCCCCTAAACTCATTAGGACTCATTTGTCTCTGTCAGTGACATGTTCTCAAAAGCCAGTTCATGCCAGGCTGCTTTGTCTCACAGCCACTTTGAATAAGGCCAGTTTTCAAGAAAAAGAGAACCTATGCTTTGGAATGCATTATGTCTCAGGGAATTACATAAATTTTTCTTTACAAAGTTCCGTTTGCAAGGAAAACTGCAGGTTAAGCACTGCCTAAATAAATTAAATGGCACATAATAAAAATATCCTTTCTATAAAAAAGTCAATGCAGAATACAATACTCTGGTCCAAATGAACATAGTAGAGAGATCCTGACCTTCTTGGCTGAAGGACAACGAATACTGTAGGATAATCTCTTAATACACAGTTTAGCAGCGCCTTAGTACCATATGCTGTGATAAAAATAAAACATATATAACACTCTTATTATTTCTTTTAATTCAAGGGTTGATTTTGTCTCATTCCAAGAATAGATGATGGATGGAGTGAATAAACCTAAACCCATGATCTGTAAATATAATTTCTCTCAATCTAGTTGTTTTATAAAAACAAAATTGAATGTAAGTGACTCCTAGGTGTTACTTTAGTGGCTATACTTTGTAGTGCCAAATTTTAATAGCTGAGGATTAAAGGTTGGAAATGATACTCTCTTATAAAGCTACAGTAAACTAATAAAGAAAAATGCCCACACAAAAGCCTGCTACAGTGATCAATAGTCTTCAAACAGTTCTGTCTGCTCCAACATAAAAGCAAATAAACTGTTGAAGCTACAAATTTCTATACTGTAAAGCATGACCACAGATGTTTTAGCCTCTCATGTTTTGTTAGGGTCTCTAGGCTCTGACTTTGAAGGCCCACAGCCTAGCGAAGAAGATGATATTTAACAAATAATTAAAGTGAGCTGAGTGCTAAAAATCCTACGAACCAAATGTTATAGAAACATAGAGGAGGAGATTAACTATGGCCTGGGAAAGGATTTCAGAGACGTCATATGGGAGTAGCATTTGGGAAAGTCTTCCTTGCTTCAAAAACCTTCATGGCCGTTGCTCAGCCTCCACAATACCTCCAAAGTTATCTTTGTAAGAAATGGACCGGCAGAGTGCCAGCATCGGATTTACAGCTTACAGGAAGACCTATTTCAGTGGGGAGCCTATTTTAAAGCCCAGAACAAAAGAAATTAGAGTAGAAGTGGTAGAAGGAGGGGACATGAGGAGAAAACAGAACATATTGGAGAAACATTTAAGAAGTAGAATTAACAGTGCCAATTAGAAGGGAAGAGTCAACAAGAAGAAAAATTTATAAGGGATTATTCAGTTTCACTGTTCCCACAAATTATTTATATGAAACAGCTGAATTTGGGGAGAAGTATTGATACCGTTTTAAGCATGATGATTATTGCTATTTTTTCATGTGATAATTTTGTGTGTGTATGAACATTCCTTTAATTTTAGGTGGATAAACTATATCCAATAAGACCTGCCCACTACCACCATCACGACTAGTCTCTACGTCTTCCCATGTTCCTCTCCTTCTGTGGATCCAGGCTGTCTGGGCAACTCATGTTTCCCTCTGTTAATAGATGTGTGACCTCAGAAAAGATACAGAAACCTCTCTGTGCCATCAATTATGTTACCTGTCAAATGGAGATGATAATAGTAGAACTCACAGGGTCATATGCATAGCGTCAATGCAAGATTTAAATTAGTTAATACACAGGAACTTCTCAGTTTACTTATGTTTTTGGGAAACAGAATTTCATTAAAGTTAAACTTTGTTATTTTGACAGGCCTCTGGGAACAAGAATGAGGCGTATTCTTCAGATCATAGTTATCTTGAAAGCCAAGAGCCTGAGATGTTCATGGGCTATCATTTATTTCACCCTAAACACACTCATTCGTAGAATCCACATTAGGATTCCATAATTATGAAACAGTGTGAAATGCATATAATCCTTCTTAATTACATGATGCCAATAGTTTTTGCCACTCCCAAAAGTCCCATTTATTTTTTAAAATTAAGTTAATATTCTGTCACTAATTGAAGGATAATTGGGTAAAATTAGATGTCAATCCCTTCAGATAGAGAATCACCTCTTCTCCACACAGAAATGTTTACTTTTTTTTGAAAGATAAAATTATTTTTCCATTTAAGTAATCTAAAAATGCTCCAAAGCACTTACAACGTTAAATATAGAATAAAATCATGCTCTCAAACTTGCAAAATGCCATATTTAAAAATGTAACCATGCATTTTAAAGTTACTGTAAAAGTTGGTAAGGTTTTATTTTTGTTTTTGTTTTTTTTTTAGTATCACTGTGTGACTTGAAGTAGGCCTGTGTTGATTTTTTTAGCGTATTTAGTGCTGTGTGATTTTAGTGATTTATGATTTAGTGCTGAAACTCCCAAATATTTTCAATTATGAGTGAATTGAGGAGTGGGATCTGATTTTCCTTAATATTCAGAATAGGGAGCTGAGAGGCAAAAGCCTTAACTGAGATTACATTTTTAGTAAACATTGGAGTCTGAACTCAACCCTGATACTCTGACTTCTAGGTCAGCATTCGTTTGTCTGCAGTATCGTTTTCTCAATTCATTTCTATTTTTATGTCTGCTTGTATAATAGAAATAGCAATACAGATAATAAAGTGTAAGTATGTGAAGAGATGAGAAAATCTAGAAATTTACCTTACTGCATCCTACATATTCTTTTTTTTTTCTTGAGGAATCTAGAGTAGCTACAAAATACTGTAATGGTCACATCTATAATTTGTCACCTTGATTTGGGAAGATTTAGCAAATTTATTGAAAGTATTAAAGATTAACCCAATTTTAAAAATCGAAATATTTATAATTGGTTAGTTACAATTAGTAGAGCTATAAAATTGCAAACTAAAACTTCATAGTAAAACATAAAAAGTGGCTTGGCAACTGTGGAGAATACTAGATTTCTTTAAGAGCTTACCTTATGAGAGAATTCAGCTGCTTTTGAATTCAAGTGAGTACTTTTGATTTTGCCTATTTAATTTGGTGTTCTGCCCAAGACACCATTTGGATCTGATCAAAATGACTTGGATTCAATACATTCCTCATTTCTGGATTTTTCCACAGTGATCGTTAATTACTGGTTCCCTCCCCCTGAGTTACACAGTGTTTCCTTCATTGCTTTGACACATTTTAGGTGAATAGGAGCCCTATGTCTGGAATAAAATACATCAGACAACCACACTATTAGAATAAACCTCCACAGAGACCTTGATCCTTGCCTCCACCTCTCAATTGTCTAATGGAATCATGACAATTGGCTTTATCTGGGTTCTGGCTTGCCCTCATTATTCATTATCTACCTAATTAGTGACTAATTAGCTCATACATATCGAAAGAGTAAAATAAAATACGCTGTATTTTTAGTGGAGTGAGAGAGAGGGTTCTGCTTTCTTAGAGTTAGTGTATAGCAAAAGGAGCAAATGTTTAACGCAAGAGATTCTTGAATTCATTGACTAGATAAAAATAGTATAACATTATGCACCACGATGAGCTTCTTCTTCTCTTTCAAGCTGAGTGAGAAAAAATCTTGGAACTTTCAGAAGCATTAGTTCAACTGGAATGAAGGAGAGCACAGATGACCTGTAAATGGTCTGTTTTTATTTTAAATCTTAAAAGTATAGGTTGATCTTTACTGTGTTTGAATTCATTATAGGTAAGATGTTTCTTACTCCATTTGTCTCTATGAAACTTTTAGATTCCATAAAGCTAATGGCACCTTTACTAAATCTTGTTTGCCTTTACTTTTATAATCATGTCTGTGATCTTTAATTACCATGCCAATTAGATTTGCCTTCAGAACCCATGATTTCAATTTTAATGACGTGGTCTATACTTTTCTTATCATTGAGACTCAAAATCACAAGCAACGACATTTTGGAAGAATTATCTTGTCATAGTTCATAGATTTTGAAGACAGTGTAGGTAGGCCCTAAGGCAAAATTTGAAAAGAGACTGCGTTTTCTTTGGTGTCTTTCCATTTCCAGTTTCTGGAGACTTTTGCTTATTTTTAACATTTATTAAGCAGCATGAGCTTTTGGAAGGTCCTTAACCTCCCTGAGATTTGGACTCCACAGAGATAAAAATTGATATAATGATGCCTGCTTTCTCCTCTTAAACTTGTCCAAAGAATCAAAAATCAAAATGGAAAATTCTATATTAGATGAGACGTATTAATAAAAATATTTATCAATCAGTAAAATCCAGTAACGAAAGTCAAGTGATCTACAGTACTGGTGCATATAGGCTAACAGTCAGTTCTGGTCTAAAACACTTGCTGTAACTCAAATGCTATACATGTGAAATATAAGCTATTAGTAACATTGTTCACAGGAATATTAATAGATGACTGTTAGAAGCGAGAACCTTAATTTATAAGCACAAATCAATAACAGTGGGATTTAAGGAAGATAGCCAGACATATCTGAAGGAAAAGTGTCCCTATAGAATGCATCATGTCAGATTACATAAGTAATTAATAGTTCTGTTCACTGTGTTCGAGAATGCACTGGCATATAGGTAGAGATTTTCATTGCTTAACCTAAATTTATTAACAAGTTTAAAACACTAGAATAATCCATCTCCAAATTGGCAAAGAAAGAAATGAAACTAAAACAAATTTATTTTTAATTTAAAATTTATTCATTATCTAGGATTATAGAGTATCCTTCGGTTGACAAAATAATCAGCCCTGACTTTGGAATCAGATATAGTTGGATTTAGATCCATCTCCACCATTACAGGCCATGTCACTTTCAGAAATTTAAGCTATTAAACATTTATTAAATATCTACTACATGCCATGCAGTGGACATATAAAAATTAGTATGACGTTCTCTGCCCTCAGTCTTCTCACATTCTATTCAGAGATAAACAAAAAAAGAGATAATGATAATGTAAAGGAAGTTTCTGGTCCCAAAGGAAGAGTATTTGTTTCAGTCTATGTGTAAAAGGATATGAATATCAGGGTGTGTGTGTTGGGGGGGGGGGTGTGTGTGTGTGGTGGGCAGGGAAGGAAAACTTTCTGGTAGAGAGCTGAAACCCAACTTGGGCTTTAGTCATTTTATTTAGCTTTCCTTCCATTCTCTGCAATTTGGAGGAAATAGCACTGAGCATACTTCTGGAGGACAGGAGGATTAAATGTGATAGTATACTAGAAGCCTATGTGACTGAGTATGACACCTTGGCTTGGAACAGACTAGAACCTAAAACAAGGCCCACAATAAGAAGATGAAGAACTGAGAAGGAAGACTTGTGTGAAATGGGAGTCCAGGAGATGTTGGCACAAAATCCCCAGCTCTGGGCCCCAGGAAGGAAGACATCTAGTCCATTAGATGAATCACGATAGCTGAAAGATAGGGGCAATGAAACAAATCAAAAGAAAGGATATCTCTGAGAGAGAGAATTTTTCTAAGACCAAGGAATCAGAACAAATGGTTGTGTATGGAAGAGCTGGTTGGCAAAGTCAGAGTTACCAGGCCTGGATAAAAGAACAGGAGTCTAGACTTGGAACAGAAGCAATGGTGGGACTGGAATAGGCAAGAGAAGGGTGAAGTCAAGGACCTAGAAGGCAACAGACACTATCAGGATGAAAAGTTTGACATGGTGCGTGGAGGCTGAAGGCTAGTTGCAGAAAGTAGGACCCATGGACACTGTCAGGAAAATAGTGGCCACTTGCTGTTATATCCTGGAGAATTTAGCCAAAGCTCCTTTATCCTTCCTGTTTAATGTAAACACTAATCTAGAAATTGAGGTCAGGACAAGTCTGAAGGAGGAACTGAAGTGTGACCCCAACAGTGGGAGAAATGGTTGGTAAAAACTGGGAATTGGAATCTAATATTTTATAGTAAATTCCTTGAGTCACTGAAAGTTAGCAAACAAGAGGACCCAGACTGAATATTATAGAGAGCATCTAGGGTCAAACCAGAGCAGCAGCGGACTTCAACCCTAGCCTGTGTGGGTGATTAGTTCTGTGACCTCAGGCAAGTCAATTACCCTCTCTCCTCTTCACATTCCTCATTTGCATTTGAACTTGGTTTGGGGAACTTAATAATGAGTTTCTAAACATATTTAATTTACTTTTTATTTCTTTGTTAATATTTATCCTGACTATTTTTAAATGGGATTTAAAGAAGCAATTGAGTTTGCACAGGATTTAAATACTGCCTACTATGTAAAATAATACTTTCTTCTTTATCTTCATCATCATTATTATGATTACTTGAGATGAATGTTCAAGTATCTCAAACTTTGGAGCAAAATAAATGTTGCCCACTTTTTCTTTGTATATTCATTGCAGACAAGGCCAATTTTCTTTGACAAGTTTAATTTACTATGAAAACCTGTTATGCTTCATATGTTTTCTTTTTGCGTTAGGAAAAAGGGAAACAATCAAGCTTAGGGTAACATGTGCATGTATTTTTAAATGTTTTTTTTCAGTTTACTAATGAAAAGAGACTCACTTTTTAAGAATTTCTCTAAGTCAGAGAATCTTCTTGCTGGCAGTGTAAGCAACGTCGACGAAAATAATCCATAACCAATCTATAAATGAAAATTTGGGTGAGTTTATTCTGAGCTTAAATTTTAGGATTATAACCTGGGAGAGTCTTTCCGCAAAGGAACAGAGCACTCCAAAGAAGTGGGGGTACACAGGATGGTTATATACCCTCAAAGAGGGTGTTTCACATATGATTGAAATGTCCCTCCCACAATATTCACAAGATTGCCCTGTCCGCACAGCACTTGTTGGACACAGCAGGTAGTGGATCTGCTCTCTTGGTGGGCGTAGCAGGAGGCAAGTCTATTGTCTCAAGCTGGGCAGTCACAGGTGAGCGCAGCAATCAGTTTCTAGCCTGAGGAAAGATACTTAATCCTTAAAGAGACGCTAACTTGGGAGGGGGAGGGAAGTTGCACCTTTATCTCAAGGGCCTTTTGCTCTTGCCATAGGGAATCTCTAAAGCAGATATACAATGCATGCTCAAGGGCCTCGGTCAGGCCCTTTTGGAAAGACAAGGTCAGGCCGAATTAGGTTTACACAAAATGGCTTCCTCATATACTCCAATATATCCTATTACTTGCCGTTTTTACGTGTCAGCAAAATTAGTTATCTCTTCAAATTACATTTCCTTCTAAATCACTGTGGTAGGAGAATAGCATGAATAATGCTTATACTTTGAGATCACTGCTGAGGGCCACCCTATGGTTCACTGTGCACAAATTTGAAAATCAATGGATGATTTAATTCAAATGAGTAAATCTAACATTAATTTTTTAAAATAGTGGAGATTTTGACCAAAGATTTTGAAGATAATTTCTATAACTTGTTAAAATTGTCACAGATCTTTAATTATTCATACAGTAAGGTTAAATATGTGGCCTAAAATGAAGCTGAAGGTAATAAAAGCAAAATCAATTCTGGACAGATGACTTTCGTAATAATTTAGGGGAATCAAATTAGAAAGACTATTAAGAAAGTAAATTTATATATTTTAAAATAATGGAGTAAAATGAAGGTTTTTAGCCTTATGAATATTAGGTAAGACAGGAACATACAGTTTAATGAAATTTCAAAGTCATTTAGTTTATAGTCTTTTGAAATTTAGGAATAATTTAAACTGAGTAAAGCAATCTCAGCCATGAACTGCTAGACTCTAGAAAGTCCTTAAAATCATCTGAGTTTTAGTTATATTGAAAGCCCTCTACTCTGATACTCTGTAAAATTACTCTGCCAAAGGTAATTCACTTCTTTAATAAGATGGTTGATTCAAGATTATTGAAAACTGCTAGGCTGTATCTTTGCTGATAATGAATAAATAAAATAAAAATCATTTAATATCTAGACCACATCAGTGGGATTCCTTGCTATTATGGATTGAATTGTGTCTCTTCAAAATATGTTGAAGTCCAACCCCCAGTACCTCAGAATGTGCCCTTATTTGGAAATTGAGTCATCACATAGTAAAGTTAAAATGAGGTCACTAGTGTGTACCCTAATCCAATATGACTGATATCCTTATAAAAAGGGATAATTTGGACACAGAGACAGACATCCACAGAAGCAAGCCGATGTGAAGAAACAGAATGCCATCTACAGGTTAAGGACCGCCTGAGGCCACTGGAGCCTAGGAGAAAGTCCTGGAACAGATTCTCCCTCACATTCCTCAGAAGGAACCAGCTCTGTCAACACGTTGATTTCAGCCTTCTAGCTTCTAGAACTGTGAGAAAATAAATTTCTGTTGTTCTAAGCCACTTGTGGTACTTTGTTACTACAGCCCTTGGAATCTAATACACTTGCCCTCTGTCTTCCTGTTAAATTTGGCCAAGGGGAGGCACCAGAAGATGAGAGGAGACAATAAAGCAAACAAGGTTGGGCGTTTGTTCTCCTTCTCCCTGTTGACAAAGACCCTTGGGTTGCCTGCACTCTCCTTTAGGGTGCTCTCTCCATAAAATTATCCCCTCTGGATTCCTGAAGCCATTCTCAATCCTTGCCTCTTCAAGTGCAAGCGTTCAAAGGACTCCCTGCCACTGCAAGGCTCAGCGGCATGCAGAATCTCTTACTGTTCACCTAAACCTTTCCTGCATCTTTTAAAATAATCCCTTAAACTTTTATGAAAGAATCTGCTTTGTGTGTGATTCTTTTTCTTGGCAGCACCTTGCCTGATACAGCACCTCTCCTACTAAAGAGAATCAATTACCCTCTACTTTATACACTATTGGACATTGTACATATGATAGCACTTATCCCAGTGTATCCTAATGATTTGCTTGAGTGAGTCTTTCCATCTATAAGAGAAATTCCTTAAAGCTACTTATTCTCCATTGTAAAGCCAGCACCCTATACAGGTTCTAGCATAATGTAAGTCCTCTAAGTATGCTTATTGAATGGATGCATAGATGAATATTTATTTTTAAAATGTTTGCATATTCTGTCTTATCCACAAAAACGAGACCTCAGGTAGCTAACAAACATAAGCATAATATTAAAAATTAGTAGGTGAAGAAATTAAAACTAAAGGATAATAAGGACAAGGAAAGAAACGTAAATGTAAGAATAAGACCAGTACATGAAATGTCATAATATGCTATGTACTTGCATGAGGTGGATAACAAATATGGTTCTATGCTTTCTAACAGACAATGTGAAGGCAGAAGAAAGTCAGATACATGAATCACAGCGTCCCTGAGTTAAATACAAACTAATTACTTAGTCTGTACACACATAATCCAGATACTGAGACCAGATGCAAATATTTATCTCCGATGAATCCTCATGAACAAGCGCACATGTCATGTAGTGAACAATGGCTTCATAATCCTCCTTCAGATAATTAAAAAGTGAGTTTCATAAGGATGTTTTTGCACCACACTCTCTTGTGGCCAATGGTAGAATGCCCAAATACTGTTCTGTAAAAACTATTCCAATGAAGCCAGCTAAGCCAAGCAATGTGGATCAGGTGCCCTGCCAGCATGGATTCATCTAAGCATACATCCACAGGACCAAGAACATATGAACTGCTTATAGTTTTGATAATGTTATAATTCATGCCCATAATATCTCTATCATAAATATTATACATAATTATTATTTTTCTCACTAGGATTTCAGTAAGTATTTTGTGGAAACGATATCGAGTTTTACAAGTACTAAGAATACAGATAACCATTGTTAACTGTTATAGATGAACGTTTGTTTTTACAGAAAGCCAGGCTATGAGGTAGAAACTGCCTATAAATATTTTTAACCACCTGGTTAAGTTTATTTCACACTTGACAAACAAACAGAGAGATAAAATGGTAAAAATGCAAATGTGTTTAAAATGAATGGAAACAAGCAAGTTTGTAAAAGCCAGAAAATAAAATTTCCCCTTTTGTCCCTCTTAGATTTTCTAAAACAGGTTTCAATGAATAATGAGATTTTGAGCTATTTGAGCTGAAAAACATTGTTGAATAAATAATTTTTAAAAAGCTATGTGATGAAATCTCACACTCTGCACATATTTATTTTTGCTGTTCCAGGGGGAAAAACATATTAGGAGGAAGTTCACATAATGCTCACTGTTTGCCCTCAAAGATTATAAATCCAATGCTTACAAATCTCAACATGTCAAAAGTAGAACTGTATGGCCCAGCTTTTGAACCCATCTATTAACAAATTAGCAGGCTTCCAGTGTGGAAAGTGTGTGTGTGTGTGTGCATGTCTCTGTTGTATTTACAGTATATCTTCTACTTGTCAAAGGAAAAAATAACATTTTTTCAGGACCCAGCAGCTTTCTTCCATCTCACCAAGGTGTCTTGAGGTTCTCGTGGTGTGGGTGATCATTGGTCTTTTCATTATCTTGATGAGTTAGGAGGAGAAAGCTCAAATTCTGACTTTCCAGTGTCATTTAGTCTCAGAAACCAGGCTTTGGCTCTTGTTTCTCCATGTGGAATCATTAAATTCCTTGTAATAAAATTCGTTATGCTGTCTATAATTAACATGGCTATCGTATTATATACACACACATATATATGTATAGTAGCATAATTTGATTTTGATAGTTTTCTTCTTGTTTTACTACTTAGCCACCAGGATGGTCTCAGTACCCTCTATGAAAATTATATTTATTATCTTCCCTAATCTTTCCTCACGTGCAGTTCTGATTGTCTTCATCTCCTGAAGGAAATGTCCACAGAATGGTTCCTCCCTGTACCTTCACTCATGCCAGCAGGGCCACAGCACCTACTTTGTTGGGCTTGCTTAAGCTGTTTGTCAGTTTTCCTCCATGTTCAATAGGACCTCCTCCAAGTTCTGCTTACTTTGCCCAGACCTTTGGTCATCCCTATGCCACTAGAAGCTTTTTCGAGTAGTCGGTGTGATCCTGTCAGTTCTCTGAGCAGGCTGCCACACCACTATGCCTCTGTCCAGGGTCTGACTTCTTGAACAATATGAGGAGACTGACGTGGACGTGAGCTTGAACAGCAGGCTCTTCAACTGCTCCATACATGTGGGTCAATGGGATGCCTACAAACTGAGTTGAGATTTTGCCCACAACAATTTAGGATCTGCTTTAATGCAAAGAGAAATAAATGATTGAGATGCAAAATGTTCTGTATCATAGATTACATTCTCAATAATTTTAGCCTTAAAACAATTAAAGGAATATTACCAAAAGTACTAGTTATCCAAAGAAAGAGTTAATAAATTACCCAGAAAGTCTCTAATTTAAAGAGATGTCCTCTCCTTTATATCCATTAAAGAGATGTAAATCCTCTAAGATAAGCTTGTTTTAAACTGTCACTTTGGGGAACTGAATAAATTAGCTTGTGATAGGAGCCTTTTAGCTATGAGCCAATTAAATGCCAAGTGTCATCAACCAAAACTGATTACTTAGGTTTAAGAGGAGTTTATCTGAAGTTCTTATTTCTGGCATACTAAGGAAGGTGTATCAGTAGGGATTTCATTAGACACCATAGAGCAAATACTCCAGATTACAATAGCTAATATTTTTTTTTTTGTCCACATTGAGAGAAGTCCAAAGATCGGCAGTGAAAAACTGTTATAGTGACAACACAATTACAATTTCAAAAGGGATGCAGTAATCTCCGTTTAGCTTTCTGAGCCACCATCTCTAGCATAGGGTTCTTGTCTTCATGCTTACAAGATGCTTTCTGGAACTTAAGCCATTATTCCCTTGTTTTTGTGATTGGTTTTTTTCCCCCAAGGAAGGACAGGTAAAGAGCCAATGGTAATAGGGTGCAGACCATTTGGGTCAGTCCTCTTGGAACCTCAATGCTAACACTTTGACTTCCATCACATAGACACTTCTATTTATATGACTTAGTATGAAATATAGTTGATGACAATAGCTACTGTGGAATTCAGTGCTAGAGCATTTGTCCTCTTGAGTAATATTTTTAAAGAGAGCCAACTCAATAAAACAATAAAAACATGCATAGGACATGACTTTTTAAAAATTTTTGAGTCTTATAGGAAAAATTAGATTGTACAGCTCTACATTTTACCCAAATTATTGACTATATAAATATCAGTAAATTGATATTGTATTACACTAGTATGTTAATATCTACTTAGGTCTGGAAACTAGCCATATGGAGCTAGCTTTCTGATATTTTAACCTGAAATTAGATCTTGAACCATAAACTGGGAAAAGAAAAAAGATTACATCCTACACAAGTGCTGTTCAACATTTCTCTAGAGCTTTAGACTACATTAACTATATCATATTCCAGAAGACACGGTCATTGATTCTTTAGAAGATATTAAGGAGTTCCTAGCAAATAGCATTTTATTAAAAAATGACTTTGACCAATGGAATATATAAAACAAATTATATATGAGTGAAATACTTTTGGTCTATAGCCAATGAGACAACAGAGAGTTTTGAAAATAGACACTGAAGAGATAGGGAATCCATCTAGGAAAGCCAGCTAGTTGCTCACACAATTACAGAATGTGAGTACCTTATATGAGGATGAAGATCTTATGCTTAACTTCACAGGCCATGAATTAAATTAGGCTTCTTTTTATGTAACGTATTAAACTCAGCATTATAACTTTCTAAATAAACAATTTTATAATAGTGTTATATTTACAAAAAGTTGCAAAGATAGTACAGAGAGTTTCTACATATCCCCTACCCAGTCTCTCTGTTGATTAACGTCTTACGTAGTATGGTACAAGTGTCAAACTAATGCACCAATATGATATATTATTATTAACTGAAGTCCATACTTTTATTTGGATTTGCTTAGTTTTTTAACTTAAGTTTATCTTTCTATCCCAGGATCCCATCCGAAATCTACATTACATTAAGTCCTCATGTCTTCTTAGGCTCTTCTGGACTGTGACATTTTCTTAGACTTTCCCTGTTTTTAATGACAGTTTTGAGGACAATATTATATAAAATGTCTTCCAATTGGGGTTTGTCTGATATTTTTCTCATGGTTAGACAAAAGTTACGAGTTTTGGGGGAGAAGACCACAGAGGTAAAGTGCCATTCTCCAGTGGTACATTCACATGAAGGGTACATGCTATGAATATGGCATCAATGATGATGTTAACCTTCATCACCTGGCTGAGGTGGTGTTTTTCAGTTTTCTCCACTATAAAGTTCCATTTTTTCTCTTTTACCACACTGTACTCTTTGAAAGGAGGTCACCATGTGCAACTACACTTAAGGGGTGGGAAATTATGCTCCATCATTTTAGGGGAGTGTATCTACATAAATTATTTTGAAATTCTTCTGCAAAGGAGATTTTTCTCTTCTCTACCATTTATTTATTGATTCAATAAATTATTTACATTATTAAAGGCTCATGGATATTTATTTGTTACTTTGGATTAGAATCCAGTACTGTGTTATTTATTTTGTTGTTTAAGTTGTTCCCGTTTTAGCCATTAGGAGCTCATGGAAAATAGCATTAGAAACCAACATCTAGGCACTCGGTGTGCTCATTGCTACTGAGAATGTTATTAACTTTTGTAAAGTAAACTAAAAAAATTTCGTCAAACTAAGTAATTACTTAAAACATATTACCCAAATGATAAAATCCAAACTCCATTAACCTGAGTGGCAGAGGTTGTTCATTGTCCTCCAGAATTTAGTTTCTATTTTGTTCCCTTTAATAGGACCTCTAAATATTAACTGGATCTGGACATTAACAATAAATCTTACATTTCTAAGCCCCCTTTGCGATTAGATGTGGCCATGTGGCAGTTGTTGAAAATGGAATGATGCCGATATCTTTAAGTATCCTTCTGGTCCTTAAATAGAGGAGACATCTCCTTCTTCTGCCCTTCTTCTTTTTGCCTGGCTGGAATGTGGATCTGATAGTGGGAGATAGAGTGGCCATGTTAAGTATGACAACATGATAGAAAGAATTGGGTCCCTCTTTTTCATGTAATCATCATACCAGTCCTGGGATGCCAAACCTTAAAAGAGAGGGACATAAAATTTTCTCTTTTAGTCCTTTGTTATTTGGGTCTTCCTGTCACTCACACTCAAACCTAATTCTAATTGTATTTGGTATAACAGATTTTTTATGATATGAATCTTTAATACATCTTGACCTGTTGAACACAGCTTCCCAGTTCAGGTAATTATGTCTTTTAGCCACTTACGTCTAATTAAATAAAGATTTATTAAATACCTCCTGTGAGCCAGGCTCTATAGTGGGAGCTAGGAAGCAATTTAAAAATGAACAAGTTAGAAAGAGTCCCTGCCCTATTGAGGCTATATGCTCTTCGTATAGTGGGAAATTTCCCAAACACACAATTCAATTCTTATGTCATATTTGTATACATGCCTCTACTTGAGATGCCCTTCACTTTCCGTTGTCTGCATAAAAATTGTCTAATTGTTTGTTAAGACTCAGCTGAAGCATTACCTCTTCAGGGAAATCTTCCCTGACTTCTCCAGAAGTCTTAGTCACTCCTACATCTGTGCTCCTGGAGCACCTTCTATAAACCTTCAATCTCAGTATCAAGTCTTACCATTTATCTGGTAGACCACAAGCTTGAGAACTGATTGCGTATTTTCATTCAAGCATTGTTGTATCATCTACTAAAATTCTGGCAGATGCAAGATGTTGGTATAATTTAACTTTATTAAATTACAGTGGATGACATTCCATTTGAAAGAAGGTAATATTAGTATCTACTATGCTATCCAGGGAACTCCCTTTGCCTTATCAAGGTTGCAGAAAAGCTCAATTAGTGATCAGAAGTTTGCATGATGATTCTAGATTCAAAATACTGTGTGGCTTGGAGGGTGTTTGAACCAGGGCATGTTGAGGTCTGAAGAACAATTACTGTCCACAGCAGGGTACTTTCCAAGGATCATCTTTTTTAGATTCCAAATTGTATCTCATTGTAATGAAAAAACAACAAACTTGAAAATCTCTCATAACAGCAGCATAGATAACATGTCAATAGCTCTAGCATAACCGTTTTCACGCTCAAATTAGAATATATCACTTTATTTTAGTTGAAGACAAGTTGAAATAATTGGCTTGCATTTTGCCTTAGAAGAAGTCCTATCTTTAAACGCTGGAATCACACTTAGCCCACTGAGATGTTCCTACTGTGAGAGGCACATATAAACTGAGAAGAAGGAACCTGAACATTTGTGAGCACAGTTCATGCTCACACTGCAGCATACAGGCCTGGAGTGTGGCAATGACTGGAATCTTCTGAACGGTTCAGATGCTTGCTTTCTTGCTCTCTCTCTCTTTCATTCTTCCTTTCTTTCTTTCTCTCCACTGCACCTCTGCTCCCTCCCTCCCTCCTTTCCTTCCTTCCTTCCATTGTTCTTTCTCTCTCTTCCCCAGCCTGTGAGCATATATAGTTGAATTTGTAAGTTTAATATACATGGGATGTACTCTATCATACAGCTTTATGTAACCCAAATAGCCTAAATGTTTCTCACTCCTCTGAACGGCTAAATCTCTTGGGTTCCTTTCACCTCTGGGATATTACATTTATTGGGTGGTAATCTCACTGTTCTTCTTTGAGTGGAGGTGCCCTCATTGTTACAAAGTAAAAGATCAATTTAGCAGAAAAAGGGAAGGCTGAGCATATGTTAAATACTAGCATTAATAGTAATAATTTGTAAGACTCAAAGAAGAAGCAGGTTGTGTGTTGATCACGTTTTAAGACCTCACTCAGATAAAATACCAAATGAAATGATGATAAAAGCCATTTGTTCACCAGCTGTAGCTGTTTTGACTTTTGGAAGGCATCAGTCTGGAAGCAAAACCCTTGGCCTTGTGGACAGGCTTTGTGGTTTCATCTGTAGTTTCTCAAACTATTACTGCCAATGCAGCCCACCCTTACTCTCTGAATGTCTCTAATTTACCCATCATCCATTAAAACCACCCTTTATCTTCATTAGTAAAGTTAAATTGTTGTCTAACATTAAATCACACACATTCTATATAGGAAAGTCTGACCTTTAATGAGAATGCTTGAAAATGCCAGGCCCTGTGTTTTGAAGCTTTTCCGTGCTGTCATTGTTAGTACAACATGCCCCTGATCTTTCTCTTCTTCTAGTTTTTCCCAGAAAAGACAAGGCAGAATGTTTGATTATAGAAACAGAAGTAATGCTGAATATTTTGGGAAAAGTTGGCCATCTAGCTTCTGGTATTTAAATTACAAACAGGTGAAAATTATGAACATGGAGACTAATTTGGATTGTAAGACAGGTGCCATAATCTGACTCCTCATCGCTTTCAAAAGTAGGACACAGAGGCTTTTGTCTGGGATTTTTCTGTAGTCCTACTTGGAAGTAGGAGAAAAACAAGATGACCTTTAAGACATATTTCCAACTCAGTAACCATCACACGAACCTTAAGCGTTAGCAATATTCCTACTTGCCAAAAGCTTTCACAGTAGGCTTTTTAAAAGCTAAGATTAGAATTCACTGATTTCTATTGCCCTTTTAGTTTTCAGCACTTGTTTTCTGATATGTTGCCATTCTGCACACAGTGTTTGTATTTACCTTTGATTATTACTCTCAGAATCTATAAAATTCCAATGAGTTTTTGGTGAAATTCTGATGATATATTTTTCTGGAAACACATGAAAGTATACTGTAGGTCCTTTTAAAGTCAGGATTAAATATTGGTAATGAATGATTTTTAACATGGAATTATAACATAGTAGTCAGAAAATGCTTGCTTTTGTATTTATTCAACTAGTGGTGTAGCAATTTGAGGAGTCAGTGCATGATTTTTAGTTAAAACATTGATCTAGCACTTTTGTTTATCACTTGTGTTTTTGCCCTTCCAATAATAAAGGCTTGAAAACCCTCCTTCCTCACTTTCACCCCTTCAGTATATAATCCATGGGTCCCCTTCAGACCACGTGAGGGTGCTCCCTCATTCTCAGTTTGCAGGGTTGGAATGTTTCTCACTAAAACGTGTTTATTTCCTTTTGGAAAAGGTGTTTCTTCATCGTGGAGATCTTTTGTAAAGCTGTTTTTTTCTGTCACATTTTCCGTGGAACCTTGGAAACATTTCAAAATCTCAACAAGGAGCATGAAATGGAGTGTGCTTCCCTTCCTTTCCCATCCTGTCATAGCTCGCTTAGCTGCTGCTATGGCAACAGACTGGCAACAGTTGTAGAGGAAACCATGCTCAGACTAAGGCCAGATGGAGGGAGTGGGTGCCGGTGGCAGCATCGCAGGGAAGTGGTGTGCAGCAGTGATGAACTGAACTTGGCTGGGTTCCTCTCCAATAGATAGACAAGAAGGAAAGGGAAGGAAAAGGGCAGAAACTATGGGGCCTCGCATAAGCTGAGCAATTGTTCACTTGAGTGTGGTCCATGTTAATGTGAAATCTAGATTTCCTACTTATTTTTTTTAATGATGTAAAACATGCTAATATGTATATTCTATTTTAAAAAACCCAGCTTCCTGCTGTGACTTCTGTACTAATTGACTCACTATGAAACATTCCCTCTACAAATTAATTTTTTATCCTATCTCCCCAGCTTCATGACTAATGATCTCCTAAATTCTTATTATTAACAATGTATCTCTTTATTATTGATGGTGAAAGTGGGACTATATCTTTTCATTTAGAAATGTCACCATTGGTTGGCAGTTTTGTAGCCGCTAAATGTATAACATTTTCTGTTATAAATATTTTTAAAGGTGTTTCTTTAGAGTTAATAAGGATTTTTGTTCTCAATGAGCTTTTATGATATAGTAATCAAGATTAATATTAAATGAATGGAAAAGAAGAATAACAATAGATTTAGTGATGAAAACCCGATCTCTATGGAGAGCTGTACTTTCAAGCAAACAATTTGTTTTCAGGGAGAGGTTTTAAAGCCTTTCCAACTCATGAATAAAGAGGGAAATAAAATAAAAATGAAACAGCGGCTGGCCCAGTGGCATAGTGGTTATGTTCCCACACTCTGCTTTCAGGGCCTGGGGTTTGCAGGTTCCGATCCTGGGCACAGACCTACACACGGCTCATCAAGCCATGCTGTGGCAACATGCTACATACAAAATGGAAGAAGATAGGCAACAGATGTTAGCTCAGGCCAGTCTTCCTCACCAAAAAATAAATAAATAAAACAAAAGATTTTTAAAAGGATATATTTGAGTTGTAATTTCCTCTTTTATTGATAAAATACAACTTATATTTGTTTCCTAAATTTTTTTAATTTTATTAAAATGAGAAAAACTTAGAAAATAGAGGTACAAACATATAATAATGTGATCAATTATTAATATTTCAATAATATTTCTTTATCTTTTCAAGAAGTTTTAAATTTAGGATCAAATTTGAGATAGATTTTGTTTTCCAAATGGCTGGTGTCAGTTAGCTTGTAACTGGCATCTGTGATTTAGTTGACAGATATGAAAATGTAGTTGTTTGTAGATTGACTCCTAGAAGTAAAACATGTAAGTTGTCTTAAGAAGAGCAAAATAATTCTTTTTCCAAAAAATTTTTTCAGTCTTCACATGGAAAATGATGATCTTACTGTCTAAGTTTGAACTATATTTTAGTAGAAATAAATTTAATCTGTAAGTAAACTTTATGATTTTTATAGTGAATTGCAATTTTTATTTATCTAACAGAATGAAGAATTGCCAATTTTCTTTCATTTAGTGCATATAGCTATACTATCCTTCTTACTTCAGCAAAGAGAAGGCAAGTGAGATTTCACTTTAAATTATTTAAGTTTGAACTTACTAAGACACAATGATACCCTTATTAGGTCAGGTTAATGACATGTGGATGCAAGCTCAATTAGCCAATGTTCCTTATTTCTAATAGGCGCTCAATAATAGTCATATTATGTTGATGAAAAATCAAACTAGCATTTGAAAGTGGTAAAATGTTATGTATTTCCTTTTATATATATAAATTATATTATATATATGTTATTAATTTATGTATATACACATTTTTAGTGAAAGTACAGGGAATAATATAATAACCTTCCAGATGTGTACTTTTGTAGTTGGTGTTTTAATAGCTTTTGCTATATATGTATGCATCCATTTTTTAAAACTTTTTATTATGGAAATTTTAAATGTGTTCAAAAGTAGAGAAGGGGATAATTAACTTTAATTTATCCTCCCCTAGTTCCAACAATTTTCAACTCTTGGACAATCTTGTTTCATCTATATGCAAACTCCACTCCCCATATGATTATGAAGAAAATCCTAGATAAAATACCATTCAATTTATAAACATTGAATATATAACTGTTAAAAATTGGTATTTATAAAATATTATCATGCCTAAAAAAATTAATAATATTTCTTTATTTTCTTTAAATTCAGTGCTCAAATTTTCCTTTTTTTTAAATTTAAAGCTTTTTTCTAATCAGAATTCAAAGAAAGATATCTCCTAAATATCTTTTAATGTGAATTTAGATCTAAAATCAATCTCTATCTCTCTCTCTTTCTGTGCCTTCTTCCCTTGCTGTTTATTTGTTGGAGAAATCCACTCATTTGCTTTTAGAGTTTTCCAAGTTCTGGAGTTCGCTGATTTCAAAATGTTCTTTTCCCTTTGTTAACTTTAAACTGGTAGTGAGATTCAGGTTTGATTTTTTTTGGCAGGAAAACACCACAGGTGGTGGTGTGTACTTACATCAGAAGGAGCATAACGTCTCTCTCGGTGATGTTAACAGCCACTGCCTAAATCCATTATTTCATTAAAGGTTGCAAAACAGTGATATTCTAATTCACGTACTCTTTCATTTATTTGCCGAATACCTAACATTTCATCAATTGTCAACCTACAATAAGTTTCATACAGGAAGGGACAGATGAATGCTTGTTTATTCATTTAAACTGTGTTGTATTTTATCATATGTGTGTACCAACATTTGCCTTCTTCCAATATTTTGTAGATATAAACAATACTGCAATACAAATTCTTATGCATGTTTTGACAATTTCTACTTCAGGATTGCCAAATGTTTCTCACATGCAGGGCATAAAAATTTCTTGTGACCCAACATTTTCTTGAGTTTTTTTATGCATTACATGTTTCTTATTATTATTCTTGCTATTTATCTCATGGGTATGGAATGATTTATCATTATTATTGGCCAACTTTTGTTGAGTGATTACTATACTCAGGCCTTCCTTTAGATATTTTGCTGGCATAATTTTATTTAATTTACATAGCAATTTTATTAGGTATATAGTATTATTATTCTGAGTTTACCAGTGGGAAAATGTAAGGCTCAGAAATATTAAATAACTTGTACATAGCTAGTAAGGGGTAGAGTCAAAATTGTTTGACCCAAAATTGTCTTAATCATTAAACACTAGTGAATCCCATTATTGTCTGAATTTGCATTCCTTGATTACTAGTGACATTGAACCTTATTTCATATACTTATTGGCTATTCTGATTTCTTTTATGGTACTTACCCTGTTCATATTCTTTACCATTTTTTTCTCTTCTTAGATCATCTTCGCTTATACATTAACTTCAGTTCAACATCAACCTCAGTCCATCTATTTACCATAAGTCCTAATTTTGCCATTTTTACAGATAAATATTGAATAAAAGTGTAGTTATAGTAAAATCCTTCCTGTATATTTGGATTTTAATTTGTAAGGCCATATCCTTCTGAATCTTGAAGAGGTTATTCAAATATACCTCAAGTGTGACTGATAAACAATAAATGATATTGTAGCTTTTGTACAGTAGTCTTAAGATTGACATTATCTTTAATATAATGCAAACAATATATTGTAGCTTTAAGCTTCAAATACATCTAAGCTAAGTAAATGTTCACCACTGTGTCAAACAATGTAGCAAAGAGAATAGGCTATTAAAACATTATCTCTATCCTGAAATTTACTATCTGGTTGAAGGGGCAATTCCAACGCAAGTGAAATTATTAGGGAATAATTTAAAGGAGCGTATAATCACAGTCTGGGTAATGCGGGGCATGCTATAGCGCTATATTAAAAAAAATATATGAAACAGGTTTCAGAAGAGTTTTCAGTTATTTTAATATTTTCTTCTTAGGAAAGTAAACATAACAGGAATCTAGCGTTAAATTAGTTTTTAGCTGTTTAAAAATAAAGCTATTCAATATTATTTTTTGAACATTCCTTCCATCCCAAACTCTGGAGATATAATGATAATTAAGATATGCTTTTCTCTCAGAGTGCACTGTCTGATAAAACAAAGTAAATGAAAATGAGCTGATTTTAATAAGCTATGTATAATCGCAGTTCATGCTCATTATTTTTATGCTATAAAAATATTGTAAGGTTATCTATTGGAATGTTACCAGTGACTACATATTTGAAGATGGAAATACGTGTGTGGTTCAATTTTTTACTTTCTTCTTGGATAATATTTATATTTTCAAAATGCCTTTTATGATCCTGCATTATTTTCAAGGAAAAAGAAATATTCATTGACAGAGTACTGGTTAAATGAATTTTAGGACATCCACACAGTAAAGTACTATTAAACTGTTAAAACTCAATTGAAGCCATTTTCTATATGTCAATAAGAAAACCTTCTTGGGTACAAGTGAGAAAAACAAGGTAAATAACAACATGTAAGTTTTCTTTTTTGTGTTTATTTAAAAAGGGTGTGTGTGTTGTGTGTATGTGTGTTTGTGTGTATGTATTTGCATTAAAAATTCTAGAAACGCAAGAAACTATTGACAGTAGTTATCTCTGCAAAGTGGCTTTGGAATTGCCTTTTAAAAACTACAGACTTTTGGGGCCAGTCCCATGGCTGAGTGGTTAAGTTTGCACGCTTCACTTTGGCTGCCCAGGGTTTCACTGGTTCAAATCCTGGGCGTGGACGTGGCACCACTCATCAAGCCATGCTGAGGCAGCGTCCCACATGCCACAACTAGAAGGACCCACAACTAAAAATACACAACCGTGTACTGGGGGGCTTAGAGAGAAAAAGGAAAAATAAAATCTTTAGAAAAAAAACAAAACGAAAAGTACAAACTTCTGAACTGTTTATACTTGTTAAACCATTTGCTATCAGCTATTTTCATCATAAAATATAATATTCCTTAATCAGCAGGAATTCAAGATATCTGAACTATTTGTTTTATGGAAACGATGCTATTAATATAGAAACAAAGATATACTTTAAATTTGTAAGCAAAAATTACTACTGATGTCTTAATGAGAATATACGTGTATTTCTTCATGAACTGTGAAGAATGAAATTCCAGTATCCTACAGTATGTGTCCTTGTGAAAGTTAAAATGATCTAGGTGTCCCCTCCGTTTATCACCTTCCAGTTTAATCTCTGGG
This sequence comes from Equus przewalskii, assembly GCF_037783145.1. Classification (NCBI taxonomy): domain Eukaryota; kingdom Metazoa; phylum Chordata; class Mammalia; order Perissodactyla; family Equidae; genus Equus; species Equus przewalskii. Next base: position 21,405,494 of record NC_091850.1, read on the forward strand.
TATTTCATTATTTGATGCCCATATAATTATGACAAATTTCAAATCATTGTATACAAGTTTTGTGTGTTGGTTATTAATATTCTTAGGAAAATAAATGCATAATTACTTTTTTTAGAATAAGAATCAGCAGTGATAGGTCAGAATATTTGACTGAGCTTAACAATATGAATTACTATAAAGATAAAGCATATTATTAGATCGTTTTGTAATAACATAAATTTCGAAAGGTATCCACGAACCCCTAGATGACACTAGATACTTCAATGTTTAAGAAAAAAAAAATCTCTCAGTTATTTTAGAGAATTTAACACATCACATTTTTCGTATTTCAACTATAATAAAAGTATCGTTTCATACGTTTCCCTCAAATATGTTCCAAGACATTCTTGATGTTATTTTTAGCATAATTTGATTGAAGACATGTAAAGGATTGAAATAATAAGGCGTCCTTGGAAATAATTGTAAAGATCTTAATAAATACTTATTTTTTTCTACTATATCTTCACTTTCATTACACATCTCCCTCCAATTTTTCTTTTTTTTTTTAAATGGTAATTTTATTGCTATGTAGATTCTGTGAATCCAAGAAGCTTGAGGAATACAGTGTTCTCTCTCTCTCCCTCTTTTTTTTTTTTTTTTAAGGATTGGCACCTTGGCTAACAACTGTTGCCAATCCTTTTTTTTTTTCTTTTCTTTTCTGCTTTATCTCCCCAAATCCCCCCTGTACACAGTTGTATATCTTAGTTGCAGGTCCTTCTAGTTGTGGGATGTGGGACACCACCTCAACGTGGCCTGACGAGCGGTGCCATGCCCCTGCCCAGGATCCAAACCCTGGGCCACCACAGCGGACTGCGCGAACTTAACCACTCGGCCACGGAGCCGGCTCCTCCCTCCGTTTTCTTATTTGACTCCCAAAACAAGATAATTTTGAATGCATTATATTTTTTTAGGTGCTGTTCATTTCACATAAAGGAATCAATTAATAGGGTATTTGTAAATTATAAAATTAATGTCAAAATACTATTATCAAAGCATTAATTACATTAATAATTGTGTGCCATAGAAAACATTATCAGTAAAAGCTAAACATGAGTGTGCATGTAACAAAATGAGCTTTATCTTATATAAAGCTTCACCAAATGTCCCTTTCTATAATGAGCTTTATTATGTTTAAATTTTAATTTATTCATATAATAATACATTTGATTTAAAAGAAGTTTTTAAGAGTCTATGTTATGTAAGAGATTTATATATATGTATTATATTATAATATATTAACATTTAACTGTCCTTTAAATGTCATTTTTCTCATTAATTTATTACCAAGTATTTCTGTAACAGATAGGGACTTCTTTTCTATCCATTTGGTTTAAAGTTCAGAATAATTTAAAATTCAGCAGGCAAAGAAGTAATTTTTAAAATTCACAATATTCATTTGCTTTTTGAAAAAGTCAAATTCCCCTTTCAATTAGGATTCTGATTTTATTTCAGAAAACTTACAGTAACAACTATTTGCAATATATTTGACTTTTAATTAATATGTTCACTTTTTCATATGTAACGAGTGCTTACCATGTGCTTTGATAACCTAGAATACCCTACATTTAGTTGGAGGAGAATGGAATATACAAATTAACAATATTAAAGAATAATCTCAGGTAGAGATAAGTGCTACGGACAAGATAAAACGTGATAATGTTTTTGAATAGTTGAGAGAAAAAAACAGAGAAAGAGAGAGAGAGAGACACTGATTTTTGCTGAGTCTATCTGAATTGCTCATTCTCATTCCTGTGGCAATGATATTTTCAGGAGCAAAATTCTCTACATTTGTATCTCAATAGCTTAGACCTCAGTTTGCAGAGTTTCAGATATTTAATCAATCATGATGTTGAATGCATGGAGATTTTTAAAATTTGCGTTTCACTGGCATTATAATGGATTCCAAATTGAATTCAGGCTTGGCTACAGAACATCTGTCTATTGTGTTAACCGTCAAAATTCTAGTGGTTAGAAGAGTATCTGACATTGTTGATGCTTAATAAAAATTTGCTAGCTGATTGACCCACACTTCAGCAGCTTTAAGGCATGTAAAATTTGATATTATTCTTGGATTGATAGAGGCCCTAAGGCAGGTGTGAGCCTGACATATTGAATGAAGGAAGAACAAGGAAGCCAGTGTCACCACAGCTTAGCAAGGGATGGGATGGGAAGGAGGACATGGGTTATCAGAGAAGTAACTGGCACCAGACTCTCTAGTACATTGCTTTCCAAGAGAAAAATAATGTGGGCCACGTATCAGTTTTAACTTTTTTAGTAGCCGTGATCAAAATGTAAAAATAAGCAGATAAAATTAATTTTTATATGTTATTTACCCCAAAATATGCAAAATATTATTCTCAATTGTAATCATCATAAAATTATTAACAGAGTATTTGCATTCTTTTTTCATTTGAAGTCTTTGAAATGCAGTGTGTACTTCAGATTTACAGCACATCTCAATTCTGACCTGCCACATTGTAAGGGCTCAGTGGCCACATGAGACAGTGTAGCTCTAGTACCTTGTAAACAATTGTAAAGACTGGCTTCTGACTTGAGTTGAGAAATCATTTGAAGGTTTTGAGCAGAGGAATAGTGTGATATGACTCAGGTTTAGGAGTGTGATTCGGCTGCTGTGTTGATAATGGTGTACAGCAGGGCAGATGCTTGGGTTATTGTAGTGATACAGGTGAGAGATGAGGATGATCTGGGCCAGGATTTCAGTGGAAGAGGTGGTGAAAGAGGCTGAGCTCTGGATGTATTTTAAAGTTCAAGTCTTCAGATGGCTTGGATATGGAGTAGGCGAGAAAAAAATGGAATAAAAGATAGACTGCAGGATTTTTCTTAATATGAGTTTAAAGCTAGACAAAGAATTAGTTCTTATTTCTAGATTTGTGATTTCCAAATGGAGATACATACTTTCCAAGGCATATGCCAGACAATGCAGTAGGTGCAGAAAGGAAATAGGAGCGTTTAAAATATCAAGAAATGTCAGAAGTACTCCTTGGAAGATTGTGGCTTCCCTCCACGATCGTAGAGTTCAGAGGCCAGAGCTCAAATTCACTCAAAAGAGAAATGTGCTGTAATATATTCAAACACTTAACATCTCACCAAAAAGGTGAGTCACCGTTCCTTCATATAGAGGATCTAGTGAGAGAGGGCAGCAATTTCTAAAAATAATACTTCTGGTAGAGATTCATATTTTAGGAAATTATGACAGAAAAAGAGGGTGGAGGGATGATTAAATTGTTATCCCTTCACACTTACACAACACACACACGCTCACATGTGCGCACATACTCACACACACACACCACACACACCAGAAGACCAATGCAAATTGATTCTGGCTGACTTCACACTGCTAAAGAAAATGAGTTTCAAGTATGATATAGGAGAGTCAGGATTGTTTAGCATCTTTCTTTCTAAAGGTAGATATTGCCTTTGGGAAGACCATAATCAACCCTTGTTTTACTTCTGCTGCCCACTTGGTCATTATTTTGAACTGCTGCCTGTTCAAATTTGAGCCTGCATATGAAACCTTGTATAATGTTACTAGTCATTAATCTGTGATATTTTTCTCTCTCTGATAGTATTTGATTTTATTTTACAGTAACTATTAAGGCAGAGATTGAGGTAAGTAGGAAAATAATTCATCAAATGAGGAGTGACACATTTACTGATGTGAATTTTCTTAAATTCAAGAAAAAGTGTCATCAAGAATTTTAATAAATTGGTGTGACACTCATGCCACCCCTTGCTGAGAACTCCTAAGCAAAGCTATGAGTTAGCTCACAGAACAGATATTTTTTCTCAGATGAAGTGATTTATATCTCCTAACAGATTGAGGTAAAAGTAGTATGTCCAAGCTCTTAGTTTTAGTATTTGTTTATGATTCTGCATAATCTTCTAATCTGGATCACCATGGTGACTGATAATGGTTAAATTATGTGCTTAAGATCAGATAAATTACTGCACAAATGCAATCCAATTTAAACAAGAACTATAGGTCATTGAAACTACGTTGTGAAATGACAAGTTGATAATTTGCCAGTTAGCTCAATCAGATCTAATATTCGTTCACCTAATCCAAAAGTTCTTCACCTGAATGTTTACATACTACGTATTCCACGCTATTTTAGGCACTGTGTTTATTGCTTGTGTCCATGACAAGTATATAAGAATTCTGCATTACCATTTTGTCTTGAGTGAATACATTTCTTCCATTTCGGCTTGATTTACAAAATCTTGGAAAGCTATTTTAAGTGAATTAATCAATAATTTTTGCCCTGAACTACTGATTCTGTGCACTGTCGAAATCCACCAGAAGATGGCGTAAGCTTCTGCTTGTCTTAAACTCTATAGTCTGGCCAGGGCTGGACTTAGAGTGACTTAGCTAGAACATGCTAATTTTAAAATAAAATTTACATTCTTTGAAATTGTCCAAACTCTTAAATCTCACCAGATGAAGATGTTGTTTGTATCTTTGTCCACATAAACGTGCATGGTATAGTTTTCCCAATAGGGATAAAATTGTTTCAAGGAAAGATGTTTAATAATGCTATAATATTCTATATAATGTGCACATTGAAAAATTATAACAATGTAATTGCTTAATCTTTAATATTCAAACTTATAATGATTATTATAATATAATTTTCAAAATTATAAATGACCAATAAATTGTGTGTTTGTGTTTTTATGTGTATGTCTGGGCAAATGCTAGCATTTTTGTGTTTGTAGATCTGAGTAAAAATTATCAACAAGGGGAATTATCATAAAAAAAATTCAACAAGAGCAAATGCTAGAAGTAAACATAATATTGGAATTTATAACTGTAAATTTTCATAAATTTTCAGAAAGCATAAAGTTTAGTACATAAACTTTTACTTTCATAAACAGAATACTTAAAAACACTGCATTAATAGGGGAAAAATCACAGCCGTGGATACGTTAGAATATCATCCAAAAAATGGATTTATTTTTTGTTAGAGTACAAAATATTCTTGATTGACTATGATATTTTACCATTTTTTTAAAAATCTTTTTTTAAAGTTTTCAAGTGACCACAAAGCCTTATTATTCTTTTATTCTTGGTCACTGAAATGGATATATTTATATGTTTATTAATATTAAATATTATATATTTATTTGTCTATAAATTCATATATATATCAATAGGAAAATCTGTTTTCCTATATTTACAGTATATTTACAGTGTGGCTAGAAAAATATTTTACAAAAATCTTTGTGAGAAGTAGTCTATAATTATTTTGTTCTGCAACATAAGAGAATAACTATCTATATTTTACATATTAAATATGGAACATTTTATAAAGTATACTGTATTAGAAGTTAAATTATATGAAGATCCCAGCTTAGTCAATCCATTGACTTTTGGGAGCTGTCCGTCCTCTCGTTCCTTCTTGTACCTCAAAGGGTTGCTCTGAGAATAAAAATCAAAATAAGAGTATTACAGAAAGTACTTATAACCCAGAGGAAAATGTATTAAGATGCAATGTCATATTATTTTAAAACTAGAGAATGATTCCTGGTAACTCCAGAATCTCACACAAGTTTAGCACAGAACTTTGGCATGCACAATTAGGGAGGGCTTTACTTAAAAATGCATATTATTCTTTCATTTAAAGAAATCTAAGAACCTCTCAAGCCTTGGTTGAGCTTATTTGTGAAAATTACTGGAGTTGTCTTTTTTCTTTTTTTAATTTAGAAGGGTTAAAATGGCTCCCTGCCCCCAATGCTTATTCTCACTATACTGAAGGGGCTCTTCCAAGAAATGCTTTGTGCTTCAATATAGGTTAAACACAATACATGGCAGGTAGGTATGATCTGAGAGAGTAACTCTTCTGACAGTCATTATGGTGTGATGATAGGTGTTAGAGTAATCTATTGCTTGTGTAATGTGATGCCAGTGCCCTAAAATTCAGTGATTATCTAAAATTTTCAGGTGAAGAAGTGGGATCAATTGAAATGTTTTTTTTGGTTTGTTATAATTAGTTATATACTTCCATGTTCTGACAAATTTTCTTAATCAGGTACTGCATATTATTCATCTAATAGGACTACGTCAGATCTCAAATTCATGAAAAATACAAAGAATTTGAGCTTAGCTTTCACTACTTCTTTACCTTCTTATAAAGGCTAGTATCAACTCTGTAAGAAATACAATTTTATTCCATAAAGGATTTGCATCTATTATTTTTCTCATTTGTTCCTCACAGTACAGCTAAAATGAGAGACCCAGAGGGCTGGACCTGTTATTCAACTAAAAATATCCCATGGCATAGCACATGTCTTGTTACAAAGGGCACCCATTATATATTGGCAGAATAAATGAATGAATGAACAAAGGATTGAGCATACATGAAATAAAAAAATGTTCGGGAGGGTTACGCCACTTAGCAAGAGACTCAGCAAGTGACTGGAGAAGCTGTGCAAAAGTGGCAAAGGTTTGGAGAGTGTGAAGACCTGGGCACAAAGAGGGAGGTGTAAGTCCCCTAAAAAAAATGCAAGTCCGGTTTTTTGATTGTTTCAAAGGATTGCATAAATTTAGGATATTCTCCCAAAAGTATTATGTATTCTTTGGGGCATGGATAACACTTGGAACAAAGCTTGTGAAAGATTAAGGGATAAATCTGAGGCTGATTTTGGATAAGGTTTGACAGGACAAGGCTTACCAAATGTGACTTAGCTTGCATATACCTTTCTAGAAATAAACAAAAAAGTTATTTCCAAAATATGTTTATCAAATAATGTTTTAGAGTTCTGGGGCAGCTCATGCTAATTTTTAATTTTCGGATACACATTCTGAGTTATTCATTTATTACCTTGCTGAAAAATGGCTTAGTGAAAAGGAGGTGACAGAAGCCAAATCTCAGTAAGTTCAGGTGAGGATGGGTTTTTAAGAAAAGGTTCATAAGGCAGGGAAGCCACTGGGTGGGAGGAGGGGCAATATGAGAGAGGGTTTTCTCTTTAAGATGGCAGATCCTTGAACAAGGTCATATGTGCACTGGAGAGCCACTTGAGAAGGAGAAATTGGTATAATAGGCTAGGCAAAGGACAATTGGTGGAGAAAGGTCAAATGTAATTAGAAAAGGATGGGATCGATTCTAGAGCAAAGGTAGAGGATATATATGAATGTTGGATGAAAAGAGAGATTCTTCTTCCACTGAGGAAAGAATAAGAATAGTAAGAAAAGTTGGTCAAACAATTGATTAATGATTGGTTGTGTCAGCAGCAGCAGTGGCCACTGTGGTGCAGTGACTGGAAGCAAGGATAACGGGTAGGGGCAGACTGGGAACTGTAGCATCACAGTTTTTTCTGAAAAGAAAGAAGCAGAGTCCTTTGGTTAGAATGCTGAGAAGGAGGAAGGCACAAGGAGGCTGGAAGAGAATGCAAAAGTTTGAAATAACTTTTTAAATTTTTAGATAAAGAATCTAGTAAAGAATTTAGTAAATTAGATAAAGATTTTAGTAAAGAATCTATAACTCATAAATTTGTCAGGCATCACTGAGGGACCAATCAATTCTGGAAAGCATGAATTCATAGTAAATCTATCAGCAAGGGCAATCCCAATATGATCTGACTCCTGCCTACCCTTACAAATTTATCTCTGTGCCACCGCACTGCTGGAATTCTATGACCTAGTCAAACTAAATTTCCTTGTGGTTTTCCAAATGAGCAATTTTCTCTCATGCTTCCATATGTTGCACATGTTGCTCCCTCTGCTTCAAATTTTCTTTTTACCGTGTCTCATCTGATTAGTTCCTACACTTCAAGATACTGCTTCAGCAACATCTAGCACACAAGAAGTGTTGTCATTAGGGTTGCCAGGTAAAACAGAGGATCCCCAGTTAAATTTGAATATTTGGGACATACTTATATTAAAAAAGTATTCATTGTTTTTCTGAAACTCAAACTTAATTGGACGATCTATATTTGTATCTGCTAAACTTGGCAACCCTGGTTGTCGGCCCCAGATAGGCTAGGTTATAGGCTTCTATGTTCTACCACAGCACCCACTACAGTAGCATGTAGTATACAGCTTACTACTCTGTATCTTGACTGGGTGTCTCGCCCACTAGATTATGAATCTTCTTGAGACTAGGGACCAAATCTTGGTGGACTTGTCACATAGACAATGCCTGACATTATCATAAGTTGAGTCACTATAGGCTCATCATGCTAAGTTGTTTAGTGCCTTCATTGGAGAAATTTTAGCTGGTTGCCTTAGGGCTGCGGACCTGGCTAAAAAGAAGCTGGGCCCGGTTTGACCACACCTTTAATCATTGATCGTGGAGCCTTACCCTTTGTGGGGTATATTTGAGTGTGGGAGATGCATGGCATTTCTGAAGAATCACCCATCCTCTCTAGCTCTGTGGTTCTTGTGTATTGTCAAGCTGCTTTTTATCAGAAAAACATTTTTCTGGAATTGATCCCAATAGGATTTTATTTTCTTGTTAAATTCCTTTAGGAATTCTCCACTATTGCTTTCAGAATAAAATCTAAATGCTATTTCATGAGTTTCGTGGCTCTCACCTCAACCTCCATTTTCATCCACAATGTTCCTATTGTTCATACGTGCCCTGGCTTCCCATCATATGAAACTGTTACTTCCCCACAAAGTACAATGAAACTTCACATCTTGGCAATTTTATGCTATACCTCCCCCTTCTTCTCTGCCTTAGAATCTTACTCCAAACTGCAACTCAAATAAAATATCTTGCCTTCTGTGAAGCCCATGCCCAGCATCGCTCACTCTTCTGAACTCAAGGTTAACTGTTGCCTATTCGAGGATTTCTTGAGGCTTTAACTGTGTCAGAATCAGTTAGGTACATGTCAGGCTTTTTCAATACATCTTGAACTCTTTGGTTTGTTTTTGTGGCAGCCATTCAGTAACTGTGTTGCCTGGTGAATTGTACAATCATGGCTTTAGGGCTAGAACTTCTCATAACACAAACCTTGGTGCTTTTGAGGTGAGCTTGGAAGTTTTTTGGTTCCTTAATTTCTTGTCAGAATTGTGGGTAAAACACCCAGTGTCAAATCACAGACTAAATAAAAGTACTTAAACGTAAAGCATAGGAATGGACGGAGGAATAGCTGTAGCTGTGATGTTACTTATCGTATAGTTACATGGTTCTGTGTACTTTCCTCACTAGTCTCTGACTTAACACGACCTTTTCAAGCACAATAGAAACTCCAACCTTTGGAGTTTCTCAGTTGCTTCCATTTTTCTCAGTATGAAGATAATTACAGCAGATTTCAAAGATTGATTTTTATGAACTCTGGTAGCCCCGGAGGGCATTTTAATATATTTTATGATAATATGAAAATGCCATATATCTTTTAAAGCAACGTCATCCAGAATTCAATGAAAGTACAACTAACATGTGCTGTTATTTTTTTGTATTACACCAGAATATAATCAGTTTCTGCCCTTTGATTGATATGAATTGCTGTAATGTGAAAAAATTAAATATTTTTGTCCAGTATTCCTCAATGCAAAGTATTATTACTCTTTTAATAGATATTTATTGAGCTACTATTAAGTGTTTTTTAGTGTGTACATGCTTGGAATCTGTCATTGAAAAAAATAGAAGAATTTTCCTATTTTTATGAAGTTTCCATTTTAACAGAGAGGCATACAGGAATAAACGTAATAAAAAGTAAATTGCATAATGTTATGAAAAAAGTTTTATGTACAAAAATTTGAAATCAGAGTAAGAGGATCAGGAGTGTGGGAGCAAGGATGTTGGGAAGTTTTGGGAGAAGGCAGTTTGTACTAATAAACCAGATGGTCAGGGAAGGCCTTAGGGAAATGTAAAATTTAAGCCAAGACATGAATAAGGAATAATGGCAGATGTTGGTGGTAAGTCCTGTATGCATTCATCCAAATTTAGACAATCTTTATTTAATACATGTTGTGTACTTTCCAGTCAAGATTACTATATTCACAGTGTAGTCCACCTTCTCATAAGTATGAAAATCACTTGTCTTGTATCATTTAAAAATAGCAAAACTCAAATCAGTATTTTTAGTTTAAGACCTGTGTTTCTTCTCTGTCACCCAGCCAATGGGATCTGGCTGTGACTTTATTTAATCCAGGCTTCCAAGATCAATTTGCCTACATGATGCATGTGTCAACCTTGCATTTTCTAAGAACTTGGCCTGAATATGTTAATTTGATTTTATTTACCTATCTACACATACTCATCTGAAAGAAGTAATTTCACTAAGTTTTTACTGGATTTTTCTTTGAGCTTTAATGTATGCAACATGCTACTTCATAATAATATTCTTGGCTTATTTTGAAAATATAAAAAAGTATTCAAGCCATAGAAATTGGAACAAGAACTCACATTATTTTGCCTGTTTTCTCAGGAGGAATAAAAAAATCAGAAAATGTCCTTGTGTGTGTATGCATGTCTTTGCATAGTCACTAATGACAATGGATTTTCATGTCTGTAATGCTCACATTAGGTCAAAGCTCTGACAGAATATGCCTTTTAATTTTGGAATGGTCTAGATATATCGAAAATAATGATTGGGCCACCCTACCTTGCTCCAACCAAAAGAATATAGAGAGCTGATTCTGCACAATGTCCATCATCTTACTGACCTTTGAAATGTACAGTACTGTTCTCAAAAATGTATTTGATATTGAATAAGAAATATTTTTAAGAAAGCCTGAGTGTGAATCACCACATAATACTCTTATTCTTCCTAGGTAAACTCACGAAGTGCAGAGCATGGCAAGAAATATGTACTTACCATTTTCAAATTCTTAAATATATACTGTTATCATGCACTAGGTTTTCAATTTAAATGTATTAATCAGAAACATTTTCAGTGCCCAAAACTGTTGTTGCACACACTGTTGACAAGGACCTAAAGTTGTTAATGGTGTCACATCACTGTTTCAGCTTGTTTTGGCGTTAGGTAGAGCAGCGTTGAAAGTTTTAGTATATCTCTTGCAATTGTACGGCTTAAGAAAGTAAAACAATTACTGCTAAGGGGATGCAAAATGCCTGATGAATTACTGGCAACACTAATGGAAACATAGAAGAAATACTCATTAAAATAAGGCAGTAGAGATTGGATTTTGGACAACTATGATTATTGTGAATATCTGCTTTACCAAATAAAATAGATGGTTTGGTTACTATTATTGGCTTCATATTTGAAGATTTATATGAATTATCTCAATTTAAAAAGCTCATAAAGATTTATATATATATTCCTTTAATATATTGTTTCTCATAATAATCTACCTTTACAATATTCCTATAATATTTCACTTATGTTACACATTAAAGATTTTGATAAGAGATTAAGATAATTAATTCTTCATCATTTGTTTTTCAGTGATTCATTTTTTTAAAAAAACAGTTTTGTTATTTATTCTAGTGGATGGTTTAAAAATTAGTCTTGGAATTTCTTTGTGTGTCATCATTGATAGAGAATGAAAGAGTCCCACATAATGGATGGAGATACAGCTAGCACAAGAAGAATTGGTGGTGTATAATTCTGGATACACCTCTGAGGGGTGTATCTTTTATTTAACATCATCTGTAATGTTTATCTTTTATTTGATTCTTAGCAGAAGAATAGTTCTTTATCCCTGGTGTGTTGGTTAAAAGTCACAGTTTTAGCAATAGACAGAAAAGACTTGAAATATGGGTCCACTTCTTCTAGCTTGGTAAATTTTGTCAAGTTGCCTAATTTCCATGACACTTTACTCATCTGTGAAATGGAGATAATTAGATAATACCAATCTTGAGGGGTTTTTGATAGTTAAAAGTGTAAGCACATACCATTTAATTGGTAGCTATGATTGCTCCTATGATAAAATCCACACAGGAGGATAATTTTCAAACCTACTTCTGAATATATGGAGTTATAACTGCTGGCACTATCTGTCTGTGCTCCTCTATTCCTGACCTTTACTTGCTGTACCACATATGAGAATGTAGTGTCATGCCTTAGGAATACTTGATCTTGACTTTTTGGATATGGCTAGTATGCAAAGCTGAGAACCCAGCACTATCATCTTTTGCCAACTTTATTAATTACAACTTTATTAATTACAAATTAATCCCTAGTCTAAGGCACTATCGAATGGCTGTCTCAGTTAAAATATAAATATTTCCCTATTGCACAAGTTGTTGGGAATTTATAAAACAGCAATTATTTGTAACGATTCAAACAAGATGAAAACAATTTTGTTACTTAGTCACAATTTTTAGTAAGACTAAAATTTCACTTTGTTGTTGTTTTCTATACTTTCACCATTTTTTGTAGTAATCTCCCTACATTTTTAATTGTGCACCCAAAAAAAGAGGAAAAAAATCTGAAAACGGAGGAAGAGATAAGAAGGGAAAAAGAACATGGTTTTCATTTAATGTTCAACAGCATTGATAGTCAAATGCCTAAGTGAAAAGAACGGGAATAAAGTGTTCATGGGAGATATTCACATGGCATAAAATCATCACTTATTTGAAGTAAACTAATTCTTTTAGATCCTGTCTTGAAGTACAAAACAATCGGTTGCTTTTGGATATGTTTTTTTTCCCCCATTAGCAAATGCAATAAGCGATAACAAAAGGAAGCTAAGCAGAAAACTACCATGTCTGAGTGATATCTACCCATCAGGAAATTAGGGCATATGTATGGGTAATGAGTTTACCCAAACTGAGTTTTGGCCATGACTCAGATGGCCAGGCTTACAGTTGCCAAATTGCCGCCTGTGCCCTATATACCACAGGTGTTCAGGCCTTCAGAGCAGCTCTTCTCCCCAACGATTTCTGGGCCAGCAGTGTTCCCACACACCCAGCGTGAGCTCATGCACTGAATCAATACTCACTTTTGGACCAAACATTGACTTTCACCTTGACTTCTAACACTTTCTAATTTCTTTTAAAAGTGATAACATAATAAAAGCTCTGTATCAGTTAGGGTTAAGTTCTCCTGTTATTATTAGAGACCCAAAATAATAACTCAAGTCTGAGGGTTACATGGCAGCTCCGTGGTTATCAGGGACCCAGGCCAATTCTTTCTCTGCACTCCACCAACCAATCTTAGTCTGTGGCTTCCATTATCAGGGGTCCGTTATTGTTACAATATGCCTGCTAGAGCCCTCAATGTCATGTCCTCATTTTAAAAGAAATAAGGGGAAGGACAAAAGGTGATGCCCTCTTTGAGTCACTCCCTTTCCCTTCTTAAAGAGCTTTCTTGGAAGCCCCGATTGACTACTTTGTTTGTATTTCATTACCTACTCCTATCTATGAGGTTCCTGGAAAATGTAATTTGTAATTAGAAACATTTCCAACACTATCAAAATAAAGTTACTTTAAGGAAGAAAGGGTGAAGGTCCATTAGATAGGCGACCGGGAATTTCTACCATACCCTTCCACGTTTAAATTAGATTGGGACCGGCCCCGTGGCCCAGTCGTTAAGTTCGCAGGCTCCAGCTTCAGCTGTCCAGGATTTTGCCAGTTTGGATCCTTGGCGCAGACCTACCACCACTCATCAAGCCATGCTGAGGCGGAGTCCCACATGCCACAACTAGAAGGACCTACAACTAGAATATACAACTATGTACTGGGGGGCTTTGGGGAGAATCAAAAAAAAAAAAGATTGGCAACAGATGTGAGCTCAGGTGCCAATCAATTAAAAAAAAGAGCTAAAAAATAAAAAAATAAATTAGATCAATTATCTAAAAATATTTCAGGAAATAGGTAGAGCTATTAGTTTCTATATAGCAGTGACTTAACTTAGGGACAATGTACAAACACCAATAATGTTCAAAGATTTAGTTTGTATAAGAACATAATGGGAGTTTGCATAAAATACAGCTTCTAAAGATTCTCATCCACAGGGCTGCTGAAGCTTAGAAATCTCTTTGGAGGTCCCTGAACCATCTTACTGTTATTGATGCCTCCACCCTCCCACCCCTACCCCCCCAGGCTGTGTTGCTGTGGAAAGTCTTCTTTTTGATATTTCTTTTTTTGATATTTCTTAACAGTGCCACGTCCAGAATTTCTATTGGAGTTTAAGGGTGGAAATCTCTTGAAGGGGGAGAGAGGCATATGGAGTGTTGGCAGCTGCAGAAGCAAAGCCTTTTATTTAAAACTGAGAACACGCCTCTAGTCCACATTAAAGAATTGGGCAGATGCAGTTTGTGGGTGGGGAGCACGAAGCCCCTTTCCCTGCCATTTGGTGCTGCCAAACATGAACCTGCTTGCCTTCTAATTCCTGACACAGAAGAGCAGCACATCTCTGAAATGCTTCCAATTCAGTCTTTGTCCATTTTTTTCATCTTTCCCAGGTTCTTAATACTAGTGGAGTCAGAGTTTAATTTATCAGATGAATGATAGTAAAACAAGAATGAGCAGATGGGCCAATTGAAGGGAAAATGAAAATAGGAACAAGCCTAACCAAGATCATTTATTGAACGTCTATCAAATGCTTATCTTTGATGTTTATGGGCTTTTTTTTTTTTAGGATTTGAGTTAATCCTCAATATAACCATTTAAAGTATATATTTTATCATTCTCCATTTTATAAATGAGGACACAGAGATTCTGAGAGTAAACTAACTACTCAAAATTGTAGTTGGTAACAGACAAAGGTAGACTGATACCTGGCTCTGGCTTCAAAGCCACGATCCTTTGACTCTGCCATATTGATTCTTTTATGCGAGAAGGGAGACGAAACCGAAAACCTGATAATCCTCCTCTCTCTACCTAACCAGACTGTGTCCACCTCTCAATTGATTGGCATGATGGAAAAGGAGATAGCAAAAGGAAAATGGAATAGATGCACATGTCAGGGAGCAAGATCGGAAAGTCAGTCTGTCACAAACATGCCTCCCTAAATGAGTTCTCATCTCACTCTTCACTCCAGATCTTCCCTTAACATAATCCCAGATTCTTTTTTATAAAAAATTTTTTATTTTATTGAGGTCACATTGATTTATAACACTGTGTAAACTTCACATGTATATCATTATATTTCAGCTTCTGTATTGATTGCCTCATGTTTACCACCAAAAGTCTAGTTACCATCTGTCACCATGCATATATGCCCATTTACCCCTTTCACTATCTTCCCACTCCGTTCTCTTCTGATAACCACCAATCTGTTCTCCATATCTGTGTGTTTGCTTGTTTATCTTTCACATATGAGTGAAATCATGCAGTATTTGTCTTTCTCTTCATGACTTATTTCACTGGGCATAATACCTTCAAGGTCCATCTATTTTGTCACAAATGGTATGATTTTGTCTTTTATGGCTGAGTAGTATTCCATTGTGTATAAATACCACATCTCCTTTATCCATTCATCCATAGATGGTCTCTTCAGGCAGGGGAAGCAAAAGAAAAAATAAACAAATGAGACTGCATCAAACTGAAAAGCTTCTGCATGGCAAAGGAAAGCATCAGAAAAACAAAAAGACAATCCACCAACTGGGAGAAAATATTTTCAAATCATATACTCAATAAGAGGTTAATTTCCAAAATATGTAAAGAACTCATTCAACTCAACAGTAAAAACACAACCTGATCAAAAACTGAGCAGAAGATCTGAACAGATGTTTTTCCAAAGAAGATATATAGGTGACCAATAGGCACATGAAAATATGTTCAACAACACTAATTATTAGGGAAATGAAAATAAAACTACAATGAGGTATCATCTCACACACATCAGATGGCTATTATTAGAAAGACAAGAAATAAGTGTTGAGAGAATGTGGAGAAGAGGGAACCCTCATATACTGCTGGTGGGAATGCAAACCAGTGCTGCCACTATGGAAAACAGTATGGAGATGTCTCAAAAAGTTAAAAATAGAAGTACCATATGATCCAGCTATTCCACTTCTGGCTATTTATCCAAGGAACTTGAAAACACGAATTCAAAAAGATATATGCACCCCTATGTTCATTGCAGCACTATTCACTATAGCCAAGGCTTGGACTCAACCTAAGTGCCTAGGTTATTTCCCTTTAACTTAAGCTGTTATATCACAGTTCATATTCCTCCCCATTCATCAGTCCTATAGGCACTAGCCCAACCACAATTTTCAATTATGGCTGAAATCAATCTTCATTCCTCTCCAAACTCTATCATCCTCTCCCTAACCACTTTCAGGGTTGATTCTACCTTGTTCCTTCATTCTGCATCCAGTGACTTCCTACTTTCCATCTGACTGAAACATGAGAAAGTCCAAAATATACAAATATTAACCAGATTAACATCTAGCTTTAGAGCTTTATTAGAAGAATCATTGAAATCCAAGTTCTTTAAATCCTTCATTTTCCTGACAGGAGAAAAAGATGGTGTATAAAGTCTTGTTGGTGTTTGTGATAGATGTCAGCAGCCATTGATGTTGATTTCCCTTCTCCCACTGCATGGCCTAAATTGTTCTTCTGTTGGTTTCCTAACGGGATAGGTCAACACCAGAATGTGTTTTGCTGCTCTATTGGCGTAATTTCTGTTATCTTCATCCTTTTTTTTTTACCTGGGCTCTCACTTAGCTCTTACTAAACCTTTAGACCCTAGTAAGGTAGTATAGCATGGTTATTGAATTCTTTTTCTGCCATTAACTAACTGTATAAATTTGTGGGCTTTAATTAAACTCCAAGCCCTATATTCAATCATTAAAATATTAAAATTACCATATTGGAGTTTTCTGAATATTAGAAAGGTAATGCTCAAAACCCACCTGGCAGTGTTCAAAAGATGCTAGCTATATTGCAAGAACAATCTCCATGCCAACTTTTTAATTTTATTAGGATCCTTCCAAAGGTGGCATTTAATCCAATGTTCCTAATATTGCAGATGTCTCTTAATTGCCTTCCTTTCTAAGTTTCTTACAGTCTACTGACTATGGAAAAAAAAATCAGGGGCAAATTCCCTCAAGACTGAGTTAGGAAACATGCTGTTAAAGGGATTGAATAGAATCACACTCAGGTTTAAAAACTTACTCTGCTTTGTTCCTGGCCTTTATTCTTGACTTTCCCAGAGAGTTTTAGGTCCATTACAGGCATTGTTCAAGAGTTAAGGCGTGATCTCTGTCCTTCCTTCTCATTTGAGAGTCTCAGTCCCAGAGCAAGCCACCAGTTCTGGCATGTCCATCCTTTGTCTCTCTGAAGGCTGACAGGACTTCATGTAAATACTGTCTCTCCCAGATGACTCTTGCACACTTGAGCTTGTCAGAATTTTCAGTGGATATTAAGCTCTATCCACTTTCTGCAATTCATTATTGAACAAATATGTATTAAGAGCTAGAGTATGATAAGTGATTAAAATTTAGAGAAATATATAAACGTTTATTTTAAAAATTGGAATACAAACCAGCATATGAAAACTACAGAATGAAAGTTCAGGGAGTCAAGAAAGAAACCACTGATGAACATTTGTATTATAATTGGCTGCATGGAAGAGGTGCTAAACCTAGAAGAATGAGCAGGCTTTTCATAAGCGAGGTTCAGTGGTGTGGATTTTCACTAAGAACCACATGTGGAAAAGTGTAAACTGTGGAAGGTGTAAACAGCTTTATGTGAATACAAATAACTCAGTCATAAACAAAGAGTACATGTCAGAGTTCATTTCAGCACTTTGGGGGAGTGGAGACATAAGGAGCTTAAATGATAGGCTAGAATGATTGACTTAACCCAGGAGAGAATGCTAAATCCTGGAAGCCAGGACGTCATTAGATCAGAGGTGTGTTTTAGGAAATTTAATCTGTCATTGATTCTGTCATTGATTTCCAGAATATATTGGGATAAAAGATATGGCAATGTGAGCAGACCAGTTTAAAATATGACAACTGCAAAGGAGGAGGACTTTTGCTTTTTATCTACATTTTTCTCTATTGTTTGAATATTTATAAAAAGAATGTGTTTTGAGTATTATTCGTGCAATTCCAAAGTTTAGCAGAGACTAAAGGAAAAAGAGAACAAACAAAAAAGAAATAGTTCACAATGATCTCAGTGATTTTCAACCCAACCCTTACTTAAGAGGTGCCAGAGGATTAAATTATAAATATAAATGGGATGTCATAACTTTAATTGAAAAATCATGAATGCCAGTTGGAAGGGATGGGTTATGACACTGGCTTAGCAAACCATAGGTAGCTGTGAAAACTCCGTTTATTACATAGTTAACTTTTAAAATTTATTTGAAAGATTTTACATTGCTCTTCCTCATTTTCTCTCGAGTTTGGTGATTAAAAATTTGTAGCCATGTATGTGATTCATCTTCTAGCAAAGCGACTCTCCTCATCACATTTCTTATTTTTCCTAGTCTTCTTTCTGCTTCCCCCAATCTCCTAAATTAGTTCATTGTTAAGTTTACCTTGTGTTGTGAGTTGCTTTAAAAATTTTAGAATGAAAGTAGTCACAAATTAATCAATAAACGTATATAGAAATTTTTAAACTTTAATATGCAAGAGAGAAGCTTATTAGAACTGCAAATGTGCACGATAGATTCCCAGAGATTCCAATAAAATGTTTCTGTCTGAGCCACACCAATGTTCACTTTTGGGCAAGAACTCTGATGATTCTAATTCAAGTAATTTGCTGACCACACTTTTAAAAAGCCTGCTTTAAAGTCTCTTTCCTCCAACAAAAATAAGGGCCATTTTAACTGTGTAAGTCCAAAAGTCAGGGATACTTTCTATGTTGAACAAAATTTTCACACATTCAAATGCATGCCAAACTGAAGATCTTAGCTGGATTTTGTCTTTTTTAAAAAATTTAAGTTCAGCGCATTAGTGAAGCATCACTCTAGCCACAGTTATATGGTGGGGGTTAGTAGAGTGAGGTGATTTGGAGATTGAGATGGATTTTATCGCTCTTTTTCCACAGGATGAGATCACTGGCCTTTATATTTATCGGAATAGGCATTTTATAGTTCAAACAAGGAACTTTGATGTATAACGTATCGTAAAGATTTTTTAAAGTTATTGACAAATAATCAGGTGAAGAGTTTGTGGATTATCAATAGTGTGACGAGGTGTCAGGCAACATGCCATGGGGCAAAGAGTGAATGAATGGGACGGGAATCCATAAATCTTCCTCAGTGGAGAACTAAAGAGAGAGTCTGAACCAAGACAGAGCAGAGAGCATGGTCTCAACAAAGACTTCAGATAAAGGGGATGAATAAAAGAGAATACTCTAGCATGACGACTAAAAGAAACATATGAAATTATTAATTATGTTTTATCATTCTCTTTAAATCATTCATGTGTATGCCACCATACTGATATCAAGTTATTAATGTTAAAATAGCTCCTGGGAAGTGATGTATTTAAAATATACAAGCCAGCCATTCATCCACTGTGCTAGATAATATGGATCAAAGGATGACTAGGATGAAAAGCTTGCCGTTAAATTGATTACAAAAAAAAGAAAGATGGTTTTATAAAATAAATATAGACAGGATGTAACGGAAATCCAAGAGCCAGAGTGTTCAAAAATAGATAAGCAATTTCTATGGGAAACAGAGAAAGAAGGCTTTAAATTCTTGTAGTGAAACTAAAGTTGAAGTAAAAATTCTTACTCCTGATCTGATCATCTTGCCCATATCCTTTACATGTTTATTTTAGTTATTAAATTAAAGATTCTTCTTGAAATAACGTGAGGTATGGAATGGTCAATTAAAGCGGCCAGTGAACAGTGCAAATTTATGTGTTTAAAAATCTAAAGACTCAGTAAGTTGGAGACATGAATAATATTTCCCTTAACCCTAAGTACTAAATGTAATATTTAAATGTAAAATTACCAGTTATAGCACTTCCAGATATAGTGAATGCCATGAAAAACCATTCTTTACATCATCTGCTAAAGAGAGCTTCAAAACTCCAATATCCCTGCAATAGCTACCTTCATATTTGATTGATTATTGTGGAAAACTGAGTGATTAACAAAGACTCTACTAAGAAATTTTAGGAGCTAGTGAAATTTCTAGCATTGCTATAATTTATTTATTTATTTATTTATTTATTGCTGGGAAAGATTTGCCCTGAGCTAACATCTTTTGCCAATCTTCCTCTTTTTTATTCCCTCCCTAAAGCCCCAGTACACAGTTGTATAATCTAATTGTTTGTTCTTCTAGTTCTTGTATGTGAGCTGCCACCACAGCATTGCAACTGACACACAAGGCCGTGTGTTTCCACGCCAAGGGAACCAAATCTGGGCTGCCCAAGCGGAGCGTGCTAAACTTTAACAACTAGGCCATCAGGGCTGGCTCTAGCATTGCCATAATTTAATGAAAGTTGATGTTTTATATAACATAATGTTATTTTTTATTGGCATTACTATGAGTTTCATTTTTTTAGAAACTTTGCTCATTAATATTAATTTATTGGCAATGTAAGCAGATAGATGTGATAGTATTTGGGGAACCATCTTTTCTTCTTCTCCACATTTGCTGCTCCTGGTGTTCCTCTTCCCCTTTCTTCTTCTCCTTCTTCCTCTTCCTATTATTCTTACTGTTACTGTTATTTTAACTGTGCTTAGATTAGTGAAAATTGAACAGATCTAACCTGTTTTACATAGAAGCATCATTTTAAATTTTCCTTCAGCTATTTCTAACTAAGTAAAACTAAGTAAAACATCCTTCAGTTGTTACCCTTGTATCCTAAGAGTAGATATTTATGACAATTATTTATTAATAATAATAAAAGTTATAAGCTCAATATTAGTTTTAAACTTTTATATAATAAATAAAAGCATGTTTGAGAAAATGTTTAAGTGTGCAAGACTTCATATATATGTATATATGTGTAAATATAAAGGTGTATACACACACACACACACTGGAACTAGCTGGGAAAGTATCAAAGGAAAGAAATAAAATGTTTAAGCAGTTCAATATGGATTTCAAAAGTTAGGCACTGCAACAGACTAAACACATATGACTTTGAAAATAAAAAAATAGTTTGGCTCATTAAATCACAATGAGTATCTGGAAAATATGTAATGAATATGGAATTGTTTAATATTTGCTGGAAACTACCCTAATAAGATCATTTTAGAATAAATAATAAGTTACTGGCATTTTAATTCTATTAATTTAAACAGTGTCTGCCAAGATTCTTTTAAGCGTATTAAAAATGTGTAATCAAATAATAAGAAGAACCACTACCACTCTTTGAATGCATACTGCTGCTAAGATGTTATTGCATTTATTAATCACCATAATTTTAGGGGATTTTGTCCTCATTTTGCAGGTCAAGAGACCGAGGTGTAGGGAAGTTAGGCAACTGGCCGCCCTTCCGTCAGGGAATAACAGAGTAATGAATCAAGTCGCAATTTTGCAGACTCCAAAACTCTATACAAAATATGAAGTTTACATTGCATCTGAAATGTGTCACCTTAGGCCATAACACTGAAATTCTAAATACATTCAAAATAATTCAGATAAATTCATGAATGCCGGATCTCAGTGGGCTGGTAAGAGAAGATTTGGATGCAGTAGAACATCACAGAGGAAAACATGATCCTTCAGAGTAGACTCAGTTTTCTGCTCTTTCTTTCTTTACTACAAAGAGAAAGTTACCAGCAAAAGCGATTAATCTAACTGCTATTTATGAATCAACACTTTGTGTACACTTAGCAAAATAAATTTCTGCAAGTTCCATCAAACATTGAGTTCTTTGGATTTTTAGATCAACTTCTATCTTAACCTTCCAAAGATAAATATTTTCAGGGATGGTGGACTATTTCTCCTTTGATAATGGGTGTTGCTAATGCTAGCAGGAAATTTTCTTTGGCAATTTCATTTAGCACAATGTCCTTCCTAGATGGTTCCTCCACATGGTCAGGACAGCGTTCTCTCCTGAGGAAACAGACTTTGAACATGAACACTTGGGAGAATACTGACGAAGCCAACACGGGAAAATGGTGGTGAAAACAGTCAAACACTTGACCATTTTCCCCTGATAACCCCTTTTGGTTTTAAGAAGGAGGATTTTAGAATACCTTAAATTTTACTATTCACAGTGAAGGTACCAATTGTTTTCTTTATAATTTAAATTATACATTTGTATTTTAGAAGATATTCTACCATAATCTGGAAAGTCAGAGTTAAATCGTTTTATTTTTTCTGTTCTGTAAGTGAGACAGGAAGAGACTAAAGATAATTGTTGCTATGCAATTGCAGCTTTCTTTGCTACTCTCTTACACATTTCAGCTTACCTTAATTGTTAAAATATTTTGTAAAATGATTTATAATGTAAATGACCACAGAATGATAACTATACTGTTATATTACCTGAGGAAAAATGTCTCTTTTTTTAGATTCTCATTTTGATCATCTGACCCCAAGTTCAGCTTCCTGAGTAACATGATAAACCAATGAGTTTTTGTTTAAAAACCCATCTCTATTGCATTGATGCTACTTCATTTTTAAAGCTTCTCTAAGAGAACAGAGGTATAAATTTAAAAAAAATAGGGCTGGCCCTGTGGCCAAGTGGTTGAGTTCACGTGCTCTGCTGCATGCGGCCCAGTGTTTCGTTTGTTCGAATCCTGGGCGCGGACATGGCACTGCTCATCAAACCATGGTGAGTCAGCGTCCCACATGCCACAATTAGAAGGACCCACAACAAAGAATATACAACTATGTACTGGAGGGCTTTGGGGAGAAAAAGGAAAAAAAATTTTTAAAAAATCTTTAAAAAAATTCAAAAAAATAACTGCTCATTTTCTGATCATAAAATCTAAGACATTA
This sequence comes from Equus przewalskii, assembly GCF_037783145.1. Taxonomy (NCBI): domain Eukaryota; kingdom Metazoa; phylum Chordata; class Mammalia; order Perissodactyla; family Equidae; genus Equus; species Equus przewalskii. Next base: position 21,428,288 of record NC_091850.1, read on the forward strand.
AAAAGGATTTTGCATTCTACAAATGTGGAAAATTATGATAAAGAAAATAAATGTTACTATCAATCTAGTTATGATTATCATGCTTGTTTTTGTCTATTTTCCAGTCCTTTTGTCTAGAAATTCATTCACTTTTTATAGAATGTCCTTGGTCTTCAGGGTTATGTCTTAGGTCACCTTTTCTCATTCTACACGCTCCTCGTGGATATCTCACTCCTTCTCAGGATTTTAGCTGTGGGTGGAGGCTGGAAGTCTGGCTTCATGGATGTGTATCTTGTGCAGTTGCTCAGGGCCCAGGCTTTGAGGGACTGTGTGCTTGGCTTAATGCTCTGTTCATACCATCTTGAAATTCTTAATATCGTTTGAGCAAGGGGCCTCGCATTTTCATTTTTCACTGGGTCCTGCAAATTATGTAAGAGGTATTGGGAGTTTGCGATGATATTAAAATCCAGCCTCTTTCATTTCTAAAGTCACAAGCTTTGTTATAATTTCCCTCAGCTAAAGGAGAGGGGTTGTTTCCTTTACACAAATGTGTTTTCAGCTTCCAAACCTTGTGTCTGTGAGGCTGAGACCTCACTGAGGGGTGATTCTGTCTAATTATTTGGCCCAAAATGGTTTTCCCCCTTAAATTACATAATGATGAATTACAGGCTACCAGTAATCCTTATCACAAATACTCCAGTGCCTTCCAAATTCTTAACTCTTGCAAATCCCTCTTCTGAATCTCATATCCACATTTCCAACAGCCTTGGACATTTCCAATGAGATAAGCTATAGGTGATTTAATCTCAGATTGTACAAAACTCAAATTCTATTATTTCTCTTCTGAAAGCTGCTTTATATTTCCTATATTGGATGTTGATACTTCCACTCGCCCAAATACCACCACTAGAAATGTGGGAACCACCTTGTCTCTTTCCTCTTCTATCTTCTGCATCCAGTTCATTGTCAAGGACTATCAGTTCTGTTTCTTAAATGGCTTTTAATCCCTTCTGCCACTGGTTCAGACTGCCATTATCTCAAGTTTGATTTCAACAACAGTTTGAAGTAGATTTCATTTTAGCTATATTTTATCCTTTACAAATCATTCTCCAATGTAGCTAAAGGAATCATATTTGAAAAATTCGTGTCTGGTCATTTCATCCCCCTGTTGAAAATTTATACGATAACATTCTTATTTTCCTAAATAAAGCTTCTAAAACCATTCAGGTTGAAGCTTCCAATATTATCTTTCATCATAGCCCATCCTCTCCATCCCGATTCCCTCTCCTTTTCATTACTCTGCATTCCAATGTTTCATGCTGAATTTCTTTAGAAGTCTCAAACTTACCAGCATCTCTCACTTCCAGACTCTTCCCTATCTTCTCTCTCTGCTTAGCTCATTTTTATCACTCTTATTCCTCAGTGTCCATTCCCACCACCATCTGGATTAGCTAACTTTTAGACATCAGTCAGCTTTTTGTTTTCCCCCACAAAGTTGACTCCACAAACACTACTTCTTTGACTTTGTTTTCTGGGAAAATTATTCTACTCCCTCTATTCTAGCCACATTGGTCGCCTAGCATTTTTTTAGCATGACGGATATGCAGCCACACGAAGGCCTTTACATTCATGAGCTTCTCTCTCTTAGTGTGATTCTTTTCTTCCAGAATTGTTAAGACTAACTCTGCCCCACCTTCAAGCCTTTTCTCAATGAGAGCTGCCTACTCCAATGATCCTGATTGATATGGCAAATGCCAATGCTTGCCCCACTCTAGCTGAGCCACTTGTATTTACTGATCTCTGTGACATGGCTCTTCTTTTACACTTTTTTGCCATAAAACTGATAATCTTCTTTCTAATTACTGTGCAATTTATGTATTTATTTTGTTTATTCTGTATTCTCTGCATACCACCTTCCTGCACCATTAGAATGTGAGCTTCACGAAAGTGGGACATCTTTGTCTGTTTCATTCACTGGTGTATCCTGAGAGCCATTATACATATTTGACCACAGCTCTGAGTATTTTCACAGGGCTGGCTCTTACATATTAATTTACTATTTAAAAATATATGGAATATTTTGAAATATTGATGCATTGTTGTCAATTTTTTAAATAAATGTGGTACCAATTTATATTCCAACCAACAGTGACAGAGTCCATTTGTCTTTGCCCTCAATAGAAGAAAATATTCCAAAGTAACCAATGTTATTAGTGAGAAATGGTATTTCATTTAAAAACTGTTTTATAATTTTGTATTATTCAGAGATTGAACATTATTTGTCTTTTATTGGCAAAATTTATTCTTTTGTTCATGAAACATTTATAACCTTTACATAATTTTTTTCTTGGATGTTAGTGTTTTCTCTGTTTATTTGTAATATGTTTTTGCGTGTTAATTACATTATCCCTTTAACTTAAAAATATTTGACTAAAAATTTATTGTTATATTTTCTCATAATTTCTCTTCTGCCTTCTCTTCTTTATTGCCTATACTAGCTGCATAAACACTTATTATAAAGTTTATTGACCTCCTTGCCAACAAAACTAAGGGCTTTTTCTCCTTGACCTTTTCTCTTTTCTGTTCTTTTGTACAAAACCTGCTTTTGACTTTAAAAGAATTAGTGTTGGCTTTCCTATTATTTCCCAAAGCACATTTTAGATACTTCTTTTTGTCTTATTTCTTCTATAGACCAACTTTAGATCATTGTTCTGAATAATTATATGGTTTTCCTTAAGATTCACTCCGTGACCAATACCCCTGTGTCCTTAACCTAGAGCAATATTAGTTTCATATCACAATCTACTTACCACCCTTCTCTTTTGGTTGAATCCCAGATCTTCTCAATAAAGTGATAACACAGAGTTTTTCTGTTTCTCGAAAGAATGCTTTAATTAGTTTTGAGACATCATGGTATAGTACAAAGTGTTGTCATTGATACAGCGCTGATTTATACTAGGTGGTAAGATTTTGAAATTCATTTGGATGTCGTGTCCTGATGTGTTTATAATGGTTCGTGTGAGAATGCCTTCAGGTGGTATAAATGTATCCCGGGCATAGTGTGGAGTGAAATCAGCTAGATCTATGATCTTGCAAATTTTTAAAATTCTTATTGTTTTTAATTCAACAAATATTTACTGAGCTTTATGCAAAGCCAAATATACATGTAAAGTACTAGGAATATGATGAAAAACAAACCATAGTCCTTATAAACATGGAGCATACAGTCTAATGAAGAGGACAGGCAGATAAACAGGCAGTTAGACCTCAGCATGTTAAGTGCTAAAATAAAGCAGGAAGGTGCTGTGGGAACACAGGAGGAAGGATTCCCCGTACAGTCCCTAGGGGCCCAGGGAAGCTTTTCTAAAGGAAGTAAAGGCTACGCTGAGACCTAAGTTTGTACAGGAGTTAAATGAAATTGTAGAGAAGGTGAAAAAGAGGTCAAGAAATACACAGGCAACCATGGCCATCTTAAAGCTTTGTTTTAAAATGATAAAATGACGAGAAGTTTTAAAAAATAAGTGGTAGTGCAAATATGACTCGTGTTTTATTTTTGAGCTCGTTCTAGATGCATAGATCTGTCATTTGAAAATTATATTTCTGTTTAGGAATATTACAGCTTAGTCCCCCTTTCCACACTGTTAACAGGGAAGTCTATTAGAAAGAATAAAACTCTATGTTATTAAATGTAGTAAAAAGCTACTTTGTTTATTTTTCCAGCTTACGTTCTTTATATAAATATCAAGCACTTTTCTGTTGAATAAAGAAAAAAATGTTTTGCTGAAAAATATAATTAAAGTTTCTGTACGTTCTCATTTATAGCTGTTATCTTCTGTCTTTAGGGAAATATATATTATATATACATATTTTATATATATGTATATGCATAAATATAATATAAATGTACATATAATCTCCAAAGTGGATACAAGGATGCCTCACAAACCATTTCTATTATTGCATCCTAGTTTCAGTAAAGATAATAGATTTAAGGACAAGTTTGCACAGTACAGTAAATTTAAATAGCTATAAATTAAGACAAAACTATTAATAAAGAGCAGAAAATTATTTTTAAATGTAAAATTGCATTATTGTTATCTAGACAAATGTTGATCGCACTTAGAATTAAATGGACTCATGTCTTGAAGTAAATTCTGGTGTGCATGTTTTACAGTCTCACTAGAGTTATGTCACATTGGAAGACATGTTTGTTTTTTAATCTTTCATGGTGATGAGGAAGGCTTGAGTTTTCTATCGAAAATACATTATCCACTTGAATTGCAAAGCCTTTTTCTATTAACTTCAGAGAATAATTTTTTAAATGTTTTTATACACTTTGATGAATAATTTGACGATCATTAGGTCTGTGCATTTTAATTTTTGCACTTCAAAGAGTGAATAAATTCTTTTTAAAATTAGCTTTCAATTTAAAAACGTACGTAAGCCAAAACATGTTAATGTGCCTTTTTTCTCTTACGTACTTTATTGCCCTGAACCTGGGTAAAATATATGCATATAATTGTAAAGGCATCATGAGAGGTTTAACTGGCAGATTTTAGCTTAATTTAAGCTTGTTTCACCAAAATATAAATCAAAACTTTTCTCTGTTTTTCATGATGATCAGGGATATCGAAGATAAAGAGAGGTATTACAAATGTGGAAAAAAGAATAAACACAAACACACACACCCACGCAACACCCCTCAGAGTATTTTGAAGGTAAAAGCCAGTTGTAGCATCAGAGAAATTCATCGTGGTGAATGGGAAAAGCATTCAAGGCAGTGAAGAATACGAGACTTGATTTTTATACTTGTGATGGTCAGGGCATTTACTCTGTTTGCCTTCCATTCTTTCTAGCTCCAAAAAGAAGAGCAAGTTGAATGAGACCTTTTGGAACGGCTGTTGCAGTTAGGAAATTGTATGATTTTTATAGGTGCTTATTCATTCAGCATTCTGCCCAGGGCTGTATTGATTACGAATAATGAGAGCCACCTTTCAGTGAACACACCGCTGTGATAAGCACATTCCATCTCATTCCAGCCTCACAATTCTATGAAACACGGACAGGTTGCCAGGACCCCAAGCTTGTTCTTCGTGACTATGATTGATGTCATGACCGAGTGTTGCAGGCATTTTTGTTATAGCTGAGCCCCCCAGGGGCAACCGGTGTTCTTAGGAGCACCAACAATAGACTGATGTTTGACCCCTAAAGAACAGCCTTGGAGTTACCCACCAGCTGAAGGATGGAACATCCTCTCAAATCAGCTGTCCCTTGGGGAAGTTATATTCTTTGATTTTTTGTGAAAGGTAGATATGCTTTTGAAGGATAGATATTTTATCTACACTTCAGAGAAAACTTTAATGTCATACTACAAATAATTGTTCTAAAAATTATCTTGTGTAAATATAAGTTAAAAAGTTTAAAATCTTCCTTTAAATATTAAACTTTTTAAATATTGACACACTTAAACATTGTAATAGTTTATTTAAATGTTAAATTACTAGATCCAATAGACAGCAGTTGACATAAAGGTTAGTATCGCTGAGGAAACACTGGAGCTGGTGATCACTTTTGCTCACATGCTTTCTGTGTCTTTCTGCCTGTTGGTGATTCTCTGACCTACAGGCATTGCGAGTTTGCAGCTGCGTCCTGGCTGCCCAGTACACTCTAGAAACTATAGCATGTCACCACAATAGTGTCCCATGCTTCCCATCTGCCCCACAGTCCCTTTGTTTTCCTCTGACTTATTTTTTTTCCCAATAGATGAGAATATAATGTGTAATTTCTCTAAGAATATCTGAATTTTAACATTCTCTTGCTTAAACAAAATTAATAAAGCATATGGCTGCTTATCTTATATGAGAATAAATGTTCCAGAGATTGCATTCACCTTGATCATCTGTGATTCATCAGCACCTCCTAAAGTGTCGGGCTTACAGTAGGCACAAATGTATGAATAAGTGACCTTCAAATCTGTGCTTTGAAGCACATAACAAATTCATTGGCATTAAGCATATACCTTCTTTGAAGAATATGATAAATCCATTAGCATTTAAGTATATCCCTCTTCACCGATTCAAATGATCTTACCATGTGATTGTATTGTGAATTAAACCAACTTTACCAGTTTCTTTAAATGTTTTAATTCTAGAATGATAGGAAATGAAACAGGAGCTACAGGAAAAGTTTAGATAATTCAGAGTCATGCAGGCGATGCTGAGGCATTTGTTTTTGTTGGTTTTTTTTTCTTCTTGTAGATGGAGTTCAATTACAGTATTTTAAACAGTGTTTAAAATGACTCACTAAATGTCTAGCCATACCAGATTGGTTGACTAAACTGTAGCCCATTCATACAATGAATTAAGAGGTAGATATTCTAGAGATATTAACAATGAGAGCCTGACCTCCAATATTCTAATATGGAAATTTTAAATGCCATTCATATGTTTAGAAGAAGATCTAAAAATAAATAATCATAAACAATACACTCATTTAGATGGGAAAAAAGCCCATTATGTAATATTGAATGAAAAACTGATTAGAAAAATGTAAGTATTGATTCTTCCCTTTTTAAATTCTATTTACAGGTATATAAATAAAACTATATGTAGAGAGAAAGTATATTAAGAGGGAAAATATCTAGGAAGAACTATACTAAAACATTAACAACAGTTAAATCAGTAGTAGGATTAAATACAATTCTTATTTGCTTCTTTTGTTTGTCTCTAATTTTTCTAAACTTTCATCAGTAAATATATTCCCTGAGTAGGTGTAAGCCATTATTATACTCCAGGTTAAAAACAATGAGAATATAAATTATTAGTAGTCAAGAAACATAGGAGTGAGAGAGAAGCACAAAATATTTAGGAGATAAAATTAATAGGAATATAAGATGAACAAAAAGAAAACGGTTAAGGCTGAATCCCTGATTTCTTGGCTGTCTGGGTTAATGGTTTTGGCACTGATAAAATGACCAAGATAGAGAATGCTTGGTGAAAGAAAGTTCAAGTTTAGTTTGGGGCATGTTGAGTTTGATATGAATCTAGGGTTTGTAGTAAAATAAATAAAGAAATAACATAGGGAAGATGTGTCCTATAGGAAGAACTTTTGCAGGAGCAGGATGAGAGGAGTCAGGTAGGGAAAGTGAATTTTCAGTACAGAGCAACAAGAATAACGATAAAATCTATGAATGAGGCTAAAAGAAGTAGACTGATGGTGTGGATGTCTTGAAAACTGAGAGAGTAGAAAGTTACAGACAGTCAATGATCAAAAGTGTGAAAAGCAATAGAGACGTTAACCAAACGTAAATTGATTATGACAGAGGGTGTTGATGTGGACTTTGGCAAGAAGAGGCAATGAATACAAATGCTAGACAGTGGGCTAAGGCAGTGAGTGGAATATGAGGAAGTCTGGATAAGATGAGCAATGTTTTTCGTAGGTTTGTCTTAAGGAAAGAAAGAGAATGGTATCTAGATGGGGTTTTGAATGATGAAGTTCTTTGTAATTTTATTTTTGTTGTTGTTTTTCTTTTTTTAAATTTTTTTTAATGAATGATTGAGACTTAAGTAGATTTATAGCCTAAGATGCAAAAATTATTCAAAGTAAGAAAAAAAGTAAAAGGGGATATCATATATGATTAAAATTTCCTTTTGGGGCAGCTCCATGGCCAAGTGGTTAAAGTTGCACATGCTCTACTTTGTGGGCCCAGATTCGTGGGTTTGGATCCCACGTGCAAACCTACTCCACTCATCAACCATGCTATGGAGGCATCCCATGTACAAAGTAGAAGAATATTGGCATGAATGTTAGCTCAGTGTTAATCTTCCTTAAGCAAAAAAAAAAAAAAAAAAAAAAAGAGGAAGGGGACCGGCTCAGTGGCAGAGCTTTAAGTTTGTGCATTCTGCTTCAGCAGCCCAGGGTTTGCAGGTTTAGATCCCAGATGTGGACCTATGCATGGCTTATCAAGCCATGCTGTGGCAGGCATCCCACATATAAAATAGAGGAAGATGGGCATGGGTATTAGCTCAGGGCCAATCTTCCTCAGCAAAAAGAGCAGGATTGGTGGCAGATGTTAGCTCAGGGCTAATCTTCCTCAAAAAATTTCCTTTCATGTTTCCCCCCACAAATGGTGCCTAGCTTGGGCAGCACAAAAATGAATTCTTGGCACACACCAGATAGATTGTAAGGAAGAGAGCTTAAGATCAAAAACTTCACACAGTGCCATCAAGAAGAATTCATTAGTCAAAAAGCCAGCACAAAGACAGGCAAACCATTTAGAAAGCAGTTACTCCAGCCCAGTCAGGAATTAACGTTTAAGTCTAGAATATGCATGAAGCAGAAGGAATAGGAAAAGAGAAGAAATCCAAATAAAAAATAGTTGATGACTAATTGAAGGATCTTGAATCTCTAAGCATCTCTAGATTTGACCAGTTGTACTGAAGCACTGAATCTCTGTGAGTCTGGGAAACTGATCATTGGTCCTTCTGCACCTGGAAGAGTCTGGGCCTCGTGTTTCCCTTTGATTCTAGTTTCTCTTCTTTCTGAACTTTTGGTATTGAGTCTACTTTCAAATTTACCTACTTCTCATCCATTGCATCTCACATTTCTCTGTCTCTATTGGTCCACCAATGACAGTTTTACTCTGTGTTAACTTCCAATCTTGCAATCCCAATTGACTTGGTTGTAAACTTCTCTAGTCCGAATTTTGGACCTGAACTTGCTTTTCATGCTCTGACATGCCCTAGGAGACAAGTCTGTTTGACCATAAAATTCAAATTTTTTTTTCACATATACTTAAAAGCACACATATTCCACACTAATACATACCATTCACTTAATACTGGTTTTACTACATACCATTCATAGTGGATTCACTGTAAATTCTCATTGACGACATGCTAGTTGATTATTTAATAAGATATGATTTATTTTCCCATATATTTAAGTAAATTGTTTATTTAAATTTCCTAAGTGAATATAATTCTTCTGTTTTGCAAATTAACAATAAAATTAGAACTGCCCTGCCCTAGTCAGCTCTGGCTGCTATAACAAAATACTCTAGAGGGAGTGGCTTAAACAGGACATTTATTTCTCATAGTTCTGGAGTCTGGATAATCCAAGATCAAAGTACTGGATTTGATGTCTGGTGAGGGCCCTCCTCCTTGTTTTCAGAAGGCCATGTTCTTGCTGTATCCTCACATGACAAAAAGAGAGAGAAAGCAAGCTTTCTGGTCTCTTGTTATAAGCACACTAATCTCTTCATGATCACTCTACTGTAATGACTCAATTACTTCTCAAAGGCCCCATCTCCAAATACCATCACACTACGGGTTAGGGCTTCAACATGAATTTTAGGGGGAAACGATCCAACTGATAGCATTCTCCTTTAAAGGATGGTTATCTGTAAATTTGGTTGATGGATAACAGAGCTTCTAAAATCCTTAGAAGATCTTTGTGGCATTGACTACATCTATAGGAATCTTGGGAATGCCTTTGTCTCTCTTTCAGAGGAAAAATGTTGTCCTGTAGCTACTCTCACATACTGCTTTTAAAAAATGTTTTGTAAATATTTTCATTTAAAATTTTAATCCTAAAAGTTTTAGAATTTCTCTCATTCTATATATGCAACCCCAAAATTGGGCCCTTGACTATACCATTTCCTTTAGGAAATGCTGATTTCTTTGAAGAGTGTTAGAAAAAGGGGTTACGGAGATTTAGCTATAGAACTAGATATTAAAACTTTTCACTCTTGTTAGTCTTAAATAAAAATGCATGTTTTTCTTTCTAAATAAACTACTAAGCATAATATAAAAATATTCTCTTCTGTTAACTCTCATACTACATAAATATACCAAAGGAATGAAATAATGTGGAGCCCAGAATCAATACTGAATTTAGCATAAAGCATGACAGTGATTTGTGAGTTTGAATTCTGGGTGAAAGCCCAGATAATAATGATGGTAACCTTTTGGACTCCTCCATTTAGAACTTTTCAGAAATACTGAATTCTGTTGAGTTTAATTCTTGCCAGCTCAATAGGAATAGGTCCAAATCTCCAGGTTTTAAAGTAGATTTTGGCTCAGTCTGGATGTCTGTTACAGGGTTAGCCCCTTAGCTCTAATTGATAATGGATCTGGAGTTCCTTAAAACACAGTAGGTTTTGTGTTGTCACATCTAACATCAGAGGAAACTGAAATTTTTGGTTAATTCAAAGTAGTCTCAGAAACTCAAGAGTCTGCATCGTCAATCCTGCCCTGTTTAAAAAAATTCTGCCAGCATAGCATGCCTCCAGAACATAGAGACCAAGTTCTTCTGTCTAGTAACAATCTGTTATGATTATAGAACATATGACAATGACCATAAAAGTAATTAAAACTATTTTCATACACCAATTATGTGTAATCAAAATTAAATTAATCACTAGTTTATTTTATCCATTCATTATGCAAGCCACTATTACATTATTGGTACTCAAACAACAAAGAAACAGATTTCAATTAGTTTTTACTAAAATTAACAGGAAAATAAATATCTCATTGAAGTCATTCAGATTTTTAAAAAAATGTAAGTTAGTTTGAGTAAGCAACACTTGGATTGCAATCTTCGTGTGCTATTTATTTTATATAAACATGAAACTGAATTAATATTAATACGCATCTGATTTCAGTCATCCGTTCTTCAAATATTCAACATGTGTATTTTAATTACGGATGTACCAAAGACCTTGAGATACTAAGACAAGATATGATCTTCCCCATCAACTTTATATTTTAATGGAGACAGTGGGAAGAGAGAATCATAAAAGTTTTCAAAATGATAACCAGAAGTTAATAATGCGGAGGCTAAGAGAAAGAGATGTAGATGAGGCCTGAGAAGTAAGCAGCGACCAGATCATGAAGGGCCATATATGTTATACTTAGGATCTTGGCATTTATCTCAAATTTAATGGTGCATTGCTGAAGATTTCTAACCTGGAAAGTGTCATCAAAGTGTCATCATCTTATTTGTGTCTTAGAAGGAAAACTCTAGTTGCAGGTTACAGAAGGGCAAATCTAGAGAGACGGAAATAATTTAGGAAGTTTTGAAATAACCCAGGTGAGGATTGTCTGAATTACAGAATTTGCAATTCAAGAACTTTTACAGAGGGAAATTTATAGAATGTAGTTTCTCTCTGAATGTGGAGGACGAGGGAACAGAGTAAGGCTAGCATTACCCTCATGAGAGGCTACTCTGAGGCTTTATATGTATTAGTCTCTGTAGAGAACTTAACTGGGATGTGGAGGGTGGAAGAGTTTAATACAGTTTTGGAATCTTCAGAATGACTTGACTGTGGGTTTTAAAGTAGAGGTCAAGGTAATGAAGTCCCCTGACTATAAGTAATAGTTGAAGTTATGGAGGTGGAATGGTTCTTCAGGGAGAGTGTGTAGGCTGGAAACTGAGTAATTTCAACTCCTAGAGAAAACAGAGAATGTATAGCTTAAGGACACTGACCATAATTGACCAGAGAAATGAAAGTAAACAAGGAGCAATAAGGAAAAGCGCATATCAGAAACAGAGAAAATGGAGTGTCAACAAGGAGTAAATAATGCCTGGTAAATATGCAAAGAGGTCAAGCAAACGTGGTTTGGAAATTGCTCATTGGGTAGCAACAGAGATACCTGCCAATTTTACCATGAATTTTTTCAGTTGAGGGATAGGAGACATGAAGTTACAAGATGTTTAAAAGTTGAATGCAGGGTAAAAAAGTGGAGAATGTGTAAAAAACTTTTCAGTATATTTGAGAAGATAAATAGATATTAAAGTGGATGGAAAGGAATATAAGTTCAGTGTACAATTTTTTTATTATGACAGATTTAAGCATGCTTAAATGCCATTGAGGAAAATATAGAGACGAGTCTGAAGGAGAGGATAATTAATGAAGTAAGGTCACTGAGGATATAGCAAGGTAAAGAAAAGAAAAAACAGAGATGTCAGAGAGAAAAAGAGACAGGTCATACTCTAAAGTAAGAAGGAGAAAGGATGAATGTCAACATGTTTATAAATAACAATATTTTGTCAGCAAAATTGGAAGTTAAATACTTTCTTGTAATGAGGTGAACAGACAAGGTACAGCAGACTTTGGGAGCCTTGGGGAAGTTTGGACCATCTGCCCTGGAGAATCAGATGTCTGCTAAGAACATGCCAATCTCACCAAAAGGTGTGGAAAATCTAGTGGATGTTAAAACCATGAGCTAGTTGTGAAGTTGTGGGATGCTCTCTAGCAATGAGGAGAAGCTCACATATAGGAGAGAGAATGTGGACAGTCAGTCAACCTTAAAACAGGATCCTACCATGAGAACGCACCTAGGCGAAGAGAATTGACAATTTTGATAAGATATTGGTGAAAATGGGGGCTGGCCCGGTGGCCGAGTGGTTAAGTCTGTGCGCTCCGCTGCAGGCGGCCCAGTGTTTCGTTGGTTCGAATTCTGGGCACGGACATGGCACTGCTCATCAAACCACGCTGAGGCAGCGTCCCACATGCCACAACTAGAAGGACCCACAACGAAGAATATACAACTATGTACTGGGGGGCTTTGGGGAGAAAAAGGAAAAAAATAAAATCTTTTAAAAAAAAGATATTGGTTAAAATGATAGATTTTTGTGTCAGACTAGATGAGGAAGGAGTGATGATGAGCAGAGAGAAGAGAGTGGAAGAAAATAGAACTTTTCAAAGACTAGCCATCTCAAACAATTTAAAAACCAATTCTGTGAGAGTAAGACAATGAAAAATAAAAACTAGACAAAAAAATATATGTGATCAAAGAAGTAAAGTTCTTGTGATTAAAAGCTTGAATATGGGCAAGCTACAATGATGACAATGTGTATATGGATACTGGTCATGTAACCAGGGTGTGACAAAAGGATGACAGATATTCTGGAAGCAATGGATGCCAAAATATCAAACATTTGTATGTAAATTTACTTCATTACTGGTACATGATAAGGATTCCTTTCAAATCAGGTGTCTCCATTCTGTTATCACAAAGAGTACTTGGAAAAATATATAATAATCTCAAAGGTCCCATTTAGTAAAATGTACCACTTGTTTCTCAACTAGGAACTCTCTTCATTCTTTCCTTCCTCCCTTCCTTTTTTTTCCTCTCTTGTTTACTTCCTTCTATGTAAACATAAGTTAAGTACTTGCTTAGCAAATACAGTCCTTGACCTCCAGGGGCTCACAATCTAGTGAGGACAGACATATAAACACATAATTCTAGCCAAGTGTTAAACACTTTTATAGAGTTATAGACTAAGCCCTATGGGAGGAAGCTCTTAATTCTCTCCCTTGAGAAGTCAAGTAAGTCTTTCCTGAGGAAATGACATATGAGCCAGGTTTTGAAGTATGAATAAGAAAGACTTCAGTAAGAAAAGGGATAGGATGGAAGGCATTATCCCTGGAAGCGAATAGCATGTAAACAGATGCAGGCGCCTATCAACTATGTTGTGTAAAGGGTACTATGACAAGTTTGGTTTGCCCCAAGCATGGAATACCTATAGGGGAGAGGTGAGTAATGAGGGTGAAATGGTAGACAGAGGGCAGATCAGTAAGGACCTTTTATACTAGACCAAGGAGTTTGGATATCATGAAGATTCTCTGGATCTCTAGCAAAAGTTCAAGCAGGGAGTTTCCATGATCAAGTTTAAATCATAGAATGATAATTCTGGATGCCAATTTTCAAAGAAGGTGAGACTGGAGGTTGGAGATGTGAGGTAATTAACAATGTTGAAAAAATAATGATAGAAACAAATTGATTTATGAATTAAATCAATTACAACAAAGTCTAACATAATTTTGTGAATGGAAGACTTGACAAATGATTCTAAATTTAATTTGAAATGTAAGTGTGTGAAACACGCACTCTTACAGGAAGAATTATTTGGGGAGAATAACTTCGAGGTTAGCAAATATGCTGCAAAGGTAAACTAACTTCAGCAATGGCTTACTGGCACTTGAATAGATCAACAGCTCATTAGAAAACATCAGTTAGCCCAGAAAGAACAGGCAGTTATGAATTTGAGTGGATAAGTCCTTTTATAGTAAGATTAATAGTTCAAATATTTGTGGAAGGGCTGCATTATAAAATAAAGGTTTCTGGTTCAAGAAGATAGATGACACATGTGTGGGCTTTCTGTCCCTCCTGACTCCAGCGCAATGAAAGAATCAAAGTGAATAAAGGAATGCATCTATAAAACAGAAGTGAACGAGAGCAGGGGACACTTATTGACACGAGAAAGTCCCCAAAATTTTTAAAAGATTGAAAACCAAAGGGAGCAGAATGAAGGATGACACAAAGCAAGAAAAATCACAGCCTGGAATGTGCTACGAAAGGGTCTGCAAAAGAAGTGACAGCCAGTCTGTCCACTGTAACCACTGGGACCTTTGGAGATGGAATCAGAAGGCCTAATGAAGAACATAATTGAGCAACAGGGCTGACCACAAGAAGGACGCTTAGTTTAACATCAACATGACAACTCCATGAGTCATTACTCATAACGCACTTCTCATCCCCTGCACACACACACATAGAATTTGAGTGCTTTCCACTTATTCTCATGTAAAATTCCTCATTTTATCTCTAAGGAAATTAAACCTACATTGGGGAAAGATAGTTTCAGTAGATGCTAGAAGGTGTGGAGTCAAGTCTTTAAATATGTGTGAGAAAATGATTTTCAATCTCGAATTTTATACCTGGACAAACTATTGTTAAAGGGGTAAGAGAGAAAGACGGACTCACACATGTGCTTCCTCCCCTAACCACATCCCCACCCCAAATAAAGCTGTAAACTGAGACTAAGTGTAGCTACGACAAGACATGTTCAAGGAAACAACAATTACGACAGCTTTGCAGCAGGTCTAGAGAAAAATGACTCCTGCTTAAAACAGGTGGGCAGTGTCTGGAAAAGAAAGTGTTTCTATGAGTGTGTGGTGGGGCTGATGCCATGAGCACTGAAGAATCAGTGCCTAACATCTGATTCTGCGCAGAGCTAATATGTGATAGGATATTTTTGGTGGTAAGAAAAAACAAATTTATACAAAAAAAATTTATTACTTTTAAGTGTCCTTTCATATTTATCCGTTTATGTAATTCTTATGACAATTCTGATAAGTATTTTTAACACTTCAGGTGGTCTGGGAAATATCTAGCACTATTATCTAAATTGATGAAGCATTATAATGCACATTTAGATTGAAAGGTGTCCAACTGGTGACTCTGAAATCATGCTAGGTTCCAACAGATCAAATCTTACTCAAATGTTTCTTCGGTTCCCAGCAACTTTGTAAACACTTATTTATTTTTTAGGTTTTAGTTTTCGAGGGAAGGACTATGTTTTCCTGACTTACTGGATTTCATCAAGTGGCAGAATGTGTGATTTATTCACTAAGATCTGTAGTTCCATTTTACTGGCTTCACACCCCAAACCATGTACTTAGTGATTTCTTTTGAAGGCATTTGCCAAGACAGTGAAACAGCACTGCATTTTTTCCCAGAGCATCTCTGACACACATCCACTTAAATAAATTGGTATTTCAAACTTGACTGGCTCATCTGGCCAGAGTAACGAGATGGCATGCCAATGCATGACGTAACTCTTGATGGCCACGTCTAAAAAATTATGAAGAAGCATTGTTTTCATCTTAACAGTTTTTTCAGAAGGCAGCTTTCTTTTTTCTTATCTCTCCTATTGACTTCTTTCGGCAAATGGTGATGTGTGCTGGTTTATCACGGCACATGGCTTTTCTAGACTGTAAATGATGAGAAGAGGCCGGGGATGTTGAGAAAGACATTGTGCAATCCATCCAAATATAATTGCCTCTATCACATTTCATTTTACCTCATATTTATACTACCACTAGCTTTAATATTACATTTTTATTTATTTGTTTTATCAACAAAGGTTTGAGGAAATTACTTATACAAAATAGTGATTTACCTCTGGTTTATCTTCCAATTAATGTGTGTGTGTGTTGTTGGCTTCCCTGTGTTTTCACTTTTGAAAATCATTCCTTTCATTTCTGAAGTAAAGGGTATTAAGGAATTCTACATGTAGAATGTACTTCAGAGGTCATTTTACTCCTTCTCTTTTCTTTCAGTTGAGAAGCTAAGGCAAGTTTTTGGAAACTATGCAAAGTAGAGACTAGAACCTCGTTTCCTGATTTCAAGTTATGCATGTTCCTAATAGGCAATTTTTTTGAGTCCTTACATGGCAAAAACTTGTTTACTGTCTTTTTATTTCATGTTAACTTGGTTATTTATTTATTTATTTGAGGAAGATTAGTCCTGGGTTAACATCTGCTGCCAATCCTCCTCTTTTTGCTGAGGAAGCCTGGCCCTGAGCTAACATCCATGCCCATCTTCCTCTACTTTATATATGGGGCTCCTGCCACAGCATGGTTTGTCAAGCGGTGCCTAGGTCCGCACCCTGGATCTGAACTGGCAAACCCCAGGCCGCTGAAGTGGAATGTGTGAACTTAACGGCTGCACCACTGGGCCGGCCCCTTAACTTGGTTATTTATCTCTAAGATTAACAAAATAATTACTCAAAAATTTGAAAACTTGTCTAATGTACCTAACAATTTAATGTTCTATGCAAACGTATGACTAAACTTTAAAGATTTTTACCATACTACAAATGCTGCAATTTTCAATGTTTTAAGCCAAAAAAAGAGAAAAAGAGAAAAGGATTAAGATGCCAAACATCTATCAGTTGTGAATTTAACAAAGTTCATGAATATGAGACCAAAAACATTGAAGTGCATTTTTTTCTTATAGAAAATGGAGGAGATAACAATACATAGTATTATTTGTGTATATACTTAAAAAATTTATTAGCAAGAGACCACCAAAATATATTACGCATTTTATGCATGTCTCAGGGACAGTTTAATAGAATCTGGTTAACTGAGTGTTAGTACAAAAATTCTTTCTGGATGATATCTGAATGGAATGAAAAAATATGTCTTATTCTTACTTGGTAATTTCAAAGCAATTCAATAGATATTTATTGACTATAGAATATCTGAAAGAGACTGTCTACAGGAAAACAATTTATGGAGTACATAAAATGAGTTTAAACATCCTCTGCTTTGTTTGCTTTATAGTTTTGTAACCAGAGCTTGTACACTGAAGCAGCCTTCTCTCTATCTTAACAGTGTTCATTACTAAGATGAATTTTAAAATACAAATTAACAAGATGAAGTCTCCGAAGTAAAATATCTGTTCTTACCAAGATTAGGTACATTTCTCCATTCCGTTCTATGGCGTATTTTTGCCCTTCAAAAAGCGTAAATCCATGTGATTGGTTTTGTTTGCTGAGGAAATTAACTAGTAACAAAAACTAGAATCATTTTACTGTTTGTAGCTCAAAATGCAGAGCTAACTAAATTTGTACTTATTGGAGCGTGCAACATATTACAAATCTGATGAGACAGCAGTTATCCACAAGAGAGAAACCCGAACGAAAGATCAACATGAAACTATAAAGATAAAAATCAGATTATTATTAGCATTATCTTATTTCTACAATGAATTATTCCCTAATCCTTTCCAAAAAACACAATGTTATGGAACTATCATTTGAAATTCGTTCAAAAGAGGTATGCAGAATTCATAGAATATTGCTAATGTGTTATTAGCTTGACTTTACTCCCTCTTTCTCTACACACACACACACATACATATGCACAAGCACACATACGCACACATTTGTGTAGCCACTTAATATTGTTTTCTTGATTATTATTTTTTACTGTGTAAATAGATAATAAAAAAGAATATTATTTTTTCATTTTTAAAAAGATTTAAAAATTTTATTTTGACTTTTCAAGATGAGATTTGCAAAAAAAGTCTTCAGAAAAAAACATTTCATAAAATCAAGAAATATTAGTGCGGACTTAATCCTGAAATTACGTGTGTGGTAAGCATCAAATAGCCTTCACATAACTATCATTAAAATAAAGTTCAAAGATCCATCATAAAATATGTGGTCGTATTTTCCTCATGTAAATATTCAGGTAGTTGCACAATTTGTATAGATTGTCCATATTTACATCCATTTTAAATTTGTAATAGAGGAACAGTGACCTTAAATTGTTTAATTTTAATTAATTTCATTTGTTCCAGAGTTCTAGTCTATTAAAGTCACTTCTTTGTGGGGTCATTTTCAATATTCATTTGTAATTTGACTTTCCCAGTGTGTAAGCTACTTTCTAAAGTAAATTAAGCACATGGGGTTATTCTTGCTCTTTCACTTTTCTAGGGCACTGTCCAATAAACAGATATTCTGTTATACCACATAGTCCTCATGAAAATTAAAAAGATATACTTCTCTTTCCTAAGGTACTTAAAAAATGTGAAGATTTGGGTACATTCAGTTAAAAAAAAACGCAACCTATCCTAAGCATTTTTGTTTCTGACCTATTCCTAATTGTCAGCTTGTAATGACTTGAAATTCAAGGGAAAATGAGTAAGCTTAGTAGAAATGGCTCATCTCAGTTGGATACTCATCTGCACTGACCCATTTATACAAATTCGTTGTTAGTTGAGTAACCTCTGTTGGAGAAAAAACATTTGCTGAGCATCAACTCTGTATCACCAAGCATTGTGCATCCTAGTTTTTAAGGTTTCTACTTTTCCAGTTTATAAGTTTCCAGTTTATAAGTGTTTCCTATCATTGTTTTCTACCAAAAATGTTCAAAGAATCCATATTATAATATTTTCCAATTTTTCTTATATTTCCCTAGTAACTCATGATCTTTGATTTTTCTCAGATAGTAAAGCTAAATAAAGAGCAATTTTGCATAAATACATACTTTTGCTAAATGTTTAGGTATATGGAATTAAAATCCTATGTAAACACATGTGTGATTACAAATGGCTGATACATTATACAGTAGCAAAGTAATGAAAGAAAGTCATCAATTCTAAGGAATAGTCAAGATCTCTTTTACCTTGTTAAGAAACATGACAATGTTTTTACAACTAGAATACCTAAAATCGCTTCCTTTTTTATTTTATACATATATTTATGTTCCTTAAAGAAATACATGGACATGATCAAAATAACACATCCACATCTGTCTGTACTCTGTTTTTTGACAACCATGATTGAGAACCTGTGCATTCTGTTCTGTAACTATAATTCTATAAATATGTAGTTGTTATGACTATATAAGTACTGTTTAGTTTACTGCAGAATCATGTAATAAGATCTATCTTTCTCTATAGTCCCAATGATACCTGTGCCACTTGAAGAAGCATGCTCAAATAGATGTATATTTTTTCTTAAGTTTCAATCCCCCATTTGGGGACATGAAGTCAGCCTTAAATATCATCACATTCCTCTCATATGTGGGGAAAGGGGAGAGTGACAGAGGCACAGAGTAGCCAAGAAATGTACATCCTTCAGGAAATAAAATTTTGCACCAGATGGCAATTTGCACATATAACTGTGACAAGAAAACTACTTTACCCTCTAGGGCAGGCCAGCTCTCTCTCTGTCTCAAAATTCCATGAGGAGAGTATTTTTGATAAGCTAAACTGAGAAGACTACGAAGGAAAAAAAAATTAGGAAATGAAGATTCTTTTTCAACTTAAAATGTTTTTGAGGAATGGAGTAATTTTATTTTTTCTAAATATTTGGGGTAAAGCTAGTATAGAAGAGATTAACGAATCTGAAGAGAAAGTAATCAAGTAATTATAGTAATTTGATATTTCCACTATATCCAGGAGCATAAGCAGTAGTTTTGTATTACATATGTCTTGGTTTTTAAATTTCATTTTTGTATTAGTTCATTTGTACTGTACTTACAGAAGTGTCTGTCCACAGCTGAGAGGGGAGAGAGTTGGTTTTCACCATAGATTGAGGACCTCTGGACTAATTATTTAGGTTCCTAGAGGAGAAAAAATATCAGACTGATAACGAAAAGTTGACAGGGATTCATTTTGAATAAAAGACACATCTTTTGATACTAGGAAAAAGCCACTTAGAAAAGGTGCAGGTGCATTTTTGTTTGAATGTATGAGGGGTCAGAGTTGAAGGAATTCAAACGTAAGAGTTTTTCTTCTGGAGAAGGTAAAATTTTAAGCTGAGAGTGAGCAGGATAGTCAAGGGCCTTGGGGAAGTAGAAGAGAGGAAAAAATATAGGATAGATGATGTTAGGAATAGGGAAATTAATAGACCACAGCCAAGGGTCTCAAACAAGGTTGCTATCATTTAAAATTTTTTAGTAGCCACAATCTACAGTTTCCTCTCCAGTAATCTTCAATAGCTCAGGTATAGAAGTGGCTGATTGATTAATCAGAAGTTGATATTTTGCAGAGAAAAGGCAATGGAAAAATACAGAGTTCTTAATGAATGGAGATGTGTGGTGTGTGGAACTGAGAGGTTGTTAGATGCCAGATATGAGAGAAAGTCATGTGTAGAATAGCCAAATAGAATGAGCACTAAAGAGAAGGAATTATTTTATACAGGTGGACAAATAAGTGTCTGAGAGGGGCAAATGGGAGCTTGGAAAATGAGGGCACTGCATGAGAACCTAAGGCTTATGAAGTTTAAAAGAATTGAACCGACCCTGTTTGAGAAAGTACCAGAGAAGCTGAGTCTTTGGGGAAAGGGGAAAGGGGAGTCATAAGTCTCAGGAAAAGCAGAGGAGAGGAAGAATTTTATGATGAGGCTGAGGTTTTACGAGAGTTAATTGACAATGTAGGAGGAGTTTTGGAAGGACAGTGGAGAGAAGAATCCAGAAAAAAGCATTCAACAGCATGAGGATCTGTCAATAGGTCTGCGAAGTTGGGGAGGGGATAATTGCATTTTGACTATTTACAGAAGCTGATAGAGATGAGAGGCCCAGATGTTTGACTTTTCTGAAGGTTATGGTTTTCTGAAGGACTGGACATTCTGAATGAGATCCTAGACAGAGTTGGGAACTGATAAAATTAGTCCAAGGATTGCAGTCATTGGTCATTGTTCAAAGAAATTACTATGAAGAGCACTCTTCTCTCATAAACCAAGTAAAACCTTTTGCACTTTGTACCTAAAGCGTGGTAATATAACCTGGATCATTTTCAAGATAAGAATTGCAGAAAGTGCAATAGGGCTCTTAAAATATTTATTTTGTCATTGACTGGGACTACTACATATTGAATGCTGGATATCTGATAGCTGTGAAACAGACTGAGAAACTAAATGTTTGTTTTCTTGTATTCTGTATCAACATGGCATATAGACACTCCATCTAAAAGATATATAACATTTTTGTAGGTGCAGGTACAGATTTATGAAGAAAAATGAAAGACCCAACCCTGTTTTACACCTTAAAAATAAGAAAATTCTCTGTCAAAAGAGCCATTTCTGACCCATTTGGTTCTCTGAATATTACTTTGATAAGAATTTTGAAGGTCTAGTCCAAGGCTTAAGTCAATATCGAGACCACGGAAGCAACCTAGCCTAGAAATGATTCCCATTTGTGAAGTCAAAGACTAAGGGCGGATGAATACAAGCTGCGAAAAGTCTTAAATTACTCTTGACGATTTTTGTGGTTAGGTAAAGCATAATAGATCAAATAGTTAAGGATAGGTTAAGGCCCGCTGATTTCATAGGTGCTATTAGATTGAGAGAGCCGTGAATCTGGTTTCTCAGGAAAGAAGGTGGCGGGCATTTCGAAGGAACTCAGCTAATTTATGGATGTCTGCCATACAGCACAGTTTGGGATTTGACCTTTTAAAAACAGCATGGAATATGCATTGCTCCTGGGAAAAATATTACGAAAAATTATACTTGTGGTGAACAGTTATGCAAATATGAGGGCAGGCTGTGGGATTCTGAATTAAATTTTCTTACTCAGAACATTCTTCAGTTTTGGAAAGTTAATTAGCTATCCTATCCGGAGTTATTGAACTCCAACTCGGCAGAATTCTGGAACTCTACTATTACAAAAAGACTTCAATGAGAATTTGTGACCAGACATTTCCTTTCATTGAAGTCATACGAACAACATAATGTTCTGAACTGAACACTGTGCCTTCCACTGACATATTTTGTAGTCTAGTTTTTGGTGAAAGTAAAAATGAGGGAGTGCTTTAAAAACTTATTTTAATTCTTTTTTTCAGTTGACTCTTATAAGGACCACTTAAAAGCATATTGCTAGTGGGTCAGAACAGCCTGTCTTTCTGTTACATGAGCACTCAAATCAGGGTTCAAGTCAGATTATTTAGGAGATAGAAAATAATAAAGTTTTTTTTTTTTCATTCCCTGGTTTAAAACACAGAAGTAAAAGCTGCACACTCTAAAGATCATAAAAGATGACTTATGCTATCATTGTTAAATCCTTGCAATATTTTCATTCATTCATTTAATAACAATTTATGGTGCTGTTTTTGAAGTCAGGTTTGCAAGCAGTAGCATTAAGATAATTGATTTACAAGAGAATTTATCTCTTAAGGATGTCCACCTCAGAGATGGAAAAAACCTGAAAATATTAATCAATGGTATCTGTTGCCTGATCAGTAAGTTGAGTCAAGTCATACTTAGATTTATCCTACAAGCTGCCCTTAGACAATAAGAAGTTGTGGCTATGCATAAATTAGATTGGATGTTTCCTTCTTTGATTAGCGTGACTATCTACAGATGTATGTGCTCTCTAAGGCAGTAGTCTTCTCACTCCAAATCTTCCATGAGCAAGGTTTTAACAGGGCCGTTAATAATCTAGCAACCAGTCACATGTAATGATTATGCCTGCCAGAGTGTATTAATTATAAGAGCTCAAGAGATAATCACTTGGGGCCCAGACGCTATATACATTCATGTATGCATCACATGTAATACTCATACATTATGATGTTCTTTTGTCGGGTAGATAAATCAGGATGGATTCCACTATTTGAAATTAGCCTCTGATATTAACTAGTGCCAACTTGCTAGTGCCTCTTCCAAAGTTAGATTTTAGGGTAGCTCCAAAAAACGAGATCAATTTTAAATACATAATGTTAAACACCAAAAAGGGAGATTGTTTATGAAATTAATTATGGGAGCTATTCCTGAGCACTCCTGATTTGGTAGAGTTAGTATATAAATCTAGCACTAGTGCTGTATACTAACGTTGTGAGGTTGGGAATGGACATGGGGTGGAGAATAGGCTTACCTCTAGGGATTATCCTGTTACAATAGGAGTTGAGTAATCACATGGAAGCAAAATAAAAAAAATGTGTTTCTAATATGTTATGAAAGATCTTATATCCTTTATGAAACTAGTGGTTGTGTTTCTCTGGGAAATATTTCAGAAATAATAGGGTTTTCTTAAAGGAATTGGTGAATAACTGTTAGCATATGTTATCTTAATTCAGTAAATAGTTCCTTAAGATCTCAAGAAAAGAATCGAATTTCTCAAAAAGAAAGTAGAAGATTAATAAAAGTCAGCTGTACTAAGAATGGGCCCTAATTCTCTTAACATCCCAGACTTCACTCTATAAAGTCTGATAATTAAATGGTGGTTACAGCCTGTGTGCTTATAATTTAAAGACTTTGGCAGAGAATTGCAGATATTGTTTGCTTCAAGTAATCAAGTTTGAAGATAATTAGTTTCTTGTTTGATTCAGAAGTTTACATTCTACAACTATACTCTGTTTCCCAACAATGCAACTCTTATCCAAAAGACACATTGAACCATTTTGTCAGGAAATACTTAGATATAAATATATAATTCTATTACTAAACAAAAAATTCTTAAATCCATGGTGATTTTCTTTTCTCACTTTGATAGTAAAAAGCTTTTAAATTATGTTTTGCTGTATTATTTTTAATGAAAAATTATTGATTAAAGTGTTGGTACAATTTTTATCTACAAATTCAGTGACCAAAAAAATATTAAAGGGAATAACATCAAAAGGACTTTTCTGTGAGTTTGCCAAATACAAAACCAAATTAAAAAATAATTTAGAGGAAAATAAAATTCTTAATGCTTTAAAATATATTGCTATGTGTATAGCTGTCTGAATGTCAAAATGCGTGATCTGTTGCCTTTAAAATCTAAGGCCCCAATCTAACTTTTAAAAGAAATTCAGAACAGTGTGTATATTCCCACAAAGAAGGATTTTTTTTTTGTTCACTGTAATTACTATGTCAAAAAGGAAGATTGTTGAAAAAAAGAATTAATACCTAATAGAAAGGTATCAAAGTGAAAAGCACTTAATTAAGTACACATTCGGTGACTTTATAAAAGCAAAGTCCCAACTGTCCTGTCAACTTACCTTGACATACTTCAGTATGCATCTCTTAAGAACTATAGAAGTTTCTTTATAAAGATTTAGTTTCTATATCTAAATTTAAAATTTGTGGGTTCTTTTCTATTTCTTAGATAATTTCTCAATTCATAGTGTCCTCATTACTTCAAAAATAGACCATTATTTTGGTGAATTATACAAAATGTGATTCCACATATCTCAATGTGTTGTGTCTTTGTATATTTATGCATATTTATTAATTATTGACTTAGTAGTCTTTTAACAATTTAAAACAACCTTTCATTCTAGAATGTAGTTGTCCTCCCAAGTGGGTTTTGTTTTTCTAGACTGCTTGAAATAAAAGCAGAAACCACATTAGCAGTGGGAGAGTGATGTAATGTATGAGCTGCTAAAGAAAGGATCCAGGTTCTGATTCTACTTCTTGTAATAACTAGATGGATGAGAAGTTATAGATATAAACCTTTATGTAAGTTTCCACTTCTAAAATTCTGATGGAGGATGTTGATTTGCAATAATTTTTGTGCTTTCTGAAATAATCTTACCTATCATATTGGATTTTCCGAAAATATAAATAAGAAAGTTTTGTAGAAAGGGGAAACTTGTACCATACAAATAATATAGATGGAAATAACAATTTTAATTTTAAAAAGTGTTGCACAATTGTTTTTTAACCAAATTCATGGAACTTTTACCTCAAAGGCCACTTTTCATGTGCAGTATACACAATAAAAGAAGTCCCTCCACTCATCTAGCTATAAAGTTAACTGCAATTAATTCTCCATCTTAGTATTTTCTGATTAAACTTCTTTTTCTAATGCTTTTCAGTCCTTGGGTTATTTTCTTGGTCCTTCAATAAATCCATTAACTTAACAGGGGATGAGAAACAGAGAAGACGGTACCCATCATCTGTCAAATTTGTTAACATATTTTAAAGCAACTTTGCTAAAATGCCCAGAAGGACAACATGTGAAAACTACTGGCAAAACCACTGTTCTTTAAAACATGACCAAAACATTTAATGTATTCATGTTACCTCTGTTCCCGTGGAGAACTCACAGTTGGCTGTAATACTCATAAAATGAGGTGCCAGGCCTCAATGTAGAGGTAAAGAAAAGTAATCCCTGTTTGTATGTGTAAAATTTCTTCCCATATTTTTATTAAATCAGTGACTTACACTACGTAATGTCAATGCCTACAGACATTGGTAGTATTCTTGACTTTAAAAAAATTGATTATAAGAACTGATTTTATATTTTGGTCAACAGATTTTCCACATGACGTATGACCTTGCCAGTGCGGTAGTGAGAATTTTTAACCTCATCGGCATGATGCTCCTCCTATGTCACTGGGATGGCTGTCTTCAGTTCTTAGTGCCGCTCCTGCAGGATTTCCCACCAGATTGCTGGGTGTCTCTAAATGAAATGGTTGTAAGTAATTCGTATTATTTTCTACTCTGCATCTTCAACGTTTTGCCAAAAAGTTCTAAGTATTTATGTTAGAATGATCTAATTTCTCCTCCATAAATGTTTAGAGACGACTTAATTTTACTTCCATGATATAAAATCAGATGTTGTTTCTTTCTCTACAGCTAAGTTTCATTCACATGAAATGTCCCTGGGATGTATATGTTACAGCATCTGTTTTTAGATATCTTACTCTGTGTATGTTGACACATTTTATTTCAAAGGTACACGAACTAACACACAAACATACATAACCATAGAACAACATTCTTTTAAAAATGCCTACTGCTTGGAATAACTCCATCTATCTTTCAAGTTGATTCTAGCATTTACAATGTTAAAGACATGCAGTTCTAGGCGTTGTTAAACATACAGAGACACGTGTAGCAGTATAAATGCAAATGAGATATGTTATGATGTGCAGTGATATTTCAGATAGTGCTTCTTTCTAGGGAATATTTCATGGAAAAGATAGCTTTTAAAATTCACCTTGAAAGATATGTAAATATAAAAATTGTGAAATATAAATTTTGATTCCCATAGTTAGATATATTCATATTCACATTTAATTTTAAGAGTATATGCTTTGATCTACATAGTGCAACACTCACAAAGGAATTGAAACATAGCAAATATTTCTAAAGTATATATTCACAAATATTTGTTCATAAGTACATATAATCGCAAATGTTTATAGGTAAGTTTTAGTATTTTCTTCTTGCGTTACATTTTAGTTACATTACATTTAATGAAATGTTGTTTAAATTAACTTCATTAGAATAGAATTCTTTTATGTGTGACATTTTATGGGAGATAAATTTTATGTAACTTTCACAAGATTTTAACTTTAGCATAAATCAGATATCTTCTCTTTTCCCAAACTGTTCTATTATTAATTTCTTAATTTATTAATGTAAAAATGACACAGACTTCTTAAGAAAATAGATTTGTTTTTTTTCCTAATACTGTAGCTCAGACTTTGTATGTGAAGGAAAGAGAGGCTTACATTACATGTTAGGAAATATGGTCTTTTTTTCTTTATTTTCTATCCTCTGGCCGACTTATTTCCTTCCCTCCCTCCTTTTCTCCCTATCTCCCTCCCTCCTTCCCTCCTTTATTCTTTTCACTCCTTCCTTTCTTTGAGACCTGGTATTCACCTGGATCCTTCCTTCATTTCACTCGTATCTGCTTAAATGTCATTGCCTCACAGAAGCCTTCCCTGACCACCTTACCTAATATATCACCCAACTGGTTTATATTTTATCTCAAAAGAATTTAATACACACATGCACATGCCTGCACACACACACATGCAAGTATTTGTCATTTATATTTTTCTGTGTCTCCCACACCAGAATGTAAGTTCTATTAGGTCAAAAAATTTGGTTTTCTCTGTACTTTATCTCCAGTGCCTACAACAGTGCCTGACACAGTAATTTGTTATAACCTAGTCACTCATCATCAAAAGTTTACTTGAGAAATCTTCTATATTTTCTGTATCTCAAAAACAACGCTAAGAGTTTGATCAGCTCACTTTTCAAATCTGTGAAATCTCCTTAATGATACATCTGTCACTTTTACTTGTCACTGAGGAAGCAAGACACTATTAAGATATTTGGGAGTGGGGAAGCAACAGCTCTATAATCTGGCTACCGACTGAGTGACTAGTGTAAAAACACTAGCACTACTGCCAAAACATGATTCATCATTGGCACCAAATAATATTTAAGTTTGCAAATAATTATTATTTCAAATTTTCTCTTGGTATCTTTCCAGAAAATAGCAATTGTCTTCATTGAAAAGGTATGGGAACTACTTTTGGGTATCCATAAAATGCATATAATTGTGTAATTATAATGTAGGGCAATATATTACTTAATATATCTAGTGGTATGCACACAATGAAAAATTTTTAATGTCTTGATGATTTTTCTTAAAACATGTCTGCATGTACTTGTTTGTGTGTGTTTAACCTGACATAGCCAAACCTTTATTATATCCTGATGTTATATATATATAATACCTTCCCTGAATTTGCAATTTGCTTTTGGATCTTTTTCTTTTTGGCTGCAGGTTTACTTATGAAATTGGCTCTTATATTCATTCTCTTTTACGTAACATTATTTCCATGTTTAACTCTAATATGGAGGGTAGGAAACAGTTAAGTCTATGTCCAACGGTAAAGACTAAAAATTCTTTTGTGTTGTGAATATTAGTGACACGAAGGAGATAACAACATGAAAAAAGGCAATCTTTACGTCTATAGAGAATCTCGATGGTGTTATTTGACCTTGACGATATTGTCTTCTATCCTAACGCTATTGAGTTCTAGAAAACTTTTCATCACAACGAAACAAAACAAAGTGTATTTACACACAAAGGGAGTTATAAAGGAGAAGTAGAAGTCCAACATAAGAAAAAGCACCCTACATTTATATATCGTGCTTGCCGCATACAAGCCCTGTGCTTTGAAACGTGCAGCTTTATTTGGTCCTCACAGCAGCAGAATGAGATAAACACTATTACCTCCCATTTTGCAGTTCAGAAAAAGGAAAATTTTAGAAGTTAAACTTATCGTCTAACGTCACACAGGTAGTAGATTATAAAACCAAGGTTAGAATGCATATCTGACTCCATAATTTCTGTTCTAAATCACATTGGAATATCTTGTGTTGCATAGATAGCAAAAAACAGTTAAGAAAAGTAGTTACAAAAGAATGAAACCTGTAGTCAACGTACAGCAGTTGGTGTTGAAAGTCACTTGAAAACCAGCATTTGAGCTCTGACACTAAAGATTGGCAAGACGGATATGAGACGTAGATGTAGAAAAACAAAATCAAATTGGGGAGAAAAAATTGAAAAGCTAGATCAGGAGGGATGCAGGACACAATACTAGTCATTCTTGAGTACAGATTTGGCAATTATGCTGTGACATTTGACATTAATACTAAATGATTTATGATAAAGATTTGGGTGTTCAGCAAATTCCTTATGCATTTTCTTTTTCATATCTTGCATTCTTAAATGATTTATATCCTTAAATGTTATTTTAAATTCCTCCTTAACCATATTTGCATTTATATCTACATCCTTCTGTCTCTATATGTATTTTAAATTCTTCTAAAACACATTTGCATTTTTATCTATATCCTTATCTATATGTATATTTTAAATCCTCTTTAACTGTATTTGCGTTCATATCTATATCCTTATCTGTATCTATATATCACTAGCTAGTTCTCCATATATGTCCTATGATGAGAAATTCGTACTCAATGCTATAACCATTCTATATCTTTAACTGGTAATTTGTTCAATATATTTATTCTTATATTAACTGTTTCTAACCTTCATTTCATTCCATAGTAATGGATTCAGTTTGTCTCAGATAATTCCTTTGCAATCTTTATAAATTCCTTACTAAGATAACTTTTTAAATGCTATTTTTTAAAGGCAATCACTAACCATGGTGAATGACTTGAGTTGATGAGGTAGGAGATACTGACTTGCAAAATGCAACTTGAACAGGACTTAATCTTGCTTTGCATTTGTAGTCCTTACTTTTGTTTCATCCAAGAAATGTTTGAATTTTAGGATTCTGTCTGAATGTAAATCCTGTGTTTGTCAGATAGTTAATGTCTAATAAAATTAATTTTGAAAATCTAGTCATTCCCATGATATTGTGACTATGTTTTTAGGTGTATCACACTAAAATTGTAGCAGTTCATTATTAAGGTAATGGTTTTTGGTTTAAATTATAAATGTCATTAAATATTCATTTTAAGAATCTAACTAATAAAAACTATGATGCGTTTGAACTTGCATGTTGGTTTTGACGTAACTTGGGACATGACATTACAGAATGGAAAAAGAGAGATTTGCAGCTGAGTAGTACATTCCAAGAGCAATGTGTCTTTAATTGAAGTCTACAGGCTTGCTCTCAGGGAGTCCACAGGTTTTCTCCCAGCAATCTTGTAAAGGTATGGATACATGTTCACAACAATTTGGAAGGTTTCAACCTAAGTATACTATGAATCTAGGATCATCTGAATGCCCTAAATAGGGAGTTTGGATTTGCTTTTGTAGTTAAAGTGCGTCATGCCATGAGATGTTATATAAAATAATTCTGGCTTATGGGCTTGATAAGTAAATGATCCATTTATACCAAATGAGGGCTAAATGACACCATATTAAATGTTGTACAAAATTTTCCCCATAACCATAATGAAGTAATGGGTTGGAAAACCAAGTCACTCATTACATAGCACACAAATGTATATTAGGTTGTTAAACTACATAAAACTTGAGCCATAATAGTCAGCACTGTATTTACATTGTATGCAATCATTTAGTATCAACCAAGCAACATCATCCGTAACCATACATTTACATTGATACGTTTATTGGTGTATTATTTTGTCAGTATTTGACTTGTAAATTGTTGTTTGCTTTAAATTTACGAAAGCTATAAGGCTAAGAAACATATCTAGTTTTATACTTACAGCTGAGTAACATCATATTCAAAATAATTTAAACCATCTCAAGCATCATTCATTATGATGTTTTATTTTGTTGTGATTTGAAGGAAACTAAGCATTATTTCATCTTGAGAGATGCCCTTCTAGAGGGCAGGCAATATGCCTTATAAGTGTCTGCACACCCACAGATCCTATGCCAACCTTGCATATGTTGCTAAAGAAATATTAATTGTTTATAACCGAACAGGTAATTATCAATAGTATTTGAAAATTACGTGTAAAAAAGTTATTCTATTATGCATTTTAAATATTTTTCCTTGCATAGTTTTGCTTTAGTAATTTGTACATCAAATTATTTCTTCAAAGATAAGTAATCACTTGATCAAATCATGGGCAATACAACATACTTGAAATTTATGAAGTCCAAATTAATCAGCTCCTAATGCTTTTCATTTCTGTGTAAATAAGATAACTATTTTCCTGAAAAAAATTAAGATGATGTATGAACCCTCCTAAGGATACAGAGAAAAAAAGAGATATAAAATGTCTGGAAGGGTCTAATTAATAAAATCTATGTGGAGAAAATAAGAAATTTGATTGGAAAATCTAGATTACTGCTCAATTTTATTTTCATTTGAGACAATGTGTCAGGGACACTTACTAATAACCAAATAGTCACACACTTTCCACATTTTCCAGTTTCCTTCCAGTTGGAAGGGGCCCTGTGGTAGTTATGGTCAGTGGGCCCTGAGTGGTGGTATCATATTTCACTTATAGGTCTAAGCATTCAAAAGCTGGTCTGCAACCCTCCAGTTATTTTTTTCCTCTCCAGAGACATGTCTTTTAATTTGCCACCCACAGCATAGCATAGCTTATCCTGACTTATCTAGACAGCAGAAAAGGAGGGAAGAAACTGTCAGAATTGAATTTAGAGACACATTCTAGAATTGCCTCTGTGATTTTAGGTAAATAACTTGCCTGTACTTCAGCTATGAAATGAGTGTATATTATTTATTCTTTCATTTAGGTAATCTTATTGAACACCTGCTTGGTGCCAGGCATTATTTTAGGAAATGAACATACAGTAGAGAAGGAGATGAAGTCCCTGCCCTCATAGTGCTTACATTCTTAATAGCTTTCAGTCATAGCACTTCTTTCTAAAGGTACTGAAAAGGATACAGAGATTAAAAAATTAGATTTTCTTAAAAGGCTATCAGAAAATGTACTATCTCATCTACAAGATCTTTCATACAAACCTCATGGTAACCACTAAACAAATAATTAGAACAAAGACACAAATTAGAAATAAAGAGAAAATTAAGAAAACTATAATAGAAAACTACCTAACTGAATTGGTAGTCTGAAATACATGGGATGAGAAACAAAGGAAATGCAAAAGAATCAGAAAATGAGAGATAAAATGGCAGTATTAAGCCCTCATATATCAAAAATCACTCTAAATGTAAATGGACAGAATTCTCCAGTCAAAAGACACAGAGTGGTCAGACGGATTAAAAAACAAGACCCAACAATATGCTGCCTCCAGGAAACAAATCTTAGCTCCAAAAACAAATGCGGGTTCAGAGTGAAGGGATGGAAGATGATACTCCAAGCTAATGGCAAGCAAAAGAAAGCTGGTGTTGCCATACATATAACAGACAATGTAGATTTCAGGATAAAACAGGTAATGAGAGACAAAGAGGGGCAGTATATAATGATAAAAGGGACACTCTGCCAAGAAGACATAAAACTTATATATATATATATATATATATATATATATATATATATGCACCCAACACAGGAGCACCAAAGTACATAAAGCAACTATTCACAAACTTTGGTTCTTTGAGACGATAAACAAAATTGGCAAACCCTTAGCCAGACTCACTATATAAAAAAGAGAGAAGGTGGGGCCGGCCCTGTGGTGCAGTGGTTAAGTTTGCATGTTCCACTTCAGTGGCCTGGGGCTTGCCAGTTCGGATCCCGGGTGTGGACATGGCACTGCTTGGCAAACCAGGCTGTGGCAGGCATCCCACATATAAAGTAGGGGAAGAAAGTCACGGATGTTAGCTCAGGGCCAGTCTTCCTCAGCAAAAAGAGGAGGGTTAGCAGGAGGAGGATTGGTAGCAGAAGTTAGCTCAAGGCTAATCTTCCTCAAAAAAAAAAAAAGAGAGAAGACTCAAATAAGTAAAATTAGAAATGAAAGAGGAGAAATTACAATGTGTACCACAGAAATACAAAAAATTATAAGAGAACATTATGAAAAACTATATGCCAACAAATGGGACAATCTAGAAGAAATGGATAAATTCTTAGACTCATACAACCTCCCAAAACTGAGTCTGGAAGAAAGAGAGAATCATAATTTATCAATCACAAGTAAAAAGATTGAAACAGTAATCAAAAACCTCCCAAAAAATAAAAGTCCAGGATGAGATGGCTTCTTTGGAGAATTCTACCAACATTCAAAGAAGATTTAATACCTATCCTTCTCAAACTATTCCAAAATATTGAGGAAGACAGAACATTTCCTAACACATTCTACGAGGACAACATTACCCCGATAACAAGGCCAGAAAAGGACAACACAAAGAAGGAAAACTACTGGCCAATATCGCTGATGAACTTTGATGCAAAAATCCTCAACAAAACACTGGCAAACCGAATATAGCAATACATTAAAAAGATCCTACACCATGATCAAGTGGAATTTATACCAGGGACACAGGGATGGTTCAACATTGGCAAATCAATGTGATACACCACATTAACAGAATGAGGACTAAAAGCCACATGATCATCTCAATAGACATAGAGAAAGCACTTGACAAGATCCAACAGTCAATTATGATAAAAAATGTCAATAAAATGGGTATAGGAGGAAAGTACCTCAACATAATAAAGGCCATACGTGAGAAACCCACAGCCAACATCATGCATAATGGGGAAAAACTGAAAGCCATCCATCTGAGAACAGGAACCAGACGAGGGTGCCCACTCTCACCACTCTTATTCAACATAGTACTGGAGGTTTTGGCCAGAGCAACTAGGCAAGAAAAAAACATAAAAGGAATCCAGAAAGGCAATGAAGAAGTGAAACTCTCTCTGTTTGCAGATGACATGATTTTATGTGTAGAAAACCCTAAGGAATTCATCAGAAAACTATTAGAAATAATCAGCAACTATAGTAAATTTGAAGGGTGCAGAATCAACTTACAAATAAGTTGCATTTCTATACTTTAATAATGAACTAACAGAAAAAGAACTCAAGAATACAATCCCATTTACCATCACAACAAAAAGTATAAAATACCTAGGAATAAATTTAACCAAGGAGGTGAGAGACCTATACAATGAAAACTGTAAGACATTACTGAAAGAAATCAATGATGACCTGAGGAAATGGAAAGATATTCCATGCACATGGATTGGTAGAATAAACATAGTTAAGTTGTTCATGCTACCTAAAGCAATCTACAGATTCAGTGCAATCCCAATCAGAATCCCAATGATGTTCTTCACAGAAACAGAACAAAGAACCCTAAAATTCATATGGGGCAACAAAAGACTCTGAATAGCCAAAGCAATCCTGAGAAATAAGAACAAAACTGGGGGCATCACAATCCCTGACTTCAAAATATACTACAAAGCTACAGTAATCAAAACAGCATGGTACTGGTACAAAACCAGACATATAGAACAATGGAACAGAATTGAAAGCCCAGAAATAAAACCACACATTTATGGGTAGCTAAGCTTCAGTAAAGGAGCCAAGAACATACAAGGGAGAAAGGAAAATCTCTTCAATAAATGGTGTTGGGAAAACTGGACAGTCACATACAAAAGATTGAAAATAGAGCATTATCTTTCACCATACACAAAAATAAACTCAAAGTGGATCAAAGACTTGAAGGTAAGACCTGAAACCATAAAACTCCTAGAAGAAAATATAGGTGGTACACTCTTTGATATCAGTTGCAGAAGGATCTTTTTGAATACCATGTCTACTTGGACAAGGGAAACAAAAGAAAAAATAGGGGCTGGCCGGATGGCACAGTGGTTAAGTCACGCTTCCCACTTTGGTGGCAGCCTGGGTTTCGCTGATTCAGATCCTGGGTGTGGACCTACACACCTCTTGTCAAGTCATGCTGTGGTAGGCATCCCACATATAAAGTAGAGGAAGGTGGGCATGGATGTTAGCTCAGGGCCAGTCTTCCTCAACAAAAAAGAGGAGGATTGGTGGCAGATGTTAGTTCAGGGCTAATCTTCCTCAAAAAAATGAATGAATAAATAAATAAAAAATAAACAAGTGGGACTTCATCATACTAAAGAGCTTCTGCAAGGCAAAAGAAACCAGGAACAAAACAAAAAGACTGTCCACCAACTGGGAGAAAATATTTGCAAATCATATATGCAACAAGGGGTTAATCTCCATAATATATAAAGAGCTCACACACAACTGAACAATTAAAAACCAAACAACCTGATAAAAAAAAAAATGGACAGAGGATGTGAACGGACATTTTTCCAAAGAACTTATACAGGTGGCCAATAGGCACATGAAAAGATGTTCAACATCACTAGCAATCAGGGAAATGAAAATCAAAACTACAATGAGATATCACCTTACACCTGTTAGAATGACTTTAATCACTAAGATAAAAAATAACAAATGTTGGAGAGGTTGTGGAGAAAAAGGAACCCCCATACACTGCTGGTGGAAATGCAAACTGGTGCAGCCATTATGGAAAACAGTATGGCGATTTCTCAAAAAATTGAAAATAGAAATACCATATGACCCGGCTATCCCACTACTGGGTATTTGTTCAAAGAACTTGAAATCAACAATTCGAAGAGACTTATGCATCCCTATGTTCATTGCAGCGTTATTTACAATAGCCAAGATGTGGAAGGAAGCTAAATGCCCAGTGACCAATGATTGGATAAAGAAGATGTGGTATAAATATGCAATGGAATACTACTCAGCCATAAAAATAGACAAAATTGTCCCATTTGCAACAATATGGATGGACTTTGAGCGTATGATAAGTGCAGTAAGCCAGACAGAGAAAGACAAATACCACATGAGTTCACTCATGTGGAAGATTAACACATGGACAAAGAGAACAGTTTAGTGGTTACCAGGGGGAAGGAAGTTGGGGGGTGGGCATAGGGGGTGAAGGGGCACGTTTATATGGTGACTAACAAATAATTATGTACAACTGAAGTTTCACTATGCAATAAACTATTATGACCTCAATTTAAAAAATTAGATTTTCTAATTTAAAGAAATAAGAAATTACGTGCAAGAGCCTTTAATATGAATTTGAATTGATGCCTCTGAAATATACACGCTGCCCAGACTTCTGGGCGAGGGGAGAAATACTGCCGTCTTTCTGCTTGCTGAGCCCTGTACACTTGAAAATGCAGCCATTCTTAGAAACCTTTTGCCCCCCCTAATTTAGCCATCCAGAGAATGTTTTTTTCTGACTCACACAATGGTGTGTTAATGGCAGCCTTGTGTGGATTGAGATAAAGTCTATGAGGAGTATGAACTGAAGCATGGGGAGACACAAAATGGGGAGATATTTTTTTCAACTACTATCAGCTGGTTTTGGATCAGAAACCTTCAACAAAGAGTGGGGATTGAGATAGATCAGTCACTTCTAGGTCAAAAACATAGTCAAAATAAACGTGTGCTTGGGGCCTTGAGTAGAAAGAGATGTTTAATGATGTGTCCTATATTGAGCAAATGATTTGAAAAAAAAGTAATACATATTATTCATATGCAAGCCCGTATATACAAGTAGAACATTGAAACTTAGGATGATTATATTATTATCTATTGATATTCTAGCAAATGTATAACAACAAAATTAAAATGGCTTCACTTTTTTTTTACAATCTCAATTAACCACTTAGATAATGATTGAAATAACATAACTGAGATAATATAACTAAAAAATGAAGTTAAAAATCTCCCAATTAAAAATATGTCTCTCCTCTCTTGAGGTCTGGCAATATATTTTAGATTTGAAATTCTATAAATTAGAAATTATTATATCATCGAGTTTTTTCCAAATAGAATGTATTGCCTTAACAAAATTTTTTGAAAGTCCTAACAAAAGGTAACTAATTTGCTGACAAGTCACTATGTAACTTTACTGAAAAAAAGAAAATGCATTCATAGCTTCTGCGAGTCATAATAACGAAGTAGGTCAGCAGTCTGCTGAGTGTCGTGATTCTCCTTTGCCGTCCTGTTTCTCCCTATTAAGAAAGACAGCCTGGTGACTGCTCTTTGTTGGATAGAAACACTACCTCATAGCAAAAGTAAAGCAATTCACATACTATGTTCCTCTTTCTCAGACGCGTATTCTTTTATGGGAACAAGCATATGGAAATAAATTCTAATCTGTTATTTTGTTTGCAAATGAAATGTGCATTTCAGCAAACCTTTAATATGAATTATACTTCCATAATAGAGAAGGATAAAGCATATTACTTAAATCATATATTGGCTATGACTACATTAAGTTGCTCTAGCAATAACAAGACCAATCCACAAGTTTCAAATATGTTATTTTTTCCAATACAGACTAGCTCGTAAATTTTAAGCAACAAATGGCTGGAGGAAAATTCACAAAAAGACTTTATCTAGCAAGTGACACCTATTAAAATTGGGAAAAATTGCAGTCCAATATTTTCTCCAAAAG
This sequence comes from Equus przewalskii, assembly GCF_037783145.1. NCBI lineage: Eukaryota > Metazoa > Chordata > Mammalia > Perissodactyla > Equidae > Equus > Equus przewalskii. The sequence continues at coordinate 21,465,202 of NC_091850.1, forward strand.
AATAATTTACTAGCCTTCATTCTCCATCTCCATATATATATATAACGTTGTAGAAATTTTCACTGGTGTAGTATAAAGGTATATGTATTGCATTATCTCATCTATTCTGAATAAAATCAAAACACACTTCATTCCCATTTTGCAGATGAAAAATCTGACTCACAGAATTGTTACCTGGTTTACATAAAGCCAGAGGCAGATAGTATGAGAGCTGGTTATGAAATCCATGTTTCTCCTTGAATTGAATGCTGAACCTACCATAGCATTCTATTTCATGCACCCCAAAGAGCTTCATCCGTTATCAATTGTCAATTAATGTTTACAGAAAACAACTGTAAATAGGTTGCATCACTGGAAGAACTTGGAATATGTATGAAAAAAATTTTTAAAACTCATTGTGTATTGTATGTTGTGTTGGTTTTTAAGGTTTCTCCTTTTACTACTGCCATAAATCAAAAAGAATCTGACAAAGAAAGTGTAACTCCTCATTTATTCTGAATTTCTCATTTACTTAGGTTTCACATGAGAAATATTGTATTAAATTGATGTAGGTTGGAATAAAATGGTAATGTTGTCTTCAACCTGGGAATCAATGGAATAGCAGGTAATCATTTCTGCCATATTGGTTCACATAGAGATATACGGACATTAGACATTTCATAGGAACATGAGCTCTTTCCAAAGAGACCAAGGTTATTTCTTCCTCTTTTAAGAAAAATAGAGAGAAATTTATATAGACCTGAATTAGGTAGGTTAAATCACCTGTATTCAGATAATTTTTGAGACAAGATCTGTTACTTCCCACAGTGAAGGGCTCTCTACAGTTTTTTGGGGTGTTTTTTTCTATTCCATTTCACCCTTTTTTCTTCTTCCCACTACCACTGATCTAAATAAGCTACTCTAGAAATTTATGGCAGAATCAGAGTTGACATGAAGAAAGCCATGTGCTAAGTGAGGGATATAAGAAAAAAATAACAGGAATGTTTTCTAAATCTTAGCATGAACATTTTCATAGTTCCATTATATACCCCATCATTTTTGAGAAGTATTTTGTTGTTTTTACAGATGTAATGTATTCTGGAAATAATTCCTATGAAAAATTGAATTTGGCTTGTGAATCTTTAGTCTATTCCAGTTATTTTACATATAATTTTACAACATGCCAATGAGAGTAGGCAACTTATCAGATAAGATTTTAAGAATATGTACTAGAATCATTGGCCAGTCTTCTCTATGCTTTGAGGTTCTAGAGATGAGTCCAATACTCTTCTAGTATCACCAGCCAGGTGCCTCAGAAACATGGCTCCACCTAAGCAGGAGTTATTTACACCTGGCTCCATTGTACAATCTGCTGTCTCATACTCTATGCATAGAGTTATGAGAACATCCATCTGTGGATGGAACCATTTATTCTAAGTGTATAACCTTGATGATGAAAAATTATATAGGAAAATTTGAGAATTCACCATCATATCTTTGTTATTCATAAGAACATATATAGCAATGAACTACAGTAAATTCTCTATGGTCCTATAGCATTTTCTAGGGCATATCACAAAGTCAACAAAAATTTTCTCTAAATATGTTCTACAGATAGAGATAAATATAAATTATAATGTCTACTTATAATGTCTGCCAAAACAATTGATGTATATATACAGAGCATCCGTGCTAGCCTTTGCCATTGTGATCAATGTGGTAATCTAAGATCTTAATTCTTGCAAATTAGGGAAGGGCTTCCAGTAGAAAAATCTCACAAATATCAATTGCATTAAAATGAAGACATAATTCAGTTTGACCACCTCAATTTGCCATAAACTATGTTTTTGTTCTTTAGATGATTTTTAAAAACATTTGTGTTTGTTCTAAGGTCAGTTATTGATTCATATTTGTAAAAATTTATCTAGTTAAATGGAATTATAAGATGATTGGGGAAAATACCATTTCAGGTGGTACCCATTACTAGCTCCCACTGCTCCCAAACTAAAACTAAATCATTAGTGCTCCTTTAAATGATGATTACATTCTGTCTAGCACTTTTGTAATTCTGCTCTCAACTAAGTTATCAATTCTCAAGAGAAAAGGAAAAAAAAGTTTGGCACCGGTCTGTAATCAGTAAATATTAGGCACATCATAGTTTTTATTAATCTACAACATTTAGTGGAAGTCCTTCTCCTAAGGGTAACTTTCCATTTCACTCATCAGTGTTATTACTTATCTATAATTTTTGTTATTATTTTACCAAGTGATTAGAACTTTTAAAAAATAGCTCTTTAGAAAAGTGTGACATAAAGATTCAAACACATACAGATTTTCATAAAATGAAACATATAAGTATGGAAACCTCATAAATGATAGATCTGGATGCAGTTTATATATGAAAATTTATGAGAATGACATGTTCTAATATATTTCTCTATCATTTAATTTGTATCCCAACGCATTGTGTGAACAGACTAATTATCACAGTAGTTTAGTGTTCTCTAGGAATTAAATGACTGTAAAATTTGAAAGAGAAACAAAAAGGAGAATAAATACATTACTTTACAGAATAATGAAACAAAAAAGGTAGAAGTAGGCGATAGGAGCCAAATAGCTAATGCAAGAAAGGTGGATTGCCTTTTCTCCCTTAGGCTGTGTTTCTGCCGTTGAGGCCATTCACCACTGTTACTAGATGTCTTTGAAGCCTGGCTGTTTCTTCCAAAGGGAAGGAAACTTATACCCTTTATCACAACCAGCTTTTGTTTAAGATCTTAATACAGTTTCATTTGCTAAGCTCTGTTCTTATTAAGATCTTTTATTTCTCATCTAGTATGTAAACAATATGTTTATGGATATATTTTGCCAACTATTTTGTAATAACTTTTTACAATAATTCCTGTAACAGTTATAACTTCTACCAGGTATCTAATATTTAGTATATGCAATCAGGTATTATTATTTGGTTCTTTATGCATCTGGCAGTTTTGTGACATTCATTCATGCTTGGTAAATTGTCTATATTCAGTGATGAATAAAGAACTGAATAATCACAGTGTCATATTTTACAATGCTTTTTTACCTTTTAAAGGTACTTTTACATACAACAACCAATGTTATGAATATATTATGAATAAAGAAGGAGACATTCACAATATCTGTCAAAGGTCAATCAGAAGGTGGTGACAGAACGAGATCAAAGACAGCAGTCTTTACTTGTCCTCTCCCCTATTTCCCATTAATGCATGAATGAAGAGTTATTGACAACCTTCGATGAAGAAATCATATGCCCAGGTGATTTGGTAAAGTAGAAATTCCTTTTCCTTTCATTGTTTTCATAATATAGAGCTTACCAAAACCTCTCTGGAGTATATAATTTGAAGGCTAACCATGAGTAAAACCTATGGCTTTGGATTTTCAGTATTCTAATGCATAGACATAGGCAGAATGACACAAATTCTAAGGTAAATCATAAAATTGGGTGGGCTGGGATTTATGGATGAAATGTGGCTTTTTTAAAAGAAATTGACCTAATTGGAGGAGATCATACGTTACATAGGTGCATATCCACTGTAAATCTACCATGCTGGAGAAGATTAAAATAGAATGGTACAAAGAAAGCAATAAAGAGGTGTTATTAAAGGGCATACTAGAAGATACAAAACTAGTTGAATGAATGAGGATTTGCGGCACACCATAGCACTGGGAAAGGATATCATCGGTGATGGGGGTTAGACACTCTACTTAAAGCAGAATACTGTTGAAGTCTTGGCTTGCCTAATTGCAAGGTCAATTCCTAACACATAGCAGAAGTGATGAGAGTCTACTTCAACCAAAATTGAAGAATTCATTTGTTAGGGTTAAGTGATAAGAATCTGAAAGGAAACATGCAAGTAATCTTAAACTAAACGTGAGAAATGATATTGTAAAGTGATTAAGCATGGTCAAGCTCTGGAACTAGGTTGCTTAGATTCTTCTCTGGTTCTCTGATGCTTGCTAGCTGTGTGACTTTGGATAGGTGACTTAGACTATTTGCACCTTGGTTTCCTCATCTGTAATGTGAGGATGATAATTATATCTACTTCACAGAGTTTGGGAGTAAATGAAGGAGCTTATACATGCCATACGTATATAGAATAGTTCTTATTGACTTTCTCAGCCCAATAGACATAAGTTATTATTATTAGTTGTGGTTGTGTGTGATCTAGAGTTGATTTTTCTTCTCTACAAATTTATGTATAAGCCTCCCATTTTAAATAAGTTAAGATTTGGGGGCAGCCCGGTGGCACAGGGGTTAAGTTTGCACGTTCTGCTTGTATATGTAAGATATCATTAAAAAAGACATTTCTAAGTATGTATACCAGTCCACTATTTTCTTTTTGAGATGAACATTAGACTAGTACATGCACTTTATATAATGCAAGGCTTTCTTCAAGATTCTTCATGATAACTTATTATGAAGTATTTGGACTAAAAATAGAAAATAGATTTGAGTGGGTCAATAACCGGTTGAGTGAGTGTTTTCTACTCCCACACCCTAAAATGCAGTTAAATTGATTGATATCAACATAGGAGATGTTTAGTCAATGTCTGTACGATATGATGTCTTTTTAACGTATTAATAATAACCTGATTCAAGCCATCAAAGACACAACTAATACAAAGCAAAACAGACATGGCTAATATGCTGGGTTACAGATCCATATTCAAGAAGATCTTGTTACATAGGAGGATGAACTGAGGTTAATAGAATGGATTTTTTAATATTTTTTTGATGTGGCAAAACATAGGATCGTATAATAGGATCAGAAAAAAACAGAGGAAAAGGATAAGTACAAGAATAAGGCATGGCTCAGCTAAGAATGAGAAAAATACATAGGATTCTGGTGACTGTAATTTCAATATATGTCAATAATTAAGATAATGGCCATGTTAACTAAACAGGGCATTCTACCCAACAATATTTTTATAAAAAACTATTTAGTTTAATTTTGGGCATCAAATTCTAAGATCTTTTCCTTTTATAGGTAATTATTTTCTGACCAGATTATTGCTTTGAAGTGAAAATGTTCACTGGTTATCTACTTTTATTCCTGAAACGATGTTTTTAAAACTAATTGAGATCCATTTATAAATTAATTTCTGTGTAAGATAAATTAAGGACATTGTGACACATCATTAATTAACTTTGTTTTTCAATAGCCACTTTTCTCAAAGAACTCACTTCATTATTTAACAGAGTACTTAGGTATTAAGAAAATATTAAAGCATACCTACATGTTGTAGAAAACTACAAAGAGTGTAGCAGAAAGACGGAATTATGCCAAATTGAACAAAGGAGGTTTCATTATTTTCAAACTTAATCTTTTCAATTATATCAATAGAAAACAGAAATTTATTACTCTACATTGTGTTTTCCTTTGTAGTACATCTCTTACTGTGTAGCTGAGTTTAGTTAATAAATTGTAACATTGTAACAGATCACTCTGATGAACTCCTCGATTGAGGTACTTAGAAGTATGTGACCCTCCTTCCACAAACGTTAACGACTTGTCTTGTAAATATTTATTCCCTTTTCCTTTATTGCTAGTAATAAAAATCTTTGAAACTGTAACAAAAATAACCTAGATTAAATATATCATTTGCCGGTTTCCATCTGGAGCACAAAGAAAAAGAGCAGCTTATGCTTTAACTTGCGGAAAGAAAGTCAGAAGGTACATATTTCACAATTGACTTCACTAAAAATAATGCCACCCCTAATATAATTGTGATGCATCTGCTTGTTTGTTTCATTGCTGATTATTTTTATTGCAGCCAAGTTATGGAAAATTGATCCTACAGCTTCATAAAAATACTTATCTCTTTATTTAGAGATAAAAAGAGATCATAAATTCATTCATCCTTTCTCTTTGAATGTATCATTTGTGGAATTAGATTTCTTTAGAGGATCCAGGGCAAATCTTCAAGAGAAGGATGTTACATCTACATGAAAATAAACAACCAATCAACCAAACACCTTTAATCAATCTCATTAATATTAATAAAAAACCTCATCAAAGCCTTTAAATAGCTCATTTTTTTTCACTTATTTCTCAATAATTTCATGCAGAAGAGTTGAATGGCAAGAGAAATAAGGAAAGTATATGAGATTTATTCTAAAAAACAATTCTCAACTATGAAATGAATGCCAATTCAGCCCAATCCTGTGCCCTACACTATGTTTCTTTGTAGCATCCTACAATTGAATTACAATGGTAATCCAAAAAACCTTGAATATCAAATAGCAATTTAACATAGTTTATAATATTCCACTTAATATGACAGGAAAGAAAACTCTTTTACCAACTTTGGAAACCAAAAATCCCTGCTACTATAAGCATCAACTAAGTCAACAAGAATAATCGGAAAACTTTGTTCTCTAAAAATACTATTTAATATTTGAACTTTACTGCACATAGAAAATTCTTTAATAAACACATGACAATTTGAGGCTATCAAGTTAAACTAGCTTTTGAAAAATAAATAAAAGATAAAGTGCAGTCAATTCAATCAAAGAGGATTACCCAAGCAATGTCTGGCCTAAGCAAATTGACTTCAGAATGGATAGCAAGCTTAAAAGCCTACAGAAGCCAATCTAGTAATATAGATTTGTGAATTAGACCAAGTGCAGGGCAAAAGGTCACCTCTTGCCTCTGGTGAACTAGGTAAAGCTTATCCTGTCTCAGGGACACAGCTTGTCCTCAATTTCAGCTGATAATCGTCATGTGGAAATTCATGGCCAGTGATGCCTAGAGTTATCAAGGGAAGCTGGATATTCAGATTTTTATAGGAAATGCCATAATTTTTTAGATGTGGTAACTTATACATATATATATATAGACACAGATATGAAAAATGTATATTATTTAATTATAATACTTATGTATCATTTTACATAATTATTTAAAAATAATTTATGGTTAAAAAAATATTATGTGTTGCAAATAAAAATCATCAGCAAGCTTTATTTACAGCTAGAAGGCCATCCGTTTCCCACTTCTGAAATTAATCAGTTAGTTCATGGGGTTGAAACCAGGAATATGCGCTTTGCCACTACGTGCTTTGCTTTCTTGCTTCAGACTCAGGCCCTAACAGAATTCCTCCTCTCTCCTCCATTTACAAAAGGTAAAAGCCACCTGGGGAAAATGGGACAAAGGGAATTTGTCCACATTAGCAGCTCAGCCTGGACTTATCAGGTTATTTACATTACTTTGAATTTCCTTTTACATGAATTTAAGTGGTTTGGCAATTTGTTTCAATAATATGATAAATTGTCGAATAACTATGACTGAAAGAACTGGCCTAGATAAAATACATAAATAAAATTAAAAAGACAAGACAGACAAATTAGTTTAATACTGTCCAAGAGAATTCTTTGTCATTGCAAGGGAAAAGATAATGTGTTTGCAGTTATGATGTTACTGAAAAACTGCAAAAATTCACCATGCAGCGTCTGTTGAGAAAGGTTTTCTCAAAATGAATATCCCTTGTCTTCTTCACCCCTCATGTTGCCTACTGCTGAGGAATATCTGATGAGCAATCCATTAATTAAAAGATCAAAATCTAGAGCTTTACTGCAGCCATAGCTATCATAGACAGTTACAGGACTCAGGGGACCTGGAACTCAAGCTTTAGATTCTGAATATTCCAGATAAAGAAGAGCTTAATCAATTATTGTGTGTGTGGCATCACCCTTATATCAGTGATAAAATCAAACATATATCCAGCATCTTAAATTTATCACAAGAGAGATGTTCTTCAGTTTTGAGTATGTAGTGCCCAGGCTGGACTGAAAACCATTTCTAAGAGCATTGTATATGCAATTAGGTATAACGCTGCCCTCCCCATATCACAGGATCAATTTGTGTTCCCTTATTTGCACAAGACTAGAATGTGCTACTAGCGTTTATCTATCATCCATTTATCTACCTACCTACCTACTTATTTATTTATTGAATGACTGTTTTTATACCCAATGATCTAGTGGGAAAATAGATTGATAATAAAACAAAGTCTTGCCTTCATAGTTGTCTATTTTTCCAAGGAAAATAGAAAATAAACAAAATAAAGAGCTATAAAAGATAATGCCAGGCAGCACAAATCCTATTAAGAAATCTAAAGCAAGAGAACAGAATACAGTGACCTGGGTCAAGCAGATCTATTTAAGATAGCCTCGTTCTTAGATGCCAGCTCTAAAAGGTGACATTCGAGCAGAAAATTCAAGGAAATGAAGGAATGAGTTAGGCAAATCTCTGGAAGATGAACAGTCCAGGAGGAAGGGTCAGCATATACCAAGCTGACTGGTGTGGCTGGAGTGGAGTGAGGGAGGAGTACAAATATGACGTTGGAAAGATACCCAGGGGCCAGCCAAATCAAAAAGAGTTTTGTAAATCATGGGAGGACTTAGAGTTTTATTCTCTGTAAAATGGAGAGCTAAAAATCAGACTCAATTGCCTGTGCTATGAGAACCCCTACCAGGGCAGAACGCAGAGGAGGGAGTCCTATTTTCCTATTTCACCAAAAACCCTACAGTACTAGGCACTGAGATGCAGGAGTATGAGCAAATGTCTAAGTAAGTTAACAATAAGCAAGTGTTTTGAGGCAGAGCAGCAGAGTCCAGAGAAGCTCAGAGGTCTGGTGTGTGTAATGAAAGCTCCAGGCGGCTGAGCAGAGCAATGCACAGCAGCCAAGTGAGTTTGACCTGAACTAGTGAGGTCAGGCAAGGGGCAGCAGCTACCTTCCCCTGGGGACAGCAAGGAAGCACAGTGGCCTACATAAGTAGGTCAGACTGATTTGAAAACACTGTGACATATTCCCGTGCATTAGGGGTAGAAGAGGGGACTGAGGTTCTTTGGTCATGAAGGTGGGAACTGCAAAGAACTTAATTTAGATGTAAATATGAGGCATAATCCATGTTATTCCAAGGAGAGAGAATTTAGGTAGATTCATTCTTTCATTTTGCCAGTCAGTCAGCAAATATTTATCGATTGTCTGCCCTGTGCCAAGCACTGGTGGGGGTGTTACTATCCTTGCCTGGGAGTTCTACATTCTAATTGAACTTGTTACTATAAAAGGAAGAATTGAAGGTAAACTCGATTTCCTCAAGAATCATGTTCAGTGAAGAGAAACCAAAACAAATGTTTGATTTCTGGCGATCTTGGACCTTTAGTGATGCTTGAACTCTTCGATTTATCTTTCTGCCTTCACTACTTGAAAGATTCTCAACATTTATTCCAAATTGAAGCTGATTCTTTGTCAATGTATATAATGACATCGAATATTAGTGTTTGATTTTTCTTTTTACCTCCCTTTTAGTCTTCTTGAATATCACTACTTCCAGGAAGTCCTTGTTAAAGTATTCCAAGTACTCATTTGTACAAATGAAATCATTAGGAATCTATTTTAAAATGCTGCTACAATTATAAAAATAATATCCTGTTGGTTAACTGGCCATCTTCCTTTAACCCTGGAGTGGGTCTTCCATGTCTCTACGAGTCTTTCTCTATCTCACTCTACTTATATAGTGATAGAGGCCACCTGGAATAATATCATAGAAATAAAACAGAACTCTGTTTAAATACAAAAGGAGATTTGAATTTGACTCATTTCCATCTAAAAAAGACAAAAGATAACATATTTGTAATACTTCCCCTTTTAAGTTATCATTATACTTCATTTTTTTATTTTGCTAGAATGAAAACCTTACTAGAAAATATTGTCACTCTATATATTTAATTTGAAGGCTAAGGTAGCATTTGGCCCATTACATTTCCCTGATAATGATATATTTTTCCTGTGGAAAATTAGATTTTATCAAATATGTGTTATAGCCACTCTGATCTTTATATGGAATTATATTAGAGAGAGATTTTCTTTGAGAATTATAATTCAGTTTAAGAAAAAAGGTTACATTCAGTCCTTTTTGTTTTTCTTTCCTCACTCCATCACCTGTCACTTTTCTGAACAGAGAAAGGCGCACTTAAACTCATAAGGAAAATATTTCTTAGTGACCTTTCAGTGAAATTTTTAGGGCTATTGGTAGTTGAAAATTAGCGGTAGTTGAAATGAAATAATCAATTTATTAAATGGACACAGTACTTTATTAAAAATATAATCATGAGGTGAGAATGCACACATGATCAATTAAAATATATCTTCTAATTCTGCAGAAAAGTTACAAATTTTCTGACAGAAGAAAGTTGGTCATGGAACTTGAAGAGTATTCAGGACATTTCAGATGTTTTTCAGGCAATTGCTGTCGTATCAGGTATTTGATAGCTGTGCATAATTCTGTTCACAGAGGTTGCTATAAAGAAAGACATAATTTAAATGCATATTCTTCCTCAAGTCCTTTACTTAATAATTGTGCTTACTATATTAGGAACCTGGTGTGCACATCATCTCTTTTAATCTTCATCAACTCTAAAGTGCACATTGCTAATCCCAATTTTACAATGAGGAAACTGGAACTCTGAGTCGTTAATATCTCCACTGTAAATGGTAGAGCTGAGCTTTAACAGAAAAGCTAATGGCTTAGCCATTCTGTTTCAATATCTGGAACTTTATTATCTTGTGTCTTAGCTCGAGTTGCCGTAAAAAAATACCACAGACTAAGTGGCTTAAAGAACAGATATTGATTTCTCACAGTTCTGGAGGCCTAGGAAGTCCAAGATCAAGGTGTCAGCCCATTTGGTTCCTGGTGAGAGCTCTCTCCCTGGCTTTCAGAGGGTCATTTTCTCACTGTGTCTTCACTTGGTGGAGAGAGAGCAAGCTCTCTGGTCTCTTCTTATAAGGTCTCATAACTAATTCCATCCTGAGGATCCCACTCTCAGGACCCCATCTAAACCTAATTGCCTCCCAAAGGCTCCATCTCCAAATACTATCACTTTAGGGGTTGGGGCTTCAACATATGTGTTTGGGTGGGGGAGAGGGGAACACAGTTCAGTCCATTGCATCTAGCTTTATAAACTCTCCTTTCCTGTTTAACCCTGGACCGGCACATCTTTTAGGTGATCAAAATTAGTTGAGTCAGCATGTTAACTTTTCATTGGGACTGGTGTAGCCAGCTGCCCATGGATCTTGCCTCCTGATATTCACACCAGGGTTGGTCTGTGTTACCAAAAAAATGATAGCAGTGCATCTTCTACCTTGAGTTCTCTCTCTCTTTCTTCCTCCTCATCATTTGTTTTTGGGAGAGCCAGCTGCCATGTGTGAGCTGCCCTGTGGAGAGGCACTGAACTCTCTGTCAACAGACATTTGAGTAGCTGAAAGTGGATCTTCAAGCCCTTTAATGACACATTGCTGGCTTACTTCTGGACTGACTCTCTCATGAGAGGTCCTGAATCAGAGGCACCCAGCTAGGCTTCTCTCTGATTCCTGGTTCTCAGACTCTGTATGAGTTAATAGATGTTTTTTGCTTTAAGCTGCTAAATTTTAGGGTGATTTGTTACACAGCAATAGATAACCAACACACCTGGCACAATGTCTTTTATTTTTTGTCTACCTAGCCAAAGAAGGTTCAAAGTCATTCCTCTTCTCCACTGAGAGCATAGCTCAAAAGTCACACGCTTTATGAAAACTTTTATAGACTTTGATACTCTCGGGTTTTAAAGCTGTGACCTGGCTTAAAAGCATAAGGTGACATGTTTGTCATTTACATACCATGAATGTGAATGGAGTACATTTGGAAAATATATTTTTGGAAATAATAAAATGTCTTTATTCAAACACTAGAAATTTAGAATTTTGGTTATTTGGCAGAAACCAGAGTGAAATTTGTCTTTTCATTATCTTTGAAGAAAGTATTTTTAAGCAAATTAAAAAGCATTTGTTTGTAAAGAAGAAATTTAGATTTGTTAAGCAAAAAAATTTTCAAGATTTGTACTTTGTAGTCACATTGATAGGAAATTTACATTTATTCAGATAGAAAACTACAAGACAATGGACCTGATTCCCCTGTATGACTTGAGTATATTTCATTTCTAAAATTTTTATATGCATTAAGTTATTACTCTAATGCATATACTTAAGCATATATTTACTGGTGTAATTCCCAATTAATACTTAAATCAGCACAAAACTGCATTTCTCTTCTAAAAGACTCTGATTCTATCTTGTCCTCACTTTGTGCTGACCACCCTCCCTTGGGTCTACAGCAGGGATATTTGATGTGTTAACATTAAGGAGGCAGCATTTTCCAGAGCAGAAAGTACTAGATAGAGAACTAGGTTCTAATCCAAGCTTTCACAGTAAGCTTTCACTTACTGTGCTATTTAATCTTGTAAATAGGATTTATATTCTGTGGCCTTTGTTTACTTATCTGGAAAATGAGGAGGTTGGGCTATTAGTAGTTAGCCCTAAAATTCTTTATTCAAAGCAAAACTGGAGACCAATATGTCAAATAAATAAATATGTGAACAAAAGCATAGCTGCCTGGCTGAAATAGGGGTGCGGCCCTGGAGTCCAAGGCTCCATCCCACCGAGTCCTTAAAAGGCCTTGCCAATGCAGCTGGGAGCATGGTGTGACAACCCAATAGATTAGGTACTCTCTAGAGCTATTGTGTATATAAAATTCCAAAATTATTCAGTATTAACTACTTTTTATTAGGTCATGAAAAAATGATCACCATTTCATTATTGTGTCATAATTGGTGACCTCTGTACATAGTTGTTGTGGTTAGTGCTGTTCAGTTGATTCCAACTCCTAACCACCCTGTATACAGCAAAGTGAAACCCTGCTTTGTCTTTTTGTGTCATCGTCTCACGTATATGTAGGTTGATATACAGACTTATGTCAAAATTCAATGAGTTTAATCAGCTTCCCATATGAAATAGTAACACAGGTTTGGTAAAATTCAGAACCTCCTCTCTGTCTTAAGCAACAGATGTTTCAGCTAAGAAGAACATCTGGAGCATCTCATATAGTCTGTTGGGCTCAGGTAATGAATTCATTATTGGTTATGTGTGCTGGGCTAAATTAAAGCCGATTGGACAAACCCAGAAACTGAGTAATCTACTGCCAACATGAAGTAAAAAGTGTGGGAATGAGCAGATCTGTGCCATAAGGAGCCTTCTCCACTGACATTCACAGGAGCTATACAGCATATTGCACACAAGTGCTATCTATATACCCTTATAGTCATGTGTTTATATATATGTGTGCTAAATATTTGTAAATATAGAGAAAACTGAAGCTTAAGGATTTTTTTGCTAGCATGAATGGAATAATTCAGGAAGTCCAGATATAATCTCAAATGAAGGAGTTTTCAGTATATTTCAATTTCCTAGTGAGCAAGAATTCCATTTTGGTTTTGGGAGGGTGTCTATAGAGGAGACCTCAAATCTGAAATGCACACACTCTTGAAAACATGTCAATATTTCATTTGTTACAGATCGTTTTTCCTTAAATGTGTTATAGAAGAAAACAATAGCTCTGTCATAATTATTAATTTTGTCATATTTTGCTGAATTTAACTCTAATATCTTTTTCTTTTTGGTATATTTGTATGAATTGACTCTTCTTTAAAGGATGTTAGAAGAAAATGCCATTGAGAATTTTGTTTAGTAGATTCCAGGTTATCAAAGTCTCATGTAACACCTTTTATTCTTTTCATGAATTTTAAACTCACACTCCATCTCCAAAAGTGTTATGAATGGCTAGTTTATTCTTTTATGTCTAAAAGATCCTTATGATTTTTAAAAATTTAGTCTGTGTCATTAGTAATATTTAGTTGCCTGAGACTTTTTAGAATATGAAATATTATATTGTTGTTAGATTTTTCTAGTTTTTTCGATAGAACCTATTTACCAAAAAGTAAAAGCTATCTCATCTTCTTTTTTTTACATATCACCTTACTCAAAAAAATTATTGTATATTGGGATAACTAATTTTTATGAGTATGTTAGAATGAAAAAAGAATCAACTATTACAAACTTTTAACAATGAAATATATATTTTATTTACTAATTCTTTTTGGTAAGAGATATGTCAGAAAAGTGAAATGCCTTGATAATATTTAGACTTCAGTCATCAACTTCATGTCTTTTTTTAATTTTTCTGCACCAATAAATATTCCTTTTTAATATATAAATTAGTGATTTTATTATATACTTTATAAATTTGTAATCTCAAATTAGCTAAGTATTTTCATACTTCTTGCCAGAAATAAGTTTAGTGCTATTCTTGCTCTAATATACTGCATATTTTTAATTAGCCTTGAGTTGGGGCCCTCTTGAATTAATCTTAACATAAAGATAATGTAGCAAGTGCCATTTTAAAAGAAATAATGGTAATCTATGATTACAATATTTTTTGATGATCTGCTGGTTCTTCTTGCTGTTAAGGACTGTAATATTTTTTATAACATAGAAATAATATATTAGGAAAACAGAACTTCATTTTGATTATTCTGTATTTTACTTTTCAAAGTTTCAAAAGACCCACTGATGCCCACTTCATTGGGTTGTTGTAAGATTTACAAAGACTGTCTGTAAAATACTTAGCACATCTGGCTTATAGTACGGATTCAAAAATATTAGCCATTAGCAATATAATCCTCTAGTGCCAAAATTTGGCAACACTGGCTATTTTAAATTCATCCATACTCTTCATCATTGTTCAGACTTTGCCCAAATACATTCTCAGCCTACAGCTCTGGATACTGATGATTCTAACTCTCATTTAATTTATTCTCAGGAGAGTATCATCCATCTCCCTCCTGCTTGTATCTACTTTAATTCCTGTTTTCTCTTTCTCGAAATTCTCCAGTTCCACTTTCCCTCTGGGTTCCTACTGACTAAGCTTTGTCCAGTCCAAAGAATAGTGGTAAGAGTCTTCGTTTCACTTTGAAAAGCTGTCTGGGTATGTTCATTCCAGTACTGTGTAAATGTTTTCAATTGAAATAGTGCTGGGTAGATGTCTTATGGGGCAGACCCCAAGTGTCTCTCCGGGGGTGTTACCAATACTTAGGAACTCATAATCTTGTATGCTTTCATAAAAATGAAAATTTTACTACTTTCTCCATAAATCATTACCTTGTGTCACAAAGCTCAAATATTAAGTCCATAAAACCCTGATAAGCAACTTAAAATTCATTTCCTTTTATTCTCTCCAGAGAAGTGAAAAGTCCTCTCTGAGCTATAACCTGATGACAGCTTTAAATCATTTCTGAGGAATTCACCTTCCTGTTTCTCAGACACTAGGGCCACTCCAAATTGATTAACTATTGAGCCATGCATGAACTAACCCTCCCCCTCAGATCGCATCAGTTAGTTTGAGGACAAAGTAGCAGTTTTTGCAATTTTCCCTGGTGTAATATTTTATCAATTTGAATTCAATGATACAAACATTAATTGAGCACCTTCTATACACCTGGCACGTGCTGAGTCAGTCTTGCAGGCACAATGAAGAAGGAAAAGACATGTTTTCCACTTTAGCTTCACCACAAGAAAGGAAACCAACTAGTTTGAAAAAGGTGTGTTTCCTGAGCATTCTGATCTTCAGCAAAGCACATAAAAATTGCCCATTTTACCAGGCTAACCATGAAAGAGGAGAAAGGAAGAGAAAGAAGTGCAAGCAGTTATGCCTTAGTGCCTGGAAACAAAACGTTTACTAAAACATAGTCTCATCACTGGAGAACAAATCCAGAAATTGTTATGGATAAGTGATGGCATTGGAAGTGTCACTGTTTCTTTGCTTTTTGTAATTAAAATTTCCCTAACTATAAAACAGAGAATTTTATGAATATTGGAGTTGTGTTCCATACTTGTTTACTTATCCAAGGATTTAAAAGAAACTAATTTGGGAGATTTTTGTGTGTGTTTGTTTATGTTTAGTACTAGAGGTCAAAAAATATATACTTTGGACTTATAATTAGCTCAGTCTTATTTATATTACTGCTTACACTCCATTCTTTTGCCCTTCTTCCTAAAACATCGAGCTTTGATGTCATAACCACACCATTAACTACCACTCCTTATTGCTTTGACCCTACTGCCTCTCCTACTCTGCAAATTACTTTCCTCAGTTCCTTGAAGGTCTCAGCTTCCTGCTCATTGTCACTGTATCCACCACTACTCCTATTTTTTTTCTTGTGGATTTTAATATCCAAATAGATGACTCTTCCAGCACCTCAAACTCATCTCCTCCTACCACCTTGTCCTCCACTCTACCGCAGCCACTCACGGGACTTCATGCAGACTTTCTCATTGCCAGTTCTACATCCCCTCCAGAAGCTCAGCTTCAAACATCCTGCTCTCTAACCACCACCTCATACCAATCCAGCTCACCCTACTTTCTCAATTCCAAAAGTTCCACCAATTTTTACAGTCCACTGGGACCTTCAATCAATTAATTGATTGTACCTTTTTTCCTTATCTTTCGTGCAACTCATGTGCTCACGCTTCCTCCAGAGAAGAGCTCTCCTTCCCTGGTCACCAGCACCAGCTGACGTTTCCATAGATAACCAGCACCAACTTGTCAGTTATGTGAGTGAGACATCTTGGAAGTAGATTATCTAGCCCTGGTTGAAAAACTCCATATGAAACTGCACAGATCAGAGATGAGCCATTCTTGCTGATCTCAGCCCAAATTTCAGATTCCTGAGCAAAGTAAATGATTGCTGTATTTTAAGCCAGTAATTTTAGAATGACTTGTTATGTAATAATGCTTAACTATAACAGGTGGCTTTAGGAACAAAATATTAATAATGTAATTTCAGTCATTTCTGATCAACTCTGTGATCCTCGGGGTGTTCGTAACCTCTTCAAGCATCAGTTTCGTCATCTCTGCAAAAAAGATAATTACAATTCCTACCTCTTAAGGTTATTTTGAGAGTCAAATGAGATGAAGCTTTTAAAGCTCTTAGAATAGCTACTAGCTCATAATAATTTCTCATTAGTTTCTGGTTATTATTATTATTTTGTATAATAAGCATCTTTCTCCTGGGTATAAAATCTTCCGTTTCTATTTTTTCTCTCAATCCTCTATTCCTTTCTCTCTTCTCTTTTCAGATTATATATGGTATAATCTTATATTATATATTTTGCATTAATATATTTTTTAGCTTTTTTAAGATTCTTTTAGGTCCTTTTGTTTCTAATTCAGCCTTTTCTCTCTCATTTTAGTGGACTGTTTTACTCACTCCTGCCTTTCTATTTTTCTCCTATATCATCCCCAGGCTAAATTTGACTTTGAAAAGCTGTAGAGTGGTAATAATGCATGAGTTTGATAATATGTGAAATATATTAAATCATTACAAATCATACAAAATGTGTAATGTAAAAATGTGCAATTGCCTTTATTGCTAGTAAATCAAAACTAATAATTAAATGTGTCTACAAATACAAAGCTTACTAACATAATTCATTTTTACAAATTTTTAAAGAGTACATGGAAATTAGTTACTTGAATATTTTTTAAAAATGAATGCTTCTGCATTGCTTCAAGTTAGTACTAAAATGATCAAAAACAGACATCCTGATAGAGAGGGAAAAAGAAACAAAGACCTAAACGACTCTTGACATGGATAATCAAAATTTTTAATGATAAAATCCACAACCCATTAGCACTAACAGCAGAAATGAACCTATAGCAGAAAACTTAAAACTGACTAAAGTCACGTCTAAAATAAAATTGTACCATGTTACTCAATTTAAACATAGTGAGGATATGCAGAAAAGTTTTTTTAAAGTATCTATCAGTCATGTTTCTACTATGTGCCAGGCGCTTTGCATTCATTATCTCATTTAATCCTTGCAGTCATTCTGCAGGTTTTATCTGAAGTTTTATAAAGGACAATACAGGCTCAGAGATATTGAGTGGCCTCCCCAATGTAAAACAGCTAGTGAGAAGCCAAGCAAGAAATTTACTTAGGAACCATCTCACTCCAAAGTGTGCCCTCTTTCCACCATACTACAGACTTTATAGGCCAAAGATGTAATGTTCTCCTTTAGATAATGCTCTGAAATTTTGAAAATGGAAAGTAATCAAGCACTACCTCCATATAATCTTAGCAAAGTAGGATTTGTTCCCAGAGCCAAGGATTAGTTAAACAAGGACATGAAATACTCTGTTGTACTTTAAATGACTTAGAAACAATGTCATTACATATTGTACCATAATCTCAATCGGGTAGTTTCATCAATGTTACCTAATCAAAATTTTATTGGTTAATACTTAAATTAAGTGTTTTCTTAGTTTATACATCAAACTTCCATATGACTTATATTCTTTATAAGCATTTTGTTTTAATTATAAACACTTTTTAACAGCTTGTAGTCAATAAGCACAAGTAAAAATAAAGGCAATTTAGTAGAACCGTGCTTTTGATATGCAGGTCCATATCATAGAAATACTGCATTTTTACAGTACAAATAATTGAATCAATGCAAAGATGAGGCAATAAGTTTTCTTCACAAATGATGTCATTGAAATCTAAAACTTGGTCAAATCTAATAAAACACCTAGCCATGTACAAGCCAATTTGGAGGAGAAGCTAGGATTGTCTAAAAAGGAAAGGCTGAATAGATTTTTGAAGAACACATAAATATTCAGAGATTTTAGGAAGAGACAAAAGATTTCTCTCAGCAGAGCACTTGTAAGGCTTAAATGCTAACCCTAAACACAGAACACTGTAGAAGTTTGTTTTTCATGTTTTTAACAAACTAAAAGCAAGATTTGAGACAACTAGTCCCAAAAAGTAAAGATATGCTAGTGAACTATATAATGGGGACAGCCATGAGGTGTTTTAGCTTTTCCTTTTTTTCCATGACATTTTTGCAATGTTTTTAGCTCTTTGTATCTTGGAAAAGGGTGGCTATAAAAACACCTTAGGCAGAAAACATTTTAAGAAAAATAGAGCTGACCAGTGTCAACTGGCTGTGTAGGAGCTGACTCATAGAAAATGCTGGTATGCCAAAGCAGTTTAACCCTATCTCATTGAAGCACGGCAAGAATACTTGAATATGCCTTTCGTGTTTTAGACATATAATATGAATTATACTGTAAAATTAATAATAACATAATAGAAATAAAAATAATTGTAGGCACATAATATGAACCATTGGCATATAATATGAAGTACAAGATGACTACTTAAATATGCCTTTCATATTATAGGCATATAAACTGCTGAAGTTTTTTGTAGTTTTGTGAATTCAGATTACTCTTTGCCTTGGCTGCACTGCAGTTTAAATTTTCCTTTTTCTTTAGCTTATCAGGTGATTGGAGAAGAAATACAAGTTTTGTTTTGTTTTTCCTACAGTTAAACACATGAAACTTTCCCAGAGTTCATATGGTGAGCAGATGTAAGTGCTTCTGAATTCTCCTCAGACAACAGATTCTGTTAAAATTCTTATTCCCATGAAGGGAAGGGAGAGTTTTCTATGACTGATCATTTACGTTAACTCCACAGTCCATTTGTTTGTAGTGTTTCAAATAAATGATCCTTAAAGGAGATAGGGCAAAAGGCATTCAGGTCACATAGAAGTATTGCAGTGTAAGAGTCACATCCATTAGATCCATCACACTTTACCTTAATAAGTTTTGCCTGTTCGAACAGTTAAACAGAATTACCTCCAGGGAGAGATGAGGCTAATCTTTAGACAAGGAGAAGGAATGAAAGAATTTTGCTTGTCCAGGCTCAAGAAAGTAAATACCTAGTGTCTATTTTCTCATTCCCACAGAATTACAGTAACAATATTCATCACTTATTTTTGCTTCCACGTCATCAAGTGCTAAATCTTAGTTTGTCGTATGCTTCATATGTGTTTCTTCTTCTGCTATTGCCAAGCGTCTGTCTGTTTCAAGTCATCATTATTTCATATTTAAATTATAGATAAATCTCCTAGTTATTGTGCCAGCCCCCCTTGTCTCCTGATGTGATTCCAGATCACACCCTCCTGTCAGTAGAATCTCTTAATCAATCAGTGAATCAATCCATAAAAACCAATCACATTACTTTTCTAGTCCAGAATCCCAGTGATTCTAACTCTTTTCAAACTCTACCACAAAGAATTAATTCAAAGCTCTTCCTCAAATGGCTCAAACATGTCATCTCTCACTGCTCCATCACTCAGCCCTTTATGAGGTTAGTTGTTTCTTTGCTCTCATTTACATGGGGTTAGATTATCCTCTCCTTTAAATCTTCATTCTCTTTGCCTTCCCTTTCTATCACTACCTTCTTCATATGAAATATCCTCTGTCATCTTCTTGGCTAAAATTACTAAATAACTCTGGAGTAATTGAAACTATTGTTTGACATTTTGATGTAATTACTAGTATGTTGCCAGAAATTAACCTATAGTTATTTCATGCACATGTGTCATTTATCTCCAAAGATTTAATGCATGATTTTTGAGCTTATCAAATGATCCAATCATTGGATTTCTTAGTATTAGATGAAATGCCACATGGAGTTAATTAGTATTCTGTGAATATAAATTATATGAAAATTTTATTGTGATGCACAAAATAAGAAGGTACAAGCTGTTAATTGTGAGCATACAACACTACAATTCAAGTTATGATAATAATCTCATACAATCCCCTGCAAGAAGGGGCAAATTTAAAGGTTTGCCAAGAAAGTCACAAAGCATCATGCATCCATTGTTAATTGCTCACTGTGTGCTAGGCATTATATGCTAGGTATGTGTAATAAAACGTCAATGCCATCTTCCTTGACCTCATTATGTTCTCATGCTAAACACCTAAACTGTGGACTGATAATGAGAATTATAAGAAATGACTCCTTGATGGGGCCGGCCCGGTGGCTCAGCAGTTAAGTTTGCACGTTCCACTTCCGTGGCCCAGGGTTTGCCCATTTGGATCAAGGGTGAGGACATGGCACCGCTGGGCAAGCCATGCTGTGGCAGGTGTCCCACATATAAAGTAGAGGAAGATGGGCACGGATGTGAGCTCAGGGCCAGTCTTGCTCAGCAAAAAAGAGGAGGATTGGCAGCAGATGTTAGCTCAGGGCTAAACTCCCTCAAAAAAAAAAAAAGAAATGACTCGATTAAAAACATCTTTCGTCATTAGTTATGATACAGGTAATTTCCTATGACTAACAAGCCACATATGTGTATGTGTAAATGTGTATATATATATATATATATATATATATAACATATTATATATATGTACACAGTATGAAAAAACTAATATGTTTTCCAGAGTAGACAGTAGTAATAGAAATTACTCTATTCTTCTAAGGTTTATCTGTTTAACCTAAGTAAATATATTTATTAATGAAGACTTAAAATGCTGAAACTACTCTTCTGTATTTTAGATAAATTTTCAACATTGTCAGCAATAAGCAAATTGAAAATATGTACAGTGGGAATATGTTAAGATTTATTAAAGAAAACAAAGCCCCAAAAGCAGTTGGGAAATAATTTAACAATAGTTGTAATTTAATAGAGACAGTCCATGCCATCTTGCTAGTGAAAGTAATATTTTCCCCCAAATTTGTAACATTTTGGAAAATTTGTTTATCAAGAGTTTTTTTTTTTCCCTAACTTTTGATTCTGAACCTAAGATAACCTTACTCATAAGATAAACATCAATTTCCTAATTTCTATAGTGGTTATTAGTACTTGGTTTCTTGGCTTATTTTTTAAAGTGAAACAATTAATGTGTTGAGTTAATTCTTAATCACAACTTTAATGTTTTCTTTCCTTCAAAGTAAATCAGCAATTTTTATGGTCATTTTTTTTTTTTATTAAAGATTTTTTTTTTTATTTTTTCCTTTTTCTCCCCAAAGCCCCCCGGTACGTAGTTGTATATTCTTCGTTGTGGGTCCTTCTAGTTGTGGCATGTGGGATGCCGCCTCAGCGTGGTTTGATGAGCAGTGCCATGTCCGCGCCCAGGATTCGAACCAACGAAACACTGGGTCGCCTGCAGCGGAGCGCGCGGACTTAACCACTCGGCCACGGGGCCAGCCCCTTTATGGTCATTTTTTATAAGTAATGAGCTTGGCAGGATCAGGGAAAGTAAATATGTGATAGACATGGCTTTTTCTATCAAAGAAGTTTAGCTGGTAAGACAAGAGGAAAATAAAAATCATTATTTAAAGAAAATCCCAAGACAGTAGAAGAAATTTTAGAGTCCATGCCTTCAGGAACTCTTTACTGAAGCTCTGTCACATGCCAGACCCTGGGGTAAGTCCTGGCCAATGGGGGTGAGCAAGGGAGACAAGAGCAGAAGATACAGCGCCGTTATGTTAGTAAGCGAATTTCTTACAAATGAAAATTGTCATTGCCGTTCTAAGGAAATATGGTCAAGGAAGAGGTAAGAATTGAGCTGAATTTTGAAGGATGGATAGAATTTAAATATGTAGAAGGAAAGCAGGAAGAGCCTCCCAGACATGAAGAGTGTAGTGAACAAAAATATTAGTTGGGAGGAGCTCTGATGCAGGGAAGTCTAAGGGTTTTGGGGAGTAAGGAGGATTTGGGCTGCAGTGGAGAGTTTGTGGAGGATTGAGGTAGAGAAACAAAGTTAAAAAAGTAGGCTGGAGCCTAATTGTGGGGGGCCTTGAATTCTGGGCTGAAAGAAGGTGAATGTAGGAAATAGAGAGTCACTGAAGGGTCCTGTGCCTCTTACTCGTAAACTGCATACAGTAATCAATGCCCAGTCCCCTCTTTGAGCGATACGAAAGAGGCTGGAAGGTAACATAGGGAGTTTGTGGGTGGCAGAGTTGTAAAAGGGGTAGGATAGTTGATTGATACATATTTTTTCTAAGCTGATAAATCCTGAGGAAAGAAAGGAAAATTTGCTGACCTTGAGAGATTTTCTGGGAAGGGTTGATTAGTATAAAAGTGAGCCTAAAAATGTTTATGAGATAGATGTTAGACTTTTATCATGTTTAACTTGTACTGCATACATAGGTGTCTTGAACTGATAATGGAGTCTGTCTGTCTACACATATGCATATGTTATTATAATTGTTTTAATTGTAAATTAGAAAATTAGCATTCAACATTGAATTTTGTATTATTCAGTTCTTTGCCTTTAAAAAACTGTTGCAAAAACATACATGCATATCCAAACAGTATATTTTTCAAAACATACTGCTTGGTTTCAATTTCGTTTGTAACTTTATGGAAAAGTTAATAAGCTGTAAATTTATCTAGTAGGATGTGCTTCCTTCACTCGTTATTTGGTTGACATATTCATCCATGTCATTGAATGTTGCTATAATTCACTTGTTTTCAATGCAGTATAATATTCCATAGTGTGCATATACTGTTTATAGTTTTTTCCTGTCAAAAGCCATGCTGGTGTAACATTCTTCTTTACATACATACGTGTGCAGGAGTTTCTCTTGGATATCTAACTCTAGGTAGATTTGACAAGTTGGAGGATAAGTAAATGACATGGGTTAAACAAGTTAGCTGTCACTTTAGGAATTAGAAATGAGAACCCTGTGTGGTTTTAGCACAGTCCTGGTAAATTTTGAGGGAATAAGTTGAATACAAGATAAGGGAAGGGGAAGCCAGGGTTACTGGGCGATCTGAGTAGAGTCTTGATCCAACTGTTTCAAGAGGTACATGGTGTATGTGTGTGTGTGTTACTTAAAGATTATGCTCAGCTATGAGTTAGAGAGACATAGAGGATTTATGTTATAGAAACATAAAATATTGCATTAAGTAAACTTTACCAGGTAATAAGTTGAAAGGCTAGCCATCCAAGGGTGGGGTCCCACTTCCATGATGTCATCAGTGCCCAGCCTCCATCTGCCATAGGATGCGACTGCTGCTGTCACACTCTTGGGAAGACTTCTCTGCTCCAGCCATCAAGTCCACATTTCAGGAGAGAAGAGAGGAAGGGAAAAGGGCAGAAAAGGGCAATGCCAATTGAGACTTATGTTTCCAGAAACCCTACCCAGTAACTTTGACTTTCACTTTATAGGCCGGTAGTAAATCACTTGGCTGCCCCATTCTTCCAACAAGGATAAATAATGTCTTTTATTAAGCTGGGCATATTGTCACCCCAAAACTTTTGAGGTTCTATAGGGAAAAGAGGATAGATATTGATAAAGCAATCAACAATGTGCTGCAGGATGCAAGAAGGACGTTAAAAACTGACATCAGTTCTCTTATAATCAAACAAATCGTTTTTATGTTTAGACTAATAGAAATATAAAATTTTAGAGGCAAAAATACACCTGAGATTTCAGAAGTCCAAATTTGCAATTCAAAACTGAAAAGATGCCTAGTGAAGGTAAGTGACTTTAAGTTCATAGAATTATTAGTGACTGATCTCTTAAGCTAACATTTCTTGATTCTCAGGCAAGTTTCTTTCTGTTTGCCCACGTGACTCTCCCTTTTCTAGAAGCACTACACACGCAGGTTTCCCACAGAGAACAGATGACATTCTCAAGTTACAAAGTTGAGGGAAGATTTAAAATAGGGGCTATTTACCAATTTATGAGTGGGATGTTGGGGACCATGGGGGATTTTGAGGTGCTCAGGGATATTAATCACAGACCTGTTACCAATACTAAAACCAAAATAAGGAGTCTTGTAGATGGGGCTGTGTCGACAGGAGTAGTTAATTTTAACAGAAAACACAGCCACCTCACAGTCTTCAAAGTGGAAGCCCAAAGCCCTGACCACATTCTGCTTCCCTCTTATCATCTGTCAGGATTCCCCTTTGGCTGAATCCAAGCGGAAGTCAGGCAAAGGAACCTGTTGCTGTAATCCATGCTAATCAGTTCCCTGGGCAAAACATGGTAGAGAGGGGTGAAAGGCAAACATGGAGGGACAGATTTCCAGCACCATTGCTTGTGCTGAGGTCTCCAACAGAAACGCTCGCCTACTTACTCAAATATCTTGGGGAACTTCTGGCTCTGGATTGCTCTGGCATCCTGATTATCTGCACTCCTTTGGGCTTCTAGTTAGCATGCTGCTGTTTGTGTCTTCCTCTCTCATTGCCCATGTTTTCAGGGTGTTATCCTCTCCCATAGGATACTGGTTTCTTGCCTCTGAAGTACCTCCCATTAGCTCCTTGCAGGTAGTGGGTAGGTAACCACTTGGTAAACTGTTCCGGTGTTTCCATGTGACTCTCCCATCCCAGTAGCTTTGCCACAGTTCTTTTAGGATACAAAATAATACCTCATATCCTTTGTTTGTTTAGCAAAGGAAACTTGTATAGTGTCATACTGTATCACACTCTGAGCTCCCCCAAACAGAGCACAAGACACTCGATATTCTTAAGCAAGCCCAGACTCCTGCAATGTGATGTTCATCCTAAGTTCCTGAAAGTGTCCAAGAAGATACCTTCATCATTGGTGCTTCCTGACACAAAGGGACACATGTGCAAAAGGAGCCCGAGGACATCACTACATATCTCCTAGTATTCTGTGACAAAGATCAGTCACTCCAATGGAAATGTGCAGTTTATGCTCTGATAATACTTCTAGTTTGGGTTATGCCAACAGCATATAATTAGATGTAAATCTCCAAATTAAAATACTTCTACAAAGAGGTATTAGTACTTTCTATGGGTAAGCCGGCTTGATTTACACCTTCTGCTTAAAGAAGTAATTCCCAGCTGGCTGATGTCCTTAAGCTCAGTGTTTGCTTCCATTTCCACAGTTGTGTTTGCTTTCTTTTCCCACACATGTGTTAATCTTAGGACCCAGCCATTGGCAGTTCTATTGACTTATCAGCATCAGAGTCTAACTGGAAACTTACTATTAGTTTCCCCATGGGCTTGCCAACCTAAACGCATGACCTTTTGCTTACCGTAATGTCATTTAGAAAAGATCAAATTGCTTGGTTTTAAAAGCTGCATGTAAAACAATATTAAATAGATTAGAGTTCCATTAAGGCTATCAACATTATTTTTTAGCTCAGATGAGCTCTGTGGTAGGTGATTGCCCTTATTTTATATATGCGTAGGTAATATTGATAATATATATTTAATTATATATTAAAACAGAAGTATGTATGATATTTGCATATATTCAATAAATATAGTTTAATGAATATGTTTTCTCACCTTTCTTTGCTTGCATTTCAACAGAGTACATTATAATCATTTTTTCTTCTGTCATTCTAAATATGGCAGGACAGGGCTAAAAGATAAATAATAAAAAGGTGCATTTTTATCTATTCATAACATCAATTCGTAGACCTTCATTGGCTTTTTTCCTCTAAGGTGTAATTCACATGAAACTGCCACTTGAGGATTTTGATGTAATTCCCTTTTTCCATATTCACACTTGTGAGGTGATAGTTCTATATGCCTTTCTAATAAGAGATGCTCCATGCCCACCTCCAACCTTGTCAACTTTATTTTGTAAAATTATATATCTCCGTATAGAATAGAATTTAGAATTTCTGCTTTTTCCTATCTTAGTATTTGTCCCATAGTCTAAACGAGATTTTGGGATCTGCCTGAAAGTTGTTATTCCTCTTGCTTTTGGTTTCTTCTCTGGGAGGTGTTTGGAGGATTGAAATTTTCCACCATGAAGTCATACACCTTTAGCATGACCTTGATTTTTTTTTTCCCTCTACACTAATGAGACCCTGGGTAGCTCTTATTTAAGGAAACTGCCTTTGTCTCCTTGGTCAAATTAAATTGATCATAGCTAACTATGGGTAACCTATGGTTTTATTTGTTTACATTTTTGAGTACATTGCAAAAGCCTTGAGAAAAATTCTTAGTTTTATTTTGGGTGTCACGATTATGCTTACACTATTCTTTCCAGTCACCTGCTGGAGGTGATGACCTTGTATTTGTTTTAGCAATGAAACTGGATATAACATGATCACTTTCTCTGTAATAGTTATGGCAAGACAAAAATGGCAGTTTAAAAGTCAAATACTATGGGATCTAGTAAACACTACCTATAGAGTCCTCCTCTAACTCTGACCTTGACCTAACTTAGTACCAAATACTGATAAAAAATGGCTCCCCTGATAATTGCTGTGTTTGTGTTTTTTCCCAGATAATAATATATTACAGAAACATTACATTAACATAATAGACAGAAAAGTAAATTATTAGTGGCAATTTGTTTAATGCTAAATTATTAATAGCCACTTAATACCTCAGGCCATCCATAAAAATAGTCAATCCGCTAATATTTAATGGCTACACACTCTGTGCCTGACCCTGAACTAAGAAAAAACCACATCTGAATGTTTTCATTACCTTCTGCATCCTGAGTCCTACACAGTATCAAACTAGTTCAAGGTCGTGGGCAAAGCACATTCAAACTTTAGCGTATTTAAATGTGTTCTCTGTTATTTGGTGCATATGTGGGGAATGATTCTGGGAAGCCCAGGAAATTCTAAAATTTGGCAAAACGAAATGTTTGTAGTGCCTTTATCTTTTTTTAATTTGTTGGGAGTAGTGGGTAGTAGTAAGAGAAAGGGTAAAATTCAATGTCCCTATTCACCAAAGATTCATGGTTTATTCTTTTTTTTTTCTTTTTTTTTTTTTTAAAGATTTTATTATTTCCTTTTTCTCCCCAAAGCCCCCCGGTACATAGTTGTATATTCTTCGTTGTGGGTTCTTCTAGTTGTGGCATGTGGGACGCTCCCTCAGCGTGGTCTGACGAGCAGTGCCATGTCCGCGCCCAGGATTCGAACCAACGAAACACTGGGCTGCCTGCAGCAGAGCGCGCGAACTTAACCACTCGGCCACGGGGCCAGCCCCCATGGTTTATTCTTATATGGAGAAACCTCTGCCCCTTTTATTCTCTACCCTAAAGAGAAAATTGGAGCAAATCGAGAAGAATCATATCTGATTAACTATATTTTGGAAAGCAGAAATAGTGTTATTTGTGTTTTGTTTTTAATATGCACAAGAATCATTGGAAGCTAAATAACAATACCATATAAATAATACTGCATATTTATATATGTGCTGCCCATGCTTATCTCATGAGGGCTATAAGAACTGATTCCACTAGGCTAGTCACATTTCCACGTTTGAATAATCGACCACATTTTTGCCTCCAATGTCAGTCAATGTTAGATTTGTCTTCCTCATCTAAGAGAACCAAAAACAGCTTCTGTTAGGTTGTTTGTTAATGTATATTCGATATACCTTCATCTTTGTTTCCTGGAGAAAATATGTAAAGGGTGATATTTGCATTATTAAAGTGGTGTTTCAAATTTAACTCTTGGCACTTTGAGCCTAGAAAAGTGTAAGTGTATCATTGTGAAAGAATATTTTCCTTCCTCCTAGGAGACAATGAGCAAGGAAGGAAATATATGAATGTACATCTGAAAATTAGCCAGGACTGCCAAACCCCTGATAAGGCACTCATGAAAGAAAGCATACCTAATACATTTGAAATATTTCGTACTACTTTAATTTTTATATTAGTATTTAAGTATATTCTGAGTTGTTTATGCCATCTGCCATACAGATATCAATTGGGGGAATAGTTGATCAAACTACTAAGGGCATCTGTTTGATTTCATTAAATTTAAAGTTCGCATTTCAATTGCAGTGGAAATATCCTGAATCTTAATGAGAGATCCTGGTTTCCTTTGTGGTTCAGGTGAAGGCATCTGGCTTTTCAACTTCCAATGCAATTCAAGGTAGCTATGGTAACATTATAGAACAAAATAATACTCGAATACTATTATTAAGTCAGTTAAATGATGTCAATCACAGCTGGATGTTTGTGATACAAAGATGTTCAGGATATGGTCGCTGCTCTCAGGGAGCTTTGATTATACTGGTGAAGGCAAACAAATAAACAGATGGTACAATGCAATCACATGATAAATGTAAGCACAGGTGCTGGGGCTATAGAGATGAGAATCTGGACCAGGCTGAGAGGGCTGACTTGGAGGGATGAAGGTAGATGTTTGAGAATGTTACAAAATGATCTGCAGTTTGAAAGACTAGCAGAAGTGGCCAGGGAAAGAGGAAGGGGCCGGGGAATCAGAGAAAACCACCTATGTAGAGGCATGGAAGGGAGTGAATTGGCTTGTTGGGGAACTGCAAGTAGTTCAAGGTGGCAAGAGCACAGTCTGGTTTTGGAAAAGGGGTTGGGAAAGTTAAGGAGTGTTGCTGAAGAGTGAGGCAGAAGATACAGCCAGCTTGTTGTGATTCCCTTGGTAGATTTGAGTTACTCATGAGGCTGCGAGGAAACTTTAAGCATGGAGGTGGCTAGATTAGACTTGCTGGCTGCTCCAAAGAATGGCCTGGAAGAGTGTTAAAGAGGAGATAGTAAAGATGGTAAATTGTAATTTGTGTTATAATTTGTAGTAATCCAGACAAGAAAATTGCAAGAAAAGTAAAGCGTTTTTCTTTAGGATGAAGAAAATGAGCTCTAGTGCTCGCTTTGGCAGCACATATACTGAAATTGGAACCATATAGAGAATATTAGCATGGCCCCTGAACGAGGATGACACACAAATTCATGAAGTGCTCCATGTTTTTGTAACTATGTGAAGTGAGGGATGTTAACTAAACTTATTGTGTTAATCATTTTGCAACATATACGTATATCAAATCATTATGTTGTACACTTTAATACAATATTATATGTCAGTTATATCTTAATAAAACTGAAAAGAAAGAAAAAAGAGCTCTATTTTCCTATTTAAGAGACAAGTAAAGTAAACAATAAAAACAGGCCTTTTGCAGCTTCAGAAATGAAAGAGTAGAGAATCAAAGTCCCAAGGCTGGTGGAAGAATAGAAGGGTCAGTTTAATATCAACCACCACTTATAAGATGATAGTTTCTAATATCTTACAGGATGATAGTATCTAGTTATGATATAATGTTGATCACAGAAGAGTAATTTGGTTTTAAAAAGCGTTGGAAGGGAAACAAATGACCTCAGAGTTATTAAGGGTCACAATCAAGGAAGAAGTGCACCAAAGACAGGCATGATTATTAAGGTTGCCGAATTATTTCCCATATTATAAGTACATGACAATAGAAGTATCCAAAAGCAGGGGTTAATATGGCCTTGAACCAAGTGACACTATTACACGTCCTGGAGAAAGTACCAGGAGGGGAATGGGAGCCTGGAAGCAATAAAGATGAGGGACAAAAGAAAGATTCTTTTAAATTGTTGTTTGTGTTTTTGGTTGGTAGTTTTATGATAAATATGTGCTTTCAAGCCTGTTAGCCTGAGAACCATTTGGGTGGTAGAGTGGCAAGGGTTACTGCCTAACTACTCTTCTGCCTGGATGAATTGGGTCCAACCAGAGGAAAGAAGGGAAGTTCAAGATGGAGTCAATCAAGTGATATTAAACTGAGATGGGGATTCAGGGACAATAGGTTTCATAGTGGTAGGCTCAGTTTAGATGAGTTCTGTTTGGACACACAGATTTGGGAAGAGTGTGTAAAGCCAAGTAGAGGACGTCCAGGTAAATAGGACTAGAGGTCAGGAAAGTGATCTCTCTTATTTCAATGAATCATATTCAACTCTGTTCACCTAAGTAATTAAGGGTAAACTAGATCTGTTTTGGGTTTCCTGCTTATTTTATGTGACGGAACAGCATGGAGGAGGGAGACAAGATTAACAGATAACTAAGTTCTTGACTGGAGTGAGACCTGTCATAGTTCACTCAGTGGTGAATACATATATATATATATAAAGAACATCTCCAGCGTAGTCAAGTGAATGACACAGAGCCCCTGTGATACCTTCAGATTTATATTTTGATTGGATAACAGAGGTCAATTGTTCATGAAGGTTTGTTTTCTGGAACTTCTTTCCCTTACAAGTGGTCCACTTTATTAACATCCAGAGTACACTACAAGGCTCAGTTGTTCTTCCTAAACTTTGGGGACAACTTGTTAGGCTTTCAGATGTGTGAATTCTGCTATTAGTTTAGCTTTAATTCCTTGTATTGTATGTTCATAGGGATATTTTTGATCATTTAGCTTCCTGAAAGAGAAGATTTACCATGAATCTATTTTATGAAAATTTAATCCAAGGGAAGATTATTGCCTTTGAAAAAGACTTAGTTCAATATCAAATTTGTCTTTAGAAGTTTCTTAGTGCATTCTGAAATAAAATTTTTTTCCCATATGGCTAATGTTATAAAGATCACTACTTTAACCCAATTTTCCTTCCCCTTCTTATTTCTGTGATCATATTACCATTCTAAATACTAAATATTCCTCTTCTTTTTTTTCTACCTCTGAAATTTCACTATCTAAACTTTGCCAAAATGTGTAGCCATTTTACATACGCAGTTTGCTCCTAAACTGTGGGGAAAATACGTAACCAGAATTATGAAATTCTTCAAATTGGCACGTATACTTGGTATCCTCAGGCAACCATCTCATTGTCAATGTGCAGTGCTGACTACTACTACTAATAACAGTAATATTATCATTTATACTTTCATGGCATCAATTGGTTTACAAAAAATGTCAATATGGTTTACCTTTTCTGGTAGAGCTGCCCTATATCTCAACATTGTTGATGTCAGGTAAATTTATAGAAATAACTAAAGTTGAAAAATTTTAAGTTTTCCTTCCTGACTTCTTTAATACTCTTCTTGCTCCGTTGCTCAATTCCACCTTCATAAATAATCAGTGATCTGGGATTTACTCTCTTGTGTGTTAAACTCATTCTCTAAGTTTCTGTAAGTCCTTGTATTCCTCATATGGAAATATATCTCTCTGATTTTTCAGCCTTTGCCAACCTTCTAGGGTGACTCCCCTCTAACCCAGCATGCCACCTCATATAATAAAATAGAGGATAGAAAGAATCCTTTGAACCATTCCATTTTAACCACATAATGTATTTCCAGTGATAACCAGAGGTAAGGCATGGACATACCGAAGCAACATCAATCTGCCAGCACCCCGTCTTACATACCTGATACACATTGACTCCAATCCTATCGCCTTTCACTTAGAAAGTCCTATCTCTGACATTTGCTTTCAATTTTATGGCATTCATAACTTGTCTTTCCCTAAAGAATTCATCTTGGTCTGCTCCTCATGCTGTCTCCACCTTGTGGTAGCCCATGCCTATCCAGTTCCCGAGCCTAGGGAGTCAACTCTGAGTCCTGTTGCAGAATCCAAAATACTTGCAGGCCATGGAGGGAGGATATTTGGGTACTGACTTATAGGTAATGTATAAGCGTTTAAATCATGACTCCAGAGGCAATATCATTGACTGTACTTTCTTACCTAAAACAGAGAGATTCAAAGTAATTTCTAGTCTCTTAGAAGATGATATGGGAGAGATTTTTGAGTAGGCCTTTCTTTGTCTCGATTCTCTGATTGGAGAATTAGGTACTCTCCTCCCAAACCTCGTCTTCAGTGTGATCGAAGTTGCCTCACTGAGGTTTACTGCTGCTTCAGTCTCCACTGTCCAGAGAACAAGGTGTCACAGTGTTACCAGGACAGCACACCGGTGGTACACTAAGGGAGGCCTTTTCTAGGAAAGCCTGGGGTGGACATACACGTACACCCATGCTCGAATACACACAGATGATTTTGTTAACCTATGCCACTAATGTCTGAGGAAGTGAAGTGAAGATGAAAGACTGTCCTCATTGGAGCAGGTTATTCATTTTTAAACCAGCATGAGAAAATCTGGCATGAGTCATGGAAGTGATGCACAGGAGAAATCATTAAGCTTTAACTATTTTCTTCTTTTTCCTGAACAACCTCTGTTGACTGAGAAATGCAATATTAATTGGTAAGGCATTCTCTAGCTTTGCCAGTAAGCCCAAGTTTCGCTTCCTCCTACGTCAGAGGAAGATAAGAAAAACATACATATGACCTGTCTGGATGTGTTCCTTAAAGTCAGTCTCTCAGTTTATGGCAAATTTGGTATTTTGCCTGATTAAGATGTTATAGATCATTCTTCTGCAAGAATTATACTAGGCAGTGTGCTTCTCTCAAGAAACATTGATTATCTTGCCTCAAGCCTGAAGTGGTCAGAATTGTGGGAGGTTTTGCCATTAGGTAATATTAGAATTGGAAATAAATAAAAATTCTACCAGAGGATTTAGGGACACTCCATTTCTGGTAGCATTTGCCTCTTTTATTATATTTGTTATCATGCAGAAATTGAGTAAAAACTGCTTCTTTCCTAAAAGTAAAATAACCTTAGTTTTCTCCTTCGTGCCATAAGAAAATAGCTAGAATATACTCATAAGCATGATTTCAAATAGAATCCACTAAAGTTCAATGGGAAACTTCTTCACAGTAATATTTTCTTTGGAAAGTAATGTTATGGTTGAATATGGGACAATTGTCCGTGTATTTTTGTTCTGATTTTAGAGAATTGCAAGGAGCTCATCAGAAATGAGAATTATGACTGAATTACCGTTTTCCTAGTCTTCTTGTAAGCTGGTAGAATCAAAAGGCAGAAGAAAGAAACAAGAGAAAATAAAACAGATTGTTTCAAATTCTTTTCTTTTTTTTATAGTTTGTTTGCTTATAGATTTTCAAGTCAGTCTATATCCGAATTCAAGGATATGGCTGAAAGAAGATAGTCTGAACCTTGAAAAGAAATCTCTCTTCCTCTCTCTCTCTTTCTCTTATACAGAGACACACACACACACACACACACTCACACTCAAATGTAATGTGAGTGGAGAATTGATTTATCAGAGAGCTGAGACTGTACTGATTTATCCTTTCTAAGTGCTAGTAAAAAGTGTATTTGATTTGATTCTATTGATCAAGAAGACATGTTTTACCTCTCTTAAGTGTTATCTAGTATTTGAATTTTCTGTGAAGTTATATGTGAGATCAAGGAGTCCACAGGTTATAAAATTTACATTTGTATAAGACTTGTGTGGATTTAGAAGTCAAAGCTGAATATTCTCTCAGAGCTGGAACTCTGACACAAAAGCCTTACATGCTAAGATTACACTGAATACACATCATAGGATATGAGCTTTAAGTTGGGAGTTAGGCTTCTAAAAATAACTAAGTGCTCAATTCTTTCTGCTTTTTAAACAACCTGACACAGCACAGGATTTCCTAGACTTATCTTGTTAGATTGCATAATCAATACAACACCAAGTTCTAGCATGACTTGTAACTGAAGGCTTTATTTTGTTGGTCTGCAATTTAAGGTCATGCCTTTAGAATTAAGTAACGTACTGTTGCTGATTTGTGTAGTTATTACTTCACTGTAAGTAAGAAAAATTTTAAAAGTATTTTTCTAAGGTAACACAATAATTTTAACTGGTGTCATTTATCTTTTAAATTTGTGATTGAAATCCTTTAGCATATGGAAATGGTTTTCTATGTAATTTAATTAGCCACTGATCTAATAAGAGTATATTTGCCTGAAATATCTCAATGGCAGTGTTGGGCAATATGGATTATAGTAGATATCCGCATCATTTTACCCAGATATATTGTAATAATAATTTCACTTGCACTATCACTTTCATAATGGAGATGGTTTAACCAGTTCATGTTGATTTTTCCTCTTAAATAAGTCATATGTGAGCAAACAGAGTACAGGATAGCAATTATTAAAGTACAGCTTAAAATGCCCTGTCTCTGCAATGAACCAACGGAGAGATACTGCTTTTTGCCACGAGACCATCGGCAAGTTAATGAAACCCTGAACTTCATCCTCATCAGTAAAGTGAAGATAATGAAGGCTGTTCTAGCTACCATAAGGTTGTTGTGATAATCACCAAGTCAAATTAGATTCTTATTGTAAGAGATCTGTATAGACTAAACTCAGTGTTTTTCTTGGTGATAGTGTAATGGTTATTATTGTGATTATGCAAATATAGTGGAATTGATAACTGGCAAGCATGGAGAGACACGAGAGTAACTTTTTGTTTTTCAATTCTTATACAAACCTGATGAGACCTTAGATATAGTGTTCCTTATATATAAGATTAAAATAAAGTTGGGTGGTCTGAATATATTTATTTATGTATATATTTGTTTATTTATACATGTATTTATCTATTTTCTTCTTATAATCATGGAGATTCTGAAACTCAGTTTGCTTATAAAAAGTATAGAGTAATTTTTTCCAACTTTCTGTGAGTCTATGGTTAAAAGACAGTCTACAGTAGGAAAGAAAATCTTTAATGGGTCTACCATTTTAATTTATTTCACTATCCCTTCTCACTTCTGGTAGTGGGAGCTCTGGCCAAGGAGCAAGTCCAGATATGAAAAGAAAAAGGAGACGAATTTGTTCACTATCCCATGAAAATTACACGGATATGTTGAATTTTAAGGGCACATTCTACCATTACTAAGGTGGGATTTCAGAATCTGTAATAGATGAGAACCTGACTTTTAGGATGACGGAAAAGCCCTTTTTAACCTCAGTATAAATAACCAAATACTAAGTAAGCTTCTTGCCAGCTTACACATTTTTTTCTCTCTGTCTTAAAATTTTCCATATTTTAGTTTATGCTTATCTCTGAATGTTAGATTTTAAGAAAGTTCTTCATGATTTATATGTTTGTAAAGAAGTTAGAATTGTACCTAGCAGAAGAGAGTTTCATAAACGTATTTGTTAAATCAAAACACACATACGTACACAGACTATTAATAAATTTAGACTCTCATTTACAGAACTATTTTAGGTGGAAAACACCTAAACACCTTGTTATATATCAACCTTGTCATATACAGCCGCTTTATGTGTCAGCCTTTTTTATAAAGCCTCCCGTTTAATCCTCATAAAAAGTACAAATCCTTTTAAATTACACCATCTGTCATACAAATTGATATATATGCAAATTATGTAGGAAGAAACTCTAATGCCTTATTTTTAATATGGTAACCTAAACATTTGCATAAACAAAAAATTGCATATTTAATGCATTTTATGATCTAATCGTTAACAATAACTACCCAAGGGCTTCACTTGGGCTGAAAAGATGTTCCTAACTCTTCTGCTTCTTTTCTGTCTCAGGTGGCTGCTTTCCTTATTAAGCGCAGAAGTTTGAGCCCAGCACAAAGGGTTACAGTTTGTTATTTCACTTTAATTTCTCTTTAATTTTAGTAGGTTTTAACACTACCAATATGTTAAAACCTCTCATTAGCCCCGTTAACTTGAGAATGCCATCAAAAGAGATGATCTACTAATTTGATGATTATCAGTACACAGCTGCTTTGATTAAACCCGTGAAATTAATTTAAAAGTGTATATTAAATAATAGCACTTCAGATGGCTGGCCCAGTGGTGTAGTTGTTAAATTTGCACACTCTGCTTTGGCAGCCCAGGGTTCGAGGGTTCAGATCCCGGGCATGGACTTACACACCTCTCGTCAAGCCATGCTGTGACAGTGTCCCATGTACAAAATAGAGGAAGATTGGCACAGATGTTAGCTCAGGGTCAATCTTCCTCACTACAATAAAAATGATAATAATAATAGCACTTAGGAAATATGTCATCATTGCTTATTTTACTCTGACTAGGTGTTGAGTGGAAGCACACAGCATCAGTCAGTATTTTACATTGAACCTGCATCCCTGTGTCATGTGTACCTCACAGACCCTCTGGAGGATTAACCCTCAGGCAAGGATTTCCTTCCAGAAGACTCTTCCTATTAGATACCAGGGTAGTTGGCTTCATCCTGGGCTTTGGGGATAGGAGGAAAGGAGAACTCCCTTTGCGAGTTCTTTGCCAATAGGAAAATACAAAAGCGAAATCCGACTGCATGATTAAACCATGTTTATTGACCTCAAACTCTCCAGGGAATTTTCCCTGAGGTTTTCTCTGATGAAAGCCTGAGATAATTTTTCCTCTAAATTCCCTTAAGGTGTCGTAGAGCTTCCCTTTGGCTGCTTGAAATGAGTGCACAGACTTTAAAGAATTCCTGTATCATGTTACGTTCTTAAAATGCTTGAAAACCCTGAGTTGTAATTATCATGAATTTTACTCATATAAATGTTTATGAAAGATATGGCTATGATCTTTGGAGCGGAGAGGGTTACAACTGTGGTTCAGGCAGAACTGTGATTGCATTCCAGCTTTGGCACCTCCAAGTGTGTGGCTTTGAGCAAGTTTATTTTTCTAAGCTTCACATTCTTCACCTCTAATAACAGTATCAGGTTTCAAGAATGATATGAGGCGCAATGAGATGATATAATAGTACCTTGCAAGGACTTACGTGCTCAGTGTATGCTAATCTCTTCCCTTGTTCTTTTATTTTTATGCATATATACAAAATATATTTACTAATATATACGCAAAATATGTAAAATATACTTGTTTATATATATGTACAAACAAGCAAGGAGGTACCTCATGAAAATATTTTGCTTGAAATGCTAATTATAATTGAAAAATCAAACTTAAAATCTTGAAATAATGTCAGATTTGGGACCTTTCTATAAGAAGTATTAATGAACTCAGTATAAAAAACAGGGTTAATAGACACACCAAATTAAAAAATAATTTATTTATTTGTTTAATTTTTATTTTAAAATAATGCACAAACTTTAAAAGAAATATGAGAAAATTATCCATGATCTCAAGCATCATTAAATTTTAATTTATAAATCCAGTTAATCCAAATTTTGCATTTATCATTATTGAAGCAGGAAATAGTACACTTAGAACTGGAGGGATTAATTGACCAGAGAACAGGCCTTAACAAGCTCTTAAAATGACCGGACATCCTTGTGTTTAGGGCAACAACAATCTAGTTATGCAGTAACTTTATATTTTACTCCTAAAAACAGTTTGAAACCCTCCTATAGTGCAAAAGTGTTGATGTTAGAGGCATAAATGTTTGTAAGCAGATCATAACACTAAAAATAAGAAAAATAAATTTCAACTGAAACAATATGTAATTGTATATCTGTTTTTTTAAAGTGTTAATGCTAGAATTCATGTCATTTAAATTATTTGGAGATATTGTCATCAAGAATATAAATATATATTCCAAGAATCCAAGAGCTTCTATCATGTGAATTGAAAAGAAATAATTTACGGGGCCGACTCCATGGCCCAGTGGTTAAGTTCGCGTGCTCCGCTGCCGCGGCCCAGGGTTCGGATCCTGGGCATGGACATGGCACTGCTCGTCAGGCCACATTGAGGCAGCGTCCCACATCCCACAACTAGAAGAACCTGCAACTAAGATATACAACTGTGTACAGGGCGGGTTTGGGGAGATAAAGCAGGAATTAAAAAAAAAAGATTGGCAACAATTGTTAGCCCAGGTGCCAATCTTATAAAAAAAAAAAGAAAAGAAAAGAAATAATTTACTACTTCCTAATACATTTAAAAATATAGTGCTAATGTATGTAACAGTGTTGACAAGTCATGAAATCACCCAAAGTACAGTGTTGCTGGGCTCTTTTTCTTCCTGGGTACTCCTGAGTTACTATTTGTTTTGCACAGCACTAAAAGTATAGTGGGGACAATGCTGCATCATACATATTTTTTAATGAAATATTCCTTCCTTTGGCTATCTCCACTTTGACCTTACACTCAACATGGCTGGCAGTCTTTTCGCCAAGTCTCCTAAGGAATGGCATAGACAATGTTACTATTGAATAATTCAATTTAGGATGGCCTGATTGAGGTGATCCCCATGTGTCTTCCTACTCACTTTATCACTTAATATGATCTGTAACAAAAAGTCACAAGTAATGTTTAATTTAACTAAGAAGAGACCTCCTCAAGAGTGTTTCTTAAATGTTTCCATTTATAATAAATATATGAAACTAAATGTTCTAGGGGGCACACTTCAAAGAACAAAAACCTCAAATTAATACCTAAAAAACAGTGATAATTCTATTTCAGTCACTAGTTAGGATAAAGCTCGCTCCCAAAGTCTATTCATGGTAATCACACTTCAGCACTGAAATTGATGGAGAACACCTGTTTACTACCCTGTCTCTGTTCTTTTATATACTGATAAAGAAAAATCATGGCATATTCAAGTGAACACACTCTCTTTGGAATTGGTAA
This sequence comes from Equus przewalskii, assembly GCF_037783145.1. Lineage (NCBI taxonomy): Eukaryota > Metazoa > Chordata > Mammalia > Perissodactyla > Equidae > Equus > Equus przewalskii. The sequence goes on from NC_091850.1 coordinate 21,504,081, forward strand.
CCTGTTAACACTACACTTCTTGTGACTTCAGGCCAATTATGCTTTTCTGTATTCCTTGTCTTGAGAACTCCTTAAGGCACTTCTCTCTGATTGGCATTGCTGTAATCGATATGTGATAAGTTTATTCAATGATTGAAGAAATAAATTGAACACACTGATCAAAATTTGACAACCCAGCTCTGTAGAGCTGATCCCCTACCCGGCTTTCTAGTTCCACTATTTTTTCGTTTCTCTGATTCTTTAATATTTTCATAATTGAAGTGTGAATTGCTGAATCTCTAAGTTCTGTATTTCAGCTTTTGCTAAGATTTTACCAACTTAACGTATTCATATTGATATTTGCTTTCAACTGATAAAGAAGAATTAATTCAGATATTCAATAATGGGATTTTTTGGCCTCCTAAGTTAATAAAATTTTGGTTCACATGAAAGATGATGGACTGGAGAACTTTTGTTCCTATGGTAGGTGACCAAGTGGCTTAGTTTGAGTTTCAATATCCTATGTCAGGAGGTCTAGAACACTCTAGAATAAACTTTTTTCTTTTTGCCATAGCCCTTCATTCTCACCCAAATTCAATAGCAATATAAACAGGGTGTCAAAATAAATGCCTAGAAAGCATTTTAAGTTAAACCTAAAGAAAACTTAAAATGTGTATTTTCTATATGAAAGTTCCCAGGTGGAATAGTCAAATTTAATTACATATGTCCCTCTTAATTTGGCCCAATACGTTTTCCTCAAAAAAGAATTAATTTCAGTGATGCTTCAGTGATGAATTAAATGAATAAACACTTTAAATAATAAAAAAATTAATCTATAAGGAGCAATTTGTTGGTAAATCATTATCCAAAAGGAAAACAAGATAAATCCTAATTAAATCAGAATTCACAGGTAACTTGTTTGTTTACTTTCAAGAGGATGCACATTATGTGTAAGTTAGTAATATTTGGACCATGTGGTAAAGCTCTTTGAATATACAGTTTCCCATTCATGTTGTTATAATTGATGTAGACTAAAATATAATAGAGTCATTTTTAAAACGTGAAAGTAGAACAGCTGTGTAATAAAATATCGTGTACTGGGAATAGAAACATTCCTGGATTTTCACAAAACCCTCTCAGATCCTAGCTTTTCTTTCTTTAGATCTCCTCTTGGCTGTATTTTAAAATTTGCTACATTAATAGAGGCTTAAATATGGGATTTAAGCTGATCAGTCGATCTTTCAGTCTTAATATTTTGCCTGAAATTATTGTAGGTTTATGAAATCAAGAGCAGTACCATGTCGTGGTTAGTGGCATGGTCTCTAGAGCCAGAATGCCTGGGTTCAAAACACTAACTCTTCCACTTATAAACTTATAACCTTGGGCAAGTTAGTATATTTCTGCCTCAGTGTCATCATTTATCAAGTGTGATGATGGTGTGATGATGAAACTAAGGTAGTTTAATATAATGATTGGTGATTTGAACAGTTTAGAGCCATGCATATTTTTTGCTACCTTCGTATTGTTTTTCAAGAATAACCCTATGAATATGTTTTGTCACAGTCAATCCAATTGTCCTGCTTGAGCCTTGTGTTGCTAGGATGTGATGGTGGGTGGGGCTGGTGGGGAGAGTAGGAGAGGATAAAAGGATGGAGATGATGGTATAAAATACCATTCCTCTGCTTGGGATTCTTTCAGCAGTAGATTCAGAATCACATGGCTGCCACCTAAATACTCACATTCCAGTGTAAGGGCTGGGTTGGCCCTTGTACACACAATGTGTGTAGACAAAATTCAATGTCTAAAGAGAATGATGCTGGTGTGGCAGAGTAATAGAAAAGATCCCTACCCCTAACCACTCTCCTTTGTAAGGAAAAGCCTATACTGCATGAATCTTGATAAACTTTCCATAACCCCCTGAGGTATTCTACTTTCCTTTTTCTTTTACCATTTCATGAAAACCTAATGTGCTGAATTCTATAGATCTTATCTCCTCAAAATTATCTATTGTTGTTTTATATTTTATGCTTTTTTACTATTTCAGTTCTCATTTCACCTCTCTTAAACTCATAATAGCTTTTAAACTGACTTCTTTATCTATTTATTGTTGAATCCATTCTCCACACTAGGATTTCTCAATTTCACCACTGTTGACAATCTGGTCCAAATAATTATTTGCTGTGAGGGAGCTTTCCTGTGAATTATAGGGCATGTAGCAATTTCACTAGCCTCTACCCATTAGATATTAATAGCACTTCCCTCAGTTATAAAAACCAAAAATTTCTCCAAATGTTGCCACATGGGCCCTGGATGGCAAAATCATCCTCAGTTGAGAGCCTGTGCAACAATTCTTCCTTCTTGATCTTCCTAAATTACAGTTCCGATTATATCATTCCCTGATGAAAAACTTTCACTGGCTTCCCATATTATGCTGAAAAATGTCCAGACAACTCTGACTCTGGTCATCTCTATGTTTCCTACTCCTTAATCTCTTACAAATCTTCTCTATTATTTAGAACGGCTAATCTATAAGAAATTCTTCAGATTGATAGATAGATAGACAGAATGACAGATAGATTGGAATTTTCTGGATTTGGTGACTGTTCTTAACCATAGCTTCTTCCCAAATACCCTGCCTGTTCTACATCCGGGATCGTATATCCAGATTTTTACCTGCTTAAAAACACAGTCTTGCTCAAATTTCTTCACATAGTAACTCGGTTTAAACCCTCATTGGAATTGAGAGGAGTCTTTGCTTTATATACATATTATAATAGATTATAAAGTCACTGTTTACGACCATATGGTTTCAGCATAGAAACAGTCAAATAGATCAGTGGAGCAAAATATTGAGCCCAGAAACAAACACCAATGTATATAGAGACAATCTATAACAAAGGAGATATTTTTGTATCAATGGGGACCAGAGAGTTCATTGGAAGCTGTTTGCTGGCTCAAGAGACAAATCTTTTTGGAAAAAAAGAAAATTTTAATTTTGTTCTATATGCCAAAACAAAAAAATCACTTAGGTAGAGATGTAAATGTAAGTAAATATAAAAATAACATAATCTCAAGAAAACATTTAGGACATAGGAATAATCTCAGTTTTAGGGAGATCTTCTTAACCAATACAGGATATCTAGCAGCTCTCAAAGAAGTTACAGATTTATTTTCCTAAGTAAAATAATCAAAATGTTTGTATGCAAAATTATATCATTGAAAGGCTAATAGGCAAACAGTAAAGTAGGAATAAATATTTAAATTACATGGTTAAAGAATCGATATTCAGTCTTCAAATAAACGTTACAAATTAATAAAGAAAAATAAGAATTTCATCAGAAATGAGAAAGTCCATTTGTTTAATAAGTATATGAACATCTTCTCAAATTCCCTAGTCAGGAAATGCAAATAAAGCTAACAATGGGTTTCTGTTTCTTGCTATGGAAGGTGAGGCAGTGTATCCGTACTCATTTTTGGAAAGATTACAGACTTTTGAAATAGTCCAGCAATATATTTTAAAATCAAATACAAAACTTTACTCTTTGATCCAACAAAACACACTTCTGGGAATCTATTTGATAGAAATAAATGTTATATGTACCAGGTTGTTCATTACAGAATAGTGTGTAGTGGCAAAAAACTGAAAAACATAGAAAAATGGGTGAATTAACTATGGCATAATCAACAATGGGTTATTACATAGTTATGGGAACATTAGATTATTTGGAGGAATTTTTCTGTGATAGAAGCAATATGCAGAGAAGTATATATGATATGATTCATTTCTGTAGGAAAAAACTAGAATCCGTGTTTGGGGTATGTGTGTGTGTGTGTGCATGTGTAATTATATCAACATGGAGAAGGGTAAAGAGAAATCCATACCTTGTTTTCGGAAAGTGTAGGTGTAAAGAAAGGAAGGAAGATATGGATAGAACAAAGAATAGAAAAGTTGTTCATGATTTTAAAGAATCATAAAGCGTATGTGATATACATTTATTTCAACAAGAGTGTGTGTGCGTGTGTGTGTGTGTCTGTTTTGTATGTGCCTAAGGAGATAAATTAAAATGAACATAAGCATACATTCTTATACAAAATAGTTTGACTATTATCTAACTGCATTATATACTCTGGGAAATTGATTGCAACTCTCTACTCCAGCCCTACATCCTGCTTCTCCTCAAAAACAAATAAATAAACAACACGAACAGAATTAAAGTGAAGTCTCCACTAGACGCCCCATTGGACTTTTGAATTATTGCGATTATATCTAAGTCCATCAAGATACCTTGACAACATGCCTTCTCTGTGCCCCTGTGTAAGGAAGGAAATCTTGCATTAGACTTAACATCCTAGTCAAAATTTATTTATTCACCCTTTCTCTTAATAACAATAAAAACGTTGAGTGTCTTCACTGAATCATGCAATTTAGTCTTGAGAACATGATCAATGAGACATGGCCCCAACCCTAATCTATAAGGCGATGCAGGCACATGAAAAGATTATCATATGCCAGATGGAAGTCTCCATGATGAATACCTGGAGTTCTGAGGGAGCCCAAAAGAGATTTAAAGCCAGTCAGAAATGAATCAAGCTTATTTTCTCTCTATCTATTCTTTGAATGGATCATAGAGATTAGAGCCTTTGTTTATTTTGCAATATGGTTTGTAACGAATCCATTTTTAGTATATCAGTATACTACTGAGTTGAATTTAGAAATTTAAATGTGTCATTATAAGTAATATATACATTCAAGATTTTTATAGAACACATTGCTTTGTTTATTGAATACTCTATTTCTTGTTTATGAAACATCTAAAATTTTGGGGACTTTAGGTTTATTCGTGAGAGTAATTGTATATTTTCATGTATGGAAACAAAATGTAAGGAATAAACTTTGTTCATCCCCCAAAATGAAAACTTTGTGTACGGGTTCATTATGCTATCTGCAGAGTACAGTATAAGATCATGTTCAAATTATTTTCTTTCCTTAAAATTGAATTTCATTTTTACATTTGTATATATACATACATCTATGTATGTGTGTATATGTAGATTATTATGGCAGCATGACTTCATTTTATAAGTCAGTAACAATGAATTTCAGTTTAAGAACCTTAACTCTTTCAACCAAATGGGGCTAGTTATTTTTTATGGGTCAGCAGCTGCCTGCAATTCCAAAGTTTATGAGATTGGGCTTTTAAAACTTATCATGTTCCATTTTTTAAATCTGTAAATTTGATTTTCGAAAACTCCGTTAAAACATGAACAGAAATATCCACACATATTAAATATATGTTAAAAATAACTTTAAAGATTTCTGATATTTCAAGAGTTAATTTTACAAAGACAGGTATGGCTTCATGGATATGTGGTGTGTGACCTTGCAGTTGCACAGGGACCCACTTTTAGAAGGACTCTGTGCTTAGTTTAATGCTCTGCTGCTGCTATCTTGAAATTCTTAATAATTTTGCCTTTGAATTTATGTTTTGTAATTGAAGTCCACTGAGACAATGAAGCATGAATATCAGCCTTGGAGCTGCGGGGTGGCATCTGTGGGTACACAGGTTCAGGCCTGCAGGCAAAGTAGGCAGCACAGAAGCCAAGCAATTGGCCTGGCATCAACGCACGCATACACATGCCTCTGCATCCGGGATGCTATGTGTACCCAACGTGGCCAAGCCGGACCCCTGCCAGATGAGCAGTGGCAACAGCAGCTGCAGAAGCAGCAGCAGCAACCATGGGAACTGGGAGTGGCTCCTGCAAGCCAGCAGGGACAGGGCCCATGGTGAGGGGCCAGCTGCCTGTCAGTCCCAGGAGCACATCCCCGCAGTATCTACACAAACACTAAATCTCCTGCCTAAGTTTCAAGTCAGTGCCTGCAGAGCTCAGGCAGTAAACTTTGTCAATAAATTATTACAAAAAAGGGAGTACACATGGACATTGCAATAAAGCATATCAGGCAGTTCTTAGAATTCTTCGTAGTTTACGATGTCCAGTTGTAAAAACTGCTGTAACATTGCAAAGCAAATATCCACCAGCCTAGAAATACGGATTAAATTTGAAGATCATCACATTTGATGGAAAATAACACTATTTTTATATGAAACTTTAAATGAGCCAATTATTAACAAGGAGGACAATTTTTAAATTAAATTTTCTTTGTAACTGAAAATACAGGAATAGACTACATAAACAGGCATTTTGGATTATATACAAATTATGAAACTACTTTTGGTTTCTTGCACGACCTCAGCAAGTTACAGGAAATGTCAGAGGAAATATTAAAATACCATTGCATACATTTACATTTAATATTCAAATCAATTTTAAGGCTGTATAAGGGACCTTTGTTGTGATGGAATTGTTCTGTATCTTGACTGTGGTGATGAATACATGAACTGATACAGGTGATAAAATTGCATAAAACTAAATACACACACAAATGAATACAAATAAATTAGTGAAATATGAATGAGATCAGTGGATTGTATCCACATCAGTTTCCTGGTTATGACATTGTACTATAGTTTGCAAGATGTTAACATTGGGGGAAATCGGGTGAAAGGTACATGGGATCTCTCTTTATTATTTCTTACAATTTGCTTGTTAATCTATAAGTATCTTAAAATAAAAAGCTTAATTAAAAAATTCACATTCAGATGTAGACCAAACTGATTTGTATGAAGAGTTAAATCTTTATAGAAAAATTGTTCTTTGAGAATTCGGCTCTAGATGTACTAAAATTTATATATTAAAATAATTTATCAGGAATTTATCCTATTTGTCACAGCCTATAAAATACTCTGAATATCTCCAGTAACAGTTACAACAATAAAAAGTTCTTTCTCAAAATTAAAAAGTACCAGAAATTATTTGTGATCTTGCATTAGCCAAAAGCAACTGCTGTCACTTTCAATTTTATCATTGAAAATGAAATTACTAACTGTATAAATTTTAATGACCTAAGAAGTGAATTTGCAGAAAAGTTGTCTGATCAATCAAGATATCATAATAATACAGTATTATTATTTATGATATACATACTATTATGACACCAAAATATTATTTTTGAAACTTGTAAATTTATGTTGTTAATCATCTATCGCTATTATCCCATTACGTTTTATAAACAATAAAATATTTTTAAAGGAAAAACTCTTTATATATCATTATCTTTAACAGCACTTTTTTACCCTGTGTTTTGAATTAAAAGACCCCAAGTTTTCATTTTGTACTGGGCCTCATAAATTATGTAAGTACTTGGCTAGGGAGTTTGATACAAATTGATCAAAAAAATCCTTCAGATTTTATCAAAGGGTAGATAAGATATATTGAACAGTTTATTTTTTAGAATTGAGCTTGGAGTAAAGTTTTGAAATGACATCAGAAATTATATCAAACAACTAATCTGAGAAGTCAGCTTTGTTTTTAGTATTTGCCAAAGTATTATTTTGCTTATTTTACTTTATTAGTTTATAAAAAGCTAACAAGATTCATCCATCATCATCTGACATTTGAATTCCAATACACATTACTCTGAGAGAGGGCTTCAAGGAAGTCTTTCCATTTATCAGGCTTGAATTTCCAAAATGTGTCTATTTTTCACTTAAGAATTAAAGGATTAAGAACTACACAAATGCGTCAATTTTGACTTAAAAAATCTAAACATCATAGTTTTGATAAAAATTCCTACACTTGAGCCCGTCTGCTTCACACCCATCTGCAGCATTTCTCAGCTTGCAAATATACTAATAGAGAGTGATTAGATTTCCTGAAACTTTGAAATGAGCCCATCAACGTTCATTCTTTGCATTTTTATGTGACACTCGCACCATTATCCCAAAAAGAATTTTAGTTTTAAAAACAACAAACCTAAAAGTTGTTAGGAATGCATATATTAACAGTTCACTATTTAGATTTCATCATGCTAGGCAGGCTTTGAACAATATCAATTCATTAGATTAGTAATTAGGGAGCAGTACCTGTGTAAAAGCTCCATTAGAAGGATGTTTGTCCATACTCACTGTTCTATAATGCTTCTATGTACAGGTCATGCTCACTTTTTATTCTGCTCTTCTAATGGCTCAGTCTATTTTTTTTCTCTTCTGTTCCAGAATGATTCTTGGGGAAAGCAGTATTCATACGCGCTCTTCAAAGCCATGAGTCACATGCTGTGTATTGGGTATGGAGCCCAGGCCCCAGTCAGCATGTCCGACCTCTGGATCACCATGCTGAGCATGATCGTCGGGGCCACCTGTTACGCCATGTTTGTGGGCCATGCCACAGCTCTAATCCAGTCTTTGGATTCCTCAAGGCGGCAATATCAAGAGAAGGTAATTTGTTTTACCTCTAATATCTTCAACCACCTAGTTTATAAATTGAATTAATAGTGTTCAAGTTCACTATCCCCTCTCTCAAAAATACAATGAGATAAAATGCTTAAAGCAGGAAAATACAATCCGTTTTGATATTTTGAGGTTTCTTCAAGATGGTGCTCATAGCTTTTGTTTCTAGTTTCTCTCTTGAGTAATAGATTTTTAAAAAATCTCAATTTACATTCACAGACAAAACAGTTACATGTTTCAAAATGTATGAAGCCGACAAGATATTATCGTAGTTAATATTCTATCATATTTCAGCAGTTAATATGGGACAGGCAGGCATTGCACATGTCCCTCTGTGCTTCTCCGCATGTTATAATCATAATTTATATTACAATCCATATGCTTAGCTGAACATATGTTGCCCTTATATCTAGATAAGTCACCACACCCTCCAGTCTTAAAAATGCATATTAACAGATGCTATCGAGCATTCTTCTGTACAACATGTTAATTAAAATGATTACTGCTCCAAACTTTTCCCAAAAGAGAGAGAAAAAATAAATATATGTAATGATTTATTCAGTGGATTATTTTTTCATCTGCTGAATTACTTTGGCTGGGGCTAGAGCTTGGATAGTTGGACAATGCTTACGTTCTTGACCAGACATCAGACACCTACTGACAGATAAGAATATTTCTTGACTGAAGGAAGAATTTATAATGTGGGAGCTCTGTTGCACACGACAGAATATATAGCATGCACCTTGCCAAAGAGCATTTCTGAAAGCAATGGTTAAAATTGTTCTAGAATACTTCTCCTGGTAAGTGATAACAACTTAGACTCATAATTATTTACCAAACAGCAAAAGATCGTTTCTGTTGTTGCTTTATATACAGAAGTTTTCAATGCTATAATCATACAATAGGAGAAAGGGAACTTGCATACTTTATTTCCCTTGAATATAATTACACTGCCACTAACTATTATAGTGAACAAGTTGGTATTTGATTACTGAAGTAATGAAAGGTGAACTACCAAAGTTGTTTCGATGTTCATTTTAAAATAAAGCCTCCAATTAAACTGGAAAGAACAAAGAGCATAGTAAGGAAAAAGAGATTTTATACGTTGACTGACTGAAAATTTCGTATTCAAAGAAATTTAACAAAATTTACGAGGATTTAAGAGAAGACTGCAACATGGTGTATTTTCTGTTACACTGTTTCTTTTTCATTTCCAGATGATATTGCTTTTAATAAAAATACTCAGGGGCCAGCCTGGTGGCATAGTGGTTAAGTTCACGCACTCCACTTTGCCACCCCAGGATTCCTGGGTTTGCATCCTGGGTGCAGACCTACACACTACTCATTAAACCATGCTGTGGAGGCATCCTACGTGCAAAATAGAGGAAGATTGTCACAGACGTTAGCTCAAGAATAATCTTCCTCACCAAAAGAAAAAAAAATACTCTTTTCTGTTTTGTCTGCATCATCGCTACATATTTTCTTAAAAACAAACGAACATTTTCAATTTCCAAATTGCTTTAATTAGCATTGTATTGCATATTAAGTGAATTCATAATTATCTTTTTAGACCTGCTGTATAAGCCAAGTTTAACTTGGTAAACGAATTCATTTAACTACATAATCATAGACATTTATATGCAAAGGTGTTAGGATGTTTGCCATAATTCAAGTCACCAAGTTCATCTTACAACTGCTTAATAGAGGGCCAGGATCCTGGGGTAACCCTTTGTTACTGTCTGACATTTGGAACAACTTATTCAGAAACAGCTGATTAAAAAAGTCTAATTTTATTTTTTGGCTCCAAACCAAGAATTGTCAAGAAGTTTAGTTCTAGAATATTGTACTCATTTTCTAGTCAGTATAATTCAGAACAGGTCTTAAATTTTCCACAACATTTTCATCACCCTCAAGTTGAACCCTTTACCCATTAAGTAGTCACTCCCAATTTCATCTTCCCCCAGCCCCAAGGGAACTGCCAGTCTGCTTTCTGTCTATGGATTTCCCGATTCTAGATGTTTCATATAACTGCAACCAAGCAATATGTGACCTTTTTAATGTTTTCGAGGCTCATCCAAGTCGTATCATGTATCAGTGCTTCATTCCTTTTTATGGCTGATTAATAACCCATTGTGTTGATGTAACACGTTTTGTTTTTCCATTCATAAGTTGATGGACATTGAGTTGTTTCCTCCTTTGGCTATTGTGAATAGTGCTGCAATTTACATTTGTGTACATGTATTGTTTTGAGTACCTCTTTTCATTTCTTTTGAACAAATTCCTAGGAGTGGAGTTACTGGTTCATATAGTAATTGTATGTTTAACTTTTTGAGGAAATGCTTAATTATTTTTGTAGTTAACATTTGTCTTTAGGTATATTGGAACCATCTGCAACAGATGCCTACAAAATTAATATTGATATTATTTTCACTGCCATTTACTCAGTAATAACATATTTTTAATGTAAAAGAGGGAGCTCTAACTAATAGCTTTTATAGTAGCCATTCAGAATGCACTGGTATTCAACCGATCTAATCTGGCTCCAGAATTCACTCATAGAATAACACTCTACTGTCTCCCCATCACTCATGGTACTGTTAGGCTCAAATGAATGTATTGGTCAAATCTAGTCTGCGGAAAGTCATACTCTAGCCCACTGTTTTAGTTTGGAATCTCAGAGTCATGTACTTCTTCCTTCCTAGGGAACATTGTTTCAGTCTGAGTCTCCCAACCTTAAGCAATTCTATCATCCCAAGCAGTAGCGTAAGGTCCTCTGATCTTGAAATTCTTATCTACAAAATATACCAATTCTAATAATCTGATGGGGCTATGATGTCATCATCATCATTGTCATTGTTACTGTTTTCTCTTTTGACTAAAAAAGAGTGTGACGATCTTTATCCTTGTAACATTGCAGATTAAACTTTGACTTGAATCACAATGGATGCTGCTGACTTCGTGGGCTATCATGTTTTGTATTCTATTACATTTCAGACAGCTACATTTCCCCCTTCTCTCAGATATAGAGACTTTAAGGTGTGAGACAGGAGGTATTTAAAATGTGCCTCCCCCAATGCTCTGCTCTGGATCATCAGCAAGCTACATAGTTGCTGTAATTGGTCTATTGAAGTTCAACTTAGGAAATAATCAAAGACAATTGTATTTTTTGTCTCCAATGGTCACTTTAACTTTATTTAGTAAAGGTCATCTTTTCTGAGCAAGTTGCATCTTTTCCCACCCGCACCGAGGGCTTTTCGGAACTGGAAGCTAGAAGTGAGAAAGGTAGGCTTACTCCGTAGGCTCTTCTCTCTCCTGTCAGAAGTGTATTAGGAGCTGCTGTTTGTCCTCAAGGTAAGAGACAGCAGGAGGGAGGAAAGGGAAGGGAAGAGGCAGCTTAATGTGCCCGCTGGATGTGTCAAGCTAGTGTCCTTTGGTTGGTCTGGCAGATGCTTAAAGCTGACCCTTCCTGTGTGAGAGTCTTTGGGCTCTTGCCATGAGCCCCTTTGAGTCTCTCTCCTGCAATTTCCTAGATGAGGCCCTGAGCCTCTTTCTGCTGAGTGTTCCTTGCTCTGCCAGGTGACACTCTTGGACTGGACCCAAGATGTAAAGCTAGCCCCCTCTATGGCTCAGATCTGGTATACAGAGAAGCACTCCTGAATCCTTCTCTTAGCCTATCTCTTAGCACTTCCTTGCATTTTCCACCAAAGCAGTGAGGAGCCTTTCTCTAGCCTTCTCTGATTCCTTGGCAGGATTCAGACCCCAGTGTCAACAGACTATTTACATATTCTCAGATGTGATTCGGACCCAAGACACTTGTCTCCCAACTATGTGAACTTATTTCAAAGATCCCCAAGTGGTTTTCTTGAAGCTCTCCCTACCGGTCAATGTTAAGGTAGCCCTCCCACACCCCTATCCCAAAGGGGGTTGAGAAAGGGACTCATAGTGGAGCAATCACACTCTCCAAAGAAAGCTGCTCATTAATCCCACCAGGAGAATTCTCGCTCTACCCTCTGACCTCTGTGGAGCTTTGATGAGATTGAGACCTCTGGGAGTTTTGACCCTTGGATCACCCTTTACAGTTGTAAACCTGTGTATGAGAGAGTTTCTTACACAACCAATATTCTGATATCTCTCAGATTAGCAGCTCAGTTAACCTGAGGAAAAAACAGTAAATCCCAATCCAGCAGCCTTTTCGACCTCTCTTCATCTCAATACTCTTCTCAAAACCTCTTCCACAGATGTCATTGTCATATATATGATTTATATATATAATTGTTCCCTGGTCAAATAAGTTTGGGGATGTTTATTGAAAACATGTATTGATTTTTTTCTTTTTGTTTTGATATAAATGTGTGTGCCCTGAACATTTAGTGTGTTGTGCGTGCCCGCCGTGCCAAACCCCAATATATTTCAAGTGACTAATGTTCACTTTGGAAAATACCTGTCTAGACACACTCTCCACAGTGACGATTCCTTTCTTTTTTAAGTGACCTTGGTAGTTACTTTCTTTTCTAGATATATGTGCAACTCATCTAGCCTTCATGAAATGACACTACTTTTGATCATCTTTATACTACTGCATCTTAGTTCTTACCATGGACTCCCCTGGGAAGCCCACCATTATTTCTAGACTTGTCACTCTCTTTCCTGTCAAATAATTGTAGCAGCTTTTAGGTGTGCAATTTTCTCTCCATAATAAGAAAGAATTTTAACACAATACACATTATGAATTTAGAGTAAGAGATTTTCAATTCACCTTGGTATACTTGATGTACATGAAAGATTTTTAATGTGAAATTTGAATATGACCAAAGAATCACTTTAATTACGTGAGGAAATTGTCAAATTGAAATACCTTTATATACTGAATAGCTTCCTGAATGCATGGAGCAGACCGTATAAATCCAAGGCAGGTGCAGGAATGAGTTTTTTAAATAGCCTGTGCTTTCTAGTGGTGGAGCAGAAGACAATGAGCCAATGCTACTTCAGGCTTAAAATATTGACTATGTTGTATAAAATTTTAAAAATTGCTGATTCTTGGTTTAGTAATGGCAAGAAAATAAAATGCTAAATTTATTCAAAAGGACAAAATGATAAAATTTTGTCCATCTCTGCAAAAGTGTACGTGATGGCCATTAAAGGCCCTTTGGAATAAGAAAGTACGGTTTAATGTAAGTAGTCTCTTAACCATACAAGTGAGTTATATGTAATCCTATATGAAACCATGTTGAGTTATCCAATTTTGTGTAATCGTACCAAAAATATAAGATCTTGAACCTCATCAGTTCAGGCAAATGGTTTTTCTTGGCTTAATTAATAATCCATAGATCCTTATTCTTTCTTTGTAAATGAAGGACTGTAATCAGGACTAACACACGCATTTCTTATTCTGTAGAAATCTTTTTTCTTTTTTAATCAGTCTAATCTTCCGAATTTGTACAGTCATGCACAGCGTAATGACCTTTCAGTCAACAACAGACCACATATAAGACTGTGGTCCCATAAGATTAGTACCATAAAGCCCAGGTGTGTCATAGGCTGTCCCATCTAGGTTTGTGGCAGTACACCCTATGATGTTCACACAATGACAAAATCCCCTAACAACACATTTCTCAGAATGTGTTTCTGTCATTAAGTGACACATGACAACATACGTGAATGATATGACCAGAGACAAAAGGCTAGGCACCAAGACCTGCTCTTGTTTTCAAGCTACTCAAATTCTATTTACAATAAAATGCAGATTTCTGATCATTTAGAATAAAATGATTATACTTAATATACTTATTTTCTTGGTAATATGCCCTTCGAGAAGAATTTTGCTGGAAGAGAAGTGGTGCCAAATCAATTTTTAAACTCTTTAGATGTCTTAACCAAATCTCTTTTCCAGCCAGATGATTACTGTTCTCTCAACAAACTAAATGATTCTGACCTGCCACACCCTTCATCCTGCCCCTGTACAAACTTCTACCACTTTCACTCGACATAGGTCTGCCCTTCGCTTTGGAAGGTTATGCCGTCTTCCTTGATCATCCCAACCTATAGAGATCTGTTTATCGTGTATATTCTGTCTGTCCATGGGAAGCGTAAGCACCATGAAGGGAAGACCTGTGTCTCTGCTGTTGTGTATTTCAGCCCCATACATAGAATCCTCAGTACTGTGATGCTGATGATACAACAGTACTCCGATGGGACAGTGAGGATTAAGAATGTTTACAGTGGTCCAGCCTGTATTCTAACAGAAAAAGGAATAAGAGTTCATAATTTAAACTTTTCTGAATGCTGTCATTTGAGTATACATGAAAGCATCCTTTAAAAAACCTTTATCGTGTTATTTGTATGTGAACATATTGCCTCATGTGTTACAGCAAGTGCTTGCTTAGGTATGTATGTTTGTATGTATTTAGCTTAAACACAAGTCAATTTTTAGAAACTAAATTTTCAATCTGTTTTCCCCTCTGGAGTTCTAAGATTGATTTCCCTGTAAGTAAAAAGTATATTATCAAAGTGTCTTTCATCAGTGTTGAAGCAATTTCTTAGTTGCTGGGTTGTCAGGAGTGTGTTCTGCTTTAGGATATGATGGAACTCATTGTCTCAAAAAGATAGATGGGAGAGTTTGTGGCTGCTGTCATGTAATTCTGAATCCTCAATTAAAAAAAAAGGGACTCTATGACCAGAGTAATGGCAGCACAAAGAGGAAAAATTTGGAATAATGGCTACGATGGTTTATAAATAATACTATTATTCAGTTAAAAAGAAAAAGAAAATTACATCCTGTTTTGCAACCTGTCTTCATTAGATCAAGACATTTATTCAGCTGAGCTGCTAATTTGGTTTACTCATTTTCTAGTATTTGTCTTCAGAGGAGCAAAGGGGCTTTGAAGTTACAATGATCTTGACCTTGGAAAATCATGTCGACCCAGTGCTTAAATGAAAAATGGCTTGATAACATCCTTCTCATTGAGAACATGCTTTGGGGGAAGACATCACTGTAAAATCTATGTGCATTCAACAAAATGTTTCACTTGCTTTTCTTCATTGTTTGTAAAGGCTTTCTTCCTTTCTTTGAAAGTGAGAATGCCATAAGCACGACTCCCACATGTTCCTTAATTAGTTGGAAAGATTTCCAATTTGGCTATTCTGTATCCTTTGCTTCCCAGAGCTGAATTTCACGTATGCTGGTGTGGTAAAGTGGTAGTACTGCCAAATGAAAGATTTTCTCAGAGGACAA
Source organism: Equus przewalskii (assembly GCF_037783145.1). Taxonomy (NCBI): domain Eukaryota; kingdom Metazoa; phylum Chordata; class Mammalia; order Perissodactyla; family Equidae; genus Equus; species Equus przewalskii. The sequence goes on from NC_091850.1 coordinate 21,519,636, forward strand.
CAGCAGTGCCATAGTCCTGGGGTTAGCTTGATGTGGCCACTTCAGCTGAACAAATCAGGCTCCTGGCAGAACGTTAATACTTCACATTCTCAGCTGTGAAGAATATTTTTTACATTAACTAAGTACTATTATAAAGAGACATGCAAGTAAAAGGAGCGAGTTTGGGGCTGTTAATTTAACTAAGGAGAAAAATAGAATTTTGCCAACTGTAAATCTTTTCTGCCGCTGATTTTCTACTTTTGTATTTTAATATATCCCACTGGCAGAGAGATGGTATTCCCTCTCACTCAGTGATACCCTCTGTACAAACACTCGATGTTATATGCTGAGATTCCCCATGTCTTTGCTGTAGGTATTCATGGTTTCAGGCTGTGCAAGATGCTAAGGATTTGTCCTCACCAGTCATTCCTTTAGTTCTTCTCAGTTTACATTTATCATTTACAGCACATATGACAGCTTCTTGTAATGGCTCTAAAGTACAGTTGCATATTCTACTATTTTCTTTTACTGATGGACCTACAAATTTAATTTTTTAGAAGTGTTTGAATTTTCATTTGAATGTACTCCCTGAAGTTCTCTTTGAAGTGTTTTGCTGTATTGTGTTTGTGTCCCTTATATGTCATAAGACATTACTACACTCTTAAGCATTTGCACGGGGCAGAAGCTGGTCACCAGGGACCCTCTAATCTGACAAGAACCCACAGTCGACAAGAATCACTGCATGCAACTGGCATTTGCTAGTCAGATCCCTGGGATCCATTTGAAATGGACCTTGAAGAATGCAAGGGAAATCAGCAGGCATAGATTGTCACCATAGGAAAAATGTCCCAGAAAACAGCCCTAATTTTGAGAAGACTTCTGGCAGACAGGAAGAAAATGTGCAAAGGCCCAGACGTGGATATATGTGAGGAAAATTGAATTATCTAGTTTGAATGAAGCGAAAACTACCTTTCTTGGGAAAGTGTGATATCAGACTGGGTTATGGTCCACCTAAGAACAGTTTTGAATGTTGGAGTTATGAGATTGTGCATCAGGAAAAGGATGTCCCCAGCAAAATTTTAGCAGTAGGATGTAGTAATCACAGCTGTCTTTTAGGAAAATAAATCATAGTAGCGCAGGAGATATGATATACTCCTAACCTAGATTGTAAGTTTCCAAGATCAAATAAATCACTTCATAAATGCTGACTGATAGAATCATTAACCAACCATATTAAACAGGAATAGGAACTTCAGCTTCTTAAGTAGATGGGGATACTCTGATTAATAAAATTACTGGGAATGACATTCTTCTATAAGAAAGTAGGATCCAAATAATCTTCAGAGATAAAATGTGAGTTGAATCTCAAAATAATCCATTTTTTCAATGCCTATTTATTGAATGCTTACGATATGTCAGGCCTGGCGCTAGATGCTATGCATACAAAGTGAGCAAATAGACATGGTACCTTCCTTCATCAAGCTTCTTGTCGTGCAGTGAAGGGGCGAGGGTGTGTATGACACCCAGTAACAAGATTCATAGAAAGCAATAAATGATAAAAATTTTAAAGTGCTGTGAAGAGAATGTGAAGGCATAATAGGAGATTTAAAACTTTGAATTGATTCATATGGGGGGACGCGGTAGGGGTTGGGAGAAGAAAAAATGATATTTAAGAAGAGACCTCAAGAATGAGAGGATAGTGAAGTAAACAACATGGGAAAGAAGCACTGAGTGTGGAAAAGCTTGCCATGATTCAAGAACAGACAGAAGGAAATTATGACTAGACTAGAGAGAAAATGACAGGCTCTAGATGAGACTGGAGAAATTGACATGGTTCAGATTGGGTTGGACCTCATAGGCCTAGTTAGCCATGTTGTATTTTAACCTAAATACTATGAGAGTCTAGTAAGAATTTCAAGCAGAAGAGTGGTATGATTAGCTTTGCATTATTTTAAAGAGTGTTCAGTTAACAATGTGTATAATCGGTTAAAGGAAAGCAAAAAATGGCCTAGTTTTCTTTGGTATTAGGCAAATAACTAGTGCTAATTTGCAAAAACCAAGGTAGGATTTCAATTTTAGTAGGTGGAAATATTGAACAGGCCATTCCAGACTGAATAAATACTACTTAGGGCAAATGCTGAGCTGCTGTAAGAAAGGGATCCAACAATTCAGTGACCTAAAGAACTTTATGATTCCATGGATAAACTTTGTGAGATAAGACGCCAGGTCAGTGGTATGGCACAGCTATGGTCATTTTCAGAAAGATTCTTCCAAGTTATTCTTCCACTATCCTCTAGGATCATGTTTCCCAAATTTTAATATGCATCATAATCACCAGGAGAGCTTGTTAAAACAGATCCATGGGCTCGACTCCCAGAGTTTGTTATTTGTTAGGCCTAGGGTGAGGCCTGAGAATTTTCATTTCCAACAAGATCTCAGGTGCTGCTTCTACTCCTGCTGCTGGTCCAGAGACCACCCTTTGAGAACCACTGCCCTAGAGTACTGTTCTTGCTGGTGTGTTTGAAGCTGTGCCATGGACATGTCTGTCTTCTAGTTCATGAGAGGAGGAAGGGAACATGGAGAGACACACACATCACTTCTACTCACATGTCATTGATGAGAACATGGTCATGTTGCTACTCAAGAAGGCTGAGGAATTTAGGCTAGCTGGGCAGCTCTATGACCAGCTAACAACTCCATATATTTGGAAGAGGCAGAGAGCAGATTTAGTTGGGAAACTAGTGGCCTCTGCCATAGATACTAGAATGGAGGCAAGAAAATGCTTGGAATTTTCTAGGACACTGGTACACTTTGGATGGTCATGGACAACTTGAAAAACAGTAGTAGAGCTAAGACCTAGAGCCATTTGTATTTGGTTTGGTAAACAATGGAGAGCCATTGAGACTTTGAGTTACATGGTCAGGCTCTGTAAGATGATAGATGATAGAGAATGAGGAGATACACAGAACAAGAGGTGATGAAGAATAAAATGGAGGGAAGAACTTATGTCTTCCATTAAGCCATCTGTTAGTAAACTTGCAATGCATTATCTGCATTGCTTCTTATGCACTGTATCTTATCTACCAGAGTAATGAAGTGTATTTAAATAAAACAGTAGCAGAATGCATACTCTTTATTAACAAAGATATCATTATAAAAAATCCATTATATAAAAAATTTATGTACCAATAATTTCATTTCCCTTGCCTTTTCAACTATGATTTGATCATTCATTCTGAATGACTAACATGGATTTTCTCTGTCATTTTCAAGAAAAAAAATTTGTATAAAACAAAATTGCACTAGGTGTATCATAAATAGTATTATAATTCACTCTCTGAAGTTAGAATTTTTTTCTTTCTGGAGAATACATGAAATGAGATTAGACTTATAAATTTTGAACTGAGTATATTGATAGAATGAACTTGAAATACAAATTAAGAACTTTTGATATATAAATGAAGCAAGTATAAACCACTTTGATGCAAAAATGTTTTCAACTTTTTTCCTAACAAAACCAATATTTTACTTAAAGGGTACAAACGTATATTCAGATAATATAAGATAGATGATTATATTTCACATTCACAACGTAAGCTTTGCCAAGTGAAATTATCTTAGATTAGTATATTCATTTTAAAAGATTTCTTGCTGTCCTCCTACTTCAACAAGTTATTATCAAAATTAATGAACTAAAGTGGCCAGTCTGGTTGCCTAGTGGTTGTTTAGCATGCTCTGCTTTGGTGGCCTGGTTCAGTTCCCAGCTGCAGACCTACACCATTCATCAGTGGCCACATTGTAGCAGCAACCCACATACAAAACAGAGGAAACTTGGCAACAGACTTTAGCTCAGGGCAAATATTCCTCAGGCAAAAAGAGGAAGAGTGACAAGAGATGTGAGCTCAGGACAAATCTTCCTCAGGTTAAAAAAAAATTAATGAACTAAAATTTTGAAAGTTATTTAAGCATTTGGGGAAAAGCCATTATGATAATACTTAGCATTAGCGTATTTAACGAAAAATGATCTTCAACTTCAGTATTACAATTTTATTAAGTAATATTTAGAGAGGATCCAAAAGATCTATTAAATAATACAAATACATTATTTCAAATTCTTCCCCAATGAGAACACAAAATACTGAATTTCATTTTAATGCCATGATTTCTCCTTTCATTTCCCAGTGGTGAGATGATCATGAGGGCACTGAATTATTTTTTCAGTTATTAACAGAAATATCTCCCTTCTTTGGAGCTCAGATTGCTGGTAATAATGACTGCCTGACTTAATCTCCACCCCTTAATTTTGTGGAAAAGTAACACATTAGAAGCAGATGCAGAGCTGCTAAAGGTAGGTGCATGGAGAGGAACAAGAAAGAAGAATCTACAAGCAAGAGCAGGAACAAGAAAATGATAAAAACCACATTCAGCAACTAGAAAGCCAGCCCCAAGGCACCATGCACTGTAGGACCACAGCTCATGTGCATGGATAGCTTTCAGTGGGTTTAGATGAGGCTCTGGTTGGAGGACTCTCATCCCACATCTGGGCTCCACCAAACTTTGATCAATTTATAAAATATATTGTTACTAAGCTGAGAGTTGCTTCTATTTTGATGGCATCTAGTGGGCATATTGTAAAGCTGAGTTGGTTCTACAGATATGAGAATTTGGGGTCAGATGTGCGGTGAGTAAGATATGAGGAGGCTCCGAATCACACATGGCCATGCTCAGAAAAGAATGCACAGTTCATGCTTCCTGCACTAGCAGCGAACTTTCTCAAACAGCCACATGGGGCTCAGGTAGAAGATGACAATTGTGGAATTTTGTTTTCCAGGTTGCCCGAACTTACTTTTTATTTTTAATTGCATTCGCCATTTAATTACTCCATTGTTCATCCAGAAGTTTTAGTACTTATAAAAACATTGAAATTCTAAAAAACACTGAAAGGCACCTTTTAAAAGGTGGTAAATTTTACTTAAAATATCAGGAAAATTTGCAATTGGTTTGAGGAATGATTATTCTGAAATATATTTAAATGTTTTTAAAGAGTAAAGGGATAAAAACCTTAATTGTCTGGAAGTTTTCTTTATTGGAACACTGTTCCCCAATTGGATGACTCATTCTTTCCAGCTTCTTGGCAATAATATTATAGCCTCCTAGTCATGCAAGCTCCAGGAAGTTGTATGTTGGAGAAACCACAAAATTTAAAAACTTAAATTTATAATTCAGTTCTCTCTTCTTTTTGTAAGTGACTCAGATGACTACATTAGAAATTTCAAAAAATTAATAAAATTTTCTTTATGTAATCACAGTGTAAGCCCTTCTATTAGCAATCTGAGAAATCTATCATAAAGAATGCTATAGACCATGTTTTATAAAAATATAAAAACATTCCATTATTCATCTCAGTTTTAGATATTAATAACTGGAAGCTGAATCTACGCAATTCTAAAGAATCATAACACAGAAAATAGTCAGTATTCAGAGAATGAGTGTGCCTGGGGCTCGCTAGTATTAGAACATATCCATAAGAACAAATCTGCATTTTTTTAAGTGGCCAAATTATCATCCAGATAATTAATGCTATATAGACAATATTACCATAAATGTTTTCTTACTTTAAAAACTATGAGGTTAAATTTTTTGGATGGTTTCAGAATTGGAAAGAAGGAAGATTTTTCAGTTTAGGTATCCTTATTATGATTTTACTCTCAATTCATTCACATTATAGAGATAAGAAGCTTGAGATCCGGAGAGATTAAATTATGTTGCACATTCACACATCTAACTAGCTGAGTGGCAAAGAAACAAAACAGGATTCTTATTTTCCAACCCAGTGTGCTTTGGAGAGATGCATAGGTAATCAAAGAGGATAAAATTTCAGAAGTACTTTGCAGATCAGCCCTTGCATTTTTCTTCCAACCTCCAAAAACAGACCATAACATTCAAAGAAGACCCATTTGTGAGCTAAAATTATTATTCTAAGATGGTAGCATTTGTATAGACAATTTTTTTGAAAATGGCATTTTCCTCAGGTCAAACATCTGTGAGCAGGTTAATTACATTCTTCATTTGTTGAGCCTTTGTGTTGTGATGCTTAGAGTGTAAGTGGGCATTGTATCCAAGTGTAAATAACTTTTCACTTAAAAATTATTTTGCCAGTGCAGTTTAGGTGCTTTCAGCTTTTACAGTAAATTTGCACTTCAGAAAACCAATTTTCATGATTTTTATTGACAATAAAATAGTATCCCACAGATGTCATATTGTCCCAAAGTTCTTCTTTGGCTATATTGAGTATAATATCGACATCATTCAGATGTCTATGAAGGCTATTAATATCTTCGTACATTCATCAATCAAATTTATACACAAGCTTTGCATTTATCTGAAAGAAAATGTACTTGGCACTGCAAACAGATCTATGACTGCATAGAGATCTAAAGGGAAACATGAGTACACCATGTGGCTGATAGCATTTATCATTAGAACCGCCCAACAAACTCTTAGAGGAATTATTTTTCTTGTTCACTAATTGGAGAAACTTTGGTATAAATGGATTCTAAAACTTATCTCAGGACACAGAGCTTTTCACTGTTTTAGAATGTAAATAAATGTCATTTCCATGGGTTCTGCTAGCAACTTTGTATATGTTTCTCAGATTTAGTGTAAATTCCATTTTTTTTCTGGAGTAGAAGTATATGAAAATACTACCTTGGTTAGTATTTTATTCCTTCATATTTTAGTATTAAAATCTTTCTGAGAAATATTAAGTATTTTTGACATCTAGAAATAACCCATTATTTTAAATGAGTGAAAGTTAATAGTTTTATTAATTCCTCATGGAATTTAAACCTAGTTGTAGATTTTGAAATTAGGTACTCGTATTTTAAAATTATAATTGTTTATTTTTTCAGGAAAATTAGTACAAAAATTATGATAATTTAAAACAAGATGTGATGGCATTAAACATACAAAAGGTATCGTCTCATAGTAATCTATAACAAATTATCAGATTATTTGAGCAATAATGTTGGCCCTGATGTTCCCATAATGATAGGAGGGACGTCCTAGGATGTATTGTTTTGTGTAGAAGCTTATCTGAAATTCTTATATCATAGATTAAATTTATACTAGTTCTAAGCATGTCTCTGAGATTTTTCAGAAGAATATTAAATTATCTTCAAAGGTATTAGGTTTTGTGGAGAATATACCTTATTAACAGACTATGATCTTTACTTCTGCACCTGCTATTTCTATACTTACTGAGATTCTCATATAAATTAATTTTAAGAAATTTATAAGGAATCTAGCTTTGTTCTCTTGGAAAGAGCTTTGCAATATCTAACACCTCTCTTCTAATGGAAACACTGTATGATTCAGTGTAGCTGAAGATAGCTGTTAATAATTACTGTGCTCACAGTACTTATCTTGACAGTGCCATTTTCTCTGGAAAAGGAAATAACATTTAATATTTTCTAGTTTTACAAAAAAGTAAGAAAATTAACCTCACTTTGAACAAGCAACAGAATGTCTTAATCGCTTAGTCTCAGGAAGTTTCCTGTGTTGTAAGGAACAAAAAGATTTCCTTATTGTCCTCTGACACTGACATATACTGTTATTGTATCTATAGTATGTAAAAGGAGGTAGAAGTCTAACAAGGACACACAATGTACAAGGAATTCATTGATGTCTTACCAGGTGTCAGGGCCATGAAGTCTTATATTGTTTAAGTTTTTCTTGTTTTTGTTGTGGTAAATGTGCATAACATAATATTTACCATTTTAACCATTTTTCTGTACATGTGTTATAAACATATTTAATAACCAAGAACTCAGAAATTTAGAATATGAATGCCCTCATCACCTCCCCCTCAATATAACTTAAATTCTTCCATATGTCTTCTTAGAATGCACTAGATGTCTGTAATACATGCAGAAAATAATGGATCCATCCCCTGCAAACTTATTCTTTGGGTTCTTGTATTCTCACTTAATAATATATCTTTAACATATTTCCGTATTTGTCCTTCTTTTAAAATTTAATTTTATTAACATAATAACACTTAACATGAGATCTACCTCCTTAAAATTTTTTTAAGCATACAATGTATTATTGGCTTAACTGAAGCTTTATGCCTGTTGATCAGTAACTCCTTATTTCCTCCTCCCTCCAGCCGGTGGCATCCACCATTCTCTTCTTTGATTCTATAAATTTGACTATTTTAGATATTTTGTATAACTGGAATCATGCAGTATTTGTCTTCCTGTGACTAGCTTATTTAACTTAACATAATGTCCTAAAGGTTCATCCATGTTCTTGCATATTGTGGAATTTCCTTGCTTTTAAGGCTGAATAGTATTCCATTGCATGTCTATACCACATTCATCTGTTGATGGACCTTCAGGTTGTTTCCATATCTTGGCTATTGTTACTAGTGCTACAGTGAACACAGGAGTGCTAATATCTTGTTGAGATTCTGATTTCAATTCTTTTGGATAAATACCCAGAAGTGGATTGCTGAATCATTGTGGTTCTATTTTTAATTTTTTGAGGAACTTCCATGTTACTTTCCATAGTGCTGACACCATTTTGCATTTCCAGCAGCAGGGTGCAAGGGTTCCATTTTATCCGTGTCCTCACCAACATTTATTGTCTTTTGTTTTTTTGATAATATCCATCCTGACAGGTATGAAATGATATCTCATTGAGGTTTCGATTTGCATTTCCCCAATGATTGATGACATTAAGCATTTTCTCATATACTTCTTGGCCATTTGTATGTCTTTGGACAAAAGTCTATTCAAGTCTTTAGCCCATTTTGTAATTGAGTCATTAGTTTTTCTTATTATTAAGTTGTAGGAGTTCCTTGTAAATCGACTTCACGCTTTTTTTTTCTTTTTGTTGTGGTATGCAACCATCACCACTATCCATTTCCAGAGCTTTTTCATCATCCCCCCAAAAAACACTGTACCTAGTAAATAATAACTCCCATCTTCCCTATTTGTTTTTACTATTAACTTTTAGATGCAGTTATACTTCTACTATCAAGTAGTAGTTGAATAAGTTAGCAGATATGTCAACAAAAAATGGAACCTGAGATTGTGTTCCATATGCCTCGAAGTGCTACCCAAGCCCCTTTTTATGTGTTTTTATGGAAATTTTTGTACTCTAAGCTTTCTTCGTAGATCTTATATAGATTTATGGTAGTCATGATTTGTTATTTATATTCTTTCTTTGAGAAGGCAAATAAAAACATAGGAACTTTCATAAGACATTCAGGACAATCAAGAAATATCTTACTGCTTTGGATTAATTATAAAGATAAAGTTTTATTTTGTTATAATATCATTTCAGACTTTATCCAGCCCATTCCCTTTCATTTCCAAACTAAAATGTAAGGCTGTTTTGATTAATCCATCTTTGACTATTGTCTCATAGGTTGTTTGAAATTAACTCAAAGTAGGAAACAAAATCTCATTTTTATCTGTTTTTAAAAGTTATTTTTTGGCAACTTGTTATCACAACATATGTTGAAGAATAAGCTCACTTAAGATATGGGGACCATCTCTAGAAACATCTCTAAATTTAACTTGATTTCAAATAATCAAAGTTATACATAAAATATTAGTGTTTCAAACTTAACTAGAGTTAGCCCTTCATTTCTCTCAGCCATTGCATGCCTTCACAATATTTTTGACTATATTGAAAGTTCCTTTGAGGCCAGAAAGGGTAATTTTATGTTCTATTTAACTCCTCGAGTACCAAATAAATATGGCATTGGTGCATAGGTAGCACTTAGCGTATTTCTTAAATGAAATGAATAAAAGTTAAACAGATATCTACATAATTTTCCTTTGACCACTGTGATTATGAATTTAGAGTCCCTTTCTATCTTAACTTTAGTTAAGATTGGTTTATTCCTTTTCAAATGAGATCCTCTTAAAAAGTGAAACGAATTATTGCCTGTTATTATTCTTATTGTTGAAATTGCTTTCCTCTTATTTTGTATCTATGAATCATTTTTTACTTATGTCTTAACAAAAATAATATGGAGGAAAGAGATACACATTTCACTCTTATAATGAAGATTTTATTCTTGAAAAACTAACTTTGTAGTATTCACCTAGAATTTATTAGCTAGTAACTTGTAAATTGGTTTGATAAATTTAACTTATATTTGGAAAAATTCAAATAATCTTTTTAAATAGAAATATTTCTTCTATGTGGTTTGAACACATAAAATCTAAAATCACTAGAATGTTTTACATTCAGAAAAAAGTGTACTTTTCTGATAGATAGTTCAAAGACCATGTTAAGTGAGCCTTTTCCTAAGTAATGTTGCAGATAAGAGGACCATATCATAGAAAAATGCATGTGAAAGAAAAACAACTGCGAGTGACCCAACATTATAAAACTAATCAGTGGATGGATTGATGGATAGATGGATGGATGGATGGAAAGGTGGACATCAATTATTTATAGAGCTCCACATGAGAGGGGCTTACTTAAGCTCCCAGTGAGAGCTGGAAAAACACGTTCTGATGTTTCCTGGCTCCAGCCTTGTCTTCAGCCTCAGGAGGAAACACATGTAGTGGCTCCAAAAGGGAACACTTCTCCATTTCTAGGAACACTTTCTGTCTATGTATTGTTGTTAAGGAAATTAGTGTTCTTGTTCATTAATTATGATAGTTAACAGGGCTATCTTAGTCTCTTTGGGCTGCTATAACAAAATACCATAATACCAAAATACCATACCAGGTGGCCTTATAAAGAACAGAAATTTATTTCTCACAGTTCTGGACTGGGAAATCCAAGATCAAGGCACAGGCAGATTCAGTGTCTTGTTATAGTCTGCTTTCTGGTTCATAGATGGCATCCTCTTAGCTGTAATCTCACGTGCAAAAGGGGAAAGGGAGCTTTCTTGGGCCACTTTTATAAGGCATTAATTCCATTCATTAATGAGGGCTCTGCCTTCATGACCTCATCACCTCCCAAAGGCCCCACCTCCTAATACCATCACTTTGGGGTGTAGGTTTCAGGTATGAATTTTAGGGGGACATAAACATTCAAACCATAGCAAAAGATATCAAAACTTGACTTAAGAATTAATATTTTCCAAAGTACCAAAGAATAATAAAATATGCTGAATGGTATGGTGGCCATGGGGATAACGAAAAGATACCACGTTAAGAATTCAAAGACTTGGTTTTATTTCTGACATTTACTAACTAGATGTAAAACTTGTGTAAATGCACCTCCTGTTTTGGGCCTTTTTCCTTTGTCTGTGAAATGAAAGGACTGGAAACAATTATCTCCATGGTGCCGTCCAGCTCTGAATGTCTCCTATACTAAATATATGTTAATCTCCCTTGTACTATTCAAAAGACATTTTAAATGTCTTTTGGGTCATCTTTATAAACATTCATTATAAAAACCATCATTATAAAAAAAATCCTTATAAAAATTCATTAATGTATAGTACTCATTGGGGATATAGGGTAAGGAAATCCCTGTCTTAAAATTATCTGACTCTTTTCATTTTATATAAATGACATTTTTTATGCTAGCAATTACTTTTAATATTAAGTACCATCTTTCTATATAGCCCTCTTGGGGGATTTCCTTCCACTAGCTTTGGATTTATAGCTACAATCTAGTTTGCTGTGGTATTACACATTTATAGTGACACCCAATCACACAGCTACTTGACTTCCAACAATCTCAAGTAGGTCAGTCACAAAGCCAGAAGTAATTTAGCTAAAATACCTCTGAGTCTTAGGGAAATAGGTGTCAACATGTAGGTATAAAGAATGTTTGCATTTCTCGCCTTCTCAAATACTTAACATCTCTTTACCTAATTTTACCAAAAGCCATTAATTTTGTTCTAGATTAGTTTGAGCAGGCAGTCTGACAACAAAGGCTGTACAGATTAGGTTGCAGGTGATTGTGTGTAAAACAGATCCCAAAGTGTTTGGAAAGTTATGGTGAAAAATTGATCAGATCACAAAAAAGGAGCTAGAGAAACACCAGCAGATACAGGCAAGGACAATTTAGTGGAAAACTAACAGCCCCACACAACTTAAAAGCATCTGAGATGAGAAATGAAGTTAAGTGGAAGCCCTAGGAAAAAGCAATCCAAACTATGGAAAAATCCAGTGGGTAACTATGCACTATGTATAGTAGAGGAAGTGTTATTCATAATGCTTACCGTGAATCATCAAGAACAGTTTAAATTATATTCAGTATGCTCTATTTACTGTGGCCACGAATAAAGGATTTGAGAGTGATTTAGAATCAGAGTTCTAAAGCTGAAAGAAATAAGTCTGAGTTATGGAATGCAGAGATCTCCAACTTTGAGATCTCTGGGGAGACAAAGATATATCTTATGTTCCTTTCTATTTGAAATTTTAGTATGTTTATATAAATACTTTAATTTTGTATCCTCTCATATTTCCGCTTCCTTGGCCATATTTCACGAGTGTCCTTGTTTGTGCCATTGCAGGAATTTTTTGCTCATTAGGTTGGTCATAATTTAGGAAACTAATATTTATTTAGCACCACTCTATGCCATATAATATTTAATTCTTAAATTTAGTTTCTCTAATTTCTGTTATACTCTTTTATCAGAGGGAGAAACAGATGATCAAGGGAGTCAAGTTATTAGTGCAAGGCTGTGTAGACCAAAAGAAATAGAGTTGAAATTTGAATTCAGGTCTGTCTTCAAAGGGGAAGTTCTTTCCAATGTGTTCTGCCTCCCCTCCTAAGAAATCTTAAAAGAAGGACATGAATATTGGCCTTATCTTCAGTCCCGTGAAACACATTTCTCCCTTAAATTGTACAAGTTCAGAAGTCACTTTTTAAGTGGTCATATTTGTATTTTTTATTAATAATTAATAAATGCACAAAATTTCAACTAATCATGAACTGAAGAATGGCAATTAGGTTCAGAACAAATGGAAAATTGTATAATTATCGTGGAATCTTATAGTCTTGGAGTGATTCCTTGTGTCTCTCGATTTATTCACTACTGGTTCCACCATTTTCCTTCATCTACAACTGTCCATTTTTGCTTGGGCACTTTCCTTGACAGGGAGGTTACAACTTCACAGGGAACACATTTATTTTGAAGTGTTTTAATTTTTTGAACATCAAGCCTTCTATGAATTTGTCATCTGTCTCTTTATAGCTCCTAGCCACTGTCCCTAGTTCTGCCTGGTTTAGCAGAGCACACTAAGTCAAACCTTCTTTTTCAATTATTTTCTTTTCCAGGATAGTGTTCCTAGTTTTCTCAACAGGTCCTCATAAGCTATATTTTCCTCAAATTGCAAACTCCTGGTGGCTTTCTTCTTATCCTAGACTAGTGCTTCTCAAACTGGGGTGAACGTTGGAATCACCTGGAAGCCTTTAAAAACGAATACTATCAGGAAGTCACAATAGATTTTCACTGGCTTCATTAACAATATGCAACACGTAATCTACAGGAAATCTGGGCATATGTTCTGTGTGTGAAGAACATGGTTCAGAGTCCCAGCTTCACACTGAAATCACTCTACAGTCCTGGGCATGTTATTTCCCTCGTGTGGATCTCCTTATCTTCATGAAGATATAAACATAATTATGTCTGCCCTGACCACCTCATGGGGTAGCTGGGAAGAACAAATGTTCTTTGTAAACCATAAATCATCACAGAAATATTATCATAACTATTATCATCACCATTAAATTTTTAAAAAGTAGATTACTTTCTAGTAATTCTTATTAGAATAAGAATTATTCTACTAATATATTCCATAACTTCTGTAGCCTTTTCTTACTTTTTTAGCCTTGAGATATTCTTTTTCTCATTATTATTTATCTAAGTGAATATAAGACAATCACAGAACTCCTCAACAAATGTACACATTTGTGGATCATCAATAAAAAGAATAAAAAGGAGAATCTAAGTTATCAAATGTCCCATTTGGTTCAGTTATCACTCTGCTGCCCTTTATTTCTTTTATACTGTATGCACGTGAAATAATATTTATCTTCAGCATTTTTATGTGTTTTCTGTTTAGTTAAGAACACCATTCTACAATCAAAAGAAACTTTTTCCATTCTTTGCTCTGTCGCTAACAATCTCTGTGGCCTAAACAGAGTTGTAGAGAAAGTACTTGGAAAAGAATAAAGAGGCAAATGAATGTAATGAATGATAAATATCAGTCTGATTTAGGAAAAAATGGTTTATAATCATAAAAACCTTTAAATACCAAGAAAAACCTATTATAGGCTCCACTATTTAAACATTTGATTTATGTTTTCATTTATTTATAACCTCTTAGTTATCTCTTTCTTCTACAACAACTTGATGCTAAAGTGCAGAAGAGAGATGAAACAATATATGTGTCAACTGTTTTTCTAATCTGAACTATAATATTATGTTGGTGATGTGCGCAGTGTATTCTGGAGCACTAAAATATCTGCTTTACTGTAGAAAAAAATTAAAGTGCTGAAATATTTCTAGGGCAGGAAAATTGGTAGTGCAAATGAATTGAGTGTTTCAGTTAACACGTTTATTTTATTGTAGTTTACTGATCCTAGGTTATTTTCATTTTTAGGAGTTTTATTCCTATTGGGTTTTTTATTTGATAATATTAGAGAAATACAGTTGTTATTAATCAAATGTGTGAATAGTTGGTTGTTTCGTATAAAGTTATGTCTATTTGTGGAACAAAAACAGTTTTCTGTTTTTCATACTGTAATGTTTTGATATACTCCATTAGCAGTGAAATAGACCCATGGTGTTATATTTTTACAGGAAATATGAATCTCATACATCTCCATTTTGCCAAGTGAAAGTTTGCTGTGAGTCTGTTTAAATTCCACCCAGTGAAAGTAAGATTCTAGTCAGACGTTGAGTCCTTAGCACAGTACATTTTGCTGCTGTTGTTGTCATTGCTACAAACTTGAAAGCTGAATTGAACAGAATACAGAGCTAAAATTATCCAGCAGAGGTTCTCCTACATCAGCTTTAGCTCAGCTTGAACTACGATTAAATTTTGTTACACTCATGATCCAGAAAGATCAATTAAGTCAATGATTTTCACACTTTTTTACCAAGTACAACTAAAAAGTAGAGAAATTTAAACACATACACTGGAATGTTTTGGGGTATGGACAAAAGCCACATCTCAATGTGCGAATTTATTTCAAAGTTCAAATTTTACAGTATATTGTACAATTTATTGTATTTTAATATTACAAGTCTTTATATTTGTCACCAGTGAGGACAATTGATGATGTGGGAAGCTATGGTATCTTTGTTGTCTTCTCTGCTACTCTTGTACTCTCTACTGTATTTCCAAGCTCAGGAATACTAATCAGATTGAGCTCAGTGGACACGGGATAGTCATGGAAGAGAACAGCAGGAGAGTAGGTCACATATGGCCTTGTAGGTCATTGAAAGATTTCAGCTCTCACTCTACATCTAGAATATTTGGAAGGTTTTAAACAAACGCATGACATCGTCAGACTTACCTTTTAGAAGGATAATACTAATTACTGAATTGACAATAAATTATGAACAGTCAAAAGATGAAGCAGAGACCAGTTAGAAGTCTCTTGAAGTCATCCACATAATAGATGATGATGACTTGGACCAAGTGTGTAGGAATAGAGAAGAATAGATGAATACATTGTAAAAGCAGATCCAGGAATGTTACTGAGCAATAAAAAGTAAAAAATATCTACTGACATATGCAATAACGTGGATGTATCTCAGAGACATCATGCTAAGCGAAAAAATGCCAGCTGCAAAAGATTACATTTTGTGTTATTCCATTTATGTAAAATTCTGGAAAAGATAACACAAGTGGCAGAAACCAGATCAGTTCTTTTACATACGTATATGTGTGTGTGTGTGTGTGTGTGTGTGTGTGTGTATTTTCTTTTGAAATCGATCACCAGTACTCACCTTTTGTTAAAGGCTGGGCCCTGCTTAAACAAGACCTGTTTGGTTTTTCTCACTCTGCGGTGCTGTCCTTAGCACTTTCTTCTGATAACTTCTTCTTACTCTCTGATAAATATTTACCAAAAGTTATTATTGTAACCAAATAATGTAACTTTCCCATTGGATTAACACAGATATTTAAATCATTCCATGGTGAGACTGACGACCGATTGACACTCAGATCTGAAACATGGATTTTGACTGGTTGTGTTTAACATACATATGTGCTGCTTCATTGTTTCTTAATATCACATTGTGTCAGACTTGATAAATACTATAATGACATCCATTTTAATTTTGTTTTATATTACACACTTAAAGAAAATCATGCTTTTAATTTGTACAGAAATGGTATTTCTGTTAGAATTGTTCACTTTTGAAAGACAAAATAATCCAGAGGAGTGTAGATTTTAAACCTTGTAAAAGCTCCTTGCTTCATCAGATATGTTGCTTCTCCATGGTAATTTGCTGGTGAGTCATTAATTCATTGTCTTCTTTTATTCTCCAGATGATATTTACTGTTAGTAATTGTTGTGTATCCTCAGATATTCAGTTGCTTTAAATATGGAAAGCCATAGACGGTTGAATAGAAACGGTTGTATTAAAAACAAACTAGAGAGACTTGTGAAAGTAAATCAAGCTATTACTAATGCTAAGAAATATTTTGGCCAGAAATAATGAAGAAGAATATCAGTGATATTTAAACAATATCCTTAGTTTCAAACTATTAATCTTTTTAATGCACTTATACAGGGCTTATGTAAATAATTTATCACCCATCACTAAAAGCTTAAAAAGTTGGTTGAGGGTGGTAGAAAGAGGATATTGGGAATACAGGATTAAAAGAAATGTTCAACTCTTTATTGCAGAGTGGATATATCTTCTCAATGGAGGTCCAACATAACTAAACTTGCATCTTTTCATTGAAGTTTTATATAGACACACACAACACAGCACACACACATACAACACAATGTGGCAACAATCAGTGCACCTATTTTTTAAAAAATATATACCATTTGAATCACTCTACACTCATCCAAATTATTAGTCTAAAAGCTGCAATCATGGGTAACCTGTAAGAATTAACCTTGATGTAAAATATTACCTCTACATTTATGACTAACAGGCTTCACAGTTTAGGAAACACTTTGTCCTTCACCATCTAATTTTTAAAAATCAAATGACAAATTTTTAAGTTAAAAGTTAATGAACTAGGTTATGGATCTTTCAACTACTTCGAATAAGGCATATTACCCTCCTTGGAAAAAAACAAAAAACTAGACATTTTGTGGCTATGCATATGTGTTTTATTTTTCTCTACAATGTATTGTTATAATTAAAAGAGAAAAAATTGAGTTTAAAGGTACATTTTACATATATTTGGCCTTATCAAAGAAAAACACCAGTTTTGCTACTATTTCAAAATGTACTTCAAATGTGGTTCTCAGTCAAGAACTAAACAACATACTTAACAAAAAAGAATATCTTAGAACGTATATAACGAATCAATTCAACATATATTGAATGCCTACTATATGTGAGTCACTGTATTTAAAGAATAGGGATACAACAGTGAGAGACTTCTCAAGTAGCTATGGTCTAGTAGAGAATACTGCTGCCTTCATGGAGCTTGTAGTCTAGCAGAGAATACAAATTAGTAAGCAATTATGATAGTGGGAAAAGAGCCAGGATATGAGCCTGGTGTTACAGGAGCATAAGTGGCCCACCTAATCTAATCTAGATCCTTATTCCTTGGATTTTCTGATAGCCAGCATAAGCGCCATCTGGGACATTGTAAGAAATGCCAAATCTCAGTTCAAACTCCATACATACTGAATGTGAATCTTCATGTTAACAAAATCTCCATGTTATTTGAATGTACATTAACGTTTGAGCCAGGAATCAGGGAAACATACTCAGAGGAAGTGACATTAAAAACGGACTCCCAAGTGGGATATGGTTTGTTAGTGGAGGAGAAAGATAAAATGTGTTGGAAACAGGGAAACAATTGTTTTCTAAACCAGATCAACAGCTTAGGCTGCTGGTTGGATAGAGAAGATATGTAGGGGAGAGAGGAGATGATTTCAGTTTAGAGTATATTTTGTTCGATGTGCCTTAAGTGTAGATGCTTGGGCCAGCCCCAGTGGTCTAGTGGTTAAGTTCAGCATGCTCTGCTTCAGTGGCCCAGGTTCTGTTCCCAGGCAAAGAACTACTCCACTGTCAGTGGCCATGCCTTGGCGGCAGCTCATATACAAAATTAAGGAAGATTGACCACAGATGTTAGCTGAGGGTGAATCTTCCTCAGCAAAAAAGTGGAAGATTGGCAACAGATGTTAGCTCAGGGGCAATCTTTATCAGAAAAAAAAAAAAAGAAACTTAAAGGGAGGATGGGCATATGAGTCTGGAGGTAAGGGTTTAGTTCTCTGCTGGAGCCATTAACTTGAAATTGGTGATATATTGATAGTAACTGAAGTCATGCAAGTGAGAAGGATTGCTCAGGGAAAATATATAAAGTGAAAAGAAAAAAGTCCAAGGCACAGTCCTTGGAAACACCAACATATAAAGAGATGTCAACAAATAAGGCTGCAAAGAGCAGCCAGAGAGGAAAGAGGAAAGCCAGAAGAGAATATAAATGGAAAGGCCAAGGAATAAGATATCTCTAGGAGGAAGGGATCAGTAGTAATGTTGTCTTAGATTGGGTTCTCCTACAAGAGCTTAAAAAATGGATTTGGTATAGGTAATTTATTGGGGAGGAATTCGAAGAAGCAGAGTGGGGAAGCAGGATGAGTAAGACTAGGGAAAAAGGAAAGCCCCTGAAGGGTATTTTGTTAATTTGTTTTCCAAGGTGGCCAAGTGGGACTTAGTCCTACTGAGAACCTCTGAGGAACTGTGCAGAATGTACCTGAGAATTGTCTCTCTAAAGGTTGGGAGCCTATGGCATTAACCTGTAGACTCAAGCCCTTCATTGATTGACTGTTGCCCTGGGAGGTCTTACCTACACCTCTCCCCATGCCCAAATTTCCATGCAACTCTAGCTTGAGCTAAGCAAGTTTCTAAACTTCTCAGAAAGCCCTGAGGCAGAAACCCTGAGATGGACCGTCCACCGTAAGTGCAGTTGAGGTCAGAGGTGGGCCATCTTGCAAGGATACAAGGGTTTCATGTGACATCAATAGTGTCTGATACTGGTGTTCAATGCCATTCAGATACAAAATTTAAAAAAAATCCTTTTGAAGTATCTAATTAAGTATCATGGTAATCATTGGGAAATCATGGAAATATGAGTATTATTAATGGAAAAGAAGGAATGGAAGCTGTAATTAAATGTTTAAAATTTTAATGAGAGGTATACAGGTAATAAGTGTAGACCATTCTTTCAAGGAATTGGTTGAGAAAAAGGAAGGAGAAAATAGTGTGTTAGTGGAGCGCTTGTGCTACTAGTTAGCTACTTGTGCTCAACTGAGAGTCATTTTTTGAAGACAGGAATATCATGTAGTGAGTGAGAGCACAGACTACAGATTCGGATAGCCTAGGTTCTAGTCCTGGCTTCAGTACTAGTTAGCTGTGTGACTTTACACAAGTTCTTTAAATTCTCTGTGCCTCAGTTTCATCATCTGTAAAGTGAAGATAATGGTAGCAATGTCATAAGGTTGTTGTGAGGAATAAAAGAGTAAACATGAGTAAAGTGTTCAGCTGAGTGCCCAGAAAGTAGTATGTAATATCCAAGGTTCAGATACTATTATTTTTATTATTAATATTTTATTATTATCATTATTATTTTAATTGAAAAGGTGAATATATTTAAATGCGATTTGGCCAGAGCGAATGTATATAGAGAAAGTTGAAGATCTAAGATAGAAACTCTAACAAATAGGGTAATGTTTCTGAGGAAGGATGAAGACTGGTTATTCACAGTTGGAAGATTAGCGTGCAAGTGCGAGAAGAGACAATTCTTTCATTTTTACAAGACCAAGAAGGAGAGAAGGAGAAAAAATTGGTATCTTTCTAAATGAGTTAATAGATGTTCTGGTGTGAAAACTTCTATTTATTTTTGAAATTTTAGGTAAGGTCATCATCTGTAGTGAAAGAAGTTGCTAGAGGAGATAAATAAGAGTATTTAAATAGCATAGAATATTTTAAACGGTCTTACAGAAAAATGAAAGCATGATTAGATTACCATGGTATATCAGTCTGTACTCTTGTTAAATTAACAATTAAAATCATTTTCCTACACCTACACACACCAAGAGAAGCTGCAGTAATAAAAATCAAAGCCATTTAGAGCAAGAAAACACTCTAAAGGATCTTTAAAATATCCAAGCACACATTTTTAACTCTATTATAAAGATAATAATGATTGCTTCAGTTTCTAGCATTTAACCATCCCCTCAACTTTTAGTCTATAATTACTAAAAAATTAACTTTCTAAGAATGTTTTATATGAACAATTTATTTACTTCTTAACTAAGCATTTTCTTCTATTTGCTAAATATACTGACTTCTCATTATGTTTTTAAATTACTTGCTTAGTTGTCTTAACAGTGTTACACTGACTTTTTGAAATCTTGCCATTTTAAAACCAAAATATAATAATAAGGAGAAAGAGAGAAAGAACTATGTAGTGTAAACAATTTCCAAGGTGTTTTCTTAAATATTGATTTTATTTTTTAGTATATGAAAATATAATTCACTGTGAAATATCTGAATGGATAGTGCTAAGTTCCCTAAACAAGAGGGCAAGTGTCTGTTTATGTTGGAAGAGATCATTCTAGATGGAAGAATAATGATTTTTACCTGATAATATTTTCCGTAAGGATTTTGAGATTATCTGTTACGTTGTGATTTTGATAGTTTTCCAGGCCAAGTCGATACTTATTCACTATCACGAAAAGCTTTCCCCATGTCTTGAGAGCTGAAGAATTCACTCTGTGATAGAGAAACCCATGTTTCATTGCCCAGCTTTCCAAAAGAGATAGAGAAGAATGAAGATAAGATGGAAGTAACTCATTTAGCTTCTGCAGAAAAAAGTAACTTTACAACCATTTGTTTTTCTTCATGTGTGATTTGCCTTTAATTTTTTCCAATTAATTTATTGGAAGTCAAATTTAGGTATATTTGGATATCTTTATTATTATATGACTTACTCTGATATGACAATGCTGCTTTAAAGAATTTCACAAAATAACCAAGAATCTATTTTAGCTAAAAAAAACTTTTTCCTCAGTAAGTATGAATTGAAGATTTTGCTATGTTTTAGAATGGATCTTGAAAATGATTCAATCCTTCTGTAAATATTTTAGAAATAATACTTGATAAACTCATTTGCATATAATCTAGCTTTTAAAATATACATAAAAAGGGATTAGTTTATTTTTAAATGCAAGATCTACATAGAAAGATATTTATCAAGTTACAATAAGTGGCAATAATAAAAATGCCTTTTTAAAAAATAAAACAGCTTAGTCATAACTCCTATGATGATTGGCTTAAACATAAAAAACAAAGGAAAAAGTAATTCATGATTGATTACTGGTCTTTGAAGGGCAATGTTAAATATTTTTATTAATCATCATTATTTTCTAATTATGTTTAAAATCTACACGTAATCATTTGAATATAAAGTTTACGTCAATTTTTCATTCTGTAAGAAGAATGTCATTTCAGACACAATTTTTACAATGCTATATTTATATTGAGCATGAGAAGTATTTTAGTTTAACTGGATTTTTAAACTATTTTCTATTTAATGATTTTCCCAATAATTACTTATAAGTAGAATAATGCTTTAATATATGACTAAATTAGGCAGCGGTTTATACTAAAAGTGTAATTCATTTTTTCTTGTTCATTGTCCTCTACTTATGGAATGCCATTTACAAAGTAGTTTTAGTCTTATGTTTTTTAAAAATAAAACTATTCCAAAAATAAAGACAATGAAAAATGTTTATAGATATAAGAATTAGAACTATGTATCTTTCAAAATTACAATACAAATATAGTGGAGGTTTGGGGGGTTTTTTGGGGGGGTTTGGTGAGGAAGATTTGCTCTGCGCTAACATTGGTGCCAATCTTCCTCTATTTTGTATGTGAGTCACCACCACAGCGTGACTGATGAGTGGTGTAGGTCCAGCCTGGGATCCAAACACACAAACCCCAGGCACAGAAGTGGAGCACACAAACTTAACCACTATGCCACAGGCTTGGCCAATATTTTTGAAACTCATTACACAAACACATCTATGTTTGTGCATATATATACACACGCACAAATATATATTGATATCTACTCATAATAAATTCATTATTTGAAGTACTGCTATTTGCTCAACATTTTATTAAAGTAAAGCTAAATTTATTATCTTATGAGATTCCATATAAATACTTTGAAGAATTCAGTGTTGTTATATGCTAATATTACTTAAGAAAAGTATGTTCTCAGCCATCTGTCATAAAACTGCTAGAGTTTTGGCTACACAGAGTTTATGATATATTGTATTAATTTTTTGAATTAATGCATAAACAAATAACATGTAGGAATTCAGACTCCCTGTCTTAGGTTACCTGAGAGCACTTACTGTCATCTCCAAAGACTGAGCTGTGCTTCAGCCAGGAGGTTGAGTTTTGGTGGCAAGAATTTTTACCATTAATAATTGTTTCTGGAATCATTTGAAGTTTCCCTACATAAGAACTTTGAAAAGTGGTGGAATGACAGTTATCATTAATGTCTTAAGTTACACATAAACATCCTCCAGGTTAAGAATCAGCCGTGGATGTGTGCTACATTGTAAGAAATGCCCTGAGATATCATAAAACACTTTATTGTACAGTAATTCAATGCTTCTCGAGAGACGGATGTCAGTAAAAAGTTACCTACTTATATGCAATGTTTTATAGATGCGAAAACAAATTAAAATCATAAACTGAGAGGTACATTTGATTTAATGAGTAATTATGAATAACTCATTAATTTTAATTCTTTTGTTATTTGCTCTTATAATAAAATGAAAAGTGTAACTTCTGATTCCTATCTTCCAGAAACATTCAGTATATAAATCATGCCTGGACGCCTGAAGGCTATCTATTTTTTTAGTGGTAAACATGGCTGTCTTGGTGATGAAGAAAACTCCTTTTATTTTCAAATAGAATAGAATACATATTTAATGAAGAGGATATTTTAACAAGTCATGCCCTCTTCTCAATAACTGCTTATGTTCTAATCAATTAATTAGCTGTTAAGCTTCTTAAGGCAATGACTCTAGCCTCTGTTTCTTATATACTCTCCACAGCAACAACAAAATCCTAGTTTATTGAATAAAGTCAACTTAAATTGTCACAATTTCACAATGTACATAGAAATAGTTGAAATAAGAAGGCATGGGAGATGCTGTCAATCAACCCAATATTTCATTGCTTAATATCCAAAGGCCGTTTCTGTTTTCAAGTCTACGATTTCTTCCTACTTACAGCTGCACTTAATGTAAAGACTGATACAGAGATTCAAAAAGAAACTGCAAATTCTTTAAAGAACAGATTAATCCAGGTTAATTGCAGTAGGTTAAACAGTGTAACACTTTATGGGTTTAGTAGGCTCAATTATTAGTACAAAGGATAAGTTCGGCACGCTCCACTTCAGCAGCCTGGTTTGGTTCACAGGCGTGGACCTACACCATTCATCAGTGGACATGCTGTGGTGGCCACCATTTTTACGTTTTAAAGGTAGAGATGATAGAAGTTAAAAAGTAAAAGTGAGGAGGGAGTTTGTTACTTTCTAATAAACTTGCCCAGAGTTTTCTAACCAAGAAATAAAAGTATAAATATGTTATGTAAAGTTGCAAAGGAAACTAAGGGAAGAATTAACACTCGTGACTCAATTATAGCATGAGAAAGGAAGTGAGAAGATATAGGGACGAAATCACCTTTTTATGGCAAAAACTGAATAACTGATGCCTATAATTAACCACATAAGAAATAGAAACAGAAGCATATTACTTAGCAACAGGGGCAAAACACCTTTTAAAAATGATGACATGAGAGGAGAGAGACTGGTGTATTTCAGAATGGAAAGTTGCCATGCATTATAAATGCTTTATTAGATCTCATTTTTAATATCATGTACATGCATTATTTTTATATATTAATTGCAAAGAACATTTTAAAAATAAAAGTACATTGGAATTTTAAATGATAATTGTTTTATAGTCTCTTTAGATCTGATAGGATGAACTTTTGATTTCACATATTCAAGAGGAATTATATTTGCATCTTTACTTTTCAAAAATCTATCCATCAGTGACTATTAAATATATCGTCATCTTTTGCATATGGTGTGTTACTACAAGTAACAGAAACTTTGCCATTTTATCACTTTTTGACTTTGCCAGCTTATGCATAACTTTTAACAGCTAGTTTATTTCATTGTCCACCTTCTACTAGGTGTCTACTTCAAAGAGTTATTCGTTATTTTTATTTCTCCATGTCACATGGAGGTGATGTTTTCATTCATTCTTACATGTCTTGTTAAGTGTGAGAGAAAACATAAACAAAAGGAAGTAGCTCCTGTTTTCAATGAATGTTGTGTTCTAATAAAGATTATTACCTAATTTCCAAATTCAATGGCCAGCGTCCATTATTTCTTTTTTTAGAATAGACCCCTTTTGAGCACTGCCTCCTTGAAACTTTATCCTTCTTTGGATTCTGCTAATCCAACTTTTATGGTTCTCCTCTCACATCTTGCTAGCTAACGTCAGTTCCCTTAACTTGATCAACCTCCACAACACAAATGCTCTTAAAATATACGTTCCACTTTTTGCCCTTTTTCCTTCTCGTTTGACGCATCCTCCTTTCTGATCCCTTAGTCATTGACTATGTGTATATTTTCTCTTCTGAGTGCCTGATCTACATATTAGCATTAGGATGTGTTATGGGCATCTTAAACTTAACTTGTCAAAACTGAATTTCCTGGCTTTCTCTTCTCCTCCCTCAAATGTGCTTCCTTATGTCCTAAGATAACACAGTACTTGGCGTATAGAAGTGGTTCTGATATGTTAGCATATGGAGGGCCTGTTAAAACACACACTGCCGGAGTTTCTAATTCAGAGGTTCTAATTCAGTTGGTCTGGTGTGGAGACTACAAATGTGCATTTCTAACAAGTCCCTAGGTGATACTGGTTGTTTAGCCATCACACCTTGAGAAACCTTGGCACATAGCAATAAACTAACATTTGTTAGATCAATAATTACTATGAGTCAATGAATGGTTCAAGTATGTAGCATAGGCTCAAAAATCAAACTGAACTCCGTATGAGTAAATGACAGGAAATATTTCTAGAACTTTAGTCTGAAAGAACAAGGAAGATCATTTGGTTTAACACCCTCTTACTGTAGATTAGTTAACTGAAGTCTAAAGAGATTAAATAATTTTTGTGAGGAAAAATAACTAGATTCAACAAACTCTGACTTTCCATAAAATAAAATAACTTTATGTGTAACATTTGTAGTTAGCTAATGAAGTTAGTTTTCCAATTTCAGAGGTAGACGTAGTATTTTTTTTTCTCCAGACAAGTAGGCCTTTGCATATAAGCACAGATTTCCCCAAAACAAATAAAATACTACTAAGTTTTAATGTCGCCTACCATACCCCTGAATGCATGCAAAGAATGGAGACTTCTAGAGCTCAATATGCTAGATAAAATCAAAGGTTCTCACCACTCCAACAGTGTTTGAGTGAGCAGTCTGTTGAGAAAAGTCAGCAGAAATTACCTGACATCTACTGGTCCTGAAGAAACTTGAATCCTTTATTTGGCCAGAAAGGACTTCTGTCAATGCAGTAAGTGTCCAAACTGTGGCACTCCTGTTGTCTGAAACTGTCTTATTGTTTTCCCAAGTTAAGATATTTGACAGGATTTACGAGCCTCCACAGACTATACTTATATGAGGGTTTTGTTTAATGGCAAAGGACACAATGCAGCAGAGAAAGAGAATGCAGACAATGATCAGAGGCCCAAGGGCCTTTCCCCAGCACGAGCATGCTGTGTGCTCAATCTTTGGGCACCTGGAGCATGCTGCATCTCTGGTTTGATCCGCCAAGATCTGTGCAAGGAGTCTTGGTTTGGGGAGAGCTCACTGACAAAGCTGTCAGTAGCTCTTTAAATAGTCAAGCTAGAATAATCCAACCAGGTAGGCTCAACGCAAATCATTAGCATAGAAGTTAACCTTAGGAGTCTCCAGTGGAGGTTTGGATTCTAAACAGTACATCAAATATCCCACTGCCCTTTTTTTGGATAAGAGTAAAAATCAGACGCACAAATATCTTTAGATATAAAGATTGAGCTTTTCTAGTCCAGCTGCAAATCAACTTTATTCTACACAGTGGTCTCGTAGAGAAGGCCACTGAAAGTTCCTTCCTGTGGACCAGCTGCATGAGGGGCCAAGAAGACTGAGTCCCAGGTCTCTAGAAGGGGGCTACCAAGTATGTTGAGGTTAAGTGGGCATACAGATTCTGAGTGCTTCAGGAAAAATTAACCTAATACTTCTCGAGTATGTACATACTAAACCTACTTATACCCAATGACGGTGACAACGCTGGTGCTGTAGGGGAGGAAGAACTATTCCCTTACCCTCTAGGTCCTTCTGGCTGTTCTAAGAATTAAATTGACATGAAAGAGAATAATAGGAGAAAATCAAATTTTAATAACAAGTATACATGGGAGAAACCCAGGAAAACTGAGTAACACCAAAATGGCTGAAGCCACCACCTTAAATACCATCTTAAAGACAAAGGAGGATGTTGGGGTAGTGGTTTGGGACTTCAAAGGGGAAGAAGGCAATTTACATGGGGATGGAAAAGCAAATGTTGGATAAATAAATGTTTGCTCGGTCGTGTATAAACAATGTGACCCCAGAGAGAACTTTGAAAAAAATAAGGTTAGCAAAGATTCCCGGAGTCTGTCATACCCAGAGTTATCTATGGTGATGGCCCATCTTAAATTCTTTTAGGGGGTTAGGCGGGAGGTCAAAGTTTCTTTCAGAGTCTTTTATCCTTAAAAATAATCAAGCTAAAGAGAGACATTGTGGGGTGGCCAATTCTGGTCCTCTACAGTGCCTAAATTGAAAATGCATAAATCATAATTCAGATGGTTTAGGTATAGATAGATAGATAGATAGATAGAAACCTACAGGCTTTAAATAGGGGATAGTCTGCTAACTAAACAAAGGAAATATCAAGACAAAGTTGTTTTACTTGAGGATACTAATCTCTAAAAGAGAACATCCAAACAATATGAATATGAACAAAGAAAGTATGTAGAAAAAATTGAAGAAATACAATATAGTAAATTTCTGTTTCTCATTAGATGTACATTATAAATTACCAACTACAATTACAATAATTATGGACAAGGAATCAGAAGACCTAGGTCTTCTAGTCAGAGCTCTGTTATCAAGAAAAACTTGAGAAAAATCTTTTCCATAGATAATATATCAAATGTGTTTTGTTTAAGGTAAGAATCTTATTCCAATATCTTTATCCAGTTTTATAACCTACTTTTTTATTTGTACTCAATTTTATCATCTGTACAATGAAACTAATTTTTTGGGCTCTCATAAATTTTTTCAAAGTGTGGCCTCATGACCACCTGCATTTGAAACACTGAGGGAGTATTTCTGAAACTTAAATGAGTATGAGTCACCTGGAGATCTTTTTAAGGTGCAGATTCTGATTTCATAGGTCTGGGATAAAGCCTGAAATTCTCTTCTAATAAGCTCCTGAGTAACAGACATGCTCCTGTGTTCCTGTTTGATTAGCAGGGTTGTTATTTTTTTTTTAATGTGTATGTATGTGTGTATATGAGTGTGTGTGTAAAGTTACAAATGTAGGTACATCAACGGGATCAATCTCTGGAGTTAAGGCTGTAGATCTGTGTTCCCAATAGGCAAATCCACCCCAAATTTTATAACCAATCAAGTTTGAGAACTACTTGGTTAAATGAACTTAAATGTCTAAGTTAACTTTCAGCTATAAAATTATGTGGATCTAGTCTCACCCTGATATTCTCCTGTGTCCTGAATTGGAAGTCTGACATATTCTCTTCCTTTACAAGGCATCTGTGTTGCTTGGCTATCTATGACTTTCAAACAGCTCCCAAGCTCTCTGCCTCTAGATTCAAAATTTAATTAGGTCTGATCTTTTGCTATAAGGTCTAAGATAAAACCTTTTGTACTATTCAAAGTTACGAGATTCTTTCTCCAAATGAAGAGGCGAACAGCAATTTCATGCTTCTTCTAGAATGAGCTAAAAAAAAGAATCCAAAAAAATAGCATCCTTTTTTATTTTCTTGCCCCATCACTAGCTCTTCTGGGGCTATACCCTTAAATTCTCTCTGAACTCTTTTCATGCCTTGTCTCCATAACATCTCAGTTCTTTACAAGAAGTATTTACCTAAATAAATGCCTACTACAGTATGTGACACAGAGTAGATAGATTACAACCTAGTACTTCAGTTCCTTCCCCTTAAAAGATTTCTTTTTTTTCGTTACTGTTATTCAAATGTTATTGACTACAGCACAACAAAGTAACGTGGTGATTTCTAATATAGCCTAACAATGTTTTCTAATTTCCTTTTTTCCTTTCCTTACAGTATAAGCAAGTAGAACAATACATGTCATTCCATAAGTTACCAGCTGATATGCGTCAGAAGATCCATGATTACTATGAACACAGATACCAAGGCAAAATCTTTGATGAGGAAAATATTCTCAATGAACTCAATGATCCTCTGAGAGAGGTAAGATTTCTAGTCCTCACTCTCCATGGTACATGATCATTGTTTATTTTCTCTTTTCATGGGAAATCCTCAAGTCCATGTTATGACACTACTCAAAAGAAAAATCAGAACTAAATGTTAAAAACATCATTTTTTGCCCTTATTCTCCCTTGTGTTCTCCCATATACAGGTTTTTAATTGTTGAGAAAAAACAGTGCTGGAAAATTGTTCCTCTAATTATGATTCTCAGAACTGTTTTATTTTCTGTATCCCTGGTTATCAAAATATTTTCTTGTATCCTCATTGTCCATATCTTCTGAATCTTCCACTCTTTCATCTCATGCTTATTGAACTGTTTCTTGATCTCCTTTTTCACTTCTGCTCTCCTCTCATGTTCCTTTTCCCTGTTTATCCTATGAACCCTGGTCAAAGACTGAGCTGACCTGTTTCAAGTAAATTCTGTTTCCTATCACTTCATTGAAACACCGCAACATCAATGACCACCTCTGCATTACATCTTCTTCCCATCTTCCCTAGATGTCTTCCCTCTCCCCACTAGAATGTTCAGGTCTCCCCTAGACCAAGGGAACCTTCTCTTGATCATATTTCTTACATTGCTTTGCTCTTTCTTCTTTCTTTTACTACCAACCTTCTCAAAAGATTACTATATAATCATTGAATTGTGGTTTGATCTCCACTGCTCTACCAAAATTGTTTCCTTGAAAGTTATCAATGACCTGTCAATCATCAAAGCCTTTGTCTTTGAGCCCTTGATGGTACTTTAAACTGTTAACAAAACTCACATCCTGAATCTCTTTCTTGGGCTTAACGCTGAACCATTACTGAGCCATTGGCTTTCATTCTGCCTTTCTGAGTTTATTATCTTTTATTTATTTCATCTCACACTTCAATTGTGTAAATTTGAGTTCCAAGTTCTTGCCATAAGAACTTTTCTTAAAAGCCACATGATATCCCCTGGCCCCATATATATGTAAGCTATGTAATAAAGTTATTATCTTCCATCACTAAACCATTTACCTTTTAAGGTAAATGAAGTTTCTCTGTAAATGTTTTAATCATTCTCTCAAGCCATATGGAATGTAAAAACTTAGGTCGTTTTTTTGAATCTTTCTCTTCTCTGCACATCCAGTCAATCACCAAATGCTATCAATTCGCTGTGGCAATACATCTCGTGCCCATGCCCTTGTTTCCTTTGCCAGTGCCGTCACCCTAACCTTATTTCTCTCTCAGGGACTATCTACACTACACCCTTGGTTTGCCTTCCAGCCTTTGGTCTGTTTTCCCTAACTACCATTTAAAGCATCGATGCCAGATTAATCTTCTTTTATGTATACAAGCTGGCTGTTTCTTTGTTCTGAAACTTTCAGTCTTCATATTACGAATTAAACCAAATAAAGCCACCTTAGGCTGAGATGCCAGCTCTTCTATGCTCTGACTCTGGTTACATTTCCAGCTTGCCTTCTCCATGCTGCCCTGCATGTTCCAAAGTGGCCTACCGCCCAACTGTGCAACTTGCTGTTTTGCAAAAATCAATTATAATTTCCAACCCTTGCATCATGTGTTTTCCAGAAATGTCTCTCGTCTAAATAAATGCCTTCTACAAGCAAAATCCAGTTCAAATAATACTTCTTTATTTATAACTTCTTTGGTTTTCCAGACTAGATCTGATCACTATTTTCCCTGACCCCCACTGCACTGAGTCCATAAGTTTTGCGTGCTATTTATTGTATGTTATCGTTATTCTTCCACATTTGTTTTTTCTGCTTTTGTCATGAAATTTCTTTAATAGAAAAGGACATTTAGTCTACATTTTGAAATTTTCTTGAAATTCCTAGTACATGTAACATATATTAAATACTCAACAAATATTTTCATTCCAACTAACATCTCTACCATTTATAACCATTCCAAAGTTTCTGCATCCACTAAAAGCTATTTACATATTTTTTTGTAAAAAGCCTTGAGATATCAGTTAAGAGTTTTGACAATAAAAGGAGCTAAATATCTGCTATTGATTAGCTTATTTTCCCTACTTGGTCCTTAATCAAATAAGAATGTATGAATCTTTTTGCTTTGGGAGACATAATTCAAACACTTCTTTGTGTATTTTTTTTAAAGTAATATATCATTTTTCTTAATCTGTCAGTAGGCTCCGCTTTATCTCTTTGTTGGCTTACAGAATTTGGTTTAAACCCAAATCCCCTTCACTCACAGGCAGAAACTCAGGACACAGGACACAGGCTGGGTGCTCAAGGCCTGGAGGGATTCAAACATAGGGTGCGACGGGCCGTAGCCGGGAGACAAAGTAATCATAGAGACAGTATCAGGGATTAAAATCAAATCAAAAGACAGGAGCATGCAATAAAACTAAGGATTTATTTTAAAGAAACAGGGAAAAGTAAGGATTCCAGCAGAAAATGTCATTGAGGGAATACAAAAAGCTGACAGAAAAAGTAAGCATAAAAATGAACCCTAAGTAGTTGCATGCTTAAATGGGAAGCATTCCTCTGTGCTGAAAATTCTCAGTGTAATGGAAAACCAGGATAACAAGAAAATTTTCTTAATTATGTGTGTCTTATTAACTATCTTTTCTTGCCATACTTCAGTTTACTCTGATCGTTAGTGGAAAAAATCTACTTTTCATTTTTACCCCCTTAAAGCCGTCCACAGACATACCTCCAATTTTCTCAATTCCTACAACTATTCCATCATTAAGTTAACAATTTTTTTTCCTTTATGTTTTCAAATGGCAGGTTCTCAGCATGTGTTACTGCAACTTCTGAAGTGTACTCACAACTTTTCCCCCTGACTTTGATCTTTACTAGCTCAAAAGCATCCCATCTCATGGCTACCATATTGATCAACATAAAACACAAGTTTGATGATGTTACTCTCTTCCAAGAACCTGATCATGACCTCGTATCCCCTGAAAGAAAAAAGTCCAAACTCCTTGACATGACACACGAACTGCCCCCATGGCCTGCCTCCATTTTTATTTCTTTACGTTCATACTTCTTTAACAGGGAATTGCTGTTCATTTCCAGGGGGAGGGGAGGGAAAGCTGTTGATTGCCCCTTTGCCTTTCTTCCTGCCACCCTCTCTATCTTCAATCTTTTCTACTCAGCTTACTCTCTATTTTCCATTAAACACTCTTACCAGGCATGACTTTCTTCATAAATTTTCCCTGACCCCTCTGTCTCTGTCACTGTACTTATCATTTGTCAGTTTATTGTTTGTCTCTTTCAAGACTGAGAGCTTTTTGAGGATCAAGCTGTGTCTTCATATCTTTGGATCTCTAGTGACCAGTATATAGTAGGAACTCATTAAATATTTACTGAGAGTATGCTTTTAACAGAACTGTGAATGAAAAACAGGGTCAGAATCATGGCTTTTAATGAAATTAGAGATTCTAGAAGTGGAAGCATGAGATGCTCAAACACTTAACACCTTAAAAAGGTGAAAACAATGTTCTCCATTTGTTTATCTGCTCTTCAGTTTTTGCTCCTCTGGCATCAGAATCACACAGAAGCTTACATTTAATGTTATTCTGAGTTAGTACTTTATTAGAAGGGAAGTTGGATGAGAAGAATAGGACAGTAAGGAAAGACATTGGCAGAAAGACAACAAGTCATTATTCAAACTCAACTTAAATCTATAAAAGCCAGACATGTTTTCTGAAGAAAAGTTCAATGAGAAATATATTTTGCTTCCTATTAACTTGGAGTATTAGGTACCTGCTATATTCAAGTAATAGTGGTAGATCACAAGAAATATTTTAAAAGTAGTAAAATGCATCATTCCGATTTTCAAAAGCTACATTACACTTAGAATATGAGGCATAAACATGAAAGGTGTAGTTTGGTCACTGTTGTGCCTCTAGCGTCTAGGAACTGCCTGGCATAGAGAAGACATTGAATGATTGATACAGTAAATGTCAAACGAGGGAAACTAGGATACTCAAAAAGGGAAAGTTGGATTATTTGATGTGTATTTGGTGACCAAAGGTAACAATAGTAGATATGCATTGTATACACATACACACACCATACACAATTGCTAATAGTATATTCAATTTTGGATTAACAGCCATCTTACGTTGTAACAAGACTTTTAACTTAAAATGCCATATTGTCCAGAATGCTCATTTTTATGAAGCTATTTTGCATAGTTTAAGATTCTAATGTATACTTAAGAGCAGTGACTTCTTCTAACACAAGTCGGGGTACTCAGGAATGTATAAAAATAAAGGATAGGTCAAACTTTCAGACTCTAAAGCTTATACAAAAAACCTTATTGCTTAAAAATAGAGAAAGTAAGTAAAATGCAATGTTTAAAAATGTGAAAATTATTCTATATTCATTAAGTCCATATTATGTTTTATTCTCCAGTCTTTCTTTTCAACTTGTTTGAATACTTTTAAATATGAAGAATCTTTAAGGTGGAAAATGGCACAAAGAATTTCATTTCTGTGACCTTTGAAAGCTCTTACAAAACTCTCATATCATATATATGCAAATTAATTCACTTAATAGATATTTCAAAAGCACTATTTTATTGAAAGCATTTTCCTATTTCCATTTTTGTGGCTCAAATTAGGTCATTTATCTTTTTTTTGTATGTTGGAGAGGAATTGCTGAAATGCCTTTAACAAATAGCCCGCTCAAGTCACAACACAAGTGTTACCTCCTTGCAGAGGCCTTCTCTGAGAATTTCATCTAAATTAATTCCCTCATAGTCATTCTCCATCATATCAGCGTTTCTGTTGTGTACACATCATTCTGTCGTCTTGTTGTACCTTTGTATTTCTTGTTAATTGTCCATTTTGCTGTATGAACTCAGCATCCAGGAAGGCAAGGACTTTGTCTTTCTTGGTTTCCACCATAACTCCAGCCCCTGTACATATTTAATAATTACTAGTTGGGTAAATAAGCCAAGAAAAACTAAATAAGGATCTCATGCTGGGCAAATCATCTCAAAGAATCATTGATTGTTAGAGCTTGGAAAGAGCATTTTGTCGACAGAACAGTGTACCTGGTATGGATAAGAAAAGTGATGCCCAGAACTATGAAGTACCGTAACCACAGAACTTTCTTAATATCACTTTAGATGAGACTATGGACAACATTGTTTCTCATATACAGCAAGAAGATACTGGCATCTTTAGATTCCTCTGTGATTTTGTTTTGATGTGTGCACTATAATCCAAAAGGTCCTATTTTGTATATGATTGTTTTTATTTTCTTTTAAACTTTCTCCAGTTTTATGCATTAGTAATTTATTGCAGAGTCAGCTTAGTGGATAGAGGATATTTCAGTAGGGTACCATAACAGACAGTGTATAAATGTTCTGTCCAATCTTTGTAATTGAATAAAATCCATGGAATAGATAGAAAATACCTTTTTTTTTAAACTTTATTGCTATGCCAAGTCTGACTACGATATTGTCAATGGCTCATAAAACAAATGTTGCTGCTTTCCCTATCCAGACCTAAGTGGTGAGCCACCTCAGGGTGTGGAAGATTCAGAGTGGCAGACAAAGTTGTGTGTTCTTCATCCTTGGGCTAGGCCGTGTGACCTGTGCACTGGCTCCACTGGAACTGTCAGTGTTCTGAGAAGTGATTGTAAAGTCTTCTTAAGAAATTATCTTCAGGAGTTGGCTCTGTGACAGAGTGGTTAAGTTCACATGCTCCGCTTCTGGTGGCCCAGGGTTTCACTGGTTCAGATCCCAGTGCTGACAAGGCACTGCTCGTCAGGCCATGCTGAAGCAGCATCCTGCATGCCACAACTAGAAGGACCTACAACTAGAATATACAACTATGTACGGGGGGTGTTTTGGGAGAAGAGAAAAAAAAAAGGAATATTGGCAACAGTTGTTAGCTGAGGTGCCAATCTTTAAAAAAAAAAATTATCTTCAAGGCCAGCCTCATGGCATAGTGGTTAAGTTCTGCACATTCTGCTTCAACAGCCTGGGTTCACAGGTCTGGATCCTGGTCACAGACCTACACCACTCATCAGCCACACTGTGGCAGTGACCCACATATAAAGTGGAGGAAGATTGGCACAGATATTAGCTGAGGGCTAATCTTCCTCAAAGCAAAAAAATAAAGAAGATTGGCAACAGATGTTAGCTCAGGGCTAATCTTCCTCAGTGAAAGCAAACAAACAAACAAATGTTATCTTCATTTCACTGTGAACTAAAATACATGGACCAGAAAGTAAAGGAACAACTACAGTTTTCTGAGAAAAAGCCTTAAGGTGGTACCCAGGCACTTGGCATTTTAAGTTCCAGCTATTGTTTTGTGATGTATTTATTTTCTAAGATCTATAATCTTCATTCTCTTGTTGCTCTGTGGCTATGCCTGGTCAAAACTCTGAGTCTGCAAAGCTGGACTTCGATACTCTCTAGAAACTTGGGGTTGGTAGTAGATTGGGATCCCAGCTGTTACCTGACCTGGCTCTCCCTGGGAGTCCACCTCTTTTCTCCTCCTTCCCTCTGCTTATAAGATGCTCCTGTCTTCCCCTGGCTGCTCAGGTATTCAAAGTTTCATTGTTTTGAATAGTTTAAATCCATTTCATAATATTCTCAGTGCCATTAATAATTATATGTATCCTTTCAGCTGTATAACAAATAATGAATGACAACCTCCAACAGAGGGGCTGTACAGCATCGTAATTCAGAGCATGGCCCTTGTTCCAGCAGCCTCGTTTAAACCCAGCTCCACAACTTACTATAGTACAACTTCAGACTATTTCACAACTTGTATGTGTTTCACCTTCCTCATCTTTAAATGTGAATAATGATGACAAAAACTACCTCATAGAGTTGTTACAGAGATTAAATGAGCAAAAAATATAAAAAATTAGAAAAGTGCCTGGCACAAAGGAAGTACACAGTAAAGTTTAATTCTTGGTATTACCATGATTCAGTAGAGAATAGGATATAGTCTCAGGCCTCTTGGGAAGTAACAAAAGGCTCATGCAGCTTAGTGAGAGACAGAAATTTAATTAAGCAATTATAACTGTGCGAAAGTGCTATCAGAGGGTCATTCAGAGGGTGTTAGGACGTACACAGGAGGGACACAAAGTCCAGCCTCATCATTTCCTTTGGAAAATATTCAAACAATCTGCTAATAAGCTCTTCTTTCATTTTAACAGCCGGCTTTCTGGAGACAATGTCTTAGCATCAAAACTTGGCATTGAAATGTTAGGATCATGAGACTGATGAATGCTTTCATAAAAGCAGGCAGTATTTTTAAAACTAAAAAACTACTTAGAAAAATTCAGCAAACTGTGCCTCTGTGCTTATGAGAGGCTGTTAGAATGTATACAAAGTAAGAAGGTCTATTTTTAACGTGATCAGATTTATACTGATTCAATT
Source organism: Equus przewalskii (assembly GCF_037783145.1). Classification (NCBI taxonomy): domain Eukaryota; kingdom Metazoa; phylum Chordata; class Mammalia; order Perissodactyla; family Equidae; genus Equus; species Equus przewalskii. The sequence continues at coordinate 21,555,759 of NC_091850.1, forward strand.
AGAGCAAAATGGCAAACTTAACAGTCGAGAGTGAAGTTAATGCCCTTCTGAGCCTGTCTCCAAAGTTCAGAACTGATCTATTTTTAAACAATGGAGTGTGAAGAGCTGTGAGCTGAAAATAGGTACAGATCATGTGTCCCAGTAGAATATAGGACGTCAGTATATTTCATTTTCACAGAACATGAATCGGACTGAGCTCATAATACTGCCCTTCTGACCTTTAATTTGTCGAATGGACTGTTAGGGAAGAAAGCATAATTTGCATGCATATTTATTTAGTGCAATTCTGAATCTTTTTTTAAAAGTACGTACTTAATGATTTTTTTAAATGTCTTCTAAAAATGGGTTTAGTTAAGATTAACTAACGCGGGCTGGAATGATAGCATCGTAAAGCTATATAGGGATCTCATAGATTATCAGATACTCATGTAACACGCAAAGTTAACAAAAGGCTAGAAAAATTACGTAAGTGGCCTGGTCATGGTCATATTACCAAGCAAAGAAATTGGGTCTTCTCTCTTTTGGCATAGAGGTTTTCCCCTGTATTCCTAGTTTTTAGAAAACAGACAAAAAACATTTATTGATTTCTTAATGTGTGCCGGGCATTGATCCAGGCCTGATGGGAAGGTAAATTGTGAAATGTGGTTTCCAATCTCAAAGTTCTTACTATATGCTTGTAGAGACAAGATATAAATGCATTTTTAAAAAACTATGAGAAAAAGTTAAAATACGTTGCTAAAAGTGCAATAAATGTAGGAAGTCACATGTGCTTAATTGCCAGACTAAGCAGACACTACATACTAAAATTCAAAATCATTTAAGGCCTTAAACACAGGGAAAAACCTTGACACGGGTCTTGGCAATGTATTTTTGGATACAACACCTAAAGCACAGGCAACAAAATCAAAAATAAATTAGTGGGACCACATCAAACTGAAAAGCTTGTGCACAGCAAAAGAAACAGAATGAAAAGACAACTTATAGAATGGGAGAAAACATTTGCAAACCACACATTTGATAAGAGGTTAATATCCATAATATATAAAGAACTTTAACTCAACAGAATGAAAACAAATATAGTCATGTGATGCTTAACGACAGGGATATGTTCTGAGAAATACATCATGTAGGTGATTTCTTCCTTGTGAGAACATCAGAGACTGAACTTAAACCTAGATGGTATAGCCTACTACACACCTAGGCTAGGTGGTACTAATCTTACAGGACCAGCATCGTGTATGCAGTCCGTTGTTGACCAAAATGTCATTGTGTGGTACATGACTGTAGTCCAATTGAAAAATGGGCAAAGGACTGGAATAGACATTTTTTCCAAAGAAAATAGTCAAGTAGCCAGCAGGTACATGGAAAGGTGCTCAACTTCACTAATCATTAGGGAAATGCAAATCAAAACCACGATGAGATACCACCTCACACCTGTTAGAATGGTTGTTATCAAAAAGACAAAATATAGTAAGTATCAGTGAAGATGTGGAGAAAAGAAAATCATAGAAATTGGAAGGGGAGTGAAGATAATTTGTATTATTGTGGTGAGGGAGAGCCAGACCACTGGACCCTTTCCTGGATTTTTTCTTATTGCTTCATTATTTCCCTCCGCCCCTAATATTTCTCTGAATGGTATTGCTTAATTTTAGGACTTCAAAAATTAATCCTATGCTGATATTGCATAATTCCATTTATGGGATCCCTGGAATAGGCAAATTCACAGCAACAGAAAGTAGAATAGAAGTTACCAGGGATTGAGGGGAGGGAGAAGGGGGAATTATTTTTCAATTGTTACAAAGTTTTTGTTGAGGATTATGAAAAAGTTTTAAATATAGATAGTGGTGATGGCTATACAACATTGTAAATATACTTGTGAATTGTACAGGTAGGAATGAATAAAAGAGTAAATATTGCTATATACATTTATGAAAATTTTAAAAATTAATCTTATAGAATAGCACCCAACGCTGTGTCTCTAGTCCTGGTCTCCAGTGCCATTTCCATCTGCTTCTGTCACCTGAGTGCCCAAGATGTTTCACGCTTAATACAAAAATCAAGCAAAATCCTTTCTTCGTGTAACTAAATATCTTTTTGAATGTATTTCTCCCCAGACTGGAGAGCTCAGAAGTTGTTGAAGCGTATGGGTTGTGTTCCACAGCTCCTCAGAGTGACCCTAACTAGATCCTGCCCCTCCCTCGCTGTCAGAGCCGTGATGCGGCTATGTCTTGGCAGATACTCAGGAGGGGGCAGCTTCATCCTCCCTGCCACACTTTTCCTTTTTTTTTTATCCTATCATTTTTATTTGTTATTTAGCTCTGTATCTCCTTCTAATTCCCTGCCACACTTTTACTAGCCTAATTGCTCTATTAGTTTGCTAGAGCTCCCATAACAAAATATAACAGCCTGGGTGGCTTAAACAGCAGAAATTTCTTTTTTCATAGTTCTGGAGGCTGGAAGTCCAAAATCAAGGTGTCAGCAGATTGGGATTCTTCTGAGGCCTCCCTCCTTGGCTTGTTCCCTCTGTCGTCACATGGTCTTTTCTCTGTGCCCACACATCCCCAGTGTCTCTTGGTGTGTCCAAATTTCCTCTTCTTATAAGGACACCAAACAGACTGAATTAGGGCCCACCCTAACAGCTTCATTTTAACTTAATTACTTCTTTAAAGGCCCTACCTCTAAATACAGTCTAAATTCTGAAGTACTGGGAGAAAAGGCCTCAACAGATGAATTTGGAGGGGACACAATTCAGCCCATAACACTTGCCAACACACTCAGGGCTCTGTACAAATCTAACAAAGTGACAGATGAATGAATATTTAATGCCTCTTAGGATGCCTGCCTGGTTTTAGGGCCTGGCCTGATTTCCTCGGTCCTTTGCCCATGCACATATACTGTTATGCACTGATTATTTCTATTGCTGACCTCTTAATGACAAAAATAAATTTATGTGGATTCTATGATAAAATTTCAAATATGGTTTTTATCAATTCTTGAAATCAGTTTCTCTCAGAATTAATTTCCTCTACTCTCTGCTGGTCCTGTTTTAATAACATTTTTTAGTTCAGTATACTTCTGGGCATCTGTCGGCTGTGTTTGCCAGTTCACATCAATCTGTTTTTACCACATCAGTTAGGCTTAACTCCTATTCTGCAAACCCCTCCATCACCTTGCTCACAGCTTTCAGGCCACTGGAGCTGCGTGCTGCTGGAGCTTACACAAATCTTCGCTGAGCTTCAAGCCTGGGACACCACAGAGCGGGGCTCAGATACAAAGTCTCTAATGAACACTCTCAATGTTAATATACAACTCCTTAATTTAGGGTTCCTTTGGTCTGTTTCTACCTCTTTTTCTTTCCTTTATAATCAAATTTAAGTGAATGCTAAGAGAATTTTATCATCTGTTGTCATCCTGTATGGTACCTAACGGGCGATATGTTCCTATGTTCTAGGAAGGCAAACCAGTGGGACTATGCTAAGACTAAATTAATTTCAAACTTCGTTTGCATTCATATTGTAAGATTTAAATGTGATTTAATACCTCAAGCCAAATTAGATGCATATGAGAACTGTAACTACAGAAAATGTTAAAATTTTTGAATCTCTACATCTCAAAATTCATCTTGTTCTGATAGATCTTTTACAAGCAGACAGATTTTATTTAAGCCACTTAATAGTAATTGACCATTTGTATATGCAGAGATTTTAGACTAATTACCTTTTAACTCATAATTTGAGGAGACTATTAACCTAGCAATTAATGATATAGCTGGATTTCAGGACAAGTAATGGTGAAAAATGATAAAGTCTGCCAGTATTTAAGAGGCCATTGCAGACTATTTCTCTCTATCTCTATTGGATTTTTCTTAATATAACTATGATTAACACAAGATAGAATATTGTGTGGCCACTAAAAAGAATGGCAGTGAGGACCATGTCTCAAAATGGGAAATATTTTCTGTAATAAAAATGAGGAAAAAAAACAAATATGAAATGTATATTATGATTACCACTATATCAAGGTGAATAATAGATTATTTTAAGAGAATACATAAACATATTAAGTTACTTTCATTATAGTGATGAGAATACAGAGGTTTTTTAAATATATTTTAAGGGATATATATGTTCATTTTTTATTTCAAAGATTTTAAAAAATACAATTTGCTTGCTAATACAAAAATACTTGGTTACTCTTTCTTCTTTAGTAAGACAGAAAACTACAGTAAACTAAAATTGAGGCACCCTATATTAATTCATCAATCCTCCCTTTTATATCTCTAACTCCTTTAACTTTCCCAAAATAAATATTAAAGGTATTTCTTGCCTTTGTAATTTATTGCATAATTTTTGATATTCAAATTGTTTAGGAATTCCAGTAAAAGCTCTCTTTAAAAAAGTAAGACAAATTCCCAGCTAGAGAAATAGCTTATTGTAATCCTCTTTAATAGGACATAGAAATCAAGGGATATGCTTAGAGTTTAAGGAATTGAAGTGTTACCTAACTTGTTAGTCAAGGTTAGGTAAATGTTTAAAACATTTTTAAGCATTCAGATCTGCTTCTGTGGGTTAATTCTCTTATACATGCAGTCGACCATCTTGCAATTTAGAAGGCAAACCACCAGATCAATATAAGGTGGCTGAGAATGCTGAGGGAACTTTTGAAAAAATTACCCCCATGTGTTTCCCTTTTTAAAAAAAGTGGAATGAGTATGTAATTTATAATTTACCTTCCAAATTTATTGTATCAATCAGGCAGTTTTATTATAAGAATCCTATATTTTATTCCTTGAGTTTGGCCAAAAAGGTAATTTTATTGGCTATGTCCTAAGAATATCTTGTCGTCTTTTTCTTCTGAACCTCTGTACCCACCTTGACTTTGATCTTTAATAACTAGTCCCCAACTCAACTGTTTTTCTTTTTAATCTGACCCAATATCCTCTTACTAAATTATCTTGAAATCTTTGTTTCTTTGAAATTTTATAGAATGTATTTATTCTACCATTCATTAGATCTTAACAGATATTGTTTTGTAACATAGTTATTAGTTATAATGGTTAATAATAGATAACGTTAAATAAGCTTTGTTAAATGCTTTACTTGTGCTATTTAATTTAATCATCACAGCAATCTGTGATAGAGTTGCTAGTGTGATCTCCATTTTACAAGTGAAAAGGTTCAGATCTAAAGAGTCTGAGGCACTTTCTATGGGCACAGAGCCAATGAGTTTTGGAATCAGGGATTAGCTCAGACACACACACACACAGTGTCTAATCCATGTTTGCTTTATTCTTTACAATTATCTTAAACTGAATATATGCATATATGTCTTGAGTGTAATATAAAATTAACTCTCAACTAGATGTGAATTTTCAGGTACTTTTTTATTTTAAGAACCATGGTTTCCACACCTGATTGCTTATAACTTGAAGTGTGTTAGTAAAAGAGGAGATTTTGGGTGCCAGCCTGGTGGTGCAGTGGTTAAGTTTTCACATTCTGCTTAGGCGGCCCAGGGTTTGCAAGTTCAGATCCAGGGTGCAGATCTACACACCACTTATCAAGCCATGCTGTGGCAGGCATCGCACATATAAAATAGAGGAAGATGGGCACAGATGTTAGCTCAGGGCCAATCTTCCTCAGCAAAAAGAAGAAGATTGGTGGCAGATGTTAGCTCAGCGCTAATCTTCTCCTTCAAAAAAAAAAGTGAAGATTTTGAGTCATATCCCCTAAAGATTTAGATTCAGATTCTCTGAACCTGGGTTGGAGCTCAGTAAACTGTATTTAGAAAAATACCATAAATACATCCACAGGATTACCGTCTTCCTCTAAAGAATAACAAGGAGGAAAATGTCATCTGTGGCAGCTCATTAAAGCCATTGTTTTCCCTTATTGATGCTGTCTACATGAGAGCCCTGAAGAGGGCAAGATCCCACAGAGTAATCCTGAATATGTTCTATTTCCCAAAAATGGTCCTACCTCATACCCACAAACTAAACTTTACCCTACTCTTGGCACCTTCTATGTACCGTGCTCTGGATTGGACACTTCAGCTGTCATTTCAGAGGTACCCTCTCCTAGGACACTAACGACTGCTCAGAAGCTGATATGGATGTTTTAATTTCATTTATTTATTGCCTCACAGATGTCATGTAGTGGTCTTAGAGGTAATGATTGCACATGACTTCCTTAGGTCTTTTCAGTGAGGTCTCAAAATCAACTTTAGTTACCCAGTTCCAGATATTGATTTACTCTTCTTAGAAATCTTGGGATCTAAATCTAATCTTTCCAAGAGTCTAAATAAACCAAATTTTATTCATCTGTGGACGTCTCACATTCTGTTCCACCTCTCTCTTCAAGGCATAAATAAATATCAAAAAATTTTACTTTATATTTATCATGCAGAATTCTTCATTAAATAACATACTTACCATGAAGTTTTAAAAAATCTAGAGCTGCATTCTATATTCCAGATTCCCTTACGTATGACATCATACTTGTTCTGCAACCGCACTTTCTGTCCAGTAGAAATTTAACGTGAATCATGTATGAAATTTGAAATTTTCTAGCAGTTGCATTAAAAAATAAAAAGGAAACCTGAAATTAAGTGTAAAAAATTTTAGCTAAATATTTCTAACATGTTATAATTTCAACATGCAATCAATATAAGAACAACATTAATGAGATAGTTTACATTTTTTTTGTATTAAGTCTTCAGAATCTGGTGTATTTTTTTATAGTTACAGTACATCTTGAGTTGGATGCTAAATTTTCCTCAGAAATGCTTGATCTGGATACAGATTTCGTAAAATTTGCAACTGAAAAAGTATGTCCGCCTATCCAAGTTTTTTCAAACATAATCTAACATTTTCTAATAACTGAAATGACAGCTTCTAACTTTAAACTTAGATGGTTAAAATTAAATAAATTAAAAATTCTGTTTCTCGGTCACACTAGCCACATTTCTAGGGGTCAATGACTCCATGTGGCTAGTGGCTACCATGTTAGACAAAGTAGCTCTAGGAACAGACTGTATATTTTTAATTATTGGGCTCACATGGTATGTGATTTTTGTGAAATGACAATCTCTTTGAGACTCATTTGGCTCATTTATACTACTCGGTTAATAATGTAACTATTCAATTGGGTTGTTGTTATACTTAAGTGAGAAAACACAATGCATTCAGTAACCATCATGGTCATTATACTACATTTAGACCAGTGGTACTTACCCTCTTGCTGGTAATGGCTCCTTTGAAAATCTAGTGAAAATTGCCATCTGTCTCACATTAGACACATACACAGCATACACCTATTTGCATATAACTTCAACAGATTCAGGGCAGCTGCATGAAGTCCATTGACACCTGCCTTAAGCATCTTTACGCCCCAGGTTTACAATGCTTATTTTTTATTAATTGTTGTATATATTCAGTCACCAGTACCCCATTATTCCCCTTCATCATTTGTGACTATGTCATGGAGCCATTAGAGGAAATGAGTTCATGTTGACCAGGAGGTTATTTATCAATATCACTCTAAATCATTTAATTATGCTTCAAGATCTCATTTGTTTTCCTCTATATTTACCTTTTATGCTAATTTCTGGTGCAGAGGAAATGCTTCTTATTTACCTGACATATAAATGAATGTTGGTAATTGAAGATGAAATTCAATTAGTCTTGTACATAAAAGAAATATTATGTTACTTAGTTTTCACAAAATTTTTGACTAATTATTGTTAAAGCAGCTATATTTCCAAAGCAAGTAATCACATATAATAAACACAAACAAGACATTTTTTGCTTATTTTTTAACTAGAATCACTTTTTTTTTTTTTTTTGAGGAAGATTAGTCCTGAGCTAACATCTGCCTCCAATCTTCCTCTTTTTGCTGAGGAAGACTGGCCCTGAGCTAACATCCATGCCCATATTCCTCTACTTTATATGTGGGATGCCTACCACAGCATGGCTTGACAAGAGGTACCATGTCTGCACCCGGGATCGGAACCGACAAACCCCAGGCCACCAAAGTGGAACATGCGCACTTAACTGCTGCGCCACCAGGCCAGCCCCTAGACACACATATTTTTGAAGAATTCCCCAATAGCAAATACATTGACATTTAATAACCTGCCCTGAAAATATGTATACTGCATAAAATATGACATTCAAATTGGTTAAAAATGTAAATAATCTCAGAAATACGTTTAAGCAAAAAGCGATAGATATTAGTCTTAAATGAGTAAAATTTTAGATTAAAAAAGTTATAAAATGCTAAAAGTGACTATTTATCTTTATTCTAAAGCAGAGACAACTGCAAAATCTAAGAGTTTAGGTTAATTCTAGGTGCTAAGCTTTTAGGAGCCAGATAATAGGGAGGCCCTATGGTGGGGTTGAATTCACAATGCTTTGGAAGTCAAATACAATGGTTTGTTTCTGTAGACATATTCTAGTTCTGTGGTCTGGATAATGTATTTCCTCTCTCTAAGCTCTGCAATCTTCTTTCTTTTGTATATGTGGGGAAATAAAACAAAATTCAACTTTATTCTTTGGTTGCTTTCCCAAAAAAATAAATGAGACACAGGCCGGCCCTGGTGGCCTAGTGGTTAAGTTCAACATGCTCCACTTTGGCAGCCCGGGCATGGACCTATACCACTAGTCTGTCAATGGCCATGCTGTGGCGGCAACTCACGTACAAAATAGAGGAAGATTGGCATCAGATGTTAGCTCAGGGCAAATCTTATTCAGAAAAAAAATTATGAGATACAATATGTGAAGTACCTGCTTATAATGAGTGCTGAATAAAAAATCTTGTTCCCTTTCTCTTTCCTTCCACATTCTATCCTTAACTTGTTGTCAAATTAAATAACAACATTCCTTTGGTGGCTGTGCAGGGGGAACCAGAGATATCATTGCAGAAACATTTCTTAAAAAGGGAGAAGTAAAGGGCACACGTTGACAGTGTCCCCTATGATGCAAGATGTACCCCCTACAAACAACAACAACAAATAGTGGTCTCCTTCTCTTTTCTTGCATTCCCTTCCTGTAGAGTTCGAAGATGTCAAATTCTATTGATTTAAGAAGCCAGTCAGATAGCCTAATTGTATGAAGTAGCATGATATCAAATACAGACGTGTTTTACAAACTGTGGCAAATCAGAGCATGCATGCCGTTTGCATGTTGCATTAAAGGCATTCAAATTCAGATATTTAAAAATAATTTCTGTGGCAGAAATAAAAACAGCCAAGTATGTAGCCATCATTTTGCCACTTCACAATCAAGAGGTGTGCATGTCAGGCTCTCAAAATGTGTAAAGTTCAAAAGAACAAATTTATGGTTAACATTGATATCTGCAGGGTTTGTGGTCATTCTAGATATGTACCGAGGTAGTATGGCCTGTTAGAACTCATCAAAACTCTAAGTTAAGGCACTGGGCTGCCCAACAAACTGTAGTTCCTCCCCTTGCAAGTGTGTGGTCTTTGGCAGATTATTCAATATCTTCTATAAAATGTGATAGCAATAATATACCTAAGGCATGGGATTTTTGTGAGGATAAAAGAAATTAATACCTATAAAAAATGTAAAGCAATACCTAGAACTCAGCAAGAACTAAATAAATATTGTCTCATTTTTATTATGTACATTCTTAAAATCATTCCCACCTTAAAGAAACCCTAATACATCCAATTACTCTGTTTTTATTCTAATTAGTCTAGGCTACCGAACTAGAAAAAAAAAAAAATAGGGCAACATCAGGACCACTCTTATAGGATGGTCTAGATGGTAAAGTATCATTTGATATAGATTTGATTGTATGTATTTATTTGTTTCTATAGTTGATAGAAGTCTGCGCATCTGGATGCCATTTGAATGTCTGTCTGACATAAGTTCTTAGAAGGAAGCTCTTGTGTGCTCTGCACAGTCTAAAAATACAGGGTGTGTTGGGTGTAGGAATTTAGCAATGTAACAGCAGCTCTGTTTTGTTAAGATTACTCCATGATTCATTGTTGTAATGATGGTAATTATATTTATAGCTACCATGCTTAAAACTTTCTAGAACTATACTGTGTAGAATGAAATAAGTAGAATGGAGGAAAACTAAATGTTTCACAAAATGAAACTTTCCACAATGATACTTAAGTTATCAATAAAGAATTGTAGTGCTAGAAGGAGCCTTAAAATACTGTTATTCTTTTTAATAATAACCAAAGAAGATATTGCTTAAACTTTCCCGGGGCCTCAGAGTATGCACAATTCCAAAGCACAGATTTATTTTTAAAATAAATCCTTCCCCACATGATCTAAATATCTCAAATATCGTGTTTCTTGATTGTCATAAGGTTAAACAAACTAGAAATCAAATTACCAACAAAACATTAATGGTAAAAGATACCATTGACAGTGAAAAGGCACACCACAGACGGGGAGGAGATATTTGCAATGCATATCCCAACAAAGAACTCATGTCAAGACTATAAAAGAAACCCTACAATAAAAAAAAAAAATGGGGAAAACTCTTAACTGGTCACTTCACCAAACAGGGTATTCAACTGACCGATAAGCCTATGAAAATGTGCATAATATTAATCGTTGAGAAGATGTAAAATAGAACCACAATGAGAAAAATTTTAAAAACTATAAGATATCTCTATATACCTACCAAGGGCTAAAATTAAAGAGAGTGAGAACATCACATTTTGCCAAGGATGCAGAACAACTGGAACTTCATATATTGCTCGGATGTAAGAAAAATAATACAATCATTTTAGAAAACTTTTTGCAGTATCTACTAAACTTAAATATATACTTACCCTATTATCCAGCAATTCCAACATAAGGTAAATATTCAAGAGAAATCAGTGCATAAGGCACTTCAAAAATGTTCATACCAGCTTTATTTTATTAGCCTAAAACTGGAAATAACCCAAATATTATGAAGAGTAGAATGGATAAATAAACTGTGGCATAGTCATAAAATGAAATACAGCCTGAAACATAAAAAGGGTGAACTGCCACCATACAACATGGATGAATCATACTGACATCATGATGAGCTAAAAAAGCACGACAGAGAAGACTACACCGTGTGTGATTCTATTTATGTGAATTTCCAGAACAATTAAAACTGCTCATAGTGACAGAAGTCAGAATAGCTGGAACCTCTGAGGTTGACTGGAAAGGAAAAAAAAGAAGCCTTCTGAGAAACGTTTTTTATGTGGATCCAGGTGGTTATACAGTTGCACATATTTGAAAAAGTCACTTAAGATTTGTGCACTTTTCTATATCTGTGTTATATTTTAAAAAAATACTCTCTACACTGTGACTAAACAATGAACATGAATAATCTTCTCATACTTTAGCAAAACAATGGGCAAGACGACTGAAAGAGAAGACTTTCACATGGGAAATAAACTGATTTTATGTAAAAGAAGATCAAATGCAGGGTTCTTCATTGTTGTTGTTTGATTGTTGTATTATGCTGGTTTTTTAATAGATAAACTTGATTTATTTGGAATTTAAACAGGAGATTTGTCTACTTTCTCCTACTTTTTAATTTACTCAATCATTTCTTTATATAAGTATGGGTTCACGGTTATTTATTTTATACTTTGGGGTTAATCTACTACAACATTATTTTGTTACTCAAATTGTACAGTTTTGGCTATTAGTAGCTTTTCTTCAGTTGTTCTCTTTGAAAAACCCTCATCATTGTGGAGATTTTTTTGTTGATGTTTTTCTTTGTTTGATTTTTAGCACTTTTATACTTTCTGGTACTGCAAGATGCTCCAAGAAAGAAGTAATTACATTTTTTTAAAGTGCTGATGGTATTATTAAGGTCAGGGCTATTTAATGCATATAGACAATACTCCTAACTCAGGCCAGACTTATTGCTAAAAAGGCCATTATAACAACTGCCATAAAGAATCTGGACAGAGATTAGAGATGTTAATAACTGTGTGTTTTATTTAAGTCAATGTGATATGAGGAGCTGTGATTGATGGAGGAGGAGCTTTAAAAGTCTTGTTTTACTTATGGAGAGATATTAATAACTTAATTAAATATGTTCTTTCTAAGAAAATGTGCTATAAAGAATGTGATTGATGGATAAGAGCTTTTAAAAGTTTTGCTTCACCTCTAGACTCACATTATAGTTTCAGTTAAACTATACACCCTCAGAGAAGGCAACTTTCTTGGGAGAAGGGAAGACTTTTACATGCAAATCAGTTTCTGTCTCATTACATCTTTTCCTAGCAAATGGTTGTTAGAATTTACTGTTTCGTCGAATAGTCTTCATGTGGAGGTAAAAGTGCCACAGAAAGAAAGAAAATGAATGGATTTGTTCAAGTGATAACAATAATATGAAATTATCTCTGCAGTGTTATAATCAAGGTGGTTCTAACGGGTGCACCTGAATCTGTAATGCATCGTAGAAAAAGAACTATTCATATAAATAAAGACCAGTTTAATTGTTGACAAAATATACTTCCAATTATTTTCTAAAATAAAAGAGAAAAAATGAAGAGAAAAATTTGTATAGTTCAACTCAAAGAACATAGATGAAAGGATTCTCTCTTTATTATTACTGTTTGAAAACTCTTATTTTCTCTGCAACCTGATTTATTTCCAGTTTCCTATACAATATTCTTCTATGTCATTTTCCATGTGAAATCTTTACGTCTCAAACAACCCATCCAGTCATTTTAATGACATATCTCTGCTTCTAATTCATGTGGTTGTCGTGAGTACCTTGAGTGGTTCAGCTTTTATGTTCATGTGGTTTTTGTATAGAAGTATGTTGAATAGCAAAAAGCACATTTTTATGCACTTAAGACTTGTTTCTCAAGCTATTTTCTTGAGAAAGCATTCTAAGAGTTTTGAGCAACTACCTCCCAATAGGAATCAAACTAGGCTTTGTGAGCACCTTTTTTCCACTCCTGAAACTCCGTCTTCCTTTCCTTTTATTCCCACTCCTTCCTTTCCCTTCCCTTTCCTCCTCCCTTCCATCCATGCATGCGTATTTATTGAGCACTTACCATATGCTGAACCTTGTTGTAGTCCCCCACCCCACTATAGGTCTTCAGCACCAGTTAAAACTGAACACAAATTGCCCTAGATACAGCCACCCATGGAGTCAGCTGTGCATTCTTTGGGCTTGAATGATACTGCACCAAGTACCATATGTAGTATCTTTCTATCGTTTCTGTTGCTATGTTCACTTTCTGGTTATTGCTGCTGATTTTTAAACATTGTTGCCATCCTCCATGAAGCCCCAGTCTTAGAGACACTTCTCTGCTCTGCTGAAGTCACAAGATATTGTTTTCCATGGTGGACCCAAAATTTTGTGCCCTCTGTATCAGCTGGAGTTTTTTTTTTACCTATCCTGGGATAATATCAAGTCATTTGATGAAGGACGATTAGGGAAATTTTCTTTCTCAGTCTTGGAATCTAGAAGTTTGTTTAACACGTTTTCCCCAAGCAGGAATTCAGATCTCAGACTCTGTTAATACCTCCAAATCTTTTTGCACTTTTTCCACCTCTTAACAGATGTTACCTCAGTTTTTATGTCTTTTAGGCAAGAGCACAAATTTAGGTTCAACCCTAGAAAATTTTGGGGCTCATTAGAGAAGGAATTTCTGAGAAATGGGATTGAGGTAAAATTTAGATTCCCATTGTTTATTCTGTTACATATCTTACTTGCAAGATTAAACATGGTTGGTCCCATATCCATATTTTGGTCCAGAGGGACAGAACTGTGTCTAATTCATAGAATGAATCCACAGAGTGAAATCAAACATGTAGATCTTCTACAGAATTGGCCTGATCCCAGAAATAAAACAAACAATTCAAGAAAAGGAAAATATGGCCTCTCTCCAGTCCAAGACTTCAATGGAAATCCAGGAGGCACTGGAAAGAATGATTTTCTGATCTAGCCCAGAAACAGATTGAATTTCTAACTATAGCTTATAGTTAGAGTCTTTGTTGTGTAACCTTTCTCTGCACTGTCTGTTGTCCTCACTTTAGTGTGAATGACATTAAGAAAAAACCTCAAAATGCTGTTGTCTGGCAGCTGGGCCCTTGTTTCAGAATTCCTGTCGGTAGGTGCAAGTTAGATTGTTCAATACGATGGAGCACAGAAGCAGTCATGTCAGAGCTAATAGGAAGTGATGTGGCTTCCTTTCTTCACAAAGAAAAAGATAAAAGGGAGACTAAGACTCTTCCACATTTTAGTTCTAATTTTATATAAAGAAGAATAAGGGCATGGGAAATTATAAAAGGTAAGATGCATATATTTAATTCACATTTATTGAATGTTCATTTTATGTCTATAATATATTAGACGTGGGGAATAAAAAATTTCAACACAAATTAAAACATAATTCCTGGCTTTGAGGAGATATATAGATTATTAGAATTTATGTATTTTGGTTTCTGAATTACAATTGTGATATTATGCTATATATAGATTTTAATTTCAGCAAGTGTTTTTCTTCCTGATATGATTAATATCTCTCTTAATATTTGTTTATTCTTGTTGTCTTTAGGAGATAGTCAACTTCAACTGTCGGAAACTAGTGGCTACGATGCCTCTTTTTGCTAACGCGGATCCTAATTTTGTGACTGCCATGCTGAGCAAGTTGAGATTTGAGGTGTTTCAACCTGGAGATTATATCATACGAGAAGGAGCTGTGGGTAAAAAAATGTATTTCATTCAACATGGTGTTGCTGGTGTCATCACAAAATCCAGTAAAGAAATGAAGCTGACAGATGGCTCTTACTTTGGAGGTTAGTAAAAAGGAGAATGCAACTGAGATGAAATCTAAGTTTCTCGTGATATGTGTCTTTATCAGAATTTTGGAGATGTCCGAATCTTTATTTGTCGGTTTTGAATATGGGCTTGTGTCTGAATTCTGATAAAAGTGTCTCACATTTCTGTGCCACGTGTTCACTGCATGTGCATTTACTACTGTATCAGTGAGACTATCGTTTCATCCTCTTAAACTGGAACCAACTAACAGTGGCTTAAACCAGATGGAAAGCATATTTTTCTCTCATGCAGAAGTCCCAGTAGGGTCAGATGGTTCTCCCAAAGACAGTTTTCAGGAACCCAGATTTCAGTTTGTTTGTTTGCCATCTTCTAGAGTGTTTTTCTCATTTATACAAGAGGAGCTGATTCCTTTCTATCATGGTTCAATATATGGCCCTCAGAAGGTGGAAAAGGGGACAGAGGAAGCGAAGAGTGAGCAGCTTCCCTTTAGATGTGTGCCCAGAATTGCCAACATCACTGCTATTCGCATCCGATTGGCCAGAATTTAGTTACCAGGGCACCTCTAGGTATAAGGGAGGCTGGGAAATGTAGCCTCTAATTGAAAGGTATATTAGCCAGGGTTCTCCAGAGAAACAGGACCCTTAGGATATATATACCCCAAAGGAGATTTATTATGAGGAATTGACTTATGTAAATATGGAGACTGACAAGTTCTATGATCTGCCGTCTGCAGGCTGGAGACTCAGGAAAGCCGGTGGTATAATTCAGTCCGATATCAAAGACTAAGAACCAGGGGAGCTCTTGGTTTTTAAAGTTTCTTAGACTTTCCTTGTTTTTGGTGAACTTGACAGTTTTGAGGAGCACTGGTAAGGTATCTTACAGAATGTCCCTCAATTAGGATTTGCCTGATGATTTTCTCATCATTAGATTGGGGTAGGATTTTGGAGGACTGCTATTTGGAAGCTAGTCACTACGCACAGCCCACAACTAAGGACTGGGGAATAACGCTCCACCTCCTTAAGGGCAGAATATGTACATAAATTATTCGAAATTTTTTTAAACAGAAAACTTATTTACTCTCTCACATTTATTTGTTTATTAAATCCTTTTTTTATATCAGTAAAGACTCATGGATATTTATTTCATAATTTGGGTTATAATCCAATACTACTTTATTAATTATGCTGCCCAAATTGTTCCAGCTTTGGGCATTTGAGCCTCTTTCAGTTGGCCCATGTGTACCTTTGAAATATCCCCATTATTGAGGGTTTGGGGTTTTTTTAAGATTTTTTCCTATTTTCTAGCACCATGAGATGTTCCAGGCTCATCTTGTATATTTACTACCCTGTCTTAGAATCAGCCATTTCTCCAAAGATCCCTGGTTCCTTTGATTGGATGGTGGTTTTAGAAACTAAGAGCTGGACACTAGATGTGCTCATTGCTACTGGACTATAATTACTTTTAGGCCCTCTCCACTGATAAGGCAAAGATATACATATATATATGTATTTACTAACCTGTATATATACACATATCTATAAATATTTTTAAGTGTAGCCATCTATAACCATATTAAGCTAAATATGAGTCCATACTTGTATTTCCAACTCTAATGCATTACCACCTGGATTATTCTAGCCTCCTTCCCTTGCTTATCTGTAATACTCCACTTACTCCACAGTAAGAAATCTGTTTCCCACAATCGCCCATCCATCTACTTTAGTTGTCCAAGTCTAGTATACATGTATAGTGGTTTTAGAATTGCTAATGCATACATCCATGGGAAATAATTTTATCAACTAGAGTACAAGTCTCGTGTCCAATTCCTTTTGCCTCTCCATTCATTTGCAAAGACAGGTCAGCATCTTATTCCGTTCAATGAGATTGTTTCATACATTTGTAATACATTTATTTTCTTTTGTTGTATTCTGCATTCCATCCTGAGAACTCCTGACTTTGTAAATTATTTTTTTGGTTTGCATACCATAAGATTTAATTTTTGCACTGTAAAGTTTTACAGGTTTTGACAAATGCTTACTGTCTTGCATTCACCATTATGGTATTATATAGTTTTACCACCTCAGAAAAGTCTTTGTGCATCAACTATTCAACCTTTCCCTGCTCCCAAATCTATGGTAACCACTGATCTGTTTACTACCTCAATAGTTTTGCCTTGTCTAAACTATCATATAATTAGAATCATATAGTATATAGTATTGTTTTTTTTAAATGTCAAACTCCAATTGTTATTTTCTGTACTACAGGAAATTGAGTTTTGTATGTTAATCGTTGATCCAGTGACTATGCTATACTCACTTATGAGTTATAGGATTTGGGTCAATTCTTTGAGATTTTCTTTATAGACAGTCCTGTCATCTACAAATAGAGCCTGTGTTATTTCTTCATTTCCAATCCGTATACCTTTTATTATCTTTTCTTTTCTTATTTCACTGGCAAGGACTTCCAGTACCATGTTGAATTGGAAAGGTGAGAGTGGACAGAGTTGTCCTGATCTTTCATTAGTCCTCATAGAGAATTTTTTCCTCATAATTTTAGAGTAAGCATCCACTTTCTCACTATTAAGTATGATACTATTTGAAAGTTTTTTTATAGGTATTCCTTATCAAATTGAGGAAGTTCACCCCTATTACTTTTCTGAGAGTTATTGGTTTTTTTAAATCATAAAAGGATGTTGCATATTGTCATTTTTTCAGTGCCAATTTTGTGATCATATGTACTTTTTCTTCTTTAGCCTGTTGTGGTAGATTACATTGATTGAATTTGATTTTGAATGTTGAACCAGCCTTGCATGCCTAAAATACATTTTTAATGTACAAAAAGTGCAGTAAAATGTGTGAAAATTGTTGGATTCAATTATATAATATTTTTATCACAAATTTTATATCTCTGTTCACAAGAGACACAGCTCTGTACATTTTCTTTCCTGTAATATGTTTTTCTGGTTTTTGTATTAGGGTAATTCTCACTTCAGAGAATGGAATAGGAAGTGTTCTCTCTGCTTCTATTTTCTGGAAAAGATTGTGAAAAGTTTGTATCATTGCTTCTTTAAATATTTCATAAAATTCACTAGTGAAAGCATCTGCTTATTCATATTTTGCAAGGCTACTAATTATTGATTCAATTTCTTTAATAGATATAAGGATATTCAGGTTATCTACTTCTCATTATGTGAGTTTCATTAGTTTGTGCTTGCAGGAATGGATCCCTTTCATCTGAATTATTAAATTTGTGGGCATAGAGATGTTTGTAGTATTCTTTAATTATCCTTTTTAATGTTCCCAGGATCAGTAGTGATGATCACTCTTTCACATTGGATGTTGATAATTTGTTTCTTCTCTCATTTTGTTTCTTGACTAGCTCTCCTAGAAAAATTTTTTGAAATCTTTTCAAAAGCTAGATTTTGCTTTCCTTGGTTTTCTTCACCATTTTCTGTATTCAATTTTATTGATTTCTGCTCTGATTTTTATGATTTCCTGATTCTTCTTGCTTTAAGCTTAAATTACTTCTTTCCCTAATTTGCTAAGATGAAGCTTTGATTATTGATTTTATATATTTCTTCCTTTCTATATATGTATTTCATGCTATATGCTATAAATCCCTCTCTAAGCATTGCTTTTCCTGCCTCCCAAATATTTGATGTCATAGTTTAATTTTCTCTAGTTCAAAATATTTGTTTAATTTATGTTGAGATTTCTTCCTCAACTTATGTGCTATTTAAAGTGTTTTATGGGGCCAGCTCTGGGGCACAGCTTTTAAGTTCGCATGTTCCGCTTCGGCAGCCTGGGGTTTGCCGGTTCTGATCCCGGGTGCAGACCGATGCACCACTCATCAAGCCATGCTATGGCAGGCGTCCCACATATAAAATAGAGGAAGATGGGCACAGATGTTAGCTCAGGGCCAATCTTTCTCAGCAAAAAGAGGAGGATTGGTGGCAAATGTTAGCTCAGGGCTAATCTTCCTCAAAAAAAAAGAAAAAAAATGTTTTTTCAATATTTGGGGATTTTCCAGCTATCTTTCTGTTGTCAATTTCTAGTTTAATTCTGCTGAGGCATGAGAATTTATTTTGCATGATTTCCATTACTTTTTATCTGCTAACTTGTATTTTATGGCTCTGAATCCTGGTGAATGTTCCATGTGAACTTGAGGAAAATATGTATTCTGCTATTATTGTATGGAGCATTCTATAAATGTCAATTAGATCAAGTTTATTGATGATGCTGTTCAGGCCAACTATATCCTTGCTGGTTTTTGACCTGCTTGATCTATCAATTACTAAAAGAGGGGTGTTGAAGTCTCCAATTATAATAGTGAATTCATCTATTTCTCTTTGCAGCTCTATTAGTTTTTTCCACATGTGTTTTGACATCCTATTATTGGGTGCATACATGTTTAGGATTATTATATCTTCTTGGAGAATTGACCCTTTCATCATTGTATAATACCCTGCTTTATGCAGGCAAAATTATCTGATAATTTTTCTTGTCCTGAAATCTGCTTTGTCTGAAACTAATATAGCTACTCTAGCTTTCTTGTGATCAGTATTAACATGATATATCTTTCTATAGCCCTTTGCTTTTTTTTCTTTTTTTAATTGTGGTAAAATGCACAAACATAAAATTTGTCATCTTAGCCATTTTTAAGTGTATGGTTCAGTGGTATTAAATACATTCATAATGTACGACCATTACCACCATCCATCTCCAGAACTCTTTTCATATGGTAAAACTGCAACTCTATACCCATTAAACAATAAATCCTATTCCCTTTTTCCTCCCAGCCATTGGCAGCCACCATTCTATTTTCCATCTCTATGACTTTTTACTACTCTAAGTACCTCACAGAAGTGGAATTGTATAGCATTTATCTTTTTGTGACTGGCTCATTTCACTTAGCATAATGTCTTCCAGGTTCATCCATGTGATAGCATATGTCAGAATTTCTTTTCTGTTTAAGGCTTAATAATATTCTATTGTATATATATACCACATTTTATTTATTCATTCATCCTCTGATAGATAACTGAGTTGCTTCCATATTTTAGCTATTGTGAATAATGCTGCTATGAACATAGATATACAAATATCTCTTTGAGACCCTGTTTTCAATTCTTTTAATTATATACCCAGAAGTGGAATTGCTGGATCATATGGTAATTCAATTTTTAACTTTTTGAAGAATGCTTGTACTATTTTCCATAACAGCTGTACCATTTTACATTCTCATCAACAGTGCACAAGTGTTCCAATTTCTCCACATCTTCATCAACACTTATGTTTTGTTTTTTGATAATAACCTTTCTGATAGGTGTGAAGTGGTATCTTATTGTAGTTTTGATTTGCATTTCCCTAATGATTAGTGACATTGAGCATTTTTTTTCATGTGTTTATTGGCCATTGGTATATCTTCTTTGGAGAAATGTCTGTCCAAGTCCTTTGCCCATTTTTGAATCAGGTTGTTTGTTGCTAATTTTTAGGAGTTCTCTATATATTTTGGATATCAATCTTTTATCAGATATATGATTTGTAAATATTTTATCCCATTTTGTAGATTGCCTTTTTAATTCTGTTGATAGTGTCTTTTGATGCACAATTTTTAAATTTTCATGAAGTCTAATTTTTCTAATTTTTCTTTGATTGCTGTGCCTTTCTTTGCCAAGAAATCATTGCCAAATCCAATGTTGTGAAGATTTGCCCTATGTCTTCCCTATGTTTTATTCTTTGAATTCATTCAAAGGGAACAAAGACTTCCAAGCATGTCAGAACTAAAACCAGAAGTTCCCTTATATTTGTTTAATCTCTAAATCTATAACATATCTCTTTTCTTCTTCTTAATACTGTTCTTTTCTATTTTGTCACTTTTTTAATGTCTCATTTACATTAAATATTTATTATTTTTGTGGTCTTTTCAAAGAAAAAGTTTTTATTTTTATTTCTTTTTTATTTCAATAATTTATGCATTTTTTTCTTTTTGAAATCTTTTCTTCCATTTCTTTAAATTTTTTAGTTTTTGCTTTTTGTCTTTAAGCTTCTTGAATTAAAGAAAGTAGTATATTTATTTTTAACCATTTTCATTTGATGACTGTAATTTGAGTACACATAAATCTGACTATACTGTTTTGGCCAAACTCCATTGCATTTTTTTATATAGTGATTTATTATGTATTATTTCTAAATAGAGTGCACTTTAAGTCTAGATTTATTATGTAATACATGAGTTATCTTTTATTTAAATTATTTTCAAAAATTTTAAATGGAAACTTTTGGAGAGGGGATGGTGGGGAGAAAGAAGCCCATGTTTGAATAGGAGAATTACAGAATATCAGATATGTTAAAAGATAAATTGTATTGATAATAAGTGATGAATAAGAAAGATGATAAGATTAAAGGAGATTTATTTTAAGAAGAGTGAAATGTTCTACAATTACTAAACAGCTATAAAAATTAAAATGTAATTCTGTACAGAATATATATATTTTCTCCATTCTCCTAAATGTCTTAAGACGTAAATGATCAACTCTAAATTTAGCTTTATAAAATTTCCAGTGTAGGCATCCCACGTTTCAACAATGTAACAAATATTTCCCCTATAATTTATTCCTATAAGAGTCAAATATCTGCTTATTCAACCCAATCACTTCAATAAGAAATTCTGTAAAATAATACTTTGTTTTGGTTCACTACTTTCAGCTTTATTTGCATTTTCACTATGATGACCTGAAGTGGCTGTTAGTGGACCTCAGGGTACTGAAAGCACAGTCTTTGATGGACAGTTTATGGAAAAAAAATAGGTCTGCATTGCTTTCCATTCTCTGACACATAACAATTGATGTTTGTTTGATTTAAACACCAGAGAAGATAATGAAAGGCAGTTAGAATCTAACAATAATAAATTGTACTTATGTAGCATGTTAGAATTTATAATTCATACCTCTTTAAGTATTTAATATAAAATTTTGAAATGAATAGATTTCTGTAGTATACTGATTTTATATTTGGGTAAGCTGCGTGTGGCGAGTTCATAGTATTGTTAAGAAGAAGAGCCAAGCATCAATTGAGGAATGCTCATTCCACTCTTCTAAACTGTCCGAGTTAAATAAACATAATCAGTGCACATAGCAGACTCCAAGTAAAAGGTGAGCAAAATAGTAAGATAAGGAGACTTATTCAAAGAAAGATCAAATTCAGAGTTTTGTATCCTGTGCCAACTTGATTTATTTCTACAATAATACATGATGATGTTTCTAGATCAGCACAGATTTTTTTTTAACCCAGAGAAGATTTTTGGTTTTTGTTTTTGTGTGTATGTGTTGAGGTCGGGGAGACGGTGTGTTAGATCAGCTCATCACATTCAGCACTCTCACTAACAGAGGGCCCAAGTAACCTTCTAGGAGAGAGAGTGTGAGAAAATGAACACAGAATAAGTACCTATTGTGTATTAGGCACATTCATGGGTCCTGGGGATACAGCATTGAGCAAAACAGACACAATTCCCCACAGTCCTGGAGTTATATTTTAGTGGGTACTTATTTTAGACAGAAGAATTTAATAGAGAAACCTGGAAATTGCTGAGATATTGACACCACATTATCAGATGGTGATAAATGCTTTGGTGAAAGTTAAAGCAGGGAAGCAGGATCAGGAATGCTTCCTTGCCCATCCGGCCATATGGGATTAGAGTTTGGGCATGTGGGATTGCCTGGGAGTCCCAGGCTTCCTGTTGAGATTGATGGTGAGTGGGCATAAAGCCACTAATGAGATTGGTCCTCATGGCTCAGGCCAAGTGGATAGTGAGGCAGTGAGTTTTGGGTGCTAAAGGAGTGAGGGTCTTGCTTGTAGGAAAAGGAGTATTTAGACTTTTCTTGACTCCTCCTATGAGGAAAATTTTATAATTCTCCTCTTGCATATGCAAAAAATGAGCCTCAGAGGAGTTAAGCAACCTGGCCAAGGCCATGTACCTGAAAAGGGACACAGCCAGCTTTCAAACTCAGCTATGAATCTGAGCCCAAGGCCTGTGTTTTGTCCCCTGTACCTCACTGCTTCCTAAGACAAGGCATGATGATCCTCTAGGATGCAAACTTCAAACGTTGCCAAGCCTTAGCTTCTCTTCAGAGCCGTCCATGGCCCTTTTATACATGCATTTATTAAACTGATTTGTAATTTATTCATGTGTTCTACTTAACCCTCCTATTAAAGTAATCGTGTTATTAATATATTCTCCACTAAGATAAAATGCCACTAATATACCTCACTAAAATTTCAAATGTGTATCTTCATATTCTAAAATTCATGATTTTAAAGAAAATCTTCTGTTTCTCTGATATAATGTTTCATTTTTGTCGTTCGTCTTTCTACACTC
The DNA here is from genome assembly GCF_037783145.1 of Equus przewalskii. Lineage (NCBI taxonomy): Eukaryota > Metazoa > Chordata > Mammalia > Perissodactyla > Equidae > Equus > Equus przewalskii. The sequence goes on from NC_091850.1 coordinate 21,578,900, forward strand.
AAGTGTCCTAATTGATTCAGTCTCTTAATTTTCCTTTCAAAACGTCTGTCCCTTCAGTTCTTATGATATAGTGATGTGAAATAAGCCTTCCAGAAGGAAACTATTTCCCATGATTGTTGCCTTTATAAATCATTTGGTATTAAATGCTGCTTAATGATGTCTAACATTTTGCCAGCCTTGAGGAGACTGCCAGGTACTTTATATAGCTAATGTGCATATTTAGGGGTTTTTTTGCCCAAAATGCATTTGGCCAGATAACAGACATCTGGCATTTTTAAATTTAGAGCCACAGATTTTAAAAACCACAGGCAATCCCTGTTTTGGTGACTATTCGTTATCTGTAAGAGGACTGAAGCATCTGCCAATCTGTAGTTTACAGTTTACCTTTAGTACATTGTACATTTATAAAAGCTGATACTGATTTTCTAGAAGGTGTGAGGAATCTGTCGATGGTAAATTCACAACTTGATTAGCTCAATTCTCCCATTATATTTAGGAGGAAGAGGAGGCAGCAGCAGAGAAAAACAATGAATCTTTTTATAGATTTTTGTTGTTTTTGTTTTCTTTTGTTTCCTCATTTGTCTCTCCTTAGACCAGGCTAATGAAATGGTTGTTTCAATACTGATAAGACAACTCAGTCAGATCTTTTCACAGGTCTTAGCCCACAAAATACCGGATAATGTACAACCTCAGGGTGAAGCTTTGCTAAGTTTTGGGGGAAGAAAGATGTTAATTCCCATCTGTATCCTCAAGTCATAGTTCTATGATTCTATAAAGTCATGTATAAATGCATCAATGCATAATAAAGGATTAGATCCGAATGTTTGAGACACAATGAAAATCAGGATGAACATTAAGAAGGCCTCTTATTTTCAAGTCATAATGTCTTTCTCTCTTTAATAAAATAGAAAAGGAGGGAGAGGCAAAAGAAAAAGTGAAAACAAAAAAGTCTTGTTACAGTTCTGAGGTTTCCTGTATTCCTGTGGTTGTTCTCAAGGGACCACCTGTTAAAGCTTTGTATAATTAGAGAGGCCAGGCCGTATCTTGAACCTACTAAAATAAAATCTGGAGGCAAGTGTACTTTTTAATTGTCATGCGTAATTCTAATTCATGCACTTCATTTAAAAAATGTGCCTCAAGCCAGCCCTGATGGCCAAGTGGTTAAAGTTTGGTGCTCTCACCACTTCGGCAGACTGGATTTGTTTCCTGGTTGCAGAACCACACTACCCATCTATCAGTTGCTATGCTCTGGTGGCGGTTCACGTAGAAGGGCTTAGAACTAAGATATACAACCATGCATTGGGGCTTTGGGGAGGGAAAAAAAAAAGTGGAAGATTGGCAACAGATGTTAGCTCAAGGTGAATCCTTCTCTGCACCAAAAAAAAAAAAGTTTCTCTACCTAGTTCCTAAATTTCAATATCCATCAAAAACTGGGAAAAGTAATTTTCATGGAAAGTATGTGGTTCTGTTGCAAGCTGAAACAAATCTAGGTTATGATTTCCTTAAGAATATAAAATTGTTTTGAATATTTTTTAAATGTTCTTTCTCCTTCTTTTGAAAACATAAATTGCTAAATTTTGATTACCAATACACTTTGGTATTCACATTTTACTTGTGTTGTTCAAATGCTCACTTTTGTAATGATAAACTTCGTATATGCTGTTAAAGGAATTTCTGGTAATAAAGAACAGATGGAAGGGCTTTTTTTTTCCGTTTTGTATGTGTAGGGGAGGAGGACATTTCCTCTCCCCAAATGGGGGTTCGTCTGGCTGGAGAACGAATTAAATTCACATGAGACAGAATAGCAAGAGAAAATTAAACAAAGCTTTATGAGGAACCATGGCCCGGGGCCTTTCTTCCCGAAGGAAGAAAGGGCACCGAAGAAGTGGGGTGCAGACAGTGGTTATATAGCCCCCAAACTGGGTGTTTCACATGTGATTGAAACGTCCCTACCACAATAGTCACAAGATTGCCCTGTCGGCACAGTGCTTGATGGACACAGCAGGTAATGGTCTGCTATCTCGGTGGGCGAGCAGGAGGCAAGTCTATGTCCGGAGCTGGGCGGTCACAGGTGAGCGCAGCAGCAATTGGTTCCTAGCCTAAGGAAAGATGCTTAATCCTTAAGGAATGCCAACGTTGGGAGGGGGAGGGAAGTCAGTTACAGGAGGTTACCAGACTAGCACAATAAAATGCAGATTTTAAGTCCTTGCCTTTGGTATTGATTAAGAGTTTTTAGAGAGAAGGTCATCTCCTTTCTTCTTCCTGGTACAGAGAGGGAAGGCACCTTTTACAGATAGAGATTTACCTTACAAATGTAAACGTGTCCTAACAAAGGGCAAGTTCCATTCCTCAGAGCCTCCTTCCCTGTCCCAGTTTATCAAAAGCAATCAGCCTCAAATAATCCTGATGCCAAAGAGACATATCTTGGGGTGGCCAATTCCAGGTCCCCACATATGCATAACTCGAGAGGTGGAAAGGAGCAGGACGTTCCATCAAGCATAACTGGAGGAAAAACTTTTTAAGCAAGATAGGTATCACCAGTAAGGATAGTCTAAGAGAAAACTACCTACTGGGTTGATGTTTTCCTTAGGGCTGCTCCTTAAAGTAAATCTGCATTAGTGATTTGAGAGTAACAATGGGCTTCTTATTTTGAAGCCCCAGATTTCCCTTTCACGCCTGTATCCCAGGATTTTCAGGAAAGGAGGCTCCAGAACTGTGCTCTTTGTGCTTTCATCCGTTCTGCAGCTATTCTTCTTTCAAGAAGTTTCATCTGCATTGTGTACTTTGCCCTTTATATGAAGAAGAATAATATCCAAATCCTTTAACAAAACTCTGTACAGTCTGGCCGAACCTATTTTCCTAATCTCAATTCATACCTTTACCTCCAGAACTCTTAAACCAACCACCCAAGACTCTAGTTCTTACTTAAGCAAGCAAAGGTTACCTTTGCAAAGACTGATCCCTTTGGTTAAAAAAAATCTCTCTGCACTCTTCAGGCTGAAGCTTTGCTTCTCATATTTTTTAAGACATCATTCAAATGTTACTTTTTTAATCTTCCTTGGGCAAATTATTTTTTCTTTCTGCTTTCATAGCACTTTGACCTTAACCTATTATTGAACTGTTTTCATTATTATTTTATATGTCAGTCTTCCATATTAGATTATGAATTTTCTGAGCTTAGGTGCTATGATTTATTTCTTCAAATTTAAACCTGCAGCACCAAAGCACAGTGCTTGAACTATCACAGACACTCAGAAAGAAATTACACAATGAGTGAATGGATGGGATGGATGGATGGATAGATTGATGAATATATTTTTTCTTGTCTCTACTCTTTATCTCTATCTTTTCTCCTATTTTCTCTCCAGGCCTAAAATAAGAAAAGCAGTCAAGCATCCCATTCACTTGGTATTATACTGTGTTAAACTCATTGTCTTTATCTCAAGATGGAAAATCAATGCAGAAAATCAATGGAAATAATAATGATGAATTGCAAACTAAACTAAATAAACAAGCCATTATCTATTTCTGAGAAATGCAGTGTTAATATTTAAATTATTTGCTATCTAATTTTAAATTACTTTCTCTGTATTTGGGATTAGGTAATATAGTTCTAGAATGGTATAAAAGCGTGTTATCTCTCCTCTATTGTTACCTTCTTGGAGATTTTCCAACCTTTGAAAAATCTTTATTTCATGCTAAACCCCAAATATAGCTAGGAGTTAATGTGCTTCATAAATGAAGCAAGTGATGCTGCTTTCCTTTCTTTCTTTCCTTCAACAAATGGATATTGAAAATCTTCAATGTTCCAGGCAGAATTATAAATATTTGTCATACAGTTGCAAATAAGATAAAACCTTAGCATTCATCAATATTATATGCTATTGGGGAGACATCCAATAAGCAAAAAATAAATGAATGCATGAAATAATTTGAAGTAGTAGTAGATGCCATGAAAAAAATAATAAAACAGAGTAATGAAAGAACAGTTGGGTAGAGACCTTAATAAAGAGAGACAGCTAGCCATATAAATGTCTGAAGGAAAAGCATAGGGAATAGCAATGGCAAAGTCCCTGAAGTGGAAACAGAGGCAGTGAGTTCCAGGATCAATAGGATGCCAGTATTGTTAGTGCAGAGAGGGAGGGTAAAAGAGATATAGGAGCTGAGCTCAAAGTGGTGTCCAGAAAAAGAACTGGTGGATATACGGAAAACGTGATGTGGTTTTAAGTCAGCTTAGTGATGACCTAGAACCCCAACTTAGTTCATGTGGGAAGTTGGTGAATAGTGAAAAAAAAGTGTAGCTAATGAACTGGATGTCCTTATAGGGTAAAAAATATTGTTGGAGTTAGAGCAATAACTTGAGCTGGACATACAAGAAGTGGTAATCTGAATGGAGATTGTGGAGTTGGTTAAGCTATTGGTAATAACAAAATCTAGGATATGACCGCTGAAATAATGGCTAAATAGGAATTTAAAAACAAAGATTATTAGTGTCATCACATCGATTTCGACTCTTAGTGACCCTGTGTACAGCAGAGTGGAATGCTGCCCGGTCTCTTTGCACCATCTTCTCACCTTTTGGTTCTATCTCAGACAGTGCTCAACTGCTATTTGTAGGGTTTTCATGGCCAGTTTTTTCAGAAGAAAGTGGCCAGGTGCTTCTTCCTAGTCTGTCTTGGTCTGGAAGTTCTGCTAAAATCTGTCCATGATGACTGACCCTGCTGGTATCGGAAATAGCATAGCTTTCAGCATCATAGCAACATGAAGCCACCACAGCATTACAACTGACAGATGGGTGGTGGTGTTCACTGATGGGAAACAAACCCAGGCCCCAGCAATGAGAGTGCCAGATCTTAACCACTAGACCACCAGGGCTGGCAAAAGATTGTTAATAGTGAGCTAATCAAAAAATACTGAAGGTAGTGTGTTAGATGAAGCATCTCCAAGCGTTCTGTTGGAGACAATGATAATATACATTGTGTGTTATGATAGAAATAATCTATATTTCAATAAAGGCCTACTTAAACCAAAATAAACCTATACTTTTAAGACTTTTGTCTTTTATATAGTATTTATACTCTTTTTTTAATTTTCTCTCCATCTCTAATTTTTCTTTGTGATTTATTTGCAACATTTATATAAAAGATGAACAGTAACTACAGGACCAAAAGATTTCTATTATACCAAAAACTTATGGAAGATTATTTTATGTCTTTATTTGTATCTTCACCCATACTATATTCCCTGATAGCTCATTTTTATTGAATAAATATTGTGGCATTGAATCTAATTTTGAAGTCATCTTTAATTGAATAATATTTCAAATAATTTTCAATTATCAAACTTCTAATAGATGATCTCTCTTTATATTTCTTTTCAGTTTTTCCAGCACAAAATTACAGTGTCTGCTCATCTTTGTTTCTCCTACAAGTTCTTAACAGACTTAGTACTTTGGTAATACCTTTCTTAGCGCTGAATAGGGTAGCATAATTCCTTTTTGGTTACTTTTTTTTGCTGTTCCTTTTTTTTTTGCTCTCCAGCCTCACATTTGGCTTTCTAAGCTTCAGTACATCAGTGCTGACTAAGATCTTCTTGCCCTACTTCAGCAGATCTGTTCATACTCCGTCACAGCCGGGGGTGATGAATGAGCTAACATTAGTAAAGTACTTTGAGTTCTTTGGATAAAAGTTGTGCAAACTATTTCTGTTGCGACACTTTCCTTAAGGATCATTATCATACTTCACTGTATTTGTGGAGTCTAGGAGAGAAAATGAGGGAGAAGTTTGTCTCTGGGTAGGTACACTTAAACAACGTGTGCAAGTACAGCAACTGCATGGAAAGATCTGGGATTCAAATTTTTATTTTTAATATTATATCATTCTCCTCTCACCTTTTCTATTCTATGTTATCAGCCCAGAGTGAGATGAAGTGAAATAAGACCATCTTTCTGTGGGAATACTAAGCGCTATATTTTGAGGCATTAGTATGTATTTGGAAGCAATTAAAAATTTTTGATGTTCTCAAAGTCACATTTTTATCCTATAACAGAGTTAACAGATATGCATATGAAACTTGCTGGGCTCTTTATTTATTTTAGGTGGGGGGGTGGCTCTTTATCATAGTGTAGTATTTGAGTTTAAAACATTGTCAAGGTCTGATTTGATAAATGCCCCAACACATACTATTTATGATCTTAGGAATCCACTCTTGGAACAGGTTCATTTGGAAGGCAGTAGTGTCATGTGGTTACTTTATGTGCCTCATTGCTGATGGACAGATGGTTGGTTCCTCACTGTGTCCTCATTTCAACTCTATCTCCAGCTTGCTCCTTTTCCACGTGGCCTTCCAATTGTGCTAAAATGAGAGACTTTTTCTTGTGTGCCCAGGTTTTACTTACTTTTAAATTTAGACCCTCCCTTCGAGTCGGAAGGTCTACCTTGCTAAAACTATACAACTGTATCAGTGATCTCTCTGACTGAACTATGCACCACAACCAATTTAAGAGATTATGTCTGAGGAATCTAGGCATATTTTATTGCTTGGTTGTTCTCCTTTTATAATATTGCAAATTAAATTATCAAATTCTATCTTTAGGAACGAAACTATAAAAAGATCAGGAAGCAGAATGATGTGGCAGAGTACTCAGCATCCACAGATGCTTTCTAAAGTCACAGAGTGACTTCCTAGTTCCATCTCTGTCAGTAGCATCCAACTGCATGTCCTCAGGCAACTTGTGTAACAACTAAAGTGTTGGGATCATCATCTGTAAAATAAGATTATTATGATAGGTACTCTATACCCTTCCAGCTCTATGATTCTGTTGGAATGGGACTCTTGGGGGCATATCCTTTTTGCCAGATTGCTTATTTTAATAGCTTTCTGAGCATCTAAGATGTCTTTTTGCCTATTCTAGAGTCCACAGTATTTTTGAAGGAAGGCTGTATGTTTCGATTGTAGTATTCTTGTTGAAGGTGTTTTCTAGGACAAGACCCTAGCATATTAAAAAGAAATGGAGGCAGGTGGTATTTGTGATTATTCATGTTCTAGTAGATAAAAATTAACTGCAACTCTTTTTCATGTGTAGTGAAAAAAATGGAAAGTGTCAGGGGCTGGTTGTGAAGCTCTTTGAAATGTGACAGGATACTGTTGGAGGGTGTAGGTGTTAGAGTCAGATCTTGAGATGCTGTTGGACCTTGAGAGTCACTGATCTTTTTCAAGCCCCTCTTTCCAAATTTGTAAAATCACGATAAAATATTATGAAGTATCCTACCTGAGGTCGGATAATAATGATTCCTGCCTCATTAGACTTGCTTAGAGGACTAGGTGATCTAACATATGTAAAATGCTTAGAACAGCACTTGGCACGTAGTCTGTGCTGTGATACTAGGTAGTAACAAAGCAGCAAGCCTGGCATAGTATAGAGCTGCAGATGCATGCATAAGACGTTACTGGGGTATTATTCATTCAGTGCTTGTGCCTGGTGAACCTAATTTTCAATTTGTATATTCTCCTGAGTAAGTGTTAGTCTTAATCCAATAGCAATGAAATTCCCCTTAAATCAATGTGTGTGAATGGTGGGAGGTGGGGAGGTGTGAGTGGAATAGATAATCTTGAAAGTTTTATTAAATTAAAGACAACTTCAACTCTGAAAAATTCTAATATTTTCACTATATACACACGTGTGCGTGCGTGGGCACGCACACTCAAGAAATAATGTTGTATGATTTTATGTAATCCAAATTCTCCAAACAACTAGTGCTTAATATGCCAGGGATGTGCTAAGTAATTTCACATATGTCATATAACTCCATATTATTAAAATAGCTACAAAAATATATGTTTACCATTTTCAATATCAATTTCCCAAATTCATGAGAAGGGAAATGGAAAAACAGACATATATTTTTCAAAAACTCGATTCTTCAGAAACATTTTTGTAATATTTAGAGTTAGGAGGGATCTAATCCATTACCTCATCCCCTTGTACAAATGAGGAGCCTGAGAGATGCATGGGCCACAAAGCTGACAGAGATAGACTTTAGGCCACTGCTCTTTGTACAGTGACAGGTGCATTCTTTCTTTTTTTTTTTCCCCTTACCATGCCCATATCAGGTAATTTTCTGCAAGTTGTTACCATTGATATTCCGTTCTAGCATTTCAGAAAACAAGGATTCTTTCTATTAGATTGAATTATGAAATGCATTGCACACAGACGTACACACACGCAAATTCCTTCTAGCCCATTGCTAAATAATCTGAATTTACTAATTCTAAACATGCTCCAATTAAGTGTGACTATTTTGACTTATCTGTTATCCACGAAAACACTTCTCCATGTCTGAATTTACTTTGAAGGGAAGAGTGAAACTACCGGTCAGAATAGTTCAGCAAAAAGCTAATGAAGTGGAAGAAGTTTAGTCACTTTAAATTGTATTTCATCACCTATTTTGCAGGGTTTAATAAATTTAATGAAATTTTTTGTATCCTTTCAAATTTAAAATTCCAGAAGTATTTAAAAAGTTTCTTTGTACCTCATACCATATGTCACCAGAGAAATACGTCAACATGTTAATGTTTTAATGGCTTTCAGTGAGTGGTTCCCTTTGTTGGGATATGTGTGTGTGCCCTAAAGAAAGGAACAGACGGTTCCAAAGATGTGTCTAAATATTCTTAATGCTAGCAAGTCAGTTAACAGCCACTCAAATTTATACAGTGATACTGGACATGAATGAGAACATTAATTAAAGTCTAATACAGATCAGACTCTTTAAAGAAACAGCATTTGAAATCTTAATTGAATTCATTGCACAATGCAATGGTTTACTTATTAATTCAGTATGTATTTATCCTTTTATTGTAAGGACTTAAAATGAGCATGTTAAAGTTCTTGTTTTCTTGGCGTTTACAAGATACTTGTCACTATAGAACAATCACAAATGCTTCCTGCCTCAACAAGAGATTGGAAATATTGTACAATTCTTATTAAATACTGAAATTATTTTATATGCATAATATGCATGCTTGTGCGAGTATTGTTATGAGTTGGAGGAGAGAGAGGAAACAGTATGACTGTTTTAACTCATAATTTCTAATAAGTTATCTGAGATGTGATATATATATACAATGGAATACTACTCAGCCATTAACAATGATAAAATTGTCCCATTCACAACATGGATGGATCTTGAAGGTATTATGTTAAGTGAAATAAGCCAGATAGAGAAAGACAAACTCTGTATGATTCCACTCATATGTGGAAGATAAACAAAGACATGGACAAAACGAACAGATTAATGATTACCAGAAGGAAGGGGGTTGGGGGTGGGCACAAAGAGTGAAGGGGTGCACCTATAATATAACTGACAAATAATAATGTACAACTGAAGTTTCACAATGTTGTAAACTATAACCTCAATGAAAAAAAATGATATAAGTAGGTAAAGCCATCATTATTATTAACATTATAAATTTGTCAATGAGACAGGAATAAAAATAGTACTTCCATGTCTTGTCTTCTATGTATCTCCCCTTTTTGTTGTCTAATTAAAAACAGAGTGATCTAGAGAAAAGTTGATTCCTAGTTTCTGAAGATCTCGGACCTGGTATAGCTTGTTTTCAGCTTCGGCGCCTTTAGTATCAGAGCATCTGGTCATAACTACATAGTTCAAAGTAAAGAAGGGATTTGAAGTAAGCCTCTTGATCATTTTGGAGTCTAAGTTTTCTGACTTGACTTCTTCTTGGTCAGGAAAGAAAATGAAACCCACAGGTGCCTGATCACTTCTTTGCATCGTGTGGACACAGCCTTACCAAGATGCTGTGTTATAGATGGAGATTCATTTTCTTACTAGACTTGGTTTCCTTGAGCTGCAACCAGATCATGTGTGGAGGGAGAAGAGAGTGTTACACTGAAGAATAATACATATTATAGAATTTCAAAATGCTTGTGCTCCAGACCAAGAATCTTACACGGAAAAATTCAGGCAAGCTAAATTATGGGAAATGACTATACTTGAGCAAATACATCCTGAAAGTATCATTTTGCATCTTGGGCCTTTATTGCAGAATATATTCTTGTTTGAGAGATCAAAAAAAGAAATTTAAAAACTTAATCATAACCTCTCCTACCAAATCTGAACTTTATTTAATTGAGTAAAAGTTTGTAGTTGTCCAAAACCTTAGTTGTGACAAATTTTCTTAACTATGTAGCTGTCTGAAAACTTAGATTTGCCTTTTTTATGCCTCCACAAAGCAATAAAGAGAGTTTATCAGAGAACGTTGGGAATGGATAGTGTCTAGTGTCTGATGCCTTATGTACAGGAGAATCATAAAATGCTGCTGAACAAACCCTAGATCATTTCTGGCTTACACCGCCGCTCTGAGTCACTCATTTGTCATAATTACCATGTTTTTGTGTGAATGTAGACTTACACCTTGCAATTTTGCTGGAGGATATGTATTATTTTAGGAAAAAAAAACCCAAAATCAACATCCCTACCATCATTAGTTGGAGCATCTTTGAGCCAATCCCTTTGTCACTAAAACTGTGAAGAGAAGGAAACTGGTGATAATTGGTCTTGGCTAAATTTTCAGATAACAACCTTGAGATTTTTCTCAGGGACCATGGAAACAAATAAGAAGCCAAAATATAGATACTTTTAACAAGAGAAAGCTGAAAAGAGTCAGGAAAATATCTAAGTGGAATGCCCTTCCAAATGAAATTTGTTGTTTTTAAAGTGTCTACGTCTATAGGAGTTCAGTAATACCTAAGAATAAACCTAATTCCCATGGGCTTCTGAGCAGGAAGTCTATAATAATATAAGAAAAGTGAAAATGAGAAAAACAAATGGCACCCACGGATGTGAAATTTCATTTCTGGCCTGGAGGATAACATTTTAGAAAGATTTCTTGGATTTTATGTTCAGTTGTGTGCATTTGCTGTCATTGGCTCACTTGTGCCTGAACCAAATGCCCAAGGCCCTAGGACTAGCCAGGGAGAGGGAAAAGGCCGACTCCACAGAAAAGAGAGAAGTGATTATTCTGCGAAAGAGATGACCCTCACGGGGCTCACTCTGCCAGTGGCTCTGAAGGAGTGGATATGCCCTCTGAGGAAAGATCCCCATCAGTAACTCTAAATGGCATTGCCGTAATTGCGTGGAATTGGACTAGAATTTGCTATAACAGCAGAAGGGAGAGAAGATGAGGTTGTGAAGATGTCAGTGAGGAACTTGCAATCAAGATCAGAGCGTCAGAAACTGCTGCGTGTTTTTTGTTTCTTTTTAAAGATTTTTTTTTTACTTTTCCTTTTTCTCCCCAAAGCCCCCCGGTACATAGTTGTGTATTTTTAGTTGTGGATCCTTCTAGTTGTGGCGTGTGGGATGCTGCCTCAGCATGGCCTGATGAGTGGTGCCATGCCCGTGCCCAGGATTCGAACTGGCCAAACCCTGGGCCGCCAAAGCAGAGCGTGTGAACTTAACCACTTGGCCGTGCAGCCGGCCTCTGCTACATGTTTTGAACTAAGGAGAAGAACATCTTTGAAGAAAAATCTAATCATTTAAACGAAAAGGATTAAAATAGACATCAAAAGTCACTGAGACATCAACAATTCTATGATTTCATGTTCTAGACAGGTGCTATCATTCTATCACATTATGTTATTTCATTTTTCTATAGCAGTTGTCATTATTCCAGTCATTTTACTGATTCAAGGTTTTCTAGATCCTTCTCTAGATTATGAGTTCCATGAGAGTAAGGATCTTGTCTTACACCTGCAACACCTAGAATGATACCTGACACAGATTAGACTATAATAAAATTTCTTGGATGGATGAATGAAGTAATTTCTTGGCTGAGTTGTAAAAACTGAACAGTAGAGGCCGGCCTGATGGCGTAGTGGTTAACTTCATGCGCTCTGCTTTGGTGGCCCAGAGTTTACCAGCAGTTCGAATCCTGGGCGTAGACCTAGCACTGCTTGTCAAACCATGCTGAGGTGGCATCCCACATACAAGAACTAGAAAGGATGTACAACTAGTATATACAACTATGTACTGGGGCTTTGGGGAGAAAAAAAAGAAAAAAGAGGAAGATTGGCAACAGCTGTTAGCTCAGGGCCAATCTTCCTCACAAAAAACATAAATAAATAAAGCAAAGCAAAAAACCCAAAACTGAACATTGGTGTGCCAAGTAAAAATTGGGATGGAGATGCAAATTGAAGTAAAGGGTGGCCTGGTTTAGAAAAGACATTACAGGGAACCACTTCTGCTCCTTCACCTCAGGAAACCCATTTCTGATGGTCTGAAATTTATCCAGTTCATTCCAAAATAAAGCATGACCCTAAATGTGGACTCGGAAAATTGATTTTAGAGTAGCATTTCCTCTTTGTTATGGAATAGAAACTTCTGGAAGTCTCACTCAGAATGTAACAGATTTAAGATTGGTTGTCTTTTCAACTTTAAATGGACCGATCACTCTTATGGGACATAGGAAGGAGGGAAGAACACTCAGAAGAGAAAAAGAAATCTCTTGTCCGTATCTTCAGATCAATGACTGTGACATCAAACGGTTCGCAGACTTAACAGTTTGATTTGAAGGTCTCTCCTCTTCTGCAGAGAAACTGCCATATGGCCTACATTGTGGTCTTTCCATTTACACAACAATTTAATATGCCTGGTTCATGATGAAATACCCGCTCCCGGCTGGGAAATTAAAGCAGCATTCAGCAACTCTCAGCAAGAAGTCTGCAGTTTGATATATTCTGTAAACTGGATTCTTCATTAGCCAAGGGAAAGGATTGGCATAGTTAGGAAACACAGTTGGACTTGTTAAAACAAGCGTTTCAGTGCACAGATGCTTAGTCTCTTTAGAGCCTTGCTTTGGATCACTTCACTCTTTCTTAGCTATCAACTAAATATATTTTTGTTTCATTTCCTTTTAATTTTTATCTTTACAGCAATTTATATGAACGCAGTTTCCTGCCTCTAAGGTATTTCAAAAATTGTTGGGAAAGAAAGGGTTTACAGTATATTAAAATATTCTCTTTTCTTCATGAGCGTCGTTTTAGTCAGCCCAGTACAATATCCATCAAGGTGGCATGGTGGAACAAGGACGTCCTCACACAGACTGAAAATCAAATGCTGGCCCTATTACCAGCTAGTATTTAGCTTTAAGTAGGTTAATCAAGTTCTTTTAGCTGAACACAGTAGTCTGTAAAATAAGGATAATACTTTTTAGGACAGTTGCAAGGAATTAATGATTATATATGTATATACGTATGTGTGTAAAAATAGCAGACTTGGTTTGGTAAAGTGGATACAGACACAAAATCAAACATTCACTTGTTATAATAGTCCATGTCTCTGTCAGCATATTCACAAGTCTACATATCTACTTAGTAAATATTTGCCATGGATGTTGTGGTTGTAGTGATTAACCTTATCTTTCAATGTCGTTCCGTTCTCCCAAGGTCTGGAACAACTCTGAAAAACTTCGTTTTCCATTAAAATTCTTTAGATAGATTTCATGGTCAAAGGAGATAGCTAGTAACATTTTTACCAATGGCAAAAACTTTTCACTCTCCTCTTTCACTTGTCTGCTTTGAATTTATTCTTCAAATTTACTACTCCAGCAAGCCTGCTCTGAACCTCCAGGCTGGTCCATGTGTCCTTCCTCGCTCTTATAGTATTCTCAGCCTATTTCTATCTTTTTATCGAATCTATTACAATTAAATTGTCTGTACTTGCCTCCTGAACTAAACCTTTTTGAATTTTGTAACTCTAGCCCATAGCCAGGGTTTTGTAGATCTTTCATAATGTGCGTCAAAATAACCATCCACACCCAGACACGTACGTGCATATACATAAACATATTTTATTTCTCATTCATCATTTGCTTCCACATTCCATATCAATGGCTCCCTAACTGATCTATTGACATAAAAGAATTTTCAAATTATTATATACTAGTCATTAAAATTAAATATTGATTATGTCATAAGTCATACTGTTATCAGCTAAATAGTAATATTTTATACTTTACCTAATTTCATTTATTCAACAAGGTTTATCGAGACCCTACTTTATATGCCAATCACTATGTCCTGTAATCAGTATGTCTTCAAGAAAGTTAAACATGTAGGAAGTCAGATATGCAGATCAGCACAATTTGATGCATTAAGGGCATAAGATGAAATTACAACTTAAGATGGAGGAATCTGTCAAAAAAAATCCTCTCTGAAGGAGGTGACACCTAACTTGAGTCCTAAAGGCTGAGTAGGAGGTAGCAGATTAAGGGAGTGTTTGTGGAATGAGCATTCCAGATGGACAGACAGCAAGTGTAAAAGCAGAGGATGGAGAAAGCATGGTGGTTTGAGAAAATGCACGTGCAGTATTCAGAATGCTTGCAATGTACAGTGGGAGGGAGTCAGTAGCAGGAGATGAGTGAATCCGCATCTATGTCTTTCCAAGAAATTAAGGTTCCATCCTCTAGGAAATGGGCAAGAACTGAAAGTGTTTAAAATGAGGAACGGAATGACCACATTTGCATTCAGGAGTAAGTATTCTCATAGAGGGAGTCACCTGTGAAAGCAAATAGACAATTAGGATTGTCTTAAAATAACCCAGACAGGAAGTTATGAGGATTTAACTGATTCTCAGCAAAGCACTAGAAAAGATACTAAAAAAAAAAGAATCAACGGAACCTACAGTCCAGCTGTTTTATGGAGAGTAAGAGAAAGGGAAGATTCACAAATGATGCCATTTTTTTGGTTTGGGTAACTGAGTGAAAAATGAGTGATGCCATTTAGCATAATAGTGAATATAGATAAAGCAAGTTTGCAAGAGTAGAGATGAGAGGAAATAAGAGATGAATTAGGTGTTGGGCTTGCTAGGCTACACATTCTAAGAATGCAAGGGTTATATGCATTATATTTACAAGTGTATCACCAACATCTGCCACATTTGCAGTTATTCAATTCATTTATTTGCCCAATATCTATTTGTTGAATTGATGAATGAGTCCCTGTGGAACAGGCAGCTTGTAAATGTCCAGGAGGATCAATAGTCTGTTTGCAGTACCAGGGACCTGCAATCATGTAATGAAGATTAAGATGACTCTGGTTCACAATAAATTAGGAAAATTGATTTCCTTTCTGAAAACTGCCACTAATGTGAGAACAGAAAAGATGATCCAGTAGCCTTGTAAGCAGGAATTCTCACAAAATGGTAAGACTGCATCTCTGTTCCTATTATAACCTGTTATAACTTATTTAATCCTCTCCGAATTTAGCCTCCTACTCCCCAGCCCTTCTGAACCAGATCCTAAAGAGAATTAAGCCCTATTGCCTTAAAGCATATATTATAAATAATGAATTAACTTAGCATGTATACATCTAGAATGGCACAAATTATATACCATCCTTGTGAAAACAGAAAGTAATCACTGAAATGATTTTCTGTTCTGTGGTTCAGTTGAGGAACTGTAGCTGAGAAAGTCCCCTCTCCTCCCCTGAACTTTAGAACGATCTACTTCCCTTAAAAAGTATTCTGAGCTATTAACAGGTAAAGCAAAGAAACTTTTGATCTCTCATTAGGGGTCCTTTTCAATTTCCTTATCTACTTCTCATAAGTTTCTGGTATTTTCATGTTTACAACACTACCATTTTGTCAATAACTATTCTATATACTCCTAGATATTTCTGTTCTCAAAATAGCCAAGTCTGTATCTGAACTTTACACCACCAGTATTCTCACATAAAATTCTGAAATTGCATAAATCTTACATAGGAGAGAGGGAACAGAGGTCCCTATCCTCTTATGTTAATACCCTAATTGTCAATTAGGCTATGTAAACAAACACTCTTGATGGAATGCCTCCAGCTGTCTGTGCTGAGGTAAGGACAATTCATCCCAGACGGTAGAAAGATACACTCCATCATTAAAACTTTATGTAGGAGTGCAAAGGGAGCTGAGATCTACTACACCTTAGAGAAAGTTATTCAGCAAGAAAGACTGGCAATGACAATAAGGAAAATAAACATAAACCTCTGACCCGGAAACTGATTACCCAGCCCTGTTTACCTCATATGTATTTTGACATTTTAATGTTAGACTAACTCAGTAGTCTGAGACTCAGGAGAAACATATGAGCTCATGATAAAAAAACAATTAGTAATAGTTATTCATGCTGTCTCCACGTATCATTATGGAAAGCCACTTCTGGGAGCTGCCTCCTTAAAGCCCAGGAGGCAAGCTGGTGTAGGTCTGTGTTGTAGTTTTCACCGGCCTATGATGAAATAAGTAATATAAGAACTATGGAGTGAGTTATCTTTAAAGATGAGTTTATTTAACTGTCCTGGCCTTTATTCCGTGATTATTTTTTATTTTAGAAATTACTCTCATTATTTCTATATTGAAATATTTTTTTCTTTTATGCACTTGTGGTGATGGTGGTGAGTTGAGAGAGACAGACAATAAACAAGAAACTAAATCAATAAAGAAGATAATTTCAGATGGTTGTAAATGCATTGAAAACAGTAAAATAGTTTCTGGATATGGGTTTTCCATGGCTAGGTATTGTACAAGCAGCACACCTTTTTTAACTGGGCAAGCATGGATTACCCACCCATCTACTTCATGGAATTAGTTAGTCATCACCGTGACAGTAAGCATCTTGTTGGGGATGTTGCTCATTATATTATTAAGTGGCCTCTCATGAGAACACTTGAGAGAAATTTCATTTTTAATGTAGGTATAAGGAATGATAAGATTATCCTGAAAAAGGTTTTTGGCTTTATTTTTTGGTAGCAGAAAACTTGGCAGGTTGTATCCTCGTGATGTCTGAGAGTAAGATTAGAGACACATTTATTGCCCATTTCTTTCCCCATATTTTTCCCCTTAATTATTTCCAAAATGCTTTCCAGGAATATGTCACCTATACTTACCACCATTTGCAAAATCAAATCTCATTTTGGCTTGTTCCTTGTTCCTATGAAAGTTGTAACATTTAATGTGTAAATATACTACTGCACATACATACCTGGTGTATAATTTGCATTGAAAATAGTGTTATCATGATCAGGGAGATACCACTCTGTGTTTAGGTTTCAATACTTTTTGTGAAACTGAGTTCCTTGTTTTATCATCTGTGACCCCCCAGTGCTGTTGAGTTCTTTTAGACAGACAGACAGATAGATAGATAGATAGATAGATAGATAGATAGATAGATAGATAGATAGATAGATAGATAGACAGATAGACAGAAAACTTGAACAGAAGTTTCCATGCTTTAAGCATTTCTAAGCAGGGCTTGATAACATTGTATATTTGAAACTATTTGTAGAGCATTTGTAGTCACAAAGTTGAAAGAACAACTTTAAGAATCACCAGAGGCAAAATCTAGCAGTGTCATTTCTAACCTGGAAAATATTTTCAATGTACAGCCTTTTACTTTTTCCTCCTGAAAATGTTGCTGCCAGCTTATGTTCATCCTGAGTGTATTTCCTTTTGTGACAGACTAATCACAGGGAGGGGCGGGTGCCACAGAGCCTTTTGCAAATACAGAATTTCCATCAACCACCTGATTAGTTCATATAGCCAGCGCGTAAAATATATGCATGTCTAGGCAAATAATTTGGTTGTGAAAAATCTGCTGTGATTATTGAACTGATTATGCAATGTAAATAACTTGCAGTGGGTTAGGTTGTGGTAATTTTGGAAAAACAAAGCCCTGAAGTAATAAAAGATACTAATTAAGTAACTCACAGAAATATTATATTTAATTGGGGCTTTGCAAAAGATGTTTATTTTCAGTCTTCCTTAGGAGATTTTCAGTAAAAATTCAAGGTCATCAAGAGGGAAAAGAAGTATTCTACATAATCTATGTGAATCTCAACATTTTTTAAATGTGCTATGTTTAAAACCTGATTAAAATGAATGAAATTTGATTCTGCAAACATATGTTGAACTCATACTATGTGCCAAGAATTGTGTGTTTTATACTATCCTCTTTAGTCCTTCCTGCATTAGCTTTCTAAGTATATTTTCAACTCCATTTTGTGGCAATGTTCATCATAAAGTCACATCTGCTTAGGGAATGTGGGGCCTTTCCTAGATCCAGTTCATATATTGAGGGTCCAGTACAAGCTTAGGCTCATCTTTACATAGCTTATGTTTATCTTTGTTACTGAGAGTTTAAAAGATTATAGGTTAAGTGGGACAATAGAAAAAGGAGACATATATGTCAACTTTACTAATGTTTAATTTAAATTAGTAAATGCATATTATTTATGGGACTAAATTCAGAACACACTTTCCAATTCTCTGTTAATTACTCTTCAGGGAACTAGATATCTTTGAAAAATTTTGTTGCTTAAGTTGGACTCCAAAATCTTAGAGCGGAATGTTAATTGGTTAGTTCTTAACTCATATATTCTTTATGATCTGATTTAAACTTTTGCTGATCCCTTCATCTAAATGCTTAAGTTTGAACTGGGTGCTGAAGAGGATACATTAACAAATATAAAACACGGCCCATACCTTCATGATAAGTGTATGTATTAGTGAAGAGGCACCGTGAATAAGGCCTGAAGCATTTGGGGAAGGTTTCATAAATGAGATCAGTTCACTTAATCTGCATCTTGAGTGGAAGGTGGTATTTGGATGTGTAGAGGACTTTAGGAATGGGGTTTCAGGAGGAATGAGCAATAAAACCACATGCTTAAAGAGAGGAATGACCAAGAACTGTGTTGGTGCTGATTGGAAGAATGACCATTAAGAGGTATGAGAACAGCTGCCATGTCTAATATATCTCCATGTTCCCTGTAGACAACACAGCGTGAAGCTCATAGTTGGAGGAATAAATGTTTGCTCGACTGAAGTGGAGCATTTGACATTGGGCTTAGAGGGAATACTAGTTGGAAAGATGAAATGGGACCATATTATGGAAGGTTTTGAAAGCCACATTAAGGAATTTGTAATTTATTTCTGGACAGTAGCATCCAAATGTGAATTTTCATAAGATGTTAATTCAAGATTTGGGAATAACTGTCTTTACTCTGGCTGTGAATTCTTGCCCACTATATGTAGCTATGGATGAACCAAAGGAAGATTATTTGTGCAGCTCAAACTTTCTTCCTGTTAAATTCACTAAACCTAATTTGGATTAATATTTTTCAAGGTATTTTGTAGAATCATTCTACTTAAGATAGCTTATAAGAAAACCAATAACAACACAGCTTGTTTTCTTTTTACATCAATATTGGGAAGATAATTTTTAAAGTCTATTTAATTTATAAGTGAAATGCAAATAAAACAATAGTGTCAATATACTACATAATAACTTCAAAAGTTTACTACATGTTGTCCTTAAAGAGATCTTTAATTAGTGCCCACTAAATTTATATACATATCAATCTATAGTGGAAAAATACATTGCCATTTTTTTCACGGAAATATGATAGTGCCACATGACACATATTGGACATATTTCATTCATTTTTCTCTACCAAAATAAAAATCATATTACTTTGGGATCAGTGAAAATGCTATGAAATTTAACCAGACATCACAACACTGAAGAAACACCTGTGGCTCTTTTAACATTCCCCCAAACAAAGAGAAGAGCTTCTCTATATTCTTTGCTTGTATACCCTCAAATGCTTTTTTGTCCACACACACTATCAAAAAAGCCCAACTTAATCAAATTTTACCTGTCATAAACAATTTGCACATTGGTTGCTATACATTAACACTAATATAAATTTTATACTCTATATCCTTTTTCTCATTTTTTTTCCTGTATCTAAATGCGATGGACTGTTCAGCAGATCTTTTTTATCTTGTTCAATTAAACTAGTAAACCAACTAGAGTTAACTGGCACTTGAATGGGAAAGAAAAATAGATGGAGCTTTCAAAACCATTTCTAATGAGTTTAAATAGATGTCGCTCATTAGCAAAGTAATTAGCATTCGTTTTAACAGTGTTCCAAGATTATCCAAAAAAGATTGCATAATTAAAGTAAATGTCCCACAGAACTTAATTATAGATGCTTTGATATCTAAAACATAATTTTTAAGTTTCTGTTGTAAAGATGATGCAAAAGTTGTACAAAGACACAAAGCAATAGTGTGTTTACCACCTTGGATTTTTAGAGCAGGGTTTATGGAGAGATGGAACCAAAAATACGCCTTCATCAGCACTACTATCAGTCCATCAGTATGGTGCTTCTAGTGTGAGGGGTTTGCTACTGGGATCTAGTAGAGGCAAGAGATGCAGCAAAACATTTCACAGCGCACAGGACAACTCCCAAGATGAAAGAATTATCTGGCACAAAGTGACAATAGGGCTGAGGCTGAGAACCCTTGGTCTAGAGAGTCTCATTCAGTTTTATATATTGGAACACAGGTCCAGTAATTAATACAAATCAGATGACCTGAAAAATTATCTTTCTTGCATTTGTTTTGTTTTTCTCCTGAGATCATTTCAGCTCTTCCTTTCTTCTCACTTGACCTCTGAAGTTTCAACTCTCATCATCTTTCTGTTTAGGAATTTCTGGTCTTGATGATAATGATGATGCAAAAGTAGTAAAGAAAGATATTATCTTGATAAATCAATATTCTAGGACTAAGGTATTTAGTTATCTTTTACTGGTGTTCAACAAAAAGAAAATCCTTTCTTGCTTTCAATTGATATTCTGTTAAAATAGGTTAATATCCTTTTTTGAAATACATGAGTATCCTTTTCTTGTCCTGGTACAGTTTTATAATGGATTACATATGTTTAATTTTTCAAAACTTATTTATAATTATTTTCAGTACCATAGTTCCTAAGGGACATTTCTGTTTAGGATCCTCTCAGAAGGGGAGGGAGTTGGGCCATGGCCTAGAAATTGCCTCTTTACAAAAGCTGTTTCTAAAAAAATAAATTTGAACCCTAAATAGATGTTTGACAATATTAAGAAATTATCGTTAATCTTTTAGGTGTGATAATGATCATATGGTGATTGTTATTTTAAGATTATTTATCTGTGATGACTACAGAAAGTTTATAGTTGATGAATATATCTGCAATTCACTTCAGAATAATAAAGGAGAGGGGAAATATGTGAGGTACGTGTGAAACAAGTTTAGCTAAGCATTGATAATTGTTAAAGCTGAGCAAAGAACATATATGTGTTTACTATTATATTACACTATTCTGGAAGTTTATTAGACTATGATATTATACTATCTTACTAGTATTCAAAGAGTATACTATCATACTATTCTGCTTTTTAAAATATATTTGAAATATTCCAAAATAAAAACAGTATCCAAAAAATAGAAAAAAGAGTCTTTTGTAAATTTTATCTTTTTTAGATGTGCCACCCCCCCCCCCACCTTCTTCACTAACCTAAGGAGAACGTACTAGTTGACTGAATATCTGCTTAAGGAAAGCTTCTATTGGATATGGCTTGAAAAGGATGAAATCACATCTCAGTTGTGCTTATAAAGAATGAGAAATTATCTTTTCTCCAGGGTGAAAGTGAAACCATCTCTGGTGGGAGAGTTTTCTGGCGTCCATTTATCATATTGACCAAGTAGGTCAGGGAGGAATTAAAAAAATATATAGTTGGGATAAACCATTGGTGTGTTTGACCCATTTCTTCAGTTCACTTTGCTTAAAATCAAAATCAGAAGCTAAAACATAGTTTAAACCTCTTTAGTGCACTGATTTCTATTCTTTCCAGATTTTGTTATTTGGCTAGGTTAAGATATAATAAAGGACATCTATTTGGAAGGGAAAAAAATCTATTTAACCAAAGGGTTGGCAAACTTTTTCTGTAAAGGGCCAGATAGTAAATATTTTAGGCTTTGTGAACCACGTATTTTTATTCTTTTTACAAACCTTTAAAAATGTTAAAACCATTACAGTACAAAAAGTACAAAAAGCAGTAAAAAATATGATGGTTGGATTTGGCTATAGGACTCTTGATATAACCTCTCATTTCAAAACTAGACTTTCCTCCAAATTTAACCCATTCTGATTAAGATAATACAAGCAAAAGCATTCTGTAAAAATTTTTTACTTATCATTATTCCTTTAATGCATATGTATTTTACCTCTCTCAACTAATATGTGCTACTAACTAAACCAACTAATTACTGATGTGGATTATTTATTATTATCAATACATACTTAAACCTATACACAAACATTTTTAACTCAGAACTTTAGTGTCATGTTTATGATCCTAATTATTACCTTGGATTTGCTCATTGGTTGTGATATAGAGTAATGTCCTGGAGTGAGAAAAGATCCACACATATTTAGCTTTGTTAGGATTAATTTGTGAATGTACATGTTTTCTTGGTAGGGGACGGGTAGTAGGACTGCTTTATTTGCCTAATAAATTTTTGCTGTTATCTTACACAAAGAGAGATTTCCAGCTGACCTCTTGACTGATATCTTGGCTTACTCAGAAGCAGAAAATGAAAACTCTGTAGTTAGGATATTAGTTTTCTACTCACTTCAAGGCCTCTCTGTGGCTACTCATGTACTGGACTTGAAGAACTCATTGTGAGCTCTCAAGACAGAGAAAGAAAAGAAGAGAAATTGTAGAGGCTTTCAACAAAATGGTCTGGTATGAAGCTCTAGAAGGAAGTCGCAGATGGAGATGTGTAAGAGATACTTTTGGGCTGAATAGCATAGAGTCAAGCTCAGGTTAGCTGAAGTGACAGAGTCTATTAGAGCACAAGAAGGAAGGAAGTGCAGCAGACTACCTCAGGGGGGTCATAGGCTGAGTTTGTGGCAAGCGAGAATGCCCCTCTGGAAACCACAGTAATTCCAGTGGCCCAAGAACCACTTTAGGGAGACATCCTTCCAATCACTGTCTGACTTTTCTAGCTGTTCATTCCTTACTTTCAATCTCCCCATGAGAAGGTATAATTAGGCCTATTAGTCACAATCCAATACAAAGCAACCCCATTGAGAAGAATTCTCAGCCAGGCATGCTATGAGCTGCTGGCCAGGTTGTAGAGGACTGTCTTTGAGATAGGCATCAATGTGGGCTGAACCAGTTATCATAAATATTCAGAGTCATGTGGTAAAAGCTTACCAACTTGTACACACAGAAAATATACTGCTTCTAACCAATTTTTTAGAAGAGAACTACTGGCTAATGTCAGGAATAGTTTTGTGAGTTGAGATTTTCTCGGAATGATGAAGTTTTACTTGATTTTTTTTTTCAAAACAACCTTTTATCTTATCTTCACTCACAGGACAGACACCCTCTTAGAGGTTTTCTTTTGTGTCTATGTTCAAAATCATAGATGCCTCATCACCTTTCGAGTTCTTTTGATGCTTCATTTTATAGTGATTCTTGGAAGAGATCTCTTCTGGGCACTAAGCTTCATTTCAGGCAAACCCCAATACCTATACCCCAAATTATAAAAACTTCTTTACAAATCTTTACTTTAACTGCTAAGAACGTCCTCTCCCCAATTCATTTTACAAGCCAACTGTACATTAATATTCTTGTGTCATAAAACAAAAGATTTGAAATAGAACAAATTTACCTTTCAGAGAAAGAGAGTTTAAGTACCTTTCCCATATATGGCAAGACATCCAGAGAGCTAGAACTCCCCACTTTATTCCATGTAATCTTCTTTCCTAAGACAATACTTTACACACAAATTCCTTCCTGGAGAGCCTCGTAATAACATTGTGGATCAAGACCAATCTTCTTATCCTTGGAGGAATATTCTCTATGACTAATCAAACTCCTGTGATCATGAGAGGCTGCTATTCTTACAATTCCATGAAAACCTCCTTCTCAAACTCTCCTCTGAATCTGTGCTCTTGATACTAATTCAGTCCAACGTCCTCCTTTCCCTCCCCTTCCTTTCTTCCTGCTGTCTCCATCCTCATGGCCTAAGCAATGCATTTCCAACACTTCTTTCAGAGCCTGACTAAGGCACTTCATGCTGTCAAGGTGTCCAGAACAATACCATGATGAGTGATGTATTATCTGGATGTTTAGATTTTTATAAACATTAAAATCACTAGCAGACAATTTAGCTTTGGAATTATTCTCAAGCTTTTAAAAAATATATTATGCTTGAATTTCTAATTAATTATAAACTCTTTGAGGCAGAATCAGTTTCTTCCTTTATTTTGTACTCCCTATTTACCTCCAAGGTGCTGGTTAAAGGGAAATCATCTGTTTGCTTAAATTCATGCTATTCCTTAATTTACATTCCTTTTTGCCTCCTTTTTCCAATTTCTCTTAAACAAGGAACTCTGTTTTAGATGTAAATCTGACAGCTATGAGAATTCATTTTCCAAAAAAGCGCATCATTGGCATCACCTAAGAAATTGTGAGAAATGCAGCGTCACGCCCACTCTAGATTTACTAAATCTTAATCTTCTATCAAGATACCCAGGTGATTCTTATGTGTATCAATGTGTGGGAAACACTGCACTAAAGAATCCAATCTGAACCTGTTGACCATTAATTTTTACTTTTAATAGACCAAAAGAATATGTATTTAAATCTCTATTTTATCATTTGCACGTGTATGTGTGTATGCATGTGAGAAAGAGAAAGAGAGAGAAAAAAATCAGGGGGAATTTTGGAGACAAATAACTCTTTTTGCTATAGTAGACTTGCCTCATAAATATCACTGAATATATTTTCTATTTAGACTATTATATCTGCTGTACTTTGTTTTAAATTTTGTGTAAGCGTATTAAACCACATAGGAAAGCAAAGCTGTCAAGATATCACTTCAAAAAACACACTTGAGGTATCTAAGAGCCAAAATCATTTGATGAATTTTTTTAAAAGCTGTCTGCTTTTAAAAGGCATTTATAATTCAAGGTGTTTGATTAACTTTTAAAGAGTTGAGTGTTGGTAGATTTAAAATCAAAAGGAAAGATTTGGAATGGTCTGGTGCATTTTTAAATGTGGATAGAAAATTGTAGTCTTACCTCTGTTAGCTTTGATATTTTTCTGTGGCTTTTGTTCCAAACACATAACAGACCCCCTTTAATCTTCTGTGTATCACATGGGCTACTATGGGGCTAGCAGTGATTGTTTCCTATCAACCAATCGATACTCTGAGAATTACTGAGATAGTCTATCAAGTATTTTAACTTGCCAAAGACAAGTAGTATAAATATATCGTAGATATCAGTTTATAAATAGTATTGGGTAAAGCTGATTTTATGCAGACATTAGGCAGTTGAAGGAGTCACAATGGAATTTAAAGACAAAGACATCCTAAGGAAGGACAAGGAGTGAGAGGTTAAGGTGTGGAAAGTATAAAGCTTAATTGAAACATGTACATATCCAACACAATGGAACAGTCATCTCATAAACATGTTTATAATCAATAGCAACCACATAAAAGATAAGAGCGATGTAACTTCTCTTGGATAGGGCCAAATAAAGCTCCTCAAAAATTAGGACCACTTGGAATGTTGTGTTCAAATGTGAGCACCTCATTTTGTGAAGAATATTTCCAATTTGGTGTAAGCCATCCTGCTTTTCATTTATTGATTGATTCATTAATTCCTTTTTTCTTGAACCAAGTGATATTATGTGATTAAATCTATGGTAAGCGCTAGAGTTGTAAATGTGACTGTTGTGTTTTTCATTAAGGACCTTATAGTTTAGTATAGAGAAGTATCTTATAAACGAATAAATCCATTGATGTGCCATAGGTGCTAATATGCAAGATGATAAAAGCAGAGTGGAGGCACAAAGATAAATTCTCCCTGGGGTAACTAAGAAAGGATATCCACTGGTCTTACCTAAGACAAGTCTAAAGAATTTGGATGGTTAGTTAGAAGGTGGAGGGTGTGGGAGATGATAGTTATATTTCACAAATTTGGAAGTTGCTTGATATATGAAGCATTACTTTTTCCTTGGTTCTAGCAGGTAGAGTCAAAATCACAAGGAAAAAATACAAAGAGAAGAGAAGGAACATAAGAGAAACAGGAAGGGAACTCATGTTTTAAGAGTGCCCATTCTGTGCTAGGCTTGTAGCAGGCATTTTATAAGCACTATTTTAGTTAATCCTCATGACAGCTTTGCCAATGCATAACTTGTCTCAGGTGCTGCTACTAGGTCAATACTCAGGGCCCCACGTGCTCTAACCCTAATCATATTTTAAGAGAGAAGAATTGACCAAACATACAGGGATAGCTAAGATTTGTTTGACAAGGCAGTAACTTTAGATGATCTAAATAATCATAAATAACAGCATGAGCACTAGTAGAGGACGCTAATAATTAATAATTGTGCAATAAATAATAATTGTGCAAGTATGACCGTGTCTATGGGAATTGAAATGATCAGTCATATCTTTAGAAAAAAAGAAAAATTGGGAATTCTGTTTATTAGAATATTTATCATGATATATAATCTATCTCTCTATGCATAATTATTCTTTTATATCTGTTTTGGAAATAGGTTACATCCAATCACTCAGAAAATTATAAAAAATGTGAAACATTTCAAAATACATCCAATAATGCAAAATTTGCATCTATTTAATGTTTTATCCTACTCTAAATGTCTTTAGATCCTTATTCAAATTCATTTGACACCTAAAGTGCTTCTACCAGCCAAATTAGATATGCAAATAGATTTAAGCCAGATGTTACCATCTCTTATGCCACACGAGATGGCATTTTACTAGTTCATGTATAGAAAGATTAAAAATACAGATATAAAAAGAAAACCAAAAAGAGCTGTTTCCTCTTGCACTTTATTATGAGGCACTCGATTAGAAACCTAAGTAATTTCTAGGAAATTAATATTTTGATGCACAACAGAGAATTACTCTTATGTCATGATATCAGGTACTAGAAAGGGAAGTAGCTTTTGCTTAGTTTACTATGAGCAGCTGAGTACAAATTTTCCTATAAATTCTAGAAACCAGGTTAAACACATTACCTTACAAATTTCTATCGTAAGTTCATGATTAAACTCTGTGTGATGGCAATGTCAAGCTCTGTTTTAGAGGTCTGAGAAATATTTCTGAGTTGCAAAATTCTTGAAGCTGTTTGCTCTACATTATGTATAAAATGACTGTTTATGTAGGTAACAGTAATGTCAGGTGAACTGAAATGTTTAAAATCAAGCTTAACTATTGTCAGCAAAAATAGCATGGAGTAGTTGATATATCTCATACCCAAAGGATTATTGAAAGTATATATATATATATATAATATATATATATGTATATATAGTGTGGTAGGCTGAATTTAATCTTCTAGGACATACTTCTTATCATGTCGAAATTAGAAACAGAGATTTCCAATGTGCTGGTGATGGGGAGCATTACTGCCATTTTCTCTCTCAGGTAAATGAAATAACTTGCCCTGTAAAGAAAATAACTCATCTTGTAAAGAAAAACAGGAGAATCATACAGAATTAAAATTACTATGCCGAGTCCTCATTACTTATATGCTTGGTTATAATTTGGAAATTTGTGTCCAGATAAAGGGACCTATTTCCAAGTAAATTTGTACTGTTTCTGAAAGCAGGGATTGTACCACTAGGAAATTCCTGGTTGAGTTCTCAGAGAGTAAACTAACAAGAAAAATAGAAGAAAGATTGAAAGAACCAACAGGGTCTAGAAAATGTGCCAGAAGAGTCTCAAAAAAGTTTATATCTGTAAGCTGCACTCAGCTTGTTCTTTGGGAGTTTAATTTTTTTCATTTTGTATTCTATTTTATTTTCCTTGTGAAGTCAATATGTGCACCCAAAGACAAATTAATTTTCTATCTGGTGAGCAATGATATATCTACATTGAGGAAAACACGAACAGACCTTCTAGATACTTTCTTCATTATAGACATTGCACAAAAACCTCAAAGTTATGTTGTGTTGCATAAAGAAGATACCTAAAGCACGTGGCAAGTTCTATTACAAAGGAAAGATACTTAGCAGGGGAACCAATATTATGTCATCTAAAACTTAAGAAAAGAACTTAGTGTGGGCATTGGGCTTGTCTACTATCATTGATGTATTCATAAGCATTTTAAAATAATTTTCTCTGGGCTCAAAACTCAAGGTAGTAGGCAGTGTGATGGATACAATAATGTTACTGTATGGTTGCTGTCTTAAAATGTCTTAAACCAGCTAGAGAGATAAAGTCAACATTTAGGAAACAATTAGAAAATCCAGTACAAGAAACTAAAAATAGTGATAAACCGGTATATATATATATATATATATATATATATATATATATATATATAGACACCACTGAAGATCTAGTGGTTTGAGATCGGGAGCTCTCACCACCTCTGCCTGGGGTTCGTTTCCCTTTCAAGGAACCACACTAGCTGTCTGTCAGTTGTCATACTGTGGCGGCTGTGTGCTGCTGTGATGCTGAAAGCTCTGCCACTGGTATTTCAAATACCAGCAGAGTCACCCATGATGGACAGGTTTCAGTGGAGCTTCCAGACTAGGAAGAAGGACCTGGCCACCCACTTCCAAAAGAATTGGCCATGAAAACCCTATGAATATCAGCAGACCATTGTCTGATACAGTGCTGGAAGGTGAGAGGACGGCACAAAAAGACCAGGCAGGGTTCCACTTTGCTATACACAGGGTTGCTAGGAGTTGGAATCAACTAGATGGCCCTAACAGCAAAATATGTACATAATTTCTAAGGAAGCTAAAGGATAGTATGAGATACAGACGACTAAATTGATTTTTTTCTCTTTGTCCTTTACCCAAACACACACACACACACGCACACAGAATAAATACACAAAAACTCACTCAGTAACACCTAACAGGACTCTCTTCACTCAATAAGTAGATCTCCAAACTAACTTAATATCAAGAGAAAATTAGCTCTCAGAGAAACACCTGCTCCATTCATATTGAATCTGGGAATTCAGTTCATGAAATCTAAGATTCCTTTTACCTTTTTCAGTTGCTAAGTATGTGGCATTTCTTAATCCTGTTTTTCAGGGTGGAAACAAAGAGTATGGAGGCTTTAAAAGAAGAAGGGACTATTTCAATTGTTTTTTTCACTGACCAGTGCCTATTTCTACTCTCATGAATATACCTTCATTTGTTCTGTTTCTCACTAAGAAATTATTGAGGAGACACCAAGAGATAATGGCTGAAGAGTTGTGCTGATAATGAACACCGCCCTAAAATTTTTATAACTTCTGAAAGGACTTTGTTAGTCTAAGTCTATATTTAGTCCTTGGTTTTTCCATAGGTGATTAAAACTTATTTTGTAGAACATGTTGCTATTTGGTTCGAGGATTCAATTCAGCAAACACTAAGCACCTACTAGATGCTGTGGAGGCACTAGAAATATGAAGATCAATGAGACTGCAGAGATGAAAAATAACTGAAGTCTGAAGTTAAATGTTAGGATTAAATGTTAGGAAAGCTCTAGAGATACAACTGAATTTTACAGATGAATGAATGAACATCCAGAGAATTTAAGTATTTGTTCAAATAACCACAGCCAAGAGTAGTCAGTCTGATACTATAACACAGGACTGCAAACCCCCAGGCCCATACTCTTTATACTACACCAAAAAGGATCCCTAAAATAACCCATGAAACTGGGTGTACAGTGCTGAATCAGCAGGCAACCGTCACTGCTGCAGAAAATCACCAAGATAGCACTCTACTTCGTTAGTTGGCAAGAAACTGACCAGACTGAAATATCAGTTTTGATTCCAACAATCACAAAAGGTAAATAATTACATAACTACATTATATTTTTTAACAAAATTTAATGAAGGAGTAAGATTTGTTGGACAATAAGATTTCTGAAGTTTTACTGAAGTGGCAATGTGGGAAAATTTGGGGGTAAGATTTCATAACACAAGTCCTTACTTTTTTATATAGGCCTGAAATATTATTTTAAAAGCATCCTGTAGAAAAATTTCTTTTCTTACCAATGGCAATATTTAATTGATTCATCAGTTAGCAGTGGAGACCTGTACCATGTTGCATATGCACATCTCCTCTGTTTGGCCAGATATGTTGCATATCCATTAGATGAAGACACCCAGATGATAGAGGACAGAAAATCATTTACAGAGAATTATGTAGAGAAAATATGGATAAACATATCTATACTGTAATAAATCTGTTTTTGCCATGTCTCTAAAATGACTATAAGTATTGAGAGTAGTTATATTTTTCTAATTTTTAAATTTATTTTTTAAAATACGAAAGTAATATCTATTGCATACTCATTGTAAAAAGTGTCCAAATAATTTTTAAGCATATGGAAAAGAAAAATCCATTACTTATTTATGATGATCCTCAACACCTGTCTATCCCCTCCCTTTTCAGAGACGAAATTAAAAGTAGTAAAGGAATAAAATATAAACCCAGACCACAAAGAGATCTGATGCCTGAGTATATCTTTGGGAACAATCAGGAGATGAGAGATTGGAACACATTTCTGGAAGACAAAAAGTAGATATAAAAGTGGAATGTCAGCAATTTTGCTTCCCTAGCCACCAGCCATTGCCCTTCCTTCCTTATTAACAGAATTTGGATCTTGTGTGGCCAGCAACATACACAATTCCAGTGACTAAACTATTATTTACCCAATTCAGTCACTGATAGTAGTTACTTTACTCCAGTTTACTAAATATCTTGTTTTGAATCCTCTCTTGTAGCTAAACGTGGCCCTGTGACCCAGTTCTTATAAAGAAGCTGGTAGAGAAAGGAAGTTAGGGACCTTCGCTGCAAGATTTGCCTTCACAGTAAAAACAAAGAAATGTAGGAAGTCTTTCCCTCTCTTTGGATGCTGTTGTGAGAGGGTATAAATGCTTGTAGTTACCGTCAACTTGTGACCGTAAGAGGGAGGTCCAGAAAAATAAAGTCATGCTTGCACAGTGCCCTGGCATCATTGAGGTGCTAAATCAACACAGCTCCTGCCTACCCCCAGATTTTTGCTTTGTAATATGATTAAATTATTTTATTGGATACACCAATGTTATTCAGGTATTCTGTAACACAGTTAAGAAAACTTTTGGAAGTGAAGGGTATAGTGATGGTTTCACGGGTGCATGTATATGTCCAAACATCAAATTGTATACATTAAATATATGCATTTTTTTCTATGTCAGTCATACTTCAATAGAGCTGTTATTTTTTTAAGAGCTGGAGGGACGTAAATTGTATTTCAGGGTTCATGAAGGACAAGAGGAATGATGTTATGGACTGAATGTGTGTCCCCCCAAAATTTAGTGTGTTGAATCCCTAACCCCCAAATGCGATGGTCTTTGGAAATGGAGCCTTTGGGAAGTAATTAGCGTTAGATGATGTCATGAGAGAGGGGGCTTCATCATGGGATTAGTGACTAAATAAGAAAAGGAAGAGATGGGAGCCCTCCCTGTCTCTCTTTGTCCTGTGAGGACGCAGTGAGAAGGCAGCCATCTCAAGCCAGGAAGAGAGCTCTCACCAGAACCACACCACACTCACCCTGATTTTGGACCTCCAGCCTTTAGAACCGTGAGAAAATAAGTTTCTGTTGTCTACGCCAAAGTTTTTTCTAATTTAAGCTGGTGGTTACTGATGAAACTTAAAGGGAAGGTAGAGAGAACTTGGAATATAGATACAAAGGAGAGAGCAGATCTCCTGGCAGAACCCTA
Source organism: Equus przewalskii (assembly GCF_037783145.1). Lineage (NCBI taxonomy): Eukaryota > Metazoa > Chordata > Mammalia > Perissodactyla > Equidae > Equus > Equus przewalskii. Next base: position 21,610,529 of record NC_091850.1, read on the forward strand.
GAGAAGCTGCTAGCTAAGAGACAATGTGACTGTAGAGGGCAAATGAAAAATGAGAGGAAACAGTGACTCACTGAAATGGACTCTCTGTCCCTCCCTCCACATTGCAGAACAGCCTCTAGCCAGGCATTTATTCTCCTGAGGGTGGGGGCAAAGCCACAGGTCTTCCTTAAAGCAGTTGAACAAAGCAGAGAACTAGAACAGTTAAAAGAGCTGTTGGTAACCCTGGAGTAAGGCCCTCCTTATCCTGGCATTTAGGGAAATATGAGGACAAACTTCCCACCTATTCACCCTAAATCGATACTCCAAATCAACAAATTCTGCCACATAACTGGAGTTTTCATCCTTAAATGTGAATAGACATCAATGGATTACCTGAAGAAAGTGTTCAGCTATAAGGGAAAGATCTAGACACAGAGACAGAAACCATTATTCCGGAGTAAAGAGAAAGAATTCAGAAAGTAGAAGAGAAATTAAAATGTGAAATATAATACAAATAAAATATCAAAACCTAAGCCTTTTTTCTTTTCACTTTTACAGTTTTATTGCAATATATTTTACACATATAATTCACATGTAAAGTGTACAATTCAATTTTTTTTAGTAAATTTACCAAATTATGAAGCCATTACCATACATCAGGTTTAGAACATTTTCCTCACTCCAGTAAGATTCCTTGTGCCCATTTATTGTTAATCTCCCTTCCCACCTGCTGCCCCAAGCAACAACTCATCTGTTAATTGTCTCCATAGATTTGCCTTTTCTGGATATTTCTTATAAATGGAATCAGATAATATGTGGACTCTCATGTCTTGCTTCTGTTACTCATATTTATGAAGCATGCTGAGGATCATCCGTATGGTGGCATATATCCATCATTCAATACGGGAACTCTTAACACCTATGGGGAGACAGAGGATATTATATCCACAACAAAAGAGAAAGATATAATGAGAAACCAACAAACATATGAAAATGGAAAGCATTTGGAAATTAAAAATATAAGGCCAAAATAAAAATATAATAAAAATAATGGAAGGTAAATTTGAGGAAATCTCCTGCAATAGTAATCACTAATTATTTTGATGATTTTTGGTGAGGAAGTTTGGCCCTGAGCTAACATCTGTTGCCAATCTTCATTTTATTTTCTTTCTCCCCAAAGCCCCAGTACATAGTTGGGTATCCTAGTTGTAAGTCATTCTAGTTCTTCTATGTGGGATGCTGCCACAGCATGGCTTGATGGGCGACATGTAGGTCCACACCCATGATCCAAACCGGCGAACCCCAGGCCACCGAAGCAGAGTGCACCAACTTAACCACTCAGCCACAGGCCAGCCTGAGTAATCACTGTTAATTGGTTTGTTTATATTCTTTCATATCTTCATTTTTTTTCTATTCTTTGCACTTAAGTATTAATTGTTAAATAATTCTTTTAAAATAAAAATTACACATGTCCAGAAATAAAAATGATTTATATAAAGGAAAGTTGAAAAAAGAAAAGTATGTATGCAGTATATCTACATAAAGGAATATTTTCCATCCAGAGCAGGGCATGTTGGTAGATTTTATTCTCATCTTACTTATGTTATATGAGATCATTTTTATCATACTAGCTACATGGATCTCTCAGGCATCCTGTTCTGCTGTGTAGAGAATCTTCTATTTGTCAATGGATGTCCGATTGGTTATAACTCAGAGGAGAAAGACAAAGGGAACAACTTACTCTGCCATGATGCTGATGTCACTCCTCTGTCATACTATAATCACAACCTTGTACCCTGCTTTTCTCCCTTAAGCTTTTGTGACTGTTTTACTGTTATCACATAGACTTTAAAAGCTTCACTTTTAAAAACTGCCACATAATTGATTATGAATTTTGACACTAAACGTTTAAAGTATTCCCATATTTTTCAATGCGTAATTAAATACATAACATATATTACTGTGTAAACACCATTGTCCCAATTATAGACTATTTCCTTAGGTTAGATTGCCAAGTGAAATTCCTGGGTTGAAGATATGGATACTTTTTAAGACCTTTGTTACATATTATTGGGTTACTATCCATGAGGTTCATAACCATTCTGTATGACAACTTGGAATGCACAGAATTGAAACCAACACTTAGCAGTAAACATTTCTCATCAGCTTGTTTGTCATAATGTGGCCGTTGTTAATTCTATCATATGGCATTAGTACTTTAGTGACACAGGAATTTAATTTGGGGGTAGTGTTGAAAATACTTGCTTTAATTACATTGTTTAGATTAGAGTAGCCAGCAGATTCCATAATATGATAATAGGCTTTATGCTTAAATATTGATCTATATAAATTCATCTTCCTACGCACACCAAATGCACACAAACGCACCAACACGCTCACAAACGTGCACACTCCACAGTAGTATTGATTAAATTTGCAACATGTTTACCAGCATGAACAATATCAACATAATTTGTGGCTCAGGTGGCGTTTTCTAAAACCCTCTGTGTCTTCCCAGATTGGTTCAGATGCGCTTCTGTAGAGCTCCCTGAGTGCCCGCATCTGTCTTATTGTTCTTACCAGATTGTATTTAAATTAATTCCTAATTAAAATAAATTATTTTTCTTTTCACCTTCAGCATATAAGTTACATAAAAGCAGATATTACGTGTGATTTGTATTTCCAGCCCTAACATCAAGTGTGTGGTAGTGCCTACCACGTAACTTACTCATGATGTTTATCAACATGAACTGAACTGTACATAAGGTCCGAGGAGAGTGAATTTAGACCCCTTTCAATAATTATTTTTTTATATTTCCTTCTGTTAAGAGGCTGAATGTTTGAGAAATACTTCTGCCATTCGTTTTTTTTTTTTAAAGATTTTTTTTTTTCCTTTTTCTCCCCAAAGCCCCCCAGTACATAGTTGTATATTCTTCGTTGTAGATCCTTCTAGTTGTGGCATGTGGGACGCTGCCTCAGCGTGGTCTGATGAACAGTGCCATGTCCGCGCCCAGGATTCCAGCTAACGAAACACTGGGCCGCCTGCAGCAGAGCACGCGAACTTAACCACTCGGCCACGGGGCCAGCCCCCTTGCCATTCGTTTTTACAAACTGATTATTTTGAAGCTAATTTTTTTAATTATTTCTATTTTTTTAAAAAACAATCAAAGTCTAGAGGAGTTTAATAAATAAATTTTGGAAAATTATCACTTTTATTATTTATTTCGCTAGGAAATAAGGAAATCGAAATTTGCAAATTTTTGCTTACCATATATTGGGAATCTAAATTTCCACAAAGGATTCTCCTTAGAAGTTATTTAAATAGAAAGCCCCTCTGTGCATTTTGAAGATAATTTTTTTGTATTGATCTTATTGGGAATATATGAACTACATAAGGCATGCATTCATTTGAACCTCTTATCCAGTTTTGCTTGACCATAGGAGTTTCTAAGCCAACGTTTGGGCTCACTTTGGTTCCTGTCTCTATACCATTTGCTTTCTGCCTTCCAGAATTCATAAAAACTTCCATCTGAGCATAGCCCCTTCCTGTTTTCTACTCCACTGTGGATTTATTATTTCCCATTTCTGCATCTTTTTTGTTATTTCAGGGGGCTTAGAGGGGGGCCAGAGGAGAAATAAATCTGTTTCAGCCTTCCCTTTGAACCAAAAGACTCACTGTTTAAAAAAAATGAAATTTAAGATTGAGTATTGGCAATGGAAACTCTTAATTGTCAGAAGGAACCATGAAACTTTATTCCAACTGTAGGAGGCATTAATGGCCTTTAAAGGAAAATTACCAAACAAATCTTTCTTTCTTGTTTTTATAGAGATTTGCCTGCTGACGAAGGGACGTCGCACTGCCAGTGTTCGAGCTGATACATATTGTCGTCTTTATTCATTGTCTGTGGACAATTTCAATGAGGTCCTGGAGGAATATCCAATGATGAGAAGAGCCTTTGAGACAGTTGCCATTGACCGACTGGATCGCATAGGTACTCTCTTTAATTTTCTATCTCTTTCGTGCACAATTTAGTTTTAATTAAGTGGACTGATAAATGTTTGCAATCATGAGTCCGAAATCTTAGTTCATGGATTGCTTGTTAACTAGCACAGTAAAAACAATTAGCTGTAGCCATAATTCTAGAACGATCTGAGGTTCTGTCCAGCTTTCTCTTCTAAGTATTCTAGGTTTATTTATTCATCTCTATTTTTACTAGCTATGCAATCTGATTTCCCCAGTGATGCCAAAACAATTTGAATCTTCAGGTAAAAAATCATAATAAAATTCTAGATAGCATTAAAATAGAGCTAAAGATACAATAGTATGAGTCTACATTACAAACCAAATTTTATCACAAGTTTTTTTTTTAATTTTTAAATTTCAACTTTACATTTTATTCTTATAAGTATTGAAAACTTGTGCATTTTAATTGCCTCAGTAGAAACTTCTTGAAATGTTTGTAATACAGACTCAAGCAGAAAAAGCCTGATAGAAGTGCCCTCCATAGATGCTTTACTTTGAAAACATCAATTATTTTAAAGTCTTCTCTGCTCTAAAAAATATATAAAGTAGACCTTGTCAGCCATTAGTTTAAAGATTTGAATAATTGCCATAGTAAAGTTAGATCAGATTGGCTTGCTGTTAACCTCTCAAGATATGCTGGAACGTTCTGATGTCAGAAGGTGCTATGCATTCCTTTTCCACACCCAGATCCTCCTCTCCCACCCTCCTGTTCTCTGCCCCTTTCCTGGCTTAACTCTGCTAACCTTCAGATCTCAGTTTAGACATCACTTCCTTGTAGAAATCTTCTATGCTTTCTCACTCCCCTAATAGGCTGAGTACCTGGACACGTTCCCCCACCCCTGGGAAGTTCCTCCATCATAGCACTGCTTTCCTTATTGTAATTGCTCCAGAGATGCTAAGCTTTGTGAATGGAGGGATCATGTCTACTTCGCTATTACATCCACAGTACCTAGTACACAATGAGTGCTGTTGAAGACAGGTAGGGAGGGTGAAAGAATTGATGAACTCAAAAGAGGAGGGATTGGGATCACTTGATTGTAAACAAAGAAGTACTTCATCGGCTTCATTCTTACGGTTCTGTCAGCTTTTCTTCTGCACTTCACGTCTTTCTTTCCCTCTTATATTCATAGGACGGCAGACTGCACAAGGATCTGAAATTAGGTTAGGAGAAGGAAAGATAGTATTTGGACATTCCCATTAGACATAACACGTATTAGAAATTCATATTGACAGCTTAGAGATTTAACAGGACATAGTGTCCAGGGAGACAATGCCCATAAAAAAGTGAGACTCCTGAAAGCATTCTTACTTCATTTGAAAATTACTTCCCTGTTTGTGATGTGTGAGTGTTCATTGTAGAGCTGGAGACTAATTTCTGAGCATATGAGTTTTTTCCTAAGAAAGCTAGACATCTTTAGAGAAAGCATTAATATCAAGATATTTCGATAGAGAATTTCTGTTAATCTGATACAGCTTCACTCACATCTAACTTATTGCAGTCACTTTTTTATAAGAAAGTTTGCATGAAATGGTTTGTAATCAATAATATAGGCAATAAAATTGCTAGTAAGAAGCAAGCATTTGCATTCTTAATCCTTATAAAATTCTAACAGTGCATTAAAAGATAGTAATTTTCACAAGGTGACAGATACTTAGATTATGAAATGTTGACTGTTCACATGATCACAAAGAAATATTATCCTTCTCAGATTTTTGCCCACTGCTTATAAATGTGTACTAGAGTTGATTAAGGGAATATGCTAAATAAGCGTTTACATTTATTACTTACATTGAAATTTTTTTTCCTTTGGGAAATTAGGACAATTCTGTAAGGAGAGACAAGTAACTATTTATTTTGGTGGTCATTTAAAATGACCGCTTTTCCCAGTAGTCAAGTAAATTATAACATATATTTCCATTCAAAAATATGCCTTGTTACTTTAGATGTGATGCTTTTTTTAGTGATATGGGAAATCAATTCACTTTTCAGTTTCCATGTGCAGCTGGGTGTTATTTGATCAATAATGTCATAAAAAGTCACTGATTTCCCCCTCTTTCATCAATATACTATCAATTATAATTGTTTGTCTGCCAGAGAATGTCTACTTATTGCAAACCACTCCACAGACAGTGGCAGGAAGGAGAGGTAATGCTCACTGAGGTTCTAGAGTGCGCTGAGAGCGTGCCATACACCGTGCCCTGTGATCCTCACAACAACCTTCCAGAGGAGGAAAGATTATGAAGTGGTTCTCAATCTGGCTGCATATAAGAATCCCCTGGGGAAATTTGCTTGTAAGGTATCGAAGTCTGGACCCCATGTCTGGTTATTCTGACTTAATTGGTAGGGTGCAGATGGAAGTCAGTATTTTTTAAAGCTCCAAGGATGAGAAAAATATGCAGGTAGGGTAGCGAATCGCTGGTGAAGGGCACTGGTCTCCCACTTGCAGGTACGAACCACCTGGGATCCGAGGAAGATGATGCAGCATTTGGTTCAGCAAGTGGCAGAGGCCCAGGAGACTGCATTTCTAGCAAGCACTCACACAATACAGACACGGCTGGCTCCTTATCCATAGTAAATCTGTCATCAGATTTATTGTTTTCCTGGCTCAGTCCTGTTACTTATTAACCATGTTTTCTTGGGCATTGTTCTTAACCTTCCTATGTCCTAGTCTCCTTTGGGTAAAACGGGATTGTGAACACACCTACCTCAAAAAGTTGAGCATTGAATAAAATAGATCTACCTAAAGGCTTTTGCAGGGTGCCAGTCCCATAGTAAGTGTTCCATTGTTCTTTCTTGAGAAAGAAGCTTTAAACTTATATCTCGATTCCAGGCCCATCCAGATCCGAATGCCCTTACCTCTCCCACTCTTCAAGGTAGTCTTCATGTCAAATATCTCCATTTCTTCTGTGAGATGGCTTTTGCCATATTACAGACTTTTCCACTTGGCTTGCATAGAAGGTAAGATTTGCCAGAAAGACATAGGAACGTGAAGGGCAGGTGTCTAAAGGTGGGTACTGGACTTGACTTTTAAGCCTCTTCTATGGAACGCTGACATCCTTCTGTTTTCAGGAGCCGCTCTCACTTGGAGTTGTCATCAGTCATTTGTCAGCTTTCTAAGCGCCTATCTTTCTTTTGCTGACAGGAAAGAAAAATTCAATTCTTCTGCAAAAGTTCCAGAAGGATCTAAACACTGGTGTTTTCAACAATCAGGAGAACGAGATCCTGAAGCAGATTGTGAAACACGACCGGGAGATGGTACAGGCAATCGCTCCCATCAATTATCCTCAAATGACAGCCCTGAATTCTACATCTTCAACTACTACCCCGACCTCTCGCATGAGGACACAATCTCCGCCGGTGTACTCAGCGACCAGTCTGTCTCATAGCAACCTGCATTCCCCCAGTCCCAGCACACAGACCCCCCAGTCCTCAGCCATCCTCTCACCTTGCTCCTACACCACTGTGGTCTGCAGCCCTCCTGTACAGAGCCCACTGGCCACTCGAACTTTCCACTATGCCTCCCCCACTGCTTCCCAGTTGTCACTCATGCAGCAACAGCAGCAGTTACAGCAGTCCCAGCCACCACAGCCCCAGCAGCAGCCCCAACAGCCACAGACACCCAGCAGCTCCACGCCGAAAAACGACGTGCACAAGAGCACTCAGGCGCTTCACAACACCAGCCTGACCCGAGACGTCAGGCCCCTCTCTGCCTCGCAACCCTCGCTGCCCCATGAGGTTTCCACCCTGATATCCAGACCTCATCCCACTGTGGGTGAGTCCCTGGCCTCCATCCCTCAGCCTGTGACAGCTGTCCACGGCACAGGCCTTCAGGCCGGGGGCAGGGGCACTGTGCCCCAGCGAGTCACCCTGTTCCGACAGATGTCGTCAGGAGCCATTCCCCCAAACCGAGGAGTCCCTCCAGCACCCCCTCCACCAGCAGCTGCTCTTCCGAGAGAGTCTTCCTCAGTCTTAAGTACAGACCCAGATGCAGAAAAGCCACGATTTGCTTCAAATTTATGATCCCTGCTGATTGTCAAAGCAGAAAGAAATACTCTAATAAACTGAGTTTTCTCAGATCTTATTTTATTCTATCTCCTTATAGATCCCTATAGCCTATGAAGAGATATTTTAGACAGCTCTGGCCTACACGCAAAATGTAAAATATATGTATACATATACTATTAAATATATATCTAAAATCCCAAGAGAAGTTCAAAAGACTTGTTTAGCATTCAGTGTTATATGTTTTCCTTTCTTTAAATCATTAAAGAATTTAAAATGTTGTTGTAAGATTATTTATTTTTAACCTACTTTTACTTAATTCCTTTGATATATGTATTTCTCTATTTTATGAGGAGTTCTTGGATTCAGTGGAAACAAAACTCTGATTTTAAAAAGGCAACTCAAGTGAGCTACTGAAGAGCACCAATCAAAACTTCTTTTGTTAGCTGTGTCTCTGCATCTAAATTCTTAATTATGGAGGATTAAATAGCAAGTCCCATTTTATAGATCTAAATTGTATTTTGGTGCTTTCAATTTTGAATTAGGTTAAAGATCACACTGTAAGCTTGGCCACGGTAGGAGACTAGCATTGCCACTATTATGAATCTCTCTAACCTCAGACCTGTGCTTTGATCTTTCAGAAAGCTGATGGGATATTTCTCTTCATGTGTTCTCGGACTTTTACCAAGACTCAATCAATGTTAGTTGTAAATAACTTTTTCAACCCAAGTAAAAATAGCTATTCTGTGCTGTATGAAGGTAAAAGTCATCGTTTAAGAATTTAGTTTTATTGCTTCACTTCAAAACTTAGAGTTTTAAATTTTACAAAACCTAATTGTGACAATTATTCAACTGTAATGCAATGGCTTGAAACCTACAATATTATTTTAACTTGCAATGTTTTATGCAAAATTGTATGCTCGATTCTACAAATTGCTTGTATTACACCAAAAATCATTACTTTTCTTCCTTCTTCCATAATCAAGCATCTGAAAATAGTCCCTGCATGCTTTTTGAAAAGAAAAAAAATAGGTTCAAAGCAGTCATTGTAGGGAAAGGTTGACAGTATTTCTCGTTTCTAGAAAAGTATAACCATTCATTAATTGCCTATCTTAAAATTCCTGTAAGGCTGACTTGGATCTCTGACTTAAGTCTAGAAGTGAGGTTTTCACTTTCATTTAATATTATTACTATTATTATTATTATTATTATTATTTAAATAGTGATTTGTAAACCACAGCTTGATTTGGAGTTGCCGGTGTGTTCTGTGTCCTCACTGTAGTTGATAGTTTACTGTGGTGTTAATTTAAAAAAATAAATACACTCTAGCATCATGTCTGTTTGGGAACACACACTTTGTTCTACGCATATTGTAACTAAATGGTCAGTAAATCTTAAGGCATGTGGTGACTAACATAGCCCTTAGATAAGAGGTTTGTTAAATGTGCTGAGAAAAGTATAGACATGGTGATGCAAAGCAGGGGTCAAACTGAATGTCTGTGAGCATTGTTGTCTGTCTGTTTCCTTAACTCTTTCCATGATCTGTGAGCATCTGCTTCTTCTCAAAGTCCCTGAGTAATCATTTGTGCCTAATGCGTCCCACGAAGGTGGTGGATGACTGGAACACAATTGGAAGATTCCTAGTAACCGACTTCTGTAAATAACCCAAGTTAAGAGAATGACCTACAGTGGAGGTCTTCATTATCTTTGACACTGGCGATACATTTAAGAAGAACTTAACAAAGACCACACATTAAATGGGGCGGGACCTCCAGACAGACTTGAGGACAGAAAACAAAAACAAAAGCAAAACTCTAAAATGGATCCATGCTGCCTGTTATGCCTTTTACGGATATAATACCTATAATACCAAAATGAGTTGCTATGCTTAATTTCTAACAGATCCCAGCTTGTGTGGAAGTAATCAACAATGCTAGTCAATGTAATGTTATCATTAACATGCTGGTGACATATGATGGCTTGTCAGGAATGGTGTAAGAAAGGGATTGTTCAGTCTACCTAGACCTATGGGAAAGCTGCAAGACCATTTATATATCAGTACAAAACTCCTTTATTTTATTAAAATATTGAGAATTAACTTCAATTTATTAAGATCATGCATCGGTCCTTTAAATTATTAAAGGTTTACATTTGATAGGACTAATGGGTTTGGTAGTGAAATATTTTTATATGTATAAATTTTTGGTTTTTTATTTTGAGCACTATTGGGAAACATAAGCAAAATTGAATCGCATGGTCTTTCAGTGCAACCATAAAATTTTTATTCACTTTGTAATAGAATGGACAAAAAAATCTAAGGTTTATATGTTAAACTAATAAAGTGGTACAGGGTAAATTATATACATATATGTGTATGAATATATATACTTAGGTTAAGAAAAAAATTGACTCACATTCCTGTAATATAAAAGTCCATCGCTTGTTGAAAAGTGACCTCTTTTCTTTGTACATAGTTAAATCCGTAAGTATGGAGTTTTAATCTGTACAGAAAGAAATGTATTATGGAAAAGATTGGTCTCTTTGCTGCTGGGAAAATAGTAGAATAGTTGATTCTTACAACAACTGTATGATCAGGGATGAGTTAGAGTATTTCTTTTGTCTTTGCTCAAAGCCATACATATATAAATATATATAAAGATTATTAATAAATTCGAGAAAAAATAAACTAAAATCATGAATATTTTATTTTATCAATATGCTCTAATCAGACATTTTGTTTCATTAATGAGTACAGATTTGCTTCTATCTTTACATCACAAGATTTCCAAGAGGGTGTATACTTGATAGTTGTTATAAAATTAATTATAGATATTCTATAACTAAAGAAAGGACTTTAAAACGAACATGGATTTTTCCAGCTATTCTTGTGTTATCTCTCTTCTATATAGTACACATTGGGTTTTTTTAATTCGTTGCTCATTATTTCCTTAGCATATGCTTATTGCAAAATTTCAAAACACAAACATTTCTGTGCTATTATTGGATATGGGAATGAGAAATAATTGCCCTATAATTTACGTATACAATCTTAGTTTATGATAGCCTTGGGCTTTGCGAAGGTTTTGAGTAGTCATAGAATCTCCTGATACAAGTGGTATTTTGAATCAGACCTAAAAGCCTGAGCTAGAGTTTATTACAGTGAGTAAGGATTCTTGAGAACTGTAAGGATAAATGGCAGGAGTGGCAGTAGATTCTATTCATCAGATAAATAACCTGTCTCCAGGTCTCAGTGACCTCGGCAGGTGAATGATTCCCTGAGGGATGCTGCTCCACTTAAAGAAGGTGGTGATTTTGCCATTTACAAACTTAAAATGGACAGAACATCTGCAGGACACTACAAATTACACAGGCAGATCATTAGAATAATTCCTAAAGGTCTTGGGTGATTTAAACAATATGAAGTGTTTTTGAATTTTAAGTGTATTATTTCAGATCCTCAATTATTTACACTTCATAGTACAAGCAATCTCTGTTATCTTTCAGATGTATTTTTAAAATCTCCATGCCTTCTTTTTCGACTTAAGTGTTTATATTTGTTAATTTTACTATGCTACTTGGTCTCTATTCACCTCACTTTCATCATTTATAACATTAAGCTGTTATTTCTTTCCCTTATACTTTTTTTTTTTAAGATTGGCACCTGAGCTAACAACGTTACCAAACTTTTTTTTTCCCTACTTTTTCTCCCCAAATCCCCAAGTATATAGTTATATATTTTTTATTTAGTTGTGAGTTGTTCTAGTTGTGGCATGCGGGACACCACCTCAACATGGCTTGATGAGTGGTGCCATGTCCGTGCCCAGGATCTGAACCAGTGAAACCCAGGCCACCGAAGTGGAGCGCAGGAACTTAACCCCTAGGCCATGGGGTTGGCCCCTCCCTTATACTTCTATTCTTCTGAAATACGTGCCCCAAACCCAGGCGTGGTTATTTCTTTCATATGCACTACACCTAGCAAAGTTTTGTTACATGCTTTGTCTACTTGAAAAATTACTTATACTGTAGAATACGAAAGAAATGTTGTCCTTATATGATAATTGGATGCTGAGCAACAGTAGCTATTTTGAGTTCTGAAAAGAATGGTCAAAAACTTAAGCAACTCTGACTGGCTGCATGCCATGAATTGTTAGCTCAGTTCTATAACTTTATTTAATATATTCTTTTTCCAGGAAAATAGCATGGAAAAAGATTTGCTGTTGTATTTGGGGTTAAGTATTCCTGCTACTGGCGCTCAAAAGCAGTTACTTTCTTAAGCAATTTTGATTCTTTCCTTTTTAAAAAATGGCATCTATATTTTATAAACTGACCAACAGTGAAGCCAGTCATGAAGAGAACCCCTGCTTTTAAAAGGGAGCAAAGAAAGTATAAATGACCTAAATTCATCAAGGATGTAGGAGGACCCGTATTCCTCCTCCTCCCGTTTTGGAGTTTTGCATGAAGGCCACATTCCTTCCTTCTCCGAGAGCAATTGACATTTTCATTATTTGTTATTCTGTTCTTCATCATTTCTTTCATAGCTTTACAGTATGAAAATCATCTGTTTCTCTATATAGGGAAAATTTTCATAGCATAGTCACAAATCTGTTGCCAGAAAAAGATAATTTTATCAGAATTGTTTAGAAGAAAATATTAGTAATTTTGTAGTACTTGATTCCTTTTCAGTTTGGCTACTCTCTCAGTGAAATCATTGCTCCCTTTTCCCAAAATTCACACATGTTCTGTCTCTGCTTTGAACAAAGAGGGAGACTGTGTCCCTGAGCAAGGCCAGGACGTGGGTAACGTGAGTGATGCATTTGCCTCACACACAAAATTTGAAGTGTCCAAAAACTCAAGAATCAAGACATAGTATTTTAACACAGTAATTAAAAAGTCAAAATTAAGGTAATAATGATGAACCAAATGTCACAATTTTAAATTAAAACAAGATCTGACCCTGTACTGGCATGACCCTGCTTTGGTTCCCTCCCTCTACTCCCAAAGCTGCTTCCTATTGAGACTTTGATGGGCCGAAAGGAGATTTGAAGGGTTTCTGTGATAGAAGCTTTGCCCCGAATTGCCCTGTCGCTCTTTGAGAATTATTTAAGGGTGATATTAAAAGGGCCTATACAAAAGATTCTGGATTTGTTTCCGAAGTCCCTCATGTAGAGAGAAAGAATAATGTGTTAAATGCTGGAGAAAGAGTTAACCTTTACTGACAAAGGAAACACGCTCTTAAAATATGGACATTCAACACAGCTGGTTCGGCTCATCAGCAGTTCAGTGCCTCTGGCCAGCATCATAACATAAAGAAGAGCAGAAACTGAATAGGAAATATGGGTTTTAAACTTTCTAAAGAGCTTTTTTTTAATCAGGCCAATGGTTTTATAGTTTTATACTTTATCTTCTTAATTTTATGGAGCAAAGATTATCAGTTGGGAGGATATGTGTTGAAATGGGTGTTTCTCTATTGTGTTTACCATCTCACACAGCCTTGTGGAAATGCTGAATCCTAAAGAAAGTCCCAGGTATGCCGAACAGGGTGATGGGAATGAGAAATTTAAATTCAAATTTCTTTGCTTAAGACAAAGAATATAGGGGCTGGGGCTTCTCAAATCCTTTTGAGAAGGTAAGACAACCTGTACTAAGGCAAAGGAGTGACAAAATAGTTTTGGTTAAAAGAGACTGAGTTCTCCAAATCTTATTGGCGGTATTACAGTCAAAAGATTACAAACATGGATATTCTTTGGAACTATTTCATTTTTAATGTAGGATCAACAGCCATTTATCCCCAAAGGGAAACATCTCTTAATTTTTAAAATTATAATTATTTAAATAATATTTTGAACAGAGGATAATATTTATTTATTCCATTGAACACATCTGAGTAAATCAGTAAATATAATAATTGTTCAAAAGGTAAAGAGTCTTTTATGTTTCATTAGATTTATAAAATTGACTACAAGTAATTCAGAGTTATTCAAACATTTTTTTGAATAATGAAGAAATTTTACAAAAAAAGACCAAAACAGGTTGTTGTTCTACCAGACACATCATAATTTTCCCCAGAGAAAATGCAGATGTGTACAGGCAAGATATTTTCTTGAAAGATTTGTAATTCTTCTTAAATGTGTGAGGGAAAGTCCTCAGAAATGAAAGATTTTTATTTTTTTTTTTGAGGAAGATTAGCCCTGAGCTAACATCCACCACCAATCTTCCTCTTTTTGCTGAGGAAGATTGGCCCTGAGCTAACATTTATGCCCATCCTCTTCTACTTTATATGTGGGACGACTGCCACAGCATGGCTTGATAAGCGGTGCATATGTCCACACCCGCGATCCAAACTGGCGCACCCTGGCCCACCAAAGAGGAGTGCAAGAGCTTAACGACTATGCCATTGGCCAGCCCCAGAAAGATTTATTTTTAAAAGAAGAAAAAACATAATTCAAAGAAGTTTGAAAAATTAAAAGAGAGTTTGCCAAAAATATTCTCATTTGTTTCTTGTAATATATTTGTCCAAGGCCTTAGTTTCTAAGGATTTAAAAATAAAGTTGTTTGCTTAACTCTTCTCTCACATCTATTACCAACCTAAAATACTATAATTCTGTTGAAAAGGTGCAGTTCTGAATTGCTCAAAGTATGATATATTCTGATATCTAACATAACGAAGTACATAATTTGAGATATATTAAATATTATTTAATAAAGGGTTGCATGCACTATATAGCACACATTCTCCATATATCTCCATACCAAGGATCAAAATATGCTAACAGTATTGGCTTGTAAATGAACCTATGGAAGGATCCAAGTGATCATTGTCCTCCTTACTGTAATTATCTTAAATTGCTAAACACGTAGCCCAAAGATGCCATCATGAATCAAGGTAAGTTTAACCTCCCAATTCAGAATAGCCTTCGGGACCAGTAGCAAGTTGAGATGAGTATCCTCAATCGTGGTTTATCTCTACTTGGTAATAGTAAATCCTGTTTTGAGAGTCGGCCAAAACTTATTTGAAGCCCTATTTTGTTAATACAGCAAATGACTTAGTTTAGGATCACTGTTTTTGATCAAAAACAAAATATGATTTCTTTTTATGTGTGGCTCGTAAATTAATTACCTCAGAAGTCCTTCTAGACACGTTTCAAAAGCCTTTAGACATGTATAGCTTCCCAAGTTCCAACTCTCAAGATTCTAAAGATCTGTGATAGTTACTTGTAGAGGTCTAATAACTTTGTAGCTTTATATCTAACCTAAGCTACTTTTATTCTTATAGAAGAACAATGATCAAATCCATCGATTTGGGCTTGTTTTGCATAGTTCTTTTTAAAACGATGATTAATCACATATGACACTCTATATTTTTATGAATAAATGGCATTGACTTTTAATTTCTCCTCATTTGAAACTCTCAGGTAATAACTTCTTAAATTGGTATCTGAAATCAAAGTTTAGTCTTTCTCAAATCAGTTTATTATTAGCTTTCACATGAACCACATAAGAAGAAATCTATTACATGATTTTGTTAATTGTTCCAAGCTATGAATGTTGGCAAGTTTTGAGACTTTAGCCAACTTATTAAAACAATTTCTCAGATAAATCAATCACAAACATACGTCAAAGTTTTAGGTCAAACTTGACAAAAAGTTCAGAGAAAGTACACCAATGCAAAGATTCCTTCTAGGGAGACTATTTTGTAAGAAAAAAAATTGGTTTGACAATCATTTTTTAGAAAAAATTACTGGTTTAAAGATTATTAACCTCTTTATAAATCAGACTGTTAGTTGAGTGAGGAAATATTCCCAGGAGAGATCTTAATTTCTTGAAGGTCTGTCAGAAAATTGCTCAAGCATTTTATCATGTTAACTACTTCCCAAAAGCGCAGTAAAAGATGTCCCAGAAAAAGTGATGGCTGTACGTAGGTTGGGGAAATACCTTTTTCTTCTAAGTTGTGACACGTATTGTATGGTAAGCTTCCCGCACACATTTTTAAGTGACTTTAGTAGTTATATCTACCTGAGGAATTAGTTTGTATCTAGAAAATTTTAAGTGTCTGTGATAGCCCTCCTAAAGTAATTTGGGCCTATTGTCTCAATACAACATATTTCTTGAAAAACATATTTATTTGAGGGCAAAAACAGCCAAGTTTCTTGCAATAAAAGTTATGACATTTCTAAAGGTGCTGTATCCCCCCAAACTATGAAGTATTTGACAGACTTGAAGTCATGCTATATAAGGAGACCATGGCTTTGGAAGCTTTCAAAAGTGGCTTTATCCATTTGTTTTAGATCCGAGGGCAAGAAAAATTAGGGAGCTTGACCACCAGTCAAAAACAAAGACGCATCACATCTCAGTTCTTAAGCTGTCCTAACCTAATCTTTTATGCATAAACACAATTCAAGAGTTCCCACCTTACCGGGAATTGTTTTAGGATCCACAGGGGCCACGGGCCCTTGGATTCCCTAGGAATCAGACTTCACTGACAACATACACTGGAAAAGCAATTCAAGCACTGTGCATGAAAAGAGAGAAAATGACACTGAAAGAGATCAAACATAACATAAATCTGAAAAGAGCTTTAAATATTTATTTTGATAGCAAGAAGTGTCACAGTATTAGTTCCAAAGAGCAAAAGGGAATATGACATTGAAGTAGTTATGAAGATTTACTCGTAGACTATGTGACAGAGAATTTGGTTTATTATGGAGAAGCTGATTTTTTGTCATCACTTAGTACCACATTCTCTCTTCTTACTTTCCTTCTGGCATATTTTCATAGATTCTTCAATCTCTTCAAAAATGTGTTTTGTGGGCCTTCTTAGCAATGTATTTAATAATCTCCTTATTTGCTATGACGCATCCGCTCAAATAATCATGTGCTTTTGTTTAAAATGGAGCTAAAAATGCATGCCTAAGGCAAAGATAAGCATTCCAAAGGAAGTCACATAATCTTCATAAATAACAAAATAAAAAATGAGGCAGAACTAGTTAGTTTATAATGGTGATGGGAATGTGAAGGCGAAGGGAGAAGCCGTAGGTTATAGGAACTCAGTTTCAACATATTAGACACACAGGATACACTGGGAAGCAGGGAAATTTTTGGAAAACATCAAGGACTTTTTTATGCCTGTGTTTTTAAGACTAATCTTACTTCCCCTCTGATCTATGAGACGTTGACAGTAGCATCAATATAAATCCTGGGCACTTCACCTCAAGAAGAATGTGACTATTTTGGAGACAGGAGGGAATGGATTAAACTAAGAATGTGAAGGGCCTGGAAATGTGGCCTATTCAGAAACAAGAAACAACCAAAAGGCAGCTTTTCAACCTAGAGAGAAGCAAACCTCCTAGTGGACAAAGAATGGCTCAGCGTTTGGGGACATCTCTAGGTGCACAGGGCAGGACGCATGGAGCGTTCCTGCTATGGCTACAGCACACTCAAGAGAGAAAAGTTGTCAAGATTTTCTAAAACTTAAACACAAATACTAAGTACACTCACACAAAACTACCTACTGTCAAAGATATATGTCTTCTCACATACTTACAGTAACAGAATTCCTTACGTAAAGACTTCCAGTCCAGTGGGTACCAATCGCTAGAGAATGTGGGTTTGTATGGGGAAAATGAGAATTTCTGAAATAACTGTGTGCTAGTATTTACACATTAAATTTTTTATTATTTTATATAAATACCTTTTTTGTTGTTAGGTCTCATTTGTATTGCATGTAAGACATTATATGTATTCCTTCTTTAAAAAAAGTTTATTCAATCCATGATTATCATTTCCGGAGACTAATGGGGCTATTATAAAATATTAGTTATAAAAACAGGGCATCAATAGGGTTAAGAACCATCATCCTAAATGCTGATGTGTACAGGAATTTACGCTGCACTCGATATAATAGCCACACTGCTGCACAGATATTCTAATTTTTATGGGATAGTATATTTTATAATAGAAAGTAAATATTTGGAGTTAGGAAGAATAAAAGTGAGTAAGAAGAGGCAGCAATAAGAAAAAATTATCGAATTAATTGAACTCTATTTCCTACAGGTTTCTCATCATCATCTTTATAAAATTTAAAATGCAGAATATAGTTATTAAAAATGACTTAAGAGTAGAAGGAATAGGGAGCTGGCCCCGTGGCCGAGTGGTTAAGTTCCCGTGCTCCGCTGCAGATGGCCCAGTGTTTCGTTGGTTCGAATCCTGGGCGCGGACATGGCACTGCTCGTCAAACCACGCTAAGGCAGCGTCCAACATGCCACAACTAGAAGGACCCACAACAAAGAATATACAACTACGCACTGGGGGGCCTTGGGGAGAAAAAGGAAAAATAAAATCTTTAAAAAAAAAGAGTAGGAGGAATATGGGCTTTATTTTGCAATAATTAAGTAGTCTTACAGACTGCCCAGTAGTAGCTGATTGTTTGAACAGCCAAGGGAGTCACCGGGATGGTCACATCTGAAGAATGTCTGTCTTTTTATCCATAATATTTCCATCACATTGCTTGTTATTCCCGCTATTTAATCACTCCATTTGATTTCCTTTGTATCCATTTTCTGGTTATACATGTTACCTTAGAAGTTCAATCAAACTAAGCCATTAGTTCTACATATGATTTAGATGATCCTTAATTCATTAAATTTACTGCTGGAGCACCTATGGTGTGGCAAGAAACGTTCTAGACTGTGGATAGGGCTGTGAACAAGAAGGACACGTCTATGCCCTTGTGAAGCTTGTATGCTTCTAGGAAAAATACATAATAAATAAAAATTAGATAAGTAAAGTAAATAAATAAAATTATTCAGACAGTAAAAAGAGCTTTGGAGGAAAACAACACAGAGAAGGGAGTGTCAAGAACAAGCATGGCGGGACATTTGCTATTTTAAGTAGCATGAGCAGGGAGGGCTTCACTGAGCTGATGATTAAACAATGACCAAAAAGAGTCATCAATCAATATAACTAGGTGTCCCCCTGTACCTTTTACTGAAAGTAGGTGAATGGACCTGCAACAAACATATCACATGGGAGCTTGGACAAGTGCAGAATGCTGAGCCCTACCCTAGACCTACTGGCAGGAATCTGCATTTGAACAATATCCCTAGGTGATTCATAGGTAAATTAATATTTGAGAAGTACAGGGCTGGTAAAGTTCTAAGAGGGGTAGATAAATTTTAAGGGCATTTTAGGGAACTTCCAGATGTAAGGACATTTCTGGGGATGTGCTGCTGAGACCGGCTAGGCAGCAGGTGGCGCCCAACGTGGGGTACAAAGGAAATATCGCTGAGAGCTAAATGTGGGACTTCATCTGTGAGGAACCTGGAAGCGGTGTGGATAGAGGCCTCTGAAGATTCCTGTTGGGGTAAGTGTTTCCAGGGGTTTTAACAGGGAAAATGGGTAATTTTGAAAGTACAGAACAATATCTCCCTTACATCTGCTTACTGAGGCAATTGCTGAAGGCAGAGGGGGCTAAGGTCAGTGAAAACAAACTGTTTGAGTTGTTGCAAACCATAGAGAAGCACTGTACTTGGTTTCCTACTCTAGGTACGTTAGATTTACAGTCATGGGAAAAGGTGGGAACGGAACTAAAGAAAGAATATCAGAAGGGTCTCCCGATGCCTGTGACTAAATGGAACACTTGGTGGTTAATTCGTTCCGTCCTAGAGCCCCTCCAAACCCATGACTCCCCAGAGGAGAGCAAAGGAGAGACAGAGAAGATGGAGGCTCCTTTACTGATCACATAAAGAGCCCTGAATATGCAGTCCCTGAAGAGACGGCTACTAAAAGGAAGGAGCACATGTGGCCGACGGCATCTGAACCTGATGATATATTTCCACCGCTCCCTCCGGTCTCGCTCCCTCCTCCACTCATTCCGGAGTTTGTTGGCTGCGCCATAGCTAAGCATCCTCCGGCTCCCACACTTTCACCATCACAAATGGGGATTAGACAAGCAGTAAAGGAGGGAGATCTGGAAGCCCTTCCCATGGCATTCTCTGTAACGGTTCATGAGAGAGTGGCTCCTGGTGTTGACCCTGAAAATCCCGATGGCATGTATGAGGTTATTCATGATCCTTTCCCTTTTAAAATCTTAAAAGAATTAAAACAGGCAGTTCAGAATTATGGAGTTAACTCTCCCTTCACAGTCGGAATAGTTCAGGGGATTGCTGAGGGCAATAGACTGATCCCTGCGGTCTGGTCAACTTTGGCAAAGACTGTCTTAGCCCCCGGGGAATTTTTGCAATTTCGCACGTGGTGGCGAGATCACGTGGAGACAGCAGCCGCGCATAATCAGGCCAGACAGATTCCGAAACCTTTAGAACAGCTGATGGGCATCGGACCTTGGGCTGGAGTACAAAATCAGCTAAGGATGGAGGATCAAGCTATAGAACAATTAAGACGCTGTTGCCGGAGAGCGTGGGAAAAGATTGAGAGGAAAAGTACTGCCGCTGTCTCATTTCAGAGGATCATTCAAGGGCCTGAAGAACCATACACAGAATTTATTGCTAGACTACAAGAAGCTATTAAACGACAGATAACTAATGGAGAGGCAGCAGACACTATTTTACAATTACTTGTTTATGAAAATGCTATTCTGATTGTAAAAAGGTATTGGGTCCATTTAAAGGAAGAGGTAATTTAACCGATTATATAAAATTATGTCAGGGAGTGGGAACTGAAACATTTAAAGCAGAAATGTTAGCACAGGCTATGGCGGGACTGCAGATGGGGAAATTCCCAGGAGGATGCTATAATTGTGGAAAGTCTGGCCATACTCGGAAAGAATGTAGGGGAAAAAGACAAAAGGGGACAGTGAATCACATCTTAAAATGAAAAATATGCCTACAGTCCCTGGGCTGTGCCCTCATTGCCAGAAAGGGAATCACTGGGCTAATCAATGCTGATCTAAATTTCATAAGAATGGGAATGCACTATTAAGAAATTCCCTGAGGGGCGGGCTCCCAGCCCCAACAAGCAAGGGGACCTTCCCTGTTCAGAAACAGGAAAACACCACCAACAATTACAACGCTGTGCCTGGGATTTATCCCCCGCCAAGAGCAGAAGTGCCGATGTAGACCTAACCAGCAGTGAGAATTGTATAGTCTCTCACTTTGAAACTCCTACTTTGATTAACACTGGGATATATGGTCCCTTACTTAAAGTCACAGTTGGACTACTTTTAGGGAGGTCAGGATTGACTTCACAAGGGGTTACGGTGCATACCGGGGTTATAGATAGTGATTATCAAGGGAAAGTTATTGTGTCTACATCAATTCCCTGGCAGATAAAAAAGGGAGATTGCATTGCCCAACTTTTAATCTTGCCCTATGTTGCTATAGGAAACTCACAACAAACTAGAGGGCAACAAGGATTTGTCAGTATGGGACACGCGGGGGTTTTCCTTACTGAAAAAATTTTGGAATCTCAACCAACCTGCAAAATAAACATCAATGGAAAAGCGTTTGATGGATCAATTGATACCGGGGCAGATGTCTCTATCATCAGCTCTAAACATTGGCCTCATCGTTGGCCTACCATTCCTCCCGTGATTTCAGTTATTGGCCTTGGAGAAGCGCAGGGACTGCGGCAGAGTTCAAACATATTACATTACACGGGGCCAGGTGGACAAAAGTCTACCTTACAGCCTTATGTCACTGATCTTCCCATTAATCTATGCAGGCGAAACTTGTTAGAACAATGGAAAGCAGAAATGTATATTCCTCCTCAGGTATTCTATAGTGAGCAGTCACAAAAAATTATGGAAAAACAACAATATGTCCCTGGTGTAGGACTAGGAAAGCAATTACAGGGAAAAGTAAACCCTGTAGCCCCAAGCGGGAAATAGAATAAGCATGGGTTAGGATACTCGCCTTTTTAATGGTGGCCATTGCTCATATAAAGCTTCCCCCACCAACGCCTATAGCATTGGCGAGGAAATCTGACAAACCTGTGTGGGTGGAGCAGTGGCCTTTAAAAAAGGAGAAATTGGAAGCTCTTAAAGAATTAGTTAAGGAACAAAAGGGGCATATCAAGGAGAAGTTTAGCCCATGGAATTCTCCTGTTTTTGTAATTAAAAAGAAATCAGGAAAATGGAGAATGTTAACCAATTTGAGAGCCATTAATGCTACTATAATTCCTATGGGTGCCTTACAACCTGGATTGCCAAGTCCTAATATGATATCAAGGGACTGGAAAATTTTAGTCATAGATCTGAAAGATTGTTTCTTTACCATCCCTCTACATGAAAAGGATCAAATGTGCTTTGCTTTCTCTGTGCCCTCCATCAATTTGACTGAGCCATACGAAATGTTTCATTGGACTGTCCTACCACAAGGGATGTTGAATAGCCCTTCTATATGTCAAAATTATGTTGCTAAAGCTATAGACCCCATGAGGGCAAAGTACCTACAAGCGTATATTATTCATTATATGGATGACATCCTTTGTGCAGCCCCAGACACTAATTTATTGTCTAGTGTCTTCCAAGAATTACAGCTTCATTTGAATCATGTGGGGCTAAAAATAGCCCCAGAAAATTTTCAACTTACTGAACCTTATCTCTATTTAGGCACAATAGTAGAAAAAAACCACTATCAACCCTCAAAAGGTTCAAATTCAGAGGGACTCAATCACTACTGTAAATGATTTACAAAAATTGTTTGGTGACATTTACTGGCTAAAGCCAAAATTAGGAGTACCTACATATGCTTTGTCACATTTATTCTCTCTTCTGAGAGGAAATTCTGATTTAAATAGCCCTAGAAGTTTGACAAAAGAAGTGACTGAAGAATTGGAACTAATTGAGTGATGTATTCAAACTGCCCAAATGCGTAGAGTCAACCTTCATATTCCAACTTCATTATATGTTATTCCTACACCCCATTCACCAACAGGAATCCTAATGCAGCAAAGTGATTTAGTAGAATGGATATTCTTACCTAATAATATGTCTAAATCCATTACCCCATACCTAGATCTTATTGCTGAAATGATAAGTCGAGCACGAGAAAGAACTAAACAACTTTCTGGAAATGACCTAGGTACTGTTTGTTTGATGTTATCACACAAAGAAGTATCACAGTGTTTTCAAAATCATGTGAAATGGCAATTGGTTTTTGCTGATTATGTGGGAAAAACAGATAATCATTTTCCCAAAATTCCTGTGTTACAATTTTTACAAAGGACTCAGTGGATCACTCCAAAGATCACTAAATTGACTCGTATGTCCAGTGCCAACATTATATTTACAGATGGATCTAGTAATCATAAGGCCGGTTACACCAGAGCATATACCTGTGTGATAGATAACCCCGGATTATCAGCTCAGCAGGCTGAGTTAAAAGCGATCACTGATGCTTTGCAAAATATCCAAGAACCTATTAATAGTTTATCTGATTCCCAATATGCTGTTCAAGTAACACATTTGATTGAAACAGCACTTATCAAACAAAATCTTTCTGATTCCTTACATGCCCTTTCTAATGATCTACAAACCATCGTTCATAATCGGCACCACATTTTTTATATAACCCATATCAGAGCCCATACTTCTCTTCCAGGACCTCTCACAGATGGAAATGCCCAAGCAGATGCATTACTATTCCCAATTTCTTCTGACGCTCAACGTTTTCATGCTTTAACTCACTGTAGTGCTAAAGGTTTAAAGATGCAGTATGCCTTAACATGGGCCCAAGCTAATCAAATTGTAGGAACTTGTCCCACTTGTCAAGAGGTAAACATAGTCCTGGAGACTCATACGGGAGTTAATCCTAGGGTTGGAGACCTAATGACCTCTGGCAAATGGATGTTACCCATATTCCCTCCTTTGGGAAGATGTCATTTGTACATGTTTGTGTTGATACTTTTTTTCATAATAGTTGGGCAACTGCAACTACGGGAGAGACTGCCAAACGTGATTATGCACCTTTGCAGTTGTATGGCAGTAAGGGGTGGACCTAAAGCCATGAAAACAGATAATGGTCCTGCCTATACCAGCACCTCTCTTGCAAAATTTTTAACAGATTGGGGTATCCGCCATTCTACAGGCATCCCCTATAATCCTCAGGGACAGGCTATTGTGGAACGAGCAAATCGAACTATAAATCCCATACTACAAAAACAAAGAGGGGGAGATGCTACTATCTCCCCTCCACAAAGAATTTATAAAGTGTTATTCACTTTGAATTTTTTGCAACCTTATGACTAAGGTACCCCAGCAGAAAAGCATTATGCACAAGAGCAGAAGGAGAAGAAAAACAAACCATCTATCTGGTGGTTCGATCCTGGGAGTAATACATGGAATAGGGGGTCACTGGTAACATGGGGATGAGGTTTTGCTTGTGTTTCTCCAGGAGATTTAGAAAAGCCTATCTAGGTTCCTTCCGGACATCTTAAGCCATATCATGAGCACCCCACCAAGAAAACATTGATTCCCGTGGGACGTCAAACCACCGGTGATGAGTTTTCTGGGTCTAAGCCTGAAGACTACCAAAATCACATTCCCACTGCCACAGAGGCATCGTGCATCAATTCCAACCTGGGGACAAATAAAGAAATTGACTCAACAAGCAGAGAAGGTGTTAGACCAAGAAAAGAAAACGGTCACTCCAAATAACTTGACTCTGGTGATGTTTGCACTGGTGTCGGTGGCTGTAAGTATACCCAGGGCCATAGCCCAGCCGAATAACAGTACTTATACATATTGGGCTTATATTCCTAACCCCTCATTGATCAGAGTAGTGAACTGGGGAGAAAATTCTGTTCTTGTATATGTTAATGATTCATCCTGGGTCTTGGGGCCCGAGGATGTCCATCTACCCATATTTGAAAAGGAAGAAGGTACCCCATATGACATAACTGATTTTGGTTTTGACCCTTGGCCTATTTGCATAGGAAGGGGAATAGGCTGTTTAAATTTTACTACACAGGCTTGGCTGTCTACTTATATGCTCAATAGAAATCATAGCAAAGTGCAATTACATATGTTATTGGGCTACAGTTTTCACTATTCTGTCGCCCCCCCCCCCCCAAATAATCTTACGGCTCCAAATCGTCCACTGTGGGCTAGCCAAAGACTTATGGGAGGATAAACTTGATCGAATTCATTGGGATATTTGTCGCGGGACGGAGGGGGTAATTTTGATTAATGGTTCCTGTGGAACAGTTTGGGACTGGTCACCCAAGGTGTATGCAGTCTCGGGTTGCTCCCATACAGATTCCACCTGCAATCCCTATCGAAAGTTAAGATGGCAAATCTCAGGGTATAATCACACTACTATTACAACACATAGTGTTTATCCCATTTTTATGGCATGGGGAAGGATTTTCTCCTCCACAACCTCAATTTAATATGGGTAAACCACAGATTGACTTATGGAAGCTAGCCTTCAGTCTAAGGCGATTCAGAATTTGGGACAGAAACTATGAGAACACAAAATTGTCTTTCAACACATCTGCCAATTGGACTTTTTACATCAAAGCCTGTGTCCAAGATCCATATGTATTGGCCGTAGGTACGGTATCTATTAATGAAACAGCTAAAACTGTGGATTGTAAAGATTGCAAATTATACTCTTGTCTCAATAGCTCCTTATACAATGATTCTCACTCATATATTCTATTGATGTGACGTTTGGGTGTTTGGCTTCCAGTAAAACAAAATGGGCCATAGGAAGGATTTCATGATACCCCTGCCTTACTACAAATAATTCAGAAGATCTTAAAAAGATCAAAAAGATTCATTGGATTATTGACTGCTGCTATATTAGGCATTATAGCAATAGCATCCACTGCCACTGTTGCTGGGGTGGCACTGCATCAAACAGTTCAAACCACAACCTTTGTTCAACAATGGCACAAAAATGCCTGTGAAGCATGGAACAGTCAGACAAGAATTGATCAGGGAAATCAATGAACGGCTAGTAGATCTGGAAAATGCTGTATTAATATTGGGAGATGAAGTACATAACTTAAAAAAGCTAGTCAGACTGCGATGTGATTGTAATGTTACTGAGTTCTGTATTACACCACATCTTTATCATAATAGCGAGCATGCCTGGAGCACTATAAGGCGACATTTAAAGAGCCACCTCAAGGACAATCTCACATTAGATATAGATTTATTGCAAGCTAAAGAAAAACATATCCAAGATGCTAAATTATCATTGCTATCTGAATCTGAACTATTTGATGGTATACATACTGGATTATCAAAGATGTTTCCTACTGATTGGATAAAAAATATTGGCAGTGGCCTTATTGGAAATGTTATATCAGAATGTATAGTTAGTTTTCATTATTTTCTGCTTAGTCTTCAGATGCATGAGAGAAAGCTTCCAAGAACTGACTAAGAGAGAAGTTGCCTGGACTGCCTACCTACTCTTACAAAAACAGAAGGGGGGAAATGCTGCAGAAGATCATAGCAATGCAGGAGATCATAGCAAGGCAGGAGATCATAGCAACATTCTTGCTAGGCTTTAAGCCTAGGAAAAATAAGTTCCAAATGGCTGGCTGGGAAATATGTGATCTGCGGACTCTCATAATTATTATACCAGATTGTTTGTGATTTGTAATCAAAGGCCTAAAGGAGTATGTTATCGAATATGAAGGCAAGGGGCTTGGGAACGCTGGGCCCTTGCAGGAACAGAACGCCACCTGCATATCTTGCTGATTGATTGTTCTTAGGATACTCCTCAAGGGAATGGCCTTGGATAGGGCTGTTTGCATCAGAGGGATGAAGAATAGAATCATTGGGCTTTGGCTTGCACATCCCTGCTGGCATGAGTTCCTGCTATTGTGCATGCTTGTGACTCTTTGCCTGCAAATAAATACGTGGCAATCAGAGGGACCTCACTTCAGTCCTTGAGGTTGATAGTCCCCTGTCCCATTGAATATATAGATTGTGTTCTGTCTATTAATTCCGTCCGTTCCTTCAGCTTGCTGCCTAGCTGGTCTCGGCAGCAGGGATGCCAAGTCAATGTTGGACATCATAGCAAGGGATCTTGGCTAGACAGCAAGAGTGGGAAGCCATTACGAAAGCAAGAATGTCAAAGAGAATCAAAGCTGGACATTTGTGAAAGCTGGTAAGACAGATTTTATTCAGACTACTCTAGTAGGAGAGAGAGAGACTCATGTAAATTAAGCTCAATTCCATTGAAAAATAAGTTGGGAAGCTTTTCAAATGCTGGCATATGCTACAGAAAAGTACCAAGGACGTTAAGGGGGTTTGGTCAATGTGATTAGGTCATCTGAGTTGGTTGATTGGCATTTATCTGATGGAGAAAAAACTTTTCATATCTTTAGGAGGGGAGGCAGTTTTGCAAATTGGAGCAAGGTGCCCACCATAGTTAGCCTCTTACCCTCCCACAGCAACTGGGAGATGGGAGACAGAGAGCTTTGTCTCTGGATGTTTGCATTTCAAAGAGATGGCTCCAGGGTTCTTGAGGAGCTATTCCTTGGTAGTAGACTATTTACATCTCAAAGGGGAGAGAAAGAATTTATAATTGCAAGTTTTTAAAATAACTACTCTAAGAAAAGGGAGGTCAGGGACCTATAGTCATAGTTTGGCTGGAACAAACAGTAAATACTTTTAACAATGTTGACTTTTCTCAGGCTAGCATTTTGTGTGTCTGTGAGCAAGATTGGCCCTGAGCTAACATCTGTGCCAGTCTTCCTCTACTTTATGTGGGATGTCACCAGAGCGTGGCTCCACAAGTGGTGCCAGGTCTGCGTCAAGGATCTGAACTGGCGAACCCAGAGCCCCTGAAGTGGAACACTCGAACTTAAAAACTACTCCACTGCCACTGGGCCAGCCCTTCAGGCAAGTATTTTGAGAGGGGCTGGGTTCATTCTAGGGAGATGGTCTTAGGCCAATAGAAGCCATGCTAGAGTTTGGTCAATTGTCTTATTGTGGAGGCTATTGGACAGTTATCTGTACCAAGAATTTTGACACTGAAACTGATGACAAATTACCTACTTAATAATTTGATCCTGGACTGTCCCTAGATGTATTGTTGGTCATCCTACCTTTCCTAGCCTGCCTTCTGGCCCTGCTTAATTAGAAACAGGGAGAAGGAAATTAACAAGTGTTGGGTGTCATTAGTTCCTCATTTGGGATGAATTTTGGTGCCAGAGCCAGCAGTGATCCTTAATCTCACATCAATCTAATGTATTTATTGCTTTTTGCAACATTTTTAAAATGCCAACAATAATACATTGACATTGAAATAAATGAATTTTGTCAATGTTTTATAAATGAGCTTCTATTCATCTGCCGTATCTATATATCTGCAGTGGTTAGAAAACTTGTCTTCCAAAAACTGACTCTGCCACTTACCATGTAGCCATGATGGAGTTATATAATTGCCTTATATTTCAGTTTCCATAATTAGAAAATGGAGAATTGAAATAGTTGCTGCCTCATAAGGTGGTTATGAGGATTAAACGAGATAAACTTTGCAAAATGTTTCTCCCTATTCTTGGCTCATGTCAAACGTTCTAGGTACAAAAAGCAGCATTTTCTAAGCCATGCTGGGCTAATATGAGCTAGATGACACCTCACTCCCAGCTTTCCCAGTGGAAGGAGGTTTGCATGCAATCTTGATTTTTGAGGGGAATTCAGGCTTCTATCCACTACAACATTCATCGGGGCCCAAGATGTCCAGGTATGTGGCAGCTGATGTTTCCAGATGACTTCTGTGAACAACTGACAACCACATATCCAGTCTTCTTCATGTCAATCAATCTGATTATTGATGAGGCTACTTTCTCATGTCTGTTCTGTAAAAGGTAAAATAGCAGGAGGGCAACGTGCCTCCACTGGCACCCTGGCCCCAGCAAGATTCTCCGTGACAGAGGATGCAGAGATGGAAGCATATGCCTACTCTTAACACATACCTTGTGACAGTAGAATTTATCCTGAAGCCCAGTGCATGAGCAGCCAAGCTTCACATAGAATGCCATGTATGACACACTTGATGCTTAGCATTTTTATAATTATGCCTCTTAAAAATAAGAATCTGCAATTTAGTGGAGTTGTCACCATGTTGTTGGTGAAGTTGATGATGATTGAAACATGCATGTGCCCACACACACACACACGTGTTTGATTACACATATAAAACCTTGTCTTTTACGACATATTTAGGAAAAGGTAGGTTTATGAAAGACATCACACTCCAAGTCCTTTCCTCTTTGAAGTACAGACTCAATTAAAGTGTCTAGGGCCTATTTGATGTTCTGAAAGAGGTGGCAACTGGGTGACTGAAGATCTGCAGGTGTCTAAGTGTAGTTGAACTCCTCTGGCACGAAGCGAGCATCCTGCCCCTAAGAACTTGACCTTCTGTCCTGCCCCTCCCTTTAAATTCAGGCTCGGGGCTGGACAGCAAGGTCTTAGGGAGGAGATACAAGACCACTTTTTAGAACTTATATTTTAAAATCTCCTACTACAATTATAAAACCATAGCATCTTTTGGACTGGTTGGCTCTGCGGGATAGCATCTGGACTCAGTTCTTAAAGCTTTTTTCCCAGCAAGAGCTGAGATCTAAACTTCTCAGTATTATTTTGTGATTTATATTAAAAAACATGTAAGAAAGAAAACACCCACCTCATGTCACAGTACTTTAGTGTACCGTGGTGAACATTGTTGTTGGACATCTATAGAATATAGGACTATAAAAGTATAGGACTAAAATAATCAAAGAACTGTGAAGTTTGACTATTGAAGCTTCCAGGAGTTTCAAATCAGCTGCATCTATTTAATCAGATACTTGGATCATCAATAGAAGCCCAGAGCTGTTCATTTCATGCACTGTTTATTGCTAAAACAGATGTTAAGGTTTAACAGTTAAACCAGGAAAAAATGGATACATTTTATATCTTTATATTTATAGATTAACCTACATTTTTATATATATGTTTATATTTTATATTAAAATGCATAAATTTAATATCTGTTTTAGCAATAAACAAGAAAAAAGACATCACTGTTACAGAAGAAAGAGAATTTTACTTTTACTTTTAAGGATTAAATTTAGTTACCTCATTTTCCTGGTGATATTACTAGGAAAGGGATATGTTATTTTTAAGGAAGGTAATTTACTACACATACTAACTGTGGTTTTTGTCACCTTTTTCACCTATTTTTTTCCTAAAACAAGGTGCTTACACAGTTTAGCAGTTTAGCTTAACCTAAAATTTATAGACATGAATTTTTGACATTGGGCATGACGTGCAAAGCTTAAATATTTTCAATGCTCTTAACATACCAGGTTCTTCTAGACTCTGGCCAGTTATTAACACTTGAGCCATTTTTTTTTAGCACACTTCTTACCTCAGTGACAAGTTCCTGATTGTCATGTATAAGGGAAGCTTATAATTTATATTTTAGTGTAGATGTGATAAAAGTAAATTCATCTTCGAATCATCCAACTACCCTTTTCTCCAATATCTCATCCTTCTACAATCTTTCAGGTTTTTTCCCAGGAATAAAATAGAACCTATATCGAGAAAAACTTAGTGTAAGTTAATTAACTCTTTAATTCTTCCAGGTGTATTTGACTGGAGAGAAAAGATTTTACAGAGAAGAAGGTATTAGGTTGAGGAAAGCCTTAATTATAAACCTAAAAACTTTAAACTTTAACAGATGAGGCAAAAGCCATTGATGGCATTTGGGTAGAAAACCAACCGGATGTACTTTTAGAAAGAATATTATTGTATAGGATGAATCAGGTGGCAGAGGCTGGAGACTTACAGAAAAGTTAACAGACTTGTGTAGAACTCCTGACGTAAAGTTCAGTTTGCAGACTTAACCTCTGTGAGGGTGGTAATTTATACAAATGATAAAGTGATCAGTGCAAACCACAAGTTTTAAAAACTGAAGTGTAGTGTCAGCTACACAGTAGATAATAAATATTGGTTGAACAAATGAATGAGTGAAGTATTACCATTCCAATTATCCTATTAGAAGAAATAAAAAAGAAATAAATAATTTGGTGTCTATATTAGGAGTCGTTTCTTTCTCTGAAAGAATAATTGAGGGAACATTGCCATTGAGGATATCAGCTATACCACCAAACTTCTTTGAGACAGAGGGCATCAACGTGTGTTGTTCAGCATTTTTGACAACACAGGTTAGCTTTCAGAAAAATGCTTCCTGAGTCTGAAATAACTGGCAAAAATGAGGTTTGGGGTTTCAAAAACAGCTATATATAAAACACTATCAGTGACCTGATCATCCCAATAGTGATAATTGTTGAATCATCTCACACAAGAAGTATAGCTTCTAAGTTTTTGCACCAAAGAAAACAATCATTAGCTAGATATCATATATGGCTCTTATATGTCCTCAGTTTGGCAAAGTTGACTATGGATTCACATTTTTCATCTTAAATAAAATAAACCTACCGTGGCTCCCATTTTACAACGATGGCCTCAATCTTCCCCTCGGCTTGACCCAACTTTAGACAGGCTTTTTCCTATCTATAGGCCCCTGACCTTCCTGTTCTTATTGCATTTTCTTTAGAAACTTATTATAAATTCTTTTTCTGCCTTTATGAGGTATAAATCTAACCCCCCAGAATGTCTTTCTGTAGGACGTGGGAGCCATCACTTTTGAAATGTAATCATTAAGAAAGATAGAGCTCCTGTCTCCTGGGCTCTGAGGGACGGTGGGAACCTAACTGCAGTAAGTGACAACTCACAAACACTGATAGCCTAATCCCACTGACCAACCTCTCCCTAATGTCCTCCAGGACTTTTCCGATAGATCATATCAGCACTGAAAAATCCTCCCAGCTTTCGTTTCAGCAGAGTTGAGGACAATCTCTCTCCTCTTTTGTAATAGTCTCAAATAAAGTCTTTCTTGCTCGTTTAACTGGTCAGGTGTAATTTTTCTTTCACACCTTGTAACTGCAATCAAGTCATGCTTCTTTCTCTCCCAGTTCAGCATTTTCTTCTCATCAAGTCTTTTTCCTTTGCTTTCTCCTCAAGTCTTTAATGACTCACTTTCTAAAATTCTGCTTTTGTCACTATTTTACAAAAGTCCTCTTATTGCCTAATCCAACTTTCTTTGCAGTTCTGACTTTCATCAACTTCTCTTTTCTTTTGAAGTAAACTCCTTTTCCACCCCTAAATTCAATAAAATCTTTTTTTAAAATTTCTTCCTTGGCTTCCATGATTCGACTTTCCAACATATTACTTCTAGGACAGCTTTTACTGTTATTGTCTTTTGTCCCCTTCCATTTTAAACTGTTCAGGGTTGAATTATCTCATTGTCCCAAACCATACGATGAGAGTTTCCTATTCAATGTTCTTATTTTTGTTAGTGGCACCAAAATTTTACCAACACGCAAACTAGAAACTATGACCTACAATTAGGCTTTTTTCCCCTCCCAGTTTTTATGCCTGAATACAATTTGACACATGTTCTATGTTTTTTCCCTCAGAATTGTCTCTTCTTTTTGGAAGATTTCCCCTGAGCTAAGATCTGTTGCCACCCTTCCTCTTTTTTCTGCTCCTTTTCCTCAAAGCCCCACTGCATGGTTGTATATATGATAGTTGTAGTTCTTCTATGTGAGCCACTGCCACAGCATGGCTATTGACAGACAAGAGGTGTGGTTCCACACCTGGGAACTGATGCCAGACCACTAAAGCAGAGCCTGCCATACTTTAACCACTAGGCCATCAGGGCTGGCTCCAAATTGTCACATATCCAATCACCCAGCTCCGTTCTCACTGTCACTATCCTAATCAAAGCCCTTGTTTCCAACTTCGGTTTTTCCGACTTTGGTTTCTGTAAAACTTTTCCCCCATCTGCACTCTCCTGTATCTTTACAGTCCACATAATCTTCTTAACACGCCACGTATTTCACTTTGCTACCCAGGTTGGAGGATATCTCCAAATTAATCAAGACTATCTCTCTAAGTCATTCTGTGTAAACACGCTTATATCTCCTTTATACTGATTCTGCTCACTAATTGCTGTTCCAACGGAAAATTGGAATTGTGTACATTCTCCCCTCAACATAGCTAAACTTGTTAAAGCCATTTAAAGTTCAAGCCATCTGCCACAAACTTCTACAACTTTCTTCCCCTAACACTAATATCTCCTTTGATACAATTTCTATTGCAATTATTGACAGCACAACCACCATTCTGTACCAAATAGTTCCCTAGCTGTGTATCAACAAGTGTTTCCTTAATTAGTTAATTCAGTATTCTAATCAGTATTTATTGAGTAGTGACTAGGTGTCAATCAACCATTTTACCAGGAGTCAGTGATATAAATGTGAATAAGTTGAATAACTCTAATTTCCATGAGATTACTTTCTAATGGGAAGATACGCTTTAATAAAATAATGACATATATGAAATTGCGAAGTCTTAAATCTTATGAATGAAAATTACGATATATATATCAGGGTGATGTACTAGTCAAAGAGTAACACTAGATTTCCCACAGACAATGCTGTTTATATTGAGATCTGATAATGAGTAGAATTTAATAGGCAAATTGGTGTGATTTGAGGGTTGAGGGTGGCATGTGGGAAGAATACATTCCAGGTAGAGGGGATATTGTGGGCAAAGTCTCTGAGTCATGTAGGAAACTGACACATTTAAGAAGCTGATAGAGGGGTAGGATAACTAGAGCCCCAAGAATGAAGTAAGTTGAAGCTGGGGAAATGGGGGAAATCCAAACCACACAGTAACTGGTAAGACACTGGTCAATACCTAAGAATTTGGTTCTTCATTTTCAAAACAATAGGAGACACTAAAGTCATGCAAACATGGTTTCCATGTCACCTCTAATACTTAGAATAACTAGATAATTGAAGGTCCAAAAGAGGACGCATTTGGGAGTGAAAGGGAATTCTATTAATAATTGTGCTGGGAAAACAGGTATAAACAGAAGTGTGCCAGGTAACTGTGACTTCTGGTTACCCTACATTTTGTTTCTGTATCTGTTCAGTGACTAGCTCAAGCTAGGCACACCTTCACCAACGCTTGGGGATTAATTAACCAATCAGTGAGGACAATGTGTAAATGGACTTTCTCTAACAGTAATGGCCAGTGTTTTTGTAAGGCTCCAATTGAGGAACAGCCTTAGACAAAATGTGATGAGGGAAACTCATCTGGTATCCAACTAATAAATTCTTCAATATCTTACTCAATTCAAAGTGAATTGGCTGCATCAGAAGCCTAGAGTTACCAACTTAGTGTCCAGTTAGTACTTTACACTTATTTCCTTATTTTATTATCTTTGAAAAGAGAAAAGTGCCCGTTGTAAAACAGTTCCTATGGCTGGATCATCTAGTTCCAGTGGAAGATTGAGAAAGACGGGAAGATAAGGCCAACAAATTTAACGCATTGTTAAATGTGTTACACATTAAATCATTAACACATTATTAAATGTGGTATACATTAAATGTTATTCATAAATTCTTGAAGAGGCTCCCATATCTTTTAATTTTACCATCTCTATTGCAAGTTCCTGTGATGGCTGAGAGTAATCCTTTAGGTCTTAGGATAATCTTACAAGAAATCATTGTAACTTTTCCATCTCTTTGCTCTTCAGGTTTATCTTAAAACATCAATTAGAAGGGCCAGCTCTGTGATGTAGTGGTTAAGCTCGCAAGCTCCACTTCAGCGGCATGGGGTTCGCAGGTTCAGATCCCAGGTGGAGACCTACACACCACTCATCAAGGCATGCTGTGGCGGCAACCCACATACAAAACAGAGGAAGACTGGCACAGATGTTAGCTCAACTACAATCTTCCTCAAGCTAAAAGAGGAAGATTGACAATGGATGTTAGCTCAAGGCCAATCTTCCTCACCAGAAAAAAAAAATGGATTAGAAATTTTCTTGTCCCCTCCATTGCCCCAGACACTCCCCATGAACTGACTCCATTGTTTGATTATGATCCTCACAACCTCTTCTTATACCAACTTCATTGCATTTTCTTTACTGCTCAACTCTTTCCCAATATTAACATTTTTAAAGGTCTTTAATCACCATCAGCGGTAAGCTCCTACTGTTTATTGTGGCACATCAAGGCCTGTTATTCTCTGGCTTTTGACAAGTTCTAAAGCTTCAGATTTAGAGAATGCTATTTAGTCAAATATGTTTAGTAATTCAATCTCATATTGTTGCTCCCATTCCTTAGTGCCTATAGAATTTAAGATCTGTACTACACATTTGGGTACCATGGATAAACTGAGTTGTATTATTTGTGGATGAATTTATGTATTTAAATGTCTCTCCAACTAGATTACAAAGCTATCAAGAATATCAAGTTGCGTGTTTCACAATGTTGAGCACCAAGTAAATATTCAGAATATAAGAAAATGGTGGTTGAACAGAAAGTCATTAAATTAGATTTCTTTGATATGTTTGTTCTCTCCATGCTTTCCTGGATTCACTTCCTGTCTCACTCTTCAAAAATTCCTAAACTAACTATTTCAACTATCTGTTTTATGTGAAGAAATATAGAGTAGAGTTTAATAGTTTGGACTCTGCAGCCAGAGTGTCTTGTTTAGAACACTAGCTCTGCTGCTTCCTACTTGGGTAATTTTTAGCAAGTTAGGCTCTCTGAGCCTAAATTTCCTCATCTGTGAAATGGAGATGGCAACAGTGATGCATCTTCCTCGTGAGGTTCTTGTATTAGATGACTTGACCTCTAGTGTGATTGCTTATAACAGTACATAACACATAACAAACACCATTCAAGTGTTAGTTATCAGTATACTGGAGACTCCCAAGTCTCCAGCTCCAGTTATTCCTCTCTTCTCAACTCTAGACCCATTCATCCAACTGCTTTCTTCATGTGTGTATTCCACAATTACCCAAACAGGACCAAAGTTAAACTCTACATTTTTACCCCTAAACCTATTGTTCTCCCTGTGTTTTATATTTTAGTATCACCATACCCTAGGTGCCCAAAGTGTGAATCTGAAAATCATATCAACACTTCCCTTCCTTTGACCTCATATATTCAACAATCCCACTAGTATTACCAGTTCTACTCCATTAATATTTTTTGGATCCCCTTTCTCTACCTCAAGACAACTCTGTGAGCAAAAGCCCTTTTCAAAGTAAAACTTATACAGTCAATATTTTATTTCCTCCTCCATCATCCATTCTCTTCATCTGCATAGCAAACACCTGGAGGACCAAGAACTAGCAGAAACTCTCTTGGCAGGAGAGGAAGGGGAGGCGATTGGAAAAACTCATAATTTATATATTTCTTTTCTCCCTCTCCTGTAATAAAAAGAACAGTGTTTTGATAAAACACTTGATTTTCCTGACACGGATCCCCACTAATCTTTCCAAGTCTACTCTTTTCATATAGGTCACTAATTAGTGCAAAATAATAGGAAAGTCAAAAGAGGTAGGGAAACAGCAAATTAAATATTTACTGTAAAATACTGTGCCATTTTGCCCATCTCTTCCTGAGTCTAAGTGCAAGAATCTAGGTGGAAGATCTTCTTCCTTTCTCAGTTATGAAATTTGAATGTGTTGAATCAAATTTTGATATACGTTAAAGCCACTGCTTGAATTTCAAGGCCTTCATGGGTGAGGACAATTTTTTCGTTTTGAGGGAAAAACTCCTTCTTTTCCCTTTTGTTAGCTATACCTGGCTGATTTTTGTTTCTTTCTTTACCTTGAGAGAAATGGAAACAGAACAGTGTTTGTTGAGTGATGAATTAATGTCTTATTAAAGGGTAGGTCAAATATGTATAAAAACATAAACCACCTACAGACACTACCATTTAAACAGACCTTGTATTTGCCCCTCCTCTTTATTCTCTTCTTCATCTTTATTCTTTAGCTATAGAAGAAACGAATACCCAAGCTAACAGGAGAAGGATCTCTTTTCTTTAAGCAAATATGTTCCAAGGACATAAAAGATATTTTTCTAGTTCTGAGGGAGTTCAGATTGTACATATGTATGTAAATTTACTTTGTATAGCAATTTCTCTTTCTTCTGTGTATGTGGGAGGAATAGAAGAATGTTCAGGAAGAGCAGTTTTGAAATATTTTACCCTGGTATCATTGTGTGAAATGACTTAGCAATTCAAGTCAACCATTTCTTCATCTACTGCTGTTGTTAAGGCACATTCGTATTTTAAAATTGACTTGCAGCTTAGCTGAATATGTTTTTCTAATGTCTCAAGGCAAGGGAAACTCACATTTTTCTAAAAGCCACCCCACACTGCCATTGCAATAATCAAATGTTAATTCTATGAAGATATATCTGTACGTATCTATCTATATATAGCTGTAATTATTTGTATTCTGGAATATAAAATAGAGTAAAAGATTTCCTGTAATGGAATAACAGTTGGGAAGACAAAACCAAATACATCTGTGTGGAAAAAAATTTGCAGGTTAACATATCAAAAAATACAAATTATTTTAATGTTCAAAATTTCGTTGTTTACAGATATTTCTGAAGAATTAATTTTTATACCTATTTTTAAAATAAGAAAATGTTATGATTTGGGGAAAGATGTTTCATTAAATATTTATATGGCTATTTTGAATTTTACTATAAAGATGGATCTAATTCTAGCTCACTTTATCAGCAACCCCATATTGAGTGCCAACTAGGTACGAAGCACCATACTAGGTCCTTGTCCTCAAAGAGCTTACAATATAGATGGAAATAAACCACTGCAACCCTACTTTAATAATTAAGAAATAAATAAGTTTATCAGAAATTATTCTAGAAGAGTGGTCCTCAGCCTTAGCTGTGCATTAGAACCACTAAGGGAGCTGATGCTAGGATCCCTCTCCAGAGATCTGAGTTTAGTCAGTCTGGGATGTCACCTGGGCATTGAGGTTTTTTAAATTTTCCATAAAGTCTAAGATATAGTCAAAATTGAGAACCATTGCTATAGGTCTTAAGAAGAAAAAGTTACCTTCACTTGGAGCATAATCATAGAAAGCTTCCCATGGGGAGTTTTCTATCAACAACCAGTCACACTTGGTTTAAAGGATAGAGAGTATTCAAATAGGCAGAGAGGTGTCAGGAGCATCAGAAACATGGGCAATTAGGCAAAGAACAATACTAAAGCAAGAAAGTACAATGTGCATTTGTTGAACAATGTGTAGGACAGAATAAGTGACAGAAACAAAAGTAAATGTGAAGCTGAAGCAATTATCACCTCACACCTGTCAGAATGGCTGTTGTTAAAAAGACACAGAATAACAAGTGTTGGAGAGGATGTGGAGAAAAGGGAACCCTCATACACTGCTGATGGGAATGTAAAGTGGTGCAATGACTATGGAAAACAGTGTGGAAATTCCTCAAAATAGAACTAAGAATAGAACTACCATATGATCCAGCAGTTCCACTACTGGGTATTTACCCAAAGAATACAAGACACTAATTCAAAGAGACAAATGTACTCATATGTTCATGGCAGCATTATTCACAATAGCCAAGACTTGGAAACAACCCATCAATGGATGGATGGATAAAGAAGATATGGTATAGGTATATACAATAGAATACTAGTCAGCCATAAAAAAGATGAAATCTTGCCATTTGTGACAACATGGATGGACCTCGAGGGCATTATGCTAAGTGAAATAAGTCAGATGGAGAAAGCCAAATGCCGTATGATTTTACTCATCTGTGGAAGATCAATAACAACAACAGCAAACAAACTCACAGACACAGAGAATAGACTGGTGGTTACTAGAGGGGAAGGAGGGAGTGGGGAGAGCAAAAGGGCACATTTTTATGGTGATGCATGGCAATTAGACTTTGGGTGGTGAAGATGAGGTTGTTTTCACAAAATAGAAACTTAATGATGTACACCTGAAATGTGTATAAATTTATAAACCAATGTTACCTCAATGAAAAATTAATTAAGCAATAAATAAATAAAAAATAACTTACTCAGAAAAATGAAAAAAAATGTGAAGCAATTATCCCACTGGCTATGTATATGTTGTACTATTTCTTCAGATATTGACCTATACTATATACGTAAACAAGTAATACATTACCAAAACTGTACCTCTGTGGTAGACTGCATAGATGGCCACAATCCTTTACTTTATCTGTACCCTCACCATTTGCAAGTCCTACCTTTGAAAGGTAGAGGCTCTTTTTCCTCCTCTTTCATCTGGCCTGGACTTATGGCCTTTCCTTGGCCCATAGGATGCAGTAGAAGTCAGTAAAGGCCAGATCAAAGCTTAGGCCTCAGGAGTCCTTTATACTTCCGCTTTCTCTTTCTCTTTTGGAGCCCTGTCCAGCCACAATATATGATGCCCAAAAATAGCCTACTGAAAAAATGAGAAAGCACATTAAGCAGAGATGCAACATACCCATTGAGGCCATCCTAGGCCAGCAAGTGTCCAGCTGATGAGCAGCTGACCCCAACTATATAAATGAACCCAACCAAGACTGGAAGAACCACCCAACTCACCCAGTTCACATTACCACCCTTGAGAATTGTATTATAAAAAAATGGCTGCAACTTAGTCCACTAAGTTTTGGGGTTGTGTGTTTTGCGTGAAAAGCTAATTGATAAAGTCTCATTTCCCCAGGTATAGTGACTGATCCAAGGGGGAGATCAAGCTAGGTCAATACAAGTTCTTCCTCAGAACATTTTCAACCAGAACTTAGAGAGAGATACTCCGTTCCTTGGGTTGTCAAACTAGAACTATACGAGTACAGAACGTCCTAATCCCAGGGGTCCGATTGCAGGGAGAAAACCATTTGCAGGAAAAAAAAAAATGAAGCTTAAATACAGGGCAATGATAACAAGAGACAGAAAGAGTGAGAAGGCCCTTTTTGAAAGTCTATCCATCCATGATTCAAAGTTTCCCTTAAGGCCAAGTCCACTCTTGCCTTCTTACTGCAGTTTGGTTATAAATCGATAAATTCCCCTCTTTGGTTTAAACTAGTTCCAGTTGAGTTCCTGTCACTTGCAATTGAAAGAGCTCTTACTCAAACTGTTTAGCCAATCAGGGAGAAACAAAATAAAAAGTGACTGAGTTACTGGACAACCCAATACCTCACACATAAAATAAACCATTCAATAAATAAACTTTTGTTTAGGATCCGCTCTAAATAAGACCTTAGGACAGGGTTTGGGAACATGATCTCATCCCTAAAGGACTTGTATTCAAGTAGGGACGACAGACTGGTACACCCATAATTAAGCCTTACAACCAGGAGACAAGAGGTATTGGAAGGCTCCTTAACCTAGTCTTAACAAGGTGAAATCTCAGTTTAGTCCTAAGACTAAAGCAGGCCTCAGCTCACTGAAGAAGTCAAAGAAAGCATTCTAGTTAAGGGATCATGACTGTAGCCTTATCTCCATCAATATGGACCCTTCTTTAGTTTGCTGATGTTCCCACAACTGAAATGTTATTTTTTAAAAAATAAAATGGTGAAGAGAGGAAAGAACTAAAGGTAATATTTTTAGACACCTACTATATGTCAAAAACTATATAAACTACTTCATATATCATCACTTTTAAAAATATTTTATGAAGGATTTGGATTACCTCATTATATCTTCATAGCAACTTTGTGGAATAGAAGATATTATATCCCATATTATCTCATTTTTCGTATGTTATATGACAAAAATTAGCTGTGGAAAAGGTAATTAAGTTTGGATTTTGTTTGCTTTGGAAAAATACAAATAAATTTGAGAGGCATAATTAAGTTTGATATGTAATATATACTAAAATATATGTTTATGTATAACTAGAATATATAATATCTATTTTATATATTAGAATATACTAGATATATTCCATACTGTAGATATCATCTATGTGTTAGAATATACTAAGGGCTGGTCTGGTGGCATAGTGGTTAAATTCACACACTCCACTTCAATGGTCTGGGGTTCACCAGTTCAGATCCTGGGCATGGACCTACACACTGCTCATTAAGCCTTGCTGTGGCAGTGTCCCACATAGAAGAACTAGAAGGATTTACAACTAGGATATACAACTATGTACTGGAGCTTTGGGGAGAAAAAAAAAAGAGGAAGATTGGCAACAGATGTTAGCTCAGGGTCAATCTTCCTCACCAAAAAAACCCAAAAAAGCATATCTTTAAAAAAAAAAGAATATGCAAGATACATATTCTAGAATATATAGAAGAATTTAGAGAAATTTTTCTGGTATCAACTTTATTTATTGACTGAAATTGACTGATTTAAAAGATTTTAGTAATTTTGTTTTATTTTTATTTAATTTTTAAATTAAATTAAATTAGATTTAGACCTCTATAAAAGTTTTTTTTACATCTAAGGTTATAGCTTAAGTTTCTTGTCACTGTTTCCTTTAATATACTCCCAGAGAAGTATCTTGGAGGCATTAATAACACTGCAATTAAATATTATTACATGAAATTGCAATGCATATATTATCCCTTAGGTTAAAAGTTCAACTTTTCTGGTTGGGATTCCTGAGTTTATCTTTAGCATATATTTACTTTTTAAAATTTATAAACTTTGCTTTCTTCTCCAGTGTTTTCTTATGAAAATTTTCAAAAGAACAGTATGACCTATGCTCTTAGCCATTATATATAATGCCCTACAATGTTTGAAATATATATATATATATATATATATATGTAGGCTATGATTGACAGGACAGATTGACAGTGCAGGAGAATAAGGGTAACTGAAAGGGAAAAAGATCTTTTAAAAAATGAAAGGAAGTGGCACTGTGAGTGCCAGTAGAGGAACTTAGTTTTGATAGGTGATATTTTCCATTGGAACAGATGAAAAAAAGAAATGATAGGTTCAGGTGCTGTTGTTGCTGTTGCTGCTGCTGTTATTAATGTTGTAATTGATGATGATGATGGTGGTGATGTCCAGGGTGGGCTGGAAATGCAGAAGCTTACATGCGACGATTTCTGTTTTCACAATGAATTTTGAGACCAGGTTGTCATTCCCAAGTGAGGGTGAAGAGGGAAGATATATGGTTTATGGAGAGGGAAGATGGGAAAACTTGGAATTCAGCAAAGGGAGACTCATAGTGAAAAAGCCAAAGGTTGTTGGTCATGTTTGAGTGTCTTTCAAATTTCTTGATCACATATTTCATTAAAAATTCTGGCATAATGGTACAACTTTCCCCAGAAAAATTTGACTACTGCCTGTTGGTATGGAGAAATCAGATAATAGGGTTTATTTAAGGCTGAGATTTTACCTGGTATGATGGATATAGCATGATTCCACTTACATGGAGTATCTAAATAGTCAGACTCATGGGGCAGGAAATGGAGTGGTGGCTGCCAGGGGCTGGGAAGACGGGTGGAGAGTTGTTGCTTGATGGGTATAAAGTTTCAGTTATGCAGGATGAATAAGTTCTAGAGATCTGCTGTACAGCATAGTTTCTATAGCTAACGATACGGT
Source organism: Equus przewalskii (assembly GCF_037783145.1). Lineage (NCBI taxonomy): Eukaryota > Metazoa > Chordata > Mammalia > Perissodactyla > Equidae > Equus > Equus przewalskii. The sequence goes on from NC_091850.1 coordinate 21,652,922, forward strand.
ATTGTGCACTTCAAAATATGCTAAGAGGACAGATCTCATATTGTGTTCTTACCACACATACAAAAACAAACAGCCCACAAAAGAACACAAGAAAACTTTTGAAGGTTACGGATATGTTCAATACCTTGATTGTGGTGATGGTATCATGAAAGTATGTGTATGTCCAAACTCATCAAAATATACATTAAATTGTGTAATTTCTTGTGTATAAATTGTACCTTAATAAAGCTAAAAAAGGACAAAGTGAAGCTGGGGATGAATTAGTCATTTATTTAATAAAGCAGTGAATGTACACAGGCAAAGAGAAAAAAGGCATGTGCATACACACAAAGCATAGACCAGAGACCCCGCCCTCTTGACTTTCAAGAGCCAAAATTTAGTACCTTATGAATCCTTCATTGCTGCCGTTTCATTCTGTGAGACATAGCTTCTTCCTTCTAATAAATTTACCTTTATTTTCCTAAGCCACATTGAATGGATTCTGTTATGTGGAATCATATGATCCCTGACTAAGACACTTCAGAAACCATTCAATTCAGAGTAGTCTGTATTCTCTTTTGGCATGTATACTCAGCCAATCCCCTCAATATTTTTATTGCCATTTGGGGAGAATCTAGTTTGCAGACTATATTAACCTGTCTTGTCTATCAATGATCCTTTGATTTTTGAAATTTGACAACCAGAAGTTTCAATTGATTATAAGATTAGTAGGAACCAGAAGGTTGGCATGGTTGCCAAGGAGGCTAACACTCTCATAATTAGTAAAGGTGTACGCATATCCAGACCAAGGGAAGTGCTAATATTAGCATAGTATTTTCTGATCTGACTACAACAATGGAGCAACCAGGAATGTTGTCTTCCAATTAAATGTAAGCTCTCTTAGATCAGCAAGATTTTTCTCTCTTGTTCACTAGTTTCCCCAATGCCCAGAGCACAGATGCTCCATAAATACTTGTTGAACAATTGAAAACCATATTGTACTAAAAAGCTTGTCATAACTGGGACTATCTCACTTGGAGTTTTGGACAAATGGTGGAGAGATTTCTGTCCTTCAGTACCTGAAAAATGGGCTTACTCCTATTAGCTCAAGAAAACAGAATTATAAAATTAAGTACTCAATCTTTAACTTTCTGTGATCCTCCCACACTCAGAGTATCTAGTAATGTTCATTGTCTCATTAGGGACCCGAATCTTTATACTAAGCTTCTGTAACTCATCCTAACATTGGTCTCTACCTTATGTCCATGAAGTGTCATCTTAAAATAAAACTAATGAAACAAACAAGCAGGTCTTGTACCAGCAAATATTGCTCTAATTGACCACTGTTTTCTATACCCACCCCCCCCCCCCACACACACCCCTCCAATGATAGCAAGGCTGGCAGTTTTAACCTTAATGATTTCCACACAACTTGTATAAACCCAAGATGGTTATTCAGTCAAGTTGATTATCTGGTGCACACCTGCTAGCATAATTAGGGCTAGAATATGATGTTTTGCTCATTTACTAAGCTAAAAATAGCTTAAACCAGTGTAGCATCAATGTTTCCACAGTAGATGTCTTTTGCTACTTTGAACATCACACTCTTATCATATCAAGCACCACTACCTTAGTTGAGGAATCTTTTTTCCTTATGCTTTAGGTCAGTGATTCTGTGGGCCCTAGGTATAGCCTAGAAATCTACATTTTTAACAAACATTTGTGTGGAGTAGGTAGGTAGTAGACCACTCTTTGAGAATTAACACTTTAAGGAGAGAAAAAAAGCTGGAGCTGGTTTTCAGATACTGAACTGTGCGTTTTCATTTGTGTTATAAGTTTCTAGGCTTGATTATGCTCTATGGAAAAGCTAACAAAAAGTTCTATTGACATTTTCAGGCTAATACTTTAGTGTTGTAATAGGAAGGAATTCCATATTATTTGATTTACCTCTGTGCAAACACATAAATTATTTAAAGTTGCCTACCACTCAACTTTAGATATAGAATCTGTAATATAGCTTCTATATGTATCTCTAAACACAACCTCAAGTCATGCCTTGCAGAACCTTTCCCTGTTTGGACACACTCCACAGCTTGAAATGTTAAGTATTTTTTATTCAGACATTCAAGAATCCAAAGTCATGCAGAAGTATTTATTTTGCCACACCTCCAACAATTTCTTCTCTTTTTATCCCTGGATCTCCAATCTTCTTTCTACTAGTGAGTGCTCTTGAAGTAACTAGTCCTTTTGCTCCTCTCTGTGCTCTTAACACAGATTTTTGTCTGCATTCTCTCTTTAACTTCCCTCATTTCATGAGCTTCCATTTTTCTATCTTTATTGTTGAGAAGACTCTCACATTTTTTTTAAATAGCAGTGATTCCATTAGACAACCTCTGATGACCTTAAACTGCTAAATTTATGCTTACAAATGAATGTGCGTTCCATTCTGAAGAACTGAAAAGAGCTACGTTGTGAGTCTGCAATGATGCAAAAGAAGCCTATAAAGAGATGAGTTGAATCCAGGTGCAAAGCAAAAGGATCGGAAGGAATTGTAAGAGATAAAATGAGTCAGCAAGTAGGTAACCTCAGAACTGAGTGAATTAAGCTCTCTGTGAGTCAGAAGGTAGAAAGCAGTACATTAATGCGGCAACTGAAAAAATGTATGGAGAGCTGGGACATTAAAAGGAACCTGAGTGTGTGTTGAGCTGTAAACTTGAGAGAGTGAGACGTTGACGTAATTTCATCTTAGTGACTCAGGAAAATGAAGATAGATATTTTTTCTCAGTTCCTCATGGACCAGGGAAAAATGGAAATAAAAGGAACTATTTATAAAAGGAACATGTTTATTGCTGCTGATTTTTATCCATAGTTGCCCCTGGCATTTAAGAAAATAATATTCTTTAACCATTTGAATCACTCTTTAAGGTAATTCTAGTGGTCTGTTACATTAAGTAAACAAGGAGCCCATTAGACTGAGCTGCTTCTAACACCTTAGCAGCCTAGTAAGCAAAGGAAACCTAAGCTTGTAAATGCCTCAAGGTTAAAGGATCAAAACCTAAGGACAGCCAATCACAAACAACGAACTAGACTTTTCTAAATAAGGCAAAGGCTTAAGCTATAATCACTCAAATAATTTCCTTACTTTACTTCCACCTTTTCTCTATAAGTCTTTCCATTAGCTCCTGTCAATGGACTGCTCCTACTGCTTCTGGTTTGGTACTGTCCGATTTCAATAGATTTTTGCCCAAACAAACTCTAAAAAGTATTACTATGACTCAGATGATCTTTTAAAAGGTCTCTATTTACAAATGAAGAAACTGAAACTCAGGGAAGTTAAACAATTCATCCAAGATTACATGGCTACTACACGGACTTTCAAGATTTAAACCCCAAATTCATGTCTTTTTGTCAATCAGAGAATTAGAGTAAGAATCATGAATTTCCAGGGTCTGAAAAAAGAAACTGCAGCTTTGCAAATATATCAACTATATTATCTAAGATTCATTCATTCATTTGGAATTACTTGAGCAGCATTAAACACTCCCTTGGATTCTATAGGTTCTGGGGAAACAGCGATGGCCAAGATAGATGAAAGACTGATGATAAACACACAGTGTGCCTCTGATTTGCTTACATGTATGTGGTCCTGTTTTGATTTGCTTTAACACTAGCAAAGTAGCTGACGTAAAATATGCCACGCCTGAGGAAGAGAACAGAAAGGAAAACCAAGGGATTTGTGCTTCACTTCTTCATCATGCCAGGATCAAGAAAGGCTTTTAAGAAGCTGTAAATAGTAGAGAGTGGAGTCGCTGTAGAAATTTGCATCGAGCCCCCCACTCTGAATCCGTTGACTACTAGGCAAAAAGAACGTAAATAAATGTCTAGAACGCTCCAAGGAGCTAAAAGATATAATAACAAGAGGATGGAAATGGAAGTGAGTTTACAATCTTATATTCACTGTTTATCCGTTGTTAGTTTCCTCCTATACTACTTTCTTTGGGTTAATTGAGTCTTTTTATGATTGTCTTTTATCTTGTCTATTGTCTTACTACCTCTAACTCTTCGTTGCCTTAATTGGTTGCTTTACGGTTTATATGACATATATTTATCTAATGACTTTCATCTTCAAGTTATATTATACTACTTCCCATATAGTAAGAGAACCTCACAATTGTATGCTTCCATTTCTCCCCTCCAGGCCTTTGTGTTCCTGTTTATACATTTAACTTCTATATGTTATAAACTTCCCATACATTGTTGCTGTTTTTACTTTAAATAGTTGGTCGTCTAAGCAGGAGATAAAAATGAGAAAAAAATTTTTATAATAAACCATATATTAACCATTTCTGATGCTCTTCATAGGCTTATATAGATCCAGGTTTCCATCTGTTATCATTTTCTTTCTGCCCTGTGTGAGCTTTCAGCACTCTTCCCTCTAATCATTTCAGTTGTCTCTTTTCCCAGCCTGGAATAGTTTCCTCATCTGCACGTGCCAATCTGTATTCAACTGAATACTTGAGGGCGACTCTCTGCAGTTGTCTGGAACTGTCTTTATGTGCATCTCCCTCCCCTCCGACACTCTGACCTGTAAGTCCTAGCCACCTTGTCCTCCCCAGATTCACAGCTGTCTCCTCAACTGAAGAAGTTCACCTGGCTCTGCCTGGAATGCTCTTTCAGGGACACGACCTGAAAATTTTCTTCAGACAACAAGCTGGGGCAGTCATAAGACTCACCTGGTTTATTTCCATTTCTCAGGGAGCCCTGTCCTTCATTGCCTGCTTTTCAGTGTCTTAAATCTGGTTTCTTTCATATAGTTTGTCTAATATTTTAGTTGTTTCAGGTGAGTAGATATATTTGGTACTTGTTACTCCATCTTGACCAAAGTTTTAGTATTTTATTCATTCTCATAGCATGCTTACAATATGCCAATCACTGTTTTATGTATTTTGCAAATTTAATTTATATAATACTCATAACATCTCCATGAGGTAGCTGCTACTGCTGCTCCCCCCACCCCCATTTTATAGATGAGTGAAGTGGGGCAAATAGAGGATAAGGTTTAACTTCACATAGATACGTGAGGCAGCCCATTTTAACCACCAGGGAGTGCTGGCCTAAAGAGAACAGCCACTAAAATGTGTTTCAGAGATGATGGCCTTCCTAGTCTGACCACAGACTTCTCAGGGGCGTGATCAGGAGGTGGAGAGAAGAGTAATGCGTGATAAGTCTACTTTAGCATCTAAGTTTTTAAATTCCTATTTCCACAATATACCAAGAACTTTTGGCATTTTGAATTCATTTAGAGTAGGTCGCTACTGAGTCCAGGTTTCAATCAATCAAGATGACAATTAGAAATATTTTAAGCTGCTTAACCAAGAACATTGAATCTAGAATTTATGGTCATGTTTTAATAAACAAAACCCACTCTAGAACTGTATTCTTCTCTACCAAATTTAACACTCTCTGAAGCAATTTTCACATGTATTTTCCTGATTTTTATTGTAATTATTAATGTCTTATAATTCTTTGATGTGAATACTTCTCCATCTGATGTGGGCTTTACTGACGTAAACACACACACACACACACACCCCACAGTGTGATCTAACAGTAATTAAAGCTCTGGAGATAGTGATGGATGATGGAGTTCAGGTATCTAGGAAAATAACTTCCCCTTGCAAGGTAACTACCTCCATCAAGGTCTTAAAGTAGAGAATGATTTTAGTTGACAATGTATTGAAGAGTTGAGGTGCTTGGGTTGTTCTCACTCTTCGTATATATTTCCACTCCAATTTTCAAGGAATCCTTATTTCCTGATTATTGTCTTAAATTTAAAAAAAAACACCAACCCAGGGAGACTGTAAAGTCAATTGACATTGTGACAACCAAACTTTGCACTTGGATTTGAGCTACTTCATTTCTCTAGTTTCAAATGACATAAAAAATTTATTTAACACATTTAACATAAACTCATTCAGTTCTTATCTATTCGTTGAGCCAACATTAAGGAAACTTTCCTGGTTAGTCTGTTTCATTAGGTTTTACAGAGCGATGAGAAGAAGCCAACCTATCCCAGAGATCTTGAGTTTTTGTCATGTATTTTTTCCGGTATGCATCTTTTGGTCATCTTAAAGCTTTGTGTTTAATGGGCATTTCATTCCAGAAAACCATGGCAATAACGTAACCAACTTTGCCTCTAAAGACCATGGGCCCCCGGAGCCCTTCCCTTTTAACTATCTTCAGCCTAACTGAACCAAGTAACAAATCTCAGAACCACAGGCAGAATGGCCCCCCAAGATGTCCACACCTTACTCCCTGCATCCTGTGAATATGTCATGTCACTTGGCAAAAAGAACTTTGAAGGTGTAATTAAGGTTACAGACCTTAAAATAGAAATTAACCTTGATCATCCAGGGGGCTTCCTATACATGAACCCTTAAAAACAAAACTTTCTCCAGCTGGTGTAAGAAAGATTCAGGACAAGAAGTTGGAGAAATTTGAAGCATGAGAGGCACTTGACCCGTTGTTGCTAAATGAGGACCACAAATAAAGCAAGAGAAGGAATGCAGGCAGCCCCTGGGAGTAAAGACCAGTCCCCAGTGAACAGCCAGCAAGGAAACAGGGACCTCAGTCCTACAGCCTCAAGGAACTGAATTCAGTCAATAACCTGAATGAGCTTGGGAGCAGATTTATCCCCAGAGCAATAGAAAGAAATGTGACCCTGACAACACCTTGATTTCTGTTGTGTGAAACTCTAAGGAGAAGTCCTAGTTGAGCCACTCTATACTAGGACTTCTGACCTTCAGAACTGTGACTTAATACATGGGTGTTTTCTTAAGCTGCTTAATTTCTGGCAATTTTTTGTGGCAGCCACAGAAAACTAATATACCATCACTTTCCTGAAAATTTGTGTCTGAAATAAGTATGTATTTCAATTCCTATATCAATCAGAATTCTTAATATAATTAACAGAAACTTATTCAGGCTGATTTAAGCTGCTTATTAATATAGATTTATTAAAGAGATATCAAGTAGTTCAATATCAAGAGAAAAGAAAAAGAAACAGGTTCAGAAAATGACTAGGAACAAAAGTTAAATATCAGTTCTTTGGCCAAATACATGACTGAGAACTACTGTGATGAAGACATCCCTTTCCCTTCCGTGGACCTGTATGGTTTGCTCCACCAGTTCTGCCAGCTCTAGACACTGGATAACACAGTCTTAACCACTGACCCTATTGCCCCCAGCAACTGCCTATAAATGTCACCACCACCATCACTAGAAACCAGTCTCCGCAGTCACTTTTTTATGTCGTTATTGCCTTTCAGTTTAACATCTGGAAATGGACGCCCTTATTCTGTACCTAGCTACGTCCGTATCCCGTATCCCGGAGCTGCCCTTGCAACTAGAAAAGCGACATCTGCTATTTTCAGGCATTACAAAAAGAGATGAGCTTTGCCAACTACCACATTGTTGGGTGTCCTCCAGAAGTAGAGAGGAAGGTTTTCAAAGGACGGGCAGACAAATATTCAATCCACCCCAATTATTCAGTTCACTTGCCTAAAACTTTTGAAAGCCCCGTCTTAGATTCCTTCAGATGCCCGCTTCCAGTGTCAGTCTTTCCTCAAGTTCGTAAACAATCTGAGGCCTCAGGTGTCATAGACTATAGGCTGAGAATGTTTGGTTAAAATCTGAACTTTGCCTTTTTCCCAGTAAGACAGTTATGTCATTAGAACAGAGCTGATAGAACTTTAGGGGTGGGACAAATACAAAATGTTCTCTTTCAGTCTCAAGTGAGGTGACCTTGGCTATGTCTCTACTTAGCCTTTTTACATTTGTTTTGTCAAGTGTAGAAATAATGAGCCTGCCTCAATAATGGGTATTGATTAGTTAATGTGAAATTATAAAGCTATTTATAGAAACCTCTGAAAAGCTAAATATGGATTAAGACAAATTGTGAGCGGGTGGTGGACAGGGAGAATGTATGAATTGTGAGTGTAAAATTAGATCTTACATTCCAGATGCTGCCTTTTGAGGCACTAAGTGTTCTATGGACTGCAAGTGTCTCCCCAAAATTCCTATGTTGAAATCCTAACCCCCACTCTGATGGTATTAGGAGGTCTTTGAGAGGTGAGTAGGTCACGAGGGCAGAGCCCTCCTGAGTGGAATTAGTGCCCTTATACAAGAGAGCCCAGAGAGCTCTCTTGCTCTTTCTACCATGTGAGGCTGCAATGAGAAGTCAGCAGTCGGCAGCCCAGAAAATGGCCCTCGCCAGATCCCGACCATGCTGTCGCCCTGATCTTGGACTTCCCAATCTCCAGAACTATGAGAAATCAATTTCTGTTGTTAATAAGCTGCCCAGTCTATGGTACTTTGTTATAACAACCCAAGCTGACTAAAGCAATGTGTTAACAAATGTAAGGAACGTGGCAAATAAAGTATGTTGCTGTGACATCATTTAAGCACTCTTGCTTAAAAATATTTTTTAAAAGATCTTTCTCTGCTATACATTATATACATATACATATACATTACTCTCTGCTGCTTTTTTTTCTCCCCCTGCTGACTAATGGTGCTCCAGATGAATGGCCCTTTGCCCTATACCCTTTCCCAATCTCCTCAGTTCTTGATTTTCTTGGAAGAAGGAGCTATGACATATGGCTCCCATGACACTTTTCCTAAGTGGCTCTTATATAAGGAGCTGATTATTTAATTTAAAGGAAGCACTGAGGTAACTTAGAGCATTTCTATCCTGTTCAAGTACAATCCATGGGGACTGCAAACTAACTATCCCGCAAAATTAAATAGGATGACATTAAAAAAACCAAGATGGAATGACAGATGAATAGAAGAACAGACAGGTAGATAGACACATATGTGATAAAATGAATACAGCAAAGTATTTGCTAAAGAGTGTAGGTGAAGTATGTCATGGTTCACTGTAGGATTCTTTCAACTTTAGGAAATAAATCACTTTCTTTAAAAATTATACATTAGGAAAAATCGAAAGAATGCTGGAGCTAGACAAAGCTTTGAAGTTCATATAGCACAAATTCGTCATTACATGGCAGATTATTGTACTTAATAGATAATTTTTGTGTGAATGAGTGGAAGGAATTTGATAAACAAAATCATTACACAGGATGGATATGGGGACAGCTAAATTGCACAGCTAGTCAGCGGCAGAATCATAGCTCAGTTCAGGTTTCCTGACTCGCAAACGAGTGATCTTTTTTTATTAGGCCATGTTTACATTTGGATAACTAGTTCTAGTCTCAATTAATGTGAGGGAAGTCCAGCTGGAGACACACATGTGAAGTTCTTAGGATACGGTGTGGTATCTGGCATGAATAAACATTTTTTCCTTTCTTCTTAAGAAGTATTGCTTAGGGAAGTTCTAGTGGATTTTAAAGCTTCATCCCATCACCGTCAAGCTAGAGGTCATATGTAGCACATCGTCGCTCTAAATCTTACCTGTCCCATTCATTCATCAGAATTTCCTGTTGCTGTGTTTGCATGCGTGTTTGCAGATGTATGCGTCAGGTGGAGTGGGGGGAAGGTGGTGGGTGGTAAGGAAGGAGGGCACAGTGGTACTCCCTCCCTACACAACTCAGGAGGGGAGAGTTAGCTCTCCTCGGTTCCCTTTCCTACACTGACAACCCACATGTGATATTCAAAAAGTTTGGAACTGGATCTGTTTCAGAATATTTCAGATTTTAAAAAGGTGTGTTATATAAGTGTTCATTAACTATGTTATACTTCTAAAGTGTCATGAGCAGTGCCACATAATCAAATATATTAACATATCTGAAGTGAAATATATGGACACTTACAACAATTGAGATAGATAAATAACGAGCCTCACATAATTTGTCACATTCAGTTTTTCGCTTAAGTACCAAAAAATTTCATAGCTTTTGAATTTTGTAACTGCAGATGAGAGATTGTGAGTCTAAACGTGCATCTGGGTATCTCAGAGCTCTGATGCTGGGGAGAATGAGGACTCCTTACAAACCTGCTGCATTCTCTTCAGGAGGGCTGAATTTTCCATTTGTGCTGAGGGGAAAATGAGAGAGGATTGACATAGATTATAGAAGAATTTAGAATAATCTGATGTAGTTTTAGTTTTTTTTCTAAATTGCTCCCACTAAGCTAGTGATTCTGCAATGTCGAGCAACATGCCTGGTCTATAGTACATGATAAAAAATTTGGTGTGAAAAAATGGCATGAACGATCTACCAAAGAAACTCCCCTTCTTCAACTGGATGACCACTTCACGTCGTTTCAGGATCGCTTCAGATGGCATTTCCTCCAGAAATGTTTCCATCACTCCTCAGACGGAGTTAAGCATCCATCATATGTATTCCCATAAAAATCACGTCAGCTTTCAACATTTTCCCATTACCTTTGTCTACTTCCTTATCTGCCTTCTATGCTTTGAAGACAAACACTGAAACTTTTACCTGTATTTGTTCTTGGCATTTGGTAGGTTCTGTATTATTGAGTGATTCAGTAGGTTTTAATTGAATGAGTGAGCAAATTGCTGTTCACTGAACAGGCATACTGAATGATAGAATGGCGCTTTCTACTGGGTCCAATGCAGAAGTCTGACATTGTTAGATGAAATTAAATTTTAGTCTCTGATAGTCTCTTCTGGGTACGGGGAAGAGAGAAACAGAACACATTCATTTAGTGGATAAGGATATTCAGGGAAGTAAGGATATCATGGGACTGGCCTCACTTCCAAATTTTACAAGGATGAAATACATATATATTTCATATATCAGAATACAATGTGCCTCTTGGCGAGTCTGCTTCTATGGACACTCAGTGACTTGTCACTGTCTATTATTTATACTTCTCCAGCCATCTTTAAATGGCGTTTTTCACTTCCTCTCAGTTTCATACTTCAATTCACATGTCTTTCAAAGCTTCACGATTTTTGGTATTTCTTTTCTAGGAAAGATTTTTGCCTTGGTATCACTGTTTTTAATCACAAAAAAAAATTCCAAAGATGAATGTCTTATCTGGTCTGTAGTTACCAATCAGTACTAAGAACTTCCACTTCGTGAAATTGTTTGAAGAAGCTATGGGTATTATGTTTAGATAAGGAGCAGTGCCCAGCCACATGAGTTATAGCTAGGGTAGTAGAGACAGAGGCAAAAAGCAAACATAAAAAGCTACTTCTGGCATCTTTGATCAGATCCTGAGAGCATAATTGCCTCTTCAGAGTACAGACTCACCGTATGTGATTCATTCCTTCTATCTCCATTGCGCTAATGCATTCCATTATAGTCTCCACCAGTTGATGCCCAGCTACTGATTAATATCCCTCATCAGCTTGGCATCCCATTAGCACACATCAGTCAGTTCAGAGTTCAAAATTTGGTCCATAATCCTTTGGGTAACTCTTTAAAAGCACCATATCACCATTTCAGGAGTTCTAATCAGGGTAAAACAACAACTCAAACATCAATAACAACACCACTTATCATGATTAAATTCCAAATGGTATTAAACAATAAAGACTCTAGAAATTGAGTAAGCAAAACTGCCTCCATTACAGTTAGGCACATCAAATACCATAGTAAAAACAAACAAATCTTTGTTTATGATATAAACACAAACCAGCAAACAGAAATAGGGTTACCTTGTTTAGAACTGGCTCCTAAATTTATGCTACCTTGAGTCTTTTTTCTGAAAAGTGCTAACTCCCTTATAAAAATCACTCTGTTCCTGACTTCTGCATTGTGATTTCTGAAGATATATATATAATCATATGAAGGAACTGATGTGTTTGCTTTTTTTCCGTTATGAACAGACTGACCGATCCTTGGAAACCTTATGGTTTTGTTTCTTTTAATATTTGCTGTGTGCCATTTTTTTTTTTTTTTTTTTTTGGAATGGGGAGGGAGGAGGATGCTGATTACTTTTCTGGAAAGATGGATTTTTTTTATTTTAATTTTTTATTTTTCGATCTCTGCGCTTAACTCTAGAGACAGGGGGCCAAGAGCTGGGAAGCCAGGGAAGGATTTAGAGAGTTTGTGAAACATTTTCAGAATTGGTGGAAATGGAATCAGCATGTGGGAGTAGAAGTAAGCCACCTGTGAAAGGAATATCATGAACCAAATCATGGAAAGTGGCATGATCAAAATGTGGCAGGCATCCAGGTTAGATGGACCACGGTAGTAGCAGAAAGACAATAATGTAAGAAAGATAATAAAATCACCTTGGTCATCATATCACCATTCGTGCTTTTTTACCAAATAGAACATTAATATATACTACAACTAATATTCAGCTACATACACTTACATTACGTAGATAATCTTAGATGTCTGTTGTGATAAATAGTTTCCATGTTGAAAACGTCCTTAGAGAAGAGTATGAGACTTCCAACGAGCTTCATCGTACAATACGTAATCTCTACATCTTTTTCCTTTGCCATCTTTCTCAATGAAATAAGAAAAGTCATACTTATTTCAATTGCTTTTCTCATAAATTGTTCAAACTGCAATGGGAATATGTGGATAAAAGGTTCATAGTCTTTCAGTGTGCTTTGTTGTTGTTTCCATGATATCACTTCTGTTCTACAGCTCATTCTGAGATGAATGTCCTAGGAGTTTCAAAGTGAAAATATAAAATAAATACATTTTTTTGTGTCACATACAGTGACTGAATATAAAATAGTCAGTTTTCACAGCATCACTAGATAATAAATGCATTTCAGTAATCATGTACAGAAATTTATCCACCTCCCGCCTCTCCTGGGGGAATGGGTTCCCCTGTCATTTATTCCCTCTAGTGTTAAATTAAGCTCGGTTTTGTTTCCTGATGTGGATTAGTATCCATCTGTGGGCTTGATTACCACCATCATTATGTGTTATTAACCAATGTGAAAATTATCAAGTTACATAATGATAGCAGTCAGTTAGCACCATTTGCCTTCACATCCTTGAAAGTGTTTTCTGCAAATGAAAAGAGTTTAAAATTGAAATATTTCCTTTAAATAAAGTACATATAGTTGTTTGGTGTGTGTTTAATATATTACTTATATATTATTATTACAATATGTGGTATGTTACATATAATAATATCATTCTTAAATTATTTATATCATTTATCTACAGCCTGCATCAAGTGTGAATAACAATCATTGATTTCATATGGGATTAAGTACAATTGTCTAGGATGATAACGGCTTCAGAAACCAGACTTGGCTAGTTTTAGGGGTAATTAAAAGAGTGATCTTTTCAGAATTTCAATTTCAGGCTTTTTCACTGAGTAAATTATAAAGATGCCCCCCAGGGAACTTTAAGGAAGCAATGAGGCTTTCATTTCCATATGTCAGATTAGTTTTTTCATAGTGTACTTATTATCAGAAAAGGCCATGAGCTAATTTCTTGGCTCACTCAAATCAGAGAAGACTGAACATTTTCCAATAAAAGGCCCAGGAGAAAGTCAGTGCTGACGGGAGTTTGCTGCCAGAGTATTTTTCTTGCTTGCCATGATTCTGTAAGACCATCTGAGTGCATTCATGTAAATGGAAAACAGGCATGTGCAGAAGAGAATCCATCTTCAAAAGTGATATGACATTGTCTGTCCACACTATGTGTAACTCTTACCAGTGTCAAGGCCGTTTGACACATCAAAGATTTGGAAAACACATTTTGAGTTAACCTGCTTTACGGTGTTTTAGCCAAATTGCTCATTTAAATTGAAATTCACTGGATCTCTCCAGCTGATATCCTAAATTGCTATTTTAGAATTCTAAAAGGATTCTAAATTTAGAAGATCTTATTTTGAAATATTTTGTAACTGGCCTGCACATGTTATAGATCCAGATGGTATAGCTGATCCCTAGTAGCGACATTTTATACATCTGAATGGTCTCAAAGCCTGAGCCACATCACACTCATCATTTCATCTTTTTTTTTTTTGTCAGTATGTGATGCTAATCACATGCTTTTGTCACTTTCTGGGATCCCATTCACTCTAATACTGATGATGTTCTAGAAACTAATCCAAATCTCCATTCCAGCCCCAGGCACAGACATCATTTTAAATGGTTGGGATTTTGTTTCTTAAGGAGACAAGTTTTCCTGGTAAACCATCCAAACATAATGAGCCGCTGCCATCTTTCATCTAGGGAGTAAACTCTGATTACTACATCTCTTGGTGGCCTCAAAACAGATATCAGCATCTCTGCGTATGTCTACAAAGTCCTTAAGCTAGTAGAGTTGATCCAACATCTAGGCTTTGTAAAACAGGTTTTTGAGCACACTGTGTGTGATTGGTGGAAAACTATTTTTTACCACAATGTTACCCATAAGATTTGGAATATTATATAGAAAAATGGTGAAACTAAACGTGTATAAGCTATTAAAGTTTAGTGTTTATAATGGGCATGATAATCAAATTTGGATAACTAATATAAAGAATAAGGTTTCTCTTGTTTGAGAGAAAGAATAAATATAGACTCTCAGACAAAGATGTTCTCCTTTTTATTCCCAAGTTTATTTTGGTTTTCACCAACTTTGGAACAAATACATTTGAAAGAAGTAAGTAAACTCCCATTCCTGAATTCACACAGTACCCGAGAAAATCCATCATTTGAGTTTATAGGTGGATTAAATAGGCAGTAAAACAAATCTTCCATAGTCTAGAAGACTTCAGACAATGTATATATTCCGTTTCTTAAATCATGAAAATCATAAACCTGCCAAAACAGATAGTACATCACTTGATTTGAAAAACCAAGAAAGACTTCACCTTAAGGAATATTTATGAAATATACTTGATTTCCCCTTTAGAATAATTTGTGACTACACGTTCTCTTAATATTGAGAAAATATTTCACCTTTGGTAGAAGTTAAATTCAGAAAATAATTTAAGAAAAATATTTTATCACTTTCTTGATACATTTCCTAATTTTAAGTATTTGATCCACTGTAAGAAGTCATTGTCAAGTGAGGAAGGGCCTCACTTGATGCAAAGAAGCCAGTGAAAAAAGCCCTAAAAGATGCAGTGGAGTCAATTTGTAGCTGATTACTAGATATACAGAAAACTAAGTAGTGATAAAATTGATTAATAAACACAATACAGGGAATGGAAAACAAAAAAAAATTTTTGGTCTGTACTCAGTATTAAAATACAAACGTAATCCTAATTTCAGGACTTTTACACCATTACAGATCAATCAAATTGTACGGTAATAGCATGACCCTTTTGTTTAATGTGTTGTTTATATTTCTCATCATTAACAAATAAGAGAACAAAATTTTATTCTACGTACTATACTAAACATTTCACATCTGTTAACTCATTTAATTCTCTCAACACTATCATACAATATCACTTCTACTCTTCAGATAAAGAAACTAAGAGAATTAGAAACCAGAGTATGTTGGAAACCAGTGACACTAGGAATACAAAATCAGGTTATGTTCATCTAGCGTTAAAATACAATCTAAACTTCCAAAACTGGCAGATAGTTGTCTACAAAAAAGGAGAAGACATGGCCTGTAACCTGGAGATAATATTTCTGCAAGTGAAATAAAACTATAAACAGATATCCACAACACAACTTAATGAAAGAGAGAAAACTATATATAATATAGCAACAATATATCCACTATATAATGGAGGTATTCACAATGTTCTATGGTATAAGAGAAAAATGGAACCAAAATCTATAGAAGACATCAGAAAATACTTGCTGGAATAATTAGCATATGGAGTTGAGTCCTAGATGTCAGAAGAGATGAGAAATTTTCAAGCAGACAAGGAAGAAAAGAAATTTGGAGAGAGTAATAGCATATTAAAGTTACCATGTGCCACGTAGGGGGTTTTAACTTTTGTTGTAGCCGTTGCAAAATGATTGCAATACAGTAAAGAAGGTAATAATGTAATAATATTGCTCTTTTAAAATAAGAGTTTGACAATGATTTCAAGTTTGAATTTGAGGGACTTATAAAGAAGACAGAGCGTCTGGAAAATTCTAGATAAAAAAGAACTAGAGCTATGGCAGTGGGGATGAAAGGGAATATGATGGGTGAAAAGATGTTTAGAAAATTAAATCAACAGGATTTGACTATACAGGATGACAGCCAAAAAACTGCATTTATTTGAATATATTTGTTTTAAAATTGGGACAAACATTTCATTCAAATAGACTGAAGAACACAAGTTTTGGTGGGTTTTCTGCTACAGATGTTTGCAGGAGCTTTGATGTACACAATCCCATGAAGATATTATTGAAAAAATTAGAATTGGAGCATAACTATTTAAAAAATCAGATACCAATTTTAAAACAGGTTAATCGGTAATGAGGAAGGAACACTAGTTAGGAGAACTGAAATCGATTCCTCACTGTATTACTAATATGTTTGAAAAGGTAAATTACCTTCCCTGGACCTCAATTTAAGTGATTTTAAACGGGAAGGTTAAGGACAATAATATTCAATTCTCTTGTAATTCTCAGCCATAGAGTTCTTTTGGGTACTCTACTTCTAAAAATAGCACTCTCTGTTTGTAAAATTATGTGGATGAGGGCAATTATTCTCACCTGGATCACTAAATTGGCAGTAATAATAAATATGAGTCTGTTTGGTGGAATACATAAATTAAGAAAATTAAGACCTCGTTGAGTAATTCACAACCTACACAGGACAAAACATATCCATAGTTTATTTGTTTCAAAGAGTTGTCATAATCATACGATAAAATTGATATGAAAGTGCTTTGAAAATAAGAAAACATATAAATGTAAGACGCTATCTTTCTGGATACAGCCATTGTGTAAGAGATATTCATTCTGGTACCAAAGACCAGAGCAGCATTTTTTGAGGCCCAGGGCAGCCTGCCCCAAAATATCCCGCAAAGGCATATTGATTATTCTGAATTAAAGTTACTTGAGAAGCAAAAAGGGCTTTCTGACCATTCTGTCTCTGTTCCCCCTAAAAGCAGGAAATAAATCTCACATGTGAAACGTACTCTCCCAGCACCCTTATCACCACAGCTGGGGAATTCAGGGCTGAAAATCCTGCATAAACAAATGTTACTAATTCAGGATCTCAAGCCTAAATTCTGCTTAAGTCCTCACTAATTATGTATCTCAAACCTAATTTCTTTGTCCTGTCATTCCTTACAAATGTATGGTTTCTTTGTATGAAAGATATATATACTGCTTGCTGTGTTCACTTTCTGATCATTATTCCTCCATTATCTCTAATACGCATGTATTAAATTGGGTTTTTTCTCCTGTTAATCTGGTCTTGGGTCAATTTTATTACTAGTTCAGCCATAAAAACACAGGAAGAGTAGAAAGGGGAATTTCTCCTTCCCCAACACATTCTATATTTATTCAAAAACATTTATAGAGTATCTACTATCAGACACTAGTTTAGGCACTGACTTACAACTTTAAAGAAAAATGCCATATTTTGATTTCCAGGTGTTTTACTTCTAGTTGGGATAGACGGACAGTAATCAGGTAAATAGTCTAGAAAATATCAGCTAGTGATAAGTTCTATAATTGAAAGATAAGAGCATTTTGTGATAGTGACTGAGAAACAATTCTGCATGGTGTGGCCATGTAGGACACAGGCCTCTCAGGTTTGAGTCAAAAGTTGAATCAGGGGGGTACCACATAATGAGGACAAAGAAGCAAGCAGGAGCCAGACCATGTAAAGTCAGGCCAAGTCAGGAGCTGAGACTTCATTATAAGGCAGATGAGGAGCCACTGGAGTTTTAGGTAGGAGTGCAAATGATTTCTTTCCATTTTAGTGATTTTATTACTGTTTCTTTGTGGATAATGTAGAAGAATAATATCGGAAGCAGCATGAAGAGTGAAATTACAGATGCGAAATGATGGTGATTGAGTCTAAGTTAGAATCGAAGAAAGGGGATAGATTTGGGAGGAGATTTAGAAGAATTTGAAATTTAGAATTGACGGCATGTGCTGATGGTTTAGATGTTACAGTAGGGCAGGGGAAAAGAATTCTAAGTCTCTGATATGTTGTAGCTTCTCAGTAAATAATTTTGAATGAATGAATGAATGAGTGTTGGGGGCTACCAAGGAATTGCCAGGTTGAAAGAGACAAAAGACATTTAAAGATAGGATATGCTAAGGCTGGCAGCCTCCTCTTGGTATCTGTCATGTTGAATAGTTTAATTTTCTAGCCAGCTGAAGGTTCACCCCAGAGTTGGATTATTCTATCTTCTCAAAGAGCAAGAGCGCACTCTCTCTCCCCTACTCATCTTCTGAGTGGGTTTTGGGCAAGTCAGGAGGCAGGCTCTAACTGTCAGCCTTCATATTAGCTAAGGACTTGTAGAGAATGACTCTTAGTTTTTACTAAACTTCTGATATATACTAATATACTCTAGTATGTATTCTAATATATACGTTGTGTCTGTATTGTAAACAATCTTAAATCAGCTGGGGGAGGTGAGAGATTAGGGTTCCAAATCCCTGCCTTTGCTAAGTAGACCCAAATAGATTGACTTTTCCTAATAAAATTCAGTTTCACACACACAGTAAAATTTTTCATTAAAGATAACTGTGTGAAGGCATTAAAGAGCTCTTCTACCGAAAGAAATGTGGGTGATTGAGTTTACAAAAGGTTTACAAATGTCTCTCTTTTAGATGTGAAGAAACGTGGAAGATTCTGGGAATTGAAACCTGAGAGTTAGCCTGACTTTTCTCCCTTTAGGAATGGGCTGATAATTTCATAATCTCATTATTTCCTGAAATTTTACAATGAAAATCTGAGATATGACTGATTGTAAAAGGCATTTACATTATCCTTCTTGACTTCTCTGGCTTATTTAGAAAAACCTGTGACTGATACCTCAATTTTAGAGTAGAATCATAGAGTTCTAGCATATTAGAAATAGAAAGACTTGGAGATTCTCTAAACTAGTGCTGTGTGTTAGAAATGTAAGGTGAGCCACGTATGTAATTTTAAACTCTCTGGTAGCCATATCAATATAAATAAAAAGAGAACAGGTGAAATTAATTTTAATAATGCATTTTATTTAACCATTATAGCCAAAATACTATCATTTCAACATGAAACCAAAATAAAAAATCATTGAGCTATTTTGCATTCTTTTTTTGTTGGGGAGGGTAACTAAGTCTGCATAACCAGGTATGCATTTTAGACCTACAGCCCATCTCAGTTAGGACTAGTCACTTTTAAAGTTCTCAGTAGCCACATATGGCTAGTGGCTATTATATTGAGTGGTAGAGCTCTAATCATATTCAAGAGACAAAGAAAATAAGATCCTAGACAGATTAAGCAATTGGCCAAAGTCTCAGAATGAGAACTTTATAATTCAACTCACATACCTCACTTTTATAATGCTGGGCTTATGAATAATAGTTGTTGACTCTTTCTGGACATTTATCACGTGCCAAACCCTTTACACTTATTAACTCATTTAACCGTCTTAAAAATGAAGATGGTGCTATTTTACTCTAGTATGTACACTGATGAGGAAACCAAAGCATGAAAAGGTTAAGTCTTGACCAAAAGTACCATCTTCTAAGTGGCAGAGAAAGGATTTGAACCCAAAGGTCTGCCTCCAGTTTACATTGTTGACCATGACAGTTTTCTGGTAGAGGACAAAACAAATGACTTTATATTTTATAGTTGAAGCAAAGTACAGAATGATACCGTCAGTCAAAGGAAGTGTGTGCCTAATGTTTTCATCAATAATAATGTTTGTTGTACTCAACTAAGCTCTTAAAATAACGTTGTTCTGGTGAGCTGAAAGCATCCTTCTCAGCAAATCCACTGCATTTCTGGCAAAATATGTTGTTTTGGGCCAAGCGTCTGGCACTCATTCCAGTCAAGCTTCAGTATATCTCAATTTTTCTTTCTGATTTTTCAATTTGGTGGGTTTTTTGTTTGTTTGTTTACTTGCTTGCTTTGATATTATTGTAGGAGAGCCATAAATTTGTATTTCTTGGTAGTTCAGGACATTTATTTACCATCACAGTTAATAAGATTTCTCTACATATTTACTCCTATTATCTTGTCCTTCTTACTGAATGCTGATACACATGCGACTATTTTCTTATACAAAGAAATAGTTAATTAACTATGTAACAAAATTAATACTGTCAAACTACTTGTATGCATTAGAAATATTTGATATTTCAGACATATCTTAATAATTGGTAAGCAGCTAATTGATTTCTTTATAAAGGAAACTGATCTGACTTACTAACAAATTCAAGTTGATGTATCATGAGCAAACATGTTGGAAAATCCTAACGTCAAAGTGTTGGTGCAAAATATAAGGGTGTGTTTTCTTGTGCATTCCATTCACTTAAACCAGTTAGGAGTTAATGCTGATTCTCTCTTCCTCCTCCTCTCTCTCCAAGAAAAGATAAATGCATCCATGTTTAAAAGTTACATCATACAAAGTCCGTTGCAATTAGCCGCCGATTTTCCTTTCCCAGTTTAGATGCTAGGCTAAAAAGGTTGGACAAATCATGATTATTTAGGTTTTGCTCATCTTTGGAAGCTTCAGGAATAGAAATGGATTCCTGACTGCTCAACGCTGTCCGTTAGACCAGGTACTTCCCTTACCTTCTAAGGAATGGTTTTAAAGTCACCCTACAATCTTCCACCTTAAGGCATCAGATTCAAGGGACTGAAGACTTTTGCCAAAGGGACATCACTGTTGTAGACACTGTCATGCAACGACTCTACATGATTATTTTAAGTCAAAGGATTTTTAACGTGGAGTCTAGAGTTGCCCTCTCTCTTGACCACATTGCGTCAAATATGGCTCAGAGTCCCACAATTAACTAAAGGCATTTCCTTCCAGTTTTAACATGAAAATAAAATAAATTTTTGCATCAAATTTTCTACTCAAGTTTTCCTGTTAAAAGTCAAGCAAATATTGATTTTGTCAAAAGGTCACTATGCAACTGGAAGTAATTTCTCTGATTATTTCACAGCATACCAACTTTGGATGCACAAACACAACCCTAGTGTCAGCAGACTCATAATATGCATTCTGGAGTTACACTTCTGTGGGAAGCATCGTGACTGTACTGCCCTGTGTTAATTTCATTTCCCTGTTACAGCTTCTGCCATTCTTATTCTGGCAAGGCTGTATTTTGTGGGAACAAAAATGGCCCGTATTTGGTTAAAAAAAATCAGTATATGCTCATTACAAATGCTGACCGGTAGACCAAAGCATTTTTACTGAATAATACTTCCATTACGTTCTTTTACCCTCAAAAGTGTTTCACATTTAACTCCTTCTTTTCCTATTAGTATAGGACTCCTATTCTTTGTGCTAAATAACTTGAGTCCTACTTATAAGAAAAATAAACCCTCATTTAAAAATGTATTGAAATGTCAGTTTACAAAAAAAAATGTATAGTCTCTAGGATAGTTTCGTTTATTTTAGAAGTACATTTTCTGATAGGTCCTTAGAGGCTTAGATGTTAGAGATCCTGCCGGCAAACTTCACATCTTCAGTACTGCCAGGAAGGCTGTATTTGAAAGCCTTTAATCGAGCTTCTTAAATATTTAGTTGTGAGTTTCCTAAATGTTATCGTAATAGTCAATTAGATAGAACACAGACAAGATTTTTATTGTTATTATTCTCTTAATAAAATAATACAACTAAAGCCCAGTTTCAATCACATCATTCAGAAACATTTGGTCACTCTCCATTTACCTACATGAAAAAATGTGAATAAAATGTGAATCCTCTCAGCTGTATTTAAGGTGCCCATAATGTGACTTGACCTACGCCACTTGTCCTATATCTGTTACCATCCCTATGCCCTAGCCAATCTTATTCTTAAAAATTTTCAAGAATAAGATTAAAGAACCTCCTTTGATAAACTGTGTACATGTTAAGCATTCTTATATTACTCCAATTTCTGTCTTCTATCTAACCAGAGAGCTAAAATGTTCTAACTAAATATTCTGCTTCATTCAACACAGGCTAAGCTGTCTTGAAGAGAATAGACTATATCAATATAATTAATAGGCTAAATTTGCAAATAAAGCAATGCATTACTACTATTTCATAGAGAATCCCTCCACACATTCATAATACTGATACCTTCATAATGGACTCCATTTTCAAAATATTTCTGTTTCTAAGGTAGTATCATGCTCTTTCCCTCTTCGCCCCAAGCCCCAATAGCATTACACTGGTCAAGATACACTTATATTATTCCTTGTGTCATATGAAGCCCACCCTGTATGAGATGTTAGGCTGACTGAGAAGTTTTTAGTGATTGAATTTTTGGACTAATAAGTTAGTGCTGTAAAAATATTGTTAAAGTGTATGCTGCAACAACAACTAAAAATCAGACTAGTTCTTTCATATATGGAAAGATATATCTTCCCCTAATTTTTAAAGGCTTATTTAGTCAGAGTATATCAATCTTGCTTTGGAATACACGTCTTCATCTCACAATTATTGGTTGCCACATAATTCACTGACCAGAATAATCTGTGACCTTTCTTAATTAGCAAGGGAGTATGTTAACATACAACCTTAACATTAGCATCATAAATTCCTTTCAAAATAGAATAATCTTGTTTACTATTGATTTGAAATTGTATTTCAAGTGGTCTCTAGAGGCGGTGCAATAACCTATTTATGTGTAAGAGTTTAGAATATTGGGCCCCTAAACCTGACGTTTCCAAACTTACAAAGTTAAGAGTGATGCTTAAGTGACCTTCTAACTCCTTTTGGAATCCACCCTCCGCCCCCTACCAATTTCATAGTTCGGAAAGATTGCTTTCATGAAAAGTTACCTAGTAGATACTAGCAATATTGAAGCACAAGTGACCTTGGGCCTCTAAAAAGAACACAATTCATCTCCAGCATTGCCTTTCCTATGAGACCTTACTGGAACAACACCATCACCACCACAGGCACAAATAATCTTTCTCTTGTCTGAGTGTCCATAGAATCTGGTTGATGTCGTTGCATTATTGATTACTTTAAATGTTTTAAATGTTTATCTTATACTGGCCTAAGAATTTCTGGAGATCAGAGACTGTCTTATTCATTTCTGATTCCCCAGAACTAGCCTCACAATGAGTATGGGCTCAGTAGTGATGTTAATGAATGAACGTAACTTTTCTATCCTCTCTGATTTTCTTATTCTTTGAACAAATGTAGCACTTTCACTCAGCATTTTGATAATTAATCAGGGGTTGCCTTTAACTGTTGCTTAGTTATTAAATGTATATAGCTCCTAAAAGTAAAGAAATTGGCCATATTTCTTTTTGTACTGCACTTAAGTTTTCGATCACTGGAAAAATAGCAGATACAAAACCATTGAGTAGGAATACTGCAATTTCTCCTTAATTAATTTATTAATTCAAATATTTACTGAACAACCAATATGTCAAGACAGCTTTGGTCATTAGGTCAGGATTATTTCTTAAAAAGATAATTTAAAGCATTATTGCAAATCCACTAAAGCAGAAATTCCAGGGAAAGAGACGAGAAATCTATGTTTTGAAAGTTCATAGGTGATACTGACCATCAGCTAAGTCTGGAGATGCTTGAACTGGAGTTTACCAAGAGAACAAAGACCGTGAGATTGAGTATAAATAAGACACAGGGTATCCCAACACAATCTCCTGCTCTTCTTCGCTGCCTGATTAGCGAATCTGGACACACTGCAACCTCCTGCTAGGACTTGAAAATCAGAACAAATGCAAAAGATCAGAACCCTCTTTACAAATACCAAATCAATTACTTATGACAATAATGGTGTATATATATATATATATATATATATATATATATATATATGAAGGTTTTAGACCGTGACGTGGTTTCCTGAGACTGAGACATGAAACTGAGGAACTCTTAATATTGGATATGGTCTGAAGGAGAACTAGGTATTCATGTCAATACATTCCCATTGAGTAAGGGAACTTAGAGGGAAAAGGGAAGACTAAATGATGAAATGAAAGAATGACAGAAATGCCTCTTAATTGGACCAGTGGAGTAGCAGGTTGAGGTTTACAACTGTGGTTCTATGTGTGGTCCAACGTTTCATGAGGTCACAGAAAAATCAAATGTAGTTTAGGTCCTCACTTTTGGTTTAACAGAAAATTTGCCTTTTGAAATATTAAGAAGTATATGTGGCTAATCTCCCAAGGCAATTCTGTGAGGCCAATGAACTAGTAGAAGCGCAAAGCTAGGAGAAACCTGCTCTAACCAGGCAAAATAATTTAGACAGGCATCATCAATCTTTTATCAGATATAACACATAATTTCACACCCATGCAGGCAGCTTGGGACAAAAAAATTCCCAGAGAAAATCAAGCCAGTGTGAAATTAGGCACATAGAACTCATGAAAGCCTACACTGAAATATAAGCAATTCTTAAATAATAAAAGACAGATGGGAATTCTTTTTAATGGTTACATCTTCTCATTTTCCAAATGAAAATATGCATCATCCGTAGACCTGATTTTCCAATATTTTTAGCCTAAAGAGAAGGCTTTCTAATATTACAGTAATTACTAATGGGTTAGTGTCTAAAAATAGTGTTTTAAAGGAATATTTATCCTTGGGTGTTCATTAAAGGACTGCAGAGTACTCACAAGGTATTCTGAACAGTTAATTTAATTGATCTGCAAATGGGTGGTGTTAAGAAAGTCTGGTCAGAGGCCTAACAGTTTGATAAGACTTGAATGTGCACGGTCAGGTTGCCAATGATGTAATTACGGTGTTGATATCCTAAGCTCAATAATGCGCTTTCACCTTCAGTGGGTTAAAGGAAAATTTGAAATCAGTGATTCTTCATTGCATTGCTTTCCACTCTAAAAATTACAGCAACCTTGAAACTAATAGGTACAATATATCAGTAAAACTGCGGGAGATATTTCACAACATGGAGGTGGAGACACCAGGCTAACTTGATTGAACCTCTCACCAGCATGCCTTTTTCCCTCTTCCTGCATTTATGCTGTTTTGACAATCTAGAGCCTGCAAAGAAACTCGCTGCCTTCTGTTTTCTTCTGATTGTGCACTGTGACTTGCTGTTATAAGCATCTTACTCCATGATGACCAAGTAGGACTTAAAAGGACTTGACGTGAAAAAAAAGGAAGTACATCTTTCTCTCTGCCAAGTCCAGTGGATCTACAGCATTGTTAAATCAGTCAATTAAACACATAAATTTGTTAATTACCTACACTATGTCAGTACTATGAACAATATAACCTCCTCCCAATGAAATGAATTGGAGCAATGACACATATAACCATGACTCAATTAGGTAACTATACAAGACAATATAGGTTTAAGAGTTGAATCATATTTTACTGACTCCCAGTTCACACCAGGATTTTAGCTAAGTGGAAAAGAAGAAAAGTGAAAGAGATTGGGGATTGGTAGAACGGTAAGAACCTGCAGGAATAGATGCTTAATAGAATATTGTGCTTTATGTTAATTATTGAATTTCCTCTATTTTACTCTGAACCTCTCCCCAGTTGAGCCTTTCAGATAAGCTCCAATTCCAGGAGCTTGCCTAGTGATGGGGAAAGAAAGTGAGAAATGGGAGAAAAGGAATAAGGATTGGGAAGCCTACTTTGTTCTTTTCCTCTCAATTCCCCTTCTCTCATCGCAGCCTATGAGCTCTTCCAGAGAAATAACTAGACTCAGAAATCACAAGTTTCTGGGAGGATTCCAGAAGAATTGGTTGCTTAGTCTGGATTCTTTCATTTTGAAGAAAGCAGCCACAATTTCTACATTAACCCTTTATCACCAAACAGGTAAAAAATATACTAAGAAAGACTGGAAAAAAAGAAAAGTCTGAAGATTGCTCACTTACTTCCAGGAATAATTGCGTTATGTGCTTGTAAGCTACTTTACATGACTTTGCTTATGCATTTCCCAGACACTTACAAGTCATTTTCAGAATGTGCTTACTTTAACGGTATCAAACCAGATCAAATGATTACTTCAACAATGTACAACTGTTGTCTAACTTACTCCTTTTTAAACTGGAGTTTACATCCATAGGTACTAAAATAGAGACGTGGATTAGGTAGCTTTAAGCTCTCAATGGATTATAATTCAAAAGAATGCATTTATGTTGCTAAATTCTTGATTGTTTCTAGGACAAGTGCTTTTTGAAAAACTCCCTGCAATTAATCTTGTAAACTTCCCAATTAGTCAGACTTATTTTGGGAGGGAGTAGTAACTGTTCTTCTCATTAGTGTGTCCAACTATAAGACAGATAGGATTTGAGCATAACCGAGAAGCCAGGTAAATTAAGGTCAATGCTTGCACCTTTTAAATAAATGTTGTTATCTTGTCCTGAGAAGTTTTTAAAGGAGCATTTATTAATTTAATCAAAAGTCACAGGCATAACTGCTATCCTGAGGGTGGGGACTGATGGAGTGAGGTGGAGGAGAGAAAGGAGACTCAAGCCTGTGATAGGATTTCTAAACTTGGCTCAACATCCATTATCTCAAAGGTGACTGTGTCATAATGACAGATCACGAAGGGGGAGTACAAATGAGGAGCTGGGGTGGGGGTGGGGTTTAAACACAGGCACAGAATGCTCATTAGTTACATTAATCTTGACCTAATGGAAGTCTTGGCTTAGGAAGGTGGCACTTACATGAATGAGACTAATGTTCTAAATACAGGATGCTGGCAGAACAGAAAGTAAGTTACCAGAAGGTCATGGGCCATAAACTCAATATTTAGTTTACGCATTCTGAGAGATGAGTGATGAAAAATAACCATTGCTTAAATAATATTTGATAATGAAAATTGATTTCAAATGCCATAACACACACACACTCCTGAACAGATTTACTATAGCTCTATGATAAAAGTAAATTACGTTTAATTTGGGAGGAGTGCTAAACTCACCTGCTTGATCCCCTTGGAGATGTTATTATGTTTCGTTAAACACACTCTCCTTGTTACCTATGCATAATATTTTTAAAATATGAAAACTCTTCAAAGAAGCCCAAGTTGCGTGATTAAAAGTGAAAGTGTATGTGCTGACAGTTTTCTATCAGTTACCTATATTTGGACCCCAAAGCATTTAAAAATAACTAAGGGTTGAACTGCAAGTATTTCTGAGTTTATAATTTACCATTTCCTCTGCTTATAAAGTACATTAGAACTCTTGTGGGGCATTTTTCACCTCTGCTTTTTTTTTTTTTTTTTTTGAAAATTGGAGTTGAGGAGGGTCTGTGATAGCCATCTTTTGCCTTTGTGTCCAACAACTGGGATAAGCAGATCGCTATTACGAGTTACAGGATATTGCTTGAGTGAATTTTGGTAACTAAAATTAGCTTATATACCAGGCTGTTCATGTCTGATTCTAGGTAATCCAAGGCATGAAGTATATCACTCTTTAAAAGTAAATCTATTTCTGTAACTCCTGCCAGGTTTATTTCAAGTAACAATTAATATATTTATCTGTAGGCTGAAGGGAAGGTGGGGGATGGAAGGAGAGAGGATAGGATAAGAAACAATTTTTTTTTATTTTTGAAATTAACTAGAACTTGAGTCTCCTTGGTTGTTGACATGGTACTGCATGTGTCTTCTATCTTACATTAGGAAGACTTAAGGACTAGATGAAACCAGACTCTTTGCTAAAGGCATATGCTCTTATTTCCAGTTCTATATCTAGAGGCATGGATAGCTAAATCCAAGAAAGGATAAGCCCAAGGAAAAGCAAGCCAAGAAAAAGGATTTCTTCTACTTTACAGAGTAACTTTTCCTATAGCTCTAAATTTTTCTAAGCAACCAGTTTCTCACGTTGTAGGTAAAGTTCATTTTCACCACATCACTATGGATTAAGTGACAGTAAGAATCTGAATAAAAGAACTATAAAACTGATTTTTCCCTAAGCATTTGGACCCAATCAGCATCCTTGAAACTAAACCACTGATTAAAGTTATTCAGCAGAATGTTCTAGGCACTTGGAATGAAACATTAACAAAACAAAGAAAGATGCCTCTTTCCTGAAGTTTACCTTCTACTGGGGAAAGGTGAACAATTTTAAAATGTATTTATCTATCAACAAACAAATAGCACTTACTATGTATCAGGTAGTGTTCTAAATGTTTTACACATACTAGTGCATTTGATCTTTGCTACAGTCCTGAAGTTGGTATGTGAAGTGATGTGTCACTTGCAGGTAGACTGTAATAAGTTAGAGGTGTCTACCATCAACCCTATGACAACCACTATGAGGCCAGTATCACTCTGACGCCAAAACTTGACAGAAACTTTAAGAGAAAAGAAACTATAACTCAATATCCCTCATGAACATAGGTGAAAAAATCTTATAAAATTTTAGCAAAGGCAATCCAATATAAAATTGTGTATTTTATAAAAAACATATACAAATGAGAATACATCATGTCCAAGTGGGGTTTATCCCTAGAATGCAAGGTTGGCTTCCCCTCAACTCTCCCTCTCTCCAACTTCAGTACTATTTGCTAACTGATATTCATTCTGTAAATATTGCCTTGTCTTGGAAGGTTTTTCTTTTTATTTCCAAAGCTGACTAGTTTTCTCTTCTCTTCCCATTCTTTTCCAGCCTCCTATACTTCTCTACTCATCCTGGCAATTATTATGTTCTTTTATAGTTAATTCTGCCATTAGATTATGAATTGTTGGAAGCTGGGCTGTGTCTCATATGTCTTTGATTCTTAAAACCTGTCATGCTTCTGTTGCTCAATAAATATCTGTTGGATTGAACAGAACAAGAGGGGAATCCAGACAGGCTCTAATTCCAAACTCATTCCTAGTTTCTTCTTGATAAAAATTCCTTCGTTAGAGCTTCTGTCTTCGGGGAAAATACTCTGTCCTTTACTAACACATAATATTTCTGACTACTTAACACATTTCAGCCTTTGTCAGCTATTTACACCCTAGTGTTAATTGGTTTATCAGAACCTTTCTACTACTATTTAGCTGCCAGCAGATTTTAATAAAGGAAATATAGAAGGAGTGTGTTTGTGTGTTTGAATGGAAAGAAGAGAGGGAGGGTGGCGGGTTAAGAAAAGAGAAAGGAGAAAGAACTTAAATCTATTTAGTGCCTGGAGGGGAAAATCATTAATGAAATTTATCACTACAGAGGTTTGCCTAGAATCAGAGAGGACAAAGCAAGTGAAACTCCAGGCAGAATAATGATTTGGCACCTAGGGCAGCTAAGAATTTGGAATCATTGATCAGTATTCTTTAAATATTTGTTCAAC
The DNA here is from genome assembly GCF_037783145.1 of Equus przewalskii. Classification (NCBI taxonomy): domain Eukaryota; kingdom Metazoa; phylum Chordata; class Mammalia; order Perissodactyla; family Equidae; genus Equus; species Equus przewalskii. The sequence continues at coordinate 21,682,145 of NC_091850.1, forward strand.
ATCTATTAAGAGAGAATGACAAGACAATGGAATGTTATTCAGCCATAAAAAAGAAGGCTGTCTTGCTATTTGAGACAATAGGAATGAACCTGGAAGATATTATGCTAAGTGAAATAAGCTAGACATAGGAAGAAAAAAACTGCATGATCTCACTTATATGTAGAATCTAAAAAAGTCAAATATGTAGAAGCAGAGAGTAGAACAATGATAACTAGGGACAGGGAAGTGGGAGAAATGGGGAGATGTTGGTCAACTGGTGTCAAGTTGCGGTTACGTAGGATGAATAAGTCTAGAGATCTAATCTTCAGCATAATGACGATAGTTAATAATATTGTATTGAATATTGGAAATTTGCTAAGAAATTTCAGGTACTCTGACCACACACACACACACACACACACAAAAACATAATTACATCAAGAGATGGATATATTAATTAGTGACTGCAGTAATCATTTCACTAGGTTTAGGTATATCAAATCATCATGTTGTATATCTTAAATATGCACAATTTTTATTTAAAAAGCAAAAAAAGACCTACAGATTATCTACTAATTCAGATTAAAAAGAGATATATTCACTTCTCATTTCCTTCCACTAGTAGAAATAGAATTAATGTACTGCCAAAAGAAAACATATTGTACAAAACATTTCTCACTTTTCTACTCACAAATTGATGTTTCTGATAGTTGGCCTCTGTATGTGTGTATGCGTATGTATACGCAATTTTCTTAGTCAAACAACTTCTTTGAAGGTGCATTGAAGGGTTTATACTATAGAAGGTTTTAAAAAATCACTCTTTTCTAGTAAGCAGATCTATGCCATCTAGTACTATTTGTTTGGGTGTAATTCTACATAAGAGCCACAAAACAGCAAAGTTGCATTAAATCCATCCTGTAGAATCCTGGTTTAATTATAGGGCTCTGGTTCTAGAGTCTTGCATTCAAATCCGAGATTCATTTTTTTCTGATCTATGTGGCATTGAACAATTTACTTAACTTTCAAACCTCTGTTATTTTTCTATTTTTTTAAGTAGACATTAATTTTAGAACAGTTTCAGATTTACAGAATTATTGTGAAAATAGTACAGAGAGTTCTCATATGCCCCATACCCAATTTCCCTTATTATTAATATTACATTAGTATGGTACATTTGTCATAGGGAACAATGAACCATATTGATACATTATTATTAACTAAAGTCCATACTTTATTTTGATTTCCTTAGTTTTTACATAATGTCCTTTTCCTGCTTCAGAATCTCATCCAGGATACCCCATTATATTTACCACTCATGTTTCCTTCGGCTCCTCTAGACTGTGACAGTTTTGCAGACTTCCTTTGTTTTTGATGACGTTGACCATTTTCAGGTGTACAAATGAGGCATTTTGTAGAATGTTCCTCAATCCAAATTTGTCTGAATATTTTCTCATGATCAGAATGGGGTAACGTGTTTTTGAGAGGAAGACCACAGACGTAAAATGCTATTCTCATGACATCATCATATCAAGGGTACATACCACCAATATGATAAGTTGGACTTCACCAAAATTTTTTAAAATATATTTTTCTGTGAAAAATTCTGTCAAAAGGATGAAAAAGAAAGCTGCAGACCTGGAGAAAATATTTGCAAAGACATATCTGATAAAGGATTCATATCTAGAATACACAGAAAACTCTCTGTGCTCAACAGGAAGTTAAATAAATAAATAACAATCCAATTAGAAAATAGGCAAAAGGTAAGAAGAGACATTTCACCCAAGAATACACAAAAATGGCAAATAAGTGCACGAAAAGATGTTCAACATCACGCGAACAAATTGAGATCGTAATGAGATATCACTGCCTAGCTATTAGACCAACAAAAATGAAAAAATAGTAACAATACCAAATACTAGTGAGGATGCAGAGAAAATAGATTTGTCATGCATTGCTGATGGGTATGTGCAACGATCAAGCCTCTCTGTAAATTAGTTTGATAGTTTATTACAGTAATAAACATACGTTTACCTTAAGACCCAACAATCACACTCTTGGGCATTTACCTCATAAAAATGGAAACTTAGGGCCAGCTCTGCTGGCCTAGTGGTTAAGTTCAGCACACTCCACTTCGGCGGCCCAGGTTCAGTTCCCGAGAGTAGACCTACACCACTCATCTGTCAGTGGCGATGCTGTGATGGTGGCTCACATACAAAAAGAGGAAGATAGGCAGCAGATGTCAGCTCAGGGTGAATCTTCCTTAGCAAAAAATAGGAAACAATCAAAATGTACTAGAATAGGTGAAGGGCTTAGTAAATTGTAGTGCATCAATGCTCTAGAATAGTACTCAGCAATAAAAAGGAACATTCTATTGATATGTGCAAGTACTTGGATGGATCTCAAGCATCTTATTCTGAGTGAAAAGAAATCTCAAGAAATCATGTACAGTTTAATTCTATTTATGTAACTTTCTTGATATGTCATAGATAGAGAACTTATTGGTAGTTGCTAAGGTTTAAGGATGGTAAGGGAAGAGAGGTGGGCATAACTATAAAGGAGAAACACAAAATAAGTCTTTGTGGTAGTAGAATAGTTCTCTATATTAATTGCTGTGGTGTTTACATGAATAGCCATGTGACAAAATATACTTTTTCCAATGCCATTTTCTCATTTTGATATTGTATTATAGTCTGGTAAGATGGAGCCAATGGAAAACTGTGTGAAGCATACATAAGTTCTCTCCATTCTATCTTGTCAACTTTCTGTTAATCTATAAGTGTTTAAAAATTAAAATAAAAAGATCAACCTACAGAAAGTCAGATAATCACTTTTCACTTTTTTCTAGTTGACTTCCTTCCAGTATTTTTAGATCTATGCTTCTGAGTCCCTGTATTTGGTTATTGATGCCTGCCAGACGCTCTATCTTCACCTGTTTTTCACATGGAAACAATACAGGACAAAGGGACAAAACAGAAAATCCTAAGAGATGTGATACAAATAATACTTAATGCACTTTAATTTTGAAAAGAAATACATTAATTTAGGATGACTGCTATAGATCATCTCCCAACACATAGACAACTCAACTTACAGAAGATCCTGCTGCTTTTTCAGATGAGCATTGTTGTAACACATTTTAGATGTAAAAATGAAATTTTTTCTGTCTCAGTTTTAGCTAAGGTGTCAGAAAGCCAAAACCAACAAAAAAATAGGTGGCAAGTATTCTTACATTTGAAAGAAAGATGGTAGACATCTTATGCAGTGATTATAAAAGACAAGGCAGAGGACTCCTTTCTGAGACTATAAACCAAGAACTCACCTCTAAAAGAGTTAGTGCTGAAAAGTCTGAGGGGGCAATTTCTTTGGGAAAAGCATGTTAGGATCCCACAGTACTTTACCTTTCCATCATAAGGAGGAGAGAAAAGGCCAAGTAAGAGAGAACTTAAACTATGTTCCCTGACCTCTAATCCATACCTTGAAAACCCTAAATTAAAATATGGGTTTGCTAGAAGCTCTGAATGAGGACAGGCAGTTGCGTTGGGGAAGTTCTAGATTCAAGATTTTCTCAGTACCAAAGAAGAATTAGTATTTCCCAAGGACGAAATCTGAGTCTCACAGAAGAATACGGAGGCACCTTAAACCTTGTCTGATAGTACTGCTTGGAAATGGGAGTAACTCCAGTATACAAGTTGAAGTACTGAATTCCCGGGGACTGAGGAAAGAAATGTAATTAGTCAGGGAGATGAAAATGCATGGCCCACATCTTGGGAAGCAAAGTCAAATGGTCCTGGAGGAAAGTTTTAAGTGAAGCAATAAAAGCATCTATTCTCTCCTGAATCCATTAAGCCCAGAAAGCACCAATGCAAATGACACTGGTACCAATTAAGAAAGACCTTATTTGCCCATTACATCTTTTCCCTCTTCTGCTTCAACCCTGGAAGAGCCAGAAGTAGTTTCTTAAATGGAGAATAAAAGAACTAGAAGAAGAAATAAACAAGTTGACCATTCCTTATTTCCTCAACCCAAGGCAGATCTTTTTATACTTAAATACTTCAGTTTGTATTTCCTAAAAACAAGGATATTTTCTAACCTGACAGTATAATGGTCAAAATCATATAATATTACTATCTTATCTACAGACTTATTCAAAAATATCACCAATTGTCTCACAAATGTCCACTATAGCAGAAGAATATATATATTCCTCATACAGTGTTCAATCCAGAATGACAAATAACATTTATATGACACGTGTATTTATGTCTTTAATCTGGAAAAGTCTGACAAAGTATTCATGATCTTACATGATCTTGATGTGTTTGATGAGTTCAGGCCAGTCTGTATCTATAATATCTCTTAATTATGTTTGATTGCTTGTGTTGATGTTTCCTTATGAATGGATTCAGAGTCTGCACTTTTGGCAACAGTATTATAAAAATGATATTGCATCCTCAGTGCATGATATCAGGAGGCAATGATATTGAGTTGTCTCATTACTGGTTAACTTTGATCATTTTGTTAAATTGTGTCTACCAGATGTGTGCACTGTAAGCTTGTCATAACTCTTTGTAATTAATAACTATTTGTGGGGAAATTCTTTGTGACTCAGCAAATATCTTGTTTTTCATAATAAGTTTATCCATTATAGTTGATCCACATGATTCCTACCTAAACAAAATTATGATAGTGAGGTCTGTGAAACGGTGATTTTTTAAATCTATCATTTCTTCCATGTTTATTGAAATTCTGTAAATAAGAGATTTCCTTTCTCCCCATTTATATATTTTATTTATTTATATTGGCATGGACTCTTGATCTTAGTTTACTTTATGAGTTATGATCTGCTAATATCATTATTTTTTCGATATCTAAATTCTCCCAGATTTGGTCAGTGGCAGCTGCTTCAAGGTAGCTCCCATGTTGTTTCCCCATAATTCCTTGAGCTCTTCCTTTTCTTTCTGGTTCTAAGCTGATCTTTGTATATTCTTTGCACCAGTTCACAAATCAGTCATTTCTATGAGATCCTGGGTTGCTTTTATTGGAGAATGGTATTTAGAAACCAAGATCTGGGTAATAGGTATGCTCATTGCACCTGCAATGTCTAGCTTATAGGCCCAATAACAGACAATACTATGAAATAAACACATACACACACATCTACGTCTGCTTCTGTATCCACATATCTACCTATCTATCTATCTACCTATCCATTTAAAGCATGAGTATATAACTATATCTTCAATTCCAGTACAACACTACAGAGAGATCATTCTAGCCTTCCTCCTTTCAGTATTTTTAACTTCCAACAATAACTCTCACCCTCATAAGCAACACTGTATTTATATATTTGCTTACTCTCAGAATAAATATAACATAATTCAGAATTTCCAATATATGCCACCATAAAAACAAACTAACTAAGTAGAATTCAATGTTTGTTTGCAGTATCTTTTGTCTTTAGCCTTAGGGTATATAGTCAACATACTATTTCCAAAGTTACTTGGATCAATGCCCCCTCCCATGTGGTCTTATTTTTTTAAGTATAGTTTAGTTGATTCATTACAATTTTCATTTTGATATGTTCTCCATCCCAATTCTTATTATTTTGTTTTATTGTTTTTCTATTTTTCAAGTCTGTGGAAAAAATAACATGATTCTAAAAGCTGAAGCTATACAAAAAGGAATACACAGAGAAGTGTGCCTCCTCCCATCCTTTCTATCCTGTTCCCATCCTTTTCGTCTCATTCCTACTCACTCTCTATAGACAACATATTTGACTGATTTCTGCTTTGCCTTTTTTTTGTGCATGTGTTTTTGCACAAATGATCAGAGACATTTATATTTTTTCATAATCCTCTTTTTCTCTTACACAAAACAGTTTATTATAGATACTATTTGCCTTTCTAGTTTCTGCTTAAAAATATATCCTAGAAATTAATATTTATTTATAGAAATACATCATCCTTTTTTTTTACAGCTGCATCGTGTTCTATCACATGGATGCACAAGAAGTTATTCAACCATTCTCCTATGTATGGAAATTTTCATTGTTCCAAATATTTCTCAGAAGCTTTCATTTTAATAAGGATCAGAATTCTGTTTATTACACTAGAGTAGACAAATAATTATTGAAATAATTGAAATTATTCGTGTAACTAAGGTGACTGGAGGATTTCACTTGGTGTATGAAAGTGAGTACACAAGAAATGGAGCCTATTCAAAAGCTCATCTAGGAGTGGGGCAAGAGTAGGCAACATGATGGGTCCAGATGGTTGTGGGAGAAAAGAAAAATGTAGTTTTTATCATTGCACAATATATTCATTGCACACAGTTCTCCATTTCATCAATATCATAGGTAATTCCAAATAAAATATCTGAATATTTTAGCTGCATACTCTGTTTAAATGTATATTCCTAATTAAGTATTAAGCATCTGTAAGAACTAAAGGAAGGTAGGCGTATGCTTGGACAATAGGAAGAACAGAAATTACTGCTAGTTGAGAAAAACAGTCTATATCCAGGTAAAATTATATGTAAGTGTGTTTAATAAATCCAGGTAAAATTATATGTATGTTTATATATATATACCCACACACAGAAAGAATATATAGGTATTATATACTATGCATTATATATCTTCTATAATATATTATGTATGACATATTTTATAGTAATCATAAATGTATATTTTATAATTTCATATTATATATATATGTATACCTCTACAAGTTACTAGCGTCAGAAAAGCATGTTAGTTAAAGCCATTAATTAAAATTAAGCTGAATCACATTTTTTATGTTTATAGAGTAAAAACCTCTCCTTCAATTCAGGCATGTTTAAGTAAGGAGAAGTTTGTAGGATGGGCTGATCCCACAAAGAGATGAAGGCAGGATAAGACCTCTGCTCCAGAAAACTGTCTTTCAGTTGGGATCAATACTATATGCTAAGCGTGTAGCAAGGATGCATTCACCTACAGGCAACAGAACACACAATACCAGCCAGATTAAACAAAAAGAAGAATTTATTGGCTCAAATAAAAGTCAGAACTTTCCATTGATCCAACTGATAAACTTGATCTCCAAGAACTGGATTTCTTTCTGTCTCTCTTCACTGTCAGTAGCATCAGTTTTTTACGAATACATTTGCAAGATGCCTCCAAGCAGCAATCATGACTCAGTATTCACCTTGCTATTCTTGCTTGTTCACCTCCAGGAGGAAAGAGTGCATCCCATGTACTAACTATCAAATGATAACCTTGTACTTCGCTCCGGGCCAACTATGATTACATTTCCATGTTGAATCAAATAATATAGGCAGACGATTGCATGTACTTGCTGTTTTAGGTCTATTTGAAATATCTATCACTAGAGCTTGCAATGAGGTCAATCTCATCCATACCACAGGCTGCTATACAGTGGGGCGAAAACAAACTGGATGTTGCAAAAACCTTCCACAAGAAACCGAACACCTGGTAATCACTTCAAATGTCCCACTATATCTATTTGGAAGCAAGGGAGTGGGGGAGGTACTCAAATGGTGCAATTACAGGACTCTTATCTTTTGAGTCAAAAATTAAAAACAATGCTTTACATCCTTTCCCTAACCCATATATTTTTGTTATTATGGTTCATTGGATAAAAGAGGGAGGTGAATGAAGAAAAAATTATAAAGATGTACTCATGTTTCTTTTTTATTTCCAAAACTCAAAGAAAGCGAGATAAGATTATCTGTTACAAAAAAAAAATTGGTAATAAATTAACATATTTTAAGAAATTTAACATATTTTAAATTAGAACTGAACATGATCCTTTCTTTCCATTATGGAAAATAATAAAAATGGAAAAGATGTCACTGGTTTCATAATAAAACATTTCCAAGGTTACTTGGACCTGAGAAGTAGTTTCAATTTTTGTCTTTACAACACGTTATATGACTTTGCAGTATGGGGAAACTGTTTGCAGAAACGAAAGCATTTAATTTGACACTCCTTGTTTTTAATTTCTTCTTGCTAAATGTGTGGTTTTGTGCCTTAAAAAAACCCAAAAAACTAGGAGAACTGCTAAATGTGATGCATATGTGCCGAGAGAAGAAAAGTCTCATTCTTGAGGAAATAGACAATCACATAGGGTAGCTTGATAAAAATGAAAATTAATTATTTGTAAGCCTTAAGGGAAATCATTTGTCTAAACAGGAATGCAAAAAGAACATACTGGATAAGGAATAAGGAGGTTCTTTTCCCATAACGCTAATTTATGAAGAAACTAAACATAAATATAATGATCATGGTGTATTTGTTTCCACTGCATTCTTTGAATTAATGTCTCCAAGGAATAGACAATCAGTGAAATCTGAACTAAGAACATCTTTCATGAATGTGAAAGTCCCAAATTAACATTAACTATTTGTTATTCAGAATACTGATCTTCAAAGCTATCTTAATGAAATTATCTTTGTTTTTGCAGTATATTCCTTATTATTTGTTCAGTGTTTTGAATGTAGCACAAGCTTCCCAAACAGAAAAATCATGGGGATGAATTTGCTAATTCCTTAAGAGCATCTAAGAACAGAGACTATAATTCCATCTTGAGTTCATGAGTAGAGTCTTCTATGGGCTCAGTCCACTTCACAATGACAGAGAGAAAGAGACAAAGGACCTTACTTCCTGATAGGCAATAGGGGTATTTGTGATAAGTAAGATGAATAGCTCCTAGGAATGTTAAGACCCACGTAGAACTCACCACGGTAATGGGGAAAATAGAGCTCCTGGAGTGGGGTGGAGTGAAGAGAAGGAGTCAGAAGCCTGTGGAAGAAGGGAGGAAGAAGTGAACTGTCCCGACAGCTTCATCTTATTGCCTCCCATAGTGATTGTACGAAGGACAGACAGGAAAGATAATGTTCAGACAACAGTGTGAACTGGCTAGATGGTACTATGTGCAATGTCTATACACTGCCTTTGGATACCAGAAGCCTAGAGTCCTATGGGAATCTGAAATGTTATTTGGTGACACACTTTAGGATCTTCTCTCTTTCTCTTCACATCTCTGTAGCAGAGTCAAGATTGTAGATAGAGCTTGACTACTACTCGTGATTTTCCAGAATGGTGATGACACAGAAACATTTTTTTATTGCTGAGGATTTTTTTTGTGATCCTGATATACTCATGACTGATGGCCCAACGAATATGTATTAAATGCAAATATCCTTCTCCACTTTTTTCTTTACTATGATAAAGGAGGAATCTATCAATATATTCAGAATCCAAAACTGTGACCTTTGTTATATCATTTATACATCATCAGATTTTCAGGCATCAATATGAAGGGTGAATTTTTTAAAAAGTTAAAAATTTTCCTCCTGAATAACCAAATACTTATCATCTGAACTTTTGAGAACTTTAAAACATTAATTTTTTTAATGACAAAGATGTCCACAGAGCCCTCACTGCTGAGATGCAGATGCCTAGGCTTCTTGTTGTCAGGTAGTCAAGTGCCTTCTGCTCTGGATTTCTCAGGCTGATTCACCTTCCCATTCCATCTCCCCAGTTGTGACTTCTGCGTAGAAATAAGGGAATGGATTGGAGGAGAAGCTGGAGGCAGAGATTAAGGATAGCGATTTAGGAGTGAAAGATTCTGAAAAACTCTGAAAGCAGGCGAAGGGAAGGAGGGATGCATTGAACAAACATTCCTTTCTAGGACCAGACAGAAGCATCTTTTATTCCTGACATCAGCAAGCTAATCGTTCCACTCACTCTCTCAGGCATGCCAAACTGGACTCTGTTGGGAGTTGCTTCAGTCCAACAGCAGAAGACCCCTTATTCTCTCATTCTCTAGGTTTCCAGCCAGGTTACTTGATTATCTTCCTATATGGCTAGCTTCCCGGTGTAGACTCTCTTCAAAGGTGTTTTATTCTCCCTCATGTCTTAGATCAGCTGGTACAGATTTAACTGTTACAATGTTCCAACAAAAAGCTCTGACTGAATCTAGGCTAAACAAGATGGGGAGGGATTCTTTGCCTTATGCAAATATATCTAATTCCTCAATCAAAGTGAACAGATGTATACAACAAGACCTCATTTTCGGGATAGCCTAACATGTTTGTATCTTTATAGGAAAGTCATGGAGCAGTGGATTGGAGTCAAACCAAAGTTATAAGAGAATGGAGACGAAGGTAACTTGCAAAAGCAAGCTGAGAAGGAAAGCGACCTCAGAGGTATCCAATAGTGACGTGAAGCCAGACATTTTGGAGAAGAATCATTGACAACTACCAATTAGAGGTTAAGAACTTGCTTTCTGGAGTCCAACCACCTAAATTTGGAATGAAGTTTGCCGGCTTAATGCTTCGATTTTCTCGTAAGAAATGGGCTAGTATTCTTCACTACCTATTTTTAAAGTTGTTATGGCAATTGCAAGGGTAATCATTAGTAAGTCCTAATTATCTGACCAAAAATGTTCTGATTGATGAACCATTATCAGTTAGAGGGACGTCTCTGGTGGCATGCCACCAGAATCTTTCCTTCACTCTAATTTGTTCAACATTTTCATCAATAACTTGCACAGAGGTTTTGTTACATATGTGGATACCTGGGATCTAAGTAAGATAAAAACTATATTAGATGAAAGGATCAGAAGTAATAAAATAATTTGGTACCTGGAGATGTAAGGTGATCTTAAAAATTAAAATTTAGGGGCCTGGCCCCATGGCACAGCGGTTAAGTTCACACGTTCCGCTTTGGCAGTCTGGCGTTCACTGGTTCAGATCATGGGTGCAGACCTATGCACTGTTTGTCAAGCCATAATGTGACAGGCATCCCACATGTAAAGTAGAGGAAGATGGGCATGGATGTTAGCTCAAGGCCAGTCTTCCTCAGTAAAAAGAAGAAGATTTGCAGAAAATCTTAGCTCAGGGCTAATCTTCCTCAAAAAAGAAAAAATTAAAATTTAGTGCTTGTGAAAATTATAAAGCATTAATTATGATTGAAAAATGAACTGCTTAAGCACAACCTTGGGCGATGAGGGTAGTTTAGTTCAGTTGTTGTAAATCAAATGTGAGACTCAAAGTCAACTGGAATCTTTCCATAAAGCAGCTGGGTGAAATATGTTACAAAAATCACTATTATCTTAGGTTACATTAATAGATTTCCTCTTTCCAAGTGAATAACACCATGGCTCTTCATTCAGGTTTGGGCGCCACAGATGAGCTGGTTTTCACTCAAAGGAGAATGACCAAAATGAGGAAGGAAAGGAGTAAAGTGGCAGGAGGCAGGATAGGAAGAAGTGGAAATGCTAGGTCTTGAGAAGAGAAGACAGAGGAAATTTGAAAATAAAGAGAATTCTCTCCCAACATTTAAGCGGCCTAGCTGTCAATTAGAGGAGAATTACCTACAGACTTAAGAGTTTGAACCTGAGCCACGAGAAGGAATTTAATTGAAAACAGATTTGAATCACTATATGGAACAATTTTATTGCTTTTTAGTATAAAATTTTTAATTAATAAAATCAATAAATATTTGTAGCAAAAATTTTTAAAAATTGAGAGAAGTTCAAAGGAAAAAGAATTGCATATAATCCCAGGGATGTGAAAACTTTGTCACCTGGAAACAACGGAATAAAAGTTGATTATTCTCATTTATTTCACTGTTAGAGACTTCAAATTAATTATTTCTGATACTCACTTTTCTCATTGAATTTGAGAACAAATGAGAAGATATTTTCAAGAAGCCAGGACTAAAAAAAAAAATGACAGGGGAATTTGAGAATGCCCATAATAAGTCTGACCACACTTATCAGCCTGTCTTGTTGCGAGGGGGTCTGCTTTGTTGGGACAAGAGTTATTTTGTTCGTGCGCATCATAAAATATGCAATTATTGTCCTTCAGTCTCACCAAAGGAATTACAATTATAGTTTGTTTTTCTCTTATCAGTCAATAATCATGCATCAAATACTTTATAACTTGGAACACTGATATTCTGCTAAGAGCCTTTTTCCTGTTTTTCCTTGCTTTAAAAAAAAAGAGGATAATGATTATGTAAGTAGAGGTACCTCCCAGCTAATCATTAACTAAAAGTGTGTCACTTACAGCTTTCATTGCTTCAGATGACTCTATCCACCCCCCAACTCTGCTAATTTGCTAATTAGGTGTGATTTCTGCTGGTAACTCACCAGAATCCTCACCCAGGCAAAGTTACCAAGTCATTCAGAGATACCAAACTGCAGTTTTAGTTGCCTTTTCCATGCTTAACAGACACTTTTTTCTTTGTGACAATATTTGGAATCATTCAGGAAGGGGTTTCCTGTTTTTTGTCCTTTTACACCCATTATCTTGTTCCATTGCTATCTTGACATGTTCCCTTCTCACAGCTTTGATTCAGGAGGCTGAGATAGTAATGTTTAGGCTGTGTTTGGAAGAGACGAGAAATTCTCAAGAATGATTGTCTTCTGTAAAGCTTGCACAGCTTCACTCTGCCCCCATTCGGCTCTGCAGGCTGGCCAGCCGTTTTCCTCCAAAGCGTATCCTCATTTCTTCCCCAAGCAGAGTTTACATTCACTTTTTGGGCAGAAGAGGTGACCCTTGTGCCAAATATTGTTACATAGCAGCTGGATCCGTTGCTCATATGCATTCCCTGAAAACTCAGACAGGAATGTAGCTAAGCCATGCATAGCCTTGCTGAACACCTCCTCAAGAATAACTCCTGGGGACTGGACAAGGATCTCGCTCCATTCGGTACTCCAGTCTGTGTCACCTTAGCTATGTCATCTTCTCTATCAGCCATTCTAAAATAGGATCTCTTCCATCGTCTTCTCTCCCATTATCCTGCTGTAAGTTTCTTCTTAGCGCTTTTACCATCTGATCTATTGGACCACATTTTCTTATCGAGCTATTGTTTTGTCTCCTTCCTCCCATGCCCTGGGATGTAAGCACCATGAGATCAGAAACTCTGTTTTTATCTATTACTGCAACCCCAGTGCCTAAAACAGTGCCTGGAACTACATAGATATTCAATAATATTGGTTGAATAAATGACAACCTTGCTGGAGAGATGGTTTACAGGAACAGCTGAAGAATACGATGGTTGGCTTTATCATACACATTTGTTTTATTGCCCCCAGCACAAGCACACACATAGATATATACACACACAAATCAAGAGCGGCTTTTATGATCGCCCTCTCCTGCGTTAAAGTATGTACAAGTTTCCCCCTGCTATTCAAAAGTTTGCTTTATGCCGCTTCACTTTTAGGAAAGACCTACGTTAGAACCTGTTTTCACTAACTGAAAGAAATCTGCAGAGGATTTTCGCTTTTACAAAAAAAGGAAAAAAAAGCAAAAATAACATTCAGTGTTCATTCTGCAGTAAGACGTTCTAGAAGCTAAGCAGTCAGGCATACTGTTGTATGTCAGGCCTTCCACATCAGCCACATCAGCCACAACAGGGGATAAACCTCAACCTTCGATCTTGAGGGTTGACATAGAAGGTAGACACAGAAGAAAGTGTAGACGTTAGTGACCTGTCTGCCCTGCTGCATTCAGATGACTATGAGATGTATAAGAGATGACCCTCTTCCTCTCTCTCCTACACCCCAGACTCCCGTACCTCCCACCGTCCCAGCCTCCGACAACTCACCTAACACCCCATCATCACCACCACCACCTCTCAGCCTTCCAGCGTGCTCACTGTCTCCCTGATTCTAGTAAGTGAAACTACATGGTACAGACATTATTTCTACTTTATACAGGCTGTTTATTTATCATCTCATTCCTGCTTTTACTATATGTTAGCGCTATTTTAGGTTTTATGTATTATTTAGTACGTTATTTTTTGGGTCTGAGAATGCTCAGAAATTTTTCTCATATAAATTAATGGTAATTGCTTCTTTGTTTTATGCCATTTCCCTCTACAAAACTTTTCACAGGAACTCATTGCTTTCAGATAGCGGAGGAAACATGTATTCAGTAAATATTTGTTGATTGAATAAATGCGTTAATGATAGTATGAGTTTGACAACCTGTCAAAAGTTGTTCTTCTAATTCGAGCTTTGAGAGAAAAACCCAGGAAGAAAAGAAGAAATAAACAAATGTTTCAGCCCTATTATAGTTTCTTGCATAATTGTGGGGTTATGAGAAAGACCCTGAGCTCTTCCTTCTAATTGTTAGCAATAATATTATGAGAAAACTCTAGATGACCAACATAAAATGTAAAGCCAATGCATCCCATTTCATGATAAATAAGTTTAAATTTAATAAAAGAGTCAGAAAAAAAGATTTCAATTTACTCCCAATCTCACTGGAGACACATTTTTAACTTTTGGTCAGAGGTGATGACAGTTTTCTCATCAAAAGGGCACAGCTAAAGGGAACAGTAAGGCCTGCCAGATTGTCTTCCATCTCAAGGTCCAGTTTAAAAATAACTTTCTGTCTTCTAAAAGATATGGAAACAGTGTGAGGAGATCCCTGAGCAGGCTCCAGGAGATACAGGTATTTTCGGTCCATTAACAAACATTGACTTGACCTGCTTTTTAAAGACTGACAGCATTGGTTCCCAGGACACTTTCAGGCTTATTGTGGATAATCTGGACCACAAGCAGGCCCTGGGACAAAGGATCAATTTCCAAGATCCCAAGGACCTGGTGGCACTACATTACCTTCCAGCTCCTGGGAGAAGCTTCTTGATTTAGGCTCACACATAAATGTACAAATGCTCTCAGCAGCCTGGCAGGGAGCCCAGTGCAGAAAAAAGTGTTATGCTTCTTTTTGCAAAGTGCCATTAAAAGCCATCAACCATGCCCAGACTGAGTTGTGAGATGCTCCTAAGCTTTTTGGCTTACTTAGTGTGTCTTTAGTGTCACTACAAGTTTTCTCTATAACTATTTCTTAGTTCCTAAATTTCAACCAGTACAGTTTGAGGAAGATTTTCGCCTACACTTGATAATTTATAAAACATAGGAAAAACTACATTTCAGACAGTTGATTAAAAAAATAAAACTTGTATATGGTACTGTAGGTGCAAAATGCTGTCTCTATATGGACCTCTTTAAAGGAAATGCCTTTCCAATTTCTGACAGCTTTTCATAGACATTCCCCGACAATAATTTTATTCCTTTATAAGAAAAAGAAAATTAAAACATTTTTGCTTCTTAAAATTTTATCTTTACTTTTTTTTCCTTCTTATATCCATTCTTGCTCAAAAAAGAAAATCCATCTAGCCATCTGTTTACTCTGGTTAAAAGAGTTCTAAAGAGGTCTACTGTACCATAGCACTTATTACAGTCTTAGTCTGTTACTGGTTTGGTGGATTATAAATCTCCTAACTGGTATAGACGCTGTTTTACTCAGATCATGGTACCAAAGGAATAATCATAATGAAACTAGTTACTGCATTTATTGAAAGTTTATTATATGCCAGGTACAACTTTAGGCACGTTACATACATTTGGTCATTTGGTCTGCACAGCAAGTCTATGCGGGATAATTATGTTTTTATAGGTGAAGGAGCAGAAAGGCAAGGAAGTTAAGTCACATACTTAGTAAATAGTGGAGTTGAGATTCAAAACCCTGTGAATGTCACCAGATACTCTTAACCAGGTTACGTGTTGTGGGCCCTCAAATATTTGCTGAATGAACAATTAATCTGTTCAGTATAGAGCTGTTGGGCTGCTTAGTATGGCTGACACGATCCTGTGCACTCCAAAGTCATTCTGGAAACACTCACAGTTTACTTTACTAGTATTTCCCTTGCAAGCCTGTCCCAGTACCCTCCCAGAAACCTCACTGCCTAAGCACTCTTTTCCTTCATGACTCATCCTAGTCCAGTTGGGTGGGTGCCATTGAATCTAGCAATGAAAAGGTCCTATTTGGAGTGGCCCTGAGATAGGCTTTGGTGCACCTTTGTGTGTCTCCTATGCCCATCTCCCCTGAGGTTTAATTCACAATAGTTAGTTAAATCCTATTTATATCTAGGCACTCTTCTGGTCCTTTGAAGAGGTATGTAATTTTTCCCTGACATTCTCTGCTCTTGGACAATGTCATTTCGCATACAATCTGTACCTTTTTCCTGACAAAACTATCTTGCCCGTGTTCTCAGTCTAATCTTCAAAGACACACAACTGGAAGGCCTTGTTGCATGGGAAAGGTCAGCTCGTCCTGAGCTAAAAGAGACAGACAGTTCATGGTTTGCAGCCTTAAAGTCAAGTGAAAACCCCTAACTCCTGAGGAAAGCTGACAGAAGGTTCTAAAGTGCATCACATGCCGTCATAATGGGAGCTGGCTGCAAAGGATTTGAAGCTAAGAGACATCATGGTAACAGTGTCATACTGTAATGTTTTGAAAAGTTATTGCAAATTACAAATATTAGCTTTTATTTATTTTATAATAACCATCACGAAGTTCTTAGAGTGGGGCCATTAGTATCTTATGTTGTAGTTCAGTATTTTAGATCAGTGGTTGAACTATCTAGGGTTACTTCAAATCACAGTACCTCATTTAAGGTACACATAAGGTAGCCATAATACTGCCAACATCAAATATTTCTTGAATACACATAGTAAAGCACTTTGCGTATATTTTATTTAATGCTCATAGTTACTAATATAATCATCCTCATTTTGCATGTGAGGAAATGGAGACATAGGAAAATTAAGTAACTCACCCAAGGCAACACAATTAGGAACTAGGATTTGAACCCTGGCAATGTAACTATTGCAGTAGCTTTTGCTTGCTTAATAGGAGCCAAAAGACTACCCCTGGGACTGTATTTGGGTAAATGGGGCAGAATATAAAACTAGATAAGCAATAATTCATTGTCTTGGGGTAGGGCACCTTCTCAGGACACAATATTTGAAATTGTAGGTAGGACTCCAAGGACCATGACAAACTCACTTCTAAGATGGCTTTTAGAGATCTAAAGAAAGACGTGGCCAATGTTGAGTAAAGTAGAATTTCTGAGTTGTCCTGGAAGATAATAGAGCAAGGAATAAAAAGATTGAGGGAGGTGGGTATGTTGGAATGTATGTAATATGTAAATAAGGTGAAATCTTGCCATTTGCAACATGTATGGACCTTGAGGGCATTACGCTAAATAAAATAAGTCAGACTGAGAAAGCCAAATACATGTGATTTCATTCATATGTGCAAGATAAAAACAATGACAACAACAAACAAACACATAGCTATAGAGACTAGATTGGTGTTGCCAGAGGGGAAGGGAGGAGGGGGGAGGGTGAAAGGAGTAAAAGGGCACATATGCACAGTGATGGATGGTAATAGACTTTGGGTAGTGAACATGATGTAGTCTACACAGAAAGTGAAATATAATGATATAGACCTGAAATTTATGTAACATTATAAACCAATGTTACCTCAATAAAAAAAAAGGAAAGAAAGTCCCCCAGAGAACTATGTGCCATGGAAGGACTCAGAGGATATTCAATTTACTAAATCTATCAGAAATGATCTGGTAAGAGGGACATCAGCATCACTAAGAAGTTCAGTGATGGCTCTTGGCAGGTCAGGGTTGATGGGTTTTTTTTTGAAAAAGATTAGCCCTGAGCTAACATCCATGCCCATCTTCCTCTGTTTTATGTGGGACGCCTGCAACAGCATGGCTTGATAGGCAGTGCGTAGGTCCACACCTGGGATCTGAACTGGTGAACCCCCAACCACCAAAGCAGAACTTGTGAACTTAACCATTGTGCCACCAGGTTGGCCCCTAATTTCACTTTTGATACGTTTTAATTCTCTCTGTCATCTAAACACATAGACCAAGGGACAGACAAAGAAAATTTCTACAATTTAAGGAACTGAAGTCTTAAAGTGTAAGGGAAATAGTTTTAAGAGAGAGGATTTAGAAGTTTTGAGATATAAAAGCATGAACCACATTTGTCCTAGAATCTCATGGGCACACTTTTTAGTTTAATCCGCATGGTGAAGCAGCTGCTTTGATGTCATCTTTTGGCCACTCTGAGCCACACTCTGCTGGCATTCTTCCTCAGCATCTCCATCCAAGCAATCCCTTGTGTAAATTACTATGTAAAATCAAGACTTCTATTATCTCTTTTAGGCCACACCATCTCAGAACAAGATGACAGTAATAATGGAGCAGGAAAAAGGATGTGACCCAGAAACACCTTAGTACTGCCTCTGACTTAAATATATTTTCACATTATAGAATAATAGATTTAAAAAATCCAAAGGATTCTAAAAAAGGAGCAGTAGAACGTAAAAACATCTGTTCTACCAACAAAGATAACTAAAATTTTGGTATTATTTCTTTGGATTTTTAAATTTGATGTTTTTATTGTTTTGAGTAATGTCTTAGATTAATAAATGAATACATGAAAAGATAGCTACATGAATGGCAAATATATCTATGTCATTGTCTTATATATACAAAATTTTTATGCACTTACTCCACTCGAGTATAACATAAGAAAATTAATCCATGAAAATCCTTTATACAAATAATTTTAATGGCAGCCTCATCTATATCTCTATTCCTTATTTATTTAATCATTTCCCTATTGTCACCTAGATTAATTTCCTTTTTTTTTCCTGGTATCAATCATACTGCCATGATCATATATGCACTAAAACTCTTTTCTATATTGAGCATTATTTCTTTAGTTTCATAAAAGAGGAATCATGGTGTCAAAGAGTTTGAATGTTTTTATATTTCTTGATGTGCTATTTTTAAACCTTGAGGGAAAGCCAAAATAAAGACAGAAAATGCACATGGAGATATATTTGGATTTCAAGTGTTTCCATTTTTAGTATGTAATTGTTTGGATTTATCCTGGAGTAAATGTCAAAGAAGAGCAGGAACATGCTTGTCTAAAAGGGTGTTTCCTGCTGGAGAGTAGGATGGCAGCATGGCAATTTTTCCCTTCCACTATGCATTAGCCTTCTAGGATCATCACATTGTGACTCTAGGAAGTGGCTGTGTACTGTAGGGCACAAATGAGAAGATATCACCCATTTATTCACTCAACAAATATTAACTAGGTACCTAGTAAGGGTCAGGAAACATCCTAGGTATGGGAGATATAGAGATAAAAGAGAAGGAGGAAACCTACTGAGGAATGAGAGTAAGTGCAAGGCAATGGATTTAGGGAGGATCTTGTATGGGAAGTAACTGATTTACTGCCTTGTATTTGGAGGTCAAGGAAAGCCTATCTATGGAAGACAGACTGAAGCTCAGATGTGAAGGGCATGTAGGAATCAGTCCTACTGATTGTAGAGAAAGATCACTCAAAGCAGGATGAACAATGAGTACAAGTTTCCTCAGGAAGGAGCTTGCTCTGTCATAGAAAATCAAAGAAAGGCAGTGTAACTGAAATCTATCATTTTCTTCAATTATGAAAATAGGGAAAAATAAAACAATATAGTATTTGAAGTATCTGCTCTATTTTTGTCATTAGAAATTGCATACCCTTTCATATTAATTTATATTTATCCAGATATGTTTAAATAATATTTTGTTCATCATTACTTCAAAATTATAGTGGCTATTGTGTGTGTTGCTAAGTATTATTATTCAATGCTTTAATAAAATAGCATATATATTACTGTAACAAATTTCTTTTTAAAATATTTTTATGAATACAGTGGAATTAGTTTTCTTTTTCTAACTTTGTGCCTTTAAAACATTATTCTGAGAAAGAGTTTGTAGATTCATCAGAGGGTTTAAAGGATTCATGGCACCAAAAACTTTCTGGACCAGTGTCTTAAAGAAAGGAGAAGTCCTGAAGAATTTTTTGAACAATATCATAGAGGGTGTATCTTTAGTACATGGCTTATCCATGCCAGTGGTGAATTAACCCAAATAACCACAACATAAATTAGTATTATGTGCTTTCCTTTTTCTTTTTGAAAAATAGACTTTAAGGTGATGTCAGCATCATGGCAGAGTGCACTTTTCCCTTATATACTCCCCTTTAAGATAAGACAAAAAGGATATTCACAAACCAACAGAGCACATTCACAAAACACAAAAGACATCTGAAAGACCCACACAGCCATAAATCTGAAGGTGGAGGTGCTGGGTCTCCTGGGGAAAGAAGTGGAAGGAGGTAACGGATCTCCTCTCCCTCTTCCAGCAGCAGTGACCCAGGGCATGGGACCATGTGAGGCTCTGAGAAAATAGGGGGGAGGGGCAGCTCTCCACAGGAACAGTTTCACTCTCCAAATTTCCTCACAGCCCATGGGAAAGCCCCACACAGAGGTGTCTAAGCTATTGTTGGAGTGTCTCCATCAAGCTAGCACCCCAGGAGAGCAGACAGTGGGGGCAGAGCAACAGAAATGTTGGAGATTGAAAACACAGTGGATGAAAGAAAGAAAAATCTGGACTCCCTGAATAACAGAGCTGATTTATGGAGGATAGAATTAGCAACCTGGAGGACATAAATATAGAAATGCTTCAGATGGAGGAGGAGAGATAACTAAAACTAAAAAGAAATGAAGAAACTCCAAGAAACATCAAACTCAATGAGGAAATGTAACATAAGGATTATAGGTATTCAAGAGGGAGAATGGAGCAGAAAGCTTGTTCAGAGAAATAATAGCTGAGAACTTCCCAAACCTGGGGAAGTAGCTGGAAATACAAGTAAAAGAAACTAATAGAATTCCTAATTATATCAATGTAAGAAAACCTTCTCTAAGACATATAGCAGTAAAACTGTTGAAAGCCAATGACAAAGAAAATATGTTAAGGACAGCAAGGCAGAAGAAAATAATTTACAAAGGAATTCCTATCAGGCTTTCAGTGAATTTCTCAGCAGAAACATTACAAGATAGGAGAGAGTGGAATGACATATTCAAAATTCTGAAAGACAAATTCTTTCAGCCAAGAATACTCTATCCAGTGAAAAAGTCCTTCAGATATGATGGAGAAACAAAAACTTCCATATAAACAAAAGCTGAGGGAGTTCATTGCCACAAACATCCCCCAGCCAAGAAATGACCAAGAAAGCCCACATATCTAGTGGAAAACAAAGAGTTTAGAAAGCCTTAAGCAAGGAGATAAGTAGGTAGACAAAACCAGAAAAATGCAGCTTGCTATCAGAACAGGTTAGAAACAATTATAACATTAAAGATAAAGGGGAGGAAAACATCAAAAATAAATATAATCTCATCATTTTAACCACAAACTCAGAACACAAGATGGAATAAGTTGCGACAACAACTTAGAAGGAGAAGAGGAAAGGGATTGAACCAGCTTAGACTAAGGAAATAAGAGGCTATCAGAAAGTCAACTATCTCATTACTAAATTTTTTATACAAACCTCATGGTAACCACTGAACAAATAATTGGAACAGAGACACAAAGGATAAATAAAGAGAAAACAGAAAATCTTCAGGGAGAACTACCAAACTGAATTGGAAGTCTGAAACACACAGGATGAGCAACAAGGGAAATACAGAACAAACAGGAAACAGGAAATGAAATGGCAGCATTATGCCCTCATATACCAAAAATCACTCTAAATGTAAGTGGATTGAATTCTCCAATAAAAAGACATAGAGTGGAAGATGGATTAAAAAACAATAACCAATAGTATGATGCCTCCAGGAAACACATCTCAGCTCTACAGACAAACACAGGCTCAGAGTGAAGGGATGGAAGAAGATACTCCAAGCTAATAGCAAACAAATGAAAGCAGGTGTTGCCATTATATCAGACCAAGTAGACTTCAAAATAAAAAAGGCAATGAGAGACAAAGAGAGGCAGTATATGATGATAAAAGAGACATTCTACCAAGAAGACATTACACTTATAAATATATGTGAACTCAACACAGGAGCACGAAAGTACATAAAGCAACTATTAACAAACATTAAAGAAGATATTAACAACAACACAATAATAGTAGGGGACCACAACACCCCACTTACATGAATGGATAAATCATCCAGACAGAAAGTCAACAAAGAAACAGTGGATTTAAATGAAAAGCTAGAACAGATGCACTTAAATATATATATATATAATACTCCATCCAGAAACAGCAGAATACACATTCTTCTCAACTGCACATGGAACATTCTCAAGGATAAACCATATGTTGGGCAACAAGGCAAGCTTCAATAAATTTAAGAAGATTGACATTGTATCAAGCATCTTTTCCAACCATAACTATGAAACTAGAAATCAACAACAAGAAAAAAGCTGAGAAATTGACAAATATGTGGGAACTAAACAACATTCTATTGAACAACGAATGGATCATTGAAGGAAGTAAATGAGAAATAAAAAAATATCTGGAGACAAGTGAAAAAAATATATATACCATGTCAACTCATTTGGGATGCAGCATAGTGGTCCTCAGAGGGAAATTCATAGCAATACAGACCCACCATAACAAACAAGGAAAATTTCAAATAAGCAATCATAAATTACACCTAACAGAATTAGAGAAAGAAGAACAAAGCCCAAAGTCAGCAGAAGGAGGGAAATAATAAAAATTAGCGCAGAAATAAATGAAATTGAAACCAAAAAACATTAAAAAGGATCAATGAAACAAAGAGCTGGTTCTTTGAGAAGATAAATAAAACTGACAAAACCTTAGCCAGACTCACCAAGAAGAAAAGAGGGAAGCCTCAAATAAATAAAATTAGAAATGAAAGAGGAGAAATTACAATGGATACTGCAGAGACACAAAGGATTATAAGAGAATATTATGAAAAACTATATGCCAGAAGATTGGGCAATCTAGAAGAAATGGATAAATTCTTAGACTCATACACTTCCAAAAACTGAATCAAGAAGAAATAAGAGAACCTGAATAAAGCAATCACAAGTAAAGAGATTGAAACAGTAATCAAAAACCTCCCAAAAAATAAAAGTCCAGGACCAAATGGCTTCTCTGGAGAAGTCTACCAAATATTCAAAGAAGATTTAATACCTATCCTTCTCAAACTATTCCAAAAAGTTGAAGAAGATGGAACACTTCCTAAGACATTTTATGAGGCCAACATCACCTTGACATCAAAGCCAGACAAGGACAATACAAAGAAGAGAAATTACAGGCCAGTATTACTAATGAATATAGATGCAAAAATCCTCAACAGAATATTGGCAAATCAATTACAGCAATACGTTAAAAAGGTCATACACCATGATCAAGTGGAATTTACACCAGGAATGCAGGGATGGTTCAACATCTGCAAATCAATCAATGTGACAGACCACATTAATAAAATGAAGAATAAAAACCACATGATTATCTCAATAGACACAGAGAAAGCATTTGACAAGATCCAACATCCATTTATGATAAAAACTCTCAATAAAATGGGTATAGGAGGAAAGTACCTCAACATAATAAAGGTGGTATGTGACAAACCCATAGCCAACACAATACTCAATGGCGAAAAACTGAAAGCCTTCCCTCTGAACACAGGAACAAGACAAGGGTGTCCACTCTCACCACTCTTATTCAGTATAGTACTGTGGGTTTTGGCCAGAGCAATTAGGCAAGAAAAAGAAATAAAAGGAATCCAAATAGGCACTGAAGAAGTGAAACTCTCATTGTTTGCAGACAACATGATTTTATATAGAGAAAACCCTAAAGAATCCATCCGAAGATTATTAGAAATAATCAACAACTGCAGCAAAGTTGCAGGGAACAAAATCAACTTACAAAAATCAGTCACATTTCTATATTCTAATAATGAACTAGCAGAACAAGAACTCAATAATACAATCCCATTTACAATCTCAACAAAAAGAAATATCTAGGAATAAATTTAACAAAGAAGGTGAAAGACCTATACAGTGAAAACTATAAGATATCATTGAAAGAAATTGATGATGGCATAGAGAAATGGAAAGATATTCCATGTGCATGGATTGGAAGAATAAATAAAGTTAAAATGTCCATATTACCTAAAGGAATCTACAGATTCAATGCAATCCCAATCAGAATCCCAATGACATTCCTCACAGAAACAGGATAAATAATCTTAAAATTCTTATGGGCCAACAAAAGACCCCAAATAACTAATACAATCCCCAGAAAAAAGAACAAAGCTGGAGACATCGCAATCCCCGACTTCAAAATATACTACAAAGCTATAGTAATCAAAACAGCGTGGTACTGGTACAAAAACAGATGCACAGATCAATGGAACAGAGTTGAAAGCCCAGAAATAAAACCACACATCTATGGACAGTGAATCTTTAACAAAAGTGCTAAGAATATACAATGGAGAAGATAAGTATCTTCAATAAATGGTATTGGGAAAACTGAACAGCCACAGGTGAAAGAATGAAAGTTGACCATTACTTTTTGCCATACACAAAAATTAACTCAAAATGAATCAAAGATTTGAATGTAAGACCTGAAACCATGAAACTCCTAGAAGAAAATATAGGCAGTACACTCTTTGACATTGGTCTTAGAAGGATCTTTTTGAATATCATGTCTCCTTGGACAAGGAAAAGCAAAGAAAAAAGAAACAAGTAGGACTTCATCAGACTAAAGAGCAAAGGAAACTGGGAACAAAACGAAAAGACAACCTACTATTTGGGAGAAAATATTTGCAAATCATATATCTGACAAAGGGTTAATCTCCAAAATGTATAAAGAACTCACACAACTCAACAACAGAAGAGCATACAAACCAATCAAAAAATGGGCGGAGGATATGAACAGACATTTTTCCAAAGAAGATATACAGATGCCCAATAGGCATATGAAAAGGTGTTCAACATCACTAATGATCAGGGAAATGCAAATCAAAACTACATTGAGATATCACCTTACACTGGTTAGAATGGCTATAATCACCAAGACAAAAAATAACAAATGTTGGGGAGGATATAGAGAAAAGGGAACCCTCATCCGCTGCTGGTGGGAATGCAAACTGGTGCAGCCACTTTGGAAAACAGTACAGAGATTTCTCAAAAAATTAAAATTGGGCCTGGCCTGGTGGAGCAGCAGTTAAGTTCGCACGTTCCGCTTCAGCGGCCCGGGGTTCACCTGTTTGAATCCCGGGAGTGTACCTACGTACCACTTGTCAAGCCATGCTATGGCAGGAATCCTACATATAAAGTAGAGGAAGATGGGCATGGATGTTAGCTCGGGGCCAATCTTCCCCAGCAAAAAGAGGAGGATTGGCAGCAGATGTTAATTCAGGGCTAATCTTCCTCGAAAAAAATTTTAAAACAGAGATACCGTAAGACCCAGCTATTCCACTACTGGGTATTTATGCAAAGAACTTGGAATCAACAACTGAAAGAGACTTATGCACTCCTATGTTCATTGGAGCATTATTCACAATAGCCAAGAAGTGGAAGCAATCCAAGTGCCCATTGATTGATGATTGGATAAAGAAGATGTGGTGTATATACACAGTGGAATACTACTCAGCCAAGAGAAGACAAAATTTTCCCCTGCAACATCATGATGGACCTTGGAGGCATTATATTAAGTGAAATAAGCTAGACAAAGAAAGACAAACACCGTATGATTTCACTCATATTTGGAAGATAAATACATGAAGAAAGAGAACAGTTTAGTGGTTACCAGAAGGGAAGGGGCTGGGGAGTGGGCATAAGGGGTAAAGGGACACATTTATATGGTGACTGACAAATAATAATGTACAATTGAAATTTTACAACGTTATAAACTATGATGACCTCAATAAAATTTTTAAAAAATAAACTTTATTTTCTACTGCAGTTTTAGGTTTACAGCAAAATTGAGTGGAAGATACAGAGATTTCCCATATACTCCCCGACCTCACTCACGCATAGCCCCCCTACCCCCTTATCAACATCCTGTACCAGCGTGGTACATTTTTTACCCAGTATGCACTTACATTAACACATCATAATCACCCCAAGTCCATAATTTACATTAAGGTTCACTCTTGGTGTTGTACATTCTATGGGTTTCGACAAATAATATGTATAATAACATGTATCCAACATTATAATGTCAAACAGAGTAGTTTCACTGCCCTAAAAATCCTCTGTGCTCCACCTACTCATCCTGCCTGCCCCACTAGCCCCTGGCAACCACTGAGCTTTTCACTGTCTCTGTAGGTTTCGCCTGTTCCAGAATGCCATATGGTTGGAATAAGACAGATGTAGCCTTTTCAGATTGATTTCTTTCACTTAGTAATATGCATTTAAGTTTCCTCCACATCTTTTCATGGCTTGATAGCTTATTTTCGAATAAAGCTCCATTGTCTGGATGTACTGCGGTTTATTTATCATTCACCTCATGAAGGACGTTGTGGTTCCTTCCAAGTTTTGGCATTATGAATAAAGCTGCTATAAATATCCCGATGCAGGTTTTTGTGTGGAGATAAGATTCCAACTCATTTGATTAAGTAACAAGGAGTGCAATTGCTGGATTGTATGGTAAGTGTAGGTATAGTTTTGCAAGAAGCCACCAAACTGTCTTCCAAAGGGTCTGTACCATTTTGCATTCCCACCAGCAATGAATGAGAGTCTCTGTTGCTCACATCTTCACCAAAATATTTGGTGTTGTCAGAGTTCTGGGTTTTGGCCATTCTATTAGGCATGTAGTAGTATCTAGTTGCTGTTTTAATTTGCATTTCCCTGATGATATATAAGGTGGAGCATCTTTCATGTGCTTAGTTGCCATCTGTATATCTTTGTTGGTTTCTTAGTTCATGAAAATGCATAGCTCCTGCCTAGCAAAGGACCTTTCATTAGAAGGTGGTTGATAAACATTTGTTTAGGTAATTGAATTTGGCTGCAAAGAATATAGAACTCATCTCATAGGTGACTTTCTGACAAAAATTAGTTGCAGTTCACTGAGGACTTGTTCTAAATATTTAAACACTTAAATATTTAAACAATGAAAACGTTGCTTTAGAAAGCAATGAACAGAGTAGACTCGTAAAGAATGCTTCCAATAGACATGTTTTCTTAGAGGGCCATAAAATGTAGCATTAAATGAAAAGGATACTCTCTCAGCTTTCTGACTGCCCTTTTCCAGTTGCTGAGAAATCTTTGAGAGGGCTTCACCCTTCATTAGATGAAATCCCAACTGGATCATTGTTATGTGACAAGTAATTTGGCCTCTTCAACCCTGTCAAGACAGGTAGAAAACTGGATGAAAATTGAGTTATTATACATCAACCTCTGTATCTCAGTTTATTTACCCTGGGTAAAGGACAAGTAAGCATTTTCATTTGCTCATAGTGGAAAAATATTCCTCTGAACTGATTAAAGGAGTCTTTACTAATTAAGTGATCCCTGGAGTCACCATTTTAAACGTATTAAGATAATTTGGTGCAACATATTTAGCACTTACCCAGAAGATGGAATGCACTTATTTGATAACTGAAGAGCTTGAACTCTGCAGGCTTAAATCAGAAAGTCATGCCATTTGCATTTAGATTTTACTGTCACAAGTCAGAATGAAGAAATAATTATGAATATGCATGACTAGAGATGTGGAAATATCATTACTTAAATATTCAGTAATCCTGCAACAAAATATTGCTGTGATTCTCTGTGGAGATCCCCAGTATATTCTATTAACTCAGAAACAATTGAGAGGCTTTGCTGTGTATGGCAGGTGGTGGTCTTTTTTCAATTATCAAATATATTTTTAGAAATTCCTGGATAGTCAACAGATTGAAAATACTATTTTCTAGTACTTCTAGAATTTTGTTCTGCTTTTTAAAAGCTTTACTGAGACATAATTGATCATAGTTTTATTTATTGATTAATAAAATTTTGTATTTAATAATAGTTCTAAGACTACAGAAAAGTTACAAAGTCGTACAGAGACATCCTTTATACCTCAAACCCAGTTTTTTCTATTTTTAACATCTTACATTACTATGATCTATTTGTTACAACTAAAGAAAATATAATGACACATTATTATTAATGAAAGCCCATGCTGTAGTTAGATTTCCTTAGTTTTTACCCAATGAACTTTTTCTGTTCAGGAGCCCATTTAGGATACCATGTTGCATATAGTCATCGTGTCTCCCTCATGCTCCTCTTGACTGTGACACTTTCTAAGAGTTTTCTTGTATTTGATGACCTTGACAGTTCTGAGGAATACTGGTTGGTTTTGTAGAATGTCCCTTAATTGCGATTTGTCTGATGTTTTTGGCATAATCAGAGTGGGGTTATAGGTTTTTGTGCAGATGACCACAAATGTGAAGTGTCATTCTCATCACGTTGAATCCAGAGTACATGTTATCAGCATGGTTTATCACCGTTGATGTTAACCCTAGTCACACAGCTTGAGGTGGTGCTTGTCAGGTTCCTGCATTTTTTCTTTTCTCCCTTCCCGTTCCATCCTTTTTGGAAGGAAATCACTATGTGCAGCCCACGTTTATGGATGAGTAGTTATGCTTCACCTCTGTAAGAACAGATAATTGACAAAAATTATTTGGAATTCTTCTGTATGGGAGATTTGTTTATTCTCCCTATCTACTTATTCAATCACTTATTTAGATAAGTACAGACTCATAGATACTTATCTGGGTTATAATTCATTACTAATATATTTATTTTGTCACTCAAATTTTTCCACTTTGGCCAATGTGAGCTCTTTCAGTTGGTTCCTGTGTCCCTTTGGCATACTGTCATCAGTGTAGTCTTTTGAGAATTGTCTTACTTTAAGACCCCTCATGATGCTGTAGGCTCATCTTGTGTATTTCTTGCTTCAGCACTATAATTAGCCATTTCTTCAAGGAGCACTGGCTTATTTTACTGGAAAATGTTGTTATAAAAAAGATGTGGGTGCTAGATACGCTCATTGCCTCTGAGGTGTTGTTTCTAGACCCTCTCAGTTGACAGAGTAAAAAATGTATGTACGTATACTAACACGTTTGTATAAATATCTATAAATATTTATATACATATTCATCTGAGTCTACGTTAAACTTGACATGAGTTCATGCTGATGTCTCCAACTCTAATTCATTATCACATACATTATTCTACCTTCTCCCCTTGCTTGTCTGTAACCCTCCACTCTAACAGTGGGAACCATGACTCCCACTATCTGATTTATATTTACTTATTCAATTTCAGTATACATGTACGGTGACTTCAGAGTTCTTATTCTTTATCCCTGTGGGAAATAACTTTGCCAACTAGAGTATAGATACTTTTGACATTAGTTTTACAGTCGCCACCCATTTTCAGACTGACTTAGATAACTTTTCCTCATTTTCCCCAATTCCCTTCAGTTAGAGTTTTTAAACATTTCTCATATAGATTCTTTTGTCATAATCTACATTCCATTATAGGAATCCCCCAAACTTTTAAATTATTTTATCTTTAATTTATATATTCCAGGTTTTACTTTCGTGCTGTAAAGTTCTATGGGTTTTTGACAAATGGATAGTGTCTTGCATCTGTCATTATAGTATTATACAATATTATACTATTATATCATATATCACTACCCCTAAAATCCTCTGTGCTTTACCTATTCAATCTTTCTCCCTCTCCAAAGCCCTGGAAACCAGTCATCTGTTTACCATGTCTATAGTTTTCTCTTTTCTAGAATGACATGTAGATGGAATCATACAGTATGCAGCCTTTTCAGGCTGGCTTTTTCACTTAACGATATGCATTTAAGATGCATTATTGTGTTCGCGTGAGTTGATAGTTCATTCTCTCTGTTGCTGAATAGAAATCCATTATATGGATGTAGTACAGTTTGTTTATCCATTCACCTATTAAAGGGCATCTTGATTGCTTCTGGCTTTTCACAATTCAGTAGCACTACTATAAATATTTGTATTCAGGTTTTTGTGTGGACATAAGTTTTCAAATTAGTTGTGTAAGTACCTAAGAGCGTTATTGTTAGATCATATGGTAACAATTTATTTAGCTTTGTAATTAACTTCCAGGCTGTCTTCCAAAACGGGTGTACCTTTTTGTATTCTCAACAAAGAATGAGGGTTTCTGTTGTTCGACATTCTCATCAACATTTGTTATTGTCAAATTTTTGGATTTCAGCCATACCAATAGGTGTATAATGGTCAAAAGCAGGCAGATGGCAGGAGGTATGAAAATAGGGTAAATAAAAGACAAAATGGTGGAAAGAACTCATTCATTTTTTTTTTACAAATATTTACTGAATGCCCAGTGCAGGCCAGATACTTCTTTAGTCAGTAATTGCCCTGAGATTGAGGAGCTTATCTTCTAGTGGGTACAATCAGACAATAAATGAGTAGACATGTAAACAAATAAGATATTCTCAAATAGCATCTGCTGGAGAGAAAATAAAAAAGTATAAGACAGAGAAAAAGCCTTAAGGTTTTTTTCATTAGAGGACTTCTGACCTGCAAACTGAATGCAGAGAGGAACCATCTGTATGTTTAGTAGAAGAATATTTCAGGCAGAGTAAATAACAAGTGCAAGACCTATGGACTTGTAAAGCAAATTAAGCTCTATTTTAGGGTTTATTTAATGTAAACGCCATTTGGTAACAATTTACCTTTTCCAAAAAGGAAAGTGACA
This sequence comes from Equus przewalskii, assembly GCF_037783145.1. Taxonomy (NCBI): domain Eukaryota; kingdom Metazoa; phylum Chordata; class Mammalia; order Perissodactyla; family Equidae; genus Equus; species Equus przewalskii. The sequence goes on from NC_091850.1 coordinate 21,712,590, forward strand.
GAATTCCCCAAAACTCTGATGCTAAAGGATTCTTAGGTCAACACTTGGCACAAAGTTTGTGAGCGGAAGGATTAGACATTTGCCTGCTCTGCAGATGAAGGCTGTGTGTGAAGTGGGCAGGTACAGATGCTCTTACCTTCTTGTAGTTCCTTAGGCCACTGTTTCTTCTATCCTGAGAGTCTTTGCACATAGCTTCCTTCTGTTTGGAAAGCTTTATCTCCTTCTTCATTTTGTTAACTCTTACTTAATCTTCGGATCTCAACTCAAATGCCATGTCCTTTACAATCCTTATCACTGTTTGCAATGATTTATTTGCATAGTAAAGTCCCATGAGGCTAGTATCAATGTCTGTTTGACTCAATAGAGTTTATCCCTAGTGCCTAAGAGAGTGCCAGGGACCTTTTCCATGGAAGCCAGCTTACGGAAAGCCATGAAAGCTGAGCAACAGCCTATGGAAGCTCTTCTCTTATGTCCAACACATCTTTCTTGATTTTAATGGAAATAAACTGGTGCGCAAATCTGAAATAAACCAGTTCTGAAAATGGAATACATAATACCATATACAGCATTTTGTGCTTCCCGAAATTACTTAATTAACTTTTTATTTTTTTCAGGAAAGAGTCAAAGGAACCTTAAATTCAAAGGCCTTCATCAAAGGCATACATCAAAATGAGGGTATATTACAAAAAACAAATCACACAGGGATGCATATTGTCAACAGTTTTGTGCAATGTATTCCAGATGACCCTTTAGAATCAACTGCCCAAGAGCACACCCAGATGTTGAGGGGGAGTAAGTATGAATCTTATATAGCATTTCTTGCTTCTGAATGTTTTTATGCAATCTGAAAAGCCTTGCCTTTTGTAAAATATACCGCTATCCTGGAAACTAGATATACCGGCTATCATGGCAGTAGATCAAGAATAACATGCTTGATTTAAGTAGAGAGCTTAAAAAAGTTTTAGAACATCATATTTTAAAAGCCTCTCATGCTCTGTTTTCTCATGACTTTGTGCGAGAAAGAAGTAAAATGCATCTTGTACTGTGTACTGGAGTGCTTAATTATTTAGAAGTCATCTAAACACAATACATTGTTTGCATCAAAAAAAACTATTTTTTCTAAAAAGTTGACCACACACACACACATCTTGTATAAAGATATACGTATTTCTCAAAGAGTTAAAATAGAACTTTGGAAAGTTCGGGTTTTCTTACTTGCCTGCATTTTGAGTTGACCAAGTCAATGCAGAGCAGTATTTTTTTTCTTAGTTCATATTATGTCAAAAGGTAAAAAGAACCATTTTCTTCAGAGGGGCAGAGTAAACAATGCCATGCAAGATTATTTATGATTCAAATAAATTTCACAATAGAAGTTTGTGATTTAGTCTATTCCCAACAATAACTTAACAGGGAATATTTATAATGACCCTTTTTGCTTATGTTTGTAATTAATCAGGGGAACAACATGGTACTTTTGAATACTGGAGATAAGACTTTAAGCTCCAGTAAGAGCAGAGGTTAGGAGAAAGCCAGGGCAGGTTGAAGCAATGCTGACATTCAGCTGACGGAATGTCCTATGGGACAAAATGTACTTTTGACAACTACATGATGAAAGGGAAATACACGAAATTGCTTTTACATTGTTTATTGACCTTTATATTACATAAATGTTAAATTGTGGCTCAAAGGATAAAGAATTGTAATTATACAGGATCTTAGGATTAAAAAAGAAAAAACAGAAAAAGAAAATGTACTTGACACAGAGGTTTGTTAAACTTCAAAAGTCAAGTGAAGATGAATATATTTTCTTAATCTTAATATTCATAAACTAAAAATAAATTTAAGAATAGATGAAAAAAATCTTGAGCCTATTTGGAGCAGCAAATTCTTCCAAATAGCTATCTAAAAATTCTGCCTAACAACCAATCTAAATGGTCAATAGAGATTTAAAAAATCATAAAAAAATAATAAAAGATGCTTTTTTCACGAAATAATTACTTAAAAATTTTTGTTCTGAATGATGGCCAAAATGCTATGCCTCATCCTATGGGATTCTGTAGTCCATGTGCATTCAATAAATATTGATTCTGTTTTTTTAACGTAGGACTGAGATACACTAATTGGACATACAAAGTAAGTGACTCTGAAGCTCTATTAAGGAAGAGAAATAGAATGCAACAAAAATGTTATAAATGAGTACAGGCATATGGGTTTAAGTGGCCAAAGCAATGTGAGCTTAAAAAAGAGAGAGGGAATCTGATACTTTCCCTGAGATTTGGCAGCTACAAATGGTCAGGACTTAAGGCAGACACAACAGTTTGGCAAAATTGCTGATTGTACCAATGGAGTATTGAGTTAGCATATTTCTAAACCTTAGGTCAGTCATGAAACTTCTCAGTATCTAGAAGAAAGAGGAGTCTTTAAGTTGTGGGTATGATCTAGCCTGGAGACAAGGGCTGAATCCCTGCAATTTTACCATATATTTTCAGCTAGCTCCCTAAAAGCCCACTTGATACTGGTACTGTAAGGGAGGAAGGAATTTTCCTGTACCCTTCTGAGTTCTTCTGGCTGGTCTAATAATTAAATTGATGTGAGTCCAAGAAACCAGTTTCACAAATAATTTCTGGTCCAAGAAACTAGTTTCACAAATATTTTCTCCTGCTAATTTAAATTTAGAAAAGGAAAAAACTCACCACTCTTACTTCCACTGGACCTGAAGGCAGACATGCAGGCAGAGGTCCAGAATCTCTCAGCTGCAGTAGTACCAGAGCAAGCAGTGTCCAGCCAGTCAAGTTTTAGCTCATTCTTGTCATCAATTGTAAGGGAGGAAGAAGTATTCCTCTACCCTTCTAGGTTGTTCTGGCTGGTCTAAGAATTAAATTGACATGAGACAGAATAACGGGAGAAAATCAAACAAGTTTAATAACATATACACATGGGAGAAACCCAGGAAAATTGAGTAACTCACCAAAATGGCCAAAGTCACCACCTTAAATACCATCTTCAGCTAAACGCAAAGGAGGATGTTGGGGCTGGTGGTTTGGGACTTCAAAGGAGAAGAAGCCAATTCACATGGAGATGGAAAATCAAATGTTTGCCATGCCTTACAGAGACAATGAAGCAAGGAGAGAACTTTGATCAAATAGGCCTTGCTAGGTTCCTCAACTTGTTCATATCAGACTCTTTCTGAGTCCTTTGTTTTTAAAAATAATCAAGCTAAAGAGACACATTTTGGGGTAGCAAGTTCTGCTCCCCTTTAATACAAACCACAGTCAATTCTCCAAGCAATATCTTTTCTAAGATGAGCATAATGCATTGAATGCTGCCCTCAGAGTGATATTTCAATGTCATTACCCTAAGAACCTTGGAATGTGTCATTATTTGGAAAAGTGTCTTTGCAGATGTAATTAAGGATCTTGAGATGAGATCACCCTGGATTATGTGAGTGAGCCTTACATCCAATGACAACTGTTTTTGTAAGAGATAGATAAGGAGAATACACAGACACAGACACGGAGGGGAAGACCCTGTGAAGACAGAGGCAGAGATTGGGGTTATGTAGTCTCAAACCAGGGAATGCCTGGACTGCCAGAAACTGGAAGAGGCAAGGAAGGATTCCTTCCTAGAGACTTCAGAGGGAGCCTAGCCCTGCCAACACCTTGATTTCAGATTTCTGTCATCCAGAAATGAGAGAGAATAAATTTCTGTTGTTTCAAGCCACCGAGTTTTTGTTAATTTGTTAGAGCAGCCACAGGAAACTAATGCAATGAGCTTCTGGAAAACTTGGCTTCTTTGCTTTTCCTCAAATGTGCTAAGCTCTTGCCTACCTTAGGACTTGTTACTCCTTCTGCCTGAACACTCTTCCCCCATTATCTGGAGGACTCTCACTCCATTCAGGTCTCTGATCAAATATCACTTGATAAGGAAAGCTTCTGCTGATCACCTAATCTAAAATAGCAGCCCCGTCCCACAGTTGCTTGCTCTATTTTTCTCTTGGCTTTGACTATCATTCATCACTAGAATATAAACATCCTATCAGTGGTTACCCTGTTTCTTTTGTTGACTGCCATAGATTCTGCACTAAGAACCTTCCATGCATGTAGTAAGTATCTAGTAAATATGTGTTGAATGGTTGAATGAAATGGAGGCCAATTCTTTGTGTTTTTTGAGGGCTACATGACAGACAAAAGAGAAAACTAGTGTCAGATATGCCAGTGTCAATAATTTAAAACCTCATTGAGGTTATATAACTGATGGGGGCTAGTTACCTATAGTAAGTGACTTAATTATAAAACAAGAAGACGCAAAGTTCACTGCTGATGCCAGAATATCGGGAACATGCATCTGTAAAGTTGTGTATAAATGGACTGTGAATTTACTCACTTTAATGCTGAGATGCATTATATGACTAATGATTCATGTTTATCTCTGATATTTACATAGCAGTGGCTCTTAATTTTTAGCCATTAAGTTTTTCTATCCCTTGTTCTCTTTCAAGTATTTAGTGATGTGTAAACACATTTCAAATACAATAGGAGAACATGCTATTGAAAGGGACCCTGCTGGTTTAAGTGACCTCTTTTTAACATAATGAAATGGTCAATGCTCAATTTTTCCAAATCAATTGTTTTAAATAACACATTTGCCATTTTGATGATTGGTGAACTTAGTTCTCTTAGTTGAGCTTTTTTTTTTTTTATGAGTTGGAGAATATCTGAAGAGGATAACACCTTTATTTGCTCCTGGGAGAAGGGAACTGAAGGACTAGAATTAAGCAATTCCATGTTTATACAATGCTATTGTGAAATCTATTAATTTTTCATAAGAATGAATAATTGAATCATCATTTCCTTCTTAAGACATCACCTTTGCTTCCAAACATTTTGAGAAATCATAAAAATCACACATATTCTCTCAATTTTCAAGGGTGAAAATTTATTATTATATAATCTTTAACTAGTTGCAAATGTAATAGGCTTGCAATTATCGGGTGTATCTTTAAAGTGTGCTATTTTCAAAGATGTTTGATAAAATTGATCATGGGAAAAACTATTTTATTTTTGAGTTAAAATTATGGAAGAGTAAATTTTCTGTCATACTATATGTTTTTGTTTGTTTGACTCTAAAGAATCAACTGATTCAAACAAACTATAAACTTTTTCTTCTCCTTGCATTTAGATTAGGCCATCAAAGAGTTATCTTTAGAAGCTATTTTTCTTAAGTAAGAAGCATCACAGCATTAACCCAGCTTATCAAGTAAATTTTCTTTCCTGTGAGTAGAAGTGCATGGGACAATGTTGGTTTAATATGTTACTCTGGTTTAGTATACAGAAAGAAAGACAGAAAACTATAGGTCAATTTTTAAAAATGTTAGATGGGAATGAGGAGGTCATTATAGAAAATGGTGTCAAAGCAAAATTTCATTAAAGGTAAATAGGCAAAGAATACTTGAGATAAAACTATTGTCATAGGGGGAGAGGATGGAACTCAACTGCTAAAAAAAAAGATGAGAGGGTCTTGAAGGGATGAGCTAGTGGAAAACTACTGGAGGTCATTAAGGAAGAGGTTGATCAACGGCATGTGTTGAGTATATTGAATTATTTCCCAAGTTTGCAAACCTTTTTCTTTGTGGTTAGCCATCTGTGTTTGCTGGTCAATGTCCATGGAAGTTAGGCTTTTACTCTTACACAGAAACTGGAAGGTAATGGGGGCTATCTTCCTTGATGGTTACATTTCAATGTAATGACTCCCAGGGCCTTGAGAAAGACATTCTATAGGTTGTAAAACTGGCAAGAGGCTTCTAAACAAATCTCCCTCTCAAAGGTTCAGAGAAGGAATTTACAATTATAAATTTTCTAAAGAAAATTCTCTATGTAAAGGGAGGGAAAGGCTCTCTGTGTTTAGGCCATCTAAATTCTCTAAGGGCCAGTGTGAGAGGAGGTTAGGGACTTAGAGGCAGAAAGAAACCCGTCTAAAGTTTAGTCAAGCTGAGGGAAATGTGAAGGCGATCTTGGCTAACGATAGCTTATACTTTTAAAATATGCTGCACACAATAGATAGAGGATTTATTTCCTAATGATCAGCTTTCAGTGTTTTTTACAGAACTAAATTTAATTCCTATAAAGCAGTAAAACAGAGGTGCACATGCCCTTAGCCTTAAAGTTATTGTAATATATTCAATATTGTTTGTCAGTTAGGGACTCCATACATATAATATGGGAGGAATAATATTCAGATCCCACAACTCTGTCAATGTAAACATGGATGACCTATTTATTTCAAAATTAATTAACTATAATTACAAGGTAGTGATAACCTTTCTCATGTTAATAAGAATCTAAGCCTACCGGAAGGGGCCAAACAAAAACATGTTGATGTTTTCTTGCTGCTGTAATTTTGGCCGCACTTTGGTTGGATTACATGGAGAAGATACCAGGATATCAAGAAACAAATATTCCAAAACAGAAAATAAAGAAAAGATGATTGTTTAAGCATTTAATGTCATCTATAGCATTATCTAACTGGCCCACCTCACATCATCCTACTCTTTAGAGAATTGTAAATTTGTTTAATATACTACTTACTATTGATTATATCTAGTCATTTCTCAACTCTGTAAAGTTAGAAGCTAACTTGTAGAAAAGTGATAAAATGCAGTGATTTTCTTTTTTGTCCATTAGAGAAGATTGCAAAAGCTGCATTTTATTGCCCTGTAGGTAACTAACCAATTTTATAGTGATTTGATATAGTATTTGAAAATTTATTTTCATAGACTACAGATTCTAGTTTTTCAAAATGTCTTTGGAAATAGCTTTGACATACTTCTAGTTCCCTAAATCATGACATTTACTTACTATCTAATTGTACAAGAATTATTTTTTTTATTCTGAGAATTATACTTTGACAAGGGCCTATAAGGAATGAGAAAATTGTTATATTCCCTTAGTTTGGAAATATAATAAGGCCAATCCATTCCTGATTCCTTTCTTTGGCTTTTTTCTTTATTCTCTTTTCCAGTACTGATGACTTCATAGTATCACTTCTCAACCTGCTTCTAACCAAAAACTCTACCACCTACTGGTTGGACCAATGAGGTGAGGGGTGTGTGTGTGTATTAGTGTGTGAGCAAGACACAATGGTGGAGTAAGAAAGGCAAAGGGAAACAGAATTCTTCATTCTTATTGTATTATTTGAAGGCCTCAGAATTTATAGTTGCAGATAAAAGAACTACTCATATGTGCAGAAGTCTCTCAAATCTTGGGAAAATGGAAACATTAATAAGACCTTAGTGTTATAGGTTGAATTGTGTCCTCCTGAAGTTCATATGTTGAAGCCCTCACCTCCAATGGGACTGTATTTGGAGATCAGGACCTTAACTGAGTAATTAAGGTTAAATGAGGGCGTAAGGGTGGGGTCCTAATCCAGTGTGACTGTGTCCTTGTAAGAGGAAGAGACACCAGGGATGCAATGCACAGAATAAAGGTCATGTAAGGATACAGGGAGAAGGTGACCATCTATGACTGAGGCAAGGAAAGAGCCCCTCAGGAGAAATCAAACCTGCCAACACTTTGATCTTGGACTTCCAGCCTCCAGAACTATGAGAAAATAAATTTCTATTGCTTAAGCCACACAGTCTGTGGTATTTTGTTTATGGTATGTTTACTAGGAAGTCCTAGCAAACTGCTACACTCATATTTATTTTTTATCATTTAGAGTCAATTTATCTTGAGTTTTTTAAAGCATGTTTTGCATGAATATCCAATATTTGTTCTTACTTTTAACATGCAAAGTTCTTTATAGTAGATGAGATGTGATAAGTCAAACAAATTGCCACAAAAACACAATTTCAGTGGTTATATTATGGATGCTAAATTAGTTTCAGTCACATACAGTTTTCTCAAATTGCTAAAGAAGAATCTATTAGAAAAAAACTAGTTCAAATTACGCATAGCAACATTAAATTACATGCAGCTATATTGGCTAGCTGTCTTAGAGTTTCAGTCCTCAACATACTCTGTTTCCCACACAAGATAGCTTTCAAAAATCTCCAAATAATATGTTCTTTGTTAATAGTATCATCTTTAATAGGTGTCATCTCTTGTCCTGTAGCCATATTTAGTGAATACTCTACCACTACCCAGATTACTTCTGTGGGACCAAGCCACTCATTTCTCCAACTGGTAGAAATGTTACCTGCTAATAGTTCAGGACTGAGTCCATCTCTAAGAATTGATATTGGCTAAAGAGAGCCATTTTACCCAAAATTATGACATCTCTTTGGGTGAAGGCAACATCCAATGACTGAGAGATGTGTGGTTAAAAGATCTAGCCCCCTTCTCTCTATTTAGAACCACTCTGAAGGGCCATTCCAGTCCTAAGGCTCCCCGAGGTATTGGTTGCCTCTGTTTCAACTTCATGAAAGTTCACCTTCTTCTTTTCAAGCCTGTATTCCTCACTTCCTTAAAGGTTTTGTTTCCAAGAGCACACACTAATAAACATCCTGCATACAGAACTCCATTTCAGAGCCAGCTTACTGGGGAAAACCAGAACAAAATAGAACAAACTTTTAAAAATCCCCTAAATTAAGAGAGCTGGTAATGGAAGTGGTCCTAAGTAGTAGACTCTAAAGACACATTTTGGAACTGGATCACCCTCTGGCTGGTTACCAATGAGGACTATATTTGTAGTACTGATATGCTCTGAAATACTATAGTAGTGCGATTATTAAAGCTTTCATTGGTGTTGAAATGAGATATCATTGAATGTTTTGATTGATAACAGGTAATTGAGAGGGTTGGTAGAAATAGTCACTCTAAAGACTATGGAGTTATTAAATCACAGGAGAAAGACAAGTTAAGGCTAAGGGTGATCAATTTAAGGTAAATGATGAAAGTCAGGGGACTTCTTTGGAAATTTACAAAAAGACTGATCTCTTGAAGCTGGAAGACAGAAAAAGATGAGGGTCAGGCTCAACACTTAATTATAAAGGTACAAGGAGTCCAGAGATGATTTAATTATCAGCCCTAATATGCCAAAATCATGACCTTGATTGGTAATAAGTAGAACCCTCCTAAGACTTGGAATGGAAATATGTAGGTCATTGAGCTCAGAAATCTTGAATCTCTAGATTCACCAAAAGACACTAAGCCTGCAGAAGTCACCTACTCCCCCTTGCTTAAAGGTGACCAGAGGCCTCTGCCTTCGAAGTCGACATGACCCAGCCCACATCAGTGTCCCCTCCCGCCTCCCCTCTAGACCAGCATGCTAATGACTAGGAATAAGTCACAACATAACCTGATCAGGAAATTGCTGGATTGGCTAAGAAAGACAAAGAGCTATACACAAAGAAGCTGCAGGATAGTCAATGTATACTACCAAGGTCCAGGAGAACCTTGGGTGCTAGATCAAGGGGTATGGAATATAAAATTGTATAAAGGAGAAATTATTAAAAAGGGATTACTCTCTTATGAGTTAAAATTTAACACCAAGGCAAGGACTTTGGGAGGTGTTCCTAACATATGCTAGAACGGTTTTTGAAAGCATGGAGAAAGTGATGGCTACACTGTCTAGAAATGCTAGAATTGCCATGGAAGACAGTGGAGAAAGAGATCAAAAGCTCAGAACGGGTTTGCTAGAGTGTATACACTGTGTGAAGCTGAAAAACTCACCAGTTGACCATGTTCCACAAGGAAGCTGGAGGATTATCCATTTACCAAAGTTATAAGTTATGTGCTGGTGAGAGGAGCACCAGCATCATTGATAAGTTCAGTGGTGGATGTCCTCTGTAGACCAGGGCTGAGAGTAGGAGATGCTTTTAGAGAACTGGTATCCTTAATAGCAGGAGGAATGATAGGCTCCTGAAGTAACAGAGGCCAGTTGCCACAGTTAACTATCAGAAACCGTTTAGGTACAGCTATTATAATAAGCAACCAAGGAAACAGAAATAGAACTGCAGAGACGGTTAACGAACACATAGTGTACTGAGGAACATGATATATGGGCAACCAATATTGGTATTGCTTAATTTATACAATCAAAGAAAATGAAGGATGGGTGGGCAGGAGGTTGAGGGCAGCTACCTCAATGTTAGAATCTTTTACTTGGTTTCCATACTTGAGCCAATTCCTAGATCTGAAACTCACTGAAGGAGAGACCGGGTCTCAACGGGGCCCATGGCAAGAAGATAAGATAATGATTCTTCTAGACCTTCTCCAGGAAGGCCCTTAGCCATTCACAGGTACTCTTGGGCACAGAATCTGAAAGGACATTGATACCCAGGAACCTGAAGCATTATGGATGCCTGTTAGGCTAGGGGCCAGGTAGTAAATAAAATCTTGTGTCAGATCCAGTTTAGTGTATTTCTACTGAGTCCACAGACTTACTCACATCATGTATTTTTAGATCCTGAATCTATAATTAAAATGGACATATTTGAAGTTTGGCAAAATCACCACATTATTTTCTTGGCCTTTAGGATAAAAGCTGTACGGTAATGATGAAGACCAAGCGGAGGTGGCTGAAATTAGCACGCATAACTACACCACTCGGCAAAGAAAAATAAAAATAAAAACAAAAAAATCTAGAAGGAGTAGTAGAGATTCATGCCAATTTTAAAGACTTAAATATGCAGGGGTGGTAGTCTCTATCATCATTTAGTTCACCATTCTGGCCCCTACAAAAAAAGTATAAAAAAATAAATAAATAGTAGATTATCATAAACTTTTCTGAGTTAGTGTCCCTAGTTTTCTATATTTCATATGACTTCATATATCAGCAAAGCAATATGCCATTTTCATTGATCACATAATCTAGCAGGCGATTGGATTATATAGTTGTGGTGAAATTAATTTTTCAAAGAACCCATTTTCACTTAGTTTGAATTGAATTCTGTTAGAGGTGCATTGATTGTATTCTTGTTCAACAATATCTTATACTTTTCTGCACGGTCTTGTCTTTTCAGTTTTTTTCATTTTTGTGTTTCTTTCATTTGCAGCATTTCTTCTCTCCCTTAGTATCATTTCTCCCATTTTACCAAGTTGAAAATTATTTTTATCATCTCGTTTTCCATTTTATTTTTGTTTCTATTTGCTAAGAACTTTAGATGATTACAGTTCAGTGAATTTATTAAGTAGAGATCTTCTTTCTTGTCCCTTGAAAAAATGACTGAAAATGTGAGAAGATAAAATTCCAGAAGAGTAGGTAAGTATAGATCATATGTGACAACTGGTGGACTGTCAAAGTAAATCCATACATTATGCTATAACTTCAGTGGTTAGCTACATTTTGATGACAGTTTAAAAAGTGATAGATGCTCCAGCAAGCATCACCTCTAGATACTTTGCAAACACCAAGCTTAACTTTATCCACTGATATACACAGCTAAGGCTAAGTATTCATTCACTGGGAGCATTTACTTCATAAAGAACAAATTATACCTTCCATTCCAGATTCTGCCTTTGTGTTTGACATACAGCAAAATAACTTTACCCAATGTTACTTCATTTACCCTTTCTCTAGATTAGAAAGAAAAAATAGTAATTTTTCTTTCTTAAACTAGGTGATAGTTACATATGTTTTGTTACATCTCTGCTTTCTATGCATTTTTGTATGTCTAAACTATTTCGTAAGTATAAAAAGAAGAATAACTGTGTTATCCAATTAAATTGCCTTTTTGACTCTGAACATGATAGAGGTACAAAGAATAGATAGCTCAGTGACAAATTGTGTGAACAATGATCGAACTATATATCTGATTTTTCGTAATTACTAGGAATCTATATCCTTCCAAAATTAAATAACTAAGGAGGGTAAGATGAGATTATAAGCATGTTAGAGACATATGAGTGTCTGCTAGAGAAAAGCACAATTCTTATAAGATGAACCTGAGGAATCCAATTAAACTTCTAGAATCGCCAACACAGCTCTGAATAAAATTGAAGATTTTTCTCTGATTACTAACGAGAATCCTTTTAAGTGATTTTGCCAAAAGGTTATTTGTTAATTAGAACCGAGTGGAATTATGGCTATGTGATTCAGAAACTAACTAAACTGCTGTTACTTTAGAATGCATGCGACAACAGCAATTACAGGAACCGCCAAGCAGCCATTACTAAGTGATGACGATAGATACATAAAATTTTGTATGTAATTTATTTTATTGTAGTAGAAGTGTATCCCTTTCATAAATTGAATGTAAAAATAATCTTTCCAAAGCAATGTCTTTTTTTCGAGGTTTATTGAGGTATAATTGACAAATAAAATTATATAAATTTAAGGTGTACAAGATGATTAGATGTACATATATATTGTGAAATGATTACCACAATAAAGTTGGTTAATGCATCCGTCACCTCACATTGTTACCTATTGTGTGTGTGTAGTGGGAACATTTAAGATCTACTCTCTGAGCAAATTTCTATGTACAATGCAGTGTTGTGAACTATAGGCACCATGCTGTACATTAGGTCCTCGGAACTTACTCATAACTGAAAGTTTCTGCCCTTTGACCAACATTTCCCAATTTCCCCCACCACCCAGCCACTGGCAACCACCATTCTACTCTGTTTCACGAATTTGACTTTTTTATGTTGCTTTTGCTTTAACACAAATTTAATGGCCACTTGCAACACATGATTCTTATTAATTTTGTTTTAAAGTAAATTTTTGTTTGCCTATAATAAAAAATAAAATTTTAATTGTAGAATAGTCTTTGTCTTGGCAACGTCCTCTTATTTTGATATTTAATAATTTTTCACTTTCTTTACTGCAACATACGCTGAAAATCCTGACCTACACAGGTATATAGCAACAAAAGGGACCAGAGTTCCCACTGACACATAAGTATAGGCTTATGTCAAAGAATACTAGAATACTATAATTCTTGAAGACTTTTCAAGTTAAATTCAAGTTGCATCTTTTATTTTGTTATCATAACAGTAAGATCGTATTTGGAAATGTGTCTATCATTGAGCAAGTTTTGTAAGCAGGACAGCGTTATGGACTGAACTGTGTCCCCCCAGATTTTTAGGTGGAAGTCTAGCCCCCAGTAGGAGATGGGAGATAGGGCCCTTAAGGAGGTAGCTGAGGCTAAATCAGGCCATAAGGGTGAGGCCCTAATCCCATAGGACCGGTGTACTTATAAGAAGAGGAAGAGACGCTAGGAGTGCATATGCAGAGAAAAAGCCATTCGAGGACACAGTGAGAAGGAGGCCATCTACAAACCAGGAAGCGAAGTCTCACCAGAAGCCAGCCCCTTGATCTTGGAAAGCCAGCGTCAAGAACTGTGAGAAAATAAATTTCTGTTGTTTAAACTGCACAGTCTGTGGTGTTCTGTTATGGCAGCTGGAGCAGACTAATACAGATTTGAATTAAAAATGTATATTTTTTATGTTAATTTCTCAATGGAAGTAAGATTAAAGAGATTTGTTTTCCTTGGAGTCTAAGGATTCTTAGCTGTTGGGAAATTGAAAGAATTTATAACTGTGGATTCTCACCCAAGCAGGCACTGCTCCAGCCCTGGAGCCTCTCAAGGATGTATTCAAAGTGCCCACCTCCAGTCCTCTGTTGTCATGGCAACCTGGTCAAAAACGTTCTAGTTTTTCAACAGTATTCATTATTGTGGCTGACCAGAAGAATCATCTTATTCAAACATATGAAAATATTTGCTAAATTCTCTGTTTAAAACTGTTTTAATAGAGACTTTCAAAAAATGTGAAAGTTCTGCTCTAAATTCAATATTGTTCTTCAAGACTTATTCATGAGAATAAGAGTGAACTTATTGATAGCAGGTAAGAGCTTCGTAAACTGCACTGATTTCTTTACAACATCATTTAAAGAGGCAGTGATTTAAGCCCCTTGTGCTGATGAATTTGACAAATTTCATGGCAGTTGACGATGTTCCTTTCAGATATTTTGGCTGTGTTTTTGATGCTAATGCACGGTGATATAGAACACAGTAAAACTAGATGTGTTGCCAAGCACTGGAAGTACTTTATCTGTATAAAGAGTATCCAAAATTTTGTCTGAGTGGAGGTTTACCATTGCAAATAAATCCTTCACCATTACAAGGACACCGTAGACCCTGCAATTTTTAAAAGGTAGGAATCTTCTTGGACAGCATCGGGGTGAACACAGTAGATAAACACCAGTATTTGACTGGACTGAGCGAATATCTAAGTTTATGTTTATGAAAGTTGAAGGTAAATTACATAGCTTCCTGTTTTTGTAGCCATTATATAGCTGACCTGTTTCAGTGTATTATAAAAATATGTTATCAATTCTGGAAGGAATGATGTCATTTGACTGCAATATTGCTTTAATGTTTTTTTCTCTGCTCGAAGCCATAAAACAGATTGACTATTTAGAATGCATATGGCTTCACCACTAATCTACATTCAGTTAAAGGAATTTGCAAGATATTAATATGGCAATGATCTGAAATGATTTTAGCATTCACACCCATACATTTACCTATTTGAAATATATACTAAACTTTCAAAAAATTGGACACTAATAAGTAGACTGGGATTTTTTGTGAAAGATGTCCTTGGAATTTCTATCTTGAGTCATAGTATGGGGGTGGTCAAATAAAGGCATATCTGTAGTTCAGGCATTGCTGTCATCCAAACAGCTCTGCTATATTCCTCTCCAGGATTTCTGATGTTTACCAGGATTAAAGCATGTAGAAGCATATTTGTGCCCTTTGGTGCTGTTCTCAGAAATATTATTCTCAACACACACATCATCTTTCCTCTTCAATCATCTTCAATTTAGAGGTCATCAGACTTTCTTTCAAGGGACAGTGGCTTACCCAAGAACTGTGCACAATAATGTTAACCTCACTTAATAGCTTTGTTCTTTATAGGAGGAAAGAATCTATGTGAAAATGAATATGTTAAATTCAGATCGTTAGATGTGATGTTCTAAATGTTACTTTATCTTCTTCAAATAATGACATTAATAACTTCACATTAATATAAAAGTACAATTTATTCATTGTATTGCTTGTAAAAGATATTCTCAATCTTTTTGCCCCTATCATACAGGCTAAAAAAATAATATAACATATTCTTAACATAGATCTCCAGATTATAGGCCATGGCATGATTTTTGGATGTAATAAATAGACAAAAGGTCTTACTGTGATATCTATGATGGCTCTATTAGAAAAAATAACCTTGATGATGGGAGACTGTAGTAGGTAAATTTGAATTCCTTCCATTTTCAGTTGCCGGAAGGAAACTGTAAGCAACTCAAATAGATTTAAAATTTCATGAGTACAGTGAGCATGTGTTATATTTATTCATGTCTCTTTACAGTGATAAGTACAATAAGTTCTTTTTGAATGAATGAATGAAGAAATGAAAGAAAATGACACCCTAACCATTTTCAGCAGAATGTAAGAATAATTATATAATTATATAGTTTTGCTTTCTGTTCATACTAAATATGTACTTGGAAAGATGTCATTTTTACTCTACCAGTCAGCTGTCGAGGATGGATGTGGTCATGCATCTTACCCAGACATAAGCATTCCATAGTAAGGCAAGAGACCACAAAACCTATTTAATTACGTATTTTCTACTTTTGCTATTTTCTTCTTCATTTTATTGTAATCAACTTCATACTAATTATTGCTTTCATGTGCAAAATGGAAAATATATTATCATGAGGTATTCCTTTTGCCAAAGATTTAGATTCCTACTTCCAGTGGAGTTTGAAGTGGGAAGAATAACCAGCAATTAAGAGTTCAAATTCTTCTAAAATTGCAGTTTTTAACTTGGGGTCAACTGTCCTGCTGAGGCGGGATCCATGAAAATTTTATGAAAATTTAAGTATATTTGTTTCTATGTTATTTTTTAAAAAGGAGAATCTAAAGCATTCCTTAGACTCTTAAAGAACATCAGGCTCCCAAAGCGTTTAGTACCATTGCTCTAACATATACTACCTATTTTCAACTTACAAACCAGGAACCAGATTCACTTTTTTAGAGATCCAGGTAAGTGGTATTAACACAGTGAAGCTAATCGAATCCGTACACGATACAATTCAGTGGTTTTAATAACACCAGGGTAATAAGCAAGGTATATTCCACAGACATTTCTGATTTCTTTTTCAATGTCAGAAAGGAAAATATATTTGGAAATTCAGGTTAGTTCTTCCATTGATGGAGTCAAGTGTGAGCCAGAAGAGTGACTCTAATGATTCCTTTGGAGCATCTATTATAAAAGAAAGACTAACTAGTTGGGGCTGGTCCCATGGCCCAGTGGCTAAGTTCAGCACACTCTGCTTCAGTAGCCCAGGTTTGCTTCCTGGGTTCGAGTCTATACCACTCATCGGTGGCCATGCTGCAGCGGCGACCCACATACGGAATAGAGGAAGACTGGCTCAGATGTTGGCTCAGGGAAAATCTTCCTCAGCCAAAAAAAGGGAAAATAACTAACAAAGAATAACTCTTGGTATACTCTTCCATTGTATTTTTTCCCCCAAATCTTGTGAATGATTTATACCCACTGGCGTCTGCCCAGTGCCAAAAGGAAATTACATAAATTGGTGAAAGAGTGTTATTCAGGCTCATCTTTGTGAAATCTCAGGACAATCTTTTAATTTTCATATAATTTTAAAAGGGCAAGTAGTGAGTTGTAATTATGTTTTTTTGAACCAAATTATATCTGCTGCAATAGTACACTGTAGAAAATATTCTGCAGACAAAAAAAAGAAAAAAAACTTGAAGAAAACTGCCACTGTATTTAATTGAAGCATGGCTGGTCAGGAATTCTAAAGGGCAATAATTGCATCGAATTTATTGGAAACATGATCTTTCTAACTCTGCCCAGCACGTGATTAATTCTCACTTTGAAAGTTACAAATACTTACATGTCAGTATCAAGTTGTGCAGTGAAATGAACTTAACCTTTGGGAAGACAATTCAACTTTAGAGTGAAATATTTTAAAAAGCCCATTGTGATGACTTTTTCTACAGATAAAGTGTAAATCAGAGAACAGGAGGATGGAAAGACATATGTGTGTGTGGGTTTCTTTACCTACTAATGCTGGAGGAATACAAAGAGAAATATGATTGTTATTAAGATTACAAGGTTAATAAGGTAACCTTGTAAGGCATTTATAAAGCATTAATTAATTAATAAAAGTAAGTATTAATAAAGAACAAAGTATTGTAAAGTATTATAAATAACAAATATCCTATATGGTAGAAAGAAAAGAGACAAGTTTATCATAAAACTACAGGCTAAATTCAAATGCAGCAACTGTGGGCCAGAATTATTCATCTTGGTGACAGATGGAATGAGAAAGTCTTCAAGAAGGAGATAACAGCTGGTCTGGATCTTGAGGAATAAGCAGGATTTTATTAAATTCCTTCTATTTAAAAGAAAAAAAAATTGCGGGCAAGTGTAACAAAATCTAGCAATAGTTAGATTTTTAAAGACAAGCACAAATAATCTAAAAACAGGCACAAAATAAGAAAATATTTTAGTGTGAAAATGCAAATCCGATGCAATGATAGGTTATGGAGATGAAATATACTATGTCCCACAAATACTATGGGCCTGAACTATAGCCAGGAGCATCTAGGGTATTACATTACATGGAAATTGCCGCCATCTCTTAAATTGAAATCTGGGACTAAAAGGTTCTCCCATAGTCCGCTGCCTGGTGGAATGTCCAGGTATTCACTATTTTAGGCTCACTGACAGAACCCTGCGCTCAACCTGGCAAGGCCGGGGCTCTTTATTAAATTGTGGGAAAACATATTTCTGAGCTGAAGGCATAGCTGAGCTATGTTAGGAAGACATCTAGTCCTTTGCTGTGAACATAAGCAAATTAAAAAATGAGACTCAGGAACAAACTTCTTATTTTATTTTCCTGCTGGGCAAGGAGCAGCAGGCAAGCTGCAATTGGGGAGGGAGGGCAAGCTAGTCTGACTTCACTGTTGGAGGGAACTCCTCTGCTCACTATTTTTTTTTCTCATTTCTTATTAATTTTTTGCAATATAAATATTATTTCACTTTTATACTGATGTCCAGCTTCACCCAGCACTGGGGAAGTTTAGAATATGGAGAAGTTCAGAGAAGGCATCAGGCGCCACAAAATCAAAGGCTTTGTGTTATTGCAAAGTCAGAAGAAGAACAAGAGGTGGGAATTGCTATTTCCTCAAGGTTGGAAAGATCAGGGTGTTTTTCTCAAACACTCAGCTGTAAAGAGCCCAGGTCTTATTTTGAATATGCTCCGTCTGACTCCGCATCCCCTGTTCTTTACGCTCTTGGGATTTCTGCGCTACACAGGCTCAGGGGAAAGGGAGTTCCAGGGGGAGGTACCAAGGCACAAAAGGGCCGAGCACCTCGCAAGACTTGAGCTGGAGTAAACGTTTGAGAGTAGGTGGCCGGGAACATGGTGATAAAATTTGTCTAATCCAGAATGTAAATGACCTTATGTGCAGGACTAAAAGAATTTTAGACTTTTGTGTTATCGTCCATAAAGAATTATTAATATTTGATGCATATGGGTGACAGGATTTGTGTTTTGGCAACATCACTCCAATGGCAGCTCCAGGGATGGATTAGTTCAGAGGCAAGACACAGGAGGTTAAGCGGGAGGCTGAGGAAACAATGCGGGTTAAAGACACAGTTAAATTCAGGAGTTAACAGAACTGGGAAAAGGAATGAATCACTTTAAGTGATGTTTTGTAGGTAACACTAGGGGGCTTGGTTTCTCATTTGTCACCTGAGGGAAAGAGTGGCATTAACAGTACATCAAAGTTTGTAGCTTGGATGATTGGAAAGACAATGATGCCATTACTGAAATAGCAAATCCCAGGAAAAGGAAGAAAAGATTTAGGGAGGACTGTGATAGATTAGCTCCATTTTAGATACCTTGACTTAAATGTGCTCGTGAAAATTCTAGTAGGAGATAGCCAAAAGGCAGTTGACAATTTCAATGGCTTAACATTGTAGAAGTGTTCTTCTTCCTGATGGTGGTTTCAAAATAGGCATTCCTGATCACTGGGCAGCTCTCCTGCAAGCAATAATGGAAGAAATCAGGCTCATTGCAAGTTGTTTTAACCTGTGACTGCCAATATCCTTGTGTTCATCTGCATCATCCCTGTATCAAGGGAAAACAGAGAGGACCAGCCAGGGATGTCATCACAGGCTCTGCCTGGAGGTAGCGCAGTACTGCACACAACTTCCACTCACATTCTATTGGCTGGAATTGAGTCACATAGCCACGTGTAACTGCAAGGGAAGCTGGAAAAAGTATTCTAGCTCATGTTCAATTATTGTTATCGACTTATAGGCATGAGTCTCAGTGGAGAGGTGAATTTAGGAGTCAATAGCCAATGGGTGGTAGTTGAAAAGAAGAGAGTAGATGAGAGCACAGTGCTTAGATCTGGGCAACAGGGGTCCCTTTCCTAGGCGCTAAGCTTTGGAAACCTTGATATATTATAAACACCTTTTCATGCTCATTATGAAGTTTTTCAGAAGTTCAGCAACTGACTAACAAAGGGAAATTATGGGAGAAGAACTTATGAGCTGAATTGAGACCGTAGGCCACAGGGTGCCAGGTGAGAGTCTGCGCATGTGTGCATGTGTATGGGAGGAGAAAAGCACAGCCTCTGCCTTGGGGAAACCAGAGGCACAAAGGTTGATTTTTTTTTTTTTAAATTGACTACCCCAAATCATCTAAGTGGCCTGGGATCCCCAGATAACTGCCCTTAATCTTTTCTCACTTCTTAGCTGGTACAGTTTGGGGAGGTGTTAAGAACAGCCAAGATCCCCTAAGTTGCAAGAATAATGTGTCTAAAAGACAGACTTGCTCATCTCTGGGGAGCATGACAAGGCCAATCCCCAAACTGGATTCAGGAGGGTCCAATCACCACCCAGGAATCCTGGGCCTGGCCCAGCTTTTGCTCTGCTCTGCTCTAGCCGTTCAAGCTACTCATCAGGAAGGCTGCCCCAGAGAAAGCTAAGGAGCCTTTATCCTTTAGGGTTGTTGCCTGGGAAGTGGGCTGTGGGTACATGGGTGGGAACGTGGGGCAGGCCACATAGGTAACTTGAGTTATAATTTTTAAATATAAACCTAAGATATGTTGTCTCCATTTGTACTTTTCACTGGGTCTTGTAAATGTTGGGGGAGAACCTGGCACATGTCATTTTCAGAAGTGGAATATGGAGAGAAACAAGAGAAGAGGGCAGAGATTTGAACCACAGGGAAAATGGATAATAGACAACCATCAGAGAAGGATGCGGGAAACTGAGAAAAATAGAAGGAAAACCAGGACAGAGCTGGGTTGTATATATAAAGTGGGGAGAGGTTTTCATGGAACAGTGTATATTCTCAGTGGTCACAGAAAGATCAAGAAGCATAGGGAATAAATAATGGTTAATGAAATTTAGCTATCTGGAGAGTCAAATGACATTCAGACCAAAACAATAAGTTTATCTTGACACAGCAGAGTTTTCCCCTTTAGTTCTTAGATGAGATGCAAGCTGGCTGTGAGTCAACTTGACAAGTTGGAATCAAAGACTGGTGTGGAGGCCTCAGACTTTCCTGGGTTGAAGATTCAACAGTTTAGTATTTTTATGGTCTCTGTGGTGAAATGTTCCAGCCCCTTTTTCTTCCCTTTTTTTTTAGTGTACCTTTCTGCTCTGTTGGTGTAATTGACCTCGCAAGTAAAGTATGTTCTTTTTATGTTAACTGGCATGAGTCACTGCTGCTATTCTGGCACTTTCAATGGGAACTCAATTACCTCCTTGCCTACTTCTACTCCATGATGAAATTTGAAATGCAGAACTTTAATTCAGATGATAACTCAGCTTTCTCAGGCAAAGAGGGCTGACTCTAAGACTTCCTGAATCTTGAGCAGTTTTCTAAACACTGTACTCAGTGGAATTAAAACGTTTTCTCATTATTTGTTGAAGATGTTCCTCAAAATGAGGATCAGCAGTTCTTATGAATTTGCATGAAATGCACTTCAGTTGTTCCAACGGTCCTTTGTATATGTACATACGTATTAGGTACAATGATATTTTCCGTCATGCAGCAGTCTCTGCCCCATCTGACCTGTGGCATGTCATGTCCCTCTTTGAGGATAGCCCTCCCCAGAGGGTATTCCAGGGCATTGCGGTAGTTGTATGAACTCCATTTTCAGTTACTGAGAAGACTGTCACAAAGAAACACTGTTTTTGCCATTGATGCTTTCTCAGTGAGTGAATGAGTCTCTCAGGAAAGCCTTGACCTTGTCCAGGTGGCTTTCAGAGATGCAGCCCAGGTGTGAGCTGCTGAGTGGATGCTCAAGTTCAGAACAGTGAGGGCCCCTGCTCGAGGCCACTGAGTTCCAGGGGACAATGGGAGAGGTGCCAATAGAACATTCCCTCTCTGTTCTGTGATGAAGAGGGACTGGCTGTGGAGTGAGCAGGGTTGTGTTTTGAGGCCATTAATGGATTTAATTCCTCTTCTTTTTTTCTGTTCCTCTTCCTCAGAAAAGCCTCCATGGGTAATTTCCTTTTGTTATACAGGGAAAAGAGAATGGGGGCCTTTTTTACTGTGCCAAAGTAAGGAAATTTCATTCCTGTCACCTAAATAATTTAGTGCACATCCAGATATAAGGTCTCATACGGGAGGAAATAATAATTCACAGGGGAAAATGACCAGTTTTGTGAGGGCATTTTGCAAAATGGTCTTCCTTTTCATTTGCCTCTAGATATTTATCAATATCTCCCAGTCACTTGTTTTATAGACTAGACCTGAAGATTATAAAAGAGCATCCAGAATTCAAGTGCACCTGGCATGTTATTCAGGGTTCAGTATTTTGGGGAAACTGCAAAATGCGTATTTAATAATAAACATGAGTACTTAGTGTATAGACAGGGAATGGTCCTACATAATCTTTGTGCATTGTTTTAACTATAGCAACAACACTATCAAACTTTACTTACCATTACTTCTTCCCATTTGATTAGGTTGGACAATAGGATATTGTTACTATTCAAGCAGTCTGACCCATAGAAATGGACATTTCATGTGCTTCAACCTAATACGTATGAGAGGAGGTTAAGTCACTTGCCCAAAATCACAAGATCACAAGCTGATAAAAGGAGGAATCTAGATTTGAACTCAGCAGTCAATTTTCCTCTTCACCCTGTGCTATACAGACAGACACACATATGTACACATGTATACACACACGCGTTTCTGTGCTTCTCTGTATATATACATAAATACTTGGAGATGTGAATATACGTATAGACTTAGACGTATGTGTCTATGTGTACATATATATGGATAATTTTATTTTCAGGAAGAAGGAATATTTTTCTTAGGTATTTCTATAAAGGCCCAAACACACAGAGACACGTAATCTTCATCTACTTTCTGTGCTTTAACCCTGAGCTATAAAGCTGGTTAATTACTTTTCATACACGCAGTCATCCTTGGTAATTTTCCTCCAAATTACTTTAATTTTGGGTTTTTCTATTTGCCCACAATGAACTTGACAGCTCAGTTTGTGACCTCAATACCTAAAAAGAAGAATCCCATTTCCATGCACTCCTCTCAACCCTTACTATCCCTGCAGAGAGTCCTCCCTTTTTACTGTGATTCATGGCCATCTGGGCAGCTTGTCTTCTGGATAGTGGGTCTCAGGAAGCCCATTCCTTGTTGTCTTATGGAGACCAGGCTACAGTTATTAGTGGGAACTGTTTACAACACAGTCACTGACATTCTCTACATATCAGAGTGTATGCAGCATGCATGAGGTGACATTCAGTTAGGGCAAAATCACCATTAGCAAAACAGGCTCCTCCGTAGTCACTAGACATTTTTATTTGACAGAGTAAACATACTCTTTCAAAGTCTGATGCTATTTTTAATCAATATTTATCAGGCATATGCAACATAGGGATAAGAAATTTCTTGATGGGAGGTAGATTTTATTCTTCGTAATTTTATTATGTCAAACATTGCAAAATGGTATGAGTTAATTATCTAGATAATCAAGCTAAATATATTTTTTTCATGCTTCCCGTTGGGCAAGGCAGTCTCATGCACGCAGTCTTTCCATCCCTACTCGGCTGCATAGGAGTGCACTTTGGTCCTGGAACACGTCCTTACCATGAGATAAAGAGTCCTCACATTTTGTGCTGGATTTATCGTCTCGTGTAGGGATATCTTTCCCTGTTTCACACTCAACGTGTGCTCCTTTGTTCTGCTTAAGCGTGTGCCTCGTAGAGCACCTGGTCAACCCCACTGCTTTATCTGTTCCCTGTGGGGAGGGGATGGGGCGCCTTCTGCTACAGCATGAGAAGGGTGTGTACAGGCCAATTGCTCTTTGTCGCCTGCCAGGAAGGACCAGCTGGTCATGGGGAACAGACGCCCACAATTGAAGCCGATCTTGCCCTATTTCTCCTCTATGTGAGGAAAGCATTGTTTTCCCCAGTGCTTAACTGCATTGTGTTTTCTTTGGCGACTCTGATACCAAGATTCAGTGGCAGAAGTGTTCACACTTCCACTCTGGAGATAGGCAACTGGTGCCACTAGCTCAACACTGACCAAAAGGTTATAGGTAGAATTTGTATCACTTTACATTTTACATTCTTTTAATTTAAATGATCAAGACTAAGAATTATTCTGATAATTTTTTATAGAGCTCATACCAAATATTTACATAGGGCGAGGGAAAGAGACAGAATTCTGTATAACTCTCTCTATAGTTTGTACAAAACCCAGTTTATGCACCTTTTAGAAAATCTCAGCCCCGCCTGCCCAACCACTCCCATCTGCTTGTCCTGCTTATCCTTTTGGTGGCTTCTTGATAGACCCCACCATTCCTGCCAGGCACTTCCATCATCCCTCTTCTCGTCTCCTAATGCCACTGACTATCTCAGCTTCTTGGGATTGATGGTTGGGCTTTAACATAGCCTTCATTGCTGCCACTGAGGGACACAGTAACTTCCTCTTCCAAATCCGAACCAACTTGACCTGTGGAGGTTCTTCTTTCTCCATTGGCTGCCTGGAGGCATCAGGTAATCCAACCAGAAACTGTAGGAGAGTTGAGGCCTTATGGAGTGAACTTTAAGAAGTTCAATGAAAGATTAGAGATCAGAAAGAGCCATCTGGTAAACTGCTTACTCTCTATCTTCTAATGGACTGTTGTTAGATCCAGAGGTTCCATTTGGACTTTCAAGGGAGGTCCCATGAGACAGACTAGCTATGTCTTCTTATATTCCTTGACCAGTTTGGTAAGACTAAATAAAAGTGTACAACGCCAAATCAAGAAGAGGATTCAGAGCAGAAATTTGCAGAGATATTGACTTTCACTTCCTGTAGCCAATGAATTTATTTTCCTCTAATGAGGAGAACTTGAAAGTTAATATCAGAATATTCTGTATCTTATGTGTAGTTCCTTTTATGTGTAACAGGAACATAAGAATAAAAAGTGTGTTTAGAATTCCCTCCTTCTCAGTGTTTAAAGAAACATAGGTCCTGCAGACTCTTCTCTTTGCTTTTTGGAGCAGTGATATGGGATTGCAAATGAGCGAAGCAGCTAGATCTGCAGGAGAAAGGGCACGGTTACCCAAAGAAGCTTCAGGAAGAGGGAGTGACTAATTTAAGCAGCAGAAAGAAGTAGAACTTTATGAGGAAGAAGAAATACTCAAAATATTTTAGAAAGTTTAAAAAATGTCTGTAAACCCCACCCTCAGCGTCCTAAGTAGACCTTACTCACTATTTAAGGCTTGGCGTTTCATTTCAACATGACACGATGCTAAGCGGGATCTGGAAGAAAGAACAAGATGGCCCAATTTTATTCAGATTCCGTATAGGAACAGTCCACTTTGGTTAACAGTTTGGTAATCTTTGCATAGTTCATTTCGTAGTGTGAGTACAATTGTCCTCTACTATTGGTTGTCTAAGATCTAAAGTTCCTAGTTAAAGAATCATTTCGGGGTTCACTGAGATTCCAATGGTGAAACCCTAATGATATCCATCCTCAATTCTGCAGTAGCATTCATCTCTAAAAATTGAAACCCAGTCACACAAGTTGCAAAGCTCAAGTAACAGAGATGTTATATATCCTGTAAAATCAGATGAGCTGACATAGCCCCCTCCCTACCCCATCTCTGAGTCACTGAGGGCATGCTCTTTGCAAGTCACCTCGAGTCATATAGCCATGTAGCCATGATTTCCTGTAGCCCTTGTTCTGCATGCCTGACTTACATTTGCTCAGATACCCACAGCTAGGTGTGCAATCTCAGGTCTTGCCTCTGATCTCTCTCCCTGGGAAGCAGAGCTCTGCTGAGCATTACTTTGAGGCCAGTAGACTGGTGGCTCAGCATGACCTCATTATTAGGGGACTTTACTTTGTCTTTTGATGTTAATTCATCCAGAAACTGGATGTGAGAACTCTGGCAAGTTCCATTGTCATACTTGTCTGTATGGATTAAGTTCAGGATGTATAGAAAAAGCACAGACAGTGTAGGGCTCAGCTCTGTGGAGCGACACATCCCTAACAGCATCAGGCCTAAGACCAGGCAGGTGGCTGAGAAATTGAAGTCAAAAATAAGAGAACCATTAATACTCTTTTATTCACCCGTTTCCTCTCACATCTACTCCCCACTCTAATCTACTCTACTCTGTATCCTAAAATATACTTCCCAGACTCCGTTGTCCTCTAGCTTGCACCAAGTTTGGTCAATGGGAGGCACTGACAGAGAAGGAGAGGATAAGTTGGAGTATTTCGTTCTCACTGTGCTTTGGAGGGATTCTCTGGAAGCTCCTGAGCCTCGTCTGTGGCTGCAGCTCCTGTCATATAGACCTGCAGTGGCTCTAATTTTCACCAGACAGGCCAGCTCATGGGGTGCTCTCCTTCCTCTGTCCCTCCAGCCCCGGGGGCACTAGCAGTTCGTTAATGATGCTAATACCTATGTTGCCTCACCATCCTTTAACTTTTCAGCATTTTCATCACATGTAAGGAGTCATCTGTGCTAAATTTACCGTTTAAAGTATTATATTGAACCATATAAAATTGCTGATATTGAACTGAATCTGATCAGCAAAAATGACAATTACCCATGGCTTCACCAAATGTGAAGTAATTTCTGTTTTCTGTCTACATCCCAACTGATACACACCCCAAACTTAACATAGGGGAAGTTAAGTCAGCTAAAACCTCTGTCATAGATGGAGTGGCTTGAGACTTGAGAAAAGCTAAAGAAGGAAATAGTATTTAAGCTGGCATTTTAAAGATAAGCATAAGTTTGCCAGCTACAGAGAAAATGGATCTGGGGGAGGACAAGCTCTGGGAAAGTCAGAGGTTAAGAAGGGACAGCATCTTTGAGCAAAGAGCACATTGCAGTGGCTCTAATTTATCACTGAAATCTGACGGCAGCATGGACTTTAGAAAACTGGTGTATTAGTTTGCTAGGGCTGCCGTATCAAAGTACTTTCAACAAGGCAACTTAAACAACAGAAATTGATCTCACAGTTCTAAAAGTTAGACGTCTAAGATGGAGTGTCAGCAGGGTTGGCTCCTTCTGAGGGCTGTGAGGAAGAGTCTGTTTCATGCCTTTCCTCCACCTTCTAGTTGTTTGCTGGCAATCTTTGGTGTTCCTTGGCTTGTAGATACATCAACCCAATCTCTGCCTTCACGTTCATATGTGGTGTTCTCCCTGTGTGTGTATGTGTGTCCAAATTTCCCCTTTTGGTAAAGATGCCAGTCATAGTGGATCAAGACCCACGCTGATAACATAATCTTACCTTGAGTACCTCTGTAAAGAACCTAATTCAATTAGGGTCACATTCTGAGGCACTAGGGGTAAGGGTGTCAACCTATGAATTTGAGGAGGAAACAACTCAACCTGTAACAGCCAGTTGTGACACTTTACCATAATTCAAGCAAGCAATAAAGGGAACCAAAACTAATTACAGGTAGGAGATTGAGAAAAATATAAATGATACTTAAACTGTAAGTCAAGAAGAATGACAAATTGAATATAAAAATAGGACGAGGCAGCTGGCCCTGTGGCTAAGTGGTTAATGTTCTGTGCATTCTGTTTCAACAACCCTGGTTCACGGGTCCAGATCCTGGGGGCGGACCGGCTCCACTCATCAAGCCATGCTGTGGAAGCATCCCACATACAAAGTACAGAAAGACCAGCACTGATGTTAGCTCAGGGCTAATCTTCCTCAAGCAGAGGGAAAAAAAAGAGGAAGATTGGCAATGGATGTTAGCTCAGGGGGAATCCTCCTCATAAAAAAACAAAAATAGGCCAAGAAGAAAGGAAGCCTTGAAGTTGACATCAAATATTCTTTTCAAGGAAACTTGGGAGATGGTGAGGCCTTTGACTGAAAAGAAAAACATAAGAGAGAAAGCAAGTTCACTGGACTTTAAAAAAATTACTGAGAGATAGGGTTTAAAGGTATGTAATGTTTGTGTTTTGATATGTTGAATTTTAAGTGCATGCAGAAGACCTAACAGGAGATATCTAGTAGGCCATGAAAATTTGGGGTCTGGAGCTCTAGTCTTAGAATTCCTGGGTTCAACTCTCATCTCTTCTTCTTCCATTGTGACTTTGGACAAAGTACTTACCCCTTCTACGGTGCAGTGTCCTTATCTGTAAAATGTAGATGTTGACAATGTTTCAATGTGTTGTTGGAGGATTAAAGATATAAGCTGTGTAAAGCAGTTCGTGCTTGGTACTACAAAAGTGTTTAGTATTTGATAGCTGCTATCATGATTGCTAGTGCTAAGTGAAACTGGTGGACAGTTAGCCATTAACGATTAGGTAGCTGGTAACTAAAGTGTTCTTTTGCACTTATTAATTACAGCTTTTAGTTGTTCGCCCACTCACTGTTAACTGTGCTGCTTAGGCAATATGTTATCTGACTCCCACTAGGTTCCTATAGACAATACTTCCTTGGTGCCTGGATCACCATGGGAACAAATGCTTGAGTTGTTTTACAGGAAATAAGAGTTAACCCCTGTCTGGTTTAGGCCAGTCGAGACCACCAACTCATCAGCTTGATCTGCGAGGATGACCCGTAGCTCCTGATGTCAGAAAACCCAAAACTCCATCCTCAGCTCATGCCAACCCTGCCATTTTGTGAACATGGGTCCTATAAAGAGGCTTGAAGTTTGACTATGCCTGCACAGATCATCAAAATACCTCACTCCTCCTTGCCTCCAATTGTCTATCCCCACACTTCAGACCACTTTGCTTCCCTACCCCATAAATATCCCTAGCCTCTATTTTCAAGGAGGTGGATTTGAGATTTGTCTCCCATCTGGCTCTTGGCTGCCTTGTGAATACACCCTTTCTCTGCTGCAAACTCGTTTGTCTCAGTGATTGGCTTTATTGTGCGACAGGCAAAATGAACCTGGTCTGGTAACATAAGGAGCAGTGTTGGTATTAGGAATAGATATGTATGTCAGTAAATGGAGAGTGACATGGAAAAGCCATCTAACATCCCTGCATAATGCAATAGAGGGGACACCAAAGATTTAAAAGAAATCTCAGAAGCAAGGTATATTCCTTCTACCTTTTATAGAAGATAGTAAGAGGACCTGGCGGACAGAAGAGTCCTGCCATCTTTGCTTAATATGTTTACTTGATCCCTGTGCCCAAAATTATACCCAGTTTATTATTATCCACGTAAATAGCACAATAACTCTTTAAGAATTGCTCAGCCCTCTTAAAAACACAAACATCCTGTAAATATATGTGATAATACTCTGTTTTTTTCCCTACTGATAAGAACCCCTGTTTTGTATTTAAATGTTGCTACTCAGACCCACTTATCACCATGAAGGGATGATGTAGCAAGGAAGAATTGAAAGGGACCTTGATATAAGCACTTCATGGTATTAAAATCAGTAGTATTTCCTCTTCAATAAACACCTATCGCTTTTCAAAATCTTCCCTCAGGAAAAGAGAGAAAAATTTTAACCTAAGTATATACTTGCATTCACAAGCACATTTTGTGAAATTTTCCAGGCCTCCCTCTTTCTTGAGATACACAAAGCAAAGAGAGCTGGGGAAGATTGAAAAGGCAAATGAAATGCTCTGTAGAGCTGTAATTCACTGCACACGCTTACACAAAGTGAGAATGTGCGTGTGATGAATTGAACATTTACCTGTTAAAGGACAATGAAATTTGGAGCAAGCCTGCATGGAATTGGACAAAGATGCTTCTCTTCCTCAATATTTCAGAGTGTAATTTAAAAATGTTGTACCATTAAATTCTTAGAATTTTAGACTTACAAAAGACTTTAAAGTTAATTTTGCTCAACGTTTTTCAAAGAATGTCTGAATTGAGCCTTCAAGTTAGAGCTTTTTCGGAGGGAGAACAGGGAGAATCGAGGGACAGTGACTAGTCACTTGACACAACTGTGCTTAATTGACAAATAAATTACACATTGAGGGCAGTAGGAGCAGCTTGGAACAATCTGAGATAGAGTGAAAACATTAAGAGCTGAAATGGTCCGTCAGGGAACATCTTAATTTACCCCACATTTTATTTATGAAGAAACTAAATCCAGAGAACTTAAGTGACATTTTTATGAAGTCATAATGACTAACTGGAGCTATGCCTTCTGATTCTGAGACTAAGGTTCATTCTGTTATGCTGTCCAATTAAAGAGAGATAATATATCATTAAAAACATTGCTTAGTCTATATATCATCTTTCTGGGCTCCAAATTCAATGTGGGGTGCGGAGGATAAAGGTCTCAGTTTTCCTCTCCATTCACCACACAAACTAGGCACAGTGTCTTTGAAAGGTCTGGCAGAATTTTAAATATAAAAGGATCCAGCCTCCTCAAAAGGAGCCGTAGTGAAGGCAAGAAGCGCTGGGTGATTGTCTTGGCTCACTCAACAAAACAAAAAGACATCATTTTTCCACACCGGTGCATCTGTCATGATCCCTGGAGAAAGAGTGGAACAAGGAGGGAGAAGGTAGGCGAGGCCAGGAACAGAGGGAGAGGGAATCGCAATCTTGCTAAATTAGATGTGCCTTTACTTCACGCTTTGCAAACTTTGATTAAGATTACAGGCTGATTCCCAGCCAAACCAAGTCATGTAGGCCCGAAAAATGCTTTGCTTTTCCTCAGCTCCCTGAAGGAAAAACAGAAACAAAAATAAAACAAAACAAACCACCACACACGCAGAACAACCGCAGCCTAGGCCATATAGAACACGTAATGTCATATATTGTTTTAAAAGGGAAAATCTGAGCCTGGACCCATTTCTACTCCATTGCACTTTCAGATCTGATCTTTCCAGCATTTCAAGGTTTCTCTCCATCTGATGCTCACTTGACTCTCTGACTCCTATTGATGTTGAACATATTTTTATTATACTGGGATTACTGAGGTTGAGAGAAAACGACTGCCACTTGGTCAGAAATCAGCCATATTCTGCTGTACTCCTACTGACAGAGAAGAGAATCAACCATTTCTGAGCATGCTCCCTCTGATAAGCAGTGTCGGGGTCCTTCTTGCGCACTGTTCCACCTGATCTTCTCAAACAGGTTGTACAGATGAGAAAACTGAAGCAGAGTGAGTCCAAGTGACTTTCCTAAATGACTGTAAAGTGGCAGAGAAGTTTGTAAACAAAGTCTGATAACTAAAAAGCCTAGACTTTTCCCCATTGTATCTCAATGCCTCTGCCATGAGTGACTTACTGGGAAGAACAGAATCTATAAACAAATGTACTTGCATCCATATACATATGCAGACTTTGATGCTATTCTTTTATAACTAGGAATACTGGTTTTTGCTATTTTTCATCCTGAAGAATAGGAAGATTGATACTAAACCAACGAGACAACTTCTTAATGAGGGTTCTATTATAATGATTATATTGTTATGACACCAATTTTCATCACTTACATAAGAATTTTATTGCAATTAAAGCATCACTTTATAAACAACTCATCAGAGTAATTTCATAAATGTAGCCTATTAAAATTTACATTTCACTCATATCGTGTCTCCTGGGATCAAGTTCAGAATAATAAATTGTTCCTTTTACTCTTTTTGAAAAATCAATATCATGTAAACTTAGACATACATGGTCTGTCCATATTCTGTAAATCTGTGAGAGCCTGGATCATTTTCCATATACATGGAATAGGTTTCTATAATGTTAATATTTTATGTCTCCATGCCTAACAATTGAATTCCAGGAGCAACATATTGTTTTGTTCTTACAAAAACAGTTTTCACTCTTGTATAGGAGTCTCAAACCAATGCTAATCACATTTTTATATACTCAAGTGAGGTGGCTGATAAGCTAAAGTTCTGTAGAAGAGAGAGGGGTGTTCTTATGACCCACGATTATTTGAGTTGCGTCCCATTGAGTTTATATTTCCCTAGACTTCCAACTGAACTAGAGGACTATGTGCAGTGCCAAGGCCATCCATTTGGGCATCCTTTTGCATTCCTGTGCCCAATTCAGGTTGCAAATGGACAAGTGCAGCAGAGTTGGCCTGAAAAGGGCATGGAGACCAGGGGCTCAGACTCCTTCAGGATGAAGACCTATGTCATGCAACCAGCTAAACTGCCAAGACCAGCAGAGGGCCAGCTGAGGGCGAGAGTGATCCTGAGTAGATAGTGGCAGGAGGAGGAGCTGATTAGTTTTGAGTCTGAGACCAGTCACAGATTCTGGGGAGCAGGTCGTAGTTCATACCAATCACCTTCTTCTTGTACATTTTCCCCAGGAAGAAAGAGGCAATGGAATGTGGAGAAACTGCTCCCATAATGAGCATGAACAAAAATGATGTGACACGTAGAAGGAATGGACTTTAGTGGACGAGCAGGTGCACTGTCCAGAGTCCCCCAAATAAAGGACTTGCCACCCAGCTGTGGGGAAGATCAGCAGGAACCTTCAGCCATCATCCGCTTCTGGGATTGCTTCTGCTGCTGGAGGCCACACTCCTCCCTGAGGCAGACCACATCCAATGGCTGATTAATACAGGCCCTCCTGTCCCAGGTATACAATACTTTCTTTGATTAGAGTCTAATCATGTCATTTATAAGCTAAAACTAAAATAAAACCAATCTTGTTTTTTACTCATCTTTGTGCACTTTGTGGTCCAGAAAAACGTCTTATTTCAATCTCACCCCATTCCTTTCTGACTTTTACATCTGTTTTTGTCATTATTAGCCATCTATAACTCCTTCCGTAACCGTGCCTCACCTGTAGTTTATGTGGCTTAACTATACTTTTCTTTATGCAGTTTTATCTGATCCTCTGAATTACAAGTGATCTTTTCTTCCATTTCCCTCCCTCAAGTATATTCTTTTGTGTGTCTCTTTCTATGCCTGTGATTAGATACTGCCTTAAACTGGTTATTAAAATAATTGTATTTACCTTCCCTTAATTCTAAACTCTTGAAAAGAGTAAAAAGACTCTATTTTTTTAAGTTCTTGCAATACTCTATGAGTACGTTGGATGTAACAATTCAAAACTTTTAAATATATTATTTAATAAATTCTTAGGAGTAGTAAGAAAAAATGAAATACAGTGACTACTATGATGTGAAAATACTATTTTTGAAAAAAAAAAAAAGTAAGGTGACTACAAATCCTTGAGCTCCTGTGGTTTATATGATCCAACCATTTGGTTTAGGAAAAGCTAAAAAGGATCAGAGGAGCATCCCAATGTCCCCTTGTGGAAAGTCCTGCTCTTTCTCCTGTTGTATAACGTGTGTGTGGGATTCTTCATGTTTTTCCCCCTAAATATACTTCTTGTACAGGCTTTGGAGGAGGGTAACTCTTAGCAGCAGACTTTTCAGAAAATACAATTGAACTTTAAAATAAAGAAAATTTAAATATAAAAAGTATTCTGTGAGGAAAGAGCTTGATGAAACATAAAACTACCTTAAATTGTCAATTATCTCTGTTGCTATGCAATTCAAATGATAACTGAGGTAGAATTGTTTCCATGCCTTCAAAATCAGAAGCATAATTCCCTATTTCTGAAAGAATGCCCTCAGCCAAATCTCAGCGGCTTTTAACTTTTAATGGTGTGCTGTTTGGGCCATAATGCTAATTCTCGAATAAATGTTTGGCGTACAGTGAGAAAGCCCAGGCATTTGTGGGATGTGTTGCTTTTTGTTGGTTACTTCATGGACGGATTGCTGCATAAATCCTAGCTACTATGTTCATCTAGATTATAACATTTCCCCAATAATGATGATATATTAATCTTCAGGCATCATTTATGTTTTTTCTTGTCCAAAGGAAAATTGATTATTTCTAAATAATGTGCTTCACCTCAAAATGTGCATATGTGTAATACATAAGTATTTTGCACAATAAAACCCAAACCTCAGATTTCTGTACTTCCTCTCCTCGGAGAGCCTAATGGCCTGCTCTACCCTGCCATCGCCACTCCAAACACATTATCTAATTAACTCTGATAGAGATATTGGCTGTCAGGAGCAAAGACCAAAATAGTACACGGATCATTGCTCTCCCATCTAGCCCACAGAAATGCACTCTCTCCATTACCAACAATATTTTGCTTCCCAACACAGGTCGAATGATCAGATTCCTTTCTTTTGTGACAGTTGTCATCATCATTAGGGACAAACCCTGAAACTAAAGTTGCCAGAATTTTCTGGAAGAGTTCAGACTTAAAGCAATGCATTCACTCCCCTTCTCACAATACTGCTCTGTAAGTGATTATCTCCATATTGATGACTACAAATGCACAGGAGATGTTTGTAGGTAGAATTGATTCTTCTTATGGGCATTGACAATTTATTGTTGGGTTGAAAGTGCAGAAATAAAGTTCTGTTACGAGTAGTATCCAAAAGAAACTGCATGAGGAAGCTACCTACAGTTCAAAGTACTGAGACGGAATGCTATATTGAAAAAGATGGGATTTCTTTCAGATGGAGGAAAACTGCAGTGTAGGTCCTGACCCTTCCCACCAGAGCTGACCCGGGTCTATGCACTTGAACTTTGAGTTGTGTGTTGTCTCATTTGTGCATTCAGAGTTGTTGTGAGAACTCATGCAAAGTACCTTACACAGTGACTGACATGTAAGCAGCGCGCAATAAATTTTAGCTTCTTTCTCTTGATTGAGTATTTAATATACTTAAATAAAAGTGCTTTTACTTCTTTTGATCAGGTATTTAAAAAAAATCAAATGATTCTCTCCAGGAACTTAGTTCTAGAGTATTTCGAAAATTGTTTCAGTATTTAGTGAACCTGTTCTTACCAATCCAGTCTTGACTGTAGCATTCCACAAGAAGTTGGTTTTGACATGACAGTATTTTCAAGAATTTCTCCTCACCCTTTGTTGTGTAATAGCCTCCACTTCCACCCCAGAAACCAGGGCATTTTGGATGACTCCCTATAGTAGTGATGGAATTTATTCCAGAAAGATCCATAAATATAAGTAGACTTACTTCAGAGCCACGCTGGTGTCCACTCCAGGAAACACAAAATTAAACTATTTTTTACTGGGTTTTTCCAGCAAGAGATTTTTATTTTAGTTTCTTTTCACATGCTGTTTAATAGGCATTTGTTCACATTCATTGTCTTTGATTTAGCAGGGTTTTAGGAAGTGAACTTAAGAGGTGGTCATTTTAGTTCTTTATTTCACATGGCCAACGAAAGGCCAAAGGAAGGGGGGCTCATCCCCATAATGTCATGTCCCCAGCACCTCCAGAGACGTTGGGGCCAATTGCTGTCTTTCTGTCCCTAGAGAAAAGGAGCCCAAAGGAGAAGGGGAAAGGGGTTAATATTTACTAAATTTAACTATGTACCAGGTACTAAACTGTGCACTTTATGTATTATTAATTATTACACTTTATTCTCAGCTTAATACTCAAATTAAGTTGTTATAGTTTGTGTTTTGTTTTGACCATTTTAAAGATAAAAACACTTTCAATTTGTCTCATTGCATATTCTTCTGAGGGCCAAAAGGGAATAGGGTAAACTGAACTTTAGAGTAATTTATATGGTTAGGTCATTTTTAAATTCATTACAAACTTGAAAACATGAAATTTGATTAGCTTTCTATGTCAAGCAGTATTAAAATTATTTTTATGACTTTAAAATAAATATATGTTAATAATTGAAAAAAACAGAAAATCAAAAGGAAATTTAAAAATATACTATGAGAGATGGCCACTATTAATATTTTGTTATTTAACTGTCTATAGGCTTTTTATTTTACATATATATGTTATATATTATATATACAATGCCATAGTATAAAAACACATACAAATATAGACTTGCATATTTCACAATTTTATCGAGTTTTTAAAATATAAAAGTAATGCATTCTTCTCATATTTCAAATTCTACAAAAGTTTTGTATTCAGTAACCATAGTCTTTATCCACGGAGGCAAATAAACACTCTTGCATCTCCCAAATGAATTTGCTATACATATTCTGACAAGTTACCCACATTCCTACATATGCATGCACGTATTTTTTCTTTTTACATAAATGACAGCATGCATACACATGAGTCTATGCCTGGTGTCTTAGTTGTCAGGTCTGCTCATATCAGTGTCTACAGGATCTGTGCTGATAGGTTTTGTATTGATTCACTGTCTCATTAGCAGATATTCATATAAAGTTACAGTGAAATTGTAATTATAATTATCATGATTTTCAAAGCTGTACCTCCAAAAAATATTAGAGCTGTGCTTCAAATAAGCAAGATCTGGTTTCAGAGTCTGTGATTTTAGCCAATAAATTATGTTAGTTCCAATTTTTTTTCTTTTTGTAGCTTCTGAATGTTACAGATTAATTTGATTTCTGGATATTTTCCTCTGTTAGTCTTAAGTCTAATACTTCATTCTCTAATATTTTCTAACGGGGTATTTTAAAATTGAATTTATAAACTTACTGAATTACAGTTGCTAATATTTTTCAGTTGATTTTCTTTGGCTTTCTAAGCATCATCATCATCTAAAAATAGTGACAATTTTCGTCTCCTCTTTTCAAATCTGTATATCGCTTGTGCACTTCTCCTGTCAAATTGTATTGAGTAGCACTTCCAGAAAACCATTAGATAACAGTGGTGATAATATTCATCTTTGTCTTATTTCTGAATTTAAAGGAAACTATTATATTTTAAAAGAAATTCTAACTACTATAAATTAGGAGATAAAAGGACATTGAACCTAGGGCACATACTACTCATTTTTATAAGTTTATCTTATTTTTCTTTGATGGACTCTATTCATATTAGATTGATGCTTTCTAATCCATATCATTGGTTACTCCATCTCACTTCCTGAGACAGATTCCATTGGAAATGATCTTTTTGTTCAACACTATAATTTGATAGAAATTCAACTTTGTAATTACTAGAGAATTTGATATCCAACTTAAAATAAAATTTCTTTGGAATAAAAGGCAGCACTGACTGGATATTATACTAACAAACTTCACACAGTTGTCTTCTACAGCACCTAAGCCTGTGTCAAAATAACTCTTACACATTTCTTGACATGCAGCAGAGACAACCTCACAAACGGCTGTGAACATACAATATGATGACACTTGCACGGCCACAAATGCTCCTGTTAGGCAGAAGATTAAAATTCAGGTGCTGAAATGCACTTTGCATCCTAAACGTTGTAAGGTTACCCTAACTATGCACATTTTGCTTATATTTAAAAATTTTAAAATCCAGTGTGTTGAATTATTGAGTTTAATTCTCTAACTCAGACAACAACCAGTGGAAGATGCCTTCTAATTCCTTCTACAGAGGCTGTCAAATGAGAAATCAACTCTTCCCCGGAGTCAGTGCAGGTGCACAGTGTCTGAGGTCCCCTGTCCACCGTGCATCTCCCTGAGCACGACATCAATCAATTGCTCACAGCAGCAGAGCCTTCCTTAAGCTGTATAACCTCATAGGATATTTGAGATGGAAGAGAGGAAAACACACCTTCCCTGACTCCTCAGCATACACTGCTGCACGCTGCAAAGTTGGAAGATGAAAATCTGGAAGTTACGTGCTATAGTTATATATTATTATCATTTGATTATTAAATACTTATAAAATTATTATTGAGAGAAGCATGAACTATTCTTTTGAAGTAGTACCTCAAATGCTATGATCAATGTGTGTGATTAAACCATGTTTTTCAATTTATACGTTAGAATTATAAAAACAGTAGATTAAACCTTACTTTAAAGGACAAGGAAATGTGATAACTTGAGGCCAAGTTTTCTAAAATGAGCAATCTCTACATTGAAAATTATCAGAAGAGAGAAAAATGCTTTTTACCCAGGTCCTGGACAAGATTACACGGGTCATTTTGTCTAGTTCTTTCCTTTAAGGAACTACTACTTTTTATGCAAAATATCATTATTACATTGCAATATGTTCACAGGTTCAAGTCATAGAGATTTTACTCAATGCTGAGATACTGTCCTATTTTTTGACTTAAACAAAAAAAATATTCTCCAATCACACTCAGTATGTAACTAACTGAGTTACATACTCATTTCTTGTCATTGTTATTTTGGGCACTTCACATTAGTCACATGTTGTAATCTTTTCTGAAGCTCTAATATTTACTGATCCCATGTTAAAAGTTTGTATCTAATTATCCACATCATTTATATTTATGTTTTATACATAATGCCTAAAACAGAAATTAATATTCATAAACAAAGAAGAGCTATTTGCATACGCATGAATGTCATCCTTTTTATGATGCTAATACAAACTTTAATTTATTGAAAGATAGGAAATTAAGAGCTCCAAAACAATCATTCTGTGAACATACTAAAATGCAAGAAATATACTCCATATGCACTTGTAGCAGTTAGCCTGTTTTCTGTTACTGCTGGGCACTAATGACTTTGAGAAGCAAAATTTAAAAGACCTTCGAGAAAACAAATATTATATTTGGCCACGTAACTGCAAAGAGTGACACGTACAGTGATGTGAATAACCTTTGGAAACAATTATTCTGTTTGATGTTGTCCTAGATCCCTGAACAGAGGGTAGGAGCTCTGAGTCAGCCACCCGGTCCTAATGGGCAAGGCACTTAACACTTTCGGACTTGTTTTCTCAGCTCTAAAATGAGAGAGAGAGAGTGTGTATGTGTGTGTGTGTGTGTGTGTGTGTGTGTGTGTGTATCTGGGGATCTAACAGAGCAACCTTACTAAATAACGTTATGAGCAATTTCTAGTTCTAACCTTTCGTGCCTATGGGGCTGATTACATTCTGGACTCTGGTTGCTCCACACACTCTAATTTGGCAATTGGATTCACTCCCATGATCCCAATCTTACCACCAATCCTGAACTCTTGATTCATATTATAACTACTCCTGAACATCTCAACTGGGATGGTCACTTGGTCATTCTTTCATTTATTCAACACATTATTTGTTATTTTATTTTTTAATTTTCATTTCGTATTTACCATATGCCACATCACAGGGCTTAAACGGAAAGGAAGATTTAAAAAGGTGTCTACTTTCACAAAATGTATAATTTTCTAAGATTCATTATGTCCCAAAACAAATTTCTCTCTGAAATCTGTGTTTTGTCCTATATTCCCATTATTTAATTAAAGCCCCCAAACCATATCTCAGTTTAAGACATCCCCTGAGTCATGGGACCATGAAGGCTTTGGCCACTCCTTTACATTCAGTCCTCAAGTCTTAGGATTTCTGTCTTAGAAATAATGTCCCTACATCGCTGTCATTGCTCTAGGACACTTAATGACTTCTATTCAACAAACCTGCACTAATGCATTATTAACGCATCTAATTTGTTAATATCATTCTTGCTAAAGATTCGCAGTCATTATAAATTTTCATTTCCACACATATATCATTTCACATTTAAAACAAACTGAACCCTCAATTCTTTCTCTAACCTTACAGAAAGAATCATAGTTTCAGGACTTCAGATGTTTAGTTTTCCAACATGAAAAATTCTAAGATTAGCAAAGACACTTTATCATATCTACATACTTATCCAAAACTAACTGTTTTAATGAAAATTTGATTTATGTTTGCAACATGACATGTAAACTATAAGCCATAAAGAACAGTGATCATAAAAATGGATGAGCAAAATCTATACAGTATGGAGCATATAAAACTTACAGTTTACTAACATGGGGCTGTTTTTCATACTTATTACTCATACATAACTTTTTGTTGCTGGTAATGTATCTCAAATTTTACTGTCAAAGACTATTTTCAAATAAAAGGGGAGAAATATTAAGATACGTATCCATATAAATGTATGAAAATTAGCTGTTATATATTTTGAATAGCTCATGGTAAATGATAGCTGGTGGGAGTCAAAATGTGAAAAGAAAAGGTAAATTTGTTCCACTTGATGAGTTCTCTAAACGTCGTTTCATTTAAACAAATCATATAAGCAGTGTTCTTTTTCTTTATCCATATCTCTTAAAGTTTTCTTCTGAAAATATTTAAATAAACATCAAAATGTGGGTAGTTGAGGGGAGAATAAAATAAAGAAAAAGAAACATATTTGAATTCTAGAACTGAAAGGACTTCAGAAGAGGCTTTCTCAACTTGTGGTATCACAGTTGCTACACAAAGTGGTTAAAAACATGAACTACCAAACAGAACTCACAGGGTGTGTGTTGGTAGCTCTCGGCTGAGGTCAAGGAATCTTTATTTTTATACAGTTGTCCAGGTTATTCGCATATGGCTGGTTTATGAATTAGCATTTGGGACGCTGATAGAGCCCACCTTATTCTTTTGCCAGAGGAATATGGAAGCTCCCAGGTCAAGGGCATTTTCAGGGTCACTTACTTACTTTGTGAAAGAGAGCACGAATTTAGCAGAAACTAAAAGAACAATAAGCTGGTCTTACACCCTGGCTAGGAATTCTACTCCTTCAAAGATGAGGTACAGAAAGCGTCCTGGAGAGCAGACCACTCATATTAACCTATTTAACATACTGTTTTACAGGGAGGGGAAAATAGCATGTAGGAGGAAATGGGCATGTATGGACCGCCTACATTTTTTTTTTTTGGCCAGCTGTATTATATTACACGTTCTACCAAAATATTGCCCAATAATTCTGACGGGTAAGTGTTCTGACATTACTACCCAACCCACTCAAATCAGGAATCTGAAGTTCAAGAATATTGAGTAAATTTACAAAAGCAAGTGAACTGATAAGGTCTAGGATACAAGGTTAGATTTCCCTGGCCAGAAAGCCTGGGCTATTTCCATTAGGCTAAAAATATTTTTAAATTTAAGTGTCATGTACATTCCACATTTTGATTGACATTATTATTTCTTCAAAAGTGCTTTTTCCCTCTTTACCTGTGATCTGGATTCTGCCTTGCCACCTCTTCAAGGATGATGCTTTGTCCATCTTTCCTGTCTTTCTGTCTTCAACTCTCCTCTGCTTAGCCTTTAATTCATCATATCAACATGTCCCACACTTTTGCCTGACCTACTCATTTTCAAACTGTTCTTAGGACCCCTAACTTCCAGGAAAGGTCAAGAATATGGGTCTCCACCTCCAGTGAATAGGGCAGTTCCGTTTTTGTTCTGTTTTATACATTAAGGTGACATAATATTTCATGAACAAAATTCTGTGAATAAAAGAAAGTTGGAAAATCCACATAGTTTTAATAAAAATATTAGAACCCTACTTTAGATCAGCTTTACAACCAGTACTTTCCTGTGTTAAATATTAAAATATATTTCAAGACCAAAACAAATCAAACTATTGTGTTTCTAGCATAACAAAAATCTATCAGTACAAAAGAAACAACACACTTTGGAGGCATTTCCTGTTGTAGAAAGAGACTAAAGTGATACTCCACACCAAGAAGAGAGAATTATCATTACCTGGTTACATTGACAGGTTAATTCTGTTTCGTGGTTTGTGTGGTTCCTGGCTGCTTAAGGATAACCTGGTACCAAACCAACCTAAGGACTTCATTTGCCATCATCTCTAGAGCTAGAGGATGTCAGGGGAGGACTATTTTACTATCACCTTTGAATAGGCCGTGAACTCTGATCACCCTCTGACCATAACAGACACCCACCTCTGAGCCCTCCTCACACACCCACAGTTAACGACATCACCATGTGGGGTAGACAATAGCTGCTACAGAATACCAAAAGCCTGGGATGTGGAAGATTACGTATGCATTAGAATTAAACTCAAGTCATGTCCATGCTAGGTCCTCCAATGAGGGCATCGCTGAAATTTTAAACTTTGCCTTATGTCTGAAACAATATGCTGAAGAGTATTATCTATATTGAAGACTGAAAACTTGGTCACAGGTGTCCCACTGCTCAATACTTTGCATTCAATAATGATCCTATGGTTCTCTTACTCCAAGGGCCTTAGAACCTGCTTATGCCACTCAGTTCTAAATTCCAAAATGTCTTTATTATCTAAATTAAGTGTGCTGTGATTGCAAAAGCCTTGGTAGTTTTCTTCCCCACTGTCACCATGCTAGAGATTGTATAATACAACATTGACCCCATTGTGATTTAAGACGAAGGAAGAATTTTGAATCGATATCACTATGTATATTTAGATTCTTGTAAAAACGTTAGGGACTTGAGGCCACGCTTTTATACAAACTGGGGTTAGGATCAAGCTTAGAATACACCTGTCCTTCATGTGTCCACAGGGCTGAGTGAAGTTGGAGCTTCTGGTTTGGTTATTGGATTTTCTGACTTTAGAGGAATTTTAAATTTGACATTTGAAGTTCGCCCTTAAAATAGATGAAGTTTGAAAAATTTAAGGCTTAAAATTTTTTTTGAAAAATTTAGTGCACAAAGGAGTAATCATTTTTGGCCTTGAGAGGAACAGAGTGGTGGTTTTTTTTTTTTTTTGTGAGGAGGATTGTCCCTGAGGTAACACCTGTGCCAATCTTCCTCTATTTTGTATGTGGGACGCTGCCACAGCATAGCTTGATGAGTGATGTGTAGGTCTGTGCCCAGGATCTGAACCCCCAGACCCTGGGCTGCTGAGCAGAGCATGTGAACTCAACCACTATGCCACTGGGCCGGCCCCCTGAAGTGATTTTTATTCTAATTTATGAAGCTTTTCTTTACTCTTCCTCCTCTACTTATGTTGCACAGTGGTGGTTGAGTTTCTGAAAGGACTAAATAAGGAAGTAGTTGATAAAGAAGGGACAGGAAGTAAAGAAGGAACAAGGCTTACCAGCTGATTCTGAAGACATTTCTCTTAAAGGTGAAGGATAAGCATTGTTTGTTACCACCAGGCAGTGTGACCACTTCACGGCAGAAATGGGTGCTTAAAATATTAGTGCTGTATTTTTTTTTCAGAAAGTGTAAAGAATGGGGTAAAGTCATTGTTGTACATCACGATCTCTTTATACCTGTGAGGTAATTAGTAAAAAAGCTTCATGGACTTGAAATTTTTCTTAGCTTTTGTTTCTATTTTTTATCATTTTCAATTTATTAATTGGAATTTTGCAGAAAGCAAAATTTTTATTAGCATAACACTATATTAATCAAGAATATTTACCTGAAAATTTCATGAAAATTTCAGTGTACCAGGCAGTGTTCTAAACACCTCAAATCGACCTGACCAGTAGACTATTTTTGTGTAATTTTTTAATCTAAAGCGTGTAGATGAACAAACTGAAGTGTTCAGAGATTAAGCGGTTTGCCTGAGGTCATACAGCAAGTAAATATTGGAGGCAGGATTTTAGCCAGAAATATAGCTCCAGAGTAGATGCTTAAAAGCATTGAATAACTCCTTGACTATATGAATTTACCTTGTGGACTGAATGTGAAGTAAAAAATCAATACTATTGAGGAGCTTTCACTTTATAGTGCCATTTCACAAACAGCCATGGAAAGTTCCTAGGATGGAGGAGAAGAAATGATTTGTCAGGAGGGAAGCATAGAAATCTAACCTAATAGGGGGACTGACTTGAAGAGATCCAAGAACCAGGATGAATTTCACAAATATTAGTAGCGTTTTTCCTGGCAGTCCTCCCATTGTCTTTGCTCCCTTTTCTGAACTAAAGCAGCAAAAGACTCTGATCCTACCCGATCTGATCCACTTTGCCCCCTCTTGACTTCTTCCTGGTTGAATGGTTTTGAGGAGTAAAGTTGGCAGGTTCAAATCCAAGCTCAAACTAATTTCCCTCTTTGTAAAATGGCAGCAGTGCTGGTATCCACAACAGGGTGTTGGAGGGGTCAGTGCCATATTCCGTATATTGTTTAGCACAGAGCCTGGGACAGAGTAAATAGTGTCACCTATTAGTGTTGATCTTAATATTCGTACTCTTTTTCCTTCTTCCACAACTCTTTGCCTTCTCCCCCTCCTCTCCCCCCTCCCTAGCTTCTACATCATCTTTATGATATTTAAGCTCATTTTAAATTGAAGATTATCATTAGCTGTTTTTCACTCTCACCTAGATTGAGGTCTTTTCATTGTTTATGAGAAAATAATCTTCTATCTTAGCTGAAAATCTTTTGAGAAATAGCAAAATGTGTCTTTGAACTATTGGGCTAGGGAAGCTTTGTCAGGAAGTACCTTGTGAATCAGTACTCTTGGACAAATAAACAGACATATTCTATCTTGAAATGGAAGGCTGTCTCATTCAGATTTGGAGTTAAACAGAGGAGAAGAGGGGCTAGCATTTCCAGATGCTCTGTGTTTGGGGCTGGACAAACATGCTCATAAACAGTCTCATTTAAAATTCCCAATGATGGGTAAACGCATCATCATCCTCATGTTACAGATGTGGACTGTGAAACTTAGAGATGATAAATCACTTGCCCAGGGACCACGTGTCTCTATTTGACTAAAAGTTCATGGTCTTTCTATGGCTTAAAAGAGTATACTTGAATGGATATCAAGACAATACAAAATAGACTGGTGACTGAGAACAGATAATCCAATGAAAGAAAAGGCACAGAAAACATCACTCAAATGAAAATAAGTCCTTTGCAAAAAGTAAAACTGGTTTTGCAGAATGCCCTGAGCTGAAAATAAATAAATAAAAAGAA
Source organism: Equus przewalskii (assembly GCF_037783145.1). Classification (NCBI taxonomy): domain Eukaryota; kingdom Metazoa; phylum Chordata; class Mammalia; order Perissodactyla; family Equidae; genus Equus; species Equus przewalskii. The sequence goes on from NC_091850.1 coordinate 21,756,597, forward strand.
TTTGTAATCTTCAAAATTTTGCACCCTACAACTGTGCAGTATGTTCTTCAGAGCTGAAATTACAGAATTATTTTAATGTTGTCACTATTTACTGATGCATCTATTTGTGGAAAAATGATCGTCCAGATAACCAGCACCCAGAGCTCCCTTCACAACTACAACCATCACCAGCATTCTTCCCTTTAAACTAGTATTCTGTACTCTCTTTCCCCTTTCAAGCTGGTTCTTGTCCTTAATTGTTCCAATTTTTATTCCCTCTCTTATCTCTTCTCCCATCCTTATCCCAGGACGAGCCCGAGAAAACCTATAAAATAAATACTTCAAAATAAGTACAACACTTGGCCATGCTTGCCTACATTTTCTTAAGAAACAAACCTTACCAGAATTTTCCAAATGTAACCAGAACTTTCCCCTCCAGATTCAGGAGTACCATTTGCTAATTCTATGAAAGGATATGGATGGCATTGCTCTCTTGTGCCCAGCCCTTTTAGTCTTGGGATCGAGCATTATTTTGCTCTTCCCCCATACCCTTTGTAGTTAATATTGTTTACTTGCCTCATACATTCTCCTGTCAGAGGATGCTGGCATACATTTAAAGCTCCTTACTTCTTATGAAGATGTGTGTCTGTTTAGAGCATAAGTATTTGCAGGCACTATCATGCACATAAAATTTGTTTTCTGTCTTGTGTTGTCTGACCATTGTCAGCGTAACTGTGTTAATCTTTTTGCCTCCAACTGGACAATTGCAAATCCTTATTCATTGCCTCTATATACCAGGACAGTAGGGCCCGACTAGACTATGGGTTCTCCTGCAGAATCTGGCACAAAGCTGGACATGTGGCAGTTGAAATATGTAAAAATATATATGTTGTTAATTAATTCATTGAAATTATGATTGAAACCCAAGCAAACGACAGCCTATCTTCATAGCCACAGAGAATAGTTTCGTTAAATCATCAGTTTTGTCTATACCCAGTATGTGAACAGAAACTGAATTGTATTCGTTTTTTGAAGCATGTATTATAAGACAGTAGGATGAATTTCTCTATACTTTCATCACAATTACCAGCCATAAATGTAGCTTTGGAAGTCAAATTAATACTCACAAACTGTAGTTCATTGATGTATAAGTCAGTAAGCATGCATTTATTTATTCATTTAACAAGCATTTACAACACTCCTTATGAGCGTCAAGCATGGACTATGGATATTAAGGACAGAGGGACAGAAAGATGCATTCGTTGTCTCAAGTATCTCACATTCTATGGGTAAGCCAGATGCTATATAAACAGATAATTTCAATAATGTGTTATAATTATTAATATAGAGATATGTGCAACAGACTATGAAGGAGTAAAATGAAATATCAAATTTTCTCCTTTACCATAGAGTGGAAATCAGAGAGACTCAACAGATTAGCCAGTGCTGAGCTGACACTCAAAGTGAGGACTAGGAGTTCAGATGTGAGGCAAGGTGGGCAGTGGCCTTCTGGGAGAGGGCGAAGCATGGGGAGCCTCTCAGACGCAGGAGATATTATTGCAAGTAAAGGCAGCCGCCATTATTTTCCAAGGTTGGAGTGTCAGGTAAGTGGGGAAAGTCGTGGGAAGTGATGTGAGGCAAGCAGCAGGACCAGGAAGTGGGCAGCCTTGTGAGCCATGGGGGAGTTCGAACAGATGCTTTGAATGGTGGCAAGACATTGAAGAATTTAAAGTGGAGGCATGGCAAGACCTCCTTTGAAAAAGCAGAGGAAGAATTGTGAGGCACCAACTCTGGAAGCTGGGGAGACCTGTGAAGGGTTGAACAGTGCTGATGAATGTGGGTTCTTCTCCACGCTGGGGCAAAATCATAGCCCCACTGTCTTCGGAGAGCTTCTACTGGCTCCCGACCACTCCCGAAACATTGAAAAGGAAAACAAATCATTTATGCTTAAGTAAATAAAAGAGCTTTAAAAAGCTTTAAAAATTATGTAATTATCTTCAATTGGTGATTATCAGGTATTTTAAGAAAAACAAGAATTTGGTTTTTTTGGCTTTTCTCTTAGGTTTACAAAGAAAACACTGTGATTTGACATTTTTTGAGATATCTCTGCTTCAGTTTAATGTTGTGTATATGTTTTTTAATTTAGACATAAGTTTTCTGAGAAAGAATCAGCTGTGTGGAAATAAAGCTTTTTTTGGCATTTTCTTTATAGGTCATATTCTCTCTATTAATGAATTTGAGAGATTTGCCACCAGGAGGTTGTCATTTAGTTGGCTACATTTGGACAGCCCATTAATGCTTTATCAGTCAGTTTTCAGTTAAGAAAATAGAAAACACCCCAAAGATATCAAATAGAATGGTATCTTTTGTGGGGAATAGTTGTTGACACATCATGGCAAAGCTTGCACAGTCAGAGGTCAGAGAAACCCACTTCCAGCTTTCTGGAAATCAGGCAGCTATAGGAATTTCAAGAAACCACACCTGCTGTGCTCACTGCCTATAGTACTTAGCTGGGGATTTGCAGAAAGCCTGGAATCTGCTGACAAGTCACCTATCTGTTCTCAACTGAAGTTCAAGCAGGTACCCACCACTATCGAAGCAGTAGTGATGTCATCTTTTCTTCCACCTTCTCAACCACTCATGCCTCTCAGTGGTGAAACCTAAGTTGGCAATGGCAAGAGAGTCAATCGAATGTAATTTCCGGGTTTCCTGCCTTGCCATACAAAGGACATGTGTAGAAAGAATGAGAGTGGTGTTTGCTGGCAACGGACACGCCGGGTCACATGGTAGCCATTCTGGGGGTCATTCAAATGGCATTTTCTCACCCTGGGGCCCAAGTAAAGTGGCCTATGAGTAACAAGAGAATCTCAAGGGACAGAAAATGAATAGATCTAGTGAAGTTTGAACACTTAATAAGTACAAGGATATAATAATTAAGACTAATTGTAACAGTTTAATCACTCATGAAGACTAATTTAAGAATTATTTCTGAATATTGATATTCAGCTTGAATATCGATAAATTCCATTTCCAGCTTTTAGCTTGTGACTACTTAATAAAACAAGCTGAATTTCATCTGAAAAAAATTTCCACTAATCTGTCAGTTAAAAGAGGCATCGAGCAAAATATCAATTATTTTAGAAATATATAAATACAATTTATAATGAAAGTGTTATAGGTACTGCATGCAAAGAACTAGGTTTTTCAAGGCTGATTTTGAGGTTTTTATTATTTCAAAATTTAATTACTAGACATCTTCCATTTAGACATGTTTTCTCATTCCTTATTGTTTTTAGCCTTCAGAGCTAAATTAAACAATAAAGATTTTGTTAATGATGAAATAGGTAGGCTCTCTAAAATTATTTTTCTCATATACATATAATTAGAAAATACTGAATTTTTCTGTTAAACTTAAATTGAAAGAAATTATACATAAATGGGATATTAGTTGCTTTTTCTACACATTAGCTAATTATTTCTTCTTATATTGAAAATAGAATGTCTTCTATTTTTATTTAGATTGTAAAACCCCTTAAGCGCAATACAACATAAACTGTGGCTAATATCATGGAAATAACTTCCACAAATATGATTCTAATTACGCCCCTCAGCATTTAACAGGAAAATGAAGTCCTTATTATAGGAAGGAAGTAATGATAGTGTTAAAACTGTAGTTCCTATTGCCGGAATAATAATAATAATAATAATGATAATAAATCTTAGTTGCAATGATGAAACTCAATAATTTCTAAAATTTGTGTTCCATCTAAATCCCACAATTTAAGTGCTTATTTTTCAGCATCATTTAAATAATAGTAATCAAATCTAAAAGTAATTAATTATCTGTAAAATTCTAACCAAAATAATACAATTCTATTATTATATTACTTGCTTCATAGGACTCTTACAATAATAAAATAAAGTATTCGATGAATACTGTTGTTGTTACTCTTGCTGCTAAAGAGGGACCATTTAATGATTCTTTGAATGAAGAGAAAATTACAAAATGCGTGCCATTGATCTGAGAAAAAAATTAGAAAACAAATTTTAAAAACTAGAAAAATTATTTATATATTGCATTTAATACTAATTCCTCTAAGAAGCAGATTTATTGACATTTCTGATTTCATTTCATGACTCAGGCTTATTGTACCTCATAATCAAACCCTTGCTATTTAGGAAGTTTTTCTAGTGGTTCTAAGAATGTAGGATAAGTATTTGCCTATATAAATTTTAGTCGCCACCATCAAAAAGTTACATGATTATGGCAAATTTTGAGGTGAATATGCAAGTCCATTTATTGTTTTCCCATATGCATATATTATACATGCACATATACATTTGCACGTACAACTTATGTTCATTGTCAAGCACTATTTTAGCCATTTGGAACACAAGGATACCCTGCCAATTGGAAACATACTATCTAGTAGAAATTGGACTAAGTGAATCGTTACAATGTAATATGATAAGTTTAATTAGAGAAGATGAAATTAATACTATTTGAAAAAGTCAGGATTAGAATATTTGATCTAAGTTTGAGTAGATATTTATACTGAGGTCAAAAGAAGGCATTCTCAATGGAGAAAATTGCACTAAAAAAATTCGTAGTTTGGGGGCCAATCCTGGTGGCCTAGTGGTTAAGCTAGATATGCTCTGCTTCAGTGGCCCAGGTTTGGTTCCTGGGTGCAGACCTACACCACTCATCAATGACTATGTTGTGGTAGTGGCCCACATACAAAATATAGGAAGATTTTCAACATATGTTAGCTCAGGGTGAATCTTCCTCAGCAAAAACAAAACAAAACAAAACACAAACATAGTTTGGGCAATATCTTGATACGTATTAAGGAACGGTAAAGTTAAGGATAATTAAGATTTTAGTCAAGAAAACAATGAGAAAGGGGGTGAAGAGATAAGTTGAAGCCCAATTGTGGAGAAAAAATATTTATTGGCCATGGTTGTAATGCAGAGAGTAAAACCAGGGTAACACTATTACATGGCACACTCTTATTTAAGTTGAAATTATTGGGCTATAATTATTAGAGTACAGATTTAAGACTTTACAATAAATATCCAAGAACCAATAATATCTGCAATGCTATTTTCACTGTCTACTTTGCTCATTGAGTTAGTGGCTATAATGAAGTAGGAGCTCTGCTAAGAACTAGAGATACTTAGGGGGTACCTTTTAATGGAGGCTAAAAAATAATTGGTACGAATATGCTCTATTGGAGCTTAAAGTTTAATGGTGGGACAGGCATTGGTAAAATATTCAGACACACAGCTCTACAACCATAATTGTGAAAATGACAATGGTGAAAATGTATAAGGCTCTTTAATAATAAGTAACATAGGGACATGACTCAGGTGTGAGGTCCAGAAAGTACTCTCTGAGTGAGCGACATTTAAGATAAATCTAAAATATTATTAGGAGTTATGCAGGCCAATAAAAAGGAGAGGATGGAAGGAAAGAAAGGAGGGTGTTCTAGCCAATGAGAAACTGCCTATAAGTGGAGAAGAATCCTGGTACATTGGTATAATGGAGAAAGATCAAAAAAGAAAATATGTTACCTCTATTTTGGAACACACATCAGCAAGGTGACTATCTGTGAGAGACTACCAACTAGTGAAAGTAAAACAGAACAAATCTATACAATATTAAGATTTAGATTGTGTTAACGTTTTACATGTCCTGTTGAAGACAAAACAAAAATCCATATCTTCTTTGGAAAAATATCTGTCCAGATCCTTTGCCCATTTTTTAATTGGGCTGTTTGTTTCTTTGCTGTTGAGTTGCATGAGTTCTTTATATATTTTGGATATTAACTCCTTCTCAGATATATGGTTTACAAACATCTTCTTCCAATTGTTAGGTTGTATTTTCATTTTGTTGATGATTCCCTTTGCTGTGTAGAAGATTTTTAGTTTGATGTAGTCCCATTTGTTTATTTTTTATTTTGTTTTCCTTGCCTGGTGAGACATGGTATTTGGAAAGATGCTAAGACTGATGTCAAAGAGTGTACTGCTTATGTTTTCTTCTAGGAGTTTTATGGTTTCAGGTCAGGCACATGAAAAGATGTTCAATATCACTAATTTTTTTTTTTTTTTTGAGGAAGGTTAGCCCTGACCTAACATCTGCTGCCAATCCTCCTCTTTTTGCTGAGGAAGACTGGCCCTGAGCTCACATCTGTGCCCATCTCCCTCTACTTTATATGTGGGACGCCTACCACAGCATGGCTTGTCAAGCGGTGCTATGTTCATACCTGGGATCCGAACCGGCGAACCCCGGGCCACCAAAGCAGAACGTGTGCACTTAACCACTGTGCCACCGGGCTGGCCCCAATATCACTAATTTTTAGGGAAATGCAAATCAAAACTACAATGAGATATCACCTCACATCTGTCAGAATGGCTATAATTAACAAGACAAGAAATAATATGTGTTGGAAAGGATTGGAGAAAGGGAACTCTCATACACTGCTGGTGAGAATGTAAACTGGTGCAGCCACTATGGAAAGCAGTATGGAGATTCCTGAAAAAGTGAAGACTAGAACTACCATATGATCCAGCTACTCCACTTCCGGGTATTTATCCAAAGAACATGAAAACATGAATATATAAAGATATATGCACACCTATGTTCATTGCAGCGTTATTCACAATAGCCAAGACTTGGAAACAATGGATGAATGGATAAAGATGTGGTATATATACACAATGGAATACTAATCAACTATAAAAAAAAAAAAAGATGAAATCTTGCCACTTGTGACAACATGGACGGACCTTGAGGGTATTATGCTAAGTGAAATAAGTCAGAGGGAAAACGTCAAATACTGTATGATTTCACCCATAAATAGAAGATAAAAACAACAAGAAACAATCACATAGAGACAGAGATTGGATTGGTGGTTACCAGAGGGGAAGGGGGGAGGGAAGAGGGCAAAAGGGGTGATAGGACACATGTATATGGTGATAGATGGTAATCAGCCTTTGGATGGTGAACATGATGCAATCTACACAGAAATCCAAATATGATGATGTACATCTGAAATTTATATAATGTTATAAACCAACGTTACCTCAATAAAATAAAAAAAACATAGATTCTTGAAGCTATTTCTGAGTTTATTTGTTTGATTTTACAAAATTTGTATAAAGCACTTGATATTATGTTGAGTGTTTCTCAAAGTAGAATCTAAGGGCCATCTGAAAACAACCAACAGAGAAGCTTATTGAAAATGCAGGGATTGACCCCACGGTGGAGAGTTTAAGTTCTCGCACTCCAGCTTTGGTGGCCTGGGGTTTCGCTGGTTTGGATCCTGGGTGCGGACATGGCATGGCTCATCAGGCCATGCTGAGGTGGCATCCCACATAGCACAACCAGAGGCACTCACAACTAGAGTATACAACTACGTACTGGGGGACTTTGGGGAGAAGAAGAAAAAAAAAAGATTGGCAACAGATGTTGGCTTAGGTGCCAATATTTTAAAAAAAAAAATGCATGCTATTGGGCTTCAGAGCAGACATACTGAACGAGAATCTCTGAGGTGAAACTCATACATTTGCATTTTAATAGACTTCCTTGGTCCTATTTATGCACGCTAAATTTTGAGAATCACAAATGTAGACTCGGGGGCACCTTTGCTATTTCCATGTTTCTGCCAAGATCCATAAAGAAAGAATTTCTGCTTTTCTCGCCACTTGAAGAAAGTGGGAATAAGCACTCTAGAACTCTCCATGGCCTTTACTTTCTCCCTCTTATTGGAAGAAGCATACTTTATCTGATTGGTGAAATTAGGGAAATTCTGACATCCATAGAATTCACTGACAAAAGACAAAATCACTGCATTCAAATGAAATAGGCATAAAAATGGCTCTCAGATTTTCCTTTCTCTTTAACTTCCCTGTCTCACACAGAACAACTTTTTCTTCTGTTCCAACATTCGCTTGATAAACCCACTGAGGCAGGACTTCAATCTCAATGGGGAAGTTTGCAATTTCCAGTGAAAGGATATTTAAGTTCATTTCAGAGAGAAAGGAAGGAAGCAATGTCACGCCTAATCCAGGTTTATCCCAAATCCTTGTACTGTAGGTAGTAAAGCTGTTACTTTTATTTTATTTTCTGTCTTGCAACTTGGTTCAAGATCGGGATGTGGCAGGTGAAGAATTGGTACCCCAAAACCTCCAACACAGGTTAAAAGTCAAATAAAAACCTCTACACCTTCTGGGGATTTTATCTTCAAAAAAGGAAGCATATGTGATGCTTTATTAAAGTCTATGACTATACTTTATTTAGTTTATTTATCAAGTTAATACAAGGAATATAAAATCCCTGATATTAACCCTTAGCCCCTTAGCACGATTAAACTATCAAGTACCCCTGCTGTACATGTATTGTGTTATGCCTCCTCTGTAGCAATATTGATAATAGAAGGGAGGGAATCATTAGTGAAGTAATTCAAAACAATTTTCCATAAGTGAAACCTGTGGGTTTCCAGATAGACAGGCCCAGAGAGTGGCTAGATAAAAACAGCTTGGCCCATGATTTCAAAACTTTAAATTACTGAGGTGGTGACAGGATTCTGCAAGCTTCCAGAGGCTTGGGGGAAAACAGGTCACATGCAAAGGATGAAGAATCAGAATGTGTTATGACTTCTCAACAACTCTGGGAGCTAGATGGTAATGGAGTAATGCCTTCAAAATCCTGAAGGATGATTTGCAACCTAAAATTCTGTGCATAGCCAAGCTACCAATTAAGTATGGGGTTAGAATTGAACAATGTAGGGTCTCAAGAGATCCATCTCCCATAAACCATTTCTTGGTAAGCTACTAGATAATGTTCTCCACCAAATCTATTGAGTACATCCATAAAAGGCAAGACTCTAGGTCCAGAAAACAGGAGCATTGATGCAGGCATAGACAGGATAATTGTGAGGGGAAATCACAGAATTGTAACAGTGGATCAGATGTGCAGTGAAGTTAGCCTGGACAAAAGGGCTCCACGACAAATGGCTCCAAGAAAGGGAAAATTGAACTAGTAAGTCCCCTTATGGTTGACTTTGTGGAAAATAGTACCAAAAGGTCTTGTGAGAAGAATTAGCAACAGGTATCAGGAAATTAAGCAAAAAAGAAACAAAGCAATTATTAAATCCGGAAAAAAGTAATATAGCATCTACAATCACAATACATTACAATCCTCATCCATGAATAACATTTTAATGAGTGTAAATTGCAACACTGAATATTAATCCATCAAATTTTCAGGGACAGGAGAGGAGAACTAGACACGATGGCAGGGTAAGTGGCCTAAATCATCATCTACTAGAATGCGAAAACAATCGTATGTGAAATTGATAAATCAAAGATAGCAACGTATTAAGCATTTAAAAAAACAGTGATATGTAAGTGCCAGAACGCAGAGCTAGACAAGTTAAGGTGGCTGCTCCTAGGATGGATGAAGGATGAAGTAGAGACAGTTCTTGCAGGTAACTATGTGATAGGTGTTATAGTACCATTTGAATTAGTAAATTATGCTCATGTATTCCCTTGGAAAAAATAATATTTTTCATAAAAAGGAAATTTTAAAGGCATGACTAATGTATGACAATATTAGTTAAATATAAAATGCTTAAAATTGATAATAATATCTTTATAAGTGTTTACAAACATTTCTCCTTCATCAGATTAACCAAGTTTAAAAAGACGCGTGAATGGGAGTATCAAGATTTGATGAGGATGTAAGGAAATGTTGGTGGGAATATCAAATGTTCAGAAAGACAATTTAACACAGTATATCAAGGATCCGTAATAGGTTTTTCTCTGATTTAGAGAAATTTTACTTCTTTCTCTTTGCCTGGGAGAATAAACGGACGGCTACACAGAAATCAAAGATAGCCGTTGCTTCACTGTTTAGGATTTTAACTGCAGCCTAAGCATCCACTACAGAAGACTAGTCAAATCAGGCCTTTGCTAAAATACTAACCTCATCAGTCTTTCTCGTAGAGGACTAATTAAAATGGAAATTCTCATAGCCTTTAGTTAGTCTTTTAAAATTTTCTGCACAGCACTTATCCGCATGTAGCATACTACGTGGGTTACTCATTGGTTGACCACGGTAGCCTCTTCCCACTAGACTGTAAACTCCATGTGGACAGGGACCTTTTATTTAAATTCATAATTATATCAACAATACCTAATGCTATTGTATCAATGTAGTAGACGCTTAATAAATATTTTCATTAAAATAATATAACAGAATAGTATGTAGATGCTATTTTCTGTTATTTTATTTATGATGTTATTTATGATATGATTACATTTATTGATCTGGAGATTTATTTACTATATATTAAATAAGGAAAGAAGGGTATAGCGCATGATATAGGATTTAATTTGACTTTTATAAGACTATAGATATTTTTGTGCATAGAAAAGGATAAGAATAAAATACATTATTTTATGTGTTACCATTTTGCCTATTTCATTTCCTGAACTTTTTTCTAAGGAACACATATTATATATGTAACAAAAAATAAAAATCAATTCATATTTAATTCATAAGATAACCATTATGAGTCTAGGCATTTTAGGAATGTCAATGAAATATTATACACTTTTTCCATAAATGCAGATTCCAAGTTGATTCAGTGAGTGTAACACCTTGACCTGTTGACGTGCCTCACCCTCCTGGAGACAGGAAACAATCTCTTTGTTAGACAACGTTACTGGATGGCAGCAACTTCACAATTTACAAACTGACTGCACTGGGCGGAGGGGTATGAAACGTAAATGAAAATCAATAGTCATAATCAGAGCAACAGAAAAATAGGAGCAGTTTTCTGACTAAAACCTCTTCCACCACGTCATAACAGGCTTCTACTGTACCCCAGTCAGCTACCCTTTGACGGGGCCGTTTGGTTCCTGAACTCCAGCATCCAAGACATGCAAAGCTCTTCTGAGAGAGGCAGTTCAGACCGTGATTAAGGGTGCAGACTAGGATCTAACTCCCTGGTTTCAAATTCCAGCTCTGCTGCTTATTAGCTGTGTGTTGACTTGGGTCAATTTGTGTGAATTCTCTGAGCCTCAGTCTTGCTTAACTGTAGGACTCATCGGAGTACTACTTCTTAGAGTTCTTATAAGTTATTACATGACATAAATTACCGTCAATAGTGCTTAGCACGTGTCTCTCTCTCTATATATAATATATATATTTTAGTATTTACTAATTATACTAACTATATTTACTCATTTATATGAATATATATATATCCTTACTGATACTGATAGAAGTTTACTATTTCTAACCACGTGGATGCCAAGGGCTAGTCAAGGGGTTCCCATCCTGATTTGGGTGATGATTGAGGGCAAATGTTAACATCTCATAAGGACAAGAGGATAAATATTATTGTGAAAAATTTTTTTTTGAAACAAGAAGAATTATTCACAGGAGAAAAATAAGAACACTAATAAGGTAGAAGGAAAAAAGGGCAGGGATCAAGGAGTCTAAAAGAACAGAGGTAGGATGTCTTGGAATTATTGCTATGAAGTCAAAAGTGGCAAAAACAGTTTGAGGGGAAGATATTGAGAGTGTCAGAGATTGAAAATGAAAATTTTAAGATATCTTGATTTTTTATTTTATTGAAAAACAAACCAAATATTGGAGAGATTTGTTTTTTTTGTCTGACATTATTTCTTTGAATTGGACCACACACAGGCTGGGCTACGTGCGTTACACAACTCTTTGAGCAGAGATTACATTTCTGGTAATGAAGTAGCAAACTGAGAGCTCCCTCCTTCTGAGATTTGTACTCTGTTTCTCACCCAACTCTGAATCAACAGAAGCAGCCAGGTAGTCTGGACAGGATGTGTCTTCACAGTATGAGGCTCTGTATGTTTGTTTTTGAGTCTGCCTTCAGCCTTCCATGTTCGTTTTTGGATAGTTTGATTTTTTTCCCCATCCTCATGGCCATGGTCTTAAATGCTTTAAAAGAAGGGATGGGAATGTCAACCAAAACAACTATGCTCACTATGCATTCCACATAGCAGGCTGACACTCACTTACCATTTTGCAGTATGTATCTGAGCAAGCATCGTGCCTGCAGCTTTCTAACTTGTTGATACTGGTTCTTTCTTTGAAAGAATAACTTTTAAGGTGTGTTTTTTTTTTTTCCTGATTTCTGACCAGAAAATAATTTCCTTCAGCTTGAACAGGAAACATTCTGGTTTCTGTTCTGGTGTCTGAAGATTTATTGGAAGCTCTGACATCTCTTACAACATTCCTTAATGTCTTCATACTATCTAAAATACATATTCTGGGAAGGATTGAGGCCCAGCTATGATCAATATTCTATTCAATATTCTGGACCAAAGATAAGAATTCATTGAGGAAATCTGCCATTGGAGAACTATCAACGCTGCTGGATTTTAGTGAAAGGAGCATAGCAATTAGAATGAAAATAGTGAAGTTTTATAGGAAAGTTGTTTAGACACTGTAAGTCAATTGGTTTAAAGTTTACAAGTAAATTAAAGAGAAAATAATGATTAATTTTCAGGGAGCTTGTAAGGAGGATTAAATAAAAATGTATTTAAGGTGTCCATTATTGTGGCAGACACAGTTGTCACTCTACCTACATCTGCTTAGACTCAACATATCCAGGTACACTGACTCAAAGACTTTCAACCGCAAGCACCTATGACTCTGCTTGGAGGATTTCTATGACCATTAGAGTTTTTAGGAGAGGCTCCCAGTACTTAGGTAAAGAGGATGACATCTGCTGGATGCTACTTAGCTTCTATTCTTGGCCAATCCAATGCTTAAACAATGGGTTCATGTATGGACTAGTCATGGTAGAAGGGATTAAGAGTATGCACTGGCCAACCGCGTGGGCTGTTTCTCATCAAGGCTGATTTAGCTACCACCATTTTTAACTATGTGACCTGTCAGCAGCATCAGAGACTGGCACTGAGTCTTGGTAAGGTACCATTCCTAGAGAAGTCAAGCCAGCTCCTGGGTGGCAAGATGATTCTATTGAAACTCTCCACCTACCTCAGGAGGGAGGCAGCAATTCATCTCTACTGAGATTGATAATACTCCATGCATGAGTTTTCCATCCCTGTTCACAGTCCCTGAGCCATCATTGCTATGTCACTGCTCACGGAGTGTTGTATTTACCATTATGAGATCCCGTGTAACATTTCCTTGACCAAAGGGTTCACTTTATAGTGAAGAATGTGCAACAGTGAGCACCTGGCCACAGAATCCGTTGGTTCTCTGAGTATGCGGCATCATCTAGAAACAACTGGCATGATAAAATGTTGTGTGGCTTCTTTAAGTTGCGACTGTAATTACTTGGTTGGGAAGAATGATACTGTAGGTTCAGGACACTGTCTTTCAAGATGTGATATACATTTTGTACTAGTAACGATTATGCAATGCCATGATCCTAACAGCTAGAATACTTGGATCCAATAACCAAGGGCTAGAAATACAAGTGGCCTCTTGACTTAGTGTGGGTTCCTCCAGATAATGAAACTGGGGCAAGGATCCCAAAGCAAGTCATTTACTGGAGAGTCAAAGGGCACACCAGTAGGGGTATGAAGAAGTGGATAGAGAAGGAAGGGAACCAATAAATCCTGCTCTATTACACAGGTTTCATTATGAACCTTAGGCTTTCATCTCATGGAATAACTGAACTCACGTAAAACTTATAGCTCAGAGTTATACCATCAGGAAGCGAGGGATCTGGGATAGTCATAGATAATTCCAGTCAGTAGCTTATTGGGAACTGCTGCTGGAGGCTTTAATTGATTCCCTGGCATTCAGTCAAAGAAATGAAGATGCTGGCAGCTGGAAGTCAGACTAAGCACTAGGGTATTCAAGCGAGAGTATGGGTAGGACATCAATTCCATCTGTCACATCCTCACTTCCATTTGCTGACTTGGGGAATTTATGTTTCCTGTTTGCTCAACTTTAGGATCTTCCGGATTAAAGATCCTGGTTCTACCAGTTGATACAGTAAGGGTTTCACCTAACCTAATGCCATGGCTGTGACCTCATCATTCATGATTCTTTTTGCCAGTAAATCTTGAGTTAAAAAGGGAATTACTATACTGGCAGTGGTAATTGACTACCTTTCAGAGGTAAAGTGGCCTGTATCTAATTGTGGCAGGGAGGAGTACGTCTAGAATTCAGGGAAGTCACTAGGGCAACTCTTGGTGTTTGCGCACATGGTAATAACCATGAATGGATAAAGTTAGCAATTACTACTTGACAAGAGCATAGTAACCAGGTGCTCAAAGATCTCAGTGATTTCTCCATTAGGCAAGCAACCAAGATCAGCAGAAGTGATGCCCAAGGCTGACTGGAGTCTAGAATGGTTGGCTGAGGAGGCAAGGAATGTGATTATGGCTTTGGACCCAGCTGGAGGAGTGAGGAGTGTCTCCAGTTATGTCTTGGTTTTGTTGTTGTTGCTTCATAGAAAGATGAGAGAGAGAAATATAAGAAATTATGGCATTAGTACTGAAAGTGTGTGGTGTAGTTATGAATTGACATAGGCCACAAAAGGGAAAGCATTAATGTGATTGGAACAATCGAAATTTTGTTATCAGTATAGGAAATGTTGTCCAGATAAGGTTCTTAAATAGCACAGTTAACATGTTAGCTATTATACTAGTTGAACAGTATCAAAACTTTACATATGCATATTTAACAAATACAATGATGCATGATCTGCTATCTGGAAAGGGTGGAAAGCTTTCCATTGATGTGGGTAAGCGAAGAGATTGTTGTCAGCTAGAGAAAAAACACAAAAATCGTATTTTTCTCTTCTCACATACTCCACCACTATCTTGCTGTTCATAATCTTCATGTTACAGAACACCTTAACTTCTGAAGTTATTATACAATTTCTAGTAATCAAACATAATATATTTTGACCTCTACGTAATAAATCAGTGTTCAAGCCATATTCTTTTATGTAGGACTAAATAGAAATGGGTCACTTTTAAAAGATTTTGCAGCTTTAAAGACTCCTCTCCTATGAATTCTTCTTACCTGATTTACTTGCTAATTTCCTCCCTCCATAGGGGAACCAATATTCATTTATATAGAACTTGACATAGCCATCTGGCAAAATAACTAAATCAAGAATCACCTCTGGAAATACTTTTGACGAGAATTATTTCCTAGAATGATGTTGTAATGTTATGTAATTGGCCCCCATACATTTGGTACATGACACTGTGATTTCTGCTTGTTAGTATTCTCAAGTCTATTCAGATTCCTAGCGAAACTGTGTGCAGCAGAGTGGAACGCTGTCAGTCTTTTTTGGCATCCTCTCATCTTCTGGGTTCTATATCTGACAATGCTCTGCTACTTTTCATAAGCTTCCATGGCAAATTTTTTTCGAAGTGAGTGGCTGGTTCATTCTTCCTGGTCTGTCTTAGTCCAGAAGCTCAGCTGAAACCTGTCTATCATGAGAGACCCTACTAATATTTGTAATACCAGTTATATAGCTTTCAGCATAACAGAAACACAAAGTCACCATAATATGACAACTGACAGATGGTTGGTGTGGTTCCCTGACCAGGAATGAACCCAGCTGCAGTGATGAGAGTGCCGAATCTTAACTACTAGACCGCCAGGGCTGGCATTGTGATACCAAATCCCAAAACAGGGGTAACACACTCTCTCTCACCTTCTGTCTAATGTAAGATAAAGGATAACTTAAAAAAATTTTTTACATTAAGGTTTAATGTCCAATTTGTAATTTCACATATTCAAAGATGGTATTCAAAGATCAATTAAATGAAATTCATAAAATTCAATTTGGTTACCTCGTCTTGGATTTGTGATGTATATTTCCTTAGGTATATTTTAAAGCTGCCTTACAATTTTTCAAAACAGGTGAGATATAAATTATAAGTATCTTAATATTTAATATACACAAGATTGTATGATTTCAATAAATCAAACGTCAGCCAAATAGCATATGCTGAGGATTTACAGGGTATGGAAGACCTTACTAAGAGCTGTGGAGAGATGGAAAAGAAGAGATTAATTCCTTCAAAAAACTAGACATGCAAAGATGAAATAGAGTACCTTTGACCTCAAGGAGCACATAGTCTAGTAAGAATGTCAGATAAGCATAAGAAAAGCTCTAAATATGGGATGGTAGTTAGGGTAACCCAGAGCACAGTTATGGCTCCATCTGAGCAGATCGGGGAAGGTGTTTGAGAAGATGTAGATGGTAGTGAGTCTTACCGGAATACAAGTTGGCCAGGAAAAGATACGGGAGAATGATATTCACTTTGGAGGACTTTCAGGGAAAACACTTGGATTTACGAGAAAGAAGGCAGATTTAGATCATGAGATGTTCTCTGATAGGACTGGAGCATGGGAGCCTGTTGGTGGGTTAGTGGAAATGAGTCTCAGCAGGCAGGCAGTGGTGGAATTTCTTTGTAAGATTCCTCCATTATCCTCAAAAAATTATGTGATATTTTAATTCTTTTATCTAATTACCACATTTTGTTTTAATATAAAACTGGTTTTCCACACAAATATTTGATTCATATGGGAGATCCCAGATCTACAAAATATTTTTATTGTATCAGGTATATCCATCATATCTCCAAATGCCTTTGAGAGACTGAGAAGCAGAAAAACATAAAAGCCTCAAAATAAATGAGAACACCTAAGAGTTACTTGAGTTACACAAATGAAATGGGCTGTAATTATTGGTTAGTCCTAGGAAATTTACCAGTGAACTTTTCCGGCTATGTCTACACACTATGGAGAATTCCTTTTGGCTGAGTATTGTATCAATTGGGATTCCGCTGTTGATTTCTTAGGCATTGCCTCAGTAACTCTAAATTGGTTCCAACCATGTACTTACATCATGAAGAGCTTTTATAATATTCTAGGGAAAAAGATACATATTATGCTAAAAGAATAATAAAATTTCTGAAATGATGTTGGTCACAATGTAATGCAATTCATTTTCTTTGTATTGTCAAAATACCAAAGTCAGCTGTTGTCATGGAAGGATAAAAGTACATTGTGTTCTCAGAATAAAGTCAGGATCTGAACAATTTTTGTTGTTGTTGACCAATGAACAATAGGCTTTTGAGGACATTTACTTTGCTGAAAGAATAGGGGAGTTTAGTCAAATCTGTTGTGTCAAGGAAAAACTAAAATATTTGTGAAAATGCATCAGGCCAGGAATTCAGGTATCCAGCTGTTTTCTTCAACAAGCTGATATTATGCTACTGGATTTCGTGAGTGAAATAATCACCCTTTTGTATTTTCTCAATCAGTTCAAAAGACTGATCTTATGGTAGTTTATACCTCTTAGAACAGTAATAAAATGTTCTCAAAGCCTATTTTCAAGATGAAAATTCTTGATATAAATTTGCAGAATTGATAATATATATAGGATATCTAGCTCTTAAGATGAAATTTTATGTTTAAAAGTTTCCCTCATCTTTCCTTATAGAAATGTATCAGATGATAATTAAATTATTAACATTTTTTAAATGGCATTAAACTTTTTGTTTTGTATTGTCAGAATAAAAATGCACAATTATATTAGATTCCAGAAACATTGGTCCCTGAAGGGCCATTCTTGGAAGCACTGAAAACGAAAAAAAGACACAGAAGGTGTTCTCCGAGCTGCTCTGATTCTTCTGGGGTCTCTTTCAACTCCAGGTGACTGATTGAATCCACCATCAAAGTCTTCCCAACCAGCAGATGTCAAGACAGCAATACCATACCAGAACCAATTTTTTACAACGGCATAAAACTTAGAGTTGACATCATGAAATGTGAATTGGTATTATATAAGACTACAAAAATTGATTAAATAGGTATTTTATTTGTAATAATGGCACTTATTCAATGTTTCAATTTTCAATTTATTCAATCAAACTTATATCAATGTTATCAAACTGAATAGTCCGAATGCCTTCTAGTCTTTAGGAAAAATAAGCATACTTTTATTTTCTTTACAACACACTAAAAAAATAGAATTAGATAAATTGAGTTCAACTCTCATTTTATGACTAAGCAAGTTATTATCATTACTCATATAGTCACTCATTTAGTCACAACAAACTTCCTGATGGGTTTACTGATGACCAGACACTGTGCTAAGGGCAATACAAAGTCAAATTAGACAGGTGCTTCTGCAATTGGGGCTTACTTAAACTCTTCAAGCCTCACTTATCTAATCTGCAATATGAGATATTTTTTTCCTTTTCCCTAGTAATAAAGATGTAGGCAATCTTGACTATATTAAAAGTGGTTAAATTAGATGTATTCATATTTACACATGAGCTCACACACAGTCAATATATAATTTTTTTCTCAAAATTTTTGAATTCTACAAAATGATTTTACCTGTGTCCTTAACCAAATAACATTTTCCACATGCATTTGGAGAGAAAAAATTGGTTAATAGTATCACAACATGTAACTTCAAATCCAGGGTAGGTAGATTCACAGGTTTTGGGGAGTCACTTGGCTGTTTTTTTTTAGAGGTGGGTAAATGTGTTTCATGTATGAAGATAGAAATATTTTTTCCTGGGAAGCATCTACTACTGCATTGGAATTGGTCTCCTACCTCCTGGGATAAAAAAGCAGATGCTTAACTCACTCTACATTCACAGTACCTAGGTTTATCCAACACTGACCTAGTTGTCAGCTGGGGCTTTAGAAGTGGCTTTATGTTTGAAAGTGGATAGGAAACTGAACAGAAACAGAGTGAGTCTTTATGACCCTTTGAAGAAAGTAATTCACACCTATGGACAAGTCAAAACTACCCACGTATAGGGCACATTGACTCAAAGACAGCAGTTTGAGTCATCCTCTGTCTAATAATAGCTAATCAGAGCCTCCTAAGAGTAAGATGATAAGACAGAAGAATGGATTTATGAGCACTGATGAGGAAAGCAGATTACAAACCTTCACTTCTGAGATATCTATAGCCCGGGTCACCATCAATGTCCAACAAAATATCCATAGAGCTCTTTCTTATTTCTTTTTGCCTCAGAATAGTAACACAAAACTTTATCTAATTTAGCATAAACACTAACAGGAATATGTCTGATATTATATGTGGCCTACAGATCAAAGGCTATCCCTATAGTTACTCTGATCTCCTCTCTTCCGAATTCTTTGAAAACTATTGCTTCTAAAACCTTTCTTATTATTTCACCAATCTGCATGGTCATCATCTTGTCTTATTTTCTCTCTATCACCATATACCATCAATGGGTGTGGTGACCCCACTAGTTATTCAAATTTCACAAGAGAGCTGTGTATCTCAAATCTATCTTTGTGGTCTGGTCCTCTTTACCGAGCATAGGATCCAGATTTTCAACTGCTCACTGGTAATTTCCACAATGATGGCCAAGCAGCATTTCAAATTCAACCTAGAGATAAACTCAATATCTTAACCTCATCACCCAAGATTGTGCTCTTGTTTGTTTTTAACTCACTTAATGACATACGTATGATGTAAATGACCCTTAGCAGTAACTACAGGAACACTCCAACATCCATATATTCAGTTCTTAAATATTAGACTCTCTAATTTCCAATTCTTCCTTGTTTACATGGAATATTTCCTAATTTGGTTTAAATTATTTTTCTGAAATATAATTTAGATCACATTTTACAATGATACTCTTCTGTCCTGGAATACTGTGCTATGATCCTTAGTAGAGCCTCAACTTTTGGCATTGTTCCAGGTACACAGCTAAAATTTGGAAAATGCTATTTTAACAAATTAATCTTTCTATCTTCCTTATGTGCTTTTAGTGTTAAGGACAAAATCAAATATTGATGCTTCGTATTCTACTCCAAAAGAGGAAAAGAAAAGGAATTTAAAATTAACATTTGGGATCTCTTTCTTGACTACTGAGTACGAAATGACCCATTAATGGAACCACCAACGATTTCATAAGGATAAGTGAGAAAGGAATTCAAAGAGTAGGTGTGAAAGGAGAATCTACCATCCACACTCAGAAAATAAGTTTTTGTATATCTTTCTGGGGAAAATCAAACTCATTATAAGATTGTCCCATAAGAACAGTTCGTTATTAACAGACATTGAAGATATTGCCTCAGATGAGTCAATGAACGCACATCTTCTGACTTCAATTTTGAATAGAATTCATCGCTCATAACATACTCAGCACTTTTATAAATGCTCTATATACGAAAGATGTATTTATAGGCAATGTAAAAGAATTCATCCTCTCTTTACTTTAATTAAGAAAGCCAAGTAGAGATTAAATTAAATCTGATTTGCATGACATGTTACTTGCTACATCTTGAACAAGGTACACAAACAAAATGTGATCTTGAAAAAGGACCAAATTGCCATTTTCCAAAATAAAGGAACAGGTTAAAGCATGATAGTAGTCAAACCCTTTAACACTTTAATAACAAAACTTATCTGTCCTTTAAAGACAATTCAATCGATTTGAACTGATGTCACATTTGGTCTGACCAGTGCTTCTGCTCTCTCTTCCATAAGAAAACATATGCTACCGCTAACAGCCAGTTTCAGATGTTTCTTACCCATGTACCTCTTCCCCAACAGCCTGTAACCACTTCAGAGCTGGTTCAGTCTTATCCTCAAAAGATATCCTCTCCTCTCATTACCAGGTTAATACTTTCTCAGTATTCACAGGGAGAGTTGCTCCAGATATATCTGATATGATGGATGGAAGCAGACCAGGATTCAGGGGCTAATGGAAAATCTAATATGAATCCTGCCTCCCTGGAGAAATATAGTATTATGATAATACAATACAATGAAATAAGCTTTTATTTTTCCTTTTAGTATATCATGTGGTATAGTGCCTAATATTCTGAGAATGGACCCAAACTTACTGAGTGAAAGCCTTCTGGGAGCAAAATCCCTACTGTCAACCAGTTGTTTCAAGGGCATATTCCAAACATGGGACATGTACATTGAGGGCACAACCTTACTGGAAGGGGAGCAGAACTCCTTGGTAGATTGTTAGCTTTGTGCTTTGAGGGAATGCTCAGCACACTTTGAATATTTACTTAATGGCCAAGCCTGGTGGGTTAAGCAAGCAAGCGACAACAACAAATCTGAACAGTTTGAGGGGCATGGAGAACATTTCTTCCCCACTCCTGAAGCTCACTAGTGTTTCACTCCTCACCTGTCTCCAGTCCCACCTTCTCTCTGCCCCAAGGAGAGTAGAATCACCAACTAACTAATGAGAACAAGGAGAAGCTCGGTCTGGAGAGCTCAGCCCTCTCGTGTCTCTTCTCTGGGAGTGAGCTGTCTTAAGGAACACATAGTCTACTCTGCTCCTCCACGGGGGGTCAATCTGTCTCATTTAGGAGATCACTATTGGGAAGCTCACTTGATCACAGATATAAGTGACATTCTTCTACGTCACCTTTATCAATAAAAAAAATATTTTTGGTCACCATCTGTCTTATTTCTCAATTGGTTCAGAACTATGGCAGGTAAGATAAACACTATATTTGGGGAGCTCTCAAACTCCAGTTTCTTAATACCTTAAAACTTCCTCTTAGTACTAAAAATGACATATACTGGGCATTAAATGAGCTAATCCAGGTAAGGTGCTTAATACATTAGTACAGTATCTAGTACATGGTCATACTCTCTTTCCTCCTTTACATCCGGGTCCTACTTTTGCTGCTGCTATGACAGCTGCTAGTACTACTACTACTACAACTGCTGCTACTGCTACTACTACAGCTGCTGATACTACTACTATAGCTACTACTAATACAGCTGCTACTGCTACTGCTAGTGCTGCGACTACTACTGCAGCTACTACTATTATAACTACTACTAGTACTATAGCTACTATTACTACAGCTGCTGCTGCTACTAATACTATAGGTGCTGCTACTACTACTGCAGCTACTACTACTACAACTATTACTATTACAGTTGCTGCTGCTACTACTACTAGAGCTGCTGCTACTGCTACTACTACTATAGCTATTACTACTACTGTTGCTGCTGCTTCTACTCCTACTATTATAGATACTACTACTACTAGTAGTACTACCAGTATTCCTACATATTGTGTAGGCAATAGAAAAAATGAGAAAACAATCCAAGAATCATTATCAACAACTATCAACTATTTCCTTTCATTAGATTTTCACAGAGAGCCCTACAGTATTAAACTGTTGTGCTTTACAACATTTGTGAAGTTGTTGAACACTGAAATCTGCTAAAGATTCTAAAGGTGGAATTACTGTCTATTGCTATTAACTTGCTCTGTAACTCTTAGAAAGTAACTTCATTGGGTTTATATAGAAGGGAAACTGTAAACAGCTCCCCTCATGAATAATTATCTTACAGGAACACTGGATGTGTAAACAGCTGATGGCAGTATCTCCTTGGGCTGAATATCCTAATACAGTTTTTTCAACCCTTCTAAAGGCTTCTCAAACCAGAGCAGGGGGTACAACAAAAACCTAATTGTCTTGAATGAGGTATAGCTGTCTGCCATGACTGGGATAATCCTCCCTTATAGAGTTTAGTAGAAATTAGAGCTATAGAACTTCTTCCTAGAGAAGTCACATCAAGACTATAGGTTTGTTTTTCTCTTTTAATTTTTTTAATTGCAGTAACTGGATTACAACAATATATAGCTTTCAGATGTACATCGTAATATATTTTGAATTCTGTGTAGATTACATCATGCTCACCACCCATAAACTAATTATATTCCATCCCTTCACATGTGAGCCTAATCACACCTTTTGTCATCCCCTCCTTCCCCTACGGTAACCACCAATCCAATCTCCATTGCTATGTGTTTGTTTGTCGTTGTTTTAATCTTCTACTTATGAGTGAGATCATACGGTGTTTGACTTTCTCCCTCTGACTTATTTCACTCAGCATAATACCCTCAAGGATCATCCATGTTGTCACAAATGGCGTGATTTCATCATTTCTTATGGCCAAGTAGTATTCCATTGTGTATATACACCACAGCTTCTTTATCCATTCGTCCCTTGATGGGCACCTAGGTTGCTTCCAAGTCTTGGCTATTGCACATAATGCTGCAATGAACATAGGGGTGCATGTATCTTTATGCCTTTGCATTTTCAAAAAACATCTTTCTGAATGAGTCACAACATTCTAAAATTCTCCTCCTATGAATTATAATAAATCTTCCTATGTTTGGAATCTAGAAAGGTCACAAAAATTCCATATTCCAAATCTACCTAAAGAAGAGCATGATGAACTCCAATCCTGGCCCATTTCTCACCGTTTTCTCGGGCACAGTAAGGAAATCTCGGCTCCACAGTGCCAGTTCTTGTGGGCCCTCATCTGACACAGTGGTGCTTTGATAATAACAGAATTCTGAAAATACCTGCTTTTAGCTCCATCTCTGTGTTCTGCAACCACATGTAGATGGTACAAATAATTTTGGGACTGCTTTTTAAAAGGTTCTGACGAGGCTTTTAGCTACATTTGTACTCCTGAGAATTGCATCTACATCCCTCCCTCCCAAATAGACCCAGTTTTTACTGACTCTTCTCTGCAAACTAGACTGCTTTTATTTTATTTTTGTTTTAGATTATAAAATGTAGGAATGTTTCACTACTTGTTATTTAATTATTTGTTTGTTGGAAGAGCTCATTTGTCACAACCCAGAGCCACAATATAAATTGTATCTAGATAGAAGAAAGTAATTAGTTGGTCCAAAACGCTGGCTGATACAAATGGAGGGAGCATGAACTTTTAATTTGGTGGGTCTTGACACAAAGAAGAGGAGAACTGATTGCATCTTTGGAAAGGAATAAATGTTGACCTTTGAATTAGCCTCGGAGGGGAGTATTAATGTTAAAACTCTGTTATGTTGTTATGAAAGATGCTGACGAGTGAGCTGTTAAATAACTTACAGAACAGATTGGATGGACCTTTTTAAACTGGGGATTACTATTTTATTTTACAGTGGGCCACTGTGTACTACAAAAAGTACCATTCTATAGAAATGTCCTTTCAGTTGTCTTCAGATTTGAAGCTAAGCATCTGTCTGGTTGGTATTTGTATTATGTCTGGATTGCAGGTTTTTGTCCAATCTTCTTTCTTGCCTCATGACTTTTCTTACGTTTCACCAGTCTGTTATATTCCTAGTTGTTTTGAATGCTCCATAACCCACCCTTAAATCAATGGATTGTTTATTAGTGCATTTTAAAATACAGGAAACTTTTTGAATGGAAAGCGTGTCCTAGCAATGGAGGTTGTACTGTACTTTTACGTAATTTTGCGTGTCTGATCATCCCAACCTTCAGCTTCCTAAAGCCAATGAATGACAAGCGCATTGAACAGCTTTGCTGACCCATCCCAAGGCGATCCTACTATTTTCCAAAAAAAGAGAAAAATGAAGCGTGCTATTGCCATAAATTTTTACTATTGGAGTAGCATGCTCTCCATAATTTTGCTAAAGTGAAATTAAAAGCCATTAAAATTATTCTACGCTCATATCAGTTAGATATTCTGTCTTGTAAGTAGCCAAGTTGGATATTTCCCTTGATTTATAGAATATGAATAAAGATCATACAGAACATACAGTGCGAGTTATTTGTACAATTAAATTTTGCAACTGCCATGGTATTGAGGTGGCACAATCTTGGTATTCATCATTCATTAAGTGATAAGTTACTAAAAGCGCATTTAATAAATTTAATTTAATATTTGTCTATATAAAGCTCTCTTTTCCACTTGACTGCAATTTACATTGAATTTGCCAGCTGACTAAATAAGCAGGTTGGCTCAGCATTCTAAAGAAAGTCTCTCAGTTCTGTTGGTTCAGAGGAGAGCATTATTCTTCTGTCTTCTTAGGATAACGTTTATTAATAAAGAGGTACAAGTTCATTAATGCTCAGAGCTGGGGGATAGCTGCAGAATGCAAAGATGTTTAAAACATGTTTTTGCATAAAATTTATTACTTAAATTCTAATTAGTGAGTTTGTTCTAGTAGTTCTAATTATTATTGGTTTAATAAAAGTGTACTTCAGCTGAAAAGTACAATGAGATATGGCTGTATGTAGCTGTGATATAAAGATATATATATAGCATATGTAATATGAGCGGTGCAGTAATGTCTTAAAGTAGCTCAGAGGAAAGATGAGTTCTACCCAGGGAAGCTTTGTGTAGAGAATGGAGCCTATGGATCAGTAGCGTTTCTATTTCTTATGATGATAATATGAGAGAAGTGTAGTCACAACCCAAAATTTTGCATGTGAAAGAAGACCAAATCATACAAATTATATTACTTCAAGTACTATAATAGAAGAGGCACAATTTGGAACTGATGAAGTGACTGAATCATTTATGCCTAAAAACATAGATATTACCTTCTTAATCATCATATATACGGGTACTCGAATTTCTTTTTATAGATACTCAGGCAGCTTTATGCTACTAGAAAAAACATTGAATGTGTTCAACTTGCTTATTTTTAACATACAGCATCAATTATGCTATATGGTTACACAGACAATTAGAAAGCTCCCAAGCTTAAAAATAAATTTAGCTCAGTCATCCACGAATACTCAAACTCAATTTAACACACAATGTTATTCATTAAGAATAAGCCACTCAGAAAAGCGCTAGTCAATATGTGCCGATTTTGCCAATAAATATATAAATAACTGCACCCTCTGTGCTTACCCCCTGATATTTTCAGCCAAGAAAAGTTTTTGAATGAGCTGGGAATCAACCTATTCTTATCTGTAACCACCACCTCACACCACAAATTAAAAAATCCTATTTTCAGTATTTGGCAGTTAAGGTCTTTTGGAAAAAAACAAAAGGAACTATGGAATTGATCATGAATTGGCAACCACTCTCTAATTCAAAGTGTATGTCCATTACAGCTGGTATCACTTAGTTTCAAGAAAAGTTTTTGAATGAGCTGGGAATCAACCTATTCTTATCTGTAACCACCACCTCACACCACAAATTAAAAAATCCTATTTTCAGTATTTGGCAGTTAAGGTCTTTTGGAAAAAAACAAAAGGAACTATGGAATTGATCATGAATTGGCAACCACTCTCTAATTCAAAGTGTATGTCCATTACAGCTGGTATCACTTAGTTTCTCAGTTACCTTTCCAAAGAATCAAAATAAACTTCTTTATGAAACTTTTAAAATTACATTCTTGGGTCTTTTTATCCCTTAGAGGAAAAGACTTAAATAGGCTATGGTAAGTATTTCCATTCATTGTTTCAGCATTTTACAGATATTTATTGTCATGAATGGGAGCGGGGAGGTCAGAAAACAGCTGAGCCCAGAGCCTGTCCCAGACAGGGCATCAACTAGGAAGGCCTCACACATTAAGCTGTGACTCCAAAGATTACACCCTCAGGATAAGGTGGATAGAACCAAGTCTACCACTTTCCCCAGGTGAAATGCAGGGAACATTTCTTCGGCACTAAGCTGAACAGGACAGACTGAGAGATGGTAAAACACCAGCCAGGACTCATGGGAATTTGTAGCACTGCTTCATATTACCCTCAGGCCCATAAAATTCAAGCCATGATTTAGTTGGTTTTTTTCAGTGAGGAAAATTGGCCCTGAGCTAACATCTGTGCCAATCTTCCTCTATTTTGTATGTGGGATGCCACCACAGCATGGCTTGATGAGCAGTGTGTAGGTCCACACCCAGGATCTGAACTCGCGAACCCTGAGCCCCTGAAGCAGAGCTCTCAAACTTAACCATGATACCAATGGGCTGGCCCCTAGTTTAAAGTTCTCAGATTTGTGGTGCGTGGGATACTTTGTAAAAGCAAATTTGTGGAGGCTGTATAGCCTAGGGGTTAACAACATGGGTTCCAGGGACAGACTCTCGTGATTAAGCCATGGCTCCCCAACTACTAGTAGTAAAGGTACTTCTTCTGCAAAATGAGGTTCATAATTATAGCACTTTCATTATGAAACTATTGATGATTAAATGGCATTACATGCATAAAGTATTTAAAAGAGTGCATGGCACATATTAGATGCTATCTAAGTGTTAATTGGTATTTCTAGCCCCTTCTGAGGAAGGTGCCCTTAGTGTAGTCATCCATGAATATTCTTATTGCAGACATCCTCAGTGCAGGACTCAGTGGAAAACTATCTTGATCATATTTTATACCCACATACATACATATCTATATCAGAAAATGCTGTCAGGGAATAGAACACAAAGTTAATACTGGATATGTCTGGATTATGCAATTAAAATTATTTTTACTTTTCTCTTTATACCTTTCAGTATTTCACAAAATATCTCAACATCAGAAAAGATGTTATTAAAATACTTGACCAATCCAAAGAAAAAATTTTTTAGTTTTCCTATTTACAGATATGACTGTCAAATAAAATTAATAATAAAAATAACAGCTAACATTAAATATTTAGTGTGTGCTCTGTTCTAAGAGCACACGTGTATTAAGTTACTTAATAATGCTTATTATAACATTATGAGTTGATGTAATTTTAAAACACTTTTTGTTTTGAAAATGATTTTAGATTCACAGAAAATTTGTAAAGATAGTACATAGAGATGTCCTATAGCTTTCATTCAACTTCCTCTAGTATTACCATTTTGCACAACCACCGTACGTTTATCAAAACTAGGGGATCGGGGCCGGCCCCGTGGCCGAGTGGTTAAGTTTATGTGCTCCACTGCGGCGGCCCAGGATTTCTCTGGTTTGGATCCTGGGCGCAGACATGGCGCCACTTGTCAGGCCACGTTGAGGCAACATCCCATGTGCCACAACTAGAAGGACATGCAACTAAGATATACAACTATGTACCAGGGGGGATTTGGAGAGACAAAGCGGAAAAAAAAAAAAAAAAGAAAATAGGGGATCAACATTAATACAATGCTACTAACTAAACTAGGCTTTATTCAGATTTCACAAGTTGCTTCACTACTGTCCTTTTTCTGTTGCAGAATCTAATCCAGCATTCCACGCTGCATTTGGTCACACATCTCCTTGATCTCTTCTCATCTTCCAATCTATGATAGTGTCCCTCCAGCTTTCCTTTGTTCTTCATGACCTTGACACTTTTGAAAAGTACTGGTCAGGTTCTTTGTACAATGTCTGTCAATTTGGGTTTGTCTGATTTTTTCTCATGATGAGACAGGGGTTATGGATTTTGGTGAAATACCCTCTCATTGCAGTATATCAGAGAATACCTGATTATAAGTCATGCTGGTTAATGTGGTGTCTGCCAGATTTCTCTATTATGAAGTTACTGTTTTTCCATTTGCATAACTGTATTTGTTAGAAGAGATGGGGCTGGCCTGGTGGCGCAGAGGTTAAAGTTTCCACGTTCTACTTCCGCAGCCTGGGGTTCGCTGGTTCAGATCCCAGGTGTGGACATGGCACCGCTTGGCAAGCCATGCTGTGGCAGGCATCCCACGTATAAAGTAGAGGAAGACGGTCACGGATGTTAGCTCAGGGCTAGACTTCCTCAGCAAAAAGAGGAGGATTGGCAGCGGTTAGCTCACGGCTAATCTTTCTCAAAAAAAATAAAAATTAAATTAATTAATTAATTAAAAAAATATAAGAGAGTCACTGGTCTAGCCCACACTCAAGAAAGGGGAATCAAGCTCCACCTCCTGGAGAGAGGAGTGTCAAAGAATAGAAACTAGTATGCTAATTAATAACTATTTGATGGGGAGATACTTTGTGGTCACATAAATATTCTCATTCTCCTTAAAGTTTTGCCCACTAATTTTAGCATTCAGCCAGCAACAATTATTACTGTGATGTTCTAAGGGTGATTTTCTACTTTCCTTATCCCTTCTACGTTCATTATTTGGAGTTCTTTTGAAGGAAAACTTGTCCCTTCTCCTGTTTATTTATTTATATCAATGTTGATTTATGGATGTCTATCTTATTGTTTGGGTTTTGTCCAATATTATTGTTATCTATTTTGTTGGTCAAATTGTTCTGTCTTTGGACATTGGGAGCTTCTTTGGATTGGCTCCTGTGCCATTTAGATGTGCCCCCAGCCTCATCTGGCATTTTCCTACCCTGACCTGAGAATCAGCTATTTCTCCAAGGATCAGTGGTTCCAATTTTTGGAGAAAGACATTTACAAAATAAGATCCAGGAATTAAGTATGTTCATCGCCTTCTAGGACCTCTTGGTTGAGAGAGGTAGGAAATATAAGTATGCACTACCCCATTCTTACATACATATCTATATTTACTTCTGTGTCTATTATCTGTGCACATATATTAAATAAACATGAGTTCATACTGCTCTCTCTGACTCTAGTCCATTATCACAGGGTTTTTTCTAATCCCCTTTGTGTATTTATAACTTCCTTCTCTGACAGGGAGAAACTTGGCCACCATTATCTACATTTTATTTACTTGTTTGTTCAGCCTTACCCATGTAAAGTAGTTTCAGAACTGCTAACACATGCCCCAGTGGAGAACAAATTTACCAAATAGTGTAGAATGTTGACTTATAGTTCATTTTGTCTTTAGCCTCGTAGAAGCCAGTCAAAACAATAGTTTCCAAAGTTACTTAGGTCAGGTCCTTTTGATGCCTTTTCAGTAAGGTAACTCCATCTGTGTGTGCTGTGTTAGTCACAGTGGGCCTTCTATTCTGAGATTCTTGACATCATAGTTGATTTTTAAATTTGCATACAGTTAAGTGCACTCTTAATTGTTTTGAAAAATGCACGATCACGTCTCCCAACTAGAGTATTATACAAAACAATTTCATCACCCTAAAATTTTTCATGTACCGCCCTTTTGTAGTCAACCCTTCCCCCACAGTCACTGCTGCAATCACTGATCTGTGTTCTATCCTATAGTTTGCCTTTTCCAGAATGTCATATTTGGGATTATACAATATGTAGCTTTTGGGTATGGTTTCTTTCAATTTGCAAAATGAATTATAACAAAAAATTTAGTCTCTTCTTTCACAGGTAATTTTTTTTTGAAACAAGAATGAACAAAAGAAAACTTTTGCTATGGAGGGACTATCTTAAAAATGTTTCAAATCATTTTTAGTTCTAATAATGAAAGTAAGCCATTTCTAAATCACTGAAATCTACATTCTTAAAGGATCTGAAAATGGAATTTTTGAACTTTTTAAATGGAGAGTTTTAGTGGGTTTTGAAAGCACTCTTTAGAAATAGAAAAATTCATTAGCATTACAATAAATTTGTAAGAAAAACTAAAAGTAGGAAAGTTGAAAATTTAGAGCCAAATTTTAAAAAGTTATGATTTTTATAATTGAAAATATGGGTGTCCTGCTTTAATAAATCCTATTAATGGTGGACAGCCTTTCAGATCTATGTATCTTTTAGAAGTAAGTTTTACAGGTATGTCAGCTGTTAAAATAAAGTGCAGAAATATAGAGAACTTAGAAGCAAGATTCCCATTCGCCTTACCACAAAGTATTAAATCAAAATTTCAAAAATATAAAGCAATTATAATCATACTATTGTCACTGTGTATTTCTGATTAATAATTACAATTAAGACTACTTTAAAATGTTAATTTATATTTTTATCTTTTTAATGTATATTCTTGGTTATTTTTTTTTTTTAAAGATTTTATTTTTTCCTTTTTCTCCCCAAAGCCCCCCCGGTACATAGTTGTGTATTCTTCGTTGTGGGTTCTTCTAGTTGTGGCATGTGGGACGCTGCCTCAGCGTGGTCTGATGAGCAGTGCCATGTCCGCGTCCAGGATTCGAACTAACGAAACACTGGGCCGCCTGCAGCGGAGCGCGCGAACTTAACCACTCGGCCACGGGGCCAGCCCCTCTTGGTTATGTTTTTAAAGAAAATATGTTTGGGACTTCAAAGGGGAGGAAGGCAGTTGACATGGAGATGGAAAAACAAATGCTTGGTGAACAAATGTTTGGCATGCCTTGCAAAGGCAATGGGACATGGTAAGGACTTTGATCAAAGGGGCCTTGCTATGTTCCTCCCTGTCTACCACACCTAGTTCATTTTACACTATAGTTCCTATGGTGATAGTGCCTTCCTGGAACAGGCCTTCTATCTTAAATTCTTTTAGGCAGTTGGAGGAAGGTCAAAGTTTCTTCCTGAGTGTTTTGTTCTTAAAAATAAGCCAAAGAGACATATTTTGGTGGAAAGTTCCGATGCCCTACACAGTCAACTCTTTCCCTTTAAAATTGCTTTTAAATATCAAGAAGAACAAACATCCTGACAAAGTTTCCCCTATAAAATGTTTAAAGCTCAAAACAGAAGCTCATTTTAAGTCATTTAACAGCAGCAGCTTTTTGTATTTGACTATAAAGTTTCGTTTTGGGATTTGTGACTTCAAAATATACTGTTAATATAACATTAGTATATAACCAGCTTTCTAATCACTCCCTGAGGACTTACATTTTCTTATTCTTATTGGATGAATCATTAGATTTGGAAACAACTGATGTGAATGTGCTCTAACGTCCACTGCCCCAGAGAAGTGTCGGCTTAATTAGATGCTGACTCGGGTGAAGGTGTTAACCTCTTTTAGCTTCCAGTATCATTTGTTGGCAATGAGTTCTAATCAGTTTGCTTTCTACAGAAAATTACTCAGTGTTCTCAATGATATTAATGTTGAATCCTTTATTTACATTGTACATGAGTATTACTTCTTCAATCCAATCAGATATAAATAAAATTATAAAGAAGGTAAAATAATAATAGCTGAGATTTAGAACTGGGATCTTGAATTCTTCCTCTGCCACTACTTTCTCTACTTCAGTGGGAAAATGAAATTTAACAAAATAACAGGCAGGGTTCCTCCTCTTGGCCTCACCTTGAGATGACAAGAGTTTGCCACAGCCAATGATAGAACATCATTGTTTCTGAGGTTGAATTGACCTTGCTTGGGTGGAGGAGACCAAATTATTACTTCTGAAAAAATATATAGTCTGTTTGGCAAATGTTTTTCCCTTGAAAGAACAGAACAAATTTAAAACAAGGAATCATTTTATTCCTTTTTTTTAATTGTGGGTTTTGCTTCCTAAAAAGAACCTTATTTAACCTGTCAAGAAACCCCTATCATGTAATATTATTAAAAATTATTTAGCAACGTTTATCACTGTATAAAATACCATAAGATTTATTCCATAAGTTGTATCATTTCCATGAAAAATCTATTTTGTAAGAGTTAAAGTCTCATAAAATTTTAAAAAGACAATATCAGAATCACCACTTTCTTCTCTCTTTCTTTTACACCTCTCCAAAGTATTTTTTGATTTTGATTCCATCCCTTATTCTTTATTCCTTCTCAAATATTTAGAGCACGCACCAGTTTTAGAGAATTAATATGCATTTTAGGGCTTTGAGAAAAAATCTTTATTTTTGTGCATCTCCTGTTTTCCAAGGTATTTCCTCAAGGCTGTGTTCTCATGGCAGTTGATACAAAGTGGGTAATAAAGTCAGGAGGCAGTATCAGTTAGCCTATCTGGCTTAATCTCTCAGCATCTAGCCTTGCAAATTTCTAAAGAAGCAATTACACAATTTATACCAAATTGGAGGTGGCGGGGGAGGTTGCTGGGCCATTCAATCGTGTTCAAAAGACAACAAGAAAAAAATTTATATAATCTGTCAATATTCTCCCCCATTATTTTTTATCTTGTTACAGTTGAAAATCCATCATGCAAATTGCAGCTGTACTTTCTTGATGCCACAAAATCAAATGAAATTGTTGGTTTTCATCAATAGGAAGCGTAAGCAATTTTCTAAGTGCTACAAGGGGAGCAGTCATCTCTGTTAAGAGACTAATTGATTAAGATCTAGCTCAGGGGCCGGCTCCGTGGCCGAGTGGTTAAGTTTGCGCGCTCTGCCGCAGAGGCCCAGGGTTCGGATCCTGGGCGCGGACATGGCACTGCTCATCAGGCCACGTTGAGGCAGCGTCCCACATGCCACAACTAGAAGGACCTGCAACTAAGATATACAACTATGTATCAGGGGGCTTTGGGAAATAAAGCAGAAAAAAAAGAAAAATTGTCAAAGTTGTTAGCCCAGGTGCCAATCCTTAATAAAAAAAGGAAGATTGGCAACGATTGTTAGCCTAGGTGCCAATCTTTAAAAAAAAAAAAAAAAAGAAGATCTAGCTCAGTACTTACGATTTCAACAGACACAATGTAATGAAACACTCTAATGAAATATCAAAGGAATGGGGTCTCTGAGGTCAAAAAGTCAAATAAGTCAGGGGAATTGTGCCTATAGTATTATGTTCTCTGAGATTCATAGTGTAGATTAGCCTATTAAAGACTAACACACAACAGATGATGATAGATGATGGAGATAGATAGATAGATAGATGGTAAGCATATGTAGACCAATACTCTGTGGACCTGACATTCGGAAATGGTGATCTTGTCACATACTAGGGAGCTCCCTTCTGAATGATCCCCAATCTGGTCTGTGAGCAAATATAGTTGAAATAGAGTTTTTCATGAGAGTTGGATATTCATTCTACTCCATATTCCCAAATAGATGACTTCCTCATTTTAAAGTTGCAAAAGTTAATTGTAAAATATATTTATTATTCATGTCTTTTTATTGTCCTGGAAAATGCAGTGCTCTTTTAACTACTATAACATAGAATATTGTGCTTTAAAGACATATTCATAGTATTATATAAAAGCAAATATCTACTCATATATTTTATATTGTAATCAAAATTATTGCTATATCCTATAAAATTATTACTCAAAAAGAAGATTTAAAAGAACCCAAAGATAATTAACTTTGATTTTTTGAAGAGTATTTTCAGGTGATCTATATATTATTACCATATACAAATTGCTTCATTCAGAGACATCACATAAAACAAATTATTATTTCATTCTAGCTATTTGTCTTTATTCAGTCAAATGGATATTTGAAAATAATGTTACTCAGAAGATCCCTATTTGGCACGATCATTCCCATGAAAAATGATTGTGTTTTCTAAAATATTGATTCCCTCGTGTGAAAGCAGTTTAACAAATAAGGAAATCCAAGATTTTCTATTACAATACTACAGAAATGTGTTTTAACCTTGGAGGAAGTTCTGCTGCAACAGTAAATGCTTTTATAAATTTGTCTTAAACTCTGTTGACAAACTTATCCAATAAGCTGGGTCACATCTTACCAAGGACAATATATTGCATGCCCAGACTGAAATCAGTACTTTTGTTGCAGTATTCTGTGTTTCACCTCCTTTGGTACCAGAAGCACGAGACACTGGAAGAGAGGCAGAGTCTACACCGACAGTGTGTCTCCATAACTCGGCTGAAACTTGGCCTTGGTTAAGTGAGGGTGATCGAACCAACATTTTGTAATGTTATTTTACTAGACATAACTTAAGTATGAGCACGTACACCAAACTACGAAGGATATACAGTGTGTTCTGACATAACATTTCCTCTTTGCTAAAACATCAGTGAGAATCTTAAACAAGTTGGCCACAACAAACGTATTTCTTGCCAGCTCTCCTCTCACTGTACTGTCCAAGTTTTGCTGATCATCAGTCTGTCCTGGACCATCTCCTCTGAGATTGATTCATGTAATTGTTTGGAGGCCATTATTTGCAGATTGGTCTCAAATTTTGCTAATGGATTTCTCTGAGATCTTTTCAATTATACCAAGCCATTATGAATTGATTCCCGTGGAGATTTGTTCTATCAAGGTCTCCACAAACTGCAAGGACCTCTCTAATGTGCCTATGTCACGAAAAATGCAGGCGTCTAGCCTCTAGCCCTGAGGAGGGTTATATTCCACTTCTTCTGTCAGCCAGCAGCACTGCCTAATTGGATTCCAAGCTAAAAGTAGGCTTGTCATCGACAGAATTATGAATATGAGGGTACTTCTTGTGTAACACCATTAACAGCTCCCTAATGCCAATGATCAGAATTTTTCTGTTTACTAATTTCCAGTCTTGTTTAACAATTTCTTGTGTAGGTTGTATTATTGAGAAAGTAACTGAACCATACTCTTCCATTTCCTACGCAGCTTCTTCCTAAGTGAGGCACCTTTAGAAGCTCTGAAAGTTCTATCAGGTTTGCCACATTAGTGGAGTAAATGCTCCTTGAGTGAGGCATAGATTATTAATCCCTAATTCATGGAAGTAAATATTTAACACCTGACTTTCAGAAGCCCTTTTCTGTGTACTATTCTTGGTGAGGAAAATTGGCCCTGAGCGAACACCTGTTGCCAATCTTCCTCTTTTTTTTCCCATCCCCAAATCCACAGTACATAGTTGTACATCTTAATTATAAGTCCTTCTAGTTCTTCTATGTGGGATGCGGTCGTAGCATGACTTGATGAGCAATGTGTAGGTCCACGCACGGGATCTGAACCGCCAAACCCCAGGCCACCGAAGTGGAGTGTGCAAAAGTAACTACTACACTACCAGGCCGGCTCCTCTGTATACTATTCTTAATAAGGCCTCTGGTATCCTCAGATTAGTGGTCAGTACCGTTTTTTGTCCACTAGTTATTTTACTAATCTGTAACCCTCTCCACTAGGCTTAAGTCATTGGGAACTTAGTCACTTGGCTGTCTTATTCTCTTTGAAATTCTGACACAAAGCCTTATCTTCTTCACAGTTGGTACTTTAAAACGTGGGTTGAATGATTGCCATAATTCAATGTTTTCATACTGTAGTCTTTTGTACAGTATTAGCCTTCATTTAAATGTGCTTTATTTAGATTTTGAATTTGACGATGAAATCCATTCCTGAAAAGTAATAACTGAGCAAAATGTGTTAACAAACAACAAAACATGTTCAAAAAAAGCTACTGCTTTAAGAACACTGAAGTTGTCATTGATACTGAAGAAAAGTCACTTCTCAGCCTTTTTAACTATTTGAAATGAACATTTCAACTGTCTATATAAATATCTGACAGAATAAAACTTCATAGTCATATCTATAAGAAAACTCTCCGACAACGTCATCTTGATACATTAGGAAAATACTGCCATAGATAAGGATCAGTCCTCCTTCATCAACCAATTGTATAAACGAAGCGCATTGGCTTCCACAGGTTAATTTCAATAATTTACAAATAGTCTTTTCAACTTCAGTAGCCATCAACACGGTTTTACCAAATTTAACATGTATTATATGTTGGTGATCAGCACTGTCCCTTCCTTTCTAAGCTTGTCCCTATACTACAGGGGCTAGAAGACTGGAAACTACGTTTTCCAGACTTACTCAACAGAAGGATTATGGGTTAGTTTCCCTTTTTTTGTTAAAGATTGGCGCCTAAGCAACATCTGTTGCTAATCTTCTTCTTATTTTTCTCCTTCTTCTTCTCCCCAAAGACTCCCAAGTACATAGTTGTATATTGTAGTTGTGAGTGCCTCTGGTGGTGCTATGTGGGACAGGGCCTCAGCATGCCCTGATGAGCAGTGCCATGTCGGCGCCCGGGATCCTAACTGGCAAACCCTGGGTCACCAAAGCGGAGCATGCGAACTTAATCACTGGGCCACGAGTCCGGCCCTCTGGGTTCGTTTCTGTGTGCAAGATTTGGAAAGAGGAAGACAAGTAGAACCATTATTGTTCCAAAAAGAGTTGGGGAGGCCTATGAACTTTGGCAGTTAAACAAGAAAGGGATTTGCTGGGACATCTCTGCGTCCTCCTACAAATCACTCCCATCAGGGCTGCCTGCAGCTGCAGTCATTGCAGGTATTTCCCTACTGTTTTTGTAATTCATTATTTCCTAAACATCCCTATCGGCTTCCCTGATCTAACTTGCTCAGCCTTCTGGCAGTTTTATACGTCTCCAATTCCCTATTTTAAATCCCTTCCTGCTTGAAATATGTTAGAGCAGCATCCGTTTTCCTAAGCAAACCATAACTTACCGGACATCTAAAGGAAACAGGGTCCTGACGCTTTATAATATCCAGCCCCTACCTGCATCAGAACAAAAACAGTTTCTCACTGTTAACTTACTTAACCCTGGTCTACTTTCTCCTTAACAAACTGGCAGGCTGGCAAAAGACAGTGGATATTGATAACATATTTTGGGGGGAAAAAATCCCCCGTCTGAGTATTAGTCTTTGACTCTTTTTGAGAATAATGTACTTCCTGAGCCCATTCTAAAAAACCTTCTTCAACTTGCTACAATTATATATAATCACTGAAAACCTTCATGCCAAATACTATGAAGTAATTACAAACATAACTTTTAAGATGCATTTTTTACAAGTTAGGAAGAATAAAGGCATAATAAATGTAATGCCTGTGTGTACTATGTACACATATGAGAAGCTGGGGAAGGGAGAGTGAGAACTGAACAGAGTGAGACAGAGAAACAAGTCAAAAATCAAAAATCCAGAGGCAAGAGGGGTGCCTTAATTAAGCAGAGAGCCTTTCTCAACAAAGCAGCGTGAAGACCTCTGCCTGGCTCTTGCATGAAGCTTTTGGGTGTAGTTGGGCATAGGATGAGTAAGAGAGGAACCAGGTTTTGTCAGTTAAAGATGCTGAGGAAAGTTATTCTATTTTCAATCGTAAATTAATTGGACGCTGTTTATATTCATAGAGCTAATTAGTAGAGCCGAGTTACTTTATACTTCAAGTGTGCAAAATGATCTTTTCTTTAAAAAACAATGCTGGTCTTAAATTTCTAATAAAAGATTCTCTCACGTATATGATCATGTATTCTGGGAGCAAATTAACTTTAGATCTTCAAAGGGTACTGTTAATGTGAAATATCCTATTCTCAGAAAGTTAAATATCTTTGCAACGGAATGACAAATCAAGAAGGAATAAATTAAATATCACTTTTTTCACAGGTGAAATTCTTCACATATCACCCATAAATTGATCTAGTTATGAGAGTTTTTAAAATACTAATTCTTAATAATTACTCGTTTTAATTTTAATTACATAGAATAAGTTTCTTTTTGAATTGAGAATAGACTGTATTTAATATTTCATGTCAGTGTCTGTGACTATCGGGTAAACATATAGTAAGAGTTCAACAAATAGCTAACTGTAGTTCATACTTTTAAGACTCAGGAGAAATGTTTATTCTACTTAGATTCTACTATTTTTGGTAGAATCTAATTTGAAGAATTATTTTTTTTTTTAAGATTGGCACCTGAGCTAACAACTGTTGCCAATTTTTTTTTTTCCTGCTTTCTCTCCCCAAATCCCCCCCGTACATAGTTGTATGTTTTAGTTGTGGGTCCTTCTAGTTGTGGCATATGAGACGCTGCCTCACTGTGGCCTGATAAGCAGTGCCATGTCCACGACCAGAATCTGAACCAGTGAAACCCCAGGCCGCTGAAGCAGAGCGTGCGAACTTAACCACTCGGCTACGGGGCCAGCCGGTAAATCATTATTTAATACTTGACCAATGCTTAAGCTGTAGAATATGCTAAAATATTGTATAAGAATATACAAACTACAGAAATTTTGTACCAAGAAACATTTTATCTATAATTTAGAAAATTAAGGCCAATACTTTTTTTACACACCATAGATTTTGCTTCACTGACCTTGAGGAAAAAAGCTCTGCATTTGAGGTTAGCCTAGTGGGCTCAGAGCAAGACAAAAATAGGTCTGTATAGATATCTACTAAACACTGATACAAAGATATATCTGTACATTCATGCAATAATTAAAAATAGCAATAATAAGCATTTACGAAACGTGAACTAGATGCTTTACACAAAGCAAGAAAGGTGCTCAAAACATTATGTGAGTTTATAGGTATCAATTTAAGCTCTATTGTTTATTCAAAAGAGAATAAGGTCTGAGATGACTCTCTGAATATAGTATTTTCAATTGAAGGAGAAAGTAAATCATAGTAGAAATGTCAATAATAAACTATTTAAAACTTCAAATGAAAGGAAAGACATATTTAAATAGTTTGATACATATACAATTTGGATTCAACAATACATCTCTGCGTGTATACATTCAAAGCTACTTCGATCTCTCTCCTCTCAGCATATTTATTTTATTCAACAACTATTTATATAGCACTTTCTATGTGCCAGTTGCTGTTCAAAGTACTTTACCAATATTAACTCATTTAATGATATGAGTTCTATTCAACCCTTAGTTCAATTATTCTACAATTATCTTTTTTTTTCTGCATGGTTATAAAAAGTAATAACAATCTGCTGTAGACATAATCTTAAACCCAAGTATGAGTTCATCATGGAATGCATTTACATAATACTCCTTGCTACACTATAACCTATATATATGTTGGTAGCCATGAAATTTCTGTGTGGAGAATTGACCTTGCTGGGGCAATCTGCCAGGACATACCGAGGTAAAGCACTAAGTCTATGGCTTGGACTTCCTCCAGTCCTTCCTTCAACTATAGCTTACCATAATCGCCTGTTGACTAGACCCCTAGATTGCATGTAGTATATCAAATAACTGTATCCTTATCAGCATTTCCCAATGCTTATCTCACCAAACACACTAGTCTTGAGGGATTCTCTGAGAAACAAACAAAAAACAATTTAAAAAATGGCGTAATCCTAGCAACAATTGTGTGAGGTATTCTGTTGGAATGTGCATTCTAAATGCCCTGAGAACTGTGGCTGTTCCAAACATATTTGACTAAAAAATCCCCTCCCCACCTTATTTTTTAATTCACATCTCTACAAATTCTAAACCACCAGTGCTCTAGAGAAGACATGATGAGCAGAAACAGTCCACACTAGGCTTCAGAAAAAAAGTTGGCATAATGGTTACCCCTCATTTTTACCAAGGCAATGGTGATGGGTTTATTTCTGAATGCTCTGTCATCAAGATTTCCTGCTATGTGAGAAGTCATATATTTTACCTGATAAAAAATGCAATTGCAAAGCTCTAAATAAATCAGAAACTATTCTAAATACCGCTATTAATGCATAGCAGAGAGTAGTCCAGGGTAAAATATAACTGCTTAAGCTTTTCATCTGGCTTTTGTTTTCTCCAGGTCCACATATATCCCAAGCACAAAAACAGAAAAGAAGTTATTTATGACCCTATAAGTTGAGCCCATGTCTAGACAGTATGCAATATGGGTGAATCTGAAATCTCAGCTATATCCCCATATGATAACTGATGAGACAAATTGGTTGGCATTTTGAATTACCCGTCATGACAGTCATAATAAAATCCAGTCTAATTTTAAATATCAGCTTAGGCACATTTTTTTCTTTACTCTGTGAACTTGTATAACTTTGAAATACTTTCTATGCGACTAATGTGTTAAAGTGTATTAAAATTTATTATCTAATTGTAATTTTTAATCACACTTTTGTGAAAAAAATGATGGTTCCTTCTTCAAATTAAATCAATACAAATTTAATCATTTTGGCTTTTTGAAACATTTTTATTCTTGACAAAGTATTGTATTCTCTGGTTCTGCATATAATTGACATGATAATCGATAATAATTAAGCAAAATCAAGCCCAAATTAGAAAAATATTCTCCTTGAGAGGCAATAAGGCTCACTGGAAAGATTACCAGTCTAAGTGTCAAGAGGTATAAAGTTTATCCCTAATTCCACTTTTAACGTATTATGTGACTTTTGTTAAGTAATAATTTCTCTACAACCATGGTTTTCTCAGCAATACAAAGAAAAAAATGCATATACTTTGAAGTTCTTTCTACATCTGAGAGTCTATATTTTCCACATTTTTAAAGCTCATATATTACAATAGAGCAAGAAGTTACAGATTTAACATGAGATATTGGCCAAATACAAATACTTTAATATTTTTATTATTTTAATTAGAAAGTCATGTTTAAACCCGAAATTTACCTTAGAGCATGTATTTTTCCCTCCTTCTCTCTCTGTGTTTCTCTGTCTCTGTGTCTTTTTCTTTTTCATTATTTTTCTCTCCTTAACAAAATGAGATCATAGTAAAGACATTACTCTGGAACTTAGTTTTTCCTCCAAGTTGACTATGTATGCATAGGTATTCCTTCTGTTTAGTACATAAATATCTACCTCATTCTTTGTGATACCCACATAATGATTGATAATGTGGATTTACCATTCCTTTTGATGGGTGTTCAGACTGAGATTTTTTTCCAATTTGTGTTATAAACAAAATTGTGATTTTTATATATCTATATCTGTCCAGCACCAGTACTTTTGCTTTAATAAAAATTGATATTCGAAAAAGGTATTGCTGAGACAAGGCATATGCATACATAACATCTAAATTTTCCAAAAGAGATAGTAAGAATTCACTCCCTCATCTCTGTGTCCAGGCATTGGCCAGAGTTAGTCTCCTGTGCCATTTTGAGAGCGTGGGGCTGGTGAGTGGTGGGGTTGGAGTGGTGACATCATCCACTCATTATTTTTAAAAGATGACCAGCAGTATTGAGGAAATGGACCAAACCGAGACAGATTGAATCCAAAAAGAACCAAGAAGAAGTTGTTGAAGAGTCTGAGCATGATAAAATAAAGGCCCAAACTAGGACAATGCTGAAAGATTGTGAAGAACAGCCATGGGGACAACTCCTGAGACAGATGTGCACCAAAGTTGATGGTTAGGTCATAAAAAATGACCAGGTGAATTGAAATGAATTTAGTGTGTCAGTTTCATCTTTTCATACATTGTCCCGACAAACATTTATTGAGCACCCAAAATATGTCACACACCATTCTATGCTGTAGGGTGACAGCATGAACAAAGTCCCTGTCCTTAAAAAGCGTAATTTCTACCAAAAGAAAGAAAGTGAAAAACAAATAAGGTAATAGGTGCATCAAAGAAAAATAAGGTAGTTAAGGGAAAGAGAGAGCAATAGGCTTGGAGACTGGAGCATTTTAAATGAAGCGATCAGGCAGTCTTTCGCAGAGGGTAAGATTAGAGCATAGCTCTAAAGAAAGTAAAATGGAAAGCAATGTGTATATAAAACCACGACGTTCTCAGTAACCAAAACAATAGCACTAGCAAACTTTGTTGGATTTCAAGTTCTAATAATCTGAACATAAGAGAAGATGATTAGCAGGGGAAAATTGACACAACACACAATGGAAACGTTTGGGAAATTAAAAAATAACTGACAATTTTAGAACCTATTACTTAAAGATGCATTCTATTAAATTTGTTAGGCTTTTGTCATAAGAAATGATCTTTAGACAAATTAATAAATGACCCCATTAGAACAGAGTTTATAAATCTGCCTACAAAAGCAAATGATTTTAAAAATTACAGTCAGCTCATTAAAATAATGATGGCCAATTTAGAGTGCATTGAAGAGTTCTTGGTTGCTTTGCAGTGATTCTGCGTGTCCCTGTCCTTGTGGGGACATCCTTTTCTTCCTCCTGGGTTATTTGGGCAGAGCTGCTCTTGTTCTAAATGAATATTGCATAACTGATTTCATAATGTTGTTCTGTGCCCTCTGTGGTCCTTGTTGCATAGGTAATCAGGATTTTATTTAGAGGGTGTGATGCCACAGATAGGACATTTATTCTCACACTATGAAATGTAAACCTCCAGAGGGTTGATTGTCCAGAAATTGTTTCATCCTCCTCAACCTACAGAATAAGAGTCAACAATATGTTTTGAAAAAGAACGTAATTAAGCCAGTGAAGAAATATGGTTATTTTACCTGTAACACCTATTTTCTTCACATCTTGGAAAATTTTAGATGAGGCATTCCAGTTTTTTGTCTTAGCAAACTGCCTGACATTATTTTTGACCTAGTGGGAGGGTTTTCTATCTCTTACGTGTAATTGATATATTTATTCACTTCACTGTTTAAACTTTATTTCTGGGGCATATTTTGCAAGATTTTGCAAGATTTTAATTAAAATCACCTCTGAAGAATACCAGCTGGCTATGTGCCACACAAACAAATAAGCTACAGAAAAAAGAGAAGTTGACCTTTAAAATATATTCAATAATAATTAAAATTTATAACTAAATCCAAATCAATTTCTAGCCAAATCTTTTAAGCCACAGAAGCATAAAAATTAGTTTACTTCTATGTAGAGAGAACATTTTAACTGAATTTATTTATATTTATATGAATACCCATACATTTTGCTCTCCATAAAATAATATTGTATAATAAGAATTTTTGTTCGTACCAACCATCTGTACTTTATATTTGAACTTGAGTTTTTTTTCTTTCTTGTATTCTTTTAGTAATGTTTTTGGACTGGCTTAGAGGTCACTATGTACACAATTTCAGCTTTCTCCCTCTTCACTATTTTCAAACACCTCTCACTCTCCACCTTTAAAGGTTTTCAGGCACTAGTAACATCTATGATTTGTGTTAAAGACATTTAATGGGGTAAGAATGACATATTGATATGCAAATCATCCTTAGTGTAATTCCATTGTAGAAATAACACTATACTTTCATCTTGAAGGCATTTATAATAGAAAATAACTGTCTCAAAAAAATTAGCTTATATAAGTCAGTCAAAATTCACATTGAAAACCCCAAAACAATTTGACCCCAATATTTATTCTTATGAATATTTATAAAGAGGAATCTCTTCGAATATGTTACTCTCTCATTCTTAATAACTGAGTGTGGAGCATCATCCAGAGTTGTTTTTCATAATGTTACTTGCCTCAAGTGATAAAAGTTTTAGTTTTTTAAATAAAGCAGAGGTAATGATAAATGCAGTATATATTTTTATATTAAAATGTGTGGATATCCAAGTGTCAAAAGCAGAAAAATTTAATTAAAACACTTGTATTTGAGAGAAGAGAGAAAGATAATCTACATATTTTAAACAGGAAAACAACATAGAAATCATATCCTGAATTAGATATTAAAATTATCAGAGAAATATTGGCTGGCTTGTGATAGGGAAAAAATATGCAATAAGTAATTTTTTAATTATTTTTCTGTGATGTACTGTGAATCATAGGTTTAAAATAATTACATATCAATTGCTCATCAATAATGCTGACTGAAGGTTGGTATAGGTGGGGGAAAACGGCCTACTAAGAGTTTTACAGCTGGTGAAAGGAGATTAAATCATATCTAGTCCAATACTTATTTTATAGTAAGTAACTTATTGAATTGCAGCTATGGTTCTGGAACAGACTCACTTTTGTACCTCAGACAAGATATTTAACTTCTCCAAGTCACAAAATTACAATTTAAG
Source organism: Equus przewalskii (assembly GCF_037783145.1). Classification (NCBI taxonomy): domain Eukaryota; kingdom Metazoa; phylum Chordata; class Mammalia; order Perissodactyla; family Equidae; genus Equus; species Equus przewalskii. The sequence goes on from NC_091850.1 coordinate 21,800,680, forward strand.
AACCTTTAAAAAGTACCACTATGTCTAATTTGCCTAAATCTACTTGTGTGCTACCAGTCACCTGGGTATTTACCCTTGTTCAGTCAACAGCACAAATTTACAAGAAAAGGGATTTGGAATAATAACTTAGAGATTAAGTAATTAGTAATTAAGACTGTAACTGAAATTTACTAAAAGTTTATAAGAAACAGGCACTGCTACTTAGAATCAAAATCTACAAAAAGTTTATTCTCATGAGACTTTTGGTTGAACCACCAATTGCTCCTCCCTCAGAGAGTAACTGTTGTCTAGTTGACATCACTAGGTCTGTGTCTCTGTCTGTCTTCCATCCAGTAAGAACTGAGGTAGGTGGACATCGAGGAACAAATACAGGCCATAGAATCACCCAGACCAAGGTTGGATCATGATCATATCACATATTAGCTATGTGTCCTTGAGTAAGTCCCAAGTCTTATGACTCTAATTGTTCATATATAAAATAAAGATAATAACACTTACCCTACCAGGATTTGGGGGAGGATAAATGATGAGAATAGACACAAAAAACTCAGGAATCACTTTTATGGAATCAGTTAGGCATCACTTTATAACAGACTAATCAGATTCAGTCCTTGTTATAATACTTACTGTTAAATTCACCTCTTACTATCTTGAAAAAAAATTCATATAAACACATACATACACATAAACACATACACAGCTTTAAAAAATGCCCTAAACTATAACACAAAAGAAAAAGGAAAGAAAAGAACTGTATTATAACCTATGTATTTTAATAACTCAATGCTCAACTATGACTGCCTGCTATGGGCTGAATTGTGTTTCCCACCGCCCCAAATTCATATGTTGAAGCCCACCCCCAATAGGACTATATTTGAGGATAAGGCTTTTATGAGGTCATTGAGGTTAAATGAGGCCATAAGGGTGGTGCAATATTGTGATTTATAATAAGAAACATGTATTCAGTCTTCATCCCTGTTTCTGGCACAGAGCTCTTAAAACTCTTGGAATTCCCTCAATGATGAAAGAGATAAAGATCCTTTTGTCATGTTAATGTGGTGACTTTTGGACCCCACCTCAGAGTGGGAGCTGGTTGCCAGGAGAACCAACCATGTGATTAAGGGGTTGAAACTTTAGTCCTACCTCCTGATCTCTGGGGAAAAGAGAAGGGCTGGAAGTTGAATCGATTGCCAAAGGCCAACGAGTTAATCAATCATGCCTGTGTAAGGAAGCCTCTATAAAAACCCAGAAAAACTGGGTTTGGAGAGCTTCTGGGTTGATGAACACATGGCGATATGGGGACAGTGGCATGCCTGGAGAGGACATGTAAGCTCGCGCCCTTTCCACATGCCTTGCCCTATGCATCTCTTCCGTCTGGCTGTTCCTGAGTAATATCCTTTGAAATAAACCAGTGATCTAGTAAGCAAAATGTTTCTCTGAGTTCTGTGAGCTGCTCTAGCAAATTATGGAACCCAAGGAGGGAGTTATGGATACCTCTGGTTTATAGCCAGTCAGTCAGATGTACCGGTACTAACCTGGACTTGAGACTGGTATTTGAGGTCCAAAGAGGTGGTTCTGGAAACCCTCAATCTATAGCCAGTCGGTCAAAAGCACAGGTGACAACCTGGGCTAGTGACTGGCTTCTGAAGTGGTGGGGGTGGGACAGTCTTGCAGGACTGAGCATTTAACTGGTGGGATCTGATGCTGTCTCCAGGTAGATAGTGTCAGAATTGAGTTGAATTGTAGGACACCTAGCTGATGTCCGAGAACTGCTTCCTGGAGGTGTGGGGAAACTCCTCACATACACATTGAAACTGGGTCCAGGAGCCCAAAACAAGTGGGGTTCTAATCCAGCAAGATTGGTGGATTTCTAAGCAGAGGAAGAGAGCTAGATCTCTCTCTCGCCACCGTGAGACTGTGAGGTGGCCATCTATAAGCCAGGGAGGGATTCCTCACCAGAAACTGACCATGCTGGCACCTTGATCTTGGACTTCTAGCTTTCAGAACTGTGAGAAAATACATTTCTGCTGCTTAAGCCACCAAGTCGATGGTATTTTGTTGTGGTAGCCCAAGCTGATGAAGATACTATCCTGGAAAATGTGATAAAATAGTCATATGCTTGCAACTGGAATCATCATGAATCATGAACTGTAATTACAAACCACTAAAGGTGTGGTGTATTGGTGACTCCAATACTGCAGAAACATCTGTACTATGGTTTTCTGCCCTGAATATCCATACGGGAATACCCAGAAGATATTGCAGTTTGGTTCCAGACCACCATAATAAAGTGGATATTGCAAGAAAGTGAGTCACACAAACTTTTTGATTTCCCAGTGCACATAAAAGTTATGTTTACACTATATTGTAGTCTATTAAGTGTGCGATAGTGCTATGTCTAAAAAAACGATGTACGTACCTTATAAAAAGCATTTTATTGCTAAAAATGCTATCATCTAAGCCTTCAGGGATTCATAAGCTTTCTGCTGGTGGAAGGTCTGGCCTTGATGTTGATGGCTGCTGACTGATCTGGGTGGTGGTTGCTAAAGGTTGGGGTGGCTGTGACAATTTTTAAAATAAGACAATAATGATGTGTGCCATATCGATTGTAGCATGTTGATTATTTTGAATTAAAGTTACTTGAGAAGCAACAAGGGCTTTCTGACACTCCTGTCTCTGTTCCCCTTGAAAGCAGGACATAAATCTCCCCCGTGAAAGGTGCTCTCCCCACATCCTTAGCATCAGAGCTAGGAATTCGCAGCCAAGAACCCTCCGTAAACAAACCTTGCTAATTCCAGACCTCAAGACTCAATTCTGCTTAAATTCTTCAATAATTACCTAACTCAAACTAAGTTTACCCTGTTATTCCTCACAAATTTATTGTTTCTTTGCGTGAAAGATACATACACATATGTATATGTGTTGCCTACTTTGTTTACTCTCCAAGCATCATTTCTCAGTGATCTCCAATACATATATATTAAACTGGGTTTTCCCCTGTTAATCTGGCCTTGTGTCAATTTTATTATTAATCCAGCCATAAGAACACAAGAAGGGGAGAAAGGGGATTTTCTCCCACCCTGACAGAGTCAATCTTCTCTAACTCTGCTGCTGCTTTATCAACTAAGTTCATGTAATATTCTAAATCCTTTGTTGTCATTTCAACAATCTGCACAGCATCTTCACCAGTAGTTTCCATCTCAAGAAAGCACTTTCTCTGCTCATCCATAAGAAGCGACTGCTCATCCATTAAAGTTTCATCATGAGATGGCAGCAATTCAGTCACCTCTTCAGGCTTCACTTCTAATTCTAGTTCTCTTGCTAATTCTACCACATCTGCAATTACTTCCTTCACTGAAGTCTTGAACCCTTCAAAGTCACCCATGAGGGTTGGAATCAACTTCTTCCAATCTCCTGTTAATGTTGATATTTTGACCTCTTCCTATAAATCATTAAGGTTCTCAGTGTCATCTAGAATGGTGAAGCCTTTCCAGGTTTTCAATTTACTTTGTTGAGATCCATCAGAGGAATCACTATCTATTGCAGCTATAACCTTACAAAATGTATTTCCTAAATAATAAGCCTTGGAAGTTGAAATTACTTCTTGATCCATGGGCTGTAGAATGGATGTTGGGTTAGCGGCATGAAAACAAGATTAATCTTGTTGCACATCTCCATCAGAGCTCTTAGGTGACCAGGTACATTGTCGATGAGCAGTAATATTTTGTAAGGAATCTTTTTTTATGAGCAGTAGGTCTCAACAGTGGCCTTAAAATAGTCAGTAAATCATGTTGTAAACAGATTTGCTGTCATCCTCACTTTGCTGTTCCATCTACAGAGCACAGAGGGAGTAGGTTTAGCACAATTCTTAAGGACCCTAGGATTTTCAGAATGGCAGATGATGATTGGCTTCAACTCAAAGTTACCAGTTTCATTAGCCCCTAACAAGAGAGTCAGCCTGTCCTTTGAATCTTTGAAGTCATGCCATGACTTCTACTCTCTAGCTATGAAAATTATAGATGGCATCTTCTTCTGGTATAAGCCTGTTTGACCTACATTGAAAATCTGTTGTTTAGTGTAGCCACCTTCATGAATGATCTTAGCTAGATCTTCTGGATAACTAGCTGCAGCTTCTACATCAGCACTTGTTGATCCACCTTGCACTTTTATGTTATGGAGATGGCATCTTTTCTTAAGCCTCTTGAACCAACCTCCACTAGCTTCAAACTTTTCTTCTGCAGCTTCTTCATCTCTCTCAGCCTTCACAGAATCGAAGAGAGTCAGGACCTTGTTCTGGACTAGGCTTTGGCTTACAGGAATGTTGTGGCCGGTTTGATCTTCTATCCAGACCACTAAAACTTTCTCCATATCAGCAATAAGGCTGTTTGACTTTCTTATCAATTGTGTGTGCATTGGAGTAGCACTTTTAATTTCCTTCAAGAACTTTTTCTTTGCTTTCACAACTTGACTAACTGTTTGACACAACAGGCCTAGCTTCTGGGCTATCTCGGCTTTCAACGTGCCTTCCTCACTAAGCTTAATCATTTCTAGCTTTTGATTTAAAGCGGGAGACATGCAACTCTTCTTTTCACTGGAACACTTAGAGGCCATTGTAGATTATTAATTGGACTAATTTCCATATTGTATCTCAGGGAGAAGGGAGGCTGAGGAGAGGGAGAGAGATGGGGGAATGGCTAGTAGGTGGAGTAGTCAGAACACACACAATATTTATCAATTAAGTTTGCCATCTTATATGGGCACAGTTCATGTCGCCTCGAAAGATGACTGATCACAGATCAGCATAACAAATATAATAATAAAGAATAAGTTTGAAATATTACAAGAATTACAAAATGTGACACAGAGACATGAAGTGAGCAAATGCTGTTGGAGAAATGGCGTCGATAGACTTGCTCAATGCAGGGTTGTCAAAAACCTCCAACTGGTAAAAAAAAAAAAAAAAAAAAAAAGGCAATATCTGTGAAGTGCAATAAAGTGGAGCACAATAAAATGAAGCATGCCTGTAATGCCCTTCTGTCATTGTAATACAAAAACTTTCCCTCAAAATTTGCAATATACTCTCTAAGTGGTGGTTGTGCCCCTATGGATAACGACCGAAGAAACATGTTCAGAACATGGGCTTTGGAATTCTGTAGACATGAGACTAAATTTCTTTTCTATCACCTTGGGGACTGTGTTACCTAAAGCAAGTTACCAAAACTCTCTGAACTTCAGTTTCTTGATGCGTAAAAGGTTGGAGTGGGGGGCATGATATATGCCTAAAATTGTACTTAAGAGACTCACATAAAATTATGTTTGCAATATGTTTAGCAGTGTAACTGGATCTGGCATGTTTACTTCTAAGTGTTTTTAGGTCTCAGTATATGAGGTAAATAGTAGTTCCTTTGTCCTCCCTAGTGTTTTTCCTATAGACTTGCAAAACTTCCTACTGTTAACTTCATACTTAGTTCTTAAATTTCCTAAGGTTCACAACTATGCTTTGTTATTATACTTGCTCTGCTTTCTGCTTTCTTGCTGCTTTCTTCCTCTTGCTCTCACTCTCTCTTGTCTCTCCTCTCTCTCCACAATCTTTCTCTCTTTCCCTCAGTCCTGCATGCTGTCCTCCTCTTCTTCAGAAGCTCTTTTCTCACTCATGATTGAAAGAACTATTTCAATCCCCCTAAGGAAATTTTATGGTTTGCTTGAAGGCCCTCAAGAATCCCCCAAGGTGACATGTTATACCTCTGACACTTAGTGGATTTGAGAAATAAAACCTGTAGGTGATTTATTCCAAAATGTTCCTCGATGGAGCTGCTACGCAGGACAGCAGAACAACAGCCCAGTGGTTCTCACCCACACTATCTGCATGTGACACAAGACACAAAAGCATTTCATATGTTTTAGCTTTATACGTGTTAAACATTATTGAAGACCTTTCATAAAGGACTAAAAAAGAAACCAAATTGACATGCTCAGGGTAATATGTAGCTTGACATACACAACAGACATGTGAAAAAATTTGCTTTTATATTAACTAACAAAATAAACAATAGTTGCATAAGGATAAGAAATAGATTATATAAGACATTTATCTATTTAAGACACTATCTAACTTAACTAGTTGGAGACTCGGATACTCCAGTTCCAATAATAGAACTAGGAAAACCTTCAGTGAGGAAATAGAAGACTTGAACAGTATTACAAACCAACTAGATCTAACACATCTATACAACATTCCACCCAACAGCAGTAGAATACCTATCATTATTTTCAAGTGAATTTGGAACATTCTGCAGGATAAACCATAGGTTAGGCCACAACACAGGTTTCAAAGAACTTTTAAAGGATTGAAATCAAATAAAATGTATTTTCTGCCACAAAGGAATAAAATTAGTAGAAAGCAATAGAAGAAGTAAATTTGGAAAATTCATATATATGTGGAAATTAAACATATTTCTAAATAAGCAAGCAAATAAAGAGTACATCACAAGGAAAATTAGACAATGAAATGATGAATGAAAATAAAAACACAAGATATCAAAATTTACAAAATTCAGCTAAAGCAATGCTTAGAATGAAATTTATAGCTGTAAACACCTATATTAAAAAAGATCTCAAACCAACAATTTAACCCACCACTTTAATAAACTAAAAAAAGAGAGAGAGAGAAAACTAAAAACAATGAAAGCAGAAGGCAGAGAAAATTAAGATTTATGGAGTAATAAATAAAATAGAACATTAACAGAGAGAAATTCAACAAAACCAAAATTTGTTTTTTTTAAAGATTTAAAAAAAATGACAAAAGGTCAACTACACTAACAAAGTGAAAGAGAAGAATCCAATTACTAAAATCAGGAATGAAAGAGGAGAAAGCAATGCCAATCTTACAGATACAAAAAGGATAATGAGTGACTACTATGAACAGCTGTTTTGTTAATAAATTAGGTAACTTACATGAAAGAGACAAATTCCTAGAAAGACACAAACTACTGAAAGTGATCCAAGAAAAAATTTAAAAACTGAGTAGACCTGTAACACAAGACTGAATTAGTAATCAAAAAACTTCCCACAAAGAAAAGCCTAAGCCAAGATAACTTCGCTCTTGAATTCTAGCAAATGCATAAAGAAAAATTAACACCATCCTTTCACCATCTTTTCGTCCAAAAAATAGAATGAGAGAAAACACTATCCCAATAATTGTATGATGTTAGTATTACTCTGACACCAAAACCAGACAAAGACATTACAAGAAAATAAAGTTATAGACCAATATCCCTTCTGAATATAGATGCAAAAATCCTTAACAAAATATGACCAAATCAAATTCATCACTATTTACTATATATCAAGTGAAATTTATCCTAGGAATGCATGGTTATTTTAACATGTAGAAGTCAATTAATGTAATATATTAATAGAATAAAGGAGGAAAAAAAACACAGTCTTCTCGATGGATTCAGAAAAAGCATTTGACAAAATCCAACATGCTTTCATAATAAAAACACCCAATAAACCAGGAAAGGAAGAGAATATTCTCAATCTGATAAGATCATCTATGACAAACCTGCGGCTAATATCATACTTAATGGTAAAAGTTTGAATGCTTTCCCTCTAAGATCAGGGAGAAAATGAGCTGTCCTCTCTTGTCACTTATATTAAACATTGTTTTGGAGGTTCTACTCAGAAAAAATAGGAAAAAAAATAACAGGCATCTTGATTGGAAAGAAATAAGTAAAACCATCTCTTTTTGAAGTTGTCATGATCTTGTGTATATAAAATCTATATACATATAAAAAGCTATTATAACTAATAGATGAATTCAACAAGGTTTCAGTATACAAGACCAGTATACAAAAATGGATACATAAATCCCCTGTATTTCTATACACTAGCAATGACACTAGCAAAATCTGAAAATTAAATTAAGGAAACAATTCAGTTTACAATAGCATCAAAAAATATATACTTAGGGTTATATTCAACAAAGAAGTGCAAGACTTAATACACTGAACACTACAAAACATCATTGAAAGAAATTAAAGAAGACCTAAATGAATGAAAAGACATTTCATGTTCATGGATTGGGAAACTTAATATTGTTAAGATGGTAATGCTCTCCAAATTGATCTATGGATTCAGCACAGTACCTGTCAAAACCCAGCTGTCTTTCTGCAGAAATTGACAAACTGAAAATTCATATAGAAATGCAAGGGACCAAAGTAGCCAAAACAATCTTCAAAAATAAGAACAAATTTGAAGTATTCACATCTCCCAATTTAAAACTTACTGCAAAACTACAGTAAACAAGACAGAGCAATAGTAGCATAAGGATAGACATATAGACTAGTGTAACAGAATTGGGAGTCCAGAAATAAACCCTTATATTTATGGTAAATTGGTTTTCCACAAGGGTGCCGAGAAAATTAAGGAGGAAAGAATAGTCTTTTCAACAAATAATGCTGGGACAACTGAATATCCACTTGCAATAGAATGAAGTTGGATCCCTACCTCACTCTATATCCAAAGAGTAACTTAAAGTGGATCACAGGATTAATTAAACAGCTAAAGAAAAAGATAGGTAAGGAAAAAGGTAAATCAGACTGCATCAAATTAAAAACTTGCACATCAAAGGACACCATCAAAAAAGTGAAAAAAGTAGCCAAAAAATGGAAGATGATGTTATCAAATCATATGACAAAGGTCTAGTAAATAGAATATATAAAGGACCCTTACAGCTCAACAACGTTACAATTTCAACACTGGGGCAGATGACTGCGGTCTGAGGTGGCCACAGAACAAAATCACTAAACAATGGCGCTTGGATTAGGCCCTAAAGAACGGAGAAAGGGAAAATTTAGAGAAAAGGGAGATTTCAAGCAAGGTAACTATGCATTACTCATTGTCCATTTGGCCAACCTTATCTATATGTCGCATGTATATTTCTAACTGATTGTCTCTTGAGGACACTGGAAATGTCACTCTATGGCATTGTATCCCTTACAGTATTGACTTCTCATAGGGGCTTATCATATTCAGTGATTGATTAGATGAGAAATATAAAGAGAGAATTTGTATGCAACAAACATTTTTCATGTACATGGGGGCACTTCAAAGTAACTGAATTTTTATTCAAGTGATATAATTATAAAATTACTTGCACATTGTAGAGCATTTTCTGGCTTGATAGGTTCTTTTTAACAGGCAACCATATTTTCTGAAACAAAAGCAAGACAAATCATTTGACATGTAGAAGAGAAGAGGATATTTTGAATTGGAGCTAACTATGAATATGAACCAAATGTTCAATGTACAATAAATCAAAATTAAGAAGACTTTTGTGCCACAGAGACCTGGCTTCTCGACTTATTCTCACTCTTATTAACTATTTTGTCTTTGAGCAAGTTACTTAACATTCCCATGCCTCACTTTCCTCATCTTCAAAGTAGAGGAAATAACCGATTCAACATCAGAGTGCTGTGGTAAAAAAATTAAGAAAGAAAATCGTACTAACGTGATTCACATTGTGCTGGGTACAGAGAAAATGCTCCATCAGTTTTAGCTGTCGTTATTACTGTGTGGTTGTAGAGTAAAGTTATCCTTGTTGAAGATAGGTTATTACAATAAGCCACATTTACACATATGAATAACGGAAAATCATTATTTAAACTTGCCTTTGGTGGATTACATTGGTCAAGTCTGGAAGTATCTTATTTAAGGAACATATCTTTTACTAAAAAAATGAAATGCCAGAGAAATAGCGGTCCCTCTGAATGGGAATCCAGAATCTTCTCTTGCAGTACATTATGTCCAGTCTTGAAATACAAGTTGACACGCCATTTCCCCACTCAATCTGTGGCCTTTTGACAGACAAATCTACCAACCAAATATAGAGAAGGATACTATCCCCTAAAGATTATAAATAAGAAAACAGGAATGATAACCAGGATACACCTTGAGCAAGAAGGGGCAGCAAAGTTTAGAAGAGGTTCCTAGTGCCCCCTAGTGCTAAATCTCCTCCAATTTTTTAAATTTTTTTCTCTCTCTTTTTTTTTTAATATATGTTTTATCAAGAGACTCCAAAGTTTGAAGCAACTAAGCTTTGTTCAGATAGTCCTCTGTATTAGGCTGCTTCAAAATGCACCGAAACATAATTCTAAGACAGAAAAGCCTTAAACTCTAAAGATAAACAATTTGCTTTTTTCATTAAAGACAAGCCAAAGTACAAATGAGAGGAGACATATATCCAGCAAAGAGAATCAAATTCTGAATTTAAATATGCTCATTAATTGAAGCAATCAGATAATCAGAATATGTATATTTAAGGAGAGTATTTAAGCCTAGGTAGCTCTAACTGAAGCAATATAATGATTGAATCCAGTTAAACTCCTTACCTAGGCTATTTTTAATGGAAATGCTGACATCCTTAATACAGAGCCGTGAACACTCCTATCCTAATAGTGTATATAACCTGCAGACAAGTCTCTCTAAAATGTGCTGAGTTAACATCTAGGGTTTGGGACTTTTATTTCACTCGGGCAGGACGTTAAATTCATGACCTCCAAATGTTCTAAGTGACTGTAGGTAATCACTGAATTAAATAACTAGTTTTATTTTACAGTTATCAATAATTTAGAAGTCCCAAAGTTATAGAAATTGGGAGTTACTTCTGGAGTTTAGTCTAAATATATTTGATATTTTTGCTGATTAAACTTCATCTTCGAAAACCGATTATTATAAGAGTGGCAGATAAAAATGTAAACTCAGAACATTTTTAACTAGCTTAAATAGAATTGAAGTAGGTCATCATAAAGAAATAATTGGCTTGATTTCAGCCTGACTAATGTTTCCGTCAATGTGATTATATTAGAAAAGATTTTTATTCTTTGAAAAGAAAACCTTGTCTGATGTAAAACTGGTCTTAACAAACCTTGAGTTTGTTTTATCTTTATTTTGATGTAGCCTTTCCAAAATCCTAGGAAAAATACAATACCTTTACTGGTTTTTAAAGTCTGTTTTTGATCCTAGTGTTGCTCTGATAAAGATCATTCTCAAGTTTTCTTCATTTTAAATTTCATTTTTAAAATTTGACTTGGCAAGCAACCTAGGCGCCCATTGAGGGACAAATGGATAATGAAGATGTGGTATTTATACACAATGGAATACTACTCAGCCATAAGAAATGATGAAATCCAGCCATTTGTGACAACGTGGATGGACCTTGAGGGTATTATGCTGAGTGAAATAAGTCAGAGGGAGAAAGTCAAATACCGTATGATCTCACTCATAAGTGGAAAATAAAAACAACTACAAACAAACACATAGCAATGGAGAATGGTTTGGTGGTTACCATGGGGGAAGTGGGGGGAAGGCAAAAGAGTTGATCAGGCTCACATGTGAGGGGAAGGACTATAATTGGTTTGTGGGTGGCGAACATGATGTAATCTACACAGAATGCAAAATATATTATGATGTACATCCGAAAGCTGTATAATGTTATAATCTAATGTTACTGCAATTAAAAATAAATAAATAAAATGAACAACAAAAAAAAGACTGTCAAAAAAAATTTGAGACAGAGGATAGTGAGCTGTCATTCAGTGTTCATAGCCAGAATTATTCATTATACACTAAGCTACACTGTATTTCTTCCCCATAACCTCCCAGCACAGTTATTCAGAGTGAATTGCACTTACTCTGCATACCAACTCCTCCTTAAAACTCATTCTTATGAAAGATCTGATGTCTTCTTAATCTAGTCCTTCTAAGGTTTATCCCTTAATTCAAATCCAGAAGAGTTTAAGTTGTGATTATATTTGATGAGCATCTCCTGGGTGATGAGATCAATTAGAAAAGAGTGACAGTTTTTTCCAAGGACACTGAAGTAGTTGGTATTACTGAAAATACCCTTGGTAAGAATGTTGACACACATACTAGAAAGACTTAGCAAATGCAAGTGCTTAGACTCCCAAGAGTAAAAGTCCAATTACATTTTTTCAACTGCTGGTTTGTCTATTTAACATTTTTGCTTAAGAAATCAAACAGGCACCATGATAATTAGCTATACATGTTACTCACATGATCTTATATGATAACTTCTAAAATAAGATATCAAAATATTTCACAGTCAATGGGATCTACTTGGACTTATTCTTTTGGGGGGAGGGAAGACTGGCCCCAAGTCACTTTGTGTGTAGGACGCCACAGGTCCATGCCCAGGATCTGAACCCACAAACACCAGGCCATTAGAGTGGAGCATGCAAACCCAACCACTACATCACCAGGCCAGCCCCTACTTGGGCTTACTTTTAAGGATATTTTAAAGCAAAAAAAAAAAAAAAAAAAAAAAATGAATACGGACTAGATGAGACTTTTTAGTGAATCAAAATCATAGCAAATAATATGGAAAGAAAGTAGATAACCGGTACAGTGTCATTAGTTTTAACACAATACAGATTTTTCTTGACTTAATAAGGGGATTATGTCCCAATAAACTCATTATAAATTAATAATATTATAAATCAAAAAGGAGTTTAATACACCTAACCTATTGAACATCATAGTTTAGCCGAGCCTGCCTTAAACGTGCTTAGAACACCCACACTGGTGTACAGTTGGGCAAAATCATCTCACACAAAGCCTATTTTCTAATAAAGTATTAAATAGTTCATGTAATTTATTGAATAGTGTACTGAAAATGAAAAGCAGATGATTGTATGGGTACAGAATGGTTGGAAGTGTATCGGTTGTTTACCCTCAAGATCCCATGGTTGACTGGGGACTGTGGCTCCCCGTCATCGATGAGCATCATGAGACGGTATCGTACGCATATCGCTAGCCTAGGAAAAGAGCGTGATTCAAACTTCGAAGTACAGTTTCCACTGAAGGCATATCACTTTCCCACCATGGTGAAGTCAAAAAATCTTTAAGTCATACCGTTGTAAGCACGGGCCATATAAGAATTAGAGGTTCCCATAGAATAGGAAGGAGTCCCAGTTTTAAGTACAGGTACAAAATCCCACAATTTTTGTTCTGTTTTGCTTGTTTTCCCTGATGACTTTCCTAGAGATCACAGTGGGCCAAATTAATTAAACAAGCAATCTTCATTCCTAAGGCAACACACCAACGCTATCACACAAATTGGGGCAGGAAGTACCTAAGTAGGTCATTGAAGTGAGCTCATCATTCAATCACCTCAGCACAACTTGCTTATGAAAGTCCACAGCAGTAAGAAAATATGCAATTTTAAACAATTACACCCCCAAACAAGATATCTCTGGTTCAAGAATCAGAGACTCTCACTGTTATCCACTAGTATTGAATAAACATATTTGCATATCTTTGATCATTGATAAACAACAGACACACAGTTTCCGCCCTTCATAGAGTTCCAGCCCGGTTCCGCCATCATCATCCCCGCTGTAAACAGAGAATACTTGGGAGTTTCCTGTGAGGAATAGTTGGTTCACGTGCTTGCTGACAATCCCGCAGGCCCTCCAGTAGGGTTCAGTCTTTTATTAACCAGAATCTTTGACTTGGACTTGTCACCTCATGTATTTCCCAGTGTAGGTCCTTCAGAATCTGATCTTTCTACTTTTCTGGATCCCTGCTTGCTAATTCCTCCAGCTTGCCTGCCTTACCTCAACGATTGTTTTTGCCTGCTCAGTCAAGATTAGCCTCTTTCACTGACCTACCTTCCTAGGCTGTCCTATTGCTGTGTAAATCCTGGTGTGACCACTCTGAATTAACATTAACAGGATAGATCTAAATATCTCAAACCAAATGATACATGTATTATCTACTAATTATCAGTTTTTAATTTTCACTCATCATGTAGAGGTCACAACCAAAATGATAGAAAAGTAAATAGTGTTGGGTTGGAGACTTGGAAGAGTAGCCATGCGGGTCCCAGGTCTATCACTGAGAGAGAAAATGTCAAGGAGGCACAACTTTCTTCACCATGGTGAACTTTGTGGTCATGTAAGGAATCCTTTTGTTTTGTGTACTGGGTGAAAATACAAATTATGAAAGTTTTAATTAATGCTTTGCACAGTGCTGGGAAGATAATGGATAATGAACAATGAAGGGGAAAGAGAGGGAAGGAGGGAAAGAAATAATAAGGAACATAGGAAGGAATAAAGGAAGTGTTGTGAACTCACCTAAGCCAAATTGGACAATCATCAAATAACGAGCTCTTTCGATAAACAGGGGTGCACTTTGGCCATATACAATCGTTATCCACAAATTGCCTACCAAAGGATGTGTGGCAGTGCAAACAAGAGTTAAACTAAATACCGTTGAATGACAAATATTTATCAGCAAGCATGCAAAATAAATTAAAATAAAACAGAAATAGAATTTGCTTTGATAAGGTCTGGAAAACTCCACTTTGTCCTCGATAAGCACCTTGCCTCAGATGCTCACTCTGAGGCAGATGCAAAAATACTTTCTAGTGGGCCTTATTTTAAGTCAGGCAAGACTCCTCTAGGAGCTCTAGAATTTGCCTGAGTTATAAGCCTTGTTTATGCAAGAGGGGGCATCTGCACAATCTTGCTGGCCATCCATATGTCTTAAACACCACTCATTTTCGTCAAGGAAAATTTTTCTAACGTATCTAATGCTAAAACCCCTTGATACAGATTTTGATACTTCTGTTTGAATGTCTCCAAAGTGTAGAATCTTGGTTAGGCTATTTCAAATACTAAATCACTGCCCTTAAAGAATAAACGGAGACTCTACCCACCACTCCAAAGGCACACTTCTGCTCCAAGGCTTCTAGTGAAATTTTCCAACTAAGTCATCATACAGAAAGTAAAACTGGAAGAATGGAAGGAAGGAAGGATGGACGGGAGGGAGAGATGAAGGAGGAAAAAACCTCCAACCACTCTTCTGATGTATTCACTATTCCATCCATGTTTGATTACGTGTCCCAAATAAATTTTTTGCCATGACTTTGGACAGTCTTTCTGCTGGGAATTCTTCTCTTACCACCCGCTCCCCAAAATAATATACTAATTTAGCCATGTGGTAAAATTTTTTATTGACTTTCACATAAAAATTCAGCTGCTATGAAATTTCAGGTAAAATCAGTTACTCCCTTTACTCCTTTTCCACCCCCAAAAACCTGCGTTTATCCATTTCTCAGAAAGCTATCTGTGCGTGTGCGCGCGCGTGCATGTGTGTGTGTGTGTGTATTTCTCAGTAGGTATAGCCGTGTCTATATTCCCTGGTATATTCTGAGCCCAATAGCTCTTTGGAATTCCTGGAGCCAATAAAGGGCCTATAATATAATTTTTTCAGTAAATGTTTGATTACTTTAATTGAATTTAGCATTGAAAATGTCTTCTATACTAAGATCGACTACAATATCAAATATTACTTTTCCATTTAAGTATGAAATAAACTATTAGGTAAGAAGGAAACGGCAGGTGAGCAGAAGGAAAAATTATGATCCAAATGGACACAGCAGAGAATTTGAGAAACATTTCAAAGTGATAAGAGGAAGTAAAGACAACAGTTTAAAATGTCAAGTAACAAGAACAAATTGCCTTCTAAAATTCAAACTGAAAAACCTTCTCCAAAATTTCTGTTTCATTAAGTGGCAAATTAATTTCTCGGAACGTTTTCCAACTTTTAAAACTTAAACATAATAATTTAATTCATATTTTGCATAAAAGTATTTATTTTCTATCCCAAAATTTTAGAAATTTTAATCATTAAGTTATTTTCAAGTTCAAGGTTCAAGTCTATCTGGATTGAAAATAAAAGTTATACACTTAGAGTTCCTGGTAGTTGCCAACCACTGTGAAGAAATTCTTTCTTCATTTTATACCTGATGGAACATTTAACGTTTAACATTTAACAGTCAAGGCCATGTTTTAGAATCTGCTTAACACTTTCAGACAGTTATTCACAGACTACTGTTACAATCCTCTGGATTTAAGGTGAATTAAAAAACATACTCTTCCCCAAAGCAAAATTGATGGCGTCCCTGCAGATGTGATGCCAAATTGCCATTCTCCTGAGCTGAGTGTCGTTTTGGAGAGTTTGAAATCAGCAAGTTATAAATAACAGACTCTGAGAAGATCCATAACATGCCCTTCCTTGTCACTCTGTTGCAATGATTCCCAGTCTCCACTGTGCAAAAGAAACTCCTGGGGACCTTTTAAAACAGGTATGTCTAGCCTCCATAGACTCTCATTTGATTTGTCTGGCGGGAGGCCTACGTATCGGTATTTTTATAAAGCGTATACATATGCTTTTCTAGTATGTTGCCAAGGTGGAGAACCATTGTCCCTAAGATATATGCAGAATTGGAATATTCTAGGCTATATTTGACCTTAATAGATACCTAAACAGTGTTTAGGAGATTTTCCTAATACATTTATACTTTGTCTTTTCAATCAAGTAGCAGTTAGCCAGATGTCTTACTTCTAAATAGAATACTTAGAAAATTGCTATTTATAGACAATTTGGTTATTCGCTGTCCGTATGCTGATTAACATCAACTTACTGAAAGGTGATAATATGGTGAAATATTAGAAGGTGAAGAGGAAGGTTATTGTTTATCCTGCAGCACTTGAAGCTCTTGAATCTCGCCATCGGATATGAATCTTACCAGCTAGTATAAATTTTCAAATGAAGAAATATCTGATCATGACCATTTTTAGAGCTAAAAGCATGACAGTAAGAAATTATATTTAATAAACAAGAGAGTGTTGTATAAATAAGATCTTTATTAAAAAGATTGAAACAGAGAATTGAATAATCACTAGGGATCTTCAGGGGAAGTCACTTTTACGAAATATCCAGACAAGGAAAAAAACACAAGCTTCAATCAACCGGGAGTTAAGTGACCAGAATCATTAATAGAGTAGTGTTATTGCAATACTTAGTTTTTACAAGAAAGAAATTAATCAAGAGTCAGTATGCATATCTCGTGGATTCTCTCCAGCCACAGTACTCCAGGTTTACCTTAAACAAAATGGGAAATAAGTAAGGTTTGTCCTTCTGGCATCTTTCCCCACTTTGAGACCTTCATGCTGTCCCTTAACTGACGAGTATCCCTCAGTGTAAGCCTGACATCTTACCTTTATCTGTTCTACTATAAAAATGCCCCAGTTTTGTGTTCGACTCTTTGTGTATTTGCTCTCTGTATTCAGTGGTAACAAACCAATACATGCTCAGGTTTCTGAGGCTAATAAAGAACAATCATTCCCCTTATTGGGTGGATTTGCATTTTAACAGGGAACGCTGAAGAAGAACAGATTCAGAGTTCCGGTCACTGAAGTTTTATTTATTTGAGAACGGGATGCAAGAGGGAAACCTCCTTATTGTTGCTTCATTCTACTTAGGTAGCTGCCCATTTCATCAACTCCTAGCTATGGTCCTCTAGGTATTAGGTAAATGCTGAAAAATAAGTAAAAGTAATGCTTTATAAATTTAGTTAATCAATGAAAATGTTATATATGGAAAGAGAAGAATTAAATAAAACATCTGGATTGGAATGGATTAATAGCAACGCCCTTCATTTGTATTGCTTTGTAAAAAATGACGTTTGCCCAAGTCCTCCGTGCCTTGTTAGACTTAAAACAATGCAAGTAGCTTAAGCAGTTTGATACTGAATATGACTTATTCATAGTAGTAACTTCATATTTAAACATAAAATGTGAGAAATCTTCTGTGCTCAGCACTGCCATTGAGAAATTATGTCTAATGCATAGTATGTTTTACTACCAATTAACCCAATACCTGTCATCAATTAGAAAAGGCTTAGTTGCAGTTTAAAGCAGATTTCTTTCTCTTTTATATTAGAATAATTTATCTTTAATAAGACTGGCAGACTCCATTTACATTAGATTCATTCAGGACAATTTGTGACTGCATGTCTTTGTTGAAAGAATCCTACTAAAAATTAATCAACAAATAAGTGAAATTAGTTGCAAGGACCAACAATTGCAAGAAAATAATATTCATCAGTGCCACAGCATATCAATTCTAGATTTAAACGATCAATAGCTCTTCCTTAAGACATTTTTATTATATAAGTGCACCCTGTTGAACTACATTTATACGAATTGCTTTCCTCGTAAGATCTCTAATTAGCTGCTAAAATTTAGAGTTCAAATTTTTGTAACCAATATAACACCAAAAGTTCATTACAATAACATTTTATTTCTATTAATTTTTTTTTTTTTTGGTGAAAATTGGCCCTGAGCTAACATCTGCTGCCAATCCTTCTCTTTTTTGCTGAGGAAGACTGGCCCTGAGCTAACATCCATGCCCTTCTTCCTTTACTTTATATGTGGGACACCTACCACAGCATGGCTTGACAAGTGATGCATAGGTCCACACCCAGGATCCGAACCGGTGAACCCTGGGCTGCCTAAGCAGAATGTGCGAACTTAACTGCTGCACCATCAGGCCAGCCCTCTGTTAAATTTTTTGAAAATTAAAATGAATGAAAAAGTACTATAATAATTTGAAGATTCATAGGATTAGTAAACAATATATAAGTACCTGATACACTGGTTTAAAATATATCAAAATGAAAATTAGAAATATATTAAAAATGGAAATGACCATCCTAATATTGGCCCAATATTTTTAAGATTTTGATGTTAGTACTCACAATCATAAAATTCATCATCTTTATAAATACTGAAAAATGTTAAAAGAGCTGAAGGCAATTTAATAAGCTTAAGCATATTTTATGAATAAGTTGTGAGGCTGATTTGAATATGGTTTTTCAGTAGGCTGCTTTTTCACCTCAACACCTGCCATTATTTTTCATTTCTTAATACCTCATGAAGTGGATTCCACTTTGGAAATTGAGTTTATGCCATGAACTCATTACTCTGCTTTTTCATTCCTGTAATAGCATGTATTATAGAAATATTTTATCCAACTCAAAGATCTCTGCCTGAAAGCACATCATTCTAAAAATGCTGTTGGCAAGCGTATGTTTGGCTCTCTACCCCCTTCAGTTACAGGACTCTTTCTTCCCCTCCTTGCCGTATCCTTATTCTGCTCCCTTTCTGCTCAGAGCTTGTATGGACTCACCCTTATGAACGTGTGCCCCCTTTGCACACCCTATGTTCTAAAGAAAATGTCCCTACCCAGCCTCACCTAGAGTCCCCTGGTTTCTGCTTAATCTGAATAAATATGATAAAACACTCCAACCGAGTGTGATAATGATACTAATAGATGCATTAATATATGCATTTTACTTTTGCTGGCCAGAGATAGTGCTATCAAAACACAGTGTCTCTAATTTTGGAATTTACAGGCAAAGTTGTGTTAACCAAACCTTTCAGTGGTTATCCCACTTCACAAAAAAATGCATCCTTGCTTAAGCCATCTACACACCAGACTCCCTGTGACATAATATTTTAGATTTCCACTGCTCCAATGAGTCTAGGCTATTCATAAACCAAACCTTGCTTTTGCTTCACCTCTGCCATAATTTTGCTTATATCTTCCCTCACTCTCTGCCCATCCTTCAAAGTTTAGTTCAAGTCTTAGTTTTTCCATGATTCCTGAGACCAAGCTAGAACACACCAGGTTTACCTTCCCTAAAAGACAAACTATGCTTACTGGACAAGTACTGAGTTCTTGGCACATATTGGGTCTCAATTATAATCCTAGGACATAGGTTGTTGGGGTTTTGTTTTCTATTCTTTCTGATAGAATCTTTCAAGTTTCACTGTAAGCTTACTAAGGGCAAGATCTGAAGTGTATTACCTCTTCTGCACCCCAGTCATGCTGTACATTTCTAGGTGACACAACTCACATTTCAATGTGGACTCCTAGAATATAGAATGAGCATCATTGTGTTTCTAGGATGTGGTGTGTCAAAATATGATAGCTGATTCTTAATCGGACTGCTCAATAAAAGTATACCGGTTGACACAACTAGAAGGACCCACAACTAAAATATACAACTATGTACTGGGGGAATTTGGGAAGAAAAAGCAGGAAAAGAGAGAATATTGGCAATAGTTGCCAATCTTAAACAAAAACAGGTGCCAATATTTAAAAAAAGTTATTTACTTGATTTTGTCTTAATTTGTAGAATTTTACTTTAAAACCAATGGAAATAGAGATAAGAAGAGTTGAGCACTTTACACTCAAAAAAGTTTTATGAGAATACATTAAACACCATTAACAAGTAATGTACAAATGCTCGCACAGGCTTCAAAAAAAAGAAATAGTACATAACTATTTTGCATGTTTGGCAATATCTGAAATGATTTTATCACAACTTAAGGGGTGCTGCTGGCATCTAGTAGACAGAGGCCAGGGATGCTGCTAAACATCCTAAAAAAGCACAAGACAGTTCCCCAGTACAAAGAATTATCCCACTCCAAATGTCAATATTGCTGAGATTGGAAAATCCTACTCTACAGGAACTCAAGAAAGTAAATATTGCATCAATCTGCACCTTTCTTTTTCATAGTTATTAGAAAAGTGGCTCATATGTGGGTCTACTGGGGGGAAACGTCTTGTTTGCTCTTATTTAAAAAGTTGACCACAAAACAAGGTCTAAAAAGCAGAGCAGAGGGTAATCACAAAGAGGGCTGATATCTGTGAAAAGTCTCTATTTCTGGAAGATTTCTGTGTTATGTGAGCATAATGAATGCCTTTGATGAACAGCAACATTTGCTGGCCATGCTTGCACTCTTGCCAGCTTATAGTCTATCCACCACGTGATACCAGAGTAAACCTTTTAAATCTCCTCAAAACCTTTTGATGGCCTTCCATTACACTTAAAGGAGGGAAGTTTATAGTGATAAACACCTATATCAAAGAAGAAGAAAGATCTCAGGTAAACAATCTAACTTTACACCTCAAGGAACTAGAAAAAAAGAACAAAATAAATCTCAAGTTAGCAGAAGGCAGGAAATAATAAAGATTACAGCAGAAATCGAGAATAGAAAAACAATAGAAAAAATCAACAAAACTAAGAGTTGGTTTTTTGAAAAAATAAACAAAATCATTAAACCCTTAGCTAGACTAACTAAATAGCTAGACTGACTAGACTAACTATGGAAAAGGCTCAAATGAAGAAAATCAGGAATAAAAGAGGAGACATTACAATGAATGCCTCAGAAATAAAAAGGATTATAAGGGACTATTATGAACAACTATATGACAACAAATTGGATAACCCAGATGAAATGAATAAATTCTTAGAAATGTCCAACCTATCCAGACTGAATTAAGAAGAAACAGAAAGTCTGAACAGACTAATAACAAACAAGGAGATGGAGCAGTAATCAAAAACCTCCCAATGAGGAAAAGTCCAGGACGAGATGGCTTCATGACTGAATTCTACCAAACATCCAAAGAGGAATTAATACCAATCCTTTTTAAACTCTTCCAAAAAATAGAGTAGAGGAAATACTTCTGAACTCATTTTATGAAATCAGCATCACTCTGATACCAAATCCAAACAAAAAAAACGCAAGAAAAGAGAACTACAAGCCAATATTTCTAGTGAATATAGATGCAAAAATCCTCAATAAAATACTAACATATTGATTTAACAACACATTAGAAAGGTTATACACAATGACCAAGTGGGATTTATCCCTGAGATGCAAGGTTGGTTTAACATCAGTAAATCAATCAACATGATGCACCACATTAACAGAATGAAAGATAAAAGCCACATGATCATCTCAATAGATAGAGAAAAAGAATCGACAAAGTTCAACATCCATTCACGGCAAAAACTCTCAACAAAATAGGTATAGAAGGAACTTACTCAATGAGAGATATGATCCCTGGTTACTGCTCTGTTCTTGTATCCATCTGTTCTTTTTCTCTCTCCCTGTGTTTCAGTTGCACTGGCCTATATGCTGTTTCCTGTAGACATACTCCTCTCATGCTTCCATCTCAGGGTCTTCCCTCTGACTGGATCAATCTTCCAGAAGGATTCTTGTGGCTTTTCCCTTTGCTATATATTATTCTTCAATTCTCTGCTCCAATGTCACCTTTATCTACAAAAAAGTAGCTTTAACCACTTGGTATTCACTTCTGATGTTTTATTTCCTTCATAGCACTTTTCATTACCTGGCATTTTTAAATCTTTCTTTTTAATTGATTTGTTTGTTTATTGTCTGTCTCGCCTTACCATCACTACCCTAAATCCGTGGCATATTTACTTATCTTTTCTGCATCTTCAGACCCTAGATTAGTGCCTGAAAAATGGTAATCTTTTCTTAAATATTTGTTAATCAATATACGAATCAATATATGAACGAATCACATTTAAAATGTTCTACCCAGCCAATTAAAATAGACTTTCTTGTTCCTTGGCATTCTTATTGTTTACCTTATTTTTCCAAATTGGGGAAAAGATTAGACCCAATTCATGAGAATCAAGCTTTTACCTAGAAGGATATTGGAACAGTAAACACTTGGTAGAAAAACTTAAGTGTCCCAGCCAAGGCTACCAACATTTATAAACAAATTCTTTTTTTGTAAACAGAAGTTCCATTTTCTATGCTGTAATGTGTGTGTAAAGAGCAAGTGTTAGTTTAGAACATACAATAAAGGAGAATGAAGGTAAAAAAGGAAAAAGAATAAAATAAACAAAAAGAAGACAAAATATGGGAGACTAAATATGAAGTAAACTTTCAGAGTGATTGGAACATTGGAGGTTTTTTTTATTGCAGTAACCTTGGTTAATAACATTATATAAATTTGAGGTATACATCATGATATTTCTGTTCCAGTGTGGATTACATCTTGTTGACCACCTTGGTAACCACCTAAAGACTGATTACAATCCATCACCACACACCTTTTCGCCATCCTCCCTCCCCTTTCCCCTCTGGCAACCACCAATCCAATCTGTGTCTCTGTGTGACTGTTGTTTTTATCTTCTACTTATGAGTGAGATGATACAGGACTTTTGAATTGACTCAATCTGTGTTCAAATTCTACTTGTCTTATGTTGGCTTTCCAGAAGCAGATCCTGGAATGTGGTTTTGTGTGTAAGTGCCCCCAGAGGCACCAGTGAGGGAGTAATGGGAGCAGGAAGGGACTAGGAAGAAACCAAACCAGTGCTATTACAAACGAAGTTCCAATCTCCACCTGATCCCTCCCAGAACCCTGGAGCAGGTACCAGTTCAAGAGAGGTGTGTTTTCATACTCCTGCACCACCTGTCACTAGCTAAGCATCACCCAGGAGATGGAAGCCCCCAGGCCCTTGCAGCGCTTAGCATCTGGGAGGAACAGCTGTCCTGGTGAGCCAGTAGGAACTAAGCCGGGCAGAAGATGAAGGATGGGAATCTAGAACAAGGCAAGGTGAAATGAGGAGACCTGAGCGTAGTTCTGACAGCTACCCTGGCATTCAACCAGGCAAGCTACTAATTTACCAGGAATGTTTATAGTATATAAATATAAATATATAGATAGATATGGTATATATGACATATATACAGATACCCCCTAATAATCGGCATGTTGCTCAACTATGGAAATTATGTAACATATTCTTTTAATGTGGAAGAAATCTAACAGATGAGAAAAAAGTGAGAGCTTATTAATTTACTTTTAATTGTCATTTTTACAGCACTAAATATAAAAGAGTCACTATTGGACTTGCACTTGCTGTTCCTTTTACCACAGTAATGAGTTTCCAGAGAAGGATAAAAAATATCCCACATCTCGAGACATGAAACTTGCAAAATGTTTCACAGACGCACAAAAGCAGCATGCTCTAAACCACTCGCCGGCACGGTATGCAGCTGGATTGTCAGATACTAGAATGGCACTTTAATATGCTAACGAGGAATATCTCAGAAACACCGTGCACCTCACAATCTCAATCACTGGTTTCCCTTTCTACAATTTCAAAGAGCAAGCAACGGATTTTTAAATTATAATTAGATTAAAACTGTCATATGTTATATTCTCTGGTTCCCAATCAGATATCTATTAACTGGTACAGCCCGGTTTTGCTAAAGATCATATATATCCAAAATTTTCTTAGTTTGATTCAAAGATTCTCTTCCTCTTGGAGGAGAATAAATGTATTCCAGCCATATGGAAAATCATGTTAAATACATAGGACACAAAATTTGAAAAAAATAATTTAGCCAAACATAGTCTCTTAATAAAGACTTTGGATTTACATTTAATTATCATTCTTTAGCAACTCCTTTTTTGTAACAAGAGTGGTTAAAATAAAATAAATAACTTAGCACCAAATGATTTCTTTAACTGTAAAAATCAGCTTTCCATCCAGTACAGTTTTAATTACTAGTGAGTTCTTGATAATTTGTGTGTAGGTCTTTCTTGGAAAAGTAGAATTTATATTTCCCAATTAAAATTTCTGTGAAACAAATGATTAATTTAGTGACTCCCACCTCAGTGTGAGGGATATGTGTCGAGGTGTGTTAAAAGAAGACCTTAGAGGAAACTTTTCCTAGATCCCAGGAGAAGGGGACAAATGGTTAAAATTGATGGAGTAAGGAAGAGAGCACCCAGGTAGCCCTTGAAGTGGGACACGACATCTAATGTTTGGCACCATAGTTTCACTGATTACTTTTGCCCCCATAGGAGCTAAGGAAGGAAGGGAAGGTTTATGCCCAACTCTTGCTCCATGCACACAAATGAGGCAAGTTGGCAGGTTACCTTAGGCACATGATTCATGTTTAAGGACACACTGAGTAACTATCTTGAAGGCATATCACTAGGAGACACTCTGGTCATCCTTTTTCCCAAAATAGCAATGACAGGAAAAGGGACAAAAGGGGTGGACTGAGAACTACCTCATAAGTAACATATTTATTCATTTCCATAAATACAAACTCCCTGCATCAGTCAGCTATTACTACAATAGTGTTGCATAAGAAATAACAACAAAATCTCAGTGGTGTACAGTAATAATCATTATTCTCATAGATTCACTGAGTTAGGCTGATCTAAGCTGGGCTCAGCTAGGGCAACTCCAGCTCAGGCTGCAATAATGAGGACAGCTGTGCTTCTCACTGCATGTCCATGAGTCAGCGGGAACAGCTCAGCTCCAGGTGTCTCCCAGTCTCGTGGGATCAGCAGGCTGGCCAGGCCATGTGTTCTCTTCACAATGTCTGAAGCTCAAGAGAGCAATGAGAAACATGCAAGGTCTTTTTATACTTACGCCTAAACCTGGCACACTGTCACTCTGCCTACATTCTACCAGCTAATGCCCGTCACATGCCTAAGTTCAAAGTTAAGGGAAGTCCCCTTTTTACATGAATGGGGCATGACAACAGTGGACTTGCAGGAAGGGCTGAAGAATTAGGGCCAATAATTAAATCTACTACATTTCCTTATTTTTCAAATTTGAAAACTCTGTTACTACAGGCATTTATGTATAACAAGTAATGTCTTCTTCACTGAAAAAAAGTTAATGAAATTTAAGTCATTGGTATAAAGGGGTTGTTTTGGGATTTTTTTAGTGAGGAAGATTCGCTTTGAGCTAACATCATTTGCCAATCTTCCTCTTTTTTTGCTTGAAGAAGATTACCCCTGAGCTAACATCTGTGCCAATCTTCCTTTATTTTGTATGTGGGTTGCCACCATAGCATGGCTTGACAAGCAGTGTGTAGCTACATGCTTGGGATCTGAAGCCATGAACCAAGGCTGCCAAAGCAGAGCATGCTGGACTTAACCACTACACCACAGGACTGGCCCCAAGGTGTGAAGATTTTAATAGCAAACCTATACTAATTTGAATATCTTAAATGAACTTATTTTTTCTCAAAGTTATCCTACAAAAAAATATGTAAACACATTTACATGCACATAGTTACATATATGCATATATATAGTGATTTTCAATTGTACTTTCCTTAGAAGTTACCTTACTAAAACTAAGAATTATAATTGTTTTAGATGAGTCACAAAATGCTAAAGTGAAAATATTTCTAGTTGTGATAACATTTTAGGTACAATAGTAGCTTGTATTAAAAGATGTGTCAGCCAGTTGCTTGCCTATTAGGAAGCGATAGGAGTCAAAAAGACTTATTTAGCATTATGTCTGTAATCAGTCAGAAAAACTCCACTCACAGAGATGACTCAGCCCCTACTTGTGACAGGATAGGTAAACTTTGAAGAATTCTTTCCCTGGCATCAGTGAAAAATGAGATATTGTTGCTTAAGTGATCTCAATCATCTGCTTTCCTCAAAGTGCACTAAAAATGTGTGTTGGATGATTTAAGGAGAAATTGCAATTCTTTTTATTTTCCTACTCAGAGCCCTTCTTTTATTGTCTGTGACTGATTTGATGCCAGGTTTTTAAGATAAACAAAACCAGCTGAAATGTCTAGCAGATGCACAAATTTAAAGCTCTCCGCAGACACGAAAAACCCGGTGTCTCATGGAATTGTTCTTACATATAGCTTGAGAGAACATGATTGATTCTGTAAAAGGGAAAGGGAAGAATTAAGTTCAGATGTTGAGGTCAAGTACAAGGCCAACCCTGACCTAGACCAATTATATTTTATATTGAATCCCCAGGGAGAATTGTGAAAGTATCAACATAAACCCATAAATAAACATTACTGAGAAATAACTTAGAACACACCATCACCTGCAAACAAAAGTAAAACAACGTATACATAAAAAATCAGCATTTTGCACCCTGGAAATTTATTTTTAAAAAGGTGAAATAAGACAATCTCCACAACTACTTGTGAAGCTGAGAAATTCTTCATTTTTAATAAGAATTTATGATGTTTTGCCTCTTTATAGAGTTAACAGAGTTCATGCCCAGCATCATGTTGTACTGAGAAGAGTAACTTCTCCCTGTCTCTATTTTTCATCTCTAAAATGGGTATGTTTATGTATGTTCTTTGGATTGTTATGGCTTAAGAAATGTCAACAATAAAATTAATGAAGATTGTGGCTGCAGAGAGCTAGCAAGAGTTTTATTACCAGGGTCTCTACTCTTCGGATTTTTGTTAAGTTGTACAAGAGATTATAAATATTCATCCCATTTTTTCCTTTTTTTACATCATATAAATAATGCTTATATCCATTCCAGTTAAAATTTCAAAAAGAACATAGAGTGAAAAAAGAAATATCCTGTTCGATACAGAAAAAGTATTAAAGAAAATTAAATACTCATCCATAATTTTAAAAGAAGAATTTCTTCAAATGTGAATTGAAGGGACGTTGTTAACCTAATAGAGGTTATCTATCAAAAATCCCTAACACACATCCTTCTTGGTGGTGCTTATTCTCACTGATTCTTTTCAATACTATACCAAAGGTTCTAAATATTTCACTAAGAAAAAGAAATAAAAGTATAATAATTATATTATAGGAGTAAAGTGTCATTGTTCACAAATGGCATGATTGTCTAAAGACTACTATATCCAGCCCAACAGCTTGTGGTCTGACCAAATCTAGGGAGCATGATTCAATTTGAAATCTGTGTTGGTTGGCTAGGGCCGCCATAAAGTATTACAGACTGGATGGCCTAAGCAACAGAAATTTATTTTCTCACAATCCTGGAGGCTAGACATCAAAAATCAAGGAGTCAACAGGGGCGGTATCTTTTTAGGCGTCTCTCCTTAGTTTGAGGATGGCCGTCTTCTCTTTGTGTCTTCACATGGTCTTCCCTCTGCATGTGTCTGTCCTAATGTCTTTTTATGTCATGTTAGGTAAGAGCTCACCCTAATGACCTCATTTTAACTTCCCTCTTTAAAGATCTTATGTCCAAATACAGTCAGATTCTGAGCTACTGGGATTAGGACTTCAATATTTGAATTTTGAGGGGACACAGTTCAGTCTATAACAAACCCCGAAGGAGTGTATAAACAAATTATTAGCATTAATGAAACTTTAGCAAAACTGCTGGATATTTATTAAAACACCATAAGGATAAAAATATAAAGTTCCTAGAAGGCATTTTACCAAAAGATTTATGTGGATATTATGTAGAAAACTGAGAAGGATTAATTTGTGCAAAATTGATGCTGTGTAATGTCTCCTGTAAAGCTATATGGAAAACCAACTACACCAGTTCTTCAGGTAATCATTTTTATGGAGAGCTAAGGTTACAAATCAGGCCACCAGGCTTTCGCATCACATGGGAGAAAGTTAAAAGCTTGAACCCCAGCTTTCTGATCTCCCCAAGGGAGAGACTTGTGCTCCACCCACCATGAATGTTGATATGGCAGAACAGGGTGGATGTCAAGTTTTAAGCATGTCCTATTACTGTTGGAGACCAACTCCAATTGCATGAGGAGAGGGGCTTGTTCTTCCATAGTCAACCTGAGAGCTTAGTCAAAACCTGAGAACTTAGTCAAAGACCAAGGACTCACCTCCAGAGTCTGATATCTGGAACAATTAGATCCTGTACTGCTGCTGCAGAGCCGAGAACAATGGAAGACCTGAAATCCTGGTATTATTCCAATCTCATGAGTTTTTTCCAGTAAAAATGATATCAAAAGCCCAGCATGTGTTTCTAGGTCATTCATCTTTGTTCATTGAAAATCTAAAACTAGTAAAGAAGACCGAAATACTTAGAGGTATAGACCCATTCGTGGATAGGAAGACAATATTGTAGAAATATAAATTATCTTCAAATTAGTCTACAAATTCAATGCAAATTCAGTAAAAATCTTAGCATGGATTTTTGAGTACTTCATAAGCTGATTTATATGGAAGAGCAAAAGATTTATAATGGTCAATACAATATTGAAGAAGAATAACACAGTATAATCGTAATATTCTACAAGATATGAAAATATCTATTATAAAGATATGTATTTGTGCTAGTGGGTAGGGACAGAAAATGATTAAAATTAAAAACATATTTTTGTCAAAATGCATCATAATGAAAATAAAAATCAAGTCATTGAACAGGAACGTACCTCTTTGTCTTTGCCACCTACAGTTTATCTTTCAATACGGCAGCCAGAATCATTCTGTAAAACATAAGTAAGGCCAGTCTCTGCTCAAAACCCTCTATTGGCTTCCTACTTCACTCAGAGTGAAAGGCAAAGTCTTAAACTGCTGTATATGTCTCTTCATGACCTGACATCCCTCTGTGTTTCTGACCAACATTGTTACTCTCTCCTGTGCTCATTCTGCTTCATGTACTGACTTTCTTGCACTTCCTCAAACACACCAAGCCAAGGACAACCTCAAGGTCATTGCCCTCACTATTCTCCTTGATTAAATTACTCTTCTCCTACATATCCACTTTCTCAGCTTCTCATTTCTTCAAGTCTCTGCTCTAATGTTTTCTTTTCAGGGAGGTCTTTCCTGATCATTCTATAAAATATGGCAGCACAGCATTCTCCTCTCCAGTAATTGTTATATCCTTGCCTGGTTTCATCTTCCCCAAAGTACCTATCACTACATAACATATCATACACTTTCGTGTTTTTATTTTTAATAGACTTTATTTTTAAAGCACTTTGATGTTTACAGGAAAACTGAGTGGAAAGTACAGAGTTCCCATATACCCCCCACCACTCTCCCCCGTTTTCTCTATTGTTGACATCTTGCATTAATGTGGTACATTTGTTATAATTGATGAGGCAATATTGATACATAAATTAACTAAAGTCTCCTCTTTATATTAGGGTCCACTCTTGGTGTTGATCATTCTACGGATTTTGACAAATGTATAATATACGTATCTATCATTACAGCGTCATTCAGAATAGATTCACGGCCCTAAAAATCCTCTGTGCTTCATCTAGTCATCCCTCCCTCCAAACCCCGATGACTGCTGATCTCTTTACTGTCTCCACAGTTTTGTCTTTTCCAGAATGTCCTATAGTTGGAATCATATACTACATAGATTTTCAGATTGGCTTTTTTCACTTAGCAATACGCACTTAAGATTCCTCCATGTCTTTGTTAGCTTGTTAGCTTATTTCTTTTTAGTGCTGGATAATATTCCACTGTATGGACCTACAATAGTTTGTTTATCCATTCACCTATTGAAGGACATCTTGGTTGCTTCCAAGTTCTGGCAATTATGAAAAAAGCTGCTATAAGCATTCCAGTGCAGGTTTTGTGTGGACATAATGTTTCAATTCATTTGGCTAAATACCAAGGGGCATGATTGCCAGATCATATGTTAAAAGTATGTTTAGTTTTGTAAGAAACTGCCATACTGACTTCCAGAGTGCCTATATCATTTTGCTTTCTCACCAGCAATGAAGGAGAGTTACTGCTGCTCCACCTTCTCATGAATATTTGGTGTTCTCAGTGTTTAAGCTTATAGTCATTCTAACAGGTGTGTAGTGATGTCTCATTTTTGTTTCAATTTGCAATTCTCTAATGAAGTACAAGGTTGAGCATCTTTTCATATGCTTGTTTGCAGCCTGTATATCTTCTTTGGTGAGATGCCTGTTCAGATCTTTCATCTATTTTCAAATTGACTTGCTTGTTTTCTTTTTGTTAACTTTTAAGAGTTCTTTTTAGATTTTAGATACCAATCCTTTATCAGGTGTATATTTTGAAAATATTTCCTCCCAGTCTGTGCCTTGTCTTTTCACTCTCTTAAATACTTAGGTGTTCTTAATCTTCTTTTCTCCCAAAATAAAATATCTGCTACATCAAGTTGGGAATATGTCTGCTTTATTTTTGCCTGTATCCCAAGCACCTAGAAACTTACATTTTCCTGGCTTAATTAGAGCTCATTATATATTTGTTGAATGAGTGAAATAAAGAGAGGAAAAATTTGCACACATATAAACAGGAAAAGATAATAAACAAAATATATTTAAAAATTTACAAATCAAAAAGAAAAATATGATTAGCCCAATAGAAAAATGGGGAAACCATATCAACAAGAAATTCACAGATCAGAAATCATAAATTGCCAATACATTTTAAAAGGTGGTTGACTTTACTGGTAAATGAATAAAATACTA
The DNA here is from genome assembly GCF_037783145.1 of Equus przewalskii. Classification (NCBI taxonomy): domain Eukaryota; kingdom Metazoa; phylum Chordata; class Mammalia; order Perissodactyla; family Equidae; genus Equus; species Equus przewalskii. The sequence continues at coordinate 21,831,573 of NC_091850.1, forward strand.
ATTAAAATTACAATATAACCCAATTTCACATCATACACCTCCATCTACATACTTATCTTTCTCTTTGTCTACCTATTTATTTATTTATTTTTGGTCATTAGATGCATATAGTTGAATTAATTCACACACATTTCCTAAAATACTAAAATAATTGGTATCTTGGTACATATACCAATTTATTTATTTATTTATTTTAATGCATATAACAATCTAAAATCCAAATCAATATCCAAGTTTGAGAACATTACTAAAATGTTCTGCTACCTATTTTTTCTTTCTCATTCTATTCGTCTGTATCCTGCCTCCCACAGAAAGAACCACTTTCCTCATCTTTGAATTTATTATTCCCCTTTTGTCAGAAAAGAGCATTTGTATAATACTGTATATAGTCTTCTAAGAGTCGCTTTCATCATTTAACTATTACTAAGATTTATCCATATTGTGTCCATAGCTCTGGTCTGACAAAATTTAAAAATCTGGCAATACCAAGTGTGGATCAGGATGTGAAGCAAGAACAAATCTACTAAACTGCTTATGGGAATATAAACCGGGACAACCACTTTGGAGAGCAATTTGACACAACCAGTACAGTCACACGTTCAGCAAACTTGTAACCCAGTCATTCAACAACTAGATATACAGTCTAGAGAAACTCTCACATAGATGCATAAAAACACATTCACAAGGATATTAATAGAAACCATTTTATTAAATACTAAAAATTGGAAATAGCTTAAATTTCTCCCTATAGAAGAGAAAAAATCAACTAAAGCTATATAAAAATATAGATGAACCTACAATTATAATGTTGAGTGAAAAAATCAAGGTCCTGAAGAATGCATACAAAATATAAATAATATATAAACATACAAAGTTCAAAAAGACATAAAGTTATGTGTGTGTGTGTATATATATATATATATACATGAAAATATATGAAAAATACATGAATGATAAACAAATTTAGGATACTTGTTACCCCTTGGGGCTTGCTGAGAAAGGTGATCTTGGAATGTTCACAGAGGGTGTCAGCTGCTTTGAGAAAGTTGTATTTCTTATTATTTAAGATGAGTGTTGAGTTTTTAAAAGTTTGTTTTATTATGTTTAATATCTTTTCATAAGTTTTTAACAATGTTTTGTAAAAAAACAATACTAGAAAACATTCTAGTAGAATCTTTAGTCATTCAATAAGCCTGACAAGGTTTAAATCTGTGTCTTGAACCTTTGCAATTTCCCCAAAATTAATCAAACACCAAAACACAAAATTAGACTCTTTTAATCAAAAATTTTTTATAATCAAAATAGTGCTAGATGTATGGGTCCAACGCAAAGACTACTTTTGGCTGTGACAAAACTACACAGAAAATTATCAGCTGAAGAGAAATGCTAGTGGCTACATGAGGAGATGAAGTACCATCTTAACTTAGAGTTTTGTCAGCTGTTTCAATGGATGCTGGCCAAACATTGGCTAACCAGACAGACACCAACCCTACTTTCATATGGCATATGTTTAGTAGAGAAAAGAGAAACAAATTAAATAATCACACAGTTAAAGAGAAAACTGAACCCTGGATAAATGCCCCTAAGGAGAGGCATATGGTCCTATAAAAGATACATCCAAGCGAATTGATCAATCAGAGAGATTAGGAATGGCCTGTTGGAGGGGTAAGCAATAAATCAACTATCTACAGGACAAACAAGGGGATGAAGTGATGTTATCTGATGGAGAAAAAAGCAAATTCAAAGACCTCGTGTCCAGAGTACAGAGAGAAGGTCTATAACAAAATTGAAGAATATGAGAAAAATAGAAAAAAAGACAGAAATTAGGTTATTGCTCATTTTAATCTTGATTGTACCTCCCACTGACAACTCTCCAGTCATTATTCTTTAAACAGCAATCTTTATTAATTTATTCATCTTTAGTCTTAGAATAACTATTTGATGAAAAGGGAATGGAGGAAGGCTAAGTGTATCAGACTGCAGCCTTTACACCTCAATAAAGCTCAGTTACTGTGAACCATCATTAACGTTTGATAATATTTTCAACATAAATAATCTGTCTCTGTAATGGTAGTCTCTGTAACCTAGTTGTAGCTTAATAAAATTGTTGATTTTTAGATCTCATTTTTAATCCTTTTTTTTTTTTTGTGGGTGGAGACCGAAGGGAGCCTGGAAATTATTCCCTGCCAACATCAAAAGATACAAAAGATAGTACAGTACAGTACTTTGTGTCTTTTCTCTATTAAAAGCATATTATTAACTATCATTTAACTCTGATTTGACAGACCGTAGAACAATTGATATTTTTAATACTCTGGGAAGGATTGTCACTTTAAAAAGTTTCTTACTCTAAGAGTCTCAATAGCTTTCTACATGAACTAAATTACACCAATTTTCACCATTCAGTATGTGATGGCGTGACAATATAACATTAAATATCTTTCGAGGATAAGAAAATGACTATACGGGGATCTGAGAATAAGTAATTTATCATGCGTTTTTTAAAGGAAAATAATGATCAGTTTGGTTCTATTCTTTATCATCTTTAGTAGTCTCATATTCTCCACATCACTGTTCAAACACAAGATTTCTCTAATTTTATGAAAACCATTTGGGACATTACATTTGCTACATAATGGGAAGAATTAAGATAAGCATCATAAATAACATTCACTGAAATTGAGTACATTCTGTTTTTGCCTCTGCCCTCTCCCCCTATACTCACCAGATGTAGTAGAAAGAGTTCCAGACCCAAGTTAAAATATGGGGTTACACTCAAATTTTAACACTTAGGAGCTGTGTTACATTGGATCCAAGATTCTCAATCTGCAAAGTTGGAATAATAACGATAGTTTTTTTAACAAGGTTTTGTCCAAGAAATAAATAGAATGGCATGTATATAAGCACAACGTGAATCTTCTTGGAGGTAGGGATCATGTCTTATGGTTTATTGTATTCTCAGGAATGTGCATGGCACTCATTTGTATCTAGAATTTACATATGAAAAATTAGATCTAATAAATTATTGGAATTAACATTCCCCCCCAAATCCTTGACTTTGTAAGTAATTTGAGGGAATATATGAAAGGTAGTCCATATAGTCCATTTTTCTTCCAAAGTTATCAAGAAATTTTACAGAAAGTCATAAGCAACATAGATTGACTCAACGGTATGTATTTCCCAACTTATCTTCTGATAAAGCTAAAGACATTTTATACCTCACTTAAAAGTACATGTCTTTGGAAATAAAATAGCTTGGAGATGTATGTTGGACCATGATTGATCATGGAGAGAATTGAATTAGATCTTGAGAATTTTTTCATCCTTTGAGAAAAATGTATTTTCCTCTTTCCTTTAGTTCTCTTAAAGAAAGGATGTAAATTCTAAGAAGTCCTTAGTCTTCTTGATATTAGAGGAGAATGACTCACAGATATGAGTAAATGGAATCAACCCTTTTAAATTAGAAAATAGTGAAAAACTGTCATTTATTTCTAAAGCAAAAGCTACTGCTGATATACAGGTAACATTTTGAGAGATTTGATATTTTTAAATGTCTTAGAAAACTTTTTCATATATATCCAAATAATTTGTACATACAGAGATGTTAGATGTTCTAAATAGCAGTCATTTGTATTTCAGGCAAGTACAGTGCCAGACAGAAGAAGACAGCTGGTAGTGTCTATAGGAAAGCATATGAGCTTGATGATCTGAGGGAAATTCACAACAGAGAAGGAAAATAAAACAGTAAAAATAAACCACATGTTGCTAATAATTTGGAATGTGAGAAGCATTTTTAAAAAGCTAAGATCTACTACGTATGAATTTAATTTGTTTTTTGAAATCCAAAACTTACTGTGATTATCAAAATGGATAAGTTTCTTCATATTTGGCAATAAAGAGAGTATTATTCTCAGTGACACTGTCAAGATGCCTTGCATCCATCTGTCCCTTTACTCAGTGGGGAAGGTGTGTGAGCTGGAACAAAGATGCACCCAATCAACTCTAACTTGCCATGTGGCTTTGTTAGAAATCTTCAAAGATCTGAAATTCAATATGCTCCCTAAACAAATTATCCACAAAATGATATGTTGTAATAAATACTACAATCTGAAATCATTAGAACTGCAAGTTCTGAAAAACCCTAGAAACTACAAAATTGGTGGTAGAAGACCCTAGAGATTTCTAGGGCAGACTTTTGTTAAGTGTGGACCCCTGTTCTCCCGAATGAAAATCATGAGAATATCTATTAAAATGTAGATTCTTGGGTCCCACCCCAACTATTGAATCGGATTCTTTAAGTGAGAACCTGGAATCTGTACTTTTAATAAATTCCCCAGATGACTGTCAGACTCCCTATAGTTTGAGAGTCAACAATGTAGGAAAGTACTGTACCATGTGGTAGCCATAGCCACACGTGGCTATTGAGTCTGAAATATGCCTGTTGACATGCTTGAAGCATAAAATATACTCCAGATGTTGAAGACTCATAAAAAATAATTTCTTAATAATTTTATATAGATTAAATGCTGAAACTATAATATTATTGATACATTGGATTAAGCCAAATATATTATTAAAATTAGTGTAACCTTTTAAAAATTGTTTTATTGTGGCTACTGGAAAACTTGAAGTTCCGTATGTACCTTGCATCATATTTCTTTTGGACAGCACTATTCTCTAGACTATAAATGTTGATAATAACTTCATATCTTTTGTTCAGCTTTACACTAAAACATTCATATTTTCTTAATTTGTCAGCCTATTTAAAGGATATTCACTTTTAATTTTTATTTGTGATATTAAATACCAAATTTTATTCTAATTACATAAATATAAGCTATTTGTCATAAATGATATGTACTTTAAGGTTAAGAAAATAATCAATTCAGTAAATAGATTTGATGTAATTTGAATGCATGAACTTGAACAATTACCATAAATTAGGCTGTTTTACTAGCATTAGCAGTTGACTGCTGTTTATGAGTGAGGATACAAAGTGCTTCTTTCATAATACAATGTGTGTGTACGTGTGTATGTGTGTGCATGTGTTCATATAGGCATATGAACATAATACAGAAACCAGCTAACTTATCAAACAAACTCCCTATTCCACTCAAGCACACAGAAAGACCACAGGGCCCAACCATCCTTGCAATTATTTGAAAGCCATATGACTAAGTTCTCAACAATGGCATTTGGGTGGAAATGATGGACCACACTTTCAAATATGGTCCATAAAACCCTGCCATTCACAATTCTCCATTCTTTTTCCCCATCAGAAAGTGAAAGGAAGAAAGCCCCAAGGCCCTAGAATAAAATGTACCCCCAATATATAAGGTGCCAAGCAGCTCTAAGCAGAAGATGATGGCCATGAAGAGCCTTCCAAAGAGGAATGCTCTTTTCAGATTGTAATGTGAGTGAAAAATTAATAATAATAATAATCATAATAATCATAATAGTCTGGTGGGGCCAGCCCCGTGGCCGAGAGGTTAAGTTCGCATGCTCCACTGCGGTGGCCCAGGATTTCGCCGGTTCTGGTCCTGGGCACGGACATGACCCCGCTCGTCAGGCCACGTTGAGGCAGCGTCCCACGTGCCACAGCCAGAGGGACCTGCAGCTGGGATGTGCAACTGTGTACCACGGGGGATTTGGGGAGATAAAGCAGGAAAAAAAAAGAAAGATTGGCAACAGTTGTTAGCTCAGGTGCCACGCTTTAAAAAAAAAAAATAGTGTGGTAAGTCACTTAAATTTTATAGTTTTCTGGTATAGCTGAGACCAACAAACAGATATATTTTTAGGATGCTTTCTTTTCCCTTTTAAATCCGAATAGGTACAGTTTCCTACTTACAGTGTTCTTGAAGTAAAACTACTTTTTCCAGGAAATGTACAGTTTTAGAAAGACAACACATTATTATCTTAACACCTCATAACATATTATTGCTTATCTCAGACTTGTGTAACGCATCTTCATCTTTTCATCAGTAAAATTGCCTCAATTACGTCATTTTAAAATATCTTAAATCTAATTATCTTCATTTGTATAGACCAAGATTTGGAAAACTTTTTTCTATAAAGAGTCATATAGAATATATTTATGCTCTGTGAGTCTCTATTATAACAAATCAACTCTGCTCTTGTAGCACAAAACTAGCCTAGACGATACATAAATGAATGGGCACAGCTATATTCTAATAAAATCTTAGTTATAGCAACACGTGGCCAACCCACAAGCTGTAACTTGACAAACCCTGATATAGAATGTTAATTGCTAAATAGAAATGTGGAGATACTAAATAACATCAGGATAACACAGTACCTTCATTCAGCATGCTAAAAAATTGCTTTTTTTAATGTTACTTTATACTCAATTCGATGTATTTTAGTCTTTCTTGCTTAGCATACAACTTTTTGATACATTTTTTTAGGACTTCAACAAGAAAAATTATTTTTCTGTTTCCCTACATTTTTGGGCCCCTTTGAATATTAGTTTGGGCTTGTCTTGTTTTCTTATTTGCTTCTGTGCTCTCTAATTCTTTACCCACTAAAAAAATATTCAAATACTTGAGTAGACCTTACAGAGCAGTATATTAAAGAGATGGAAAAGAGAAAATGCAGTTCAGACAGAAAATAATTAATTACGTAAGACATAAAACAGTCACACATTTAAACTGTCGTGATCAAAGAAATCTCTTTGCAGCATTTTTTCTGATAATGTTGCAGTTCTTTTCATTGTATTATTATTTGTTAAGCTTTTGGAACATCTTCCTAAACTGTTATCCATTAAACTCTTTTTTTTTAAATTTATTTATTTATTTATTTTTATTAATGTTATGATAGATTACAAGCTTGTGAGATTTCAGTTGTACATTTTTGTTAGTCATGTTGTGGGTACACCACTTCCCCCTCCGTACCCTCCCCCCACCCCCCCTTTTCCCTGGTAACCACCGATCAGATCTCCTTCTCAATATACTAATTTCCACCTATGAGTGGAGTCATATAGAGATCGTCTTTCTCTGACTGACTTATTTCGCTTAACATAATGCCCTCGAGGTCCATCCATGTTGTTGTGAATGGGCCAATTTCGTCTTTTTTTATGGCTGAGTAGTATTCCATTGTGTATATATACCACATCTTCTTTATCCAATCATCAGTTTCTGGGCATGTAGGCTGGTTCCACGTCTTGGCTATTGTAAATAATGCTGCGATGAACATAGGGGTGCAACGGACTCTTGAGATATCTGTTATCAGGTTCTTAGGATAGATACCCAGTAATGGGATGGCTGGGTCATAGGGTATTTCTATTTTTAACTTTTTGAGAAATCTCCATACTGTTTTCCATAGTGGCTGTACCAGTTTGCATTCCCACCAACAGTGTATGAGGGTTCCTCTTTCTCCACAACCTCTCCAACATTTGTCGTGCTTGGTTTTGGATGTTTTCGCCAATCTAACGGGGGTGAGGTGATATCTTAGTGTAGTTTTGATTTGCATTTCCCTGATGATTAGCGATGATGAACATCTTTCCATGTGTCTATTGGCCATATTCATATCTTCTTTTGAGAAATGTCTGTTCATGTCCTCTGCCCATTTTTTGATCAGGTTGTTTGTTTTTTTGTTGTTAAGCAGTGTGAGTTCTTTGTATATTATGGAGATTAACCCTTTGTTGGATAAGTGGCTTGTAAATATTTTTTCCCAATTAGTGAGCTGTTTTTTTGTTTCAATTCTGTTTTCCCTTGCCTTGAAGAAGCTCTTTAGTCTGATGAAGTCCCATTTGTTTATTCTTTCTATTGTTTCCCTCAACTGAGGAGCTACAGTGTCCGAAAAGATTCTTTTGAAACTGATGTCAAAGAGTGTACTGCCTATATTCTCTTCCAAAAGACTTATTGTCTCAGGCCTAATCTTTAGGTCTTTGATCCATTTTGAGTTTATTTTGGTGTGTGGTGAAAAAGAATGGTCAATTTTCAATCTTTTGCATGTGGCTGTCCAGTTTTCCCAGCACCATTTGTTGAAGAGACTTTCTTTTCTCCATTGTAGGCCCTCTGCTCCTTTGTCGAAGATTAGCTGTCCATAGATGTGTGGTTTTATCTCTGGGCTTTCAATTCTGTTCCATTGATCTGTGGACCTGTTTTTGTACCAGTACCATGCTGTTTTGATCACTGTAGCTTTGTAGTATGTTTTGAAATCGGGGATTGTGATTCCGCCGGCTTTGTTTTTCTTGCTCAGGATTGCTTTAGCAATTCGCGGTCTTTTGTTCCCCCATATGAATGAATTTTAGGATTGTTTGTTCAATTTCTGTGAAGAATGTTCTTGGGATTCTGATTGGGATAGCATTGAATCTGTATATTGCTTTAGGTAGTATGGACATTTTAACTATGTTTATTCTTCCAATCCATGTACAAGGAATGTTTGTCCATCTCTTTATGTGATCGCCTATTTCTTTCAAGAAAGTCTTGTAGTTTTCATTGTATAGATCCTTCATTTCCTTGGTTAAGTTTATCCCAAGGTATTTTATTCTTTTTGTTGCGATTGTGAATGGGATAGAGTTCTTGAGTTCTTTTTCTGTTAGTTTATTGTTAGTGTATAGAAATGCTACTGATTTATGCACGTTAATTTTATACCCTGCTACTTTGCTGTAGTTGTTGATTATTTCTAATAGTTTTTCTGTGGATTCTTTGGGGTTTTCTATGTATAAGATCATGTCGTCTGCAAACAACGAGAGTTTTACTTCTTCGTTACCTATTTGGATTCCTTTTATTTCTTTTTCCTGCCGAATTGCTCTGGCCAGCACCTCCAGTACTATGTTGAATAGGAGTGGTGAAAGTGGGCACCCTTGTCTTGTTCCTGTCCTCAGAGGGATGGCTTTCAGCTTTTGTCCATTGAGTATGATGTTGGCTGTGGGTCTATCATATATGGCCTTTATTATGTTGAGGTACTTTCCTTCTATACCCATTTTACTGACGGTTTTTATCATAAATGGGTGTTGGATCTTGTCGAATGCTTTCTCTGCATCTATTGAGATGATCATGTGGTTTTTGTTTTTCATTTTGTTGATGTAGTGTATCATGTTGATTGACTTGCGGATGTTGAACCATCCCTGTGTCCCTGGTATAAATCCCACTTGATCATGGTGTATAATCTTTTTGATGTATTGCTGTAATCGGTTTGCCAAAATTTTGTTGAGGATTTTTGCATCTATGTTCATCAGTGATATCGGCCTGTAGTTCTCCTTCTTTGTGTTGTCCTTGTCAGGTTTGGGGATCAGAGTGATGTTGGCTTCATAGAATGTGTTAGGGAGTTCTCCATCTTTCTCAATTTTCTGGAACAGTTTGAGGAGAATAGGTATTAAGTCTTCTTTGAATGTTTGGTAGAATTCTCCAGAGAAGCCGTCTGGTCCTGGACTCTTGTTTTTGGGGAGGTTTTTGATTACCGTTTCTATTTCCTTACTTGTGATTGGTCTATTCAGATTCTCCATTTCTTCCTGATTCAGTTTGGGGAGATTGTAGGAGTCTAGGAATTTGTCCATTTCTTCCAGGTTGTTCAATTTGTTGGCATATAGTTTTTCATAGTATTCTCTTATGATCTCTTGTATTTCATTGGTATCTGTTGTGATTTCTCCTCTGTCATTCCTGATTTTATTAATTTGCGATTTCTCTCTTCTTTTCTTGGTGAGTCTGGCTAGGGGTTTGTCAATTTTGTTAATTCTTTCGAAGAACCAACTCTTTGTTTCATTGATCCTTTCTATTGTCTTTTTTGTTTCAATATCATTTATTTCTGCTCTTATTTTTATTATTTCCCTCCTTCTACTGACTCTGGGCTTTGTTTGTTCTTCTTTTTCTAGTTCTGTTAGGTGTCGTTTGAGGTTGGTTACGTGAGCTTTTTCTTGTTTAGTGAGGTGAGCCTGTATTGCGATGAATTTCCCTCTTAGGACTGCTTTTGCTGCATCCCAAATGATTTGGTATGTCGTGTTCTCATTTTCATTTGTCTCCAGATAATATTTGATTTCTTCTTTAATTTCTTCAATGATCCATTGTTTGTTGAGAAGCGTGTTGTTTAGTCTCCACATTTTTGCACCTTTCTCTGCTTTTTTCTTGTAGTTGATTTCTAGTTTAATAGCGTTATGATCAGAAAAGATGCTTGATATTATTTCAACTCTCTTGTATTTATTGATGTTTGCTTTGGTTCCCAAAATATGGTCAATCCTTGAGAATGTTCCATGTGCACTTGAGAAGAATGTGTAACCTGCTGTTTTTGGATGAAGTGTTCTATATATATCTATTAAGTCCATCTGGTCTAATTTTTCATTTAATTCTATTATTTCCTTGTTGATTTTCTGTCTGGATGTTCTGTCCATTGGTGTTAATGGTGTTTTGAGGTCCCCTACTATTATTGTATTGTTGTTGATGTCTTCTTTTAGTTCTATTAAGAGTTGCTTTACAAATTTTGGTGCTCCTGTGTTGGGTGCGTATATATTTATAAGTGTTATGTCTTCTTGGTGGAGAGTCCCTTTTATCATTATATACTGTCCCTCTTTATCTTTCTTTATCTGTTTTGCTTTGAAATCTACCTTGTCTGATATTAGTATAGCGACACCTGCTTTCTTTTGTTCATTATTAGCTTGGAGTATTGTTCTCCATCCCTTCACTCTGAGTCTGTGTTTGTCTTTGGGGCTGAGGTGTGTTTCCTGGAGGCAGCATATTGTTGGATCTTGTTCTTTGATCCATCCTGCCACTCTGTGTCTTTTGATTGGGGAGTTCAATCCATTTACATTTAGAGTGATTATTGAGACGTGGGGGCCTACCACTACCATTTTGTGTCTTGTTTTCCGGTTTTCTTCAGTTTCCTTTGTTTCTCGTCCCATGGTTTAATCTGTTCTGATGTAGAGCTGCTACTCTCTGTTGTTGTCCTTCTACTTATCTCCTCTGCTCTTGGTTTTGTAGCCCCTTTCCTTTTTTGGATTTTTCAGGAATGAGGGTTTTCCTGAGGATTTCCTGAAGAGGAGGTTTTGTGGCAATGAACTCCCTTAATTTTTGTTTATCTGGGAAAGTTTTTATTTCTCCATCGTATTTGAAGGATATTTTCGCTGGGTAGAGAATTCTCGGCTGTAGATTTTTGTCCTTCAGATTTTTGAATATATCATTCCACTCTCTTCTAGCCTGTAAAGTTTCTGCTGAGAAATCTGCTGATAGCCTGATGGGGGTTCCTTTGTAGGTTAGTTTCTTTTGCCTGGCTGTTCTTAATATTTTCTCCTTGTCGTTGACTTTTGCTAGCTTCACTACTATATGCTGTGGAGTTGGTCTTCTTGCATTGATAAAGTTTGGAGATCTATTGGCTTCTGTCACCTGAAGATCCATCTCCCTCACCAGATTTGGGAAGTTCTCAGCCATTATTTCTTTGAATAGGTTTTCTGCCCCTTTCTCCTTCTCTTCTCCCTCTGGTATACCTATAATCCTTACGTTGCATCTCCTAATTGTGTCTGATAATTCTCAGAGAGTTTCTTCATTTCTTTTAAGTCTTGCTTCTCTCTCCTCCTCTGCCTGCAACAATTCTATATTGCCATCTTCCAAATTGCTAATTCTTTCCTCCATATTATCGGCCCTACTGTTCAGAGCATCTAGATTTTTCTTAATCTCCTCTATTGTGTTCTTCATTTCCAGTATTTCTGTTTGGTTCTTCTTTATCGTATCAAACTCTTTTGTGACATAGCTCCTGAACTCGTTGAGTTGTCGGTCAGAATTCTCTCTTAACTCATTGAGAATCTTAATGATGGCTGTTTTGAAGTCATCATCATTTAGGTTATATATCTCATTTTCTTTGGGATTGTTTTCTGTGTATTTGTTACTTTCTTTCTGTTCTGGAGATTTAATGTATTTTTTCATATTGCTTGATGTTGTTGATTTGTGCCTCCGCATGGAGATAGAGTTTAGTTGCTCCTTTCACTTGTTTCAGCTGCTGCGGTGTGGGGAGCAGCTGTTTATACTTCACCAACCAGGAACCCTGTCCGTAGTTGCTAACTGGGCCTGGGCCCCTCTTCGTAGCCACAGTGGCCCTTTGGATTCCCTCCTCTGCCGTGGGGGCCGTCACGGGGGGGCTTCAGGCTGCAGGTGCCTACTGTTGTTGCCCACCTAGATGTGCTCTCTCCTTGGGGTCTGCAACGGTGTTATGGGCTTTTCCAGCGGCCAGGGGTGGGATCACTTATATTTGTCACTCCGTTGCTGTCGGCACCCACCAAATCTCACTTGTCCTCTATGGGTCGCAGGAGAGCTATTGGCATCTTCTACAGTCTGTGGTTAGTACACCTAGCTATGCTGCTTTTGCCCTGGGGTCTTCCAGCCTTGTGGCTGGCGGCTGGGTGCCTTCTACTGGTGCTGTGCAGAGGCTTTCCCTAAGGCTGCTGTGAGCCTGTAGGGTTTCCCCCTAGGCTACTAAGCTGGGTCTCTGGAACTCTCTCCAGCCCCAGTCCTCTCCGAGATCTCCGGCAATCCCTAGCCTCACGGGGTGGGCAACGGCAGCTGGGGGTCGCCCCGCCCTCTGGGATTCTCTCTGGGCCTCTCCCGGAGCCGTGAATGCTCAGTGTGGCCCCTCTGCTAACGGCACACAGAGAGTTTTGTCTGCTGCCTGGGCGGAGCACCGGCGCTTCCCCTCCGGGTCGCAGAACCGGCCTTTGAAAGTTCCCCCAGCCCCGGTCCTCTCCTCTCCGAGATCTCCAGCAATCCCTAGTCCCACGGGGCGGGCAACGGCAGCTGGGGGTCGCCCCGCCCTCTGGGCTTCTCTCCGGGCCTCTGCCAGGAGCCCTGAATGCTGGGCGTGGCCCCTCTGCTAATGGCAGACAGAGAGTTTTGTCTGCTGCCTGGCGGAGCTCCGGCGCTTCCCCTCCGGGTCGCCGAACAGGCCTTTGAAAGTTCCCCCAGCCCCGGTCCTCTCCGAGATCTCCGGCAATCCCTAGTCCCACGGGGCGGGCAACAGCAGCTGGGAGACCTCCGTGCCCTCCGTGTCTCTCTCTGGGACCCTCCGGGCGCCCCGAGCACCAGGCTGGGTCTCCCCGCCAATGGCGGGGAGAGACTCTCCCCGTGGGCTCAGGTGTGCAACTCCAAAGTTTCCCTCTGCGTTTAGGAGTAATTGCGGGGGGTTTAGGTAGGGTTCTGGTCACCTGTTTCCACCGTCGCTCCTCTGTTGTGTTCTCTCTCCTGCCCTAGATGTGTGTGGATCCTCTGGGGGCGTCCGTTGGAAGAAAGCCGCTTGCGGGTACTAGGTTGCCCGTCGGGGTCGGAGAGTTTTCACCTATTTCCACATCCTCCCGGAGGAAAGTCCATCCGCCTTCTGATGTATAGTCGTGTGGGTGTCTCAGACGTCCTGAGATGCTGTCTGGATCTCATTAAACTCTTTATCAGTCCTTTTTATGGAAGCTTGATTTAGGCCCAACTTCAGTGATGTCATATAATTTCTCTACATCAACAAAGCAATTGAAATAAACCCCCTCAAAAAGAAATAACATCTAGGAGAAACAAATAAGTTCTAACAATGTATTTCCACCCCTTGGTTTTGACTATAAATTAACCAGACAGCACACAGAGGAGGCAAGGGATGAGAAAATTAGTTTCAATTGAATGACTTCCTTTAAAGGACTAAAATCTAATTTGGATGAACTTTTGCTTGACTGTGTCAATATGATCAAAGCAGAAATAAAACAAATATTCACATCAGTTCTATCATTTACATAACCTCTACTGCTTACGTTTTATGGCATGTTTAATTTTTAACCACTTTATGACACATATCATAAACAAATTTAGTAAGAATAAAGCAACTCATACATATTTTAAATTAAACTCACTTTTAAGACCAAGGATCTTGTGATATAATTTAAAGTGTTCTCTCTTGTTACGTAATAATAGTTGACCTCATATTTTCTGTGTGTCATAAAAATGAAGAAATAAGAAAGATTGTGCTACACAGTCCATTGATTGTAATCAACATTATAATAGCCTCAGCCACAATTACAGGTTAAGGTTTTTGTTGCTTTGTATTCAGAATGTTCTGGGTTTACTATCAGTGATTTCCACTTTTATTCATATACACCTAACAGGAAATGAATAAATGGGAACTAAGAAAATGTTCCATGAAGAAAAGTGATGAGAGAGGCTATATTCTGATTTCTGGAGAAAAACAGTTCTCATTTTGTAAAGTCAGAAAGGAGATTCTTAAAGAGTCAAGAGTGTTTTTCATGACGCCTTGTAACTGTAAACAATCCATAAGAAATTCAACAATTTCAAGATATATAGCCATCAGCATTTGAACATACTTCTCAAGTCAGTTCTGAGAGCACCAATTTCCTCTCACCTTGACACTCTTTAGCAACTAGATGAGAGTCAAAAGTGCTGCCCTCAGTCAAAAAGGACTCTATTTTTACATTATAAAGTTGACTAGCCAACAAATTCTGAATTTACTGAATAACTAGAACAAGATCAGAGTTTGGTAAAGGCTGTGGAAGAATATTGCTTATTATTAAGAAAGCAACTCATATTTATTCTTCCTTAGAAATAATTCAGGCTGTATGTGATTAATTGTCCTGAGCTAAATAGTCGAGACACTACAATATTCACTGGAAATTATCTTGGCACCAACAGCCAACTTATTGTTTAAAAATATATTGGTGACTTTGGAAAAGAGGATGGTAGTTTTAGTGGGAATAATGACTGCTTTGTTACTAATGCTGCTTGCTTTATTCATTTCACCACATCACAGTGTTTTTTAATAGTATAATATTTGCATATATCTGTTGAGCACATACCATGATATCTCTAAGGACGAGCTAGGGGAAAAGATTGATATTCTGCCGTCTATAAGAGAACACAAATAGACACACTCAGTTACATGGATCTACAGACCACAAGAAGTACAACAACCAAAGTCAATTCAATGGACTATAGCAAAGTTTCAGAATATTGAGGTATTAGGATTTTAACATTCGTTAGCTAGAAAGGCTCATGGATTTTTCTTGTGGCAGGAAGATGCCACGAAGATCAATTCATACATCATGGCCTTTTGAGGCTGCTGTGTTTCAGAAGCGCCTGTCTAGAGAGATTGATAGAGCTGTTCTGTTCTTGATTTCCTACTGCTCTGTTTCTCTGCCATCAATCTCACACAACCGGTATGGCTAAGAGCAGAGTTAGTGAGACTGTAACATAGTTCAGAGACTCCTTCTAAGACCAAACAGATGGAATGTGCCCATTCTTTGGAAGAATTCCCTCCTTTCTTCAGAATCTCTAAATAAAACAGCACGGAAATCCTTCTGCTTGCCTCTCTCTCTCTCTATTTCTCTCTCTCTCTCTCTCTTTCTCTCTCTCTCTCTCATTTTCAACCTCAAAGCCCTGCTTTCTGATGGTCTATTTCTAGGCTCTACTAAAAAGAGTGCTATTTTCCTATTAGTTTGTTCTGTTAATTGATCTTTTAACTTCTCCAATATTTTTTCTAATTTAAAACAGAATTCTATATGAGAATAATGGGGTCTCCACTTACACACACACACACACACACACACACACATACACACAGAACAGCTGTAGATTAAGGCCAACTGAGGGGGCTTTTAACTGTTGAAATATTCATGTTAGAGAGTCAGTGTCTGCTTCATAAGTTTTTTAAGAACAGAACTAAAAAATTCAAAACACTATCTCCTGCCCCAGAGATAGCATGTTTAAATTCTTAATGTCTGAGCAGGTTCTGTATATGTCAACTTTAAAATTTTGTTTCATCCTATATTTAATTTTTCTATGCTGTATTTCCCTCCCTTCACTGTATTGGATTATTTCAGTAACAGTAAAAACTACCCTTCGTCTCAATCATTCCTTCATTTATTCTATATAAAAGGTTTCTGCACATATTATGTGCCAGGCACGGTATTAAGCATGAAAGCTATAAAGGGGAGCAAAATAATCCTATTTTCTTGCTCCCCTAGATTTTATAGTGTAGTAGCTCATCCATGAATCAAATAATCCCATAGCAGTGTTTGTGCTAGCTAGCTCTGAAATTGCCAATGGTCCTCTATGACGTAAATCAGAGACCTGACCCAGTTTGGGAAGTCAAAGAAATGCTTGCTGGAGGAAGCAGAAGGTGAGCTGAGATTTGAAGGATGACTAAAATAGCTATTTTCGGTTTTTTCTAACCATAAATTTGTGGTCATTATGCAACACAATTTCCATTTATTTTGTGTTTCTAACGGACCCTGGAGGTTACCAACCCAACATCCATCACTCACCCATGTTCTTTCTTGCCGCTGAGACTTTAACTTGGTCACACGTTTACCGGCCCCCCATATTTGCAGGGAATATGAGGGTGAATGCCAATTATCTAACTCTATTATAGTAATTCTATTCTTCTTGCAAGTAATTTGTTTAAGCATATCATGAATTGTACACTTGGCCAATGAGATGTTAGGAGAAGTCTTCTAGTAGCTTCTGGGAAAATGTTTTATAAGGAGATATGTTAGGAAAACTGCAAGTTTCTGACTTCCGACGTTCCTGAAGATCTGATATATGAAAGAGCAGTAGCCATTTTGTAACCATAGGCAAGGTGAGGGGCTTCTGTGAAATGGAGGATGAGAGGACAGAAAGATGGAGGGAACCCATGTCCTTGCTGATAGCATTTAGCTAATGGGTTTACTTTGGAGTTCTGCCTAGTCTCTGGACCTGATTTGTGTGATAATAAACAGCTATTTTTAAGCCTCTGTCGCTGATGGCAAAATTATCCAAATTGAAGAAAAAAGTTCTAATACTTGGATTTGGTAAACTAATTATAAAATAATAACAATAATAGAAAAAGATCTGAAAAATGCACACAAAGGTTAAGTTTAGAGAAGGAAGAAGTGCTGGAGGATGGGAAATGAATGACTTTGACAAGTTCACAAAGTACGTATTTATCTGTGGCTTTGGTAATCAAAACAATTTTTAAAAGGTAATAAAGTATAACTTTGCTCCCTTGTTACAAAAAAGTAAATCTTTTCCAGGCTTTAACACACAGCCTTCAATGCTTGATTTACAGAGGGTACCCAATTAATGTTCCAAGTGATATTTACCAAACCAATAAATGAATCAAATTCTTTCTAAGTGTCTAGAGAAGGGTAAGATCATTGCATACACTTTGTTTAACTCTCTTAACATCAGCTTTATGAGTATCATTATTTCCATTTTGTATATGAAAAAATTCAGCCTCAGAGAGATTTAGTAAGGACATAGCTATCGTGTGATAGAACTAAAATTTAAATCCAAGGTCTTCTGACTTAAAAGCCCAGAAGTTTCTCTAATCAGGCTCTTTTCACAATATATGACCAGTAATTAACAGCATGGACTTTTTTCATTTTACTTGTAATCCTACCACTCTTTTCACTAATTATGTGAATTCCTTAGACTTTTGACTTTTCTTTTTAAAGAGAAGAACAAGTTTCTTCCCTCATTCCATTGTCTTTCTGAATATTATCAGGGAATATTCTAGCTTTTTCCAGTTTAAAACTGGGTCCTTAAATCAGCCATATCAGAATCACTTGTTATACTGGGAAAAAAATATTTCTAGGCTCCATATAGTGGTTGTACCCAAGAATATACATTATATAGAGCCCTAGAGAGACTCTGATATATACACCAAAGTTTAAGAACCACCATTTTCCACTCAGGAAATATGCTATTCTTGTGAAATAAACTTCACCATTAGAAAAAGTCCAGTAAGAATACAAAAATTATTCATGGCTATATAAACTAGCATAAAAATAAATCTTATTTTCTCATTTCTTAATATTAAAAGTAAATACTTGACTCTCAAGAAAACTCATGGCCATTCTGTAACATATTTATTTCATCAAAAGTTGATTTAAAAGTAATGAATTTTTATCTATTATATTGCTAAAGTAAATTTGTTCAGGTTAAAAACAGTAATCTATATGACTTTGAACTCTCTTTATTATCAAGTACATTTAAACTAAAGCAAATTGTAAGTTGGCAATTTGGCCTGGTGTAATACTTTTAACGGGGTTACACAGTACATTACTGTATTTGTCTGCACGATGATAAAAATAAAAGATTGAAAAGTGAGGTTACTTCTTTTTTTGCACATACAACAATTAAGGCTTTGTGGCACTCAGGAATCCTGCAGTAAGCAAACCAAAGAACGTGTGTTAAGTGCAAGTAGATGCTGTTCCTTAATCCCTAATGTTTTCACCTTTATCCAATCTAAAAATCACTCAACTTACTTTAAGCATTTTTTTCTAAGTGAGCAATAATTTGTGTTTAATATGCTAATTCTCAATATGCTTTCTGATGTCTTTAATTTCTCTAGATAATAAATGCCTATGGAAGACAAGAAGTTCATTCATTTCATTTATGCAGACAACTATTGAATAGCTCCCACATCCCAAGACTGTTAGAAGCACAAAACATACAAAGTCCCGTAGAACATTGTAGGCAGAGGCAAATGCATGTGTAAATCCAAGGAAGCCAAAGAAGCATGTTTTCAGGGATATTTTACAGCTTGACAAAGGCGTGTAGTGGAATTAGGTTGGAGAAGCAAGCAGAGTTAGATCATCAAGAAGCTTGTATACGAGATTAAAGACTCTGAGCTGTAGTTTGAAAATTTAAGATCCTAAGAAATGTAGTGACTGTAAAAGAAGTCCAATGATATGAAATTGCTCTGAATTAAGGGTTATAAACATAGAGTTTATTATCTTTATCCATTTCTTTCTCATGGCCAGTGAGTTAATTAGCTACTCACATGCCTGGAGAAAGTTATTTAACTTCTCTACTTTGATATTTACAATTTATTGATTCTCAAATGATGCCCCAAGGATGCCTGCTGTTCCATAGAGCCCTTTCAAAGCCCTCTGAATGGAGGAATCTGGGAATTCCCACCCAAAACACATCTCCATTTTTGTTTTCTTTACATACACAGCTTTGGGTAAGATTAGACTTACACAAAGCATTAACTACCTTGGACCAGATACACTCTAGAGAGCCCTGCTATCATAGGACAACATGTCCCTGATTCTAATGCAATATCCATCAGCATATATTGTCAAACAATCAGGAGAATGCTTGAAGCATCTTATCAAGGACTTTATTCCTTTCTAAATGAATTACCCAAGAATTTTTGCTGCAAGTGACAGAAAACCAACTCAAATTAGTTTTAAAAAATAGAGTGAATTGGCTCACTGACTTAGGAATGACAGACGTGGAGCTGGCTTCAGGCAGGTCTAGATCCTAGAACTCAGATGACAGAGTCTGGCTCCCCTTTCCTCCCCACTCTCCAATCCTGTCCTATCTCTAACCCCTTGTAAGTTGGCTCCAATTTCTCTCCATATAATTAAATTTTTCCAAGCAGAGGAGAACTTGGCCAAAGTCAGCTCGAGGTTTTCGTCATCCAAGTTGGGAAGAACATAGGAAGGTAGGAGCTTCAATTTCTTTGTACTCACATTTAAACGCCAGAGAAGAAAATTCTGAATGGCTAGTCCTGGATCATGTGTCTAGGTCACATCTACACATCTGTAGCTGATAATTTCTGACAAAACTCAACACACACACACACACACACACGCACACTTTCCATTATATTGAAACATAAATTTTTAGCAAAAATCTCACAATTGGTTATAAGAAAAAGAGGGATCAAAGCAACTCTTCTTTCAATTCCTGTCAGTATAAACAAACTCTTTGGGAAAGAGAGTATTAGCATATGCTGGCAGCACAATATAGATTATGTCTACTTCTTATTTTTTATTTCAACCCTATGCTCCTGAATATGTTTGATTCTTGGATTCACTTCACTAGAATTATTCTCTGGACCAGTAATTCTTTCTTTTCACGTAGGTTTTCCACAGAAATGTATTCATTCTTCATTTATTTATTCAATAGACATCACCAAGTACTTTAGACCTGGGATATAACAATGAGCAAACAAAAAGTCTACAAGTCTTAACACTTTGTGGGGAGCTTATTTTCTAGTGGTAAGACACATACTAAACAAGTAAAGCATAAATAAACAGTACAATTTCATATAATGACAAGTGCTCTGAAGGAAAGGAAGCAGGTTAGAGGGTAGAATGTGAGAAAGCGAGGGTAAGAACGGCTGACCCTAAGAAGAAATCTACTTGAAAATCCAAAGAGACAGCACCCAGGCAGAGGGAACTGGAGGAGTTTAAAAGCTGAAAAGGCTAAGTGTGGCTTATTTAGGAGACAGAACAAATGCCTGAGAGTCTGAAGCAGAGTGAACCAGATAGGGAGAGCATGAAGCAAGTGAGAAGAGGGGCCAACTCAAGTAGACCTTTTTAAGCCACAGTAGGAATGCTAAAATTTACTTAAGTCTAATAAGAAACCATCAAAGGATTTTGTCCAGAGAGAGACATGATTTCATTTGTAAAGGATCACTGGTTGCTGTATGGAGAATAGCCTGCGAGGGGTTAAGAATAGAATCTGAGGGGGCCAACCCAGTGGTGCAGCGGTTAAGGTTGCATGTTTAGCTTCAGCGGCCCAGGGTTCACTGGTTCAGATCCTGGGTGCGGACATGGCACCTCTTGGCAAAAGCCAGGCTGTGGTAGGTGTCCCACGTATAAAGTAGAGGAAGGTGGGCATGGATGTTAGCTCAGGGCCAGTCTTCTTCAGCAAAAAGAGGAGGATTGGCAGCAGTTAGCTCAGGGCTAATCTTCCTGAAAAAAAAAAAAAATAGAATCTGAGAGACCAATTGGGAGGCGATCACTATAAATCATGTGACAGATGACTATAGCCCGGTTGCTTGGAATAGAGTGACAGAGTGGAAGTGGTGAGAAGGAATTTAATTCAAGACATATTTTGAAGGCAAGAGTGACAGGATTTGCTGATGGATTGGACACTGGATATGAGGAAAGGAAAAGAGAGGAACTCCTAGGTTTCTGGCCTAGGAAACTGAGTGCAAGCAGCAGAAACAACAGTAACCTAGATTGTGAACACTTGAGCTTAAGCTGCAGCTTTCAGTCTATGCTTTAGACAACATTTTCAATTAGTGTGAGGACAATCATGGAGAAAAACAGTTTCTGAAATGATCATTGCAAGAGTCCTATAAGGGAATTTCAGGTAAATTCTGAAGATTGGTCATGAAAATGCTGTTTCTGGTATGCAGGACTTGGAAGTATTGTTTTCAGAAATTCTGCTTCTGCTTTTCTCTAATTGTTTATCTTTGTTTAGTATGGTTGATTTGATTGATAATGACTATTTTTGAATTTTCAGTATGTGACAACTATTTTGCACCGATTTATTTGGCAGCATATCAATGCTTTGATTAAATTCCCACTAGTTTTTCTACAAATATGCTCCTCTAATTTAAAAAGATCTCCATAGTCTGGCTATTTACAAGCATTCCACTTTACATGCTTTCAGTAGCCTCTGGGCACTTTAACTAGAATATCTATCTGAAAAGATATTCAAGTTTAAGACAGAGACAATTCCATGTATAAGACAAGTCTACTATATAAAATCATCCCTAGATACTTAATAAGAAATTTCTAAGATTTCTGGCATATACCAAGCTCTAAATATAATATTTGCCATTACTTTTAGAGTTGATTTATAAAATTCCATCTCCAGAGCCTTTATTCCAAATGCTTCCTGATGAACAGTGATTCTGAGCTACAATACCATCATCGAAACAGCTGGGCCTTCCTGTATGGCAAGCGAACGGTTTGTCTGTTCAATTACTAAAAAGCAAAGCATCATAATTACCAAAAGTTAATCTCTAATGCACATTTCAGACCAAGATAAAAACAATGCAACTCTCCAGGGTTATTCAGCTGGTTTACCCATCAATTTTTAACTCTGCTCTTTCAACGATCAATTTAACTAATAGATAACATTCCAACAAATGAGTTAGAAAAGCCCAGTAGTCTTCTTCCTATTTTTCCTTTACTCTCATACTGCTATCACACTCATAACACTTCTGATTCCAGATGTATCAGCTTTTTCCCCACCAAACAATTCTGCAACACCAGCTGGGTGTCCTATAATTTAACTCAATTCTGACTCTTTCCACCTGGAGATAGTGTCATCTCACAGGTTATGGGCTCAGTCCCATGAGACTGCCCCCACTTCAGATGCCAATCACAAGTAGTAGGTCCCCATGTTACCCACAACTTCCGTCCGACTTCACCACAAATCGAAGGTTCCCATGACCCCCTCCTCATGTTCAGTTAAATTGCTAGAAGAGCTCACAGAACTCAGATAAACATTTAGATGAACAGCCAGATGAAGAGATACAGAGGGCGAGGTCTGGGAGAGTTCCAAGCACAGGGGTTTCTGTCCCCATGGAGTTGGGATGCGTCACCCTCTTGGTTCGTGGATGTATTCACCCACCTGGGAGCTCTCCAAACCCCCATACTATTAGGATTTTTATGGAAGTTTCATCACATAGACATGATCAATTATTAACTCCATTTCCAGCCCCTCTCCCTGCTCTGGAGAATGGGGCTGAAAATTCCAAGCTCCTTATCATGGCTTGGTCTTTCTGGTGATCAGTCCCGTCCAGGAGCGCACCAAGAGTCTTCTCATTAGAACAAAAGGCACTGCTATCACCCAGAAAATTCCAAGGGAGTTAGGAGCCCTGTGTCAGGAACCAAAGTCAAAGACTAAAGATTACAACAAAAGATGCTTCTAGTGCTCTTCTCACTTAGGCAATTACAAGGGTTTTAGGAGCTCTGTGCCATGAACTGGGGGAAGAGACCAGTATACATATTTTCTCTTATCTCACAACAAGCACACATTCAGAATACATAGACATTCTTGTACCCTACTGAATATTTAATTTCTGGTCTATAATTTCTTGCTAATAACTTTAGGAGAGGTATTATTTTTGTAGAGGTTTCTTGTTACACTTAATTAACATTAGTATGAAAAATAGTAATATCATTTCATTTTCATGGTCTAAAACTTAAGAAAAGAGGAATAGAACCAACATCTTTTGAATACCTGCTATGTGCCCACAGTTTATACATGTCACCCACTTTAGTCCTCACAATAGCCCTGGAACAGAGATATTAATATTCACCTTTCTTAATTAAAAAAATGGACATGGAGGTTGGGTTATTTTTCTAAAGTCACACAACTTGTAAGTGGTAGAATTATAATCGGAGTATAGGGTTGTCTGAGTCCCAGCCCATTCTATTTCTACTATATTATGTTCCAGTCTATTCAATTAAAGGGGAAAGAGAATTTCATCTGTGAGTAACTTAGAAGTGACTGTTCCCCATGGGTAGTCTCTGTTCTCCCCCCACACTCATTTTATAGCAGAATTCACTTTTTTTCTTTTAGATTTTATTTTTTTCCTTTTTCTCCCCAAAGCCCCCCAGTACATAGTTGTATATTCTTAGTTGTGGGTCCGTCTAGTTGTGGCATGTGGGACGCTGCCTCAGCATGGTTTGATGAGCAGTGCCATGTCCGCGCCCAGGATTCAAACCAACGAAACACTGGGCCGCCTGCAGCAGAGCGCGCGAACTTAACCACTCGGCCACGGGGCCAGCCCCCAGAATTCACTTTTATTGATTATAGTCACCTCCAACTCCATATTATTGGAGTGTGTGATGATTAACATTATGTGTCAGTTTAGCTAGGCTATGGCGCCCAGTTGTTTAGTCAAACACCAGTTTAGATGTTGCCATGAAAATACATTTCAGATGTGATTAAAAATTTAAATCAGTAGACTTTAAGTAAAGGAGACTACCCTCCATAATGTAAGTGGGCCTCATCCAATCAGTTGAAGGCCTTGAAAGTGTAATCCTGAGAACATACACCATACATCTGAATTTACCTTCAATGAAGTTTAAACTAAAATGTAGCAAATATTTGTAAAACTTATACTATGTGAAATGTTCTCTTAATGTGTTAAAACAACTAGACACGACCTCAGAGATCTCAAATGGAGGAGGTAGATACATGATTATAATTAAATTGTTGTATGTTCTCTCAAACTTCTAGACCAATCCCAAGATGGCTTTCATTTCAAAAACCAGTCTCTGTACAATTGTTAGCCAAAAAGCCCTTCAAGTACATTTTCAAGGCTAAGTTGAGGATTACATAGAGGGAACTGACCATAAATACTACACAGAAAGACAAAAAGTCTCTCTGAAGATAATAATAAATTGAAGAAGTTAATAAATATAGATTCTACCATGTGGACATCACTAAGTGATACATTAGTGCTACTACTAAATTCACTAAGTAATGGAAATAAGTATTAGTAACATTTAAAAGAATGAACTTGTCAAGTTCTGCACAGCTCTACCATTTATCCCTTAAATGATCAACACTCATATAAGTTGGTGTAGATTATCTCTAAAAGCAACGGAAAAGGGATAAACGTGTTTAAATCAACAATTGGAAGGCCAGGTCTAGCAATTTGTAAAACAAACGCTGTTGGAAAATTCTTTTTTTTTTCCATTAAAAATTCTAAAGTAATTGATAACTCTGACCTGTAGGGGCTAGCCACCTAACAACTTGGTTCTCAGGACAGGCCAAATATAGGCACTCTAGCACACAGCTTGCACAGTTATGAAGACACATGAATCTGATTCCTCCGTAAGATAATTGCATGGCTTTTGGGTTGGCATGAGTTGTGAGATACAACACTAAAAGTATGATCGATAAGAGAAAAAAAATCGGTGAAATAGACTTTATCAGAATTAAAAAGTTTTGCTCTATGAAAAGATTGAAAAGATAAGCCACAAACTAGGGAGAAATATTTGTAAATTAGGTATCTGCTATGAGACTTATATACAGAATACATAAAGTCTTTTTAAAATTCAACAATAATAAATGATTCCATAAAAATTGGTCAAAAGATCTGAACAGACACTTCACCAAAGAAGATATGTGGACGACAGCAGGGAAAGATATGAGAAAAACACTCAACACCATTTGTCATTAGGGAAATGCAAATTAAAACCACAATGAGATACCACTGTCCATTTATTAGAATTGCAAAGATCCAGCAAACTGACAATATTAAATGCTGACAAGGGGGAGAAAAAATAGGAACTCTCATTCATTGCTGGAAAGAATGCAAAATGGTAAGTCACTTGGGAATAGTTTGGCAGTTTCTTATAAAGCAAAAAAAGTAGTAATCTTACTTCTAGGTGCTTACTCTAGAGAATTTTACACACAAAAGTTTATATCAGCTTTGTTCATAATATCCCCAACCTGGAAACAAGTCTCTTCATTCCTTGACCATTGACCTTTCCACCATACACGTACATGATTTTACCATTCTCAGACAAGTAAACAATAAGACATGATTAAAACACCCATAGTAGTATAGATTAAACTCATGCATAGAAATACCATTTATTAAAACTTACACAAACACATAAAATGATAATCTGGAATCATCTAATATTCTCAATAGCTTTCCGGGCATTTTGAACGTTACTATGAAGCTTGATAATCCATTAATATTCCAATGCTTTCTTGGTTTTATAGCAGCTCAAAGGCAGTTCCTCTGCTTGGGAGAGACATTCCCTGATGTGTTTCAAGGTTACTGGCAGGGAAAATATGTGAAAGCTTTGTACCTAACAAAGCCTTGGTAAATATCAGCTCTTCTCTAATCCTACTTAGGTTCAAAAGCAACAAATTTTGCTTTCATCCTCTTAGTTTCTGGGCTTTTCTTCATGCAGTCAGGCCAGATTTCATATCAGAAGAGGATGTTGTGGGGGATAAATGGAAGTGAGGTTGGGTGGATGAAAATATGAATTAGGATGACACTTATTCTTACTTACTACAAATTAATTAAAAAAGATTTTTTGCATTATTTTTCCCTGTTTTAATGACAAAACATTCAATACTTTTGAATATGCATAAATTTCTTGTCGAAAGAAACACACTCACTTTATTTCTATCAACTTCAAGAATGCCACTTTTAAAGGCATTCTTTAAAAGAGAATTTAAAAGTTTTGCTCTATGAAAAGACTGAAAAGATAAGCAACGGACTAGGGAGAAATACTTGTAAATTATGTATCTGCCATGAGGCTTATATCCAGAATATATAAAGACTTTTTAAACTTCAACAATAATAATACAAATGATTCCATACAAAAACGGGCAAAAGATCTGAATAGACACTTCACTGAGAAGATATATGGACAGCATAGGAGAATATCATGAAAAACTATATGCCCACAAATTCGATAACCTGGAAGAAATGGATGAATTCATAGACATGCAACCTCCCGAAGCTGAATCAAGAAGAAATAGAGAATCTGAATAGACCAATCACAAATACAGAGATTGAAACAGTAATCGAAAACCTCCCAACAAACAAAAGTCCAGGACCAGATGGCCTCTCTGGAGAATTCTACCAAACATTCAAAGAAGATTTAGTACCTATCCTTCTCAAACTATTTTGAAAAATTGAAGAAGATGGAACGCTTCCTAACACATTCTATGAGGCCAACATTACCCTCATACCAAAATCAGACAAGGACAACACAAACAAGAAAAACTAGGGTCCAATATCACTGATGAACTTAGATGCAAAAATCCTCAACAAGGGGCCGGCCCGGTAGCACAGCGGTTGGGTTCACATGCTCTGCTGGAGCAGCCCAGGGTTCGCCAGTTTGGATCCCGGGTGCAGACCTACACACTGCTTATCAAGCCATGCTGTGGCTTGATATAAGTAGAAGTATATATACATATATAGTATAAAGTAGAGGAAGATGAGCACGGATATTAGCTGAGGGCCAATCTTCCTCAAAAAAATAAAATAAAATCTTCAACAAAATATTGGCAAATCAAATACAGCGACACATTAAAAGGATCATACACCATGATCAAGAGGCATTTATTCCAGGGATACAGAGATAGTTCAACATCTGCAAATCAATCAATGTGATACACCACATTAACAAAATGAGGAATAAGAATCACATGATCATCTCAATACATGCAGAGAAAGCATTTGACAAGATCCAACATCCATTTATGATAAAAACTCTCAATAAAATGGACATAGAAAGAAAGCACCTCAACATAATAAAGCCCATATACGACAAACCCACAGCCAACATCACACTTAGTGGTGAAAAACTGAAATCCATCCCTCTGAGAACAGGAAGAAGACAAAGGTGCCCACTCTCACCACTCCTATTCAGCATAGTACTGGAGGTATTGGCCAGAGCAATTAGGCAAGAAAAAGAAATAAAAGGAATCCAAAGTGGAAAGGAAGAAGTGAAACTTTCGCTATTTCAAGATGACATGATTCTATATATAGAAAACACAAAGAATCCACCAGAAAACTATTAGGAATAATCAACAACTACAGCAACATTTCAGGGTACAAAATCAATTTTAAAAAATCAGTTGCATTCCTGTACACTAACAATGAACTAGCAGAAAGAGAAATCAAGAATACAATCCCGTTTACAATCTCAATGAAAAGAACAAAATACCTAGGAATAAACTTAACCAAAGAGGTAAAAGACCTGTACACTGAAAACTATAAGACATTATTGAAAGAAATTGAAGAAGACATAAAGAAATAGAAAGATATTCCACATTCATGGGTTGGAAGAATAAACATAGTTAAAATGTCCATAGTGCCTAAAGCAATCTACAGATTCAATGCAATCCCAATCAAAATCCCAATGACATTCTTCACAGAAATAGAACAAAGAATCCAAAAATTTATATGGAACAACAAAAGACCCAGAATAGCCAAAGCAATCTTGAGAAAAAAGAACAAAGCTGGAGGCATCACAATCCCTGACTTCAAAACATACTACAAAGCTATAGTAATCAAAACAGCATGGTACTGGCACAAAAACAGACAAACAGATCAAAGGATCAGAACTGAAAGCCCAGAAATGAAACCACACATCTATGGACAATTAATCTTTGACAAAGGAGCCAAGAACATACAATGGAGAACGGAAAGTCTCTTCAATAAATGTTGTTGGGAAAACTAGGAGCTACATGCAAAAGAAAGAAATTAGACCATTATATTGCACCATACACAAAAATTAACTCTAAATGTATTAAAGATTTGAATGTAAGACATGAAACCATAAAACTCCCAGAAGAAAATATAGGCAGTACACTCTTTGACATTGGTCTTAGCGACATCTTTTTGAATACCATGTCTAGTCAGGCAAGGGAAACAAAAGACAAAGTGAACAAACAGGACTGAATCAGACTAAAGACTTCTGCAAAGCAAAGGAAACCATGAACAAAACAGGAAGACAATCCACCAACTAGGAGAAAATATTTGCAAGTCATTTACCAGACAAGGGATTGATCTCCAAAATATATAAGGAACTCATACTACTCAACAACAAAAAAACCCAAACAACCCAATCAAAAAATGGGCAGAGGATATGAACAGACATTTTTCTAAAGAAAATATACAGATGGCCAACAGACACATGAAATGATGCTCAAAAACACTAATTATTAAAGAAATGAAAATCAAAACTACAATGAGATATCACCTTATACCAGTCAGAATGGCTATACTTACCAAGACAAAAAACAACAAATGTTGCAGAGGACATGGAGACAAGGGGACACTCATCCACTGCTGATGGGAATGCAAACTGGTGCAGCCATGATGGAAAACAGTATGGAGATTTCTCAAAAAACTAAATATAGAAATACCATATGACCCAGCTATCCCACTACTGGGTATTTAGCCAAAGAACTTGAAATGAATGATCCAAAGAGACTTATGTGCCCCTATGTTCATTGCAGCATTATTCACAACAGCCAAGATGTGGAAGCAACCCAAGTGCCCATCACTGGATGAATGGATAAAGAAGATGTGGTATATATATCCAATGGAAAACTACTCAGCCATAGAAAAGATAAAATCGTCCCACTTGCAACAACATGCATGGACCTTGAGTCTATGATGTTAAGTGAAATAAGCCAGACAGAGAAAGATAAATATTGCATGATTTCACTCATATGTGGGAGATAACAAATACATGGATAAAGAGAACAGATTAGTGGTTACCAGAGGGGAAAGGGGTTGGGAAGGTAGGTGAAAGGGATAAAGGAGCACATATGTATGGTGATGGATAAAAATTAGACTATTGGGGGTGAGCATGAAGAAGCACATTCAGGAGATGATAAACAATATTGTATACCCCAAATTATACAATGTTGTGAACCATTATAATCCCAATAAAATTGATTGAAAAAAAAAAGAATTCCACCTTTAAGACAAGCTAACAAGACAGAAGCAGCGTTCCCTTCATTTACAAAAACAACACAACTTTTGGATGTTCAATAAAAGCAAATGAAGATTACATATTTATAAAGCAAGAAAAATAAACATCAGAATGATCTAACTTTACAAATATCACTAATTCTTGCTTAGTACCCGAATCATCTATCTGATCTTGGAGCACTCACATCATTTTTCTCATTGCCAAAAATTCACCTCCCAGCATTGATCAAATGATAGAATCGATAAACAAGTTCTGGTAAGCAAACCATGGTCTAACCTTTATCTTAACTGAAATAGACCAAGGGTGAACGGGGAGCATTTTTGTTGTGGGGAAACTTCCATACGTGTTTTCAAACCACCTTTCCCGCCTCTACTTGGTTTGCATAGAAATGGAAGGCTAGGTCATATAGAAAGCACATGCTCAACTTTAGTAGATATTGCCTACCTTCAAAATAATTGTACCAACTGACATTCTTACCAGCAATGTGCTAAGTTTCAGTTTCTCCGTATCCTGTCCAAAACTTGGTATTATCAGATTTTTTGTGTGTTTATGTTGTTAAAATTGTAACAATTCTGGTAGCTGTGTAGTGATATCTCATGATTTTATTTTGCAATTTTCATATTACTAGTCACATTTTTGGACATGTTTTCTATTCTTTCGCTTTGAAGTGGCTGATCAAGTCTTTTGTCCATTTTAAAGATCAGGCTGCCTGTTTCTTTCTTGGTAATTTTTAAGGATTGTTCATATATTGGTGCTATAAATCACTTGAGATATATCTATTTCAAATATCTCTTACCACTCTATGGCTTTCCTTTCCACTGCCTCATGGTGTCTTTTTTGTAACCTAATTGTGCTTTAATAAATTCTAGTTTATTAATCTTGTCCTTTATAGTTAGCATTTTTGTGCCCTGTTTAAGAAATCTTTGCCTAACCCAAGATCATATGTTTTCTTATATAATCTGTATTATCGTCTCTTTTAATTAGATCTACATAGCAAACATTAGTGGCAATGATATTTTGTGTATACGGCTTGATGTAGAGATGAAAACTTGTTTTTTCCCTACAGATGTCCAATCTCCCTTCTCAATAGAATCTTGATCCTTTAAAAACTGGCAGGCTTGGTTGTTCTCTGATGTCTAAAATGTTTATTTTATTTCCATATTTCAAAGTTGTTTATGGTGAGAGTGTTAGTCTGATAAGAGATCTCTAACATAAGAAGCCAGAGTTCCCTAGATATTTCAGTATTAACATTCCACACAGCACACCACCTGATTTTCCTCTTCCTTTAACTTTCCACATCAAATGACAAATATTTCTTCAGAATAGTCATAGGATACACACACTATGAAGAAGAAAGAATTTTCTGCTGAAAGTCAAGTTCAGGTAGAAGCAGTTTCTACTATTACATTTCGGAAGGAACGTTCCAAAAAAGCTTCAAAATCAATGTCCTAATGGTTTTGACAAAATATGAAGTATTTCTTGGAAATTTAATAAGGAAAAAAAATTATATTGAAAGATTCCAAGGGTTCTCTTTTCCTAAAGGGAAATGAATGAAATGTAAGCCAGTTTTCAAAAATTGGGTTTGATATTCACTGAAATAAAAGGAATCAAAACTCACATAAAGATTTGATAACTCAAGATTAGCGTAGTACCTGAAATATTCTGGCTTAATAGCACCCAACAATGAACACAATCCACCTTGCAAAAAGAGATGGAAAATGGTATTATTTTCTGAGTATAAAAACATTCACAAAGAGCAATAACTTAAATAAAGAATGGAATTAAGAAAATAGCATTATTAGGCTACTTTTCTAAAGCAATGATTAGGAAAATGTCTCAAATAAACACAACTTGAATATATTCTGAAACTCTTAGGGATAGATTCTGACATATTCCTTCTTTAAACTATTCCAGTCAAAAGCCTGGTTTTACCACTTCTCTTCCTTCTGCAAAGAGCCTTCTTCCGGATTTTGCCAAGGACTCTCAAGACATCTTTGAAAGCCCTGGTCAAATGTTCCCCCATGTCATCCACCATCATGTTGCCTTCTGCAATGATGCTTTGCCTTTTCACCCTGTGTTACTTTCTTCATGAGACTCATTAATATTTGAAATTTTATTTTGTGCTGTTTGTTGTTTGTTTATCTCTTCCATCATAAACTTCATAAGAAAAGGAACACTGTTTTCCTTAACATTGTAAATGCTTTATTTCAGACAGCGCCTGGAACACTAAATCTGTATTTAAAAAGTGGATGAATAAACGATTGAATGGATAAATGAACTTGGCATCTTTCATATACGAGGCCAAATCACCAATGGCGGATTTGGAAAGATAACCAGGTTTCTTGAATCCCAGCTGAGTTCTTCTTTCAACAAACATGACATCACTCTTTCTTTGTACAGACTTTTAAAAAGTCAATTATATTGACATATAATTTACATACATTTAAATTCATTTATATAGGCATGTAACCGCCATCCCAATGAAGATCTAGAATATTTCCATCACTCCCCCCAAATTCCCTTGTGCCTCTTTTAGTCAATTCCCTCCAATTAACCCCAGCCACTGGCAAACATGGATCCCAGTTCTGACTCGTAGTAGTCATTTTACCTTTTCCAGAATGTTATGAAAATGGAATAACAGATAGTCTTTTGTTTCTGGCTTCTTTCACTGAGCATTATGCCCTTGAGATTTCATCAACGTTAGTGTCAGCCTTTTACTGATACCATTGTAACCCTCAGGACACCACGGGCTTCAGTTTCTTCCAGCGGTTGACTGACAGCTCTTACCTTGTACTGAGAGTGGCAGTTGCGGACTACAAGGTTTAGTTTTCCTGCTTCCCTTTCAGCAATTCCTGCACAGCTGTGCCACAGAGCAGCTCTTTCTCCCGTGTTCTTATACCCTGCCTCCCTCCCCCAAAGTGGTAGATTGTAGTTGCTTGTTATAGATGTGTTAAAAGATAAACGGAGGCATGTTAAAAATTTCACGAGTTTATCTGAGCAAACAACTATTGGAATCCCTCAGATCCAAGCTGAAGGTAATTAGGAGCGTGGCACAGAGCTAGGGCCAAGGTTTTTATAGAGAAGACAAGGAAACAAAGCAAAGCAATTGTCTGATTGGCTGCAGCTTAAGCTGTTGCCTTATGTGGGAAAGCCTGCTGTGCTGTTTGTGATTGGTTGTTCTTCAGCTTCATTTTCTCGGATTGCAATGCATTGACTGGTTT
The DNA here is from genome assembly GCF_037783145.1 of Equus przewalskii. Taxonomy (NCBI): domain Eukaryota; kingdom Metazoa; phylum Chordata; class Mammalia; order Perissodactyla; family Equidae; genus Equus; species Equus przewalskii. The sequence goes on from NC_091850.1 coordinate 21,864,009, forward strand.
AGGTTTTTGCTTGCTTACCTAGGCCGCCAATGCTTTAGAGACACCTCAGTCTAATGGCCTCCTTGTTTAATTACCTTAACAGGAGCTAAATTTGGAGATAGGTGGGGTTCTCTCTTGTCTCGCTCCAGCCTCAGCCTTAGACAAGCCCTGCGCAAAGGGTGGAACTTTCTCGGCCGTCCTGCCGCTTCTCCCTGTGGCAGCTGAACTCTGCCTGTATCTGTTGTTGGTCTTGCCTGAGAATTTCTTGCCCAAGAGATTTTACACCTACTTTTTCCAGAATAAATGGATCTTTGTGCACTAGGGGCAAGAGGGTGTTTTATCTCTCCGCAGGTAGCTCAAGGCTTAACTTGGCAGGAGAGAAGTTTCCGTGAAAGTTGGCAGGTTTTTTCCTGTTCTCCACAGCCGCTGAGGATCTGCTCCATACCTGTTTCATCGAGGGGCATTCTCTCGGATTTCCTGCCCTGCCCCCATCCTTTCCCATGAGCGCCTGGAGAGGCAAACAAGAGCTCGAGAGAGAAGGTGAGTCCCTTTTGTGTTTTGGGCCCAGCTATTCCAAAGTGGTGTTTGCTTGGTTGCTTTATAACCTCAGCTTCCTGATGGGTCCAAGAAAACTTATGCTTCTGGTGATTATTTGACATTTTCTCATTAATATTAGGAGAACAACATTCTTTGTAGATTTCTTCGTCCTGAGTGGAAGCAGAAATAGGTACATTTGTATAGCGAGCATGGGGATTTTCTGCAAATGCTACCCTATTTTAGGGAGAATTTCATACTGCAGGTTGTTTACCATGAGCTAAATGTATCTTACATAAAATGATTATTTATGATCAAAGACCAAAATGGAATTAGTCTTTTATGTCAGTCCTAACTCTTTTGAAATCATCTGTCAACAGGATAAAGTTTAGTAAGCAGCTTCATTTTGAATAACAGCGAAACTGAGACCTGCTAGAACAAGGTGAGTGTTCTGGGTGTTTCTCACGTGACTATTTATCACATACAATTTATCTGTTGCCTCTTTCATGAATTCTTTGTCCCGTTGGCTTGTTTGTACATTTTTACATGACCTCAGCTTCATCTTCTACCTTGATTTGAGAGATCAAGATATAGCTAAAAAATTGGTATAATTTTTAAAGGCTATAAAATTGTAAACTTTATTATGCCATCCATATAAAAACTCATAGAAAACCGAAAGGAACAATTTCAAAATGTTCTAATAGATACCTCTGAGTCTTAGAATTACTGATTTATTTTATAGTTAGTTTTTCTTTTCTCTCAATCGTATAAATGGAACATATTGCTATTATCAGAAAAAGAGTTTAAAATACTTAAAATATTCAATTTACTCTTCTAAGTAATATCCCTTCCCAAAAGTCTGATTACAAATTCCACCTCAGCATAGAAAAAGGCCTTTTTTCCACCCCTGACTTCTTATTCATCATTTTCTCCTTTAGAGAGAACTGTGAAACTCTACTGCCTCAATCTTTGAAGCCTTTATCTTTGTTACTTTCTTTTTCTCTCTCCTTTGTTGATAGTCTTACAAAATCCCAATATTTTAAAATGTAATCATTTTTTTCTGTCTCCACAGTCCAGCTTCTCAAATGTACATTAAACATTTGGGGATCTTTTTGCCTCTGTCTACACTTCAGAGGTGAAATAAATATTTAAAGTATTTATCTTAATAATGTCCATATAAAATTGAGAGTAAATTAGTTAGGCTATAGTTTTAAGATAAACATCCATCTCTAATCGTCTTTGAATATATAGACAGATTTCTTATCTAAGAGTGCTTCTTCTTCCAGCAAATTGTCTTATTCTGTAGGAAGTTACTACTCTGAGTAACTGTATTTAAACATTATTAATTTACACTAGAAATGTAAATTTCCCAAATTTCCTTTTCTTGTTAATCTGATTATGTCACTTTCAGTGCTAAGTACTTTAATTGCTTGATTTATGCTCTATGAAAATAACCTAATAACCCTACCAAGCTGTATTTATTTGTTGTTGTTTTTTTTAAACCCTGAACCTAGTCTATTACCTTTCTTAGATTATTTTTTGATGCCTGAGAGTTCTTCCATTATGTTTCTTTTCCCTGTCAACTTCTACATTTTCATAAAGTACTACTTTCTTTGAAACATAACTTTCCAAATCTTTCTCATATAATAGCAACAAACTCATAGGGAAAAAAAGATCACAGATCCAACAGTAGATAGTTACGTCAAGGTCATCTTTTAATGCTTCATGGTATTTTGTGGTTTAAAAGTCTTCAGTCAAACAGAATCTAAGAAGAGAGACTTTGTCAGTTCTCTCAATTATTTTCATGTTTTTTTCTCTCTTTCTCAGGTTCTTCACTTTTCGTTTTTTTCATGTCTCAGCTTTAAACAAAATTCTGCATTGAGGCCTGGAGCACTTATGCTTCTACGCTGATATTACCCGGCAGTCCCTAACGTGGAATACCCTGAATGAGCAACTCTGTTCCCCCACCGCACCCCCATGTTCTGACACTCTTGTGCTCATCATCAAGCCCAAAACCTACTGAAGCTAAGGATGTGTCTCTCCACTTCGCGGTCCCTGTGTAGGTCAAGTCCCTAAGACTGAGCACCACTTTGGATCCCCCTCCCAAGTGCTAATTAATAATTTTGTCTAAAATAGTAGTTTTTTTCAAGGGTGTAAGACTTGCCCCTGGGCCCTGGTACAGGGATTAAAGACCTCCAAGCCAAGAAACAATCTCCAGGACAATGACCATCAGCCTGATAGGAATTCCCAATAACAAAACAGCCTGCTAGAGACCCCCACCAAGCTCTTGTCCCCCTACCTTTTCCCATTAGGGTCATCTGTGTCATGCTGAGTATCACGTGGGGATCCCTATTCCCCAAGAGCTGAGATTGACGATGCGTGTGTAAGTAACACAGAGGTAAGTAAGGCACTGATACCAAACTTATAAAAACAGTCAAGTGAAGTAAAATTGGAATCTAGTTCATAATATAAGATAATCTCATCTCTAATTGTCTTTGAATGTATAGACAAATTGCAATAACAATTTGCAAGGCCGTGAGGGGGCATTTTATCACTTTGAGCGTATTTCCTTTTGAGCAAAATGAAAAGTTTTACTAGAGGATATTTATGGTTTCCATTAGGTCTAATATTCCTCAATCATTTTAAATAATTTGAAAACTTACAAAATAGATATATCACATGAAGATTGTTCCCATTATTTAAAGACTGTTTAGCAAGGAGTTAAGAGCAGCATGTTACTGAAAAAATAAAAATTTTCGAGTCACATAAACCTGGGCCAAATACCAGCCCAAATATAGCTCTACTGCCTACTAATTGTCTGCTTTTTGATAAGTTAATAATTATCCTGAACTATAATTAGTTAAGTTGTAAATACAGGTAATAAAGTACTACAGGGTTATAAAGATTAAATGAAACCACCTTTCTAGGTTCATCTTACACAATACTTGGTGCCAAGAAGCCACAAATATATTTTAGGCCTACTGCTTGTCTCTTTTTTCCTCACCATTTATGAAAGTAATCACTAGAACATTCTTTTGAATTTCTTTTTTTTAATTTATCAGTCTCTGATACTTTGTTATGGCAGCCTGAACTGACTAATGCATGATTCCAGTCTGAAAAAGCACTAGTTTTGGAAGACTAAAGTCAAAGAAACCTTGCTTATTAATAATAGACATTTGACTGCTTTAAAAGTATGCACTTAAGTAACAAGGTTTTTATATAAATAAATCGTTGAGGAAAATCAGGCATTATCACAGGAACTTCCAATTGGAAAATATTGTCAAATACTAGGATTCCTTGAGTGTACTTCTTTTCCCCTTGCAATTAAAAATCATGAAGTTCTTCTCTTGATTTCCTCTATCTCCAACAGAGAAAGGGAAACTGACAAAGTAAGATACAAATCAAGTCACCAGATTACAACACAGAGACGTATCATAGGCAAAAGGAATACAGTTTTCAGGCTCTTTTAATTGTGTTTGCCAAATTTATTCCAACAGCTCTCTCAATATTCTAACATCTATGTATCACAGCTGAAGAGTAAGTCTTGACTAATTTGTCTCAACAGGGAAGAACAGTTATCTAATCATAATTTATAGTTTTGTTTACCTTTCTGTTGTCAAAGCTAATTATTTGTCTGAGTAAGTGTTTCTGCCCTATAAAGCCATTGGTGAGTGAAAATACCATTTAAATTTTATGTGTGTTTTCAGTTCACAAGCTTTATACCTCTCATTAGGGAATCACATCCCTTCAGGACTTTTGTGAAAGTCCATCCCTAAAAGAACTAAAAACTACTTCTTAAATTTTAAATCATGGCCAGCAGAAGCTGCAATGAGCACCAAAGAATACCAAAACCCAAGTCACTTGGGTTTTACAATGACTCAATGATATGGCCAGGACAGCAAGTTGTCAGTCTTGTCATCTTAATAGCTCTATTTGAAATTAATCAAGAAAAAATATTTCCTTCCTATTCTTTTACCAGATGGCTTGTGGACTATCTTCAGTAATTAAAAACAGCCCCTGTTGCGTTATTCCTAGACCACTCCCATGTGTCAAACCAACTCAATGTTCACGCCCAGGAACTAAAAATAAAGGGCCAGGAGAAATATGAAAAAAGAAGCAAATGGCATGAAATACCTCAAGTTGTTATCTTCTGATTCACTCACCTCCCCAATTACCCTGTTTATTCATTTGGAATAAATGTGATACAGCAGTTTCAGAGCTAACAGCTCCTATTAAACAATGACTCAGCTTTGTGATTCCCCAACTTTCCTACTCTGGGGAGAGCCAGAAGAAAAGGGTTCTCTCTCAAAGAGAATGGACCTCTGTCAACTACAGTTTCTTGTGCTACAAATGGTAGCTGTTAACAATAATGCCTTTCATAGAACCCTTGTGAGGATCAAACTAGACAGCAATATGTATATAAGTTCCTTGCAAACTATAATGGTGCTATGTTTCATTGTGTTATAAATGTCTTGAGGTTTTTCAGGGAAGGGGGATGACCGTGGTGTAGTGTTATTCAACAAATTCCTTAACGTTCTGAGTTTAGCAGTAAAGAGAACTGGAGAGTTAATTTTAATTTGTATATAATGACAAATGAAATAGGTAATATTTGTAGATACAGATGACTTTACCAATAATGACAATGTAGTGCATAAAGGCACATTGGGGCTTTAGGGTTACTTTGGCAATTGCTGATGCTATTATATATATGTAAACTCAAAAGAGAGGCTCCCATTAAAGAAAAAGAATTCCCAGCCAAGAGGCTGGCCTGTTGGCGTAGTGGCTAAGTTTGTGCACTTCACTTCAGCGGCCCAGGGTTTTCCAGTTTGGATCCTGGGTGTGGACCTATGCGCCACTTATCAAGCCATGCTGTGGTGGCATCCCACCTGGAAGAACTCACAACTAGGAAATACAACTGTGTACTGGGGCTTTGGGGAGAAAAGAAAAGAGGAAGATTGATTACAGATGTTGGCTCGGGGTGATCTTCCTCACCAAGAATGTCTGCAAACAAACAAAAAAACCTTTGGATCAAAATGAGTATTTAAAAAAAAATTCCCAGCCAAGAGTCACTTAATCAAACCTTATTTTTAAGAATGGCATTTGCTCATTTTGTCATCTTCATTATTCCCATTCGTGTAACGTTGGAAGAAAAAAATGATGTCAGTTGGTATTTCCAACCATTTAGGCATAATCAGCAGCAGATGTAAGATTTGTAAGGATGTAACAATTCCTTCAATAATCCCCTGAAACTGCTTGTTCACTTCCATTGCCTACAAATAAAAGAGAATTGCTCATTAATAAAACTGAATATCTCAATAACACAGTGGGATTGTATTATTTTAATGTGCCATTGTGAATTGATCATGCATTGCTTTTTATTTTACTTTTGCTTTGGAAAGTGACAATTCTGGTACCTTAAATAGTCCACTCAACTTACTTTTCCAGATTTCTTTGTTGGAAAGAAAATATCGTCCTGAGAACGTAAATTATTTTCAGTTTAGGACAGAAGCATATTTGGGTGGATGATTGGTGAGCCAGGAGTGATTTGCATCAAGAATTGAGGAAATACCTGGGAAAACACTCAGCCTGTGTAAAGAGAAGCAAAATGCATCAACAGTCTCCTTTAGCTGGAGTATCAAGCCTGTCTCTTTACAGGGCAAGTAGGGCCTCCCAGTCTGGGCCCAGCTCACCTCTCCAGCTTCATTTCCTCACATTCCAAAATGTCTTAGTCAGCTCAGGCTGCCATAACAAAATACCATTGACTGGGTGGCTTAAACTGCAGAAACTTATTTCTCACAATTCTGAAGTCTGGAAAGTCCAAAATCAAGGTCCAGTAGGGTCCAGTTTCTGGTAAGAGTTCTCTTCTTGGCTTATAGAAGGTTACCTTCTTGCTGTGTCCTAGCATGGCAGAAAGAGCAAGCAAGCTCTCTTCTGACAATGGCACTAATCCCATCATAAGGTCCCAACCCTCATGACCTCATCTAAACCTAATTACTTTCAAAGACCCGCATCTCCAAAACCTATCACATTGAGGCTTAGGGCTTCAACATATGGATTTGAGGGGACACAATTCAGTCCATAGCACTTGGTCCTTCCTTCTCTGGGCTCTAGCACTTTGTCTGTAATATTCTCTCACCCCAGTGATGTTAATTGTCTCAATTCTGTTCATGCTGCTTACGAGGCAGGGACTCACTTCCTTACCCACCTAATTCCTGTTTACACCTGAACGCTCAGTCCTAGGATCACCTGCTCCTGGAAGATTCTCTTCACCTTTCCAAGAAGTGACTTTTCTTGTGACTTCAAAATATATCTTATATAGACATATTACTGCATTTACTGTCCGAATTACAAGTAGCTGGGCAGTTTTTTCCCACTAGATTGTGAGTTCCTTGAAGACAGAACTGGGTTTTATCCATTTTTCCGTCTTTAAAGCCTAATAGAATACCTGGCACATGGTGGGCTCAGTAAGATATGTGTTGATTGAATTGATAAATGAATGAACAAATGAAAGAAAAAGTGTTCCAAAGAGTCTGAGCCATCCTCAGAGTGAAGGGAAAACATTTCAGTGAAACATATTTCTCCAACTGCAACCTATGCGAAGCCAGGGGAATACAGCAATGTATCAAGGAATATACAAAACCACCTGAGAATTTGGGAGAAATTTGTTGTTGTTGCTGCTGTATTTGTCTTTTAATTTCTCTGCTTTTGAAATTGTTTTTCAGGTGCATGAAGAAGCAAAATTCAGAGAATAACACTTTTAGTATTGGGTAATTTTGTGTCTTTCTTTCTTTTTTTTGATAGTTCTGAAAGTAAAAATGCTGATGCACAAAGAGTGATGGTGGTGTGTGCTGTGTGTTTGTGTGTGTGTGTTTTCAGAGAATCTGAAGGTATTGAAGCTATTGCCATGTCACAATGAAGAGGATGAGGTATTGTTTTTAGAACTCGTTATGCTGAACTCATTAACAGTAGCCGTTGCAGCCAGCACCAGCCTGCTTAGCAAAGGAGCTGGTGTGTATGATTCCTTGGCAAGTCTTTACAGCCTGCATATTAGTTATTTGAAATGATTTTGTCATATTTTTCCTTCTGCTTACCTCAGACACACAACATGTACACACACACACACACAAACACACAAGCTGATCTGTAAATCATTTCAATTCTCTGCAGTTATACTCACACAAAAGTTTGTTTAGAAACACTGAAGTTCTAATTCCTTTTTCTCTAGTTCACCTCCCAAATACTTCCCTTGCATCACAAAAGTAACAAATGCTTTTTTTATGGTGTTTTAATATAATTAACATTTTTATTTTGATATGATTTCTAAAATATCGTATGTTTAGTTGCTTAAATTAAGGATCAGGATTGAAGGTTAAAAATGGCAAGTTTGAAGCCTAAAACTTGAAGCCAGAGCCAATATGCAAGAGGATGGGAATTCAGAAACCTGAAATGAGCAAGGGTTATGATAGACATGATGCTGATCACTGTTGGCCATGTTGGCCATGACAAAGTGGCCCACAGAGTTTGATTATTTAGGAGGCATTTCTCTCAAGGTAGACTGCATGTATAAAAAATTTATATTGAAAAACTGGAGGGCCAGCCTGGTGGTGCAGTGGTTAAGTTTGCACGTTCCCTTCTCAGTGGCCCAGGGTTCGCCCATTTGGATCCTGGGTGCGGACATGGCACCACTTGGCAAAAGCCATGCTGTGGTAGGAATTCCACATATTAAGTAGAGGAAGGTGGGCATGGATGTTAGCTCAGGGCCAGTCTTCCTCAGCAAAAAGAGAAGGATTGGCAGTAGTTAGCTCAGGGCTAATCTTCCTCAAAAAAAAAAGAAAAAGAAAACTGGAGACTAAGCCTAGAGTCAGTACCTCCTCTACGCTCCCTCCAAGGTTAACAGTACTTTGACAAAAATTTTTGACCAATCCTGGAATACAGCCTGATTTCTCTCAGTCTTGGACACACGAACTCATTTTTAGTTCTATAGTGGAGCCTGAGGTTGAATCAGCAAAATTTTAGGCTTTATTTAGTAAAATCTCTGTTTTGTAGCCTGTGTACCAGGTGGCACAATTTGGAGGGAAGTTCATTGTCCTTCCTTATGGGACCATGTAAGGTGAGAGAATTGACACAGCTGCCTGGGGTTCCAAGTTGTCCCAGCCCACATCTGGACCAGAGAAGGAGTAGGAAGGGCAACGGTAAATTTTGGTGGGAATGTTTGGTCCTGCCATCAAATAGGAGGTATCATAGGGCTGATTTGGAGCACAAGTGGACAAAATGGTGACTATTCCTTATGGAAATTAAGAGAGTTCCCAAGAAACATCCCCAAATAATTAGAACCATTAAGGGTACAAGTGGAGCTAGAGCCAGACCCACACTGCCCTTTGACAGGATCATAGCCCTCCTCACCCCCATTGTATGTGGCCTGTGGAAACAGGGTCCATAGGTTTTCGCTGATGACTCACAGCCTTACTCCACACTTCAGTCTTTCCCTACAGCATCCTTCTCTTCCTGTTGGCTCTTCTCTTTTACTAAACTGTCTTCAATTTGATTTTCAAAATAATGAAACAAACAAATGAAAATTTTGCATCTGTCCTTGCTCCTCAGCCTCCAAAACCCAACAGGAACCCATGAAACTGCCCTCTATGATGTTTCCTGAATATTTTTTAATATTCCCTGTCTTCAGATGTGTGCAATGCTTTTGACCTCTCAGTCCTTGGATGCAATATGCTTTCTGCTTTCTCACAGCCTTCATTTCAACCCTGCTTCCCTTCCTGATGCCTGGCAGACCATTGTTTCAGACCTTTTCTTAACTGACCTGATGACAATATGTGACTATCCACCTATCTGTCTTACTCTATATTACCCTTAACTTCAGCCAAACACATTTTCCTGAAACAAAACATTGATCCTATTTATTCTGAAGAAAAATTAGTAGAGGCAACTCACAGCTTGCTCAATCAAATTGAAATCCCAGCCTGCCAGGACCGTTAATTTGGGGCCCTTTCTTTGGCCCTGTACACCCCCAACAACACTTCAACACTGAAGTTAAGTGTCTCCACCTCACCTTCCTCAAGAGGCCATACTCCTTTCCTATTCTATGTCCTGGGTTCACGGCTCCCTCTATCCTGAGGTTCTTAAGGCTTCTCCACCCTTAACAATACAAATTCTATTCTTCTTTTAAAGCTACTCTTTTTCTGGATGCTTTTCATCATTTATCTAGGTCTCCATGCCTGTTTCTCCATATTTTTACCCTACTTTTGCTTCAACAAAACAAAGGTCAATTACATATTTACATATATTTGCCTAGCTATTTCATATTCTATTGTTTTATTCAGCAAATATTTAATGAATATCAACTATGTCCCAGGAACTATTCTAGGCAACAAAGATACAAAGATGAATAAAATTTGGTCCTGTGCATAGTCCAGTGAGGGAGCCAGATTTACAAATGAATAATTGAAATAATTCATGTTTCATATTGCTGTCAACTAGAAAGTATATTTCTTGAGGAAGGAGACTATATTTCCTTTTTTTCCATAAATCCCTCTGAGCAACTATCACAATGCTGAGGATTTGCTAAATCTTAAGTAAATGGTAGTGGTGAAAATTATGAAAATAATGAGATCAAGCCATGTTCGTAACTTATGATGGGTCTAGCATGAATTGTTTTCTAAAACTAAAGGATGCTAAAGCAGTGTGGTTTTGAGATATAGAATAACAATCATATGATCCTGATGTCAGCAGAAGTAGCCTTCAGTGAATGTGCCTCAACCCCATTCCACAGATGGTGGTAAACAGTGTTCCTCCCAAGGTCTCCAGGGCTTCAGGGGATGAAGATGAAGCTGAAGCGGCAGTGCTTACAAGGCGAAGAGGCAGCTCTTCCAGCCAACCCTGGCTCTGAACTCACACTTCCATGGAATAGTTAGAGTTGTGTATTGTCTCATCTTCTTGTGTGTGTACTTCACTTTTCAAATGGTAGTACTCTACCAATTTCTTTTTTGCCAAGAAATACTTATTCCAGAAACGTGCGTTTATGACAGACTGTACTAGAAGATAAAGGGCTTATACTTGCAGTTATGCATAAAACTTAAGTGTGAATATTAGACATATCTGTGCTTAAACATCTCTAGACCATTTTCTTGTACAGTGGAATCTAGTCCACCTTCCATGGTACCCTCTCCTCTTGGCCCCTCCTCTAGGACCTAACTCTTCACACAAAATGGTCATTTAGTGTGTGCTCCCCAAGAAAGCCAATTCTTTCCTTAGGCACAATACTGGATAAGTCATTTTAGAACTACATTTACAAAATCTTGGTTTTGTGAAAATATCTTTTAAATCTTTTTGAAACTATATTTGCAAAGTTTTGGTTTGTGCAAGTATCTTTTGTAATTTGATGAATGCTGTGAATCTATTTAAAGAGGGCCTTAAAGAGAATTCATTCAAGCTTGACAAACTGTGGGTAATTGCCACCGGGATACAGAGAACAGGATGACAACTTCCTTACATCAACTTCTGTGAAGGCAATCATCAAGGGGTGTTAAAAATCAAAGCGTAGGAGGAAAAGAGCATTTTTAACAACAAACGTTCCAGTGCAGATAAACCACTCCGAGACATAACAGATAAGTGATAATTTATCATCAACCTCATTATCAACAAATGTTCACTAAGTCCGTCTGTGGTGTGCAAATGCTTTGTACAAGATTCTTTCAGTTTCTTGGCATTCTAAAGTCCCTGAAGATTCTAAAAGGGAGAAAAGATTTATAAATATCTTAGAAACAGAGAGAGGTTATTATTGATTCCGAAATTTAACATTTAGCACTCTAAGTAGGCCACAACTATTTCTGGCATATACGTAGTATGATGCACATTTTTTAAAAAATGAAAAAAATCAAAAGGGATCAAGTTTCCTAAAGCTGTTTAAATAACAAGCTTTAGCCAATGTCTACATGTTGTTTATATTCAACTGTTTAAGACAATTCATTTTGTTTATTTGGTTTTGGTTGATTTTATTTCATATTATGTTATTCTGCAGTGAAAGAGTACAATTTAGATGGGTTAGTTCAGTCAAGTTTGCATGTAATTTTGTCTGTTTTTAATAATAAGATCAGAACAATCTTTGTTAGAGCACCTATCATTGTTAGAGATTTATTAATTAATCCTCTTGTACAAATATAGTACAATTGTACATTATTTGTACCATATTTTGTCCACTGTAAAGTAAGTTGAACCTGGGTGTAACACTATGCTTGGTTCATGGTAGAAAGCAGTTATGCATTTAGGTCTCGAAGTGGAATGGTATTTTTGAAGTGGTGGTCATGGAGCACAACTGGGAAGTAGTGGAACAGAGATTGAATTACAGAGTTCGTTAAAGCTAAATTAATCATATTCTTATTAACTATTCCTTCCACTTCACACCATAAAGAACCAGACCTAGCTTTGCTATTGACTTCAAAACATAGCTAGAATAACACGGAAAAAGGAAAAGCACTACATTTGGAGTTAGAAGATCTCAGTTCTAGTTCTTGGGTCAATTAATGTAGCCATTATTAGCTTAATTGGATGAATCCTCTTAATTTCTTTGATCCTTACTTTCTCATCCAGGAAATGAGGGGTTGACTTTCATTATTGTTGCATGACTATGCTTAGGGAGAGGCCTTTTTAAAAGAGACAAAAATTTATATGTGATCAGGATATTTAACTTTTAAATATTGTAAATTGGACTTTCTGCCTCCTACATCTTGCTACTCATTTAGTTTGTTTTCTTTTGTTTTGTTCTTAGACTTCATATGGATCCTACTTGGATTTGGATTTTTATCTTAACCCAGGAAGGTAATGATATCTTTTCTCCTAAAACTTGGCATTGACAACAATCTAAGCTTTATTATTCAGTCATCACAACTCCCACATCTTTTCCATCTTTTGGTTTATGTAGGGGTTTTTAGTTTTATGTTTCTGACCTATTGTCAGCTCACATAAGCACTAGCAGGTCTAGACAGAGTATAATCAGTAAGCCTCCTTCTGATTCTATTTTTCTTTTCTTTTTAAAATCTTTTTAGAGGGGGAGGGATGTTCTGTAGCTATAGCACACCTAATGCAAGGTGAGAATGGAGACTTTAAAATAAAAGCTTAACTGTCCTCCTTGACATTGTGCCTAAATCAGCCCAAACCTCCTATTCTCTAAGCGTCTGCTGATCAATAAGGGGTAGTAGAGGATGTTTCAAGTCTGCTCACAGACAGCACCCATTTGGCTTCACCTTGGATTTTTATCTTGTTCTCTCTGACTTTTGACTTCTCGCTTTTCTGAATTAAACCCTCAGTTTTCTCTATAATTTTGAATTGGCCTCTTTCCTTTAGTTGTCCCGTAACTCTTCCCAGCCTCTTTCTTTTTAAAATACAAATCCATACACCAATAGAGGGAATCTCTCATGGGTTATGAATGTTTACCATTGCAGAGACACAAACACACACCCAGATGACATCATGCAATGTATGTGAGCCATGTTGAGTCTCTACTCCCCAAATAAACATGTAGTTATTTCTGAATGAGGGGCACCTGGTCAAAATGTAAAGACAAGCACATAAAGAGAGTCTCCACATCATTAGCCATCAGGGATATGGGAGTCAAAACCATGGTGAGATACCACTTCACTCCCGCTAGGGTACCTATAATTAAAAGGACAGATAGAAACAAGTATTGTTAAGGTTGTGGAGAAATTAGAAACTTTATACACTGCTGGCAGGGATGTAAATGGTGCATCCACTTTGAAAATCACTGAAAGTTCCTCAAAAGATTAAACACAGAGTTACCATATAACCCATCAATTCTACTCCTAGAGAAATGAGAATGTATGTTCACACATATTGTGTACATATATGTTCATAACAGCATTTTTCGTAAGACAAAATGTGAAAACAACCCAAGTGTTCATCAACTGATGAATAAATGTGATATATCCATACTGGGGAATATTACTTGACAGTAAAAAGAAATGAAGTGGGGCCGGCCCAGTAGCATCATAGTGAAGTTGGCATGTGCCGTTTTAGCAGCCTGGGGTTCACGAGTTTGGATCCTGAGCGTGCCCCTACAGACTGCTCATCAAGCCATGGTGTGGCAGCATCCCACATACAAAATAGAGGAAAATTGGCACAGACAATCTTCTTCACCAAAAAATGAAAGAAAGGAAAAAAGAAAGAAAGAAAGTACTAACATATGCTACAAATAGATGAAACTTGAAAAGTATGCCATGTGAAAGAAGCCAGTCTCCAGTAACCACCTATTTTGTGATTCCATTTATATCATATGTCCAGGACAGGCAAATCAAGAAAGAAATTAGATTAGTGGTTGCCTAGGGTTGGGTGGCGGTGGGTTGGGGGTAAATGGAGAGTGATTGCTAATAGGTTTAGGATTTCTTTCTGGGGTGATGCAAATGCCCTCAAATTGATTGTGGTGACGGCTGCAGAACTCTGAATTTACTAAAATCCACGGAATTGTACACTTTAGATGGTTGAATTGTATGCTATGTGAATTACATCTTAATAAAGCTGTTATATATAAAAATAAAAGTAAAGACAAGTGAAAAGCTGAAAAACAAGTTCTTAGTCATTTCTTTTTTGTCCCAGTTGGATCTGGAGATACCAATAAAATTTCGACCTGTGCTCTTAATTCCCAATGCTTACATGAAACGAGCCTCAGATTCTTGGCAAATTCCATAGAGATTAAAGGCAGTAAAATGATCCCTCGCCTAATGATTGCATTACAGAAAGGGCAGCACTCACTGAAGGCTGACAGTGAAGAGTGAAATGATCCTGCATGCTGTTTTTTTTTTTTAAATTGCAAAGAATGAAAACAACCAACCACTTATTTTCTCCAAACCCAGGGTTGCCAATGTAAGCACAACAAAGAACTATAATGTTGTGGCAGCTATGTTATAAATGCAAATAGGAAATTAGAAATTTGTGCTTTAGAAAAGATTCACAAAGATGCATAAGTGAAATTATGCCTCCAAGATTAGCTAATGTGCAATCAGTGATCGAGATCCTTTCCAGGAGAGAAATTATTCACACCATAATGTTTGTATAGTGTTCCAAAATACCTCAACATATCCGACTTAACCTCAATCAGAGCCTTTCAGGCTTAGAAAAATTCACTGCAAAATTTAGGCTGAAATGCAAGCTCAGAATGGCTGATATTTTAAGAATCTAAACAACCATAAACGACGATATATGTGTGTGTATATATTGCTTTAGATTCATATAATAAACAATAACATGGTTACTTTGTGATGGCTGTAATTTTTCTTTTATACATTTCTGATGATTTTAAATGATATTTATGCTACGTGACTCAATTTTCCTGTGTGCAAAATATATACCAATAATACATCCCAAGTTCACCACCTGGAAAGTAATGGATATTGATCAAGAATGTTTGCGAATCATTTAAAAATATTCAAATATTTGACAACATATCCTAGATTGTAATCGTCAAATAAGTACCATCTAGGCCAAGAGTCTGTATATGTAGCAGTACTTATTATTGTGTTTTAACTTGGGATATTATTAAAATGATAAAATTATTTGCTCTGAATGGCTAAACCCATACCATAAAAAAATTAGTTTGCAGTTTAGTAAATGTTAGCTTCTACATAATTATAATCAATAACCCTCAATATTACACAAATACATTTTGATGTTAATTTGTCATTTTTCCTTAATAAGGAACTGCTATGAATGCCTAGACACTCTTTCTTTTCTGGTTTGATATACACTCTTTTTTTCCCATATTCTGCTGATCTACTTTTTGTCTCATACCCACTGGTGCCTCACCTTCTCTACCCGTCTTTGATGAATTCTTCCTTAGTTGAAACTCGTTACTATTTGTAGAAAGTCATTTATCTTCATAAATTGATTTCTGTGAAGGTTTATTTTTTCCAATAAGCTCTGCAAATGTTGGCTGCCACTTATCCTTGTTATCCCCAAGAAAACAATAGTGTGGGTTACAGTAATTTCCCTTTGATCAAAAGATTCGCTTTCTAATTGGCATTTGAACTGATGGCAAATTCTCCCATTGCGCAGTACCCAGTACCATGACACTACCTGTGTTAAGTACTAAATGTTCCCTCAGCAGCAAGTCAGAGGTTTTACTATAAAATCATTTTGTCCTCACTATGGCAGGGTTTTATCAACAAATTAAAAAGCGTTGGGGATCTCTTGTTGAGATGGTTCAGCTTACAATTTTTTATACAAATTAAATCTAGATGATAATACTAATTTCAAAAGAAAAGTATGTACTAAAATGAAACTTTAGGGTATTTTCAACATCAAGAGCATTATTTTGATTATTTTGCGTTGATTAAATAATTGGAATTGCTATTCTTAAGAGAGATCACTGATACATGGTGAATGACTGGAGTGTACTAGTTATCTATTGCTCTGCAACAATTTAGTGGCTTAAAACAACATGGACTTATTATCTCACAGTTTCTGTGGGTTAGGAGTCTGGGTATGGCTTGGGTGTGTCCTTGGCTTAGGGTCTCAAAAGAATTCAGTGAATGTTTTGGCCAGGCTACAGTCTCATCTGAGGACTGGGGAAGAGGTTGCTTCCAAGTTCACTTAGGTTGTTAGCAGAATTCATTTCTGTGCATCTCTAGGACTGAAGATCTGGCTTCCTCCTGGCTATTGGACAGAGGCTACCTTCCAGTCCTAGAGGCTGCCGCAAATTCCTTGTCACGTAAGCTTCCCTAGGATGGCAGCTTACTTCCGTAAACCAGCAAAGGCAGTCTTGAGAGTGAATGTGCTGGCAAGAGAGAATCTTATACAACATAACACAGTTAAGGCCATTTACTTTTGCCTTATTCTATTGGTTAGAAGAAAGTCACAGGTCCCACCCACACTCAGTGGAAATGGATAATAAAAGGACATGAATACCAACAAGTACGAATCATGGGGACTATCCTACAGTTTTTCCACCACATACAGTTTTTAGCTAATGTCATCGAAAAGTCACAGTATATTAAATATAGTAATACATAATGCTACCCAGACCATGAAAACCAAAAACAGGTGTTATTTATATATGGCTGTGTTTTTCTAAATGTGTTTCATGTAACTTTGCAACACCACGATCTGTGGAGACATCATCCACCTTGGTTCTCCTGTTCTCCTGCATGTCTTCCTGGGTGAGCCAAGACTTCAAGGCCCTGACTGCTCTTTTTGCTGGGCCATTTCTGAAGATGGTTTATGCTGTTGGTAACCTTGAGATGTTGTCACCCTTCAAGCCTCCCCAACCCTGGAAAACATGCAGACTGACTTACTGCTTTCAATAAGAGCAGTGGAATCCCCAAGATCAGTGTTCCTCAGCTCTGACACCAACCCATTGTGTGTAGGTATAGTGTCCATGTGGGCTTATTGTGTAGCCCCTGGCAGACTTTGCAGCTAGAAAACTGACATAAATATGGGACCTGGTACTTAGGCTGCTTACTGTGCCATACGTAGTAAAGTCCTTTGTTTCTGACGCAGGAGCCTGTGTCTTCTACCAGACCTATCAAACAGTGACAGGCTAACTTCTCAGCTTGTAAGTAGTATAAAATCAAATCCCAGATGCTTCACAGTTCCTGGCACGATCTAACCTTGGAATTTTAGATTAAAGGACTAGTTTGAATTTCACTCATCTAAGTTCAAAATCACCAAACATCTAGTAACAATTGTTTTGCTTTTTCTTTTAGCCTGACTATTTTATACTTCGAATTTCACTTGCAGAAGCTAAATTAGTAAACAAAGCCTATGGTACCTTCATAGTTTAGTAACTTGATCTTTGCACTAAATTTCAAATTGGTCATACTGTTACGAAAATCATAAATATAGTAAAGTTTCTGGGATCTAATGGCGTTTCTGTTGAGATCTTCGAACTGGGAAGGAAGAGTGAAGGAAAGTCCTTCTTAATCTATATAGTTCTGATGGGATGCAACAAATTTTCTGAGATGCTCTTATTTAGGGCACACCAGGCAGCGTGGGCAAGATATGGAGAAGCTTTCCCATGAGTAAACTTTTAACCTGTAGTTGGTTATATATTTCTTTTTTCTTTCTCTCTTTCTTTTTTTTTTTTTTTTTTTTTTTTTTGCTGAGGAAGATTTGCCCTGAGCTAACATCTGTTGCCAATCTTCTCTGCTGCATGTTGGTCACCACCACAGCATGTCTGCTGACAAGTGGTGTAGGTCCAAGCCCAGGAACTGAACCCAGACTGCTGAAGCAGAGCATGCCAAACTTAACCACTGGGCCATGGGGCTGGTCTCCAGTTATTTTGCATCTAAATTTCTGTGCATTCCCAGGGCACACTGCCTTCCCAACATAGACTTTGATTTTTGGGTACCTTTCATAGCATTGGTTCTCTCATCCTGTCTCTATGTTTTAAAGTCAATCGTGTCACAATCAATGGTCGTAACTGATGGTTGCTAGAAAACAAATCCTAATGACTCCTTTTTACATCTTAATAACCATAAAAACAGCATAATAATTATCACACCTACTGTATGTGTGCACTTGTGCCAGAAACTAAGATGAGCATTAGTATACATTATCTTATTCATCTTCAGATGAATGTTTTAAGAAGGTATTATCAGTCTTATTTTATAGTTGGGAAAATTTAGGTTTAGTAAGGTAAAGTAACATGTCCAAGATGACACAGCTGAAAAGTGACATAGGCAGGCTTTAAGCCCATGTCTCTATGAGCCCAGGACCTACCTCATACTTAATTAACATTTTCTCCTTCAAATCACTTAGAGGTATATGTGTGTATACAGACATACCTCATGTATGTATGTGTGTGTATTTATATACATGCATAAGTACTTATGTGTGTGTATAACAAATGGTTGGTGACTGACAATTTATTAGGCAATGCTAGGAATAATTAATAATAAGAAAATATCTTTATTTTTAAGCAGTTTTGCTTAATGAGGTATTCAAGATAGAAGACTTTCTGGTAACTGAAATGTATCCCTTTTCTGTCTCTTTTTTTACTTTTTTGAGAGCAAGAGAACCACTCTTTTTAACTCTAGTTCTCTGTAACTTCAGTAAGTGATATTAAAATGATTTTAATCATGTGTTACAGACAAAGTCATAGTTTTAGACATTATAGGGAGAGGCATGGATAGGTTCAAGCTCTATGGAATAAATTCATGTAGGATTACACAATGTCATGCCAGTTCCTTTTGCTTTTTGATCGCTTCCCGCTTTTTCATAAACTGAAATACTAGAAACGCAGCTGTGTCCTCCCTGGAGGTTTAGCACTTGGCTTTCTGCAAAGTATATTTTTGATTTACTGGTTGAAGTTTCCATCTCCTTTGTGATTTCCTTAAACTACAACATATTTATCGTCAGATGAAAAGGATGATACCTGAACATACAGAAATCAAGGGACGGGGACTTCAAGTTCTTTGATATTTGGGATGGAATAGGATTCAAAGCTTAAACAACATCGTAAAGCGCATCGTTGTTGAAATGAGAAGAGTGAAATTCTGTATGTCTTGGGTTGAGTGGAACAATTGCCTTGTGACGTTTATATGCCAAAGAGCACTGTGTTTTACAGGTTTAAAACAACGAGGAATCGTTATTGGATCATCACACGTGTCTGTTGATATGTATTCACTGACACTTTTTAAGACTGAATGTAGAGTCTCATGCACAATATTGTTAGGCTCAATTTTTTGTTTAAAAACAAAATAACTTTAACAAAAAGCACAAATAGATCAAAACCAGTAAGAAGTTTTCTTGATGCAGTTTTCCCTGGTCTTTATTCATAAATGTTCTAGATCAATATTATTGTATTAGCAAATTGGTCCATTGTGGGAGAATCTAAACCATCAGTACATGTAAAAACTAATTTCTTAGACTGAGGATAATTTGATTTTCAGGAAACTTCAAGCTTTGTTAAAATATTTACTAGCATTCAAAAACCATGAGTTAGACTATATCCATAAATAAATTATTTTAAAATAAATCTCTTTTTTTGAGGAAGATTAGCCCTGAGCTAACATCTGCTGCCAATCCTCCTCTTTTTTTTGCTGAGGAAGATTGGCCCTGAGCTAACTCTGTGCCCATCTTCCTCTCTTTTATATTTGGGACACCTGCCAAAGCATGGCTTGATAAGCGGTGCGTAGGTCCGCACCCCAGATCTGAACCAGCAAACCCCAGGCCGCTGAAGCAGAGCGCGTGAACTTAACGGCTATGCCACCAGGCCAGCCCCTAAAATAAATCATTTTTAAAAGCAGGAAAGTGTGTGTGGGGGGGGTTCTTTAGCAATAATATGATTGTATTGAGCCATCTAAAGCTAGGTCTAACTTGGACTTATAAAACGTGAATCAACTATTTGTGTACACAAAGAGTCTACCTTTCAAATGTTTGCTTTGAGCGAGAGAATGCTGAGCTCGTAATCTGGCACACAGCAGGTGCTTAATAACTATTTGTTGAATAAATACTAAGTCCACTTCATTGGAGTTTGCACTATGTATTACAGAGTGACTGAGGAGTCTAGTTCCTGACCAAAAACCTTTGGGTAATTTTTCAGACCTAATCATAAGCAGTTACAAATATTCTGCCCTGCAGTCTTCATGGGGGAAAACTGCCCTCCCCAGACCTGGTGGCCAGCAGTGCATGGCAGGCTCTGAAGGGAGCTGTGGTCAAGGACTCGGGCCCCCTGGCCCGCCAGGCTCTTATGCATATCTGCATTCCTAGCCCAAGTGCCTCTGTGTGGAAGTCTCCTTATTGAGGACCTTGAAGACACTTCTCCAATCTGACTCAGTACCCAGTACTTTTCCCATCCTCACCCTCCTCTCTCCCCTTCCCCACTGCCTGGGTCCATAAATTGCAGGAACCTTTTGTTTGGGGCTTCCTCAACCGTGAGGTAATTCACATGACTGTGCTGATCTACCTGACCCTTGACCTGTACCCCGTTCCATGGAGAAAATGGAACAGTCGGGAGTCAGTGCTGTCTCCGATTGTAGTCTCTTGCTTATACAATCGCAGTGAGTGATTGAAGGCTCCACTGTCACTTCCATATTGGCTTGTGACTTGAATTGGCTACTCTGACAGTAGACAGCTCAGCTCTCTCTCCGGCTCTTGGAAGTTCTTGACAGTGATGTGTATGGAACAATTCGTTTGTGCATGAGGTACTTGACTCTTTTCTGCTTTTCTTGGCCTTGAAAATGCCTCACCCTAATTGCCTCATATCCACACCACATCCACTCCCCAAATTGCTTGATTCCTAGGCCCGCATTGACTCTCAGAGGAAGCCAGTTTGAATTCAGTGGTGAACCTAGAAGAAACTGAAGTGTGTGGGACTTGATATGGCCTTTCACTGTATCCCCTCCAGATGCTAAAGGCACTGGAACAGAGGTCAGCAGGCTAAGGCCTGAGGGCCAAATTCAGCCCGAGGCCTGTTTTGCAATGACCTGCTCTTGTAGGTCAGCAAGTGAGGAATAGGTTTTATATTTTTGGAGGTTGGAAAAAATAAATGAAAAGGAACATGTGACAGAGAACACGTATGGCCTACAAAGCCTAAAATATTTACTGTCTGACCTTTTACAGAAAATATTTGTGTACTCCTGCACTAGAACATAAACCCCATGAAGGCACAATTTCTATCCGTTATGTTTACTGTTTTTTCTCAGCACCTAGAAAAGTGCCACCACTAAAATTAATTTTATTATTTTAAGCTCATATATCATCTCATTTGATCTTCTGAACTGATACATCAAGTAACAAACTATTATATAACATGTTTTATCTTCCTACCTTAACAATATGCCTATAAAATGAAATTGTCAAATATGATGGACGGTGTTCTATTGATGGACTGACAGTATTTGTGTGAGAAATAAAATTTAAAAATACATAATCCATAAATTATTAAATATTTATTTCATAAAATTTGTTTTTTTGCTTTTGATTCAGAAAAATCTTTGTTGTTATAATGAAATTTTTCCATAATTTGTGCCCTGCAAATCCTAATAACTCAAAGAATTGAAAAAATAAAGTATAATTATTTTGGGTCTACAAAATACAAATGTATGTGCATCAAAATATGTGCATTAAAGTAACTATTCAGAATAAAAAATAATTTGTTTTGAAATTATTTTTCTAAAATATTCAAAGTCATCTGATAAAAATAAAAGAGTGCCAAATATAATTATTAAATGTCAAAATTTCAAGTAAAATTATTTAAATAAAACTGAAATTATAACTAAATTGTTTAATTAAAATAGTATTAGCAGTTTGAGTGTTAAGTGTCCTACCAGTTACCAGGAGAAATAAATGGAATTCATACCCACTCATTCAAAATAACATGGATTGGGGGCCGGCCCTGTGGTGTACTGGTTAAATTCACACGCTCCACCTCGGTGGCCAGGGATTTGCAGGTTCGGATCCCAGGCGCAGACCTGGCACCACTGGTCAAGTTATGCTGTGGCAGCGTCCCACATAAAATAGAGGAAAATTAGCAAGAATGTTAGCTCAGGGCCAATCTTCCTCACAAAAAAATAAAAATAACATGAATTGTTTAATATTACACAATTTCTCTCAGCTACCACATTCAACTGTTGCAAATACCGTTCTAATTTGTGAATACCTCTGGAAGCAGGAATTGATACAAAAAAAGAAGCAAGATGGAAGCTCAGCATATTGGAAAGTGATTCTCGCCGTGTGAGAAACTTTTGCTCTCTTGTTGAGAGGAAAGATTTAACAAGAGCTTCCAGAACAGTCTTCCCAAGGCTTTGAAGCCATGTCCCTCTCCAAAATGGGCAATGGAACAACCCTCAAATCCTGGAGTTGGATACAGCAACCTTTTTTGGGAGGACATAGAACAAAAGATTTTGAAAAACATTTCCCGGTGGCCTAAAAGTAGTCACAAGAGCAGATATATGCACTGACGGGCACTGTGCTAGTGCCCATGTGCCTTTATGCACTCTGATAAATTCACTTGATTCTTCTTTGTAATATGCAGGGCCCTCTATCATGCAGGGCGCAGAGCAGGGGACCCTTTGCCAGAGTCTAAAGGTGTGCTTCTCCCAATGATCTAACGAAGCCAGTGCTATCGCTATCTTCATTCAAGGATGTGAGCTGAGGGGCACATAATGGCTTGATTTACCCAAAGATGGCCAGCCAGTAAGTGGGAGAGTCAGGTCCAACCCAATCAAGTTGAATTCAGTGCCCAAGACTTAAAAACTACACAGAATAGTAGCGTGAACCTTTTAGAACTACTAATGATTGAGTTACCTGCTGCTTCCTACCCTCTCCTTAAGACCTCAGAACTCTTCAGTCTTCAACTCTTTCCTTCTCTACTGTTAGGGAGTTGATTGACGTCCTGTTGCTTTTTCTAACCTCCTGTAACCCCTTTGCTCTGAATTGTTTCTCTACTTATTATTATGTTTATTGCTTTCTTTTTTCTCTCCCTTCCCTTCTCTCCCCTTCCCTGTGATTACATTCATCTGTCTTCAGTCAGTCCCACCAATCCTGTTTTAGATTGTGCAATGCCAAATAAAAAATGTCTTTGATCTGTCTGTCATTGTTCTTCATGAGGACAGAGATTTTATATCAACAAATTGAATCATAGAACTGCTAAATTATGGAAATCATATTATTTTGACAAGTACTTTTTATTTGTATTTGTCTGTCTTGCCACATTTTAATTGTTCATGGAAAACAGGAAGACTTAAATGGGTGGCACGTGATTAAACTTTGTGATAGTTTTGGATCCCAACGGAATTTTCCACATGGACAAAGCTACTCTTCTAGTTATTCAGGTTTCACTTTTGCTTGTGATAAAGAAAGTACATATTGATTCTCATTGTCTCTGAAAACTGAGTGAACATACATATTGCAGAATTTTTCTGTAAGTATAAGAATATTTCTTTTAAATTTACTTTTATAAAACAATTTTCTCCTATTTTAGTTAGGAGTTGTATTGAATGTTGTGTTTCCAGTGAACGTGGATAGTGCTATAAGGTATACCCATAAAATAATGAAACACATTCTACAATGCACAGCAGATCATTGAATTACTTTACAGTTTTAAGAGAAATTGCTTAAACTTCTGTTTGCAATTATTTCAGAATGAGAGGGGAGTAAAATGAACTAGTTTCAGCCTTTGCAGAAAAAACTTTTCAAATAGTATTGTTATGATTACGTTACCGTGATGAGAAAAAAGCAAGCTATACTGTGCAGATTCACATGGGAAGTGAGTTTTGCCTTAAAATGTGCTATAGGTAAGAAATAAATTTGTGTTAGTAGAATCTGGCCACAAAATAATTTTAACCCTTGAGTATTAAATTTTTGTTCCCTTATAAAATAAAGCAATTGAGCTAATATTAATTACTTCTCTTTATCTCAACGTCTTAGGAGAAAAGGAACCTCTGAGATGTATGTTCACGTTTTCCATGTAACAATCTGGGAGGAAAGGGATCAACAGCATGCTGATCCCACTCTTACGTATTGAAATAAGATGAAAGAAACACTGAAAGAGAACTGATACCCTATGGTGGTTTGGGTGAGGTACTGTGAATAACTTCCTTATTTACTTCGTGCTTTGAGATGGAGTTCAATTGTAATGACTTTACCTATGAAAAAAGTACCAAGTTGGGGCCAAATAAAGTCAATCTTGGCCCCATAGTGGACTATTTAGTTCACATTCTTCATCAGCTACATGCATCCCAAGGGAGTTTCTTAGACTTTTCCACTTGGGGACCATGGATGGAAGAACGCTAAGGGTGAAGCGGGTGGATAGGCATTTGACATTACTTCCTTTATTAAAAAAAAAATGGTTATACCCATAAAATATAAACTACATGTACATACACACATGCACACGCAAACACACACCCAGGTCGTTAAGGTGATTGATTCTAAAACCATGTGGATGGGCTAGTAATTTTGATGAGGTGGTTCCCTCTCCTCAAATTTCTCAAATTTCTCCAGCTAATATCATTATTGAACAACTTTCTTATCATTAGTACACAAAAATAAATAAGATGACTCTTCAGTTTTCAGGAATTCAGAATTCTACCCACACCCTGTGTCTATATAGTACATCAATCTCAAATGTTTCTATGGCTTTTTTTTTAAGAATCAAGCAGCAGCAAAGAGATGATAAGGATCCTGAAACCAAGCATTGGATTCCACTTCTTTTGATTAGACAGTGCAAAAGCAGGAATTTGTCTTTTCATTGGCTGATAATAGCTATAAATGATAATAAAGATAGCTGTTAAATAGTGAGTGTCTACTATGCTGAATGCTTTACATATGATCTCATTTAAATCCCCAGCAACCATTGTGATGGTTCAAGCAGAGACTCTGGCACTGCACTAGCAAGGTTTTCATTCTGGTTTCAGTGTATCATGAACTGTGTGGCACTGAGTAAGCTACTTAACTTTCTGTGACCCAGTTTTCTTATCTGCAAAATGCTGATGTAATGATAGTACCTACTGCCTAGAGTTATTATGAAGATCCTGAGTTGTATTTGCAAGATGCATAGAACAGTACCTGGCATACAGTAATACATACGGCAGCCAACCCTACAAGGATAGCAATGCTTTCTCCATTTCAGACAAAGAAACTGAGTCTCATGAGGCTTACCAACTTCCTTAGATTATTTGGTTGGTAGGGCCTGGATTTGGCAGCAGGACTACAAATGAAAACGGGATTTCTGTGACAGATGTTGCCGACTCAGACTTATTAGTTATAATCTAATTAATTCTTAGAATCTACAAGACTTAGCAACTGCTTAAACTTAGGGAGTAAAACACTTCTGAATATCTGTATACTCAACAAGAAAGCTAAAAGCAAAACTCCATCTGTTATTTTTGGTTGAACCAAAACAGCAAGCTTCCGGCCACTTTCACAATGGCTTTTTAGTATCAAACACCTGAAAAACTTAGATTCATTTAGGTCATTGTCCCTCCAGCTTGAACATTAATCTGTTTTTCATTCAGTTCTTTTTATATAATGCAATGTAATTAAGAGCATAACTAGAAACATGAAGTTGTTTATAAAAATCAACCTGTTCTGCCCGTGTCATTGGCAGGGAAAATTTCGTGTGAATTTTTTTTTCCCCAGAAATCTGTATAATCACACTTGAGGCAAACATTCTTGAAAGTGAATGCTTCTCTGAACTTAAAAAGCAATTCAGAAAAGGCTTCCCAGAAGTGCATTCTGCAATTTGAGGAGGAGTGGATATCTTTTTACAAAATCACTTAGTGAGTCCTTTTGTACGCCTACACATTTTTTTCCCTTAAGGTTTGGTGTATCAGAAAAAGGTGGTGTGTTGAAGAGCTTGCCTGCTTTTGTTTACGCCTCATTTACATCGTGTAGTAGCATATCCAGCCCAGGGAATCTTAATTAATTCAAAGGCATCTAATAATAAAGCTACTGTGTGGAGAAGAAACTAGGCATTATGGCAGCAGCTAAATGCCTGGAGCATCAAGAATATTTCAGGTTTCTGGAGAAAGCCACAGCATCACAAGGGCTCCATTCTGCCCTTTGCCTTCAGCCCACAGCGCCCGCTGATCTTAATGGATCCCAAACACAGGCATCCAAGATTTTGTGCCATGCAGGGGGGCAGTAACTGAGGGGCTTTTTGATGGCTCCCTGTGTGGCATCTATGAAAAGGAAGGGGAAAGGGATGATGACTCACACTCAGTGTGACCAACTGGGACCCCAATTTTACACCAGTTTTGTATTTTTTAGAAGATATTTCTTAAGCACACACAGGTAGTCTGATTTATCAAATGGCTTTGTCCTCTATTGCTGAGTAATCCTACTATAAATGGGAAAGACACTTAGTAAACGACAGAGTGACTTAAATGAACGTTTAACCCTCATAAGTTCCAGGAGTTTCAATAAGTTAAACACCCAGAAGTTTTTTTGCCTCAACTGCTCAGTTATCTTGCATAATGAGTCTAAACAAGCCGTACGTGGAGAACTGAGAGCTGGAATACAAGGCACAGAATAAGAGTTAGAAGAGACGTGGAGACATTGCCTCTAGTTGAATTTTTCGTTGGAAGAGCAAGCTTTCCAAAGGATCCATCCATGGTGACCATTTCCATGGGGGATTTCCAAAACGTGGCATTTGAGCATAAAAATGATGAAACAGTAAAATGTGAGAAACAGTAACAATGGCAAATCAGTATGCCATTTTAATTATTTTTTTGGGTTATATACAAATATATATTGATTATAAAATAAATCTGGAAATTAGAGAAAACCACTAAGAGCAAAACAGAAATCTGATTCCTTAGAGATAAGTTATTGTCCTATTATAAATACAATATACACTTCAATGTAAAAGTAACTTTAAAGCTACAGAAAATAGAATGAAAAAAGTTGTTCATGACCCGTACTGATCAAGGACTAACTATAGTTGGTCACGCTTGACTGTTTGGTAAAATGATGTGATTAATCTTGTTACACTAACGACATTGAAAACTTAATAGTTAATTCTCATAAAATCAACTTAAAATCTTGGATTTTAATTAAGCCTGGCCTAATTAATGCCAAGGTAAGATATGGCAGATCATGCAATCATTTCACATTCTAAATACATGTATGTAATGCTAATATTCAAAGGTCTTACATGGATCATTCTCTTTATGGAGTCAAATTTAAGAACCACAGTTCAAGTACCACATATGTGTAGAAAAAAATGTATCCTCTAGAGTCCTTCACAGCCCACTGGAACCCCATGCTAACACTTTAAGAGCCCCTTTCTTCAATGACTGACTCTCCATACGCAGCAGCAATTGGTTGGAAACTTCTTACAATTGAAATAGCAAAGTTTTCTTTCCGCTTTTCAAACTCTTAATGTGCAATTTCAATTTAGAAGCTCTGGCCAGTTGTACTCCCAACCTCAGTCCAGTGCCTTGTATCTCTTCATCCCATCTGTCTTCCTAAACACTGAGAAATCATAAAGATCAACTTTCTTTCCCTCAGAATACGGGGAAGGAGAGAAATTCAGTTTCAAGTAACTATATGTGTGCGTGGGTAGGAGATGGAGAAAGGAAAAACTGTGAGTGCTTTCCTGGTAGTTTATTTTTCACACGTCTTATGACCAAAATTTGAGTTTTGTTGAATTCCATTTGCAGTGTCCTATTTGAACTATAAAATTGAGGCATTTTTTTTTATTATGGCCTTGGTATTATGAAATATCCAATAAGCTACATTAAAACGTTGCAAAATTGAATGTAGGGGGGTGTATGTGTGTGTGGGTGTGTGTGTTTTGGGTAAATGTGTCACTGTACATTTGAGCAAACAGTTACTAGTACAAAGTTAAAGAAAGGGGCTTTGGAACTTAAATAAATAAATAAATTGAGCAATGTTCATCAAGAGAAGAGATGTCCAGGATATTTTCTGTATAGTATCAGAAACCTGTCTGTAGACAGGAAAATCTTTTCATGAGAAGGGACTAGAGTGAGTTATAAATAATTCTGCGAACAAGGAGAATTATTATAATCTTGAAGAATAAAAATGAAATAACATGACAAGAAAAGGGAAAATAGCATTTTTTAAAATGAAAACTTCACACGTACACAAAAAAAGAACAATAAAGTTACTGAAATTTTATGACTTACTATTATCACCTTACATGGAATGCAGACCATAAATGCTAAGAATTGAATTAATTGTCGGCTAGCTGGGTTAAATGCATATTTAAATAGGTGTTATTGTGGCTTAAATTATAATTTACATCAACTCTCCTTCATGGGTATTAGGGTGATTCTTTTCTGAATAACAACATTTGAAGTGGAAAAAATAGACAAAATTCCTGATATATAAGGAGAAATTTTAAGTTTCTTTTTATATATGCCACAGAACTACCAAAAGTATAAAGTTAATTGAATTATTTTAAACCAAAATTGATATTTCTATTCTGAAACACACTGAATTATCTCATCTGAGTCCCTACAGTTCTTCTCAAATCGAATCTGCCTGAGTCACCTGAGGGTCTTATTGAAATGTGGATCCTGTTCAGTAGGTACATGGTGGGCTGAACCTATGCCTTTCTAAGGCACTCCCACATGTTCTTGGTGCCATGGTTAGTGCTGCTGGTCAAGTTCTCAGACCATATCTTGCATAGCCAGTGTTTATACCAGCCTTGTCCGTTAGTACCTTCTGTGATGATGGAAATGTTCTACGTCTGTAAATGGCTATTGAGCACTTGCAATGTGGCTACTGTGACTAGGAAATGGAATTTTTATTTCATAAAATTTTAATTAAATTTATATAACCACACATGACTGGTAGCTACCTATTGGACAGTGCAGGACTCTACACAATGTAAGTTGTCAGAAAATTGTCACTTGTATGTGGTCTGTGCAAATGCATAACATCTTTGAATGTACTATACTCTAGAAGTCTTTTTGAGAACACAGGTGCACTGGCTGTGGGACAGTGCACTTCAATGAATTCTTTGGGTGAGATTTACTACCCTGGTAGCTACTCACTGGGAAAGTTCATTCCCGAGTGTTCTGAATTTTGCCTGCTGAAGACTGGAAAATAGGAAATAAGTCATCAAAAAATGTTGCAGATTACCAAGGATCTTTTAAAGCAAAATAGTTTTTTCTTTCCCTTTCAGCTGAGTGAAGTACCCACAAAGGCATATACACAATAGAAACAAGAGTTGTAGGCAATCAGAACCTTAGTTTGCCAAAATGATTCCAATTTCAGATAGGCTTTTACACTATGATTGTTTCCAATACGATAAGGGCAACATCAAAGTCATTTCTGAGCCAGGTGACAAAGCAGCTACGTGTCATGAACTTGAAGCCCAGACATTTGATCATAAACTAAATTCTGACTTTATACTGATATCACTCACTCCCCAGCTTGGCCTTGAGCAAGGTGCTTCTCATCATAATATTCAGCTCACACACATAAACATGGAAACATAATGACAAATGGTGATTTAAATATTCGTTGCTCAAATAAGTATAATCATAATGATACCAATATGGTGATAAAAATAAGAATATCTTACCCTTGTAAATTACTTTGAAGTTTACAAAGAAGTTACATATGATATTTTTATTAATTTTGAGTTAAGATAGCAAACAAAATGTCTAAGAAAAACAGCTGTGTTTTTGTTTTTGCGTTTTTTGTTGTCGTTGTTAGTATGCTTCCAAAGAATATAATCTCAAGCTCGTTCAGAGATGTGTTCTGATGCTTCACAGCCGTCTCTTTCCCCTCTGCCTCTTCCTCCTCCTCCTTCTCATCATTGTGATCATCTTCGTTTGATGACAATGTCCCTAAAGACTAGAGTAGAAATATCAGTATTTTTCATGTCTTCTTGAAAGCCAGTGGCATTTTATGCAGGAATAAAGGTACCCTTCAATTTATAAGAATTGTTTTTCCTCTTCTAAAACCTACCTCTTGCCAAAGCCCTTTCCTGAGTAGGTTAAAGAAAATTAACTTCCAAAATCCAAAAAATTGGGAGAAAAATCAAGGGCTACTTTGGGTTGCTAATAAGCATCCAAAACAAAAGAGTAATATTAAAAACAAACTTAAACAGTGTCCATGTCCTCAAATAACATTTATCTTAAAAGCACTGTCTTTGAAAGTCATAACCAGAATTCTGACCTCTAAAAATATTCTCAGCAAAGTGTGATCTTGCTATTATTTTCTTTTTTTTAAAGATTGACACCTGAACTAAATCTGTTGCCAATCTTTTTTTCTTCTTCTTCTTCTCCCCAAAGCCCCCCATACATAGTTGTATATTATAGTTGTAGGTCCTTCTGGCTAAGGTATGTGGGACACCACCTCAGCATGGCTTGATGAGCGGTGCTAGGTTTGCACCCGGAATCCGAGCTGGTGGAACCCCGGGCCACGGAAGCAGGGTACACGAACTTAACCACTCAGCCAGGGGGCCGGCCCCTATAATTTTCAAATTATAAACAGTGTTTAACACAATCAGTTTGATTTGATGTTCAAGGGATGTGAACAAAAGAGCATCTCAAAGCTTTACACTTGCTCAAATAAGCAAAGTCAAATATGTCTATATTATTCGTGTTAGAAAAATTCCAAAACGGCATCAAGATCATTTCAGGCTGATCCTTTTGCAAATTTTTATCAACATTTTTTAATTTTTTAAAAAAAGTTCTATCACCTCCTAATATAAATGGAGAAAAGGCTAAATATTCAATTACAAATACAGGAACATATAATATCATTTGATCTTGATAATGTAACAGCCATAAAAGCATCCAGTATTAGAGCTTTCTTAAGGGCTTCTGAGAATTTCTTCCCTTAACACATATCACTATTGTTCATGATTTCTTCTGACTTGGATCTGGAATTTTCACCAGTGTAAGTTTTAAATAAGAGGATAATTCATTCAGATTCTGTTTCAGAACGTTGATAGGTGACCTGAGTCCAGTTGTTTTGCAGTAACCATGCATAGTTCTGCACATTCACCAAATCTTATAGGACAGAGTAGAGCTAGCAATATTTTTATTTATTTTGTTAGACTGATATACGTGTAAAATTTGTAAATGGATGCATTTGTCCTGTTTTTTGCTTCTAAGACCTCAAAAGCGTAATCTATTTATGTTAAAGATGCTTTCTTTTTTCAATTTATCAACTAACGTAGGTTAAAATGCCTACTTTGCACAATATCCAATTCTTGAAACCTGAAGGCATAAGAAACAATTTTTAGGTGGGTCAAAATATCTTCAGTTCCAGGACTGTTACTTTAATATACAATTATGATGCCATTAGATTACTATGTGTCCAATAAATCTATATTATGGAAGTATGTTTATGGACATAGGAGGAGCTTAATGAAACATTTATAAGTGTAAAGTTCCTCAAAACATACATTTATTCAATGTTATATTGGTTCTATATTTTTATAAAGAGAAACAGATATACACACAAACATGAAACCAAATATCTGTAAAGATAGTCATCAAAATTGTATTAATGGTTATTATTAAGTTGTGGAATTATGGATAATTGACTCCATTTCTCCATATGATTTTGGAAGTTTCAGATATTAAGCATGAAATACTTTCTAATTGGAAAATATATTATTTTATATACACATATGTGTATGTGTGTTTAATTTCTTTTTCTTCAAAAAAATTTCTCTCTAAAATCTACTTCCTGTAAAAATTTTACAGTAAGCAAATATTTAGTCTTAAATAATAACATTAAAAACCAAATTTTTTATTATATTACAAGCTTTTCTGCTAAAAATAAACCATTCTTTAATTCTTATTAACACAAAGAATAGACGTCAAGGTTACAACAGCCATCAAAGTTGAGAGGGCAAGGACCTTATTCTACAATTAAGGTTTTTCTAGCACGATAAAATTGCCATAAATAAAGCAATTTGCCTTTTTAATGCTTAAAGATGATTTAACATCAGCCAAACCCAAGTAAAAGCAATCCTCACAGAGGAGCTTTATCCCCTGATGGCTGAGATGAAAGAGTGTTACTGTTTGTTTACTTCTTCAAGGAAAACAAAATACCATTGAGAGAATGAATTAGGCAATTTAACAATTGGCAATTGGAAAATTAGGCAATTTAACATCATAAATCACTAACTACTCCTTCTGGAGAATAATATATCCTGCCATATTTCGTGAAATCTGAGAGCTAGTTTAGGTAGCAAAGTTAGTGATAATCATGATAAACTGTAGTACTCAATTCAATGCATTTCAGCAGATACTCATGAACATAGTAGTTTCATGAGTTCATACTCACGAAATACTAGTTTGTTTTTCTAGGTTGTGAGCCTAGTCATCCACAACGCTAGCTCTGGAGACACAATTCCCAAGTAGAATCTGGATCCAGCACTTCCTAACTCCTAGACATTGGACAAGTTACACAACCGCTTTCTGCCTCAGTTTCCTCAGGTGTAAAATGAGGATTATAGCTTCCTCATAGGGTTGAATAAGCTAGAAATATGAGGACCCAAACACATTTCACCAAGCAAAATCAGAAAATGTCACCTTCTCAAATGCAAACAGTACGTCTTCAGCATCACCCATCTAAAAAGATGATTAATAGATGGGCTTATAGAGTATCTCACGTTAGTCCCAAACTTTTTTTAAATCTTACATATTTAATCAAAGAAGCCAAAGTGTTCATTAATTGTATTGTAATATACCTGAGATAATATTTGTATGTGTCTTTGATAAAGAGAATTAAAGAAGAAAACTATGTCATTGTATCTGTAACCAGTGTACGGATCAGTATTAAATTGGAAGGGTATAGACAAGAAATGATTTTATTTTTCTTCCATCATTACCTTCAAACATTTGCAGTTAACTCTTTCTTCATTGTCCTTTAAAGACTCCTTGAGTAAATTCATAATTCTCTGCCAGTTTTAGGTTTTAAATTCCAATCCACTCTAATGCAATTTAAAATGTCAAGTTCATGTCCAATTTGTTGCTCAGATCCTCTCCTCCCTCAGTGCTGGTGACATGGGTCAGAAAAGTAAAGAGGGCAGGGTCAGCTCTTCCATATCCCCCTCCTTCCCGGGGTCCATTTCCTCCAGAATTTTGAAGACCAGGACTAGTGTTTAGAGCAAAGGGGGCAAAGACTTTTTACTTAACCCAGGTATTACAGTTCTCTCTTGCCTTTTGTGGTTTCTCTGGCAACCTCAACTGACTGTGCCATTGAGCAGCAGTAATGCCAGAGGCCAGACCATGGGACACACATGTGAGGGGTGGGGCAGTCACGTGGTACAACTTTCAAATTTCTGCAGTGCCAACTTGATCTTCATCCTCATTGCATTGTGGATGTTCCAGTGTTTGACTACTGCTTATCTCTCTAACTCATCTCCCTCTAATTCTGGTCTCTCCCCTGCTAGGTCTGCCCAGGGGATAAAACATCAAGTTTGCTGCATACAAAGAAGTCCATCCAGGAAATCAGTTGCCAATCTCACCTTCTTTCATGTACCCCCAGTCTCTTCTATTGATTCTTTTGGAGCTGTTCCCCGTTTGGCTTTATAGGAAGAGAAGGAAAAGAAGTCAAAACATCCTTCCTCAGGTGGAAGACTCAAGATTCCTTGAATGTATTGAATTTTCTAGGGGTTGGGAGGGAAGATGAGGATTCAGGAAGTGATGGAGAGTAGCCAAGCTGATTTGGACACTTTTTGGTAAGCCCTGGACAAAGTTCTGGACTCCACTGTTTTCAGTTCTGTTTTGAATAGGCCTGTGGTAGGTAGAATAATGGCCTTCCAGAGAAGTCCATGTCCTAATCTCTGGGACCTATGAATATGTAACATTGCATGGCAAAGGGGAATTAAGGCAGCAGATGAATTTAAGGTTAGTAATCAGCTGGACTTAAAATAGGGATGTTGTCCTGGTGGATTATCCAAGTGGATCCAATGTCATCACAAGGGTCATTGAATATGGACAAAGGAGGCAGAGGAGTCAGTGTCACAGTGATGTGACATGAGAGTTGACCAGCCCTTGCTTGCTTTGAAGGTGGAAAGGGACCACAGCCAAGGAATGCAAGCAACCTCTAGAAGCTGGAAAAGGTAAGGAAACAGATTCTCCTCTAGAGCCCCCAGAAGGAATGCAGCCCTGTGGACATGTTGATTTTATCCCTATGAGAACCATTCAGACTTCTGATCTCTAGAACTGTAAAATAATTAACTTGTGCTGTTTTAAGACACCAAGTTTGCAGTAATTTGTTTCAGCAGCAATAGGATGCTAAACAGGGTCCTAGTAATTAATTTTATTATTTAAAAGAATACCTCTTTCTTGTTTCATGACCAAGAGAGACCCACATCATGATTTTCTAATGTCAATGTTCTGCTTTACTTTGAAAATACAGCCTGGTTGAGTAATATGTTAAACTAGACTGTCCATTCATATTCATCACACTTTGCTCCAAGACCATGTTTGGAAAGTCATGTTTCCATTGAATTTTTTTTTCCTTAGGAGCATTAATACATGTGAGAGAGTGCATCATCCTGGTCAGACAACTGTTCATCTCTTTTGCACTGAAATGGTAGGCTTTAACACACGAAGGAAAGTTCAACATGTCAAGTCAAGAAATTTGAAATGAATTCAGTAGCCACTCAGTAGTCACTGAGTATTTTTGAGCAGAAAAGAGATCTCCTAAGAATGAAATTATGAAAAATTACTCCAGGAGTAGTGTATAGAATGGATGGGAGAAGGAGGATAAACAATAGAGAAACACTTAGAGATTTATTGCTATAGTATAGGCAGACGATTATAAGTATCTGAAACTAGGGCATGGTGATGACAACAAAAAGGGAGATATTAAGGAAAAATAAATTGTGTCAATACATTTTAGCAATTAACTTGATATGAAAGGACAGGTATGAATGAGTCAAAAATAAACCCTAATTTTTGTATCTAAATGACTAGGGACTAAAGGTATCAAAGTGCGGTGGAAAAACCTCTGCGGAAAGGAAGAAGATCATGATAATGTTGAAATAAATTTCTAGACTCCAAATGGAGCTGCTCCTGCCTGGGGTACCACTTCAGCAAAATGAAACTTAGAAAAACTTCAGTCTCCCTGTAAATGCTCTGCTTGACCAGAAACACAGTATATCCAGTCAGCCAATCCCCAAACGTCGTCAACTCTGGGCTGTATACTATTTCCTTCTTCCTTCCTCATTTTTTTCCTTATTCTATTTTTTTCTTTCTTGTTCCTCATTCCTTATCCTATAAAAGCTTCCTGCTTTTCACCCCACTTTGAAGTTCTCTGGACCCTTGGGAGCACAGACTGCTCACTTCATGAAGTGTTCAAGTTTGTTTGTATCACCTAAATTGTCTTCTTTAATAATTTTTAACAATAATAAAAGCATTAACACTTTTCTACACATTTTACAGCTAAAAAGCACCAGAAATTTAGACTGGGAAAAGTAAACATTAGACACTATGACATATTTCCAGAGTAAAAAGTCATTCTACCCGTATACCATTAATACATTCCATTGAAACTTAAGTTTGATTCCTTGAAAGATATTCTAAGAGAAATACAAATTAAGCCTGTCTTAATCTATTTGGGCTACTATCGCAAAAATAGACTGGGTGGCTCAAACAACAAACATTTATTTTTCACAGCTGTGCAGGCTGGAAGTCCAAGATCAAGGTGTCAGCAGATTCGGTGTCTGGTGAAGGCCACTTCCTGATTCACAGACTGCCAGCATCCCACGGTGTCCTCACATGGTAGAAGGGGCAATGGAGCTCACTGGGGTCTCTTTATAAGAGCACTAATCCTATTCATGAGTGTTCTGCTCTAAGATCTAATCACCTCCCAAATACCATCACACTGGGGATCAGGTTTCGCCACATGAATTTTGGGGGGACCTAAATCTTGAGACTAGACCACTGCTTGTCAGCTCTCTGTGTTTACTCTATAGGCCTAGAATCATCAGAGGCAAGTACAAGAACTTTCTTTTGAATTAGCTTTATACTCTCAAAAGCTAAATCTCAGCTTCCCCTAAGTTTCTAACATTTTCCAACTAGTAAGACAAAGGAAAGAGTGATACAGGCTTTATTGGAAAACGTCCTTAATTCACAAAGAAGAGGCAATAAAAAAGAAATATTTTATAAAAACATTTTGATGAACATGCTAGACTTCCTGCCAGGACATTTCCTACCTAGATGGCAGCTTAGCTATTCACTTCCAAAGACAAATCTAAGGCGTATATTTAACTTTACTGTCTTAATTGAATTTTTTATATGTATAACAAATTTATTGAAATATAACTCATATACCAAATTATTCATCCATTTAAATGTATGATTCAATGGTTTTTGTTTTTTGTTGGGCAACTATCACCATAATTAATTTTAGAACATTTTCATCACTCCAAAAGAAACCGCATACTAATTATAAGTCCTCCCTATTTCAACCCAACACCACCTCCCTCCCTGTCTCAGCCCTATGCAACCACTAATCTAAATTCGTCTCTGTAAAAATCTGTCTCTAGGGGCTGGCCCAGTGATGTAGTGGTTAAGTTCACATGCTCCACTTGGGCTGCCTGGGGTTTGCAGGTTCCTATCCTGTGTGCATACCTACACACTGCTCATCAAGCTATGCTGTGGCAGCATCCTACATGCAAAATGGCCCTGAGCCAATCTTCCTCACTCCCCCCCCCCCAAAAAAAAATCTCTCTCTATAAATTTGCCTATTCTATACATTTCAGATAAGTGAAATCACATATTATGTGGTCTTTGGTAACTGGCTTCATTCATTTAGCATAACGCTTTTCATGTTTACTCCATATTGTAGCATGTTTCAGTATTTTATTCCTTCTTATTGCCAATTAATATTTCATTATATGGAATAGGTTTTGAGCACAGTCTTTGAGGTTTGCTGTGATCCTAAGAGGGCTCTTCTTAGCTTTCCATCTCTTAGGTTCTCTCTGGTAAACTAGCTGGTGTGCAGATTAGCTATCAGATGCCTCTTAACTACTTACCACCAAAATATCCATTGTTTGAGAGCACCTTTATACTTGAAATGCTCCACACTTTGTTCTAAATAAAATCAGTTCCTTTGAGGAGAACTTCAAGCTCTGTGTACTTCGGGCCTGCCTCTCTCCTTGGGCAAAACCTCTGAGCCACTGCTCAAGTACTTGGGGCAAAGAGCATGGCCTTTTTCTCTTGAAGTGTCACCCCTGCTTAGCAAAGAAGGGGCTGGGTGAAGGCACTAGCCTCTGGTCCTCTTGTCCTGCCTTTCCTGGTGTGGAACCCGCACTCTGTAAGTTGGGGAAAGGGTGATCAGGGCCATGCCTGAGCTAGAGCCTCCAGCCCATGGGTAGGGAATAAGTAGAGGAAAGGAACCCCCAATGTATGGCCACACTCACCTAAAATTTAGCCTCTGCAACACAACGATGGGAGAGAAGATGGGAGATGCTGGCCACCTGCCCCTCCCAGGGAAATACTCGAGCCTTTGATTGGAAACTGGAGGCAATGGAATCCCTGTGGTCTTGGCCACACCACCTGGAGTGGAGCTGTGGTTATTCTAAGCTGGTGGCAGGATTGGAAGGAGGGAGAAGGTGCCACAGACACTTGCCATTCTTATCAAGATTTAGTAGATATTCTTCAGTCAGTGTTTCTCCATTTGCTATAAGCTCTCAGGACAAGATTTTAAATGGTTACTTATTGCTTCATTTTATAATTCTCACCACTGTGGCTGTTTGTTGGGAGCAGTTGTGTGGACCCCCTTATGCTGCTGTTCAGGAGATGGATCTACTACTTGCATTCTTAAAAGCTACATAGTCTTAAAACTACTTATGTGTCTCCCACTGAAAATAGCCCAGTCAGGAGTAAAAACTCAGGGTAGTTTTTATAATTTCGTTTTCTTGAACTTTAGAAGCATCTAACTTAAGAAGCAATGTATCAGGGCTGCTTCTAGCAAGTGTTGCTGTGGGTGAGGTGTACAATGATAATTGTTATAGTGTCAGTATGAACAATGTATTGAGAAGCCTGTTCACCACCCCTTTGAAAAGTCAAGTATTAAATCATTCCTTGATTTTCTCTGTGTTAATTGGTGCTTACTTTCAGAATATTTCTGTAGACAGTATGTATCAGTTTGGATTCTATTCTGTAAACAGAAGCCCTCCAGGTATTTTAAGCAGAAAGAGCTTTAATACAGAAAATTGGTACCTGTAGAAAGGTGGGAGCAAAGAGGTCGAGTTGAGACCTACACCATGGAAGGCCACAGAACAGGCCACCAGAGTAGCTACTACCTCTGCCACACTCCAGAGGGTTTAGGGATCTGAAGGATGTCAAAGGAAGGTTTAGTTTCAAGAACACACTTCTCTGTAGCACACTGGTGATCAAGAAATTAGGATTGAGGTGGGCCGGCCCTATGGCCAAGTGGTTAAGTTCGCATGCTCCACTTTGGTGGCCTGGGGTTCCCCAGTTCAGATCCTGGGCTTAGACCTACACACCGCACATCAAGCCATGCTGTGGTGGCATCCCACACAGAAGAGCTAGAATGACTTACAACTAGGATATATGACTATGTAGTGGGGCTTTGGGGAGAAAAAAAAAAAGAGGAAGATTGACAACAGATGTTAGCTCAGGGCCAATCTTCCTCACCAAAAAGCATACTTAAAAAAAAGAAACCAGGATTGAGAAGCTGCTACAACACCACTGTAACTCCTTCTCAACACCCAAGCTGGTGAATGGACATGGAATTCTGCTGCAGAAAACAAAAACAAAACAATTATGTCTCCACTCTATTGGTTCCAGCAGGAAACAGCTAGTGGTAGGAGGAAAATGATGTTTGTATCGTTTTATCTTCTAAATCTCACATGGGGCAGAAAATTATTTATATCTAGAATGCTAATGGCAAGAAAATGGAGTATTTAGCTTTCCAGGCCACGCAACACAAGAAAACCCTCAAGAAAGGGGTAAAAAAATAAATATTGGGTGCCAATTAATCATATCCAAAACAAGGTTTCATTTTAAATACTTTATATTGTTTATTTTCCAAGTTGTTTCTATCACTCTTAAATTGTTAATATAAATGAGATATCTTATTAGGCATAGTCTTTGCTAATTATATAAAAATTAATCAGGTAATCTAATACTCAAAGTTCTCAGACTCTCTATTAACCAGAACCTTGGCATTTCACCATGAAAATAAGAACCGGTCTTCATCTGATGATCCTAGAACAAAGTAGTCCTTCTAAACTACAGAACTGCCTGTACATCAATATGAAAAGTATAATTCTTTATGTTCCATAGGTTTTTCATTTCAGAGAAAGGATTTTGCTTCAAATGAATTATAAAATAAAATGAGAAATTATGACACTTCCTATGTATTTATAGGTCCATAGCTATTCATTTATCTATTTAGTGGAAGATGTCTTTTTAACCTGATTTGGCTTCTCCAAAATCTTACATTAGAACTTCTGGGTCATTTAAAAGTTAAAGTGGTGAAGAGGAGTCTTTGGTCCATGGAGAGAAAGGTGGCATCCCAGACTGGCAAGTCTTTTTGAATATCAACAAGATGATTCTAAAATTTATATGGAAAGGTGCATGCCTTATAATAGCTAAAACAGTCTTGACACAGAAAAACAAAATGGGAGTAATCACTTCATTGATATTGAGGCTTATTATTTGTTATAGTAATCAAGACATTGTGGTATTGGTTGAGGGATAAACACATAGATCAATGGAACAGAACAGCAAAATCAGATAAATGCACACAGATATGCTCAGCTGATTGTTGACAAAGGCATAAAAGCAATTTAATGGAGGAAAGACAGTATTTTCATCAAATGGTGCTGGAGCAGTGGACCATACACAGGCAAAATTATGAACCTCAACCTAAACCTCATGCCTTATACAAAATGAATCATAGACTTAAATGTAAAACTTAAAGCTATAAAACTTTTAGGAAGCAAAATGTTGGATAAATTCTTTAAGATATAGAACAAGGCAAAGAGCTTTTAGACGACACCAAAAGCATGATCCATAAAAGAAAAATTTGACCTCATCAAAATAAAAACTTTTATTGGCAAAAGATCCTGTTAGATCAAAAGACACAGTACAGAGTAGGAGAAAATATTTGCAGACATCATATACAAAAAAGGACTATTTCTAGGGAAAAAATATAGAATATATAGTACACCTAATCTGGAAAAAATATTTGGCATTTTCTTAAAAAAATGGTTGTTTCTAGCAGCTTTATTGTAGTAGCCAAAAACTAGAACTAACTGAGATATTATTCAGTGGGTGAATGTTTAAGAAATTATGGTACATTCATACCATAAACACTACTCAATAATAAAAAAGGACAAACTATTGATACACACAACAAGCTGTGAATCACCAGAGAATCGTGCTGAATGATAAAAGCCAATCCCAATGGGTTACACACTGTATGGTTCCATTTATATAATATATTTGAAGTAACGAAATTTTAGAAATTTAGAAATGGAAAGGAGGTTAGTGTTTGCTAGGGTTAAGGATGGGAGATGGTGGGAAGTAATGGTTACAAAAGGGCGACCTGAAGGATCCTTGTGATGAGAACTATTGTGTATCCTGACTGTGACTGTGCAGACCTACACATGTGATAAAATTGTACAGAACTAAATACACATACACAGCTGAGTACAAGCAAAACTGAGAGAGTCTGAATAACATACACGGATTGTATCAAAGTCAATACCAGGTTGTGATATTGTATTATAGTTTTGCAAGATATTACCATTGGGGGAACTCAGTAAATGATACAAGGTATCTCTCTGTATTATTTCTTAAAATTGCATGTGAATCTACAATTATCTTGATAAAAATATTAATTTAATTAATTAATTAAAAAATTCAAAAACAGTTAATGTGAACAAATTACTTTAAATTTACTCTAACTATACCTCTCATGCACAGCACTCAAAAGCTGTATTTTCAAATTTACTAAAATATTTCACTGGAATATACTGATAGTGTTTATAGATATTTGCTTAAAACAATAAAAATTTATAATATAATGAAGGCACGTGAGAAATTTAGCGACAACTTCTAAGTTATTTTACTTAAAATAATTTAATTTAGTTTTAAATATATGAATTATCTTATGTTGAACAAATTTATATGCCAAAATAGCCCCCAATCTAAAGTGTTTGAACAGGTGAAAAAGAAATTTCAAGAGAAATTCCATCAAGAGACAGTAGAAAACTGTAAACATGATATGTAGGCTTGATTCTTGTGAAAATCAGATTTTCCTTTATAAAAATGCATTTTAGAGGAAAGAGACAGAGATCAATGCCCAGGGCTTATCTCCTCTACGTGCGGTCTGCTCATCCCTCGTTGGGCCAGGTGGTACGCTGAGACGCGTACCTAGGTTTAATCCTTTTGGTTTTTGATGTTCTTGGAAAATAGGTCCACCTAGAAATGTGCAAAACTATCCATTCTGAATTCTCTTTAATATAGCTTTAAAAGTTTTGTTTACCATTTCCTTTAGCACTTCCAATTGTGAAGTCAAAATCTGCAGAGTAGAATTATATTTCCTCGATTTCTGTGTTAGAGATCCTCAGATAAACTTTTTAAGCATCCCAAAAGAGCTTTGATTGAGGTCATTTCAGGCTCCGGTAACTTCCTCTAACAGTACTTTGAGCTTAAAATGATTGTGAGGGAGTGCCCTTTGTAAGGACTTGTGTAATAAGAGGTGAATCTCTTATTCTAAGGAATAACTTTGGAGGTGGAATAAAGATGCCAAAAACCTTGCCTTATGTTTTGGTACATTCTGTACTTAATCCCATCACAGCTTCCACCTCATCCTTTCTTACACACACACAAAAATGCCTAAAGTATGACCATTAAAATAAAAACCAAAGAAGAAATATCATAAGG
Source organism: Equus przewalskii (assembly GCF_037783145.1). Classification (NCBI taxonomy): domain Eukaryota; kingdom Metazoa; phylum Chordata; class Mammalia; order Perissodactyla; family Equidae; genus Equus; species Equus przewalskii. Next base: position 21,905,858 of record NC_091850.1, read on the forward strand.
GGAAAATTTGTTCAAGAAAACTTAGACTAAAGGTTGTTGCAATTAAGTGAAAAAATTTGATTTTGAAATTCCTTGCTGTTAAGACCAAAAATTAAGTATGAGGGGTCACTTAAATCTTTTATTTTAAAAAAGCATGAAAATAGATAAGATTTTTTTCTATCAATGAATTATAAAAGACTGTGTTGTATATGGCTTGATAAAAGATAATAAATAATACAATGGCAATATCTTGTATGCAATTTTAGACAAAAGACCAAAACATTTATTTTTAAGAGATTACTATTGATGCATATTATACCATAAATGTATAAAGGAGAGTCTATGGATAGAATAAGATAAAGTTTAGTAAAAATAGATTATAGACAGCCTGGAAAAACGGGTAGGGGCAAATCTTTTCCGCGTTCTCATCTCCAACACGCAGTTAATCATCAAGTCTTCCTGATTTCTTCTTATAATTTCCCCTCAAATCCACGTAATTCAACCAGGAACCTGCCACCACCTCCAGATTCAATCTTTTCAACCACTCACATGGGTTAAATGGATGTCTAGTACCCAGTCACTTTTCTCAGGCAGCTCGTTTATCAAATCAAAGTTCCACATTTGATTGGCTGAACATAACTGACATGTCTGCACCTTAACTGCGAAGGATAGCAGAAATTGTGGCTTTTGCATTGTATCCAGGAAAAATAAAACTCACGATGCACTATAATACCAAGACATGAGAGAGTGTTCAAAAGCTGCCAGGTGTCCACTTCAAAGGCTTTGCATGAAATAGAACCTCTCTTTATCTCCAGTCTCATTTCAAGCCATCCCTTCTTTTATTTATATGATGCAGCCATGATGGATTTCTTTCATTTCTCCCAATGTACCAAACTCTCTCACGACTCATGCCTTTGTGCATTCAGTTCTCTTTACTTACAGTTCTTCTTCCCCAGCTCTTTACTTAGATAATTCCTGCCCATTCTTGGAGTTTTAGACTAAAGATGTTGTGATGGTTAACTTTCTGTCAACTTGCTGAAGTTATGGTGCCCAGTTGTTTGGCCAAACACCAGTCTAGATGCTGCTGTGAAGTGTTTTTTTTTAGCTGTGATTAACATTTAAATAAGTAAACTTTGAATAGAGCAGATGACCGTCCATAGTGTGAGTGGGCCTCATCCAATCAGTTGAAGGCCTTAAAAGACTGAGATCCCCCGAAAAGGAAGGTATTCCGCCTCCAGAGAACCTTCAAATTCAAGACTGCAATGTCAACCCTAGAGGGAACTTCCAGCCTGCCCTGCAGATTTCAAACTTGTCAGCCCCCATAGTTGAGTGAGCAATTTCTTAAAATCATCTCTCTCTCGCCCCCACACACACACACACACACACACACACACTATTGGTTCTGTCTCTCTGGAGAGCCCTCACTAATACAGATGACTTATTCAAAAAGGCCTTCTCTCACATTCTAAAATAGGTTAAATCCCCTTATTGCAATTTCTAAATACTATTTTATCCCCTTTGATAATATTCACACATGTAATCACTTTCATATTCACTCCTTAACACTATGATTTCAATGAAAAACAAAATTGTCCTGTATATTGCTAATGCCCTTGGTGTAGTAGGGCACACTGCTTAGAATGTAGTAGGAACCCAAAAATTATTTTTTTGTATTTGATAAGGAACATAAACTCAGGGGTCAGAGTGGCTGCCTTCAAATACTGCCCCTATGCTCAACAGCTGCATGTCCTTGGGAAAGTTACTTTATCTCTCTAAATCTTCATTTCCCCATTTATAGAAAGGATAAAATAATATTACCCTCATAGGCTGACTTTGGAAGCTGAATTAAATGATAAATGCAAATCGCTTAGCACCTTGCATGGCGCACAGTAAGCCCTCAACAAATGTCAGCCACTTGTCTCATATTTTATTATTTGTTTTACTTAACTTTTCCTCTAAAATTTTAATATTATTAGTTGTAACTTTGTAACAATTACCAGTCATCAGGGATGGCAGACAGTATTATTTATATATCCTATAGTCATTCTTTTTCCAGTATTCCTCATTAGCAGAGTCTGCCTCCCATAACAGAAGATAAAAAGGCCAAATACTCCATCTCCCAGCCTCCTTTGCAGTGATTGTGGCCATGTGACCAAGTTCTGGCCAATGAAATGCAAGAAGTCTACTAAGGCGATTCTGGGAAAATTATCTCTCTGATAAAATTCAAAAAGAAGATCTACTCCTCCCTCTGTTTTTGGAGAATGCCCTGTAAGATTGTAAAGCCCAGTGTGGCTAAAAAATGCATCACCAACACACCGAGAATGGCATAACAGAAAGGTAGAAACAGGCTGAATCCTTTCTGAAATCTGTGATTTGCTGTAACAATTCTGGAACTTCCTACTTCTTACTTTTTGTTTAGTGAAATGAGTATTTTTATTTTTAAAACCACTCTTATGTATTTTAATAGTTGCAGCCAAAAGCTCTCTTATACCTCAGATAGCTTAAAATTGATTTTTCCCAAAGGACAAGTTTGCATAACATGGATGGTATATAATGAAACCCATTAGGTAGGGATCAATCTCTTCTACCCTATCCTCTACTGGTTTCGACTGCTCTAGACTAGCGAATAGCACAAGCAACACAGACAGCTACTCTGCTGGCGTGCTTTTGTGCTCTTTTGTAAATATATATAATAACCAAGATGAAAATGTGTGTGAAGTAACTAATGACTAGCTCATCTGAGCAGAGAAGCAAGGCCAATGCTCCTGGGCAAAAGCTAGTTGCAAACGGCCAACTCTCTGTGCTCAGGGACAGTTAGATTTTAGAAGTCTACAATTATTGCTATAAATGACAACTTTAGTAAAATTTCTGTAAGAAATGTAAAGTTGTTTTTTCAAGTTTGAAACTGTCTAGGCCATAACTTCCTTATTTCTCACTGAAATAATTATTTGGCTAGTACTCTGGAACAGCATATTTTTTTAGTGACAAAAGATGGCTTAGAGATATAAGTATCAGCTATTTTGTTAATTTTTAGAAATGTAGAGCTTTTGAAACAATGGTGATCTTGAGTCATGTTGTAATTTCCTTTTCAGTGATTCAGAGATCGCATTTCAAAGTTGCAGACTCACTTTAGGAAATGAGACACTGACTACCCAGGGAGGCGACAGTCTGTGGAAGGGCACATGGGGAAGCGGAAGCCAGCACTTACTACGTGCCTGCTGTGTGCCAGGAGTTGTTCGCACTCATCTTTTTAAATTCTCACCGAACTTCCCCAAGTCAGGTAGAATTTTCCCTTTCTCATAAGACCAGCAATTGAGACACAGAATTACAACAGTTAGATCACAATTTTTTCTAACATTAGTCCATCAGTTTACAAATCCTTAGTGGGTTTCTCCCACTATCTGTGACCCAATAAACAAGAATGCCTCGACGCTTCTTTCTGTTTGGTTATAATTGGAAAAGTTACTGAACTTGAAATATCCATAACATCACCACTATCAAGTTTTTATACTTCCAAGTATAAAAGTTTTTTGTTAATCCAAACCAGGTTAAGACACTAGATCATGAATTGTGAAGATTGGTGAGAATAGTGACTCAGACACAAGGTTGTTTTCATTTTGGTTTAATACAGACCTAAACAAGGCAAAGAAATGAACCAGATATTGATAAAAGTGAGTGGAAGCAGTTCCCCAAGACTTAAGTAGTTGCTGGTAATCTAGAAGCTAGTTCCTCACAAAGTTCATTCAAATTTCAGGGGCCAGTGTAACCTGTGAGGATAATGATCCTGCTAGGTCAGAGTTACTCAGATCTCTGGGTTCCCTAACTACCATTAGTTAGGCTGGAAGGGCCACATCACCATTCAAGAATTTGCCTCCTAATACGAGATACACTAATTCCTTGTTCTCTCTCTTTCTGCATCATTGAGCAACAGAAGACCAGGCCATGACAAAACTCAGAGGTGCTTACTACTCCTTCAGGATACAAAGGTGTGGCTATTTTAAAACATTCTCTCCTCCAAATTCTTTGACATTCCTTCAGTCAAGAGGTAAGAGTCTATATCCCCTCCTCTTACATCTCTGCAGGCCTGGAAGTGCTTTGTCAAATAGAGTCCCTCAGAAGGGGGGAGGGGTAATAAAAGAAGATGCAGTTTCTATCATATTTATTGAAACACTTGTATTTGGAGATTGTGCCACTCCATAAGATGTTTGACTAAATACCTTGAGGCCACCATGCTATGAGGAAGCCAAGACACATGGAGAAGCCATATCTATTATGCCAATCAGCAATGCTAGTCTTCAAGGCCTTATAGCACAGCAGCAGACACACACATAAGGAGCAAACTTTGGATAAGTCTAGCCCCCAACTCTTGAGTCACCCCAGTTTTCAGCTTTTCTCAGTTGAGACTCAGATGCCATAGAACAGAGTCTAGCAATTCCTTCTGTCCCCCCTGTCCAAATTCTTGACCCACAGAATTCTTGAGCACAATAAAATGGTTACTTTAAGCCACTAAGTTTAGATTTCATGTTATACAACAATAGTGACCAGAACAGGTAGTCAGGCACTAAGCACTTTTTGCAGTCCCACTGTGTGGAATGTATGGAATCTAAGCTTCAAGGGAGTAGATCCCTTTCTTTAAATGCCATTATTTGTAACTCCATGCCCTACCAATTTCCCTGGTTCATGCAGAACTTTTTTCTGTGTTATAATTCAATAAATATAATACAGGTTTTCTGTGAACCTTGTATAAAAAGAATGCTATCAAAAACAATTAAACCACAAGAATACATGAATAATATCTCAATTCTACTTGCACCGTTAAATATAATTTGGGGTAGGCATTAGTGAGGATTAGGTTTTGCTACTTATGACGGAAAAGTGAAATGACTATTGGCTAAAATGCATAAGGTTTTATCTTGGAATTTGACAGTTTAAACCTCAGCCTAAATGCCTAGGTTTGAGCTATGTTTGATTAGAAACACACAGGCTTTTCCCAAGTTTCTAATGATCCGTTCCTAGGATGTGGCTGTCTTCCACGATTCAAAATGGCTGTTGTTGCTCCCGTTATTACTTCCACATTCCAGTCAGCAAGAATCAGGAAGGGTAAGAAGTGGGCCAAGCTACCCACTTTCTAGCACACTTTCAGGAAGTTAAACATCTATTTCCATTTTCATATTGGTTGGAACTAACAGAGCCGCACTCGACTAGAAAGATATTTGGAAAATGAAGTCTATCTGGGGAAGCAACGTGCCCAGTTAACATTCAGAGGTTCTGCATTCATAGGTTCTGTTACTAATGACGAAGTGGAGAATGGATGTGTGGTACTTCTAGGATTCTCCTCCTACACGGGGGATGCACAGAAAAACATTTCCAGTGTATACTTGTTTCAAAGAGAAGAAGGAGCACTAATACATATGTAAGAAGCACCTAGCATGTATCAGAGACTACATTGTTAGCCTAACCTGGGATGTAGAAATTATTGGCCTCATTTGATTGAACAGAAGTTGATGCACCAAAGTGAAATAACACCCCCGGGTTTATATTGCTAACAAGTAGCAGAAACACAGTTGAAATCTAGGAAGGCTTTCTGACCTCAATGCCCATTCTTTACTTCCTCAAGAGACGAGAACCCTGGAGAGGGATATGGGCAGTGGCCTTTGAAACAGAAACCTGTGTCTTGCTTCTTATCCGCCACTGGCAACTCATGATGATGATGGTGAATGCCGTGATGAGGATGCTGAGGATGGTGATGATGACGAGGATGGTGACGACTTGCGTCGAGCACTACGTGCAGATACTCTTTCGCTTCACTGGGGTAGACTCTGCGGATTTCTTTTTCCCAAATAGCATGCTTTACTTTCATTTAAAAACAATTAGAAATCCTTTTTAAAACTTTTTTCTTTAGTTATTTCCGAAGAATAGAACCCTTATTTTGTTCTAATATTCAAAATGATTGTCCAAGTTTCCTTTTTTAGTGAGACAGTTCTTTCTTTGGCTCTACACACCAGTGCTCTGAGTAGCTTGTCTTGATTGAGCTGAAGAAAAGTTTTTCCATTTTCAATTGTTTCAGTTTATCTGAAGAATTAGAGTACTCTTTATCCAGCTTGCTAAAATGGAAAATAATTTAAATGTCAAATATCAGTGTTGTAAGAAGTTCTGTGACCTTTTAACTTTCTCTGATGTACTTTGGAAATGGCTGTTTCCAATAGCTTACACTTGGCTGTGCGTGGGTTTATTCTTCATTAAAAAATTAACTACTATGCACGCCTGGGAAATTTTTGAAAACTGGTGTTACCCAACAACTTGGAACTTATAAAGTTATTATCCTGTTAAAGCATTATAGTCCTTGAAATCTGTGAAGACTGTGACAATAGTTCTAAGGAAAATCTGGAGTCACCAGAACAACACCATTGTAAAGTAGCAGCATAAACAGAATAAAGTCAATTAAGTACACCACTCCAGAGTGGCCAGGGGTGTGGGAAGATGGATGGTCATAACAAAGATTCCATGAAATTTGGAAGTAGTTTGCCTGAAGGAAGCATATGAGTGGTAATTGTTTTTGAAATGCAAAATATTCTCTAGATTTAGTCATTTTTGTTGATTTCTTTAATTTCCTGGCTGCTTTCTCAATTCTTCAAGTAAATACAAGTTTAAATAGCAGCATTATTTCATGGCAAGAAACAACTACGTTTTCCCTGGTGTTGAGACAGTTCTCAAAAGCTGTAAAATTGAGGCTATTACCTTCTGTCAGATTTCTCTGCAAGAAATCTTAGGTCATAGGTCTCTGGGTTTTGCAACTAAAGATGTAAATTAAAAACTAAAAATCAATTGGGATCCTATTAAATTATTATTAAATATCAGTTTTTATTGACCATAGAAATATCTCATCAAATATGTTCTTATGTTCCTAGCTGTTAAGTCTTTGAGCTTTAGAACTTTCTCAGTAGGTGGTGAAGAGCTGTTTGTTGCTAAAATGGATGCTATAGGCTTTGAATTCAATTTCAGTGAGATATAAAATCTTGAGTCCGAGATGTCCTAAAAAATTATAGCAAAGTAGATATCTACTAGAGATATGTCTTTGTCTGCTATTTTCTTACTCTCCAAGTTGTGGTTATTTTCCAAATCAACGTAGGCATAAGTCAATGAGACATAGAGAAATTTCCAATCTTGTAAATTAGAATGCAGTTTAAATGTCCAATTGCTAGTGCCATACCATGGTTTTATTTATAATCTATTTTGGATAGTTCTGGTACTGAACTTAAGATTTTAGGCATCTCCATGCCACATGTAGAAGCCTGACTTTAATGTCATAAATGATCAGTTGCAGTCTTAGTTCTGAAAATTTAAAATGTGAATTAAACGAGTGGATACTTTTCAAAACATAACATCATCACTCTATACACCATTTTTTGTTAGACTGAGACCAGCATACAATAATTTGATGTATTCTAAAACTTTTGACTACTTAACCTCTCTTAAAATTAAAGGAGAAGCTAATTCTCAAGGGTCCTAATATCACCCCCAGAAGTTGTCTCAGGCTGTGCAAAAGTAATTTAAAAATTAATTCACTTAAATTATAATTTAAGAGTCATGGGAATGAGGCCCAATGACAAGGTATGGGTTTGAAGTTGACATATTGTATACTCAATATCCTCCCCTTTCACTTCATTCTATGGTCTTGCGGATTAGTTGGGTGGCTACCAATAGCCCAAGGCTAAACGTAGTTTTCAGCCTGCCATTTGGGATAAAAGACTGGAAATGGAATATGTATAAAGAATATGAGGGCAATGGATTTAGCAAGAGAATTGTTGAGGTCACTATGTCTGAAATCTGAATGGCTGAATGTGTGACACAGGCAATTTCCAAGCATGATAACTTCCCTTCCATTTTAATATGCCTGGACAGGATATTCGATATATAAGCAATCAGTCCTCCAATACATATCACAATCTAAAAATGAAAGTTAGATTATTTTACCTTTCTTCAATTTTTTTTCTTTTTAGACCGGTTTATTTTTAGCCAATCTGGACACTTGTGACATTTCCTATTATTAACAATATTGATTTCTTTGAAGAAGGAAGCTTTTAAAAATAAGTAGCTTATACTTGTTAAGTTTCATTTATTATTCTTTGGAAGAAAAGCTAATTGCAAATCATTCGAAAACAAATTATGATGTTCCATAGTATTTTTAGTTAAGAAGATAGTCTAAGTTTTTTAAAATTTAAATGTGGCAATTTTCTGAGTTTTTAGAAACATGCGATGTATTTGTAGTGTATATACTATGCCAAAGATTAGACAAGAATAGCAAATGTTTATTCAAACTACAGTGTGGAAGCCCACAGAGCCGCCACAGTTTAGCACACTAGATATGAAACTACTGTCCATCAGAGGGTTGAAAAAGAAACAGCAAGCCTTGATGTAGTGATCATTTGCCTGTCTCAGGAACTAGATACATTTAGAAGGTTTGAACAAAAGGAAAAGGGCAATTCTGTTTCACACACACACACACACATCCACACACACACAAAAGTAAGTAAGATGTTTCAAGGGATAGAAGGAGTTTCAAATCAGTATTTAAAAAAATTATTACCAAGATTAAAAATTAGCATCTCCATCAATAAAGATACTCTTAACCAAATAGTTTTGGTGGCAATTTAGAATTCACCTCTAGTAAGATCTTGAATCAGTCTTAGCTGACTTTTTTTTACACGTGGTGTTTGTTCTGTGTTGAAACTACTCTGGCCAGTTAAGGCACAGGTGGTAAAGACAGGCCTTGATTACGTCACCAATGACTGCCTGTCAAGACAGAAAGGAAAGATGCCCTGTTGGAGTACAGCTTGGAAACCTTTCATTGCTTATCCTGCTCATGTATGCACGTGAGTGTTACTTTTCCACTAAAAGGCAAGAGAAAAGTCCTATTTAGGTAGTCCTTCCTTTCTTGCTCTTATCTCCACAGCTACATTAAGTGGTTTTTTGACTGACCTACATCTGGCATATGTTTATACAGGAAATATAAGTGAATGAACAAACCAACTAAGATACAACAAGGAATGGTGAAGACTGTAGGCAGCTCAGGAGCACGTGTCCATTTAAAGGAGTCAGTGACTTCTCAGCTCCAGCTCATTGTTGCCATGAGCCCAGAATAGTATGATCGTCCTTCTTCTTTTCCTCCACCTCTTCCTCCTCCTCTTCTCCTTTACCTTTTTCTTCCTTCTTATTATCCAGAAGTCTTATTATCCTCATTTTGAAAATAACCTGAGCAAAATGCATAATAAATGAAACACATATAAAGATGGATATTGCCAACAGGCCACTGGTCCAATTTACCCTCATTTTACAAACGAGAAAAAAAAAATGGTTCTCTATAAAACTAAACCCAAACATTAAAGTGATGAAACCAAGAGTAGAATTCTGAATTTCCTGTGTCCAGGCTGTTCAGTTCTTTATAAATTTCCGCAGCTCTCTTCCATTATTTTAGTTGCCATGGGAATAAGTCTATCATATTTCTCATTAATCAGAAGTAACTTAAAACTATTCTAGTACATTGTTTTCCTTTAATAAGCCATCTGTATTTTTCATGAATGATATCTTGTTAGGAAAGCATAATCAAAACCAAAATCTTCTCCAACCCAGAAAACATATCCACAAAGGGAGAAGAAAAAGAAAACAGTTTTATTATTCAATGAACATTAAACCCCACTGCAATGCACATCACAATAAATCTGCCCAGAGATTGTAATGTCAGAAAGAAATGGCACCCTTTTCTACAGTCAAGCAGATATTACCCATTATGTACGTATTCTCAAGATAAGCAATAACTAGTCCTCAAGTAAGAGGACTTGACAGCCCCATTTGTCACACATTCATCCCAAGTCCACCTGATCACTGGGGTGACCATCTGTGTGAGCTAGTTGGTTTTAGCTAAAGGAAAAATAAACTTCTCTTATCTTTATGACAAGAGGCAATTTTGCTACTCAGAGGGGGGCACCCACCAAAGTTAGGCTCCCACCCCACCACAGAACCTGGGAAATAGAGGTGCAATCTTCTCTCATGAGTGCGTTTCAAAGACATGGTTCCCAAGTGCTTGAGAAAGACAGTCCTGGTGGCAGAATGCTGGCGAGAGGCTTATTTAGCTTTTAAATATTTACATACACTTCAAAAGGACAAAGAACTTACAAGTTTTTTAAAGTAAATGTTCTAAGAAAAGGGAGGGGAGTTTTTCAACACAGAGAATTAGGCCTTTTATTTTTAATTTCTATCTGCTGTTGCAAACTGTGTAGAATGGTGTTACAATTTCAGCTTGAGTTGGATTACTCTGGTATCTGTAGTGATTTAGCTCTTTAAAAATATTTATTTTTGCAGATCATTTCTGGCTTTTATGATTTTCATAACTGGAAAAAAATTTAATTCCCTCCAAGAGGTGGATATCTTTATTTCGGCATCAAAGCTTAAAAAACAAGTACTTCTAATTTTTATGTAAATTAAATATAGGGAAGCCAACGTGCTTTTGAAATCATGTTCCTATTTCCATTATGGAGGTATTTTCCTCACAGTCCAGACACTCAGATTCGTTTTGTAAGGTATCACCAAATGGCTCTCCATCACCGGTTTTAGTTCTTATTTAATTTGCTTGTTTACTTGGCGCACTTTAGCATTCCCGAAGTCTTTCTTTTGAATTATTACTTGATTGAGTGGTCTAGACTTTCCTTATTTTTCTTCAAATAATGTGTCAAACTTTCAATACTTCTTGTTAATGTATGTGTGTGTTTGTGTTAGTTTGTTGATCTCTTTCCATTTTATTTTTGTTTGTTTGTTTTGAGGAAGATTAGCCCTCAGCTAACTACTGCCAGTCCTCCTCTTTTTGCTGAGGAAGTCTGGCTCTGAGCTAACATCCGTGCCCATCTTCCTCTAGTTTATACGTGGGACGCCTACCACAGCATGGCTGCCAAGCAGTGCCATGTCCGCACCCGGGATCCGAACCAGCGAACCCCGGGCCGCCGAGGAGCGGAACGTGCGAACATAACCGCTGCGCCACCGGGCCGGCCCCGATCTCTTTCTATTTTAGGTGAGCTATAAGGAAGTGGTTTGGAAAATATAATTTTCGCTATTTTATCCACATTCTAACCTCTGTCATAAGTTTTTAAAAATAAAATTCTCTTAGGTTTTTGTGGTAGACTCTGAAAATGTCTGCCAACAATTTCTTCCATCTCTCTATACTCCTGCCACTTGGTCCATTAAGAACTGGAATCTATTTCCTTCCTTTTGAATCTAGGCCGGCCTTGTGACTTGCTTTGATCAACAGAATACAGTGGAAGTGATTCTGTGGCAGTTCTGTGCCTAGCATCAAGAGGACTGTCACCTTCTCCTTTCCACTCTCTGGGAAGCCAGTTGCTATGTAAAGTTAGATAGCTTGACTAGAAGGATAAGCCCTAGGGGATAGGACACCATGTAGAGAGAGAGGTCACATGAGGAAAAATGACACCCCATGGAACTGAGTCCGGGAGACTCCATGAAAAGAGAGAGGTCCAGGCATCTTAGATAACACGTAGCCATTTGAACCACCCAAGATGAGGTCCTGGACATGATAGAGGCCATCTTAAATCCTTTAACTCCAGTGGAGTTGCCCTAGCTAACACTATGTGAAGCAGAGGCGCATCCCTGCTGAGCACCACCTGAATTCCTGGCCGACAGAATCACAAGTAATAAAATAGTTATTTTTAACCACTAAGTCTGGAGGTAATTTATTGTGCAAGAAGAATTCATTGAAACAGTTGTACCCACACAATATGAAATAGAGGTAAGGGTTGGCAATCATCTAATAAATTGAATTTGAATAAACTACCACCAGCTATTACATTTGTTGATATTACAGAGAATTCCCTGTTTAAAAGACACTTTAATAAATATTTTTTATAATTTTTAATAAATATGCTACTTCAGAATTCTTTATAAACCCAAAGAAGAGATACTATTATTTTAGTCATTATATAGCTAAGAAAATTGAGGCATAAAGAGGTGAAATTATTTGCACGAAGACACGTTAAGTCGAAGAACAGGGATTTGATCACAAGCAGCGTAACTCAAAGCTTGTGAACTTAGCCTCTACATGCTTTCAAACAAAATTATTTAGTTTTAAAAACCTTCCCAGGCACTGAATTGTCTCTATTATGTAACTGTACTGGGCATATTTATCAAATAAATAGTTACTCATTCATTCAACAAATATTTGCAGACAATTTTGCACAAGGCACCATTCCAAATGCTCGAGATGGAAAGCGAGAAAAGACCAGGTCCCTGCCTCCTGAAACTGTCCTTTTAGTGAAGGGAAGCAGGCAACAAACGAACAAGCGCTCAGTGTGGCGGACAGCGTTCAGTGCCATGGAGCTGGATACAGCAAGATAATGGAGACAGAGAGAAATGCTGTTTTAAATAGGATGGTCAAGAAGGAAGATCTCTTTACTACAGTTACCTTCGAAAAGAGGCAGAAAAAAGTAAGAGAGTGAATTTTGTGACTATCTGAAGGAAGAATATCCCAATTAGAGGAAACAACAGGCATAGAGGCCCTCAGATGGAGAAGAAGGAAAGTCCAAGTGGCTTGAACAGAGTGAGTGCTGGGGACAGGAGGTATGATATGTAGAATTCTAAGAAGACTCCCCGAATCTCAGTCCCCCGGTGTTACACCTAGTACAGTCCCCTCCCTTCAGTATGGGTGGGATCTGTGACTTACTTCTAAAAGAAGAATATAGCAAAGGCAATGGCCTGTCACTCCTTGATTAGGTTACATTATATGGCAAAGTGATGGGATATGTCTCCCATGATTCAGTGGCTTTGTGTAATATGCCATCATGTAGACTGCAGCAAGAGACTCCTCTCCCTGGCCTTGAAGGAGTAAGCTATCATCCTGTGAGAGGACCACGTGGAAAGGAACATGGCAGCCTCTTGGAGCTGAGAGAGGCTCCCAGCCGACAGCCAGTGAGAAAAAAGAGAACTCAGTCCTATGACCACAAGGAGGTGAATTCTGCCACTAACCCAAGGGAACTTGGAAGAGTATTTTTCCTCAGACAAGCCTCCAGATAAGAATGCAGCCTGGCTGATACCCTGATTGCAGACTTGAGGGATAATGAACAGAGGAGCCAGTTAAGCTGTGCTCAGACTCCTTACCCAAAAAGACTGAGATATTACATGTGTAGTTTTAAGCTACTAAGTTTGTAGTGATTTGTTATGCAACTGTAGAAAACGAATACAGAAGGGAAGGAGATTGCGGGGTGGTGAGAGTAGGGGCCAGCTCACTTCAGACTTGTTAAGTCATAGTAAGATATTTGTGATGAAACCGCTCTGTACTTTGACTGTCATATCTCAGGGAGATCTAGAGACAGCACCAATGGCAAGTGCCTGGTTGAAATATTGTACTGTAATTACATAATACATTACCATTGGGGGAACCTGGGTGATGTGTATATGAAACCTCTTGTATTATTTCGTACATCTGCATGTGAATCTACAATTAACTCAAAACAAAAAGTTTTAAAAATAATAAATGTCAAAAGAGAAAAAAAGAAGGATTTGATGGAGGTGTTGATCACAGGGAATATTATCCTAAGGGAATATTAGCCTAAGTGCATAAAGTCTTCAGAGCAGGAGATTGACCTATTCTGGTACTCATTTTATGAAAGATCTTGGACTCAATTATTCTCCTGTCCATTATTATTTTCTCCTATAATGATCCTGAAGATTATTTTCCTTGAGAAAAAATCTAATAGCTATCTAACAATCAAAAATTTCAACTTTTCTTAGATCATTCCATATTTTCCTTATTCTTCCAATTGCAATATAAATTTTAAAGTTCCCTTTTTTGTTTTATTTCTGACAGCATAATATCTTCCACTAAGTTTTTGTGTTCCTGGGGTCCCTCAAGAACCTAGTCAAGGCTATCTTTGACTTCTGCATGTCAGGAGAGCACACTGGTAGACTTGAGATTTCCAGACCACCTTTAAAGAGTCAAGCCAACAAGCTCATCTTCCATCCCCCTGCAGTTTTCACCTTCACTGAATATCTTAGTAATAATCCTATCATAACTTGTGACAGGAATATTTTGAGAAGGCAGGAAATAGCCTCTTGTGAGTATAACCTTTGCCCTTCATTTAAAGATGTGTATCCTGAGGTCTCCTTTTATGTTCTCCCTGTGAGCGATGGCCTCTTAACACACCCAGCTTGACATCTTTAATTTGGAACCCTTCCATTTTTGGCATTGGGAGATTGGAAAATTATTTTTTGAAATCTATGAATTCTACATATGGACTAAAAACAGCTTTGAGAAAATACTGGAAGCTAAAGGAATTTTATTGTATTACTAGGCAATGTCTCTGTTTAACAGAGAAAGAAAGAGCAGAGTACAAGCGAGTAATGGGGGAAATGTATCAACTAGAGCAGTTTTGACTTTTTACCCAAAATAGCTCTACTCATTTCCAACTGAAGCCAGACTCAACAGTGGGTAACAAATTTTGCAAACCTCAGCTCATTATGGATGTTGACCTTCCTGCTCTATTCTTACCGATCCATGCTACATTCCTATATTTAGAGTTATTTGTCTTCCTTTTGGTTATCTGTCTTCCTTTTCATCTCCTGTGAATGTATTTTTGCAATCTGAACACATTAATAAGGTTCTCTGCATAGTCATGCCATTTTCTTCCATGATGAGCCTTCTTTTCTTCCTCATTAAAATAATTTGAGCTTTGCATTGTCAGAGTTACATCATTAGCAATTTTGCTACCTTTCTGAGCCATCTTCTGAGTTTTTCATACCTGAAAGTTTTGAAGTCTTCCTTCTTAAAGTCTAAAGTACCTATATAATGACTATCCTTCCCAAGATTTTCCAAATTCTAAAATGAGATGGTCAGTTTTTTCAAAGTCCCCCGTCACTGGCACTTTGTGAACCAAATTCTCTTTGCTGATCAAAATTAGGCCAAAAATATTAGTTCTTCTAATCACTTCCTTTACCCTCCAGGGCATGAAAATGTCAGTAAGACCAGGCAAGAATTTGTCAGTTGTTTTGCTTATGTGGAACAGATTTTCAGAAGATGAACAGAATGTTGAAATTTCTGTGTCACTTCTACAGTTTCTGTTATGATAGTTTTGTGATTATGTAAGATACACTCCACCAACTAATTTCTTCTAACTGGACAGATAGCCATACATTTTTGCCACATCCAAATTACCTTTCCTATTCTTTCTCTTTACCGCACCTAAATACACTCTCCAACCTCCATCCATATTCTAGATTTCTCTGCACAGTGTACAGTTTCACAGTGTAAAGTGATGTTTACCTTCACTTCTGAGGCCATGATTTTGAGGCTGGGAGAACTTAGTTAGTACTTATAACCTAGAATAGCACCTGGCACACAGTAAGTGCTCATTAAATATTTGTTAAAGGAATATCATATTATGAGAATGATTATTTTCATCATTAGGAATTCTCTTGCATCTCTCTTTCTGCAGCTTGCCACTGTGTTCCACATCATAAGTCAGCATCAATGAACTTCTCTAACCATTCTTTTTTTTCTTTTTTGTGAGAAAGATCATCCCTGAGCCAATCTGCTGCCAATCCTCCACTTTTTGCTGAGGAAGACTGGCCCTGAGCTAACATCCATGCCCATCTTCCTCTATTTTATATGTGGGACGCCTGCCACAGTATGGCTTGACAAGCAGTATGGCTTGATCCACACCCAGGATCTGAACCGGCGAACCCCAGGCTGCCAAAGCGGAATGTGTACACTTAACCACTGTGCCACTGGGCTGGCCCCTCTCTAACCATTGTTGAAGACTAAATTAATGTTGGAGATGGGATGACTGAACATTTAAAATCCCTGTAAAAGCTATTGCTGTTGTCCAGCCTAGAACTCATTATTTGCACAAAGCTTCAAAAGCTAACTTAAAAGTGGTTAGAAAGGAAAGGATATGTTCCATAGATGACACACAGAAAGCAACTATAGGATATGGCAATGGTTTGAACAAATTTATTACAAGAATGAGAGTCCTTAACCTCTCTGTGTGTTTAACTGGAAGGCAGGAAGGATGATAATATTGCCAGATTTATGGAAAGGTTAGTGGAGTGGATTGATGTAGAATGAAAAGTCTAGGGATTCATTTTTAAAACCATATTGCATTTCAGGTATCAAAAGGACATCTGACAAAAATAATAAAATCTGCAGATTATGATACAGATAAATTCCTCCGTTAGGCAAAGAATTCTCAAATGTTCCACCAATGGATGGTTTCATTTACTCTAAAGAGAGAATTCAGATTCCATTTGGTGAACATGTTACCAGAGACGGCAATAACAAAGAGGATCTCTGGGTTAATAATGAAGAAACCTTCTGTAACCAGTTTTAGCACTTCCAAAACTTTGGGCAATTTTAAAATTTGGTTTTGCAGAAATGGAGATACATGTTCCAAAGTGATCCTGAAAATACGTTTTTGGCCATGGCAATGAAAAACATAGATGATATTTTCCTTGTTACAGAAAAAAAAAGAAAGCTGTACAAACATCAAAGACAGTCGTAATTAGGACTGCCTGGGACTAATTTCTATGTATTTCAAAAGAGTAATGACTAAGAAATTTGAAGATGCAGCTGGACGAAAACCTATTTCTCTGGCAAGATTGCTCATAGTGAGTACTTTTCCTGAAGTTAATTATTAGGTCTAATAAAATCTGCCATGGTATTTGTCCTGTGTTGTCTACAATATCATACAACTGTTCCATAAAAATTTCATGTGAACAATAAATGCCTGGAAAAAATTACTTCCCTTGAGAATATGGTATGTTTCCTCATGCACAGTAAATTTACATGAATGATTGTGTTGTCCTTTTAACCTGAACCACTACAAATCTCAGAGCTAAATATATTACTCAAGTTGAGTAAATTTCTAGAATTCTTTTGTCTATCTGCATTCCTGATTTTCCATTCGAATTTATATTTTCACAGGCACTTGGCTGCAGTTTATTCTTTATACATTTGATTTTTTGGAATATACTATGCTATCTCAAATCCATTCTAAAACAAGACAGGCTATAATGGAAGAAAGAAAGGAAAACAGGGAGAGAAAAAGTGAAAGCAATAAGCATTATACTAGCTGTGGATAATTTAAGACAATTAATCAAATATGTGGGCTTCGTGGCTGTGAGAAAAATTCAATATCACTACAAACTACTACAAAAAAAAATTCCAATTTCCAGCTGCTTCCATCATTCTCTTCATCAAGATAGGAACTAAAACTACACATAGAAAAGGAATCAAAAAGATTATTAGCACGTAAATTATTTGCACTGACTATATATTTTTACAATTCAGTCATGAAAAATTATGAATGCAATAGCATAAAAATAACATTCTAGAACTAGTAACTGCATTTTTATCATCAAGAAAGAAAATGCATTGATAGTCTACCATCTTTGGAATTCCTCTTTTGCAGTTTAGTAGAAACTGCATTGGAAGCTTAAAAATATTACATATTCAAGTAAGAAAATTACCTTAAAAATTAACCCCAGGTTAAGTTTATTCTAAGTCAACTCCAAAAAGGCATCTGTCACTTCCATTAAAGACAGATCTGTGGAGAGGCTGTCCTAGAGGTGCAGCGATTAAGTGCACACATTCCGCTTCGGTGGCCCGGGGTTCACCGGTTCAGATCCCGGGTGCGGACGTGGCACCACTTGGCAAACCATGCTGTGGTAGGCATCCCACATATAAAGTAGAGGAAGATGGGCACGGATGTTGGCTCAGGGCCAGTCTTCCTCAGAAAAAAGAGGAGGATTGGCAGCAGTTAGCTCAGGGCTAATCTTCCTCAAAAAAAAAAAAAAAAAGAGAGACAGATCTGTGGAGAGATAACCTAAAGGTGGAAAAAAAGGTGTGGCCTACACAACAATGGACGTGAAATGATTAATACAGAAATGCCTGTGAAAAGCTACTGCTAGAAAGATTTTAATGGTGTCAAGCAGGGCATATAATGATAACACACAAGCCAGAGATTGTTTTCAATGTAGTGTTTCAGGAAGAAAAAGACTGTTCTTCACTAAGAGATAAGTATAACTCTTCCTAGTAATTGGCACAACTAAGTAATAAAATACAACTTCTGTCTTAGCCACTGCACTAGACCATCTCTTATAGAGCATATACAATAACTGACACTAGAGCCTAAGTCCCGTTAGTAAAGTCATTTATTCTTTCCCTCATTATCCATCCATCCATCCACCCGTGTAGTGACTATACGCCTAATACATACCAGGCACTGTACTAGACTGTGAGCACCACGAGGACTAACAAGGTATTATGTGATTGTTTTCAGAATCCACTAGATATTCTATGTAGTTTGTCATATATAAATTGCATAGTAAAATACATAAATATTTTATATGTAATTTTTGATAAAAATAATATCTTTTTAGGTTCAATCATTCAACAAACTTTTTCAACATCTTCACATAATCCATGTAAAAAATTGTCCCCCAACATTACTATATATAGGTACCTAAGATGAGTATATCCTATATGACTATTACAGTCAAGAATGGTAGCCAGAGTTGGAAATTCAGTAATAAGTTGTCAACATGCAGTAACTACATTACAGCTAATCCATTCCTGATCTTAATTTTACAAAATATAAAATCAAACTATGACCCTCCCTATTCTACTTCACTGTAACTTAACATTGGCCAAATATGAATGCTCGCCCTGAGTCATGTTAGGAAAAATACTCTGCAGATTCCCTGTATCTATTAGACAAAATTAATTTTAAATAAACAAATGATTGATCACTATTGGTATCATAATTAGTTATAGCAATATATCTATGCAAATTTAAGTCATTGGTTATTTCCTGTTTTGTATGGCATTTCTTTAAATTAGCAGAGAATAAAGATGGGAAGACGGGCAACATTTATGATCACTATTCTATCCGGGCACTTTGCTAGATGCTTTACATGTATTATCTCAGTTTTATGAAATATTTAGTCCCATAACTCTATCCTCATTGTGGCAGCAAATATTACTATGGAGCAGAAAGAAGCATCATTAACCTTTTGAAGTGAAAGAAATGACTAAGAAAATGGCACAATTTAAGATGCAGACAGGAAGGAGCCTGCCTTCCTCATTCTATTGTTTTATTTCTCTCTTCTTTTATTCCATAGTAGAATTCTACCGATTGCCACCCAACCATTCTAGCTAAGAGACAATTATATAATGTAGAGATGGAAAAGGGTAGAAAATAATGTAAAGAATGAAAATAATATATTATATCAAGAATTCATAAAGAACTTTTAAATAGATATTAACCCAGTACAGTACTTTGCTAGGGCTGCCATAACAAAATATCACTGACTGGGTAACTTAAACAACAGAAATTTATTTTCTCACAGTTCTGGAAGCTGGAAGTCTGAGATCCAGATGTTGTCAGGATTGATTTATTCTGAGGCCTCTCTCCTCAGTTGTAGGTGATCACCTTTTCTCTGTATCTCCACATCATTTTCCCCTCTGCATGTGTCTGTGTCCAAATTTCCTCTTCGTATAAGGACACTCAGTCATATTGGATTAGAGCCCACCCACTCTAACGATCTCCATTTAACTTAATTGCCACTTTAAGAACCCTTCTCCAAATGCTATCACATTCTAAGGTACTGGGGGTTAAGATTGTCAACATACAATTGAGGGAGGGACACAATTCAGCTCATAATACCCAGAAAAACACAAAAACCCTGAGAATTTTGAACTAGGAATTGTTATTGCGATTTCTTCCTGTTACCTCTAGCTTTCCAACTAAAAAACAATGGAACAAATATACTTAACAGAGTTGCCCAAAGCCCACCTACCAACCATAATGAGATCTTTAGTCTCACATACTTAGGGGTGGGTCCTCCTGTCCGCAACAAAATTTTACAATTCTTTGAGAAAGACAACCCACACGATGATAGCAACACACACAAGGGTTTTCTTTCATTTTTTTGTTTTGTTTTTGTTGAGTTTTGTTTGTTTGTTTTGAGTTTGCCATTTTTTCTTTTTTGCTAAAGTTATTATTTGATAGGACCATTTCCTGCATCAGATTTAAAAGAGAAGAGAGAGCTGATATATTTACTTTTTTATGACATCTAAAATTTAGTTTTAAAATACCAAGGTTAGTCATTGTGTTTTCCTTGGTATTTGATTTTTACCTCTTTGCAGACAGTGAAACTCATTATAATTGTGTTGAAGGGGTAGGTAAAGAACATAAGGAACAAGGAAACTCCCAAGGAAATATGCCACTGAGTAGTAAATGACATACTCTTTATATCTAGAAAATAATCAGCCCATCAGGAATATTTTGTAGGACCAGAGCAATTAGTTCATTCTTTCTATAAGATAATTTACGGATTATTTTAAAAATGGATTCTGAGATTTCAGCTTTGAATGAATGTTCTTGTAAGCTTTAAAAGCACAAATTTACTCAAAATTATGCTACATGATGATATTTCTTATTTCAAAGAATAATCATTTCTTCCAAAATCATATCACTGCTAAGTACAAAAGTAAAAGATTATACGTAATTTGTGACTTTCCAAGATATATCATTAAAGAAATTAGAGGCAATTACATCTATAGTGTTTCAGAACCATTAAAGTATATAAAACTATCTTCAGATATTTTTTAAATACATGAAAAAATTACTCAAATTGAGCTTTGAAGGGCAAATTACTTTCATCATTCATATTTTTGTAGCCTGTATGTAATAATAAAATATTATTTTATTGTTTACAATGGGAAATAGCCATAATTATGCCTCCCAGAATTGAGTATTCTCACAATCACATTTTGGCTTGAATAGTAACATATTCAGAGATGCTTAAAAGGAGAACTTTAATTGAAACTAGAGTGAGCTACAATGCAGACTTTATTTTAAAGGCTCAAAGTCAAACCTTTCTTGCCCAGTATTTCTCCCTCGGCTCTTTGCTTTCCTTGATAGTGTTTTCAGCTCCTTAATATTGTCAATTTATCAAACTATGGAAAGAATTATACACTAACAACTTGCTTTCTATATTGATTTAGTGTATCTGCTCAGCCTCCTTGAGTATTAAGCTATAGTTACCTACATCCTAGATGATATGAAAGATTTGTATCTATTTTATGTTCCCCTTATCTATTTATGCTGAATCATCAGACATTAGTAATGTATCTAAGCAGAATTTTTCAAAACTCAAAACTTTACATTTTTTTGCATTTTTTCAATTTGTGCAGAGCAAGTAATGTTACTTATTTAATGATTTTCCCTACAATGATTGACTTTTTTGTTTAAATGCACGTATTTATAAAGAATTTGATATCAACCTGAAAATGGCTAGTACATAAAGCAAACAGAAAACATTATTACTAAGTGTGAACTAGATGCCTTTGCCTAAGACTGACACTGAAGTCTGCCCTCTATTTGTCATAAATAGAGTACCAAGTACTGGAGAACTGTAAAAGACACAGTGGCACCTCGGTACTTTCTATCTGACCTCATTAAAAGCATCAAAGAACTTGTTTTTTTATTTGATGTTAATGTTGTGTATGTATGTTTATGTGTCCATACCACCTAAAATAGTCTTCCCCATCACTATTGATATCTGTTCCACATTTTGGGAAATGCTGAATGTAAGCATATTCTTAGTGCTAAGAAAATGGAAAAATCAAATCCATGGAGAGATTTTTCCAAGGCTAAGGGGCAAGTATTATAAGAAGACACCAACTGTTCATGCGAAAATAAAATCATTACACAAGAGCTCTGAAATAAAAATATCTTTGGCTATAGAACAAAGATTTACTTGTTCTTCCTATCAATTGCTAATGCTCTATCATGTGTCGTGGAACATGGGCTGTGACAGAGCCAAGACCAGGGCCTTGCACTGTAAGATCCTGCAAGTAAGGGCCTCCTTAACTTCTGAACTCTAGGCACCTTTCTTGCTTCACCTAGTCCCAGACTTGCTTAATTAATACCTCTTAATTGATAATAACTAGAGAATCCTAGGTTAAAAAACTACTTTACTATCCTTCATATCTATGGATGAAGCTTTTTGGAATACGCAAAATGGCAAGGCTAACAACACCGACCTCAGGTAATTGCTTTTAGTGGAAAATGACTTAGCGCATGTGAATTCTGCATCCCCAGACAAATGTTAGATATTACCATTTTTACCCAATTAACTTTCTCACACATTGATTGAAGTCCTTCTCTAGGAGTAACTAGAGAGCCAAAGATGATCAGAACACAACCATTGCCCTTGGGAGCTTAACATTTATTTATATAATAGGGTTTTCTCCCCCACAGCAATGGCAATAATTATGCACTTACTGGTCTCCATTCTCCTGTTTCTTTTTGTGCTAAGGCATTTGTGAGGTGCCGGATTAGATTAGCAGTGCAGCCCATGATGCGAGAAGAAATGAAATTTACAGTACCTCTCATACCAGGAAGATCTGACTGTAGTGGGATTCACACCCAAAGGCCTAAAGAAGCAGCAAGTATTATGGTGATTCATTTCTCTCTTGCATAAGGCAATGTAAAATAAGCTGATGTTCTTTTTTTACCGATGGACAGGGTGAAATTTCTGGTGAGTCAGCAACCCAAACCAAATGGACTCTGCTCTTCCAGACTTTATCTTGTTAAAAAGGCACCATTATACTCAGTGAAAACCTCATCCAAAGGGACTTACTTATATAAGTGAGCAAACTACCGTATTTTGAATTTTAGACCATTAATATTTTATAACATAAATTTGATTTACTCTAAATAGCGTCTTCTTTTTGAAGGGGTCAAATTGCCTAGAAACAATCGTAAAGACTCTGATATACGTAAAAAATCACTAAAAACCTCTATGTAGAGATTTGCTGTAACTTTCTAATATATTTTCCAAATAAAATTTTAAAAAATCTGTGCTATTACTCAAGAGAGTTAATTTTGATGACTGAGATTGAATGTAGCAGTATATAGCATAACGTGTTTTGATCAAGTGCTGTAAGGTTGTTTTATCTGTTTTGCTTCAAACAAGAGGTGAATTGGAGATTCTGATCTAGTTTTCTGGCTTTCACGTCAAGAAGCAATTCTAAGACCTACTTTCATTCAAAACAGACAGGCGATGGCCTGAAAACTGTCATTTATATTGTTAGTTAGTGATTTTTAAGTAGTCCTTTTGAAATTTCCATTTCCAATGGAATTTCTCTGGAATGAGAAGTAGGTCTGTGTGTGAATGTAAGCATGGAGAGCAGCATACTAGGTATTAGAGATATGATTAATATATCCCCCAAACCATCTTATAAGTGTGTCCTCTTCCATTCTAAGCTTCTCTGACCTGTTGATGTTGAAGTTATGCAAATACGAATTGGTACAGAGCAGTGTTTCTCAACTTATTTTTCATTATCATCCCCCTAAAGAGTCATTGTAGACATTTTTCTTTTTTTAATTGCCTCTCTTCCATGAAATTTTAATGCCGCGGATTTATTATATATCAGTTAATGTACTGTGTGTATATCTGTGCATTATACATAAAAAATAGTAAGATTTCTTCACCTCCCAAGAACAAATTTTTACCCCCTTGGGAGCAATATCACCCCTTATTAGGAATGGATGCTACACAGTGACACATATGTGAGTTTACAAAGTCTTTTGTGTTCTCTGAGTTAAAGAGGTATAAGAAAGTCTTCTGACTTCGAAGAGCTTAACTGTTTAAAATTTTAGGAATTTAATAAACTAGACAAGTTATATAAAGCTAAAGGTGAACAAAGAAGGAGACCAACTTCTATTAGTGCATTTGCCAGGTAAATTGTTTTAAGGAAATTCTCCCAACTCCTAACACCTTTGCCTGCACCTCAAAAGGCTTAGCATAAGATGAAAGTGCAAAGGAAATATGCTTTAATAATAAACATTTCTCAATCCAAATTTCTATTAGTAGTAGAATAAATAAGTAAATAATGCAATATCTTGCAGCAGTGAAAATGACCTGCGAATACACACCATGAATGGACCTCACAAATATAATATTAAACAAACAAAAATCCAAGTAGAGTTTTCATGTTTTATGATTCCATTTCTATAAATTCAAAAATAGGTAAAATTAATCTCTGGTGATAGAAGTCAGGATAGTAGTAGTTGCATCAGAGGGAGGTGTAACCAAAGCGGGCATGAGAGGGGCTCCTGGGTTATTGGTCTATTTCTTTAGGCAATTTTTACATAGTATGTGCACTCTGAAAATTCATTGAGCTTCACAAATATGACATATGCCCTTTTTATATGTATTAAATCTTCAAAACATTTACTTAAAAAAATAAAAATAATTTTTTTAGTTTGTTGATGTTTACAGATATAGACACTATACAGTTAATCCACCTTTTCACATTTTTTGTATTAATAAAATAATTATTTTATATGTCATGTGTGTTTATGACAAGCATGTATTCTATGATAAGGCTACTGTCAAAGAGATATCAATTTAGACCACAATTACAAAAACAGAAAAATCAAGCTTACTGGTACGTTCTCTTACTTGAGAATCATTATTCCTCTGTTACTAAATTTAAATCAGAATTCTACATTTCAAATAGATTTAGCACAGCAAAGCATACTGCAGTGGCTAAGAGCCTGGAGTCTCGATTAGACCTTGGGCAAGTGATTCAACACATCTAAATTTCATTTAGTTTCTTTGAAAAATGAGGATAATAATAGCACTTACATAATCTGATTGCCCTGAGTCAGATAATGTACATAAATAATTAACCCATTACCTGTGACATTCTAGGAACGTCCAAGAAGTTAGCTATTACTAGCAGCATTGATAATAGACTATAACAAACTGATATGAATCAGATTAAAAGGTTCTTTTTACTCATAATCTTACTCAATTCTTCATGAAAAGTGCCTATATTTATCTCATTTTGTTGCCAAAGTATGTCACATTTTAATTATGTTTTACCTCCAAATCTTATTTAACACCCTAAAAATGGACTGCTTCCTGCTAATCCAAGAAACCCCAGGGGAACTTCTTGATCTCTTTCTAGCATCTGCTTGGGTCACACATTAGCAATGTTACATCAGAGAAATAGCCGGGTTCTTTCCCCAATCATCTCAGTAACTGGCTTAACTCTGTGGTGTGTTTTTCCATAGGCATGATTACCTAGGTGATTAAATTATTATCTTGACCACCCAATTCTCTCTCCTTCCTTCCTCCTTGATCCCTTCATCTTAGCTGTGAGTTGTTTCTATTTCTTGACATTGCTTTTCTTTATCACAGTGGCCACTGAAAGTTTCCAGGTCAACTGGAATGAGCTGATAAATGTTTAACAACTAGCTCTCTGGGGGACAAAATTCGATTTGTAGATTTGCTTATTTTCACTGTAAATACTCCTGCCATGGTCTGTTCAAAGCTACCAACATGACATCACTGAGCACAGAGTTAGGAAGAGATGCACAATCTGCTCTGAGAGCCGGTACCAGCCAGCTCTAGCATACCACCGTGTTAATGCAAATCTGAGCCTAGACAGTAAATGTAAACATTCATTTAGATCTGTCTTCCTTTCCGTCTTCCATTCCTGCCTTCCCTCCTGCCTTCCCCTTTCTCATTCTCTCTCCCTCCCCCTTCCTCTTCCTTCCTTCTCCCTCTCTCTCAATAGTTGGATCTTCTTCTCCTATGAAGTCACCTTGAACTTGCTTGGGCTGTGTAAACGCTCATTGTCAGTGCACTGTATGGAAGCTGCATGTGTCCACCATATGGCAAAGTATCTTTATTTGCTCCTTAACACCCAGGTCTACACCTGCAGGTCAGATCCTCATCAACACTATGGGCAATTGTCTCCCCTTTTATTCAGAATGTAAGTTCTTATAATAGATCAGTCAATTCACCATCAATTTAAAAATTTGGGTATGAAACTAGTTCTCATTAGAGATTAACGAAATAAATAGAAGCATATAATCTAAGCTTTTTTTAAAAAAAGAAAGAATATTATATTTATTACAACCTATGGTTGGCAAAATTGCCCAGAACAACTTGACTGTTTCCACAGAGATAAATGCAAGAGTTTCTTAGGAAAATTCTAGAGAACAAAGTTTGTTTTTCCTCTTGTTTCCCCCCAGAACAGAGGGCACTGTCAGAAAAATCTCGAATGTTTTCCTAGTGTAAGAAAACATTTATTCTCTTGTTTGATATTTGAAGAGTTATTTTCGAAGTGAGACAAATTCACTTTGTGAATTATATATCAAAAAGTTAAAATCTAAATGAAATTTTCTTGCAGCACTAACTGAATAAAGGATTTATCTTAACCACTATGGTGAAGGCAGATCTGTCTTTGCTTGTCTTCATTTTGTCAAATCTTTGCAAGTATTAGTCTATAGTCTTTAGATCTGTTCCCAACATAACAGATTTGTCAGGGCACTCCTATTTTTAAAATTAGGTCCCACACCAGCCTACACTCACCAAGATTGGTCATACCTATTTAACATCATTCTCTGTAGAAATAAAACTACAGCTTTTCTGAGTGGTGCTCCAAAGCACACAAGTTTGCCTGTCAGTGTGGTATGCATCATATACCATTGGAAAGCGTTTCTAATTTTCATTTTTTTTTAATTTTATTTTTTTAATTGCAGTAACATCGAATTATAACATTATATAGCTTTCAAATGTACATCATAATATACTTCAAATTCTGAGTAGATTACATCATGACCACCATCCCAAAACTAATTATAGTCCATCCTCTCACATGCGAGCCTAATCACCCCTTTTTCCCTCCCCCTTTCCCCTATGGTAATCACCAATCCAATCTCCATTGCTATGTGTTTGTTTGTCATTGTTTTCATCTTCTACTTATGAGTGAGATCATACGATATTTGACTTTCTCCCTCTGACTTGTTTCACTCAGCATAATACCCTCAAGGTCCATCCATATTGTCACAAATGGCCAGATTTCATCATTTCTTATGGCTGGGTAGTATTCCATTGCGTATAAATACCACATCTTCTTTATCCATTTGTCCCTTGATGGGCACCTAGGTTGCTTCCAAGTCTTGGCTATTGTGTATAATGCTGCAATGAACATAGGGGTGCAAGTATCTTTAAGCCTTTCAAATTGTTTTAAAATTTTTCTTTTTAATTTCCTGCTTAGCCACAATATGAAGTAAGAGAGTGGAGACTAGACATTGTATATTTGTTATCGTTGCTAGGAGGAAAACATCCTACTATAATAAATAAATGTTAAGCTCCCAAGGACAGTGATTGTGTTTTAATCATCTTTGGCTCTCTAGTTACACCTAGGGAAGGATCTCAGTAAATGTTTGGGCAAAAATTGTAATATCTATCATTTCTCTGGGGACATAGAATTCACATGCATTGTCATTTTCCACTAAAAGCAATTATCTGAGGTCAGTATTGTTAGCTTTGCCATTTTGCATATTTGTTTGTTAAGAAACTTCATCAACGGATATGGAAGACACTGAAATTTTTTTTAACCTGGAATTCTTTGGCTACTGTCAGCTAATGGGCATTAACTAAGCAAGGCCAAGACCTGGGTGAAGCAAGAAAGGTGCCTAGGGTGCAAGAGTTAAGGAGGTACTTATTTTCAGGGTTTCGAAGTGCAGGTCCCTGGTGGGGGCTCTGTAATTAAGCCACATTAGCAGAAAAATTCAGATGATATTGGCTATTACCTCCACACCTGTCAATGCAGGCTATAGCCACATGTCAAGCGTCCTTCAGTTATTACTGTGAGTCCCAGGAGATGTGTTACAATTGGTCAAGAATTAACTCACTGCCGCAGGGACAGTCTCTCAATATGTCACGGTGCTTTGTCATAATGTGGAGAAGAAGGGTTTCGTTAACAGTGTTTCCAAGCATTGCTGCTTGTGTTTCAAGTCTTACTGAGGTTTAATGAAACCGCTGGTATAGTCATCATTCACCACTTTCCTGATAATCTCTGAACTTGGACATGAATTCAATGCAATCAATCAGGACAGGAAACAAATACCAGGGACACATCTTGTGCTCATTAGAGTGATCCACCTTCTGATAATCCAGAAATGGATTCCTTAGTCATCTCTATTTTGGTTCTGTCATTCATGATAAGTTCTCCTTCTCTCTTTTACCCACCCAAACATCCATTTTCCATTAACCTATTGATTCAACAAACATCACTGAGAAACTTTTATGAGCCAGACACAATGCAATGGAGTATCAGTGATGGACAACGATTTTATAGCCTTCTTGGGATGCTATTAGATTTGCACACTCCATCCCACCAATTGTCCAGACCTGTCTGAATCTTTATATTCAGCTTGGGATCCCTGCTCTAGTTCTACAAAAATTAAAGAAAATGGTTACGTAAAAAAAATGATGATGATTGCAGTCCTGCAAGCTTTGGTTACATAGGATCACCTCTCTTAACCATCTCCGAGAAAATATATTATCTTTATCATATTTATTTCAAAGATTGCTAGTCAGTTTAAGGTTGGGGCACAGATTGAGAAAGAAATTTCCTTTAAGTAAATATACTGTACGGAAAAATATTTAGTCAATAGTATATTTAGCTGATTAATTCTGTTCTGGATAAAAATATCATTCCACAAATTTTTTTTTCATGGAATACATCTGAACAAATGCCTCAAAACACATAAAATGAAGCAACTAAACTCTAAGCAATGAAAAAGAAAAAGAATTCATATCTGTGCTAATCCTGAGGAAAGAGAAACAATTGGGTTACACTGATTCTTAGAAACAAACAAATCAAAATTAACGCTATTGACACTTAACCAGAAAGTGAAATTAACATATTCTGGTCTTTAGTGTACTTTAAGCTTACTAAGTATTACCACACTTGAAATTAAATATAGTTCTTCGAGACTTAATTATTGCTCCTGTAAAATGATTCTAAATATCATCTACCTGGTGCCACTTGCAGGAATGTTGTCACACTCATAGGGAAAAAATCAACTTTCCCAAATCATCCCACTTCTTTACTATATGCAGATGAGTTTTTCTTCTTTATTGAAATGGTAAAGTTTATATGATCTAAACTCTCAATTAAAAAAAACTCACTAATTTTGATCTTGTTTCTGTAAAAGAAGTGTCCTCCTTTTGGTCAAGGCTACTCACCTCTCCCCAAATAATCATGATCTCTCCCTGCTTTTTCTGAGATTTCCTCTGTTAATTGCTCTTTGTGTGGGTATCTTCAAACAGTCGTCTTATTAGTTCTTTCACACATGCTAGTATGAATTCCTCGGGCAACTAAATCAAGAGTTAAATATCAAATTTTTACAAATTCCTAACTTTGATTTCAAGTACACAGTCTGTATATCAAAAAATTTAATCTAGTTAATTATGAAGGTGTAGTCTGGTCCCTGGCTAATGGCTTCTGCCTACCACCATGTCATAACTGAAATGTACAGTTCTTTCTGGTCCTAAAATGTGATTATCCCTCCAAAGTTGTTTCACACAACTGTCCCCTCTGGGGCCATAACCTCTAGACTCCTTCAGTATCCAACAACTTTCTCTGGCTCTCTTTCTCTTTTCACTTAGACAGCCTTCCTGGGAAACATGGGGAAATTATTCAACTCTTCCATGCAACTCTGAACACACAGGAAATACAGTAGAGCTGCCAAAGCCGTTTCTGACCTTGACACTTCAATCAACCATCTCTCTTCTAACCTCTGATCCTCATAGGCCTGGGGAGCAATCTTGGTTACAGATAGGAAACAGGGCACAAGATCCATTGACTCCTGTATCACTAAACTATCTGAAGAGTTCTATGGTCCACCTTCACTCTCTCCCCACTACGGAACTTAGTGAGGGAAGCTAGCCTCCTCTCAGAAACCCTCCTCCTTTAGCACTCCTCTCTTCTCTGACTTCAATCATCTTTCAGGAAAAGAAAGGAAATTGCATTTTCATATCTGAAATTTGCGTTTGGAGCTTTAGAACTTAAACATTGAGAATGTCACATATTCGTTCTCTGCTTCCTACTCCCTTGAGGCAATGACTCCTTAAGGCCAAAAAGTCTGAATTAGGTATGACCATTAGGCAAAAGAAGAATTATGGACAAGGGCTGGCCCCATCACGGAGTGGTTAAGTTCGCACGCTCTGCTGCAGGTGGCCCAGTGTTTCGTTGGTTCGAATCCTGGGCGTGGACATGGCACTGCTCATCAAGCCATGCTGAGGCAGCATCCCACATGCCACAACTAGAAGGACCCACAACTAAGAATATACAACTATGTACCGGGGGGCTTTGGGGAGAAAATAAAATCTTTGAAAAAAAAAAAGAATCATGGACATAAATTATCAGTAAGTACTTGAAAATATTTCAATCCTGATACACAATCTCTATGTCCTTTCTCTCTCTGAAATTTGTTTTGTTAATATTTCTTCACAATTACCTCAATGTTTTTTCATAGCCTCCTCTTATTAGCTGTAAACTTATTACTCCTTATTGTTAAACCTCTCAAGTTGTGATGATTAAATAAGGAAAAGATTAAATAAGAGGATTAGTGACAGCTACTAATAACAGAGAGGCCCCACATAACAATAGCTTAAATAAGAGAGTTTATTCCTTTCTACATAATAGAATTCAGTTTAGGACAGGAATGGTGGCTCCATAATTATCAGACTCGTCTTCCTTCTCCAATGCCAAGGTCAACTCAAGCTCAACGATAACTGCTCCAAAGCCAATTAGCAACAGCAAACAGGAAGGGGAAAGGAGGATGTGGCATCTGCTTTCACTACATCTTATCAAAGGAAACTTAGTCACCTAGTCATGCAAAATTGCCAGCCACCATCCTTTTGTCTCGTTTCACAGCCATGAATCAGAAATCAATCCAGGATGCCTCGCTACTGCAGGAAACACGTATCAAGCTCTTCAAACATTCCTGGTGAAGACTTCTCACTAGGTTTGAGGAGGAGGGTCAATTATCCTCCTCTCTCCCCCTTGGGTGGGAGACGTGACTATCGCACAGATTTTTCCGAACCAGTTCTCGCTAAATCCTGCCGAATCTCCAGCAGCCTGACTCTTTTAGAACCTTGTTGTAGATGACTCAGCCAGTAGGTTCACAGACACCTTTGAATTTTCAGCTTGTTAATCTGACTCATAGCACATTGTAACTTGGAGTTCAGTCAAAGCTTCCAACTTAGCATCCTGTTACACTAGTTTAACAAGAAAACTTGATTTTTTTGTAGCCAGCCGTCTTAGTAAATTTTCTCTTCAGTTCAAATTGATTTTTAACTGAATTTCTAAGGTATTCAATTATATCATCTGAAAACAAAACTTTTTTATGACTTTTATTCCACACAATGTCTTATTCCATTACCCAGAACCATCTGAACAATATGAGTCACACTAGCCATTAGAATTTTTGCCTTGTTCTTAATTTTAATGAGAATGTCTTTAGTATTTCACTATACATATTTGCTATTGGTTCCTGAAATGTACTCCTAAGGGTGTTTAAGTCTTTTTAAGTTAAGACAGGCACCAATATAATGTTTTATCTCTTTTTTTCCCATGAAATAAATTAAATTTCCTAATGTTGAGCCATCTTTATGTAACTGAAATGTGGAAATTTCCCTTAAAATGAGTCTGCAACCACTTGCTCCCTTCCTCAAAACCACTACACTATTCCCGCCTCTTCTCAATATAACTCAAACTGCTCCTTCAAAGGTCTCTGAAATTCTGTTCCTATTCTTCTTTCTAACTTGTAGCTTTTTTTCCCCCTAAATTTATGTGTCTGTATCACTGGGTATATTGAGCTCTTTAAAACAGGGACTGACATATATTTTTGCTATCTTCAGAAACTATCATAATGCCTAGTATGGAACAGATGTTCAGTAAACAGCACAATGACTTACAGGACACTGCTTTCTGAACTTGTCGATGTTAAATAAATATAAAATGTAACTACAATTATTTAGGTATATTTTATTATTACCCCTCACCTTTTTGCATATGGCTGTCCAGTTTTTCCCACACCATTTATTGAAGAGACTGTCCTTTCTCCATTGTTTATTCTTGGCAACTTTGTTGAAGATTAGTTGACCATACATGTGTGGCTTTATCTCTGGGATTTCTATTCTGTTCCATCGGTCTATGTGTCTGTTTATATGCCAGTACCATATTGTTTTGGTTACTATTTTGTAATATAACTTGAAATGAGAAAATGTGATGCCTGCAGCTTTGCTCTTCTTGCTCAAAATTGCTTCTACTATGTGGGGTCTTTTGAGGCTCCATAAATATGTTTGAATTGTTTTTTCTATTTCTGTGAGAAGTGCCATTGGAGTTTTGACATGGATTGCATTGAAGGCCTGTCACGCATGAGTTTGACAGGGAGGTTTCACAGGGATTGCATTGAATCTGTAGATAGCTTTGGATATCATGGAAATTTTAACAATATTAATTTTTCCAATCCACATACGTTGTGTATATTTCCATATATTTGTGCCTTCTTCAATTTCTTTCATCAGTATTTTTTCGTTTTCAGTACAGATCTTTTACCTACCTGGTTAAATTTATTCAAGTACTCTATTCCTTTTGATGCTATTGTACATGGGATTGTTTTCTTAATGTGTTTTTTGGCTAGTTCACTGTTAGTGTATAGAAACAACTGATTTTTGTATGTTGATTTTATATTCTGCAACTTTACAGAATTCACTTATTGGTTCTAATAGTTATTTTGTGGCATTTTCAGGGTTTTCTACATGCAAGATCATGTCATGTGCAAACAAAGACAAAGAAAAGCCCATAACCAAATGCATTCACTGATGAATTCAACCAGGCAGTTAAAGAAAAATTTGTATCAATCCTTCTCAAAATCTTCCAAAAAATTGAAGAGGAGGGAACGCTTCCAAACATTTTTACAAGGCCAGCATCCAGACAAAGATATTACAAGAAGGGACAATACAGGCCAATGTCCCTGATGAACATAGAGGCAAAAATCCTCAAAAAACTACTAGCATCCAAATTCAACAGCACATTAAAAGGATCATATACTATAATCAAGTGGGACATCCTTGGGATGCAAGGATGATTCAACATACACAAATCAATACATGTGATACCCCACATTAACAAAACAAAGGATAAAAATCATACAATCGCCTCAGTAGATGGAGAAAAAGCATTTTACAAATAATTTTTTACAGTTAATTTAATATCCTTTCATGATAAAAACTCTCAGCAAATTAGGTATAGAAGGACTGTACCTCAACTTAAGAAAGGCTGTATATGACAAGCCTATAGCTAACATTATACTCAATGATAAAAAGCTGAATGCTTTTCCTTTAAGATAAGGAACAAGAAAAGGATGCCCATTCCCACCACTTCTATTCAACATAATACTGGGAGTCCTAGCTAGAACAATTAGGTGGAAAAAGAAAGAAAAGAAAAGAAGGAAAGAAGGGAGGAAGGAAGGAAGGAAAAAAGGAAGGAAGGAAAAAAAGGCATCCACATGAGAAAAGAAGTAAAATTAATTATATATTTTTCTGATAAAACTATTCCTTGCCTCTTTTGGTTACTGTGTATATAGAATAACTTATCATTCCTTAATTTTCAACCTTTCTTTTGTAAGGCATTATCATTTGTAAACAGCACGTAGCTATTTGTTTATTTTTAAATCAAATCAAATCGTCTCAGTCTTCTAATATGATGAGTAATGTATTACACTTATTCTGATTACTAATATATTTGGATTTATTTCTACTTCTTATTCTAAGTTTTTAAATTTACTATTCTTTTCTTAGTATCTTGAGTTTTTTTGTTCCCTGCCTTCTATTGACTTAATTAAAAGTTTTCTTCCTGATTTGGAAATTAAACATTTTATTTCTATTGTTGAAGTGGTTCTGTTTCCTTTACATGTTTAACAGATGCATTTAACCTTTTTCCCTTTTAGTAAGTCTAAAGTTAATCCATATCTCTATCTTCTTTCAAAAGATTCAAAGATATGTAATATATTATATTTCCTTCAAGTATTCTCCTTCAGTCCTTCTAATTACTATTCAGTATTTAAGTTCCACCTTATTTCTAAACTCTCCAAAAATAATTATTATTATTGAGCTAGTAATTCTAGTATTTCTAAGAGTTTATTAGGTCAATTGCTTTAAGTATTTCTCTTGGTTTCCAAACTTTTCTTATTAACTCAATTTTCTTCTTGCTAAAGTATATTCTTTAGCATGTCTTTCAGTGGGAATCTATGGACAACAATTTATTTTTGCTTTTATGTTTATGAATATCTATATCATTACTCCTTACTTTTAAATAATAGTTTAGCTAGATAGTTTTATTCCCCAACAATTTGAAGATACTTCATTGTCTTCATGAATCTATTGGTCCTAATGAGAAATATGATATCTATTCAATTGTGTCTCTTAGTACATAATCTGTCACTTCTCTCCAGTGTCTTCACATCTTTTGTATCTTTGATATTTTATGGTTTCAGAACAGTGTGTCTAGTTATAGACTTGTTTTATATTTTTAGGGACATGAGATACTTTCTTTGAGTCTGAGAATTCACATTTCTCTTCAAATCTGAAACATTTTTCACCAACATCTCCTAGAATGGTGTCTCTTCTCAATTCTCTCTCATCTGAGTTTGAATCTAATGAATGATGGAACATATACTATCATTCTTTTCATCTGGGTGATTTCCTCAAATCTGTCTTGTATTTTACTAATATTTTTTTTAGCTGTGTATTGTTTAACTCACATGAGGTTTTTATTTCCTTGTGTGGGGCTAACACATGATTTCTAGAATTTTTATCTTTTACTTTCTTGCACACTTCTCTTTTTAGAGGATTCAAAGCTTTCAGGCCTGTGGCCTTGACAACAATCTATGCTCACTGACATTTAAATACCAACCATCTCTTAAGAATAAATGCTGCTCATATCCCCATGGGCTGGAACAGTTTGTCTATAACTCACTTCTTTAGCAATAAGCACCCTCAACATTTCTGTTACTTAGTATTTTTGAGTTAATTTTTTTAATGTTCTTACATTTTATTCAACTTTTCTATGTGTTTTGTGGGTGGAGCAATGGGGACATATTTTGATGTCTTTGTCAGCTAAATTTAACAAAATTTCCCCCGCACACACATAGGTTTTAAAATATTTTTCTTTTTTTATCAATCATCCATATTTTCTCATAAGGACATATTGTTCTTAATATATAATACGTGATTCCTAACCTGAACATAAGGGTATAATATATGGCTTAGGAACCATTTTTCTCTAGGAAAACATAAAATAGATGAAACTTTATATCCTGAGCTTAAAGAATAGATTAACCTGACCAAGACAGTACAAAATTCCATGAGTGCAATGTCCACTAATAATCAAAACTTTAAGATGAATATGACTATTTTGTCTTTCTCTTTATCCAATGTCTTATTTAGCTGTGTCTCTTACTGTATGAAATTCGTATTTACTTTATAGAAGTCTTCATTTTGTTTTCGTCATCATTTGATGGACTAAGAAACAATATTAGTATAGACCAAGATCAGATGGATTGTTTCTTTAAGCAAACAAATGATGAGGGTAAATTAATTATATAGTTAAAACATTATTGGCATTCTGTATTAGTGAAATATGCTAATTTATTTGGTCCAATTTATGTAAAGAATTAACTATAATCACATTTGGTAGGCTTGAAGTTTAAGAAACAATCCTAAACATTTTTATTCAAATAATTGCTCAGCACCATGAGTACGTCTGTCAATTACTTGTTAATTGACTGAAATGGGACTACATAACTATGCCATCTGTCACCAATACTCATTCCAAACACCATTTGATCCCTTAGTGTTAAATGCAAATTGACCTGTTTATTCAACTAGTCGATTTCACGTGTTTGATTTAATCATGACACTTTGCCACTTGTTATACTAACCACACATCTGGGTTTATTTTTGCCCTGGCAGTAGTTGTGTCAATAAACATCAAGATTTATCTCGTTCAATTACTATCCTCTTCTTCACTCTAAACACAGCTTCAAAACAGATTTTAGAAATTTTTTTTATAATTTAGCTATATTATTTGATTTAATAGTCATAGAACTCTTACTTACTTGTAATTTTTAACCCAGGTTAATAGAAATATTTTTTAAAGACCCAAATCTGGTCTTAACATAGTTGAAAATATATTAGGAATAAAACAACAAAAATATGAAAAATCTTCAATATCACTTCAATAAAAGCTCTGAAAACAAAACAACTTTGTATTCGTTTAGAGGCTGAAATAAACAAAGATGTTCAAAGCTTAACATGTGGAGATGTTTTTATTCTTTCATTAACACATGGGATTCTGTACAAATTATTCTCATTAAAGCTAATGATAATCTTGACTATAACTTCCCTAGGGTCGCAGTGGGAAATTAGAGGCTGGCATTTCTAAAGTTATCTAAATATAAAGATAACTATGCTACAGATTAATTTGGGTGTTATCCACCATTTACAAGCCGTAGTTTACTTAAATGGTTTTAATGCTCTATGTAAAACACGAGTTAATCATCACTCCCAAATGGTATTACAAATGTTGCACCACAAGTTAGGCATCTCGTTATAGTGGGTACTGTGGTATGCTGCTCAGAATTCCTCATCGGGACTGAAACACTCCTTTCTTCCATTGCTGGGAATGTTGGAGGTCAACAGCTCTCTGATTAGTCTTTCTCCAGGAACTGGTCTCAGCCAAAGAAAGCAGACTGGCTCAAGGTCAACACCCTCTCCACGAGTGGCCTATGTTCCACGACTGGTAGATACAGGAGTGTAAAAGCCTGGCTTCTTGCCTCAAGACACAAAAACTCTGAAGGGCCATCCCAGATGAAGAACTTGCTGTTCGGGACTGTCTGAGGCCACTGTTGAGACTGCATCATAGCTCTCCTTGCCCTGCTCATTACTGCTTCAATCACCTTTCCTCGCTATTCCCAAGAGCAATCCCCCACAAACCTCCTGCATGTAAACCTCAGAGATTTAGGGTCTGTTTTTTGGGGAACCTCTCCTATGGCACTACTTTCCATTGGCTTATATGATGTTTCAGTGAAAGCAATGTAACATTCACTACTACATGAAAAATTCTTCACAGTTGATAGAAGTGACTAGAAGAAAAGAACTGAATGACCTAAGTACTATAATCTGGTAAACTGGGGACATTTGGAAACACATTTTCAGTTATCAGTAGGAATCTGTTTTAGAAGCATTCAGAGAAACGTGTTTTCTCAGAACAGAGGATGGAATTTCTGCTGAATGAATGTAGCAATCCCTCAGATGAACTGGAAATGAAGATGGTACATTTTTTTTTTTTTTAAAGATTTTATTTTTTCCTTTTTCTCCCCAAAGCCCCCCGGTACATAGTTGTGTATTCTTCGTTGTGGGTTCTTCTAGTTGTGGTATGTGGGACGCTGCCTCAGCGTGATCTGATGAGCAGTGCCATGTCCGCGCCCAGGATTCGAACTGACGAAACACTGGGCCGCCTGCAGCGGAGCGCGCGAACTTAACCACTCGGCCACGGGGCCAGCCCCGAAGATGGTACATTTTGTAGTAGCATTTAATTAGCTATGGTGTATGCACATTCTGAATAAAAGTGAGGATTTGTCAGAGAAATACTTCACCATCAGAAAAAAATAGGAGGAAAGAAATACTATATGTAGCATATTAATCAAAATATTAAAATATTTATGGTGGAATAACTCTAACTTAGCTATATGGAAATGTACAAATACATGACAACTTGGGGTCTGGCAGTGAAGTGGGATGAAGAGAAAGAGGGTTAAATTAAATCTACATCCTTTCCATGACAATCTTGTCTCGACCAGGGCTATTGAAATGGTAGATCATTTCTGTACTTGCTGAAGTGGCAAAGAAATAAGCAGATTATTAGAAATTCCATATAAAGAATCCTGGATTCTGGGACACTTCAGCACCTGCCTCCTGCTCAATTTGGGAATCTCTAAGGAAGCAGCTCAGTTATGCCACCTAAGCATTGTTTCAGTCATAGACTATGCAACTGTCATTTGTTATATAAATGAGTTCCATCATTGGGACGGCAAAAGGTCCCCATTAAAGAATTAGAAACTCATAAATCAGCATTACATGTCTTCAAAATTTGTTTACTCAGATCACACACACCCCCAAAAAATCATTGCATTTTTGCTTCTCTAAGGAGTACAGAATAAACTCACTAGCCATTATAAACTGGTTAGTCACAAACAGCTGTGCATTATATAACTCTGTATATGAACCAGAGGACGCCGTCTCTAGGAGCTCAGCGGATCATTAACCATGCTTAAGGTTTGGGGGTGTACTGATGAACATGTTTGTGCTAATAAATATAATCTATTGAATTAATGCCCTACAGCTGAAGTTCGACTTTCTTTCATTCTTATTGATAGTGAAGAGAAAAATCACAGCTTTATGAAAAGCATTTGCATGTGAATTCGCTCTATAAATATGAGCAGTGACATTTTATTTATAATAGATCTGTTCGATATACATGCATTGTACTATATTAAACCTCAGATCTACCCAAATTGAAGTGATATAAAGGTCTATAACTTATATTAGTCATTGACTTAATTGTTTTGGGGGGGGGGGTGGGGATGAGGAAGTTCTCCCTAAGCTAACATCCATTGCCAATCTTCCTCTTTTTTTTTTCCGTTGAGGAAGATTAGCCCTGAGCTAACATCTGTGCCAGTCTCCCTCTATTTTGTATGTGGGATGCCTCCACAGCATGGCTAATGAGTGGAATAGGTCCGTACCTGGGATCCGAACCTGCAAATCCCAGCTGCTGAAGCAGAGTGCACAGAACTGTAACCACTCGTCCACAGGGTTGCCCCCAAATTAATTTTTTATATCAAATTAGAAGGAGTAATCAGATGCTTATTCTTGAATCAACAATGGCTAAATTAATGTTGTTAGCTGTAATGCTAACCCGGCAAGAAATTATGATTGGGGACATATAAATCCATGTCTATTGCTAAAAAAGAAAAGTAAAACACAGATCATTGAAAATAAAGCATTAGCTTCAAACTTCAGACAAAATTCAGCTAGTAAGAATGACAGCAAATTTTATAATTACCTGATTATATGATCTCATTCACAGCCCTAATATTTGGACTTTACTTTTTCTTCCAGGGCATTGCCTTTGAAAGACCATGATTTGCAAGAAATTCATTCAAGAGGAATATATTTGCAGCCCCCATTATGTGTCTAGCATGATGTTTTCATGGGAGATACTAAGGTGATTAAGACAATATCTTGCCCTCAAGAAGCTTCCAGTCTGGAGGAGAAAAGATAAGTGAAGAAATAATGGCAGTAAAAATAAGGATAAGTACTATCATAAAGGCACAGATTTTTATGATAGCACAGACAAGTGGAGGACCAATTCTGCCAAGGTCAAGGGAAGGTGTAGCCAAGATTAAGATATGTGAAAGGGAGAATAAGTATAATTTTTCCAGACAGTCAAGATGTGGAAGGGAATTCCAGATGAAGGAGCACAAGGGCTAAGTCATGGAGACATAAAGTATATGGCAAATTCTAGAATGAACCCTGGGAAAGTGGGTGAAAGGTGAGGCTGGAAAGGAAACCTGAAGTCTGTATTGAAGTACAATAATATCTATTCTCCTATATTATATGTCTATTTTCAATTTTTCATAGCCTTTATATTAAAAATAGCATTTCAAACAATGAATTAGTAATGACAGCTCCAAATCAACCTGGTCACCAAATTTCAAAAAAAGTGTCAATCAGCTTCAGAATTGCTTGATCTCTGTGCATCTCTTTAAGACACAATGTGTCATAGAATTTCCCAGAGTTGAGAATTAGGAGATCTGAGTCCCTCGTGTAGACTAGACAAATCATTTCACTTCACTGCATGTCAGCTTTTTACTCATCAGGAAAATGATGGTTGAGATTCAATTTTGCCTTAAGGTCTCTTGCAGCTCCAAGTGTCTGATTCCTATTGAACTGAGTTTCAACCCTAAAAGAAAATCCATTAGAGAGAAATTGTTTTTCTAAAAAGGAGAAAGGCAAGTTAAGTGAAAGTACAACAGGCAAGGATTCAGAGGTCAAATGGAGAACACACCGAATATGAGTTGAAAATGGGATAACTCCTTAAAAAGTTAACAATTTCTGTTAAATGGCAAATCCTGCTGTTCCCAAAGGCTGCATGTAGGAAGTTCTTTGAAGGTCATTTGAAGTATATTTGCAAATTTCCCTTTCATCTGGCGATGAAAATATGTGTAGCATCTAAACTCTCTTTTGGGGGATTTTGATTAAACAAGATTGCTAAATGTTGATAACACATTCTTGTAAAAGGCAACACAGGATAAGAGAAATGACATTGACTTTGGAATCAGATACACCTGTCTTTCTATCCTGACTCTATGACACCTCAGTTGCACAGCCTTGGGTAAACACTACACCTTCTTTGTAGGCCTCATTTCCTTGATATGCAATAATGGGATAAAAATGTTGAAACCACCTCATAGAATTGTAGTGAGGAATAAAAGGGACAGTTTATGTAATACACTAACATTCCCGACAAAGGAGTGGGCACTTGAAAAATACTAATTCATAATGATGGCTGCATCATACACTGTCCATGGTACTGTATTAGGCTTCATCCTAAATTACTGATAAGTCTCTTCTTTAAATGATGCCTAGTTTGGGCTCTTCAAAAATAATTTTAAAAGTTGAAATTTCAAAACACTGATAAGTTTAGAGACAAGCCAAAAATATTTTTCTCCTGTCCTCCATTTTTTTTTCAAAACAATGTCATATAACTTCAGGTATTTATTATTACTGATTTTAAGACTCTGCTTGTGAGAGATGCACATATATTGATCTGAATATTTACTCATCTTTTCTAGTTGCAAACAGGATTTTTCTCACAATTGATTCTTTATTTCAAAGGAGGAATATATTCTAACATCTTTCTTTTTTAAAAAAGTTAAATATCAGGGCTTCAGGATAATAAAGCTCTAACATGCTGCCATAAAAATCATAGACAAAGACAGAATTGCTCATAGATTTGATATTGCACAAAACTTTCTTCGGTAGAGTATTTAATTCATGAGCAATCAGTCATGATTTGGAAGAGATTATTCTTTTGGTTCCATATGTGGGAACAATTTAATCAACTCCTAATTATCTGAACTGTTATTAAAGAGAGATATGTATGTATAATATTAATCTTAAAAGATGACTATTCAAAATATCATAGGTGTAAAAGAATATCTTTTCTGTCATTTTTGAGTAACCAGTATGTTCAAGGTACCATAAAAGGAGCACAAAGGCATAAGATCCAGTCACCAGCCTAAGAGCTTACCGTTCAATAGGACACATAAGACATTTACTAAAGTTAGGGACAGTGGAAGACAGCGTGATGGAAAGCCTATGAATGGAATTGGTAATAAATGCTATGAGATACCAGAGGAAGGAGAGATCCTGTCAGGCTGTGTGATCAATACAGTCTTCCTGAGTGTGATGGGGCTTGAACTTGGTCTGAAATGATGGGTAGGATTTTGACAGATGGTGAGGATAAGAAGTGGCAAGCAATACAGGATAACTGGATAGCGGAAGCTACTTCATGACTATGTGGAGAACCATAAATAATGAAAGAAACTTACATCTAAAACCAATGCAGCTGATTAATTAAACTTTCTGGAATTCTCAACATAGGGACCTGTCTAAAGGAACTTGGGACAGTGCCAAGCACTTGTGAGGACTCAAGCGTCCTGATACATAATTTAAGCTACACATTTCACACATAGGAATCATAAGACAAAATACAATATTCCATCATGCACTGAAAAATCTTATTTGCATATCTATTCACTGGCTTGGGGGAGAAAAAGAAATGATTTTCTAGTTATGGAAAAGAGCAAACACATTGGATCATCTAAGGGACATATGCAATATATGTTAAGAGCTTTCTACAAATTCTGCATAACCCTAAATAAGTGGATAAACAGGCATTTGACACTCTACTGAAAACATGCCTTCCCATTGCAGAAACAAATGAGCATATTGCTCTGTAACTTTCTCATCTTTTCTCTTTCTTCCCTAAATTTTTCCTAACTACCACTCGTTAGGCAGGTGTTGCTATGGGGAATCTTAACTAAAGAATTTTCAGAGGAATGTGCTTTCTTTCAGTCGACGGAAAGAAAAAGAAAAACTTTACTTTACAAATAAATATGCACTTCAAAGAAAATCTTTTAAAATTTTCTCTTAAATAGCAGAATCTCTTCTTTTTAACTTTATGTCAGGTTGACATCAAAAGCATAAGATTATCAAGTTGCTTTCCCCATTTGGAGCTACTCAGCTGGCAGTCTCCAATATAGTTTGTCTCAAAGACTTACGAGACAAATAGAAGAGATCTATTTAGGCTAATTTTCTCCTCCAAGGAAAATCTAAGGGAGTCTTGCCCGGACAGAAGACAATGTCCATTAACTTGAGGGCAAGAAAATGAGCGTACCCATGCCTAAATAATCCATCTGTAACCTGCTGTTTTAATTACTGGGAAGTGCAGTAAAAATGACACAAATAACACTGTTATAGCTTAAGAAGGGGAAAAATTATCTTAACTGACCTTGATGGAATTTCTGTCTTAAAACAGATGAGGCATATCAATTTTCACAGGTAGTATTAACTCTGTTCTAATTAGAATTTTTCTTTCCTGAGAAATTTACAGTGAACAATATCATCATGAGAAAGCTTAAAAACAGGTTGACAGATGGATAGAATTATTTACAATGATATTTTTTATTCATTCTGCTCATTATTTTCTTTATTTTGTAGGGGAGGAAGACATTTCCTCTACCTGCTCTGGGTTCTTCTGGCCAGAGAACAAATTAATTTCACATGAG
This sequence comes from Equus przewalskii, assembly GCF_037783145.1. Classification (NCBI taxonomy): domain Eukaryota; kingdom Metazoa; phylum Chordata; class Mammalia; order Perissodactyla; family Equidae; genus Equus; species Equus przewalskii. Next base: position 21,948,694 of record NC_091850.1, read on the forward strand.
ACTGAATAACAGGAGAAAATTACACAAAGCTTTATAAGACGTATACGTGGGAGAGGCTCAGGCAAACTGAGCAGCTCGCCAAAATGGCTGAAGCCCCCACCTTAAATATCATCTTCAGCTAAAGACAAAGGAGGATGTTGGGGGTGGGGGGAGCCAGTTATGGGAGGTTACCAGACAAGTACAGTAAACAAGAGTGAGATTATTATGCAGATTTAAGTCCTTGCCTTCCACCTTGATTAAGAGTTTCTAGAAATAAGGTCACCTCCCCTTCTTCCTGGTACAGAGAGGGAGACAGCTTTATAGATGGAGATTGCCTTTACAAATGTAAATGTCTCTTAACAAAGGGTAAGTAAATTCTACTTTTCAGAGTTTATTTCCTGTCTGTAGTTTTTAAAAGTAACCAGCCCAAAATAATCCTCATGCCAAAGAGATATATCTTGGGGTGGCCAATTCCAGTCCCCCACAATTTCATCTGTTATGACTTTTGCCTTTTTCTTATAAAAAGTTCCTATACATATATATTTTGACCTCTTTTTTACTCAGTGAACACTTAAAATTTCTATCTCCATTTTTTTATGTATGTTGTAAAGGTTTAATGTGTAACATATATCTTGTCACAGCATTATCCAGAAAGAACAAATGATAAATAATAAGAGTATATAAGCCAATAAAAATCGTATTAAGTGGCATCACTTACAATTGGGGGTTGGTGAACTTTTTCTAAACAAATAAATATAATAAATATTTTAGACTATATGGGCCATACAACTTCTGTCTCTACTATTCAATTCCGTTGTAGCACCAAAGCGGCCACAGACAATAAATGGGAGTGGCTGTATTCTAACAAAAGTTTGTTTTTTTTTTTTGGAGGAAGATTAGCCCTGAGCTAACATCCTTGCCCATCTCCCTCTACTTTATATGTGGGACACCTGCCACAGCATGGCTTGATAAGTGGTGCCATGTCCACACCCGGGATCCAAATCTGCAAACCCTGGGCCACTGAAGCAGAATGTGTGAACTTAACTGCTGCGGCACCTGGCTGGTCCCCTAACAAAATTTATTGACAAAACCAGGTAACAGCCTGGATTTGGTGGTGCCAGTAGTAGTTTACCAATCTCAAACATAGATAATTGAAACTCAGCTTGTAGATGTAAAACTCCCTTAGAAATTAAAACATGCTATGAGCACTGGGAAAAAAGTTCAAATTTAAAAGGTTTTCTTTATTAACAATGAAGCTCAATGCAGTATTGGCTCATTTTCTTACAGTGCTTTTTATGTGTTTTTCTTGTGAATAGAAGAACCTTACCAAGCTGCAAAGGCTTCTTCAACCTGTTTAAATGTGTCCTTACCCAACGTCGGGTTAAGGCGTCAGGGAGGAACTAGAAGCTGAGACCGCATCAACTTGCTGTCTGGCAGATGTAAACGTTATAGTCTCTTTATTCAACATCAACATCTCAAATGCATAAAGTCTGCAAATGAGGTTCTTCAAAAAACACTGGTTAACAAGTACAGTGATACTAAAGAGAAAGTAAGTCTATTTCAAAGCCCCAGAAGTGACAGTACACATCACGGAGCTCTGCTGTGAGCTCTCTGTTGAAGGTTGAGTCCACTTATTCACCCACTGCTGCACCCCCAAGGAACAGAATGGGCGGGGTTGGCTTCCTCAGAAAGAGGTACTGATAGATCAGATCAAACGTGTTAAATCTGTATTTGTATTTTCATGGCTTGGAGCCTATCAGAACAAAAGGGATATTTCCCTTCTTCCCATCTCAAGCATTAGCAACACTAAAGACCCTGCCAGAGATAACTATTACTCTCCTTTCAACGGGTACTTAATCTAGTAGTAACAAAACATATTTCCCTTTGAAAGAAGAGCTTTAAGTGAGAGCACAAAGATACAACCAAATGGCTTAAATAAATTTTAGCAAAGATTTTTGTTTAAAAGGCATATCAGATACCGGGAAGCAATGGGAAATCTATTTCTTTAGTATCATAAAATATAAAATATATAGGATAATAGTAAGCTAATGATATATAGATTATCTATATTAAAACACCTTGATTTGAAATTAAACTATCTTCCTTAAATTTAAAAAAATGGAGCCAATATTTATTTATAAATATTTACACGATTTATATTTATTTATATGGTTTATGTTTTTATATGATTTACTTATATGTTTATTTATATTTATTTATAATATATGTTATTTATATGATTATTTCAGTATTCATTTATCTCCCTACAGCTCTTCCTTCTTTCATTTATTCAACACAAATGTACTCACTGAGCCAAGTGCTCAGGATCTCATGGTAAACACATAAAGGCCTGGCCATTCACAGCTCAGTGAAGAATCAGATGTGCAAAGAGGTAACTACTGTAAAAGAAATGAGTCTTCTTGTTATACTGTAATTTCTTCAGTGTGGTAATTGTCTTGTTGCATATACAGTCAGGGAGGTGACAGGAGAAAAGGAAGATGATGTGCAGGTTGAGGAAACAACTTATGCAAAGGCCTGGAGATTTCTCTAAAATGTCAAGTTATGGAAAATGATGGAAGTTTGGTATGGAGCAAAGTGGAACAAGGAAAGAAAATGGCCTGGGAGGTCAGTGGAAACCCGTCATGAGTGGTCTCCTGGAGAGCCTGCTCAGAAGTCAGACAGTGAGAAGTCAAGGGAATGATTGAATCAGGCCCAGAAAAGTCATAAAACAGGCAAGGAGACTGGTTAGGCGTTTCCAGTCTGTTTTATTTCCTATTTACGTTTAAATATAGATATTCCTATTGAATCCTGCAAAGAGCAGGAACTGAAAGCCTCAAACTCTAGAATCCAACATTTTCTTTCAACACTTGTACACTCGCAAAAGCAAAGACAATAGCAACTATGTTACTAGAGGACTAGCAAATGTCTATGAACATAACTGTTGAATTGTGTAAGTCCTTTAGGGCAACAATATTATGACCATAAAATAAAATTCAAATGTATTGTTTTCTTTCTATTTTGAACGGTTTTCTTTCATGCTTCCCATTTCCTGCCTTATAAAACATTTAAACACACAAACACTTCACTGATCACACCTATGCTAACCAGTGTTCTCCCTTCTCCAAGTCAGCCATGCTTCATTCTCTCCTGCTCCCTTCTCACCAGACGAAAAGAAATGAAACACGCCAACCTATAGCAAGTGGGGAAAGGGGACGAAAAAGTTCATGAGAAAACAAAAATGAAGGGCTACGTAATAAAAAGAACACAATTCTAAAATTGTTTTCCAGATCATCGTGTGAGTTGATTTTTAAAATTTTGTTGGGACACTGATTAGGGAATCTCCAGTTATTTTTTATGGTTAATGATTAAAATAACAAATAAGAACTAAGAATGTCTCAGTGTTAGCCCTTTCTTCACTGTCAATATAAAACAATCAAGGATGTTTTTCCTGATTTCATTTTACATGTACCAAGTAAAACTGTTAGCTTGTGTTACAGATCCCAGCATATTTCTCCATCCACTTCCCATCACTCTCTAATATGTTATATTCTCTTCTGCCTTGGGGCTTTGCTTTGCTCATGGTCTTTCTCATCCATAAAATATTGCCCTCCCTCCACCACCTTTCACGACAGGAGTGCCCTTTTGTCTTTCAACACTTACTTCATGTACCTGTTTCTTGGTGAAATCTTCTGATTCTCCCTGAGTTAGGTATCTACCCTTGGAGTCCCATTACCTTTATTATCATCTTTCTAATGTGGCATTTATAAGACTGAATTGTAATTCTTTGACTTTTTCCTGCACTAAACTGAATTTCTTGAGAAGAGTGATCATGTGTGATGGCAATGTTTATTTATGCCGACACTAAGTAAAATGGCAGACATCTCGTAGGCCCTCAGTAAATATTGAATAATTAATTACCATAAAAATACCAAGTACCAATGAAATCAGACAATTGTTACTCAAATTATTATGCAGATTATAGGATCTATTAGTTCACCAAAAATCATTTTCTTTCTTTTTCAGAATCCAAACAGGGAACTGTTTTTCTAAGTTGATATAAGGCCTTGGCTTAGCTTTGCCTCCCAATGGTTTAGGATAAGTCAAAGAAATCAGCCCACATTGTCTCTTAACCTTTAAATTTAAAAGTAAATTCAAATATTTTACATATTTACAATATATACATAATACATTCATAAATATATGTGAATAATAGTGGATTTCCACTTTTATGTAATGTTGATAAGAAGTTTCTAATCATTCAAATTAGCATCAGAAGCTCCCTAGCACAAACTAAAATGATTAGGCAATGAATCAAAATAAAAGAGAAAATGATACATTTTTAACTGTTCCCGTTTGAGGGTTTGGTTATTAGTTTTTGTTTTCTTGGCCTGAATTCTACATGGCAGAAATGTTTAGCCTGAAGGCTACAGAAGACTAATAATTACCTAAGCTCTTGAGTAAATTACCTGCTAAGAATTTCTGTCAGCTTTCTCCTTAGAGATTTTCCCTCCTCAGCTGGTGGAGATGCAGCTATTACAGGTCCTTTGAAGACCTCTGGTGGTAAAAGGGAAGCATTGTTCACCTCCCACATCACAATTCATGAAGTTAAATGTTCTCTTGATGCACTTCCTTTCTGATCTTTAACTTCTATTTTGCACGGGAATAATTCACAAACTCATAAAGTTTCTCAAGATATGTACTTCTGTTCTAATAATTACTTGAGTCTTAATGTTTTCAACTATAAATTGAGCAAACAACATCAACAAGAATGAAAACCTAAGCAACTAATCATAGGGACGACATCAACAAGAATGAAAACCTAAGCAACTAATCATAGGGACGATGTGCTACCGTGTGAGACAGCTTCAACGTTTGAAGATTTAACATAAAAAGAAAAGGCAAATTTATTCTATATTGCTCCTAATATAGAAGTTGGACAAGAAAAGGAGACGGTTTTCTAGTTCAATATAACAATGCTCTCTGCCAAACATGGCAAGAAATATTCAAAGGGTTGAACTTCTGGGCTGTAGCTGAATAGCCGTTTTGTCAAGGAAGCTACAGAGAGAGGCTTTATACATGACGGAGTGACCTTGCAAGTCTTCTGTCTTCAATATTTGAGAATTTTCCATCTATAATTCAACTCACCCTTGCAAATTCATATTAATAATTTGCTGTTTATATGAGCCATATATGATTATAAACTTTGTTTACATGTAAATTTAGGTAAGTTGCCATCTCAATCTGGGACTCAATTCTCTTCTGTGCAAAAATGAAGAGATGGCGGTTGACTAAAATTCTGAGCATCAGAAGCTGTGTATAATGCCATGCTCATTGAACTTGAAATAGTCCTAGTTTTGAGTTCTAGCTCTGACATAAATAGCTTTCCTTGGGTCACACAAATTAACTTCCATGAGGTTCAAATACCTTGTCTACAATATGGGAGACATCTCTTAACCCAAACACCTGTTTATTGCTTCAATTCCCTCCTATCCTGCAAACATGGAATTGCTCTAAGTGATTGCTGCAAAATTATTTTTAATATATCACTGAAATCTGTCTTCCTGCAATTTTTATCTATTAGCATAGAAGACAAACGACGTCTCCTTTTCTGTTTCCCGTCTCTTTAAATGCTTAAGAAATCGCTTACGCTTTTCCTAGTTATCTAAAATTCCTTCCACTCTCCTCATGTGATATAGCTTCAAGTTTTCTTACAAGTCTCATGTTTGTCATATGAGCTGACTCCAGTAGGGCTGATATAAATTTAAAATAGAGCATAAAGTGAGATGAGAGCTTTCTTCTTTAATAGTCTTAAAACCTCATCCACCTTGAATGGTCCAACTGAAATAAGAAGAAAATGGAACAGGAATAGAGAACCTTTGAAAATTCATTTCAGCCTCACATCACAATTGCTTGAGTCTTCCAAGTAGAGTCTCCATTGCTAAAATCTGAGTTAAAAGGGGCAACTTAGGTCATAAATGCAAAATGAACGTACAGGTTCACTTCACATGTTGTCGGTGGCCTGGAAAACTTCTTGTAAAATCATTTCTATGGAAAAGTAAATTTCCCAAGGTTTTGCTCATTTAGAAGTTTCCAGAAGTGAAGTAAAAAGGTCATATTTTTTAACCTTCTGCATACAGAGTGTCTCCCCTGTATTACAATATTTTACTATAGATATCTATGTTTCATTTGAATTTTGTTTATTCCACTATTATTTACCCATAAATTCTCCCTCTGACAAGCTAAAACTTTGATGTTAACTTCATAATCCTAATTTCATGGTACAGACAATATCATTAGTGAATGGATAATTACAGAATACAGGCTAAAACTAGATTATAAGATGAGATTCTAGAGAAAATGTGATAGAGTCATGAAAAGGCCATTGATGACTTTAAGAGGGAATATTTAGGTCTTCTGGGCAAGATTCACTATCCATAGGTTGTTTCCCAGAAATAGTCATTTGGTGCCACATTAACAAAGAAGATAAAATATGTCTCTAAAAAGGCCAATTAAAAAGTTCAATCAATGTAAATATCAAAAACTTTCATTCTAGGGTAAAAAACAGATAACCAACATTACAGTTAGGACTCTGTCTTGAGTCCTCATACAAGAAAGACAACAGAGAGTAGAGCTTGAATTGAAAACTCAGTTTGGGAAGAGTAACCTTTCTGCAACTTAGTTGCCTGATTTGTGCTAAACACGCTTACCTTGAAGAGTTTCTGTGAAGATTAAAAGAGACAACATATGTAAGTTTGCCATAACATCATAGTTATTATTCTTTGCACCTTCTACCATCTCCTCCAACTAGAAAACACCCCATGAAACTCTTCACATTTTCCCTTTGGCGTGGTTCAAACTTTGAACCAGTAACCATCAACTGTTTGGCTTTCTCAGTCCTGAGAGAGAATGTCTATGTTCCTTCTGGCTTCCTGGGTAAAGTCGGTTTGGGCATGCTGCTTCCCACAGCCTCTTGGTTCCTTCTTTAACAGATGGTTCTGGCAGTGCCGGTCTTGTGGTTATACTCCTGGAGGGCTAAGCATCCAAGAGGGATTATTATGTATTGCAGGACTTCCACCATCTGGCTTCTCAGCTGTTCCTACCTAGGAGCCTCTTGTCCAGCCTTGGCTGGTTTCCAGGCCCCAGGTCCTACTCCTCTGCGAGTGATAAGTGAGTCTCTTGCTACTCAAGAGTTTTCAGCTGAGCTTCTCTGCCTTAATCTGCGTTATCTACTGCTTGCTCACAGCCTCTGGAGCAGTGTTTCTCAAACTTTATTGATTGTTAGAATCATCTGGGCACCTAATTAAATGTGAAGATTTCCAGGATCCTCCTCTAGATATTTGTCAGCAGTAGGTCAGGGGTAACCCCAGGGGTCTGATCTTATTAACAATGATCCCCAATGAGACTTATGACTAGCAAGTTTGAGAATCATCACTCTAGAAAAATATTTGTCACAGTAGAGTCTGTGGAACACCTGCAGAAACATCTGCCAGGAAGAGTACTAAAAATCTAGATACCTGGACTCCATCCCATGTTTATAAATGTGGACATCCGGCTAGACTCGCTAAGATGATATTCTCAGTTCCTGGAAGAGCACCCATCACAATAGTAGCAGAAGAGAAACTGTCTAGGGAAAAGAATATTCTAACACTCAAGCCTAGAGACGATGGTGACTGGCAGTAGAAATGGTACGAAATGAACAGAGTTTGCCATACTTCTTAAAAATATACACAAAACATTTGATTTTGATTAAATATGTAAAATACATTTTTTTCTTCCTTCATATTAATGTCATTGGTAGATGCCATCTTTATTTTATTTTCCTAATTGCAGGATATCCTTTACAAGTAAAGTTTTATTTTAGTCTTCATTTTTCAAAATAAAGTTATGCTCAGAATTAAAATTAGATGAGATACTGAAAATAAAAAGGAACTATTCTCACCACAATGGGTAATATTTACAAGAACTACTTGCGCTAAACAAATCAACAAACATCGTAAGTATTATAAGTTGGGTAAATATCAGCAAAAAAATAAGGTACAAATGATAAATTTGAGAATAGCGCATGTCTCAGTTTCACATATGAGAAATAAATATTGTTTACTGATCAAAAAAGTCTGAGTAAACAGACTTTGTTTAAAGCAGAATAAATAGCACTGTTCAAAAATCGCGATCATCTAACTACTATCTCCTCAAAATTAGCATTTTATTATACTACCAGTGATTGCCTTTCCTACAAGCAAATGTAATGATTCAGGAATGAATATAGCAATTTTGCTATTATTATTCAGATAATGTTGAAAAATCTGTTATGTTAAAACTTAAAGATCTTGAATCTTCCTCACCAAAAAAAATATCTAACTAACATAAAAGGACAAAAGATATGGATCATCAGTTCACAGAAAAAGAAATACAAATGACTCTTAACCATATGCAAGATTTTGCAACCCAGCACATAAAAGAAATGCAAATTAAAACTTGCTGAGATACCGTTTTTCCCCTGTGACATGATGACAAACTCCCAAAGTTTGATGGCACACTATTGGTGGAACTGTGTGGAAATAGACACTGTCGTTTATTGTTGCCACATCCATATGTGAATATCATCCAGCTATAAAAAAGACAACCAAGGAGGCTCATTTCTGATCCAGAACAATCAAAGAGATAAATTGATTTAAAAAAAAGTAAGGTGATGAGCAGTAAGTCTGGAATGCTACCATTAGTGTTTCTAAAAAACATTGCCGTGAGGGAATGTGGAGGAAGAATGTACATCCTGTGCACATATATTTGGTTGTATGTGCATGACCTCTCTGAAAAGAAAAAAAAGAGGTAACGTTGGTTGTCTCTAGAGAACTGGGGAAATTGGGACCAGGGGCGAAGCGAGGCTTCGCTGTGTGTCCTTGATATCTTTCATATTTTGTGCCTTATAAATGTTTTACTTTTCTAAGTCGAATACGTAAATACTTTTTTAAATACCTTTGTCACTAGGCAAAGAACCAACTCTTTTACTGGCTCCCGATACCTAAAGAATAGTGACTATATACTTCATTTTTCTTAAATCAAAATTATACATGTGTGGGGTTACAGACAATAGCTTCCTGCCAACACCCCTCCATTTCTCCTCATCTTCACTAGCCAGAAAGATTGAGTTCTTCCCTTGTTTAGCACCTTCTTCTGGTCCTTATTTCCATGCTGGTAAATAAATGTTTGCATGGCTGAAAAAAGAAAAAAAAAAAACTTAAAGATCTTGATAAAAATGTTTCTAAGATGTTCTACAAAAAAAAAAAAACCCCTAACTATACTGCACACATATAAAGGCTTCTCTTTGGATTATGGAGACAGATGCAACTATTAGAGTCAATTCTTATTTATGGCTTCAGCTCTCAGCTTCATGGTTTGTCTGATTATGTCTAATAAAAATGACTCATTTTATAATAGGTGCTAAACATTGCTAAAACATTGTAGATTTATATTTATTAGACTAAGGTTGAGAAATATTTATAACTCATGCATCAGGCCTGACATTGTGAGATTCTGCAGAATACCATCATTACCTTCATTAACTTCATTTATATCCTTTAATCCAAATGATCAGGTTATCCATTGGCATACGTGTTTGGGAAGGAAGTTATTACACTTTTCTTATTTACTCAAAATTAAGTCTTTATTATAATAACTACACGTGGATATTTCTAATCTCCAAATAGAATGAGAATAGACATTATGCTACTTGAGAAGACACAAGGAAAAGATTTAAAGAAATATAAAATTTTAAATATAAAAAGTTCTCCTTTTAATTAATCCTGAAATATACTTAATAAAACATATTGTATTTTCAAAGATTACACAAAATTGGAAAAATAACTATTATCCTAATTTTCAAATGAAAAATTGGAAATTCAGAGAAGTTAGATGTCTAGTCAGAGATCACATTCTTAAGGAGGGGCAGGGCTGGAACTTCCACTCAGGTCTTCTGGCGCCAAAAGCATAGGATTATACCTTAGGGAAAAATTCATGGCTACTACAGACATGTTGAAAAAAACACATAGACTCCGAATCCCATTGTTACATAGTCTACATATGTCCTTCAACAATTTAGTGAGTTTCAGGGCTTCCAACAGCCTCACAATAGGTTCAATATCTGCAGCCTTTTTTTTTCTCCTCCTTTCGATATTTAGCTTCATACTGTAGACCAACGTGACCCAAGAGAACTGTCTACCACGATGGAAGTGTTCTACATCTGCACTATCCAAATGGCAGCTAACAGCCTCATGGGATTATTAAGAACTTGAAAAGTGACTAATAAGACTCAGAAACTGAATTCTCAATTTTATTTAATATTAACTGATTGTAATTTAATTTGCCTCATGTGGCTAATGGCCATCATATTGGACAGTGCAGCTATAAACAATACAGTGTTATAGCTCTATATTTTGAGACCTGTTTCTTCTAATGTACAACAATGGGAGATAAAAATGTAAAACTAAGTAAAAGAAGATTAAAGAAAGAACTGAGAGCTGAAATGAGACAGCCATCTCTGTAGTACAGGAATGGAGTCAAAACATGGCACCACAGCAAAACTACGATTACGTGCCAGCCAAGTTTGGGGTCTGCAAGAAGGCAGGGTCAGCTGGGAATTCCCAACTCAGAAAGCAAGAGAGGGGCCGGCTCCATGGCCGAGTGGTTAAGTTCACGTGCTGCGCTGTGGCGGCCCAGGGTTCGGATCCTGGGCGCAGACATGGCACCGCTCGTCAGGCCACGTTGAGGCGGGGTCCCACATCCCACAACTAGAGGGACATGCAACTAAGATGTACAAATGTGTACAGGGGGGTTTGGGGAGATAAAGCAGAAAAAAAAAAAAAGATTGGTAACAGTTGTTAGCCCAGGTGCCAATCTTTAAAAAAAAACAAAGGGAAGATTGGCAGCAGTTGTTAGCCCAGGTGCCAATCTTTAAAAAAAAAAAAAAGAAAGTAAGAGAAAGTAGTGATCCATGCCAACTTGGACAATAAGACAAATTTCATCATACTCAAGGTTTGGTCAATTGTCCCAATCTGTGACCAGACTCTGTCTGGGGTTAAAGCTTAGATTAAACAGGAAAATAGAAGCAAGCAAATAAAATGGCCCAAAGATCAGGACAAGCGCCATATTATCAATTAGCTTAGTGACTAGACTTTCCATGTTGCAGTATCTCTGAAGAACAGGAGCCCTGACTTACAAGTACAAGACATAGTTCTGGTCTGGGAGTTCTGGAGAATTTGGGTGAAAACAATTGTAAAATGGCTAATAAGAAGGGAGTAAAAGCAGGTAAGATAGAAATAAAAACTTCCACTCAATATAAGTCTATAAATAATGGATAGGCAGATAGACTATTCATTAGGCTATAACACTGAAAAGTGGCTAAACACTAAACAACACTAAAAAATAGCTGAAAAATTAATTCCAGATAAAATGAAAACAAGGCAATCTGAAAATTTTTATAAATAGTATGTTTAGCATCCTCACAGAGCATGAGGAAGAGAAAGCATTCATCAAAAAGAACAAGAAATTATGAAGCAAACATAAAAAGATGATGCAAGAATGGGTAAATTTAAAGTGCAAATTAGAAACCTAGGAAATGATCAAATAAATTCATTGAAATTGAAAACTTATAAATGAGGTAAATACCAATCTGAAGTATTGTGAAGAAAAGATTAGTAAATTCAAAGATAACGTGGAAAAATTCATGCAAAATGTAGACTAAAGAGATAAAATAGACATTTTAAAAATCAGGTCAAAGACAATAGCTTGGAAAGTTTCAGCATACATATAACAGTAATTAAAAAAATAATTAAGTAAGAACATAAAATGACATATATAAATTAAAAAAAACAGTAACCACAGCAAATAAAATCTAGTTGGATACTTCCTTCAATAGATGCATCTTAAAAGTGATGTGGGGGGGTTGAACAGTGAAGTTTGTTAAATATTCTCCAAGAATATATTCTTATATTATATTAATTATATTATATTAATATAAGAATATTCTCCAAGAATAACCAACAATAACTAACACAATAAAAATGGAATTGCAAGCAAAGTTTACTAGTAAAGAGGGAATTCATATAATGAAAATAATAAAATAACACTAGGAAAAAATCATTTACATGTAAGCACATAAAAGCATTGCCTTAAAATATGTAAAATAACAATTACAAGTTTACGAGAAATTGATGGATTTCACAATTATAATTGGAGATTTAAATATATTTCTTTAATGAGTAAATAGATTGAGTCAAACAATTACTAACAACAGAGAAGTGTTAAAGCACACAATAAACTCAATTACACAGACATTCAATTAAGAAGCTTACACCTAACAAATAATCTTTTCAAGCTTGCACGAAACATTTTCAATATTCATCTGCACTATCAAAAGATGATTTATATTCACTTAGAAATTATCAAAAGAAAGACTTGAGCTTAATCTTTTCTTTGCTCAGCTCATCAATAAAACAAAAACTATTCTGACAAATAATGCTGCTCTTTTCTGTTGATCCTGGCAATTTTAATTTTTCCCTCATTAGAAAATACTAACTTTTACAGAATCTGCTTCTATTTTGAAGATACGGTGGAGGGAAAAAAAAGACTATCTTGCAGGGAGAAAATGCTCATTACAATCTAGGTGCTTATTCTAACAAAATCCAGACACTGACCCAAATTTCCCCAAGGATACTTGATTCCTCTCTATAGTCGGTATATGACTGACTAAAAGAAAATATGTTACCAAAGTAACCAGGGGTTTTTAGTATCATCTAAAGCTGTGTAATTGTTAATTACCAACACCATCTTCTTTAAGAAATGACTCATTGTGATGAGAGGTAGAATAGCTTCGATGCTGATGAGTTGGTACTTGGTTGGTTGGTTGGTTGGCTATTTTTTTTTAATCTTTTTGCAAAGACAATTTATGTTGGGGACATAATTTGTCTACAATTAGACATTAGGTTGGGACTAAAATAAATTTTCAGTATACCATTCAAGTATTGTACCTTTCATAATTCATTCCTGTATAACCAAAAGATGCTTAACTATACTTAGTCTAATCACTCTCTGATGTTTAATTTATTTTCAGTTGCAGACATAATCACATTTTGAAATTAATTGACAATGTAGTGATATAAAAGAGTCTATCTGAAGCTTGCTAGCTTCTTAACTTACTTTTTTTCTTATTATTCTGGTACAGAGGGACGTACATGTAACCTAAACTAATTGTGACTTGTTCATTACATTTATACTAAACAATTTTGCTCAGTCAGTGTGCACACATTTATTTCTAATTAGATTTTCATTTTAATCATGTTGGGTCCCAATCGATTTGAAGTCTGCTGAAAATCCTAAACAGGCATTCTGTAGAACAGTATGCAATTATAGCACAATTAGCATAACGATATTGGGCAACAAATATGTCCATCAGTGTATTTTTATCTAAGGATTTTCTTCTAGACTTGGACTTGCCTTGCTCCTCACTCGATTTTTCTGTGTGCAGGAGTTATAGGGCTGCACCTCAGTCCCTGTGCTTTGGCTCCCTCTATCTGCTCTTAAGCACCCTTACTCCATGCCTTGCTAACATGTCAAAACCTGTGGCCTGTCTTGTGTGAAATCATTAGACCATGGCAAGCAGTCAGTTACTGTTGCCTGAATCACCTGCGACACCTGCTGAACAGGCCGATCCTCCTCAGCAACCTGCAATCTCCATTCCTCCTTTCATTGGCTACCGCTAAAATTCCTCCTGGACCTCTCACCTGCCATGCTACTTCTGTCTACTTGCCAGGCCTGGCAACCTCCAATACCACCTGAGACCCAGTGCTGACAGGAGTCTGTTCCATCTGCTTTGTCAGAGAAAACAGCACAGAGGATTTTTGTTTTGGGGGCTTTTTAAGAATTGGTTCTTATTTTTAGGGATTTCTCATTGTATTCTCCCAAAGAAAGCTGTGTTCAATAAAGAAGAAGCAGGCGGAAGAAGAGAGGGTAGAAGAGGAGGAAGAGGAAGAGACAGAGAAACTAGAAGGAAAAGTTATGTTAAAGGCCGTTTGTCATTAGAGGTGAACTTATAGAGAAAGAATTTTCTCTGAAAAAGATGTTAGAAGTAAACTCTGAATTGAAACTTCCCTTTTGCATAGTTAGTGAATGATCCTACTCTACTTGAGGCAAAAAAGAAATGAGATATCATAATTTTCCCCTAGCAGTTCAAGGAGCTTGCATTGTTTACTCATGATTTATTAATGAAGGGATCAATAGCACTTTCTCTCTTTCCAGCTATTATTTCAACAAATAACAATGTAACCTTGCTTGGATTCAGTGTCCTAGACACAAAAGGAAATGCAATTTATCAGTCTACCTGTCATCGACATTGTGTCCCAGACTGGTCCTTTTGTGGACAGATGGCAGAGTCCGTGAGGTACAGAACTGGTTCCCACTATTTTTTTTGTTGGAATTTGCTTTCTACCTCACATGACAATATTCCCCCTCAGGTGTTTAGCAAAAAATATAATCACATATACTTCAACTTAGGAAATCTGTTTTTGTATAACGTTTGCCATTTAGTTAAGGTTACATTGCTTTATATATAACTTTCCAGATAATGGTTTGAAAAATCATTAATAAATATCTATTTTTAAAGGACTAACTCAATTACATCTAATATTATTTCTCTGAATAATATAGTCCTACACTCCATAATAAGAATTTTGTCAATTTCCATTACTATCTCTGGATAACTCCACTTGGCTTCATTTGAGAAAAATTTTCTTTTCAAATTTATTGTTAGGTTCTGTTTTCCAAAAGATCTGAAATTTCTTGAATAACATATAGAGTCATAGGGAAATGCAACATGTCAGTGATAGAAATGGGAAGACTGTGCAAAAAATAATGAAAGATTAGGGATTCTTTGACTATCTAACCATAGAGAAATGAAGGAATAAATAATGGCATATCAGCCCAATGAAATATTTTACAGATATTTAAAACTATACCTGTGATAAATTTATAATATAGGGAAAATATTATGTTTACTGGTGAAAAAACAAACAAAAACAGAGTTTGATATTGCTTATACACATCTATGAAAATCCCTGCAATTAGGCATGGATAAAACATTTCCTAAAAGGAAATATACTCAAGGTTAAAGGACACTGCCTTTGAATGGTAAAATTTAGACTGATTTTTTTCCTCTTATTTCTTCTTTTTGTATTTTCTAAGTTTTCTATAACACAAAAGCAGAATATATTTAAAAAATAAGAAACTATGCAGCTTTTCTCCTTATTTTTCAGTCAGATCTCCCCAGTATGGCTGTATTAGTTCATAACAATAGCATTTTGTGATCTGCAAAATAACCTCACAAGGTGGGGAAACAAATTCAAAGATCAAATGTTAATTTGTTTTAAATTATCTATGATTTTAGATTCTTCACCATTAGTATAAATAATATAAAGCTAACCTTAAGAAAAAAAGGTAAAATTTGAAAGTCATGTCATTTTCATTTAAATCCAACATGGAGTGCTATGTGGGTACCATGAAAAGTGTTATTTGGAAATAGCTTTTTTTTCAAAGTGCCAACCTACCAAATGAATACATGCTTATAAAAGAAGCCATTTCCAATATTGCTGCATGGGAATATAGCAGATTTAGCTAAGCAATGACTAAACAAGTGATGATTTATATGTTTAATGAATTTACATACAGAATAAGTTACTTTCAGAACAGTAATTTAGCTGAATTTGTTAAATTTCACTTGTATTAAAAAAGAAAAACATTATTACAGCACAGTTAAAGTCTTAGGATATTCTTCTGTGTAAAACATATGACGCCTAATATCATGTGAGCTCTTAATTTAACAATGTGAGAAATAATACAATATGATTACCTACCATTTTCAATCTATCTTAGCCATTTCTAGATATTCACGACCATAACCTGCAACCTAAAGAACGACAGTAATAAAAAAAAGGACTGACAAACCATTGCTCTTAAGAGGATAAAGATTTTCTGGGATAACAAAGATTAGAGTAAATTTTGTTTGGCTTACACAGTTGATGGCCTATTCCAAAGTGCTAGACAAATTCAAGGTAAATCATTGTGATTTTATACAATAAAACAAAAGTAGCACTTTCAAAATAAAGCAAATCTCCCATGAACTGAGTGTGGCACATCTCGGCCTATTTCTGTGACAGAGATTGCCAAAAGGGGAGAAAACATATATCTCATTGTTATTTGAGGACCCGGAGTTCACATTTATTTCTGTATATATTTGCTTGATTTATTTAAAGTAGCAGACCTAAGATAAGGAGTGCATTGTAAACCACATATTATGTAGCCCAGAACTATTCATCTTTGATACTCTGGATGACAGCAGAAAGTAAAATATTATTTATTATGACCATGTTCGGAGAGACCACTAATTAGTACATCATTTCATTTCCCATACTGGCCTGAAGTCTCATTTTCTACTCAAAGTTTCAATCGTCATTCTCCATGTCCTGGGTTTTCTAAAGCTAAATGCAGTCTCAGAGATGTATGGACACTTGATCAGAAAAACATTGATGTATTCCGAGGGAAAATACACAGTTAAGTGTGTGTATGTTGGGATGGGGTTGGGGGACAGAAAGAGAAGTTGGAGAGAAAATTAGATAGCTAGAGATCTAGATAGGTTTAAACTATATGAAAAATATGCATAGGAAAATTAAGGACTGCAAGGAAATATATCAATAATCCTTGAAAATCTTTTAGCAATATTTGGGATCAGAGTAATCAGCTAAATTCTATGTGGTTTAGGCTTTCTTTAATGATTAAGAGCTCCACAATCTAGGAATCTTCATTCTGAACATAAATAACCATCCTTCCTATGAAGCGTAGAAATTAAAGGCGAGTGAGCTTTTGAACTTCCGACTAGAACATGCATTCTAGGAGTTGTTTTACCACACACATACATTCTCTGCATATACTCATTGTCAGTGGATTTGCCTCTTACTCTCAAAGAGAAATACAGAAAATAAAGTCAGTTATTGCAATAGTTTTATTCAACTCATGTGATGACATGTAGGAAGCTAGACCTAAATATCTTACTCAATGGCATATATTAGGTATTCCAAAATATGAATTCTGTGTCCATTAAGACAACTCAGATGCCTTTAGAGTGGGAAATGAAGATATTGAATAAGTAAAGGTTAGGAAGTAATGAAGCAACAGTAAATCCACTGTCACGGTTGGCTACGTAATAAAATTGAATTTCTCAAACTGATTATTGTACCGTATTGTCTCAGGGGGTTATGAGTTTTCTGAACATTTTTAAATTTTGCTTTTTCAGTTGAAATGCTTTAAAACTAATTTTGACAAGATTAAAGGCAAAACCACTCTTTTTCAGTGATAATTACCATACGTAAGACTTTTTAAAAGTATAAGATTTTGGTCTCTTAAGTCAGTGTTTTTCAAACTGATGAACCTTGGAATTTTCAAGGATTAATGAGAAAACATCTAAATATTCACAGGAGGCCTATGAGTCCCAAATTTTTCTGATGGTAAGAATTATCAGATGCATTAAGTATATGACTTTTCCCGCCTCTCCCCTAGGGAGCCGGCAGTCTCAGTGGGGACTACAGAATGTAAAATTAAAAGATTACCCAAGGTAATTCTTATCACCAGGTGAGTTTGGCAAATACTTCAGTAAGCGAAATTGACTCCCAAGTCTAAAGCTCGGAGGAGTTAATGTTCTTCCCAAAGGTCAGGGTCAAGAAGGATAAGTCTGTTTGACTCTATAGCCCCTAATATTTTACTACACCAAATGGAATCTTATTACCACCCACCTCCAAACTCCATCCAGTGCCATAACCATCTAAGCAAATTCAGTAAGTATACCATGGAGCATGGTACTGGTTATTTACACACATTATTGAGAAATTGATGCTCTTGTCTGTGGAATTACAATTTGCAATTCTATCTCCATTATAGTGATTTTTCTTCCTCTAAATATAACTGTTTTGCATCTGCATATAAGAGGGAGCTGAAGATGCAGTTAATAAGCTGAACTATTTGAATTTTAAGACACTTTTGGAAATTTATACAGACAATAGAGAGCATATTTGAATTTGTTACTGCTTTAAAAAAAATCAGAGCACTTTTTGCTCTAATGTGAAGTCAGGCCCTTTAGCATGAATCAAAACAAAGGAATAATTTCTTCTTTTTCTTGATGCTAATTCACTTTGAAAGCATGCTTGTGAGTCTCAGCTTAAGGCTTTTAAAAGACTTGGGAAAATATGTCATGAAATGGATCCATTTTAAATATCACGAGGACTTGCTGGATTATTCACTGTTGGCACTTGCAGGTTCCCTATCAACTGTCTCAACGCCGGTGGCACTCACTAACTTCCAATGACTACTTTTAAACAGACTGAAGATTTCAGTATCTAATGGAAATTTAATGGCAATAGCTTGAAAAGATCAGAAAGCAACTCTTCTTGTGTCTGTTATCTGGCCAGGTCAAAGAATAAAGAAGCTCCCCACCTACAACTTATCTTCACTCAGGCAGGGACGGAAAGTGTATTGACCACTTCCATATTCTGGCTCTTTCCCAGCTGGATATTCTTACCTCATTCCAATTTCCCTTTAGCCTAACCTGCTGCAGACATGCTGTCTCTTTTTTGTTTCTCAAGGCTGAATCCTTTTCACCCTTAGGATTCCAATCCCAATGTAATATCTATAGAGACCTTCTCTGATAACTCTATATAAAGTAGCCACTTTTGTTTACATTCTCTCATATCACACTATTTTTTTCATAGAACAGAGGTTTTGTCTCTCTTGTTTACATCTGTATACCCCGTACATGTAACAGTCTCTGGATCACAAAATGTGCTAGATAGAAAGTGGATGAATGAATAAGAGAATGAATTAGTAAATCTATCCTATATCCAATATTCACCTAGACATTAGAGAGGCAAAGTTGAATCAGATATAGTAAACCCATAGAACTTACTGGACCCGAAGAATGCTGGGCTGGAGGTAGGCTGAATATTTTAGAGTCTATTGCAGTAAAGTAAGCAAAAAATTATGAAGCTCTGAAGTAAAGCAGTGATAGAAGGAAAGAAGAAAGGATTGATCCCAAAGATGTTAAAGAAGGCGAATTAATTGTCTACGAGATGAGGAAAATGTTGGAGTTTTGATCTTAGATTATAGTCTTAGGTAGCTACATAAATAAAGGTGACATTTGCTGAACTAAGGATATAATAAAAGGACCATGTTGTTGTGAAAACATAGAATAAGGAAGGAAGATGTTATGTGTGAAGATTCTGACACAGTTATTGCGTTTGAGCCATTTAATGCGTGTGTTTTTTCCACACCACCAAGCAATTAACTCAATTCTCCATAGACACCAACAGTGTCTCCCACAAATTTGACTCAATTCTGACACTAGCTATCTGGAGTTAGATCAACTCTGGGATCATCAAATCCCACAGATTAAGGGCTCAGACCCACAAGCTTGCTCCCCTCCTCTTCAGACACCAATCCCAAGACCAGGTTGTCAACTGTGCTTCTGACCAGCAGGCTACAGGTCAGAGGTTCCAACAATCCCCTTCTGGGGTTTGATTAATTTGCTGGAGCAGCTCACAGAACTCAGAAAAACATTTACTTCCTAGATCACCAGTTTACAATAAAGGGTATTTATTATAAGGAATACAGATGAACAGTCAGACGGAAGAGATGCATAGGACAAGGTATGGGGAAAGGGCTGGGAGCTTCCATGCCCTTTTTGTGCACTACTCTCCCCAAATCTCGATGTGTTCACTAACCTGGAAACTCACAGAAGCTGGCACTTTTGGGGTTTTATGGAGGCTTCATTTCTTAGTCATGATTGAGTAAATCATTGGCCACTGGTGATTGAATTCAATCTCCAGCCCCACCCTTCTCCCCAGAGGTGCAGGGAAGAGGGGAGAGTAAAACTTCCAACCATCTAGTCACATGGTTCCCCTGGCAACCAGCCTGCTCCTTAGGTTACCTAGGCACCTGAGGTAAAAGTCTAAAATGTTACCTCATTACCATAACAAAAAACACATGCATTCCTCTCTTCACTTAGGAAATCCTAAGAGTTTAGGAGCTCTGTGCTAGAAATGGGGATAAAGACCAAATATATATTTCTTATTATAAACCACATTATCACAGCTGTCTGTTGGATACGGAAGTTGTGACATTCAGCGAATGTTTAGATATATGTATCTGAGTATTCAAGACAGAGATATGGGTTAGAAATTTAAATTGGACGTCTTTGGCACTCATAGAGATAGTACTAGAAAACATAAAAAGGAAATAAGCCAAAGAATCTCAATAGAATTAGCAAACACAAAGGCCAAAGACAAAATCTGAAGGGGTATGTGCAAATTCACACTCCTAGAAATACATGCAACCCCATGCATGAGAGGACAACTGTTTTAACACTCATGAAAGGAATAAAAAATTTCCACTGCACCTGGCTAAAGCAGTTGCCCATAACAGCATGATTATAAAGTAGAACAGTCCCTTTGGGAAAGCCAGGTGCTGAATGGAAGAGCTGGAATACAGCCAAAAGCTACTATCTTCTGAATATGGTGGGTACCAATATATCATAGCCTTTGATGGGGGAAAAAAAAAACAAAAAAACAACTGACATTTACCAAAAATGCAAAATTCTCTTCTTACAAAAGTCAGAATTGTCAATATAATTTGGTGGACTAGAAAAATAGAAAATAAGATGATACAAGTTTTAATTCGGTCTGTTGATGTGTATTTAATCCTCCTCTTTCCAAAGGAGCCTTCTTATTCTACAGCTACGTACACTTGAGCTATGGAAATTACAAGGGTAACATGTTTACCAAGTATGTGCAAATTTAAAAGCCCCGTGATTAAAGCATTATAGTTTCTAATATCCAGTAAAGCTCACTCCACCATCCTGCTTTAGTCTAAATCACCACATAAGAGGTATAGATATTCATAACGATGGTTTGAAATGAAATCTGAAATAATTTCCTAAGTGGGGAATTGTGAAGGAGAGGAAAAATTAAAATTTTTAATTAAAAATTTAAAAGCAGCAGGCTGTTTTCCTTTATAGAGAACTATGCATTTAATGACATTTTATTTCACTGAATATAGTTTCACATAGACTTTTGAATTTCCATACAAATTAGCTTTGCATACTCTCCCTTTATTCCTTCATCTCTCTTTTCTAACCAAATAACCAAGTCAGTGAATGAACAGCTAACTAGCCCTGTGTTAGGTGGTGGGATCACAGCAGTGAACTAGACAGTGTCCCTGTCCATATATGGCTCACTGTCAAGTTTATATAGTACGGCTCCAGCTGCATTTCCATGCTACTTCACTCCACTGTGATTTATTTTGGCAGATCCCTGATTAGAGCTCTCGCCTGTTCCACCTTCTAAGACAAAGCGCTATCCTAAAGCAGGATCCTATACCACCTGCCCCAACCACCCTTAAAAGCAGGCAAACTCACAAATCTGCTGACCCATTCTGCTTCTACATCTAGTTCTGCTTAGCATTTAGCTCCTTCTTCAACATTTGAGTTTCTCTTCATAAATTCTAGCTCCAGAGATGAAAAAGTCTTTTGAGAGGAGGTAGCATTTGAGCTGGGACTTGAAAGAAACAAAGTAAATGGATTCATTTCCAGCTGAGAAAAGAGCATGAGGAAAGGCATGGAGGTCTGCCCTGAGGAGGCAGAGCAGAATTACATGGATGCTTTTTAAACACTTCCAATGTCTGGAGCCCCAAAAGGAATAGGATACAATAAAGATATTAGAAATACCGTGAGAGCATGGATTTTAGTGGGCTTTATTACAGTGGTAGATAACAATGGCTCCTTTTTTATTGAACAATATTTAATTGGAAGCTCACACTGTACTTAATCACCTCACTGTACTTATCACCTCATTTAACCCACACAGAAATTAGCACCATTTTGTAAAAGAGGAAACTGAAACTTAGAGAGCTGGTGTTTGAATCCAGCTCTTTTTTACCCCAGAGCACTTGCTTTTACATTAAATCACTCAGACAAGCCATGACACCTTCTGGCACCTTGGGGATCTAAGTCCTATTTCTCACATTGCCTCCACAGGAAAATAGGTTATAACTTCAAAAAAATTAACTTTCAAATGAACTTCTAGAACACAATCTATTTATAACTAGATGGAATTGTCTATGTAGTTTAAAATGTCCTCTTTCCTCATGCAAGATGATGTTTCCTATAGAAATAGCAAAATTGCTAGATAGGTGAGATCTTAAGGCGGAACCTGTGTCGTCATATAACATATTTTCTAATTCTAACCTGTATTGAAAATGTAATTGAGAATTGTTTACTTACCACTTTTTCTTTTCCACTAATTCGTATTTATCCAAGACATATCTTGACGTAACAGTCAATGTCTACAAAATAAATTATCCAAAAAAGGACATTAAAAGATAGTTACACTGCTTGAACTTATTGTTCACACTTACCATTCATGCCCAAATTTAGGTTCTGAATTTCTAATAACCTTCAACTTTCAAAGACTTTGCCATTTAAACCTTTGTTTTACAAACTATTCTCCACTCAATAATGCATGAATGAATTAGTATCTCCTATCTAAAAACCACACCACACCACACACACACATACACACACAATCACATTTTTATAGTATTTCCATTAATCAGTCAGAGTTTACCCATCCAACAAATATTGAGGTCGTTCCTACATGCTAGACAGTGTGTTAACCACTAGGGTCCAGTGCTCGATGCAAGATACAGGATGCATGTAATCCACATGGATTTCGATAGAATCACCTGCTCTCTTTAAATTAAAGTGGTCCTCTGAATGAAACAAGTGTCTCTTAAAGCTCAGACCTTACTTGGACACAGCTACACTACATAAAATGTGAAAGACTTCATGTTTTTCTATTTTCCTATGGGTACTTGATAGTTACCCATTTAAATGCACATCCCAAAATAGTAAACGATGTGAATGTAGAATTTAAAATTGTCAACACCAACTACTTCAAAAAAAATAATATTTCCAGGGATGTTATCAAAAGAATTAGTCAAGCATAAACCTACAACCTTCAAAGGGAAATGCGTACAAATCCAGCATTGTCCTTTAAACTATTATCAGTATAGCATTCTATTTTTAATTATCTACCATTTGTATAAGAACTTAGTGAAATTTTAATTGTCTTTTTTTATGGTGGCTTTTTTCTCTAGCACTGCAAATAAGAACTATATTCTGAGATATTAATTAATATTAATTAAATCAAAGAGATTCTGATTCTTCCATTCAAAACACTCAGAATTTTGTGGAATCTTCCACCAGATCAAGATTTCTTGAGAGATCTCGTCGAGATGGCGGCATAAGCAGACTGAATTCATCTCCTCCCATGAACACAACCAGGTTACAACTATTTTTGGAAAAATTACCCTGGAGAGAAAACAGAAAACTGGATAAAAAGAACCCCTACAACAAGGGACAGTCCTGACTAAGGCAGAAGAGGCAGAAATTCCTGCTGGAGAAGAAAAAAGCCACCTTTGGGAGCAGCGCAGCTTCTCAGTGGGCCAGACGGGGGACACCCTAAGGTACGCAGCCCTCCCTGGAGGCAGGGGCCAATACTGCTATAAGCATCCTTCAGACTCAGCCCAACTGAGACGGGGGTCTTACTGTCTAGATTTGCTGGCTATTAACTGCAGCGAGGACACCCCCAGAAAAGCTGTTGGCTGAAAGCCGAAGAGACCCAGGTCTTCAAGGGCCCACGCACAAACTCACTCATTGCAGCAACCTAAAATCACCAGAGAAAAGTCTGACAGTACTTTGTGAAACGAGACTCACCTGGTGGGCTCTGGGGACATCTTGGTGAGAGGAAGGACCTCTCCAGAGACTGAGACATTGGTGGGGGCCCTTGTTCTGAACTGGTACAGGCGTGCTGACACGGACACCCGTGGGTGCCATTGAGGTTCATCCCTTGGCCTGTTAGCCCAGGGGTCTGCTATGCCCACTAGAGCACAGATTTAATCCAGTTTAGCCAGGGCAGGCAACCCACCCTAGGGACCAGACCCACCTAATAGCAAGCCCTCAGGCTGCTTTTCAGCCTGCATTGCCTGGGTGCATTGATCCTCTACAGGTAGGCAAGGGTGTCTGCCTATGTGGGGCAGGGGCTGTGTGAGGACCAGGTGAACTGTGGGGGGCATTGGTGGAGAGGTGGGGGCCTCTGCAGTGTGGCGTCGGGGTACGCTCCAGGGGGTTGAGAAGTGTGCACGGACCAGGACTGTGTTGACGGTGTGGGTGGTCCTGGGGGACGTGAGGCTTATCAGCAGGCAGAAGACCTGTGCTTCACAAATAGGCATAAAAAGGATCAGCCCCACCTTCCAAAGCCTGAAACAATTGAGTGCCCCCATGCCTAGGGCCAGCCCCGCTCAGCTGCACTCCTAAGAGAACTGACAACAGCCTTGTGGGCCTGAGGCTTATTACAACTGCACGCCCCTGAGCCTGGCAACCAGCTACACTGGGTACCAAACCAATTAAGAGGAAAACTGCAATAGGAGTGTGCTGATAGACTTTATAGCCAATGGTGCTGAGGCTCCCCAAACCGGATTTACAAACAGCTAGCCAGGGAAGGAAAGACTAGACTCCCTGGGTTCCTGCAGTGTGAGCAACGCTGCCATAGCAGAAGGACACAAGTAGCCCACAAAGGGGTCACTCCTGGATCTTCTGGACTGGTGACGAGAGGGAAGCACACTGTTGGGCCTCATAAGGCATCTCATCCATAAGGCCACTTCTCCAAGATCAGGAGACATAGCTGACTCACCTAATACATAGAAATAAGCCCACAGAAAGAGGCATAATGGGGAGACAAAGGAATGCTTTCCAAGCAAGGGAAACAGGACAAAACCCCAGAAAAAGGACTAAATGAAACAGAAACAAGTGACCTACTCGACAAAGAGTTCAAACAAAATATCATGAGGATGCTCACAGATATGGGGAGAAGAATGGATGAACACAGTGAGCATATCAGCAAAGAACTGGAAGATATAAAAAGAAAAACAATCAGAAATGAAGAATACAATACTGGAAATGAGAAATTCACTAGAGGGACTCAATAGCAGAGTAGAGGATGCAGAAGAACGGATCAGCGAGCTAGGCGAAAAACTAGAGGACATCACCCAAGCAGAACAGAAAAAAAGATTTCTTGCTGCAGCAATGAAGGAAAAAATGTAATTGATTTCTATATTGTTAAATAATAAATGTAACATTCACTTCCAGAGTATTTCAAATTGTGTTTATTGATACCTGACAGAGTTTTACTATTGATAACTTAAGTGTAAACATCATTCTAATTTAAATTTGGAGCTCTCAGTGATTTTCATTATCAATGTGAAATCTCTGCAGTGCTGACTTACTACGGAAAGACTTGAGTCAAAGGACCCAAGATTTTGCTCCATCGGGAAAACCTTTTGGAAAACAAGGCAGAAATATGCTTGCTGCATATGGAGGGAAAGAAGAGCAAGTCACAGAAGTCCAAACTGAGGAGCGCTATGGCTAAGAATTGGGACACCAGACCAAGACTACCTTGGGTCAAATATTGTCATTACCATTTACTAGCCCTACGACCATGGACCCCACCTTCAAAATGAGAATGAAAAGATAAAAAGACGTAATTCACATAAGGCATTTGGGCCAATCTCTGGCAAAAATAAGTGCTCAGTATAAACAAATAACCTGTCACAAAGTAAACTGACACAGCTGTCAGCATGCTAAGCACCGTTCATGGTTTATGTCATTTAATCTTCACAACAACACCAAAAAGCAGGTCCTATTACTACCTTCATCGTATATGTAGCTGGTATGTATTATATTAAAGAAAGACAGAAAGAAAGAGAAAGGGAGGTGGGAGGGAAGGAAGGAAGACTTATTGTCATTAGTGCAGTGTAGGCAGTTCCAGCTCCTAACTTACAACAGAACCCTGCCCAGTCTTTTTGCACCATCCTCTCACCTTCCCGTGCTGTAGCAGACAATGCTCAGCTGTTATTCATAAGGTTTCTTGGCCAACGTTTTCAGAAGTGGGTGGTCAGGTCCTTCTTCCTACTCCGTCTTAGTCTGGGAGCTCCTCTGAAACCTGTCCACCATGGGTGACCCTGCAGGTATTTGGAATACTGGTGGCATAGCTGTCAGCATCACAGCAACATACAGCTGCCATAGTATGACAACTGACAGATGGGTGATGTAGCTCCCTGATCAAAACGAACCCAGGTCGCGGAAGTGAGAGTGCTGAATCTTAACCATTAGATCCTTGAAGGAAGATTAAGCTTCTTAAAATGAAAAATGATAACATAGAGAACTTGTTTTGGCCTGTATTTAACAGTTCTGGATGTTACAAAAATACATAACTAATTAGCAGAATATTTATAAGCACCTATATTTAATTATAACATTTCCCAATTATTCAATGCCTAATTATGAAGTTTCTTTATTATCTGGAAATTTCATAGCTGCTTCTCCTGTCCATCCATTTCAGGCACATATAGTTATTGTCAGTAAAAAAACTTATTCAGACTTTGGATGACTCGTACATGTTTAGTAAGTACCTCTTACATGTATGACATTGTGAACGTCCCTCTCTGGAAGGAGAGGAGAGAATTGAACCAAGGCATAAGATTGTGAAGCATGTGAGAGAGATTGGGCCAACAAAGCCTCGTGGGGGTAGTCAAATGTACACGCTGCATCATTATGAATAATCAAGATAGATTTTTTAAAACTTGCTATTAGTTAAAGCCTCAAAGTAAAGAAAACTTCCGTTTAAATAACCATTCACGGATTAAATACATTTGTTCTATTAACATTTCCTTGGGCATTTGTCTCCCCTAGCACTTCTCTGACCTCCTTAAAATTTGTCTGCGTCTTTTGTTTCTCAAAATTGCTCCTCAGGCAAATTTCTTGTGCTACATCTCCAAAGACAAATAGAGGTGAGGAATATTGTTCCTAGTGAAATACTAGTTTCCCAGCAGTATTAATCTTTGCTCACACTGGCTGTATTTAACATTGTCGATTGTTTTTCTCATACATACATTTGACTGATTTATCAATATAGACGTAGGAAAGAATTATATATTTGTGAAGTGGACACATCATTCTTTTGCTGTTCTGATGGACCTTATTTTGTGTCCTCCTCATACAGCTGACCTCTATACATTTTTATTAAAATATATCTGGGATTCATTGTAAGGTTTTATAAAAAGCGGTGGCCTTAGAACTGAAAACATTTGGGTTTGCATCCTAGAGCTCCCTTCACTTTGTGGCCTTAAGCAAATCATTTAAGCACTCAGATTCAGTTTTCTCTTCTCTAAAATTGCACTAATAACCTTTGCCATAATTATCTCATAAAATGGAAAACTCAGATATAACAATGTTAATTAAAAAAATAATAGCGTATGGTATTATAGTGTCTCTGGTCCTGATGTGGTTTACTTCATCTCTGAATTTACTCCTAGAAATAAAAGATCTTTTCAAGTAATTAAGTGAAATATGAGTTCACGGTTATGCTGTTGGTGGAAGCCTGATCTGTTTAAACACTTATTCCCATTAAGTGCTTAGCCAATTACCATGACAACTGAGAAAGAATTCTCTAATAGAGTAAGTACCATCATACTTTCACTGTGTTTATTCATTCTTCTCTTGATTAAGTCGGACCATAATCTTATAGGCATACTTATCTTATTTGCAAACAACAAAAAAGCTTGCACAGGCACAGGGCACCGGCTGGTCCTGGCAAACTCCAGCTCACGTCACCAGTATTTGGATGCAACAGACACAAGATTCCAACCACCATCCAACGTCCTCTTCAGTCCAACTTCCAGGACCACTTTTCACTAGCCTCTAGATTCCAAGATCAGCCAACACCACTTTTTGTGGTTAACTCCTTGCTGCCAACCAAATATGCGCTGCCAGATCTATCAGAATTATTCCGCCAAGGTGGAGGCTACCATCCAGCCCCTGGTCCACCGGGGTCTGTGGGCCTCCTATACCTACCTCTCTCTAGGCTTCCATCTCCACTGCAAAGACGTGGCCCTGGAGGCTGTGAGCCACTTCTGGGCAACCACCTGACTAATCTGCACAGGTCTGCTGGCCCCAGAACAGGCTGGGCAACTATCTCTTCAAAAGACTCACCCTCAAGCACAACAAGGCACCTTTGGAGCCCGGCAACCTTCCTCATTCTGGAGTCCTCTCCCAAGGTGTAGACAAAATGAAAACAATAAACAATAAAGTTTCTTTTTACCTTAAAAGCATTTTTTGGAGAGATTCATTTAGTTATACATTCATTCATTTTTATCTCTCCCATGGAAAGAAAAATTTATTCCAAGTTGAAATTTAGAGAATTTTCCTAAAATATCTTTCCAGCCTTTATCTTCCACTACATTCTTTTCTAAACCCGTACGTCCCAACAATATAAAGCTACTGGACGTTCTTCAAAGACAACATATGTTTCGCTCCCTCTGTCTCATTTTATCATATTATTCCTCTAACCAGGACTGTCCTTCCTTCTTTCTCCATCTTCTAAGCAGTATCTTACTCCACTTCTAAGACATAGTTCAAATTCTTTCTTCTTGGGGAACCCTCCCCTCGATTGCCCACTGCAACCCACTCCTCCGTATTGACCCCAAGGAGGGTCAATGGTTTCTTATCCATTGCACTTCCAAAGCACTTTATGGAAGAGATTTCTTCATTAGGGTTAAAGTTTGATGAGATAATTTCAAAGGTCCTTTGTGATAGACTTAATAAAATGTTTGCAGGCTTTGCAGAAGCAAATTATCAGCATAAGACTGACATTTATACTGACCCAACGTCACGTCATGACTAGAGTCTAGCCTATTTTGAACTCAGTATATTTCCAAAGTTGACAGTCACTTTTCAGTCCAGTACCAAAAGGTCTCGTTTCAGAATTTCCCAAGACAAATTTTTCTAAAAAGTTATCTAGAATTCTCTTTGTTTTGCTTTTTAATATCCATTCCATTTTAGCAACAAAATTTGTTTTTCATATATATTATTTTTCTTTTGAGGAAGATGAGCATTGAGCTAACATCTGCTGCCAATTCTTCCTCTTTTTGCTGAGGAAAATTGGCTCTGAATTAACATCTGTGCCCATCTTCCTCTATCTTATATACGAGACATCTGCCACAGTGTGGCTTGATAAGCGGTGCATAGGTCTCTGCCCAGGATCCGGGCTGGTGAACCCCGGACCAGCAAAGTGGAGAGCACAACCATAACCACTATGCCACTGGGCCGGCCCCTTTTTTTCATATTTTTAAGTGTTTATGTCTAAGGAGTTTAATAATAGTGGTTCCATTGTATTTTGTGTAAACTAGAAAGTGTTAATTTACTCCTAGTAGGATCCCATCTCTATAAGGAAGTTATGATGGGCTGTCATAATTTCTTCTTGTGATAAGGGAAAAAATGCTAATGCATGAATGGTCACAGCCTTCTTCACTCCTCTACTTTAGCTTGGTTTCTAAGCTCTTCACTGTATTGGTCCTTGTGTTGGTCAGAATTATGGTTTAGGTATCAAGAGTCAGAGTCAAAAAAACAAACAAACAAAAACAGATTGATTACATTAAGACAGGCACAATCCATTCTTGGGAGAAAAGAACAGATTTGGAAAAGGAGAAAGAAATAGAGAAGACCAAGAGTGGTCTGAATTTTCAGAGAGGTTTTCTGAAGATGGAGAGACAATGAAAGGGGAAGGAGGGGGAGGAGCAAATAAACCAAGAGCTATGTGTGAAGTGAAGAGAAGATTGAGGGCAGCAGCCTTACTGTGATGATCGACTTTGGGAGATGGTTGAATGTAGTAGATTTTTAGGATATTTTGCAATGCTTCATGTGATAATCACTCTTGGCATTTTTGAAGGTTACAAACAAAAATAAATTGTTTTCAATGTTTGGATTGACTTCCACATGCATGCCATACTCTGTGGGACATAATCCTGTTGAAAAGGGCCACGTGGGAGTTCAGCTTTATCAATGTTACCTACTATGATACTTATCATTACTGTAATTGTATAGTAGCCTGTCTTTCTCATTAGACTATAATCCCCATCAGGACAGGAACTGTCTTAATTTTTTTTGCAACCCCATCACCCAGGACAATATCTGGCAAGGGTTAGGTTTCAATAAACCTTCATTGAATGAATGAGTGAACATGATGCTAGAAGCCTTGTACCAACTTCAGTCACAATAACATGGATGACAAAAAGTCTTAAGAGAGGAAATTTCTTCAAAGTTTGGGATCAGTTATGTAAAAATATTTTTTTCCCCAAAGGTAAGAACAGACTCTTCCTACATTTTTTCTACGGCAATCATTTTCCTTTTCACATGGGCAAGTTACACATCAGAGCACCCACACACAGCGCCTTGCAAAAGAAAACAAATATGATATACAAAGCATTCTGATGATTGTATGGGGGAAAAGACACAAAGTAGACAGTAAAGATAATAAATGTGTTAACGTCTATAATTTACTCCACATATGTGATAATCTAGTGCAGTTGCAAACCGTATTTTCCCCAAAAAGTTGATATATTCAAATAGGATAGTTACATTCTTTAAATATTCTGACTGATTATGAGTGAAGCCAGTAGGAGATTCGATATATTTGTAACTCCAAAGTTTACAAGTCAAATTTTATTGCATATTAAATTGTATTTTAATTTCTTTTGTTGAGGGTTCTAATTAAGAGCATGTATTCCTTCATTAGCCAGATATTTATTGAGCATTATTGTGTACCAGGCACTGTGCAATGTGCTAGAGACTGAACAAAGAACAGACACAATCCAGATTCTCAAGAAACCTAAGAACATTATAATCCAATACAATGAGGATATAATAAAAGTGTATATGGGGTAAATGGGAAGAGAGTCTTATTCTGTGTGGAAGAGCCAGGGAAGGGTTCACAGATAAAGGTAAATCTGGAGCTATGTCATGAACCAATTTTCTATGCAGGTGAAAACAAACAAACAAATATAAAGACCAGAAGCTCAGGGCTAACTCCATGCATTTAGTGAAAAGCAACTCCTTCCTTATTGCTAAACCTTAGGGAGTGAAGATGTTTCCAAATGCTCCCATCACCATCACCAAATTCTTTGCAAATTTAATATAAGACTAATCAAAACAGCCCTATATCTTCCTTTACTCTCAACCTTTTTCTTCCCAATGACAGGAGATTTTCACATACTGGGGTACGTGGGATAACTATTTGGGTTCAAAGCTGATTCAGCTTGAATTAAGGAAGCCTGATTTATGGGCTATCAAACGTACATTGTGCATCTGCTTTAACCATTAAAGAATGTACTCTCAACATAAGACTGCATACTTCTCCTACGCCAGTGTCAATATCACCCATATTAGTCCCTTTCCCCAGATCAAGATCATATTGTCCTGCTAATTTGCAACTGATACCTCTTTGAAACTTTGATGACTATATATCCTGTATCTTTGTATCTTTCTTGTTCTAAAAAGGTATAAGACTGTACTGAAAACTATGCTTCTCTGGAATGCTTTCTTCCTTTCTTGGAAAAGGCCTTCCAAGGTTATAATCTTCACTCTGGCTCAGCTAAAAATCACATATCTTTCTTATCTATAGAATGGTTGTTGATTGTTTTGCTTTGACACCACTTTCCCTTCCCTTTTCTTGTCCCCTACTTCCAAGCACGGAGACATTGGTGTATAAGGAAGTGAAGGACAGAGAGTACTACCCAGAGTTCTCAGAGTCTGAGTAGGCAGAATGGTGGAGGAGGTGAGATACCCGAAGAAGCAATTAGCTTGGACACGCCAAGTGGCCAAAGAATCAGGATGGTGGTGATGGCCAGCATGGGCAAGATGAAAAGGTGGAGGAGGTAGCTGCAGTGGTTGGAGGAATAGTTGGTTTCATTGAGCAAATAAGGTAATTTATAGAATAAATAAGTACATACATGAAGAGCCAGGTTTCTCACCACTCAAAAAGGATTCACAAAGAAAAGGGGAGGACTAGTATAGGAAAAAATTGTGAAAGACTTTGAAAAGGATCAAAACTATTATTGTATGTCTTCACTGGAAAATTAGCACTAAGTATACTCTTCTGGAATATCTGTTTCTAAGGGGTCCTTGTGTCTTTCATTGTCTTTGATCTACTTTATAGCTCTATAAGCTGTAGAACAGATATCAATGCAAATTATTCTTGTTCATAGTATGTAAAGGAATTTTGTCAAATAAAAACATAATTGACTTCCACCTCCATTGAATAAGTCAGTTTTGTATTTACTTTTAAATTTATTTAAGTATTCCTTATCAGCCTATATATGTATGGTTCTTTGACTCCTCCTTTTAGCCACTTGCAATATCTTACCATTCACTCATTAATTTATGAGTTAAATAAAATCTTTCTGTAGTGTTCATTTTACATCTGTATGAGCGTCATAATTTTACTCTGTTAAAATTTGTCTTTTAACATTTTTAAAAAACCCTGAGGGGTTGAATTAGAATTAAAAGTATCTGTATGAACTCATAGAGGTTTTAAAACATATACGCATACATAGATTTAGAAATAGTCATGAAGACATGTACTCACACCTCTCTCTCCCTCGCTGTCTCTGTCTCTCTTTTTCTTTATACACATACATATTTTCTATCTTTGTCTGTGTAAACATCTTAGAAGCAATAGAATTCCAGCAGCAATAAGCACTCTGAGAACACACATGCTCTACTAAAAGGAACCTGGGCTTCCTGCAGACATGGCTAACTCAGGGAGAAATGGGGAAGAAAGAGAATAAGCCTGGGACAGATTTTATGCAATAAAATAAGAAAATGCTTGAAGGAGTTTGCTTGCAGTCTCTCTCACAGGCCAAAACTTTTATAATTTGAGTATTAAAATAAATAATGAGTGTATAGAATTACCACTTATTGAATAAAATAGGAACCTCTTATTCCATACTGATATAAATAAATAGATTGATTTATTGATAAATAGATTGATTGATATATAGATAGGAGGGACATCATTTCTGGGAACCTATTATTCCAAACTGATACAAATCAATAAGTAAATAAATAAATAATAGGGACACTTCTTTCTTATTTCTAATAAATAAAGAAGGAATGGTACATATGATTAACCAGTATTTGGCAATTGCTGTAGTGGTAGTTCTTAACGATGAAACGCATCAATAGATCCTAAGACTGGTGAGTAAGATTTGATGAGGACAGTGATGGAGCAGTAGAATAACTTGCCTCAAAACATAATTCAATTCAGAGGGAAAATGGTGACTTTACATTGAAGAAATATCCCTGTGTTGAGAGTCTGGTCATGAGGAAATATCAGTCAGACTCAGGCTGAGGATCATTCCATGCAATGAAAGACCTGCACTCTTTACGAGTGTCAAGGAATGAGAGACAGGGAAAGCGAGGAACTATTTCAGACAGAAGGAGACTGATGGCACCTCACAGCTAAATGCAGCAAGTGTCTCTGGATTGGATCCTGACACAGGAAGGAAAAAGACATTGACGCAATGTTTGGTAAAATTCCAATGGGATTTATGGATTGTATGATAATGTCTTATTAATGTTAATTTGCTAATTAGAAAGATTGCATGGTGATAATGTAGGAGAGTTTTTCGGTTTGGGGGCAATAAATCCTGTAATTAAATATAAACTACATGCTAAAGAAAAGTCTAAATTAAATGCATAAAAATAACAAGAAGGTTATTCCTCATCTGGTGCATATTCTACGCACGAATTTATCAGGGTCTAGGAGGAAACAGACACACACTTGAATTGGTCAATTCAATAATGGGACTATTTTAAAAGATGTGGGATCATGTGGAGAAACCACGAGTCATGGTACAATACCCTCAGAATAGGAATAACAGGATTCCTCATGGAAAGGTTCATTAATGATTTAGGAGACATGCAGGGAATTAACACGTTCTTTCTCATATTATTTGACTCCAGTGATTTCAGTCACATCCCACATTTCCCTCGTGCTAGATAACTCTTAAAATCTTCACTCCAGCATTCACTCTGGAGCCACAGTGACAATGATAGAATGCTCTCTTTAGAACCTGCATCTTTGCTTTATTTTGGTTCACCAAGAGACCAGATGTTAAGGTATTTTATTCCTTCATTTTCCCTTAATGCTATCCTTGATTCACCACTCCACTTAGCCTGCCAGAAATTGAACTGGTCGCTAGCACTCTTTCTGGCATTAAGCAACTCAGTTGACAAAAGATTATTTGAGTGGCCGTGCAGAATCTTAAGAGATTCCAACCGTTGACGTCAGTCACTTATAATGCAGACGCCAACGTCTGCTCTGATAGGCTGCATAAAAATTGCCGCTGCACTTTTCTGGAAGTGCTTGGTGATTGTGGAACTAACTCCATCCAATGTTATTGCTACACCAATCAACAGAAACACTACAATTTTTTACCTTTGGAATTGCAGACAACAATTTACATGATATCTTTTTTAGAAACATAATTGCTTTTGAATAGACTGGCTATGGTATCAACACAATTGTTACCAAGGGCTCTTGTCCAAACAACCCTCCCAGCAAAGGTTGTTGTTAACACATCAGCCTTCTTTTATTTGCATCGCTTACCACTCTTTGTTACTTCTTAAGATTTGCCTCCAATTTTGGCTAATGTAAAAATCCAAAAGTGGATGACATGGCAAAGATATTGTAAATACAATCAAGTCACTATTTTGCTGTAGTTTTCAATACTTTGTTCCCAACCCCAAGGACTTGAACAAGCATGTGCTTCAAAGCAGGACATTGGAGCTCATTGTAATATAAATAAATACTTGTCTTGGTTCAGATGAATCACCAAGGCACCAATATTGCCTCATTTTTATTTATGCACACACTCACACACACATGTACATGTGTGTGATAGATGAAGGGAAGAAAAGAAAGGGGAACCGAGGGGAGGGAAAGAGAGGAGATGAGAAGAATAATGTTTAGATATAGACATAGTGTGAATAGATATGTCCAAACATAACTGGGAAGAATATGGGGGTCATCAAAAAAATTAAGAGCAACAAGACTATCTTTTATGTCTTTTCAGATTATTTCCCACTACATTAGTTTCCTGTGTCTGCTGTAACAAATTACCACAACTTTGTGGCTTAAAATAACAGAAATTTATATTCTCACAGTTCTGGAAGCCAAGAGTCCCAACTCAGTTTCACTGAGCCGAAATCAAGGTGTCAGCAGAGAAGTTTTTTTCCACATTAAGGTAACATTCAGAGGTTTCATGGATTAGGATGTGGTTATCTTTTGGCGAGGTATTTTTCAGCCTACCAGACCCACTAATACACCATTACAACCACTCCTCTTCTGCCGCA
This sequence comes from Equus przewalskii, assembly GCF_037783145.1. Classification (NCBI taxonomy): domain Eukaryota; kingdom Metazoa; phylum Chordata; class Mammalia; order Perissodactyla; family Equidae; genus Equus; species Equus przewalskii. The sequence continues at coordinate 21,984,065 of NC_091850.1, forward strand.
GTTACCAGTTGTTGAAATTTGTGAAACAGTTTTTTGGGTAAAAAGAACCAGATCAGTCTGGGAAAAAAGTTGAGCCTGAAATGATGAGACAGGTCTTTAGAAATCATTTGTGCTAAGTGAACCAAACAGAGAAATAGTTTTTCCTTTTCACTCCAATCTGAGATCTTGAAAGTACAGTCTGACTTATTATCTCTGGATCCTCCCTGCTCAGCTCAGTGCTTCTCACACTGTAATATGTAATAAATGTCCATGGAATAAACAAACAAACATGCAAATTGTTCCCTCGCTGTTTCCATGAATCGCCTCATGATACCTGTGCTTCATTCTATATACAAAGTCAGTGATGCAGGTCATGGTTACAGCGAAGTCAACCAATCTGTTTTATAGTCCTGAGGCTTTGCACTTCTATTCCCTGGGGCTTGTCTTGTTCCTTTTCCGGTACAGTGTTATCTGTCCCATTCTTCATTCTGTCTCTTCCTCACTCTCACAACCACGCAGCAGCCAGTGACTGGTTCTCTTCCCAGTGCCATCACCTCCAGCAATATAGCTCTTGAACAGAGACCCAGGACATGGCAATCCCTCAAGGGTAGACCATGAAAGGATGCTGCAGAGAGATTCTTTGCTGTCAGCCAAGACACCGTCAAAGCCTGTGTTCTACCTTCATCTGTGTCCTGGTTTCTATCTGTTACATCATTTTCTAAAACTGGGAGAAACTCCTCTTTTCTTCTATAAATCAGTCAGTCACACTGAGTATATTTGGTCAGGGAAGATTTTTTCCTTTCTTTCCCCCGCCAAATGAAAGCTTTTGCTCTGCTTTGAATGCTGTATTAAGAGAAATCCTCTGATTTCTGCCAACATGCCACCCACTCATTATGACCCCACACTCACCACGACCCCTGCACTCACCTCCACATGCAGCCGCATCATTCCTTCTCACACCTTATTTTTTTATTACTTTACTCTAAGTACTTCCTCTTCAGACTTTGTCTTTTGATTCCTCATCTCCATCTACCACCCAAAGGAAGACTATATATTCAGCTCTGGGGGCTGGAGGAGGGATATAACCAAAGTGGAATCATGTCACATTTGGGTTACACACGTTTGCTCCAAAAGAAAGCTTCTCTTAGGCTTCCTTCCCAGAGTACTGTGGCACTAGAAGTATTTGCAGATTTACTATGGGATTTGGGGTGCTGGTTGAGCAGTGGCAGTCTTCTTATTTAGGCTCAGATTTCAACCAGTGAAACTATTCCAAACAGCTATGTTTCCTTCTACAATGGCCAAAAGAAGCATTTTTCTGGTAGAATTTGCCAGACAGACAAAACAGAAATCACCTAAATGTCACTTAAAATATACCTTTTAGTCAAGAAGAGATCATCTCTCAAAGAAGATCTATTTCATTGACATGAAAAGGGACACCAAGGTCATTTTTATTCTTTTTTTGAGGAAGATTAGCCCTGAGCTAACTGCTGCCAATCCTCCTCTTTTTGCTGAGGAAGACTGGCCCTGAGCTAACATCCATGCCCATCTTCCTCTACTTTATATGTGGGACCCCTACCACAACATGGCCTGCCAAGCGGTGCCATGTCTGCACCCAGGATCCGAACCTGTGAACCCCGGGCCACCAAAGTGGAAAGTGTGCACTTAACTGCTGCACCACCAGGCCAGCCCCCAAGGTCATTATTATTAATGAAAAATATGAAGAACTATTTCATAGGGAAAAGAATGGTAGAGGAAGAAACAAGTAAATGGAGAAAGGAAAGCGAGGCAAAATGAAAGACTAAATAATAAGCTAACTTTTTCCCAATAATTTGCCCAAGATCACATGTGGTAAAGACAGGATTGGAATTCAGATTTCCACACTCCTAGTCCACAGTTATTTCCTCTACCCAGAGTTTCCCAATCAGTGTGTCAAGAGTGGGCTATAGGTATGGGAAATATTGATCCTTTTTGCACAGCAGATGGAGTCTGGGATGGGAAGAATCCTTAAGGCAGTTGCCACAATCAAAAATAGCTTAATCCGGGCCAGCCCCAGTGGCCTAGCAGTTAGGTTCAGCATATTCGACCTCAGCAGCCTGGGTTTGGATCCCGGACACAGACCTATACCACTCTGTTAGTGGCCATGCTGTGCTGGCAGCCCATATACTAAAAATGAGAAGAAGATTGGCACAGATGTTAGCTCAGGGTGAATATTCCTCAGCAAAAAAAAAAACAAAGAAAAAAGAAAAAACAAAAGTCTCATCCTGTTTATAATAGTATGCTGAGTAAATGCAAATTTCTTTGTGTTCTATGATATGAAAAAAAATGTTTGGAAACACTGTGAAGTCTACACCATGGTGAGACCTGGAGGGAAAGTTCTTGACTGAGCTGGTAAGACGCTTTGCAAAAATTACTTGCCTCATGTATCTGAAAGGACACAGGATCTGTGTCTGGGATCCTGAAGCCAAGTACCACCAAGTTTCTGTGGCAGGTACAAGGACAAGTAGTGCTCCTGAAAGAAAATATGATGTTGAGAAGACCCACATTATGGAAGGAAATCCCTTAAAAGTGTTCTAAAAAATAGTGTTGACACCTGAAAAATCTTTTCATACGTCTGTAATTGAGTAATCTAACATTGAATACTTTAAGTAGGCTGACCTGATGACCATCAAGTAAGCTTGCAAGAAGCCCCTATTTTTTGTTACTCTCTTCTAGCAGGTAACAGAGAGCCTTTGCTGTGCCTAATGTGAGGTGTTCTTATCCGTCCTGTTAATGTACTGTTAGTGAAGAGGGCTTCCTGAAACAAGACAAGTGAGAAACTCAGAGAAATTTCTAAAGCGACACTTGGAGAGCCAGCAGCAGCCACAGCTTAATTAGAGCCAAGTGCCTTCCACAGGAAGCCTGATCTGGGCAGAGAGGGCAGAAAGTTTCTCTCATCACCATTTTCCTTTTAATGTTCTCTTTTCTGGTTTTGTGGCCTTTCACCCATGTAGTTTTAATTCATGAATCCAAAATTCTTTGCTATTCTTGCCATCAAGAAGTGGAGCATATGTCCATTTCTCTATGTATGTTGGTGGCTTTATAACTGCCTTGACCAATTGATTACAGTGGAAGTGATGCTATGAGACTTCTGAGGCTGAGTCAGAGAAGGTCATGCAGCCTCCACTAGTTCTTTGTAGGCACTCTCTTATGGAGCCCTAAGCCATCATGTAAAAAGTCCAACCACCCTAAGAATGCCATGCTGTGAGGAGGCCAGGCCACATAGAGAGGCCAAGTGTATGTGCCCTGGTCAGTTAGTCCCAGCTGTGACCCTAGTGTAGGAGAGGGAGAAATATTCCCTGACCCTTCCAGATTCTTCTGGATGGTCTAAGAATTAAATTGACATGAGACAGAAGAACAAGAAAAAATCAAACAAGTTTAATAACACATATACATGGGAGAAACCCAGGAAAACTGAGTAACTAGCCGAAATGGCTCAAGCCACCACCTTAAATAACATCTTCAGCTAAAGACAAAAGATGTTGGGAGTAGTGGTTTGGGACTTCAAAGGGAAGGAAAGCAACTCACATGGAGATGGAAAAGCAAATGTTTGGTAAACAAATGTTTTGCCATGCCTTGCAAAAACAATGGGACATGGAGAGGACTTTGGTCAAATGGGCCTTGCTAGGTTCCTCCCTGTCTACTGCACCTAGTTCATATTAGACTATAGTTATCTATAGTGAGAGCTTCTTCCTGGAACAGACCTTCTCTCTTAAATTCTTTTAAGTTGTTAGGGGGAAGGTCAAAGTTTCTTCCTGAGTCTTTTGTTCTTAAAAGTAATCAAGCCAAAGAGTTACATTTCAGGGTGGCAAATTCTGCTCCCCTATACCAGCCAACAGCCAGCATCAATTGCCAGACAGTTGATGGCTCCAGATGATCCCAGCATCTAGATGTTGAGTCACTCCCAATATTTGAGTCTTACCAGGTGAAATCCCAGACATCATGGAGCAGAAACAAACCATTACTGCAATAGGTATTTGCAACCTCCAAAGAATATCTTGGAAGAAAGCATACTGCTCCACTGTAATAAGGTCAATACTGATTCCAACTCTTATGTTGGAATCCAACTCTTTGGTCAGCTCCTACTTAAATGTGTTGTTACTTTTCCCCCATGTCTAATGCCTCTGTGTTGCAGATATTTTACTATTTTCAAATGGTAAAACATTAATATTGAAGACTTGTAAATGGCTGTTTTAAATAAGCATTAATTAACAATTTCTCACCCTGCATCTCTGGATTATTTAGCATTAAAATCCATTTTTCAGATGGAGAAATGCCATATGGCAAATAACTGACATAGGTGGAATTATCAGAATAGCAAGAATCCAGCTCTTAACAGCCAGCTCTGCTCTATCTCCAGGGAATGCTCAGTGACTATAAATATTAAGACAAAGAGGATGGGTACAATAAATGACCTCCATTCCCCGTCACTTGTTTTAATACTTCCATGTTCACTACTTTTCTCAGAGGAAATAATTCCCTTACTAGAAGTATAACCCCTTCTCCACAAAACCTATGTGGTTCTACAAAATATTTGACAACACTAAAAATGTTCCATTTTGCCAGTCACAAGTCCATTTCTCTAGGATTTCAAGGAAAGATAAGACAATCTGGATTCTAATACAGTCATGCCTCACTTGATGATGGGGATGTGTTCTGAGAAACGCGTCAGGTGATTTTCTCGTCCGAACATCAGAGTACTTACACAAACCTAGATGGAATAGCCTACTACACATCTAGGCTATATGGTACTAATCTTATGGGACCAATATCATATATGCAGTCTGTTGTTGACTCAAATGTCTTTACGCAGTGTATGACTTATACTCATTGAACAATTTCTTTTTTACTAACTATAGTTAGAAAGAAACAATATATCAATATCTTAATCCAAAAGTTCAGGTAGTTAGTACACACACCAGCAGAACTCTTGGACAACTTACCTTTTGGTGTTACAGCAGCAAACTAGTACTACTACTTTAAGCTGGCTTGGCAAACCTAAATAGGTCAGTAAGTAATTGATTTTATAATGCAAAAGTTCCTAAAAGCTGATTATCACTTGAGTCTCAAGCTTGATGCTAACTGGAAAGTTCCCATATGGAAGCACATGGTATCATCTCAGAGTTACTCTGGGCATCCTCATATTAATACCACATCAAAATATATTTTGCTATAAATAGAACTAGTATAGTATAAAATAAAAGGGAAGCTATAGCACAGCTTACAAAATTACGACTTAAGCGACCTTGCTACAAGTCATGAGCTGTACACTGATGACCTATTTGTAGCAGTGTGGGAAGAACAGTGGACAGGACTCAGAACTTGGATGCTAGACCCAGCTCTCTCACTAATGCACATGTGACCTTCAGCAAGTCACTTAACCCCTCAGGCTTCTGTTACTTTGTCTATAAAACCAGGAGATTATGCTACATCATGTTGGAATGTGGATTCTCAGGTAAGTTTGTATGTTTAGAATAATTTCTCATTATTAGGATCACTCCAGGCTTATGCTACTCAGAAGTTTGCCGTGCCTGCCTTTGCCTTTGTTTTTCACCCACACAGAGCTTTTGTTATACGTGACATGTTTCTTATTTACATGTATATAAATTTACATAAAATTTATAATATATGTATATTTCAAGTATTCTGAAAAACTTGGAAGATATTGAATGAAAACCAACATACTCATCACCCAAACTTAAAAAATACTGTTATTTTACCATACTTATTCCTGATCCTCCTTCTTTTTTAAAATAAATAAAATGTTACAAACTTAACTAAAGTAATTAAACATTACCACCACACTACTCTAATGATATTTCACTTCCTGCCTCATCGTGCTATAGTATCCTGAAGTGTGTCTAGAGCTTTCGGTTCATATTTTTAAATTTATCACACCTGTATATACCATTACCAATTGAGATAACGTTCTTTGGATTTTATTACCGTACATAAGTGAGATGACACTGACCATATCTTTCAACAACTTGCTTTTTTCCCTTAACTTTATGTTTTCCACATTCATTTTAATACATTTGTAAAGTTCATTCACTCAAACACTATTTAGTATGTTTACATGAACATATTATGATTTGGATATCTATTCCTTTATTGATAGACATATAGAGGATTTCCAGTTTGCCCTTATTACAAACAGTGCCACAAAGAACATCCTCTTGCATATCTTCTTGTGCACCTGAGCGAGAACACATTTTAGGGTATTGAACTGAAAGTGCAATTGCGTTGTCACAGGGCATGTTTATCTTCAACTGCACAAGACACTACAAAGCAGCAATCCAAAGTAGTTGCATTAATTTAAGTGCCTGCCTACAGTGTGTGAGAGAGCTCTCTTTCCCCACATCCAAGATGATACATGATATTTAGACATTTGAATTTTTTTCCAATCCAGTAAGAGTGAAATAGTAACTCATCATTTTCATTTGCATTCTCAATATTCACACTGAGGTTAAGGATTTTTATTGTTTTTCTTATATTTCTTGACCACATGGCTTCCTTTTCGGTGAACTGCCTTTCATCTACTCCCTTTCATGGACAGAATGGTCCCTTGGAGGACTCAGATTTTAGGGCAGGATTGGGGCCGGGCTGTTTTCCAGCCTCTAGGCTCAAGAGTCTTTAGCCATGTCCATATCTCCTTTCCCTTTGAGCATTTTAATGCTCAACCCCACAGCCCATCTCTAGATATGATACCACCCAGGCTGCAGAAGCACCACTCAGAGCTCACTGTTCTGTCTTTGAATGTCCTGATTGGTTCTCATGGGTCCTTCCTTCCCTCCAGCTCAGTCATACTTTTAAGTTCTTTTGTAGTAGGTTTCTTCATAAAGAATCTGTAATGGATGGAGAAGGTGGTTGGTGCCTTAATCTACCATGTTGCGTGAACTAGAAATCTCCGCTACTTTTATTTCATTTTAAGCCAATATCTCTACTTAGTGTTCTGCCTGGTTCCCTCTTTCTCTAACGTCTCTACCCTGGTTTTCTGGACATTTTAGAAAACTATCTACTAGTTTATGTACTATTGACTATGAAGGAACACGAATTTTAACAAAGTGAAAAAATGATGGGAGAGATCGTTTTGAGAGAGACACAGAGACAGAGAAAGAGAGGTTGGTCTTTAAATCTTACCTTTAGTAAAAACTGGAGCCCTTCCTGGGCACAGAGTAAGACTAATTCTTATGTGACCATAACTTATGCATTGCTCTCAGAGTAGGGTTTAATTTTCTTGCTCAAGTTACTAAAACTTCAGATCAGGGAAGATTTCAGTTGGTACTGGGCTCAATCTAGGAAAATCTCAGTCCTCCTCAAAACGGCTATCTTATTGTGGAATCCCAAGATATTCTACTCTGGTTTTAGGCAAACTTCGTTTTAAAGCCACAGCATTTCTGGGCTGAAAATTATCTCAAGGATCAAGGAAACAGGGTATATGATGAAAGCAGAAACCAAGATTTCTGCTTTTAGATTTCAGACACCCTGTTCCCTAGCTCAGAGTTTTCTTAATTGCTTGTGTTAGTTTACTAGGGCTGCCAAAACAAAGTACTACACACTGGGTGACTTAAAACAACAGACATTTATTATCTCACAGTTCTGGAGGCTAGAAGTCCAAAATTAAGACATCAGCAGCACCATGGTCCATCGCAACCAGTAGGGGGGTGAATCTTTTCTTACTTCTTCCTAGTTTCTCGTGGTTTATTGGCAATCTTTGGCATTCTTTGGCTTCTAGCAGCAACACTTCAATATCTGCTTTTATTGTCACATTATGCCCTCCCTCCTGTGTCTGTGTCTCTTCTTCCTGTAAGGACACCAATTGTATTAAATTAAGAGCCCACTTACCCTAGTATGGCCTCATCTTACCTGATTATATCTGTAGTGACTCTATTTCCAAATAAGGTCACATACTGAGGTACTAGGAGTAAGGACATCAACAAATCTTTTGGGGGATACAACTCAACACATAACCCTACACAATGTTAATAATTTGTGAGAAAGAGCTTAATGGTGATGACTTCATAAAACAGGATTTTTCCCAAACCATCAATGAGAACTTGTGTCTGCACCTACAAGACATTATATGACCAATTGGGTATTTATTGATTTCATGACTTTAAGTACTTTTATAGTATTTATCATGGATTGAATAGTAAAATCCTCCCCAAATTCAGGTCCACCTGGAGCCTCAGAATGAGACCTAATTTGGAAATAGGATCTTTGAAGATGTAACTAGTTGAGGATCTTGAGATTAAATCATCCTGGATTTAATGTCAGCTTAAACCCAATCACTGGCATTCTTATAAGAAAAGGAGAGAACATACACAGACACAGGGAAGAAGGCCATGTGAAGACCAAGCATAAACTGGAGTCGTGCTGTCACAAACCAAGGAATGCCAGGAGCCACCAGAAACTTGAAGAAACAAGGGAATATTCTCCTCTAGAGCCTTCCGAAGGAGCATGACTCTGCTAGAAACTTGATTTTGGACTTCTGGCCTCCAGAAGTATGAAAGAATAAATTTCTGTCATTTTAAGCCACCAAGTGGGTAGTAATTTGTTAAGGCAGCTCTAGGAAATGAATGAGAGATTCCTTTTATAGAGATTGAGAAAAATTTTTTTCACCAGTCTCTTATCATTGAACAATTAGGCTGTTTCCAATTATAAAATAAGAATTAGGTTTGGGTTGGTTTTTTTTTTTTTGCTGTTATAAGCAACATTGAAATGAATAATCTACATACATCTTTCTGCTGTTATCTAGTAGTCTTATTTAGGATAAATTTCTGTACATGGAATTGCTAGGTCAAAGGATTTTCAGATTCTTGATGCATACAGCAAAGGAGCTCTCCATAAAAGGCTGATCTGAGCAATGGGCTGGCTCTGCTAGCCGCAATCTGAGCCAATTAGTCACAATGAGTTAGGGATTGAGAAAGGACGTGTTAATTCAATTAGCCAGCGTAATCAGGAAGATGGCAGACTAATGTCTCAAAAGACCCGTCTTCCAGAATTGCAGAATCTTGAGGAAGTTATACAGGGAAAATGGGCAGTAAGGAGGGGGATTAGAAATGTCAGCCTTCAGGCATGACAGACTCCAGGGTTTTTCATTGCTCTTGCTCCAGTGATGATGAATATCTTGTAGGTGTGTTTCCCACCACTGGTCAGCCTATTCCTGGAGAGAAATTCATAGAATAAAGTTTTAATTTATCAAGCTATAAGGGAGTACATACATAAGTGGAGGCCATAAATCAAGTGAGTATGTGAATTTTTTTACAGTATATGCAGAGCAGCCAGTAATCACACAGAGGAAGGTCCTGGGGTCAATTAGTGTAACAAGGTGGCCTCACTTATGTTCACTTACAAGGCTACAGCAATGTCCACTTCTAGAATATACAAGAGTATCTCTTTTGTCATCCCCTTCATGATACTGAGTGTTACTGTTTTTTGTCTTTGCAGGGGGTGAAAATCCTTTAATTATTGTTCAAATTAATATATTATTTATCTTCAACAATATTAAATATTTTTCATACATTCCTTCACCTTTTGTAGTTCTCCCTAAGTGAATTGCCTATTTATACATTTAAGTCATTATTCTATTCACTTAAAGTCATATATGTTGTAAATATTATTTTCCAATTTATTGATTACCTTTACATTTTATGAGTATTTTTTAAATCCTTCAGATATTTTAAATTTACACATATATATATCTTTTCTTGTAATTTCTGCTTATGGAATCAGACTTGTATATCTTTATTTTCCTCAAACATATAATTTATATCACCTATTCTTTCTTCTTATGTTATAATAATTTCATTTTTACATTTTAAATCTATGTATTTCATGGATCAAAGACTTGAAGGTAAGACCTGAAACCATAAAACTCCTAGAAGAAAATATATTTGGTGCATTCTTTGACATTCGTCTTAGAAGGATCTTTTCAAATACCATATCTACTCAGACAAGGGAAACAAAAGAAAAAATAAACAAGTGGGAGTTCATCAGACTAAAGAGCTCCTGCAAGGCAAAGGAAACCAGGAACAAAATGAAAAGACAAGCCATTAGCTGGGAGAAAAGTATTTGCAAGTCGTATATCTGACAAGGGGTTAATCTCCAAAATATATAAAGAACTCACCAACTCAACAACAAAAAAAACAATCCGATCAAAAAATGGGGAGAGGATATGAACTGACACTTTTCCAAAGAAGATATACAGATGGCCAATAGGCACGTGAAAAGATGTTCAACTTCACTAATCATCAGGGAAACACAAATCAAAATTGCGCTGAGATATCACCTTACACTCGTTAGAATAGCTATAATCACCAAGACAAAAATAACAAATGTTGGAGAGGTTGTAGAGAACAGGGGACCCTCATACACTGCTGGTGGGAATGCAAACTGGTGTAGCTACTGTGGAAAATAGTATGGAGATTTCTCAAAAAATTAAAAATAGAAATACCATACGACCCAGCTATCCCAACACTGGGTATTTATCCAACGAACTTGAATTCAACCATTCAAAGAGACTTATGCACCCCTATGTTCATTGCAACATTATTCACAATAGCCAAGAAGTGGAAGCAACCCAAGTACCCATCGACCAATGATTGGATAAAGATGTGGTATACACATATACAATAGCATATTACTCAGCCATAAAAAAAGACAAAATTGTCCCATTTGCAACAACATGGATGAACCTTGACGGTATTATGCTAAGAGAAATAAGCCAGACAGAAAGCCTAACACCATATGATTTTACTCATATATGGAAGATTAACACAAGGACAAAGAAAACAGTTTAGTGGTTACCAGAGGGGAAAGGGGTTGGGGGTGGGCATAAGGGGTAAATAAAGGGTGACTGACAAATAATAACGTGCAACTAAAATTTGACAATGTTATAAAATATTATTACCTCAATAAAATTTTTTTTAAAAATCTATGTATTTTTCTCGGCTATAACTTAGAAGTTAGATCTCAAATTTTACGTTTTTCCTAATTAACCAATCAATGCGACAGTATCATTTGCTGCATTTCCTTTTCCCACTGATTAGAAATGATCCTTTGTTATATACAATATTCCTATATGTAATTAGATCTGTTTATGGACTTTCTACTATATTCCACAGAATATCTATCCTCGTGTCAGTGAAACATCTTTTTTAAACTTATTGTAGTTTTATACTATGTTGGGAGAATGGATCAAAGGGGAGAAATTTAGGAGACAAGTGAAATAGTAGGTGTATTTTGCAATGGTTCATATGGTGAAGGCCTAAATTAGGGAAATTATCATAAGACAGGAAAGAGAGAATGAACTTTCAAAATATTTATGGAATGAAATCAGTAAGATTTCTTGATTAACTGGATGTCCAGGAGGTGGATAAAGACAGAGAATCATCTAAGATGAACACAAAGTTTTTCTCTTGTTTTGTTTTTGTTTTTTTACATAAGCAGTTGAATAAATGGTAATATTATTAACTACTGAAAGGAGTTTTACAGGAATGAAGATGATAAGATTCCATTGTGAATATGAATATCTTGAAGTGCATATGGGTCATGTAAGAGAGTCTCGGTAAACATCAAAGAATGTGATTATGACTTTCAGGTTCAAGTTCAGGGCTGGCAATCAAAACTCAAGGGTCTTGATTAAGTATGTGATTATTAAAATCATGAAGATGGAAGTAATTTCCTAAGGAAAACAGATAAAGCAGGAGTTCTCAAACTTCATTGCACATAATAATCATCTGGAGATCTAGGTAAAAATACAGTCTCCTCCCATAGAGATTCTTATTCACTGGGTCAAGGGTGAGGCCCAGGAGTCTGCATTCCTATCAAGTGATCCAGGACATACTGAAAGAGTGGTTGTGGTTCCCTTTGAGAAACCCTTATATAGAGTAAGGGAAGCTATGGGCCAGAATGAAACACTGAAGGGCTACCAACACTTAACGTAGAAAGAAGAATTGAGGAGGGATAAGTATGAGGAAAGCTCAAAAACATAGAAAGGTGATGAGAAGAAAGTGTAATAGAGGAAGCATGGGAGCCCAACCTTTCAGGAAGAAGGAGTGAGACTCAGCAGTGGTAAATGCAGCACAGGCATCAAAGAATTTGAGAAGAAAAACGTGTGATTAAGAAGTCTTTCATGACACAAGGGGGAAGGGGGTCGGTCAGAAGGAAAACTGCTGTGGAGGTTAGGGCTTTCCATTCTCAACGAGAGTGATAGAATTCATGTTCCACGTAGACCATGTGTTGTTTAAGTTTATACCCCATATTTTTTTGGTTCTTTAGAAAACACAGTGACCTCTTTAAAAAAGTTAAACTTTTTCATTTAAAGAAATCTTTGTTTATCAAAAATGTGTTTTAGTAATTTTCAAGTTAATATATCAGATGTAGAATAAATTATTCAATTTTCTATTTGGATGTGAGTTTGACTCAACTGTATAAAAAACCAAACAGTGCAAATTTGATTTGAAACTAAGCAATAAGAATAATAATTAAGACATTTCTTCTATATGAATAATTTAAAACTCTATGTCAATCTCCCCACTCCCCACAAGGAAAAAAAAACTGTTTCATAAACTGATTAAAACTCCTGGGAATTTTATTAAACAAAAAATGAATTTTCAGGGCCATTCCTGGTGGCCTAGTGGTTAAGTTTGGTGCATTCCACTTTGGCAGCCCAGGTTTGGATCCCAGGTATGGGCCTACGTCACTCATTGTTCAGTGGCCATGCTGTGGCAGTGGCTCACATGCTAAAAAGAGGAATATTGACAGCAGATGTTGGCTCAGGGTGAATCTTCCTCAGGAAAAAAAAAATGAATTTTCATGTATAGAATGAAACAGACGCATTCATACAAGTAAATAATTCATGAAGATATAGCAAAAAAAGAAAAGCATAAACAGAATGATTTCTTTCAATAACATCATAAAATAAATCAATAAAAACATTCACCTTATTTTTTGAACAATATTATTACCTTCATCCTCTTGGTTGTGTTGATATATATACCAAGCATTTATTTAGTATTGTTTGAGATTTGACAGATATTATTATTAATACAAAGAACTTTCCATTTGGGAAGCAAAAAATTAAACAGGGACAGTGACGTTTCCTTTGCAGAGTTGTTTTGAAGATTAATGACATTACTGCCTGTGATTAAGTACTTGGCATACTGTAGGTACTCAGCGAATGTTAGTGTCCCTCTTCCTCTTTTTCACAAGGTACAGGAAATAACAGCTACAAGGGCCTAATTCTAATCAGTAAGACTACTGATTATTGCCATAGTAAAACTGACAAATTCCTTGGTAAAAAAATATAATCATTCAAGAGATTTTCACATATTGAGGTTTATGGGGTAAATATTCTAGTTCAAAACTGATTCAGCTTGAACTAAAGAAGCCTGACTTATGGCCTTTCAAACACACATTGTGCATCTGCTTTAACCATTAAAGAATGTACTCTCAACACAAGAATGCCTACTTCCCCTCCTATGCCTGTATTGATAATGCCTATATTTGTCCATTTCTGGACATCAGGGTCATGTTGACCTGCTAATTTGCAACTGAATACCTCTTTGAAACTTTGATGACTGTATATCTTGACCATGTTTGATATATGCTCTTTGTTCTAAAAAGGTATAAGACTGTACTGAAAACCATGCTTCTCCAGAACTTTCTTCCTTTGTGGAAACTGACTTCCTGGGTTATAATCCTCACCCTGGCTCAAGTAATGACCTATAGAATGGTTATTCGTTATTTTGTATTGACAACCACATAATCTCAAAGTTAATGTGGAAGTTGACCAAAATGGAAAAAGCTGAGCATTGTAATATTTTAGACTGTGAGAATTAGATTTCCAAAATTTCAGAGAAAATATTGGTATCAAATCCTCAATGGGAAAAAAAGAAAATCAAGAATATAGCAAGATGCCAGAAAATGTACTTGAGTCTGATGAAAAGAAATGGAGAAGATACCCAAATAACCTTAAGAGATATAGCTAAGATAAATAGGAAGAAGTTACCAGAAAACAGATTTCGACTCAAAATAAGCATTGTCTAGTAATCAGTACAGTTCAAACTAGGATAAATGGCAGCCTTGGGAGATAATAAATCTTCATCCTTCAGGCGCAGAAGGAGTGAGTATTTGGTGCAAATGTTTTAGAGGATGTTTGGCCATTGAATAGTAAGTTGAAATTGATGACCATTAAGTTTCTTTTTATTCTAAAAGTTCATGAGGCTATGCTCAGGGAACAGTGCTGTGGGGAAAAAAGTGTGAAAGAGAAATATCACAGTTGAGGAAATTCAGTGAGGAGCAAGCTAAACCCCAAATAGCTCTCTAGCTCTTAAGAACATTACCATTTTGTCATTTGGAAAAAGGAAGTTTAAAAAAGAAATTTTAAAAACTAATGTTACTGGCAAATCACAACGGCCTTGACAGGCTTAGAAAGAATGATTCATCATATGTTAGAGTTAAGAAGGATGTTGAAGATCTTCTTGTCCAATCCCCTCAATTTATTAGATGAAGAAACTGAATTCAAGAAAAATTGGTCCTAAGTCATTTAGCTGGTTAATCACGGAAGCAAGACTTCAATCTAGACTTTCAGATCCAACTGTCAAAGAGGTTTTAAAACTTGTTTACATTTTTAGGTATCATGAGAACTAGACAGAAAGAATTTTTTTGGCATTGTTCCTTCAACTGACATTTAAAACTCTAGATTCCAAAGGTTGCTACAAATTGCACTTTACTAGAGGATAATTGTATAGATATTTTTACTTCTTTTAGGACTTTCAAAATACACAGATCCTTTATTTTTTCAATTATGAATCATATCCAGGTGGTGAGATACAGAAATCTTGCAAATATATTGAAAGTCAGGATTTAATCATCTGTGTACTTGTGAACTATTCCAACATGAAATATATTTACACCCACATTAGCTAATCTTATATAATTATCATGCTTGAGTTTTTATAATTGAAAAAATTGTGATTCTTTTTCTCCTTGTAAATGAATGTGAAATTAATATTGTGGAAATTTCATGTTTATATATTTCTTTTTTAGAGTGTAGCACCGTTGCTGTTCCACTATGATCAAAATACCCCCAAAAGACTATTTATAGAATATAGAAATTTAAAGTATTTTGGGAAAGTGTTTATGAAATAAAAATATAAAAACATTTATAATCTTAAAAACATAAAGTATCACAAAATGCATAGATATAAGGCAATGGACCAAAATCTTAACAGTATATCTTCCTCACTTCTCTGTTTTGCAAATTTTCTATAGTTATCATGTATTCACAGCAACAACAAAAATAATTTTATATTCTACAGTTTAAAATTAAACTAAAAAAGAAAACAATATGAAAATCTGATTTGCTAAACTAAGTCAAAAGCTCATTCATTCTCCACTTGAGTGGATAAAGTTAATTAATACATAGGATATAATTTGATATTTACAAATAAATACATAAACTTTATTGAATGCTGCTACAGAGCGCTGTTTTAAATAAACATTTATCTATATGTCCCCTTGGGTAGCCCATAATAAGTAACTGAACAAACTCATTGAGTTTCAAATGAATATGAATGCTGAATGTTGATTGCTTTAATGTTAATGTAGTACATGGCATTAAGAAATCTACTCACCATATGCTTTCCTTTTCCTTCATAGTTTCCTGTGCATCTACTGAAATTATGAAGAAAGTTTCTGAATCTTATTCAGCCTGAATCCAGCTGGAGATCATTTTCAAACTAATATGCATCTGATATGAACATTAAATTTATGAATTCTTAAAAAAGAGAAATATTATAATGACTTAGTTTATAGAGGTCTTTGCTTATCAAAGGTTACAGGTAACTTGGCTTTCCAAATTACTGTTTCCTGTCCAGTTTTGCCAGTTGAAATTGCTCTTTCAGACATAGGAATAGCTTATTCTAAAGAAATCCTATCAACATTAAAAGATTTTCCATTATAACTAAACAGAACACCTATGAGATAAACTAAAACTGGTTCTTGACTGGCAGTTGTGTCATGTTTTTTGGACATTTAAACAATCTATTTACTGAAATTTATGCTAGTTTGAAATATATTTATAAATACCACTCGCCCATGCAGTAATGGCCAATTTAAAAATAAACACCTATTTGTTTAAGAAAACTATACACTCAGAAATAAATATTATGTGTGCACCCTGAAAATCCTGTGCAAAAAGAAAATAAGCAAGATAAAATATCATGTGTAATAGTTAGTAGTTTATAGATACATGTTTCCACTGGTTATCCACTGGCATATTATTAATCCACATCAAAAATATCAACTAAGCAGCAAATTATGTAGATCTCATTATCAAGAGTATTACATATTGGGTATCCACTGGCATCCAGAATAAGAACAAATGGGATACCTAGTTTGATCCTTCATTTCTTTCTCTAGTAGTCTTCTTATTTCTAAATTCCTATATTCAGTTAAATAAATCCTTATTTATCCTCTCTCCACACTACTTCTATTGTTTCTGGGCATGGATAAATATCAACCCCTCCTTACTAGTGATAGCAGAGTAACAAAGTTTATGAAGAAATTTATTATGGATGTTTTACTCTAACTTTCCAGTCCAATAATTCTCTCTTCAGTTGTGTTTATAACCTCTCGGTGGGCAGACTCTAAGATGGTCCTCAATGATTCAGACCTCTTCTTGTTTATGCCCTTGCATAATTCCCTTCCCTTGGTTATGGACTGGACATAGTGACTTGGCTTCTGACCAATAGTCTTGTTAGCAGACTCTCTCTAGGGTCTCTGCTAAGCTGCCATGATGTGAGCTGCTCTCACAAAGACGTTAATATGGCAAGGAACTGAAGGATGCCTCTACCCAACAGCCAGTAAGGAAGTGAGACCCTGAATCCAACAACCTGCTAGCAACTACACAAATTTGAAGCAGATACTTCCCTACCTGAACGTTAGGGTGAGACCCTTCCCCTGGCCAATATTTTGATTGCAGGCTTGTGAAAGACTCTGAAGCAGAGGACTCAGTTAAGCCATGCCTGAACTCCTGACTCACAAAATTGTGAGATAATAAATGTGTGTGGTTTTAAGAAGCTAAGTGTGCATTTATATGTTATGCAGAATAGATAACTAAGAAATGTTTTGAGTTAATTTTATTTACTGTTTTGTTTTTCTACTTCTCAAATATTTGGCTTTTTTGCAAATCTACAGTGACATTTTTTACAGTTTCCAGTTCTATACTGAAATTTTCAATCTTTTATTTTATCTCTTTGAACATAGTAAACATATTCATTTTAAAGTCTATCTCAAAATCCAAACATTTGGTGCCTCTTTGGATCTGTTTCTATTGTTTCCACTGGTTTTCATTCCTGCTGTCTTTCTCCTCCTGTGCTCAGTTATTATATGGAAATATTGTATTCGATAAAGTGTTTGTAAAACTAATTTGAGACCTAGGAAAATGTTCTCTTTCTCTATGTTCACACGTTTCAGATTCCTATGGACATTAGAAATCTCAGGTCACATTAATCCACTTTCAAAAGTTCAGGTTTTCCTGAGCTATGCAGATGACTTGATTGATTCTAAGCTTCTTTGTGTATAGTTTACTTCCAGTTCACCTCTACCCCTAAGACGTGGTCCTTTAGGGTCTCAAACCAAGGAATTCTACCAGGGTCCCAACCCTGGAGATCCTGTACTCTAATTTTTGTCCTGCTAATCTCAGAAGGCCGTCGAAATGTTAATCCTCCTCTCAGCTTCAAAGACCTTCTGGGTTAACAAATCCCCCTTCCAGGGCAAAAGCAGGCACAATACCAGTCTCAACTTTCTGACTTTCATTTTCTCCCAGATATCAGTTTAACAATTATTCATTACCTTATTAGCTCTCCAATGTCTTCAAGTGGGTGTTTGTTATATTTAGTCAGATATTATAGCAGGAAGAATGGACCAAATAATCTAGGCCACCAGTTTTGGAAACAGAGTTGAAGTTTTGGGTTGTTTTTATGATTTACCTCTTGGGTTTGTAGCCAGCCTGTATTTGAACCACCAGTTGGGCACCTTATCTAGTCTGATAAGGGTTCAACCCTGTAAGAATATCCTAACCATTCTTCCACAACTGGGGAGATCAGTGCTATAGACAACCCAGTTTGGGCTAGGAAGGGGAACTGCATACTCAGTGTAGTGTCCAAATATTCTCTGGCTGGCCATATTTGTTCTATGAAAATGAAGAAAATTTCTCCCAACTTCGTGATAAATAAACTGCCAAAACAAAACAAATTACGATTCACCTTGCCATTCATTTAGCCGAACAGGAAGGGAAGACAAGTATGTGTATTGTGCCAGGTATCTTTATATGTCATCCTCCAACTCAAAGACCAGGATTTATTTTATTTAATTATCTCAAATGAAATTGAATTCCTCTGAATTTATCATTACTATAATGTTTGCTGTTAGAAAACCGAGATTTCTAGAGCCAAAAAAGTAATGGTAAAGGTTGAGTTTTGCCACCAATAATACAAGTTTTTAATAGTAATCTGGACCTCAGGAACAAAACGTTTGACAGAAATGAGTGAGGTATGCTGGATAATGTTAGCCAGGTAAAGAGAGGAGAAATTGAGTAGGGGGACTGGGACAAACTGGAGAGAGTATGTCCCCTCTAAAGGGACTCAGAGCAGACAATTTCCAGTTCCTGTCCATTGTCGGTGTGTAAAAATATAAACCTGGAGTTGCCAGATCTTACAATTTTTTAAAAGAACCTAAAATCTGGATGTTTCATAACCTTTCTCTCTTTTAATGTTGGCAACTAAAACAAAAAACCACACTGTATGGGGTAATGAATGGCATAAACAAAGCTCAATTACCAAACTAAATTGTATCTGATATGCATTCCAGTTTTAAATCCTGTCCACCTTCTTTATTGTATTTTTAATGATTGAGAGAAAACTTCTTGAAAGACTTCAGAAGATTCTAATAAAGTGCTTATAACATACATTTGTTATTTTGCCAACAAAAGTTTTTTACATGGACTGAAGACCCAAAGTAACACTTTCAAGTGGCTAAGCATCATGCAAGCTTTGATTTTCCTAAGATCAGGACAGTTTTTAGTAATGCAAATCTAGAATCAAAATGATAATTAAAAAGTACAGCTAGCTTATTTATAAAGCTATTTGGGGTACATATGCTGCATTATGTACCTCTACAAAATGAATAAGGCCATAAGGCCATAGCAAAAGTGAATGTGATGGCTCCCATTTTAAATGTATGCATCACATCTAAAAGATATGATGCTTGTCAATATCTTTACATCAGCACACAATTTTCGTAAAAGTATTCTAAGGGTGTCTATTTGAATTGAAACAGTAAAGTGTTAAGTTTACAATAATTTACACTGTTATCTAATTTGAAAATAAAGAATGGTTACTTTCTTCTGTTTTCAAGTTTTCTAAACTGGCTATGTGTGAGGTTTGGCTGAGTAAGTCTACACATCACCAAGCAAGCACTCAGGTAAAATTTCATTTATTTTGTCCCCAAACTAAACAGGTAAAAATGAAATGAGATCCCATTTGCATTTATCAACTTGAATTTCACATCAATTCATTTCTAGAGAACATTACTTACATTTTAAATCCAACAATGGTTCCTTTACATAATTTTAAAAATAAATCAAATTAACTTACAACCATAACTTTCTGTTAAAAATGCAAAAAACTAAAATCACAACCCACACATTAAACCTCAGACTTATGTACAAACTATTATAACAATTTCAAAAGCCAATTTCAGTGTCGAATGCTATTTACAATAGGTTTAGAAAGTGAAATGCAGAATTCTGTAGGATGACAAGGAACGCAAAATGCATTCAGGATCTGAGTCAGAATTCAGTACTTTTTACACAGAGGGGAAAAACAGAAATGTGACTGAGAAATACAGATTAAGTTTTAAAAAAGGTTGGCTTACAGAAACATCACTTAAAGCCGGCTAACTGGGAGAGTACTGTTAAAGTTATGTAGCGATGTAAGCTAACTTCATGCAGAAATAAGTTTATTTGACTAGTAATTATTGCCTAATTTTAGTCTACAATGCAGTTATTATTCACCAAGATAGTAATAGTGTCTGTATATTTGGAATATTATTACCTTTAAATTCTCATTCTTTGTGGAATCATGTTTTCTTCCTTGGTTTTTATTGTTATTGCTGTTGTTCTTTGTTTTATAAAATGTTCTTACCAAACTTTGGACAAGTAGGAAGGCTTTTCATGATAAATGTAACCTAGTCCAATCAAAGATTGGTCAGTATTGATGTCATAACCTGCGCATTTGTTTTATTTCTATTCTCAATATTCTCTGTAGCATTTTTTCCCGATTTATTTTCCCTTTCTTACTTTCTCCTGCCTGTATCCAAAGCCGTATTTTTTTCTCATTTCTATACAGGCATATCTTGTTTTATTGCACTTTGCTTTATTGCACTTTGTAGATACTGCACTTTTTACAAATTGAAAGTTGGTCGCAACCTTGCATTATGGAAGTCTATCAGCACGATTTTTCCAACAGCGTTTGTTCACTTTGTATCTCTATGTCACATTATGGTAATTATCACAATGTTTCCATCTTTTTCATTATTATATTTGTTATGGTGATCTGTGATGAGTGATCTTTATGCTACTGTTGTAATTGTTTTGGGGCGCCACTAAGAGCACCCACATAAAACAGTGAACTTAGTCGATAAGTGTGTGTGTTCTAACTGCTCCACTGACCAGTTTTTCCCCCATCTCTCTCCCTCTCCTCAGGTCTTTCTATTCCCTGACACACAACTATATTGAAATTAGGCTAATTAATAACCCTACAATAGCCTCTAAGTGTTCAAGTGAAAGGAAGAGTTGCATGTCTCTCACTTTAAATCAAAAGCTAGAAATGATTAAGTTTAGCAAGGAAGGCATGTCGAAAGCCAAGACAGGCTGAAGGCTAGGCCTCTTGCACCAAACAGCCATGTTGTGAATGCAAAGGAAAACTTCTTGACAGGAATTATAAGTGCTAATCCAGTGAACACATGAATAATAAGAAAGTGAAATGGCCTTGTTGTTACCAAACACAAACACAGATTCATTTACCCATCACACAAGAGGGCCAATAAAGAGACACTAGGCTTGTGGCAAGGAAAGAGGTTTACTATTATCAAAAGGCAGCTAGACGAGGAGATGGGAGTTAGAACTCAGATCCACCTCCTGGAAGGGAAAATGGTATCTAGGGTTTTAGATAGCAGATGGGGAGCATGTGGCCTTGCTGGTTGGTGTCTTCCCATCGGCCTGTGTTTGGCCTTGAATCTTGACACCTAAACCTTGAACTTCTGGGAAAGACAGCCCACTCACATACTAAGGAGGGACAGAAAAACCTAGTTAATTTTGAACAACAGTTGATTATGTTGAATATGCGCAGTTGCAGTTAGTAAAGCTTATCGCAAAATTTTTTGCTCTAGGGAAGATTTTTTAACCCCTTAGTTCTTGGTTTCAATCCCCCATTGTCAGTGGTTCATTCTACAATCTTGTGGGATTAAGGGCATCATCTCAAATCTGGCTACTTCCTGCTGAATGGGGTGTCATAAGGGAGCCATGGAATGGAACTTGATCTATCTGGTAAAATGACTTTTAGTGGTTGTTTTGGTAGGGGTTTTACAAGGCATTGTCATAACCTATGTTGTAAATGTATATATAAGCTGTAACAACAATAGACATCACAACAGAGGCAAATACCAACAAAGATGACAGTAATTAGAAATATCAGTAACTTTTTCCACCAGGTCATCCCTGAACCCCCAAACCAGGAAGCTCTGATAATGTCATTGGGTGTTCAGGTATCTTTTGAGTGGCAAGTTGTCCAGCTTGTTTGCAGTGCTTCAGGAACAAGGGTTATTTCAGTTCTCAATGATTCCAAATGGAAAATGTTAATTTGGAGATCTGTACCAGATATTTGAGAAGACTAGAATAATTCAGGATTCAGTCCAGTCCAGTTTATAGGTAGAAAACAAAACCTTAAAGAAAATTAACAGAACCAGAATCCAACATTCACAAATGTGTATTATAGTTTTTATTGAAACATAATTTTTTAACCTAAAATCACCCTGATTTTTACCAAGATAGCCAAATTAAGACTTATTGGTTTGCAAAATCAGTTCAGTTTCAATAAACTTGGCCCAATTATTTACATAAGTACAGCAAGAATAGCAATTGATCATATAGACTCTTTTAAATCTGCTTTGCTGAAACTTTTTGTAAAGAATATATAATGGAATTTTAAAGGCCTCTTGAGACCAGGAAAATCAAAGCATGGACTTGTCATAAGACTCTGCCTGCAATATCTACAGATTTGGGTGAATTCCTCTCTTCTCAAGGTTCCCCAAAATATCCTGAGGGTTCTTTGCACCTGCCAGAGAAATGACCTTCTTTAATCACCTGGTGAATTTGCTGAGAACCATATAAGCAAGATACCAGGCCAATATTTCCAAGTGTCTTTATTTTACAAAATCCAATCTTTGCTCCCCTAAAGCTGTCTGGTCAGATCTGAGTGTCTGTATGTTTTCCTCAAATATAGGATTCTAGTCAAGCCTTGTTAATATAACAAATGTTTCCAATTATGTCCTGTTATAAGGAGAACAGATTCTTACTGAACTTATGCTATCCCAACCTTCTGAAACCCTGACCCTGATCAGTTAGCAGCCATCAATATCGAGGCAAGACCCTCCACCAGCAAAAAGATAGTGATTTACTAAAGGCAGAGATGATGGCTAGCATTTTTTAACAATAAAGTATTTTTTCATTAAGGTATGTACATTGTTTTACATAAAACTATCACACACTTAATAGACTACAACATAGTGTAAACATAAATTTTACATGCACTGAGGAAAAACTTCACGTGACTCATTTTATTGTGATATTTGCTTTATTATAGTGGTCTGGAACCAAACTGGCAATATCTCCAAGGTATGCCTGTAGTAGTAAATGAGTAATTTTTAAAATTATTGGGCCTAGGGGCTGGCCCAGTGGCGCAGCAGTTAAGTTCGCAGATTCTGCTTTGGTGGCCTGGGGTTCACCGGTTTGGATCCTGGGTGCGGACATGGCACTGCTTGGCAAGCCATGTTGTGGTAGGCATCCCACATAGAAAGGAGAGGAAGATGGGCATGGATGTTAGTTCAGGGCCAGTTTTTCTCAGCAAAAAGAGGAGGACTGGCAGCAGTTAGCTCAGGGTTAATCTTACTCAAAAAACAAAAAAAATTATTGGGCCTAATATATTTTATGTGAACTAACATTACTTCATATTTAATTTAATTTAAGTATTATCCAAAATGGGCTGGAATTTAACTTAGAATGCAATATGCATAGTAATTAACTTGATTGGTCTATTAAAATATCCCCTGAAAAAAATCTAAGGCTGTCCTGTCTGGTATCTAAGTTTTCAATTTTCAGGGACCAAATATTTAGGATAGTTAAAATACCTGTATGATTAAACAGATGAATTTTATTGAATACAATTTTCTTAAATAAATAAATAAATCAAGAAATGGTTTTTCAAATACAATTTCACAATGAAGCTGCTTATGATGGAGTAGAATTTGACATAGGATGGTGGTTCCAAATTACAGTTCACTCAAGAAAGAGAACTAGTTTCTATAATTAAGATGAATTTTTTTTTCTAATTATAAAACTAATATGTATTTTCTGAAAAATTTAGAAAACTGAAAAATTAGGGAAAAAAATTGCCCATGATCTTAATCACTCAGACCTGTTCAGTTACAATGGTGATGCTGACAGTTTAGATATGAAAAACAAAATTGAAATCAAATTGTAATTTTGAATGTGCTTATAAATATATTTAAATCTATGGTACTTGATAAGGTCATCTAAGCAAAGAGTGTGGGTAAAGAAAAGGTGGAGCCTACAGCAGAACCTGGAGGTATACCAAATTTGAAGAAATATCAGAGGAAGAACAGCAAAGGGAAAATGAAAGAATGCTCAATGAGATATGAAGAAAATCACGAGCATTTCATAGAAGACACTACTTCAAAACTGAAGGGGCTGTCAGCTGTGCCAAATGAGTCAGATGTACAGATCTTCCTTGACTTACAATGGGTTTATGTCCCAATAAAACTATTGTAAATTGAAAATATTGTAAGTCAAAATGGCATTTAATACACCTAACCTAATGAACATCATAGCTTAGCCTAGCCTACCTTAAGTGTGCTCAGAACACTTACATTAACCTACAGTTGGGCAACCTCATTAAACCCAAAGCCTATTTGATAATAAAGTGTTGAATATCTCACCTAATTTATTGAATACTGCACTGAAAGTGAGAAATAGAATGGCTGACTGGGTACAGAATGGTTGTAAATGTATCAGTTGTTTACCCCTGTGATCACATGGCTGACTGTGAGCTGTGGCTCACTGTTACCACCCAGCATCATGAGAAAGTATTGTACTGCATATCACTAGCCCAGGAAAAGATCCAAATTCAAAATTAGTAGTAATGTACAGTTTCTAATGAATGCATATCACTTTTGCAACATGTTAAAGTTGAAAAATCACAGGTTGAACCATTGTAAGTCAGGGACAATCTGTACTGAGTAAAATAAGGTCACAGAACTGCTCAATATATTTTGCTACATTGAGGTTAATGATTGCCTATTTTGATAAGCAGTTTCAGAGGAGTTTAAATCAGATTGGACCTATACATCTCAGGAGAATCAACTAAAAATTCCTTGAGTCAATGAGGTAATTAAATTGAACTTTTAGGAGCCAGCCCTGATGGTCTAGTGGTTAAAATTCGGCACTCTCACTGCTTTGGTAGCATGGGTCCATTTCCCAATCTTGGAACTGTACCACCCATCTGTCAGTTGCCATGCTGTGGCAGTGGTTCACACAGAAGAACTAGAAGGACTTGCAACTATGATATACAACTATGCACTGGGGCTTTGAGGAGAAAAAAAAAAAGAGTAAGATTGGCAACAGATGTTAGCTCAGGGTGAATCCTTCTCTGCCAAAAAAAAAAAAAGCTCACCACCAATGCTAATGTGCAGCCAGGATTGGAAACACCACATAGCTTAACCCCATTCAATAGAATGGGTGTTGATTTTAAATAAATTGAACTTTAACAAAATAAATTTAAAGCAATCAATAGCAGCTATCTAAAGTTAGTTTTTAAGCTATAAAAAATAGAATTGGAAAGAAAAAAGTTATTTACAATTACATAAAAATCTAAGCACAGGAAATGTGTGGGAATCTTTATAAAGAAAACCTTCAATTTTGCTGAGATATAAAAGGTACAAATACATAAGGGGATATACCAGATCTCAAACAAGAAAGAATGACTACCTTAAGTTTACTAATTCACATTCATTTAAGAAACTTTTATTGAGTGCCTACTTCTATGATTCCAGGCACTTGGAATGGATCAGAAAAACATATAAAGGTCAAAGTTGGCAGTCTTAGCTGCTTTCAATGGGAATATCAGCCATGTTTCACCATTAAACATGAGTTGGGTGTTGACTAGAATCAGGCTCTCATGAAAGTATCCTTCCATTAATACTTACCTATTTTTCTTTCCTTTTTTAAGTAAGAATAAGAATTTTATCAAAAGCCTTATTTTTCTCTTTAGAACTACAGATGTATGCTAAATTTCCTAACATCAATCTATTACTGAATTTCCATAATTAACTCTATCCTATGAGGGTAGATTCTTTTAATTATTGTTTAAATTGGTACATTATAATTTATTTGGGATTTCTGCATTTATACTGAAATGTGCATTTTACCTACACGTTTTTGAATGATTGTTTAAAAAAACTGGGATGAGTTAACATGCAGCACAAGGAGGGCACTGATGATGCTTCTGGCAGAGGCAGTAGAGGATGGAATGTGTAGGCTCTCAAATACAATCAGAAGCAGGTCAGAACCCACGTAACCAAAGCCATACCCAAATAAGAAAAGTTGATTACTACCACATACATGCAGGCAGAGGATCAATTCATCAACCACCATGAAAAACTACAGCAACATGGCAAAACAGAAGGAAAATGACAACTCTCCAGAAACCAAACCTGAAGCTACAAAAGATTACAATCTGACTGACAGAGAATTCAAAATAGCTGCCATAAAGAAACTCAGCAAGTTACCAGAAAATTAAGAAAGACAGTTCAACGAGCCCAGGAATAAAATTAATGAACAGAGGGAATACTTCACCATAAAGCTTGAAGCTCTGCAACAAATAAACATACAAATTCTGGAAATAAAGAACAAAATTAATCAGATAAAAAATAATGTAGAAAGCATTAAAAATAGAGTAGATCTTATGGAGGAGAGAATCAGTGAGCCTGATGATAGAAACATAGAAATGATTCAGGTAGAGGAGGAGAGAGAATTAAGATTTTTTAAAAATGGAGAAATTCTTTGATAAATATTCGACCTAATTAGTAAAAGTAACATAAGGATTATAGGTATCCCAGAAGGAGAAGAGGGGGAGAAAAGAGAGACAGCTTATTCAAAGAAATAGTAGCTAAGAATTTCCCAAACCTGGAGAAAGAACTGGACATGCAAGTACATGAAACAAATGGAACTCCTAATTACATCAATGCAAAAAGACCTTTTTCAAGGTATATAATATAAAAACTGTCAAAAGTCAATGACAAAGAAAAAATATTAAGGGCAGCAAAAGAGAAGAACCTACAACCTCCAAAAGGAACTCTCATCAGGCTTTCAGCAGATTTCTCAGCAGAAACCTTACAGGCTAGGAGAGAGTGGAATGATATATTCAAAATACTGAAAGACAAAATCTTTCAGCCAAGAATACTCTATCAGGCAAAATCATTCTTCAGATATGACAGAGAAACAAAAGTTTTCCAAGACAAACAAAAGCTGAGGGGGTTCATCACCTCTAGACCTGCCCTACAAGAAATATTGAAGGGAGCCCTGCTATGTGAAACAAAAAGGCAAAGGTTTACAAAGCTTTGAGCAAGGAGATAAATTGACAGACAAAATCAGAAAATTGCAGCTTCATATCAGAATAGGTTAGCTAGGATGAAGGGTGAAGGATGAAGGGAAAGAAGGCATCAAAAATAACTATGAGCACTTCAATTGGTCACAAACTCCTAACACAAAAAGAATAATTTGTGACAACAGTAACAATAAGTGTACACAACAATAACTATAAACACTGCAATTGCTCACAAATTCATAACACACACACAAAAAATAACGTGACAAGAAAAACATAGAAGGGGAAGAGGAATGGGATAGAACCTGTATAAGCTAATGGAGATAAGAGGCTATCAGAAAAAAGACTCTCATCTATGAGATCTTTTATATAAACCTCATAGGAACCACAAAACAAAAAATTCAGAGCAAAGCCACAAATCATGAGAAAATCATCACAGAAAACCACCAAACTGAAATGGCAGATGGAAATACAAGGAGAAAGAAACAATGGAAATATAGAACAACAAGAAAACAAAAAATAAAATGGCTGTATTAAGTCTTTATATATCAACAATCACTCTATGTGTAAATGGATTGAATGCACCAGTCAAAAGACACAGAGTGGCTGGATGTATTAAAAAGCAAGACCCAACAGTACGCTGCCTCCAGGAAACACATCTCAGCTCTAAAGACAAACATTAGAGTGAAGGGATGCAAGATGATACTCAAAGTAAAAGAAAGTGGGTGTAGCCATACTTATATCAGACAAAGCAAACTTCAAGAGAAAAAAGATAAGTGACAAAGATGGGCATTATATAATGATAAAAAGGACATGCCATCAAGAAAATATAACACTTGTTAATATATATATATACTTTAAATATGAGTACCAAAATATATAAAGCAACTATTAACAGAACTTAAGGGAGAAATTGACAGCAACACAATAATAGTAAGGGATCTTAATACTCCAATTACGTCAATGGATAGATCATCCAAACAGAAAGTCAAAAAGGACACAGTAGCCTTAAGTGAAACACTAGACCAGATGGACTTCATAGATATATAGTACATTCCATCTAAAAACACAAGAATACACATTCTTCTTGGGTGCACATGGAACATTTTCAAAGACAGACCATATCTTGGGAAACAAAGCAAGCCTCAACAAATTTAAGAAGATTGAAATCATATCAAGTATCTTTTCAATCACAATGCAATGAAACGAGAAATCAACTACAAGAAAAAAGCTGAGAAAGTCACAAACGTGTGGAGAATAAACAACATGCTACTGAACACCTACTGGATCAATCAAGAAATCAAAAGAGATATCAAAAAATAGCCAGAGACAAATGAAAATGAAAACACAATATACCAAGCCTATGGGATGTAGCAAAAGTGGTACTAACAGGGAAATTTATAGCAATACAGGCCTATGTTAAAAAAAAACAAGGAAAATCTCAAATAAACAAGTTTACACTATAACTAAAAGAACTAGAAAAGGAAGAACAAAGCCCAAAGTCAATAGAAGGAAGGAAATAATAAATATCAGAGAGAAAATAAACAAAACAGAGACTAAGAAAACAATAGAAAAGGCCAATGAAACTAAGAGATGGTTCTTTGAGAGGGTAAACAAAATTGATAAACCCTTAGCCAGACTCACTAAGAAAAAAAACAGAAGACTCAAATAAATAAAATCAGAAATGAAAGAGGAGAAATTATAAGAGACACCAAAGGAATACAAAAGATTATAAGAGGATACTATGAAAAGATATACATGAACAAATTTTATAATCTGGAAAAAATGGATAAATTGTTAGACTCATACAACCTCCCAAAACTGAATCAAAAATAGAGAGTCTGAATAGATCAATCACAAGCAAAGAAATTGAAACAGTAATAAAAAATCTAGCAAAAAACAAAAGTCCAGGACCAGATGGCTTCTCTGGTGAATTCTACCAAACATTCGAAGAAGATTTAATTCCTATCCTTCTCAAATTACCCTGAAATACTGAAGAGGATGGGATGCTTCCTAACTCATTTTATGAGGCTAATATTACTCTGATACCAAGGTCAGACAAGGACAACACAAAAAAGGAAAATTACAGGCCAAAATCGCTGATGAACATAGATGGAAAAATCCTCAACAAAATATTGGCAAACTGAATACAGAAAGACATTAAAAGGATCACACACCATGATCACATGGGATTTATTCCAGGGACGCCAGGAAGGTTCAACATCCACAAATCAATCAATGTGAAAAGCCACATTAAAAAAATGAAGAATAAAAATCACATGATCATCTCAATAGATGCATAGAAAGCATTTGACAAGACCAAACATCCATTTATGATGAAAACTCAATAAAATCAGTATAGAAGGAAAGTCCCTCAACATTTTAAGGTGATACCTGACAAACCAACAGCCACCATCACACTTAATGGTGAAAAACTGAAAAGCATTCCTATGAGAACAGGAACAAGACAAGGGTGGCCACTCTCACCACTCTTATTCAAGACAGTACTGGAAGTTTTAGCCAATGCAGTTAGGCAAGAAAAAGAAATAAAAGGGATCCAAATTGGAAAGGAAGAAGTAAAATTCTCACTATTTGTGGATGACATGATTGTACATATAGAAAACCCTATAGAAAGCATCAGAAAACTGTTAGAAATAATTAACAAATACAGCAAAGTTGCAGGGTATAAAATCAATATACAAAAATCAGCTGCATTTCTACACACTAATAACAACTTAGTAGAAAGGGAGGTCAAGAATACAATCCCATATACAATCACAGCAAAAAGAATGAAATACCTAGGAATAAATTTTGCCAAGGAGGTGATAGACCTACACAAGGAAAACTAGAAGACATGATTAAATCAAAGCAGACATATAGAAATGGAAAGATATTCTGTACTCATGGATTGGAAGAATAAACATAGCTAAAATGTCCATATTACATAGAGCAATGTATTACATATAGCATACATATACATATATTACATATAGCAATCTAAAGATTCAATGGAATCCCAATCAGAATCCCAATGACAACCTTCATGAAAATAGAACAAAGAATCCTAAAATTTATAAGGAACAACAAAAAATTCCACGTAGCCAAAACAATCCTAGGAAAAAAGAACAAAGTTGGAGGTATTACAATTACTGAATTCAAAATATACTATAAAGCTATAGTAATCAAAACAGCATGGTACTGGCAGAAAAACAGACACACAGATCAATGGAACAGAATTGAGAGCCCAGAAATAAAACCACATACCTATGGACAACTAATCTTTGACAAAGCAGCCAAGAACATATAATGGAGAAAGGACAGTCTCTTTAATAAATGGTGTTGGGAAAACTGGACAGCCACATGCAAAAGAATGAAAGTAGACCACTATCTTACACCATACACAAAAATTAACTGAAAATGGATTAAAGACTTGAATGTAAGACCTAAAACCATAAAACTCTTAGAGGAAAATATAGACAATACACTCTTTGACATTGGTGTTAGCAGTATCTTTTCAAGTTTCATGTCTACTCAGGCAAGGGAAACCAAAGAAAAAATAAACAAATGGGACTCTATCAGATTAAAACGCTTCTGCATGGCAAAGGAAACCATGAACAAAATGAAAAGACAACCCACCAACTCGGAGAAGATATTTGCAAATCATATGTTCAACAAGGGGTTAATTTCTGAAATATATAAAGAATTCACACAACTCAACAAGTAAGAAACAAACAACCTGATCAAAAAATGGGCAGAGGATATGAAGAGACATTTTTCCAAAGAAGCTATACAGATGGCCAACAGGCATATGAAAAGATGTTCAACATCACTAATTATTAGGGAAATGCAATTCAAAACTACCTTGAGATATCACCTCACACCCATCACAATGGGTATAATTAACAAGACAAAAAATAACATGTGTTGGAGAGGATATGGAGAAAAGGGAACCCTCATACACTGCTTGTGGGAAGGCAAACTGGTGCAGCTGCTATGGAAAACAATACGGAGATTTCTCAAAAATTCAAAAATAGAAATACCATATGATCTTGCTATCCTACTACTGGGTATTTATCCAAAGAACATGAAATCAACAATTCAAAGAGATTTATGCACCCCTATGTTCATCGCAGCATTACTGACAATAGCCAAGACGTGGAAGAAATCCAAGTGCCCATTAATAGATGAATGAATAAAGAATACATGGTATATTATATATATATATATATATATATATACACACAATGGAACACTACTCAGACATAAAAAAGACAAAATCGTGCTACTTGCAACAACATGGGTGCATCTCGAGGGTATTATGCTAAGTGAAATAGGTCAGACATTGAAAGCCAAACACCGTATGATTCACTCATGTGTGGAGGATAAACAAACACATAGATCAGGGAGAACAGATTAGTGGTTACCAGAAGGGAAGGGAGTGGAGGGAGTGAAGGGGTAAAGGAGCACATATGTTTGGTGATGGATAAAAACTAGACTATGGTGAACATGATGCAGTCTATAGAGAAACTGAAATATAATAATATATACCTGAAATTTACAGAATGTTATAAACCAATATGACCTGAATAGAATTTTTAAAAGTATTGGGAGGAGTTAATAAAATGAATTAAGTAGCATTCCAAACTTTGGGTTCACTTCATGGAAATTTTAAAGAATTTTCACAGATAAATTGTATTGCTCTGTACCCTTGTGGGGAGGTTTCTTATGAAGTTTTCTGTTTCTTTTTGTTTATATTTCTCAGGGAAAAATGTCCAAATTAATCTCTTATATATAGTATTTTCTTGTGTATCTAGAACCTCTGCCATGTATATTGCTTCACCTTTTCCAATTATCTTTTCTGTTTCCTCTTGATTAGATTTGCCAGAATATTATGTCTTTTACTAACATGGGAGGGGCTAGGAGAAAGAACCAGTTATTGCATGTACTTGTTGATTTTGTTCTCTCTTTTCCAATTCACTGTTTTCTACATTCGTATTTTCTTCTGATTCTCCTTAGGTTTTTTTTTAACTATTCTGGCAAACACTGATTCTTTATTTTCTTACTTTATATAAATACATAACATTATCAATTTCCCAGTAAGTACACTGGTAAACAGATAAACAGACCTCGAATCTAAGACTGCAAAGAGCAAAAGATACGGAGCTTTCTGAGTTTTGAGATTAGCAAAAATTTCTTTGAACTTCATGTTTTATCTTTTATAATATATGTGGGTTTTTCTACTCTACTCCATGTGTTTTAATATAAAAAATATTCCTTCTCAGAGTATTAAAGCAAAGTTCATTAACAATTGCAGAAGACATTGTTTTTATCCAGTGGTTCTCTCCCGCAGGACCTTCGTGCATCCCCAGCAGTAAATGGATTCAGGATAACTTTGGCTATATCCCACTACTTTTATGTGCAGGATTTGCATTTTAGTCGAGCTAAAGTTTTACTTTTACATTAACAAAATGCTTTCTTGGTTAAACAAAGCAATTTTGTCAAGCATAGGAAATATACAAACGTCTAGATCATATAAAAATACATGTAACTAAAAATGGAAAAGCAAGTAAGACAACTATCTTTCATTTTTACATTGTGATATAGCTCTGGGAGTGTTTGATTACATATTGAATATCCTGTCCAGGCAAATTAGTAGGAACTCAATAGTCATTTAAGAATATACTTTTATTTTCAAATGATTAGATGTTTCTGGCCCAAAACTACATTAATATTTTCTGGGTATATTGTGGTGTGGATAGAGTCCCTGAGCTATATAATTCCTGCTTTTAATAATTTCTTGACACTTTCTGTAGTCTAAGAAGTGATTTGGCACATGTTCTATCATATTTTAAAAGATCTATTCTGTTTGTAAGGTACAAATTTTTTTTTTTTTTTTTGAGGAAGATTAGTGCTGAGCTAACCTCTGCTGCCAATCCTCCTCTTTTTGCTGAGGAAGACTGGCCTAGAGCTAACATCCATGCCCATCTTCCTCAACTTTATATGTGGGACGCCTGCCACAGCATGGCTTGCAAGTGGTGCCATGACCGCACCGGGGATCTGGACGGGCCAACCCTGGGCCACCAAAGCAGAACATGTGAACATAACTGCTGCGCCACGGGGCCAGCCCCAAAGGTACCAAATTTTTTAATTAACTTTACTAATTGCTCCTTATTTTCAGTTATTTTGATTTCTTAAGACTAAGATTTACTTCAACATTTCATATACTGATTACAATTTGCAATACAAAATGACCTTTCAACACTGGATTTTTGCCTTGAATTCTTTGAAATTGACATCGCTAACTCTGCTTTATGCTTACATTTGCCTGATATGATTGTGTACTCTTTATTCATTTTGATCCTCCATTCATTGGTTCCTCCTATTAAGCCATTTGAAGCAAAATCAACTGCAATACATTTTCAATGAACTTATTTTATAAGGGACTTGGGTGTTGTGACATATTTTCAACTGTCCTACCTATGTTCATCTTGCCTAGTCTAGATGAGTAACTTTCCCCCCAGAAGTCTAAGCATTGCTACATTGTTTCCTAATGTTTAGTGTTAGGAGCAACTCTGAGACCAGCTAGATTTTCAGTCCTTGCTAAGTAATTTGTTTTCTTCAACTGCTTTTAGACCACACCCAACTTGGATAAGTCAAGTTACTGCCCATTTCCCAAGGAAGCCCTGATGCTTTTCACTTTCACTCAGTTCCATCCACTTATTCTCGTTTTGGGAAAATGCCACCTATCAAAAAACAATTCAAATGCTATTAGTGCTTCAAGACATGTTCCTAGTATTCCTATCAGTCAGAATTATCCCATCCTTTATTTAAACTTATACCATTGATGCTCTACTGTAGCACTGATTACATCCACAGTGCATTTTTGGAGACTGTCTACCATAGTGGCTAGAATATGCCCTGGAGTCAGAGCACCTGGGCTCAAATTCTTATGCTGCCACTTTCCAGTTGTGTGACATTAACTAAGTTACTGGACAATCTGTGTCCTGTTATCCCATCTGCAAAATGGGGATAATGCTACCCACCTCATGGAATGGTTGTGATGATTAAATGAGCTAAATATGTAAAATATCTAAACCACATAGTAAAATATAGTAGGTGCTATATGAAGTCTTGACATATATGTACAGGTATATATGTGTGGTGTGTGTGTGTTCTCTAACATTTGTATTGAGAAAATTGTTACAAGAGAATGAAACAGGCGCTACCATAGAGGAATATGTATTCAAAGGATGGGACAATTAAATATGGATTAAATATAATCAGTTCAGGGAAAGAAAGCATTTCAACTGAACCCTAAATCTTTTAATTCCATAGTATTTTAAAAGCTCTTTCACATGCACTAGCTCCTTTAATCTTTACAGCTTTGTGAGATTATTTTGTTTTTATGAAAGCAAAAATCAAGGTTCAAATTGCCTAAGATTCAGTAAGTTAGAAAGTCAAGATTAAGAGAGATCATTGTACTTGGAGCTTGCTAGGGTTACTCTCTCTACATTTGCATTTTTCCACGAGGGATGAATGCGAATGCAATAGACAGGTTGGGACAGACAGGACCTAGGGTATAAAAGAGTTTTCCAAGCTTTGGAAACAGCTTAAATAACAGAATGGAGGAGTGAAATTACATGGGATTCTGGGAAAACTAAAAGTAAAGATGGAACACTTAGCACAATGCCTTGCAAAGTAGGCACTTGGTTGAACTGAATTACACCTTTCAAATGAGATTCCTTCAGTTTAGCAATTATTTGTGGTAAACAATCCCTTGGCTTCTAGCCGAAACATCTACGCAATATAACTGTGACCTGTCTTGAAGGAGAGGGAGGGAGGAAACAATGAAGAAAGAAAGAAAAAACAGCTACAGTAAAGAAAAACTGTGAAGTACAGAAAGAAAAGAAAACTACAGTAAATAATGGGGTATTTTAAATATTCACAAAAGGTGGTTATATAAAATAAGTGTAAGCACGATTATACAAAGGTAATTCTTTTTGCTCACTAAAAATAGTACGAATAAACCTTAATTCTCAACAAGATTAACAATTTTACCAACTGACAATTGATTTTGAAACATATCAAACCTCGTTTCCTAATCTTTGAGATAGAGGAAATGACACTAACTGAAATACGTTAACATTACTTGTAAGTGCTACGGACCTAAGTTGCATATAATTCATCAGTTATATTATTAATCATCTGTGAAACCTTGGAAAAGTCACAACTTTTTTGGGCCTCAGTTTCCTATATGTGCAGAATACTGTTCGTATTTTGAAGAGTTTTGGGTAGGGCTCTGAAACTCTATACCATGTTATTAAAAAATTAAAAATAAAAAGGAAAATATGAGAAAATATTTACATATTCTCAAGCATTTGAGTTATTCCCCTTATATTACTTTTAAAATCACACATAATTAATACCAGGTATTGAAGATAGCTCAATTAGTCTCATCAGTTAAGTCATATATAAATAAAATTATCTTTAGATCAACATACTATATCTAAAATTAAATTCTTCAGTGACATATTCTGAACAGAATGAGAGGTCTACTCATAGGTTAACGTAAGAAATATTTGTCTCAAAATCAATTTATTTAATATTTGACAGAAGTCTCATCATCAAAAATCCTTTTATTGTTCCTTTGGTAAAATTTAAGTATTTCCAAAGTCCTGAATCAAATGTTTTCTCTTAGTTTTCCAATGGCTGTGATTTGTCTTCTTTTGGTCTATTCAGTAGAAAGTGAACCAACTGGAGTAGAACATCATCATTAAAACCTTTTACATCATTGTCTTCGATTGTTTCATAAAGAGGCTTACTTTGTGTTCCCCAACATATATTTTTACGAGGGTTATTTTGATCAGCCTGTGTAGTCAGTGCCAAAGTATTTAACTGGTAGCAGAAAAAGGAAAAGTATTTTCCATCTGTGACCACACCCTGGGAGACAAAAGGTCGAGTAACATCCGCTTCGCTCCAGAATCCTGTAGAAGAGAGTCACGCTGAAATTTGACAGTATCAAATACCTCCTAAAATCTAGATGTTTTATCTACCAAATTCCTAGAGCTCTCAAAGTTTTCCCATCTCATCCATTCTAATCCTATATTCCATTTCTGTATCAAGAATTATTTTCTCCCTTCTAGTTTCCCCAAACTCATGACACATCTTTTCAACAACTTCAGTCTTCAACTTTAACTCACTTCATCTAAGAAGGGCAGCCAGCTCTATCTATGCAGATCTCCCCTACATCTGGCACTAACTACATCATTACTCATCAACTTCAAATATGTTCAAATTTCCCTATACCAGCTGCATCTACCACCCAATAACCATTACGGCCATTT
Source organism: Equus przewalskii (assembly GCF_037783145.1). Taxonomy (NCBI): domain Eukaryota; kingdom Metazoa; phylum Chordata; class Mammalia; order Perissodactyla; family Equidae; genus Equus; species Equus przewalskii. Next base: position 22,020,393 of record NC_091850.1, read on the forward strand.
ACTTCACCAAATCTACAAACACCTTCAGAAAAAAACTGACTTTCTAAGGATTTCAGCCATGTCATTAGATTCATTCTGTATCTTCCTTTATGTATTTCAAATTGGTTTTATGAGTTGCTGTTGTTTTGCCCAGTGTGTCTTATGTCAACATAAGGTTCCAGGGTGTCTTAATACCTTTGCTACTCAAATTTTCTGGCTGCTTCTTGTTCCAGGCTCACTGGCTTTAATACTTTCAAACCCAACTGCCAAGGCTAAGCAGTAAGTTCACTTCCCCACACGTTTTCTTTTTTTTAAGATTTTATTTTTTTCCTTTTTCTCCCCAAAGACCCCCGGTACATAGTTGTACATTGTCTGCTGTGGGTCTCTCCAGCTGTGGCACATGGGACGCCGCCCCAGCGTGGCCCCATGAGCAGCGCCACGTCGGCGCCCAGGACCCGAACCAACGAAACACTGGGCCGCCTGCAGCAGAGTGCGCGAACTCAACCACTCGGCCACGGGGCCAGCCCTCCCACACATTTTCTATCAGCCTTAATGGAGATAGCCAACGAATAATGTTAAAACATGGAATTAACTATACTGTAAAAAGAAGTATTTTATCTTTCATGAATAAACAGCATCATTTTAAAATCTTCAAGAAAGTTTCCTCTCACCTTTTCTGATTCTTTCTACCCCTATTCCTACTCTCTCCATTTATTTCCATTATAGAAACAAAAATCAAAATAGTGAGTATAAGGTTAAATTACATATACACACACACACACACACACACACACACACACATATACATATATAGGAAAAACGTGAGCCTGGCAGTAATTAAATCTGTATTAAAATCCTCCTGGATATTTATAGAGGATTAATCGAGTTACATATTATATTACTTCAGGTTTTGCAATAAAATCCAAATGGCTCACAATGTGCTCTAATCTAACAGTGCTATGTGATAAAGCTGCTGACTTCCTCTATCTCACCCTCTAGCATTCTCCCCCTCCTTTTCTTCACTAGCTTTCAGGTTGTTCCTTAAATACTTCAAGTCTGTTCCCACCTCAGACAACTTACTTGCCATTCCTCTTGCCTGGAAGTGTCTTTCCCCCAAGTTTGTGCATAGGCAGCTCCTTACCATTCAGGTCTCAGTTCAAATGTCATTTTTTTAGAGACCTCTCCGGAATCACTCTGTTTGAATGGATTCTGCCCCACACCTCATTTATACTTGCACCCCATAAATCATTTTACCCCTTATCTAGTATATTTTCTCCACAGTCTTATCACTAGCTAAAAATAGTACATGTTTATTATCTTGTACTCTCCTCACTATATTATAAACTCCAGGAGAGTAGGATCTGTCTGTCTCATTCAACACTGTATCTGCAAGGCCAGCAGTGCTTGGCACATAAAAAGCATTCACTACTTACTGAATGAATGGACAATCTCCTAAACCACATCATGGATATGGCCTTCATAGACATTAAATTGGATAGCTGTGATTTAATCTAAAATTTAATCGGCCAAAGCATTTCCTTTTCTAGTTTCAGACAGCTGCTATCATTTGACTTAGTTGGGTACAGGCTTTGAAACGCTTGACAACACCATCAGAAAAAAATACATTCACACACAAGTGGTCAAAATAAAAGATCAAAGTAACTACCGATGTGCCACTTATCAGGTGTAAATGGAAACTATGCAATTATGGATTTTAAAACAACTGTACCTTGTGCCAATGCAAAAGTTTTCAAAATGCTAAGATTCAACCTGCATTTTAACCCAAAGAAAACAACGTGAACTACTGAATTCTTAAAATGTCATAGACATCTTCTAAGAACAATAATGTTATAAAATTAGTGTTACCTTGATACATAGCTTGTGCTCCAGTCCAAGCAAAAAGGCTTGCAATAGCATTAGCTCTAAAAACAACTTCTATCTGATCAGCACAGTTCTTTTTCAAAAGCCTTTCCCTTTTGAATTTGTCAGGTAACAGATGAAACTGGGTATGTCCGTAACAGTATGGATCTGCTGTCTTTGAGCCTGAAGAGAAAAATACAAACTTTTCAGATGAAATGCACATGTAGAACATCTGGAGCACACGCCCCTAGTATTTACTTCAAACCCACCTTTCTCCTCTACTCATTAGGTGATCACTAGTCAAAACACACACATGGAAAGGTCAGTTTATTTATTTATTTATTTACTTTCTGCTTTATCTCCCCAAATCCCCGCCCCCCGGGTACATAGTTGAATATCTTAGTTGCAGGTCCTTCTAGTTGTGGCATGTGGGACGCCACCTCAACGTGGCCTGAGGAGCAGTGCCATGTCCGTGCCCAGGATCTGAACTGGCGAAACCCTGGGCCACCTTAGCGGAGCAGGCGAACTTAACCACCCCGCCACGGGGCCGGCCCTGGTTTACTTATTTATTTTATTGATTATAATAAAATTAAATTTCACATGAAAGTACAAGCTGCTAGATGCCATTAAGCCCACATAGGATAAGTCAAAAGAACACACATAAAATTTACTTAAAATTCCATATTATTTCAGTTTTCTCAAACCCCTTAGGCTTCATAAGGAGCCTTGTTATTCTCCTGGTGACATTCACCAAAGGATACAAACACTTCATAACTTTACAAACTTCATTTATTATTTTTATGTAATAATTACATACCTTGCTCCTAATAAAAAAAAATTGATTTTTATACTAATGTCTAAGTAAAAAATTAAGGGCATTAAAATTAAATGCAATAAGCATTTCATGAAACGCTGCTAATCCTGCCTTTAGTGGCAACGTGCTTTCAAGCAACAGTTCCCCATAATTCACTCTCTAAGACCACAGCGACTGAGAAGGGGCCAGTAAAATAGGTCTGGGCGACAAGTATAAAGCTGCTTTCTGAAAATCTTCCTCAAATTGGTTAGGAATTCATAAATGAAGAAAAAATAGCAAAAGAATAAGCTGTATGAGGGGGGACTTCAATCCTTATTAATTTTTATATTCCTGATGGTTATCAGTGTGCAGCACAAACAGAAGGCTTTTGTAAAAGAGACAACCACTGCCTCAAGTCCAGTTCTACACTTGTTTGCTTTTGAAAAAATACAAATTACTTTTTCTATATAAGTCAATAGAGCCTAATAAGTATAAGTATTTTTTAAAGTTAAACACTGCTATTTCAGTAGAAACAAGTAAAATGTTAAACGGTGAGCTGAAAGAATATTTTCCTGCCAATTTTCATGTGTATTACAACCACCTGAGATTATGAATTGCATTGCTTATGGACCTGAACCTCTTGGTCACCAAGAATTAATTATGCAAGTTTGCACAGGACACTGTGAATACCTTTATGGCACAATATATCAAAAGAGATACTTACCAATAAATATGGTATTTTCATATTGCCGTTTAAATAATGGAAGTTTGTCTGGCTTACAATTCATAACGGGGATTTCTATAGGTACAGAATAATCCAGCGGCACAAACTTAAAAAGAAAAGTCATTAGGTGAATTCACAGCAACACTAATATATATTTTACTCACATTCTTGATAGATTTAAAAATCTTAAAAATAAGATGTTCTTAAAAAATGATTTGATAACACTACCATCTAATGATGGGCCAAATCCAGGCAGCCACTTGTTTTTACAAAAGAAAGTTTTACTGGAACACAGTCATGCGCATTCATTTATATAAGGTGTGTGGCTGCTTTTATACAATAAGAACTGAGATAAACAGTTGGAACAGAGACTTATGGCCCCCAAAGGCTAAAATACTTACCATCTAGAGCTTTATAGAAAAAAATGTGCCAACCTTTGACATGGACACACAGACAAGACTCAAAATATACTTGTTATCTCCAAAAGAACTGCAAATACGTAAAATGACCAGGTTATAACTGAAAAGATGCCTTGATGTACGATTAGGTAGTGTAGTCTACTGTAAATTACAACCATAAACTATTATCAGTATTTTTATATTAAGAAAAAGAAAAGATTTATATGGTCCTAAAAACTGATGCCTTAACTCCACTTAAAATGATTATTTGACCTTTGCGGAATATACATATACCATAGAAGGTTAGAAACTGAAAAAAATCTCAGTTAAGATGTATTCAACAGAAACGAAAGGCAAGGGATCCATCCAAAACTTTCCATCCTACCAAACCCATTACCTAGTCTGCCTATGACATTTCATCATCAGACGTCAACAGATACAGATGCAATAAATCCTTACCTCTGGGAGTTGTTTGGACATTCGAATCTGGTTGTTTGGTTTATCATTTATTTGGTATCGCAAAGCATCAACTCGACCTTTCCGATGACCACAGGGAATAATTTCTTCACCACGCAACCAGTAAAAGTGAACTGGGCGTTTACAATCTATCAAAAGATATTCAAAATGTTTTTATCTGATCGTTTCGATAAATTTGATTATTAGAATACTAAACTCAGCAATACAGAACTCAAGAATGATTGTGCTAATGAAAAATACATCAAAAATTACTGTTTGACGTAATATAAAGAATCTGGGTTACGTGATAATTTAACTCAAATGATCATGACTTAAATATCATGCTCAACATTTACTGTCTACTTACGCCATCACTACACTAAACACCAACCAAAGAGATTTCCCAGTTAAGAGAAAACAGGGATAGCACTCACCAGAAATAAAAAGTTTAATAGGCGTCAGAGCTATCTTATGAATTACTAATTCAATCTTCACAATAACTCTCAAAGGTATGTATAGTTGTCATCATCTCCATTTTATAGAAGAAGATCCTGGGTCTTGACAAGCTTAAGTAAATTTTCCTAGGCCATTAATCATGAGTAGACAAAGACCATGATGCTTCCCTCAAGACCACTTCCTTCCCAACTGTGAGGGAATTAACATCCACTCTACAAGACTCAGTTGAGCACACATCTACAGTCATTATAACGGTAATTCAACAAATATTTATTAAGGTACCTACTGGGTGGTAGATATAAAATGATGAACACATCAGAAACACTGATTTTTAAAACTGGCTATCCATTAATTACTTTTTATGTCTGGACAGAATGGGTACCAGAAGTTGCTAATTGTTTACTGGGAACCCAGAATGGCTGGGTTTGAATCCTGAGCTCCAAATCTGTCTTTTTTTTTTTTCAGGGAGATTAGCACTGAGCTATCTGCCACCAATCCTCCTCCTTTTGCTGAGGAAGACTGGCCCTGAGGTACCATGTGTGGGACGCCTGCCACAGCATGGCTTGACAAGCAGTAGGTAGGTGCACACCGGGGATCCCAACTCGTTCGCCCAGGCGGAATGGTTGAACTTAACCGCTGCTTCACTGGGCCGGTCCCCATGGGCTTTTTGACTAGATACATTTACGTTCCTGTGCCTCAGATTTTTTTCTCATTTATAAAACACTGCTACTTACTGTAAACAGTTATTATGATAAATGCGTTGGCACACACAAAATTTACAACAGGGACAGGCAAACAGTAAGCACTAAATAAAAGTCAGGAATTTTAATCAATATCGCCTTTAATCTTCGCAATTCTATGACGAAGTACTATTATCGTAATTCGCATCTTGAAAATGAGAAAAATTTGGCTGAAAGAGGTCAAGGAATTGACATATGGTCGCGTAACTTTTTGGTGGAAGAACCAAAAAGCCATCAACGCTACTCTTCCATTTGGCTGGACCTTCACAAAGCAGAGTCAAGGCCTGAAAGCCAGGAGACCTAAGGCTACTAGTCTGGGGTGCTACAGTTAATAGGTGGCAGCACAGGTAACAGAACCCAGTCTCCAAATTCCTAGTGCAGTGACTGCTCCTGAACCAGGCTGCCCCCACCTAAGAGCGAAAGGCCGAGAGAAAGACTGACAAAGCAGAAAGAAATGAAGAAGGGGCAAACCTGGGGCGAGGGGCCACACATCCCAACCTCCCCGGCTCGGTGTGGCGGGCCCCAGGCTCACCGAGGGCGGCGGCAGCCAGGGCCGGGTTGTGAGCGCTGAGCAGGCCCATGAGGGCGGCCACCAGCTGATCCAGGAAGGGCGAGCCGATGGTCTCATATTCCCGGTAGAGGGGCGGGCGCCCCTTGCGCCGCAGGAAGAAGTGCTCTTGCAGGAGGCAGTCACACGCGGCGGCGCGCAGGGCCGCTAGGTCCAGGGCCGGCGCGGGCGCGGGCGCGGGCGCGGGCTCGGCGGGCGGCGGCGGCAGGCCCGACAGGAACACGGTCTTGGTGAAGCCCTGGTACCAGCGGTCGGCGTTCAGGGCGAAGGTCTGCGGGTAAACGACGTACTTCATGAACTGCATCTTGGTGAGGATTCGCAGCTTCTCATCCACCGACTCGGCCGCGTGCACCATCGCCTGCCACCGCTCCACTCGCCGCTGCCGGGCTGCCTTGCTTTTGGCCTTCAGGGAGGCCACAATCGGGGGGTAGCGCGCAACGGGGGCCGCCGCGACAGCTGGGCCGATCATTTCTGGAGCCGTCACGGCGGCCGCGGCCGCGGTGTGCAATGACAGCCCTGGACCGCGGGGCACAAGCCTCCAATACCTGGCCGCCGCCATCTTTGCTGGGGTTCCGGTGCCAGAGGTCAACTTCAGCAACTCTTGCCGTAAGAACCAATCAGAAAGCGGAATCTGAGCCAGGCTTGGGGAGGCCGATTCTCACTGGACTTGAGATACGTTGCGTCATCCAGTTCTTAGCCAATTAAATCACTTTTCCAACTTTGTAGTCCCGAGCGTTCGTAAGTGAAAGGAAGAACTTGTGTGCCGATGGGTTTTCCGCCGGTCTGACCGGGGGGAAGGAAGCTTTTATATGGGAGGTGCTGCCGCCTGGGTTTCTGTTCCAACCAGGGCAACCCTCGCCAGAAACCGTTTAGGAACATTCTGCACCGCAGCCTCTATCTCTTAGCTAAAATGATTTCATTTGTGTATGGCACACCCAACTTCTTTTCTGTTTTAGTTCTTGGGGTTGAAACTTCTTATTGAAACTTCTTATTGAAAATACTGAAAATAGTTTAGCATGTTTTTTGATAATATATGTTTATTTTTAAAATGATGCAAGTATCATTCAGGTGACCACTGCTAATCTTTGGGAAAATAATTGCATGTATTTCTCTATGCTAATTGATATACAGATTTGTAAAAACTACTAAAGAATTGTGTTTAAATTTTGCTTTGTGTTAAAACTCGTTATTATTTCACCATGAGTTGATTCCTACTAATCTGTGAGCTTCTTAAAGTAGGAACTGTTTTATTTTTTAATCCTGAGCAGCCAATCAAATACCTTTGCATAATGGGTACTCCAAAATATGTGCTGAAAAAAGTCACCTAAATCACTAAAAATCTAAATTCATTTCAGGTAATCTAATTTATTAAGTCATTCTCCTATTATAATTAGAAACTAGAATAATATTTATTTGGAGTTATTGCAATAATTCTTGAGGATATTGAAAACCAAACATTTTGTTGCTAAAGGAAGTTATAACTTATGTAAACCTTAATTAGAACTGATGGTACAATTTTACTCTGAAGTTGCAAGTCTGTTAAACTGACAGAAATGAATACCTCAAATTCATTAAAATAATATCTTGTGTGAGAAGTTGCAAGCAGAATTTCAAATATCCTTTTAACATTAACAACAAAAGGAGAACATGGAAGAGTTGATATCTTTAAACCCTTATTCAGTATTTAAAAGGTAAAAGTGAGATACTCAATATTACTTAAATTGAAGTGACACTTCTTTGTGTAAAGAAGTAATAAATATGCTTTTTGAGAGTGTATCATAGAAGTTCTCGCTCAATATTTTTATAAATTCTCATACCATTCTAACATAGATTTTAGAACTAGAGATCAGTTAACATTAATTCCATCAGAAATTGCTTATACTTTTTTAGTGAGTGAAGCAAATTTCAATTTATCCAATATATCTAATATAAATATAAATATTTATAATCATATGAACATTATGAATCAAGGAGGGTGGCTCTGGGAAAGGAAAGAGCATGCCTAATGAAGGAAGGAGCAGGACTGCATAAGTCTGAACAGAAGAGCATGCTGATGAGTCAGGACCATGGAAAAAGGTAGGCTTTCTTTCTACTATGACCAAAGCTTTTATATTACACACAAAGAAGCATATATAAGGCCAAATCATACAGCATAGTAGGGACAGCATTGCGACCAGAAACCAGGTTCTGTGCTTCTCCATCAGTTTTATTTAATAAATATTTATTGAATGCAATTTATGTGTTAGGCAGCGAACTAAATGATAAGAATACTTTGTGAACAAAACAGCCAAAAGCTAATACTCCAACAGAGGGAGACAGACAATAAAATATAAAAAAATAAGTAAATTATATTATTTGTTAGAAGGGAGTAAATGCTGTGGAAAAAATAAAGCAGAGGATGTGAGGATCATCAGTGCAGTATGGGGGGAGGGGGTTTGTTTGCAATTTCAAAGTGTGTGGTCAGGGTAGTGCTTATTGAAAAGATGACATTGGAGCCAAGGCTTGAAGGAAGTGGGGAGTGAACCATGCTGATATCTGAGGAAAGAGAATTCCAGCAGAAGGAACAGCTAGCGCAGAGGCCCTGAGATGGGAACATGCCTAGCAGGTTGAAGAACCAGGGAGGAGGCTCGTGTGGTTGAAGGAAGTGATGGATGGAGAGAGTAGTAGGAAATTGGATTAGAAAGGAAAGGAGCCAGAATTTATATGTTCCTAGAGGCAACTGCTAGGATTGTTAGGATTCTTAACTAATACTTTGAGAGCAGTGGGAAGCCATTGGAGGGTTCTACTCACACAGATGTCATTGTGTAACTTAGGTTTTTAAAAGAATTACTCTGTATTAGTCAGCCTGAGCTGAGGCTGACTAATACCGTAGACTTGCTAGCTTAAACAACAGAAATTTATATTCTCAGACTTCTAAAGTCCGAGATCAGGGTGCCGGTATAGTTGGCTTCTCGTGAGAGCTGTCTTCCTGGCTTGAAGACAACCACCTTCTGACTGTGTCCTCACATGTTGGAGAGAGACTGAGCTCTCTGGGATCTCTTATAAGGAGAGAGGCCTATCGGATTAGCACCCTACGTTTATCACCTCACTCAACCTTAGTTACTTCCATAAAGGCCCTATCTCTAAATACAGTCACATTGGGGGTTAGAGCTTCAACATATGAATTTTAGGGGGACTCAATTCAGTCCACAGCACTCTGGCTGTTTGGAAAAAAAGATTCTGGAGGGTAAGATTTGGCAGCAGGAAAGCTGGTCAGAAGACAATGCATATTTGGTGCAAGAGCTGATTGTGACTTGAAGGGACAATAGCAGTAAGAATAGTGGAAGTGGTTGCAGATTCTGAATTGAATGTAGGTGTGAGAAAGTCTCCAAAATTTTGGACCTCTCTGAGGAGAGGAGAAGGCCTGTGGACAAGGGATGCATTTTTTTCTTTAATCTCTCATCTCTTTTGAGTGGTGGGAGTGGGCTAAGGTTTGGGGAAGGAAATAAGAAAATTTGTGAAACATGTATTTAACTATTTATATGTGTTTATTTAGTTGGAATTTTCCTAGAAGAAAATTAAGATCTTCTCTATTAAGATTGCCACTGGTTTGAGATTTAAATATTATAATTAAAACCAGTGAAACCATGATGTTTTCCAATGGCTTTTTGAACTCCCTCTACTTCATTCATCCAACAGATAATAAATAATGATATTATTTATTATTTATTCATTCAACAGATATTTATAATTATTGTTATTTATTCATTCAACATAGTGACTATTATATACCGGCACTATTCTAGGTACAAAAGATACAGCAGTGAAACAAGGCTCTTCATGGAGCCTACATGATAGTTAATGAAACCATCTAACCAACTATGTCAAATATACTTGTTCTATAGAAGATGGTGATAGGAGCCAAGGAGAAAAATAAAGCAGGGAAGGAGACTGAATAGTATTGGGTGCAGGGGTTGAGTACAGTGATTTCAGTAGACTGATCAGAGGAAGCCTCCCTAAGGAGGTGACCTTTGAATAATTCTTGAAGGAGATAAGTGATAGAATCCTGTGGCTATCTGGGGGAAAACTTTCCAGCCTACACCAAGGCCCTCAACTTCCTACAGTATAGGAAGTGAGAAGGACAGTACAGAGGCCAATGGGGCTAAAGTGGAGTGGTACATTGCTATTTTGCCAGTGGTAGCCAATGTCTTATTCATGAACAGGTTCTGATGAGTTGGGTAATATTTATAACCGTATATGTTTTTTCCTATTGGATACCTATCTTGGTCTCTCGTGGTTGGGCATCAGAATGGTTCTGTTGGTGTTTGGATGAGACCAAAGCTGTCCAACTGATTGGAGTCCTTACCAGAGCTTCTTATATCTCAAAGTGAGGATGTTGGAAGGAAATGGACTGGGTATTTCCTATCTACAGATGTGGATGGGAGTGATAGCTGGTCTTGTTTCAGCTGTTTCCTTCACATGTATTTCTCACTGAGGACATATATTTTACCTGGTTGCATATATAACACATTTACATAAAACTTAGAACAAAATATAAAGTATTACTGGGCAAGAGAAGGTTTTGTGTGTGTGTGTGTGTGTGTGTGTGTAAAGGATTTCTGATGGTTGGTTTAGAATCAGCAGGAAGAAAGCTAAGTGTCTACATCATATGCCAGGTACTATATTAAGTTCCTCATATGTGTCATCTCCTATAATCTCACAATCATCCTCCAAAGGGAATATTTTTTCCTTCCTCTGGTATTTTTGTAAAGTCACACAGCTCTTGCTCATCAACAGATGAAGAATAGTTAAAACAATTTTTAAAAAGAAGAAGAAAGTGGGAGGTTAGTCTACTTGATGTCAACACAATATATAGCTGTAGTTATCAATGGAGGAAAGATAGCCTTTTTGACAAATGATGCTGGAGCAATTGGACATCCATAGGCCCCAAACAAAACTTTGATATATCTCTTACATCTTTTGGAAAAGTTAAAGTGGATCACAGATTAAATCTAATGTGAAATTATTAGAAAATGGGAGGAAAAATCTGCAAATTCTAGGATTAGGCAAAGAGTTGTGAGAGTTCACACCAAAAGCATGATCCATAAAAGAAAAAATTTATAAATTGGGCATCATCAAAATAAAACTTTTCCTCTGCAAAACACCCTGTTACAAGGATAAAATAAAGTTACAGAGTGAGAGAAAATCATTGCAAACCATATATCGGACAAACAGCTAGTATCTAGAACATATAAAATAGTACTCTCAAAGCTCAATGGTAAATAAAACAAACAATCCAATTAGAAAATGGACAAAAGACATGAATATCAGAATATGCAGATGGCCAACAAGCACATGAGAAGATGCTCATCATCATTAGCCATAAGGGAAATGCAAATTAAAACCAAAATGAGATTTCATTACACACTTATCAGAATGACTAAAATAAAAAATAATGACAACAAGAAATCCTAATGAGGATTAGGAGAAACTGCACCACTCTGTACATTGTTGGTGGGAATGTAAAATGGCACAACCACTTTGGAAAACAGTTGGCCATTTTCTTAAAAACAAACAAACAAACAAACAAACATGCAGCTACCATATGACCCAGCACTTGTAACCTTAGGGCTTTTATCCCAGAGAGATGAAAATTTGTTTTTACACGAAAACCTACACATGATATAGCCTTATTCATTAGAGCCAAAAATTGAAAACAAAATCCAAATATCTCTCAAAATGATGAATGTTTAAACAATCTGTGATACATCCATACCATGGAATACTCTCAGCAATAAAAAGGAAAGACCTATGGATACATATGGAAACCTGAATGAATCTCCAGAGAATTATGCTGAGTGAGAAAAGCCAATCTCAAAAAGGTACATACTGAATGATCCATTTATATAAGATTCTTGAGATGACAAAATTATAGAAATGGAGAACAGGTTAGTGGTTGGCAGAGATTAAGGAGTCAGTGGGATGGGAAGGAAGAGGAAGTGGCTATAAAAGGGCAACACGAGGGATCCTTGTGGGGAGGGAAGTGTTCTCTATGTAGACTGTATCAGTGTCAATATCCTGGTGGTGTTATTTTACTATAGCTTTGCAAAATACTATCATTAGAGGAAACTGGGTAAAGGGTGCAGGGCATTTCTCTATATTACTTCTTGTAACTGCATGTGAATCCATAACTATCTTAAAAAATAATTCTAAATAAAAAATAAAAGCAAATGAGGTGAGTTCTTGGAGTTCAGGAGAAACTATTGTTCTGTGCTTTGGCTTAAATACGCTTCAGTGGTTCTGAGTCTGTATTTGTCACAATCCTAGTGATTCCACATATAGCAGTATTCTTTATGGTCTCCAGTGTAGTTGTGCCTGAACATTTTATGTTGAAATACAAATTATTTTATTAAATTAGTACCCTTTGATTTCTCCTTGTGTTCCAGTAGGATAGCATATGATATACTATATATTGTTTTTTAATTTGGAGGTGTAGGTAGGCTATCTATAAATTTTATTTCAGGATAGTAAAGGGAGTGTTACAAACTATGGTTATAAAAGGTAAGCATTGGGTCTGACAGAGTTGAGAACCCTCCATGTAGATAGTCTACACTTAGAGTTGGGTAGAAGGAAAAATGTGACGGTGAATGTTATTTTCCCACAAGTCCAACATGTAACATCTTCTATGCATCCTCGGAAGTGTGTCGTCTACCCTGCAGTCTTCCCTGTGCTGATTTGAAAGCGCTCATCTGAGATCCAGGCCTGGCTCTGCCACTTTCACTTTCCTTATGTAGGAGACTAGATTCATAATACTCACTTCACGCGTTTGCTATGGGGATTTATGAGGTGGCATATGGAAAATGATGCAAAACAACATTTGCTGAGTAACAAATACTTTATATGTGCCACTGGTTTCAGTTCCCTCAGCAGCATACTTTAAATCAGAGCACTGATTTTCCTGAGAGGTTCAGGGATTTGCTGAATCTTGTTAGTGCCAGAACAAGCATTAAACCACGATGTCTGACCCTGGAGCCCACGCTCTTTACACCAGTGGTTTTGTAAACTAGAACCATGGTTCTGGAAAGGATTTGGGAATTCTTAAAAGGTAATAAGTTGACTAACTAAGATTGTATGCACAATTTAGTAATAATAGGTAATTGGGGATAATATGAAATTCATCTATATCTACTAAATATAAAAGAAAATATTTCAAAATTTCTTGTGTGTTATGTTGGCTAGCTCCTGATTTTTTCCATCCCACATATAAGCAACAGGAGGAAAACTGAAATAATTTCTCTTGACCTCAAATTTTTTTTTTTTGAGGAAGATTAGCCCTGAGCTAACTACTGTCAGTCCTCCTCTTTTTGCTGAGGAAGACTGGCCTTGAGCTAACATCCATGCCCATCTTCCTCTGCTTTATACGTGGAAGGCCTAGCACAGCATGGTTTGCCAAGCAGTGCCATATCCGCACCCGGGATCTGAACTGGCAAACCCCAGGCCGCCGAAGTGGAAGACGCACACCCAACCACTGCACCACCGGGCCCGCAAAAAAAATTTTGCCAGAGATACAGGAGTAATAGAATAGCCAGGCAGTGGTCAGACAGGGTTATAAGTTTGCAAATAAAAACTTCTACTTTTCAAGTTCTTAGGAGTGTGCTTTGCAGGTTTTTTATCAACTTTGTCTTACCTCTTAAGACAAATCATTATAATATGAAAGCTCAGTGCTGTGTTATAATCATGATGCAAAATATCAGTCAGTAAGAAAAGCACCCATGTAACTCCTATAAACATTGGCAGTGCACTGGTGTGAAAATTTTCCTCTGGAATTCGATAAATTCCAGAAGTATTTGTAGTGGTGGTGGTGCTAGTTAAGCAGTGCATATAGAAGTAGAGGTATGTTTTGACAAAGTATGTACATGAGCCATATTTGTGATTGGAAATTTCAACCACAAAAAAACCTTATGAAATGAGAACTCTTCTTTGATTTTCATTCTCCAAGATAATTTTGATTAAAAAGTAGGAATATTTCAGATTTCAAAGTAACTGCTAATTCGAGAATCTGGAACTTCTTAGTTAGCTCCTTTTATTGATATCCTATTGGTCAGCACTTGCGACTTCTCAGCATGTTTACATAATTTATAATTGATGTTTACAAAGATAAATCAGTGTGCTGCAGAATTCCGGTGACCTTTTTAAAATCTATTTTTTTTTTTTTTTGCAATAATAAATGCCCACTGTAAACAATTCAGAGTCCAGAGGATGGGCAGCAAAAACTGCTCTTCCTTCCTCACTCCTAGTCCCTCCTTTTCATTCTCCAGAGGCAATTACTGCTCCAGTTTTTCGTATATCCTACTGAAGAATTCTATTCCTATATAAAAATATCTTCACATAGACACACACTCAAAACGACACATGGGATATTTATTCTTTTTACTGACTGCCTATTCCAGCCTGCTCTGTTGAGCTATTTCTTTCCTGCATCTTGGAGAAAATTTAGGGCCTATTCTATTATTTTTCTAGTTGATCTTAGGTAAGTCCTCCAGTCACTTGTGGTCACAAAATATCTTAGTCCTGTAGTTACACGTTCAGTTCAATGCAATAAGAAACAGAAAAAATGCTGCCACTTTATTTAAAGTTCTACCTTCTCTCCACCCTTACCTCAGGCTGCCTTAGGCTGGCTGCCTATTATGGAAGGAGGCTTCCTCTGTTTCCCGTTGTCACCTTCTCCCCCACTCACTAGGTGGCCCCTGGCAACTCTATGTTTCAAGTTGTGAATCAGACCCTAGTCCACTGTGTCTCCAAATTCCAGGTGACCAGTTCTAAGCTCCTCTAAGGGGTCCCATTAGGAAGTCATTTTCTAGCTGGGCTTGAGATAAGGGAAAATCACCTCTGCTGCCCTCTCAGGGATGAGGTTGGGTGTGGGAGACTTTCAGTATGCTCTCTGTCTTTCCTGTCTTTTGGGTTGGGAGCAGGGTCAAGAAATACAAAATTGTGGGGCCAGCCCGGTGGCACAGTTGTTAAGTTCCCACTTTCCACTTCCGCAGCCCAGGTTTTGCCAGTTCGGATCCCGGGTGCAGACTTATGAACCATTTGTCAAGCCATGCTGTGGCAGGCGCCCCGCATATAAAGTAGAGGAAGATGGGCACGGATGTTAGCTCAGGGCCAGTCTTCCTCAGCAAAAAAAGGGGGATTGGCAGCAGATGTCAGCTCAGGGCTAATCTTCCTCAAAAAAAAAAACAACAAAAACAAAAAAGAAGAGATACAAAATTGTGTTTTATAACCTCTTTTGCAATTCCTGCAGGGCTAGCCTGGCAACTTACTTGGAAATATGAAACTGGTTGGCACCTCATGTTTTGGGGCTTCAGCTGAAAATAAGACAGAAATAATTACATATGTGTGTGTGTGTGTGTGTGTATGAAAATATGTGGATGTATACATATGTCTTTTTTGAAATAATTTTAGGTATATCACCAAGGAATCAAATATTCTCATTCTAATTTTTGAGTTTTATTATCTAACATGAGCATTGGTCGCCCACTGGCATGTATAGTCATTTTCTAAGAATGAAAACATTTGATCGATCAAATCACTCACTTCCCCAACATTTGCCTGGGGAAGCCCCTGGGGAAGGCAGTCTTTCCTGAATAAAAAGGCAAGCCTTACAAGGAGAAGCTCTTTGCCCCCAACTGTTTTTTTTCCTTCCTGGAACACACATGTGAGAAACTGTAAACCATTGGGACAAAAGCCCAATTTTAAGAGTGGATAGGAAGGAGAAGGATAGGTGTGTCTGGGGTATTCATATCTGCTTTAAGCCATGCACTAGCCTGGATGCTGCTTCCAGGCTTTTTGTTATATGACAAAAAAGTCAACAATACAGGTTCATTGCTGTGCTATAGATGTGTTTATCTGAAATCTGTTTCTCTTACTCTTGGCTTCAGAGCAGCAGACCTGAAAACTGCCTCCCACAAGGCTCATAAAGCTATGAATATTTTATGCGGATGCTTAAATAGAGAGAAAACCCTCATAAGATATTTAAATTTTTTTCTGTTTGGGAAGGATTTATTTTAAATAAAGGCAATTATACTCATTCATATCATGAGCAGTACTCTAGGTCAATAGATAAAAATATTACTCACTTTTTTCCATAACTGCATTATATTCCACAATATGCATTTATCATAATTTATTTAGACAATCTCCTAGATGGACATTCAGGTTAATTCAGTTTTTTTTTTCTTTTTTACATTACAAGCAATGATTATAGATGCTTTTATTTTTGTGGGCTCGACTCTGAAGAGTAGCATTTCTGTGGCATAGGTAATATGCCCTTTTTATTTTTAGACATATTGTCAACAATTTATGCTCCCACCACTGTGCATGAAGTGCACATTTTCTCACGTTCTCACCAGCACCGCAATTTTTTTTATAATTTTGGCTAAGCTTAATAGAGTATATAATTGCTTTAACTTTTATTTATCAGATGTTAAAAGATAAACTGTGACACATTAAAGTTTACAAAAATTTATTTACACAACCATTGGTTGGAATTGGGTAGCGCCGAATGGAAAGTGACTAGGAATATTCCACTGACAGAAGTTAAGGGAAAGACTTTTATAGAGAAGACTCAGAAGCAAAGTAAAGACATTATTTGATTGGCTATAGCTTAAGTGGTTGCCTTATTTGAGAATTTAGTTGTTCTTAAGTTTCGTTTTCTTGGATTCGAATGCATTGACTGTGGCTTAGTTTTCTGCTTTGCTTCTGTTTGCCACTTCATTCTAATGGCCTCGATGTGTTGTCACTTTAACACAGACTACAACTGAAATTGAGCATCTTTTCATATATTCGTTGGTCACTTGCATCTTTTTCTATGAATAGGCTTTGCCCTTTTGTGGTCTTTTTCTTTGATGTTCTTTGTCTATTGTTAATATCAGTATTATTAACCTTGTGTATGTCACAAGGGTTGCAAATATTTTTTTGTAATCTATAATTCATCTTTTGACTTGTATTTGCAGTCTTTTGCTACACAAAATTTTTAGACATTCAAAAGTGTGTATCTTCTCCTTTTTGACTGTTAGTTTCCTGTTTTGCTAAAGAAAATCCTCTAACCTTATTTGAAATTTAGATTTTAATTCATCTGGACCAGTGGTCCTTGAAATAAGGAAAAGTGTTGTGGAATTTGCAAAGGGTAGCCAACTGGATTATGTATGATGAAATTCAATAGAAACGTTCAATTATTGTACAATTGGAGATATATAGTAGATGCATGCTCTAAATTAAGTTAAACATGACTTTGATTTCAGGAGGAGAAGTCATTTATGTGTGAATATAGATACATTTGATGTCAGAAATTGATAATACACTAAAATAAATGCAGACACAGTATGACTACAGTATAACCGTTTATCATTTTACCAGATTTTGTATGGTCCAACATCAATTATGCAGGATGTTCAGTAAATGCTGGTCTCAGATTTTGCTTTGTTATATCTTTTGGTTATACAGATAAAAGTCTCCTCCCTGCGCTCCTGTTATCTCTGGCTACAACGAGCACATTGCCTCCAACCAGCAGCATGATGATGTGAGAACTTGCGTGAGAAGAGTCATATCCACTTTCCTAACTCCATCCTCCTTCTTTTCCCTTTTATATTCTAGGCCATGTCCTCCTTGATCACCATGCAATTCAGGGTAGAGCCACTGATGTCACCTTGAGTATCGTCTTTGGGAGATGATCCAGATTCCTAACTCTCCTCTACTTTAATAGCGATCTGTATCAATGATACTTGGATATCTACAAATTTTCTTTTCTCATCTATATTGTATTCTTTTTCTATCCTATACTAAAAGAAACTTAAGGAAAACACCCAAGGGCTCCTCTTTCTCAATTTGAATTGATTCCTTTTCTCCAAGTGTAATTTCTCAATAATCAAGTAATTTCCTAAGTTAACAGGTATCTCACCCACTTGTCTTTCCTCCCATATATATTTTCACTTTTCTAGTAGAATTTCATCGTGTCACTTCAATGGAACATTTTAAAGAACCATAAATGCCCTGTAGGCCATGTTCTCTTTGAGTGTGTGTTAATCTACCTGCTAATATTAACAAGAAGCACAGACTGTCAGATATTCTGCTATGGAGTGAGATAATGATTAGAAATTTAGGGACTTAAATCTTTGAGAGATAGAGAAACTGGACTAAATTCCACTCTTTTTTTTTCTCTCATTACTGTTCATGCACATCATAATGCAGTTAGAGAAAGAAAAAGAAGATTGATATTAGAAAAAGGTAGAAAAATTTGGGATAGGAAATATTCAGCCAACATGACATTAATTAAAGAGCATATTTATTTATGAATATTTATGAACATTTGTATACATTTTAATACTAATTTGGCATTTTGAAACATGACTAGCTTGTGTTATTTTCAGTTAGGGAGGTTTAAGCCAGAAGAAAAAGAAAGGAAAGGGTATCGTTTTGATTAAGTAAGCTATCTGTCCAAAACTCTGGCCTTAATTTCTGATCGCCAGGACCACCTATGCTGATCACAGCTCTGCAAGCTCTAAATAAGAAATCAGGCATTTCCTAGGACTCTATGAGATCGGCAAGACTGGCCTCCTGCAAGGGAGGACCACTTTTCTGTTAGTGCTTCAATGTGGCACAAAGCTCCACGTCCTGCAATTGTCTCATCCCTTTTCCCCAGGATTGAAATTCTCCTGTGAGAAGTTCCTTGCGTTTCTGTCTTTGGAAATTCCTACTGAAAGCAAATGTCTCTAGAATAGATGTGCAAACATCTCTGGACTAGAAGTCCTTTTACCACCACTACTGGAATTTGTAATGGCTATTTGTTCTAAAGGTAGTTATATAAATAACTTAAAATTATCTTAAATCACAAATAAAATTTGTAGGAACTTTTGCCAGTTTTTGATGTAGTACCAAGCCCTTCTCTATAAATAAGAATTTCCTAATTGGGATTCCCAGGCATTTTATTTTTTTTTTGTATAAACCACATCCATAATGTATCATATATGATTTCCATTTTGCTTTATTTAATGTGGAGCTAGAGCATGCATTTGCAAAGCAGCCTGAATATAGAACCTTTCTGGACTTTTATGTTTCCCTTTCACCCTCCCGCCATATTTTACCACTGTCTCAGACTCATCTAATTCAACAGTAATAGTTTCTGGGCAAGTCACACTTATCAGAGTTTTTTAAAAGCTGAGTTTTCATAATTTTAAAGCTTAATTTTCTCTCTTTTCATTCTCATCCTTTATCATTTTAAGCAATTTTAGTTAAATTACATAGCTACAATAATAAATAAAACTGTCATGAAGAGGTCTGGGAACAATAGGCACATGTGGGCATTGGAAGCAGGGGTGCTTTGAGTTTGTTCTATGTGACACGGTCTGCCTTCAGAATAACAGAGAGCGATAGTCTTGCAGTGAAGTGGAGGAGATTTTTGAAAGATTCTTTATGTCTTATCTATTAAGAGTAGCGATGAGATTTGCAAGATTTCAGGAAGTACATCTGGCTGGTTTGGGGAAAGGGGAAAAGAACGCTGGGGGGGGGGAAGGGGAAAAGAACAGGGGTGGGAAAGAGTGATGAGTATTGTGAATGCAGTGTTTAAGAGCATGAACTCTGGAGTCAGGTTATCCGGGTGATATTCCCAGCTCCACTGCTTTAATAAGTTGTGTGACTTTAATGAAGTTCCTTAAACTCTCCAAGGCGTAACTTCCCTATCTGTAATATGGGGATAATTATTATCTGTTCTGATTTCTCACAGCATCACTATAAAATAAAAATCCAAGAAGATGCACTTTAAGCATTATATTTTTATTAATATAAGGAAGAGGAGGAAGCATGTTATTACGACCAGAAACTAATTAGTTCTCATGATAGAGCAATTTCACTTTTAAAATACCCACAATTGGAAGAGTATGTTAAATTTATTTTGTATCGGTACCCATTTAATACTTGGCTCTTCTCTTGAACAGTTGTTATCGAGTGAATGATGAAGAATTCACCAGCTGCCAGAGTTTCCCTATTTACTGTTTGGACTACTCTGTTCATCCATTTATGTTCTCATCAAAGATTTATTGAATTTTTACTTTTTGTTAAATGTCCAGCGTAGAAATAAAGGAATATGACTTGTTCATGTAGTTGAGGACCTCAAAGCATAACTATGAAGACTAGTTCATAATGAAATAATTAGAATGGAACGTAGTAGCTATTACCTTAGGAATACATACAAAATAGTGTGTAAAATAGTGTTTTCCATGATAGTGAATTGAGATTAATACTCCTATAACTTCTCATTCATTCAATTTTGATTCCTTGGAAGAACATGGATTTGTTGTGGCAAATGCTCTTGGAACCCAATGACCATCTCTCTTTTCCTCTTATTTGTCACTGGAAGAGCCTTAATTATATTAAGCATTTACCCTCCGATATGCTCTACAAAGATGACATTCCCCTCAGTCCGTGGGGATGGACCATGACTAGCCTGAGCCAATTGTTGTTATTCTAGCCATTTCTCAATGATGGCTCAGAAATGGGCATATGACCCAATCCTAGTCAACAAAGCCTGAAGGGGAATTTTCCTTGGGGCTTCTGAAAAAGGTTTTTCTCTTTAATAAAAAGAGACAGTATCTTGGGGCTGGCCCTGTGGCCGAGTGGTTAAATTCGCGCGCTCCGCTGCAGGTGGCCCAGTGTTTCGTTGGTTGGAATCCTGGGTGCGGACATGGCACTGCTCATCAAACCACGCTGAGGCAGCATCCCACATGCCACAACTAGAAGGACCCACAACGAAGAATATACAACTACGTACCGGGGGGCTTTGGGGAGAAAAAGGAAAAAATAAAATCTTTAAAAACATAAAATAAAAAAATAAAAATAAAAAAAAGAGACAGTATCTTCTTTCCCAGCAGTTAATGTATGTCCATGTGATGCTTGGAATTGCTTTAGCTGTTTACAATCACAAATGGAGATGTCACAGAAATGTTAAGGATGACAGAATAGAAAGATGGCCTTAGTTCCTTGATGATATTTTCATGTTGTCAAATTAAGCAATGTGTAATAAGAGTTAACTTGGAGTGTTCAAAGTCTGAACATTCCAAAGAAAGGACTGGCCTTGGGGGCTTCTTGGCAATAACCTCTAATTCTTTGGAATATCCTGCTTGATGAGGGTGCTTTTGTATAACTGAGGTCTCGGGCACAACTCTTAGTTTGACCTCTGGAGAGGCTGAGAGACTGAGAACCAATGTCAGTCAAGCAGGCACTCTGTGCCTATATGACTGACCTCCAGTAAAAACCCTAGATATCAAGGCTCAGATAAGCTTCCCTGGTTGGCATCATTCGTCACATATCATTGCTGGGAGAATTAAGCATTGTCCATGACTCCATTGGGAGAGGACAACTGAAAGCTTGCACCTGTTTTCTCCTAGACTCTGCATCTTTTTCTTTTACTCATATTAATCTCCATCCTTAAAAAACCTCCATCCTATAAAAAACCATAACTGTGAGCCTCGCAGCTTTTCTCAGTTCTGTGAGTCTTTCTAGCAAATCACAGAACATACGGTCTTGGTCTTGGGGAGTCCCAACACTGCAACCCTGAAAACACCTACCCCCACGTTATTTATCTGAATTAGGGATGGGGCCAGGGGAGACTTGGCAATCATTTCAAGCTGTCAATTCATATTGAGTTTCTGTCAAGCCAACTCTAGTATCTTCTCACACGAGCCACGACTAAGCTACAGCCCCTACTCTGTAGTTAGAATCGCTGAAACTCAAATTCAGCACCTTACATTTACTCCATTCAATGTCACTTTATTCAAATCAGATGACACTTATCTTTTCAAGATCATTTTTAGGTCCTGATTCTGTTACGAGAATTTTTGTTATTATTCCTTCTTCACTATTTGCCAAAGTATATGAAATGTCGGCATTCTTGATCATATCTTTATGCAGCTCTCCTAATGTAAATTCCATGAGAGCAGGAATCTTGTCTGTCTTGTTCATAGCTATCACAATCTCTCTAGCACTGGAAAAATACATATTTCTACAATAAATGAATGAGAAGAGATTTTATTTCTAGGTCGATTCTTCTTAAACACATACATAAACTCTAAGAATAGTAATATAATTACCCTTCAACATTCATGTGCCATATAAATTATCTATTATCTTGTCTACAACTAGCTAGGAGAAGAATACCTAGGAATAGACTGTATTTAAGAATTATTTTGGTGATGCTAGGGTAAGAAAGAGGGAAGCATTTGGAAGTGTGGAAAAGCAGCACTTGGAGGAAAGGTTTGGTTGGAGAGTGTGGTAGGAACTTCTGATCTTCTTGATGGTCACGTGAATGCGTTGCGTTTCTAAACAGAGAACGGGAGAAAAAAGTAATTGAGCAAGCATGCTGAGCTAAGACTAAGGCAAGTGTCTCACTCACCAGGTGGAAAACTTAAAGAGATGCAAAAACTCAGTAATCAACATAAGTAATATTTTAATGAAACATCTTAAAAATGATGAGCAAAATATCAAAATTTGAAATAAAGATAGGGTCAGCAAAAGCACTGATCTACTCACAGCCCAGAAGAGGCCCCAAGAAGGTGTGCATATGATGCTTCCTTAAATGTTTAGACTGGCGAGTTTCCCTTCGCCCTATTCTCTATCCATGCGTAGTTTCTGGTTCTTCCTCCCCAACAAGGACTTCTTAGGGGGATACTAATGAATTTGAATATACTTTTTTAGATATAGGAACAGATTTAAAAATGGCATAGTGTCCCACCAAACTGATACTCCAAACTTGGGGCTATATATTTTCTTATTTCTGTCGTTGAAATGTGAACATGTCTGCAATATGAATTATCTGAAATTCAAACATATATTTCAAATGTTCTTTCAACTTACACAGCACAGTGTTCCTTAACTCATGCATATGGCAGTAACCTGTTATATTTAGAACATGTGGCTGCATTTGATATATCGAATGTCTTTTGCAAGTGAAGTTGTCATCCCAGTTTTATGGAAACTTGTCTGCAGTATGACATAGCAGGAAAAACAATGATTTTCCTCTCATTATTCATTAGATTTCCTTCAAATTCGCCTTGATGTAAGTTGACCTAAAAATTAATTTTTCCTAAAATAACTCAAGAAGTTAAAATAGTCTCAAATAACATAAATAGACATCAAAGTATGATATTCACAACGGGAAAGTAATTGTTACCACCTTTTTGGAGACTACTTTGGTGATGTAGTTTGGCCTTTTAAAATGCCCATTATTCTGATCCTGAGGAAATAACTCACAATTCAAAGACAGTGGCTTAATATGATTTTAGAAATTAAAAAATATATATACAATGATGACAGTGAGTCAACTGCTGACCTAGTCCCAAGAAAATGTTTAGTTTTTCCCAGGTCAAGGCGAGAGGCTCACCTTTCATGGAACCATCACCCCACCCCAGCCCCCCAGCAGATCTAAGTTCTTGCTTTTTTTTTTTTTTTTTGAGGAAGATTAGCCCTGACCTAACTGCTGCCAATCCTCCTCTTTTTGCTGAGGAAGACTGACCCTGAGCTAACATCCGTGCTCATCTTCCTCTACTTTATACATGGGATGCCTACCACAGCATAGCCTTTGCCAAGCGGTGTCATGTCTGCACCCGGGATCTGAACCGGTGAACCCCGGGCCACCAAATTGGAACGTGTGCACTTAACTGCTGCACCACTGGGCTGGCCCCTAAGTTCTTGCTGTCTAATCAGGAATGTTTAAAGTTCCCAGGAGTGTTGAATTGCCTGTGAGGGGGGTCCTTCTTCTAGGACTACTTGGTCTGTGAATCCTTCCACTCAGCTTTCTGGACCTCCACCAAAAACAGTTTTTCCTTTCTTCCCAGTTCTCATACCCTCTGTCCCTCCAGACTGTCTTCTACCTCCCTTGCAGTTGAGTCACTCCTCTTCCCCTTTTCTTCCCCTTCCTCTAAGTCTATTTTATATAGTCATTGTGTGAGAAGGAACACAGCCCTGAAAACATGGCCTTTAGGGTTATTCAAATCAAATCACTGTTTGCCCTTCAGTGTAGTCTGAAGTAGAGAAAATGGCCTCAGAGTAAAAGTGAGAGAGGGAAAGAGGTCAAGAAGAACTTTCTTGACGCTTGGCGATATGATCTTGCTCCATTTGTAATAGTAAACAGCAAACATTTGTGATAGCAAATATTTAGCAAACACCCGCAATCTAATAATAGGGGACTGTTTAGCCGAACTGTAGTACATTTAAATTTAAAATTATTAAGAAACCATTAAAACAAAATTTATAAAATAGTAAAATGCTTTTGAAATAAAGATAAATTTAAAAAACAAGATAAAAATAACCTGCACGGTATATTAAGAAATATATGCACCTAAAGACACATAGATAAACCCAGGAGAGAAGTGCAATAAAATGTTAACAAAATTTGAAAGCAAGTGATGGAATATTGGCATTGTTCCTCCCTATAATTTTTAGTTCATCGTTAGTGGATACAGACTGTTTGTTTATTTTATAAATCAGAGAAAAACTTGATTTAGAAGTAAGAAGTTAGGAAGAAAAGTAACATGTCACCAGAACCTGAATAGATGCATTGTATATTATTCCATCAGATGGCTGGCTACTTGCTGAATATATCTGATCATATAACAGAACTCTAACCCAAAGTAGAATTCTGGGTTGGATTGTATTGGTCTTCCATGCCAAAGTCTAATAGTCTGCTCACCCAAGTTCATATTTGGAGAGGATAAGCTAGAAAATTCAGTTCTACAAATTGGAAGAAACTATCAGACACCCAAAGAAATGTAGAGTCAACAGAAACAGGCCTGTTTCCGCAGTCATGAGAACATGAAGTCTTTGATGTGGGCTGAAGATTTTGGACCTGAGTTTATCTTTTATATTGTAACAACTGTATCCCTGTGTAGAGCCTTGTATGCCATATAAATTTTACATATGATGCCTTAGGGGATGGGCAACCATGGTAGAACTATGAGCAGAGAAATTATTGCATATGGGAACGATGACTCTGATGGTGGCAAAGAGTAAATATGAGGAGTCAGAATGGAGGCATAGAAAGCATTGGTAAAGCTTTTGCCATTGTCAAGAGAAAAATGGTGAGATTCTGAACAAGCTTGGCTGAAGTGATGATGGAAAGGGTGCTCTATAGGAGAAACATTTTGGATGTGTAATCAACTGAACTTGTATGTGAGAAATAAAGCAAAGTGCAAAATCTTCTAGAATAACCCCAAGGGAAATGACACGGATGGTGGCGTCATTTCCAAAATGTGAAGGGAAGTATGTTTTGGTAGGGGAAGACGATAAGTCCAGTTTGGGATATCTTGTTATCGACTATAAGATATTGACAGCATAACTCAGGACCAAGATCTAGCCTGGAAATACAGAAGTGAGACTCAACAAACGTGTGGTAGGTTGAAACCATGAGCATAAGTGAGATTGCCTTGAGCCATTACTAAGAATAGGAAGAGAGTAATTTGAATCCTCATGGACACCAATATATTAGTGGTTGTCAGATTAGAGGACTTTTGCCAAAGTAAAGAAGGAGAAACACCCTCAGAGGTAGGGAGAAGGCCAGGAGAGGATGATGTAAAAATCATACTAGAGAATCCCACATAGTGTTGAACCCTGAAGAGAATTTAAATAAGAAACAGATAATTCCTATTGATTTAAGAACAAAGAAGCTATATGTACCCACCACCCAACTCAGGCAGTAGAACATCACCAGTAGATTTGAAGCATTCCCCTTCCACGGTGACCTCAATCTCCTCCCTTTCTTCCCACCCGGAGGTAGTCACTATCCTGAACTTTATGTTTGTAATACTTTCGTTTGTCTGTGTAGTTTTATCATGAGTGAATATTCTTAAATATTTACTCTCTCTGAATGGCAACCCTGGACCACAGCGAACAACTTGTGTGTCTATTTAAGGCAGTCCCGACTATATATTGTTTAATTTTGCATGTTTTTGAACTTTTTACAAATGAAATCATGCTGTGTATTTTCTTCTGTGATGGGCTTATTCAAATTTAAGTTTCTGAGATTTATTCATGTTGAATTTTATAGTTGTAGTTTGCTTATTTTAATGTTATGCAGTATTACTTTTTATGGATAGACTTTAATAGGTGAATCCTCCTGTTTTTTAACATTTGCATTGTTTCCCATTTTTGGCTGTATCAAATGATCCTCCTTGAACATACCTTCTCTATGGTATGTGCTAGAAGTGGAATGTTTGGATCATCTTCAACTTTAGTAGTGTGTCAAATATTTTTTCAACAGAGAAATTGTTTCTGCTTACTAGCAATTTGTCATCAAACACATTTGTTATTGTCAGACTTAAATTTTTGCTCATTTGGTGTGTGTAAAATGATTTTTTTGTGTGGTTCTAATTCTCATTCCCCTGACTGCTAATGGATTTGAGCACGTTTTAATATGTTTACTGGTCATTTGTATTTCCTCTGCTATGAATGCCTCTTCAGAAATTGCTCATCTTCTTTTTAATGATTTGCAAATACATTTTCTAGTTTATGGCTTGTCTTTTCACATTTTTATTATATAATTTGGTAAACATAATTTCTTAACTTCAAGGTGGTCATATTTACATTTTACTCATTTTTTAATCTAGTTTAAGAGGTACTTCTCCACCCTGATGTTATAGATGTACTCTTATATTATCTTCCAAAAATTTTATTGTTTATTTTTTGACATCTTAGTCTTTAGTTCATCTGGAATTGATTTTTGTGTGTGGTGTGCAATAAGGGTCCATATTTATGTTTTTACCTATGAATAATAAATCATTTCCTTCTATACTACAGGCTGCTGAGACCAATGGTGGTGACATTCCTGTCATAATAGCTGTATTTCTGGATTTCCTGAAAGCAGCCTTCCTGCCTCTAATTACCTGCATTAAAACTTTTTCTGCTGTAAATTTCTGGGCTGAATTCTGTAACAGTATTGTTGAGGGAATAGCCAAGTATCGAAACTTGAATTTGCTGGCAGCAGGCTAGACAATCCTATTTATTTTCCAGCAATGGAGTCAAAAAAGACAGCTGGGAATTGCACAGAAGGTATGTAAAAAGTCAAGAGGAGATGGGACCTTAAGGTTTACAGGCTGAATGATTAGAATAATGCACAACGGGGTCCAGGCTGAATAGGAAGAATGTCTTCATGTGTGTGTTTATAGGTTTACAGGTGCACACATAAGTATACAGACGTATAAACCCACAGAGGCCACCCGCAACATTCTCATCTTTGGTTTTTCTACATTATTCAGCAAATATTAATATCCCTCAAATTGTCTCTTTGTAAAATGAATTTGAACCTTAATGCATGACAAAAGAGAAGAGACTTCAATCTCTAGTTCAAAAAATGAATGACAAAGATCCTTAGAATTTATAGCACTTAGAGATCTGCTATGAGGATCAATCTATTTCATTCAAGGACTTAAATTATTTGGATATTGAGTTCATTAGAAAATACCATCATGACTACAGCGAGGTTGTGTGAAAAGAGAAGCAGAATTTTTATGACTGACTTTTAGGTCGTTAGAGAACATTAGGAATAAAGCCTCTGATGATGATTCACCAGGCAATGTAGGTTAGCTCGATGACAGTGATTCACGTGAGCAGATCCCAGGAGCACCACTTTTTCAGATTAGTGGATAGGATATCCACTGGAATCAGATTGCCTAAGTAAAAGTCATGGTTCTACTATTTTTCAGCTTTGCCATCTTGGGCAAGTCACTTAACCGTTCTGTGTCCCCTTCATTCATCTTTAAAATGGAAATAATAACATATCTACCTGATAAGGATATTGTTCTGTTCAAATAAGATGATATTCCTGCAAAGTGCTTTGTGCTTCAAAGGCACATTGTGAGTGTTCGATACATTTTAGCCATTATTATGATTATCTAGCACTCTGTGATATTTTGTGGTAAAGAGCAGGAAGATGAAGTAGTCCACACATTTAAGGATATAACAGACACATTTTTCCTGAGTCTATTCTCATCCCCTGATCCTCCAACACTCACGCATTATCTACTTAATGTTAGTGGGAAGTTTTCGTTTACAACACCCCCAGCATATACCACTTAGAATCATGAAAGAATATTCTGTAGGGCAGTGATAACATCGTTTGGTCCTCAGACTAGCAGTATTAGCATTCCCTGGGAACTTGTGAGAAATATAAATTTGAGGGCCTCCCCTAAGATGTACTAAATCAGAAACTCCGCAGGTGGCACCCTGCAATCTGTATTTTAGCAAATCCCCTAGGTAGTTCTGATGCATGCTAAAGTTTGAGAACCACCGCTCTAGGATATCATTCTGGGTCATGGTTGGATAAAGAATTCAACCCATATGGTACAAATGAAGAGATTTTAATTAGCAGGCTACTTACAGAGGTGTGGGCGGGGTTAAGAGAGCAAATAAGGGATGTGACACGGAAACCAGCAAGAGCAGGCGGACTCACTTACCTCCAGTCGTCAGGGGGCACAGGAGGAAAGCGCATTACCAGAGCCCACAGACACCCGTACCCTGAAAGAGGAACCACCTGGTGAGACCTGTCTTGGGAAACCCACGTGCAAAACAGGGAGGACACAGAGAAGAAATACCCCAGCTTTTCTCTTCTCATTCCCTTTATCCAAGCCCAGCTAGAAACCAGCCAGCAAGGAAGCTCCAGGAGAGGTAGTCCTCAGGGCTCAGCTTCCCAGTAGCATGCAGCATGACAGAGACGGGCAGGAATAGATTTAGAAGCTGGGTGCAGAAGAAGAATAACCAGTGCATGTAGCATGGAGCCTGAGCAACGAGGAAGACAGAAATGGGAGCCGAGGGCATCATTAATGAAGACTGTGATGGGGAAGACAGATCAGCTTTCTCCTCTTGGTACATCCAGTTAGAAGGACTGGAATAGTAGATACCCATTTCAGATGAGAAGATTTTAGCTTCATTGAAGAAATGTTACTGTTCATGTGCTCGACATTGGGGACTCAGCTGTGAAGAAAACAAATGAAAACTCTTAGGCTTATGAAGTTTACATGCTGGCCCAGGGAGATAGAAAATAAACAAATACGTAATATTTCGCACGAGAGATTACCATGGTGCACATTGTCGTGGTGCATATGCCATAACTAAGTAACCAACATTAGCGCATTTCTATTAACTCAACTCCACTCTTTATTTGGATTTCACTAGTTTTTCTATGATGTCCTTTTTCTATTCCAAAATCCATCCAAGATACCACATTGCATTTAGTTGTCGTATCTCCTTAGCCTCCCCTCATCTGTGATAGCCTCCCAGATTTTCCTCGTTTCTGATGACCTTGACAGTTTTGTGGAGTACTGGTCAGGTTATTTTGGAACTGCCTCTCAAGTTGTTTTTGTAATTTTGCACTAATTTAACAAGAATTAAAGAAGATTTGCATAGGGGATAAGCACCACAAAAATATTTGGAAGTGCAAAGAGAAATTGGACAATTTTTTCAGTAAAACGAAAGGATATATTTTTGTACTTTGCGTATATATATATATATGCAAAAGGATATATTTCTGTACTTCGTGTATATATATATACTTTTTTATGGTAAAAGATGACCACAAGATGTCACTGTTAACTTATATTTGGGCCTGAAGGACTTGCCTTAAAAAGCAGTTAAGTTTTGCTGGGCGTATGTGGTTAGAAACTATTATTCAAAAAACCTTGGCAATAGTTAACCCCCAAAATGTTTCAGTTTTACAAAACCACTAGAATGTTTTGAGTTTGGGATGTTACATTTTTTTCTCTGAGTTTTGCAAAATATTTTCTCTTGAATTCACACCCAAGTATATTTATTTGGAAATTTAATTTAAAACAATATGGCTTGCTAATGAAGTTTAGTGCTCTGTTCCTAAATAGAAAACAAATCCACAAAAATCATTCTGAGTTTATTTTACTCTTTCAACCAGTAACAATAGCTTTATTTGAACTAATGAACATTTCCTCAAGAAAAGATATAAGAGAAGATGGAAAAAGAGCATCATACAAGAGGCTACACATGACTAGAATTGGTGCTATCCCCACACAATAGCTTAAAAATGGAAGTATTACACTTACATCTCTTAATTTTCTACTACATAATTTTAAAAAATTATTATGCAGGTAAAGTAGAAAGAAATCTATATTTTTTTATTTTTGGTGAGGAAAATTGGCCCCGAGCTAACATCTGTTGCCAATCCTCCTGTTTTCGCTTGAGGAAGATTGTTGCTGAGCTAACATCTGTGGCAGTCTGGCTCTATTTCACATGTGGGACACTGCCACAGCATGGCTTGATGAACGGTGCATAGGTTCACGCCCAGGATCCGAACCTGTGAACCCTGGGCTGCCAAAGGGTACCACGCAAACTTAACCACTACACGCCACTGGGCCAGCCCTGAAAGAAATATATTTTCAACATCCTACCTTCCAGAATATCTATATTTAAACCTTCCTGGATATAACAGTTTTGATTTCCAGGTCAGATTCCATAATCCTGACTCTTATGGTTTTGCTCACTTTGATTTCTCTAGAGACCTTCTCTTTCCCCTCATTTTTCTTCTCCTGCCCCTGCCGACATCTTTTATTTTTTTCCATTTCTTGTGAATTTAGGACAGCCTCTTCCATTGATGCATAGAAATAATGATTAGAAAGCTCTTCCTAGTTGAACCAGATACCTACTTCTCTATAGCTTTTACCCGCTGGTCCTAGTTCTGTCCTTGGGAGCCACACAGAGCTAAATCCTTTCCTGTTTCTACATCACAACGTTTCAAATATTTGGTGAAAATTGTCTTTTAGCTCCCTAAGCTTGTCTTTCGTTTTCCTAAACTCACCCAGACTTTCTGGCCATTTTAATATTAGCACTACTTTCAGATCCCCATCATCTTGCTACTCTCCTCTGATATTGTAGACTTGCAATAATCCTCTTAAAATGTGATGCCAAGAACTGAAATTTATAGATCAGACACAGTTGGAGGAGCCAAGAATACATTGGGACCATTGGTCTCCAAAATTATTTTGGTGAGCCTAATGACATTACTCACTTTATTAACTAATCAACCCTTTGTAAACTCTCTGCCAGTGAAATACTGCCACCTAGTTTCCTACTGGTCAGGTGAGTGAGTTTGTGTGTGTGTGTGTGCACATGTCTGACCCCTATCTACCTCTCCAGACTTATCCTGAACCTTAATGCTCCTGACATCTAGGCTATGACTGATTAAACATTAAAAATGATTCGTCCTCTCAACTTAATTTTCTCTTTCAATAACACAGGCCAAGCTGTGTATGTTTGAGATACAATTTTATATAAATATACTATTTATCCACTGAGTTCATTTATCATTCATGTGGAATCTGTCCATATGATTATCAACTGCACAGAAAGAGAGAAAGTCACACTTGCCAGATTTCTTGTACTAACGCAGCCAAAGTAAGCCAGCTGTAACTAGACATGAAATCCCAAATGTTTGAATTATTATCCCGGTTGACAATCTACAACCTAACCTATATCACAATTTATAGGTTAACCAATAAATTAGTAAACTCTTTCGAGTATATCGCCTACTCTTGAATAGCTATATAGAAATAGAAAACAGTGGAATAGTGGCATAATGAAGTGGCTTAGAATGCGGAATAGGAAACAGAAGGACTGGAGCCGGTCCTGTGGCCGAGTAGTTAAGTTCGCATGCTCTACTTCAGCGGCCCAGGGTTTCGCTGGTTCGGATCCCGGGTGTGGACGTGGCACCGCTCATCAAGCCATGCTGAGGTGGCATCCCACATGCCACAACTAGAAGGACCCACAACTGAAAATACACAACTATGTACTGGGGAATTTGGGGGAGAAAAAGAAAAAATAAAATCTTTAAAAAAAAAAGAAACAGAAGGACTGATTTCAAATCTTGTGTCTCCCACTTACTAGCTATGATACCCTGGGCATCTTACATATTTGGTTCGATATCTACTTCCAGTGTTAGTGTAAGGGTTAATTGAGATGAGGTATATAGGCTCTTAGCAAAGCACCTGGTCCATAGGGTGCACTCAATAAAATATAGCTATTGTGATTAATAACAAACAGTTCTCAAATACATTTGTACTTTCTGTGTATATAGAATTGACATGTATTTAAAGAAACATGTTGATGGATTTACAGTGATACCAGAATACCTGGCCCCTTCTGTGATCCACAGTCAATGCTTATGAAAAAACTGTCAAGAATTAGAGAATTGGCCTCTTGTGACGGAATAGAACTGTTACTGAAACTAAAGTGGGTTCCCTCCTGGGGAGTTAAATCAGACTCTCCACCAGAAGTAGTTGTCTCACAAAGTAAAGTATATTTGCAGCAAATCAGAGACCATGGGG
Source organism: Equus przewalskii (assembly GCF_037783145.1). Taxonomy (NCBI): domain Eukaryota; kingdom Metazoa; phylum Chordata; class Mammalia; order Perissodactyla; family Equidae; genus Equus; species Equus przewalskii. Next base: position 22,052,730 of record NC_091850.1, read on the forward strand.
AATCATTTCCAGAGTCACGGTGTCCCCAAACAAAGGGAAGCAGGGACATTTATTTCAGATGGGAATGAATATTCAAAAGGGAGAGGAGGTTCGTATTCGCTTGCACAGGCTCAGTTGGAAAAGATGCTTCCACATACACTGCAGGTGATGGTAATAAGGCCTAAGCTCCTCCTGGAGAGATCTTAGCATTAAAAATAAGGCAAAGGTCATAGGCGTGTGGTGAGGCTTGGTCTGGTTGGGGTGGTTGTTGATTGCATCTCCTTAATGTGACAAACGGAAAAAAACAATTTGAAACAACAGTTAAGTGCTTCCAAACCCACCCTTGAGTGCCTTGGGGCAACTAGTGAGTGACAGAACTGTCCCACCCAGGACTAATTTCTAACAGAAGCTTCATTAACAATCTAACCAACTGATCTTCCTCTTCTCTTTAGTGTGGCCATAATAGTGTTTAACTCTGGTTTGTTTGACTATCAAATTTTCGTCTGCACAGGATTATGAGGGAGAAGGTTGCTAAATCTTTTTTCTCTCTTCGCTACCTCTGGATTTTCTTTTTAACTCGGGCTTTCCCAAAAATGAGACTTGCTGGAGGAAAATAAAAACCTCCAGATAGTGTACCATAGCATATTCCCTCAGTTATTTTAGAAAATGGTTATGTTGAAATCAGGGTCTCCGCATTTGTTCCTTTAAATGAGGACAGTTTTGGGAATTTCAAGAGGCTTTCACCATTACTTCATTTCCATCCCATGGGTGCATTTAAGTAGCCAGTTTGGCAGGAAATCAGATGATGAATTTCTCAATACTGTGTTGTAAACTAAAGATTCGCTGACTTTCCTCCCATGTCCGGTATCCATAGTTATCAATCTCTCCACAAAAAGTCATCATCTGGGCCCAGGTCTCACAATATTTTGCCCCAACATAATTTGGCTGTGGCACAGGGACGATTTCTTCTTCATTGATATTCCAGTGGTTTCTTCCCACTGACCTCTGTCAAAATGATGGTCCTAGGTCCTTCACAGTTACTACATAGATGTGCTGTTATGAATTGTGTATATTGTTGAGTTATCAGAAAGGTAGATTGAGTTATATTCACCCACAGGTTCTATGATACTACTTACTTTAAATCAGGGATTTTAGAAAACTTATGGATTCTTTCAGCAATTTACTAAATAAATTCTGTTTTCATAAGTATATTAACAAGTTATTTATACAGATGTTCAGACTACAGCCCTGCTTTAGGGCTCTATAAGATCTGTAGGGTCTTCCCCTGCTTTTCTTTTGATCTACTCTTTTAAAAAAACTTTGTTTCATCATATACAAAGCCAAAACATTTTTTTGCATCGATAATTGGCACCTGAAAGATATGTTCTTGAGTCAGCGAATCTCAAATTCAGATTCATTTCCCCTTCTTCTCTGGTCTGTGAGAACAATTTTTCCCTTTGAAAGGAATCAATATATTAGCTTGAGAAGTAATACTTAAAGTGCACATGTAAGTAATAAGCAAATCTTATTAAGTTTTATGTAATTTAATTTCAATGATATTGATCTTATCTGAAGGGCACATTATTCTTGATTTTTCTGATCCACAAGACTGAACACAAATTACTATAAACCCTCACTCTCTGGCCTTTTCTCTCAGAGGAGAGTTAAGGTCAGTGATGATGCATGTTCTAAGACATTGTCAGGAAGGAGAGTAAAAGGTCCTTTAAAAGCTGTCCTTTCCCTTGTCTTTTCATATCTTGGAGATATGGGGGGAACTTTCAGCCAGCGTGGTTTGGGCTGGCTCTGAATCTATGTGTCTTCTCCCTGGAGCTCAGCACAATCTGGGCACTGGGATAGAATCTCTGTGGGGGTTGGTGGAAGTTCACGCCTCAGCAGTGTGCTCATAGACCATAAATGTTCCAGGAAAACATCAGAGCACTAGGCCCATTGACTAAATGGCCCCAGACTCTCCATCAGTCCTCACTGACATAAATGAAATAATACGCGTTTTCAAACACTATGCCTTTGCAATCCAATGAGTCACGAACCAATTTATATTACGATGCTAACTCAGTTTGTAAACTTGATCAATGAGTACCAGGAGTGGTGTGCTGACTTAGAATTGACAGACAGATCTAGTTTGACTTCGTGTTTGTTCTTTATAAGATAGCTAAACGAAAGAAATGCAAACTTTGACATATGGATATAAGATAGGTATTTATATCACAATTTAATTATAAATGACAAATTTGTGGGAAGGCAAAGGGTTATGATGATTAATTTTCCCATGTGCACATGCCTATGTTACAAAAATGACATTATTTTCCAAAGAAAAGCATATTTTTTCTCCTGCTGAGCAGATCCCTCAGCCTCTGCTCATTTATGTGCTGTGGATATCAGTGGGGAATCTGGCTGATGGAATCTCTGCTATTAATGATTTGGAATCAAGATATTTCCCTGAAATTGATATTGGAGTTGGGAATGCAATCTTCAGCTAATATCTTGAGCTTAGATGACCCTTGGATTTGTAATGGCTAATAGTTTTAATTTGTAGTTCTATCTAGATGATTTCCACGGATCATCATTAAGAACTGTGTATTAAAACTCTGTTATCTAAAGCTATCTATTACTTGACATGGATTAGCAGCACCTTCAGTGAGTTAGAATGAATTGGCTATGGATCTGCTATTTCTACGTCAAAACTTAAACACCGAACTCCGACAATGCCAGCAAGGAGTCACTGACCTTGTCTTTGTTACCCTGCCTTGGTGATTACATAGACAAATGTAGCTTTAGTCTCCTGCCCATTCCAGTCCATCTGCCACATATTCACCTTTCACCAGCACTTAGTTCTCTATCAAAATATTTTTGCTGGATGAGAAAAGAACCAACTTCCAGGCAAGAGAGAAAAGAGAATGAGTGATTCTAGTTAATGACTTCCAGATAAGAATTTGCTTATTTTCTTAATGGCCTACTGTGTCCTGCTAAGCTATCGTGTCACAAACAGAACAGATAACTTTAATGAGAGAACTGTCTAAGGATCTCAGGACATAGCCACAGCACCTTTGTCGACATAAAATATTTTTTTTAAATAAATAGACTAATGGGAGCTGCAAACAAGTGGAACCTAGGAATAACACCACTAAGTCTTCAGGCAAAATATTTTCACAACATGTGAAATCAATAAAAGCAAAATCTCTAAGGACTAAATGCACAAACATTTAGAAATACTGAAGAAACATTTTCTGTATTTAAGAGAGAGTGTGGAGAAAGAAGTGAATGTAGTGAAAATATATTTGTTCACTCTAAGCAAGATTGAGAATTCCGGCCTATGGTTGCCTCATTCAAACTTCCTTGTACTGTTTTTCTGCCATAATTTTCTGAGATAGATCTCCAAGACTAGCCACTAACATGAAACCCCTGCTAAACAAAATGTAAACACTAAGTGAACAGTAATGATGGTCTTTAGTTCAGCACAGTGGTCTGACCACATCAAACATGAATGAGTAGGTGGTTTGCAGAATACTGTCAAATAACAGAGAATGATCTGTTGCTGAAAATAACATTGAGTGGTGGAAAAAGAGATCCCCAAATTGTTTCATCCTCATAATAACAATGAAATAAAGTCAAATAGTAATAAAAACACAATAGCAGATCAGAACTATCATTTAAGGAAAAGATTTCGATATGTTTTATTATAATTAACAGTTATAGAGAGGAAAAGCAAAAAATTAGGAGGAATTGTGGTTTCCGTTTTCAGATTTGCTCTGGCTTGGAGGGCACCTTACCTGCCTCCAGGAAAACATTTAGAACTTTTTAGTCTCCCTTTATCAATCTGTAAATGATGCCCAGGGGGAAAAGAAAAGTCCTACTTTAAAAGATACTTTGTTTACTGTTTGCAAAGTTGTTTGGTTGCTTAGAGAACAAAAAAAGTAAGGTAAAAAGTAATATTATAGCATCTGTGCCATTTAAACCTATAATTAAGGTGACCAAATATTTTCCATGACCCCCCTTTTATTCAATCCTTTGCAAATTTTTTGCAAGTTCATAATTTGAAGCTAAAACTTTCCATGTTCTACATATCAGTAAATATATATTGCCTGGAATCACTTAAAAATTATTCAAACGAGTTTGAATTTTGGTAATTTGTCTTTTCTTGGATAATTTGAAAGTCACTGATGTTTCTACATAAAGCAAAAAGAATGCTATATTTCATTTTGGATTAGACCTTAAAATCAAATGTAGCATGCAAGGAAGCAGAAAGAGCTTATGAGAAGTTGGAAAATAATCGTTGAATGATGAAAATGTCATTCATAGATTAAAATCATGATCTAAACATGTTCTGTTGCAAATTTTACTTTGGAAATGCATTCTTGATACTTGGATCAGTTCCTCCTCTCTCATTTGACTTATTACCTCACCAACTGATTGTTTGAATGCTGTACACAAAGCTTAGAATATAATAATTATTTTTATATTTGGAAAAAGGCTATATTTCCAGAAGTGATGTAGATTCCAAAATTTTCCATTATATTATGCTTTTCTTCATCATTTAAGAGAAAGAGTAAGAAAGTCAACTTTTGAGGTGAATTACGCTCTTATAAGTATATGTCTTAACAAATTCAATCATGGATTGATTACGATATTTTAGGTTTCGCTCTTCAACACAGAGCCAAAGGATATTATGAGGCAAGCGGTACAGGATGAGGGTGGAGGGGAGGACGGTGAAGACTTGATAATCTTTCCAGTTTTCTGTATTATATATACACATGTCTTTTATATTTGTTAGAAATCCAGTAACCAGAAAGTGCAGTTGGCTAGGCTGTTCACTCTACATTATAAATGAAAGGAAACAGGCTAATGAAGATTTGTGTTTTCACTTATAAATCTTAGAGGTTTGGTAAAGATTGGCGTATTTTGCACACAAATTGAGAGCACAGATCATTCGTCATACATGTGTTGAGAATGTTCTATGTCCCCCTAGATCAGTCAAACAAGAGCAGTGCCAAAAGAATTAGACACAAATAGAGAGTTATTTCAAGGAATTGAGGGGAACAGAAAGTGATTTCAATACAGGATGATGAATGTCACTTTGAAAGTAAATTTGCAGGCCTTTGGGATCACTGGGAAAGAATGTTAAAACAGTCCGAGACAGTTGGCAAGGGCAGTTTAGAGGATGGTAAATTATCCCAAACTTTTTCCTCTATGTTAACTCTGCCTTCCAGTTAGTCTCCAAATGCTCTGTAATTTAACGAGATCATTGTTTCTCATAGTGTGGTCCATGGACGGCCAATATTGGCATTAGCTGGAAGCTTGTTCACGTACAGAATTTTGGGACCCCAATCCAGACCTACTAAATAAGAATCTGCATTTTGAAAAGATTGCTAGATGATTCATGTGCATAGTAAAGTTTGAGAAGCACTATTCTAGATTCTGTCTTCTTAGTAACTTTCAAACCCAGCTGAAAGCAGAAATTTGTATTTCCTTTTATGTTTGAACTTTGGGAAAACACCATCTCAAAGATCACCTCCAGCCATGTAACATACTTAAGCAGAGAGAATAAGCCCAAGATAACCCTTGACTCCAGTTCCCTATGGCCTACATGTGAATGGAAATGGTTCATAAGTTCCTGTTGCCAAAGACAGGTGAAAGTGATACCAAGAGTCCAGGGGATCTGAAGACACATGTGATTTGGACTGGGAAAGTATTCAGTATGTGGGCCTTTTGACTTGGATCTGTGAGATAACCATGGGCAATAATAGTAGCAGATTCTATGGACAGTAGGAAATGGATACATCAATAGTGGAGATCAGAAAGGATCGAGAGGGCAGCGTGTGGAACAGTACCCTCCTGTCCCACTCTTAAAAATGTTTCCTTATGCTCAGATACCTCCCAGGGAGAGGTGAAAAAGAAGGTGGTGTGAGAATGGGAGAAACAGGATAGGGGTGAGACTTTAACTGACCTAGCTAACCTGAAAGAGACTAAGTTCTAAACTGGAAGAAGAAACTGGGCTGCATTGCAGGGCCTAGTTATAAGTTTTTTCTTCCATTAGCAGATATGGGGCTATGAGCAAAAATAATTCTTTTAAGGAAAATATAATGTACATCTGATTGATAATGTGACAATTTTAAACCACAATATAAACATGAGATATCTTTGCTTAAAATCCTTCAGTGGTTTCTTAAGGCTGCTAAATTATAACTTGGCACATACCATTTTGTTTGGTTCTTGCCTACCTCTCTAATATCATTTCCTGAAACCAGCAATGGAAACTGGAAAAAAATGTCAAAGAAAATTTCAGTGCAAGTTCTAAGCCAGTAGACCTGTACTGGGGTGTGTGTGTCTGTCTGACCATGTAATATCTATTACAGCATTACTCCTTTATCAGTTAACTCTGACCTAAATAACGTTGCATTGAAAACCATCCCAAAACTGAATGGGAGGGAAAAGAGCAGGCCCAATGGATCACTTACCTCAGAATTATGTAAAAATTCTTAAAAACTCAAATTCTTGAATCAAAACTGGCTTAAAACACTGGATTACTTATTTTCACATATCTTCACATTGGCCGAAGGTTGTCTAAGCTGGTCTTATTTGGATGGTTCTACTGGTCATAACTGGACTCACTCTGCTTCTGAAGCCAACTGAGTACAGCTAGTGTGGCTTTGCCCTACATGTTTTATAGCCATTTCCCGGGACCAGAAGGCCAGCCTATCTGTGTCCTTCTCCTTGTGTTGGCAGAGATTCAAAAGTACAGGGCCAATCATGCTACAGCTTTACAATCCGCTGTTTATGTCACATATGCTAATATCCCACTGGCCAAAGATTATCCCATGAAAAAGCCCTGCATCAAGGAGTGGGAAAGTCTGCTTCACCAACTATAGGAAAGCACTGAAAGTTACAAGCCAAAGAGTACGGATTTATAATTCAATCACTGTGGATGGAGTGAAGAATGGAAAAATAACCCACTCTATCACAAATCGCCTTTTAAAAACAGCTGGCAATATGTCATAATGAAAAATTTAGCAATTAGTAGCAATTAGAGATGCAAAATCTGGCCAGTGGTGGTTAATTTCTTCATGATATGACCCCATAATCAAGTCCCTTTTTCATTTTTTATCTTTTAGAAAAATTGATATGCATTGTAAAATTGATTGCCAAATTATGCTCAATAATTTACACATTTATAAATCTGATTATATCACTTTCATGTTCTATAGAGGGGTCGATAAACTACAGTCCACAGGCCAAATCTGGCCCACCACCTGATTTTGTAAATAAAGCTTTATTGGAACACAGCCACTCTCATTTGCTTACTTGCCGTTTGTGGCTGCTTTTATGCTCCAACAGCAGAGTTGAGTAGTTGTAACAGAGATCATGTTGCCTGCTGAAATATTTACGAAAAAGCTGAAAATATTTGCTATCTTACCCTTTCCAGAAAACAAGACACTACTGCTTATCATATTTGAGGCACGTACACCAGTTAATTTCTCTTAGATGTCACCAAAGATCTCTCTCCTTTCAAGAAGAAGAAAGTTTTAATAACTAACAGCACCAGGATCTGAATGCACATGTGGCTGACTGAAGCCAAAGATCTTTGCAATATCCCACACCGTTTCTACAGTATTTGCTGTCCTTTGAAGAAGGTTACTTACTCTGATATAGGAGGGAAAATAGAGGGACCAATGTATCACTTATATCTGATCATGTCAAAAATTCGTTAAAAATTCAAGCTTTTGAGGGGCCAGCCTGGTGGTGTAATGGTTAAGTTTGCTCATTCTGCTTTGGCAGCCTGTGGTTTGTGGGTTTGGATCCCGGGTGCAAACCTACATGCCTCTCATCAAGCCACGCTGCGGTGGCATCCCACATACAAAACAGAGGAAGATTGGAACAGATGTTAGCTCAGGGCCAGTCTTTCTCACCGAAAAACAAAAAAATTCAAACTTTTGAAACAAAATCTCTATGCTTGAGACTTGGAAATCTGAATTTTAACAAATGTCAGGTGATCCTTATTCACACTAAATGTAAAGGACAGAGAGATAAGTGAAAGAAACAACTTGTGACTGATGTTAGATTTGAGTTGATAGATTTGAGAAGTGAAAAAGCTTGACATGATTATGGTAATACATTGGATAGAGAATCAATGAGGCACGAGGAAATGAAGACCAATTAAGGAGAACTAAGGCCTTCACTAGACATTATCTAAAATATATTTGGAATACATTATTTTCTAGCCCTTCTTCAGTTTCCTACCTTGGCTCATCTTTTGTTAATTATGATTCTCATGTGAGTCTCCAATCCAGAAGCAGTTCACATAAGTAGAAAACTTGGGAGGATAGGGGTCATATCTGCATGCTATCTACAAGGAAGTCTGTCTTATGAGTGGAATTTTCTTTTAACCCACTTTTCCAAAAAAGACAGGTTCTAAAAGATCAATAAAAAGTGTGACACATTAACACAAAAGAAATAGATTATTGAATGTATATCTGTAGTGTGAATTTTCCTTTCATTCAAAATGTTGAGTGTGACTTTTCTTTTTGTTTAGAAATTGTGGTGTAGGAATAAATCTGAAGAAAAATTGTTATTAGCACCCTATTCCCCAGGTTCAGAAAGATGTCTCCAAGTAGCCTAGAGTGCTCAGCCACCGTGCTGCAGGGCTTGCTAAGGGGCATCAGAAGCAATCTTACCACCACCACTCAGTTGATATACATAGACTCAGTGTTGCTTTTCCCTCTTAAAAGCCAAGCTAGGCACGGACAGCAAATCTTTCATTCAGAATGGAGAGTGCCTGCCAAAAGAGTGGCATGGCATCTTGTCTTTCCCAATCAGAGGCTTTCTCAGGTGCAAAATCTAAAAGCTCAACTCAGGCCACCACTAAACAAATACACACACACACAGTCACAAACATGCGCACAAACACACACACACACAGCACTTGTTTTCCCAGCTCATCGACTTTTCTTCTTCTAAGCAAAGTATGGATAAAGAAGTTTCTATTTGTTTAGATTATAAAAGCCCCAGAAAACTACTGTTTCAGAAGAAAAGATAGCTCTGGGAAGGTGGCAGTTGGAAACAAGAAAAATGTTATTGGTGAGCTTTACAGGAGAGCGGTGGGAGAGATTGAAGATCTCCAACTACAGGAAGAAAAATACAGAAAGCAACATTTTGTTGTGTGCTATGAATGCAATCACCCTGGTTCATCCATTCTAGATAAAGACTTAAATCACTTTTGAATTTGGTGAAATGTTGAACTGGTGGTTTTTAGAATATGACAATACCTAGATGGGCGATGAAGCTGGCTAGGTTTATCTGGGTTACATTTATATTCACAGGGATTCAATGACCAACGATATAGCTTTATTTTTTTAAACATGTAATCTGCTTGTTACCAGTGATATAGTGTATATATTTGTTAATACTTGACAGCAATATAAAATAAAATCACCTGTTTTGCCTTAAAAAAATTAAAAAGGATAGCTATATAATGAATAACCTTGGAAGATAGATATAATGTCTCCTGGAGCAAAAGACCCGTAAAATTGATGTCTCTCTCCAGAGCCACAACAAGCAGGCTTACTGTCCTTAATAAAAGATTTAGGTTCTGTCAGTTTGGAGTTTCTCTCCTGTAACACAAACCACTGTGTGTGCAGGTGTAATATGATCCTCTTTATGTCACCCTATGAGAATTAAAACTTGTGTAACTAGCACAAAAATAAGAATATTCTGGCTATTACTATTGTTAGTAATAATAATCTATCATTTAGCTCTGACCCAGGAGTCGTGTGCCTTTTAACAGCACTGATGAAACTGTGGCAGGTAATTTGTCTCATATTTTTCACAGTTCTTGATAGGGACTACATAAGAGTGTGTTTATCAGGGTATATGGAGAAAAGGGAACCCTTAATGCACTGTTGATGGGAGAGTAAATTGGTGCAGCCCCTATGGAAAACAGTATGGAAGTTCCTCAAAAAATTAAAAGTAGAACTACCATATGATTCAGCAATTTTACATCTGGATATTTACCCAAAGGAAATGAAAACACTAACTCAAAAACTGTATGCACCCTGGTGTTCATTGCAGAATTATTCACAATAGCCAAGACATGGAAACAACCTAAGTGTCCATCAATGGATGAATGGATAAAGAAGATATTTACATGATGGAATATAATTCAGCCACAAAACAGAAGGAAATCCTGCCATTTGCAACAACATGGATGGACCTTGAGGGAATTTTGCTGAGTGAAATAAGTCAGACAGAGAAAACCCATATGATCTAACTTATATATGGCATCTAAAACAAACAAATAGAAAAACTGAACTCGTAGACACAGAGAACAGATTGGTGGTTGCCAGAGGTGGGGGATGGGGGGTAGGGGTAGGAGAAATGGGTGAAGATGTTCAAAAGGTATAAACTTCCAGTTATGAAATAAATAAATCCTAAGGATGCAATATACAGCATGATGAAGATAGTTAACAATACTGTGTTGTATATTTGAAAGTTGCTAAGAAAGTATATCTTAAAAGTTTTCATCAAAAGAAAAAAAATATAACTATGTGTGATGATGGAGGTAACTAGACTTATTGTGGTGATCATTTCACAATGCATGCACACGTCAAACCATTAGGTTGTACACCTGAAACTAATATAATGTTATACGTCAATTATATCTCAGTCTTCTAAAAAGAGTAATAGTCCACCACAGTTCACCCTCTGGTTCCCAGTGATTTTCATATTCTTCCCGCTTCTAAAATGTACTTACTCTCCTCTCCTATAAGACCTCCAAAGCCTTATCCCTTTATGGCATTATGCTCAGGCTTGGAGTTCAAAATCTCAACCTTGAAATCAGATTCAAGTAATGGATGAGACTCTTCAGAGGCAGTTCCTCCTTATTTGAAGACCTGTGAACTAAAGTTATCTATCACTCATATTGTATGTTGAGGGTAAGACAGGGACAAACGAACTACAATAGAATATCTTATTTAAAAATGAGGGATAGGATGATAAGAGGCACATGGCAGTCACTGATCGATAGCAATTTTGAAATCTAGCCCTTTTCATTGCTCTGAGGGAAAAGAAAGTATTTCATAGGAGTCAATTCTGTTTTCTGGGAGTGATTTTCTGCAGCTGTTGGTTCCACCCTCTGGGCTCCTGGCTTTGCCTTCTGAGACATCCTTAATTTTCCATAAGAATGGCCTGTTTGTATGTGAATGGTTTTCTTAGCCTATTTCTGGCCTATAGAAGATTGAGAGCACAGAGATTATATTTTTGCTTTGAATGTCTCCGTCCTTTTTAGTCCAAGCTGATATAGTTCCTTTAAAATCTTTGTGGGTTTCCTGATTATCAAATTATAATCTAATCCATTAGACAAAATCCATGCTGATCAATCTCTTAGAAATAGTACCCTGTCTAACTTGAGTGCCATAGAAGAATACCCCTAAGTCTTAAGAGCACTTTTGTCAAGCCCTACCGACAGCATCCTTACTGCCCAGTCCCAAAGCCACTGCTCTTGTTTTAGGTTATTCTTACAGCAGCATCCCTCTTTCAGATACTAATTTCTATTTCAGTTGTCTATTGCTGCATGGCAAACAGCCCTCAAACTTAATGGGTTTAAGCAACAACCACTTTATTTGATCACAGTTCTATGGGTTGGCAAGGGCTAAACTCTGCTGTTCTTCTACTGATCTTGCTTTCAGTCAAATGGTGGCTGGAATTGGAGCATCCCAGATGGCTTCGTTCACATGTTTGTCTCTTTTGCAGGGACAACTGGGAGCCTGAGACCTCTTTCCCTATTTGGCTTTCTCCCTATGGCTAACTTGGACTTCTCATGATGTCTGGATCTGAAGAGCAAGAGTTCTTAATAGACAAGCCCCAGTGAGCAGTGCTTATCTTGGCTTCGTTTGAATTATGCTTGCGTATATCCCATTGATCAAACACAGTGCAGTGGGTTAACAATAAATATTTGCAATTCTTTATGAATTAAAGAATACATGTGGAACTCTCAAGAGCAAGTCTATTTAAAACTATCAGAGCAATTCACGGATAGGGGCTCACTACATTAAGTAGTAATTCTGTAACACTGTGCTCATGTTAAATTCTTCATTATATATATGGTGAATTCCCCAAAGAAAAACAAGATTTGTTAGTACTAAAATACACAACGTTTAGAGAAATAAATTATGTATCACATGGAAAAGTATTTAAGAATACTCCAGTTCTCCCAGATAAGAGAAAACACAGACGGGAAAACTTCATTATCAGGAAAAGCTTTGAGTTTTGAGAACTTTTAGCCCATGATCACAGGGATTCTGAGTTTATTAGTTTCCTATTGCTCCTGTAACAATTTACCACAAAGTTAGTGACTGAAAACACCATAAATTTATTCCCTTACAGTTCCGGAGGTCAGAAGTCCAGAATCAGTTTCCCTGGGCCCTTGAGGGTCTAGGGGCAGAATCTGCTTGCTTTTCCTTTTCAGCTTCTGATGTTCCTCGACTTGGCATTGTGGTCCCTTCCCTCCATCTTCAAAGCATATCACCCCAATATCTTCTACCGCCAACACGTCCCCTTCTCTTCTGATTCTGACTCTTCCTGGTCCCTCATATAAAGACCTTTGTGATTGCATCAGGTCCACCTGGATAGTTTCTCTGTCTCAAGATCCTTAACTTAATTGCATCTGGAAAATGCCTTTTGCCATATGATGTAACATTTACAGCGTCTGGGGATTAGGATTTGGACATATTTGGGGGCAATTAGTCATCCCAACACAGTGAGATACTGAATTATACATACTATACTAAAATTATACATACTATACTAAATTATACATTTTTTTCTTTCTCCTCTGATCAATTCAATGGAAATTGTCAGTTTTGAGCAGTTTTAGAAATGATAGCAGAGACAGAAATAAGCTGCAGATATTTCTGGCTTTTTTTTCCTGAAAATCTAAATCTTAATTGAGTTTAAAGCATATAAAAGAAAATTCACAGATTAAGACAACGTGCCTTGGAGAAATATATGGATGGAGGTGTCCATAGAGGGTGGGAAAACTTCCCTTAAGAATAGAGATCCCCTGAGTTTATGGAAGAGAAAAGAATGAGGTCTGTGTTTTCTGGCCTCATTGGGAAGCAACAAGATGCCAGATGTGAATGGGAGATGGGCTCATTGACAAGTCGGAAAACATTCCCTCTTTCAAACCTGGCATAAAAGCAACAGACCTGAAGCAGTTTTGCAAAAAAGGCTATGGATGACTGAAGAGTAATACCAATGAATGTCCCCCAAGGCCTTGGCTCTGGAAAAGAAGCTGGGGGTCGACGTAGGAGTGGCACCCAAGAATGATGACAATTGGATTTCTTACCAGGTAGATAAACATGAGTCTCAGAGTCAGAAATTAAGTTGTAGAAAATTAAAAAGTAATCAAAGATATTTCTTGAATGTCTGAGTTTGAGGACTAAGTTTCATCCATGCTTTCTCTTTCTTTCTCTCGCTTTCTCTTGTGTGTGTATGATAATTTTTAACATTGTTTCAAAAGTATGCAAACTTACCATTATTTCCATGCTCCATATAAAAAAGAGTACTATAATTTTGGTGTATAAACTTTTCTTGGAACAACAGTATAAACATACTCTTAGAAAAACATTTATCACAAACTCATTGAGTATTACTCTTTATTGGTCATGTCAGTTAGGTTACTTTTGTTTTCATTCTTATAAATAGTAATGTTTATTGCACTCCAAAGAAAACGTAAAATTTTTTTCACTAGACTTTAACTATCGTAATTCCATACTTTTCTGTTAAGAATATCTGTCAAAAGTATTACACCGACTTTTTCCAAGTTGTTACTCAGGGGAAAAAATATATATATCTACATGTTCTTATTTTGATTTATTGCTTATTAAAATTTATAATCTTTACACAATTTCTTTTTCCTCTGAGAGTAACTGAATCATGAAAAAAATAGCTATGAACATGATTTCAAGAAAGGAGCCAAGAGTCCTTTCCAGTGGGAATGAGAACTTCAATTTTCAGATAACTAGTTTTTTAATAAATTGCCCCAATTGATTTTCACAAGAATATTAGATATCATGGCAGGCATTTTCATGTACATTTTACTATACTATTTTTTTCTGAAACTCCTGTGGGCTGTTGTGGGGATTAGAAATAGAAATGAGAAGGATCTAACACATTCAAATTGCTCAATGAATGGTAGCCGTCATTGCTGCTATTTTGTGCATGTGAGCAGTGAGAGGCTCAAGGTGATTATGGCTTGCCCCAGGTCTTCTGACTCATAGTCCAAAGTTTCACCCTCAGTTCCTCACAGAGATGCTCAGTTAATTTTTCCCTTCAAAGAATGGGGATTAATTTAACAATAGAAAAACAACAGGAATAATCCCACAGATTGTATTCCACCTGTAGGACCTCAGGCTTTTAGGCTCAACAGTTACTTCTGGACAAAAAGGGTCTGCCGAGGCCCTGATCCTCTCAAGCTCCCACACTCCCAGTGTTTATCTTGAGAAGAGAAAAAAGGAATCCTTCAGAAAAGGTCTTAGGCCTTTTCTCTTAAAGGTGGGGGGGGAAAACACCTTTTGAAACTACTCCAGCTGTCAAAGTTCAGGCCTTGATTTGTGACGCCTAGTCTTGCAAAAGTGCTAAATCAAAGTAAAATGGATTTACATTTGTAAACTTTGTTTCCACTTAATGGGATTAGAAAGACCACTCACATTAAACAAACAAAAACATCACTTCAGCATCGAGACAGACAGAACAGTAAATTAGCTGTACACTAACTCTGAAACGCGGTGTGAACGTAGGCCTAGAAATTTTAGTTTACGATAGTTTGAAGTCAAAAAGCTTCCAGAGCCTATTTAGACATTTTCACACCTACTCTCTGCCTAAGCCGTCTGCATTGTTGGGGAAGAGAAAAGCCACGAAGAGAGTCACACACAGTGTGCACTGAGGTGATTTGGAAAGCAGTTAAAAGACGGGTCTTCTCAACCTAAGCTTGTCCAGATGTGAAGATTTAAGTGTGAGGATTTAAACTCAGACATAGGCAGGAACACGTCCGTTGAAAATCTTCTCACTCTGCAGAGAAGAAATGCACATTTTCCAGAATATACAGCAGTAAAAAGTTTTTCTATTTAAAAAGAAAAGTATTGTAAGTATTCCCAAATAAAATAGCTTTGACTATTTCAGGCTATAGGAGAACCTGACAATAATTATTCTTCTGACCCATTGTCTGCTTACCCTTCTAACAGAATTTTTGCAATCTTTTAATTACATCTGTTTACATTTTTATCTGTCCCCAAAGAGAGCTCAATGCCGTCTTCACTTTCTGGTTTCGGTTCTCAGTGACATCAGGTTTCTCCATCTGGAAATCAAGCAAAGTGTACAAAATAAAAACTGCAAAGTGTATGATTTTTATCAAGTTGTTTTGTCTCTGTGGATTTGCCTACATAATGTCTCAACTAAATTTCTAAATTCAAGCAATAGTCTCATTTGAATCGAGAGAGAAAAAGACCCTTTTGGCGGTTAAGCAACCACAGGCAGGTGAGGGGGCAGAGCTGACAAAATAGGAAAAGGGGCTAATAGACGGGCCCAAAGTCTCATCCAACAAGTTCTGCTAAGATAGAAAAAGTCTGTTGGATGCTGTAGGTGGGAAGGTCAACAAGGGGATTGGGCAACTGGATTTGGGATCTAAGGCTGGGTAAGTGGCCCAAAGAAGTGTGGACCCAAATCAACAGATCCAAGCAACAAGAAGGCATCTGGACATAAAGTCTTGAGAGACCAGGAAAAATATAAGTTAATGCGGAACAAAGTCTCTGTGAGTCTCACAAAAGCTTTTTTTTCAAGGAATGGCTGTGAAATATTAAAAGGAATTTCAGGTGTGTCTGGTGTTTTAGCAAACATCTTAAAGCGTATACATCTGGATATGTATTGTCCTGCACAAGAATCAGCAAAGTTAATCCTTAATCCATGGAGGCTGCTGTTTACAAGGTCAGTTTTGAAATTCCTATGTTAAAATTGCCTCCACAGCCCACTTAAAAACCACACAATGAGATCAATGACATTATTCATGGAGAAGCCGAGTAGAACTTACGCTTCTTCCGTTGGCCACTCGGCTTCCAAACTCTCACCCCTACATTCACCATTATTTCAAGTAGAGGTAAAAGAATGAATTAGTAATGAATTGCTATTACTTATTGTGGCAATCAGGCATTTTAAAATAAAAATGTGGAGCCGTTGCCTCATTTGCATCATCAGATCACTAACAGTGGCCTTGTGAGAGTGTTGCAGAGGGATTCCGGGCGGGCATGGAATATCTCATTCTCAGTGGGTGTTAGAAAGTTGCCAATAGTAACAAAAGTTTCTATGGGACTGTGTCTCATTGATGTGATTTGAGTAACCTCAGTGACTGCTGTACTGAAAAAACATACTTCTCACCATCTTATCTTGGATGTCCCAGTTCCATTGATTGGACTGCCATTGACCCTATAAACTCGCACACTGGCAGAATCCCTTCCCAGGACTATAAACAGAAAGTAGGTTGATGTACATAATGTTTAGCCCAACATTATTGACTAAGTGCCGGTGAGGTGCTGCTGATATGAGAGAAAATCTCCTGTACCTCAATGCCTAATTTTGCAGACTCTGAATAAATGAAATGCTTTAAAACTTACAGTATTCATTGTTCTCTGTTCTTCCCCATTAATCTCTTTCCATATAACTTCATTTGTAGGGGTTATATCTTCTGGGGTGTTGTACAACATCGCTAGACAGCCCCTTCCTGGCACAAACACATACACGCACACACATTCTTGACCAGGTGCTGTCTATTTTCTATAGTCTCCAAATAAATGTACAAAGAGAGATGATCATGGTGGCAATAGTCATTGGGTTGTGGGAAGGGAAGAGGAATCTCAAAATATTCATCCATATAGTCAATAGTTCCCTAGTTTCCACAGTGATGAAGATTAATTTCTGAATCAGGGAAAATATCAGAGAGGGAAAATTTTATCAACTTTTAATTGGACAAAGTAAGGTTGGAATATCTCCTGCAATTTTCAGTCAGATTCTCCGAGCTTCATAGTTTATGAAAATTCCTCATAGGTACTGCTAATGGGTTTATTGTCAATTCTGGTTTATAGTGTTCTGACTTTTGTGATTTTCCTCTGCCTTCACAGATATTTTTGTGCAAAGTTGAGAGCAGCTGGATCACAGGCTGCAAACCATATGCCATTTTACACTAGAAACCTCTTTTCCCTCTGGACCTGCTTGCAATTACTTTCATCTTCTAATTTCCTGGATTTTTGGCACCTGAATTCAATTTCTACATCTGCTTCTTAACCATTTGGTTTGGTGAACATCCTTTTCCTAGCTTCTTGGACTTTAGTTCTGCACACACTTCTGGGATCTGTGCATTCCTCTGCTTTGCTGACGTCTATCCCTATCTCCCTTTCCAGCTTCTGTACTGATACAATCACTGGATGGACTTGTCCTCAGAATTATAGCCAAACACAGGGATGCAATGATTCTTTTGTAATACCACAGTCTATGTACAATCCTTGAATCAGGTGACTGTCTTTCTGGAGTATGAAATATTATTATTATGTATTTATTAATGTTTTTGTGTGCGGTCTATGGCCTTTTGCCATTAAAGACCATTTCCCCATGGTGTGCACTAAATAGATAATAAATTTATTTAGGCAAGAGCCTTAGTGATGTCTGGGTAACCAGATAATATGTTATGTTTAGAATACAAATACAAAATTATACGTGAGATATATGAAGAGTGAAAGCAAGACTATGAAGTGTGATGTCACTAAAAATTATTGGGTTAAGATCTGGAACTCTTGTGCTTACTGTGTTGTTGTGAACTTAATCTAGTGAAACTAAACTGATTCAGAGGATGAATATTATGCTAGTCATGCCAAACTGTATTAATTCTCATCTTTCTTAATCTTTTTGGAGTCAGAGATGGGAAGAAATAGAGATAGGAAGAATTTTGACATGCCTGGTGTTTTTGTCCAAGCATTGAAGCAGTTTACAAGTGAGCAAGAGTTTGCACTTTTGAAATGACTAGGAATGACTTCACAATGAAGCTTAAAATATATCACTTAAATATTATTCGAAAATGCAATTATCTAGTTATGAAAATGAAGCATAGTAAGTTAGTTGCTATTGGTGGCCCCTGAAAGAACACCAGCAATGATTTGTAGAACTAAGGGAATTTTTCAGATATCCACCCAAATTCAGAAGGTCAGCTCCATGAACAATGATGTGACTATCTTTAAGAAGAATATTCTAGTAATATGTTATGTTTATGTCCTGTCTCTCCAACTCTTTCAACTTTTATTGTCATATAATTAAAACATCTACAAAATTTATATATTTCTGTGGAACAGTATACATTTCTTTATTCATCTGATTTCAAAATTCCTTTTGCATTAAAAAAGGCATGAGATAAACAAATATCATACTTTTGAGTTATCTAATTTGTTCTTTAGTTACATATCATTTTTCCCTTTGTGAAGGGATTTGACGTTTTTATTTCTTTTTTCTTTAAATGTCTTCATGTTCTTTGGAATATGAGGTCAGCATGACTTAAGACATTACGTCTTTGAACCTAAAGTCCTAATCTGTGACCTGCTTTCCTTTTATATTTCAGATAGCTAATTTTTAAAATTGATTCAGTATGCCACTGTATAGCACATTTAGTTGAGCTTATACTACCAATGAACAAAGATGATAAGCTCTTTTTTAGTTTGTTTTTATTATTTTTCTCTTTTTCTTCTTTTTTAGGCAATGTTTTTTCCAGAAGAGTCTATATTTCAGTCTATAGAGTCTACCAACTTTGACCCATTTAGTTGCTGCATCGATAGTTTATTGTGATGCTGTATTTGGGAGTTTGTACGTACTGAAGAGGGGCTGCCCAGAGCATGAAAGATGAGCAGACTACAATAGCAAGTAAGCTGCAATGAATTAGAGAGAAGAGAGCAAAAGCAGAATTGATGGAACCAGAAATAAGATTAAAATACAAAAACATACGTGAGAAATTAGTTTTAGTTCAGCCAAGCTATAGTTCGATTTTCATAAAGTGTACGCTGGGAACTGATCAACCAGAAGTCCTCACTAGTCACAAACTTTTCAATGAAGGATGGTATCATATGTATTGGAAAAATATCTTCACTAGTCACAATTAATTAGTTATCAACCTACTGTATGTTCCTTGATGGCAGGGTCTAAGTCTATTTATCCTTTGAATAACCTAAAATATTGAATTATCTATTAAAAAATTTGATAAATTTCTCAAATATGGTAGATATTGTCCACAGACTGGGAAGTCCTTGGGGTTAGAGAGCTCACAGTTCATTATGACCTGGTCTCCAAACGTTTGCATTTATATAACTCATTAACAAAAATATTTAAGGCATGCATCCTCAATATACATGTTTTTATTCATAAATGTTTTATATATACTTCTATTAATGGTTAAAAATCTCAAGGTATAACTCATACTTAAGGAAATGTTCCTTGCAAATGAATTTTGTTATAAATCCACATTCAAATATTTTTCTTAATTATTTCAATATTTTGTCCAATTTCCTTAGATAATTTTACTATTCTTAGCAAATGCTTTTTCAAAGTTGGATAATGTGGCTCTGCCATTTTTTTGCTCACATGTGCTTAAATTATTGGCATTATGTTTAACCCATGGTTTCTTTGCAGAAGCTTTTAAAAGACACCCTTTAAAGGCTTACTTCAGTATTTTAACTTGATAACATAATATATGAATCTAATTATATGGGGACACGCAAATTGCCCAGTTTGGTTCTGTGGCACAGTCCCTGAGAGGTGAATGCTCACAGGTGGCAAGCATTCCTATGACACAGTAGGCAAGATCCACACTGCAGAAACCTCCTAAGAATACAGCCAAGCTTCATGTTCCCTCTCAAACTCACATCCAGTGTTATTCCATATAACATCACTGCTCACTAATGAACTAAATGAAAGGTCAGAGCACAGAGCTGCATTTTCAGTTTTAAAAAGCCTGGGAAGAAAAATGCCAATTAGCAATTTGATGATAAAAGTAAAATTTTAAGATAAAAACCATTAACAAAACAGAGTTTGAATATGGAAAGAGCTAAAATTTGTCCATGTAGGAGAAAATAACCAGTCCATCAAATACAGAATACAGATACATATAATAATAGAAAGACATAAGAAGAGAAAGACATTGAAAAAGGGCAACGAGGTTAATGGAAGGTTTGTGAATCCTTTTTTTTAAATTTTGAATCCTTATGAGTGTTGTTTGTTGGTTGGTTTTGTGAGGGTGAAACATTTAAGTTCTACTGTCTCAGCAAATTTCAATCATACAGTACAGTGTTGTCAACTATAGTCACCACGTCTTATGTTAGATCCTCAGACATTATTCATCTTATAGCTGAGTTTGTGTCCTTTTATCAACCTCTTCCTATGTCCCCACCCCCTAAGCCCTGACAATCACTTTTATACTCTCTGTTTCTATGAGTTTGACTTTTTTTTTTTCAGATTCCACATATAAGTGACACCATGCAATATTTTTCTTTGTCAGTGTGGCTTATTTCACTCAGTGTAACGACCTCAAAGTCCATCCATTTTGTCACAAATGGCAAGATTTCCTTCTTTCTCATGGCTGAATAATATTCCATTATATATATATGCCACATCTTCTTTACCCATTCATTTGTTGATAGACACTTAGATTGTTTTCTATTGGGAATAATGCTGCTATGAACATGGGAATGCGGATATCTCTTTGGGATTCTATTTTCATTTCCTTTGGGTATATACTCAGAAGTGGTATTGCCGGGTCATATGGTAATTCTATTTTTAATTTTTTGAGGAACCCTATGCTGTTTCCCACAGTGGCTGTACCAGTTTACATTCCCACCAACGGTGCACGAGAGTGCCCTTTTCTCCACATTCTCACCAACACTTGTTTCTTGTCTTTTTGGTGATAGCCATTCTAACAGGCATGAGCTGATATCTCACTGTGGTTTTAATTTGCGTTTCCCTGATGATTAGTGATGTTGAACACCTTTTCACGTACCTGTTGGCCATTTGTATGTCTTCTTTGGAAAAAATGTCTGTTCAGTTCCTCTGCCCATTTTTTAATCGAACGGTTTGGGGTTTTTTGCTGTTGAGTTATATGACTTATTTATATATTTTGGATATTGACCTGTTATCAGATATGTGATTTGCAAATATTTTCTCCCGTTCAGTACGTTGTCTTTTTATTTTGGTGATAGTTTCCATTGCTGTGCAGAGCTTTTTAGTTTGATGTAGTGCCATTTGTTTATTTTTGCTTTTGATGCCTTTGATTTGGTGTCAAATCTAAAAAGTCATCATCAATGCTGAAGTCAAGGAGCTTTTACTGTACAGGTACTGGACAGTTTCGGTTTTAGTTTGTTACCACACTGTGAATACTTAACTCTAAAAAATAATTTTGCAAATGAGTTTGATTGTTAAATCCAAAGCTGTCAATGATTTGAAATAAGTAAATAAATATGTATATTTATTTTAAAATCTATTAAGGATAATGGATCATTAAAATCAATTCTCTAAAGACAAGTCATGTATATTAATGGTGCTAGGGGCTGGCCCAGTGGCATACGGTTAAGTTCAAATGTTCTGCTTTGGTTGCCCGGGGTTCATCGGTTCAGATCCCAGGTGCGGACATGGCACCGCTTGGCAAAAGTCATGCTGTGGCAGGTGTCCCACGTATAAAGTGGGGGAAGATGGGCATGGATGTTAGCTCAGGGCCAGTCTTCCTCAGCAAAAAGAGGAGGATTGGCAGCAGATGTTAGTTCAGGGCTAAAATTCCTCAAAAATAAATAAATAAATAAATAGTTCTGAAAATTATCTCAATGTGAAAAAAAGAAAGCAAATTTGAAAAAAGAGAACAAGCCATAAGCAAAATAACATTTTTTAAGTAACTTCTGCACTTTAATAAATGTTTCAGTTAGTAAAAAGTTGCTTCTTTTCATCAAATGTTGAGATAATAATGATAACGATAGAAGTGGAAAGAAAACAAAGCTAAGGGTACTTCATTTACTGAGAATCATTTAGCTTATGCAGACACTTTCTGAAACACGTTCAGACAAGAGCTAAGGCGCTGAAACCTATAACACTAATTCTTAATATAGAAATGTTTGAGCTAGTTTATTAAAAGTCATCTAAGAAATGCAGATACATATTGTTTCCTAGAAATTTCTTTTACATATAATGGGCAAAATGAAGAAATTTAACAGTATCCTAGGTTTGTATCCCTATCTTTTAGCTGCCCAAAGAGTGAAAAAATGTTGAAAAACTCAAGGATGGCATGGATCTAATTTACGGTTTACTGTCTTGTTAAATTAAGTAGCTGGAGATAGCATGAGGAATATACCTTTTTTAAAACTAAGAAAATGCCACTGATGCTATCTGTAGTGGTTATTTTTATTTAAATTGAGAGACAAAGGCATTCATGTGATTCCTCAGGCCAGCACTGTTTTGATGTGACAAAAATAAATGACCATCATAATGCAGCTCCTTAAGTAAGTGTCTGATCTCACACTTTGCGAAAAAGTGCTATCTTGCTGGTTGAGCCAGCAAGAACTGAGGAAAATTAAGAAAAGTGTTTAAAGATGTTTATTAAAAGTAGTTAACAAAATTGTGAGACAACAGAGTAAAACTGTTGTCAAAAAGACTCATCAACTATGAAAAGAGTTCTTCAAAATATGCCATGTTTTTCTTCTAGATAACAAAATCTATCAATTCCAAATGTTGCCAACAGTCATTCAGACAGACACCAGTGATTTGCAGAAAATGAATAAACAATCCTTGCTTTTTAGCTCATCCACCATAGAAGCTAGAAAAAGTCAGCTTCTCGAGAGTTTAATTCTAAGCAAAGTTTTAGGTCTTGGTGAAGTTTTTAGTTATAAGATGTTTTGCCAAAGTATGAACATTGTAGCTATTTTGTTCTGCTTAAAGTTTTTTGTCACCATTTTTATCTATTTTTATTTTGTTTATTTTTCATTACATTGTTTTAAAAACTACAGAAGTACTACACACTCATGTTAATTTGGAACGCAATACAAGACATAAAGAAAAGATTAGCAATTTCTTCCTTCTCTCAAATCTGCATCCATTGCCCTAGGATACATACTAACAGCCTGATGTGTTTTCTTCCACACGTTATTCTCTGCTCATAAATACTTACAAACATATACACACATATATGCATATGCATTTTTATTTTTTGTTCTTGTTGCACTTGAATTTTTTTTAAATCAAAACGATAACTGCACTTTCCTTTTTAAATTGAACTATGTGTCCCTAACAACCTTTCAGATCAATACAGTTGATGATTAACACATTTGTTTTAATAGCATATATAATATTCAACCATTTGTGTATGTCTGTAAGTATGTATCTGTGTCTGTGTGTGTGTCTGTGTGTGTGTGTATAGGGTATTCAAGGGTTTCCCTTCCCCCACACTTCATTACTCCCAACCAAGCTGAAATAAATATATGAAATACTTATCTTTACTCTTTTATTTCTAGGGAACAGATTGTCAAAAGTGAATTTGCAAAGTCAAAGGATGAACGTATTTTTACTTTTAACAAATATTAAGAGATTAGTATCCAAACTGATCTTATAATTTACACTTGGACCATTTAATTTGCATCTTCCTATCAGTGAGGTTGAGAAATATTTTATGCTTACTGACTTTTCGGAATATCTCTTTTATGAATTACTATCATTATCTGTGATAGCCTGTACCTTGCATTGTTTGTCTTTTAATTTTAGACATTCTGGGGACGTGTAGTAACACCTCCTTTGGATTAAGTGTACATTTCTCTGATCCTTAAGATTTTAAGCACTTTTTCATGTTTATGCATCATTGGATATCTTCTATATCTTGGAGTGCCATTTATCCATTTTTCTATTGGTTGTCTTTTATTGAATTGTAATCATTCTTTAAATATTTAGATATGAGCACTTGATCAGTTATATGTCACAAATATCCTCTTTTTCCACTCTGTTGCTTTTTTATTATTCTGAAAGTGCCATTTGATGAAAATTAAGTAACTCAATTTTAATAATGTCCAACATATCATGCTTTTCCTTTATGGTTAGTGTTCTTTGTGCTGTGTCGAAGAAAGCTTTCTCTACTCCAAGGATATGATGATGTCTCTTATATTGTCTCTCAGATATGTTGATTGTCTTGCTTTTCACGCTTATATCTTCGATCTATGTGGAATTAACGGCATGTATGGTATGAGAGGAAGGTAAAGTTGTTTTTTCCCTCAGGTGATTATTCAAATTATCCATTTATTGAAACACCATCCTCTTCTCCCTGCCCTTGGGACAGCTCCCAGGGGGTGGGTCTGTTTTGAGTCTCCTCACATTGGTCCATTTGTCCATCCTGTGCTAATACTGCACTGTCTTAATAACTGTAGATTTTACCTCTTAATCATAATAACTCATAGAATAAATCTTCCTTCTTCTTGCTCTTTAATATTTTCTTTACTATTAAGGGTACTTTGCATGATATATATTATAATCAGTTTCTCAGTTTCCACATAACAAAAAAATGCTAAGATTTCAAGTAAAATTGCATTGAAAATATAAATCAATTTGGAAAAATTACACTCTCCAGAAATATGGTATAACTATTAATTTATTTCTATTCTCTTTAATTTCTCTCTTTCTATGTAACTGACTTTTCTACTATGATAAAATACAGTTTTATAATATTGATTTTTATTTGTTTCTAGTATGTAGAAATATAATTGGCTTTTTATTTTTTTATAAGCAATTTTTTTTATTTTTTAATTTTTTTAATTTTTAAAATTTTTTTTTCGGATGTACATCATATTTAGAATTCTGTGTACATTACATCGTGTTCACCACCTAAACGCTAATTATAGTGCATCCCCTCAGATGTGAACCTAATCACCCCTTTTGCCCTCCCCCCTCCCCCCTTCCCCAATGGTAACCACCAGTCCAATCTCCAATGCTATGTGTGTTTATTTTTGTCTTTGTTTTTATCTTCTACTTCTGATTGAGATCATATGGTATTTGATTTTCTCCCTCTGACTTATTTCACTCAGCATAATACCCTCAAGGTCCATCCATGTTGTCACAAATGGCCGGATTTCATCATTTCTTATGGCTGAGTGGTAGTCCATCATGTATAAATACCACATCTTCTTTATCCATTCGTCCCTTGATGGGCACCTAGGTTGCTTCCATGTCTTGGCTATTGTGTATAATGCTGCAATGAACACAGGGGTGCAAGTATCTTTATGCCTTTGTGTTTTCAAGTTCTTTGGATAAATACCCAGCAGTGGAATAGCTGGATCATATGGTAGATCTATCCTTAATTTTCTGAGGATACTCCATACTGCTTTCCATAGTGGCTGTACCAGTTTGCACTGCCACCAGCAGTGAACAAGGGTTCCCTTCTCTCCACACCCTCTCCAACATTTGTTGTTTCCTGTCTTGTTAATTATAGCCATTCTGACCGGAGTGAGGTGATACCTCATTGTAGTTTTGATTTACATTTCCCTGACAGCTAATGATGTTGAGCATCTTTTCATATGCCTGTTGGCCATCTGTATATCTTCTTTGGAGAAATCTCTGTTCAGATCTTTTGCCCATTTTCTAATTGGATTGTTGGTTTTTCTGTTGTTGAGCTGTATGACTTCTTTGTATATTTTGGATATTAACCCCTTATCTGATATGTGGTTTGCAAATATCTTCTCTCACTTGTTAGGTTGTCTTTTCATTTTGTTGATGGTTTCCTTTGCTGTGCAGAAACTTTTTAGTTTGATGTAGTCCCATTTGTTCATTTTTTCTTTTGTTTCCCTTGCCCGGTCAGACATGGGAATTGAAAATATGCTGCTCAGACCAATGTCATAGAGCGTACTGCCTGTGTTTTCTTCTCGAAGTCTCATGGTTTCAGGTCTTACATTCAAGTCTTTAATCCATTTTGAGTTGATTTTTGTGCATGGTGTAAGGGAATGGTCTACTTTCATTCTTTTGCATGTGGCTGTCCAGTTTTCCCAACACCATTTATTGAAGAGACTCTCCTTTCTCCATCTTATGCTCTTGGCTCCCTTGTCGAATATTAGCTGTCCATAAACGTGTGGGTTTACTTCTGGGCTCCCAATTTTGTTCCATTGATCTGTGTGTCTGTTTTTGTGCCAGTACCATGCTGTTTTGGTTACTATGGCTTTGTAGTATAATTTGAAATCAGGGAGTGTGATACCTCCAGCTTTGTTCTTTTTTCTCAGGAATCCTTTGGCTATTCGGGGTCTTTTGTTGTTCCATATAAATTTTAGGATTCTTTGTTCTATTTCTGTAAAAAATGTTGTTGGAACTTTGATAGGGATTGCGTTGAATCTATAGATTGCTTTAGGAAGTATGGACATTTTAACTATGTTAATTCTTCCAATCCAAGAGCATGGAATATCTTTCCATTTCTTTGTGTCTTCGATTTCTTTCAACAATGTTTTATAATTTTTGGTGTATAGATCTTTCACCTCTTTGGTTAAGTTTATTCCTAGGTATTTTATCCTTTCATTGCAATTGTAAGTGGGATTGTATTCTTAATTTCTCTTTCTGCTACTTTGTTGTTAGTGTATAGAAATACAACCGATTTTTGTATGTTGATTTTGTATCCCACAACTTGACTGTATTCCTTTATTATTTCTAAAAGTTTTTTAGTGGACTCTTTTGGGTTTTCTAGATATAAAATCATGTCGTCTGCAAAGAGTGACAGTTTCACTTCTTCTTTTGCAATGTGAATCCCTTTTATTTCTTTTTCTTGCCTGATTGCTCTGGCTAGGACTTCCAATACTATGTTAAATAAGAGTGGTGACAGTGGGCATAATTGTCTGGTTCCTGTTCTTAGAGGGATGGCTTTCAGTTTTTCTCCATTGAGAATGATATTTGCTGTGGGTTTATCATATATGGGCTTTATCATGTTGAGATATTTTCCTTCTATACCCATTTTATTTAGAGTTTTAAACATAAATGGATGCTGTATCTTGTCAAATGCTTTCTCTGCACCTATTGAGATGATCACGTGATTTTTATTCTTCATTTTGTTAATGTGGTGTATCACATTGATAGATTTGCAGATGTTGAACCATCCCTGCATCCCTAGAATGAAACCCACTTGATCATGATGTATGATCTTTTTAATATATTGTTGTATTTGATTTGCTAGTATTTTGTTGAGGATTTTTGCATTGATGTTCATCAGTGATATTGTCCTGTAATTTTCTTTTCTTGTGTTGTCCTTGTCTGGTTTTGGTATCAGGATAATATTGGCTTCGTAGAAGGAGTTAGGAAGCCTCCCCTCCTCTTCAGTTTTTTGGAAGAGTTTGAGAAGGATAGGTATTAAGTCTTCTTTGAATGTTTGGTAGAATTCACCAGGGAAGCCATCTGGTCCTGGACTTTTATTTTTTGGGAGGTTTTTGATTGCTGTTTCGATCTCCTTACTGGTGATTGGTCTATTCAAATTTTCTACTTCTTCTTGGTCCAGTTTTGGAAGGTTGTATGTTTCTAAGAATTTATCCATTTCTTCTAGATTATCCAATTTGTTGGCATATAGCTTTTCATAGTATTCTCTTATTATCTTTTGCATTTCTGAGGTGTCCATTGTAATCTCTCCTCTTTCATTTCTGATTTTATTTATTTGAGCCTTCTCTCTTTTTTTCTTGGTGAGTCTAGCTAAGGGTTTGTCAATTTTGTTTATCTTTTCGAAGAACCAGCTCTTGGTTTCATTAATTTTTTCTATTGTTTTTTCAGTCTCTATTTTGTTTATTTCTGCTCTGATTTTTAGTATTTCCTTCCTTCTGCTGATTTTGGGCTTTGTTTGTTGTTCTTTTTCCAGTACCTTTAGGTGCACTTTTAGGTTGTCTATTTGGGATTTTTCTTCTTTGTTGAGGTAGGCCTGAATTGCTATAAACTTCCCTCGTAGAACCGCTTTTGCTGTATCCCACAGATTTTGGCATTTTGTGGTTTCATTTTCATTTGTCTCCAGGAATTTTTTGATTTCTTCTTTGATTTCTTCATTGACCCAATCATTGTTCAGTAGCATTTTGTTCAACCTCCACATTTTTGTGGCTTTTCTGGTTTTCTTTCTATAGTTGATTTCCAGTTTCAGACCTTTGTGGTTGGAAAAGATGCATGGTATTATTTTTATCTTCTAAAATTTATTGAGACTTGTTTTGTGGCCTAATATGTGATCAGTCCTGGAGAATGTTCCATGGGCATTTGAGAAGAATGTGTATTCTGTTGTTTTTGGATGGAATGTTCTGTAAATACCTACTAAGTCCATTTGGTCTAATGTGTCCTTTAAGGCCAGTGTTTCCTTATTGATCTTCTGTTTGGATGATCTATCCATTGGTGTAAGTGGAGTGTTAAATTCCTCTACTATTATTGTGTTCCTGTCTATTTCTCCTCTGATGTCTGTTAATAATTACTTTATATACTTAGATGCTCTTATGTTGGGTGCGTATTTACAAGTGTTATATTTTCTTGTTGGATTGTGCCCTTTATCATTATGTAGTGCCCGTCTTTGTCTCTTATTACAGTTTTTGATTTAAAGTCTATTTTGTCTGATATAAGTATTGCTACCCTTGCTTTCTTTTCTTTGCCATTTGCATGGGATATCTTTTTCTATCCTTTCACTTTCAGTTTGTGAGTGTCTGTAGGTCTGAAGCATGTCTCTTGTATGCAGCATATACATGGGTCTCGTTTTTTTATCCAGTTGGCCACCCTATGGCCTTTGATTGAGGCATCTAGTCCATTGACATTTAAAGTAGCTATGATAGATATGCATTTATTGCCATTTTGTCACTTTTTCTTTTTTTTTGGGTGTTTTAGTAGTTCTTCTCTGTTCCTTTCTTTTTCTCTTGCTCTCTTCACTTGCGGTTTGATGGCTATCTTTAGTAATATGTTTGATTTCTTTTGTCTTAGTTTTTTTCCTGCTTGTTGTAGGTTTCTGGTTTGTGGTTACCATGAGGATCCTATTTAATATACTATGCATATAACAGTCTATACTGAGTAGATAGACTCTTTAGCTTGACCTTTTTCTAAAAGCTCTACTTTTTCACTCCCCTCCTCCCACATTATATGTTTTTCACATCATATATAGTCTTTTGTTTAGTGTGTGTCTATCCATTACCCTCTTATCATTGAAATAGGTGATTTTAGTACATTTGTCTTTTAACCTTCATATTATCTTCACAGGTAGTTGATCTGCTGCCTTTACTATATTTTTACCTTACAAGTGATTTTATTGCCTGTTTTTTTGTTGTTGTGTTTTTTTTGATAATTTTTTTTAATCTCTACTTGTGGTCATTGCTTTCCCACTTAAATAAGTCCTTTCATCATTTCTTGCAGAACTGGTTTCTTGGTGATAAACTCCTTCAATTTTTGCTTATCTGGGAAGCTCTTTATCTCTCCTTCCATTCTGAATGACAACCTTGATGGACAGAGTATTCTTGGCTGTAGGTTTTTTCCTTTTAGCACTTTAAATATGTCGTGCCATTCTCTTCTCACCTGTAGGGTCTCTACTGAGAAGTCCGCTGATAGCCTGATGGGCTTCCCTTTATATGTCACTTGTGGCCTTTCTCTTGCTGCTTTTAGGATTCTCTCTTTGTCTTTAATTTTGGACATTTTGATTGTAATATGTCTTGGTGTGGTCCTCTTTGGGCTTCTTTTGTTTGGAGCTCTCTGTGCTTCCTGACCTTGGATGTCTGTTTCCTTCCTCAGGTTAAGAAAATTTTCCTCTATTATTTCAACAAATAAATTTTCTGCCCCTTTGTCTTTCTCTTCTCCTTCTGGGACCCCTATAATCCGAATGTTATCATGCTTGATATTGTCCCAGGGTTCCCTTACACTGTTCTCATTCTTTCTAATTCTTTTTTCTTTTTTCTGTTCTGCTTGGGTGATTTCCTCTAGTCTTTCATCCAGCTCGCTGATCAATTCTTCTGCTTCCTCTACTCTGCTATTGAGTCCCTCTAATGAATTTCTCATTTCGAGTATTGTATTCTTAATTTCTGATTGGCCTTTTTTTTATATCTACCAGTTCTTTGCTGATGTGCTGACTGTGTTCATCCAGTCTTCTCTGCATATCTGTGAGCATCCTCATGATATTTTGTTTGAATTCTTTGTCAAGTAGGTCGCTAGTTTCTGTTTCACTTAGTTCTTTTTGTCCTGGGGTTTTGTCCTGTTCCCTTGCTTGGAAAGTATTCCTTTGCCTCCGCATTATGCCTCTTTCTCTGTGCTATTTTCTTTGTATTAGGTGAGTCAGCTATGTCTCCTGATCTTGGAGAAGTGGCCTTATGAGGCCCAGCAGTGAGCTTCCCTCTCGTCACCAGTCCATAAGAACCAGGAGTGACCCCTTTGTGGGCTACTTGTGTCCTGCTGTGGCAGGGTTGCTCCCACTGCAGGTACCCAGGGAGTGTGATCTTTCCTTCCCTGGCCAGCTGTTTGTAAACCCAGTTTGGGGAGCCTCAGCACTGTTGGCTACAAAGTCTATCAGCACACTCTTATTGCAGTTTTCCTCTTAATTGAGTTGGTACCCAGAGTAGTTGGTTGCTAGGCTCAGGGGCGTACAGTTGTGATAGGCCTCAGGTCAACAAGGCTATTGTCAGTTCTCTTAGGAGTGCAGCTGAGTGGGTCTAGCCCTTGGCATGGGGGCACTCAATTGTTTCAGGCTTTAGAAGGTGGGGCTGATCCTTTTTATGGCTATTTGTGAAGCACAAGTCTTCTGCCGCTTATAAGCCTCACCCCCCCACAGGACCACATACACTGTCAACACAGTCCTTGTCCATGCACACTTCTCAACCCCCTGGAGCATACCCCAATGCCACACTGCAGAGGCCGTCACCTCTCCCCCACCGCCCCCCACAGTTCACCTGGTCCTCACACAGGCCCTGTCCCACAGAGACAGACACCCTTGCCTGCCTGTAGAGGATCAAGGCACCCAGGCAATGAAGGCTGAAAAGTAGCCTGAGGGCTTGCTGTTAGGTGGGTCTTGTCCCTAGGGTGGGTTGCCTGCCCTGGCTAAACTGGATTAAATCTGTGCTCTAGTGGGTATGGCAGACCCCTGGGCTAACAGCCCAAGGGATGCACTTCAGTGGCCCCCACTGGTGTCTGGATCAGCACACCTGGACCAGCTCAGAACAATGGCCCCCAACAATGTATCAGTCTCCGGAGAGGTCCCTCCTCTCAACAAGATGCCCCCAGAGCCCACCAGGTGAGTCTCACTTCACCAAAGGACTGTTAGCCTTCTCTCTGGTGATTTTAGGTTGCTGCAATGAGTGAGTTTGTGCATGGGCCCTTTAAGAACAGGGTCTTTTCGGCTTTCTACCTGTAGCTTTCTGGGGGTGTTACTAGCCAGATTAATAGCTGCAGTTAATAGCCAGCAAAGCCAGACAGTAAGACCCCCGTCTCAGTTGGGCTGAGTCCAAAGGATGCTTATAGCAGTATTGCCCCCACTCCGGACCTCACTCCTCCAGGGAGGGCTGCGTACCTTAGGGTGGCTCCTGCCTGGTGCTGAGAAGCTCCGCTGCTCCCAAAGCTGGCTTTTTTCCTCTCCAGCAGGAATTACTGCCTCTTCTGCCTTCGTCAGGACTGTCCCTTGTAGTGGGGGTTCTTCTTATCCAGTTTTCAGTTTTCAATCCGGGGTAATTCTTCCAAGAATTGTTGTAACCTGGTTGTGTTCGTGGGAGGAGGCGAGTTCAACGTCTCCTCACACCAGGATCTTGACGAGATCCTAATTGGCTTTTTAATACTGACGCTGCATCCAGTGATGTTACTAAACTCACATTTTAATCCTTCTTGTTCGTCTCTGGACTTTATGGGGATTTTCTATATTTGTAATTATATTGATTGATAATAATAACAGTCTTGTTTCTTCCTTTCCAAACCATGCATTTTATTTTGTTTTTCTTGCTTTTTTGCACTATCTAAGCTCTCTAGTTGATGTTGAATGGAAGGCAATATTTTTCTTGTTTTCCATCTAAAAGAGAAATTTTTGATATTCTATCATGTATGATTTTTGCTATAAGCTTTGTAGATATCTTTTATCAGTTTAAAAGTTATTGTTTTTAAAGTTATATCTTTTATTACTTTATTAAGTAAATGCCTTTCTATTTCTAGCTAGAAAAGTTTTTCTTTTTTAATTATACATGGTGGTTGAACTATGGTAAATGCGTTTTCTGAATTGGTAGAGAGGATAATTTGTTATTTTTCCTTTATTCTATTAATGTGATGAATAATAGTAATTTTCAAGTGTTAAACCATCTTTTACTTCTGGAATAATTCCAACTATTTTGAGATAAATTATCATTTTTATATAACACTGGATTCAGTTTGCTAATGTTCTGGTGAAGATTTTTACATTTCTTTTCTTAAAAGACAAATGTCTATAATTTTTCTTTCTGGTAATACCTTTGATGTTTTTAATAAGTTCTAATACTTAATGCCCTGTTATCTATTACTCTCATCTCTAAAAGTGTTTTTGTAAAACTGGCTTTGTTCTTCCTTAAACACTTGCTAGAAGACCCCATTGAAAACACCAGAACCTGTAGTTTTCTACAGACAAAGGTTTTATTTACAGATTCAATTTCTGTATTGGATAAAAGAATATTAAGATTTTCTATTTTTGTTTTAATTTTGATAAATTGTGGATTTCTAGGTCATCTAAATTTTCAAGTTTATTGGCAAAAAATTTTTATAAAATTCTCTTAGGGGCTGGCCCTATGGCCGAGTTGTTAAGTTTGCACGCTCTGCTTCAGCAGCCCAGGGTTTTGGCAGTTCAAATCCTGGGTGCCAACATGGCACTGCTTATCAAGCCATGCTCAGGCAGCATCCCACATGCCACAAATAGAAGGACAAACAACTAAAAATACACAACTATGTACCTGGAGGGGCTTTTGGAGAAAAAGGAAGAATAAAATCTTAAAAAAAGAAAAATTCTCTTATGAACTATTAAATGTCCGTGTATCATATGTATATATAGTCATTGTTTTTCAACCCTGATATTGTTATTTGTCCCTTCTCTCTCTCTTTTATTTTTTTACTGAAGAAGATTCTTCCTGAGCTAACATCTGCTACTAATCTTCATTTTTTTTGCTGGAGGAAGATTAGCCCTGAGCTGACATCCATGCTAATCTTCCTCTATTTTGTATGTGGGTTGCCACCACAGCATGGCTGACAAGTGGTGTAAGTCAGCGCCCGGGATCCGAACCAGCAAACTCCAGCCGCTGAAGCAGAGAGTGCCAAACTGAATCACTACATCACAGGGCAATTTTCCCTAGGGCAATTCTTCAAGAAATCTAAAAGTTTTTCCAAACGGAAAAAAACTTTTGGTTTTTTCAACTCTCTTTATTTTATGGTTGTTTGCTATTTCATTAATTTCTACTATTAATATTTATTATTTTCCTTCTGATTTGCTTTGGGTTTACTTATGGTGCCTTTTTAAAGCTTCCTTTAAAATTTAATTCTAAAATTTAAATTTAAAGCTATAAATTTGTCTGAGAGTACAGGAAAACTATTCATGTACACGCAGGTCAGCCTCATAAAGTCGGGAGCAGGAAGGAGAAGGGTAAATTGGTAAAGGGAAAATATCCAGCCCCTTCAGTTTCCTTCTTTCCTTGGAATAATGTATTCTCCCATTTTCTTCTTTGGTTGCTTTCAATGCTTTTAAACAGATTATACTTATCATTTTTCTAGCTGTTTCAGTTGTTTGTCTTCTTCAGTAGAAGGTTTGGTCTAAATGACATATTCTATCATTACTAAAAATCTGGAATTTGTTTTTATATATGAAGTAGTCTAGGCTTTTTCCCAAATAGTTATATGTCAGTGCCATTTATTATATGAACCACAATTTCTCTCAGAATTAAATGAATGCCAATCTTACTAGACCAAACTAAACCATATGTATATAAATTCTGGTTTCTCTATTCTGTTTGACTATTTATTTGTCCATTGCTGTAAAAGCATTTTTTATTACATTAGTGTTATAATCCATTTGAATCT
The DNA here is from genome assembly GCF_037783145.1 of Equus przewalskii. Classification (NCBI taxonomy): domain Eukaryota; kingdom Metazoa; phylum Chordata; class Mammalia; order Perissodactyla; family Equidae; genus Equus; species Equus przewalskii. The sequence goes on from NC_091850.1 coordinate 22,086,795, forward strand.
ACCAATTTTACTATTTAAAAAAATAATTTTCTATATGATTTCCTGGAGTTCTTTGGAGACTGTAGTGACTAATACCTTGTAAGTTTACAAGACTGTGAATCTTTACAATGTTAAGTCATTCAATCAGTGAACAGGGTATGTTTATTTACTTTAATTCTATTTGTGACATTCTTCAAGACAGTTTTAAAAATTTTTATCTATAAGAATTTTAAGCATTTTAAAAGTTCTTAATAAGTAATCTAGTTTTGTTGCTTTTAAAAATGGTATATTATTGATTTGGTAAGTTCTATGTTGACTTTGTGAGGTTTTAATGTGCATAATTACATAAGCTATTAATAATAATAGTTTTATTTCTTATCTTCCAATTCTCACGTATCTTTTTTTCTTATGCATCAGCCAGGGCTTCTGATACAGTGGTAAATAATAGTAATGACATTGAATATCCTATTGTTAATCTTGCTCCTGATTTCATTAAGTTTATTTAAGTATTATGGTTGTAGAGATTTGTGTATATAGCTTTTATAAAGTTAAGAAAGTTTTCTATTTCTAGTTTTTTGAGAGTTTCAATAATAAATAAATGGTAAAATATTTTTTATTGCTCGCTCTAAATCCATAGAAGGAATGTTATTTTTATTTTGATCCATTAAAATAGCAAACAACACTGAAAATTATCTGATATTGAAACATCTTTTAATTTCTCAGATATCCTTACTTGGCAAATACTTTATTATTATTTAAATAATCCATTCCCTCTATTCATACTTCTTTTTCAAAAATTCTATTATAAAGATAGTGGTACTTCCTTAATTTCTTAGCTCTTACAGTTTCCAATTCTTTATTATTTATGATGTCTTCTGGAAAAGTTACTCAGTCTGAAATTCTAACCCACGAATTCATTATTTGGCTATTCATCCTCTCTGATGAGCTCTTTAAAGCATTTTGTTTTTCATTCTCAGTATTGCCATTTAAATATTTTATATAACCGCTTGCCCCTACTTCATGTTATTACTATCTTATCTCTACAAAAATTTATATTTAACTCCTTGATTTATTCTTTTCAAAAATCTTCATTCTCTTACAGCAATTTGTCCATTACGGTTCAGCTCTCCCTACCCTGGCCCTGGCTCCTGTGGAGGTTACTGCTCTGGTGAGTTGTCATGCTCTGTATTGGCATCTCCAGTTCTGGGGCCCGTGATTTACCTTCTGACCTCACTTCTCTTACAGATCTGAGTAAGTGGCTGATTTTTCAGTGTGCTCAACTTTTTACTTGTTGTTAGGATGGAGTGGAGTCTTCCAAGCTTATTACAAGCAATACCAGAAACCCCTCTCTCACAGTTTTGAAACAATTTTCTTCTAATCCAAATGCATCTTTGAAATTATTGTATTTTTTGCCACTAGTTCCACTTTGTGAGTCACTGAGTACTTGTTCGTAATGCACATAATCTTTTACTTTATTTTCTCTTGAGGTAACATTGGGTTATAACGATCTATAAATTTCAGGTGTACATCATTATACTTTGATTTTTGTTAGATTACATCATGTTCACCACCTAAAGACTAATTACCATCCACCACCATACACCTAAGGCACATAATCTTCACATCATCTAAGTTGTTTCAGATGCATCATCTTTTGGATCCACAGCTGCTGGTTCACCGAAATTTCCTCACACACTTAAATCTCACTTTTACAACAAAGGACAATTTTCTCACTTGTTCCAAAATAAATTTTTATGATCTTTAAACTGTAACCATTATATTTTTATTCTGACTAATTTTTAAAATCTGTGTTTCTCATAAAGTCCAAAACTTATAATTATAAAATTATTTACTCAGGGATAATCACTAACTCTGCATTCAATTTCCTTACTACCTTCTTCAACAAATTCTTTCAGGTAAACTTTATAATCATCTCAAACTGGCTTTGAAGGCTGTCATTGAAGGCTAATATGTCTTCCTCAAAAAGCTATTTGGTGGGGGTTTTTTTCTTAAAGAAAGCTGGCATCTGTAACATATATATATATATATATATATATATTTTTTTAATTGGCACCTGAGCTAACATCTATTGCCAATCTTATTTTTTTTCCTTCTTCTCCCCAAAGCCCCCCAGTCCATAGTTGTATATGCTAGTTGTAGGTCCTTCTGGCTGTGCTATGTGGGACGCCGCCTCAGCATGGCCTGATGAGCGGTGCTAGGTCCACAGCCAGGATCCAAACTGGCAAAACCCTGGGCCACAGAAGCAGAGCACGAGAACCTAACCAGTCCACCACAGGGGTGACCCCAGGTCTTTGTTTTTTTAAAACATGTTTGAGAGCATGATATGTTACTTGAGAGGCTTTGTAAGAACTCAAATATATAACGATTCACTTATAAGGGAAAATGAGATAGAACAAAAAAATATATACCTGCCTTATACACAGGCATTTATGCTGTTACTGTTCAAATGTATTCCCCATAATTCTGAAATAATTTAGACATTTAGGTTATAAATTCTCCCATAAGTGCAGCTTTTGTTTGTCTCATAGGTAAGTTTTATTTCAATTTCTCTTTGATTCACGAGTTAATCATGGGTCTTTCTTAATTTCTATTTCATCTTTTGTTGCTGATTTATAATCTTATTAGATTATCATCAGATAGTATTCAAGTGTTTTTTTGCCCCATCCCCCAAAAAAAGGGAACTGGCAAAGCCTTATCCTTCTAGTAGCTATGTGGAAGAAGTTTCTATCCTCCAAGTTCCCCCTACATGCCAGTTGCATCTCTCTCCCAATTGCCAGGGCAGGGAAGAATTCAGGCCAGTAGCACAGTGACCCTCCAGTTCTAAGAGCACTAGCATGAACAAACAATGCCACCAAGAGCAGTCCAGGGGTAGCCCCTCTGCAAAGGAATCAACAGGATACTCCTGCTTGAAATGTTCAAATAAGATTTTTGTCCTATCTTGCCTTTTGCCTGGTGACAAAGAGAATAAATTCCTTAGCTGCTCTCTTCCACACATCTCAGAAGAATCCCAGCCTTGTGTCACACTCCAGGGGAGAGCAGCGTGCCCCTCAGGATTAGGTAACTTCCCAGAGAGAGAAGGACCGTGGTCCCTAGGAATGTGGCCAGAAGGCCATCCTCCTGGAATTTCTCCAGCTGGCAACCAAGTGAGTCTGAATCAAATGTTTCAGTACAGATCTCAGATGCACCCAAAATGATTGCATTGCCTCTGGTACCGTTCTAAATGGATGTTACAAGTGTGCTCTGTGAGATATTAATAGGCGGTAAGTTCAATACAGAAAGATTATCTAAATAAATGTGTTTGGAAAACACTTAGTTAAACCCAAAAAGTTTCTTTTCTGCAAGATTTTAAGAGGCTTGCATATGTGAATTACCCATTATTCCTGTCTGAGGTAGAGTTCATGGTGTTTCTGATTATTTTGAATGAAGAACACTTTTTTGTTGTTGTTATGGCTGATGTCACTGTTTTAACACCATTTTCAAGACTGTTTCTACAAAACAGACTTTGGAAAAAGTTGACCTTTACTTTTGTTCCAAAAATTACTGAATATATCATTATTTTCTTAATTTCCAAGATTATTATACAATTTTACTTGTAATACAACTTTACTTATTAGAAAATAATTTATGTATTTGGTAAAAGTAACCAAATCATCAAAAACTAGTTTACAAGTCTAATGGTCAAACCATACAATAGAGGATAGAACATAAAGTTAGTTTCTCTTCCATCCCAATATCCAGTCCTACTCCCCTAGAGTTAACACACACACAATCACATACACACAGATTTTCTAATTAAATCTTTTTAACAATTTATATAATTAGGCACATATTCTAAGTCCTGTTTTGGCCCTTTTAAAAATAATCGTAATTGTCGTGTTGAATATATCAGCATTAGCTGCACTCAAAGACCTGCCTCACTTTTAAGAACTGCATACTATTCCATTGAATGGAGATAGTATAATTTATTTAACTAGTCCTCTATTGGAAGGCTTGTAGATTGCTCCAGCTTTTCACAATTACAAGCAAAGCAGTGGATACCCCTACAGATACACTAAATAATATAAAATTTTTATAAGATAGATTTCTAGTAAGAAAATTGCTGGGCCAAATACTAAGCGTAGTTTTTAATTAAAAATTATTTCAAAAGCAATTATAGCAATTTAAACTTTCACTAACAGCATAGAAGATTGCAAATTTATTCGCCTTCTTGCCATGGAATTCTCCTATTTTAAAATTATTGCTAGTCTGATTCATGGAAATATAGAAACATTGAGATTGTATAAATGATGAGTAAGGCTGGGTATCTTATCTGAACGATATGCTATTTTAAGTTCTTTATTGTGAGCTCTATTTACTTTTCACATTATTCTAATAAAATTTTAGAGTTTCTTATTTATTTGTAGAAGATTTTCTCTATTAAGGAAGTCAGCACTTTTTTATTCTGATGTGTATTATAAATATTTTCCAAGGTTGATTTTGCGGCTGTGTTGTTTTATTTTGCTTATGGCGTCCTTATTAAAAAGAAATTTTAACATATTTATAAGTCAAATGTATCTACTTTTATGGCTTTTGGGTTTTGAGTCTTGCATAAAAAGACATTTCCTATCAAAGATTTTAAAAAAAGAAATATTTACTTCTAGTGTGTGTGTGTGTGGGGGTGTGTGTTTAAATCTTTGATCATTATACCAAAGGATTTTACTTTGGTATAAGCAATAATGTAGAAATCCTCCTCAGACGAACTTTGAAATTGCTGCAGACCCAAAACCTTGGCTGCAGTCTTATGAGAGACCCTAAGCCAGAAGCACCCAGCTAAACTGCTCCTGAATTCTTCAGCCACAGAAATTGTGAGATCATAAATACTTGTTTTTTTAAACTTCTGAGTTTTGGGGTAATTTGTTATGCTGCAATAAGTAACTAATGGAGCATCTTTATTGATATGCTTCTGGTGTTTACCATTAATCAGTTATTGATTTAATCAAATTTTATTTAAATTTTTTTAAAAAATGGAATGGATGGTGAATTTTACCAAATGGCTTTATTTTTCAGTCATTCAACTTACTAATATGGTAAATTATATTAACAGATTTTCAAATATTAATCATCTTTATCTTCCTGAAATAAACTCCATTTATTTTCTTTTTATTAACCTTTAACTGCACTGCAAAATTATATTTATGTGATTTGTTTAGGATTTTATATTAACATTCATAAGTGATATCTATATATTTTTTGATTGTCAAAAGTTTTGGCAGTCTATTTTCGGAAAAATTATAAAAGTACTGGAGTTTTTCCATTCTTTAAGGTTTCATTGACTTCACCTGTGGCTCCATTCAGGTCTGCTGTTTTTTAGAAGTGAATATTTGAAAATTCTCTCAATTCTTTCCCGTCATTGGTCGGTTTATATTTTATACCTCATCTGTGACAAAACTTCATATTTTTCTCTAGAATAAACTACGTGATATCCATGTTTTTATAATTTTATATAGTTGTGCGAAATACTTTTATATTTCTTTCACATTTCTAGGCATCTCTGGTTATTTCTTTATTTTTAGCCCTTGACCTTTAACTGATATGAGTTGGAGGTAAATATCCCAGCTTCTTCCTCACTCATGTGGGATAACTCCGAGGGATGGTCTATGGTTTCCCATTATCACTAGCTAGATGGAGCCCAGTTGTGCACAGCAGGAACCTACTCTATGTTGTACCTTTATTGATTTCCTTCCCTTCCCTGTCTCTCTTCTTGACATGCCATCTGGTGCTTTCTGGGATGACCTCCCAAGTAAGCTATTTGCACTGAAATCCTTGTTTCAGCATCTGAAACAGGGGGAAACCCAGATTTAGATGCCCACCCAGAGAGAAAGATTCTTTTCCAGCAGCTCCATAGCAAAATTCATCAAAGCTTTATTACCATTAATTCTGAGTCTTATTTCTTTTTCCCAGGTCAGAACAGAGAGAAATTAGGCATTGTGAGATGACAACCACTGATGAGAAGAGGGTTTTTTGTAAGAATACTATTTCAAATTCAGCGAACAAGGGAACTAGTTCACAAATAGTGCTGTTTATCATTTCACAATTCATTATGATCATTAAATTACAAAGATTTCCAATATTGGTATAAAATTATATTATATTATGCTTTAAAAAAGAAAAAGTGGTGAAGAAAACTATGGCTGTCATAATTCTAGCTTACACTCCTTAATTAACTTTATAGCAAATCTGCATTCGCCTACGCTTTGTCTTTAGAATCTAATGTAATGTTCTAAAATTCGAAAGGTTCTATGATCACTAATAACAACTTGGGATTTACAACTCTCTACACATTGTGGGTTTCTTTCAAATAATGAAAACTGATGCCAAAGAAATCTAGTAGAATCTTAGTATTTTAAAAAGTAGTCACAGTCCCAAAGAAGGATAGAACATGTTGAAGAAATATATTATTAATCTGTTATTAATATAACAGAACTAATCTGCTCTCAGATGAGTTTCTTTTGTGATTGACCATGAGCCTAGTTAGACTGGAGGATTGCTATTTTCAATATGGACTCTGACACACAAAAGCATTTATGACACAGCCCATTTCTCCCAGGTATGGTATTGACTAAGGAGGATTCAGAGCAGTGCTTAAGTTTTCAGATCAGCAAACCTTATTCTTTCCCATCACAATTTCCCTGCTACTAGCGTTTGTACATCAAACACATTGATATCATCTAACTGGGAGCTGATTGTCTCAGGAGGGCCCGCACTCCTGTTCTATTTCAAATGGATGCTGGTTTTTACCACTTGATGCATTTTCCCTGTGAAATAATATACTTTTTCCATGATCATTTAACAACTCTTTTTGATGTCATGTTGTTCTTAAGTACATCTCTTCCACCCAGATTCACACTTCTCAAGGCTGCTTGTGGGTTTTGAAGATTGACTTTGCTTAAAAATTCATATACAGAATGCCCTTGTGAGCATACGTTTTATTAATCTGGACTCAATTGATGTTTGTTCTCTTCAAATTCATAATTTCACTATCATAAGATAACCACAGACAATTATACAGGAAAAACAACAAAACAACACAATTCCTTTTACTTTTATTCTTTAAAAAAACTGTATATATAAGAGGAAATATATTTTGGATGGATCTTTGAAGACTGCTATTTTTATTAACATAAAAATATGTTTGGAAATTTGACTTGTTATTTTGCAAAGTATAATTTAGAGAAAAACACTTTTAGTCAAGTGCGGGTATAATCTATTGTTAATGAGCTTATTTTTCTTCCTTTGGTCTTTTTACAAATATGGCCTAAATTAATGAGACCTGCTGAAAGAAAATTTAAAGGAGTTTTGTAACTACATTATTTATTTCACGTTTTTAACTAAATTGTGTTCTGTTACAAACATTAACTATAGCCTTTAATGTATTTTTTTCCTTTCAATAATGTTCTAAGAAGAGAAAGTTTCTAGAGAAAACTTTTTAAATGCAGTGGTAAATATAATGAGCTATTGTCTAAGGGCAGACACTTGATTGTTACTATACAAAATGGTGACCTAAGTAAAATTTGTCATGAACACACATGCCATTTACTTATCCTTTTAATGATGAGAGGGAGGGGACCCTGTCTGTTGTTCCAGAACCTTGGACAAAGTACCAGTTCCAGCCCCAAACTGGGCAGGGACAATACCCTAAACAAAGTAGGACTGTGCCAATTTTGCATTTCACAAATGAGGCAACTGAGACACAACAAGGACCAGTACTTCCTCAATTTCCACAAACAGGAGCCAGGTTAGAAAAATGGTCCATGTCTGCTGATTCTTAGTTGATGGGTCATGTTGCAATTCTAATAATAAAACCACTGTCATATCCAGGAAGTCACATCAATTATTCTTGACCTTCTATGAGTTAAAGAAGTAGAGTATTTTTTCATTAATGTGAAAACATATTTACCTCTGTAAGGCCATATTGCAGAGTCACTCCTTTCAGATTTAGCTCCTATTCGGTCTCCTCCAGCAAGCTTCCATGCTGCCCTCAACCCAGTCCAGGATAGGTGGATAGGTGCCCTCCACCCGGGTTTCTGTAGTTCTCTTTTCCTGTCATGGTACTTTCCTACTTTGATTGCCTTATTTCTTACCTGTCTCCTCCAGTGAACTCTGAGCTCTTTGAATACAGAAATAACACTCAAGTATCTTTATGCACTAAATTTATATTATTGCCTGGAATAAAATAGGTGCCTAGTAGTGCTTATTCTCTAAATGAATGAGTGAATGACCATTCACTGTTCCAAGACCCTATTACTACTGTGTACCCAGATGACCTGACCATAGCTTGGTGTTCAGCTAATCAAGGTTTTAGTTGACACAGGTTACCTTGTTTTTCCTTTTAAGGATACTTGAATTTTCATTGAGGACACGTTGGCATCTAAAGGAGTTCTGGTCATCGACTTTCAGGAATAGAAAGACCAAGGGGGGATATTTTTTTTAAACAGAGACTCTCTCTATGTCATGTCAGGTAGTCAGCCCACTCCACCACTTCATAAAGCTAGCTTAGCCTTAATGTTATGTAGAGATGTACAGATACGTATATTTGCAGAGAGATCTAATAGGTCTGATGGATGCTGAGATACATGGAACCATACTGCTGCAACTGAACCTGACTAGATTAAACTTCCTTTGGATTTGCTTGGCGATGCCTCTGGTATGAGGTGCAGTGAAAGAGAGGGAGAAAAATGCCCTGTCTTGTCAGCAGGAGTACAGTGGCTAGTTGCAAACTTAGTAAGCACATGTCTAATGGTTGCTAAGACACTCACCTTTTGTTATTTTGCTTCTCACCTGGTACTGATTCCAAATGCAAGACATTTAAAAAGATATAAATCATTAGTTCCTAGTTAGAACAGCTGTTCTAAACCAAGCAATGTGTTTGGCATTTTCAGAAATGCTTTATTGGAATGATCAAGAGATTGAAAGGCTTGAGTTAGGTATAATGATCATTTCCCTTAAATGGGAGGAGGTCATGATGAAAGTTACTTTTTATCAGTAATTAGTGTTCTATAGCCCAACATGTCCTAATTATGATATTTAGACCATTAGCAAATGAACAATGTTATTTAGATTCCGCTACGGAAAATTACCCCAGGCCATATGGTATCTTACAGAGTGATTGAGTATAAAGCTATTTGTGGTCTACGTCTCACGCACTTACCCACCCGTCTCACACGCACACTCCATCTGGACTTATTTATTAAGGGCACTTTAGTGTTCAACACAGACCCTGAAAAGTGGCACCTCAATGGGCTTGGAGATGAAAACGAACATCCCCGTATCTTATTAAATTTTGCACAAGATGGAAAACATTATGAATGGTGATATACAGTGAAACTTAGGTATCTAATGAGCAATAAACATTTATGAATGAACAGAGTCCCCTTTGAATCATTCTTTCAGAAACACAGGCAATAAAATTAGGAGGATCTAGAATCAGAAATTAGAAAATATCTAAAGGTTACTTTAAAATTATTTGCCCTAGCATATTTTTTAGACTAATTTATCAGACGTATTCATCCACCATTCACAGTTCCAGTGTCAGGCACCATACCAGACGTTAAGGATAGGAAGAATCGTGCTCTATAGATGCTTTGGTCTATCTGAGTCTGAAATGTAAAAATAAATTTCTACCCATCAGACAATGATGATTGTGGAAATATTTTTGCACTTTTTGAGAGTGAGAATGAAATAATGCTGATTTGATGTTCCCACAAACACAGCTGGGATTAAGCATCAATGGAATTTCCCTGGTCTGATTTGTGCTGTTAGTCCAACTGGGTTTGCCATGAGCTGGCAATCTCGTGTTACCCGACCCAAGCGGCAGTTCAGTCACTTTGGTCACAGGACAACAGTACTTTAGAGTTTAAGAGCTCTTTTGTTTCAGGAAATTTTACCAATTATTCAATCTAAGGTTTCGTTTGCTTAATGACTTCCTCATTTTACCATCTAATGTGTTTCCTTATTCCTTCATCTTTTTGCCTTTTTATTTCGTTTAGTTATTCTTTGGTCTAGCTGTGGTTAATTTAATCTTTCCTCCTAAATCAACGCCTCTAACCCCTGAAGGCACAAGGCCAAAGGCCAAATGACTTTAACTGCCAATGTATGAAAACTCTCAAAGCTTGGGGAGGTGGGTATCATTACTGGGGGTACCTAAGTGGAGGGGGATGTCTATACTGTCAGTCATAGTAAAGTGCCAACTCTGAGCTGCAATCATTCAAAATGAAGTCCTTTTATTGAGGGTAGTAGAGCTTTTAAAGGTCTTCTCTTTCTTGTTTATTTAGGCATTTTGTCCCATTAATTGAGTGGGAGGAATTGAGAAGTTTATAGGAACAAGTTCAGTGAGCACAAAGGAGAGTTACCAACCCTGGGCGCTATGTTTCCACTTGGAGCTGTCAGAGGGAATGTGTTCCATGGAAAATACTTAAACACACTTCTGTAAAACGCGTAAGAGAATTTGTGCATAATATAATAATACTTTAAAAGTTTTACTAAGCATATTACTTCCTACTTTGTGCTATGACAAACATGTAAATCAATGCAAGAAATCTTAGAGACTTTAAATATATCAATATGTGCTCATTGCTCCTTTGTCAAATCTGTGATTTTCTTTTGGTCAAAATGAATACCAGATGCATAAGAGTACTTAATAAATGTTAGTTAGAAAGGGATAATTTTTACTTACATTCATCACAATTTTTCTTCTTTTAATTGTTTGTGGTTTTGTGTTACGTGAATTCTAATTTTATTTTGCCAGTCTTTCTTTTAAGTTTTAATATTAAGCTTCCCTTTCATTTCTTTCCAATATCTTCAGGTTTCGTTGTTGGAATTTACATTTTATACTCCTTTTGTCACTTATTCAATTTTGTCTTTGTTCCATTTTGGACATTTTTCTTTACTATTCTTTGCTAGTATTTGTTGCTGTTGCAAGTGAGCTTACGTTCATTTTCATTTTAAACAGCTTAAAATTTTCCACAAAATTATTTGAGTTCTGTTTGAAAATTTAGGATTCAATAGAAGATTTTCACAGAAACTAGAGATTGAAAAGTGTGTGATTTTAAGATATTGTGTCATTTTCCATACAACGAATGCGCAACTATTTCGAAAATCCTAGTTCTAAACTTTAAGACAATTTTTAAGGTCAATATTTCATTAGGAAAGTAATTCTCAGCATTTTATGCCAGATGTTATATTATGTCTGGCACATAGTACCCATTTAGTAAATGGAAGTTACTTTCTGTCATCCGATATGCTTTGGGTCCTAGGAAATCATTTTACATAGGAATAATCCTTTCATACGAGAATGTTGCATTTGGATCAAATTGTCAGTGAAATAAGGTAGATCTTCCTCCTCTTGTGGACCAGTTTATTTATCTTTTAGGCTAATAATCGGCTTCAGAATATTTAGAGGGATTTGTTGATCCTTTTAATATAGCCAAATGAACATCTACCAGCAAGTGTAAGAAAATTCTTCCAATGATTCTAATACGTTGAACCACTTTAGATAATTTGAGGATTATTATTTATGGAAAACACATATATGCTGTTTCTAAATATAGACTCAAGCAAATTGTTATTAATGAATATTTCCAAGCACCACAGATTGGACCAGTTTATTCCTCTTCTGATGCTTTCAGTTGTCTTAACAGTTGATGTGAAACATCATGTATTCCATTTGGTGGCAGCAAGCATCAAAATAGCCAAAACTACTACACTGGCATGCCAGGTCCAATCGAGCTGTAACATATAAACATGACCGTCATTAGCAAATATAGGCCAGATGTTCATCCCCTAAGAATCGGTGGAAATGATTCCTTGTATTATGGTGTATGGTCAGTCTTGATGTGAAGAAAACAAACAATTTAGCATAGAAGAAAGTACAAAATTTCAAATGATCCTACCGCACCTCTGGAGAAAAGAAGCATATGAGATTTTCTTAAGTATAGTTAAAGTTTTTGGATACCAATGCCTATTAAGTTGCTCAATAAAAGTAATCTTCTCATCTGTTCCTAGCTGTGGTTCCCTTGACATATCTTCCGATATACTTTATTAGAATGGCCAAATATAAGAGAGTGAGAACTTTTTTTCAGCTTGGATATACATTTTTCTTTCAGCTATTGTAAATTCACCATCTACTAACTTTACTAAGGGAGACAAGTCAATGAAAATTTATTTCTTAACCAGCCTTCCTTGTTTAAAAAAAATTACTAGTTTTTGTCCACATGACTACACTCTACCACATCAACTGTCTTCAAGACAAAACTTCATTAATAACCCTATAGGATGAGTTGTTTGTAGTATTTGAATCTATTTCATTTCCTCCCATTAACATGAAAGCCAGAGGAAATCATCACTTTTTAAATCCTGTTTCTGGACACAGCTGGACATTTTATCTTACTTTGAAATACAAATAGAAACTCAATTCTATAGATTAAAATATGTCTCCAAAAATAAAAGAATACAAAAACTTCTCCAGGGAGAAAGATTTTCAAACACTGTGCTTGAGAATCAGACTATATTGAAATGATATGTGTTATAGTGAAGTATTTCACTAAGTCATGATTATACTACTATAGAATATTACTTTGGGGGCATTAAATTAGTTAAAAACTTACTGTAAGGGTATATGTCAAATAAGTTTTCACACATTCTAATTCCACGTGTTAGTCGTGTCATATTTGAAGCAAAGGTTTTCAATGAAGCTGGATGTGAATCATCTATACAAGCCACACTGAAAAGAATTTTGAGATTCAGTTCAAGAGTTTACACTTTCAAAGTCATGCCATGATATGAACATCACAACCTGTACAGTTGTGCTGTGTGTCACAGTCCTAAAATGGATTCCCCCTTTAGAGTCCAAGTGTGTAAAAGCATATCTGAAGCTTGCTAAGTAGGCAGGGTTGACTAGGCATTGTTATTGCATCTCTTCACTTGAAATCTATTTGAAATGAGCTGATTATCTACGAGGGTGTAAGTCACAGAGTCATAAACATTGGTGGATATCAAAATTGGTATGAAAACATGACCTCATATAATAGCAAACTCCAGAAGCCTATAGCTAGTGATCCAAAATGTTTCATTTTCCTAAGCATTTTTAGTTTGGAATTAAATAAAAAGTTCTCCAAGGACTGTCTACTAATTGCCTTCCATGTTCCAATAATATGATGTTTAAAAGAATTTAAAATCTAAGCATTTTTTACTTCAAATATGTTTTATAACTATTAGTCGTTGTTTAATTAATCAAATATTTATCAATACCTACTATGGACTGAGCATGCTGCCAAATTCTCCCTGGACTTGTTCCGTTTATGCACATACGAGACTAAGTTTCTACTCAACTGTAGCTGAAAAACTAGCCTAAACCACTTAAATTAGTTACATTCAGGTATTTTGGAGAAGGTTAATTGACAGACTAAACATTAGCACTAACATAAACCCTTCTGGATTTTTTTCTTTTAATCCTTCTTAGGATAACCGTACTATATATACTTGGATTTCTCTTATAAATTTATTTTGTGAATTTAAGTTTCTTAATAAATGAATAAAGTCCTAATCCTCTTTCCTTGAACTCTCATTTCAAGTCCTGATGTCCCAAAGAAGTGACATTTAACTTTTTGAGCTGACATTTATCTCTCTGTCTGTAATATGTTTTTGAAACATCATTAATACGTTTTAATACGATTCTCAACTAACTTCATGCACATAAGTGCTGATGTCATCATCTTACACTCTCCTCTGAGCACCCCATATTGGTTATTTCTTTTATATCTTCTGTATTGGAAAAACTCAGTTCAGTCTCCCTTCTATGGGTCTCCTTTACTTTTACACAGAATATTTCACTTCTGACACTTCTGGACACTAATTGTGTGGATTTTTTTCCCCCACACCAAGCAATTCTGGGACATCAGCTGCGTGTCCCACAATTTAACTCAGTTCTGACACTATCTACCTGGAAATAGTGTCAGATTCTACAGGTTAAAGGCTCAGTCTCACATGACTGCCCCCATGCCATTTCAGATGCTGATCGTAAATCCGGGTTGTCACCTGTACTTCTGGCCAATTGGCTATAAATCAAGTGTTCCCATGACCCACTCCTCCAGTTTGATTAATTTGGCTCACAGAACTCAGGAAAACAGCTTACTTATATTTACTGGTTTATTACAGCAGAATGATAAAGGTTGCAGATGAACATTCAGATGAAGAGATAGGGCAAGGACTGGGAGAGTCCCCAGTGCAGGAGCTTCTGTCTCGTGGAGTTGAGGTGTGTCACTATCCCGGTAGGTGGATGTGTTCACCAACCTGGAAACTCTCCCAACCCCATACTATTTGGATTTTTATGGAGGCTATCACGTAGGCATGATCTATCAAGAAAATGGGAGCAGGGGCTGAAAATTCTAAGTTTCTAATCATGGCTTGTTCTTTCTGGTGACCAGCACTCATCTAGGAGCCATTCAGGAACCCACCTAGAATCACCTTATTAGAACAAAAGGCACTTGTATCACCAAGGAAATTACAAGGGTTTCAGGAGCTCTGTGCCAAGAACCAGGGCAAAGGCCAATATATATATATTTTCTATTATCTCACATCTTCTTTCCTTTCTTTTTGTGTCTTCTTTTTGTGTAATATTGTACAAAACTATTGTTTGAATAAAGATAAAATTTTCACTGAAGTGTTAATGGATTCTCATAAACCAGTGAATTTCCATATATATATACATATGCATACATACATACACATAAATAAGATTTTCTGAGTGAACTAATTAACTGATAAGAAAAGAGTATAAAAAAATATATATCCACACACCTATTAGAATGGTCAAAATCCAGAAAAATTACAAGACCAAATGCAGGAGAGGATGTGGAGCAACAGGAACTCTCTTTCATTGCTGGTAGGAATGCAAAATGGTCCAGCCACTTTGGAAGACAGTTTGGTGGTTTCTTACAAAACTAAACATACTCTTACCATATAATCCAGCAATCATGCTCCATGGCATTTACCCAAAGGAGCTGAAAATTTATGTTTACCCGAAAACCTGCACACAGGTGTTTACGGCAGCTTTATTCGGAATTCTCCAAACTTAGAAGCAGCCAAGATGTCCTTCAATAGGTGAGTGAATAAATAAACTATGGTACATCCAGACAATGGAATATTATTCAGCACTAAAAAGAAATGAGGCATGAAGCCATGAAAAGACATGGAGGAACCTTAAATGCATATTACTAAATGAAGAAAACAGTCTGAAAAGGCTATATACTGTGTGATTCCAACTCTATAACATTCTGGAAAATGCAAAATTATGGAGACAATAAAAAGATCAGTGGATACCAGAGGTTGAGGGAAGGGAAGATGAATAGGTGCAGCATAGAAAATTTTGAGAGTAATGAAAATACTCTATATTTTATTATAATAATGAATATATGTCATTGTACATTTGTCTAAACCCATAGAAAGTACATCAAGAGTGAGCCCTAAGGTAAATTCTGGACTTTGGGTGGTTATGCTGTGTCAATGTAGGTTCATCCTTGGTAAAAAATGTACCACTCTAGTGAGTGATGTTGATAATGGAGTAAGTTATGCATGTGTGAAGGCAGGGGGTATATGGGAAATCTCTGTACGTTTCCCTCAATTTTGTTGTAAACCTAAAACTGCTCTAAAAGTCTTTATATAACTTTACCCTGAAATCAAATTCCTTTGTATAATGTAGAGGAAAGAATCCAAAGTCTCATGGATTAGTGATCTTGGAGAGGATTGAACACATTGCAGGGCTCAACTACTCCCTTACTATGCTCTTTAAAGAGACCAGTGTGCATTCACTCTTCCTGGGGTTTGAGAAATTCATGGATGAGTCTCAGCATCTCTAAAAGGTTCTGCGTGGGGCTGCACTCTTGGGGAAAATGATGCTTCTGCAAGTTCCTGCAGTTGAAAAGGGCTCCCTGATTCCAGTGTGATGATCCCAGGGTGTCAGAAGGTAAAGGACAACACATAACTGCCAGACTAATGGGGTCATAGTGACTATAAAAGGCAGCAAGATAAGCAAAGGGATAAGAACAGTGTGATCCAGAAGCCATTTTGTGGTGGCGTATTGATCATGGTATCGAACGTAGAACTGAATAAACCCTAATCTAGTGAGTGGAGGCCTTCCTTCAGCCACCAAAATTTATAATAGTTCCTCACCCAATTTCTACACCTGCATCAGTTCAAATATCTAGTTTTCCTTCAACCAAAAGAGGAATTAATAATTTTGAGTTTGGACTCTGTTATACTATCTTAAATACATACTTTCACTCTCTCTTTTAATGTCTTCCCAAAGGGAGCTGTGTCTATTTATCAGAATAACTGTGTCTTTTGGAAGACAACAATCTATAATTTTCAGGTGTTTGTGGACACTGGCTTCAAAGTAGATCGTGGAGATCCAGAATACCGCTGTATCTGCTATAAAGGGGCTTATCAGGAGATACAGGGAAATTTCACCCATGTCCGTCTTATATTAGGTTCAGTGAAGCTCCAAACTTTCTTTTATTTCCCAGTTTACAAATGGAATTAATATTCTAAGCAACTGACAGAATTCCCACATTTACTCATCAAATAAGAATTTTCATGATAATAAATGCTAAAGAGAAACCCCAGAACCTCCAACCCCATACCAAAATGATAAACGAAAGCAATACTGCAGCTTGGAGAGAATAGTAGAGACTGATCCTGCTATCAAAGACGTAAAAAATTAAGAAGTGCTGATTCCCATTGGGTCCACATTAAACTTGCATATTTGGTACCGAAATAACAACTGGTACCAAATAGTTTAAGTTTAAGTAGTAATTCCTATTGCAGCTGCAATTCCAGATGTAGTTCCTTTCCTGGGCCCTACAAATATAATTCCAGCAACTGGTATAATCTGTAAGTTTTACATGCATAATTTTTACCTGGCACGGACAAAAGCACATCCTCGATGTCTTGCCGAGGAGATATGCCAGCTCTGATTATAGACCACAGCTTAATTTTCAGAGAACTTCATCTTCTCACTATCACTCAGAATATCATGCTGGCCCACTGTTGACAAAAGTCACACTGATAGTACCGGGAAAGCAGAAGCTTGTTGGTGCTTTACTAGAAAATAGTACAAAAATGCATGAAAATATGGAATCCTGACACCTTGGTAAAGTTTCCAGGGATCAAGGAATTCATAACATGTGGAGAAACCCCCTACAAAATGGCAGAGCAATAGCTGAACTTCACATTTCTTCCCACGAAGTAGGGATGTAGTGTTTGGTGTGACTGCCTGGATTTGGAGGCAACAAAAAAATTTGCTTACTGTTTAACCCAAAAGGCTAGCAGCTTTAAGTGAGGCCCAAAGGGAAGAACTCCTGCCACGTGGCCCTTAACATCCAGTGGAACCAGTGGTCCACGAAATGTTTGTGGGATGCTGTGTGGAGCCAGCAGCAAGCCCTGATAAGAGAACAGTGGAGACTCCCTAATGGAGACGTGCTGTAGCCTCTGCCAACGACACTACAGGTTTGAATCTGAAGTTAATGACAACTAAAAACAGGAATGTTACACAATTCATTCTGAAGATGAGGGTAGACATGATCATGGGAATTTTGCCCTATCTCCACAGGCAACAGTAATCAAGCAGTGTTATTCAGGGCCCAGTGTCTGATGTTACTGTTCTGGGTAGTGCCAACTCCTATCATACTGGCAGAAACAGCAGAGGAGATTCCTCTCTGCTAGGTTCTTGAGCATTATCTTGGTGCTTTTTCTGGCTGTGTGGCCTCTCTCTGCTCATCCTGGAGAGTCTATGAACTATCCAATGCCTTTATAATAAATCATTTTCTGCTTAATATCTCCACAGTTGGTTTCTTTTGCTTGCACTTTAGAATATTGACTGATCACTTAAAATACTTCTTTGAGAGTACGCTGGAAGAAAAAGGTGGCTTATAGTACCCTAGTTTATTCATTAGGTGGGAAAAGAACTCTAGAAAAACTGGGACTCTTAAAAAGATTGATGGGCTGATAGATTTGAAACTTTAGAGTTCAGGCAACTCTAATCTAAGAATTTCTCATAAGATTAAGAAAATTAGTTTTATAAAGAGAAACCAACAGTGGTAAATTGCTAATCCCCCTAAATAAAATCTAAGCCTTTCTCTATACTCATAAAGCAGATTTGAATTTATTTTTTATGTTCTTAAATCATGTGTCTTTCTTGCTTAGAAATATCCAGGGCCTCCCTAATGAATGATTTGAAACTTATTATAAGTTTTAACACCTCATTTTTTTGTTTGATTTCATGACATTTTCTGCACACATTCTTTAGAAATATTCAATAAAAATAGCATTGTTTTCAAAATTTCCCAACACTTTTTAGAGTTTAAAAACAGAGAGAGAGGGGCCGGCCAAGTGGCACAGTGGTTAAGTTCACATGTTCTGCTTTGGCGGCCTGAGGTTTGCCGGTTTGGATCCCAGGTGTGGACCCAAGCACCGCTGGTCAAGCCGTGTTGTGGCAGGTGCCCCACATATAAAGTAGAGGAGGACAAGCATGGTTGTTAGCTCAGGACCAATCTCCCTCAGCAAAAAGAGGAGGATTGGTGGCTGATGTTAGCTCAGGGCTAATCTTCCTCAAATAAGAAATAAATAAAAAATAACAACAGAAAAAACAGAACTGGAAAAAAAGAAAACTCTGCTTCTATCAACTCATCCTTCATTGCTTAAAAACTTAATTCTTAGTAAGTCAACTCAGATTAGCCCTCAGACAATCAAATATGTTTAACATCCTTTACTTAGGAATATCTGTTTCTCTATTATTTGCTACATGCCATTGCACCCACGTAAAATTCCTTTCTTTTCCACTCTTTTAAATGTATTCTTCATTGATTACAAAGTATGAATCAAGAAATTTTTTCTAAATCCTAAAATGTGTGTGAAACCATAAAAGGCCCTGAACAGCCAAAGCAATCCAGAGAAAAAAGAACAATGCTGGAGGTATCACACTTTCTAATTTCAAACTATACCACAAAGCCATAGTAATAAAAACAGTATGGTACTGACACAAAAATAGACACATAGGCCAGTGGAACAGAATAGAGCCCAGAATTAAATTCTGGCATATATGATCAACTAGTATTCAATAAGGGAACCAAGAACACCCAATAGGAAAGGATAATCTCCTCAACAAATGCTGCTGAGAAAACCGGAGAAACACACACAGAACAGTGATTTTGGACCCCTATCTAAGACCCCTCACAAAAATTAACTCAAAATGGATCAAAGACTTAAACATAAGACGTGATACCCTAAAATACCTAGAAGAGAAATGTAGGGAAGAAGCTCATCAATATTGGTGGTGGTGATTATTTTTTGGACATTACATCAAAAGCACAAACAACAAAACACAAAAGCAAAAATCAACAAATGGGACCACATCAAACTCAAAAGCTTCTACTCAGCAAAAGAAACAATTAACACAATAAAAAGCCTACAGAATAGGAGAAAAGTTTTGCAAACCATATATCAGATAAGGGGTTAATGTCCAAAATATATAAAAAACAAACAATTTAATAACAACAAAACAAACAATCCAATTTTAAAAAATGGCCATAAGAACTAAATAGGCATTTTTCCAAGATGACATCAAAATGACCAACAGACATATGAGAAGATGCTCAATATCACTAATCGTCAGGGAGATGCAAATCAAAATGACAATGAGCTATTACCTCACACCTGTTAGAATGCCTATCATCAAGAAGTCAAAGGACAACAGGTACGGCAAGGATGTGGTGAAAAGGGAACCCTCACACACTGTTGGTGGGAATGTAAATTAGTCCAACCACCACGGAAAACAATATGGAGTTTGCTCAAAAAATTAAAAATAGTTCTACCATACAATCCAGCAATTCCACTTCTGGGTAAATACCCAAAGGAAATGAAAAACAGAAGTTCAATCAGATATAAGCACTCCCATGTTCATCTCAGCACTATTCACAATAGCCAAGATATGGAAACAACCCAAATGCCCATCAACAGATGAATGGATAAAAATGATGTAGTATATATACACAATGGAATATTATTCAACCACGAGAAAGGAGGATATCCTGCCATTTGCAAAAACATGCACGGACCTTGAGTACATTATGCTAAGTGAGCTGAGTCAGATAGAGAAAGACAAGTACTGTATGACATCACTTAGAGGTGGGACATAAAAAAGTTAAACCAGTAAAAGAACAAAAGAGAGTAAAACAGTGGTTCCTAGGTGATGGGGAGTGGGGGGATAAGATTGATGGTGTTTAAGGATACAAACTTATAACGAGTACTAAATAAGCCATCAAAATTTGATGTACAATGTATTGAATATAGACAACAATATTGTACTGTAAGTAGATAATGTGCTACATATCATTTCAACAGCAACCATATTATAATATATAAATGTGTCAAAGTAACGCACTGTATAC
The DNA here is from genome assembly GCF_037783145.1 of Equus przewalskii. NCBI lineage: Eukaryota > Metazoa > Chordata > Mammalia > Perissodactyla > Equidae > Equus > Equus przewalskii. Next base: position 22,107,272 of record NC_091850.1, read on the forward strand.
CTTAAATTTACACAATGTTACATGCCAAATTTATCTGATAAAAAATGCTTTAAAGTTAAAACAAATGAAAAAAACCTAAAGAAATATTTTCTAGATAAATAGCACTTTACCAAGGACACTTCTTCCATTCAGGACTATTGCCATCATGGAGTCAACTGTGATATAAAGAAAAGGAATTGAATTAAAAATCAAATGTTCTTGATTTTATTCATCATTCATTCATTCATCCAGCCAACCCTTTTTGAGGGCATTCTGAATTCTAAGCACTCTCCCAGCTGCTGGAGATGCACAGGCGAGTACCTGACTTCAAGGTACTGATCCAGTAGAATTACGAGTCCTACTTTTACCAGGTATTAATTGTGAAATCTTAGAAAAGTCATTTTGTTTTCCTGAATCTTATTTTATTTTTATGTAAAAAAATAAGGGGGTGTTTATGGGTTTCACTGCTCAGAGACTGTGAATCTAGCTGGACATAGCAACAGACTGAAATGGGATTCAGAGTTGACTACATAAGGCATTCATTATCTCCTAAGGACAGCGAGGATAGCAATAATATAATGATGATGACGCTAGATTTTGTTTAGAGAAAGAGGGATGAATATTTTTGTTGAGTCAGGGGTTTAGGAAAAAGTGGAGGCAAAAGTGTAAGGCAGAGGAGCATAGATAAGTATAATCCTCCTGTGTGGCCCTATCAAAATGATTTTAGCCATGGTGTTTAAAAGGGTAGGGCCAGAAGGTGAGGTAATCATTTAATGACCTCATTGTAGAATCTAAATAAAATTAGTGCTTGTTTGTCCAAGTGAGAAAGCATGGCCCAAGGTTGGGAAAAGAGCCACTTTCCTTTCTTCTTCATGAACTCAGAAGCAATTTGATAGCATGGAAAAGGGATATATGTATCTCCTTTATATATATATATGATAATGAATTATTTAAGGAATTGGCTTATATGATTATGGAGGCTGAGCATCCCCATGATCTGTCATCTGTAAGCGGAGACTCAGAAAAGCCAGTGGTATAGTTCGAGTCCAAGTCCAAAGGTCTGAGAACCAGGAGACTCCATAGCGTTACGTTCCAGTCTGTTTCCAAACTATCTTGTCTAAGTTCCAGTTCGAGGGCAGTAGAAGACTGACGTCCCTGCTCAGCCAGTCAGGCAGAAAGCAAGTTCTCCCTCCTTTCATCTTTTTGTTCTATTCAGGCCCTCGATCGGTTGGATGATGCCCACTCACACTGGGAATGGCAATCTGCTTTACTCAGTCTACCCATTCAAATGCTAATCTCATCTGGAAACACCCTTACAGACGCTCCCAGAAATAACATTTAAATAAATATCTGTGGCTCTTTCAAGTTGACACATAAAATTAACCATCATAGGCAGATTGGGAGGACTAGAAGAAATCACTGTTTGTACAGATACCCTAAGTTTCACAGGAAATACTTTCACCAGGGCAAATACTGTCACTCTTTCAAGAGACTTTGAGAGCAGCAGCTGTTGAGAAATAGGAGCCAGATCAGAAGTGGAAGAACACAAAGACATATGTCACATGGTGACTAGCTGGTAGGATGAGTTGGGGTGAGGCACCCCTTGGGGAAGTCCTCAAAATAGTTGGAGTGCACATTGTCAAAGGAAGTAAGGCATTACGTGAGCAAGTGGGCACAAAATGAGGAACTTGTGGTTTTTGGAATTAATATGATTTAATATTAATATGATTTAATTTGTACCACAGGTAAGGTCTGATGGTGTTTGGTTCATACAAAAGAAGGAGCAATTATACTATAGTGTTATATTATTATATGTTATAATAGTTACTATGTGTGCTCATCCCTATTATTACTTTTAACACATTTCTAATTCTTTTTTATGTGCATTCCTAACTATTCTGTAAACCCGTTAGCTACTCTCCTTTTTGAGAGGAAGGAAAAATAAAAAAATAAGTTTCTGCTAGAGTACTTAAAACTGTTCATTTCACAATAAATATTGCTCCCTAAATATTGACTTAGAAAGGACTTAAGGCAATTTATAGAGCTATATTTGGGACAACAAAATTTAAAAAAATAATAAGTGAAGAACATCAAGGTAAAAAGAAAACACAGGTCAAAAAATTACATTAAAATTTGGATAAACATTGTAACCAAAATGTCTTGTATATTTCTTGCCGTATATTATGTTTCCTTTCTTGCTTCGTGGTAGCTAAGATAAAACTGGAATCTTGATGAATAGTATGTGTCAAGGTCCATAAAATAAAAACTAATTTCCATGAATACGTATAGTTAACCTTTCTACCAAAACCTGAAATTTCTTCCACAAAAATGCAAACATGTTATACAGCGAGCATCAAGCATATCGTAAATATGATGATGAGATTCTTAGAGATGTTTATTCTAACTTTAAATGTAGGCTGAGAAGTAATAGAAAAGCCAAGATTAGTAAATTCTAATCTTTGAGGGACCAAACAATGTGCTGCATGTGTCTAAACTCCCCGCGGGTCTGGCTTCATCCCAGGATAACATTTAGAATATCAGAGCAATCAGGCAATCTTTGGGAATATCACAGTTTACAATCATGACTATTCGATGTTGCCAGCAGAAGTTTCAGATTATATTCCTCTGCAGTTTCCTGGAGAGTTGAGGTAATTATCAAGTAGATTCCAGTAAAAGAACAGTAACATCAACAACAAAGTCAGTGTTGTCTTAATTATTTGACTCTTTTTGATTAGGGCTATATCAGGCAGAACGCTAAGATGGCCCTAAGATTACTGCCTAGAGGAATCTCTTCCACCTGAACGTGGGCAGGGCATAAGAATATGATGGATATCACTCCTACAATTTTCTTATGTAACATGCCAGGCAAAGGTGAAAGGATCTGCAGATGTACTTAAGTCTGTAATCAGGTGATGTTAATAGAATCAAAAAGAAGATAATCCCAGGGCTGGCCCCGTGGCCTAGTGGTTAAGTGCGCACGCTCCGCTGCAGGCGGCCTAGTGTTTCGTTGGTTCGAATCCTGGGCGTGGACATGGCACTGCTCATCAAACCACGCTGAGGCAGCGTCCCACCTGCCACAACTAGAAGGACTCACAACGAAGAATATACAACTATGTACCGGGGGGCTTTGGGGAGAAAAAGGAAAAAAATAAAATCTTTAAAAAGAAAAAAGAAGATAATCCTGGGTGAGCCTCACCTAATCAGAAAAGCTCTTTTTAAAGGACCCTAAGTAGCTGCTGCAGGGCAAAAAGCTGCTCTAGTTGGCCTTTAAGAAGCAGTGTGCCATGTTGTGGAAAGGATTATGTATCTTGGACGTGCAAGTGGCCTGTAGGAGATGAGAGAAACAGCCAACAGCCAGAAAGAAAACAGGGACCTTAGTCTTACAGCCACAACTAGCTGAATTCTGTCAACAAGTTGAATGAGCTTAGAAATGGATTCTTCCCTGGCCAGGAGACCAACTGAGAACAGAGCTCATCCATTGATTTCAACTTTGTAAGACCCTGAGCAGGCAACCCAGTTGAGCTGTGGCCAGACTTTTAGCTTACAGATCTCTGAGATGATAAATGAGTGCTGTTGTGTGGTAATTGGTTACACGACAATAAAAACAAATACAAGGGTATTTCAGTCAAAATTATAACTAAACAGTAACTCTATGCTCAGTCCTATATAAGAGGGAAAAAAAACTTGTCTCCAAATTTATTTAGATGCATTACTACTCAAAATCTGATATCTATTATAAACAAAGGCTGACAGAAGATTCAATGATTGTTAAGCAGTTATGTTTTGAAAATTTAAAATAACATTTCCTTGAAATAAATTGATAGAAGATTTAGAGATATGTGGCAATGATAAAATACTTTAGGTGCTTCCAGGCCTTGAAAATTAAAACAAAACAGCACTGAGTTCTTCTGAGGTTTCTGTTTAGATACTGTGGATTTTAGCAATTGCTGTCTCTAATAACTGCTTGGAAAGAATGAAACCTGGATGAACAAAAGAAGGAGGGGTTTTAAAGGTCAACAAACATTTTAAGAAACCTTGATTTTGAGTGTAAGTAAAGTGTAATATGTTGTACCAAAAATACATTCAGATGGATGCAATGAGCATAGATAGTGATAGCAGTATGATCATTTTGAAGGACTCCTTTGGGAGAACAGCCAGGAAGAATGAAAATAATCAAGGAGTAGTTCTCTGAAATATCCTAGGGTTATTTTCAAAAAGGCATTGTTGGGGGGGAAAATAAACTGGCGTCCGGAAATATAGCAGTAGTAGCTTAATGCAAAAGCCAGATTGACTCAGCCAAATTGTTTAGCAAATGTTGATCAGAATGAGGCTTCTATTCATAACGGTTAATTAGTACCTAATTAAGTCAGTTAGGAGGACCTATTGACCCTAGAACTCCCTACAGTCTTTGTATAACCTCTTGCCTGCTCCTCAGGAGTATGCAGCCTTGCCCTATGACAGCGGTCAAATGTTAATGGGCCGTATGCATTGACGAGCAATGCTTCATATAGTAAGGAGGCTGCTTGGAGTGCATACAAACACAAAACAAACCCTTTGGTTGCAGAGAGTCTTAATGTACGATTGTGAGCTGTTGCTCCCACAACAATAAAAAGCCTCTAATGGGCCCCCTTGAGCTGGCCAGGCTGCTTGTGGCTTTGGGGCTTACTCCACTCTGACAGCTAATATAAACATTGCTAATGCAGTTTTGGAAAGAAAGGGAATTCAGAAGAAAGGCATGCTGCAAAGGTGATCAAGCCCAAAAGAAAGAAAAAAACAAGTAAAGACAGGGGGTAAGGCTCATTTTCTTTCAGCCTTGTAGACGCAATAATCCATTTGACAAGAGGAAATTAGAATGTTATGATCATGTATTTTCTGCTAAAAAGTCAAATCTACATTATCCTTTTAATAATTAATTGGTCTAAGGCTTCAGTTGTGTGAAAATTGGCAGCAGAACTGACTGTTCTCACAAAGCTACATGTGAATTACATGTTCCTATTCTTAAGCAATAATTATTTTTAGCTTGGAGTGGGTTGATTGAATGTCTAAGAGATAATAGCTTTTAAAGTGCCAAAGATTTTTACATTAATTTCTCATTTTTCCTCATAAAAACCCTACGAGGTAAATAGGGCCAGAATCATTGTTTTTATTTGAAAGACAGAAAAATTGGACTGAAGTGGTTGAGGAACTCAGCTGAGGTGGTATGGAGAAGCTGGCAAGAGAAGCCACGTTTGCTCCCAAGACAATACTTTTTGTCACGGGACTACATTTCCTTGCTTAAAAGAGAATAAAACATTATTATTATGTTCAAGAGAAAGCCATTTCCCAGGAATATTATTAATTTCATTTCTAACTATAATGATGTTATCGTGGTGTTGGAGATAAAGCCATTTAGCTTTGTCAGGAAAAGTAGAAAAAATAATACAGGCCAGTGAAAGCCATTTGTAATTAAGTTAACAGTCATAGATTTCTGACTTACTCTCCACCCACTTCCAAGCACAGTTAACTCTTTAGGGTACTCTGTTTTGGTGAATCAAATAAGCTGTTTAATATAGACAGCTTATCTGACAAAATGAATGGTAACACGGTAATGAATGAAATACTCTAAGATAAAAACAGTAGAGTCGATTTTGATATTTGCAGATTTTTTGATACTTAGACTATTTATGACTGAGCTAGAAGATACATGTGCATGTGTGTGTGTGTGTGTGTGTGTGTGTGTGTGTGTGTTTAATTGCAAATCCCAGGGGATTTTTCTTTCTTTTTAATCTCAATTCTGTATCTTCTGAGATTGGTCACCCCGCCCTTTTTGAACTGCCTTACTCCATTGGCTTCTATGAAACAGTGTCCTATTTTGCTCCCTGCTCTCCTGATTAATCCCTCTTTCTTTCCTTTGCTGGTTCCTCTTTAACCACTGACACGTCGAAGTTTCAGTTTTTGGACCTTAGTCCTCTTTCATGTGTTTGCTTTTCAATTCTGTTGATGACTTTCAAATCTACATTTCCAGAACTTTCTCATCTAATCCCTAGCTCTCTGTATATACCTCCTGATATTTTAAAATGGGTTCTCTGCTGTAACTGCAAACTCAATGTGTTCAAAGGTGAACCCATGACCTTCTCCACCTCACATCTCAGTTCTTCGGCTTACCTGAGACTGAAGGTGGGAAGTTGTGTTTAATTCATACCTTTTTTTTTTGACATTTGTAATTAGTAAGTAGTCAAAGCAAATACACATTTTACTGGAATTTTTAACCCAATAAAAGATACTCACATTGCTATAATAGAATTATTTAGAGGAATTCTCTCTTGCAAAATAAATGCCAGCCTAATCTTTTTTTGTTGTATTTTTTAAAGATTGGCACCTGAGCTAACAACTGTTGCCAATCTTCTTTTTCTTTCTCTTGTCCTACTTCTTCTCCCCAATACATAGTTGTATATTCTAGTTCTATATTCTACATAGTTGTATATTCCAGTTGTAGGTCCTTCTGGTTTTGCTATGTGGGACGCTGCCTCAGCATGGCCTGACAAGCATTGCCATGTCTGCGCCCAAGATCTGAACCAGTGAAACCCCAGGCGGCCAAAGCAGAATATGTGAACTTAACCGCTGGGCCATGGGGCCGGCCCCAATGCCAGCCTAATCTTGATCTACTACTCTGATAAGGTCTCTCTTCTATTCAGAAAACTACGATAGCACCTCATTTCCTATCAAAACAAGTTTAGGCTCCTTGACCTGTGTTTAAGGATTCCATTACCTGATCCTACCCTACCCACCCGACCTATTTCCCTTTACTCTTTTATATATGCCTTTCTCTTCCATCAGGAAAGAATCTTATTTTTTGTTCCAGTGAGCACACCACTCTCATTCTGAACTCTGCATCACTGCTTTGATAGTTGACTTTCCTGACATCCTCCTTCCTCCTCTTCACCTCTGCATCTCCCACCTAACTTCCAAGTTCCAGCTCAAGTCTCACTTCCTAATCACAGTAGGCCTCCATAAATACGATCTTCTCAGAAGTTGTTCAAAATTTCATATGACGCAGAGGGTATATTTTACAAGATACCACTGAATCAAGTTTCATATATTTTAATTTAGATTGAGAATCTCCTGAGGCAGGAGACATGGTTAATAAATAGTGTGTCAGACTCTGGCTCCTAGGTCTGTGTATACAAAATAAGTGATCAATAATTAATTGTTGATTGAAAACTCTGGTTTCTTGGATTTCCTAGTCATTCATATGATTTCCATATCCCACCTGGTCATTTGGAAAAATAAAGTGGCACCTCAAAGCTTTAAGGATAAATGCAATTATGTTCTCTTGTTTAGTTAAAAACTAGCTTTCAGTTCACCTTTGGGAAAAGAGAATAAACATTAAACCCTTGATTTTTTAATTAATGGAAATCATTTCACAAGTCTGGCTGTAAGTCTATTCTAATTTATTAACAGGAAACGTGTGAGACTAATTGCTTTCTGGACTGCAAAATGCTCTGTTTATTTATTTTTTAGGCTTTTCCATTGAAATATAGATATAGCTGTAATAAATATTATAATCACTTATGTTCAGAAACTATAGCACTCTTTGTTTCTAGAGCTGGCTGACCTTCTTTAATTAAAGGTGATTTTAATTTGGAAATTCAAGATGTTATGAATTAGATTCTACTGTACTTAGTTAGAGGAGGAAGAAAATCTTTGAAGTGCTGCTCTGGGTCTTCTATAAACCATGGAAAAAATGCCCAGTATAATCTTAATACATTCATTAAACTGAAAATTCTTTTGCGGATTTAAGGAAGTGAATTTTTACTTTGTAGCTCTAGTTGGGTACTGTGTGTTCTTGCAGATTTTTCACATTAAAGTTCTTTCCTTTAACATTTTGGATTTTTCAGGCATATCTCACATTAAGTAGCATATCTGTTAGACATCAAAATGAGTTCAAGTTGATATTTTTCTTTAATTCTTACTAATTCAACTCAACTAATTCAGCCTAGGAGTAGAAATTCTAGCTGTCGGTTTTTATAGGGTTGGAGTGAGGATGGTGAGAAGATTTGGGGAAGGTGAAGAGAAAAGAACAAGGTAAGCCTAGCGTCATGGAAACAACTCCCTAGCTTTCTCATAAAGTAGAATAGTTCCCCTAATAGAATTGATAGCTGATGGCCGGCCCGGTGGCACAGCGGTTAAGTTTGCATGATTCGTTTTGGCGGCCTGGCGTTCTCCAGTTTGGATCCCGGGTGTGGACATGGCACCGCTTGGTAAGCCATGCTATGGTAGGCATCCCACGTATAAAGTAGAGGAAGATAGGCACGGATGTCAGCTCAGGGCCAGTCTTCCTCAGCAAAAAGAGGAGGATTGGCAGCAGATGTTAGCTCAGGGCTAATCTTCCTCAAAAAAAATTAAATTAAATTAAAAAAGAATTGATAGCTGAATAGGAGTGAATATGACACATTATCTGTGGGCTGTGGCTTTATAATGTTGGAAGATCAAGTTACTGTTCAATGGAACAGTGGCATTTTGGGTGGCACGTTAGTGCACTTCTCAGGATTTCCACTTTACACTTGGCAAGAGTACACTCCAGACATTCTCACCCAGTTTTTCTCCAAGATTTGGTGGTGAGACACTCAGTCAGAAGAGGGATGGAGAAGTCTGAGCCTCCCTTTGTAGAAGTTGTGTGATAGGTCTGATATAGAGGAATCCTCTATTAGAAAAATAACTTTTGAGAGTTAATTATTGATCACACTAATAGTACGCAAATACATGCTACCTGAAAAAAATGGAAAACATTAAAGATAGAGCTAATTTCTATTTTGAGAACTTTATTTTCAATTCTAATCCCCTACATTCTTCCTTAGAAATATAGTTATCAACTTGCTGTGTTAAATTTTTTCAGTTAATGTTCATATATATGCCCTTACAGAAAAGACGTAACATTGTTTTATAATTATATTTCTAACAACTTCATTAAGATGTAATTCACAATCGTATATTCACTCATTTAGAGTGTACAATTCAATGGTTTTTAGTATATTCAGAGTTGTGCTTCTATCACCACAACCTGTCTTAGACTTTTACCCCAGAGAGAAACCGTGTTCTCATTAGCTGTTACTTTCCCAATCCCCACCCCACCAATATTTCTCTCAGCACTAGGCAACCTCTAATCCTCTTTCTACCTTAACAGATTTGCCTATTCTAAATATTTCCTATGAATGGAACTGTATAACATGAGATCCTTTGTAACTGGCTTCTTTGATTTAGCATAGTTTTCAAGGGTCATCCATGTTGTAGCATCCATCAGTACTTTATTTCACTTTATTACTGAATTCTATTCCATTGTATGAATATACCTTCTATTTATCCATTCATCAGTTGATGGACATTTAGTTATTTCTACTTTTTGGCTATTACAAATAATGCTGCTATGAACATTCATGTACAAGTTTTCATGTGGACATATATTTTCTTTACTTTTGCCTAAATACCCATGAGTGGAATTGCTAGGTCATAATGGTGACTCTATATTTAATCTTTTGAGGGACTGCTAGACTGTTTTCCAAAGTAGATGCACCATTTTACATTCCTACCAGCAGTGTATGAGGGTTCCAATTTCTCTGCATCCTCACCAACACTTGTTATTACACTAATTGTATTTTTAAAGCATAATATCACATTTTACAGTTGTTTTATGATTTTCCTTTTTTACTCCAGAATATCTAAAAGATCTTAGTATATACCTCATTTGTTTAATAGCTGCAAGTTTCTCCATACCATGGATATGCAATAATTTCTTTAGTCTTTCCTCTTTCCATAGACTTTCAGTTTGTTTCCAATTTTTCAATTAAAAGTGATCCTACCTATACAATCAACATCCTTGCACAAGAGTTTTTCCTGTAAATGTGAAAGTATTTCTCTAGGATAGGAACTAGAAGATGGATTGCTAGTACTTAGAATATATAGAATATTTACTTTAAAATATATGCCAAAATGGTCAGAATACACTGTCAAAAATGGCTGTCCAAAATACAGTTCTGCTGGCTGTGTAGGAAAGTGTCTGCCCACCTGTGTCCTCAACAATGTATAATCTTATTAAACTGTGTTTTTGTAAATCTAGTAGATCAAAATGTGTTATCTTAATGTACATTTCCCAGATTACCAGCTATTAAACATCATTCATATTTATTGGGCATTTGCTTTATTTATGGTCATTGCCAGTTTTTTTCTGTTTCTTATTGATATACAGTTATTAAAATACTTTTGCATATTAATCCTTTGTCCATTATGTCTTAGTTTACTTATCTTTTAATTTAGAAATAAATTTTACATTTATACATAACCAAATATAGCGTTTTTCCTTTTTTTGTCTAATTAAGATGATTATTCCTACCCTAAATTTATAATACATTTTCCTACACTTTCTCCAGTACTTTTATAGTTTTCATGATCAATTTTTTGAATCACCTAAGATTAATATTACTAAAAGGTATAAAGTAGGGAGAATGGACTGTTCAACATAATTAAGAAAATTGTTTGCGCAACTACGATATGCTAGGTATAGTTCCAGGTAGTGGGAATCCAGTTAAAAATTTGACAAAAGTTGCTCCTATCAGGAAGCATACACGCTAGCTGACTTTTTCAGCACAATTTACTGAAGAGATCATTCTTTCTCCACTAATTTGAAAAGCCACATTTATCGCATTTTAAAGATACACACACACACACACACAAAGATATACGGCAGCCCAGAAAACATACCACTCAGATCTGCAGCAGAAAGCACAGTGGATTGACAGAGCCAGCTGCCACCCCCGAGGATCCGCCCCATGCCCCCAGGCAACTCCCAATCAATCTCTATCAGTGACTAAGCACAGCAGTGGTGCTCATGCAAACTCCTTTCTGTGAGTCATGGAACTTCTCTTCTCAAACGTGCAACTTTGGCTCAAAGTCTCCCATTGCCCTGCCTGAAAATTCACTAGAAAATGTATCAGAATGGTGCTGTAGTCCAAAGACTCTACCCACCAACGCTCCCTTTGTCCTTTGCTTTCACAGACCCACACTACCCTGCCTACTCTTGCTTCTTCCACTTCATCCTTCATATGTGTTCCCTTCCAATAATTCTCTTGTATGTCTACTCCCTTCCTGGTGTCTGCTCCTCAGACGATCTGGACTTACACAGATTGGGTGGCTAACAGCTTTGTCCTTGCCAGTACTAGGTGGCAGGGGCAGTATCATGACAGATTAGCTGAGGAGGCTACTGCTTGTGACAATGTACAAAAGAATTCAGAGCAGAAAGGTGTAAGTTCAAGGGAATACTTATGCACCTATCCTTGCCTCTGATGATTTCAAATGTCCTCTTGCTATTATGTGAGAGATTTCTTATTGTTCTGGAATTATCGGTACTGTCTAACCCATTTACAGAGCTATTACCTTGAAGGACCCTTTCACCTCATTCTGGTTGGGTGGACTTCTCTCCGCCTGTATCAAGATCAGGACAGCCAGCATAATGCCTTGAAACACAGTATTTGAACCTGGAATTGCAATGTCACATTTTTCAGTGTGCAGAGAAGAGGCACATTTTCAGTCAGGTGGCCACCAGCAATGAGTGAGGAGGCAGCAGTGACTCTGAGTATGTCTCTCCTCACCCCTTGGCTCAGGGTACAATTCCGGACTTCCCAACCACCTGAATCATAGTAAAGGTGAAAATCGAGGTGGTAAGATATATCTAGACTCAGGGCCCTCACCATAATTGTGCTGTCCAGGCCACTCCTCTCTCCCCCACAACCGACTCCTAGATTCTCAGCAGACTGCTGAGAGCATGTGGATCCTTTGAGGACTAGATTTACTCAGAGTATGCTTAGAATAATTAGCAATAGGCAAGCATCCAGCCAGCCTGCCATGGAGGGCAAAACACTGGCCTGGTGTGATTTGCCTTCGTTAAGCTATCCCAGGGTTCTATTGCCCAACTGCACCAAGGGTCATAGAATACCACCTTATTCCTTGCCAGGGGGCCAAGTTCTATGTTGCCTGGGCAGTGAAGACAATTCCATTTTCTAATTAAATATTATTTGCAGGCCACCATTATATTTTTGCATGTGTATTCATGAGAGATATTGGTCTCTCATTTTCCTTTCTTGTAGTGTTTTTATCTGGTTTTTGTATTAGGGTAATGCTGGTCTCATAGGATGAGTTAGGAAGTGTTCCCTGTACTTCTATTTTCTAGAAGAGATTATGGAGAATTGGTATCATTTCTTCCTTCAGTTCACCAGTGAGCTCATCAGTGAAACCATGAGGGCTAGTACTTTTAAACTAGAAACTTAAACTTGTGGTCTGAGAACATACTTTGTATGATTCCTAGTCTTCTAAATTTGGTGGTATATTTTTGCTTTGCTTTGTTTTGCTGAAGAAGATTCGACCTGAGCTAACATCTGTTGACAATCTTACTCTTTTTGCTTGAGGAAGATTCACCCTGAGCTAGCATCTGTGCCAATCTTCCTCTATTTTGCATGTGGGTCACCATCACAGCATGACCACCGATGAATGGTGTAGCTCCATGCCCAGGAACTGAACCTGGGCTGCCAAAGCAGAGTGCGCCTAGCTTAACCACAGGCCACCAGGCTGGCCCCAGGAGGTATGTTTTATAGCTTGGAATTTGGTGTCTTGGAGGATGTAACTGTTTTCTACCTGGACTTGCTGTGCACTTCTTTTTTGTTTCCGTATTTCCTCTCTTTTTCTGTCTTTTCTGGTTTTAATTGCACATCTCATATGGTTCCAGTTTTTCACCTTTCTTAGCCTATCAATTATACCTCTTTTAAAAAATTTTAGTGGTTGCACAAGATTTTGAAATTTATATATGTAACTAGTCTAAAGCCACCTTCAAATAACACTATTCCACTCCACATGTAGTAGTGGTACTTTAAAACAGAATACTGTATTCCTAATTCCTTCCTCTCATCTCTTAGAATATTGCTGTCACTCATTTCATTTATCCATATGCTATAATCATCCAATACATTGTTACTACTACTATTTGAAACAATCATTTGTCTTTTAGATTAATTAAGAACAAGAAAAATGAAGTATATTATTTTACCTTCATTCATTCCTTTTCTGGTGCTCTTCCTTTCTTCACATAGATCTGAGTTTCTGCCCTATATCATTTCGTTATTTCTGAAGAATTCCTTGTAAGACTTATTGAAGATCAGTTCTGTGGGGGATGAATTCCTTCAGATTTTGTTTGTCTAGGAAAGTATTTTTCTTTCTTTTTTTAAAAATTTTTTATTTTACTGAGGTCATAATAGTTTATAACATTGTGAAACTTCAGTTGTACGTTATTACCTGTCAGTCACCATATAAATGTGTGGCTTTACCCTTTATGCCCACTCCCCAACCCTCTTACCCTCTGGTAACCACTAAACTATTCTCTTTGTCCATGTGTTAGTTTATCTTCCACATATAAGTGAAATCATACAGTGTTTATCTTTCTCTGTCTGGCTTATTTCACTTAACATAATACCCTCAAGGTCCATCCATGTTGTTGTGAATAAGATGACTTTGTCTTTTTTTTTTTCTTTTGAGGAAGAGTAGCCTGAACTAACATCCGCTGCCAATCCTCCTCTTTTTGCTGACAAAGATTGGCTCCGACTTAATATCTGTGCCCCTCTTCCTCCATTGTATATGTGGGATGCCTGCCACAGCATGGCTTGATAAGCAGTGCATAGGTGTGCTCCCAGGATCTGAACCAGAGAACTCCAGGCTGCCAAAGCAGAATGCACAAACTTAACCACTACACCACCAGGCCAACCCTGATGATTTTATCTTTTTTAATGGCTGAGTAGTACTCCATAGTACATATATATACGTCACATCTTCTTTATCCAATCATCAGTCGATGGGCACTTGGATTGCTTCCATGTCTTGGCTACTGTGAATAATGCTACAGTGAACATAAGCGTGCATAAGTCTCTTTGAATTGTTGATTTCAAGTTCTTTAGATAAATACCCAGTAGTGGGATAGCCGGGTCATATGGTATTTCTATTTTTAATTTTTTCAGAAATCTTCATATTGTTTTCCATAGTGGCTGCACCAGTTTGCATTCCCACTAGCAGTGTATGAGGGTTCCCTTTTCTCTACATCCTCCCCAACATTTGTTATTTTTTGTCTTGGTGATTATAGCCATTCTAACAGGTGTAAGGTGATATCTTAGTGTAGTTTTGGTTTGCATTTCCCAGATGATTAGTGATGTTGAACATCTTTTCATGTGTTTATTGGCCATCTGTATATCTTCTTTGGAAAAATGTCTCCTCAGATCTTCTGCCCGTTTTTTGATCGGGTTGTTTGTTTTTTTGTTGTTGAGTTGTGTGAGTTCTTTACATATTTTGGAGATTAACTCCTTGTCAGATATATGATTTGCAAATATTTTCTACTAGTTGGTGGGTTGTCTTTTCATTTTGTTCCTGGTTTCCTTTGCCTTGCGGAAGCTCTTTAGTCTGATGAAGTCCCACTTGTTTATTTTTACTTTTGTTTCCCTTGCCCGAATAGACATGCTATTCTTAAAGATCATTCTAAAACCAATGTCAACGAATGTACAGCCTATATTTTCTTTTAGGAGTTTTATGATTTCAGATCTTACCTTCAAGTCTTCGATACATTTTGATTTAATTTTTATGTATAGCAAAAGATAACAGTCTACTTTCATCCTTTTGCATGTGGCTGTCCAGTTTTCCCATCACCACTTATGAAGAGGCTTTCCTTTCTCCATTGTCTGTTCTTGGCATCTTTGTCAAAGATTAGTTGTCCATAGACATGTGGTTTTATTTCTGAACTTTCAATTCTGTTCCATTGATCTGTGTGTCTGTTTCTGTACCAGTACCATGCTGTTTTGATTACTATAGCTTTGTAATATATTTTGAAGTCAGGGATTGTGATGCCTCCAGCTTTGTTCTTTTTTCTCAGGGCTGCTTTAGCTATTTGGGGTCTTTAGTTGCTCCATATGAATTTTAGCATTCTTTGTTCTATTTCCATGAAGAATGACATTGGGATTCTGATTGGGATTGCATTGAATCTGTAGATTGCTTTAGGTAGTATGGACATTTTTACTGTATTTATTCTTCTAATCCATGTTCGTGGAATGTCTTTCCATTTCTTTATGTCATCATCGCTTTCTTTCAATGCCTTACAGTTTTCATTGTGTAGGTCTTTCACCTCCTTGGTTAAATTTATTCCTAGATGTTTTATTCTTTTTGTTCTGATTGTAAATGGGATTGTATTCTTGAGTTCTCTTTCTGTTAGTTATTAGAGTATAGAAATGCAACTGATTTTTCTAAGTTGGTTTTGTACCCTGCCACTTTGCTCTAGTTGTTGATTATTTCTAATAGTTTCCCAATGGATTCTGTATGATTTCCTATATATAAAATCATGTTGTCTGCAAATAGCGGGGGTTTCACTTCTTCATTGCCTATTTGGATTGTTTTTATTTCCTTTACTTGCCTAGGTGCTCCGGCCCTCCAGTACTATGTTGAATAAGAGTTGTGAGAGTGGGTGCCCTGTCTTGTTCCTGTTCTCAGAGGGATGGTTTTCAGTTGTTCCCTATTGATTGTGATGTTGGCTGTGGGTTTGTTATATATGGCCTTTATTATGTTGAGATACTTTCCTTCTATACCCATTTTATTCAGGGTTTTTATCATAAATGGATGTTGGATCTTGTCAAAAACTTCCTCTGCATCTGTTGAGACAATCGTGTTATTTATTCCTCATTTTGTTAATGTGGCGTATCACATTGATTGATTTGTGGATGTTGAACCATCCTTGCATCCCTGATATAAATCTCACTTGATTATGGGGTATGATCTTTTTAATGTATTGCTGTATTCCATTTGCCAATATTTTGTTGCATCTATGTTCATCGGTGACATTGGCCTGTAATTTTACTTCTTTGTGTTGTCCTTGTCTGGCTTTGGGATCAGGGTGATTTGGCCTCATAAAATGTGTTAGGAAGTGTTCCATCTTCTTAAACTTTTTGGAATAGTTTGAGAAGGATGGGTATGAAATCTTCTTTGAATGTTTGGTAGAATACTCCAGAAAAGTCATCTGGTTCTGGGCTTTTATTTTTTTGGAGGTTGTTGATTACTGTTTTAATTTCTTTACTTATGATTGGTCTATTCAGATTCTCTACTTCTTCTTGATTCAGTTTTGGGAGGTTGTATGAGTCTAAGAATTTATCAATTTCTCCTAGATTGTCCAATTTTTTGGCATATAGTTTTTCATATTATTATCGTATAATCCTTTGTATTTCTATGGTAACTTGTAATTTCTCCTCTTTCATTTCTAATTTCATTTATTTGAGCCTTCTCTCTTTTTTTCTTAGTCAGTCTGGCTAAGGATCTGTCAATTTTGTTTTATCTTCCCAAAGAACCAGCTCTTTGTTTCATTGATCCTTTCTACTGTTTTTTTGGTTTCAATTTCATGTGTTTTTGCTTTACTTTTATTATTTCCCTCCGTCTGCTAACTTTGGGCTTTGATTGTTCTTCTTTTTCTAATTCTTCAGGTGTAGTCTAAGATTGCTTATTTGAGATTTTTCTTGCTTGTTAAGGTGGACCTGTAGTGTTATGAATTTCCTTCTTTGGACCACTTTTTCTGCAGTCCATATGAGTTGGTATGGTGTATTTTCATTTTCATTTGTCTCTAGATGTTTTTTTATTTCTCCTTTAATTTCTTCAATGATCCATTGGTTGCTCAGTAGCATGTTGTTTAGTCTCCACATATTTGTCACTTTCCCAGCTTTTTTCCTGCAGCTGATTTCTAGTTTCATAGCATTATGATTGGAAAAGATGCTTGATGTGATTTCAATTTCCTTAAATTTAGCAAGGCTTGCCTTGTTTCCAAGCATATGGTATATCCTTGAGGATGCTCCATGTGAACTTGAGAAGAATGTGTATTCTGCTCTTTTTGAATGGAGTGTTCTATATATGAATATATATATATTTAGTGCATCTGGTCTAGTTTTTTGTTTGGTTCCACTATTTCCTTGTTGATTTTCTGTCTGGATGATCTGTTGATTAATGTAAGTGAGGCCTTATGGTCCCCTATTATCATTATGCTGTTGTTAATATCTCCTTTTATGTTTGTCAATAGTTGGTTTATGTACTTTGGTGCTCCTTTGTTGGGTGCATATATATTTATAAGTGTTACGTCCTTTTGGTGGAGTGTCCCTTTTATCATTATGTACTTCCTCTCTTTGTCTCTCATTGGTTTTTTTATCTTGAAGTCTACTTTGTCTGATATAAGTATGGCAACACCTGCTTTCTTTTGTTTGCGTTAGCTTGGAGTATCATCTTCATCCCTTCGTTCTGAGCCTGTATTTTTCTTTAGAGCTGAGATGTGTTTCCTGCTGGGTTTTGTTTTTGAATCCAGCCCACCACTCTGTGTCTTCTGATTGGAGAATTTAATCCATTTACATTTAGGGTGATTATTGATATATGACTGTTTAATGCTGCCATCTTATCACTCGCTTTCCAGTTGTTTGGTATTTCCCTTATTTCTCTTCCCGTGTATTTGAGACTACCAATTGAGTTTAGTAGTTCTCTAAGATAGTTTTCTTAGTTTTCTCTTTATTTATCATTTGTGTCTTTGTTCTAATTATTTGTTTAGTGGTTACTGTGACGTTTGTATAAAAAAATCTCATAGATGAGATAGTCCATTTTCTGATAGCCTCTTATTTTCTTAGTCTAAGCCAATTCCATTCCTTTCCTCTTCCTCTTATAAGTTATTGCACAATAATTTATTCCATTTTGTGTTGGGTGTGGTTAAAATGACAAGATTATATTTATTTTTGATGTTTTCTTTCCCTTTGTCTCTAATGTTATAATTAAGTGTTTGCTAACCTGGTCTGTTAAAGAGCTGCAATTTTATGACTTTGTCTGCCTATTTATCTCCTTGCTCAAGGCTTTGTAAACTCTTTCTTTGTTTTTTTCAGGTATGAAGCCCTTCTTGATCATTTCTTGTGGGAGAGGTCTTGTGGCAATGAACTCCTTTAGCTTTTGTTTATCTGGGAAACTTTTTATTTCTCTGTCACCTCTGAAGGACATTTTTGTTGGACTGAGTATTCTTGGCTGAAAGTTTTGGTCTTTCAGAATTTTGAATACATCATTCCACTCTCTCCTAGCCTATAAAGTTTCTGCTGAGAAATCTCCTGAAAGCCTAATAGGGGTTCCTTTATAAGTTATTTTCTTCTGCCTTGCTGCCCTTAATATTTTTTCTTTGTCATTGATTTTTGCCAGATTTACTAACGTATGCCTTGGAGAAGGTATTTTTACATTGATATAATTAGGAGTTTATTATCTTCTTTAACTTGTAAAACCAGCTCCTTCCCCAGGTTTGGGAAGTTCTCAGCTATTATTTCTTTGAACAAGCTTTCTGCTCTATTCTCCCTTTCTTCTCCCTCTGGAATACCCATAATCCTTATGTTGCATTTTCTAATTGAATCAGATATTTCTTGTAGAATTTTTTCATTTCTTTTTAGTCTTAGTTCTCTCTCATCCTCCATCTGAAACATTTCTATATTTCTGTCCTCAAAAATGCTAATTCTGTCCTCCATAATATCAGCTCTGTTATTTGGGGACTCCGGATTTTTCTTTATCTCATTCATTGTGTTTTTCATTTACAAAATTTCTGATTGGTTTTTCTTTATAGTTTCAATGTCTTTTGTGATGAATTCCCTCTGTTCATTAATTTTCTTCCTGATTTCATTGAACTGTCTATCTATGTTTTCTTGTAACTCACTGAGATGTTTTATGGCAGCTGTTTTAAATTCTCTGTCATTTGTATTGTAAATTTCTGTACCTTCAAGCTTGACGACTGAGTGCTTGTCTTTTTCCTTCTGGTCTGGAGTATTAATATATTTCTTCATACTGTTTGATGGCAAGGATTTGTGCCTTCACATAGTGACAGTATCTGGTTTCAGATTCCTGCTGCTGCTTGGAGGGGAGGGGTAAGGAGCTGTGTATCCTGAGCCTGCTGCAATCCATGGCATCTGTGCCTATCCTTAGAATCTATGCTGACAGTGCCTGTCTGCAATTTTCAGCTCATTCACTCACAACTGCTGCTTTGCTTACATATTTTCAGGCATTCTGGCCAACCAGTTGAGCTGGAGTGCCAAGTGGAAGCAGGGACACTTTCTTCCATGTGTACGATACCCAGAGCATTCTTACTCTGCCCTCAGTATGTGTTCTCCTGGGGTGCTGGCTTGATGACGACACCCCCGCAATAGCTTATCCACCTCTGTGTGGGGCTGTGAGGGAACTTGGAGAAAGAAGCTGTTCCTGCAGAGAGTCACCCCCCCACACACACTCTTTTCCCAGAGCCATGGTCAGTCCCATGACTTGGGTTGCTGCCAGGGAGGGAGTTGAGCTCCTCTTACCTCCTTGCACTTCCTCCTGGGGGGTCCAGCCCCTCCACCTTCAGATGTATGACTGTGTGGGCCTCTCTGAATTTGTGTTGTGTTATGTTGTGACATCTTTTGTGTCATGTGAATGTCCTCTGTTGGTTTATGAATATCCTTTTCATTGTATCTTATGAGGGAGAATATAAGGGAAGAGTTCACTCGGCCGTGATGCTGATGTCACCTCCTCTCTTTCACTTTTAAAGGATAATTTCACCGAATATAGAATTTTAGGTGGATTTTTTTGATGTTTTGCTTTTTCTTTACAACACTTTACATATTTCACTTTATTTTCTTCTTACCTGCATAGTTTCTGATGAGAAGCCCACTGTAATTCTTATCTTTGTTCCTCTATAGGTAATGTTCTCTCTGGCTTTTCAAGATTTTCTCTTTGTCTTTGGTTTTCTGCAGTTTGAATACATATATGCCCAGGTGGAGATTTCTCAGTATTTACCCTGCTTGCTATTCTCTGAACTTCTTGTATTTGTGGTTTGGTGTCTGTCATTAATTTTGGAAAATGTTTAGCCATTATTACTTCAAATTTTTTAAATTTTATTGTCTCATACTTTCCCCTTTTACCTCTCTTTCTATTATAAATGTCTTTGGTATATTCACTTGGCTTCAAGTTGACAATTATGCATAAACATATTCTTTTTTTTTTTAATATTGGCCCTGAGTTAACTTCTGTTGCCAGTCTTTTTTTGTTCTCTTCTTCTCCCTAAAGCCCTCCAGTACATAGTTGTATATTCTAGTTGTAGGTCCTTCTAGTTCTACTATGTGGGATGCTATCTCAGTGTGGCTTGATGAGCATGCTGGAACTGCACTCAGGATCATAACCAGTGAAACCCTGGGCCACCAAAGCAAGCATGTGAATTTAAGCACTCAGCCATGGGTCCTGCCCTAATATATTCTTTTAAAATACTTATAATATGATTTATGTTTCTTATCTTGTTGAAAATGGTTACAATGAAATATTAAATAGAAGTGATCATGGAATGGTTATGTTATCAATTTAGAAAGCATAAAGAATTTCTGCTTATCACTGCTGAAAAAAAGAGGTGTTAATTTTCAACTTTTAAATTTACAAAGGTACAAATATAATCAATTGAAGAGACAAAAATGGTTATTCAGCTTTTTTGGGAGGAAATAGGAGGAGGAGGTATTTTAGTACAATCAAGCTAAATCTTAATCATTCACAACAAAGAATAAATTGATAATATCCAGAATTATAAATAGTAATAGAAAGAATTTATTTAGAGGAAGAAAGATTATATAAATATAGCTTATTTTTCTGTTCTGACATCTCACAATTTCTCCTTTATTTCTTTCACGTGATTCCTTTCCATTTATTTGAGTTGTTTATTTGCGTTTACTTCAATCTTGACTCTACCTTAGTATCTTATTTTTTATTCTCTGGAAGGTTAAAAATAATTCAATAGCAACTCTGTAGATTACAAAAAAAAACCTATAGATAACCGAAAAAGCTACATGAATGTATTTTCTAAAGAACCTCGATGTAGCAACATAACAGTTTTAGCACAATACTTTGAGCAATTGTCAGTAAATTGGAGCTGGACTGCAAAATAAAGCCATTTGCCTTTCCTATGCTATGTTCTATCTGTAGGCAACTAAAAAAAAAAACCTATTATTTTTACTGGAATTTCAATGTCAACATGCCCGAAAGAATCCAATTCTGGCAATGGAACTACTATCTACCCAATCTTTCAACTTACAGTGTAAATTGATTCCATCACTTCTCTCAATCCATTTGTTCACAAAGTCCCAATAATATCACCTCTTAAATATTTTTGAGTCTCTCCCTCAATGGGTACTACCTTAAAACTAAGCCTTCTCTCTTGCCTCACCTATGAGAAAATTCCCAAACTGGTATGCTTGCCTGTAGTCTGCTCCTCTTTTAATCTTTCCTCTTTTTTTTCGGACAGAATCTTCATTTAAAAATAACAAATCTGAGTTTGTTTTTTCCTTCAGTGGCATTCTACCTATGTCATAAAGCCCAAACTCTGCTGAATGATAACTCATGATCTGGCCCATGTTCTGTTTTCCAGCCTCTTTCCAGATGCTGTTTTCTCAGACCAAATGTTCCAGCATGCCAAACAATTTCTATTTCCCAACCACAATGTGCTGTTTCATTCCCAGTGCTTTGCACATGAAGTCATCTTTACCTGAAATATTATCTCCCCATGCCATCTGCAAATGTCCAATAATGATATAAACTTTAAAATAGGTATACATATGCATCATACTAAACTAAGAAGGGATGAACAATGCATGTGACAAATTAAACTCTACAAAATAGTACTTTCCATTTTAGTTAACTCTGTGAAGTACTTGGCTCTCTTACATTTGGATGCTAAAAACCCTTCAATATAAAGTCTAAGTATATTCCACCTTGTCTTCTCCATCTCATCTCTAGGCTCATATATGAAACAATACCATTAAATAAATACATAACAGGACTATGAATTAGAATTGGAAAAATGTGTGTTTGAATACTAGCTTTCATGTTCACCAGTTCTATGATTCTTAAATTCAGTTTTCCAATCAAAAAATGAAGCTAATATTAGCACCTCATTCATAAGGTGTGGGAATGTTAAGTGAGATAATACATATATAGAGTGTATAGTGCCTGGTACAAAGTAGGAACCCTATAATATTGCTCAATATCAAGATACGCTATTTATTGCGATTTTTATTTTATTTTATCCCCAGTCTTTGAATGTGGCAAATTTGTGCTGCATTGACTGCCCTTGATGGCAACTCTTTCTATGCTAGATTTGGTCTTTAAACCAGCAACAACATCAAGCGTCTCCTGGAAGTTTATGAAAATGCAGATTCTTAGGCACGACCAGTATTCTGAATCAAAATTTGCATTTTGATAAGATCTCCAATGATTTGTATGCACATTAAAATTTGAGAAACACTAGCTTTTAGACCATGTGTCTTACAAACCTTCGACTTTGTTCGAATGTGTTGCACTTGGTAACAGTTACCACACTGAACTACTTACCACATGCTGTTCTGAAAAGCACTTTAGTTCAGTTGTAGTAAAGGTTTAAATATAACAAAATATTATCATCAAATATATCAAATATTGTATGTAGATTGCAGAAATCTTGGGAATATCAGTAGTGAAACTTTCCGTTTGCCACATTCATCATCATGTAGGATGCTAGGGCCACTCTGTGCTCCTGCTCTAGTTGCATATCCTTTATTCAGGTTTCGAAGCCTCCCAGATTTCTGAGATATCTAGTAATTTCACTCTTTCCAGACTCCTCGATCGACATTATATATGTCTTTTTTAACACATTACTTTCACATATCTCAAGACTTATTCTTGAAAATCATGCCTTTACTTTGTTTGAGACAAAATTTGCATACAGGCAAGTGCATCTTAAAAGTAAAATTCAGTGATGTGCAGGACTAAATCTAAATATTCTTAAAAAGACATTAACCTAACTTATTTTCAAAGTACATGTAAACAAACGAAGAGTCATTAAGGGATGCAATAATGTTGGCAAGAATCACCACATTATAATTATAAGTTGTGAATTGTAATTATAAAACATCCTTTTGGATCTACCATTGCAGAATTTATTCTCAATCCAGACACAGTTTACAATTAAGCTTACCTTGCATTATCTTGAAGAAAGCATGGTATTATTGAATAAAAGGTTGTAGCTAAGAGTTCTGAAAAATTTGAAGGCATTTATGCACTTTAAAAATACCCGTTTATCAGAGCTGGCCCAGTGGTGCAGCAGTTAAATTCGCACACTCTGCTTCGATGGCCCAGGTTTAGCTGGTTCAGATCCTGGGTGCAGACCTACGCACCGCTTATCAAGCTGTGCTGTGGCAGGCATCCCACATATAAAGTAGAGGAACATTGCTATGGATGTTAGCTCAGGGCCAATCTTCCGCAGCAAAAAAAAAAAAAGAGCAAGAGGATTGGTGGCAGATGTTAGCTGAGAGCTAATCTTCCCACTTATCTGTCATGCCTTGAAAAATTACTCACCAAATCAAGAGGCTTAAAGATTTTTACTACATAATAAAATTCCTTTTAAATGAAACACCCTTGAAACTATCATAGTAATATAGTTTTTTTCTAATCATTGTTGTAATTTAAATACTAACAATTTAAAGTAGTTTTCTTCAAATTATAACAATTCATTAAGGTTTTTGTATATGTGCCTTTTAATATTTCAGTCACACTATAGCATTTATAAAAGACATTTCTTTCTTTCTTTCTTTCTTTCTTTTTTGCTGAGGAAGATTCGCCCTGAGCTAACATCCACTGCCAATCTTCCTCTTTCTGTAATGTGAGCCACTGCCACAGCACGGCTACTGACAGACAAGTGGTGTAGGTCCATGCCCAGGGAAACAAACCTGGGCTGCCAAAGCAGAATATGCTGAACTTTAACCACTAGGCCACTGGGGCTGGCCCAAGACATTTTTTTCTTGTTCTTTGTTTTTTGCAGTGCAGATCTTTATACGGGAAGAGGCAGAAAATATGTTAGAGATTAAATTGTGCTCATGTATGGTATGTATTTCTTGTGACTTTTGTGATTAAAATTGTGCTTTGAGAGGCTTGTGTAGGATGAGAGACTGGGGAAAGATCATGGAAGATGGTCCGTATCACCTTTTTAAAATCACTTCAATTACCAGAATGGCACCTTCCATCAGAACTATGGTTTCCTGCAGCACCTGCAGCCTGGGGACAAACTGTTCTGGGTCAGCCAATTTTGGCGTGACCATCTTTGGAAGACTCCATAAGGATGTGCCTAAGGCTGTCACTGAGCATTCCACTTGCTTATTTCTCTCCTAGGTTCTACATCTGCATTATTTTGGTTTCAGGTCAATCAGTTCTCAATAACAGGGTAATGTTTTCTGGCTTCTTTGTAGCTTGCTGTCATTTATGTTTCTGAGATTAAAGCACAGAAGAAGTGGCTTTTCTCAGTGAGTGGCCTGTGTATGTTGGGGAGACGTAGGAGATAGGGGAAGCAAGCAGCCATGACTCAATTCATTTGAAACAATGCCAGATGAACTTGAACTCTGAGAATTTACTTAGGATGATGTGGGAAGATAATTTAGACCTGATCTTGGTCTAACAAGAATGAGAAGAGGGTGTTTGTTATAAACAGTAAGGCTTGCCATTCAGAAATGCCTCTTTAGGAACACTTCTATAGGAACTTGAGGAACTTTCCATTTGTGAGCACTTCTCTGAGACCCCTTAAAAATAGGCAAGCAAACATTTTTTAAAGAAATATAAGAATATGTTTCCAGAGAAAGCACTCAATACAAAGAGAATGTAAATGATAAAAATAATTTTAAGTTGTATCAAACATTTTGAAAAGAGTGCTTATTTGTCTATAAATTGATATTCTTAAACTGGTGGAATATTTTTTATCCTCAGACTTATATAATAAGTCTTGTAATACAATATTATATTACAATATGATATAAATGGTATACATATTTTCCTTTTTCTCTAACATAATATCTCCAGGGACAGACATAATTTTAAGTAACACATGACATTTGAGATTTAACCCTAAATGTGTGAATGCTTCTTTGACTATCAAAGCCTGGATTCTGATCTTAAGAGCAGAGAAAGCATATACAAGAAAAAGAAGAAATTTTTATAAAATTATTAAGGGAAAGGATTTATGTCCCCCCAAAAGAGTAAGTATTCACTATATGATAACGTTTAGAACTCCCCCCAGGGAAGTAAGTCTATATTATCCCAACAGGCAGACCTGCTACAGAGGTTGGAGACAGTGACCCCAAATGTTCTGCCCCTGAGACGTGAAGCAATGACATCAAGTATGGCTAACATATGTCCCATATTAGTTTCTTATTCCCAGTCAAATGAAATCATCTCCTCTAAATCCAAGACCCGTTCATGATAGAATAGTTTTTGCCAATCTCAGGAGCCTTAGGGCCTACATTTATCCAGATGTTTTGATTTTTCCAACAGATGCTTCTCAAAATTTTATTCCTATTTCAATTGCGGCTGCCATTGGAAGTGTTTCCTGAAGATCTCTGGCATATCCTTCTAAGAGTTTCATGGCACAACAGTCAGGCATCCAGGCCTTTCAGTTGTGCTAGTAACATACTCGCACAAAATGCGATGAAATATAGACTGATATAAAGCACCAGAGATGTGAACTATTTTAGTTATAAGAATGTGCGTATATTTATGAAATGTTCATGTGCTTATGTTAGCTCACCTCTGCATAGGTGGAATACCATAAAGAATTATAACAAATGCATATTGCAAAAGTATCAGTTATACATCTATGAATCTTTCATATTCCGAACGAGAAGTTTGGTTAAGGATCTCACTGCCCAGCCCACTGGACTTTTAATCATTTTCAGCTAGTATCTATTGGTGCTTATAGTCTATCAAAATAATCCTCAGTTTAGGTTTATTTGATGAAGGAAAGTTACCAGCAGCTCATTTTAAAATGTAACATTAATGCTTTTAGCATTTCCTCCTAGTGATATCTCAGGCCTGATACAGATAGAGAGTAATCGAATAATCTATTCTTCTCAGATTAGTTTTAAGTACGTTAAGATTTTGCTAATCTAGGCTACATATAATCATGCCCAGGTTTCTAGTTATCCTGGAATTGCTCATGTTTATAATGAAAATTCCAATCATGATATGAATGTTTTTCCCTTCCCAACTGTAGATAGTTTGTATTTTTTTCATTGTTTATAGAAAGCTCAATACTGATTTAGAACTAAGTATGTTTAAATGCTTTCAGCGGTATCAAAAAAATTACTAAGAAGAATCTTAACTTTTGAAAATTTCTAGCAAATATCAAATCACGTGAGATTTTTCTTACTTTTATAGGTCTTTTCAGAAGTGAAGGGCCACATGACCTTAGGATTAACGTAAGCTTCTGCCGTCCTGTTGCCCACTGTATTGCCAAGCAACGAGGATAATGCCTGGCACTTAGAAAGCGCTCAACTAATATCCGCTAAATGGCTGTAATATTAAATTAGTCTTTAAATTACTAACATAAAATCATGTTTAAAAGCAGGGTTTATAGAACTAAACTGCAATTTGGACACTGCACACATTTCTTCATCAATCCATTTGTTCAACTAATACGTATGTATGTATATATGTATTTGTCACATCCTTATTATAGACAAGCCAATCACAGTCTCTTCTCTCAAGGCCCTTATACTGTTTGAGGGGAGATAGAAAATACTCAAAGAAATCATCAAGCAAGAAAAGATTGGGTGATTAAAGTGCCTTATGATAGATAACGGGGGATAAATAGTGTGGGATCGGTAGTGACTCAGGGGCCACCTTGGTTGAGGGAGGAGGAGAGGCTTTTCTGAGAAAGTGATGTGAAACCAGTGGTTCTCAGGGTGCGTTTGGGGAGGGTGGTGATTTTGCCCCCAGGGGACATTTGGCAAAGTCTGGAGACATTTTTCTCATTACAACTTGGGGGAGTGGAGAGATGTGCTACTGACATCTAATAGATAGAGTCTGGGAATACATCTGAATATCCTATAAAGCACTGGAACCCTCCCCTACAACGAAAAATTAGCCAGACTGAAATGTTCATAGTGCAGAGACTGAGAAATCCTGCGCAAAGCTAAAATCAATCTGGCAAAAATTAATGAAGCTTGAGCTGCCTGCTGGAAGAGCATCCCAGGCAGAGGACACGGCAATAGCAAATATCCTAAAAGAAGAACATGCTTAATGTGCTTGGGGAATGGGAAGAAGTCTATCTTGAGAAAGTAGGAGAGGAGGACAGGAAGGAGGTGGACACGGCTGGCAGTAAGGGGTGTGCGTATATTATGAGCGCAACGGGAAGACAAGGGAGGCCCCTATCCTAGAGCAGAGCATGATCTTCCTGCATCTTTAAAATGTCACTTTGAACGCTACTTGGAGGAAAGAACACAGGCAGAGAGCCACAGAGTTAAGTCAAGAGAAGAAATCATGTCAAGAGAACAGACCACACTGGTCCCTTGTGGGGCATGCTGCTGAAACTGCAGGTATTTTGTGACAGAAACATTTCCGCTTTTTCATTTGCGTTACCTAGGGCCACCATATGCTGAGTTCAATCTAGCACTGAATACAGTGCTAAAAGTTGTACATACTTCATGTAATAGAACCTTTGTAACAATCCTGTGAGGAATATATTACTATCTCAACTAACGAATGAAAAGACTGAGGTCAAAAGAATATGAATAAGTTACCTATCATCACCCAGATAATAAATGGTGGAACTCAGATTCAAACTCATGCCTGCATTTCTTCATTCCATGTTCTAAAACACTATACTGTATGTGAACTTCTAAGGGAGTTAAGCATAGGCAAGAGTAATATATTGCATAGCAAGAAATCCTAGATTTGTTTAGATGACATTTTGGTCACAACCAAATGACACATAATAAGAATTTTTAGGGTTTTAGTTCTTTAATCAATCATACAGACACTGAGCAAATCTGTATTTTATGGTAATCATTGGGTCTTCAAGCTCTCCAGAAGTTTCCTTTTTTATGTATCTCGAGTAGTACAGGTATTGCTTTCAAGTAGCTGTTACTTTTGATAGCACATCTTTGATCGCTTTTGCTCCCCCAATATTACCTCTCAGTTGGCCATCCCTTTAAGTAGCTACAGCTCATTGGAATGGTCTGCCCTTTGTGAGTACAAAATAGAGCTTGATCCTGACAGTGCCTCATTTCCAGGTTTGAATAATTACAAGAAGTTCCCCTAGGAACAGGGAAGGGAGAATCAGAGGAAGCCCGCCCACTGCCATACATAAAATGTTATTTTTTCTTGTTAAATAAGAAGGAGTCAGTATCTTCTGACCATCTTTTATCTCCAGATATTACCCTTGCCATCCCTGAACACCATCTTGCTCTCCGTACACCAACTGTACCTTACCCTTTTTTTAGGATAGCTTTCATGGCTTTTATTTTATTTATGTTCATGAGTCTTATTCCCAGTGTCTGTGCGACCTGGCCAGCATTTATGCATTTGTTGAGATCCTATTTCACCATGTCTGCCTGAAGTTCTAATAAGTAAACAGGAATCCTAGTGGCCTCCTGATATTAAAAATTGCTAGCAAGATGTATGAAAATTAGATCCTCTCTATGATCTGTATCTGACTAGTGATAACCCCTGAAAAATAGCATTTATGTTAAAATTGTTAGTCATTAAAATATAGGATAAGATTAGTCAATAAAATTCAATCACATTCCAACCCTTTCCATTTCTATAGCTGTTGATACTATGATAATAAATATTTTCATTGTTATTGAAGAAACCCATATGATGCAGGTGACTATAAATATTCTAGACACTATGAAATCTGTTTCTGATGTTGCCATATTTACTGCACATAAGATTTAAGGAAAGTCTCTAAAACTTACCCGATCTGTTTCCTCTTTTTGTTTTTGTTTTGAAACATATACCTAACTATACCACAGAGCTGTTGTGATCACTGAAAGAGATAACATAGTTGAAAGTGGCTTGAAAGCTACAAAAATAAAAACCAGATTATTCTCATATAAAGATGGAAAATATCTTCACATTTTCAGATGACCTATTTGCAGGTAAGTCAAAGCAAAGTGCATGCATTTGTAGATGCTATATATTTAACATTTGTGACATAAACACCATGCAGTCTGAAAAGACAAAAGAGATCACCTTCAACAATAAACATCCTCACCTAGCGGAGATCAAGTTCTATTCCAACTAGTTTGGCACCTGTGGTTATCTTTGTGTTTGATGGTGGCATTCTATTGTAAGCATCAAAGTTTTACAGGAATGAAGGAGGAAAAAAAAAATCAGACATTGGTTTACCTGACACTGCGGCATGTATAAATAAGCTAAACTCCCAGTCTCTAATAAAAAGGCTGATGCTTTGTTCTCAAAAGCATTCACGACAAAGTTCCTCGCTTTCTCCAATGCTGAAATGGATGGAGGATTGTGGAGGAAAATAAAGATTAAAGGCCTTTATTTCTATATTGTTAAATTATAGCAGTCTGAGCATATCGTTTGTTTGTCATTTAATTGAGAAGCTCATTCAATGGAAGCGGTGCCCAAATTCACCTTGACACCTGATTCGTCATGGAAGATAAAAACCTAACATTGTTTGGATCAGTTTTAAGAACCTGGCTAAAGAGGATTTCGGTCATATCTTTTTTGATCCTTCCCTGTTTGCAAAATTATACTTCACTATAGTTCAGTGAGTAATGATGATGACATCTGAAAGTTCTTCCCTAACAAACCTGATTATCTAGTGTTTCCCAAAGGAATCCCTTTGAAGTTGCATCATGTAGAGCGTGGCTAGCAAAGGTTAAACACATGAAGAAAATTCTTAACATTTTTGCAACTGGAAAAGACAACTTGATGCAAAATTTTGTACCAAGATCACTAAGACTAGAAAAGCAATGGAATCATTTGGTAACTCTTGTTGCTATTTTTTAAAAATGAAATTTCTTATTTCTTTATCTAATGCTGACAGAGTGCTAGGTAGCTTAGTTCTTCTGTCTTCACTTATCAAACTGTTGAATTCAATAGGTACAAATCCATTGCCTATGGAATGGTCGAGATTTTTGGACCTAGGCTTATGATACAACCTGGGAACGTGCCACTGTATCTCTTTAACACCTGCATTTATGTATTGTGGACCAACGGATTTAGCAAAGGCCATTTCAGTGCTGTAATTGATGGAGCTTGTCAGTGCCAGCTGCATAAGACATTATAAAATAATTATGACCCATCCTAATTTAGAGCTATCTGGCTTAGTGAATTTAGGTATGGCTAAAAGAATATGTTCCATAAAAGCACTTGCCAATTTATTTAAGACACTCAACTTACAGTGCCAGTTTTAAAGCATTTTAATATAGAGTATATAATAGAAACTTTTCAGTCATCCATGAGGTAACCGGTGGATGCAGAAACCTAGACTCAGAGAGTTGCAAAGTTATGAGCCTAGAAAAACATATAGCAGCAGTCACTCTTCCTGTTCGATTTAATTTCTGTAAGTTTGAGCTGTTTATTTTCCCTCAGAGTGTTATGACTGAGGATTTTTCTTTCTTAATATTTACCTCCACATAAAAACTGTACTTTCCTCTCCACCCCAATTGGGGCAACTTTTTTTTTTTTTTTTTTTTTTTTTTACGTTTCCATCCACATCTCCTTCCTCCCACTCCTTACTTTTGTCTCCCGGAGGCCATATCTGGAATGTCCTACTGAAACCCTGGAGTCCTGGGCTAGATTCAGCTGCAGTCTGGTCACACCCCTCATTAAGCATCAGTTTCTGCACTTAGGGGATGTGGCTAATAACCTCACCTCAGAGGGTTGTTGTGAGGGTGAAAGGAGTTAGCAAAAGTAGATACCTCACAGGTAGATTGCAGAAGGTTTGACAAAAATATCGCTCCTTACACTAACATGCAGAACTTACGTATCATTTAAATGTTACTTGCCAAAAGGTTTAGTTGCTTCTTATGTAAATATCCTACATTACCAGGTGGATTATAACGCTCAGAGATTGTACACATATTCCGCATCCTTCACCTGTCTAAAAAGGTATTTGTATACAGGAGATAAATAAATAAATGGATAGATGAATGGGTGAACGAATGAATATTCTCACTTTTAGTCTTCATCCTAACAGTGATTTCAATGTGGAAGACAATCGGTGCACGTTTATTGGTCCATCCATTTTAGGAAGAGAAATACAGAGACGAACTGTGTGTAGGAGCTACATGATCAAGTAAAAGAAGGTTCCTGTGGGGGCTGATGGGGGAAATGAATACCTGGGAAGATTTGGGATAATTTGAACCGAGTAGATATTTTAACCCTCTCACTTCACACTCTATTCCAGACAAATTAGCTGTTGAACCAATTTAAAACATCAGCAAAAACAATTCCCTAAATAACAGTCTCAACCAGGTTTTTCCTGGCCAAAAGTGTCTGCTTTTATATATCTTATAAATAGAGGAAAATTTTTAAAATTCAGCATTTCAAATTTGCAATGCAAATTCATATTCTCTTCAGTTTTATTTCCTCTTCATTTTACCTAAGACAGATTTATAGCCTGATTATTAATATAGTACAGAAACAGTAGGAAGAATCGTTTTTCTCCCTGAAAATACAAACTCAGGGTGCCTATGTGTTGGTTTTCCTTCCATCTATTGCATGCTTTGCATAAAGTCCCCTTTCTGTTGCCATTTAGGATGTTCCTGAGCCACCTTCCCCACCACCATCTGGTCAATTTGGCATTGTGGTCCCTTCTGTTACTGTCTTGCTCAATGTCTCATGGCAAATAAAATAAAATTAAAAAAAATAAACAAAACTGCAGCAGCAGCAACAACAAATAACACCATATCTTCCAAAGGTCAACAGAGAGGATTTTTTGCATTATCCACTGTTGAGGATAATCTTTGCTCCCGATCTCCTCCATTATTAGCGTACATAATTGAGAATTCCCTGCAGGTAACCTGACTTCTCTGCAAAAGAGCCATAAAAATCTCTGGCCCTTAAAGCAATTTCAATGAATGAAATTAATTAAGAAAAAGAATTTGAGGTCCTGGGATGGGAATCATTGCAAAGCGCTTTTAAATTATAGTGCCATGACTGGATATTGGAGTAAATTCTTTGATCTCCTTTCTCGTTAACAAGAGGATATGATATTTTAAAGGCAATCATTCCATTTTGAAGGTCTGCTGACATCACAAACCATCAGAGCACAGTATGGAAATAGGATACCCGCTTCTCTCTGCTTCCTCTTACTGATTTCATGCAATGACCTTGCAGTTATTAAATATGGACCAATTTGCACTCTCAGACCTCAGGCAACCTCTTTTTTAAGTGATCACTTACTCCCCAACATTTCTACTAAAATTTGATGCTTAAAGATCACTTAATGGAGGCAACCAATTTATCCCTGTCCTTTGGGTGGTCCCCTGAGGCAGTTTTTGCTGTTTCAATACAATTACGAAACGCTTCCAGGCTCTGTGAACTTGGTTATACAAGAAGGTTATGGCAACAAAGACTGTTTTCTTTGGAAAATTGTTACAAAGTGCTGACCTTCCTTAAGTATACAGCATTCTGAAAAGCCTAAAAGCCCAGATGCTTAGCACTGTGAGAGGCAGTGCCAAATTCTAGAACCAGAGGCATGAGTTAAAGTGCAAGATGCGCTAAACCAAGACAAGAAGGAGGAGAACTTTCTTACAGGAACACTTATTTCACGTCCTGTAGCCTGGATTCAAGCAAAATTCCTTTGTTGACTGGGAGTCTGTGTTCAGGAGAGTCTGACCAGGAACGGCTTTGAGTCTCATTCGTGAGCAGACGGAGCAAAGCCGGGACGTTGTGGAGGACCATAGTTAGAAGCAGGGGCATATTTGATGCCCATAAGGTCCCAGCAGCCTTCGTGTTAAATATGAAGAGCCTGATTCAAACAACTAAGTATACAAGCCAGGCAACACAACGGATAAATAAGACAAAAATCATTGGTCATCGCCTCAGCTTTTGTCCATCTTCATTATAGGACGTCCACATGGAAGTCACATATTATTTGCTGAAAAAGCCCTCTTTCCTAACCTTGCAGGCAGATGTGAGGGAGGGTGTTCCCTGGGGGCAAGGAGGGTTTGGGAGGGGCAGGGAGGTCAGTGAGAGTCTTCCTCTACGACAGAAGCAATTACTGTGACAGCCAGAGTCTCCCCCGCCCTCCCCCTCAAGGGCGAAACACTATGGGACGCACTTGACACTCTTCTCTAAATCCACAGGGATCTCCT
Organism: Equus przewalskii; assembly: GCF_037783145.1. Classification (NCBI taxonomy): domain Eukaryota; kingdom Metazoa; phylum Chordata; class Mammalia; order Perissodactyla; family Equidae; genus Equus; species Equus przewalskii. The sequence continues at coordinate 22,140,457 of NC_091850.1, forward strand.
ATTTCCACTCAGTTTACTTAGTTCTGTTCTGCCATGCAATGAGGACACATAAATGAATAAGACCATAGACCTCTCCTCGAGACCTGGGCTTTTCATAAAGCACCTTTGCAGAAACAAGTGGCCTGGGCAATGCTGCAAGCAACAACGTTAAGGCTAGAAAGTCAATATTTGTGGTGTAGAGACTTCACTATACATGGATTTTACTGGAGTTTTAAAATGTGTTCACGCTAGTTTAGCAAGTGGTTGTGGTGTAACGATAGGACTAGAACTACATCCTGCTAATGTTCCACACTTGACTTAACCATTCCCTTATTAATAGGCATTTACATTAATTTCCTTCTTCTATTTTTATCTTACATTTTATTTTGTATAGCATGAATTGCATCCTCCTCCACTGAGCATTTTTCTTGTGTGGAGTGTTTGTGGGTCGAACCACTAGGACAGGGATTATGGAGGCCAAGCACGTGACTACTTCCACGGTTCCTGGATATGTTTAGAGAGTCTAGTGTTAAAGAATAATAGAAAGAAAGTAAATTGATTCTCTTTTCAATTGCTTCAATTTCCTCTTATGTACAATTTTCTGTGTACAGAAAAACATAAAACAAACATTGGTAAGAGAGCACTACAATGTTACTAGCTCTGGTGATATCATCTACCTTCAAGAGAGGTCAGCTCGTATTGCAAAATAGATTGCTAACTAACTGTTTGTTACCCTGGAAAACTTGTGGAGAGATCACGGAGGATGATAATGAATAAATATCACCCTTATTGTCAAAAAGTGAGAGATTTTAACTTCTTTTAATTGGAAATCAAATAATTTGGTACTGACGCAAGGCATGATGTTAGAACATTCATAACAATTAGTTTTACTACATATCTGTTTACAAACGTATATATATCCCATAATAGTGATCACATTATATATATCTATCTCATATAATGATGGGTCTGGGATCCGCCGTAGCTCTTCTCCAGGCTGGGGTGGGCTGCAGGCCTCCTTTAGGATCCAAGCACAAGGACAGCTCCTACTGGGACATGCCAGCCTTGTGGCAGAGGGAAAGAGCAAGACCATCAGCTCTGCCCAGACACGGCACAGGCCCCAGGTCAATGGACAGGGATGGGTAACTCCATCCCTGGAGGTACAAGTGGTAACAGCGGGGTGTTTAACCTTTCCACTGCAAGGACAATAAAATATTTGGAAACAAAGATACAATCCAGCACACTTCATTTATTTCATTCAACAAATATACTTTGAGTCCATCCTGTGTAGTAGGCATTGTGCTGAAATTCAGAGATTTAACCCTGATCTGGAGAGATTTGTTTCCAACTTCAGGGATCCTACGTTCTAGAATGGTAAGTATACATTCAACCACTAAATTTGGTAAATAGCTATATAATTAAAATCATAATTGTGTTAGAATACAGTAAAGAAAATTAGAGAGGGCATGGTATTTGTTTTAAAGTATTTGAGAAATTGTCAATTAGAAGAGCTAAGAGACTAGGTCTATAGGCCCTTGAAAACAAAAGCAAGTGAAAACATAGACAGAATGTACTGGAAAATAAATGTGACTCAGTGTGAGGAGGAATTGTCAAAGAGTTCTAAAGGTGGGCTGGGATGCTGAAAGAGGAAGTGAGTTTCCTGTCAGTTTAAATGGTCACACCTTCCTCATATCATACAGGAGACTCAAGCTGCTGGGCAAGCAACCGAAATAGATATTTTTAAAGATCTTTCAACAATCTAACAATATATAAAAATGCACCATTTTTAAGTAAAATAATTTTCAATCAAGTTCTCCTTTTTTTTTTTTTTTAAAATAAAGCCATATCATGCCTTAGAGAGTCCAGGTCAAAATGAAGCTACCAGATTTTCTTGTATTGAAAACTATTTGGGGGAAAACTACCAGATTTCATTTTGAAATAAACATTGAATTTAATTTCTTTTCTATTTTCAGAGGATTCTAATCATTTCTGTACCTTTCTACCAAATAAGGATATATAAAATAGATTAGTAAACATGAACACTGTTTGTGAATGAAATGTGTTTATAGTTTGATGTTTTCAGTGATGTCTCCTGAACTTGCCAAGTGAAAATCTTCTCAGAATTTCTTTTCTCATCATGAGCGAGTGCCCTGAGAATCTGATGGACCCTGATTTCCTGCAGTAAATGAACATGTCCACACTTGACCTTTTGAGTGTGTAATGCAGGAATCAAACTCCATGTGATTCTATTATGCAGAGGCTGCTAAATGTGTCAAATGATGTGACCATTTTGTGACACAGGATGACTTCAACCACTGATAACCTGAGACTTACAGTGCTTATTTAATTTATGATCTATTGATTTTGCTTAAGCAATTATCCAAGACAGAGCCGAATAAGAACTCAGACACCCTCAGATTCTTGCCTAGTTTATCAAGAGGGATTTGCTAGTAGGATGTAATTATACACCATTATATCCTACTGCAAATACAAACATAATCTAAAGAGTTAAGTATCCCTGTACCTTCATTGGACCATGAAATCACCAATGACGTACATATATTGACAGCTTGTGGCCAAATTTGAAAGACTTCATTATTTGAAGATACCGTATACCATATACCATTTACAGATTCAGCTGGTTCTAATCGTGGTCCAGTCTTGCATTCTGTGAAGTGCTGAAATCACTGGAGACATACAGTGCAATAATGAGAGCAAACGTGGATTGCTCTCTCAATTATTGACTGGTCGGGCACTGGTCCAAGTATTAATGTCTATTAATCGCATTTGATTCTAATAACAATCCTATGCAGAAAGCACTATTAAATTCTCCGTTTGTACAGATGTGAATGCTAAGGCAGACAGAATTTAAATACCTGGCTGAAGGTTACACTCTTATGAGATGGAAGATTCTGGATAAAGTATAGTAAAAAGAATTTGGAGTTCCAGGTGAGAAAACCAGGTTTCATTTCCTTGCTGCCTTGCTTGCTACTTGTGATATGACAGGCAAGTCGTTGAAACTCTCTGACATAGCCTGGGTTAGAGGGAGACTTCCGCCAGCTTGCTCTTTCAAAACTTTTGAATTTTCATATACTTCTTAAAATTACCAAGTAAGCAAAAGTTCAAAAGCAGTATACTTCCTAAGGTCGATATTATAAAATAAAATCAATGACACAACTAAATTTCAAGTGTTTTTCCTTATGTTTTTGTGCTTTTTGAAAAAGTGCCCAGTGAATCACAAAGGTACCTCTGCAGAAGTGCTCTGTAAATTGGAAATCACCTTCCAGATGTCAGCTATTATTGCTATGACTATGACTGTGCTTTCTGTTTAGGGGTTTATGCTAATGAGACATGGTCAAATGTTTTAATCCCTTGGTATTTGAGTAAACATTTGCTGGTATAGTCTCAACTTCAGATTTTTGTGGATGATACCCTATATATGAACAGGAAGCGTTGTCAAGCATTTTTTGTTAACTAACTGATGTATTTCTATTTCTTCCAGGCAATCAAAATTCATCTGCCCCATTAAAGAGAAAGCTAGGAGATTGAACCAACGCCTCCTCAAAGCTTATATTCTGAATCACCTCCTCTGTCACCAGAACACAAGCTACTATTCTACGCAATCATTATCTTAGCGATTTGATTTCAGGATTTAATTTTGGAGTCAGGCAGACATGGAATTAAACATACTTTGGCTATACATGAGCTGTAGGATCTACACAAATTACTTAATCACCCCAACTTCCAATTTATTCATCTATAAGATAAGAAGAAGAACACTGAATTCTCATGGATTATTAGGACTTTGAATGAAAAAATAGTAATAAACTTTTAATATGATTCTTGGCAGTGTCATTACTCAAGAACATCATCCTTAAGGTATCAATATGACATTTTAATTACTCTTTTTTTTTCTGGTTGATTTTAGCACATCCCTTAAAAATGGTGTATAAACCCTCCAAGCTTCCAGAAACAGAAGATGAGAAGCCATAGCTACCAAGCTGCTCAGTGGATAATGCTGACAACAGACTATCAGGGTTTTACCTGGAAAATTTGGTTCACTTACTCACTTTAAAAAAATTGTTAGAAAATAAGTAGCAGAAAGCCATTGACAACATTTTATTCTAAATATATCTAGCCATGTTTGTAATATTTGGATCTCAGTTGAGTCATAGGCCTGAAATTTAAATTCTAGCAAATTTCACAAGAGTTTGCATTTATTTCGTGAAACTGAGCTTTTTCTCTAAGGAGAAAAACAAATGTGTAGAAAAATTCCACATAGATTCTAGGACTGATATAATTTCCTATAGAATGTACAAATGGAAATAGTGTTAACTAGCTAAATTCATGGGAACTCAGAAAGTGCTCTGCCAAATGCAAAATATTGAGTAATAGTGCAGTTCATTCCTCTTGCCCCTGAATTTTACAGCAGTCATCTTCAATGGGGACTGAACTTTAGAGTCACCTGGGGAGTTTCTTAACCTCCCCAGACCCAGACCACACCCAATACCCCTTGGAGCAGACATCAATGATTTTTTAAGTTCCCAAATGATTCCAATGTGTATGCATGGCTGAGAATCTGTTTTAAGACAGTTTCGTTCTTGGTTTTACCTCAAACCTGTTTTAGAATAAGCACATGAGGATAATATTTGTGAGAAACCAAGGTAAAGCACTTTTCAAGAAGAAAGTTCCTAATTGAATATTTTAGAATCAGCCCTTTCAGAAAAGCTTATGTAAAATTCTAAAGGCATTAATTTTTTTTTTAAGAAATAATCAGTGGATAGCAAGGTGATTTCAACACAAATTTCACATGATGTCAGCATCACCCCATGTCACTACTTTAAAAGATGACAAAATCATCTGCTTCCATTTTTCCACTGATAAAAACCGCATGTCAGAAGTGGGGCCTGATGACTTGAGCCTCATTTAGCCATAAACATGGGAAATGACAGGCAATCCTGATGGTTGTTTAAGAAAAGCCAAACAACTATGTGCAGCTTTCTTTGGCCTCCATGCAAATAAACAAGGATTCATTTGTGCTCAGTTGGTATCTGATGGTCCGTTTTGGATGCTCTCAAAATGTGAGCAGCACAACGTCCTGCAGCTGCCTCCAGTTAGCTCAGTTGGTTGGAGCACAGTAATAATGAGGCCAAGGTGTAGGTTTGGCCAGTCTGTATTCCTCTGCTCTGTGGCCACAGACTTTACCACTAGCCTCAGCCAGCTGTCCCCAAAATATGCACCCTTGGTCACAAAGTAGACTGCATGAGAAAGTACAGATGAATCAGTTCAGATCTATCACCCCTAGAAAAACAATTCAAAGCACATGCCCAACTGACTATAGATGCATTGCATCATCTTCATGCATGATGCATAGCATCATCTTCATGCATGATGCATAGCCATCATACTCCATCTCATTGTGATTTCATTGGCAGCCATTTCAGTACATTAAGAGAATGCAGCACCACTTTCTATGCTAATGGTCTACAGGCAGTTTACATGCTACATGGGCTGTGTACATGCTTTTAGAATATGATTATGAGTAGTAGTTATAATTATGTAGTAAATTTCACTGAAAACGCATTATACAAGAATAGAGGAGTGACAGACTATTCACCGAACTTGCTCTTTTTTCCTTCTCCCTTTTTTTTTTTTTTGAGGAAGATTAGCCTTCGGCTAACTACTGCCAATCCTCCTCTTTTTGCTGAGGCAGACTGGTCCTGAGCTAACATCCATGCCCATGTTCCTCTACTTTGTACGTGGGACGCCTACCACAGCATGGCTTTTGCCAAGAGATGCCGTGTCCACACCTGGGATCCGAACCAGTGAACCCCAGGCTGCCGAGAAGCGGAATGTGCAAACTTAACTGCTCCGCCACCTGGCCGGCCCCTACTTCTCCCTTTTGTTTACCTGTAGAGGTGAAATGGTTCCAAGACCACATTCCACAAATGAGTCTTGAATTATCTACCAGTGGTAAGCTCAGGAATTTTATCTCCTTAGATCATGATTTTGGTGTGTGTCTTCTTTCATTTTTATGGTTCTCTCTTCACTTTGGCACCTTAGCATTTTGCTAAGTTTAATCATGTGTTGGAGCAACTCAGCTCTTATATTATGGAATTCTCACAAAGCCAATTACATTATAGCTGAGGAATTTGCTAGTACTCAGGGTACAGATTATACTGGTTTACTGGTATTGTTGTAAAAGCCACTTTACGTTAACATTTTCATATCATATAAACTACATGATCAGTGCTCCAGAGGGATATAATCTGGTTTATTCCCAGAGAAGGGAAGAACGAGCAGACAATTTTTAAGACATTACTTCCAGCTGTAATCCACACTGATTTCTAAAGAACTTCAATAAACACAGACATAAACGCACACACACATCTATTTCTAATATAATTTAAGAAAGAAGATTTATGGTGATCTGGATAATACTCCAAAAAACAAGTGAAAAACTTATGTTTTATATTTTTTGTTATGCGAGCATATTGGTTCACATTCACAAATTTCCATAATAAAATTCATATCACCAACAAAAAGGAGATTGAATCATTATTATCCATAATTCTACATTAAGAGATAATGACCTTTTTATGGACCTTAACTATAAAAGGAATTGGGTCTTATTTGTTTTGCCGTTTTCCAGAATTTCATTTGTAAAAGATGAGGAAATCCAATTAGGCAGCCTGTTTGTTATTATGCCTGTTTTCCAAAGTTGCCTCTCCACTGAACTTTGCAATTTGGTTTTAATGGGACAAATGCTAGCAACATTAAACTGAAAGATGAGACTATGTGGTGAAAAGTAAGTTTGTGGCTTGGTATATAACTTTAAAATAGCATGCATATAAAATATTTTAAGACTGGTAAAATTTTAAGTCATGGCAAACACAATCAGCTTATCAGAAATGTATTCCCCTTGGTTCAACTTGTAATCTCTTATAGACCCACTTTCATTATTTTCATTTCTCTGAGCAAAATGTTATTGAGCGTCTAAGACATACAATCATTCTGTCATGTGTGGGAAATACAAGTCAATCATGATAAGGTCTCTTCTCTCCATAAGTAGCAATACCCAATGTAAAACAAAATGCAACTTAGCATGCTGAGTTCTACAATAAATGTACAGGGGACAACAGTGCCCCCGGAAGTACTATTGGTCCTGTTACGGAGGTGGAGAAAAGCCCCACAAGCATGACACTTGAGCTATAACTTCTAAGAATGAGTTGTAGGTAGGTATTGAGAACTAGAGTCAAAACTGTACAGTGGTTCAGAGCCAAGACTGTGGATTTGCAAACCTGGATTCAACTCTTGGCTCTTCTATACTTCCTCGCTAGATACTGTCTTTCCATCTTTGCTCTGTTGTCACTCATTCTTCCAAAGAAGTGTTCTTTATAACTCTGTTTTCAATGATCACATATTCACAAATCTACATCTCCAACCAAGATCCCTTTGCTGAACTCCACAGCCATACATCCAACTACTCATTACACATTGCCACTTAAATATCCCTTAGGCAATTCAAGTCTAACGTGTCCAAAACTGAAGTTATCGTCATTTCCCAATACACCTGATTATTTTTCTTTTCTTTTCCTCCTTTTCCTTCACTTGATAAATGAGTCTACCATACAACCAATCACTTAAGCAGGAGACCTGGGACTATTCCAGTAGTTTTCCTTCTTTATTCCTTACCACAGCTCTACTCTCTAGATTCTGTCTACACTCGTCTATCTAATTCTTAGCATTTAAACCTTAGTTGAGATTTGGGGTGGGGAGATAAATTGTTGCAATATCCTCCACTGTTCCTCTACTTTTTTTCCCCACTTCTCAAATTTTCTTTGTTACCTTGTGTGGATATCTACAATAGCATCTGTAGATATGCAGACAAGTTTGCTGCCTCTGGACTGCCCTCAACTCTAGTATCTCCTCTTCACTACTTCCAGAGTTACCTGTGTAAAACATCAATTTTATCATGTCACTCTTCAGCTCACAATCCTTCCTATGTCCTTCCAGGTGAAAGTTAAACTACTTTCCAAGGCCTATCTTAATTTTGCCCCAACCTCTTCTCCAGCTTTGTCTCTTTATTACTCTTCTACTAAACATCTTCACCCCAGCAAGGTAGAATTAGTTACATTTCTCTAAATAAACCAGTCTCTTGCATTCTTGCCCTCTCTGTCTGTCAGTCTGCCTGCCTCTCTCTCCCTCTCTGTCTCTCAGACAGACACACACACACTCAGAAACACACAAACACATCCACTACATATTTCTGCACCTGTTGTTCCCTCTAAGTGCACTGCACCTGCTATTTTCTCTAAGTACAATATCCTTCCCACAACCTTCTAAATGTGATTAACTCTTCTTTGACCTTCAACACACAGGTCAGTTTTCTGGGAAGCCTTTCTTGTTGGCTTCTGTCCTTTCCTCTTTGAATCAACTGAACCAAGTTCCCCTTCTGCAGTTCATACTTGACTGTAATTATTTCCTTTTCTAATTTCTCTACCAGACTGCAAGCAATTTAAATGCATCACTGGTCTAAATATCTACAGCAATAAACACTGTACTTAGCACATTGCATCAACTTAATAAACATTTCCTGAAAAGAAGTTCAAGACAACTCACTTTAATTTCCCCAAGTGGACTCGGTGTCTCTCCGTAATATGACCTCTTCTCTTTCTAAGCCTCTTCCTTGGTTCATCTTCTCCCCATCATCTCTTGTCCAGTGCCACCAGATATTCCTCCTAAACAATATTTCTCTTCTGCAAAGCCTCTATCATTTACCCTTTGGCAGAGTTTCTCAGATGGGGATGTTTTTGCCCCCTAGGAGACACTTGGAAATACCTAGAGACATTTCTGATTGTCACAACTAGGATGGAAGGGGTGGCATCCAGTGGATAAAGATCAGGGATGCTAGTAAACATCCTACGCTGCAGGGGGACATCTCTCCCCAACAAAGAATTATCAGGTCCAAAATGTCAGTAAGCGCCAAGGTTGAGAAACACTGGTCTATAGTAGATGAACCAACATGTCAGCTCTCAATCTGCATGTCTATGAAACATGCCCTCAAGTAATATGGAAAATACGGGGACTAAAACTTACTACAGCTGGCCAGCTGCCTATCTGCTAGGCTGTAAAAAACAGAGCTAGCACATTGGCCTCAGACTTCAGGATAATCTTGTATGGTCTAGAAGGAAGAACCACAAAATGGGCACTGGCAGGACACAGCACAGAAAGGGCAGATGTCACATAGGCAAAGTACAGAGAACTGCTGCTCTTGACTTTGCAGCCACACCCCAATGGGGCTTCCCATAATAATGTCTTTGACCACAGACAGAAAGGGGTTTCAAATGTTTGCTATACATGAAACAATGACTGTGGCAGGAAGGAATTAATACATCTCCATGACTGTCTCACCAGCGAGCAACTCAGGCACTGTCGAAAATGATGCCAATAGTCTCAGGAATGTAGTTAGAACTGATTTGCTATCATCTCTGTAATTCAAAATTTACTATAGAATTCAGAACCCATGGGATTTTTTGATCTGACTCTGTTTCTCCCTCACCCCCCCTCTTTTTGCTGAAATGGTTTTAAAGTAAAGGGTAGTAATGAGGGGCGAAAAACATTAGATTTCATTTTTTAATTTCGCTTCAGCCAACATGAATTTAGTAGTAAATTGGACCACAGGTTTACATGTTAAGTAGCCAGATATTACATTTGGCCTGATTTCTTATGGAGGAAAGAAGGGATTCACTGCTTTTACTTACAGACAGGCAGTGGTGGGCAGCCTGTTCAAAGCTGTGAAAATCATACTCAAGTAATAACCAAGGCATTAGGATATTGTAATAATATAGATGTTTTTTCTTGGAATAGTGTGGTTGTCAAAATTCACACTGCTAAAAAATTGGCAAATGACGTTGTGGGGCAAGCAATGTTACTCTGCAGAAGATTAAGCCTCTTGGGGCTTTTCCAGAGCACCAATTTAATAACATGTGCTTTAAATTTCTATACGTTGTGTTTCCCTGGAAACTAGAAATACTCTAGATTTAACATAAACTGACCCTGTTTGTAGCTTATTTTATTTTTAACAACTCTCAGATAGTCTTTGATTTCAAACAGAATTTTGAAGGTTTTTTTCATTTTTCTGAATGACAATGAGTTACAACATAACTTTTTAAAAACAGTTTCAAAAAGTTAAACTTCATTAATTCAACTTGCTTCACTTCCGAACTTGTGCTAATTTGGAAATCATCCATATATCTAGGTAAACCTTATGTCAGGGGAGCCTCCGAAATGGAAGGATTTAGTTATTTGAACCCCATCTCAAAAGCTAAAAAATATCCATCAACCAATAGTTTGCTGCTTGTCCATTTACAAGAATCCAAGTGACAAGATACCAAAAGGAAAATTGTAAGAACAAAAAACAAGCAGCGCCATCTAATACCAAAAATGGAACAGACCTACAACCTCATCTTGAAGTTCCCAAGTGTTTTTTGATATCAGTCAAAAATCTGTGGCTAACTATGCTTCTTCCTCCTGTTAGCAATTTTTCTGGCAAATGTTGATTTCTCATCATGATGGTACTGCCACTCTCCCCCTCCCCTTCCTCCACTGCCACGTGCTCACATGCCATTGATGGGCTGTCTGCCTGCATTGCCTATGATTTTCAGACACTGATAATGCCTTCTGAAGGGGCCATGTGTTTCCACCAACTGCCTTCTCTGTACCCAACAGAGAACTTCCCAGACTTCCTTGGTGCTACCAAAGAGGAAGCTTTGGAGTTCTTATTGAACTAGCTAAATATAGCTCTTTCAATAGACTCTGTCTTTTTCCTTGGAAGAAAGAAATATCTTCCAAAGATTATTGCCTTATTTCCTTTATTGTCTCGATATGAGCAAGGCCAGACTTTCCATAGTTCAGAGGGTTGGATATATGATTTTCCTTAAATGGTCACATTTTGCAACCCTCTAGAGCTCTCCATAACAACTTGCTTAGAATATACAGTGTCGCTCAAAGGAAAAAGTCAAACTCAGCTTTTGCAAGTGATCCTAGGCTTTAGATTATTCCCAAAGGCACTTAGATATATTATGTAAATTGAGTTTCTATGTACACAGCTAGCAAGAGTTAAATATATATGAAATTGTCAACAGTGAGTTTCTAAATATTTTTTCTAGTATGAATTCAAGGTCTCATAAGTCCTTGAGGATAAAATCAATAGCATATTCAAAATTAGGATAAAAGAAATCTTTCATCTTTCCACAAAACTTCCATTTCAGCATCCCACAAAAGATTATTGACTTTGCTTTGTAGATTTTGTTACACCTTATTCTGTAACAAAGACCAACTCTAAATTGAAATTCTGTCATATACCTTTACTTAAGCAAATCATTTGAGTTAAACTAATTCATATCCACCATTATTGTCAATTAATCAGATTTCACTCTTGTCTGTAATGATTAAATCTAATTCCCAGTAAAAGAGGGCTAGAGAAAGGCTCAGCCAGGCAGTTCACAGATCAGGATAGACTGTGTGACTCTACCATGTATGTTTATGGGAGATACAAATGATAGCCAGTCCATGATTACGGAGGAAGAAGTGAATTTATATGTCAAACCATGCCCAGGTAGATTATGTCCCACAGGAACACCTAGGCCAAATCCAAGATGCAAAACAGGAGCATTGATTCAGGAAACTGAGAGCAGAGGTTAAATTATGAAGCAATGCGATGTCTAGACAACTAAGGATATTAAGAAAAGGGGTAAGAGTTTACATATATCCAGCGTAGCAGTAGCTAAGTGAGTGAGAATCTATGAAATAACACAAGAAAGTTAGACATGAGCCAAATAACCACAATAATAAATTTTAGTTTTATTCCAAGTAAATGGAAGTCATAATTCTTTTAATTAAGAGACTAACATGATCTGGCTTACAATTTTAATAGGACTTTCTGTTTCCAGTGTAGAAAACAAATTGGGGAGGGGGGACATGATTATAAGCATGAAGATATGCACACCAGTTGTCCAGATGAGAAATAATAGTTGTTTGGACTAGAACAGTGGCAGTGGAAATAAGTGGAGAAAAACTCATGGATTTGAGATATATTTTGGATGTAGATACAAAAGAACTTGCTGAAAGGCTAGTGGATTTGATGAAAGATGGTGAGAGAAGAGGAAGACTCGCTTTTCTGGCTTGCTCACTTGAATACATGGTGATGGCATTAACTGAGATGCGGGTAATTGGATGAGAAACAGATTTTGTAGGTTAGTGTATTTTGGATATGATAACTTTGAGTCATTCATCAAATAGACAGTTGTATATATAAAAATGGAGTTCAATGAATGATCTGGCCTAGCAATATCAACATAAGACAGGAAAACCGTCAGTATTTGATTGTGTTTAAAGTTAAGAAGCTGGATGATATCACCTAGGGAGAGAGTATAGATGAAAAAAGACTAGAACTTGGGAAAGAAGATTGAGGAACTCCATAAAAAGTTAAAGTTGAAGTAGATATAGGAGGAGTAAGATAAATTGCAAGAGAGATGGAAAGAAGCCTGGGATACAAAAAAAAACCAAAAAAAAACAGAACTCAATGGTGTTGAGGATGACAAAAAAGATAATGTTTTAAGGAGTTGACTTTAAGTAGTTGACTATGTGTAACAAAAATCAAGGGAGATGAAGACTGAGATATGTTCATTAGAATTGGTAACAGGGTGATTTTGGTAACCTTGAGAAGAGAAATTTCAGTGGTGGCAGAAATGAAAGTAAAAGTAAAATGGGTCAGAATCTGAATGGGAGGTGAGGAAGTGAATATTACATGTGTAGACCATTTATTTAAGAGACTTGGCTCTGAAGCTAAGCAGACTAACAGACAGTAACTAGAGGGAAAAATGGCATTAAAGGGAAGTTTTTTAAGGATAGAGCACAATGAAATGTTTTAAATACTGTCGGGAATAATCCAATAGAAAGGAAAGCAATGTTGACGATGTAGAAAATATAAGAGATGAATATAGGGGCCAAATTCTTGAGAAGGCAAGAAGGGTTGAGAGCCACAGCCAATGGAGAGGACTCATTTGACAGGAGCAGGGATATTTCTTCTGTTGACTCGAAGGAGGACTTCTGCTGCTTCCATACACCTTCAAGCAGAGAAATAGTTAGTGTTGTGAAAATAAGATAGTTTCCCTCTGCTACAAGTTGTTGAATTAATTTAAAATAAATGATGATATCTTTAAAAAACATACAGTGGAATACCACTCAGCCATAAAAAAGACAAAATTGTGCCATTTGTGACAATATGGATGAACCTTGAGGGTATTATGCTAAGTGAAATAAGCCAGACAGAGAAAGGCAAGCACCATATGATTTCACTCAAATGTGGAAGATAAACACATGGATAAGAAGAACAGATTGTGGTTGCCAGAGGGGAAGGGGGTTGGGGGAAGTTGAAAGGGGTAAAGGGGCACATATGTATGGTGCCAGACAAAAATCAGACTATTGGTGGTGAGCAAGATGCAGTCTATACAGAAACTGATATATAATTATTTACACCTGAAATTTACACAATGTTATAAGCCAACATTACCTCAATAAAATAATATAAAAAATAAATGATGATATCTAGTTTGTCAATGAAGTACAGGAGTATAGAGATTATTAGTTGAGTATGTATACATGTTTGTCTGGGGAGGGGTTTGACGAAAAAAGGAGAAGGTATGAAATTGTTTGCTTGGAAAGGGAGAGTAAATTTACTGGGGAAAGTTAGCAATCTAAAGTATCCTTTTAAATTTGCAAGTGCTAATTTAAAATAAAATAAGTTAATCCATTTATATTATTTTACTTCACAATACTCACAAATATAAAGAAGGCAGAAAATTGGATCCAAAGAGAGTTAGAGTGTTCCAGGTAAGTGAACTTAGTGCATTCACAAGTGAATATTACAATAACGGGTCATGGAATAGGACAAACGTGAAGACAGGAGCCAATGATGGCTAATGAAAAAGTGATGAAGTGAGTGGATTGGGTGAGAGGTTTTAATGTGGTGGAAGAATTGTTTCAGTGAGCTGGAAGAAAGTAGTGATCAGATTGGGAAATACTTGAAATTGGTAATTCTAATATGGTGCAGTTACTAGTGATAATGTGATCCAGGGCATGGCTTTGGGAGTGAGTTGGCTACGGCTACTGTAATGAAAGATCACAGCATATGAGGCAGGTAGGGAAATGATTTACTGGTGCTGAATGTCTCACTCCTTTGGATGCTAAGATCATCAGGAATATGACAAGGCTGGAGGTACAGAGGAGTATGCGGGCCGTCAGTGAATGAGAGAGAGTGACCAAGAGGCCTAGAGAACAGTCATATGAGGAGTGTTGGATGAAATGAAAGTTGAAAGACCTGAAGTTTTGGAAGAAGGAAATGAAATGGTTTCAAAGCAGCAATGGGCAGCAAGGGATCACCTAACACAATACCTGGTCCTAGGGAGGTAAGAAGTAAACAGAGCAAATAGGCTTCATTTGAGAAGTCCTTGGGGTAAGTAGCTTAATCTCATTTAGTCAAGGCAAAAAGAAGACATAACAGTTTGGAAGAGAATGAAGACATAGGAAATGTGTTGATCACAGATGCAGTGTTTCAGGAAGCATAGGAAAAGTGTCTGGGAGGGAGAGGAAGGCTGGAGGATGTGTCAGAATTGAGGATGACAATGGCTGCATTAGACTAAGAAACCTCAAGTCAATGTACACCCTGCAAGGTGCTGCCACAGGAGGACCAAGATGTGAGACATAACACTGTTAGTTCTGATAGAGTCCTAGAATATACTGATGCCACTCCAGTTACGTAGGCGTGGAATTGGGTATCTCTACAGTTTCATCACTGGTGCCCTCCCAAGACTATTGATTCTTCTCAGGAAACTTAAATCTCTGAACAGCAAATGGTAGTGCTAAGAAGAATAGCACAGTCAGTAATCCATGAGTTCATCAGATGTTCTAGTCATAGCACAGCCTCATTTTCCACTCTAATGCAGATATCTTTTTACTCATCTGATATCAGGTCAGACATCCTATCTCAATGAACTATACATCTTCCAATTTGTGGCACGAGACGTAGGTAGAAACCAATTTCATTGAGGCTGTGGCTTGCAGGCAGCAAAGGATTTTATGACAAATGGTTGACTCATACAAGCGCTCAGGAAAATTTCATATCTCTGGTCAGAAATTTCTCTTTTGTTTACTTTAACACAGAGTCAGAATGTCTCTTCACTTGAATCAGCAGCAAAGAGAAACCGACATCAAACCACGTAGAAGGTACTGTTTGAACTGGGTCTTAAAACATGAAAAAGAGCTCTGAAAATATAAGGGAAGGCAGACTCAGTGTTTGCAAACTTATGGGTGCCTGAAAAAAATATGATATATTCAGAAACAAACTGTAAAGTTCAGTGTGGTCATAGTGAGGGATCTGTGTGTGTGTCTATGTATGTGTGTTGGGAAATAGGAAAGATATGCGGAGACAAGAGTTACCAGACCAAAAATGAATTCTCTTAGGTTACTTCTATCAAGTCAACTGGTTTGACTTTGTAAAAAACCAGCTCATCATCTGATTATACTGACAAGTTGAGTGAATTAGAATGGTAAAACTAATTAAGAATAAAGACGTAAACATAATTGGACTAACTCATATTATGTCTCCTTTACTTAGCTTTACTTTTTTTATGGAAAAAAAAAAGAAAGCGACACATTCTGCTTCTTTTCAGTTTTTTGCAATTTGTACTATACTTCTTGGCTTTAGCCTTGACGTGTAAGATTAGAGATCTGAGCTGGGTAAATCTCTACAATCTACGCAACTGTTTTTACTGAGTTGAGTGGTCTGTTCAAATACACACATACACATTTTTAATTACACATGTATTGTTAATAAAACCAGTTATTTAACCTCTTATTTTGGTAAAATTCCTCTAATTGAATTACCTAGGTCATTATCTGAGATAATGGGTAATGAAATTAGGACAAGTTTTACAAAAGAAATCTCAAATACTTCGACCTTTGATTTTCACAAGTTTGGATAATTTATGCTTTGATTTTTTACCATAGAGGTGTTTTAGAGTGCCACTAAAGAACTACCAAACACCTTCATATTTACTTCCTTCTTACTCGTGTTTTTTAGTACATTAAAAATTAGTGATTCTAACATTTTAAAATATTTAAGACCTAAATTTAACGTTAAAATAAGAAAGATTTCTTTAGAATTGAGTAGACATATTTAAACAGTAGTGGTTTTTTTCTCTCAAAATGTAAGTAAAACATGTATCTAAAATTATATCAAGAATTCTAAACTTTCTCATTTTTCTGTGAAGAAATGGCACACTAACATGGTCTTAAAAATAATTCTGGAAACTCGGTTTTCTAAACAACTCCAGCATAGCTGAAAAAGCAGAAGCATGAGATCTGAGACGCGATAGGAAAATACGATGGAAAAGCACGATGCATTTGAAGGCTGTGGTTGTGAGTAGATTTGTGACAGGAGAAGGTGAAAAATCAGGGCCTCATGCCAACAAAACTTGCAAAATAGACCCAAATTTAGGACAAGAGGCAAAGATGGAACCTAGGGCAGTCCTGTGCTCACTCCCTCCCAGCAACCCAAATGCCAAAGGACCACAAATGAACAGAGCACACACTCCTATTGGCTGGCCTTGTGGCTGGGGAGAAGGTTACTTAACCCTCCAAGCACCTCTATTCTTATGCCTATAAATGAGAAAATAACACAACCTGATTTTTTAGTAAAATGTGAAGAGTAAATAATATAATTCATTAAAGTGGATCCATGGTAAATGGCATGTAAATTCTCAGTACCTATTAGAGTACCTATTAGAGTTATAATATTATTATTGTTATTTTTATTACACAATGTGGGAGGGCAGCATCAAAGTGAGAAGGGATAGCAAGTCTATTCTTATGCAAATAAAGAAAAATAACTCTTCCTGTATTTGTTACAGCTACCTTAACAAAGTACCACAAACTGGGTAGCATAAGCAACAGAAACTTATTCTCACAGTTCTGATGACTAGAAGTCCGAGATCAAGGTGTTGGCATGGTTCTTTCCTTCTGAGGACCATGAGGAAGAATCTGCTCCATGCCTCACCCAAGCATCTCGTGGTTTGCTGGCAATCTTTGTGGTTCCTTGTCTGGTCTTGTAGTGGCACCACCCTGATCTCTGCTTTCATCTTCACATGTATTCTCCCGGTGTGTGTCTGTGTTCAAATATCCCATTTGTGTAAAGACACCAGTGATATTAGTTTGCGGCCCACCTTACTCCAGTATGACCTCATCTTAACTAATTATGTCTGCAAAGACTCTATTTCCAAATAAGGTCACGTTCTGAGGTCCTGGGGGTTAGAACTTCAACAAATGTATTTTGAGGAGACACAATTCAACCCATTACACCTCCCTTTAAAGCACTCTTTCTAGATGGTTCCATCTTCTCATACAGTCCTTATTACATTCTATTCTTTGTACGGCTTCTTTCCATTTTCTAGTGGCCGGGTCTCCTTCCTTCTGGGATCATAGGTTACACCAATAAGGAAAAAAAAAAAATATATATATATATATATGGAATGAAACTGTTTTCTGAAACAGGGAAGCAGGAAACTGCTTTCATCAAAAGGTGGTGAGGCTCCATGCAAAGTCTAGGAGATAGAGAGTATCTACATTGTCCACATCATTGGTTCTTAACTTCTTTGAAAGTTTACTGAGCATTGCCTAGGTTTGGAGGCTAGAAGTACATTTAACATTCTACAATTATCAATTATTAAATAATTTACATTGACAGGGAGAGTTGTTGCTCTAGATCATCACTAACTAACAGAACTTTCTGGAATACTGGAGAGGTTTTCTATCTGCACTGTCTACTACAGTAGCTATTAGGCATTTGAAATATGGCTAGTGCCACTGAGGAACTGAATTAAGTTTTATTTCATCTCTATTAATTTAAATTTAAATTTCCACACATGTCTAGTAGACAGCTTTAAATGATTGTGAATATGGGCCTAATCAGTAATTTCATTTTATTGATCTGATCTAATGCAAAGGAATAGGATGACTTATGTGATTGAAAAAGGAAAGCCAGAAAACAAACGTACCAAGAGAAGGAAGAATAGAGAAAAACAAAGGAGATGATTTCAAGAAAACAGATAAAAAGAAAAAATCCAATGACTTTCAGAGATTTCTTGATAAAAATTAAAATTCTTATAATTTGGCTAAGGTCAGGGAATTCTCATGTTCTTTGTGATTCTTGGAATGATTCCTAATGATTAGGAAACCGCTGCCCTAGTAACAACAACTTAGTGCTTGGGCTCTACACAGGAAGTACTGTCCCAATCACACATGGAACCCCTGAAAAGAAAGTATTTACAGTCATTAGGATGCCCAAATGAGAGTCCGTTAGTTAGGGCACAGGATGACAGTACCTCCAACATGACCTCCTGGCTGGCTAGTAAGTTTAGGGTTCTCAGTTCAATTTGAAAAATTGAGTCTGGTCCTTATTCTTGGAGGGACTACCTGGGGTCCAATCCCAATATTCCAGAATAGGTCTATCACTCCTTTAGTTCTAATCATTACCCAGGAAGCAGTGGAGAGGAGATGATTCTTTTCAGAGGTCAGTAATATTCAGTGACAAAACTGTCTTATTCACGTGTGTGTACCAGGAAGAGGCGAGGGAGGTAGAACCTGATAATTTTTTAATATATTTTTGAGGAACCCTTTTTAATGCTTAATAATAGGTGATGCCTCTGGATGGTTGGAAGCATGGAAGGTACAACGAATATCACGACAGTCATCCCACTGTTGAGTGGCTTTTGCACTACAAGGTGCACAATTGTCAGATCTCTAACTGTCCCGAAAGTTGAAAGTGACATAGATTACTTTCAAGGGCCACAATGTTGTTACTAGTGTTTACTGATCAAACTGGAAGAGCAACCTCATAACCTGAAAAAACCTCAACAGTGTTGAGGCACCTTGGAGAGCCCAGAGGGAGCTCAGAGTTCAGCCTGTCTTCCAGAAGTGGAAGGCCCCCCATGCTCTCTCACCACAAGACAAATGGGTAAATTTTTGATAGGAATCACAGGGTGGCATACAGTGGTAGCTTCTGAATCAGAAAGATAGGGACTCTCTAGTGTTTCTTTTTCAATTTGTCATGGTGATTTTTGTTTCATCTTTTTGTGCCTTTGTTTTTTGGTACTTAACGGCACACTTCCTCAGGCACAGGGATGTTCGCATCATGAGTATAGACCATCTCAGGTGCCTAAGGACCCTGCTCTGACAGTGGGGCATGCATGTGACTGCTGTGTTTCTCTCCCACCAGTTGCCAGACAAAAGTGTTGTGCCCTGGTTGAGGGCGGGGGAGTGAAGCCAGATATTTCCTCTTCCCACAGGTTGCCGACCCAACCCACAGTGGATGTGTGACCCCCAAAGGTATTGCAGCCCCTGTGCAGAATGTGCTAAATACCTAAATAGGGGTTGGGTGAGAGGCTTGTTTCCGCTAGTCTCCACCTGACGCAGCATCATACCGGCAGCCTGGAGCCTAGATCCCCACCAGCAGTGGAAGGGGTCAGAAATCACTGAGCTGGGTGGTGGGGCTGAGCACTCCAGGGGATGGGGAAGCCAGTGGCCAACAACCAGTCCATGTGAGTCAGAGACACAGGAAGAGGTGGGATCATTTGTGAGCTAAGGCTCTACATAATCTGTCATCTCATCAGAATTCCATTACTTTAAAACACAAACTCAGAGACAAAATTATCAAGCATTTGAAGACAGTGACCACAGAGCATTAAACCTCAAGCAAAAGGCCCCTCAGAGAAGTGGTCGCAGCCCCAGGGCACTGGCTCAGCATAACGGTTACCACTCCTCCATTCACACCCTGAGCTCTAGAAACACAACCTCCCTCCTGTTGGCTTTTGTAACGACTTCCCTTACTCGGGATTACTTTGTCTGGTTCACTTACTCCTCTATATCCTTTATTTATTTTATTTTTTATTATTTTTGGGGTCATATTAACTTATGACATTGTGTAAATTTCAGGTGTACATGACTATATTTCAGTTTCCGTATAGACTGTATCATGTTCACCACCAATGGTCCAGTTTTTATCCATCACCATACATATATGCCCCTTTAACCCTCCCCCCAGTTCCCTTCTGGCAAATACTCTGGCAAATACTATTCACTCTTTATAAAATTCAGACCCCTAAGAGAAAAGAATTTGCTTGAGGTCACAGCTATAGTTAATAGTAAAGAAATACATTCAGTGGAAGTCTTCTTAAAGTGGGAGTCAAATATATTTCAAGTGTTATATGCACGTCTAGGATCCATGTTAAGAATGGAAATGAAGTATCTGATTTGACTCCTTGAACTTATTACGGGATTTCATTCAGCAATGTCTAAAATAAAACAGCACAACTTCACACTGAGCAATTTCACACTGAATCATTTCACAAGAAATATGTCAGAGTTTTGGTGTTCAAACTCGCATCTAAAATATTTGGACCTCCTACATTTGTTGATTATTTTCTTAATGAAAATTTGGACAATCCAGTAACTCTGAATAATGTCCTAAAGCACTAAACATTGCACAATGGAGACAAGACATGCCATTCTCACTTTAGAAGGGACTGAAGCCTTTCATTTCCATTCTTATGAGACACAAAACAGGGGTGCAGAAACAGTGAAGCACAGATTTCAGGTTAAATGCAGCATTTTCCTTTACATTTCTCTCCCTTGACTGTGAACTTACACTGGAGAGGCCACATTAGATTGGGTTGATTGATGTTAAACTTCAAAACAATCTCTCATGCCTAGTGCTTCTTTCTAATTAAGTGTTGGAACTCACATTGTTGTTCCACAGCTACTCTGTGGGTCAGTTAGAGCATTTGGCTTCATCTTACCCAGAGCCCCAAACAGAGCAATTGTTCCATTGAGCATGTGGGACTGCATTGGCATGAATAACTTCCATAACTTTTCATCACTTATCAGGAGGAAAAACAGGATATATATTTTTAATGGTTAGGAAACACAATTCTTTACCTGATAACTGAAATGGACCGAATATTCTGGGAAAAAGCAAATAAAATATAAACATTTTCCAGAGAGCCAAAAGGGTCATTTTATTCCTGGATGTTAATTAACCATGAAAGCCTTGACTACTAAAGGAATTAAAGATATAGTCTACGTTATAAGAGGCTCTTTCTTAGGTAATTATGATATTTCACATTGTTTTTTCTTCAATACAATCGACAGCGACTTGGGCTCTCACCCTTTTTCTGGGCTCTCAGGTTTGTCTTGCAACACCTCCCGTTGGATGAAGAATAAGGCAAAATGATACACACAAGGTAAGATAAAGTGATTTCATAGTGAGTACAGACATCAAGGATGATGGGCTAAGCTCCTCAGGACTAAGCAAAGACACACATTCAGATGTACTGCTGGGAAACTGAAATGCTGTAATTAGAAAATTAGGAGTGTCACAAAGTTCACGAAAACTTTTCTACTACTTCCCTTGCAGGGCATCACTTTGTTCCAAGGGACAGCCTTTCAAGGATAACACTGTATTGAAATACTGGGAAGAGAGGAAATGCTCCTGAATTCTGCGCTCTTATTAAGCTCTGTATCACCTCAGCATCAAAATTGTTATCACGTGATTCTTCAGGGTGAAGACCAGCTATTCCCTCCCTAGTGTCACCACTCAGGGACAGGATCTTCTTCCAGTGGTTTCAATATTATAAGCATATATGTATATGTGTGAAATATTTTTAAATTGTGAGATGTGCCACACACATAGAGTGCCACATAAAACCTGTAAGTATATAGTTCAAAGAATAAATATAAAGTGAACACTCATATAATCACTACCCATATTAAGATGCAGAGCTTTTCTAGCCCCTAGCCCTGCT
The DNA here is from genome assembly GCF_037783145.1 of Equus przewalskii. Lineage (NCBI taxonomy): Eukaryota > Metazoa > Chordata > Mammalia > Perissodactyla > Equidae > Equus > Equus przewalskii. The sequence continues at coordinate 22,162,356 of NC_091850.1, forward strand.
GTGTGCCCTTCCCTGACCAGAATTTCATCCTTTCCCCTAAAGTAACCATTATTCTTGTCTTCCTTTTTTCTTTAAATTTTCACCTCCTACACATAGATATTCTAATAATATAGTTTATTTTTTATTTTGGTTTTGAACTTTTTAAAAAAATTTTTTTGTGTGTGTGAGGAAGATTGACATTGAGCTAACATGTCTTGTCAATCTTCCTCTTTGCTTGAGGAAGATTGTCGCCGAACTAAGATCTGTGCCAATCTTCCTCTATTTTATGTGGATGCTGCTGCAGTGTGGCTTGACGAGCTGTGACAGGTCTGCACCTGGGATCCGAACCTGCAAATCCAGGCTGCCAAAGCAGAGCGTGCAAACTTAACCACTACACCACCAGGCCAGTCCAGTTTTGAACTTTTAGAAAATAAAATCACACTATATATGTTTCTATTCTTCTTTGTAACATACTGTAAGCTAAATGTATGCCTGTATATTGCCATTGGGGATATAATGGAATAGCTAGTAGTGGACTTGCTCTCTATGATAAACAACTAGAAAACTACACAAAATACGTGAAACAGGTCCTTCCAGGCATTCTACAACAGGCCATACAGGACTGCGGTCCCTGAGAGAAGAGGTACAAACAAAGTGAGCCCTATAAATGCTTCAGATTTCTGCCTATAGGTGCTTTCTGGACTGTGAGAAAGTAGGGAGACCCCAGGCAGAGCAAGCTAATCTCGTTGCAGAAGATCAGAAAGGAGAGTGCTCTGCAGAGAAAGAGTTCCGGGAATGTGCATCACTCCTTTGAGTCGACAGGAGAATATTAAGCTGTGCTTGTGTAGGATGAAACTCCACTAGGCCAGGCAAAAGATAACTGTCAGAGAAGAATAACTACTGGGAGCTGTAGGCTAAGCAACTCCAATAACTAACATTGGCTAGGAGATGTCTGTCTAGCCAAAGTGAAACAAACTTGTGAAACATACAGGGTACATAACAGTGCTCCCAGTAGGGTCTAGCTTTAGTGGTAGAGCTAAACTAGCTTTAGAGTAAAGGCTATTCTAGACTCGCCAGCCCCTGACAAAGTTTAAAAGCAAACTTGAAAAGGCTCAAGCTTATCTGCAACTAATTTAATTGCCTGTCAAAACAAACGTCAATACTCTTTAAAGGAAAAGAATACAATGAGACTCAACAACATAGTACTCATGATGTTAGGATCTCATAAATGCACGTGTAAAAGTAGGAAAAATGATTGCTATAAATAGTAGAAATATCTGTCAACAGAAACAGGTTCAGAAATATTAGAGATAATGGAATTAGCAGACAAGGGCTTTCAAATGCCTATTTCACATACGCCTAAGAATTTAAAGGAAAGCTTGAACATAATGAAGATATAAATGGAAGACGTTTTTTAAAAAACACAATGAGATTTCCAGAGATAAAAAATTGAAAGGAGAGAGAGACATATCCACAATTATCATTGGATATTTCAACATTCCTCTCTCAGGAAGCAAAAAAATGAGGAGACACAAAAGTTAGTAAGAAAATTGAACAACAGTGCTAACTAATTGGCACTTGTAGAACACTGCACATGTCAATGTTGAAAAATACACTCTTTTCAAGAGCACATGAAATATTCACCAATATAGACTATATGGTAGAATAAAACAAGTATCAATAAATTTAAAAGCTGAAATAATACAGAGTAGTACTATGTATTCGTATACATAGTATTAGTACTAGTATAATGTATTATACTAATTATTAGTATTCGTATTAGTATAATAGCATTAGTATTAGTATAATGAATCTTTTCAGAAATCAATTTTTAAACAGTCAGGAAACCCTAAAATATTTCAAAATTAAATAATACACTTCTAAATAATTGATAAGTCAAAAAAAGAAATCACAAGAGAACTAGAAAACATTTTTAATTGAATTGCAATGGAAGAAAAACAGGTACCAAAATTCAGGGAGTGTAGCTAATGTGCTATTTAGAGTGAATTTTATAGATTTCAATGTATATATTAAAAAAGAAAAAACATTTAAATCGGTTGTCTAAGCTTCAAGATCAAGGAGCTGAAGAGAAAATTAAAGCCAAAGTGAGTAGAAAGAAAGACGTAACAGAGCGGAAATTAAGAAAATTGAAAAAGAAAAAAGAAAATCAATGAAACCAGAAGCTGACTCTTTGAAAACTCGGTAAGAGTTTTAAATCCTTAGCTAAAATGATAAATAAAACAAAAGAGAGACACCCGGAACTACCAACATCAGGAATGAAAGAAAGATTATTACCACAGATCCTAGAGATATTTAAAAGATAATAAGGTAATATAATAAACAATTTTATGGCAATAAATCCAAGTTAACATGGACAAATTCCTTGAGAGAGACTAATTTCCAAAATGACACAAGAATATATCAAAAAAATCTAAATAGCCTTAGAGCTATTAAAGAAATAAAATTTGCAAGTAAAAATCTCCCCTTAAAGAAAATTTCACACTCTTATGGCTTCGTAGAAAATTTTATCAGACTTTTAATATAAAAAATAAATACCAATTTAACACAAATCCTTTGAGAATATAAAGGAAGCTGAAATGCTTCCAAATTTATTTTATCAAGACAACGCTGTCCTGAACTCTAATCCAGGAAAGATGTAACAAGAAAAGAAAATTACAAAGATTCCTCTTGAATATAATCACAAAGGTGATCTTAGGTGATTAGGTGCACTAATCATAAAATATTAGCACACTGTCTTCAACGTTATATAAAAAGGACAAAGTGGAGTTTATCCCAGAAATGCAAGAATGGCTTGTCATTCAACAATCAATCAAAGTAATTCACTATATTAGCAAAATAACTAAGTTGCTTGTGAACATCTTAATGTACACAGAAAAAACGTGACAAAATTTAACATCCATTTCTAATAAAAACTCTCAGCAAATTGGGAATAACAGCAAACTTCCTCAATATGATAATGGCATCTACTAAAACCTACATGTGACATGTAATTAATGGTGAAAGAATTAACACTTTTTCTTTAAGATTAGGAACAAGTAAGACTACCTACCCCGACCATCGCTATTCAGTATTATACTGGAGGTCCTGCCCAGTGCAACAAGGCAAGAAAAAGAAATTAAAATATAGACAGATGGATAGATAGATAGAATTAGAAATAGACTGCAACTCAAGAAATAAAATGCCCTTTATTCGTAGACAGTATAATTATAGATGTAGAACATCTTAAGTATCTACAAACATCCTAATACAAGTAATATGTTAAATTAAGAAATAAATGAAATAATATACTATAGTCATGTATTAGAAGGCTCAATATTTTTAAACTCTCTGTTCTCCCCTGATTCAACACATTGTCATCAAAATACCATCAGGTTATTTTTTGTAGAAATTGAGAGAGGATCACAAAATTTATATGTAAATGCAAAAGACCTCAAATAGTCAAAACAATTTTTTTTAAAAGGACAAATTTAGAGAAATTTTATTTAAAGACATACCATGAAAGTACAGTAGTCAGGATAGTATAGAATTAGCATGAGGATAGATATACAGACCAATGGAGTAGAAGAGAAAGCCCGGAAATAGACCTATACATATATAACCAATAGATTTTTGACAAAGGTGCTGTGGTAGTTCTAAGTTTAAAGGATAGTCTTTTCAACGAATGATACTGAAACAAGTGGATCTCCATAGACCAAAACTTAACCCACCATATACAAAAGATAACTTGAAATGTAGGTGCTAAAACTACAAAACTTCTAGAAGAAAACATAACAGAAAATATTTGTGACCCTTGAGTAGGTAAATAGTTTTTTAATAGGACACTAAAAGCACTAGTGATTCTAAAAAGGGATAAATTTAACTTTATTACAATTAAAAAGTTTGCTCTTTGAACTGAAGTGAATTCTTTACGATACATATATCTTAGAATGTGTGAAGAATTTCCAACAAAATAATAGGAGTATGAATAACCCACAAAAAAGATATTTGAACAGACACTTCACCAAAGAAAATATACAAATAAAGCTCATGAAAACATACCCAATATTATTATTTACGAGGGATATGTGAATTTAAACTACAATGAGTTACAATTGCACACCTACTTGAATGACTAAAATTATAAAGACTGTAAACACCAAGTGTTAGTGAGGATGTGGAGCAATTTAAATTCTTAGACATGGCTGTTGGGAATGCAAAGTAAAGTGGCATAACCACTCTGGAAAACAATCGGGTAGTATCTTGAGTAGTGTGAAATTTACCTATCATGTGATCCAGCAATTCCTCTCTTAGGTATTTACCCTAAGAAGTGAAAACATATGTCCACAAAAAGATATGTGTCTACACTCATAATAGCTTTATTCATAATACTATATAGCTGGTAGCAACACAAACACACACCAAAAAGAGAATCTCTAAGCAAGTTGCTCAATCGTCATACAATGAAATTACTACTACTAATATACATGATGTGGATGAAGCTCAAAAACATTATACTGAGTAAAAGAAGTCAGTCACAAAACATAACATACTGGATGGTTTTATTCAAATGAAATCTAGAAGAGGTAAATTTCATCTATAACATAAAGCAGATCAGTGATTACCTGGGATCAGGGATAAGGGAGTAGGATTGAGTGCAAAGAGGAATAAGGGGACTTTCGGGCATGATGGACACGTGCCATATATTTATCAGGGTGGTGTTTATATAGACCTATGTTCTTCAAAACTCATGGAGCCATACACTTAATACAGGTGCATTTTATTTTATCAACTTTATACCTTAATGAAGCTAACGTAAAAAAGTTTTTAAAATGTTCTAATCAATAAATTAAGAAAATAACAATCCAGAAACGTTTTTCAAGTTTTACTTAATCAGAGATGAATCTGACTTAATATGGTTCTTGTTAAAAATAAGACAGAATTTCAAAGTAACTCAACATTCACCCAGCAAATATGCTCATTGGCCAGATGTCTCACTTTTTAGGCGTTTAGACCTTCCAGTCCCTATATTGTTATTTTCCAACTTGCTTCTTTGTGTTAATGAGGCTATTTTAAGATAAGCCACTGGCCAACAGCTGTCTATTTCTTTCAAGATAGTGACAGGGGAAATAAACATTTCCTGTTCTTCCCCCACTAGTGCCAGGCCACATTCAGCGAGCTCTTTGCTTACTGTCTTAGGGAGCAGCCTGTCTTTTCCAATGGTACGAATGCATTAATCCATCTGATAAAGGGCAGTTTGAGGAAGGTGAGCACAGCTCAAGGCTCTTTAATCTGTCAAGTCCTATTTTCTTTTACCTTTGAAATGTTCCAGAATCCTCTTTCCAATCTGTCATTGGCAAGTCTAACATCCCACCCTAGAGTTTACATTAACTTTTAATAATATTATTGGCAGACGTAAAGCCAATTTACAAAGAAGCTGGCCTTCTCTGAATCTTTGTACTATTAGGATCTGAATTGTATTATAAATTTACCCTTCCTGTCTTTGTTAATGGAAACAATATTCACATACACACTGTATTTCTAGGCTGTGGACAGAAGAAAATAAAATACTTTTTGGTGAATAAATGAAATGATGTTTAAATTATTTCCTATTTGAAAATAACTCATAGGCTATTTAGGCCTTCAATTGTTAGAGGGATAGCTTGTTAAGAATGTGGTAAATACTATTCGGAAATGAATGAATCCTCTTGATACAATTGGAAACCATAATTTCCCGTGTTTGTACAATCTTCAAACCATAAATTGCATGTTTTAGTATACGGATCAGAAATTTCCTTCCTTGAAGTCCTATGGTATAAAAACAAGAGAAATTCATGTGCAACTAATGTAATTGTTTCAGTGAATTATAAAATTTTAAATCTTCTCTAAAACTTCCCATTAGAAGAATCTCTAGTGAGAATTTCATTCCACCATGCCTGGCAGCGTCTTAAACTCTATATGATAGAATTAGCTACTCAGATGAAGACATGTTACTGGAAATGGTAATATTTAAAACTTGTGATTAGAGGACATATACAAATAAAGCTGAGAAAATGTTTCATTTTTAACAAATAATTCTTTCTTTCTTACTCTCTACCCATACCTTTCATCCTCTGTACCCCAAATAGTTACTATTAGAGATATGATTCTCCTGGGCAACTCTTAATTACCTGTGGTAATGAGCACACATATAGGAACATTTATATGTCAAAACTATTAGTCTTTAAGAAGGCTTGGCATATGTCAACTAGTCAGTAAGCAGGTTAAGTTCAACATTCACTATGCATCCCACACTATTAATATGACATGGTAAAGCAAAGGAAATATAGCCTCTGCCTTCAAATATCTTTTATTTTTCAGAAATAAAGAAAACATATACACACAAAGCAGAGAATAGTAAACTACAGTATAATATCAAGCACAAAAAGTGATCATAGCTATACACGTCATGTATCTGTCTGGCTGTGGAAGAAGAAAGACAGAGTGTAAAAACAATCAGATGAGAAAATCTGGCATTTAATGAGTAATTTCTATTTTCCAAATCTTATTGTTAGGGACTTTTGTCTTAAAACTAACAGCAATATATGAGGTCAGTGTTATGCCCATTAGCAAGAAAGGCAAATGGAAGCTTCGAGAGGTTAAAATACTTGCCAAAGGCATCTGTCTAGAATTTACAATGCCAGATTCAACCCAGTTCTAGATTTCAATGTTTATTTACTGGTATTAAAGGTATTAAGACAGCCAAATAAAAAGCTGACCGTGTTTCCTTGTGAGTTTTCTCATCACTTAAGAAAGAAATGCCAAATGGCATATAATTAGCCAAAGAGATCTACAGAGCTGTGTATTAATGGGGCTCTTCTTACACCCAGAAATTTAAGAAAACATCCAAGGTATAGTTAAGATGGAAAAGTGAGTATGAAGAAAAATAAGATCTTATTCACATCATAAGATGTTTAGCAGTCAGCAGGTGGGCTGTAATTAGATCCAGTGCCGTAAAGACTAAATTTATCGCTTGAGTGTAAATTGCTCAAATTGGATGCTCAGAGGTTATAATCAAAAGTAGAATTCTCTAACTCTAGGATAGTCATTGGTTTTCTGACCAAGGTGTATTCTTTTTTCTTTCCCGTCATAATTCTAATTTTTCACAAGGCATTCTTCTAAGAATAACGGTGTATCTGTAAAGTTGATGTATATTTGTTAATGTAATTTACATAAATTCCTTCAATTAGGCTACAAATCATTTTGCCTTTTGAATTTGCAAAGTATATCTAATTCCTTTTCTAAGCGTATTTCCATAAATATCACTGAGTATATAAAATTTCAGTCAACATGGGTAAATACATATTTATTTCATTAAAAACTGTATCAGTGAGATATTAATGTCTCAGATTTCATAAACAAAAAAGACACAAATAGATTTGACTTTTCTTAAATTAAAAAACTTAAGGTTTTAGATCAGAAAGATTATTTGCATTTGAAGATATAAATTATCTTTCAAAAGATGTACATCTGTGGTTTTGAATCCATACTTTATGCAGTTTCACTGTCCCCAATCTCCTTTCTAAAAACTATAAAAAAGAAGAAATATCTCATTCTTCAAGTAAAGGATATAAAGAGCAGTCATCAAAAGCACAGACAATAATTGCTATCATCAGTATTATTTTCCAAATTTTACTCTTTGACAAAATTGTTCTTTGAGGTTAAATTCCAAAAGCAAGATTCTATACCCAAACATGTCTCACTCTTGCTCAGCGAAACCAGGGCAGAGGATAGAAGTCTACACAGAAAGCAAGATATTTCATGATGCCACAAATGCTTGCAGATCAAGAATTCTCTCCCAGTTCCAAATGGATCATGGAAAAGTTCTGACCTAAAGTCAAAGCGTTTGTAAGAACATGAAAAATAAGAGATGAAATAAATGTCTTAGCAGCCAAGATTTTGATATTTAGTTAACTTCTTAAAATATTTCCAGATTCTTTTTTGTTCCACACAGTAATTATCTAAACGTCTAACATGAACACCCAAGAATATTGTTACAATTTTTTCCAATTGTCATTTTTACGCTAGCATAATAATTTTACTGGGCAGTTATGCTTTTATTTTAATCTGGAGCTTATTACACACAATCTTCTCATCTCACTTAATTGCGTCCTGGAGTATAAATTCTGGCATTACTTCTATTACTTGTAATCACTGTATAACAGTAGTATATTTTAAAGTGACAGATTTATTTTGTTTCTGTACTTACTAACAGCCAGACAATATAGAATTGACGCATAAGAAAAAATATCACTAGAGTTAAATAGTAACCAATTAATTTTGTACATGATGCACACAGTTCATTGCCTGGGTTCCAGGCAGAGAATTCCCCTCCAAGTGGGGCTTGCTATAATTTGGAAGGAGTTCTAGTGCTCAATCAGTAGACTTTTGTTATCTCCAATAGCTTTACCCATCCAACCCAAAACATACTGTTACCAATTTTCACACAGTGTAAGTCTTTGGGTAAATAGTTTCATTCAATGAAAGTTGAAGACATGAATCACCGGAGTTGAGAGACCTTTTCCTAATCTGAAATTTGCAGGATTCCAGCAACAGGGCATGGCTGAGAACTAAGAAGAAGTCTTGGTTTGACAGAGCATGTGACTTAAGCTGAGAAAAATACTTAAGTTAATGAATTGAGATGGCTGGATAACTATGCTATAAATCAATCAAGAGGTACAGATGACATTATAAACCACAGCCATAATGCTCTTGTGGAGTAGCAGTGCTCTCGTGGTTTGCAACAACATTCTGAGTCTTCGAGAGATTTCAAGGGTGGAAATCCATCCCTAGCCATCCAGTGCTATTTATAATGGGGGCTGACAGGATTCTTCCCACGGTTAAAATTTTCAGAGTAAGACAGCAACTTAAAGAAGCCACTTAAGAAATTTTTAAAACTCCCAAAACCTAGTATGAATAACTGTGTTGCACACACCCAGAGGCTATTTGAATAGTGTAGCACTGAGCCTACAAGTTGTCAGATTAGTTTTACTATAATGTCATTCAGTGACTCTTAAATTTCATCCCCTGTCACAAAAGGAGCATCTGCCCACTGAAAATGGCATGGAAGATCACACGGGACAGCTACGCTAAATAGCATAGAGTTCTCCAAATGACAGCAAAGCAAATTGGGAAGAAAATTGTCTACTACCACACAGTGATCCTCCTTGTTTCTTCTATACATTTTCCTCCTCTCAAACTCTTCCCTTTAAATGCCAGCTTTCTATATTTTGCTTTGTCCTAGAATGAGGCTGTTCCTTAACTCCTTCATGTTTTTGCACAGCTCAATTAGCAGGATCAAGAAAAAAATGTGTACTGGGGCCAGCCTTGTGGCACAGCCATTAAGTTTGCACCATCTGCTTCAGTGGGCCCGAGGTTTGCCGGTTCGGATCCCAGGTGTGGACCTATGCACCGCTTATCAAGCCATGCTGTGGCAGGTGTTTTGCATATAAAGTGAAGGAAGACGGGCACGATGTTAGCTCAGGGCCAGTCTTCTCACCAAAAAGAGGAGGATTAGTGGCAGATCTTAGCTCAGGGCTATTCTTCCTCAAAAAAAAATAAAAAAGAAAGAAAGAAAAAATGTGTACTTATTGATTTTTACATATCCTACCTTTTTCCAGAAAGAATATCATGCAGCTTCCATGAATTCATGAAATTATACAAGGTTGCATAAATTAAAGGGAGATAAGAAATTCAATAGAAGACACAAAAAGACATAGCTGAAAATGCTTATCATGGTCGGTCACAAACTTGGCTTTAAATCTACTTTCAGTCAGTGTGAAGAAAGAAAACTGATTAACTAATTCTCAGAATTCATAATAAAAAAAACTTCTGGCAAATTATAATAACAGCAAATATCTGGTATAGTAATTGTAAAATGCCAGATGTTATTGTAAGCATTTTACACATATCAACTCATTTAATCTTCATAATAACCCTATTAGGTAGGCATTATATTTATCCCCATTTTGCAGATGAAGAAATTGAGACCAAAGAGATTATGTAACTTGCCCAAGGTCACATGGCTGTAAGTAAAGACAGTGGGATATTAATATATGCAGTCTGGCTTCAAAATCCATGTTTCTAATAGTTTTGCCATACTGTCTGCAGAAAAATACAAGTATTCTTATGGGGAAAAAAATTTCTTCTGATCCTCGTGATGACTCTGTGTGGTAATGTCCTTCAGAAAATCCTTATAGATTTCCCTTATAGACTCCAAATAATTTGAAAGATATGTTCCTCAAATAGACCCACATATCACACCAAAAAGAATACTAGTGAAATCACTTCTGTCAAAGACCAGTTCCTGTCAGTGTAGGAAGGGGTTACCTTCAACTATGATGATCATGGAAAGCCATTTGGAGGTGGTGCCATTTGCATCAACTCAAAAGGATAAATAGGTTTCTAGAAGTAAAAAGTATGAGAAAGATGGGAATTATTTTTGGATACCATTTTTTAAACAGGCACTTCTTGAATGCAACAGAGGAATCGAAACCAGTAGGAAACAGGAACTGCACATTTAAGTTGATCACATTTCCGTTCACAAACTAGTCACAGATCACATATGCACTGTGGCAAATGTTTGATTGACAGGATTCCAGACTGGCCTGTGGCCCTTATAAAAATATAAATTCCTAGGCTCTGCTGGACCTACTGAGTTCAAATTCCTGGGTGATATCTGCAGATTCAAAAAACCCAAATAGTGTTCCCACGGTCCACAAGTCAAGAAATTGGACCCAGGTATTTCTAATTGCAATAAAATGTATCAGATCCCTGTCACTTACCACCCAAAGCTTGAGAATCACTCTATGACTGTTAAGATGTCTTAGAGTGAATTCTCTGATGAACGGACAATTCTCTCTTCAGTCCCCTTTCATACTTCATATTCAGGTGGGTGCAGCCTTTCTACTTGACTCTTCTTTCAGTAAGGAAGCATTTCATCATTTTTCAAAGGCACTAACTTGGAAAGCATACATACAATTACACCAAAATGTGCCTGCCTAAGCTCCTTCTAGTTTTAAAAAAATTGTGTTAATGTCTTGCATTTTTAAAGAGGTATATTTTACATGTCAATTAAAGTGAATGACTAACTTCAAATAAATGTAATTAACATGTATTTTGCATTAAATCTCAGGTAAAGTAGTCTTCTGAGTCTTTAGACTCACAGAATTATCCAAAACGGAGAGGACAGACCATTTGTTTTGTTGCTGGGTACTTGAATAGCTAATGATCTGTAAAACAGCAAACATAACTTGGATTTTCTTCAATTTATCCACCAAATTTGTCCACTTGTTGGATTTTCTCAAATAAATATTCTTAGCTGATTCTAGATTAGATGCAACAAGACATTCTTGCACACTTGCAGCTAGAAAACAAGTCCATGAAGCTGCTCTTCCTTTTTCTCCCTGCCTTGGGCGATGGTGCAAGTCTGAAATCAGATAATATTTTCCAGTTTATGACTCCAAAGTGCTTAAGAAAAAAAAGATGATGACACACACAAAAGTGAGCAAGCTCTTTAAATAGAGGAGAGACTTTGTAGACTCATAAAAGCTGCAGAATAAATTTTTCCTTTGGTTTCTTGGATATTTTGCAACCTCCCTTTGAAGCAGTACTTTCCGCCAGCTGGCTCTCTTAGAATGGAAATCCTAGGCAATACGCTTGAATCAGAGCTGTTTTCCTCAATCATCAGGTTTAAGTGAAAAAATATAATTGTAGATTCGATCATAAATAGTTAAGAAACTCAATTTTCATCAAAGAAAACTTTAAATGGAAAATAAGTGACCATGTGGATAGATGAATGGTGGATGGATGGATGGATAGAGAGGTAGATAGACATAAATTCAGAACTAAATAAAACTGTTCCCCTCTGTAATTCTGCATCTAAATCCAAAAAGGAAATGATAAGATCCATTACTCAAATTTAATTATATATAATCAAAAATTTTAAGACTTTAAAATTTATTACTCTCTTTCCCCAAAGACCTAATCATGTTTATCCTATTCATTTCTCTTTCTAACTGCTCTGTTCACTAATTACCCCTGAAAGAGTTTGTTAATCTACGGAAAAATTGAGGATCAAGTGATCTTGATTTATTTCAATGATATATCTTCCTAGATTTACATTCGCTACTCCCTTTAAAGATGAAACACACAAGCTAACATGTGTCCATGTCTCTTTTAACCTTTGAAAAGCAAGCAGCGTGCTGCCAAGCATATAGTAAATGTTTAAAATAAACTTGCTAAATTAAACTAACTATTGCCCGCACTACACATAAATTGCAGCCTTAAGAGAAGCAAAGTGTGAAAGCACACTTTGCAATGACCCGGTTCAGCTGGACAGATGAAAGTCTGGGGCGTAGCGTTTCAGTGGCTTGATCCATCTGCCACCAGTCACTTGTGGGAAGAGGCTTCTGTTTCTTGTCAGCCAGCAATAGGAAGCACAGCAGGATTTAGTAGCTGCTGAAGTACCAAAGGAAAGGGCACAGCACACACCATTCATGTCAAGTCAGGGATGGGAGCCCGGCTGCCTTATCCTCCCCATCTGGTAAATAAACACTCTCCGCGCTGCATTGCCTCAGATAATGCTTTGCTTACTAAGTCAGGAAAAAATACACTCGCTTAGTGAGGAGCTCAATAAACCCATTTATAAGAATAAAAATATGTATCACATATTTTAGTTCATAGAGGCTATCCATAAATTTAAAAAGTCAAAATTTGGTTTGCTCAAATTTCTCCTCAACCACTTCTGATTAATTATTTGATGTAGTTAGCCAAAGTGGAACTTTAGTGACATTATCAAGATGCTATTTCAATTTTTTGACTTCACACCCTGTATATAGACATAGTCAAAGCGAAACTCAGTTAAACTCCAATGGTTTTGTTTCTTTCTTATCAAAAAGAAAGCGGAATACTTGAGACATTCTTGATTTGCCATTTCACTCAGCAGTAGGGGGCCCCAAAATGGGGAATCTTAGAATATAGTCTGTGAGCATGTACTTTGGAGGCATGAGGCCATATTAACAATGTTTCTTTCTCTCTTTTTTTTTTCGGTCTTTAGAGAAGTCTCTTTGTTCAATATTTCACAACCTCTCTTCTGATTTAAAGGGAAAAGAAAGTGACGTAATTTGATGTGTAGCCACTGAATGCCTGTGTAATACTATTCTAAAATAAAAAAGCAAATCAGTAATATTCCACCAAATAGAATTTCGGCAGTAAAATTTCCTTCCAGAACAGAGCCAGTAGCCTCACTGGGCGGCGGGTGGGGGTGGGGGGTTCATCTTTCAGTCAGTGCGTCTGGAGGGAGGAGAGAGACACTGGTGTGCACTAGACATCTTCCAGAAGACTGAGAGTTTGATTTTCTTCCAGGCCCTAGTTTTTGAATATCAAGACTCCGTATCTTGCTTTTAAGGACACAATTGAGAAAAACAGAAAAATAGATAAGAGAGTATTTGTTTTCGGTTTTTGTTGGTTGGGTTTTTGCTTATTAAACTAAAATTTCATTCATTTGTAAAGGTTTGAAAGAATAAGTTTGTTATTAGTCGATGGAGTGGGGCGCTAAAGTGTTTCCTTTTTATGAGGTGGTTCAGGCTATTAGCTTTGTGGAGGTGCCTGCTGATGAAAAGATAAATGCGTGTTTAGTTAAGAATAAAGAGGAGTGAAGGTATTACAGAGCTCTCATGATCAGGCAACTTTCAGTCGCCTAAGTAGACACATTGGACCTGATTATTTTCTCTTTCTATAATTCCACGTGTTCAAATGGTCAGCCAGCCCGGGAGAAAGGGCCTTATATAACGTATACAGCATTGGGTCTTAGAACGAATGGAGTAATCTCTTTAGTGATTGTCCAGTCTCCTCTGGGTAAATCAGGACAAGCAAGCAGGTAGCTGCTGGAAGAGAGTTACACGGGACACATTTCCTAGACAGAGACAATTATGGGGTGACTTCATTAGGCTCCTATGCCCAAGCTTCTTTTCCTTTCCATCCTCACCCCCCAACTCTGGGGCAGGCCCTCAGCAGCTCTTGATCAAACTCCTTGCAGTCCTCTGCTTGGTCTCTATTTACTCGTCCAGTATTTGAACAGCAGAGCCATATTTTTAACGAAGTCCTATGATGGTCCACAAATCAAACAAAAGTAACATTTTATAAGCGTGATGTTACAAAAGATTCAAATTTATAATTTACTCCTTGCCATATCAATCAGTGAGAACAGTTATGTGTGGTAGTTGCTGCCTTAATGTCTCCTGCATTTCTTTGTTTTACTAGTATCAAGAAAATTCTGCATCACAAGGACAAATTGTTCAGTTAAATAGACTCAGAAGCTCAAAAGAACATTGAAAGTAAAACTTGTTTCTAAGTCATTATTACAAGAGTTACAAGTTCACATTTCTCTAGTAAGTATCCAACTTGGAGAGAGTGGATGAATAGATTCCTCGGTTGGGCAAATATTTGCTATTAGGCAGAAAATAAATTTTAAATGTATTTGTAACACTATGAAATAGTGGTATATATTTTAAAGTTTCAGATACTTTAATATTGGTCTGTAGATATCCATTCAATGTCTTGAAACAGTCACATTTATTTTGTTTGAATGTTAGGTTCACATGTTTCAATTTCGTTTCTGACACTTTCTTTGCAGCTGTAAGCAAAGCTTTGCCAAATTAAATTTGTTCCCTTCTTGAAAGATATTGGTAAGGTGATGCAACCTTATTTAAGGAGTAATTAGCTAAACAGAAAACAAACGAGGAAAAGTTAGTGTTCTCCTGTCTCATTTGAAACACCTGATTCCTAGAACTTACTGCCAACATGATTACAAACTGAAAAATTTGCAATTTAAGATTGTGCTTAATAAATCAAGAATTTATATGGAATTATCCATACTGTTTTGAGCAGCACCAGTATCTTCTTTAAAAAATCATTTACACATCTTCTTAAAAAATATATTATGTATATTTATATATATGTTTATATATATAAACATTAACTTGTTCCATGAATGATGAAAGAAGCTAAGAGCCTTATTTTTGTGCACTGAATGTTTTCTTTCAAAATGACATTATAACTGCAGGGGCTATAAAAATATTTACCAACTTCCCAACATAAAATATATCATGGATTTAGGCAATTTTTTCACCATAAAAGGCAAATCCCAATGAATTACTGCCATCTACTTTCTTGTCATCCAGGAATTTTCTGTGAGAATTGTGGACGCATTTTTGTAGGAAGAAGAATAGTCTAGTGGTAAAGAGAACGTACTTTAGAACATCAAAGCCAACTTTCTTGTTCAAAACCTCTTCTGTAAAGTAGAGAAAACAGTAGTACCCACCTGTAGGATTATTGTAAGGATGATTTGAATTTAATCACATACAGGCATGCCCTTAACACTTGCTGGATCTTGAACAAGAGTATAAATGAAGGCTCATATACCATACTTCTAAATATTTAAAAGTTATTAAAAATGGTAAACTATTAAATAAAATATGTCCTATCACTTACCTTGCAAGTATATCCTCCTACAGATGTATATGGCTGGGTTTCAACTTAGAATTCTGGATTCCTCGGAGTCATGCTCTGGCACATGGTGGCACAAGCACAACTGGCCCCCAGTCTGCAGTCTGCCCACCTTCTTCTCCCATCCATGGCTTCATTCCCCACCCTAAGGGGCTTTTCATGGGTGTGTGTGGTCACCTTGTCTACATGTCAAAGCTCCACAGACATCCAATAAAGAGTCACCCCTTGCTGCCCCTCAGTCCTAGGGGTTTACACACAGGTAGCATAGAACCACTTCAGAAAGACGGATCCAGGTGAGATCCCCATGCACATCCTGGCAGTGGTCTTGAGGGCAGGGAATTCTGGGATACCTACAACGGGATACCTAGGATACCTAGAGAATGGGCTCATCTTGGGCTTATCTCTTTGATTCCAAGGACTCCTTTGCTCCATGGGGAAGGATGCAGCCACAAGAGGACAAAAATAGAACCCTCTAAAGCATATGTGACCCAGGGCAGAGGTCCCTGTCACCCATATCTAAAGGCAGGATGATTCACATCACAACGCAAGGCAGCAAAAAAAAAAAGAGCTCTCATCATTATATTCTATTCTGTTTTCAAGATATTTACCACTTGTTGTGAAATTAGTTTATGCTACAGCTTGTCATATTTTATCCAGCCTAATCATTCTCATCATAGCCATCATCAAATGCTATTTTTAATTCTCTATTTATAACAAAAAATTCATTTCTATTTTTAAGAGTAATTATTTTCCCTCTACTGTAAAAAAAAAAAAAAAAAGTGTTGTTAAAAGTTAGACCAAAAGAAAAGAAAACAACTGGAAATGTCCAGGAGCATTGTCAAATATAAAATAGTCAAATGTAAAAAAAGAGCATCTAAACTTTACTTAAATGCAAAAAGATCCCACAATATATCTTATCTCCCCCCTAGGCATGACGTGTTCACTTGTCACAGTAAAACTGATGCTTAAAGAGCACTGAGAGGCTGCATCCAGCTGGTGTGCCTGCGCCTTGCCAAGTTTGTGGCGGCAAAGCATGCGCCTGGAAACAATAGTCTAACTTGAATATTCTCACAGGGGTGGATGGGTTAAACATGTGAATAAACATCCACAACAAAAACAAAGAGCCAGCACAAAATCATAAGCAGTATAGAGCAAGAAACCCCTTATCAAATATATTTGTATAAGTACTTCACATGAATGCTCAGAAATAGCCAGAGAAGCTTTGTTCTCAGCTCAACACATATAAGAAATGACTTAAGCAGTAACTCTTATTACCATGAAGCCTCCAATATTCACAATTTCTTATTATGTGCATTTTTTTAAGAAAAACTCTTGTCATTTTATTATCAGAGTGGTGGCAGATAGGCACAGGAGCGCAGGCTGTGCTCTGTGAAGCAGACGTGTGCTCCTGCCTGCCCTGGGACCCAAAAGGTGCGCAGTGACCATCAGAGAAAGGTAGCGGCTTAGTGTGGGCAGTCCAGGCCTCCCAGGAAGCTGGACAGGGCTCTGACAGGTCCACTAGCATCTGTGATAAGACTGTTAGGGGCTTACCTGCTCCATGCCCACTAGTCTAGGGGAAACGCCAGTCATCTCCACATGCTGAGAATTCGTGATAGAGGTGTGAATATTAACTTGATTTTATTACAGCAGACTGCTTTGAAATTTCTGCACTTTACCTTGTTCCTAGCTTGGAGCGGTGAAGATAAATATTTATTCCACTGATTGGCACATTAATTACTATTTTAAAATGTTAAGTTTTCTTTTTAAAATTGCACTGGGATTAAATGCTTCAAGAATGCATTAGCACCTCCAATGAACTTTTCGGTTCTACTGAACAGTTTTAAAACCTTGACTTTTGGGCTAGCCCTGGTAGCCTAGTAATTAAGTTCAGCACACTTCACTTTGGCAGCCCAGGCCCTGTTCCTGGGCACGGACCTTCACCACTGGTCTGTCAGCAGCCACATTGTGGTGGCAACTCACATATAAAAAGAGGCATATTGGCAGTGGATGTTAGCTCAGGAGGAAGCTGCCTCAGCAAAAACAAAAACAAAAAATACTTGGCTTTCACCCATCCTCCACACTGTTACCAGGATGACCATAAATCAGACACTCTTGCTTAAAAATTTGCCTGGAAAATGCAGTTCAAACCACACAAAGGAAATTGATTTTTAATATAGGCTTACCCTATCTCTCTCACTCTATATTTCTGCTATTCTCTGCAATAAACTCTGTTCTTGCCTTAGCAGACCTCTCATAATGGGCTCTCACTGCCACCTCCCCCATCCCCACATCTTTGCTTAGTACATTCTACCTTGATTATTCTCAGTATTGGTTGGATGAGAAGAGGGAGACCTCAAGTGTAAGAGAAGGATATCAAGATTTAACATGACTGAGGCAAAAGACATTTATGTTCTTGGAAAGGAGATCTAATTCAACACAAACAGGACACCATTACCTGGAATGATCCAATTTGGTCAGATTAGGGAATATGGAGACCCTCTGTGGCTAAGAATCTGCATGATGGTGGAAAGCCTTGGGGGCTTGGGTTTCTGGTTTTAACTGAGGGGAAAAAGGAATGAAAGACACAATGAGATTTATTCTGAGGGTAAGGTGGCAATTTGACTCTAATGATACATTATTTATCAAATTTTTTCCCCTCATTGAACTTTAAAGTGGTGAGACTGGCAATGTCATGGGTTGGGGGAAGATGGAGAGACCGGCTCTTACCTGGAGCATACAGCTCCATAAGTTTTTCTTAAAAATGTTTTTTCCATCTGTTCCATGGCTATAAACTACTCTCAAATATGAGTAATCGTTATAAACAGAAAATTGAAATTGGTTTATTTTGATGATTTGATGAAACAGATATGGATGTGGTGAAAAAAACAGAACCTCCACCTCTTAGTATGTGTCTATAATTCAACTGACCATATTTTACTATTTCTGTTGGAAAATTTAGTAGATCTTGCCATTTTCTTCCCTGCTGTGGGGAAAATTCATAAAATATACCTCATTTAATCAAGAGAATCTGTGGAGATCGATGAGGCTCTCATGAGTCCTCTGGGAATCTTAAGTCAGCACTACTTGTTGTGTGATCTTGGGCAACCCTTTCCTTACCCCTAGCGAATATAATAGGTCCACCTCATTTGACTGTTGGGAGGATTCTCTAAAATAATGCAGATGCACAGCAGCTGGTAATGGTTCAAGTTCTTAGCATTATTGTTATTTTTATTCTAGCAAGTTTATTAAAACTTTCTCTAAGTCTTGAATCCTATAAGTTATGTGGTATAAATTAATAAAGACTCAAAACAAAATAAGTCTAATTGTTAAGAGTTGATACATGAATTCCTCTTAGGAAGAAAACTGTTCTGGATAAACTCCTGCATTAGAGAAGATGAGGCCCGGGGGGACATGTGCCCCCTTAACTTATTTATTCCTTCATTCATTCACACATGCATTCATTAATCAAGTGCTTATTATCAGGTTATTATCAAGTTATGGCAACAAACAAAACAGATAATGCCATTGCTTTCATAAAGTTAATGGTCTAGTGGGGCAGACACACACACACATATAATTTCAAGGAGTCGTCAGTATCATGAAGCAAACAAAACAGGACAACAAGATGGAGAATGACTAGGTGGGGTAGGGGCCTAAGGATGGATAGGATGGTCACAGAAGGCATCTTTGAAAAGATAACATTTGAATCAAAACCCAAATGAGGTGAGGCAGCTTGTAAAGAGTATTCAAAGCAGAAGGAAGAGCAAGTGCAAAGGATCTGATTCGGGAACAGACTTGGCAAGTTGGCTGGGCAGGAGGAAGGGCAGGGTGGCCGGAGCTGTGGGCATGAATGACTTCAGATTTCATTCTAATAGCAATTCTTTTTCCAATAACCATAAAGGAGTGATTAAGCTGTTCTGAATGACATAAAAAGAGGTTTTATTTAAATTAATCCAGGTACTATTAATTAAATTAAAATAATTTATTTAAATTAAACTTAATTAACAGCACTGAGGTATAAAACCGAAAGGAAAAATCATTCCCACTAACCCAGTGCCTCTCGCTGAAAGGAACCGCTATTATTTGGGATATTCTTCCAGTTCAAAATATACTTACTTCCAAAAATGAAAACATACCACAGACATCATTTTGCACCTTCATTTTTGTACTTCATAATATCTCTGGGAGACTTTTCCTTTCAAGTGTGTACATATTTTCATTACTTTTAAATGACTGCTCAGTACCATGCTGTATGAATCATGCTGATTGATTTAATCAAGCTATTGTATAAGAAAGCTTTGTTTCCAATGTTTGCTATTACAAACAATGCTATTATCTAAGTCTTGGGGTGTATATACAAATTCATGAATTTATTCCAAAGCACACTTCCAGAGGTGCTGAAGGATTGGCGGCAAGGCCTCCTGAGAAGGATGGCCGAAGGAAGCAGGGTGGCCTTCTGCTAAATGTGAAGTCATTCTTCCAGCAACAGTGTGAACGTTTTGCTCTTTTAATCCCTCCTTGTCCCAGTCTTCCAAAAAGTTCTCTACAGTCACAAGTGTTTCATGTGAGTGGGCATCATCTTTGTTTTTTAAAAAAATAAAAAATATTCAGAGGCTAAATCTGAAATGATTTGGTGGGTAAAAGAGACGAGAAACATAGCAAGAGGAGGCTGGAAGAGTAACCGTAAGAACTCAAGTACCTAGATTTCACTGATGTTTTTCAGAGTGTTTCAGCCTTCCACATGGTGGGTATCAAGATTCAAGGCAATCTTATCTAGATCTCAAGGAGGACAAGGTGGCCCCAGCTGACATCTGGGTTGCATATTTAATGCCCAAACATTCAAGGAGGGGGGAATCAGTCAAACCAGCTCTTTTGATTTTGTATAAACAAAATAACCAATTGATGGACTGATTGTTTCCCTTGTTTTGGATTTCTATATACACAGCCACATGCCAGCGATCAAAAATAAAGCATCATCTTCAAATTCAGAACAATGTGCAGGACCATGCTATATTGTTCATAGCTATCTATGTTCTAAAGAACAGTGTATCTACTAAAGTCACTCTTATTTTCCATTTTCCCAAGGTACCAAAAACAACATCAATTACAGGCAAATAATTATCACTTACCCAGAAAACAAATAACCTCATTCATAATTTTGGCTTCCTGCTTTTCTTCCTTCTGTCAGTAGTGTGGCATTTTATTATTCATTGCTATTTCCATGATAGGGTAGGCTGAGAAAAAAGATTAGAAACCCATATTGATATTTTCAGCTGCTTTACTAAATGTTTAAGGACAATACCAACATTTTGATTAAACAAATTGGGGGTTTCTACACTTTTTATCGCATGTTTTCATTCAATTTCTTCAAAATAAATACATTTCAACTATCAAAAATGAGCTAATTATTATCCATCTCCCTAAATAAATGCTTAGAAAGACATTCAATAGCATTTACTTATCTCTGCTTATTAAAAAATCATCATACATTCATTGTGGAAAAGAAAATAGATGAGGATGATGAGAGAGATGATGATAGATAGATAGATAGATAGATAGATAGATAGATAGATAGATAGATGCAAGAAACAAAAACTGACTGGCTTCCTCAGTTTATTTGCAGTTTCTACATTTCTATGCTATTTTGAAAAGTGGAATCTTAATAAATTACATGAATGCTAAGCTAATACCTGGATTATCAATGTAAATCATAAAATCTCCTCCTATAGATAGCCTTTAAAAATTATTATAGATACAGGATTATATAACTATACTCTTATCCAGAAAAAAAATGACTAATTTTGCTTTCAAGTTTTTCTGATTCTCATGGCTTCAATTATCATCTACTATTCAAAACATTTATCTAATCTTGATTCCTCTCATGATTTGCAAACCTGCATATCCAACCGTCTACTAGAAATAAGTACTTAGAGTTCCCATGCATACTTCAAAGTCAACAAGTTCAAACTTAAGAATGAATGAAACTTAAGAAAGCTTCTTCACCTGAAATCAGCTCTTCGTTCCATGTTTCTCATGTTGGTTAATGGCAGCACCATCCACCCATCCAATTGATCAAGCAAAATATCTTCTCCTTTTCTCTCTCATCCCCCATATCCAATCACTAAGTCTTGTTTTAATTTGCATCCTAAATATTTCTTGGCTCAATTTACTTCTCTCCATCCTCACTGTTTCTAGCCTAACTTGGGTCACTACTTTTCTTAGCTGGGTGACGTAGTCTACATGAATGGTGCCCCAGGAGTTGTAGAATAAACAACATTTGGAACCCTGTTAGCCTCATTTTTCATCCTCCCCTTCTCAAACTCTATTCAGTAGCATATTAAACATCGTTCAACTCCTTAAACGTTTCATATTCTTTTACCTTGGAGTCTACAGACAAGTTGTACTTTTTCCTAGTCTATCTAGCATATGTAATATACACATATGTAGCAAGTTTATATATGTATATTATATATGCTACACACACACACGCACATATATAATTTGCTCTGAGATACTCCTTCTCATCACCCCTGTGATTGCCACCAAGGCTGGATTGAGTTTGCTCCACTATAAGTCCAAAACTTCTGTTACTTTTCTAATCAGAGCACTTGCTACTTTTATTATAATTATTCACGTGTCTGATTATGCCATCTAGTGTTATCAAGGACATGTATCTTTTTATTACTATGTCTTCAATATCTAACACAATTATCACAGCAGACACTTAGGAAACATTTCCTAAATGAAAGAGCTAATGGATCAATGAATACTGCCGGCCCTTCATAGCCACAGTTCTGTGTCTGGGGATTTAACGAACGGGAGGATCAAAGGACTTAGGATGGTTGGGTCTGTACTAAACATGTACAGACTTTTTTTCTTGCCATTATTCCCTAAACAGTATAACAACTATTTACATGGAATTTACATTGTATTAAGTATTATAAGTAATCTAGAGATGATTTAAAGTTTATGGGAGGACGTGCACAGGTTATATGCAATACTATGCCATTTTATATAAGGGACTGGAGCATCCATGGACTTTGGTATCTGAGAGAGATCTTGGAACCAATCCCTCATAAATACCAAGGGATGACTGTGTATGCTAATTTTTCAGGCAAAAACATGATGAGAAAAGGGTCAAGACTTTATTCAAATCAGGAATTATGGTGAAGTAGGAGATATTTGTAGATAGAGTTAATGTCATTATACTATTCCATCTGTAAGGTAAATTGTAGTGCTTTTTCTTCATCTCCAAAAGCTGAGAATTATTAACACTACCTCTGCAAGTAGAAACGTTCAAGGAGAGGCTAGGATCCATGGCATGCCATTTCCTAAGTTCCCCATGGTTGGAGCTGACAGCTCAGCTCTAGCTAAGCACAGCCAGACCCCTCCCAAGGATATAACTAAAAACACTTGAGTTGCCAGCAAATTGTTTTCCAGAAGAATGATTATTAGGACAACAAAATCATGTAAATAAGAAATGGAAAAGGCATGAGAGGTCATCTAATCTCTCCTATGAGAATATTCTCTTAAATGTCGGCCTCAGTGCTCATTAGGGTGAATTTTAAGTACAACCAGTGCTGTAAATCCCACCTTTACTCTTGGGAGGCTGTTGTGCAAACCCTAAGTTTTCATTGCTTCCACTTGGATAAAATATTTTAAAATCTGCCTTTTTCTCAATGCGTGCATTTTACTCTCACTTTCTCAGGCCTCTGTCTTTTTAGGTTTCATAAATAAAAAAAATGATGATATAATCTTGGAACAGTAGTTTTCATGAAACTGAGTTCGTTAGGAGCAGCAGATTTACTCTTTTCACTTAAAGGTATACCTAATAATAGTGACAATATTTTTTTTCTATTCTAGGTTTAATATGATTTTATTTCATTCTACTGATGTTTAAAAATTGGAAGTCGGAATTGTTCACTTCAGTAGGTTAAATCGTAGTAAATTTCAAGAGACTCTTCAGTTTCATTTGCTGTGATACAGAAAATTTTAATGGAATATTGCTTAATTAAATGCTCTATCTGCGGGAGCTGGGAAATTTTTGGATTGTATGGAATGTTATGAAAGCTATTTTTGTTTATTTGTTTACCATTTTAATCTTATTTTTCCTTGCGAATATTACCTGCATTATCTCAATATGGTACCCTGTCATGTAATTAAAAATATCTCCGGTTCAATGCATAAGGAAATGTTGGCCTTTTATCTGCAACATTTCCCAAACATTCGTCTTCTATGTACCAGTTACTTGAATTTTGGCCCTGTTTTATATGACTATACCATTTTTTACTGAATATTTTTCTTGAGATGACCTACTGGTTTTAACTGAAATATATTTTTAAGAAATAGTTATGTCATGGATTTAATCATTTGGATTTTTTTCCTAATATACATAAATGCATGTAATTTAGAACATTATTGCACAACTCCTAAAATATCTTGTAGACTGCATTTTGGGAAAACTCTACTACCACATTCATTATAAATCTATGGATAATTTCCTTCTTCTTTCATAAAAGATTCTAACTTTCAGAGCTATTTTCTGATAGTCTCCTACCAGTGGAAAATCTGTGTTAAATGTATTACATTTTAAATTTTCATGCTGTTCCCTCGTTACTATAAAATCTGTTTCACTTGAACAAATATAGAGAAATTACAAGCATGATTTATAAAAATTAGAAGATTACTTTGATTTCTTTGATATGTTTCTTTGAGAGGTGCTACTGAACCTACTTTAATAAGCAGGTAAGAGGTATAATTAATAATACCTAAACAGCAAGTGGTACTATTTAAAATATTCTTTTCTATTGACATTAATTATTGTCTGAATATTATGCACTCATATTTTTTTACATAACAAGCATTTTCAAAACCACTTTAAATCAAAGATAAATTCTAAATTAGATATTGATTCATATGAAATCTTATATTTAGGTCTAATTGCTTTCTCTGGTCACTATATTGAATACCTCCGAAAATACTTTTACTTAGAAATTATTGAGGAAAAATAGTCTTTAACAACCAATAGAGATTTATAAAACTGACCATTGTGAAAACCTGCTGCAATTATCCTTCAACTGGATTCATTGCCATCTATTGTTTTTGTTTATGATCTTGTAGCCAGTTCCAAATCCATGTGACTCTGTTCTCATCCAAAGCAATTATAATTCATTTGCAAGTAAAAGTTCATGATCCACTGTTTCAAATGCTTCACTGGAGCCCAAATACATGACGTAGGTTCCATTTTCTTCATCCAATTAGTTTTGTAACTATCAAACAAGCCTATTGTCATGATCCGGCATGATTTATTCATTATGGACCATGCTGCTTAAGATTCAAAATTCCGTTGTCTTCTAACTGCTTACAGATTGTCCTTCAATATTTTCTTCCCTACTTCACTCCATATTGATCTATTGCTTGGTTGTGTATAAACATTTTATTTGAGCATGTTTATAAAGAAGAAAACCTGAACGAAAGCAATTTGTAGAATTACTTCAATTGCTTTTTGTAAATTACCCAGCATTTAAATGAGGTGCTTTAGGATCTTTGGTCTTTATTTTATATTTTTTTAATTTTACATAAAATCCTTTCCATGAAAATTAAGGAGTTCTGCATTATTAATTTGTGGGTGCTTGCACTTTTAAAGGACAACAAAACTAGACTAATTAGAGAAGAGTGTGTTGCCTCCGAGAATTTGTAAAACAAGGCAATGGGTTCCATCATGGCTCAGGTAGAAAATGAACTAATTGGAGGGCAGAGTAGAGTAAATTGGAGAAGGTATAAGGATGTCTATACAAGGCATGATAAAATTAATTTATAATATTTATTTAAATACATAATTAAATACAAATGTTTGAAATTTTATAAATATTTGAATGGCTGTAATATAAAATTAGTTGTAAAAGTGAAAAAATCACAATCTTCAAGATTTCCTGGTGCACCAACAGCCCATTTATGGCAATTACTGATAAGACCTGTGATAAGATACAATTTTAATGATATCAATTACTAATTGTACTGGTTCCAATTTCTATTGATAGGTAAATTATTTTATTATACATGGATAATCCTAAAGTGTAGAAAGGTTTGTTTCTTTAGTATTCTTCCTGGAAATCTGTTAACATTTGCCAATTGTTTAGCACTTGACTTTTACTTTAAAAAAAAAAGGGAATTTAAAACACAGCAAATGTTTTCAACCTTCAAAATTATTGTCTGAGAAATTAGAGATTCCCATATTATATTTCCTTTCTGTTCAGAGTAATTAAAAAACATGCTTGTGAAAAATTAATTTAAAAAATTTTGCATTCTGACTACCCATGTTTAAAAGCTTCACAAACTTCTTGCTTTCTCAATTACCAAAACTATTATTTTTAATGTGAAAACATATATATACTTTGTCTTATCCTGATCTAATTCAGTAGGAAAGCATTTCCATTTATAACTGAAGAAAACTCTTATTTTTTAAAACTGATTATTATCTGAGCAAGTTCCAGACTAGGACTTGGCCACTAAAGGACTTGGCAACTTGAAATTTAAGTAAACATGTGTAAAATGGTCCTAAATTACTTATGAAAGGGGGCAGGAGGTGGGTCTTCAAAGACAATCAAAGAAAATGAAAAATTCATTTGATTTCTTGCCAAATAGCTAATCTCTGGAGAATGCTATGAAATTACAAATGAGAAACGGTAATGAAATTTAGTGAATTTAAATACACATGATCTAAAGGCTAACTAGAGTGTAATATTGACGTAGTGTGGAATAAACTGAAAACAATGTTTTTAATAGAAAAATTAGTTGTAACACTTTCTATTTGAAGAGTTACATCCCCTTCAAATTTGCTTACTGACAATGTGTTTATTTCCTTCAAGACTTAAATAAAAACACACAATGACTCCAATTCTCAAAATTTTAATATTTTCAACATTTAGTGATGAGAACTTATTTTTTAAGCCTTTTTATTGTCCTGGTTAAAAACATTTAATGATTAAATATTTCCCACCAAAAATATTATGTTTTTATGTTGTAGTCACATAAATGAGAGTACCATGTTAGCTACATGACAATACAGTAAAAAAAATATTGACAATGATGATCAATTAGACAGCACAATAGAACTAAGCAGGTAAAATGGCCCTTCTATGCCTTGTTCACCCCAGTTTCATGTACCTAGAAGCACTCAGTCAATGTTTGTTGAGTGAATACATTAATCTCACAAAGTTTAAAGTTTTCCATTTTTCCACTGAAAAGACTTCAATTTTCTTAGAAAATTTTAATATCCTGCTCAGAAGAAAATCTAATCTTCTTAGAAAAATTTAATATTCCATTTAGAAGAAAATCTATATTTGCATTTTTAACAAGTACTCTAAATTCACAGAAACAAACAGAATACTGTCACTGAATTAAGATACGTCTGATTTAAATTCAGTAAAAAAAATTTTTGTGTTTCTATACGAGAACTAAAAAAGCTAATAGATATGAAAATAAAGTTTTATCTCTTTGTGCTTCTACTTCAAAGCACTTTTTAATATTTTAACATAATTATTTATTTGTAATATAATTTGTTAGGAAATTACTTCTATTCGTTCAATGATGATGGAGCAATATCTAACTTGTTCTCCACAGAGTCCTTGGTATCTAGAACAATGCTTGGTATACAGTCATGTGTCACTTAAAAACAGGGATGCATTCTGAGAAATGCACCGTTAGGTGATTTTGTCGTTGTGTGAACCACATGGAGTGTACCTACACAAACCCAGACGGTATAGCCTACTACACATCTAGGCTATATGGTGCAGCCTATTGTTCCTAGGCTAAACCTGTGCAGCATGTTACTGTACTGAATACTGTAGGCAATTGTAACGCAATGGTGAGTACTTGTGTATCTAAATATATCTAAACATAGGAAAGGTACAGTAGGGGGCAGCCTGGTGGCATAGTGGTTAAGATCAGGTGCTCCACTTCAGTGGCCCAGGGTTCACTGGTTCAGATCCTGGGCATGGACCTACACATTGCTCATCAAGCCATGCTGTAGCAGCATCCCACATAGAAGAACTAGAAGGATTTACAACTAGGATATACAACTATGTACTGGGACTTTGGGGAGAAAATAAAAAAATGAGAGGACGATTGGCAACAGATGTTAGCTCAAGGCCAATCTTTCTCACCAAACAACAAAGAAACAAACAAAACAACAAAAAATTGGAACTTGACATTTATTCTCAGCGTTTGGAGGAAAAAAAAAGAAAAGGTACAGTAAAAATATGGTATAAAAGATAAAAAATGGTACACCTATATAGGGCACTTACAGGAACGGTTCTTGCAGGATTGGCAGTTGTTCTGAGTGAGTGAGTGGTGAGTGACTGTGAAGGGCTAGGATGTGACCGTATGCCTCTGTAGACTCCATAACACTGGACACTTAGCCTACACTAAATTTATAAAAAATACATTTCTCTTTCTTTAATAATAAATTAACCTTAGCTTACTGTAACTTTTGTACTTTGTAAATTTTTTATTTTTTTAACTTTTTGACTCTTTTGTAATAACACTTAGCTTAAAACACAAATACCTTATACACCTGTACAAAAATATTTTCTTTCTTTATATCCTTATTCTGTAAGCTTTTTTTAAATATTTTTAAAATTTCTTTTTTGACTTTTTAAGCTTCTTTATTAAAACTTAAAACACAAACCCACAGATTAGCCTAAGCCAACACACAATCAGTGTCATCAATATCACTGTCTTCCGCCTCCACATCCTGGCCCACTGGGAGGTCTTCAGGGGCAACAACACACATGCAGCTGTCATCTCCTATGATAACAATGTCTTCTTCTAGAATACCTCCTGAAGGAACTGTCTGAGCCTCTTCTTGAGGGGGTGTCACTCTTTTCAGAAATATGTCCGTGGTGGCTTGCTTGGTTTGTTTCTTTTTCCCATCAGAGATTTGCTTGTAAGCAGATAATGTGCCGTAAACTTTCCTATTAATGTAAATCTTTCAGTGATGGGGTCCATATTTTCAAGCTTTTTAAGGAGCTTGTTGGGGTCTGCAAAAGCTTCTGCTAAACACTTCACTGTGAATTTTCTTGGGAGGTCTTCTTTTTCTTCTCCTGCAGTTTCCTTTCCTCTTGTCTCTTCCTTGCCTATGCATTTCTATTCTAGGTCCAACAACTCCTCATTAGTCAATTCCTCAGGAATCACCTCTAGGAGCCCCTCAATGTCATCTTCATCCACACCCGGGTGAAAGTTGTTTACCATGTCAACCACAGTCTTGCTGATTTTTGCAAACTCTTCAGCTTGGCAAGTGCTTTGAAGTCATGGATGAACCTCTTGAGTATCTTCTTCCAGATGCCATTCATACACTCCTTAATGACATCACCCCAAACTCAAGCAAAGTTCTTGATGTAGTCATAGATGTTGTAATCCTTCCAGAATTGCCTTAATGTCTCCTGAGTGTCTTCTTCAGTTGTAGCAATAGCCTGGGTGAAGGTCCTCCTCAGGTAGTGGGCCTTAAAAGCTTCTATAACTCCTGAGCCATTGACTGGATCAAAGAGGTCATGTTTGGAGGGAGAAACATTGCTTTGATATTTGTACGAAGATCACCAATAAACGGAGGATGTCCTAGAGCATCATCAGCAATAAGCAAAATCTCCAAAGGTGTGCTATTCTCCAGACACTACTCCATTTTGCTGGCATGGCAATTCAGGAGGGCATCTTGGAAGAGGAGCTGGGTCATCCATGACTTCTTATTTCTCCTGTAGTACACTGGCAGTGTGTTCTTATTGATATGGTTGAAGGCCCTGGGGTTCTCACTGTGTCAGATCACAACAATTTGTAGCCTGCAAAATTGCCCCCAAGTAGAGCTATTATCCTGTCCTTAAAAGCCTTAACACCTGGCATTGACTTGCCCTCCTTATGAAGGAAAGTCCTTTCAAGCATCTATTTCTAGAATAGGGAAGCTTTCATCCATATTGAATATTTGCTCTGGCAACTAATTTTCCTCCGTAATCAGCTTATCTAGCATTTCCAAAAATTCTTCAACTGCCTTTGTATCAGCACTCATAGACTCACCACTCACTTTCACACTGTGTAATGAATAACAATTCTTGAACTGTTTAAACCACCAAGAGCTAGCAGTAAATTCAACATCGTAGTTGGGTCCAGCCTTTTCTTTCAACACTACAAACTTTCTGCTTTGGCTACAATCATCATGGTGCTGATAGGGTTACAATTCTGGGTCTGGTCTTCAATCCAAGTCATTAGAAGTTTCTCTATGTCTGATACAAGCCCTTCCGAAATTGTTGTTGTTCTTCTTTCCCTCATGCAGATCCTTAAACAGCTTCTGTCACTTTGTTCTTGTTCTTCAAGATCGTAGCTATGGTGGGGTGGGACACGCCTGACTGGGGAGCAATAACCATCACTGATTTTCCACCTTCATAGTCCTTAATCACTTTTAATTTTCTTTCCAGGTCAATCATTCATTGTGGTCTCTTACCAGCAACATTAGCAGTGGATTTTGTACACTTAGGCATGTTGAACAAAACAACACAAGATTAAGTCAAACACAAGCGAAAATGATGCAATCAAGAGATGCAGTAAACATGAGATGTATGAGGCTGCTGCCGGTGTAAAATGGCTGTTTTACAGTAAACTATTTTTTTATAAGTAGAAAGAGTACACTCTAAAATAATGATGAAAAGTATAGTATAGTAAATACATAAACCAGTAAGATAGTCATCCATTATCATTATCAAGTATTATGTACTGTACATAATTTTATGTGCTATACTTCTATACTGTTGGCAGCACAGTGGATTTATTTACACCGGCATCACTGCAAATGCAAGTAATTCATTGAGCTGTGATGTGACAATTGCTATGACATGATTAGGAAATAGGAATTTTTCAGCTTCATTGTAATCTTGCAGGATGACTGTCATATATGCAGTCTGTTGTTGACCAAAACATCATTATGCAGCACACAGCTATACAGAAAACCTTTGCAAGTAATTGCTGAATGAATTCACGCGTAGATAGGCCTTGTATCAGACAGGATTCAAGTAGAGAAGCAGAACCAGTAGAAAATCTATATTAAGAGATTTATTTCAAGGAATTGGCTTATGCAATTGTGGGGACTAGCTAGGCATGTTCAAAATTCACAGGGCACGCCATCAGGAAGGGCAGGCTGGAACTCTTGGCCAGCAGCTGATACTGCTATCCACAGGCAGAATTTGCTTTCATCAGGGAAGCCTCAGTTCTGCTCTTCAGGCATTTCAACTGACAGATTCAGGTCCACTCAGGTTATCTAGAATAATTTCTCTTCCCTATAGACAACTAACTGATTATGGACCTTAATCACATCTGTAAAATACTTTCATAGAAACACTCAGATTAGTGTTTGATTGAATAACTGGGGGCTGTAGCCTAGCCAAGTTGACACAGCAAAAAGACCTGAGCAAATGGAATATGCACTACACTTTCTATTAATGGATAGTCCATCACTGAGAATTTAAACCCAAGCAGATTGTCCATTTACAGGTACCTTTTGTTTGGCACTTATCTCATGCTCTGAAGTCTATTTGTATATTACCATTTTCATGTATAGTATCATTTTCAATAATTTTGAGAATCCTCTCTTTTGTCTCCATTTTACAGAGAAGAAACTTGAGGTTAAAGAAAGGTTAAATAACTTTCTACCTTAACCAGCTAGGGAGGGTTAAAAGCTAAAATACATTAATTCCAAGCCCCTAACTCCTAAAAACTATAATCCTAGTATGACAATATTAAATAGAAGTTAGCTGTAAAGAAAAGGAAGAAAGAAATAAATGTTTAAGTGTAATATTTCAGTAAAGAATGTCAATCTCATTGCAATATACTTGTTCCTACCTCCCTGTCTCCATTGATGTGTTCATCTATGTCACTCAAAATTCCTGAGAAAGTACTGAAAGAGAATATAGCATAATTGAGATAATGACTATAAAGATATTTATTATCATTTGTGTCTTATTACAACAGAATATTTTGAAAGCCTCTAAAGGGCTTTTTCAGTTAACAACAGTAGGAAAAACAAACTTCTCTCACATGCAACTGTCAAAGGTTATGCTAAAATTATTACTAATTTGATTTAACTTTATTCAATGTCTGGGTCTGGTTTTTAGAAATTTTCATAACTGAAAAGTAAGAACAAGATTTCAGTATTTTAAGCATGTGATAAATGATTTCTCCATGACAGATTTTTATTCTACTTTCTCTAATTCTGTCTTATTGCTTAGATTTCTTATTTACACAGCTAAGCCACTAACTACTATTATATACAAAGATATCTTAAATACAGTCTGGTCTTCCAAATCACATAGAAATAACAATGAGAGAGATAAAAATGAACTTACCTATATACAATCAAAAGGAATACTACTTATTACAAATTTTAATTATCCAATCTAAATTTACAAGAATTGGGACTTTGATAGTGAATTTAATTTGTGAATTTTATAATGAATCTCAACCTGTTCCTTATTCCTTTGCAAACCTAAAAGTTATAAAGTACAGTGTTATCTTAAGAAATAAAGTTAGTAATCCATTTTAGCTTTGTCATAACAAAAACTAACCCTTTTATATGATATTAAACATAATTTCTTCTATTTAATGTTAGTGCTACACTGCTAGCTATAAGTTCTGTGACTGTCTGAAAGATAGAAATGGGAGAGAAATTGCAGAAAACCCCAAATACGATCCAAAAAGAAGAAAGTCTTCCCCAAAGAAAGAAAAATGAAAACATACGCAGTGTCATCCTCCATTACGTTAGCTTGCGCATGGTTGTGGCTAAAGAACAGATATTTGATCTGCTTTAAATTATTTGTCACTTGGCTTCTTTATATTTCCATACCCCATTTTGCATTTTGTTCACTATTCGTTGTGTTACACAATCTACATTCTGCAAGAATAACATTAATATATATTCTTACCAAAGATTGAAATATGCATAGCCAAGTTTAGAACCTTCACAAACCTTGATGTTTTAGACTTTGCAACCAAACTTGATCATTTGGGGGTTCAAGTCCACTTGTTCTTGGCCTACCTGAATGTAAAAGTCCAATGAATTGAACTTTAAAAGTCTTAAAAAATATTCAAAAAGTCTCTTGCACATCAAATAGCTCTTAAGACAGAACATTTTGATGAGTTTAGCGTAAATGAATCAGAAGCATATGGATTAAATTTACCTTAAAATACTCCTGGGCTTAAGAATTAAGAGAAAATATGCTTGGCAAAACACATTTTGGGTTTTGCCTAATCCAGAACATTGGAAAAGTAGTTCAAGATGTTTGACGAACCCAAAACATGACTGGGTTCACCCATCCCTAATCCCCTGTGGTAATAGCAAAGGACAGGCAGCAGCAGATTTTAGGTGAATAAATCTAGTTCAGGTTTTTATCGTGGTCATTCCAAACTATTGGATACCTTGAGAATGCCCTACCTTGTATAAATCAAATTTGTGCTATGTGCTTTTTATAGTCTCTGGTTCAGGACTGTAGAACGTGTGTTTTCTATGAAAAGTGTGATTCTTCATAATTATAGCAGCTTCTATGTACCCACTCAATAAAAAAGGGAAATCATAAGGTTTATGCCTACTTACAGCATATCAAGAGATGCATAGAGAAGTCAATACTAATCTCAATGACTATTTATTTGATTGAAATAGAAGTTTACCAATTATTTATACTGCTAAAATCAACAAAAATCTGCTAAAGAAGACTCAGGGTTTCAAAAAGAAGCAACAGATGCAATAATCAATATTGTTAAATTTTATTGTCTTTTTCCAACTTGATTTTTATTCCTATACAAGAAATGGGCAGCATATATGAGAAAGTCATTAAATTATCTAAGTATAACTTTATACTAAAAGTAATCACTCATTCTTGACTTAGGAAATTTCTAATAATACCTGAATTATTTTTCATTTTAATTTGTGACTAACTCTTTACTTGTGAGTGAACAAACATGGAGTAAAAAAATAATTATCATTTGTATGCCGTCTTCTTTCCCAATAGACAAATAACTACGAAGAGACACAAATTATTGACTCACATTAATGTAAATAAACAGATTCCCATGAATAGGTGGCTCTAAGAATTTCAAAACACAACCTAAAATATTCATATTTTAAAATTTGGCTCATCATGTAAGAATGCTAATGACCTCAATTAAGACAATGTGTTAAAGATGACATATAAAGTGTGATCTAAATGTGAGTTTTTATAATAAATAATATATATGTAAGATGTTTTCTTGAGCCTTAAATTAGTAAATATAAATGATATTTTACCGTGTCAATCTTGGGGATTAGAAAGTGCTTTCCATAAGAAGAAAATTTATTATGTTATGATAGGCTATTTTCTGTAATGTGATAAAAAATTACTAAGGGGATATAAATATCTATTTTTACACATATTTATACAAAGAGGCTAGGTTTTCTTTTTTTTCTTTTTTTTTATTAATGTTATGATAGATTACAACCTTGTGAGATTTCAGTTGTACATTATTGTTAGTCATGTTGTGGGTATACCACTTCCCCCTTTGTGCCCTACCCCCACCCCCCCTTTTCCCTGCTAACCACCGATCAGATCTCCTTGTCAATATATTAACTTCCACCTATGAGTGGAGTCATATAGAGTTCGTCTTTCTCTGACTGGCTTATTTTGCTTAACATAATACCCTCGAGGGCCATCCACATTGCTGCAAATGGGCCAATTTTGTCTTTTTTTATGGCTGAGTAGTATTCCATTGTGTATATATACCATATCTTCTTTATCCAATCATCAGTTTCTGGGCATGTAGGCTGGTTCCACGTCTTGGCTATTGTAAATAATGCTGCGATGAACATAGGGGTGCAAGGGACTCTTGGGATTTCTGATTTCAGGTTCTTAGGATAGATACCCAGTAATGGGATGGCTGGGTCGTAGGGTATTTCTATTTTTAACTTTTTGAGAAATCTCCATACTATTTTCCATAGTGGCTGTACCAGTTTGCATTCCCACCAACAGTGTATGAGGGTTCCTCTTTCTCCACAACCTCTCCAACATTTGTCGTTCTTGGTTTTGGATGTTTTTGCCAATCTAACGGGTGTAAGGTGATATCTTAGTGTAGTTTTGATTTGCATTTCCCTGATGATTAGCCATGATGAACATCTTTTCATGTGTCTATTGGCCATATTCATATCTTCTTTTGAGAAATGTCTGTTTATGTCCTCTGCCCATTTTTTGATCGGGTTGTTTGTTTTTTTGTTGTTAAGCCATCTGAGTTCTTTATATATTATGGAGATTAACCCTTTGTCGGATAAGTGGCTTGTAAATATTTTTTCCCAATTAGTGAGCTGTTTTTTTGTTTCAATCCTGTTTTCCCTTGCCTTAAAGAAGCTCTTTAGTCTGATGAAGTCCCATTTGTTTATTCTTTCTATTGTTTCCCTCAACTGAGGAGTTATAGTGTCCGAAAAGATTCTTTTGAAACTGATGTCAAACAGTGTACTGCCTATATTCTCTTTCAGAAGGGTTATTGTTTCAGGGCTAATCTTTAGGTCTTTGATCCATTTTGAGTTTATTTTGGTGTGTGGTGAAAAAGAATGGTCAATTTTCAATCTTTTGCATGTGGCTGTCCAGTTTTCCCAGCACCATTTGTTGAAGAGACTTTCTTTTCTCCATTGTAGGCCCTCTGCTCCTTTGTCAAAGATTAGCTGTCCATAGATGAGTGGTTTTATCTCTGGGCTTTCAATTCTGTTCCATTGATCTGTGGACCTGTTTTTGTACCAGTACCATGCTGTTTTGATCACTGTAGCTTTGTAGTATGTTTTGAAATCGGGGATTGTGATTCCGCCGGCTTTGTTTTTCTTGCTCAGGATTGCTTTAGCAATTCCCGGTCTTTTGCTGCCCCATATGAATTTTAGGATCCTTTGTTCAATTTCTGTGAAGAATGTTCTTGGGATTCTGATTGGGATAGCATTGAATCTGTAGATTGCTTTAGGTAGTATGGACATTTTAACTATGTTTATTCTTCCAATCCATGTGCATGGAATGTCTTTCCATCTCTTTATGTCGTCGTCAATTTCTTTCAAGAAAGTCTTGTAGTTTTCATTGTATAGATCCTTCACTTCCTTGGTTACGTTTATCCCAAGGTATTTTATTCTTTTCGTTGCAATTGTGAATGGGATTGAGTTCTTGAGTTCTTTTTCTGTTAGTTCATTGTTAGTGTATAGAAATGCTACTGATTTATGTATGTTGATTTTATACCCTGCTACTTTGCTGTAGTTGTTGATTATTTCTAATAGTTTTTCTATGGATTCTTTGGCATTTTCTATATATAAGATCATGTCATCTGCAAACAGTGAGAGTTTTACTTCTTCATTACCTATTTGGATTCCTTTTATTTCTTTTTCCTGCCAAATTGCTCTGGCCAACACCTCCAGTACTATGTTGAATAGGAGTGGTGAAAGTGGGCACGCTTGTCTTGTTCCTGTCCTCAGAGGGATGGCTTTCAGTTTTTGTCCATTAAGTATGAAGTTGGCTGTGGGTCTGTCATATATGGCCTTTATTATGTTGAGGTACTTTCCTTCTATACCCATTTTATTGAGGGTTTTTATCATAAATGGGTGTTGGATCTTGTCGAATGCTTTCTCTGCATCTATTGAGATGATCATGTGGTTTTTGTTTTTCATTTTGTCGATGTAGTGTATCACGTTGATTGACTTGCGGATGTTGAACCACCCCTGTGTCCCTGGTATAAATCCCACTTGATCACGGTGTATAATCTTTTTGATGTATTGCTGTATTCGGTTTGCCAGAATTTTGTTGAGGATTTTTGCATCTATGTTCATCAGTGATATCGGCCTGTAGTTCTCCTTCTTTGTGTTGTCCTTATCAGGTTTGGGGATCAGAGTGATGTTGGCTTCATAGAATGTGTTAGGGAGTACTCCATCTTCCTCAATTTTCTGGAATAGTTTGAGAAGAATAGGTATTAAGTCTTGTTTGAATGTTTGGTAGAATTCTCCAGAGAAGCCATCTGGTCCTGGACTCTTATTTTTGGGGAGGTTTTTGATTACTGTTTCTATTTCCTTACTTGTGATTGGCCTATTCAGATTCTCCATTTCTTCCTGATTCAGTTTGGGGAGGTTGTAGGAGTCTAGGAAGTTGTCCATTTCTTCCATGTTGTTCAATTTGTTGGCATATAGTTTTTCATAGTATTCTCTTATGATCCCTTGTATTTCATTGGTATCTGTTGTGATTTCTCCTCTCTCATTCCTAATTTTATTTATTTGCGATTTCTCTCTTCTTTTCTTGGTGAGTCTGGCTAAAGGTTTGTCAATTTTGCTAATTTTTTCAAAGAACCAACTCTTTGTTTCATTGATCCTTTCTATTGTCTTTTTTGTTTCAATATCATTTATTTCTGCTCTTATTTTTATTATTTCCCTCCTTCTACTGACTCTGGGCTTTGTTTGTTCTTCTTTTTCTAGTTCTGTTAGGTATCGTTTGAGGTTGCTTATGTGAGCTTTTTCTTGTTTAGTGAGGTGAGCCTGTATTGCGATGAATTTCCCTCTTAGGACTGCTTTTGCTGCATCCCAGATGATTTGGTATGTCGTGTTCTCATTTTCATTTGTCTCCAGATAATATTTGATTTCTTCTTTAATTTCTTCAATGATCCATTGTTTGTTCAGAAGCGTGTTGTTTAGTCTCCAAATTTTTGCACCTTTCTCTGCTTTTTTCTTGTAGTTGATTTCTAGTTTCATAGCATTATGATCAGAAAAGATGTTTGATATTATTTCAACTCTCTTGTATTTATTGATGTTTGCTTTGTTTCCCAAAATATGGTCAATCCTTGAGAATGTTCCATGTGCACTTGAGAAGAATGTGTAACCTGCTGTTTTTGGATGAAGTGTTCTATATATATCTATTAAGTCCATCTGGTCTAATTTTTCATTTAGTTCTATTATTTCCTTGTTGATTTTCTGTCTGGATGTTCTGTCCATTGGTGTTAATGGTGTTTTGAGGTCCCCTACTATTATTGTATTGTTGTTGATATCTTCTTTTAGTTCTATTAAGAGTTGCTTTACAAATTTTGGTGCTCCTGTGTTGGGTGCGTATATATTTATAAGTGTTATGTCTTCTTGGTGGAGAGTCCCTGTTATCATTATATACTGTCCCTCTTTGTCTTTCTTTATCTGTTTCGCTTTGAAGTCTACCTTGTCTGATATTAGTATAGCGACACCTGCTTTCTTTTGTTCATTATTAGCTTGGAGTATTGTTCTCCATCCCTTCACTCTGAGTCTGTTTTTGTCTTTGGGGCTGAGGTGTGTTTCCTGGAGGCAGCATATTGTTGGGTCTTGTTCTTTGATCCATCCTGCCACTCTGTGTCTTTTGATTGGGGAGTTCAATCCATTTACATTTAGAGTGATTATTGAGATGTGGGGGCCTACCATTACCATTTTGTGTCTTGCTTTCTGGTTTTCTTCAATTTCCTTTGTTTCTCGTCCCATGGTTTAATCTGTTCTGATGAAGAGCTGCTACTCTCTGTTGTTGTCCTTCTACTTATCTCCTCTGCTCTTGGTTTTGTAGCCCCTTTCCTTTTTTGGATTTTTCAGGAATGAGGGTTTTCCTGAGGATTTCCTGAAGAGGAGGTTTTGTGGCAATGAACTCCCTTAATTTTTGTTTATCTGGGAAAGTTTTTATTTCTCCATCGTATTTGAAGGATATTTTCACTGGGTAGAGAATTCTTGGCTGTAGGTTTTTGTCCTTCAGATTTTTGAATATATCATTTCACTCTCTTCTAGCCTGTAACGTTTCTGCTGAGAAATCTGCTGATAGCCTGATGTGGGTTCCTTTGTAGGTTAGTTTCTTTTGCCTGGCTGTCCTTAGTATTTTCTCCTTGTCGTTGACTTTTGCTAGCTTCACTACTATATGGCGTGGGGTTGGTCTTCTTGCATAGATAAAGTTTGGAGATCTATTGGCTTCTGTCACCTGAAGATCCATCTCTCTCACCAGATTTGGGAAGTTCTCAGCCATTATTTCTTTGAATAGGCTTTCTGCCCCTTTCTCCTTCTCTTCTCCCTCTGGTATACCTATAATCCTTATGTTGCATCTCCTAATTGTGTCTGATAATTCTCGGAGAGTTTCT
Organism: Equus przewalskii; assembly: GCF_037783145.1. Classification (NCBI taxonomy): domain Eukaryota; kingdom Metazoa; phylum Chordata; class Mammalia; order Perissodactyla; family Equidae; genus Equus; species Equus przewalskii. Next base: position 22,201,029 of record NC_091850.1, read on the forward strand.
TCATTTCTGTTTAGTCTTACTTCTCTCTCCTCCTCTGCCTGCAGCATTTCTATATTCCCATCTTCCAAATTGCTAATTCTTTCCTCCATATTATCGGCCCTACTGTTCAGTGCATCCAGATTTTTCTTAATCTCCTCTATTGTGTTCTTCATTTCCAGTATTTCTGTTTGGTTCTTCTTTATCGTATCAAACTCTTTTGTGACATAGCTCCTGAACTCGTTGAGTTGTCTATCTGAATTCTCTCTTAACTCATTGAGTATTTTAATGATGGCTGTTTTGAAGTCATCATCATTTAGGTTATATATCTCATTTTCTTTGGGATTGTTTTCTGTGTATTTGTTATTTTCCTTCTGTTCTGGAGATTTAATGTATTTTTTCATATTGCTTGATGTTGTAGATTTGTGCCTCTGCATAGAGATAGAGTTTAGTTGCTCCTTCCACTTGTTTCTGCTGATGTGGTGGGGGAGCAGCTGTTTATACTGCACCAACCAGGAACCCTATCCGCAGTTGCTAACTGGGCCTGGGCCCCTCCTTGTAGACACAGTGGTCCTTTAGATTCCCTCTTCTGCTATTGGGGCCATCACGGGGGGGCTTCAGGCTGCTGGTGCCTACTGTTGCAGCCCACCTAGACGTGCTCCCTCCTTGGGGTCTGCAACGGTGTTATGGGCTTTTCCAGCAGCCAGGGGTAGGATCACTTATATTTGCCACTCCGTCACTGTTGGCACCCACAAAATCTCACTTGTCCACTATGGGTCGCAGCAGAGCTATTGGCATCTTCTACAGTCTGTGGTTAGCTCACCTAGCTATGCTACTTTTGTCCCATGGTCTTCCAGACTTGTGGCTGCCGGATGGGTGCTCTCTACTAGTGCTGTGCAGAGGCTTTCCCTGAGGCTGCTGTGAGCCTGTAGGGTTTCCCCCTAGGCTATGGAGCTCGGTCGCTGGAACTCCACCCAGCCCCAGTCCTGTTCCCCAGGAACTCGGGGAGCCCTTTGCCCTGTCTGGGGGATAGCCAGAGATCCTGATTTCAGTGGTAGCTGGTCAGCTGCTGCCCTGCCTGATATTCTCCTCTCCAGGACCCTCCCGGTGTTGTGGATGCTGGGCGTAGCCCCTCCGCTAACAGCAGACAGAGTGTTTTGTCTGCTGCCCAGGCGGAACTCTGGAGCTTCCCCTCCGGGCCACAGAGCCGGCCTCTGGAGCTCCCCACAGCCCCAGTCCTCTCCGAGATCTCCTGCGATCCCTTGCCCCACGGGGCGGGCAACTGTAGCTGGGGGTCACCTCGCCCTCTGGGATTCTCTCCGGGACTTTCCCGGAGTTGTGAATGCTGGGCGTAGCCCCTCTGCTAATGGCAGACAGAGAGTTTTGTCTGCTGCCTGGGTGGAACTCTGGAGCTTCCCCTCTGGGCTGCGGAGCCGGCCTCTGGAGGTTCACCCAGCCCCAGTCCTCTCCGAGATCTCCGGCAATCCCTTTCCCCACCGTGCAGGCAGTGGCAGCCGGGGGACTGCTGTACCCTCTGTGATTCTCTCTGGGACCCTCCGGGTGCCGTGAACACTTGGCGGGATCTCCCCGTCAATGGCAGGGTGAGACTCTCCCTGCGGGCTCAGGTGTGTAACTCTAGAGTTTCCCTCTGCATTTGGGAGTAATTGCAGGGGGTTTAGGTAGGGTTCTGGTCACCTGTTTCCACCGTCGCTCCTCTGGTGTGTGCTCACTCCTGCCCTAGGTGTGTGTTGATCTTCTGGGGGCGTCCGTTGGAAGAAAGCCACTTGCAGGTACTAGGCTGTTCGGTCGGGGTTGGAGAGTTTTCACCTATCTCCACATCCTCCTGGAGGGAAGTCCGTCCGCCTTCCGATGTATAGTCGTGTGGGTCTCTCAGACGTCCTGAGATGCTATCTGGATATCCTTTGTTAAGCAATGAGTGTCCAAATAATTGTAGACTCGAAGGGGGAGAGACAAAGAGGACTACTCATGGCGCCATCTTGGATCCTCTCTCAAGAGGCTAGGTTTTTAAAAAATTGGCTATTTGCTTACTTACTCAAGTAGTAGATTTTACAGATGATATTTGCTTTCAAAAGGAGAATTAATTGATTCATAAAATGAAAGCGTTTATATACAAATGTGTGTAGATGAATACATCTATTTTTAATGACCAGAAAATAGAACTACAAAACTTTAAAATAATTTACCAACCTTAACTTTCTGAAACCAAGTAACACCAAAGATGTTCTTAGCATCCTAAAGGAACGTCATAAATCTCCTGCACTAAGGACACATACTTTAATTCTAGCCCCTCATTCGTAGCCTTTTGGATTCTTAGTTACCATTTATTTACCATTTACCATTATTTACTTTGATTATGCCACAAGTATTTACTGAGCACTTACTATGGGCAAGACATCATTGGGTACAAGAGAAATATAAAGATTATTTATTCAGAATTACTTTTCCACAAAAAGTTTTCATATACTGGATGAATGAAGACATGTATAAAAGGCTATTATTAAATGTAGAAAAGGATATAAAATCAGTATAGAAAACATCCTATGGATTCTTAAAACAGAGTTCTTAAGTAGAGCCCATGAAGCAGGCTTAATGCCAGCAGGAAAGGTAATTGCTAACAGTGTTACATTAAGATATGGTACAGAAAAATGTAAAAGAAGACCAAAATTATATGTTTAAATTATAATAGTTATAATTAGTTATAATTAATAGCTAATAATGTGATCAGTTAAGCTATAATAGTTTAACAGTGGAGGCTATTAAGAATCATTTAAATTAACTTCAGTTTAAGGAGGTGAGGAAGTGTATAACACATTTTTAAGCAACTTGAATTTAGTGCAAATCTTGTGTCATTTTGAAATGACTACACAAATGCCATGTATAACATGTTATAGTGCATGCATAAATGAAATAATACAAATAAGTGTAAACACTCAATGTTGTACAATAGAACAGCCCTGGGGCAGGAACTAGGTCTTTGCAAAAGATAAATTCAAAGTTATCTGTGAAGAATATTGTCAGTTTTAAAAACCTTAGGCTACTGATGTATGATCATTAAAAGGAATATACGTAGCTTGCTTCCAGCTATGCTTGTAGAGATAAGTAGAAAAGATTAGCCATCTGGGTACGTGTGCTGAGGACTACATGCGGCCAAATTACCAGGAGAATTTGCTAACAAGAGCAGTTTTCTGATCTCAGAACTTCTGGGAGAAGGATGTATCATCCTAACTGCTAACAAGGTTTGCAAATGATTCTTAAGCACATTAACTTTTGAAAACTACTATTCTAAATTCTATCAGGAATCTTTTTGGAAAGATGACAGGGAGAGATTTGGCAGGTAGCCAGTGAGTGGATATCTAAGAGTGTCACTGTCTTATGATATAAAAAGATACTCTAATGTAAATAACAGTGATTTGTAATGTTTGGGATACATACATTTTGGGATATGGGTACAGTCATGTGCTGCATAATGACATTGTGGTCAACAATTGACAGCACACAAGACGGTCATCTGATAAGATTAGTACCATATAGCCTAGGTGTGTAGTAGGTGATACCATCTAGGTTTGTGTAAGTACATCCTATGATGTTTGCACGATGATGAAATTGCCTAACAATGCATTTCTCAAAACACATCCCCACCGTTTAGTGACGCATGACTGTATTTCATATTAGAGCCATTTACTAGCTATATATTGACATGTATTATAAAAGGATAGTTTAATTTTATTTTTGAACAGATATTGTGTTTCTATCTTATTATTTTTGTGTGTCAGCTTCTCACAAGTCCTAACATGGCTACCCACCTGGCACTTGATGGCACATTTTATTAGGAGACCAGGGAAAAAGTAAAAGACTTCAGATAGGAAAGTACATTCTCCAAATTGCTGACACATGAGGCCAATGTTATCAAACCTTTTAAAAAGTTTCCCATTAAAAGTGATTTTTTTCTAGCTTTGTTCTAATAATCTAGTTTGGGTTATGTTTCAGTTATACGGAAAATATATTCATTGCAATAGGCATTCTTTAATTATATCAGGTAAATTAGACATACCTAAGAGTATGCTTGCATTTCTACTTATTTGTTGTTTCTTTATAGATCCAGTAATAAAATAAAATATAAAACCATGTGGGGAAGTGAAATAGAAAAAGGTGCAACAGATCAACAGCCACCACAGAATGACACATATGCAAATGCAGAATAATAACAAATACATAGGAACACCAAGAGAAACACAGAGTAGAGAGCAGGGGGTGGAAAGGGGTGCCTCTAGGGGAACCGGCAGAAAGGCAGCATCTCTAAAAGACACCCTGCCCCACACAGATCACCTCCACTTTTAGCATTTTTGACTTAAGAAAAAGAGAGTGGCCTTCAAGCGTTAATGTGCTCAGCTTCACCTTTCCCATAATTCCCCCACAACATTCACACTTAAATACGTCCATACAATTTTTGCTTCTTTTTCTCGGAATCGAAAGAAGGGACCCTGCTGTCTAAAGCTATCTTTGTACTTTTATTCCCCCCTCCTGAATTTCCCTCACTTCATATAGTTTCTCTCCCTCTCAAGGCACCTCCTTAAATCTTTCTTCTACTCACAGTCCAGGTTTTATCAAAAAGTCTCCATATTCACCTTCATTTAGTTATCGCCCATTCATTCTTCAACTCCCTTGTAATCCAGTTCCACCCCTACTCCCCCACTAAAATGACTCTTATTAATGTCACCAATGGTTAAACTCGATGTAAAATGTTTTTAAAAAACTCATGTGTATCTTTAGTTCTAATTCATTAATTTTACTTCTGAAAAATCTAAAATCACAAAATTATATGGTTATAATTTAGCTGATCACTATTGGTTTGGGAAAAAAAATACGTTGCCGTTTCTTTCTAGCATGAAATCTGGCCCGATTGTTTAAAGTTTTAAGGGACACTGTTACCTACGCAATGTTAAATCACAACACGCACGTATACTAGGGACAGAAATGCTTCTAGTGGCAGACAACAGACCCACACATTGAGGTATCATCAACAAAATGACAAAATAGCAACAGGCTCATAGACTATATCTTAGCATCTTTGTCCAATTGACATGTGAGACACTGGCTTCAATGGTGACAGACTATCCAAGACCCGAAAATTGCTTTTTCCTTTTATAGTTACTAACTTTGAAAAACTTTCACAAAACTGAGCAGTTTTTCAGTGTTTGGGGGGTTAGCACTTATCTGCAGTAAAACACAATTTTTGATTTTATATGAATTTTAACAAAATTTACATAGGTACTTTAGAAATCAGACACATAAAAATGTATTTTTAAATTATTACAAGAGTTAACTTTTATAGAGTTGAAATTTGTCTGATTTTCGTTTATATTGAACTGAAGAATGAGACAGTGGCCAGCACCCTGAGCATGGGCACCGTTCTTGGTCAGTCATAAGTCATTAAGAAAATGGTTGCTTCTATATCTTCTTGGTCCAGTTTTGGAAAGTTGTATGTTTCTAAGAATTTATCCATTTCTTCTAGATTATCCAATTTGTTGGCGTATAGCTTTTCATAGTATTCTCTTATTATCTTTTGTATTTCTGAGGTGTCCATTGTAATCTCTCCTCTTTCATTTCTGATTTTATTTATTTGAGCCTTCTCTTTTTTTTTCTTGGTGAGTCTAGCTAAGGGTTTCTCCATTTTGTTTATCTTTTCAAAGAACCAGCCCTTGGTTTCATTAATTTTTCTATTGTTTTTTTAGTCTCTATTTCATTTATTTCTGCTCTGATTTTTATTATTTCCTTCCTTCTGCTGATTTTAGTCTTTGTTTGTTGTTCTTTTTCCAGTACCTTTAGGTGCACTTTTAGATTGTCTATTTGGGATTTTTCTTCTTTGTTGAAGTAGGCCTGAACTGCTATAAACTTCCCTCGTAGAAATGCTTTTGCTGTATCCCACAGATTTTGGCATGTCGTGTTTTCATTTTCATTTGTCTCCAGGAATTTTTTTATTTCTTCTTTGATTTCTTTATTGACCCAATCATTGTTCAGTAGCATTTTGTTCAATCTCCACATTTTTGTGGCTTTTCTGGTTTTCTTTCTGTAGCTGATTTCCAGTTTCACACCTTTGTGGTCAGAAAAGATGCATGGTATTATTTCTATCTTCTTAAATTTATTGAGACTTGTTTTGTGGCCTAATATGTGATCAATCCTGAAGAATGTTCCATGGGGATTTGAAAAGAATGTGTATTCTGTGGTTTTTGGATGGAATGTTCTGTATATATCTACTAAGTCCATCTGGTCTAATGTGTCCTTTAAGGCAAGTGTTTCCTTATCGATCTTCTGTTTGGATGATCTATCCATTGGTGTAAGTGGAGTGTTAAAGTCCCCTACTATTATTGTGTTACTGTCTATTTCTCCTCTTACGTCTGTTAATAATTGCTTTATATATTTAGGTGCTCCTATGTCGGGTGTGTAGATATTTACAAGTGTTATATTTTCTTGTTGGATTGTTCCCTTTATCATTATGTAGTGTCCGTCTTTGTCTCTTATTACAGTTTTTGATTTAAAGTCTATTTTGTCTGATATAAGTATTGCTACCCCCACTTTCCCTTCTTTGCCATTTGCATGGGATATCTTTTTCCATCCTTTCACTTTCAGTTTCTGAGTGTCTGTAGGTCTGAAGTGTGTCTCTTGTATGCAGCATATACATGGGTCTTGTTTTTTTATCCAGTTGGCCACCCTATGGCATTTGATTGGAGCATTTAGTCCATTGACATTTAAAGTAGCTATTGATAAATATGTATTTATTGCCATTTTGTCACTTTTTCTTTTTTGGGGGGTGTTTTAGTAGTTCTTCTCAGTTCCTTTCTTTTTCTCTTGCTCTCTTCCCTTGTGGTTTGATGGTTATCTTTAGTAATATGTTTGATTTCTTTTGTCTTACTTTTTTTCCTGCTTGTTATAGGTTTCTAGTTTGTGGTTAACATGAGGATCCTACTTAATATACTATGCGTATAACAGTCTATCTTGAGTAGATAGACTCTTTAGCTTGACCTCTTTCTAAAAGCTCTACTTTTTCAGTCCCCTCCTCCCACATTATATGTTTTTCACATCATATATAGTCTTTTGTTTTGTGTGTGTCTATCCATTGCCCTCTTATCATTGAAATAGGTAATTTTAGTACATTTGTCTTTTAACCTTCATATTATCTTCACAGGTAGTTGATCTGCTGCCTTTACTATACTTTTACCCTACAAGTGATTTTATTACCTGTTTTTTCTCGTTGTTGTTTTGGGGTTTTTTGATAATTTTTTTTCTTTTATCTCTATTTGTGCTCATTGCTTTCCCACTTAAATAAGTCCCTTCAGCATTTCTTGTAGAACTGGTTTCTTGGTGATAAACTCCTTTAATTTTTGCTTGTCTGGGAAGCTCTTCATGTCTCCTTCCATTCTGAATGACAGCCTTGATGGATAGAGTATTCTTGGTTGTAAGTTTTTTCCTTTTAGCACTTCAAATATGTCATGCCATTCTCTTCTCGCCTGTAGGGTCTCGACTGAGAAGTCCGATGACAGCCTGATGGGCTTCCCTTTATATGTCACTTGTGGCCTTTCTCTTGCTGCTTTTAGGATTCTCTCTTTGTCTTTAATTTTAGACATTTTGATTATAATATGTCTTGGTGTGGGCCTCTTTGGGCTTCTCTTGTTTGGAGCTCTCTTCCTGAACTTGGATGTCTGTTTCCTTCCTCAGGTGAGGAAAAATTTTCTCTATTATTTTGACAAATAAATTTTCTGCACCTTTGTCTCTCTCTTCTCCCTCTGGGACCCCTATAATCCGAATGTTAGCATGCTTGATATTGTCCCAGAGTTCCCTTACACTGTTCTTATTCTGTCTAATTCTTTTTTCTCTTTTCTGTTCTGCTTGGGTGATTTCCTCTAATCTGTCGTCTAGCTCACTGATCCGTTCTTCTGCTTCCTCTACTCTGCTATTGAGTCCCTCTAGTGAATTTCTCATTTTGAGTATTGTATGGGGAAGGGGGAGGGGGAAGGGCAAAAGGGGTGATTAGGGTCACATGTGAGGGGATGCACTATAATTAGTGTTCGGGTGGTGAACATGATGTAATGTATACAGAATTCGAAATATGATGTACATCCGAAAAAAATAAAAATTAAAAAAAAAGAAAAGAAAAGAAAACGGTTGCTTCAAACTGTTGTCTGGCTGCTGGAAAAATCAACCAAAAATGACTATGCCTACCTCATAAAAAATGTTCTGGCTTCCAGAGATAGACATGGAAGAGAGAGTTGTGTATTAAAAAAAGTAAGAATACTCTCAATTATCCAAGAGATTATTTTCACCATCTTTGGCCTGTTTTGACTCTTTACGTCTCTCATTCCTCTTCCTACTGTTCATATATAGGTCAATAGATATATCTCTATATGATAAGTGAAAATACGTGGAAGTTTAATGTGAACACAACAATCAGTGCTATGTTATAATGAATGAAAGATATTTGACTTCATATTTGTGATTTATCATGTTATTTGTAATTGTCTTACTCAGATTTTCATATAACATGAAGGATCCTTTCACCCTGCCTCTCTCTTTAGACTCTGGCAGAATATATAATAGTGGTAGCAACAGTAATCATAGTATTAATGACTATTACTATTATTACTATTTGCTCCAAGCAGTTAAGACCCCATTTTAATATGAAAATTATAACAATAATAAAATAGCTAATAATTATTAAATTTTTGAGTATTTAATAAGTGCTAGGTACTGCTCCATGCACTTTACATACATTATCTTATTATCTCACTTAATCCAGGGCCCCAGGGATAATATGTTATTATTAATATCCCCATTTTCAGATGAGGAAGTGGAGGTATAAAGACACAAAGCACATTGCCTAGGGTCACAGGGTAGTAAGGGACAGCACTAGGATCTGAACTGACACAGTCTCTTTCTGAAGCATGCACTCTTAAAGAACAATCCATGAAAATTAGAATCTCTGTGAACCATGTCATGTCATGTCAAGTAGCTTACATGGAAAAAGATGCATATGACACCATTTAAATGCAGTGTTATGTGTTCAATAATATTTGCAGACACAAAGAGGAGGGAGAGACTATCTGTTTCTAAGGGGAAAGGGTATGGGATGGTTTTATGGAGATGGAGACCTCTGAGCTGGCCTTTGAAGAATGAAAAGGAATTTTTTAGGACAAAGTGAGGGGGTTTCCAAGCAAAAGGAAGAGCAATGAAAGAGGCACAGAGGTGAGAGAGGGCATAGCACGTTCAGAACTTCTCAAACCTCCCAGAACACAAACGTTTCAGAGAGGAGAAATGGGATAGTAGGCAGAGGCCAGATCATAGAGGGCCTTATATGCAACGCAGAGGAGGTTGTGCTTTTCTAAAGGCAATTGTCATTGCAGGGTTTTGAAAAAGGAAGTGAGATAAAATAATTTGCCCTTTAGGAAAACCATTCTGACAAGAAGTTTGAGGACTGATTTGAAGGATGTAAGAGAGGACACAGGGAGATTAGCTAAGAAAATCCTCCAATCTTTCAGGTAAAAAATGGTGATGAAATGGAAAACAAAAGATTAGTGCAAGAACTATGGGTGGTAAAATAATCCAATTTGTTCTGAGGATGGGGTAAGAGGGAAAAAAGTCAAAAGGACTCAAAATTTTCTGCTGGGCTAAGAACACAAGCAAAGACGAGGATGGGAGCTACGGAGACTGCCATCATGAAGAAGAAAGATAGGCATTCTCTAAAGTTCTGATAGGGAGCTGTGGAATGAAGAAGCATGAATTCCTAGGTGGCTGATTCGGATCAGTAATAAAAAGTGACATAATCAAGCCCTACCTCTTAATATTACTCTTCAAGACCCTCTTTCCTTGATCCTCTTATGATAGTTTTAACATCTTGATAAATGACAGATAAATAGATAGACAAAACTTTATAATATTTTCAGTTTATTAATTTATTTATTCAACAAATATTGATTAAACACTATAATCCAAGTGTTGTGTGATATGCTAGGTATAAAACAATGACAACCAGAGATTTGTGTCCTCACACATTGAAAGAGAGTCAAGGAGCTAGATATTAAATAAATGAACACACAGTTTCTTTGAAGCAACAGAAATGGGCACACTGAGACTGCCCAACTGGGAGGATGTAGTCTTTACCATGGCATTACATAAAGCCTGCCTGAAGAAGAGATATTCAAACTGAAAACTGAACTTTTTATCACGTTGATTGTTTAGCAAGGTGAAAAATGTGGGAGAGGGGTATTCCAAACAGACGGATGAGGGGGTGCAAAGGCCCTGAGGCAATGAGGACACTGTCTCTTCCAGAGTCTGAAAAGCAGAGCAGGTGTTGGCTGCATCTCTTCCACTAGATTGTGGGTTCCTTCAGCAGAGAGATGGTCTTTGTCTTTCTTAGCTTTAGGTCTCACCACCCCAGCTATTCATTTGAGGCACCTACATGTTTCTTGAACTTAAGTGGGGTGGAGGGGGAGAAAAACGCTTTAATTTTTTTTCTACCTTATTTTTCACTCCTTTTTTTTTTTAAAGGAGTACATATAAATGTACTCCTTTCCATTTTGAGTAAAGGACGGAGAAGGGAGTTGCTAGACGTAAAGTATGTCAATTTCACATCTTCGGTTAAGCCTGATGCTTATTCTGACTATAGAAGAGAGAGGTTCCAGTACTGTTTTTTCAAATTGGGGGTCAGTCTACCAAACTAATATATTTATAACCCATCAGTTCAGCAGGTACATTTTAATACAATAGAATGGAGTAGAATAGAATAGACAATATGAAGTTGCATCACACCTAGTAAGGTTATTGCTTTCTTTACATTTTTGTTTCAGTGTATTTTACCAATACACAGATACACAGTCAAATATTCAGGTATGTATGTAATCATTTGCAATACAAAATGTATTTATTATATGGATTGTGATCAAAAGTTGGAAAGCCACTGAACATAGATGTAAATTACTCTCCCTGTATGTGGGGTGACAGAATAACTACAGTATAAAGTGTGTGTTTAAATAGACCATCACAACCCATTAAAAGAATGTTGAGGCAAAGGTAGAGTGTAATATATAACAAAAAGAGCATGGTGGGCAGGTCTTCATGATTCGGTTTTGCTCCCCTCCACCATGGAAGTCATTTAGAATTCCTACATGAACCTTTACCTAGGGCATCGCAAGTAGGTTTTCCTGGCTTTCTTGCTGGGTCTGCTTAATGCAAAGAGATACTTCCAGAATTGTTCTAGAATAGCTCACTCTGTTCCCCAAGGTAATCATTTTGGTGACTGAATGCAAGAGAAGAGTAAGCTATCTGGAATTTTCCCAGGTAATAAATAAAACCTGAGTTTAATTTGTAATAAATTATGTGAACTAGAACATGCTGCCAAACATATCTTTGCTTCTCCACCGTAAAAGTAGAAGCAGTACAAATTGATATGATTTTTAATAATCCTATGGAGACTATATTTTATTCAGGAATGGAAATCCAGTATAAAACAAATAAAATTATAGCATTAATAAATTCTAAATAGTTTATGAGTCTTGGACCAGAGTTATGCAAAGCTCAAGGTGACATTTATGTACTTCCTATTTTAGCGAGCAGTTTTGGTTTATTATGTCTGACATAATTGAAAACATGCTTCCATAAAGTCTTGCAGAATAATTCCACATACAGGTGAGGTAACCCCTCATAGCTTAACAATAAAGGTCCTTATCGAATCAAATATTCTTGAAATCATTCAGCTTCTTCTATGTGGGAAATGCATTCATTGTTAGTGTATCAGGGTCACAATTTTCTCATTTGAGATGAAGGTTTTTGAATTAGATAATGTTGAAAGGAACTTCTGCACTCAAAATTTTACTATTTTGGTGATAAACTACGTGAATGGTTTTTAAAATCCATATGTCCATTAGAGAGATTTGCCTCAAATGGCAAGTGAGGTAACAGGTTAAGAGATGCTAAGTGATTTGCCCTAGGATACTGAATACAGGAACGAGACTAAGGAGAATGTCCTTTTGTACAATTTTCTAGATTCAAACTAGCGGAATTAAAGAGAAAATCCAAAGGAATTCCAAAGGCTTGCCCTACAAACCTTTAAAAGATAACAATCTCTAAACAAAATAAGTAACATTTGGGAATATAAATACACACCAAAATCTCTACATTCTCTAGCAAAAATATCCTTTGGCACCTTTCCTGTTTCATATTACAGTATCATATAATATATGAACATTTTAACAATACTTAACACAGGGTGATTAGGGAATATGTAAGTGAGTCTGCAAGAGGATTTGGTGCAATCTCACACCAAACAAAACAAAATGTGCTGGGCCTGAAGGGAAACTAAAGGACTCTTGAACTAGCAGAAGTAAAAGAAACAACATGCACACATACTAACGTAAAGAGCTTTTAATAAAGTATAACTTACGGTATTAGGCTGGTTTCAATAGTACAATGGACCCTCCAGTGTTCTTGTCTTTGTTGCAATGGAAACTTGCTTTTTTTCCCTGCATTTTGATGGCCACTGATAAACATAATTCTTTGTTCAAAGAACCGCATTGCTAGTGCCAGAACTTTACTAAAAGTCATAAAATACACATATCTGAGGAAATACATTGGAAAATTTCAGTGTTTTGTCTTTCTGGAAGCAGATTAAAAATGAGAGATTATCTGGTAAATTTAAAAGCAAAGCAAAGAATAGTTTAAAATTTAGAGGCAGCATTTTCCAGGGAACATTGTTGCCTTGAGTAGCAATAATGTCCTCAGAGGTGGAAATGTGTTTGAAAGACAGGAGAGAGAGATTGTCTAATTTTTTCAAAGTTGTATAATAGTGAGTTTTTTGGCATAGCATCTGTCATCTCAATAACATGATTTATAATTTATTTTAAAGCACACAGGAAGGGATTAACTGGTCATAAAATAGCCAGGAGGAGCTAGAAATTGATCTTTTAAATAGGGAACTAATTTCCTATCAGATCATGGATTTCTAGGTGATATTTTAGAACTAACTTTGAGACTTTCTGGTTTCAATTGCATTCTTTATATAACTGAGGTACGTCAATAGTCTTCCTTGTTGATTTGATCAACAATAAAGTCGAAATAGTGTTGCTGAGGTGTATGATGTATAAAGTGTCTGTTAAATGCATACTTTTGAATATTGAGTATAGAAGATCAATCATGATTGTTTTGGTAAAAGAAAAATCAATGCTGCTTAAAGTCTTTTATCTTTATTTTTCTTCAGACATTGAACAATGTATTTCTCATATTTATTTTTTTATTTTCTAAGTAGAAGCAAAGAACTTTTCTCTGTCCTGAACAAAATTAAACATCAGCTTACAAAGTCTCTTCAGAAGTATATTTTCAAATATAATGATCTTTTCGTCCTTGGTTAAATTTAAATTTTTTTTTCTTTTAGTAAAAATACACACAACTTATTTCTGACTACATTGGTCCAAGGTATGTCATTTTAAATGAGATCCTTCCCTAAGCCACGATGAAATTTGGTGTTCATGTGTCATGACTACACCAGCTGGCAAAAACAGTTTGGTTTTCTGCTATAAATGATGGCGGTATTTCCCCCTTTCTGTATTAGCTGGCACCTTTCTCTCCTTTTCGTGTGCTGCCCCATTGAAGTCTGCACACTTCCTTTGGTTTAGGTGATCAAATACCTTTATAAACTTGTGCAAATTTTTAAGTATAAATTGCATTTTGTAAGATTGCTTGGGTTACAAGTGACAGAAAGATATCTCTGTTCTTGGTAATAAAAGTCCACCCAAGGAAGGGATCAATAGAAAATTATGCTCAGTTCATGACTGCTTATCATATTTGACCAATGCAAAGTCTCCTTCAAGTTTCCAGTTATTTACTGCACTTTTCCCCCAGGTCCCACTCTCCTTTCTTTCCCTCTACCTCAAAGGCAAATGTCCTAACTTATTTAATGTCTATTGTCATTTTAATGCCTGAACTGTTACTGTATGTAAATGGAGTTATGAGCATCAATCTGTTTCTTAACTTTTTTCTTAGCACTATGCCTTTAAGATCCTTCATTGCTTATATACGTAGCGAGTAAACTTTTACAGAACAAAAAAATAGATGTTGAGTCCTAGTCCCACCATTAATTCACTTTGTGACCTTGAGTGAGTCATCTACATTCTTTGTGTCTAAGTTTCCTCTTTAAAAAAAAAAAAAGAGGAGATTGAATTAGAATATGCCTGATTTTAGAAATTAACTGAATCAAAAGAAAAAAACTGCCATGCATTTTGGGAGTTGCTAAATTGATAAATCCTCCAGATATATTGTGGGGAAAATGTTGGGAGAAGAGAGTGCAAACAACCTTACTAGCTGACAAAATTAGAGAACTATGAGGCATCAGAGAAGATAAGAGGAAACAGAAGGGTGCTTGGCAGCAGCTGGCATCAAATCTTAGACCACGTAATGACATCCAGAAGGGTTGTCTCGATGACGTTACCTTAGGTCATTCATAGCTGAGGCTAAGGTATATGCATTAGGTTCTCCAGAGAAACAGAACCAATAGGATATATAAAGATATATAAGAGGAAATTTATTATGAGAATTGGCTCACGTAATTACGGAGGCTGAGAAGTCCCACAATCTGGCTTCTGCAAGCTGGAGAACCAGGAAAGCTGACGGTATAACTCCCAGTTCAGACTGTGAGTCTGAAGGTCTGAGAACCAAGGTTGCCAAAGGTATAATTCCCAGTCAGAGGCTGAGGCCTGAGAACTGGAAGGACTGCTGGTGTAAGTCTTCAAGTCCAGAGGCCTGAGAAACCAGGAGCTCTGATGTCTAAGGGCAGGAGAAGATGGACGCCCTAGCTCAAGAAGACAGAAGGAGAAACTGCATTTCTTCTCCCTTTTGTTCTAGTCAGACCCTCAATGGGTTGGATGATTCTTGCTTACATCAGTGAGGGTGGATCTTCTTTACTCAGTCTACTGATTCAAACACTAATCTCTTCCAGAAACACCCTCAGAGACACACCCAGAAATAATGTTTTACTAGCTATCTGTGCATCTCTTAGCTCAGTCAAGTAGACACAAAAAAATGAACCATCACAGTGTGCAGTAGGAAATGTAGATCCCTGGGATGTGAAGTGAGGAGAGGTGAGATACCTTTCAACTGGAAGGCGGAGCCTGCAACAGAGAAATAATAGGTCTTCAAGGGTAGATCAGGAGGGTTTTCTTGAATATCCAGTGTGCAAATAGATCACCTTGGAGAAGTTTTTTAACCCCATGAAGGCATAACCAGTATCAATTTAGAAAGCAATGAAAATCAGTATATGGTGATTAAGTTTTGCATAACATCCTGGAAGAGAAAGGATGCACCAATGATTGTAGTGGGAGGAAAGAGTTTATAAACTAAAGGTGACCTGAAATTCTTAGAGTCTTCATGCAGATATGCACCTATAGCTTGATATTTAGCCTTTGGAGTTAATTTAACACCTTAATATAACTTTATGTCAGTGTTGCCCTTTATTAGCAATAAATCCCATGAATATAGGAAAAGAGTGACTCCTTTTCAACTAATTTCTCAGAGAAACAAATGTAATAAATCTGTTCATTAAAATGTTTCAGATCATTTTCAGCTCTAAAACTATTAGTCATTGACTTTTGCCCTACCTTTTGTACTTAAGATCTTACATTTATGTCATATCATAGATACTTCTGACTTTTGTTCGAGGACATTACCCTTAAATTACAGCCATCTTTGAGAGAGGAGAATTTTTAACAATATTTGTTTAAAAATGGGGGTTGGACACTTTTTTGTTGTTTTTGAGGTAGCATTGGTTTATAACGTTATATAAATTTCAGGTGTACATCATTATATTTCAATTTATCTGTAGACTACATCATATTCAAGGGGTGGGCTTTTAAAATTAAAACTCTCTTTGAGTGTGAAATATTTGTACTACTTATTTGTTACATTCTGTAAAATGTCTGAGTTTCTGGTGATAAAAATTCCTGCCAAAAAGACTGTTATTTCCTGGAAATGGTTCCTTATGTTTAAAGTAAATGAATTTAGAATAGTTTCCATAAGAGTCATCATCTCAGCAAGGAACTCTGAGTACTTAAGCTGAAAACCACAGCCTGTGACTGTCCACACAGCTGAAAACAAAATGTAGGGATTTGGGTCTAAGTAAGCCACACTGGCTGTTTACACAGGAAGATGACTCAATTCTATGTTTTATGGGGCCTATATTAACATTTCCTAAGGGAGAGAGAATGATTGGGCTGAACATGTCAATATTTATTTAAATAATTATCTCTTGAGTTAGCTCTCCTTAAATAGTACATGAGTCACTGTTATATTTAAATCCAGTGATTTTTTGTTCATTGTTTAAAATTGTGCATTGTGCTAGATTCTTGGGGTTCAAAGATAAATGAGATACAAAACCTTAATCAGTCCTTCCATCTACCTCCTCAGTATAGCTTGATCTGTTTCCTTCCCACTTCACACTCCACAAGTACAAATGCCCCATTATCCCTGACCTGAACTACTGCTGGAATTTTCTCACTGATCTCAATACACCCACTCTCAGTACATTCCCTTAAACAATTTTTTGAACTACAAAGTGATCTTTATAATACCAATCTGATAGTGCCCCTTCCAGTTTCCAGTTTTAATGGTTTTTAATTTTAATGGCTTCTCATTGTCCTTCGGATAAAGACCTAAACCTCTAACATGGTCGACACAATCCTGCTTGACTGACCGCCCCTGATTATCTCTTCAGTCTGCTTTGGTCACTCTCTCTTTTCTTGTCTGGTACTCCAACCACACTGGACTGTTCTATGTTAATCCTTTAAACACGCTATTCTTTCTTTTGAGGAATATTATCCCTTAGCCAACATCTTCCACCAATCCTCCTATTTTTGCTGAGGAATATTGGCCCTGAGCTAACATCCATGCCCATCTTCCTCTACTTTATATGTGGGACGTCTGCCACAGCATGGCTGGACAAGCGGTGTGTAGGTCTGCACCCAGGATCTGAACCAGTGAACTCCAGGCCATTGAAGTGGAATGTGAGAACTCAATCACTGTTCCATGCGCCCGGCCCCCTAAACATGCTATTCTTGTTACCTCAGCCAGACATGCTTTCCTCTGTGCCTAGGACATTCACATTTAGTTCCAAATTTTGCTATGGATTTTAACTCAAATAACACTCCCTTAGGGAAGTCTTCCTCCTCCGCCATGTCAGTTCCCCCTATTTCACACTTACTTAACACCCTGTACATTTCCTTCAAAGAAAATGTCAATATGTGTAATGAACATCCATTAGGTTATCTCATTGACATCTGTTTCCTTCACTAGACTGTAAGTTTCCATGAAAATATCTTGGATTGTTTTGCACAGTTGTTTCTTTGATACCTTGTAGAGTGCCTGCCACCCTAAAGGCAATGGAATGGAGGAAAGAAGGAAGCAGGGGGGAAGGCTAAAAGGAAAAAGAAAAGAAATCATCTCACTTGCCCAGAATTTATTATTTTGCTTTGTTTTATTTCTGCTGTCAAGGTAGATGCTGAAACATGATACGTTTACTTTAAGTAGATAAAATGGTGTCAGAAAATCAAAATATATATCAAATATTCTTAAAAAGAACTGATTTTGGAGTGACATCAGCAACATGGCAGAGTGAGCTGTTCCCTTTGTCTCTCCCCCTTTGAACTACAACTAAACAGACATTCATTTGTCAATGAAGGATACCCACACAACACAACAGAACACCTGAGAGACCCATGCTGCTATACAACTGAAAGTGGATGGACTACCCCCAGGGAGGTGACAGAGACAGGTGAGCACTCTTTGGCCCCTAGCAACTCTGTGCACACAAATGACTGGTCTCCCAGCTGGAGCCCCCATAGCACTGCTGTGGCCCCAAGGGTGGGAAAATGTCTTAGCATGACTGTAGGAACAGGTGACAGTGGCCCTGAACTCCTGAGTGATTTCTTTCCCAACCAGTGGGGGAGATCCCACAGTGCTGCCATGGTCCCCAGGGAGTGGCCCAGGCTAGAACCCAGAGAGGAGGCCCCACCCACCAAGTATAATGACTGATGTAACGTAGGAGGAGATGGTGGTGGATCCGCACACCTGGGTGAATGTGTTCCTTGCTGCTGTGAACACTCATAGTACCACGACAACCATGAAAGGGGGAGCGCATCTTGCCAGGACTCTGGGAGCAGGCAGGGGCAGCCCTGAGCCCCCACATGATCACTTTCCCATTTGGTGGGAGAGCCCACAGGTCTACTGAGGTCCCAAGGAGTGGCCCAGACTTGGACAGGCAGAGCTGACATGGATTGTGGTGGGCTCAGAATACACAGCTCCTGCTCTCCAACAGTGGTGACAGGTGGAAAATGTGACCAAATACTATCATTATGCAAAGGCACAAATCCAACTCATCAAATAGTATGAAGAAATATATTAATACTCCAGACCAGAAGGAAAAAGACAAACACCCAGACACCAACCCTGAAGTCCGAGAAACTTACAAGCTAAATGACAGAGAACTCAAAATAGCTATCATAAAAAAACTCAATAAGTTACAAGAGAACTCAGAAAGACAATTCAATGAAATCAGGAATAAAATTAGTGAACAGAGGGAATTCTTCACAAAAGAGATCGAAACTATAAAGAAAAAGCAATCAGAAATGTTGGAGATGAAAAACACAATGAATGAGATGAAGAATCTGGAGTCCTTAAATAACAGAGCTGATATTACAGAAGACAGAATTAACAATTTAGAGGATAGAAATGTAGAAGTGCTTCAGATGGAGGAGGAGAGACAGCTAAGACTAAAAAGAAATGAATGAATTCTCCAAAAAATATCCAATTCAACTAAGAAATGCAACATAAGGATTATAGTCATTCCAGAGGGAGAAAAGGAGGAGAAAGAAGCAGAGAGCTTGTTCAAAGAAATAATAGTGGATAACTTCTCAAACCTGGAGAAGGAGCTGGAAGTACAAGCAAAAGAAGCTAATAGAAATCCTAATTACATCAATGTAAGAAGACTTTCTCTAAGGCATATATTAGTAAAACTGGCAAAAGTAAATGACAAAGAAAAAAATATTAAGGACAGCAAGGCAGAAGAAAATAACATACAAAGGAACTCCTATCAGGCTTTCAGTGGGTTTCTCAGTAGAAAACCTTCAGACTTAGGAAAGAGTGGAATGATATATTCAAAATTCTGAAAAACAAAAACCTTCAGCTAAGAATTCTCTCTCCAGTGAAACTATCCTTCAGATATGATGAAGAAATAAACTTTCCTAGATAAACAAAAGCTAAAGGAGTTCATCACCACAAGACACGTCCCCCCAACAAGAAATGACCAAGAAGCCCCTCATACCTGAAAAATAAACGAAAGTGTTTACAACGCCTTGAGCAAGGAGATAAATAGATGAAATCGGAAAATTGCAACTGTCTATCAGAACAGATTAGCAAACAATTATAACATTAAAGATAAAGGGAAAGAAAACATCAAGAATAAATATAATCACTTCAAACTCACAATAAAAAATGGAATAAGTCCTGACAATAATAACTTAGATGGGGAAGAGGGAGGGGTGAAAACTGCTTAGACTAAGAAAATAAGAGGCTATCAGAAAATGGACTACCTCATGGTAACCACTAAACAAAAAATCAGAACAGAGACACAAATAATAAATACTGAGAAAACCATCACAGAGAGCCACCCAACAGAAATGGCAGTCCAAAATACACAACAAGCAGAAAATGAGTGATAAAAGGGCAGCATTAAGCCCTCTTATATCAATCATCACCCTAAATGTAAATAGATTGAATTCACCAATCAAAAGACACAGAGTGGCTAGATGAATTAAAAAACAAGACCCAACAATAAGCTACCTCCAGGAAACACATCTCAGCTCTAATGAAAAACACAGGTTCAGAGTGAAGGGGTGAAGATAATACTCCAACCTAATGGCAAACAAAAGAAAGCAGGTGTTGCCATACTTATATAAGACAAAGTAGACTTCAAGATAGAAAAGGCAATGAGAGACAAAGAAGGGCATTATATAATGATAAATGGGACACTCCACCAAGAAGACATAACACTTATAAATATATACGTATACTTAGCAGAGGAGCACCAAAGTACGTAAAGCAACTACTAAGTGACCTAAAAAGAGGTATTAACAGCAACACAATAATAGTAGGAGACCTTAACACCCCACTTACGTCGATGGATAGATCATCCAGACATAAAGTCCACAAGGAAATAGTGGTACTAAATGAAAAACTAGACTAGATGGACTTAATAGATATGTATAGAATACTCCATCCAAAGTCAGCAGAATACACATTCTTCTCAAGTGCACATGCAACATTCTTAAGGATAGACCACATGTTGTGAAACAAGGCAAGCTTCAATAAATTTAAGATTGAAATCACATTAAGCATCTTTTCTGACCATAATGCTATGAATCTAGAAATCAACTGCAAGAAAAATTCTGGGAAAGTGACAAATATGTGGAGACTAAACAACATGCTACTGAACAGCCAATGGATCATTGACTAAATTAAAGGAGAAATCAAAAAATATCTGGAGACAAATGAAAATGAAAATACACCATACTAACTCACATGGGATACAGCAAAAGCAGTGCTAAGAGGGAAATTCATAGCAATACAGGCTGACCTTAACAAACAAGAAAAATCTCAAAAAGAGCTAATTTTCTTGGCTTCTTATTTTCTTTAGTTTCATGCAGGACTGAGACGTGGTTAAGCAATCCTAAAATCACATGTTCATAAATAACTACATTGTTTTATGATACAGAAATTAAAATTTATTAACCCCAGTTCTCTAAACTGAGGGTCAATGAATAGAACTGTATAAGCTTTGTAAAGTAAAAGCCCTCCATATCTCTTACCACAATTAACAGGATTTTTAAGGAATATATTGTGAGCCCAGACTTGAAAGTCAAAAGCTGTTAATTCTGCTACTAGCATGGAGGGGCCATATAAAATTACAGCTGGAAGGGAATTAGAAATTATTCAGGCAGTAGTCTATCCCCTTTATTTTGAAGATGACATAGCCTAGGAGAAGCTGAATACCATCAAATGGCACAAAGATGGTACAAAGTAGTAGAGCAAGTGACGTGTTTCAGTTAGGACATCTAGTTGTGAATAGTTCAAAACTCACCCAACCATTCTAAAGGGAAGGAAGATTTATTGGTTCATGTAATTGAAAAGTTGAGGGTCACTGGCTTCAAGTTCCACTTTGTCAGACAATATCAGCAGGACCTGGCTCCTCTCTCTCCTTTTCTTGGATCCACTTTATGCTATCTTGGCTCCATTCTAATTTTCTCACATTCTCCCCTCATGGTTAAAAAAATTACTGTAGCTGTTCCAGCTCAATATGCTTTCAGATTCGTGTTCTGCATGAAAAAGAGCACCCCTTTCTATTTGCTCAAAATGATAGTCCAGGGGTTGAGACTTATGGACTTTTAACATGAAGGAATTGGATTATATGGATCCACTGGACCTGGGGATGGAACTTTATCCAGGTGAGCTTGGCTGCCAAAGACTGATGGGATAGATGCTGATATGCAAACAATGAATGTCCACTCCATGGCGAAATTCTGATATCCAGACTCTGTATCAATTGCTCTTTGCAAATAATGAATTCATTGCACAGGATCAATGGTCATGCTGATCATAACCTCAAGTCACACAGCATGAGGATGAAAAACAAACAAAAACAAGGAGCAGTCTTCTCAATTCACATTTCAGGGAAAGTAGTTGAAGTTTATAATCATATAACCCTGTCCAGAGCAATTAATTAGAGCAGCACTGTGTCTACAGTTCCCCTGTAACCTCCTGGGAAACCCTGGAGCCAAAGCTGAAGTGTTTCTCAGATGTGTGTGCTGGGATGGATGAAGGGAGAAGATGAGAATGCATGATGGTCTTCGTATCTTTTGAATCTGAGTAAGTGTGGTACATGGATGAAATGAAGAGAATACTTTCAATTTGGTCACATGAACCAGGGCTTAGAGGTAAACGCTTCCTTTCTTACTTAGCTATGTTGTTACGTCACTTAGGAAATGGGAAAAGTGGAAGGAAGAATGTGTGTTATATCATCTTATCTCACTAGATCTCAGGAGATTTAAAAGCCAATTATCAGGCACTTTTTAAAAAATGAAGAATCATAATGTCCCTGTGTGGTCAGTAGTAACACTCATTGTTAATCATTGGCAGTTGAGAAGTGTATAAATTCTTCTAGATCCTGACATAAACGAGTGGTACTACCTTGAGCCAGCTGCTTGACCTTCTTGGGGATCATATCAGGTTTCTTAATTATATTTTATGGGACTGGATTCGTTTTTCCCAAATTATGTCCTACAAGATATTAGTGCAGCTACCACGAGGAGAGTTTTCAGTGGGCCAGCAGATTTGAGACACTGAATTAAAAGAAGTTAAATATAATTTTATAATAAAACTTTTTCTAGTCTGTAATATACAAATGAACGTTGTAGGTCTTCAAGTGTATCACATTTAGTGATTCCCAAACTCATCTGACCATGAAATGTTTTTAAAGGGGCATTTCTCAGGAATAATGTATTATAGAATTTCCTCTTGAGAAATGCAAGATCATGAACAAAAAGTATTTCTAGTTCTGAAGGTTCTGTAAATCTAGATTGGCTTCTAACATTTAGTGGATTTTAGGGAGGGGATAGACACTTTTACAAAAAAAGTGGAGAAAAAAATTAATGTGCAAGTTATATTGCAAGCTATCATAAGAAGCTCCTACAAATGATTTAAACACTGGAATCAGTTTAATTATCATTAAAAGACAGGATTTGATAAAATTAACTCTGCACCTTTTAGAGAATCTTCTAATGATTAAATTATAATGATATCTCATTCAAAGGCAGCTACTATTATTCTAAAATATTGAGATACAGCATAATATCGTGATATTCATATAATAAGTAATTGAAATTAGTTACAACTCAGTAAAGTGATTGCCAATATAAATTTAAAAGTGGGTATAAAGTCCTCCACATTCATTTTCCTCAGATATATTCATTGAAACAATTGGAATCATGTAGAAGTAAAACTGAGATTTTTTTTTTTGAAAAATTTACTAATTAACAGTTGAAATATTTACTGCTAAAACAGTTCCAGGTATTGAAAGAAAATTAAAATGTTCACTTTGGGAAACAGACTTTGTATGTATAAGTTAATTCTGTAAATGGTAAAAGATTCCGTTTTACAAAACTGTTACCTTGGAGAAATTGCAAGTAAAAGAAAGAAAAAAACCCTGAAAAAGTAAAGAACAATGACCAACAAAAACGCTAGGCTATCAGGACCATTGGAGGAAAGCCACGTCATTATTCTAAAAGTGATGTTAATGTTGCCATCCAGCAAACAGCACTGCCTCTTTTAAAAGACTAATGTTAGTTACAAAGTGATTAAAAAGACAACATGGCCAAGTGGTTGACAGTCCCAGAGAGAAGGTAAAAAAAGACTCACTATTACTTTGGCCAGGATCAGATTCTAAAAGGCACATAAATGATTTTCTGACTTGGCAGCACCATGTCCAGTTGTCAATCTTTAAATTTTCACACAATGAGACATGGGCAAGCTGCAGTGTGAATTTGAACTTCCTCTCCCTGAACTCTCCTTTCTCTATTTTCATTTTCTTTTCCCTTCAATTGCCAACTTCAATCTCAAGCTCTCCCTTCACCAATCCTGCTCTCTTCCCACGGAGAATTTATTTACTTGTTTTTTTTTAAAGAATGGCACCTGAGCTCACATCTGTTGCCAACCTTCTTTTTGTTTCTTCTTCTCCCCAAAGCCCTGCAATACATAGTTGTATATATTCTAGCTGTAGGTCCTTCTGGTTGTGCTATTTGGGACATCACCTCAGCATGGCCTGATGGGCAATGCCATGTCCGCACCCAGGATCTGAACGAGCAAAACCCTTGGCCTCTGAAGCGGAGCACGGGAACTTAACCACTTGGCCACAGGGCCGGCCCTTAGTGGGGATTTTAATAGTGAACTTTTCTCCTATTTGTTCTGAATTCTGTACTTTACCTGGTTAAATCAGGCTCTCTTGAGTCTTTGCTTATAAATTACCTCATGATGCTCTGTACACTTATGTCACTTAAGAAGTTTTTCTTCTTTTCTTTTTCTCTCTCTATTTTGTTCTATTTTGATATAGTGGGATTGTCATCTCCAAGAATGTCTAGTATCATGCTAATTTTCTTAGTCATGTAAAAAGCTCTCCTTTCTCTAACGTTCTGCCCTCCCACCATTTTCATGTGGCACATTTAGGAAGACAGATTTTTTTTTTTGTCTTCTGGAAAAGTCTCTCCAACTATGATGCTCAGTTTCATCCCAGCGATAAACTTTTTTTTTTAATTTTTGTTTCATTATAGCTACTGGAATAAGAGTATTATGTCTATTCTGCTACTTGGCCGTATGTATCCTACCTCTAGCCAAACCCTAGTAATCTTGAACCCATAGATGTTTATAGGCAAAAGTCTTCACAAGTAAAATTTTAAAAAGATTATTCCATTAAAAGTTTAGCTCGCTCTATTTTCTCTGTTCATTGGTTCAAAAGGGACAAAACCAATTAAATAATCCCAAGTGCCTGATGTGTCTCTACCCCTGGTGTCACCCACTGTCACTCCTTTAGAGCAAATCAGGAGCAGCAAATACCCTATGACATTTCCCGGGCTAGCCTCCCTTCCCTGTCTCCTGTACTGTAGTCCATTGCTGCAAGAATTTTCTATCTACAATATAAACTTAACGTTGTTTCTTATTTCAAAATGCTTCATACTTCCTTGTGCCCACCTTTCCTGCTTCATCCTGCCCCATACCAATCCTATCTTATTTAAGCTTCAGTCACAAAAAATTTTTCCATGTTCTCTGAAGATGCCTGTCTCTGTATGTGTCTTGTGTGTGGTGGGGGTGTGTCGGGTGTGTGTGTGTGTGCCTTGTGATTTGCCGTTGGTTTTGTTTCTTGTTTTTTGTTTGTTGTCCTCCTCTTTTTGCTGAGGAAGACTGGCCCTGAGCTAACACCTGTGCCCATCTTCCTCTACTTTATATGTGGGACACCTGCCACAGCATGGCTTGACAAGCTGTGCATATGTCTAGACCCAGGATCCAAACCTGTGAACCCTGGACTGCCGCAGAAGAACATGCAAACCAAACCATTTCGCCACCGGGCCAGCCCGCCTTGTGACTTTTAATGCTTTGGGCCTTCATCCTAGATTGCCCTTATCCTTTTCTCTGTCTGAAGAATTCCTAGTCATTATTCTAGTGTCAAATTTCACCTCCTCTACAAAACTTTTCCTTACTTTCCCTAGATGAGTTCCCTCTGCACTCATTTATACCTCCTTAGCTCTTTCGTGCATTTCTGTTTTACATTATATTCTATCCTGGATTTATATCTCTCTGCTGTACACTGCACTTGAGAGGCTATGCTGATGATCAATAAGGTCATAAATGACACTCCCTTTTCCCTGCCTGTCGAAATCAATTGACAAACACAGAAGTCAAGCAGACAGAGGTTAAAATACACCCTTTTAGTTAATAAAAGTGATATAAGAAAATATAGTTTAGGCCTGTGGAGCAGGTGGGTTTTTTAGTATTTCACCTCTCAGTTAGATGGACCCACCCAAGACAGGCAGCACTGAGCTGACACAGAGACACAGCTTGTCTAAGAAGTTCACCACTTGGCCAGAAGCATGTGGGAACCCATGTTCTCTGCAACCAGGCAGATATGAGGAGAGAAAGGGGCTGTTCCCCAAAACTCATCAATCAAGTAAGTCACTCCCTCCCTTGGGGAGGACAGAAGGGTTGGGAGGGGCATTCTCCTTGTATGTGTGTCTGTCTCTGTGTCCAAATGTCCTCTTTTTGTAAGGACACCAGTCGTATTGAATTAGGGGCCACCCTACTCCAGTCTGATCTCCTCTTAACTGATTACATCTATAATAAACCTATTTCCAAATAAAGTAACATTCTGAGGTACTAAGGATTAGGATTTCAACATATGAATTGGGGAGGGGGGAGGAACGACACAATTCAATCCATAACAGGGGGATTGCTTTTATTGCCATTACCAACTATCAAATAATATCAAAAACAGGAACACTGCAAAGTAAACTACTATGCAATGCTTTATCCCTTAGAATTTTAATTTAATATTTTTAAAGGGACCCATTTAGGTATATGTTTTATAATATACAATTCTAGTGCAAAAATTGAAAAATATAAGTGAAATAGACTGGTTAAGCTTTTCCCTATAACTTTTTCAGATTTCATGTTCAATTTACAGAACCACTTCTCTACTCAGTGTTATCAAGAACTGCAGTTTTTCTTTTTGTGCAATAGTGTCCTCTCTTTCATCAAGAACATTGGTAATGAAGCATTTCTTTCAAATATTGTCCAGTGTTGTTTTCAAGATCCTCTTCCAAGCCACTGACACCCATTCTGCAAATTTTGATGGGTAGGCAATGACAATTTCAACCGTGTCATGAATGCTTCCTAGATTATAGCAATTGTAAGACATAACTAAATTTCACAGCTGTTCAGTGTGGGGAGGGGCGGAGTACATCTTGGAATCGATGAAATACAGTAAAGATAAACTCTAAAACACACCCTGTGTTAGTTTTCTATTGATGCTATAGCAAACTATCACAATCTTAATGGCTTAAAACAACACAAATTTATTATCTTACAGTTGTGTCACTTCGAAGTCCAATAGCCTCACTGGGCTAAAATCAAGGTGCCATAGGGTGCGCTCATTTCTGTAAGCTCTGAGGGAGAATCCATATCCTTGCCTTTTCTAGATCCTAGAGACCCTCACATTTCCTCGTTTTGTTCTAGCTCCTTTCCTCCATCTTCAATGCCAGCAACACGGCATCTCTCTGATCCTGATTCCATCAGCACATCTCTTTCTCTGACCACAGCCAGGAGAGGGTCTCCACTTTTAAGGACCCAAATGATTAGACTGGACCCACCTGAATAATTGAGGATAATCCCCCCATCTCAAGATCCTTAACTTAATCACAATTCCAAAGTCCCTTTTGCTCCACAAGGAAACATTTGGACATCTTTATGGGGACCATTATTTGGCCTACCACAGACCCTATGCACACTCTATTGTCTGTTGACTCGTCTTTACATTTTTTTTAAAGAACAAGCATGGCTTTGATCTGTATTCTTAGTGTCTGGCACTAGTAGATACACAGTAGGTTTGTTGAATATCGAATTAATAGAAGGAATGGCAGACTTTCTAATTCATGTCTGATTAAAAACGAAAAGTGACATCTACAAAGTCCTGAGTTATGTCAGCATGACGCATTTCATGAATGGCAAGAAGCTTGGTGCAGTTATAGATTAAGTTGTATAAAACAGGGACTTGGGATATGAGTTCAAATATTACACAGATCATGAGAAATCTATAGATGGTGCTCAGTAGTTTATTCTGTACCCAAAGAATATCCACTGGGAAATTATAAGCTTGGGAGAAAGACAATTGAATTTGATTTTAAGAAAAAGTAATCTGGTGATGGTACAAAAGGTGATTTGAGAAACAGAGACTGGAGTTAGAAAGTTTCTAGTCCGTGGCTGTAATTCTAGGGGAGCTGCAAAGACAGAGGACACTTCTAATGTAGATTTTCTAATTTCAGGAGTTATACCTTGTTCCCATTGCCAACACTCTAAAACTTTCCAGGTTTTTCTTGAATATTTAAAATCATTTCCAGAATTCTATTCTGCTCATTAGTTAGGATTCAATTATGTATAACTCCCTAGGATGCATGTCTGATGATTAGTACATATATGCTCAGATTTTCCAAGCAAGTTAAATCAATTAATTTTTATGAGGCTTTTTTTTACGTTTAGAATGCCAACTCAGAGGGCCTTCTCCATCTGAAGTCAAAGAAATGTAACAGAAGAGGCAGGAGAAATGAGACAGGAGAAAAACTTGACCTGCCATTGCTGCCTTTGAAGATGAAGGGAGCCACAAGGAAGCCGCATGGATGGCCTCTAGAAACTGGGAACAGCCCTCAGCTGACAGTCAGCAGGGAAATGGGGACCTAGAGTTACCAGAATGGAACACAGCTTTGAGTTCTGCCCTGTGAGACTTGAAGCAGAGAAACCATCTATCCTACAGAACTGTGAGGTAAAAAATGAGTGCTATTTTAAGCCACTAAATTTGTGGTGATTTGTTATGGCAGAAATAGAAAACTGACGTAAGTGCTGTAAATGTAAAGAAGATAATTAAACTAACTTATACATTTTCTTTTTAACTATACCTTCCATTGACATAAGATTTCCCATCTCTTCTTAAACTGCCTCTTTCTAACGCTTCACCAGACCAACCATTAGACTATTCAATGACAGATTTGTAAATATATGTCCTGGTGTCACCAGACTAAATCTTAATGAACTTTAGCCATACCCAAACTAGCATCCCATGGCCTCAAATTCTTCCTCCCTATCCTAATCCAGACATTGTACTCAGAATGAGGGATTATACAACACATAAAAATATTGGATTTGCTCTTGGATTGTCCAATAGAGCTATTTCTCATTGTGTGACCTATCTACTTTTGCTTCCTGTAACTCAGGAAAACAAGTCCAAGCGCAATTGAAAGGTCAGGGTCCTTCACCCTGCTGCAAATTGATTTTATTGACTCTCCATAGGCAATGGCTATTCTCATATTCAGTTCACTATGTCTTCATGTCCCAAGGTTTTCCCTATCATAAGGTAAGTGCTGCCATTGACTCGAGGAAGAAAAAAAGTAGGCTAATCTGTGACATCCAAGACAAAGTGAAGAGCAAAATGAAGTATCTAAGAACTGGGAAGACAAGGAGCAAATAACTTCAAGACTACTGGTATGGCCAGGGAAATCGGGAGAAATACTGACCGTAGGATTCCTAAGTCTTCGCCTTGCTTGCAGTTGTAGTTTCCTGCTGCTTAGGAAGCAGGTCCTCCTTCCTAGCCTATCACCTTGACCCCATCCCTCAAAGTCTCTTACAGTGTGATGATAATCTAATGATTTGTCTATCCACTGAGTGGGTAATGGTGGGGAAAATCAAACTCTTCCTCTCCCTAATCAACAGAACTTCAGGTCGAGTATTCCAGAAGTTAAAACTTCAATCAATAAAGCTTAATAATTTACTGCTTCAGTGCAAAGTTCCCTTTTTTCTTCTGAACACATTCTGTAATTCTCTTTTGCCTCAGATGTATATCTGAACTTCCTTTTAGATGTATATTTTATCTTGTTTACTTTGACTCCTCTTGGTTTCCAATGTATACTTAATCTCCTTTCAAATGTATACTTTACCTCTGTTCATTATTACTCTCTTGTAAACTTGAATTGTTTTTCAAATGTATATTATAAGTTTGTTTATGTTTGAGTAGAAGGGACTCCTTGCCCTGTGGGTATCAAATTTCTGGATCTTGGATATTGGGAGGATTTGGAGCTATGCTCTTGATGTGTAAAGAACTGAGATGATGTAGACGCCAACTCCAGGCTTGTGGAGGCTCACCTCAGCTAATCTTGCGTGTATATCTTGAGGAAATAATACAAATTATGTTTCGCAACTCTCATTAACAAGCTTGTGTCACTTCTACATTTTCCTCAATCTATTATCCTTTCACGTTATGCTTCATCTCTTTTTTCAAAACCAGCTTTAAATTTTCTTGCAAAGGATATACAAGACCTGGAATTTAAGTGGAATAAAAGAGACAATTGGTTTAAGAGATCATTGTGCCTCATTTTCACAAAATGCTCCGTGATGGAGGGTTCCAAATGAAAGGAAGTTTGGGAAATGTTGCCTACTCTCTCCCCTTCTGGGAAATCAGATTGCAGATGAGTAATTTGAAGGAGCTGAAGTGATCTCTAGTAAAGAAGATTGGTTGCCTTTGTGTAACCCAGTACCAGACCAAGAAACCCTTTTTTCTTCGAGGACCAGGACTACAGTGAGAGGAATGGGGCAAGTGAGGCTCTTGCCTCAGGCACAAAGGACACCCAAAAACTCAGTAATTGATATAAATAATATTTTGATAGAATATTTTAAAAAATCAAAATTAATGCAAAAATAATCAGTGATGAACAAGTTATCAAAATTTGAAAGAAAGACATCATGGATATTCTGTTACCCTAGTAGTATAACAGGAGATATGCTATGGAAAATACAGAATCAAAGAGGGAGGAAGGATTCCTTGATTCCCTATTAATCACTTACATGTATCTGGCAGTGTTCTAGGCACAAAGGAAAGAGCAGTGGACAAAACCTTGCAGTATTATTTTCATAAAGCCTCATTTTATATGATGATACATTTTACATGATGGTGGGGGAAATAGAAAACAAGTTAAATACGTAAAATGCATTGGATGTTAGTGGTAAGTTCTAAAGAAAAAACCGAGCAGGACAAAGGAATACAAAGAATGCTGTAAATTTTGATAAGATAGCGCAGAAAGACTTCTTGGAGAAGTTGGCATTGGAATAAAGACCTGAAAGAGAAGAGGGAGCAGCCATGCAGAGCAAAAGCTCTCCAGGCCAAACGAATAGCCAAGGCAAAGGCCTAAGGCGGGAGCATGCGTTTCCTATTCCAGGAATAGCAAGAAGGCCAATACAGCTGGGCTGGAGGAAGCAAGAAGTCAAGGGTGGGGGGACATGGGGAGGAGGAGACATAGATCACACGGGGCCTTAGTCATTATAGGACATGGCTTTCACTGGGTGAGATGAGATGAGAAATCCTTAAAGGATTTGATCAAGGAAGTGACATGATCTGACTTACTTTCCAAGATGTACCGTGCAAATAAAACCAAATACCTATCACAATGTTATCTGTCTCTGAGTGTTTCTTTGCATTTGGTAAAAAACAATGAAAAAGTGAGTTGAGTCTTATGGTGGGCCAGGGGTTATTCTCCAGTGTTGTGAGACCGGGGCCTATATCCAGTCTCACAGGGGGCTTATTGCAGAGCAGAGATAAGATTTCACAAACTCATCTCCACATCCTATCAATAGAGTCATCAAGAGTCAATAAACCTTATTTTTTAACATATAAATAGATGTAGATACAACTATAGATGTAGATGTGGACATAGACGTAGAGAAAGATGTAGATGTAGTTACAGATGTAGATGTGGATATAGGTATGGATATGTTTAATAGCAATATATTTTGCAATCACAAAATAACAATATAATAATTACAGACTTTTTTGATTTCCTTTCATTTATTTATTGACTATCTGGAGGGATATTAGTATCTTTCTTAATCAACCATGAGTGTGATGTGATATACAGAACTTACAAAAGAAGAAGACGAATCCTTTTGTGTTTGTGTGCATGTGAATAAGTTTCTATTATTGAGAACTGGCACAGAATATTATATATATTCTCTGCTCCAAAGATAAACTGCTTTGCTTTCCATTATTTTAATTTCTTTTAAGTTTTCTTATTTAATTTATTTTTGGAATTTGTGGAACAAGAAGCATTTTGCATGTTGGAAGGATGCCCTGTTTATGAATGTTACTGTGACAAATATTCATCCAGACTGGTAGCAGACAGCTGCTGATAGTGCATAAGTAGGGAATCGGGCCTTTTGATGCCAAATTCTACCATCTGTTATGTGAAGAAAAAGGCAATTTTTACTGAAAGCAACAAAAGCTTCCCCCCAACCCTGTCTTTTATCTAAAGGCATCAAAGGGCAGAATTTAACCTAAATTTCTGTTTCGTTTGCTTAGCAGAGAGTAAAATAGTGATACAAAATGGGAAATGCCATTTGTCAAGCTGGTATTCAGCCAGGAAGCTGTAGCCTGGCCACAGTGGTTGCTGCGGCTGGCCCCCAGCCCAGCTGTGCAGTGCCTTATCCTGACGGAATGTTGCCCGTGCCTTCCTGGGAGCTAAATGTTTTGACTGTCACTTTTGGGTTCAAGGATTGAACATTGCTTTACTTTATTTGTTTGTAAAATCTAGGTCAGAATCTCAGGGAAGATACGGGCGATTTCCAAAAATGACATAGACACTGCAGAACGTGAACTGTCACCACTAAATCCCTTCTCCTCTTCTTTCATCTTCTACAACGAGGGCCGTAGAGCTGGCCCAATTCACAAAAAGGTCATTAATATTCTTAATAAAATTATAGCAATTAACAAGTTAATGGGACTTCATAATAGGTTATACAATTTTAGTGATATATAAAGCAGTCAAGTATCCCCTGGGATTAATCACAACGAAGCCGTAAAAATGTTAGACAGTAAACATCATGATGGGCAACTCTCACAGTAGCTCCTAGAAAACATTTGCTATATCCTGATATATATATTTATTTATTTCCATATTCCTAGAGCATAGTTTAAAAAGGAGGATTGTTCTGAGTTCAATTTCTGTCATTCTTTCAATTGACGTCCATCTCAACTTAAACACTCCATCATAAACAAGCCTTTAACATCACTCTGGATCCTTACCTCTCTTTACATGACTATATTAATTTACCAATTACAACTGGAAAATGTCATTGGTACTTTTTACCATGGGTACTCTTAGACTTTCTTTATTTGAAACAATACTAACAAGGCACAGCAAAGGGTTATGATTTCAACCAATCAGCTTCCTCTTCTGGGTAGTGGCCTGGCACAAATCTCAGTTTTCAGCCTCTTCTGATTGATAAAATATGGCTTTGGACTGATTTTCATTTTAACCTATTCGGACTACATCCAGATAGGTTTTTATAATCTCTGAAAGTGATGTTCCTGATCCTGTAATAGCATTTTCTACAAGGATAGATTTTTGTCAACAGTTGCTTCTGCTCAAAAGATCACATACAAGCTTCTCCTCTATGATGCTCACCCACAGAATGAGAGAAGGAATCTTAATAAAAAGATACCTTTTGACCTTTTGACTGTTCAAATGTGGCATGTATGAATTTAGGTACTAATTGGTCATTTTAGTGGCCTACAAATTTCATGAATGGAAATATTCCATTGTCAGAGTGTGGCCTCAGTCAGCTCTGATCAAAGGCTGCAGACTTCCCTTCCAGGTTAACCAGGGATCATGTACAATCTGTCTCCAGTTGTGGTTGTTGTCATCAGTAGCAATCAGAGGACTCCTTTTACAAGTGTTAGAGCAAAAGACTCAGGAAAGAAGGTACAGGTATAAATCAGAGTCTGAGCTTCACAGAAACAGGTAATCTGGCAGTGCAGAGTGAGAAAGTGAGGGTTGTTAGGGACCAGGTTTTGTCCCTGGAATTCATTTGTTGAAGCCCTAACCCCCAGTGAGACTGTGTTCAAATGAAGTCTTCAGCATGGATGGACCTTGAGGGTATGAATGTGAAGCAAAATTAATCAGACCGGAGAAAGATAATTACCATATGATTTCACTCATATGTGGAAGATAAACAAAGAAACAAACACATAGAGAACAGATTGATGGTTACCAGAAAGGAAGGGGGTGGAAGGAGGGCGAAAGGGGTAAGGGGCACATGTGTATGGTGACGGATGGCAACTAGACTTTTGGTGGTGAACATGATGCAGGTTATACAGAAGTCTAAATATAATGATGTACACCTGAAATTTACATGCTATAAACCAATGTGACCTCACTCAAAAAATTATAAAAATTTAAAAATAGAGAGTCTTTAAGGAGGTAATTAAGGTCAAATGAGGCCATCTGAGTGGGCCCTAATCCAATATGACTGATCTCCTTATAAGAAGAGGGAGAGACAGCAGGAATGTAGGCGCACAGAGAAAAGGCCATGTGAGGACACAGCGAGGAAGAGGTCACCTGCAAGCTGAGGAGAGAGGCCTCAGGAGAAACCAAACCTGCAGACACCTTGATCTTGGACTTCTAGGCTCCAGAACTGTGGTTAAAAAAAATCCCAGCTCCTTTTGTTGTTTAACTTAAAGCCAGGAAAGATGCTCTACAGATACGATTTTTTATAATAAGGTTGAGCCTGATGTTAATTTTCTCAGGGTCACAGGTCAGGTTGCCTTTGGGTACTCTGTCCTGAGGTTCGACCTTCCCACAGGCTTCTTCTTCCCCTCTTCTTCCTTCAGAATCTGAGCCATTCTCTTTTAGACTCACCTCCTCCCATCTCCCACGTCCCTACATCAGCAGTTGCTTTTATACAGAGCAGAGAAGGCATACGCTGGAGGCTGCATGAAAGAGCTTGAACTACAGCAACTATAGCGAGGTTGAAGCAGAGAAGGTCCAGAAGGAGCAATGTTTCTTGTTGCCCATGGAGAGAGTATGGCTAAGCCTCACGCCCTGATGTGTGTTGAGGAGCAAAGTGTATAGTACAGAGAAGTCTCCAACCTGTGCCAAGTTGGAGTCTCTGTATCAGTTAGACTATATCATTTGAACACGAAGAGAAGGAAGGACTAGCCCTTCTTCATGGTGGATGCTTGACCAGCTAACATTATGGCCCTTTTGTGATGGACCCCTACCTTCTTTGGTGACTTGTATAGTGCCTTAATATTCTACCCCAAATTTCCATAGTCTAAGATACTTGCCACCTTCACCTAATCCATCCCAGTATGTGTTTTCGCTGTGCCTTTTCATAACTTACAAGCAGTCTAGTTTCTGTCCCAAAAACTTCAAGAAGTTTACTTTTCCAAATGACTTTTATTTCAGCCTCAGTCCATCCTAGGTCACAGAAGTCCATAGGGTTGGCAGACAGCTTCCATTTCTCCAAAGGAAAGAAGAAAAAAAGCAATAGCTACAAACTTCCACTTATAAGATAAATAAGTACTAGGGATACAATGTAACACATGACGACTATAGCTGACACTGATGGGTGACATATGGGAAGGTTAAGAGAGTAAATCCTAAAAGTTCTCATCACAAGGAGAATTTTTTTTCCTTTTTTTTTTTTTTCTGTTGTACCTATATAAGAAGATACATGTTGGCTGAATCTATTGTAGTAATCATGTCACAAAATATGTAAATCAAACCATCATGCTGAATGTCTTAAACTTGTACATTGATACATGTCAATTTTTTCTCAATAAAACTGGAAAAAAAGTGTTAGCAATAAAACTTTTATAGAAAGTGGAAAAATGAATCAAATAAAGAAGAAAGGGGACTTCATATGTTTCTCTTTCCAGGTGCTGGATCTTTGGTGTGGATAAAGATGGAGGACTTCCATGATAATTAGAACCAGGGTCCATTGCTTTCAAGGAAACAGGCCAAGAAGAACAGAATAGAAACTTCATCCTCATCTATTTCAGACAAGAAGATTAAGCGCAGAAATATCTATGTCAACAGCCAGGGAGAGCTTGACACCAGTTTTAATTGGAAGTAAACAGAGTGCTGTAGAGGAAGGGCAGGCTGACTGGTCAAATAGACAGCTTTGATCAGATTTCATTAGGTCATCTCAGGGAGAAACAAGCTAAAATTTACAATTGGACAGAGTTTCTTTCCTAAGAATGGGCCAAAAACTATCTAACATATATTTTATACAACAGAAACTTCCCAGTATCTAAGTTTCTCTAGCTTTAAAATGAGGTAAATGGGCTTCCTCCTTTACAACTCTCATAGGGACATTTTAATAAGATACTTCCTGTGATATCTGTTAAGTTCCTTCGAAGAAAAACAGGAGGAAATAGAAGACATTATTAACGTTAAAAGACTATTTTTTTGTAGATCTGCTTTATAACAATTTCTGAAAAACTTCCCTACCCCATGCCTTTAGGCAGAGAATTTTACCTAATTTTTCTAAGCAATGTTTTGGTATGCAACGTGAAACAAAGCCCTACGTCTTAATTTAATCAAGGATTTGCTCATGTTTTAGTTCAAATGAAAAAATCCTGATGCACTTATTAAAAAAGTCGTTGATATCAAGAGCACGGCCCTAGATAGAGTGGGTTACCCCAAAATTTGAGTATGTACTAGCAAAATAGAATTTAAATTTATTTCTTCTAATAATAATCCAAGTAAAAGCAAAGCATTATTAGTTTTCAATGAGACATTCTTTTTTTAAAACTCTTAAGTCTTTCAGACCATTTGAATGTGAACAAACCAAATGGAATGCTTTCAGTCTCAAAAGAATGGGACTTTTCTTAGTGCCTAATTAGGTTCTTTTTTAAGTCAAAGGGATCTGCTCAGAGTCAGGCCACCTCTTCAAAGCAGGCTCAGCAAACTCACATTATACAAGGTCATAGTCAGTAGACAGAGTTTCCAAGCACGTCAGCTCATATTTCCTTTAGAGGTACAGGAAATGGAGAAAAGTCAGAAAGTGCAGGTTACCCCACAGGCCAACAAACAACTATGCCAATTACTCCCCAGGGTAGTCCAGCACAATTGAAAGAGTCCGCCCATGTAATTATTAGTGACACAAGCATTTGCTTCAGTCATGTTGACTTAAGTACCTAACTGAAATAGTCACTAAGCTATATGGGCAAATCCCTCCTTTTGTATTTTTAACATAAGAGATTCAAGTAGGGTTTTTAATCTATTTGTACAATCAATTCATAAATAGTTCATACTTTCTTAAAATGTAGGTAAAGCAAACACTTTCTGCATTATAAAAATAAAAGCATAGATTTTTGAATTTTATTTCAACCAATAATTCCAGATATAGTGCTGCAACATTCAGCAATCAGTAAAATTAGTGTATTTGCTTTCTTCTTCCTTTATAACTTATTTCCTAGAATTGGTGCTACTAAGTAACTAATTTTTGAAAGTCAAGTACTTAGCAAAATAATGAAATACTGGAACTAGATACCCTACAAACTGATAAACCATATTCAATAGATATGTTTCAAAAAGCCATGGACAAACATAAATTAAATGCATTAAAGGTATTCAGTAGTTGGGGCCAGCCCAGTGGCATAGTGGTTGAGTTTACGCATTCTGCTTCAGCAGCCTGGGCTTTGCCGATTCAGATCCTGGGTGCAGACCTACACACTGCTCATCAAGTCATGCTATGGTGGCATCCCACATAGAGGAACTGGAAGGACTTACAAGTAGGATGCACAACTATGTACTGTGGGCTTGGGGAGCAAAAAAAAGGAAGATTGGCAACAGATGTTAGCTCAGGGCCAATCGTCTTCACCAATAAAAAGGCATATCTTAAAAAAAGGTATTCAGTGGTACAGGGAATCCAAGGTGATTCTTAGAGGAGTTGAGTGCATATTTTTTATAAATAAACCTATAAAAAAAGAAAAAACCTTCTCTAAATTTTCTTTTTTGTATTTGGGTTTTCATATATCAAATTGATACGCAAAGTTGAGCTATACTTCCGTACTTTAGTCAAATGATATTCATTATGTTAATTACACACTCACTTGTAGTTTTATTCCGTAAAAGGAAGGTTTACTATAATTTCTCCTGAGGCAACATCACACATGGATTTTTCTCATACTCTGCCTCAAAGTGACGTCATGCTTGTTGTGTTAGTTTCTACTATTGCTGTGACAAATTACCACAAACATAGGGGCTTAAAACAACACCCATTGGTTAGCTCATGGTCCCCTAGGTCAGAAATCTGGGCTGTTCCCACTGGTTTCTCTGCTGTGGATCCATGAAGATGTCATCAAGTTGTCAGCTCATTGCCTCTTATTGAGGGGCTTTGAGAAGAATCTGCTTCCAGGCTCATTCAGGTCCTTGGCAGAATCCAGTCCCTTCCAGGTGTAGAACAGAGGTCCTGTTTCTTCACTGACTGTCAGCTGGGGGCCTTGCTCAGCTCCTAGGGGCTTGTCTCCAGTCTTTGCACATGGGTCCCTCCACCTCAGAGTCAGCAACAGTACACCGAGTCTTTCTCATGCTTGGAAACTCTCCGAATTCCCCTTTTGTATATCTCATTGACTGCCTTCCTCTTCTGCTTTTGAGGGCTCCTATGAGACACTGGGCCCTTGCAGATAATCCAGGATAATCTCTCTATTTTAAAGTCAGCTGATTAGTAACTTTAATTACATCTGCAAAGTCCCTTCACAAGGGTACCTAGATTTTGATTGAATAACCAGGAGACAGGAATCCTGGAGTGATGTCTCTAGCATTCTTCCAACACACTGACTAATGGTCTCATCACAAGTGGCTCTAATAAGCCATAGTAAGCATCTTTTAAAACCAGTAGTCGTTTTTTCCAGGGTGATTAAGAAAATAAACTTTGACTCTGCTTTGGCTCCCCTAAGGAATCTCAACTAATTTGTACAACCAAACGTCTCGAAAAGCTACAGGATACAGAAAGAAAGCAACCTAAAGTTAGAAGTAGAATTAGGAGAGAAATAAAACATATCGACATCAAATATTATAAATATTTTGACTTTTAATAATGCTGAGATTTGAAAAGCAACTTTGATTGTGGTTTACATTGTGCCATGGCCATTTATATCCATTGAAGGTAAACATGTGTTTGTCATTTAAGGGATATATGCTGAATGCCTGACCTCACAACGGACTTTTGCAATCAAATTTATGTCTTTTACTGGCAAGGCTCTTAATGGGAACACCCAGATTGACTACCAATTTGTTGCTTGTATTTAGAGTCTTTAACTCTATTTAGGTGGAAATGTTGAAATGGGTCATTATCAGGTTTACCAAATGGAACTTCAATGATCTCCACTGCTAGAGTTAAATATACCTGGATAGTAATTGGTGGGACCCACAAAAGTCCTACAAAATTTCTTTTGAACTGGGCTGAAGGGCCTCTCCAGAGAGAATTGTTCCTAAAGGGTTGAGCCAGATATGTGAGATGGCCTTCATCTCCAAGGCAGAGAAAGGGTATTGAGTACAGTGTGGCACTTATGCAAAAATAAAACAAGTCCTGGGGCCAGCCTGGTAGTATAGTGGTTAGGTTCCCGTGCTCTGCTTCAGCAGCTTGGTGTTCACCAGTTCAGATCCCAGGTGCAGACCTACACACTGCTCATCAAACCATGCTGTGGTGGCATCCCGCATACAAAATAGAGGAAGATTGGCACAGATGTTAGCTCAGGGCCAATCTTCCTTACCAAAAAAAAATAAACAAAATAAATAAAACAAGTTCTACTTCTGGGAAGCATTTCTGGAGAAATAACACTTGAAAGATATATTCACATGTATCTATTTAACTATAAGAAAGCTGGGGAAATATAGTTCTCTGTGTTATCCAGGAAAGAAAGGAAAAGCAGAAAGTGCTAGTAATGTCTAGATAGAAATCCTTGTATTTTTATTTTTATGTTGATTTTGCAGCTGGCCACTTTTTCTGAATTCTCTTATAATTTCTGATTTCATTCATTAATGATCTTGGATTATCTATGTAGGTGATATTATCCAAAAATGTCATCAATTTACTTCTTCTATATTCCTTACTTCTTTTTGCCTTTATATTTTTGGACTGGCTTTATTGTAATTGTATCTAGCTCCTAAGCTCAATAGAAATGCTTCTAGATTTTCACCAGAAAGTGTAGCTTTTACTGTAGGTTATTAATTGCTACTATTGATAATACTAAAGAAGTTTCCTTATGACTCCTGTTTGTTAAGAGTTTTTGCAATAAGTAATTATTGAATTTTTCAAAATCTTGGTCTCTTATTGACAGATTTTTTTATAATACTGAATCGTCCATGCACCCTAGGGCATAGTCTTTTATGGAATGTCGTATGTGCGCATGTGTGGGATTAGTCTGTGCATATGTGTCAACATTTGGTTGAATTTAATTTAACATTTAGGATTTTTGTTAAATGTAACAGGCTAGTAATTTTGCCTAGTTTGGATATCAAATTTACACTGTCCTGCTAAACTGACTTTGTAGCTCTCCTTTCTTTTTTTATCTAGAAAACAAGTTATGTATAACAGAGAAATTCTATTCATGAATTTTACCTAAACTGACCTGTAACACCAGTTGGTCTTGGCAGCCTGAAAATGGAGAGATTTTTGGCTACTGATTCTATCCTTGTACGTTATCCTTTGTCCATTCAGGTTTGATTTTAACGTGTTTATCAATTTTGGTAATTTACGTGTTTCCAAAACACTGTTTTTCACATGTATAAAACACAAAGTTGTTCATAATATTCTCTTTTTTAAAATATCTACACTGTCTTTCCATGCAACCCATTTTATTCCTAATATTATTTGTGTCCACTCTCTCTCTCCTTATTATGCAATCTTGCTACAATTTTATCTTTCATTATTTGAGGGGAAAAAAGCGTTTTGTTTTTGTTAAGATTTGATTTTTTGGTTAGTTTTCAAATTCATTAATTTCTAATTTTAATCCTTCTTATTTTCTTCTATTTAATAACATTTACTTTCAATCCCAACCAACTTCTTGAGCTGTTTAGGTTACTTACTATCAGTATTTCTTGTCTGCTAAGAAATAAATTTAAGGTAATAATTTTACTCTAAAGTGATACAAACCTCATGTATTTATTCTCATGATTTTCTATTTAAACCATGCATTATTAGGAAGTCTGTTTTTAAAGTTTCAAAGGCCTGGAGAATTTTGTCACTATCTTATAACTGTTGTATTTAATTTTAAAGCATAATATGCAGAAAATATAATCCATAAAATGCTAGCATTTTGCATTTGTTAAGATTCCCTTTATGGCCTAATATACAATCAAGTTTGCGTTTGCTTAAAACTTCTTGATCAATTTTAGTAATGTGGGTGTTTTTAGAAAATTATCAGTTCCATCTAGGTTTTTAAGTGTATAAACATAAACTATTTTTCATGTGTGTTGGTAAACAACCTGTGCTGTTTTGGTCCCGCAGGCATCTACATGTGTCTATTAGCTCAGCGT
This sequence comes from Equus przewalskii, assembly GCF_037783145.1. Classification (NCBI taxonomy): domain Eukaryota; kingdom Metazoa; phylum Chordata; class Mammalia; order Perissodactyla; family Equidae; genus Equus; species Equus przewalskii. Next base: position 22,241,735 of record NC_091850.1, read on the forward strand.
GATTAGTTACGTCACTGAACCATTTACGTCAATAGTTATTCCTCACCTACTGATTCTGTGAGATTACAGTCTCCTAGAATGTTTACGAAGCTCCAATTAATTCTCTGTAGTTCTGTGAAATTTTGCTTTATCTATTTCCAGGTTCTGATATTAAGTCCTTGCAGGTCTGTAGTGGTTATGTCTTCTTGGCAGATTACTTCATTTATGCACAAAAATTCTCCTTGTTAGTCCTTTTTTAATGTTTTTAACGTTAAATTTTATTTGCCTAATATTAATATTGTCCTCCAGCTTTCTTAAAATTAGTACCTCAAAGTGTGGTCCAGGGATCTCTGGGGGTCACAGCGACCCTTCCAGAGGTCCGGCAAGAGCAAAACTGTTATCTTCGTAATACTAAAATGTTGTCTTTTTCATTTTCAATGTCTCATGAGTGACAATGGAGTTTTCCAGAGACTATGTGACGTGTGATATGATGACAGATTGAATGTAGACACAGATAGGAGAATCCAGCTGTCCTCTAGTAACCAAGATATTAAAGATTTGCAAAAGTGTAAATGAAGGCAAATCTTTACACCAATTTATTTTTTTGTTTTGTAAAATGTAGTCATTTTTCAAAAAGTTATTTATATCAACATATAATGGGTTTACTATTGTTACTTTAAAAGGTCCTAATAAATATTTCTTTTAATTTCTCTGCATTGATTTTAATAAGGTGAATACCACTGGATGTAAACCATATAAAAAAAAAAGCTCTTTGGGGTCCTCAATAATTTTTAAGAGTGCAAACAGTTCAGAGACCAAAAACAGTCAACAACCTTCTGTTTTAAGTCAAACCACCTGTATTTGCAATATTTCTGTGTTGGGTCTTATGGATTGATTCATGTAAACGGCATAGCTCTTAAAATTTTTTTAAAAATTTGATCTACCTTTCAGTTACTGACATAAATTTTACATATTTGATGACTGATGTATTTCAACTTACTTTTCCAACTTATGCTGTTTTTTTCTTATATCCTTTACCTCACCTCAATATTTTACTCCTTTCCTCGCATCTTTGTAATTAAGCCCATTTCCCTCTACCAACCTATTTCTAAAAATACTACTTGCCACTCTTTTATTCTTAATACAAAAGATCAACCTAATATATTTCTTTACAAAAAACTCAGTGGTTCCATTTTTTTCCTTAAAAAAAGTGAGGAGAATTTTGCACTATTTTACTTCTTAAGCGTGCTTCAGCTCCGCCCCATTTCCCCTGCACAGCCACACTCAGCACTCCTATTGCGATATTGTGATTTATGATAAGAAATAAACATTTGATTTGATCTGGAACAGAGCTCCTAAGACCCTTGGAATCTCCCAAGTGTTCAGAGTGGTAAAGGTGTCTTTTGTTATGTTAATGAGGTGGCTTTTGGAATGTCCCTAGGTCATCTAAGGATGGGGGCAGTTTGCCTCAGGAAACAACCATGTGATTAGAAGGTTGGAACTTTCAGTCCCATCCCTCTGACCTCCAGGGAGGGGAGAGGGGCTGGAGGTAGAAAAAGACGCCAATGGCCGATGATATAATCAATCAGGCCTCTGCAACAAAGCCTCCATAAAAGCCCCAAAGGACAGGGTTCAGAGAGCTTCTGGGTTGGTGAACACATGGAGGTGCTGGGAGAGTGGTGGACCTGGAGAGGGCGTGGCAGCTCCTCGCCCCTTTGCACATACCTTGCCCTGTGCATCTCTTCCATCTGGCTGCTCCTGAGTTACATCCTTTTATAGTAAACAGGTGATCTACTAAGTAAATGTTTCTCTGAGTTCTCTGAGCTGCTCTGGCAAAGTAATGGAACCCAAGGAGGAGGTCATGGGAACCTACAATCTGTAGCAGTTGGTCAGAGGCACAGGTAACAACTTGGGCTGGCCACTGGTGTCTGAAGTGGAGGGCAGGACGGTGGGCAGTCCTGTGGGATTGAACTCTTTACTTGTGGAATCCGATGCTGTCTTTGGGTGATAGTGTCAGAATTGAGTTAAATTTGGACACTCTGCTGGCATCTGGAGAACTGCTTGATTGAAATTGATCTCAGAACCATTTTACCTATATTTTTGCTGTGGGAGGTAGAATTTTTAGCACATGTTCATTCTGCCATCCTTTTTCAGAAGTCATGACATTTATTCAATGACAGACAATTCTCGCCTTAAGAGAAACTCTTGTATCCGCTAAGACAATAAAATATTCTCCCCTTACACCTTTTATGACTTCATATTTTCTACAACAATAACAGCAACAACAAAAGCATGAAATTTGTCTAGCAGTTAAGTCTAACATTTAATCAATGTTAATCTAATACATCTTCCAGCTTGATCTTCCACTATGGCCTTACTCAAAATATACACTTCAACCAAACTGGATTACAGGACATTTCCTAGACCTGTCCCCTCGTTTACCATCTCTATGCCTGTGTCTGTTCTCTACTTCTGCCTTGAATGCCCCCCTCAGTCTCCAAATTTCTGTAACGAACTTGAACCACGGTCTGGTACAAAGTTCCTTCTTCCACAAAGACCTCCCTGAGAAGCCCACATGGAAGCAATTCCCATGCACTGAATTCTTAAGCATTTTGTATTATTCAAAATGCAGGTATCTCATTCTGCATTGCTTTGTAGTTATTTGAGGTTTTATCCTATTTCCCCAATTACAAGTGTTTTGAGAGCAGAAATTATTTAACCCATCTTTGAGTCTTTCATATCACTAAACATAGGATTATTTAGAAAACATTATGGAAATTAATAATTTTCAGGAATATAACAGTCAAAATCAACTGGCATAGAGTTAAGTAATTACTTTTTGGTTTCCTGATATGAGATCATGATGCCTTCCTGAGGTAGGAGAAATATTCTTTGCATACATTGGGTACTCTGGGTTTGGATATATTGGGAATCATTCCACCATGAGCTGATAGGGAGAAAAGAATTGCAGTTTGGGGGTCTCCTTCATCAATGCTCTGCATTCACAGCTTCAGCCAAGCTGTAAGAAGCAACAAAAAAAAGTAGCTTCTTTCACTACCACCACTATCTCTTTCTCTACTGCCATCTGCCAAATCATCTTAGGCCACTACTGCAAAAGAGCTGATGAAATCACTACCTACTAAACTTAACAGCAACCTTAGTCCATGGACATGCTTTGTAACTCATTTCAAAACATTTTCAATAACATTTGATGCTCTCTTATCAATACCCACAATGTATGTTAAAAAGGAAAGAAATGTAGTAGATTATTGAAATACAGTGTGCTTACCTTACAAGGAGTGACATTTGCTAGCAGTGATTTCGTTTATCCAGATTTCCTTTATTTTCACAAACACGTGTTACTACCTAAACTGGAGAATGTATTTGTGTATGTAAAATACAACTTAAAAATAGTTTCCCTGGTCTAGTTTTCCAAATACATGTCATCTGTTACCTTCAGTTTAGTTCAACAAATAATTATCAAGTGGCTGCTGTTTTCCAGATACTATGTTAGACCGTAAGTATGTGAAGATGAATAAAACAAGCCTTGTTGCCAGTGTACCTGACGCAGTAGAAGAAACAAACACCTAAAGAGAAGTGAATATAATGTGGTAGGGTCTCTGACGAGAGGTGTTATGACACATATTGGTTTCAAGAAAGGCTTCCATGATGAGCTCACCCCTGGCCAAATGCTAGGAGGTGAGTATACATTAACCAGATCATTGTCAGTAAAGCATTTAGACACAGGTATATAGTACCACTCCATGGCAGCCTTTTGGAAATACTAAAAGGCTATAGGGCATACCAAGAATTGGGGCCAGCTGGTTAGGTGGTGAACAGAATCATGTATTGCATGATAATAGGCTGAGAGTTAAATTATGGTTAACTTCTCCCAAACTGTGCTGCAGGAGATGACTAGAAATATGTAGAATATAGCATGTTCTCTTGAAAAAATATAGTTCAATAGTCAAGATCATCTCCCTTTCAAAGACTCACACTGAGGATTTTAAAGGCTCTGAAACGTCCTGACGTCAAGAAGCTGGCTTCACATTAACCCAGCATTTCCCAAACTTATTTGGCTTCTAGCCATTTTTTCACAGAATAACTGTTAAGATTCCATGTGACTCAAGTGTTTCACAAAACACAGTTTGGGCAATATTGGATATAAGCAAAGGAGTAGCTACTGGGCCCATCACCTCATATATGTTGATGAATTTGGACTTTATTTGGCATTCATTAGGAAACCATCAACACTGTTCCAGGAGGAAAATGGCTTGATTGGAGCTGTGACTCAGGATTGAAACTCAACAACAATATAAGGATGGATTGGAGGGGAGACAGGCAGGAGGCTGGAACACCAGTGAGGGGAATTCATTCTTGGAACAGTTCAACATATAAAACTATAGACAAATGTTTTGGAAATGTTTCTAGATTGAATAAATTCTATGATACTATACTAGGGAGACTCTTTTGAAAATCCCTAACAGATGCCAGCAAGAGTACTATCCACTTTATCATCAATTAACATATATTTGGGATCTCCAGGGGGCACTATGCATGTTTATAACAACCAAAAACAAATTGCAACTGGCTTGCCTTGTCGTCAAACTGGAGAAAAAAATGATCAAGATAAAAATAATTAATTTCAGGTGGATTCAGTTGCTGTAGTCAGTCACTACTCAACTATTTATTAAGCACCCAAAGGGTGCACGGCACTTTACTAGATTCTTGTAAAAATCCATAAAGATATTAATAACAGAGATTTTCTCCACCACAATAACCTGTAATTGGCATTGGAGTTTGAATAAAAACAGGGCTCCCTGTGGCTTGTCAACACTGAGTGCATACAGAATAGAAGAGGGCAGCTGCCATTGAGCAGCCATGAAACAATTGTGCTTGGTGTCAACAGACCTTTTAAACATTTCATCATTGAGACGATATTGAATTAGATAATTTATAAAGTTTTAAAAGTATGTCTATTTAAAAAATGTCTATGATTATGTGGAAATCTTGGGATAACTCAGAAAGTCTGGCCACAAGCAATTCTAACACCTCAGAACTGGGTTAATAGGTAATTCATTTATTCATTGTCAATTAGAAAATATATATTGAGCACAAATATATGTTTGCTCTGAACAAGTCACTAAGGATATAGCAGAAAAGAAAATTTTCTCAAATCACTGCCATGTGGAGGCTGAATTCTGTCAATGGAGACAGATCTTAAACAAAAAAGAATATATATATGGATATAGATGGAGATAGATGTAGACATAGATGTCAGTGTGATAAATGCAATGAATAGAAATTAGGGAGAGTAGAGAAATAGGGGCTTCCAAAAAGTTGAGGGAATTTGATAGAAAAATATTTCAGGCAGAAGAAATAGCAGGTGCAAAGGCCCTGAGGCAGGATATCTGTGGCTAGATTACAATGAAAAAAGAGAAGGGGCAGTAGAAATGTGAAAAATAACAGGATATAAATCATTTGGGCCATTGTAATGAGTTTAGCTTTTCTCTGAGTTTGATAGACACATTGGAGGGTTTTGAAGAGAGGGGAGATAGGATCTGACATGATTTTAAAGGATCACTGTGGCTGCTGTATTAGGAAGAGACTGGAGGGTGGGTTGACAAGGGCACAAGTAGGCAAACTAGTCTGAAGACTTTTACAGTAATACAAGTGAGAAATGGCAGAGGTGTGGATGTAAGAGGCAATACTAAAAAGGTGGTCAGATTTAGGATACATTTTGTCAGTAATGCTGACAGGATTTGCTGGTAGAGGAGCCAAAGATGACTTAGTCTTTGGCTTGAGCAACTGGACAAACGCAACTGTCATCTAATGAGATATGGAACACTGTAGGTGGAAGCAGATTTGGGGAGGAAGACTGAGAGTTCATTCTTGGGCATCTTAGTACAAAATGCCTATTCAGCATCCAACTGGAGCTATCAAGAAGGCAGTCGCATGTAAGAGTTTAGAGATCAGGGAAGGGTCCAAGGCTGGAGAGAGAAAATTAGGAATGAATGATGTCACCGAGAGAGCACAAAGAAAGCCCAAAGGACTGAGCCCTGGGACACACCAGTATTTAGAAGTCCGGGAAACAATGAGAAGCCAGTAAGGCAGATTGAGAAAGAAGAGCCAAATAAGGAAGAAAACAGGGAGAGTGTAATACCCAGGAAGTCAAGCAAAGGAATTGTTTCAATAAAGAGAAATCAAATTGTCATTTGTGACAAATGCTGCTGGTAGATCAAGCAAAATGGGAACTGAGTATTGACTATTGCATTTAGAAACACCGAGATAATTGATGACTTTAACAAAAAAAAAATTAATGGAGAGCTAGAGGCAAAAGCCTTGTTGAAGTGGATTTAATAAAGAGGAGGAAAGAAATTGGAGTCAAATACAGATAACTCCTTCAAGAAGTTTTCCTGTAAAAGCGAGGAGAAAAATGTGACAATAGCTTTCAAGGTGTGATCCTAAAGAGAGAAATGGGAGAAATTTCTTAACGGGAGAGATTACACTATATTGTGTGTCAATGAATCCAATGCAAAGAGAGAAATTGATCATGTAAGAGAGTGAGGAGAATTTCCAGACCTAAGTCTTTAAGTAGGCTGTAAAAATGCCATCTAGTGCCCAAGTGAAGAGGCTGGACCTAACAGGAGTAAAGGCAGTTCATATTTCCTAAGAGAAAAAAAGGCACCCAGATGTAGGTATATGGATATGTATGTACAGAGGAGAGATCTTTTCTCATTGCTTCTACACTTTACCTATGAAATAGGGAGTAAGGCATCATTGAGAGTTAGGATAGGGGAAGATACGATCATTGGAAGAGAGGGTGTGCTGGAGATGTTTCAAAATTTGAGTAGAGTAGAGACAAGTGATTGTCTAAAGGGACAGAAAAATGCAAAATTATCAGGCTACTCTAAGGTTCGACTTGAGATTAACGCTGTTTAATTTAAGGTAGAACCGTTAGCATGATTTTGTGTTTTCTTCAGCCAAGTTGAGCTGTGCTGAATCTTAAAAGGAGTAGGAGAAGAGTTTAACAGTCAGTGATGAGCTTTTGAAAGGTGAGCATGAGAAAACAAGACAAAGTATAAGGTCGTTGGAGATAGATTCTAAGGAGTGATTATTGCTGGTCCACGGAATTTAGGGCAAGTAAGTAGGGACTCTAAGATGTGATGAGAGTAATGAAAAAGAAAGAGTGGGAGAATCAAATGGATTGTAGATCCTAGTTGGATCAAAAATTTGTTAACATTTGAGGATCAAAGGGAGTGAACTGAAAGGTAATGGATGATAATGATGAGCAAGAGGATCAAAACTGATATTACAGTGAATTAGCAGTTTCCAATAACAGTAGGGTCATAGGGTTTTAAGACCATAGGACGAAATGGTGAGATGGGAGGTAGATATGATGATTGGAAGAGAGAAGGTCAAAGGCCTGAAAAGCTAGGATATTAAAAGCATTCTACACACGGATGTTGAAATTACATGGAGTTCTTCCCAAGAGTTAAGAATAGAAGGAAATTAATACTAAGAAGATTTGGGCAAAAAAATAAGAGGTAGATGGAGTAGGGAAATAGGAGTTTCCAGGGGAGAACATTTGACATTAGTCATAATTTTAGATATTCAGGGAGCTGTAGATCAGCTTCTAACACATTTTAATGTACATGTGGATCACCTAGGAATCTTATTAAAATCAAGATTCTGATTTAATTGGTCGGGGGTAAGGGTTGAGATTCTGCAATGACAGTACAGAAAATGGAATAAATGAGAGAGCAAATGAGAGAGAGAGAGACATTGCATCAAGATTGACGTTCAGAGAATATCAAATACTCTTCAGGGAAACTCAACTTCTTGTTTCCTTCCTTTTTTGTTTTTCTTTGTTTTGTTTTTTGTTTTCCCTCCCAAGGGCCCAGGAACAAATTAGACTCTCATTCAAATGTGAACAGAGAAAAAGAAAGTATCCAAAATACTAAACTGATTCAACTATAAGATAGTTATTAGTGATGGCTTGGTGTTGATTAGGTGTTTCGAATATATGTCTACAAAGCAGTGCTTTGCACATTAATGTTTTATTTAGGGAGTAAAGCCAGAAAGGAAAATTTTAATCCCCTTCCACAAGGAGTTACTGATGTCCTTTGCTGTCCTTTTAAAGACATTCCCTGGTAAAAAGTTGTGTTGCCTTTCATTTGTTTATTTAAGAGAACTGACCTCAAGGAAATGGGATCATGGGCAGATGTGGTTCCTTACGATTAAGAAGAAATGATTCTGATATAAATGAAAATCTATTTCCTAGAGGATAAGCTACTCAGTATATAACATAGGTATTCAAAAGAAATACATAAACTATTCCATTAGCTAAAGTTTTGGAGCAGGCTACTCCGCAGTGCTTTAAAGGAAGGAGGAAGACTGTGTTAACCTGTAACAAGCTTCCCCTGTTACGGTCAATAGAAGCATCATCTTTGGACCTCAGCTAATTCTCTTTAGCTGCCTCTGCTGCTGGTTAGGAGAAAAAGAATCAGAGAAAAGTAGGGTTAAATCTTAATGAAAAATTGCAGGTCTTAGAGATGATGAATTGGATTGATGAGTTTTTCTTTCCTGAAGGACAACAAGCAGATTAAAGAGCTTTTAACTGTTCTTGATGCAATCAAAAGGTTATGGTCGTCTGCTAAAAACTCAGTTTCAGCCACAGTTTATGTAAGTCGTTCACATTACTCACTCGATAATGATGTACTTGGCCCCACTGTTTGTGGTCTGGTTCTCGTTTGTTTGGTATTACATTCCAACACTGCAATGACTCAGAAATGTTCCTTAGTTTTTTACAGTAAGAAGAAATAGCATGCTTTGCCTGAAACATTTCAAGTTGAATCACTTGTCTGTGGTCTTCCTGCAATCTGTCCAAGCAGGTGTATATAAGGGAAGACTTCCACCTATTGAGTTAGAGGAACCAAGATCTCTAACCAGAAAACTGCTGAAGTTAGCTTCTTACACTCGTGTGACATTAACAGAAAATTTAAACTCTTTGAAATACTGTACAAGATTTACTCTTATCTGACTAGTGGTAGTGAATATTAACAAGTAGGCTTTTCAGAATATCGGAAAACTTTTCAGGATACAAAGTATCAAATATATATGAAACCTATAGCAAGCATGACTGAGGAAATAGGAAAGTTGCACTCAAGTCTATTTGAAGAGATGTTATATGCAAAAAGTGTGGGAGTTGTTCTACAATGACATGGAAGATAGGAGTAGAGGAAATAGATAAAAATATGCATAAATATAGTTTTGACACAATATAATTTTGTTCAATGGGGGCTGGCCTGGTGGCGTAGTGAAGTTCACGCACTCTGCTTTGGCAGCCCAGGGTTCACCAGTTTGGAGCCAAGCCATGCTGTGGCAGCATCCCACATAGAAGAACTAGAAGGACTTACAACTAGGATGTACAATTATGGACTGGGACTTCGGGGAGAAAAAAAGAAAAAGACAAAGATTGGGGACAGATGTTAGCTCAGGGCCAATCTTCCCCACCAAAAAAAAAAAAAAAAAAACCTCACATAATTTTGTTCTATGGGCTACTAAGCTTTAGTGCTCTCAGGAAATAGAATAAGTCTTTGAACTTTCAGGTCCCTGAAGACGCCTAATCTGGAATGGAAGTGCAGAATCAGAAGAGAGGAGTTAGTCTCAAATATCTGTTTCCTATAAACCCAACTATCTTGCATTCTAGCAGGGAGTTAATAGGCATTCATTAAATTAAAAAAAAAAGAAGAAGCAGTCTCTCCCATAACTTACACTAGCTCTATGTCTACCTTCCATAACCGCCTGGGTTGCCTGCTTTCTTCTCTTTCTCCCATAGTAATTTATAACACTCTCCCCCACCAGCTGCCAACAGAAAGTGAGTTCCATGAGCACTAGACGGACATCTTTAGTTTAAGGTATTCTCCTCCAAAGAAACGTGTTTAAATGAGTACTTACCTATAACATATGAAATATAATTGAGTATAAATATGAATTAACTTAACCAGAATTTGTTTATTATATAAAAGAACTGTCACTCAAAAGGGTCCTAAGAATGTAAAATATAGCATGATAGAATTTTGATCAAAGAAGGAAATTTGAAGAGACAAAAAACACCAAGAAGAGCTGCCCGTAGAGGACAGACTCGGTTAATCTTTCTAGCATGCAGCTTCAGAGTGGCGACAGGCGCCTGGGACGGCAGACTTTATCTGCAGCTTATTTCCTCCTCTCAGGCATGGCCCTGCCAATGATTTTCAACAAATACCCTGGAAAAACTTGGGAGAAGGGGGCTCCAAAGCTTGATAGGAGTTCAAATAAATCAAGTCGAAGTCAAAGAAAAGGAATACAATGTCATTCATCTTAACTACTCGAAATTCCTCTAATTTGACAAGGACAATTCTGAATCTGGAAAAATAGTTTTAAAGCCATATTTTTATATTCAATGTTCACTTCAAATAAGTTCTCTGATTTTGTAGGGTTAGCTCTCTTGCTCAGTTACTCAGCTCACTCAAGGTTAAAGTTTTAGGAAGCTTGAGTTACAAAGGAAAAGTGAAAAAAGTAGCAGTAACTTATTGAACTAAAGAAGTATTTTTCTCTCTCTGAAGCGTAGCTATTGCAGCACAACCTCTTTAGGGTTAGAGGAGACAAAAAAAGCCGATAAGTACTGCATTTATTCAATATCTCAACTTCCCAGACTTGCCACACTGTCCTTGAATTAGGAAATGAACTCATAGATTTCTGACAACTTCTCTAAGGCTCAGTTGACGCCTCTGTAAATGAAGGCAGCGTATTACATGATCCCGAAGATCGCATCCAGCCCCACATTTTATGATTCCATTCCCACAAGTCCAACTGATTGTAACCCTATTATCTTCTAAGCATTGAAAAACGAACGTTTGAGTTCGTCTCTTTCCCCTCTCTCGTAAACCAGCAACGGCTGGGGTGGTCCATAATCCTCTTCTGAAAGAACAGATACGATATATTCCAGTTTGGGGCCACTTTAAGTCCTCTCTGAGTTCTTGAGGATAATTTTCTGTGACTCAGCAAGGACTGTGGCCAATTCCTTAAATTCCTCGGTGTGAAAGTTACCAAGCTTGATTTGTTTAACTCGTCCAATCTGAGTGGGTCATTTTTATCTGTCCCCACTTTACTGAGTCTCTCTGCCTCCCATCACACTATTGCCTGCTTGCATGATTAGATCATGGCTGACATTTGTGAGGGCAGAATAAAGGAAAAAGGGCCTTCCTGTCACTGTCATTTGTAAAGTGTTTTTTTCATTTGATCAAAGGACAGTATGTTTCCCACCTTCTCCCACATGATGCTTTTAAACAGTTTTTCTATATCTTGAGAGCTGCATCTTATATCTTGCTTCTATATTATTGGTTTACCAACCATCTCATAGTAGAATAATAAAGATCATTGGACTTGGAATAGGGACAATAAGGTTTTTGCCTGATAATCTAGGAAAGTATTCAGAATCTCTGAGCTTCAGTTTCCCCATCTTTAATGTCAGCATGACAGTAGTTCTGTACTTGACCTTAAGGCCTCTTCCTCTTCTTTAAACGTCTTCTAATGCTCCTCACCATTAGATTCATTTCTGTAACATTCCATTTATGCTTGATTGACACATAAACATGTGAATTATGTGAATAAATAGAGATATAATCTTAGAATTTTAGAATGAGAAGATGTATCTGCAACCATATAGTCCAATTCTTACATTTTACGGATAAAGAACCAAGATCCAGAGAAATGAAGTGACTTCTGACATAAATAGTGACATAGTTGTAACCAGAAACTAGTTCTCAACTCCCAATGTCTTTTAAGTTCTGATGTAGATGTGACAAGAGATTTTCACATATTGAGGTATATGGGGTAACTATTCAAGTTCAAAACTGATTCAGTTTGAACTAAAAAGCCTGACTTATGGCCTATCAAACACACATTGAACATCTGCTTATTCATTAAAGTAGAGAAGGTACTCTCTTAAGATGAGAATGCATACTTCCCCTCCTGTGCCCTATTTGTAACACCCTATTGGTAACGCTGGATTAATCCCTTTCCTGACATCAGGGTCATGTTGACCTGCTAATTTGCAACTGAATACCTCTTCGAAATTTTGATGGAAATGTATCCTGGGTGTGTTTAATGTATGTTCTTTGTTCTAAAAAGATATAAGACTGTACTGAAACCTAGGCTTCTGTTCAACGCCTTCTAAGGCCTTCCCAGGTTATAAGCCTCACTCTGGCTCACAATAAACTCACCCCAATTTTCATTTATTGATTGGTTGTGGGTTATTTGTGTCGATAGATGTTACTGTTTTTAAAACCCTAAAGAATCTTTTCTCTTGCTTCCTGTATTCTTGGGGGTGGGGAGTAGGGGGAGAAGGGACAAGAAACATCCTTTCTCCAGCATCAGTTGTTAATTTCCATCTCTATCACCTCTTAATTCAAGCACTTGAAGGAAAGGAAGAGAGTATGTTGTTAAATATACTCCAGAAGGATGAAACAGGAGGCAAGAAGAGCAGCACACCGTGCTCTGGACCTCAGAGAGAGAGGGAGAATAAATTTCCTCTAAGGTCCTATCCAGTGCCTAGTATCCAAAAGCCTCCAGATTTTATTGCAGATAGCACGTAATAGAGACCCTTAACAGAACAGAAAGAGCCTTTTCTTCACAGTTGGGAAAGTTCTATTACCGGGGGAGCAGTCTTGTATCCTCAGCACGTATTTCTCTGGCAACTTCTTGATAGCAGGAATTGAGCTAGGCATCAGGAGTATAAAGAGAAATAACCAGGGAACCAAACCTCAAGGTGATCACTGCCTAGTGAGGGAGGCAGATAAATCAACGATTACAGAGTAGAACGCTGTATTCTGCAGAATGTAAAAGTCATACACACAAAACAGTAGAAGGTGACACTTGAACTGTGTCTTTCAAGATGAGTGGAAGTTGAACATGAAGTCTTCCAGGAAGAGAGAACAGCATTTGGGAGAGTAGGATATTATTAAATGGCTTAAGTTCTTTGGGGTTCTCACTGGCCATGAGGCTCATGGGAACAAGAGGATAATCAAGAGAGGCCAAAGGGAATTACTGAGGACTTCAAGCTGGGTAGCTGTAGGATCACGTTTTAGAAAAATTGCTCTGATAGTTGTATTGAGGGATAGTTGATTGGCAACCAATAGAATGAAGGGTGAGAAGAGGGTAGCATGCTAAACTGGAAACAAAGAACCAGTTAGAAAGCCATTGTAGTCATTCAGCTAAGAATTAACATGAACATTATGGAGAAAGATGTCACTAGAAAACAGTTAGCAGGAATAATTGGTTGACCAGAGAAAGAAGAGTTTTTAAAAAAATGTCCAATATTACTAACCTCAGACACCATGAGAATAGCATATACGCTTACATTTAAGTAAAGTAGGCAGGCAGTCACGGTGAATTTAAACCCATCACACCAAAATCACACTCTTTGAGTCAGTCCTTCAGTTTGAAGCACTATATCTATTTGTAAGTAAATACTCCCAAAGGTGTTTGCATATTAGGCCATAATCAGCCACTAAGAAGTTTCATTTTATTAGCTGTCATGGGGAAGCCTGGTTTCAGGTTTTCAAGGATAAAACACAGGACAGAAAGTCTAATGAGGAGTGGATTCAGGACTGGACTGGTCCATGGTGGGGTGCCCAAGACAGATATGTTTCAGATTTCCAAAATAGAGGATTTTGAGCAGCCAGAATCATGATTGGAGCTTTGGACATGAAGATAGAGAATGGCTGTGAGGGGACAGTGGGGAGAGAATTAGAGCAGAACAGAAGTCAGGAGAAGCTGAAGACATAAAAAGACACGTGGCATTGGGGTAGTATTCATCAGCTTATTTTATCATTCTTAATCTGTGTTGCCTAAACAGAGGAAGGTCAAGCCAACATTGATGGTAGTATTCATAAATGAGATAGACAAGTACACATGAAGCCTAGCCATGGAGGAATCTGTGAGCCTAGGTTTTGATATAGTCAATTTTAGGTGTGCAGACACTCAGCGAGAGATAAATAGACATACAGGAATAGTGATGTTCTCATTAGTCGTCTAGGTAAGATGTACCCAGTGCTGAGTCTGACATCCACCTTCCCTTCCTTGGAGACCATCAGATCAAACCAAACCTGCACAGAAGAGACCACAATATCCACACTATTTGGTCAACGAAGAAATCTGCTCAGTTGAACTGAATCTGGCAAAATGAACTTCAACAATTCCTTGGCTTATTTTTTTTTTTAAGACCCATTAAACTGTGAAGAATGACTTCGGTTTGCCAACTTGTAATTTTGCCAACAAAGACATTTAAATGAAAAATTTACCATCTACTCTCTACTTTTTCCATCACTTCATAAAAGAGTGGCCATGTTAATAGCAAATGAGACTAGAAAAACCAGTTTCTCAGAAGGATGGAAAGTCTTTAAACTGAATAAGTTAAAATGGTATGAAAAGCTTATTGGGTTTCTCATTTTACCACTGACTGATAAAAACCTAACACTAGGTTGTCATCTGCCAAAGATCTGCATCCAGGAATCACTCTTGGAGTAGGAAAAAAAGGCTCGAAAGACAGACTATAGTTGTGGCTGGGACACCTGCCTCCCTCTCAATGGGAAGAGTCAGTGGGCAGAACGGGCATTCAGGTGAGATCAGGATCAGACTCTGATTAGTAGCATCATAGACCAGTATTTATTCATCGGCCAGAAGCAAACAGAATTGTGGTTCTTTTTCACATCCAAGTTTTCTGCCAACTGAAAACGCTCCAGTTTTTTATTAGATTCAGGTGCTCCTGCAGTTGTCCAATTTCTACCCTCTTAATTCCCCCTTTCCTGAGATTCTGCTGTGATTTATGGAGTTTCTGGCATCAACAACTTTATTTTCTTTCTAACTAGTGGTTGCAAACTGCCTGTGTTTCTGGTTTGTTAGCAGGTGGCCTGGCCTGCCAAGAAGGAACTCACGGTCTTGGGTCACCTCCTGGGTTTGCCCAGGTTCCCAAACTGGTATCAGCCCTGAGACATATTATGGCTCCTCATGGGTATGTTAATGTTTATGGAGAGCAGACAGGCCCACAGGGTATAAAGCTTTATCCAAACACCTCGTGTGTGATTGAAAGGGGATACAGCGTAGAAATAGGGTCCTGTTCTTTAAAATTGCTTTTACAATTCACTGAGGAGATGAAAAAAGAGGAAACAGGTGAAAAGTTTGGGCCAAGTGAATTGCTGTTCCAAGTATTTTACAATTCAGGAGGTGGCAGAGAATTCAGAAAACAACATCAAATTGCTTTTTTGAGGCTTCTTGATCTGTATTGCTTAAGTGGAGGAAGGCCATGCCTATTCAGAAAACATTTTCTGGATCTTCTGAGTTGGAAGCTAGCCTTAAACAGGGAAAGCAAACTGGAGCTGCAAAAAGATTACAAATACATGACGTAGTCAGGAGCTGGAAATGCCTCAAATTATTTACTCGACCACACAATAAAAGTGACAGGGGTTGTGTATCCTTAAACAACCTTCTGCTGGCAGAATGATACCATGAAATGGCCTGTTTTGCTTCTAGATGCACTAAAGATTAGATAAGAAAGCAAACAGCCCCTTGTGGGATGCTCCAAGTCCTTTAACTGCCAAAACAAGATCCCAGACTAGATCGAAAGTAGAAAGGATTCTAGAGTATCTATAAGTGCTTGTCAGAAGCAGAGATGTGATTTAAAAACAAAACATTGGAATAGAGTTGAGTATGGAGATCAGTTTCTGGCAGAAGGATGTTGCAAGAAGGACTTGATCCTACGGTTTGTAATTAAATTGCCATTTCTAGGCTTTTCTCCTATTGCTGTTCAGATTTGTTTATTAATCCAAGTCATAAACTAAGTAAATCATGCTGATCTATTACTTCTGTGAGTCAAAGGAAAGCAATAGGGTGGAGTGGCAGTAAGTGCGGTTCTGATTACAATTCTGCCATTAATAAGCTGTGTGGTAATTCATCTAACTTTCCTATGTCAAGTTCCTTCATCTGTGAAAAGGAGACATGGGGACTAAGATCCTTTTCTATTCTTGAAATAACCTATCTTCTGATCTTGAACTCAGCTGGAGCATTTTAGGTAGCAGTAAAAGGCCATATGCCAATGGCCATTCAATGGTCATCACTGTAGCTAAGATTTGGACTAGGAAAGTTAGAATTAGGAAATATATGGTATGCCAGTCTCTTCTGAGAAGGCCACAGCAAAAGGAATTTTGTTCATCACCAAGTAAATTAACTCTGTCCTATAAACCAACTAACTCTGGAAAGAACAATATACATAAACATTTCAGACTATTGATAGTATAACGTGATATAATACTCATGAATATTTTGCTGTAAGACAACAGCGAAGGGACTAAAGAAACAAGGATCCAGTGCTCATCTACATTAGAAAAGGATTATTTGATTTATAGGGAAATCACCAGTTGCTTCTTTTAAATGCTTAGCTGCCCTAATTTGTTTAAACTTAATCCAACTTGCACATTTAGTATACATACATTTTTATTCAATACTGTTTTATTTATTCAAGATACAATTATTGAGAATATAAAATGTGATGAATGTGGTGCTAGACACTGTTGACACAAAGATAGAAAGTTTGGTTGTTCCTATCCTTGAAGAGTTTACATTCTAAGTGGCAAACTGACAAAGACCAATAATGATATTTTAATATGAGAAATGATAACGGTAACAAATATGAACAAAGAGCTTTGGAAGACCAGAGAAATGAGGATTAACCATCTTGCCTTTTGTAAGGATGGAAGTAAATCTAGGAGACTTTACAGAAGGGGACATCTTTGAGGGGGATGATTTCACGTTTGACCTTTTCCAGAGCAAAAGGTTTTAATTAGATCTAGAGCACTAGGAGTGTGGTGGGAAGGGCATCTCAGACAGCAGAACAGCATTTGCAAAGGCCAGGGGAAACGGAAATTTAGTAAATGGTTGCTTTTCTCATGTGACTAAAACTAGACGACAGGAGAGATCAGGGGAAAGAGGAAGAGATAAGAAGGAACAAATAAGGCAGATTTTGTTTTAGATAACACTGAAGATTTTCCATTTTACCTATAGGTAGTGAGGAGGAGTTATCAAAACCGACAGACTTTATCCATAATGGGATTGGCAATGTCAAAAAGGAAAGATCTCCTAGAATTTGGGTGTCCAATTATTGCAAGTTTTATGAAATGACCAGGAGGACTGCATGATCCAAGACTGAAGGATTCAAATTCACCTTGGAGCATGGCTGCAGTTTGGCGCCACCTGGTGACCATTGTCTAATTGGGTTGAAATAGCCACGGGGAAGATTCTGTTTCCTGTGGCGGCTGGGACTTCCAGGACATGGTCCGTGATTCCAGGATGATAATGACCGCTGCTTCCTGACTCAATTTCCCAGGCCAGGAGAATACTGGGGACACAGTTTCTTGAAATTCCTGCCCTGTCTTTCCTTCACTGTTCTTTTCTCTCCTTTCCTGCCCCATAGAAGACTCGGGGTTGTAGGGTGTTAGCTGGAGGACAGGAAGCAATCTTCAATCCCTTTGTGTCATCATGATATTAATTGGTCTTAAATTTAGATGACTAAGGTTGCATCTCTACAATGGAAATGACAAGAGTGTTAGAGTGTCTAAGGTTATCTTGCTCATTATACGGAGCTGGATTTGCCTTGCTTAGTTTGAGGAAACTAGCTGATAAGCATTTTTTCAAAGGTATGAAATAACAAAAATCTCTACCACCAATAAAAAGTCACAGAAGTGTGCTGAATAAAAGGATCTATGAGATCGTCTAGCTATATTTATAAATGTGTATGTTTAACAGACAAGGAAACTGAGGCCTGGAAGTTTTTCATTCCCTTTGTTTATGAACAGTTATGCACAGTGTAGCAAGATCCTAATGAAGAATTGGCTAAAATTTTTGCTTTACTTGAGTTATTTTCAAATCTCAATGAATCAGATAGGTTTGGAAAATATAGTCATCACCAAAATCCTTTATGTCCTTTTAACACATATCAAAGAAGGATGGCAGGTAGATCAGAGACCTCACACATTAACTCACAGTACAAGAATCAATCCAAATTTCCAAAGAAATTTTAAACATAAACCACGTTCCTGATGTTTCAAATACTCTGCTTCACTTTTTACCAAAAAGGAAAAAAAAGTGCACGTGCCTTCTCATTTCATGGAATCTACCCAAACCACAAGTTAGAAGCATCAAAATACACTCTAATAACAAACACGAAACAAAACAAACAAACAAACAAACAAAAAACTAGGTAAACAGGAAAAAAAATTTCTCCCAGGACTTCCAACTCAAAGTGTCTCCCCAAATAAAGAAACTTTCAGACCAAAGAAATTTAGATTCATCTCTGAATACATGGACACTTGCTTGAACAGTTAGTAATGGAACTCCTGTAAGCAACATCGTCAGTCTGTCCTTTCAAAGATACTAGAGCAAAATGAAGATGAATATTTAACTTGACAAATATTACTGTAGTCTACACTAGTCAGAGTCCAATATACATAATTTTTTAAAAAGAAATCATGAAAAATAGAGATATAAAGAAAAACTCTCTGTGAGAAGATTTTGAGTAAAGAGAATTAGTATAACTCTTTCCCATCTCATTCTAGAAAGTGCACTGATTATCTCTCTTTGAAGAACAGAGCAAAACTCTTATACTGCAGCAGTTACCTAGAAGAAGAGTAACAGCCAACGGTGACCTATGAAATGATAATGAGCAGCCATGATTAGATCCAGCACTGGCAGAATTATCATGAAGGTGCATTTATCTCTATTCAGTACTCAAAATCTTTATCCATCCATGTGGCAGATGCCATTGCTGCCCTGCGCCATATCCCCGGCTTACCTCTGAGTTCACCTGAAGCTAAGATGGACATTTTCTATATCCACTCATGGGGAATCTCTCTGCTTCACTGCCTGAGGCTTTTCTCTGGCTCCATGAGAACTTGTTCAGACTGCCCACAGCTGGGCAGTTCTGGGGATTTAATGGTCCCAGGAGCAAACTCCAAAATCCTGAGGGCCATGAGTCACTGGTAAATACCCCGGCTTCCCTATCCTTTGGCGGTATAATGCCGAGGTATATTCTGCACATTGATTCGGAGGTTCCTCAGGGAGACTGAGCCTCAGGTGCTAACAGTGGGATCTCGCTCATACTCACAACGTTTATTGGCTCCTCTCCCTTTTCCACTTCCATGCTTCCTCTGGGAATCTCTTCAGAAAGTTGCCTGCACTCAAGTCCTTGTCACAGGATCTGATTTTGGGGGAAAAAATCAAGCTATGATATTCCAAGTGTCTGTCTAATAGTCCTTGTGTTACTCTCTCAGCATCTGCCAATTAGTCTAGTTTACTATCTTGAGTAGGTACTGGGTTAGGAGTTGAGAGGTTGAATTCCAATCCTGTTAACTAATTGTGTGTCTTCTCTGAGACTTAGTTTTGTTCATTTGAAAAATTAGGAGATTGGATTATATATGCTGTAAAGTGTAAAGCATGGAGCTTTCACTCTCTATCTTTTATTTTAGACTAGGAGGAAAAAAAATCACACGGACAAACAATAGTGGATGGAAGAACAATCTGTCACAGACTTGTCTGATAACCAGAATGCACTGGCACTTCTCACATTGTGTTAAATTATTGTTATTTGGCAAACTCACTATGGTGTGAGCTCCTTGAGGCTAAGAATGATGTCTTATTCATCCTCGTAGTCTCAGATTTTAGCACAATGCCTAATATATAATAGGTATTTAATAAATGCATGATTTAGTAACTGTTACCTACAGAAAGAAAAAATGAGGAGACTGGCTAGACTGATGGAAGATATAATATGGAAAATAAGTTATATTGTTGACACTGGGTTATACAGTGCTCTGAGTGCTGGATATTGGGCTTAAACCAATGGCCATATCAAGGTATGAAATCTTTTTGACCATGAATAGCACAATGAAAGAGATAAAGGTGGTACAAAGAGAAAGGGTAGCAGAGAGAGATACTGAGGAAAGAAGTGATCTATGTAGCTCTCGACTACAAGATAACGAGTAAAAAATGTTTTTTCAAATTTTCAACAATTATAATGAAAATATAATTCTTGTGTTTCTATGGTTATTAAACTAACAGTAAATCAATAAACTTTATGTATCACCAGCATATGATATTCATAAATAGATGTTAACTATGGCACAATAATTGGCTCCTGACCCATTTTAGTAGTTTGTGTACTTTCAGTGAAAATATTTTTGATGTCACCAAATTGGTATTACTTTGTTTATTTCACAGTTTTTAGTCACCAGGCTTAGTTCACAAATTCCAACTGTTTTCAAAAATCCAGTTCATCTTCAGAAAATGAAAATGTTTCTACATTGAAGAAATTCAAAACAGCAGAGAAATCAAAACTCATTTATATAAATAATTTCTACTGATTTTATTAAAAGAAATCTCACTTTTTATAGTCATGACTTTTATTAAAAGAACTAACCATTTCCATATGAGTTAGCTCCTGCTTACAAAGGCAGAAGCTTGAGAGTCACTCTCAAATTCTTTTCCACTTCTCCTCCTTACCTAAACAGCTGCTTTTGACATTAATATTGCATATCTGTTCTTGCCGCATCTAGAATCTGAATTTACCAGTAAAGAACTATCCTTGTTATGGCCAAAACCAACAGGAGGTATAAAACACTGCAAAGAGTAAATCGCAATTGTCCAAGAATCCTTTATATTGACTTGTTTCTTTTTCCTTCCTTTCCTCTTCTTCCTCTTCTTCACCCTCCTCTCTTCCTCTACTTTTTTTTTCCATTTTCTTCTTCTTCTTCTGTTTGTCTCCTGAACTCAGGTAACTGCTGGAACAGTCTTGGGACCAAAGTGAACTTAACTAGACCCTCTAGCATCAAAACACATAGAAATACTAGATTAAAATACATATATATTACCAAGCTCAAAAGAAGGAAAGAAATATTGGGAAAAGTAATAAGGATACACAAAGCAAGTGTTTTCAGTGTACAAGATACTACAAGATATCTCAAGTGTAGAAAATACAAAGCTGAGAGGAGAGCTGGGCGTCAGGCAGACATGCCCTAATGATCAGAAGCTGGGATTTTTCAGCTGCAAGAAGACATGAGTTTTGGCTTTAGTCCTATGCAAAATGGAGAATTAGTTCACGATTTAGGCAAGGATAGTGAATTTATGTTATAACCTTTAGAGGAAAGATCCCTGAGGAACAGTACATTTGGTGCCAAAGTATAGCCAAAAATACTTACGAATTATAAGAGAAGAAGGTATACCTTTAGAATGGAGATACCTGGAAATCATCACCTCAGATAAGTGACTAAATTAAGCATTGTTAATATGGGACTACCTACTATCGTGGCACTTGATGCTATGCAATATGAAGTAGACAATGTTATCCATGAAGTTTCGCTGCCAAAAATATTTAACTGAGTTTAATCAAGTCTCTGGACCTCCAGGTCACAGGAAATAGTGGAGGACCAAATTAAACCATAGCATGAGAAAACAATCAGACAGATGGAGAAGGTGGGTAAGCTGGCAGAAAACTGCCCTGGGCTCTTTGAAAAGTGAGTGTCACAGGAAAAGAAAGTAGAAGGATTGTTCTAGATCTAAAATTTCTGAGGAGTCATAACTGACAAATGCAATGCATGGTCTTTGATTGGGTCCTGGGTGGAAAATAAAAATCAATAAAAGACATTTGGGGACAAGTAGAGAAATTTGAGTATGAGCTGTATATTTTATGTTATTAAGGAATTCATTTTCTTAGGAGAATGTCCTTTTTTTAGAAGATGCATATTAAACTGGGAGTGAAATGTCGTGATCTCTGCTGCTTACTTTCAAACGGTTCCACATTAATAAATAAGTGTGTATGTAGGTGCGAGTGTGCGTGTGTGTGTGTGTGCAGAGAGAGAGGGAAAGCAAATGTGACAGAATGTTAACAGTTATTGAATTTAGGTGAAATGACTAGGTGTTTATTATATTACTCTCTCAATTCTTCTAAATCTTTTCAAAATAATACATTGGGGAAAATTAAATAAAAAATATACTAGAATCTTACATAGTTTTACAATTTTATATCCCTTTTTATTCAATTACTATTATAAGTATTTTCCCCATTTTTAAAATCCTGTTTAAGTGTAAAGAAGGTACAGGTAAAACAAATCCACATCTATATAAGTAAATAAAATAATATAGAAACACCAAGTTTCTGTTTAATTTCAGCTCATTAAAGAGAAAAGGTGCTGAAAGTAAGCTGTAAATTAACCATTGAACCATGTCTGTATTTCCTGTAGAACTTTGGATTCTCTCCCTTTTAGCCATGTGTCCCAAATCATGAACAAACTTCTAATTCACTTCAGACTAAACATGATATGCTTATATTTCAGAGAGGGAAAATGCTGTTTAGTTAAAAAAAAAAAATCAGATCCACGTAATTCCCTGGCTGCACTGTAGTCCTGAAAGGCAGTGTAGAAGTACCTTTCCTCCCGAAACTTAATTTCCTCCATTATATGGTCAGAATGATCTGATAGTTTATCCATTACCTCCCTCCAACAGCAGCTTTGTGAAATAAGGATTCTAAAATAACGATTTACTATTTTTAATTCTCTGATTTCAATATACCATTATATAAAAAAGAAATGACCTAGAAATTAAGATAATGAACCAGAGTCCAGATCATCCAGATCGCTTTTATAAACATACTATAGACACAAATGATAATTTAGCATATATATTTTAAGTAGCTTTATCATTTTCTTTTTGAATGAGAATATCTCCAAAATGGGCTGGAGGAACTCAATCCAGGACTTTAGGGGCTGGGAGTCCCGACTTGAGCCAGAGGTTGGAGTACAAGGAATCCCAGAGAAGCAGGGAGCCTACCTGGACCAATAGGCAGCCAGGAATTGGAAGTGCCCTAAGGCCAGATTCCTAATATAGCAACACTGTTGTGGGGAGAGTGAAACTAAGAATGACAGGAAGGTGGGAAATCTGATCTTAACTTGCCGAGAGCTTAAGTGATCCTGGGCAAAGAGTGTTCCCAACTACCAGCATCCTTCTCTGGAGTACAATTTCCTCAAGGCAGCCACTATAAGTGAGCAAGGATAGAAATAAGATGCAAGTTATTTAGACATCTGCTATGGACTAAATTGTGTCCTCTCAATATTCATTGTTGAAGCTCTTTTGTGAGAGCATTTGAGGATGGGGCTTTTGTGAAGTAATTAGGTTCAGGTGAGGGCATAAAGGTGGGGCCCTTCTGATGGAATTAGTGCCCTTATGAGAAGAGAGAGACACACCAGAGCTCTCTCTCTCTCTGCTGTGTGAGGACACAAAGAAAGCAGCCATCTGCAAGCCAGGAAGAGAGTGCTCACCAGAACTCAACCGTGTTTATATCCTGATCTCAGACCTCCAGACTCTAGAACTGTGAGAAAATAAATTCGTGTAGTTTAAGCCACTCAGTCTTGTTACGGCAGCCCTAAAAGACTACTACAACACCCAAATTATGCAGATGTTGAAAGTAAGAGCTGCAGAATATGAATATAAGATAAAAGTTGCATAAAAAGAAAAACACACAGCCAAAGAAAGAATCAATTATCTTGGAGATAGATCAATAGAAACCCCCCAAACTGAAATGCGGTAGTGGATTGAACTGCGGGGTCCCAAAAGATGTGTCCAAGTCCTGATTCCTGGAACTTGTGAGTGTGACCTTACATGGTAAAAAGATCTTTGCAGATGTAGTTAAATTAAAGATCATAAAATGAGATCATTCTGGATTTAGAGTGAGCCCTAAATCTTTTCCTTACAAGAAAAATGCAGGAGATTTGAGACACAGGGGAGAAGGAGATGTGAAGATGGAGGCAGAGGTTAAAATAATGCATCTACAAGCCAAAGTACAGCAAGGATTGCCAGTAGCCGCAAGAAATCAGAAGAGGCAAGAGAAAATTCTTCCCTAGAGACTTCAGAGAGCTTGTAGCCTGCTGACACCTCAAATTTGGACCCCAGAACAGTGAGCAAATAAAATTCAGTTGCTGTCAGCCACCATGTTTGTGCTAATTTCTTCCAGCATCACTAGGAAACTAATACAAATGCAAAGAAAAAGAATAGAGAAAAAAGCCCCACAACAACAAGCATCCAAGATCTGTGGTATCATTTAAAAAAGGTGCAATATATGCATAATTGAATACCAGAGAAAGAGAGATGGAGCAAAGACATGTATCAAATAATAATGGCTTTGGAATTTCCAAAATTCATAGCCAACACCAAACCATAGATTTGGGATGCTCAGAGAGTATTAGGCAAGATAAATACCAAAAATCTACACCTAGGCATATCCTATTCAAACTGTAAAAAAACTAAGACAAAGTGAAAATCTTGCAAGAAGCCAGAGTGGTGATGTTTTTCTATAGAGAAATAAGGATAAAAATTATAGCAGACTTCTTATCAGAAATTATGCAAGCAAGAAGAGAGTGGAGTGAAATATTTAAACTGTTGGGGAAAAAAAAACAAGCTAGAATTTTATATTTAGTAAAATTACCCTTCAAAAGTTTAGGAGAGTCCTAGCTAATGCTGTAAGACAGGAAAAGGAAACCAGAAGTATACACATTAGGAAGGAAGATATAAGAATGTCTTTGTTGGTAGCTGATATGACCATCTATGTAGTGAATCTGAAGGAATCAACAAAAATACCTCCTGGAATTAATAGGCAATTACAGCAATTTGAAGGATACAAGGTTAATAGACAAAAGGCAATCACTTTCCTATGTACCAGGCCTGAACAAGTGGAGTTTGAAATTAGAAACACAGTATCATTTGTATCAGCACTTATGAAAATGAATACTTAGCTATAAATCTAACAAAATATGTAATAGATCTATATAGGGAAAACTACAAAAACTCCAATGAACAAAATCAAAAAAGGACTAAATAAGTGGAGCAATATTCCATGTTCATAGATTGGAAGACAATATCATCAAGATGTCATTCTTCCCAACGTGATCTATAGATTCAATGCAATGCCAATCAAAATTGCAGCAAATTATTTTATAGCTATCAACAAATTGATTCTAGTGTTTCTATTAAGAGGCAAAAAAACAGAAGAGCCAACACAGTATTGAAGAAGAACAAACTTGAAGGATTGACTCTACCCAACTTCAAGACTTGCTATAAAGCTACAATAATCAAGACAGTGTGGTAGTGGTGAAGAACAGACAAAGAGAAAAACGGAACGAAAGACAGTCCAGAAATAGACTCTCATAAATATAGTCAACTGATATTTGACAGAGAAGCAAAGGCAATACAAAGTACCAAAGATAGTCTTTTCAACAAACGGGGCAGAAACAACTGAATAGTCACGTGCAAAAAAAATGAATCTAGACCCAGACCTTACACCCTTCACAAAAATTAAGTCAAAATAGATCATAGACCTAAATGTGAAACAGAAGACTGTAAAACTCCTGTAAGATAACATAGGAGAAAACCTCAACGACTGTGGGTATGATGATGACTTTTTAGATACAACACCAAAGGCACAATCCATAAAAAAAGAAATTAAAAGCTGGACTTCTTTAAAATTAAGAACTTCTGCTCTGGGAAAGACAATGTCAAGAAAATTAGAAGACAAGTACAGACTTTGAGAAAATATTTGCAAAAGACATCTGATAAAGGACTATTATCCAGACTATACAAAGAACTCAAAACTCAACAAGAACAAAAGAAACAATCTAATTAAAGAATGATCCAAAGACCTTAACAGACATCTCACTAAAGAAGATATACAGATGGCAAATAAGCATACAAAAAAATGTTCCACATTACATGTCATCAGGGAAATGCAAATTAAAACAACAAGTTACCACTACACACCTATTCTAATGGCCAAAGTCCAGGACACTGACAATCCAAATGCTAGAGAGGGTGTGGGGTAACAGTAACTCATTCATTGCTGGTGGGAATGCAAAATACTATAGCCACTTTGGAAGACAATTTGATGGTTTCTTACAAAACTAAACATACTCTTACTATATGATCCAGCAGTCACACTTGTTGGTATTTATTCAAAGAAGTTGAAAACTTATGTCCACAGAAAACTTGCAGGGGCCAGCCTGGTGGTGCAGCAGTTAAATGCCCATGTTCCGCTTCTCGGTGGCCTAGGGTTCGCAGGTTCGGATCCCAGGTGCGGACATGGCACTGCTTGGCACGCCATGCTGTGGTAGGCGTCCCATATATAAAGTAGAGGAAGATGGGCATGGATGTGAGCTCAGGGCCAGTCTTCCTTAGCAAAAACAGAGGAGGACTGGCAGTAGTTAGCTCAGGGCTGATCTTCCTCAAAAAAAAAAAAGAAGAAAAGAAAAAAAAGAAACATTTGCACATAGATGTTTACAGCATCTTTATTCATAATTGCCAAAACTTGGAAACAAGCAAGATGTCCTTCAGTAAGTAAATGAGTAAATAAACTGTGGTAGATCCAGACAATGGAATATTATTCAGTACTAAAAGAATATGAGGTATCAGGCCATGAAAAGACATGGAGGAAACTTATATGTATATTACTAAGTGAAAGAAGCTAATCTGAAAAAGCTACATACTGTATGATTGCAAGTATATAATATTCTATAAAAGGTAAAACTATAGAGATGGAAAAAAATCAGTGGTTGCAAGGGGTTGACAGGGCCAAGGGATGAATAGGCACAGCAGAGAGACTTTTACTGCAGTCAATATAGTATATATAATATAATATAATATAATATAATATAATATAATAACAATATAATATAATATAATGATGGATACTTGAATTACACATTTGTCCAAATCCATAGAATGTAGGAAACCAAGAGGGAACCCTGCTGTAAACTATGGACATAGTGTGATTATGACGTATCAATCTAACAATTGTACCGCTCTGGTGGTGGATGTTGTAACAAATCACTTGTAACAGAGGTACCACTCTGTGATGGATGTTGTTAATGGGGGAAGCCATGCATGGTAGGCAGCGGATATATCGGAAATCTCTGTATCTTCCTCTCAATTTCTCTGAGAACCTAAAACTGATCTAAAGAATTAGTCTTTTAAGAAAAGTGTTGTAGAAATCAGGACTTTCTCAGACAACCAAGAACAGAGGCAATTCATCACCAGCAGATATATTATCAGAAGTTCCTCAAGGAGAAGGAAAATAACATAGGTCAGGAACTCAGATCTTCATAAAGAAGGAAAGAGAATCAGAGATAGAATAAAGGAAAATAAAATAAAACCTTTGTTTTTCTTATTCTTAATTAATCTATGCATGACAGAATTTTGTTAATTTGTATAAGAATAAAAACAAAGTGTGTAATTCCAAGTCAGTGAAGAGAAAAAAGTAGAATGAAAAGAACAAAAAACGTTAATATTAAATGGAAAAAAGTAATAAAGGACAAAATAGAAACATAGAAAAATAAGGCAAAGTAGGTATTTCTAAGTAAGTTATTGGGAAATATATGTTACCACAATAAATATAGATATAATAAATTTTATGGTTAAAAGATATTTCCAGGTTAGATTATAAATATAAAATTTAGAGATATTTATAAGAGCCTTCGCAAAATATAAAAACAAAGGGTTGAAAGTGAAAAAACTAAACAAAAGATGTCAGGAAAATGCTGCCTAAAATAAAGTTGGTATGGCTATTTAGCCAGAGTTAGCCAAACTACGAGATTTGAGGGCACAGTCCTCCAGCCTGCCAAATCTGCCCAAGACTTCTGAAAACTGCAAGTTTAGGGGAGGGTCCTAAAACCACACTCAGTTTCCATAATCTGCAAAAGAACTCATAGAACTCACTGACGGCTATTATACTCTGCTTATGGTTTATTACAAGGAAAGGATACATTAAAATCAGCCAAGGGAAAAGTTACATAGGGTAGAATCTGGGCAAGTTCCAACTGCAAAGTCGTCATTGTCATTAGAACACATTACCCCGCAGCATTGACGAGTGATAACACATGTGGAGTATTGCTGACCCAGGAAGTTCACCCCATCTTTGGTGCCCAGAGTTTTCATTGGGGCTTCATTACCTGGGTATGACTGATTGACTGATTTCACAAGTTCTTGAACTAAGTTTCCAGTCCTCACTGCCCTACTCCTCAAATCCAGCTGATATCATGTCGTACAAGGGACCCAGCATACCTCACCTCATAGGCAGAAATTATGAAGTGTTGCGAGGGGCCCGGATTAATAATAAAGACTCTCCTATTACTGGAGACATTTCAAGGTTTTAGAGGTTAACCTACAGAAGCTGGTAATGGGCCAGACTTCTTTTACGGCAGAGCCAAATTTTTTACTATATACTATCACTATCAGGTAAAGTATTAAAAAGCACAATTAGGAGTAGAGAGGAGGATCTTTCCATATAATTAAAGAATCAATCACTGGGAAGATAAAATAATATTAAATCCATATCCGCATATTAAGATATCCTCCAACTATATAAATAAAATTGATGGAATTATAATCAGAAACAAAGACATACATTTTAATAATGGTAGTTTAAGAAACTTTTCTTAATTATTGATATGTCAAACAGGTAAAGTCAGCAAAGCTATAGAATCTTTGAACAACACAATTTAAAAAGGTTGATCTGTTGGTCATAGAGAGAATTCTACATCTAACAATTAGAAAATACACATTATTCTCAAGCATATGTATGATAGTTATAGAAATTTATCACATACTGGACATTAAAGAAAGTTTCCACAAATTTCAATGAAGAGGTAGCCTACAAATATTTTTTTCTAGCCACAATACAATGAGGCTGATAAAACACTCTTAGATATAGTGTGGTTCAAAGAAGAAATTATGTTAAAATGTCAAAATATTAAAACTAAATAGTAATGGAAACTACATATCAAAATTATGGGCTGTCCTAAAGGCCATATGGGCTGTCCATAAAGGAAAATGTGTCTTCAAATAGGTATATTAGAAAAGAATAAATTAAAATTCTGAAAGTTAATGAGCTAGGTAGTTAGAGAAAGAACAACAAAACACTCATAATATTAGAAGAAGAAAAACAAATAAACTGCCCCAAAATTAGAAGAGAAAATAAATATCAGAGATGAAATCAATGTAAAGAAAATGTAAACATAATAGCGAGCTTAATCAGATGGGTTGATTCTTTTTTTAAAAAAATGGCAATTTATATCAACTTCTGGTGTGATTATTTTTTAAAAACTCAGAGAACAGATACATAAATGTTAAAAATGAAAGAGTGAACAACATTAAACTTTTAAAAAGAATAGGAGAATAACGTCAGTAAATCTACAACACTAGATTTAAAACAAATGAAGTGGAGAAAACTGACAAATTGAAAAAAAAAGAAATCCTGAGGACTCCTATAACAATAAAAGTAAATCCACAATTACGTCTTCCTACAGAGTAAACATCATTTCCAGATGGTTTTCCAGTTGAACGGTACCAAACTTTTAAAAAACAGATTCCTCTAACCTGATATACTTCTTACAGAAAATAGAATAAAAAGGGATCATCTCTATTCCTTACATAAAGTCAATATAACTCTGATAAAATTAGAGACCTAAATTAAAATGTGAAAAAAAATTACAGGTATCACTCATGAATAAATATTATCAACATAATATTACCAAAAAAGTTGTGTGTAAAAGAGCAATGTATTGCAATTAAATTGTGTTTATCTTGGAAATGCAAGGAAGATTTAATATTAGAACATCTGTAAATGTTGATCACTACCTTAACAGATTGGGGGGAAGAAAGTTCACTTCAATAAAATCAGAAAAGAAGAAAATATACATGACAAAATTCAGCACATTCATGACAAAAACAAACAAAAAAACCAAAACAGCAAACTGACAATGCAAGGGAATGTCCTTAAGTTAAAAACTGTAAACTATCATAATTATCCTGTGAGTTCCTCAAGGCTGGGAACTTTGCTCACCGGTGCATGCCAAGCAACTAAAATAAGGACTGGCACACAATTAGCGTTCTATAAATGTTTATGAAAAATATAAACAAATAAATAGGGAAATGTTAGAGGCCTGCTGCTGTTAGAAGTATTCCCCAGGAAGAAGCACTAAACTGAGGAACAAAATGAAGACACTCAGTACTATTCCTTCCATTGTACGTTGTATAGCAGTTCTTAGCAAATGCAGTCGGAAAAGGCAAAGAAATCAAAATCATAAAACTTGGAAAGGAGGAAATAAAACTCTCTTTATTTGAAGATTATATACTCATTGTATAGAAAACATAAAATATATGAATTAACCCCAAATAATGAGGAATAAATTACCATTTAACAAATGGTACTTAGATATCGTAACAAATTCTAGATGAATTAACTGTGAAAGTTAACTCATCACATGAAAAAATGAAAACATAAAATAGAAATACAACTGTGTGTACAAATAAAAAGAGAATTGCTTATTAAACATAAGACACATCAGTAACATGGAGTAAATCAATATTTCTTTGTTTCATAAAAATGTGATTCTTTCATAAATCAAAAATACCATATAAAAAATTAAAGGTGGGGCCAGCCGGGTGGCGCAGCAGTTAAGTTCACGTGCTCTGCTTTGGCGGCCCCGGGTTCTAAGGTTCAGGTCCTGGGCACAGACCTACACAATGCTTATCATGCCATGCTGTGGCAGGCATCCCACACGTAAAGTAGAGGAAGATGGGCACAGATGTTAGCTCAGGGCCAGTCTTCCTCAGCCAAAAAGAGGAGGATTGGTGGCAGATGTTAGCTCAGGGTTAATCTTGCTAAAAAAGATTAAAGGCAAGTGCCAAAATGGGAAAAATATTTAAAGTGTTTTTTCCACAAATCAATTAGAAAAGGACTGTGAGTAACAAAATGGGCAAAGAACAAAATAGACTTTTCACAGACATGGAAATGGAAATAAACATAGGAAAAAGATTCAGCTTCATTAATGAGAAGAAACAGAAGTTAAATAAAAGTTTACGTTTCTATTTTTTTGTCAAACAAATTAACACGGTTGATTCATGTAGGATATACAAATTTGTTTAACCTTTCTGCAGAGCAATTTGGTATTGACCTTAAAATTGTTCAAACATTCTTTAAGACATTAATTTTATCGAGGAGAAGAGCACAGGCTTTAGAGAGGCCCCAGTCCTGGCTTCAAACTTTGACTTCGCCTCTTATTAGCTTTTCAACCCTGAGAATGTAAGATAGGAAATTAAGACATCACAGATATTTTGTAAGAGATAAATGAGCTAATGTTTACAAGCTCAGGGTGAGACCTATGGAAAGTCCTCACTAAATAGTCATTATCAATTCTAAACTGAGTCCATCTTAAGATAACAATCAGCCATGTGCCTTAAAATGCACTTATAATAGTAAAACTGCTAAATGACCCGGATGTATAAAAACAGTTGAGAGTTAAAAAACTTAGCTATTTTGTACTCATTAAAAAAAGGAATGTTTGCTAACACAGGAAAATATTACTGTTGGATTAGTTAGAAAACACATTTGTAGTTACAAGTCCAAATTCTAGTATATTTTTAAAAGATGTGTGGGGGCTGGTCCCGTGGCCAAGGGGTAAAGTTCACACACTCCATTTTGGTGGCCCGGGATTCACTGGTTCGGATCCTGGCCGCAGACCTACACACCACTCATCAAGCCGTGCTGAGGCAGTGTGCCACGTGGAGGAACCAGAGGACCTGCAGCTAGGATATACAACCATGCACTGGGGCTTTGCGGAAAAAAAAAGGAAAGATTGAGAACAGATGTTAGCTGAGAGCCAATCTTCCTAAAAAATAAAATAAAAAATAAAATAAAAAAATAAAAATAAAACACACACAAACACATTTGAAAACCTGAGGTGGTGTGATGGGGAGGACCAGTTACCAAACTGTTAGCGTTTGTCTTGATTCTGAGAAGTGAGAATATTTCTTCTTCATACATTGGGTTTTTCCCCAAACATTTAACAAATAGGAAATATTGACTTTATAAACAGGAAAAGAAATATACGTGCAATTGTTTGACCTAGAATTAATGCTTTTAATAATCACAGGTATTAAAGTATTTTCTTGCCCATCATTACATTTCTTTGCATCTTTTGGCATAAATATTTTAACTGGTTGTGATTCATCACTTATTTTTCTTTCATGGTATCAGTTTACAGGGATAAACTTTCTGCTTGTTCTTGCGATACCAGATACAGACAGGGAGTCATTAAGCGAGTAACTTTGTAAAGATACTGTATCCTGGACTTAACATTTACTCCCCTGACAGAATTATTTATGAGATTTAGCAGGGGATCAATTTAGGTGGATTGAGAAAAGCTGCAATATGTTTTAAGCCCTTTCTCTGTAATTCTGGTATACAAACAAAGTTACTTAAGCATCCTCTCATTACATTTTAAATCCAATCGTAAAAATAGGTAGAAAATAAAATGTTGACTAGATCAATATTTAATACCTATCATGCCCCTTCAAGAATATCTCAAAGAATATTCCTGCATGCGAAAGTTTTAAAGAAAAAATTATTCCTTTGGGTTCATTGAGTTTATTAGAACGCCTTTGTTTGTTTGTTTTTACTTTACGACTGGTACTGGGTGAGGATGCCACAGTGAGTGTGAGCGGACAGTTTCTGCTGGCGGGGATCTTTCAGTCTACAAATCAAACCAATGTGACACTCATATAGCCACTCAGAAAATGATGATTTCCCACATGAGATCTAATAGTATTTGCCTCCTGTATTAAAGATGTGATTCTCAAAGTTTAGAGGGCATAAGAATCAGAGCTTATATAATATGAAGATGCTCAACTCTACCTCCAGAGGCGTTGATATGGTAGATCTGAAACAGGAACTAGGAGTCCACGTTTTTAACAAGAATCTAGGTATTTCTGATGCAGATTATCTGCATTCCACACTTTGGGAAACTTAGCATTTGAGGTACCCAGCACTTAGGAATTTTGCGAGAGTAGGACGAAATTTGATCTGACTTTGAATTTCTGGAAGCTTTCTGATTTCCTGGAATGATTAAATAATGAGTGCAATATTTAGATACAAATAGAACATTCCATAATTTAATGTATAATTTAAACTATTATACCTGAGTCATTGGTGCACCCATCTTGCTGGAGATTATACCACAATAAGAAGAATGCTATAGACTAAATGTCTGTGTCCTCCACAAAATTCATGTTAAAACCTAATGCCTAATGTGATGGTATTTGGAGGTGGGGCCTTTGGGAAGTGATTAGGTCATGAGGGTGGAACCCTCATCAATGGGATTAGTGCCCTTGCAAAAGAGGCTGGAAAGAGCACCCATTGCCCCTTCTGCCATGTGAAGACACACAAGGAAATGGTGCTCTATGAGCTAGGAAGTGGGTTCTCACCAGACATCAAATCTGCCGGTAACTTGATCTTGGACTTCCTAGCCTTCTGAACTGTAACAAATAAATGTTTGTTATTTATAAGCCACCCAGTCTGTGGTATTTTGTTATAGCAACTGGAATGGGCTAAAACATCATCTGACTCACCTTCTGAATGGGTCAGAAACCCGCTGTGTCTGAGCTCAGAATTGATTGTACCACCAAGGAAACACCGAAGAATCCAGCTGTGCCTTAAGTTTGTCAAACAACTTGAGCTATTTTTCAAACCTTTTGGAGTCAGTAAAACTAAAAACTCATTTTGCCAAGCACTTTCACCCTTAATTTTTAAACCCATGTGTATTTTAAGAGAAATTTAATCCATATGTTTCTGATTCATTTACACTTAAATCATCAAAATGTTGTTTTGTAAGAGCTATTTGATGTCCAAGGTTTTCTGAGCTTTGTAAACCTCTTTTCTTAGAAACAGAATGTTGTGTTTTGCCAGGGGTTTGAGGCCTGGTCAAAATGCCAAAACCTGGAGGCTTCAGTGGGTTCTGCATTTACCACAGAAGGCTTCCTCTTTCTTTCGATCAACACAAAACAACACCAAGCCCAGAGGCCAGCTGCCACTATTCTCGTTTTATCATGACGCTCATTTTCTCTTCAACTCATGTTGAGGGGATGTCCTGGAGGGTTTGAAGTTCTGCTCTGTGTTTATGAAGTTTCTCCAATAGCATGATTATACAAGGTTTCTGCAACCTTGGGGATTGCTCACTCAATTACAATGCAAATCCCGAAACACGGACTTTTGAAATTTAAAACATATATTGACAGAAAAACAAGCAGTTTACATTTCAAGATGGACTCCATTCTTTCCAAAGTGTCATTCTATCTTTCCATTTTTAGCTCTTAATAACAGAAACATATTTAGAAAAGGAAAATGTTAACTGACGACTTCTCTATAATTTTTATCTATGAAGGAAACATACCATCAATAATTGCAAAGCATTAAATGTAAGGATTCAATAGAAATGCACTTTCAAAATTATTTCCACTCAGTGATTACAAGTGATAACTTATCAGGCCCTCAGGAAATCTAGTGCTTTAAATTATTTAATCATCGGTTTTAAGTGCCTTGTAAAACACATTGTGTTATGTGTCACATGAGCAATGAAGCACAAATACATCTTAAAATAATTAAGGACAGAATTTTCTTCCAGTCATTTATTAATTTTTTTAAAAAAAGTACTTATAAAATACACATAAAATAAAATGTTACACAGATTTTAAGCTTTTGGTTTAAAAACATCCTGCTTCTTGTTTTTGAGACACTTCACAAGGAAAAATCAAGGTCAATTAACTTGTGGTTTGGCGTCTTACAGGTTTTTCAATTTTCTTCTCTCTTTGGCTGAACTTTTTGATAAAAATGAGACACTGGAGATTGTGAAACTTGAATGGATTTTTGTCCTTGAGTTTTGCATTTTAATTACTCTTGTATCCATGACTTTCAAAAAGCTTGATGGATACTGTTAAGGTTTCAACCAATTTTAAGTGTTTGGTTTTATGATTTTTCTTAATTGCTTATGTAAGCTACAGCTTTCTACTATTCATTAAAATGGTTTTCCAAAAAACAAGACCTGCTGCTTTGACAAATAAAAACCAGGCTTATTATTCCGCCTATAATTGAACAATAATTACAATGTTGATTATCCTTTGTTGGGCTTGCTTAATAAAGCCCTAAGTAGTTGAGTGGGATTTATAGCTTCCAGGGTTTGAACAAGAGGTCATAGAGGTCTTTACTTTTTTGCCAACTGACCTTTTGTTTGAGTTTTAATGAACCCAATTTGTGCTGCTTTTTATATCTGCTCTCAGAAGTCAGCCCTGCACAGTACATTCTATAGACCTCTGCCACTGTCTAACTAAGGAAGTTATTTTTACTTTTTATTAAAATTTTATTTCAACTCCTAGGTGATTTAAAGATAATACTAAGTGGAGCTAGTTAATCACTACAAATACAGGTATGCAAATGACAGAACAGTTCCATCAGCCCTATAATTTAACGAATATTGAACTACTTCCTGCAAACTCTTAGAAATATCAGTTGTTGAAGGCAAGAAGGCTTTTGTTTACACACCTTTCTGACACTCTTAAATAAGGCTATGACGGAGGCTGTTTGTTTTTAATAGAACAAATTCATACTAATCACTAAATTTCACCAGTATAAGCCAAGACTAAGTATTTGAAAAAAAAAAAAAATCCTGGTACCTTCTCATGTACTCTCACCTGCTGAGCCTGTGAAGCAGGAAGAGAGGACGTAGGAAATTGCGTTATTGTTTTTACTATTTTTACAATTAGTTTCAGGACTCGTCCACTAACATACTGAACGTCAGCCATGTACCTGGTTCTACAGAGATAAAGGAAACTGGGTCCCTGCTGTCCAGGAGTTCAGAGTCAAGATAAGAATAGAACAGTTTTATCCGTTCAGTATTATGTATTTCTTTAGACATTGATCTGAGTGTTTTTTATTATATTAGGTAGTTCAGTCCTCCCAGGAGAAGGCTTTATAAATATCTATGGGTTTTGTGGAGGAAAAGCAATATTTTATCTTGTCATTGTTTTAAAAACTCTATGGCTCTTCCCTGACTGAATGATACCAGCTCCCAGTGAGGGCCAATACTTGTATAGATGCTTGGATCTAGCACATCTGTTCAAAAACCAGCTCCTAACATAGTTCCCATCATCAATAGTCATCTCCTGCAGAGACAGTCATAACATTGTATTCACTGTAATAAATGTACAACGGTATGACTGACATTTGCGTGGACAGCTTCAGATGCAAATCTTTTTAAGAGATCATGTGAGAGAAAAATCCTGGACTTGGAATCAAGTGTTTTAGCATCAATTTTTACTAGTTGTAGGTTCTGGGGAAATTACCGTCTCTAAACCTGTATCCTTATCTGTAAAATGGGGATGATACTTATGTCACAAGTTTTTGTCTGTTTGTTTTTGATGAGGATCAAGTTAGATTAGTATAGGTGAAACCTCAAGGCACAGTGTCTAGCATAGAGAAAGCAATTGTCGGACATTAATTGGATCGAAAGCAGAAGGAAAGCATCCACCATTCCTTTAAGCAACAAGTGTCATGCACTCAGCTGTTTCCTAGAAAATCAAAAGGAGCAAGATGGAATTCCTGCTCTTGGAGAGCTCGGTTTTATTTACTCGAGTCTAGGAACTAGATAGTTTCTGCATCATTTGATCATCTGCCACAAGCTTCATCTACCATACCTTCCTCCACCCAGATGGCTTGGATCAACTAATGTTGTCAATCAGGATAAAGAATTAGCTGCTGACAATCCATTTACGTTTGTTCTCTGGCTATCAAAAGACGAGGTTCAGCACTCTTATACAGTCTATTGAAAATAAACTGTTCTAATTTCCTAATAATAAAATTTTTTATTATTTTTGTTCTATGGAAAAACCATACTGGTTCTACTATTGATTTTCAGGGTAGGATATACTTGGGAAAATTTTTTCTTATGTCTATAGTTCTCATTTGATAATGAATAGGTTAAACCAAATAATTTCTAAAACCCCATCTAATTCCAACATTCTGTTTTTTGTGATTCAAGCTATTAGCTTTGGAAGGAATTAATTAATCCTTCCAAAAGAGGTGATCAGACAAGATAGAGCATTGTATTTGAAAAGTTGAGAACAGCTACAGTGTTGGTGTCAGTGCTCCAGATAATGTCTTTATTAGTATCCAGTTATCTGAAGATGGAAATTTGCTACACATGTATTTAAATTCTTTTCATGCTACTATTTGCTGAGTGGTGAGTGAACACCCTCCTGGTTTAGAACACTTTTATCTTTCAGGTTACACATTTCATACCCATGTTAATGCCTGTTATGGGTACTTTTAATATTAAAGTGCATACCAGCTCTGCAACTTGTAATATGTGTAACTTGGACAAAATATTTAACTTTTAAAACCTCAGGGTTTTTTTCCCTCTAAAATAGAGCTAATAATATCCAACCAGTAAGCCCTTATCACAGTGCCTAACAAGAACTCCCATAAGTAGTTTTTACATTTTAATTAAGAAATTAAATATTGACATATCTTAGCATTGTGTCATTGACTTTAAATATATTCATTCAAATATTTAATAAACCTGCTTTGTACGTACACACCTCACTAGAAGAGACTAAGAAAAAAGTCTATATATTGCTTTCCCTAAAAAATCTTATAATCTGTCTTGGGAAACAAGACATAAGATTCAAGAAAAGTTGAACAATAATAAAGCAGTTGTTATAAGAGATTCCATAAAATAATATTTGTTAAATAACAAGCTAGTAGTATAGACAACATATGTAAATAGATTCAGAAGTGGGAGACATCACTGTTAGAGAAGTCTGTGTGGAGCAGCTGACAATTAAACCAGATTAATGCCAATTGCTCAGATTGCAAAATGAGAGAGAATCATTGCATAAAGCAAAGGGAATTTTTCCAAAGAAACATATAGGAACATGCTCCATGCATGTACGCATGCCTGCAGACACGCACGGAAAAGAAACTTTCTTAGGCGAAGTTACGTAAACCACAGAGCACAGTGCCTAACCTGTCATTAAACAGATAACAAGTGTTCGTTTTTATTGCAGAAGCCACAAATTTGTGGCCCATCGGGAAAATCAAGTCCACAGACATTTTCCTGAGCCACATCTTTTTCTTTACATAACACATGAGACTGCTTTTTAAAAGTAGATTTCATAATTAAAAAAAAAAATCTGGGTATCTGGTTTCTCTTGAAAAATCCTGAAGATTTGTTATGACAGGGCCTGCATTTCCTTAACACAAATCTCCTGGGACTGAAGAGTTGCTGCTGCTTCCTTCAGCCTTGACCTCAGTCACTAAGGGCTCTACCACCTCACTCAGTGCTTTCAGATGTATGTGTACCTGGTACATGCATTGGCTACCACCTTGCAGAGTTGGGCATTTGTAACTTCACAAGCCCTGGCAAAAGGCTCCATTTGCTCTAGTCCTGGAGGAAGAGCCAGGCCATAGGGGCGGACTCATCAAGAGAACACCCGGGTCAGGCTGGGAGGCAAATGATCAGGGGGAGCTTTGCTGGAAAAGAAATGGTTTAAGTCCTCTTGCTCTCCTTGTCTCCTCCCCTCTCATCCTTTTACAGAGCAGATAGATGAGCCTATTTAGGGTTTTTCTAAGTACTTTAAGTTTTGAAGGGTTAACTATGTGGACCAGGGAAAATATTAGCTGGTCCTAATCTATGTTTTGAGTGGGATAGTTGCCTTTCTATTGCTACTTTGTCCAGCTCACTAAAAGCAGTTAGGAATTTAGGGCGGAAGTCTTAGTGAGGAAAACGTGTGGACATTTAGCCCTCTATGTACTTAGGTATCTCTTT
Organism: Equus przewalskii; assembly: GCF_037783145.1. Taxonomy (NCBI): domain Eukaryota; kingdom Metazoa; phylum Chordata; class Mammalia; order Perissodactyla; family Equidae; genus Equus; species Equus przewalskii. The sequence goes on from NC_091850.1 coordinate 22,280,497, forward strand.
AAAATCTAATTGGAGTAATAAGCAACTGAGCGGGCTGCAACGCAAGGATCAAGGCAGCAGTTGTAATTCCCTCTCCTCTGTGGATATCCCTCTAGGTGCACTGTAGGGATTCTGCAGCCTAAATGATGCTGGGGAACCTTCTTTTCCTTGATAACCCTGGTCAACATATTTATATATTTGTCCCAAATGTCTAGAAAGCTCCATGGAAATTTTAAAATATGCAGCAGCATGTCCAGAGCTGTCCTGTGAAAGTTTCAACAGCAAGAGGAGAAAATGAACCACGAATAAGGGCACCAGCAGTAGAATGAAAAGTTCAGATCTGTATTAAACCATCACGTCGTTGTTCATATACGTATTCTTGGGAGAAGGAAAGACAGATAGATGCAGCAAACAACTAGTGAATAGACAAGAGCAGAGCTGGAATATTAGGCTGTCACAGTCTGCTGTGGCAATCTCTATGGAAAATAGAAACTGGATTTTTCGTTTTGCCACTTACGTGTACAACCCTCACTTAACCAGACAGGTGAATGTTACGGCCCCTGTCTGGTTCAGCCAAGTCTTCAGGTATTTTCTGGCTCATGCGAAAATGAGACCACGTACTACCTTGAGCATTAAGAATTGTCATAATATTGTAACAGGAGGCATTTACTAGCAAGTTCCTTAACCCTTTTATGCCCCAGTTCTGCCTCTATAAGATGGGGATAATAGTTCCAATTCATGTGGCTGGTACCATGTGCTTAGTAAAGTGTCTAATTTATAGTAAAGGTACAATATCGCAATTATTGTTGTTCATATACCGTTCTACCCCAAAATAATACCTTTGAAATTAAAAAAAGAAGGTATATTTATATATTAACTTACGGTATTCAAGAGTGATTTCATTTTTTGCTTTCAGAAAGCAGAATAAAGAGTACTATCCTGGGGCCGGCCTGGTGGTGCAGCGGTTAAGTGCTCACGTTCCGCTTTTGCAGCCCAGGGTTCCCCGGTTTGGATCCCGGGTGCGGACATGGCACCGCTTGGCATGCCATGCTGTGGTAGGCGTCCCACATATAAAGTGGAGGAAAATGGGCATGGATGTGAGCTCAGGGCCAGTCTTCCTCAGCAAAAAGAGGAGGATTGGCAGCAGTTAGCTCAGGGCTAATCTTCCTAAAGAAAAGAAAAAGAGTATTATCCTTGTTTTATATGTAAGAAATCTAAGGCAGGAAAATTTAAGTGACTTGTCCAAGGAAACCCCTCCAGGAACATGGGGGAGCACAAACCAATGCCCAGTTTTCCTCTCACAATTCTGTGATGACTCGTCTTTCTCCCCTTAATAAAATAAAGACCCAAATAAATTTCCCAGGAAATGAATATGAAAAAATCTTCATGTGGTCATTCATATGCCACTTTTGTTCTGAGAAAGTGGACAGAAAATAGAAAAGCTGCCTCTGACCAACTGCAATGCTCATTGACAAAAGTGCTACATTTTAAGAAAGCATCATTGACTTGCTTATGTGCAGGATGCTCTGAGGACCATCATATATGTAACCAATTTTAGGCTGTGAATGATTTAATCATATTTCTCAAAACTCCTTTTTCCAGGCTTCACAATCATTGAGATATTAGTGGATGACTTACGTCTTTGTGACAACTCATGAAGTTCAACTTCACTTGTTTGGTTTCTTTCCGGAAAGATTGAGAAAAATATTGGGAATTCCATTTTGGAATTTTCTGTGAAATGTGACTGAATGAACTTCCCCTTCTCCACGGAGTATGCCCCTATTAAGTGGCCACCTATTAATAAGTGTCATATTCCATTCCTCTTTCCCCAACCTGTTTGACACGGGGCAAATCCTTTCTAAGTCTGGGCAAAGCTAATAACATGACTCCATTTAACATATACTAAAAATGTTGAGATCCATGACATATGTTACTATAAAAATGACTTACACCTCAAAATTCCTCTTTTCAGCTACAGAAAAAGCTCTTAAAATGTCCTATAGCTTAACATATTATCAAACACATTCTCAAATATTTCCATAAATATATTAAAAACCATTGCTTTAGAACAATGCACTATAAATTAATAAGTTCAAGTCAGCTGGACTTCTCCCTATCTATTATTTCCAGACTATTTTTCCTTTTATTTTCCTTAGAAACATGTGCTTGGGGACTTTATTAAACACAATAACAATATCAGAGAGTAATTGCCCTTGTTTTACAGCTACTGATTCTTGACTTTGTTTTAATTAGAATGAATTGGTGCTAATTTACTTTCTTTTTTTTAAGAAATTAAATATCCATCATATCAGTAACTATATTAATAAAAGGAAATCCAGACTGTAGTTTTTATATGCCATTGTGAGTTAATTTTTAATGGTGACTTGAAAAAATTTGAATTTTTGAAAAGATAGAAAAAAATGTTGAGGTTGTGATATTCTGGTCCTATAGTTTTAGGTAATATGTAAGTTCAGTTCCACTTAAATTATTTTTTTTCAGTTCTCATTTAAATGATTTTGTGACATTTTTATAATTTAGATTGAAAAATAACATAAGAAGTCATTTCAGACATTAAAATAAATACAGTTTTTATATTTTAATTCAATTTGGCTGCAGTAGCTTCTTAAGTGGAGAGCTATACAGTTATACTTTCTTTAAAATACTTCTAAAATTAGAAGCAAATCTATATTTTCTTTTCAGTGCACTTGTTCTTTTTCCTGCCTCCTGTTCTTACTGGAATGTTTTTGTTATCCTCAATGATAGTCAACAGCTGTACTTTCTCACGGAACTTATTAGCAGCTGTGAAATGCTACTGTCTGAAGTAGCAGCATTTGTTGGTGACTGTTGAGATGTGATTGCTGTGGTAATGAAATGACTTCACAGGCTTCGGCCTCCCTTCAGTCAACATTTACTAGAACCTACTGTTTTCAAAGTGCTGAATTCACCACACTGACAAAACTTAATCTAACTGAAGAGACAGAGTCTAGGTGCTAAGTTACTGTTATTATATACCAGTGGGGACAAATTCATGCCATATAAACTGAGTGTTTAGGTCTGAAGTGTGACCAAATAGAAGAGTGAAATAACCCAAAGGAGGAAAATGAAATTTGGAAGAGAAGGGGATGGAAGTGAACCAAGGACATCTGAGGATGAATTGGCTTGGATAAGGTGGTGTAGGGAACATCAGCAATAAGACTGAGGAATAACAATGAAGCACGCACACTTTGATGCACTCTGGTATCATATCTTGTTAGACATCTACAAACTGAGGGAGAGGGTGCATTCCAATAAGTCAGTTCTAGAACAAAAAAATGTCTTAACAGAAATAGAAACACTATAGCATGGTCTCAGATTTGAAGGAGATTGAACCATGAAATAATAACATTTAAGCCCACAGCTAACACCATACTCAGTGGTGAAAGACTGAAAGCTTTTCGCCTAAGAACAGGACCAAGGCAAGGATGCTCTCTTCTGTCACTTCTATTCAACATAGTACTAGAAGTCCTAGCCAGAGCAATTAATCAAGAAGAAGAAATAAAAAGCATCTAAATTGAAAAAGAAGAAGTAAAATTCTCTGTTCTCATATGACATGATCTTACATAGAAAACTCTAGAAATTCCACAAGCCAAGAGACTGTTAGAACTAATAAACAAATTTAGCAGAGTTGCAGCATATGAAATCAACACACAAAACCATCTGCATTTCTATACACTAACAATGAATAATCCAGAAGTTAAGAAAACATTTCCATTTTCAATAGCATCAAAAATAGTAAAGTACTCAAGAATAAACTTAACCAAGGAGGTGAAAGGTTTGTACATTGAGAACTACAAGGCATTGCTGAAAGAAATTTAAAAAGACACAAATAGAGAGAAAGACATCCTGTATTTATGGATTAGAAAACTTAATATTGTTAAGATGTCTATACCATCCAAGGCAATCTACAGATTCAACGCAATTCCTAAAAAATTCCCAACTACATTTCTTTGCAGAAATAGAAAAATCCATGCTAAAATTCATGTGGAATCTCAAGGGACCCTGAGTAGCCAAAACAATCTTGAAAAAGAAGAACAAAGTTGGAGGTCTCATCCTTCCTGATTTCAAAACTTGCCACAAAACTACAGTAACCAAAACTGTGTGGTACTGGCATAAAGACAGATATGTAGACCAATGGAATGGAATCGAACAGAGAGCCCAGAAATAAACCCTCACATATATAGTCAAACGATTTTCAGCAAGGGTGCCAAGACCATTGAGTGGATAAAGGACAATCTTTTCAACAGATGATTGTGGGAAAACTGGATATCCATACATGAAAGAAAGAAGTTGGACACTTATCTTACACCATTACAAAAATTAACTCAAAATGGATCAAAGACCCAAATGTAAAGGCTAGAACAACAAGAACTCTTAGAGGAATACAAAGGGAAAAATTTAATGGCTTGGATTTGGCAACGATTTCTTAGATATGACACCAAAAGCATGGGTAACTAAAGAAAAAATAGATAAATTTGACTTCATCAAAATTAAAATCTTTTGTGCATTAAAGGGTATTATTAATAGAATGAAAAGTCACCCCATGGCATAGGAGAAAATATTTGCAAATTATATTTCTGATAAGAGGTTAATATCCAGAATATACGAACTCCTATATCTCAACAATTAGAAAAGCACAAACCACTCAATTTAAAAATGGCCAAAGGACTTGAACACAGATTTCTTCATAAAATGGCATACAAATGGGCAATAAGTACATGAAAACATACTCAACATCACTAATCATTAGGGTAATGCACAAGGAGATACCACTTCACACCCGTTAGATGGCTATTATAAAACAAACAAACAAAAAAAATAGCAAGTGTTGGTAAAGATGTGGAGAAATTGAAACCTTTGTGAACTGCGGGTGGAAATGCAAAATGGTGCAGCTGCTATGGAAAACAGTATGGCAGTTCCCCAAAAAACTAAAAGTAGAATTACCAGCAATTCCATGTTTGAGTATATATCCAAAAGGATTGAAAACAGAGACTTGAAGAGATACGAACTTTGAACTTTAAAGGACCTTGGACTTTAAAGATATTATGCCAAGTGAAATGAGACAGTCACAAAAAGACAACTAGTATGTGATTCCACTTATATGAGGTACCTAGAGTAGTCAAATTCACAGAGGCAGAAAGTAGGATGGTGATTGCCAGGGGCTGGAGGCAGAAGGTAATGGGGAGTTAAAGAGGTAATAAGTACAGACTTTCACTTAGGGAAGATGGAAAAAGTTCTGGGTATGGGTGATAGTGATGGTTACACAACAAAGTGAATCCACTGAACTGTACATTTAAAAATGTTAAAGTGGTAAATTTTATGTTATATACTTTCCTTTTTTTTTTGGTGAGGAAGATTGACCCTGAGCTAACATCTGTGCCAATCTTCCTCTATTTTATGTGGGATGCTGCCACAGCATGGCCTGATGAGTGCTGCCAGGTCTGCACCCAGCATCTGAACCCACGAACCCCAGGCTGCAGAAGCAGAGCACACGAATGTAACCATTATGCCACCAGGCTGGCCCTTATGTTATATGCTTTTTACCACAATTATAAAAATGATAAAATAATCAAAATGATAGAAGTTAGCATAAATAGGAGAAAAGTGAAAGAAATCAGGATCGTTTTATCTTGATAAGAGAAAGTGATTCTGGTCATCAAATAAAGGCTTTTTTTAGGGGAATTTGATTAGACGTTGCCAATGGAGAAGTAAAAAAAGAAAGAAACAAAAAACCCTAAAGTAAGATCAATTGGTTAGAAAATATGAATTTCACCTTGGCGCTGTCAAAGAAAAAAACCAGAAAGCAGGAGAAAATCTGAATTTAAATTATATCAAGTGAATAAGGGGTCTCACCACAGTGCAAAGGAAGAGAAAGGAAGAAGAATCTTAAGGATAGGAAACTTCCATGGAACTTCCGCCAAGAAATTAGGCTTGAGTCCATCCAGTCATCTCGAAATTGCTTTCCCTCATTCTAGTTTTAAGGGTAGGTTTTATTCATGATTTGGAGAACCTGTATCCTTCAATTGTTCACCAGTATATCCCCGTACTAGAAGGACAATATATCATAATAGAAACATTAATGGCCAGAAATTGGAGGATGCAGAATCTGGGCTATATTTTGTTGCCAGTTTCATGATTTGGGGCACATCTTTTAACCTTTCTGGGTTTCAGTTTTCTTATTTATAAATAAAAATGTTGGACTAGAGAAGTTCTAAATTTCCTTCTTGATTTCTCATTTTGTGTTTCATGGGGCTCCAAATCTCTTTGACAGGGAATGAAAATTGTCCATCATCAGTAAAAAATAAAAGGCTTTCAGTGCAAAAACTTGTACAGATAGTACTTTGATTGAAAGTAATAGTATATTCAATCAGTATCAATGACTCATTTTCCTGCTTTTATATAATAGAGAAAAGGGTGAAGAGAGCAAGACACTATTTAGTGTCTCAGATTAGGCACAATGTTACCCACACTGTGGGGTCAGGGAAGGTCGAATCCAAGGAAACAGACTACCTATTTCACAGGCTTGACAAAGTGTGGCTCGATTTCCCTTCTTTCCAGAAGGACAAATAGAAGTGTGTGCAGGAGTTGTCTGTGAAAGCAGCAGCGGTAGAGGCAGCTCTGCTTCTCATGATTTAAAAGCAGTAACACTATCAAGGAGCGTCCCTGCCAGCAGATTAGTTCATCGAGATACCTGCTTCTGGATTTGAGCCCTCAATCTCCAAAGCAATTCTCCAGGGCTCAGAAAGGAAATGACTCCCTGACACTCGACAGAACTGGCTTTGAGAAAGTGTGGGACTTGGCTTAGCGGAGAAGAGAGAAGCCAAGCAGCAGAATGAGGTAGGAGGGAGCCAGGAGAAAGAAGGGGATGAGTCCTGCAGAAAGGCAGAGGGACTTTGAGGAGTGGCGAGTCTGCTCAAAGGGGAGAATGGAGACATTAACAGCAGCCTCCGCTTGCTGTTTTAGGAGCTTTCAATTTATAGATAGTAAGCCATTATATGTCCTTAAAAATGAATAAAAATTACTTCTCAGGAAGTTAACTAGCTGCAATTCTGGGACATTTCCAACTTGATTTTGAAAAAAAACTGTCTTACCTCAGAGAGATGTCTTTGAAATCACTTATTGATTCAAATTTATTAAAATTTTATTATATGCCATATATTGTGCTAGACATAAGAATAACTTATTGGTTCTGCTCTCAAAAATTTACATGTTAAAAGGGGAGACAGGCATGGAAACAATTATAAAGTAACATGGAATACTCAGTGGGTATTATATAAGCATTGACTGGCACCTTGACTTAACCTGAGATGAGCAGGAAGACTTCTTGAGAGAATCCACATCTGCGATGAATCTTCAACAAAGAGACATGGTAATCAGAGAAAAGGGTAGGAAGAGTGCAAGATGGAAAATTCTAAGCTAAAAGGGAAGCTTGAGCAATGATTCAGTTGTGAGAAACAGCATGTTGCAAGTGATTTGGTGTTCTTGGGCCATAGGTGCATGTGTATGTGTGTATGGTTGTTCAAGACACAGATATAGTTACTGTGTTGTGGCCAAAAGAGTATGGAAACTGAGTAAAGATACTGGGAAAAAGACAGTGTAAAAGATGACAATTAGTAATGGCAAGGATGGAGAAGAAAGGATATGTTTGAGAAATATTTGGGTGGTAAACATCCTTAGGACCTGCTAATTGATGGGGGTGAGGACACAGAGGGGAGAAGAACTCAAGGAGGCCTCCAAAGCATCTCACTTTGCTGACTGAGTATGAATAGATGGCAGTGCAACTGACGCATCAAGAGTTTGACCAACAACAAGCTTGTTAGGAGAAAATAGTGAGGTGCAGAAAGACGAAGAACTGCCATTAAGCCATTTCTTCAGAATGAACACGCTTGTTTGCTTCACCGATTGTCCATCAGACAAGCAGAAGCATATTTGCAGAGGGTGTACAAGAGACCTAAGAGAAGACGAGAGTTTGCCAGGCTCTCAATTTGCAAAATGCCCTTGAAACAGCTATGCTCCCACATTTTCACCTTCCCTCTCCCTACAAGGAGCGAATGTCCACTCTCTGAAACCCTTGTAGAAATAAAGTAAATGATAAAGCAGATATAGTAAACACACTGAAAAATACTGGGTAATGAAAATGAAGTCATGAGCAATCTGTGGAAAAAGAGATACATCCTTGCAACAATCTTGCAGAATCTTGCACCACCTTTCATTTCCTTGGCCTGACGTGTCAAGGAAGGCCTACCAACTGCACCATGCTCTCACCTCTTAGAGTCTCCTGGCAAATAGGGCATTCACTCCCATCTTTACATAGATCCACCTCCAGCAGGCAGAATATAGCCGCTCCCACTCCCGCCTCCTTATGCCACAGATATTAGGGTTTTCAAGTGCCTACACCACTAGTGGACACCAAATGCTTACATTGCTATAGGAATTGAAGGCTCTGGAGACAGCACTGAATGAGCAGCTGGCACTTTTCTAATCTAAGAGTCTAAGCCTCTCCCAATTTACGTGATGATCCAGGAATGTGAGGCACTTCACCCTCTTTTGCATTTTTGTGAATTAGAAAGCTACCTCTTTTATTAAAGATCATTAAAACAAGGAAAAAGATAAACTGATCTTTCTTCCCGAAATTTCTCTTTTTGTAAAGCCAACATTTTCACAAGACTGTGCTGTGACCAACTGGGCAAATAGAAGAGCAAGTTTTGTTTTTTTTTTTTTTTAAGTAATTGTTATCAGTTGCAGTAACACACTAAAACAACAAGAACATTAACCCTCTAGGGTCCTAAATCTGCTATGGTGATAGAATTTCAGTAACCAACAGGGCACTGAATAATTTTTCTCTGCCTATGCCTTGTTCTAGTTTCTCATTTAAAAGGATTGATTCAAATTGTTCATTTCCCATCAGGACTCCTTGAGATCCATTTTATATCAAAAAAACAACCCAGTTCAAATACTATTTCAGCCCTAGGCTCCTTAATAGGTACTAATTCTTTTAGGACTCTGTGGCACGACTTAACACATTTAGCAACCCAGAAACCAGATGAATTGACATGGATCCTGGCTTGAGTTGCAAAAGAATATGGATCAATTGTCAAGAATGTGAATATTTCTGATCAACAGATAATAAAAGTTTTCATTTGCACTATCAAGAATGTCAAAAATTATTTCATATATCATTATGTGAAAAGCAATATATAAAACATTCTCAAAAGTTTTCTTTAAAGAGTATCTATCAACCCGTATCAATAATCTACCTTTTTCTTCTGATTTGTCGTTTGTCCTTGAACTACATGGGGCATCAGCTATATTGCAAAAGCAGAAATTTGCTGTATTTCAGACTGTAACAGCACAAAGCAGACAATACGTTACTGCACATTCTCTTCTAGTGTTTTACAAGTTGCATATTTTAAACTCCAAATTTAGGAAAGCAGGTTATGGCTAAGAGAAGGGGCAGCCCAAATGACACATTTTAGCATATATCAGTTTGGGGACGTCAAACAGCTGCCGGGTAGTGTGACACCAATGCCATCCCATTCGCTGGACTATTAAAGGAAGGAGGAAAATTTCAGGAACCCCGAGTTTATTTAGTTACAGAAAGTTTAGTGAACTTCAGTTCATGTTAAAGCCTGTTAACAGCAGGGAGAATCCAGATTTCTGCCACTGAGGATTGGGGGAGCCTGGTGACATTAATAAGATCCAGATCCCAAGCTAAACAACTCTGATCTTCCTTATCCACTGTCCCACCGGGCGAGTATGGTAGAGCTTTTCATCCCGCAGTGGTTTTCCCTCCTCCGTCTGATTTGCAGCAGGGGAAGGGGAAAGGGAAAATAAGAGTGGAAGCCACCAGAAATTACTGTTCTAATTTAGCATTAGCAGAAATTTGTAAACCACCACTAAGCAGATAAAGCTAAGAGCTGCTAACTACAAACATAACCAAACAATAATCGCTGCGACTGTTTAATGGAGGCCCTGATTAGAAACACAGAAACCAGGAGCCTTTACTGGAAATCAGGGAGCAATAATGTATTCAGAGAGAAAGGTTTGCGCACAAAGTAAGCATTCTGGAAAGAAAAAGAGAGGCAATCAGGTATAGAAGGAGTTAGTATTAAGAAAGCAATGTGGAAACTGGTTGTAAAGTGTTGACACTGAATTATTATTCCAAAGTTAATGAACTAACACAGTGGAATAAAGACATAGCATTTAGACACGCTTGCTTACTTCAACTTCACATGATGGTAAACAGGTATAGATAGATTTCTGCTTTTTTTATTCCTTTCTCCAGATGTAGTTTGTTGCTTAGAACTGCGTGAGCTCACTGAATAATCTTCTCTGGGTATCAGATTTCCTGTGGCACAGTCAGCTGTAGTAACCTATTTTGCATGTTTATTTGTTTCCAAAGGCATTGCCCGTGCATTCAAAGAGCAGTGAAAGTGCACCTGGCAATACCTTAGAGGAACTCCATGGGAATACAGATATCACTTTCTACTTCAGGACTTCTGAATTTTGTCACTGACACAAAAAGACACAAAACGGCCAAAATAGTTTGCTCGACGTGTCTCTTCCAATACCTAGACACAACTGTTTTCTCATATTTGATTTTTTGGTTTCCAGAGGCTTCTTTGATTTGGAAAATAATGAAAATAATGAAATCTTGCTTTTCCTGTTGATAATCAAAGTCAATGCTAAGGACACTGCATTTCATTGAGCTAATACGCTATACTATGCTAATAGGGTGGCCACTAGCCACATGCTATTCAAATTTAAATTAATTGAAACAAATAAAATGAAAAATTCAGACCCTCAGTTGAACTAGCCTCATTTCAAGTGCTCAAAAGTCACATGTGACTAGTGGCTAGTGTTTTGGGGCATGTAGATACAGAGCTTTTCCGTCGTTGTAAAAAATTCTATGGGACAGTGCCGTATAGCAAATCAAAACAGTTGAGAACTATATTTGTAGATCAAAAAGAATTCCAAAAAATAGAAAAAAAGCATTTCTTCTTTTTTGTCATTATTTTCAAAGATTTCTCTAAACAATAAGTATTCCTAAAAGCGTATATTCCCCATATTAGAATTGTATACCATGTCTTATCCATGTAACTTCTCCATTTCATATGCCTATAGTCCAAAGATTAAAATTTAAAGTAATCAATTCATATAAAATGACTAATATAATAAAGCTTCAAAATAACACTTAAATTCAACAATACAATACAAATTAAGACTTTTTAGCCAGATTATCCTAAAATGTAATGTTTTCAAAATAATCAGATTAAATTAGAATAGACCTAAATAATGTGTATAAAATAGAAACTGCTGTTTACTGTCACATGATTGATATTACGGAAAAATTAAATATGCACCAAATCATTGGTTTAAGTATTTCAATGTCTTTTTTTAATATCAGTGCTAAATTAATAGCAAATATTTCCTATAGTATTAGTAGCATAGTATTGGTAGTATTAGTAGCAAATTCTAATTCATAAATGTATTTTTACACAGAAGAAGCCAAAGATAAACTAGTTGATTTGATCTGTAGGAATGAAGAGCTCTTAGTATTCCTGACAATAGTATCAGCCGTGGTACTTCTACTGAATTCCCGTGGTCTGGTGAATGTTATCAGTGACTGCAACTTTTATTTGTCAAAAGCTATTAGAACTGCTTTCTCTCTTAAGATAGCCTTACTAGAAGAAAAATCAGTGCATAAGATTGTATGTACGCGTATATACATATACACAAAATCAGAGTTTTCACAAACACTGTTCAAAGAATCTTGGAATGCGTATGGTAGCGTTTGAAGCAAACTTCAGCCTAAATGTACACGGAGTTCATCTGATGCCTGTAATTCAGCACCTTTGTACCATGGTAGTGGAAAGGGACAGATCGCTTAGTGGTTTCAGATGTTAGACTTTAATGAACCAGGATGGGTTTCCTTAGCATGACACCAGTTTATCTAATTTATTACCTTTGTAGGTTAAAAATTTATTATTCTTTTGTGCCTGTAAGCATTTTCATGGCTTTTCTTCCTTTGTAAAAATGTTCCATTTGTTGTGCTACGTAGGAAATAGTCCATTAAATAACCACTTAATTGCTAGAATTAGCTCCTTCAGTCATGATTCAATTTCTTCTAAATGTATTTCTTTAAGGAAATTAAAGGCCCTAACCATGCAGGCCGATGTCAATTTTCATTAGAAGCTCTCAGCAATTAATGAATAAGTACGTTATTGCGCTCAGCTCAGCTGATGAGAACCAGGGACCATGCATTTCAATTGCCTTAAAATATGAAACCAGTTTTAGCATTTCTTACATTATGTCTTCTCATTTACTATTTATTATTTCTTTCAAATAGCTATTTGTTTAAAGTGATCAATTAATAACTTTATTAACTACTTCAAGCAACTCAAATAGTAAAATTGTAACAGCATGAAACAAACATTTATTTTCTCTGTATCTGAATGCATGATCAGGCCACATAAAGTATCTGCTAGTTATATAGCAGTCTTGTGAGAAATCTCAGACTCATTGCCATGCCCATAACCCCAGTCTGATGTGCTCATTATGTCTGAATTGCCTTTAAAAAAAAAAATTTGCCGTGTGTGGCCCGCCTGGACTACGGCTAACTGGAACGGACCTGGGAAAGAGCTCAAAGTAACCGTGCTGCCAGGAGGCTAAAAGGTAGACTCTGGCCAATGCATCTACCTCTCTGGAGGGGAGTAGCCAGACCAGCTGGAATCTCTTTTTCCCATTTACGAAAGAGAGAGGGAAATTGACAGACAAATCAGTTGGCTGTCAATAGAGGGAACAGGATGAATAGAGATGGAAGAGTGGCCCAGTGCTTGTGTAATAGCTAATAGAATTGCTATTGAGTCATTAGATCCGCTCCTAAGCTATGAAACTAATTTTTTTTTTAACTAAACGGCAAATGAGATGTTATATTTATTTGTCTGTGATGCCTCACTGAGATATTTGAGATGTTTTTCCCGGTCTTCCCATGCTGTCTTTCCACAAACCCTCCAGTTTCTGAGGCAAACTGAATTTATTCTTACAACTTGAAAAACATCAAACAACACGTAGGATATTATATCCAAGCCCAATGGGCAGAAATATTTTCATTGATTAAAATTGCTTTTTTGTAACTGTGTGGTGATGGATGTTAACTAGACTTTTTTTGGTGATCATTTCACAATATACACAAATGTTGAACCATTATATTGTACACCTGAAACAAATATAATGTAATAGGTCAATTATACCTCAATTTAAAAAATTTCTTAATTGCTTCAATTAGGGTGAAGAAAACCGAATAGAGGCAAAGGTATAATATAAAGTGTTAAGTTGTTGAGATTGTGATGATCACACAAATTGTTTTATGAATTATCTTTCCCTTTCGGATTCAGACAAAACTTTGCAAACAGTCCATTGAAAGGTGGAGAGATTATAGTTGTCTCTAGATGAACCCATTCCTCATTCTGATTATGCCTATAGATTAACATGCACACTGAAGCCGTTGCATATTTCATTTGATAAAAAGCAGCAGCAAAATGAGTTCACCAAAACAGAAGTAAAGTAAGAGAGGAAGAGAATTTCTTTTTTCCGTAATCTTGCACAATTTCTGGAGGAAAAAAATTATTGTATTTTTAAATCCTTCCCCAAACGACTTTGGCAACTTTATCCAGTCAGTTGGTTTCTCTATTTTAAACTCAGAATGTGGAGGAAATGCCAATAGTCATTACTGATTAGCTCAAAATATAGTTTACGGTAACGAAGAGGTGCTGGTCCATTTGTCTCAATCTTCTCTGCACAATTGCTGATCCGATTCCCTGCTTGTCCTTGGAGAGGGCAGAAACTGCCTTGAGCCTCATTAGAATGTGTTTTTCTCCGTCCCAATAAAAATAGTTGAACTCTTCACTTAGGCACACCTTACAAAACAGTAATGACTTTAGATAAAATCATTCCTCGCACTTTCATAATTAGTTTGAAGTCCGTGTGCAGAAAGGGAAAAAAGTTCGGTGTTAAATATTGGAAGACTTCCGCAGTTTTATATGTAACTCCGAAAAGAAGGAACTCCTACGTGAGGCCCTTCTCATGGTTTTCATTATCACATAGAGTTAATCAAAAACAGTGCAACCTCAGGCAAATATCACCCTGGGATGAAGGTATTAAAGAGGAATAAAACATCTTAGTCACTTGGATACTAATTAACCTTGAGAAAGCCCAAAGCAATACAAAATTTGACATATTTATCTGTGAAATATTTTCCCCTAAATACCAATGAACACAGAGCTGATAATACATGCATTCTACATTATCAAGCCTATGCTGTGGTACATCAAAACCAAACTGGCAAGTCCCTGTCCTCACTATGTCCTTTGGACACATGAGAAGTTTCAAATATATACCTGCATAATTTAATGCATGACACATTTATTTTATCGTGAGACAACATGCTGAAATGCTACAGTGCTATTGTTTAAAAACGTCAAGAGCTGAAGCACTGAATACGGTATGCAATCCAGATGGCAAATTCTCAAGGCACAGGACTAAAAAGGAAATTTTTTTAAGAGTTGTTTGGGTTTCTCAGTCATGCAGCTTCCTAGCTTGCTTTCACCTTTCAGCACCAGCACGGATTTAAATGCAAAGAAAGCAATTAGTATGCTGAGAAATAGGATTTGTTACAGGACTGCTGCTCTTTTAAAAACATCTTTATTCCCGCTAAAATGGCCTGGGCTATTTAAGTTCTTGAGTTGCACTGATCAATAATGAATAGAACACATTAAAGTAGCTTTATTTACCTAACTTCCTATTGCATGCAAGCTAATATGCACATATATTATTTACGTATAATAATGTCCTTCTGCTATCTAAATGTTACAGGATAAGGAATAACCAGTGAACTAATTTGCAAAATGTGTTTATGGGTCATGTGTAACTGATAAAACAACTGGTTAGAGTAGAGACGAATATCAAGAAAGCAAATGCAATTTCCTTAATTAAAATGATAGACATCTAACTATGCCAAATCACATTTTAATCAAATAAACCCAGACCTTATTATTAAAGACAAGTACTTCAATTGCAGAATTTTAAATAACTTAATTGTATATGGAAAATGTGGCTTGAAAATATAAACACAGTTAAGACAATTTGTTTTAGTCTTTTTTACCAGCCTACTTAGGAGGATAAAAGCTTTGCATGTATTTGAGATTAGATATTAATTTGTGGCTCTTTGTCACAATATTCCATTAAGTGTTCTTGATTGTTCTTGCACAATAAACAACACTGTCTTCCTTCCAGTTTTTTTGACAGTTTTATTTCTATTGGTTCAAAATGCCGGTAGAGGTTGCTAGAATTTCCAGTAGCCATGAGATATTTAATACAATATCCACTTCATGGACTCAGTGATCACATAGTCTACATATTCTATTTATTCTAAACTCCAGAAATGAAGGAGCAGTCTCCAGAAGCTTCCAGCATCATCAGTTGACTTTTCTTGAACCAGGGTTCATGTTAACAAAATGTAAATTAAATAATTGTCATTAGTGATAGAAAAACAACGTTGGGGTGAGCCTACTGGTAATATTATGTCAGTGACACAAAAGATGTCATGTTGTTTTGGTTTGGAACTTATCTGAGTTTTCAATCAGGCTCAGCAGACTTAAGTAAGCAGACTTGTAGGCAACTGTTATGCTTTTATTTGTTTGTTTGTTTGACCTTTTTTTTTTCCTTTTTGATCACCAAGGCACACACAAACATCAGTCTCAAGCCTAAAGCCCTAAAATAAGCCATTCTTTAGCTGGTGAAATTCTAATCGCATTTTATTATGTTGTCAATGAGCTACAGAGATTCGTCTTGGCTTGTTAACATGATAGCAGACAGATGAGAAGAAATAAAAAGTACTGGCCTGTGAAAGCCAAATCAAAGAGCCAGATTGAAGGGGTTCTCGAGTTACTCAGGTGAGGCCCTCAGCCCCTAGCTAGTGACCCAGCTAATGGTCAGAATGGCATAGGTTCCGTTTGGACGATCCAAACGTTAAGACATGGTATTCAAATGTCTGTACAAATGGCTGAGAATTTGCCTTTTCTTTGTAAGCTTACTATACAATACACAAAAGACGGGCATTTGATACTAACTAAACATAGAGAAGGAGCAGACAGTAACACTGGATGAAAGTATTCAGGGCACAAAGCTTTATGTGGCATAGGAAGAACTTCAGGGTCCCACATTTCTTTAGCACAGATTTTTAATTGTCTTTGGTTGTAAACCTGTTGCCATTTACCAAAAAAATTACTCATTTACATAAACATCTAACAACATAAATCACCTGAAAGTGGGGTAATGCTTTCATACAGTGAAACCTCAATAAAATAAGAGAAAGTTGCAGATTTATTACCAACTAAGGATTTAAGAAAAAGAGTACTTGACAACACTCTTTTAAGAAATATTTTCCTTGTTGTTAAAACACTAGCAGTGTGTCTAAGAGCATTGAATACTCTAGATTGATATTTCTTTTTTGTTTTCTCTTCTAGAATAACTGCTTCCTGGACATCAAGCCTTTATTGCCAACTGCCAAACAAATAAATGCACCTTAATTTTTTCATTGAATCATGAAGCCAAAAATGTTTGTTCTATAGCTCTTTGTTCTTTTCCTCTTATTTTCTTTTACATGCAGCTTTAGAATTTCCTTCACTTGAAAGATTTTAACTTTCAAAGGAAAGTTTACTCTGAAATTTTATCATAATTAATATTTAATCATCAAATTTCAGGATTAAATTTTATTTCATATGCCTATTTACAGCTTTTAGAATAAGAAAGGCAGCTGTGAAAAACAAAGTCTTGACTAGTAGTGCCATCTAGCACCACAAAGAAAAAGTTGTTCAACTACTTTGCAAAATGTTGGGAAAATTATCAAATCAGCTAATACACATCTCCTTGATCCATTTTCCAGGGGAAAATAAGCCGACACAATCAACTGGTAGAAACGCACACCAAACCTATGTAGAGATAATATACGGTAGAATACAGTGACAATGTTTTCCAGAAGATACAATTAAGAAAGGCAACAGTGAGGTATAATTTCTGGTTTACTAGCTGTCTTGTCACCAGTTTTTTCTCCAATTTACAAAAACATATTGGAATTCAAAGGAATGGTAAAAATATTGTTAGTGTATTGAAATATTGACTATGTCTTAATATATAAAATAAAAAGCAAGTCATTCACAACCTTCAGTATCTTATTATGGGTAACAACTTGTTACACCTAACAAATGATCAAGACCTGCTAGTGCTTTGGGTAATGAATTTAGAAGATTTGGGATATAATAAAATGATAATAAAGATGTCACGGATTCAATCCAGGATGGAAGTGAGGAGAGTTAGTCCTATCATGGCTGTTAAGATGCTTCTTACTGGTGTAGAGGAGGAAGACAATTGCTCTACCTTCTAGGTCCTTCTGGCCTAAGAATTAAATTGACATGAGGCAGAATAACAAGAGAAAAGTCAAACAAGGTTTAGTAATATGTATACCTGGGAGAAACTCAGGAAAACTGAATAATTAGTCAGAATGGCCAAAGCCATCATCTTAGATACCATTTTTTGTTAAAGACACAGGAGGATGTTGGGAGTAGTAGTTTGGGAATTCAAGGAGGAGGAGGCAATTTACATGGAGATGGAAATGCAAAGGGGGCAACTGTAGACAATGTGACCTAAGAGACACATTTTACATTACACTACAGGTATCTTATGGTATTAGCTCCTTCCTGGAACAGGCCTTCTACCTTAAATTCTTTTAGGCAGTTAGGGGGGAGGTCAAAGTTTCTTTCAGAATCTTTTGTTCTTAAAAATAATCAAGCTACAGAGACACATTTTGGGATGGCAATTCTGATCCTCCACACTAGTGATAATGAATAATAAGAGAGTTGATGACTCATGACAGATACATTTCTTTCACAATTCAGATGGGTTCAGATATGAGATATAATGGAACTAAAGTGGTAATCCTGGTAAATGGAGGAAACCATGGGACATGGGTAGACTCCAGAGCTTGCTCCTCTGGGAGTGGCCAGCTACGCAAATTAAAATATGGGAAGAAGAGGCTAATTTGAACCCCTTTCAGGCCACTGCCCAGGAAAGCAATGTCTAGTGAGTGAACTCCAAAGGCAAATTGACAGCCTGGTCAGGAACAAGTACTTTTCAGACCTCAAACGTTAGTTTGAGGTTTAGAACTAGAAAGCATCTGTAAATACCTATCATGAAACTAAAGTATAAATCCAGCTATATGCACTAAGCAATAGTATATCTGAAGACAACCCATAGTCTAGCAAAAGTACTCTTAGACTCTTACCTTCTAGGAGGCAAGATACATAATGGTTTGGAGTATGATTCTGGAGGCTCAGTGCCTCACCACTTGTTAGCTGTGTGATGTTGGGCAAATTAGATCAATTGTCTGAGACTCAGTTTACTCCTCTGTAAAATAGACAATGGGCATAACCCAAGCTTAACCCAGGATGATAGTGAAGACTGAAGGAATGAAAAGCACTCCACATAGTTCCTGTCACATAATGAACAGTCAACAAAAATGTGTTGCTATTACTATTATTATTATTATTTTACTATTCCTTCTGTCTGTACAGGGTCTTAGCTCCAGTTAAGCATGACTAGGGAAGCCAGTCCCCCACCACTAATATGCAGACACATAGTTCCTGGCCTAATCAAACTGAATAAGTAGCATTGCTATAATAAATATAGGAGTATTTGTCATTGATGGATAAAGTGACAATATTCCAACATATTTTTCTATGTACCATTCATATATACAAATTAAAATGGGATCAATCTATTTATTTAATAGAAATATTAAATTTTAAAATACCTCCAAACTTCAGATTCCAGTTTAACACAAACTGTCATTAGCTGTCATGAAGAATGTTTGTCACTAGTTTTTTTTGGTTTTTTGGTTTTTTTGTGGGGAAAGATTTGCCCTGAACTAACATCTGTCGCCAATCTTTTTGTTTCACCCCCAAAGCCCCAGGACATAGTAGTAGTATATTCTAGTTGTAAGTCTTTCTAGTTCTTCTATGTGAGCCACCACCACAGCATGGCTACTGACAGATAAGTGGTATGGTTCCATGCCCGGGAACCGAACCCAGGCCACCGAAGCAGAGCATGCTGAAATTTAACCACTAGGCCATCAGGACTGGCTCTGTTTGTCTTTAGTTTTAACTATTCCCCTAACAAACAGGTTTTGATGTCAGAAGAATGAAATGTGTCTCAAATGTGTACTATAAGCTTAAGTTTGTCTCAAACAAGAACTATTGCTGTGACTACACCTATTACTCTCCCTCCTTTTTAACTTTACTGAGTTATAGATAATTAGAAGGAGGCTTGGTGAAGTTACATAAAGAAAAAAGGTTTCATTCCTCAACTTCCAAGTGAAAAATAAGCACTGAAGCATCATGGAAGAGAACGTTGGAAGATAGGGCCAGGAGCTTAGCTTACTTGTTTTCCTTCTGCAGTTGCCTTGTTCTCTCCTCCAGATGTTCATGCATCTGATGTATCAATAAAAACACTTTATTTGCAAGCGAGATTAGTTCCGGTTTATTACTCATATCCACAATTCTGTTTTTCAGTGGCCAAAATAAGGCATTTTGGAGATTGTGGGTGGTTTTTTTCTGGGGTCCAGATTTAGACTGAATGAGAGTGACCAACACAAGTCTTGGGGCCCTGAGAATGGGAAGAAGAGGCACCACCAGCAGATACTGCAGACTACGAGAATCCTTGATCCCAACCCTGCCCTTTTTCTGTGATGGGGAACGGAATATAAATAGCTTGGGAATGCATTTTGCCTTAATAATTGGCAGTCATTTGAAATACGAGATTTTATTCTGGGCCCTTATAGGATAGGCACGAAGGTAAGCACTTGCATTTGAAAGTAAGAGCCTTACAAGCTGATGTGCTTAGCTTCATGAAGCTCTACTTGCCTTCTAGTCTTATTCTCCCTCTTCCCACTCCCCTGTCAATAAGATATAAAAAGAGGATAAGAGACTCATTTCCAGGTGAGTGGCCTGCTTGGATAAGATTTTAGACAGTTTAGACATCTTTCATCTAACAGCAAGAAAGCTCAAGGATGTAAGGCTGCAATGGTGAGCTACAGAATCAAAATATGATTTGGTCAGTTTCCCACTATCAAGAGTCACTATGAAATAAAGAAAACATTGATATTAACTGAAGTGATAAGGACGTTTTGACTGATTTCGTAAGGACCCTGCACCTCTTGTAGCAGTTCTGGAGGCCTCTAGAGGCATCAGAAGGGATTTCAGAAGACAGCAGTGAAACAGGGCAGGACTACATAGCTCAGGTGAGTGTTCAAACAGTTCCTACAGTTTACATTATTCTCAGTAACTTTTTAAAGAAATTAGTCTAGGATTGAGGGCTAGCTGATCTTGACCTTGGTTGCCCATGACTCTCCTTCAAGTTTCACAATCAGATATCCAATTAACTTTTTTATGGTAGATTAAATTATTGGCACCAATATTTCCTCCCTCCCTTATCCATACACCTTGACATGTAACTTTGCCGTTGCTCGCACTTAAAGCACTGCATTTTCCTACTCTGTGATTTTGAGTTCAGTCGCGTCACCTGCTTTGGCCAATGGAATGTAGGCAGAAGCGGCAATTCTCTTTTGCATGCTGAGCTTCTGAGGTCATCATGAGAAGAACATACCTACACTAGGCTGCAGTCCAAAGAGGATGAGAAACACACAAAGGAGTCCTGAACCCACTCCCTAGCTTGCAGTCAAGCCTCACTAACCCCAGACTAGATCAGCTCAACCTCAGTTGACTCACAAATATGTGAGTGAAAAAGATGGTCGCCATTTTATGTCATGGAGATTTGGAGTGGTTTGTTAAGCAGCACTAACTCATACGCGTTTCCTGGTAGTTTCTGTTTTCTAAACATTTAACCTCCTTTTACATATCATTTAATTCCTCTCCACTTTTCTCTTGTTTAAGATTCAACATCATAATGTTTTAGAGCTGAAACCATTTGGTCAAGCCTGTTTCATTAAGGTTTTGTTTTTGTTCGTTAGTTTGCTTAAGGGATACACTTTCATTATAACAATATTGCACAGGTAACTTAGACAATGTTTAAAATCATGTTATAATCATTATTAGTATCATTACCTAGATATATAAAATTATATACTTTTCTAGTTTGATGTACTTTTTTCTTACAATGCTCTCATTGGATTGGATGCTACATGTTTATGGGGGATATTGCTAAATTAAGAGATCCATTAGAGTTTTTGATTAATTAAATCAATCTTAGAAGTATACAATTTGAGTAATACTACATAATATTTTGATGACTGTATAAAGGGTAAATATCAGATAAAGAACTCATCCAAATATTTAATTTTTAAGGAAAATTAAGAAACTCAAAGCAAGTGAGAAATCAATGCAATTCCTAAGATAAACTGATGATTTTTAGCAATTTAGTTTCATTTGATAGCCTTTAGAGATATAGTTTCACTATCTCATACATTTTCAAAAAAATTATAATCTTCATGATTTTCTAAATTTTATTCACTCGATAAACTTTTACTATAAACATACCATTTGTCCTAGATAGTTTCTAGATCATATTTGAAATTTACTGACACTTTGCATAGATCTTCATCTTTTTATATGCTTTATTATTTCATTGAATTCTAGACATATTTCTTACAGGATATTTTATGGATAATTAGAAAGAAAGAGAAACCTCACTGCCATGGTTCTGGTTCACATGTAGTTTTTTCTGAACAACTGTTTTAACTCTAAACATTTTGTGAGCCTGCAGTCTCATAATTTTCTAATATATGCTCCACATTACCAATACAGTTGTATTTCTAAAAGAATAACATGACCAAGCCATTTTCTGGATAAATTTTTTTTCTCTTTTTTTTTTGAGGAAGATTAGCCCTGAGCTAACAACGGCCGCCAGTCCTCCTCTTTTTGCTGAGGAAGACTGGCCCTTAGCTAACATCCATACTCATCTTCCTCTGCTTTATATGTGGGACGCCTGCCACAGCATGGCTTGATAAGCAGTGCATAGGTCTGCACCCGGGATCAGAACCATCGAACCCTGGGCAGCCGAATTGGAATGTGCAAACTTAACTGCATTGCCACCAGGCTGGCCCCTCTGGCTTAACTTTTTAAATAACTTCCCCATTGTCTATAGGATGAAGTTATAGTCTAACTTTTTAATTAAAAAGAAGCATTATTTCATTCCACTTGACTTTCAACTTTATGCTTTATCACTTTTTCCTCAATAAAGCAGTCAAATGGCAGCTGAAAAAGTCTCAAAATGGAACAATATAGGCTTAAGGACAGTAGGTGACTATCTTCGTAAATTGTATCATTGGTTAAACGACCTACGCCAGGTTAGAGGAAAATTTCTAGTGATATGCAGTAAGACTTCATTGCCAATACTATTTTAAAAGTTACTTGAAAAACGATGTCATTGCAAATTGCAGATGCTCCAAAGCAGGAAAACCTTAGTGACCATAATGAGTGATTAAAAGATAAATGTCAATTTAAAGAAAATTGAAGCAATGGATATAATACAAGAGTGATGAATATAAAACTGCACGGATAGGTCCAAAAACAAACAAGCAAATTTACAAATATAGAGTGAGGGAGAGCTAATAGTGCCCAGGTAGATAAAGTTTAGTTGTTTTAGTTTCAGCTAATTTTAACAGCTATCAGACACCCATTATGTATCAGCCTGCCTCTAGCTAGATTTTTTAGATAAAAGGAGAATAAGTTATGACCCAGTGCTCACAGAGCTTGCAGTCTTGAGAGCAAATAATTAGACAAAAAGTGACATAAGTTATTTTTTTACTTTTATTTTATTATTTTATTTTATTTTTTTATTTTTTATTGAGTTAATGATAGGTTACAATCTTGTGAAATTTCAGTTGTACATTATTGTCTGTCAGTTGTGTTGTAGGTGCACCCCTTCACCCTTTGTGCCCACCCTCCACCCCACCTTTCCCCTGGTAGCCACTAATCTGTTCTCTTATAATAAAATTTATTCTTGTCTTACATTAAGAGAAATATAATGTCAAAAATTTGAGAGTTATTTTGTGTGCCTCACATAAAGAATAATACAGATAAACAAAATCAATTCAGAGAAGTCCAATCAAGATTATTAGGAGAATTAAAACTGTGCCATATGAAGAATTGGGCATGTTTAGCTTACAGATGTGAAACCAGATGGGATACTAAGAATTAATAATTATGATATAATGAAATAAAATAATTAATAATTAACTCTAATTGAACATGACCTATGCACTAGACATCCCATTGCATCAAAATTATGTAATTATATTTTAGAAGTTTGTTCTATTTTTATTTTTATTTTATAGATGCAGAAATGAAGTTTAACACATCTAGTAATTTGCTCAAGGTCGCAAAGTTATGAGCTGAGCTTTAAACCCTGATCTGTCTAACTCTAGGCTTGAGGTCCTGACCATGAAACTGCCTGTTGTCATCATGATTGGTTGTCGCGAAATATCTGAGGGATCAATTATGTTCAAAAAGGATTATAATTGTCTTATAACAGAGTATCATATGTACCATGAAAATAATGTAGAATAATGTGGTATCAGAAAATCTAAGTTTATGATTTATTCTGTTACTAGCTGCATTGGCTTTGAACAAATTATGTCTTTGAATCTCAGTCTCTTTATCCACAAAAGAGATATAATAATAACTAAATTACCCTATAAAAATAACATATGGATCAAATTATATTAAAGGAAAATGTATGAAAGTATTTTGAAATGGCTTAAGGTACCCTTAAAATGTTTATCATTTTTATTATTATTGTGCCCATTAGAGTCAAGCAAGAATGAATGGATAGAAGCCAGAAGTAATAATTTCTGGGCAAAGTTTTTAAAAGTTAGAAGTCTTCAATGAAAATGTGAGTTCCTGAACTTGTATCAGCGGAGATATTCAAATACAACATAGATGAGTGCTCGACTGGACCATCAGGGAAGAAATGTAGACATCAGGTAGGTGTCCACAAGTTTTGAAAACATATTTTTCTTCAATCATACCTTTTTGAAAAAACAATTAAAATGTATTTGTGTAACATATATTTTCTATTCTGTAAATCAATTTTTGTTTGGAGGAAGCCACTTTATTGTTATCTTTACCTCTTTTGGAAGCAATAAAGTCATATATAAATTGTTTCAGGGAAAAGATCTCTAACCAAGACTCATGTTTCTCCTCTCTCTTTATTGGGTACTCGTACAGATATGGTCTTAACAGCATAAATATTTTTTGCCATACATCTCAGAATAAAATTATGCGTATTTTACTTATAACTTTTATTGTATTTTTTCAAAAGATTGATTTGCATCTCAATAATAATTAAAGATGGCATCAAATTGTATTCTCTGATGATTTTCTTTTAATTTTCTTGAAATACTTGCTAGCTGTGTTTTACAGTTCCAGGCAGTTTAGCATCTAGCTTAACTTTAAAGATACATACTTTACTTTGGTCCAAGATAGTCCATTTAGTGTATAGTATTATGAAAACTTCTGTTTTATCTCTCTTATTTCCCGTATTTTTGGCCCATTGTAGAGAACCATTAGTCCATTAGTGATAGATACAGATGGTGCCCATCTGGTATCCATCTTTAATGCTAAAAATGGAGGCAGAAGGGTACCCTGAAACTTTAGACTTTCAAAATCAGATGTGATCTAACAGCTCAAGGAAAAAGTTATTTGATCCATTCTGATCTTTTTCCATAGACCTCATCTTATATTACAAACAAGATAAAGGATAATTTTTTTCTGAAAATAAGAATTCTATCTTTCAGTCCACAATGTTGCTCTCCTCCAAGGGAGCTAACAAATATCAAAATCATTGGTATCAACCAATTTTTCACTTATGGCTTATCTCAAAAATCTCTTGGTAATCACTAACATTTGAGACATCTTCTGAAGTTTTGTTTTTAGTGTAGTAGTTCTTTGTGTTAGGAAAATTCGAGTGTCTCAGACATGCACGTAACTAAACAAAAATGGCTAATCACTCCTTCACACAGTCTCAGCCTGCGTTGGGTCCAAAGGAGAAAAATGATCATGCTTCTCATCAGGGTCACTAGCAATCATAATTATAATTTAAATTTTACTTGGTTTATTTTCCCAAAATAGAGTATACCATGACA
This sequence comes from Equus przewalskii, assembly GCF_037783145.1. Taxonomy (NCBI): domain Eukaryota; kingdom Metazoa; phylum Chordata; class Mammalia; order Perissodactyla; family Equidae; genus Equus; species Equus przewalskii. The sequence continues at coordinate 22,305,728 of NC_091850.1, forward strand.
ATGCCCTTCACAGATACTGTGAGGATATAAAGAAGGCTTCAAAAGCATTGTAGGTGTTCCCAGGGGAAGTGTTAGCATAAATACAAAGATTCATCATGGATTTAATAAGAAAAAAAGGCCAAAACATTTCAGAAAGAAAATAAAAAACTGGAATAAATACTTGAAATAAACACTTTTGTGAAGACAATGTATAAGAAGCAGAATATCAATGGCAACAATGACTTTAGTAAGTTTAATGGTGATGTTTTGAATAAATATCTAAAGGAAAAACATAAATGCTCTATTCTGCTGCCAATGTAAATTTTTCAAACTGTTGAATTTTTATGTATACTTTCTCATGTGTATGTACTGGCTTCTATTAACAACTTTGCTAAAGTTAAAGATGCTACTGTAGTGTGTGCGTGTGTGTGTGTGCACTTAAGTTCTTCAAATTCAGAAAAGCTAAGTTATTCTTTTCACCCAATATTCCCATATCTCAAAAATATATAAAGGCATAAAGTTTTCTAGTCCTACATCATGTACTTGTCACTGTGTATGATAATTACGTAATTTATTTCTTAGTAGTCTCCCCACCCCCAGAAAACCTATGAAGTAGTGATAAGAAATTAAAACATTAAAAAAAAATCTAAAAGCTTATTCTTGAAAGTTTTTAAAATTAAGTTAGTTACTCCAACTTCCTTTACCCCCAGCAGATTTCACTTCCCTTACAATTTTCCACTGGAAGTGGCTTCTGTTTTTCTTCATGTGTTATTTCTACAGGTTAATTTCTGTTATAACAATAAAATGTAATCTTCCAGGTGACACAAGTATAGATGCCTCAATACAAATATAAAATCATGAATTTTGGAATTTTCTCTAATGAAAGTGACCCTAGAAACCACCTAGATTTTTCCCGTTAAAAATCAAGCTAAATATCTAAAATCTGTGTTATGGATGCTGGAAGTATAGGAGAGAGGGAAAGAGAGAAACAAATAAGCTAAGCCCAAACCCTATGCTACTGAATGAAAAGAAAGAAATCAGAAACCCTGGAGATTGTTCTCCCTGGGTCTAGATTATTTTGGGGAGACACTGAATAGGCCCAGCACATACCCTTTATTGCTGAAGAAACTAAGAGCCAAAGAGGTCCTGTGACTTGCTCAAAGCCATAGAGAAGATATGCAGCACATTCTTTCACTCATGAACTCTGTCTAACTGTGGAAAGAACGCAAATATTACAACATTCTGATGGAAGACTTGAAAAATATCCACACAAACCTTTCTCTGTTAGCGCGTTGCTCCTCGCATCTCTGTTGTGCTTGGGATAGTACAACTGCCATACAGCAAGTAGTTAGCAAATATTTACTGAAAATATAAAGAAAAATACAAATATAATTATAGAAGCCTTGGGTCCTTTAGTGAACACTTACCAATGAATCCTGAAAATCTCCCTGAATGTTTGTTGTTAATATTGATGAAGCTGAATTACCAGGAAAAGATCCAGTTTCAGTCAGTAGCTGTTTTTTTTTTTTTAATAGAGGAGACTTTATAATATTTTGGAAGTATTTTCATTTGAAAACGGTTAAAACCTTTAAAGCTTATTCACTTAAATGTGTAAGAAAATTATCTTGAAAGCCTATTACATGGAAATCTTCTGTAATGAAGCCAGAACAATGAAACATTATGGTAAATATGTTAAATAATAAATAACAATTTCAGCGATTATTGTGATAAGTTTTTCAAGTTTTAGATACAGTTACTGAAAATTTCTATTGGCAACTGGCATTCAACATACCACACCGGGGGTGGAAAACATTGTTTTGCTATTTTATTTTGGTGTTGGTGCTTTGATTTGTTTGTTTGTTTCCCAATATAAATCAGCACTTTATTTTTATTCAGTGATAGGAATTTCTACCTACTCATAAATATTTAGGATATGCAATGAGTTATTACTTTAAAAAGGTAATATCTCATTATTGAGACCCTTAATTTCAAAAGTTTTTAAATTAAAGAAGGATATGCTAAGGGTTGAAAATGTGATTCCACTCTGAACAATAGTTTTATGGAGAAAAAAGCTTAAGGGAGAAGAAGAAGAGGAAGAGAAAGAAGAGAAGCAGGACAAGAAAGAAGGAAGAAAACAACAGAGGAACAAATATCTGACCTCAGATTTTTATAAATCAATATTATAACCACATGGAACACCTGAATAAACATGGTTTATGAAAAAAAAATTAGAAGCATGAAAGTAAAAAAGGGACTTGGTTTTTATATGACCATAAGCACAAAATAAGCTACAAAAAAGAATACTTTGTACAGATGATTCTAGAAGTGTTTGAAAGCATATGTTCTGGAGGAAGGCTGCCTAGTTCCATGTCCTGAATCTGAGTTTTTCTGGTTGTAGGATGTTGTCAAGCGAAAGACCTCTCTATACTTGACTTTCCTCATCCCTAAAGTAGGATAATAACAATGCTCCACCGTAAAGACAGCTGTGGGGGTTAAATAAAATGATTAAACTATCTTAAAGCTTAAAAGTGTTTAAACAGAGTTTAAAGCAATGTCTGATAAATAATAAGCAGCAAATGTTATCAGTATTATTATTATGCAATCTTCAGTCTCGAAGGAAACACTACTATTAATATGGCCATTTGAGCTAACAGGTAAGAAAGTTGTCACACAACTAGCAAAGGGAGTGATGCTGGATCCTGTGCTCCTAACCCTTACACAATTCAGCCTCCCAGACACTGGAGATAATAGACAAATCAGCCCAGAACTTGATATGGGCAAAATACATTACTCTATCCCTGACAAGTATTTGGCAGATGTGATTGTGGATATGACAAGACAGTTCCTCCATATTTGGTACAATTTCTTTATCCCAATTATTTATAGGATGCTAGTGCCACAACTTGAGTTGTACAGATGTGTTAAAAGGGAAGTTGATGGCCTCCAAATGTGGTGAGCCTCCTACTGACAAGAACATTTATACGAAGGCTTGACCACCATCTGCCAGGAATGGCTTAGGAAAGGAGATAGTGCCAGATGTCCTGAAAGATTTCTGGTAACTCCGAGATGTTCTGAAAATCCATTCAACATGGGTTATGTATAACCAAAAAGAAAGTGAATTAGCACCATAAACAACACTGCAAAATATTCTCCAAACAGTTTTTCAAGGAACCAATTCTTTTTAAAACCATAAATGCACTAATTGTAAGCAATAATACAACTGCTTATAGATTCATCTTATCTTTTCCCTAAAACATTTCTAATCTATGGTTGGTAAGTGTTAGCTAATAGGCCCTACAGTGCGAATATGAAAATTAAATAAAAACTAACTGGAGAGCTCTGTGAAGACTTCTCAGACTTTTTACTAATCCAGATGGCTTCTCCCCAAATTGAAGTTAGTAAGATTTCACTGAAGATTCCAATCATTTTGATGGTGCATCTACTCAACAGACATGTCTTTCTTCAGAAAATCAGTGATGTTTGGATGATTTCCACCTGATAGCCCCGCCCCACATGAGGCCAACTATTCCTCCTTCTCAGGCTAAAAATGCCAGTCTTCAAGGTCTGCCAGCCTGAAGTGGCTAAATCCACGCTGGAGGAGTTCACCGTCTGTTGGCTCTCTCCCTCCCGTGGTCAGCGTGTGCTTAGGGAAAGAAAACATGTATGTGCGTGTGTTTTCAAAACCAAAAGGGAATGAACCTTCAAATTAAATGCCCTTCAGAAACAAATTTACCCACTTGAGTTTTGCCCACTGCCTGGGGTGACTGAAAACCAAAACAGGATGTATTTCTAAAATTCGTGGCTGCCTTACCTGACTTTCTCATTATAAAGAGAGCAACCACCCACCTGTATCTTACTATTTTGCTCCAGAGGAAAAGCAATTAAAACTCAATTTGGGTCCCTTAAATCTCCAAGGTTAAAAGTCCTTCAAAATGCCTAAGAGTTCTAAGGGATCTCTGACAAATGTTTTGTACAATTTCTGTTTTTCCATGTTCTTCACAAGTGCCTCCACTGCACCAAATTGATTGTGTTCTTTCATCGTCTTCTAAGAATGACTGAGGGCTAGTGCATCCTTTAAGATTAATTCCTAGCACTGTTTGTTCAGAACTTTCTAACAAAAAGTATTTACTGAATCTGTGTAGCCTTCTCCGAGATAGATGTTATTGTCTTCACTTTATAGAAAAAAAAAAAGAAGTAGCAGAAGTAGTCGGTTTGCCCCAAAACAAAGAAAATCAGGGAACCACATACCCTTTCTGGTAAAAGATTGAAAAAATGCTGAAAAAGTCTTAGAATAAAAAGCACTTAAGATGTAGATTCTAGTTATAAGGCAGGATTCAGGACATACTCTGAGGTAGAAAAATAGATGATTTTCCCATCTTTTCTGATTTTTATTTATAATAATATTTTTTATTATTATAAAAATATTCCAGCTATTGTAAAAGCTTAGGAGAAGGCCTTCAGGCGATGACATGAAGAGGCTGGCAAATTCTGTCTGCAAAAAACTGCTAGAGCTTTCCGCAAGAAATCTGAATGCTTCTTGACTGGGATACTGCCATCACCACCTCCCCACCCCCAGCCCAGCCCAGCTCAGTCTACAAAACGGGCAGTTTTACCAGAGTGAGTTTGTCCATGAACACTATCAGAAAGATGCTGTCACCAACTAATTGCCTGGAGGAACTCAAGGCAGTTTAGGAAGCATTTAACTGTTTTTCAAATTGTTTTTCTCTTTGTGTTATGTTAAGAGATACAATCACCAACCACCCTGAAGCAGGCCAAGCCCCACTACAGCAGCAACCCCCATGGTCTTTGCTTCATTTTAATGCTAAGATCGCCTCTCCAGGAGGAGCTTAGGTCTTACTGCCATAACTTGCAGTGCATGTGGAAGCAGGATTTCCAACTGACCCTGCGCAAGAGAATGCACTCCTCTCCCTTTGGAATATTCATTCCCCATCTGAAATAAAAGGCCCCTGCTCTCCCATGTTCTGGGACAGCCACAACTTTGGAAATGATTCCATGCCGTCTCCTATTTGCTGCAAATATACCCTACTTTGTGTGACAACTACTTCTGGTGGAGAGTCTGATTTTAACTTGCCAGGAGGCAAACCCACTTTGGTTCTGTGGGTATGGTTCAACCCACTGAGGGTGAACCCCATGGAAAACAAACAGTGAAAAGCTGTAGTTTTGCCAGTCTGAAGTTGCAATCTAGTTAGGGATCCATAGTGGACCAGCCAGAAATTTAATCAGAGATCCTATAGGTGAGAGAGCCACAGAAGGAGTAGAAAAGCCTTGGCTGACCAGAAAACTGCACATCTGCAGGGAGACCCAGGAGCCTTGCAGAAAAGTAACGGCCAAAGCAGACATCAGAACTGGATGAACATTAAATGTGCTCCTCAACCACACATAGATGGGTAACAGAGGGTAGAAGCCATATGGATTTGAAGCATTTGAGAACAACCTTGACCCAAAACGGTGGGCTATGCAGACCCAAGGGTGACCCTTAGGAAGCCAAGCTAAAAATAAAAGTCAGAATCAAAGAAACTAAGCAGACACCTCAATGGTCACTTCACACAGGGGACACAGATTCTGCAGTTTGATAACTCCAAGCAAGTTATTAAACAGCAAAAACTCAGAAACGTAGATAAGGATCAATATTTACTATAACATATTATTTAAAATGTTCAGTTTTCAACAAAAATATTAAAAGATGTATAAAGTATCAGGCTAGTATGACTCAGAAATAAAAGCAGTCGATAGATACTGACTCAGTGGGCCCAGACATGAATTTAGCAAAGACTTCAATACAGTTGTTATAAATATGTTCAAATAGTTAAAAGCAACTATGTTCAATGAATGAAAAAAAATGTGATAATGATTTAACAGATAGGGTATCTTAATAGATAAACAGAGGCTATAGAAAGGAAATTGTAGCATCTATTATTTTTATTTTAAGACTTAAAATGCCATTGATAGTCTACTTACTTTGCTTTCTTGCTTATCTTATTTTTGTGCACACAAAATAGAACTTATAAAAGGTCCTCTGAAACCTATTTTCCAAATAACTTGTTTGTTTCAACCACAAATTTTTTGCGGTGTAAACTTTCAGGAGCATATAATCCTTACGGTTGAGGTGGAAAGGCAAGATTCCAAAATTCTATTTGAAAATTGCAACTATTGTACAAGGAAGCAGTTCTCAGGCTTCCAAAAACCCCTAACTCATGATGTCACTAATGTTGTATTAAGAATACATGTTGTCCAAAGTAGAAATGCATTCTGAAAACCAACGCACGACACTAAGGGTACAACTAACACAGTCCCTAAAATGGAAGTAGGCAGCCACCCCTTTACTTTATAAAGGACACCAAGGTCCAGAAAGTGTAAATAACATATTCGAGTTCTCACAAAGATGAGAAAAACCAAAACTGGAAAATTTCCTGATTTCCAATCCAATGCTTCTAAGCTTATTCTGGAAACTCAGGATTTAGAAACTTTGGGATGAGAAACACATTCAAGTGATTTATGTTGTTGTTTTAGATTATCAAAAACCCAATTACATTATGATTAATATTATGATAAGTGTTCAGACCTCAAAGGTTTTTTTTAAGTTAATATTTATTGAGTCAAGCACTATTCTATAACATTTTATGTGTATTAGCATATTTAATAGTTTCATGAGGTGTTTGTCTCAGTCATTAATCAGAAAACTAAGGCTCAGAGATGTTAAATTATTTATACAATGGTAGAAATAGCAGAAGAGTGGAATTATATTAATCACAACTAATTATCTTGAGCATTTACTATGTGTCAGATATTCTTCTAGGCACTTTATGCATATTAATATATTTAATTCTCATAACAAACCTGTGAGGTAGTTACTCTTAGTTTTTGCATTTTACAGATGAGAAAATGAAAGAAGAGAAGTTGAGTAATCTTCCCAAGGTTACACAGCTAAGCAGTGGTGGCAGGATTTGAACCCAAGCAGAATTTAAACCCAGTCAATATGGAGTTGAGTTACATAGACATGCTCTTATCTACTATTCTCACGTTACTAAGTCAGACTTTTTTTTTTTTTAAAGATTGGCACCTGAGCTAACATCTGTTGCCAATCTTCTTTTGTTTTTCTTTCTTATTCTCGCCAAAGCCCCAGTACGGAGTTATATATTCTAGTTGTGAATGCCTCTGGTTGTGCCATTTGGGATGCCACCTCAGCATGGCTTGATGAGCGGTGCCATGTCCATGCCCAGGATCCGAAAAGGGAAAACCCTGGACCGTGGATGCAGAGAGCACACACTTAACCACTGGACCATGGGGCAGCCCCTAAGCCAGGCTTTTAAATCACTACATTGAAAGGCCTATCATATCCCAGTATTCTTCTACTGGTTGTTGGCTCTCCCACGGACCCTAAAAAACAGCTATGAATTAAGTAGTTTATGAATTAAGTAGTTTGGAATAGAATTAATGTTTTAATATTGGCCGCAATGATAAAATATCTTCCTGCTCTGAATTCCCCTAGCATCAGTGTCTATTATATTCTTTTGAAACAATTATTCCTGACTTATTAACATAGACAAATCTGGGATTCATTTCCATTTCCAGTATGTCATGGCTCTGTGTTCAATCTATAAATTACTGAAGCACCAATTTGCAGTAATTATATTAAGAGAGAGAGAAAATATTTTCAGGATGGTTTGATTATTTACAAATATATCTTAAGCTCAAGAAAAATGAGATTGCATTGTAAAAAAAAACTTTATATTTTCTATGGGTGTAACAGTAGTATTGAGGTATATTTGAATATGATTTTTAAAGTTAAACTGTGAAAGGAAACGAATCAGGGCAATATGAGTAATCTTACTTACTATATTTCAAGTTATATTTCCATAACACCCTTGCCTCTAAAATTATTTTGGAGAATTGCTAAAAACAACTGGTAGTAAAAGAATGACTTCTTGGCAATCAATTTGAATTTGAAGCAGGAGAATAATTTTCAAATATTGTTAAGATACATTTTCTTACTAATTTTGTGGATCTCAATCATTTACAACATATGTCAAATGGTCTTTTACAGTATTTTATTCTTTTCTATTATAACTTTTCTATTCTGGTCTGTCTGTATTTTTCCTAGGAATTCATATTTTTTTCTTCTTTGTAGTTTTTCAGTTCAGGAAGTCTTCTCTTTTAATTTCTTATTTATATTTTTACTGCTTAGTATTTCTTTCCTTTGTAATTGTATCTTTCCTCCCTTCAATTCTCACTTCTTACCCAAAATACTTCATCTCTCTTTCTAAGAGTTTTATCACTCCTTAGTTATTTAAACTTTTCGTATAGCAACTAACATTGTCTACTGTGTTAATTTAAAAGCTGTTTGCACACATACAATCTCATTCATTCTCATAACAACACTGTGAGATATGTGTTACTATTTCCATTTAATAATAAGGTAAATTACACTCTTCAAAGTGAATTGAGTTGCCCAGAATCATTAAGCTGTAGGTGACAGAAGTAGATTTTTAACCCAGATATCTTAACTCTAAGTCACACTCTTTCTACTACACCATGATGGCGGAGAAAAGGAGTTGCTTATTTACTTGATTAAACATGAAGCTAAATGTTTAATGACAACTTACTATGTGCTCTGGGCTTTTAAGAAAGTGAGAGATCCATTATTCAATTTAATAGTTATTAAAAACCTACTAAACAAAGCTGTAAAATGCACAGAGCTTGGGGCCAAAAGAGAAATTAAGAAATTAAAATCTACACGCCCTCTCTTAAAGAGATCACAGACTAAATGGTAAAGTCAGATATGCATGCATGGAAAGAAATGCCTGATATTAAATAAGTGGAGAGTGATACCTTTAGATAATTAATGCCATGGGAATTTCATGAAAGAAGAGATTACTTTGAGCTGGAAGACGGAAGAGAATATAACATAGGTGGATGGATCTGGATGGACCCAAAATGGCAGTGGTTTGCAGAAAAGTAGAAAGCATGGGGAAGACATAGACAGCACAGAGAAGACGTAGACATAAGAATTGGAATGGACAAAGATAACAGAGTAAAGGTCAAAGACAAGTCAAGGGAGTTTTAAAGATCCATGAAAACATAAGTAATGGTTAATACTGGGATGGGAACATAAAAATACTAGTGAGTGCTAAGTTATTAGAGGAACTATAGATCAACATGGAAGACTGCAGATGCAAAATGCACCAACTACCTCAAGCACATACAACAGCTAGCCAAAGTGCAGCAAAACTGTTTCTAATAAAATAGACAAACTTGTAGACAAAAGAGAAGAAATTTTAGATGTCAGAAATGAAGAGAAATTTCTAGCACCATATTTGAGGCTAGGGAGCGGGGATGGTTGTAAAATCTGAAAGAGATCTAGGCCACAATCATTGTGCAGGGCACGGACTTGGAACCGGTAATCTGAATAATGCTGAGAAGCAGAGAGCAGCAGTACCATTAACAGGTACCAGACATACTCCACCAGCAATACAGGAATTTAGCTCATCTCCACAACAGCAAGTTATGAGTGGAGACAGAGTCACCCAGGAGAAATCAGAGCTCCAAATCTGAGTCAGATGCATCTGTGGAGCCCAAATTCATGCTATATATACGCTACAGAAACAGCAGACTGAGAAAATAATATAGAAACTGGTCCTGAACAACTAAAATCCTTCCTAGATTGGGAAGGAGTTTGATATAATTGAGAAGAAGCAAGAAGGTAAAGGATGGAATAGAATCCATAAAACAAGACCAGGACATCATTGAAAAAAATATATTGATTTGGAAAAAATATGGAAATGTCCAAGATTTAAGAAAGATACACCTCCTTATCTAAAAAAGGTATACCAAAGCCAGGAGGGTAATATAAAAAAATCTACTTTTAGACATATCAAGCAATGTAATTCTCTTGAATCCTGGAAAATTCTTTGCCATTATCTCTCTGCTCATTCTCAGTTTTATCAACTTCATCAAATTTAGTAGAAATACACTGGAGGGACTGATCCCATGGCTGAGTGGTTAAGTTCGCATGCTCCACTTCAGCGGCCCAGGGTTTCATGGGTTTGAATCCTGGGTGTGGCCCAGCTCTGCTCATCAGGCCATGCTGAGGCAGCGTCCCACATAGGAGAACCAGAAGGATCTACAACTAGAATGTGCCACTATGTACTGGGGGGCTTTGGGGAAAAGAGGAAGAAAAAAAGGAAAAGAAGATTGGCAACAGATGTTACCTCGGGTGCCAATTTTTTTTTTTAAGAGGAAATACACTGGAGCTAATCCTATATGAAATATATTTTAAGTTTTTCCTTCATAAACTATATTCTGGGTCATAGCATCAGTTTTATCTTCTAATTGACTATTTATTCAGATGTATTTAGTTGACCTTTCAACTTAACTATTTTATATGTGTGTGTGTGTATATATATATATATATATATTTCTTTTTTAGTAAGGAAGATTGGCCCTGAGCTAACATCTGTTGCCAATCTTACTCTTTTTCTTTGAGGAAGATTGTCACTGATCTGACATCTGTGCCAGTCCTCCCCTGTTTTGTAAGTGGGATGCTGCCACAGCATGGCCTGATAAGTGGTATATAGGTCTGCACCTGGGATCTGAACATTTGAACCCCATGCTGCCGAAGCAGAGTGTGCAAACTTAACCACTATGAAACCGGACCAGCTCCTATGTAGTATATTTTATGTTTTTACAATTCAATTACAATATATTTTAAATTTTTTTTCCAATTCAAGAATACAGTAAAAGAAAGAGATTTTAAGATAGAGATTTTTTTGAAGATTGACCCTAAGCTAACTCCTGTTTCCAATATTCCTCTCTCTTTTTTTTTCCTCCCCGAAGTCCCAGTACAAAGTTGTATATCTTAGTTGTAGTCTTTCTAGTTCTTCTAGATGGGACACCACCACAGCATGGCTTGATAAGCAGAGTGTAGGTCTGTGCCCAGGATCCGAACCAGTGAACCCTCCGCCACTGAAGTGGGGTGCATGAACTTAACCACCATGCCACCTGGCTGGCCCTGAGATAGACAGAGATTTTTAAAAGTTGACTGGCAAAGACCCTTGCTGAATGACAACTGAAGCATGTAATTCAACAGAAAGAAATTGAACCCAGAGGAAAGAGTAAGAAACATTCATGAGCAAATGAATTAGGAAAATAAAAAGATAAATGAGAACTAGGTAAGAGCAGGGAATCATCTCATTTGCTAGTATGTCACCAGAACCAAGAACGGCTCAGTAGTATGTGAGGTACAGTAAATATTTGTTGTTAAATTAAACAAAGTAAGTATTGAATTACATAAATAACTGTAAAGTAAGGTGCAGTAAGAATAACACAAAAGATGGCAGGTTCGGAGGGAGGTTAAAGCACTCAGGTACCTAAGCTTGTTAAAAGGAAGGATAGAAATATTGATCCCCTTTAGCCATTCTTGAAAAATAATAAAGTTGTGTGCATTTAAGTATTTTAAATACTAAGGGAAGGCCATTAAAATGAATGAAATAGTATAACTTTGAAACCAGAAGAAACAAATGAAATGAAGAAAACTCCATTAATTCAATATACACAGAGAAAGGAGAAGAGGACAGAGTCAATAGGTAGATAAAAATAACAAGATCAAAACAAGTCTAAATATATCAGTATTCATAATAAATAGAAAATGAGTCAGTATGTGGGTGAGGAGGAGCATTTGAGGAGGATTTCCTTAGAAAAGTAGTGCTGAGATTCCCAAATCCTCCTCCCCAAGTGTGTGTGTGTGGGTGGAGGGGGTGAAATGGGGAATGCTTGCCCGCATTTCCTTTCACCAGAGGGATTTGGCATCATGGACAGAGGCACAACTCCTTCCTGGGACATCCCCGAGTTTCGATTAGGGATAACGAACTGTGGTGATGGAGGCAGGAATGTGCTGTTATCCCAGGATTGGACCACCCTTCCACAGTTTGTACAGGTCTAAGTTTTATGAATATTTCTTGGGAACCAGATTTGGACCACATGGACAGAGAGCAGGGCTAGAAATCCTATCCTAGAAAACCGCCTTGGAAGAGAAAGAATGAGGGGGTTCAACAGCATGAGCTCCGTGGCCCCGACCAGCAGTGAAGCAGAGGCTGTGGGAGGACCCCTGCACCTGGGGAAAGGAATGCACTGCTTAATGCTTGAGAGGTACAGGTGAGAGATCCGGAATGTCAGATCTCACAAGAGTGTCAGCTTTAACCGTCTTCCAGATGCAGAGAGCACCAAGCCACCAGCTAAGGAAGAGCTGCCCTATGTCATTCTTCCTTCCCCACTGACTGCCCCCATTCAATGCTGGCAGTCCAAACCAGAAAGCTAGCAAAGACAAAGTAGATATGTTTTAATAAAAAATTTGTGTATAAGTAGTGGAAAAAACAGACTTTTGTCTAAAAAGCATTACTGGGGATAAAGAAGGATATTAATATTGGTAAAGGGAACAAAACGCTAAGAAGATATACTCATTGTGAACTTTTAGCAATTAACAATATGATGTTGAAATACATCAGATAAACTTAATAGCATTACAAGGACAATCTGAAAAATAAAGAATCTCCCTAAATCTTTCTTAGAATCAAAAAGCAAAAAACAAGTACAGAGAAGGATTGAAAAATATGTTCATCTATCAATCTAAGAGTTGTATGTGGGATTTTGTGTCCTGAAAAATAAAGGATTCTTTTTAAGAGTTGAATATTTATAAAAAATTGAAGAAATGCCAACATACAAAGGATGTTTACAAAAACCCAGAGCTAATATGCAGACCATATATTCATAATAATATCATTAATAAATGATAGCAAATAAATTTTTTTCTATATTACCCTTAAAAAATTCTAAATGAGTTATGGGTTAAAAGTAATTAGGTTAGAATTGTCAAACATCTAGAGATGTAAAATACCAGAAATAGTACAAATTAAAACGAATGGGATACATCTAAACTATTATTTAAAAGGAGATGTATGGCCTTAAATAAAAATATTAGGGGAAAAGGGAAAAATAATAAACCAGCATTAAATTCAAGAGACTAGATAAGAAAAACTCAGTGAATTAAATGAAAGTGGTAGAAAGAAAATAGCAGAGTGGAAATTAATGAAGTATAAAGTAAAGTAATACTAGAGATAATTTTTTATGCTTAATCTTTGAAAAGATTAATAAAATAAATCTCTAGAAAGACTGATTAAAGGAAAAAAGATAAGAGCAAATAAATATTACAAAGGAAAAAGAGAACATAGTTACAGATAAAGCCATGACTTAAAAAAATAAGGCGATTCTACAACCAGCTTCATGCCAATAACTTTGAATTCTTAGATGAAAGAAGTCAGAAAGGCTTTTCAATTTATTTTTGACACTAGTACAAACCTGGTATTCCAAGAGGAATTAAATGTCAGCTTTATATAGGTGCAAAAATCTTAAATAAAATGTTGTCAAATCAAAATCAGAAATGTTAATAATAAATCATAACCAAGAGGGTTTTTCAAATAAGGCAAAGATGATTCTAAATCAGAAAACCCATTAATCTACGATAATACACAAACGCATTAAGAAAGAAAAATCCTACGACTTTGTACACGTTTGCTATATCACACTTAATAAAATTACTCATTTGTGATTAAACAGCAAAAAAACCTTAATCAACTTAAGAACAGAAACACTAAGAATAAACCTTGCATTTAACGGTGAAACTTTAGAAGTGTTCCCAATAAAGTCAGGAAGGATTCTTGGAGGAACTAATTAGACCAAAGAAAGGAAAAAAAAAATAAGAAAACTGGACTTAACGCAGAAATAAAGGAGCATTTCCTTTTCTCAATAGCTCTGTGAGTGGGCAGCCCACGTTCAATCCACGTACAGACTTTCTATTGATGGCAATGGGATTAGCGTGAGGTTTAAGTACAAAGCAAGCAATTGCGATCTACCCTTTGTTTAAAAGATTTCCTATGCAAGATGTTAAAGAGGGGCAGGAGCTCTGTCATCCTGTTTGAGAGCCAAGCCCTCATGCTTAAAACCTTATGAACTCTTTGGGTGATCAAACTTGGGGCACTAATAAGTCAGGCAGGATAACATAAGTCCTAAACATAAAAGTTTTTCAATTTTAAAAGCTTTCTTATGGTCATTAAACATTTCAGACAAATGCTCATTATGAACTAATTGGTAGCAAATGTTAATTTGAAAACTTAAGCTGGCTTTCAGTTGTAGTGGTTTGGTTTTGAGACTTAAAAACCAAAATAATGAGAAAATTGTGTGAGCATCTTTCCATGCTTAAAAATTTCAATCAGCAAAATCTATTGTTCTTTAGATGCCAACTCTGAATAAAGTAGCCTTTCTAATCCCAGACTTAGGGAAGACTGAATTCTTTATGTCATGAAGATCATTTCTTCTGAGGTGTCTCCTTCTTTTTCCCAATGTTATTCTCTTGATGTGTTGGGACATGTTTGAGAAATTCTCCTTAAGTTTTGAAATCTTGAGGATTAGAAACATTTTCTTTAGAGATGTCTACCCATTCTTAGGATTCCTTTGCTTTTTTCTGTCGTTCTATAGGAACAAAATTTATGGAGCATCATGATAAGAACTAATCTAAGGATCTCAGTAATTTTCTTCTTATCTATAACTCAGGTTGCATGATTTTTTTCTTTCATTGACTCTACATTTGCTCTTCTTGCATAACAGTGCTCTCACCTTTTGTCAGGTGGGAGGGGAGAAGGATACAAGCACCAAATCTGTCTAATCACACACATACTTTTTTTTTTGCCCACACAAGGTTTTCTGTTTGCCACTTCCACGCTTTTCTCCGAGCTTTTTCTCTGCTACTCTAGTCTTATCATTTTCTTTAAATCTTGGCTTAAAACACATCTTCATAAAGTCCAACTTTTATTAGCTTTATTTAAGTTGATTACTATTCCATATTCCTCAATTTAAAATCTAATTTATGGATTTTGATTTTGGAGTCATTGTCATAAATATTGGTTGAATAAACACAATTTACTTCTGTCTATTCTATCATACCTCAAGCTTGATGCATAAATTATGCTTTCTTTCCCTCTTTTACTCCCTCTTTTCTTTCTCTCATTTTTCTTCCTTCTGCCCTCTCTCTCTTCCTTCTTTCCTTTCTTCCTCACTTTCTTTCTTTTTGTGCCCCTCCTTGTTTCTCTTCTTTCTATACAGTCTTATTTTATTTCCAGAAGCAAAAGTTCTTTAAAAACATTTGTCCAACTATAAATCAATTTTTATTTGGAGATATTATAAAATTGATTAGATTACATATGAAAGTTGGTCATAAAGTATTCAGAGGCATTATAGGAAAAAGAAAAGAGCTTCTACCTGGTCTGTCTCACAGTTTAGTTTTTATGATGTGTATGTTTGTGTTTGTATCTAGGTGAACAGTATAGTGTGCTGGTTAAACCACAGACTCTGATCCCATACCATGAGCGTTCAAATCCCGACATAGCTACTTACTGGATGGGAAGTGTAGGGTCAGGACAGTGGCCCCATAATGGCAGTCTCATTATAGCAGCAGGACCCCCAAGGAAGAGGCAACCCCAGCAGACTCCCACTTACCTCTCATTATACTGAACTATGTTATAAACTCACTTGTAGCTGCAAGGAAGGTCAGGAACTCCTGTTATCTGTTCTACAAATTTTAAAGCAGAGGTAACAAAGAATAATTGGATTGGAATGGACTTTAAGTCAGCCAACCTGCAGCCTCTGCCACTCTGCCAAGGCCCACAATGACAGATGGTGTTGGAATGGAGTTAGAAGTCATCACCAACACTTCAAGATGAAGGGAAATGTTTGTTTCTTTACCTCCCCCACATCATAATGTGACCATATTAGTATCTCTAGTTGATTCATTGAATGAAGAATTGAATCTTTTAACCTCCTCATCCAATCAAATCTCCAAGTTGTTAGCCTTGTGGCCTTCTTTTCTGCCTTCTCCCATGTACCTAACTATGTGCAGAACTCTCATTTTTAATTTGACATACATGAATTTAAGCTTGTATGTGTATACCCATGATTCTGTGAGAGTATCTGTGGAGATGTTTGTATAAAAGCGTGAAGAACAAGAGCAAGGATGTGGATACACGTATAAACCTGTGTTCATTTGTATTCAGTCCTTCAGTAAGTCCCTTAAGGAAAAGCTATTGTTATCAAAGAAAAATGAAAACATAATACTTCTCTCCATATTCTCTTCTCCTCCCTTTTTATAAACCTTTCTCTGAGAAACTTCCATTTCTAATCATTTTCTCCTTTGTTTCTTCCCCGATCTTTTCTTGATGTTGATGTCTCCTTAGCCACCAGTAAAAGACTTACAGGAGGAGTCATTGAGTTTGGAAATGCTGTGAATCAGTAAAATATCTCCTTCAAAATTTTTCCTTAAACTAGGAATCCACAAATAGTTTATTATCATGCTGCCAAGTCCCACTATAGCTTCTTTATCCCACTTGTTTTACAAATAAATATTTCATCTATTCCTCCGACAAGCCTATTTAAAGAGTGGTTGCCCTCATTGATTGACCACAAAAAGTCATAAATGTTTATGCTGGAAGGTTACAGATCATTAAGAAACTCTCAGCGTATATAAATGATGTGATTTTGTTCTTGTGACTGTTTTTCCATGGTACTTGTCTGTGTTGAATTTAACTGCTATTGTGTTGATCAATTATTCTTTTTTGTTTTCCTCTGGGATTTCTTCCCTTTCCTTTTGTTAGGCTAAATAGTTTGTCATCAACAAATTCTCCCCTGCTACTCTTGTTCTTAATATATTTGTCATATCTGATCCCAATTATTCCCATAGGAACGTCATTATAACATCTTTCTATACTCAGAATTAGCCATTCATCTTCACTCTCATTCCTTATTTCATAACAAGTACAAAATCTATAATTTGACCTCTGTTTTTGCACCTGTGGCTACCAACCACCATTCAAATATCTCTTCTAAGGAAATAATATAAACCACCCTTTCAACATTACAGTAAACTCTATTCATGAATATTCAGTAGTCACCATTATTTATCTTTCTTAAAAAATTCTATCACCTCGTAGAATCATGAAAGGAAAAAGGATTCCTCTGTTGTCATCTAGTCCACGTTCTTATCTCTGGGATTGAACTATCCCAGAGTGATTAATTCTCATATGCTTTTAATAAAGAACAAAGAAATAAATTCACTTTCAGTTCCTATCTTTGTCTTTGGATTCCAAGACTCTGGAAGGGTGTGGCAGTGAGGAGTACTATGTAGCATCCTACAGCTTTTGGTGTTAGGGTGCTGAAGTTGGAACACTGGACAATATAAACATGATTCTGACGTACAAAAAGCTTTCTAGGTTTCCTAAAAATGAATGCTATTGGCAATAACATCAATTCTCCTCTATAAATAACATCATCAACAATAGTTGAAAGCTAGGTTATTCTATTGAGTCAATCAACCAACCCAACTGATTTATATAAACCAATAATTATTTTACCTGTTTCATTATATTTTTACATTTTCTATCAGTTTTATTCTCATTTTGTTCTTTCAATGTCCCAGGTTGGTTGGTTTTGTCTCCGCTGACACCATCAATTGGTAAACACCACCATTTGTAGATAAAAAGGAGTTATATATAGAGATTAAGTTCTGAAGTCCTCACGTAAGGCAAAAATCTTTGAGAGGCAAATTTGCTGCAAACCTGTTATGAGAATACCACATTGAAGATGCTCTGCCGTCTCTTAATCAATCCATCTCATCCTGTTTTTCTACCAATATTGAAAGGATGGTTAGTTTTGTTTTGGTTTAGCTGAACATCTAAGTAGGTTACTTGTGCTTGAAAGCCAAGGGCCATGATGCACAAAAATTATAAAAATAACTTATAACACTGGAATCATATAGCATGGCAAGATTCTCAGTTTACAAAACCATATGAAACCAAAACTGATTGGGAGATCAGCAAAGCCATGTATCTCCTGATGTTTATTGCTGGATGTTTATACGTATTCTCTTTGAGTGGAATGTCAGGCAGAATTTCACACACTATTTAAATAATAAAATTATTATTATTACTATTATTATTTTGGCTGAGTTCAAACTGAATTCAAGTAGGTTAAATGCACATATAGAGCATCTTCACCATACCTCACTGAAATTGTCCCAGCTAAGTCACCAAGGGATTATTTTCAGTTACCGGAACTCTCTGCTACGGTTGATACTACTGACTACCTTCTCTTTCTATTAACACTATCCTTCCTTGGTTTCTAAGACATCATTTTTTTCTGATTCATCTGCTGCCTCTGTGTTACTTGTACCGGGTCATTATGGGTTTCTTTTCCCAAAACCAGCTCTTACATATTGCTCTTTCCTTGATTCTTTTCTTCTTTACTTCTCTTACTTGCTCACAGTGTCAGTTACCATCTTGCTTATCCTGCTTTCCAAATCTCCAACCTGAGCTTTTGACTCATGTGTTTTATTGTTCACTTAAAATGTCCACCTGGATGTCCCACGGACATCTTAAAACTAAGGTCATGATCTCTGCCTAAACCTGCTTCTACAACATTCCTGTCTCTATTAATAATTCTACAGTTTTTTCAATTTCTAAATCCAGAAAATTCAGTCATTCCAGCTTCCTTTTCTGTCATCAAACCTATATAAAATTTATCTCTACATTCCGTCAATGCCACTTCTTGAATATTTCTAAAGCCTATTCCCCTCTCTGTGGCTACTGCCTTGGTTCAAGCCAGCATTGTTTCTTTCTTGGATTATGACAAGGGATTCTCACTGGTCTCCCTGATGCCAGTTATTTTCCTGGAATGCCAACTGCAATAATGCTACCAGGATAATCTTTAGAAAATGTCTAATATAATGAATTGTTATGGGTTAAATTGTGTCCAAAAATCATATGTTGAAGTTCTAACCCCTAGTACCTCAGATTGTGACCTTATTTGGAAATAACGTCATGGCAAATGTAATTCGTTAAGATGAGCTCATACTGAAGTAGGGTGGGTTCTGGTGTTCTTATTAAATGGAGAAATTTGGACACAGTCAAGCACACAGGGAGAATACCATGTGAACATGAAGGCAAGGATTGGGGTGAAACATCTACAGCCAAAGAAAGCCAAAAATTGCTAGCAAACCACCAGAAACTAGAGGAAGGCATGGCACGGATTCAACCTCACAGACCTGAGAAGGAACCAACACTGGATCTCAGATTTCTAGACTCCAGAACTGTGAGACAACAAATTTCTGTTGTTTAATCCACTCAGCTCATGGTACTTTCTTGGGGCAGCTCTGGCATACTAATACAACAATCATATAATATCTCCATACTCTAGATTGTCCAAGGGAGCACACTGTCTACAGTGGCAAGCATCTTACTATAAGATATGACCTAATATGATCTTGGTTGTATTTACCCCTTCACTTTTGTTTCTCATTGCTTTACTGTTTACCACCCTTCATTTCTCTCATTGTGACATGTTCTTATGTATTTTTGTGCTTGGTGGCCTTCTGCCTGATGCTTTTCCATTATCATTCACTGAGTAATTTCAACCTTCCCATGATGACACATCCATGGTGTCTCACTCTCTCTTTAATTACTTTAAGGCAGAGTTAGATTTCCATAATTTCTGTTCCCTTGGATTTTTCTCCCTTGTCTTTCCTGGTGCTTACCAGGACACTTTTCAACCTTCATTGACTCTCCCTGCCCACCCACTCATCCCCCACACATTGAATTCTTTAAGGGAAGAGATGTTGACATGTTCATCTGGCACAGTGGAAGCTAAACAAATATTTTGAATAGATAAGTGAGCCCAGACATTCTTCAACCCTCTCTCTACCCTTTCTCTTTCTCATTAGGGTGCCTAGATGCTGTAGGCATCCGTTTCTAGTTATTCTACTTTATAGTTAAAAGGCTAAATTTTTTGTTATTATTTAAGTTTTAATCAGATGATATGTTGTCTTCAAAGTTGATGTTTATTTACAAGCTAGGGAAAGAACATGTTATAAACATATTTTTAAAGTCCTGTTGGCCAGGCTTCATAAATTAGTTAACATTCAGTGCAAAAAGCCATTAGGCAAGAGAGTAAAGTAAAATGGTTTTATCCTATCAAATGTCTTTCCAACTCAGACCTTTGGTTTAGAGCCTAATACCAAACTGTACCTCGCAGCAGTAGGTGATACTTGAAGTTTAAAATGAAATTCAATAATCACACAATGTTCTTGGCTAGAAGTGCATTCTCGTAGAAGAAATATTGTCAAATGGAAGGAGAAAGAAAGACAAATTATCCAATACAGCATTGCATTTGATATTTGTTTAGCAAATATTTGCTTTAGCAAATATAAGTGTGACAGTTAATGGACACAATTCTGGACATAGGTAATAACATTTTTCCTTAGAAAGAAATTTAATATTATCATAATTTCACTTGCCAAATTTTTCTGCATTGAATAGCTCACTGCTTGTATTGAATTTTAATGTTCCACTCAGTGTTCAGCCAGGATGATAGAATTTTGTCAGAAAGGAGAACACAGCTTATCTATTTAAAATCCTCATTTTTAGATTAGATTGCTAAGACCCAGATAGGCTAAATCGGTTCACGTTCATGTTTCTATTTGGCGGATGGAGAAAGACTAGAACCAGATCTTCTGACTTCTGTGAAGTATTCTTTCTATTCTGCTATATTGAATAAAAAATCCAATAACAGCAAAATTTAGGAATAAATATGCTCTACCCTTGTATCACATAAAGGACATCAGTATACCATAAACTATTTATTTTACATAAAAATGTAACTCCCATGTCATACATTTTACTAATCTAAGTTTATATTAGCCATAATAAACTGCGAACATGGATTTGAGAATTACGTTTTGGTTGGTTCATGTCTCTAAAAAGTTATTTAAAGTAGTTTGAACTATAGTATTTTCCTCTCAATTAGCATCCATATCTAAAGTACATGCTGCAAAACCATTTCACTGACCATCCTTTTATCAAACAGTCATTGCGGAATATAAATATCTGGAGGAATCGTTAAAATTTTATGTAAGAGAGTTCAAAGATCCGCATTACTGCGAGGTCTAAAGATTGTTGCCATTTTCTGTTTCTCTGTTGCTTGTAATCTCAAATATGAACTTGTTTATTCTCAAAATTTTGTTGAAGTCAGAAAGATTTGCATCCCCCACATCTGGAAGAGTACTTCACATATAGTAGATGGGCAATAAATATTTGTGTGGTTGAAAAGGTTAACACTGAGAAAAACACATCGGATCCTTTTCAGATTTAGGCAAAGCATAAATTATAAACACACTATTACGTAAAAGCTGTTGGGAATTACTATAGAGATCTCTCTGCCAGTGATTGCACACTTTGGCTCCCCATAGTAATAATGCATACCAATTATTATATTTGGGGTATCTGTTCTAAGAAAGATGTTACAGTTTTGCCCCCTATAGTACTTCACACTATGGCCCGTCAAATAATTCACCACTCAAAGTTGACTTTCCCTTTTGTCATTGGATTAATATAATTCCCATAGACAATATCTTTTAAGAAAGAAATGTTCAAAATAGTATTGTAGTTGGAGCTAGGATTCCTGGATTCTGGTTCCAACTTTGTCAGCAGTAAACTACATACCTATAACAAGTTTATTGAACAATCTATACTCTGTGGGGTATAATCAATATAATTTTTTTCCAAGCTCTGCCTAGCTCTCCATTCCACATTGATTAATGCTATTTTGGCAAGACCTCTTGGTTTCCTAGGTTTTTATGTGATATGATATGAAGAATCTCATTTTGGTCTCTGAGATTGATTTTTATATTACAAAATTTGGTCCAATCCACTTTAAATGTCAATTCTCATCTCACATCCAAATAAAAGTCTCTACTTGCCTTCCAAGGTCAGGCCTGAACCATGCCACAGAGGAAAGGAGCAAGGTATCGTCTTTTGCTCTTTTATTCTTTCTAAGATCTTTCATTCTTTTTGTCTGACTCACTCCTCTGCCTCTAGATATGTCTTTCTTCACTTGTGTTCTAGGGAAGGAAAAAATTTTGGAGAAAAACCCCAAAAGTCATATATTTATTTTCTTGACAAGCAGCCATAGGGGACTCCTCTGGGCAGGCATTCAAATTCATGCTCTTTTGTGGGATACACTTGTGGATTCTTTAGAGGCCTTTATAGAAAATGCCCATGCCAGTCACTCACCGATGCCCTTTCTGGGTGACTATATCTGTCATATTTTGTTACATTGTGTGGTGGCAACAACCAATCCCATATCTTAGTGGCTTACAATAACAAAAGCTTATATCTAATTCACATTACGTGCCTTCTGCTGGTTAACATCATCTTTTCTCTCAGCTTCTTCACTCTGGGACTGATAAGAAAGAAGCAGCTCTTATCTGGGACCTGCTGCTGTCATTACAGAAGAAATACAAGAGATGACTCAAAGTTTTAACTGAGAAGTGTTATATGCCACTTCTGCTCACATTCCGTTAGCGAAGCAAATGACAGAGAGAGGCCTGGAGTCAACAAGGTGGGAAGTATGATCCTTGCAGAGGTAGAAAAAGAAATATTTTGAACAAATAAAATCAATTTCCACCATTACCCCTTGCACCTGATCCCATTCCTCCTCAGCTCCAGGAAACACACTCCATAGCCTCCAACCACTGATTGAGGTGAATTCACACTGTCTTAGGCAGAGTATTTTCAAGATGGCTCCAACATGGGTACCTTTTATTGCATCTACTTATCCCCTAATATCTGTTCACGACATCTATTTCACCCTTGGAGTCTGTTCATGACAACTACTTGGCCCTGGAGTCATCCATTATTTTCATGCCAAACAATGGGAAGGCGTACTGTTTTTCTGCTGCCATCTCTTCTCACCTTGTTATTGGGAGCTGGTTTAAACTGATTCACACAATTAAAATTATCCAGGAATGAGCTGGGACCAGCATATATGTTCTGCCTGCCCTTGAACTCAAGGTATCAATTTCTCCAAAGTGTTTTCTTATCATGATCCACTCTGGTGCACCAGGAGGTAGGCCTAACAGTTTCTGATGCTCAGTAAATTTCCAACAAGGGAAGGAGATGCCAGTGTTCCCTTGTTGAAGAAACCCTTGGTTTACTATTAGGGATTCTCTTGCATTTTTTCCTGTGTGAGCAGGGGAGCAGCCACTCTCCTTTCCTTAAAGAAGAGAGAAGGTGAACTACCGTCACAGTTTCCACTGGGCTGAAAACTCATGAAATATGTTCATCCATTCTTCACCAAGCTCCAGCACTAGACAGCCTGAGAGTCATCTTGAGGATGCTAGTTGAAGGACCCAGTTGACTACCGCTTCTTTAGCCCTGGAGGTGATGTCTGGCACCTCCTTGAAACTCCTTAGAATATGGAGATTCCCAACGCCTATTATCCATAACTCTCGAAATTTAGCTAAAATCCAGAGACAAACACACACACAAACACATCCTTCAATATCCTTTTTATATAACCATGGACAAGTAGATTAACCTATATAGGGCTTGGTTCTCTCAGGTGGGAAAGAGCACTGTTACCCATAGAGTACCTAACTAAGTAGTATCTAGTTAACTAAGTAGTATCAAAACCAATAGGAAAGTGGAGAGACACTTTGAACAAGAGATGGGGCACTTTGATCCTGGACTTACTTGAATACTAGTAATTAAGGGTAGAACTTCTTTTGTAAAGCACAAAACACATTTTTTTGAACCACTGAACTTTTGCCTTTAGCTTAGAATGGCATTTCTGATGCCCCCAACGATTTCAATCAAACATGTAGATCCCCTTTAGGCCAGTTTTAAAGCACTTCCAATTTTATGAAAACCACGATGCTTAAACTTCAGAATTTCTCATCTTCAACTAGTCCTTTCACATCATAAGAAATCCACTTCATTTAAAATAAAGAAAAGATTTTAAATTAAATCACAAAAGATTCTCTAAATTCAGTCCAGTCATTTGAAACCACAACTGATGAAAAAAAAAACTTCTGTTTGTGTTACATTCTTACTTTTATTTAAATGTAGGTATTTTATAATTTCCTTTTCCCTTCCTATAGAAAAAGGAGCTCTCTGAGGGGGTTTGTAGGCATGAAGCTTCATGAATTAAACTTATCCTGCCAAAGCTGGATTGTGCATCCTGCTGATCCTTTATGAACAGCACAGGGCACACCTGATCTGACACAGACACTCTGGAGCTCTCGTCTATCATCAGGTTATATGCATAGCACATAACTTAAAGGAATTCAGAACTTACATGTTATGAAGACCATGTAAAAGAAAGAGAAGAATCAATTACCCACTAGAAATACATATAAAAATTTTTAGTTTATTTAATGCATTGGTAATCTTACTTCAGGCTTAATAGGAGATTATTCTCCTCTTTTGAAACAAAATATTGTAGTAAACTGGTCTTTCAGTAATTAAACATTTGTTGATTTTCAACACGTCCCCATGGCACCTTCTGTACCATATGAAATTCTCTCTAAAGTATCAGTCCTCAATTGGGAATATGTAAGTTTCGACAATACAGTAGCTTAAGTGTTTCATAAACAGGAACCACACACTGGACAGTAATACTCAATAGTTGGAGGGAGTCAACTAGGAGCCATGCAACAGGTACCAGCAAAGTAGGAAAAATAAAACAGGAGGAAACAATTAGTATTTTTTTTAAAGTTAATTAAGTGTTTTTACTTTCTGACTGAATTTAATATTTGATAGTTTAAAAGCTATCATAGTAACGGTAGGTACTGATCAAATTCACACAGGAAGTTCAGTAAGTAAAAAGGCACTAGGACCACATAAAAGAGTTCCAAATCCTACTCATTTTCTTGCATAGCTTTCCCAGGGGTGGGGGTGAGGGGTAATTTGTATAAAGACTCTGCTAGTTTTCTTGCTAGAAGAAATAAAAAATTATGTTGGTAGCTGCAAGGTGATAAAATTAAAATTAAATTAATGAAATTAAAAGACCAAAATCAATGGATTTTTATCTTTTGCTATATTGAAAGAGAAAAGGCCTTCCTGGATAATATAAAGAAGCAGCCTAAGCAAGAAACAGAAAGGGAAGAGGTTTTGAGAAAACAGAGGGGAATCAAACCAGATCAAGTACAATGGAAGACTATTACACAAAGGAAGAAGGGAAGGAGAAGGAAGCTTGATCCATTGGAGAGATCCTTTGGGAAGAGATATAGAATTTCTAGAAAGAAAGCAATTTGCTGTATTTCTTCGAAAAGACAGAAAGGTCTTCTAGAGTTAGGAAATGTGAAGAACTGAGTTACTCGATCTACAAAGAAGAAATAGGAAAATGGAGATATCCACTTGTGTAACTTACATGGACAACCAGGAGTTGTTCTCTCTTCCTGAGATAAGTACCATCATCTCCATGCAGAGTCCACTAGGACTTAACAATTTACTGGCCTAGCACTGTACCTGGAACAAACATCAGTCAATATATGTAGTTTCAAGATGAATAAACAAATGAATGAGTTCTCTGGCTCACCATCACTTACTTATAATATTGAATAGGGATAAATGAAATAGACAGAAGAAATTTGGCAAACAGCTCTAGGAATTAGAGCTCTAAGCAGGAAACTAACACATTTGTTGATAGCATGGTCTGATCTACGCTTGCGTTTTAGAAGAGTTGGGGATTTTGTAGATAGAAAGAAGATTGGAAAAATAATGGTTAGCTAAACAAATAGAGGTCCAGAACAGGATCTGGTTGCTGCATCAGAGATTATTCTGCCAGATTGATGAACACCTGGCTGTAGAGTATATTGCACAGAATCACCTGGAAGCCTGCCAGGTTTACACTAACTTTAAAATCAAAGTCTAGGGGGACAAAGAACATTGTCAGACAAAACTATAAAACTGGATATAGTGAAGGACATCAGCCATTACAATAAAACAAGTTATGCAATTTGTATAGACAAAAGAATTTATAGTTAAAATGACTAAAATGAGGGTCAAGAATTCTACTGTGTATTCAAAGCCCAGAGCATCAACAACATTTGGAGTATAACTCAAGATAGTAACCCATTAAGATTTATCATTTGAAAACATGATCATAACAAGAGAAGGTTGTACTTTGTTCTAGTCAAGTGCTGGAGGAAGAAGATATAGATGAACTCTACACGTCATGAGGATATAAGCTTGTGTGGAAGTCTTCAAGTCTGCTTTTCATAGCATGAAAGAAAACATTTCAGTGAAGGTAAAAGAGGAGAAAGAACAAGGTAAAATGTTAGAAAGAATGTTCTACAGCCTAGTTAGTGAAAGAAGGTCTGGTTCATGCTCTGAGAACTAGAGCAAGCTTGGACCCTGGAATTGTGTGACTTGTGTCTAGGGATGGCCCCAAGGCAGAGGTCCAGGGCTAGTCATATCAGGAACAGTGTTTACCTAAGGAGTTAAAGGCCTTGTAACTGGAGGAAAAACCTGGATCTTAGTTGAAAGGAAAACAGTATTGAATGGCAGATTTAAAGATCAAGACAAGGCAGAAAATAGGAGTGGTCAGAAGCCGGAAGGATTAAGGGTGAGCTAGTATGTTATGGAAAAGTTTGCGACAAGCAATTCACAAAGCAATAGACAGAGAGCAAGAGAGTGTTTGGACTACCCTCACAGGGGATGTTTAGTGCCTGAGAGGTGGGTGTGGGCAGGAATATTAACAGGTGGCAGAGGCAGCAGCTTAAAAGAATCAGAGCACAGACCTGGAAAAGAAGACAAATATAACGGTGTGGGGAATTTTCAGCTTCCTTGCAATCTGTTAAAAGTCTCATTCTGTCACGACAAAAGGCATTTTGGCATCATCATGTAAAGCATAGATTTTAGAATCAATAGGCTTAATTTGAAACCTGGTTCTGCAGGTCTCTGTGATGTTGGGTAAGAAATTAATGTCTACATTGGCCTCAAATTCCTCATCTGTAAAATGGGAATTATAATGCTGGTAACTACATTGCTGTGATATCAGGAAGATTAAATAAGATGGTAAATTTAAAGAGCTGTGTCTACATAGTAATTCCTATATAAATGTTAATCTACTCTTATTATTGATATTTGGTTAAAACTAAACTGCCTGATAAATTCTTTATTTGACTTTATGTAAATTTTTTTCTCCCGTAAGTCCGTCAGCCTGATTCTTAAAGAAGACTTGGTTAGAGGGGTGGAAATGAGAAGACCTTTGGAGAAAGTCATCTTGCCCTGTCATCCCAAAGCAGTGCTTCTTTAATTCAATGTATTTATAAGACACCTCAAGGTTTTTTAATATACCCACTCTGATTCAGCTGGCCTACCATAGGGGCCTGAGATTCTGTACTTCTAACAAGGTTCCAGGCAATGCTAATGCTGCTGGTCCATGTACCATACTTTGAGCAGAAAGGCTGAATACCTTAAAGGACTAAAGGAAACGTAGCAGGAAGTGAGACAGGTATGTGGATTTCAGGAAGGCAAATTTCAGAGGCGGTAGAAATATTGGTAGGATTTCCTGGATCAAGGCCTAAAAGGAAGATGGCTCAAATCTAAAACCAATGATATAAGATGTCATTTTCAGAAATGAAATTCTGACTCTATAATCTCAAATAATCCTGAAGAACATTTCTATACAGCCACAAGCATCAATTTTTAAAAAAAAATGACATATACAGAAGATGAAAGAAAGAAAAATAACTAAGGAATAAGAGAAGAGAGGTCTAGGCCTGCAAAAATAATATTAGTAAGTTGATGAATCCTAGAATTTATTGAGGTTTCTAAAGCCACCTAAAATTACTTTTAAAGATATTTTTATAGAAGGAACACGATGAAATAGACCCTCTATAAATAGATTAACCCCTCAACAGATTATGGAAAGAACATCAAGCTCCTCCATTTTTAGCGTGCTTCTGATTATGATCTACACTTGAGAAAGTAGAGATTTAAAATTGGCACAAAGGACAAGAAGCTAGGTCGTGGCGGGACTACTGTATCATAGCACACAATTTCACTAACTGAGTTCGAATGTTTCTGTTTGGGTAGATTACATTTCATACTAATTAAATTGCGGAGCAGAATCTTTGCAAAACCATGTAGAACATGAAAGTTCTAGAAGACTCTAAATGACCAATCATTGTCCTATTTTTTCCATAGTGGTTTCCATGAAGCATGGTATAATAAACATGATGCTAATCCTTGTCTGGATTTGAGACATATTTCTTAAAAGATAATTAGTAAAAACAAAGTATTTTTCCAATATTTTTCTCCTTTGTTGAGTAGACTCCTATTCATCCTTAAAGACCCTATCCAAATGTAACTTCCTTGAAGAAATAATTTCCCATTCCTTTAGATCGAATTAGTTACACTCTCTGTGTTCTCATTAATCTTAGTATAAACTTCCTACTTTACTTAACTGTACTCAGAAACATGTTTTGGTTTCTTATTTGCTTGTTTATTTTCCAACTTGGCAGTGAATGGCTTATTTTTAACCTTAAAATCCTCACATTCATCATAGCAAACAATATACAGTAGATGTTTAACAGAGATTTCAAAATTGGAGCCCACACTCATAGAACATATATATCTAATTCAATGTTAGGCTGTACTCGTAGAAATATAGTGTCTAAAATAAGGGAGGTGTAAGTCCCAGTCAACTGAGTTGTGCACAAACTATGCCTCAAGGATAAACTTTGGAAAATGCAGTTTATCCCAGTTATTAAGAGCATGGACTCTACAGCCCAGATTACCTGGATTCGTGACATTACCAGCTGTGTCATGTCCTTAGGAAATTTGTTGAATGTCTCTTTCTCTCAATTTCCATGTGGATAATAACAGTATACTACTGCATAGTGCTGCTGGAATGATGAAATGAAATAATATACGTAAAACACTTAAAATCGTGGCTAGCACGTAACAAGCACTAGATGTTAGCTATTGTGATTGCTGTCATTATTATTATTATTTGTTCTGGACTGTGTACTTTAAGAGCACCATTAATTAGTAACCCAGTCCAAGTGACAACCAAGAGAGGAAATGATTCAAAGTCATTTCATAAGGAAGGTTAAAATATCTCATGTTGTTAGGCTGAAACAGAAATTTGAGAAGGGTGGAAGGGACAAGAGACAGGATAGCTGTCTTCAAGAATGAAAGAATGAATACCCTTGATCTAGGACACTCAAGAGGACAAAAATGGGACCAAAGTTGGAAAGCACATAGAGGAAGATGTAGGTTCAAATATAGGAAAACTTTTCTTATACAGAGTAAGTAAAATGGATCTAAAAAGGATTTAGAGAAGGTGCTGATAGGGATGATAAGTGTAGATTGAATCATTGGACAGAGGGAGGGCCAGGCTAGTTGGATTAAATGGTACTTGAGCTTGAGCCCCTTCGTTTTACAGCTTAGGAACTGAGGCCCAGAAAAATGAAGAAATTCGACCACAGATAGACAGAAGTAATTAGCGGCAGATCCCTGGCTAGAACCCAGTTTGCCAAATTCTCACTCTAGGTCTCTTCTTTAGCAAGTTCTCTTGCTTACAAAAAGAAATTCTTTTCCAGAATCAGTAGGGGTGTGTTCCTGAGTAAGAGTTTAAGGCAAGAGTACAGGTGAGGCAAAGAGTACTTGAAAAAAAATGAGTAGATCAAACCATATGGAATAAAGTGACCTAACCTTGAATATATGGTGTCCGGAACTTCTCTGGCGACTTTTTGTGTCCTATTCCCAGACGTGAGTTTATTTGCCTGTTCATCTGATTGTAAAGCATTCTAAGATGTAAAGTTTAATGAGTACATATACAAACCTGAGAACGTATTTGCCAGTTTTGCTCCATATGTCCTAAATTCCCATGTGAAATAAATGTATGTTAGGCTTCAGTTCAACGGTCAGTAAATCAACTGATTTATTTCTCCGTATATTTACCTACATACGTGTGATGTTTAAGCTTTTCAGGAAAAGCATTTTGAAAAATATGAGCTTTTTGTACAAAGATACTCGTTAAGCAGAGATGACAGATCCTGCTGATTGATAGCAGCAACTGTGAGCTCAAACCTCCTCCATTCAGTTCCTGAATTTAGGAAAACTACTTAATTCCTGTAATCTCAGCTTGCACCTCTGTGCAATGGAGATAACAGTAGTACTTCTGTCACAGAATTGTGAGGGTTAATCAAAATGATTCACACTGGAGTGCTATTTAATTTGCAGTTTTGTTTTATCCAATTTTTTTATGTTCAATTTTCATGTGGGAAATGATGAAAGACAAGAAAGAACAACTAGAAAATGTTGACTTAAGGTAGAAAGGAGCAGGTAGTTAATTTACTACTATCCTGGTGAAAATGGTTAGTGTTGAGTCCAGGGGAATGCTGTGCACAGATGTTTTTTCTACAAAGAGTTTCCCTGTCTGTGTTACAGAAACTGGTGATGAGAAGTCCACAGCCCACTTAGGCCACCTGCCCATCTGATGCCCAAATCTCCTGTATGACTCTTTCTCCAGGGCATCAACAAGACTGTGCTTAGATATCTCAAGAGCTATCACCCCATTTTAACTATATTTAACAGTAATAACAAAACTGAGTGAGGAAGAGAAGAAAATTCCCTTCACATAAAACCCAGGTGGTTCATAGAGGAGTTTATTCTACTTTTTCAGGCATCGATCACATGAAGAATAAAATAAAAAATTTTATTAATGGGTTGATTGATAAAACATAACATTAGATATTTCAAATGAGAAGTCTGTGTTCACTGATATACTCCCATGTGCCTAAAATAATACGTGACATATAATTGGCACTCCATAAACATTAGGTGAATACATGAGTAAAAAAGTGAATGAATTAACAAGTGACAATGAAAGGATGGCCCATGAAAGTCACTTTAAGTTTGCAAGATTTAACAAATAAAAAGGAACCTCATTATTTCAGATAAATAAATTATTATTTATATTTATATTTATATTTATCTGAAATTCAAATTTAACTGAGCATCCTGAATTTTAGCTGGGAACTCCACACATAAAAAAGGAAAAAAATAAGGGCAAAAGTATGTGGAATCATCAATACTTACCTATAATAAAGGCAGAAATAAATTACCTTCCAAGACTATGTTGATGGATATAAGGAAACCAAAATATAGATGTTTAAAAAATAAAACAAAACTTAAAATGGATGAAGGCACAGCCTCTTTAAAAACACAGTTTGTTTTTTTTAAATCTTGCTAGATTCAAAGAGATGTTATGACCTATTCTATCATGTGTGTATGTGGGTGTGTTTTGGGATAAACCCTAAAACAGCTTTTAAGTGTTTTCTATCCTTCGTCCTTCTCTACTTGGAGGTCATTAGGGTTGAATTGTTCCTATTGGTTGCAGGCATGGCCCTACACTTTGGATTTCATAGCGGAGTCTTAACAGAATTATTACATTAAAAGTAAAATAAATACCAATTCACAGTGCCAGAACATTAAACAGAATTCTTTTATTCACTGACACTGAGAACGATATATCTGACAATTTTCCAAATATTCAGCAAACCCCTGAGCACCTAGGCTGATGACTCATTGATCCTTCGAGACTCAACTCAGCAACTAACAAAAGTAAAAAAATACTATTTGTGAAATTACATATTTCTCTAATAATATACTAGGAATCATATCTGAATGGTCCACCTTTTGTGTACCTGGAGTTTAACATGGATTCTAGTTTATAATAGGTACTCAATTATTCATTGAATGAATGAAATTATAGGACAAAATGAAATGTAAATAGGAGTGTCACCATCTTTTCTACCTTTTTTAGTTGACTTTCTCATCAGTATGTTTTTCTGTTCCCTCACACCATCTTCTATTCATGGAATGAATGAAATAATGAAATAATGCCTCAGTTTCTTTATCTGTAAAATGGGAATAATAATGCACCTAATCCACAGTGTTGTTATGAAGATTAAATGTGTTAACATAGGTAAAATTCTTGGAATAGTGCATAGCACAGAGTAAATGTTATCCATCCTCCTCCTTAGCAACAACAGCATTATTTATAGCTGGGCCCTTCTCCAGTGAGCATCTCAGACTCTGGAGTTCTTTTGTCCTTATAGTTACTCCTCTGGTTAGAGTCTGGTCTCAGGTTGCATAGACTCCTCTGGAGTTTTAAAAGAAACATCATCCTTCTGGAGGAGCCAAGTCCGAAACCTTTCCTTGAAAAGCAAAGTCTCCCCTCTATGTTTCATTGTTTATGCCCTTCCCACCCCCACAACCTGCTTCTTTAGAATCCTCTCCTAAACATCGATTATAATGGTTTAACTCTGTTTAACTATGCTGCCTGATCCCTCCAATTTTTCCCTTTTATTCCAAAAACTTTTGTGTTGTCATTGTCTCAGCTGCTTTTAATCAGACTACATCAATTGAAAATGGAGAATAATCCTACAAATTGTCTTTTACAGTCCACGTCTGTTTAACACAGAATAGCATGTTTTAAACTATGCTGGCTATTTAACAGTTATATCACAACTCTCTATCAGTTATTGCTTGGAGACACCCAGATTAATAGACCTGGATTAAATGTTTAGTATATATTATGGCTTGAAATATCTAGTATGTTAAACTAGTTACTCTTCTTTCTGTATAAACAGTGTCTCTCAAGTTCTGTTACAACAGAGTTAATTAATAAGTATAATTAACATACAACTCTGCGTAGCAACATTTACCTGTGATTGTTACATGAAGTTGTTAAAATCTTCTTCCTCTATATTGCAAAATCACCCTCCTGAATCACCTTGCATGATGATTAAAGATGTAAGACTATTTCTATTCATCTTTTTTGCTATAGGAACACAACTTTCTGATGCGATCATGTTCTGAATCTGCCAGAAACCAGTGTTCGATTTCCTCCTTGCTGCCTCCTAGAATCCAGGGATGGTGAGCCACCCCCAAGTGGTGAACTTCATCTAATCCACTTACCCTTTATTTTGTTTCACGTAGAATTATCTTTTGCAATGGAAATGCAAACACGTGTAATTAACTTTTTAAAATATTTTTCAATGCTAATAAAATTGTCGTTTTTACAAAAATATGTAACTGTATCTCCTCCCTCTTTTTAATTATCCACAATCTAGATAATTTAAACCAGTGGCTTTCAACTCTGGCTGTGCAGCACTTTAAAAATACAGATGTTCTGGGACTGGGCCCCATGACCTAGTGGTTAAGTTCAGTGTACTCCACTTCAGTGGTCTGGATTTGGTTCCTGGGTGTGGACCTACACTATCTGTTGGTGGCTGTGCTGTGTCAGTGACCTACACACAAAATAGAGGAAGATGGGCACAGATGTTAGCTCAGGGTGAATATTCCTTAGCAAAAATATATATATATATATAAATAGATAGACGTTCTACCTAACTCCCAGAAAAGTGAATGAAAATTTTTATAGATAGAAAACAGGTGTTATACTTTTCATATAAGCTTTATAAGATATTCCGATGATCAGTCATGAGATTCTTCCCATTTCATACTAATTGCGACATAATTCAACAAATTAGTAATATTATTATTATTTTATTACAGACTGAAAATAATAATAAAGATAATAATAATAAGATAATAAAGAATAAAGCCAAAATCTAGAAATGAGAATGAGGCATATAGCAGCCTTATTCTTCTATCATCGTCTTATAATTGGGAACACCTTGTTCTTGGAAAGTCTTGGTCTCGGGTGAGGAATGGTGAAATGGTAACGTTAGAAAATTGCCTGGGATACTTCTTAAAATACCCTCTACGTGAATGACATTAGGGTTCTTTGCTCTTCAAATGCCTTTTTTTTTGGCATAAGTATTCTGCTTGATGAAAAAGGACAACCAATGTGTAGTCATATTATGTAAATGAAGCTCTTTGAGTTAATTATTAGTAATAATTTGCAATGTGATGAAAAGCCATACTAATTTGAATTTTAATGATCAGTTTTTATTTACACACTTTTAAAATCATTTGCAGATTAAAGAAAAATAGAATATGTAACTGTGCTTTAGAATCTTTTTCTTAATCCCAAACATATTGCATACATTTTAAAAAATGCCAGACAGAAGATACCATATCTCAATACTTCAATTATCCATTTCAACCTTAATAAAAGTCCAGAGAATTTGCTAATCAATATGCATCATGATTAAACAGATAAATTCCAAAGTAGTTTTAGAGCCAAACGTTCAGAAATATCTTAGTTGGGGGGAAGTAGCCTCTCGGGGAAAGGCTGTGCTCCGAAGTTTAAATAGCTGTGATTTGGTCTCGGAGTCACAGAATGTACGTTAATATCTATGCACCATAATGAGACCTTAAACTGGAATGTGGTCTGTTGCTTTCTAATATCTATTCAAATATAAGTTATTAACTCAATTATTCAGGGGCCTATTTTCCAGTTTATGAATTATTTATTTCCTTTGTTTTGAAAAGCTTATTATAACTGTCAGGGCCAAGACAATATTAAAGCTCCGGAACTGATGATAATGCTCATGAGATATTTAAGCATGGAAGGGAGGCACTGATTATAAACACAAATAACTTTTAATTGAATGAAGAGCCTAACCAAAATGCTTCAGAATTTCAAAGACTAGTTTTATATATGGATTATTGGACAACAGTGTAAAATGAACTGTCCAAGAATCCCCACGTGCTTTTACTTTGAAGTGAAATACAACAGATAGGCTTTTTGTCAAAATGAGATCTAGGAAAGGGACTGATAGCAAGACCCGTGGCCACAACTTTTACTTGATACCTTTAGCAAACCAAACCAAAGTTCTGCCATGGATTGGGCTTGGCTCCCCTGGGCCCACCTAATTCCAAAATGATTTAAGGTTTTCCATGCAAACAATATTCTATTTGACCCTTCCTCATGGATTAAAATGGGGCATAAGCAATAGATGTAATAGGACATAATCCATTATACGGTAGATAATTTTGAACTTGCTGTCAAAATAGGCTTCTAAAATTTAAAGAAACTCTTCTTATATCATCAAAAATCATGACCAAACCAGTAACCATAGCCTCCATTAACTATCATTAAAATACAATTTGTTGTGTAATAGATATTAGGCAGTGCTATGGGCAAATGTTATTAATGACAGGTTTAGTCATATAGACTTCAGGGAAATTGTATATGACTAAAACTTTTTTTACAAAAGCTAAAAGCTATCATTAATTCAGCTTTGAATTTTGTGTGGTTTTTGGATATATTTTATTGCCAAAGTGGCAACTGATAGTCAAATGAAAAAGCTGTGAGATTTATAACTTATCCTAGATTTTACATGTTTTTCATTAAGCCATTTTATCAATATCACCTCTGAGTCTCACTAAACATTAAGAAGAGGGATTTATAACCATACTTTCCTAACAAAAATGTATTTCCTATCAGGCAACAGAACTGACATTCTTTATTGCAACTGGGGGGATCAGAATTGGCCATCCCAAAATGTGTCTCTTTGGCTTATTTTTAAGGACTACAGACTCTGAAATAAACTTTGACCTTCCCCCTAACTACCTAAAAGAATTTAAGATAGAAAGCCTGTTCCAGGAAGGAGCTAATACCACAAGATAACTGTAGTATAATACAAATTAGGTGTGATATACAGAGAGGAACCTAACAAGAGTTTCTTAATCAAAGTCCTCTCCGTTTCTCATTGTCTTCGCAAGGCATGATCAACATTTGTTTATCAAACATTTGCTTTTCCAACTCCACATAAATGCCTTCCTCCCCTTTGAAGTCCCAAACGACTATTCCCATATCCTCCTTTATCTTTAACTGAAGATGGTATTTAAGGTGGTGGATTTAGTCATTTTCGTGAGTTTCTTCATTTCCCTGAGTTTCTCCCGTGTATACATGTTATTAAACTTTGTTTCATTTTCTCCTTTTGTATTGTATCATGTGAGTTTAATTCTTAGACCAGCCAGAAGGACCTAGAAGGTAGAAAAATAGTTCTTCCCCTACACAGTACAGCTCCATTATGTATATATGGGGAGTGATCTAATAGCTGATTCAATCCTGTTTTGGAAGGTTCACCCCCTCCTCAGTCATCATCGGAAAATCAAGAGCTTTATGGTACTAATTTAAGTATGTTAAGCAGTTACTTTAAATTATCTTGCAATCTCTAATAGCTTAGTAAATTTTAACGGAGATATTTATTTGTGAATGATATAATGCTATTCTATCTCATAGAAAGCCTTCTTCCATGAAAAATAGTGTAATGACAATAGATTGCTCAAGAGATGGAAGGAAGAACTCAAACATAAGTCACTTACCAGCCTCTATAACAAATTTTATTGCTGGACTAACTTAAGCCTAGGGAACATCTGTGTCAGTTGTCCATTGCAGTCTGGACTACTTATAAAGAGCTTGATTTTTTAAAATCCTTATTCTGGCACTGTTCTTTTAAAGTTCGTGGACTGAAACTAGAGATGGGTTTTACTTTTTTTATAGTTCTATTATCCCAACAAAAGTAGATACTTTAGTCAAGAGTTAGCTATCATTTCAAAAAATAACTTCAGCAATAAAATTTCAATGATATCATTGCCAAAATCAAACAATTACCAAAGTTCTCTGAACATTGTTACTAGAGCATTTCAGTAAAGTGCGTTGTGACTATAAAGCTAAAAGTGTTCTTTCTCTCTAATTGTAAAAATGGTAAACATAGATATATTTTGAGGGGGAGTTATAGATCCTTATGACAACTTAGAAGAATTAAATAAAAAATTAAGACACTCATAACTAGTTAAGATATTTAAGTATTAAGAAGAATCTACTAGCATATGTAGTTCAAGACACATAAACCATCACAATACCATCTGTCTGCTCTTCTAACTCTGAAAGAGATGAAATTTATTTTCATCATTCAGATTCTCCTTGAAGTCTTGCCTTTTGGAATGATCAGAATCAATGTTTTCCTCAGTGCCTCCTTGCCTGGATTTGGGCATGTTCCTCATAAACCGCTGCTGCCAGATGCACTTCCCAACCTTCTTATCCTTATTCTCTGTCCCTCCACCTAAAGTCTTGATATATATTTGATGATAATATCTTATAGTCAAGAATTCAGGGATCATGAACTGAAAAGCCATCAGACACATGGAAGGTTTGTTAATTTGTAAAGCAGCCAGGTGTAAGATAACAGAGAGGAGAAGGACCTATGGTCAACTACAAAATAGATACCAACTCCAGAGCATTCCAGTTTAAATTATTATTTAAAAGACACAGAGCTAAGCCCAGGAAGACAGGTTAACAGGCTGGCTTCAGCCCAATGGCTTCCATGTCACCACTTTTAGCCTAAATCACTGATTCTCAAGACATTAGAGTCACTGCATAAGGGAAAATAAAATAGACTATGCATGCCTAGGCCCCTCCTCCAGAAATCTGGATCAATTGGTCTGGGGTGGGACTCAAGCACGGTATCTTTTAACAAGTTCTCTAGACAATACTAATGTTTGCAAAAGTTGAGAACCTCTGGCCTAAGTAATAGATTTTAGACCTAACAAATAGATTTTATTGTATTGCATGAAGAATATTTATGTTTTTCTGCTGAGATATTAATTCCCATAGGTCAGGAACAGGCTGGTTACTTACATACTTATGATAAAGACAATTCATGGAGCTGTTTTCCAAATGAGGTTTCCCTACACTGTCTTCAGTCACATATTAATTTGTTAGACAGTTAGCTGAAATTAGGGATACAGACAGACACCTCAGAACATTATCTCTTTAGCTATGTATATTGGTAAAGGTTCTCCAGAGAAACAGAACCAATATGAGTGTGTGTGTGTGTGTGTGTGTGTGTGTGAGTGTATAGAGAAAGAGAGAGAGAAAGAAAAAAAACAGAGAAAGAGAGAAAGATTTTAAGGAATTGGCTCATGCAACTGTGGAAGCTAAGTCCAAAATCTGCAAGGTAGCCTAGCAGGCTAGAGACCCAGGGAAAAGCTGATGTGCAGCTCTGGTTTGAAGAGAGTCTCTCTTCAACAGAATTCTCTCTTCCTTGGGGATGTCCATCTTTTTTCTCTCAAGCCTTTAACTGATTAGGTGAGGCCCACCCATATAATAGAGGGTAATCTGCTTTACTCCAAGTCTACTGATTTAAATATTAATTTCATCCAAAAAATGCCTTTACCACACTTAGACTAGTGTTTGACCAGATATCTGGGTGCTGTGGCTAGTCAGGTTGACACATAAAATTATCATGCTATGCTAACTACCACACAAAAGAATGGGACTACTTGCTTTTTATAAAGCAGAAGTTCATTTTCCTAGTCACAAATTCAATCTCTTGGTTACCTATGTGTTCTAACCAGCCAAACTAAAAAGCTGAAAAACACAGTTTTCCTTTTTTCCAGGCCTATGCTCCTCCCTTTATATTTTGCTTCCTTTAAGAGATAATAGATTCTCAAAAGAATATTCTCCATCCAAGGTCCCTGGCATTAGAGAACGTACTTGATTTTCTTCTTTGCCTCCTCATCTTTCCATTTATTGAATTAACATTCACCTCAAAGTGATGGACTTCCTTTCTTTAAGGGTCTCAGAAGCTAAAAACGACTTAAATAACTATAGTACTAGAAGGTATAAGATTTGGAAGTATGCCTATACTAATGTGACAGTTTAAAAAAATGGTTATATTTCTTTAAAGCTCCTTCCATCCAGAGGTAGAGTCTTTGTTCTTTTTTGTTTGTTTGTTTTGTTTTTTCTGGAGAGGAAGGGTCCCTCTGAGCTGACATCTGTTGCAAATTTTCCTCTTTTTTCTTTGCTTGAGGAAAATTAGCCCTGAGCTAACATCTGTGCCAATCTTCCTCTATTTTGTATGTGGGTTGCTGTCACAGCATGGCTTGATGAGTCATCTAGATCCACGTCTAAGATCTGAACCTGTGAACCTGGGCCACCAAAGCAGAACGTGCCAGACTTAACTACTACACCATGGGGCTCACCCCTTTGTTCCTTTTTCTCAAATCTGAGAAGCCCTGTAACTTCAAGAACAAATAGAATGCAACAGAATTGATGCCATGTGACTTCCACAACTAGGTCATAAGAGGCCTTGCAGCTTCTGCCAGGTTTTCTTGGGATGATCACTCTAGGGGAGGCCAACCTTCATACAAGAAGTCTCTGGTGCTCTTCTGAGACTGCCGTGCTGGAGAAGCCACACGAAGGCGTTAATGTAGACAGTCTCAGCTGAGCGCGACAGTCCCAGCCATCCCTGCCAAGGTGCCAAACAAGTGAATGAAGTCATCTTAGGTTCTACAGACCAGCCTACTGGCTGAATACATTGAATGACTTTATTTGATACCATAAGGAGCAGAAGAGCTGAGTTTGGGCTCAATTCCTCACCCACAGAATCCATGAGATATAATAAAACAGTTGTTTTAAGCTATTCAGATAGGAGATGGTTGATTACACAGGAATATAATTGGAACAACCAGTAATCAGAACAGAGGACTAGAAATTAAGAGCTGAGATATCTATCTTTTCTCTCAAGTGCACGAGCAGACTCAAATGGGGCTGTATAATACACAATACAGGCTGTGATAAGGCTAAATCTTCTCTGCAAAAGCCAGCACAGAGGTGATGATAACATCATCCTGTTCTGCTGCCTACTTAATAGCTCCACTTTGAGAAAAGGGAGGCACTTCAGAAAATACATGTGAAAGACTGCTTGATTTTCTGTCCTACACCTGATCCATCCGTAATCATCCTGTATCTGCCCAGTTACAATGCAAGAAATTCCGAGTAATCCTAGACTTCCCCCTTTCCTTCAACCAGCACAGTAAATCCTGTTGAGTCTACCTCTAAAATATTCCTCAAATCCATCCTCTTCGCCACATCTCACCATCACTATCCCAGGTCACCATAAATTCTTGTTTGATTTACGGCAATAGCCTCCTAATGTGTTACTTCACTTTCTCTCAGGTCATTTTACTGCTCTGCTTAAAACTTTCATTTTCTTTAGAATAAAATCAGCATCCTCACCAGGACCTATAAGGTCTTGATTGATCTGGCCCCTATCGACATTTGCAGTCTTGTATCAAGCAGCTCCACTGTGTGCATGCCATGTTCTAGCCACACCGGTCTTTTCCAAGTTCCCAAACTTTTCCTGTCACAGCGTTTTTATGCTTGCCGGTTTGTCTCATGTCCAACTCCTTCTCATTTTCACATTTCCTGGTATTCTCTATTAAAAAGCTCATTTTATTTCCCTCATAATACTAATTTCAACATTTGTCATCTTGCTTATTAATTTTTATGCTATTTTCCATATTGGCAAATAAACTCCAGGCAAAGACAGAGATCCCGTCTGTCCTAATCCTCTATTGTATCACCAGTGCACCACGCCATAGATAGAACAGATGCCCAGTGAATATTTCTGAATATTTGAGTGGGTGAATGCGTACTTCAAGTTCTGATACTCGACTACATCTGTAAATAATAGAGTGATCTACATGCTTAGAATTAGCTAAGAGCATAGATTCTCTTGCAGAGTGCCAATCTACTTAACTAGAGCATTCTCACTAAATGGTTTCAGTTGTCATCAACACAGCTTTCACTCATCTATTAATTTAAACATTTGTTGAATGTCTGCTTTGTGCATGATTGCAGGAAAGCTTAATACAATGAACACATGCCTCGCCAATCTATGACATATCTTAGGTCACATTAATATTAGTACTTGAATATTGCTATGTCCAACTTCCCATATGCCCACTCGAGAACTCAAATGCCTTGACCCTCCCCATTGCTTCAGCAACAAGAAGGGTCTTATGTGCACTCCAACATCAGTTTGAACTGTAACACCCCTTTGGACTTTGCTACTCCAAGCTCTACCTTCACCATCACTGCTGATCTGGTTTCCTCACACAAGCCTCTGATCCCATTAAGGTGTGTATCCTTGCCTTTGCATTTGCAACATTAATGCTCTCAATGCTAACAGTACTGCACTATGTTAGTAGTCTTCCCAACGTTCCATTCCACTATATTTAGCTCAACTGGGAGAAGAGAGTGTTCCATAGCAGGATGGGTTGGCATCTCTATTAATAAGGGCAGGCTCACAATTATACCAAGTAGACTCAAAACTGTAAAAGACTCAAAACAGCAAAAGTGTGTTTCTTCATCACGTGACAGTACAAGGTGGGAGAACAGGTTGGTGGGGCAGCCATCTCCCTTAGAGTCATTCAGGGACCTAGACTGACGAAGGTTCTGCCATATTCAGCATATGACTTCCAAAGTTCCCTTTGGAAGCTATAATAGAGAGGTCTCCATTATAGGCAGCAGGAGGGAGAAAAGAGCATGGGCGGGGCGGGAACCAGGTGAGATTCTTAGGAATCAGGCTTGGAAGTAGCACTTTCACTTTCTATCGTATTCTATAGGGTAGAACTCAGTCACCTGGTAATACCTAATGACAAGGGGAGCTGGGAAGTGTGATACCCACCTGGGAAGCCACTTTCCAGTAATAACTCATGAACTTTTGAAGGATAATAGGTTATGCCTGCAACAGCCCATAGTGTTTCAGAATATAGCAGAGAGTTCCTCAAGTCCACACAAAGAGCCCGTCATGTCTCCAAGATCTACACACGCTTCTAGCGTAGTTGTATTGGGACTGGTTGCAGGACTGGGCACCACACCATGCCCAGACTACCATTCCACTCTGATCTTTAGTCCATGTGGCTGAATCTAAAAACTTCTGCAAGGATTCAAGGTTCTCCTCGTACCTTGGCTTTCAGAGCCTTCTGTTGAACCATGTTACACAGGTATGCTTAACATTTTGGACAAAGTACAGTTTTCCAC
Organism: Equus przewalskii; assembly: GCF_037783145.1. Lineage (NCBI taxonomy): Eukaryota > Metazoa > Chordata > Mammalia > Perissodactyla > Equidae > Equus > Equus przewalskii. The sequence continues at coordinate 22,347,425 of NC_091850.1, forward strand.
TCCCAAGGAACTCCTCAACCCTCAAAAAATCACTGGGGGCCAATACATATCTTCTGCTGATCGTGTTGCTTAAAACTATCCACCAGTCATACCTCATACATCAACTCCAATCTTTCTGAGATCCTTTGAGATGAGCTTGAATATTGGTTGGAATTTTTGTAGGCACAGGAGCTAAAGAAAGAATTCTAGATGAGATTTAAAATTTGAGCAAAGACTGACAAGAATTAATTAATTCATTTATACACTCAAAAAATATATGTACCTCTGAGGCTCAGAGAAAGAAAATGACTTTCCAATTTATAAACCAGATATAATAGTCTTTACATGGACTATAAAATTCCTTATGGTAGGTGCTGTTTGTTATTTTCTTGGTCGTCTTCATAGAATTAGTTAGAAAGCCTATTGTTTCACTACAAATTTATAAGTACATTTAAGAGTTTAAAAATAGTACTTGGAGGCTGTATACTCTGATTTAATTCATGAAGATCTTCTCTTAAAATCAAGATCAGAAGTAAAATTAAAACAAATGCAAATAGATTATACATATTTTAAAGATGAACTCAAGAAACAATAAAAAATAAGGCTAAAAATAAGGGTAATATATTTTAGAGTTGTAACCATAGGCTAGAGTCCAAGCTTTGTAAAAGTCGGTCTCCAATGCACTGGTTGAGAAATGACATTTGGGAAAGCCAATAAGCAACAACTCTCCAATCCTCCTCTCTGAATGAAGGAAAGCCTGGACAGGCCTGGTCTAGCTGGCTGGAGTTTGAGGGGCTGCCTCAGAGGGTAGAAGTGACTCTTGTTTGCATCTGCGGAACATGGCACCAGAGTTCAAATACTGCTTGTGTTCCAAGAAGAGATGCCAAGAGTCAATTTGCAGGAATGTGTCCAAATGTACCGTCAAGCCAAAGAAAGCTGAGCGTCAAAACCAAGACATCCAAAAATCCAGGCAAGGCTACACCAAGAACAATGGATCAGAATTAGACACTGGGAGGTAACAACTAGGATCTAATGCCTTTGGCTATCCTTGTTATAGGTGGGATATAAGATGGAAAAAATCGGTATACAGTCATGAGTCGCTTAATGACAGTGATAGTTCTGAGAAATGTGTTGTTAGGCAATTTTGTCATTGTGCGACCATCATAGAGTGCATTGAAGAGGAACAAAATTTGCCACCTCAAAATGTGTCTCTTTAACATAAGGATTAATTTGTTACCACCTCCACAACTGCCTAAAAGAATTCAGATTAAAAAAATCTGTCTCAGGAAGCACACTACTACCTTAGCATAACATGAACTAGGTGGTAGATGGGGAGGAAACTAGAAAAGCCTGTTTTAGGGTTCCCCTCTGTGTTCTTCTGTTTCTGTGGGTCCAAACGCTTGTTTTCCAAATGTTTACTTCTTTTCACCAACCTGTAAATTGCCCTCTTTCCTTTTGAAGTCCCTGGCTATCCCGGCTCCCAGCATCTTCTTTTGTCTTTAGCTGAGAATAGTATTTAAGGTGAGGGCTTCAGCCATTTTGGTGAGTTACTCGGTTTTCCTGGGTTTCTCTCATGTATATATGTCATTAAACTTTTGTTTGTTTTTCTCCTGATCATTGGTTTCATGTCAATTTAATTCTTAGACTAGCCAGAAGAACCTAGAAGGGGAGAGGCAAATTTCTTCCTCCCTTAAAGTACTTACACAAACCTAGAGAGTATAGCCTACCACACACCTGGGTTATATGGCTGTAATCTCCTGAGATCTCTGTCACATATAAGATCCATTCTTGACTGAAACATCATTACGTGGTTCATGACTCTTTAAAGGACCTAGGGACCTGAGAAAGAGAGCAGACTGCAAGAAAATTCGTTTTAAATATTAGCTAGGATAGAAATTAATTCTACCAAAGAAGATTTCTAGGAATGTGAAATAAATGGTAACAAACGCAACTTGATTTGAAAAAAGCTGATTGCTCTCGGCTTTTCCTAAACATGTTCTTCACTGACTCAATTTTCAAATAGAGTTTTGAATTTTAACCACTCAAGTCATTGGTGGAGAATAAGCAATTATTAACAGTAGACTTATATAACATTTAAGAACCTTAGCAGAACACTAAGCCATTAATCCCCTTTTGAATTAATTTAATTAGTTGTCACCTAACAAACCAATGGCCTAAAGAGTGAAGGTTAGATTATGACAGGAAATTTAATAGCAGTGTTTTTTGAGTGTAACTTTCTCAGACTGGGTTTCCCTGAAATAGACTTAGCTCCAAGAATTCCCATGCAAGTGATTTATGAAGAAAGTGCTCCCACGAAAAACCAGTAAGGGAGTGGGAGAAGCAGGACGGGGAGGGGAAAAGCCAAACAAGAATGCAATTTCAGTAAAGCCCCTTGCCCTTTGAGGATGGCTGCAATTTGATTCCACGAGGGACTTCTGGAGTGTAGGCTGTACCTCCGAGTTACCGTGTCTCAGGGCAAGAGAGCTGCCTTTCACACGCTTGCAATGCGGCAGACCAGCATGAGCTAGGAGTCACCCTGAGCAGACAGAAACACCAGGCACTTCTAGCTCTCTTCACCGCAAGCAAAGGGAGTCCTCTTTTGAACAGAGCCATCGGTACAGGCTGTTGGAAGCAAAAGTACAATGAACCTGGGGTCAGGACTCAGTGAAAGAGTAAAAGGCATCTGAGGGAACCTGGGCAGAAGATGGATATATGTGGTGGTGTTACAGCTGATTTTAGTTTATGTATATAAGCTTTATTCCGTCAAAAATATTTTTTACATGACTATTTGATTAAATATTCTTTTTATAAGAAAAATCAGTAAGTGCTTCTTATCGCAATTGAAGCAACATAATGATATAAGAAGGAAAAAAAATTTACATCTCTGACAAATCCTCCTCCATTTTTATTCCAAGTCATTAACATTAAAATTGTTAGTTGTTGGGGCCAGCCCAGTGGGGCAGCGGTTAAGTTCGCACATTCCGCTTCGACCGACTGGGATTCGCCAGTTCGGATCCCCGGTGCGCACATGGCACCACTGGCATGGCATGCTGTGGTAGGCGTCCCACATATAACTAGAGGAAGATGGGTGTGGATGTTAGCTCAGGGCCAGTCTTCCTCAGCAAAAAGAGGAGGATTGGCAGCAGTTAGCTCAGGGCTAATCTTCCTAAAAAAAAAAAATTGTTAGTTGTTTATTCTTAACATCTTTACCTATATTTATATAAACATATGGACATGCCTGTAAGATTTGACTTTGTTTATTAAAAATGGCAACAGTATACACAGTACTTGTCGTCTTGCCTTGCCCACTTAACAATATTAAGTGGCCATTCTTCCAAATATATATATATACACACTCAAATAATTTTCAAATAAGAGAAAATATTCGATATATGGATAACCCAAAATGTATTAAATTATTTCCCAATGAATGATGAACATTAAATATGATTATTTTTCTATGTCACTATAAATAATGCTACACTGAAAAATCTTGTACCTATGTCCTTAATATGCCAGTGTTTTATTTCTAAAGGTAGATACCAAAAAGTGGGATTTCTGGGTCAAAGAATATGTAGATTTCTAATTTTAAAAGGTAAAGAGAAATTCAGTTGATGGTCTTGCTTCCTATTTTCCTGAGAAAATAGAAGCAATCAGAAGATAACCTTCATTCAAGCTGGCTCAAACAAATTTAGCACTTGCCAGGATCTGTATCATGTTCCATGTCCTCTCTCCTACCATAAATGAACCATACAGGGGGCCAGCCCTGTGGCCCAGTTGGTTAAGTTTGCATGCTCCACTTTGGCAGCCTGGGGTTCTCCAGTTCAGATCCTGGGCGCAGACCTACACACTGCTCATCAAGCCATGCTGTGGTGGCATACCACATAGAACTAGAAGGACATACAGCTAGGATATACAACTATGTACTGGGGCTTTGGGGAGGGAAAAAAAAAAGGAGGAAGATTGGCAATAGACGTTAGCTCAGGACCAATCTTCCTAAAAAAAAAAAAAAAAGAAAATTAGCAAAAATAAAAAAATAAATGAGACTAAAGCCAGTCTCTCCATCTGTACACTGTATCTCATTCTTTTCTTGCCTGCTTAAGGACATCTTTATACCAGCAATTCTCTCCCTTTCTCTCCCTTCTACACTAACTGAATTGCTCCATTTGCTCAAGACAAAAAATCTTAGTGCCATCCTTGACTATTCTTTTTCTCTCATGATACATACATCAGCAAATCAGGTTGATTATAGTTTACTATATATGCAGGATGTAACTACTTCTCACCACCTTTAATGTTACAACTTTTGGTCCAAGCTATCATTTTTTTCCAGGATTATGGCCCTAAGCTGCCAAAAGGGTTTCTCTGCTACCATTGTTCTCTTCCAATCTATTCTCAACAAAGTAGCCAGAGTGATTCTTTTTAACTTAAGAGCGATCAACTCATTCTTCTCCCCCAAAATCCCAATGGTTCCCTGCTGCTCTCAGAGTAAAAACCAGTTCTTACACACGTGTGCCCACAGATGCCGCATAAGCTGCCAACCCAGACTCTTTACCTCCCTGACCTGAACGCTCTTTCATGAGCTTATTTTCCTTTCACTTATCTTGTTTTATGAAATGTCTGTTCAAATATTTTGCCCATTTTTAATTGGCTTGTGTTTCCTTATTGAGTTGTAGGGTTTTTTTAATATATATCCTAGATACCGCTTCTTTGATGGACGTATGTTTTGTGTACATTTTCTCCCCATCTATGGTTTTCCCATTCATTTCCTTAATTGTGTGAGCATAGTTTAATTAATAATTGATAAGCATAAGGTTTAATTTTTGAAAGTACAATTTATCGATTTTTATAGCTATTGTTTTCTGTAACTTAGAAAGTTTTGCTTATACACACATCGTGAGAAAGTTCTCCTATATTTTTTTCTAAAAGTTTGACGATTTAAGCTTTTGCATTTAGCTCCATAACCTGTTTCGAATTAATTTTTGTGTATAGTGTGAGGTAAGGGCTAAGCTGCTTCTTTTTTTCAACTAATAAATTTTTTTTTTTAAGAGCGGTTTTAGCTTCACGTCAAAATTGAGCAGAAAGTACGAAGTGTTCTGGTCAGCCAGAGTACTGCGCACGAGTTACCAATCTCAGGGCAGGACTGCAAACGCTTCTGCCCACTGCATCTCAGTATCAGAGTTACCAAGTAAAACACAGAGCAGTCAAGCATTGCATGGAATAATGCTTTACTTCCATAGAGAAGAGACAGAGCAAGATCAGCTTCAATTTTGGGGGTGAGTATCCCTTGGCCAACAGCCTCCCCGCAGCTGATGCAGAGCAATATGCTCGTGCATATCCCTCTCTAGCCACAGTGGAAGGAACCGTGACACCTCCGCCATGGAGTCTGATATTGATAACTCTGAAAGCTGGGGGCATGCCTCAGGGGCATTTACCTACGTGCTTAAGCAGAACAAAGAAACCCTCACTACTCCAGAAAGAGAGAAAGATATTTCTACCCAGGTGCTAAGGCCTGCACGGGCTGTGTGGACTCTTTCATCTCTTGGAAGGAAGTATTCCAGGCCCAAGACCTATTTTGCAGCTGAGTGGGGGTCAAAAGATTGAATGCATGAGATGGCGTCTCTCAACACCTCCCATATTCTCCCTGTGCCCACACACACATAACCTCCCTCCACTACCAACATCCTGATACATTTATTACAATTGATGAACCACACTGACACATGGTTATCACCCAAAGTTCATAGTTTACATTAGGGTTCACTCTGAGTGTTGTACATTCTATGAGACTTGACAAATGTATAATGACATGTATCTACCATTATATTATTGTACAGTAGTTTCACTACTGTAAAAATCCTCTATGTTCTGCCTACTCATCTCTCCCTCTCCCTAAAGCCTGGTGACCACTAATTGTTTTAGTCTCAAAAATTTTGCCTTCCAGAACGTCATGTAGTTGAAATCACACAGTATGCAGCCATTTTGGATTGGCTTCATTCACTTATTAATATGCATTTAAAGTATCTTCATGTCTTTTCATGGCTTAACATAGCTCATTTCTTTGTAATGCTTAATAATATTCCATTGTCTGAAAGTACCACAGTTTATTTAACCACTCACTAGTGAAGGACATCTTGGTTGCTTGGAAGTTTTGGCAATTATGAATAAAACTACTATAAATATCCATATGCATGTTTTTGTGTCGACATAAGTTTTCAATTTATTTAAGTAAATACCAAGGAGCATGATTGCTGGATCCATGGTAAGACTAAATTTAGTTTTGTAAGAAACTGTCAAACTGTCTTCCAAGGTGGTTGTACCATTGTGCATTCCTACCAGCAATAAGTGAGAGTTCATGTTGCTCCACATTTTCATCAGCATTTGGTGTTGTCAGTGTTCTAGATTTTGGCCATTTGAATAGGTATGTCATGATATCTCTTTGCTGTTTTAATTTTCAATTCCATATTTGATGTTGAACAACTTTTCATATACTTACTTGCCCTCTGTATATCTTCTTTGGCGAGGTGTCTGTTAAAAGTATTTTGTTTAGTTTTTAATTAGGCTGTTCATCCTCCTATTGTTGGGTTTTAAGAGTTCTTTGTTTATTTTGATAACAGTTCTTAATCAGATGTGTCTTTTGCAAATATTTTCTCAAAGTCTCTGCTTACCTGCTCATTCTCTTGACAATGGCTTTTGCTGAGCAGAAGTCCAGTTTATCTGTTATTTCTTTCATGGATCATGCCTTTGGTGGTATTTCTAAAAAGCCATTGCCACGCCCAAGGTAATCTAAGTTTTCTCCTATGTTATTGTCTAGGAGTTTTATAGTTTTTTTGTTTTACATTTAGCTCCATGATCCATTTTGTGTTAATTTTTTGAAAGTGTAAGGTCTGGCTCTAGATTCACTTTTTTGCATGTGACTGTCCAGTGATTCTAGCACCATTTGTTGAAAAAACTATCTTTGCCCCATGTATTGTCTTTGCTCCTTTGTCAAAGATCAGTTGACTACATTTATGTGGGTCTATCTCTAGGTTCTTTATTCTATTTCACTGACCCATTTGTCCATTCTTTCACCAATACCGCAGTCTTTATTACTGGTAGCTTTATAATAAATCTTGAAGTCAGGTAGTGTGAGTCCTCTAACTTTGCTCTTTTCCTTCAATATTATGTTGTCTACCTGGGTCTTTTGCCTCTCTCTATATACTTTAGGACCAGTGTGTTAATATTCACAAAATAACTTGCTGAGATGTTGATTGGGATTGCATGGAATTACTAGATCAGGTTGGGAAACTGACATCTTGACAATATTGAGTCTTCCTATTCATGAACATGGAATATTTAACCACTTATTATGTTCTTCTCTGATTGCATTCATCAGAGTTTCATAGATTTCCTCACATAGTTCTTGTACATATTTTGTTAGGTTTATAGTTAAGTATTTCATTTTTGAGGATGCTAATATAAATGTATTTTTAATTTCAAATTTCACTTGTTCATTACTGGTATATAGGAAAGCAATTGACCTAGAATATGATTTATTTTGGTGAATGTTCCATGTGAGCTTGAGAAGATTATTTAGTCTGCTGTTGCTGGATTAAATAGTCTATGATGTCAATTATAAACAGTTGATTGATGGTACTGTTGACTTCAACCATGTCCTTATTGATTTTCTGTCTACTAGATCTGTCCATTTCTGATAGAGTGTTCTTAAAGTCTCTCAAATATAATAGTGGGTTCATTCATTTCTCCTTGCACTTCTATCAGTTTTTGCCTCAAGAAGTTTGATGCTCTGTTGTTAGCTGCATACACATTAAGGATTGTTATGTCTTCTTGAAGTATTGAACCTGTTATCATTAAGTAATGCCCCTCTTTATCCCTGATAACTTTCCTTGCTTTGAAGTCTTCTCTGTTGGAAAGCTACTCCTGCTTTCTTTTGATTAGTGTTACTGTGATAGAACTTTCTCCATTCATTTACTTTTAATCTATATGTGTCTTTATATTCAAAGTGGATTTCTTGTAGACAATATATTGTGTGTTTTGTTTTTTGATCCATTCTGACAATCTCTGTCTTTCCATTGGTGCATTTAGACTATTGACATTTAAGGTGATATTGATATAGTTGGATTAATATCAACCGTATTTGTTACTGTTTTATTTGTTGCCCTATTCTTTGTTCCTAATTTTGTCTTCCATTCTATGTCAGATCTTTTGTTGTTTTGAGTATTTTATATGATTCTATTTTTGCTCCTTTCTTAGCATATCAATTATACTTCTTTTTTTTTACTTTTTTTAGTGTTTGACCTATAATTTGCAATATACATTTACAACTATCCAAGTCCCCTTTCAAATAACACTATAGTGCTTCAAAGGTGGTGCAAATATCTTATAATAACAAAATATTCATAATTACTCCCTCTTGTCCCTTATGTCATTGCTGTCATTCATTTCTCTTATAAATAAGCATACATTAGCATATATACACATACATACATAATCAAATACATTGTTGCTATTATTATTTTGGACAAACATCAGTTAATTAAGAATAAGAAAAAGATGGCTTTATCTATCTTCACTTATTCATTCTCTGATGTTCTCCCCCTTTTTTAATATTAGCCTTGAATCCTGCATCATGGTCAAATTTAATTATTATTTCTAGTATTTTTGGAGACCTTGGGATTTTCTATATAAACAATTATATCACCTGTAAATTAAAGGCAATTTTATTTATTCCTTTTTGATTTTTATATCTTAACATTTTTATTTCTTATCTTATTCCAATGACTAGAACTTCCAACCAGTGCTGAACAGAAGTGGTGACCATGGGTATTTTTGCCACGTTTTCAATATCTGAGAGAAAATAATTAATGTTTTATCAATGTGTATGATGTTAGCTGTAGATTTTTACATATGTCTTATCAGATTAAGGATATCCCTGTTTGTTTCCAGGTTGCTGAGAATTTTAATGATATATGGGTGCTGAATTTTCTCAAATAATTTTTCTGTGCTTATTGAAATGATCATATAATTTTCTCCCTTATTCTCTTAATATAGTTATGTACATAGATTTATCTTAAGTGTTAAAACAAACTGGCATTCTTAAGATAAATCCTGCTTAGTCAAGATTTAACATGCTGTTTGTGCTAATATTTTGCTAGTTATTTTTGTGTCTATATTCACAGGGGATATTGATCTTTAGTTTCCTTTTTTTGCAATGCCTTAGTCATACTTTCTATTAGTCTCATAACGTAATTTGAGAGCAATATGTTCCTTTTTACATGAAATGTTTAGTGTAATATTGGGGTTATTTCTTCATTTATGTTTCTTAGAATTCATGAGTGAAATCATCTGGGCCCATAGTTGATTTTGTGGTAAAATTTCCTATAACAATTTAATTTACTAAGAGATACAGGGCTATTCTTCATGTGAGTTAGGGAGTCACTGAGCTTCTGGAATCTACAAATTTGTGTCTTTCACAATTTAGGCTACTCTTTCTCCTTCTCCTCCTTCTTCTGTCCTCCTTCTCACCACATTATCTCCTTTTGGTCCTTTGGGACACCAGTTGCACATATATTAGACCTCATAATATGATGCTAGAAGTTTCAGAGTCTCTTTTTATGTGTTTAAAATCATTTCCTCTCTATTCTTCAGATAATGTCATTGACGCAGTTCAGTTTCACTGATTCTTTGCCTTGAAATCTCCATTCTATTATTAAGTGAAATTTTTATTGAGGATGTTATATTTTTCGCTCCAGAGTTTCTATTTTTTTTCTTTTGAATGTCTTTTATCTCTCTGCTTAGACTTCCTACATTTTTAGTCATATGAGCATACTTTTCTTTACCTTAATTTACCTCAATGTGTACAACTCCTTAAAAATTCTTCTATGCTAATTCCAACATTGGGTCATCTTGATATCTGTTGATTGACCTTTCTTTTGTGAAAGGGTCACACTTTCCTGATTCTTCATATGTTGAGTGAATTTGGGGTTATATACTGGACATTGTGAATGATATGCCATGGATTTTGTTATATTCCTCTGACTGATTAATTTCTTTGGATTCAAAGTACAAATTCTTCAGTAGCTCAAATCTCAGCTCAGTTGTTTTATTTTCACATGGATCTGTTCCATACATGCATGTTTCAGGGGCTAGCTAGATAATTACATAGAGTTCATACAGAGAAATTGGAGCCCCCATTCTCTGGCTCTCTGCTTTCCAGAATTACCCCTCCCTTTCATGGTCAAGATCATCATGTGGGCATTTTGGTGTTTCAGGCCAGAAGGCCTCTGATTTTCCATCAGAGATGCAGTTAGCCCTCATGGCTGCTGACTGTAGCTTGCTCCTCCCTTCATAGTCACAAACTCTGCCACAGTTCCAGGGACTCCATCTACATATGACAATGTCTGGCATAAGAAAAGACAGATTTCTTTTTATTTATCAGTAAGGTTGCCAAGAGCCTTCCCCAAGCCATAACTCTGTCACATGCCCCTCTTAAAACAATTAGCAGCAAAAACAATAGTATATTATGTTTGCTTCCATGAGTTATATGGCCCTGAGGAGGAGGGTGGGTTCACCAAATAAATTAGAGACTCCATCACAAAGGGAAAGGCTAGTCATAGTTCTTACATTGGCAGCCAATAGTGCCTGCTACATAAATCGCTGCGTTGCAAAATATGAGGTGACACTTCTCACATAGACTAACACCGAAATAATGGGCCCTAGAATTGTGCAATGTGGTGCTGTTAAAATTAGTGACTAGATAATTTAACAAAATAGGATGGGGTAATTTATAAAGTGAAAATCAGTTTTATTTCCATCTAACTGTATAGCCACTTAAATGGGAGTGAGATGAGCGTTAGTCAAGAATTCTAGGCGTGGACCCTCTGTGCATGGCTCTACAAGGAAGAAGAGAGCATTCCAGTGGGGAAGTAAATAGGGTAGTTACAATCTTATTGAGAATATATATGGGCAAAGGGAAGTCATTAGAATAAGATTTTCTAAAAAGTCTATGGTAAGAGTTCTAAAAAACAAAAAACAAAGAAAGTATATTAAAAAATGAGAAACACCAGGTGATAATAAAAGCTAACTTCTCTGTTTAAAGAATTATTCCTAGAGAAGTACAGGACCGAAATAGGCAGGGATGAAGTCAGTTAGTACAAGAGTTAGACTGATATTAAAAATTATCATCTTTACACACAAAAGAAGGGAATGCCAAGGATTATTTCCTTTGGTATAAATTCCCAGAAATTACCTGGTGAAAGATTATATCATTTTTCTGCTTATTCATGTAGTTTTTTTGTAATATTTTGTCAGTTAATTCCTATTGGTTGAGGACTTCCAACCGTCCGTCATTATTGAGGACTCCCAAATACTACAAATATAAATAAATAATTAAACAGATGGCCTCATCTCATCAGGATTGTCCCTTGATGTCTCATCTTTAATCAAGGACTATAGACTTGAGTTCCATTTTCCCACCCTAGATCTATCTCAAAGGCTTTTTATAGAAACTTGCATAAGAGTTTTTTAAAAATCTATGTAGTCAGAGTTTCCTTTATCCATATTTGCATTTACTCTATATTTCTCACTCTATTACTCACTATTTTTCTAAAAACAACAACAAGTTTACATTCTGTTTGCTGTACAAGATTGGTATAGCGAAAAGAACATTGGAAAGCTGGGGCACACAGCTTCCACAGTTCTATCACTAATTAGCTGAATGATCCTGGGCAAGTGGCTCTCCCTGTATGGGCCATAGCTGCCTCAGTTGCCACTGCAGGGAGGAAAAAAGAAAACAGAGTTTAGATTAGATGGGCCTTCAGTTCTTTCATTCCACGATTCTTTGAAATAATTCAAGTGATAAGATCAGGCTTTCAATGTTAAATACCAGCTGTTTCTATTGTTGCCCTAGATTAGTGCTAATAAAATACATCTTTCATTAATCTGGGTCTCATAGGTTAGAGAATTTTAGAGTCAAAAGGAATCTATCCCTTTGCCTAAATATTAGCCCTTTTAGCATCAGAACCAGAAATATAAACTAGATTTCCTAACTTCCAGGTTTAGTGCTCTTCCTTCTTCTCCTATTCACTTGAATGTAATCATTACAAACTACATAAGCCTGAAAAATATTCTGAATTATTCTTTTCTCCCCACATGAACATGGTAGAAGATACTATTAGTGGAAATAATTAAAACACAGGTTATCAAGCGTTTGTCATTCTGCATCTCCCTTGCATCCTGGATAGACTCAGAATTCTCTAGCAATATAGAAGTATGAAAAGTGAAAGCTGAGAAATCATATATTTTCCTATAAGAAGCAGTTTCAGGAAATACACCTTTGTCAGAAAATAAACCCAGAATAATATTCAACAGCACAGAGCACACACACCATCTGCTGAGGCAAAGACTGATCTGAGTTTCAAAATATTGCCCAATTTAAAACACATTATCTTCCCATTCTATAAATTTTAAGACCTTTTTAAATGAAAAATCATTAAAATCTACTGGACAACAATTCTCTCCCTTCTGAACAAAAGCATGTTACTTGTACTAGCTTTAATAATATCCTTACAATAGTACTGAAAATAAAACGTTATGGGAAAATAGTAACGGTCTTTGCGAGGGGTCTTAAAATGGTGTCACTCTTGGAAAATATGCACCGGAGGAGGAGCCATTCCCTCCTGTCAGGCTCCTACTGAAGCTTCCAGCCTCTTCCACAAGAAACTCATGCACTGTTACAATTGAGAACACTGCCTCACCCACTTCTCTCCACCAAAGAGGAAAGTGCTGGCGCTCAGGCTCTCAGTCTTGCAGCTGCTTTGATGAAAGGCAGGGATCTGAATCAGAACCCTTTCCATTTGCACGGCACGGAGCTGCTCTCTCCATCCCCCCTTCTCTGGGCCCACTAGGGAACAGTTTATGTGAGAAAATATTTCACCTTCCCCTCATCGCCTCTCAACTATAATTCACTTCCAGTTTCTGCTCTTTCCTGGTGCAAGTTGGGGGATATGAGCTTTCTCTTTCCCCTCCACCAACATGACGTCAGCCACTAATTTCCAATTTTCCCTCATGGTCACTCAGTGGGGTGGCTTTGGAAAATTCACTTTGAAGACAATTCAAACAGGAAAAAAAGGATTTCCTACAAATGACAGAAGCAAATATTTTTCAGACAAAAATTGATGTAAATGAAACTGGCTCCCAAAATTTTATACAACAATTAATTTCTTCCTAAAACATTTATCTGCTGTCATGTGGATATAGTCTTGTGTATTTTCAGTAGGCCTAAAAGGGTAGTGTTTATCAATAAAACATTCCTAAGTACCAAAACTAATTATACTTTATATTGCTAAATCTGGAAGTTGCTTTATTTAAAAAAAAAAATCTGAGGTTTCTCTTTTTACCAAATATGTGGCTTCCTTGCTGTCTGTATTTCATTTCCCTTGCTTATTTACCAAAAGATAAACTAGTCACTTTTTCCCCCGGCGTTGCTTAGTTATAATTTTTTTTAACCCCATGGACAATTTTATTTTGGACTTTGATAATGGGAGATCCTGTCCTTAGGTTTATTGTGTTTGTTCTGATTTAAAATTTTAGTTAATCTAAAAATGCATTAACAAAAATTCAACCGACAAACTCAAAATACAAAAACAGAATTGAAAATGGCAGCAGAGTTTGTTACCTAAATTCTTACTCTTAAGCAATGAGTAAGTAAGGATTTTTTTTTGCCTCACGGCCCGCTTTGTTCTCTAAAAAGAATGATTTGGCATCATGCCTCAGGTCTTTAGTGGTCAAATTGGGACCTTGTGTTAAGAATCCTCAAGGAACGAAGCTCCAAATTCTCACTGGGAGTGTCCTCAAGTAGCTTGAAAAATTTTTCTCTATTAATTATGTAGAACCTATGTGCAATCATTTGGCCTTAGGTTTCTGAGCAAAACAGCCAAATTCTTTTTTATTTGGGCACAAACCTAGCACAGGAATCAGGTCTCTGCCCCAAGGAAAAGAAGGAGAAGGGTAACAACACATAGAGCACAGCCCCCAAGTTAGGGAAAAAGGCTCTCTTTTCTGCTACGGTTGTAGCATCAGTAATCAAACAGAAGAGGCAGTTGTGCAGAACAAATGCCCGCATTTAGCAAAAGAATAAAGAAGCAGAGAACGTGCTTGTATTTGAGTAGACATTCAGAATCCAGAACTTTCTGGAAGAAATAATAAAATCAGGCACCTGAAAAAGAAAAATACAGAGAGACATCAATGCCAACATACCACTGTCCTTACCCCTTAGATCCTTCCAACACAGATACTCCCCACCTGTGCCAATTGGCATTTGTGAGGTTCAAAGTGCTCAGTCTTGGTACCCAGCACCTTTCCATTCAACAGGATTGTGTCAGAAGATGAGAATGAGTCCTGGCTCTGCCGTTCAGGCAGGTTACTTCATCCTCCTGGGCTTCAACATCCATGTCTAAGGTCAATACTCTTTTCTACTTCCTCCTCTGTCTTGCTGGTTGATGACAAAGAACTCACATGTCTCTTCTTGTAATACTTAAATTTTTTTCGATAAATCAAATATTCGTAGTTGCCTTCCAATTACAACCAGCTACTTTTTCTGTTCTACAAGGCAATTGTTTTACCAGGGTTTTTTCTGTCAATCTAGAAGTTGACCTCTAAAGCAGACAGAATCCAGCACGAATTCGTATAAATAGCATTAATCTGTTATAAGTAAATATTGAGCTAGTGCAAAAGCTGTTTATGTATTTGGAGGAAGGTGGTCAAAAGGTACACACTTCTAGTTATAAGATAAATAAATACCGCGGATGCAATGTACAACTTGATGACTATAGTTAACACTGCTGTGTGACATATAGGAAAGTTGTTAAGAGAATAGATCCTAAGAGTTCTCATCACAAGGAGAAATTTTTCTTTCCTTTTCATTTATTTTATTTTTTATTTTTTTTTTTTGAGGAAGATTAGCCCTGAGCTAACTACTGCCAATCCTCCTCTTTTTGCTGAGGAAGACTGGCCCTGAGCTAACATCCACACCCATCTTCCTCTACTTTATACATGGGACGCCTACCACAGCATGGCTTTTGCCAAGTGGTGCCATGTCCGCACCTGGGATCCAAACAGGTGAACCCCGGGCCGCCGAGGAGCAGAACGTGCGAACTTAACCGCTGCACCAGGGGGCTGGCCCCTCTTTTCTTTTTATTATATCTTATGAGATGATGGAGGTTAACTGAACTTATTGTAGTAATCATTTCACAATATATGTAAGTCAAACCATCATGCTGTGCACTTTAAGCTTATACAGTGATGCATGTTAATTATTTCTCAATAAAACTGGAGAAAAATGAAAATGGGCCACTTCAGCTCTTTGCCATCTTCCCAATATGTGTTTTGGAGTTAAAAAAATTTTTTTCAATCAATTCCAAATGATCTAACAGGCTTTATTTTTCAATAATTCAAAACAAAACTAGATGTGTAACAAGAGGTACTTAAAGAGGTGAGGTGTGTGCGTGTGTGTGTGTGTGTAACGAAAATAATGAGAGAAGGAGCAAGGTGATTTTCCACAATTAAGTTTCTAGTTGCAGAAAATATGAGATTAAAATGTTTCTCGCATGTATTTCTCTATTTTTAACCACAGCAAATATAACTAAAACAGTAAAAACAACACCAGCTAAATAACTAAATCCAGAAAATGTTGCTAATCCTATAAGGTAGGAAGAAGTTACCCTAATCCACCCACAAATGAGCATGACTTTGGTTAAAGGCAGAACACTATTTCTTTCTCACAAGTTATCCCAAGAAATATTTCTAAGACCTTTCTCCCTCTGCCTATAAAATTTAAATGTAACAAACCAAAATGTAACTAAAATAGGATTATGAAAGCCACAATGCAGCATGAAGGAGCCATTATAGTTTCTTGGGCAGAACTTAAATGAGGTGTTTTTGAACTGTTATCCTGAGAGCAGTTTCCTCATCCCTTAGCTGGGATTTAAGTGATTTATCGAGATGCTGTCCTAATTTAGGGAAAGCCTAGTATGTTCTCAACCACAAGAACGTGCTCTTCTAAACGTACACATTGGAGTAAACCCTGAGAATTTTCCGGACAACATGCAAAATGCCCTGGAGATTCTGAATCGTTCTCTTTCTCCCTCCCTGACCCACAGCCTCAGCAAGGGCCACTGTTGTTCTTGCAAGTATATTACATCCTTTAAGTATGTGAAGGCTGAAATTCCCGCCGTTTGCTAGCTTAGTGCTTATGTAGTAGCTTATCACTTCCACTCCGATCATCCTGGACATCTTGCTTCAGCTTCCCAAGCCTTTTTCTTCTTCTTCTTTTCTTCACCTGTAAAGTAAGGGCAGTAGGACTAATGAAGTCAAAGTCTCCTTCAGCAATAAAGGTGCAAAATTTGATCACAGTTCAGGGTGAAGAGGTGAGAGGATAAAAGAGAAAGCTTTGATTTGAGTTCCGTAAATTCTATGCTATATTGATTTCCGTAAGAAGTTATTTGTGAAATTTTTGGAATTGTCTGGACAGTGATCAACCTACAAAATTATCAGTATATGTATTTCATCTTTGGAGTTTTGGTACTATACACAGTTTTTATGCTTAACTGTGCAATTCAAGGCTGCCTGTGTCTCCATTTCTAAAGAAGTGTCTTTAGGTAAAAACAAAGGAGGCTAGAAAACAATACTATTAATTTCCCTCCTTCCTTTCTACACTAACTTATAAGCAAAAGTCAGTATAACAAATTTACTCACAAAAAATTAATTATTTTAAAGATTAGTAAAGATTTACACTAGGAAACATTTAAACTTTTCACAGTAAACCGAAAAGAAGAAAGCTAGTTTTTAGAGCTTTTGCTGCAGCTTTCCACAAATGCATGTCATTTATGAACATAATTTCTACTTTCTTAAATTCCTTTTCTAAAGTTATTTAGGTAAAAGTATTTCAGTGAACATTTAGCAATCAAAATATTTTACTCTTTGGTTTTGGACCTTAAAATCATTCACTAAATAACAACCCTCTGCAATAATCAATCAAAACTCAATAATAGATTACTTATTTTGTTGAGGGCAAGCACCACGTATCAATGCACTTTGTATTAAATTACACTCGCCTGTTATCTTGCATATATACCAAACCCATTTATATTACGTACTGGTTACTTACTGTGGAAGATGTACACTGCACTGCAGTTAGCGTCCTGACTAGGACACAGAATTTACCCCAAATGATTCAGGTGAAGACACAAACAAAGTTACCAGTTACAGAGGTGTAGGTAGGTAAAGGAACAAGAATGAGACGATGATGGCAGACCAGCAGTAGAGAGGAACTGTTACCACTCCTTGAGCTTAAGGGGAAAGGGGAGGAAATATTGCAAGGACTCCACTGATAGCTGGAGCCCTGGAGGAGGGGTCATCCAGTGGGAAATGTGGATCTGGAGGGACACAGCCACTGTCAAAAAAGTGACACTGAAACAAAGAGGAGGAGGAGAGGAAGAAATACCCAGAGTTCTCTCTCCTTCTGTGCTCTGATCTTCTGAAGACCCTATTCTTCCACTGACAAAACCAACTGCAAGTCATCTGCCCAAGGGACACTGGTGACACACAGATGTCAGCATAGAGCTAAGCAGAGAAGGGCAGAAAATGGATCTGGGGACCACTCCAAGAAAAACCAGCACCGTGAAAATTGCATTCCCCTAACACAATAATATTTCTGTTAATGGTAATTCATAGATAATAAATCTTTGTCAAAGTCTATTTAACAGATGCAAAATTTGTCAAATAGGGAGAATGGTTATCAGGCCAAATTATATTTGATAATATTTACGTTTTAATAAGAGGCACATAAGATAGCAGATGGATTAGGGAACTCTTATGAGGAAGTAATTAAAATAATAAACTAGAAGTCATAAAATACGCATCCAAGAGTCTGAGAGCAGAAGGAAAGGAGAGAGAGTCAGGATGAGTTAGCCGAAAAGATGGGGCCAAAATCCTCAGACTGTAGGAGAAATTGTGAAGGACTGTGCCAGGGACATCAAACAGGAAAAGATCGAGTCTTGATCCTTCATGAAGCCAGAGAACAGAAGTCACACTTTCCTTCAGCTTTTCTGTAGGGACTAGACAACCCGAAAGAAATTTCAAGGGCTCTTCCTCTTCTCCCAAGTTTCTCCATTTGCCTTCTGAATCCTAAGATAACCCTATTTCGTCCATCACTAATAATAAAGTGCCCCAAATCATTCATTCCTTCATTCGTTTATTTGTTCATTCACGCTCTTTATAAGGTAAGTTGCTCTGTCATTTATTGGTAAAATTCTGCACCATGCATAATGCCTAGCTGGCACATATTAGGTATCAATACACATTTGTTAAATAAAAACCAATTAAGGGAATGGATGAAGAAATGGACACATTATAAATATCTGTTGTTGTAAGACATTGCAACTTTAAAGAAAACGTTATGACCTGCCAGTTAATTCACAAATATAAGTGACTGATATCAGAATGTTTAAAATTTTGATCTAAGGTTCAGGACTAAGAAACGTAGAGGGCTTGAAGGGGAAGGAGGTACAGCTCTACAAAGGGACAGCTGAGAACACAGAAAACAAACAAAACTCTTCCAAAACTTCACGGCTTTCACGGGGAAAGGTCGTGTTCACCGGCAGCTGGGAGGAGGCAGACAGCAGCTTTATGGGAATAGGTTTGCTGTATTTGGTGCCAAGATGCGGAGGTCAGTTTCCAGGAATTTTTGGTGATTTATTGTGTGATTTAAACATTCTTAGATAGGATTTTTTCTCCTTTTTACCATCATTTTCACCGTGTTGGCTATTTTTCCTTTGCAAAAATAGATCATGAAGTTTGTTTGAAAGTTAGGGAATAGAAAATTTACCTTAGTTTCAAACTTTGAAAAACATTTTTTAAGCCAATACCTATGTTTTGAAATATCACACTACTTTACGGAAATTTAATATTAGAATACAGAAAGCAGAATCAAACTATAAATCTACTTTTCTGGAAGATGCCATAAATTTCCTGGGGTAGAATTTATAAGTTCGGATTATATAGAAAAAAAATCCTTGAATATTCTGAGAATACATGGCATCTACTGCTTTCTAATTGCATTCATTTCACAAGCTTTGATAAAATAGCCCCCTTTGCCAACAATATAACAATATTATTTGGCTAGTCGACTAGTATTTAATAATTCAACACTAAACTATTTTATTACTTTTCTTTGGCAGCAAAGATATATTGGTTTTCCATAAGGGTTTTCCTTCTAACTCTTCTTCTCACTTCCACCCTGGCATCTCAGATACATTAGAGTGATGAGTGATCAATGATAAGGAGAAGAGGAGCAGGGAGGGGGAAAGAGAAAATAGACAGGACAGGTGTTACAAAAAAAAATTAGGACAACAGCCTACAGTCTAGTCCCTGAGTTCTAAACTCTGTTCTACCACCGAGTGACCTGGGTGTCCGTGCACTCATCTACACAATGAATGAGTTGGATGGAATTATTGTTAAGTTTCCCTCTGGCTCTGGAGCACTACAGTACACCCTGGGAGGTAAGACCTCTTTTCCTTTCACTTGAAACCCCTAGTTAAAAACAAGAAGATATCACTACTTTATTTGCCCCATTTGTCACTGACTATAAGCATCACATCTAGCTGCATTCTGGGCAGACCACAAGCCCCAGCACTGCCTTAAAGCTGGCATCTTCTGTATCCAGAAGGGAAAGTGGGCTGGGACACATACCCATAAGGGCTGCAGGCTTCAAAATTGAGGCCTGCACATGTCTACTTTGTAGAACAGCCTGGCTGACTTTTGACCTGACTTAGTATTATATGAAGCAGCTTACTGACACTGTCAATAACATCACACATAACAGAACACACACCTTGTAACTGAACCAAAGATAGTGCCAAGCATAAAGAATCCAGGAAATACATACTCAAAATGTAAACTGCTCAAACAGAATAGCTACTGAAGGATCTCGAAATGCATACACAAACTGCTTCTCTGAGGTTAAATAGCCACCTTTTAGGATTCTTCAATGGCTGCAGCCATGGTCTTGCTTTTAAAAGCCTCAATAATTTCTCAAGACATCACATTTAACCAAAGGCCACATCTATTTCCTCTAATAAAGATTTAGCTTAATATTACTGGATATGTTTAGGGCATAGAAATAAAGCATGCCTTCCAGAGGTTGGAAAAAAGAGAAAAACAGCCTTTAGAATTACCAGGTATCACTCTAATCTGAAGCTTGTACTGTCCTTTTCAATCGTTGCAGAGAAACAATTAATAAAGGAACCCATTAAGACCTGATTATTGCTGCTAAAAAAGGAAGGTAGAATTTCAGTGCTTTGAAGTAACTGAGAATGATTCAGGCCTCATTACAGAGATATAATCTACATTCATACATTTATGTTAGTGATTCAAATCTATTGGGAGAGATTGAATTCCGTTAAATAGTGCATCTTTCCTGTGGAAGTTTTCTCAGGCTTTCTCGGGCTAACCTCAGAGGTGACCTAACAATGCAAAGCAGTGGAGTATTTAGGGATTCAACTTCGCTATAAAAGAAAGGCTGTACAGAAAAGAAAAAGAAGAATGAGATATAATCTAAAAAGCTATGTCAGCTTTTCCTTTGGGCTGTTTTGTAAAGGCCCTGCCTGTCATCACGTTGTACAGGAGAGTAGCGAAAAGCCTCTAGAACTTCTAAACACTGCACCTGCTGCAACCAGATTTTAATATGGAAGTTTTGAAGATGTGTTTTTCCCCACTTCAGATAGAATAAAAACACACAACTTCGAACTTAAAGATCTGAACAGTTTCTCCTACTGGAGCAGAAAGTTGGTAGATGTATGTGTGTGTGCACGTGTGCGCATGTGAGAGCGGGAGAGACACTACCTTAGGAGGTGGGGTGAGGGGAAAGTGTGTCTATTGTGAGTTAAAAAAAAAATTAAAAGGATCTCAAGTTGGCATCAGTAGTGTTGATGACCAGTGTAAAAAAACCCTCAAAATAATAACTTCCTCTGTTTTGTAACTTTTCATGGCAGAATCTTTATTGTATGGTGTCATTAAACATAATTTTAAAAAGCATGTAGCTTTAATTAGTTGTCAATTCAAACATTTTGGATTCTGGGGAACAACTCGGCTGAAACTCTAGTCCCTTAGAAACACAACGCTCTCTTTCAGGCACTTGTCAGCTCGGATATAAAACTTTGAACTAGAAAATTGAAATTAGCACAGAGTTCATTTCTAAATATCCATGCTTTAATGAATGAGCAAGACTTGTTTGACGTACGCTGCTTATTTACTTAACTCCCCAGTTAATAGCTACAGAAATTAGAGCTAATTGAATTAAATTTAAAAACCTACTGTAGTGTTCACCACATTGTCAAAATCTTTTGAATAAGCATTGCAATGGGTTATAAATAATGCAATTAGAATCTCAATTCTAGTATTAAATGGCTCTATTCCAAAGGCTCTGAATGCACAGGAAAATATAACAGCATGCATGTAAAGTCATTTTTCAGGTCACTAAACAGCATAATTGGGCAATCATTCCTAATGCTCATGTCTAAAGTGAGATTTTTAATTTCTTTGTATTTTCTCCTATTCACAATGAAGATTGAGATCAAATGCACATTATAGGGATTCTGCTTGTCTCATATACAGGAGCTGTTCTGATCAGTTCCCTCCAATTTACAGTTCCAGAGGTAAACCTCCCAAGTTCACCCTGAAGTGGTTCTCCGTCAATAGCAGCCTAAAGATTAGGTTGAACTCTATGAAATTGCCACTTTTAAAGGTCGAAAATCATAAAATATTGGCAATTTCATGTGTTTCAACGTAACACAAATGTCCAAGTGCTTTTCCGAACATAAATATTTTATACCAGTATATCTTTAGGAACTCCTTCCAGTCAAGCTTTCCCCAGTTTAGAGGAACTCTTAAAGAAGTGATCTTCTAGGAACTGTCTCTTCCTCAGATCGGAACGCATTATTTGTGTTTCCTTCTTTCTGCCTCTACATTCTTGGCAAACTGATTCAGTCTATACCTGGGTTGTGAGCAAGTGTCCTTCAGCAATCACGGGGTTGGGGGGGTGATGAGCGTGAGAAGGACGCTGAAAGCGCAGTTACACTGTAAAATAGAGCCCTTTAAACATTACATTTGAAGATTAAAAAAACAAAAGAAAAGAAAACGTCCCTTTATGGCAAAGTCAAAGGATATTGCATAGAAAAGAAAACAGCAGAATATTCAGCCAAATCGTGTGGTTAAATCTTTGCCATCTCAATAGAGTGCGTTCGCTTTGAAGTGCACGCGTGATTCAGTAAACGACTCATGTTAGCAATTACAAATCGGTCATTTCGGTCCCCAATTTCATTTGCGCCAAGAGAGGCGACTTTAAAGGGTGACGATAAATCTCCCTGAGCTTAAAAGGCAGAGAGGGACAAAGTGTGAACTTTTTACTTCGGCAACGGAAGCGAGAAATCAGTGATTCATTAAACCAAAGACCTCCGTGGAAGCTGGCAGAATAGGAGGAAAGGAAGCTAATTATGTCTCCCTTTTCTGTGCTCGCTCCGACCAGTGTATAATCTGCTGCTTTGGAGGGTTTATTCTCAGCATCTTCTGCTTTCTCCCCCAGCCCTCCCCTCCTTCTGGGAGTGAGAGGGTGGGGGGAAAAAGTCAGCCTAGCACGAGGCTCCAGGTGGCTCTCAAGTACTTCACTGCCAAAAGAAAAAAAAGAAAAATCCTACGCTGGAAAACAAGCGAGAAAGGGGCTCCCCGGAGGGGATTGGTTCAGGCTGGAAGGCAGCAAAATTCGGAAAGCACGAGGATACAGCTCGCGCTGGTGGCCAGCGCCGCGAGCACAAGGACGCCTTAGCCTGCGCAGCAATTAGCCGGAGCTGGAGGCGCCGGCGGAGGCGGAGGCTGCGGCTGCGGCGAGGAAGGGACCCGGGGCAGCCCCCGAGCTCCGCGCAGAGGCATCGCGCTCTCCTCTCCGCGCTCCCCTGCTCTCCCCCCTCTCGGCCCCCACCCGCCTCCCTCTCCCTGGCGTTCTCAGCAGCCGAGGGTTTCAGATGTCCCACCGCCGTTTGACCCCCTCCCCCCGCTTCTCCACCCCTGCAAATGAGGTTTGACCAGCAGAGGCAGAGCCCACCTCTGGCTTAGAATCACTGACATTTAGACTCCAGGCTTCAACCTGTTTACAAGCTGGCTTTCCAAAGGAAGGGGGGGAGGGAAATAGGGCCAAACAAAACACCAACCGCCGTCCCCCCCAAACAAGAAGTGACTTTCTGGAGGCTTCAAATCAACAGGCACCACCAAAAAGAGAAAGCAAGAGGGGGAAGAAAACAACGGCGACAGGGCAGCTGCCTCCAGTTCTGACAACTCCAAAGGGACGCACTTTTAGAACCGGCTAGCAGGCTGGGGCTCTGCGGAGAGCGACCAGAAGGTGCCAACCGCAGAGGGGCGCAGGCATCTCCCCCAGCCTCCCAGCCCGATCCCTTTGGGTTTTGTTCACCGTGCTGTCATCTGTTTTTCAGACCTTTTTTTGCATCTAACATGGTGAAGAAAGGAGTGAAGAAGAGAACAAAGTAACTCCTGGGGGAGTGAAGATCTCTAGTGACCAATACCACCACCGCCACCACCAGCTCCCGCTGCTGCGGCCACCCACGTCCACCATTCACCGGGACACTCGAGAGGCGCACGGCAGCGGATCCGAGAAAGGAGCGAGGAGAGGCAGCCGGCCCTTCTGAGGAGTTATGGATGTTGGGGCATTCACTTCTGGCCAGATCCGCGCCCAGAGTGAGCTAACCAGCGGCCGCCACTTCCAGCTGTCTCTTTGCCTCGCACCAGGTCTTACCCTTCCAGTATGTTCCTTCTGATGAGACAATTTCCAGTGCCGAGAGTTTCAGTACAATGTGGAAATGGATACTGACACATTGTGCCTCAGCCTTTCCCCACCTGCCCGGCTGCTGCTGCTGCTTCTTGTTGCTGTTCTTGGTGTCTTCCGTCTCTGTCACCTGCCAAGCCCTTGGTCAGGACATGGTGTCACCAGAGGCCACCAACTCCTCTTCTTCTTCTTCCTCCTCCTCCTCGTCCTCCTCCTCCTTCTCCTCTCCTTCCAGCGCGGGGAGGCATGTGCGGAGCTACAATCACCTCCAAGGAGATGTCCGCTGGAGAAAGCTTTTCTCTTTCACCAAATACTTTCTCAAGATTGAGAAGAACGGCAAGGTCAGCGGTACCAAGAAGGAGAACTGCCCGTACAGTAAGTAACAAATGCGCGCTCCCCTCCTTCCAATTATCCACCCCCACCCCACACGGGGGGAAATCTGTTCCAGATGTGGCCAGCTAAATATTTACGTCCCCAACCCCTGTAAAATGATTAAGTGGAATACTTTCACACTAAATCACCCCCCACCCCGTGTATACATTGTGCTGCCGCTCCCCCACGGCTCCGCACGCTGCCTCCTCACCCCTCACTCCTTGCCACCCTATCCGCTCTGTCTCTCTGGCTTGTCACTCGCCGGACCAAGCAGGGCGCCCGAGAGTTGCAGTGTATAGTTGTAGTGTATAGTTGCCGGTCCCTCTCCACCGCCCTTCCCCACCTCATCCCAAGGTCTCCTTTCTCTCCCTTCTGGAAATGGCTCAAGTAAACACATTTTATTTCTTTTCGCTGGCAATCTTATTAAGAGTTTGGGGACAGTTTCCTCAAGCTGAAAATAATTATCCGCTGTCAATTATGGGGGCTTTATGGGAACTTTATTTTAAAAAAGAGTCAATTCTACTCGCTCCCCACCCCCCGTCCCTTTACCCCACCCCGTCTCTAGATAGGAGGGAAAGCATTTTTCTGGTTTTGATCTTTTTGGGGGGGGGGGCGGTGCTCCCTTATGTTGGTTTGAGTGATTGCAGTCCATGAAGTTAGCTTTTCAGGCACAACTGCTGCTATTTGTCTTCTGCCTGCCTTCTCTCTTGGTAACATGATGCTCGTGTCTGCATTGTCAATAGCATATGCGCTGCTTTGTGGTGTCCTGTTGTATTCGTTTCTTCTGAAACCTCTCATATTGCAGAGCCATACTACTACAGCATTGTAAACATCTGGGACTGGATTCACACAGACCTCACACAAATTTCATTGTCATTCTTTTATTTTCAAAGTAAAAGTCATAAGTCTGTTTCCATGGCTATAGTTGTCCCACAGGATGAGATTTTCTCTTGAGTACAAATTATGCCCTGGATCCCTGGATGTCTTTCCTTTTTCTTTTCCCCCTCTCTTTCCCTCTTGAGCTCTTTCTCTTCTTTCTTTCTTGCTGGAGTGTGGGCTGGGTCGGGGGAGGGAGACTAGAAGAGGAGGGGTGATGTTGTGTCTCTTCTTGATTCAGTCCAGCAAAGCCAGATTACCCTGTGAGCTTCTTTTCCTAGTTACTTTCAAGTGGTGAGACTTATTCATCCTCTATTGATTGCTCTTTGAAAGGGCCCCGAGGCTGTGTAACAGGCGCACTGGAGACAGTAGACAATGACATTTAAACATCTTTAATGACCATTTAGCATTATCTCAATGTTACTTCCATGTCACCTTTTAAAGGGACTTTATTGTGTCAGTTGTGTGGGAATTCCAAGCATACATTTGCCAGCTAACGTAAAGACATGGGTCAAACATTTCAAGATTTCTTGGCCCAGAAAGCATCTAATACTAATGGAAAAGACAGTTAACTAGAACTTAGCATTTTCATTTTAAACAAAGATTTAGAAGAACTAAGCCTTAGTTTTCTTATTTGGGGACTCACATACATTCAACATTAACTTCTGTTCCTCCTCAGCTGCTGTTTCCATTTACTAAAATTAGCAATATGTTTACAAGTAAGAAAAATATTTGGAGAAGTATTTTAAAGTATTCCATTTTATGTTTAACACCAGAGATGTTAAATAGTCCGTTACCTGTTTCTTTTTCCATTCTGATTCATAGAAAGTGGCTGAAATAATGTCATTTATGATGCAGAATTTTTTTTTTTTTTGCTCAAAAGTCATTTGTTACCTGAATTCATTAGATGCTGTGTATAGATGTTATGGTTGTTGATTAAACATTTAATACTTTTGTTCACTTCAAACTAGTTGTGGTATCACCCAGGTAGTTCGATG
This sequence comes from Equus przewalskii, assembly GCF_037783145.1. NCBI lineage: Eukaryota > Metazoa > Chordata > Mammalia > Perissodactyla > Equidae > Equus > Equus przewalskii. The sequence goes on from NC_091850.1 coordinate 22,373,537, forward strand.
GGGAAGAAGTGGTCCAAGCACTTACTGCAGAGTGAGCTGGGAGTTTAAAAAAAATAATTCCCATGGACTGAAATTCTTCTTTGTATTTTTAGTTCGTAGACATAACTCAAAGCAATATAATAAAACTTCAGAGTGTTAACCTTGAGCAAGCTTTATTTTTTTTTGACACTAACTTGATTTTGCTATTTCTCTATTTTAAGTATCTTTATATTGTGATGCAAGGACCAATCTACACTTAAATTACTATTTTATTTATGAAACTTAAATTAATCTTTTCTAAAATAATATCACTGTTCAGTTAACTATTTAGTAAAATGATTTCCAGGGTATACACTGAATTATATGTTTACAGTAAGAATTATCTGCAAAGAGCAAAGTATAGGATTTTTATTGCACAAAAACAAGTGTGGAAAATTTTCATCCTAACTGTCCAAAAGATACTAATATCTCTACCATAGGATAAAGTCTACTAATAGTTCTTTTTAAAATTATGATGTCTTGTATAGTAATGCAATCTTAATCAATGGTTGAAAATGAAAGGGGATGGGGCTTGCTCTGTCAAATAATGTCAAACCATAAATAATGTAGGCTTTCTAAGAACATCTGTATCAAGACACAGCAAGTGAAAAGTAGAGGTTGAAAAAGCCTTAATTTCACATGTGGCCAGGTAATCAGAATGCTGTTACAATTTCCAGCTGGACTGATTCAGCTGAACTACATGGTTTCATTAAAATATTGTCTAAATGTTGCATAATTACATGTGACCAAACTTTTGCCATGCCTACAGGGGAACCAGCCACCCAGCCCACTAAATGGTAGCCTGTTAAATATTAGGGTATCTAACCTCTGAAGAGTGTCAGTTCCTTGTCCAAAAACCACATTTCAGTAACATTTTCCTAAACAAGTTATTAATTATTCCAAATACACAGAGCTGTTCTTTTGAGGTTTGCTTATTTGAAGCTTAATTTTCTTTGTTACTTTTGACCCTAGTATTATTGCTGCTAAAATACAGTAACAGCTTATCTAAGAGGTTACATGTTTGTGATGTCCTGGGTAATTAAACAACTGTTTCACTGGCTTTTTGCCAGCAAAATGCTAACAAAAGGGAGTAAGGAAATCACCCATAAGCATTGCAAAATCATTTTTAACTTCTGTCTCCAAAGCTGGTTCCCAGAGATTGGAAGGTTCTAAAAATATTACACGTGCTAAAGAAACTCTTCTCTATTTGGGTGATGATTATAATTTCTCTTTTTTAGAGGGGTGTATTTTTTGTCTGCTTCTTTGCCATTATATGAGAGTAGAGTAAAGCAAATGGAGATGAATTATGTTTCTCCTGCTAGAAGTCAGGGAAAGCTTGAATAATTTAGAATAGCTGTGGTGTGTCTGTCACTAGATATGCTCAGGCTCATTTAGGTTTGTTTTATCATTCTTTACATCTAGAGCTTTGCCCTTGAAACATTACCATTCGGCTCCAGTTCTGGCCTCCTAGAAAGGCTGGATACAGCTGTTACATACCCTTGCAACTGGGACTGGTGGACCTTACTAGATGTGAGTAAAACAGCTGTGGGCTTCTCCCATGGTTGTCACTTGTAAAAAGGGGGAGTCTAGTGAAAAGAAAATGTATCTCTAAACTTGAGACAGCCAAGGATGGATATTCTCAAAATGGAAAGCCACATCCTTTATGAATCTTTCCAGGAGAAGAATATGGGAGACAGAGAAATCAGTATGTACTGAGTATATAGTACGTATCCCATTTCTTTAAATATATCTCATTTAACATTCACAGTAGTCCTATGATTTAGATATAACTATTCACATTTTTCAAATACGGAAACTAAGCCTGGAAAAAGTAAATTAGCATAGGTCATTCAACTAGAAATTGGCAGAACCAGGATTCAAGCCTAAGTTTATTTGGTTATATCGTTCTTTGCTTCTTCTACGTCTCTGCTACTGGCACCGTTGATATCAATATATTAGAATTAGACACCCCAAAATTCTAAAAACAAATTACTCTAAACCTTAATTGCTTCTTGCTGTGAACACCATCAGTTCTTCGGAATGAAACTGGACCAGTAGTAAAATGGCAGTAGAACAGAAAGGGGATATGTGAAAGGCTTCATTGCAGGTGGTTACCTGGCATCAGACAATGTTAGTGCATTCTCTAGGTGAAATGTCTCTTTTGATATTATGTTTGGGAATATAATTGCTTGTGGACACACAAAATACACAAACATCAATCTCACTTATTTTAACAGAGGGCATTAGAAATACATAGCTAAGAAAACTCCATGAATGTCGTTATATATAGTAATTGTTTACAGCTGAGGGCCAAATGTTTAATTGCTCCCATGTGTAATAAAATAATTTGATTGTAAATACCAGTGTGAAATTGGACTGGTGTGGAAATTTCTGATACGACTCTAAAAAGGGCAAAATCTTAGAGACCTGAAGCTATATAAATACATATTAAGAAAGCTTGAAAATGAGTCTGCAAATCAAAACGGTACCTCACCCTGTAAAAATGACTGATTATTTTCTAGGATTAAAGATTTGCATTATTACTTTTTCATCAGAACTAGAGTTTATTGTAGGAAATTAAATAAAGTGAGAAAATAATTGTTGGAATTGGAAAATAGGGACTTGAATATTATCTCCTAATGAATATACAACAGTTTCCTGGGGAGAAAACCTATATCCAACTTAGGACTTCCACTGGCGTCTTATTTAAGGTGCGGTTGTTTCTAGAGTTGGTCGCATAATTTATAACCAGTAGCATTTAATCATGAGCATTGAGGATTTATGAAGGTGGAAGGCATTGTATTTAATGATTACATGACACTGTCCTGTTACCTTACTGCATTCCTACCATATGGACCCTCCGCTTTGATGGCTTTATCATAAATCCATTAAAAATGCACAATTACAGAGAATTTCCTCTTCATAAACCTGATTTATGTAAATCTATCAGAAGTAAATCTACTAGAAGAATCCCAGGAAAACAGTTGGCAGAAATCACGTGCTGATATTGAAGTATGAGAATTCAGCAACAGCAATCTCTAGGTTTTGGGCATTTCAGTGGTCTATTACACAAAGGTATAACCCACTCTTTAAAAGCAAGTGTTTTCAAAATGATGTTTAAGCGTGGAGTTTAAAAGAAGAAGAAGAGGAAGAAGAAGAAGAACGATGTCTTATAGAATGAAGGAAAGCCCAGTGTATGCATATTTTCCTCTACATTTTTATTATCCGGGTTAGAGCAAAAAGCCTCTTTCCAGTTCATTTCTTTAGTATTTAATGAACTTATAGTAGAACATGAATGAGCACTTTAAATTCCTGCACAATTACCTTAATGTTCAGAGGCAAACCCCATTTGTTATCCAAACATCTAACTTTCTACAAGCTAAAATGTTGGAAAAAAGTTGACAGCTCATTTGAAATGGAGCTAATGTTCCTCACATTTAAGAGCTGCCTATGAATATCTACATCTTTCCTAAGCCTTAAATGTCTGTATGCTTATCCAAAATCATGGTACAAATGATATTTCTTTATTATGCTTCAGAAGGAAGAGCAGTACATGTGTATTAGTTCAAAGTGATTTTAATCTATCTTAACATTAATTCTGTGAACTTTGCAATGAAGAGTAATTCAGATGACGTTTTTAGTATTACTATTCCAACATTTGTCAGCATTAATAGTTGATGTTTGCTTAATGTAAGTAAGCAAAATATTAGCATTTCCCTCCCAGAAATTAAAGTTCTCTTTTAATTTTCCAGTAAGATGGGGCATAAGATTCATGTTTATATAATTTTAATACAGTTTTATCACAGTCTAGAAAAGTAATAAAATCTCATTTTTGTCTCAAGTCCTTTATGCAGAAATATCTTAATTTTTCATGGTATGGTACAATGGTTTAAAATCATTTACGTTTGCCATTTGACCCATAGTGCTTATTACTTGATTTTATGGATTAGAAATATTTACTTTTCATAATTGTCACTCTTTCTTCATGCCTGTTACCTTTACCTGGGCCAGTCAGGCAGTATAATAAGTGGTAACCTAGAGATGCATCTTTAAAATTAGCGAAAGAAAATGTACCTGCATCTTGGGAAGCTACCAGTGACACTCTGATACTGAATTAATGAACGCAAAATGTTGATGCTTTACAGAATCAGTTTGATAACCAAGTATTTAATTAGTACAGATTTTACACAAATAGAAAGTTCAAGATATCTAAAAGAGAGCCAGGTCATCCACAAAATAATGGCCTTAAAGGCTCCCTTGCTTTTAAATCAGGTCAGTTGTGTTCTTTCTTTGAACGCTGTGTTCTAATTGGAACAATAAATCAAAGAAGACACTCAAAGTAGATTCCCATGTAAGGTGGACAACTGGACAGTGACTTTTTACTGCTGCTAACACGTGCTTCCAATTACCATTTGATAGATTCATAGTGCTGGCAGTAAAGCATTGCCTCGTTTTATAGTTCACCTAATAATTCTTCAACCTCAATCTGTCCACCTTTACCTATATCTAATCTGTCAGTATGTGTGTTATCATTAATGAGGAATTTTCAAATGTTTGGCATGCTTCCTACAATGAGTGATGACAGTGAGAAATGAATGAATCCTTTAATTAGCTATAATAGAAGAGGTAAAGTATTGAGTAAGTTGATGTATCTCCAACTTCAAATAATTATCAACTAAATATAGCCTAATATTTTCTCTACAACTATAACTTAATTATGAATAGTATGGGCTGACCATAGCTCAGTTCTAAATAGGAATGGTTAACAGCAAAATTAAGACTTTTTTACAGGGCATTTTTCTATAATATTATTTTCCTTCAAAGACCTTGTGTTAACGCTTTACTGATAAATGTTTGTGTTAGTTCATCCTTAACCTTTTTTGAGACACTGCCCGTTTGAGGATAACTTGACATATTCATAGAGTCTTTACAATTCCAGGTTCACCAACTTCTTTCTAATAGTTCTGTCCTGAGGCATTTATACATCTTCAATACTGGCCATCTGTGACAACTTGGCCTCTGAGGCATTGTGAACCCCTCATACTCTATCACCCCTTCACCACTCCATTATTTTCTGGTTTTTTATTCCTTTTCCCTGGTTTCTAAACCCCTTCCATACCATTGAGGCCAAGGAAAGTCATGTATTATCATTGCTTAGCATCCCATGTTACACTTATAGCCAGCAGCCTAGTCTTTTTTGAATGGATAGCATCCAAAACAGATAGTTTATGTTCTATCCATAAAAGTCTTCAGCAATGTAAATTCAACATATTCCATCATGAGCCTCTTCTCATGTTGAATGTCCAGTGAATTCTCCCGTGTTGGAGCACTCAGGCCATTTTCTTACAGCTTTGCCTTTACGGAAGTGGGCAAAGCACAAATAAACACCATCTGACAGTGAATGCTGATTGTCTGGTTACTAAGTCATCATTCTGCATTTTTCCTCCAGGTTAAATATTTTGTTTCCAATAACTCTCCCTGCAGGTTCATCTTACCTTTCTTTTAAATTAAGGACATGCAACACTTACTAGCTCTTTGTCATTTTCCTTACCTTTTTCCCATTGTCTGGACTCCTATGAGAAAGAAAGTAAAGATGATTTAGGAAATCAAATAATTATTTCTCTTCTACTTTAGTCATCATTTATTTCAAAGAAGATGAATACTAATTTGGAGGTCTTTAATATTTTCAACTTGTAGAATTTCACTTAGATTATAAAGCTTCTCTGAACATCCCTGCTAAATGTAACTCTTTAAAATGAAACCAGCGTTCTCACTGATGCTGGTTATCAATGGAGAAAATGTACAGTATACACGCATGATACTCCAGGCTGACTGAATGTGGAAAAGCACGTCTCTTTATTAGAAATATACTGAGTCACAGGCAGGAGTTAAAATATCAATTAATAGCACGCGTGTGTTCATATACTTCCTTCAAGGGAAAACCTTTTGGCATTGATTACTGAATTGGATTTATTTTTATTATATGCAGAATCTGATGACTTACATATGTTAAGTTTACAACTAAAAGCCATGCTTCTTTTCACAATGGATTTCAAATTATATAGCTGTAGATATGGATATATTTCCAAAGCCTTAAATAGCTTTGAATTATTGATAGAATTATTAAAAGAAAAATTAATATTTTGTAACATGGGGAAGATGGTGACACATCATATTAATTTACATACTATTTATGATCTAAAGTGAGATACATTTACAGTGTGACTAATAACAGCAATTACCAATGTAGTAAACCAGATTTCTAGGGCATTTTTTGGAACATCTCTTTAGAATGATATGGTTCCACAAATATGAAGGAAATAAAGTGCTAGGGATGTTAATCAGATACAGTGTAAAAACTTGATGAACAAAACTACAGAAGTGCTTTTTTAAAGCTGCAGCAAGAGAGATGGTAAAGAGCATATAATTAGGACATCCAAAGCAGAAGAGACCATAAAGCATCCAGACACAGACTGTGAAAGGAAGAGGAGATGCTTTTCTGGAGTGATGAAGACATGGGTTTTGAACTCCAGGAAAGAGATCAAGCTAATGAGTAGCATCCCACAAGGGCTGACATGACAAGAAAGGTGTAGGGGAAATATAACCCAAGCCCTGGCATTTGACTAGATGTTAAATTAACTGAAATGAGAACCTGTGATCTAAAAGGAATCTCAAAGAAGTCATCACAGACATGGTAGCAAAGTAAGGCAGGCTAAGTCGGAGTCCCACTAAAGAGGCAGGGGATGGAGGAATTAAACATGTGGGCCTTGACTAAAAGTGATTACAAGTATGGGCCTGGATTGAAAGTGGTCTTTGAAGCCACATAAGTGGATGCATTTCAGGTCCCAAACAGACAGAAAAATGTGTGACTTGGGCATGTTGTCATCAGTAAAACAAGGGTATTAACAATACTTACCTCTTTCCTAAGTGGTAAAGATTAAATGAGATCACTCATTCATTCAACAGAGATTTATCAAGTGCCTGCTTTGTGTCAGATACCCCGTGACACTTGAATACAGTGCAGAAAAAAGATGCTGGTTTTGCTTTCACAGAGCTTCACTCTATAGACAGTGTCGAAAAACAAACAAGTAAACAAAGAGATATATGATGAAAAATTAGGGTAAATGCTATGGAAGAAGGGTACTTTAACAGAAAACAATTGGGAACCATTCTAAACCTTATGGCTAGAGAATCCTTTCAAAGGTGGGAGGAGGAAGGAAGTGAACAGCATGGAGAGAGTTTGGTGCCTCCTCCAAGAAAGTGTAGAAAAGGCATACTGAGTCTGGGGGCTGGTGAGAAATCTAGAGAAGTCGGAGTGAATCCATGTAACAGCTTAACAGTGCCTGGTCTAAGTCCTCATCAAATGGGTATCATATAAAAAAAAAAAGTAAATATGATGCTTCCTCTTGTTTTGAGGAAAAGCATCAGGAACGCAACTAACCTTTTTCTGATAAAGTGGGAATTAAAAGTATTGGAATTAAAGAAAGAGGCAGGGATGAGGAATATATCTGTCATTTTTTAGGAAGCAAAATATTAGAATATCTGAAATTCACGATGTTCTGAAGTTTTAGGGAAAGGGCAGAGATCTGGTTCATTAAGAGACTAGTAGCTGATATTTGAAAACTGAAGATAACTTGAGGAGAGAGTGAAGAGCTGAAAATAAAGAATAGACAACAAGTGTGTCCAAGGACACAACTATAAAAGAGAATAAAAGAAAAGAAAAAAAAAAGAAATAGGGGCAAAACAGGTAACTGGAGAATGGAAGAAGACAGATTATTGCATAAAAGGCAAACAGAGAAAAGCGACTCCATTTTTAAATATTTCGAAGCAAATCTTATCTTTCAAGTCATGATACGGTTTTGAACCAGGATTATCACAGTTCTCAGTAAATTCTGTAGTTAAGTTTCTTGTTTTCATCCCATGACTGTGACTTTCTTGGCTTGTTCCTTCAAAGGGCTTGCATTCTAGAAATAGAGACGGGAGATCTTCACAGGGAATTGGAAGATGATATGAGTCAGTTTATACTAAATGGAAAGAAGCAGGGCGGGACTTCAGTAAAAAGCAACCTGTAACTGAGGGAGGGTCACACTGAGGATAAAGGACTCCAGCTGGACATGGACTTAGATAAAAAGAGGAGTAAGAATATCCTAAAAGAAGGCACAGCAGCATGCAGGCACTGAACTTTCCATCAAGTTTTCAGGAAACAATGGGCAGAATAACGGAGTGCAGCGGAGTTTATAGGCTGAGGTGTCTTATGAAGTACAAAGCAAAACACACCGGAATGTGCTGTCGGGTGAGAGGGAAGTATGGACACATCTTTATATTTGAGGACCTACATTTTCTGCTAAAACATTACACTAACACAGTTTTTATTTAAGATCAGCCTTCTTTCTTTCTTCCTTTATGGTTTTGACTTTTGGAAGTGAAGAAAAAACAAAGAGAAAGAGAAATATTTGAAAAGAGTATAATTGAAATAACCTAAATATATTAAAATTGTAGTTTGATCAGCAAAAACAAACAAGCAAACAAAAAAAAAAAACAGAACTCATTTTATACTGGGGACATAAACAAGTAGTTCTTGTCTACACTGGATGGCATTATCTTTAGTGTTCCTGTTTTGCTAAATGATCATTACTTAAAAATTTAAAATAGTCCCTCATGGCAGAAGTTCTCCAGATAGACATGTCCCTGAGAAGGGGTTTTGTAATTTCCCAGCAGATTCCCAAAGAAAACTGAGGCATCAATATTACTTGCTCCAGTTGTATATTTTTGTCTTGTCATTCCTGTTCTAAATTGTCTTCGATTTACTTGGTTTAGGTGATTAGGAGAAGAAACAAAGAAGACTACAGCTCTTTTTCTTGCAAAAGAGTATACTTAAGTATTTTTGAAATAAACCAGGAGCAGGATACAGACAGCATCTATGCAGCTGCACCCACTCTGAAGACCGTGAGCTTTGGAGACACATTTCTTGATGTAGAATCTGGGTTCTAAAGCGATGTAGCTGGGTAGCGTTGGACGAATTACTCCCTGGGTCTTGATCTCTGCAAGTATTAAATGAGGATAAGAATATCATCGCTGTTAGAAGAATGAGTTTGTAAATTTACAAATGAGACTATAAATGTAAATTCCTCATGATAGGGCTTGGCACATTTCAAGAACTCAAAAATGTTAGCTGTCACTACTGTTTTATGCTATGGCTACTGTGTTATTTTTCATTATCCCATTTTCTAAAAAGATCCTGAAGTAATGGGATAAAAAATTAGACAGAAAATTGATAGCGTACCACCTTAGTTTATCTTATAGTTTATAATGCATTTTAATGTTTTCATCAATTGATTCTCTGAGAAATTGTGTGAAATGGGTAAAATAGTCATTGTTACCCCCATACTATATTTCGATGAGAAAATTGAGTCTAAAAGTTATGGTGCCAGGGGCCGGCCCAGTGGCACAGCAGTTAAGTTCACATGTTCTGCTTTGGCAGCCCAGAGTTCACAGGTTCGGATCCCGGGTGAAGACACGGCACCTCTTGTCAAGCCATGCTGTGGTAGGCGTCCCACATGTAAAGTGGAGGAAGATGGGCATGGATGTTAGCTCAGGACCAGTCTTCCTCAGCAAAAAAGAGGAGGATTGGCAGCAGATGTTAGCTCAGGGCTAATCTTCCTCAAAACAAAAAAAGTTATGGTGCCAGACTGAAGTTATATAGTTAGCATAAGTGAGTCAGGATTCAAACCTAGGCCGGTCTTAGCTTGGATGACCTTCTGTCTTGGTTTGCCTGGGACAGTCTCAGTATGCATCTCTTGTTCCGGCATACTATTAATAACATCTTCTTCACCCTCAAAGTATCCCATTAGGAAATCACCCTAGTCTTGGCCAGTCTGGTCTGTGTAAGGCACAAATCTACACAAGCCAGTTCCCTGTTAAATCCTTCTGTTTCTTCCCATTGTCCTCAGAATAATTCCTTTGCATGTCATGTAAGGCCCTCACAGTTTGTTCTCTACTGAACCCCCCCACCTCATTTCTTGCTATATTCCCCATTATAGACATACTGACTTGATTTTAGCTCCAGAGCATGCCTTGACCCCTCATGTGGAGCCATTGCACATGCTACTAGGTCTGGCTTGCTTCTACCCTGGTCCCCTTTCTTTCAGGTTCCAGTTAGGTGTTATTTCTAGGAAGTCTTTCTGACCACTCTATTGTCTCCACAAAACCTGCAGTCCCCAAACACCTGTATCTATTATTTGAACAATCTCCTACTTGATTAATTTACCCACCTAGTATCCTCATACACAAAAAGCTTGTTGAGGGTGAGAACTGTACGAACTGATCTTTGCATGCAAGCCCTTTAATACTGCGCCGGGCATATAATAAGGCCTTTCTATATATTTATTAGGTAAACTACTCTTTTTGACTACATGTCCTTGATCCAAATCACTTAGACTCTCTTTGGTTCAGTCACCTGGTTTGGAAAGTGTAACTAATACACTACCTACCTGAGAAAATGTGGTTGACGTAAATTGCCTTTTAAAGTTCCATTCAGTTCTAAGTTCTACAATTCTGAGATCTTAGAAAATAAATTAGGTCCATGGTTACTTAACTAAACGTTAAGTAGTTAAATTCATACAAACTTCTGAACGGAAATATTGTATAATTTTTGAAATGGATTGTTTCCCATATTTCTCCACTTTGCCGGATGTTATTATTGACTATGTTCAGTGGAGTTAAATGTTGACAGTACTCCCTTTTAAAATTGATGCTGGCTGTGAGATAGTTATTTATGGTTTCAGAGTTGTATTTGGGTCCTGGAGTAATCTGGCAACAATTAAGAATTGAACAATCCTTGGTAATTCATTTAGAGAAGAATTATGTACTGCAAAGAGTGGGAGTAAAGGGCTATGGTTCATAGTCTCAGCTGTGTCAAAACATTTGCTGTGCAATCTTTGGCAGGTCATTTACTTTATCTTGGCCTCAGAGACTTAATCTATGAAATGAGTGTATTGAACTAAATTAGTATTAAAATATTTTTGTTCCATACACTTATTTGCTAGATTAAGGACCAGATTCCAGGAGCCTACCTATATTAGGAGATAAAAACTTTAGCATGCTGAATAATAGCCACCAAAAGATCCTAAATCTCCAAATCCTAATCTCCAGAGAATGTGAATGTTAATTTACATGATAAAGTTTTTGCAGAAGTGAAAAAGTTGAGGATCTTGAGATGAAGAAATTGTTCTGCATTATCCAGGTGAGCCCTAAATGCTATCACTTGTTCTTATTATAAGAGAGAGAGAGATTAGACACACACAGAAGGCAGAAGACAATTTGATGATGGAAGCAGAGAGAGATGTAAAGTACAATGCTTTAGCTTTGAAGACAGATGGAGTCATGAACCAAGGAATGTGGCTGTAGATGCTGGAAGAAGAGAGAAACAACTTTTCACCCCACAACATGTGGCAGGACCTTGGCCCTACTGATACCTTGATTTGGGCCCAGTGTAACTGTTATTGGGCTTCTGGCCTCCAGAACTATGAGAGAATAAATTTCTAATGTTTTAAGATATCAACGTCGTGGTAATTTGTTACGGCAGCCACAGGAAACTAATACAGATTTTGGTACCTCAGAGTAGGGTGCTACTCTAATGAACACCTAAAAATGTAAAAGTGACTTTTGAATTGGATAATGGGTATATGCTGGAAGAATTTTGAGGCTCATGATAGAAAAAGCTTAGATTGCCTCAAACAGACTTCTGGTAGAAATATGGACATTAAAGGAACTCTGGAGAGGGTATAGAAAGAATGAAGAGGACAGTAGAGAAAGCCTATGTCATCTTACAGAACACATATATCTTCATAAACAAAATGTTGGTAGAAATATGAATATTAAAAGTGCTTCTGAAGAAAGCTAGAGAAAATAAGGAGCATGTTATTGGAAACTGGAGGAAAGGCAATCCCTGTTATATACTGGCAGACACTTAGCTGAATTGTGTCTCATAGTAGTATGAAGGCTGAACTTGTAAGTGGTGATTTGGAAATTTAGATGAGGAGATTTCCAAGGAAAATGTTAAAGGTGTAGCCTGGTTTCTTCTTGCTGCTTATAGTAAAATGTGAGCGGAAAGAGATAAAGTGAAGAAACAAGTGTTAAGCGAAATAACACAAGCACTTGATGATTTGGGAAATTCTCAGCCTATCCAGATTGCAAAAGATGCTAAATTAGGAGACTCACTATTAAAAAGTATGCTCTAAAGAAAAGGCCAAAGGTGTGGCTGGACAGCCTTAAGCTAGTGCTAAAGAGATTAGTCTTGTGACTGATAGGTTCCCTCAGCCATCTCAACAGAAGCTAGAAATAGAGATTATCAAAGAAAGATCTGAAGAACACTCTCTTATCTACTGACCTGAATGCCTGTGACATACACAGGAGACCCACAGAGTTTTTGAGAATGTTATATCGGCAGAAACACTGCCAGATTTGATGGAAAGAGACAGAGAAAGGACAAAATGAAGGAAAACTGTCAGACTCCCAAAATCCTACAGGCAGGAAACAGGATGATAAAACTATTCAGCTGCTAACACATGCTAGCTTTCAAGAAAAAGGAAGGATCACTATGAGGGCAGAGCCTTGGGTACAGTGTGCAGAATGGCAGGTGCAGAAGCAGAGACCCTAACCACGGGCCCAGAGGCAGGATGCTTAAGCACAGAGGACTATTTCTAGGTCTTGAAACCTAGTGGAATTTTCCCTGCTGGATTTTGAAGTTGGTTGGAACTGGTGACTTTTTCTTCGTTCCATTTTTCCCTTTTTGTAATACCAATGTCTATAAATGTTGTACTATGCCTATCCCAGCATTATATTTTGGGAACAGATACCTTATTTTCTGATTTTACAGATCCAGAGACATAGAGGAATTTTGCCTCAAGATGGATTATTTACAGATTCTCACCTATACCTGATTTAAATTATCTAGATGGTGAGACTGGGGATTTTTGAGCTGATGATATTTAAATAAGATTTTGGACTGGACTTTATGTTTGTGTGTGGAAACTTTTGAGGTTGTTGGGATGGGGCGAATGTACTTTGTATATGGGTTGGATATGAATTTTGGGGGTCCAGAGAGTGGGCTGTAGTATGCTGAAAAATAGCTATCCAAAGGTATCAGGTCTTAATTCTTGGAACATGTGAATCTTATCTAAATAGTGAAGTTTTGCAGATGTGATTAAATTAAGGATCTTGAGATGAGGAGATTATCTTGGATTATCCATGTGGGCCATAAATACCGTCACAAATGTCTTTATAAAATGCAGAGAGAGGGAGATAGACATACACACAGAAGGCAGAGAGTGATTTGGTGATGGAAGCAGAGACAGATATTTGAAGATGCTATGTTGTTGGCTTTCAAGATAGAGGAAGGGCCATGAGCCTAGGAATGTGGCTCAAGAAGCTGGAAGAGTCAAGGACTGATTTCTCCCCCAAAGAGCCTTCAGAGAGAATATCGCCTTGTCAGCATCTTAATTTCAACCTAGCGAAACTGATATTGGATTTCTGGCCCCCAGAATTATGAGAGAATAAATGTCTGTTGTTTTAAGTCATCAACTTTGTGATGATTTGTTGCAGTAACCTATGACAGCTTTGTGTGCCCCAAATTAAGGATAATTTGACAAAAACAGAATCTTATTGTAGAAAGCACTAAGCATGGACTCAAATAGACATATATTCAAATACTTTGTCCACTTATTAATTGTGTGACTGAGATAGATCTGTGAGCTTCTGATTCTTCATCTGATCAATGAAGTTTAAAATAATTTATGAAAAAATATCTAGCAAAGTATCAGGCTCATAATAGAACCTCAAATTTTAATTGATTCTAAATTAATGATAAATTTAAATGACTATATATTTATACAACATTATTTTAAAAATATAGTTTATTTGCACTTAGTGCTTTGACTGCTGGGCACTACAAGAGCAAAGAAAGGGCTTTGCTTGTTTGATGCAGAACCTGGCTGTAAAGTTGGTCTGTTTTTCCATTGGGTTATAAATTCAGCCTGGATTAAAGGGTATTTGTTCTCTTCCTCCTCACTGGTCTAAGAGGCACTCCCCTGAAGGTGCATGCTAAACCCATGGGAACATTTCCAGCTTAAAGAGACCCCTTTATAGTTAAGAGTGATAGTAGACCTATTTAATAAATGGATAATTAGAAGAATTAAAATGTAATCAAGTTGTACTTTCTGAGGTATTTCAATATTTAAATGTGTTGAAGTTACTGTACATTTGCTCCTTTTAAAACTACACCGTGCATCATCTATCCTCTTTCACTATGGATAGAATTCATATAACATCCTATGTTTAAGCCTCTCACATCTCAAAATGTTTCCCTAATAGTGAAACTCTCCTAAAATTTGTTATCATGACTGTTCATATCTCTTGAATTTTTAAGGCCTGGAAAAAGGCATGATTCTAAAACTGGCATTTCCTCTTACAGAAAATTAATTTCTCTCGCAGTAATAGGGACTATAAAGTTGTAGACAGTAGATAAATATTTTGTTGTTGTATCTTAGGGTAATGGGGCTTTTTCCAAGTGGAGGCCAACAATGGCATCGCCTAACTGAGAGTGTTATGGAGCTCACTCCTTTTTCTCCTTAATACTCATCGTTGACTGAGTGCTGGGGCTACAGTAGTTTGAGAAGAGAGGTAATGGTAGTGAAAATGGGAAAGGTGGGTGCAGTTAGGAGTAGGGCTCTGGTGCAAGGGAATGGGGTAAAAGATCTGACACAGGACTACCTTGAGCACAGTGAGCATGCTAGAGGTGAGGATCAATCTTACCAGCCCTGGTGGCTTTCATAGACTTTTACTTATAGTCTCTGAAACCAGGCAAATGGCATAGGTCCAACCAAATCTACAGGAGCCTTCTGAAACTTTCTTAGAAATAGAATGGCCATAGAGACAGTTGTGAGTTCTAGTTTGAGTTCCAGTCCCTACCCATTTCTCTTAATAAAAATAAGATTCCTTCTAATAAGTACTTAGAAAAGAGGTTTGGAGCAAAAGGAGAGAGGTCAGATTTAAAATAGTAATAATAATAGGCAATGCTAGGTGTTTCTCAAAGTTGGGCCTCTGGACCACATGATCAGAATGAGCTAGGGTGCTTGCTCAAAATGCAAATTATGAGTTTTATTCTAGAAGTACTGCACGAGGGAAGAGGTGCATGCACAGGAATGTGAACTTTAACCAACACCCCGAGGGATTCTTAATGCTAACAAACCTCTTAGAAACAATAAACGTACAGGTGATACTAAGTTAAATGTGGAGGTGATGGCATGAAAGGCCAAGGATGTTTGAACTTGGGATAATCTGAAAACTTTGGCGGAATGAATTTCATGCACATATCCCATGTTTGCACATTTTCTATTTATGCACATATTCTGGGAAAGGAGAAAGTGCCAGTATATTCTGTAAAGAGGAAGTCATTTTTAAAGTTAAAACACATGCTAAAGTTTAAACTCTCCTTGGTTGGTGGAAGATTTTCCGATAAATCCGAGATTAGGTCAGTTTTCAGCTCACGCTTGTAAGTGTATGACTTGTGTGTGTGCTAACTGGGGTGAGGGGAGAAAAGACATGATACCCATCCGGAGCTGGCTGTTTTCTCACCATGTCAGAGTGCTCTGCCACTGCTATTTATGAGGAAGAGCTGAGGATGCTACACCAAATGACAATTGTGTAAACAAACTTTTAGAGATTCAGAGTTCCTCCCTACTTGTTGTTTTCTTTTTTTTTTTTTTTAACCACAGGAATTTGTGCATAAGCGCCTCTAATCCCAAGAGTGTTGGCAGGAACCTAGCCCTCGAAGGGATCACTTGAGTTTGTAGCACAGCTTCCAAAGCTGGAAACCTGAAAAAGATTCTATAGTGTCCTCAGGAACTATCGTTTGAACTCAATCATCTCCTCCATGTCTTATGCGTTATTGAGAGGAATTCCTCTTTATGGTAAGGAATTTGTCCTTTCAGCTGTGGAAATTATTTTGGTTTTAGTTCTTGTATATGGCTCTTTCTTCAGATGAGTGGGACTGATACTAGAGTAAAGGCTGTGACTATGTCCATCTTGGCTGTTCCATGAGTGTGCAAATTATAGCCTCCTTCCCGGTGTCAGTGACATTTCTTTATACCTACAAAAGACACCTTGGAGCACATTTACAGCCCATATACTTCATGGAATGTCTCCTGCAAAGTCACAGGGAATATGAATCTGGAAATGTTAAGTAGGAAGTGACAACACTTAGCACACCCTCTGATGCTTCTTTTATTTTTTCTACATAGTTTTTTTCTTTATATATATATTTTTTTCTGTCCTGAAGGCTTTAAAGTCACTTAATAAGATTAATCAGGATATGTTCAACTGAGCTTTATAGCTTTATAGTAACCACTGACATTGGCCATAATTTACTAGTCCGAGACGGTTATTATACCGACCAGCCTAAGCATTGTGGGTGGGTTTTTCACAATCCAAAAAGTTGATAAGGTTTGAAATTATTTGTTATATCCTGTTGTGCTACATGAGGCACTTGGCCAAAGGTGTTTTTCTCCTAGCGTTTTGTGCTCTAAAGAAGGCATCAAATTATTTCAACTATTGAAGAATCTGAAATTGAACACTGCTGATTTCATTCACTAGAAGAATGCCATCCATCAATAGTCAAATTATTTTCCCTTTTGGTGACAGTGATTATAGAATAAAGGCATGATGTTCTAGACCTTCCTGCCATCCTATGTCCTTATTCGGTGTCTGACACTCATTGAATTAAAGTTTTCAGCCAGTAATAGTGATATTTTGCAATGCAATAGACCTGGATACTAGAATGAAAAAAGATAGAACTTGGAATAAATTATATTATTAAATTTATTCTTATTTTACGTGAAAAAAATGAAGCATTCAGTAATATTCCTACAATCTCTTAGATCGCCTGCATAAAAAATACTTGTTTTCCTATTTTGATCATGGAAAATGTTTTGAGGCAGTTCAGTTTTAATCAGCATATGGCTTCTTCAAGTGCCATTGTTTTTTTAATCGTTTTGTACATCAGCAGAATCCACGGAATAAACAGGTAAAGGTTTTTTTTAAAAAGAAACAGTATAACAAGAATTTTATTGGGCAGCGCTGGATGATTGATGCAAACTGGGAGAATAGTCTCAACTCCTGCTGTCTAGCTCCATGCTTTTGGATACTGTTTCAGCACTATTTTTAGAATGGGATAGAATAATAATAACAACTATTGGTATTGAATGCTTAGTTAGTCGTAAATACTTCACATGTACCGATTTAATCTTCCAACAACCCTAGGTTATGGACACTACTGTCATCCCAATTTACAGATGGGAAAATCTGAAGCCACTAAGAGACTGAGTAATGTAACTGAAGCCTTCAGTTAATAAGTGGTGGAGCTGGCGTTTAAACCCAGGTGGAGTGGACCCACTGCACATGCACTTCATCACTATCACACTGTGCGCTTCAATAAGATACAGCATACAACTAGTCTAATTTGAAATCTTGAGTCAAGCAGAGGCAAACTGGGCACTGTGGTACATCAGCAAATTAAATGTTAAAGCTGGAGGACCCTTATGTAGTATTCTATGCTTTGTTGACTTGACTTTCCTCCATAAAGATCAAAGAATATCTCTTTTTGCCATCTACAAATTTGTACTTACAGCTGCAAAAATCTGGCTCTTGATCTCTTTTGTCTTGATACTCATGGTGACTAAAAAAGAAACACATCAAAAAATATGTGTACTTTTCCAGTAGTGATCTTTTTAAAGAATGATAAACGGGAAATGTTTTTAAAATAAAGTTTTAATGCATTCATTTTTCTGTCAGTTCTTTCAGCTTGAATCTCTTCTTTTTTTTTTGTGAGGAAGATTAGCCCTGAGCTAACATCTGTTGCCAATCTTCCTCTTTTTGCTTGAGGAAGACTATCGCAGAGCTAACATCTGCACCAATCTTCCTTTGTTTTATGTGGGATGGTGCCACAGTGCGGCTTGAGGAGTGTTGTTATGTCCGTGCCTGGGATCTGAATTTGCGAACCTCAGGCCATGAAGTGGAGCATGCAAACTTAAGCAACTACATCACCAGGCCAGCCCCTTGAAATTCTTTATGTCATTTATTTAATTGCAAACTTAAGCAACTACATCACCAGGCCAGCCCCTTGAAATTCTTTATGTCATTTATTTAATATCAAAGATGATACTTTTGACCTAATCACATATAAGGAGAAAAATTTATTCTGTTTTCTTGTGGTTTGGTAAATATTTGTTTTAGTGCCAAACTGCCTGAAGACAGACTCTTTCCCTAAGAAAGCAAAATTTTAAGAGAAGTTTACTTAGGATTGCTGATCTTTCCCCTTTTATTAAATGTCCCCATAGTTCCCAAGTTCAAGACTTGAAGTATTCTCTTTATTCAAGAAAGTCATTCATATTAAACTTCTACATCTATGTGGAGCCATTTTTAAGTCCAAAGGAGAACCTGAAAATGATCCGAATATTGAATCAAATAAAAGATTTATTTCCCTATCTCAGCAAATATCTTTCCCAATGAGTTTCAACAAAACTAACCTAGAATCAGCTCTTGGCATACCTCATGCTAATGGTAGATTTGCTTTCTGCTTTTGAAGGTGAATTGATATTCGCAAATCATATGTCACAAGCCACTAAAAGTGTCAGAATCCACAGCAGGCCCTTGGTGGCTTGTTAATCTCTCCTGTTTAAAGGAAACAGACTAATTCACTTAAATATAATGAAAGCCATGCCTGCTCCAGCCCGGTCCCTCAAGAAGTGTCAGCCCATGTAAGTTCTGCCTTCTTTCTTCACCTCCTTCTTTCCTGGCTCTGACAATTAAACATGAAACTAAGAGACAATGATTTCCTTAATGTTCCCATGTCTGAGTTATTTCAGATGTCACATATGTACAAAATATAGGACACATTTTTTTTTTTTTTGCATTGAAAATATATACCAGGAGGTATCCCTGCCCACTTTTCACCATTGTTCTCAACAAAGCATAAAAGATAAACCAGGGATGTTAAGTGGAGGATCAGATGTATATATAACCTTTTGCCCTCATTGTTCTAATTGGCTTTCATTAGTGGGAGGGAGGGAAAAATAAAATAGTACCAAATAGGAAATGATTGATACAGAGGTGTGAGAGTGAGCTTGTAGAGTGGGTTGGCTAAAATCTGGAAATACTACGATCAGAATGCTAAAGAGCAGTTTTCAAAAGGATCAAATCAAAGATGATTGGTATTATGTTAATAGGAAGGAGGGGAAGAATTCATCTTAATTCTATGCACCCAGAAATTGTCCAACCGTGGCCAACTGTGCCCAAGCTACATAATTTTTAACATTTCTCATGTTTACATTTATTTTTGTACTTTGAAGGAAGAGCCAAATGTTCTCTGACTCTTTTTGCCCAAATATACACAACCCCCACACTTTTGGCTAATTATGTTTGTAGTTAGTTTCCCCCCCTCTAACTTTGTGTATTTTTCCCTTTTAATAGCATTATCTGTTTGTGGTTCTTCATGCTGAAACTAGCGGCGACATGCAGTGAGTTTCGATCTCCCTGTCGAATACCTTAGTGACAAAGGAAGAAACGTGGGACTAGGGTGAAAACTTTCTAGGATGAAACAGATTTTTACTTTGAACATATGTCTTAATCAAGGGCTAGAGTCGTAAGAGTGAAAATCTGGAGTTAGGACATTTAGGGGGAAAATAATTTTCATTGCAAGCATACTGTACATGTTAGTCATGGCTCAGTGGAGTAGGAATTTTATGGAGCAAGAAGGGGGAGGTGCAAGAAGAAGGTTTTGAGTTCCCTTCCAAATGTATTTTTAAAATAGCATTACAGAATCAGGATTCATGAAGAAAGGAAGGCAATGACAAAAAGAAAGCTTTTCCTTTCGCAAATTATTTGAGAACTGAATTGACCACCAGGAAAGGGGCATGAAGAGACCAAAGGAGACGATTGATTGAAGAGCTCCCAAATGTGGTAATATCTGGAATCCTACAAGACAACTTGCCAGAGCCTGTTGACAGCTAATCTTGGAGGGTAAAGTCTGAGTGGAGGTTGAAGGTACGGAAGGAGCTTTTAGAGGTCATTTAGGTCACGTCCATTCTCTCTGCACAAACCATACTCTTTGTCATTTTAGATATCTCACACCCACACTGATATCTGACAAGATTCATAATAATTGGAGAATCTACAGCACTCATTATCAGCCAATTGTAGCGTTTAGATATAAAACCTGGATATATATTAAAATTTTTAACTTAAGCCTCTGGTTCTCTAATTTGAGCTCATTTTGTCTTGGTTTTCTCCTCATGAGAAATAATTGAGTCTAAACAACCTACTTCAAATCTTTACATTTTCCATTTGTTTCTGTCTTCTTTAATTCTTTTGTTAATGCCTTATGGTTTTCAGAGCAGAGATCATTCACCTCCTTGGTTAAATTTATTGCTAAGTGTTCTGTTGGTTTTGATGCTATTGTTGAGGGGATTGTTTTCTTTATTTCTTTTTCAGATAGTTGGTTGTTAGTGTATAAAAACACAAATGATTTTGTATGTTGATTTTGTATCTTGCAACTTTACGTTTTCCTTGTAAAAACCATCCACGGAACTTATAATGCCATATTTCTACCTTGATTTCCTTGACTCGAAAGGATTCATGTTATGGTTGAATTCATTTGGATACTTTATTTGGTTTACAGGATACCTTTACACATATGATCTTATTTGGTCTTCACAATAGCTCTTTCAGTGAGGCAGGGTAAGTGGTAATATCTTCATTACATATATGAAAAAATTAATCATATTGCACTTAAACTAGCATTCTCTTCCTCTGATTTCTAATTAATAATCTTTCCACTGCACTATTATATTTCTCTTGAATCAGGGTTTTCTTAGCCACAGCAGTATTGACATTCTGGTTCAGATAATTCTTTGATGCGGGAGGTTGCTCTGTGCATTCTGCGATGTTTAGCAGTGTCCCAGGTCTCTACCAACTAGAGGCTAGTAATACGCTTCTCCCAGTTGTGACAACAAAAAATTGTCATAGGCCGTAGGCTGAGAGGTTGAGAACTTGACCATATCTGGAGAACAACTGCATTCAATTACTGTTAGGTATCATGAAATTGCCTAAATGTGAGATGTGTATCTTTCTATTAACATACATAGGATTGTTGAGTTGTCACCTTTTTGATAACAAGGGTGCCTGTCTACTCATAGAGGATATAATCTAGTATCTTCCCTTAATACTTCTAAAGACTTTAGTTTCCCATCATAATTTTCCATTTCCTTTAGAAAGAGGCACAGTAAGAAATGTTATTTATTTTCCTTTTTTCTTAAAAGTTTAAATTGCCAAAGGAGAAAATGTAACTTAGAAGAGTTTGGAAGTCTCTTAGCCACCTGATCCTTGGTCCATAGCCAAGGTCTGAGCCTGAAGTCTTCTTTCTGTTTTGTAGTACTCTCTGAAGCTATGCACTTCTAAAATATACAGTGTATTCTACAATGCAATGCAAATATAAGAAAGCTGTGTTTATTGCCGGTTGCTAATTTGTTGTCCCATTACCATGTGATCCAGGGCTATCTTACCTGTGTAGTTGGGAGTATAAGAAAGAGCTGGAGGGACAAATTATGAGGAAAAAATTTGTCTGGGGAAACCAGGAAAATAATTAACGAGAACAAAAAGAGTAATTAAGATTTCCCATAGACAAAAGTGTATGCAAAATTGTGAGTGATTTGAAATGGATATGGAGACAGTGAGACTCTACCTTTGAGTTAATAATAAATTTCCTAATGATGTAGAATAAATACAAGATTGCCAAGAATTACTTTCTTCATATTTTAAAGAGGGCTTCATTAAACAATGAAGAAAGATATTGTCAATGACCTTATTGGAAAGTCACATTTAAAGTGGACAAATCCGTCATGATCTATTTTCACTTTTCAACAAACATATCTTTTTTGGTGCTTGTTGGGTGTATAACACAATTCATGTGAAACCTCAAACTCTTCAAAACTTGCATGGTCCAAATTCTCACAGAAAGTTTACAGCAGTCAATCTTTATTTGAAATGTCTTTAAACCTTCTAATCTATATATTTTTTTAATTGCTATTGATTTCAAGAATATCTAATGCCTGAATCTTGCTGGTTCACTATAAGTACTGATTTTATTTCCTTATGAAATGTTAAATACACATTTGATTACTTTTATTTATTTAAGTTTCCTGGTGACATTCACAATTAGCTATTAAAAGAGAATTATGTTTAATTTAGATTCACCAGTTATTTTAAGGCAAGTTTCCATTTGAAGAGCCATTATTTTTTGCTTCACAAGTTGAAAACTGTATTAATTGTACATTAAATGACAGACATTTAGAGATCTGAGGCAAGTGAAACAAAACTTTTTTATAATATGTGATTTTCAGGTAAATTATATTCATCTGTTGTTTCCCCCCAAAATGAACTCTAGGAAAATTGATATTGTCATAGAATATTGGAAGAGTTACAGAGCACATTTGCTCAGGAGTACATTCATTATTCAACAAATATTTATTGAGTACCTACACATGGAAGGCCCTGTGAAATATTTTGGGGACAACAAAATTAGTCATTGCTGTCCCCCACATGGAGCTCACAGTCTACAATCAGGGACAGACACATAAACACATGATTACATAGGACAGTAGGTGCAAAAGAACAGTGCAGCAGAGGCACAAAAAGAGGGAAGAGTTAACCCTGCCGCAGTCTGTGTTTTGGGTGGGAACATTCAGAGATGAGTGATGTCAATTCAAATTTCTTCAGGGGGGAATCTCTTCAGCAGAGGAGAAAGTGTATAGAATATCTCCAAGAGATTCGGAACATCATGCATAGAAGGAGAGCGGCACACATAAGGGCAGACAGGATTGAAAGGATTTGTCATATTTAGGGAAGCAAAAGAGACTTTACTTAGTATTAACTCTCTAGCACACAATATCAATTGATGCTCTGTGATATCTCTACATAGAATAGAGAATATGACAAGATGCGTACAGGACCAGCTACTACGAATACTGTTAGTATCGTCAAATATGAGGAAAGATATGAACAGCTACTAGGATGTATGCTGCGTTATAGAAGCTCTACATATGTCTTGGTTAATTCTATTGAAAATAGTATGGAACAGGTGATATTTTTCAGAAGAATTAAGGGACAATTTGTCAAAGTTGGCAAGGACAGTGAGTAGCAGAGCCATGATGCCAAGCTAAGTCTGCTTGAATCCAATCGTTATGGAACATTGTCCCTCTTCATGTGTGTTAGTAAGATGTTTTAGGAAATATAGTCTCCTCGAGGGACCTTCAGGAATGGAAGCAGAAGGCATAAAGGCATGGTATTTGTTTGGACATAAATAACAGATCAACTTTCATAACATAACGTAAATACAGATCAACTTTCTGGTAAAGGGAACAATTGAGAGAGTGGTGGGAGGTGGCTTTGAGTGCATGTGTGTTTAAGAGAAACTTTTTGCAAATGCAGATGAAAGGAATTGAGAAATGGTATCTAGGTGCTTAGGAAATAGAGACTACAAAACTGCTGAGCGGACAAAATCAGTGAAAATTTCAAGCAAATGTACAGAAAATATCAAATGCAGATTTATTAAGTGCAACATAATAATGAGTTTGTAAGGCCCAAAGAATCTGTAGAAGCCCAACGTTTCTAAGTCTTGCCAGACTGTGCAAGACAGACTTCTCTTCCCTCCCTGGCTCAGCTCCTAAACAGAGCTATTATCTGGAGAGATAATTCCAGATGCTGTGACCCTTCCAAATACTTATTTGATAATCAGTCATCTGGAGTGGAACTCTTACTCTCCATTGGGTTTTCAGAGTGATGCACCAAGTTTTGCTCTCCTAATTAACACCGTGGGTCATCTCCATGCACCCAGTAGTTCTTGGAGACTGTCAGAATTCTCGAATCTTATGACATTGCCCCTGGGGAGGAGAGGGATGGGTGGACTCCTTGAGTGGCCTTCAAATGCCTCAGCTTTAAAATAGAAATCTCTCATGAGTGTCTGAAAAATCTCAGCTGTTATTTCTCCAACTTAAAATTTTTTTGAACTCAGAAAGCAATAAACTACAAGCTAAGAAGGCCCAGAGAGCTTCTGTGGGACAGCAGAAGCCATTTTTAGCTGAACTAGCAAACTCTGTGATTGTCATCATTCCAGTCAAGATTTCAACACTGAAGAATAATCTTGACACAGTTGCCTCTGCCAGGCAACTCTTACCATTTAAAATTGTTATTGTTGCTTGTAAGTGCATGGAGTACCTTTTCATATAGGCATTTCAGGGCACTTTGTTTGTGTTCTATATTGGGTCAATGAGATAACTAGGACATTCATTCAGAGAAAGTTTAAGTTAATAAAGTTAGGAATTCACTCATGTTTTCATCAGTAGCAAGTCTCCTTAGAAAATCCAAATCTTGAAATTTCATTAAGACAGAATATTTTCTAGATAAAGCCATGCTGTTAATATTCTTTGACAATCAGTCAATTGGTGATGGGTTTGCTAGAGGTGTCATGCTACTTTTAGTGATAGTGATAACAATGATCATCATTATGTGCTGCAAACATTCATTAAGTACCTGCAGGCATGAAATAAAGAGGCATAAGATTCCAGCCTCCAGGGGCCGGCCTGGTGGTACAGCGGTTAAGTTTGCACGTTCCACTTCTTGGCGGCCCCGGGTTCACCGGTTTGGATCCCGGTGTGGACAAGGTACCGCTTGGCAAGCCATGCTGTGGTAGGCATCCCACATATAAAGTAGAGGAAGATGGGCACAGATGTTAGCTCACGGCCAGGCTTCCTCAGCAAAAAAGAGGAGGACTGGCAGTAGTTAGCTCAGGGCTAATCTTCCTCAAAAAAAAAAAAAAAAAAGATAAAAAAAAGAAGATTCCAGCCTCCAGGCTTAAGAGTCTTGCAATCTAATTTAGGAGACAATACAAAGGCAGACATAAGGAAGCCATAGGGTTAAACGGCTAAAAGATGCCCTTTGAGGGAAGTATGCAATCTAGGGAAGTGGGGGAGAGGGCAAGGAATTCAGGGTGATGCCCATGACCTAACTAGAAATGTGACTAGTATGTTCAGGCATCTAGGACCAGATGCTTATGGCACAATGAATGGTTGCCATAGGGAAGGATGTGCGGGCTATTGGCAGGAAAAGCTAAATGGACATATCAAAAGCCATCAAAAAATCTCAAATGTCAGGCTACGCAGAAGAGTTCAGTTAACACATTAAATGGCCTACCCTTCAAAATTACTTATGTTGATGGAGTGCATTTTAAACAATTAAATGAAATTTGTTTTAATTAAAGGTGATTCTTATTTGACTATGATAATATCATTTTCTAGTGGAATAATTAATTATAACATTAGGACTTGAAAATTCTTCAAATGTGTCTTGGCAAACGTCATCCCATAAGTCATGATATGTCGTTATGAGCCAAAGAACTGAATGAACACTGGTCCCTGCAAAGGCTTTTTGTGTTTTTTCAGGACTGTGAGGATTGGGATGATTTGAGGGGCAACTCTTAGGGTTTGCAAAAGCGTACAGGTGTTCCAAGAGGGTTATTCAGTCTAGGAAGATGGCATTTTCCAAACAGTCACAGGGCTAAACATAAATCACATGTCTTCAAGATGGAATTAGGTTTTCCAGTCCAGTCCAGTCAAATTAGATGACCATTACCCAGCCAGCACAAGCTACCTTGGGAACTAAGGGGCAAAATAACCAACCATTAAAGAGTATCTACCACATGCAAATGGTTTACATGTGCTGTTGTATACTGAAAAGTCCAATGAATAACACCCTCTCTCCAATTCAGTCTGCAGGATTGGCCCAAAAGAGGTTTATCTAAGCCAAACTTCCACTCTCCCCATAATGTGGAAGGTTTTGTGAGTTCCCTGGAAAGCTGCACATTGACAAATGCCAGGTAGAATAATTAAGGATTAATTTCCCTAGGAGACCCAGAATATCATATGTCAGTGTCTTTGAATATGCATCTTATTTTTGCAATATTGTCTATTCAATGTACATCAATATAATTTTTCCTTAAAAAATCCTTTATGTAAAAATGTGCAAGTTCAGAGCACATCTAATAGCAGGAAGAAAACCCTCAAGACTTCACTAGCATATAAACTAAATATAAGCACTCTGCAAGGTACCATGGATGGTTGAAAAGAAGTACAAGATGGTATCCCACATTTCCAAGACCTCGAATCTCGTTGGGAGGCTCCCACTGGGGTATAAGACTGCACATAATCATCTCCTGAAAGCCTGGAACCTTTGGGCACACTGAGGATTGGAGGTTTGGGCCTGGCTGTGTTGCATCACACAGAAAACAAATCTACCACAAAACTAGAGCCTTTCTGAGAGAATGTCATTCTGAAGTTTTCTCTTTTGAGAGGCTAGTCCTATTAATTAGATGATTTCCATTTTTTTCTTGCCTTTTAAAATAGATGCATCAATTTAAGATACAATGTACTAACTTTTCGTGTTGTCATGGGTAGAGCATGCACCATTTAAACTGATGTGTGGAGATAATACGCACCACATGGTTTGTTACTGTCTATATGTCTGGCTTTAATCACAGATTCTTCATGAAATGTTGCAATCCCGGGGTGAGCTAGCTGTGAGATTCTTCTGGGGTACAGGCTGGGCTATGGCTTATAGGTGAAACTGCATTACGAGGCTACTGAGGTTAATTATGTCTGAAAGTTTCCAGTACAATCCACATCAGTTGACACTCTGTGCACACTACATAAACAATCTGGAGGGAGTCCTTTATTAGCAGAGCAAGAAAGCAGCTAGCTGTCTGTGTCCTATAATGTCCTTTTGTTTTTGTTTGAGCTTCAAATAGGCCTTCTGTTTGCTTAATGTATGCTTAATGAAATGCATGCTTATTAAAGCCAAATAATTAAGAGCCAAGAGGATCAAAATCTTGAATATAAATTTTCTATATTAAGGAACAGTTTTTACTTTAAGACTATGTGCCTCAGGACAGCAGTCCACTGCGCCAAGGGGAAAGCATCCTAGTCTTCACCCAGATCTTGAAAGTACGTGGTACAGTGCTGGGAGCCTTTCTAACCTGCAGAAGTTTTATAAAGAAGTTAGCCAACAGAGCATAGGTTAAAGATCTCCCTTGAGTGTGTTGTGCCTTATCTATTGGAACTTCTGCCATGTAGAAGCCTCCTCATTCTCAATGAGTCACAATCCTCTTATCTGTAACACTCTTTCAATTCTTAAACAAAGGAAGGGTAGAAAAACACTGGGGGCCCAATAGGCTAAGCTGACGAGGAAATGCCTTTGCCGTCCATCAAGCCTCCTGACTTTGAAGTCACTCAGCCTCTGAAGTACACCAGTTCCACTTTTCCTCCCATGGGCTCTGCTTCAACATCTTACTTTTTGGTGGGTATGGTAAGTTCTGGAGGAGTTAGAGGGAAACGTTTAATTCTTATAGGTCTTCTTAGGTACCTCCGTGGCACAAAAGATTAGGAAGCTTTAGGGTCCTGATAACCTTATAAATAAAAAGACACTGTACTGAGCTCTAAAGAGAAACCTATAGTAGCAAGATGTTGAGAAAGCAGGAGAATTTTGCCCCCGATTGGCATCTTTGTCATTAAACTACTTAAGCACCTGACAAAGAGAGGCAAAATAGAAGAATGGTTAAAAGCAAGGACACTGGATCCCATACCGAATTTGAATCCTGGCTTCGCCACTTAATAAGGTATGTGACCTCAGGCAAGTTACTGAACCTCAGGTGCTTGTTATCTCTCAGTAAAATGGGATAGTAATAGTATCTCACTCAGGACTGTTGGATGATTAAATGACTTGAGATGTGTCACCTGGTAGGTGTTAAACAAAATTTCAACTGGATATTCCCAATTCCATCCATTTCTCTGATATCAAGTTCATGTTAGTCATTTACATATAGACCAGTTTTTCTATCTGTAAACTAATGAGAAGAGAAACATGCACAAATTACAAGATATCTAAGTTTTTGCCCTATCCCAGTGCTGGCGAGCTGTGTGACTGTGCGATTGTTTGATGTTTCTGGGTTCAGGTTTCCTCAGCTGTAAAATGAGTAGGTTGAAGTGGATTACTTCTATGGCCCCTTTCAGGTCTAACCTCCAATTACTCCAACTCTAGAGTTTTGTTGTTGCCAAGCCAAAATAACTCATCATGTTCCCAAATTGCATTAGAATGTTTGTTTTTTCATAAAATCTTAGGAAATTACAGGTAGTGTTAGTGATCTAAATGGCATGCGTCACCTACACACACACGTATATATTTTCTTTGTAACAATCCTTTTTCTAAAACGTTTGGCAGTTGGAGCAGGAAGAAGTGAAACATTAGATTTTTGAAAGCAAAGTATATTGCGGGGAAAGGGTTATAAGGTCACCCGGTTAGTCTGAAGTGTGTAATTCTTTTCCCTCTCACCTCATTCTTGCTTCTTCAGAGTAGCAGTTGGGTAATATTGCATCAGTTTGATAAGGCTGTCTTGCCCTTCCTAACAACTAAAACCGTCCTAGACACCTTTTCATGGACACTCCCTCCATTAAAGCATCAGAGAACTTTAGAACTGCTTTTAAAAATAGCAGATAAATTAATGCTTTTGTTGAGAAATTCTTTTCCCTAGAAGAGTCTGACTGAGAAATAGTTGATAATGCCATATGAGATCCTTATACTAAATAAAGACAGAGCATTTCTGTCTCCAGAAACAGGCTCAGAAAATATCTCTGGGACATTGATATTAGAAAAGGAACAGACACAAACTCCACTGCATTTGGCTGCCAGTAAAGAGCTCGTTTTGTTTACATTATTACTCTCCCAAGAAGACAAGATGAGATTGTCATTATCCAAATGTTGTCCAGTGTTTTCCAACTCAGTTCCTGAGCTAAAGTAAAGGATTGCCAAAAATCGTGTTTACAACATTGAATGCATTGTGTAATAAAGTGTTAGGTAGATCAGCTAATAAAATTACTTATTTTAGACTGAAATCTAAGTTGAATTTAGGTCTAATTCTCTTCCCCAAAGACGATGAAGAGAGTTGATTTTCCAGTAAACTGAAACGTGCCCAACTTTTTCTTGATAATGGAGAGTGAGATCCTTTGTCTAGATCTTGCCCATGGGAACCACTCCTTTTCAGTGGGAGAAGATGGCCAATCTCAACTAAATTGCTAATGGTCATCTATCTAATTGATTTGGATTTTCAAATTTGTTAAAACAAAGTTGGCGAAGAACATTCTTTATTGTCCTCATTGGCTGACCTATGGACTCTGAGCTGGAATGGAGTTGGTGGAAATTTAGGAATGGAACTGAAATCAAACCCTTAGATTCCCATCATTTATTTCCTAGGGGAGACTGTAACAACTTCACCTCCCACCCCTTCCTGACAGTGAGAGTTGTCTGATCAGCATTCCCTTGTTAAAGCCTTAGTGGATCAGGCCTCTTGGGAAAAGGAGTGATGTGCTTTGCATATTTGGCCCAAAGTACCACTTAGGATAATTTATCTCAATTTATTCTACTTATAAAATGCAGATTAGGAAAACTGAATCATGATGCTTTAAAAATAAACGCACCCTGTTTTCAAAATAGCCATGCAGAGTTATATATAGGAAGTCTTCTCTTCTACGCTAGATTGTACTTATTGTTATCATTTTAGTTTTGCTAAAGAATTGCAGGAAAATATGGGCCATTGAATTCTCTTTGTTTTTATGATACTTTTGCACACCAACACTTACTTATCCTTTGTGTTAAGCTCAGGAATCTGAGACGCTTGTTAGTTCTCTACTTTCTCAGTAAATGGTACCATTTTATTATAGATTGTAAATATAGAGCAGGATATATTCACACTTTCAATCCCTCAACAAGCTTCCTGTTCTACCTGAGTCTATTCAAACAGATCCTTATAAGTTGTTTTCTCTTTCTGTTCAGTCTTTTATCATGTCCACAACAAAGACATTATCCCATGTAGAAAGGAAATACACTTTAACTTTTCTCTAAATACTTCCTTTATAAGGTCATTTGTAATATTAGGTTGGGGCTGCACACATCAGAGTATTTTGCTAAGATGAGGTTTCACACGTGCTGAGAAGTCCAGGAGACAATGGCCCTGCTTCCTGAATTAATTATCTTTTTCCCTACCCTATTTTTCCAATTCTAAATACAAGTGAATTCAGTGTTCTTCTAAGTCCAATTTTCCTTTTCATGCCATTGTGACCATAGTTCTGCACTATATAGACACATAATTTAGAGCCTGGGTATATGCAAAGAGGTTGAAGTCACTGCTTTTTTAAGAGCCGAGTTTATATCAACACTGTCTCACCAGATAGAAAGTCTAATGAATGGAAAAGGGAACTGGTGTTACGACGACGGTAGTGAATCATGAAAGCTAATAAAACCAAGATCCGACCAAAGCCGCATCTGGGAGTGAGGTTTTAAGGAGCAGGCAGGAATGTGCACTAATTATCAGACTGTTAATAAGTTACATGTGTTTTCGAGAGGAGACAGTGTGACTCAGGGCAGGCAGTAGCTGAACCAGGAGCCCTGGGTTTTATCCATCACAGATTTGGTATTAAAACCCCAGCTGCATTATAGCTTTTCTAATGGAACAAATTCCCATACATGATCTGGTGCTCCAAGAGAACACACAACCGCTTTCAGAGATTTTAACCTTTATTTGAGGACCAGGTCTCTTTGGACACCTTCTGAACAGGGTAGAAATTGTCGATATATCCGTTAGGTCATGTTTACTGCTCTGCCGCGACAACGAGCAAAATTGAGGGGCTCTCAAGATCTTCAGATGCCATTACATTTAAGAATAACTTGATTATTTGACTTAAAAAAGCCAATGTAAATGCCCTTTAATATGGGGTAGTTGGAAAGTCAGGGAAGATATATTAAATATAGGACAGATTATATTATATCTATATTTAATAAGCACTTCTAAATAAAAATATACCTTCCTCTTAGCCAATCTGAGAAATGCCTTTAGTTACAATATTAAGGCAACACATATGCTAGACAAAAACATTTTAGTAAGAACTGAGAACATAGACATTTAACATGTTACCCACCCTAATTTCTAATTAAGAATTTTACTTGAAAAGGAGATTTAAATGTTACTAGAGGTGCAGCTAAAGAATCTTATATGTTCTTTGTTAAGCAGTCTGTTTCCTTGTATTCTCCTAAGAAAAGGGACATTCTGGGGCTGGCCCAGTGGCATAGAGGTTAAGTTCATGCTCTCTGTTACAGTGGCCCAGGATTCCCAGGTTCAGATCCTGGGTGCGGACCTATGCACTGTTCATCAAACCACACTGTGGCAGTGTCGCATACACAAAATAAAGGAAGACTGGCAAAGATGTTAGCTCAGTGACAATCTTCCTCAAGTAAAACAAGGAAGATTGGCAATAGATATTAGCTCAGGGCCAATCTTCCTCACCAAGAAAAAAAAGAAAGAAAGAAAAAGAAAGAAAAGAAAAGGGGATGTTCTAACATTCAAAAGATGATGTAGATCCAACATACTCTAATTGACTAAACTAAGAAAAGAATCCCAGAGTTATATCTTGTTATTCACCGTTTTACTCTATTCTTTGCTTTATTACTTAGCTGTATTACTGCCAGTATGAGAGACAAAAATAGAAGAAAAAAATCCTCAAATTATTTATGAAATAATTGCATTTATTTCAATTTCATTTTGTTTCAGAAATGGAAGCATATGACGTAGCTGGATAAATTAGAACTGCTTTTTCAAGCTTAGTTGCATTCTAGCAAGGACAATAAGAGTCTTTTTCTGCACGATAAATTACTGAATTTTCTCTACCCAATGATAACTTAGTGGACAGTTCACTTAATCATAAAGCTAATAGGAAGAGATTACAGAATCTTCACAAATTTTATTGCTTCTCAGCTTCTTTTGCTAAAGAAAAATTTTCCAGATCCATCCAATTTTACTAACAGAAGCTCTTGTTATCATATTTAGAAAGTACCCTCAGGATATCTTCTCTCTCTTTTTTTTTTTTTTTATTATTTCTACCTAATTATCAAAGGATTTGAGGCAATTTAAAATAAAATGCAAATACAAAACAAAATCACTAAAATAAGAAAATAAGAATAGTAATTATGTAATAAGGGTTTAGTTGCAACAGTTTTATTAGAAACTATGCTAGGGGTTGCTATTAAGCATAACATTTAGCTCTAAGCTTCTTAAAATGTAAAGAAAAAAGAAAGCAGAACAAAGCCTATAGGTGTCAACAAAACACAAAGCAAAACAAACAAAACAAAAAACAACAACAGAGAGGTTACTCTCTGAATTCAAACTAAAACAGTTATTAATTGTTGGAAAATTCACACCTTAACGCAAAAAAAGAAAACAAAAAAAGATATAAAATCAGTACATATGTAAGTCCCGATTGTATATGTGTGAGTGTGTGTGTTTTAATTTGAGGAAAGGAATGCATGAATTGTGTGTCTTTTGCTACAAATTGTTAGGGTGAATCATGTGCTGTTGACTGTATTCCTCCAAATCTTATCTACAAAAATGGAAAGTTACGTGGTCCTTCCAGTATCTCCAAATACCGCACTGTTAATAACGGCAACATAGCGATAGAAATGTTAGTATAGAAATTAGTCAATGGTAACCTGGAAGACTTCCTTTCTTCCCTGAGAAGATAAGGCTCCAGTGATGAGCTGGCCTGGAAAGCACGGACTTCTGGTTTTCAGAAGGGAAGCACACATTGTAGCATATTTCTCTGTTTAATTAAGCACACACAGTATCTGTGATCACCTAACTCAAGTTTTTACTTATAGTTCTTAAATCTTCAGAGAGTTTTCTGTTTTTAAATATTTGGAAAACCACTTAACTTTAAAAACAAATTAGATCACATCAACTGTGATGAATCAGAGAACATGACCTGTCTTTATCAAGCATAGCCTCAAAGTATCAAGAATATGAGAACACATCACGGACTCATTTTCTCTCTTATCTCTCTGTCTATCTATCTATCGTTGGATGATAAATTAAGCCACTCCTTTGTGTAGGAAAATGGATAAATACCGTCGTGTCTTTAAAACATGCCTTGTGCAGCAACTTAGTGTATCTTTAATAATATAAATAAGAAACTTATATCATGAATTATTATCTTCTCTCAAAAGAGAGAGAATAAGAGTATTTAAAATCCAAGAGAACTCAAATTTCAGCCCAGGCTAAACTAAATTAGCTTGTTTTTATTAATTTAACAATGCCAGAGTAGGCAATCTGACCTGAGAAGGTTAATTTCAACAAATAGATATTTACGTATTTTAAGTACTTCTTAAATTCTTAGACAGGTGTAATATAACACATATAACAGTTTTCATTGGGTATTATTTTCTAAACTGCCTAAAGATGCAAATATAAAGAAGTTTTCTCAACACAAAATCAACATTCTTCTAAAAAATTAACTTCACTGCCATCTAAAGCATGAATCAAAACCAGGAATGGCCATTGTGATTTCATAAGTTCTTTGCTAAACCCAGATACTAATTTTTTTCAGGTAATGAACCACAGATAGAATAAAAATATCATTCTTTTATTTTCAAAATTCTTACTGATCAGTTTAAACTGAATATAAATTATATATAAGATATATATAATTTAAGAGCATGTGTATTATGCATACTCACGTGTTACGGGTGTATGTTATGCTTGTGTGTATATATATATACACACACACACATATATAATTTTCTTATTGCTAATAATATTGCATGTCCATTGTCAGAAGTATGTAAGATAAAGAGGTTTTAAAATAATAATTACTCATACCATTACCCAGAGGTGACTGCGGTTCTATTTTGTTCAATTCTTTTCATTCCTTTCTCTGTATCTGTGATTATGTAATTCTACAGTATGCAGATACTCCTAGTGGATATCATACTGTGTGAAGTACGTTTTATCCTGGTTACAGTTAGGTTTTTCTCACAGGCACTTTTTCATATTGTTAAAATATTCATAGTATTACTGTAAGACTC
This sequence comes from Equus przewalskii, assembly GCF_037783145.1. Taxonomy (NCBI): domain Eukaryota; kingdom Metazoa; phylum Chordata; class Mammalia; order Perissodactyla; family Equidae; genus Equus; species Equus przewalskii. Next base: position 22,407,617 of record NC_091850.1, read on the forward strand.
CTATAAGATTCTGATTTACAGCTGTATCATAGTTTCCTTAACCATTTACCTATAACATATATTTATTATATATATGTGTGTAAATCAGTAGTTCAAATATTCAAAATAATCCTGTTAATTTAATATTCTTGTTATCCCAATCTTTCAGATACACAAATGAGACTTAGATTTTCCATAGCTAGTAGATGGCAGAGATGGGATTTGAACCTGCATTTGTTCCAAACACTATGCTCTTAACCACTCAACTTCACTGTCTTCAAAGGATGTCCTAGGAGCCAACATTTTAGGCCAAAGAGTATTCAAATTTTTTAAGTTATTGACACATATTCCCAAATATGTTTTCAGTTTTTTTCTAAAGATATTTAACCAGACAAAAATTAGAATATCAAACTATTTTCAAAACCAAATATGAGTCAAACTGATACAACATATACACCTAGGCCAAGTCTAACTTAATTCCAAAATAAAGAGATTACATTCCAGTAAGGGAAATAAAATGAATTCACCAAAAATAATGAGATACATACATATATATATATATATGTATTCTTAGGGAAGAATTGCCATTGTTAAAAACTCAAGGCCATGACGATATAATCTGCAAGGTGCGGTGAAAAAGATGAGAGAGCTAAATTCCTTTGCACTTGAACTTAGTAGAAATCTGGCTGCTGGGTAAGTAGCAAGACAGGAGAGAAGCTTGAAGAAATGAAAGAGGAGCTGAAACAAAAACGGAGGAGGCAAAAGACTATGGAAATAAACAAATAATGAGAAATTTGGCCATAGTGGAGAGTGGGAGGAGGCAGGGAATGCAGTCAGCGTTTTCTGGAAAATAAGCACATCTTTTACTTAATCTTAAACCATTTACACTGCAGTCACCTGGATCCCCTCCGCAGTTACAAGTGTTAAGTGAAGCCCGCTACCTACCTAAATGCCTTGAATGAGTTTCGGGGAGAAACATTACAGAAAAGAAGCCCTGTTTCACAATGCAACTAGTGTAGAACATAAAGAAGAGGAGATTCGTGGAAAGTGAGACTGAAATTTTAGTGGGCATGTAAGATTGAGGGTTTAGTGCAAGCAAGCATTCAGAGCCAGAGATGGTGAAAAGAAGTGGAAGTCCACTACTTCCCAGCATCCTCCCCAAGTAGGATTGCAAGATAAAACAGGAGTCCCAGTTAAATACGGATTTCAGATAAACAACAAATGATTTTGAGTATAAATGTGTCCAGAATATTGTATGGGATACACTAAAAAAAAAAAAAACTGTCATTCATTGTTTATCTGAAATTCAAATTTAATTGAACATCTGTATTTTTATTTGCCAAATCTGGCAACCTACTCTTAGGAACCTCCAGAGTTAATGGGAAAGATTTCAGATTCTACCTTATCTGGGATGGGAGTGATAGAAATTTGTGCTAAATTTCCTTTGCAACTCAGAGGATAGTGCAAACACAAATATGCATAGTTAGTGTCAGAGTGATTATAAAATCTGGATCCCATGTTAAGTGTCTGCTATGACCTGAATGTTTATGTCCCCTCAAAATTCATATGTTGAAAGCCCCAAAGGTGATGGTATTAGTGGGTGGCGCCTTTGGGAGGTGACTAGGTCAGGAGGGTGGAGCCCTCATGAATGGCATTAGTACTCTGACAAAAGAGATCCCAGAGAGCTCCCCAGCCCCTCCCATCATGTAGATATGAGATGTCTATGACCTGGAAGAGGGCCCTCCCCTGACCACACTAGCACCCTGATCTCAGACTTCTAACCTCTACAACTGTGAGCTACTCGTTTCTGCTGTTTATAAGGCACCAGTCTATGGTATGTGGATATAGGCCCGACCAGACCAAGATAGTGGCCTTCTTCTGTCCCACCTTCTGTTCCATTATGGCAGGACTATTCCATTAGTAAGTTTCATTAGTGTTAGCTCTGTTTAATACTTATAGAATATTTCATCCTACTATTGGTTTCATAAAAGAAAATTACATTTTTAATAACGCACTGCTGGCCCACAATTGAACGCCCAACTCTTCAGAACAGTTAAGACATTTCCTTAAAGAAATGCTGCAAGTCTAGCAATGCTATGTTAAGCACTTCATCCATGGTACAGCTAGAAGGCAGGGGAATCCTTGGGATCTTCTGGTAATCATTCTCTTATTTGCGAAATATTTTCACTCAGACAGGTTGTGTTTACATTTTATACAAAATTATATCAGTCTTAAGGAAAATAATACAATGTAAAATGGTTATGTGGAAGACTCCTATATTTACCTTCTGAATTCAATAAAAATATAATATGACCCCAACATAAAAAAAAATCATATTACCTGGACACTAAAAATAATTGTTCTATAGATGAAAAATGGAAGAAAAGAAGTTGTTTTTCTTTAGAAACAATAATAGCCTTAAGCCAGACCCACTGGGTACCATCCATCAGTGCCGACCATCAAGACAAGTGAGATGCCTGCTATCAGGACAGGAACTGAGTTTAATTAACAGTTATTGATGGAGCACTTACTATGTGCTACAGTTAGACCATTTGTGCTGTGCTAGGGCTATAAAGTAAGTCACAGTCTCTGAAACCAAGTACAATATATTACATATAGCAAAGTATGGGTGAGCCATAAAAGGTGTAAAAAAAAAAAGGAGTGATTCTCAGCAAGAGAAGGAAGACTTGCCGTGGGTGAAGCATCTTACTGAGCATTCCTTTGGGTTTTTGAAGGATCCACAAGGGTTTGCCAAACACCAAAGTAAGTATTGTTCACACCCACCTAAGATGTGTGAAAACTGCCAGTACTTCAGCATTGCTTGAGTGTAAAATATGAGGTGGGAGAGCCATCTAGGCAGAAGTCACCATATCATTAAAGGATGCTCACACTTCCTCATGAAGGTGACATAAACACTAAAGTGTTTTAAGCAGGAGCATGTGACTTGATCACATATGTAGCTCAGGATGATCACTTTGACAATGACAGGAAGGAGAGATTTGAGTGAGGTAGAAGTAGTCTGAGGAAGTCTAGGGAAGATGCTATCATTAATAGTCTGAAACGGAGATAATACAACGCAGGCTTAACCTCAGCCGGAATCAGAGGCATGGATTCATCCGTTCATTCATTTATCTATTTTTTCTGCAAATATTTATTAAGTACCTACTATGTGCTGGGCCCTCATCTAGGCACTGAGTATATAGAAACAGAAAAGAATGTCCCTGGTCGATGAAGTTTACACTGTAGAGGAGAGAAATAAATTTCAAAAGTAGATTAATAATTTTTTAATATGATTTTAAATTTTTGTTGTTAAAAAAATAGAATAAGATGCTGTGCTAGAACTGCGCTGTTCAACATGGTTCCACTAGCCACGTGTAGCTATTTTAATTTAGACTAATTAATGAAAAGCAAATGAAATTATTCAATTTCTTAACATCACTCGCCACATTTTTAAGTGCTCAATAATTACATATTGGAAGGATAGATTATTGAACATTTCCGTTACTGCAGAAAGTCCAGGAGAGAGCTAATTCAAGACAGATTCTTTATATAATATTATTTACTTATGAGGAGATGACATTTGTACTGAGACCTGAATGATGGGATCGAGTCAGCCATGTCAAAATCAATAAATAATGCTCAAACAGAGGACATAAGTGCAAGAGTCCTGAAGAATGAAATCAATATCTTCAAGAAAGGGAAAGAAGGTAGGGTTGGAGAACGGTTCCTGAGTGAGAGAGTGGTGGGACAAGTTGAAAAATTAGCTTGTGGCTTTCTTTGCCATTCTAGGAGTATGACATTTATTCTAACTTAACAGGAAGGGATTAATTTAGATTAATGACATGATGTAACTTATATTTTTTAAAAAAATCACTTTGACTTTTCGGGGACAAGGGAATAGTAGGAGGGAAAAAGGAAAGCATTATGCAGGTGAAAAAACTGATAGCTTTGGATAAAGCTAACAACAGAGCTGTAGAGAAGTGGTGAAGTCAAGACACATTTTCGGGGTAGAACAAAGAAATCTTCATGTTTGACTGTAAAATGGGGGTGGGAGGTGAAGGAGAGAGTGAATTGTACTGTATTGTTCTGAGATGAAGAAACCGGTGGGGGTGAGGAATAGCTTTGGGAGGAAAAGTCAGTTGTTTAAATTTGGAGATATTGAGGTCCCTATTAAGATTTAAGGGCCCCTGGCAGGTCGTTAGAGATTTATGAGCTTAGGGAAGAAGTCGGGGCTGGAGATGTGGGTTTAGGCATCATCATTAGATGTATGCAATTTAAAGTCATGAAACTGAGAGAGCCCTGTGGAGACAGCATAGAACACCTGGGGCTGAGACCAAAGTCCCCCCAAAGTCTCCATATTGAGTAGAGCAAGGGGGCAAGATAGAAGAATGATTTAGAAAGAGTGCCAAAAGGATAGGGGAAAAATCCAGAGAGTGTGATATCTCAAAAGACACGTGAGGAAACTTGTAGAAATGTGGTGAAACAGTTATTTCAAATGCCACTGAGAGGAGGGGTAAGACGGAAAAAGATCATTGGTATTCAGCAACATGGGAATTGTTGGTGCCTGATGGAAGAGTGCCAAGTGCAAGCTCAATTTTACTGACCTGAGGAAGAGAATGAAAAGTGAGAAAATGGGGATATATAGACAGCTTATGTTTTGCTTAGAAGCGGAGGAAAAAAATGGAGAGAAATCTGGAGACACACTTGAGGTCAAAACAAGGTTATTTTTAAGAAGAGAGAGAAACATATCGCAGTTCTGTATTTGGGCAGAAATCGATGATGGTGATGATCGTTCACTTGAGCTAAGATGAACAGAAGTTCAATAATAATGGGAAATTTTGATGGATTAATATTCTTATAAACAGAAGAATAAAAAATCCGGTTTAAATCTGATGTTCTCAGGAAATACAGTCTTCATTCAGTTTCATTTTACTTATTTTTTACTCAATGTATCTTCACTATTTCTCAATAAAACAAACAATGTATTGTCAGTGACTCCCAACCTTTTGGCCTTTGAAGACCATATTTAAGGTTAATATTTTGCAGACTCCCACATGGAATCATTATACTTACATGAGGATAAAAAGCTAGTATGGATGCTTTAAAAAAAGTTCATCATTTTATCACTAAGAAATAGCCACATGTATTTGAAAAATAGTGTGTTTATGTGAGATGTGATGCTTATTCAGGTTATAGACAATGCGTAATGTGACCATTGGTCACAGTAATGGAAATCCTTTAGGCATCCAAAGCCACAGATTGGAGGTCCAACTACAATATGAAAAGGAGGGAGCCACCAAATAATTGTACATACTCCTGCAGCTTGAATCGGGGAAGTTACTAGGAATATACAAGTGCTTTCATCCAAATTCAAAAAGTTATTTTTCAAACAAAATCCTTTGAAAGTCAAAAGACTTCCTTTCCTTTACTGACCCCTAGAAACCACTGACCCACCACATACCATAGAATGAGAACAATGCTGAATGTTACTGTTAGTCTTAGCAAATGTTTCAAAGAAAATCATGGTGAAGGAAAACTTGTATTGTCTCAATTCTAGGTATTAGAAATACAAAATATCCATCCCTACAAGCAGAAGTGGGTCAGGAAATCTATAAAAAATTAGGAACATCCTAATTTTGCTAAAAAGAAAAAAGCTTAACTTTTGCCCAAATTGTAACTCAGCTTAACTATGACATTTCTACTGTGTTTGTTTTAAATTTAGGAAACAAAAACATTCTTTTCATCTTTTTAAAATTTTCAAATGAAATATCCTGTGGTTTTATAGCAACCTAGTAGAAGTACAATTGCTCCAAATGCTGTCTTCGTAACAGCTTGTTTTTAGCTGAACACAGTGTCATCGTCTGCCTGAACACAAGCAGGGATGAAGTTTGGTTAAACCTCAAACCTGGACTTTGACAATGGGATGCACTGAAGTTCTTGGGCCGGGAAAGCTCGCCTCTCCCTTGGAGCTGATGGCTTTTCTGTGTTGTCATGCCCACCTGTCTCATTGTTCTCTGTGGAGGTCCCTTTGCTTGCTCTCTGCCCAGATTTCTGACCGTCCAACTTGGCTTGTCCTCTTGGTCCCTGTTCCTGGAGTCATCTCTGACCACCTCTCCAGTTCCTTAAGCATAGCCTTGACCTCATCTGTCTGCTTGCAGCAGGATTTTTTACTCTTACAGAGTAAAAAGTGACATCCTTCCATTTGCAGACATCACTGAACCACTCTAAGGAGAAACAGTCCCCAACCTAAATGACTCAAGTGTCTCAAAATGTGTAACTGATTGTTTTTAAACCTAGATGAACTTTAATGTGGGCAAGGTTATGAAGAATTTCATACTATTTTCGTTTCCTTTTCTCCAAGGGTCCCTTGGCTCCCTCCTCTGCCTGTGTTTTACTAGACAGCTTGACCTAGAGCTGGCAGTCAGTAAATACTTTGAATAATGGATTCTGTTTTTTCCATCAAACCTTCCATAACTTTCTTAATCCAAAATCTTTGTTCCTTTGAACTTCTAGTGAAGTTATTATTTATACTATTTATTTTGCAACATATATATTATATTTGGATTTGTGACAACTAAATCTAACATTTATTAACCTTTCACAAATTGTTTTGCCCTTGACAGGATGTGCCTAATACAGTGTTCACTGAATTTTAGTGGCTAAATTAAGAGTAAGGTGTAGATGCTAGAGTGTGATTTCCACTTCCTTGTATCATGAAGAAAATAATACATCTGTGGTAGTTGACAAGTGGTCATTGATTTGTCTGTGAGGCTTATGGAGATCAAATTTAAGACTAAAATACTATAATTTTATAGAGGAGAGAACTAATTAAGGAATAAATAGCAACAGGGGGTATAGACTGAAAATATAAATTCACTAACTTCCAAATAGGATTAAATTCACAAATATTAAAGGTACAATGAGGTTATTAAGGGACCCAGGCCTAATTTTTAAAGCTTAGGTTAGAGAAGACAGTGCTGCCTCCCAGCTCTGCCTCTGTCATCACCGAATGGTATTTCTGCAAAGCCTACTGGATTATTTAGAATACAGAAATAAGAACAGCCATTATTTGTTGAACACTTTCCATGCATTAAATAATTTGTCCCTTATATAAATCCTGTGAAGTAGGGTTGTTGAATATTACCCAGAGTAATTAAAGACAGACCTGGGCTCAGGTCTGTCTGATTTTAAATTCTGTGATCAATCCGCTGTCCCATGATTTCTCCCCAGTCACTTCAGGTTATATTCAGGAATGTTTCTGTTCCTTTGTTTAGTTGATTTAGGTCTTCAAATAATGGTGTGACATGTCTTCCAAGATGATTCCCTTATAATGGGGGTTGGTTTGTGAACATTATAAAGCTCTCGGTTTTTTTGCCTAATGTCTTGACTTTTAACGTAACTTGCCTGCTTGTAAACTCTGCTAAGTTTTATGTCCTTGTTTTCTAATGATGGGGAGCAGGGGTGTGGGAGTAGCTTAGACAGTCTATCTATCTGCATATGGAAAATAATGAACTATACATGTTGAACATATTATGTTTCACTGTAGTCGGGAAATCAGATCCATGACCTAATGAAGTGCATAGAACTAAGTGATATAGTTTTATTTTAAATTCTTGCTCCTTTGTAAGAATTCTCTAAAAGCTAAATCTAAGCAATGTTTATCTAACCCATAGTTTTCAAATTTCTAAGAAGACGCTCAATGAATCCGCATAATAGAAATAAGAAGCAAATTCCATTATGAAACCTTACACTATAGTATTTATTAGATTAACAAATATTTATTGCTATTTATTTCACCAAGAACTCATGTGCAAACTTTTACTCTGGACCTAAAGATTAGATAGACCCCAGAGGTGCTGAAAAATAAGAACAAAGGAAGAATTGATTAGAATAGGTTTTTCTCTTATTAGATGGACAGTATATTTCAGATCATCATATAAATGCATCTTTCCTTTGGGGTGCTTCTCACGTTAATTTCTAGGATTTATATAGGGAAGTGGATTTTTTCTTCCTAGGCTGATTCTACTTTTGACTTCCACATCTTTTTTTCCTTTGGGTAAAGAAGAAAGCATAAAATCCTAATTCTCTTTTCTCCTTTTTCTTTCTGAATGTACCCAAAGTGGTAGATTCTAAAAAACAGGAAGACCACTAGCTGGGTATCAAAAACAGCTATTCCACTGGAGCTTAACTTCTCAAAAGTCATTCTCTTTCAGAATTTCATGTTGGGTAACATCCCTCAGTCATAAAGTGAGAGTGACAAGCTGGCCATCATTTATGTTAATATGGTCAGAATAATGAAAAAATAAAACTATCACATTGACAAAAGACAATACCTACAGCCGTCATGATAAAGAAACGTTTAACTGTGTCCTGAGATTAACACTTCTTGTCTTAATGCCTGCATATGCCATATTCTTAAACTTTCAAACTTTTATCTTGCCTCATAATATTTTAATATTAGGTCAGTGCTGGGTGTTTAAACGGGAGCATAAAGAAACTAAAAAGATGGGCACTTTATGCGTACAAGAGGAGATTTTAAAAGTTTATGACTCTCACTCAAGTTTATAACTCTCAGGCAATTCTTCAAGGGATTGAGAAAGAAACATGCCCAAGGAAGGGGCCACGTGCTCTTCACCTTCCAATTCCTGTGTTGATGCATACTCCTGCTTCATTCCTCGACCCACTATTCGGTCTCATCTGCTACTATCACTTTTTTATATATCCCTCTTTTATTTATTGCACTCCTCCTTAACTGTCCAAAGTAGTCGATGTGCATGAAGTGGAAAAATTCATAGTCACTTTGGCAGTAGTGGCAATTGTTGAGTGGGGGAAAGATATGACTACATTCTAAAATTCCTCACTCCTAGTCTCCTGTAAATTCTTTCTTACCATTTTCTGCCCTTTTAACCAAATAGTGGAGAGAGAAATTTAAAGTTAAGGGAAATGAACAAGGTTGCACCTTGCTTTGAAGAGGTGTGTGAGAATGGAGACCTAAGTCTTCAGAGGCAAGAGATGGGTGTTGATAGGAGCATAAAAAGAATGGGGGCAGATGGCCTGAAGTGGTAGTCCTTTGTTCAAGATAATAAGGAGCCTGTAAGAGGGGGAGAATTCTGTCAAAAGTGAGAAGGTGAGGAGCTGAAGAGCAAAGAGCAGAAAGCAAGATGTTAAAGATAGGGGTCAAATGGCCAGAGGAAACCTTTAAGATAAGAGGACACCATTCAAAGAATCTCAAAGTGGAAAAAGAAGAAATAAGTGGAAATTTCTCAGCATGGGCCTAATGGGTTACTGTTTCACATACAGAGTGTTGATAGGAGGTTATCACTGCATTTTAGATAATTAGCAAATACACAACATGGAAAATTCTTTTGCTAGGACCGAACATAGCCGATTCATATAAAGAAAGATAATTTCCCTTATAGGATGTCTTATACTAAACTTTTATTTTTATCTTATTTTTTTTTAATTTTCCTCAATCTTACATTTCTTTAATATAAGGACAGTATCATTATTTGTACATTTAAAAGTTAAACACCAAGTAAATTACAACATGTGTAACATTTTTGAGGGGTGGGTTAATCTACACTTACTTCTTTTATTGAATTCTAAAATGATTTCACTATTCTGATCATCTCTTTACAACATGTAGAGCCTAAGATGTGCAGGCTTCAAATAAAAATAATTAAATAAAATTTTTAAATGCTCTTTGTGCTTAGATGTTTAATCTCTGCTTTGAGCAAATTGGGTATTTTGGAAAATTTTTAAAACACTGTTTAAACAATATTCATTGTTTGCTTTGATCACTTTTAGAAAAGAAAATAGTAAAAGGAAAGGGGCTTTTTAAAATTAAATATGCTTAGTCCTAAAGGAATAGGAAATTAGATTCATTGATTTGGTTTTACACGAACATCTATTCACCTTCTAATTGACATTCTTAACATGCTTTCAATTCATTATTAAGTAGCTGGTTAGATAATCTCAATCTAAATATGGCTTGCTTCTCTACATTAATACTCTATGTTATCTTCTTACATTCCTCACTGAATAACAATAAAATTTCTCTATTATTTGTCTTTGATACTTGAAACAGAACATATAAATCCCTAATGGAGAATGAAAATTAACAGAGCACTTTAACTCAGCTGTTGGGGCATTTCTGATAAATACAGTTATAGATAAACTTTACATTGTAATTCTAAGCTGGGGAGAGGCTTTTGTTACAACTTAGCCTCTTCATAATAAATGTTTCTTTGAACTTGTGCTGCAGTGAGGGAAGGCAAAGGGAAAGCTTTGCTGATCTTTTGAACACATCAAAGCCTTAGGAAGCTAAACACGCTGGACAGATGCTTTTGTCAATCTGACTGGTATCTGTGCCCCATCTTCCTACAGAGAAATGGCATTTATCTCCTCTGAATGGCAGACAGGAGCTCCTGTCACTGCGGGAACTCTAGGAGGGCTACACAGAGCTTCATAATATCTATTTGTTTTAGTATCCCTCAACTTTGATTGTTGTCATCATTTCTGAAAATCAATTCTGTACTTGGGAAAAAAAAAGTTCTAAATACTGGTTGCAGAAAATATAGACGATTATAAAAAAAAATCACTGATAAAGCTATCACTTAGAAATGATCACTATTTTAGATTATCTTTCTCCCTTCTGATAAATAACTATATGTGATATATAAGATATATGTGCTGAATGGTAGCTTTCACAGAGTTGTGATCATACAGTATCATATACAAAGCTTACTTTCTTAGCAGTTCCTCAAATCATTAAATAATATCATTTCTAATATTTCTCTGATTTCTAGTGGAAATATAACAATCATATGCTAGAATAAAATTGATTTAACACACACTTTTAGTAGGACATTTAGAATATTTTCAGTTTGCTGGTATTAAATGTAATGATTTCAATGTACTTTTAATACATAAATTTGTTTTTGGCATCTCTGACCATTTCTTGGCATAGATTTCTCAAAGTAAAAGTATTTGGTTAAAAGGTGTAACAGTTTTAAGGCTATCCTAGCAAATTGCTTAATTGCTTTAAAAATGTTCCAATTTATAGGCTTATCCGCAATTTACCAAACCCAGACCCACACTGGCTGTTATCAGTTCTTTTCATCTTAGCGAATTTGATAAGCAAAGTATTTTATCTTGTTTTAATTTGGATTTTTTTTACTAATTAAGGGGTTAAATACTTTGTATGCCTAAAACATGTGTTTTCCTTCTTTTGAATTATATTTTTATGTCCTTTGCCCAATTTTCTATTGAGTTTTAGTTTTTCTTTTTTCATTAATTTATGTGAGTTCTTAATGGGCTGGGGTTAGTTCCCTTGTCAAATTTGTGGTAGAAAGTGTTCTTTTTAATCTTTTCTTTTTGTTTATTAGCTATTTTAATGTACAAAATCATTCTCTTTTTTATATTCAAATCTATCATTTTCACTTTGAGAGTATGTCCTTGTGTTTTATGTTTTCTCATCCCGAGACTGGATTACTTCCCTGTATTTTTACTTCTGACTATATTATGCTATTGTATAACATACCTTTTTCAAAGGTAATGCTTTCATTATCTCGAAATTTATTACTGATTTGAGAAAAGGGCCCAATCACTCTCCTTTTTTGCCCAAATAGGTAATTGGCTAGCATCCTATAATAAATGTATTTCTGATTTTTCATGCTATCTTAATCATAAATAATATTTCATGCACTAAATCATTATTTATTTACACTGTGCCTAGTTCCAAATTATTTTTAAAAGCATGTAAATTAAAGTTAGACATATAGGCAAACTCTAAGCATAGAGTTTAGCTACTATCCGAATTTATGCAAATGACTTGTTTTCTATGATTAGCTTCCACGTATTAAAAATGAATTAAAATAGTGACCTAAATAAATAGAACTTCATTGATCTTCACTAATGATGCTCAAGTGTAAATCAATGAATAAATTTAGCATGGCAAAAATTATATTTGACAGGTACCTTTCAGATCATAAAATCAGTATTTTTCCCAATAAAATTCCCAAGAAGACTTTTGTTTAAATTTTCTTTAATTTTGATAAAGTGTCTTTAATACGAAGAGTTTTCTTTTGTTTTATACTAATATCATATATATATGTATAATCTAGCTGTGAACAGAATTGGAGATACAGCCAAAATTGAAGGTTTTCAATTATCACAATTATCAAAAATTTTTGATACAAACAAGAAATCTGGATACTTTTCCTATCTAATAGTGTTAGGGAAGGTGAAGTAGGTAATTTCTTCTCATCATAAGAAAAGGTGAATGAGTGTCTCTCGGTGAGTAACCACATATTCCCACCTGGAGGCGTAAGTCCATATAACTTACGGTTGGAAAAAGACAAGCTATTCAGATTTTTAATTTATTCTCTTGCTGTTACCCACTGTTCTTTATGCTGAAGTTAAATTCTGGTTCTGGCACTATGTGGAAGAGATTAAATTAAACCAAAGACAATATTATATTTTTTAAAAATCTTATAGCATTAATAGGGGCAAATGTTCAAGAGAGAATGATTAGGAGAGAGAAAAGTTCTGTGCTAGAGGGATTTTTCTCATGCTCAGTTATGATTTTTCCCCTTATGATCAATTTCCACTGAGACTTCCCTGGGTTTGTTTATGACTGTATCTTTATTTTCCAGCTGACTGAGCAATATCAGGCATCATCTCTCTTGTTCTCCTGTCATTGCCGTCTCAGGTAGAAGCTACTTTGCATAGCATCATTTTTCTAGAGCTAGCGGAAAGAACATTAGGCTGAGACTGAAAAAACCTGGGCTAACCACCAGTTGTATAAAGTTAGGTAACTCATTTAACCATTGTGTGTACCCATTCTGTCTAATCCATACTACTGATGTTCTTTAATATGACCTCTAAAGGCACTTCTATTGATAAACTTCTAAGGCATTTCTGAATTCAGTTTTTCTTGTATGAACTGACCATATTCCCCTTTGTAGGTAGGATGAGAAGGTGGCAGGCTGCCTTTTTTGTTTTATTTTTTTTTTGGTGAGGAAGATTGGCTATGAGCTAACATCTGTTGCCAATCTTGCCTTTTTTTTTTTTTTTGGCTTGAGGAAGATTGTCCCTAAGCTAACATCTGTGCCATTCCTCTGTTTTGTATGTGGGATGCTGCCACAGCATGGCTTGACTAGTGGTGTGTAGGTCTGCACCCAGGAGCCAAACCCATGAACCTCAGGCCACTGAAGTGAAACACACAAACTTAACCACTATGCCACTGGGCCAGCCCCCAGGCATTTCTTTTTAGTGAGTTGGGAGAAAACTTATGTTGGTATTGGGTTTCAAGAAATCTTTGGAGAAGAGGCCTATGAATATTCCAGCCACATTTGAGGAAAGGACTAGAAGAAGCAGTACTTTTCAGATTGATTCTCGCACTAGAGTGCAGTGATAATCTGGTAAAATGAGAGAAGACGGAAAGCCTAAAGTGACAGACATAACGACAGGGCATTTATATCCTCATTCAGAAAATGATTTGGGGCATCACAAAGTTTCAAGATAACTGAGGCTTACAGGAAGCAAAACACTGGCAAGATAAGTTTGGAGTAACATTTACTGTTATCATAAGGAAGTGGTACCCTTCCTCGTTGTAGGAGCAAAAGAGATGAGAATCACCTTCTGCACCATGTGACTGTTTGTTTCTGAGAAGAAAGAGAATGAGGCCCAGAAAAGTTAGTGAAAGAGAAGGAAAGCTGTGATGAAGGAGCAGGGTAGGAAACCAGATCTGAAATACAGGCGAGAGTGTCAGGCTCTGCCTGCCCGCCTCCTGCTGACTCCTCCCTCTTCCGGCAGTCACTCCCCACACATAGAATGCAAATGTAGAGGTAGCGGGATCCAGACACACATCATTTATTATTTAAACTGGCAGCCTCATCATCACCTCCTTCCATTGCACTAAAGAGGCAGCTATTGAGAATATGGAAATCAAATCACACAGCGCGAAAGGACCTCCTTCTTCTGTGAGTCAACCGGAGTTACCATTTTGAAAATCAGTGAAATGTGACATAACATAGTAGTTAAGAGCCTACACGTCATATTTGATGTTTTATAAGAGTTTGGACCTTGACTCTGAGCTCTTTCAATTTCAACTTCCTTACGTACATAATGGGGTATATAGTGGGGCCATCAAGGTAATGACCACAGTGTGCTTAGCTCAGGGTCAAGTGTGTAGTGATACCCCATAAATTGGAGCTATTAGGAATCTCCTATAAGTTTTGTTACACTTACTCATAGTTTATGTGCCTTTTTCTCTCCTCCCCTCTGTGACATGAACTCATGACAAAACACTATGTTGTCTTCCTTGTTTAGGTCTATGTCCTTAGTACCTAGCACAGTGCTTTGAACATAACTTTTTGCTGCTAAACTTGTAGACCTCTCTGCTGTCTGGAAAGAAATCCCGCTATGCAAGTGTTCAGTGCATCTGGCCATATCTGCTCATTGTTCCAGCAACACAGCTTACTTCTGTAATAAATTACAAAAATATGGTGAATATTTTCTGTTTAGACTGATTTTAATGTGTGTTTTTACGTAATTATAGAATTGTAAAATCCTGATTTAGGTTCAGCTAATTCTAATGTTTCGTAGGCCTACCTGCTAATTAAAATTTACTAGAAGATAGTAAAATATTGGAAGGACACTATGTAAGTCCAAATGCATACACTGTCATAATAAGCCTAGACTCAGAAACTTTCTAGAGATGGCCAGTGTTCAAGACCAATGTGGCTTTGCTAGAAACTAGAAACTTCTCAGCACATGCTGAATATGTTTTCTTCCTCACTTGAACCAATTATGTACCAAAAACACACTGATCACTTAAACTCTTGCTACTCAAAATGTGGTCCTAGGACCAGCAGCATTGAAGTTACTTGGGAGTTTGAAATGCAGAAGTCGAGACCCCGCTTTAGGTGATTTGTATCGAGTTTGAGAAGCGCTATCTTATTCTATCTTGTGTATGATCTGGGGAAGATATGGTTTCACCCACTAGAGGGCAGTAGGAGATGTGCACCACTAGGCATTGCATTTATTCCCCAAGTATGATTAAAAGTTCTTTTAAAAACCACCCACAGTTGCCAAAGGGATAGTATGCTTAGTTCCTTTAAAGGAAAAACAACAAGTCAAACCAGGTTACACAGAGAAATTCAACATGTGAGATTAATGAAATAAGCAGTTCCATGGCACTAGCATAGTATAAAATCAGGTGCCAAATCCTAAATTGTAATTTTGGCTCTTGTTCATAGATCATAGAATTGTAAAGCTGGAAAAGGCTTTGATAATCACCTCTGGGGAAACCTTATTTTATAGACGAGGAAGGAGATTCTGAGAGGTTAACTAGCTCTTCCAAATTCGTGCAGCTCACAATTTGCCAAGCCAAAGCTGAAACTACTATCAACAGACTCCCTACCGAGAGTGAAAAGAGATTTTAACAGGATGCTAAGTGTCTAATACTCTGTGTAGTATTCCATGGTAAAGTGGAATTCCTACTTGTGCTTTACGCATGTAATGGGTGTAATACTGATCATTGTTTCTTAAGAGTGGAGGGATAGAAAGAGAGGCGTTGGTAGTTTTTTTTCCTTCACTTATTTATATTCAGCTGCGCTATCATCAGAACACAGCCTGTGTGTCTCCAGCTCCAGCCCAGAAGTGTACACATGTAAATACCAACCAATCACTAAGTAGTGAGTAACCATAATACTCAGGGCACTGTTTCACATTTCTTTTAGCATGATGCTAGCATGATGTCTGCTCTTGGTGGTCTGTGGTTATGTGTGTTATAATAGCCTGGTGGGTAACTGCTTTTAAGTCTAAATCCCATGTTTTTTGCCTGAAAAATGGGGTCAACAACATTGTGTTAGACCTGAAGACATAGATGGTGATGAAATCTAAGCTGGTGGATCATCATTCATCTAAGAATCTGGCAATGCTTTACAAAGAAAGGAACCCTAATTGCACATACTACACCCGCAGTATAATTTACTCACATCTTCAAAATGACCTTTTAAAGAATGTTTTAAATGTCAATGCTTTTTTAGAACACATTGAACCAAACATGAAAATCGCATGAGAAAAATTTCTGAATCTCCAACTAAAGGCACAAAGAGCCACATTTTCAATTTCTTCTTTCTTTTTTCTTTCTCTTAGTTATCAATGCAATTATTTAATAAAAACTAAAATCACATAAAATGAGTGGGCATAAGTATTTGGCTGTGGTTGGACATATTGCAAGCAGTTCCTTAGAGAGAGTCCCAGTTTTTGAAAAGCTCCAAGATGGAAACTGTGGCGAGGCAAAGTCTTGGTGGGGTGACTCCAGCAACAAAGAAGCTCCTAAAATAAGTGCATATGTTTCTGAATGAATATCTAATCTTGCTGAATTTCCACCTTGACAAAGAAAGTTAAATCTAGCTCCTAAATAAACTTTTCAGAGTCACTTCTCATTTACCTATCTCTCCTTTATCTTTACCTATGGTGTATAAATGTCATAGCCAACTGTCATAATTGTACCAGCCATAAGTGTTTATGTTACTCATAAGCTCACATTTAATTATCAAGTATATGAATGCAAAATACAGATGCTGATTGAATCACAGTCTGAAGTAAAGAATCTAAGTAGATGTTTTTTCTATTTTAAACTGAATAGGCAATAAACAGCAAAAAATGAAGACGTCTGATTAATTGAGCTAGTAATCCATAATCAATAATTTAAACAATTTAAAGTGTAATTTTGATTTCCCTAAGGGATAGACCAAATTGTATGCTATTTATATAGGGTGTGTGTTTTCTCAACCATAACAACAGTACAACACCCACAAAGAAAAACAGTAGCATTTAATAAACTTTATATTTAGCATTCACATAAAAATATAAATGCATTTATTTTAGGAGAGCAATATTATCATTTGAAATTACTTATTTCATCTGGGAATATCCCTTCTTTTCTTTTCCAATTATAATAAAAGAACAGCTCTCAGTTATTGCTCGTAGTATTAGTGGCATAGTCATGTGCATATCTCAAATATGCTTTTAATTTTCTGCAGCAGAGGCAAAGTGCTGGTGATATCTTAATGTTTTGAGGTAGTTAATGCCAAAAGGCTTGGACCTGATCTTAAAGTGAATATTTCCCAGATGTGTGGTAGGCTGAAATGTGGAACAACTAACAGAAACCAACTTCCTATCCATGTTAGACCTACTTAGGTGAATTTTAAGCATGGATTAATTAGACAATGAGACTTTATAAGCAGTCAACTTCACAGTTCCCAGAGATAAAAGCTGAGGATCTGCTCAGTTGTAACATAAGCCATATGTTGAGAAAGAGAAGTATCAACTACCACTGTCTCCTTGCACCTTGTTTATAATGCCCTTTTAGTCAACTTTGTTTTGAAAAGCCAATACTTTTGGAAATGTCGAAAAAGCTATTTGTTAAAGGCTGAAAGAACTTACAGTTTTTGAATAAGTATCAGATAGATATTGAAGTAGCAAAAATATTTGCAAAACATATATATATAATAATATATATTATTCACAGATAATATATATTTATATAAGTGTATGTAAATATAATATATAAATATAAAAGGTCCTCTTAAGAATAAGAAGAGGAAACTGCTATTAATGTGGCTTACTTTAG
Source organism: Equus przewalskii (assembly GCF_037783145.1). NCBI lineage: Eukaryota > Metazoa > Chordata > Mammalia > Perissodactyla > Equidae > Equus > Equus przewalskii. Next base: position 22,425,243 of record NC_091850.1, read on the forward strand.
ACCAGCTTTGTCCTGGCAGATACCCTGGGGATGTAAGGCTCTGAAACTCTGTTTCCCTGGGAAGCCAGGATGCCTATTTTAGGAAGAGGAATTTGGTGAAAATTCACAGTTGTTTGTCAAGATTCAGTAGAGACTCAAGATGAATTGGAACAAGAGCTTGCCAATTCTCCATTCTTAAGGGTTGGATGCTTCCATCTGACAAGATTTTGCCACCTAAAACAGCTGTTTTGTGTTGGAGACTAGACGGTAATTTTGCCAAAACTGCTTAGAAGGCCTGAGCCATAATTGTCAAAACAAATGTTTCTGACATTAGGTACAGGCTCATTTTGTGCTATTTCTCATTTAAATTATCATGTGGATATGGGTGCTGGTTTAGGTTGGAGGTATTGATGAAGTGGAAGACAGTGATGTCAAGTTAAAAGCCTATGACCAAAATATGTCAGCTAATTAGCAAGAGATCTGCTTCAACAAACACAGTGAAAACTAGACTGGGTAAAATCAAAAGAAATAAATGAGGTGTATCCATCTACTACCAGTAAGAGCAAAATCTTCCCCAGTAATATCAATTCTTCAAATATGTCATGTTATTCTGGAATCCACTTGGAATAATTTGCCTTATATGGTTTTCTCCCTCTTAGACTTTTTAAAGGTATTTATTAACATAGGTGAGATTGTCAGATTATAGTAAAGAAGAAGAGAAGTGTACAGAACCTGTCTGAGAAAGTATCTTGCAAAGAAGATAACTAATCATAGATCTGTTTTCTGCCTATAATAAATTTGCCGGAAAATTTTGTCTACCAAAAGAGTTAGTGTGTCAATATTTTGCTTCAATTTAAAAGTCAAAAGTATCTCTGACTTTCCAGTGTGATTACCTTACATAGTAGTTGCTAGCAAGGACAATTGAAAAAAGAAAACTATCAGATTCCAATGAGTAGTGCACTCTTCACTCTACAGGGATGCTAGAAGTTTCGGAGGGGTTGAATGAAGGTGAAAGAAAAAAAACCATGAAAACAATTTTCAAGTACAGCCATTTAACAGTAGAGTGTGCACATCCCCTGAAGTTTGTGAGTGGGAAGACAGTAAGAAAATGTCTCTGAAGCTCTTTTTCTGGAAATCAAGTTTGTGTAACTGGACAAGACATGTGGCACAAGTCTGTGCAATTAGATCACATAGCCTCATACCACAAACATAATTATTAACGGTTGTTTTTGTTGACTGGCAGGTTAGAGAAACAATAAAAGAGGAGTTGATGATGATGAAAGAGGAAGGGCGTGAAATGGTTGTACTCTTCCCAGTAGCTTTTAAGTCTCAACATAAAGAAAAGACTTTGTCATCCTCTCCGGACTTAAAGTGTTGACTGAGAAGGCAAAGAGGGATGAGAAGGCTATTTGCTGGCTAGAGGAATAGAGATAGGATCTCCTACCATGTCAGAAAGCTGTTAAGCACTCAAGATGAAAATACTCCTCGGGGTTTTAGAGTCAACAAGCCATTGTTTATATTTGGACATTTGCCACAGACCTCGTTACCTTAACATCCTTGACCAAGTTTTTGAGGCAAAGAACATCCAGGGTGTGGACTGAGATACTGGACATTGTGGTTAGAGCAATTTTTTTTTAACCCTTTTTAACAGGTTCTCATGACTGTACATCTGTGTAAAGAAAGGGAACAAAGTGGTTCTTGGCTTTTGTTGTGGTTGAAGCGAGTGGAATTAAGTAGGAAAAGGTGAAACAATAATTCTGGATTTAGGCTTAGAACTCCATTTTATTCTTTCTCTTCCTCTAACATGCAAGTCACAGTGGCTTTTTTATGCTCAGTAGGTGGCTTTCATATGCAGAAAGCATCAAATGTTTGTCAAGGTGGTTTTCATACTGTTACATTTGGTAATCAGTCCCTCAGGGTATCTGTTCATTACGAGTTGAATGTACATACACAAAATAATGTGAGGAATTAGTCTCCAGGTTAGAAACCATGCTTAAAAGATGGAAGACAAATTGGGGGGGGAAGGGTTGGGGCTCGTGGGGAGGTGACCTGCTCCTCTATGTTCCTTCTACTCTGGAAGGTGAAGATGAATTGGCTTCTGATTTTACCCCACTGAGTACTCTGGGTAGAGTTGGCACGCTCAAATAAAAGATATCTGTCAGTGGAGAATAGCTTTCCTATCCTCTTTCCAGAGTAAAATAAGTTTTCCAAAGTTGAAACAGGTACATCGCACATTAATTTCTTCATATAAATTAATTAATTTGTTCCATGATTATGTATTGGGCACCTGCTATGGGCTAGGTCCTGGTAGCACAGATGTGACCCATATGGAGAAACAGAGTCATACTTTCAATAAACTAAGGGCAAGTTGAGTCTCTTCCCACCTCCAGACAAATTCACTCTCCTCTTTCTTCACCGTAGTTCTCACTTCTGCCAACTGATCAAAAGATCAGAGTTTTTAAAGAATCTGAAATCTGCATACTGGACATTTCTCCTTGACATGAAAATATGCCCAGTTCTTATATCAATGCCTCAAGAAACAAGTTACATACAGCTGTAATCTATCCATTAGTAAAAATTGCTTAATAGGGTTCTAGTCCTACGTTCCATTTCCATAATCTGCCATAGTTTAATCAAGCTTTTTAAGGGCATATCTATTCTTATTTATTTCTATTTGATTAGGTTTTTTAATTTTTTTACTTGTTTTTCTAATTGGTTTGTTTGTATAAGACAGATATACATGTTTCTATTCATCTATCTACCTGCTAACAGTGACTATGAAATGTATGCTGTCTATGGTTCCTGAATTTCTGAGTCTGTTTTGATCAAATGTGGAGGTTTTGAATATATTCCCTTGTGAAATTAAATTATGACACTAAATTTGACATCTATTTGGACATCGTTTGTAAAGATTCTTTTAAGAAAAACAGAGTTTACTTTGAATCTTGCCCAAGACTAATCTACACTGAAATATTTCTATGTTTCTACTAAATTAAATTATATTACAATCACAATTTTTTCTGACCTTCTAGAATTAGTTGGAGAGGAGAAAATATTTGTAATAGAAATTGAATAATATGAAACTATTGAATATTTCTCATTCTTCTTTATAGATGTTTCCATTAGTTTATTAACCGAACCAGCTAAAAAGGCAACCATTTTACCTAGAATTGTGTTTTGCCATTTTGATAGCAGTTTGACAAATTATTTTCAAATTTGTATGGTCCTTTTTAGCTTTTTTCCCTATCCAATATCTATGAACCAAAATTTTAATCACCATAAATTATTATAAATTAGTTCTTTTATTTTAGTTGAATTTAATAATTATTTGACAATATTTTAAAAACTACTCATAACTGAGCAAGTTAATTCAAATTCCTTCTTGCAATTGATTATATGAATTAAATAATTTTAAGAGAGTCTTTCTTTTGGGGGAAATGATTTCAGATTTTGACAAATAAATGTAAATGGAAACATTTCTTCAAAATGTAATATGTGGAATTTCATCCAGCTGAACTGAAGTATACTACAATGAAGTTTAAGATAACTTTTCTTCGAATATTGTTCTTTTTCCCTCAATTTTTAAAAGTTTTTAAAAATTTTGGATAAAATTTAATTGAGTAAAATGAGACATTTGCAGTTAGCATGGTTTGGGTATGTATTTTAACACTAGGTATGCAAGTCAGTCCAATAATTTTATTTCTCTGTTAACTTTTAGTTTTTGATTTCCTCTTTATCTTTTTTCCTGTGATCTGGTTCCCAGAAATAATATCTTATATGCACGAGAACTCAAGCACATAGTTGTAATCGATCTTCACCTCTTAAATGCTAAACTTTCAGCATGTTTTATTCAGAAAAGTTTACCCTAACTAGTACCAAGACGAGTATGAAATAACACTTGTCTGAAATATATATATAATAGTAATAATAATAAATATATATATATTTCTCTACTTATTTGCCTCTTGGTAATTTTTAGGGCTCTCCTAAGCATTCCTGGAATTATCTGGGACCACCACCTACTGATAATGTTCCCTTATCCATTAGTTTTCACTCTCAAACTTGGATTGAATAGATCATGTTTTCTTTAAGGGTATGTGCACTTTCTGAAGAGCATGCTATTTTAAGCCAATTTAAGTATTGGTTTTTAAATAAGTTGTGATAGTGAGATAATTCCTGGTCTTTGTGTACCATGGGAAAACAGATATAATGTGTCAGGTAGAATCATCTAGTAAATTCTTTATAGATAGCTTATTAACTCAAGACAATGAAACAACAAAAATATTTAGTGAAATTTTAAAAACTACATATAACATTCCATTTCCCATGTATAATTACAAAAAACAACACGGGATAAATGTTGGGTCTAATAGCGATCCTTAGTTGCATCTCACTAAAGGAGGAATAATACTCCTCCCACCACATGTGGTTAAGGTAATAATATCTGTTCTTAGAACATCTCTTTGTAGCCCAATGTTGCTTTTCTCATGTTATCTGTGCTAGAATGTCTGACTCTTACACTAGTTTTAATCTTCGTCTTTATGCTGTCTAAAAATACTATTTTCAAGTACCAGGAAAACCCTTTACATTAATTTCTATAAAAATATTCCCTCCAACGTACTCTGCAAAATACTGTCTGTGTGTTTACTAGTGATCAGAAATGAATGTGTGAAGCTCTCATCCTCCTTCCAATCTAAGAGACCTGTTTTCCTTGCCAGCTGTGTTTTGTGGCAATGACAGGGCATTTTCATGGACTTGAGGGATACAGAATCACTTCCACCTTGGTGTATGGCTGAAAAGGGGCAATCTTTAGTCCAGAGGGTGGTGACCTTCCTGAATATTTTGATTAAACTTCCCCTTTTCAGTAGAATCCAGAATTCCTTATTGCAATATCATGAGTTACAGAAATACATAGTTTTATATACAGCGAATGAATCAATGTTTAGTTTGGAAAATGTATATAAACAGGTAAATTGTCATTTTCTACTATCAAATAAGAAGACACATACCAATAGTAGTATTTATATTTCTTAGCAAGTATTATAATTACCCATAACCAGCCCTGGTGGTCTAGTGGGTAAGATTCAGTGCTCTCATCGGCAGTGAGCAGGTTTGTTTCCAGGTCAGGAAACCACATCACCCATCTGTCACTTTTCGTATTGTGGCAGCTGCATGTTACTGTGATGCTGAAAGCTATGCCACTGATATTTCTAATACCAGCAGGATCACTCATGGTGGACAGGCTTCAGCAGAGCTTCCAGACTAAGACAGACCAAGAAAAAGGATCTGGCCACGACTTCTGAAAAAATTGGCCATGAAAGCTCTATGAATAGTAGCAGAGCATTGTCTGATATAGTAAGAGAAGGTGAGAGGATGGCACAAAATGACTGGGCAGGGTTCCACTCTGCATTACGGAGGGTCCCTAGGAGTTGGAATCAACTGGACAGCACTAACAAAAAATTGTAATTACCCACTAAGTATCTATGTAAAGAATCTTTGAAAGACTTAGGAAGCTAATTTTATGTTATTCCATACCATGTTGAAAGCTTGAGAAATTTGTAATATACACGTTCAAATTGAACCTTGAGCTTGAACCCTAAAACTTGTTCTACATTAAATATTTTAAACTACTTAGGGTTGTTCATGCTTAGCTAATTTGTGAACACTTCAATGCATCAAGGAAGACTTTTTCTTCCCAGAAACCCAAGAGCAAGATGTGCTCTACTGACCCATCTTATTCTTTCCATTAAATTGAGGAGAAAAGTTATTCTATATTATACTTAGTTGTATTAAAGAAATTCATAAAATCTTTAGTAAATGTGGTAGACATTTTATAGGAATATCTTTAGGATAAGTGTCCATATTGACATGGTGATCATTTAATGAAATATGCCCTGAACTAATTATTCTAACCCTTTACATTGGCTTTCAAATTTTTCTTCCTTTATAAATAAAATGCAGTAGTCAAACTCAACTAGGAAGAATTGTTTCTGTGTAACGAACAAGATAAATTTGTCTATAAGACATTAAGTAGGTATAAAATCTTTGCCTGGTTGCCAACAGTTTGTGAATGGTTACAGGTGCTTCATGGTGTGGTAGAAAGAACACGGACTGTTTATTTCAGGCTCTAAGTAATCTTCTAAAGGTGCTTGAATAAGTCCCTTGATGTCCCTGGGTCTCCTGGTGTCATATTACAGAAGGGAATCAAAGATGAACCAGACAGTCTCTAAATTTTGTCGAGCTCTTGTCTGACTCTACAGTTTGCTAAGACCTAGCTTTTTCTTGAGCCTTAAATGATCTGAACTTTTCTCACTAAAAAAAGAAAAGTGAGACTAGATTTCCATATTTATAATTTTACTTGATTTTGAGGCTTTGAAATCTGCTTTAAATTGGATTAATCAGAAGTTTTGATTGAACATAGACTATTTCTCAAAATAATCTATAATGGCTTATTTTGGGGGGGAAATATTATAATCGATATGCTTATTGATGCCTCCTTATCATAGTAGATTTAATTTAGGGAGTTGGTTGACTTTTACTAGAGTATAACACATTTCTAGTATTATTTTGCATTCTCTATAGATTTTTCCAGCAGCAATAACATTGTAGTGACTGACTCTTATTTTTACACGGTTGGTATTTATTTATTTTATAATATTATTACTTTTTTTAAGATTGGCCCTGAGCTAACGTCTATTGCCAATCTTCTTCTTTTTTCTTCTTCTCCCCAAAGCCCCCCCGGTACATAGTTGTGCATTTTTAGTTGTGGGTCCTTCTAGTTGTGGTATGTGGGACACCACCTCAGCATGGCCTGATGAGCAGTGCCATGTCCGTGCCCAGGATCCAAACCAGTGAAACCCTGGGGCGCTGAAGTGGCGCATGTGAGCTTAACCTCTTGGCCACGGGCCGGCCCCCCATGATTGGTGTTTAAAACTTTTCCTATACAGCATGGCAGACTTTCCTTTCCTCTAAGGCTCAGCGAGGAGACACAAGCTCCATTAGGATTCCCTCGACTTTTTCCCCAAATGTGAGATGTAGGAGATATAATAAGAATAGGGCCAAAAAGGGGTGTGGCCAGGATATCCTGGCAAGAAACTAGGATTTCTAACTTTCTAGAATCTTTTTGAAGAATTGATTTATTTACTGAAAAAAAAAAAAAAAGGATGAAAAAGGTAAAACTAGGGGCTGGCCCCATGGCTGAGTGGTTAAGTCTGTGCTCTCTGCTTCGGCGGCCCAGGGTTTTGCCAGTTTTGATCCTGGGTGCAGACATGGCACTGCTCATTAGGCCACGTTGAGGTGCATCCCACATATCACAACTAGAGGGACCCACAACTAAAATATACAACTATGTACTGGGGGGATTTGGGGAGGGAAAAAAAAGCAGGAAAAAAAAAGAAGATTGGCAACAGTTCTTAGCTCAGGTGCCAATCTTTTTTTTTTAAAAAAAAGGTAAAACTAATAAATAGCTTTATAAAACTTTATATACAGATATATTTTCTGATACAGAAATAAGCTTATCTTTTAGGAAGAAATATTTTCAGTAATTATTTTCTGCCTTGCTTGTGGTCTTATTACTATTTAAATGAATTGTGCTGGGCTTTTTTGAGAGTATCTTCAGCTTCTGTTTCTAAACTCTTATGTTTTATGCTATTTTCCACCATTTAAACCATTGTAAAATGGGATCCAATGTCAGTTATCTTGGGTCACAGCAAATGGTTCAAACATGTATTTCCAGTATTTTCTTTCTTGGATTGCTGGTAGCGGGAGTGGGAGTCGGGTCACTGTCTCCAGGGGCACACAGCTTTTCTAGCTCTTCTTGTCATGCAAAATTAGCCATGCACTCTTTTCTCATTCTCCAAATTAGTTAAATTTATATCAGCACTTACTGTAGACAAGTTTCAAAAATTCCAAATAGTCCCATATTTAGAAATATGTCTTTTATATTTCATGGTGAATATATCCTAAGAACACAGAAGGTAATGTTGGAAAGCATGGCACTCATAACATGGATAAATAATTATCTATTTCCTGACATAGTTGAATAAAGTTAAATGGACAAAAAGAAAATCTCTGCTGATGAGGAAAAGAATAGAAAGAAGATGCTGAGTATTCTAAATCTATTAATCTAGCACAGTGTCATGAAGAGACACATTCGATGACCATCTACGAATATTTGTTGACTAATGATCAACACAGAAGACCCCAGAGTCACATTTCATTTGCAATAAAAAGGCAGTTGGAAATTAATCTTTAACACACATTAACAATTAATTTACAACTGGGGAATATTGTCACTAGATTGTGTTGTTAGTTTCTGATGCTTTTAATGTTAGGTCAATGGCAATGGTTAAATTACTTACCGATCAATTAACGTAGCCTTAAATTGAGAAAAGTTTAGAATTTGCCACTGTACTCATCAATAAGGCTACGTTAATCACTGAGTTTATCCTCTGACTTGAAGTACCACAAGAGAATGTAAAAGGTCGTTTTGGTCTTTGGCAAATTAGGAAAGATGTATCTTCTTATCTAGAGATGGTATGGATGTTCTGCTAATGCAGGTCCTGTTTCTGTCTGCAATTCTAAATGCAGATCAAGGGTCTCTGAAAGAACTGTGGCTGACAGAGAAACTAAATAGCTCTGTTGCATTATGCTGAAAAGGCAGCCAGAGTCTATAATAGTGCAAGGTGGACCAGACCTAAATTAATGATTAGCCCACTCTGGTATCCTCCTTTTAAAGGTGGTGAGATCATTCTAGAGCAAGTATATGCTGCTTTTAACTCCAGTGGAGCGTGGGGATCAAGTGAATCCCTACTGATTTTTAGCAATTTCTTGGCCGTGAGTCTAACTTTAAGGGGGCCATATAGTCCTTTAATTCTTAGAGTGTCAGCACAATTAGCCCTATCAGAATGCCTATAAACACTTAAAGGAGTGGTTGAAGGCACTTAAGTTTCCACCAATATTTCCACACTCTTATTAGAGAAGAAAATAAAAATTCTGATAATGATCTTACTGCAAAGATTTTAGAAAGGTGACTGCAGACAACCATGTAGTATATTTGTACACAAATTCCAAATCCACACATCACAGTCATGCTGTTGTTAAGTCCCACATCTATCAAAAACAAGCAAAGGAAAAACCCAGTAGTTCTTTCATATTTTTCAAAAACTTTTCTTTGACGTTAAGCTGCTACCATTATTTGTGTCTACTCCTGTTTGTGGTCCTACTTCTCTGCACATGTTCCGGTCAATCCTTTTTCATATCTAAGGTCTTCTCTGTCCCTGAGTCCTAGTGTATAGGACAGTGTGTGGTCCTGGGACCAGCAGAATCGGCAGAATTTGAATTGCTAGAAATTCAAACCAGCCCCACTAAATCAAAAATCCCAGCAATCTGTATTTAAACAAGGCTTCCAGATGATTCTGATGCAGGCTCAAGTTTGAGAATCACTGGTATAGATTGGTTAATCTGCCACAATTCTGATACAGCAGACAGTAAATACCTATTCAATACTCACTGTCAGTGACTCTATGCGAGCCTGTGAGCTGTAGGCAGTTAGCCCCAATCTGCTAATGAGAAAGCCAAAACTCAGGGAGTATAGTTGACTTATCGAAGGTCACACAGGTGGTCAGGTAGCAGAGCTGAGATGTTAAGCGAAGTTCTTCTGCTCTTTTGGAGTTACCACTTATTTCCCTCCCATTTACACCAAAGATCCTCCATTAATTTCATCACAGGAGATGGTACTTTGCTGTTCCCCTTAAAAAATGTGTCTGTGTGTGGTTATTAGCTGTCTCATTGTATGTGAGTATGTGGGTGTGTGTGTGTATGTGAGAGAGAGATGGGAAGAGGTGGAGAGAAATGAGATGGGAAAATAAGTAGGTAACACAAAAAATAAAATTAACATCACAAATGTTGCTGTTGTTCCAATCATTCTCAACATACAGCAATTACTTAGGTATATTTTGACATTCTTTCAGGACTGCTAAGCTAGAGTCCAGATGTACTTTTTGAAATTGTTGAATTGAGCAAATGTGCAATCTCAAATACGTCTAAAGCGTGTGGGCCCTGAAGATAATAGTATGGTTCTGTTATCCTTCAGCTAGGTGCTTTCCTTTACCAGTCTTCAAAAACCTATTCTCTTCTTCCTTTTTGCATTCACCAAATGTGGATTAATTTGCTGGGCACATACTACCCATGAATTTGGTGACAGTTTTCTACTCTATAAACTCCATAAGATTTTTTTGGTCTTATGTGATTGTCAAGCAAACAAACAAACCAAAAAATAACAGTATCATCAGGTGCTTGTTAAAAGTGACAAGACAGATTTTTTTCAGACTACTTCAGTAAGAGAGAGAGATTCAGTGTTAATTGAGCTGGACTCCAACTAAGACAAAAGTGACTGAGGTTTTAAAGGGAGAACAGATAGAGGACAGAAAGAGATTATGGGGAAGTGAAAAAAGGGGTTCACAAAGGAGACTAGAGGCTGTGTGGAAATGAAAAATGAGAGAAGGGGCAAGCAGAGAATTACTGAAAATGGTTTAGCAAGATAGGTGGGAACAGTTTATGATTTGCGGTTTGGCAGCATTGCGTTTTCTTAAGTAAAGACTCAGCACAGGGCCTGGGCTGGGGTCCCTTTTAGAGACGCAGCCGAGTGCAGGTGGCAGCCACGCTGAAGTTTGGTCAAGTCTCTTAGCATACGTTCAGGAATGTCCTTTGCACTGTGTGGGTGTTCAACAGCTCACATAATGTGTTGAGGCTTCACTTGCTTTAGCCCTGTTTCACATTAGAGAGAGACGAAAGCATTGATATTTGAACTATTTCTAATTATTATGATGGAAATTGTTTAGGTACTGAAAACTGTTATGTATTTTTTCTGGATGTGATCACGCAGACCTAGAATCTTTTGGACTTCCTAGATGTAAATCAGCATTTAACTGTCAAGAAGCATAAGCGGAGTCACATTTTCAACAAACTCACGGGTGTAATTGAACTAACTACTATTGGAAACAATAATTACTCTACAATTTTTTCAACACCACTGTTTATGAAGCAAAATTTTACCCCATTAGATCATTTGCAAGTTATCTATTATCGTTTTTACAACATAGGAAAAATTACTGCATTTGTTTTATCATGAACATAAATATTAACTATTTTTTATGTCTATGATGAAACAAATGTTTGTCCTAGACACAAAGCAACATATTTTTATGTTTTCCCCAGATTTTTTTTGGTTTTTTGAGGAAGATTAGCCCTGAGCTAACTGCTGCCAATCCTCTTTTTGCTGAGGAAGACTGGGCCTGAGCTAACATCCATGCCCATCTTCCTCTACTTTATATGTGGGATGCCTGCCACAGCATGGCTGGACAGGCAGTGCCACGTCCGCACCCGGGATCCCAACCAGCAAACCCTGGGCCGCTGAAGCGGAACGTGCTAACTTAACTGCTGTGCCACCGGCCAGCCTCCTCCCCAGGTTTGTAACATCACATTTGTGTAAATATCCCCTTTCTGGAATGTAAGTGAGAGACTATCAAAAAGAGGTGCCAGGGTTTCTACCCGAAACCTCATGTCCTGTATTCAGAAAAGAACATCGCCAAACCTTGCCCATATTTTTAACTCGATTCTAATAAGATTACATATTAATGTATCAGATTGTTTTAAATATGTACTTGTTTTAAATATGAGCGCTGTCTACTTTCACAGCAGAGAAAGTCATCAGAGCTAATGTGGATGACTCTGAGTCATCAAGAAAAACACTAAATTTGGATTGGTAAGTTCCGTACATGATCAAGGAAATGAGCAAACTTGAAGATTTAGGCATCAGATTATTGTTTTAAATGAATAAAGTCTGACTGCTATAGAGTTAGTTACCTAGGAAATTAATCTACATGGAAGTTAATCCCTTTGTGTGACTAAATGGTATGACTCTATAAAATACTTTTGTAATCTAACAACTGTTTGCTGAAATATGGAGAAAAGTATTTAGAACAGGGAAAACTATCTTTATCATTGCCTTTATTTCGCCATTTTCAACTTTATTCAACAAAGCTTGATGTAGTGCAAAGAGAATGGGCTTTGGATCCAAACACCAAATCTACCATATTCTAGTGAGTATATGTTCAGCAATTTACTTAACTTTTCCAATGCATAGTTTCAACATTTATAGAACATAATGCTTACTTGATATATTTTGTGAAGATTCACTGAGATATGAATGAGAGATAAAAGCGTATGACATATGAGAGTCACTCTGCATCAGTTCTTGATTTTTGTGTGTACTTACTGTCTTTAAATTCATTTTACCTAACTGAATGGTGTTTTCCTTCACCAAGAATGTTGCCCTGACTACAGCCTTCACACCCTAGATAGCCTTTCTGATCCATGTTCAAGATCCCTTTTCTCACAGTTTTCATAATGAATAGTTGCAGAGCCTTGCATATATTATTTAGAAAATCTGAAGTAGTTTCAGATTTATAATACGTTACCTTTAAGTAATAAAAAATATTTGTATTTTGTAATTCACTAACTTTTCCTTTGAAGCATACAATACGTTGACATTTACTTTTCCTTTCACTTTCATTTTATTTTGTTGTAGAACTATTAATTCATCTCCAGCTTTTACAAATATGACTCTATTGTCAAAAGAAAAACATTTCTGTGTTTAATATATCCAGTTTTCCTTTACTCAGCCAGTCATTGGACTGACCATTTATTGATTCATTCAATAAATATGTATCAAACACATATTATGAACTATGTGCACTGTTCTGAAAAAAAAAAAAGAAGACGACCATCGTGATTGCTATGGTTCTTTACAAAAGATACACAATTAAGGATATAAGACCCACAGTGATTCTGAACTGAAGACCACATTTGGAGCCATTTAGGCCCACAGTCTTGGGTATGGCCACGTAATCTCTGATGTATACAGTGTAAATGTGATAACAAGCCTGAGGAGCTCCATAGGTCTTTCTATATTAGGATGTAATAGATCTATTTGGGATAGTGACAACAATTCATGAGAAAGAGATTGACTTTAGAGAGGCTAGTATTTGTGTATTATATTACACTAATCATAATGTGTTTCCGCACATTGCCTAAAACTATCCAACTACATAGCATTATAATCTATTTTGAGTTAAAATGCTTTAAGAAAAATAACAGACGTGACTGATTCTGAATTCATAAAGCTCTGTCAGCTATTACACTGCTTTCAAGTTTCACAACAAATCTTTTGAAAAGTCCATTCCTCATGCAGGCAGGCACCGCTGCTACTCGATGAAGCAGAACGCTTCTTTTTACTGTGAGTGGCCCCCACAAGGTGCAGTTGGTGGAGAAAGCCAACTGTGGCTCAAGTTCACACTGAGCTTTGTTCCCTCTTCCATGCCTTGTTTTACTCATTCACTTTTCTCTCCCTAGAATATTCCTCTCAACTTTCCAAATTCCCACCTGTTAAAATCCTCCGCTTTAAAAGTTCACCTCAAACACCAACCATCTTCAAGATGACTTCTTTCTCTCTCATATGACACTTAATATGTTTTCTTTGTAATTACTTTAACTATATGTGTCCTTATCCTACCCAGTTTTAAAACTCCTTGAAGGTAAAGACTGTGTCTTGTTTGTCTTTGCATCCTCTCATCGTGACAGCTAATACAAACCTGCACATTGGTGCTTAATACATGTGAACTAAATTAATTTACTCACATATTCTCTAGGAATCCTTTATATATTCATGTTCTGCTTATCAAGAAGAAGATAATAGGATTTTGCTTTATTTTTTATGTCTGGCTTTCCCCTGTCTATATCCATTCTATTAAAGTTTTATTTGCCTTTTGCTTTATCCCCTTGTGTCCATGAAAAAACACTTAAGGAGAAAGTCAACATCCAGGCCAATAGCCCAAAAAGAGAAGTAGTCTTGGTCTAACTTGATTGCTGGGGAAAAAATAGGTCAGATGCTTCTCTTCTGGAGAAGGATGAGAAGCATAAACCGGGAAAGTTACTTATGAATGGCCACCTCCTCAGATTAACTACTCAGTGATTTGTCAAAACATAACTCATGTCCTGCAAGTTAAAAGAAAAGATGATTTACGTGAAATTCCATTTGGGGTGCATCAGTTTGCAACATCCTGCCCCTTACTGGAGTGGTGATGCATCATTGGGTAGAATTTGCCCATTAATAGAAGCTGATCTTTGTCACAATCACTTTTGTAATGTTATCAAACTTTATTTAGGATTTCAAATATAACTCAAAAGAAACTAAAGATTGTTATTATTCACTTAAAGGAATTTGCTAAATATTAGCTTTTTCTAATATGTTCTTTAAAAAGTTATCTATTTTTAGATAAAATACTTCCTATTTGCCAAAATCCTGAGTCTGTACAAAAGGTTGACAACTTGAGTCTGACTTTACTCCCCAGCCTCACTTCTCACAACTTCTTGCCTTGTTCCTTGTACTCCAGTTGGTAAACCAAACTTCTGATTTTTCTGAAAACAAAATTCTGTTTCACCTTACTGTTTTCGCTCATGTCTTCCTACCTATACCCTGGATGCTTTTTACCCAACCTTCAAAACCCAGTTCAGGTCTCATTTCCAATAGTAAGTCTGCCTTGGAGCCCCAGCCAATAAAAACTGCCTTTACATGGGCTAACCTGGTGGTGCAGTGGTTAAGTTTGGGTTCTCTGCTTCAGTGGACCGGGGTTTGTGAGTTTGGATCCCAGGTGCGGAGCTATACACCACTAATCAAGCCATGTAGTGGTGGCATACCAGATACAAAATAGAGGAAGATTGGGACAGATGTTAGCTCAGGGATAATCTTCCTCCCCCCCAAAAAAAACAACCCTGCCTTTATCTTTGCCCCCCTCATCTTACATTTTAGCATTTACTATCACTTAATATGTTTTACTGTAATTCTCTGTGTATTATCTTTTATTCCCAGTAGATCATAGGCTTTGCAAGAGGAGAGCTATAACCTGACTTTATAGTCCCATTTCCTAAGAGTGCCCTTCTCCTCATAGGTCTTCCCACATGTTTGAATTAAACTGTCCAGAAGCCCTTAAATAGGTTTATAATACCATCTAGGGTATTCGTCTTTTGAGATGAATTATATGGTTACAAGTTAATATAAATAATTAAATGTCACTGTAAGAATATGTCTTTAAATTTATAAAATATCTGTATTAAGTGAATAGAAAATATAATTTATGTCACCTTTTATTGATGATATAATTTCAGGTGTTAGTTTCTTTGAGCAACAAAACAGTGCTTTTTTACAACTTTTAATTTTGAGATAATTGTAGGTCCACATAAGTTGTAAGAAAAACAAAGAGATGTCATATGCTCTTCACTTACTTTCCCCTAGTAGTCTGTACTTCAATGGGCATTTAATTTTGTATCAAAGTATTTACTTGAAGTATATATATATACATATATAAAATATATAACTATATACTCTATACAAGAACTATAAGTCATTAATCTAACAATTGTCAAACAAAATTCTGGTGCTCCTTTCCAAAAATACTTTTATAGGCAAACTTGATCATCTTCACCAAAAAACAGAGAACACTGGAGAGATTCTTCGTGAAAAATAGACAAGCCCTCTAGACTCGAGTCCCTCAGAAGGTCACTCTTACATTCACAGATGTGTATAATAAAGGCAGTCATTGTCCATTACCCACAAGATTATCAAATTATGACTTACTGCCATATGATGTATCCAAAAAATTATTTTCAGAATTTGAAAGAACTTTAAATCATCTAGGTCGTCCTGCTTTCTATTTTAAAGCATACGGAACCTTTTCAAGCTAGCCTTAATTAGTTGCAGAGTGGGAAAAATCATTAATTGATTAATGGATTCTTTGAATACTGAGTTTCTATTTTGTGGAAAGCAGAAAGAAACCCAGTTGTTTCTGAACTAAACATGGTCTAGTATGTGTAGGCACTCTCAGAAATAATTGGTCAAGGATTTGGTAATATTTATATCACAACATTTTTCCTTTTGCCAACTCAGTCTGTTACTGTAGCTTAATCCCACTACTTCTCATTCACCTTCAAAAACCTTGGTTTATTCTTTGCTAAAATAATCCTTCATTCCTTTTCATTCTAATAATTTCCAGTTACAAAAGCATACATAGAGAACACCTTGCAATTTACTGGCAGTATTTACTTGCCTCTTGGGCAGGCACAGTAAATAGCAGCCTAAATATTTTGCCCCAGATTTCTACTGCCTGCCTTGCTCTATATCTTCTGCTTGTGACATAAAGTACATTAGATTTCCTTCTCTGAGACTCAGACGTCATCCTCTGTGGCATGCCTGTTAATGACTATTATCTTGATGAGTCACTTTGTCAGATGGTTTTCCAACAGGATGCCTTGTGGGAATGGGAAGGAGGGAGGAGATATGATGTAGAGGCAAAATAGTCAGAGATCGAGAGCAAGAGAGTCTGGAAGCCAGAGGCTTAGGAGTTGGGTCCATCATTACTGACCCATGTCCCTTTATCACCTTATGAGTGAGTTACATAATCTCAGTATCCTCCATTTGTTCATCTGCAATTGAGACTAGTCATGTCTCCTTAGAGGACTGTTGTGAGAATTAAAGAAATAAACTACAAGAAAGCACTTTTTAACATATGCAAATAAATGTGTGTATGTATGCGTTTGTACCTTGAAGGCAACTACCAGCATAAGGGAAAGGGATGTTAAAAATAAAAGTAGTGTCTCCTTCACCCTTCACAAACTTTCCTTGGTTTGAGCTTGTCAATTGACATCTGTCTGACTCTATTAGCGAGAGGTGTGCTGTGTTAGGTCAGAGGTTTCCTACAGGACACATGCACAGAATGGTCCATGGCACGTAGCTCTGGCCCAAGTCTCTTTAGTTATGTGAACTTCACAATGAGGGAACTCAAACATTTCTGTTGATCTCCACGTGGCTCATCAACCTGTGAAGGAAAGGAAGGAGAGAAGGCGTTCATATCTTGAGAACAAGCCACTCTTTTCCTATGGGAAGAGTATAAACATACAATTTGTTGACCAAATTTACTCTGGTATTTCCTGTGATAGGTAATACATGATAAATGATAACGTATGATCAACTTTCAGATCTTATGGGCTAAGCCAGTGGGAATTTGTATATTCTGCTCAGAATTTAGCTAGCTTGTTGAAGAAGTTCCAAAATCTAGAACCCCTAAAGGAAAACTTCCCTCTGTTAATAATTAAGGAAACACTAAGCACTAGGCAAGTTCTAATTATTTTATATGTATATCTGATTGAATCCTCATAAGATAACAAGGGAGGTACTATTATGTTGCCCATTTTACAGATGAAATTGGGACAGAGGCAGTTTAGTGACTTCTGCCGTCATTCACCAATAAATGCAAATCTGGGATTCAAACCCAAACACTCTGGATCCAGGTGCCTTTGCTAATCACAACGCTGCTTCTCTACTCTGAGAAAGCTTTCCTAAGAGTGACAAAATAAGAAGGAGTTTTGGTACCTGAGGTCTTCTTAACCTAAAGTAGTTTGGCACTTCTGAGTAGAAGATCAAATGCCTTCCTTATAATTACCTACAAACGTTTCAGAGAAAATTATCTTTAGATGCACCAATCAAAACTTATGTCTTAGGGGAAAGGGTCTTGTCTGTCAGTTACTAATTCCCTCAGTTCTTCATTCTTTCCAGGAAAAAGAAAAAAAAAAAACACTTCAACAATGCTGATGGATTTTCTCCCAACCCAGAGTAGTGATTCTGCTATTTTAAAGACAACATGGATGTTGGGATTAGTCTGTCTGTATCTTAGAATGTCGACACATTTGCCAAAAATGGATTTATCAGCTAAATGTAGCCAAGAGATTTAGTTTATCTAAGTGTCCTACAAAGAAGAAATAGTTTACCACTGTTTTTACAGATTGAGGTAATCTGACATATTATTGACATATGCTGTAGATTTAATTTAATACCATAGTACAGATGTGTGCTCTGATAAGCTTTTGTGAAATCTGGGCTAACACGAGTAGAGTTGTTTCAATATTTATGGGGTTGAAAATGCAGAGTTAGCAAAAGAAGCATTTTAATTAAAACAATATTTCCCCCTATATACACAGAGTAAAATGCAGAGAATTCTTTTAAAGACTTACTAGTTGTTTGCATGTAGTTGCTGGGTTTTTAGTCACATTGAAAGAGGTTGAGGGGTTTTGTTCCAATTTTTTTTAATCTTTTGATTTTTAAAACCATCAAAAAATAAAATTAATAGTTTCCTCTGATTTTTCCTTCTTTCAACTAAATTTATGTGACTTTTTAAGTTTAGCATTTTTTAATTATATGTTTTAGGTATCCTGGAAATAACTTCAGTGGAAATAGGAGTTGTTGCCGTCAAAGCCATTAACAGCAACTATTATTTAGCCATGAACAAGAAGGGCAAACTCTATGGCTCAGTAAGTATTCTGCTTTTATTTTCAAAATCTACTGCAATAAATCATTACCACAGTTTTGGAATGTTTCCCGCAGACATTGAATAGCTTTGTTATCATTCTCTTGCCAGTAAATAGAGCCACAGTGAGCTGGTCACCAGCGTTTCAAGAGCTGGCAAGGCAGCTCTTCCAACTCTATAATCTCCTCTGTTGTTCACCCCTTAGTCTGCCACACAGGCTGTTGCTGGCATTTGTCAGTCAATGCTAATGTTCTGAGCTAACTGACCAGACTCTCACGGAAGCATCTAGTCAGATTGGCACGGGCGCTGCAGACAACTTGTAGAAGAATCATTGCAAACAAAGATCTTGAATTGAGAAGAAAACCATATACTGTGTGTGTGTTACAGTTGAAGCTAAAACAGGGGCTCGGATCTTATGTATTCTATTAAAATCTGAAATGGAGAGACATATCAACAAATTCATCCTGCTGTGTGCCATTCAAACTCCAGAATTTTATTTACCCAGACAATAGTCATTAATTCAGTTATGGAGCTGGTATCAAGCCAGTGCTTTGGGTACATACATCCCTGTGTTCCATAGCAAGGATTAAGGGATATCACTTTAAAATGTGAAAATAAACTTATTTTGTTGATTAGCATAAGGATGATTGCAGTGCCTGCCTAGAGTCAGCAGCTCTCAGACTGGAGTGTCGGCATCACTGGGAGGATTTGCCAAAACACACTCTCAGATTTTCTGATTCAGTAAGTCTGTGGTAGGGGCTAAGAGTTTGCATTTCTAACAAGGTCCCAGGTGTTCCTGATGCCACTGGTTTGGTAACCACAATTTGAGAATCATTGAAAATTGATTCCGTCATTGGTCTGGATATGGGATAGCCTTGCATTTCAATTATATCAGGTCCAGTTACAGTTGGGGAGCCAGGCGTTCTTTGGGTTGGTCCTTGTGGCTAAGGTAAATGCTTTTGAGGTGAGGGTGGAGTCAGAGGAATTTTAGTTAAGCTTTTCCATTTACATTGCTCTACTCATGAGCCTAGAAGAGTAATGGACCTTGTTTAAAATGTGGCTCCATGTAGGGGTTCGCATATCACTTTTGAGGCATTTTTGTTTTCCTTTTCAATGAACATGCCCAGGTCCCTCCTTAATCTACTATATCCAGAATTACTGGGTAAAAGGACCAGGTATATATCTTTGAAGAGATGCTGATACACACATACAGTCAAAACCAATGCTTTAAAGCCAGCTAAAATGAATTTAGATTGCGGAAGAAAAACATGAAAATTCTAATTGCAATAAAAGATTAAAATAATTTTTAATTGATAAAGTATATTTCTTTAAAAAGGTGACATCAAGGAGAAATGGATAACCCTCAAATGAAGTGTCATAAAACTGCTTAATACTTTTCCTCCCATTCCCCCACTTTTTTCACTTTCCCAGCACAGCTCATGTACTATGCCTATGCTTCTTCTTGAGCTCCAAGGTCTGTGGCATTTCATTTTATCTCTTTACCTAAAGTAGACACCCAAGAGCTTTCTATCACATCACCCCATTTTAATTATGTGCAATGGCACTTACCAGATATTTCTCTCATTATGTGTTTGTTGTTGACTGTCTTTTCTCAGTAGATTGTGAATTTCAAGAGAACAGTGTCTGCCTTGTCCCCCACCATTTCCCCAGCACTTAGAACCATATAGGGCACAGGGTTGTGCACTGCATAAAACTACCTACCTCTCCAAGTAGCTCAGCCCATCACACACTATGCTCTCCATGTCCTTGTTTTCAATCATTCCTAGACTCAGAGTAAAATTTACTGAAATTCCAAGTTATGGAAAATTATAAATAATTTACAAAATTGAGAAATCTTGTATTTGGAACAGAGGAAGACATCCCCCACTCCCACCCCCGTGGCCTCTCGGTTATCTAGAACTATTACGCGTCTGCTATAAGATCTGCTTTCTTATCAATGTGTGTATATTTATTATGGATTTATAGGTAGATAAAGTTTGCAAACTTGATAAGCCCACCTTTTTCCTGTAATTCTATTCTTTTCATGGGACTCTGGTCATTACTCTGAAAAGAAGGATTATAACACTATTCTTTATCATTGACTCATCACAAATACTGTTAGTGGAATGTTTGCATTTCGATAACCATTCTATGCACTTAAACCATGTCATATTTAAAGTACACCAGCTTTTTAAAAGGGTCCCAATATGTGGTTATGATGATCAACTAAAATGAATCATGTGCTTCAAATGTAGAAGCTGTTTTGTGGTTATGACTTTTACTCTTCTGTTATTGAAAGTGTGTGTTAGGTACACAACTTATGCATAAATGGCAACAACAAATAAAACCCTTGAACTGGAGGTCTCTGGATGGTTTGTGTCAAATGGAATAAAGTATCATCACCACAGAAATAAAAGATTTTGTTTTTCCCTTGCAGAAAGAATTTAACAATGACTGTAAGCTGAAGGAAAGGATAGAGGAAAACGGATACAATACCTATGCATCCTTTAACTGGCAGCACAACGGGAGGCAAATGTATGTGGCATTGAATGGAAAAGGAGCTCCCAGGAGAGGACAGAAAACACGAAGGAAAAACACCTCAGCTCATTTTCTTCCAATGGTGGTCCACTCGTAGAGGAAGGCAGTGTCGGTGGCTGCGATAGAACCAAAGGCTCTTGTGCCAGGAATAGTTGGTATTCTTCATGAAGACAGTAGCTCAATGGCACAGATACATTGCAGATGTCTGCTTGCTTGAAAGAAAGGAAGTCTTTGAAGGTTTTTGTGCTCACTGCTGACATATGATGTTCTTTTCATTAGTTCTGTGTCATGCCTTATAATTGAGATGTAGACAGATCAAATGAGATGGAAGTTATTCCTAAGCAAACAACATTGTGGCTGGGTTTTGGTTAAGTTTAAGTTTTGGTTTATGTTTTTGTTTTGCAACCTCTGAGATAGAACTTAAAGAACACAGAACAATCTGTTGAATGATTTTTGGGAAAGTTATTTATGGCATACGAACTCATATCAAAGACTTTCATTGCTCATTCAAGCCTAATGATTCAATGAGCAGTAAGACACGCGAGCATTTACTGGAAAGCACTTGGGTCATATCACATGCACAACCAAAGGAGCTTTGGGCGTGGCATCATGGAAGAATTGGATAGGATTAAAAAATGTAAACATGTTAGTGTGAAACTGTTCTAACAAAACAAATACTATGGTATGCTTGTGCATTCTGCCTTCATCCCTTTCTATTTCTTTCTAAGTTATTTATTTAATAGGATGTTAAATATCTTTTGGGGTTTTAAAGAGTATCCTCAGCAGCTACCCTCTGATTTACCTTTTCTTTTTCTTCAGCACACTACACGCATGTTCATGACAAAGTGTTTTTAAAACTTGGCAAACACTTCATGAATGGGAGATGAGATTAGGAAAGCAGTGCGAGTGCCCCACATGCTAGCCTTTGACTTAACTTGCACTTCTTCTGTAAGAATCGACAACAATAAATATGACAGTGCTGTGGCATGTCTTGAGTGAGAGATGTCTGCCATCATTTAAAAACATACACCACTCCTAAGGCCTCCTTTCCTAAGAAATAGACCAGAAGGCCAAATTCTTCTCTTTCAATACATCAATGGGTCTCCAAGAATATATTAAAAGAAAGAAAAATAGTTGTTAAATACATTTTAGTAGCATAGCCTCATTATTAACTAACAATTTTTTGCCATATGTCACAGTGGTAAGTGTTTAAGAGGCTGTCTGCATATATAAGAACCCTTTCTAAGTCTCACATAGTGCATCTCCCCCAAAGGAACTATCAAGGAATTTGGTATGAAGTGCAACTCTCCCAGGGGCTTAAACTGAGCAAATATATTCTGGTATATGTGTAACCATATACTGAAACCTGTTCAAGCTGTATGATCTAGTCTTTACAAAACCAAATAAAACTTATTTTCTGTAAATTTAAAGAGCTTTGGAAGGTTCCATAATGTAGCCCTATGGAAATTCATTTTGTTAGAGCAGGTATAGAAAACAGTACATAAGAGTGTACCAGTCATCATCACATTGTATTCCACTAAATAAGTACATAAGCCTTATTTGCAGTGTCTGTAGTGATAAAAAAAAAAATGTAGAAAAATACTGTTTGTTCTAAATACTTTAAGTGATTAACTATAAGATTATATTGATGCTGAAGTTTTATCTTCATATTTCTTGTTTTGAAAAGGTCAGTTTATTTTTATTGTTTGGACAGTATTTTGGTACAAGGGAAAGACTCACTAAACGCATCTTTTTACTAAAGTTTAACCTCTAGACAGGCTGGTGTTTTGTGATCCTCTCTTATAACTTAATTGTGTCAATGCTTAACCAGCTCTTCCAGTTAATCTGTTATTTAAGAATTAGCTTTATTAAGAAACTTTCCCATAAAGTAACCCCATAAAAGTTCATATTTTTCTCATTCCTTAACAAAGGTATGACATTTCAAAAGAAATGTGTTTGAGGCAGAGTGTTTCGGCTTATGACTAGTTTCATGGTACGTGGCTTCCAACTTGCTTTTTGACGAATAAGATTCTAAAAATGTTTCATTTTTGTGGTTGGAATTTGTATGTTAAAATTTAATTGGTAACTGAGTCTGAGTGCTATAATGCAGTGCATTCCTATCAGAACTAGATTATCTTTGTTCTTTTATTTTAAAATAATAATTACACCTGACACATGAACATGGACCACCCACAACCAAAATGAAATGTTTGGTGAAACAAATACAGTATTAGATGACCACGGTAACAGCTAATAGGGCACAAACTGGATTCGTGTTTCACATAGCCATTTAGATTACCAAAGAGACTATGTGTAAACAGACATCATTGTAGCACTCAAAACACTAAAACAGCTTCTAGCAAAATGTATCAGAGCTTGCAGAAACCAAAAATAGAAAACATCTCCCTCACCCTGCACCCCAACCACCGTCCCCCCAACACACACAAGAACAGAGATAAAGACAGAAACAGTGTGGTAAGGAGTAAAGAGATTCTCCTGCATTTAAAAATGACGTCTTTGCTGGATATCGAGATAGAATTCTGGTAGCCTTTGCAGCTGGACTGTGCTACTGAAGGAAAAGCAGTTCCAGCTCTGAAAGCTGTATGTTAAAAAAAATCAACACAATTTGGGGAGCTCTGCCTGTGTGGGAAGTGTGGGCCCTGGCCACGGTGTCAAGGTGTGTCAGCCACAACTGGGTGTCCATCTGAGTGTTGGTTCCAAGGAGACTCCTCGTAAAGATAGGGAATCCCTGCCTCCTACCTCCCGAAAGGCTGAACAGTGTATAGTATGTTACATTTAAATAAATCAATAAAAATGCTGCGAAAAGAAAATAAAAATATTGTTTTTGTTTGTTTTATTAACCTAAAACTATACCTGATATAAGAGAGAAGCTCAAGTGTGTGTATGGCAGGATGTGGTTAAATGCCCCAGAGCCCTAAACAACAACAGAAAAAAACCTCACTCAAACATTTGTAAGGTTTCTTTAATGTTTTACATGTGTGAGTCAGCTATCCTTACTCTAATAACAACCAAATGCTTTCGATTTTTCCTAAGTATTCAGGCCCACCTAGTTTACACAGTGGATAAAGAAGGATGAATTGAAAACAAGGATGGCTTGTGAAACAATGAAAGACTTTTGAAAGAAAGCCAGGAGGCTGCAAAATCTGATTTCAAGAGGATAGAGACGGCCAACGAGTTTGATTTGAACAGGAGAGAGAAAAAAATATATAATAAAGCAAGTTGGGTCCAGGGCCAAAGCAAGGTTATGGACACTATTTAAATAGATCAGCATTAATGCTGCACATTTCTAATAATTTTAATGTAGTTACTTCAGAGTTTATGATTATTCAGCAAAAAATAAAATTTACCTTTTCCTTACCAGGGAAGTCCAAACTTTATTTAAATAAAGTTATCTGTAGGAAGCCGTGAAATATTTAAGAGAAAATATCTAGTGCATTCGAAGTAACATATTTACATGCAAACAAATACCACGTTGATTAAGAATTCTTGTTATCTATTTCACTAGACAGGGCTTTTGTAACTGAACTAAACTGTAAGAATAAAGGAGGGATATTTTCAAAGGACACTGGAAAGAAACGGGAAACTCTTCGTTCCACCAGAACTGGGACCCAAAGCAACTAAGATTGGCTGCCTCACAAGCACTCATGTCCTCTTTTCTCTGATTGGCCTTATTTACTTGGCTACTGCTTGCCTCTAATTTACTTCTTTCCAACTCCAAACCCCAAATCTCTTTTCCTAAAAATCCGAAAATGGAAACATCCTCGATGTAACTTATTGGCCAGGTTTGGGTAACATACCAACCTCTAGAGCAATTGGTATGGCAAAAGATATGGGCATTGTGATTGGCCAAGCTTCCATCACATGACCACAGAGTGACAAGGTGCTAATTTTGGCAGTCCACACCATTGGAACTAGTCAGGAGCAGTGTACCAAAGAAAGGGCAGGGCTGGGCAGATGCAAAAACAAATCAGTTCTTAACTACGACTAGTTAAATGAGACTACTAACTTAAACCCAGCTATATTCAGGGCCTTACTCTTGGCTTTAAAACAAAACAATCTTTCCCTTTTAAAATCTCACATTTTTCGCTAATTTTAATTAGGTTTCACCTATTTGTTCAAATCAGAGAGGTCTCAAGATCTTTCTTCTTTTACGCATCTTTAACAGGTTCACAGCAATTCTGCAAACTTCATAGAATGATCATTGAGATGAAGGCACATTTTCACTGAAAAGGTGGTCCTCCCACTAAGTGTCACCCTATATCACAACATGACATTCTAAGTATTTCTTTAAGTTTATCCCAAGAATATGTACTAGTGTTTTCAAATATATCAACATGTAGAAAACATCTGAAACTCAAATGCCATTCATTTTCTAAAAATTGTAAGAAAGAAACAAAGAGAAAAAACTTGCTTTGTATCTTTTCCTATGCCTTGTATACATTCAATAGGAGACAAAAGAAAACTTTATAACATGCATTTCTCTTTTCTTTTGCTGATAAGAAAATAATAAAACTCAAAAGGCCCTTGCAAGTAAATAAGCTACTGAAAAAACCTTTTTATACACCATGTATTAATTAAAATGGAATAATCACGATCCAACTAATGAGATCAAAGGAATTGGTCTCATTCCTAAGTGGCTAACAATGCACCTTTCCACGTGGCTCCTTCGTGATAGCAGAAAAGAGCAACAATTCCATACTCAAAGAGGAAAGCCATATGCCAGCCATATACGCGTGTGGCATATATTATTTTACACATTTTTATTATCCTCCACAAAAGAGCCTATGTTCATTTTTTAATATAGGCAATTGCATCCTCTAGAGATGAGCACAGCAAATGAAGAATCAAAACACCCCATGTTCCTCATTACAACTGTAAATTGAACATATGCCTTCCTACAACGTAGGCAGTGACCCCAGCTGTAGACTAACCAACTACAGTAAGGCCTCAACCCTCCTAAAGTTTGGTTTTAATTACCTTATACACATCTTAAATGCCTAAATCATCTTACAGTTTTCTAAATTATTTAGTTATCATTTCTGTGGTCATTTTAAGCGGCTGACAATGCAAATAGTCTCAGAGAGGTCCTTCAAGGAGAAGTAAATTAAAATCAGTGTTTCACGAGGTATTATAAATCAAAACAAGAATGCTTTTTATGGTTACAGGAAGCATTCAAGTTAGGGGTCAGTCATCAACTCAACATTAAAAATATTTTAACATCCGGTAATTAAACATCAGACTTTTCAATAACTTTTTTTTTAGTAACACTATCAATATGTTCAGATATCAGTGACATTTAAGCCAATATCTATAAAAATGACTTAAGAAAAATATCTGTTTTTAGGGAGCTTTCCAACTGAGAGAAACACTGAAAAATGGCATTGCATAAAAGTAAGGATACAAATTATATCTTATTTGTTTTTCTGATAAATTGAATATTGGATGTAAAATTCATTTTACAATGCAAGCTTACCCTCAGGCAGGTAACAAAAGAACTGAATAATATTTTTTTAAATAGTATCTTAAAGTCAGTATCAGCAACCATTCCTCCTCATCTTACCCTAAGAATCTGCATTCCATCCTCCAAGATCTCTTAAGAAACAGTCATATCAGCATATTTCAACTGCAATAGTTTATCTTTCTCATTGTCTTCTTTTTTAACTCTAGGTAATACTAAATAACTATATGCAATCCACTTCCGTTTTAGACTCACAGGAAAAAGATAGACTTTATTTAGACCACTACCTACTTCAGCTGCTTCAATTGAGTAAAGACCCCACAGTAACATTAATAGAGATTGCTGGAGGCAATTAATATGAGGGACTTAGGATTACTGTTACATTTCCCTTTCTATTTTTTTAACGTGTTTCTCTCTATGCATATAAATATCCCATAGTGATAAAATCAATGATTCCTAATCATTTAAATTATTCATTCCTACTATCAGGAAAAAAACCCAAAATTTAAACATAGGGCCTGTTATGGGTTGAAGTCTTAATCCCAGTACCTTAGAATGTGGCCTTATTTGGAGATAGGGTCCTTGCAGATGTAAGTAGTTAAGATGAGGTTAAACTAGAGAAGAGTGGACCCTAAATCCAATGTGACTGGTGTCCTGATAAAAAGAGGGAATTTGGACACAGACATGCACATAGGGAGAACACCATGTGATCATGAGGGCAGAGACTGGGTGATGAGTCTAGAAGCCAAACAACACCAACGATTGCCAGCAAACCACCAGAAGCTACTCTCTCTCTCAGCCTTCAGAAGAAACCAACCCTGTAGATAACTCGATTTCAGGCTTCTAGCCTTCAGTACAGTGAGACAATGAAATTCTGTTGTCTAATACACCCAGGGTACGGTACTTTGTTATGTTAACCCTAGGAAACGAATACAGAGTCTATAACTTAAGACTCACAGAACTCATAGTTAGGGATTGTCTGACACATCTGGAATCACAAGGCTTTCACGTCACTATACCAGAATTATTGGACACCAGCCTTCATACTGAGTAACCTTAACAACTCCTAACTCATGTCACTGTACATTGTACAGTTTTGTTCGAGAAATATTTACTTAATCAACCCATAGATTTGTGCAGTATCCCCGCAGTCATGTCATGCTTTTCCCCAAAAGTTTATTGTGTAGTTTGCCCAATGACCCTAAATATGATAGATTCAAATAAATGCCTTTGACCTAAGTCTCATAGCAAGTTAGATGACTTTGACGTAGGCCAGAAAATTTAGTGAGGAATAGACATCCTTTTGGGAGTTCTTGTTTTTGTAAATCTTGACCTTCCCTGCTTAATACAGGAACAACAATAAACAAAATCAAAATAGTACATACAAATATAAATTTATTTATGTTAGCCTCTATTAATTCCTGATAATTTACAATTTTTATGAATGAACACATCTCTTAATAATGATTTTTATGTGAAAATATTTGGAATTAGACTATAATTAGAAGCCATGACTATAAAATAATGGAATTGGCAACTACGTCAAAATTTATGCCTCTAAATGAATATTTCCCACTTCAGAGTAGCACATTAGAAGACTATATTTATATTAATAGTATTTTTCATCTTAGAAATTAGATATTCTCTTCACCAGTTCCTACCTCCTTCCAAGGCATGTTTTGATGCAAGTGACTTTCCATTTCATTGCATCCATGGCAGTTTACACCAGAAATAGGTATCTAGACTTACACTAATTTACAAGCCTATCTTTCGTCTTTTTAGTCTTAATTTTCCTGGTAGAATTACAGAATCAACTTTTGAATCCAAATATATTACTGAATTGGTTCCTATGATCCTACTGTGTGCAACCACAATGAGTAGATAATAAAGGTCCCTCTTCTCCAAAAAACTTTAGTAAATCTATTCAGAACCAACAATGTATAAAACAACGGAATGCTTGCATTATGTACCAAAAGTCTATAAGGACATTTTGTAAATGTAGACATGTTTGCCAAATCTTCTCTCCTAATTTGCTTAGTCCTCTTTCTCTGATCATTTACTGGTGAAACGAACAATATCCAAGATTCCTACAGTGCTCAATATTTTATCCTCCTTTCTTTACCATCTCAACTTCCATCTTCATTTGTATAACTAGTAGTTAAACAAGCAAGGAGCTCCCTAGCAGGCCTTCAACAACATAGACTTCTGCTACAGAAATCACTCTGTGCTAATCACTCTACGGTAACTCAGTGCTAAGTCAATGCTGGATCTAACCACAGGAGCACTCAACCTTCAAAATATCACAGATTGGTCCTGGGACACAACATAGTCCTGTCACCAGAAAACTTGTTCAAGATTTGTCTCCCATATCAGATGCAGTGAACTAGTTGAAATGTTGATCTCTATCATTCGACTTTTATATCCTAATTTTATAAATTATAAAATTGAGGTTCATTTTCTTTCTCAGAGCTCACTGCCAGGTAATGAATGCAGGTCTCCTGACTCCAAAATCACTCTCCCCTCCATTATATGAGCATTCTACCGGAAAAAAATGTTGTGTCAAATTTTCAGAAATGTATTTCTAAGGATAATGAAAGTGTTTCCTTTCAATGACATGTCTCTCTTTATGGATAATCTTTTAGGAGGAGTAGCTTGTACTTATGAATCAGAGAGATATCATTTTTAATCCTGGCTCTGCCACTTTCTAGCAGTGTAAATTTAGAAAGTTATAACATTTAAGATAAACATGAATAAGAAAAAACTTGGATAGTAATTGCTAATGAGGCAGTAGTAAGGATTGAATGTTATCATATTTGTTAACTGTTTTGTATAATGACTGGCAGCAATAAGTGATCAATACATGCCGATTTTCTGCTTTTTGGTAATTTGTGAACATTTATAAGAAAAGTCCTAATGTGACAAAACAGTGACTGAGTCACCTTCAAAATCTCCACATTCACTCAAGAGATTTCTTCATTATACAGATTTCAGGTTCAGTTTGTGCGTTAGGCATATTCTGCACTGTGTAGCCACCTACCTTCTGTTAAATTCTTAACCTTTTTGTAAATAAATTGGGAAATGAGAAAGAATATGCCTGTCGTCTTTGTTTCCAAGAAAGCAACTGAGCTTTTAGAATCCCGCATAGTAAGCGAGTGGTGCCCTACCCAGATCCTCTTTCCAGGACCTAGACACTCATTCCCTAGTGTTGAAGACAAGTTGCACGCCCCCTGCTGTGGCAGCCTTGCCCAATGAAGCTCAGTGTCTACTGTGAAAGCCTTGCCTCCTAGCTCAATTGGGGATAATTTGATGGGCCATCCCCTGTGAATCAGCTGAGACATTTGTTGTGACATCATTTCAGATGCACGTTTTTCCCTCTGCCCAACCTTCCTTCACCCCTCACAGGGTCCCCAGAGCACCCCTCCAGTAAACTTCCTACATGCAAATCTCCATCCCAGAGGCTGTTTCCTCCGGAACTAGATCTAAGACATCCTGTAAGTACACTTTGTTTTTAAAATGGGGACAATTTGACGTAGTTACAGGAAACCAGCTACACCTTCTTCTAAATGATGGTTGCCTCAGTTTTAGCTGAAATTGCATGCAAGTTTAACAAGTCCACTGGAGAAACCTGAGGACATACAACACTTCCTAGGAATAAATAGAGAAGGGAAGCAGCAGGTTTAGGACTAGTTTGGGGAAAACCAAAAAAATAAGAAGAGTAAAAATGATAATTGTCTAAAATCTTTCTCTTTTTCTTTTATGAAAGAACCAGCAGAGAGAATCTGTGACAGACACAGTTCTGTTGCAGAAAATGTAATGGTTAGAAAAGTATACTCAGACATTTCAAAAGGAACATTCCTAAATGTTTCCTTATAGAGAAAAAAAGTCGGTACGAAGGGCAAATGAGAGACGTGTGGGTATATGAACTTCACTGTAAGACAGTTCATTTCAATTTACCATGAATACAAAAAGCAAAGGCTAATATTCTCGAGATTAAGAAATGTTGCTTCCCCTCCAGCTTCTGAGACCTGTCTAAGCATTTATATTTTTGTAACGAAAATCATTGATAACAATTTGCTCTTTTTTTTCCTATGCACTATGTTGAAATTCCTTTACCGGGAACCTCAAACATTATCATCCAGGGCAATTCCCTATTATTATGTTGGAAATGGAGCTTAATTTTTGGTTTCCAATTCCAAGTCCCAAGAGGGAACTAGATGTCACAGAACAAAATATCACGCAATGAGATCCGATACGAAAATCTGTGACAGTAACCAGATGTTTCCCTAACAATTACCACATAGGAAAAGCCAGTCAAAGAAATGAGGTACAACGCTTCTCAGAAGTCAAAGGGCATCCACATTGTTATTTAGCATGTTGGTATTTGCCAGTTTACATTCTGATGAGCATATCCTGGATGCCTCTGAAGAAATACAGAATAAAATGCAAAGTATGATTATTTCCATGAAAGACATTTTTAAAGAAATTATTCAAATAGGTCCAAGCATTGTAGCAACAATAAAATTCAGTGCTCAATAAAATATGAAGCAGAGGGAAACAGGTTCTTAATTATTCTTCTAAAAACCTCATCATCGTCATTCCTGC
This sequence comes from Equus przewalskii, assembly GCF_037783145.1. Lineage (NCBI taxonomy): Eukaryota > Metazoa > Chordata > Mammalia > Perissodactyla > Equidae > Equus > Equus przewalskii. Next base: position 22,456,257 of record NC_091850.1, read on the forward strand.
CCTCACATCCTCCCATGAACTGCTTTGCCATTTATGAGGCACAAGAAGAGGCAAAAAGAAGAGAAGTGGCTTATGAGACGGATGCTCAGCTCAAAGATGAAGAAGCAAAACTAGAGGTGACCAAAGAACAAGAAGACCAACTCCCTTTCACCTCAGATACCTTTCATGACCAGATCCCTGAGTCTTCGTCCTTGGATTGGTTCTTCAACATCAACATCAAGTTGCCATTTCAGGGAGCAAATGATTTCTTTCAGAACAGATACCCATTTGGCCTCTTGATATCTAGTTTTGACACTATGATAAAGTTATGGTGGCCAGTGGTGAAACCAAAGAGGAAAAACAGAAACACTCTCCAGACCCAATGGGGATGCTCTAACCTCCATGAGACAAGGGTATTTGTTTAATGAATTAGAGGAAATATTTCAATAACCAAAGGTCAGAAATAGATCACAGGATTATGAAGTGTTTTGATGTAAAAATAAACAGATTAAAATAAGTCTTAGAGGTAGTCACATATTATAACTAACAGTTTGACCTGAGAAAACTTAAAATATATATTTAATTCAGCTTATATGTGCAATGTTTCTTTCCGAAGGCTCTAAAATATTATGTGAACTAGTATATTTTAATATTAATATATATGAGTTTAACATAGAATAAGATAACAATTTTGGAAGTGTTTTAAGTTCTAAAATGTATCCTTGAATTTTTTCAAAGCTCTCACTCTTCATTATATGTAAGATATCACTGGGTGGCTAAAATACAATATACTACAGACAGGTTGTTTTCTTTAATTCCGAGTTTGCTAATAAATCTTAAATTAGAAAAGCATATAGTGTTCCTCTTTTTCTACTTTCATAAAAATCTTTGATGAAATGTGCATTTGTCTTCAGTACCCTCAATATGCCAAATGCAGGAAACAGGGGACCGAGTCAGTATGGAGAGAAAAAGGCCCAGATCTGCCTCTCTGTGATTTTCTGAAATTTTTATTTGGTATGTTTATTTTAATTGCTGCATGGCATTCCATTTTATAAAAATACCACAATTTACTTACTCATCCTCAAAATGATGCTCATAGACGTTGTTTCTAAATTTTTATAACCACTGATGCAGTAAACATCTTGTACAAGTCCTTTCATGTACAAGATCAAAAGGCCTCTTCAGTATGTCACGAGAGGTGAACTCTAGGTGTGAGCATCTTTGAATTTTCACACATATTGTCAAGTTGCTGTCTAAAGTGACTCCAAAAGAAAAATTTTTTAATTTTAACATAGTTTGTGTTTTCGTGTCATTTTAAAGAAATTCTTCCCCATCTTAAAGTTGTAAAGCTTTTCTCTCATAAATATTTCTAAAAATTTTGAAGATTTCTTTTCTTTTATATTTAGATTTTCACTTCATGTGGCATGTATTTTTATTATAGTGTAAGATATGGATAAAATTTTATTCTCCTCAATATGGATAGCCAATAGTCTCCCTATTTACTTTTAGGTCGACCTCTGTCATGTATATAGGATGACTGTATATACTTTTTCATCCAAACCAAAAAGCTTTTGAAATTGAAAGGGGCGTTATTAATAATTATGCTCAGACAACAGGCATAAGCAGGAACAGACCCAGGAAAACTGGGACATTCAGTCATTTCACTTATAAATCAAATTCAAATATGTGTATGAGTCTACTTTTTGACTACTTAAGTCTCCTTGGTTAAAACTTTCGTCTATTCCTACAGCCGCAACACACAGTTATAGTGATTAAAGGGTTATAATGTCAGATGGTTTGGGCAAGTTTTAACAAAATTTTAAGAAAGACAGAATCTCATAGGGTAAAAACTATTTCATATAAAGTTCAGATTGGGAAATGATATTTACAGCATATAACACAGAAAGTTTAGTGTGCATATTATATCAAGAACTCCTACAACTTTCTAAGAAAATAAAACAATTACAGACCACTTCACACCCATCAAAACAAGAAATATTAGAAATTCTGATAACACTAAGTATTGGAGAAGATTTGGTGAAATGGAAAATCTCATGTGCTGTTGGTCTCTTGGAAGTCAGAGGGGAAAAAAAGAACAATCCACTCAACTCCTTCCTAACCAAAAATGTTCCAAAATGCTTCGTGGCCCGTTTCTATTCTATGTGAGTTTTCAGATCACCTTATCTAGTTCCTCTAAAAATTGTTTTTGTTCCATTTTTCTGGGTGGTTTTCCTGCTCTCAACTGCCTATATCAAGCTTGCTTGCCTAAGACAGTATAATGAATTTAAATTATTGATAACATTGCTTTATTGCACACAGGGAGAAATGTGCTTTACTATCCTAAGGGATAAACATGCCATAGACAATTTGGTACCAAGATGGGCTTAACAAAAAGACGCAAGGAGCAGTGTGTTGCAAGTGAGGGAGCTCAGTTACCTCAAGTTGTCCTCTAGTATCACAATGGTCATTATTTTTTAAGCTTTTAAATTAAATTTTCGAGATACTTGTAGATTCACATGAATTGTAAAAAAAAAAAGAAAAAGAAAAAAAATACAGAGAGATCCTGTATATGACTTTACCTACTTTTCCTCCATGGTAACATCTTTCAAAACTATAGGACAATATCACAACCAGGATATGGGGATTAATAGAGTCAACATAGAGAATATTTTCATTGCCACAAGCACCTATCATATTGCCTTCTCATATTGCCAAGAAATAGATTCTCTATTTCTATAATTTTGTCACTTCAAGAATGCTTCATAATGAAATCATACTACACATAACCTTTTGGAAGAGGAGGAGAGGAGAAACAAGGAGAGGCCAGAGGAGGGAAGAGAATGAAAAGAGGAATAGGAAGCATCATTTTGGGATTTTGATCCATTTGTTCAAAATGCATAGCTTAATTAGGGGAAATGAATTTTTCCATTTTTCTCCTTCTCTTGTTTAAACAAGCTTTCTACCTCTTCTTGTATATTTAGGTTTCCTCCTTCTTAATTATGCTTCTGCCAATTGTCCTGACAAGTTTGATGAAGGAAAGACTCAAACTCTAAACTCTAGTATCAGCGTCCTCTCAGTTCTACTTCTAAACCATGATAGAACACCAGCTATTCCAAGGAATGTGCTGGCTCCTATTCTTTTCATACACAAGCATGTACTCTAGACGCAGGAATTGGGTATCTCTTTCTTGCTAATTCTCTGAACATGTATTTTACCATTCTCTTCCATGCTCGCTCCTCTCTAGTACCTTGTTCTCACTACTTCTCAAACCCACAAGCAGGAGGCACCTCACGACTTTTGTACTTGCAGGTCCTGCTCTGTGGGACTCTTTCCCCGGGGTATCAGCGTCGCTCAGTCACTCTTTTCCATCAGAGCTCTGCTTAAAGGTCACTTTTCAGAAAGGCCTTTCCTAACCATTATATAAAATGTTTTCTTACATCGATTCATTTTTCTGCATGACACTTAATATCTAACGTATATTTATTTGTTTAATCTCCACTGGAATTTAAGGTCTATAAGGGCAGATTCTTTTTTCTCACTTGTATCCCCAGAACTTAGACTAGCTCCTGGCATGTAGTTGGCAAGCAAATATTTGTTGAGTGAATGAATCAATAACTGAAAAATAGAATTTGCATGCCCTTGGAATGCTTGTACATCCCTAGAGATTGGGCAAGAGATCTTACATTTGCATATTTTTAAGGTAGTGAAATTCCAAGGAAACGCTTGAAAACAATCACAGAATTAACGGCAAAACAAAGGAGGGAATCTAAGCTTTGGATCCTGAAGCACCCCCATGAAGGCTCTGGCAGTTCCCTACTTTGGCATTGTTATCTAGATTTTGTTTTATCATCTGCAATTCTTGCATCTATTCAACATGGTGGAAATTTCACAGATAGAGCTTTTTTTAACATAAAATTTATAGCAAGAGTTGGCTTCCTCAAATCAGATCTAAACTGCCTCAAGAATAAGCCTTCCCCATAGTATCTTGGCATTTCCCCTCCCTGCTCCAGTCAGATCCCAGAAGCAGAAAGGTGTTCCAAAGTGAAAAGTTACGGGAAGGAGAAATTAACCAAACTCCTGAATCCTCCAGCATGATTGGTTTCAAGTTGCATTTGCATTTTGGTGGGGATTAGTCACAAGCAGTGAAGGGGGAGGGTTATTATTTTACTCAGTCTAAGCGTTCAGGTTTGAGATATTTCTCTGTAAGCTATTCTTAGAGTTTCTTTGTTTTAACCTCTCCTGTTTCTTGCTGACAATTCATTTTTAACAAGATTCTCCTTCATGTATATTTAGAGAATTTACTTAACAGGAGCCAGAACACACTTAACATAATCAGGACGGACCTCATTAAATAGCGGACAGATGTCGATCTTTCCATAATACATGGAAATCTTGTAAGATTTCTTTGTAATTGAGCATGAAATATACAACAGATTTGTTGCCACCTATGTAGAATTACAGATACGAGAATAAATATATATGAGGACGTACACACACATATTCAATAGTTTTTCAAGATTCAGAAAATAAAAAATAAACACCTATAGAAAATATTTTACCTGTTACTTGTTATGCAGGTCGGCCTAAAACCAAACTTGCCAGCCAAGTTTGAGAAAGAACCATCCTGCATTCCTTCCAGTAATATAAAAGTATATTGTATAAGGATGAATCATTATGATCATTATCATTTCTTAGTTCTTCTCATTATTGCCCCCTCCACACACACCCAAGATAAAGTAACACATTTTTTTTTTTCATAATCTATTTCATGGGCCTATTAAAGAACTAGCCTTAATGATCTCAGTATAGTGGAGAGAATATGGACATTGGAGTCCGACTCATCTGCATTCAAATCCGGACTCAAGCATTTATTTAGTGTTGGTTTACTTATGGCAGAATAATTCTTTCCTTGAAAGTTGTTATAAAGATTTGAAACAGTACATGTAAGGCTCCTAGCACAGCTCCTGGCTTATGGAAAAAGACCAATAAATGCAAAACCAATGGAACTCTGAGAAGAAAGCATAAAGGCTTTCTTACCAATATTTGTTTCAAATGAAAAATTGACTTGCCCACTAAATTTTTCAGAAACATACACCTTATACAATGTTCACAGTGGAAGGGATTTAAGAGATGAACTAATTCAACTCTCTCACGTTAGAGATGAAGAAACAGAGGCCGTGAGAAATTAAGTGATGGAGGGGACAAGACCTCGGGCAGCCTGGTTTCAAAGTGGTAACAGAAAGTTCATAAAAAACTGAAACTCAAAATTCTATGACCTGTTGCTTTCATTTATCTGTTGTAATTCCTTCCATCTCTTCCATATGGATATTTCTTCTCATATGTTGGAATTATAGCCTAACAATAATTTTACAGTTTTTTTAAAAGTCTATGATTTCAGAAGTAGGGGAAGGGGAAATGGAGCTGAAGAAACACAGAAAAAGAATATCCTGTTTGGGGATTCACCATTGTTTATAGCCTTAAGTTCTGGACAGCCAATTGTCTTCACATTTATACTCACTCAGGTGGAATTTTCTTTATATCAAAGTAATAGACCTCTAGGTTCTAATACCACGATCTTCCACCAGGGCTAGTGGAGAGGAAGTGGTATGTATGTGTCGATTGTGAAACAGTTTCTTTGATGATTGTTCATCTCCCCACCCCTCATTGATAATCGCTAGATTAATTCATAGGATCTCAAAAGTAGGGTGTACAAGCCACAAAATGGTCTGTGTGCTGCATGAAAAATTTTGTTGCATATTTTAAGTGAAAAAGTAAATGAGAAACTAGGTGTTCCTAACATCTAACAAACACACAGACACTGCTGACCTCTCGTAGTCCTTTTTTGTAATGGGCATGAGCACTCCCAGGAGGTGAAGTATACTGAGTGAAGAGAAAGCAGACCGTGAGACCCCCGAAGTTTGTTTGCTTTTAGCATACAGTGGAATTTATTTACATGTGGCCAATTAGGTGGATTTACAGGTTATACTATCTAGTTTTAATTCAGCTAACACTAACAAGAAGGACAAGTGCCTTTAAAAGATTTCTCAAATATTCAGAATAAAGGTAACATTAGAACAACAAGCAAACTAGAAAATAGCCAAAGTGACACTTCTACTCCTTTAACAAGCTTTAGCTGCATTACACGGTTCAAAATAGTAACTGTGCAACCCAACCTGACATGGTAACTTGCACGTAGTTTTTGAAAAAGTAAACAATCTACTTCTTCAAAGGAATGTTTTATCAAGAGCTTGCAAATAAAGCTTTTTTAAAAAAATACACTCATGTGGTGAGAGTAATTTGAAAATAAAGGTTTGGAAACGTTTCTAATGCTATATGATTTGATATTAAAAATTATATACATTTATTACTTAGAAAAATTTAAATATCTGTGCCTGTGTACACACACATCTCTGCACACAGACACACACATGCGTGGATCCTTTTTCCTAATTCGATTTTCACTATTTTTATTTTCATAGCTTTGCCTCTAAAACAGTCCGACTCCTCATATTTTGTTTAAAATTTGGAGATACGCAGCAAAGTGTTCTTCCTTCCTATAACCTCATCATAAGGGTTTAAGGGTTTCATAACAAAGTGACTTTTAGTCAAAATACAATTCAATAAAAAAATACCTGAGCATTTGTATATATTCTAGACTCTTTGCTAAAGGCTGTGAGGACGAAAAAATTAAGGCCTTATGATCTCGGTCTTCGACATGGTAGCAATGTAAAAGGAATCATAGAGAAGTAGATGAATAATCTTGCACAAGGTATAATGTGATAAATAATATAATAAAGATATATCAGAAAAGGCTGGGTAAATTCTGAAAGAGGATCATGGAGAAAGGGTATTTGAATTTGACTATTAAAAACAGGGGAAGATTTGAACAGCTGAATATTAGATGAGGAGGAGAGACAAAAAGCAGGACAAATAGCACCAAAGAAAGAGGAGCAGAAAACTAAGGGAGGCGACCTTTGCGATCATCCATGTCTTGTTTTTCACAATAGTTTTATCACATATGGTTGCATTCCAAAGCAACTTTTTTAGTTAACCTTGCTTTTGAACTGTATATGAAAGGAAACAAACTGCATGTTCTTTCTGTTACTTTTTTTCCCAAATTTGGTTTGAGACTCGTCCATGTTGATAAGCAGGCTGGAGTTAATTCATATTCATTGTTGCATAGTTTTATAAAGACATCACTATTTATTTATCCTAGTGTTAAAGGATCTAGGTTTTGTTTGCTTGTTTATTTTTGCTGCTATAAATACATCTAGTATGCACACATACTTCAGAGCAGAATTGCTAGAATGGGTGCGTTTACAACTTTACAAGGATACGTGAAATGGTTTTTCACAGTGATGGTAGTAACTTACGCTTTCATGGTATTCCCATTACAATACATCCTCACCAACATTTTTTATTTTCAGAACTTTTAAAAAATATTTTTAGTAACCTGCTGGTGTAAAATGGTAACTTTTGTTTCGATGGCTATTAGTAAAGATGAGCATTTCATATATTTATAGGTCATTCTTGTCATAAGGTCTGTCCTCAATAACTACTTCTTAAATTAATGACTAAATGAATAATCAAACAGCATTATGGGAATTCTATCAAACTGTGAATACTGTTACAGCAAGATCCTATTGTGCTTTTTAGGGTACCAAGAATTTTGGAAACCAAACTAACATTATTTGGAAAATGTTGCTATGTTTCTTTTAGGGTTGTAATTAATTCAGTAGAAACAAAGTAGAATGATTTCTTATTTAACTACAATTTTTCTTTTTTTTTTTTGAGGAAGATTAGCCCTGAGCTAACTACTGCCTATCCTCCTCTTTTTGCTGACGAAAACTGGCCCTGAGCAAACATCCATGCCCATCTTCCTCTACTTTATACGTGGGATGCCTACCACAGCATGGCTTTTGCCAAGTAGTGCCACGTCTGCACCCGGGATCCTAACCGGCAAACCCCGGGCCACCAAGAAGCAGAACGTGCGAACTTAACCGCTGCGCCACCAGGCCGGCCCCTTTCTCCAATTTTTCTTATGATTTGCTCTGGATCTATAAGAATATGTGCTTCCAATTAGAGTAATGCCCAGATAACATTAGCTTGCCCTGAAATTTCTTAAACTTTTTGATAGGAAATTTAAGATTAGATTTACTAACCATTACTTAACAAATCTGTAGTTACACATCACGTGACTTTTTATAAATCATGACCATAGATCAGTTGTAACTGCCAGTTCTATCCACTATAGAAACACCTTTAATGTTTTGTTAAATCAAACATAGGCTCCAGCCGTAGTGAACTTATTTCAGGTTTCTGAATGTGCTATGACCTTTGCTGCCCCGAGGTCTTTAAACAGCAGTTTTTTCCGTTATCAATTCTTCTACTCCAACCCATCTTTCAGGTTCTAGGTCTGTGATTACCTTCGACTCTACATATCAGAACATTATTTTTTCAATATTAACATTAAACTACTTTGGTATCTCCTTGCAATTACTTCCTCCTTCCCTTTCACACAATCACATTCTACTATATCACCTTTCCTCATTACTCTTTGGACAGATAAAAACCATGTAAAAAGCTGCTATTTTGAATTTATCTTTTTTAAATAATCTTTGTATGTTTTAACAATATCCACAGAGTCCAAGAAGCCAATGGATATTTTCATTATTAAAGATATATTTTAAAGTGAAATTAGTGGTGTAGTCAGAATCTTTTGTATGTTCTTCACACCTTTAACATTTAGGAAAAGTTGTATTCTTGCCATTACAAATTTTATATATATTTTTAGGAAGACTATTTTCATAAATACATATTTGCTATTTGAATAAATCCTATTTGGGTTTTTCTGCCATACTTTATATAGTTTAAAAAAAGAAGGAAATATGTTACTTCACCGTTGCAATGAAAGTAGTAAAAATAAAGAGTAATTTCTAGAAAAGAAATAAAAGAATCAAGTCAATAGGATTATACCGGCACCAAATTAAATATTTTTACTCATCCAGGTATGGTCATATTATTCTTTACATGCAGATGAAGTTCCCTTATGAGGCCAAAGCAATTTTCATTGTGAGCCCCTCCGTTTCACAAAATGAAGAATTTGAGTGCTTCTGAGAGCTTCCTATTTTGTTTTGCTTTTCATTTGCTTCCACTTGAAATAGTGTGCCATTTTGCACGTTTTAGACGTTATTACGCATCTGCATCTATAGAATTTAATACTAGAAATATGTCATTTTGAAGGTGTTTGTATGTATATATTATTTTCAACTTTATTCTCTGAGCATTTTTCTAGGCATAAAAGAAAGATCAGTTCTGCACACCAGAGGCAGAAACGTTTCACCTTCACCCTCCTACACCCAACATTCAAATTATTCCCCTAGACCACAAGAAAGGCTGGAAAAAACATCTCAGTACTTCGTTGCCTGCCTACTCTTGAAGAGGATGCTTTCCATCACAAGTCATTATTGAGGTTGCCCTCTAGAAGACACTAGCTATTCCATGTAAGGAGTTGCAACCAGGGTTTCAGTTCTGTTGCAAGAACATCGAGGTTCACCCTCACTCTCCAGAGTTTCTTCCACGGTGAATAACTTAGGTATTTTGAAAACAGTGTATTATCCCATGAGTAGAGTGACATCAAAGGAAACACAGAGATATAGCTCTCCCTGGCCTGAGTACTTAATGTGAGGTGCTGATGCGTTGCTTTGATGGTTTCTTCAAATTGACAGTCTTCATATCCTCTTTTCAAACTACCAACCCACTTGCTATCTTCCCAATGTTTGATGGAGTGAAGCACTCTTTTTAGTTTGATTCTAGCAACCTGTAAGAGAAGTCATTTTTTTCAGATTTTTGAATATTTTGTTTTGTACCCCAAATTATTGAATACTGCCAATTAAAGCTAGATATGGAATTAGTCATTGATTTTATTTGATAACAAGAGTATAGATACTGAAGAATGAACAATATATCCTTTGTACTTTTTTATATTAATTATGTCAATCCATCTTATTAGAGAAAGTGTCTTGTAACTTCATCCTTTGATCTTCCTTTGTGTGCATGTGTGTGTGTAAATTACAGTAATACACACACATATGGAAGCAAATTCAATTTGTTGGGCAAAACCTCATCTTTTGCATGTTATATAATATTACAATTCCCATATAATTTATTTTTAAATAGTTCTTGGATTTTTAAGATTTTATATTATTACGATGATATTTTTCAATTCTGTTAACAAATTTTACGAATTTTATTATTTCCACTTACCAAGTAACTTTGGTGGTTAGCAAATAATTTTGTGTTTTTGTTTTTGTATCGGATAATACTCTTACCATAGATGGGTAGCCTATAAGATGAACTAGAAAATTTCTCAATTGTAAGTCATCCCATCATAACTTGGAACCATGGATCCCAGGGGAAAAAAGAATAGCATTTCCATCTCAATAGCTTGTCGAATAATTAGGACACTTAAGGTTTTAGAATTTCACTGGATCGATTTCATTCACTCGATAGAATTCAAAAATGTCATTTTTCTTGTAACCTCTCACACGTTGTGATATGACGTGAACACAGTAGAGTCCACCTCTGACCAATAATTAAGACAACGCACTATTTTAAGGGAGGTGTCATTTGAGCACCTACCGCGGACTTGACACCAAGTATTTTTGTCTGAATAAAACTCTCTAAGAGTTTCTCTAACCATTTCTATTTAGGAATATGCCTAAATAACCCATTTCTACTTCCTGAAATTGATCGATCCAATAGACACAAAGATAGAGTGATAGGACTGAGAACAGCAAATTGAGAACCTACTGTCTCATCCCAGCCACTAGTTTTTGTTTAATTTTTTGTTTGTTTGGTTTTGCTTTCTGGACATTTGTTCCTAGCAAGGGTTAATGTTGTGGAAGAAGTATAAAACAATTTTCTATTTTCAGGGTACTATTGGTCTTGTTGGGAGGAAAAGGAATGAGGGAAAGATTTATACACGCGAAACAGAGAACTAAACGTGAATTAGGTCTCAGCCCGATGTTAGCAGCCCAACTAGAACGTAAGTGACATGGCAACAGGGACCTCGGCTTATTCAGCTCTATCCTCAGGGCCTGGAATAGTACTTGCTACATAGTAACAACAAACTCTGTGGTCTGACGTGTCATTGACCATGAACTTTCTTGTGAGTGTGGCAGCATGTGAAAGAAAGAAAGATCATTGACCTGGACTGGTTGGAAGGCTTTTTGGAGCAGTCAGGGTCTGAACACTCAAGCACGTCTTGACTTCTTACAGAGCTCTTACCTGAGAACTAATCAACACTTTTAGTGTCTGATAAACAACTCTCCCAGCCATACTCCATTGGCTTTGAAATTCTTTACCACATTTGAAAACCCCTTCTGATTCTTTTTTTCTACCAACACCACCAGTGTGTAGTGCTACCAATAAAGTTTAGATAACTTTTATCATGCTTATTTTTGAAATATTTCTCTTCATAGTCTTCCTATATGCAATAATTCTGTTATTTCCATTTAATATTTTTCAACTCCATTATCACCGGGTGTGTGATAAGGTGCTGAGAGTATAAATATGAATGAGACAAGGTTTATTCCTCAAGGACCTCACGATCAAGTATGCTTCAAATGTAATTTTTATACTGAATAATAAACGCTATGGCAGGAAGCAGAAAAGGCAGATATTATCAGGGACCTACTGTGTCCAGGGCTTGGGATCAAGCAACATGCCTCTGCTTTCCATGATCTTGCAAGTTAGGTTCTACAACATCTAATTTTACATCTGAGGATTCTGTATTCACAGGGGCAGAATATCTTCCCCAAGCAAGGACTTGCACTCCTGGGATCCACACTTCATTGCGCTGACTACGATATACTACAGTTTGTGTCTCTGGAACCCAAACTCCATCCCACTGATTACCCCAGGATGTGCTGTGTCTTTCATCAGTCTCTTATCCCTCCTCCTCTTATCCCCTGGCATCCTCTGGCACAAGGTAAAAGAAACACGTAATTACCTAAGCTTAGATACCCTTCGGTAGGATGTTTTTAACATCCTAAAAATTTTTCTCATGAGCACTGAAACCTTACAATGTAGTATAGTGACCTCAGATTCTGTGTTTTAAGAAATGCAGAATTGCTCTTGTATTATCAGAGATCTAAGGTACAATGCCAGCTGATTCAATAGTGTTTTACTGAACATGCAATTAACTCAACAGGAGTATGTTCCCAAAGCTGTTACAAGACTTCTGGGGATTTAAATACATCTCCTTTGGCCACACCAGAGGCTTCAGTCTGAAGAAATACTATCAGTGATGTTTTTCCTTCAAATCTGCTAGGATGGTTCAAATGCTTAAATCCATCTGTAAATAAATCCTGTAATAAGGATTTACATATAGTTTTATTGGTTTTATCTGAATTGAGATCACCAGACTGCAGGTTTTTAATAATGCGCTCTGCTAACTAGACCCCCAAACTTAAATTTTGAGTTCAAAACAACCTTATAAAAACTAATAGATGCCATTTACGTGCCCTCAGTCTTGCCTCTGATTTTATAAAATCGTTTTTCCAATGGCATCATTCATATAAAAGAAATCTGTTTGTTTTAAGGTTTTTTCCCTCCTCTTCTCCACGTTTGTGGTAACTATTCACTCCTTGTTGTTAATATTATAACACAGAAAGTATACTTCTCTTCACAATGGTGTGGCTACTGTGGCTGGAAAAACATGAGAACTTGCTTACAAAGAATTAGCCACCAAAGCAAATAAACTGGTTTTGAACTATACAAGCTGCCCACAAAATGTTTCTGGGCTTTTTGACCTTGTTTTTCCTTTGGGCAGACAGAATTCAAGGACATGAATACCAACCATCAGTGACATAAAGTTCTTAGGACTTTGCTTCCTGAATCCTTCCCTGTTTCTGAGCTGTTGCTACTCCTCCCAAGGGTAACAACAAACTGATAGAAACTTTCAAGGTCAATCTCACTTTCTTCCAGCTCAAGTACACTTTTAAGTTATTTTGAAAGAGCAACTGGAGGCTATATATCTGTTTACTCTTCTGGCAACATTTTATACTTTAAATGTTTTATATGTTTAATTTGGCATTCTTCTCTGAAACGAAGTAGGAAGCAAAACTGGCCATTAAATTCATTTTTTTTATTTTTTATTTTTTTATTTTTTTTTGAGGAAGACTGGCCCTGAGCTAACATCTTCCTCTACTTTGCATGTGGATCGCCTACCACAGCACGGCATGCCAAGCGGTGCCACGTCGGCACCGGGGATGCGAACCAGTGAACCCTGGGCCGCCAAAGCGGAAAGTATGCACTTAACCGCTGCGCCACGGGGCCGGCCCCTGGCCATGAAATTCAAAATCAAAGAATAGTGATAGTCTTAGTGACAACTGTCTTTTATATACATTCTTTCCCAGTCAGACAGCAGAATGAAGGCATAGGGAACTATACCTATATCTTGTAGGGTTAGGGAACTAATCGGAATATTTAATTTCCTCTGGATTTGAAGATTTCATTTCTTCTGGATTGACTAGTTCTTAGAAATAATTCCATATAATCTTGTTTCACTTTGCTGCCTACACAATTTTCTATGTACCTTGGTTCAGCATCTGACACATACTAAGTTCTCACATATTTGAATAATGAACAAATGAATAGAATAATATATATATGGACATATTTATGAAAAAATCAATAATCGAACTCATATGGAACATATAATGGTCCTCTGAAGCAAATGGGCAGCTTTTAGGGTAGCTAACTTTCTGCTAGAACAGTGAGTGTAGAGGTAGCAAATGTTTTTACTTAGGTCATGGTGGTGGCCTGATAATAATTTATTTCAACTTTTGAGGACCCTGAGGACTTGTGGCCGAGAAAAAAATTGGAATGTTTTGTGGCTCTAGTGGGGACACATATAATGATATATCTATCATCAAGTTGGCTTGGGATAAACACCTTGGCAGCCTATGAACATGGCAGTCATATTGTATAATGCACCTTGTAAAACATAGGGTAAAAAATCTGTACTAAAGAGATAGGAACTCACCATGTTTCAAGTCAGTGATTTGAAGAAAATTTAAGTTAAAAGTAAACAAAAGCTAAACCATATCCAGACCACATTTATGCTTTTATTTCAAGTTATTATCTACTAACAGATTCTCCCTGTAAGCAGCTCAGAAAGACAGACATTTTTATGAAATGCATACTGACATGCTCAGTTACAAGAGATCGAAGCTCTTTCCAGTTGACGCCTTCAACAGTCCTGTTCAGGAACTCTTTCATTTTGTGTCCTTTTCTTATAACTCATTAAGTATATGTTTTTCGATGAAGGGATACCATGAGGCAGACCACATGCCTTTTCTGTTCACAAATTATTTGAACTCAACCAAAGTTATTTCAGATCTATTGTTGAAAATAATAGTTCTTGTCAATCTGTGTTGCATGTAACACTGCTGATTTGTGATTGCATCATCAGGATTTGAAATAACACTAAGAGTAGGTTGAACCATAAAAAGTCCAACCCAATGAAAAAGTGATTTTCTTTGAGGGGGCTCCAAAAACCTAGGTGAAATTCTGACCGAGCTTCTTAATGACATCCTGTAAAAGGAAAAATAAGTTAACTAGTAATGAGTGAGCAGTTACTAGTTAATCTCCTTTCTAGGTTTTCAGTTCGATTTCAAACTGCTCATTACTAGTATGTACCAATACAATTGATTTTTGTATTTTGACCTTGTATCCTTTGACTTTGCTAAACTCACTTTTTAGTTCGAATATCTTTTTGGTATATTCTTTGTAGATTCTTAATAGACAATCATGCCATCTGTGAATAGTTGTATTCCTTTCTCTCCAATCTGTATGGAATTTATTTATTTACTTACTGATTTGCCTTATTGCACTGGTTGGAACCTCCAGTTTGATATTCAATAGGAGTGATGGTGAGAATAAGCATACTTTCCTCTTTCTCAATCATAGAGGAAAAGAATTCAGTCTTTACAATTAAATATTATGTTAGCCCTATTTTTTTGGTAGATCCCTTTATTGAGTTGAGAAAGTAAACATTTATTCCTAGTATGCCAAGAGTTTTTTCATGAATAGATGTTGAATTTTGTCAAATGCTTCTTCAGTATAAATATGATCATATGGGTTTTCTTATTTAGGGTATTGACATACTGATTACATTGATTTTGAATGTTGAACCAGCCTTGCTTTCTCAGAATAAATCCAACTCAATCTTGGTGTCTTAAGATTTTTTTAAATTGCTGATTTTAATTTAATGACATTTAGTTGATGATTTTTGCATCTATGTCCATGAGAAATATTAGCCTATGGTTTTCCTTTCTTGTAATGCCTTCATCTGGTTTTGTTAAAATGGTAATTATGACTTCATAAAATAAATCAACAAGTGTTTCTTCCTATTCTGTGTTCTGGAAGAGTTTGAGTAGAATTGATATTATTTCCTTCTTTGTGTTTGATGTAAGTTTTTAATATCTAAATCAATTCCACTCAACTAAACATTAAAGTCAATAATTTCACATAAACAAACACCATTTGCACCAGAAATGCTATGTGACAAACACCTTTTTGAGTAGGAATCCTCAATATTTTACAGATGTCACTTCTCACTTGACTTTTGGATTTATTTAATTTCACTCTAAATTATAACAGAGTTTTACAAGGAATTTGACAAGTTGATTCTAAGTTCGTGTGGATGAACAGAGAATAATCAAAGTATTGCTGAAGAAGGATAAGAAAATGGTGCATTACGCCCCACAAAATATCAATGTTTATTGTAAAGCTGTAATAATTGGGACAGTGTGGTATTGGCATAGGATAGACAAATTGGCTAATGTAACTTAATTTAGAGGCCAGGAACAAACCCATACATAGAAGGATATGAGAATATGAGACAAATGACAAAAATGGGTCATAACTCCTGAAGAAAGCTTGAAGCCTTTAAAAAAAAGGTCCTGGGACCACTGATGATAAGAACAGATGGGAAAACTAAAATTTAATTCCTACCTTGTGCTATTTATAAAAATTAATTTCTAATGGATTAAAGACAAATGTGAAAGGAAAACTTTAAAATTTAAGAAACCATAGAATACCTATGACCTTGAAGTAGGAAAGAATGCATTAAGTTAAATACAAGAAAAAAATGCAGACAAAGAAAGTAGATAGATTAATAACATTAAAATTGAGAATTTATGTTAATCAAAATTAAAGTAAGTAAAAATACAGACTAAAATTGAGATAAGTTACTTGCAGCACAAAACTAACAAAGGAATAGCATAGACATAGTTTTTAAAACACTATGTGGGGCCTACCTGGTGGCACAGCAGTTAAGTTCATGAGCAATGCTTTGGTGGCCCAGGGTTCACTTGTTCGGATCCTGGGCATAGACCTATGCACCACTTATCAAGCCATGCTGTGGCAGGCATCCCACATATAAAGTAGAGGAATATGGGCACAGATGTTAGCTCAGGGCCCATCTTCTGCAGCCAAAAAAACAAAAAGGGGAAGATTGGTAGTGGATGTTAGCTCAGGGCTAATATTCCTCAAAAAGAAAAAAAAGAAAGACTATAAATTGATAAGACAAAAGAGAGACAATAGAAAAATCAGCAAAAATAAGAACAGACATTCCACATAAGAGGGAATGTAAAGGTGAATAAACATAAAAGAAAATGCACAGCCTCAGTAGTAATCACATAAATTCAAATTAGGACTCTAGTGAGATACCATTTGATATGCACTACATTGGCAAAAACTAAGACATCTGATATGATCAAGTATTAGAGTATAACATGAATAAATAGAAACTTATATACACCACTTGTGGGAGAGTAAATTGTTATGACCATTTTGGAAAATAATTAGGCACTACCTTATAAAGTGAAACAATTTTATGTGTTAAAACATAGCAATTCCACTCCCAGCGAAATGTTTGCATATGTGTGCCAGAAAACTTGTAGACCAAAAAGTATGTACAGGAATCTTTACAGCAGCAACATTATCCATAATTGTGAAACAATGGAAACTGAAATGTCCTTCAGCATCAAAAGGGAAATGAAAAATTGTGTTGTACTCACTCAGAAGAGCACTACAGAATGAATGTACAGCTACATGCCAAAACATGAATGAATTGTAGAAATAAAATATTGATAAATAAGTCCCAGAGAACTGTACACAATATGATAACATTTTTATAAAGCTCAACCCTTTAGGGAGTCATACATGGTAGAAAAATTACTTTTTGGGAGGGTAATGTAAAGAACATTCAGGATAGGGAGAGCAGGGAGTTGCGATAGGAGAGGAGCACATGAGCCTTCAGAGACTTTGGTTTCATACCTCGGCATTTTATTATTATACTACATAACTCATGTTTGGCATATATATCCTTTGGTCTATATCAATTTATAACTTAACAGCTTCTAAAGATTAAATAAGGTTATGTGTGTGTACTTTTAAAAGGCTTAGTTCTTATCACATGATTTAATTCTATGCAGAGAATGCACACATGGCCAAATTTCCCAGATTCCTCGAACCCCTTACACTGAGTGATGGGAGGAAGAAGTTCCATCTGGATTAAGGGCTCAATGATAACAATATGGTTTGCTCCAGCACTGTACCATTCCTGCTAAGAAACTCAGTCCCTCAGCCTGTGTCTAGCTTAGCAGCCTGTGCAGGGCTTCTGCTTCTATAGTTAAGGCAAAGAAAAAACTTTATCACCAGGCTGTTAGCTCAGTCTTTTTATCTCCAAGCCCTCTCCACAAAAGACAAGCAAATAGAAGACCAAATAAGTTACATACCCTGAAGGTAAACAAGCCCAATGCTTTCCATAATCCTACAATCCATCTACTGTCTTCTCATTGGGAGAAAATAAAATTTAAGGAAAAGAGACTAAAAGGGGAAAGGAAAAGAAGTGATACTTGACGAGTTGGTGAAATTTTTCTATTTTTGATCCTTTGATCAAAGTTCAAGGCACCTTTTTAGTTTTCAGATAAACTTGTAAAACAACTGGATCCAGGGACAATGACAATATATTCTCTCTTGTGAGATAAGTAATTTTTCAAAACTGTCCAACTTTCTAGAAATACTTTGAGTAATCTGTTGACATCTTCCTGCGGTCAAATTTTTCTAGCAATAAATATGCTGCAGATCATATATTGAGTGATGCGAAGCAGCCCCTCCCAAGAGATGTTTTTGCTGTCTCTTGCCAAAACAAGTACAAGCACCCCTGAACCTATTACAATTCATACTCAAAATTTCCCTCCACACCAATTTTGTGATTTTTAGAAACCTTAAGGAGCATATGATGGTTTCAACAAACTTGGAGAAAATCTATGAGAATCATTGTGGGAGATATCTTTCCTACAAACTTATTGAAGCCAAAACCCACTGGTCCAGTGTTACAGCAGAAAGAAAACACAGAGCAATAGGTAAAAGGTAACTTAACTTATATATTATATCATTTAAGCACCATTAAGGAGATATACTCCACAGCAAAACTTATTTGAAAACTCCCGTTTTTTGCTCATAAGTTTTCCTCTTATACCACTACTATTTTCATGCTAATTTCTCTCTCTCAAAAAAAAAATAAAAAAATGTGGAAGAAGCAAATAAGAGAAAAATCTTCCCTAAGTCTTGATCAGTCTTGTTCTCCACCTCCTCTTTCTTTCTCTTTCTGTTAGGTAGGATTCCCTTAAAAGGGAAGAGGAGAAGGAAAAACTGAGTTCACAAAGCCAGAATCCTCTTTAGTGGTCAGTGGACGAAGAAGGACTGTGGACAAATTTAACTTAAAAATTTTTTCTAAAGCTATTTATGAGAATCATTCCACATATTCTTGCAATCTAAGTCATCTTTACCTAAAGCAGTGGTTCTCAAACTTGGCTGTGAATTTGAAATATTTAAGGGACTTTCTTTTCTCTTTCACTGTTGAAGAATAATTTTGCTGGATATAGAAATCTAAGTTGGTGAATTTTTCTTTCAACACTTTAAATATTTCATTCCATTTTCTTCCTGCTTGCATGATTTCTGATGAGAAGTCTGCCGTAATTCTCATCCTATTTCTCTATAGGTAAGGTGTTTTATTCCTTTTGGTTTTCAAGGCTTTTTCTTTGCTTCTGGTTTTCTGCAGTTTGAATAGGCTATGCCTAGGTGTATATTTTTGGGTATTTATCATGCTTGGCATTTTCTGAGCTTGCTAGATCTGTGGTGCCTGTTGTTAATTTTGTCTGTCATTAATTTTGGAAAATTCTAAGCCATTATTACTTCAAATATTTCTTTTGCTCCATTCTCTCTTCTCCTTTTGATATTCCAATTACACATATGGTACACCTTTTTAAATTGTCCCACAGTTCTTAGATGTCTGTTTTATCCTGCTCATTATTTTTTCTTGTTGCTTTTCAGTTTGGGATGTTTCTGTTTACCTGTATTCAAGCTCACTGATTCTTGCCTTGACCATGCCCAGTCTACTGATTGATCCATCAAAGGCATTCTTTATTTCTGTTACAATGTTTTTTATTTCAAGCATTTCCTTACAGTTATTATCTAGATTTTCCATCTCTCTTTACATTACCCATCTATCCTTGCATGTTGTTTTTAGTTTTTCTTTAGAGCCCTTAACATATTAACCATAGTTATTTAAAATTCCCTTTCTGATAATTCAAAAGTCTGTGAACATATCTGAGTCCAGTTCTAGGGCTTTCTTTGTCTTTTCAGATTGTGTTTTTTCTTGTCCTTTGACATGTCTTGTAAATTTTTGTTGAAAATTGGGCATCTTGTATCAGATTATAGGAACTGAGGCAAGTGGGTCTATAGTGTTACGGTTTATATTAACCTGGCTAAACTTGGGATGTGTTTAATGTTCGCTGTGGGCATGGGTGCCAGAGGCTTCAAATTCTTCTACTGTCCTCATTTTTGTCTCTTATGTTTTCTTTCATCTTTCCCTAAGAATTCCATTCATAAGTCTTTAGTCTTTTACTCTTTTAGTCTGTGGGCTGTGTTTCTTGGGTTCCTCTCTACTTAGGTGAGACAGGAAGCCTAGAAGGGAATTAGAGTCTGGAAATTTCCTTTCCCTAAATGATAGCCTTTTCCCCTGGAGAGTAGGCCTTTGTTACGGCAAATTCTCTGGGTGAACTTCACAATGGTTACCTTTGCCTTTCCCCTGCCAGAGCCTTGAGTATTCTTTCTTGACTCTTCTCCAAGAGAAACTGGTTAGGTTCCTGAAGATAAAATCCACAAAAATGTGGAGGCCCCATAAGACTGTGACCCCCTAACATTATCTCACTCTTAAGTTAGTCTACATTCAGCCTCCAACAATTTGTCAAAATTACCACTTAAATGTTCCTACCAGTGTATCACTCCAGTGGCTTCTGCTCCAGCTAAGCTGACATTGAGTGCAACTTTTTGGATTTATCTATTTTTCCACATTTTGGGAGGATGGTTTTCCCTGTGACCTCAGTTTTCTGATAGGTTCAACATGAGTCATTGATTTTTAGTTTGTTCAGATTTTTTTCTGTTGTAAAGATAGCATTGATGACTTTCAACCACTTACATGTAAGAGCTGAAACCATAAGTCTTAAGGGGCTTTTAAAACTTCAATTTGACTAGGTTGTTGCCAGGAATTTGATTTTTACTCCCCCAAGTGATTGTAATGTGCAGCCAGTGTTAATAGCCACCTCCTTAGATTTTCAGACCTTAAAATATTTCTACATTATGTCACTACTCAAGATCACCTGATAACATATAATGTGAAATACCCTAAATACTTATACTTTTCTTTCTGAGAAGTGTTACATGGCATATTCTCTTAATAGTATTTTTCTATGATGATTATCCTAATATCTGAGAGTGTGGTTGAAGAAGCTCTGGGCTTGATCGAGCATGCCAGAACAAGTCTGTCACTTTTACTTAGTGTCATCATCTACTACCTCCTAGAATCTTATTCACATAGAACAAAGAACTCATGGACCAGTCGCCTTTTCCATACTGAGCCACGCTATTACTCCAGAGAACTTCAAAATTATATATTAAAAAATCATAGGCTCTAGTCTCACAGATCTATGACTTCCTCAAGTCCTGGGAACTTTATTTCTACTCCTCTTGTACACCTAACCACATCGTTGCTGTCTTTATCTTACCTGACCTCACTTAGAACTATTCCTTACTATGTCCTAGATAATACATCACTCTCATAATATTCTTCTGGCATCTCTCCTTTCTCTTTGGATATTGCTTCTTATTCTCCTTCATGGGCTTCTTTTCCTCTATTCTCCTCTAATTGTTTGTGTCTTTCAGTGTTCCTCTTCTTCCATTCCTCTTTGTGTTCTAAACACGGTTTAGATTTCATCCATATTTTTAACTTCATTTATCATCCATCAGTGAAAACAAAGAAGTGTTTCTCTACTTTCTCTAAGAAAATATGTTTAAAAGTAGATATGCTTACTATTTTGGTTATATATATTTTTTTACGTATCATAATTTTAAGGTACACAGTTTTATTCTTAATTTTTTAAATTACATAATTTTTTAAAATATATTCTTTTTACAAAAGTTTCAAATAGCCATCAAATTCAAAAGGAGCCCACCATCACTGGTCTAGACAGGTGATATATCATCTCTTACTGATTGACTGAATTTTATTTACCCACTTACTGGTCCAATGCAAAAAATAGGAGGTAACATTTATAGTTGGAGGTGATTTATAAATTGTCATCAATTACTTGTTATTTTTATTTTCTGTATAAAGTTCTAATCTCCTAAACTATATAGTAGTCTCCTCCCTCTCTGCAGAAAGACTTAGGTGTTTCACTTCTTTAGAATAACTTCCCCAGAATAATAAACCTCAAACTGGGTTAGCAACAGGATTCTGGTGCCCTAGCACCATCTGCATTTACGAACTGCCCAGATGATGTTACTAGTTGTAGTAGCTCAGTCTGGCCCAATATTGAAGACCTACTAGTTGCTTATGGGTACTTGTTAATTGACTAAGCAATTCCTATCCAAAACAGCTGGAAATTTGATTCCACATTTAATACATTGAAAAGGATGACAGTTTTCTAATAGGTAAGAAAGTTTTCTTTTCTTGTTGTTTTGTTTCGGTTTGTTTATGCTTTTATTTCCTGTTTAGCAATTTGAATTTGGACACAAACAGGACAATTTTCTTACATTAAAGAGATCATTATCCTTCAATTTTCTTTGACGCATGTATCAGAAAAGGGGCCTGTAGTGATTATATGAACATATTATCTATAAACCTTCCAAAAAATTCTTGTTAGTATTTCCATTTTAATGAAAGAAAAAGATTCATGGTTATTCAGCATACATCATAAGATTATCTGTAATCTAGCATTCCCAATTCTCCTCCTTTCCATTTTTTCCTAAGTGATCATTCACATCTGTATCATTAAACATCATTCAAAATCATGATTGTATCCAGAGAAAATAATTTCAAATATGGGAGAACGTAAAGTCTAGATTCTAACACCAATGATGGGTCAAGTTTATCCAGAGAACACACACTTTGTGAGAGGAGTTATGACATAGCCTTAAATTCAGCCCTTAAACCCAGTAAGATGTTTAGTGGGCCATTATTTTCACAGTTCATCACAATAAGTAGCTTTCCCTTATTTGCTTTATAGAGAACATTTTATCCACCCCATAAAAATCTTTTTTCCCTCCTCTCTTCTTCAAGCTATAGTGGAGGATTACACATTGAATTTTGATGAATGTAAGAATATCCTAGTTCACCGAGGTTAGCAGCTTTCATTTGCAAGGTCCCATTCTAGCTTCAGGAAAACTTTTCCAACACTCTCCAGCATAATAGGTTGCTACTGTTTTGATTTTCATTCACCAAATAACTCCGTTAATTACCAGCAGCCAGACTTCACTTCCTTGCGATGTTTTGTGCACCTGGTTTACAGACGGGATGTAGTAACAGAAGCTGACAGCACACCCAGACCACAGTACAGGCCAGACTGTTGCCTACTCTCAACTCATTTTATGTGTCTGTGGAAAACAGAGCTTTGGATTTCAAGCAGCTGACGTTACTGTTTGCTGTTTTTTTACTCAACACCAGTGTTGTTCTACATGAAGTGAGAACAAGAAAAGTGGATTTTCAAGATGTTGATCAAGTTATCCTTTAGTTGTAGTCCTATTCAAGTATCTATGGAGTCATGTGTTGAAATAGAAACCACGCAGATGAACCATCCCAGTGATTTGGAGCTCTGTTGCTGATTTTGCATATTAACAGCATGATATCTTTCTGGTAATAACTTCACAATAAAGGCTGAAGTTTCCTCTGGAAAAACAAACAAAAAATGCCTTGATATTTTGCATTCTTATTTACCATTTATGTCTGTATTAGTTCAGAGAGTTGAAACGTCTACTTAAAATAAGTCTTAAAATGTCTTCTCAGCCTGTGGCATGAGCCGCATGTCTGTAACACGCCCAATAAATACTTGGGGGAAAGAATGATGCCTTGTTTTTTTATTGTGAAAGCAGACCCTTTTCACTCCTATTTCTTTCACATTAACATGATTTGCCATATTCAGGGGAGGTTTTCAGACAAGGAACTAGCCATAGGAGCTCATCCTTGCGTCTTGCTTCCTTGGCATGTGTCTAATAAACTATCGAGATAAAAGTGTTGATGAAGTTCTAGTGAACTGTCCCAAAACAGGGCTTGTAGGATGTGAGGAGTAAGCTCTCCACAAGAGTGTGGGAAGAGTACATCTCCCGCTTTGACTGCAGAGGCGGCTGGTAACAGTAAGGTAAAGATACAGGTAGGGCAAAGAGCATGGCATAGTTCCTCAAAGATTTCCAGCACGGCTGAGTTAAATTTGATAACCACAGACCCCTTTCAGGTACATTAAAAAAATCCTTAACTAACATCAGCCCTCCGAAATAAAATGCAAAAAGATATAGAAACTCTTGGGCTTTACATGCTGTCTCTGGACCCCGTGGACTTCAATTTAGGAAGGTCTAGGCGCACAACATCGTCCTAAGACTGCCTTAAGGGCTACACCACATGGCACCCCATGGAACCAACAGAATCTTCCCAGAAGAATAATAACACACTATAGGGCCCAAATTTATTTTACTTCCCGTAATGTCATCAAGAAAAATGGAATGAGGATATTCAAGATGATTGATTTCATGGGAGTGCTGGAGGGGAGTTGGGGACATGACAAAGATCTTTAAAGCTAAAGAAAACAGGATATTTAAAAGTTTTTCTCTTTTGTAGATATGGTTACTTTATTTTAAAACTAAATAGTTTGACTCAAAAAAGATTTAATACTGCATTTTAATTTTTTCTACCTAAAGAAAAAACAGATGTAGAAGTAGAAATGTTGCTTGACTATATACCGAAATGAAATCTATAGCATTTCTTCTAATATTGATTTCATCGTGGAAGAAATAATTGGAATTTTTCTTCCAGAGAACAGACTTAGAAATATCAGAAGATTTTTTTCTCACTTTATCTTTTAATCTTAGTCTTTGTGGCAATTATTCCCAGACCTTATTGTGGTTTCCTGCACAAAATTATACCCTTAAGCATAGCAGCCTTACATTTACTACAGGCCCAGGACAATAAAAAGTCAACAGCAGGAGAAAATATGTTTTATATGTTCAGTTAACTTTACACAGAACTGGAAAATATTGGCAAGTGGCACTTAATTATGTTATTCTAGTTTCTTGAATATATCTCAAAAATTGCCAACCTGAATGGAGGTTACTAATTTCTAGTTATTTAGAGGTAGAATAATTATTTCTATTATTATTTAAAGCCTTGTATTTGATTTAAAAATTCCTCCCCTATTTAATCTTGTAGCATTATCATTTTTTATATTTAACTTCAATTGCCTTCAAATATAAAATGAAGGAAAGGTGATTTTATTTGAGACACATAAAAATATACATAAAAAGACATCAGTAACCCTAATTTCTTTAGCAGGTTGGGTTCGAACTTGTGTCTGTTTACTATCCTTTGGATCAGAGATCTTCCCATTGATGCTAGAATATCTACGCATTAGTCGTATATTATTATATAACAAATTACTCCAAACTTGGCTGCTTAAAACAACAGACATTTGTTTTCCTACAGTTTCTGTGGGTCAGGAATTCAGGGGTAGCTTCACCGAGTGGTTCTGGCTCAGGTTCTCTATGAGATTGCAGGTAAGCTGTCAGCCAGGGCTGCAGTCATCTGAGCACTTGGCTGGGGACTGGAGGATCTGACTCCAGGATTGCGCACTCTCGTGCCTTTTGGCAAGAGGCTTCAGTTCCTCACTGGCTGCTGGCAGGAAGCCTCAGGTCCTTGCCACATGGGCTGTTCCACAGGGCTTCTTGAGTGTCCTTACAACATGGCAGCTGGCTTTCCCAAAAGCAAGTCATAGAAAAAAGCAAAAGGAAGCCACAATGTCTTTTATCACCTAGCATCAGAAGTCACATTCCATCTTTTCCACAGTATTCTACAGATTACACAAGTTACCTCTATTCAACACTGGAGCGGACTATACCAGGGTGTGAATCCCAGGAGACAGAGATTATTGAGACGAGCTACGACAATGTAATCCAGCAGAAAAGGAAAAGCACAATGACAAAAAGAATCCCCATACACATGAAAGACAGACTGAAAAGTCATAAAGAGTAAAAATTTCAGAGCATGACTAGTTGGCATATTTTTAGTGTTAAAATATTTCTGGAAATACTGAACAAAAACTACACGTACTTTAAAACAAGGCCCAAATGTAAGTGACTGAAACCATGAGGGATTCTAGGACATGAACCTACCTTTTATTCATTTATTTTCATTTCATTTCTCTCAAATCTTTTAATAATTGGAAACTTATCAGGATGGCTGCTTGGATTTCCTACTCCGTGTAAACACTAAGATGACATAGAACAACTTGTACAAGAGGAAGCTCATGACATTTTGCAAACATAAATTAAATTCAAATAATGTAAATAATAAGTTGTTACAGTTTGAATTGTAAACTGACACTGCTGATTGCTATCAGCCTGCGACTTTTAACTAAAAGACAAGGTAATTGTAATCTAAGTTTGTATAGATATAAATGAAACCTCTGCTAGAAATGCCATATGTGTGCCCTACATATAATAGAGACCATCAGGAGGTATAAACCAAAAGCATTTTGCAGTTTCCCAAAGTCTTATTGGATGACTGACACATTGGTCCTACTTCTTTTTTGACAAGAAATCATCAAAGGAAATATCATAAGCCTAAGTTTTGACTTTCTGGTCGCACTCAAGGACCTACACCTCCAGAAGGACAATGTCCCTTGATGGAGTTAAACAATATCCCCCACCATTCAGGAAATGAGAGTGAGAAACATATGAACGGTGAGGTCAAATATCTTATTAGCCTAAGGTCCTCCCTTCATGACAGATGGCCAGAAAACTCACAGCCTTAAAGACAGACATTAGATTGAAGGGAAACACAGTGAATCTAGGTGCAAAAGACAGTAACTGAGCCCAGGAGAATGAAAAAAGACTTAGAAGGGAATGAGCTGAAGGTGGAGAGAAACAAGAGCATAGACAAGCTGAGGTTACATGGAGCGATGAATGTACTGCACAGCTTCAGGTGGGAAAAATGGAGAAAAAAGAAAATCAAGAGTATGAGAGAGGAGGCAAAAAGACCTTTATTAGAATTTGCATCCAGCACAGCAGGTACTGAGAAACATGTTACAGAACACCAAGTATCTGCAGAGAGATACACTCATCCGTACCCAGACACCACAGAAGGCAGAAGAGAGTCTTGGCATTATAGCTGGCCCAGGAGTCTGAGTGAGGAGTGGAGTTAGAGACAAATCCAGGCTTGTACTTAGGGAGTGCTAGACCTCGTCCAGAAAAACATCTTATAGGTATGTGTTTGGCAGGTAGGGAAAGAGCTGGGGGTAAAGTGTGGCACAGAAAGTCAGGAGGTCTCAGATTAGTTTCAGGTGTCACAAATGGAGTAAAGGAGACTGGAGAACAGGGCCCAGGTTAGTTCTAAAGATTACACTCTTCTAGTTTTTATTTTCCCAGACACAAATGACAGAGCTCCAGTACCAAATTCACCTAATGGCACAGAGCAGTTTATCACAAGAAGATGATCCATTAATCAAGAAACCATGAACCAAGCATTAATTATCCGTGACGAGAGAGACTATGGGACTCATAAAGGCAAGTTGGCTTTATTGACATCTTTAACTTGCAAAGTTCCAGAGAAGGAGTTACTTTCACGTATATAGCACATTACCAGGCATTCTACGGGTATTAATTGAGCTATCCTTTTGCTTGTATTTCTTACCTCCCTATGACTTAACAATTATAAGGAAAAAGTAATGCTACCTTTGGGCATTTTTAGTAGGAGGTTAAACAAATGTGAGCGGGGGTTAACCATGAAGCAATCAAGGATGTGGCTCAAAATATAGAGGTGGAATAAATTGAAGAGCCAAGTGGCTCCACAAATCTGTGGTTTTATTGACCACATTAGAGTATCAGTTTGTATAAACAGTGCATTTTTAATCTTCCAAAGTATTTCCAAATATTTTCCATATTCTATTTCATATCCTTACAACAGTCCTAGAGTAAGCTAGGTAGGTATTACTATGTCTGTTCCTTTAGCTGGAGAAATAGACTCATAGAGGATAAATGACTTGTATAAGTTTGTAAGTGACAGAGTTATGGCAATACAAGTGCCCTGAATCCCCGTCTGCTGTTGGTCTCCGCTAGACCAGTGCTTCTGGAATTTTAATATAAATCACAGGGAATCTGGTTGAACCATAGATTCTGGTATAGTAGGTCTGGGTGGGGCCTGAGATTCTTCATTTTTAACAAGCTCCCAGATGATAAAGATGCTGCTAGTCTGTAGTTCTAAACCAGACTGCATTGAATTCAATAACCTCTTAATTCCATGTCTGTACATCAATTATTTTTTTAAAACATGGATTCAAGAGCCCTAGCCCAGAGGACTCAGGAGGTCCAGGACAGGGCCCTAACATCGGCACTTTTTTTTTTTAAAAGTTCCACAAGTGATTTTGACTCACAAGGGCAGAGAACTTTTGCACGCTAAGTCACAGAACCTGTGATGTACATTTTAAAACTTTTAACTGAGTCTTTCCATTGCAATTCTACTGACTCTAGTTCCATCCTAACTTGCAAGAGAATTGCTTCATACACTTATAGAATATGGAACTTTCTTTCAGATTTCTATCCCTCATGTTTTGATCTTGAGACATCTATTTTTCTAGTTCCCAAAGTACGAAATATCATAGCACTCTATAATGTCATAAGATGTTAGTTTCACTCATTTTTGTTTAAAACAACATCACTTACAAATTTCAATCCCTATGTTCTTTGATCTCTTAAGAGGTCTATGGTTCTCAGAGCATTTATTGTCAGGTGTAATTTTCGTTATAAGGCACCTTTTAGAGGTCTGTACAGAGATAAGGAGGAAGTGTTCAAGATAAAGAAATCATTTCAAGACTTACATTTTAGAAGGGAAAAAAACCTCTAACACCTGAATGACAGTTAAAGAGATGGCAACCTTACTGCCACAGCTAAGCTTCCCAAGTGAGCACAGGGCAAAGACAGGTTGACCTAAGAGCATGCGCTTATGGAAGGCATTAGGGAGGACATGCCATGCTGGTCTTGCGCGTGCTCTCTGAGAGTTTGACAATCCACCAAGTTATCTTTCAGACTTTTCATTCACTGATCTGAGGGACAGGTTAAGAGCAGTTTAAGGATAGCCACAGCTTTATTTTCTTTGTAAGGATGACCTTGGCTTTCAAATTGCGAAACTCTATTGTAGCCCATGTTTACTCTTCGGATAAAAGCCAAGGTGGTGGCCATAGGCTGTAGGATTCTGGAAGAACAGTCCAGGGGATTGTGAGTTCTCCCCACCCCCTATGTCTGCCCCATTCTCCAATCTCAATTTTTTCATGTTGTTGCCTTTGGGTCCTAACAGGGTAATGTCCCCAGAACAGAGATGCTTTCTCAGTTCACAGTCTTCTTAATATCATAGTAATTTTTTTCCTAAGATAAAAGAAATACCTAACAGATCTATTTATTAAGTAGTCAGGTCCTAACAACTTATAAGTACCTATATTCTAACAACTCAGTGCCTGCTGTGCACAGCACAACTTCTCAAACCTTGGAATCAGATGGAACACTGCTACCTTCATTTCCTGTTCCAAAATGATTTGCACATTGTAGATGCAAATAATCGATAACCATTCTATAGATGAGAGAGATAAGGTGACCTCTGCTGGAGCCAGGCTGAAGACTTTAATCCAGGACGGCAGTCTGCACAAAGGAAGAAACTGTTCCAGAGAAGCATGGTTTTCAGTAGAGTTTTATATCTTTTTAGAACAAAGAACATACATTAACCACATCCAGGATACATATTCATCAACGTTTCAAAGACATATTCAGTTGCAAATTAGCATGGCAATGTGACCCTGATGTCAGGAAAGGAAACTTATCTTCAGGAGTACTAATGGGGACGTTACCAATACTGGCTGGCATGGTAGGAAGGAAAGTATGCCTTCTTATCTTCAAAGAGTGCTTTAATGGTTAAAACAGATGTACAATGTATGTCTGATAGGCCTTAAGTCAGGCTTCTTTAGTTCAAGCCAAATCAGTTTTAGACCAGAATAGCTACCCCATATACCTCAACGAGAAAATTTCTTGTCAGCACAGTCATTGCTTTTTATCATAGAAAACCCAGCTTCACAAAGATATGATGTGAACAAATGGAACATATCAATCTAATGTTGAAATTATTAGTAGTTCATGTAGTGTCCAGAAGAAGTTACGGTATTTTCCTTGAAAATTTAAAATATTCAGTTATGTTCCTATACATCTGCCATAGCAGCCCACAATGCCTTAGCACACAATTTGGGAATGCTGGCTCCAGCACTCAATTTGAAGCCCAAGACTCAGATTTTGGTCATGGCTACTGAACCTTCTAGTCATATCTTATGAAGGGAATCTAGTCATTACTCTGAGCTTTAATTTCTTCGTTTAAAAATAGAAACAACAATTTTAAGCATTCTAACAGAGAACACAACCAAAAAGACTTTGAATGTAGAAATGCTACACTAAAGATGTAGAGTGTTCTCTTAAAAGTGAGTTGGTCTAGTATAGGGAATTTTAAATTTTTGCTTTTTTGAATATAGAATTGCTTCTTCAAATAAAACATCCCTAAGGTGCAAAACACATATATGAGGTTAAACATAGAGCTATCCCATTGAAAAAGGCATGCTTGTCATTTTCCTCAGACCAAGTCCTCATCTTCTTCATGCTCTGCTCTGTTTTCCAAGGGTGATGGACTCTCACTATGTTTCCCAGACTTTCTTGCAAATTGGCTTCCCGCTGGTTCACCTTGTAGTCTACGGGAGGGAGAATCTACGGTATTTCCCCCAACTCTCTCTCCCAGAAACTTTTTCAGTAATCCTACTTTCAGTTCCCCATGAAAGGTGCCTTCCTACAAGGTTCCCAGTCCTATCACATGGCCTCAGCTCCTCCCTCTCATCCCCCCTCCAGCCCTATAGGTAATGGTGGCTTCCTGCAGTTCTTTGTCTTGGAGTTGCCTCAACTTCTCTGAGCCTCTTTTTCAAGCTCTTCTAACCTGTAGCTAATTTTCTGTATTAAATTTACTATATCAAATTTTTTGCCATTGATTTTATTTTCATGACTGGTCTCTTGCTGTTACTAAGCTGTGAATGGCCCAGAGCCCTGTCTCTAGGATCCAGATTTCCTGACACGGTCTTCCTTAGGCACTCTGGAAAATTCTTAAGGCTCATTCCTCACCCTATCACTAAATAGCTGTGTGATTTGGGGCAAGTGACAGAACATCTCTGAGCCCCTCTTTCCTCACTCTGTAAGGATCATACTTAACTTGACCTCTCATGATAAACGAAAAATATTTTGGGGTGATTTAAAGTGTCAGACTGACTTTTTGTTTCTTTTGGTAAGGAAGATTGTTCCTGACCTAACATCTGTGCTAATCTTCTTCTATCTTATGTATGGGATGCCACCTCAGCATGGCTGGAGGGATAGAGTATAGGTCTGTGCCCGAGATCCAAACCCGCAAACACTGGGCCGCCAAAGCAGAACATGCAAACTTAACCACTATACCACCAGGCCAGCCCAGACCAACCTTTTAATACATCCCAAACCTTTGTATATTTGGATGAAGGGTCTATCTTAAAAAGTAAAATAAAGGTGTTGGCTTACCAGAGAACCAAAAACTATACCTCCTTTTCCCTTATAACCTAGGCCTAGTGTTAAAGATAGGAAATTCTGTTCTTTTAAATGGTAAGATTAAGTGAAGATTAATGGACATCTATCAATTGTAGCAAAGTTATGACAGATCTTGGTTATAGCTACTGAATCATGCTTCTATTCCAATCTTGGTGTTTATGCCTGCCAACCCACACTGGTATTGTCTCATTCCTTCTTGTATTGTGGTTTCAGCACTTCCAGAATGGTTTTAGGCACTCCTAATCCAAATTTTAGGTCCATGTACTTAGAGATAATTACCATCGGTTGCAAGGAGGATGAATACATATGACAGATGATGGAATTAGACAATTATGGTTTGAGAATTGCTGCTCCAAATAGAAAAGTTGAAATGTATATGTTTTTAAATAATTGTGGCCTAGAGTAAATTGTTGTTTTTGGTTTTTTGCAATAGAAATTTTTTTTAAGTTTCACTTTCTGAGTTGCTGTAACATCAACTCTGTCTAGTGGAAAGAAGACATTTGGGTCAACATCACTGCCACACATAGTCTGATCCATGACTGAGAGTACTGACTAAACAGACTACAGCAATATTTAATACATTGTATTGTGATTGCCTCTTTACTTATTAGCCTGGCCCACAGGCTATTATAAACTTGGAGGTAGCAGAATTGAGTCTTTCTCATCATTTCCAGTGCCAGCACAGTTGCCTGGCACACAAGAGGTTTTCAAAACACCACGAGATAAATTAATGAGTGAATGCAAGGCTAAATTAAGACCATCAGATGCCCTCAGCGTAGTCCAACAATGGTGCCCCCTCAGCCCTTCTATTGCTCAAAATAAGGAGCTTAAGGATCTTTTACACAAATCAACTGGGGAGTTAAATGCTAGTTAGACTCGCCAGCTATGTTTACATCTGATATACATGAAACTCTCAAGCCATGAGATGGAAAAAAATGTGATATCTGACAACAGCTTCAAACCAAACTTTTAAACTTTAGTCACTCATCATGACAAAGAAAACACTTAATAATATGGATTAAAGTAAAACATGACAGATAAAAATCATAGCAAAATAAATTGGACTAAAGTCAAGTGAAGCGGTGAGAGAGTTAAGGGCGTAGTAGCTGGGGCAGATGGAATCTCCACAGTGCTCCCCTTCCCATTTGCTTAATGGTTAATCCAGGACTGAATGAATGGTAGAAAATGTGTAGGTAATTCTGGAGAAAGTCTCCCTTTTATGTTCCCCTTCTGATTTTCCTAAAATACTTTAAGCCTCATTCCACAGTTCCATTCCATGACTCACCTTTCTTCAAACATCCATCCCCATTTCCCCAATCCTATAGCATCATGCCTGACTCGGATTTTTCCTGTGGTTGCCGTCTGTGCTCCCACTGCCCAAGCCTTTACCTTTCAAAATTGGTCCTCTCTAGCCATATAGTCAGCCATTTTTGTTGCCTAATGTGCACATCACCCTGTGAAAAACACGATCAACCTCGAATACAAAGGAAAGAAAAAACAACAGCAGTTTCCTTATTTTGAAAATAGTCGTTATCTAATTTGGTGGCCAATGCACCGATACATGAAAACATTCTAGGTCTCAATCTGCTCATCGTTATATCAACAGTAAAAAGCAGATCTTTCTAGCTCTACTGTTCTTTGACTACAAGACTTAGAAGGTAACAAATCAACAAGTCCGAATTGATCTAGTATTTGCAAATTGATATCATATAAATGAAGAGTAACAAAATGATTCAAAGTTAAGCAAGAGTCATAGTTTGTAGGTTAGATGGACTTCTGAGAAGGGGGTGCATCTTGAGTGATACTGGGTAACTAAGATCTCAAGATGTCTCTCCTTCCACACACCCATCGTCAAGCTTCATTAAATCTTAACATTATTCTACACTTTTCTCAAATCCTTTACTTTTAATAAATAATGGTGAAACAGTAGTGGCTCCTGTGATCTTAATCCTATTCTTCTTCCTCTTTCCCTACTGGATAAATTCATCAGAAGAAGAATGGATAGATTAATTGAGGTATAGTCACACTGTGGAATACCATACAGTAGTTACAAGAAATAAACTAAATAGGGGCCAGCCCGGTGGCATAGCTGTTAAGTTTGTGCTCTCCACTTCGGGAGCCCAGGGTTCACTGGTTGGGATCCTGGCTGCGGACCTACACGCTACCTAGCAAGCCATGCTGTGGCAGTCATCCCACATATAAAATAGAGGAAGATGGGCACACACATTAGTTCAGGGCTAATCTTCCTCAAAAAAAAAGAAAGAAAGAAACTAAATATCAACATAGATACATTTTGAAAATATAATAAATTAACAGTTAGGTTGATTCCAGTTGTTCAGCACTGCAAGCATTGCTATAATCAACATTCATGAACACATCTCCTAATACACAGGGTGTAGGAGTTGCTCAAGAGCATACGCTCAGAAGTGAAATTTGTGTCTTGAAGGATACATACATTTTCAACATTACTAGATATTGTTAAAATATCTGCAAATGGTTGTTTACAAATTAGTAGCATACGAAAGTTCTCATTTTCCCACATCCTCAGTGACATTCGGCAATGTAAGAATTTTCCATTTTTGACAATCAAATAGCTATGTCACGGTATCTCTCTGGCTTTTACTTATACTCTGATTATTTGTGACGTGGCACATCAGTTCTGAAGTTTATCGGTTGTTCCTCTCCTGTGAGTTGCCTGTCATATCCTTTGCATATTTTTCCAGTTGTTTTATTATTTTTATACTGATTTGTAGGAATTATTTATATATCCTAGGTAATAACATCTTGCTGGCTATAAGCATTTCAAATAAAAACTTTGTTTATGAGGTCTACGGTTGTTTAGAATTTGTTCACTTTGACAACATTTTATAGTATGGGTTTGGGAGTCTTATTTCTTCTCTAAGAAACCCTCCCTTATATTTGCTTCTAAAAAATTTTAACAACAAAAAATTTAGATCTTTAATCTACCTATATCTTCCTTTGTACAGTGTGACATAGAAATCTAATTCTTTTTCTATATGAACAATTTTCACAACACTACTTATTTTCACTACTTTATAATTCTGCCTCAAATTTATTCCTGAGCAATCTTTCCAGAAAATTGCAGCACGTTCTAAAAGAGATATGCTCTATTTCAAGCTATTTTTTTTTGACAGAAGTAGCCAGAGGAGATTTAATGTATTACTGTGTTTGTGTGTGTGTCTCCATCTGTCTGTCTGTCTGTGTGTATGCCAGAAGCAATGAACTACTGGAAATCTCATTTTTTAAAATACTCATTATGAGATAGTCCTAGACTAGAGAGGAAAGGAAGAAGAAAAGAATATTAAAGATGCTGGGGCACGTTGGGTGTTACTCAGCTGCAGAGGTCATCTCCAGCTGCATCCTGAAACTAGGACCACTCTGATATAACTAGAGTCTCCAACTCATGCCATGGGTAGACCTCAGGATTCTAGTAGTCTCCGAACTGCATGTCTAGGGTCTCATCTTCAGCTTGAATTTATCTTTGGCACACAACCCAAGAGTCTGTGACAGTCTCCGGATCAGCACTTCTCTGGGAAACAAAGTAGGGAGGGCTATCTTATGGTTGTTTTCAGTGTCCCACCAGCGTCAGGGTGACATGGTCCACTATCGGTGCATCGCCCTTAGGATGGCAGTTCACTGCAGTGTTTTCCTGAGGGAAGTTGACCATGGCATGCTCTCTTCTGGGAGACATTGGGTCACCCATCAGGGAAAGAGATATGTTCCGGTACACACTACTCACCAAACCATCTCCAGCAGCATCTCTGAGGAAGCAGGGTACAGATGGCATTACCGAATGATCTCAGATAATAAAAGAGGGCTGTTAATATCATCAGAGGGGACCGGCAAAAATGCTATTTAAAAAAATAAAAAATTTCTGAGCCCGGGTAGTAAAGAGACACATGTGAAAGTAGTAATTCTCTGGGTCGTTGGGTTTTGTTTTTTTTTTTTTTCACTTTAGCACTTCTATAATTTAAGAAGAATTTAATAGGTTTTCATTTTCAGGACCTGGAAAAACAAAGGTCCTCCTAAGCTGAGAGCAAAGCTACAAGTGTTGCCTGAAGCCATTCTTTTTATTGGAGAGTTACAGCCCCTTGAGAAGAGGGGTTTATAATGGAAAAAATGAGACAGCATCTACCATAACGAAGCTCAGAAAATAAATTATAAAAACCCCGTTAATGCCTGACATTTTGTGTTTCTAAAGAAAACTCCTGCCATTTATCTAAAACAAGACAGTTGCTGAGGAAGTGGATAAACACCAGGCCAACCAGCCCACAATGGTTCATTCCCTTTAGAATATTCCTCAGACAAAGGGCCAAGCATTTTATGAGAAAGGCAAGCATACGCTTAACACGGTTCTTTCACTTTACCTTTATGACCCTACAGATAAAATGGTCCCTTGATGTGTGTTAGATTTCCCTTAATTTCAATCTCTCACATAAATGCAGCAGAAACTCTTTCTGCAAAGTCTCCAGGGAGGAGAGGACCAGGCCTTTTCAGCTAAGTCCTACAGCATCCTAACGTAGGAGGAGGAAACAGCAGAATCCCAGGACCCAGTTCTTCCTTCAGTAAACAGAGGTTTCCTCCATGAGGGGCTGTGTGATTTCTTGCAGCAACAGTACTTTTTAAAGCAGTGTATGGAGCAGGGTTCTGAGGACACAGCAGGGTGTGTGATACTGTCCATGTCCTCATGGAACTCCTATTCCAGGAATGCAGCGTCAGTCATTAAACATAATTGCTGACAATTATTAAACACTTATGTGTGCTTCCCACTAGCCTTAATTCTTCACGTGCATTATGTCCTATAACTTGCACCTCAATGCCAACGAGGTAGGGACAATTATTACCATCTTTTTTGGGGGGAAGTTTTCCCTGAGCTAACTGCTGCCAATCCTCCTCTTTTCTCTGAAAGGAAGACTGGCCCTGAGCTAACATCCATGCCCATCTTCTTCTATTTATGTGTGGGATGCCTACCACAGCAGGGAGTGCCAAGCGGTGCCATGTCTGCACTGGGATCGGAACTGGCGAACCCCGGGCCGCCAAGAAGTGGAACGTGCACACTTAACCGCTGCGCCACCAGGCCGGCCCCTTATTACCACCTTTTAAGATACTGAAACAGTCGTTGAGGGGTTAATGAACCTCCTCAGAGTCACCGAGCAGGAATAGCAGCCCAGGGGTTATGCCACTTCCCTGCTGGGCATACAGCCGGCAAGAATTAATACACTATGCCCAGGTCCACAGGCTGGAATGTGTACTGGTAGAAAGAGAACCCTGCCATTTTTAATATAAATGTGATAATACAAACAGCTATAGTGGGTTCTAAAAATTTCACTCTCTATCAGTAAAATGTGTTGAGTAATATAAATAAACTGAAGCCTCCCACCATACTGTTATTATGGCTCATGCCAGGGCATGCTCTCCAAGAGAGTTTCCATAAGACGTATTTAATAACTTTCCCTTAGCAAGATCCAAAACAAGCCAACATCACTCTAATTTTTACTCAAATAAATTCATATTAGTAATAAGATAGTGGTAATCTGCATGTTAATAATAAGATGGTGACAACCTATCCCATCACTCATGATTTCCTATTATCTCTAGTGGGGTTTTTTTTACACCCTAGGTGTTTCTTTACCTTAATACAGTTTTACGCCAATCAGCTTTTTGCATAAATTGAATTGGTTAGTTTTTATGTTTGTTCTTGTTTTTGTTTTTCTGAGGAAGATTCACCCTGAGCTATCCTCCTCATTTTTTCAGCTTGAGGAAGATTAGCCCTGAGGCAACGTCTGTGCCAGTCTTCCTCTATTTTGTATGTGGGATGCCGCCACAGCATGGCTAATGAATGGAGCAGGTCTGCACCTAGGATCCAAACCTGTGAACCCTGGGCCACCAACGTGGAGCCTGCAGAAGTTCAACCACTCGACCATGGGGCCAGCCCTGAGTTGGCCATTTTTTTAGAGTAGAATTTGATCCACACCACACTCTAAATCCTGGTGTTGCTGTGTTTATAAATCGTTTTAGGCTATATGTCACATTCTAAGCTGCATGTAGTTACTTTTCGTACTTATTCTTCTATTTAGAGTAGAAGCTCCTTAGCATAATGCCCTCAGGGTCCATCCACGTTGTCACAAATGGCAAGATTTCATTGCTGAGTTTTGAACAGTGGCTAGGTACCAAGAAAGGTGCCCCACTAAAAATTTAAATGTAATTGTTTAGGAAATTCTTTTTTGTTAATGAGGATAATGAGCAGTGTTAAAGTTACTGCACAAGTAGTTCAGCAATATTTTCATTTTATCGTGACTAAGTATATGGAATAAAAAGAGTAAGTCTTCTCTTTCTTCTCCCTCTATTCCCACTCCTTCCCTCAGAGGTAACTGATATTGCAAGTTTAGAGAAAATTCTTCAGCCCTTTATCTGTGTATGCACACACACATATTTATGATCATATCAATTAAAAATAAAAAGTATGGAGTGATTACTACGTGCCTCACACTATGCTAATCACTTTACATATTTTAATTTATAATCTCGTAACAACCCTATGAGGTATACAATATTAATACTCTCATTTTACAGTAAGCAAATGAAGGTACTGAAAGGTCAGGTAACTTGCTCAAGGCCTCTCAGGTAATGAGCAAAGGAAACAGAATTCAAGCCTCAGCAGTCTGATGCCAAGCGCATCTTCTCAATCATAAGCCAACTCATTTTAATTATTGCAGATTCTTACACCTTTGGGAAATATTATAATGGAATAGGCTCTTAAAAATCTTCTAATAGGAAAAAGTTTAAACATATGACAAGAATAGAGAAAACAGTATAATGAACCCTTTCCATCATCCAACTTCAACAGTTGTCAATTCCTAGCCTATCATGTTCCAGCCACATCCTGCTTCACTCCCCCAAACCTGGATTATTTTGAAGGAAATTCTTAGACATCATATCATTCCATACATGTATATTTCAGTATGTAGCTCTAAAAATTAAAGTCTCTTTTTAAACATAACCATGATACCATTAACCCACATTAAAAAATTAGCAAGAATCACTTCATATCAGCAAATATCTAATAGATGCTCAAATTTCTCTCATTTTCTCATAATTTTTTTTACAGGTTGCTCAAATCTGGATCTCAATAAGGTCCATATAATGTAACTGGTGGTTACGTCTCATAAATCTCTTTAACCTGCCAGTTCTTCCTTCCTCTTGCTTTTGTTTTCCCTCTAATGTATTTGCTGAAGAAACCAGCTTGTTGGTCATGTAGGATCTCCCAGTGTGGGTTTACTGATTGCATTCCTGTGGTGCTGTTTCATATTCTTCCCTTTTATTTCCTGTAAATTGGTAGTTAGGTCTAGAGTCTCAATCACATTTATGTTTGATTTTTTTGTCAAGAATACTTCATGTGTGTTGTTTTGTACTTCTACCAGGAGGCACATGATTTCTGGTTGTCACTCTTTGCTGTAATGTTAGCAAACACTAATGTTTATTTCCTAGATGTTATTTTGTTGGAGGTGAAAAAATAATAATATTGTAATTTGATAATCTTTTCTTCATTTATTACTTGAAACTTTTCTGGAGAGAAACTTTTCCTCACCGACTAGTTGATTATCCTGTGGCAGTGTGTACAGTTCGTTCATTCATTTTATTTACCAGTTTTCTAAATAATGAATTGGTTTCCTGGCATGATATGAAGTTGAGGGCTGCAGAATCCTTAAGTATTACTATGAACTTATGGATTTAAGCATATTTGATGTTTGGAACCATTATTCTTATTCAAAGCTTTCCAACTTTGACCAGAGCACCTCTTTAAATTGTCTACTTTCAATGTGAGCCCAGTAGTCTTTGATAACTTTCTTGCTGTTTGATGTGACAAGGTATTCTAGGCTCATCTTATACATTACTGGAATCAACCATTTCTCCAAGGACTTATGGTTTATTTTACTGGGAAATGTTCTTTAGAAACTAGAGTATGGATTCTAGTGGTGCTTATTGCTACCTAGTTGGTCATTCTTTCTAGACTTTTTTAGTGGACAGAGCTAGGTTTCATATTTGTTTTGAATCTAAAATACATTACAAGCTTATGCTGATATTTCTAATTCCAATTCAAGACAATAGTTTTTAACTTAATCTCTTTGATATATCTATTTCTCCTTTCTCCCATGCTAAACACCCTTGATTCCATAAACATCAATATAATAACTTCTTTGTTTTATTCTACATAACCTACACAACAATCTCAGAACAACACTGCTAAAGGTAGATTACCGCCATTAAAAGCCCAAATTCTTCACCACCTCTCATATCTACACACTTTGCCATGTAAACTTGTAGTGTTTTGTTATTCTTACTCGGAGCCCATCCAATGACTTTCAGAGGCCAACGGGATCTCAGCAACAATGAAACAAAAAGAGGCTAGAAAAAATTCTTGCATGTTTCTGCTTTCTCTCTTGCACTTTAGTGATGGCCACAAAAACATCTGTGGGCTAGTCTGCTGGGGCTCCCAGGGACCAAAAGACATGAAGGATGTATGAATAGAGTCATATTGACCCTGTTGTCTGTCTCAGCCAAGTCATTCTAGATTAGTCAACAGCCAGCTAACTCTCAGACTGAGCCCACCAAGATCAGGAGAGCCATCTAGCCAACATTTTACATACTCATGAGCAAGACCAGAACATATCAGCTAAATTCTGCAGATTTGTGAGTTGAGTAAATACTTATTTTTGCTTTGTGTTTGTTTGTTATTAAACATTTTGTGGTGAGGCATAACTTCTACAAACACCACAATGTGATTACCAAAAAGAGTTTCTAAGAGTTTTTTGGCAATTCTTTTGTTCATAGAGTATATTCCACTAGATATGTGCAGTCAAATTATGTGTTTTTAAGACACATGAAGTAGTTCCACTCGGTGTAGTTATGTGTCAACAATGCAGAGTAAAGTTTGTGAATGTTATTACACCTTCAATTTTCAAGGTTTAATTTTCATTTAATTTTGTCTCATAATAATGTAACATTGACATAGTTTCAAGGCAATCTACAACACAAGATGTATTCAGAGAAGGGTAGCTTATATTTCTGTCTGTCCACACTATTTTCTCCTACCCTACAGATAACCATTATTTTAGGTTTGGCTTATCTTGCCACTTAAAAAAAATAACAAATCAATAGATTAAGATATATTTGTGTTACTCTCTCTTCTAACGTAAAGTAGCGGAATATAGAGAAAGTCCACAGTGACATTGTTTTATGACTTGTGTTCAAAGCAAGGGCGTTAGTAACTAATATGCTCCTTGGCAATAATAGCAACATTTTGGTGAAAAATAGTGACGTTAATAATAATAACATTAGTAGCTGTTAAAATAGTAACAATAATAGTAACATCAAATGTTAAATGTTAGTACATGTAGTATCACAGTAGTGTCAATTATGTGCTAGACATCTTCAGAACAATAGCTGAGAAAACTGACAGACAGTTTAAGCAACTCATTTAAGATTACTCTGCTAACAAGTAACAAAGTGTTACATTGCATCTGTACTCTCCCTATTCTGCTGTACAGCCTCTCATTATACCCTAATTCTTTCTCTAAATTGTACCACACTGCCGTATAATGTGAAAGGGTTGGACGGAACTACCTCTAAAGTTCTCTCAGGTTTGAAAATTCTATGATTCTATAATAATCTAAGTTTTAAATTCAAAACAAAATTATGGAGAAAATTTATTGTGAAGATGACATTTGCCAGCATCCACACGTTATAGATCATAGAAAGTTTTCATCTAGTCCACAGATAAGCATCGTAAACATCATATTGGTATTTTGTTTATATAATACTAAACACTAATGCTTTTGGAATGTAATGTGAAGAGAAGTCTTTTGATCTAAATGACACAGATTCAATTCAAAGCGAAGTAAGCTAAATTAATAAATAATTGAAAGGAAGTATTTATAACCAAAAAGTCAAGGACTAGTTATCCTCAGGCATAGTTGGATGCAAGTACTCAACTAATATTATCATCAAATATCCCTCTGCATATAGTTCTGCTTTCATGTGGATTATCCTCATTGTCAGGTAATTTTTCCCCTTGCTACAGTACCTTCCTACAACTTAGCAAGTCTGATAGAAAGCACTTTTTTAAATCGGTGCTTCCAGCAGAAGTCCCAGAATTGAGTACCATTAGCCTGATTTGGATATCACTGTGGTCAGAGGAATAGAATGTTCTGATGGGCAAATCTGGGTCATGCAGCCAACCAACCACAGCTCCAAGTAGAGAAAGTAATCCCACCTAAACCACATGGACTAAGGATGGGAGAAAGGTGACCCCTCAAATGAAAAGCAGAGTTGTTACCAAAAGAAAAGCGGCTGGATTCAATACAAGCAAACACAACTGATGTGCCCCACAAGGAGGATAAAGTAAAAAAGAGCTGGGTATGCTCAGGATTGCTGAGGAGATACAGTGATAGAGAAGGACCTTAATCCTCTTTCCCGTAATTATTTAATGTTCCTGAAAAGAAACTTGGGAGAAAAAAGTAGAAGGGAAACAGAGGGTATCACTAAATTATCTACACCAGTTAAACCACCAATCACCTCATGCTCCTAGCTCCCCTCTAAGGCACAAGAAGTACTCATTAAACCACTAAATGGAAGTAGAAGAATCCATATCAACATAGTGCTGAGATGGAGCAGTTGTTAACTGAAACACTTTTTCTTAATTCCAAAGACCATAGAGGTGATCATTATTAATGCTGGGGAAGACTAAAAGTGAGAGTAAGGTGTTCATTTAAAAAGATTTCATTTTCGGGCTGGCCCCGTGGCCGAGTGGTTAAGTTCGCGCGCTCCACTGCAGGTAGCCCAGTGTTTCGTTGGTTCGAATCCTGGGCATGGACATGGCACTGCTCATCACGGCACTGCTCATCAAACCATGCTGAGGCAGCATCCCACATGCCACAACTAGAAGGACCCACAACGAAGAGTATGCAACTATGTACCAGGGGGGCTTTGGGGAGAAAAAGGAAAAACATAAAATCTTTAAAAAGATTCCATTTTCTTAAAGGAGAAATCTCTTAGCTTATCTTCCCATATGTTTCTCTTGAAATTCCCTGGCTTACAAATTGCTGGAAGAGATGCTAATCAAAGAACTTTGAATTCTTCAGAGAAAAGTCTCTAAATATAAAGAAATAAATGTTAAAAACATTAAAACTTG
Source organism: Equus przewalskii (assembly GCF_037783145.1). Classification (NCBI taxonomy): domain Eukaryota; kingdom Metazoa; phylum Chordata; class Mammalia; order Perissodactyla; family Equidae; genus Equus; species Equus przewalskii. The sequence continues at coordinate 22,498,717 of NC_091850.1, forward strand.
GAAAAACAAAGTTATTTTGGTGCTGTACACCACAACAAAGGAAAAAGAATTTTTCAGTTACATTTAACAGATTAAACTCATTGATTTTTTTAAAATCAACAACCACTTTGTGAGTGGCATTTTATCAAATTAAAATGTATTCTAGTTTATACGCTGAGTTTTGTATACACTCTGAACATCAGAGCATAAATAATATGTATACAAAATGTTGACTTCAGAATTGTGTGTAGGCAGAAAAAGCTTTTCTTCAAAAATAGATATATAATTAAGGAAGCATGTTTCAAAATCTTATATGAAACTATCTTAAGGATTCCAGTACAAACTTAAAGTTTTGTTTTGTTTTGTTTTTGTAGTCTCTCTTAAAATAGGAGATACCTGAGTAAACATCTTCCAAAGATTTATTTTCTATAAAACTTTATTCATGAACAACCTTTGTGAATCATACATTCTACAAACCTTTTGGACTCTTCGGTTTTCCTCCTAAGCAAGTATACAAATCAATCCCAATGGAAGTGGCCTCAGAAGAGCAGTATTATTCACTAAAGTTGAATAATGGACATTTAATGTCATTGATTCACCTCTCATGACCTTTCAGGGCCAAGATTAGCACATCAATTCATCCTCTCCAACTTTTCTGTTACAACTCCCTGACTCTTTAAACATGCTTACACCACAAAATAATGGTAGAATCTGAACTGTGTGCCAGATGAAAATAGATCTAATTATTCCCATATAGCTCTAATTCATAAGCGCTTCCACATGTGTGTCCTACTTTTTGTTCATCAACCTTACTTCCAGTTCCAGGATGCTAGGAGGTCAGAGTTCTAATTCCTAGAAGAGGAACTGGCTACTTATGCAACAAAAGCTACTTCTCTTTTGTACACCTCAAAATAATACTCTTTGGCAAGAACCTGGAAAGATATTGCATGTTCATTTGAGGATATTATACACTTACACACAAATAATTATATATGCAAATATATACGTATTATATATAAAGAATACACATTTTACATATGGAGAACATGATAGAGAATTATTTCTGGCATCTAGATCTCACAGCACTCATGTAAGAAGCTTAGAGTGAAAAATATTTCTAATTCAGCTTCTCCAAAGGAGACCAGCATAATATTATTCATGATAAGAACTCATTCAAAATAGTCTTAAGTGTCAAAATAATGGATCTTTTACTACTTGTATCCAGCCTGCTTCCCAAGACATTTAGTGAGTTAGATATTTCTGCTAGATATTTTCTCTAGATATTAAGTCTAAATATAGATTTTCCCTCCAACTTTTTAGGTTTATGCCCACCACATTCTTAGTCTTCCGTACTCCAGCCAACAGTTATTTTTCATCTCACTCAATTGGACTGAGCTTAGTTGCTAAAGAAACCCAGGGCCAGATTCTACCACAGAGATGTTCTTCTCACACGGAAGTCAAAAGTCTGTGCAGACAACCGAGAAAAGCACAGGCAGGGGAGTGCTTTCATCTCTCTTCAGAAGATAATAGCTCCAGGCCTCTTGTTGCTTAGTTCCTCTCTTCTGAAATTCCTGGATTATTTTCCACTTAAAGGCCAAGCTACTGCTCCCTTAGCTAATGTCAAATGCAAGAACACCACAGCTGCCAAAAAACAAACCAGAGAATCATAAACCAGCCGACACAGAATTCTCAACAGTATCCATTAGCTTGCTGATTCACATGTTACTTATTCCCACTTTAAAATACCAAAAGTTATGCAATGGGAAACCACAGCACATTTAACCTGAACCTTTGAAATGTGCACCGATGATAGCAATCCGTGAAGTCAACACAGGAAATATAAGTTTAGAACTATAGCAAGCTTGGAGGGTTTCTGGAACCACAGATCTTACTTTGATGTTCATAGCTATTTAAATCAGCAAAAGTAGCAGTTGTAGAGGAGACAGCAATCAGACAACTTAGACTAGCACTTCTCAAGAGAATTTTTCTTTCCATTGAGAAATTCTTTTCAATTTATTAAATTATCCATCTCTTTTTTAGCAAAGTGTTTTAGAATGTAAGAATTTACCAAAGTGACAAGTAATCTACTGGGAATTAAACCAAAATGAAAACTTAGCTGTTGTCTTTAAAACCACATGTCTTTAAATCCCTTGATTGTTAACTTTTATCCCAAAAAGAAGAGGTCTTAACTTCCATTGACTTTCACGAGGTAATAACTGGACTATTTTGAGTCATATTTCCCCCTAGTTTGACAACTTAATTGACCTGTTAGAAGTACAATTTACTATATAAAAATGCTCCAAATCATTAATTGAATTTTATACAAAAATTACAATAGCATACATCTAAAAACAGAGTGTGAGAGAATAAATATTAGAGGCAAACGGTTTTAGGAAACCCAGATGTAATATCATGATGCTATAATTTCTATTCAGAAACACCTTTATTCCAAAGCTTTAACTCAATTGTCCACCTCAGATATATCATGGCCATTCACACAGAGACTTTCTTTGGAATTAAACTTTGGAATTACTTGTTTGCACAAGAAAACTCATCTCAGATGTAGCATCTGTTTCTCACTAAGGCTTAGCTTTCACCTAATTCTCCAAATGGGTTGACTGAGGTTCAAGAATGTGAGGTGACTCGCTCAAGATCATACAGTGAATCCAGGGCAAGTAGCCACTCTCCCTCGAGTACTAGATTGGTGTCTTGGTACAAAATCCCACTGATGCTGTTCTCAGGCCTGTGACACATACTAACATCCACTTGAAAACTTTACTTCATTGAGTGAATCACTTGACGTCTTTATATTCCTAAGTGTATCAGAAGGAAGACAAAAGTGCCATGGAATTTGAATATGTTCACCAGGTCTCCTGTATTAAATTATGTATCTTGACTCCAGAAGCAGCCTAACCTAAAATATTTGAGTATTAGTTCCACAGATAATATTATATACCTTGTGTAATGCAGTAAGAGTGTAGTAAAGGGAAAAGAATATATGTGGAGTATATTAAAGGGCAAAAAAAAAAAAATCATCAGAAACCTGTATACATAACCCTATGTATTTCTTAGGAAACATATTTTACTATCTTTATATGCCATGAAAGACTATAAGTATTCTTGCTTGAATAATTTATTGTTTTTATATCACTCATTGCAAAGAACCCCAAATAATACTTAAGTTTAGAATAAATCCAATTATATTTCAAGGAAACTAACTGTGACATAATACAAATCTACATACACTCGGCTGAAATAAAATGAATACTTTTAGAATTTGCCACTGGCTGAACTTAATATAGTTTCTTATCAATAAACCTGTATATTTCAAAGTTTTTCATTTTAATTATAACCTATCTTCTTTAACTGTGTGTATATAGAATTGTTTCAACCCTTTTCTAATGTACGGTGAATGAAATTATTCAAATTTTTCCCAGTATTTTCCAGGGAGTAACATCTTTTGTGTCCATTATTATAAATATGGCTTCACATCAAGCAACATACCCACAGAGGTTGTTCTCAGGCTTGTGTTATTTTTCTACAGAGCCGAAGTTCTAAGTTCAGAGGTTTGTACGTCACTGTAATTATCTTTGATTGACTCAGTGATTCCTAATCCTGGCACTGTAACTAAAATGATCTCTTCTATAACCTCCAATGGATATCACATTATTTTTCAGACGCTCCCACCAAAGAGTTGCTCAAATTACCTTCTACTTCATTGTAAATAAAAAATAAATAGGTTATGTCAGAACCAACATAGGGAAGCATAATATAGGGTGAAGGATATATGAAACTCTCTGTACTATCTTTGCAACTTTTCTGTAAATATATAATTCTCCCCAAATGAAGTTTAATTTTAAAAAGTACACTCTATGTCACTTTTAGGAGGAATGAAGTGATGGTAAAAGTTAAAATAAATAATATGTTTCTGAAGATAGAAAAAGACAAGGAATCCTTTGGAGTAACTTCGTGGTTCTTTCCTGAACTATCTTTTTAACTTAGTGGTCACAAATTTCATATTTGATAGCAATGTGTAGTTTAAAAAATGGTCTCATATCATTTTTCTTATCATAGGCTCATAAAATTAGATGAGCGGCTTCTGCATTCCCATGTTACTGAGGAGAGTTACACCCAGTTGCAACTGAGGCCAAGAGAGTTTCATTCATGTCCTATGAACTCCTGCTTTTGTCCTTTTTCTGCTACTTCATACCTTCCTAGGTGGGAGTCCTGCCACATTCATTCTATAAAGATTCCATTTTTTTCTTGATATTCAAGTGAACGTCCAGTGTATTTATTTTTCCTTGACATATTTTCTGTTCTCACCTATTTCTCAATACAAAGTAAATACCGGCAGTTATTCTCATTTTAAATCTAATCTCCTTTCCCAGGATAGGAGGTTCACCTTTGAAAGTAAGTGATTTTCCTTGAGTCAAAAGTCCTACAAGTAAATTAGACCAATTTTGGAAGTTAATTTAACCTTTTCAAGCCATTCATTACTTTTTTGTGTAGCAAAGAAGCTTATTCATGAAACATGCTCTGCATTGTAGTGCTTCCCACAGCATGCTGGTTTGCCTCTTTTATGTGCCAGGTACTATGCTGAGCCGTAGAGATGCAAAGATGAGTAAGACATAGGATCTTCCCCATCCGGTCTAACACAGGGAGGGAGATGGATGACTATAATGCAGATGAGAATTGCTGTCATAAATGTGTGTCCAGCACCTTAAGAGAAAACTTACAAGGAGTTCCTAAAGTGGAAGTTTGGAGGGAAGCATTTTAGGCTGAGTTAGAAGCAGAGGCAAAGATTTGGAGTTGATTAGCTTCTCAAGAATTGATAATAATTTAGAAAGACTAGGTACAGAGAAAATTAAATGACTGGAGAGAGATGACATTACAGATGAGTGGCTTTGCATGTCAGGCTAAGGATCACAGGCTTTATTCTAAAAATGAGAAGCCACAGAAAGATTTTAAGAAAGAAAGATGTGATCAGAGATCTGATATGAAAGAGAGGAAGATCACTCCAGCTGCTGTGCAGAGAATAGACAGGAGCAGAGGAAAACTGGAGTCAGAAATAAGTGAGAAGAACACAACAATAGCCAACAACACACTGATGAGAAGAATAAACTTGTTTGACCAGGTCATGAGAGCTTGTCTTGAGAAAGGTAGGATTCACGAGCTATCAAGGAAACCAGTATAACTCAGTGGACAATTGGGTGTAAGCGGAGTGGAGGTGGTGATGGAGAGAAGAGGGGCAAGGAGGTCTCCCAGATTGCCAGCTTAGCTAACTGAGGGGGACTGTTCATTGAAAGGAGGAAAAGGGAAACTGTCAGAGTGAGGGGCTTTATGGAGAGTCGGGGTGAGCATGTATGAAAAGATAAGCTGTCTGGTTTGGGACACATTGAGTCAGAGGTGCCTGTGCATCTGCTGCAGGTCTACAACTCAGGAAAATGTCCGTGACAGTCATATTCGGGAGCTTTTTGCTATCATAATATTTGGGTTTCTGAAAACTATGTGTACTTTGAAGTTAAGTGCTCAGGTTTTAGAAAGAGAAAAGCCAGAGTCTGCATCATGGATTTACCTCTAGCCACTTAATTAGCAAAGCCTCAGCTTTCCCGTCTGTTATTATCTATCACATATGATGGTCGCAAGGATAAAACTATGTCTTATATGACAAGCATGATGCTAGCATAGAAAAGGAACAAAAATTGTACATTATCGTTATCTTTCAAAAATGCTCAAAGCAAATCTTCTCTTAAACTAATACATTTTATAAAGGATTTTTTTTTCTTTTGTAAGGGAAAAGAATAAGGACCTCCCAATTCAATTGTTTGATAATTTTGATAATTGTTTGATTCATCAAGGTTTTTTAAAAGCAGATTATACTGCTTTCTGGCTCAATATATATTAAAATTACTTTTGAAATTCAATATACAAATCACAAAACTCTAATTCTACCTAAGCAAATGAAACCCTCTCACTTTATAAAAAGTTCATATGTTGTGCTATTATGAACTATCACGATTTTCCTCACTCAGATGTCCTAAAGGCTAAGGTGACTGAGAAAAACTGTGGAGGGATCCCAGCTTTTAACTGCCTAATTATAATTTTTTGTAAGTAATTTCCCTTTTTAAAAAAGACAGAGATGATAGTCCAAAAATTTCAGCTGGCTTTAATAAGTTCACACTAAAGCATAACAGAGTAGAACCCCTCCCACCTGACTTGTGAGCTCATCCTCCAGAATTCCCTTCAGTGATTCTCCCTGTTAAATGGCAGTGGAAGGAAACCGGAAAGTCCGGTGTCTTTTTTTTTTTTTTTTTTTTAACCAGCTCTTTGTGCTACAGTTTAAAAAGTCTGGATGCAGCACAATCAGAACTCCTCAAGTGCAGAACATAAATTTTTAGTACTTGTTCTGGAATCCAACAGAAGAAATGCTTGACCTTTGCTTGGTCCCATCCCATTAGCATTAATAGGCTGTTTCATCAGATTGTCTTCAAAAAGGATATGGATATGAGATATATTTAAACACCAGTTTTCAAACTAAGGTCTTGAAATAAATGCAGCCTTTTAAAATGAAATAGAATTAAATGGAGTATAGTAGAATAGAATAGAAAATATCAGACTGCATCTACTATGGAAAAGGTAAATACTGTTTTGCGAGACCTTTTATTTATACATCATATGAGATATACACATATACATATACATATATATCATATGAGATATATATATATATCCCTGTGTATTGTATGTGTGCTTACTAGGTCATAATATATGTTAATTGCAGTTAAATGTTTAAAGGCCACAGCATTGTAAATTACTCACTATGAAATAAGCAAACTAGAAAAGATATAATACTTCCCTGAAAAAGCCTTTTCGTTGCTAAGTTGTGCCCATCTTGCTTTCAAAATCTGTCCCAAAAATCATATTTTAAATAGAAATTTCCTTTGTTCAAATACAATGTTGTACACGATACATTAATGATGATGATGATGAAAATGATGATAACTCCACTTTTATTTGCATTATACTCTTCAAAAGAATTTCAGATCAATTACTTAACTTTATTCCATTTACTTTTCAGCAACATTGCAAAACCAACGGAAGAGGTAGAAGTAGCAGCTCTGTTTACATTGAAGTACAGAGAGGCCAAGTGATTCACCTCAGGTAACTCAGCAGCAAAGCTAAATGCATAAACCTGGTCGTTTAAATTTTAAAAATGCTTTTTCTCTGGATTGTACTGGTTCATGCAACACAGCTGCAATGTTTGCCACTATTTATCTCACGGGTCTTTGCCATTTGTTTTGCGTTTAAAGCTATGTCTACAAGAGAGTCCAAAATATTTGAGAAAAGGCAAGGAGGAGGAACATCCAGAGACGAATTGATGATTTACGAGTTTGTAAGTTGCCAATTATATTTTCACCGGTGACTGAGGCTTTAACTACGAGTTAGCAGCCACACTGCTTCGTAGCTGTCTCTTTCACTCCAAAGACTATCGCATGGCCTGGAATATAGTAAACTACTCAATAAATATTGCTTAAGTGAAGCGAAAATTGCAAACTGCGAGGTCATTTTTAATATGGGAATTCATGGTCCTATGCAATGTTTCAGAAATTAAAAGACACAGAGAGAGAGAAAGAGAAAGAGAGATGCTGGGCAGGGCTGAGGGCAGTCTGCTGAAGAAGCTTCCACTAGAGCAACATAAAACGAGCTAGAGACCTTCCCCCGTTTTTCCGGCCCCTAGAAGAAAGACTAGGAACTATCTGACCTAGATATGTCTAAAACTCCTGGGTATGATACTTTTCAAGGACAGATTTTAATACTATTGATTTAATTAATGGGTTTATAGATAAGTTGTATTCGTTAAATTATATTTGTCTGGAAAATTGTCCATTTTAGGAAAACGTTTTTCACAGAATTCACTTATTATTTGTTCAGTCTCTATGTGTCTGTGGAGTTTTCCCCTTTTCATCCCTAACAATGCGTAGTTTTTTTTATTTCTTCGTCATTCTTGCTACAGCAAATATATTTTATTAAATATTTAAAGAATCTCTTGATTATCTTTATTCTATTTTGGTGCTTTTTATTTCACTAAAATATGTCTATAGTTTTATTTTGATATATTTGGACTTACTTTATTTGAATTTTTCTTAGTTTTTAAATTCAAGAACAGCTATTAAATTTTGAAATGTTTTCTTCTTGCCATATCTTTTTTGAGGCTATAAATTAATCTGTAAGCACTCTCTTACTTGCATCCTGTAAGTTTTGATATTGTAGTTCGCTTCTAAGTATCCATCGAAAGATGAACTGTGTTCAACTCTGTTTATTGGACACATAGATATTATTGATTTGAATGATTCCATTTTATATAGCATTGGTAGAAAACACGGTTCATAAAATACTTTTTATTTATGTTTATTGAGCTCATTTGCAGCCTACAGAGGGTCAATTTTTGTAAAGTTTCCATATATGTTTGAAATAATGTAAATTCTCTAACTTTAAAGTTCAGACTTCTATAAATATGACTGGTGGCTACCATTGGGGAAGGGGGGAGGGGGGAGGGGAAAAGGGGTGATTAGGCTCACATGTGTGGTAATGGACTATAATTAGTTTTTGGGTGGTGAACATGATGTAATCTACACAGAATTTGAAATATATTATGATGTACATCTGAAAGCTGTATAATGTTATAATCTAATGTTACAGCAATAAAAAAATCCATTATTTAAAATTAGCTAATTGTGTAGTTTAAATCTTCTGTATCTTTACTAATTCTTTGTCTCTTTGTCTATCAAACACGGAGAAGGATGTGTTAAACATTCCAATATAACTGGGGAACTATAAATTTTTCATTGTAGTACTATTAATTTGTACTTGATAGTTATGTTGTTAGGCATACATACTTTCAGAATTATTATGTAGTCCTAGCGAATGCTCCCTTTTACCATTATATTATGGTCTATCTTATCCTTAGTCAGATTTCTCCCAAAAAAGTCTATTTTATATAACAGAAATATTGCTACATCAAATTTCTTTGGATTTTCTCTCATTACATGCAGTCTTTCATCATGCTTTAAGAATGTCTCCTGTAAACAACATATGGCTCGGGGGGGTTCTTCTTTTTTTTGAAATATTTTAAAATTTTAAAAGAAAATTTAGAAGTACAGTCAGATTTTTTTCTGAATCATTTGAAAGTAAGTTGGAGACATCCAGTTGGGGAAGCTGTTGAAATCTTCATGAGATCTATGGATGTATAGCAATGTATCAGTGCTAATTTCCTGATTTTAATGGTTGTATTGTGTTTACATAGGCAAAGGCTCTGTAGAAATTGCACACTAAAATATTCTGGGGTTATGGTGCATGATGTCTCCTGAACTTTTATTCTCTAAGCTCAGTTTTCACTCCATATTACTAACAGCTTAACATTTTTATCATGTGCATAAGATGTTTTTCCTCAGTGTAAATGTTCAAGTCCTATATATCTTTCTATAATAACAATATGATGACTATTATCAACACTTGAAATGTGTCAGGTACTGTCCTAGGCACTGTGTATTTATTAATTAATTTAACCTCCAAAACAACCCCGTGACCCAGCTCAAATGCTACTTTCGCTGTGTAGTCCTCCACATGTACACCCATGTACTATGAAAGATACTTTTTGCCATTCTGAAATCTCAAAATATTATATCTTTTATAGCACCAGACGCTTTTTCTCTCCTATTATAGTTATATGTCTTCAACTAATTTTGCTTACTTAGCAATCAAGTTTTGAGGGCAGGAGTCTTGCTAACCATTTATTGCACACTTAAGTCTTACTTATCCTTCTTTTCAAAGCTCTGAAATCACCTGTTATAAGAAATCTCCTGATTCTAAAGCTCTGCATTAGGCATCCCTCATTTGTGCCCTCACAGTTCTTTGCATGCCTTTATAAGCTTTTTCAATCTTATTATAATTGCCTAGTTGCTTACATCTGTCCCAAACTGACATTTTCCTATTGAGACAAGTGCAGGTCCTATTCCTGTGTGTTTGTCACAATACACTGTAGAGTAGGTACTCAATAAATGTGGGATGAATAAATGATTATCCCAAGCATGGCCATCTGATCTCTCAGGTCACAAGAAAGTGCAATCTTTAAACTGAAAGGAGACAATATTTATTAGAGAAAACACATTATATTATTGAGGAAGAAACAGATAATGAGGGCCAGCCCAGTGGGGTAGTGGTTAAGTTCGCCTACTCTGCTTCGCTGGCCCGGGGTTCGCTGGTTCTGATCCTGGGTGCAGACCTACCCACCACTTATCAAGCCATGCCATGGCAGGCATCCCACATATACAGTAGAGGAAGATGGGCACAGATGTTAGCTCAGGGCCAATTATCCTCAAAAAAGAAAGAAAAGAAAGAAAGAAAGAGAGAGAGAGAGAAAGAAAAGAAATATAGACAATGAGATTTTTACCACACAATTTAGTACAAGACAATCAATCATGAGCCTAAGTCAGTATGAACATGTTAAATATGATGGGGCCCTACCTCACCATACACAAAGATTAATTCAAGATGGATCCTAGACCCAAACGTAAATGCTAAACCTTAAAGCTTTCCGAAAGAAACATAAGAGAATCTCTCTGCAAGCTGGAGCTTGGTCTACAAGTTTTTTAGGTCACAGAAAATACCAAGCATTAAAAAGCATAAATTTGACTTTATCATATTTAAAAATGACTACTCATTAAAAGATACTGTTAAGTAAATAAATAGGTGAGCCACGGATTGGGAGAAAATATTTGCAAAACCTATACCTGACAAAGCACTACTATACAGTATAAATAAATAACTCTTCCAACTCAATAATAAACAAATAACCCAAAATAAGATAGAAGAATGGCCAAAAAGCCCAACAAGCCCAAACTACTCAACATCTTTAGTTATTAAGAAAAGGTCAATTAAAATCAAAATACCACTACACACTTACCAGAATGACTAAAATTGAAGAATCTAACAATACCAGATGTTGTCATCAGAGTACTTGGAATTCTCCTATGTTTTTTGGTGGTATTGTAAAATAGTACAACCACTTTGGAAAAGGTATGACAGTTTGTTATAAAACTAAACATATACATATTCTATGACCAAGCAATGTCATCCCTAGGTGTTTACCGAAGAGAAATGAAAACATAAGTTCACCAAAAAATTAAAGTATAGAAGCTTTATTGATAATGGCCAAAAACAGGAAAAAGCTAAATGTTCACCAATAAGAGAATGGATAAACAAACTGTGGTATATTTCACACACTGAGGATAAAAGAAAACAAATCCTGATATACTAAACATGGATTAAACTAAAATATATTATGTTCGTGGGAAAAGAAAAAAAAGCCATACACAAAAGACAACATTCTGTATGATTGTATTTACATGAAATTCTAGAATGACAAAACTATAATGACAGAAGGAAGATCAGTGGTTGCCTCTAAGAAGATGGAAGTGAAGATGGACTGGAAAGCATCATGAGGAAATTTTCTGACTGATAATAATATTCTGCCCCGGGAAATTGATCTGGATCGCATACATATATGCATTATTAAAAACCCAGCAAATACACACTAATAATTTTGTATTTCATTCTATATAAAATATTCATCAAAAGTAAAAACTAGTAAAGTATGATACTAATAAGTCTGATACTAATAAGTATCAAAATCTAGTTAAGTATGCTAAAATATTTAGAAGGAAATATATCTGCAATTTACCTCAAAATGCATCCAAAATAAGTTAGATGAATAGGTTCAAAGAAGAATAAAGAAATGGATACATATGTGTTTAAGAATGTATAGTAAAATGCTAATGATAGACTCTATGTGGTAAGTTTATAGGTGCTCAATGCAAAATTCTTTCAATTTCACTCTTGGGAAAAATACCATGGGAAAAAAACAATGTGTGAGGGGACACTCCTTTACATTATGTCTCATTAAGAATTGCTTGAAATTTTTGCCATAAGCGAAAAAGAAGAAAGAAAATTTAAACTAAAGATGAAGCACTGTCATATTTACATAACTAATTTCTCTAATAAATTGAATTAATAGCACTAAAAATTATATTCAGAAAATCATGGTTAACTAATAAGTTGTCCAATTATTCATTTACAGCAAATGAGATACACGTATTCCAAACTGAACTTAGAATGGTTCAGTATTTGGGGGCTATAGGAGAAGACGTAAAAAGGAGGGGAAAAGTAGTATTTACAAGTTCTCAGTCTTCTGTTTTGTTTTTAACAGTTTCAACTTCTTGCTAAAATTCTTGGATGCTTCTGCACTCACTAATACTTGAATTTTTCTGAAGTTCCACTTAACACTAGACAGCTACTACATCCCTCAAACAGAAAGCCAGTAATTTATTTCTTCGAACTTCTCTCTTTTCCATCTGTCTCCACTCCTACAATTTCCTTACCCCTTCTCTGTAGCCTATTCAATTTCACCCAGTTGTCCCTTGTTCTTGAAACATTTTCTCTGTGTGAAGACTAAATCGCCGTTTCCTCCTTTTTGATCTCCATTTAGTCTTGATTACAAACCTAACTGAATTATGGTCAGTATTACTTAGCTCCTTCCTCCACCCACTCACCTTTATAAGACCAGTCACATCTTCTGCTTTAAAAAAAGTTTTCGTAATGGCCCACTTCTCATGATTGCTTTAACATGTATTAAAAAGAAAAAGCCATCTTATAGCATCTATGTTCCAAGAGGAAGCAAATACTGAGAGGAAACCTGAACATTTTTGGTAGTCTAAAGTTTAAATATGTAAAAAACGCTCTCAAATAACATTCAAAAAGAGTTCTAAGATAAGTTAAAATTCTTCCGTAAGGAGACAGACCCATGGCTGGTCAAACCAGGTAATGTTAAGCTTTAATTCTTCTTGATTTAAAAGTAATTTTCTAATTGGGAACAACATTATGTAACATCTTTAAGATTCAGGAAACAGAGCTACATACGTGGAAGGATACTGATTCTTCCCGTCTTTGCTAGCCAAAGGCTCATACCTGAAATTCCTTTTTGTATATCCATTTAGAGAAGTTCTGTAAATAGTAAAGGTGCCTAAACTGAAACAATATGAAATCTTTTCTGACATTAGCTACTGTATAAAATCATAGAATCACAAATGTTAAAGCTAAGCAGAGTGACTATCTATTCCAATATTTTCTAAATAGCTTTGTGCACATTCTCATTCTATAGGATGTTGTTTGTTGTGGTTCCCTGATTAAGTAAGGTGGGAGGTGCTGGATTCAGTCAAGGTCAAGTGTAGAATAAACTAAGGTAGATTTTAATGATCTCTTTGGGAGAGTAATTCATCTTTTCTGCTGTCATTTTATTTGCAAAGAGGCAAAGTGATTAACCTAGATTATGAGTAGCAAAACTAGGGCCACAAGGCAGGTCTTCTGATTCCAAGCCAATGACTACTTACATTACATCCCGATACATCCTATTAATTTAGTAATATGGTATTAAAGATAACACCCACAAAGGTTTGTGGAATATATCCTGCTAACACATCTGACATTTTCTTTTTTCCTCTCTATGAGAGAACAAATCAGATATTTTATCTTTTAGAATATTCTGCGTCTTATCTACCAAAACATGGACATTGTTGGGAAAAACTTAACACAAAGATTATTATATTTCCCTACTACCTGTTCTCTTTTCCAATCAAAAACTAAACCAAACCAAAAAGCCCAAGAAACATCTCAAAAAGTCCCTGCAAGTAGAAAAGGTCCTTCTTTTATCAAAAGATTTTAGAGTTAAGCTTTCAGAATGAAGGACCGACTAAAAGGTAACCGTTGGTGCAATTTCTCCTATTTCATATCATATGAAGAATAGTCTGGTTATTTTCTTAATAAGTGGCCAAGAAGATCCCACTTCAGCAATGTCTCCAAAGAGGATCTGAACAAGAAAGACCAAAAATCGATGTCAGTATCAAGCTGGCAGAGGTTATTCCTAAAAAGCCCCAGGAGATAAAGCCAAGCCAGTAAAAGTAGGGAGAAGTGGTAAACAGAAGAGTCATCGCTTTAAAAGTTCTTTTCCATGTCTTCTAATTGTAAAATGAATAGCATTTTCAAATTACTTTATTTCATTGTGACATTTTTATAATGTAGATTATCATTTCAACTCTTTGGCAAATAAATATTAGCAGAAAAGATTACTCTCCCAAAGATATCAATAAAATGAACACTAATTTATTCTGGTTCCCTTTTTAATCTCTGAAAGCTGCCTTCCAATACTTGCTCAATTCCCCAAGTGCCAAGGGTAAAAAGTGCAGTTCGTTTTCCAGTCTCCATCATTTGATCAAAACTGGATGCTGTGTCATTACAAAGCTAATTGAAAAAATAGGAGAGAGACATAGTTATTTGCCTGTGATTGTTATTCTCTTAACAAAATAATGTTCAAGTCTATACTGACTCCTGTGACATATAGCCTTCCAGGTAACCAACTAAAACTGGATTTTTGCTTAATCAACCAGGCTAATTAAGGCTTCTGTTCTGATCTTTGGATGACAAGGCAGAGTGTGGCTTCAATCAAATTGCTGGTTGACTCTTCCATGGGCCTAAATCATACCCAGTAATGTAATCAAACCAGTTTGGCTAAATTACACACCATATATCAGTAAATGGCTTTTCTAGGTCACTAGCCTACACACAATCTGGCATTAAAGTATAGCAGATAAAAAGAAATGTTTTAAAGTTTCCAAGAAACTCTCATGCATTACTTAAGGTTTTAACTAATAAGAAACTATTAGAAGAAAAAAAGAGACATGAAAGCATAACAACATTGTGTCCATCCCAAACGTCATTAGCTGCAATCTTTAATCAGGCACTCACTCCAGTTACTGGGCGGTATCGCCAACCTCCCAGAGGGAAGTCAGCCGCAGACCAAGAATGAAAAAACCAATTTGAAAAAAAAAAAAATGAACCTGAATGATAACTGAGCCCAGATGGAGAGAAGAAAGGTTAACTTTGAAACTGGTCTTATTTAAAGGCCACCAGTAAATTTAAGCCACAGAGAAACTTGCCCAAACAGGGAAAATACTGTGTTCCCCTCCCTATAGTATAAAGGGAAATGAACATTCTCAATTGGACCCACCAACAGAGTCTTTTCCCAAGTTTTAGTGTGGAATATAAGTTCCATGAGCAGGACTTATAGACTAAATACTGCACTGGGGCAGTGTAGGAAAGAAGCAGCTGTTTCTTATTATTTGTGTATATTTTTCTTATGAGTAAAAACGTGGGTGGAGTGTCCTGGTACACTGCTGTGCAGACCTCCCAAAATGGCAAGGGCAGAGCACTGGCTTTCCTCTGCTACCATCAAGGATGTAATCAACAAGATATCTATCCAAAGAAACTGCAGCAGAAATAGGACCCGTTGTAGGGCCATTGGTATGCAACTCTATAAAAGAAGAAATGGATTGAGGGGCAGTTCTTAACAAGCGCACTTAAAAGTTTGATTACAAATAATACCAAGAGGAATTGGACCAAAATATAATCAAACATTAAAAGTCATTAAGTCTTTAGAAACCTATGTTAGTTATTTAACATTTTAAATGACATGAGCTGTGGCTAAAACAGACATTCCCCAAAGCATAACTAGGCAGGGAGCACAGCCAAAGAGACAAATCCCCAAACCTCTCCCTCCCGCAGATCTCCTACAAATACCTCCCTTTGCACACCCACATCTGGAAGCAGAAGGCAAAGCAGCCCCAGGGACACGGAGCAGGAAGTGCGGAGAATGGGTCTGGATGGCCAATGAAGAATGTCCTGCATGCACCTGTACCCTCTATAGCCTCTATTCGCCACGTGACAGTAAGAGCGAGCCTTTTTAAACCAAGGTCAGAGGTGTCAACTGCTCTTCTACTTAAAATTCTCCAGTGACCTTCCATGGCATCAAGAGGAAAACTATAATCTTCCCAAAGGTCTGCCTTTGCTGTTCTCCAGCATCATTCTTCTTGCAGGTTCAGAATAACTTGCTCCCCCACCTCTATGGGGCCTTCGCTCAAAGGTCTCCTTTCAGTGTGACATACCATGATTGCCCTATTTAACATTTCAACCCACACCCCACCCCTGAACAACCTCTCCTGCTCCCATGATTTTTTTCTTGATAACACCATCACAGTTAGCCCAACTATACAGTTGACGTTTTTGTCTATGGTCTGTCTTTCACCTACTGGAACATAAGCTCCAGGAGTACATACTGTCTGTTCTATTCTTGGGTGTAACCCCAGAACACCTAAAACAATGCCCAGAACATAGTAACCATTTAATATTTGTTGAATGAATACATGAAGAAATGTATTAATAAGTATCTTAAGATATTTAATCTTAACATTCTTTCTGGTCATTATTACTAATTTATGGACAATAATATCTCCTATAAAACGACTTGGTAAAACAAATTTTTTCAAAATTTGGTTAGATGCTTATTATATTTAATTCAGGCTAAGAGATAAAAAAAATTAACAACACTCTTTCTTCACATTATCAAGCAACATTAAAACTGAATAAATTGCTTTAGACGGGAAAAATGACATCTCTTTGATTTTAGGAACAACACATACTTTCCCCTTTTTTAATGCAGAGTTGTAAGGGTCTTAATGAATGACCTACTAATTACCAAATCCTACAAATACCCCTCAGACTTATCTTTTTTTGGCTTCTCTGAGTTATTTGATGCTCTTAAGCACCCCTTCTTTCAAAAAAGTACTTAGTAATTTGATTTCTTGTGGCTTACTAAACAGGTGGAAGACTCATTCTTCAGTAAAATTAAATCAATTTTGTTAAATCTATGTTACAATTAAGGTAACAAAACTTTCCAATTTAGAAGTAAAGTGTAAAGTGTTATTGTTTGACTATATAGGGAATACATGCTCATTGTAGAAAATAAATCAGAAAAATAAAGAAAACTCGAATCCCATACTAGAGATAAGCAATTTAAAAGCTTGATGTGTATTATTATATTTTTAAAATGAATTTTCACTTTAAGATATATTTGTTTTTCCTTTTTTTGTGTGTGAGGAAGATTGGCCTTGAGCTAATATCTGTTGCCAATCTTCCTCTTTTTGCATGAGGAAGATTCTCGCTGAGCTAACATCTGTGCCAATCTTCCTCTATTTTGTATGTGGGATGCCTGCCATAGCATGGCTTGATGAGTGGTGTGTAGGTCTGCGCACAGGATCTAAACTCATGAACCTTGGGCCGCCGAAGCAGAGCATGCAAACTTAACCACTATGCCACCAGGCCAGCCCCTAAAATATATTTATTCTTGTTAAAATATATGCATATAAATCTATATTATATTTTAATGTAGACTATCTCATTGTAGGAATGTACCAAATGTATTTAACCCATGCGTCATTGTTATATACTTAGATTGTTTCCATTTTTTCTCTATTAACACTGCTAGATTAACTTCTTTGAATATATATTTGTGTGATTAACCCACTATATCCTCAAGAATAACTATTGGAAATGGAATTGCTGGGTTACGACATCTGTAAAAACTAAGAATATTGACTTACTTTCCAATATTTACTGCTCTTCTTTTATTCATGTTTTTATTTATTTATTGCTTTGTTTTTGATGTCACTTTAGCTAGAATCTCCAGAATAGTGGAGTGACCAGAGATGCTTGCTTTAGTCCTGATTTTAGGAGAAATCCCTCTCGATATCTACTGTTATTAATCAGATTTCTCACACTTAAGAACAGATAGTAAATATACTGAGAACATAACTGTGGAAGTGAGTTTTTTCTAAACAGAAATTACAAACTATTGACTGCTGACGAATTTAGCATATCATTTAGATTTGCTTGCCAGAAATCTTTTGTTTATTTATTTTTTTATTATTATATTGAGGTCATAATTGCTTATGACATTGTCAAATTTCAGGTGTACATTATTATTTATGAGTTTCTGTGTAGACTGCATCGTGCTCACCACCAGTAGTCTAATTTTTTTCCATCACCATATATACGTGTCCCTTTAACCCTTTTGCCTACCCACCAACCCCCTTCCCCTATGGTAACCACTAATCTGTTCTCTTTGTCCATGTGTTTGTTTATTTTCCACATATAAGCGAAATCATGTGGTGTTTGTCTTTCTCTGTCTTGCTTATTTCGCTTAACATAATATGCTCAAGGTCCATCCCTATTGTTGAGAATGGGACAATTTTGTCTTTTTTTTATGGCTGAGTAGCATTCCGCTGTGTATGTATATACCACGTCTTCTTTTATCCATTCCTCAGTTGATGGGCATTTGGGTTGCTTCCATGTCTTGGCTATTGTGCATAATGCTGCTGTGAACATAGGTGTGCATAAACCTCTTTGAATTGTTGATTTCAAGTTCTTTGGATAAACACCCAGTAGTGAGATATCTGGATCGCACAGTATTTTTAAGTGTTTGAGAAACCCCCATACGTTTTTCCATAGTGGCTGCACCAGTTTGCATTCCCACCAGTACTGTATGAGGGTTATCTTTTTCCCACATCCTCTCCACCATTTGTTATTTTTTTGTCTTGGTAATTATAGCCATTCTTACAGGTGTAAGGTGATATATCACTGTAGTTTTGATTTGCATTTCCCTGATAATTAATGATGTTGAAAACATCTTTTCATGTGTCTGTTGGCCATCTGTATATCTTCTTTGGAAAAATGTCTGTTCATATCCTCTGCCCAGTTTTTGGTTAGGTTGTTTTTTTGTTGTTGTTGAGTTGTATGAGTTCTTTATATATTTTGGAGATTAACCTCTTAGAAGGTATATGATTTGCAAATATTTTCTCCCAGTGGTGGGTTATCTTTTCATTTGGTTCATGGTTTCCTTTGCCCTGCAGAAGTTCTTAGCCTGATGTAGTCCCACTTGCTTATGTTCAGAAATTTCTTATTTTTTAATTGAGCTAATAATTAGAACTTAGAGACTTTCATACCTAAAATTAACTTAAATTTCCATTTCTTGGAATATTAAAAGATCAGGAAATAGTTGGTCTGCATCCTTGGGGACAAAAATGGCTGTAATTGAATGGCTGCTTACTCTTAGATAGGACATGAACCATTCTAGTTGACCATGGTCCCCGCAACTCACATATTGTAGGCATATATGCTTGCACTCAAATTATTCCTCTGAGATATATTTCCTGCCTGATCCAAAGAGGCATTAGATTTTTGGTTCCTATTCCAAAACATGAACTTTTAAAGACTCCATAGAATTCTGTTACATCAAGATACCATAATTTCTTTAACCAATGACCTATTTTTGAACATTTAGATTATTTTCCATTGTTTCGAGTTTAAACACATTCTTATGTATAACACTAATAATCTTAGTTGTGAAATTATTGGTTCTATTTTGAAAGCTTTAGGTAAGCATTGTTAAATATCCTAAACATAAATTTGTGGATGAAGGACTTTGATCAGTCTGGCTTGAGATAGATGCTCACCCATCGGTGGTCCAGTTGACTGTACCTTGTTCCAACATTGCCGCAAGGGGGTTTTGGAGGGAACTCTTAGGGGAGTTCAATGAAAGGAATGAAGACAACCAAAACAGTTTCCACCACATAAGATTGAACAGATTTCTCTGTAGTCATTGGCCATCTGAATTTCTACTTTTTAGAATTGCCAGTTTGTGCTATTTGCCCATTTTACTAATTGGACTACTTCTTATTAACTTGAAAGTGTTATTTATTTAGTAAAGATCTTATCCTCTTTCCACAGATATTGCAAGTTATCCACTGGTTGTCATGTAATTTTCATTTTGTTTACACTACTACTAGTGCCACTATTGCTACTGCACAGGGTTTGTGTGAAGATTAAATAAGTTTTTCCACGTAGAGAAGTTGACACACGCTTGGAACAAAAAAAATTACTGAATAAACCAATGACAAAAAAATTACTGAATAAAAGCTGTTATCTTTTGCTTTTATGCTTAAAAAGGGCTTCTACCTCCCATGTTTTTAAAAATTTCTTTTAGATCTTCTTCTCATCGTTTTATTGTTTCCTGTTTTATATTCAATTCTTAAATTCATGCCCAGTTATTTTGGCATATGGTATGAAGGAGAGATTTCATCTCATTTTATATGGTTGTGCAAATGCCTCAACACTATTTATAGAATAATTATTCCTGCTCCACTAATTTGGAATACCACCATTTTAACATTATAATTTATTATGTATTTCTGAATCTGTTTGGGAGCATTTTATTATATCCTTTTTTTTGACAAATTCCACCGTTATAAAACAATAGGTAGAAGTATTTCTCTAAGTATTCTCTGTCATCTCATACAGCAAGTTTTCCCTCATTTTTCTTCCAACTCTTTATTGACTACTCTTACAAATTTACTTTTTCACATTATCATCAGTTTATCAAATTATCTTTCCTTCATCCCCAGATATACCTAAGAAATTGTATTACATAAATTCTGTTCTGAAGCGTTTATGTCTTTATGATACTGCCTTTTCGTCCAAAAATGTATTTTATTTATTGAAATTTTCTTTTTATGTCTATCATTGCAATTTCCTCTGGGGAAAAATATTCTAGCTTTTCTTTCTACCCTCCAAATTTCACCTGAGTGCTTCCTATTTGCAGATTCTAACCCAGATCCATATGGAGAAGGCATCCTGGGATTTGTAGTTCCTGACTTCTCCTTGGCAATATCCAAAGGAGGGCTCAGAAGGGAGTCAAGGTAACTGCCAAGTTGTTATCAGTTAACTCAGCACATGAGGCATCTTTCTGTGATTCTTGTTTTAGAAGTATACCCCCAAATATTTCCCTGAGTGTGAAGTTTGTTCCCTGTTGTTTTGATATAGAGATCATTATTATGCTAGAGAAGCCTCATTCTAGTCTTTTCTTCCCAACTTGCTAAGACATTTTTTTCCCGGGAGTGACTTGAATTATACCAAACGTCTCCTTTCCTGAACCTCTCTCCTCCTTTGGTTATTATTACACCATTCTCTCCTGTTTCTTTTTTCTCGCTGCTTTTTGCTTGCTCTTCATTCTCCACTTTCCTTTTCAATGTCAGTGTTACTTGATTTGTTTTTCATGTATTTTCTCATCATTACTATAATTTCCATATCCTCAGCCCAGATTTACAGAAATCTAAACATTTTTCCAACCCTCTATTGAATTTCTCTATGTGAATAAACACAGGTATTTCAAACCTTGTCACAAAATGAAGGTCCTATTTTTCACTAAAAACCATGTGTTTTTCTTATATTTCCTGGCTCTGCTGACACCAGGATTTCATCTTTTCTGTAGCTGAGTTAAGGATAAAACCACCTATCCAATGACTGAAAATGTCAGCATATTCTTTGTCCTCCTCTGTATCCAATAAATCACAATTTCACCTTAGAAATGTGGTCTGATATGCTTTGTCTAATATTCTCGTGTTCCAGATCTCATTGTCTCAACTTACGGTGGTACTGCAGCAATCTCCTAAGAGCTCTGTTTCTCTATCTTCTCTGTACATCGCTCTGACCTACCCAACACATATTCCATATGAGAGTTATCGCTCATGCACGCAAAATCAATCGTGTCTTTTCTTTATTCAAAAACTTTCTTGGCTTGCTATCAGTATCAAGATAAAATTTAAGCTTATTAACTACATATAAAAGTCCCTGAAGAATTTGAATCCTTCCTTAACTGACAATGGCTCTCCCTGTTATGTTCTATAGCATTGCTCCACACTCATGAACATTCTATTTCACATTTCAATAATATACCTCCCCCTTTTTTGCCGATGTGGTAACCGCCTATTGCTCCTTCAAGACTCTGTTCAAAAATTACTCCTCTCTGAAGTCTTTCTGAGCCTCTAAGTATAGTTTTTCCCAAATTCCTTTTCCACACTTACTGATTTTATTTAATACTTTATTTTGATTTTTTGATGTCTGATTTTTTCATTAGACTATGAATTCTATAAGGCTGAGGCCATGGAAGTCTAACATTTCTCTGTCTCTGGGACATAGCAAAATTTAGGTGCTCAATAAGCACCCAATGATTGAATATATGAGATCCATGTATGTCTTGAAGATCTGAAATCTATTTCAAACATTAGCCTATAAAATGAGTGGAAGGAAAATTGATAAATGATTCAAAAAGACTTCAACTTTTAGACCAAGGGCTATCACTTGTGGCCACAAGACTTTGGTCAAGTTATGGAACGAATGAATTGGAATTGAAATGCTCAGAGAAATTATATAATTTGTTCCATCCCTAACCTCCATGAGCCTTAGAGTTTTCATCTGTATAACAAATGAACATAATAACATTCTTCTTATATATCAAAATTTTTCTGACACCATAATGAAGCTGTGTGTAGGAAAGCACCTTCAAATTTGGAAAGGCTATATAGATGTAAAGGGTCTTTAATACTCCATATTTAATCATGTAAGTCAATATTTTATTTTTAAAAAATCCTTTAATTAAATCAAGGCTTTTATATAGAGAATTTTTACCCTTTACCTGTTGGTACAATCTCCGCTCACAATCTAATGAATAAGAAATAATCATATATTCCCATGAGGTTTTAAAAATATGTATCTTCAGTCTCAGGTTAATCAAATCATACTTAATTGGAATCAGAATATCTGTATTCTAGACCCTTCCCAAGGAACATAACAAATTCTCTGATGGCAAATCTTCCAAAAATTTAAAACAAAATAATTTATTTACTGTTGGTCTGGATTATATGACCAATGTAGTAAAATGCTGGACATACATGAAATGTAAATATTGAAATAAAGGTTAAATTTTTATCATTATCTGAAATTAATATATTTGTATGCCTAGAAAGGGCAAGAAAATCTGCTCAAAATCTATTAAAATTAAGAGAGAATTCAACAAAGTGGCTAGGTAGAAGATAAATACTTTGAAAAAGACTGTAAGTTTATGTATCAGCAATGACAATAGATAATATATGGGCAATGACTCATTTTATACTTTAAACCAAACATATCAAATAGTTAGTAATATGCCTACTTAGAAAAAAAATGATAAAAACCAGAAATACTTCCACAAAACTTTTAAGTAGAGAAATACACAGTGTTCCTACATGGAGCACTGAACAAAAGAGTTATTTTTTTAAAATAAACAACATGATAACAATATATTCCAAACAAAACCTCAGTGGGACTTTTCGAGGGGTTAGGAAGAGACAGAACTTGGCAAAATGATTCTAAAATTCTTTTGAAAGAATATTGAACAAGATTAACTGTGAATCTTTTATTTTAGAAAGAAATTTTATAAAGTTACCTTAGCAGGTATTAAAACAAATTACAAAACATTAATAAAGTAGAGTGGTATTGCTATAACAATAGACTAATCTTAGGTGAAAACAGTGGAAAAAAGGGTCACACAGATAATTGTCTAAATAATGTATTGAAACTTGCATCAACTTCTACAAGCAAATTTTTCTCATCTTCTCTTGGGTTCTTCTATCATTTTGTATTTGGCTGGCTTATTTGAATTATCAACATTCAATCACTTTTATTACAAAAAAAGACAAATTTGTGTATCTATTGCAACCCTTTATGCTTGGATATTGCAATTAGTATTTTACATGTCTGTCTCACACTCTGATTCCTTAAAATCAGAAAACTTTAAAAAAATTTATTTGTGTATCCCCAGCATCTGAGCATTACCTAGTCCATTATAACAGCATAAAAAACATTTAACTCATATATTTTTAAATATTAAAAAAAAAAATAGTCGTGTGGCTCTAGCACTTGAGCACACCATTTCTTCATACATACAAACATATTCCAGAAATTGAGACTGCCACTCAAATCTGCCTTGAGCATTTTTACTACAGATTAAATATTTGATAGAAATAAGATGATGGTGAGAAATCAGAGAAACCAAACCAATAAGAAAGATCAGTGATAAAAACTAAGCTTTTCGTCTATAACCAGTCTTGCAACACCAATACGACTGGAAACCAACCATGGCCCTTCTCGTATATTTCACACGACAAATATTTTACCTGTAAACTTCAGATTTTCAATGAAAATACAGATTTACTGTTAAAGGTATTGAGTTATTACCAAAATCTAAAACTAATTTGCATATTTTAAAATGTGGATCATCACCACTGCTATATCTTTTATTTGGAAAAACATAAACCCCATAACCACTCCTATTAAAGAAAGGAATTTTAAACCTCAAAAACCTAACTATATTTAAGCAATATTAACGAAAGGAATTTTGACTTAACAAACATGAAGATAATAAAACCTAATTTTATAGAGCTATGTTTGGCCTTGAATCTTATTACTTCAAAGAAAACGAAAAACTAATAAGATATTGCAATAAAACCTACATGATTATGGACAAACATTTTGGCAAGAAATAATTGTGTGTTTGCTCAGGTAACACCAACATAATAGCAAAATGGTATCCCTATGGCTACCACCCCCAGTTAAGTATTTTTTAAGATCTGCCTTTTAAATAAAAAAATTCTCTTATGTTAATAGAAGTTCTCCTAACCAAATTCTCATTCTCGTGACCAAATTCTCATTCTCATGACCAAACTCTCATTTGCCTTCATTTGCAGTCAAAGCAGTTAGCCAAACTGTGTTGCAAAAACCTGAGCAAAAAAGTGTAGGGGAATTTATAATAACGTAGCAAATAAGATTAACTGTCATTTAAAGTTGTTAGTTTTTCCTTTGATAACAGAAACCTAAGAAACAATTTCCTTCAGATGTAAAACTGGTGGTGATTTATTAATTATTAACATACAAAATTACAAATTGGACTAAATGAATTAGTTTGCTAAAAATCTATCCAGAAAGGAAGTTGAATTTTAGAGTCCAAACTTGGATCATAGATTCCGGCAAACGTATCTGGATACCGGTTTGATACATTATATAACAAAATGTGTAAGTTTTTTTATCCTTAATATTAATTAAAAAAAAAAAAAAGGAGAGGATTTTAGAAGTTCTTTACAAACCACCACCTAAAATAAGGGATCTCTGTGAAAGTACCCGTAACGAATCTGCTGATAAAACGAAATGCCAATGTAGAGAAGACACCATGCTACCTGAAGTACCATCTTGCCGGCCATTCTTTCAATTCTGCAGAGTTCTAACGTTAGTTATAGGCTCCAATAAAAAAGAGAAAAGACTCCCTGGGACATTGGGTCACAGAGTTTCACAAGGCCACTAGCTACAACCCCCGCGCCCTTGGTTAGAAAGGGCTGTGTTTCTTTGACTTTCTTTATATTGTGCCCAACTCAGTGCAAGGAACATGAGGATGTTTCCTGAGGTCTTCAGGGCAACAGTGGGCAAAATTAAACTGTGAAATGTTTTCTGTCTTCTGTAGTTCAATTTTTATGAATAAATTTTTAAAGGAAATTTTAAAACAGCCAATATTTTGTCTTCATTCTAGCTAATTTATCTTTTTTGTGTAAGGCAGCCGTGTAGTGATCTTTGTAGTATAACTGATACATTCTATAATAAGTCCCACATTTACATGTGAAAAGTTTCTTATTCTTTCTATGAGCATTTGGAGACCTTGCATGGGGCAGATTCTAAGCTCCAGCCTTACTCTCAAATTATGTTGCCATTAAAAGTTCTTTTCAGAGTCAAAAAGTCAACCTTTATAACCCCAGACTCTTGTGTCTCCCTCCCTATTTGAACTCTAATATTCTGAGGCTTACAGAACTTCTGTCTTGTGGAAGGTGAAAGGGAGTTGTTGGAGAGGAAATTCTTAAAATTAACAACCTCCAAACCCTAGACCTTGAGCTTACAAATATGAAAGAACACTGTTGCCAAATTGACACCAGTCACAAAAGACTTTGAAA
Organism: Equus przewalskii; assembly: GCF_037783145.1. Classification (NCBI taxonomy): domain Eukaryota; kingdom Metazoa; phylum Chordata; class Mammalia; order Perissodactyla; family Equidae; genus Equus; species Equus przewalskii. Next base: position 22,524,507 of record NC_091850.1, read on the forward strand.
ATTAATTCAAAAAGAGTTTGCACATGTTGGCAAATCCCTGAATAATATTGTCCTGATCCAAGGGAGCCATTATGGAGGAGTCGGAAATCTCCTATAACAAGCAAATGATTATGGGTAGAATGAGCTGAGTTGATTGGAGCAGACATTTGACATCTGGGCACACTTCCCCATGGCTTGAATAAAGAGATAGTTCATGTTTTCTGAAAATCCAACTATTTCCTGCAAGAACTTTCCTTCCAGCAGATTTACCATGGAGGAGGGGGGCAGCGTAAGACCATCTCTCTCCGTCACAGTACATGGTAAAAGTCACTCTGATGCTCCACAGTCACATTTTAGCAGTCTATGCAGAATCACAGAAAAGGCATACTGAAGATTAGAGGACAGTTATATTCCTGCTTCTTCATTGTCTGGAAGATGACGACATTGGTTTACACACTAACTACCCAGACATAAACCTCAGATCTTCTTTTAGCATGTACACATTGAACCACCTCATTTTCCTTCCCAACCACTCCCAGAACATAGGCACAAAAGTCATTTTTGTCATCAGCCACATCTTACATTTGTTTCTGCCAACCAACGTAACTTTTCAGAGAGATATCTCATCACCCCACTGAAAAGTGGAGCAAAAAAATAAATAAAACCTTGCTAAAATATCTGGCAAGCCTACAGTGGCCAACCTGCAGTCCTCTCCTATGATCCTTGCATGATCAGTGAAGAGTAATGCAGTCAATAAGGCCAAAGAAAGAAAAGACATGCTCTGGCTTTGAAATTCAGATAAGGTGGTTTTATGGTTTTAATTACATTGTAATAACTACATAAAAGTAAATAGACTCTTCCTGTTTCAAGTTAGGTGAACATCTGTCGTAAATAACTCCAATGCTCTTTCTTTTGTAAACTAATTACACAATAGACCCTATAAATTCATGGAGTGTTAGGATGCAGAATTTAATTATATAATTCACTTAACCAAAGTTTTGCTCTTACTTCAGTGCAGTTCACAATTCTCCATTTTCACAAGATGTAGCAGGAATGTGTTACACAATGCCCATGTGAAATTCAGGTTAGAAAGGAAAGAAAAGAAATGCTTTGTGACTGCACTTTCCTACCTCTCTCTTTTTACCGGAACAAGGTGAATTAATGCTATTTATTCTGAAGAGAAGCTAAAGTAATCACTCTTAATTTAAAGATACAGGTACACTATTTTTAAATCACTTAACCCGTAAGTGATGTGCTTTTCTGAGTTTTGTGGAAAAGATGTGCAGGAATTTATATATTCTTTGATTATTCATAAATCAGTACTCATTCATAACCTACTGTATGCCAGAGAATAGTTATGAGCTAGAACTATAAAGAAGAAATTCTCATTGTGTTGGGGCAAATAATATAGATTAGTGGAATGTGTCCTATAAAAGATATATGTACAAAACATTCAGGGATCCCAATGAAGCTGCTCCTGGGGGGAGTCAGAAGAGCCTTCTGAAAGGTAAGAGATGAGGTGCATCTTCAACTTGGTTGCAAGGAGCAGAGGCTCAGTATGTGTTGACCCTGAGAGATTGTTCTTGTATGGATGCACATTACCTAGAATTAGAACTAGGATGTCACCTGGAACCAAAGAATCCCCAAGTACCAACAATCTCCTCTGTCCTTTTCTAAGGGACTCATAGCCTAATGACTTTGCTGTGTCTCCCTGCTTCATGGCCCTCTCCAACTGACAATTCTCTTACTACAGACTGATCACTTACTAATGATAGTTAATCCCATCCATAGTTTCTAATTCAGATCTTAGAGGGTACCAAAGTATTGGACAGAACCCTTCATACCAGTCCACTTCATGCCACCAGCCAATTGAAGAGGGACTGTTTTGGTGTTTAGTCCCCTCTTGATCCAGTCACTAGCATCTCCTACACAAGGACCATCCATATTGTGTTATTGAGTTGGACACTAAGGAGCAAGGCAATTTTTCCTAAAAGGGCAAGTTGAAGGTGGTGGGCATTGAGATCTGTATAGTTCTACAGTATAAATATGAGTTTGCCATGTAGATAAGGTTAGAAATGTTATATCTAAGCAACACTATCCATATAGATATGAAAATATAACAATGATGATAATAATCATTTATGAAAAGTCTACTATACGCCAGTTACTGCGATAAGTACCTTACATATATCAAGTCTAACACTGAAAATAATTAAGTGGATCATGTCTATAATTTCCATTGACTAGAGGATAAAATAGATGTTCAGAGAAGTTAGATAACTTACTCAAGGTCATATAGTTTATAATGGTCAAGTCCAGAATTCCAACCTGGGTATACCTGACCCCAAAAATCTGTACCTCTCCACTGCTCCATGCTGATTCTTTGGAGTCTTGAAAGAACTTGGTGCATTTTTGTGATTGCAGACTTGGCTTTGAGGAGAGTAACAAGAAATTAAATTAGAATAATAAAAGTGAGCCACTTTTTGAACACCTTTGATGATTATCCTAATAGTTGCATTTCTCCTATAGAAGTGCCCCAGAAAGTGACAAACAGCAGGATGGACAGAGACTCACAGTAGAGAGACTTAGGAGGCAAGTGAGCTGTAGTTCCAGTGAGCAACTTAAAGGTCTGAAGTAAAGCAGCCACCATGGGGCAACTGAGGAGGAAAAGATCTGGAGCAGATTTTGGAAGCGAATGAAAGTGGAGAGAATGCCAACTTTGATGGGGCAGGGAGAGGAGGAGAAGCAAATGAAAGAACTTGAGAAAGAGTATCCAGCAAGAGAGGAAAGAATAATATCATGGAACCCAGGAGAGGACAATGTGTCAAGAGAGTGGGAGTGGTCAAGAGCCTTAAAGAATGTAGAGTGTGGTCCATTGGAATAAAGACCTAAATGGAAAACTGATAACAAACAAAATAATCCACATCCCATTGGGCTGATCAGAAAACCTCAAGTAAAGGAATTGCTAAAAGCACTTAAAATTACCTCTCCCATCCAGTAATCAGGAAAATTTCCCTCTCAAAGTCAAGGTTCTTTGTGTAGAAACTACTGATGCTTCAGTGATGAAAATCTTCCTCCAGAGTAATAGAACCATAGGCTATGCTAATGAAGGAAAGTTCCATGGAGGGAGTATGTTAAGGCAGAGCTCCAACTTCAGTGTATCCTCTTCCAGGCTGAGGGTCCAAATTTCACATATTTTCTCTCTAAAAGTTATTGTATATTAACCCCTCAAAACTAATAATCAACAAAATCTACCTTCTGATTCCAAAAGTTTCCAGAATATTATTCAAATATGGAATATTGGGAATGACTTGAGAAACTAACATTGCTGTTTTATTGATTAAAAAGAGAAATGGCTATTTCATTGTATATTCTTTGTTATTCTTCTCACATAGAGTAAAGCCATTGGATATTTTTAAGTTTCTAACCTTTCACACATTCATATCCCTCTCTATGTGCTGTTGGGGGAGTGAGGGGGATTGAGGTAGTCCTTAGTGCTGTTCACCAAATACAGCTTTCCTTCCAGAAACACGGCAGGATTGCAATTTTCTGCTCCCTTGTAGTTTTGTGTGGCCATATGACTTAGCTTAGCAAATTAAATGTGACAAACATCAATCTGAGTGTATGCTTAAAGAGCTAGCATACAACTTACCATGCTCTTGCTTTCTCCACCACAGCAACTGGCGAGTTTCCAGATAGTGCTGCTCTCTCAGCCTGACATCCAAGTAAGAACAGCATAAGCTAGTCCACTCATGATGGACATGTAGCGTGAGCAAGAAACAATTTCTGTTGCTTAAAGCTACTGAGATGTCAGTATTGTTTGTTACTATAGACTAATCCAGTTTGCCTAAATGGATATAGTGTATAGTTTTTCAGTGGTGAGTAAGATGTGGTAGAAGACAAAGAATGAAGTTTGGTAGAATTTCACTACCACAAATTGGACTCACAGTTAGTGGTGACTTTATTCTATTCATGAAAGGTAGATCCTGAATAAATAGCCGCATGGGAATGGGAGGGGAAAACATGCTGGTTAGGCCAGTGTGTACGAGGGGCAAGGCAGGCCACCTTGGGTAGCCAGCACAACACCCAAATATTACCTGCATTGGAACAGGCTCATCATATAGTTTCTTACAACCACAAGGGAACAAGAACCAAATTCTACATCCTGCCTAAAGATGACACGTGATAACACCACGGAGAAGCAGCGGCTGTCACAGATTTTATGGCATTGATCTGGGACACCAAGGATTGCTTAGGGCCTGTAAGTCTTCCAACTTCAATTGATTTTTATTAGTTAATAAGGATAAATTTTACTCTTGGCCTCAAAATTGGCAAGAATAGTTTCAGCCAAAGAAAACACTTTTTCACCACATGGTTAAAAATACACATGCTGGTTTGACAATTTCTTAGTTGCATAAGGTTATCATTTTGAAGGCTAATTTCTTTTTAAAACTTTGGAAGAAATTGTGAATTTAGGAAATGTCATGTTAATGTTAAAGGAACTTAATATATTTAGTCCTAAAGAGTAATGGAGTAAATATCCAACAATAGACATTAATTAAATAGGATAAATATACATTACACAATATTTTAAAGGATTCAAATATTTATATACATAGAAAAAACTTCCACAAACAAAATATTTGCCTCTAGCAGTGAGTGTACAAATTTTTTCTCTTATCTATTTTCTGACCATAAATTACCTGTGAAAATATGAGTTTTCTGTAAAGAGGGAAATAGTATAAATGGTCTATCAATAGTATTTTAATAAGAAGAAACTATTTACTCTTTTAGCCAGCCCCAGTGGTCTAGTGGCTAAGACCTGGTGCTCTTGCCACCACAGCCAGGTTCATTTCCAGGTCAGGGAACTGCACTACCCATCTGTCAGTTGTCATACTGTGGCGGCTGCCTGTTACTGTGATGCTGAAAGCTATGCCACTGGTATTTCAAGTACCAGCAAGGTCACCCATGGTGGACACGTTTCAGCAGAGCTTCCGGACTCAGACAGACTAGGAAGAAGGACCTGACCACCCACCTCCAAACAAATTGGCCATGAAAACCCTATGAATAGCAGTGGAGCAGCGTTGTCTGATGGAGCACCGGAAGGTGAGAGGATGGTACAAAAAGACTGAGTAGGGCTCAGCTTTGCTCTGCCGTACTCAGTGTCACTAGGAGTTGACCCAACAGCACTAACAACAAATTTGCTCTTTTAGAATAATTGAATGTGAGATGCATTGCTGGTACAAGGGAAACAAAATGCAATAATATGTAAAAAGTGTAAAAGCTAATTTATAATTCATTCCAGAGCAACTACTCAAGTTTTAGAGGCAAGTGTTCTAAATTCACTCAGAAGATTCTTAAGTGATCTATCTATGTCACGTCATAAGCCAACTCTATTAATCCTGCAGCATATTGCAGGAGCTATAGTGTGTCCGAATAGTGAAATATTCCGTTCATATTTGATAGAATTATCCATAATTAGCTTTAAACGCCCATGTACTAGATAAAGGAAATTTGCCTCAAGTAGAGTTGCTTCATACACTGAACCTTGAGGCTAAGAAGCCCCTGAAACAAAAATAAATAGTTTTCCCCAGAATTTTTAGTCCTAATTCTTGTAATCTCTCCTTCCCTTTTCTAGACTCCAACCCTTCAATTCCTTCAACCTGTACCTCTAATCTTGTCACAGTTTTATTTGAAATGGGGATAAGAAGAATAAAATACTTTTTAGTGCCAAAGGAATTAATGAGTCCCGAGTGAAATAGCCAAAAGTCCGTTTTTGTACTGCTACCAAAATGTACCTAGTACCATCTTTATGAATTTAACCTACACTTCATTAATATATAACATTATTTATATTGGACATGTATGAATAAAAAGAAATACTATATATTGAATATTTAACAAATATATAGCAACACATAATTACATTAAACAAATATTTAACCTTAAAATGTAATATTTAAGCATGATAGATCACAACTAACCCAGAACAACGTATGGTACTTGGCAAGCGTCCAATAAATATTTGTTGAACATGCAGCTGACTGATTAAGAAACACCAAATCGACGAATTAATTCATATCTATGAAAAAGTAAGCCTTTAATTTCAAATATCTATCTGAAGATGTTTGAAAGGTAAAACTATTATTATCAGCTACTGTTAAAACAGTATGAAAGGACTACATATATGTTACAGCAAACATGGGCAATTCCTTTTAATTTTAAAGCACGGTGGGGATATTCAAAATAGAGATCTTAAAAAAGAAAGTATGTGATTTGACTAGATTTGAAGTAGCCAAACTGGGTGTAGCATCAACTTAAAAAGAACAAGCCTTTTGCTGTTCTTAGAGGTGGCCCCTAAACTCGGCCTCACTGAATAAATTATTGTAAACTGTAGCTCAATCCCAAGCTAAGAATGAACAGAATCAGCATATTTGGTGCTGTTCACATAATGAATAGTCATTCATATGTGATTAGGAACGTTTTAGCTGTTATACATATACCAAATTATCATGTTGTACACCTCAGACTTACACAATGTTATAAGTCAACTATATCTCAATAAAACTGGAAAAAAAGAAAGAGAAAAGTCTCACTTTAAACAGAATCTTCAGTTTGCCACATTTTTTGCTTTCCCAATTAGATCAGGGAGACATGCAGAAAGAAACCAAGCTGATATCTATTTTCTTAACTTTCAGTGTATATCCTGAAGTCAGTGCAGGTTTAGATCAGGCCTTAATGACTTCCACGATAACATCGCAATAAGCAATGATAACTAAAGTTTGAAGCAATGACCCTGGATTTCGTAGGATCAAGAAAAACTTAATTCAAGGTCATTGTGCTCTGTTCATTAAGACAAAAAAATAGATATTTTTGTATCTTAAGATTTACAGCATCAAATATTTTAAAAATATTTTTATTCAACTAATCAGAAAATGCCAATAATCAAGATATCCAATTCCCCAGACATTCTGATTAGTTGAGTATATTTGCAACAACTCAAATCTTTCCTTAAAATTTAACTCTTCCTATCATTATTTTCTTTCCAGAATACCATATACTGTTGCTTAATTCCATCACCAGACCAGCTTTGGGGTGTTCTTCTGAATGCGGTAGTGAGGTAACAGAGACCGTAGAAATTCTCTTGGAGTATGTTTGGAAAAATCTCACAAAATCATAAATCTTCAATCATATATAAGAAATAATATGAACATTTTTGCAAGGGATGTGTTTTTCTTTTTTTAGAAAAGTGTATTTTCTAGGATTAAGGTAGATGAGGAGATGTCAACAATGAAGACCTTTGCTTTTGTAATTACGTTTTTAATGAACTGCACGTTAAACAATTTTCAGTTTTATTGAGCACATTTCCAAACAGCCAAAATTGCACAGAATATTAGAAATAACTTTAATAACTAATACTGCCAAATTCAAACAGGTTTATACTGGCAGAACCTAGCAATGAGCATATAGATGAAAAACATACTAATATATTTGTCTTAAAAAAACCTTCAAATGCATCACTAATACAGAAATCCCATTATCTGACAATAATTAATGAATTTCTTCACAGAGTAAGTCATGATTCAATATATCAGAGTAGCCTAAAATAAAGATGACAAATCCTATATCAAATGAACATTATCCCATTCAAAAACCTAAAAGTGATCCTTGGTTCTTCTCTTTCTCTCACCCTACATTTCACAAAGACCTGATAGTTTTACCCCCTAAACCTCTCTCCATCACCATCACCTTCTTTATTCCATCCACTTCCCTCCATCTCCATCACCACCAACATAGTTCATCTTCCCTGACACCTCCACCTCTGCTATGCTGAAAAAGACAACTGGTTTACATAAATATGAAATAGACTGGTTTACATAAATCTACTCTTGCCCATTCAGCATGATCTGTCAAAAATAATTTGATTGTCATCTATCCAATTTTCAATCCTCTCCCTTGCTTGAATTATTTTAATTGCTTCCCATTGCATTTATGATAAGAATAAACATTCTCAGCATGCCCTAGGAGGACAACAATTTCTAAAGCTTCATCATCTTTTCCTTCCTTTCTATGTTCTGGCCATACTAGCACATTTTTGGTCTCATTTATGTGTTGTGTGGACTCTCACATTGAGGACTTGGCACATGCTGTTCTCCCTACTGGAATTCCATTTCCACCTCTATTTATCTAAATAACCCCTACAGAGTTGTCATTTATCAGCTCAATCATCACTTCACTTTCCTAACCTTCCTAACTGGGTCAAATCCTTCTCACACATGCGTTCAAAGTACCACACATCTGTCATTAATGGTTCTCCTCACAGTTGCAATTTTATATTTAATTGTGTGATTATTTGGTTAATCTCTCTCACACTATTAGAATAAATTCCATTAGAGCAAGGATCATGTTTGGTTTCTTCCTCCCTGAGTCTTTGACTTAGTACACACTAGGTATTTAATTAACATTTGTTGAAGAAATGAAGAATGAAGGAAAGTCTCCATGTTAAGACAGATTCCAGTGATGCTTCAATTGTTCAAAACATTTTCGAAACTCTTCCTTTATAATTATTTACAGAATGTACATATTCATACAATTTTCTTGTTAATTTATCTCCCCTAACCTTCTAGAATAATGCAACACATTATGCTACTATTAAATCAGAAATACAGACACATACATATATATATAATAATTGCATCTGCCAAATTAAGATTTAACTGCTAAACTATGGAAATTTTAATGTGAAAAAAATTAATGATTTTAAACAAGATTTATTTTCCCAATAGTTTTTTGTTTTGCTTAAATGAAAAGAGGAGAGAAGAGATTAATTTTATTGAGTTCATACAAAGTGCCAGTCATCACGACAGGTTTCACGCATTTTCTCACATTAATCGTGCCAAGTAGGCAGAATTTTCAGTTTTATAGATGAGGAAACTGAGACGTAAAGAATATTGGTATCTTGTTCAAAGTTGCACGACCAGTAACTGATCATTTCAAATTACTGATTAGAATTATATAATTCTAAATTTCTTACTCTAAAAAAAATTAGGATTTCCCCATAAGATGCAATCAAATCAATTCTGAAACAATGAGGATTACAGGTCCAGTATTGTCACTTATTTTTCAAAACATATTATTTCCCTTGGATAATTTCATCTGGCAAAATATGTTAGGCAATTACAACATATTTGTAGTCATAAGACCTATTTAGCAAACAGAGAGAAGTAACAATGGCCACCAGATTGTGGTTTATGTCAATATCCTCCCTGTGATTTATATTCCTATTCATTAACATATAGTTTAAATTTTGGCCTTTCCAGTGAGTTATAGTCAAAGTGCATTGAAATGCATTTTAAACAAAAATTAGTGTCTTCTATATTCACATGCTTCACTGGGGAGAAAGTGTTTTGATGAGATCCAATCTGTTTTCATAAATTGTGGCACATTTATGTGTGTATATGCTTAGGGCTAGGGTGGGTTTCAGTAAAACTGGCATTTTTCTAAAACTTTCTGATGAAAACTAAAAATGAGTTATGCAAGAAAAATACTAAAAAACATTCTCTTGGACATCTGACAGCTCTACCATATTTAATACTAACTACATTTAATAATTCATGGAATAACTTCAGAAAATAAGATGGTAACTTGGATTTTACCAAAAGCAAAAGAATAGGTAAAGGTTTATTTTGAAATAGATGGCAGATCTAGTCTTACACAACTTAAAAAATATCTAGAAAAATGTTTTCCTTTTCTGATACCTCTCAACACCATAGACATGTCCACTAATAAAAGAAAAAGATACTGACCATGTAATACAATACCATCAACATTTTCACATTTCAAAAATGATAAAATATTTGTCCCATAGAGCAAATAGCAAGTCATAGTAATCAATAGAGAACATTAACTGAGTTAAAGGATAAATATTCTTCCTCATTCTCATTTTTTAAACTGTAGACCATAACATGGACCACGTAAGATGGAAAATATAAGCTGTACTGATAAAGAGATTACATTAAATAAATTCTAAGGAAGATCCCCTTCTGTCACGGTGGCGTGAGGAGCTCTGCAGATCCTCTCCCCATTAAAACAACCAAAACAGGACAAAGTTATTTTAAAAAATCATTTAAAGTTGTTTTATGAAAATTGTCCAAAGAATATCCAGCAAACAAACAAAGATTTATTCAAGAAAATCTAACAATTTAATGAGAATGGTTAAAGTCTGTACACTGGAGCCATGATCCACTCGCTCTTCCCTCCTTCAGCTCAGTAAGACAAAAGCACCAGTCTAGGCAGATGTGGTAAAGAAAATGGAACTCCTTCTCCTCTGTCTCCAAGTGAAGGGTCACAGTATCTCCCCAATAGGAGTAGACCACCAGAATTTCTCATTCTCCTTCCCCTGTAGCTCCATGTTACAGAGACTAAATTCCAGGCAAGCATGGCCAAGAAGTTGAGGGATCCTTTCATCCACCCAGCTCCCACACATAGGGTAGAGGCTCTACCTCAGGCATAATAATTAGAAAATACTGGGACCCAGATCACTCTTGCTCTAGCTAGCTTACAGGGCAGAGGTTTCACACCAGGAGAGGCAAACCAGGAAGACCAGAGGTTACTGCACCCACTCAGCATCCTGCTTATAAACAGGGGTGTCGCCCTGAAAGAAGTGGGCCACTCTCCTCATCCCCAGATCTAGAGCAGTAGTTTAGAGATTTTGCCAAAGAAGAGAGGCAGAACATAAGACTAGAGAGTTCTGAAGCACTTCCTGAAGAGACTGACGTTATTTTAGAATGGAACTTGGGGAAGTTCAAGCTAAGCGTGCTATCAAAAACAGTGGAAAGTTCGGTAGTAAGTGATTAAGAAGAAGCTGATAACTCCATGAAAGCAACAAGCTAATCCACAGGTCAGCTAGTTTATTAGAGGAAACCAGAGAAAGAGACAGATCAAAAGAGACCCCCACCCTGAGATCGTAAGAAACCTCAAAAACAGAAGAACACTCTAAAACTATTCCTGCAAAGGAGTTCAAATTTAATTGGACCAGACTATGGTACAATTTATTACCCAAGGTATTGCTAAAAAAATAATATAGCAATTATCTGTCAGCAGTTGAAAGTGACACAAACTGAGAATGACAGCTTAGCAGAGAGATAAGGCAGAGACAAAGAAAGGCTTGCTAAAACCACTGTTATATGAGAGTGACCATGCACCTGCCCAAGACTGTACTCTGTGGAGCAACCTCAGAGACTTCCCACAGTGAGGGGGGAAAGACTTCACTAAACTTTGTGAAACCAAGTAACTACACAAATAAACAAGCAAAGAATAACAATGGAGGGTGGGCTGGGAATCAGTATACAGAGTTGCTACAATGTATCATCTAAATTTTCAACAAAAATTATAAGCCATGCAAAGAAACAGGAAAGTATGAGAACACTGGGTGGGAAGGTGGGCAGAGGAGGAAGCAATAGAAATTGCCTGCAAGAGTGACTAGATGTTGGATTTAACAGACAAAGATTTAAAGAAGCTGTTGTAAATACATTCAAAGAACTGAAGGAAAGCATGCTCAAAGAAGTAAAGGAAGGTATGATGAATATGTCTCATCAGATATATAATATCAATAAACAGAAATTTTTTAAAAGAATCAAATGGAAATTCTGGAGTTGAAAAGTACAATAACTGAAATGAAAAATTCACTAGAAGGGCTCAACAATAGATCTGAACAGGCAGAAGAATGAAGGAGTGAACCTGAAGATAAATCATTAGAGATTAGGTAATTTGAAGAACAGAGGGAAAAAAGAATAAAGAAAAATAAACAGAGCCTACAAGAAATATGGGACAACTTTAAGTACACCAACATATATCTAAGGGGTGTACCAAAAGGAGAGCAGACAAAGGAGCAGAAAGTATATTCAAGGAAATAATGGCAGCAAACTTCCTAAGATTGATGAAAAATGTTAATCTTCACATCCAAGAAGCTCAACAAAATATAAGATAGATGCAAAGCCACCCACACCCATACAAATCATAGTAAAATGTTGGAAACCAAGACAAGTAGAAAATTTTGAAAGCAGCAAGAAAATCATAGCTTGTTGTGTATAAGAGAACCTCAGTATGATTAACAGCTGAATTCTCATCAGAAACAAAGGAGGCCAGAAGGCAGTGGAATGACGTATTCAAAGTGCTTTAAAAAAACAAAATTGTGAATCAAGAATTTTATGTTGAGCAAAACTCTCTTCCAAAAATGAAGGAAAAATAAAGGCATTCTCAGAAAACAAAAACAGTGAATTTGTTGCTAGTAGACCCACCCTACAATAAACACTAAAGGAAATTCTTCAGCCTGAAAGCATATGAAGTGAAATGGTAATTCGAATCCACACAAGAAAACACACCAAAAAACCCCAAAGAGCTCTGATAAAGGATAAAGCACTGATATAATCAGATATTTCCCTTTATATAATTATTTAACTCCTTTTATATAATTATAAAAGGCAGGATAAGTGCATGTTTCTTAACTAATTTTTTTAAAAATTGTATAATGGGTCTGGTCAGGTCGTGTAGTGGTTAAGTTTACATGCTCCACTTCGGCAGCCTGGGGTTCACAGGTTTGGATTCCAGGTGTGGACCTAGCACCACTTGTCTAGCTACACTGTGGCAGCATTCCACATAAAAATAGAGAAAGATTGAAACAGATATTAGCTCAGCGACAATCGTCCTCAAGCAAAAAGAGTAAGAGTGGCAACAAATCTTAACTCAGGGCCAATCTTACACACACACACAAATCACATAATTTTATTATTGGACTTATAACATATAGAAATATAATATATTTGAAAATAGCACCACAAAGAGGATGAGTGGGAGCAAAGTTTATTGGGGTAAGGAAATGACATCAGATGGTAACAATCCAATCAAAAAGTAGAGATTTTTCACACTGGAAAAACACTAGCAATCTGAACAACGAAAACTGAACAATCTAAAAATGAAATTAAGAAAACAATTCCATTTACAATAGCATAAAAAGAATAAAATACTTAAGGAATAAATTTAACAAAAGTCGTGCACAACTTATACTCTGAAAACTATAAAATGTTGAAATTCAAGTATATCTGCATGAACAGAAAGATATACCATGTTCATGATTTCACAACACATCTTATTGTTAAGATGACTATACTTCCCAAATTGATCTACAGATTCAATCAAATCCCTATCAAAATTCCAGCTGGCTTCTTTGCAGAAATGGACAAGCTGATCCTAAAATTCACATCAAAATTAAAGTGATACAGAATAGTAAAAACGTCCTTGAGAAAGAAGCACAAAGTTGGAGGACTCACACTTCTTGATTTCAAAAACTACTCCAAAGCTACAGTAAACAAGATAGTTAGGTATTGAAACAAGGAGGGACATATTGAGCAATGGCATAGAATTGGTAGGGAAGGCTGTCACAGAACGTGGCTCCCTGATAGCCATGAGGCTCATAGAACTCCAAAACAATAGCAGTCAGGTGGTGGCCTTAACCACTAGATGCCAGTGGGTTGTAATTCTGATAAGGACCAACAAGTCTGGGTGGCAGCCAAGTGAGACTTACCTGTAGAGAATAAAAGAGATGGTTAATAGAGCACAGCCTCCGAGGGGTAAACTAGTTGGGTAGCCAACAAAGGAACTAAATACATATAATCCAAAGAAATCAAGAACGGATGAGCAATTGCCTCAACAAAATTCATAATCCCTTACCGGACCTGAACTAGTTTTCAAATCCAGGATCTGTTGACAAACGATCCAATCCCTGGGTCCCCAGAGGAAAGTGCCCTGTAATACAAGTAAGCACTGTAATGATTTTCCACCACTTATTTGTGTGATTGCACACTGAGAAAAAGGTGACTATCCAGACATTTAGAAGACATTTGACACAAGGTCCAAGGGGACATTGATACTTGGAGACTCAAAGTGTCACAATTGAGCGTCTGGTAGAGTGGGGGCTTTCTGGAGCTAGGTAATAAACAGGATCCTGGCCAAAGTCTGACATACAGTCGGTCCACTGGGTCAACAGATTCATCCAAGGGTTCATTTTTCAATCCTCAAATACACATTTGGGGTTGATATACAAGGATGCATTGAGTCCTTAGGTTATAGGACAAGTCATGATTGTATATAAGACCAAGTAGAAGCTTTTGAATGTGCCCATGCACACACTTGAACCTAAGATAAAGCAATATCACATACTGGGAAGATGGTGGAGATTAATGCTACCTGGAAAGGTCTAAAGGATGCAGGGTAATAGTCCTTTAATATTCCCCTTTAATTCTGAACACTGTAGAAACCAGACGGATCCCGGAAAATGATCTTGTACTATTGCAAGTCAAACCAAGTAGAAGTTAGTCCTGATCACAGCTACCAAGCGACATGGTATCATTGCTAGAGCAAATTAATATAGCCTCAGGTACATGACATGTGGTCACTGATGTAATGAATGCATTCTTTCTATCCAAATCAGGAAAGAGGATTAGAAATAGTTTGCATACATCATTAATGAACAAGAATATTTATTTACAGTTTGGCCTATATTGTTCTCTGTCAACTTTATCCAAAGAGATATGGACCCTATAGACATCCCATAGAACATCATATTGATCCATTACATCCATGACATCATGCTGATCAATCAGTACAACAGATCGTTAGCACGCTGGAGGCCTTGGTGAGATACATGTATTCCAGACACTAGGGAAAAACTCTGTGGAGATTTGGGCCTCTGGCATTTCAATAAATTTTTTAGTAGTCCACTGGTCAGGAGTGCCATATCCCATCCAAAGTAAAAGACAAAATTGCCTCATCGTACATGCTCTATCACAAAGAAGGAAGCACAAGGCCTAGAAAGCCTCTTTGTATTCTGGAGGCAACACATTCCACACTTAGAAATACTGCCCCAGACTGTTTGTGGGTGTCACAGAAGAGTACTAGCTTTGAGTGGGGCCTTTATCAGGAAAGGGCTCTGCAGAAAGTCCAGACTGCAATGATAGCAGCCCTGTCATTGGACCAAGACTATCCGGCAGACCCTATGGTGCTGGAGGTGCTGGAGGAACAACATTCAGTGTGGATTTTATGGCAAGTCCCAGTGAGAGAATCACGAAGCGAGTTCCTGGGGTTTTGGAGCAAGGCCATGATATCTGCAGTGGAGAGTTACACACTATTAGAAAAACAGCCTCTGGCATGCTACTGGACTCTGGTAATGATGGAATGCTAGGACATATGGACACCAAGTGACCATGAGTCTGGAACTGTCCTGTGGGACCCACCAAGTCATAAAATCAGTCAGGCCTAGCATATCCCATCATAATTTGGAAATGATACATCTAGAACCAAGCATGAGCAGGCCAACAGGGCACAAGTAACCTGTAGGAGCAGGTAGTCCAGACTCCCATGTCACCCATCACAGTTGCATCAACGCCTCTTTCTCAGTTCACAATGATGGACCAATGGGGACTCCTGTAAAATCACCTTAAGGAGCATGAAGAAGACTAAGTTTAGATTATGGATGGATATGCCTGGCAAGTAGGTGTAGCAGACCTGGTCATCCATTTTACATGGACAGAACAGTGCTGTCCAATAAAAATATAATGTGAGACACAAATGCAAGCCACATATGTAGTTTTAAATTTTCTAGTAGCCACAATTAAAAAGTATTTCTTTAACTCATCATATCTAAAATGTTATTTAACATATAATCAATATTTAATAGTTAATGAGATATTTTATATTTTTCTCATATTAACTTTTCTTTATCTGGTTTGTATTACAATACATCTCAATTTAGACAGTAACGTTTCAAGAGCTCAGCAGCAATATGTGAGTAGTGGCTACTTTATCAGACATTGTAGGGTTTGAATATACATAGACACAAGGACACTAGCTGGTCAGGGTCCTGGAAGGAAAAAGACTAGAAAATGAGATGAAGGTCTGGAGTGGAGGCATGTGGTTAGGCATATGGGAAATGGGCACAAAAGGAAAAGATTTCTGTATTACACAGTAATGTCAACCAGAAACTACTCACCATAGAAGAGGCGCTAAACATTCAAGTAGACAAAATATCTTGACTATTTAATATTAGCCAGCCTTTGTCTGCAACCAACCCAGTTACTGACACAATGAGCACATGAACCACCTGGTCATAGGGGTAGAGATGAAGGCTATGCATATGTCCAATGATATGACTCCTGCTTACCAAGTTTCATCTAGCTACTGATACCTCAGAATGTCCAAATTTCCAGCAACAAAGATCAATGTGCACCCCTGGTATGGCACTATTCTTAGAGAAGTCCAACCACTTGGTAGCAAATTAACTGCATTTGGTCCCTTCTGTTCTAAAAGAGCCAGTGGTTCATGCTCATGGAAGTAAACACTTATTACCAGGACAGATTGTCTTTCCTGCCCACAAGGCCTCAAGTACCATGCAATATAGCGCTAGCATCTCTATTCTACATTTACCCTCAGCAAGTAAGGCCCACTAGAGCCCCGGAGAAGCTGCTTCCCAAATGTGTATGGAGAGATGGATCAACTCAGTGCAAAGCATGCACTGTGGACAGAGACGCACCACTCAGACCCTTCTTCAAGAAAGGACTCACTGCCCGGCCATGAGGAGTGTAGTTAGTTGACGGCCTCCAGCTGCTAGCTTCTCCAGCATCCACTTCAATCTCCAACCCTGGTTATGCTAATCTCAGAGCAGTTCTTGGTCAATGACTGATCAAATCAGTGGTAAATGATGGCGCACTCTTCTTGGAGTGGCCTCCAGCCGATGAACAAGTCACGATACAAAGGCCTTGCTATTTCCACCCAATGGCAGACTCCTCTAACTGGCACTTTGCTCTGGACTCCTCATTGGGCTGTTAGATTGACAGTACAACCTGACAACTCTTCTTACCCAATCCTCCTTCTGTTCTATTCCTTTCACAGATGTTACTTTCCAACAAAACTTTGCATTCTTAACTCCGTCTCAGAGTCTCCTTCTGGGAGTACCCAAACTGTGACACCCACAAGTGAGAACCACAAGTGAATTCTGGTAGTGAGAACAAAAGGGCCCTGATATTAGTATGGTGAGAACAGAAAGTTGAAAGGTAGATGGCTTTCTCTATAAATAAATCATTAACTATGAAGATAATATTTTTACAATGCATGAAATTTTGTTAATCAAATTTAAAGCCTCATGTGGAATTTGGAGAAGGGAATTTTGAACCCATAACTCCAATAATTTTCTTTGGTTCCTCTAATCCAAGAATTTATGATTCTGTAAATTACATGGAAATATCTTACCACAGTGTTATATTTATATATGTGTGTATACATATGAAAATATATATGCTATATACTCATTAGTTTAAGCTTTAACTCTAGAAGTAGTCATTCGTCCTATTCAAAAGGAGCCAGCCCAGTGGCACAGTGGTTAAATTCACACTTTTTTCCACTTTGGCGGCCCAGGGCTCACTGGTTCGGATCCTGGGTGCAGACCTGTGCACTGCTTGACAAGCCATGCCATGGCAGTCATCCAACGTATAAAATATAGGAAGATGGTCACAGATATTAGTTCAGGGCCAATCTTCTTCAGCAAAAAGGGGAGGATTGTCAGCAGATGTTAGCTCAGGGCTAATCTTCCTCAAAAAAAAAAAAAGAATCCATACTCCAAGAATAGTTAATTATCATATTAAAAAGTCCAAAGTCCTTCTACGTGTGATTCTCTTATTCACATCCTGATTGACAATGGAAAATTGTCAATTTGCATACCACATGTCAAAATGTCCTTTTATTGGTAAAATTAATGGCTTCCTTATGAGGAGGATAAATTTAGATATTAGCTTTCACTAGTTAAATCAAAAGCTATTCAAGTAAAGTGAATTGACTAAAATCATTTTGAAGCCAATTTCCTATGCTTTCATGAACAGAACATAAAAATCTTGCAAAGTATGTCTCCTTTCCCCTTAGGGATGGTGCTTGAGGTTTAATCCCTCAATAGTCCTGTATCTAGCCACTAATTTAGAAGGATTATGTCGGCCTAATGCTTACTCTCAGGGTAGCAGAGCTCTTCCTCTGAAATGTTGTGACTCCTTCAAGTGAGATTACATGAAAGATGGTAGGTAGAGCTCCAGAAAGGACGGAAAGCTGGAACTTCATCAAGCTTATGGAATAGGTTGTCTAAGCTATTTTTTTGCTTGCTTACTAACAATTGTTAGTTTAATAAATGACTGTACATGTTGCAGATTTTTGTCTAAAACTTCCTTTCATTAAACCTGGGACGGAGTGGTAGGGAAGTAGCTTCAAAAACTTCAGACTACCCCCACAAAACTAGGAGTTGTTCATGAAAAGATTAGCAGTTTATAATATAAGTCTTCTAGCACCTACTTATATAAATCTAAGATGACTGGAGAAGGAAGAAGCCCTTGATACAATTGAGTTCAATGACACAACAAAGAGATTGAATAAAAGACCAATAACTGCGTTGAAAACACTAATGAGCTTGGGGTTTTCTCTATGAGTTTAGAGAATATTAAATACTTTAAATTAAAACCTTTTGAAATTCATATAGACATATGACTTACGCAGTGAGAATTTTAGAGAAATTTGCCAAATGTAAATACGTAATTTCTAAAAAATTGACCTAAATTTGGGTTAGTCTATTAGTGCAGTGTTTCCTGACTTTAAAAGTGCATACAGTCAAATCCTGATGTACAGATGATATAAGTGTGTTTTAAGTACACTTCTAGAATAAGTTTGATACCTAATTGCTAATCTTAAAGCTGATCTTTAAAAATAAGTAAAATGTCTTTTAATTCAGGAAAGAAATATTGCAGAGCACATCTGCAAACTATCACAGATTTACAACAAAATAAATTTCTATAATCTTCTTTGGTGTCTCAGAAATGGGACAGAGATAACCTGGTGGGTTATAAATACTCCAGCAGGAGGGGCTCATTTGATAACCCTCTGACAGATCCTAAATTACCACAGTCTATGGAGAGAACACTGTAATGACGGGGCCATCTGCAAAGCAGTTACATCCTAGTTAAAATTTCTAAGGCTGTGAACAATGAAAATATTATCAGATGATTAACAAACTTACAGATGAAAGCTATAAATTTAAGCAGTGTTTATTAAGCCGATTAGAAGGTTCCAAGACATAGATTTTGAACAGTTTTATTGCAAGGTCTGAAAGTAAACAATTGGTAAAGTAAATATATTGATAAAATAATGCCAAATACTTATTTTTTTAATACTATCACATTTTTGGTAACTTGTACATTTTAATAAAAGTCCAGACAATACGTAATTTGAAATTTAAATGTACTCAATTTTACTAAGCCAAGGCTAAAAGACATCATGAGGAGTGTGTATAGGTATATGTGTGTTTCTTTAAACCAATGTTCAAACATAAAGCAATTAAGATAGACTAAGAGCAATTGACACTGAATATTATAAAGGTCCTCAAAGTTGTGTTATTGCTTAGCCTTTGGGCATGACAATGTTTGCTAGAGGCAACACAGCTCTACAGGAAATTTTAAGCTTTTACAGGTTGCCGGGGGCACAATTTAGTTTTCTGTTAATATAGGATATTTACGATGTATATATACAGCATGTATATTATATTTATGATATATTTATGACACGTGTATAGTATATTTGATGTATATTATGTTAATATAGTATATTATGTTAATATAGTATATTATAGGCTAAGCAACAGTAGGATGGTTATTGAGATGGGTTTAGAACCATACAGCCTGGTCCCAGTCTGAGCTCTGCCACTCAGTAAATAGGTGACCTTCAGCAAGCTCATGAATTCCCCGGTGTCTCGGTTTTTTCTCAAGAATAGTACTAACATCGTAAGGTTCTTATGGAAGTAATATTAATAAAATACTTAGTAAAGTGCCTTACAAAATACTAACTTCTTAATAAATATCATATGAATATTATTATTAATGAACTGAGAATTCACTCCATGCAGAGCACAACATGATACAGAGAGTTAGAAGAAGTGGATTTGGCTCATGCCATCGAAGTGTTTTCAAAATCAAGTCAACAGGCTCTGGCTTCGGTGGAACATTTACTAAAGCGGAACAATTATAGAGGAGATTGGCCTGGCCTAGCATAAAGATGCCACTGAACTTTGTGTTGCATTTTACATATGTCAGAAGTCTGACAGATTCAACTTCGAAGGTTAAATAGAAAATAGAAATTCGATTGTCTTAAATACCAGAATATCAGACCCAAGATTGAAAACAAAGGTAATATGAAATACATACACAACAGTGACTGGATAAATTCTTCAAAAAGTATCTCGAAGATATTAACTATTCTTTTGAGATTATAAATCAATAAAGTGGGACTGACTCTGAGTTGTTATGAATATGGATTTAGTATTGAAAAATACAAATTTTTGGCATCTGATAATACAAAAAGAAGTTGACAATGCAGTCTGAAAAATAAATTTAAATGTAAATACTCCTGATTTTGAAGCTGGTATAATGGTTTTGGCTAAACTTCAGTTTTGTTGCCCTGATGATTATGCGGAAATCCCTAATGCAATTTGCATTTTAGATCGGGAGTGTTTACATCAAATGCAGTTGCTCAGTTTAGACAAGCACGTTTAGATTTTGACACAGGAGATACATTTCTTCCATCACTGCATAAAGAACACAGAACACAAACAACATTAATGAAGCCATTATAGCTGTCCAGGCAATTATTGCTGATCCAAAGACAGACTACAGGCTGGAAAAAATTGGAAGATGAACATTTTAGGATTTCAGTTTCTCATTTACTTAGTACAGTCAGAGCCTACGCACAATTCTGGAATGTGTAAGGAAATCAAATGTTAGTTTTTCAGGAAATGAAACCCCATAAAGTTGACCAGAGATTTGCCATTTTTGGGGTTTTTTGCCCTCCAATAAGTATTGGGGAAAAGTAAGAAGTTAAATGAACAGAAGGAAAATGCTGCAAGGATGTTCACCTTATCTACAGTAGCTAAAGTTGGAGGAAATTCAATACCCAACAGAGTGAAATAATCTAACCATAGGACAAATACAGTTCACTGAACTGCCTGTAACCTAGTTCTGACCTCTTGTAAAATGCCAGTAATACATTGAAAACTCGACTTGACTACCTAATACTTCACTGCACCTCTAACCCAAAAGTACTGAGTACTTTTATATATTGTAAATCACAATCCTCAGAACAATTCTTTGGGCCAGGTACTAGAACCTCAGTTTGACATATGAAGTAAACAAGTGCAGCAAGACTTGGTGAGGTTATACAATATGTTCGATGTCATGCAGCTGGTAAGTGATTAAGCTGGAATTTCAGCCACATCTGCCAAGCTCAAACACTGCCTCCAGCACATTTCTAGACTAAATGTTCTCCTCCTAAACATTCTTCTTCCTTAACTTCCTTTTTCTACTACTTGCACCACCACGTTCAAATTCCTCGTGTCATTTTCTTCCCCTACATCAGTAATCTTCTGAAATAACTTTTGTCTTTCCTCCTCCATCATTCATCCCACTTCAATAATCCTTGTTACCTCTCTGCTGGGAAATTGCAATCGTTCGGTTTATTGTCTTATTGACTCCAGTCTCTGCACACCTTCAATCCATTCCACCGTCTTCCAGTCAAAAGGCTCCAATGGCTCAGTTCCTTAAACCCTATCATGTAAAGGCTGGAGTCCCTTTTTTTTTTAAATGATGGGCCCTGAGCTAACATCTCTTGCCAAGCTTTTTTTTTTTCTTCTCTCCAAAGCCCCCCAGTACATAGTTGTATATTCCAGTTGTAGGTCCTTCTGCTTGTGCTATGTGGGATGCCACCTCAGCTTGGCTTGAAGAGCGGTGCTAGGTCCATGCCCAGGATCGGAACCGGTAAAACCCTGGGCCATGAAGCAGAGTGCGAGGACTTAAACACTTGGCCATGAGGCTGGCCCCTGGAGGCCCTTGTTTGTTGTCCAAACTCTTCCTTATTCTGTCCCCAATCAACTTGGCACAATTTCTTTCCTACTGCTTTCATTTATACATTCTAATCTTCAAGTAAATTTGAAAAGGTATTGTTTTACTTACATCCTAAGTTTTCCTTCTTATATGTTTATCCTATTTCCTCATTCTGGAATTCTTCCCCATTTTTCCCAATTCCCAGTCTTCTCAGGTAAATGCAAACACCATACAGAAAAAAGATTTAAAGCAATTGCAATCCAACAGTCACAATGGGTGTCTCTAGATGGTGGGTAGGGTGTTTACTTTTATCTTTTTTATATTTTTAGTTTTATATAGGAGCATTTATTATTTTCATAATTTAAAGGAGCATTTATTATTTTCATAATTTAAAAATTTTAAGAAAATCTTACATGCATGAAGAAATGTATTATTTGCATACAGAGAAGTCCCAGGATATCTGTTAATTTACTGACATTCGACCATATAGTGCATAGAAGAAATAATGACTTTCAATATACAGTGAGCTGAGCAGAAATTAAAGAGAAAGGTTGACTGAAGCCATCGATGTATTTTTTTTAAAGATCTCAATGAAACCTAAGACGTGACTAAAGGCATATGTCAGTTGAGAAAAATTTGTTCTGGATACCACCATAAGATCATTCTGTTGAGAGACTGGAATGTGAGAAAAGAAGAGTAATCGGTTTGTTTGCTTGTTATTTGGAAGAATGCAACATGGGATTCCTATTGTAGTTAGAAGGTAGATCTCAGAAAAGAATTTATTCTGGGCACAGTGAGTTCATACATAGACTTGAGTGCCATCCAAGCAGAATAGATTTGGTGGTAATCCAATTTGATTTGCACTTTCTAGTTAATACAAAGGTGTTAGATGACATTAGAAAGAAGATGGCAGAGACAATAAACTGTGTAGTGGTACAAGGAGATTCTCTGTGCTGTACCCTTCTGGAAACACAGCAGGGAAATTTGCCTAACTGGTAATAGGTTAAATTCACAACTGCAAACGCAGAATGAGAAACACCATATCTGGCTATCAAAAACAAATACTAGAAGTTAGATGTCACAAATAAGCTAGAAGAGTACAATCAAACATAAGTTTGAAATGAACAATTGGAGGAAAGCCGATTTGAGCTTTAGTATTAAACTATAGAGCTCTAAGAACTGCAGGAATAAAGGTTGCCACTTTCATTACTTGCTGTGGAGAGAAGAAAATCTTAGCTGTGAGGATCATAGGTCTTTCTCACTGCTTACTTAGTATTTGAAAGGAATACTAGGAAAAGAGGTCTTTCTGCATAGGTGCATATACAGTATATCAGAAAATATATAACAATGTATTATGTTTTCATGAGATTGTAGCTGACATTTTTCATTTTGTTCTCTCCACTAGTCATAGGCTCAGAAGAAAACAGGAATATCTAATTCTATTCAGATAGTCAAGATTAAATATGAAAGCTAAAATTATAAAATCTACAAAATAAAACAAGAAAAATCTTCATGATCTTGGAGTAGTGAAAAATATATTAGGACACAAATAACGCTAACCATAAAAGAAAAGAAGATACACTGAATTTTATCAAAGTTTAAAACTACTCATCAAAAATTACCATTAAGAAAACGAAATAGCAAGCTAGACCCTAGGGAAAATATTGTAATAGACATATTTGACAAAGAACTCATAAATTAATAACAAGAGTCAAACTCAATTTTTAAAAAATGGGGAAAAGCTTGAACAGACATTTACAGAAAAACATAAATGAATGAATGGCCAATAAGCATATGAAAAGGCACGCGACATCATTAGTCATGAAGGAAGTGCAAGTCAAAACCACAGTGAGAACTCACTAAACACCAAGCAGGATGTCCGAAATTAAGACTGGCAGTACCAAGTTTAAGCAAAAATGTGGAGCAACTAAAACATTCATGCATTGTTGGTGGGAATGTAAAAGGGTTCAACCACTTTGGGAAATTTCATGGCAGTGTCTAAGAAAGTTAAGCCACATCTACCTTATATATAACTCAGCAATTCCACTCCTAAGTATATTCCAAAGATCAATAAATGCATACGTCAACAAAAAGCCTTGCACAAAAATGTTCAGAGCAACTTTATTCATAATAATCCCAAACTGAAAATAACACAGATGTTTCTCAGCAGGAGAATGGATAAATAAACGGTGGTATAATTCGCACAAAAGAATATTATACAGAAATGAAAAGGAACAAACTGATACAACCGCAACTTGAAGAATCTCAAAACATTTCTTTGAACAGAGGCTGACCGCCAAAGAGAACATACTGTATGATTTCATTTTCATGAACTTCGGAAACAAAAACAATCTACATGATAGAAATCAGAATAGTGGTTGCCTCTGGAGGGGGTAAGGGCTGTGGATTGACTGCAAAGAGACACAAGTTTTCTTTGGTGATGGAAATGTTCCATATCTTGATTTGGTTGATGGATGCATGGGTGTGTATATTTTTAAAAACTTCAGACTATATACTTAAGATCTGTGCATTTTAGTGTACAAAAATTGTCCCTCAGCAAAAAAAATTAATTCAGAAAAAAGCACTGAACAGTGCACTTTAAGTGAACCAAGGCTTGTACAAAATGCTAAAGCAACAAAAAATGCTTTTAAAGCTATGTTCTGAGTGAGGATGATAAAGAATAGATATGCTTCGTTACTTGGCCCATTTCCACCTGGTCACCATTTCTTTTGCTTCCATCTGCTCGGTGAAGTTGAATGACTTTTACACAGCAGAACAAACGTTAGTTAAGAAGGAGTTGAAGCCCAAAGGAACTGATTATTAAGCTCTGGCTTTCCCACTAACTAGTTTTGTGATCTTGGGCAAGCTGCTTCACCCAGTGGGACCTGGACCTCTGCTTCCTCATAAGTAATATGAGGGCCAGACTAGATAATTTCTAAGGCTCCCTCCAACTCTAACTTTCTGTGTGTAATTCCAAATGTGAGTTCTGCAGCTTAAAACAAAGAACAGCACCCAGAGTTCTACGGTGACCTAATGAAAACACTTGGCACCATCAATAGACCTGAAATCTGGCAGATATTCCAGAATGTTGGGCTGCCAAAAAAAAGCTTACCAAGGTCATAAGCCTATTCCACAATGATATATTGGTCATGCTAGTGTTGACAGCATCTCATATGATCCTCTCCCAATTGCTCGTAAAGTAAAGCAAGGCTATGAATAGGATCCAGGGATACCTAATTCTTTGTATGCAACCCTGTTAAGAGATTCAAGAGAAGACTTGGAAGCTGATGTTAAGATCTGTTCCCAGTCCTTTGGAAAACCTTTTCTACTCGACAGACCAAGCACTCAAGAAGGAACAAACAACTAATGTTCTAAATAAAAGCATTCCTGTGGGCTTAAAAAGTTACAATATCATTAAACAAACTCCTTCTTTTTGAAGTTAGCCATGTTTAATTTCCAATAATATTAATAGATTTGAGTGTCCTAAATGACTGTGCAAACATGCTGATTCTTCTTCTCATTTACTACTGTCTTCTCCAGGTTGCAAAAGGGGTAGTTTGCCCACCTCCCAAAGCTGTATGAAACCAGTACAAAACTACACTGAGTTCTGTAGAAAAGAGACTAATTTAGCCAGTCCTCAAGGGCATTGTTTAGCACATTTCGATTGTAACTGACTGTCCTTGAGTGGCCTACATGATTTATCACTCATTGCTCAGAGCCCTTTTAGTCTAGGGAAGAACAGACCTTCTCCTTCCTAGGGCATTCATGGTTCATGTCTAAAGAATAAAGAATATTTTTAAAGCAAATCCAAAACTGATTTAATAAAGGGCAAAGAATTGGATTTCATGTTTCGCTACTAATCACATATATTCATCCTGAAGGCATCCTAAATGTAATAAATAAATATATATGTCATTTTCTGCAAGGGTTACTTGTTTGTCTTGTCATTTACTTGTTTGTTTTTGCGGTGAAAATAGCTTTCATTTTCTGGAGTATACTCTAACTTCCCACTGATAAAAATGACTCCAACCGTATGAGAAAGAATTGGAGAGTGGAAAAAATTAACAAACATTTGATCATATTTCAATCTTGTGGTGTGGAAATGATGGAGAGGCACAAATCAGATCAAAACACAGGTAAATTTGATGGTTCTTGAAGTAGGATGTATCTCAAATTAATTTACACTCTAACTACAATTACTAAGCAACAGAAATTATTAATGAATAGGTGATATTTTCATAATTAACCTCAAAGACAAGTGAATTCCCGCCAAACAAAATATTCCAATTTCATATATTTCAGTATGGAATCTCTCACTGAGCGCCACCTTAGGAGATGAACTGTTTTAAGTACATCCTAATTTTCTTCCCTTTGTGTTATCTGGAATTTTCTTGGATAACTAACTTCAGAGGCTTTTTAAAATATATGTTGCTTTACTCACAAAACATGTCTAAAAATCTTACTCAAGCAGGAACTCATTCAAAATAAATTTCTTTAAGGACTGTTTTGTTGTTCTTTTCCTCATTCTGAAGGCTGTGGTCAGTGGACGGAAGGAAAATCTGTGTTACTCCAGCATTTAAGTGAGGTTCAAAAGCATTCTTAACACTCTGTCTTCCAACTGTATGCATGTATAGAAGGAAGCTTAGTGTAATTTCCAGGCTTCAATCACAGAGACTTGAATTTTCTGTTCAGAAAGTTATAAGCTTCTCTAGAAAGCCAGGGTTAGTCAGAGGATAGAGACAATGAATTGCGGAAAAGCAACTGGGGCACTAAAAGGGTAGCAGGAAGAACATAGCCCGTGAGGATTCCTAAGACAAGTAAGACTAACAAGATAACAACTGCCCCACTTATAATTTGCCAGCTGATGAGGCCCCCAGAAGAACCTGAATAACAGGATGTATCATGGAATTTCCATAGTACAGTTTATCCCCATTATTCATGGATTGCATATTTGTAAATTCACCTACTCACTAAAATTGTGCTTGTAACCCCATCATCAATATTCATGATGCTTTTGTGGTCATTTATGGATGTACACAGAGCAGAGAAAAATTAGAGGCAGCCAATGTGCACATTCTCAGCAGACGTCAACAAGGCAACACTCTGCCTTCTTGTTTTAGCCCCAAAGCGTAAACAAATATCTCTTTCATGGTCTATTTAGTACCACTTGTCTGCAGTTTTGTGCTTTTTGTTGGTGATTTTGCTGTTTAAAATGCCCTCCAAGCATGTGCTGAAGTGTTATCTAGTGTTCCCAAGCACGAGAAGGCTATTATGTGCCTTATAGAAAAATAAGTGTGTTAGGTAAGCTTTGCTCAGACATCAGTTATAGTGCTATTGGCAGTGAGTTCAAAGTTAAGAAACCAACAATACATATTAAATAAAGTATCTTTAAACAGAAACATACATAAACAAGGATACGTACGGATTGGTTGATGAAAGTGTTGTGACCAGAAGTTCACAGGAAGCTAACCCAGTATTTCCACTAGGAACAATGATTCAGTCTTCACTAATTCAAGGTTTGCAAAGACTTCATAGAATGCAACTACAGCAAATAATGAGAATTGACTATAAATGTATCCATTAGAATAAAAAATAATAAAGGAGTCTAAGAACTGTTCTCATGCCAGAAGGCTTAGTCAACTGTTGATAGGTCTTGATAGAAACAAATTATTTTTAGATTTTCTTTATTGCACAATAAAATTATGCCCATAGTAAAAAATATCTAAAATGCAGATAACAAAATAAATGGAAAATTCTTCATAATGCTTCCATCAGAGAAAACTACTGCTAACATTTTGACATTTAGATTTACAGAAGTTTGTGTGTATGTGTGTGTGTATATGTATATATATGTATACATACATATACATATATAGAGTGATATAAACTGATATTTTCACTTAATGTGTTGTGTATATCTTTCTGTCAATAAATAGTTTTACAGTTATAAGGAATATCATTTTATAGATGCTAGTTTATTTTACTAATCTTCATATTGTATATATTTAAGTGGTTTCATATACACACACACACTTTTTGTTATAAATAAAATGGTGTAATAAACATACTTGTTTATACAATTTTGTAAACTTGTACAATTGTTTCCTTAGGGAAAAACTTAGGAGTGGACTTGTTAAGTTGTTTTAGAGGCTTGGGTACTTGTCAAAATGTGCTAAAAAAAAGGAGGGCCAAATAACAGTCTGCCCAGAGTGTGTGAAAATTGCTCCCTTGCACTCTTACTAACACTGTGCACTGAAATTCTTTTTAATGTTTTCTGATATGCTATGATGGATAAAAAATGGTTTATCATTGGGGCTCTAATTTGAAGAGTAATTCTAGTGATTTGAACATATTTTTATGTCTATTGGACAACTGTTTATTCCACTCTTGTGAAATGCGTTTTCATGAATTTTTCCTATTCAGCTATTAAAGAATTCATCTTTTGCTCATTAATTTGTAAGAAATCATTTTGTATTAATGGGTATGCCTATCAGATGTTGAAAGCATTTTTTTCCAGTATAGTGTTTAGCTTTTACTTAGATTACACACATATTTTATTTCTTTATATTTGGTGGTAAGGAATGTTTTAACTATCATATAGTCAAATCATTCAAATTTCGTTTTTATTTCTGCCTTTGACATCATGCTTCCAAAACTATATAAATATACAACTACATTATCTCATGATACTTCTGTGATTTAAATTTTTACATTTAATCACTTGTAACTAACGGATTAATTTATCTGTAAATAACCATTGGGTAGGATGTGAAATGCTGAGGATCTAGGGCATCATTAAGAGTCTATTTCCAGTTTACTAAGAGTTTTAATTAAGAAAAGTTACAGAATATTACTAAATGCATTTTTTGCCTTCTGTCACTGGATCATAAGGGGCTCTTTCCTCTCATTTATTTATGTGATGAATTACTTAAATAGATTTTCTAATGCTGGACCACTCCTACATATCTGAAAGAAAGCAGATAATAAATGTATTTCTGAATTTGATTGCTAATAGCTACATAAATTTTTGCATTAATATTCAGAAGTGTGCTTGGCCTTTGGGATCTATGTTTATCACATTTTTTCATTTGGATTATGCTGACTTCATGAAGTGAATTGGAAAGTTTCCATCTTTTTTATGTACTGGAGATTTTTTCTATGGTTGAGAATTGCCATCTCTGAAGGACTGAAAGAATTCCTCTGCCAAACCACCTGGAACAGCACCTTTTGGAGAAACTATTTTTGACCAGATTTTCTATATCAACCATGTTTATTGCCTTATTTGGATTTTCTCTTTCTCCTTATTTTGATATTTAATATTTTCTTTAAAAATCCACTATTTCAATTAAATATTTTTACTATCATAGTATTTTTTTACTATTTCAATCTCGGCCATATTTATTATATCCCCATTCTTATTCCCAATATTATCTGTATTTATGTCTTCTCATTTTCAACAGACTGGTTGCTTTTATTTTTTCTAAAAAAAGAGAATTTTTGAACTTATTTTTCAACTTGAATTTTTTTCTTTTTTCTAAATTAATTCTTTTATTTTCATCATTCTGTTTTCCATTCATTAGCTTTTTTATTTGTTTTTCTTTCACTAACTTCTTGATTTGAAGCCTAGTGTCCAAAAATTTCCTGAAATGTTTTTTGGATGCTGCAACCAATCTTGGAAAAGATTCTATGTCCTTCATTTTGTTCTACAACATTTTTTCATGTAATTCACATTAATTTTTTTCTTTTTAGTCTTCTTTAAACAAGGAAAATATTATGAGGTCAATGTTTGTCTGCACACAGTCTATTGAATTGCCCTTTTTTCTAGTCTCTGTTCAACATCACAGTAGTCAATTATTTCTTAAGTCATTAGTTAGATTTACTGGTTAAAGTGTTCAGCTTCCAGCTCCTTTCCTGACTTTTATTACATCTAACCAAAGAGAACTTTCTGCTCTGATGTGGTGGCATTTCTGCATCGCTTATTACCTACTGCTCTGATACCCCAAATAAATCATGATAAATAAAAAACTGCAGTCTCAGATCATTCTAGAGCAGTCTCTCTCTCATGTACTTTTCTAATGTAGAATAAGGTCTCAAGATGTGTGTACCACCATGCGTTTTCCCTCATTTTCGAACAGTCTCTCACCTAGAAGTTGAAGTCATCTATCTAGTTGTTAAAAGATAGAGAGCAGAAAGGAAAATATAGCAAAATGGAGAGAGGGATAGGGATTTATGACAAAAAGAAGAGTGCTTAGGTCCTGGTTTATGAATCAGAACACGTGGTTAGAGAGCATAGAAGCATCTCGTATCTTTTCTCCTGTGAACTCTGTTTTGAAAAGAAAATTCTAGAGAGAATATGGAAACAAAATTTGGGCTCTACTTAATTCCTTGCACAGGGTGCAGACCTGGCACAGGGAAAGTGTAAGCCTGGAATATCTTGTGGTGTCAGAAAGTGAGAAAGTGCTCAAAAAAGGAAAACAAAAATAAGAACATTTAGAAAGGACACAGAGCTAACCTAAAAGAGTTCTTAACGGCCAAAGTTGGAAGAAGTTGGGCAACATAAAGAATAGTACTGGATTATAAGCCCTCCGAAATAAACATGTATGAGATCATACTGATATAAATAAATGGAGAGGAAGGACAACTATTCTTTATAGAAGAATTTCAATTAACAAATGTAGGAGCAATGAGGGAAATAGAAAATCACCAGTAGAACACCACAATAATCATTGCTGTGGGCAAGATCCACTGATGGATGCTTAATTTAATGAGTAGAACTTTAAGCAGAAGAAGGATCTTTGCAATATTTCAAAGTATCTCCACAATATTTAGTAATTACAAAGAAAAAAGAAGTGACTTTATAGTATAAAATCCTGGCAGACACCACCTTAGCCAAGTGGTATATGTTAACATCACTATCGATATACATTGACATTATATGCCCCTGATATGATACACTAATAAGGGCACATTACCTCTGTGGTATCCTTCCCAATAACAAACAACCTTAAACTAACCTTAAATATCAGATGAAATGAAATTAAGGAATGCTCTACAATATAAGCGACCAATTCTCTTCAAAAGTGTCAAGGCCATGAAATACAAAGAAAGACTGAAAACCATCATAGATTGGAGGAGACTAAGGAAACAGGACAACTAAACGCAATGTGGGATGCTGGATTGGATCCTGCACCAGAAAAAGAGAAATAAATGAAAAACTTATGAAATCTGATTAAATTCTGTAGTGGATAGTTGGTAGTATGACACGAAGATTAGTTTCTTAGGTTCAATAAGAGTCTGTGGTTATATAAGATGATAACATAAGCGGAAGCTGGGTGAAAGGTACAGTCATGCATCACTTAACAACGGGGATACATTCTGAGAAATGCATCGTTAGGCCATTTCTTCATTGTGAGATCATCCACTGTACTCACACAAATGTAGATGGTATAGCCTACCACACACCTAGGCTATATGGTACTAATCTTATGGGACCAACATCATATATGCAGTCCATCATTGACCAAAAGTCATCTTGTAGCACATGACCGCATTCAGAAGCTCTGTATTATTTTTGCAACTCTCCTATAAATCTCAAATTATCTCAAAAGTTTAAAAATCACCTTAATTTGATAAAAATAATCACATAAATTTAATATATAGTCCCTGATATACACCTAATAAAATACAAATCTAATAACAAAATCTATATTCAATTTTCCCTCAACATTCTAACCATTCAAAAATTCTAAAATCTCTTTCAGCCGTAGGAACACTTTCCTGATCTGGAATGCATGAAAATAGAATCTGTACATGGTTCAGATTTTATTCAATACCATGTGCAAATCACCCTGTAGGAATTTGGGCTCACAGAACTAATATAAGAAAATGATGATACTCTGGCTACTGCTATCAATAAAATCCTTTGTCTCTGAGTGAAAATCTCATATCTTCTGCCAGCATCCATGAAACTACAGCAAGCCTAACTTGTTAGCTTGCAAGTAGAGTAAAAATCTCAGACTCCTCAGAGTTCTTGACAATTCAGTTTTACTTTCTTGCACACAAAGAAGAGTAATGCAGGTGTTGAAAAATCAAATGTCTAAAGGTGCTTGGCAAGTAACAAATAAATGAAGCAGGTCAGATGAAGATGGTGATAACTAGAGTTCACCTCTTGTTTAAAATGCACAATTGCCATTTCAATTCAACATTGGGTCCCAAGGCTGCCAGACTGACTGATTTTTTTTTTTTTTTTTACGAGAAGCCCAAACTCTGTTTTATATAAGTAACACCTAAATTTGGAATGTTGGTTAACTGAGTAAAAAATTCTAAAGCATATCGTAGGCTCAACAAAATATATCTATGGACAGTGCTGTCATGGATGTTGCTGCCTTAGTCTACACCTTAGATGTCAAAAGACAGAGGTCTAGTTTCTTCTGCTTATGGACTATATAAGGTAATTGATTTATAAACTTTCTATATTTTTATTTCAAATCATTTCATTCAGATCATTCATTTGTAGAATATACAAAGTAGGTGCTTTCACAATTTGTTCTTTAGACTCACCCAGACTTTTTGAGACTCACCTAGACTTTTGAACATTCCAGACAATAGAGAAATTCATGAAAAAGGAGTTAAACAATAAAATTGTCAGGATCAGACCTATCTCTGCCTCTGTGATCTGTCTCTGCAAAAATCAGGCCTGCAGATTCAGGGAAGATGGAACACTGTATTTTGTTTATTGGTTATTCAATCAGATATGCACCACTGAGTCTTTAACATTGTATTTTAGCTGCTCTGCATTTGCTGGCTAAAGATAAAGAAAACGTATATTAAAATAAGATGCTGGTAAGAACATCAAAGAGTGAATGAAAATTTAGGCTGCTCCATCTTGCAGTATATAAATGCCTAACTCTAGAATATTCTCATGAA
Organism: Equus przewalskii; assembly: GCF_037783145.1. Classification (NCBI taxonomy): domain Eukaryota; kingdom Metazoa; phylum Chordata; class Mammalia; order Perissodactyla; family Equidae; genus Equus; species Equus przewalskii. Next base: position 22,557,365 of record NC_091850.1, read on the forward strand.
TTAGATATCCTACTTTGTGTTGATGCTTTTTATATGATATAGTAATCTCCCATGATAAAATGGAAGCGTTGTCTGAGAATTTCATAAAAGCTATTCTAGACTCAATCTATAGGATTTAAGGGAAAATATAACCTCATTCTCAAGTATTACTCATTTCATTCCAAAAGCTTTAAACCCCAAAGCGATGCTTACAAAGAAATAATAAATATGTGGAAAGACTTGGGAAATATAGAGTTTAAAATAAACGCTATCTTAACCAGATAATTCATATCCAGGGAAACCAAAGGTTTGGCTTTCAAAAGAATCCTGTGACTGAGTTGTGTAGCTGAATGGGCCAGCCAAATGAGCCTTTTTCTACTTCTCACTGGCTCTGTGCTCCTTCCAATCACAGAGCTGCTGTTATGCTTCTCTATGAAATGCTCTTCTCACTCCTCCCTGTGTCTGATCTTCCTTCCGATCTCAACTTACCTGCCAGTGTCACAGGAGAGCCTTCTCTGACTTTCCTCACCTGCCTAATTCCTTTTGCTCTACCATAGCACTGCCTGTCCATTTTTTTTTTTTTTAAAGATTTTATTTTTTCCTTTTTCTCCCCAAAGTCCCCCGGTACATAGTTGTGTATTCTTCGTTGTGGGTTCTTCTAGCTGTGGCATGTGGGATGCTGCCTCAGCGTGGTCTGATGAGCAGTGCCATGTCCGCGCCCAGGATTCGAACTAATGAAACACTGGACCGCCTGCAGCGGAGCGCGTGAACTTAACCGCTCGGCCACGGGGCCAGCCCCACTGCCTGTCCATTTTTGGTAGCACTCACCACAGTTGTGGTTATTAGAAAAATGTCTGTATTCCCACTAGACTAAGATCCAAGAAGACAGGGTCCATTTCTAGTTTAATTTTCCACCAAATCCTCAATTCCAAGTAGAGCTCTTTACATGTGGTAGGTACTCAACTCAAACTATTAAATATATGAATAAACAGAGTCCAAATTCTAAAATACTACTCCTACGTCTCCTACTGTCAACTGACCTCAGGCAAATCACTTAGTTTTGTCATCTGAAAAATGAAGAGTAGGGGCCGGCCTGGTGGTGCAGCAGTTAGGTGAGCACATTCCGCTTCAGGAGGCCTGGGGTTCACCGGTTCGGATCCTGGGTGTGGACATGGCACCGCTTGGCAAGCCATGCTGTGGTAGGCATCCCACATATAAAGTGGAGGAAGATGGGAGAGGAAGGGGCAGAGCAAAATGGTGGGGTGAGCTGACCCGGGATTCTCTCCCCTCCAAAATACAACAAAGGATTGGAAAAACTGAATTTCAGAGAATAAATCTAATGCCAACATGTTAGAGACCTACAATACCAAGAAGGCGGAGATCATAAACCTTGCTGACGGCCTCAGAGGAGCTGGAACAGGTAGGAGAGAACGTCACTCCCTCCCCTAGAGTCTGCGATGGCTGCTGCGCCCGGTTGGGAAGGAGTGGGGGAGGGGCCACGCAACTGGGGGATCATCCAGGATTCCTGCTGCTGGTTCAGTGGAAACCCACAGACGGGAGAAAGCTTCCATGTGTGGGGACCCCATAAACCCAGGGCCTCAGGAGACCAGAGAACAGAACTGATCTGAATCCAGATCGTTGCGCGAGAATAGCAGCTCCTCCCTCCCGGCAAAGCCACTGGGTGCCGCCATCTTGCCTGAAGGCGGAGCTCAGAACATGCGGCTCTCGACCCCCATCTAGTGGTGACAGGCTGTAACTGCAACCGAATTCTACCACCATGCGAAAAAACCGCTCCTCTACCATCCAGCAATTTATAAAAGCCCCAGACCAGAAGGAAAACAATAAAAACATAGAATTAAGTCCTGAGGATTTGGAATTAGGTAAACTAAGTGATAATGAGTTCAGAGCAATTATAATCAAAAAATTCAATGAGGTAGAGAGAAAGATAGAGAAACAAGCCAATGAGTTCTGGAGTTACTTCACAAAAGAGATTGAAATCATAAAGGAGAATCAAACAGAATTACTAGAGATGAAAAACACAATGGACCAGATAAAACAGAATACGGATTCCCTGAATGCCCGTGTAGACACCATAGAAGAGCAAATTAACATAGTTGAAGATAGACAGGCTGAATGGCTCCAGACAGAGGAAGAAAGACAACTAAGAATTTTAAAAAATGAGGAAAATCTCCGAGAGATAATGGATTCAATGAGGAGTAAGAACTTAAGGATCATAGGAATTCCCAAGAACATGGAAAAGGAAAATGGAGCAGAAAGAGTGCTTAACAAAATTATTGAAGAGAACTTCCCAAATCTAGGGATTGACGGAGAAATGTGTGTAGAGGAAGCTTTCAGATCTCCTAGATTTGTCAGTGTAAAAAGACCTACTGCAAGGCACATAGTAGTACAATTGGCAAGAAGGAAAGATAAAGAAAGAATACTCAGGGAAGTAAGAAAAAAGAAGAGAATAACCTATAAAGGAGCCCCTATCAGACTTTCAGTGGATTTCTCTACAGAAACCCTACAAGCTAGGAGAGAATGTAGTGACATATTCAAAGCTTTAAAAGATAAAAATCTTCAGCCAAGACTACTCTATCCAGCAAGAATTTCCTTCAGATATGAGGGAGAAATTAAATCTTTTCCAGACAAACAAAAGTTAAGGGAATTTGTAACTAAAAGCCCTCCACTACAAGAAATCCTCAAGAAAGCTCTCATACCTGAAAAAAGAACAAAGGGAGAAAGGGGTCACAATCCACAGACTAGGGAGACCGATGGGTAGAACCAGAACAGGATAGCAAATATTCAACTATAGCATTAGGGTAAAGGTAAGGAAACTACCAAAGCAAGGACGACCTTATCACTCTAACTACAAATTCATAACACGAGTTAGTACAAGAAATGAAAATAATTATTTAGGAGGGGAAGAGCAAAGGGTCTAAATCAGTATTGGCCAAGTAAGTAAGAGACCACCAGAGAATAGACTATATTATACACGAGATTCTAAATACAAACTTCAGGGTAGACACTAAAATAAAATACAGAACAGAGTCACAAATCATAAATAAGGAAAAATCTAAGAAACCCAGCATAAGAAATTGCAGTATTAAATGGGTAGGCTAAAGCACACAGGAAAAGAAATGCAGGAAAACAAGATAATGAGCAACAGATTTACAGCATTAAGTCCACATGCATCAATAATCACTCTCAATGTAAACAGATTGAACTCTCCAATAAAAAGACACAGAGTGGCAAAATGGATTAAAGAACAAGATCCAACAATTTGTTGCCTCCAAGAAACACACCTCAGCCCCAAGGACAAACACAGGCTCAGGGTGAAGGGGTGGAGGACAATACTTCAAGCTAATGGCAAGAAAAAAAAGACAGGTGTTGAAATTCTTATATCAGACAAAGTGGATTTCAAAATAAGACAGGTAAAGAGAGACACAGAGGGACAATATATAATGATCAAAGGGACACTTCATCAAGAAGAAATAACGCTTATAAATATCTATGCACCCAACACAGGAGCACCAAGATTCAAAAAGGAACTATTAACAGACCTAAAGGAAGATGTTAAAAACAATGCAATAATAGTAGGGGACCTCAACACCCCACTCACATCAATGGACAGATCATCCAGACAGAAAATCAACAAAGAAATAGTGGAGCTAAATGAAAAACTAAAACAATTGGACTTAATAGACATATATAGATCACTTCGCCCTAAAAGAGCTGAATACACATTCTTCTCAAGTGCACATGGAACATTCTCAAGGATAGACCATATGTTAGGAAATAAGGCAGGCCTCTACAAATTTAAAAAAATTGAAATAATAACAAGCATCTTCTCTGATCATAATGCTATAAGGCTAGAAATTAATTACAAGAAAAAAGCTGAGAAAGGCACAAAGATGTGCAGACTAAACAACACACTACTGAACAAGTAATGGATCCTTGAAGAAATTAAAGAAGAGATCAAAAAATACCTGGAAACAAATGAAAATGATAGCATGCCATACCAACTCATATGGGATACAGCAAAAACTGTATTAAGAGGAAAATTCATCACAATACAGGCACATCTTAACAAACAAGAAAAATCCCAAATAAGCAATCTTAAACTACACCTAACTGAACTAGAGAAAAAAGAACAAATAAAGCCCAAAGTCAGCAGAAGGAGAGAAACAATAAAAATCAGAGCAGAAATAAATGCTATTGAAAGGAAAAAGGCAGTAGAAAGGATCAATGAAACAAAGAGCTGGTTTTTTGAGAAGATAAATAAAATTGACAAACCCCTAGCCAGACTTACAAAGAAAAAAAGGGAGAAAGCTCAAATAAACAAAATCAGAAATGAAAGAAGAGAAATAACAACAGACTCTGCAGAAATACAACGGATTATAAGAGAATACTACGAAAAACTATATGCCAACAGAATGGATAACCTAAAGGAAATGGATAAATTCTTGAACTCCTACAATCTCCCAAAGCTCACTCAAGAAGAGGCAGACAATTTGAACAGGCCAATCACAAGGAAAGAGATTGAAACAGCAATCACAAACATCCCAAAGAATAAAACCCCAGGACCAGATGGCTTTCCTGGGGAATTCCACCAAACTTTCAGAGAGGATTTAATACCTATCCTTTTCAAGCTTTTCCAAAAAATTAGGGAAGATGGAACACTTCCTAACACATTCTATGAGGCCAACATCACGCTGATACCAAAACCTGACAAGAACACCACAAAAAAAGAGAACTACAGGCCAATATCACTGATGAACATAGATGCAAAAATTCTAAACAAAATTTTGGCAACCAGAATTCAGCAATTCATCAAAAGGATCATACATCATCATCAGGTGGGATTCATACCAGGGACACAGGGATGGTTCAACATCCGCAAATCAATCAACGTGATACACCACATCAACAAACTGAGGAATAAAAACCACATGATTATCTCAATAGATGCAGAGAAGACATTTGGCAAGATCCAACAGCCATTTATGATAAAAACTCTGAACAAAATGGGCATAGAAGGAAACTACCTCAACATAATAAAGGCCATATATGACAAACCCCATAGCCAACATCAGACTCAATGGGCAAAAACTGAACGCCATCCCCCTGAAAACAGGAACGAGACAAGGATGCCCTCTATCACCACTCTTATTCAACATAGTACTGGAGGTCCTGGCCAGAGCAATCAGGCAAGAAAAAGGAATAAAAGGAATCCAAATAGGGAGGGAAGAAGTGAAACTCTCACTGTTTGCAGACTACGTGATCTTATATATAGAAAACCCCAAAGAATCCATTGGAAAACTGTTAGAAGTAATCAACAACTACAGCAAAGTTGCAGGGTACAAAATCAATTTGCATAAATCAGTAGCATTTCTATACTCCAATAACGAACTAACAGAGAAAGAACTCAAGAACACAATATCATTCACAATGGCAACGAAAAGAATAAAATATCTTGGGGTAAATTTAACTAAGGAAGTGAAGGACCTATATAATGAAAATTACAAGGCCTTTCTGAGAGAATTGGATGACGACATAAGGAGATAGAAAGACATTCCATGTACGTGGATTGGAAGAATAAACATAGTTAAAATGTCCGTCCTACCTAAAGCAATCTACAGATTCAACACCATCCCAATCAGAATCCCAATGACATTCTTTACAGAATTAGAACAAAGAATCCTAAAAGTCATATGGGGCAACAAAAGACCCCAAATTTCTAAAGCAATCCTGAGAAAAAAGAACAAAACGAGAGGCATCATATTCCCTGACTTCAAAACATACTACAAAGCTACAGTAATCAAAACAGCATGGTACTGGTACAAAAACAGGTGCACAGATCAATGGAACAGAATTGAAAGCCCAGAAATAAAACCTCACATCTATGGACAGCTTATCTTCGACAAAGGAGCTGAGGGCATACAATGGAGAAAAGAAAGTCTTTTCAACAAATGGTGCTGGGAAAACTGAAAAGCCACATGTAAAAGAATGAAAACTGACCATTCTTTTTCACCATTCACCAAAATAAACTCAAAATGGATCAGAGACCTAAAGGTGAGACCTGAAACCATAAGGCTTCTGGAAGAAAACGTAGGCAGTACACTCTTTGACATCAGTATTAAAAGGATCTTTTCGGACACCATGCCTTCTCAGTGAAGGGAAACAATAGAAAGAAAAAACAAATGGGACTTCATCAGACTAAAGAGCTTCTTCAAGGCAAACGAAAACAGGATTGAAACAAAAAAACAACCTGCTAACTGGGAAAAAATATTTGCAAGTCATATATCTGACAAAGGCTTAATATCCATAATATATAAAGAACTCTCACAACTCAACAACAAAAAATCAAACAACCCAATCAAAAAACGGGCTGGAGACATGCACAGACATTTCTCCAAAGAAGATATACTGATGGCCAATAGGCACATGAAAAGATGCTCATCATCGCTGATCATCAGGGAAATGCAAATCAAAACTACACTAAGATATCACCTTACACCAGTTAGAATGACAAAAATATCTAAAACTAATAGTAACAAATGTTGGAGAGGTTGTGGAGAAAAAGGAACCCTCATACACTGCTGGTGGGAATGCAAACTGGTGCAGCCACTATGGAAAACTGTATGGAGATTCCTCAAAAAATTAAAAATAGAACTACCATACGATCCAGCCATCCCACTACTGGGTATTTATCCAAAGAGCTTGAAGTCAGAAATCCCAAAAGTCCTATGTACCCCAATGTTCATTGCAGCATTATTTACAATAGCCAAGACATGGAAGCAACCTAAGTGCCCATCAACAGACAAATGGATAAAGAAGATGTGGTACATATATACAATGGAATACTACTCAGCTGCAAAACAGAACAAAATCATTCCATTTGCAATAACATGGATGGACCTTGAGGGAATTATGTTAAGTGAAAGAAGCCAGCGAGAGAAAGATAATCTGTGTATGACTCCACTCATATGAGGAATTTAAAAATGTGGACAAAGAACAATTTATTGGATACCAGGGGAAAGATGGGGTCGGGGTGGGCACAAAGGGTGAAGTGGTGCACCTACAACACAAATGACAAACATTAACGTACAACTGAAATTTCACAAGATTATAACCTATCATTAACTCAATAAAATAAATAAATAAATAAATAAATAAATAAAGTGGAGGAAGATGGGCATGGATGTTAGTTCAGGGCCAGCCTTCCTCAGCAAAAAGAAGAGGATTGTCAGCAGATGTTAGCTCAGGGCTGATCTTCCTCAAAAAAAAAAAAAAAAAAAAATGAAGAGTAAAACAATAGGGCTGTTTTGATGAATAGAAAAATTTTGAAGACTGTAGATGACACATGCTATCTTTTTAGCCTCAGGCTATTTAATTTCATTTTGTTCTGATTGAATATTTTCAATGTAATCCTAATGCATGTAGAGGGATTATTTACAACTGGTAAAAATGCAATCCATTCATTTATAAAGTATTTAATTCAATGGTTTTTAGTATATTCAGCGAGTTGCACAGCCATCATCATAATTTTCGAACATTTTTATCACTCAGTCCTATCTTATCTGCTATTAGTGTAGCCCCTCCAGCTTTCTTATGGTTGCAGTTTGCATGATAAATCTTTTCCATCCTTTTACTTTTAATCTATTTGTGCCTTTGAATCTTGTGTGTCTCCTGTAGTTAGCATATAGTTGGATCTCGATCCAGTTAATTCTGTCCTTGTTTACAAGAATGGTTTTTGAGTTCAGCATTTGAAATTTGTTCTGATCCAAAGACACCTCTTCTTAGCTGTATATTTCCCTGGTTTTCTCTGGTAAACTCTCTGGCCCATAGTTTAGCTTACATCTCTAATGAAGCTACCAGCCTCCTCTTAAAGGCTTTCACCCACAACCTCCATTGGATGTGAGAGTGCTTTCAGGCTTGAATAAAGTCAATTCCTCTGGGAACAGCTTAGGAGCTCTTTGTTTTACAGCTTGCCTTTGCCCCAGTGCAAAAATATCTGAGCCACAGCTCTGGAGCGCGGGGCAGAAAAAATGTCACACTTCTGAGTGACATTCCTCCTTTAAGAACTGGGCACTAGATATTGTTGGGGAGGGGTAACCTCAGGTTTTCTCAGCTTACCTCTCTCATAATGGAGTCTCCACCCTAAAAACAACCTGAGGTGAGAATGATCAGGGTGCCATTATTCTCTGCACCTGTGCCCAAGCTACAGCTTCCATCACAAGAGTAGGGGCTGGGTAATAGAAGGAAGCCCACATCTCTTGGTGACACTATCAAGGAACTTAGCCTCTACAACAGTTGGTGGATGGGATAAGAGAGGCTGAGGCTCTGTACTTGCCAGGAATATACTATAGCCCTCAGCTGGGAGCTTGAGTTCTTGTGTTCTTAGTCACATCCGCCTGGAGTGGAGTTTCCTCACACTGGGCTCAGAGGAAATGGGTTGTGATTCAAATGCCACAGATTTGATATTCTTACTGAGTTGTAGTAGATTTTCTCGAATAATATTACTTCCTTTGCTGTATGCCCTTAGGACCATTTCCAGAGACCTTAACTGGTTGTATTTTTTATAAGTTTCACTAGTTTTCTTGGGGAGTAAGTCTGTGAACTCGTATTGCCATTACAGAAATGGAACTTGCAGTCAACTTTTCTGTGACTCACAATATCTGTGGTTCTCCTTGCCACTGTTTTTGTAACATCTGTACAGAATATTTACCAATTTATTTTACTTAAATACTCTCTCTCCATATTGATTTCCATGGAAATTTCACACCATGCAAATGTGAAAGAGACACAGTAGCCAGACATTAAAATTTCAGATAATCTCGTTCTTCAATACATCAAATATACAGACGTGTATTTTTGGATTCTTCTCAGGACTGTGTAATCCTATGTATTATGCAATGGTACTGATCACACTTTTGTAGTCACTTACACATTTAAAATACTTGTGACAAAGCCATCAGTTTATGGTTTAACAGGTTTATCCCTTATAGCCTGTCCTTGTTACACATATGACTTATTTCAATTATTAAAAAAAAGCCCTACATTTTCATTGCCATATTTAAATCTTTTACAGAAATTCTTGATAATAGTAGTTTACAAAGAAGGTGAGAAATCTATTTTTATCCTCTTTGTTTTGTTTCCAATCAATACAGCTTTGGAGTGAGAGACCTCAGAATTATTTTGCAAAATTTTGCTGCATAAAATATACTGAGAAATTGATTTTTTTCTTTGTTTACCTAGAAAAATGAACCCCACACCAGTGAAAATTATCATTGTACTTCCTTATCTTTAACTTTAGCATGATACTTTTTTTTGTGAAAGGAATGTGGCTTGGTTGGTTGGGTTGTTATGTTGTTTTTTTGTTTTGTTTTGGCATAGTGATTTCATTCCTTACATTGCTGTCGGTCTGGTCCACACTAATTGATGAATCACTTTATCTTGAGCTGATGGATCTTATCACATCCAATTTCATATTTTCTTTCAAAATTCTTGTTTTTAATCAGTTGTCTATTGTTTTTAGAGTATTTTACCTCACCTTAATAAAATATAATATGCATTAAATAAGGAGATAAAAATATAACATGTGTACACATAAAAAGACAACTAAATAAAGAATGAGCAAAAGGCTTAAATAGGCACCTCACAAGGGAAGATATGCAAATGGCCAATACGGTCACATGAAAATGGTCAACATCAGTTATAGGCCAAATGCGACTTAAAATCACAATGAAAGACCACTGCAAGCTCTCAGAATGGCTAAAATCAAAAAAACTGACAACAGAAAATGCTAGCTAGGATATAGAACCACCACAATCTTTACGTATTACTCGGTGGGAGTATAAAATTAGTTTTTAACATGTTTACTTGAAAAAAATAGCAAATACATTTATTTAACACAAATTCTATGCCAGACACCATCCCAGTCATTGAGAACATAGAGTTAAAAGGTTGATTTCAGGGTAGGAGCTGACAGATGTGGAAACAGGCTACTACAGAGTAATAAGTTTTGTGATGTGCTTAGTATAGGAAACTGCAGAAGCCAATTTCTTGGAAAAAAGTTGAAATTGGATCTAACTATCCCTTAAGTGTTTGAAAGAATTCATAAGTGATGCTATCTCGGGTTTAGAGTTTTCTTTGTGGGAAGATTTTTAATTATAAAGTTAATTTCTTTATAGAGCTACTCAGATGTTTCCATATTTTATTATGTCAGTTTTGGTTATTTGTGTCTTTTAAGGAACTTATTCATTTCTTCTAAGTCATCAAATTTGTTGATATAAAATTATTCCTAATGTTCCTCATTACCCTTCAATATTAATAGACTCTAGAGTGAGGTCTGTTATTTTATTCCTGATATTAGTAATTTGTATTTCCTTTCTTTTTATCTAGATCAGTCAAGTTAGGAGTTTTCTAGTGACTTATTCTCTGATAAATGGTTTATTTAAAACCATGCAGCTTAATTTCCAAATACTTGGGGATTTTTTATACGTCTTTTGCTATCAATTTCTAAGAATAGCATTGTGGTCAGAGAACATACTCTGTATGATTTCAATCCTTTCAGATTTATAGAAGCATTGGTGAATGTTTCATGTACATAAAAAAATGTATATTTTGCCACGGTGGAGCTGCAATGTTCTGTGGCAATTGGGTTGATATGTCAACAGAGTTATTCAAGTATTCTCATACTTGTTGATTTTCTATTTGTTCCATCCCTTACTAAGAGAAGAATTTTGAATCTGAAGCAATAATTGTGAATTTTTCTATTTATCCCTTCAGTTTCCTCTTCTTCCCTTTGTATATTTTGAAGCGCTGTTGTTAAGTGCATATATGTTTAGTATTGTTATATCTTTTGGATGAATTAATACAGCCAGTCCCCCACTTTTAAGATTAGTGTTTGCATGGTATATGTTTTTCTGTTCTTTCATTTTAACCTAGTTTTATGTGTTATGTGTAGTGTATTTCTCTTATAAACAGCAAATATTTAAGTCTTACTTTTCTTTCCAGACGGAAAATGTCTTTAATAGTAGTGGCTAGATTATTAACACTTAATGTAGTTATTAATACTAAAGTAATACCATCTTGCAATTTGATTTTTATTGTTTCATCTGTTCTTTATTCCTTTTTCTCCTTTCCTGCCTTTTTTAGATTAATTTTTATGTTCCATTTTATGTCCTCTGTTGGCTTTTAACCTGTCTTCTTTTGTTCTTTGCTTTAGTGGCTGTACTGAAATTCACAATATGCATCTTAAATTTATCATAATTATGTCACTCCACATGTAAAGTAAGAACTTTATGATACTAAATTTCCATTTACAACTCCCCATGCTTTGTGGTAATGTTTTTATAAGTTTTATTCTACATATATAAATTCTATAATAGTTATTATTTTGCATTAAACAGTCTCTCTCTTAAAGAAATTAGCAACTCAAAAAATATTTTGTTGTCTGCATATTGACCATTTTTGGAACTCTTTACTCCTTCTTGTAGTACACATTTTCATCTGGTATCATTTTCCTTGTTCCAGAAGAACTTGCTTTAATATTTCCTCTAGTGCAAGCCTACAAGAAACAAGTCCCTGGAGGTTTTGTGTGTTTGACTATGTCCTTATTTCACTCTACTTTTTAAAAAACATTTTTACAGAATATAGAATTCTAGGTTGACTTTTTTCCTTTTAGGACTTTAAAAATTGATTATTGTCTTCTGTCTTGCATAGTTCCTGATAAAACGTCAGTGGTTATCTTTATTGTTGTTACTATGTTTAATGTTTCATATTTCATTGGCTGCTTTTAAGATTTTCTTCTTTGTCACCAATTTTCAGCAATTTGACTACGATGTGCCTTGTTGTATTTTGCTTTGTGTTAATGCTTCTTGGGGTTTGTTGAGCTTCTTAGATCAGTGAGTTTATAATTCTCACCAAAGTTGGAAAATGTTTAACCATCATTTCTTAAAAAAAAATTTACCACAGTCTATCTCCTCATCTTCTGGTCCTGCAATTACACATAAAAGATGTATTGATATTGTCCATGGGTCACTAAGGCTTTAAGTCTTTTTCAGCCTTTTTTGTCATACAATTTGGATAGTTTCAATTGCCCATCTGCATGTTAAATGTTTTCTCCTGCAGTGTTTAATCTAGTTAAATTTTCAATTCATGTATTATGTTTTCAATTCTAGAATTTCCATTTGGTGTTTTTATATACATTCCAATTCTCTATTGAGATTTCCTATGGGTTTCCTCTTTATTTTCATGTTTTCCCTTAAATCCTTAAACAATTTTATAATAACTGTTTTAAAGACTTGTCTTCTCATTCTATCATCTCTCGTTATTTTTTAATGCATCTTTCTTGAATGATTTTAATACTGATCAGGAGTCACAATTTTCGCAAATGTCTAGGAATTTTTGAGTAGTCATTGGATGTTATGGATGCTACATTGTTGAGTGACTGGATTTTTTGTATTTATTAATAGGGCATTGAGTTTTGTTCCGGCAGGCTATTAATTTAGTTGCACATCAGTTTGATCCTTTCAAGGCTTGTATTTTAACTTTCTTAGTGAGAGTCTAGCATAGATTTTACTTTGAGGCTATATTAGCTCTACTCTTTAGGTGTGGTTTTTTTGTGGACTCTACTAAATGCTTCGAGTTTTCAGTGATGACTTTTCATTCGGGTCAGAGTAAGCCTGATTTGAACTTGAACATCATCCAGCCTTGTGTGAGCTCCATAAATTTTTCATTTCACCACTCTCTGGTGATTTATGTTTTCACCCAGCAGCTGGCTTTTTGCCTGGACTCATGGGGTCTCACTCTGTGCACACACAGGTAAGTATTCAGGCAAAGACTCAACAGGTTCCCGTATGCAGAATTCTAGAGCTGCTTCTTAGTACAGCTCCTTTATCCTCAGTACCCTACCCCGAAAATTCTAACCGCCTTTGTAGCCTGGAACTCCAATCTCTCTCTCTATGCCGGTGAAAGTACCAGGCTCTATTTGACCCCATCTCTAGGAAGTTCCTCCAGACAGAAAACCAGAAGATCATGGTGCTCAGCTCATTTGTCTGCCTTCTCTCAGGAATTTCAGTCCCTCACTGTCTATTGCCCAACATCTTAAAATAGTTATATATTTTTGTCTAGTTTTCTAGCCATATAAGACATTGGTATTGTTGAGTACCAGTTATCCCCATAGGCCCAAAGCAGAAGTTCCTTGAATTCTGTTTTAAGAGGAATACAGGACACAGACCGTGCAGGGCCTGGTAAACCAAGTAAGAAGACTGGATTCCACTCTATGAACAAAAGGGAACCACAGAAGAATTCCAGGTAAGAAAGAGACATGAGATGATCTACATTTTCTAAATGTGACTCTGTTCATAAAGAATAGGTTGTAGAAGAGAAAGAATGGAAGCAACTGGATCAGTTAGAAGGTTCTTTCCATATTCCAGACAAGATATCACGGTGGCTTGGGCTTCCTAATAGCAGTGGTAATACAGAGAAGTGATGATAGTTGAGAAATATTTGGTGATAGTCTGGATATGAGGAGTAAGGCTGCAGTAACAAAATGCCATAGACTGGATGGCTTAAACAAGAGAAATGGAGTGTCTCGCAGTTCTGCAGGCAAGAAGTACAAAATCAACGTATCAGCAGGGCTGGTTTCTTTGGAGGGCTGTGAGGGAAGGATATGTTCCAGACCTTTCTCCTTGGCTTATAGATGGTCATCTTCTCCCTATGTGTCTTCACATTGTCTTCCCTATGTGTCTGTCTGTGTCCAAATTTCCCCTTTCTGTAAGAACACCAGTTATGGGATTAGGGTCCACCCTAATGACCTCATTTTAACCTGCTTACCTCTGTAAAGACCCTATCTCCAAAGAAGATCACATGCTGAGGTACTAGAGGTTAGGAATTCTACATATGAATTTAGGGGGACACAATTCAACCCATAACAATAGAAAAGTCTGGAAGAAAAGTTAAGGCACATAGCTAAAACTTTTCTAATTAATGACACATTTATAAGATCTTCAAATATATGCACAGAGATGGCAATATAAGTTTTACTCCTGGGTCTGCAGCATACACAGTGCACTATATGCATTAATATTCATCAAGATGTTAAAATTTTCTGGATGATTAAGTAGATGATTGTGTGATGTTTCTAAATTATAGTGCAGTATATACGTGTGTGTATTAGTAATTGACGCAAACATTATCTCTTGCTAACACTTGGTGCTTCTTGGTAACACTAGAACTCCAAAAACACGTTTTACAACTTATCTCAGTAAGAGGTTTGTGCTGGGAACTCCAGAGAACTGAAATTGCATAGTTGAGGTGGAGACGGGACAAATGAGGTCCTGAAAACAAAAGGAAACAATAACAAAATTTTATATGATAGTAAACAAGAAATTAGTTTCATGAGCAGAGTCTTGCCATAATGAAAATAGTTGTACAAACTCAAATAGGAAAAAAATCTTTCATGCTTGCTAGTGTTTAAAATACATAGGAATGAAGAACATCCAGGAAGAGAGACCACACTAGTAAAAATGTCACTAAGTGAAATGTCTCTCCTCATATTCAATGAGGTGGTGGTAGGACTTTGCGCTTAAAAAAATAAATAAATAAATAATAAAGTGATGATTACCCCTATAGATTTTTCTTATACCATGGGACTATAATATGAATATCCTGAAAGCAGAAAATAGTCTAATATGTTTTACACATGTTCTAATTTGTGAATAATAAATACAATACAATAATAACTTTGTGTAGTTAAAATGCCTCATAATCATCAGCTTGTTATTCATTGGGCCAGAAGTCTTATGAGATTTCCCAGTTTAGAGAAGAGAGAAGGAAGATAGCAAAGGATAAATTCATCCCTAAATCAAATGCAGAATCAGTCTCTAAAAGGCTAAGATGGAGCCTTAAGTTTGAGATTCTCCTTCTGGGATTCAGGTCACCCAGACATTCTTTCCCATTATACGTTTTCAAGCAATTTATATTCAGCATGCTTTTTTGGAAATTATCATGGTACTATATAGTGAGTTCTATATGCTTGCAAGTTCGTTTATTTATTCTGAGAACACTGAAGTGTTTGTGATTCCTTACTCAAAGATCCAGCTTCTTGGGGATAAGAAAGAAGATCCAGCTTGTGTTATACTTATTCCGTGAGTTTAAATTCTTTCTTCCCAAATTATTTGATGTTATATATGCTATTTCATTTGCTTCTCACAACTACCCTTGAAGGTAGGTGTTGTTGCTCTTATTTTATAGCTGAATACATTCAGAGATATTAAGTAATGTGCTCAAGAGAAATCAGATCTAACTAGTAGAGCTTAAATTAAACCAAGGTATTAGCTAGAATAAAGACAATGCTGCTAAGACAAAGGGACCCACTTCCCCTTTTCTCCCTCTCTACTCCCCAAATAGAACAAGTGTCTTAAAGAAAATCAAATCTATTTCTTCCATGTAACAATCTAGAGGTGTAAGGTTCGGGGCTAGCAGGATGGCTTGGATCCTCAAAACCTACATTGTAAGTCTTGGTTCAAGACTCCAGCTGTCTCCATTTCCCAGCCATCAGGTAGGGAAAAAGAGGAGGTGCTGGCAAATGCTTTACTTTTAATTTCTTTCTAGTGACTAGGACCTCACGCCTGATCATATTCCGAGAGTCAGAATCTAATCACACAGCCACACTTAGCTGTGAAGGGGAGCATTAAAGTTTCTAGCTGGGAGGCCATGCATTGGGGGGCAGAATATTATCAAAGTTAATGCAGAATACATTAAGTCAAAGGATTCAGAGAAACCCATAGAGCTCAGCAAGACAATGTGGGAAAAGAGAAATGATAACAAGGAGACTGAATAGTATCTACTTACAAAATGAGAGTGACATAAACCAAGAACTCAACTGAGAGTCTATTAAGTAAAAATAGGGTAAAGACTGTTCTACACATGAACCATTCCCAGTTACCTAGGTAACATGTCCCAGTTCTTGTGTTAATGATATTATATTCAGAACATTTTTATGCAAGTAGATTAATAGTAATCAGAAGAGGATTAGCATAAGGTCTAGTTAACTCCTGTTTGGGGAGAGATCTGGGGAAGGTTTTGAGAGTGGCTTTAGCGTCTGGCAAAGGATATGATAGATAACAAAGGAACTGTAGTTAAAGGATTTACACTAAGCCTGTGACCTTGTCACCTTCATGAGTTCTGCAGAACTCCCTCCCACTGAGTCAAGGTCAAAGTAGATGTAGATTTGCATTGCCTTCAAGGGTGTCATTACTGCATGGCACAAAGTCCTAGAGAGGGCACATTTAAGGGAGTCACATAAGCACTTTTGTTCCAAAGACAATAAAAATGATACCCTGCCAGGTAGATCATTATAGAGCATTTACGTACCTAAGTTGCTGATTGCAATTTAATATTAATCTGATGTTGAACACAGATAATGGAATCACCAATCTGGCTGACTCACAGCAGTCTTCCAGGAATAAATCAGTTTTATCCAGATCTGAAAGCGTGTGCCTAAAATATATGGCAACAAAGGAAACAGAGCTCCAAGAGGCATTGTGAGTGGGAATTTCAGAAACAAAGAAAATACACACTGGAAGTAACAGCATGTGTTCAAAGACATTATCTTAACTGCGGTCAGAGAGTGTATTCTGAAGCACAAAGGATATAGTAGAAATGAAGAGGAGATATTCGGTAAAGGAACTTACATTTTAGGTATAGAGTTGAGATTCAGTAGTTTATAGAGAATCTCAATAGGTTTTGACAGAAGTATTACTTGAAGCTGATGATTTTGGTAGCTGTTTGTGTTGTAGATTTAAATAAAAATGAACTTATCATTTATAACTGTAATTCAAATAACAAAAGTCCCTTCTACCTTCATGTCAATTTATCTTTCTTTGAAAGTCTCCATTTTCATCTTCAAGTTTCTTCAGTGATATTCACAGAGGTGATTTGCCTGCATTCTCACATTACCCATATCACCTACTCTGCTCTTCTGATAGCAGATCTACTCATTACCCACTTTTTCTTCCTGATATGCACTCTGTTTATCCAGTTAAGCCACATTTTACATTGGAAAGATTCTAGATTTTCAAATTCCTTCATTTCTTTACTTTCAGGAGTTCCTGAATAATCTCCCTCCCAGGAAAGCAGGTAAGTACTGTGCATCCAGTGGTAGGAATTAGAAAGAGAAAGTAAGTGGTAGGAGTGGGTAGATAAAGTAGTAGGTATTTAAACTGGTGTTAGCATGGTCCTTGCAATCTGTCAGGGAACAAATATATAGAAAGTATGTATCATGTATTTGGACCTAAATATTCTTCTCTTCCAAGAGTTTTAGAATAGATGTATCAGGCAGTGATGCTTAATTGCCTATCCAATATCTATTCTTCACTTTTTCATTAGTAGCAGAAACGTAGTATATCCAAGGTGGTAATATTGCTAGCTTTATTTGCAATGAAGGATAGCTTTGTGACTAAGTTCTGGCCAATGAGAAGGAAGCAAAAATTGTACCTTGGTCTTCTGGATGAGCTCCTTTAAAGGATAGTTGACAACTGGTACATGTCCAGTTTTGCCCTGCTCCCCTTCTTCTGGCTGGCTGGCAAGGTGATGTGATAATGGAATCCCAGCAGCCACCTTAAACTGTCAGGCAACCTCAGAAATGGAATCCACATACTGAAAAGATGAAATAGAAAGATAGAAGACTTTGGACCCTGATGAGTTGTCATGTCAATTCTGAACTATCTTCAGACTTCTTTTACTTGAGAACTCATTCTCTAGCTTGATCAAGTCACTTTTCAAGGTTACTCCTAAATGCAGTGAAACTTAACCCTAATTGATACAATCAAGTTAAATTCTTTTCATTTTATGATCATAGGGAGTAAAGTAGGGGGCCAATAATATTAACAAAGCCAGTAATAATGACTTCAGAGTTTAACAAAGCCCATATTATAACTTGTAATATTTTCTAGACCTTATTTGTGTGGTATATTGTCACGATTACTCAGCACTAATTTTATCTTCTTCAGTTTCCTTAGAAGGAAAATTCTCACTCTTCAGAGGTATTAATACATATCTGCTTTTAAGCACTGCTACACAAATAAAAGATAGAAATGGGAAAGGAAAATGTTCAAAAAATATTTTTGCATTGAGAAAAAATATTTCACTTTCTTTATTTTGTTATTATTATTGTTATGGAGATAGGGTTATTCACTGTTCTGTTTGGGGAACATTTGAACAACTAACCTTACCAGGTTAAAAAAATAACATAAAATTAAAATTTCTTAATAAAATTTTTTTACTCAAAAAATATAATTCTGAAGGAGTTATATCATTTTCTTTACAGGAACATATCCACAATGCAGTGATCACAGTATTCGTCAATATTTTGTGACAAAAGAATCCACGTTGGTTCTCATTGTCCAAATATGACCTTCTCATCTCAAACATCTTTTGGTCCTCAAAGTAAAAACTGAAATAATGTGACATTGTTATATCCAGAAACTGAAAATACCTGTAGCAGTTACAGGAGAGAGGGAAAAAAATAAAAAACCATGTGATCTCCAGTGGCATATGTTTTGAATTGTAGCACATGAATTAAATGTTTGCAAACTATTTTAAATAAGTAAAAGACATCAGGGAATGAAACGACATAATATACACCGTAAAACCATATATATCCTAAGGCTGAAGTGCTTTTAGTTTTCCTCTTTGGAACCATAGCAGACTATTTGATATAGGAGGTGAGTTTTTTACCATTGGGTTTTTTTCCTTGCTAAGTCCTAACAAGTGGTTTATTTTCTAGAGTGTACATCCTCTTTCTCACCACAAGAGTCACAATCAGTGTATTTCAACAGCTTGAAGAAATTACCTTCTCTCCCGTATTCAATTCAAAATCCTCCTCTTTCTTCTTTCTTCCCCTTTCCTATTTAGAGTCATGTGTTATAAAATTGCCGACTGCTAATGAGGGATAAGCATCTTGCCAGCCTTTTTAGGTCTAAAAGTTGGTTAAAGTCACTTCAGTTTAAATTGTTCCACACATCATCATCAGCCCCATCCAGGACGGTGGGTCCTGACAGCTTCTCTCCTGCAAGCTTAACCTCTGTGCCACTGGGCCAGCCCCTACTATCTCTTTTTTTTAATGTTTAATATTTGAGACAATAAAAGTTATAAATTTGAAAATATACTTTCTTACCTATCAAACTGACAAAGATTTTCAAAATGTATACTAGACTAGGTCCATGACATTGTAGTAAATTTGATATTCTTAAACATGTCTGTGGAGAATATAATTGCTTCAATTTTCCTGGGGAGCAATTTAACAATATTTATGAAGACCTTCAAGATTATTTATCTAAATCAATCCAGTAATATGCACCAAAGTCATAAAGGTTAAATACATATTTTTTAGACCAGAAAAAGTATTAAAAGCTGCCTACTATTTCTGGTAGAGAAGGAGATAAATGAATGATAGTACAACCACATATTTTAATATTATGTAGTCATGAAGAATCATTTTTCTGAAGGTAGGTTCTTATATTACAATTTTTCTAAGTGAAAAATGCAAGACACAAAGCTGAATATAATTACGGCCCAAATGGCTTTTTACATCATCTGCGAAAGTAGCCACAATAAATGACTTTCCTATAGGCTACTCGTGACTAGGCTCCTCATATCTGACTTTCATTGGCCATAAGACTTGCTTTGGCCAATTAGGCCTTAGCTAATGTGAAGCAAGCTGAATCTTAAAAAGTGTTCCATGTGGGAATTTGCCCTCATGCTGCTGTCTGGAACCCTGAGACCACCAGATAAAGAAGCCTCGGATAACCTACAGGGAAGTAGGAGGCAGTAGGAAAGAGGGATAAGCCATCCCAGCAGAGGCCGCCTAGACCAACCAGCCAGCCAACTTGCAGACATCTGAGCAAAGTTACCCAAGATAAGTCACCATGAGCCTAACTGCCAGCTGACGACTTCAGCGCAAAACAGAAATGCAGCCAACCAACCCACAGAATTATGAACTAAAGAAAATGATTGTTTTGGTTTTTTTAAGCTAGTAGATTTTGGGTTTGGTTTGTTACAAAGCAAAACCTCACAACCAGATGCACTCACAACTAATATAAAACTATGTGGCGCGGTTGGGGGAGGGCTTTGGGAGGAAGAAGGAGGAAAAAAAAAGATCGGCAACAGATAGTAGCTCAGGTCCCAATCTATAAAAAAAAAACCAAAGCAAAAACTAATACAGATAGTAAGATGATTACAGATTTTGATCTTTTCCTTTAAAGTCTTTTAAGTTTTCTAAATGCAGTAAAATCAGTGTGAGCTTATTTTATAACCAGAAGATAATTTTATTTTATTATGAGAAGAAAAATAGATACAAAACAGAAGGAATAAAAATAACTGAAGAAAAATGAGAGAAAACGAGTTATATTCCTCATGTGTACCCTTCAGTTCTCAGCTTTCCCTGTAGAAACAGTTGAACAGTATCATCTCTGGGAATGCTTTTTATGAAACCGTTGTTCATATCTTTTCCCTTTGGTTGCATTTCAGTGACTCTGGTTTTATCACAGTTCATCTCTGTGGTTTTGGCGTCTTTCCACAATGACTATTGCTTTTTAATTACTAGTTCCAAAGCATGTAGTCAGTAAGTCACAAATTACAAGTCATCATTGAAAAGTCTCATTACAATAATCATTAGTCAGGAAAAGACTAACCTATTATTATTTTCTCCTTTAGCAAACACATACCTTTCCATCATACTAGTATTTAATTATAGAATATTTTCAAGAAAACACCATCAGGAAATCAACTATTATGTCATTTTTATCATTTATCATATGCTTAATGTAAATTTTATAGGAGTTGAATTTAACTCATGGTTACAGCCAGATATTTACTAATCTGGAATATGTCCTGTATGATACGTATGTTAAAAGAAAACCTACTGTCTTTTGATAAGGGTAAGTGGATAGAAAAAATTTAACTTAAAGAAAAAAACTTTACTGTTTAGAGAACTGAATGTTTATTTGGTAGAAACAATTCAACGTCACCAATAAATTCAATATTTATTTGGTAGATACAATTCAATAAAATATCAAAAGATGGTTGGTAAATGGCCATGCATAGTCTTAGGAGATTAATCTATATTCTAAGTGAGAGAGGAGGAGAAAAAGGAGGGGAAATACAGGAACAAAAGAATCATTAAGATGCTGAGTACAGCGGTTAATTTTACGTATCAGCTTTAGTGGGCCACGTGTGCCCAGAGTAAACATGCTTCTCGGTGTTTCTGGATGATATTAGCACTTGAATCCGTGGACTAAATAAAGCAGATGGCCCTCCCCAATGTCCTTGGGCATCATCCAACCTGCTGAGGACCTGAATAGAACAGAAGGTGGAGGAAGGAATAATTTGTCCCTTTTCCTGCCTCACTGGTTGAGCTGGGACATCTCATCTTCCCCTGCCCTTGGACTGCCTTGGACATCATTGGCTTCCCTGGCTCTTGGGCCTCTGGACTCAGACTGAATTATACATCAGTTTTCCCGGGGCTCCAGCTTGCAGAGGGCAGATCATGGGACTTGTCAGCCTCCATAATTGCGTGAGTCAATTCCTCATAATAAATCTCCGTTTATATATATTTCTCTATCCTATTTGGTTTTGTTTCCCTGGAGAACCCTAATACAGTGAGATCCTGTATATTGCTCTGTGCTCTCTTCCTGTGGACTTCCCCCTAGATATACACATTGCTCACCTCCACTGCCCATCTCACACCCTCTACCTTCGAATATAAAACTTTACTGAGTCTCCTGAAACTAACCAGGGCTTGTTATGAGAGAATTGAGGTGGCAGACCCAGATGCAGAAGCCAGATAGACAAGTAACCTCTGCACTGCACTCCACTGTGTGACAATCCATCTGCAGGGTGCCCAATGAGCTAACCACAGGTGCTAGCACAGACAACCTAAAACCCAGCCAAGTCCCCAGGCTAGGCACTTCTTTGCCTCAGGGACACAGTGGAATCAGCTCACTAAGTCTGTCTCCTCCCCTGCCTCATCTCTCCAAAGAGAGAAAAGGAAAAAATAGAACCGAGAAAAATCTCTGGGGAGGAGGGGACCAGAGGCAAAGTTTGGAAGTAGAAGAATTTGCTTTGGGCACTTGTTCTTCCTGTACCTCACTCAGTGACATGCCCTCTGCCCTACACACTCCCCCGGTCCACATCCCTGCCCCCATAGCAGAGTGACTTCTTGTTCTACTCTCACCTTCCTTCTCCATCCACAACTGTCAGATATCTTGACCCTTTAGTGCTTAGTGCCTGCAAAATGATTTGCTTACATTAGATTTCATGTCATTAAATAACTGTAGGAACTTTGAGTTGGCCAACTTGACTTCACCTGAATCTGCTCTTTAAGGATGCTCAGGCTGCATCGTTTGTTAATCATACAATATAGCTACTTGGTCAGAACTTGAAAAGTCCTTGGGAACTTGGCGTCAAAAAGTGCTAATGGGAATATTGCAATCATGTGGCTATCTGGAATGATGATACATGAATTTCTTAACCTCTGATAGAATCAGGGCATACAGTCCTGCCCAAAGGGAAAACATGGCTATTGTGTATGTTCTCTTCTCAACAGCATGGGCAGGCTACTTAATAGCTCCTTAACCATTTTTAAGAGATAGGGTTAGCTCTGCTCTCCCAGACCACTGGGAAGGAAGCCATCTTCTTTGTGCAGAATGATTTTTCACGTGTTGTTTACTCCCCAGTCTCACCCTAAGCCCCGCTGAACTGTTCCTTCAGCACCCAGGAGAACATGTTGCTCACGCACAGCCCTTCTCCGCTCAAGTTTGCATTGCCTTGCAAAGTCCAATTTTCTCTAACTGCATCATGCCACGCACTATAAATCACATTTGCATCCGATTTAAAACATAAACCACAATAGACACTGAAGAACAAAAGGAACCACCAGCCCAGCTTTTTTGACAAAACTCCCACACATTGATAATTGGAAGCACATAAATCTACACAGACAGGGTCTGAAACTCCTGCCATGCCTTACGCTGTGTGTCTCACATCTCATCTACTTTCAATGCTGCCACCAAATCTCCTGGAAAAGTATGAAGGGCAAGAAAAGACTAACAAACACTTCCTGGGGAGCAATAGAAATGAAAACAAATAACATGGATTGCACAAACTGTGCTTCTGGAGTCTTCATTTGACCATCATTAAGACCTGTCTGGTTCTTTGATGCCATAGAAATCCCATCGTTCAAATTCAATACTTAAGTTAGTTCTAAATCAACAGTTAGTTACTAACAGGTTAAGGTACATGTTTGGGTAAATCAGGCTCATTTAAGAAGTCCAAATTATTTTCAGAACTATGAAAAATGATTTTGCCCCCAGCTTATATAAACAGCTCCCATGAACAGTGTGGGGTTTTCTGTATGTGTTTAATTATCCATCAAAATTCCATAGTTCTAAACTAGACCAAATTCCTTTACAATATGGTTCCTAAATTTAATTACCATTTAAGGTGCAAATCTAATGGAAAGTGAAAGGCCTTTCATTATGATGCAAAGCAGCTGATTCTGATTTGCTGCTGGAAACTATTTTGTCTGTTCTGCACACATAGGTGTATTAGACAGCCAATGGACTCTACTTCAAGATGACGGAAATAGCCCCTTAATAACTAGAGAAAACTAACATTGTCTCCCTTTAAAAATCAATAAGGCAGCAGACCTTATTGCTGCAGATCGTCATTCTCCAGGGAACAAGACAAATATTATTAACACAGGCGAACTTCAAGTCCGAATTGTCAGAAATGGCTTAAACGGATAATGGTTTGATACAAGAGGTTGTATGCGTATGTGGCTTGAAGTCGCCTGGCAGCAAAAGTACGATTTTAATTAGATTATCAGAGAGCTATTTGTTAAATTTTGGAATGCTGATAAATTTTTTAAAGGCCTTCTAATCTGGAGATAATTATCTTCAATCATTAAACTTGTTCTTAATTAAGAATATGAAAATGAATCTGTTAAGCCTTCAGCAAAATAGTAAGCCCAATAAAACGCTGAAAATAACGCTGCCAAGCTACCAGGAAACTCAAATAGCTACTCTCCTAGAATCTGTACAACTGGTGGAAATTAAACTACTTCTCAAAAAGAGACCAATGCATCTTGAATGAATTCCATCCTTTGGCAAGTTTTTGAGTTCTGCTTCAGAAAAATCAAAAGAAAGATTTATATTCTGATAAATCTTTGAAAAGTGCCTATGGAACAGAACATTTTTATGCTTCAAAGTGACAGAGGTGATAAAGACAAAAAGGATAATGTTGATTTAACTCCTCAGCATAGATTCTAGATATTTGAGAAACTGGTTTCAAAGAAAACAATTATGGCCAAATATGACGTAGGTGCAAGACTCATAAGCGCCAACATTGTACGTGGTTGGCGAGGGTGAGACATTCTGCTTGTAACTTTTCCTCTGTCAGCTCTAACCTTAACTAGCTAGGAACTCAGTCAGGTAGACCATTGAAGGTGGATGTTTCCATTGTTTCAAAAGCAAAAGATGGCAATGTTGAACATTGTTAAATGGTAATGACCACTTAAGATTTTCTTTATTACATACACAATGCTTCTTTTTCTGGTATCTTGATAAAAATTATTGCTGTTGGCCTAACAGTCACTATCACAGGTAAAAGGCAGGTGTTACTAATTATTGTATTACATAGTAAGAGAAACCAGGTATAGAAAGAATTTTTGACTTTTCCAAAATTTCCTAGTAAGTTTAGTGGTAAAATTTAATGAAAGCCACATTCTGCCAATATCTAAACTAATCTCTGTTTGGAACTAGTGGATGCTGTTTTAACCCAGACCATTAGACTATTTAGAAAGTTGCTAAAGTTATTTGCTGCCAAAAATTTCACAAAGACTCAGGCGTGGAATGGCCTAGGCACACATTTATTCTATAAGTTATTGAGCATCCTGCTATGTGCCAGGCATTGTGTTAAGCACCAGAAATACAATAGAGGACATGGAAAAAAAATAATACTTGTGCTCTTGAAGTTTCATTTTAGTGTAGGAGATGGACAAATAAAGCAGCCAATAAATAATTCCGAATTGTTCTATTATGGAAGGGACTGAATCTCAACCAGGGCAATAACAATGTCTCCCTAGGAGGCATCAGGGGTTGTCAAACGCCTTGAGGGACTATTGGCATTTAGTGTTGGGGCCAAGGTTGTTACAAATCTTGTAATATAGGGGTGCAGGGGTAGAAGTCCCACAAAACAAAGATCTGTCCTCTAAAGTACCCATAGTGCTCCACTGAGAAATGCCTGGTTTTATCATCTAACATGGTCAACACCACAGTTAAACATTCCTACTATGAGAAGATTATTGTCCTGGGTTATATAAAGGAAACAAGAAAAACAAGTGATACCTTCTGCCCCCAATGGATTTGCTCTATGAGCTAAATTATACAGACATGCAACAACTGCAAAAGAGGGCCAGTCAACAAATGCAGAGCTGGGCCACATTAATGAAGCACATGCTAGTATAGAAGTTAACTACTGGACGAGGTTTTGAGAAGAGGGAAAAATTAAGCCAAAGTTTAAAAGAGGGCATGCCTTGGCATATAGGAGGAAAGAGAGCTTTCCTAAGCAAAGGAAGAGACATCAAGTCTAGCCCCTTAGGTTGTTAACCAAACGAGAGTGTGGCAACTATCTGTAAATACAAACTAAATCTAACACAACACACAAGCACTGGGTTTTCTTGGATATACATTCCCTTAATCTTATACCTGAACTTTTCCATATATTAAGGTGACCTCTATTTCCAAAGCACCTGATGTCATTTCTATTGTTCTTAATATGCCATTTTCCCTCATTTTTAAATGTTCTGCAGTTGCCTTTGATTCTGCTTGTTTAAGGCCATAAAGGCAGTTAATAGACTTTATTAACTTTCATATAAATGATCCCCAGGCAGGTTCATATACATACCCTCCACAATAGATTTCATTTGCAAATGACCACAGGAGACAAGTTCTTTTACAGTCATTAAAATTCTTGGGCAATCTAAAAAACAAACATCAAATTGTTTTCTTTTTTTCTTTTCCAAGGGCTGACAGTAAAATAAAAAATCATTGATGCTGGAAGAGCATTATTCAGACACAAAAAGCATTTTTGTAAAATGTTACAAGTCTCTCTCCCTTCCTTTCATGGTAAAATTCTCAGAGCTTTTACATTGAGTCTTTCCTGTGGTTACCCAGTGAAATCCTCTACTGGAGAGGCTATGCCACATTTCAGTTCACACAATAGGACATGAAGCACTGGCCCAAAGAATGGGGTTTGGAAGTCCCCCATTATGTGGTCAATCAACGGTTTATGGAAGGAGGATTCAAAGGTATTTAAATTACATCTAACACAGATGCTTTACACCACTAAGATTGCTTAGAAAGCCACACATGCAAAAAAAGATATGTTTGTTACAAACCAGTTTAGAAGTTGATCTGAAAATAATGATACTATACTAAGATTCCTATGTAAACGTTTATTTAAGTTTTATAAGGAACTAAGCCAAAATGTTTGTGCTTTTCCATTGGAGGATGGTCAGGTTCTCTAGGATTTGCAGGGATTTTTTACAACTTTTAATTATTTTTTGAAGGGAAATTCGTATCTAGAATAACAGAAAAGTGAATGAACTTTAAAGAACATATTAAATATTTCCTGGAAGCATGCTGATGTGAAAAATTAGAAAACCTAAGGAAGTGGAGGCAAGATGGGCTTTTAAAATATAGCCATTCAGTCACTGGCTTGCTGCCAACTCAAAACCTGGAAAAACATCTTGAAACCTTTAAATACCATAATTTTCAGCTGTAAGGAATTCTCTCTGTGTTATCAATGTGCTGGGGGGCAAAAAAAGTATTCTTTTATAGATTTCCAGATCCAAGGTTAAAATGTATTTTAGGAGATGTTTGTTTGAAAGTATTTTGCTGCTTTCCTATATAGTCAATTTCAAGTAAGATGAGGTCAAATGGAGTTCAGATGAGATCGTACCAGTAAATCTTGTGAATGGAGCAAACCCACAACTTCTCCCTCAATGTGACAAAACATCATTACACAAGAGCTATATTTCACAAATAGTTTATTAATTTCATTTCAATTGTAAGTATTTAAGTATCTCAATTATCTACTAACCAAATTACAAAACTATTGAATTTCAAAATGCTTTCAATTTAAAGAATTTAAACTCTGCATTGTTTCCATAGCCAAGTGGATTTTTGGTCCCTATATAAGAGAAAGGATGTCATAAATATCGAAAACCTTCTTGAATATATTTATTCTGCAGGGACAATTTATTCAGCTTAAAGTGATGCCAAGATAGGGTTTTGTTTAGCCAGGCATTTATAAAATCAAAATCCCCTTGCTTTTTTTAAAATCCTAAATAATTCTTGGCCCATTCCCTTCATTGTGGCTTAACTCATAAATTAATAATAATTGCAACTATAGCACGCACTTGTACGATAGGTAGCAGCTAGTAACAGATTCCAGGATAAGGATCTCAGGCCAAAATGGCTTAAAGATGAACAGGAACCACGGCAAATAATGGGCATGATGGAGGGCTGGATTGAGAGAAGTGTTCCAATGGTAGAGCTGGACATGTGAAACCAGGTGAGCAGTACAGAGGGAAGGGGCATCAGTACCAAGTAGACAAGAGATATTCATTTGGGATGACCAGAGACAAACTCATCAAACCAAAAAGGATGCCAGGAGGTCTCAACACCAAGAACAAAGTTAGCAGTGTAGAGTCCGAGGAACTAACAACCTGGAAACCACCCCTCACGCATCCTGTGCTACAAGCTGGCAAATCCCATTGGTTCTGCCTTCAGAATATATTCAGAATCTGGCCACTAATTACCACATTCACTCTGGTCTAAGCCTCTATCATTTCTTGCCTGGATTTTTAACCTTATCCCCTACAGTGTAATCTCAACACAGAAGCTAGAAGTGTCCTTTTAAAATGCAAGTCAGCCCAAGTCATTCTTCTGTTCAGAACTCTGCATTGGTACCCCATCTCACTCAGAATAAAGTCCAAAATCCTTATTGTAGCTGATAAGGCCCTATGCAATTGCTCCCCTTCCCCAGTAGCTCTCTGAATTTATCTGCTTCTTCACTGTCCTCTGATCACTTCATTCCAGACACTGGCCTCCTGGCTGTTTCTAGCATGCTCCCACATTAGTCTTTTTTCCAGCTGTCTGTTCTGCTTGCAATATTCTTTCCTCAGATAACTCCTTGACTAACCCCTCACCTCTTTAAAGTCTACTCAAAATTTACCTTCTCAATGAGTTCTATTTAATACTAAAAACTTCTTCCCCTCTCTGACACAGGCTCCTAATTCTCTTTACCTCTTCTAATTTTAATTCTGTCCATAGCACTTACATTCTACTATGCATTACAACTAGCTTATCAATCACATTAATTGCTCATTTTCTATCTCTCCTGACCAGAATGCAAGCATGGCAATGACAGGAGTCTTTGTTTTCATTAACTGATATATCCCAAGCACCTAGAACCATGTCTAGCCAGAAAAGCTCAATAATCATTTGTTCAGTAAATAAAAGTACCCACCATCACATAATAATTTTTTGCATAGAAATTTTTAAAGTCATTGATTAGCTCAACATTTTCACAAGGTTTTGTAATTATTCATCACAAAAAACTCTCCCCAATTTGGTATAGTATATAAGATCCTAGGTAAAAGAGTATTCCTGTCAAAAAATCCATCTAGCTTCTGAGTCTATGCCTTCCCAGGCTTGTTTTACTGAGTCATACTCATTGTCTCTTTGGAAATTCTTATTAAACATTTGTAATGGTTACAACTTACATTTGTCTGGCAATTTACGGCTTTGAAATACACTTTTATGCAGAAGAACTCATCTGTTTCAATAAAAAATTAATATTACCAAAAGATTTGAGTTTCTTGGTTTAAACAAAATGTATATTATATTTGAATTACATTTTTCGAGATTACAAACATATAAGACTTATTATCCATCAATTCACGGTTATTTAGAGAATGTGACATGGTTCCAGTTGCCCACACTCAACATATGCTTCTATTTATATTATTTTGTAAAATATTTGTAGGATTAAATCACCGGGGCAAATAATAGCATAGCTATAAGTAGTTTAATTTTCTCTGCTCAACTGAAAAATAAGTAACGTTCAATCTTAGCACTAAGACTACTGTTTCTAAATTCTTCTTTTACACTTTTGATTAAAAATCACATGTGTGTGGTTGTACATATTCCTAAGTCAAACATCTCATCACAAATGCACACCTAATTAAATTTCCATCTTAAAAAAAGATAAACTGGGTAAGAGCTACAACTGACAATGTATGTATACCATAAGGAAAATATGAATTACTAAATGAACCTTTGATGAAAAGTAAATTCCTCCCCTCCAGGTAAATATAAACTCTTAAACAACTTCTAAATAAACATACGGGCAGTAACAGGAGCTGATGAAGTTACAAATGAAGCTACACATGCTCTCTTTTCTATCTTTGGTTAGATCTCTCCATTAGGCAGCTGTCTAGCTTCAATCATTTGCCCTCAATAGATTTAGGAAGCTATAACTGTTGCAGATAACCATAAAAGACATCCCTGTTAAGATACTTTTTTGTTTTCCATTTGCGCAACAAATAAAAGACTCATGGTGAAAAATCACAATTTATTATGTTTTCTAAAATCTATTATGCTCTGAAGATTATAACTTTTTTTTCATTGAAAATAAAAGCCTGAAAGGGGAAATACAGAGGGCTGAAAAGCACTTGGACAAACTTTCTATCTAACTAATAGTCAAAGAAAGGCAAATAAAAACAGGATACCATTTTTCATCAATTACGTGGTAATACCCAAGGCTAATCAGACAGGAAAATTTTAGGTTTCTGGTAGAAATCTAAATTGGTATGACCTTTATAGTAAGCTAATTTGCAAATTAATCCAAGGGCATCATAAATATGTGTATATTTCCAATTTTGGGGACTAATCCTGAAAAATAATCTGGAATGCAGCAAAAAATATATATATTTTCTCGAGATGTTTATTACAACATTGATTGGAGTGTCAAAATTATCAGCAAACTACTGTCCAATAATTGATTACTTAAGTATACTAAGGTATAAGGTATATATATGGAATGTTATAAGGCCATTTAGCTTAAGGTTTATAGAGTTTTACATAACTTGAGAAAGGTAGGACTTCCGAGAAAGATAGTCACAAACTAAGGCTTATAACACCACCTAACAGAAATTGACAATCAAAACATGAAAAATTTAAGGGAAAGAATAAAAAGAAAAACAACTTCACCACCAGGGATACTGAAGAATGATGCCAATCACATATCTTAACCTTTGAGTGATTTGTTTTCCATATCTAGCACAAGTTTAACCAAATTGACATTCTCAAGAGTATAATGTAGTATTACAAAAAATATGTGAAGGGAAATGTGAAATGCGCTGAATCTCATTAACATGCCCCAATTTAGAGAGAGAAAGGATGAAGCCTGGGTGAATAACAACAGAAACCACAAAGCATATTTGGAAGAGAAAGTGAGGAATCAAAATGCCTTGGATTTCTTTGACCCAGCTTCTGAATAACTGTTTCAGCTCCTCCTACAGGAAAGAAACTCAACCCCTAATCTGACAATGTGTTGTCTAGAGGTCAGGGAAAAGATGAAGAGACACAAAACAGTCTATTTAGACCCACTGACACATTTGATACCAACAATATCAAGAGTAGATCCAAGAGAAAAAGTATCTGTGTCTCGCCACCTGAAACCAGGATGGTGGTGGGCTTTTCCCTAACTAGAGTTTATAGTACCATGACAAACTCATCCCAAAAAAGGGGAGCAATCATAAATCACTAACAAACACATCACCATCTCCTTAAGCCATTGCTCAGCAAAATTCCTTGAAGTTAGTGGAGTCTATCCATACTGCAGTGATTTCAACAATTAAAAAGATCAATTGTACAAAAACAAAGATCCCTGGAGTACCGCTATGATGCACACAGTTCAGGCAGATTAATGACCATACTGATCAATTTAAAACTTTGCCACCAGCCCTCCAGGGCAAGTTCTAAGGGGAGAGATGTAAGAGTACCCACAAGCAGGGCTGGGTACCTTATTCACAGTGCAAAATGAAAATGTGGACCCCAAATAGCCAAAGCAATCCTGAGAAAAAAGAACAAAGCTGGAGGCATCACAATCCCTGACTTTAAAATATACTACAAAGCTATAGTAATTAAAACAGCATGGCACTGGTGCAAGAACAGATACACAGATCAATGGAATAGAATTGAAAGCCCAGAAATAAAACCACACATCTATGGACAGCTAATCTTTGAGAGAGGAGCCAAGAACATACACTGGAGAAAGGAAAGTCTCTTCAATAAATGGAGTTGGGAAAACTGTACAGCCACATGCAAAAGATTGAAAGTAGACAATTATCTTACATCATACACAAAAATTAACTCAAAATGGACTAAAGAATGGAAGACCTGAAACCATTAAACTCGTAAAAGAAAATACAGGCATATGCTCTTTGACACTGGTCTTAGCAGCATCTTTTCAAATACCATGTCTACCTAGGCAAGGGAAACAAAAGAAAAACTAAGTAAATGGTATTACATCAGACTGAAAAGCTTCAAGAAGGCAAAGGAAATCATGAACAAGACAACCTGCCAACTGGGAGAAAATATTTGCAAATCATATATCTGACAAGAGGTTAATTTCCAAAATATATAAAGAATTTATACAACTGAACAATTTTACCCATGTCCCTCATAGTACCTAGCCCCATATTTTTCCCCTAGGATAAAATCTTCTAAACAGATCTCCAAATAAAAGAGAATACACAAGAGACTCAATGTGTTTTAAGATTTAGAAATAGTATATCTTCCATGCAAATGGCAAAGAAAAGAAAGAGGGGGTAGCAATACTTATATCAGACAAAATAGACTTTAAATCAAAAACTGTAATAAGAGACAAAGATGGGCACTACATAATGATAAAGGGAACAATCCAACAAGAAAATATAACACTTGTAAATATCTATGCACCCAACATAGGAGCATCTAAATACATAAAGCAATTATTAGCAGACGTAAGAGGAGAAATAGACAGTAACACAATAATAGTAGGGGACTTTAACACTCCACTTACACCAATGGATAGATCATCCAAACAGAAGATCAATAAGGAAACACTCCCCTTAAAGGACATGTTAGAACAGATGGACTTAGTAGATATATACAGAACATCCCATCCAAAAACCACAGAATACACATTCTTTTCACATGCCCATGGAACATTCTCCAGGATTGATCACATATTAGGCCACAAAACAAGTCTCAATAAATTTAAGAAGATCGAAATAATACCATGCATCTTTTCTGACCACAAAGGTATGAAACTGGAAATCAACTACAGAAAGAAAACCAGAAAAGCCACAAAAATGTGGAGATTGAACAAAATGCTACTGAACAATGATTGGGTCAATGAAGCAATCAAAAAAGAAATAAAAACATTCCTGGAGACAAATGAAAATGAAAACACGAAATGCCAAAATCTGTGGGATACAGCAAAAGCAGTTCTACGAGGGAAGTTTATAGCAATTCAGGCCTACCTCAACAAAGAAGAAAAATCCCAAATAGACAATCTAAAAGTGCACCTAAAGGTACTGGAAAAAGAACAACAAACAAAGCCCAAAATCAGCAGAAGGAAGGAAATAATAAAAATCAGAGCAGAAATAAATGAAATAGAGACTAAAAAAATGATAGAAAAACTTAATAAAACCAAGAGCTGGTTCTTTGAAAAGATAAACAAAATTGACAAACCCTTAGCTAGACTCACCAAGAAAAAAAGAGAGAAGCCTCAAATAAATAAAATCAGAAACAAAAGAGGAGAGATTACAACGGACACCTCAGAAATACAAAAGATAATAAGAGAATACTATGAAAAGCTATACGCCAACAAATTGGATAATCTAGAAGAAATGGATAAATTCTTAGAAACATACAACTTTCCAAAACTGGACCAAGAAGATGTAGAAAATTTGAATAGACTGATCACCAGTAAGGAGATCGAAACAGCAATTAAAAACCTCCCAAAAAATAAAAGTCCAGGACCAGATGGCTTCCCTGGTGAATTCTACCAAAAATTCAAAGAAGACTTAATACCTATCCTTCTCAAATTCTTGCAAAAAATTGAAGAGGAGGGGAGGCTTCCTAACTCCTTCTATGAAGCAAACATTATCCTGATACCAAAACCAGACAAGGATAACACAAAAAAAGAAAATTACAGGCCAATATCACTGATGAACATCGATGCTAAAATCCTCAACAAAATACT
This sequence comes from Equus przewalskii, assembly GCF_037783145.1. Taxonomy (NCBI): domain Eukaryota; kingdom Metazoa; phylum Chordata; class Mammalia; order Perissodactyla; family Equidae; genus Equus; species Equus przewalskii. Next base: position 22,590,734 of record NC_091850.1, read on the forward strand.
AGCAAATCGAATACAACAATACATTAAAAAGATCATACATCATGATCAAGTGGGTTTCATTCCGGGGATGCAGGATGGTTCAACATCCACAAATCAATCAACGTGATACACCACATTAACAAAATGCAGAATAAAAATCACATGATCATCTCAATAGATGCAGAGAAAGCATTTGACAAGATACAGCATTCACTTATGATAAAAACTCTAAATAAAATGGGTATAGAAGGAAAATGCCTCAACATAATAAAGGCCATATATGACAAACCCACAGCAAATATCATTCTCAATGGAGAAAAACTGAAAGCTATCCCTCTAAGAACAGGAACCAGACAAGGATGCCCACTGTCACTGCTCTTATTTAACATAGTATTGGAAGTCCTAGCCGGAGCAATCAGGCAAGAAAAAGAAATAAAAGGGATCCACATTGCAAAAGAAGAAGTGAAACTGTCACTCTTTGCAGACGACATGATTTTATAGCTAGAAAACCCTAAAGAGTCCACTAAAAAACTTTTAGAAATAATAAAGGAATACAGTCAAGTTGCAGGATACAAAATCAATGTACAAAAATCGGTTGCGTTTCTATACACTAACAACGAAGTAGCAGAAAGAGAAATTAAGAATACAATCCCATTTACAATTGCAACAAAAATAATAAAATACCGGGGCTGGCCCCATGGCCAAGTGGTTAAGTTCGTGCACTCCGCTGCAGGTAGCCCAGTGTTCGAATCCTGGGCGCGGACATGGCACTGCTCATCGAACCACACTGAGGCAGTGTCCCACATGCCACAACTAGAAAGACCCACAACGAAGAATATACAACTATGTACCGGGGGGCTTTGGGGAGAAAAAGGAAAAAAATAAAATCTTTAAAAAAAAATAAGAATAAAATACCTAGGAATAAACTTAATGAAAGAGGTGAAAGATCTGTACACCGAAAACTATAAAACATTGTTGAAAAAAATCTAAGAAGACACAAAGAAATGGAAAGATATTCCATGCTCTTGGATTGGAAGAATTAACATTGTTAAAATGTCCATACTTCCTAAAGCAATCTATAGATTCAACGCAATCTCTATCAAAGTTCCAACAACATTTTTTACAGAAATAGAATAAAGAATCCTAAAATTTATATGGAACACAAAAGACCCCAAATAGCCAAAGGATTCCTGAGAAAAAAGAACAAAGCTGGAGGTATCACACTCCCCGATTTCAAATTATACTACAAAGCCGTAGTGACCAAAACAGCATGGTACTGGCACAAACACAGACACACAGATCAATGGAGCAAAATTGGGAGCCCAGAAGTAAACCCACACGTTTATGGACAGCTAATATTTGACAAGGGAGCCAAGAGCATATGATGGAGAAAGGAGAATCTCTTCAATTAATGGTGTTGGGAAAACTGGACAGCCAGATGCAAAAGAATGAAAGTAGACCATTCCCTTACACCATGCACAAAAATCAACTCAAAATGGATTAAAGACTTGAATGTAAGACCTGAAACCATGAGACTTCTAGAAGAAAACATAGGCAGTACGCTCTATGACATTGGTCTGAGCAGCATATTTTCAAGTCCCATGTCTGACCGGGCAAGGGAAACCAAAGAAAAAATGAGCAAATGGGACTACATCAAACTAAAAAGTTTCTGCACAGCAAAGGAAACCATCAACAAAACGAAAAGACAACCTAACAAGTGGGAGAAGATATTCACAAACCACATATCAGATAAGGAGTTAATATCCAAAATATACAAAAAACTCATACAGCTCAACAACAAAAAAACCAACAATCCAATTAGAAAATGGGCAAAAGATCTGAACAGAGATTTCTCCAAAGAAGATATACAGATGGCCAACAGGCATATGAAAAGATACTCAACATCATTAGCTATCAGGGAAATGCAAATCAAAACTACAATGAGGTATCACCTCACTCCGGTCACAATGGCGATAATTAACAAGACAGGAAACAACAAATGTTGGAGACGGTGTGGAGAGAAGGGAACCCTTGTTCACTGCTGGTGGCAGTGCAAAACAGTGCAGCCACTATGGAAAGCAGTTTGGAGTATCCTCAGAAAATTAAGGATAGAGCTACCATATGATCCAGCTATTCCACTGCTGGGTATTTATCCAAAGAACATGAAAACACAAAGGCATAAAGATACTCGCACCCCTATGTTCATTGCGGCATTATACACAATAGCCAAGACTTGGAAGCAACCTAGGTGCCCATCAAGGGAAGAATGGTTAAAGAAAATGTAGTATTTATACACGATGGACTACTACTCAGCCATTAGAAATGACGAAATCCAGCCATTTGTGACAACATGGATGGACCTTGAGGGTATTATGCTGAGTGAAATGAGTCAGAGGGAGAAAGTCAAATACCATGTGATCTCACTCATAAGTAGAAGATAAAAACGACAAAAAAGAAACACATAGCATTGGAGATTGGACTGGTGGTTACCTTTGGGGAAGGGGGGAGAGGGGAGGGCAAAAGGGGTGATTAGGGTCACATGTGAGGGGATGCACTATAATTAGTGTTCGGGTGGTGAACATGATGTAATGTATACAGAATTCGAAATATGATGTACATCCGAAAAAAATAAAAATTAAAAAAAAAGATTCAGAAATAGATAATTTCTGGACATATCCATTTATTCAATAAAAATATATTGAGCACCTAATATACATTAGACATCATTCTTAGCACTGGGCATGTAATATACCAGGAAAATACCTTATAAACATTTATGCACCAAACAAAATATCATTTAACTATCTAAAGCAAATACATTAGAAATACATTGTATTAGATTTCACCTCTCTAATAAATGGTCATGTTAAGTACACAAAATCAGTAATTTTGATTTTTCTTAGTTTCTTTTGCATATATATATATTAAATATTTCTAATTTGTTACATATAATTCACAGGTGCATTTTTCCACTTTCAGATAAAATGGGAGAATATAGAGTAAAACTTGAAAGTCCATCCTCATTCCCATAACTCAGAAGTTAATTACTGTTAATGTATTGCTGTGTATCCTTCTACTGTCATTCTAAGCATTAACACACATATATGTACTTATTATACATACATAAACGTTTCCCAGAATGTATCATTAAAAGAGAAAGGGATAGAAAATATGAGAAATTACAATGATGTCTAAGTCTAGACCTCATCCACTTAATAGGAATTCCTAGGGAAGATAATAGACAGAATGTAGGGGAAGAAATAATCATGCAAAAAATTCAATAAAATGTGCATTCGCTGAGTTTTCCTGTTGATAAAGCCATTGAGAACGATGCAAAATAAATGTGGTGCACATCTAGCCAAATTAAAAATGGTTAAAATGTAAAACATCAAGAGATAAAAGTGAAATTCCCCAAAGGTACTATGATAACTGCACACAAACCAGTAAGTAGAGAGGGTAGATAACATTGTCTTTCCTCTATTGTCGTTTGCACAGAGATGGAGAATTCAATTATAAGGAACTTTTGTTTCATGTATGTGCACTTTTTAATGTCACTTCTAAACCAAAGCAAATTGAGTCTTCTAACTGCCTAAATATTTGTCTTTAATTTTTCCATTGGAGGACCATAAGGAGAATGGAGTTTGTTTCATAAAGAATGCAGGGAGATACTAATTACTTAAAAATATATAGATGCCTACAAAAAATAAGAAGTTATTATACTTAATTTATCTGCAAATTAAGAAAATATAGTTAGCTTGAAAGGCTACCAGAAAAAAATAAAAATATGAATTAGAGTAAACCATATAATTCTAAGAAGTTAACATAGTGTACAGAATGATCAAGAGGGCTATTAAAGTTATTTGGCCAACCAATCTCTCTTAGGAATGAATTAGCAATAGAGAGTACAGCTGGAAGCCATAGGACCACAGAGGTTTAGGTAAAAAGGAACAGATGGATCTGTAGTGTGAAGTTTCTAAAGATGGAAGAGCTTATTTCATGATCATGCTGACCACAATGCAAGACAAACAACTCTGTAGGAATGAGTTAGCATCATTAGACAAAATGAAAGCTGTTTATAACCATGAGTGAAAAGTACTGCCTGAAAACTTACCTTTTATTTTACAAATATTGCCCAAAAGAATCACCTTTAAATAGATAAGACTATCATATTCTTCAAGGAAGACTTGTAAAATTCTTTTGTCTAATGTTTTGCTCCAGACAGGTGAACATCTAAGGCATTCATGAGCACTGAGTGTCTTTTTTTAAAAAAAGAATTCACAAAATAAATACTTCAGGTCCCTAAGTACCTTGTTTCAGTTACTGACATCGGACAATCTCAGAGTTGGAAAGGACCCTTGATGATATCTAGACCAACCTCAAGTGGATATACAAATTTCTTCAGAACCATCTGGCAAGTGGTCAACCAGCTTCCAAGCTTCTGCATTAGTGAAGATGTCTGCTAATTAAGGCCATTCTCTCAAGACAATTTTTTGCATTCTTTGATAATTCAAACCATAGAAATATCTTCTTTACATGGATTCAAATCAACATTTTTGTAACTGTCAACTCTTTGTCATAATTTTGTCCTCTGAAGTTACCCAAGAGTAAGTCTTACATCTTCCCTCAGTGAAAACCATTCAAATAAATGGAAGTGAGCAGCAAATTGCTTCTCTAGGCTAAACGATCTTGTTCCCTCGACTGTTCTCGAAAGAAGATGCCATGTTCCCTGTCCATCCTCATCACTCTTCTGTGTGTCCACTCCTGTTTGTGCATCCCTCTTAAAATACAATTTTCTTGGAGTTGTTTGAGGCAAGCACCTCAGAATGATTACCTCACTTATTCTAGATTACATAAGCCAATATAAAACAATAATAAAAGACCACAATGACATTCCAGTAATTAAGATCCCTAACCCTTGCGAGAGGATTTAGTGCTTCAGCAGAGTAAAAGCCACGGCCATTGTATGAACTATGGTTTCCAAGAGAAGCCAGATCTAACTACAAGAGAAGCAGGAGTAACAATGCATAAAGGAGAGAAACCAATTCAACCAACATGGGACTGATAGATGTCTCAAACTTTTCCAAGATTTACCACCTGTTCTGGAGTCCTGTGTAAACTGACAAGCTAAATATAGAAACAAGGGTACCCCAGGTTTCTCCATGCCTACCTAGAAAAGGATATATAGGATCAGTAACTGCCAAAAGACGGATTGTTTTTCAATCTGCCCTTATCCAGGAAGTCTCAGTATTTCTGTAGTCTCACACTTAGGTTTATGGCTTTTATGATAATTAAATTCCCATAAATTCCCAGTAGCATTGTTTTGCCTCTAACTCTTGTCCCATATTTCAAATATTTCTATGAATGGCAAGAAAGGGGAACACACAACTGGCAACATTCCATGAATATAATACTACATGGAAATATTCATGAAAACTTGAATGAATAGAAGTGTATAGAACGTCACAGTAATAAGATTTGCCCAATTTTCCAATATAATTTAAAATCTTACATTGTTTTTAAAAAATAATAAACTAAGAAGCCTGACTTTTGCTAATTGCAAAACTGAAGAAGATAAATATGCAAGGACCAGGTAAAGAACCACACAAATATCCTTATTGTGTTAACAGGATTTTAGCAAATTTTTATAACCCACTGCTATGAAAATGAGCCCTAAATAATATCCCTAAAGAGACTTTCATTGACAAAGCTTCACTTTCGCTGGAGAGATTCTCACTGGCCATTGACCATGTTGGCAAAGGTAGACAATCCAAGCTCATCAGTTAGATGTAGACCCCCAGAAGTTTTCCTGGGGATCCTATTTCTGGGACAGCTATGTCAACCATAGATCCTTTCCCACCTCTGGGCAGGTGCTAGACCACAAAGTCACCATGCCCTTCCTAGCAGCATTATCTCCGAGGTCCAGCCTCCTCAAGAGCAGTGGGAGTGGAAAGGCCTTGCCCTGACAGGCCCATCAATTCAGCCACAGTTTTCTATATGAGATCTTAAGAATTTTGATACCAAAGAGTGGCCTGGAAGCTGAATTTGCTTTAAATGCCACCCATCCCTCTCTCAAGTCTTAACAAAACGAAAGGTTCAATAGTCGGTCCTCACGGGGATAAATCTTGACCATCTCTAAAAATTTTTGTCCCTAAAGTGTTGCTGTCCTTTCCCCTCCTGCTTTCTCAGTATGTGGAAGGGGATCACTGCAAATTAATTTTAGTAAACTACATAAATCTGCATAAAACAAGCAGATAAACTTCTGTATAATATGTTTAAAACAATGGGTCCCCGGAATAAAAATCTCAACTCCACATAACATGTATTGAACCCTGTAACACCAGGAAAAAGACCTGGGCACAAGGACATGCTTTTCTCAGAGATAGATGGCCAGTGTGTTGCTACAGGCAAATAAAGAAATCAAAACAAAAATACTGAGAGTGCTCAATTTGGGAAATGAAGTCCAAAGAAAAAACCCTTTTCCTACCCTTTATGAAACTGTAATGCAGATGCACCAAGATTATCACGTGGAGCTTAGGTCACTATATCCCGGTCTGTAAACCGTGCTTTCCACATAGGTGTCATTCTAAATGCCTTGAATGATACTTCCTCTCTTAGTCTGTAATCAGGAATTTGGCCCCAATTTCCAATCCAACAAGATATTAACACGATGTTTCAGCAAAAGTGGAGGGCAAGCAAGTATCATTTTCCTAAAATACTGTTTTTTCTGGTAATCTTCCTTTCTTGCTCCCCTGCCCATTTGTGACATCAACCAATGCAGCAACTGGCAACCAATAGAAGCAAGCAATCTAGAACTATCCCTACAGCCTGAAGTCCAGTCATTAGTTCACTTTATGATCCCCTCATTTACTAGTACTTGGAAGAACAATTGTGTCACCAACTTGACTGACCAACGAATACAAGGCAAGGGATCATTTCTGGGTGCTGCCTTCTAGTTCTGCAAAAACTATAATCCAATCCCCCAAAATAAATGGTTTGGGTAGTCGGAGTCAGGTACTATAAATAAATATGTCAATTGAAGATTATCTCAATGTCTGAACACTCCTTTCTGGATGTAATAAAGGAATTTGATGGAGTAATCGATAATAATGAGGCAAATGTCACAATGTGAATAGTTAAGTAAGACACAAAATGTTTGAAACCATCACAAGATAACACTCAAATTATTTTGGCTATAAGTATCCTTTAAGAATAATTATCCTCTTATCTAAAACGCAGATGTTTGAGATTGTTATATTAGCTTCCTAAAAATGAACTCACATGGTTTAGAAAAGAGATGTCTCATCAAATTCCAAGATTTGGCTTGGATTCCCCATCATCCATGCCATAATGCAAACACACCACCACATATTAAAAACACATAATAGGACAGGAAAATATCTCCAATCTTAAAGAGAACAAGAGTATGGGAACAACATTGTGTAAGGAAGGGCAAGAATGAAATCAGAGGGTAAATATTTGTTGAGGGCCATAGGGTGCTTAACCAAAAATAGAGCTTCTCTTCTCTTTGGAATAATAAAGCCTTTGAAGGAAGAATCAAAAATCTTCAAAGTCCCAAGTGTATCGATAGATGGCATGTACTTGTTTACCTATCTCAACATTCTAGAACTGAAATTAGGGACAGGAAAGGGAAATGCAGGGTGGATGCAGATCCTTAAAATTTTACAGTGGAAAGCTTGAGTCAATTTGAATTGTATTATTGTTTGGCACAGAGGGTGTTAGAAATCAAAATATATAAATTCACCAAAAAAATGAGAGCAAAGAAAATTTTCTGTTTTGTTCACTGCTCTTTTCCAGCACCTTGAACAGTGCTTGGAACTTATTAGACTCTCAATAAATATTTGTAAAATGAATAAAATAATAAATAACTATTCAAGTTTTTAAATAAATTCAAAAATGACAAAGCATTGGATGTGGTTCGACAATTCACAGTGTATGTTAGTATTATATAGAAAGATCCCTGGAAGGGGAGAAGATTGAAATGTCAATCATTTACTACCTTGAAAATCATCTGAATATCCACCCACTAGAGAAACTCATGTAGATCTCCTGCTAGAATGGAATCATTTGATTTTGAATATCTATCATTCGTTGAGGGTTAATCACTGGCAGAATCATGATGAAAAGTAAGTTCTACCTTCCGGTTATACTTTAGGATGTAATATACCTCCACTCACTCTTGCACATTTTCTCCCTTAAGGACAAGATGATTTAGAAAAGTATCTTTCTGTTAAAAAGAGTGTCGACCATACAATAGGAGAATCCAAATTAAAATTCCACCTCTGCCACTTGCTATATGATCTTGGGCAAATTCACCTTTTTTAATCACTCAACTGCTCTGAATTTGTTTTCTCTTTTGCAAAATGGATTGTGAGAATTAAGTCAGTTTTCACATGTATGTGAAAGCACCTAGTTTGGTCTTCCTTCCTCCCTTCCCTCTTTCCTCCCAAATACATCATTCTATGTCTCCTTCTTTCCATGTATCTTATGTCTTGTAATGCTCCTTGTCACCCCAGAGTCCACCATCTGTTGTGTCTTCACTCAATACCCCAGTAGTTCCTACCTCTTAATTATTCAATGTATATGTTAACAGAAGAGGATTATGAATTAACTGGCATTAAAATGTTTATGACTGACAGCATCAATATGTTGATCTGCCTCTATACTATAGCCTTTAAAAATGCAAATCTAATCACGTCACACCCCTGTGGAAAATTTTTCAACTGTTGCCTGCATAAGACTCCTGCACAAGGCTTTTAAGATCCCATGTTCCCTGGGCCTTGTCTGCCTCTTCAGCCTCATCTCAAACTACATGCTCCCTTGACCTCTATGATTCAGCAATACAGGGTTTCTTTGAGTCCCTTGGTTAATATCTATTCATTTTTCAAGTCTCATTCTGGAAATTTCTTCCCCAGGAGGGCTTCTTGACCCCTAGAAGAAATGAGATCCCTCTACTACCCATCCCTATAGCATCTCATATGTTCTCTTTTGTTTTGCTTTTAGTGTTTGCTAACATAGTATAATATCTGAATTCCTAGGAACAGGGATTGGGTGCCTTAATCCAAAAAGTGTCTATCTTGGCATAAATTTTATGTATCATCAGCAGGCTGAAGTTAAAATATATTGGAAAAGATGCTAGGCAGCCTAATGAAAGATTCACTCCTCGTCCCACCTGAAAGCCACTTCCATGGCACTCCCCATCCTATCTGAATAGATTGAAATATCCACCTGAGTTAGAGACAAAGGTAAGGTGCATTATCTCGAACATCAAACAGGAAATTTTATTCAATAAATATTTTTGAACAACTACAACATATTTATACTCTGCTCCCTCTCCACCAAAAGTGATTTTTTTTAGTTACCAGGAGATCCATCCTCCTAGCATTCATGTTTTACCAAGAATACGCCCTGAGAGTGTGCCTCTTCTCCAGCCTCCAATCCATAGTACATCAGTGAAAGATAAAATGACACCCTAGACGCCTACATGTCCCAGGAGAAGGGTGAGGCCAGGAGTGGAGCAACATAGAGGAACAGGACAGCATGAAGCCAACAGAACTGGCCAAATGAAACTCTAAGACCTGATCCATTAAGTGTGTTAGGACAGGGAGATCTAACCCAGGCAAGGAACCTAGGTGACAAAAAGCAATAGGTAGGGATAAAATAGTATGAATATATCTGTGGGCAGAAAAGGAAGACTGGCTGGAAGAACAGTCCCCTACTTGCTGCTTTTGCCTAGAGCGAGATATATTTAAGCTAATAAATGCTGACTGTCTTCATTAAGACTGCTGTCCAGCACTGCTATCTCTGGGGAAGACGTCAGGTAGCGAAACTGAAATTCACAGAGCGGGGAAAGTAGGTGAACCCTGCTGGTGCTCAAAAAAGAAAATCACATATATTCTGTTGTATCCTTTATTCTTAAGCATCAATTTTGAAATCTTAAAAGAAGTTTCTGAGACTTCCAAGGAAACAGGAAAATACAAAGACAAATGGTCTGGAAAATTTTTAAACACTAATTGTGTGACCAGTTGCAGGAGCAGACAGTCTTGATTAAGTAATTGGCCTGATGACCATTAAAAAGTCCAAGTTCAGCTCATGAAGCTTTGACTTGTCCAGCTGTTTAAAGCAAAGGAACCCTGAAATGAATATTAGAAAACTTTTTTCAACAAATGAGCAACACATGCCAGTGCATAGATGCATAATAAACTTATAAGGAACCATGTTGACAGTTTCATTGCTTTTGGTAAGACTACAAATTCTTGGACATCTGAAACATTCCAGTTCTCTTCTCTACTCTTTTTTGATCCCAAGATTCTTGATTGGGGCAGGGAAGAGTTGGTGACACAAATTAGCAAAAGACATTTTCTATTTTAAAATTAAAAGACTCTTTACGGGAAATTATGCAGACTCAATAATTATTTGTGGATTACACATAACTTCCATTGAATTGAAAAGTTCTGTCCTTTGGTTGCTGTGATTTTTATTGTGTTGCAGAAAGTTCTTTTCTCAAAAGTGTTAAAGTTGTTTATCAAACACATCTGCTGTCTCATATTCTATCAACAACAATAACAGACTTCATTTATAAATGGCTACACATACACATTGGAAGTTTTGGACACATTAGAAAAATCTAATAAGTAATCAAAAGACCAGAAGGGTTTTTATAATTTAGCTCTTTATCAATAATCTTTCATGACCACAAGAGAAAAATGATTGCATAAACCCAGACAGCCACTTGATTGAATCCAACTTAACCATGGCTCTCTCTTCCATAACACTATTTCAACATTCCAATCCTACTTAGCACAGGTAACAATTTTTAGAAAAGCTCGCATAAAATTTCTGGTCTTGTGAACTAGCCCCTTTACCTCCTAAGGCTGCCAAGCTTTAGAAATAAAGTTGCAGAAATCTCTTTTTCAAGTAAGCACTTTTTTTTTTTTTTTTAAAGATCCATGACTAATATATCCCAGGTCTGTTTAACTTACACTGATTACACTGAGGCCCCTTTTGCCTTCCATTATAAGGAAGGCTACTTCCACAAGCTTCGTGGCTGTCAGGTTTCATAGGCTCGTCCCTGTGTACTCCTCATTTGACCTTCTGGACACTGACCAACCTGTGTGGTTCTAGAGCTGCTTCTGGCAATCCAGGTGGTCCTGGATTCCAGCCTTCTCTCCACTTTGTTAATTTATATGCCTACAACACCCCTGCAGGCCTTAAAAGGTTGACTTTGGCTGTGAGACAGGAAACATTGCATCCATGTGGAAGCAGATGAAAAGGGAACCTTCTAATGGAGTACTAAACAAAAATCAAGGGGGAGAAAAACAAAATGCTGTAGATTAGGGTCTCGGCTGAGTGCATTTTATATGTTACACCAAAACACTCAAGTCTGAGGTTGAAATGTTTAGTTATCACTTCACTCAGAGAAACTCATGCCCATTGGGTTTGATGGTTGGGTTAAAAGCCAGGTACAAGAAAATACAATTTGCTCCTCTACAACATGAAGAGGTCTCTGTCTGTCTGGAGTTCACTTCTTCTGTTTGAAGTAAATGAGATGTCCTTTATACAACAGATGTGCACCAAATCACCCCAAACACATCTGCTTCCTCAAAGTGTTTTTAGCACAACCGGCCATCACTTAGAAGTGATGAGAAAACACAGAGATAACTGTTATTTAACTTCACATTTTCTCATTTAACAGCGGCCTCTAAAGTTTGCTTTGATTTTAGTAAACACATAAATGAACAAACTCTAAGCTGTAGCTTCAAGAATAAATTTTTTTAAAAAAATTGAAAAAAACTTTTATAAGCAGAGAGATATTGGTGTTCATCGTGTGGATTCTCTAGCTTCTCATTCCTACACTGATGGATCTCGAGACCTCATAGGTGAGGCTAAGGCAGAAATTGGCGGCTGCTAGAAGAAGCTGGCCCAGAGAAGATGCCAAATATTCCATTTTTTGACCATTCTATACGAGGAGAATATGAAAATACCTTCATGCAGAGGATCGGTTCTAAAAGTGTGCCCTCAGGTCAGTGGCATCAGTATCAACTAGGAACTTGTTAGAAATGCAAATTCTCAGGCCCCATCCCAGACTTACTGAGTCCGAAATTTCAGGAGTAGGCCCAGAAATCCGTGTTTTAACACCTTCTCTACAAGATTCTGAGGCACGCTCAAGTAAGAGAACCACTGGTGTGGAGGCTCTACGTAGAGTTCCACCTCTCACCCCCAACCCCATGAAGAATGGGGTTTTCTCTGCCTACCCCAAATTCAAACTGCTTTGTAGTATGTTCAAATAGAGCTCTCCTGAACATTCTGTTTTTAAACTATTATATAATCCAGAAAATCAATATCTCTAGACATAAGCTAGATCCTCACTATATAGCAGGCCACATCAAATACTCTTAGAGCATACATTACTGCAGCAAGAAGAGTTTGTAACCCATTACAAACCAGTACCATCAATTAAGTTTTACTGCAGAGTAAAATTCTTACGTTTGGACAGAGTATTATTATATAAGAAAAGATCTCTCCTCCAATCAAATAGTCACAGATATAATTAATTATATGAATTTTTAATTGTCATTTTATCATTCAAAAAACATATATTGATCATTTCTCTATCCTTAGAATTTAGCATACTGTCTGGCACAGAATTAGTGAGTGATATTTGTGAATAAGTGAATAAGTGATAAAGGAGAGAATTCGTATGATTTAGGGGGAAAATCATGAATTTTGCCACAAATAAAACTAGGTTCATTTTCTGGTGCTTCTATTCATTCGCTATGTAAATTGGAATTTGAAAAGGTACATAACCTCTGTAGGTTTCACTTTTATCTATAAAATGGAGATACTAAAACATGTCTTCATAGTTTTTAAATGGAGGTTAAAAGAAAAATGGGTGTAATCACTTCACACAATGCTTAGCTTACTTACAAGTATTCAGTGAACTACAGTTTCTTTTCTTCCCTTTTCTAGGATAAATGTGTTATCCTTTTTTATGTATAGGGCTTTCCCTCTCAGTGGTGATGTAATACAGATTATGCAGAAAAACCATAAATGTTACAAACAAAAATACACATGTTACGCTGTCAGGGATTCTGGTTGAGTTTTGTGTGATGATTTCACTTCTCTCACCTGGTGTAGCGATGCCATAAGCAAAGAGGAACCGATGATAAAAGTCAGAATCATTGCCTTGTACCCAATTCAGTGAATGTGTGTATATTGTTGAACCCTTCTTGGATCTTTTATAGTATCAAAATTACCTTTAGAGGCCAGCCTGGTGGCATAGTAGTTAAGGTCACATGCTCCACTTTGGCAGCCTGGAGATCACTAGTTTAGATGCCGGATCCGGCCCCATGCACTGCTTGTCATGCCACACTGTGGCAGGCATCCCGCATACAAAGTAGAGGAAAACTGGCACAGATGTTAGCTCAGGGCCAAGCTTTCTCAGCAAAAAGAGGAGTTTTGGTGGTGGATGTTAGCTCGGGGCTCATCTTCCTCAAAAAACCAAAAAAAAAAATTGCCTTTAAGTTATTTTGAAGGAAGTTTTGCCAATTCATTGGGGTGGTTCTTTCCTCGTGGAAAAAGAATGTAGGCAGTTGTCTTCATATGGCAATATAGAAAGAAGTCCTTTCTGCAAAAACTAGATTAAAACCTAGTTTCAAAAACTACATTATTTACCAAACAACAGCAGCCAGGAAATTCTTCTTGGTTTTCCTCAGAATTGAAAAAAAATTGAACTTCTCAAAGAGAAGCCAACTAACAGTAAGTTGAAAGAATAGATAGGAAAGCAAGGGGCCAGACACTGCATATATACGCTTCGAGAGGAGAAGCTGTGCCAAAAAACCAGCACCTAAGTTTACAAGCCATTTTGATACCTACCTTGGGTAACTAGGTTCACACTTCCCCCTCTGAGCAGGGCACATATCCACACACTCCTTGAAATATGACCATGACCTCCCCATTATGGGATGCAAATCCCTAGCTCCACCTTGTAGGCCAGCACCAGAAAGGGGCTTCAAGGATTATGGCCAGTAACTCTGGAAGGCTTCACTGGTTCAAGAGAATCCGCTTACTGGTTCTTCAAAGAGCCTCGAGAGCAAGCAGAAGTGAGAATCGGTAGTTCTCACTGAGACTCTAATTCAAATCCTGATGTCGGGTTCATCAGCTTTCTGTTACCTCTTTGTGTTTATCCTTTTGATTAATTCCAGGTCCTTTCATCACTACTTGGATTTTTCTACCTCCGCCCCCTCTACTTGCTTCTATGGAGAAGGAGAAAACGTCATACAAGGAATTTGACTGCACTATGCCTCAGTTTTATCATGTGTAGAATGCAGCTAACATCTTCAGAGTTGCATTGGGACAATAAGATAAATTATATGAAAAGCAATTTGCCTGTTTCCTAGCACATAGCAGGTGCCTAATACATACAGTTGAATCTACAGTCATTTCCATATCTTTCCCTGACTACATATTTTCCTTTAAGCCATAAAAATTAAGTCTAAAAATATGTCAAAAAGAGAAAAATTCATATTTATGTTAAACTAACATCTTATTCCCATGCTATGTGTTTGGAAAAACAAACTATGACTTTATATTATACATCTTATTTTCCAATTGAGACTATAGGCTCCTATACAACTTAATATGAGCTAACCTTTATTTTAAAACAGCTACAAGCAAGTGGACACATAAAACAATTATTCTGATTCAGATCCACACCAATATGTTCCTGCCCGTCCTCTTAAATATAAACTTCTGTTTGTGTAATCCACAAAACTTAGCCCTACATGAATTTCTATCAAATATTTCTATTATAAAAATGAATGAGGGGGCCAGCCCCATGGCCAAGCGGTTAATTCCATGTGCTCCACTTTGGTGGCCCGGAGTTTCGCCAGTTCGCATCCTGGGTGTGTACATGGCAGGACTCATCAGGCCATGCTGAAGTGATGTCCCACATAGCACAACCAGAAGGACCACAACTACAATATACAACTAGGTACTGGGGGACTTTGGGGAGAACAAGAAGAAACAGAAAAAAAAAGATTGGCAACAGATGTTAGCTCAGGTGCCAATCTTTAAAAAAAATGAATGCAGTCAGAAATCTGAGTAATGTATAAATGATTGAGCTGTTTATCATTCTGATTTTAGCTTGTGAATATTATAGGATTTATGGGAAACCTTTTCCATTTTTCTGAAAATTGGTAAGGCACACTATTTAAAATGTCTATCCATATTCATAAAAACTCAGCTGCTGATGATATGGAGCACCTAACAGCAAAGGTAAGTTGAATTATTTAGGAAAGGTAAGCCTTGATCCTTTATCAGCATATCAGTTCAAACAAACAACTCTAAATGTAACACTCAAGAAGAAACAAATCAGTTGAGTTTAAGTCAGATAGACATGTCCAAGATTTAAAAAGTAAATTTCCCCAGACTTGGTGTATTTGAGGACATTTTTATAAATAGGGTCCTCTCAAATTTTCCTTTAAAAATAATATAAAATATATAGGACATCAGCATTATGGCAGAGTGAGTGAGTCCCTTTGTCTCTCCCCTCTAAATTATAACTAAACAGACATCAACTGACCAACAGAGGATTCCCTACACAGCACAGTAGGACACCTAAGAGATCCAGGCAGCTGTACATCTGAAGGTGGGTGGACTAGACCCCTGGGAAGCTGTGGAACTAGGGAAGCAGGCCCCTTACTCTCCTCTAGTGGTAGCGATTCAGGGCATGGATCCTCAGGCAGCAGCCCATGTGACTGTGAATGGAGGTGAGGCTGGCTCAGCCTTATGCCTGCACAAATGCCCACAGGGCAGCAGCAGCGGCCCCACATATGTGCAAAGTCCCCAGTGGTGGCAACAGTGGCACTGAGTGTGCAAACACCCATAGAGGAGCGGCCCTGCCCTGTGATGGTTGGTGGAACACTGGGAGCAGTGGCAGCCTGACCTACACAACTGCAAGCAGACAGAGTGGGCACACCAAGCCCCCAGTGGCAGCACCCCCTACACTACTCCACCAACAGCAGGGGCTTCATACAAGTCTCTGCGCTCCCATGCCCCTGCCAATGAAACTGACACCCATGAACCCAGCACCCCTGGAAGTGATAGAACCAGCATCCCCAGACAACAAGGGATCAACAGCACAGGTGGTGTACTGCACTAGAGTATCCAAGCCTGAAGAAAGCCAGTGGAGAAACACAAGACCCAGGTGACCAGAACCAAAGTAACCAAAGTTGTACCTAAATAAGAAAAAGTGATTATTACCACAAACGTGCCGACAGAGGATCAATTCACCAAACACCGTGATGAACTACAGAAACAATGTAGAACAGAAGGAAATGACAACTCTCCAGAAACCAAATCTGAAGTCACAGAAGATTACAATCTAACTGACAGAGAATTCAAAAACAATTGCCATAAAGAAACTCAATGAGCTACAAGAAAACTCAGACAGTTCAATGAGCTCAGGAATAAAATTAATGAACAGAAGGAATACTCCAAAGAGATTGAAGCTCTAAAAACAAAAAACAAAACAAATTCTGGAAATGAAGAATACAATTAATGAGATAAAAAATAATGTAGAAAGCATAAAAAATAAAGCAGACCTTATGGAAGAGAGAATTGGTGAGCTTGAAGACAGGAACACAAATTGATTCAAGTGGAGGAGGAGAGAGAACTAAAGTTTTAAAAAAATGAAGAAATTCTTTGAGAAATATCCAACTCAATTAGGGAAAGTAACATAAGGATTGTAGGTATCCCAGAGAGACATGAGACAGAGAAAGAAGCAGAGAGCTTATTCAAAGAAATAATAGGTGAAAACTTTCCAAATCTGAGGAAATAACTGGATGTGCAAGTCAATAGACATGTCTATTGCAAGTTAATAGCAAGTCCATTGATATCAAGTCAATGGAATTCCTAATTACATCAATGCAAAAAGATCTTCTCCAAGGCATATAATATTAAAACTGTCAAAAGTCAGGGCCGGCCCAGTGGTGCAGTAGTTAAGTTCGCACATTCTGCTTTGGCAGCCCCGGGTTCACCAGTTTGGATCCCGGGTGCAGACATGGCACTGCTTGGCAAGCCAGGCTGTGGTAGGCATCCCACATACAAAGTAGGGGAAGACAGGCAACAGATGTTAGCTCAGGGCCAGTCTTCCTCAGCAAAAAGAGGAGGATTGGCAGCAGATGTTAGCTCAGGGCTAATCTTCCTCAAAAAAAAAAAAAAAACTGTCAAAAGTCAATGACAAATAAAAAATATTAAGGACAGCAAGAGAGAGAAGACCATAACCTACAAAGGAACCCCTCACAGGTTTTAAGTTGATTTCCCAGCAGAAACCTTATAGGCAGGGAGAATGGAATGATATATGCAAAATACTTAAAGACAAAAACTATCAGCCAAGAATACCCTATTCAGCAAAGTTATCTTCAGATATAACAGAGAAATAAAAGCTTTCCCAGACAAACAAAGCTGAGAGGTTCATCACCACTAGAACTGCCCTACAAAAAATGACCCTGATACCAAAACAAGACAAGGACAAGACAAAAAAGGAAAATTACGCATCAATATAACTGATGAACATAGATGCAAAAATCCCAAACAAAATATTAGCAAATCAAATACAAGAATATATTCAAAGGCTAATACATCATGGTCAAGTGGGATTTATTCCAGGGATGCAGACGTTTCGATATCCACAAATCAATAATGATACACCACATTAACAAAATAAGGGATAAAAATCACATGATCTCAATAGATGCAGAGAAAGCATTTGACAGGATCCAACATCCATTTATGATAAAAACTCTGAATAAAATGGGAACAGAAGGAAAGTACCTCAACATAATAAAGGCCATTTCTGACAAACTCATAGATAACTTCATACTCAATGACAAGAAACTGAAAGCCATTCTTATGAGAATAGAAACAAGACAAGGGTGTCCACTCTAACCACTCTTATTCAACATAGTACTGGAAGTTCTAGCCAGAGCAATTAGGCAAGAAAAAGAAATAAAAAGGGATCCAAATTGGAAAGGAAGTACTAAAACTCTCACTGTTTGGAGATGACATGATTCTATATATAGAAAACCCTAAAGAATCCACCAGAAAACTATTAAAAATAAGCAACAACAAGAGCAAAGTTGCAGGGTACAAAATCAACATACAAAAATCAGTTTCATTTCTATGTACTAATGAGGAACTAGCAGAAAGAGACATCAAGAATACAAGCCCACGGCCAGCCCCACAGCCAAGTAGTTAAGTTCGCGCACTCCAGCTTTGGCGGCCCAGGGTTTTGCCGGTTCAGATCCTAGGCATGGACCTAGCACCACTCATCAAGCCATGCTGAGGTGGTGTCCCACATAGCACAACCAGAAGGACCTACAACTAAAATATACAACTATGTACTGGAGGGCTTTGAGGAGAACAACAAGAAAAAAAGATTGATAGCAGATGTTGGCTCAGGTGTCAATATTTGAAATAAAGAGCTACATATTAAAAAAAAAAAAAACAAGAATACAATCCCATTCACAACTGCAACAAAAAGAATAAAATACCTAGGAATAAATTTAACCAAGGAGGTAAAAGATCTATACACTGAAAACCGTAAGACATTATTGAAAGAAATTGAAGAAGACACAAAGAAATGGAAAGATATTCCAAGCTCATGGATTGGAAGAATACACATAGTTAAAATGTCCATATTGCCTAAAGCAATCTACAGATTCACTGCAATCCCAATAAGAATCCCAAGGACATGTCTCACAGAAATAGAACAAAGAATCCAGAAATTTACATGGAACAACAAAAGACCCTAAAAAGCCAATGGAATCCTGAGAAAAAAGAACAAAGCTGGAGGCATCACAATCCTGACTTCAAAATATACTACAAAGCTACAGTAATCAAAACAATATGATACTGGCACAAAAACAGACACACAGATCAATGGAACAGAGTTGAGAGCCTGGAAATAAAACCACACATCTATGGATTGCTAATGTTTGATGAAGGAGCCACGAACATACAACAGAGAAAGGAAATTCTCTTCAATAAATGGTGTCGGGAAAGCTGGACAGCCACGTGCAAAAGGTTGAAAGTAGACTATTATCTTACACAATACACAAAAATTAACTCAAAATGGGTTAGACTTGAATGTGAGACCTGAAGTTGTAAAACTCCTAGAAGAAGATGTAGGCAGCACACTCTTTGACATGGGTCTTAGCAGTATCTTTTCAAATATCATGTCTACTCAGGCAAGGGATGCAAAAGCAAAAAACAAATGGGACTACATCAGACTAAAAAGCTACAAGGCAAAGGAAACCATGAAAAAAATGAAAAGACAACCCTCCAACTGGGAGAAAATATTTGCAAATCATATCTCTAGCAAGCGGTTAATTTCCAAATTATATAAAGAACTCATACAACTCAACAAGGAAAAAACAAACAACCCAATCAAAAATGGGCAGAGGAATGAACAGACATTTTTCCAAAGAAGATATACAGATGGCCAATAGCCACATGAAAAAATGTTCAACATCACTAGGAAAATGCAAATCAAAACTACAATGAGATATCACCTCACACCCATCAGAATAGCTATAATTAAAGACAAAAAATAAATGTTGGAAAGGATGTGGAAAAAATTGAACCCTCATACACTGCTGGTAGGAATGCAAACTGGTGCAGCCACTATGGAAAACAGTATGGAGATTTCTCAAAAAATAAAAAATAGAAATACCATATGATACAGCCATCCAACTACTGGGTATTTATCCAAAGTACATGAAATCAATAATTCAAAGAGATTTATGCATCCCTATGTTCATCACAGATTATTCGCAATAGCCAAGACATGGAAGAAACTCAAGCACCCATCAATGGATGAATGGGTAAAGACGATGTGGTATATATACACAATGGAATACTACTCAGCCATAAAAAAAGACAAAATCATCCATTTGCGACAACATGGATGGACCTTGAGGGTATTATGCTAAGCAAAATAAGTCAGACAGAGCAAGAAAAACATCATATGATTCCACTTATATGTGGAAGATGAACACATGAATAATGAGAAGAGATTAGTGGTTACCAGAGGGGAAGGGGGTGGGAGGGAGGGCAGAAGGGGTAAAGGGGTACAAATGTATGGTGACAGATAAAAACCAAACTATTGATTGTTGACACAATGCAGTCTACAATGAAAATGAAATACAATATGGTACATCAGAAATTACAATGTTATAAGCCAAGTTGACCTCAATAAAAAAATATAAAATATAT
This sequence comes from Equus przewalskii, assembly GCF_037783145.1. NCBI lineage: Eukaryota > Metazoa > Chordata > Mammalia > Perissodactyla > Equidae > Equus > Equus przewalskii. The sequence goes on from NC_091850.1 coordinate 22,611,008, forward strand.
AACATCAATATCCACAAAGTTATTCAAAGTAACTTGTGGGAGAAAGAATCAAGATTCGTCTTTCTCAGAACATTTGAGTTGGTATTAATCACATACTCTTCACTTAGAGATTTATCCTTTCAATTCAACTTTTTCAAAATAAAAAAAGGCAATGGAATTCACAAAAAGAAAGGCAAAAACAATTGCAAAATATAATGACCATAAAATTGTATTTGGGAAGATTGTATTTGTACTTCACCCAAAGAAATCAAAGTTACTTTCAAATCTTATCAAAATATACAACTGTCTGGAATGGAAAATAAAAACCTTGAAGAACAGTCAAGACTTGGTTTGTCCAGGTTCAAAACTCTTTCCCAATATTTCTTCCCATCACTCAATTTTAAAATCTATAACAACTTACTGTGTTCAGTTGAATTTGAATATACAACACCACTGAATCTGCTCAACCAGCCAAGAGGAGGGGCCAAGGATACACATTGTTCTTATTTATGAAATGTGATGTAACTGGAGACCGCAGTCATAGTCAAGAATTTGTACCCATCCCTTCTCACCACACAACACATGCAAAGCAGGTGCCTTTCTATTCATTAAAATCAGACTGAGAGGGATTATTTTTATCTGTTATTATGTACCTAAGAAACCAGACACAATTGGGTAAGATATGCCAAACAGGAGAACACATAATAGGGTACCATAGATTGATTTAAATATTTTGCAACCAGAGGGAACTATGTAGTACCAAGTTTCCAAATGGATTTATTTTGGTACATGGCTGTCTCTACACAGAGGCAAGTTTTTCTTAATTTTTCTATGAACTCTAAAGTGGAATTGAGCTCCACACAGAAGCCCAACTCCATAAAGCCCAAGTTTTCGGAGTATCTCAAAGTCCAAAGGGACATTTCATATGAAAGACAAAGCGATCCTGAGCCCGACATTGCTCTTGCACATGCCTCCATAACTCTTTCATCAGTTACATAAGCAAGAGCCACCTTGCCAAAATCTCACCAACACTGAACCCATAGCATAGCACAAGGGTAAATATTCACATGTACTCTGTTCTGCTCTAAGTTCTACAAGGTCAACCTGAGGTTTACTATTTCAAAACGAGAAATGAAACAAGTAGGTAAAGGGAATTGTTATTAACCAAACAGAGCACAGCCATCCTCAAACCACAAAGGCGGAAGCCCGTTTACTGCTTTCAACCAATGTGAGTAGACTTGCACGTGTTCCTTCAGTCTTATCTCTAACGGCAATCGTGCATTAACTCTGGCACTTGTGGCTTCAATATTTAAGAAAGACAATGAGAAAAGAAATCTCCACAGGGATTTGAGCAGCATTAATTAAAGACTGAATCCTTTAAAAAGAAATTTTACCAAAATGTGCCATGTAAGTATAACCTGATGTATGTCTTTCATCATTTGAGTTAAAACAGAAACAAGAGAGCTATTACTAATCTTTGGCAATTTTTTTTTTTAATTCTTGCTCTGATTAAATGAAATTCCTCTTGTGAAACCCTTCTGCTTCCCTTTTCTTCTCATTTTGCCTGCCTTTGCTTCTCTTCTTACTGTCGTGAGGCAAAAGAGATTGAAAGCCATTGGTCTTAGGGTTGATGGAGGTCTTATAGAAATGAGAGAAAAGAATTATAATTTCTTTTGCCTCACCGCAAATTTTGATTATATATGCTTTATTAGTCAACATGGACAGTGTTCAAATAGTGCTTAAAAAATGTAAAATAAAATCATTCTATTCTATCAAGTAAAAATTAAAAACTACCTTTAAAAACTATTGCTTCTCACTATGGATGCTTCTAAGGTGAGAAAAGTACATAAATCTAATGACCTGATGATTATTGCTGTTATTTGTATCTTTAGTAATTAGCACAGTGGCTAAGCCATGGCAGACATTCTATATTAAATAAAAGATTGAATGAATGAATGAATATCTTAGACACAGAACTATCAAAACAAGTAAAGATTGTTAGAATCCCTGGCTCCTTCTGGTTCAAAAGGAGTGCCAAACCCATGATCCCACATATGGTTCTCTGCATGCTCTTCCTACTCCCATCCTCTCCTTAATGACTTGCTTTTCCTGGAGGGAACAGTTTTAGATAAATACCAGGTGGAAGATGGTGCCTAAATCAAGTTCTGGAAGTGATTTTTTTGAGGTGTTAGAAGCTCCCACACATTGAGAGACCTCCCACAAGCAATTTTCTTGGGGGCAGATTCCCAAATAACAAGGATTGGTGGAGTCTGCTTCCTGTAATACCACCTAGTCATCCATCTTAATCTAGTGCTAAGCTTAAGGAGTTGGCTAGAGCAGTCCTCCCTGCCCCAAAGAAAAGGAAGAAAGAGATGAATTGAGAGCAGAACATCTGTTATGACCTTCATGGGGAAATAATAGGGTAGTCCAAAGGTACCACCCTTCCCTGGCAGGAATACAGTCCAGTCACACACGCTCACACCATGTAGACATTGCCTTAAGTCATAAAGTTTAATGGCGCAATAAAAATGTTGGAAGATAAAGACAAATCAATGAATGAACGTAGGAGAAATAGACTTGTTCTCACACAGCAAAATTCATCAATTTGAGACAATAAAATCTTAGCTTCGGACTATTTTTTATTATTCCATTTATCTATTCAAACTCTGCATTTCCTAAGATTTGCTTGGCACGTAAAATTCTAATCAAAGTTCTCAAAAACTTGTGATATCTGTCCAAGCTGTGAAATTTGCTATTTGATAAAAGTAGAATACAAAAATGTTCCTAGTCCAATATTTACTTTGGAAATTAACTGCTCAAAGGAATGGCTTTCTTATGTTTAGTCAAGGTGATTAAATTTAAATGATAGGGTAGTAAGGCATTGTTTGGCCAAAAGGCTAGCACTGGCTGTTGTGCTTACTTACCTAATTTGGGGGGCTCCTTTCTCCATACATCAATCTTCTCTTTCTCTTATTTCAAGGGAGAAGGTAAACCAATTAGGATACTGCAATATTCCAGAAAAAAAAATAGGGTTTGAAATAGATAGTAGTTCTGATTCCCAGAATCAAATGCCCCTTCCAAATTTTGAAGATTTCTCTTGTATGAGTCCTTGGAAGAGACAAGGTCCCATCTCATGTTATAGAAGCCAAAGATATCAAATACTTCCACATCCTGCCCCCTTCATCTCCCAAATCTGACCTGAGTTCAGCCAGTTAAATATTCTCACCTGGGATTTGAATTTTGAGTGAGTGGTATCTAGGTTGGGTTCCCCCAGAAGCAGACTGAGACAAGGATTCAAGAACCAATAGCTTATTTGGAAAATACAAGAACACCAGTAGGAGAGAGGGGAGATAAACAAAGGAATGGGAGGCAGCCAAGGATGGGTGTACCATCAAGCCAGCTGCCACTGGAGTGGTGACCAGAGCTAATTTCCTTGAGCAAATGATATAAAATGGAGTAATTCCACCTAAGGAGAGAGAAGGCTTATGTATTTATAGATGGGCTCCTATCAGTCATTGGTTGAGGGCTGAGGGATATTAACTTGCTACTACTTTCAACCTGCCACATGCAAATTGAGCAGCCTTTGTAGATTCAGAGAAAGTTCTCAGGCAAAGAGATGCAGATACTGGTAATTAGAGGTCAGCCTGAGCAAACCAAGGCAGTAAAGCCTGGAGTATGTGGGCAGGTACCTAAGATGCTGAGGCAGTTTTAAAAATGACTCACAGTGGTGGCCTTCAGTGCCAATGACAGTATCAAATGTCCAGTAGTGTGCAGCAACAGGAGTGAGAACAGTGGCATTGTAACCAGTGTGTTCCTACAACTACGGTATCACCTTTATCTGCTGCCTCACCTATCTGTTTTACATGGCTGATTCTCCTATCTTCCCCTCAATTTTGTGTGAGTCACTCAATATCTTTCAAATGAATTCATTTTTTACTTAATTTAGCCAGTGCTAGTTTCTCTGCCTTGCGATGAAGAATCCAGATGCCTGATACAATGGTGCTCAAAGTGTGGTAAAGAACAGATGTTTGTATGCCATCTGTGGCAAATTCTGAGCCAAAACAAAGCCAAGCCTCTAAGGTTTCAGAGTAAACTCATGCCATCTTCACAGATTGTAATTATTTCAGCAACTTGGTAATGTCCTTTTGTGAATATCTTCTGACTTACCGTTGGATCCTGATGGCTATCAATGCCTCACTATCAGACACCAAGTGATCAGGGGATTAGGGCTGCCAAGAATAAGTTGGATGTATGCAATCCAGTACTGTACGAGCTGCTATAACAAAGAAACCCAAAAGTTAGTGGTTCATTTTTCTCCCACAATTATCCAGTGGTGTCCAAAGTCATCTAGAAGTGATCCACATCCAAGAGGAAGATCTGTTCTAGAAGGTTCTCTTTCTGTGTTGTTTCTCTACTATCTGCTAAAGTATAATACTTATCTTCGTGGCAGAAATTGGCTCAACAACATGCCCACATGCCAGCCTATGGAAGGTGCAAAGAAAGTCCAGGATAAACAATTTCTTTTTAAGCAAGTGAAATAAACATTATTTCCACTCACATTCCATTAACATGAACTTAGGGATACAGTCATATTAGCTGTAAAAACAAGACTGAGAAATGCCTTCTCTAGTTAAAGCAGCCATGTGCCCCGATAAAATGCTGTTAATATGGAAAAAGGGGAGAGTGGATTTGGGAAGACAACTAGCAATTTTTTCTGAACAACCTAGTCATAAAATCATGTATGTGTAACAACATTTCATCATCAAAGAGATATACTAAATCAGATAGATGAGGTTTTGGGGGCAGGTCATTTATACTCTCCACGTGCCCACAACTGCACCCTGCCACATATTATTCAACTCACACTTCAGGCCTCATGGGGTGATCCTTATTGCCGAATCTCACTTACAGATTATCAACTGATTCTCAGTTGACTGAGAAAGACAATCTCAAGCCTAGTGTCCAGGTACATGTGACAACAGCTGAAATATAGTGCCACTGAAAACTGACTCTGAAGAAGGCAAAACGTAGAGCAACACAATTTGAATAACAGATCTACATGGATTTCTGGCTAGTAGCTGAAGGTTTAGTTGAATGGTCGGGGATACGAAAGAAGCAATATAGGAAGACTATTGACAAAAAGTTTTAGGGATGTGTTATGTGGGTGGATTTCTTGGAATAAGCATAAAAATGTTGTGTGCCAGGTGAATATCCACCAAAAAAAAATCCTTGAGAGCAAGTTCTTAATAGTCAGGTGGACAAGATTTGGTTATGGTTCAGCTTGGAAACAACACCTTGCAAGGTTGGAATATGGCCCCACAGGATGAGATACATGATCTGGACCAAGAACCAACATTATTCTCTCATAATAAGTATGTTTGTGTCTGGGAACCAAGAGACGGAAGTGAGTGATGCTTCTCAACATCAAATGAGACATTTATAATTTTTTATATTTTTCCATCTTTGAGACTCTTGAGTTTACTAGTTAAAAAAAAAAAAAGTTAATTCTTAAAAGAATACTTCCAACAGAGAACAGGGATCATAACAAAAGTTCCAGAGAGTACCACCTAACAATTATTGGCCCTTGATAGCACTGGGTGAACTGGCAAAAATTGTTAGTGTGGTCTGAGGAGACAGCCCCTGACTATCAAGGGAAGATATTACAGCTGCTTGCCTACTTTTGGATACCACCTCTGCTAAGGTCACACTAAACTATTCATAATTGCCCAAACTGACTGTTTACTTTCATGCCTCCGGGCCTTTGTACTTACCAACCCTTCTGCCTCTAAGGCCCTCCACCACTTCTCATCTTTCAAAGCCCAGGTCAAAAATCACACTCTGTATGGGGCCAGCCCAGTGGCATAGTGGTTAAGTTCACATGCTCCGCTTCGGTGGCCTGGGGTTCGAGGGTTCAGATCCCAGGCACAGACCTACACACCTAAGCCATTCTGTAGTGGCATCCCACATACAAAATAGAGGAATATTGGCACAGATGTCAACTCAAGGACGATCTTCCTCAAGCAAAAAGAGGAAGACGGGCAACAGATGTTAGCTCAGGGACAATATTCCTCAAAAAAAAAAAAAAAAAAGGCACCGTCTGTGTAAAGTCTGCCCTCATACACTCAGAGCTATTTACCATGTTCTTCACGCATAAGCTCACAGAGCAGTCATAGCTCTTTTCCCATCACATTGTAACTATTTGTTTAGATGTTTATGGCCCTTATTACACTACAAACTTCTAACCAAAGACATTAATTATTTCAAGAACCGCAAACTTCAGCAAACTTAAATTTTAAAAACTGCACATTTCTGTCCAAGGAAGATGATTAATTTTAACAAGATACGTTCAATGCATCTTTTGGCCAAGAATTGTAACACCCACTATGATACTTGGCATCAAGAAAGCTCTACATGTATCTTGTTTAAATTGGCTTAATTAATAAGCTTTTGCAAAACATACACAGAAACTGAAAGCATGAGAAAGTTTTAGCTCAAGAGTCATGTCAGAGTTAAGATATGTATTGGGAATCAATCACAAAAAGGTGATTCTCTTGATCATCTTGATCAGGGTTTTTGGCTTACCTGGTTTCAAACAGGCCGTCAGTGTTGTGTACTGCACCACCTCTTTTTGATAGGTATTTAGCATCTCCAGAACCCAGACCCATGCTGGAAACAAAGTAGATACTCATTAAATGTTTGTATGATGAATGAAGGAATAAACAAATGTATAAAACTATGGATCCTACCACAGCATAGTCTCTATCAGTTTTGTACATACTTGGATAGTGTATATGTAAATGCATATTTTATATATGCTTGCATAGTGGAATTCTGTTTAGAATCATCAACACTAAACTCCTTTATCAGAGCACAATTAACATTCACTCCTTTTAATTTTATAACCAAAAGTGATTATCTCTATGATATAGTACATACACTTCATCAAGAGATTAAAACAACCATTGACTGCCTTTAATTAACATTATATAACAGACTATACAAAAAATACATTCATATTGTAACCCAACTCTGTAAGCATTTGGTTCATTATACACAAGGTAAGTATGTAACTATATCCCTAGGCAAGATTTTTCAAGGTGTGTCTTTTCCTTGTGTTTCTCTTTATTATTTTGCATTTTTTTAATAATGGGAAAAGCTATTTTCCTCCATCCAAGAAATTGACTTCCAATATGGAAAGCATTAGTGGACTTGCATATGGAATTCAGAAATGGGCAAACGAAGTCATAAACAGATTATTTGACAATGAGAACAATAACCTGAAGCCCAGAAGCAACTTGATTGTGTTCCTATAAAGTTTCATATACTAATATGAACAGTATTCATTAATTCTCATGGCTTTGCAACATTTGGGGTTCATATGGCCAGTCACTCTCTAGCTCTTTAGCAAAGAGATTTTCAAAACTTCTGGTAACAAAGGAGTTAATAGAGTGGCATTGCTATTAAAAGATTTATGCTCACCAGGTGTTTGAGTTGCTTGAAAAGTCAACCATTTAACACACAATCTTTCTGTTGTAAATACTGTACCACCAGAAGACAGATTAAACAGTTTTATATAAAACTATGGTTTAAGAAAATAGGGATAATGAAAAAAACATTGTGTCCAACTTTTCTTGAGTAAATTGCCAAGCATGTGACCCTCAGAATGCCACAGTGTCCTTATACCAGCAGCTCACTTAAATTGTCTCATGCAGAGACAAAGGCAGTATTCGGGGCTTTAAAACATAACTATAAGCTATGAATATCAGTAACAAATTAATGACTACTCTAATCACATATACAATTATATATGTCAAACGCAAAAACTCATTCAGAGGACTCCAAGGTTATCACGGCCCATAACACCATACTTAGCGGCAACTTTCAGTTTCTCTAAATTATGAGGTCAACCTGTTAACCCTGTCAACTTCACACTATTTCACTGGAAACCCTGCCTGTTTGGGAAAATTGTGGTTTTTCAGGCTTACAGTCTTGAGCTTGCCTTGTACAAACTAACCACCAAAAATGGGGGTGGGGGACACTTTTCATGAAATGAGCGTTATAGAAACTAACCTCAGGGTTAAATATTACAATCATTCACAGGCGGGATTTCCTGGGGTTTTGTAACTTTCCATGAAGAGATTTACATGTGCCCAAGAGAAGCCACTGCTGAAACAGGTTTTTTTTTTTTTCTTTTGGGTGGGGTTGGGGGTGGGTGCAGTTTTAACTGAGCAGTGAAGTAACTGTATCTTTTCATAGTTACGGAACTGTTGTGCTTTTTGTTTAGTAGGTCAACACACTGTCGTCGTCTTAATTTGTGTCTGGGCCTATCACGCAACGGCTGTTGCCTCACAGAAGGTTTTAATCAAAACAGCCAAACCAACAAAATAGGACATCCTGGTTAGAATTACTTTCTCAACCTTATTTTGAACTGTTGCTTTTTCAGAGATTTGGCAAATTTCATGATAAGCCACTTACCAAAGTGTTCACATTTAATGAGAGGCAATTTTTACATATGAAAAAATAATCTTCGGTCACCCAGGCCTCTAAAATGTCAAATATCCATAGTTAAATGAGGAGCAATGCTACGTTTTCAACCAGTCTGACATTAAAGTGTGGAGTCTAAAACTGTGCTGCTCTCTGAAAAGACTTCTCTACTTATAACCCTATAACCTGAATATCAATCTTAAAAAAAAAATATTTCTTTACATCCTTTTGAACTTCCCACAAACATCAGGACCATAACCATTGTTTGGTGTTAAGCTTTTGAGTATCTATCCATCTTTCTGCTTGCACTGTGTTGCTTGGATCTTGCAGACAAAACTTGTAAGTTACTACTAGAGCCCGCTACTGTTCTGCAAAACAGAACTACAATCCATTGTCATAAAGAATTACAAGATGCCCATCTGGCTTTCCCATGAATCATAGGGTCAAAGGTACAGCTGCAACCCAGAAATTTCTCGATTGTTCACCAACAGCCCATAGGTCAAGCCTGGCGCATATTTAACAGTATTTCAATTGGAGACCATCATATACTCATGGCGTCATATTTTTTTTGCCAATTGTCTATTAAGGTTAGCGGTTCTTACTTAAAAACAAACCAAAGTAAAATCTCATTTCTCTCAAAGATATATGTGAGGTTGATGTCAGTTTTTAAAAGCTTTACACACAGAGCTTGTCTGTGGACATATGTGTGCAAGCAAGTGCAGCAGCTGCCACGTGTTAGAATTAGGAATCAGGCCTCCGAGACCTGCCTTGTGGCACATGTGCCTATTAACTTAGGCCTCTGTTGTGTTTGTCATACTCCTGCCTCAGATGTGGTCTCCTCTGCTAGATGTGCTCAGATGTGGCGCCATGCTGCTACTTCCACCACCGTGGCTGCAATGATAGGAAGCCACATAGGAGATCCCCCACAAATTCCTCCCCTCCCACAGTCTGGAGTATCAAATACAAAGTAGATAAGTGGTGTCTGGACAGCCTTCTGAAAGGAATGTTCCAATTAGAGCAGCAGAAAACATTTGAGTTGGTCCATACACCAAAAGGATTCAGTGAGTAAGACTTCCTGCAACCTGAAAGTGTTTGTGTAAACACGCATGTGTGTGTACATCAGTGGAGCAGTTTCCCTTTTTCCTTTTTTTTTCCCTCATTGAAATCTGTATACAAATATTCCACAATGTACTTAGTGCTTCTCTGGACAGTTAGAGTTTCTCTCTTTCAAAGATTCAAATTAGTCGAAACTTGGGGCTGGCCCACTGGCATAGTGGTTAAGTTTGCATACTCTGCTCCGGCGGCCCGGGGTTTGCAGGTTCAGAGCACGGGCAGGGACCTGGCATCACTCTTGAAGCCACGCTGTGGAGGCGTCCCATATAAAGTAGAGGAAGATTGGCACAGGTGTTAGCTCAGAGCCAGTCTTCCTCAAAACTAAAAAATTAGTCAAACCTTCAGACAATTAAAATTGTCAATAGGTTTTTGGAGTAAGGTTGTTTTAACCATGCCACAGAACAACGTATTTTTTAAATCATTCTTTGGTAGTTCACATTTTATAACAGTTTCTCCATCGTTATAGCTCCCTTTGTGTATTTAAAAAATTTGTTTAGTTACTAAACATTTTTATTGAGCACTTACTAGGACTTTGTGAGGTCCTGGAAATAGAGCAGCGAAGAAAACAGGTGTCATCCATGCCCTCATGTACTTAGCTTTTAGATGGAACAATAGGTCTTTCAAGAGCAGAACATTACAAAATTCTCTATTTACAAAATGGTATCCTGATATCTGAAAAAATGAATGCAAACTGCTCAGCAAAGGCCTATATTGTAATTAACAATATACTAAAATTCCTTCTGTTAAGGGTTTGTCTTCCACCAAAATTCATGTTGAAGTCCTAACCCTCAGTATCTCAGACTGTGCCCTTATTTGGAAATAGGATCTTTAGAGAGCTAACCAAGTTAAAATGAGGTTATTACGGTGGCTCTCATAGAATGTGACAGGTGTCATACCGGATGATGTTTCTAAAAGCCAAGGAATGCCAAAGATTGCCAGAAAACCACCAAAACCAGGAACGAGGCAGGAAACATATTCTCTCTGACAGGAACCAACCCTGCTGACACCTTGATTCAGACTTCTATCCTTTAGAACTAATCAATTTTTCTTTGTTGGCTACACAGTTTGTGGCACTTTGTTATAGCAAATTAATACATCTTCTAAAACCAAATATTTCTATTCCTTAAAATGTAATAAAACAAAGAAGAAAGGGCTGTAGTGGTAGGTAGAATTCTATCTGGGGGAAAATTTTTAATTAACAAATTTTTCACTTTTTTTTTTGAGGAAGATTAGCCCTGAGCTAACATCTTCCAATCCTCCTCTTTTTGCTGAGGAAAACTGGCCCTGAGCTAACATCCATGCCCATCTTCCTCTACTTTATATGTGGGACGCCTACCACAGCATGGCCTGCCAAGCGGTGCCATGTCCTCACCAGGGATCCGAACCAGTCAACCCCGGGCCGCCGAAGTGGAATTTGTGCACTTAACCTCTGCGCCACCGGGCCAGCCCCTAATTAACAAATTTTTGAAATGTCTTTAACATAAATAAAGACATCTGTTCAGTTGAACCTCAATCCAATTATGCTAAAACAAAAAATATGCATATCCCCAAATTAAAGAAATTTATTTTTGTTTCCATTGTAAAATAAACTCCTAAGAACATACTAATGGGACATTTGGAAGTATAGTTCAAGTTCACAGATGTAATTACTGTATTGTAATATAAAAAGAAATAAATACAATAGAGAAGTAGGGAAAATATCCTTCAATTCTGGTGAGAGCATGATCTCTAAACATACCCCTAAATTCTAACAAGTTAAGCATGTGTGTCCAAAATCAAATAAAATGAGGAAAGACTGTTTTAACCTAGTGTAAAAATTTAGTATTGTGACCAAATTGTGTTTCAGAAGATAAGCATTTTTTTAAAAAAATCAGAATTTCTCTCTGTAACTTTATTGAAAGTGACCAATAGAGTGACAGAAGTTACATCACTCAAAAACTTTTATTGTTTAACTCGACAGAAGAAGTACAATCTAAATGCATAGCCAAATTTGGTTTGAATCCATCTTCTATAATGCTATAGTGGAAAAATAAATAAAGACAAAGTAAATGTCAAGTTTAAAGTTGTTTTGAGTCAATAAAATGATCTAAATTAATATCCCAGATGCATCATTCTTGAATGTGTCCTCTGTCCCAAAAATCCTGTCATCCTTTGTATTTGGAAATTTTCCCATATTTACATTTATTTATAACGATTTGGTAAAATAGGAAAATTGCACATAGGTCTTACAACAAAATATTTAAAGTAATCTGTCCTTTAAGATACTTGGTTTCGTTTCTCCTGTGACATAGCAAAGGGGCACAATCTTCCTTCACCTACCCACCATCAGACAAAAAGAAAACCAGTTCTTTATTTTCTTCAATAATTTCTAACTTCCTCACAGATTTTCCTAAATATTAGCAGTTACATAGCATCAAGTAGTTTAGACGGGTTTTCAATACCCATCCAAACAACTTGCTAACATGTATAGAATTCTTCCCCTATGATCAAGGCAAAAAAAGATATTAGTTAAATATTGCTATGAACTGACTGTTTGTGTCCCCCCCAAAATTTATATGTTGAAGTCCTAATCTGCAAAGTGATGGTACTTGGACAAGGGGCCTTCCGCAGGTGATTAGGTCATGAGGGTGGAGCTCTCATGAGTGAGATTAGTGCCCTTGGAAGAAGAGACGTGAGAGAGATGATCTCTCTCTTTCTGTCACGTGAGACACAGCGGGACAACAACTGTCTGCAAACCAGCCAGAGAGCCTTCACCAGACACTGAATCTGCCAGCACCTTGATCTTGGACTTAGCCTCTAGAACTGTGAGAAATAAATGTTTGGTGTTTGAGCCACCTGATCTGCAGCATTTTTGTTAGAGCAGCCCAAACTGTCTAGGACAAATATCATTATTTTTTTAAAACTCTATCATGATAAAAGACTATAATTTGTAACATGATTTCCCACCTAATATTAATTTTCTGGTGACATCAGAGCAGGGGGTCACTACAGGGTATAACAGAAGAGGTGGGAGCCTAAGATGAGGCTGTTTCTGCACAAGATTCAGTTAGCGTTTAATACCAAAAGGTCTGGCAGCTAGAAATCACATATGAACCAGGAAGCCAGTGACTTAGTCATAGCCAGTGGAAGCCAATAGATTAAAAAGGAGAAATAGCACGAAATAGTAGAAATCAAAGTCGGCCATGGTCAAAAGTCTAGAAGAACACAAGTCAGACCTGTTCTAAGGCAATAGAGGTTTTTGTTAGGTGATCTCTTTTATACTTCTTACGTGCAAAAAGTGTAGCCTCAGAAGCTAAACCTATGGATGTGGAAAAAGGATTTGTAGCTGGTTCAAGAATGTTAGAAGAAAAAAAAAAAAAACTCATTAGGTTCTGATCATTGAAATGGTAGAACAAATGTGTTCTGAAAGCCAAAGATGGTACAAAGAGAAATAGAGAAATAACATCGGCATGTTATAGTTTCATCCACGATGGAGTAGCTATTATTGGACTTAACTTCTTGCTATAAACAAGTGTAAAATCTAGACAAAACATACATAGCAACTGTTTGCAGGCATTGGATAGCAGCCAAGGCAGGGCTATGGTCCTTGAGAGTAAAGAGGCAAAAAAAATAAACATCACATAAACCCTATATTTCTTCCTGGGGGAATTTCCCAAACCACAGCTCAAGGAAGAAAAGCCTAGGTAAAGATAGGTAGTCTTGCTGGACAGCCGAAACAGAGGTCAGAGTTCTGGGCAGCCAAGAGAAGTAGGATTGGAATGGCCAGATCCCAGAGAGGAAAATACTACAGAGAAGGAGCTCTAATGATTTGTGTAAATTTCCTCTCAGTTCCTTAGTCAACTTCTAAGATGCACAAATGGAAGGCAAAGCTTTGGAAACCTAGTCAACATCAGCCATTGGGATGCTCGAGAGCAGAGCAGAGATTTCCAAGGCCACAGAATTCAGGTCCAAGAGTTAGAGACCTGGAGTATCCATTTGTGATCCCAGAAATGCTACCTCCTCGGACGTGGAGTAAATCTCTCTCCTCTAGATATAAGGGCCAAGAGCAAAACTGAAATAGACTTGCCCTCACAAAGCTTAAAACTACTTTGGCAAAATACAGGTGATCCACAAGTAATTTCATCCCCTGACAGAACAAAGTTTAGCACTCTTTAGAAGATAACATAACTCAGGGCATCCACAACATATATACAATATTAGTTATACAATCAAGAATTACTAAACATGTTAAGAATCAGTAAAAAAAAAATCCAATAATTGAATAAATAGAAACAGAAATGAAGTTGACAAACGTGGAATTCAAAATAACTAGGATGAATATATTTAAGAAAAGAAAGGAAGAGAGAGGCAAAATCAATAAAGAAGACAGAATTTCAATAGTGGATTAAAATCTATAAAAAGAAATAAAATGGACATTCTAGAAAGACAAAACACATTATCTGAACTTAAAAATATTTAGCAGAAGACTGGAAACAACAGAAAACTGAATTAGTCAATTTGAAGACATGTCAATAGAAAAATCTCGGTAAAAGTGCAGAGAGAAAAAGATCACACAAAAAGAAATGGATTCAGAATGGGGCCAAATTAAACTCCAGCTAAAGGCTGCTCTAGACAAATATGTTCTGACAAATATTAAAAACAAGTCTTGAAAAAATCAAAGTGATTTCAAGTAACAACAACATCCCACAAAGCCTACAAATATTAGAAAACCACAAAGAAATCCAGCACCTAACAAGATAAAATTCACAGGACATGTACCAGTGTTAGATTCTCCATGCTCTACACAAAGTACTATATTATCTGAAGGTATACTGTGATAAGTTAAAGATGTATTCTGCAAATCCTTGAGTAAGTACTGAGAGTGAACCCTAACACATCAAGGGTGAACCCTAATGTAAACTGTGAACTCTGGATGATAAGGATGTGTCCATGTAGCTTCATGAATTCTAACAAATATACCTCTCTGGTGAGGGGCGTTGATGATGGCAGAGACTATGCATGTGTGGGGACAGGGCATAGAGGGGAAATCTGTGTACCTTCAGCTTAATTTTACTGTGAACCGAAAACTGCTATAAAATATAAAGTCCATAAACACACACATGTGCATGCAAACACACACACACACACACACACACAAAGATGGGACAAATAGAAAACAAATAACAAGATGGTAGATTTAAACACAACAATATTTGTGGTAGCCAGATCCTAAAAGTGAGTCCCAAGAATCCACACCCTAATACCTAGAATTTATGAATGTGTCCAGATAGGAAATACAGCTTTGTAGGCCACAGGGTTCTTTTGTGACTATTCAACTCCACCATGGTAGTCAGAATGCTAACATTCTGGACAATACGTAAATGAATGGGCGTGACTGTGTTCTAATAAAATTTTTCTTAACAAAAACAGACAGTGGCAGGATTTGGCCTGCAGGCTATAATTTGCTGACCCCTAACAAAGAAACTGCTAAAAACAAAAAGATACTACAACTAATAAGTGAATTTATCAAAGTCATAGGATCAAAGGTCAATCTACTGAGATCAATTCTATTTCCATATTCTAGCAACACACAACTGAAATTCAGAAAACAACATTATTGTCACTGGCATTGAAAATGTGATATGTTTAGGGATACACAAAATGTGGATGTACAAAAACTGTACACTAAAACCCACAAAACATTGCTGAGATAAATTAAAGAAAGCCCAAATAAACAAAGAGAAAGATCATGCTCATAGTTTGGAAGACTGAATATTGCTAAGACTTCAGTTTTCCCCTACTCCATCTACAATTTAAAGGCAGTTCCAAAGAAAATTGCCACAGTCTTTGTTGGATAAAAATCAAAAATCAAAAATTATATGGAAACACACACCAAATAAACCAGAAGACCAAAACAATTTTGAAAAAGAAGAATAAATTTGGAAGATTTAAACAACCTGATTGAAAGTCTTATAAAGCTACAGCAATCAATGGAAGTGTGATATCATGCAAAAACTGACATGAAAACTAACAAAAGAGAATAAAGATGAGAAATAGACCCATACAAACATGGCCAATTGATATTTTTTTCCCCGAGATTGAAACCTGAGCTAACATCTGTTGCCAATCTTTTGTTTTTCTTTCTCCCCAAACTCCCCCAGTACATAGTTGTATATTCTAGTTGTGCGTCCTTCTGCTTCTGCTATGTGGGACGCTGCCTCAGCGTGGCTTCATGAGTGGTGCCATGTCGGCGCCCAGGATCTGAATCAGCAAAACCCTGGGCTGCCAAAGCAGAGCATGCGAACCCAACCACTCGGCCCCGGGGCTGACCCCTGGCCGATTGATTTTTGACAAAGTTGCCAAGGGCAATCCAATGGAGGAAAGAATTTTTTCAAAGACGAGTGCTGGTATAATTTAATAACCAGAAGGAAGGGAAAAGAGGGAGGGAGGGACTTTATCTCACGACATATTAAAAAAACAAAAACACAATGGATTATACACCTAGGAGTTAAAAATATGAAAATTCTAAAAAGAAAATATAGGACAAAATCTTAGTGACCTTGAGCTAGGCTAAGATTTCTCACATAGCTCACAACAATACAAACTGTAAAAGAAAACTGATACATTGAACTTCATCAAAATTAAAAACTTTTACTCTTCAAAGACTCTTTTTAAAAATGAAAAGACAGCCACAGACTAGGAGAAAATATGTGCAAGATACATATGTGACAATAGATTTGTATCCAGAATATTATAGAACTCTTTCAACTAAAGAAGACACACCAACTAATAAAAAATGAGCAAAAAATTCTGAAATGAGAATTCACCAAAAAGATATGCTGATGACAAACAAGCACATGGAAAGATGTTTAATATCATTGGTCATTAGGAAAGTGAACATCAAAACCACAATGAGACACCACACACCACTGGAATAGCTAAAATTAATTAAACTGATAATGCCAAATGTTGTAAAGGATGGGGAGAGCAACTGAAAATCTGCTACGCTATTGGTGACAATGCAAAATAGTACGGCCACCATGGAAAACAGTTTGGCAGTTTCTTACAAAGTTAAACATGCACTCACCACACACAATTCCACTCTTAGACATTTACCCAAGAGAAATAAAAACACGTGTCCACACAACAATTTCCACGGGAATGTTCATAGCAGTTTTATTCATTAGAGCAAAATACTGGAAAGAACCAACCCAATGTCCCTCAACTGGTAGAGAAATAACTACAGTGCTGTATCCACTGCTGATACATAGCAACAAAATGGTAAATCTCGAAAGCATTATGCTGAGTAAAAGCAGCTAAACACAAAAGCCTGCACGATGATACAGTAATTACATACGAAGTTCTAGAAAAGGCAAAAGTATAACGATAGAAATCAGATGAGAGGTTTCAGGGGCTATGGAGAGGGAATGGGGATTGATTGCAAAGGGGCACGAGGGAACTTTTTGGGATGCTGGAAACGTTCTGTATCATGATTGTGGTGGTGGCTAGATGACTATATACATTTGTCAAAAACAAATTATGTACTGAAAAAGGATGAATTTTATTGTATGTAAATTAGACCAGATGAAGCTGACCGCACAAAAAAGTCGTTACGGCTTGATCTGAATGATTGTTACACCAATAAGCTCAGTTTGTAAAAATTCAGGCTCCACACTTATGACATGTTCCCTTTTCTGTATGTATATTAAAGTTGAATTAAGTTTTAAAATGTTATAAATATAAAAAAGAAATCATGTATGACAAATGCATTTAATTGTATACTTAAAATGAACGAGTTTTATTGGCTACAAATTATACTTCAATAAAGCAATTTTTTTAAGTGATTATGGCAAAAACAAGGCAAACATTAGACTCACTGCAAATTAAGCTTATGTATAAAGTCCAGGGGTAAAGATCCTGGCAATCAGCAAAAGGTCATTCAGAGGGTATTGAGTTTACTCTGGTGCTTAACTTATTTTTCCTTCACCTTGGGATACAACATAAATCAGAATTTGTCCAAACTGTTTGCTAAAACAGATTCTTATAGTGTGGTAAGCAGCATAATGGCACCCTAAGATGTCCAGTCCTGATCCCCAAAAGCTGTGACTACGTTACCTTGCATGGCAAAAGGGAATTTGCAGATGCGATTAAGTTAAGGACCTTGCGATGAGGAGATAAATGTAGATTATCTGGGGGTCCCCAAACTAGTCACATGGGTCCTTAAAGGCAGAGAACCTTTTCTCAGCTGTCATCGGAGGGAATTATGACTAAAGAACAGATAGAGAGATGCAACATTGCTGGCTTTGAAGATGGAAGAAGGGGGCACGAGCCAAGGAATGTGGGTGGCCTCTACAAGCTGGAAAGGTCAACAAAATGGATTCTTTCCTAGATCCTGCAGAAAGGAATGCAGCTGTGCTGACACCTTGATTTTAGGCCATGAGACCCACGTTGGACTTCTGAGATAACAAATTTGTGTTGTTTAAGCCACTAACTTTGTGGCAATAGCAGCAATAGAGAACTAATATGCATAGTCTTTTAATCTGTTGACATGGAGATAAGTTTAAAAAAAAAATCACATGGCTAGAAGGAAGGGAAAGTGATGCTACTAGCAAAGAGCACAAGTTTCTGGAGACAGAAATGATTTGATTTCTAGCTATGTCACTAAATAGCTCAGGCAACTTGCCCTTCTTAGTTTCAGTTTCTTCTTTAAAATGAGGTGTTTATAGTAGGGCTATTGTAAGGATATTGTAAGGGATATTGTAAGATTTTAATATACTTTTAAGACAGTTAGCTTAACCATCACACATGGTAAGCTTTTAATAAATAGGAGTTGTATTATTTTTCATGGGGGAGATTTCAGAAAACTTTTCAGGTCTGGAAAGATTCTGTATGTAAAATTACTTTGACTTTAATGTTGGAATTAATGTTATAGTGTTTAAGTCAAAAGGATCTAGTATATTGAACTGATGGGAATTCAGTCATTTTAAATAAACAGCATGGATAGAAACGTAATTCCTTAGTGTTTTACCTGGAACTAATTCCTCACTAACTATTCCAAAAACAGGGAGAAAGCAATCCAAGATGAGATTTTACATATAACCAAAAACAGGTTTTGATTTCATCACTGACCCCATGGGAATTATTTTTCTCTCCAATGGAATTAGGCAGATTGTGGAGAAAGATGCATATTGGCTTATTGAGACTATCAGTAAAGTCTCCTTTGTACCTAAAATCTTTGGCTTGAGCTTTCTAAAGACAAAAAAATTCACATGAATACAGTAAATGTTTGAAAACTATGGAAATCAAAAAGGTCTAGATGCTCCAAAGGATGCTATTTTAAAGAACAAAGCAATTCCTTCCTTAAAAGAACACTCATATTCTCTTATTTTTAAGCTACCCTCTATTGAGAAAATTGCACATTGATGAAAACAAGGAAACTCTGGGGTAAAGAATTGACTTTGTCTTCAGGTTAATAAGAGAAAACACAGGAAAGAAATCTGAAATGGAAAGTTACTCATTTTTGTTCATTGATACAACCAGTATTTACTGATTATCTTTTGTGGCATGCGGAGAAAAAACAATATAATTCCTACCCTTAGGGAATTAGCAATTCAAAAGTTCAAAAAACTTCAAAAAATATGCTGAGATTTATGTGATGAACTACAATACAAGGTGAAATGAAATAAATTTCATGCAAGTAATACAAAGTCCTGTGCATGTTCAGAAAAAAGCAAATTAGAAAACCCAGGCAGGAAGCACCAATAGTGCACCAGGGCTGTTGGGGGGGTGGGAGGGCAGGCTCACTCATTGCCTTTATTGATGTGACCCACAGGGGGAGTGTAGACAGGATAGAAATATAGATTAAAGGGGCTTGAAGTATACCTGAGATATTGGGATACTGATCAGCATAGATGACTGAAAAGGCATCCCAAGGAGAGGAAAAGCTTATACGAACGTAGGGCAGCGTGCGGATGTGCAGGATTTATTAAGGAAAACAGTTGATAGCCCAGGTTGGCTGGGAATATAGAACTGATGAGAAATTCTTTGGAAATAAATCTGGAAAATCAGATCAAATTAGGAATTATCCTGAAATAAGGCTACCGAGTTTGCATTTTATTACACACAGGGAAGTATTAATGGTTTTCTAGAGCATAGGAAAACACCCATGTATTAGAATGTAAATACAACTTTGATGCCAAAACCCAAAAGATGCATACACACAAAAAAAACTACAGACCAATCTCTCATATGAATATTGATAAAAAGTAAATTAAAAATAAGAAACATAATCCAGTATCACATTAAATAAAATCACAAGCAAGAGGGATGTAAGGGTGTTTCAATATTAGATACCAGGGAAAAAACTACATATTTATCATTATAAATTGTGGAAAAGCATTTGATAATATTCAATATCCATCATTAAATTTTTTAAAGTCTCAATAAAACAGGAATGGTAAGGTATTTTACATCTCAACCCAAAAATCAGCACCATATCTACTGGAGAAATAGAAGATGCTTTCCCACTAGGCAGAAACAGGACAATGATATCCACTCTCACCATTGTCCAACAAAATTACAAAATTAAAGAGAAAAAAATTGGATTGTGAAAATCAGAAAAAGGTAAAAAGATCACTATTTGTGGTTGATATGACTGGATAACTTGAAAACCTGAGAGATTCAGGTTTGAAAAATGAAGCCATCATACCTTTAAAAACTACCACAAACAATACAGAAAATTAGTAAAGTTGTAGGGTACAAAACTAATATACACAAACAGTGTTTATATGAACAACAACGAAAGTCCACAGAAACTAGAGCATATTTATAATAGCAACAGAAAATGCCTAGAAAAACCCAAGGAATGGACAGATATCTATGAAAGTACATTAAAACTTCCTTAAGAACACAGTAGGAAACCTGAACAAGAATATAAAATATCAAATTCTGCTAAGTTTATTGCTACATTTAATGTAATACAAATAAAAGCATCAACAGTTTTGGGGGGGTGGGCAATTGACAAGCTGATTTTAAAGTTAGTTTGGATTAAAAAACACAAATTATAATATCCACAAAAGTCCAAAGAAGAGTTATGAGAGGGTATCAGCTCTATTAAATATTAAAATATCTAAAATAGCGTAAATAATTAAAATGGCATCACCTTAAGCACATGAACAAACAATCACACAAATGACATACAATTCAAAGTACAGATTTACATTCAAACACACATAGGAAATAAGTCTCTGACAAAAGTAGCATCTCAAATCAGTGAAGAAATGTTGGAATATTCCATAAAAGGTATTGGCACAACTGGGAAGCTGCACCAAAATAAATAAAAATGTGTCTTATTAGTTAGGTTAGGCATAATCTCATATATTTAATGGCTATTTGTATTTCTTCATTTGTGAACTCTTCATATTTTTTCTATTATTCTATAGTTTTCTGTTTTGTAAGAGCTCAACATATTTTAAGGAAATTAGCCCTTCCTCTGTGTTATGAGTTATAAGTATTTTCCTCCTGTTTAATATTTGCCTTTTGACTTTGCTTATAGTGATCTTCCCCATGGGAAATATTTTTCCTATATGGTTGAATTTTTAGTCTTTCCTATAGCTTTTTAAAGTATTTTATGATTCCATTTCATATTTTAATTTTGACTCAATTGGAATTTACTCCTAGTATAAAGCATTGCATATGCATCCAATTTTATTTTATTTATTTTTTCATATAGCATCCTAGTTTTCTCAACATCATTTATTGAATAATCTATCATTTCCCCAATGATTTTAGACACTATTTCAAATAATTACTCTCAAACATTGTGGATGGGAGTGTAAATTTGTACTTCTATACACAATATGCATCAGAATTATAATGCATATATCCTTTAAACCAAAAATTCTTCCTCTAAGAACTTATCTCACAGATATACACACAAATGTACATGTGTGTATACGCATTTATATGCAAAAATGACATACATAAGATTATTTGCTGCTATGTGTTTTGTAATAGCAAACGTTTGGAAATAATCTAAACATACAAAAAAAAAGAACTGGTCGAATAAATTATGATATATTTATACAACAGAATAATATGTATCCGTAAGAATTAATAAAGGTGCTCTTATTTGGAAAGATTTCTAAGATCTTTTAAGCTTAAAAACAGTATAGAATCCTGCCAATTTTATCTAAAAATGAGGAAAAAGTGAGAGTGTGTATGGATGTGTAGTATACAAAAATATGTCTGAAGAGAAATACGCCGGTTGTCCGTGGGAAGAGAAGGAATGGTTGAGGTTCAGGAGTAAGGGGTAAATGTTTCTCTGAACTTTCGTATTTTTGGAATTTTGAATCATGTGAATATATTACATACTGGGAAACTTAACTAACTGGTTTATAGAGAAAAAAACATGCAAACAAACAACAGTAAAGAGGCCACTTGAAATTTTCAACTCTAGTCGGTAAAATCCAAAGGTATTTGGCAGAGCACTCCAAAGAGGAATAACCACAATTGGAACACTTTCTTTAGTATTTTAAAAATTTCTTAATTTCAAATTATTACCCAACAACATGAATCGAGCACTTAATACTAAAGGCATCCCTCAACAAATGCTTTCTAGTGAATTAAATTAAGTTGCATTTTAAATTAAAACTATTGTGGTTCTGTCTGATGGAAATTTTTTAAAATCACAGGGAGAGATGCCAATTTTTCTAGCTTTCCAAAAACTTACTTTGAAGTTTGCTTTTATCTGGAACTGAATTAGTAAAAAAAAAAAAAAATCAGCAAATACAGTTTTGTGGGGGTTTTGTTGAGGAAGATTAGCCCTGAGCTAACTACAGCCAATCCTCCTCTTTTTGCTGCGGAAGACTGGCCCTGAGCTAACATCCATGCCCATCTTCCTCTACTTTATATGTGGGACGCCGCCTCAGCATGCCTTGACAAGCAGTGTGTACGTCCGCACCTGGGATCTGAACCAGTGAACCCCAGGCTGGTGAAGTGGAACTTATGACCTTAATTGTTGGCCCCAGCAAACACAGTTTTTAACACTATTTTTCTACCCAGTTAGAAAGATATCTCCTATAACCCCAACCATTATTCAGCAGTACTTTGTCACACCATCTCTGAATCTTTGTTCCTCTCTCTTCCCTGATACTCTCCAAAGTGAGATCAAGGAGTAGTTAGGCATCGTGAGCTAACAGGTATTGAGCAGAGGAAAGTTATTTTTGTTTTTATGGGAATTCTGCTTCTAAACTTAATAAAACTTGTGTCAACCCTTGGCATTCACCATTTTCATTTCATCACGATCTCATGAATTACATTCGTATAAAGTTATTCTTTACATTGAAGAAACAACAATTATTGGTTAAGAAAACTCTGAATTTCTGAAGTGTAGTCTGTCCTTCTTAATTAACTTTATGGCAAATATACATTTGCCTTCCATTTATCTTCAGAATTTAATGTAATGTTCTAAAATTTGAAAGACTCTATCATCACATCCAGGAACTCTGGATTAGCTAACAAATCTTTTGGTTTGAGGGTCTTCCAAATGATGATAATTTAGATGGACAAATACACTTGAATAAACCTATAGGTTTTAAGCAGTTTTCACAGCCCAGTGCAATAAATAGGAAATAAAGTAGGATTGAGGGGGAAAAAAGTCTTCATTCAAATAATGTCATGAAATTGGAGGTGTTACAAATCCCCTAAAATAATTAAAATCTATAAGTTTACAATTTCTTTTTAAAAGGTGGGGAAATTCAAACTGATTTCTCCCAAAAGGCGGACATGGTGTTTTGATGGGTGTACATGCTCCAATTCTTTAAAAACAAACAAAACACTTATTAGTAGTAGTAAAACAATTTATCGCTTCTAAATCCAGAAGTCTTATGTCTTCAGACAGGACGTACTAAAAAATATTCATATCCATCAGCAAATTAAACATTTTTCTTTCAAAAGAATTATTAAAGCAGCTTTAACCTAGCTTCCTCACCATTATCTTTGGATGAATGAAATACTGGAGCAACACCCTAAATGGATGTTATCCAAATAGTTATTTAACCAAACAGACAAGGAGAAAGTAAGTTTGAATGCACCTGTGATTCTCACAGCAGAGATGAACACTGATACTACTGCGTCATGGAGACATTTTACTAATACATACATGGATGGCCAAGAGTTCACCAACTAAAGATGAACACAAATGAAAGCAAGCTAAAATAGTCACTAAGGAAATTCTACTTACGTTTACTCATAGTTTGCACAGCTTGTGCATCTCGGACCTTACCCACCAATAGCTAAAGTATTATGTCATTTTCTAACTCTATTGTTGCAACAGGACCTCCTACCAGATTAATTGCTCTAAATTATTGAGCTCCCATTGTCTTCTAGCACTTTTCATAAAGTTATCCAGGAGTATCTATCTAAATTCTGTTTTCCCTTGAGGAAATAATATTTAAGCTTGTATCCTATAGCCAAATAAAGTTTCACCTCCTTGGTCAATTTCAGACATTTGTGAACCCTTTTAACTTAAAATTCTATTGCCTGTAACCACAACCTAAGGAGAGAATTTCGTCCTTTTAACAAGTGTTTTCCCACTTTTGTCTTCCCTGGTACCCCTCATTCAGGTGTCTCCATGAACCCATCCACAGCCTCAAGCCTAATCTTGTTTCAGGGCCATTCTAAAAATGACAGGAATAATATTACTACCCAGAGTCCATGACACGAGTTAGGCTGGGAATTAGGTCACATTCACAGACTTGAACTGCTGTGCCACTCTAAGCGATCCATCAGACCCAGAAGTACCATGGTCAAGGCTCACCTTGGCATATGTATAGGCCCAGAACCAGTACTCCTCACTCACTTAGTGGCCCACTGGACTTTGACTTTGATTTGTCTTCCATGGTGACCTCAGCTAGTATACCTATTACCTCCAGGTCCCCCTATAAACTGAACCCTTCCCGCTCTGTTTAAATCTTCTTTTCTAGGGCTAGACAACACTGGCAGACTTCCTACGACATAATGACATCTCAAGTTGGCCATCTTCCCCTCTTTCTTCTGGATGAAGACCCCACCTTTAATTGTTTCTGCTCAGCCTCCTAGTCCTGAACTTGCTCAGTGAGCCCCTTGGATGTGCCTTGTGCTACCTGATTTCTCTAGATAAAACCTTTCTCTGCAGCTGGGTTTGCGAATTCCAGCCTTAAGTCATTCAGCTTTTGTTTTCTTGCCCTCCTGCCACAGGTAACTCAATAAAGAGGGGAAAAAATGCATCATCTGAACAGAAAACCCCATGTATTTTGAGTTGTTAATACAACTTCTCTCTAGTAGGATAGGATTTATGTAAACTTGAATATTCCCCCATTCAATCATCTCTAAAGTTTTTACTCAGGCAAAGAAAAAAGCATTAAAATGAATAAAGATGCCTGTATCCTTCACAAGTCCTATTTACAACCACGACACCTACTGGCACACATATCTAGCAATATTTTCCAAATCTCAATAAGTCTTTGCAAGCCTAAGTTTGGATACTATACGCAGACTAATATGGCTTAGAAGAGCTAATAAAAAATCTGTAGCCATTTTTATAGACCCTACTTACTTAGAACTGATCTTGTCTACCTTACAGAGATCTGGCAAAAGCAGAATTCAACAGGGCAGGGGAGAAAAAGCGGGAAAGTTCTGGGAAGAAGGACTCAAGTAGAAATAAAAACAATCACTTCAGAGGAAAAACTGAGAGAAGGAGGGAGTGAGGGAGTATATTGGGATGAATATTTAACTGCCTTTCTGTACTTTTCTTAAAGGGATTAATTTCTAAAATAAAGTCATCCTCTCTACTCCAGTGCCTACTTTATCTGAGAGTACTAACGGGTTAAAATGCTGATTGGTATCTTTTCCAAGTCAAATAATTCAGGCATTACACTGATATAGAATCCTATTAGGAAAAAAGTTACTACTTCCTCCCAGCTGATAGATGATGGATGGCTGGCATGCGTCCATATCGCAGCCTTGGGGCCCCAGAGGGTAAATCAGATCGTGAAGTCTTAAAGCTCAGCAGGCTACTTTGACAGTGGGGAAAGAGGTGCCTGACTCTGGACCACCAGTTGGGGGTTAGTGGAAAACATAACTGAAGATCACCAAGTCTGCAAACCTCCTCAAGACTGAGTCCCTTGATAGTGAAGCTGGAGGTACCACCATTCATGTCAAGTCACAAGCAGCCTGATAGAAAAGCCAGAAAGCAATCACAGACCATCAAGGAAAGGAAAATGATATTACCAAGCAAAATCCTGTAAGGAGAAAACCGTCCTTTCCTCCCACCCTGCAAACAACAGAGGAATAAGGCGGGAAAGAGGCAGGGCAGGGAATGGGTGCAGGGGTGCATATTGTGGAAAAGAAGCACACAGTCCAAGCCAGTAGTCTAGCCTAATTGAGGGCGACTGTGGGGCAGAGTGGGAGACAAAGGAAGCCTTGAAGCAAATGAGATGGAAGTAAGCGTCCACAAAGTTTCAGGTCCTGAAAGTAAGTGAAATTTTATGGAATCAAACTGAGATGTCATTAAAGGAACCTACCACGAAACAGAAAATACAGGAGGAGTTCAGAAACTACAGTGGCAGTAGAAAAAAAAATCCACCTTTATATCCCAGTGAGTCAAGACTGCCTTAAATGGTTACAGCAACATACATTTTCTATATATTATTATCAATAGGTAAAAATATGGCAAACCTCCAAAAGATCCTTTCTAGCCTGTACCTTTGTAGGCTCTCAAAGAGTTTCAGAAAATCCCATCTATTCTAAAATAAATTACAGGAGAGTCTTCTTCCTGAAGCTATTCTAATGCTTAATAACTATTGGTAAGGCACTTTCTTCAGGAGTTGAAAATCTTTTATAAACGGTGAATGCCTATATGCTACTCTAAGACATAGCAATTTTAGGTTCTCTACTCTGAAAGAGTAGGTCTTATTTTAGTCAACAACATGACTATGGTTTCTGGTCTTTTGTGCTAACCTGCATAAGCACAATGTAAAATATTAAAAACATTTCATGTGGTCTTTCCTTTTTAGTAAATCTCTTCACCCCTGAGCATGAACTTTGTACCTATACCTTCAAAAGGTCAACGTGACAAAACATCAGTAAAACTCCAAATAATTTCTAAACTTGGTGCTGTAAAGCTAACACATTGGTTCAGCAGAGATATTGATTAAAATGATTTTTCCAAAAAGGGACAGCACGTTGCAGTGCCATGTATGAAAAGACATTGGGAAGATCAAGTGAGGTAAGAAGTAGGAGCTTGGAGGGTTGATGGGGTAAGCAGAAGGTAGCTAAGAATTCCTCTGTCTTCTAGCATTTGACAGAATAAACACATCTCACAAGAAGGTAACAGTCAACACTCTCAGAAGCCACAGTAATTTACACTTTGGGAGTGAGACAAAGTAAAAAGCATATGGGAAATTTGGAGGATAATACAAAAGAAAGAGCCATTGTAGATTAAATTTACAGAATGGAAATTCATTTGCTAGCACAACTGCCACTGTTTACCTAAAAATGTTTTTGTCAATAATTTGTCAACATAAAGATGTGCTGTCATCATTGCATAAAAATAAACAGAACAGAACCAGCACCCAGAATTACTTTGGAGGAAGGAAGAGGGAAACCCTTGCAGCAGAAGAATAAAATGTCGCAACTTTCAATAGCGTCTTAAGCCAAATATTCATAAAAATCTCTCTTGCCAAGAAAAAATACTTTCCTAATTTGTTTCTTTTGTTGTGTTTTGCTTTGAATTTTAAAAGTTCTTTTTTGTTTTGTTTTAAAGGGCAAACTCATAAATATTTACAGAGAGATCTTACTAAGCAGAAAAAGAGATTAGAAACTATTTTTGAATGAACGCAACATGTTTCATGTAAATTGAATTATACAATCAGTTGTATGTTGAGGAGAAAGAAATTATAAGTCACAAAATATAAGTGACTATATGAGTCATTTTAAATGACATGAAAAGTAAGGATAAATCCAAAGTGTTTTGTATATTTATGGTTCGAGTTCAATTTAATAAACATACTGGCACCTAAGACAGTAAGCAAAATTACGTAGTTTATTAAAATGTTACCAAGAAAAATATTAATAAGTAACAAGTCATTATTCTAAAATTTTAATTCAAACATATGTCACACATACTGCTAACCATATAAAATTCTGCTTATTACAGGGTCTGAGAAAGGCTTTGATTTTATGTTTTCTTGTATGTCTGAGATTATAGTAAAAGTTTATCAATTACCACCTCACAAATACAAAGTTGAATCATATTTGTTTTATTAAACAGTGATAATTTGTGCAAAAATCACATTTGTGTTTTATTGAAAAACGTGATTTCTAAAAAAGTACTTTCACTACAGTCATTAAAAACCTCCTAGCATCATCGTAGAGACAAATTTGTTGTTTCTGATAGTCTTTCTCATTATTAAGTACTAAATAAGGAAAACAGGCTTTTGGAAAAAAATGATTATTTGAAGATGGTTCACACTTAAATAGACTTCACTCAAATTGTAGAACTATTTAAACAAACAGATTAAACTCCGTATGTTCCATTCTCTGACACATTGTATTCATTTCTCCTGGAAACTTGATAGCCCCAGATATAACTATTATATATAAAAATAACAAAGCCCTTAGCCACGAAGAGTAAAAAGAAATGAATTGCGTGATTCAAAGCTCAGCTATAAATTGGGCATCAGAAATACTCTTACCACCCAGGTAAAATTTTAGACATAACATCCTCAAAAAAGATATACATCTCCTTGGTCTTTGGTTTAATGATAAAATAAGAACTCCTGAAGTGCCTCGTAGACGCTGACAAGAAAAACAAAGTAGAAAAAGTACTACAAAAAGAAGCTTCCGCTACCTTACCCCAAATCCTGCATTTCCTTTTAATAAGGGGATAAAGAAATTAACACTTTGGCTTATACCTATAGGCCAGAGGTGTTTGGAAAAGAGTTATCTATGTTTTGTCCTTAATTCTGGGAAAACGTAGAGAGAGAGATTGATTGCTAGCAATCTATTCATTCATTAGATACCGATTGAGGGCTCTCTAAAACCTAAAAGTTACCAGGGCATATATCATCTTTGTTAGAAGGGGATGCAATGATTAAAAAAAAAAAAAAAATGCTTACTCACTTTTCTTTATATCCTAGGAGACTATACGTTCCCACAAAAACTTCAGAAAACAACAGTCTCCATCGTTTCTTTGAGAAATCCAGCATTAAGGTAATTGTTAAGATACTGAGAAGAGCATGATAGTGTTTCCTGATAAATAGAAAACTCTGATGACAATGAAAGTTATGAACTCTCTTGATAGCTTTTCCACTTTCTCTAATGTCTAGTAGATAAAGAGAGTGATCTAAATGACAGAATTCTCTCCAAGTGTGGGAAAGGTAAATCACGTTTTTTGCATCTAAAAGTCAATATTATAGAACAGGTGATTAAAACATTTTCAACAACTTCATAGTAAGGATTATGTTAGGGTTAGGGTTAGAATTTATATGGCTTTCTGATTTTTACACAAATTCTAAACAGGTCAAATAAAAACTTTTTTAAAACAGAAGTTAAATATGCATTTCTCTAGTAAATTATCACTTGTTAATAACTTCCATCTTATACTTAAAATTATGTTGAGTAATTAAACATCTGCAATAGTAAAGTTGTTGAACAAGAATTAGAAAAAAATTCAATAAATATATAATGAGAGTTCTAAAAGGCAGTGTGGTTATTTGGAAAAATGGAAACTTGGGAATTAGGATTAATAATAGGATTAATAATCCTAATTCCCCATAAATTCTTTGGTACAGCACCTTGGTCTGTTTTTTATTTTCCTTAGCTGTGAGACAAGGATATACATATTAGCTTTGTTAACAGGGTTGCACGAGAAATAATGAATTTTGTTCCCGATCATTTTCAAAGCAATTTAAAAGTGGGGCAATTGTTGTTTTCACGTGAATAATGTTGCCTGAAAACAAAAGGCTATAGTAGTTGCAATGACCTCATCCAATGCTGTAATAAATACCCTCTGATAAGAAGTTCTAAATGCAGATTCAAAGGTAAAAGTATTCATCACACTCACGTGCGTGCACGCGCGCACACACACGCGGACACACACACACACACACACACACACACACACACACTGCATCTCTCTATTCAGTTCCTTTAATATTCTCAATTCTCATTTCAAAATTCCTGTTCGTATTTATGATTCTCAACTTGGTATCAGACTCTGCCTTTGGCTATGAAGTCATTATTTTTATTGTCTTGGAAAACACCCATGTGCAAGGAGAAAAACAAAATGTCACAATTCGTATTTATTTCCATTCTTCTTTCTGACCACTGTCCAATTGTTCCCTATTTCCTTGTGCAGCCCTTTTCTGGTCACAAGGATGTCATTAATTCAAAGGTTCAGAAATCATAACTTTTAATAGAAGAAATTCAAAAATCAAAATGCTAATTAAATTTCTTTTAAATGCTTTTTTCCCAGAAAGAGGTCATAATTGCTTTAAAAGTAACTATGTAAAAAAATGAAAGTTGCAAAACTTAACATTCTATTAAATAAATTGTATATATAAATTAGCATTAAATAAGCTCTTCGTTAAGAGGGGGAAAAGCTAGGGAGGGAAAATGTTCAGGAATGTCTGCTGAACGAAGGAATAGTCAGGAGGAAGTCCTCCGAACGCTCCTATTTGGCGTGGGAGGGACTTCTCATCTTCCTACACTCTCCCCTGGAGGGTGAGATACCATGGAATATGTCCAAAACTCCGCAATCATTACCTGGTAATTGTAACTTCTCTCTGCAAAGGCAGAGAGAAGAGGAAAAGAAAGTACTGTATAAAATATAGAGAATTCCTCCAGTATTTAAGTGAGGAAGAGACAAAGCTGAGTAAAAAACCAGCACTTTTTAAAAAAAAAATCCACTTGGAGGATCTTCAGAAGTCATGAACAAACCTAAGATTCTTGACTCATTAAGTTCTAAAGTTGGGGGAGAAAAATCAGACAATTTTATTTCGGATATGAAATTTGAATAGGAAACGGACATTTAGTGTAGGTATAAAGCAGTTGTACATAAACCTGTGCATTTGAATATGATAGGGTATATGAATATTCATCAGATAATTACGCTTTTCCGCTATTGAATTTTTTGACTGTCATTACAATTAGCAGAATTAATGGAATTAAACTTCTTTGAACCCAGGATGAAAGTGTGTCCCGTAGAACACTAGATCACCAAGACATCCTACTGGAGATATGGGGTGTGCCATTTAGACTTCCTTCAAGAAAGAACTCTTTATCCAGCACCAAAGAGTACATTAGCTGCCAGTCTAGGGCTGTCAACTCCACGTCTGCCTCAGCTTTTGCACCCAGGTCATGCCCTTCTCAAGGTGGCATCAGCCAGTGACTGAGCAAGACCGTGGTAAAGGGCCCAACCACTTAAAATGCAATAGGAGACTCCTCACAAACTTGCAATCTGCTTCAGGTTTCCCATTGGGCTGAGAGACTTGTCAGATCTGTATCAAAATCCTCTTTCTCACTGCCCACTCTTATTTTCTCTCTTTTCCTTTCACAGATGTTAATCCCCATAAACATTTTGCATCCCAACTCTGGCTCAGCATCTGCTTCTTAGAGAATCCAAGTAACACAGTAGACAATTAGTGGTCCCGGAAAGCAGGTGGTAAAATGAGGTATTGGGGCTGGATAACTTACTGCCTGGCTGGCCATAAGGGCTCATCCCAGGCGGTATGCATGACACAGGTAGTCCCTTCTCAAAGCATTGGCCCAAACGTTAAAACTTGTGAAAAGCTACCAGTGGAGAAGAGCACGCTGGCCAGTGTGATATGATCTGGGGCTTTAACAAGCATAGGGGACAATGCATATAAGGTCAGTGGAAGCGGCTGGTTGCTATTAAATTACATTGACCCGTATAAGGGATTATGACAAGCTGAGGACAGTTAACAGTCAATTGAAAATGAAATGGGAAGGCCATAGGGCCTCTTTGGCAGCTCACAAAAAGGCCTTTATTCCCTTTATTCCTGAAGTGGGAGAGCAGGAAAAGCTAAAGACTAAACTGAGGATTTAATAGCAAGAGTCTCTTCGTTTTAAAGAAGATTGAATGCTCAGCTGAGCTGGGTCTGATATGCCTAGATTAGGACTCTGGCTGGGAAAACCTGGGACCCTAACACATGAAATGGGAGCATCTGGGTGGAAGCTTCTGAAGATTTTATTTCTCTAGATTACTTTTAAGTTCAGAACCCGCAAACGTGCCCTAGCCCTATTAAGATTTAGTACTTCCTCCATGTAAGAATAACCTGCAGAAACTCCTGCCCTGCTTAGTGACAGGGGCCCCACTCAGGATCTGCCTTCACCTCCTCTTATGCCAGGTCGCCAATAGATAGTTATAGCAATAATACAGCCAAGGCAAGCTGGGCCTGATAAGAAAGGAAAAGGCACTATATCTAAAAAGACATGCAAAAATCAGCCAGCATGTCTAGCCAGAGCTGCGATAATACCTATTGACTAGATTTTGAGTATGCTTGACAAACAGGCTGGACCACAGGCCTGGATTTATTGAGTGTTAATTGACATAGGGACACTGTCACAGGATACGGGTTTAATTTTCCGGAAAGGGCCCTAGGAGATGGTGTAAATTAGCAGTGTGGCTCCTACAAATCTGGAGAAACTGATGACTCATATCAAGCAAGGCTGAAATGCATGAATTGCCATAGCAGATGGTACAGATAAGGAATAAAAGTCTTAGGGAATCAGGTATACTCACATGGCTATTTTATGTAAGGCCTGACAACCCACCTGAGAATTCTATGCTATGAGAAGGCCCAGAGGAGACAACATTCACCAAAGCCATCAGGAATATGATGATGATGGGGGCACCATCTTTATTAAGAGTTCCTAGTGGCTCTCCTCTGCAGAGCAGAGTTGATGATAAGAGATGCCATAACAGAATTTGGCTCATTGATAGCAAAGGAGATGATGGGGCACTGATGCAATTGAGGCCAGGTGAGGGTACTTAACTACCAGAAGCCAGAATTGCAATCAATATTTATGAATTTTTCAGCAAATGATGTTGGAACAATTCAACATCCATATGCAAAATAAAGTCTCAACCCTTACCTCACACCATAAACAAAGACTAACTCAAAATGGATCAAAGACTAAATGCAAAAGCTAAAATTAAAATCATAAAACTTCTAAAAGGTCACAGTCTTCTCAGAATGGCACCAGCCAATGAGTGAACAAGACTCCGGGACAAGGGCCCAGCCATGCCTTCCCAAGTGAGGACTCCTCTAATGGGCAATCCTTCCTCCCCAGTTCCCATGGGGTTGGCAGAGACTTTGTCAGCTCTGCCTCACATTCTGAGACCTCCCATTGCTTAATCCTGTTTTCACCCCCTTTCCTTTCACAGGTGTTACCAATAAATCTTTTGCATGCCTAACTTCACCTCAGTATCTGCTTCTATTTTTTAAAAACAATTTCCTATTTTTTAAAAAGTGCTACAAGTGTTCCTGGTTCTGCACGTAGGGAACTTGGAAGTCGCCACTCCATCCTAACAAGAAGTAAAAAGCTGAACAGACTGAAAATCAACAACTCTTCCCGGATTCATAAGAGAGGAGAAGACACAGGGAACCAACTGCCCCCAAGATTGGAGAGACAGACAGGCAAATACAGGGAGTAACAACTTACCAGGACAGAGATTCAGAAGCAGAACCCTCCACGGGAACCAGCGCTGGGGAAGGAAAATCTGAACTGTAATTGACAAATTGCTGGAGACTCATTGTGGACAACTCTGAGAGTCAAAAACTCAAGGGAGACCCAGTTATAGGAAGGCACACACAATATTGCAAGGTATACCTTCAGGAGTTTGACCAGGGCCTCACGATAAGTACCACAGAAAAATCTCTTTGTGCTTCCAGCAGAGGAAAAGGAACCATTTTGAAATACATGAGAACACTCTGTTCTTAATAAGGCCTGCCCACATGGCAAATTAGTTAAGTGGAACCAGGATTAAGCACAGCTGGGGTATTATCAGAGCCTAGCTGACCTGGGAGAAGGGAAACACCTAACTTCAGCAGTTACTTTTATCTGGTACATCATATCTGGCTATCAAGAAAAAAAATCACAGGGCATACCAAAAGGCAAAAATACAATCTGAAGAGAGAGAGCAAGCATCAGAAATAGACATGGCAGGAATTACCAGGTCGGGAATTTAAAATAACCATGACTAGGATGCTAAGGGCTCTAAAGGATAAAGTAGAGAGCATGCAAGAAGAGATAGCCAGTGTAAACAGAGAGATGTAAATCCTAGGAAACAACCAAAAAGAAATGTTGGAGTTAAAAAACATTGTAACAGAAATGAAGAATACCTTTGATGGGCTCATTAGTAGACTGGACACAGCTGAGGAAAGAATCTCTAAGCCAGAGGATATATCAATAGGATCCTCAAAAACCAAAAGCAAAGAGAACAAAGACAAAAATTTTAAAAAGAACGAAATATCCAAAGACTGTGGGACAGCCACAAAGGTATAACATATGTGTAATGGGAATACCAGTAGGAGAAGAAGGAGAGAAAGGGATAGCATCAAGAAATACTTGAAACAATGACTGAAAATTTCCTCAAGTTAATGTCAGACATCAAACCACAGATCCAGAAAGCTCAGAGAACACTAAGCAAGACGAATGCCAAAGTAAACTACCTCTAGGCATATCATTTTCAAACTACGGGAAATTAAAGATAAAATCTTAGGGCAAAAAGGGTAATAGGGCACATGTGTACAGTGATGGATGGTAATTAGTCTTTGGGTGGTGAACATGATGTGTCTACATAGAAATGGAAATATAAAGATGTACACCTGAAATTTATATAATGTTATAAACCAATATTACCTCACTGAAACCTAAGCTGGGAGGAAAATAAAAGAAAAAGTCCTGAAAGAAATCAGAGGAAAAAAACCACTTTACCCATAGAGGAATGAAGATAAGAATCATATCCAACCTCTACTTTGACCATGCAAGCAAGAAGAGAGTGGAGTGAAATATTTAAAGTGTCAAGAGAAAAAAGCCACTAAGTTACCCTGCAAAATTATCATTCAAAAGTGAAGGAGAAATAAAGACTTTCTCAGACAAACAAAAATTAAGGAAATTGGTTGCCAGTAGAGCTGCCTTGTAAAGTGTCCTAAGAAGTCCTTTGCAAAGAAGAAAAATAATACAGACGATAAACTTGGATCCACATAACATAGAGCAAAGAAGTACATCAAAGAAGGAGGAAGTGAAGGTAAAATAAAAACTTTTATTTTTCTTATTCTTACTTATCTAACAGATAACGGTTTGTTCAAAGTAATAATACTAACGGGGCCGGCCCGGTGGCGCAGCGGTTAAGTTCGCACGTTCCGCTTCTCGGCGGCCCAGGGTTCGCTGGTTCGGATCCCGGGTGTGGACATGGCACTGCTTGGCAGCCATGCTGTGGTAGGCGTCCCACGTATAAAAACTAGAGGAAGATGGGCACGGATGTTGGCTCGGAGCCAGGCTTCCTCAGCAAAAAGAGGAGGACTGGCAGTAGTTAGCTGAGGGCTAATCTTCCTCCAAAAAAAAAAAACAAAGTAATAATACTAACAATGTATTTGATTATGCATGCTTATGAGTATATCTTATGTATGCTTATACATATATGCTTATACATAAGTGAAATGAATGACAGCAATGATACAGGGATAGGAGTGAGGAATTAGGATTATTTTGTTATTACAAGGTACTCACATTACCCATGAAGTGGTATAGTGTTATTTGAAAGTGGACTAGGATTAGCTGAATGTATATTGCAAACTCTAGAGCAACCACTTTAAAAAGTAAAAAAAGAAGTATAACTGATGTATAAGAAAGGAGAGAAATGGAATCATATAAAATGTTCAGTTAAAACCACAAAAGGCAGAAAAAGACTGGAAGACCGAAAAAGAATAAGGGCAACAAATAGCAAACAGTTACAAAAATGGTAAATATTAATCCAACTATATCAAAAATCAGTTTACATATCAATCATTTAAATGCACCAATTGAAAAATAAACATTGTCAGAGTGGATCGAAAAGCATTCTGTATGAGTCCAACTATATGATATTCTGAAAAAGCCAAAACAAAGCAACAGTAAAAAGATTAGTGATTGCTAGGGGTTGTGGGGAAAGGTTGAATTAACAGATCATTGAGGATTTTTAAGGCAGTGAAAATACTCCGTATGATACCATGATGATGGGTACATGTCATTATACATTTATCCAGATCCATAGAATACACAACACCAAGAGTGAATCATAATGTAAACTATGGATTGGGGGTGATTTTAATGTGTCAATTCAGGCTCATCAGTTGTAACAAATTTACCACTCTGGTGGGGGATACTGAAAATGGGGAAGGCTGTGCATGGGGCAGTGGGGCAAGAGTGTATAAGAAATCTCTGTACCTTCCCCTCAGTTTTGCTGTGAACTTAAAACTACTGTAATAAAAAAATAAAGTCTTAGTTTTAAAAAGTGCTAGAAACTGCATCTGGCATCCTATTCTTAAAATTACAAGAGAAAGTAACATGTTAAAGTTGCTGAGAATTCTTCCAAAAAAGAAACCTGTTCAACTTTGTTTATTCCAAAGCTTCCAAAAATAATTTGACCATGAACCCCTTTTCCTCCTAACACCCATAACATCCCACAGAAGTAATGTTCTATGGAACAGACTTTGGGAAATACTAACCAAGTGGCAGCTTAGCAAATTTCAGATACGGCCCTTAAGAAAAAATAAACAATCTCTTAAAACTTGTCCTGCAATTACAAATCTATAAAATAAAATCATCATGTGAAAATGAATTTTAGCTTACATGGTTAACTAATTCTAATTCATTGCATCCTTGAAAATGTTGGGAAAAGTGTTGAGATCAAAATTTTCCGATTTTTTATCGATTTTTTCCAATTTGCATCAGAAATTTTCAAAAATAGAACAGCTATCTTAGATTCCTTCTTACTTTTGAACTGAATATACTTCCAGATTATTCGGATGATGGACAAATACCTCTCAGACTAATCTTCCTGTCCATTCCTACTATGCTCAAGTTACAACTCTCAGTCAAAGAAGTTTCCTCACGACCTGGTCCCGCTTTATTGATCTAATGTCTGACTACTTCACCACAGATCTTTCCTCTTAGTCCCTGGTCACCAAACCTTCTGGATCTACTTTCTGAGGTCCTGCAGCACATTTTCTCTATACATTGTGTGTATAGTCTATTTCTCCTTTTAACGTGCATGTCTTTTTTGCTGAAGCAGATTATCAGCCCTTCAATGACTGGAAAAAAGTCTGACACATCTTTATAACCTCTGCAACTAAGACGGTGCATGTCATGATGACGTTCCTTGCCCTGCCTGGGTCATCAATCTCAATTTGTCTGTTCTTATATTCATATCAAAAGTCTTCTTGAGATCATCTCTATGTATCTGCTCAGAAGCCAGATAATACATGACTTCATTGTCCTCTTTTGAATCCATCTCTCATCTCGGCTGCATATAATGAACTATTCTTTTACCTCTCTGGACAGTATAGTGCCTTCCAGATTACAGACGGACACAGCCTTATGTTCTCGGGTGTTCCCAAAGGACCATACCCATATGCAATTGCAGGGAACACTATCTTTACATAAAAGAAGTAAACAGCATTCAAAATACTAGATAACTGGAGTGACCATACAACTAATCATCCAAACCAGGACACTGCTGAAAGTGAAGGAGACTACTACTAATCAAGTTTGCTACAGAAATTGCATGTCACAACTCTGAAGGAGAAGGATCAGACCACTGAACGCCTCATCCTTTTATTCATTCATTCAACAAATATTTATTCAATCTCTTCTGTGTGCCGGGTTTTTGCTGGGTTCTGAGATGAAAAATCATAAACAAGGCAAATACAGACCTTGCCTTTTTCGAAGTCATAGAGAGAAAACAGGGCAACAAATACATAACTAAAATAATTACAAATTCTGATTTTAAATGCTTTAAAGGAAAGAAAAAACTTTGGAAGAGAGAGGAACCTACTCAAGATACGCTGTTCAGGAAAGATCTCTCTGGAGTGGTGACGTTTGAACTGTGACTTCAAAGCTGAGTCAGAATAACCATGATGGTGGCTGGGAGATGGAAAACAGGAAGACATTCCAAGGTCAGAGAACAGCATGTGCAAAGGCCCTGAGGGGGAAAAGTTTGGTTTCAATGAGAAAATGAAGAAGACTTGTTTGCTTATAGTTTAGTGAAGAAAAGAGTAAGTGTCTGGAGCAGACTGGAGAGGTCAGAAGTCTCACATTCCTTATCTAGAATTCTCAGCTGAAAGGACAGGAGAATCTTAATTGTCAATGCACATAGCAGAGCTAATTCAGCAAGCATTTACTCTTCTGTTCCCTCTTAGCATAAGCCCACCCCAAGAGATAAATTAAGTCAGAGACGGAAAAAGGATACGGACACTCAGGAAAAGCCAGCTGTGCTCACTTCCTCCTCTATCACCATGGCATAATGAAGGAGGTGAGAAAGGAGCGCACATGCTCTTTACAACAGCAGAATGGGTGAGAGCTCCCCTCCCAACATGACAAGCTTCTTCACAGGGTGTCAATACGTTTATCTCTGCAAAATTGGGACCTGGTGTATCTTTTTCTCTGCATCTTCTAAAGTTCTTCTGGTTCATGACTTTTCCAAGTGACCACAGCATGGGGGAAAATTCTAGACAGCTTCTAGTGTACATTTAAGTTTGAATAAAATGTAAAATTAAGATTGCACAGTTATTGACAGGGAAGCAAAGTGTGTTTCTTCTACCGAAAGTTTGATGACACTTGAACATAAAGCTGGACACACACTTCTGAGTGTCATGGGTTTTATCAAGAACAAAGGAAAGCTCAAATCCAGGGAAGTAATTAGAGGTCAGAATAAAGCCATTTGCAGATTTAAAAAATAAACAGTATTAAGCCTAAACATGAATTAATTTTAAAAGAAAAGAGACTCCGGCATTATTTGGGGTTCCAGGAAAACTTTGAGCTTTATTCTGGTGTTTTGGGTTCAGCAAAATACATTTTGCCAAACGTTTTCCCCCTTAATTTGGAAAAGGCATGCATATTTCAAAGGAAATTTAATCCATATGTTTCTGATTCATTTACACTTAATTCATCAAAATGTTGTTTTGTAAGAGTTATTTGGTGTCCAAGAAGTCTTATAAGACTCTTCTCTTTGAACCAGAAAGCTTTGCGTTGCCAGGACTAAATGGAACTTTCTATGCAAAAAGAGAAGGACCTGGTGTTCCTCTAGAAAGTCTGGTCCGTGAATTAGATTATGCTCCTAGAGCGATGGATGCAGCCAAGGGTAACAGGTAATGCTGAGAATTAACAGGGAGACTTTAGTGAGATAAAGAGAAAACTGCCAACAACCCTCCCCAGTGGAACAAACTCACCATTCTGTTCTTGACAAGCAGGGTTTTTTTTCTTTTTTATTATGAAAAACTATTCCAATATTTCAAGAAGAAAATGAAAGACTTTGGTCCTTAGCTTGGAATGTTATACTCAGTTATTAACCGTGAATAAACATGTTATTTTATTAAAACAATAGCGAAAGTGTACTTCCTCTGGTATTTCAAGCATTTTGTTAGACAAATTGTGAGCTTCCTCCATGCCTTCATGCTCTTCACTCCTTGTTTTGGACCTTAAGAATGCTTCTTTTAAATCCAATTGATGTTCAAGTTTTTCCACTAACCAGTAGGCTTTTTCTCTTTAAGCATGCGCTCGCTTAACTTCCAATACTTCAGATATTGGTTTTTCTGTCTTTTTTTTTTAATAAGCATGCAAAGCCTCTACGTTTAAAGCCATATTATCCTCTGATGCATTTACTGTGCTTATTAACTTGATTGTGCATATATTATGGCAACAGTTCAAAACATCTTTTCCAATGATTCAAACATCATGATGCAGTTACAGTGCTATCCCTTGATAGATGTGGGAAAACCCACAGCCTCTTGAATGACAAACACAGAGATTTAAAAATACAGACCTCATCACATTTAAAATGACTATGAAGATTTCCTATGATTGAAACCATGAAATAGTTCAGTGAAAATAACTTGAGTAAAATATTAAGAAGTAACAAGAGTGGTTGCTGTTAATATGTTTTAAATAATCAATTTGAACTAAAAAAAAAGCAATTTGAAAAAGTCTATACTACTTTTCTTTGAAAAAAATTTCTGAAGTGTCTGCACAAAAATTTTGCTGAGTGCAGCCTACGAACTAAAGACAAAGATTGGTGGATACAGGAATTTATTGAGAGCCTCATATGCAAACGTTTTTTCACTCCTAAAGGGTTTAGCTATGTAGTGCAAAGTATAAGATTTGGAGTTTCCAGAATTATCTTATCTCTTACTGATAATTATAACAAGAGAAAGAGGCTATTTACAAACAAATCTTGGATCAAGTCCCAGCTCTACCATTTAGGAACTATGTTCTACTTAGGCATTATTTTTTAAAATCTCGAAAGTTATTTCCTTATTCATAAAATGGGTAAAATGCTATTCTTACCTCAACAAGCAAAGAATTAAATAATATATGTATTAAAGTAATGCTAGCTGTTACAACAAATAAATGCCCAAATATATAATGACTCCAACGTGATGACAATTTATTTCTCACGCACATACAATCCTAAATGTGTATTCCTGATTGTCAGGGGCTCTACTCTGAGCAGGGATATTGGAACCATGGCTCTTTGCATCTTGTAACCCCACCCTTTTCAACACATTATTTCTAAGATTGTTGTGCTTGTCTGCATCAAGCCAGCAGAAAAAGAAAGAGCATGGAGCCTCACAAGCGGGCTACACCTAGAAGTGGCACACATCCCTGTTATTGACATTCCATTGGCGAGTACTAACTCACATGGCCTCATCTAATTACAAAAGAGGATGGAAATGTACCACTTGGGTTGCCAGGAAGAAGAGGAAACAGAATGGGAGAAAAATAGCCACTCTTTGCCACATGTAAAGTACCTAGCACTCTTCCTGTCATAAGTACTCAACAAGTGTTAGCTATCACCATTATTAATAAAGTTTCTCTTAAGTATAGATATTTAGCTTGGGAAACACTAGCCTCAATGGCAGGGCAGGTGAATACATATTTACTATATTATGTGGCTCAGAGAAACTCATATATGTTCAAATATTAAATACAATAGCAAAATATTTTCAAGAAAAAGCTTTACACACTTAATGGCTAGATATATCAAATAAATAATATATCTAAAAAAAACACTATGTGTGGATATTCTTGAATAACACTATGGAAAAAGAATCAAGCAGGCTTTTCTCAGTCCTCAAATGTTCAGAGATCCAAGCTTAGGAGACTAGAACAAAATCCTTAGACAGTTGCGTTTCAAATACGATTATAGCAAACCTCAAGCTGCTGTCCAAATTCTTTCGCTGCATTATCATCCTATTGCAAAGCATACAGCTTCTAGAAGGTACAAGTTGAAAACTGCTTTTGCTGTATGCATAGAGTTCCCACTGTATTATTGTTTTCTATCATGGAATAAGGCCTATGCAGTCCGCCAATATCTTCACATATTTTTCCTCAAGTAAAGATCTAAAACTATACCTATCTCTCAAGGGCAGTGTGGAAAACCATGTGAAAAGATCGTTTCTTTTTTGGTAAAGAAATTACTTTAAAAAAAACCTAAAGTAAAAGAAAAGTTCAAGATTTCTCAGGGTCTGTCTGGTTCTAATGGTAAAGCACTGCCAGTCCAAGAGGCAGAATTCAGCAGCTTTAAAAAGAGTTAGTTAATTAAAATCACCCTTCTCTTAACTTGCCTTTTTTTGGTCTCTTTAGTTGGCCCAACTTACCCATTAGTATAATATTCAACAAATGAAAACAAGAGGAAAAATGAAGCAAGGTTCTTTCTATGCATATTTCTAAGACCAGTCAGTGTATGCTCCAAAACCAAGACCACAGAGCCAAAACTGTTGTGAAAATAAAGCAGCTTTTAGCTGATTGAAAACTACTTGAATTCAATGCTTGTTTTACATACCAAAAACAATTCATATCCTTGCAATTAAAAAAGTTAATAGCAAAGCAGATGCTACTAAAATACGGTACTCTTTTCAGCATACAAGGCTTTGAGGAACCTCTGAAATATACACAAGAAAGCAAGTTACCTCCTAATCCTCTCAGGCAAGGGCTAATGAGGTCTCACGTTATTTTCCCCCAATAACATCTTAACCTTGGAAAATAAAGCTTTCCTGAATGTTCCCAACAACCTTGGATTTCTGATCATGTGATCAGAGAAAGAAATACTCTCTGGCTTTCATTAGTTTGAGGACATCTGCAAGTAGAACTTATAACACA
Organism: Equus przewalskii; assembly: GCF_037783145.1. Classification (NCBI taxonomy): domain Eukaryota; kingdom Metazoa; phylum Chordata; class Mammalia; order Perissodactyla; family Equidae; genus Equus; species Equus przewalskii. The sequence continues at coordinate 22,652,987 of NC_091850.1, forward strand.
AAACAATCTCAGTTGCTGATCTTGTACTCTCATCTGGACCGAACAGTGTTAGTGTCAACAATTGCAGTAAACAGCGTGGCTAGAGCTAACGTAAACATTTCAGAAATCATAAGCTTAATATCGTTGTTCAGAAGTTGGACCAAGCTATGACTAAACTCTTCTGCACTCTAGACCGCAGGCTAGAGACTGACTTTGATATATTTCCAGAAAGAAAGTGTATCCAAACCTGCACACTGGAAGAAAAGTAAACATTCCTGGCATTGGAAGTAGATGTGGCAATAGGTACCTTTGGTGGGTGGATAAATGCAGAAAGTGGAACAAAGGGCAGTAATGCCCTGCCTGTAGTGGGTGGGAGGCGTTCTGTGGGTCCCATTTTTATTAAAGTTAAGTCATAAAAGTAGATGTTGTTTATTTCTGCGGTGGCAAATCTTCGGCTCTAGCTCCTCCTCTGGCCACGTTTTTTAAAATAGCTCCATGCCATTCCTATTATGCGCAAGCTTTCTTTAGACCCAGGGCAAGGCAATGGAAAAACCAACCTAAACGAAAACAAACGGGAAGTAAATGCTTTGGGTTTACTTCATAAACACCTCAGCCACAATGTAGGTAAATACCTTAAAATAAAGGAATAATCTGCTGGTTCATTGTGTCCAAGTGAAAATTTTCATGTCATTTATAAGAGCATAATACTCTTTTTAGACTTTTTGTTGTCTCTAGTTCTATGCAGCCAAAGACACTTTTGAACGTCATGTTTATTCCCAGGGCTAATTCCATGATACGGATAGGGTAAATTGAACGGCACCTACTCTGTCGCATCTTCAATGGTATGCTTACCATCGCCAGGCTGAATTGAAATGATTAGGTCCTAACTGCTTCTATTTACAGATTTTCTAACTTAGAAGAATAGGAATGCTCTCTCTTTTTTCATAATTACATTTGGGCAACCCTTTACAATTGCAACATTACTTTCTTATTGGTTCTGTCATTATTGCCTGCAGCAACCTTAAAAGGTGGACCAATGGAGAATTACGACGCATAGTTGGCACAAAAGGAAACAGGAGGCAGTAAGTACCTGAGCTGGGATTTGAACCCAGGGCATCAGATGCTCATGCCCACACTCTTTCAACTATACCACGCCGTCTCTATACAAATGTAAGGAGCTGAATCATAATAATCCCTGCTTCACATCTGGTCTGTGTAGCCTTTTTCTGATTTATAGTGGCTCAGGAGAGGGGAGTGGCTACAGCATTCCCAGAAAATGCATAAAAAGACTGCTCACGTAGGTCCCTCACAGAACGGCCTTTTCCAGAAATATATGATGATGACCAAATAACAAAATTAAGCACCTATTACGTGTACTGCACATTATCTCCTCAAAACTCCTTGACAGTCCTAACAGGCCAGGATGATTGTTTTTTCATTTGTACCTGATAAAATGAAATCTGAAAGAAACTAACTAATTTGTTCAAGATCATCTTGCTAGTGAATGGCAGAGGCAGTTTTTGAACCTGAGTGTGTCTGGGTCCAGAGCCCATGCTTTTGGCAGCAGACTGCACTACCATAGCTGAGCGTCAGCCAGACTGCAGAGTTTACATTTTAAACTGGTTAAGAATGGAAGACACTTTCAGAACTTCTGACGCTTCTTCAGCATCTTGTTCAGCTCATTACCTCATTCTAGATCTTTTTGTCTCTCAGCACCCAGATGTATAATGAGGTTTCAGAATAGTTCTTTTTTTAAAATTGTCTTCAGTCCTGTGAAGGCTATATTCAACTAATATCTGCCGAGTGAATTCTCCATCTTGCTTCAAGTGCCTATTTAATTCTCCTCTTCCTGAGTGTGAAAAGACAATTGAAAAATATTTATTAAGTGCTTACCATGGGCCAAGCACTGTGCTATACATTGCAAAGTATTAAAAAAAAAAAAAAAGACATTATACCACCTCCAAGAAGCTTGTAGTCCAGCTAGAAATACGTCATTTCAAATGATAGCAGAAAACATTTATATGCTGAACTCAAAAACACATAAAAAGTGTAAAATGCTCAAACAACAGACAGATGCAGGGTCAAGAACCTCTGAAGTTCTGGTTAGGTAATAATAACATTGGAATAGTGGCCATAGCTTTAGTACTACCGCTGTGCTGGGTAAGGAATCTTTGGGTTTTTACTAATTAAAAAATTTGCTCCACCATCCATGTGGGATCCAGATATATTAGTAAATTATTTCCCACTCAGAATTCTCCTCCATCTCTCTTAAATCAATCCATATTCTTCCAGCTCAGGTTCTACCTCTTGTAAAAACCCTTCACTTGTCTCCAACCACTAATCTCAGTTCCTCCATGTCTAAGAACACGTTTCTGTCTACCCCACAGGTGAGCAGAGATCTTTTGATTGCAAATGACAGAAGCAACTCAAATCAGCTTAGGCAAAAGAGGGAATTTTTTGGTTCACATTTATAAACTTTTCTGTAAATTCACCATAACTTGCCATCCTAGCCCAAGAAGCAAACTCTCTGTTAACGGAAATAATTATTTATGTCACTATACATTTTTTGTTCATGAAAAATAAAACACAGGCTTAATTTTAGTTTCATCAAGAAGTTTTCAACTTGTAAGCTATGCAGTTGAATATACACTGAAAAATGAAAGACTGTTTTCATTTTGTTTTTTTTCTAAAAGGAGAGTCTATCTTTGCTGATCGAAATGCCCTAGCATAGGTAGTAACCTCCACATCATCTAGCTGCCATGGTTCTCAGCCTTGGTCCATTAGAATCATCTGGGAATATTTTAAAAAGAAACCAGTGTCACTCTACTCCATCCTTACCACTAGCCCAATTCAATCAGAAGCCCGGGCACTGGAGCCTAGACAACAGTATTTCTTAAATGCTCACCATGTGATTCTAATGTGCAATGAGGGTTGAAAACCCGTCTTCTGTCTAATGCGTACTTTGTCCCATCTACCCAGTCGAGGAGTTATCAGAATTCCCCAGTTAATGACAAAGGGGTGGAAAGCTAATTTTGACTACTAGAAGAGGGCAGAACAGGAAGAAATGATTAACAGAAGAATTCAGATATACTTATTTTTCTTCCCAAATGTGGCAGTAATTCTTGGCTGTGGTACCCAACAAAAATCTGCAATTTCATTGCAAGGATCTCTTCCCAACCATAAAATTCTAGAATCTTTATATGTGTCCTCCATTCTTTGTTGTCTTAGTTATTTTGTGCCCATGAAATTATCCAGGGAATTGCTTACCGTTATCCATAGGCCTTATAAAAAATATGCATTGTAGGTTTCAGACTACTGTCTTCAAGCAGAAAAGGGCAGAATTGAATGGAAAGTACTCTGCCTTCAAACACCGCAGACAGTTGCTAGGTTGTCCACATACTGTTGTAAAGAAGGCCAAACGCTTGACATTGTTAAAGGACAGTTATTTTAAGCGGCTTGTTAGTGGGCCACGTGAAATGACAGGGGCTATAAACTTGACCATAAATGTCACTTGTAATTAAAGATAATGTGTGCATGGTGGTTCATTTAAGAAAGCATCGACTTCATTAGAATGAGGACAGCAGCTTAGCTACTGTTTTATTCAGAGGTTATTGGTAGCAAAAACATGGGAGCATTTTGTGGAAGAATGAAATCATTTACATTGATTTCATTGGAGGAAGAAGCCTTAAATGACAGCAGCTAATTGCTTAAGGGTTTACTTTCTGCCAACTCAGAGGGCTCAGATGGCTGTTGCCCTGTCTTATCTTCGCTTACCCTCACTCCACAGTCATTGCTGACACATGAAGGAAATCGTTGTCTTCAGAATCAACAACTTGCTCTCAGTGGCCCAATTGGCAGAAAATAAAAATAACCAAACACAAAAACCTCTTATTTTGCAATATTAGCAAAGAAAACCCTGACCTTCCACCTCCTACCTAATCTACCCCCAATTGCTTCTTTGACACCATGCCTAGTAAAATGAAAAGAGGTTTTCCAAAGAAGGAAAGAAACATCTGCTTGGACTTCAGATTCCCCTCCAAAGCAGAAAACAGGCCTACAAAGGTTACATGTTTCAACTAGCCATGCAAGACGAAGGAGAAAGTTCAACCGCTTATCCCACTTGACCTTGGCTTTAACACAGGATCACGTTGATCCTGATGAAAAGATTAAAACGCCAAGTCCAGAACTGCTCACCAAGCAAATTCACAAGGGGAGTTCTAAGAGTTCTTTGGCACTCTTGCTTCATATGGAATTAGCAGGGACGATCCCAGGCCACAAATGTAGCAATATTTTAACTCAGTGTGCAAAATTTCAAAGATAAAGCCTGAGATTGGAAGCAGTACTGAACTTTTCAAACGGTGCTTTCCTGGTAGGCTTTGTCAAGAAAATACAAGGCATGTTTGAGAGCTGTTGAAAGGTTTCTTTATGGGGAGGGAAATGGAGGTCATTAGGGCTGTGAGAGATAAAGCATAGGGGTGGGGGTGGGGGGGTGACAAACCCAAAACCATTTTCTTTCACCTATCCCTACTCTAAATTGCAAATTCATGCAACTTTCAGTGAAAGTTACTTTCATAGTACAGCAAAATGGTACATAAATGATCATGCCTTTCCTCAGTAAAGACTAAAGCAGTTTTGAACAATGTCAGCAATATGAACTTCAGACCTAAAATTTTGAAAATCTGAGAGAGAGGTTAACAACAAAGGTCTGTGCTGGTCCACAGGTCCATCTCTTAAACTGCTCTGACAGAAAGCACCCTAGACCAATGGTCTGGGAAACTGGGTTCCAGCTCCCCTTCAGCCACCACTTGACTATACCTCAGCCAATCTTCTTATGTTCTTTGGGCCTCAATTTCTTCATCAGTAAAATAAAAGAGTTGGAGTAGAGGAATTCTAGAACCAAAGTATTCACAGGTGTTACAGAAATTGTGCAAAGCTGCTCATGAATAGTCTGCCTCCATTTTTAACTTCTCTTTTCTGACTAGCCCAACTCATAGTGGTTTCTCCCTCTTCCCTGTTCAGGCTACTCATTAACTCTCCCGCTGATCTAACCCCTAACTTAGCTCGGTGTTGTTCACTTGGTCTAACGTCTTCTCTTCCTATGAGACTATAAATTCCCCTGTGGCACAAAATAACTTCTTTTGAATTACATCCCTTGCTGAAATTAAAAGAATGTTATGCACATGGTAGATATTTGCATATTTTTTTGAAAAATGTATGAATGAATGAATATTTGGCACTTAGTAAATATTGAGTTAATTGACCAGTGACTATTGTTAAGGATGGATCACAAAAACAAGCCAACTGAGACACTAATTTGTAGAAAACAGGATCTAGTCATTAGGCCAAAAAGTTGCCTCGTCTACACTTGTTAGACACTAAGAAAAATATTCATATCTCCGCTTTAAAATCCCTATATAATCCCTGTTTTGGCAGAACTGCAAAAGTTCTGTATTTCTCTTGAAACTCTTGAAGATATATAATGAAATAAATCAACTGATATCAAAAGTATTTGTTGTTAGAGTACCTTTTTTCATTAAAACAGGAAGAAATTCTACATCTTCTTAGTCCTTATTCATGTCCTTATTTTCCTGAGTCTTTGCTCTGTTTTACTAAATAACATAGAAATTCTTAACTCTGGTAATTGTGCCACCGTTTAAAATGATTTAAACTATTACAGTTATCTGTTCCTTTTAAAACAATTTGGCACAACCAGTATAAACTTATTGGCTATCTTTGTTAAAAATATCTACTGTTTTCACTCATTCCCTCCCACATATGTACTAGAGAAAAACTCTTAAGGGCGTTGGATACAAGAATTAATGTGCTCACGGATTTTACCAATATTACTGGCTCCTGTGGCCAGCCATTTTCATTGTTCATCTTACCAGAAAAGTACTTATGTCATTAGATTGGACTGGAGAAATAATTAGTTAATAACCATAGGCAAAAGGAGAAAATAAGAGGCTCTGACATTATTAAGAGTCTTAAAACATCGCCAACAACAAGAGCTTTCTCCTACTAGAATATGGAAGGTTTTCTTACTTGCTAATTAGACTCTACCATCTCTGCTCTATACCGCATAACATCATTTCTATCCTACGCAAAACCTCAATTAGTTTTTCCTATGCTAATAGCTAGGAGACACGGCACATATTTTTCTCTCCTGCATTTTGGCTATCAGCTTATATTTGAAAGGGAAGCACACAGGGAAAAATCACAGCCAGAAGGACAAAATTAATTCCTAAGAGAAAGAAGTCACAAGACAATAAGGACCACAAGTTAGGTAAGCAACAAAACACAATATGGCAGCCTTGCTCTATGAGATAGATAGTCAGCCAGTGGCTGGGATTTAAAAAAATAAACATTTCCTTCACACGTGGTTTTCAGTTCCCTGTTAAAGCTTACTATCGCATCTTTTATTTTGACCAAAATGTCTTTTAAAATATTTGTTCGTCTCAACTAGTCACAGCAAAATCATTAGGAAGCCCCAAACCAGTTGAGTCCATTATAAGTTGGTTGGCATCAGAAACACATACACATACACACACACACACACACACAGAGCAGTGACCACACTATTTTTAAAAATCCCTTTTGTCACTAGGGCTTCATTTTGGAAAGATTGTCTCTTTTCCTATATCCCTACCTTAAAAGGACAATTTTAATTCTGACTGTCCCAGATAAATAGGAGCACTGATAAAGGCAGTCAAACAGAAATCAAAGGCAACAAGACTAATGCACAGCACACACTTGGCTCTTCACGTCCTGTAATGACTGAGTTCAGCCTGAGCCACCACCAGCACATGGTGTTGGCCAGCTGAGGCTCACAGTTCTCAAGTTGTAAGCCTGAACTCTAGGCAAACCGGTAGGAAGAAGTGGCCGGGAGAGCCAAGTCACACCTGTGATGTATCTTCTGGTCCTAACTGCAAGAAACGTCAGCTACAGTAACTCAGAGTCACTGAGACAGCAGAGCTGTTAGGCACATTTATCAGATTGGCCCAAGTTTGATATGACAGAAACAGCATGTTCTGCTGTTCAATGAACCCACTGGTGCAAATACCACTCCAGCAGCCCATGAACTCCGGTGGAGATCTGTTTATTTTGCATGTAACAGAAAGAGCAGGTTTTTTGGGCATTTTTGCTCTAAAGTACAGAGAAAAAACTTAACCACTGAATGAACCTGATGCAAAAAGAAAGAAAGTAGTTGCTTGCAACCAAAAACACATCTCTGAAAAATTAGTTATTTTAAATATTTTTAGTGACCATTAAATGGACTCCTTTGAATGGAATTATATTTGGTTGCTTTCTAAAAAATACATAGTTAACTCATTATTCACTTAGAAGATGCAGCTCAAGAATAATTTTAAGGGACAACGTGATGATTCAGAATAACTAAACCTCATGCAGACTTAAAGATTCTCAGAAAATAAAAATTATTTCCAAAGAATAGCCCTTTGTTTTTCAAATGAAATTACGTAGCATTCTGTTTCTCTGAAACTAAGTGAAATCTCTTAGCAAAAATGAAGTAGACAGCTGAGAGAAATGAGCACTCCCAAACACTGGTATTGGGAATAAAAAATACACCTTCTCTGTAGGGCAATTTGGTAATAATTATCAACAGCCTTAACCATGTTTAAAACCTTCACAGTAGGGGCTGGCCTGGTGGCGCAGCAGTTAAGTGTGCACATTTCTCTTCTCGGCGGCCCGGGGTTCACTGGTTCAGATCCCAGGTGCGGACATGGCACCACTTGGCAAGCCGTGCTGTGGTAGGCGTCCCACATAGAAAGTAGAGGAAGATGGGCACGGATGCTAGCTCAGGGCCCGTCTTCCTCGGCAAAAAGAGGAGGATTGGCAGCAGTTAGATCAGGGCTAATCTTCCTCAAAAGAAAACCCTTTACAGTAATTCCACTTCAAAGAATTTTTCCTAATAAGTGAACTGAGAGGCAGGTGAAGAGCTATGTACAATAGCACTCATTGTGGAGTTGATGCTGAAAATAACCTTGATGTCCCGCAATAAGGAATTCGTTAAATAAATGTGCTACAACCGATGTGACAGAACACTATTTAGTAGTTTAAAATGATGCCATAGAAAAACATTTAACAACGTTAGAAAACGTTCTTGATGTTCCATTAAATGAAAAATCAGATTATTAAACAGTAATTAGGATATAATCACAATTTTTAATTTACATAAATGTATAGGAAAAAGACTTGGCATATATGCTGTAGATCAGTGCTGTCTAGTAGGAATATGGTGCAAGCCACACATATGATTTTTAATTTTCTAATATCCATATTAAGAAAATAAAAAGAAAAGGATGAAATTAATGTTAATAATGTACTTTATTCAATCCAATATATTCAAAATATTATCATTTCAATATGTAATCAATATAAAAAGTTATTAATGGGATATTTCATATTCTTTTTTTCATACTAAGGCTTTGAAACTTAGTGTGTATTTTTTGCATTTACAGCACATCTCATTTCAGGCTAGCTACGTTCCTGGTGCTCAATAACCACGTGTAGCTGGTGACTACCATATTGGGCAGTACCCCTCAAGAATGTAAAACATGGGTGATTTCTGTTCTCATCTTTATGATTTTTTATACTTTCTAGTTTTATAATCAGAAAAAATATCAGCATTTTGAAACAACCAAATAGAGGCAGCAGGACATAGAAAAAAATAATACGTGTATGGGTTTTGGAGTTAGAGACCCAGAGGCAGAGGGTTCTGCTTTCATCACCTTGCAGCTGCACCACAAGTCCTCGTCTGTAAAATGGGCATAATAACATCCATCTCACCAAAACACTTGAGAGTAAGGAGGTAACAAACAAGACATTACATAGGTGAAAAGCAGGAGAATGCCTGCAAAATAGTGGCCACTTAAAAAAACAATGTTTTTTTAACCAGAAATTTTCCTACCTAAAAAATAAAATCCCACATCTGTATATAGATGACCCCTTGAATGGTTTTGTTCTGCACAGTCCAGCATGGTGCATGGCACGTTTGTTATATAAATGAAGGAATGAATGAATGAATGAATGAATGACATTTGGATAGCCTATACCTTTTAAAAACATTCTCACCTAAGTGATTCTTTCATATGTTCTTCTACTTTCAGTGTTAATAATTTTAAATCATGTGAAATACAAAAAAAGAGTTTCTGTCTATTTAAGACTTCCCTAATCTTCCCATTTCTTCCTTTGCTGGCTGTTGTCACCTTCCACCAGCCTCCTCTCAGGATCAATAGTTTGACACCCTTTCCTTCAGCTTGCACAATGCTTTACGTTTACCTCTACTTTAGCATTTATTATGTTCTACTTGAATTCCTTCTGTGCGTGGCTGACTTCCCTCAGTAGACTGAGCTCCTTGAATGCAGGCTCTGTGTCCATTGTGCAATGTCTAGCACAAAGTAAGTACTCCACAGATGTCTGTTATATGCATGAAGGAATGAATGAGTAGCGCTACTAGATTGCAAGCCTCTCAAAGTTTATATCTTTATTTTATTCATTTTATATATCTCGCTATGCCTCTCATATTCATGTTTAGATATATGTGGAGATGATAGTTCCAAGTATTAATGTGCTTGCTGCCTGCTCCCAACATTGCCCTGCCCCCAGCTCACCAAATTCTCTCTCTTGGTCCTCTCCTCCACCCAACTTCAGGATAGAAGTGTCACCTACAGTGGAAAAATAACAAAGGACTATGTACACAGAGAACTGCAGGTTAAGCTATCCTGTTCTTATAGAAATCCAACTAGGGAGGAGAGGAGAAAGTGATGGAGAGTCTGCACAAACTGGGGAGAAAGGAATAACAATACGTCAATGTCTGGCGATGAGGAAGGCTGCACAATGAAGGGCATAGCTATCTAACTTATGTGGTGCTCTCCTTTGAATGACTGTAGTCCAAGAGAACACTTGTAAGTCCTTTGTGCAGATGATGAAAGACTTGCCTCCATGAGGGATAATGGTGATGTCAAAGGAAATTTTACCCCTGGCCAAAGTGGAATCAAGTGAACCTACTTAGGACTGTCCAATTTATGCCTATTACATATATTCTGAATATTAAAATGAACAAGTAGAGAAAACACTGTTTTCTTTGTCACTTTTAAACAGTTTTAAAGTTTCTGACTATATCATGCAGTGCAAGATAAGCTGTACAAATTATTGGATAATACACAGGCAAATTCAAGTTTCATAAGTACGTCAGTATGATGCTTTGCCGATTCTAGAAATAAATAGCACTTACATTTGAGTACAGCTTCACACCAATAAATTTATTTTAGACTTTGCTTTCAAATTCTGTGCTTATTTAGTTTTGTTTTGGGGAGATATATTGATTGGATGGTTGGCATTTTAGAACTCAACTGCAAAGAGTAGAGTTAACCATATTCTTCAATGCATAGCATATTAACCTTATCAGCCATGCAGGGCTGTTCTCTTGCTTGTTTTATTTTTCTCCTTCTTATCCATCTCCATTTTCATTCCCCTCATTTCCACAGACATCCATTGTAATATGTTTGAAATATGTCCTTAAATATTCAGGTATGCTTGTAAAGTATTTAGTGTTGTTTATATACTTCCTTTATTTATATGAATGCTATGCTATAGATATGATTCTCTTCCAAACTTGTCAACACTTTTTAATATCTCTATCCACAGTGATTCTAAGTGCTGTGCAGTATGCCATTGTATGCGTCCATCATATTTTATTTATCCATTCCACCAATGGTGGATACCTATGTTGATAACTTCCAATTGCTTATAAACCATGTCAGAATAAGCATCCTCAAAAATATCCTCCCGGCAGGGTTATATACTTAGGAGTGTCATTGCTGATTCAGAGGGCCAAAGCAGATTTAATTCCTGTAAATGAAACTGACAGATGTCTGAAAAGTTGCTGTACCCATTTATACTCTCTATAGCACCATATAAGCATTCCCACCTCCTTACATCTTCTTAACCGCTTAATATTATCCACCTTTTTAAATTTTGCCTTTAGTGTGCCCTTGGGAGGAAGACTTGTGGTTTCAGCTCCAATGTGTAAAGAGCTTGGAAGTTGTTGGTCTCATCTTTACAACAAGAGAAAAGCTGAAAAAACTGAAAATCAACAACTTTTCTTAGACTTAGAGACTTGAGGTTGTAGGGCAAAGTGCCATCCCAAAATCCGGAGAGACAGGAAAATTCAGAGTGACAGTCAATATCTGCTAATCTAGAGCAGAAGTCACTGGGACCATAAACTAGCAGAAACACTTAGATGGTTATTTTGACAAATTGCTAGAGGCTGAGCGAAGACTAGCATGAGAATGAGAAACTCCTGGAAGCCACAGTCTTAGGAAGGACCCCACGCATTCATAGGTTTTACCTCTTGGAATCCCCCCAGGTTCTCACATGGAAGAGCCAGGAAAGATCCCCTCGTGGCTCTGATGGAGAAAGGGGCAAAGTAATCACTGTGAAATATGCTTGAGGCATTCTCCATAACAAAAGCCTCCCCTCCAAGGGGAAAGACTTTAAAAGACTACCAGAGCCTCATCCTACCTGAGGGAGAAAATTTCCCCTACTACAGTCCTCTCTAGCTTCCTGTGCCACCTAAGGCTGGAGAAAAGCTATTAAGTATTTGTAAAGGTCACAGCCCAGGGCCACAGACCTGCTGAAAAACTGAGACTTAATCATAATAGTATAGAACACTTTTCTTCCTCCACACCTGACTATCACCCCCACAGGATTCTACTATAATAACAGTAGATTACACCTGGAAGAGCTGCAAGATGCAGCCTCTATCTAAGGAGGAGTTCTCAGGGAAGCCCAAAGACAACAGAGGATAGAATAATAAAAACAGGGTCTGGCCTGGGGCACAGTGGTTAAGTTCGTATGTTCCACTTCTGTGCCCCGGGGTGTGCTGGTTCAGATCTCGGTGCAGACTGGTTTGGATGCTGTGGTAGGCATCCCACATATAAAGTAGATGAAGACGGGCAGGGATGTTAGCTCAGGGCTAGTCTTCCTCAGAAAAAAAAAGAAAAGATTTTTTAAAAAAAGAGTAATAAAAACATTGGAGGAATTTGAAACCTCTGGTACCTAAAGCTACAGCAAGCATTAAATAGAACACAAGCTCCTCGCCAGATTCACATAAAACTTCACATTAAGGCCTATTTACCTCAGTTCCTATTACCCAATACATCATACCCATCTTTGAACAAAAATTACAAGGAATGCTAAAAGGAAAGAAAAAACACTATCTGAAGAGAAAAAGCAAGCATCAGAACCAAATTCAGATATGACACAGCTTTTGTAATTATCATGCAGGGAATTTAAAATAACTGTGCTATGTTATATGTTATATTATGTAATATGTTATGTTATGTACTCTAATGGAAAACATAGACAACATGCAAGAACAGATAGGTAAGGTAAGTGGATAGAGAGAAACTGTAAGAAAGAACCAAAAAAATACTAGAAATCAAAGACACTTTTAGAGAAATGAAGAATATCTTTGATGAACGCATCTGTAGACAAGACATGGCGAAAAAAGAATTAGTGAGTTTGCAGATAGAGGAATAGAAACTTCCCAAACTGAAATATAAAGAGACAAATAATTTACAAACCGGAATAGAACATCTCAGAGCTATGGGACAATTTCAAAGGCTGTAAACTTTGCCTTTCTGATGGATATAAAGTGCTACCTCAATGTTCCTCAGGCCTTTTAAAACCTTCAACATGCTGGTCCCAAAGTCAATAATCCAATCCCTTTACCCTGCTTTTCCTTCTCCACCTCCATTCCTCCTACCCGCTGCATTTATCCCTCCAGTCATATTGTTAGCCTATATCATAATTTCTGTGACATTTCATTTTTCTTACTAATGGTATTACTGCTGGATTCTAGAGTTTCCATATTGCTTCAAAAGTTACATTCTTTTTGAAATGTTCTTTCTGCATCTATGCAGCCTCCAGGAGGCCTTTTTCTAATCTACTGTCAAATGCTCACCAGATCGCCTCAATCCGATTATAGGGTCTCTCCATGTTTTGCTTTAAGCCTGAGCTAGTTGGGGCCCTCTGTCTCCTTCTAGATTTATCTATACTCTATTTTCCGCACCCTCAACCCCAATCCCTGTATACACAGGGAGCTCCTCAAACAAATTTCTAAGATCTGTTTCAGAGGCATATAGTGTGCAATGCTTGGACATAAAATTTAGTTCAGGAAGGTATGGTGTATTTCAAAAAGCCTGGACTTGAAAAGCGGAAATAGGATTTCCCTCCACACTCAGCTCCTACTAACTGCATGAGCCTCCTGAGCTTCATTACTTGAGCCTCTATTTTTTCATCTTTAGAATGTGATAATAATCCACTAAGCCTGTTATGAAGATTATACAAAATAAAATAATCTATATAAGAGGAATTATCAAAGTGCCTGGGATATAATAAATGCTTCAAGAAAGATATTTTTACATCCTTAAAAACTAAGTTACAAAAGCTATAATATGGATAAGTAGAATGTTCAAGTGAAGAAAATATTATTTGGGCCAGCCTGGTGGCTCAGTAGTTAAGTACACACGTTCCACTTCAGTGGCCCAGGCTTCGCTAGTCCGGATCCTGGGTGTGGACATGGCACTGCTTGGCACGCCATGCTGTGGTAGGCGTCCCACATATAAAAAAAGTAGAGGAATGTAGGCATGGATGTTAGCTCAGGGCCAGTCTTCCTCTGAAAAGAGGAGGATTGGCAGTAATTAGCTCAGAGCTAATCTTCCTCAAAAAAAAAAAAAAGAAGAAAATATTATTTAAGTTTTAGTATAAATTGAATGAAAAAAATCATTTTGCATTTTATTTCTCTCTTCTAAATTTTACAGTATTTAACCATCCATTTTGATTAAGCCATCAAAGAAACAGACTTTCCCACATCCCTTTAGTTTTTCATGATATACTTAAGTATTCTCATAAAAGTTTATAATATTTTTATAAGATTTTAAAGTATTACAACTAAATTTTTCATTGTTTTGGCATTCTGGGTAAACTCGGGTTCATAAATACATTTGGCATAGAATCAGAGCAAACTGAAGTGACCAGACCCACTTTTCAACTGCTATAAGAAAGTATTTCCAAAAGGAGTTTCTTTGTGGGTCAAAAGAAAGAATTCTGGAATCCATATACCTACCCAATAACTCCCTTAGAAAATTGGAATTGAAAAATCAAGCCAATATATTTCATGGAGATTGACAGTGTGAAAATTTTCCATAATCAGGGTTCTTTTCAGCCATAATCAGAATCTCTTAATCAAGGTGGTAATGCTGAAAAAAGATAAACAAAAAACAAAAAGAAGAGAATTGCCTCCAGCTAATGCCTACAGTTAATCTGAAACTGTTTGCCACAAAGCATTGCTATGAAATTTCCTGGGTTGGTCAATGTGGCACACTAGGAATTAATCTTAGAAAAGTGCCCAAAAGAATGCAAAAATGGACTTCCAACCACAATACTTAGCATTGCTTGATCTTCCGTGTCACTGGAACAGACCAACCAGTTCTCTGTTGCACCCTTGGAGCGCTCCCTGTCTGGGTCAAAGTGTCAAAGTATAACGACTTATGCAACTGAACTTAAATTTTAACAACTTAAAATAGATTGTTCTAGCTATAAGATGTGTACTGTAAGCCCCATGGTAAACACAAAGAAAATACGCAAAAGAAAATGAGAATGGAGTCAAAGAATATAACCATGAAAAATCAACAAATCACAAAGGAAGATAGCAAGAGAAGACAAGAGGAACAAAAGAGCTACAATAGACACAAAACAATTAACAAAATAGCAATATTCTCTATCAATAACTACTGTAAATGTAAAGGATTAAACTCCTCAAACAAAAGACATAGAGTGGCTGAACGGATTACAAAAACAAGATCCACTATATGCTGCCTGTAAGACATTAAAGTAAATGGATGGGAAATGATATTTTATGCAAATGGTAACCAAAAGAGAGCAAGGGTGGCCATACTTATATCAGACAAAATAGACTTCAAGTCATAAACTGTCACAAGAGACAAAGAAAGACATTATATAATGATAAACGTGTTAATTCATCAGGCAAATATAACAATTATATACACACCAAAGTCAGGCACCTAAATATATGAAGCAAGCATCGAGAGAACTGAAGGGAGAAATAGACAACAACACAATGGTAATAGAAGATTTCAAATATTCCACTTGCAATAATGAATAAAACACCCAGACAGAAGATCAATAAGGAAACAGAGGACTTGAACAATATTACAGACCGAATGGACCTAACAGAACATTCCATCCAACAGCAGCAGAATACACATTCTTCTCAAGTGCACACAGAACAATCTCCAGGATAGATCTCATGTTAGGTCACAAAATAACTCAATAAATTTAAGAAGATTGAAATCTTACCAAATGTCTTTTCCGACCACAACGGAATGAAACTAGAAATCAATAGCAGAAGGAAAACTGGCAAATTCAGAAATATGTAGAAATCAAAGAACACAATCTTGAATAACCAAGGGGACAAAGAAGAAATTGAGGAAAATTAGAAAATATCTTCAGACAAATGAAAACAAAAACACAACATACCATAACTTATAGGATGCAGCAAAAATAATACTAAGAGGGAAGTTTATAGCAATAAATGCCTACATTAAAAAAGAAGATCTCAGATAAATAACCTAACTTCACACCTCAAGGAGCTAGAAAAAGAATAGCAAAGTTAGGAGAAAGAAGGAAATAAAGATTACAGCAGAAGTAAAAGAAGTAAAAAATATAAAAAAAGAAAAATCAACAAAACTAAGAGTTAGTATTTTTTACAAGATCAACAAAATCGACAAAACCTTAACTAGACTAAGAAAAAAAGACTCAAATACATAAATTCAGAAATGAAAGAAGAGACGTTGCAACTGATGCCACAGAAATAAATCATAAAGACTATGAACAATTATATGCCAACAAACTGGATAACCTACAAGAAATAGAGAAATTCCTAGAAACATACAACCTACCAAGACTAAATGTGAAGAAATAGGAAGTCTGAACAGACCCATAACTAGCACAGAGATTGCGTCAGTGATCATAACCCTCTCAACAAAGAAATCAACAGGACTAGATGGCTTCACTGGTGAATTCCACCACACAGTTAAAGAAGAACTAACGCCAATCCTTCTCAAACTCTTCCAAAACATGGAAGAGGAGGGAACACTTCCAAACTCATTTTATGAAGCCAGCATTACCCTGGTATGAAAGCCAGGCAAAGATACTACAAGAAAAGAATACTACATGCAATATCCCTGATGAACATAGATGCAAAAATCCTCAATAAAATACTAGCAAATTGAATTCAACAGCACATTATAAAAACCATACGCCATGATCAACTGGGATTTATCCCTGGGATGCAAGAGGGTTCAATATATGCATATCAATCAATGTGACACACCACATTAAAGGAACAAAGTATAAAAATCTTGTGACCATCTCAATAGACGCAGAAAAGTATTTAAGAAAATTCAGCACCCTTTCTTGTTAAAAATACCCAAAAAACTAGGAATGAAAAGAAATTACCTCAGCATAATAAAGGCCATATATGAAAAGCCCACAGCTAACATCATACTCAACGGTGAAAAACTAAAAGCTTTTCCTTTAAGGTCAGGAACCAGGCAAGGATTCCCACTTTTGGCATTTCTAGTGTACATAGTGCTGGAAGTCCTAGCCAAAGCAATAGGCGAGAAAAATAAAGGCACCCAAATCAGAAGGGAAGAAGTAAAAGTATTTCTGATCGCAGATGTCATAATTTTATATGGAGAAAACTCTAAAGATTCCACAAAAAAAGAATAAATGATAGAACTAATAAATGAATTCAGTAAAGTTGCAGGATACAAAACCAACATACTAAAATAAGTTGCATTTGTATACACTGACAACAAACAATCCAAACAGGAAATTAAGAAAACAATCTCACTTCCAATAGCATCAAAAAGAATAAAATACCTAGGAATAAAGTTGACCAAGGAGGTGAAGGACTTGTATGCTGAAAACTACAAAACATTGCTCAAATAATTAAAGAAGACATACATAAACGGAAAGACATCCTGTGTTCATGGATTGGAAGACTTCATGTTGTTAAAATGTCGGAACTACCTAAAGTGATCTACAGATTCAATGCAATCCCTACCAAAATCCCAATGGCATTTTCTCCAGAAATAGAAAAAAATCCTAAAATTCATATGGAACCACAAAGGACCCTGATTAGCCAAAACAACCTTGAGAAAGAAGAACAAAACTGAAAGTATCACACTTCCTTACATCAAAACATATTACAAAGCTGCAGTAATCAAACAGTATGGTATTGGCATAAAGACAGAAAAATAAACCAATGGAACACTATAAAGAGCCCAGAAATTAACCCATGCATATTCAGTCAACTGATCTTTCACAAGGGTGCCAAGAATTCACAACAGGAAAAAGATAATCTTTTTAATAAATGGTTTGGGAAAACTGTGTATCCATATGCAAAGGAATATAATGGAATCTTACACCATACATGGAAATCAACTCAAAACAGATTAAAAACTTAAATATAAGATGTGAAACTGTAAAACTCCTAGAAGAAAACATAGGGGAAATTCTTCATGACATTCATCTTGATAATGATTTCTTGGACATGACACCAAAAGCACAGACAATAAAAGCAAAATAGACTGAAAATGCCAACTATAAATGTTCTGCAAAGGAAAACAATCAAACAAGCAAGGGAAACAATCAATAGAGTTAAAGGCAATCTGTGGAATGGGAGAAAATATTTGCAAACAATATGTCTGATAAAAGGCTAATATCCAAAATATATAAGAAACTCCTACAACTCAATAGAAAAAAAAAGAACCCAAATAAAAATGGGCAAAGACTTGAATAAATATTTCTACAAAGAAGACATAGAAAAAAAAAGAACCCAAATAAAAATGGGCAAAAGACTTGAATAAATATTTCTACAAAGAAGACATACAAATGGCCAACAGATATACGAAAAGATGCTCAAAATCACTAATAATAAGAGAAGTGCACATCAAAACCACAATGAGATATCACCTCACACCTGTTATGATGGCTATTATTAAAAAAATAATAATTTTTTAAAAAACAGAAAATAGCAAGTATTGGCATAAATGTGGAGAAACTGGAACCCTTGTGCACTGCTAGTGGGAATGTAAAATGGTGCAGTTGCTACAGAGAACAATACGGAGGTTCCTTGAAAAATTAAAAATAGAGCTACCACACAATTCAGCAATCTCACTTCTGTGTGTTTACCCAAAGGAACTGAAATCAGGATCTGAAAGAGATATATGTACGTCCTGTTCATTGCAGCACTATTCACATTGCAGCACTATTCACAACCACTTAATGGCCATCAGTGTATGAATGGATAAAGAAAATGTGGTATATACATACAAGGGAATATGTATGTACACAATGGCAATATGGAAATCAGCCATAAAAAGAAGGAAATCTTGTCATATGCTACAACATGGATGAACCTTGATGACATTGTGCTAAGTGAATAAACCAGTCACAGGAGAATAAATACTGCATGATTCCATTTATATGCGATACCTAGAGGAGTCAAACTCATTGAAGCTAAAAGTAGAATGGCGGTTGGTTGTCAGGGGCTAGGGGGAGGAGGAAATGGGGAATTGTTGTTCAATGGATATAAAGTTTCAGTTATGCAAAATGAGAAAGTTCTGGAGAGCTATTGGACAGTATCAATGCTGTAACATACATTTAAAAATTTCTTAAGAGGGTAGATCTCACATTGTGTTTCCACCACAATAACAAAAAATTATACAGCCAACTTTTTCAACTCTCATATTGAATGATGTCTGTTTCCTAGAAATGTTTTGGCATTTTCTTAGAACTCCATGTGTCAAAGAAAATCAAGATACTCCTCAGAACTTCTTATCAAAAAGGCTGACTCAATCTTCACTCTTTATTGATGGATAAATGTCTTTTACTTTTAATATGGTTGAATATAAAGAACCTTCATTCCTAAATCCCTTCAACCTTTGTATTTCCTTGATTTTGTTTCTTAACTGTGTAAATTTCCATAACAATACCCTTCTGTCTGGATCTGGTGTGACATGTTGCCAATGAGCTCATTGCTTTAGCAGTTGGAGAATTATTCTCATCAATCTTTCCTTTGAATGCCTTTGTAGCTTATGATCTTCTGGTAGATCTTTCAAAGAATCATTTATTCTCATGGTGACTTACCACACAGAGTGTTGTTTCAGATCCCTGTGTCCATGTTTTTATCACACAGGATGTTCATGTTTTCTCTACATCTTAGAGACCTGCTCTCAATTCAGTCCTTCTACCCATACTTCTAAGAACTTAGTATGTCAAGCAATGACCACTCTGATATTCAGTGCCATCCATGGACTGCTTTCCCTTTCCATTAGAAAACAGTAACACTCAATTTTTTAAAAGCTACACTTAGAAACCTTTAAGCAGCCCTTCTCATGTGCAAGCTAAAGATAGTCTTAGTTAATTCAAATTGATTTTGGCACATTCCCTAAAAGCAAAAAGACAATTGCCATTTTATTCTACATTTGTATGAATTCTGATGACTTTTCTCCACATTTCAGCATCATCGCCAGGATGTGAGATAAAATCCCCCATGATGATTAGCTTATCAGATGCTG
The DNA here is from genome assembly GCF_037783145.1 of Equus przewalskii. NCBI lineage: Eukaryota > Metazoa > Chordata > Mammalia > Perissodactyla > Equidae > Equus > Equus przewalskii. The sequence continues at coordinate 22,672,657 of NC_091850.1, forward strand.
GGATGCTCCAGTTCTGCTAGAATCTTTCTTTTCCATCAGCACTTGTTATGATCATGTAGTAAAATTAGACCTCAATAATATCTGTGCCCCGTCACTCAATTTATAAAGAACAGAGACTTCCACTTCACCCATGCTCAAAAAAGTTAAGTACTTCTTTTCATGGAAATCCAGATGAAATCTCATGAGCAACCTACCGTCACAGTGAGCTGAAACTGGATAAAATTCCTGCATGAAAATCAGTGCTCAGAAGAACAATCTTCCTGCAGTGGAACAAAGTGGCAGTCCCTCCTCTGCACTTCAATCAGCATATCCACATTTCTGTTTTGCATCTCTAAACTAGAAGGAACTTTCCTAGAAATTAGGTAATGCTCAACATCTCTTCCAAACATTCTCAAGATTTGGTATTAAGAAAAATTCACACTTCATAAATATTCATTCACTTAGCCTCCCCTCTTATCTTAATATCACATTCTTGGTTTCTTTATCAATATTGTATCCACGTCTCAAACTTACTGTAATTTGTCACATTTATTTCCTTAATTATATGTCACATTTCCATCATTTGTTCAGTCATATATTCTGTTATCTAGAATTTAACTCAATAAATTTAATTTGTAAGCCTTTAAGAAATATTAGTATTCTAATAACTTGTACAGGGACATGTTATATAACAATATCTTGCTGGTTTTTATACCAATAACCCTTTTGAATAGAGTGCATGAAAACAGAATTAAAATTTCACATTATAATTATAGAAATGTAGTAGAGTTCTGTCATATTTAGTAAGGATCCGTCTTCTAGACTTTATGCATTGGGTACCATTGTTCTTATATGCTTACTCAATTTTAGGGACAAATTTAAGGCTTTCACTAATAGCAGAGTGACAGTCAACCAACATCTGTATCAAAAAGTGATGAGAATGCAAATTCGTATCTTTAAAAACCAGATAACCATACCTTTTCTAGATGTGGAGACATAGAGTGTCCAAAGGCAGTAAGAATTTCCACCAGAAACACCACCATGTTTTCTGGCTTCATCTGCTCAGCTCCATTAAAACAAAAACCAGGGTTATATTATGACCTCCTCTTACAAGGAATGCATTAATATAAAAAAATACTTTAAAATCAACAAACACAGACTATGAAACAACTGAAATAGGTGAAAGTTCACGTAGGAGAAGTGATGGGTGCACATATTAGGACACTAAACGGTGCGATCTTCCAAGCTCCTCAAGGAACATTGCAGCTCTCAAGACGGCACTTAGAAGAGGAGTTTGGTAGAGAGTCAAATACCTTTATCCAGCAAAACCAGAAAATTCAGGCTAGGCTTTCAAGATCAATAGGCGGAGCTTCCAGAGAGGAATTTAGGAAGTTTTAGAGTGGTCACAACAGTGACATCAATAGTCGGGGAATAGGGTGAGGGGGATAATGGGAACAGTAATACTATACCTATCAATTCTAACTGAAAAAATTTGCCAACTACCTAGTCTGAGATTTGCCTTTCTTGAGAAGACAAGGAACAGAAAGAAGCAAGGCACAACCATTTTTGTCCCTAGAGTACCACCCAAATTCATAGACAAAGTTTCAGACTAGGAGGACCTAAGTCATCAGGCCCTTTCATCCTTGGTCTTAATCTTTTAATTTGTCCTTGATCTTAATCACTGCCACCCCTCAAAAGATGGAAGTGATTCTGTGGTTCCTCTAGCAGCCCTCCAATAAGCTGAGGTGACTTCAGGATGCCTTGATCTCACTGGAGAGCTGAAATATCCTAGGGCCAACCCAAATACACAGAATCCTTCCAACTAAGGGTAAATTAATATTAGACACTAAACTCAGGCCAACAACTGACTGGAGCTAATGAATGGAGCTCATGAAAACCCCACCAGTCGTACCCCAGTCCCGGGTTGCTTATTCATGCCATAAGCATTACATTGTTGTCCAGGGTAAATATTAGGATTGTACAGCATATAATGCCCCATAGAGCACGCTGATATTGACTATTCAGTTGTCATTTCCGTGTCTGGCTTCCCATACTGCCACAGCATTCATGTCCAGCCTCCAACAATCCTGAAATCTATCTTGAGTACCATCCAGGGAGTTTTAGTCACCAAAAGCACTAATAGATAGGCAAACACGTCGGTAAAGTAACATCACCTCCAAAACCCCAAAATAGCATTTGTCAAAGCCCAAAAGAATAACAACTTGAATGTTTTCACTTATCTCATTTTCCAGTTATGGATAATATTTGTGTTACTAATGGCCAGAGATTGCCTATGGCATTTAAAAGATTTTAGGGGTTATAGAGAAAGTATCTAAAATTATACTGATTCATAACACTGCCTATGTTACCCTATTTCTAAATGTGAAAAGTAGAAAGAATAAGAATGGGTAAGAGAGGGAAAATATAGAGGATTCAAACAAGGTCAAAATAAACTTAATATTTTTAAAGTATGGCTACTTGTGTTTTTGAACTATCTTGTGCTAAGTAGACACGAAATAAGACATAGGACAAAGCTATCTAACTGGATGGAGTGGCAGGGACCCTGAACACAGAAAATGGCTTTGTGTGCAAATTGCCAATAAATAAATGGAATAAGCCCTTGTAGGTGGGATTCACTGAAAGTACCTCTAAGATATATAAAATTTCTAAGATGTGCATTGTCCAATGCACTAGCCACCAGTCTCAAATGAACACTTGAAATGTGACTAGGTTTAACTGAGGAAATAAATTTTTTATTTTAATCTAAATTAAATTTAAACACTGATATTATTAGAAAACTTTCAAGTATGTCTGAAACAACCTGGGCACATGAATCTACTTTTTCAACGATTAATTTTATGAAATATGAATTTACGTTAAATATTTTTAATGAAAATTTGGCATTCTGATTGTGATGTGCTCTGAATGTAAACACACACTAAAATTTGAAGTCTTCATACCAAAAAAAGAATGTAAAATATCCCAATAATTTTCATGTTGGTTACGTGTCAAAATGATAACATATTGGTTTAAATACATTATTAAAATTAATTTCATGATTATTTTTACTTTTTATGAGATTACTAGAAGTCTTTAAATTACATATGAGGCTCACATTATATGTGTATTGAAAAGTGCAGATTTGGAGCATAGTAACATTACTGCAGCCAAGGGAGTCCCTTTGGTATTTCACACAGAAAATTGCTCATAGTTGACTTTCACTAAATAGATATTATCTAAATAAAAAATTGTCCACATATAAGGGCAAATATTTCTTGTTATACTTTCCAAAAAAGTTAATTTAAAAATGAGCTCATTTTTCAGCAGAAAGATAGTTTTGGAGATGAGTCAGGCAATGAGAGAAAAGGGGACATTTTTTCTCCTGTAGTTCAGAGAACGTGCGATTAGTGAGAAGAGACCAAATCAACTCATCACATTTTTATCAAGTCACAACAATGCTCCTGAGCATTTGCTACACTAGACACCCCTTCTCCTTGGGGTTTTTTGCACCTATCTCATCATGGCTGCATCCAAAAATTATCAAAATTCCAAGAAACTCTACAATAGCTCTGAGGAGCTATAGAAAAGATAAATAAATTAGATAGATAGACAGATAAGACTAAAAGCATAGTTGCTGGCATCACACAAAATTATTTGACTCCCAATTTTGCTATACATAGACAATGAAAAAGTCATTTAGCCTCTATAATCCTCATTTCCTCATCCATAAATTAAGATTAATAATAGTAACTACCAGTTAGGATTGATTTGTTTAAAAATAGGTTAAATACTTAGCTTAGTGCTTCAAACACAGTAGGAATTCAATATAAGGAAGTTGGATGGTGATGATAATTAATTATCGTTATTGTTATGGCTACAACTATACCACCCTTTTCTAGCAATTCCAGGAAATTCTGAAGTCTTCTTAAGTAATCTTCATTTTTGTAGTTCCCAGCTTCTCCAGGAATAAAAGTCTCTTTTAGCTTTAGTTTTTTGCTTTCCTACGTGAAATTATCAATCAAGCTTCTGGTGCCGTAGGGCCATAAACATAAAGGGAACTAAAAGAGGATTTCACAATCTAATGAGTTTCACAGTCATAAAATATAATTTTTAATATTTTATGGAGGAAGGGGACCACAAAGGCAAAGGTACCTCGTCATACTACAGCCCTGCCAAGTGACCAGAAGGAGCAAACAAGATGAGACTGATGCCACAGCACTCTGAGCATTGGGAATCACAGCTCAACTGGTCGCTTGGGCCCTCATAGCCGGGGGAACAACGGAAAGAACAATATGTATACATAAGGGGCAGAGAGCCTTATCACTAAGCATGGAATGCAAGATAATACTCCAAAGGGGTGTTTTGATAACTCTCTATCGGGCTCTATACTATCCCTAAACTTTCAAATTCACTCACAAGCCACACACATCAGCCCAGAGAAGCTGGCCCCTCGTATCTTGGCATTGCTTTCAGCCTTCGTACTGCCCTGTTTTGTCCTGGGCAACTTGACCTCACCTTATACTTCTGGCTTTAGACTGTATAATTAGACTTCCTTTTTATCCCCTTGCCTCTAACTTCAGCCAGCTGAGCCATGCACACTGCTATGTCTGGGGCTATGACTTTAGCGTCTCTGCTTCAGTGAGTTTCTCCCTCTCACCATGCTGCCTCGGATCATCCTAGAGCCATTCTGTCCTCTTCCACCCTGCTCCTCTGACACCCTCCAAAGCCTTCAAGACAATAAGAGAAATATATACTGTAAGGTATAGCACCTAGGAGCCAAACAGACATAATTTTGAGTTTCTGGTTCAGCTAAATGACCTTCAACTTTAACATCTTTCATACTAATTTTACTTGGCTGTAACATGGAGGTAATGGGCAGCACTTCTAATTGACTCACTCTGTCCCTTGGAAGTGGGAAGCAGGTAGCGTATTTAATAAATGGTACTTTTTTCACTTCTGCTTCATATATAAAGATCTTGAATTAATTTATTTGACAAATACTCATAGATTACCTATTATGTGCATATATTGTTCTAGATACTACAGATATACAGGTGATCAAAATAGAGTTCCTGCCCTCAGAGAAATTTTACTGATGTATGGAGACAGATTAATAAACAAATAAACCAGTAAACAGCATGTCACAGAATCAGATGATAATTGTTATAAAGAAAGACAAAACAGAGTGGAGGAGAGAGTGAATCTGTATACAGTTCTATCATGTAAGAGGGTTAAGGAAGGCAACATGTAAACAGATTCCTAAAGAAAGGGAGTGAGAGCATGTCCAATGAAAGAATCTTCCAGAAAATGGGAATAATAAGTAGAAAAGCACTAAAGAAGGGACATGCTTGTCATGCTTGAGGAATAGCAAGAGGCAGAGGAGGAGCCCTTTTAGCCTGAATGTTGGTAGTGACACTTTCTGTGCTTTCAACCACATTGTTCCATCCATGAGCAATGATACAGCTCATTCCCCACATAGAATGGGAAGCAGGAGACGGACAGAACAGAATGCAAGGTTGGGAGCTCCATGGTCAGGTCTGGCAGTACATTTTCAACTTCAATTCAACAAACAGTTCTTGAATATATGCAAGACTCTATATTAGCCTCTGAAAGAGAATAAAGATGAAGTTAGAGAAGGGCACTGATACCAAAGAGCTCATTTTGTCTGAAAAGTTGTGTATATTCAAAACTTCCTAAACATCACTTTACATGTAACTACAAAACCCCTTCAAAGAAAAATAAAATTATTTTTGGACTTTCCATCATTTTGGTTTATCTATCCTATGCCACTTCTCCCTAATTAGAGTGGATAATTGAAAGTTAACTTTATTTTCAAAGCAGAGAAATGTGAATTGGCCCACCAGCTGGGAAATGGAGTATTTCCAGATTGCAATCTTAATGGTCATTTTAAGACCAGAAGGGACCCAAAAATGTCATTTAGTCTATCTCTCTGCCTGCAAGTAGGACAGATCTACACTTCGCCCAGGCAGACGGGGCTCATTGCTTTAAATCCATCTCAATCCATCTCAATCAACCAAACTATATGTGTCCATCTTTTATCAGCAAGATTACATTGCAAGGTAACTTTACATATGTGAACATTTTCATCTCTATTCACTTAAAAAAATAATAATATAATCATATTAGCATAGTAATAAACATATAAACATAGTAATAAATTTCCAAAGAACTCTTCCAAAGGACATAATTTACTCTATGTTTTTCAAGTAGAAATTTTTAGGGGTAAATGGTTGTTACTGTTTTAGGCTTCGTAAAACTGGCCATAAATTTTTATTTTTGGATGGAAAACTATAAGAAGGCAGTAAGTCTCTTTCCTGTTGTTAAGACTAAGCAAAGTAAACATTATTTTAACCTTTGTTGTATATCTGGCTCACATTTACTCCACCTTTTTACTGGACTTTCTCTCACATTGCCCTATGTTGGGTGTTTGTACTTTTTTTCTCCTACATTTATTTTTCCTCAAATTCTCTTAAGTTTCTGCACTTTCTGTATAACTTTCATTTTCCTTCTGTGATGTTTTTCCTCTGCTCCATTGTTTTTGTTGATATATATTATTATGCTACAACTTTTTTGTTTTTACTCACTTTTTAAAATACTTTATCTTTTTTTTCCTTTTCTTTTCATTTCCATCATTTTTTAAATTCCTACCTTCTATCCTGCCCTGGTAAAGCAAGTTTCATGCCATGTTGAGATGTAATCATAGTCCTACCACTGTTCCACAATGTGATCAAGCCTTGGGCTCTCTGTTTGTTAAATAGTCAAGCTGGCCAGCAGAGGCAGAAGAGACAACGTTCAGATCTAGGGTCTCAATTTACCTACTGAATTACAAAGTTGAGTACTGAAATTATATTACTGCATACTTTCATTCCACATTTTAGCTACAACATCCTAGGAGAGATAGGGTTAGCACCAATATCAGTAAGGCACTTATGAGGATAAGAGAAAAATTTACTTCCATCTTAAAAACTACTATATAATTTTTAGGTAGTTTTTATAACTATTGATTTAGAAAAAATATGAACTTTGATTGGAATGGCATTCAGGTCTACAACATACTGACCAGCACTATTGGTGGCCCAATGGATCAAACAGACCACATAGTCCCTAGGATTACAAGCAGATCTCAGCCCAACTCATCTCTTCTCCTACTTCATTAATGTTTCTTGTTTACCACGCCTCTAATCTCAAAACTGACCCAACTATACACAGATTTTCATCATATATTTCATCATCTCAGCTCCCTAAGTGAAATTTATAGTGTCTCATGAACTAAAAAAGTTTAATTGATAATAATCATGGTAGCCAGAATAACGATCCCCAAAAACTGTCTGTGTCCTAATCCCCAGACTGTTATCTTACATGGCAAAGGGGAACCAAGGTTATAGATGGAATTAAGGTTACAAATTAGCTAACTTTAAAATAGGGAGATGATCCTGGCTTATCCAGGTGGGCTCAGTATAATCACAAAGTTCCTGTAAGGAGGCGGGAAGTGGGAGGAAGAAGATTGAGAGTCAGTGATTCAGTGTGAGAAGTGCTCAACCCGCCACTGCTGGCTTTGAAGAAGGAGGAAGAGACCACAAGTCAAGAACTTTGGGGCAGCCTCTAGAAGCTGGAAAAGACAAGAAAACAGGTTCTCCCCTAGAGCCTCCAAAAAAACACAGCCCTGCTGCCACCTTCCTTGGAACCCAGTGAAACCCATTTCAGACTTCTGATGTCCAGAACCATAACATAATAAATTTGTGCTGTTTTAAGCCACTGAACTTGTGGTCCTTTGTTACAGCAGCAAAAGAAAGCTAGTACAATAATGAATGCCATAAATAGTTTCACCACAAACATTTTGAAATGTGTAATATAGATTTTCAATGTATAATTTAAATTCTTAAGTCTAGAATCTAAAGTGGATTTTTTCCCCCAGCAAGACTTTTCCTGAATTTTGGTGTGATAATTTTATTACAGCAAAAATTATATTTAAAAATTGTGCAATTAAAAATCTTTTGGATATTACCTAGATATGACATTTCTAAATAGTTTCATCATATAGGGAAACGTTATCAGAAGCGTTAAACTTTCTAAATAATTATTAAAAGATTTGTATTTCATTCTAAAATAGCACTCATATTCTATTCTCTAATTTTGTCTCATATTCTTTTTCATAGGACTGTTTTAATCCTAGACCAGATATTTGAGTTTCTGAAAGATCAGACTGGTTTCCACACAACAAAATTTTTAAAGTTAAGTCAATAATATTTGGATTGTGTAAATAAAGTTTTTAAATCCTGTTAGGCAAAGTCTCTGACAAAACTACTATTTGAATGTTGAACATTTTGGGAACTTTATAGCTATTTTTCTACTTTTCTCCTCTAGTCAGAAAAATTTATATTATCTATATGTGTGATTTTAGACAAGTTACTGAAACTCTGTACTTCAGTGTGTCTGACAAGATTATTTATGATTCCATGATACTATGACTTTAAAATCTGCATAGAAGTTTGATAAGAATAGTGAGGACTAGGAAACCATTACAAACATTTCCTATCCATAGACAAGTTTAAAATGTTAAACTTAAAATCAAGCTTAAAATTACAACTATCAAAAAATAATTACCAATATCAGTGAAGCAGTCATTGGGAAATGCTCACACTTACCATAAATATGAGTGAGTCTCCTAAAATACCATCCTTTAACTTCCTCCTTTTCTCTCAACTGCCACCCCAGGTCTTTCGAGTGTTTAAGGTCACTGATAGAATAAAAAATGAGAAGTCTTAGAAATATCATTTAAAAGACTGAGAGTCCTAGGCGGGTGAAATCTCTAGAGATTTCTATGAAAAAAACTCCACCAACAATTCATCCACAGCCCTTCATCTCCTATCCCAACCTTTCATGTTCTTTGAAGTTCCAGCCCTACCAGAACCTCAGCTGTAAGCTGTGAGGAGAGGCACTGTCTGTGGGTACAGCTGGGAAAGGCCACACTCTCATGACAAGAGACCAAATCTTCATCTTACCAGTTTTCATAAATCCTACGTCATTTTTCTGATTTATCTTGAAAATGGTTGACCTTAGCTAAAGACATACCAGCATTGACCATTACTTACTACCCTCTTAAATAGCTTCTAAACAAAAAAGTAGAATAGAATCCCCTTTAGAAAACATTGGAGTTATATTCGAACTTCTGGTTCTCTTTTAAATTTGCTCCATGTATTACAGATTCATGCTGTCTTAGAGTACATGATTTCCTTTCCTTGAAAAAAGCAAAATCCTGTTCTTTGGCAGACTGTTTTATTGTGTAAACTTGCCACTGAGCTATTTTGCATCTCATTATGCAGTCTGATTTGCCAATAGCTAACTACAGCCATCATTGACTTAACTCCATTCTCACAGCATCGTAATTATAAAACAAGAAGTCTGATGGCATCACTTAACATGGAACTCATTATGATGAAGTGGATATGACATTGTTACACTCCTCTGTTCACATATATGCGTTTGCTTCTCTAGGCTTTCATGCCTGAAATAAATTTACTGGAATTCCAGCCTCTACTATATGTTAAGCCTACAATTCAAGAACAGCCAGGCCAAGGACATAGTGTTCCATCTTTACAATCAAATACAGATTTCCCATTAAAAGGAAAATTCACTATTTCAAAAGATTTAATAGTACGTCCTTTAAAAATAATTCCAGATGGCTAAATTGTAGGATTTAAAATATCCTACTACAAGAAATATTTTTGCTTTATTGCAATTTGTACAAATTTTCAGACATCAGAGGTCTTACCTCGTAATGTTTTCTTTTAGGAGATAGGTTGGATTTAAGAGTTCTGCATTTTCTTATATTATTTATTTCAGCTGTATTTGTACCTATTCAAGATGACCTCACTCTTACTGACACATTTTCAGGGATTGTGCAAGACATGTTGATATTTTCCTACACTGTTTTGCTACTTTTTGTATCAACTTGGCCGTCTTCTCTCCCTCACTTGCAGCCCCACCCTCTTTCCTTTGAAGTCTGTGTCTATTTAAATTAAAAATAAACTGTATTGAGCCTAATGGCTTATTGTATCAAGAGGAATAAAATTCAAACACAACATTTATTAAGTACATAATGTTTAACTGAAATGAATATTTCCAAAACATGACCCTAAAAAAATATTTCCCAATAGCCTATAGAGAGCTCATGTATAACACAATAGCAATGCTTTTATTGCCCTTGCATCATATTTCACAGTAAATGTCTCCAAACAGTGCTTGGACAACTTATTAATGTACAGTTTTCTATGATATTCAAGTAACTGAATAATGAGTTGAAATCCTTAGCCCCACCGTCTGTGGTTTGAAATCATGTGACGGTAAGTCAGGTTAGTTGCCACTAGATGGCTCTGTTTTTAGTCACTCTCAGACAATATATGCCCTATTCATATCTACGGTGTAAGCATAGGTATTGATGGCTAAAATTCCAGGGCGGTGAGAGGGAGCTATGTAATGCAATACATTTTTATATTTCATTCAAGATACCATTTTGGAATTATTCTGAAGTAGTTAAATGTCTGTAACACATATATAGAAATGATGCAAGAAAAAAATAGAAAAAAATTCTATGTACATCTTAATGTGCTTTCCGTCACCTAAATGCATAAATTCTTCATCTCATGCAAGTTAAGTATCCCAGTATCCATCTCACTTTAAAATTAATTTTAAAGTATGGCTAGCACATTCCTTTCAATGCCTTGGCTGTCCCTGGTAAGTGACACTGTGAAGCCCGTAGATTTTTGATATGTTGTCCACCACGTAATATAGGCCTATGGAGTCCAATTTGCCAGACCTCATTCTTCTTTTTTTTCTACCATAATGTGAACTGTGAAATTCTTCTGCTTAGTCTGGGGAAACAAGATTGTCAGTCAGTCCGGTTGCTTCGAAGAGCAATTGCTTGTTAAAGGAGCTATAGATGTCTTTGAACACTTTGAAACAGTTATGTCTAACGTAATAAATCTCTTTGAAAAAAATAAAGAAATCTTAGTTCCTTCACACCTCAAACCAAATGATTTTTTCCTCATCTTTAATAGAATCACAATGTGCTGACACCTCACTACAGCACGTAGAATGCACAATCTTTCAGAGCCTTCCTGCCTCTTTGTCACTTTAGAGGCACCTAAAAATGTTTGTTGCATGAGTGAAAGGATAGCCAGTGGAAGATTCTCTTTGGTGTACCATTTCCTAAACTACCTGCTCAACTGCAAATAGAAATACAGTGAGAACTATAAATCTCTTACTCTAGCATTGTCTTCTAGAATTTGTAAAATAAATAATAAAGTAAAACTGTGTCCTAATATTTGCATTTTATGAAGAGTAGCTCCAATATGTTAACATATTTAAGCCATGTTAATGAATTATTACATCCAAGACTCTGGGCATCCTTAAAATACCATTATTAAGGCCACAATGTAAACAACACACTCTCCACAAAATCCGTACAATTGTAAAGCTACACGACCATGGTGGCCCTCGGTCTAACTTTATGCAGGAACAATAAGGTGATGATAAGGTGATATAGTCCACCACATTGGGGCCATTTGCTACCACTGTCCTTTCCCAGGCTACCTGATTTTCTCCCATGTTTGGAGGAGGTATTTTGACCCTGCATTACTTGACCACATGGTTTATAGTGGAATCTGTAACTTAACTAGCCTGCTTAGCACTTTTCCTCCTTCGGGATACAGCCTCATTCTTCTTCCCCTCACTGCGGCTGACTGTATAGAGTGTATGGCTCTGGAAAGTAGGACGACAGCACAAGTATATCACAAAACCCGAGACAGCTGACACCTCAGGCGGGAAAGACTATGCACTTGTTTAATTGGCTTTTGTGTGCCATTGGGTGAGGGTTGTCTTTTTGGCATTAATTCAAAATGACTCTTTAGTCCAACCTAAAATAGAAAATTTCCCGTTATACCCATCCCCCCCCAAAAAAGTAGAGTTTTTCAATGGTTTGTCATAAGTGAGCGAAATATGTTTCCATCTCATTAGAATTTCTATGGGCAAAACATCTAAAAATAAGCATTACTAAATTTCTTTCTACCACCTTGCTAGTTGAAAAGCACATTTCCCAAGGGGTAGGGTTTTTTTAAAAAGGTAGGAGAGTGAAAGCAGGAAGGAGGATTGGCACTTGTTCTCTCTTGCTCGAATCTAGCTCTGGAATCCCTGACAATAAGCAAAGAGCATTTGAAACACTCTGACTGTGGTATCCAGTGAGTTCTACATGACACAAACTATCTCCCTAAATAGGGGTCAACATTTTTTTTGTACTACTGAAAAGAATCTCTTTGATAAATGTATTTTTAAATAGTTCAAATTAACATGTATTTTTTAAAGCTTGCTACCCATATAACACCACTCCAAGCTCTGAGGATGATAGAAAAGAAATAAACAATGTAGTCACTGGATTCATGAGTCTCACAATTGTGTTCAGGAAATAAGATGTATATATATGAAACCAAAATGGACAACAAAAAAGTTTTTAATGCACACATGTCATAAATAATATTCAGGGAAATGTACAACCACCCTCCCATTTCTCATCACCAGTTATTCTGATTCTGCAAAGACATCTTCCAGACAACAGGAAATTTACTATAACAAATGAACTTGAATGTGTAGCCCAAAACTCTCATTATATGAAAAACAAAAACAATTGTAACAATACAAGTGGTGGCAAATCAATAAAGCTGTTATTTGATGAGTTTACTATAAACTTCAAATAAAGGAAACTGGGAAAGAACTGATGTGGAACAGAGATAAGTATAAAATGAATGGACCTTGTTTTCCTATTGTTTGTAAAAAGCAAATAAATGTCAAATTGTGTAACTGTAATAAACAATGTCAACATCAAATATTTGGAAAGGGGCTGTTTCAAAAAGAAAATCCAAATTGACTTTCAACTACTAATAACTTGAGCTTCCCAAAGAGATTGTTTTTAGATTGCTGTTGTTGTTGATATTATTCTTTAAAAAGCAGTGTGACAGACCTTCTCCCTTAAGCAGAACAATCTTATGTTGTTATTTCCTGTCCCTTCTGGTAAATACGCCATCAAATTCCTTATTGATCCTTTTTATTCCCTTAACTAAGTAGATTAGCCTTCTCTTTTTTTCTATGTTCTCTTCTCTTGCTCACTAAATAATATTTCTAAAATAGTAATAGGTAGATAATAACAGTTAATACATATTGTGTGGTAACTGTAAGTCAGACACTCTCCCAAACTCATTACATATAATAATCCATTTAATCCTCAAAACAAGCTGATGGGGTAGGGGCTATTATCACCTCATTGTAGAGATGAAGAAACTAACACACAGAGGATTGAAGTTATATCCCAAGTTTACCCAGCTAACGTATTAAAATTCAAATCCAGGAAAGCAAGAATGCCATGCAGGTTAATTATGCACCACATGATGAAGTGAATATGTAAAATACAGAAATTCAAAGGTTATATCTTTAGGAAAAACAACTTTCCAACAATGTTGAATTATTTAACTCAGTATTATCTTCTTCCAAATTACCACTACTCACATAACAACCAATTACCCTAAAGTTAAGACAGAAAAAGCCCCTAACTATGTTGATACCTTGGAAGAGAATGGAGATATTTTGTTTTGAAGATTACATCAGCAGGAAAGTTTTCCTTAAGCAGAACTGAATATGGTAACACTAATATTGTAGGGTGTCGTGTCCAACATTAAAAGAGTTTGAGAAACCTCCTCAAGCTTCCTCAGGGACCAATTTCACAAAAACAACCCACTCTGCAAGAGTCTCCCCATCAATGAAACCAGTAGGAGGTTTGTTGGTAATCAAATGAGTAGACAATATAAAATAAAACTGAGTAGGTGCGCTTGGTCTAAAAAGGAGTAAACACAGGCTGGCTGAAGATTACCCTCAGCATACCTCATCTTCAGAGTCTGAGCAGATGATCTTTGAAATAAACTTGTTAAAGAAGATGGTCAAGTTAACATTTGCAGAACTTCAGGAAGAGATTAGATAAAGTGTGGTAGGAATGATGGTGACTCATCTTGGAAAATGCAGAGACCCACAGCAAGAGGTGATTGTGTATACAGGATACATGCACAAAGGCAAATAGTGGAAGAAAAGCAAAACATTGCAAGATTGAGCAATTCATTCTAAAAAGAGAATTAATAGTTTAATTCTTTTAATTAAAATAATAAAAAATAGTTAAGTAAAATAAAAGGTTAAGAGAAATAATTTGTGAAACGTATACCTAAAAGTAGTACAATATTATCTGAAAGATTGTGTAACTTAAAACTGCACACAAAAAGCCCTATAGCAACCACTAAGTAAATAGAACAAAGAAATATAGCTAAATAAGGCAATAGAGAAGATAAAATGGAATACTGAAAATATACTCATTCTGTAAAAAGACAATAAAGGAGATAGAGATGAAAGAACAAACAACATATAGAATAAAAGAAAAAATAAGGAAACAGTAGATTTAAGCCCAACAATGTAAAAATTAGATTAAAAGGAAATGGGTCTGAATATTTGCATTTAATAGTTAATAATAACTATCTCTATTCAGAGACAACATGATCTTATACATCAGAAATTATAAGGAACTCACAAAAAAGCTGTTAGTACTAGTAAGTGAAGTTATCAAGGTGGCAGAATATATCGTCAATCCAGAAAAATCAATTGTATTTCCATATAATAACAAAGAAAGATGAGAAAATAAAATTTTTAAGAAAGTATGTATTTCTATATATCTGTATATATAGAGATATTATATATGTACTTACATGTCTATATATATAATAGTACCTAAAAGTCTGAAATATTTGAGGATAAATTTAAGAAAACACGTGCAAGACCTGCACATTGAAAGCTATAAAACATTGCTGAGAGAACCTAAATAAACTAAATAAACCTAAATAAAAGGAGAGATATACTATGTTCATGAATTGAAACACTGAAGATTGTTAAGATGTCAGTTCACAAACTGATCTGTAGATTCAGCATAATCTCATTCAGAATTCCAGGCAAGTTTCGAGGGTTTTTCTGGTTATTTGTTTTAGTTGATTTTTTCAATAGTAATTGAAAGTTGCTTCTAGAATTTATATAGAAATGTAACATACCTAGATTAACCAAAGCTTTTTGAAAAAGAACAAAATTGAGAGTTGACATTATCTGATTTCAAGATTTACTAGAAAGCCATAGTAATCAGAGCAATGTAATATTGGCATAAAGATAGACATATAGGTCATTAAACAGAATAAAGAGTTCAGATATAGACCTATAAATATGTGACTGATGAATTTTCAAAAAAGATGCGAAAATAACTCAATGTAAAGTGTTTGAAGTCTGTGGTTATTCACGCTGTTATTCACTAACGGCATTTTTGGGAAAATACTTGAATTTATTAGGTGTTTTTTGAACCAGTCTCACAGTGGTAAACTTTATTAGCTCTTATACCCCTTAACCATTATCACTTCTATGAGTTTTGCCAGAAATAGAAGCTGAATATTCTAACTTGCCTTATCACACCGCATGCTGTTCTTTCAAGGCACAGTGGAGTGTGAATTATTTTGTTATATAAGTAGAAGGCAAAGCATTGTGTTTTCATGCAATAACACTATAGCTGTGCTAAAAAAAAAACACAGTATATGTCAGCATTAGCAGACTAAGTACTCATCACAATATTTCCAACTCATAGGAAAGCAAAGGACAGAAAATATTAGGTAATCTAAAATGGAATATCTCATCACAGAAGAATTTGTTCACAAAAATAAAAATGAAAATGTCACTACAACTAAAGTAAGTTTTTGGATGTCTCATTTGTTAGCAGAGCAAGGAAAGCTGTTTAATGAGAGAGAGTTAATTAATTAATTTTGAGTGTTTTCCTTGGCTCTTGATGAATCATAGCAATGTAATGGCTTAGCAGTGGTAAAGTTTTATTGTGATACTTTTTGATCTCATGAAAGAGAGTGAAATTTTTCTGAAGAACTGCCTTCCCTCCCTTGATTTACCAAAGTCTACTCTTTTTATTTTGACACAATAGGTATTCACTGGTAATTAAAAAAACAAACAAAATGTCACAATCTGGCAGTATGCCTGGCACTGGAAACATTGTCAAGTTATAACGGCATCACTGCCGTTTGTAGTGGACCAAGCAGGAGGCCAAAGTGATGAGAGTACCACATGCGGTCACTCTTGCAACTACCACTCAGCCTTTTTAGCATGAGCACACTCATTAATAACATGTACATGAAGAGTATATAAATAAGACTTCCTGGACACTGAAATTTGGATTTCATATAATTTCCATATCATAAATATTATTCTTTTGATTTTTTCCCCACCATTTAAAAATATAAAAAGCACTCTTAGCTCAAAGCTTACAAAAAAAGTCAGTGGGTCAGATTTGACCAGTAGGTCATCATTTGCTGGCTTATTCCATAACTCACAGTGGTTATGTCTCACTGAATGAATGTTGATTCACACAAAATATCTTAACACCAACTACATGTCAGACCCCAGCCAGGCAAATAAGATGCACAGATGAAGATGACAGAGTCTCTGTCCTCAAAAGATCTATATACATTCAAAAGTATTTGCGATAAAAATTTAACAAGTATTTGCCTGTCATCTACTCTACGGTTGGCATGGTATTGACTGAGATACCAACAGCTTTCCTCCTTAAGGTCTTCCCAAGTTTGTTCAAGAAATAAGACATGCCTGAATTAGTTATCTATTGCTGTATAACAAATTACCACAAACTAAGCAATTTAAAACAATATGCATTTGTTATTTCACAGTTTCTATGGGTCAGAAGTTCAGTGATGGCTTAGATGGATATTCTGCCCAGGGTCACACAACTGCAATAAAGTTGTTAGCTAGGCTGTCTTCTCATCTGGAAGCTCAACTGGAGAAGAATACATTCCCAGGCTCACTCAGGCTGTTGGCAGACTTCATTTTCTTGTGGCTGTAGGAGTGAGGGTCCTAGGTTCTCACCTATCATCTGGAGGCCTTCCTCAGTTCTTAAACGCTACCCTCAGCTCTATGCTTCCCAACATGGCCACTTACTTCCTCAATGTCAGCTAGGGAGAGAGAGTCTTTAGAGTGAGTCTGTAAGCCAGAGGGAGCATGATACAGCAGAACATAATTAAGGGAGTGACATCCCATCACCTTTGTCATATTCTGTTGGTTAGTAGCAAGACAGTTTTCACGCACACTCAAGAGGAGAAAATTAGACAAGAACATGAACATCGTGGGGGGCCACTCGAGAGATAACCTGCTACAGGTCTAAAGAGGAATACAATAAAATATACTACCAAAAGGGAGATGGTGTGATATGGACCACTGGTTTTCTAAGCACCTAGAGAATAGCAAATAGAGTATGGACAGGAATAATTGAGTAAGGCCTCGTGGAGAAAGAAAGTTCTCAGTTTGTCTTTGAAGATTATATAGGCTAAAATATTCATAAAATTCCTTGGGAAATGATACCGTTTATGACAATGCAGTGACAGCAACATAATTGGAGATTCGCATTAAAACGCTGCGACTCGTCAGGATTTTTTAGTCCTTTTCAAGACAACTCTATGTCATTACCGGTTTTTTCAAAGGTTGAAATGAGATATTCTACCAGCATTTAAATCCAGAACAAACCCAGCTCCCGCAAACTAAAGCCTATACAAAACTCATTACCAACTGAAAAAAGAAAATTGTATCCATTCCGGTCCTACCTCATTTCATTTAAGTTATTAAATAAATTGTGTTAATAGCGTTTATCATTCCATTTAGTAGATACAGGAGGAGAGAGGGAAAGGAATGGAGGAGAAAGGGAGATGGTTTCTATTTCTCCAACATTTTTACAGAACACTTACAATGCTGCAGAAAATGGGTCCAACTATGGAGACTCTGATAAACAATTAGCACAGATTACCCAATGCAACTGATGACGACAATACATGTTTATAATTCTTTATAGTCAACCGAGGTAGTTTCATAACTAAAGGAAGTGGGCATTTCTAGCTTCTTATAGTCAAATGTTACGTTTTATTCATTTCTAACTTCCTTATTTAAACATTCTTTTCTCCCAGATGAGCCAAGAGATTCTTTCTCAGTGAGCGCAAACCAAATGGAAAGTTACAATTTTTAAGTTGCTCCCGTTTCTTAGTTCTTGAGGAGCCAAATAGCTTACATTGCTTCAGATCCAGAAATCTAACTTAAAAATTCAGATTTGGGTTAAGAAAAAGCATGGAAATTTCCTTTCCCAAAAGGTAATTTTAGGAGATCCATGTGAATTCCTAAATGCCAACTCTATGCTCACAAACACATCAAATGATCCAAAATGCTAGGTACATCCGCGTATAGACTTTGTCACCAATAATTATATTAAGTGAAAAATAATCATATTAATGAAATAGACATATGAGATATAGACAGAGATAGAGATGTAACTTGGTGTATAAAAGATTGGAATTTTCTGTAATAGCAGATAAATCAACACTGTTTAATCTCCCGGATGTAAGTGTCTGGGAAAAGACTGTGTCTCCTAAGGAAAAAGCTCTAACGCAAAAAAATGGCTTGTCCTAAGTCAAAGTTCCAGATCAGCTCGGTTAGATACAAAGATTAAGTTCCAAATAATAGACACTTTCGCCACTATCTACATTATTAATCAAAAAAAATCTCTAGTAATTGCATATGCTAAAGACTATTTGTTGAACACCTTGATTTGTCTTATTGTATATTCTCTTCATCCCGACTCATGTCTTGATTTCTTTATTACTAGTAACTGTAGAACAATTTTACTTGTAGAAGTTTGATTCCTCAGGCTTTTCTAGAACTCTGTCATTTCCTCATCTATCTATTAAGTCAGACACCAAAAACCTGATTATTTCCCTTCTTTTCCAGGCCCACTGCCTCCTCACTTGGTTTAAGGCCTTACTACCTCATGCCTGGACTGTTACAGTTGTCTTTCAATGTCTCTCCCTGACTGAATTCTCTCTATCACATCCTGTCCTGCACATTGCTACTGAGATTGATCACTTCCTGACTTAGAATAGGCAGTAAGAGCTCGTTTGGGCCTGTTACAAGGTACAGCTTCCTTGTCTTTACTCCACTGGCCTCTGAGTTACCCTCAGGATTCCCCTAAGCCTACCTAAACTTGAGAACATGTTTCACCAAGCTGATCTTTTTCTTTCTCTTTATTGCTACCCTATTTTTATTAATATTGTTCTTTTCTCCTGGGAGCCCAACTCCCAACATCCCTCAGCTCGATAGCATGTCTTCTATGAAAATTCCCAGAGGCATTACATCTTTCTTTTTCTGAATGTAAATATGAATCTCAGTTTTTTTATCAAACAATGACAAATATTGTAATTATTCTTCAGAAATGTGACATTTTTGTTCTACTCATAAATACATTTTGAACAAAAGTTCTTAAAATGACTTGTTGGGAATGAATACAATAGGGTAATCTTTGAAAACCAGATAGCACATTTGATTACTCTATAAAAAGAAATTGTTTAACCAATAAGTGTAACTAACAGACTCACCGGCTCTAGATGGAAAATTATTTCTTATTTCCATTCTGAAAGTTTATACAGAATTAGCATAAATGATTCACAATGAATTAATAAACTTGAAGCCACATTAACAAAGACAAAAAGTGGCTACATTAAGGAAACAAACCTGAAATAGATAAAGATAATCCAAGAGGGACTTCATTTGAACTTTTCTGTAAAACACACACAGCCTCCAAACTTGAGTCAACCTAAGCTTCCTATTTCATAAGAGAATGACCATTTAAAACATGACTTCAGAAGTTTTCAACCTAGTAATAACGATAGACTTTAATTACTTAGTACCTACTATGTGTTGGACTCTGTGCCAAGAACTTTACATATATTCTTCTTTTATCCTCACAACAATATTTTGAGATGAGTATCATTAGCCTCGTTTTGTAGATGAAGAAATTTAGAATCAGAGAGATGAAATAAACTTTCCTGGGACTTCATAGGTAGAACATGGGAAAGCCGGGATTAAAACCCATATTTGTCTGACATCAAAGTTCACGCTCTTACTCACCTCACTTCAATGTAGATTGGTCATAAAACACAAACACAAAAATGATATTATTTTAAACCTCAGTTTTACCTGTTTTGGAATTTTGAAGATGTTGACGTGTCATTTTTGCCTTTTATAAGGCATCCATAAATAACTTTTTCACTTTTTTCAACCAATGACAATAGTTGAGAGTTAGTATTATTTAGAATATTTAGCCCAACTTATTTTGATTTTGTTTAGAATTCAATTAGCTATTCATGACAACTTTAAGGTGGGTCTTGAGGATAAATTTTGCGTCATCAGCCTCCTGTGAAAAACTACTAAGATCACACAAAACTTATGTGGCATACAAATGAAATTTAGAATGATTGACTACAAATTGACACAAATGCTGACTATACAATTATATTATGCCAGTCAGAGTCACTGAAAATAAAAATAAAATGTGTAATAAAAATTTTACAAGTACTGCCGCTTACATCAATTTAGAATGATTATTTATGTTGGAAAAATAATGCTAATCTAATTTCAGAAATTAACCGCCTTACTGTGGTGCTAGAATATATTTAGAAGTGAGTTTTCCAGTTTAATAAAATGGACTTCATTGATATACCTAAGGACTTAACAAAACCATGACTAAAATAAAGTTCCCCTATCAAAAAATTATGAGGATTTCTTTAATCAACTCAAGGTAACTTACAAAGCTAAAATAAAACCCAACTTCCTAAATGCTCTATGGCTTGTGTACACTGGTTAGGGACTCTGAAATTGTGATTCCCTTTTTTTATTGTCAGTAGAGAAAATAATGTTTTTGCATGCTTGCTATAACCCTGGGAGACATCTATTCATTCAATCATTCATTCAGTAACTAAACTACTTATTGAGCATCAGCTGCGTGCCAGGCATTCTTCTAAGTACCACGGATACATCAGTGAGCAAGACAAATAAGTTTCCTGCTCTCCAGAGCTCACCATCCAATGGAGGGAGGTCAATAAACAAGTCCACAAATCAGTAAGATAATTTTAGGTAGTGTCAAGTACTACAAGGACACTAATAGAGCTAACGGACCAAAGAGCAGTTCAAGAGCAAAACTAAATCAGGATGTTAGACAAAGTTACTTTGAGATGATGGCCTTTGAACCAAGAGTTGAATAAAAATAAGGAGCCAGGCTCACTAAGACCAGCGGAAAGAGGAATCCAGGTGTAGGGAGTGATGCATGCAAAGACTCTACGGTGAGAAGGAGCTTAACCGGCTTAAGGAAAAGGAAGGAGGCTAGTGTGACCACAGTGTCACAAGTAGAGAGAGACAGGGGAGGAGACAGTGCTGGAGAGGTTAGGTCAGCCAACTCAGCACTTTGGTGACCACACGAAGACCTTTGGATTTTATGTGTCTTGTAATAGGTAGCAAGGCTATAAGAAATCAGATGAATGGTGTGATCTGATTTACACTACAGAGGAAATTAGGTCCCATCATACTGTTTAAACAATTAAACAGTTTATTCTCGGGTATAAAAGTAGAATTACAATGACTTTAGGCCCTGGCTTGGATTTATGGAGTAGCTTCCTCCCTTAGAAACTCAGTATGCTTTGCAAATCACCATCTATTTTATTCTCCCAGTATAGATGCTGTTATTCATTTTACAGCTAGGAACTGAGACAGAGTAAGATTAATTCATTTTCCATGCCCTATACATAACAGTGACCATCCCCATGGAAAATGCACCCCAGTAGCAAGTTTGTGGCTGCTGTCTAATCAGTACAAATATCTTGTCTTGCTGATTTCGTTGAACACTTTCCCTCATCCTTCACTTCTGATGGAAGAATTTTTTGAGTGCTTCTGGAAGACAAAATGCTGCTTGCTATATTAAAAGCAGACAAACATTCCTGCTATAATTGATGAATGGTACGAGTGTTATGAGTCACTAAGCTCCAAACCAACTCGATTTAGCCACTTGAACTATTCAGTCATATCCTAACAATGCATGGGTAGGGAGTGAGTGCCTTATTGCTTTTAGGAAATGGAATTCATAAATAAAAATAAGGTGGTATTTGGGGTGCTTTACTGACCTCACAGTACAGACAAGTCAAATAAACACCATCTTCCAGTTTTTCAGCCCAGAGATCAGAAGCTTAAAAGAAGTCAATCTTGAAAGTCAACGCATTAACCTCTGCCTCTCCATTATCTTGTGTTAGACTTTTAGAGAAACTTCTGTATAGCTACAGCTCCTTAAACCTTGTAATCTCGAGAAGAGTTCAGAGGACTTGACATGTCTTAGGAGCTGTTAAAGTCAGGTTAGGAGATTCAGTGAAAATTTAAAAGAGCATGGAAACTTTTTTTCAGGCCAATGAATGTTTTTCCTTAATTTTTCTGCAGGCCTTTTGTTGTATAATAATGTTTTTGCAAGAAAAGTTGCTGCAATTGTCATTCAAAAGTATGACTTCTTTGAAATTATTAAGAGTAAGAAAGTGCTGACGGGAGAATCCCTTAGCTATTCAAGTGTCATTTCATGGCAAAGGATTGTGCTGGCAAGTCCTGTTGTGAAATAAATTAAAAGGGTAGCAACAGCTTCGTGCTCTGGCTTTTCTTTGGGTATGTCACCATCCTTTGTTGATTTCCTCAACCTTGTCCACACCTCTGTTCATAGTCTCCTTCAATTTTTTCCAATTAAATAATCTCACTGTGCCAACTGTTTTCTTCTGGGATCCTGACTAATTCTGTACCTGACCTCGAATCAAAGACAGACCAGAATCCTATTGAAAAGATAGCCTCTTAAGATCTTTCTGAACCATCTTGTCCTTTGGAACCATTGGAACTATCTTGTCCTTTGCCCTTGACTGTCCTTATTGTTATTATTATGCTGTCACACTGATTCTGAGGACCTAGAACTAGTTAAAAAAAAAAAAAAACAGCTCAGACCAACCAGTACTTCTTGAGCATTTACTACATCCCTGGAACTGTGCTAGAAATGAGAAAGATAAAGATGTAGAAAATATTGCTCCTGCTCTCAGGGATCTCATATTCTATTGGGTAAATATACCTTCTCTAAGCTGGACGCCTCTAAGAAACCTTCTCATATATGTTTCTCCCATGTAAAACCAACCCATGTGTGAAGAAGGGAAATGCAGAAAGCTGGTTCTGCAATAGTTATAGTCCAGAGACTGCAAATTACTGGTGTTCAGAGAGCTTGGCAGGAATTCGGGTACATGAGGGAGTGTAGCAGAGAGACAAGGCTGGGGATTTGGTTGAAACCAGGTAATGGAGGCTGTTGACTGACATACTAAATAATTTATGTGGGTATAATTTAATAGGAAATAGTAGATCTTCAAAGATTCCTAAACAGAAGAGATGATCAGATCTAATTTTAGATGTAGAAATGATCAGATCTAAATTGTAAAAGTATTTCTCTGGAGCAATAAACCAATGAATTGAAGGATATTGAAAGAAGAGGGGAGAAGACAAGGTATAAAATTACAGTAGCCCCAGCAAAAAGCTGAAACAGTGAGCACAAAAAGGAAGAAATAAACACAAAAGAGTACAGAAACAGAAAAACCAGTGGAGACAGCTCATTAATTCTAGTGGGAATATTGAGGGACAGAAAATCTTGCTAAATTGTTGTGGGTTATGTAATTGTTAACCCAGATATCTGGTCTCAGCTCAAATTTACTGATTTTTCTCCTAACGCATACTACTGCTCTGTGTAAATTGCTGGCATATTTTTTACTTAGAAATAATTAACCAAAATGTTCATTTCACCCACTATTGCTCCATTTTAGAAAAGTCTCTGAAATGCATCTGTTTCAATGAAATAGTGTGGTGGTCATCGTTCTGTTAGAAAGAATGTGGTGTGGTTTCTCTGTCTTACATCAGACAAGAAGGAAAACATTGGATGCTTTGTCATGAAGAACTGAAGCTATAATCTTGGCTCAAACATGAGTCCATCACATTTCACTTTCTCCATAAACCCTCTTTAAAAATGAATGAGAAAAAGTCAGAAATGTTCCTTCTGCTTTTAAAACAAGGGAACAGAAAGTAACATAACTAAACAAATAGGAGATGACTCAATATCACATGGGAGAGGTTGTTATAGTGGTACCAATCACTGTTAAAAGCAAAAGTATTAAAAAGATTGTTTGAACAGCCCATATGTCTCTATTCAAACCAAAGTTCAGCTATATGCAATGAAGCAACTCTTAAAATTCCTCCCTATCATTTATTTCTCCTTGAAACTTCAATGAAATATTCTAAGACAAAGTCAAAGATATAATGTCTGCAGCATCCCTTAAGGCTCGATTTTTTAGTGCTTTACTCTTTCCTCTTCATTTTTGCTCCATCTGAGAGCTCATCTATTCCCACAGTCTCACCTTCTCAATATTCTATATCTCTAGGTGCACCGCCTCTCCTAAGTGGAAACCCCTTCCTCTTTCAGTTTGGACGTTTCCAGATGATGTCTTGCAGTTGCCTCAAACTCAATCTAAAAATCTAAAATAAAAACCTAAAAAACCTAAAGTTCAAAGTGGAATCCATCATCTCCTCTCTTCTGCCTGTAAATCAATTCATCCTACCATCGTCACTGCACTCAAAGCACCAAATTCCCCCTAGTCATCCAACCTGTAAATCATAACATCATCTTTTATCCACTCATCTATTTCATTCAACCCTATAAATGTTTCCTGCAAACATGCATTATTCTTCATTTCTAGTGCCTTCGTGTCTGGAGTAATAGCAATGATATTTTAGTTGTATATACTATACTGGATCCTCCTCTATAGCAAAATGTTAAAAAGCACTGCCTTGAATTCCAGGACTGGCTGGAATTTGGAATTGGTCCAAAATGTGTAGCCTTCAGCAATTCTAACTTCCTAAACTCTAATCTTCTCATCTGTAAAATGGGGATAATAATAGTAATAGCTTCATATGGTTGTCAATAGGATGAGATAACATAATGCATATAAAAAGACAGCACCATACTCAGCAACTAACAAGAATTCAGTACTTTTTAGCTGCTTGTATTATCATTACCTCACCCAGATCCAATGTGTCATGTATTACAGCCAAGCTAATCTTAATTAAATTTATATAATGACACTGCCTTGCTCAAATTCCACTTATCTGCCGCCTAAATCATCAGAATTTATTTATCAAATTTTCTTCTCCTGGAATTTGTTTTATTTGTAATTAAAGCATTTTTTACTTACAACGGTGTTGAAAACACCATATGGGATGCCTTCTCACTGTGTCATCAATAACTCCAAGTACTCAGGGCCTTGGAAGTTATCCTTTTTTGGTCCTGCTCCTAATTCAAAAGCAAAAAAGGAAACAAGCCATTAACACATTTTGTTCTTATACTAGTCTTAAAAACGCTACCAAAATCATTCATTTTTGACTTTGAAAAACTAGAATTAGTATCAGATGCAAGTATAATTTCTTTTGGAATGTGATCTCTATGGCCTCATCAGGCAGCTCTTGGGATCTGAATAACTGATTCAATTATGGTGTTTTCTCAGACAGGTAGGGTTCTGCAGGATCTCCCGTCAACGTGCTCTGATAAGTGAGCTCGACCACACTCTCAGGTTGGAAAATGTTTCAAACCCTTTCCAAAAGTTGAAGATTTGGCATTATTTTTTCTCTCCATTATTTTTAAACCCTATTGTGTTTCAAAAGAAATTCAATCCATCTGCTTCTTCAAAGTGCTGTTGCTTTCTTAGAGCTATCTGCTGTCACAAAACCTGACAAGTCTCAATAAAGCCATTTGCTTCCCAATAGAAGACTATAGATCTCTCCAAGGAATTAACGACACTAGAATCTCAGGCATCTTAGACCTCACAGACCTCTATCACATTTCTAGAGTTTCTGTCAACTTGAGTTTCCATTTTTTGAAGAATATCTCAGTAGGAAATTATGCCACAACAGCTTCATTAGTCAGCCACTTCAAAATGTAGTACCTTGCTCATATTTATCTTTTCCATATATTTTAACTCTGATTACTATGTCTCAAATAGGGATCATTCTATCTGAGGAAAAAAAACCCTTGCAATAAGTATTTCAAATTTTTATTTTAATCTTATTATAATGACATTTTTCTAAGAAAAAACTAGTTGCCAATGCAGCAGGTCTGCAGGTAGGCTTTTGAGAAAAGTATCTTATAACATATAGAAATAAAAAGTTAACAAAAAAGAGACAGCTTCCTTTGCCCAAATAGCCACTTGGGAAATTTCTAAGAAATAAATATAAACTAGGAAATGCAGAAATCATTTCATAACAGTAAGCTGAAGAATAATGCTTTTCTTCTTCTTAGAATAAGCTACAATGTAAATAGAGTCCTGGGACTCTGAACTGAAGCAATGAGGGAAATTAAATTGCAAAATAGTTAAGAAAGATGCAATTTAACCAATCTCTAATTCTGCCTTCCTGATGTCACCGGGCTTTTGTTACTGCTTTCTCAAATCTCAGTGAATTAAGAAAAGGAAATAACTCAAATTAATGTGTTTTGAACTCCATCAATTGGTGGTAGTAAACTTTTCTATGAGAGCTTAATTTAATCAAAACTGGAAAGAGAATTGTTCATGCTAATTTATTAACATATTGCAGTCTGAAAAGACCAGGATTCCAAAATGCTTCCACAATTAAGTGATACGTGAGAATGCGTCTGCATTTCTTTTTATAAACTTTCCCTGTAAATATATTTACAGGGATGACTATCTTATAAATATGGAACCGAAAGATGATATCAACTAAAGCTCGAAATGGCCATTTTCTGGATAATTGGGTAATAAGAGAAATATATCTCCTAATAGGTTACCAGAAAGATATCAATACATATAAGTGGATTTCACCTTTTGCTAGTCTTTCTCCCTTCACTTGCTAACTTTTGGTTGATGGGTCTGAGGTTCTTCCACAAGATAAAATTCTCCAAATTATTTTCCTTTTGGGTAAGATAGCCAGTTAAATAATGTTAAAGCTAGTCGCAATGTGAAACATACACATAACTTGAGATTCAGCAAAAGAGAGAGCGGTCTCAGGTGTGACTGCTGAGAAACAGAACAGATTCCCTTTTATTCAGATCACACAAATTTACGATATCCTAGGATGAGTGGGGTTGTGCGTCCAAGACACTGACATCTTGCACACACTTCTTTTCCTTTGATATAGACATAATCTAGTTAAAATGGAAATGTATTAGGAAAGTCAAACAATTAATTGATGCAAGAAAGGTTGTTTCATGTTTTGTGTAAATCAAAGCTAAAAATTCATTTGAGGAACAGCGCTGTATTGTAGACTAAACACAATTTGGCCTGAGTATAGGGTTTGATGCGGGTGTTAAAGTTGTTCTGGGCTACACATGGTCGGTAATCCTCAACAGAAATGTTAACTCAATTTGTCAGTATTATCTTTATGTCAACAGTAATGCTTAAATATTTACAATAGGCATAGTACGCTGAGAGTTAGTAACACAAGATAAATTGGAAAAATGCTAACAAAATGGATGGTACTAATAGAAAGCCCTGGCACTATAGTCTCTGATTTTATATACAAGAAGCTTACCCGAAGGTAAGATTTTATTAGGTTCTATTGTTGATATGCTGCTCCAAACGTTTCCTTAAAAAATAAAGAAGAAAGATTAAAAGTTTTTTAACAGGAAGCAAAGCGATGAGTTTACTAAATTTATTCTATAAGTCAACATTTGAGTCTAAAGTACACGCTAGCTACTATTCTTTTTAAAAAGACATAAATAATATTGCACAACTTAAACTTCTACACATTCTCCAGATATATTGCATTTTTAAACTCCCCACAGAATTAAACAGCTACCGCGTTAAAACAGAACAAAGAGATATGAAGGAAGACAAAATGCCTTCTCTCTTCTTTCATTTCTCCAGCGCTGCTTCTGTTGCTACTGTTTGTTGTGCTAAAGGAGTGCTGTGTTTAAATTCTCTTTATCCTGAGTTCTTTGAAAAAACAGAGATAGATAAAACTAATTAATACGTCTCCCAGCCTAAAACATTGCCACTACACCAAGCCACCCACCAAAAAGTAAATCAATCTTTAAAAATATAAATCCCAGGATACCAAAAGCAACTGACAAAAATTCTTATACCAAAAGTGGTAAATTTTAGGAAGAAAAAGAGAAAAATGAAAGAAGTGCACAGAAGTGGAAGAGAGAAGATTATGAATTTTTGGAATTCTTGCTTTTTTTTTTTAAAGATGTGTACAATTTTAAAGCCACTTTTACTTTTCAACCCTCCTGCAGAGTTAATTCATTTAATCGGGTATGTGTTTAAAGAGAAAAAAGGCTTCTTAGTTGAGATATGGACAGCCTACCTCTTTATGCTTTGCTCCCTCCCACCATTCAAGCTGTCCTGTAATAATTTTATTGTGACTTTTTAAGGAGCATTCATGCGAGATGTTCTACTACTGAGAAATGTGCAATGAATTGTTTCTGTGACACCTGCTTTAGGGCCTACGATTTCCTGAAGGACTTTGCGTGTTATTGCAGAAAAAGCATGCTAGCACTCTATCCAAAAGAATCCTTTTCCTTCATATGAGTGACTTTTCAATCCAAACTGGTAGAGAAGAACCCTAGCAAAGGCAGGCCTAGAAAGCAGCAGCGTCAGTCACTGAGGTACAACCTTCAGCTTTTCCACCTTCCTCTTACGTCACATGTGCTTGTGTCCAAGTACTCTGCTTCCAGGAACTTTCCAAAAGAGCACTAAATAACCATTAGGATAGGTTGTTTAACTAAGTTATGAGAATAAAGAAGAACAGACATCAGCAAAACCAGTGACTTCTTAAGAATCCACAGTCTCATTAGGCCTGTTACTATGCACTTTCACTTGAATAATGCTCATCTTAATTCTTTTATAAGAAATAATTTAAGATTACACTGGGCAATAATGATTAATATTCAAAGTAGCAGATGTAGCCAATGAAGAAAGAATGACCTAGTAGATGTCAAAAAGAGAAAAACGAAGAGAAGATGACCTCTCCAGAAAGCTAGAGTTGTGCCTTGTGAAAAAAACAGTGGTTAATAGAGATTTTAGAGATTCTTGAGAAATCATCATTCCTCATAGATATTACAAAATAGGGGGAAAAAGTTCTTTCTCAGCAATTAGTGTATATCACTACAACCCAATCAGAGAGGGCCATCTTCTCTTTTCTTCGTATGTAAATCTGTAACCCTAATACTACTGACTAATTATAATCACTCACAATTTATAATTTCCAGTTGTTGCTGTTATTACTATCAATAATGATGGCTTCGCAGTTGGGACAAATTGACCACAGTTTACTCAAGGACATACATAGTGGATTTCTCATGAGCAATTATAAATAAACATGTCTCCTGAGTATTCCAATCGTTAAGTTGAATACCAAAAGTGCCCAAGACCCATCCCATTTGGTGCCAACCAATCTCTACAGCTCCATCTCCTACAGTTCCTCTTGCCTCTTCCTTTGATGTACTTACCTCTATTTGTATATGCTTTTCCCTCTATCCTGAATGTTCTTCTCTCTTCTTCATAAGGGGAATTCTTTCCCATTCTTCCAGAACCTGCTTAAATGTCACTCCTTTTCCCACACTCTCAGGTGGCTGAGTGCCCATCTTCTTGACTCCCACAGCATTATTGCTACAATTATTATTACAGCAATGATCCCATTGTTGCTGGCTCCCTCACTGAAAATGAACATCTTAAAGACAGAGTAATTTATTAATCTTTTTATTCCCAATACATGTCATAACATCTTGTGTGTAGCAGGTTATCTCTTACCACAGCAATACTGTATCACAAATCACACCAAAACTCAATGGTTTAAAAAACAATCTTTTATTATTGCTCACAAGTCAGTAGGTCAACTGAATCATTTTTTGGGTCACAATTGGGTTCACTCTTTCAAGGGCAGTGAGCAGGAGATTGGATAGGCTTTGCTGCTCCCTGGCTATTCTGTCACATCTCTGGGGTCAGCTGGCCTCAACTTTTCTCCATGTGCATCTCACAAACCTCCAGCAGGCTGGTTCAGGCACTAACAAACAACTGGGCAGAGATGCAGGAGCAAGCAAGCTCAATTATGCAAAGGACAAGTGAAAATACAAAGTGCTTCTTAAGCCTCTGCTTGTGTCACATATGCTACTGTCTATTGGCCAAAGCAAGTCCCATGGCCATTTTTCAGAGTCACTGTGAGAGGGCACTATCAATGGACATGGATACAGGGAGGAAAGAAACATTCAGACCAGTAGTGAAAGCGACGTACTACAGGAAGTGAACAATAAATTCTCGTTACATGAGTAAAGGACAGTAAAGGGACAGACTTATTCAGAGAAAGACTGGGTAAAATTGCAAATTAGGCAGAACTAGTCTTCATGACTTCCTTACAGTTAAATGATATAACAAACCAAGAAAAGCCTAGCACAGCACTTGGTAAGCACTCAGGAAATTTAAGCACCTTCCTCTTTCCTTTTTTCTGCTTTGTTTTCTTCTCCTTTTTCTTTAGGCTTCCATTTCAGCACTATCTTCCCCAATCCCCTATTGGTCTCATACTAAGAATGATGGACGCTCCTCTCTGAGACAATGCTCTCATTTTGCTTCAAAATTTATCTTTCCTATAGGGGTCGGCCCAGTGGTGCAGCGGTTAAGTGGTTAAGTTCGCTTCTCAGCGGCCTGGGGTTCACCGGTTCTTTCGTATATTGTATTTCCCCAAAAAGTTGTCAAGAATTGCTTATCACTTCTAGTTAGCTAATTTTCAAGTGTTTCTGACTATAATATTTGCATTTTAAACACCTTAACTTAAACTAATGAGTAATTTCAGGAACCACAAAGGAAAGTGGAGCCTTTGGACACTCCTAAAACCCCACCAACTCACTGAGTTCTTATTCCAATTACATGTTAGATCTGCTCTGGATTTCATTACAAGTCTTGAAGAGCCAAGGCAGATGAACAGTTGTCATCATAAACCAATAAACTTCATTCTTAAAAATGTATGATTAAATAGGCTAAATTGTACAATTACTTTGTACAGTAAGGTACTACGAAAATTTCAAGGGCCACAATCATTTTTCAAAACTGATTAAACTACAATTGATAATTGTATGGCCATAAACTTTCTGTGCCTAAATTTTGCATGATTTACTTTCCAGAGAGTTGAACTTCTGAATTATTATTAAAGAATTTTTCCTTAAACTAAAGAGAAAAGAGTAGTGGGTCAAGAGGAAAAAGAGTGGCAACTAAGAAAGATAAGCATATATTTGGTGACCTGTATGGCCATTAATCATCAAGACACAGAAAATTGGCAATCTCATGATGTGGAGACACCAGCGGGCTTTTGGATGACATTATGAAATTCCTGGTCCTTAGTATAGGTAATATAGGAAAGAAACAACAAACACAGTGAGTGTTGCCACATGCAATGCCCTCAGTAAAGGGAACTGGGGTTTGGGGAGGATACCAGATATGATAGGAAGCCTTCCCTCAATAATTAAACTTACAATCTAGAGCAAGATACAGAATTTCAGTTTAACTATTGCATAATCTATCATACATGTTCCCAAAAATCTGGGGTTTTTTTTAAGGCACTATGAGCCAGCAAGGAAGAAGTGATTAATTTCAACTGAAAGGAAAAAGAAAGCCTTGATGAAAGAATGGATATTTCTTTCAAACCTTAAAAGATTAGTCTGATTTTGACTGTGGTAATTGGAAGGGCATTCTAGGCTTAGTGGATAAAACGCACCAAAGGCAGCATGAGGAAGTTTCTAGCGTTCAGTGGGGATCAGTGAGTAACAGAGTGGTGAGGTCTAGTGTGTGAGTGTGAGAGATTGTCTCAGAGGAAATGTGCCTAGAACGGTATGGTTTGAAATCAAACTAAGTATAGAATACCACACTAAACAGTTAACCTGGAAGTCATCCACAACTTTCCCTCCTTTACGTCAAGTCTATTTGTATGTTAGGTGCTGGTTCTTGAAATTGTTCATTATTTTAAGTTAAGGTGTTTATAAAATGAAAATATTATTTTAGTCCTTAACACTTGGCTGTTAGCTAATGAGAACTCATAATCAACTCTTGACAACCTTTTGAGGAAAGGTAATATAGGAAAGATAAAGAAAGGGTTATTGTGGCAGCTGTTTGGAGAATGGACTGGAGAAGAGCAAGATGAGAGCAGAGAAACAGATGGAGGCCAGTGTAATCTGGGCAAGAGATGATGGTAGCATAACAGTGGTTGGGGATGGAGAGAGAAGTAACAGACTTGACAGCTATTGAAAAGGTAGGTACAACATAGGAGACCCTGGATAAATATTTGTCAAATAAATAGATTTATCCCTAGGCCATGGGGAAGCAAATAATTTTGAGGATGGAAATTATGAGATTTGTATTTCATAATTCTGACAGTGTGGATGATGGTTTTGAGATAGGAATTCTGAAGGTGGAAAAATTAGTTTAAAAACTAGGATAAATATGTAGGGGAAAGTGGATTGAGGTACAGAAATAGGATGGAGCAGAATAAAGAAAACTGAAACGATGGAATTTTAAAGAAAGAGCTAGGTGAAGCTAGAAGCTAATTTAGCAGAGTTTAGAGAGCAAGAGGAACTAAAGCCTACTTACAAGGTGGAATTACACTGCCGTTAACAGAAATAGGGCACAAAGGAAAAAAATCAAGTCTGAGGAGGGAAAACTTATTCTCTTTTAAACATGTTGATTTTGAAGTGAGAGATAACCAAGTATAAAAAGACAATCACAGCTCCTCCTGACCCATATCAGGACCAAACTTGGAGACTCGGGCCCTGGAGCCTACTCATAATGCAGCGTGGCTAGGTCATGAGTCATGGTGCTCTGTGGTTGACAACAAAAGCATACAAGTTGGAAGATGCGAGGAAGGCTTGTCTCCTTGGGCACAAATATATGATGCGAAAAAAGAGAGAGCAGTAGGAGAGATGTAACAGTGGACAAGACATGGTCCCAATTTTGCCCTGGAAAGATAAGATGCATTAGATAAGGGAGTTCACACTGTGAGAAGCTCAGGCAGGTCTCTTGCCCAATTTGGGATCTCTGTACAGGGATCCCCACAGCAAGAGGGAAGCCCAAAAAAGTTAAGAAAATGGTGCCTTCTGATAAGGCAGAGGGAAATCCTGAAGTGTGGTTTTCCTCAACCATCCTTCCATGTAGCATAGATGAGACCCCAGAGAGTTAATCTGAGTGGGGGAATTTTCAGAGGTTGGGAGGTGGAAAGGCTCTGAATTAATAGCTGCAAAGTACACCACCCAAAAAAGGCCTAAAGAGGTCTGTGGCACCATCACAAGACGGATGTGACCAAATCAGCCTGGGAGTACAGAGAAGTACATCAGACCTTGACTTCAGCTGCAAATGCAAAAGGGACGAGCCCAACCATATGGGCAAAATACCCAGACATAGAGACCAGGGAAGGAAGAGAAGCCTTGCCAAGGACCCCTAGTTGTCCCCCCAGACATATTCATCCTCCATCCTCCATACCGTCTTAGAAAGGAGACAGGGACAGAAGGTTAAAACATCTAAGAGACTGAGCATTTGATCCTCGAGAGACTGAACATTACCTAAGTAGAGTATTTAAATTATAATTGGTATAAGGTTTAAACACAATTAAACATTCAGTCTAGTTACTTTGAGGGGAGGGGATCTCAGAGACAGACGCCCCTATCTAGAGGGTAGAGCTGAGTAGGGACACCAGATTAACTTTTGATAAAATTAATAAATTACATTTCTCTGCACACGTAAGTTATGAGTTAAACTTATGACTCCACTACAGTAAATAATAATGGTAATGGTAGGGCCAGCCCCATGGCCCAGTGGTTAAGTTCGCACGGTCTGCATTGGTAGCCCAGGGACTCGCTGGTTTAGATCCTAGGCGCAGAGCTAGTACTGTTCATGAAGCCATGCTGAGGCGGCATCCCACATAGCAGAACCAGAAGGACCTACAACTAGAATATACAGCTATGTACTGGGGGACTTTGGGGAGAAAAAGAAAGAAAAAAATATATTGGGAACAGATGTTAGCTCAGGTGTCAATCTTTAAAGAATAATAATGGTAATGGCAATAGTGTTGGTAATATTGGCTGGATAGTTTTCTTAATTGTCCGCATTAATAGGTAACCTTCACCTGCTCATGGCATTCTCAACATCAGGCACCAGTTGACCTAATAAAAGAGGCAGGAAAAACAAAGTTCATTGAATGGACAGTGAGTAATAATACCATTGGTACTGGAGTAGAGTGTTCATTGATATGAATGGCTAGAGATGACACCAAAATCTTGGGAGAAAGATCATGGAAAATCTTAAACATTCAACAAAGAAATTATTTCTATAAGTATAGAGAGTAAATTCCTATTTTTAAGGATAAGAATGACATTGGGTAAATCTGTGCTTTAGGATGATTAACCTGACAGTTGTGTGTGGGATAGTTTGGGGATTGAGGTGTCAGCAAAAATCACAGATGGGGCAAATTTGGAAGATAGGGATCCTAGGACCTATTTTAACTATGATCAATTTGTCATATTCCCCTCCAAAAAAATCTGGAGGATTTTATTAGATGAGATCAAGTTAAAGCGAACACTGTCTTAATATGGAAAAGATAGAAAGCATGCAACGTAGGGATGAATACAGGAGCAGAAAGGAAGAAGTCTGTGTTACAGCTGGATGAATGGAGGATAGGCGCCAGAAGGACCATCTTTCCTCATCCTCCTACCTCATTGCCAGCTCACTGAGTTTACGAGACATCAGGGCAGCCTCCAAATTCTGAAACACGCATCCTGGAAATAACACCGTGGCAGCAGACCACATGGGAGATGGAGAAGACATGGACGGGGTGATGACCCATGAATACAAGGGCACAGGTGGATGAGAGTAATGCTCTGAAGGAACCACAATCTCAGAAGGCAGTTAGGAGGCCCAAGTTACAATCTAGCTCGGCCATTAACTAGTTACACGACCATGAAAAATAAGTTAACCCCTCTAGATCTCATTTGCTTCTATCAAAATGAGGCATAGTAAATGTTTACCAAGGTTACTTCTTACAGCCACTGACTCTAAGATCTCAAAGATTCCTCTTTTCTGCTTTAAAATTCACCAATGCATTTGTACCAAAAGCCATGTCTTCCAAAATCCAGTAGAGTGGTAGCCTTTTTTCAGTAAGCCTATAGTTGAAGACAGGTTTCTCTTTCCAAATCAGTACTATATGTAGGTTCCACTCTAGTTCCTCTCAAGGAAAATGTTAAGAAGCTGAAATGGAAATTTACTCAGATAAAGTAATGGCTACAATCTTCTAGCTCATCACAGAAGAATTATTTTATTGTGGCTCCTTTCATTTTATTCTACCTTAAAGGAAATGCCAAATGGCTCTTTGTATAAATTTTTTAAGGATGACACATCTGATTATATTAATTTTCTATTTCATTTTCTCTTTTAAAATTTGTGGTAAAGTATATTTGAGCCAACTTTTCTCTTAGTCTAATTATTCAGCAAAATACAAAAATAAAACTTGCCAGTTAACTACCCCTCTTCAAATGACTTCTAACTAATCAAAATGTTCTTGGCTTTAACTAAGGAACTTTATAAAAAATATATCACAGCATAAATAGATCAGATACTCTCATTATTAATATCACAACATAAAGTTTTTATTTTAAAAATGACCTTAGCTCAAAAATCTCATCCCAGCTTCCACAAAACATGTTATCGCATTTTACTTACCAAGATCATGAATTAGCTTGATTTGCCACTCCTACAAAAGAAAGTATTAAAAAGGCATAATTACCCCCAGATTGTGCCTTTCATATATCTTTCAAACTTGTAGCCTTTTTCCCTATTTTTCCTTATTTTACCTTATTATTCCTCTGGGTGTTTTCTTCCTGATAATATGATATTTATCTTTCATTCTCAAAAACACCATTCAGAATATTACATGTCGCTGAATTGTCTCTTAATTTTTTTCTGCTAGTAATACTGCAACAGTGTCCCAGGTCTCTAGAATGGCCCTAATTCACATCACTTAGATGATTACAGATGAATTTGCTAGAAGAGCACCATTGTAGAGGAGGAGCATAAAATATTCCTGTCGGTATTTTCAAACTTGCACAGCTAGAATTATTTACACGCTTTAATATATTAAGTGTTTGTATTTCTTGATGTTAGCCTTTAGAGGTAGATTATTTTTTTAATTATATGTGACTATAATATTTCCCCTCTGTTTCACGATCCTAATATTTTTAATGAGGAAAAATAAAATTATATTTATAGCATATACATCTAAAAAACTAATCTATAAAATACACCCGAGAATGTGAATCTTTTAAGAGGATCTAGTTGCTGAATGAAGTGCAGTAAAATACGAATACTTCCACAACTTTTGAGTAAATGGAAGCTCATATATATATACACTTGAGCACTGAATATTTACTATCATTTGAATTAGAGAAAAGCAGCTAGTCCTTTAAAGTAGAGTACAAAAGCAATGTTTAGAAAGCGGGTGAAATCCCAGCTTGTCTTTGAGCTGTCATTCAAGCCCTCAGACATTGCCCATATATTCTATTCGCTATTCTTGTTCTCAGCCTGTGATACCTGATTCCCATTTGGGTTATTTCCACCTTTTGTTCACAAGTATTTCCTCTTAACAACACACCATTCAGAAAAAGGTATGTCTTTGAATTGTCAACTAGTACTTTGTTCTCAGAAAAGATGTTACTCTAGTGTTTCAAGACTATATGTTCTAAATCTTGAAATTAACAGCATTTGTTGACTATTAGAAATGAGTTTATTTGACAAGGGCTACTTTAGAAAGTACAGCCAATAACGCTGAAAAACAGAATCTTACATTCCAAAGTGTGTAAATATGTAGCATAGGTTAATAGGATATCACTTTAAGGAATCTAAAAGGATTATTCTCAGGTATGATTTCAACAAGCATCTGTTATGATATATTCACTATATAGTAAAGCCTCTGTTCCCCAGACAAAAGGAAGCAAAACAATTTTAGCAAATTTAAGTAATCGAAGCAAAAACAAAACGACTATAACTTCCTTGTGTTGACGTGGGTCAAATATACAGAACAAGGCAAAGTTGCCTAGAATCTGAAAGAAATATAACTGAACCAAAACAAGAGTTAAATTGGAGAATTGCACTGCTTTTCTTCAAGCAACAGTATAGCCTGTTTCTGATGCAACACCACAATATTAAGGAAAATACATATACTTGTAAAAAAAAAATCAAAATCTAAGAAGAATTTAGGACTATTAAAATTGTTTATGCTAAAATCACCAAAGCATTTAACACTTTATTAACGTTATACTTAGAATAATATATTTGAATATATTGTTGAATATAATTTTAGATGCAATAAATTAGACTAATATATAATTTAAAATATTTTAAAGCACATACCACATATAAAAATTACAATTTATTACATTTTACTTGAAATTTTAAAATATTGTTTAAAATAACTGTGGGATAGTTAGTTTTGATTCATTAATTACAATACATATTTTCATTTCCTGATTTTTAGATTTAAATTGGTAGCTGTCTATAATTAAAATATTTAGCTACTGGTTGATCAAAAGTGCTGAAGTCATAAACCTGTTTACTTTTTAAAATTCTCATACTTTCCTTTTTTGTTTTTACAAAAATAAACCTCATCATTAACACAAATTATCATAGGAACAATGCACTAACACAGTATCTTCCATGTAATATTATTTAAAATATTTTGCAGACCTTTCCAGAGAAACTTAGACATATGCAAATATATATGAATTATATACGTATATTATTTTTTCACAAATAATAGCAAACTGTTACACTGTTCCATAACTCACTTTGGTACTTAACAGTACTTTTCAGATCTTTTTGTATTAATAAAGGGCTTCCATATTACTGTTTTACAGCTGTATTCAATTCTATTATATGGGTGCACCACAATTTATATATCAGTCCACTACTGATAAATGATTAAATTCATCATCTTTTCCTACTAACAAACAGTACTTCAGTAAATATTCTTGAATAAATGTCATTTCCCATGTAGGTAATTATATTTATAGAATAAGCCAGCAATGGAATTTCTGGTACAAGGTGTATTTTCTATTTGCAAATTTGAACAATATTTGCCAAAGTTCCCTTCATACAGGCTGTACCAATTTCACTCCCACCAGCGGTGTATGAGAGTAACAATTTCTCCACACGATTCCAACACAGTGGGCTAGCAAACCTTTTTCTATCTTTGCCAACCTGATGGATGAAAAATGGTATCCCGCTGCAGTTTCCTTTTCCATTTCTCTTACTCTGAGTGAGAATGAGACTCTTTTAATAGGTTGAGGGAAGCATCTTTAATGAAAAAAATCTGAGGTACAATTTGATAAAGTGGTTACTAACGATTTGATACCATCAGCTTCATTGAACCTAATATTATTCCTGTTATTAAAGTTGTTCCTCCTGAAGGCCAACTCCTCCACTTGTACACAAGATGCCATCCTCTCTCCTCTACTCAGCGATATTGCTCCACAATTCTCCCTCGCTCCCGTAACACAGTGGATCACTACTATCTACCTACAAGCGCCCTATCTTCCCTCTTAAAAACAAAACAAATCTCAATCTTCCCTGACCCCTTACCACCTTTCAGATCTCATCTCATTTTTCTGCTTTCCTTTACAGCTGAACTCCTCAAAGGAAGTATCTTTATTCACTACCCTCTTTTTCTTTCTCAAAATTCCCTTCTGAATTTTGTAGTCAGCCTTCCTTTCTCATCACTTTAGAGAAATAACTCTTGTCAAGGTCTCTAGTGACCTCCAGGTTGCTAAATCACATGGACATTTCCCAAGTCATCTACCTTGACCTAACGGCAATATGTGAAATTCTTGAGCACTCTCTCCTCCCTGACCCACTGTTTTCACTTGACTCCCAGAACACATTTTTCAGTTTTCCTCTTACCTCACTGGTAACTCCTTTTCAGTCCCTTTGCTGATTTCTCCCCATTTCCCCAATCTGTACATGTTGGATGTGGGAGCATCCCAGGGATCAGACCTCAGATCTTTTCTCTATCTATACTCATGCCCTAGCAATCTCTCCAGTTTCTTTCTTTCTATACCAACTACATTACTAATGACACCAAAGTTTATTTCCATACTAAATATGTGCCCTGAACTTCAGACTCATATGGTCTACTGTCTACTTGACATCTCACCATAGATGGCTAACAGGAATCTTTAAATGCTCCAAACAGAACTCCTGATTTATGTCTCCCCTAAAACTCCGTTCTGATCATATTCTTCCCCCATTCCAGTAAATTGCAACTTCATCTTTCCAATTGTTCAAGCCAAAAGTCTTGACGTTTTCCTAGACTCTTTTCTTTTTCTCACACCCTATATTCAATACACCAGCAAATCCTGTTGGTTTTAATATTCCAACACAAACCCTTCTTATCACCTCTACCTCTATCACACAGGTCCTAGCCAGTATCATCTCTCACCTGAATTACTGCTGTATCCTCCTAACTGGCTTTCATTTTTGTCCCATAGGATTGAATCTCAAATACCAGCCAGAGTGATCCTTTTAAAATATGTTATATTAACTCATTTCTCTATTAAAATTCCTCCAATACCTTACCATCTCATTCAAAGTAAAATCCAAAGTTATGTAAGGCATAAGATGTTACATGGTCTGGCATATCTGCCTCTCTGTACTTATCTCCTACACAGCTCTCCTCTGTACTACTCTGCTCCAGCCAACACTGGACTGAGGCTCTTTGCTGTTCTTGGAGCATGCTGAGCATGGTCCTACCTCGTGGCCTTTCTATTTGATGTCATATTTCCCTGCAACACCCTTCTTTCAGAGAACTATAAGCCTTGCTCCCTCCTTTATTTCAGATCTCTACTCAACTCTCACCTTATCAGAGAAGACTTCCCTAATCAACTGCGTAAAATAACAACTTCCATCTCCTGATTTTCCAAAAAGACAGAAGGACACTCACTAGCAGTGTAATTAAGTGGGTTTCCAAACCCTCTATGATTGTCTTTCCTCAGTCTGAAGTTTCCATTGACTTGACAGGACTGAATTTCCTAACCCTATTCTCCCCTGTCTTAGGTTAGGTAACCTGGGGAAACAGACTCTGATAAGCTATTCCTACACTGGATGCTTATTGGGGAGTACTTTGAGAATAACACCTAGAAAGGAATGAGGGAAGCAGATTGAGCAGAAAGAGAAGTTGAGCTGTGATGGACTTGCTGAAAGGCTGTAGCCACACCCTCAGGGAGCTCTGGAGCTGGATGGCCCTTCACAGTTGTTCCACATTAAGGCAAAGGGGCTGAACTTTTGCGCCCTGCACCGATTAGTCATTGGAAGCAAGCTGGTCCAGGGGAGGGGGCGTAAATTTGGGAGAGCTGGCACCCATTCGTTGAGGACAATTTCCAGTGTAAGGGAAAGAGAAAATGAAACTGCAGTGAGGTACCACGTTTCATCCATCAGACATCTGGTGGAATGAGTGCTTTGGTCCTGAGGGGGGTGTCTGCACAGCACATGAGAGCATCCCTTACAATCTCTCATCCTTAGCTTTTTTTTTACACAATTACTACTGTTCATGTAGACAAAGCTTGATATTAAAAAAGGCTCAGTCAATATTAGAAAATATTTTACCAAAAATGAGGAATTTTTCCAAGAGCAAATGAATTTTAAATTACACTTAAATGAAAATATAACATTGGTTATAAAAGCGATCATGGCAATAATATGTACATGGATTATCAATTTTCAGTAAAACATAAAGAAGTTTATTCAATAATATAATTTTACAGAATGTAATTTTTATTTGATAATATAGGAAGCCATTCATGAGTTATAGAACTTTTGGCTCATGACTATAAAAATTAATTCATGGGCCGGCCCCACGGCTGAGTGATTAAGTTCATACACTCCACTGCAGCGGCCCAAGGTTTCGTCGGTTCGGATCCTGGGCACATACATAGCACCTCTCATCAGGCCACGTTGAAGCGGTGTCCCACATGCCACATCTAGAAGGACCTGCAACTAAGATATACAACTATGTACCAGGGGGATTTGGTGAGATAAAGCAGAAAAAAAAAAATTAATTCACATTGTATGGGTTTATACAGGAAAAAGCTGTAAACTATTGTACTGTATCTACATTGACATTATAGCCTCTGAAGGGAGTTGGTGACTAACAATAAATCTGTGATATTAGCTTCTTAATTCGACATTTAACTGGTTTCATAAGAGGGTTCAGACACACGTGTGCACACGTACACAGATACACACACATACACATCAGATACCTACAGATAAATGGAAACTCACTCTACATATGACAACTTGTCTTTTAAAAAACAGGGTAGTTGATTATGTTTCATATTATCTGACATTTGAGGCATCAAGACTCTATTGACTGACAGAAACACTGGAACCCAAAAGGACAAAGTTCTACTTCCTGTTCTGGCAGAACATTATGTGACTGTGGAAAAGATCATCTAAATTTTCGAAGTCCTTTTTCTGAGTCTGGATTATTGCTTTTTATCTTCCTTTGAATAATGTTTCTTAAATATCCAGTGAATAACTGGTGTTTTAAAACTTTGAGTACTGAATAATAATACCACCAATTCATACTTATATTTCACTGTATCATTTTTCAAACCAAAATCATGTAATCATGTATGTTAATTTATTTGACCCTCAAAACAATTTAGTGGTAGGCAAGAAATATATTTTTATTCCCGTTTTAGAGATAACAAAACTTAGAGAAGGTGAAACCTGGCCTATGGCAAGTCTGGAAACTAGCCCTCATTCTTTCCACCACGTTACTTCTGCCTTTAATACATACTATACATAAAGAAAAAATTGCTGACCCTTAAGTTTTACAGGTCACATCGGTAGCATTTTCATATACCTGACTTCATTTCATCCTCTCTGTACTCCTGGGAGTCATGGATTATCATAGGCACTGTTTTACAGAAGAGAAAACTGAAGCTCATACCTCACCTTACCCAAAGTCATACAGCTATTATGAGTCAAAGTAAGGGCTTCAACTTAGGTCTTTTGGCTTCAAATTTCATACTGTTTGGTTATAATTTGTGGGATTGATGTGTCTGCTATTTCAAGATTCAAAAAAAAGAAAGAAAAAAATGAGTCCCAGAACACCAGTGGTGACTTGCTGGCTGGTGACCTAAATCCTGGAGCTAGCACGTGCTTACCACCAACTCAGAGCTTTCTCACACTCCACCACACAGAAGACAGAAGGGAAGGCATCATTCCCCCAGTCTCCCAAGGACTGATGATTCCCCAGGAAAAACGGGACAAACAGGAAAAAGACACCATCTATTTCCTAAAATTGAACCTAATCATTATTGGTCAATCTCATTAGTTCAATCAAATTCCAACCCCACCTCTTAGTAGCTGTGGGATCTTACTAGCTCTGTCATCAAGATGCTTAACTCCCATAAGCTTCAGTTTCCTCAGCTATAATGGGAACAACAACAGTGCCCACCTCAGAGAAGTGTTATGAGAGTTACCCAAGATAACTCATGCAAAAATATTTAGCACAATTCTTGGCACAAAATAAGCCCTTAATAAATATTAGCTACAATTATTCCCATTATCATTATTAGGTCTATTTCCAATGCCACCACCCAATTGAAATCAAATCCTCCTTATAATATGAATACTATAATTTCTCCTAACTGGTCTCCTTTCCAGTATTCCTCCATTCAAATAAAATGAAATTAATGTCTATAAATAATATCCTCTTTTCTCAATAACCTGAAATTGCTCCTTCATTGACTAGAGAATAAGACCCAAGCTCTTAGCCTGGCATTCAGCATCCTGAACAATCAATCAGTGCTTTGCAACAACTCAATGTGCACACTTTGTGCTCAGAGTACCTTGCACACACACTCCAACATGAGCCCTCTGCACATATCATTCCCTCTATTGGAATGTTTCTTCTTCTTTTACCACCTAAAAGCTCCAATTATTTCCAGGTCTTCCCCATGCCTTTATTGAATTTTTTTTGTTTTGAAATACTGTACCAGGTACTGCCTATTCCAATACTATCCAATAGAAATATAATGTGAGCTACATACATAATTTTAAATTTATGGTAGCCACATTATAAAACTTTAAAAGAAACAGGTATATCCAAATATTATTATTTCAATTTGTAATCAATATAAAAGAATTATAAATGAGATATTTTACATTCTTTTTTCTATTGTTTTTAAAATCCAATTTGCGTTTTACACATATAACACATTTCAATTCAGACGCTAAATTTTTACAGGAAATATTTGCTCTGTATTTAGCACTCATAGAACTCACTTGAAAAGGAAATAGACATACCCAAATTGTTTTAAACATTCATGAAAGTGTTTCAATAACTGAACCATATATCAGTTTTTAAATTTAAAATAATCAAAATTAAATAAAATTTAAAATTCAGTTCCTCAGTCACATTTGCCACATTTCAAATTCTCAGTAGCCACATGTGGCTAGTGACTACTGTATTGGACATCAAACATTTATACCTTTCATTAGACCATTGACTGAGTACAGTATCTTGTATCACTAC
Source organism: Equus przewalskii (assembly GCF_037783145.1). Lineage (NCBI taxonomy): Eukaryota > Metazoa > Chordata > Mammalia > Perissodactyla > Equidae > Equus > Equus przewalskii. Next base: position 22,716,295 of record NC_091850.1, read on the forward strand.
TTATATGATAATGATGCAAGTTATCTCACTGGTCGCCAAACAATTTTCTGCCCCCTAAAAAATATTGTTACCATTAGTCATAGCTAATTCAAATGAATGTTTGTTTTGGTTTTTTGATTTTTTTTCTTCAGAGGAAGATTCACCCTGAGCTAACATCCATTGCCAATCTTCCTCTTTTTTCTTTTTCTTCATGTGGGCTGCCACCACTGCACAGCTACTAATGTCTGAGGGATGTAGGTCCATGCCTGGGATCTGAACCTAGGCTGCCAAAGTAGAGCATGCCAAACTTAACCACTAGGCCCCGGCACTGGCCATCAAATGAATCTTTTAGCTGCGAAGTCCAATATGGCCCATTATTTTATTCTTTGAGTCACTCAAATTCTACATGTATATATGCATCTGTGTGTATGTGTGTGTGTAAAAGAGAAAGACAGAATGACAGAGAGAGTCTATTTTCCCCCATAACATTCCTTGACCTCTTTGTGCATCTGCACTGGTCTGGATAATCAAAAATTAAATTAGAAATAATCTGATACTCTATTTGATCTTGCCGCAGACATCAGTCAGGCAAAACTTGACTTAAGCAGATGGGTTTACTGTTAATGCCTTCTGACCACCAATAGGTCTTGCCTCATTTCCTAAAGACACAAACTCTAGTCTCTAGACCATCAAGGATGTGAGTTCCAGAAACACAAAAATTGCATAGAAACTAACTCTGTTCCACGTCCCGCAAAATTGACTTTCGGAACAGTTGACTTTAGACACGACATTATAGAAGGTAAGAGGCCCTAGTTTTGAAAATTATTGAGAAACAATGTTCATAGACATATCACCTGAATTGATATTTAAGGCCCCAAACAATCTTGTTGCAGACTTTATTATCCTAAGCATTGAAGGAAATAGACATACCTACGACATTTCCCAATCTAGATATTGCATTACAGCTTTCAGGAGGTTTTCAAGCATACATGTGCAGCCTGAAGAAAATCAAAGCCCCAGCTGAATGTCAGAGCACACTAACAGCAAGAGCAAAAAGGCATTTTAGAAGTCTAGGATCCATGAAACCCTCACAAATACAGATGTGAGTTGCATTATGAACAACAAACACTTATAGAACTCCTGCTGTGGGCAAAACATACTGCTCATCCCTGTGATTAAATTAAATCCTCTCTACTTAAGCATCGGAGACCACCCTACTTGTGTTCTTTAGTAGCACAAGTCCATATATGTGTGAAGCCACAGGATCCCTTCTTCCTACAGTGGATGGCCCCTTTCAATCAGGTCCTTGACTCAGAAAAGTGCTGGAAAAGCCCAGTGATGGCACTCACGGGATGACTAATCATACCTATGCTCCTTTTTAGTTTGCACACAATTACCTCTGTCTAAAATACTTTGAAAGTCTATTTGTATCTAATAGAACAATTTGTTAAAAACAAGTCTTTGTCTCTAATTCATCACATTTACTACACTATAGTCTATTCCATCTTCCTAAAATGTCCTTCCAAACTTACATAAATCTTCCCACTATTTTTCTGATCAGAAAACTCACATTTCCAACTAAACAATTCATGTTTCTAAGTGCATTTATGTTTCAGATACATAGACAGTTAGGTAGGTAGCTAGATAGACAGAGAGGTAGACAGACAGCTGGCTATGGATTTCATTCATATCTAAAATATATTGTTAACTTCTTGAAGTCAGAAATCACATCTCCCACTTTTTCCCTACTCTCTAATCCACAGCTTGATGTGGATTTATATCACACTTTTGCAAGCATTGAATCAAATTGGAATGCTGCTTTCAAAAGTGCAAGCGTGAGATGATTTGGGTAGACGAGATTTTATTTTCAGACTAGGAATCTAGTAATCCCCATGGATCCCACTCTAGACCTCCCCAGCTGGCCTCTGTGACTCCTCACATGGCCCCTCTTGGGAAACACAGGAAAAAGAAAAATGAGAAATCAGGACAGAGCCCGGACATAGCCACAGGCTAGGATTTGCTGGTAAGCAAACAGCTTCTGACCTGAACTTGCTAGCATTCTCTCGCTGTGGAAGACCAAAGAGACAGGAGGGATACAATGGGCCCCTAATTCTCAGTAGGCCTTCAAGTCAGATCAGTTTACAGCCATCCATTTTATCACTTGAGCACACCGCTTTTCCCAGAAGGATTCCCTCTCAAGCTGGATATACAGAGTCAAAAAACAAGTCACCGAAATCAAAGCCCACCGGCCACAAAGGAACATTCACTTAGGTTAAATATGTCCACTCAGTTGTCAAATTTGGACTCTATTTTGAGTACACATGGATTGTTGTCACTTTGTGTTCTGATAACGGTGCTTTTACTTGGGGCTAAAGAAATTTTACTCCCACCTTAATAACGTTTCTGGAAGAGGTTCAAAATATGAGGTTTATCTTATCTATAAAATATAAGAGGAGAGGAGAATGATTTCCTTGAAATCAAATTGCTATCCTGTATTGAAAGCTACAACAAAATAATAAAATGACTTTAACAATAATACTTTACACTTACATGGTGTTTGTTCTTACAACAGGAACTATTCTAAGAGCTTTAGGTATAGTAATTCATTTAATCAAAATTTATCAACCCCAACAAATTTTTTCCAATAGTCATATTCAAGTTCCACAGAATCAAAAAAACTGAACATCAAAATTATTTCTCCTGTAGCCTTACATTTGCCTTGTCCCAAAAGGGAAATGTCAGGAAGACTGGTAGAGTGTGTAAGATGACATAACGCTTCCCTATCCTGACAGTCCTTATTCCCTCCCCATATGTGGACGCATCTTCATAATAACAGAGCCCTCACAACTCTGAACCCTTCAGGAAAATGAACTTGGCTAACCGCCCTTCTTAACAGCCAGCAGATGCCAAACAGAGGAAGTGTATTTGCTCCTCGCTTCGGCTACTCCCTGGCAGATTCCGGAGCAGTTACTGGCTGTGGCTTCAGGCTTATCTAGGGATGTGTCACATGCTTGGGCTGTTATGTGATCCACCCTGGCTGCCTTGTGCTCCTAAAAGCTTTTTCCATCCAATGACTTTACACATTTCCAACAATGGTGAATGAGGTGCCGTGTGACTCTCTAGTGCAATCACAAGGAAAGGCTTTTGTGGGTAGAGAAAGGAGCTCTCTTACCACCTGAACGCAGCCCAACTGTGAAAGCAGAGCTTCGTCCCTCGGCACCCCACTCCAGCTTCCCACCACCAACCCCCATCCCAACAACTCAACAACTGTCCCCCATTGCCACCTCTGGCCCCCATCCCTCTTCACTGAAACTTCCCTTACCAAAGGATTCTATAATTGCCAAATTCAGTGAACGCTTCTTGGGCCTCCTTACTTGACTTCTCTTGGGCATGTGATACTGTTGACCATCCTGCCCTTGGAAGTCTTTCTTTTCTGGGCTGCCCAGGACCATGCTGTCCTACTCCTCCCATGACTGTAGCTGTAGCTTCTCAGCTCCCTTCCCTGCTTATTTTCCCCCAGTTTCCCCTTAAATGTTGGCATTACCCAGGTGTCTTAGTGTGTTTGGGTTGCTATAAAAAAGTATCAGAGACTACATGGCTTATAAACAACAGAAATTTATTTCCCACAGTTCTGGAGGCTAGAAGTCCAAAGACACCAGGGTCCTGGTGATGGGGGGTCGGTGAGCCGAGGAGTGGAAAGAAAGATTTCTTGGACTCTCAAGATCTGGCAGTAGTGCTCTTTTATTTAGAGAATAGTGTGGAATAGCATGGGGACAGGACCCATGGACAGTGAAGAGCTGCAGGCATGGGGACAGGACCCATGGGCAGTCAGAGGTCCTGCTGCTGCCCTAAGTTGAGGGTTAGGGCTAAATTTATAAGGCATGGCTACGTGACTTATTTTTACTGGAAAAAGAAAAGGTGATGTAAAAAGTCATTAAATGATTTCAGTGCAGATGGGGTCTGGTTATTGTGCGGTCATATAACTTTAGATACAAATCTGGCCTATAGATCGGCATGTAGGTGAGGATGCCCTGGGCTTCTCTCCCTGGGGCAGCCCTAATTCATACCATAAAAAAATCCACCGGGTCATATAGTTTGGCATGTAGGCCAGGTCACCTTGGGCTTCTCTAGCTGGGGCAGCCTTAATCCTCTGGTGAGGACCCTCCTCCTGCTGCAGACTGCTGTCTTCTCATTGTCTCCTCACATGGCAGAAAGTGGATGAGAGCACTCTCTGGAGTCTCTTTTATAAGGACACTAATCCATTCATGCAGGCTCCACCTTCATGACCTAATCGCCTTGCAAAGACCTCAGCTTCTAATACCATCACATTGGGGGTTAAGATTTCCGTACGAATTTGAGGGGAGACACATTCATCCATAACACCAGGCCTATGTCTGAGCCTCTCTCTTCTTCTTCTCCACAAATTTTCCCTGAAGAATCTTATTTATGCTTGTGGCATCAACCCACAAAGTGTAAACACTAACCCTCATTTTCAACTCCCACCTCTCTCCTGAGCTCCAGATACATTCTCCTAACTGGCCCTAGACATCCCCACCTGGATGCCCACATATGTCTCACTCTTAAACCACTGTCTCCTAGCCAGCAAACTCTCTTCTCCCGAATCCCCAGGTCCGTTAGTGGCATCACTATCCTCACAGTTGTGCCAGTTTGAGACATGGCTATTAATTCTTTGACATACCTGAGACTTCTGAGAGTGGGTTATAAAAAACTGGCAGCTTCTGTCTTGCTCTCTTAGAACACCCATTCTTGGCACCCTGAGCCATGCGACAAAAAGTCCCACGATGCTAAATCCATCATGCTTGAGAGGTCACCTGTAGGTGCCCTGGCTACTCACATGCATGAAGGAACCATCGTAGAAGGAAGTCCTCCAGCACAGCCCTTCCAGCCTCCAGCCATTCTAGGCACCCCCTGCCATTTGAATCATCCAAGCACAGACCTCAGACCTTGTGAAGCAAAGGGGATTTGTCCCCACTGTGCTCTTTATGAGTCCAAACCAACCAAAACAATGAATATTAAAAAAATGATTGCTTTATGTCACTAAATTTTGGAGTGGTTTGGTATATAATAATAAAAAACTGCATTAGCTGTCCAGCTTGAAACATGGGAATCATTACCTTTCTCTCTCCCAAAATTTCATTAACAAATAATTTCACTAATGGCCTACTATGTGCCAGGCATTATACCAAGCACTGGTGATACCAATTATTATGGTCTAAGAAGACAAATCTCAATACAATAAGACAGCATTGCCGAACCTTGTTCCAGATAAATCTACAGACAGATGTTTCTCAAAAGAGGTGTTTCATGGCCAATGAATTCTGGAAACATTGGGTAAAAACAAATTTCTTTCCTAAATTACTTCTCAGGACCATTAATACTCAAATGTGTTTAATAAATATGTAAGATGAGTCTAGAATATGGTTTCCCAAAGTTATTTGACCACCAAACATATTGGGTTGGTTGGTTTGTTCTGAGGAGAAACTCAAGGAAATAGAGTTCTGCAAAACCCTGTGGAAATAATGCACTCACTGATGAGATGGATATAGAGTATGTACTGGGAGCCTAGGAGAAGGGGCATCTGATTACTGAGTCTTCAGTAATTAGAGAACACTTTAAGGAAGAAGTAGCATTTGAAGTGAGACATAAAGAGTAAGGAAGGTACCAGATGGGCAAGCTGCAGAAAGGCAGAGAACTGACTTGTGTAGGGATACTGAAACCGAAGCAGCCTGCCTATTTAGGGAAACTTTAAGGAAATATTATAAAACTCTAATATTTTTGTCTCTCTTAGAGGCAGATGCTAGAATTTCAAGTTCAGGTCAGAAGCTGTTTACTTACCAACAAATCCTAGCCTAAGGCTGTGTCCAGGCTCTGTCCTCATCTCTCATTTGTCTTTTTCCTGTGTTTCCCAAGAGTAACCAGGTGAGCTGCCACAGCAGCCACTTAGGGCTTTCTTATTCCTTTATTTCTCTGTTTACAGCAAATGTTTTCTTACTTTTAAAATTTGCTTCTCACGTCTGCAGTTTGAAAGCAAGAGATCCATTTGATCCAATGAACCCACAAATTTTATAAAACTGCCTAGGAGATGCCGTGGTTTACATAATCCAGACCATGTCCAAGAAGTGATTCCTTCACTTAATAGCCTTTTTCCTTTTAACTAAGATTAGTAATTCTAAGTCTGAGACTATTTAAAATATATGTGCCCTGAGTCCACATGAAGAATTTCTATTGAAGTATTGGTATTTTATAGAAGAAAAGCTGACAAGATTTTATGGAAATTTAAAAGGCTGTTTTAAGATAATGGGATGGATTATAACAAAGGTGACAATTGGAGGGTGAAAGTACTTAAAGAGTTGCTGGGTTTTTTTCATATAAAAATGGATGCCATAGTGGGGCTATTCCTGTCTTACAGGTGAATAAACCAAGGAACAGAAAGGTTAAGTAACTAGCTTGAGGAAAGTCAGCTAATAAATGATGTCATTTTGCCAGGTTTCTCTGGCCCAGGAAAAAAAAAAAATGGATGCCAAAACATATAAGGTAGACTTGAAAGTTGTTTTTATCAAAGAACTCCCTCTCTTTCCCTCTCTCTCTCTCTCTTCTTCTTCCATAGATGGAGTACCCAAAAGGGAATTCCCACAATTAAGGTCTAATGAAGCATGGCAGCAAACCAAGAATAATCTACCTAACTGGCTTTGATTTAGGGAGGCTTAAAACAAAATAATTTTTATTCTGGAGATCATGAGCTATTAACTGTGAAATTAAAGCATGTTGGACTAGAACTTCTCACAAAAGAAACACCCACTCTTAGAGGCTAGAATGACATGAACAACAAGGTAAGGTGTGACAGATCATATCTCAGTGCAAATTGAGACTGCCACATAGAAATACTGAGGACATCACTTCAGCTACCCACATAAAGTTGTCTCTAAGTTGACATATCCAAGAGTCAAAAAGGAGTGACATCACCAAGATGGCAAAGTAGGAGACCCCAGCCTCCATCCTCCCACAAAGATCAACAATTAGACAGCTATCCAGGAACAAAAACAACACAGGAGTCCATTTCAGAAACTCCAGCAACACAGTGGAATAAAAAACCTGAGAATAACCTCACAAAAAGGGAAGGATGGACAGCTTCATTTTGCCTGCATCCTTCCATCCCCGAAGCTGGCACTGCTCAGAACCAAGAGGGAACTCCCAGCTAGAAAAAGTTCCCCTCATCAAGAAAGGGAGAGCAAGAGAAGTAACCAGCTTCCAGAGCCTCTTGGGACACCTGCCTGAAGGACCCACTTTGGTTTCACCCCACCCAGAGACTGGCAAAGCTGAGATGTATAGAGATGACTAAGAACAAGGAGGAAAAGCAGGCAGGGGCTAACATCAGCCACATAGTGGGAGCAACTGGAGTTCCCATTGACTTTCTCTGCAGAGGACCCCAGCAGCTTTCACCACTGAAGAAGCCAACAGCCAGCACAGCTGCCAGCAGACCCCCTGCAGATATTGCCAATTTTCACCCCACCACAGGGATTCGCATTCGCAGATGCCAAATTCTTGAGTCTGTCCCCACTCCCTCTCCCTCCTCCTTCCCCTGCCAGAGCCTCGGATCCACACCAGCGCCCAGCTTAGGCCTCCGCAGCTGTTCAAGTGAAACATGCCAGCCTAGAGCCCTGAGGCTGACCCCCACTCCTGCACATGTGCTTGAGGCTAGCACCTCGAGCTATGTACTTGCACACCACCAGCCTGACTTCCCACACTGGGCTAAACTGCTATGTGCTCATTGTGAGACCCTGCAGCCACAGGAGTGCACACTGTCAGCCAGGGCCCCACAGCTGCTTGTAGGCCCAGCTCTTGCCTTGTCTCCTGTCACTGGCCTGCACTGCTGGGATTGCTTGCAACTGGTCCCTCCAGCTGTGCCCCTGCACCCCACTGGCTCATCTCCCATCACCAAACTCTACTGCTGTCCTCAAACTCAAGGTGAGACCCTGCAGCCGCAAGAGGGCACACCAACAGCCAAGGCCCCAACAGCTGCCAGTGCACCCACAGTTGGCCCTGGCCCTGACTGTTGGCTCTACCCCCAATGCTGTATGTGTATCCGCAGCCAGCCCTAGCCACTAAACAGGCACTGCAGCTGGTATCCACAGCCAAAGGTGCACACACCACTAGATCTGACCAGCACTGCTGCCTGCCCTAGTCCTTAGCAGCTGGACCTGGAGGTACTGCTGAGGACTCCAATAGCCCTTGCAGTCACTGGGGGCCCTCCCACAGTACTTGCCAAGGAATATGCATTTGTCAATGCCGAGAACTTCCCAAACCTAGGGAGGGTTTCGGACATCAAGTTCATGAAGCTAATAGGTCACCCTATAATTTCAATCCAAAATGATCTCCTCCAAAATACTTCTCTTAAAAAGCTGTCTAACATCAAAGATGAAGAGAGAACTTTAAAAGCAGCAAGACAAGAAAAAATTTCTCTCATACAAGGGAATCTTCATAAGGCTGTAAGGAATCCACCAATTTCTCAGCAGAAACCTTACAGGCCAAGAGAGAGTAGGATGATATATTCAAAATGCTAAAAGAAAAAAAAACTGCCAACAAAGAATACTTCACCCAGCAAAGTCGTCCTTCAGAAATGAAGACGAGATAAAGTTTTTCCCAAGTAAACAAAAGCTGAGGGAACTTATCAGCACTAGACCTGCCTTACAATAAATGCTTAAAGAAGTTCTTCAAGCTGAAATGAAAATGTACTAATTAGTAACAGGAACACATATGAAAATATACAACACTCTGTAAAGGTAAATATATAGTCAGATTTAGAATACTCTAATACTGTGATATGGTGGGTGTGTTAACCACTTTAGTATAAAAGTTAAAGGACGGAAGCATTAAAAATAGTTATAGCTACAATAATCTGTTAATGGATACACAATATAGGAAAATGAAAATTGTGACATCAAAAACATAAAATGGGAGGAAGGGGGCAGTGAAAGGGTAGAGTTTTCGTATGCGAAGTTAGGTTGTTAACAGCTTAAAATAGACTGTTACATCAATAATACGTTTCAAGTAAGCCTCAGCATACTACAAAACAAAAGCCCACAGTAAATAAACACAAGATAAAGAGAAAGGAGTCAAAGTATTACTACAACAGAAAATCATCAATTCACAAAGGAGGGCAGCAAGAGAAGAAGAAAGGAACAAAGAAACTACAAAACAGCTAGAAAACAATTAACATAATGGCAACAGTAAGTCTTTACCTATCAATAATTACTTAAAATGTAAATGAATTAAATTCTCCAATGAAAAGGCATAGAGTGGCTGAACAAAAAATAAGTAAATAAATAAGACCCTTTTATGTGCTGCCTATGAGAGACTCACAATAGCCAAGATACAGACACCACCTAAGTGTCCATCAACAAATGAATTGATAAAGAAAATGTGTTATATACATACAATGAAATACCATTCAGCCTAAAAAAGAAGCAAATTCTGCCATTTGTGACAACATAGATGGACCCTGTGCGCATTAGGCTAAGTGAAATACGTCAGACAGAGAAAAACAAATTCTGTGTGATATCAGTCATACGTGGAACCCAAAAACATCAAACTCTTTGAGACAGAGAATAGAATGTTGGGTGCTAGCGGTTGAAGGGTGGAGGAAGTAAGCAGATGTTGGTCAAAGGGTACAAACTTTCACTTAATGAAATGAATAAGTTCCAGAAATCTAAGGTACAGCCTGGTGACTGTAGTTAGCAATACTGTATTGTATACTTGAAAGTTGCTACAAGTGTAGAGTTTTAATGTTTTCACTATAATAACAATGACAAAATGTAATTACGTGAGATGAAGGATGTGTTAACCAACCTTACTGTGATAAACATTTTGCTATATATATGTATCAAGTCATCACATTGAACACCTTAAGCTTATACAATGTTATATGTCAATTATATCTCAATAAAGCTGGGAGAAAGAAGAACCAGATAAATAACAAATAATCCTCAGTGGCATATTTATATGACATTGGAACAGCACCAACTTCTCCACTCACACTGCAGAGAGGAAAAAGATTCTGTCAAAAGTGCATTGCTGATTTGATAAAAATTACTTGCTATACCAACATGTCTCAGAAAGTAAATGCATCAAAACACTATCTTAAACTCATAAGAGCAATTTCAACTTAAAATTTTTCATTTTAATTTACGTACATTCTTATTTGAGGATTAACTTAAATTTCCAGGTCACCAAGAAAATCTAACAAAAACTCTCACCACACACACACTGGCAGTATTTTCAAGCTAGAATCCATCAAGCTTCTTTAAAAAACTTCACTGCTGAAAGCATAAACTTATGAAAGAATGAGAAATCTTCAAAAGCAATCTTATTTTGTAAACTATTCCTTGTAAAGGAAGCAAAATTTGTTGTTTGTGTAGGATGCAGGGAAAACTGAAAAGAAACTCAACTTTAACCATACTCAGAGAACTGAGTAAACCACCATGATGTACTATTTCACCCACCAGACTATCAAAAATGTTAAAAGCTAAAATATCAAAGTTTGATTAGTAGGTAGTGCAGCTGGCACTCTTGCATACTGCTAGTAAGAGTGTAAATTGGTAGCACCACTTTGGAAAACATTTTGGTATTACTTGTTATAGTTGATAGCCTTTGTCTCAATAATCCTACTCTTACCCATGTATAGTAGAGCAGTAGTTTTCAAAATTTTGTATGTGACCCCTAATAAAAAAAATTATTTTTTAAGTAATTTTATTGAGATCATAATGGTTTATAACATTGTCTAATTTGGGGTATATGCTATTATTTATCAATTTCTGAATACACTTCACTGTGCTCACACCCAGTAGTCTAATTTTTTTCCATCACCATACACATGTGCCCCTTTATCCTTTTTGCCAACCCTCCAACCCCCCTCCCTTCTGATAACCACTAATCTGTTCTCTTTACCTATGTATTTGTTATTTTCCACATTTGAGTGAAATCATGTAGTATTTGTCTTTCTCTGTCTGGCTTATTTTGCTTAACATCATACCCTCAAGGTCCATCCATGGAGAAAACATCTGCAAATCATTTGTCTGACAAGAGTTTGATCTCCAAAATATATAAAGAACTCATACAACTCAACAACAGAAAAACAAACAACCTGATCAAAAAATGGGCAGAAGTTGTGAACAGATAGTTTTCCAAAGAAGATATACAGATGGCCAACAGACACATGAAACGATGTTCAATACCACTAATTATTAGGGAAATGCAAATCAAAATTACAATGATATATCACCTTACACCCATCAGAATGGCTACAATTACCAAGACAAAAAACAACAGATGTTGGAGAGGATGTTGAGAAAAGGGAAAGCTCAGACACTGCTGCTGGGAATGCAAACTGGTGCACCCACTATGGAAAAGAGTATGGATATTTCTCAAAAATTAAAAATAGAAATACCATACAACCCAGCTATCCCTCTACTGGATATTTATCCAAAGAACTTAAAATCAATGATCCAAAGAGATTTGTGCACTCCTTATGCTTATTGCAGCATTATTCACAACAGCCAAGATGTGGAAGCAACCCAAATGCCCTTCTACAGATGAATGGATAAAGAAGATGTGGTATTTATATACAATGGAATATTATGCAGCCATAAAAAGACAGAATTGTCCCATTTAAAAAATTTATTGTACATCACAATTCAATACATGCATACATGTTACATCCAAATACACTCACACATCCTGAAGCAAAAGTTTTATGAAACAATCCTTACCCTTATATTTAGAATACATTCTGACATTATCTAGTCCAGTCTCATCTACTGTAAGAATTTATTTTTAATGCTAGTCACAATCCACTAAATTGATTTCATCATCCAGTGATGGTTCACAAACCACAGTTTGAAAAACACTGCCCTAGTGAAGCAAGCACACACATGAAACTGGCACACACCGGAAGATACGTCCAACAATACTCATAGCAGCATTATTTACAATTGGTCAAAAGCAGGAAACAGCCCAATTTTATATTTATAGATAAATCTAAAGACATTTACAGAAATCATGTTGTATGTTCTGTTCATACAATACAGTATGATATAGCAGTAAAAATGAATAAACTATGGTTACATACATCATCCCGAATGAATCTCAGAAATATAATATTGAGCGATTAAAGCAAGTTAAAAAAGTGTAACCCAATTTATACAAAATCCAAAAGCATGCAAAACTAAATATGATAAATTGTATAATTCTTAAGGAAATGAGAAACACGATATTCAGAATAACAGTTACCTCTGAGAGGAGGCAAGAAAGAAAGGGAATGCAGTCATAGAAGGGTATAGCCAGCTCTCCCAGGAATCCACTTACGCTCAAACCACTTCCCACCTCAAACCCCTGTCAAACCATGGTTGTCCTCCTATCCTTTTCCATGGGCCTAGGGTCACTAACAAAACTGTTCAGAAACAAAAGAGTTGCTAACCCTCATAGGCACAATATCTGTAATGTAGAGACATCAAAATGAGCCGATAATGGTACCCACACTTAACCAACCTAATGGCAGAGATTTGGTGAATGTCAGCAGGGAAGATGTAGAATCTGGAGCTGGCAGATCTGTGACAGTCAGCAAATTTCATTGCTTAGGCATCACCTATTGCACAAGGACCCAGAATAAATTCATCAGATTAGATTCCTACTAAGCAGAAAGTTAAATAGAACTACTTGCTGAAAGAGAAATAAGAAACAAAGCAGTTGGATTCAAACCCATTAAATTGAATTTGTACCAAGTATAAAAGAGAAATAATAGACTTGACCTTGATGTTATTCAGACAGCACAGATAAAATAAGTCTCGGTGATATCTAACACTATACAATAACTACAGGGGACAGCGATTTAGAATACGATGTAAACAACTTAAAATTTAAGAGCTTTTAGTGATGTTGTGTTTGCTTATATCATCATCCTAGCAAAAACTCCAAATAATCTCTTTCCAGTCATCAATGTAACAAACTGGAAATATAAGTTTAAGGTTCAAATAATATCTTCGTCTTTCTGCAGATTTATCCAATTATGGCCAAAAATCTTGAGTTAAGATGGTGGGCACCGAACCTTTTTAAGATTTTCTAAATCTTCTTTCTAAATCTGAGGCAAGTATAGGGAAGCTGTTTCTGGAAAAGAGAAATAGTAAAATATTCATTATTTTTGTGTCCTGCTTCTAACTCTCTAGTTGACGAGAATACACCCATGAATTTGGAAAGCCTCAAATAGCAAAATATACCAAAAATTTATACATTTTATTCTTCAAGAGAGGCAGAATTACTCTTAGGTTCTTTCAGAAAAAAAGAAGAAAGGACTCATAAGAAACCTGCAGTTTAGAAGTAGTACTATCTATACCAGGCCAACAGTGAGAAACCTCACTTATAATATAGGCAAGAGAGAAAAAGCCTGTAAATTTTAATTTTTCTAGGAAGGAATTTTTTTTTAAATATCTACTTCAGTAGTTTCTCAAGGCATTATTGTTTCTATACTATGTTAAAGTAATATCTACTATTCACATTTGTGACTTCCAGTGATCAAAAAGAACTAAATCATATTTCCAATGTTTGGTATTTAAAATTCCTAGTTAGATATGCAATACATAATAATAAAAATGCCTAAAGTTGAAAGTATCGATATGTTCAAATTCTCTTATATGGAACACTGCCTCAAATCTGCATATCACATTCCATGTGAACAAGCTATCCGCATACCAGATGTCAACAACTCAGAAAATGAATTTTTACCTAAAATATCTTACTCATCCTTTGCAAACTCTTATCTTGAAGACAACTTTGAAATTGCTCATTGCAAGCGCTTCGCAGGCGTCTCATCTTGAATCATTTTGGCACGCCTAAAAGTCGTCATTTCTTCTGTGTTTGGAAGTGTTTTAACTTAGGTTCCAAGCTCTCAAGGCAATGCTTTTATCCAGAACCCATACAATGTTGGTAATAATAAATGTTAAACATCAGTGATGTGCCAAATAAGGTTGGCAGCCGCCAAGAAGTTTTACCATCCGAGAACGTCGCTTTGATGATCTATACGCTTTGTGGAAGAATTGCCTCATCTTCTCCCAAGAAATTACTCCTTCCCTGTATCCAGGTGATTTTTCCCTTTAGAAACTTGAGAGACAATATTTTTCTGTGGCTTACATTTTTCTTAAAAACTCTTGGTAATGGGAAAGAAAAAATTAAAATTTATTTTAATTTTACTTTGTTAAATAATATAATGTATCCACACAAATTGCCCCAAAATTCCTTGCCTCAAAGAAGAGAATCAGTACTCCCTTGGAGCATTAATTAATAACATTAAGATTCAAGAAGCTGACTCTCAATAATTCTGCCTGGCAAAGTGTTTTTTCCCCAAATGAGGAAAACCTCAGTTGAAGATTTTTTGCAGCTATGCTGACCCATGTGGGAAAAGCCTTAGCCAGCACAGAAAAATGGGGGCATGACTTCAGGGAACCTACTGTCACAATCTGTATCATTGTCACGGTAATTCTTGTCATATGATTACTTCTTAGATAGTATGGGCTTTTTTGATCATTAGACACCATTTTTTAATTAATAAGTTTATGACTTCATAGAATTCTCTAAGTGCATTACAATTCTGTTGACAATTGGTTCATTGTCACCAAAATTGTTCTACACAATTTATGTAGGCCTTCTTTATTTGGGGTTATAAACAATTTTAATCTAATTCCACAAATAATCTAATCCAATAATTTAAGTAACTCCTAATATTCACCAAAGTTGCCCATATATGTGCACTTCTATGTGAATGTAATTGCTATATAAACCATCAATATTCAAATGTCTAGTATCATTATTTTATATGAAGTCCACAGGCTATCAATGAAAATTTGAATAAGATGTATACATACCTCTGTGTGCAAATAAATTTGTGTTTATGTGTGTATACTTTTCTCTAAAGAAAAAGAAAAAGAAGCTATGGAAAAATATTACTTCTTTTGTAACATCAAAATACAAGTTTTTAAGTAAAAAAAAACCTAAGAATTCGGTTGTGCATGTTACAGAGCCAAGCATTGCACAAGCAGAATGAAATAATTAGATCATATATAAAAAGACGATGAAACATTTCAACATCTTTAACTTCACATGTCTAGAAATGAAGAGAGAGAAGGGACAACTTGTCTGAGATCCATCTCCTGCAGCTGACCTCCCAGAGAAACGTTTGGCCTCCCACAAAGTTCCGTGGAAACTGGCTATGGCCAAGTGCTTAAAACAATGGAAACTGGTCACTAGCAGGGTTTGGACTCCAGCTCACCATCAGGTCAGGAAAAGGACTAGTGTTCCCTTCAACACTGAGGAGGTCAATCTGGGTAAGAGTTTGCCACTTCATACAAATGCAGCTGCACTTCTTAGACCCCAGAACACAGATCACCCCTGGAGAGAGGCAGGTGCCACCCACCGATAGGCCCTAATGAGCCCAGTAGCTTGGGGCTGGAGACAGGTTCTGCGATGTCATAATGATAATGTCTCCCAGCTCCCAATCATACCAGGAAAGGTGCCTGTGCTTGCCTAACTATGCAGCTCAATAATCCCCTGCGATTAGGGTCCCCCTCCCGAAAGATGTTTTAGGTATGTTTGAGGAAACAAGTGGAATATAATGTAGGTGATTTATGTTTACTATGCACACCAGCCTGGGAGTAAAAACTGGAACATGAAGGTGGCCTTACAAAATGTTTCTCTAGTTTAACCCCCACCTGTTTCAGAAAAACTCTAATCTCCTTCCAATTCCTCCCAAACAGATCTGGGAGTCCACAGGCCTTGTCTAGTGGGCTGTCAGCTAGTCTTCTTGTCTATACTTCACATCAGTTTTTCTCCTACTCTATTTCAAGGTGGCGATGTGGCCAGTCACTGCAATAGCAAAAGAGCAGCCTGCTGCCACAGCCCCCTAAAGGCACAGTTACTGCTGGTTTGACCCTTTTCTCTGCTGAGGTCAGGGGAGTGATATTCATACTAGCTCCCTGTATACCAAGGATGCTGCAAGTACACTTAGAATAGAGAAAAGGAAGAAGATCCCAAAAGTCCAATGTCCAGATTGCATGAGGTTGAATGTTTCCAAACTGTAATGGATTCATCAGAGGTGAATATGGGACAAAATAAATATCATATTTATTCTTAGACAATTGTTATCCGAGATAAAGATGGATGAATAAGACAAAATTCTTATCCTCAAGACATGGTCAACAGAGAGCTAAGATACACCATAAACATAAGAAAAACTATGGGGAAAGCCTCATTAAGGGAGGTACACAGAGCTGTGGGAGTTCAAAACAGGAAGAGTGCATTTCCCAACTGAGAAAATCAAGAAAAATTGAATGGAGAAGACAGTCTCTGGAGACGGATGGAAGAGGCCTTTCCTGAGTAAGCAACAGCTCATGGTTGACGTTGCCTGAACCCTAGAGCACATATTGATAATGGTAGGAATATATCCCAGACAAGTATGTTGGGCCAGGTCCTTAAAGGCTTTGGATGTCAGATTATTCATATGTCCCCTCACCGTTAGATCCCGATTCTTCTCCCTGGCTTACAACGTATCAGCCCTCTGCTTCCACATCAGCCTCGTTCTCACCTCCCCCCACCCCTTACCCTCTGTATTCCAGCCAGACTGTTTGTTTCTCTTAAGGTGTCCTGTTCTCCCTGACCAATGGATACACGCTGTCCTCTCTTCCGGTTACCCTTTCTACACGTTTCCTTCTTCCAGCCCCCTCCACTTCCATCCTAGCTAACTCACACGCATTTCTCAGGTCCAGCTTGGAGTGGACTTTCCTCAGGAAGCCTTGTCTGATCACTAGTTCTCAGTTAGGCAGGCCTTTTACACCTGTATATCGCTTATCACACTGTCCTTTAGGTAGCTGTTTGTTTTCCACATGTAAATAAGCTCCCTGAGAACAATGAGTGCGTCTTTCTCATTCATCACTTTATCCCCAGTGCCTAACACAATATCTGACATATGGTAAGTGCTCAATAAATAGTTCTTGACTGAATGAGCAAATGGATAATAAATGACAAAATCAATATTTTTGACTAATCAAATTATTTTTAAAATACTTAGAACTGGAGTAAATAATCGCCGCAAATATTTTAGTGCAAGAACATCTTTGAAAACATGAATCATTTTATTGATGATGTATATTTCATGACTAGATGGTTATTTAACAAATGCTATTTGCTAGAAGGAAAATTCCATGCAGTTGCCAAGTTATTTAATTTCCATGCATCCTATCTTAGAGCTTTAATAAGTTTTCTATCTCTGACTATGTGGTAGTGACTGCAAAAGATAAAATTCCGCCTATGGTTTCATATCTCAGAAATCTTCAATGATGGATCATGGTGGAAAACTCTCGCCAAGCTCCTGAGGAAGATCAAAATTCTTCCCAGGGTTGACACAAGCATAATGTAAAATTGGCTTTAAATTTATGGATGTTTATACTGAGCAAAATGTGGAAGAATTATTCTTATGATTTGAAGGAGGTAGCATAATGGTAAAGTGTAGTTTTTTAAAGAGAAACAGAGTTCAAAAACATTAACTTCGAAAATAAGAAACCAAAGTTCTACATGGTGCCTGGAGCTATCTAGAATTGTCATGATACATTTAAAACTGGAAAAAAGAATGAGACAGGGAAAGCAAAGAAATAAAACAATTCAGAATGACTTTGATAAGAGGAAAAACAAGTGTATTGTTTTTCAAACTATCAGAGAACAGCTTATAGTTAAGAAAGAACTTTGCTGCTTTAGAAAGGAAGGCAGGACTTATGTAAGGCTGAAACACCTGCAGAGAAAGCTATTTCAACCTGGAACTGGATGCTAAACCTGGGACCAAGAAAGAAAAACTGACCAGAGAACTAAGTCTACCTTATTAGCTGGCCAGTTAGGAACAAACCAAGAGCCACAGACTGCCATAGAAGCGTTTGTGTAAATGGAGCGGTATAGCAGCAGAATGAGGCTGCGCGTTTGAAACTTGCATGGCTTATATCCCAAGATCTCCACAAACAGCAGTAAAGGATCATTTACATGGGAGACTATATAATTTATCGCCCAAACTGGGACACTTTTAAGGTGTAAGGGATGCTACTAATAATTAAACTGATACTTAATTAAGTTGAAAGTGTCTCAGAAGTAAGGTCAACCTAATTATACATTAAACCCCTATATTATACCAGAGAAACATTCTGAAGAAAGGATACCAAAGGTGAAATCTTCAGAGAAAAAAACGCCAGTTCTCTGAGGAGGTGGCCAAAAGGTTGCCCAAGCAGGAGAGAATTGGAGAGCCTTCTGCTTAGGAGTTGACCTTGATGAATGTGGTTGCATGTGCAATGTCGTATATTATTGGGCATGCACAATATTTGCACAACTTATAAATAATTTGCATCTTTAATCTCTCAGTGTTTATATCCCTTTCTTTATTTTTTCTAAGTTGCTGATGTCTACAAAATTTTAAGGCCCTAAAGGTCAGGAATTTTGTTCAGTTTCCTGTTACAGGCTTAGCCTGTGTTGCTACTGCACAATGTATACAGAGAAATATGAAGATTACTTCCATTTCTGAAGAAATCTCTTATGGCTTATGGATTAATCACCATCATTTTCTTAAGCGTGGCACATTACACATGGTGATGCAGCACAGATTTCTTTGGAATATGCATATGTCAGAGTCTCAATGGGATACAGATGACACACTCAAAAGGGATGAATGATCTAAGTTTAATGAAGGACCACTTACAAAGGGGTGGACAAGGTTAAACGCAACCTCAGAGATGATAAAAACAGTCTGAGACCACTACCAGCCCTAAAATTGAAAGGGCAAGGGAAAAGAGACATTATATGAACTTGGAGAAAGCTGTAACTATAGGAAAGACCCACCGTGCAGGAGTTGTAGACTTTGGTAGAGGAACACAGCCACTGCCAATCCACTTGTAGAATAAATACCCCAAATTCTCTTTCCTCCAGCCACTCAATCTCTTGTTATTACTTTCCTTTGGCGTAACCCATAGGTCAAGAGTGCTAGTCAATAATTGTCCAGAGAGATCAGACTCCTGGGTAACAGAGAAGAATGGAGAAGACTAAAGAATAGATCTAGAGAGACAAATGGAGAATATGCAGCAGAATTTAATTGAATACTGTAAAAGCCCATTATTTCTAAAGTCTAGGAAGATCACATACATCCTCTAAGTTCATAAGTGAAAACTAAGAAGAGTTCAATCTTCACAGGGATATCAAAGATAGAGCAGGTGTTATTAGTATTATACTGATTTTACAAAAGAAGAAATACTGGATAGAGAAGAGAAATTGATTGCCTAAATCATCCAAAAATATTTAGCAAATTCCATTGTGTCCATAGACCTGTCAGAGAATGCATTATTTCCCAAATTTACCTTCTACCTCTAAACCCAGAGGTCTTTCTGCTTGGCCTTAACAACACAATCGTGCATGTTTTCCAACTTATGGCAGAAGGAAACTAAAAAGGAATTATCCAAGCACATGTCAAAAGAGATTTACAAAATGAAGTCACTGTCTCTACCTTCCAGGGGCTCCCAGCTTATGGACAGGAAAGAACACCTCTTGGAAAAATGTAGGAAGACTATCAGTCAGTCAATGAGCATTCCTCTAGCACCTACAAAGTATTAAATGTCAAGTACATAAAACTCGTGTGGTTGTAATTAGCCATTTTATTTTTGTGGTAATTTGTTATTACAGTTTGTGGTTTATGACACTTAAGGGATTGATGGCAAGTTGTCAAGACTCTGATTCACAATGAAATGGTTGACACAACAGAGCGTGATACTAAATATCTGATTCTGGGTAGTGTCCACCTTAGGTCCCTTCATATAGAACCCTGTTGCCAGCCTCAAGTTCTGGTGATGGCAATGGTAGTGAGAACTGGTACAAAATATAGTGAGGTTGACTTTCTGACTTAAGCAGAGACATAGAAAGCCAATCACCACTTAAAAACAGAGAAAAGCATGAGAATAATTATACATATTACACAGGATCTTACTTGAGACAGCGACCGCTCCATTTTTACCAAAACCCATTTCTTTTTCTCCTGGGCATATAAGCAGACCATAATTCCTGCCCTTCTTACTATTAGATGAGGCCGTAGAATTGAGTTCTGGCCAACGTGGCAGAAGTGATTTACTCCACTTATAGCCTGGCCCATTAAACCCTCCAGAGATCATCTGTTCTCCCTCTTTCCCATCTGCCAGTTGATTGCCAACGTCCAGGGGACACTGGAAACCCTGAGTTGAAGATGGTAGAACCTGTGTCAGCCTGAATCCTTGAATGACTATGTGTAATAGCCCCATCCCACCCTGTCTGCCCCCCAGACAGCAACTGATTCAGTAAAATTAATAAAGCCACTACAATGACCTTAAAGAATACACCATCTCTCAGGTATGAGCACTCTTTAACATTTTTATGTGCAAATATGAATGTTTCTAAAAGATATACCCTACTGTACACATTGTCTTGTAGTCTTTTTACTTGTCATTATATTGGGAACAATTCCCTATGTTCATAGAATCCTTAATATCACAATTTTTAATGACTTCATAGTGTTCCAAGTTGTACCTATACCATGCTTTCAGTTTTTCACTTTTTTATATAACTTCTATTTTTCAATATTGACAGAACATAATCCAAAGACCTTTGTGATCCTATTATCATGAAAAAGATCATTCCTTCATCATAGTTATTTGCTGACCTACAGCTGCCATTCAGAGTAATGGAGCACTGATTTTGTGCTGTTCAACTCCATGCAAGTTAATATCTTTCTTTGAGTTTGTTCCATATGATAAACTTTCCCCACATCCCATTGAAAGATGCCCTGAGAAAGTTAATGAATATCCTTTAAAAGGTTACAAAATAAAAGGACTGGTGTGAATCATCAGTCATAGTATCAAGTCTCTGACTGCTTTGTGACCTCTATTATAATACAAAATGATTCATTTCCTTGCCCTAAATTTATGATGAAAAAGTCAAAAATAAAATATAAATTTATCTATTGTGAGGCTTATCTGATTTTCCCCTTCCAGAAGGGAACATATCCACATAATCAACTGAGTTAATTGAACACTATCTACTTTTTCTCGCTTTCTCTATTTACAGGGTAAACGTAATCTCCTTTTGGAAACTTGTGACAGTGAGGATTAGGAAATGTCTCCCTGGGCACAGAAATAAATTCAAAAGACAGTGAATATCGTTGCACTGTATTTTGTATAGTGCACAGCTGCAGTAGGACAGGAAATAGAGGCTATCTAAAATATACAAGGTGATGTCACCTTTGAAAATTACTTAGGTCAGGATGATAAAAGTTCTTCTACAGCTTCAAAAAACTACTGCCAAGTTATAGTTAATATTTCAATGTAATTTTTACTCTATACAATGGTGTAAGCTTGAGATGGTTTTTCCAATGAGAATTCCTAAAATAAAAAATGTAATATAATTATGACACTTAATTTTGATTAAACATTTGGTCATTGTTTTTCTGTAACTATTATCTAAATCCTATGATAAGATTATTTTAAGATGTGAATATTTTTAAGAAATTCTGGAAAAGAAAGATCAAAACTCAGTGATGTCCGTCAGAGGTAGCTAGGCCACTAATAACCCATCTCAGTGTCTTTTGGTGTTTCCCTGCCTCTTTATAAGAACCATGATTCACATGGAAAGCTTATGATTTTGGGGAAGCAGTATTAGCTTTCAAATCTGTCTGTTCCACTTACTAACTGTGTGACATTTAGCTATTAGTTTTACTCCTCTTAGTTACTCTTTCTATAAAATGACTGAATACCCATATCACAGGAATTATTGTAACTATTCAATTTGTAAATATTCAAAAGTGTATATATATAAAGAAACTAGCATAGTTACTGGAACAGAGTAAATAGTCAACAGCTGTTGGTTCCTTTTTCCCCATAATTTTTACTGAAATACTTATCTCCCTAATACCGTCTCTCAGAGCTTTTTCCTAAACCAGCCGGACTTTGTATCACTGAATAGTTTGTATGGTATCCAGTTACAATTTTCTTATTCATTCATCCTTCTAACATACATTTGTCATAGATCTACTATGTTCTAGGTGCAAAGGATATAGCAGTAAACAACACAGACAAAAAAAAATCCTGACATTAATGAAGCTTATATGCTTATAAAGGAATATAGATTTTTTAAAAATAATAAAACATATGATATAACATCTGCGTATAAGTGTTATGGAAAAAAGCATAGCAACAAAGAGTGACAGAAAATGTTGGGACTGACTGCATTGCAATTTTAAATAGGATGGCCACAGTAGGCATCACTGAGAAGGATATATTTCTGCAAATATTTGAATAAAATGTGGGAGAGCCATTGGAACATCTCGGGGAATAACATTCTGAGTAGAGGAAAAAAGCACGTGTAGAGGCCCTAAGACAGGAGCAATTCAGGCATGTTAGAAAAACAGCAAGGCCAGGGACGGTGTGTCATGAATTGATGGGAGATCGGTAGGTCAGAATGGGGGCATGTTATCTACAGACTTTGAGGCCATTTTAAGGGCTTTGGATTTTACTCTGAGTTAAACGAGAAGCATCTGAAAATTGACTAACTGGCAGCAGGAGTGAAAGAAAGGTGACTAATTTTGTGCATTTTGCAATATTCCAGGTGAAAAATAATGGTGCCCTGATCAGGATGCTAGCATTGGGGATGGTGAGGGGTTGTCACATTCTGATGTTTTAAAGGCAGAGCTAACTGGATTTGCTGAGAGACTGTATACACAATGTGAGATCATGAAAAAGAAGAGACGAGGATGACACGTAGGCTTTTAGCTGCAGCAGCTGGAAGGATGAATTTGCCATGTATCGAGAAAAATTATGAAAGGAGAAGGTTGGAGAAGAAAGAAGAGGAGTTTCAAACACGTTGCGTTTGAGATATGCACCAGACCTCCTAGTGAATCTGTAAAGAAGGCACCCGGATAAAAGAGTCTGAACTTGAAGATCAAATTCAGGCTGGTAATCAAAACCCAGGATTCTAGCATGTATAGACAATATTTAAAGTCGTGAAACAAGATGTAATCTTCAATCAGGAGCCAGTGTAGACAGGGCAGAGAAGAGACCCAGGGCTGAGCCCTAGAGCAGTCAGGTTTAGAGGTTGGGCAGACACAGAGTGAGTGTTTTTCTTCTCACACCAACCAACTCTCCTTCTCTCCAATGTCAAGTACGTGTCCTACAATTCAATCTAATTCTCACACCAACTACCCGGAGCTGGCGTCAGACCCCGCATGTTTAAGGGCTCAGTCCCACAAGACTGCTTTCACTTCAGACACCAGGTGTCAGTGTTAAAAGCAAGACAACAGGCCCAGAATGGAATCCCTTATGCTAAGCCCCACGTCACCAAACCAAGGCTTAACTGAATCACAGTTTCAGCTCTCCCAGAAATGGAATCTTAAACCAGTCAATCAGGAATCACGCAATCGGCACTAGTTAGGAAATCTGCCTGACAGACCCCTGCCACCTCCTGAAGGAAAGTAACTTTGAAATAACCAACCTGCATTTTTGCCTCATATAACTTCCTTCCTGCTCCCTCTTGCCTATACGTCTTTCATTTTGTATAGCTCCTTGGAGCTCCTTTCTATCTGCTAGATTGAATCTTGCCCAATATGAAGCAATTTTTGCTCAAATAAATGCTTAACATTTTTAACATGCTTCAGTTTACCTTTTAATAGTGTCAGAAGAAAGAACTGAAGGAGACTCCGGATGGCCTCCAGGAGCAAGGAGCAACTAGGTGTTGGCACTCGTGGAGCCCTTTGAGCTCACTGCTCTCTCGCTGCCTCTGGAGGTGATGCGTAAGTCCCTCAAGGATCCTAGCTCAGCAGCTCTCGCATTATGGGCTTTCAGACTTTATTTGAGCATTGCTGTTTCCAGACAGGTCCAGAAACAGCCGAGTCAGACTGAGTCCAACTTAGAAATTTGTCCAGGTCGGACTGGGTCTCACTTAGAAACTGGACTGAGTCCAACTTAAACTGGACTGGGTCCAGTGCAAGCCCTCAGGTGAATAAAATTTTGGCTTAAGGCTGAACAAGCAGGTTAACCTTACCAAAGATAATCTTGAATTACAATGGCCACTGTGGAGAACTTTAACCCAGATAACTTATCCATTTATGAGGCGCCCTAGAGAAAAAGGGGTCTCAGCTAAGCACTCACCATTAAAGGTAGAGGAAAAATTGTTTTTCCTCCTCTATAGTTTCTGGTGACCAGGATGACACCCGCTGGGACACCCTACTTGGTCCAGAGCCTGTGGAAGAGATCCTGAGAAAACTGGCAGAAGTTGGCAAATGGTGAGAATTCTCACCAAAGTCAGCTCTCCCAGGTCTCTATCTATGATGCCTGGTTGACAGAGGACATTAACATTTCACATCGGCTCTTCCTTTTCAAATTCAGATTGGCAGACAAAAAACATTTCTAAGAATTAGATCCTTGAATTGCGACTCGTGAATTTGCTTTGGGCTACCCATTGGCTGGTGATTTTTTTCTCTCCCAGGAATAGCAATTGCCTTGTTGTTTGTCACGTTTTGTGTCCTGATAACTTGGCTTGGCAACCACCAGGTTGGAGGTGGTTCTCCACCTCCAAAACTATGGCTGGACAGAAATGTGGATTGTACTCTATTTGTGGCTAGGGTCCTGCTGACTTTTACCAACCCTCTGGGGAATTACCTGAGTCTTTCTTTCTTTTGGTTATCTTTGGGAGTGACTCTGGATCTTGGGAGGGTAATATCTTTTGCACCATCTTTGAGGATGCCTCTTGTGGCCAAGGGTTTGTTCAGTATTGCCAGGAATATTTACTATTTGTCCCAGCTGAAACTTGACAAGATATTTGAAAGGATTTTTTTTTTAAGTAGTTCAATGGTCAGAAGTTATCCAAATTGGAAGCTGATATTCAGAGCCAGATAGCAACTTTTTTTTGAGGCCTTCTTCCTAAGCTATAATGAAACTATGTACCCAGGGGGAAAGAAAAACATTCTGAAGCCTTCGTGAAAGGATTTATTAAAACATTCCAAAGATACACAGCTCTAAATCTAGAAGATAGGAATCTTTTGATTTTCATTTTAGTTGAAGATCTTTTCCCTGCTATAAACAAGCAAATTAAGGAGATTGTAATTGGAGGGGGGAGCAGCCTCTTGATATCATTCAGATTTCAACCCAATTCCATGATAAACTGAAAACAACTGTACTTATCTTACAAATCTAGTCTTTAAAAGAACAGAAATATGATCCTAGAAACAATTCAAAGCCCACTCATCCTTTTTACCAATCCCAAAGCCTTCCTATTCATCTCAAAACCTTGCAGATGTTATAAAACTTCTAGACTTAAGAAACAAAAGTCCTTTTGGTGGAATTTTCACTCTTTCTCTGTGCCTTTTGAGATGTTTGAGATGGAAGTATTCCACCTGTCTTCCACAGGAACCAAGGTAATTCTTATCAGAAGAAGAAGAAATAAAAAGAAAAAGCTATTTTGAAAATTAGGCCTCTGAAAAATCTTTAAAATTTCTTCCACAAATATTAGTGAAAGTCTGAGCCATCTGAGCAGGTAAACTTAACTTATTTCATCTGCCAGAAACACAATATGGATCCAACTGTTCTTTTACAAACTAGTGAGTTTTGCCTCATTGTATCTCTCTCATGGCGAAAATTTTAAGACAAAAGCTATACAATCTCTCTTTGTTTCTGTCTGTATGTTTATGTGTGTCTATGCATGTAGGTTATAAATGTGTGCTTTTCTTTCCTATCTCTAGACAGTATTGTCAAAATCAATTTGTAAAGACCTCTATTTAATTGGCTTAAAGACAAACAAGCATTTATATAAATCAAGTATACTCATCAGAAATATAGAAACTAACACAGATGTTTTTTAAGCTCATGTGATCTAGGATAATCTTCGGTAAATAAAAGCTAGTTTAAGTTTGTTGGCTTAATTAAAACAGGTATGTCTTTAGAGTTATAATTATTAAATATAATACTTTTATTCTACCTAGGTTACTAATAGTCAAATAAGTTCATGTTATCTCTATTATGGAATTTGTCGGAGAGAAAGATAACTTAAAATGATGGTTAGCTGTTTATGACTCGTGAAATTTTCATGAGTAATCTAAAGATAATTGTTAAGAACAGTGAATTAAGTAGATGTAAGGTAAAAGTTATAATGAACTTTTCAACAGTAATTATGATTTATGGTATGTCTACTTAAAAAGAGTTTCCAAAATCTTTTCGGTAACTTGAAATTTTAAAGTTATACTGAGATAAGTTAAATGATGGATATTCATTAAATATCTAGATCATTTTCAAGATAAAACACTGAAAGATTAATTACTGAATATAGATTTATCCACTTTTGGCTTCCTTTTACAGAAGAACTACAGATATTTGGATCTATTAGTAAACGTGTTTTGTGCCACATTGAAAAGTTTACTATGAGGAAGAATATACTTCTAGAAATTATGAAATGTATTTTCAAACTTGGCTAGGAGTAAGGGCCATTGTCCCACGGCCATTTCAGCCTCTATTTGTATTAAATCGTCAAGAGGCCCTGTTGGGTCGAGGTGCAAGTCCTTCTAAACGCTGGGTCCAGCATTATCCAGCATTATGTATTGAGTCTGCCTGATCCACTTTGCTAAAACCCCATCTTTCGAGGCTGACTTCCATCCTTTGCCTTCCTTCTAAAGAGACCTCCCTCTAATCTGCTTATTCTACTTAAGGAATCCTTTTCCTCTGAATGCTGCTCCTCATTAAAAGCAAATTCCGTTTATCACAGGATACCTAGACAGGCTCCTAGTTCCGCTAAGGCCCTTTTCTGGCTTACGGGCCAGCGTCATTTAATCTACCATGCATGTTGTTGCCATTATGTACTAACAGCCTGAGTACAGTTATTATACACGTTCTACACCCAAAAGTGTTTGGTCCCCCATGCTACAGTTAGGTGAGTGATAGTCACACCTAGATTCAATTTAGTTTGAATATGCCATAAGGCCTCTTCAGCCTTCTTCATCTCAGGGTGGAGCACTACCCAGGAGAACTCAGATCTATCACATCATGCCCACTGCTTTAATCCCATCAGGCACCCATTGTGTTTCCCTATTTTGCTTAACAGCTTTCCAGCCACAAAAACAAGGATGATGTATATTTGTGTATGGCACACTGTGGCATGTTGGGCATGCTACCATTGTATTTTGTCCCTTATAACAAGGGAATTTTCTAAGCATTTGATCATCAACGTTTATAGTTACACAGTGATCAATCTTTTGGGAGCCAGATACCACATACATTGAAGTGCCAATAAGAAGCAGTTCTGGGAAATTCCTTCCCAAATTAAATCCTCTGTAGTAGATATAACCCAAAAACTGGAAGTCAAAAGATACTGGTACATTAGTCATAATGTACTAGATACTAGATCCATTTAGTCATAAACAGTTAGTCCAGTTCATCATCATATCATATGACCAGAATGTCTCTTACAGCAATGCCACTCAGGTTGGCAGGCTGCCATTTAATTTTGTCAGGTTCTAAAAGCAGAGCTGGTCTCAGCAAACACATAGCTTTAGCCTTCCAGGCATCTGGCATAATTGCGCTAAGAAATGACATTATTTCTGTGCTCTGAGCCTCTTTTGAGATATTAATATAATGTTGGATTTCTCTCATTGCATAACCCACTAATTCATTCCTTTACCCTCAGCTATTATTTCTCCTTCTCTCAATTTGTCACTTATTTTTACGGAAATATTTCCATGTTTGGAAGGGACTTTAAGTTCAGCCACTGTGCTGGTGCAGATTGCTGACAGCAGTACTAGTCTTGCAAGTGTCTCCCCTCCTCAGTCCACTCCCATTCACATAAGGTAGGGTTACACAGTTTCAGAGCTAGTGGGCTGTCCGGACCACTAGGCAACACAGTAGCATTTCACTGTCAGCCCCAACTTTGCCAGAAGGGGTGAAGGCACAATCCATTCTATCACGTCCTTAGGAATTCTGGCATAAAGGTTTAGAGGTATAATTACAAGTTCCTTGCTTAGGAATCGTCTCTGCTTCTGGCATTCACAGTTGCATCTCTGGTTCCTGCAACCACTGCATCAGGTAGGAAAGAGAAAGTTGAGGTGATATGGGGAAGAATTGTATAGTCACACCAGCATCCTTCCTCACCGTCATCTTCCTCAGATTCCCCAGGAATTTAGAAGTATATGTCCAATGGGGACTCACCCTTAGCCCCCTCATGTGGGTGTAAGCACACACTTGTGAAGGCAGGTAAGCCAGCCCTTTGTGCCTATATCTTTCCCAATTTAGGACAGCAAATGTTTCAGCTGCCCGTTCCATTTCTCTACTAGACCACCACTCTGAGGATCATATGCAACATATGTCCAATTGAATGATAGCTCTTTGCCCACTGTTGGATGCTGTGGGATGTAAAGTGTGTTACTTAGTCTGAAGAAATGTAACGCAGCAGCCCAAATTGGTTCAGTATCTTCTGTTGCAAGGCTTTAATGGTATTTTGAGCATTTACATCTATCACTAAGTGTGCAAAACCTGTATGGGCTAAGTATCTATTCCTGTTAGGACCCATTTATAGCCCCGCAGGGCTACCAGCATTGGTCCAATATAATACACTTGCAGCTATGTGCGGGGCCTCCTCCCAGGGAATCTCCCCATAGCCATCTGCAATCTCTGTCTCTCTTACTGACAGACAGAACAGTTCTTGTTGGCATTTCGTGCCTCAGAGGGTGCAAAAGGAATATGTCTAGAATTCAGGCTAACTCTGCATTACTGCAGTGCCCCCATGTTCACTCCATTCATGGATCCAGATGGCCACTTCTAGAGAGTACATCAAAAAGTCCACTTGGTGGTTTCAATTACCTTCTGAACCTGGAAGAGGATTTCTTTTTTTTTGAGGAAGATTAGCCCTGAGCTAACATCTGTTTCTAATCTTCCTTTTTTTGCTGAGGAAGATTGGCCCTGAGCTAACATCTGTGCCCATCTTTCTCTACTTTATGTGCGGGATGCCTCCACAGTGTGACCTGATAAGTGGTACATAGGTCTACACTCAGGATCCAAACTGGTGAACTCCAGTGCCAAAGCAGAGCGTGAAAATGTAACTGCTATGCCACCAGCCCAGCCCCTAGAAGGGGATTCTTTTGATGGTCATCGACATGTCCTACTTTAATGCAACACTCAAATTCCCATAGTGATATCCATAGAGCCGTGCCCCATGTGGGCATCCCTTTAGTAGGCCAGGTTTCCACTGCCCTCTTGCATGACCATAGGGCCAAGCCATTGGCCATCATCCATGAGTCAAAAACCAAAACCAAAAACATACGGGCTTTTGTCGTTTCAGTTCTTCCGTCACTGCTAGGAAAAGAGCGTGCAGTTCAGTCCACTGAGCTGATTTGTTTTTACCTTCGCCAATCAGAGTGGTAGCCTTCCAAAGAGGATGTTGTCCATTCACCTTAAACCAAACAACTCTTTGTTGGCCAGTCAGAGCTGTTTATAGGGCACTAAGTGACAATAGAATCTGGCTGCTTCTCACACAATTCCAAATTCAGCCCTAAGGAAAAGAGTTTCCCTGCTCGTTAGTCTCTCCTCCTTGCATTCCTTTGGGACCATAACCTGGTATAAACCATTTCCTTTTTATTATGGAACTCTTCTGGGCACTGCCTCCCCATTAGAGTGTTTCTTCAACATGATCCAAGACATCATGGGCATTTCAGATTTCAAGATTATCTTATATCCTTCAGTCATAAGGATAGTTTCAATTAATATTTGATAGCAAGCTAGTAATTGCCTGCCAACTGGTTGAATGGACTGAACGTTTGTGTCCCCCCAAAATTCATATGTTGAAACCATACCCCTCAATGTAATGATATTAAGAGGTAGAGCCTTTGGGAAGAATTAGGGTTAGATGAGGTCATGAGTGGTGGAGCCCTCATGAATAGGATTAGTATCCTTATAAGAATCACCAGGCAGCTTGCTTCCACCCTCTGCTATGTGAAGATACAACAAGTCAGTCTGTAACCTGGAAGAGGATCCTCCTCAGAACTTGGCCATGGTGACACACTGATCTCAGACTTTCAGCCTCCAGAACTGTGAGAAATAAATTTCTGTTGTTTGTAAGCCACCCAATCTATAGTACTTTTGTTATAGCAGCCCAAGCAGACTCAGATAAATGGAAATTTTCTAGTCCGAACTCTTGGTAGTTATTGCTGGGAGGCATTCACAGGCTCTTGCTATTAGCCCCAGCCTACACTCCACATCGAGCTATCCCACAGAACATTTATCCACACCAGCACTCCAGCTTCTATTCTACACTGTGTGGGCTCAGATAATCCTATTGGTTCCTATCTAGTGTGTCCAATTAGTATTGCTTGAAAGACAGATTCACATGCTTTCTGTTTTACGGAAACATTTCCTCCATCAGACATAATGTCCATCTCCATAATGTATTCAAGTAAAAGAGACACGACTACTTCAAACATCCCAGTTTTCATCCAAACTTTCCCCTTAATTCCATCAATCCTTACATTCCTAACTGAAGCCTCCATTAGGACTCCATCAACAAATTTTGGTTTTACAATACTATGTAGGGGAAGTGTTGCCCAGTGTAACATGATATCCATTCCCATAAAACATTCAGACAAAGGAGACACAACTTCTTTACACAAAGCCTGTTTGAATATTCTAATTTTCTTTCAAACTTGCACCTTAGTCTTATCAATCCTTCCATTTCTATATTCTCTCAGTCTAACTGTAGACCATGACAGGGCTTCACCAACAGGTTTTAGTGCCACCGTGCATGGAGCTCCCATACAAAGGAGTCCCAGAAACTTCTCTTCTCCACCCCCTGACCATTTTACCCACTCCTGCGTATAGGCTGAGTCCTCAGGGAGGGATCGAGTGGAAGGACCCTGGCCCTTTTGTCAATCTTTATCTTGATTATCTTGCCCAACTATTGTCCCAACTGATTGCAGATCAGGTTTCTCGTTGTCAACTTTGCCTTATGGCTTTTTAAATTTCTCAAACTGAGGTAAATTGAGGGGACTTGTTAAGGGCACTTTAATATTGGAAGACTAGCAGGGGATCCCTTTGGTCCACCCAATCTTCAATAGTGCTATTAAGACTTTTATTTCAAACCTATCCATGTCTATTTTATTCAACTCATTTCTTAATAACAATCTAAACATTTCCACCCTGCTAGCATGAATCCCTTGACTATTCTCTTTCTTTTCCCTCTTTGTTTTGCTCCTATCAATGCTTGCTTTAGTCACCTCATTTCTTTACAACCATTTAAAAGTTCCCACCCTGATGGGAAAAGTCCCTTGACTCTCTCCTCTACCTCTCCACATTCTCTAACTAATCTAATGTTTTTTATTATTATGTGTAAGACCCGTAAGGGGAAGATGAGACAGCAAACCCAATAAGGATTCCCAGACTGTTGCTTGATTTTGCAGCAGTAAGTTTACTTAGGGGGCTCATGCAAAAGGAGCCCCAACCACAACATTTACCATGGCCTGGTAATGGGCGTATTTAGTGGGTGAATATCCTGATTATCACGAAGCCAGTCCCACATGGCTTGCATATGAAGCATATCAGCTGCTTCATCCGGGGTGTTCCTGTTGGCATTTATAGGTGGAGTTGGACAGTCTCCCTTTTAAGGACAAACAGAACTCACAGCAGCTTTTACCCAGTCCATCAAGCTGGCTGTTCACTTGGGATTACCTGCTCTGTGTCTGGGTCATGTACAACCATCTGTGATTGTTCCACAGTGAGTTGTGTGTCCTGTATCAACCCAAACATACTCTTCTACTCCATAGCATTCAATATCAAAGACACTCATTTCCCCTAAATTAGTCACCTTCACAATCCATTTTAGTAAAGGACTTTCAGGAAGCTGATGATACCAATCCACAAAATGGGAAAATTGTTTTATACAATACCCCCTGGTCTCAATAATTTCTTGGTTTTGCCCTCCCTAAACATGGACTACTTTATTGGTGCCAGAGATCTTAGAAGTGCTCTTGTTGTCCAACATAATTTTTCCATTTTTGGGTAGCTTTGTGGCTAGTGGTTAAAGCTCAGACTGACCAGAATCTGAGCTTGGTCTAACATCAAGATCTGACCCAGCATTCTTTGATTTCATTTTATCTATTACAGATAATAATAACCAAGGTATTGTATATTTTGCTTGTTTCTTATTAGTTTGCTTTTCCTTATGCATCCAGTAAACCAGTTCCATGGGAGTTGGATCCATCTCTAAATTCCATTGGCCACTTTTACCTTTAGTGACTAATCACAGCATTGTCACTGCTCCATACCATAAGTCACCATGTGGCCACCTAGGAATCAAAGTTCCTCATTGTCTGCCATATCATCCTTTCTCTTCCCAAACCACAAGTTTCCATGAGCTAGGGCTCCTGACACATAAGCCAGCAATTCCCACTCCTGACACCAAATGAGTGACTTTTTCCTCACACAACCAATTCTCCAACTCTCTGACGTGAACTAGGTGTCCAACAATTTAATTCAATTCTGACCACTAGAGCTAGCATCACACTCCACAGGTTTAAGGACTCAATTCCACAAGACAACCCTCACTTCAGACATCAGTCCCCAATATCAAGTCCCCAATTTACCACGCTTCTGTCTGATTTGGCCACAAAGTCAGGGGTTCCCACAACTCCCCCCCATCAGGTTCAATAATTTGCTAGAATTACTCACAGAACTCAGAAAAAGGCTATACTTAATGTTAAAATTTATTATAAAGTATACAAATGAACAGCCAGATGAAGAAGTATGTAGGACAAGGCCTGGAAGGATCTCAATTGCAGGAGCCTTTGTCCCATGCAATTGGGGTGTACACTCTCCCAACGTGTGCATGTGTTTGCCAATTCAGAAGCTGCCTGAACTGCATCACTGAGAGATTTGTATGGAGATTTTGTTACTTAAACATGATTGTGGCCATTGATGATTAACTCAGTCTCTACCCCTTCTACCCTCCCCAGAAGTTGGAGGATGGGGCTGAAAGTTTCAAGCTTCTAATCAAGGCTTGGTCTTTCTGATGAGCAGCCCCCATCCTGAAGCTATCCAGGGGCCCACCAAGAGTCATCTTTTTAGAACAAAAGACGCTCCTATCACCCTTATCACTCAGGAAATTCCAAGGACTTTTGGAGATTTATACCAGGAACCCAGGGACCAAAACCAAATATCCTTCTTCTCGTATCACATAGAGAGACCAACAAAGGAAGCTGAGAAGAGAGACACGTGAAGGAGAAAGAAAAGCAGGAAAGTGTGGTGTCCTAAAGCCAAGTGAAGAAAGGGTTTCAAGAAAGAGGGAGTGATTGCCTGTGTAAAAAGTTGTTGATGGCACAAGAAAGTTGAAGATAAATAAGTGATCACTGTATTAAACAATGGACACATAGTTGGGGACCTTAACAAAAATTGTTTCTCTGGAAAGGAGGAGATGAAAGTCTGTCTGGATGCAGTTTCAAGAGAGACTAGGAGGAGAAAAACTAAATATTATGTTGCCCGTAAAGGAGAATGTGAAATCAAGAGAGATTTTGGGTTTTTTGTCTGTTTGTTTTCACTAGTAAGATAGAAGATATTATCAGCATGTTGTTTTGCTGATAGGAATGATCTAGAACAAGGGGAGAAATTGGTAATTTGGGAGAGAAAATGGAAAATTATTGGCTTTCTGGCCTGAGGAGAGGAGAGGGGATGGGATCTAGTACACATGTAGAAGGGTCAGCCTTATCTAGCACCAGAGTTGGGCACGCATGGTAACAGGAAGAATAGCACAGATACAGGAAGTTGGGCAAGGGTGGTGGTGGGAGCTTGAGCAAGTCTCTTTAAATTGTTTTTCTTTTCTCAGATGATAAAGGAAGATCATTAGCTGAAAGTACAGATAAGAGGAAGTGTTGGAAGTTTAAAGAGAGAAAAGATATTAAATGCTTTACATGGAGATTCTCAACCTGGGCATCACAGACATCTAGGGCAAGATAATTCTTTGCTGGGGGGATGCAGGGACTGCTTTTTGTGCATCTTAAGGTGTTTAGCAGCATCCCTGATTTCTACCCACTAGATGCCAGCAGCACTCCCTCCTCCAGGTTGTAAGACAAGCAAAAACATCTCCAGACATTGCCAATGTCCTCTGAGGGGCAAAATCCCCCCGGGTGAGAACCATTGCCTCTACTAGGAGATGGAGAGAGTGAACAGGTTAAGGAAATATAAGCAGATCCTGGTCCTCGTGAGGCCCACTTGAGGTTAGTGGTCATGGTTTTCAAAGGAAGCCAATCAACTTGTTTATGTGGGTTTTTCCAGCCATGTTCAGCTGCACAGGATCACAGCAGGCAAGAAGTTAGTACAACAAAATCAGAAAGGGGCAAAGAGTTGAAGATATATGCAAGTAAGTGGTTATAATGATAGACCGTCAGTCAAGATAAGGAGGAAAGGATGGATATGAGAGGAGGGAGGGACAATGAAAGACGACGGAACAACAGATTGTAGATCCCAGATAGATGTAGATGTCTGGGTACCAGAGGGTGTGAGCTGGGAAATTATGAAGTAATGGTCAGGGAGAGATACTTGAAACTCAATATTCGTAACTGCTTAAAGTTATTACTAAACATATACATACATTATTGTATGTTTTATATATAGAATTATTATAGTCATCCTTTAATTCTAAGAAATCTTTAGCCTCATGAAGAGTCAGGAATTGTGTTGCAAGGGTCCCATTATTGGAACTAGCAAAGTGTAAGATTCAAATCTCCTATAAAGTTTATCTATAGAAAACACAGCTTAATAAAACCTATTTAGCTGAGCTTTGCATTTTGCTTGCTTATAATTTTATCTCAGTAAATAAGTGAAGGCAGCATGGATTCCAACTTGCTACAAGTTCAAAGATTGGCATGATATTTAGCTTGCTTACTTGTGAGAAAACTTTAGGCAAGAGGCATTTTTTTCCTCAGAAAAGGGGCTATCAAGCTTATGGAAATCAAAGCAGCTGAACAAACCTCTTATTATTAGAATAATGGCCGTGACATTCAATATCGTTTGGGGAGAATATAACCTGGTCTTTGATTTTGGCACTTTTAGCTACTTTGAAATTACATTGAACAAGAAAGAGGGAAAAAGAATATAAAACAAAAGACAAAATAAAGTCATGTACCAATTTTACTTTCCAAGCACAGCTGAAAGAAAAATAAGAATAAAGTCAGTTTTCCTTAAGCTCTAACTAATGTTCCACCCTTCTGCTTCTGAAGAAAAATGTGTTTTTCTGTGGTTTTATAATAAATCTAAAACACCATCATTTTTTAGCATGAAATGCTAAGTAATTGCTTTGCCAAAAATAGTCACCCTATGCTACAACCATCTAAGTTTGTTTTAATAATCCTCAGATACCAACTACCACTATGTCAGCCCACTCAGTACACCACCACGATTATCTGTTGTTTAAAATAGATGTCCTAAGTACGTTATCTAAGTGAACAAGAGCATAAACATTTCAGCTATCAAATCATCAGAACTGCTTAGGCAAGCATAAATATCTCCTGGCTCCAGTGTAGCCCTTCTGGAATTTTTTTTCCTGTTACTTGCTCTGCTGTTGCAATAACAGCAGGCCCATGCTGAGATAATGAAATTTTGCATCTTCTTCTTATAGCTTAAGTGCTTTTCATTTCTTAAGAAGGAGAGGTTTATTTCCAGGTAGTGATACAGTTTAATACAGTTCAAATACAAGAAAAACAAGATGTTTAGTAAATCAGGAACATAATCGATAAATGATAGCATGGGGAAAAGTAAATCAAATTTAGGAAAAGATTCAAGTCTCTCTGATTGTATTGCATTACAGAAGGCAAAATGTTAATATTCTTTTTATATATTTCATGTTATTAGAACTGAGTTCTCCAAGCCCTGTGTTAACTTTCCAAATTACCCTTTGGGTTTGCATAGGGAAGAACCATTCCAGGGTTATATTCAACTCAGTAACTAACTGCTTTAGAAATTTCCTCTTTTTTAGATCCCATCTTCACTTTACGC
This sequence comes from Equus przewalskii, assembly GCF_037783145.1. Taxonomy (NCBI): domain Eukaryota; kingdom Metazoa; phylum Chordata; class Mammalia; order Perissodactyla; family Equidae; genus Equus; species Equus przewalskii. Next base: position 22,752,390 of record NC_091850.1, read on the forward strand.
AAGGCCACTGACTCTGTCTTGACTAACAAAGGTGACATACCATAGAGGATTACAGAGAAATACAAGAGAAACCAACTCCTATTCTAGCTTCCTCTGGTGAGATAATTTCTTTTGGATTGGTATCAGGTTCCATTTAATACTGTCCATTTCTGAGATCTTTCTTTTTCCCTCCACAGAAGTCCTCTCAACTGTCACACTGACAAGTCGGCCTTTTTCTGATGTCCCTAAGTGCCTGTGCTACCAACCATTCAGATAAGAACTGGAGATGAGTGACTGGGTTAACTGATAAAATTGCTAATTAAAGCCCTGTTTTCAACGCTCCTGAAAGATTAACCAACTGGGCCAAAATTTAGAAAAGAGAGGAAGTTTTACTTTTAACAGCGTACGCTGTTTGGTACCAAACACAAGACTTTAACAATTTCGAAGAAAGCAATGTCAAGGAATTTCCAAAAACATTTTTCCCTCCAGAGAGGTAGACAAATGGGACAATTTAGCTAAAGCTTTGTACGGGTTTTCTTCCTCGTGAACATTGTTGTTTGGTGGGGAAGCGTTGAAGCTGATCAATTGAATATTAATATATCCCATTGTGCTGACACAAGGAGAGCAACACAAATATAGAAGTGTATTTTCCTTAAAAAAATAAATCTAATCGAATAACTTCAATTTAAAAACTGGTGAGAAATGCAAAAATTATATATCTGCTTTCTCAGTCAGGTATTGTCAGAAACAAAAATATAATGTGGTGGTTTAGCACAGGGATTCGGCTCTGGATCCCACCTCTGCCACTTCTAGCTGAGTGACCTCGAACCAGTTACTTAACTTCTCTATGCCTCAGTTGTCCTATCTGAAAAGATGGAAAGACAGTACCTACCTTGTAGGGTTGTAGTGAGAGTTAAGTGAATTAAATCTGTCAAGGGCTTAGCAAAATATGAGACACATAATCACATACTGTGTTACTATCATTATGAGTCCATAAATAACAATGACCTTTAAGTGTCTGAACACAAGATTTAATTCCCCTGTGTGTGTGTATTATAATGAAAGATAGCTCCTCAGAGCCTTTCAACACCATCCCATACTTCATATGATTTGATCATTGAATCTTTTTCCATAAAGGACCTGACTCTATTTTAGAGCAAGAGTATCCTCATGTATAAAATGAATTTCTTGTATGATGTGTTTGTTAAATTTTCTTCCTGTTCAAATGATTGTCGGCCTTAAGTCTGGATCTCCTGACTTCCTTGGCCCCCTAGCTAGTTATCATCCCCTGGTGACTAGTCTCCCACCGTGCTATAAACCCACCAAGGGCCTAACCCCAAATATGAACATCACCCACTCTGCTGGGAAAAGTCCATGTAAAATTCTCTCTTGTGGAGTATTTTGTTTTACTTATAAAAAGAAGTGGGTTCATTTTCCTGAAGAGATCTTTCTTTTCCCACAACCAGCCTATCCCTCCAGCGACAGATGTGTGGCAAGTAGATAAGTGTGGGGAGGGAAAGTTGGCGCGTAGATGGGCAGGAGAGCTAAAATCAGGCAAGAAACAGCCTCACCAAGTTTTTCCTGCCTGTTGTCTCATCTGAGAGTGAAACACTGTTAAGATGTGACCGTCTTTGATATCACTTCTAATACGGTAGAAACAGGACTCTTGCAGTTCAAACGTGGGGTGTTTAGACTGTATTAAAACATGAGGCTCCGGGAACATCAAAGGCGACTCGTGGGTGGTTTGGGCCAGGGTGAGGTCACCACTGCCCTCCACTGTAATAGGTGTGGAGACACTGTGTACCTGAGAAATGGTGGTGTTTGCTTTTTTTCTGCTGATAAATGTGGAGCTGGGAGAGGAGATGCCTTTGTGTGCCGAGGAATGATCTGCTGCGGAAGGTTTAAAGGCAAACAGGTATCAGGTTAGGGTTACAGGGGGCAATGTTTTGAATGGAGTTGTCCTTTGTTCTCAGAGAATAGGCTTCTTAAATTGGTGGTGCAAGAACAGACATTGATAAGATAGGCTTCCTGCTTGACCACCAAATTTAAAATTAAGGCAACATAATTCTGGCAATAGGTAATTTGGATGACATCAAGAAAGGACATACAACACAAGGGTAGGTTAACCTCATTTTGCTTTTTGATACTTAACAATCTTGGTCTTACATTAGTTGCACAACACTCACTCTAATTTTTTTTAATTGCAATAGCATAAAATTGAGGTCAGAAAACTGCACGTAGTTTCCACTAGCCTATAGGACAGGTTCTAAGAAATAATCCCTTTATTTACTATTTATTTCTATTATACTTATTTATTGTAAATAAATCTATTTATCTATAATGGCTTTAAAATGTTTTAGCATAATATTCTTAAAGGCCTTAAGATTGGGAATTTCTTCCGTGAAAGAGACGTCATCAAGATAATCCTAACCACTTGTCAGAGCAAAAGCAATATTGTATCCATGGAAAATGGATAATAAATAAATATTTGGCCCTCCTTATATAGGGCAATACAATTACAACAAGAGAAAAGCCAGACAGAGGCCAACCAAAATGGAGGAAACAAAAAGAGGTAGACCAGACTGATTCTAGAGAACTGGTTTGGGGTGCTGCTGCCCCCACTTCTTGCAGCCCGGGTTTGGTAATGTTCTCATTCTCACCCAGAAACCTGTTCATTAGCAACCTCACTGAAGGAGCTCATTTTCTAACTCTCAGGCCCTTCTGAACTCTACTGGTACTTAGACTCACCAGGGCTTATGACTTGCCTTGAAATTGTTCAGTATCAATTGTAACTCTCCTACTTATTTGCAAATTCTAGAAAGTACTTTATTTTCTACTTTATTTTCATCCCACATGCACCTAGCACAACACGATTTATGAAAAAGAGACGTCATCATTGTCAGTTGAGACAGAAATGGGATCTCAACTCGATAGGAAGGAAAGAAAGAGTGTAAAGAAGATGCACTAGTACTCCTCTAGTACAAACCTTCTGCATCTTCTCAGTGGACTAAAAACACATACAGACATTTCATTTCTAACTACCATGTTATACATTGGAGGAAAAAAATCATTTTCTGCTAGACTCAGGTTCAATTTCCATTGTGATGTTTGCCCTCCAGAAATAAACATCGTGGTCAGGATGTCTGCCCAGCATCCTTCTGGCCCAACGAAACAGTGGTTTCCGATGAAATGTGAGTGCTCTGGTGAGGCTGTGCGGGCTCCAGTGGCTGCAAACTCATGAACCACAGGTTTTTTAACCACTGGCAGAGTTTCAAACCACTAAATTGAATGACAAGTCCCTCAAACAGCTGTCACTTAAGATTCCTGGGTTTCAATGAAAGGCCAGAAGTACTTGTAATTACTCCCTTCTAGCACCCTTTTCCTAAACACAGCACACAGCATTGGCAACAATTTTCAATGAAATGACTAGCCTGAGCATGGGAGGATAAAGCAGACATTGAATGATCAATGGAAAAATGACAAAGAAGTTTTTGTTTTCTTTTTCCTTTCTTTTTTTTTTTTTCAGTTACAAAGAAAACCCCAAGGTCTAAAAACAATTACAACTCTTAAGTCCCCACTAATTTTAATCTCGTTCCATTTTCCAGTGGGTTCCAAGATTCAATTCCCTGTGGCAACTTTGTTGAATCCCATTTCACCTAGAAGGAAATGCTGATTTCCTGAGTGGAGGAAGTCATTCCTTTGGATATATCTCATCATTCCGCTTAGAACTTTGGGGCTGATAAATTCTAACTTCTCTAAGGAAAAAAAATGATTATTATTGTGGAATTTAAACAACAGTTCAGTTTACCAAGTAATTTAACTTAAATGAGATTCCTTCCTCTGAAGAAATATATATATTTAATATGATCATATTTACCGTATCTCTTAACCTTGTGAGAAATGTCTGGCAAGTGTCATGATCCTCGTTTTACAGATTAAGAAATAGACTTAAACATGTTAATTTACTAGCCCCAAAGCTCTGTTGGCTGGTAGATTCAGTACTAAAATTCACAGCCCATTGATTTCAAATCTAGTAAATAATCTTACTTTCAAATGCAGAGTCACAACTTCTTTCACATTCATTTTCTTTTCTTGCTGTATCCCTTTCAGCTCTTCTAATCTGCTGCATTTTCTGATCCAGTTATTCATTTTCAGCATCCTCAGAGCAAGCCTCCACCCCTTCCAATTTCCTTCATGCTCTGTTTCCTGCTCCACTTGGTTCCTCCATTGCCAAAACCCAATCCACCCAATCTGTTCCTCCCACTCTGCTCTATGGAAGTCCTGTCCAATCAGGAACAAAGTTCTAGCATCTCTATAGCCTCAGGCTTTTATTTGATTGGTCTTTCCACCGCCTGCTTTTAAATATCCCTCTTCTAGGGCTCATTATAAAAGTTCCCCTTTCTTCCCAAACACTATTTCCAAACCACTTTTCTGAAATTCCCTCTTAATTGCCTTTCCTCTTCTAAAGGGAAACCTTCCATTTACACCACCTTTTCCTCACCCTATTTTCCATCAAATACCAGTTTCTAGAACACTCTCATCTCCTTCCATTATATCTACCACTTGTTCAAAGTCCTCCTTTCCACCCCATCATCAGTCATCATTCTCAGTAACTTCAACATCCAGGCTAATGGTGATTCCAATGCCCCATGTCTAATTTCTCAAATTCCTCAGTTCTAAAGCTCCTTCTTCTAACTCAGCTAAACACAACCACATGTTGGGCCAGAAAGATTGGTAGGATTTGACATGCAGAGATTAAGCGAAGGAGGTGTTTTCTAAGAAGTAAGAACTGTGTGAGAAAAGACAAGAAGGTTCAAGTGTGTTTAGTAGTTTGTGGAAATGGGAATAATACAGTTCACCTATATGATACAGAAGATAGGAAGTAGAGGGAGATAAGAATCAAAAAGAGACTGATCAGCTCTTCTTATTAATGTTTTATCTCCATTACTTGATGCTAAGCTTTTTGAGGGCAGAGGCACCTCTGAGATTATTTTTAATTCTCTACATTATCTAGTAAGATATTCAACATGTGTTTTCTAGAAACTCAATCATCTGTTGTCCAGCAAAAAATACTACAGAGCAGAGATTCTCTACAAGACTTATTCTTCCAATTATCCCCAGCTTACACAACACCCTGTGCTTTCAATGGCAAGTTAATTAGATAAGACATTCTCTATAAGACTTATTTTTAAGATCAGAGAGTATGCCCCTTAGTCTACTCTTTACTTAGAAAAAGACTTTCAAAGACTTTTGTTATTCATAACTCAAGTTCTTCACTTTGCAAATTACCTACATCCATGAGAAGCTACCCCTTACTACTCACAAATATAGTCTTTACCTAATTGACTTTCTCACCAATCAAGATGCTTTGCTACAGACTGTGTTGTATTATGTTCTTGCATCATTACTGAACTTTGTAATTCCCCTAGGCCAAATCATTAATTGCTCCTTAAAAATTTCTAGTATCTCTCTCATGCACACCTCCAAAATGTTCCAACATTTTAGTTAAGAAGATAAAAGGCTTTCCTTTATTCTTCCGTGCAAAACCAATGATTTGTTTTTCCATGATATTTATTGCTGGAGTAAAATAAATGCCTCTCTGGAGACCACAGCTGTCATATTAAAGAAGTTTCCATCTCAGATAGGTTGCCCAGTGGTCACCCATAGTTTAAGGGTAAGTCATCCCAATTGAGAGAGGAATTCACTTCCCTGTTAGACATCAGTTGAGTGAACCTCTTATGGAATAATATGCATCAAAGTTACAGCATCTGACAGACTGTCTTTGGGAGATAATGTGGTAAGTACAGTGGAAAGAGAGCTGGCCCAGTACCCAAAATACTTGGCATCTAGTAAATTGAGACACGTGGTTTTATAAATAAAAATGTTCCATGAGTATCATTTAACAGAAATCCTAAACCATGATTTTGCTGGAAAATTAGGCATAAATGATTGCTGTAGCTCTCATTCTAATGCTCATATTTACTATCTCTGAGATTTTGTATGAGTTATGTCACCCTGCCCCTATCTTGTCTGTGCAATGGAAATCATGCTACCTTACTGCTCAGAGCACCTGTTTTCTGCTCTTAAATGTAACCAGGCCCCCTTGGATCCCTATTCCTCGGCTCATCACTGGTCCCTCCTTTTTCTTCCCTTACCACTTTTTCTTCTTCCTTTGCTCCTTTGTCAATCTTCTTCTGCAGGATAAGCTGAGCATCTGCTGGATCTTTCTGATTGATGGACACATGAAATGAAGCATATGGCCAATTGTTCTGAGTAGTTTTCTTGCTAAAGAGACAACTTTTCACCAAAATAGGCTGCTCAATGAAAGCAGAAAATTGACTCAGATTAGATGCATGTTTTTTGTCTACAATGTTCCCATAAAATTCATAGTCTGCACGTTTTCTTTAAAATTTCATCCAAAATTTTCCCATTCTGAAAGTCACCCCCTAGTCATTCACTTTGTGTAAGTGTCCAAATTAAAACTGGAGTGTGAGTTTCCACAGACAATTAGCATTACTTTAAAAGTTCGAGAAAGAGGTCATCTTCCCTAAGGCAAGAGTTGTTTATAGTTAGTCTACACAGCTCTTGAAAGTCTGTGTTAGTAAGTGAACTATTGTAATTGGGCATTAATTCGCTGAGCTCAAGACATTATAAATACCTCAAAAACAAGGGTCAAACATTCAACACAGTAAAATTGGACTTGTCTTCTGCCATGATCCTAAGTTCTCTGATTTTCTCTTTCTGTGGTCACTGCTCTGGGAAATTAATATGATTGCATCTATTCAACCACTGGTATAAGTACACAATGGCATCCAAATATTAGTGTAAAGATCAGCCTTAAATTAAAATTATTATCCAGTAATTTTTATGCTTCACCACCCCTCTTACACTTAACATCTTGAACATGAAACGATTTCTTTTCCCGTAAGTTATCACATCTTAAATTCTATGACCTTGAATGAAACTAGCAACCTCCTAATCTCTCTAGTTTAAATATTATAGTTGATATTACTTCAATATTTAATCATCTTACTCAAAAAGGGAACTCTTCTTTGAATTGAGATCAGGTCACATAAAACCCACTCCACTACCCCTAGAATAAAATTACTTACCATGGCCTAAAAACCCAAGGCCTTATGTGATCTGGACGCTGCCTGTTTCTGTGGTCCCTGTTTCTCCTTCCCCTTCCCTTATTACTCTAACTCCAGTGACGCTAGCCTCCTTTCCATTCCCATGACTATGGATGCCTACCTCCTTCTTGTTGTGCAATTCTCAGCCAAAATGCTGCCTTCTCAAAGAGAATTTCTCTGACCACCTGATCTCTTACCAAGTCATTATCTCATCACCTGGTTTTAATTTCTTCAGAGCACTCACTTTGTTTGCTTGTTAATTATCTCCCCCAAACAACCATCAACACACACCCCAACACACATATTTTAATGTAATCCCTGAGAGTGAGAGCTTGTCTGTCTTGTTCTCAGTTGTTTCCTCAAAACCCACTAAACCAAGAGGAGACTCCCCCAGGTCCCATTACTCTCTCTCAGGACCCTGCACTTTGCCTTTCCACTCACTCATCACACTTAAAATTACTTGTTCAGGTTCTGTCTACCACCATAGACTGTAAGTTCAATAAGAATATGAAATGCATCTGTCCCATTCACCACTATTTCTCCACCACCTATATTTCTCCACCATCCAGCACAGAGATTGATGTAACAGGCACTCAATAAATATTTGTGGGAGGCAGGAAAGAAGAAAGAAAGGAAAAGGGAAGGAAAAGAAAAGGTAAAGAATAAGGCTTTAGAGTGACGAACCCTCCAGTTTGCCTGGAACTGAGGAATTTCTCAGGATGAGGGACTTACAGTGCTCAAACCCAGAAACACCCAGGAAAAGCGAGACAAGTTGGTCACACTAGCTTTGAAGGAAACCCTTAGAAAACCGTCACCTCAGATACGGAAATGTCTGCAGATGAAGTCAATAAGTCTCTCCTACATGCTTAAAAACAGTCAGATATAATTTTTATTTGTCTGTTCAAACAAGGTACTTTCAAGATATATTGACCACTTCAAGGAAGTCTTCAAGTCCTTCCATGCCCACATACTCACGCACAAGGTGAGTCACAGTGTTTGGACCAGGAACGAGTCGGAGACCCAGCGGCAACCATTTAGAGCCATCTCATATGAGGTAATCTCACGTGAGAACTCGGCTCAGTGTGGGGGTTGGGGGAACACTCTAAAATAGATGGTGATTAACTATACCACCCTTTTGGGGGGCAGTTTGAACTTGGAATTTAGAAAGAGGAGGTCAGGGAGAAGCGTCAGCAGCAGTAGATGCAGAAATAGCAAATAATATCAACCTCATGGTGACATGTAGGATAGAGAGCAACGAGTTTCTGGATTTCTGAGTCTCAGAGTGTCAGAGCAACTAAGAACTGTATACTGAAATACATTGCAGTTTCCTTGCGGCCTGAATGTTTGGTGGTTGAAACTGTTTCTTGCTTCCTTATTTCCCGGGGTATCATTACAATCAACTCCAGCAAGTAAGGTAATCTGAGCATGTCTCTGTTTCTTACAAGTTAAAAGAACCTAAAAGATAATTATCTTCTCAGTCAACAGGATTAATGGGATAAAAAATGAGAATCAAGACCAAAACATCAGAAAAAAAAATAATAAGCTGAGATATAAACGAAGTCCCTAGGTTATCAAACTGTCACAAATCTCTCGTGAGGAGAGATGGATGGCCAAGCAACCCATAGTCTTAGGAGTTACTTAGAAAAAAGTCAACACATCTAGTGATATATTGACACTTCCTTCTCGAAACACTCACTTTGCCTTCCTCAACACCATAAGCTCCTAGTTTGCCCCCTACCTCTCTGCTCACTTCCTATTTCAGTTGCTTTGTTGTTGTATCCACTTCCTAATCAGCCTCCAAAAGTTCTAGTTCTCCCAGGTCCTTCCCTAGACATTCTTCTTTGTCTGGACCATACAAGGTATGGTCTCAATTACCTCTTATTTTTTTAATGTTGCCCAAATATGTTTATATCTCCAGCTACGCCACTCTCTGAACTCCCAGCCGTGTAAAACACTGCATTTCTTAACACCTCTGTCTGAATATCTCAAAGGCCCTCAAGCTCAACATATATAAACTCATGATCTTCCCCATGAAACCTAGTCCCTTTCCAACGCCCCCATGTCAGTGAATGGCACCACCATTCATGCAATGGCTTAAACCAGGAACCAAGTCATCTCTGACTGCTACTCTCCAACATCCTTTACATCCAATATATCACTAGATGTGTTGACTTTTTTTTAATGTCCTAAATAGCTCCTGCATATATCCACTTCTCTCCAACACAGCTGCTACTGCTTAATTCCAGGCTATCACCATCTCTTACCTGGAACCATCCAACAATCTCCTAATTAGTCTTTCTATATCCACTTAATCCATTCTCTCCCAGGCCACCAGAGTGAGCTTTTCCAAATGCAATCTGATCATGTTAACAACCCCTTCAGTTGTCATGCTCCACCTTAAGTTTCTCAACTAAGCCATGCTCATTTACACCTCAGGGCCCTTGCACACACCGTCTCCTTTGCCTAAGATGCTCTTCCCTTTATCCTTATTCTTCAAAGCTCAGCTCAAATTTTTCCCAAGGAAGTCTTTTCTGACTGCCAGAGAAGGGCAAGTTGCCCTGTTATACAATCTCATAGGACTCAATAATTTTTCCTTTGTAACCCTTACCACTATTTGCAATACATATTTATAGGTGTGGTTACTTTATAGGTTTCTCTCACCTCCACTACAAATGTAAGTTTCACAAGAGTGAGAAACATGTAGGTTTTGCTCATCAATGTATCCTCAATACCTAGCATGGTACCTGTCACATTCAGTAAATATTTGTTGAATAACAGAATAAACCCTAGGATATTACCCTGCCCTAGAAATTATTTTCCATTAAAGTTCCATAAAAACCCTATCTCATCACTTTAAGTACTAGCTTCTTAACTAATGCCACAGAAACTGATCATTAATATCTCGACATCTATTCTCCTTTCTATTGAAATAGAATCCCCAATTTTTAAACAGGAGTAGGCAGCATTATGGTCCAAATGCTTATGTCCCCCCACCCCAACTTCATGTGTTGAAGCAGGTGGTGGGATCTTTGGGAAGTAAGCAGGTCTAGATGAGGCCGTGAGGGTGCAGCCCCCATGACGGGATGAGTATCCTTCTAAGAAGAGGAAGAGAGACCAGAGTTTTCTCTCTCTCTCACCTCTATGTGAGGACATAAGAGAAGGTAGCCATCTGTAAGCCAGGAAGAAAGTTCTCACCAGGAACCGAATCTGCCAGCACCTTGATCATGGACTTCCCATCCTATATAACGATAAGAAATAAACGTCTGTTGTTTAAGCCCCTAGTCTATGGTATTCGGGTATAGCAGCCTGAGCTGACTAAGACAGCCACTCAGAAAAAAATTAATGCCAGTCTCCCTTGCATAACAGTGGAACAATATGAATGCAGCTGGCCTAATGGGATGCAAATGCAACTCCCTGGTCACGACCTTAAAGGGCAAGGGCATGCCCTCATCTTCTCTTTTCCTCCCTTCTCCTTCATGCTGTCAGGAACGCGGACAAGGTGGTGAGCAGATGAGAACAATACTCAGAATGGAATAACAACATAGGAAAAACCAGGCCCCTGATGACTCAGTATCCAGAGTCACCATACCTGCCCAGACTTTTAAGAAAAAGAGAAGAAAAATTTTATCTTGTTTAAAAGTCTTGCTTATTTCAACCTCCATCACAAGCAACTAAACCAATACCTAATCAATACAGCTTACTAATTACTATATTCAACATGTGAGTATTCCCTGGAAGAGTGACACAAAAGGAAATTGTCACATAAATTCCTCCTAACCAATAAGGCTATGCCCAGAAGAATGTTAAGAAAGGAGAAAAAAGAAATGTAGACTTAAGAAAAATGAAATATGGAGAAGACAGAAAAACTTCAACTACTGCAAATTTCTTTTCAGGCCTGCCCAAGTTAACCATATGTCCAGCTTATAGCTGAGCTTTGTCATCAAAATACTTGTCAAACACATCACCATCCCAATCAGCCCTGCAAGCTCACATTCTAATCCTCCCTACTCTTTTACTCATTTAAAGGCTTCAAAGTTTCTGAGGAATCCATCTGCCTCCAGCTGTGGTCAGTTCCGTTTGCATCCACCCTCCCCTCCCCCCCTTCCTCTTCATCCTTGCAGTTTACCAAACCCGAGGTTCCAGCTACACACACATTTCAGACATGAGGCATTGGTAGCAAGAAAAAAATAATCTTTCTGATTTAACCCAAGTACCAAAGCCCCATAAATCCACCCACCCCATGCTACCACCCGCCCCGTGGAGATTGTTTACATATGCATTGCAGTAACTGCTGCCAGGGCACAGGTTGTGATACCCCTGTGGCCAGACCTGCTACCAGAAGTTTGGAAGGTTTTTACTGCATCTGCTCAAGTCAAGTTGGAAGTATCCTTGGCTGTAGGTGACTCCTTTCACCTGCTTCCTTTGCCTGTTTATCTTTCTCTCAGTGCTTCTATTATCTCAATTCCAAATCACTCACTGAGATATTAAGCAAAAGGCAGAATAAGATTCATTAGAAAACCAGTTCATGCCATTGATATATCTAGATAATACCACTCCTAAAAAAAAATCTATTGGTTTTTCTCTTAATTGTTTGATCTTTTTACAAATGGAAAAGAATAGAATCAATGAGAGAAGTTATAAAATAATGTAAACACATTTGTGTATTTTTTTTCTTATTGGTTAATCTTTATAAATAGATGTCAAAAGTTTGGGAAGCAAAATAATCATAGAATGAAGAGAGAGGCAATGAGCATGTTTCTAATGAGAAATCAAATCAGCCTGATATCTTCATTGTTGCTACAGCATTTTATTGACTCTATATCACACTGCTCATTTAGTATGAGTTAATATAGAGAGAAAGCATTATCTGCCCAAACATAGCCCCCCAACCATCATCAACTTGCATAGAACCCAATATTTCACAACAAGAAAGTAATTTCTTTAGCTTAAAATGATTGCATTTTCAAGAGAGCCCCCATTAAAATTATCCCACTTGCATGCCACTTTATTTACATAAAATAATTTTATTTAATCCTCACCAGAACGAGTGAAGCTGACATCATTGCCCTCATTTAAAAATACAGAGACTGAGGTCGATAAAGTCAAGTCATATAGTTACAGGCTGAATGAGAATTCAAATTCCCAGAATTCAAACTCTGGCACTGAGTTCCACATGTTTTCTTCACTTCACACTGCCCACTCTGGAATACAGCAATGCAAGGCAGAGCTTTGTAATAGGGTCCTCTTTGCCACATGTCATAATCAGGAAACCCAACTAGACTTTCTTGCAGAGCAGAGAATATTGCACTGCTGTAATCACATAATAGAATCAGCTTACTTATTTCCAGATGCCCCCTGGTCAAGAGTCTCTTATCCTTATGTTTCTATACAAAGGTTACTTTCCCATTTGGCAAAGAACATGGTAATAATGATAGAGAGTTATAGAGTTTAATTGACACTTAATGAATTCTCCTTTTATGGAATTCCAGGCAAGTATTCACCAAACCATGCAGCTCTCAATATAAATGGTATTTCCTCCATTGTGGAATAAGCTTACTCCTAAAAGGTAGGCCTGACCCTTTTTCCCCTTAAATAAATGGAAAGTGCCTAATTTTCCAAAGATCAGATAGTCAAGACTGTCAAGCTCTTTATGTAACATAAATTGATAGTATTTCATAATTATGGGAATTTAGACATATTTTAAATGGAAAAGTAAAAACTGAAACTATTTCTCCTTTATTCCTTACTAGTGAGGTCATTTTAAAATATAAAAAACAATCATTAAAACAATAGGCACTTGTTACTACCTGTATATAGGTTATAATGGCACCAGCAATTCAATTCAACATGGTAAATGCTGTGGGGAGCCACATATAACTCTACCTTGGGGAAGTGACTCTTAAAGTTAATCTTAAAAAATGAATAGGCATTCTTCAGGGCAATAAAAAGGAAAAGTCATTTTGCATAGAATGTATAGCACATACAGAAGAACAGAGACAAGATTAAGGAAAATATGACTAGTTGGTTATCGCTAAAACCCAGGCAACTACTAGGGAAATTGCCCAGAACAAGATGGGAAAGGTGAGCAAGTATTTAACTCTTAATAACTAGCTGCCTAGATGGGTTAGGCCCACTACACGGTGCACAAAATCTTATCTGTCATTCCTTAAGCTTAAACAACCACTTACAAATTATGAACCCAGAGTCTGAAAGAGCTAATTCTGGGGTCTGATTGACCAACCCATACCTGATGCATCACTAAGTATTTTCCTACTTACTACATGCTTGTGAGGTAAGTACAATTATTCCAATTTCACCAGTGAGTAATCTGAGAGCAAAAGAAACCCTTGAGGGAAAATTAGGAATGAATTTACTGAATAATAAAAAACTATAGATCAATGAAGGGACTTGCTAATCTGGATTTTACTCTTCACCTCTTCACTGAACCTATTCTTATTAGGGTTGCCATTTATCTTTGCTTCATAGACATTATCAGAGTGGGAGCACTCCAAACCACTTCTGATTTGGCACTGCCCACTTTGAATCAATTTTTGCTCAAATAAACTCTTAAAAATTTTAATACGCCTTAGTTTACCTTTTAAAAGTTCTGGTATCAAAAGACAGAACTGAAGGAGCCTCTTGACAACCCCCAGAAGCAACGAGCAACCTGACATAAATACCTGTGGACCCCCTTGAGCTCTCTACTATCTCGCTGCCTCTAGAAGTCATGGGTAAGTCCCTCTCAGATCCTGGCTCCTAGCACCACAGCTTTTGCATTATGAGCTTTCAGATATTATTTGAGCATTTCTTTTTCTGGATGGGTCTGTAACCAGCTTGAGTTGGACTGGGTTTGACTTAAAAACTGGACTGGGTCCAGGATTGGAGTGGGTCCAGGGTCAGACTGGGGCTGACTTAGAAACTGGACTGAGTCCAACTTAAACTGGATTGGGTCCAGTGTGAAGCCTCAAGCGAATAAAATTTTGTCTTAAGCCTGAACAACTAAGTTAACCTTACCAAAGATAACCTTAAATTGTAGTGGCCAGTGTGAAGAACTTTTAATCATCTTAAATAAGCTTATCCATTTACAAGATGCCATTGAGAAAAAGGGTTCTCAACCAGGCATTCACTGTAAAGGGTAGAGGGAAAATTATCTTTCCTCCTCTACAGTTTCTGGTGACCAGGATGACACTTGCTGGGACACCCCCACTGGCTTAAGAGCCTATAGACAGTATCCTGGGAAAATTGGCAGGAGCCTGAAAAGGGTAATAATTCTTACCAAAGTGAGTTCCCCCAGATCTCTATCTATGGTGCTTGTCAAGAGAGGAAGAGAAAATTTCACCTTGTCTCTTCCTTTCCAAATTCGGATTGGCAGGGAAAAAACCTTCCCCAGGGACAGCTATTGCCTTCTTGTTTGTCTCATTTTGTGTCCTGAGAACTTGGTTTGGCAACCATCAGGTTGGGGGCCCAAAAAATGTAACTGGACAGAAATGTGGGTTGTACCCCATTTGCAGCTAGATATGATATTACCAAAATTCATTTGTAAAGAGCTCTATTTAATTGATTTAAAGACAAACAAGTATTTATATAAATCAAGTGTACTCTCAGAAATATAGAAACTAACACAGACATTTTTTAAGTTCATGTGATCTAAGATAATCTTCAGTAAATAAAAGCTAGATTAAGTTGGTTGGTTTAATTAAAACAAGCATGTCTTTAAAGTTATTAGCATTAAATACAATATTTTTATTCTACCTAGGTTTAATAACAGTCAAGTAAGCTCAAGTTATCTCTGTTACAGAATTTGTCAGCAAGAAAGATAACTTGAGACTATAGCTATTTAATGTCTTGAGAAATTTTCATGAGTAATCTAAACATAATTATTAAGAACAAGTGAATTAAATAGGTGTGAGTAAAATAAAAGCTTGTAAATGAACTTTTAAATAATAATTATGCTTTATGGTATGTCTACTTAAATATAGTTTCCAAAATCTTTTTGGTAACTTGAAACCTTCAAGTTGTACTGAGATAAGTTAAATGATGGATGTTTATTGAATATCTAGATCATTTCCAAATAACATAAAACACTGAAAGACTAATTACCAAGCATAAGTTTATCCACTTTAGCTTCCTTATTCAGAGGAACTAAAGGTGTTTGGATCTATCAGCAAACATATTTTGTGCACATTGGATATTAATCTCAGTATTAAAAGAGCTAAGTTTTGTTCACAAATATATAATCTTTTGCATTTACATTTAAAATCTTCTATTATCACTTTAATTAAATAATTAGATATTATTTCATAATTATCTGAGATCCTATTCAGTCAAATGTCCAAACCTTTTGACATTTTGACAACTTCCCAAAATCAAATTCTAAATGGAGTCTTTTTTACCTCAAAGTAACTTTTGAGATTTTCCAGAGGACCCCTGGAAAGTTGATCCCTAGTTGATCCCTCCAGAATTCAGAAACTTACTGAATATTATTATTTTCATGCCAATATAGTTATTTGTATAAGTTCAATAAGAATCTGTTCTCCTTATCACAAGACACAATTGGGAACTTTGGTTATATTACCAAGATTTTGACTGGAACTTCACATTTGAGAATATGCATAAAATCAGATATGACCAGTTTTAAGGAACTAAGTTTGACTTTATGGAGCCAATGAAAATCCCTTGGAAAAACCAGCCTGGTACCTCACTATGGCATTCCCAGCAGCCTTACCAGGTGAATAATGAAGGTCACTTCCTGGCTGGCCCAGGAACCTCAGGATATCCTTGGGACCTCAAGAAGAGAGGAATTCACTCTACTCTATAGGTATCCCAAGAATAGTCTGATGGTGAGTTCTTCCCTTGGCTTCTTAGCATGGAAAGGCTTTTAAAAGTCCAATCTAAGATTCCTTATGAAAAGTTCCAGCAAAGTAGATTTAAAAAGAGACTATATGGTTAACCACTATTCTTGATGCACTTATGTAAGTAATCAGGCCAACTTTAATGAGGATAGACTTACTTTGCAAAGAAATTAGTCCTATGGTGATTATCATTGATATACATGAGGGTGATTGTAGAGGAAAACTTGTTTGTCAGGAGAAAATGATAAGACAACCTGTGGAAATCAGATTCTAGTCTAGTCCATTGTCCTTGAGGTTTTGTTATATATCTGTAAATCCAACCAGATCTTGAATTCTTCTAGTGTCCTCAGGTATCTGGCCACAAGTCTCCAAACTAATGTTTGGAGAACTAAGACTGCCCTTGAACTTCCTTAGAAGGGACTATACCAGGTCCTCCTCACCTCCCAGTTGGCAACCAAACTTCAGGGGCTTGAACTTTGGGTCCACATCCTCCAGTTAAAAAGGACTTCTCCAGACTCTTGGAATTGCACACCAGCTGGGGATCTAAAATTAAAATTGACAAGGGAAGTTTCTCCCCAAAAGCAGATGGCATCTTGTGGTGGACAGCTCTCCCAGATCCAGATCTTCATCTCCAATGTGAGACCTTTATTCCTTTCGTCTTTTCACTACTTGCTTTCTCTCTGTTAATGCATGGGAAGACAGTGCTCCCTAACTCTAGCAACTATTGCTGAATCTACTGCTAAGGCCATAGCTGCACAACAAAAGTCCCTAGATTTTCTTGCAAAGGTGGTTTTAGATATTAGAATTGCTTTAGGTTACTTACTGGCTGAATAAGGAGGAGTCTGTGTCATAGTAAATAATTCCTGCTGTACTGGGATCAACACTTCTGGTATTGTAGCAAATACAAGAAATTAACAAACAAGTCACCTGGCTAAAACAGGTTGATGTCCCTTCAGGCACACTCTTTGATTTATTTGATACAAACTGGTTTTGTTCATAGGGGCCCTGGCTAAGGAGTATATTTCAGTCTCTTGATATTATCCTCCTAACAGTTATCCTTGTGTAGTCTTCCTGGTGTGCTGTTCTCTCAAAGGTCTTAAATGCATGTTCACAGCCTTCAGTAGTAAATCAGATGGTCTCACTGTGCTTAGAGAAACAGAAACAAAATGATCAATGAGATGAAAGCAAAAATAATTCTTCCAGGGATCTGACATCATAACCTGTGAGTTTCATGATGAGACAAGAGCACCTGCTGGTTGAACACTCCTAACCACTTCTGGTTTGGGGCTGCCATTCGAATCCATTTTTGCTCAAATAAACTCTTAAAATTAAAAAAGGAAGTTATTAGAGTTGCAATTTCACATTTATTTTAGTAGTTCTTTGTTTAATGCCTCTCTCCCCCACCAGATTGTAAGTTCCATGAGAGCAAGAACAGACCTATTTTGTCTCCATTATTGAATCTCCAGCATCTAGCACATTTATAAATAGGCACTTAGTAAATATCTGTTGAACAAATGAACAATTCTCAAATGCAATGACCGTTGCAATTATTACCTGAAGAGTTTGATCATATTGACTCTCTCCTTGTAATTCTTTGTAGCACTGGCTCCAACAACATTTTCCTAATTTTTTTCTAACCTTTTCAATTGCTCCTTGAAAACTCCTCCTCTTCAAACAACTCATTAGTGTTGTCCCCTAAATAGAATCCTTGCTTCTCTTCTCTTCCTACTTTATTTACTCTCCCTCGGCAATCTCATATACAACCAAGACTTCATGTACTATTAATTCCATTGACTTTTAAATCTATCAAGACATTTAAAGCAGTCAAGACCTCTTGCCTGAGATCAGGACACATATTTTCAAACATCTAGCTGGCTATCCCACAGTTTCTCACGCACAACATTTTCAGAACTAAGCCCCTTATTTTGCCACCATGCTTGTTTTCATATATACATGTATTGATGAACACCAGTTGCCTAAGCCAGAAATCTTGGAATACTCAACCACTACCTCACTTACCCTCAATTTCTGCAATTCCAATTATTACCCGTTTCCAATTATTCCCCAAATTCTATATATTCTTCCTCCTAGATATTTCTGGAATTTTTGTCCCATTATCCCCATTCCTACTGGCACTACCTCACTAATTTGGCTTCGTCAATTTAATTATCTCCAACTTAAATCCCTGAAGCCAGTCTTTCCCTTTTCCAGTACATCTCTTATCCAAATGGTCCTCAAATTGTGGTCCTCAGTCTGGTGACAGTCTGCAAATTGTTTGTTTCTTGTCCACAAGGAGGTAAAGATCTTCCACCAGAAGGTCACTAAGCAGACTACTTAGTTCAGCTGACTTTTTTTTTCTGGTAATCATTCTTCTCAGTGAAGGAAGCAAGGCATTGCTCTGATGCTGGCTCAAGCTCATCTCTTTGGGCTTGTGATCAACAGTTCACAGACCAGCAACTCTGAGCAGCACTGATGAAGCTGCACCATCACTGAAGGAATCTCACGTTCTAAGCTGATCTTGTACTCCCAGGTAAAGCTATATGGTTCTCACGCCTCTGTGGAGCTGGCCCTGCCCCTCCTCCCACAGGCCAAGTCAAGAGAGCCCTTCGTACTATGTGCTTACAACAATAAGAGCACCCATCATACTACCTTATAATTTTTACTCATCTATTTCCTGCCATGTTCCATAAATTTTAGCCGAATAAGTGATTGAATGAATGGATGAATGATTTATACAGGAAAAATTCTACAGAATTAGATGTGGTATAGTTCTAGTCCACAGGCTTTTACTTAAGTTAACATATGTTAAGTATGTGCAAATTTTAAAACAAATAGTTTATTGGCTTATTTCAAGATGATTTTAGTCATATGACACACCATATACCTGATATAGAAAATCTTTCCCTAAGTTTATACAAGAAGAAATTCTGACCTACAACAAATATTTTTGGCAGCAATTTCCATAGACAATTTGCTGTCCAAATCAGATTTGGCACCCGAGATCCATTTCTACATCTACTTGGCCCAGAGTTTACTGTACATATCACTTGAAACCTAGTTTTTCAAGAAATTATGATGTTTTAAAAGTTGCATGAGCATGCATTTTAGTCCTATGATAGGTAAATATGTGTAATTACATGTGTGCTATAATCTTGGAGGAGCAAGAAATGTGATTATGTAAAACACACGCACAAAATAAGCAAAACAAAAAAACAAACATGCTGTGCATTAAGTGATGTGAATATTTTCAAAGCAACAGCTTGGAAATGTACTTCACTGCCCTATTTACAGTTGCAGCTCCTTAAGCAGCTTGCCACCAGCTTCAGTTCAATTATTTACACCTATGACTTGCAATTATCCCTGATGTGTAGATAATAGGTAAAAAGGAAACAACGTTTGTTCTATCCTCTCCCCCCATACTTCCACTTTCTACTCTAAATGAGAACTCGGAAGTGGCAATTCAGCTTGGCCCGTTCAACAATCTTTTGGCGTATTCCATGGGGAATGTGTATCTGGGATAAATAACAGATTGGCATGGGGAAGTTGCATTGCTTTCTAGCTCCTCACAAATGAGATCTTTGCAAGTGGTCTTGTGATTTGTTTGAAAGGCTGCAGATGTCCCTGATTGTCAAATGCCTTTCTATACTACTGTAAGTGAAGGAATGCACTATTTAGTATTTCTGGTTTAGGATAATTTACTATTTTTTTACTATCTGGGGCCCGACTCATCTTCAAAACCAAGTAAACAAGAGTGAACTATTTTATTACTTATTGACCCATTCTAATTTCTTGAATTATAAATCACATTTCTTTCATATTTTAAGAGTTCCAAAACTAGGTTATGTCTGAAAATCAATGTGTACACAAATGTGGGAGTTTCTTCTTTCCCTCACAAAGTAGCTGTTATACTGGCGATGTGTCTAACAACTATATATCTTAAACTTGGTGAAAAACCATATTAAATTCATCATCATAAAGATGCACCAAGTAGTAGTTGAAAAACAGGTATGCTGACATCAAGCAACTAATTTTTTTAATGTCCTTCATAAGAGCATCCAAGTTGCTGTTCAACAATACCAGATTCACTTCCACTTACGCAATACATGAAATTCAGTTCATTCTGTGAGCTCTTCAGGAGTAAGAGTGATGCTTCAATACGTTGTATCCGTACACCCTAGTACATACCTAGCACATAGTAGGCTCTGAAAAGATCTCTGTTGAATGAATGAATGAGTATAATTATTGTGCACTGGTAAGTCACAGTGGTACCTAAGCTTCCCAGCCCCATTTCTAAGCAAAAATTCAACAGAATTGCAAGACTATCAGAATCTCACAAAATATTCCTTTAAGTTGTAATGAAATCCCTGACTTGGCATTTGGTCTTAGAGTCATTACTAGGATTAGAGGTCATGGAAAGAAGAAAGAAGTTAGGAGACCTTCCTTTTCTAAGCCCCATATTTCTGTTGCACAGATCCAGGAACAGGAGAAAGGACAGCTTTGTTTTTATCATATATGTTCTTTCTCCATACGCTTCAGTTTAAAAGGAACTGAGAAATGGTCTTCTCTGGCCAATAGCTTTGAAGAGACTAAACACCATAATTAACATGATTTCTCTAAATTCACGTCGCTTCTACGTGGCAGACCTGGACTAGACCCATGCCTACTGACTCCAAGGCCAGTACTTTCTCCACTACATCCGCTCGGCCAAAGGAAAGCATCACCTTCTTAAGCCAGGGGTTGCAAAGTCCTCCAGCTCAGTAACAGGTCAGTCTTTACATGGTGCGCTACATAGAATCTCTCTAAAGCTCAAATAAACCATGGTCTTTATCCTACCCCTAGGTAGAATTATTACTTGTGTCGTCAAAGCTAAGAGGGCAGGGTAAGCTATATTGTCCGTCAATTCAGTGTAAAACTTCCTTTTCTCATTTTAACAATGTACCCACCATTTCTACCCATGGGTTTTCCTTACAATCTTTCTAGGGTTAGTTGAAATCAACCCTGAGATTTTAGATGTTAGAATCTTGAAAAAAGTTTCACTTTATTTATGTTAGCTTCTTGTGTGATATTTACTTTTGCTGATGTAGCTTTTATTATCATTTTATACTGTTTTAGCTTCATTCTATAATCTTTCCTGGCTCTCATCTGTGTTTTATATTTTATTACTCTCACGTTTTCTTTTCTTTCCCTGGATTATGGTGTATAATTTAGTCACTTAAAAATTTGAAAAATGAAAGTGGTGAATACTTTTGATGGCCTTTTCTTTTTGTACTTTCAATTTTGTCCGCCTGAGCCTTCTCCCTTGACTTTATATCTAAGTATTGCCTTTCTTTTTAGCATTTTCTCTGCTTTAATTTGGTAATCGTCATTCTAAGTTTTACTCTTCTGGGTCTCACTTGATTCCCAGTTACAATCTAACTGAATTATGATGGCTATCACTCCGCTAAGCAGTCCCTTATGTCTGCATCACCAATCATTTCCTCTGTGTTACTCGAAAAACAGACATAAATCGTTTCCTTCCTTGTTTGTTCCTTTAAAGTCTATATTGAGTAACTAACCAGTTCCTTGCCATGTACACAGACTTTGTGTTAAACTGATTTCTCTTAACATCCTGTGGGCCAGTTTATGTCCAAATGGGCGCACACTTCCATAGCTCCTTATTTTCCTTTTCATAAACCCTTTCCTTGTTTTTCCATTTCCTCAGACAGCACTAGCCACATTCCTCAGATCAGTTTACCCTATGACTAAATTTAATTTTGAGTTGCTTAACAACGATGCTACAGTTCTGTAAAGGTCTTCTCACTCTCTCAATTACTCCCAAACTTCATTTAGTTAGAAATTTGTACCTCCAAATTGTGTAAAATAGTCATATCTTGTTAGATAGGAGTGGGGGGAGCATGCACATACAGTAAAGTGTAGATGAGTCTGAAAAATTGTAAGCTTTTGTCAAGTTCTAAGTACAAATGCAATTTCTAAATTGCCTAAAAAGAGTTTCTTCTTGCAAGTTGCCTCTGGACGGGAATTAGGAGTCCTGGGCTATAGTCCTGCTTCTGCCATTAATTATTGCGTGACTTGGTGACAGTATCTTAACTTCCATGTCTTATTCTTGAAATATGATTCTCACGTGATGTCAGTAAGGCTAATAATTTACTCAGCAGCCATTCTCTCAGAGACTGTGCAAAGTAAACTCGAGCTAGCCTTAAACCACATCATCACAAATTCTGGATAAATTAGATCCGAATTAATGAGTTGGAACTATATTTTTTAATTTTGAGAACTAGTGGCACAAGACTTATTTATTTAAATCATTTAAGAAGACATCACTTTAAAGAAATGGACAAAGAGACCATGCATGTCTCCAACAGCCAAATGAATGAGAGAGATATGGACGACTCCAAGCAGTAGGCAATCTGACAACTTATTTGGAAGGTTTTTTAATTCGAATCAGCTCAATTGTAGCATTTCAAAAAAGCTTAAAATGAAACCACCCTGTGAAGATATAACTACTCCTTTCTCCTTCTAGTCCCCACTTTATGTTCAAAATGGGCTTAATCATTCTCCAAATTGATATGAAGAATTTAGCCAACAGTGTTCTTGGTACTCTGCAAATTTGCTAATACACATCTTCCCTAGGATAGAGAAATAATTGCTTTCATTTTAAAGCTATTATTAGGATTTGCTAAACATGTTATATCAACTCAATACTTAAATATAGAAGGTGGCAGTACTTGAAAAAGACAAAAGCATTATTTGGGCATTATATACCAAAGATACGTGTTGAGTATGTTTCCTTTTTCTATAAATTGAAGTACAAGACCCAAAAGCAGAATATGAGTAAGGAATAAAAATAACAGAGAATACCCTTTTTTTCCAGCTTTATTGAGGCATAATTGATAGATAAAATTGTGTATATTTAAGGAGTACAGTGGACCATTTGATATACATATACATTGTGAAATGATTTCTCATAATCGAGTTAATTAATACATCTATCACCTCACACGGTTACCTTTTTTCTTTTTCTTTTTCTTTTTCTTTTTCTTTTTTTTGGTGAGAACAGTTAAGATCCACTCTCAGTAAACTTCAAATGTACAAAATATTGTTACTAACTATACTCACCATGCTGTACTCACTCTGAGATTCTGATAGTCTTGCAATTCTGTTGAATTTTTGCTTAGAAATGGGGCTGGGAAGCTTAGGTACCACTGTGATTTACCAGTGCACAATAATTATACTCACTCATTCATTCAACAGAGATCTTTTCAGAGACTACTATGTGCTAGGTATGTACTAGGGTGTACGGATACAACGTATTGAAGCATCACTCTTACTCCTGAAGCATTAGATCCCCAGAATTTATGCATTTTATAAGCTGAAAGTTTGTACCCTTTGACCAACATCTCCCCATTTCCCCCACACCCCAGTCCCTGGTAACCAGCATTTTATTCTCTGTTTCTATGAGTTCAGCTTTTTAAAAGTACATATATAAGTGAGATCATACAGTCTTGATCATTCTGCCCTCACCACATCCCTACACACACTCATAAGTGCACCACAAAAATTCTGCTACATAGTTCTGAGATAGAATGAATTATGATGAAACCATGTAGTTAAAGTTGTATGGAAGTAGGCTAAATTTATGGTTAACATTTTGTTATACTTCCAGGGGACCTAGACATTCTGAGTACACAGAGGACAGGATCTCCCCAAAGACTGAGAGGATTTCATTCTGTCAGTCATTAGAATCTCACCAACACCAGACCCTGGAATTAGCACATCACCACAAACAGGAAATGGAACGATAAGAAAAACTGAGAGCTAACTTTGGATCTTGGCCACAGGAATACGAGACGACAAGCAGGTTATTCTTATGTGATGCTATCTTTTGGGAAACTAAACTGTTTTTACTTTGAGAAATAAGTTATGGAATGAATAAGTCTCGGGGATGAGTTAAGTATGGTAGACTCAGAATGCTGAATTGTATAGCTTTGACTATTTTGAGTTTTCTCTGTCCTCTTTTATTCTCCTAAAATTTCATAAAAATTCTAGTTTGCCTCATCTGGGCTACAGGGGAAGCCAGGAGAAGGGTTTTAATCTAGGCTTGAATCAGAGCTTTAAGGGAGAAGCAGTAAATGAAGGGGATCAACAGAGGAGCGACACCAGGGCTCAGAGAAGGAGAACCACGAGGAGATGATAAACCTGGGCAGGGAGGAAGGGAAAGAATGAGGCCACTTGCTCTCATAAAGTTTAGAGAACAAGATAACTCTTCTAGTTTCTTATGAGTACTATCTTTAATTTTAGATAAATACCATGAAAAAATCACCATTATAAAAAATAATTTTAATTGAAAAATCATGGGCTTTCAAATAATTTAAGCAAATTATTAAAAAATATTTGATTTAAAGAAGGATATGAAGCTCCAGATTCCAATTTACCACCAACATTTAAAATTACATATGTGAAATGTGATTCTTACTCAACCCGTGACTATGCAGAAAGCTCATTAATACGTCATAGTGATCAAAGCCACCTATAGCACAGATATTGAGTGTTCTGAAAAAAATATTTGGATATAGTCATAAAAACAAGAATACAGGGTTTTTTGACATGGAGCTTATTTTGTTTGCAATCTGTCACATATGGGTGAACTGCTATTCTAACACATATACTTAGATAAGACATAGATGGAGAATGGATGGACAGATAGATAGATGATAGAGAAATAACCTCTCAAAGAGAGTATCTTTTTTTATTGTGGTAAAAAAGCCCACATAACATGAGATCTACCTTCTTAAGTTTTTAAGTATACACTGCAGTATTGTTAAGTAAAAGCACAATGTTGTACAGATCTTCAAAGAGAATATCTTTAACATAGATTGAATTCTTGTTGGACCAAGCATATATATTTAATAATGAAATCTCTGGAAGTTAAGAAATTCAGGGGCCAGCCTGGTGGCGCAGCAATTAAGTGCACACGTTCCACTTTGGCGGCCCGGGGTTCCCTGGTTCAGATCCCTGGTACGGACATGGCACCGCTTGGCAAGCCATGCTGTGGTAGGCATCCCACATATAATGTAGAGGAAGATGGGCATGGATGTTAGCTCAGGGCAAGTCTCCCTGGGGGGAAAAAGATGAGGAGGATTGGCAGCAGTTAGCTCAGGGCTAATCTTCCTCAAAAAACAAAAAAAGAAAGAAAGAAATTATAATGCAGAACAGCTTTTCTTTTATCTTCTACCACAGTTGAAAATTCCAAAACATCTCTCCAACTAGTGGATCGTAAAAGTTCGCAAAAAACTCTCTAACTAGTGGAAATTGAAAGTTCCTTAAAAAACTCTGAGAATATATATTTATGTTTTATATATTTATATATAATAAATATTTTTTTCTTTCTTGTGGCAAAAATAAAATACATTATTAAAGACCCATCTGACACAGTTTAAAGATTTCATTATGATTTAATAAGACTCATTTGGGATTCCAAATCAGTACTTCTGGGTTGAGAACATTTTGTAGAATTTTTCTTTTCAGTGGAGTAACAGCATTACTAAAAATACATAGTTCATGGATTCCAAAAACGTTCCTCTCTTAATGTACCTGTTACTAATCTTTTTCTTTTATCTCTGAAAGAGTTAGCCCTTTGCTCTGAGAACGAATACATCTTTTCTAGAAAACAAATGGTGAACGATGTAACTATTTTACAGATTTAATATCAGTATTTCTTGGTATGTTTTCAGATTTTTTTTTTTTACTTTTAAAATGTGTGCTATTCGGAAACATGTTTTCACTGATCTAAATTCACTTTTTAGCTACCTTTAGCTAGCATAAAAGTTGGTTTTAATTCTCATTAGTCTTTAAGGCATCAGGTAACTCCTTCAATTTCTATATTCCCTCTTACGGCATCATCTTAAGATGAGAAGATTCAAAGCAAATTTTACCATCACCGTGACTCCAAACGTTATGGATTTATTTTCAGTTAGCTTCACATTAGAACATAAACTCTTCTGGGGATAAGTTTCAATCTCAGAGAGAACCTACAATATTGATAAGCTGCTTTACCCATTCAGTCCCTAATGACCATTTAATGCACTCAAGAGTTACATATTGAGAGAATTCTTCATCAAATAAAACTGTCCCAAAGTCCCTAAATGAATTTCAGACCTTGACCACTTCAGACTAATTAAATTGAAAAAAAGAGGCTAGCAATCTGGGAAATTGAGCTTGCCAGACAGTCTTAAATAGATATGAAATGATGTAATTGTAAAATTCCAACCATCAGTGCATGCACTCTCGAGATTTCAAAACAATCTGAAGCATCCTAAATCTGCTGTGCTAATGAGAAAATTGCATTTTGGTTTCACTGTTCACCTTACCCTATAAACCATGCAATGCAGATTTTGTTTTTTAGGAAATGCTATCTGCCTCGTTGGTTACCCATACAACATTCAATTTACGAAAGAACTGTGCCTTTCTGCATGTACTCTTTTTGAAGAAACAATTCACATTTGGGAACAAGAAATTGGTCTTTATACCCACTTGACCTTCTCTAAGAGTTTCTGGCAGAGAGCCAGTAAGAATTAAGTGACTAACCCATAATTTCTATCTGCAAACTTCTGAGTTCATTAGCTTATTCTTATATTCTCTCTTGAATAAAATTGTTAAAAAGCATAAAATGCTAAAGGAAAGGAAAAGTAAAACCAAATCCCCAAAGGCAAAATAGAGTAGAAGAATGATTTTTCAGTATATTTAAATATGTAATTTATTTATTCATCCATTCATTCAATCATTCATCAAATGTGCACTGAACACCCATTATGCACAAGGTACTATTCTAGATACTGACAATAAAAGATAAACAAGAGGATAATGTCATCCCTACTGTCATGGAGCTTACATTCTAGTAGAGGAGATAGACAGCAAAAAAGTAAATAAGTAAATGAACAAGATAATTCCAGATAAAATAGCTCTAATTGTTTAACATATTAGTGCAAATAAACATATATACATAAACAAAGAAACGCGTATAAACATATATAAAGATAAACCTGTGCAAAAGCTTGGCATCTGTCATTCTAAATGAGTAGGATGGCATTTCCATCACGCATTTGTAACTAAGGAAAGGGCACTGGTTCTCAGAACAAAAATGTTTAAAGGAGATGTCTCTTAAAAGAAGAAGAAAAAGTAAAAATTAAATTTTTCCAGTTCCATTCAGTTCTTTAGATGATGCTTTAAATATATATGCCCATTTATAACACCAATGGACAGCAGTGGCAATAGCCAATGACGGAATTATCATATCTGCTTGAAATCCAACTAAATAGATTCATTATTAACCTTCTCCTCACTTGCTAACCATTAGAGGAACAACCTTAATGCAACTTAAGCTTGTGAGTAAATAAGTGGCCAGATGCAACTTTGAATGACAGTCTTCCCTTCAGCGATGTGCTGGAGCTGGCTCATACCAGTGTACAAAAGCCAATAGTTACATTTTCAGGAATTTGGTCATCTGGCTGACATCATGTTTGTAGCTTGAATCAGCCACAGTGGGAGTATTTACACCACAGAAACTGGCAAACACTAAAAATCAGGACTTTTTTATTTTTAAGATCCAGTTGCAAGATATTTACCACTGTTTCCAGTTAACAATAGCAATAAATAATAGTTATATTAAAAACTACCATCTTTCAAGCCTAACTTGAAAACTCAGCATGCTGAGGATATGTCAAGCAATGCTAAGTTCACAACCTAAATTAACCTCACAATAACCATTTGAGATAAGACTATCATTAACTCCATTTTACAAATGAGAAAACAAATATAAGAAGGTTAGGTAAAATGTCCAATGTCACATAGCTAGATAACGGTGGAGCCAAGACTCAAAACTTCAGGTTCTAGAGCCCTTAGGCTTAACCCAAACAAATAAACTGAGAGAATCATCTGGATCAAGCTCTAAAGAGAAATAGCCTCTGAGTTCCTTTTCTTGACTTTTACTCCAGGGCTGGATAACAGACCCTCAAAGATGTCGTAGACACTGTTGATTTCTTGTCCAAAAGCCACCCCACCACACATATACTTCTTTGTTAATTTATAGAACCCTACCTGGTTGATAACAATATTCTCAGGGAAGGTGTTTAGAAGATTTTTAGGTAATCTTGCTCTATAATGCAGCTCATTCCTCCGCTTCCCATAAATCTTCAGTAAAGAGCTGTTAACTTTCAGTACTTCTGGAGTCATATTTGATTGTGTGTGGTTTTCTTTAATATGGCAACATATGACGTTGGCCAAATAGTTGATGTAGGGAAAAATCAGAGACTGCTGAACAGGACTCTAATGTACAAAATTTACATCAATTGAAAGCAATAACCCCATTGTTTAAGAGATTAGTGTTGGGAGTTGTTAATTTTGCTTTCAGCAAATCTGTAGGAAGAAAAATAAACCCACAAGGTCTGGAGGGGAGAGAATAGGTCAAGAAATAGGAATAGATCATTAACTCTGATTCTGATGTCTTTTTACCCAAACAAGTAGGCAGATTTCCTATCTAGAAAAATCATCATAATATTAGTAATTATTATCACGTATCTCTCTGACCCATTACTACCTTAGCCTCTTTGTCATGCTATCCTCTCTGTGTGCTTGTTTTCCTAGGTATTATTATTATTAATCATTTGTATGTCATTGTAGCAAGATTTAACTATGTTCTGAAGTACATAGAATCCTTGAAAGTGTTGAAAGCAATGTTACCAATTATCTTACTTTGGTGATTCTATTTTAAAATATTGGAAACTGTAACCAAAAGGAGAAGCTTGCTAATTCAAGAGAGTTAAGAACCACATATGTGACCTTGACTTAAATGACAAAATCCAACTCCCCCCAAAGCCTTCAAAGGACAAGAATTTTGTTCACTGGCACCAAGCTGCATCTAGTATAATCTAATAAGAAGCAAAATAAAGTCATATTAGGCCACTAAAAGTTATCAATAATTTATTTGAAATTAGCTTATCAAATTAAATAACCAGCACTAATAGAACCACGGCAACCAGAGAATGAGGCAGACAGATTTTTATGGAATAAGAAAGTTTTGGCTATCTAACATCAAGCTCACAAGCTGGCCAAGAGATAGCCCTAGAAACACTCATAACCAGCACAATATAAGCTTTGAAAAAGTGTAAATGCCAAACTGATATTTCAATTCCCTATATTTTTACCTCAAGCTAAATATTCATAGTTCCTTCCTGTCATAAAAAAACATTTTCTCTTAATAATAACATTTTTCTTAATGAATAGGATTCATGATTATTTCTAATTTTGTGTTAATCATCCAGTATAACAAAGAATCTTTTAAAAAGAGATGCCCATAATACCTCCTCAAGAACGTTATTTTAAAATACTACCCTGGTTGTCTCTGGGTGATTTTTCTTCCTTTCACTGACTATTCTGTATTTTTCCAAACTTACCATAATTTTCAAATTAAATGAAAAAACTTTTAAAACAACTTATGGAGGAAATCATGCTGTATTTGCATTTATTTCTCTGCCCATTTTTGTGGATATAGAAAAGTGCTGAAGGATTTGAAAATTATAGATTTACTAGAAAAATGAAATTTGCAAAGCACTCCACTGAGACAAATAAACATTTATTTTTTAAACCACAAACATAATTCAGTTTCTTTAGATAGTAAATAAATGTCTTAGGTGTACCTTAGAATGTGTTTATTTGACATCTTCAAGCCTAAAATGTGGTATTGATCAATATTTTATTAATTTTTTCCCAAAACCCCTTTTATCTTTAATCATGTGGAGCTTAACTTCAAAAAGAAATTCAAAATTCCATTTTTTAGATGCTTTTGTAGGTTATATCTATCCCCTTTATAACTTTTGGCTCCACACACCCCAACAAACATAAATAGTACACAATTTATTCAAATCTTTGCTCTCTTAGAGCTTGGGGAAGATTAATAAGTCTTTAAAACTGGTGATGTTCAGACTTTACTGCTAGGAAACAAGAATAATTCATGTCTTTCATTTCATGGAAAGAAATTTTCAACTTGACTATTTAATTTGTGGTCAGTTCAAATCCTGACTTTTCTTCTTTTACAAAGAAAAAATTTATTAGCAGCCAGTGGGAAGTACAGAAGCATATCAACTCAAAACATTCTCATTCTTGTCATTCTTAGAGATTTATGAATTTTTCTTGCAAGAAATCTTGAAAGTAACAGGAAATTTTGACATTTGCCTATAAAACATCAATTTTAATTAAGAGCTCTGAAAATGTGGAACACACTGCTTACCGGATATTAACAGCTAATTGAACATGAACTTTTGCAGGGTGTCTACTTTACATTTTCGGCTCCCGCTGAAATTATACACTGATAGCCAGACTCATTGAGAGCAGGAGTCATTTGACCGTCATCTTTTGTTAAGAACTGTTTTCACTGCCAAGATATGTATATGAATATCTTATTGCCAACATTACAATCACTAGTTAAAGCTGTCCATAATAAAAGATAATATACTGACAGAGATAGAGATATAAATTTTTTTGTCTTAAGCTTAATCTCTAAACAATCCTTCAAATAACAAGACTTTATAAGTGTTTTTCTGGCTACAAATCTCGAAGAAGTCTATATTTGCACTTTTGTATCCCCCAGCATCTAAGCATCAAATTTTAAACCATCTTCTGATACATGTGAGGGAAAACCACCAGCAAATACTCAAAAGCATTTAGATACGAAACAAGGCAGTGAAATCAACAGATGTGAGATATCTCTGATTACTGTTTATGGCATATGGCATTAAAAACATTATTAAAAATTTTACTAATCAAATATTTGGCGTATACAATTAGTTCCCTACCCAATGTCTACTTTCTTTCCTCCTTTCCACAATAACCCTATTTGGGGAGTGGGGGCAATAGCAAGGTTCTCAAGTTATAAAAGAAAAATACATTACCCAGCATCCCTTGCAGCAAACTTGTGATAGTTAGTTTTGACCAGTGAAAGCTGGTCAAGGTTTCTGGGAAAGCCAAGTTGAGGGTTTCTGGGGAAGTTTTGCTTCTTTGATATAGATACCAGCCCTTTCCTACATTTCTTCCTTATTTCTTCCTGGAACATGGATTTAATGCCTGAGCAGAAGCAGCAGTTTGCAACTATGAAAGCATAGCCAGGAGAATCACAGAGGCCTCAGCCCTGACATCCTTGACCTGCTAAACCAACCCTAATAACTGCTTATCTCTGAACCTCAGATTGCGTAATAAAAATAAAACTATTTCGGGGCTGGCCCCGTGGCCGAGTGGTTAAGTTCGTGCGCTCCGCTGCAGGTGGCCCAGTGTTTCGTTAGTTCGAATCCTGGGCGTGGACGTGGCACTGCTCATCGGACCACGCTGAGGCAGCGTCCCACATACCACAACTAGAAGAACCCACAACGAAGAATACACAACTATGTACCGGGGGGCTTTGGGGAGAAAAAGGAAAAAATAAAATCTTTAAAAAAATAAATAAATAAATAAATAAACTATTTCGTTAAGCTATCAAAGTTGGTTCTCATAAACCTAAAGCAAATTTTTGCCAATAAAGAATATAAATTTTAAGGTTTTCTTTCTCTTTAGTTGATAAGATAATAAAATAAACACTTTTCAAAACTTAATGAAGTTTCCATCAGCTGAAAACTGTCCATTTTCCTAAGGCCATGACTACTTAGCCAACAATTACGCCAAACCAACATATGTGAAAATAGCCATTTGAAGATGATTTCTGAAAATCTTCAGTTGATGGCCTTGTCCATTGGTTAATCAGGTCGAAAAGGTTTCCAAACTATAAATTTCCCAAAGAATTTTGTGCCATGGAAAAGCAGGTCTTCCCAGACAAATAGCTATGCTTTCATTTACTAGACAAAGAAAATTTTGTATAACCTATATTCTTTCCCTTTTAGTCAACTGTCCAGGAGTTAAATTTTGCACCCAACTGCAATAATTATTTCATCTCAGGTATCTAAAAAAATTGTTTTTCAACTGCTTCTCAAACTGAGGTCTTGAACAAGGCCGTGCTTCATGCAAGTTATAAATATCTAGAAAATTTATGCAAAATTTTTCGGGATAAAAGCCCATCACTTCCATCAAAATCTCAAAAGAGTTCATGACACCTTCCCCAAAATGTTACAAAGCACTAGCCCAAATGGTTTTTAATCACTTAATTTTCACATTTCTTCTCATATTCTCCTTATTTTCCAGTTACTACTGATGCATAACAAATTACTCCAAAATTCAGTGGCTTAAAACAACAACATTTTATTACTTCTCATGGTTTCTTTGAGGTGAGAATTCAGGAAGGGCTTGGCTGCCCAGTTCTGGCTCAAGGTCTCTTCAGTGGTTGCAGTCAGGGAGTAACTAAAGCCCAAACATCAGGAAGCTGCAAACCTGGGGGCTGGCCAGGCATCTCTGTCTGTTCCCAGAGTCTCAGGGTCTCTCCACGTGGTTTTCCCACATGGATTGGTTTGAGCTTCCTCACAGCATGGTGGCCTCAAGACAGTCAGACCACTTACCTGGCTGCTGGAGGCTTTGAGGATAACTATTCCAGCATGCAACACAGCAGTTTCATACTCTATTGGTTGAAAGCCCACAAAAGCCCACCAGTCCTAAGGAGATTCTACCTCTAAATGGGAAGAGTGACAAAGAATTTGCAGACGTATTTTCAAACCATCACATCTTGAATATGTGTGCATTATAAATTATTAGTAAGTTAGGTAATGGCAATTTTCTGTATAATTCAGGAGCAAATAAAAACCTCTTTGGATTGCACATTATGCCAAATAATAATATTATGCCTCAAGGCTTTTAATAAATATAGTTCTCAACAGCTGTGACTAATTTTTGGTTTGCAAATCTCTCTCTATATAACAAATTACATATAAAATAATTCTATAATGATTTTCATAAAAATGAAAGATCCTCCTCTAATCAAGAATAATCACACGCTGATTTATCTCATGTATCCAGATTTTAACTATAAAGCTTGCTTAAAGCTGGATGCTGCTATATCATAATCTAGAGAGTGGCAGACTTTTGGCAAATTTTCTGGGTGAATGATTATTCTAATGTAAATTATAACTTTTTGGCCATGAGTCCATAATTTGTTTATTGATAAAATGTAAAGTTTAGCAAATAATTAACAATTCTGAAATCCTCAGCCAAATTTCTTAGCTACACTTCAAACCATGAGAAAATTCTATAATCAAGTATTTGGAAAATTCAGTCATTTATTCTTCAGATACTTAACTTTAGCTCACTATCCCCAGCATTTAAACACATCCTTAGATAAAGAACATATCATCACACAACATAATATAAACTATATATTAAAATATAAAATGTTGTGGGGGCTGGCCTGGTGGCATAGTGGTTAAGCTTGCATACCCCACTTCAGTGGCCCGGGGTTCACAGGTTCGGATCCAGGGCACAGATCTACACACTGCTCACCAGGCCATGCTGTGGCGGTGTCCCACGTACAAAAAACAGAGGAAGATTGGCACAGATGTTAGCTCAGGGACAATCTTCCTCAAACAAAAAGAGGAAGATTGGCGACAGATGTTACCTCAGGGATAATCTTCCTCACCAAAGAAAATACATCTATACATATGTATGTAATACTGTAAACCTGACAGTAAAATCTAGTTCAAGAGAACATCAGTACTTGAATCAAAACTGTGGTCCTTACAGCTTAGCTATAACAAACACCTTCAGTCCTAAAACAAAGGCATCTTCTCTGAAACACATTTCAATCATTCAAACGTTCCTTAATAACCCACTTATTACTTAATATACATTAATTTATTTAAAGCTGTTGTTTTGTATATTTTCAGTCCCCAAAACCTTACTGCTATATTCACAGTGATATTCCCTTTTTTTCCTAAAGTTTCTCTCTTTTGCTGTTCAAGGAGTTTCTCCACTTTTAATACACTGAATTGTAGAAATGCAGTAAACCTGTCACTTCCTACTAACCGACACCCACCTCAGCTTCACCCACTTCAAGCACAGGCCCCCACGGAGACTGGTCTTAATCTGCCTAGCCCATCTCCATAAATTCATTTCCTTCCCCTGCTCATTCCTCTTAACTGATGTAATACTCCCTCCCTTTCCCACCACCATCTCCAACAACACGACAGACTTCCTAAGGCTCACAATTGAACATGGAACCATTTGGGAAGGTGAGATAATATTTCTCTTTCCAAAACACTCTCAGCAAGTTATAAATTAAATATTTCACGGGCTCTTAAATTTCAGTGGGATAATACAGAATCAATAGCCAGCAAAGGACAGAAACAAGAGATTCCTCAAGATACAGGTAATGTGCTGGTGCTTACTTTAGTATCCTGAAGGCCAAGAAAACGTATGTCCCCATAGTCAGCATTCCATTAGAGCATCCACCACTAGTCAATATCCTACTAATGCTCTCACTTTCTGTTGCAGTAACTTATGACAAATTGCAGGAATCCAGAGACACTTCCAATAACATATTCCATGTAGATCTTGGGATATGAATGAAAAAACAAGATAACTCTAAACAAGCTCTTTAGAAGATGTGCAGACACAGAGGAGACAGGTCTGCAGGCCCTTCGGGCAGGGTTATTGCTTTATTTATCTCCGTGTCCATAACACCCAGGATAAGTCTGGGATCATCATAGCCCTCAATACTTAGCGAATATTGAATTTGTTAATTATTAGACAATAATACAATGTTATAACAAAAATAGACTTTATAAATCATCTAATCTAACCTCTTATTTTACAGATGAAGAAACTGAAATCCAGAAACTTTATCTTGGCTGAGCCTTGAGAACTTGCCCAAAATTTAATAGCTAGGTAGCTGACACAGCAATTATTCATTTCGCTGTAACAGTGTGTTTTATCTTACGAGTTTTCTAAAAGCTCCTTTTATTTTTACAACACATTAAAGAGAAAATTTTCCAAGGAATAAATATTCACACTTTACAACCTGAAAAATAAGCTCACTTGATATGACACATTAATTCAGTTCACTATGTCCTCAGCCTCACAAACATTATAATTGTTGTCACACCCCCACCTCCAACTCCTGCCCCATACAGTGTCCTGAACCCACTGCTCTGTCTAACCTGGCTTTGTTTATTGAGTCCAATGTTGTTGTGCCCAGCTCCTTTATGAATTATTAATTTTGTAATATTTTAAGACTGTCAAGGCCACTGAAATATCATGATGTGAACTACAATAGAAATTCATAAACAGAATTTCTTTCCAAACCCTGGAGTAAAACACTGAGCAAAAACCATGTGCAAAGACTCACACTCATTGCTATCGTGCAGGGTTCCTGTGTAGATAACTCTCTGCCTTGAAAGAGAGTAAATTTGGGAGCAACAAATTCAAACCACTCGAAAAAGTGAGATTCCTTGGAGACTCATTTCAATGCCTTACACGAGTCTGTGCCTACCCCTTATCTACTCCCACTAGCCTGAGTGCCATTTGCTGTCCATCCAACTTGTCTCTTTTCTATGTGCTTCGACAAGAGGTGCATGAGAATGAAGGAGATGTGGAAATACAAGCCCACAAAGCGAATTTGAATCCTTTGTCCCTTGCACACCACTCCTGATTACGGTGTCTGCAAACCACACCACCAACATCTGGGAAATAGAGTTAACAGCATTGAAAAAAGCCTCCAGATGTCATGTGGCCCCATCTTTTGTAACCAAGTCAGACAGTCCCTAATGATAACAAATAGTTAAACATCTCCAAGGAAAAAAACTGCTAAACCTCTGATTTCTATCATACTAACTATGATAAACTGATGGAGTGAGTGTGGTATAGGCCAAGTTCTCATGATCCAGATGGCTCTCTCTTATACAGTGGAATTCTGTCTTAGATGTCAACAAGAGTGTGGATGTCTTTTCGGAGTCAAGCACAAGAAGATACACAATCTGGCTTGTGCAAGAGTTGTTAAGAGAGAAGAGAAGAGCAGGGAGGAACAGGGATGTGGGAGAGAGAGGCTTTGCTTGGTTAAACATTCATTCTCCCATGACATCAACGTTTAAAGATTGTGTGGCTTTGCCTTGCTCAGCTAACACTATTGGAAGGCATTTGCGTAAAGTGAAGACAAAAGTTGACCTTTCAGCGTAGACATGGCATCTGAGAAACAATGAATCACAACCAAACCCCTTATATTCTGGCCATTTACTGGCAAAACACTAGAAGTAAAATGAATCAGAAATCTCACAATTCATACCAATGGATTCTATCTACTTAAAGTTTTGAGGGTTTAGCCAATATATTTTCTTAAAAATAGAGAATAACTGTCTAAGTTTTAGTCAATGTGGCAATGAGAATAGCTTTCTCAATGGAAAATGGATAGCTATACATGTAAATCAGGTAAATAAATAAGCATATTATTGTTCATTTCCTTGACTATGAAAGAAGAAAACAAATATTTATTGAGCGCCATTTATAGTTAAACCATGCAATTCTCTAAGGCAGTTACTATACCTCTGCTTTTATGCAAAGGGAAATTACACAACTGGCAAGCAAAAAACAGTGTCCGTGTTCAAACTATGGTGTTTATGGTTCTAAAACCACATGGCTTTTCCATTGAGCCACACAGAAAAAGAAGAGCATTATTATCTTCTTATTTTTCCTGCAAAAAGAACAGAGTTGTTTTCTAGCGAGAAACAATTCTTACACAGTGTGGTTACTGGAAACTTACTTTTTTAAAGATGATTTATTAAATAAAGAAACCAGGGTTTAGATTTACCTTTTGTGATACTGAAGTATGTTATCTACCTAATTCACTATTTTATGCCTCTGCTGCCTTGGTCAGGGCCTTATTCTTAAGAGGATCTCTGCATTCTCTCTCACCACCCTACCTCTCACGTGGACCTTTGGAAAGGTAATCCGGCCTGGAAGGAGAAGAGAACGGAGACAGAAATTTCCTTAGGTGAATCCTACCACATGAGAAGCAGGAAGTTAGTAGCACTTAACACTCCGTCATATATTATAGTTATTCAAATAAATGTCTTAGATCTCCTGTGCTTCTATAAGCCATTTATAAGCAGAAACCATACCTTAATCATTTATAGATTCTCATAGTCGGCAGAAATAATGTTTTAAATGAATTCACTTAAGCCAGATACCTCTATCAAGATTGGTTAACTACTTTAAACCAAATACATATTTGTTGAATCTAATCAAATGTTTTATTCGATAATGCTTTATTAAAGAGCTACTGGTACCATGGCATACAAAATACATGTTTATAGAATCACCTGCCTTAAAGATATTTTTGGAAAAAGGAGGGCAACAACCAACAGTTGCAGAATGTCAGCATTGCACGAATCCTTAACGATCATCAACTACAACAACATATTTTGCTAATGAGGAAAGCTTGGTCTAAAGAGGTTAAATAATCTGGCCAATGTCACATAAGATCATGGCAAGCTAGTGCTAAAACCCAGGCCTCCCATTTAGTAATGAAGTGCCCTTTCTCTTCTGGGACTTAGGTCATCCTTCTTCTCATATTTCTGAATGAATAAATAAACTGATAAGTCTTACCAAATACAGAAAGGGACTGGACTAATACCATACTATGGGCTAACAATATCAGAGCCAGCTTTTATGGGATATGATTCTTGCTTCCCCAAAAGACATAGTTAGATATGTACTACACAAGTGGATATTCACAATAGGTTATAACAAAATTATACTGTATTCCCAAGTTACCTTCATCTGTTTCAGTTACCTCTGAGGATCACAGGAGAGGTCACCTTTTTCTTATTTTGTTTTGTTGTGCTCTTGCTTATAATTTTGAAGATGACTTATGATAAGTCAAATGTCAGTGAAGTTCTCGGAATGCCTCAGAACCCAAGTCTCAAAATTACACACCCAAAAATGTGTCTTTCCTGCCTAATCTTTCTTTCTTTCTCCAATTCTGCAGGTTAGTTTACAACAAAGAGGATTCATGAATCATGATTTTGGATGGAAAACATGCTATCTCAAGGCATTCTCAGTATTTTGTGGCTGCTGGGGAGAGCGTGCAGCAAACCCTGGGAGAGGGGAAGACTGAGGAAAAAGAGGCTCCTCTGATGTGCTTGTGGCTCCATTTATTTCTTAGCAAGAAACAAGAAGAAAACCACAAAAGCCATAATTTGCAGATCTGCTGTGCCAGGGACACTCCTGAAGGCAGAACATCCCACTGCGGTCTTAATCTTGTGACTCCTGATTCAATTCTCTTGAAAGAATGACCACTCACAGAAGCATTATGAACGTCTCTACTCCACCCAATTCTTCCATTCTCATTCTTTTTTTAAACATTTCTTTGTCCTTCTTTTTTTTTAACATTGGTTTTTTCTTTAATTCTTCTTCCTCTTTACTGGTTCCCTCAGGGTCATGTTCAGGAAAACATACTTTCTCTCATTCCTGCTTGATGTCATAGTTTCTTTTTTTTTATTTCAATCAAAGTAAAGGATATAAGAAGCTTCGAGAGAAGCAACTGCTGTAAACAGAAATTACAGAGCTTATGGACAAAGGATTTACAGAAATGAGTTGTTAAAATATGACAAAATGAGGCCAACTGACAACCTGGATAGAATGATGCAATTTCCCTGAAGATAAGGAAAATTGTTCTGGCATACATCACCTCCACTCTAAGGCAAAGATTGCTAATGGCTCACTAAAATTGATTTGCTTCTATTTTTTTTTGGGGGGGGGGTGGGGCACAAAACTATACTATATTTCATAGCTTTCCTTGCATGTAGAGGGGGCAATATATTGAGTTCCAACAAACGGAATATGAATGGAAGTGATATGTGCCACTTTCAGATCTAACCTATATATACCTTAAATATGTTCCTCTATGCTCTTTTTGCCTCTGGCTGTCAGAGATGGAGATAACCACAATGACCTTGAGAAACAAGTGTTCAAAATACCATAGGCTCAGGCAGTCTGAGTCACTGAGTAAAAGAAATCCCCCTTGAAATAGATAAGTTTCTCTTTTTTGAGCTATTGTAGATTTTGAGTCTATTTGTTATAGCAGCTAGTGTCACCCTAACCAGTAGACATTTCTTTCTAAGGACTATAATCAAAGAACAGATATCAAGAGATGTATCTATCATGCCAATTCTGCACTAAATACAATTTTTATCTTAGAGATATACCTTCTTTGTATCTCCTAATATTTGTTAGGGATAAAAACAATAGAGGTTAATGAAAAAGTCATAGAACCTTAGAGTTAAAAGAAGACCTAGCCCAGCTCCAACATTACACAGATGAGAACACCACAGTCCAGAACAATTAGCCAGCCTATTTGAACCAGACCTCACAACCAGTTAGAGGCAAAGTTGGCACCAGAATCCAGGCTATTATTCCCAGTCCAAGGTTCTTTTCTCCAAAAGCTTGCAGTAGAATGATTCCCCAAAAGGAATAGTTCAATCAGTAGGGGAAAAGAATTCACCTATACATTAATTGGGATTCTATTTGTAGTACTAGCATTAAAAAAAAAGTGTCATTTGACTTTATAAGACTCTCTATCTTGATTATATTGTGCCTCAAAGGAGGACGTCTACTGCCTAGGAAAACACATTACAAATCACTGATTAACATTATTGACTCAAAAGGAAGTTTTTAAAAGTTATGTATATTGGATAATAATCAGCACAGGTGTATCAAATGCCAAGGCTTTTTTGCTACATTATTCCTTGCTAATCAAATCCAAAATATTGGAGAACAAATATGTGAGTCTTTAGACCATCCACAATTTCTTGAAAGCAAGAATCTGTTTTATAGAGTATTTATCCCCAAAATCTAGCAAAGTGCTTGACACATGAAACAACTTTGATAGACGTTTGATAAAATGTGTGAATGAACTCGTTACATTTACCCAAAAGCACTTTTATGCTGTTAGTATTTATAGCTACAGTAAACTATCCATTAATTATTCTTTGATATGTAATAACCTGCATTGCAAGCTCTCTTGCAGAAAGCCCAACATCTACTTAAACTGGTGCGCAGAATAGTGTAGTGACTAAAAGCATGGGCTTTAGGCAGATAGCCTAGGTTTTAATCCCAATTCTACCAATTACCTTGGGTCCTTTAGTTAAATTCCCTGTGCCTTATAAGTCAAATACGGGCGCTGATAATAACCGAATATATCTTATTTAGTATGAATATTAGCAGGAAAACAATGGCAGACTCAAACAGTGTTTGAGGAGAGTTTAATGAAGGGACTATTTACAAAGTTGTGGGCAGGAGTTCAGAGCACCCCTGAGCTAGCAACAGCAGAGAGACTTTGCCACTCCTAAGCATAATGGATAAGAGGAGGAAGCTGTTACCAGGACCCACAGAGAGAGACTGTCAGAGAAGACAAATAAACAGGAGCTATGGCTTTTGAGAAAGAGAAGCAACCAACCCACAGTGACCCAAAAAGGAGAGGACTAGAGTAATAAGTACCATGATCCCACTTTGCTTCCACCTTCTGACCTCATGGTGGAAACTCATTCGTCAAACACAACCAGAAACCATAAGGTAAAATATTCAGTCCCAAAGGTCAGCCTCTCAAGGCACAGAGCAGAGTATGGAAGGATGGACAGTGTCTGAATGAGTAAATAGAAAATGAGCACACCTCGTAGAGTTTTTGTGAAGACTAAAAGCACTATTATATGTAAAGAACTTACAGTAGTGTCTAGCACTGTGAAAATGCTTGCTAGTAATAATTCTTTTTGAGTGCACATCAGTATAGCATAATAACCTGAAGCTACATCACCTAGATTCAAATTCTAATTTTGCCTCTTATTAAGACTGTGACATCAGCAAGTTTCTTAATTTCTTTGTCCCTATCTCTTCTTCTGTAATGTGGAGACAGAAATAAAACCCTCATGGAGTTATGTGATAATTAGGTGAATAATACATATAAAACACTTAGAACAGTACCCAGTATATATAAGCATGCAAAAATTTTTATTATTCTGTTTACTCAGAAACTATTGACCTAGACAAGATTTTGGTTAATTCTGGTGTAACAAGACCTGGAAAACAATCTCTTTTTAGCTGAAGTAATTCCCTATTTATTCCAAGGAATTGTGTAGAAGGCTTGTCAATATATCCAGTACAACAAAACATGTCCTTAAGGCAAAGATAGAGCAAATAAGAGAGGGAAAAAAGTTAAGAGAGAGAAAAAGAGAAGTTGAGCTTTGATGGATTTATCAGAAAATCTAGAAAAAAGCCACCTAATTTCAGCATACCTCTAAGTTTCAAGTGATCTAGCATTGGTTTACTTTGAATAATACACTAGGGGTGGGAGAGAGGAAGGGAGTAATCTTTCCATTTCTTGGGATCTCATCAGATCTTTATCTAGTGCTGGGACACCACTATTTGCCTCTAGCTTTATGTTTGTGTGTGTGTGTGTGTGTGTGTCCATTTTAGAGAGGACGCGATCTCTTTTCAAAATGTAGTGAGGGACAAGGGGAATCTAGATGGAAAATGGACCACAATAATTGGACACTTAGTATATAAAAATCATTGGCTTGGGCTCTGTCCGATATGTAGACCTGTATCAGAACTACTTTTGTTTTTCATTTAGTAAAACCTCTAAATAATACAGACCCTCATACTCAAATGCAACTTCAAAAACATCTTCCCAAGAAAAATATCTCAAACTCTTTTATCTTTCAGGAAAAATTCTACACAAAAAATTTTGAAACTCGTCATTGTGACAGTTCAATCAACCAAGCATTTCAAGACCAAACATTTCACAGATTTTTTTATTGAAAGGGGAAGTATATGCTTGTTTTTAAACAGGGCGTTGGCGTTCCCACTTGTCACAGAATTTTATGGTGAGAGTTAGAGAGCACAGCTCTTAATAGCGTGAATATGCTTCTGCTGATGCTCTGACCAGTTATGTTCCTGTTGTCCGTTAAGATTGAGAGAGGATGGTGGGTTTGGGTGGGAGGGGAGGGGTATTCAGAGGAGGCAAATTAACTGAAGAGTGACCCAGCCAAAGCAAGCCCACACTGCAGGTTACTTACGCAGTTTGCCTGGAGCCCTGTCTTCAGCTAGTCAAACACAGAACCCAGAAGATTCCCATTTCCTCTTTCTTATTCTTTGATACCACCAAGGAAGACTCTGTGACCATTTAAAACTCAACAGCCACATACCATTTCCAAAGGAGGAAAAAAAAACAGTCAGGTCTCCGCATCTCCTGGAGTTGAAAATTTTTGAAATACATATTTTTAGTTCTTCAAAAAAAGTTTAGTTCTCAAAAACACTGTTTATAATAAATCATATGTCTCTGGTTTTAAATTGTAATCAACTATACGG
Source organism: Equus przewalskii (assembly GCF_037783145.1). Taxonomy (NCBI): domain Eukaryota; kingdom Metazoa; phylum Chordata; class Mammalia; order Perissodactyla; family Equidae; genus Equus; species Equus przewalskii. The sequence goes on from NC_091850.1 coordinate 22,794,667, forward strand.
TGAGAGCAGCTCTTTTATAAAAACTCTGAAATTAAAACAACCACTTAACACTCCAACCTAATGCCTGCAGTAAATCAAATGTCTTTGTTGTTTAGATTTTAGCTGAACAGGTCCATATAAAAAAGAAGTTTTAGCACTATTTATAAGAAGAATTGTCTCTCCAAACCCATCCAACAATTTTTTCATTCTTTAGGTAAAAACTTCAGCAGGAACTTAACTGTGGTATAGGCAAGCTACCAATAACTTTGTGCCAGACGTTATATAACAAGGTCAAATTTTAATGTATACACAAATGTACAGCAGCTTAAAAGAAGCAGTTGCTCAAAAAAGTGTCCAATAGGGGCCAGCCCGGTGGCTTCGGCAGCCCAGGGTTCACAGATTCAGATCCCCAGCACAGACCTAGCACTACTCATCAGGCCACGCTGTGGCAGCATCTTATATAAAATAGAAGAAGGTTGGCACAGATTTTAGCTCAGCGATAATCTTCCTCAAGCAAAAAAGAGGCTCAGGGCCAATCTTCTTCACATACCAAAAAAAGGGTCAAATAAATAATTGCCAAAGTGCTGGGAGGGCTTCGAGGGCATCCGTATTAAGCCACAGCTTCTGTCACTAGTATACTGTGTAACCTTGGACAAATCACTTACCCAGCTTCCTCTTATACGATCTCTTTACTACTCACCCTGTGTCTTTCCAGGTCCAACTCTCCACAGCACCGTCCATGTAGTAGATTGTTCCTTACATTCTCCCCAAAGGCATTTGCCTCATGACTCTTCCTACAAATCTGTTCTAAGAAGAGCCTAATCCCATGGCTATTCTTCTCTAGACAAAGCAAGCTCTTCCTTGTAACTAGATTTTTCCACTCTTGCCAAAGGCAGCGGAAGAGAGACATGAGAGCAGTACAGCATAGAGGGAAATGAATTGTGTTGTAAGTCAGGAAAACCAGTTTCCAACTCTGACTCTATCATTGCCTGGTTTTGGAAAAGACACTTGACCTTCCATGTCTCTGTTTACTCACCTGTAAAAGATGAGGTTAGAATATGATCTACCTGTAAGTAAACCGTATGGTACCGGCACATATGTAGACAAACAGAACAATGGAATACAGGAGAAAGTTCAAAAACAGACCCAACTATTATGAATTTCTAGCATATGGTAAAGGTGGTATCTCGGATGAGTGGAACAACCTGGTCTTTTTAATAAATTATTTTGGGACTACTGCATCGCCACGTGGGACAGAGATGAACTTAGATTCATTCTTAACAATGTATACAAGAATAAACTCCAAATCGATCTGAAATCTAAATGTAAAAAATAAAGCCACACAAGAACTTGAAGAAAACATGGATGAATTCCTGTATAACTTATGATTCAAAAACCATATTGTGATACTGTGATTTATAATAAGAAATAGATATTTGGTCTTCATCCTCATTTCTGGCACAGAGCTCCTAAAACTCCTGGAATTTCTTAAGTGCTGAGGGCCACAAAGGTGTCTTTTGATATACTAATGAGGTCACTTGTGGAATGCACCTATGGATGCAGGCTGGTTGCCAGGGAAACCAAACATGTGATTAGAATGTTGGAAATTTCAGTCCGGTCCCGCCCCCCCACCTCTGGTAAGGAGAGAAGGGCTGGAGATTGAGTTCAATCAGCAATGGCCAGTGATTTAATCAATCATATCTAGGTGATGAAGCTCCCCAAAAAACCCAAAAGGACTGGCTTCAGAGAGTTTCTGGGTTGGTGAATGCATGTAGGTGTGGGGAGAGTGGCGAGCACTGAGGGCATGGAAGTTCCTTGCCCTTTTCCCATACTTTGCCCTATGCCTCTCTTCCATCTGGCTGTTCCTGAGTTATATCCTTTTATAATAAATCAGTGATCTAGCAGGTAAATATTTCTCTGAGTTCTCTGAGCTGCTCTAGCAAATTAATCAAATCCAAGGGAGGGGGTCATTGGAACTCCAATCTATGCTGCTCAGTCAGAAGCCCAGGTGGCAACCTGGACTTGTGATTGGTGTCTGAAGAATGTGTGTGTGTGTTTGTGTGTGGTGGGGCAGGGCGGCAGGGCTGGGAGGTCTTGTGAGACTGACCTCTTAACCAGTGGGATCTGATGTTATCTCCAGGTAGATAGTGTCAGAATTTAGTTCAATTATAGGCCACCTAGCCGGTGTTAGAGAATTGCTTGGTCATGTGGAGAAACATCCCCCCCCACCAACACACACACACACACACACACACACACACACACACGCATTGGAATTGGGCGTCAGAATTACAATATGCAATAAAGGAATAATTAGTAAATTTGAAACTTTTGCATAGCATAATCAAAGACCAAAAAAGTGGCAAATTGCAATATAGATTACAAATCAAGAGTTAATTGTTCCTAATATTAAAAAAAAAACTTTTAAAAGTTGAGAAATAAGTCTAACAGAAAGATGAGCAAAAGAAGAACAGAAAATTCAGCAAAAAAGATATTTGATAAAGGTCCTTAAATATATAAAAAGGTGTTCAAGTTCACTCATAATGAGAGAAATACAAATTAAAACTACACTGAGATACTATTTTTCTTTCAAGAGTCTGATAAATATTCAAAAGCTTAACAATACATTTTGTTGACCAGGTTTCCAGGGAAAAGAGCTTAAAAGCAATAAACCCCAGGAGCAATGAGTGCCCCATCTTGTTTTCTAAATACTATTCCTTATGTAAAGGAATGGAACTCCTGGAAGAAATGACTGATTTCAGGGCTGTCAGGAAAGAAAGTATATTATGAGTCTGAAGAGTCCTGTTGAGTGAAAAAAGAAGTGCTCAACAAAATGATGAGAGCACATCAGAAGGACACAGGAACCATTTTGAAGGGGCTCCAACTAGCCAAACCTATGATAATTTCAGCATGAAAAAAAATAAGGCCAAATAATAAATTACAACCCATTAAATAAAATAAGAATTCATGAGTCAATACTGATAACAAATAGAGAGATAAGTGGGGGTGAAGAGAGGGTTCTTCCTTACAGTAAAATTCCAACTGGTAAATGTCAAATTTGAGAGTCAGTATTTGACAATCATCATAGTAATAATTGGTACAGGTAAGACTCAATGGTGGCTATTTTGATGAGAAGCAGAATATTTGCATGGTCTCAGAATATCTCCTTGCTGATTGCTTATTAGTTTCATGAGAGAAAATAGTAAGTATACAGTGGGAAAATCAGAGAACCCCTTGACCAGGTTATCAAAATTAGCATCACCAATGAAAAGCAGACAAACATCACGTGCTTCTCGATTTGATACCTAAGGAGGAGATGACATCCTTATGTAGTATTCTGGCTGAGAATGCGTAACCTGAACCTGATCAGGATGAAACACTCAGACAAATTTGAATTAATAGTCATTCTATAAAATACTTGGCCCATTTTCTTCAAGAATGTCAGTGTTCTGAAAGGCAAGGAAATGCTGAAGATCTGTTTCAGATTAAAGGAGACTAAAGGATCATAGCAACTAAATGCAATATGAGATCTTAGTCTGGATCCTCTTTTGAAAGAGGGGGGAAAAGTTTAAAAGGACGTCACTGAGCAGTGGAAAAAGTTGAAGTCTGAACTGCAGATTAAAGCATCATCTCCATGTGAAATATCCTAAATTAGATACCTGTACTGTGGTCATATAAGAGAATATGCTGTTCCTTGGGATAGACACAAGAAGATTTCAGGAGGTAAAGAGGCATGATGTATGTAACCTATTCTCAAATCATTCTGATAAAAAATAAATTATAATATGATTTTTTTTAACTATATGATCAATCACATACTGGAAAGGATAGAGTAGGAGGTTTAAAGACAGACTTTGGTGCAAATCTTGTCCTCACCACCAACAAAGACATTTCGATTTTGACTTTGGGCAAGTTGTGACATTTCAGAGCCTTCGTTACGTCACTTGCTAGACTAGAATAAAAGGACCTGTCTTATGGTAGGTTGTGAGTATGAATAGGATAACGTATGTCTTAACAAAGTGCTAGCAGCATGGAAAATACTGAATAAACTACTGGCTTCCTCCTTCCACCATTTCTCCCTTCTAACTAAATGCTAGGACATTTTAGAAACTCATTAACTCTTTTAGGCTACTCGGATACAACAAGGCATGTACAAGTAGAGTTGTCCTCAAATGAATAGAAGCAGCCTCAACAGTTAACACACAATGTGTCAATCCAAAGTTCTGTATCACTTTCTGTAAAGGACAGTTTCATGAGGCAGTGGGACATTCTGTGATGAATTTGGGGTGACCTGGATTTGAACACCAGCTCCACCACTTACTAGTTGTTGACTTTCCAAATCTCAATGTTCTCACCTATAAATCATGCATAATATTACCTTGCATGATAGCTATAAGGACTAGAAAGAATATATGGAAAACACTTTGTTTCTGGTATAAAAAGTGATACAATAAATGATAGATATTACTATTAGGGATGCCAATAAATGTCTACTGATTCAGTCCTACAATCCCTGACAAGGATTTTTTAGAAGTATAAATGAATATATTTCTGGGAAGAAAACAGTAGTTTATGGAACTCGTTGAGATCTTGGTGCTCAATCCTTCACATTCCCTCTTTAAGACTGTCAATCAAGGCAGTAATTGCTATTCAAGGGAACAACAACCAAGTGGAAACTGGGTCCTGATTTATTAATGGCTGGGAGAGAGTTCAATAATCTACAATTCCAAAAATTGTGCTGGGTATTAAGGATATAAAGATAGCTAGTGACGTAACTAAGAACTAAACAGAGACGGTAGGGAAGAAATAAAAGAACTTTTCATTTCTTTCCTGATTTTGGAGGAAGTGGATAAAGGAGCCAAGAACGGAAAAATGGTCACTCAGATAAAAGTCATGGAAAATGAAGTGCTGCCCAAATGACTTGGGAGAGTATTCTCCTGAACAGTTGAGAGTGGGACCTCTGGAGAAGAGTCAGAGATCACCAAAGTCTTTGGGGTTTTCAGGACTAGAAAATTCCTTGGCCCCCTTTAATGACCTAAGTGACCCCAGATCCTATTCCAAGGTGGACTCTCAGTTTCCATATGTACTCCACGGATTCAATTTTAAGAGTGAGAAATGGAAGGAAAAGATTTTCTGCTAGTTTCTAAAGCACTATTTATAGAGCTAAAGCACTGGGCTTTCCTCTTGGGTGGATTTTTCCCAGATGTGCTGTGTGGGGACTCAGCCAACAGTGTGTGATTTCCCATCCACTAGTCTGTTATCACCCCTTAGTCTGAGGATAAAAGTGATTAAGAAAGTTTACAAAGTAGAAGTCCCAGATCGAATTCCATGGAACGTTGAAATCCAATGAGCGAATACGGCAAACCCACCAGCCATGTAATTATGGGTTCAAAACAACTGAAGAAATCAAATGATTGAAACTGGACCCCAGAATCCTTGAAAGATCACATCTGGGGATGTCACTCATATTGATGCAGACAGTAGCACCACAGTGAAGCAAGTCAAGTATAATACGGAACCCAACGTTGAAATTTTGAAAGTACATTCACTTTTCAAACATCAGGACAAGCATCCAGGCTATTGTTGAGTCCTTTTTCCATCCACTCTTAGGATAGGCCCAACCCATTAGTCTTCTTGGACTTCACAAATCTCAGCCAATCCACAGCAGATTCAAGGTGAATGGACTCTCCTTACCCTTTCCCACTCTATGGTTTCTTTCAGGCAGTGACGTCAATTAGAAGAACAGACAAAGCAATGTGAATATTCAGTTGATAACTCATTATCTGCTAAAATTGGATCAGTCAGCAGGAGGCACAACAGATCTCTAGTACCCAAGAATTTCCCAATCTTGTAGGCTTAGTTTTATATATTTCTATAAAACCACTTCACCTGTTCCTCCTAACTTTTGACTTGATCCAAATCCTTCCCTGGACTTCTTTTGGGAAAGTTATACTGGGTCACCCACCTTGGACATAACTAGGACATTTCTTCCAATTACTTCTTTATATTATCATTTTAATATAGGAGTGGTTTGGAGTCCCATTTAGTTAAGCACATATGCAGGCCTTCCTTGGTGGCAACACTTAACAATCTTAAAGCCAATGTTTTTGGTCCACATATTATACTTCTTTGGTCAAAACTTTATAGGAGTTAGATAGTACTTGCATTATATCTTGAGATGCCAATTGGTATTAAGCTATTTCTTGCTGTCCTGTACTTTTGTTTTAGTTTCTTTGCAAAGGTCTCTTTTCTTACGTTATCCTTATACCTGTGTACTTGTTTGTAACACCCTTGCTTTGCTGTTTGAACTTGCTCCCTGTCACACGGGACTCTCCCCTGTCTTCGGGCTGTTAATATTGGGCCCCGGATGCAGCTGACATTTTGTTCATGGTGGGCTAATTAGAAAAACCAAAGAAGTTTGAAATCAGAAACAAGCTTCCAGGAGAGATTCAAAAAGGTAGAAATTGGTCACACTGACAAAGCATTGCTAAGAAGGACCCCGAATTAGATGCCCACTGCTTCATATGCTTGACTTAGGCTTCAAGTAAACCATGACCATCTTTGTTTCCAACTAAGGCAATTGTATTATCAGAGCCTCTAAAGATATCAATTCCTTCTTGGCTTTCTGGACAAAGAGATCATCATTCAAATATTGCTATACATACCAAAGAAATGCAGCAGTCATAAAATTCAGAGCCAAAAGAGAAGAATTTCACATTAGTGAGAAACAATTGAACCACCTGAAGAAAAATATAAAGAAGATACCTTTTAAGATGCTTAATATAGCTGCTGACCCATGAAAAATATCACATCCAGAAGAAGCACATAAAAGAAAATAAAAGGAGCTTCTAAGGCTCCAAGTTTCCAGCCAAGATCAATAAGATAAATACAGGAAATAAAACGGCTGTGGAATTTAACCTTTTAGCAGTTTAGCAAAATACCTTGTGCTAGAAAGTAAAGGATTCTAGAACAGAAAACCTCAGTCCTCTAGGCCATGTATTTGCTCCCACCTATAAGCAAGGTATTGTCAGATCCCTGTGAAACCGTTTAGTCTAAATTGTCATGTCTTTTCCCATAGTTCTTTGAGAAGATCATCACTACCCATGTTTTTCAAGCATATTTTTCCAAAAATAAAATGGTTCAGAATTCACTTTTGGTTAAACATACTGCTTTCTAACAGAGAATCTTTCCAACCAAGACCTTCACCTTAACTTCCTGGTCTACAGGTTCCCCTTATCCTTCTGGAACTTACCATTTATCACTCCAAAGCCTACAAAGAAAAGTAAAAAGTATAGATTACATTAGTACCTAAGATACTTCCTAGAATGCTAACCATCAAAACAACCCCTAGCCTCCTTCTCACAACTTCATTCCACACAAATCTATCCCCCATGATCCCTTATTCTTAAACCAGTTTTCTCTACCAAACTATGCTATCATACCCAGCTCCTTACTTGATCCCTCCATCACTCATTATATAACAGTGCAAAGATCTATTCTATATTGGCCCATAAGTTAAAGAAAAGAAAACAAGTTTCTGCTGACCAAGCCAAGCATTACTGTTGAGTAGAACATGGCTTTCTGCGGGGTGAAAGATGTAGCCGTCTCTAGAAAACTGTTTCTCGTCTATCAAACTCTGTACGTGTATCACAGATCATTTATTATCATTCAACGAACATACATGGCAGCAAAGCCTACCAAGGTCCCTCAAGATTCAACCCATCTTCCATGCCTCCCTGTTTGACTTCTACCTTTTTCAAGCAGGATCCCACCAACAGAGGATCATGCAGGATAAAGCAGGAGTTCAGCACTGGGGTCATCCAGGAGCATCTCTTCTCCTAGGAAAAATTAGGGGTCAAAACCAGAAGATGAATCTTGGGTCCTTGTAATAAATAATTCTTCTCCCAGACCCCTGCCTTGATCAAGCTGCAAGTTTTTCATGGACAAATGGCAGCAACCTATCCCCTTAATTCCTTTTTTCCCTCATACAGAAAAAAAGAGGAATTAGTAAAACTGAAAGACCCTAAAAAAGAACTTAGTTTCACTCATTCCGAGAAAAAAGTTTTTTAAACAATAAAAGAAAGATTATCACTGTCCTGAGATTCATATGATATTGTATTAACCCAGCTGACTGCTCAGGGTTTGAGAAAAGATTTCTCTCCTCTCCTGGGTCTCGTCTTTTTCCTTATGCCTGACTAATGTCCCAAGTTAAAATCACATTCTTGCCTGTGCCCAGCTGCCTCACCTAAACCTCTATACTAAACCCCATCTAGGATCCCTGACTACAGATCCGCTTTCTCCAGCACAAGAGACTGCAGCAGACACTGTGTTCTGCACCCTCTAACCATGGATTGGCCTAAAACCTCCACTCAGTTTGAACCTTTGAATGTCGACCCCACACTGTCTTCACAAAATCTGAAAAAGCCCAGCTTGGCCTAAACTCTGAGGTTCTACTCTCCAATTTATCCCCGAAACTCTCATTAGTCACTTGACCCTCAGCCCTGCTGTCTTCTGGCTCTCCTCCCTCCTGACCTCACATTTGTTGATTCCTTATCACTAAGTCCAGATGCTAACTTTGAAGATGTCACAGAACTCTTCAGCCAATCCTTCAACTTAATGAAGAAATGATGAGAGGCCTAGAAATAGTTCCCATCAATTCCCTCGTCAAGCAAAAGAAAAGGTCTCAGCTGATTATTTCAAACAAGAGGTAAAGTGATTTGAGGAGAGAATTGACTGAGAACTACGTTTTTTAGCAAACTCTACCAGTTTATAAAGTTTTTTTTTTTAACAGTGCAAGGAGGCTACCCTAACCACTTGTGTGTGCACATGTGTACCATATGTCCATACGCTTGTTAGAGTCAGGTTTTAATTGTTGTTGCATTATAAAGTGTCACTTTCACAAGAAGAAATGTTGATCCTTTTAGAGAATCGGCATTACATAACCATCAAATATTTCACCCTCATAGATAATTTAACACAGTTTTTAAATCTTGCTGCATTCTTCCACAATTTTCTTCATCCCAGTCTTGACATCCAAGGCGAAATTCCTGAACGTGTAAGACTTAAGTCTTTACATTAAGTTTTAGTAATACCTCTACACAACATCTCTAAATCATTTCTGCCTCAGGGTTCACCACTGGTCATTTACTGTGTGAATAGTGAAATATGCAGTGTTTTTGCAAATGGTACAATATTCTAGTGGAAGACATGATGTCCGGGCCTCTCATTCCGTCTGCCTCTGGTTTGTGTCAAGCTGACACTCTGAAGGTCAGTTCACTCATCCTTAATACATTGTTTAAATATACAGTAAATGCAATATTCATGGAGTGGTATAAATATCATACCTTCAAATTACATTTTTTTAAATACTTCCATATTCTAAAAAACTCGTGGAAATTTCAGTGTTTCCATAAATTGAGATTTAAACAGACCAAAAGAAATGTTCTGAGTTGGATGATACAAAAGCAAAATAGGACAACAGACAAAAGTACTTTTTCTTTGTCTCCTTTACAAGCATCATTGCTTTGCAACTTTTGGGGGATAGTGCTAGTGAGCATATGGATCGTTGTAAGGGGTAAAGATCTATTCTATAAAATACTTCTATCTGCAAAACCCTTCCTCCGTTCCCATCGAGGAAGTCAGGGTGATGGAAAGAATAGATGTTGGCACCAGCAACACCAGACTACATTCATCCTTAAGGCAACAAGATTAAGAATTAAACCTCTCCATGTAGAATGAAACTACTGAGATTGCTAATTTGCTGTACTAACTTCACACACAGGTGAGCTATTATAACACACGACCGGAAAGTAATATACATTACTGATGAAAAGGACTTCTTATTTTGATTTCCCTGCAATCTGACTTATGCAATTTACATTGAGTCTAGGAAGTGCTCTGAAAGGGGAAGAAAGCCTCATTTTGACCCCAAATAATTGATAAATAAATGTATGACTTAGCTCAGAAATTAGCAATTTGTTAAGACTCTTCTTTTAAATGTTTATCCAAAACAACCTCCAAATCCAGAAAAAATAAAATATTTTCTTACAACATGAGAATTTCTAAAGCCAATACCTGTACTATTGCTTCAAAAATTGTTATAACATTTATCATTATGCATAAAGAAAAAGTAGATTTCCCTTGGGGAGAAACAGAAGAAAATTCAAAATAAATGTATATTATTTTTCATTTAGTTTAATCATTAGTAGTATATATATTACCTCATCTCTTATGGTGATTCAAAGAATGATGAAAACAAATAAACAAGCTTGGTTGAAACAAGGCACATTAAAATAACTTCTTTTGAGAGAAATGCATGGAGTATCTTAACAAATACTTTCAGTAGATGAAGAGCTTCCGGACATGAAAGATGGTAACAGATAGTCAATAACATAAGGTAACACTGAGTCATAAACCAAAACTTTAGCTGAAAGCTTCAAAGACCCAAAGAATTACTAGTGAATAACATTTAAATCCATTGATATGAGAAGAATTTTAAGTATTTTTCAAATGCAGATGTCTGCAGAATAATGAATTCAGTGAATGCTCGACTTTTATTGAGAACTTTTTTAAAGAAAATCCATCTCCTGATGCTGCTTCAACAGCAAAATTCATTGAAATTCAATTGTTGTAAAGTGGGATACCCTTCCTCTGCTTTTTGTAATTGTGGGCAATCACTAAACACAGCATTTTCCTGAAGTGTAAGCCAAAGCCCCAGATGCCTGCCCAGATCCTATCCTTTCTGATTTACTTTGACATCCTCAGCTCCTTTTATAAGAAATGAACATTAGCCTCTTGTGCATCTTGCCTCTTCAGTGACATCCTGTCTGAAAGACCGTTGTCAGAAACCAGCCAGTTCTTACCCGACCCGGACATGTAATTGAAATGCAACTCTACAGGTGTCTGGCAGTTGAACTAAGAGAGAAGCCTCTGCAATTTCCATCTTCATTCTATAACATCACTGTCTGGTGCTTAAATCATTTTGTTCCCTTCCTATTGTTGAGTTTAAGTGAATGTTAAAATAGTTAATAAGGTGAGACCACATTGTAATTGCTGCCATTTACTGAAATCTGCCAAGTTTGCGTATTGTTTTCATCATTTTGTGACCCATTCCACATTCTGGCAAGGGCCTCCTCCCAGTTTGACATGACGAGCTGTGGCATCATTCATGGAAGGATGAGGAAGTTGCCCAATAGTCAATTCCCTGACCGATGTAATACCTTGTAAGATCTGACCAAGGCCTCAGCCTGCAGGCTTCAGGAAAGCCAGAAAAAGAAAAAAAAGTTACATTTTTGTTCTTTTATACACAAGTTACCTCTGATACAATTTCCTTATGAGCTTGCTGGCAATTCTAGAAGCAAATGGACAATTTGTTCCTCCATGGGGATTTTCAAAACCACAGGATAATGATTTCAAAGAAAGGAAGGGGGGATGATGAAATAACAACAACGTTATTACCCTTTCAAGGAGAACAACGACCAGCATATTTCAACTGGGTGGTCCAATTATTACAAATGAATATTTGTTTTTTATTTGTTTGTTGGTAATGTGACTTAATCCAGAAAGGATTTAAAGCAGCTTCAAAAGAAACTTATAATACAGCAAGATAAAATAACTTTAAAACACATACAGAAAAAAAAATCAAAGAAAATCTAAGGGGACGGAAAATGAGAGGGAGAAAGGAATTCAGTAAATAAAATTTATGTTGTGTCCTTTGTCTTGCTAAAAGTATGTCACAGATTATTGCTATTATTAATCATTAATTAACTATAAATTAGTAAGTCCACAAAAGCACTGCTTGTAGGACGAGGACATAGGATTGAAGAGCTCTGAAACTTGTTCTTGAAATAAAGATTATAGAATTCTGTGTGGGACAGCCACCCGTGTCAATAAAAGACTGACTTATTTTACATTGGAGGCAAACGTGTATGCTGTCACTGAGATGCTCTGTAGCAGTGTTGTCCCCAAGTTCCTAAATATTAAAGCTGATCTGAAAGAATAGCTTTCTTATGAGTTTACATTTATCTGCTAGGGACTATGACGTGAAAATTTCCCACACATGGAAGTATTCATGATTTGCAACATAAAGCTGATATCCTAGTATTTCATGACAATGACAGATGAGCAGTGGCACCATCAAATAAGGCTTATAATCTGGACCCAGCTCTCTGGCTTTTGACTGGAGAGCAGTGTCTTGCACACCTATGACAGAAAATTCACCACTGGATTAAGCAATGGGGGAAAATTACTTCCTTTCCCAAAAGAGCACTCAATACTCCCCCTTGGTTTTTGATGTTTATTACCTCGAACTATCAAGTTGGCACCTAGGAAACAGACTCACTCTTCACAGCAGTATTTTATTCAAGAATCTTGTGCATGACGTGTTCTGACATGTCAGAGTAATTTTTTAAAAATTACTAATGACTGTCTTTCACTTTTCTCCCAAGTGGCAAAGAGTTGAGAATTGCACTGGCTCCTCCTCCATTACTCTTTTCTCTATTGCCAAACTGGGTATGTACAAAACTGGACATAAAGAGAAGTGCAACTGATTTAAAATGCCTCTTGAGGTCTTTTATGCTACTCTATCCTTCAATGACATCATAGACCTCTGTATACTGGCCAAAATACTGGCAACATTTTAGGCTAATGTTAAAATTTTCACGTTAAGGCGTGAGTGGCTTGTATTGGCCTTTTTCTCGGCACCAATGTGGTAAGACGTGGTCATGCTCCACTGAACATCAACATTCTGAATAGTGTCCTTGGAAACATAATGCTTCATTTCAAGGTGTAGAATTGAGATTTCCAAAACTTCTTCAAGATTGGTTCCAGGCCAAAGTTAGACTATGTCACAGAAGATGCCCAAATTCTCTTCGCTATGAGTGAAATACTTTGGTTATTGGGATGTTAAGGAGTCTTGAAGCAAGCCTCTGTAGCCTCTCACTTTTATTTCCAGAGGGCTCTTTGGTGTATCAAGAACCAAAATAACATCCTACCTGTGTGCTCTTTCATCCTTATCCAGATTCACTCATCTATCCCTTGTATCCATGGAAGTAGAAATAACCTACATCATCCTAGCCAAAGCTAATCAAAACACCAACAATAGCAGCAGTTCCTATTTACAAAAGGCTTTCTTATGTGCCTGGAACCATACTAGATATTTCATTATGTTATTTCATTTGGTCCCCACAATAGGCTTATGAAATTGATTTTATTACCCTCATTTTACAGAGGAGGAAACCAAAAGTAAGAGAAATGGAGTAATTTGTCCAAGATCACCCAACTAGCAAGTGCTTAGTTTTAAAAAGTGCGAGGCTATTGAAAATTTCTTTCAACTCCTTGGAGAAATACACTATATAAATTATAAATTATTTGAAACTTCTGAAAAATTCTTCCCACACTATTGACAGACCAGCCACAAAATTATTAGGGAATATAACCAATGAAATATAGAAGACCACATGGACAGCACAAGATCTCCCTCCAGTCCAGACAAGCTCAATATCCTGGTGCTGTGTTCGTGAGTTTGTTGCAAGCTGGTATTTGTTAGCCTACACAAATTAAATAATGGCCAAGAAAGTGTCAGTAAGCTTCAGGTCTTCCCAGGAACGTGGGGCCCACGGGGCATAGTCCATTGTCATTTTTTCACTTGTAATTCACCCAAATATTCCAACTAGCTCAGGCTCCCTGAAAGCACCTTATTTGTTTCAAGGAATCCAGCAAAACTCTGTCCAACTGAGGGCTTAGCAAAATGCCTAAAACTAATCCACGGCCTGTGGGTTCATTGGGAGCCAGTTTGGAAAGTCAAAGCTTACACATAAGGAAAAACAAAACATGTGCAAATGTGGCTGAATCTTTCCTCCCAAAACAGTGCTGGAAAACTCATGTAAATATACGAATACACTGAGCGGTATTGTGAAAGGAGCCATTTGTTTTACTAAAACAAGTTGGTATGGTGCAAGATTTTTCTTGGCAAGTAAACAGAACACAATGGAAAAACTTGTAAACAATGGGGTTTTCTGGCAATTTTTAAAAAACTGAATGAATAGCCTTTCCAAAAGGTAAAAAAAAAAAAATCTGCCTTTTCCTCAATTCCCCATGAGATACTACTCACATATAATTGCTTTAAAAGTCAAAGCAGATGAAGAAATATAGCTCAATGATCAGCAGAGCTTGTTATAAGGACCATTTGGTCACTAGTAAGCTAACCTGCCAAATGTTCAACTTGAGGAACTATGTAGGCCAAGCCATATTAGCCAGAATGAGAAGGCTCTCGATGATGCTCGCATACTAGAGTTCAGTGGGTGAAGAAACCACTCCTCTTCCCAGAATTCCTCTGAAGTCTAGCCGTCGTCACAGTGACGAAGGTTCAAACTCAGGAATTACTTTGATTACCAAATGTTACTATAGAGACCAAATGTTCTTGTTAAACACAGGTTTCATTGGAAAAGTGTCGGCAGAAGGTCAAAAATATACAGAAGAAAAGTTCCCCAAAGACAAAGTGCATGATGTTGGCTTAAGAAATCTCAACCTAATATGGTCATACCTCTCTCCTGAGCAGATCCCAGACCAAGAGGATGAAGTCCGTCTTTAGCAAACTGTACATCTTTTTTTCCACTTGGTCATTCAAAATCGTTGAATACACACACACCATTTTGGAGTCATTGCCTGACTCATTTCATTCTTTAACATGCTCAGAAGTACCTTTACATCGTGCATGTGTTAAAGATGCAAAGGATTTTTTATTACACCTTTCTTAGATCAATATATGTCCAAAACATTTTTTTAAGTAATAACTTTATATGCATGACCATACATAGTTGTATAAAACTACACATAAAAGATATACATTGCGACTTTGATAGCAGAAACCCTGAAGTAAGGATACAGTCCAGTACAAACCAGGTGGAATAAGCCTAGTGTGGGATACGGAGACGTGGATTGAGAATCGTACCAGAGTTAGTCCCTTAGCCACAGTACTGAAAGGTTATTATTCAGTTTCTTAGGGAGGAGGAGTTGGAGGATACTTTCAATTCCTTTGTCCCTCCCCTGATCCCCAATCACCACACAAACTGTGCAGTAAGCCCCACCTGGTCTCTCTGCTTCCATTTTTGCCTTTCTACATTCTGTTCTTCACATAGCAGCCAATGGATTGTGAAAATAATAAATCATCTTATTTGATTCCCTTGCTCAGAAGCTTCCAACAGCCTCCATTCACACTAAGAATAAAGTCCACAACCAAGTCCTATGTGATCTGGTCCTTTGCCACCTCTCCTGCCTCATCGCCAGACACTCTCCCCACAATCACCCCACTAACCCAATTCTTTTTCTCGTTTTTCCTCAACTGCATGAAGAACCCTCCAACTTCCAACCTTTGCACCTGGTATTCTTTCTGCCTGAACCCTCTTCCAGGCAAGTCCTTGGCTCCCTCCTTCACTTTATTCAAGCCTCTGCTTAAATGTTCTCTCCTCAGAGAAACCTTCGCTAATTATCATATTTAAAATAGCCACTTACCTTCCTATATTTGTTTTTGAATCCCTTATCACTACCTGACGTTATATGACATAATTATATAGTTATATCTTTTCCTCCATTAGAATGTAAGCTCCATACCTTGTTCACCACAGTATCTCCAGCCCCTAGAACAGTGCATAGCATGCAGTATGTGCTAAATAAATATTTGTTGAATAAATTAATGGACAAAGGAATGAATGAAAAGGATTAAAAAGGGAATGGTACAAGATAGATACAACACATGTAGACTTTGAGTCTTTTAGGAGAGTTATAGTTGGAGACATTTTGCCTGGTCTAACTCCAGCACGCATTTCATCTTATACAAGTACTTCGTGTTACTAAATCTTCTCCACAAGCATAGACAGTTAAAATTTTCTATGAAAGCAGACAGTTGTGTAATGGCTCTAAGGATTCATCATAACATTTGTACTAACGCATACAGTTACCTGAGTTTCCATTTAATTTCACTTTTTGTGGTCTCCCCGAGCATGAACTACAGAGTTATTAGTGGAGACCAACAACAACACTGGAGAGAAAAATATCCCTTCATGTGAAAGGAATAATGGAAAATGGATGCTGTGTTGTATTGTTTCTCATCTTCCTTTGAGTCCAATGTAATTCAAAAGATAGACACTCCTATTATCTCCTTTACAAATATTCATAGTTTGCATATAGATTTGAGCTTCAGTAAAAAGAACTAATTTTAAACTAGTATGGAACAAGCATTCTGTGAAGTGGGAAGTGGTTGAGGATTGCATTAAGCAGAATAGGAGTAGAAATGGTTAACTCATTTTTAATGGAACAGCCTATCTGCTGACTTGTTGTGATTTTACTGTTATTTCTGCTCCCAGGGCTTTCATTCAGAGGCAGCAAATTGAGCTAATTGCCTCCACTACAAGCTTTGTGTGATCCTGTTCCTTATACTGAGAAGACAGAGAAATCTCCCAGTGGATGGAATGAGGTAGGTTTACCAGATGGTGGAGAGACATGGCATTCATGTGAGAACAATCAGCCTGTGACCGCCTCCACCATTACTACAGCAAGTGCAGTGAAGAAGTGCCTTCCCAGCTTGGGCTTTCTCCCTTCATCCCTACCCCTACTTGAAGGCGTCTTTGATGTTGATTTTGACTTAACTTCATCTGAACCAAGATGCCGTCAAAGACAGCAAAGTGGAGCACATACTTTTTCTTTTTAATTTATCAAAGAGTTATATAGCTTATTAATTGTCAGACATTGCTCTAAGCATTTAAAATGTTTTCTCACTTAATCTTCATGTCAACTCTATTAGGTCAAAGCTATGATTAATTGGTTTATTGATTTTATAAGTCACATAGCCAGAGACCAGCAGCTCCGGAATTTGACCTTAGCAGCCTGACTCCAGGGTCCACACTTATAACCACATCTGTGCTGCCCTATATGCCACTTGCCTGTGACAGTGTGTGGAGAGCACAATCTTATTTACAAAGTTTTCTTTTTAATTAGGAAATCTACTTATAAAAATTGTCAATTAAAAAATGGAATAGCAACCAGAAGCGATCACTATTTTCTGTTTTAAAGCATATCTACCACTTTAGCAAAACCCAGCTTGAGGAGGAGACTCTGTATTTGAAGAAAAAAATGGGTAAAATATTAATGCTTGATGTCCCGGATTTAGGTTACACCACAACTATTTGCCAACAATAACTTCACTTGCATTGATAATTTAAAAACCTGTTCCAGAAAGTGGTTTTGTTTCACAGGAACATCCATTTATAAGCCTTATAATCTGTGGTTAATTCCTATAGGATTTCATTTACTCCAATTTGTACAAACAAAATTAGGCTAAGTTTGGTTGTATATACATTTGCCTGAATGCAATTAAGAATACATGAGCTCAGTTTTCCTGTTATTTCTAATATTATTTTATAGCAATTTTTCAGAATGTTCTGTACGGTGGGAAATTTGTTTCATGCAACATAATATGAAGCAGAAATTGAAAAAGAGATTACATGCTTTGAGAAAGGAAAATGTTAAGGAGAAACTGTTTATAAAATATATAAACTAACAATGTGAGTTGAAGAATATCATCCTACTAGCTTGCATTTTTCAGTTCCTCGCATCCCACAGTCTGAGCTCTCAAACAAGATCTGTTCTCTTTATTCCAAAAGGGAAAATTTGGTTGAGGATTTATTAGTGGATGGTCTAAGGTGTTGTGGCCAGTTTGCAATAAAGACTCAGATTTTCCACTAATTTAAAAAATCAATAAGAAATATTTCCTGCCTTGTCAAAAGAGCAATAATTCAAAACATATTTTTAAAGCAGGTTAGAAGAAATGTCCAAAATGTACATGAGAAAAATTATAAAATTCTCTGAAACTCACAAAAGTAGAACAAATGGAATTACATGCCAAGTTCTTGAAGAGAACTCATCATATAGGTCTCATTTCTCCCTACATTTACTTATAAACTTAATGAAATCCAAATAAAAATTTTTCTCAGAATTTTTTTCAAAAACTAGACAAGTTGGTTTTAAAGTTTGGAAGAAGAGACAGGCAATGACAGCAAGCAAAAACCTTAAAACAAGAGCAATGAGGAGTGGTCTTACAGATATTAAGTATAATTTAAAGCCCCTATAATTAAAATTGTATGATATTGGCTCATGAATAAATAGACCAATGAAATGGAAAATCCAGAAATAGACCAAATACATACAGGAATTTAATGTATAATAAACACAGCACACAAATAATTTGGGGAAATGATTTCTTAATAAGTGGTTTGGAGACAATTAAAGAGTCATATGGGTGGAAAAAGTACATCCAGCTCTCATATCAAGTGAATTATGGATCTAAACATACACAACCATAAAAGTACTAGACAAAAGCATGATCGAACTTCTGAATAATCTGGGAGTAAGGAAAACTTTCCCAACCTTGACTCAAAACCCAGTAGCAATAAGGGGAAAGCTGACATATTTGACTACATTTTTTACAAATTTAAAAATAATAATAATAATTTTCATAAGGCAAAAAAACCCGTAAGCAAAGTAAAAACACAAACAATAAACTGGGAAAATTATTTGAAAATTATATCACAGACAAGGGGCTAATACCCTTAATATAAATGGATGATAGCCATCAAAATAGGTTAGACTTTACTGTAGTAACAAACAAGTTGAAACATTTCAGTGGCATAAAACAACATTATTTCTCACTTATGCTATATGCCCATTATTGCTCATCAGGGAGCTCTATAATCGTATTGCCTCAAGGACCCAAACTGATGGAGGCTTCATCTCAATACATGCTTCCACAATGGCAGAGGCGGGGGAAAAAAGGGCATGCCCAACCGTGGGCTGGTTCGTTAAGCACCTATGGAGAATGCACTTTTGTTCTTGTTTTATTGGCCAAAGCAAGTCTCATGGAGACACTGAGTTCTATAGGTGGGAGGATCCATCTTTGTGAGCAGTGATAACAAACCCTACAAAGAGTTTCTAACAATGTAGAAAAAATAAAAAATAAAACTCTATATGAGAAATGACCAATAGATATGTTTACAGTAGGGTTTTTCACCCTTGGCACTATTGACATGTGCAGCCAGATAATGCTCTGCTGTGAGAGTGCTGCCTCATAAATTAAAGGATGTTCAGCAGCATCTCTGGCATCTATCCAGGAGAAGCCAGTAGCACTACTCTTCAGTTGTGACAACCAAAAATGTGTCCAGATATCACCAAATGTCCCCTGGAGGAGAAATCACCTGCAGTTGAGAACCAATGGTTTATAGATAATGAAATGCAAATGACCCTTAAACCTATGGATATCTGCTCAATCTCACCCATAATAAGAGAAATGTAAATCAAAACTACAACATACCATTTACCACTCATAAGATTGGATAAAATCTAAAAGTTGTTCAACGGAATCTCTTTGCAAGGCTATAAAGAAACTCCAAAATAGATTAAATGGGAAAAGGAAGGTATAGAAAAGTGTTTAGAATATGCTACCCTTTATCCAGAAAAGGAGGGACTGCAAATTACATTTTTATTTATTTATGTTTTGGAAAACAATGAAAGAACAAACTAAAAGCTAAAAAAAAATACTTACCTACAGGTGGGGGAAGGAAAGGGGGAAGGGTGAGGGACAGAAGCCAGGTGCACCTGAATGCACCTTGATTTAAGGTTTTAGTTTTGGACATGTAAAAGTTTCACATAATCAAGAAACAAATTTTTTTAAAAAAAAAAAGCAATCCTCCAAATTTAAAAATAAATAAGTGTAACCAAATATTTTTTATAAATATATATATATTTTTTATAAAGTTGATGGCAAAACAACATAGAGAAGAATTATTTCAAATATTTTAAAATACAGTGTTTGTATTATATACATCAATAGTGGAAGATATCCTAAGGACACAAAGAACCACAAAAACACCTTAAACTACATTTAAATGTCTTATTTTTAGTAGTAGTGACAATATTATTTTGAAACCATTTATGTAACTCCAATATTATATATATTACATATAACTCCAATATTACATATAATGGTAAATAAATAATATATTAATGTCATTAGGAATCAAGATTCAGTATAAAAGAGGTGTTCCTATAAAATCGCAGTGACTAAATAAAAACTCTGTAATCTTACATTTGACTATGAAACATCACAATGAATTTGTGATTTACTTTTCTCTTTCTAAAAGACAAATATTTATTAAGTAGCTCTGACGACTGGAAGGGCCTGGGAACAATGACAACTTGTAGTAATGAGCACGCATAACACCCACATCTCTAAACTCCACTTTCTAGTTGGGCAAGTAACATACAAGATGAGCCTGGGAACTTATGCCAGAAACCAAGAAAGCTGTCAGAGACCATAGGATCATGCCATAAGGTCATAGAAACTAACTCGAATGAGTCCACAGACTGAAGAGGGCTCTCACAGAGCAAAGAAATGTTTAGCATCAAAAAAAACCCAACACATCAAATATATTAAAATCCATGAGTTTATCAATACTGGGGGAAAAAAAAACTACAGCAATCACCCCCTTGGTTACCACTGAACTTCAAGGAAACCAACTCATTACTCTGAAATAATAAACTGATAATAAAGGGAAATAACTGTTTATCCTGTCTATTCTGCACAAACTCATTGAGGGCAAACAAAATCATTGATGAGGGAAAGAATTCCAACTCTAACGCAAAAGGAGTAATAGAACTATGCAATCATCATTAATCGCTGTTTAAATCATTGGGTAAAATTTGTTGGGAACTTTTAAAATAGGGGCCAGGCTGAAAACACCTGAACCCACTGATCACATCATTAAGAGTGAGACAACTTGACGTCACATGTTCCCTGATATGATGCAGTAAGAAGTACACAGCATCTCCTATGAAGTAATCTCAAAAAATTTTAACAGGCGCTGACCCCCAGGCCGAGTGGTTGGGTTTGCGCGCTCCACTTGGGCGACCTAGGGTTTCACCAGTTCGGATCCTGGCCGCAGATATGGCACCGCTCGTCAAGCCATGCTGTGGCAGCATCCCATATAGCACAACCAGAAGGACCTACAAATAGAATATACAACTATGTACTGGGGGACTTCGGGGAGAAGAAGAAGAAGAAGGTAAAAAAAAGAAGATTGGCAACAGATGTTAGCTCAGGTGCCAATCTGAAAAAAAAAATTTAACAAATATAATTACGTCTCTAAGTTTAACAACCAAGTCACAGGAAGTATGTGAGATAAAGAAACAAGCTAAATGATACCATGAAGATGCAATCAGCCAAATCCAGAATGAGGGGCATTCGATAGCAGCAAAGACTTGGTTTCTTCAACAAATTAATGGCATTAAGGAAAAAAGAGATGCAGAGGAAGAGAACCTGTTATATATTGAGGAAAACTTGAGACCTATCAACTAAATATAAATATAGGCCTTATTTAAATCTTGCTTCTAATCAACCAACCAGAAAAGACATTTTTAAGAAACTTGGGAAATGTTTTAATGGCCTTAGATTTTAGATTACGTTAAGGAGTCGGTGCTGTTTTTGTTAAATATAGCAACGGTCTTGTGATTATATTTTTAAGCCCTTAACTGTTAGTGATACCTACTGAAGTATTTATAGATAAAATGATATAAAGTCTGAGGTTTGCTCCCAGTTATTGGGGACAAAGGGGAGCAAGTCAAGGGATAGGGGCAGAGATAAAATAAAACTGGCAAATTGCTGACAATTGTTGAAGCTGAGTGATGGATATATAGCAATTCAGTATACTAATTATCTCTACATATATGAATGTTTGAAATGTTCTATAATAAAAGAATTTTTAACACTCTTGGTTGAGTTCAGGTGTGACATCATCAATTATCAACAGCTCTACCAAGAACCTGTCTAAATGATCTTGCCTGATATGTCTAAGAAGCATATATCTCATATACTTGACACACTCACATGATGCTCTGTTCATCTGCCATCCTCCTTACTCACTGAGTATCCCAGTTCTACATTGCTCCCAGGCCAAGGAAATAAAGGATTGAATACAGCCCTAAAAAATAGCAGACAACGTGTGCCAGCTGGTTCCACAAGCTAGTGACGTCATAAAAGCATTTGATTGAGGGCCAGCCTATTTAAGGTAATACTGGGTTTATTTATGTCGTGTGAGAAGTGTGTTTGTGAAGACCCTTAATGCAGATGTTCCAGGACAATGACAATATTTAGATATCAAAGCTGAATGAAAAATGAGACATTCCCAAGATTTATAAACTGGTTTACAACTCCTTTCTGGCACCACTGCTTTCTCTGTGGACCACATCACAGAAGGATCTCATTAGAAACACAATACACAGACAGGATATGTGATGACTTTGCAGTCCTCTGTTGCTTCAGGGCTAGTGGGCTAGATGTGCAAACAATACTATCAAATGATCCCCAGACAAAATCTTAAATCCCTTTATAAAATATTTGGTGTTATTGAAAAAAGAAAATTGCAACACAAAGATCAGCTGTAAGAACACTGTTATGCCATTTTAAATGATAAAAATTAAACCTCTGAAAAAATACTCCTGAGTCATAGAAAGCACACAGATTTTGGAGTCAAGCAAACCTGTGTTCAAATCCTTCTTCCATCACTTTCCCAGGTGTGTATCTCACAGGCAGGCTGTTTAATTTACCTAAGCCTTACTTTCTTCATTAGTCAAGTAGATATGAAAATGCCTATTTAACAAAGATGTCGTAAGGATTAAAGAAAATTTTACACACACACACATACACAAGTGCACAAGTGCTTAGTAAAACACACACTAAGGACTAAATAAACAGTAGCTATTATAGCTGCATGAGTTGGATTGACAAAATGTTCTAGTCATTCAAGATGGAAGGCTCTAAAACTACCCTGTTACAAAACAAGAAAAAAAAGGAATTCAACAAACCGTTTTAAAGAACTTTTCAGATGCATAACAAAACATGCACTTTATGGATCATTTATCAATGCTGAATACATGCCTTCTCTGATGTGGTGGGAACAGATATCTAACTCTTCAAACAAAAGTGAAAATTACATTACTGAAAATGCTATGGTGAAGAGAACAGTGGTCATTGGAAATTTCAGTTCTCTATTTCCTACTACCACTCATGAAATTTCCATCAGTCCATGTGCCACATCACTTTGATTGCTTCTTACTGCTTCCTGCCCAGCCCAGTGAGCAATTCCCATGGCTATGCCCCCCTTCGGTGCTCATTCATTAACTCATCCCTAAAATGCAGTTACCTTTTTCTTTGCATCATAAAAATGCTTGATTGTCCCTTTTTATAGTATAACAGCATATATTTATGAATATGGTCATTTCTAACATGTGATAATTTGGGTTGGCTAACTTTTACCTATTGCCTTGTAAGCTGACCCTTTATAGAACAAACTAATAGTATAAACGTGCCTTCAGTTAGTCGTTCCTTCTTTGGCATTTGCAAAATACTTTGTATAAGTTCGTACTAATGATAACAATAATAGCTAATTATTGAGCATTCATCATGTGCTAACAACTCTACTAAGAGTCTAGAATGCATTAAATAGCATACTCTTAATAGTAATTCTATAAAGAAGATACTGCTATTGTCTCTGTTGTACAGCATGGCAACTGAGGCTTACAAAAAGTTCAATTACTTTCTGGAGCTCACACAGCTAGTACGTGGGGGAATTGGAACGAGAGCTCAGTCAATCAGATTCCAGAACCCTTTCTCTTAACTGTTATTCTTATCATCTATTAGTATTTATGATTCAGTCTTGTAATTACTGCATAAGCTCTGAATATTATTTTTTAAATAATAAAAATATAAGCTGCAAGCCAGGAAAGATCCTGTCTCATTCATCTATGCATCTCCAGTGTTTTAACGTAGATCATGGTACACATATAGACAATCATTCTTTGAGGAATAGATAAATCAAATGATATCACCCCAAAATGTAAAATCTTCTGTAAAGTTGTTAGATTTTGCTTTGTTTTGTTTTTTAACCAAATCTGAAGAATTTAGTATTATCCATTTACCAACAGACTAACATATTTGTTTAAAAAACATTCTGATCTACTAATTAAATGCAAAACCCTGAGAAATTTTCATGGGCAATATTTTAGTAGCCTATTTTGGAAGCCTAGTATTTTTTAGGTACTCCAAAGTCATGAAATGAAGATTTTATTTTTTCCAAAATATTCTTGGTATGTTTTTTATTAATCCATACAGAACTTCTCACTTTACTTTGATCAAATTAGTGAGTTTTATTGTGTTGGCTTTACATTTTTATTCTACCATTTATAGTATATTTAGGCCTTATATTTGTACATCTAGTACATCTATACATATATTAAAATATATGTGAATATCTATACATTCTCTGTGTTTCAATTCAATAAAATTTATTTTGTCAAGAATGTGGAAAGAACTTCTGTATGTAGGTAACTAGTAAATTATTTTTTCATGATAAATATAATCATAGCCACAGAAGTCATTGGAAAAATAACCACCAAATAACTCAGAACTAAAAATCGTTTTATTTGGTTTCTCATCATTATCAAATATCGTCATCAAAAAATATATTTATTGAGTGTCTTCTATGTGTTAGACTCAGTACTAGCAGCCAAAAATGAGGAAAGTCGTCATAACAGAACGTGAACCCTTGTTGTGTGTCCTTGAGTTACTAGCTCAACTGTTTGGTGCAGTTGTCTTTTCATCTGTAGGATAGGATGTTCATTTCTGTCTCTTCATACTTCACAGACAAGTAAGATCTAATAAAAAATGACAAGTTTGTTAAAAGGCTCTGCATAAGTTCAAGGTTTCTTTACCTCTAGACATCATATTAAACTCACATGAAGCAAGCAAGACTAAACAACACAATGAGAGAGGCATAAGACTCAAAATCAAGAAACCAGGTGCTTGAAGTGCTCTGGTGTCTTGCTTGGCTCCTTCCTTGAGGGTCACGTGGTTGAGAAATAGGCTGGATTATGAAAGTCTCAGGGTCAAGGCAAAGGCAAGTCCTGAACACAAGAGAAAAAGTAAGTCTTGATTATTCTAGGGACAGGTACCCAAGAATATGAGTTTCAAATATGTCTGAACTGAGAAGATTCACATGGAGGAAGGATAAACAAGATATGTCTCCTAGTCTACAGTTCTCAACTCCCCAGAGTAGGTTGTTATCAATTCATTTTTTCACCAAAAAGTTATTAAGCACCTAATATGTGTCAGGCACTATGGTAATCATTGGAGATCTAAAAGTGAATTAGACATAATCCTGTCTCTCAAAAACAAAACAAAAAAATCGTAAGATAGGAAAACAAATAGGTATACTAAAATTTAAAATAAAATGTAAAAATTGCTGGGGCTGGCCCCGTGGCCGAGCGGTTAAGTTCGTGCGCTCCGCTGCAGGCCGCCCAGTGTTTCGTTGGTTCGAATCCTGGGCGCGGACATGGCACTGCTCATCAAACCACGCTGAGGCAGCGTCCCACATGCCACAACTAGAAGGACCCACAACGAAGAATATACAACTATGTACCGGGGGGCTTTGGGGAGAAAAAGGAAAAAAATAAAATCTTTAAAAAATGTAAAAATTGCTATGATAAAGGTACACACCAGGAATAACAGGAGACCAGGAATAACAGGAGGCTATAGTAAACCAAATTAGGAGAGGGCAGGGAAAGCTAAATCTAAAAGGACAAGTAGGAGTTTTCTAGATGAAAGATGATGAGAAAGCTTTCCAAGCAAGAGGAATAGGTGTTACCAATCATTGCACCACCTCCATCATCTTAATTTCCCAGTATCCCCTTCTCCAACCAGCATCTCATATGATTTTAATTCACCCCATTCAATACATTACCAACAATGTTTTTACCAATATAAGTCCTCTCCAATCGATTGACTTTTCCACTTTTACATTTTTTCTCACTCTCCTCCTGTTCTCCTTTCCCTCATTATCCAACTTCAATTCCATGACCCATCATTAAATTCACTCTTTGCATACACTCTGAAGTACCTTGCCCCTCTCATAGATTCCTAATTCCACTAAAATCCAAGTTGATGCCTACTCTGTGGGTAACCTGAGAAACGCAGTGTAGCTAGAGAAAAGCAAACCACCATTCAGTGGATCTCACTTTACACTTACTTCTAGTTACCTAACAAGGGCTCTTGATACTGCCCTGCAATTCTCGTTTCCCTAGTCCATTCACTATCCTATTCTTCTAGAAATCTATTTCATACTTGTTTGTTCGAACCACAAATACCTCCTCTGCCTCCTCCCCCCCAGCTCCAGACCTTAGTTCCAATTTCCCTGAGAAAATAGAAGCCATCAGAAGCATAACTTCCACATGTTCCCCTACCACATCTATTACTCCATGTACCTTGCCTTCCTGGCTGTTAGAAATGGTGAACTGCCCATGTCCCTGTGGAGGGCCAGCTCCTCCACTTGTACATGACTCCCATCTGCTCTCACTTAATCAAGGTCATGGCTTCCGCAGTTGCTCCTCATCTTTTCTGTGTCACCAATTTTCCCCTCTACTGGATCAGCAGCATTATTTTCTTCTTTAAACACTTCTTTCTCTTGACCTACAAGACATCACTCTCTCTTGGTTCTTTATCTACTTCAGGGGCTGCTCTTATTCAGTCTCTTTTGCTAGTTTTTCCTTATATCCCAAAACTGTAAATATTGGAGTACTAAGACTTCTGTTCTCTAGCTCTGCTCACTCCTATGTGAGCTGAAGTCTGCAAATTCCATCTATACCTTGTGATCCCCAATCCCAATTTCTCCCCTGAACTCGTGTCTCTTATATGCAACATTGCTACTTGGATGATTAAAGGAACCTCAAATTTGATATGTCCAAAACTGAACTCTTGATTTTCAACCCCAAAATCTACTTCTCGCCAAGTTGTCCCCATTCCAATAAATGGCAACTTCATCTTTCTTCTTGTTCAGGCCAAAAATCTTGGAATGATCCTTAACTCTTCTCATTCTGCATCCACTCTATCAGCAAATCCTGTTGGATAATCTTCTTTTTCTTTTTGTTTTTGTGAGGAAGATTGGCCCTGAACTAACATCTGTTGTCAATCTTTCTTTTTTTCTTTTTTTCTCTCTCCAAAGTCCCAGTACATAGTTGTATATCCTGGTTTCAGGTCATTCCAGTTCCTCTATGTGGGATGCTGCCACAGTATGGCCTGATGGGCGGTGCATATGCTCACACCCAGGATCCGAACCTGCAAACCCAGGGCAGCCTCTGCAGAGCACGCGAACTTAACTGCTGGGCCACAGGCCAGCCCCTGTTGGCACAATCTTAACAGTAAGTGTAGAATATGACCGCTGCTCTTCTCCACTGCTAACATACTAAATTGAATCACCAATGTTTTACCCAGAGACTATTGGCCTCCCAACTGGTATCTCTGCTTCTGCCCTTGCTCATCTTCAGTCTGTTCTCAACAGTGAATGGCAGAGTGATCTTTTTAAAATATGTCAGCTCTTCCTCTTTCCTTTCTCTTTCTTTTCCTTCCTTACCTCCCTTTCCCTGAAAATTAGACCCTAAAGTCATCAGGAGAAGCAGAGAAAGGTAGGCGTCACCCTGGTTGGGGGAGTGGCATTGGCCCAGAGTGGAGTATCATAGCCCTGAGTGGAGTAAGTAGAGTGTCCACGTAGGACGGCTTCCTGTAGTAGGGAGTCAGAGCCTTACTGAGGGGAGAAGGAAGAGGGTGAGAAGGGCTTCCCTAGAGAGGAGTGGCCCTGGATAGGGAATGACAACCCAAGCAGAGTAAAAAGAGGATCAACGTGGAAGAGCAGTACAGTATGGGATGTCAGAGCCCAAACAGGGTGAAGAGGACATCTGTGCAATAGGGTGGTCTGATGTTGTGTGTCCAACAGGGGGGTGTCGTGTGCAAGATGAGGAAGGAGTTCACATAGGTGTGGGGGATGACCAGGCATGAGGCATTAGGCTTTCGAACCCAACCAGGGAGAGGAGGACCTTCACAAGGGAGTGTGGCCAGGCAGTATCAGAGCCCAAGTGAGGTAAGGAGGGTTTCAACACTACCACTACTGTCTGGACACTACAGTATGTCCATACAGGTGAGCCACCAGGTGCAGAGGTCAAGACCCAAGCAGGATGAAGAGGAAGTCTACGCATGGGGGCAGCCTAGCATGGGGAAATAAGAATCTGAACAGAAGAGGGTTCCATGCAGGCAGGCAGCTAGATGTGGGTGTCAAAGCCTAAGCAGGGTGAGGAGAGTGTTCACACAAGAGGGGCAGATGACGTATTGGGGCTCCAGTGTGGTAACAAGAGCATCTGCCCGGGAGGGTTACAAAAGCAGCATTAGGAATCTGGATACCAACAGGGGGATTGGTCAAATAAGTAAATATATTTAGGGTGATAGGAGCAAGTTTTCTCACTCTCAAGTTACAAATATGGAAAGAGAGAAAAATAGAATCCCATTAGAATGAGAATGGAATATTGGTGTGAACTTATGGTTTTCAGCATATTTAGATAGAGAAATAAATATAATTATAAATAGGTATATTTATGGGTGTGTGTGTGGTTGTGTGTATATATATATGTGTGTGTATGTGGCTGAAGTTGTAAAAATTAAAAGATGAAACAATAAGCTGTTTACAAGGACCATATCAAAAACACAAGGGCATAGAAAAGTTGAAAGTAAAATTATCAAAAAAGTTATACCATGCAAAAAGCTAGACTAAAGAAGAAATCAACAGCCAAATTTTGAAGAACTTTATCTGACACACTAAGGACTCTGGATTTAACCACCATGATGAGTTGGGTGGTAAGAGGTGCAATCTAGTTCACGAGCAAAATAGGTTCATGGGTGAGAAATTCAGTCACTGTGCTGACCAGGTAACGTAAAGAGTGCTAACATTGAGATAATAACTGTAAAACTAGTAAAAGGAGTACAACTCTTTCAACCCTAAGATTGGAGTATTTTTTTTTTTGTCTGAAGGAGGCCAGTTGACTGCTCATGCAATCTAGTTCAAGGTGGCATTTGCTTGGTAAATTCACCAAATCCAGAATCTTTTTGTTTCTCAGAAACACTATCCCAACAGTATCCCAGAGTTTATCAGACTTAGGGAAAATTACTCTGACAAAACTCACAAATGCCTGGTTTATAAAACCAACATGCTAATTCATTAATATTTAATGAGAAGAAAGACACTTATGGGTCAGGCTGACCAGCCTATTCTCTCCCTGTACCTACATTAGAAGCCGTACCAGAAGATGATCTAATGAACTGGGAATTTATGTGGCTTTTCTCTGCTCCCTTCTCTCACCCCAGATCCATTTTCTGCCCTCCTTTGCCTTGCACTATGTCCAGAGAGGCTGGCCTCAATGGACTATGTACACCCCCTTATCCTCCTTGCCAGAGGCTTCTGTTTGAGTTCCACCATTGAGAGGCACCAGCAGGAAATTAGAGGGTGGGAAAAGAGAAAAGCTGGGATGTTTCTTCCTTGCTCCCTCCTTGCTTGGTTCCACTTCTCTGGCAGAAATCTCATCTCTCAAGACCACGACTGCCACTGATAATCTCATCATTCGTGCTCCAGCTCCACTCTCACTGGACTCTGGGCCCAGGAACACCATTCCTCCTCCTTGCCCCTTCAATCTGCAGATAAGTAGTAGTTTCTCGTTGTTGCTGGTCTCTGTGGAACACCTCAGGATCCATTGTTAATTCCCTCAACCTGGCCACACTTCTGTAGTTCTCGTCATTGGAATTATCTGGGCTGAATTGTGTTTGCTACAATTTGAATGGGTATACAGTGTTTGCAAAACCAAGAATTTTCATATTCTACTTAGGGTGACCAATCATCTCAATTTGCACAGGACTGACATGGGACTCAGGACTTTCTGTTTTCCAGTCAGGATGAGTTGGTGACCCTAATCCTACTTGACTTAGCCATATCTTCTTACCATACCTATATGGTTGTTTATTTATTTTTTTCTTGAAATTGGTTCATTTTGTTACCTACTAGTTTTAGAAGAAACTTTAAATCACTACCTCAAATGGAAAACTAATATAACTTCCTCTGATTGATTCAAGAAAATATATTATAGAAACAAAAGTGAATGGAAACTAAGCAATAATATTAAATTTAACTGGAAATTGCTACTTGCAAAGGGACCTAAGCCTGAGGACAGTACTCTCTGTGTATAAAGGGAGATTAGTGAGTGTTAGGCATTAAAGACATACTCACTCCAAAATGAAACTTTCTGTTTAATGTATCAGAAAGTCTGGTAGAAAATGGTAAGTAGATTACATTCTCACCATTTGAGTCCATGTTATTTAAGGATGTGCATATATTACCTGTATCATCTTGTTTATCCCCTGTGGTATGTGCGCAATCCTTTGGATTACAATGGTTTAACGGATGGTCAAACACTTCACAAAATCAGGCTTACTACTCTGATGTCCCAATCTCCACGGTAGATATAACCAGCAAACTAACTAGATGTTTACGCCGGCCTGACAGGACCCGCTTTACCCCTGGACCGTGCTGGGATGGACATCATCAACAGCTGCTTCTAACTTTATTTCTATGATTCCAAGTCCTATTTTAATGGACAAATTTTTTCTTTGAATACAATAATCCTTTTATCAAGAAATAGTCAAATCTTTTAAACCAGAGAACGATTTGGTCTCTTCAAAGTAACTTTTTAAATCTCTAATCTGATATAGTATAATACGTTTATTACACATTTTAACTCTCAGAATACAATCTGCATCTTATTTCTTTCCTTTTCATATTTTAAGGAGGTCACTTACTACTATATCCCTGTTCTATCTATAAATACAAAATTCTCTGGCAACTTGTTGGAGCAAGAGTGAGTAAGTATATGAGCAGTGGCCAGGTCTGGTGTCACAGAAGAGGTGACATTAGAGCTCAGGCTATGAAGATTGATCTGCATTCTCTGGATGGAGAGAGGAAGCAAAGTTAAGAAGGAACAGTATATGAAAAGGCATAGAATCAAGAAAAAATAAAATATATTCAGGGATTGAAAGTAGTTAAATACAGTCTGGGAGGAGATGATTTCCATTTAAACAGTGGATTATCAGAGAACACAGCTCCCCATAAATAAGAGAACCCAAAATATATATAGTAGTAATTAATATGGCATGTAAGTAAAAGACATCAGGATTTGACCCCAGTAAAATAACATTATAAGCCTCCATTTGTAAAACGGGAAATAATTAATAATTCTATCTATTGTGTAGAGTTATGAGGATTAAATTAGATAATATCCTTAGACCAGTGGTTTTCAACTGGGGGCAATTTTGCCCACCTTTGGAAATTTAGTAACATCTGGGGATGTTTTTGATTGTCATGACTAGGCGAGGTAGAGAGGCTGCTACTGGCATCTAGCAGGTGAAGTCAGGGATGCTGCTTAATATCCTACAATGGATAGGATCGCCCCCAACAACAAAGGCATGAGCCTTTGGACCAAAACACTAAAGGTGCTGAGGTTGAGAAACACTGACTTAGCCTAATGCGTAACTTATAGTGTGCAGTCAATAAACGTTATCCAGAAGAGGAGGAGGAAGGTAATGAGAAGGAAAAAGTAGGGGGAGAGGGATGATGCTCTACAAAGAAGATGAGTTCTCTGCAGCTGCTTTCTGTTACAGTGAATGCCAAGCCATCATGACCTGCTGTCATCAAGTGCACCCCCTAATCCCAGCCACGAGCTGTCTTGCTACGTGGACAACTGGTCATAGGGTGACTAGATAAGCATTATAGACTGGTGGGCCCTGGAAGAACAGTCGAGCACCTGACCGAAATGAAGTTTTATAAAACAGGGAGAGTGATCAAACCTCCCTGTAATTCTAACACACAGCCACCATCTGCTGTACTGTAAACAGGTATTTCAGGCCTGAGAACAGCAAATGGCAATACCCAGTAACCAAGGTTGGCAGTTCATTCAGTCTACTAGTCTTGAAATAGTGAATCATCGCAACTCACGTCTAGTGGACCAGACACATATGCAAAGGGACCATAGCACACTATTTAAACAGGTCTTGCATATAAAATCTGGGAGGTCAAAAGACTTCTGATGATCCTTCAATGCAAAGGATGGTGTGGCAAGCAAAGAATGGCTGAGGGCAAGAACAGAGAATGCCCCATGAGTATATAGCATCAGCAATAGTGTAGCCTTTTTCAAACTAAGCTTCAGCTAACCACACTTTGGCAGAACAAAATACAGAAGCAATGCTCTGCCAACAGAGGCTTGAGCCACAAACCAAAGAGCAATCTGCATGTATATATGATGTGGAAAGAACTGCTCATCAGATGTTGGTTTTTCTCAGCCACAGCCTTACATGCGGTGGGATCATCTTCAAATTATGAAGGACGGTTTGATTCTTTAACTACCCAGGCATGCAGGGAACTAATGAAGGATAATATCCTATGTTGACAAGTTAATGTCTCAGCAGGGAAGACCAATTAGGAAATGTGTCATTTTGGGTGCTGCCTATACTTCCAGAATCAACTCAGTGTCTTTGTTTGAACTGACATCTTGGCTAAAGGCCGAGGCTCTGGAGTCAGACAGAATTGAGTTTGAATACGAGCTCCACCATTCACTGACTATGCAATCTAGGAAAAGCTACTTAGCTTCTCCAAACACCAATTTCCTCAACGCTAGAATGGGGATGATAATAACGGTTACTTTGCGGAGTTGCAGTGAGGATTAAATGTGATACTTCAGGTAGAATTCCTACCACCACACCCAGCAGAGAGTAACTCTTTGATAAACACCAATTGCCTTGTGGCCATTGGTGTCCATCAAAGAAACCACTTACCTTATTTTCACATCTGATCTCTTATATTTGAGAGCAAAGGACACAGGTTCTGTCAATCATGTTACCTGTAGATAACTATGAATTGGGACACAGGGGTCCACACACACTAAAAAGAGAAGTATGAACAAAAACTGTGACTCATGAACTTGGTCACGATTCTTCCCAGGTGTGGACATGGCCTATCTTCAGTTTTGATATATCTATTCAAGTGTTTGCCGTTCTGCATTCTTTTTCACATCCATATTGTCACCATTTTGAGAAGAAAAAATATATTTCTCTTGAATAATTTCTTCCTCATATTTTTCTTTCTTTGCTATGATACTGGACAACCATGGTAGCAGCCTTCAGATATCAGTCAGCCACAGAAGTTCCACAGGGAGAAGGTTGCTATCAGTAACTGCAATCATTCAAGCTCCAGAACTATAACGAAAAACCAAAACCATCTTTTCCTAAAATTTACAAGAAGCTCAGCTATTCCAAACACCGTATGCTAGGACATAAATGCCTCTACTGAACATTAAGGGACAGTTTGTTCCCTAAGGAAATACTTGGTAAAATATGTCAGTTTCATAGATAGAAGCAGAGTGGCAATAGTTTAGAATACTAGAGTGAGAGAAAGGAAGAAAAGAAGCATGAGCTTAATTAAATTGGTATTTCCCCTTATTGTTTTGTGACTGGGAATATATCAGTCTTCATTAGTAAATGAAACATGATGAAAAACATCATGAAAGTTAACATTTTTGAGGGATTACTATGTGCCAGGCACTGTTCTGAGTCTTTTACACACATTAAATCACAGCAGTGTATGAGATGAAATTATCATTTTGCAAAATGAGGGAAAGAAAGGTTAGAGAGGTAAAATACCACAATTACGTATCTGGTCAGTTGCAGATCTGGGGTTTCAACTCAAGCAGTATGAATCCAGAGCCTTCGCTTTTAACTTCTACACTTTATTTTTTTTTTTTAAGATTTTTTTATTTTTTTCCTTTTTCTCCCCAAAGCCCCCCAGTACATAGTTGTATATTCTTCGTTGTGGGTCCTTCTAGTTGTAGCATGTGGGACGCTGCCTCAGCTTGGTTTGATGAGCAGTGCCATGTCCGTGCCCAGGATTCGAACCAACGAAACACTGGGCCGCCTGCAGCGGAGTGCACAGACTTAACCACTCGGCCACGGGGCCAGCCCCTTAACTCCTACACTTTAATACTCCGAATGAAAGTAAAGAAATATCACCTATCAGAAACCATTAAAAATCTAGATGCAACTCATTTCACAAAATAACATTATGAAATGAAACTATGCTCTCATCATATAACAACTTAAACGGTTTTGCTTCCAGACAAAGATTAATGTTGTATTTTAAGGAGAGTAAGGAGAAGTTTTTAATTCACTAGACTTGGACAGTTAGCCAACAAATCATGCAGAATTTGGAGGTTGTAATGGTCTTAATGGGTATTTTTTTTCTTCCAGTGTTTAACATTTTTACCAGAAAGGAAGATGAGATTTCCTCCAAGTAATTTGACTTAACTACAAAGGACTGTCTTAAATTTTTCTAATTTTTCATTGTCTTATTCTATTTAATTCACAAATTTCCTCGGTTTCTCCTTAAGTGAATAAACCATAAACTCAAGCTTTTTTTCTTATTGGCTCACAAACACCATCTAGCGAAGAAATAGAATAATTACAGAACGGTTCCTACTAGTGATCATTATTTAATCTGTATTAATAAAGCTAGGTTAGCACTATCTTACCATTGTTCTAAAATAAAATGAGATTTGTTAAATGCAAATGTTATGCCTAAGGTTAAAAATATTATGTATTTCAAGTTTTGTTATTGTTTTGGATTTTTAGAAATTGAGAATTGTCTTGCTTTCTATTTCCAACTCCTACTGGCCTTTCTATTATCAATGACTATGGGTCCTCAGACAGCATCTTAAGTGGCACATTCCGCTGTAACAATTTCCCAGGATTGTTTTTGAAATTTAGTTTTCCATATGAGCCCATGCTCTGCTTTCTTCTTCCTACTTTTCATTTATCATGCTAAAATGTTTTTTAAAAAATATTCGCCTAACCATTTCTCAAGGACAATCTCTGCCCTCAAGAAGCTCACCATCCAGTAGATGTGGACTTTAGGGAAATAAAATATTACAGGTGTTATGACAGAGTATAGTATAGAGTAAAATTAATCAATTCTAATCAGAAGGGTCAGATAGAATTGGTTGCTATTTTGCAATTTTGTCAGAGGGCAAGGAGCACATCTTATTTTACAGAAGAGCGCTCTTAGTCAACCTCCACTTAACCAACTCACCACATTAACTGAAGCTCTCCATTATGTCTGTAAAATATATTGACTCATGCCCACTGCACACTGAATGCTTAAGGCCAGAATGCTATTGTAAAATACCAATAAACTTCTGTTCCTACCAGCTGAATTGAAAGCTTAACAAGAGGCAATTGGATCTTGTTCCCAAATATATTTATGCCAGTTTCAGTTGTAGTTACACAATATTAATTACACAATTTAAGTAAATTGTGTAATTTAATCAATCAATCAAATATAAGTTCAAAAATTGGTGTCAAGTTAAGTGGGACTGAGACAACTATAGAATATTGGGGGGAAATCATAAAAATCTAGAATTGTTTTCAAATTATTTGAAGATGTTTTTAGATTTCTTCTCTAATTTTTTTAAAAACCTGGAAATCTTAGGAGTGATATCAGCATCATGACAGAGTGAACTTGCCCAGGGTTCTCTCCCCTCCAACATACAATGAAAAGGGACAACCATACTCCAACAGAGGACATCCTAACACAACGCAAAAATATCAAAGAGACATGCAGCCATACGATGGAGGGCAAAGAGGCTGGAGCACCCCTCAGAGGAGCTGAACAGGGTAAGAGAGAATTTCACTCCCTTTCCTAAAGACTGCGATCTGCAATGGAGGGAGGCTCCAAGAGGGAAGGAACAGGGGAGGGGATATTCGTTCTCAGGAACATCAAGGACCCCCAAGGGCCCATGAAGCCTAGAGAGAAGACCTCTACTGAGACAAGAGCTTTCACAGGGGCGGGGGGAAGGTTGATCTCATCAAATGAACACCCCAGGAGGGCAGATAGTGAGAGAAGAGCAAGAAAGCCCAGAGAACAATCAGGAGAAAGCATCCCTCCCCTCAACAGCCCCACACCTGCTCCACTGCCTGGGATCCCTGCTGAAGGCAGAGGGCTCAGAACACATGGCTCTTGACCCCCACCCAGTGATGATAGGCAGTAACTGTAACCAAATAATATCAGGATGCATAAGATCCAAACCACCTCCTCGAGCAATATCAAAAATTATATCAAATCTCCAGACTAGAGAGAAAATGACAAGTACCCAGAATTCAGTCCTGAGGACAGAGAAATATATAATCTAATGAATGTAATCTAATGACAATGAATTCAAAATAGCTATCATCAAAAAACTCAATGAGGTAAAAGAGAATGTAGAGAAACAAATCAATGAGTTCAGGAGCTACTTCACAAAAGAGATTGAAACTATAAAGAAGAATCAATCAGAAATATTAGAGATGAAAGACACAATGGAAGAGATAAAACAAAATACAGATTCCCTGAATGCTCAAGTGGACATCATAGAGGAGTATATCAGCATAATGGAAGATAGACATGTTGAAATGCTCCAGACAGAGAAGGAGAGAGAACTAAGACTAAAAAGAAATGAAGAAGGTCTCTGAGAAATATCTGGCTGAATTAGGAAATGCAACATAGGAATTATAAGTATTCAAGAAGGAGAAGAGAAGGAGAATGGAGTGGAAAGCATATTCAAAGAAATAATAGCAGAGAACTTCTCAAACCTAGGGAAAGAGAGGGAAATCTGTGTGGAAGAGGCTTCCAGATCTCCTAGATATGTCAATGTAAAAAGACCTACTGCAAGATATATAGTAGTAAAACTGGCAAAAATCAATGACAAAGAAAGAATACTAAGGGCAGCAAGGCAGAAAAAAATAACCTACAAAGGAACCCCTATTAGGCTTTCAGCAGATTTCTCTGCAGAAACCTTACAAGCTAGGAGAGAATGGAATGACATATTACAATCTTTAAAAGACAAAAATTTTCAACAAGAATACTCTATCCAGCAAAAATA
Source organism: Equus przewalskii (assembly GCF_037783145.1). NCBI lineage: Eukaryota > Metazoa > Chordata > Mammalia > Perissodactyla > Equidae > Equus > Equus przewalskii. The sequence continues at coordinate 22,831,573 of NC_091850.1, forward strand.
TCCTCCCGATATGATGGAAAAATAAAAAATTTCCCAGACAAACAAAAGCTAAGGGAGTTTGTAGCCATGAGACCTCCTCTCCCTACAAGAAATCCTCAAGAAGGCCCTCATACCTTAAAAAAAAAAAAAAAAAAGGAGGAGAAAAGGGTCACAAAGCACAGAATAAGGAGATAAATAGGTAGGCAGAATCAGAATAAGATAGCAAATACTCAAGTACAGCAGTAAAGATAAAAGGAAGGAAAACACCAAAAACAAAGGTAATCTTGTCATTATACCCACAAACTCACAACACAGGATGAAAGAAGATGGGAGAAAAACAACTTAGTAGCGGAGGAGGAGAGGGACTGAATGAGTTTAGACTAAGGAAATAAGAGGCCATCAGAAAATGGACTATCTTACACACGAGATTCTGAATACAAAACTCATGGTAACCACTAAATAAAAAAGCAGAACAGAGACACATATAATAAATAAGGAGAAAACAAAGAAACACATCATAAAAAAACTCAATAATAATTCAATGAGTAGACCAAAACACACAAGATGAGCAAGAAAGGAAATGCAGGAGAACCAGAAAACGAGTGATAAAAATGACAGCCTTAAGCCCTCATATATCGATAATCACCCTAAACATAAATGGATTGAATTCTCCAATAAAGAGACACAGAGTGGTGAGATGGATTAAAGAACAAGACCCAACAATATGCTGCCTCCAGGAAACACATCTCAGCTCCAATGACAGAGACAGGCTTAAGTGAAGGGATGGAAGATGATACTCCAAGCTAATGGCAAACAAAAGAAAGCAGGTGTCACAATACTTATATCAGACAAAGTAGACTTCAAGATAAGACAGTTAAAGAGACAAAGAGGGGCAGTATATAATGATCAAAAGGACACTCCATCAAGAAGAAATAACACTTATAAATATCTATGCACCCAACACAGGATCAGCAAAGTTCATAAAGCAACTATTAACAAACCTAAAAGAGATATTAATAATAACACAATAATAGTAGCGGACCTCAACACTCCACCCACATCAATAGATAATCATCCAGACGGAAAATCAACAAGGAAACAGTGGAATTAAATGAAAAGCTAAACCAGTTGCTCTTAATAGACATATATAGCACTCCATCCAAAAACGGCAGAATACACATTCTTCTCAAGTGCACCCAGAGCATTCTCAAGGATAAACCATATGTTGGGGAAAAAGGCAAGACTCAATAAACTGAAGAAAATTGAAATAATAACAAGCATCTTTTCCTATCACAATACTATAAAGCTAGAAATTAATTACAAGAAAAAAGCTGAGAAAGGTACAAAGATGTGGAGACTAAACAACATGCTATTGAACAAGCAAGGGATCGTTGAAGAAATTAAAGGAGAAATCAAAAAATATCTAGAGACAAATGAAAATGATAACATACCATACCAACTTATATGGAATGCAGCAAATCCATATTACAAGGAAATTCATCACAATACAGGCTCACTTTAACAAAAAAGAAAAATCCCAAATAAGCAATCTCAAATTACACCTAATTGAATTAGAAAAAGAAGAACAAACAAAGCCTAGAGTCAGCAGAAGGAGAGAAATAATAAAAATCAGAGCAGAAATAAATTATATTAAAACAAAAAAGGCAGTAGAAAGGATCAATGAAACAAAGAGCTAGTTCTTCGAGAAGATAAATAAAATTGACAAACCTCTAGCCAGACTGACAAAGAGAAAAAGAAAGAAAGCTCAGATAAACAAAATTAAAAATGAAAGAAGAGAAATAACAATGGACACCACAGAAACACAAAGGATTATAAGAGAATACTACAAAAAACCATATGCCAACAAAATGGATAATCTAGAGGAAATGAATAAGTTCTTAGACTCTTACAGCTTCTCAAAGCTGAATCAAGAAGAAACAGATAATCTGAATAGACCAATCACAAGGAAAGAGATTGAAAGAGTAATCAAAAGCATCCCAGCGAATAACACCCCAGGACCAGATGGCTTCCCTGGGGAATTCTACCAAACTTTCAGAGAGGATTTAATACCTATCCTTCTCAAGCTATTCCAAAAAATTAGAGAAGATGGAATGCTTCCTAACACATTCTAGAAGGCCAACATCACTCTGATAACAAAGCCTGACAAGGACAGCACAAAAAAGGAGAACCACAGGCCAATATTGCTGATGAACATAGATGCAAAAATCCTCAAAAAAAATTTGGGGAATCAGAATTCAGCAATACATAAAAAGGATCATACATCCTGATCAACTGGGTTTTCTACCAGGGACACAAGGGTGGTTCAACATCAGCAAATCAATCAACATGATACACCACATCAACAAATTGAGGAATAAAAACCACATGATCATCTCAATAGATGCAGAGAAAGCATTTGACAAGATCCAACAGTGATTTATGATAAAAATTCTTAACAAAATGGGAATAGAAGGAAATTACCTGAACATAATAAAGGCCTGTATGACAAACCGACAGCCAACATCATACTCAATGGGCAAAAGCTGAATGCCATCCCCCTGAGAACAGGATCAAGACAAGGATGCTGACTCTCACCACTCTTACTCAACATAGTACTGAAGGTTTTGGCCAGAGCAATTAGGCAAGAGAAAGGAATCCAAATGGGGAGTGAAGAAGTGAAATTCTCACTGTTTGCAGACAACATGATCTTGTGTATAGAAAACCCCAAAGAATCCATCAGAAAACTAATAGAAATAATTAACAACTAAAGTAAAGTTGCAGGTTACAAAATCAATTACAAAAACCAGTTCCTTTTCTATACTCTAATAACAAACTTACAGAAAGAGAACTCAAGAATACAATTCCATTTACAATCGCAACTAAAAGAATAAAGTACCTAAGAATAAATTTAACCAAGGAGGTGAAGGACTTATACAATGAAAACTATAAAACATTACTGAAAGAAATTGATAACGACATAAAGAGATGGAAAGAGATTCCATGCACATGGATTGGAAGGATAAACATAGTTAAAATGTCCATACTAGCCAAAGCCATCTACAGATTCAATGCAATCCCAATCAGAATCCCAATGACATTCTTCATGGAAATAGAACAAAGAATCCTAAAATTCATATGGGGCAACCAAAGACCCCAAATTGCTAAGGCAATCCTCAGAAAATAGAACAAAGCTGGAGGCATCACAATCCTTGACTTCAAAATGTACTACAAAGCCATAGTGATCAAAACGGCATGGTACTAGTACAAATACAGGCACACAGATCAATGGAACAGAACTGAAAGCCCAGAAATAAAACTGCACATCTACAGACAGCTCATCTTCGACAAAGTTGCCAAGAACATACAATGGAGAAAAGATAGTCTCTTCAATAAATGGCATTGGGAAAACTGGACAGCCACATGCAAAAGAATGAAAGTAGACCATGATCTCACACCACACACAAAAATAAACTCAAAATTGAGCCAAGACTTGAAGATAAGTCCTGAAATCATAAAACTTCTGGAAGATACTATAGGTAGTACACTCTTTGACATCAAACTTAAAAGGATCTTTTCAAATACCATGTCTTCTCAGCAAGGGAAATAAAAGGAAAAATAAACAAGCGGGAGTTCATCAGACTAAAGAGCTTCTGCAAGGCAAAAGAAACTAGGATCAAGGGGCCAGACCGGTGGCACAGTGGTTAAGTCTGCACGTTCCACTTTGGGGGCCCGGGGTTTGCCAGTTCGGATCCTGGGTGTGAACATGGCACCTCTTGGCAAGCCACGCTGAGGTAGGCGTCCCACATATAAAGTAGAGGAAGATTGGCACGGATGTTAGCTCAGGGCCAGTCTTTCTCAGCAAGAAGAGGAGGATTGGCAGCAGATGTTAGCTCAGGGCTAATCTTCCTCAAAAATAAAAAAAAAAAATTAAAAAGAAACTAGGATCAAAACAAAGAGAGAACCCACCAATTGGGAGAAAATATTTGCAAATCATATATCGGACAAGGGGTTAATATCCACAATATATAAGGAACTCACGCAACTGAATGATAAAAAAAAATAAAAACAGCCTAATCGAAAAATGGGCAGAGGATACGAACAGACATTTTTCCAAAGAAGATATACAGATGGCCAATAAATACATGAAAAGATGTTCACCATCACTCATCATCAGGGAAATGCAAATCAAAACTACAATAAGATACCAACTTATGCCCATTAAAATGGCTATAATCACTAAGACTAAAAACAACAAATGTTGGAGAGGGTGTGGAGAAAAGGGAACCCTCGTACAATGCTGGTGGGAATGCAAACCGATGCAACCACTATGGAAAACAGTATGGAGATTCCTCAAAAAAGTAACAATAGAGCTACTATACGACCCGGCTATCCCACTACTGGGTGTCTACCCAAACAACTTGAAACCAACAATCCAAAGCAACATATGTACCCCTATGTTCACTGCAGCACTATTCACAATAGCCAAGACGTGGAAACCATCCAAGTGCCCATCGACTGAAGATTGGATAAAGAAGACATATATATATATATGCTATTCAGCCACAAAAGAAGACAAATTCACCCCATTTACAAGAACATGGAAGGACCTGGAGGAAATTATGCTAAGTGAAACAGGCCAGACTGAGAAAGACAAACACCAGATGATTTCACTCATATGTGGAATATGAAAAAACACATGGACAAAGAAAATAGCTCAGCGGTTACCAGGGGAAGGGTGGGGGGGTGGGCACAAGGGGCGAAGGGAGCACTTATGTGGTGATAGTGAAGACATAATGTACAACTGAAATCTCAGATTGATGTAAACTATTATGAACTCATTAAAAAAAAAAAACCTGGAAATCTTAGCTGATGCTTATGGTGATGTTTTACACAATAAAGACAATGTACAGCATTCCTAGGATCTCAAACTTTAAAAGAAAGTAAACAATAGGGTATAAAAGGATTCATAACAAGAATAATATTAAGAAGTGACACAGAGGTATAAGAATAGTGTTAAAGACAAAAGTACAAAATGAACTCAAGATTGTGGGAAAATAGAACAATAAACTAGGCTCTTTAAATTGTATTTAGAGGAAAATGAGAGCACGAGAAGTGCAAGTCTTTGGACTATGGTAGATGATGCCATAATAACAAGGAGCAGAAAGAAAGTCAGTTTCCTCGAATCCTATTTTCCTTTCTTCCTTGTAGAGTGAACTTTAACTGGAAAAGAGAGGACTTTATAAAGAACCTACTAACTCCTCTAAAATGTGCCCAAATAAGACTTGTACGTGCTATATCCAAGTATAATTCCAGAACATCCCCTGAGATTGCTGAATCTCTTGTCAACCATCTTTGAAGAATCAAGACAAACAGGAGAAATGGCACAAGATTGACAGTGGGCAAATTTATTCTTCACCTTCCAAACATGGTAAGAAGTAGATATTGTAAATGATGTACTGGAAATATGCTTGTCATCCTCAACTACATTCTAGAACAAATTAATAAAATCTCAGACTATGAGCATTTTAAAAATGAACAATGTTGAGTATGAATCATGGTTAGGTCATAGGAAACAAGTCCTACCCAAACTAACTCATTTCTGTTTTTGTAGGTTTATTAGGTTAGTCAGTTTCCTATTTCTGTGTATTTTTAGAAGACATTTGACAAAACTTTGAAAGATACCCTTCTGGACAAAAAGTGAAGAAATGTGAGTTCAAAAGATTTATTGCTGTTTGTACCTAAATTGTCGTGATCAATAGGTCAAACATAGCCCCAGAGAAGATTCTGTAGCACATGTTGTCCAGTTGCATCATAAGCCCTATGAAAAGAGGAAATATTTTTTTCCTCAATGAATTCAATGAGAAAATGGATGTCATACTTGCAAGTCACACAAAGTTAGAAGGAACGGTCAACACTTTGGATGGCAGACTCAGGATCCTGATACTAAACGTCAGAAAATGGGCCCAAATGAGTCGTTTAAAAAAAAAAAATTACAGAATGTAAATGGGAGAGAAATTAATTATCAGCAGCATGTGTAGAAAAAAAGTTAAGGATTTTAGTTAAGTCCACTATGAGAAAAAGAAGTGTCAAAGAGGTAATGTGCTCACAGTCGATATTAATTACAGTAGTTGGTACCCAAGAGAGGAGACATTTTCCACAGTGGCTGGTCAATGGTGTCAAATGTGACCAAGGTAGACAAAAAAGTGAGATTACATTTGGTGATAAGGACGTTGCGTTGACTTTCAAGAGAGTGATTTCCGCTAAATAATTAGTGTTGGCACCAACGATCAAGGTTTTTGCAGAGTGTAGAGAGTGTAAGCAAAAGTAAACTACCCATCTGGGAGCTTGGATTGGTAAAGGAAAGAAAATAACTTTTAAATGCAAAAGATCAACTAATACTGGATTAATGTTAACTTCTCTCATTTTAAAAAACTTTGATAATTTCATGCAGTTTACAGCAAAAAACAAAACTATAATGAAAACTCAAGAGCTCTCTGCTTAGTGTCCTTAGATTATTATCCAGCTTCAGCAATGCTCTGCCTCTAACAATCGATACGTTTTTGTATTTTATTTTACTTTTACATTTATTATATAAATAAGCATATCAGAAAGACTAGTTCTAGAGTAATATAGAGGAACCAGAATATAGCTTAGCAGAATTGTTGGGCTAGTGAAAAGAAGAGAGGAGTCTAAACTGTGAGCAACTGAGACAGAAAGACAATTTTCTTCAAAAACTCCATCAGCTCTACTGTAAGAAGAAAGCTCTGCAGGGAACATGGACCAGCATGGGACAAAGAAGAAGGTCAGAAGATGATCAAGAACCCAGAGAGTAACAAAGAGGAGGACCAGGAATAGAGGCAGGACAGAGATACTGCCCGTATCAGACTAGACCACAGGCTTCATCATTTTCTAGGAAGGAAGGAGTGGTAGTTAACACCAGAACCATGTCGTGCTTTTGTAGTTGAATTGTTTGTAGCCTGTTGTGTGGATGTGTATGATTAGGTACCTAATAAGATCTACAGCTACACCATTAAAAAAGAGAAAAAGAAAGAAAAGGAAAACTCAAGAGCAGCCTGCATTTAAAAAACGAGTAGTTCCTCTCCTAGGAGTGAAGCACACGATCCTTCTCATGGCATCACACCAAAATGACAGATTCTGTGTTTCCAAAAGGTGAAGAAATCTTTTGGAAAAACGGACTCTGCCAAACATATGCATGAAGTTAAGCAAATGTCAAACTGGTACATTAAACTGTACTTCTCTGCTTCTTTGTTTAGCATCCTGAAGAGCTCACAAATTACAAGAAGTTCCCAACTTACCAAGATGTTGTTTTCTAAAAGTGAGTTGGCAAACCAGTTCTATGACAGCACAGTATTGTGGTTCAGAGTGGAGCCAGACGCCCGGGTTCAAATCCTGACTCTACCACCTACATAATTGAACTCTAAGTGGTCACATCTGTACAACGGGTTACCTACTCAAAGGATTGTTCTGTTGTGATTAGTGAGTTATTACATTGAAAGTCTTTAGAATCATCCCTGGTATCGAGTGAGTATTCAATGAATGTTAGCTATTATTGTAATTAGCACGCTTGTAGGAACAGAAACACAGTAAGTATTTCCTAGAACAAGAGGATCATAGGGCTACAGTTATGGCAAAGGCCAGGAGACAGGTCACCAGGCATTTGGTAAATGGCTATACCTCTCCATACGCCCAAGAGGAGACCTCTCTAGGTTACATCTCCAAAGTGTTTAGCAGAGCACACTTAAATTCCAAAAAGCATGCTAAAAAAAAATAAATAAATAAAAATGCTTAAATTTAAAAAGTCAGTGATCAGATGACAATTGGAAATGCTATATATTATACCTTTTACTCTTGAGGAGTGATAGTGCATATTATCAGTCCAGTGATTAAAAAGGAAAAAATACTGTTAGATTTTGTTTAATCCAACATTTCCTAAACTTTTGTGACCGTAGAACTCATCTTTCTCTTACCTGCCGTTAGCATCACATTTCAGGAAATACTTCTCCAGGACAACTACTTCCCAAATATTCTAAACCGAAAAACAAAGAGCAGTTATCCCTAAGGAAATAAAAGTGGAGGCTCCTGACTCACAAACCCCAGAGAATTACAAAAATGCTATTCATAAGTTGAATATTGGTTAAATCATGATTGCTATTCTCACTCAATCCATTCAAAGTCAGAATAGCAATGTTAAAGCAAAACATGAAGGGGGTGGCTCTGTGGTTAAGTTCACGCACTCCACTTCGGTGGCCCAGGTTTTCACCAGTTTGGATCCTGGGCACGGACCTAGCACCGCTCATCAAGCCATGCTGAGGCGGCATCCCACATAGCAGAACCAGAAGTACCTACAACTAGAATATACAGCTATGTACTCGGGGGGGCTTTGGGGAGAAGAAAGAAAAAAGAAAAACAAGATTGGCAGCAAATGTTAGCTCAGGTGCCAATCTTTAAAATAAATAAATAAATAAAGCTCCAACGCATCCTTTTTTCCTGCTCGTCTTAATAAACCCACTACAAATAACTTTTCTGTTTAAGTTAATTATTACAGGCTTTAAAGGAGATAAATCTGAGAACTGCAAAGTGTATTAAAGCATTATAGTTCTTCCTTCATAAATCCAACATTGTTTAATTATAGAAGAAAGGGAATCTTTTAACTATTATTGCATGAAAAAACAGGAATAATATTTATGGCAGCCCAGCAATGTTTTTACAATGCAAGCTAATGCTCATGTTAGCTCTCATTAGTTTTCTTGCTTCTGGGAATGTTTATTTGTGGGTTAGAATTTAAATGGGTAAAGCATCGTAAGGGAGCCCACATTGCTCTAATAAGTCTTAGTTTCAGCATAGCAATCTTAGCTTTAATTTTCCCTCTTGAAACATCTCATAGAGCTTTTAGAATTCCATGTGCCTGCTTTCCTGCCCACACTAGTAATAAAACACCCAGTCCAGGCACAAAAATTTCTAAAGTAAGAGAGTTTAATTGTTCACAATCTCAGTTCATTCATTCATTCATTTAACAAACATGTATCGAGTACGTTCCATGTGTCAGAATATATGCTAAGTATCATGGGCAAAAATAGACAAGATCTCTATCCTCTTGGAGCTTATGGTCCGGGGGCGGGGGGAGGAACAATATAACCACTTACAAAAATTGTTGAATTGAAATTACTCAGAAGGAGAGATATTTGGTTCTATGAGCACCTATAATAGGAGAATTGACTTAATCAGGGGGTTCCAGAACACTTCCCTAAGAAAGTATACATGGAGGCAGGAGCTGAAGGAAAAGCAGTAGTTAACTGCATGACAAAATAGAGGAAGAACCCAGCAGGCAGAAGTAAGCATGTGGGCAAGGGCCTAGCACACAGTCCCTCTCAGTGAGCCGTTTCCTAGGAAAGCAAAGGAACAAACTAACCCTGGCTCAATGGCGAATGACAGAGAATAACATTATGTGTCCTGGGATAGGTGCACGGTCATTCTTGGAGATGGAAATTCTTAGCTTAGGGGGAAAAAATTCATTATTTAAATAACGTTGAAATTTCAAGTATCAGGACAGGCTGATAAAGAAGATATTCTGAGGTAAGCAGGGGTTCCCTGTGTCTCCCCTCTCATGCTACCTAGAAGAAGGGCCATCCATCCTTCCTTGGGAAAAGGGGAAGTAGAGACAATGGAAAGAAATAAGAAGGAATCTAAGGAAGGGGTAAAAAGGGTAAAAAAAATAATAATAATAACTTAGAACTAAGTTATTGCATAGTTTTTTTTTTAAGAAGAAGGAACAGTTGGTTATTAATGCTCTGTCATAGCTTGTCTCAGTCTTCCATTGCTGTGTAACCAACCACCCCTAAACAACAGTTTGTTATGTCTCAGAATTCTGTTTGTTAGGAATTCTGGCAAGGTTCAGCTGGTGCTTCTCCTGCTCCATGGATGTTGCTCATGCAGCTGCCTTCAGCTGGTGAGTCTGAGACAACCCTTAATCTTCCAAGACTCTCCAGGTTGCCTCTCATGATTCAGCCCAAGTTTCTGTATAGCATGGCAACAGGCTCCCAAAACGGAGCTTTCCAAAAGGCCAAGCCCCAAGGCACAAGCACTAATCAAGCTTCCATCTGCATGTCACGTGCTAATGCCTCACTGGTCAAAGCAAGTCACACGGTCAAGTCCAGAGTCAAAGAAAGAATGCTTTACAAATGCAAGAGCAAGTGCTCTTGGAATTACTAAAAATGGTGTCCGTCTTTCTCTCTCTGTGAGCATATACTATCACCAAAGCAACATTAAAAATATTTCGCCTCCTCCTTTTATCGTGTCTGCAAACCTTCTCCACACACACCCCCACTCGCTGCCACAAAGAAAACAAATTTTACAAGTGTTTCAAGTCCCCCGTGGCATTAAAGTGTGCTCTTTGGAAAAAGCAATCATTTATATGAAAGAGTCATTAACCAAATTCATCGTTCAATCCTTTTGTAAAAGGCAATGAAACGTGAGTCCCTCAATTTTGATATTTGTTAGGAAAAATGGTTGAAATTATTAAATGAGACATTTGATCGCCTGTAATTTCAATGACTTATACCATCCCAATTCCTCATCGCTACTAATAAGCACAAATTGGCTACATTAGCATTCATGAGATGTTGTAAGGGAATTGTGCCAGTGAAGTTTCAATCAGGGAAGCAGAAGCACTACGAGTGACAGGGAAGAAGAGATTTACTAGGAATTCAACTTTACACAATTGTAGATGATAGTGAAGAAGTTTATGAAAGGCTATGGGCTCTGTTTCTGGTGATGGGCCTGAAGTGACTATGGGTGAGCAGGCTGACAGCCATCTGTGAAGTGGGCAAGAGCAAGGACAAACTGGAACCTTCGTCTGTCTCTCACACTCAACCACACAGGTGACCTGCAGAAGCTGGTGCCCTTCACCAGGGAGCTGTCCACGTGCCTTGCCCAGAATGTCGAGAACCTGAAAAGAGCGATCCAGTCGAAGCAAAAGCATCTGGGGTCCCAGATGGTGTGCAACGCCAACAAGTGGGCCTGGAGATGAGTCACAGTGTGAACGGAGCTGCAGCAGTACTCAGGACTCTGACCAAGCCTAAAGAATGAAATGGTTGCTGCTTCACTTCGTCTGCCAAATCTCACACAGTTTCTCTGGGGCTAACTTACAATCAGACAAAGAAGGAAATTCTGGGAAATCTACTTCCAGCTTAGCTAAGTTGACATAAAACTACAAAAACTATGCTCATCACCCATCAGAAACAGGGCTGCTTCTTGCCTGATAGACTGATCTTCTGAAATCAACCCAGAAGGCAAAGAAAATCCCAGACCTCAGAAAGAGGTGGAGGCAGTAGGACTACTGAAGTGCTGCTCCCCGGTATTAACTGACTCAATATTTTCCTGGTGGCCTGAGCCTTCTGTCGCACAAAGAACAGAATTCCTGCTTCACTCTTGCTCTGACTAAGATGGGGTAAGTACTGTAAAGAATACTAGGAATATTATTTTTTATTTGACTTTTGCTTGACAGCAGTGTAAGGGAGATTAGTCAGTACCAAAATTGACAAATGACTATTGAAAGGCAGTAAAAAACAAAGTGATTATTCCAAGAGTCATGACCCCAAGACTCCTCCTCACAATAACCCAAAAAATGGTAGTGCCCTAGCACAAGAATGTTATTTATAAAAAAATCAATATTGTGTTACGTATTTGAAGAGAATTACTTCCTTTGAAATGTCTTGATTCGGTGAATTTTCACATGCTTTCTCCTCCATTTAAAACGCCTGTTTCTTCCTTGTCTGACTAACCATCTCTTATTCAACTTCCAGAACCCTTCTCTGCAAAAGCTCCCCAGAAGTCCCTACTCTTACCCCAGGCAACAATAATCATTTTCATCTATGAGCTCCATCCATAACTTGAAAATCATTTAAATTTTGCACTTGCACCAAATTATAATTTTACTGTCTTTATGTGTATCCCATACTACATTGCAAGGGACCATGTCACATGTATCTGCAACCAGGCACAGCACACGAAACACAATAAATACTAACTGGTTGGGCTTGTCATTGCCACTTGATCAGATATTTTATAGATGGGAGACCAAACCAAGTCAATGGTGGGGGAAACAGAATTAAAAACATTTCAAGTACTAGTTTCTAATTTCTCACATCTTCTTATAATCTAGAAAATGTCATTCACTGCTACCATTAGCTCTTTTTATGGCCTCATTTGAATTGTAACTCCTCACTCCACACTCCTTCCAAAAATCTCATGTCAGTGGTCTCTCTGACTCTCTGCCCCTTTAATATCACCTACCTCCATTTGGAAACTAAAAGAATTACTGTAGTTTGGGTTTTACCCAGCTCACAAATGCTCTTTTGGCCTCTCTTTTCCCAGGGGTCTTTTCTCCTCATCTCACAGGAAGTGAATGGCCCCACGTGCTCATCAATGGTCACTTTACTCTTCTCACCCTGTGTCCCACCTTGCCCAGCTCCTCTCCTCCCACAGGCTCATATATCAAGAACATCTATGATGCTAACCTCTACCTTATTGCCCATGTTCTCCCTTGCAGCCTGTTCTAATTTCATGCTCAGGTGATGGCATAAAAATATTTATCATGGCAGTTTTAAACATGTTTATCTTCTTTGTTCCATTTTGCTCAACATCTTTTATTTCTGTGGGGGAAAAAAATATTATTCCGAAGGATCAAAAGCATAAGCTTTTATATATAAAATAGGAACCATGACATTTATTGAAATGACTAAGCACTGGTAATTTGAGGAAAAAAGCTAATGAATTGGCAGAAGATATGGTTCTTGTTGTTCCCTCTGCCACAGAGTAATTCTGAGAAGATTGTGATGCTTTGTGCTCCAATGAAAATTACAATTAACATACACAGAAATCACTATTTGAAAAAATACTTCATCAGGGGCTGGCCCCGTGGCCGAGTGGTTAAGTTCGCGCGCTCCGCTGCAGGCGGCCCAGTGTTTCGTCAGTTCGAATCCTGGGCGGCGACATGGCACTGCTCATCAAACCACGCTGAGGCAGCGTCCCACATACCACAACTAGAAGGACCCACAACGAAGAATATACAACTATGTACCGAGGGGCTTTGGGGAGAAAAAGGAAAAAATTTAAAAAAAATTAAAAAAAGAAAAAAAATAGGGGCTGGCCCCGTGGCCGAGTGGTTAAGCTCGCGCGCTCCGCTGCAGGAGGCCCAGTGTTTCGTTGGTTCCAATCCTGGGTGCGGACATGGCACTGCTCATCAGACCACGCTGAGGCAGCGTCCCACATGCCACAACTAGAAGGACCCACAACGAAATATACAACTATGTACCGGGGGGCTTTGGGGAGAAAAAGGAGAAAAATAAAATCTTTAAAAAAAAAAAAATACTTCATCAGTACTAAAAAATTAGATGGGCTAGAAATGCTAACTTGTATTCTTAAAAGGCAATAATTATCAAAAGAGCTGTGTTTTGACCTTTCTGTCTTTGTTTCAGATGTGCTCCAACTATGAATGAATGTTTCTTTTCAATTTTTGGCTATAGATTTAATATCAAAGCACTTTCGATAAACTAGTAGAAATTAGATGATAGCACATTTTACATTCCTCACAGGGCAATGAGGCAAAAAAAAAAAACCCTTCCCCAAAACAACTCAATGTCTCAAGAAATTTTTTAAAATAACAGATTCCTGAAGCAATTCAGTTAGGCTCAGGAGAATAATTCAACGGCTCTTCCTTAAAATTTCTTTGCTTGAAGCATTTGTATCAATTCTATTTCAAATTATTTAAGTGATAGAGTACCTACTACTTTTTTTGTAGAAATAACATAAATATTCCATTCTCATACAAAAGCTTTAAAAAGTTTCACCCCCAAATATAAACTGTAGTAACAGGAGAAATTGGCCAAAATATGGCACACATATCCTCCATCTTGTGTGCTTCTTCCTTGCCATTCCATATTACTTTAAACATCTTGTAACTTCTTTTTATTTCATTTAGACCAAAGAAGAATTAGAGGATGTCAGTTTGCAAAGATAGTAGTAACCAAGACAGATAGGACCATATACATATCAGGATGAAGACCGAGGAACCAACCCTCTCCAACTTTGATGTTTTGTAATTCACCTTGCTCTCCACATCACTTTGCCTCTGAAGGAAGATGTGTCCCCAGGAGTAGGAGGAAGAGAAGGAAACACCCTGAATTAAGGTCAAGTTTCCACTACCAGGGAAAATGGGAGCTCAAGAGAGGAATTAAGTTCAGTTATAGAAAAATATAGTCATATTTTGGCACATCTGAGTCTGTAGCCAGGGAGATGACAGTTCACAGCAAAAAGCTTTGACTTGAGTGTCAGGTGGGAAGGTGTTGAAGGTCAAAGCAGGCAAGGAGGTGTAGCTGGCATGGTCCTGGAAAGCAAAACCCAGAACGGCAGAGGGTCTGCTGCAAAGCCTTCTTTATTCTGCTACTAAGTAGGAAGCATCCTCAAGATTTAGGCTTTTGTGTATGAGGCAAAAATGGCAGCAGCTGCTTAGAGAGAACGGGTGGAAGGACAAATCATGACTGGATAAGGAGTAATTTTTGTTGAGATATGTAAAAACAGCAGACATTTGTTTCCCCTATGAAATTCACATTTCTCCCTGTCCTTTTGTAAGTGGTTGGCATCTTCTTGCTGAAATTTTGACTGGGTTTTTAAAAACATATTTAAGTAGTTTAGTATGATATGGTTCTTCCCTCTTATGAGTGCCATCCTTTCCTTTAGCTATTTTTGTCTAATATTGACAGAGTGGTTAAGAGGACCTTAACCACTGGGTTAACCCACTGCCCAACCTACTAGGTTAGCCCACTGCCAGATCTAGGTTTAAGTCCCACTGTGTAATTTTCTATTATAGGATGCTCTGAAAACCCACAGGAAGTTGTCTAGCACAAAATGAGTACTCATTAACTAGTAGCTACTGTTACTATTACCCACTCATTGAGCTACTAAAATGAATGAGGGGGAGTCTGTCTATCTGGAATTTTTTTCAAAAAGCTAAGTCAAACTTCCAGATAATGGGTCCTGAACAGAAGTCAACGCAGAACCCACATAAAAATGTGCTCCCCTCTCTCCCTCCGCCATGCACAACAATATATTTATTAAAATACCTTTGTGCTTAGTTTATCAAAAGGTGATACACTCTAAAAATGTAGGCAAGATCAAAAGTAATTCATCATGTAGAAAACAGTAATACCTTTTATGGTGATGCCATTATCCAACTACTCATCCTGGTTCATCACTAAAATTCACCCTTTGGCGCTGTTTACACAGACAGTATTCTGGGTTGAGATGCATTACAGCAAGGACCAAAACCAGTACAGGTATTCAGAAATTCTTACATGTGCAGTATCCCCATAAGATGTTCTGTTACAGTCCTTGAATGTTCTATTGGTCTCACTTACAATCACGATTCTAATCTTTCTAAGACCTGTAATTATACCCAACACTAATGAAGCACTAATACAGTTATTCCCAAGCAGATAGACGGGTGTGGACCTGAAGTATATCTAAGCTTCCATGCCCATATATATCCCAATGGGAAGAAAGATTTGCAAGAACAAAATTTTCCATGAATCAGTAAAGCCCTGAAAGCTTCAAAAGGCCTTTTCTAGGAGTGATTTCTGAAGCACTGTGTTCCTGTAAATTCTGAGAGTAGTGACAAAACATTCTAAAGATAAAGCCACCACATTCTGTTTCCTCCCTGCTGACATAACACAAAGTGGTTATCAAGTGATGCATTCTCCCATTTTTCTGGAGAAGTGTAGATGGGACCTTTCAGTTCTAAACCAGTGATGCTGCTGCCTGTGTGTGTGGTAGAGGACTAAAATCACGAGTTCTGAATAGAACTAACCCAGGCACAAGACCCTGCTCTACTAGTTTAAGCTCTGCACTCTTGTGGAAAGTGGACTCCTTAACAGGGAGAAAGAAAGGGAAAAAAAGACAAGACTGGCTGATAGCAACTCACCGGGTTTTGGAAAATCAGTTCCAAAAGAGGACTGACTGGTTTAGATAAAAGTTCACTGGCTAAATCTATTTCCATAACTTATTGGAGAAGTTTCCAAGTTCTGCTTTTACTATAGTAAGCCTAAACCAAAGTAGGAGGATAGAAAAAAAAGGACCTTATTTCAATTTCTAAATCATCCATTTCCATGGGTTTTTACTATAGCCTACAACAAATCACATGACTGTTGCATTTTTCATCTTCCCAAATACAACGGGAAGGAGGAAGAGAAAAAGTTCCTATTCCATCTTTACAATAGAGGAAAGAGAAGCACCTCTGACACCCTACTCTGAGTTCTCACTTTCCTTTTCATGCCTCTCCATTGTGGGAAGGAACTAGCCAACCTAGTCATCCCATGTGTCACCTGCATACCCCAAATCCACATCCCCTCCTCAAATCTTCTCGAAGTCCATGACAACCACTTCTCCCTGAGATTCTATTGCTGCCACAGGTACTTCTGCCCTGAACTCACAGGCACCTTAGGTGAACTGGTCATTGGTACCCTCTTCATTCCAGTACCTTCATGTCTTTGTTATTCACAATGACCCAAAGTACCCAGCTCTCTAAAGGTCTGGTTTGGTCTATGGATGAAATTTGAAATATCCAGTGGCAAATATGCTGTAGGCAATCTTTCCATTAGTATTATTCTTCACAAATAGGCTTTTGGAAAGCACTGGACAGCAGAGCTCAAGGTTGTAAACTTTGGCAAGAACATGAAGTACAAATATTTTATATAGAACAAGGCAATCATATGCTTTGACAATCAACACAATAGAGATGTAGTATCTCCCTACTACTTAGGGTTCAAGCTTTTAAAGTTCTCCATAGTCATAAACTGACATCTCTCTAGCTATGCAATATGATTTTCCACTCTTCCCCCAAATAAATTATCTACTATGATCTAACCTTTTTTTCCTATCACTATCTTAATCATTACATGTAAGAGTTTCAATTAGTCATTCTAATTACTGTCTTGTCACCTACATCACTATTTTACCAGCATCCAAAAGATTTCCATCCAGAATGACAGTATACGCCGTGTTAAATGTCTATAATCACTTAACCAGTGAAGAAAACAGTTCAATTCCTTAGCCCAATATGTAACTTCTATGAGATAATAAGAACAGCAATCTTGAGTGCTTTGAAATTCAAATTTTACCATTTCTGCTGCTTTATTAAACCAATACTTTAAAAGTTTCACTTGGAAAAGTTTTATTTTTCTCTTTGTTAATTAACGTAATTCTTCCTTCCATTGAGAATCTAAAGATCAGCTAGATAAAGCAAATTGCTGCCACAAGAGTGAAGTTTTGGTTTGGGTTTTTTTTTTTTTTTTTTTTTTACTATTCTGACCCAGTAATATTTGTTGGCAAAGACTCTCAAAAACTGGCAAGAGCTATAAACTAGATATCTGAACTATTCTCCTCTATCTATACAAAAGAGCTGTCCAACTTCCCAGTACTAAAATACTTTAATTCACAAGACTTATGCCTTAAGAGACTAGAAAATTTGCCTCTAAGTCAGATTGACACAGGGGTTATAAGTTATCAATTACACAGAATAAGGCTTTGGGATCACATGAATTGAACTAAACTCTAAAGCTGACTGATATATAATATATCCCATATTTGTGTTGGATGAGAAAACAGCAAAATCTAAAAGTTAGGGTCATGACTTGGATGGAATCAGAAAGGCCAAGGCCAGATTCATTATCAAATACTTTAACTGATAATCCCTGGCTCAGTAAAGGCCTGAAACCTAGTGCATGAAGAAATTAGTCCTCTCTCTCAGTGCTCTCTATTCCAATCCTAGAAAAGAGGATATAGAATGACAAAAAGATTCATATATCAGAAAACTGTCCAAAGTCTGATAGATAGGTAGATATAGACAGATAGAAACATATACATAATGTATAAAAACTTGTACATTTACTGTTATACATTCTTTTGTTTTTCTTAAAGATTGCCCTTGAGGTAAGGTCTGTTGCCAACCTTTTTTTTCTTCTTCTCCCCAAAGCATCCCACCCAGTACATAGTTGTATATTCCAGTTGTAGGTCCTTCTGGCTCTGTTACATGGGACACCACCTCAGCATGGCTTGAGGAGCAGTGCTGGGTCTGCACCCAGGATCCAAATCAGCAAAACCCTGGGCTGCCGGAGTGGAACACATGAACTTAACCACTCGGCCCCGGGACGGGCCCCTACTTATATACATTCTTTACTCAGATGAGTAACTTAAACAAACTCCCAATTTAAGACAAACAAGAGAAAACAAAGGATGGTTAATAAGGTCTAAAAGACAAATCAACATTAGCATTTCACTGCCTAGGTGTAATTCTTTTTCTTTTTTTGGTAACAGACAGTAGGGGTATAATGAATTTTTTTTTTTTTTAAAGATTGGCACCTGGGCTAACAACTGTTGCCTATCTTTTTTTTTTTTTCTGCTTTATCTCCCCAAACTCCCCGCCGTACACAGTTGTATATCTTAGTTGCAGGTCTCTCTAGCTGTGGGATGTGGGACGCTGCCTCAACGTGGCCTAACGAGCAGTGCCATGTCCGCACCCAGGATCTGAACCTTGGGCCGCCACAGCGGAGTGCGCGAACTTAACCACTCGGGCCACGGAGCCGGCCCCTGAATTTTTTTTAAAAAAGTATTTCCAGTTGAACACCAAAAAGATATAGTGAACAATACAAGAATAAAAATAAGTCCTATCTACCAGTTAGTTGTACGACTTAACAGAAAAGGAGGAATAATAAAATAGGATGGATGAAAATTATTTCTGTTCATTTTAAACTTCACCCTAATTAATAATCCAAGACCACCAACCTTTTGGAGTACTAATTTAAGATCCATTAACCAATTGCATTTATCACTTAGGATAAATGAGTCTTTCCTGCTTTAAAACACATGCACATGCACACACACACACAGTTCTTAATCTCAGGGATATCAAAACAGAAATTGAGGGGCTAGCCCAGTGGCTTAGAGGTTAAGTTCACGCACTCCACTTCAGCGGTCCAGGGTTCGCATGTTCCAATCCCAGGTGCCAACCTACACACCTCTCATCAAGCCATGCTGTGGTGACGTCTCCTATATAAAAAATAGAGGAAGGGTGGCACAGATATTAGCTCAGGGACAATTCTTCCTCAAGCAAAAAGAGAAAGATTGGCAACAAATGTTAGCTCAGGGACAATCTTCCTCATCAAAAAAAACAAAAAATAAAAACAAAAACCCAGAAGCTGATTACCAAACCAACAGATATTTTAAATTATAAATTCAGTAATCATGAGCATTACAGCAAAACATTTTGCAACAGTTATTTCTTTTTCTGGTTTAGAGATAATTTTTATGTGTTAAGAATTGTTTCAAGAAACTTAGTACCAAATTAATTATATAGACAGATATTCCAAGTATTCATCACATATTCAAGCTATTATAGAGCTTTTCGTACAGCAGCAAAGTCATGAAGAAAATCTACAGCTTACTGCAAAAAGATATGATCTCTACTGGTGCTTAAACGAAGAGGTAGCTTAAAAAAGCGCCACCATTTCTCTCAAATGTTATCAATTGCATAACACCAAAACACATTCTGATTTGGGGGAAAAAATACTCTGGCAAATAGTTAAGACAGATTAATTTCATCTACTTCATGGTAGGAAATCCTCCCCAGATATCAATAACAGGCAGAACTATTCAATGTTAGCCTTTTGTCACCAGAGAAAATTGCTACATCACTATGCAAACAGGATAAACTCATTTTATTAGTCAAATAGTTGAATTCCATTCAAGTGCACTTAATACAGTACTACACATTATAAACTGATTGAAATTAAAGAGATCTCTGATTGGAAATGGGGTTTAAAAAAATACAACTAATACTGATTTCAAATTGTGTGTTTCATCGGTGTTCTAATGAAACATACAAAGCAAATGATTTAATTGTTTCCAGCATCTCTGAAGATTATCTAGTCCCTTAATGTATTAAAATAGAAGTGAGAAAATACATCTCTGAAACCTAGGCTTGGAAGTACAGTTTGAAAAATTGAAACCAATTTGATATGGTTAATTCAGATTATGGTTAAATGGTAAGAGGACAGCTTAGGAGTTGATGAAAGTTTCAAATCAGTCACATTTGTTGAACAAACATAAATGCAGGTGCCTGTAATGTTTACAGTGTGTCCGATTTTTCAGATCCGTGTGTAATGTAAGTCCTAAAATCCTAAAGACCTAATTTCTTAAAACATTGCTGACTATTGAGGAAGAATTAAAAAAAATATATCCAAATGGATTACATCTAAAATGAGGCTGTTTTTTCTCTTTTTATAAAATACTGCTGGAATTTATAACCCAAAAAATACACACAGAAAGACAATGAGAATTTTCAATCTCTTTTTACAATCGAGGGGTCACTGCTCTTGAAAAATCTCCCTGTATTTGCTTTGCTTTCTTCAGTCTTTCTTTTCTTCCAAGAGCTTTGCTACAGATGCATATCAGCTATATATATTGATACTTTATTCGCCTGTTCCCATAACTGAAGAGGTGGCTTTGTTCGACAACAGTTTGATCTTTAAAATTTACTTCTGGTAGGATTCTCTAATTTTCGCCTGCAGTGCATCGCATGTTTTCTTGGCATCGCCTAGAAGCATGGCCGTGTTAGGTTTGTAGAAGATTGGATTGTCCACTGCAGCATAGCCGACACCCAAGGACCTCTTCATGACAATGACCTAGGAACCAAAGAGGAAATGAGAGAGAGCATTGAACTGACCTGGCTGGGACATGGTAGGCACACAGACACTGCCCCTCCTAACTTTGAACAAAGCACGCACCACAACTAACTCTTTAGTACAGACTTTCAAAATACACAAGGAGGGTTTTCAAACGTTTACACTGTATTAATTTTAATTTTTAAAACGTGCCCATAACTCTTATATCCATTAGAGAAAAAAATCATGTTAACAAAAGGTTTCTCTCTGAGTGATAAGATTACAAGTGATTGTCTTCCCAGTGCTTTTCTCTTAGAGAGACTATGTATAACATTTTCTAGTCAGAAAAAGCAGCATATTTCTCTGAATGGGCTAAAGAGAACAAACTTAGTGCATAAGCTTCCAATACCAACCCTAATAAGACAAATGCAGTTGAGTGGGAAAATGGTATGACTCTTATTCCATCACTTTAAAGTACCTCAGAAGGTTGTAAGACAAGAGTCCAAAGAGCAATCCAGCTTGTCACAAGGACAGAGCTAATAACTAATATTACGCTCCTCCAAGCAAAAGGGAAGAGTAAGTCCATCTCTAATATTGACATGTTATAGACATTTACAATTACATGGATTACGGGTGTTACTCTCTTGTTGAATATCAAGTCAGTCCTTAACGAAATGAAAAGCCTTTCTACGGTCCTCTAGGACACGTAACCTATCCAAAACTGGAAGCAGTGCAAATTTATTCATGCTTCATACAGCATTAGTACAGTAACGCACTCTGCAACCTCTCAAATATTGATGACTGATGCAGTAATTTTTCATATACACATGAACAAGTACGTGTCCTATCTACTCACTCACCACAAATACGAAGTTGCAAAGTCACATATATACAAGAGAGAGAAACAAAATTAAAGGGAAAATGTATATTACGTTCTTAGATGCTTAAAATTCCTATCTATGACTTGAGAGTGGTAAAGAGACATGCCCGCTGCTAGGGCAGAGAAAAATTTACAAGCCTTTGAGATCTTTACAATCTAGCAATCAGCTTCTTCAGAAGTAATGTGCGTGCGCAGGACTTGCTTCCTTATGCCATGGTATTGTTTGGATTTCTAAATCATCTTTCTTCTAGACACTCTATAACAACATACAAATTCCCTTTCAAAAAAATTCAATGAAAAAATGTGCTCGTCTTTGTATAGGAAGGTGATGATACTGACTCACTGTCCCAGAGGAAAGCCATCTGCTTCTCTGTACTCAACCTGGAATTCAGCCAGACTCATTCCAAAAGCTCACAGCTCTTTTTTCAGCTGTGGTTACAGATTTTGTTAATCCATCCACATAATCGCATCTAGTTCTAATCGAGATCAGGGCATTCACTCAGATTCTCTGGTGACCACAGAACAGACAGAAGCAGGATATAGAGAGCTGGCTCATAAATCGACTCTAATTCCTGGGCCTCCTAAACGGCATCGTCATTTCTCAAGTGACTACAGAAAGTTCTGTGTGCATATTTTAAGAGACAGCCGATTATTAGAACGGAACACAAGTCTGAAATTTTACCTGCTTTGACTTCCAGACCTCGAGGACTGGCATGCCTGCAATAATAGAGTTGGGGTCTTCTTGAGCTGCTGAATTAACAGTGTCATTAGCTCCAATTACAAGGACCAAATCAGTGTCTACATAATAAAAGAAAAAAGAGAAAATGTAAAACTCAAAGGGGTCACTTTTACTTCTTTTCAGGCAAACTATAGTGATCTAACTTTACAACAATAACAGAAGCTAATATTTATAGGACACACATTTGTGCCAGGCACTGTACAAAGAGCTTTGTCAGAGAGGGTCAGTAACGTAACCAATGTCACACAACTAAAAAGCAGTACATCTTTTAGCAGTAAGTCTGCATCCAAACCTGAGCATCCTGACTAGAGCCTGCACTATGATGCTTTCTCTCCCCTCAATGGATCTACCTAATCTGATTTTATAATCCTTTAATTATCCCAAAATGATCTCGCCAGTTACATTATCTTACAAGATTTACATTCCATTTTTCAACTTTTAAAATAACCACTTAAGATGCAATTTGATGTCTAAAAGAAAATGGTCTAAGAGTCTGTACTGTATTATAGCTGTGTCCATAATTCCTGGAACTGGCAGGTCTCACACATAATTTAGCAACAGTGAAATCTGAAAGGAGGAACAAAATTAAAATGGCCTAAATTCCTTCTTTAAGGACTATAATATAAACCACCTTAGAACTTTGCCAAAAATACCATGTGAATCTAGACATACACACGATTTCATTATTTTTCTCCAATAAACTTATTTTTTAAGTTTAAAGTGGATATTTGCCAGACAGAACTGGTTTAATTTTAACAAACATGATCTTGGGCCAAATATAATTGGCATTCGACATCTACCCAATCACAGTCATAAAGTACAGCACCTTATCTAGTGAAGTCCTAGTCTTTTAAAGAAAACAGAAAACTATCTTACTGATCATGAATTGGTACAATTGGAAACCAGTAAAATCTCAGACACTGGCAAGAATCAGACACTAAATCATCAGCAGAAGTGATTTTATAAATGAGGAACCTGAGGTTGAGTACCTAGTTCAAGGTCACAGGCAAGTGAGAGTGAGGACTTGGATTCCAGAGCCAGGTCTGTTGAGAGTCTCTGCCATGCGCTCCACTGCTCTGCCTCCCAAGACTTTCACCAGCCTTCAGTTCTCCTCACAGGATCAGAATTACTCATGCTGCTCACAAATCTGTTCCACCTTATTCAGTACTGCCTTGCATTTATTTAATTTTAACTGTGTACCTACTAGAAGCAGGTTAGTATTTATCTGACCAGCAAGTCTTCAGTGATCCCACAATTTATGTCCTAGGACTGGCATTGCTTTATTCACACTAAGAATATTTAAACTTTTCTGTTGCCCCCATCACTTACCTGGGAAATCGTGGTTGATCTCATCCATTTCCAACACAATATCATATGGCACCCCAGCCTCAGCCAGCAGCACATTAAGCTGACCGGGCATCCGGCCTGCAACTGGGTGAATTCCAAACCTAGACATCAAACAAATGAACAGCTGGCCTTAACTTGATGGGCCAAAATGTACAGAGACCCCAATATCACCTCCAAATTTGCACACTTTGTTCTTGGCACCTCTGCTTCTTCTGGTACTATCTGATCTCTACAAGCGGGAATAGAATTAGTCCAGATATGTGGTCAACCTGCAAATATTGAAGTTGGAGATTCTCATCTCATTAGGAGTTCCTAAATAACTCCTCTCAGAAAAATCGGTGTAACTTTAGAACCTGACTCTTCCATATATGTTTTAAGTACAACGAACTTCCAACCTCATTAATAAATAATATCACCTTACATTTAATAAGCATTGTGCTTTCTTATGATACTTTCTGATAAATCTTGAATCTTTGAAAACTTATGGAAGCCAGCCTAGAATTCAACATTTGCCATGAAAAATCAACGTTATTCCATCAAAACCTGACTCCACATTCAACCTGAACCTCTATGTTCAAAGGTGGAAAAATAAAATACTGTCATGTGCCTGAGGTAAAGGCCTACAATCTTTCAGAGAGTGATATGAAGCATTACTCCACATCACACAAAAATTTGATAGTAACATGCTGGAGGGTTTAAAAGACAGAGTAATACACAAATCAGAGATCCACACTTTTATTAAGGCAAAGGAAACTGAAGCAATTTCTTTCAACCACAGCCATAATGGGATCTTTGGAGTCATTTAGTCCATCTTCTTGCCCACTGCATTGATCTCTGTCTCCTCAGCACTGCGCACAGGGCCTGGCACAGAGGAAGAGCTCAATAAAAAGTGAGTGAATGAATGAATCCAGTGAAGAAATGCATTTTATAATATCTCTTGGCAGGGATCCATCAAACCTCAGCTCAAATACCTTCGGCGACCAGAAACTTACTCCTTCCTAAGGTCTATTCCATTACTAGACAATCCCAATAAATTACTTATATATAAAACACACACATATATACATACATAATTATATTAAGCCAAAAGGAACCCCCATCTCATTGCTTTCCAAGGTCTGCAGTCTTGCCATCTGAAGCCATAATGAGTCTACTTCCTCTCTCATATGTGTATTCCTTTCAGCCATCCTAGGATGCTTTCTAAGCAAAACATCCTCAATTCTTTCAACTGTTCAATGACTGACAAGACTTCTGGACCCACCACTGTCCTGGTCACCTGTTCCTACACGGTCAGTGCCCAGCTCAAACCCCAGTCCCCCAAAGTGAATATAATATGCTGGATGGGATCTAGATGCATATGGCACAACAAGAAAATCACATCCTCAGGTCTTCCACTGATGAAACCTAAGTCTGCACAGCCTTGAGAGCTGCCACAATACATTGCTGGCTTATGCAAAACTTACGGGCATTTAAGATGCCCTGTTACTTTCATAGGAACTGCTGCCAAGCCAGGCCTCCCCACTCTTAACACAGGCCCTGTTAGGAACAGGTTAAAGAAGCATAGGAAATGACCCTCCCAAAAAGGAGACCTGAAAAGAGGTAGAAAATGGCCATTTATATTACCTAAATAACCGATAAATGGTTTTCTGCAACTTTAAATGATAATGAAGAGACTGAATTATTGGGGGGCCTGTAATTGGAAAATAAAAAAGGACATCAAGCAATAGGCGTTCTTTTTTACCGAAATCTCCTTTACATAATCTTCCTTCTGGGATCGCTGAATGTTCCTAAATAACCAATTTATGTTTAAGAAAACAGAAACTCAGGGCTCAAAGGAAACAAAACATTATCACCAGGTGGTTGTACAACAGATAATCATTTTATTTCTCTTCTTTTTTTATATTTTCCAGATTTTCTATGAGAATGTACAGTTTTATGGTGGAAAAAATTAACTTCATTTAAAATAAATTAACACTTCATGCTATTATATTGTGGTACAATTTACAAATGATTTATCATATATTATTTCATTCTACCCCTAATCATCTTTAACAATCTCCAACAAGAATTAGAATTTAAAGCAGTTGATTCAAATCCAGTACTTAGTTAAATAAACTGCTTGAGAGTTGTAGTCTTAGATCTAAAAAAACGAAGTAAGAATATAAATAAGAGGGGTTACTGGCATATATTTTGGAATAATAGCTAATACTGACTCTCTAAGTACGCTATGCAATTTGCTCGACTTTTAGTAAATAGTTAAGCTGGGATTCAAACTCTGGTCTTTCTGTCTCAAGAGTCTGAAGTTTTAACTACCATACAATATAGTTAGTATAGTCAAGCAATTTAAGAGGTGTTTTTGCTTAGTTCACAGCTCAGGTTAACTAGTTGTGTCATGTTGAACAAGCTACTTCATGACTCTCTCTGTCTCAGTTTTCCCACAGAATAGTAATCAGCTGTTATTATAAGCCCACATCATGCCAAGGGCTATATAAAACTCTGTGCAGAAGAGGTCTGAGAAATACCTATTTATCTCTGCTTGAAATAAGGAGTTCCAAGAATCCAATTTACAGGGTTCTCTGAGGAAATTGAGAGCCCAGAAAGTTTGAACAATGCTACAAGCTATAAAACAAAACAAACAAAATTTTAAATAAAAAACATTAAATATTTGCATGAACAAATAGGAGAAAAAAATGTCTCTTAGTATGCAAAGTATCTACAACAATGCAAACCATTCACCAGCACCTCTTAAATGCTGGGGAATCAGATTCTGAAAAATTACTAGGGGTGGGAGGTGGAAACAAACCATATAGAATGAATTATTAATAATCTAAGATTCTTTTGTGTGTGTGTGAGGAAGACTGGCCCTGAGCTAATATCTGGTGCCAATGTTCCTCTTTTTGCTTGAGGAAGATTGTCACTGAGCTAACTGCACCAATCTTCCTCTATTTCGTATGTGGGATGCAGCCACAGCATGACTTAGCAAGTGGTGCTAGGTCTGCACCTGGGATCCGAACCTGCAAACCCCAGGCCACAGAAGCAGAGCACGCAAACTTAACCATTACACCACTGGGCCGGCCTCCTAAGATTCTTTTAAAAGGAATTTATGATCTCTTCCCTCTGTGGGCTATCTGAAATTAAGGGCAGCCATCAGTTTACTCCAGACCACAGCCACTCAACCTCACCATCTCATAAGGGTTTAAGTTCTTCAACCATAAATTCTCCTATCATTTTTGGGAATGTAACAGTTCAACACTTGAGTAAAAATTTTAAAATGTTCTCTAAGAACAAGATTACTTTTTCTTTTAAACTAGAAATTTCTATCCTCATGTAATCATCTGTACCACAGCAGAGTTTTCAATCACTCCTAAAAACAAAAGAAATGAGGCAAAATACTGACAACTGATGTTCACACTCTTTGTGCAGTTATATAAGCTATATTCAGCACGACTGCAGCTACTTTCAAACTGTCTCAGGGAAAGCACCTCCAAAATGTTACACACGCTTTGGTTGAAATAGCAACTTTAAAAATTTAATGTTTTTCAGTGGGAAAAAAATGAAACATTTGAAAAAGTAATTTCTCCAGGCACAAAAGTATATGCTCATTAAATGGGAGTTACTATTACTAAGCCTCTAATCTGAACATAAATATTATTTTAATATTTTAATAATAATAGTATAGCATTTTAAGCATGAATATAAAAAACAGACTTAGAAAGAAAACGCATTACGTTAAAATAACCAAAATATACTCCTAAGACTGCTGATTGCCATGAATTTAGGAAAAGAAAAGACATGACGAATGGAAGTTTCAAAGGTGCTTGATTTTGGGAACAAGTATCAGTCTTCGGTTCAGGACTTTTAACCTCTTCTTCTATGAGGGGGATGGCTGAATAATCCCTTAGGTTCATGGGTAAAACAGAAGCAGTAAGAAAAAGATAATAACAGATTCAGAGAAGGTAAAGCTCACTTAAGTGTAAGAAGTAATTCAAATTTTTTAAAAGAGGAAAGATTGAATTGGAATAATCCTTGCACAAAGCAAACAACTACATACAAGAGAGTGACATGGACATGTGGCTTTAAAGGCACACATAACACTAAAGTGTGTAAAAATAAGAAAGTAATTTGAACATCAAAATAAACAAGGATTGTAATAGACTGTAACCCACTGGGGAAAATGGGAATTCATGAGTCAAGATTGATAACAGATTCATAAGTCAATAAGTAAACAAGTAAAACAAATAAATAAAGAAGAAGGGAACACTCTCTCCTACAGTGGTTGACTATTGACTGATAATGTGGGTCATAAAAATCACCATTTTGCAACTATCATAGTAAACATTGGTTCAGATAAAAAATCATCAGCACATGTTCAACTAGGGAGTAGAGTTTGAAGAGGGGGCAAGATATTTGCAAAGTCAAAGTGGTTTGTCCCTGTCCCCTTATGCTTACCTCAACAGAGAAAGGGAAAAAATTTTAAAGACTTTCAGTGCTTTCTCTGAGTGTTACTTTATGAAAGTTGATCAATAATAAGAATGAGTAGTTAGAAATAGTAACCATCCATACACTTTGCTCAATGGACATTTGATTAAGTGGACAGAGTCCATATTTCTCTTTCTCTCCAACTAATAGTTCCTTATAAATACCAAACAGAATAGATTACCAAGATTAACAAACCAAATCTCAGCCAAGAAGAACTTAAATGGGAACTAATTTACTATGTCTTTTAATGCATTGTTTGGTATACATGGGTACTGAGGGAATACTTTAACTCAAAGTTCTTCTAAATATTGTGTGGGAGAACTAAAGGCATGGAGAACGTGCTCTAACAAAGGCAGAGATGCTATAATTAAATTTCAGGGCCCTGCTGTGTCATTATTTTTGAGTAATGATGGAACAAAATAACTTCCAAAGTCAAAAATTTTCATTTGAAAAGGTCATTTCACTTTACAGAGCTCCTTAGTAATATAGCTAATGTACCAAATTACATTATTAATCAGATGATTTTCAGTCCAGTTAATGCCAATTTGTATTTCAACTGTGTCAGTTTCAAGTCAACATTCCAAATTAATGCAGGGTTGTTTTCCCATATTTACAAAAAGGTACTCCTACTTCTATCACTGACTAGACCCAATGATAAAACTAAATTAGTTCAGGGAGCTGCAGCGTGAAAGATTCAGAGGGTAGGTGGATAAGGTTCAAGAGAAGCACACAATACCTAATGACTTAGAAAATAACATACTCTAAGTGAAAAAAGATCAACTGGCTAGAAAAGAGGCAAAACTTGATTTTCAAGATGACCAAATAAAACAGAAGTTGACCAAATAGTCCTCATTTTCATAAAACAGAAGAAAACGGTCTTCAAATGCAAAAGAAAGAATCAGAATTAAATTAAAAAAAAAAAAAGACTTTCTGTTAACAATTTAAAACAAAGGTCTCAGTTAGGGAAAGTCTCAGGCTTCATTTCTGTGGATCAGGGAGAGAGAGGCTCATTAATCTTATGTACTAACCACTGGTTCAGTACAAAATGGACTCAAGGGTATTTCACATACAAATGCTAAGGGAGGCCGGTTGGCAGTGGCCATAATCAAGACAGTTAGGGCAGCTGAGGCAGCCCTTCATCTACGGGAGGAGAGAGAGGATCAAAACCAATGGTCTTAACCACTGGTTTTAGTGACAGCGAGCAGCAGCTTAGGTGGAACTCAGGATTTCCAGAACGACTATAAGACATTGCTCTACCTCAGTCATATAGTACTAATTGCCAGGAATTACTCATCGGTGCTCTTTTGAGATATTAATAGTAAACTTGGACACCAAAAATTTCTCCTACTCTTTCAATCCTCTGCTCACCAATAAGTATTTCCTGTTTCCCCCAGGTCCCTTCCTCTTCCCAAAACCTGATTGGTGGGACTTAAGAAAGACTAAGAGTCACTGTACTACTTGACATTTAAGGTCTGTATTAGTTTCCTATTGCCGCTGTAACAAATTTACTAGTTTAAAACAACACAAACTGATTCTCTTACAGTGCTGAAGGTCAGAAGTCTAAAATCAGTTTCCCTACACTAAAATCAAGGTGTTAGCAGGGCTGCATTTCTTCTAGAGGCTTGAAGGAAAGATCCATTCCTTGCCTTTTCCAGCTTCTGGAGGCTGCCCCCATTCTGTGGCTTGTGGCTTCATCACTCCGACTTCTGCTTCCACTATCACATTTCCTTCTCTGACTCTGACCCTATTTCCTCTCTCTTATAAGGACCCCAGTGATTACACGGGCACACCCAAATAATCCAGGATAACCCCCATCTCAAACTCGTCACCTTAAATCTACAAAGTCCCTTTTGCTGTGTAAGGTAAATCATTCACAGGTTTTGGGGATCAGGAGGTGAATATCTTCAGGGGCCATTATTCAGCCTATCACAAACTCCCTTTCCAGTGCTAAAATTCCATGAACTAGGGCTTCTATTTTAAGTGAATAAACCAATATACACTTTGTTATTTACTTTTGGATTTCAACTTTGTATCCCTTCTGGATTCCAGTCACTTTTTTAAATTTTAATTAATTTATTTGTTTTTAATACTGCCTTTGTTTATCTTTAAATTAATCCATCTGCCTATCATCTTTATGCTTTAACTGAGGTGTCTCGGACCAAATTAGCAATCAAAGACGTCTAAATGTATTCATTATTACTGTAACATTTGATTAGCTGCAGACTGCATAAAGACAATGTTTCCACTGAGCTAGTTATGAAGGGTAAATAATCACAAAGCTAACCAACATGTTATGCTGACTATCTCAAAGGACAGATCACTTTATATCTGTTTGTATAATAATTTATTATACTAAACTTTAATACTCTGTGGTTGGAGAAAAACACATGCAAGGCTATTACAAGAGAATGCCAATGTTTTGAGAGAAATAACAGAACACTAAATTTGTAGAAATATATGTGTGCATGTCGATGAGTCAATGTGAGTTTATAACAATTCTGGCCCATGGAACTGGCTAATCTTCAAAGTATGTATTGCAGTTAATTGTATCAGACGGTTGGCCATGACTGGCAATTTCCAGGAAATTGATGGCCAATGTTCCATCATCACATGAAGAATATCCAGGATTCCAAAACTTTGCAAAGCCTACCAGCCTTTTAGTTCTTCCCTTGAGCCATGGAAATTATCTTTATTCCACACATGCTTAACAAAACAGATCAGCTTTCCCTGCCCACAACAAGATGCAACAGAAGAGAAATTACTACTAAAATGAGATGACAGAAAGATCTTCCACGTTCCCAGAAATCTTTCTTTAATGCACCTCTTCCTTATGAAGCACCACATCATAATAACTGGTTGACATGGCCACGCTCTCCAAATTGGGAGCAACTTGAGTGCAGGAACCATGTCTTATTTATCAGTGCCCACAGTACCTGGCACTCTATTATACAGACTCAAATAAATGGAGGGAAGGAGGGACAGCAGGAAGGAAGGAAAGGGTCTTAAGTAACACAGTGTGTCCAATAAGGTACATTGACTCATAAACTTTCTATGTCTCATTTTAGAGAAAGGATTTAGGCAAGTAGTAAAGAAAAGCACTTAAAAGCTCTAGGGTGCCACTGCCTGAGTTCAAAACATTTGGACGATTTACTTCTGTGCACCTCACTTTCTTCATATATACAATGGGATTGACAATAAAACCTCTTCAGAGGATTATTGTGAGATTTAAGTAAGATAATCCATTAAAGAGTTTTTTATTTGAAATACTTTAGACCAACGCCTGGCACAATAATAATAATGTAATCTGCAATTGTAATGTTCTATTCAAATACATTTTTGTAATATAAATGTTCATCTGTATTTTTCAAATAAATGCACATTTTAATGACCATTTATATAAAAAGAAATACACATTTTTACATTAAAACAAATGTTGGTTTTATGGCAACATTTTCTGAACTGGTTTCCTAATTTTTACCTTAATATCTCAGCAAATACCAGTATAGTCCAATAAAAGCCAGAAATTCTTTGTACTTGCAACTATATCAAAAGACTAGAGAAATTATACAGTCAATATAGACTCAGGTCAATAACTGTGAACACTGGGCTCACTGAGAACTTGGTCATGAGCAATATTAAAATACACATTTATTTGATAGAATCAAATTTCAAAAGGCCACATTTAACTCTTCCACAGACACTATTAGGCAAATAAGTACTGTTTCCTCGACTGACAGATACAACAAATGTCATCATCAAGTCAAGGTAATCTCTTCACTTATTCTGAAGTAAGAAAAATGTCAACACTTGCTATTTTCCTCTCTCAAATACGAAAATGATAAAGTCTTCCATAGAACATTATATGATAAAAGGTAAGCTCTCAGTCACCAATTAAAAAGACCCAGGCATAGTTCAAAAATGTGAAATAATCTACACAAATCAAACAACCTGATCTTCAGAGCCTTTTAAATTAACCAAGAAAGAATACAAATAAATAAGAGTATATACAAGAGCTATTTCAGAATACCACGTGAACTGGGTAAAATTTGGTAAAGGAGCAATTCAAAAAACATTGTATTTTTTTAAGTCTCTTTTATAATACATGATGATATAAATCCCATTCTTACACTTTTTTGAAACTTCACATTAGATTTCAGACACCACATGTTCTGAAGCGGACACAACACTGTGAATTTCCATGACTACAGGCCATGGAGACAATATGTCCTGCCCAGCGTGCATTACAGCAGTTGCTCTTGGACATGTGAGACTATTAAAGAGTATAAAACATTCACCACAGGGATCCTACCACAACTGCACAAATAAACTACATTTTCCTTCTTGCATTATGGAAATATCCAGATTTAGTTCAGCAATAAAACATGAAGAGCCAAATAACCCAACTCAACAAAAGAAACTACAAGGACAACTGGGCCTGTTCTAAAGTAGAGTGTTTTCTCCATTTTGCAGCTTCCTGCTATTATTAATAATGAAAAGGATCTCCAGATTAAAAAAGAAAAAATCACTTTATGACCTTTAACTATTTTGTCACATGTTTTGTGAGTCACTGTGCAAAACCTATTTTCATACTCAAGATGTTCAAAGGATTAATGTCTTTTCTTTTACTGTGTGTAATATTTTAAAATCAAATTGTATACAGGACGATGTACATTGATAGCACTTTGGAATTCTGCCTTACCAACAGCATCATCCCACAACTGTCCTAAATATGTTATTCTAAGCTCCTAGGAGTTTGACTAATTAGGAAAAAGACACAACAAAGGGAAAATAAAAAGAGGCTTAATTTGCTAAAAGCCTACTTATTCTTCCTGTTTTTAACCATGAGTATTTATAAATCAATAAAATCTTAAGAGTTATAATAGAAATAAAGATTCTCCAATCCAACCACTTCCCAAGGCAGGAATCCTTTATTTAGAATTACACCAAAAATGTGTATACAGTGTTCTGTCACAAAGCAGGCTGGGAGTTCGACTGTAGCTACAAGAGAGAGTCCGTTGTGTGGACTACACGTTAAGCACCCTTGTATTTTATGCTTGCAGGTGGCAATGCTCCATTCTGAGAACAGTTCGTGGAGGTGATAAAAGGTTTGTTACTATATTCAATATCTTTTTTTTAATTTAATTGTGTGTTTCACCTGTGAAAAATATGATGGGAGAACTGAAAAGGCAGGTTTCTTTGGTTTATCACATTCTGATCAGAACTTCTGGTTGACAGCTTCAGGTCACTTATTAAAAGTACACGAAAAAGTTATTTTTTAAAAAAAGTAATTTTAGTAAATGCAGTTTGGAATAAAACTTAATAAAACATGAAGTAAGCAGGATAAATATTACACAAATCATTCTTGCTGGTGAAAAGGCTGACATCAGCTGGGTGGAGTTAGCCTATCCGTCTGAAGAGAAACACATAATGAAATAGGGAAAATCTTCCTGACAAGGCAGTTGCTGTCCACAAAACCTGATTAATGCAAAAGGTTGTGGAATCAACTTTATGGCAAGGCTTCTTGGGCAAAAGGAAAGACACTCAGCTTCCTAAAAGTGTGAAAGTCCTTCTTAGAAGCAGTGGTTCAAACTGATTCATACAATTCCAAAAAAAAATTTTTAAATGTTCATTTAATTTCCTGGAACTTTCCAACAGCCAGAATTAGAGAACATTATGTACCTTTCTTTCTTTTTTTGAAGGCAAATAAGGGCTAAACTGCTACTCCAATCTGAAATCTGGTGTTCGTCCATGGCCTTCCCGTCTTGAGGAAAAAAATTATGAACGTTAAAGAGTTTACGAAAATGTCTTAGGGGCACGATATTTCTGGTACAGAATAATAGAACCTGTTCCATGACTGTGAATGAGGACATGTTTGACAGAAGGCTGCAGTCACATTTTCCATCTGTACATGTGGCCTGTGACACTGAGGCCACCCAAAGAATGAGAAGTCATCTAAAGAGAATCAAGTCAGACAATGTAGAGCAAACATCAATGCAGTCCTCTGCAGAACCACGTCACAACACTACCTCTTCCACTCCAAGAAAATTATTACAGATTGTGCCCAAATATGGCTTTTCCATCACTGAACCAAATCTAGCTACCATGCCCAGAATAGAAACTGTATGATTACTGACACGGTTTTTATTTCAGTATAACCAACAAGACTATGAAGAATAATATCAGAGGAAAAAGAAATTCTATTTGCCACTAATGTTCTAGAATATTATATTCTGACATATTGCAGAGATTTAGTAAAAATTATACATAATTTCATCTTTCTGTCTGAATGACTTTAAATATATTGTTGAATAGCTCTTGGAATGCAATGGCTAGTGAGCACCATAAAATGGAAATTATAAGCAAGATACTGAAGAATTCGAACATGAAATGAGAAGAGGGCTTTTATTTACTTATACTCTGCCACAGTTACATGAACCTCGTTGAAGAAAATCAGCTAAAAGAGTTTATTATGATCTATACAAGAACTAGAAGCCAAAAATCACCCTGATGGTCTGAGGCACCGGTTTCATCAATACTGAGAGTTTCTCCCTCTGAACATTGGAATGCCCGTGACAAGAGTTTACAAAGAATGAGTCCTAGAATGGTATGGCTGGAAGAGGCTTTACAAAGCACCTAAATCACAGGCTTTTCACATAGTCTTCAGTTCTTTCGGCCACACCAATATGCTGCGGATAGTATAAAGCTAAAGGTAGTCTGGTCAACAGGCAGAATCTGGGAGGAAGATGGCCATTTTCTAGGAGCACAACAGACACCTTTGATCTTAGGGGTTACTAGCAATTCTACACAACAGGTTGAACGTAGATGTGTGTGTATGTGAATGCACATACTTTCTTTGGTTTTCCTCTCTTCTACCAAAAGTTTCACTCATTTGACCAATTACACAAATAAGTCCCATTCACATCCACCCTCCTGCCACCATGTTTTTCAAGAAGGCAGGTACATGCAAAGTGCAAAGAAACATATCATATTATTTCAGAAAACCAGAAGCACTGGCTACTCATCACCAAATAGTGCCATCTGTAACTCTGAAATTCTGATACAATAACCTACATTATAACTGTTATTCCTCATTTCAGACAGCATCTGAATTGAAGACACATTCGGGATATAAGTGTCTCCAATTTAGAATATCTTGAAATCGACTGAGTAACCTCCCAGTGAATGTAAATTCCACAGGGTCAGGAATTTTTATCTGCTGTATTCGCTGATGTATTCTCAGGACTTAGAACAGTGCCTGGAACAAAGTACTATATAATTATTTGTTCAGTGAATGATCACTGACATGAATAGTCAGGTCTAAAAAGAAAGTACTGGGGGCCAGCCCCATGGCTGAATGGTTGAAGTGCCATGCACTCCACTTCGGTGGCCCAGCGTTCGCTGGTTCAGATCCCGGGTACGGACATGCTTCACTTATCAGCCATGCTGTAGAGGCATTCCATATACAAAGTAGAGGAAGACTGGCACAGATGTTAGCTCAGGGCTAATCTTCCTCAAGCCAAACAAAAAAAGAGGAAGATGGGCAACGGATGTTAACTTGGCAAATCTTTCTCACCAAAAAAAAAAACAAAAAGAAAGTATCACAAAGATGGCATGAAATTGCTAACTACTGTCTATTTCTTTACTCAAATACTATACTGGATCTTTTATTTGGGCTAATTTCTATTCTCTTCAGAAGCATTCCCTTTATTACTTTACAAATTACATGTCCTAACTCCTCCCGCATTCGAAAACATAACAAATCCAAGAAGGCTGAACTCTGTTTATTTGAAATACATTTAATCCATGAAAAACAGGAAAATACAGTTAGATCGACAAAATGTTTCAGCTTCAAGCATCTTCAAAGAATGGATTTCTGAGCAAAAATAACATATATTTAAACACAAAGCCATGTCACACAAGACTGTAAAACACTATTAAACTGTAAATACCATTGGCAGCTAGATGTGTTTAAACAGAGGATAAAAAAATTTTAAACATTTGTTTTTTAATACCTGCAAAAAATGTCATGTTATGAGCAGTATAAAAAGTTTAAAATGTTCCCTGGATAGTTAACTTCTCCACTCCTTTGCAACTCTACTCTACTTTTACTCTATTTTTCTTGGCATACTATCCCATTAAATGAAATTCATTCATTGATTCATTTGTTTATAGATTTATTTTCTTTATAATGATAAACTTTTAAGAGTGGGAACTGGGCTTATCCTTGTATTCTCAGTACCTAGTAATAAAATTCTATCAATAAATTATTAATAGAAAGATATAGTTGAACAGTAACATGAAAGCAATATATAACATCAGTTAATCAAAGAAGTTGAAAGGTGGTTTCATAAATTCAAAAGACAGCATGATAATCCAAGCAATAATGCTTTATAAAAAGAAAATCAAGCAAAAAGGAAAAAATTACACCTCTTTGGAAGAATTATTCATTGGGAACACTATCTCTGCTTTATAATGAAAAGCCTATCATATCAATCCAAATATTGGGAAATAAAGAGAAAAAAAAGTCTATAGTCTTGTATCATAAGATTTTTGTAATAAAATGCTTTTAGAGATCAAGAATAAATTAGGTAAGCTACAGATGCAGTCTGGGCAACTGGGAAGCAACAATCCAGCCACTATAGAAAATCTAAGTCAGTGAACTTTCATGACATTCTGATATAAGCTCTTGTCATGAAATGTCATGTGCTTCATTATATCATCTCAGCGCTCTGTGAGCATGTTATGACTATGGCCAAAGTAAAGGAAAACAAGACTGTCTCTAAATCAATCATGGCCATGAAGCCAGACAGACTGTATGACAGATGCAATTTTTCTTGGCACCACTTGGGCATAACTAATTGATGACAATCGTATGTCCACACTGGCACACATCCACAGGGGATGTGCGCGAATATGTCACCACATCTGGATACTAGGCATGCTGAGGTCCTGAGGCACAAAGATCTACTAAAACCAGAGGCCCAGCAGCTGTGCTCAATGAACACTGTGGGAGCTCCACAGAGTGATGAAAGGACTCAATTACCACGAACTGTAAATACAGATTTATTTCATTAAAATACGAGGTAACCGCTGCAGTCATCTCTTGTTCAAACAGACATTTGTCTCTTTAAAAAAAGGTAGCATCATGTATATACATATTCCTAACTTCATAAAGAAAATTTGCATTTCTCCTATGAAAAGATGATGACATACATAAAGCAAAATCAAGTTTCTATGATTCCCTTTAAATTAAGAAAAAAAATCCCCACACAGAAGCTAGTAAGGAAAAATATGATAATCTACTGTCATCATGTTAAAAGAATAGTTGTCTTCCATTTAATGCAAATGTGAGATTTACAAAACTTTTTTCAAAGTCCATGTTGAAAGTTCAACATACTATAGTAAAAAAACCCAAAAAACTGTAATATATTAACATATAATTTCATCTTTAATACGAAATAATCAATATAAATGGCTAACTTTTCCTAACTCACAAATAGAGAAATCAGACTGAACAATAATTTTATTCTGATCCTGCATAATAAATTAGTAATAAATTAGTAATAAATTATTTAAAGAAACTATGACAATCATGTGAAACAATCAAAAGCTTTCTCATGAAAAGTCTGCTGTTTTCAATTCACAAAATTACTTCAATAAAAAATTATAACTAAGAAACTATTCATATATGTTTAATTAAACACCTCCCATAAATCTTTAGTGAAATAATTACTTTTCCCATGCAGTGTGACAGAAATCATTCTAAAACAGCAGTTTATATTATGACCTCATGGTAAAACAGCAGTTTATATCATGACCTCATGGATAAAATTCAAATTTTAATCAGGTCGGAAACGAAAATTTCATTTGTCTTATCCTTTTTCTTTTCAGATCATTTTTTTCCAACTCTCTCCTTCCTTTCCTTTCACATCCTGCCTTCTGTCAAGCTGCCCAACAGTCTCAATGATGCTCTCCAACTTCGCATCCACCTAACACTGGACTGATTTTCCAAGATGTCTGGTTAACCTAGGCTGATCAATGACAATAAGAGAGGTATGTCAACTTAATCATTCCCTTCCCTAAGGAGAACTGAGACATGAAAGCCATTTCCCTCTATTTTATTATGATTGCCACTCATCTCTTAAACATTTATGTGGTGATAGAAGGCATTACTAATACATTAGACTTTTTCACATGTGGATTGAATAAAGAAAAACAATTTCTTTTTAGGAAAATCATAAAAGATTCTTTAAAACATCCTTTCCACTTGTAAGTCTGCAAACGCTTTATGCGACAAGACTACATCTAAAAGGGAAGCACACTTTAATATCCTCCATGAAAAGAGGGGTGAGTTACTAAAACGAGACTTCTTATGTGAAAATTTAAAAAGTCAATGACTTTTCTCATCTTCTATCTTCAATTCCTCTAAGATTATATATACAGAAGGTGGAAACCATCTACATCACAGAAATGCTGGTCCTACCAGAAAATAGTATTTTGACTATGCATTTCAACACCACAGACTAACTATAGATGGCAGGAAGGCAGACAGTAGGAGAAGGAGTGAGAGAAGGAAGGAAGGGTGGGAAGAAAGGAAGAAATAAAATGCAGTTGACACTAACACATTTTAGATAACCCTCTGATTTCATCATCCAAGGCTCCTTTACCACTACTAACAGCTAGGACATTAAAGCTGAAGATGAAGATTCTGCATCCAGTCTCGCAGATCCTCTGACTAGCTCTAGGCACACTGTCTGGCTTCCTTTCTTATCATCTGCCCCCCAACAAAAGTGTAAGATTGACATCTAAAAGGAATTTTTATGAATAGACATTACAACATACATTACCATCCTGGTGAACAAACTAATTTTACTTAATAATGGAGTTCTCTCTCTCTCTGACTTATGGTACCACATCAAAGAAACCACTGGTGACCCAGCTTCCACACCAAACAGGCCGCAGTTCTCTTCCCCAGGATGACCCCAGACAGTCCTTCACTGAGTCCCAACAGCAGAGCTCCAGAAAAGGGATCCAGAGGTGCGCAGGACAGATGCAAAGTACTGCAAGGGTTCATCATCCACTGGCTCCACTTTTACATCCCTCAAACCCTTTATCCAAGGTCATGGGGAAAAATCTAGACATACAGAGCCCTCAACTTTGCCATTCTGCTTAACATCCGCCCAAGAGCAGAGTCCAGCCCCGCCACGGCAAGTGTGAGGAACAGCTGCTGCTCTAATTCATATTTCAGAAAGCGTATGGCTTCAGACAAAGAAAACCTTCAGCAGTCTTTTCCACCCTGACAGTGTGACAGCTAAACCAGTCAAACCTTAACCAGGCCACAGGTTCACCACAGAGACTCATTCTTCAAAGACCTCTCATTTGAGATGTTTTTCTTTAGTGTGAACAATAGAAACCAAAAAGACACAACTTGATATGGTTCAAATGCTTTGCTTGACCTCCTTCCCCAAATCAAACCAGAGAAAGAGGACTTCTGTGTTTCCCCATTAATAAACATCCTGGAATTTAGTATAATAAAATTTCCCTTTCTAAAATGAGCCTATATTCAGGTTTGATGCTATTACATAGAGACAGCAAAAACTAGGTAGTAGGACCAAGGCTAGAAGAGAGTTTTGACAACTTAGTTTCTTTACCTAGTATTATATATGTAAAACTGCACTTTAAGAAATAATCATCCAAAGGAGCCAACCCTGTGGCCAAGTGGTTAAAGTTCCACGCGTTCCATTTCAGTGGCCCAGGGTTCGTGGGTTTGGCTCCCAGGTACAGACCTACACACTGCTCATCAGCCATACTGTGGAGGTATCCCACATACAAAGCAGAGGAAGATTGGCACAGATGTTAGCTCAGGGAAAATCTTCCTCACAAAAAAAAAAAAAGAAAGAAAGAAATAGACATCTAAAAAAAGTCATCTCTTCTCCTTTTCTCTCACCCACACACTACAGGTCACTCACAGCAAGCACTCACCTGACTTTTTTGCCCTGTTCCGAGAGCATCTTTACCAAATCAGCGATGGGGTACTGAGCCTTGGCTGCACAGAGACCGTAGCCTATGAGGAACATTAAGAACACAGAAGAATGTGGTTTTTATTTCAAAATTTTATGAATTATAATTTCTTTCTTTGACTGAAGCATATTTTTATGCCAAAAAGAGCAATCATTTAATAGGACTAGAAGTGAAAGCAAACTTACAGACTTTTTAAAATCTTGGCCTAAATTTCAAGTTCAAAATCTAATGTTCCCTCCTCCACCTTCTGCAGTAGCTCACACTGCTGGGGCCCCTCCCAACACACCACACACGTGCTTGCGTGCGCCCGCACTCTCGCACTCTCTGTCTCTCGCGTAAATGTTTTCAAACTGTCTTCCCACTTGGCCTTGGTAACACTGCAGTCCTCTGATTCCCTCCTAACTTTGTTGCTATTCTTGCTTGATTTCCTAGAATAGAGCTTCTCCTTCTCTTCGCCCCCTGGGATTTAACTTTGCCCCTCACACTCTCCCTGGAAAATGCTTCAACAGCCACCCGATGACTCCCGATCTGTCTCCACACTCGGCCTGTCATTTGAGCTTCAGCACAGCATTGTCCATCATCCCATCTCCACCTCAAACTTAAAGTCTCCAAAAAAGAACTTGAAATTTTCCCCCTTTGCCAAAAAAATCACACATTTCCGATGTTATTACAGGTATGACCAAAGACTTCAGTCATCTTCCTTCTCCTTTAACCCTGACATTCTGTCCATTCTCCTTGTATAATAATCTCACATCTTCCCCACTTTTCTACCCCCGATTTTCCCAAATACCAAGTCTCTGCTCAAGCTATTCCCTCTGCCTTCCCCCACCCCCAACACCATCCATCCCCTAAGGCCCGAAACAAATCCTCACTTCCTGACAATCCTTCTTAGATTCCCCATGGTAGAAAAATTATCTACCCAGTCCAATTTAGCCCTTATCACAACCCACTTCGCATTATTTATAGGTCTGACTTCTTCACTAGATGGAATATGCCTAAAGGGAAAAGAGTGT
Source organism: Equus przewalskii (assembly GCF_037783145.1). NCBI lineage: Eukaryota > Metazoa > Chordata > Mammalia > Perissodactyla > Equidae > Equus > Equus przewalskii. Next base: position 22,872,763 of record NC_091850.1, read on the forward strand.
GTCCTTTACATCCTTGTACCTTTACACTCCAGCATAGTGTTTCTCAACAAGTAACACCAATACCACTTTGGCTGGGATAATTCAATATGCAGGAATGTCCCCTGCATTACAGCATATTTCGTTTCTCTGCTCCCACACACTAGCTGACAATAGCAGCCCCATCTTTGAGACAACCAAAAACCCAAACCCATGTGTCTCAAATGCCTCTAGAAAATGATATTATGCTCAGTGGAGAGGGCTTCCACCTGAGCATTCAATTCTGCTGATGTTTGTTATTTACATCTTAGTATAAAATCAACCAGCAAACTACCCAAGGTCTAATCAATAGCTTTTCTTTAGACAAAATTCCTATGATAAGTATGATAGTTAAAATCTTACTTCGAAACTAGTGTATTGCCTGTAATATCACAGCATTCAGTGATAAGAGTAAAGAAGAACTGGGCCACACCTTGGAAAATTAGGAAAGTCAGTCCTGGAGATATTAAATGACTTGGTCAACATCATGCTAATTGTCAGAGGCAAAATTATGATCAAAATTGAGGTGCTGTGACGCCCAAACCAAGTGCTTTCTACTAGGCCATGTTACCTCATCTTGTTGGAAACCACATAATTCTCAATAATTTTTTAAATATTTACTTTTGAAAAGGAAGAGATGAACATTTACCAAGTCTAATGAGTGAGCTGGACACTTTCATATACTACATCTACTTTAATCCTGACGATAGGCCCAAACTTTATCAATGAGAAAAAAATAACCCAGACTCAAAGATGATTCGAACATTTGTATAGAATCACTGAAAGACATGGCTAGAACCCACTACATCGAATTGTAGAATCTCTACATGATCCCCAAAATGTTAACCTAAGCCAAGAATTCTCAATATTTTCCACTTAGTCATCATAGGGTTGTTTGTAAGTTTCCATTATGTTTTTAAAAATGAAGACATTCCAATTCGATTTTTTCCCACTATAAGAAATTGTTTTCACATAATCAATTACAACAGCTATGATCGGTTGTTTGCCTTTTTTGGTTTTTTACCTGGAGTAATAATAATGCTATTAGCTTCTCGAATCATGTCAATTGCATTGTCAAGGTTGATCTCCGTGTGTGTGCCAGAAATTTCCATGGGTTTTCCACCAGCTGTTGAAGTGGTACCGTAGCCTCCAAGAATCACATTAGCCAGGGAGCGATTCATCGCCTGGAGAGCAAAATGATCAGCTCTAAGAGTCTAACCCACGTAACTTTTTGAAAATGGTATGCATCTTGTGAATAGGATATTCAGAATCATTTAAAGAAGTTTATTTGATCATCTAAAACATTTTAACCAAATAAATTTGATCCAGCTTCTGAAAATTATTTCAAAAATATAAACAATAAGAAGACATCTGGGAAATCACATCTATTTTTTTTCTATAAAATCCACTACACACTGAGGTGTTTTCAGGAAAAGTAAATCTTCTTAAAAAACGTAATGGAAAACTACCAGTGACATTAAGAAACCAATGAAAAATTCAGATCGAGTTAGTATTGTCTGTGTACTGGTTAAGGAAGTTCTACCGTGATATTTACATGTATTTCACCAGAATAAAAGAGAATGACAGCTGTAAGAAATTTTACAAGGTGACTCTACAGATCTCTCAGGTGAATTCAGCCACCAGCTCCAAGCTGTCAAGGCAATAGGGAGGAATCAAAGGATAGGGACCCATATCCTTTATTTTATAATCAATGACAGGTCCACGGAGCTAGAATAGAAGTGACTGGATTCATCATTAGTCTCCTAAAATGTTTCACTTCCAAAAAGGTAGATGAGTAAGTTTATATACTGTTTCATTAAAATTTACATTCATCCTATAAATGAGAAAAATAATCCCAGGAAAGAATAAGAGGAAGGCACTTCTCATTGCATGCTCATTTACAATCATCCAACAATGTGCCAAACAAACGCCAAAACTGAAATATGTGACAAGAACTAATCTGGTTTTGAAAACAGTTCATTTATCAAAAAAAATTATTAAATCTTTTCCTTTTCGTTTTTTTTTGTGGTGAGGAAGACTGGCCCCAAGCTACCATCTGTGCCAATCTTCCTCTATTTTGTATGTGGGATGCCACTACAGCATTGCTTGATGAGTGAATGCAGGTCTACGCCCAGGATCCAAACCCACAAACTTTGGGCCACTGAAGCAGAGCATTCAAAGTTAACCACTATGCCCCCAGGCCCGCCCCTATTAAACCCTATTTTAAGGGCTTAATAAACATATCATTGACCTGTTGTTTATACCATTTAAAAGCTATATGTGTCAATCTATTACTTTTAAAGAAAAGACAATACTTTTTATTATTAAAGACCAAAAAGCACCTGGAAATTTTCAGTGATAAGTAACACATCAGGAAAAAGAGAAACATGACCACACATCCAAAGGTAGCCCAGCCTGCTACTACTTTAGAAGTGACATACATATACTGCTGGAGTGGGTCAGAGGTAAAGGCTGGGAGGGAAGGAGCAGAGAGGATGAGCAGAAAGCAACGCTTGACTACAGGCAGCATATCAATAACATAAGTTTCAAAGATGATGGATCAAAATGTTCTCAGAATTTAATTGTTCTTTTGACCTGAGTTCATTTATCAGACATAACATTCACATTTTATAGAACCCAAAGTCTGGTAAATTTGTCTAAGATTACTCCATATAAAACAAAGCCCAAAATACCTTTATGTATATTATTGATGGATAAGAGAGTCAGAGAAAAATTAATGCTTTTAATTAAGTTTATAGTCCCATTCTGACATGAAGTTTTAAATTATTAACACAACCTTCTATACTTAAATCCAAGGTTTAATGAAAATCCAAACAGCCATATCTGAGACTTCCCAAACATCCAACATTTGTTGATTTTGATAAATCCTTTGAATTATAGGATTCTGAAATTAAACTACCAGCAATATGCTCTAGGAAATTTTTGCCCTTAAAAACTGATTCAAAGGACTATGTCATACACAAAGAGCTTTCTGTCATAGATAACTTAAAAGAAGAGAGTGACACGTACAGAGAGGCTCCATCAGCTGCATCACAGAGCCCGACAGAGGGACAGACGACAGAGGCACATGATGCAGAGACAGATGCAGAGGGACAGAACCACTTTATTCTAACTTGGCTTAAAAGGAACCACTCTTTTCTTCCTATAAAACTGAACGAGGAGAAGGAAGAATTTCTAAGGACATTTAACCAATGTGTACTCACTTCTGATGGCATCTTAGGGAGAAAAAAGGGAACCACACAGTAGTTTAACAACCTGTTCAATACATATCCACAACTATAGCATCATTAAGCTAATTCCATCTTAACGGTCTCTTAAAAACTAAATTATTTTTCATCTCTCAATTTACCATTGCAACATCATATTTTCAACAAACATTTAGGGTTTAGGGCTTTGTTTGTTTCCTTTTTTCTTTTTTTTTTTTTTTCAGCTTGCTTAACTGGTTAATGAGACTATCCTGTGACAACTGATCCGCAGATTGAAGAGTTCCCAGCTTCCAGGACAAAGTATTCCCAACACTGTCCAAGACTGTTCCTTTTAGTTACTAAGTCCCAGAATGAAAATTGTATGCTACATTAAAGAGACTTTTAATTCACACAATTCCAAGAAACCTGTAAGAAACAAATCTGAAAACAAAGGAAAGGTCATAAAATAGACAAAACCAAAGCAATGACAACACATATACCATTTACTAGCATCTCTCATTTCAATACTTGTTGGTGCTAATTAATTGATTGCAAAGCAAAGAAAAAATTATTTTGGTTTGGCTGTGATCCACTTTATTCCGTTCCATTTTCATTTGGAAACAAGCAGCAGAGTGCAAAAATCAGAAATGTGGTAGGAAAATGCTGCTCCATTTTTGCAAGCCCTCTATTTCCCTGGCAATCTGAACACTATCTCAAGCAGATGAACAGTAAACCATAAATCACACAAATCACACGTTAATGTCTATATGACATCTAGATATAAAGTAAATCAATCATCTGAGTTGGCTGTTTGGACACTCTTGACATTTTCCAGTTTTTATAGTATTGAGTATTGTGTAACCTCCACACTAGGCTCAGAGGACATCCAAAAGAATTCTTTATTCGAACAAAAATTCAATTTTAGGGACTGTCGACTAGCCACTTGAGGTGCATTCCATTCCCTCTCACATAATAAAAGATCTCCGTGCTGGGTTGGATGTACATGTTCCCTTCAATAAATAATAAAACAATGAAGGTAAACACACTAGTAATATTAATACATATTGATATATGGTCTTATATCATAGGTTCTACCATAAACTAGTCAGAAAGTATTCCAAAATATGAAATTATTCCAAAATATGAAATGAGTTAACAAACAAAATATTCATCTAACGTTCACTTAACAATTATACTCATTTGAATGTGCCAGTTGTTAAGTCAGGCTCCACACACAAAGTCATATAATAAATTGCATCTTAAAATATCTTCCCTGTAAAATGAGCTTAATAGTGCCCACCAGAATTAGTGTGGGGATTAGACGAGCTGGTATCTGCAGAGCATCCAGCATGATGCCCGCAGTACTGTGCTGTGCCCAAGCACGAGCAGTTATTTCATTGTTATCATTATTATGAATCACTCTGAGCTGCTAAGCACCAGCCATGAAGAAACAACGCCTTAGAATAAAGAAGCACAGGCTAAGAATCAGTGAGGATTAGTGTGAAAAGCCACAAATCAGGAAAATTTAGGAGAAAAGAAAATTTCTATCTTCAAAATTGAAAAATATGGCAGGCTTGTTTTTGTTGTTGCCTTGTTTGCTTCGTAACGAGACCTAGGAGTAGAGAGGGTGCAGTAACAGGAGCCCTCCACACATCACTGCGGGCAGCTTTGCCCGGAGAAGCCTTCATGGAAATCAGTTTATCCACATCAACAGCCAACAGAAAGACCCTACTCCTTTTGACCCAGTAATTGTTCTTATAAAAATCTGACCTAAGGAAACAATCAACGATGCACAAAGAGGAATACTTCACAGCAAAAAAACCCACAAAGTTAAAAACAACTACAAAGGATATGAACTTTGATAAATAAATTATGGTATGTCACTGTGATATAATAATATGTAAACACTAAAAATTATTAGTTAGAAAACTACTAGTTAGAAAATTATTAGAAAATTAAACATAGAATATAGTTAAATGTACATATGAAAGACAACTAGAATTAGAATATTAAATGTTAACAGTTAAGTGGTAATGTGATTATAGATGATTTTATTTTTTTATCCTTTTCCATTTTCTTCCAAATTTCCCACATTGTTTTATTTTTTAATTGAATAATATTTTTTAAAAAATTAAAGCTTCCACTGTCCTTGAGTCCAAATTAATACAATTTTCTATTAAAAACACAGCATCAATCTGACCCAGTATGATATTTATAGTCTCAGAGAGCATAAGAATACCTTGCCAGCTTATATACAGCATAGGAATAAAAAAATATCTTCAGGGTGCTGACAATAAATGGCATGCCTGAGGCAGTGGAAACAGAGAGAAGGCAAAGAAATGGAAAAACTGGAGAAAACGGATCAAGAAATATGAAAGAATAGAAAAAAATGTAAGAGAAAGAAGATATAATTACAGAAGGACACATAGAAAAGAGTACTTTCAACAAGTACCTCTTACAGTCCTATTCTAGTTACTGTTATAGAATATAAAAGTTAATCTAACTAACAATAATAAAAGAAACTAAATGAAGAAAGGAAAGGAGAAGAAATAAAAGAGACACAGACAGACAGAAATTTGGAAAATACTCTTGACAAATTCAAGAAACTAAAGAAAACCATGTAAGAAAAAAATGATAAAGACAAGAAGGGACCCATGATGACACTCCAAGAACCAGATCCAAGTCTTCCCCCAATCCCCATATCAGTATGTCACTAGCTTTGTTAAAATTCAAATCCCCCCACTTAATTTGAAAATCAGTTATTTTGACCAACTGCAAGTTTAAGCATTAATGAAAATCTGCTGCCCCCTGCTGGTCATTCAAATTCACCAAATGAAGCCAAGTCAAACTAAGGGGGTTAGAAGTTCACTTTTAGAGAAAACTATTTCTAACAAAACGGAATAAACTTTTTCTTCCTCATAAAAATTTTTTTTGAAAAAACCCCAAAGCCTGACACTTTTCAAATAGGGGACACAAACTTCCACCTTTCCAAATTCCCAGGACAACTTGGGGGATTTCATCTTCAAATCTCTTAGCTTCTTTTAAACTTGAGCTATCAAAACCTTTCTTTTACAATATGGACAAAGAAAACTAACTTTTTATTATAAAAAGGTCACTTCGGCATTCAACTTACAATGAGATTTTCAATTAAAACATAAGAGAAATTCTGAGTTGTCAAATAAGGTTTTTTTAATATTGTAATAAAACAATGAAGGTAGAGTATGTATCCTTTTTCTGCCTGAATTATTAATCAGTGTAAAGTCACACTCTGACTTCACTCAGTTTCATGTCTGTCCTTTCAAAATCATTCAAAACTATTATTTAGAGAATAATATCCATAACTTAAAAAAGTTAAATCTTTAATTATTTGCAGGATATCTTCTTGCCATCAAGAAGAGAATTAAAAACAAAAAGGAAGCTAGGAAGTATTGTCTTGTTAATTTCTTCTTTTCTTTTTTTAAAAAATCATGCTGACCACAAAACTTCAGAGATAGGCACTCTCACAGATGACCAGTGGGAGTGTAAATTGGAGCAAGCTTTCCGGAAACAATACGGCAATAAGTAGAAAGAGCCTATAAAAATGAGCACAACCTTTCACTTCTAGAAATCAATCCTAAGACAAAAACCAGAAGTGCCAAACACGTGTTCACGTACAAGAGAAATGAAAGTCAAACAACTTAAAAAAGTACAGCATTAGGAAAAACTTAAATAAATTCTGTATACTCATATGATGGATTAGTATTAAGTCCGTTAAAATAATATTAAAAAGCATATTTAATGACAAGAAAATGGCAAGAATATAGTTTGTAAGATTAAAAAAGCGTACAATATGATCAGACAAGTAAATACACAGGTATATAATACCCAAAGAAAAAAATATGAAATAAATCAAAATCTTAAGAGTTTATCTCCAGATGGAGGGAGTCAAAAGATTTTTTTTTTTTTGAGGAAGATTAGCCCTGAGCTAACTACTGCCAGTCCTCCTCTTTTTGCTGAGGAAGACTGGCCTTGAGCTAACATCCGTGCCCATCTTCCTCTACTTTATATGTGGGACGCCTACCACAACATGGCATGCCAAGCGGTGCCACGTCCACACCCGGCATCCGAACCAGCAAACCCCGAGCCACTGAGAAGTGGAACGTGCAAACTTAACAGCTGCACTACCGGGCTGGCCCCTAAAAGATTTCTATCTTTATATTTAATCTTCCTAATTATCTATACTTGGGTACTTTAAAAGCAGTCTTGCAAATTTATTCAAACAAAACACTCTGATATTTCTGCTGAAGAGAATAAAAACTGACATAGTTGTTTTTACGGCAAATAAACGAAATGACGAACACATTCTTATTTTCGGAATACCATCTGCTTTTCTTTCAAACGTGTGTTTCTTACCACACACATGATGTAGGACAGGATAGCACCAGAGGAGCCGATGAGTGCGCCCACGATGGTCAGCAGGTTGTTGTTGAGCAGGAAGCCCTCCGCACACAGGGCCCAGCCTGAGTAGCTGTTCAGCACAGTGATGACTACTGGCATATCTGCACCCCCGATAGCAGCTGTCAAAGTCACACCCTGGAATGAAAACCAAAGCGGAACTCCAAATTAATAAAAGAAAAAATAAAACCTCTGACCATCAACATTTTAGTTCTTAAATCATTCCGGTTTTCCAATTAATATATTTACACATAAGTTCCACGGCTAGTAAGGACGAGTGCCTCCGATCTGACCAACCTTCCCACAGATATAACATCTGTCATCACCGAACCACCTCCCCCCGAAAAAATCCCTAAATCCCTAAAAGGCATTGATGAAAAGCAGGCAGAAATTGGAGGAGGGTCTATACTTGGAAAAAAGTAACAGCACTGAGGGAATTTCCCAGTTTTTATGGCATTCACCTAAGGGCAGGCCACTGCTGATGTCAAGTGAAACAGCTAAAACTAAAATATAAGCCCACAGTCTTCTCAGTTTGAAAATCCAAGGATAGGGTTTAGGGTGACTAAGGTAGCTAGAAAGTGAGAAGGGAAATTCTGCAAAGGAGTAGGCTAGAGAAAGAAAGTCCCAAATTCTGTATATCAACTCTGCCCAAATCTTTGGCTGACTCTTGAACTAGGCATACACGGGCAGACTCCAAGCAACCCTGTTAAGGATAAAATAACAATAGATTTCAGCTGCCGTCCATCATAGGGGAGCCAGAATTGGAAATCTGAATCCAGTCAAGTTAACTGCCTCCAAAAACAAATAAATAAAAAACAATAATCAATACTCTTTGGAGTAATTCAACAGAATTGAAAGTCTCTATAATGCATCATTGACAATGTCCACAACGCAACCCAAAATCACTAAACACAGGAAAGGAAACAGGATGTTAGGGAGAAAGACTTTTCCTTTTTCCCCTATATACTCCCACATATTTTGAGGTTGTTACAATGTGAACGCAATTCAGGTTTTACTTAATTAATCCAAAAGCGATTACAATGTCCACAAAATATTTTCTCTTAGACATTCTCATACAGCCATTAAGTATCTTTTAAATATCAAATTCACCTCTTCTCAAAAACAACAATTCTTGAAGTTTTATATTTCCGTGCTATAGGTTTGATTTTGAGACCTTTTTTTTACCTCTTCTGCTTTATTAGATAAAAAATATCAAAACTATTTTTCTCTTCTTTACAATAAAACAAAAATCAGTGCTATATACGCCAGAATAAAATAGAATTTTAAGTTACTTTTCAGTCTTCTAAAGTTTCTGTGTTGAAATCATTGCTTAACTCTTGGGATAACATTATAAATCTTGTGTTTCTGAATCAAGCAGCCAGTAAGTGTTTGATAAGCAGTTACTGTATGTCTAACTTTGTGCTAAATACTGAAGAATATTTAAAAACTGAACACACAAACCTTGTCTACAAAGTATACATGAGACTAGATAAACATGAAGCAATCAGTGAATAACACAGCTGTATGCAAAAAGCATCATACACCGATACAATAACATGCTAAATTATAATATATAAACAACTAAATAATACTGCATGTATCAATATGCCAAATGCAAAATCAGAGAGGAAGAGGGGGACCAAACCTATCATGAAAGGCTTCACTAAACCTCTGAACACACAGGGTTTATCAACTGCATTTTATTTTATATAATTATTTGATTTAGTGTCATAGCTTCCAAGGAATGTAAGTGCAACTAACGGGCAGGGACTACCTGAAACTTACTGCGTAAACCTCAAACCACTGTTTTGTAGGGCTTGTCACACAGTAAGTGCCTAATGAATAAAATTGACTTGGAATTGACAACTTTGAAAGGAATAATTAAGTGGAGAGAAAGAGTGATTTTCTTCTTATACTTTTCTATATTTTCTAGATTCTAAAAAGAGGAACACAGAACATCATTTTAAAACATGTTTATTCCACCAAGAGTCTTGAAAAGATAGAAATATGATTAAACCATAATCTAACAAAAAACTCCCAGTTCCTCACTAAGTATGTGCTTTCCCTCTCTGACTTCTTACCATGATAGCAGAGAGAGCTGACACGGAGCCCAGACAGGTAATGCCAGTTGTAAAGCTGGGGTCCATCATGAATGGAATAACTCCACCCACGCTGGCAGCCAGCAAGCCCGCATTGAGTGCGTGCCTCCCAGGCAGCAGGAGCGGGGCAGATTTCAGGATACCTAAGAACAAGCGCATGGTCGTCAGAACCCAGAACATGTCATAAGAAACCCCCTCACACACACACAATTGGGTATGTCACTTAATCCTAAATTACCAAAATTTAAAATCAGAATAAAAACATGGCATTTAAAATGTCACCTTCTATCACCAGATACTGAAACATAAAAGCAAAGTAGAATTCTCACACATAACAAATATTAATGGAAGTTGGATATGGCTCAACTTAACGATTCTTTTCTCTACTTTGGTCACCCAACAATTTCTTTACTCTTTGTCATGGAATCTTGAAAAGTGATTTTGCCCCTTATGACCAACACAGAAGTTGTGTAGTTTTATTTATTTAAAACTTCAAAACAGAGTCCTAGCACATTAGCATTTTTGATTCCATCAACTAAGCCCAAGGGAGAAGAGCCCTGGTTTGCTAGTTGTTTCTAAAAACAAAGCATGAGACAAAAATGATTTAGGCGTGAAGTTCTTTCGTGATTTTTAAGTTTCGTGGAGGTTTCCGACTTAATTTCAAGGACTTGAATACTGAGAGGCAAGAGCAGATTTTTAAATCACAAGCTAGTGTCTCTAGAGACTCACTTTTTCATGAGAACACTGAAAGCAGCCTATGTGGGGTTCCTTCCCTCCACGTCTATTTTCATGACTAGCTTTAGCAGTCGCAAAAGTTGCCAGGCTAGACTCCTAACATGTGTATTTGTTTTCAAAATAAGTATGGTATACTCATCAAACAAATCTATTTGATAAGTTTCTTTCCTATTCTGGAAAATGTATAAAGTTCATTTCTGTGAACTCTACACATGCATGTCTAACCAAGGATTATGAAAATGTATTTTGTTCATATGTATTATCAAATGTCAACTAGTCCTTCTGTGTAAATTTCTGTGCACTAGTTTCCTGCACTAGCTGTCTGCAGAAGAAATAGCTTCAAAGTTTTCCAAGATTTGTAAGGATCAATAAAGGGAAGCCATCTTAATGGAGAGAAAAAAGAACTTTTATATATTTCTGAGTGCTATGCAAATACTCTTCACTTAATAGGTTGTACTATTAAGCTACTTTCTGAAACTGAAATACGCCTAAATCCCCTAAACAATAGATTTTTACTTTTATGTAATGTTGAATCACTTACCCTGCAATTTTCCATAGGCAACAAGAGACCCACTGAACGTGACGCCACCGATGTAAGTACCGAGGTAGGCCACAATCTTGGTGAGATTTGCTGCTGCATCCGTAGCAAAATGAGGATATTCGACAATGTACTCAGCTATGCAAGTAAGCACAGCTGCCAAGCCCACTAAACTGTGGAAAGCAGCAACTAACTGAGGTAAATCAGAAATCTGGATGCGTTTGGCAATTGTCAATCCTGTTGGGAAATGAAAGTCAAAGAGAAATTAAAACTTGACAGGCCTTTGAGAAGTAACCACAATAAAGACCACACTTAAGGGTTTCTTGCCATCATGGTCACCAATAAATATTTATCGGCTTCCTAGTACGAATTAAATATACTCTACAGGGACTATGAAGAAGGTTAAGACGCTGGCTACAGATACCCATTCAAAATAGCAGCTTTTCTCAACACACCTAACCAAGGCCCAACTCCAAAGAACCCAAACACTCAGCATCAACGCATGCTTCTGCCACTCACGACCTTCGAACTCTCCCCTGGCCTCCTGCATCTTCACATTACTTAAAGCTCCAATTAAATCTCCTTAAATTCTCCCCATTGCATGAATAACCCAGGCCCTCTTCTCTACAAGCCGACACTTGCTCCTGAGCACACAAGAAACACCTGGAATACGAAGAAGGCCTAGGTTTTCAGGTGGGTGGGCGGGAAGCAAGTCCAATGGTAAAGAAATGCAAACATCTGCGTAGTAAATGTCCAATTTAGGAGACTCTGAGGGAGTTGCACAGTTCTAGGTAGGTGAAGTAGAAGGAGTGGGGCTCAGAATGTTTGCTAAGATCACGCCTAAAGGTTTTCCTGCCATGAAACCTATAGCACAGGCATTTTCCTTCAAGTGTCTTTCTAGGGACTGCAGGAAAGGACTCCAAACTTGCCTGGGGAAGTATAAAAGTAGGCGTAAAGCTAAGGTTGTGCTGGTAAATATCTAACCACCACCTCCTCAGGATAAAAACGTGTGCGTATACATACACATGAGTTTTTACTGATAAAAAGGTATCTGGCACACAATTTTCAAATAATAATAAAATATACAATATTCTTTATTGTAAATTCCATATAGCCAACTGATTTTCACGGAATGCTTTTGTTGATTTTTGCTAAACTCTGGTATCTGTAGCCATCTAGTGTTTACAACCGACGAACGAGTGTAGTTCCCACATGAATGTTGGCTGATATTTGTGTTCACATTAACAAGTAAGACAAAAGTGAAATAAGGAGATGTATATGAGAACTTCATTCATTGTCAACCATATGAGTGACGACTTCACTGAATCTGGTAAGACTTTTCAAACACTAGAAGAGAATTTGCTCAATTTTTTGTGCTATCCACAATGTAATGGCTACAGACATAACACACTTTTAAGTTTAAGCTGCATTATTAACATCTTCTCCATCACTTTCTTAGGTCTGGACAATCAACAAAAGAATAAATGAAAACCAGATTTGTAGCATTTGTTGATTTCCATGGTGTAAATACAACCACCATGGCTGATTTCAAGCTACCAATGTGACGTCATTACAAAGGGAGTTGGGAAGAGATGAACAGTAGCCCACCATTATATCGTGCTTCTACCATACGGATACAATAAACATGGATAACCTCAAGAGCATAAATCATAAAATCTAGTAAATAAATTAGAAAGTTATGAATAGTATTATTAACTTTGTTTCTAATATATTATTTTATTTTAGTGAAAAGTCATCACAGTTGGTATAATTCTCATTCAAATACAAACATTTTAAAAATATTTAACATTGAGTTAAGTTCATCAATTGAGTCAAAAGAGTGAGCTGAAAAGATGGACATGGGTTCACACAAAGGCAGAAACCCACAAGTGCTTACCAATGGTACCGCCCAAAGCCATTGCTCCAGACATCTGAGCTAACAATTCAGGGCTTGGTTGTAGGCCTCCGAGGGTGGCTGCCAGGCCTCCAGCCACCCCAATCATGCCCAATGCATTGCCAAGACGAGCTGTTCCCTGGGTGGAAAGGCCAGCCAGGGCACCAACACAGCATAGACCTGAGGCCAGGTACATGATCTTTTCAAAGGAAAGGTAAGAAAGAGAAAGAGACTATCAAAACTTTCAGTCTATTAGCTTAGGGAGACCTCTCTCAAGGAAACATAATTCTCTAAGGACAATTTTAAATTCAGACAACAGAAGAACCAATATGAGCTCTTCTTTTAATATTTCAATATATTTTCTTATCCATTAGGGATATTAACATATTAAATCCTTTAAATTGTACTTGCAATTATAAAATATATGTAAATTGGTTTCTTCTGGATAAAAATACCTAAATTTAAGCAGAGTTATTATGGGATCTAGAGCAGACCAAATGCTATAAAGGAGCCAATTCCTGATGTTGTAAGTGCCCGGGACCACGCTGTATGCTTTACTTATGTTGTAACTCAGTCTCGTGAGATTCACAGGAGGAAAGAATCATCATCTTCATTTTACAAAAGAGAAAATCAAAACTTAAAGAGGTTACATAATTTTTCCAAGGTTAAATGATGATTACATAGCAAATCTAGGATTCAGATATGGGTCTCTCTGACTCACTGCTCCAACTCTTCTCAAAAAAGATTTTGTTCATCCAACAAATACTACATCTTGGAAACAGCAGAAACTAAGAGAGACATGATTTTCCCTCTGTCAGAGAGGCTGCAGTGTTGTGACAGTCATTGAAAAGAAATGGAAAATATTGAGATCAGAAGAAAGTTGAGTCTTTAACTGTAATTATATTTAGACACAGAACTTGCAAAGTTCAACTTGATTATTTCTGTTTTTCTATATAGCATTCACTTTTAAACTATCTTTTTTAAATGAATTGATATAACATCACCCAGTAACAAGAGACGATGCACTGGATTTGTAGGGGAAGAAAGTACATAGGAAAAAGACCAATAGTATTTAATAATAGAAATTTTTCAAATTTTTTACTAATTATTTCATTGTATCCTTACAAAAAATCCAGCCAAGTACATAAAGAGGATACTAATAACCTTCTCGACTCTTTTTACATGTGGAAAACCTTAGGGACTAACAAGTAAACCCACATTTACACAGCAGGTAAACCTGTCTCTAGAATCCAGGGTCTTGATTCTTAGGGGACGAGAATGTTCTATTTGACCAAGATGTTTCTAGAGTTATTGTTGTATTTGCTTGGTAGGGTCTGAATTTTGGTAATGATAATGTTAAATCTAATTGGGAAGAAAACACAGCTGCAAAAATAAAAACTTGCAAAAGAGCCTCTTACTTGCTCAGTGTTATAACCACTGTAGAGAGCAGCCAAATATCCTCCCACAAAGGTGCCAGCAGGGAGCAGATACACGTAATTGTATTCTGGGGGATCAGTGGGGCGCTTGAACATGTCCAGCATTCTCTGAGTCACCAGAAAGCCACCTTATCAAAACAAATACAAACAGAAAGAGGTTATTTCACTGAGCAACAGGACTTTTTAAAGTGCTAGGATTTTTCTAGTTTAAGCACATCTTTATCATCTAGGAATAAATATAATTTGAAGTAACACTTTTTGTTGTTGGTGCTGTCAAGTTGATTCCAACTCCCAGCGATCCAACGTACAGCTGAGCAGAACCCCACCATGTCTTTTTGTGCCATCCTCTCCTCTTCCGGCACTAGCTCAGACAGTTCTCCACTGCTACTCATAGGGTTTTCACAGCGAATTGTTTCAAAGTGGGTGGCCAGGTCCTTTTTCCTATTCTGTCTTAGTCTGGAAGCTCTGCTGAAACCTGTCCACCATGAGTGACCCTGCTGGTATTTGAAATACCAGTGACAGCTTTAGCATCACAGCCACATGCAGCCACCACAGTACAACAACCAACAGATGGGTGGTGTGGTTCCCTCACCGGGAGATGAACCCGGGCCACAGCGGTGAGAGCACCCAGTCTTAACCACTAGACCACCAGGGCTAGCTAAGTAATGTTTTAGAATCCCAAAATTAAAAGTTATTCTATTATTCAAGCCAGTTCCATTGAAGGGGGTAAAAAAAACTCTATATTCAGAAAGAAAACTTGCTATCAGAGTGTGGAACCAACTATTTTTCCATGACTAAAATAGCCATTCAAACAGCTTGGGAATGCATAAGATCAAAGGCCAGTATTTTTTTCTAATAAGTTATCCTGTTTGTTAAACCCTATAATAAATGATAAAAGAAAAAAAATACCATATCAACAGGCACGAGGTTTCTTGGACACATTAAAGAATTTTTAGCTACAAAATAGCATCAAATGAGTTTTGTACACAAGTGATATGCTAGGCTTTCAATTTTTAAGAGCAAACACAGGCTAGGATAAGGCAAAAGGCTGAAACTTTATCTAAAATTATACTCATTTTAGAGATGTTATGGTGATAGCTTTAAGTCAACTTAATTCAAAACTATGCATTCACTAACTTTCCAGTTAACTTGCAGCAAGACATCATTTTATTTGTTTGGTCTGGGGCACTGTGGAGTGGTTTTTATCAAAAGAGTTTCTAAAAATTACAGATGGGGAAAATAACTAACGTTCCTTCACAAAGAGCATTTATGGTCTGAGTGAAACATTTTTTAAAGGCAAAAATTCTTAAAGTCAGAATGTCTATTTTATATCGATTTATATTTGCTTCTTATGCCTCTATTAAAAATAGCACTCTGGGTTCTTTCACCACCATCATACCTGCAATGTTGACGGAGGATATGAATGTAGCAAGAGCAGCAAGGCCCTGAGAAGTTGTGGAAGGATACAAATGTCCTCCCATAAGCGCCAACCCACCAACTGCAGTCAACCCTGGGAAGAGAGTATCAATATGTGAATAGTTATAGTGACGCTGCCAAATCAAATGTCATAGCTGAAGGATCTCACGTGCACAGATTCATAAAGGAGAAAGTTCTTACACACCATTCTCACTGAAGTACTATTACAAGAAAAGGGTTAACAAAACTATTTCTCCTTTTGCATAAGAATTTGACCTTTCTTTAGCTTTCCAGCTCTGTTCCCCTGCTATAGATATAAATCAACAATATTATTAGACAACATTGCTTATGGCAAAAAGGGACCTCTGTGGATAAACTGCACCTGACCTGGAAGGAACTATGCATGAACTATAAATATATGATGGTGAAGCCAGAGCTTTGGGCTTTCCTGAGCACAGTACTTCTTGGAATTAGACATGTTCCCTGCGGAGATCCTGGAAGCTATGCTTGTGGCAATGTTATAAGAAATGCCCACTAGGGCCATGAGGCTTCCAAGCCAAGGCCACATCTCTCTAATGTGGGTCTCATTCTTCAGATCTGAGCCATTGCTGGGGGCAAAAGAGAACATCTCCTGGGCAGCCATGCGGACTGCTGCTTGGGCTGCTCTGAAGACGTGTCACACCGAAGAGAAACGCCTGACACTGCCCTTCTGGCCAGCTGTATTTCTTGTCCCGTATGCTTCACAGTATGACCTACTATAGACTTGCTGGACTGAAGGTTTAGGTGAATCTAAGATGATCCCCTAAAGGATAGTTGCAACTATGATTCTGAGAAACACCGGTTTCCAAACTTTATCAGAGGAATCCTTTCTTTAAAGGAAATCATAACAGAAAGAAATAAGAGTGGCTCTGCAATGCTTGAAATGGGAGCAGCCCAAAGGCTTGACACACTCCCTCAGCCTCTGATACTCCCAACCCCACCCCTGCACCCTCTGGGAGCCCAGCGCACCACCACCACCACCTCATATGCCATGCCATACAACTTGAAAACAGAGACCTTATAAACCTCTTTGAAAGTGCTCCTGGAGTTGAATAAGCCCATGAAAACCTAAGAGGAGGGAAAATAAGAGAAGAACAAACCTGAGATTGCATTAGTCACAGACATCAGTGGTGAGTGAAGAGCGGGTGTGACTCCCCAGACGGTGTGGTAGCCCACAATGCCGGCCAAGCCAAAAGTGGTCACCATCTGGGAAAAGGCTAAGTTGGGAGAAGCAATGCCCAAGCCCAGCATCCCGATGAGACCTAAAGAAAGAGAAGAAAGAGCGTGAGCTGACAACCAATTATCTCAGGAAGCTTCGAAACACACACACAAACATGTGGCATAGTCAATGCTTTTAAATTCCACCTTTGCCAATATGAGATTTTTTTTAGACATTTCATGATTGGGAGAGGGGGGAGAGGAGGTTAAAGGTATTGTGAACAAAACTCAACTTCCTGACCACCACTCCCCAAAATAAAATAAATTGCAAAGATCTAGTAAAATTTATGAGTCACCTTAGTAACAATTTGCACATTTTGCTCTGTATAGCTCGCTGTTTTAACTTACATTGACAGTGCCACATGTGTTTAAACAAATGTTTTTATTCCAGAAGTAGAGGCCTATAGGGGATCTACCAAAGCATTTTCTACTTGGGTAAGACATAACCTTTATACAACAGGACTTCTGTGAGGCCAATTTCATGTCATTCTCAGACTTGGAGAAGGAAGAGGGATTTGAAAAGAGTAGGAAGGATTTCATTCACTCCAGCACCTCCCCAAAACACATGGCTTCCACCCACCCGGGACAGAAGTTTTGCAATTGCTCCTGAATCTGGACTGCACTGCTGGCCAGGGCAGTCAGCTCCAGCCTCAACACCAAGTCAGCAAACAGGATTTTACAAAGAAAAGGAAAAAAAGATACAAATTAAATTAAGAATGTGCAGAATACAGTCAGCTCTGAACATACATCTTTAATTATCGCCTCTCCTAATAGCAAACATGTGGATGGCTGTTCTGCAACAGAAGAAAGGGTTACCTAGTGGTCACTAAAAACAGAATGATAGTAGGTGACCAGAGAGCCAAAATTCAACTTTTCTGAATAAGGTATCTTTTTTCCATGATATGAACTATTTCTCTATAAGTGGCACAGCTAGAATATCTAGGAATTGACATTAATTTTACTTTAAACCATTCAATAAGACTGTAATTTTAATTTATATTTTCCTACCCATATATAAGATTTCCAGGGTTCCAGTGCATGACCTGTTAACCATCTATCTAGAGAGAGAATTAGATAGAGTATTGTTTTGTGTTCCAGTTTAACATTAGAGAAGCCATATAAATTTGTGGTTAAGAATACGTTTTCTTAAGCCAGATTGTCTGGTTCAAATCGGGACTCTGTGGCTTGCTAGCCATGTGATCCCAAGCAAGCTACTTAACCCCTCTGTGTAATAGCATCCTTAGCCATAAAATTAACCCTCTCCGTCCTCATCTGGAAAATGACAATAATAGTATGCCCACCTCACTGAGTTCTTACAAGGAATAAATGAGCTAAGGCATGTGAAATGTTTAGCATAACGCCTAGCACTCACTAAATGACCACATTAGTCAAGCAGCATTATCAGAACCACAGTACATTGTGTTGGGCATCTAAGATAGAAAGAACACATCTGAAGGTTTCCTTCTGAACCATTTAATAAACTAATATCTTTTCCATAATACATTCAATAAAGTCAAATGTGCCATTTCTATAGTTTGTATAACAGAGAAAAAGAGAAAAGCAGAGAAGAAAAGAAAGAAAAGGGGAAAAAAGCAAATCACGTTCTTTGAAGAATGCTATTCACATAGATTCCTAACACATATACAAGAAAAATACTTGTTTTTATTATAAAGAAGGAAGTTCAAGGTCAAAAACAAAGAAAGAAATATATGCATTTTTTAAACCGGAATACGCCATTGTTACACACTTTGACTTAAACATAAGAGAAACCTAGAAAAACAAATTACACATGCCTCACTCTATTTCCTTATGAATCTCCAAGAGAAATGGAAATTTACAATCCTACTGATCATACTCTCCATGTACAATAATCTAGTTTCTTTTTTTTTTTTTTTAACAAGTAAGTGCAAGTAGGGACACTGCCCCATCTATTCACAACATCCACAACGAGAGACTTTTCAGTCATTTTGCTGAGATTGCTCTTTATTCAAGGAGAGTTACATATTTAGCTTTAAAACATCTGGACTCACATGGGAATTTGGAGAATGCTGAGGCTACAAGAATTCTGTGTGCCTGGTGCTCATCCTTAATTCTTTATAGTTTGATTTTGTTTTGTTTTTGTTTTGGCTCTAAGCAGATCTAAACATTTTTAATTCATTCTATGAAAGAGAAACCAATTTAAAATCAAATATCATATTTCAGACTCTAACAACTCATAGCCAGAATAAATATTTATCACTATTTTACAATAATTCTTTAGTGTTTCCATGAAGATGAATTTAGAAACAAAGAATTTGTGTTAAATTGTAAAGAGATAAATATTTTTAAAGTGAATTTTTTACTAGGTGAATAACTTAGAGTGTTAGTCAAATGTTCAAAGGCTATACCTAAATCAGTGTTTATTCTTCCATGTAAACATTTGGTTCCCCAGTCTTACTCAACTATGCAGATAGTCACAACTGATGTTTTATAAGCCACAAAAATAAATTAATAAATAACCACATTTATATGCATTAACAGCAATACAATCTAATGTACATCACTACTCTACATATTTGATGTAGATAAAATATTAATGATTATATTTAAAATGTTTATACTATAAAAGGAAAAGTATTAACAGCCTGCATACTATTTCACACATATTCATTGCAGTATTTAGCATAGTGCCTGTATCTCTTAGGGTGGGCAATCAATGTCCTGTCTTCAATTCTACAGAAGTAGACAAATAACATGTTTATGAAAATCACTTCTATCAGGCCAAATTCCTAATGGAATCCAAACAAGGACAACAGCATTTCACTTACTAATTCTTCTGACAATTAATATATTACCTATAAAGTTCAAATAATCAGGACTAAATCTTAATAAACGGGACCCCTCACCTGCTGTATATGCCGAAGCCGTTGTCATTGTCTTCTGGAAGGGTGTAATAGTAGCTGCTTTTTCAGCTTCCAGCTCAGCCACTGTCTTCTGTTTTACTGGGGCGCCCTGAGGAATATTTTTCGGTGTGGGAGCAGGAAAAATCACTTCACCATCCTAATAGAGATTAGAAAAATCACATTTTTTAAAAAAATCAATCCAGTGTTTCAAAAACACAGATGAAAACTATAATGTTGCGAAAAACAAAAGTTCTTTCAAAAATAATTTTAGGGGCCGGGCTGGTGCCATAGGGGTTAAGTTCACACACTCCACTTAGGCAGCTGGGGTTCATGGGTTCGGATCCCAGGTGCAGACCTACACACCTCATGTCAAGCCATGCTCAATAGCATGCCACACACAAAGTAGAGGAAGATTGGTACAGATGTTAGCTCAGGGCCAATTGTCCTCACACAAAAAAATTATAAGTTGTTAAATAAATATATAAATTCATATAATTTATAGCTTATCATGTTACATAAATATATAACATGTACATCAATACATAATGTTTGTGCTCTGTATACATGCATAGATATATAATTCTATGCATATGGAACATACATGGAAGAATACAGATCAAACCCTTAAAAGCAGATAGGTGGGGGCAACAGTTAATCTTTACTTTATTCAGTTCTGGTTTTTTGTTTAGTCTGTTTCTGTTTTTCAAAAGCAACGCATATTTTAGGTGAGACGTCTGTATATAAGTCTTTGCAATATTTTCTTTAAATTGTACTGCATTTTTAAACAATTAAAATTGGCATGAACCCAACACATCAATACTTTATTAGAGTATATATCAACTCCAAAATAGGATTCTTTCATGAACAGAAATCCTAAAACAAATTTATATTAAAAACACAGAAAGGAACAGATCTCTTTACCTACCTTCATCACTACAGTTCCTCTAACGACATGACCCATTGTGCCAAAGTCAAAGTCATCTTTCACTTCAAAATAAAAGTTATCTTTGTCAGGGCTGATGGCCTTCAGGAGCTTGGTGATGTTGTTGGAATAGAGGGTGCTGGCCTGAGTGGCCATTCGGCTGGGAAGGTCTGTGTAGCCTATGTGAGTCACTCCCTAAATGAAGAAAAGTACAGTCAGAAAGATCCATTCCCATATGCTCATAAACTTTCTAGGACAATTCCCACATGGTCAAGGCTAAGTTTTTAAATTGTATATCTTTATAAATATACAAACATACTCACAAACAAATACATATTTCAAAAAAAAACTTTACATGTGCCTATTTTTAATCTTAAAAAATTTCAGGCCTCAGTTTCTCTAAAAATTTAAAGGAACAAACACCCTCTCGCAAATCACTAAAGATGTAAAAATTGGTTCATAGATAGAAGAAGCTTTTTGCTATACCTTGTGAACATAAAGTTCTCCTGGCTTAGTGGTTGCAAAGTTTCCGCCAGCCTCCGCAGCTAAATCAACAACAACTGAACCTTCCTTCATTGACTCGATCATTTCTTTACTAAATAAAACTGGAGCTTTTTTACCTAATAATATCAGAGGAAAAAAAGACAAATTATATTATAAAACTCTATATTCTAATTATTACAGTAGTCTCCAGGTATTCATAAATTTAACATCTGAAATTTTAACTCTTCCAAGAGACCCCTAAAGCCCACAACACAAGTGAGACTGGTCATTCTCCTAAGGAAGAAATAGGATGAGTGTGACCAGCAAAGCCAGCGTGCAGGAGGGAGCCAATTAGTTAGCGAGAGAGCCTTGCCGTGTGCTCGGCAGGGAAATTTCAGTCAGCACAGCTCTTCTCAACTAATTTATATCCAGTACCACTCAGGAAGAAATCAACATTTTGCCTGGTTTTTTTAGAAATGCATAAGAAGAAGCTATTAAGGAAACTAGAATTGGACCCAAGTTGCACCCAAATTGGACAACTCACAAAGATTACAAACGTCCAGGGAATATTCAACAGTAATTTATGTATCACAAAACAGAGTATTTCCAATCATTTTAACAAACGTCACCAGATTTCCCTCATGTTATATTAACCTACCTTAATTTGACACAGGATGACTTCGAGGAGAGACAGAGAAGTGCCATGAAATGAAAACAGTAGGCTACCACAACTCCAAAGGCTTAGGAGTCACTCATATGCGTTCATGGCCACTCAATAACTATTTATTCTGTGCCTCTGATGAATCAAGTCCTATGCCTGGTGCGAGGAATATACTGGTAGATAAACAGAAAAGGTCTCCTCTGTTCTTACGGTACACATTCTCCTCATAAGATATTTCACATTTTAAATTCACAATGTGTTTTCAGAAGCTAATTCTTACACAGACGACAAAGCCCCAAACATAAGGATTTTAAAAGAAAAAAGGAAATAAAGTTGTGAAATTGGTAGTAGGAAAGCAGAGAGTTAATTGCCTAATTATCTTTATTTCTTCTTTTGAAAGTTTTCAACTCTGTTACAGAATTTTAGTAAAATAACATCGTCAATTTTATAAATGGAAACCAATTAAAAATAAAACTTGCACTATAAAAAACTGTTTTTTCAATCCGCTTGATTGGAATACATGTGATTCAAAAAAGAAAAATAACCCTTATTTGTAGTACCGTGGGGAAAAAAAAGTTGTGAATATACAAGCGGGTCTTTATGTAGTACTACCTCCTTTCTTGATGTAAACTTAGTACTTCCAAGATAAAAGTCCGATCCTAAGCCTCCTGATCCTGAAGGCCTTCCCCTTGGGTTGAAGTGCTCTTTCTAATATCCCTCTCATTACTGCCCCATTGGACCTTCTGCCCCGGCCACACTGGGCTAGCTGCCACATGGTTTGTTAGACGATCTCTGGTTCTCTCTTCTGAGTCTCAGTGAAAGAGCAAGAATGAGGAGATAGTTTCCCCAAAGACAACACCCTGACATCCTGAGAATGAGGAGATAGTTTCCCCAAAGACAACACCCTGACATCCTGGTAGTTCACCACTTCCCCAAATTCTCTGGAAGTGTTCCTTTCTCCTTCCTTCCCCAACATAGTCCAACAAAGGTATCTTGAATATTTAACTAAACTTTACTCAAGCATGAGACTTTGGGGATGAAAACCACATACATCTGAGGGCTCTTCCCACAATAAGGTCATGCTGCTTAGTTCCGCAGTAAAGTTATGGATCATAAGGCTACAACCATATAAAGTGGCAAATTTAAAGTGTTAACCTGTACTTTCCAGGTGTTTAATGTCATCACCCTACCCTTTCTCTGGTCTAGAGCTTCTTCTCTATCAACCAGGATCTTGATTGTTATAGCTTTTCCTCCCACCTTACTGGTACCTTCCAGTCTTAGGTCGATATGCCTTAAACTACTCCTTTGGCTATATCTATTTGGATCCAGGTCCACCTCCTTTGACTTCTAACTATACCAACCTTATGACCATCAACCTCACAAATTTGATTTGGCAACTAACTAATTTCTCCTGCTCTGGAAATTCTGGATTCCTTCTTTCTTCTGAGCCATCTATAGCTAAAGATCAGTCCTTGGACTGTAATGCTACCCATTTTACAAGACATCAAGTGGCCAAAACCATTTAGGCTCCCTAGAAAATATCCAATGTACAACCTATTTGTCCTCCTTGATTTTACTCATTCAACCTTCACAAAGCAATTATGCAGTGGCTAACACAACTTTAAACACACACATATACATTTTCATCTAGAGAGAGAAAGAGTGTTCTGTCTATATTATCACTCTGAAATTCAATCACTTTTGAAAGGATAGCATATTCTTTCACATAAAGTAATTTGTTTAGTGTACAGCCAAACAACTGGAGGGTAAGTTTAAAAAATTTACTTAAGTCACAGAGGAATATTTAAAAGACATGGAATTATTATAAGTAAAAAGCACACAACAAAACAGTATGTATAGGATGCTTGTACTCTGTAAAAAAAAGTTTTTAAATATACATACATAGGAATGTTTCATATATATACACACATAAAATTCTAGTAAATTCTCTATAGTATAGCATTTAACAATACCAGGATATCTTTGAGCGGTGAGACTAAGAATAATTTATTTTCTTCTTTGTGCTTTTCCTTATCTCGCAAATTTTCTATAAGAGCTCGTTTTAATTGCATAATTTAAAAATTTAATAAGGGCTAGAGGGAATACAATGATGAATATAATACTGCAGCTGCCTTCAGGCACTCACATGTGGATCAATTTTTTGAAAATTCTGGAAAGTGCAGAAATGAAAATTGAAAACAGAAGGGAAAAAAACAGAGCCAAAAGAGGAGCAGGGTAGTACATAAAAGTTCCAAACGAACAAATCCTCAAAAGAATAGGTCAAGAGGGAAAGACTGAGAAGGCAGTTTCAAAATACTATCTTACCCTGACGGCCTACAATGATACAAATGTGTGATAAATGTGGCATCACAAAAAGGAAAGAAGAAAAGGAATAGGTGATTAGTTAGGTATTAGGGGGAAAAAATCTACCCAAATCTAATACCCTACTTCAAAATAAACTGTAAACTCTATAGATCAGAATTAATTATAAAATAAGAGAATCAACCCATAAAGAAAAAGCAAAAAGAAAACCTTAGAGAATATCTATCTAGTCTTTGAATAAAAAAGTACTTCCCGAACTTAGAGCAATGGGGAAAATTACACAGAAAACATCAACAGATTTAAACATGAAAAATGTATATATATACTACAATCTTCAAAAAAATAAATATGACAAAATATTAATATCATAAAAAGCTCACAGAAATTTAATAAACATCAAAACACTAAGATCCTAACAGAGAAATGAATAAATACAAATGGTCAACTCAAAGAGAAATAGTAACAATCAAATGAAAATAAAATGTTCACCCGCACTAAGAATCAAAGAAATGTCAGTAAAAAAGTGAGATACTTTTTTTGCCTCTCAAACTGAAAGGGTCAAAAAATCATAATAATGTTGAAATGAAACAATCAGCTAGACAATCTGTTGATGAGATTATGAACCGCAAAATCTTTCAAGAAAGTATAGTTTATCAAGCATGTATCAATTGGCCAAAAATGCTGATACTTCTAAGATTTGGTTAATCCTGGGGAAATAAATGAAAATATAGCCATAAGAATTATGCAGAAAAAATGTTAGAGCATTATTTTTAACAGAAAAAAACTGGAAATAAGTGAAAAGCCCAACTTTGAGGGAAGAGTTAAAATATGGTACATTCAAACAAAAAAATTCTACAAAACCATTAAAATATACTTACAAAGAGTTCTTAATGACTCATCACATTATACTAAGGGGGAAAACTTCAGATATAATATTAAATTGAGAAAATAAGAAAGATACTCTGTCTTGATCTCAACATGATAAAAATGCATGGGAAATGGGTGAAAGAAAATGGTAAAATGTTAATAGTATTTATCACTAAGTAGAGAATCATGGATAATCTTTATTTTCTACTTTGTACTTTACTGTACTTCCAACAAAAGTCACATACCATTTTTTTGAAAAAGGTAAACAAATAAAGTACTCCTCAATAAGCACAGCCAGTTTCTCCAATGCGATGAGGAAATGGATTTAAAAATTGTAGTAGAGGAATTAGAACAAGTTAGAAATGGCCATTAGATCAACCTATTTACTTTCCAATTGAAAAGGTTCCACTCAAAGTCATCTGCTCTCCGTGCTACAGCAAATGAAGCTACACAGTTAGGACAGCCTTTCAAAGAGTGTGTCAAAACACTTATAAAGGGAGACAGAGGCATAACTAAAGATGGATAACCACTAGGAAGATGTGTACAGGTTTTTACAACATATAACACAGAAAACAATATATCCAATGTTTAACGCAAATCCTTCAACTATAAAGAGATATCCCATATATCTCAGAGAGAGGTTTTAAAGATCCTAGATACAAGGATGAGGATCAAAAGAGCATAGCAGGTATTTCAAACACAACAGTAGGAGAAGGCAGAAAAGTGAATAAAAGAAGGCAGACAAGAGGTATTTTTTTCAGAGACACTATTGGGCTTTTCCCTTTTGACTGCTCATTCCTATTAATTTTATCATTTATCTGCAAAAGATGAGATACACAAAAAGACCAAGAGTGTTACATTTCCTCAAACCACCCCACTAAAAAAAAAACAATCACTTTGATAGAAAAAATTAACATGGAGAGAACTTTTTTCCTGGCACTATACAAACTGTGGGTGAAAGACTTGTCATGATGTCCAACTTCATGAAATTATTTCTTGGTTCCTTCTGGTTCATGGACATGAAGTTCCCTGGTAAGATTACTCAGTTCCCTCCCAGCTGGAAGTTTATTTCTGTACTTTCGTCAAGACAATGGCCAGACAGCATGCTCTCACAGTCATCATTCAAATAGTCATTCATTCATTGACTCAGTTAATACTTATTTTGCGCCTACCATGTGCAGGCTAGATTAGGAAGGAAAATTTTACTTCTAGCTCTGAGTTCTAATAAATTAGAACTGAAAGAGGCTGAATTCAAAGGTTAGTGAACAGTTTTATTACTAGAATAGCTAATGTATTTAAAAGTACTCATATAAAATTTTAATTATAGAGTTTCCCAACTGGTTGGCCATTTTTGCAGGGGAGTAGGGGTGCCATAGATCACTGTAAGTTATCCTTGAATCCCTGTGTGCACCAAGAATTGACAGTAGACTGAATAAATGCCTCAAACATGTGCACTGTTTCTAGATGTACACATACATGGATGTGATTCATACAAATTTATTCTTAAATGTGACTAAATTCATACTATCTTTTCATACTCTTGTATTTTCTCATTAAAAAACAAGATGCAGTTTTAAAAGTATTAAAATTAGAAACTTCTAGAAAAAATTACTCATTTCTAAAAATAGCTTTAACAATTTATCACTATGTAGCAAAAGAATATATCATTGGCCTCTCTACAAGACTAAATTCAAAAAGTGATTTAACTTAAACTAAAGACCAATAGCTAAAGATTTACCAGAAAGTTTTGCAATATATTACACCTCTCTGAATGAATCAGGCCTAACACGATCATCTGAAATCAATAAATTCTCAGATTCTATCTTCCTGGGAAAAGAATCAAGCCTTCACAGATAATTTTAATCACACTAAAAAAGAAAAAAGAAAGAAAGAAATTAAGAGGAAACCACTAAAAATATTAAGAACAACAAAACACCACGATGAAATGGGTTTACCACAAAATTTTATAATGATTCCAAAGAGCACTTAGCATTATTTACTGGAATTATTCAATGGCATGTAATCAGATGGGGAAATTCCTAACTTCCTGGCCTGTAAGGCATCAAACTAGCCAGGCTCAAGAAAAACTTTCTGCTTTAATAAGAACTATATTTAACAATATAGTAGCAAAGAAGTTAATAATATAAATTAAAGAACATATTTATCCAAACCAAAATAAATTTCTCATCAAGTACTAGTAAGACAAGGATAATTTTTAATGTAATGCAATACTATAATTGACTAAACGCAAAATAGAGTATGTAAAGACTTTCTGAACTATAGTATTTACACTTTAAGAAATGTCATAATAAGAACACAATGTTGCACTGAGCATTGTTGGTGTTTACCCAGCATGTATTTCCTCCTCTTGTCACTACTCTAATTTCCATTTTCTCCACATAGTCTATGAACTTCAGGAGAAACGACCTCAGAAACTGCTCCACAGGCGGGCCTACCTGGCCTAAGGGTAATCTCATCACCTTACTAGTGGCTGGTTCTGAAATCCAGGTGTAAGCCGAGGAGCATCTGATTGCCCTGCCTACATGGACTGGTTCAGAAACGGGCACGTAACCCAATTAAGGCCAACTAGAAGAAAGGAAAGTTTGCTAAGGGCTTCTGAAAAAGAAGTTTCCTTGCTCTTTAAGAGGGAGCCAGCAGAGGTAGAGATACTGGCCTGTCTCGTCCTCTGGCTGTTGTGTTGTGTGAACTGCTGCTGCCTTCCACCACTGAGGATGAAATCAACTCAAAGAGAAGGGTGGAGCTGAAAGCATACAAAGACACATAGCCAGAGTTCCCCTGACGCACCCCTATCCACAGCTACACCTGGACTTTTTTCAGTTACATAACCCAAGAAATTCCTTTCTTATTTAAGGCAGATTGTGTTGGAATTTCTGCTTCTGGTAGCCCAAGGCATCCTAACTGATATACATCAAAGGCTCTTTGGGAAATTTCAAAATCACAGATAGGGCTAAAGTTTAGGGTCTTGAGCTATAAAAACTTATACATATATGTAATACATATAAGGAAAAGAGCTCATTAATTATGTAATAGAGAGGATGTGGCAAAAAATTGCTAAACATTTGGTCCACTGATCCATTATCTAATCAGTCTCCGATTTAGCCAGCCTAGTGGTGGTAGAGGTGGTAGTGGTGTTAGAGCAACGTATCAATGCAAGTCCTCCATCCTGTTATTGCTAAAGAGGCTATATGCAGCTGTGGTTGTGATCATAAAGAGATAAAGAGATTTTGACCCAAGCTTAAACAGTCAAGCAGAGTACTTTATATGAGAGTTCTCTCTCTGGAACCAGAGAAAAGTTTTCTCTGCATAATTAATTATTTGTATAAGGAACCAGAGAGAAAGGTTGGCAAATACTTGGCTTTTACAAACTGGACGCCTTGAGATATTTCTAAATGTGATACTTAAAAACTAGGATTAGTCAACAGCGTATTTTAGCAGATTGGAGAAATCCCTAAAGATCTATTTAAAGAACAAACCTAAAAACAAGAACAGGTTTAAAAAATTTTTTAAGGATTAGCTTAATTTACCTCTCAAAGCTGCAAAAATTCTGTATAGATAAAAACCAAAATTAGTCAACATTTTACGATGGTTTCACAAGCATGGGAATTCTCCAAAAAGGAAAACAATCTACCCGATTTAAATGGTAGCACAGATAAGGAAATATATAATATTCTTATATAAATTATAATTCTTTGTGTTCCCTTCAATACATGTTTAGATGTACATTAGCTATCAAAATCCCTTAAAATTAAAGCAATGAATATTTATTATACATTCTGATTTTACTACTTAACATCAAATAATTAAAAGATTATTTTTTTAAATAGAAATAACACTGTTTATTTCCCATGTCATTCAAATAAGGTCGGAATGAGGTAACTGACAAAAAAGCCTTAATGAAATGGCTAGCTTCAGAAAATTAAGATGAAAAATAAATAAGCTACATTTCTCGGCGGGAAAACCTATGCCAGATGGCCATCTAATGAATGCTGGTTTTGTAACTTCACGGCTATGTCCATAAGCCTCCTGATCTCAGGGACGATCTTTGACATTCCATGCAATCCTTGAGAACGTCTGGACTTTCCATTGCAAAAGTCAATACGCATTTCAGTCCTGATCTGACATCCCCAATGGAAGAAAGAGGAATTGTGCTACTATTCTCTATGCCAGGCCCTAAACTGGGTTTTAGCTTCATCTATTCCTCAAAACAACTCTGCAAGGTAGAAATTTTTACCCCCTTTTCAGAGATGAGGAATCTGAGGTTTGGGAAGACACATCAGCTGATAAGCAGTGGAACTGGAATTAGAATCTACACTCTATGGCTCTAAATCCATAACCTGATTCCCAATAAAAGGATTAAACATCAGCAAATAAAATTACAAAGTGGGAAGAGAAAAGAGGCTGTTGGCTGCTCACAAAAATCCATGTTTATTATGGGCTAAATTGTGTCCCCTGAAAATTCATATGTTGAAGCCCTAAGCCCCAGCACCTCAGAATGTGACTGTATTTGGAGTTAGGGCCTTTAAAGAAGTGATTAAGTTAAAAGGAGGCCATTTGGGTGGGTCCTAACCCAACCTGACTGGTGTCTTTAGAACAAGAGGAAATGTGGAACAAAGACCATGTGAGGACACAGCAAGAAGAGGACCATCCATAAGCCAAGGAGAGAGGCCTCAGAAGAAACCAACCTGCTGACACTATGACTTTGGACGTCTAGCCTCCAGACTGTGAGAAAATAAATTTATGTTGTTTAAGCTGACCAGTCTGTGGGATTTTGTCATAGCACCCTTAGCAAACTAATACAACATTCTCTCATTCCTGGGCACACAGCTAGGCAACAATCCCCAGCTTCCTTCACAGTTAAGTTTGACCATGTGACCAAGTCTTAGCAAAAGAAATGTGAGCAGGAGTGATGTATGGCACTTCCAGGCATTCCATGTATACTTCTCCAAGTCCGTTTCCCTTCTGGCTAGCTGGAATAGAGACAGTGCCCAGAATGACTTCATAGCTTCATAATGATGACGGCAACAATGTTATACCTGAATCTGCAGATGACCACATGAAGAAGAGTTGCCCACCAATGTGTCAACCACCCATTACTGTTAACTAAGCAAGAAGTAAATTTCTATAATGTCTGAGCCATTATACACTTTTAGGTTACTTTGCTATAGCAGCTAGGACCACCCTACCTAATACTGAGGTACAAGAAAGTATAGGGAGAATGGAAAGAAGGAAATACAGAAATGCATACGGTAGGAAGTACTAGTTGTTAACAGTAACTCTATTGGGTACTGCTTCACCAGAGACAGCCTCAGCCTCCCAATCCTTTTCAACTCAAAGACTGCCAAGGAGGGGAGCACAGTGCTTTCTAATCTTGTAACAGACTTTTGGAGAAATACAGACCAAACCAGAACATAATTCTGTGCCATAAATTTCCTAACAGAACATTTATTAAATTTAGCCCAGTCACTCACTAAATGTGCTCAAACACACTCTAAGAAGTCAAGACTGGAAAATGACCATGGGAAACTCTACAATTTTGGCATCTTTCTCTTGATAACAAGTTGCCCTGTCTGTGTTGAAAGCTACCAAAAGGTGTATAGACAGCATGTGGTTTACCACCGTTTGATGTTGCAACATTTAAGTATTTCTCTCTGTCCTTCAAAATTCTCAAAACACAGGAAACTTTGTACAACTAATATTACAAAATTCCCAAAAGTCATATAACACATTTAAAGGAAGGGAGAATGGCAATAAATCAGATTAGTCAGTAAAAAAAAACGTTAATTCCAAAAAAGTTGGAAGTCACTGATCTATATAGTTTTGTCCTTTAAGATCATGATGTTTACAGAAGAAGGAAAAGAACAATCTGAAAAATAAATCTTCACTTTGGAGAAAAACTGAATAGTCATCAAAACAATACTATCCTTGCGGAATTTCACAAATGGAGAGTATATCATTGTATTGAGTTTGACAATTACTGTGGAAAGTTGTTCTTTTGTACTATATTTCTGCTCCATGTGAAAGATGGATTCAAAGACACAGGCTGCACCAATCTTGATTTTCCTGGAGACTGTGAAATCTCTCCGGTTTGGCCTCATATGTGTGAGGCCCTTGCATAACAGGGGAAAATACCCCCTCCTAATTCTCCAGAGTCATGTAAAATTGCTACAGGGGCCCTTTGGGAGGTGTATTCTAAGGCCCTAATTGGTATAGATAAAAATAAAAAGTACTGTTACCCTCACCTTGATTGTGCCTAAAAAGAGGTCCAAGTATATACGGCCTAAGGTATTACACTTTATAAGCAAACAATGAATTTCCTAGCTGATAGGACACTGTCTAACTCCTGAACAGACCTTCCACTACTTTCTAATTCTGTCTCCTGAGAGGTCCAGCTAACCACCTCAAATCGCAAACTGGGCAAGTGTCCTAGTTTTGAAATTTAAGAAAGCTAGGATTCCATCTTTAAGTAGCCTCGCAATGTTTCTATCCAAAAGTGAGCCAACAGAGCGTTCTCTCTCTCTCCTTGGATAGCACTGGAAAAATAAAAGGGATTGTACCAATCGAGACCTAAGAAAGGCACCCGGAAGGATTAGCTCAGCAATATTTGCTGAGCCACTGTTATGTACAAGGCCCTATCCTAGTACCCAACAGGACAGCAGTAAACCAAACACTCCTGGTGCATGCACAGGGAGACAGGGCAACTAAGGAGCAGTGAGACTGAACTATCGGAATCTGAGGCACAGGCAAAGTGCTACAAATGCAGAAAAAGGAGTGTTTACTACTGAGTAGGAGATGGCAGAAACTGCGGAGGAAGTAGTAACTGAGTTGAGTAGGATTTCAGAAGGCAGGGATAGCATTCCAAAGAGAAGAAAATATGTGCAAAGGCCTGAAGGTCCTTGGCCTATTTGCGGAGACAACAGCAGCCAGCATGACTGAAATCAGGCCCAGAGAGTATGAAATTAGTTTAAAATGCGTCCTGAAAGCTAATACAGGACTAGAAACTGAAAGGCAACCTCACAAAGGAGTGCAAACTTTACAGCACAGGTGATTCGGGAGAATGCGATCCAATCCTGATCACTTTAGATGGGCTTTATCTAGTGATGCTGGGAACCCGAGTGGTCCAAGATACCGTCATCATTACTAAACAAAACCCCAGGCTTTCCGATAGCCATGGTTCAATTATAAAATAAGGGCAACACCTGAGGTGTGGAAAGGGTGAGCTGGAAAGCTAGATGACCCTATGAAGCTTATCATTTTTTAATTAGGTGGTTATCAGGAAAGAATTTAATGGAAAAGGTTGTTTCTATCAGGGTTGACTCAGCATGTGCTCCACAGTACTCCTAATTCTCACTGGAATTTAGGTGAAATTTGCCTAACAGACAGTCAGTGCTAAACCACTATGCTTCCTCCTCACACCACCCCAACACTCCCCTCCCTAACTTACCAACCAGATTTTCAATCTGATTCCTTCTCTTTCTGATTACATATTCCAAGTCTCTAAAAGGGTTCCAGAACAATAAGGATGCTGAAAATCTCTCATGTCTCAAAAAGTTTAGCAGAAAAGTTTATGAGCACAGCCTAAACATTACCAGAGAGCGGGGCTATCTTACTTTTTAATGGTAGCCCCAAAGGTCAAAGAGCTGGACAGCAAGGTAGGGAGCTTTCCCTTGTGCGCACAGTACCACAAAATGGGACCAGCAGCAGGGCTCTATCCTGAAGTTACCTACATTAATGAAATTCTAGCCTTTAACCCATCACCCAATCAAATCTAAGGGGTCTAGACGATGGTGCAAGTAAGTGGTACAAGATACCAGGCAGGAAAATAACTAGCCGGCTACAGAAATATTTCATTCCACGTACAATCTACATAAGAACAATGTTACTGTTTTTTCCAACCCACTGACTGATGTGTGCCTAGGAGGAATGAAAATTTACTAACTCCATAAGATTGCTAGCTGAAGCTAGCTACCTGCCAGCGTCCCTCTCTCAACCTTCTTGTCCATGCCAGGTCTTCAGTACAGCCACGGAGATCTCCGCGAAAGGAATCTCAGCCTGGAGAACTTCTGACATTTCACTTAATCCCCTTTGGATTCGTTCAAGGAAAACATTAGAACAACTTCTGCCCCAAGAGTCTTTCAGGAGCTAGACACCAACAGGTGACCCACGCAAAGGCTCAGGACATAAACCAGTGAAGGTACAATGCCAAGGACACTGTTTTTCACAGAGCATTAGTGCCTTTATATAATCTTTTCAATCATTTTTTTAAATGCTCATGCTTTCAGGTTTCAGTCCCCAAGGGATATGAAAGATCTTTAAAAAGATCATCTTCTTCCTTATAACATTCTAATTAACTTTTGTCTTTTTTTGGTTTTCAAACAAGTAACAGAAATGTCCTTCTCAGCCCAGCCTCCTGAGCACGAGCTCTGGGCCGATCCACTGGTCAAGGGCTTTGCACAAGTTTAACGCGCTCTGAGCAGACCATGGCTTCAGAAAAGGCTGAAAGCGGGAAAGGCTCAGTGGAACAGACTAACAAAACTTCTTCAACAAGTCTTCTTTAAGACTATTATACAATTTGACCTTTTACTAAAGTAAACGTATCATAAACTACTTAAAAAAATAAGATATTACAGGGGGTAGGCCCTAAAAGGCCGTATGTGTTTTAAATAAGAAATCTTGAGTTCTAGCACTCACTTCAAGCTTTATAATCAATAATAATTCTATATACTGTGTCCAAATTATCCTCAGTTCTTTATTAAGCGTCTGACTTGACTAAAACCAACTTCACTTCTACTCCATGAGGAAATGTTTTAGCACCCTCTACTGGCCACTTCTTACATCTGGTCAGCTCACAACTCTCCTCAACCTGTGGCTACCTTTCAAAGGTCAGACAGTGGGTACAGCACAGGCCACCCTATCCTTCGAAACTGAGCCAGGAGTCCCTGCCACGAAACAAACAGACAAATCCTGAATTGCCCTCCTGCCACTGCTTGTTCATGAGTCTTGTTTGCTGGTAGATTTCACAAATACCACCCTGGGCCCTAGCTTGCCTGATCTGTATCCACCTCCAGTAACCAACCCTGGGCCTCATTTCTACACTCACAGATTCTTCTACAGGCTGAGCCCACATCACCCTCCTGCCAGTCTGCTTCATCTAGTCAGCTCTGGGGGAATGGGGGTGTCTGGTGAGACCAGCTCACCTATCAAGTATCACCTGGGTAAACAGAGGACAGAAAGAAGAGCCTGGGAGGCACGTTTTCCCCTAAAAACTCAGAAATATGATGTCAATCAACCGCCTGTCCTTGGCTTCATATTAGCCAGATTTTTTGGCGGTGGCAGGGATACCAGAAAAGAACTTCTCTCCCATGACCTCATGACAAAGCAGCTTCTCCTAATTTTCCACAGTTCTCTAGAGAAAGCAAGGCACCTTTAGTAAGATCTAACACAAGTAACCATGGACCCTGTCAGCTCCCATTATCTGGCCCACTTTCTTTCAGACGAAAAATATTAGAGTCAGCATGGTACTCATTATTCAATAACAGAAGGAAAGAACAGGAGAAGAGAAGACATAAAACTATAAAAGGTGGAGAGTTTCTTCATTCCCAAAGCTTGCTGGATCAAGCTACTGTTTACTGATGAACAAGTGCTGATTGATTTGACATCAATCACCTATTGAGTGAAAAATATTCTTTAGAAGAGGATATTGTAAAGGGACTGGCAAGTAATTCCTGCCAGCAAAGAGCTCACGATCTGGTTGCAAAGACCAAGCATCAAAGCAAATAATTAGAAAGTGACAAAGTGGCATATTCTTAAGTTAAAAAATATATACTTGGAATTCCATAAATACATACACGCACACACAAAAACTCCCCCGCCATGTATGGAAAAATGATCATCAAAATATTAATAACAGTCATCTCTGGTGGAATTTCAGATTATCTGTACTTTTTTTCCTCCATATTTGTCAGTACTGTTTGAATTTCCTACAATAAGAATGCATATCTTAACAAACAGAACAGAAATAAATTAAATATTAATTTATCAAGGGTGTAAACAGAGGAAATTCCCTACTAATTATTATACATAGAATATGATCTATGAACACAGCTATATAAAAATACATAGAAAAAAATGAAAGAAAATATACCCAATTATTTACAACCATTGTCTCTAGGGCCCACACTGATTTTGTCTTTTCTACTTTTCATATGCTTTCTCATTGTCTAACACTTTTACAGCAAAAATTGATCTTTACTTAAATTCGAATGTTAAATTTTCACCCTTATTTTAAAATACCATTAGTGAAGGTGCTTGACCGATGCCCATCAACTTGATGACACACCTGGAATAAGCGCCGTGCTGATAAGGATGTCCACTTCCTTGCACTGTTGAGCAAAGAGTTTCATTTCGGCTTCAATGAATTCCTTGGACATCTCTTTTGCATATCCTCCTTGTCCTTCGCCAGATTCCTTCAAGTCTACCTCTAACGGCTCAGCACCAAGAGACTTGAACTGCTCCAAAGCTGCAGCTCTGGCAACGACAGAAGGGAAAGCAGTGGTTATTTTAGGCCCCTGATACAGGAGTCAAGATCATCACTTACATGTACATTTTTTAAAAGGGCAAACTGTATATATTCAAAAGTGCAGTCCTTCTTTTGACGTCTCTGACTGGACTGTTTCAATTTTTTTCTAAAGGCAGATAATACTTTTCTAATATTTTTTCCTGGAAAAAAAACCTATAGGGAATTCCACCTTCTACTTAGTTAAGTTACAAAAAGAATTTCACCATTGCCAACTCTAGTAATCAATTATGCTTCTTGTGGCCCCACTGCCAATGATGATGTGAGATTTGACCTACAATAAGACTTGACATCATTCAAATCACTCAAGTTGAGGTTTTTCATTTGTAAATGTTAGGATTTATGGGGACTTTTCCCATATAAATGACTCTTATTTAGAAATATTTTAACGAAGTGATTTTTGCCTCCAGTCCTCATTAAATTGTGTTTGAAAAAAGCAACCTATAAATGGCATAAATGGTAAAATGTAAAGAGCCAACATATTTAAGTTATATAAAAATACATTCAGTTTAAAAATAAATAATGTAAATGTTAGCCAAGCTCTGTGCACGGGTTGGAAAACCAGAGCCAACAAAGATCTCAGCTTTGTGGTGCACAAAGTGTTTAACTCACCAACATCCATCCCACTACAGCGAATCGCAAACTTCCCTAATGACAATGATCACTGCAGGTACTTGTCAAAAATTCAAATTACCAAGCCCCTTCCCAGACCCACTGAATTACAATCTCCAGCAGAGAGGCCAGAAGCTATATTTTTAGGAAGAGCTGCAGGTAATTCTTGCCATCATGGAAGTTTGGGAAACTCTGGTCTGAGCCCATCAGTCCCTAGCAACTGTCATGCTCAGGGAATGGACACAAAGGGTAGGATGTAAAAGGGCAGAAACGACATGGTTGAGCAAGAGGTTCTCTCCCTTTCTTCTGGCTCGAACAAGAAAGCTTGTAACCAGGATTGCCTAGGGAGGTCAACTTGTGACACAAGAAAAATCAGCCAAAGCTGAGAACAGCAGAGAGGAGAGACAGAAGGAACCTGGTCCCAGATAGCACCAATGAGCCACTGACTCTAGCATGAAAAGGAAGTCCTTCCCACAGCTTTTCACTTAGGCGGGATAAGGCATTTTCTTATAGTTTAAGCCAATATTCCTACTGGTATTTCTAATCAGCCAAAGGGATATAGACCTTTAAAGTTTTAGAAATGTCTACTGTTTTTAATGAAATAAGAAGAATTCAAAATGATATGTACGTGAGTGTGTGTATAAATATATATAAAATGATCCCAATTTTATTCAAAACGTATCTACATAAAAATCTGTAAGAAATTACACCAAAAAATCATTAGCAATTATATCTGGCTGAAGTACAAAAGATATTTTTATTTTCTTCCCTAGGTTTTTCTGTATTTTTCAATAATGAACACGTATAATTAAAAACATAAATACTATTTTGGAATCTTTGCCTTCAAAATAATTTTATCATTTAAAACTATTATAATACATCAAAATTTAAGGTTGAATTTCTTTTAACCCAAAAATTCCATTTCTAGGAATTTATCCCAAGGAAATAATGAGATATCTCCAAATACATATGTTCTTACACATGCATATATACAGTATTGGTTATATTTAGTACAAACGTCCATTTATGGAGGACGAGTTAAATAAGTCACTCTACTTCTATACAATGGAATCCCACGCAGCCATTAAACACATTTGTAGGTAAGTGAAGACCTTCGTGATCTACTGTTAAGTTAAAAAAGTAAGTTAAATAGTGCTATTAGTAAAATTACATTTTTAATTAATGTGTAGAAAAGGGAACATGTACTAAAATGTTGGTAGTTATCTCTAGGCAGTAGGATTTAGGGTATTTTATTTTCACTTTTTGTACTTTTTTATATTCTTCTGAAATGGGGGAATAAGCATGTATTGTTTTTATGATCAGAAGGAAAGTAAACTAGATAAGCTATAAAATTGATTATATTTCCCTTTATATTATATAAAATAAGGCTAATTATCCCTACTTTACAGAGTTATTGTAAAGAACAAATAAAACACAGCATATAGCACAATGCCTGGAAGAGAGAAAGCATTTAGTATGAGTGTCTGAAAACTACAGCTCTTGAACTGTCAATTGTTTTTGTAAATAAAGCTTTATTGGAACTCACACACATACAAAAAGAAAGATAAAAAAGAAAATAAAGATTTTATCTTTCTAAACTTTGTAACACAGGTATTAGGCAAGATACTACTATTGTTATGAGGGGAATCTCCTAGCTATTCTTTGAAAAAATTCAAAAATCATATCCCTTTAAGATTACTGGGCAATGAGCTGTCCTTAAGTTTTTAGGATGTTTAACTGAAAATATATACCATTCAGTCTTCCAACAAAAATTTATAACGAAGTGTGCTTTCCAATACATTTGGATTTCATATTTATAATATGATACCAACCTCTCATCTCAAAATAGTGATTAGAATTAATGAGCTATAATCCTTAGAAAAGTATTATATCAGTTCAGCCATATCTTTCTTCATTGTGTACTTGAGTTATCTGAACAAACTAAATAAAAATGGAGTTAAGCAACAGCCATATTCCAGCTGTCGACTCTGTACACAGTCAAAACCAATGACATCAATAGAATCTAATAAGTTCTCAGTAGTTAACCCAACACTGAGTTTCAAATCATCTCTAAGTCAAATATATACATTTCTACTCTAATACTACTGTCCACTACAGTGAAAACTTGAACAACCTGCTTTCTCCAGGCTTGGAGGTATTCAAAAACTTCACATTAGCAAATATCAAAAATTAAAAGATAGGACTAATATGCTTAACTCTGGCTATCCTTGGCTTCCGCCTTGGTTACTTCAGAAACAGCTTTTCTCACTTCAGCAGGACAGCCTTTATCAACGCATCACTTCTCTAACTCCAGGTAAACACTGTAAACCGTATTCTATGGAACATTCTTTACTCTGAAAAGTTACAATCTTTCCAAATTTTTTTTTAACATTCTAAATTCAAGATTAGCAGTGGCATTATTCTTCTATTGACCGCAGCTGATAATAAATAACTACGTTTCAACCTTGAAAAAGTATTGGAACACATAAATGATAACAATACTCGATAAGCATTTGATAAAATCTAGTATCTAGTGTCTTCTGAAAGGAAGAACAATTTTAATCAAACTTTAAAGAAGTTCTATGAAAATGTTGATATGTCTGCTTTAAAGAAATATACAAAGAACATAATCAAGTACTTTCACTCAGGGGCTCTACCGCCGCCCAGTCAGCTTTATCTGCTCCCATCCACTCAAGACAGAGCACCCCCCGCATTCCCCAGTCTGTTCTCCAAGATGTCTCCTATACTACTTTTCTTCATACAACAAACAGCTTTGCTCATGCCCTGCCTGGTGCCTAAACGCATTTGGAACAGAAATAGAACATGGCAGAGCAACAGGTTAGAAAGTCAAGAAAGAGAGAACTCTTGTCCAATTGGTAGTCTACATGAAAAAACAAAACTGAACGTGAA
This sequence comes from Equus przewalskii, assembly GCF_037783145.1. NCBI lineage: Eukaryota > Metazoa > Chordata > Mammalia > Perissodactyla > Equidae > Equus > Equus przewalskii. The sequence goes on from NC_091850.1 coordinate 22,912,046, forward strand.
GAATTACTTTTGAATTCTTTTGTTTTTTAAATTATTCTGCTGTCCTGAGTCTGGGTTCTTAAATTTTTTTCCACTAAGTAATACTTTTTTCACTTTTGAGTTAACTTTGGAAAAGTAGAAACATTTTTAAATGGAAAGAGCACATACAGCAGTTTTCAACGTGCTACATCCATTTATAAATTCTGAGGAAAGCATAGTACCCACCTGAAACAAAATGTTTTCACCGTAACAGCAATCACTAGTAAAGCACTCACCTCGTGTCAAAACCTCGAACAATTGCACCCATCGACTTCGCGGCACCTGCAGAAGCCAGCCCAGCAACGCCACCGCCAACTATCAGAATCTAGGGAAAAAGCCAGAATCGGCATGTTCTAAATAAACTTCATTATCGACTGATTATGAAAAACCATCAACTAAGAGATATCAGTGCCTGGTACACAGCATTCAGTAATACCCCTGGTGGTCCTGTTGGTGACAACCAGCCCTCAATAAACGTACTGAGTGCAGAGACTACTCTTTAACTGAAACACCACTGGGATTCTTTTTCCACCATTGTTTTTAAAAATTTAGCAAAGGAACAACTGCTGGCAAAGGCCAAAGACCTTTGAAAAACAGCCCGACAGCGAGCATCTCAGTGCAAAAGCAACATGCAGCACAATCAGCATTACATCTGTGAAAGATTAACCGGTTCTTTCCCACTGTATAAAAGCTACTTCTATGAAAATGCCCAGTCTGGCATTCTAGCTATCTCACCCCTCTCAAATTTTAAGGTTTTTCTGTGTTCATAAAATATCAAAATAAGTTTCAAAGATGGATACAACAGTAGTGAAACATCTACTCCAACCCCTATTTTGAACTGAAAGGAAGAGCAGGTGACCAACGACCTAATTTTGAACCATTTTGAATGAACTGTACCTGAAATGCAAAGCAATGTAACTAATCTCCCTAACCATGGAAGGATCAGAGCCAAGAAAACCAAAGAATTCCTCAGAAACAAGTCTCCCCCGTCTTCTAAGCAGCAAAATAAGAACAGTGTTGTCTCCAGTCTAGATTGGGCCCTCCAGAGAAAAGTCCTATTATACTTCCCAGTCAATTGATGGCAACTCCTTGTTGCTGAAAAACAAAAGTCACCCACAGAAAGAGTGAAGTTTATAAATTCCCCCACCCATCATGCCCACACCTCCTTCCCCCTTTTTAAGAAGACTCAGCTAGTGGAACTGTGCTCCAGTGACCCCTAGGCAGGGTCTCAGAGATCACATGAATTGATCTTGACAGCGATGGTTTGTTGGGGGGAGCAGGAGGTCGTCTACAGGACAAAGACGGACCAGAGGGAACAAGCAACAAGCAGGCTCTGTGCTCCAAGGCACCAACCCCGCTCCACACTCTACAGCCTCACCACTGCTAAAACAATGAAATAAAAATAAAATAAAATAAGTAAAAATTAGAGGACCAAGCCGTTATCCTGAACCAAGAAATAACAGAAGATCCCATAATTTAAAAGACAGAATTGCACAAGAACAAAGCTATGTAGATCTTACAAAAGGAATTTACTCTTTCACTGCAGCATGGGGTGAAGAAAAAGACAGAGATTAATAGTCAGAGAGCTTCAGTTCAAATCCTGACACCGCTACAGACTAGTTCTGGGTGACCTTGAGCAAACTGCTTAGCATCTGCAATAAAGCAGTCAAAACATCTTCCCAGAAGGTTGTTACACTGAACGATAGACTCAAAAGCACTGACAGCTAACTGGCACACCATAGACATATACTCAAGAAGCAGCAGGTTAAGGGCAAGGGAAAGGAACCAACTTTAGAAATGTTCTTGATTTCGAGTCATGTAACCTGTTCCTCTCCACTTTCCCCATCTCAGTAAAGGGCACTAACTGCGCACACAATTGTTCAAGTCAAAATAGGGAGGTCGTCTTGAGTCCTCCCTTTGTGCATATTTCCACCTCCAATCCATCAGCAAGTACTATGGGTGTTAACCCCCAAAGATCTCCCAATCCGTCCCCTTCTTTACATCTCTATTGCCACCACCTTCCCAGGGCACTATTTCTGTAATCAATTCCTAACAGATCGTGCTTTCACTCTTCTCCCTACTATCCATTCTCTCACAGAACAGTTGGATGATTTTCTGTAACCCTTGTGAAATAACAGAAAATATATATATTGGTTTCTGCCCCCGGTTCCTGGCACAGAGTTCCTAAAATTTCTCTAATTTCCTAAGTGAGAAGAGTACTAAGGGCATCTTTTGTTCTAACATTTGGTCTTTGGCCCCTAATTCCCTTGGAATTTCCTGGGGGATAGCAGTGTCTTTTGTTATAATGAGGTGACTCTTGGTGGGCTCTTGGCTGGGGGCAGGTCTCCAGAAAAACCAAGCCATGATTAGAAGTTGGGAATTTTCAGCCCCATCTCTCGTTCTCTAGAGAGAGGAGAGGGGCTGGAAATGGAGTTAACGATCGATCATGCCTATGTGATGAAGCCTCCATAAAAATCCCAAAAGGACGGGGTTCGAAGAGCTTCCAGGTTGGTGAACATGGAGGTGCAGGGGGAGTGGTACGCCCAAAGAGAGCATGGAAGCTTCATGCCCCTTCCCACCTACCTTGCCCCACACATCTCTTCCATCTGGACATTCATCTGTACCCCTTAACATATCCTTTTATAATAAACTGGTAAACAGCAAGTAAACTGTTTTCCTGAGTTCTATGAGCCACTCTAGCAAAGTAAATGAACCTGAGAAGGGGGTCACGGGAACCTCCGATTTATAGTCGGATCAGAAGCACAGGTAACACCTGGTCCTATGATTGGTATCTGAAGGGGGGTGGGGGCAGTCATGTGGGGCTGAGCCCTTAACCTGTGGGATCTGACACTATCTCCAGGTAGATAGTGTTAGAATTGAGTTAAATTGTAGGACACCCAGCTAGTATCACAGAATTGCTTGGTATGGAGAAAAACCCCACACATTTGGTGACCAGAAGTGTCAAAAGTGAAGTGTTCTACGTGAAAGTAAAGGAGAGATACAGGAGCAAGAGTGAAGTTTTTCTAAAACAATCCTAAATGTGACATTTTCCTCATCTGCAAGAGAATCTGATCTCTATAACATGACCTATAAGAGAGGCCCCACATCATCCAGCACTACCCTACCTTTCCAATATCCTCTCAGATCACTCTCCACCTTGCTCACCACACTCCAAGACCAATGGCTTTCTTTACTCTTCTAGAACACACTGAACTCTTTCCCATCTCAGGGACTTTTTATGTGCTGTTCCTTTTACCTGGAATCCTAAACCCCTCCTTTCTTTCCTTCCATCCGTTAGGTCTCAGCTCAAATGTGAAAGGAGCCTTCCTCATCACCCTAACTAAAGTAGCTTGCTCCCATGACCCACTATCATATCACCACGTTCATTTCTTTTATATCTAAAATTACCTTGTATACTTATTTGACTGTTTATCTCCTCACTATGGCCCCTACCAGAATGGAAGTTTCATGTGGCAGGGATCTTGTTCGCCCTGTTCATGCCATATCCACAGCTCCTAGAACAGCGCCTGACGTACCATAAGCCTTCAACAGATTGATTTTAGCTCATTCTAGACAAGTAAGAACCCTCCACGTTTAAAGGAAACCCAAATAAAATATTATGCAATCTACTTTGATAAGCCCATCTAGTGTCTAATTCTCCAATATCAGAAAACTATTTCTGACATGTAACCAAAGTCCCTTAAGCTACAATTTACATTCTCAGAAAGACAGTCACTTTTCCACCTCTTAAAGGCTGATGATTCCCCTTCCTTTAGGGACTCTTTTGTTTCACTTTTTCATCCCTTATATTCACAGCTTTCCTCTCAACTTCCACATGCTTCAAGAAAGATTCTAACCAAAATTGAGTAGCGGATCTGTGTATCAAAGCATTCAGCCAGTTTAAGAACAGCATCCAGCTTCTGGCCACAAGTGCCAGGTGTACTCTTATAATCCTGAGAAAGAGATCAAAATGTAACCACTTCACACATCACATCTCGGGTTGTTGCTCCTACTTTCTTGCTAAGTACTCTGTCTCCACTTGAACCACTTGCCATTTTCTTCACCTGGCCTGTTTTGAAAGCAATATATAACTAGGTTTCTCAAAGCTGCTATTATCATTTTTTTCATTTTTTCTAGGAGATTTACTTCGTGTGAGAACTCTGGGTCTATATGACAAAGTTCTCAAGAGCAGGAAGCACCAAGTAAACCTGTACTCTTTGGACAGAGTATACTCTGCAGGTAGATGACAACATTTAAAGTCCTCTTTCCTATACCTTGCCAAACTGCTTACATTGTCATTTGGTCACAATATAATCTATTCTTTCACCTAGCCATCCCCACCTCTTGTCAACTGCTCCTCTCTGCTCTCGACCTAGATTAAAGAAACTGCACCCTTTCCCTCTGCCAAATACTGATTACACCACCTCCTGATTTCTGTCCTCTTGACCTAAAACTTGACAAAAAGTGAGGAAACCAAGACAATTATTTCCTATGAACCAAAATATGTTGCAACAATTGGGAAATTGAGAATTTGCTGAATGGTATCTTGAAGCTTTTTAGAAAATTAGTAACAAAAAGAACAAGTTATCCAAAATCCCTTTAAAATTCAGGTTAGTGGGGCCAGCCTGGTGGCGTAGTGGTTAAGTTTACACACTCTGTTTCAGCAGCCCAGGGTTCACAAGTTCAGATCCCAGGCGCAGACTTGGCACCACTCATCAAGCCATGCTATGGTGGAATCCCACAAAAAATAGAGAAAGATTGGCAGAGATGTTAGCTCAGTGGCAATCTTCCTCAAGTAAAAAGAGGAAGACTGGCAACAGATGTTAGCTCAGGGACAATCTTCCTCACCAAAAAAAAAAAGAATTCAAGTTAGTAAGTCAAAAACAGAAAAACAGACTAGAACAATCTTCTAGATTGACATTTCTAATGTCAAAATTCTTTTTTTTCAAGCAATCTTAAGCAGCTATGAGGATCTACCATATATGTGTAACATGCCACAAAAATCATCAGTGTGAAGTTAACAAGTAACAAAAATTTTAAAATAACTATTTTAAGACCATACATACCCTTGCCTTTAATTAATTCATAATATGAAGAAACATTAAAAGTTTTACCTACCTTAGCTGGCGGAACTTTTCCAGCAGCTGTGATCTGACCAGTAAAAAACCGTCCAAAATGATTTGCTGCTAGTACAACAGCCTTATAACTTAAAAAAAATAGATAAACAAATACATGGATAAATAATTCCATAACATGAAAGATCTTAGGCTCATATATCATCATAAGTCATCAATTAAGCTTTAACTGTCAAATAATAATAGGTAACATTTATATAGTATCTACTATGTGTCAAAAAAAAGTTCTAAGCGCTATTTCTTATTCCTTTAATCTTCACCACAATCCTAAAGATGGGTACAAGTATTATCTTCATTCTCTAGGTGAGGAAACTAAGACACAGAGAGATGAAGAGACTTGTCCAAAGTCCCTCAGCTAGTAAATGGCAAAGCCAAAAGTCTAACCCTGGCATCTTGCCTCCGGAAGCACACTCATCCATGATGCTCCCTGGTCTCTTTACAACAAATACTGCAGAAGATCAGTTGTGATCAAAAAAAAAAGAAATGAAGGAAAGACAAGAAAAGGCAAACAATGGTTTTCTTTGGGGGCTAGGACTACAGATACTTCAAACTTTCTGTTTTACTTTACTGTCCACGTTGTCTTTGACAATTACGTAGTATTTATATGATGGGGGGAAAACTTTAAAATAAAAAAAAATTAGATTAGGTACATGATTGTACATAATAAAATTCCAACCTCAGAACGAAAAACACTTCCCTTGATGTCTAATGGTTGAAAGCAGGGAATTTTGAGACACAGTGACCTCAGTTCAAGTCCTAGTTCTATCACTAACTAGTTTTGTGATCTTGGGCAAATTTCTTTAATTCTCTAATCCTTGGTTTCCTCATCTATAAAGTGGGACAAAGAAAGCATCTACCTCTTAGTGTTCTTAGGAGGGCTAAATGAGATAATGCAGGTAACACGCTCAGCATAAAGCCTGTCACTTAAGTGATTGGTAAATATTAGTATTTTTAGCTAAGGAAATACTATTTGCAACAAAACTAGTAAAATATACCATCTTTTCTTTAATAGGATATTTTTACTATTACACTAATTTCATTTTCATATCATTTTACACTTAAAAGGCACTTTTTCACATTCTTACTCAGGAACACACACTCTACCTTAATATTACAATCTAACTATTTAATGTGAAGCTCCATCTGCTAGCTGGAAACAAAATCTTTCCCTCATCATATTTTCATAAATATAATAATTAATGCAAAAGCATGTAACGGTTACCACTATTAATTTCAGTTAAATCATACTAGAGCAGGAAAACAGCATTTTAGAGATTACATTATTTGTTTGTCTTCTGAATCCAAGTGATAGAAATTTTCAAAGAGTAAACATGATAAAGATTCAAAGGCCATTGTAAGAAATTAATTTCGGAATTAATATTTTAAAAGATTCAGTTGCCAAACTAAAGAAAATAACAAGAACGAGGCTAATTACACAGGAAATGTACAAGAAAACGTTGATAGTGAAAAAAAGTGATAAAAGTGGGCCTTTTTTTGATAAGAAAAAAGATCAGAATGAACATCAATAAACTTGGAGAGGCATGTCTTCACTGTAATATGGCTGTGTGTGAGTTAGGCAGATAATGATTTATCGCACATTGTGTGGGTGTGTATACCAGATGATTCATCTCAAATTATGCTCCTCGCATGTATCAGCTCAGGACATAAGATAGTGATTCTTTAAATTGTGCCCCATTGATGTCCAAAGGTTCAAATTTCAGCCAACTCTGGGGCCAGAGTGGGTGGGATAGAGAACAGACATGTTTCTGGACACCCCTCCATCCCTCAATTCAATTAAGGCCACTCTGCTCTTAACTGGGTTTGTTTACATTGCCTCAAAATATTTCATTTGCTCAAAAGATTCTGCAGCTAAAAACCACTGATCTAGAGCTGCTGATAACCTTTCACATACATGCATTTCACATCACAAAATCAACAGCACCCTTAAAGGTTCACATTGTACGTTTTCTATATAAAATTTTAAGTCCCACATTGTGTAACATAACTCTTCTACAAACTAAATAAATATGGCAGAATTTTTATTTTGTCCCTTGGTATATAATTTATACCACAAAAAGCATCTTCAAACCAGTCATTTGCCATATTATATTAAGGACAAGAAAATGTATTTTTAACTAGTCATTTTTGTTTATTGCATCTCATTTATATCAAAAGCGAAACCCAAAGTAGGATCCGTGCCATATCTGATATGTACACCTAAGACCTAAAACCTAAGAAAACCTTCAGCTCATGTGTTAGGCCATAAAAGTCTTTATTCAGGTTCATCTTTCTTTCATGTAGTTTTATTTTTCAAACATTTTCATTTGCTCTTGCTTGTTCATATTAGCAAATTGTCTCTACTAATAGTTTTCATGCTTAAAATCTAATTCAACTAGTTTCTTACATGAGCTGATTTTGTAAGTATCATCTGATTCCTAGATTTTTCCCACTTTCTAGGTAAAGTCAGCAACACGCTTCACTCACATAGCTATTCCTATACCTCTCCCATGACAGGCACAGCCACACTCCTTTGAGCAGAATGGGCCTTAGAATCTTTCTCAACACAGCACTCCAGACAATAATCGGGGAATGCATTATTGCTGGAGAACAAATGAAGTTTATTGCCATCTTGGCCTTAAAGGTAAGAGAACACAGTTAGCCCTCAATTATCAATAAGAGTTTTGACACCAGATGAAATTTCCTCAAGTGCAGACATTTTCCCTATTCTTTAAATATTTTATGAATTTAACCTAACAAAACCTAATTAAAATGGCAAATACAACCATTTTTGACCTGTAAAAACAATTTATGTTAACTAAACTTATTGTGGCATTTCACAATATATACATATATCAAATCATTATGTTGTACACCTTAAACTTATACAATGTTATATGTCAGTTATATCTCAATAAAACTGGAAAAAAAACAGCAATTTGAGCCTAATACATACAGGTATTCACACATATACACACATATATGAAATACAGTATATTCCTCACACAAATAATCTGACGGTCATTTCCTTTGGTGGAAGGAAATACTACTTCTCTTCCATTCATGAAGATTAAAAAGGAATGTAAAATCGAGTTCCATATGAAGAGCCATTTGCTATCTGATGACTGTGAAACAATAAAATGAGTCAAAAATAACTTAGTGCACTCTCAAAAGGCTGCAATCTCCAACAATTATTACAAGTAAAATCATTGTGAGAGAAAAGCTACAGTGAGCATGTTTCTGTAGTACCATTGTGCTTTTGTTCGTTTGAAATGGAAAAGAATCAACCTACCCAGCGATGTTGGCCATGGAGCTTAGCGCATCATATCCCTGAGCGATTGTGACTCTTGGAACCTGGTCCATGGCCAAAACTGTAGTTTTTCTTTTGGAAAGTTTATTTAGCAAGTCTGGATTTTGAGCCGGGTAAATAAAACTAATCAGTGTTCCTGATGTCTTTAAAAGGTCAGCTTCATGAACACCTAATGTTGGATTAACCATGGGGGCTCGCACCTGAGAAAAAAATCAAGTCACGGATTAAAAATATAAATACCTCCACCATATTTTTAAGTAAACAAGACAATTGGGTAATATACCATGATTGAAATAATAGTCCAAGAGTAAATCTTTCAGCAATAAATTTCTGACTAAATTCCTAAACAAGGCAAGGCACACAAAGATCTCTGCCATCTACCCTCTGACAGATGACCTATGAACTGGTCTGAGTAAAGAGTACACACACCTGGAAATAGTGTCAGGACAGGTTTGACAATGAACTGTAGTGCAGTGGGGAAATACGGAGGTTCTACAACAAACGTGTTCTCCCAAAACCTATTATTCTGGTAAGATTAAGAGACATTAGAATAAACAGACGGGAAGTTTTTATTGGGTGTTCAAAGTTTCAATTCTTGCTGATTTGGGTAAGCACAAATGTTTGGAGTAGTAAGAAGTTAAGAACATTGTAAACTAAAATCTCCAGGGTAGTATGTAGAGATTTATCTTCCAGAATATAATTCCAGAGCTTAATATTGCAGAAGAATATTTACAGAGGACCACAATTCAAACTAGCAGCCGTGCTGAACTGAGTTTAAGCAAAAAGCTACAATATATTCTGTTATGCTAAGAAGTATCAAGTCAGTCAATGAACACACACTCCACATTCTTAAAACTTTCAAATATCCATTTTTTAAAGCCGAATTTTTTAAAAATTCCATTTTAAAAGTGTTTTAAACAGTGTTTTACACCCAAGTTTAAAATCAATCTTCAATTAAAGTATATCATTTCCTTAGCTCCCAGTTCACAGCAGGGCTTTTAGGCGAGTAAGCACAGAAAAAACAGCTCTGAGACCTAAGTTTTAAAAGGAAATAGAAACACAAATACTGGGTCAATACTTCCATTTCAGAGTATTTCATCTCTGTTTACCTATGAGGTACCTTTATCTGGTATTCCCCATTTCTGTGGTTGATCTGGTGATGCATGTGATTTTAGGTTCTGGACTTTAATTAAAGACTCTGTGACAAGGTCTATTTTTCCTCAGTGAGAATCTACAATATAGATTTAATAAAAATCAGAGGACAACTTTGAATTAGTTCTACCAGCCCCTATCAAATGCTTAGCTGAGACTGCTGGCATCTGAGTAAGTTAAGCCAAAAGAATGTTTCCCTGAATGTGCTTTTCAGATCACTAGTTCCTCAAGATATTAACAAGTTTGACTCAAAAAGAGGTCCTAAGGTCAAGTAGTTGACAGGCAAGTACAGTTTAAGGCAAGTATAAAGTTATATAAGTTTCTATACTATAGGATTTCTCAGTGACTTTAACATGCTCATACACAGCGTGAATCTCTAAAAGGAACACAGAGCATTACCAAAACTTATGTGCACTCTACTAAACCTTTTTTGTAGGACATCTCAAAAGATTTTGATCCCTAGAACATACACTGGAATGGATTATACTTATTTTTCTATTTTCTCTAAGCTCTTTTACTATACAAAGTTATATCACCAAGTTTCTGTACACCTAAACACTTTAAAAACTTCAGCTGAATTCGAATTTATCTCTATAACATAACTTTACTATTAATTTTCTATAGCAAAAAGAGTTTTGTGTCTTCTGCAAAAACCATTGTTTTTTAAAAGTATATCAAGTTATTCAGTGAACTTTACATTTAAAAAAAAAAGCTATGTGATTGATTCCCCTTTAGAAATTAATACAGAAAAAAGCTGGTCTTTCCTGAAAAAGTCAGAAGCTTATTTTCACCTCATAATCATACTTATATAATCTATACTCCCTGATTGCCTTGGTTGTGGAAGGCTTAGAATTTAAGTTAATGATCAACTCTAGTAACCTATGCTGGACTCTTGACACAGTCTCTCTTCCTTTCTCTGTATTATTTTTTACTTCAGATTTTATTTCTAAAGTTCTTCAGCATATAGATTTCTATTCTATATTACCTTAACACCTTTTATTAAAGTAGGTAAGGCTACCTCGCCACTAGCCCAGTGCTGTTTTCTCCAGAACAGTCTTGCCCTCTCTAGAAATAGCACTAAACGTCAGTTAAATCGCTGTTCCTTCCAGGTATCAGAAGATCACTGAACATTCAGTCCCAGGAGTTCCATGCCTTCTTTCTATTCTAGTAGCAGTTAAATATTCACCTGTGGGTATTTTGGATCTATATGAACCACGTAGCACAAATTTTCCCTAGCCAATAGAAACAGAACTTCCACATAGCAAATGTAAAAAGGAAGATCCCTTTTTCTCCTATGGTCAGACATAGATCACATTGACTGATAAAAGTTCTACTGGAACATGAAGAATATTCACAACATGCAACCATGTCTTTGAGAAAAAGGTATCATTTGAAAATATGAAAAGCCGTAACAATAGAGAAAGCAATTTGACTTTTCTACAAGAAGATTTTGAAAAGACAGCATGCCATAAACAGAAGGGGAAAATGAATAATTACTTTGACCACCAAATCAGAGGCCAGCACTTCCTTCGCCCCTTGGATTTGGGCACCTGCTGCTCTGTAGTGATCATCGGAGAACTTGGAAGATTCACCAGCACCTGATTCCACAACAACGTTAAAACCCTGCTTCACCAAGGCCTGGACGCCAGCAGGAGACAATGCCACTCGCTTCTCATTTTGGAAAATCTCCTTGGGGACCCCAACAGTCAGTTGCTTATATGGAACTCCTACAAACAAAGGCAAAAAAAAATTTTGGTAGAAAACAACACCAAACATCAACATCTTAATAACAGAGTTCAGAAAATGAAAATGGGCAGTCTACTCAAAATATACTGCACATACAATTTGGTGTTCAAAATGATGTTTCTGATTCATAATCAAAATTCTTTGACTTTGTTTGATAGATAATGGGAAATTTTTATGCCCACTCTCCTAAAAATTCTAAATATTTTATTTACCCAAATGGTTCTCTTCAAAGCACATGACTAGCTTAGTTTGTTCTCAGGAAAAAATGCGTTGAGAGATCACTCACATTGCTAACTCTACTCTTTAAACTAACCATCTCGGGTTTACACTGTCCTCGTACTTACCTTTAAGGATGACAAAAGTAATTAACTATTTCAAAGAACATCTCTATACTAAACACTTCGATGTTCTATCACACCCAAAGTCCCCTTCCTGGCAATCTGGCCACATAGAATTCCTCCTAGATTTCCAAGTGCTGTATCTTGAGACCGTACAATCTTGGCCACAACTGATTAGAACAGAGGTCAGCAGCCAGGTCAAAAATAATAGTCTACAGGCCAGATATAAGGAAAACCAGCAGTCTATGAAATGACATAGAGGAACTCTGCCCAAGGGCACCCCATGTTAGCCAGTGACTACCCAACCTAACCAGGTTCTCTCTCAGGGAGTTTGATGGGAGACTCACAAAAAAGGTCAAAGAGAACAGAATGGAGCAGCAGCTATTTTTAAGCACTGCCATGAGGTAACTAAAGGGAGGCCAGTAGCAACAGTAGTAGAAACATCAGTAGTGGACACGTGAAGAGAAAATATGAGTCATAGCTACAAGATCCAGAACACCATTCCATTTCTCCAAGTAGCTGAAGGGTTTCTCGGCTCTCATACTTCTCAAGAATCCATACAATAAACTCTCATCACAAAATATAACCTGATACGATTCTGTTCCTTGCACCCAAAGAAGTGAGTATAATACAGAGTTAAAGTATTTATATATGATTCAGAACAGCTTTAGCTAAAATACATTAGTTTCTTCTGCTGTTTTACTCAATATGTGCATATAGATTTTTTTTAAATAAAGAGGATCTGCTTCTATACCTTTTACTAAAGTTCAGGAAGTCTACTCTAGCAATCTAAACTCTGATATACATAATAAGAAAATAAACCAAATTATCTCTATGGAGTAACTTATTCAGGGAGACCTTAGATTAAGTCAATCTAAAAATATCTGCATTTGAACGCAGTCTTAGATCCCACACTACTTAAGCAGTAATAATTGACAGTAAGCCAAAGACAAACATGGGCTGAATCTCACTCTCTACTTGAAGGTCAGGAAAGAAAACAATAGAAAGCTGGAAAATATTTTGGGTTGACGTGCAAAATTAAATCCCATATACTTATCTGGAGTTCACTTATCTGACAACCTCAAATTCTCTAGGCTCTACATACCACAAGTCAAGGAAGCTACCAAAGACAAATGAAGTGAAGTCACATCACAAGGATTTTGGAACCAGCCTGAAAGGGCTTCTACTGGCCAAATATGAGACAACTGGAGCATCAACAAGAATAATAATTAATTGCAATGTAGTAAAACACATCTAGGAATGATAAAATCCATGACTTCATGACGATACTCAAAAAATAAATGAATATTTTTTAAAAGTTTCATTGGTCAACTTTGGAGGAAGTAATGCGTGGTAGGCAGAATAATGATCTCCCATGGATACCCATGTCCTAACCCTCAGAACACATGAATATGTTACAATACGTGGCAAATGGGAATTACGGTTACTAATCAGCTGACTTGAAATAGGGAGATTATCCTGTATCATCTGGGTGGGCCCAATGTAATCACAAGTGTCCCTAAACGTGGACAAAGGAGGCAGAAGAGTCAGAGTCAAAGAGTAATTTGAAGATGCTATGCTGCTGGCTTCGAGGACGGAGGAAGGAGCCATGAGCCAAGGAATGCAGGCCGACTCCATAAGCTGGAAAAGGCAAGAAACAGATTCCCCACTAAGGCCTCCAACAGGAATGCAGACCTGCCAACACCTTGACATAAGCCTAGTGAAAGCCATTTCAGACTGCGACCTCCAGAAGTGTAAGATAATAAATTTGTGTTGTACGAAGCCAGTAAGTAGGTGATCATTTGTTACAGCAGAAATAAAAACACATAAGGCAACCAAGTGATTATTACCAACGCTAGTAAATAATGGAAAGAATCATTTATCTCATCTTACGAGTACAATCTCAGGGTAACTAAGTAATAGAGGGAAAGTTTTTCTTTATAGAAAAGTTCTAGCTAATAAATGAAGCTAGAGCGATGGAACGTCGCCATTTTAAGACCCCTGATAAAATCATGGGTTTAGTTAATGATCATCAAATGGCTGCTACAGGCTTGAGTGAAAAATTGATGGGAACTTCAAATACATGGATCATATTAACAATATCCAAACTCACTGACTAACCTTCTTGATATAATGCAATAGATAGTACCCAGCATCACCTATGAAATATCCCTGGCAAAAAAAGCAACCCTGAGTCTGATCAAGCCTCTAGATCAGCTGAATGTTACAGAAAATACAAAGGACAGAGAAACTGGTTAAATAATACCAATGGAATTCAGTCAGCCAAACCTAGAATGTGAGAAATTCTAAAGGGCAACAACTAAATTCTTTAACAAATAAATCAAAAAGAAAAAAGAGGAAGAGAATATACAGATCAAAAGAGACATAGCAAGCAAATACTACGGTGGACCCTGTCTGGATCATTATTTGAACAAGGCAACCGTAAAAAAAAAAAAAGAAAAGAAAAGAAAAGAAAAGAAAAGAAAAAACTGAAAAAATATGAATACTGACTGGAATTACTTTTCATGCTTTTCATATTGAAATCATGGTCCTATTAAGGAAGAAATAGAATCCTGATAGAGATAAATAATTATTCAGGAAATAGTCAAGAACCAGAAATCAAACAAACAAATAAAAAGTCTCATGCGTAGTCAATATAGAGATCTTGATGTACATGCATTTACTCACAAGGACAATTCTCATGTCTCAAAGAAGTTATTTACTTTTATTTTATACACAATTTTATCACACCAGGTTATCTGGCTTTCTGGAACACTTTAAAAAAAACTCTGCAGATAAAGTTGCGGGCTCTCAGGGGCAGGTACCCTGCCAATAGTGACTTCTCATGTGAGAACAAGAAAAGAGGCTGTAAAATCTATTAAAGGCAGATGTAAGAACTCAAAAAGCCTAGCAGTTTAGGGGTCCTTAATGCACAAACAGTCCTACAAACTTAAATAAAAAAGAAAGGCATTACTCTACCTGGCAAAGACTTGTTTGCCCCCCAAATATCCATCCTGTTCCTCTGCCTTAGTAACAGAATGCCATTTTTGGTTGAGTATGTTACCATCTAGAATAAAAGACTGAATGCCCGAGTCTCCCTTACAGCTAATAAGGTCCAGCTGTCTGCGTTCTGGCCAATCAGGTGTAGACAGAGGGCTGGGAGGGTCTCTGGGCATGCTTAAAGGGATCTGACTCAGCTTAGAAGAGCCCCTCTCAGACTCTCCCCCAACTGGCCTGCACCTCAGAACAGAAACAAGTAGGGGTCCTAGCAGGGAAGGCCTTGTGGGCCACTGAAAGTCTTCAGCTCTTACTCTGTATGAGCTGGGAAGCTAGCGGCAAATTTTGAGAAGACTGATGTGATCTTTCATTCGAAAAAGATTATTCTCGCTGTTGTGTACAGAACAAACTGTAGGGGGCCAGAGGTAGAAAGCAGAGAGCATTTAGGAGACTAGAGGAATATTTCAGGTGACAGATGATGATGGCTTGGGCCAGGATGATAACAGCGTGATGGCAAGAGGACAGATTCTAGATAGAATGTAGAGCTGATCTATACATACTAAGAGGATCTAGGATGACCCCAAGGTTTCTAACCTGAGCAACTGAGATGAAGTTGCTATTTACTAAACTGAGAAGCATTCTTGCAGATCACATTTGGTTCCTAATTCTTGAGCATAGATGAGCCATATAGGGTACACGTCCCCAATACTGATGAGGAGAGAGGAAGAGCGGCTAGGACAAATGGTTACTATGAGCAATAGTTTCCTGGGTACAACTCAACTGGTTTATCATTTTTCTTTTTCTATTATCTTTTCTTCTCTATGAGCACTGACAATCAAGAACTTATATACATGGAAAAGAGGCACTCATTTTCCATGAGGTATTCATTTGGTTTTTTATTCAAAATGATCACTCACAAGCACCAGGCTGTAAAACTACATGGCCTTCCTTTTATCTATCATCAGATCTCTCAGCTGCTAGGCCTCGAAGGTTTGATTTACGCACACTGAAGTGAGACTTTACCTGGTTTCACAGGGGCTTTACACCACAGCGCCTGATGAGTATGAAATGTTCGTAAAAAGTCCTTCTTCCCAGGTAGAACCTTACAGGATCCCAAATTGCTAAGAAAAGGACATGAACAGCCCGTCACCACTGTTTTCAGGAGGTTCGCCATGGTCATAGGAGCTCCCAACTTTCTGAATCCCCAATTTCCTTGACGGTAAATCACTAAAAGGAAAGAAAATAAAATATTTACTCGCCAACAAAAACATACTTTGTCTTTCGAACATCAAAAACATAAAAAAAAGGCTAATCCAAAGAGCTTGGAATATAACACAAATGTGGGCAACTACGGTGAATTTATTTGGCCAAGTTCTTTATTTACAGAAGATGCTTCAAAAGTTTCTTTCCAATTCAGGTATTTAAAACTTGGAATCCATTTTCCCACTGAAATCGTAGTTATAAAATCACTATTTAGTTCCAAGCCTAGATCACATAAGTCTAACTGATCCTTAATGTAGTTGGAAAGTTTTTTAAAAAATTGCTAGAGTCCTGTCACATCTTAAACAAAAGTTTTCTTCTACGTAAGCATATCCAGCAAAAATTGCATATAATCAAAGCTACCCTTAAATTTCCCTAAAATTTTCTAAAATACCGTAGAGTACAGTAGTAAAGCCACCATGTGTACAGAACACTGGCTTTCTATCCAGTGCAGCAGGGTCTCTCATCCTGTGAGACCCCCCAACAGAGGTGGAGTGAACACGAGATTCATGTTTGCCAAGTGCATGTCTCAAGAAAATTAAATATGCATGGGATATGACTCCAATAAAAAAAAGAAAGGAAGAGAAAAAATTCCATGGTTATCTTTATCACATAGCTTTCTGCCTGTAGACGTGGGCGTAACTAGGAACTTTTCTGTCAGTTGTTCTCACAAGTAGCCACTTTTTGCCAGCTCTAACGAGGCTGGGTGAAGCATCATTGACCTTTGCTGTTACTGAGGCTTCAATGGCTACCTCCACTGCTCTCCTTGGCAGATCCCCAGGGGTGCATGGAAGGCAGTCCCACCACACCCATGATTCCTGATGTTCCTCCATCTTTCTCTTCTTTCCTTCAAAAATTGGAAGAAGCAAAGGACCTGGAACTCTGCCCCATCATGTGGGCCCTCGCAGGGCCAGCACCTAAAGCCAGCAGACTCCACAACCCTTCTTCCAGCCTCCAAAAGAAGAAGAATCCAGCAAATTTTTAATTTCAGAACTGTTACCACAACTCCCTAAAGCAACTTCTTGCAACACCAGAAAGCAACACTAGGAATGGAAATCCTCAAGCCAGGTGGTGCTTATTCTTAAAATACCCTTTAATTCAACAAACATGTATCAAGGGCTGAGTCTCAGAGGCACAGCAGTTAGGAGCATCTGTAGAACCAAACTAGAGATAAGAAAAGTCAACGTGTGTTAATACCACAATGTACAGTAACGCCCAAGTTCAAAGTTCTTGGGGGATCAAAGAAGGAGATCATGTCCTCTTACAGGGCTCAGAAAAGAAAGGGAAAGTCATTCAAGATAGAATATGGAAAAAAGGCTAAGGAAGAAGGAATATTCAAGATGTGTTCATGCATGCAATCAAAAATGTACATGAATAATTCTCTACATTTGAACAGAAGGTTTTATATTTTCAAAGTGCTTCCAAATATTCATTTCATTTCAGTCCTAAAGCATTCCTGAGTCCCATAAATACTCTCCTCATTCATGCATGGGTCACTTAGGGTTATTCATGGCTGAGAATGGAGAGCAAACTGAGTTCAAAATTTAGCCACATATTCAAAACATTTACTGAAACTATGCCAAGAACTGAAGGAGATAGATATATAAAGATAACTCTTGTCTTGAGAGAGATTTTTTTCCTACCATTACTAACGACATAGTCCTATCCTACCCTCCACTTACCCTAGGATCTCTTCTTAGATCATCCCAGCTTTCCAATGACCACCTTTCTCACAGGGCTGATGGGGCTTACCAGACCTCATCAGCCAAAGAACAAAGCTCGCTCTATAGCTAGCCCTGTATTGTCTAAGTCTGCCACGCACTTGCTGTTTAACCTGAATCCTTCTGCGCCTCAGTCTGCTCATCTATAAAAGGAGCACAGGAAAGCTGGTTTGCAGGGCCCTGTTAGGCTCTAGAAATTTTATGATCAAATAAGATTTTGCAACACTTTAAAGCTGAAGTCCTATTCCATGGCCTGGAGACTGGAAATTTTGCCCTGCCTACTTGGAAAATGGTAATTTGATGTTGAGCACACCCCTGGCATCAGATGCCAATATGGCCAAGGCCTTCAGAGGCCAATTGCTCCCCCAAATTCCAGTTGATTCAGGTTATGAACATACAGGGCAGTGATCAGGAGGTAGTTTATAGGCAAGAGCCGTCCCTACACTAAGCTTGAATCAAATACAAATGACCGTGAAGGATATTCAGAGAATATTTGAACACTGTTATCACAAGCTGGTACTTGTTTACATTAAAGACAGGATTCCTTCTTAATTGTCACATTTTCCCCTAAAATAAAGTTCTCTGCTGTTTTATTATCCATTTGTTCCATAGCATTGAAGCAATGGAGAAAAACTACAACTCAAAATTGAAAGAAAAAAAATGTTTTAGTATGGCGTTCATACCGTCATTCTATGTAAGTTATTTGGGTATTTTCTCCCCTAATAGATATTCAAATTGTTGAGGGCAAGCACATGACCTAGAGAAGATAGCATAGAGGGGGTGGGTTCCAACTGTGGGTTGGAAGCCCCTACTCTGCAACTTAACTGTGTGACCTTGGCAAGTCAGTCAGTTAACTTCTCTGTACCTGTAATGGCAATATAACTATATTGCTATAATATGCCTGCTATAATTATAATGCTATAATAATAATAGCACCTACCTTATAGGGTGGTTGTGAGGATTAAGAAAACACAACACGTTTATTGCTATTACTATTCACTTTAGTATTACCTCTGGTCCAGTGCTCTGCACAAAACAGAGGAAATCAACAAGCATTTTTTGACTGAATGAATGAATAATTAGGGCCAGGTAAACTGAAGCCTGGTATCTATGGAACACACTCTCCAAGGAGTTTCAAGAAATTTCCTTTGAAAATGAAAGGCTGTGCAGCCTTATGGAAAACTGATTCCATCAGCAAAGGTAAGCAGTTGGAGCACATTTGCTGATAAGAATCGTAAACTGGCCATTCAATCAAAAAACAGCGAGGTTTGCTAATAAAAAGGGTGCGGTGGAGAAGAGGGGTGCATTTTAAATAAAAGTTGGCACGCAAGCCCCACGATTCCGCATGGAGCTTGTCCTACAAGACTCCTTAGGAACAGATCCCTCAGGGACTGCCCTGCACCTCAGGACGAATAAAGGACGCCTGCAACAGTAAACAAGCCACGCTTTTAAAGCGAGACATACCAACCAAGGACACAATACCCGACGGAAGCTTACACTGGCGGGCAACGCGGCCTTGCCCAAAGTCACCGGTACCGCCACTCCCTCAGCACCTAAACTGCCACCAGGCTGGCATCTGCCCGGGACCGCTATTTATAACCTTCCCCGGAAGCCCATTGGCGGAGGCTGCGTCAGAGGCAGTCCGCCTGCGGAGTTCGAATCAGCTCTGCCCCCTCCGCTGCCTCTCCCCCCTCGCCGGCCCGGGCCCACTCTCTGCCCGGGAGAAGCTTGCCCCGACCACCCCAGGCCGCCCCGACCCGACGTACGCTCGCAACTTTCGATCGCCACTTCCTATGTCTCCAGCCGGTCACTCACCCCGAATTCCCTCAAGGTTTAAGCACCATTTCGGGGCGTCCAGCTGCTAGCTCTCTGGGTGCACCCCCTATCGAGAGTCCTCAATGACCTCCCTCCCATCTCCCATCTTGCGGGCCGAAATGACCCCGTACAACTCCTGCCTCTCCCCAAAGCTCCCAGATCGGCACCTGCACAGCTGCCGCCTCGTCCCCTGCCATCAACGGGGTCCCAGTTGCCGAATCCACCGACCCACTCTCGTCCACGTCGCCCCAGCAAGAGACAAGAAACCGGGCCCTCAAGGCACGGTTCTCCTTCCCGGCCCAAGCCTCGGCCCGCGGGCGCCCGGGTGCACCCCGCGCCGGGTCACTGCCGACCCCGCCCCCTTCTGCTCTTTTGACAGGTCTCCCTCCCGGCGGTGGCCCGCAGCGTCCCGGCCGGCCCGCGCCCCTTCCCCAGCTGTGCCCCAGGCACGCTCACCTTGGCGGGGAGGCCGGGCGGCCGTGGGCGGCGCGCCGCAGGCCGCGAGGGGACGCCGTGCTGGCAAAGCGGGCTCGGGCCCCGCGGCACTGCGCCTGCAACCCGGAAGAACAGCCCCAACCCGGCGGCGGCGGCCACGTGACGGCGACGGAGCCCCCCCACCCCGGCCAGGCGCCCCTTCCCCGCAAGGCCTTTCTTCCCGCCTGCCCTCTTCGTGGCCGAGAGAGCGACCCCACGAACTGCCCCCTAGAGCGCAAAGGCCAGTTACCCCAAGGACCCCTTCCCTCTCCTCGGTGGCAGCCAAAATCCCTTTGTCTTGGGCTGGCCCCGCGGCCCCCCGCCCCGCCCCGCCCCGCCCCACGCATTCCCTTGGCCCGTCCTTGTCAATCAAACCTGCAGCCGAACCCGGGCGCTGAAGTTCTCAAGGCTACATTTGTCCTCCGCCCCTGCAGTTACGGTTACAAAGTGTGGTTTCCTCTCTAGTGTTCCGCCAGAACAAATAAGAGGTAATATAACTCCACTTGTGGTACCTGACTTTCCTCTAGCTCTCTAGGGAAAATCAGAACCTCTCTAACAGGAGAAGACGAAAAGGAAAGCGGGAGGAGGCCGGGCGGTGGTGAAGGGCGGGAATGAGTGTGTTGTTTTTCCTTTCGGGTCGAAGAGGTGGAGTTAAACTTTTCAGAAACGATGTGAAGGCCCGAAAATTAACACACATCTGTGTACTTGTCTTCCAACGGCTGGCCCAGAGAAGGCCGTGTATGTCCAACGGCTGGAGGGCAGCCTTGGTGGACGTTAAGTGTCCTGACTAGGTCTAGGCTGATTTTGGCAAAACTATTAAAGGACTCCAAAACATAATGACCTAGGTGTTCTTTGCACATAGTTCTGTTTCTTGGTCTGCAGGTGTCTTCTGATTAAAAATGGGAGGAAAAAAACAGAAAGTATAAAATGGTTCACTTACCCAAAGCTGAATCATCATGCAATGTCAGTACGGTCACTGCTTTTTATTTTAATTGAAATATTTAAGATGAGTAAAAGAATTCTGAATCTGAAAGACATAAGCCAGAACAGATATTCTACATCCTTAAAAAGAAAGAAACTGCAGGGAAACCCTTACTTTGGGAACATCTCTTGTGTTTAACCAGCACAAAATGTCATTCGACTAATGGACTCCCACTCCCCTTCAGACAAAGTAAAACACTGTCCTTGTCCTGCAAGAGTTCACAGATGGCAGAGGACACAGCCTCACGTTTTAAAGTAATAATAAACCATGATAAGTGCAACCTATAAAGACAGGTTCAAGATACTGCAGGTACAATGAGGCAAGAATAATTGATGAGTAATTGATAAAACTAAGTTCCTTTCACAATATGCGTAAATCAAATCATTATGGTGTACTCCTTAAACATATACAATGCTAAATGTCAATTATATCTCAATAAAACTGGGGGGAACTAAGTTTTTGTTTTAAAACACTTGTGGGGGGATGCATGTAGTAGAGGTTTGCTTCTTTTCTTTTCAAGGCTTAAAACTCAGTGGTTCCCAGCTGGGGAGAATTTTGTCCTACAGTGACTGGAGATATTTTCATCGTCACAACCGGAAAGGGGAGGCACCTAATGGGTAGAGGCCAGGGATACTGCTAAACACTCTATATTACACAGTCCCTTACAACAAACAATTATCTGGTCCCAAATGTCAGTAGTGCTAAGATTAAAAAAACTCTGGCTTAAATAAATGCTCAATGAGTTATTTTACTTGACTGACTTAAGATAATATCACATCAGAACAAATCCAAAGACGACGAGTCACCTTTCACTTTTCCTGTTAAATAGTAAGCATATGATAATTTTTAAATTCATTCTGCTCATTTGTCCAAAACAATTTGGGTGCTGTTGCTCCAGATGAAAACATCTGTCATTTGGAAGGTTCTATTTTAGGTCATAAGCTCCTACAAAGTAATTACAATATATTCATGGGAGTCCCCAAAGAAAATTGAATTAAGTTCCAAAAGTTTGTTTGTAAATTAATTTTTTCTGAATCTTAGCACTGTCTTATATAAAATTTTTGCAAAGATTTTATATTCCCCATTAAGTTGTGAGGGGTTTGTCTATTTTGATATGTGCTCCTTCCTCCTTGGCTTTCTCAGCATCCACACCCCTATTTAGAACAGTACCTCTCACATACAGGCACATTTTCACTGCAGATTGTTCTATGATTGGATAATTTTAAATTTACTTTAAAATCACGATACACATCAAAATTTAAACCCTCTGAAATTTAGATTTTGTACCCACAAATGCTTAAAGATAGTATTTAATATTTAGAGTCCCACCCAAAAGCAAAAAAGGTTAAATCTTTAGACGAATGTAACACACCATTAGAGTCTGCTTTGAAACCTCAAACCAGAGAGGTGCCCAATAGCCAAAAATCAAAATGTAGACTGAGCCTGAGATGATAGGTGATCAGAAACTGAATTCTGGTGGGGGAGAGAGGAGGCGGTTAAGAGGGACATTTGTACAGTGACAGATGGAAACCAAACTTTTGGTGGTGAACACAATATTGTCTATACAGAAGTCAAAAGATGATGATGTACACCTGAAATTTATATAATGTTATAAACCAATGTTACCGCAATTAAAAAAAATTTTTTTAACTGAACTCTAAAGACAACATGTTACCAAAACTCTGCATCTAGTTAAAGCCAGGCCAGAGAACAGGTCAGTTTAATGTGTTTTCATTGTGGTTATTACATTAAATAGTTACCAGCAGTTTATTGTTTCAAGCTTATCTTTTATAAGTAATTATTAGCAAAGTGAACCACTCCAATGAGAGTGTATTCTTAGACTCTGGGCATTTTTAATCATGCAGACACCTGACAGATTTTAAGGCTACCATTACTAACCCAATCTCAGCCTCTTCTCCCAGGCAGACCCAGACAAGAGTGTGTTTGAGGTTAGGAAACAAATATTAACCAGCTAAATGAACTTACACTAATCAACATTAATTGGAAAAAAATTGAAGAGAACTGACATTAAACAGCCAGCACAGGGTTAAATAATTGGCAATTTGTTTATTTAAGTAAAACCAGTTTGGAATTAGAATTGTTGTGAGCATCTAAAAAACTAGCTCTTAGCATAAATTTGTGGATATTGTTCTCTCCATATAGTAAGTGCCAATGATAAAAATCCATGGTATTTTTTTATGGGTGTAAAAATTTTTTTATTTAATGAAACATTGTGGGCCTGGGAAGATGGTGAGGGATAGGGGGCCATATTAGCATCCTAGGGCTGCTATAACAAATTACCACAAACTGGGTGATTTAAACCAACAGAAATGTATTCTCTCAGAGTTCTGGAGGCCAGAAGCCCGAAATCAAGGTGTCAGCAGGGTTGAGTCCTCCGGAGGCTCTGAGGGAGGAACTGTCCCATGCCTGTCTCCAAGCTGCTGGTTGTCGGCAATCCTTCGTGTTCCTTGGCTTGTAGACACATCACTCCATTCTCTGCCTTCTCTTCACATTGCCACCTTCTCTATGTGTCTCTCTGTGCCCAAATCTCCCTCTCCTTTCTCTTATAAAAACATCGCTCAGTGGATTTAAGGTCTGCCGTAAATCCAGGATGATTTCATCTCGAGATCCTTAACTAGTTACCTCTATAAAGACTGTAATTCCAAATAAGGGTGGTCACAAATTTTGGCGGGACACTCACTATTCAACCCACTACAGTGGCATTCTGTGTGTTTAAGGGTACTATAATGTAAAGATGGTTTTTTGGTTGATTTTTTTTAAAACATGGATAGATTTACCAGTTCTTGAGTTTAAAGTGAAAATCCAAATTATTTGGGGAAATTCAGGTGAAAGTCGTTTTGTATTAATAATTAGAAGAATTTCCTTATATATTTGTTTTGCTTTCTTAATAAAGATTCAACCTAGTTGAATTTTTCCTTAGTTTTTTAATAGTATATATAACTATATATATTATATAGTTATTACCATTATCAAACTACAGTCATGTGCCATATAACAACATTTCAGTCAACCGTGAACCACAACAGTGGTCCCATAAGATTAGTACCATATAGCCTAGGTGTGTAGCAGGCTATAACATCTAGGCTTATGTGAGTATACTCTATGACATTCACACAACAACAAAATCCCCTAACAACACATTTCTCTAACATATCCCTATCATTAAGTGATACATGACTACACTTGATTATAAAATTCCAGAATAGCAGTTAACATGTTTATATTTAACTGTTTAAATAGTGCATTTGATGAAAACTCTAGTTCAGATAATTTTTCTTTTTTAATGTACTGTTGGCACTTTTTTTTTCTCCTTCCTTGCCAAAGCCCCAATACATAGTTATATATTCTAGTTGTAAGTCATTCTAGTTCTTCTATGTGAGCCACCACCACAGCAAAGCTACTGTCAGATGAGTGGTGTGGTTCTGCGCCCAGGAACCCAACCCAGGCTGCCAAAGCAGGGTGTGCCAAATTTTAACCACTAGGCCATCAGGGCTGGCTCTCAAATACTTTTTAAACAGTTTGGTGAGATATCATCTCTTTGTAGATCATTGTTTGTTTATTTTGCTGAGGAAGATTCACCCTGAGCTAACATCTATTGCCACCATGACAGCATGGCCACTGACAGACCAGAGGTGTAGGTCCATGCCCAGGAACCGAACCCAAGCTGCTGAAGCGGAGTGCACTAAACTTAACCACTAGGCCACCAGGGCTGGCCCTGTAGATCTTTTTTCATGCTAGATGTTACCCAGAACAGGAAAGGAAAAACCACAATTTCTCACCTCCATTGTCTTTTGTCATACCACTCTCCTATCTCCTCCTACTTCTTTAACCATTCATTCCAAGTTCTTTCACCACTTAAATGTGCAAATGTTTCAAATGTTCCCTTGACCCTCTTTCCTTTCAACTCTAATACTTTGTTCCTGGAAGTCCAATGTCAGTTGTTCTATGACAACTCCCAAAGCTCAATGTCCAGCCCAAATCTCTCTCCTGAGCTCCAGACTCACACAGCTAACTGCCTCCTGGTCATTTCCATTGAGATATCCACAGATGTCTTAAACTCGACATGAGAAAACTTCTCCTTTTCCTCTCCTGTTAGACATAACAAAATACTTGATGCTTCCCAAATGTATGAAGCTATTCTACGCCCCACCCCCTGAGCCTTTTTATAGGAATGGAATGCTCTCCTTCCCCACCCTACTTTTTGCAAACCTGTGCTCATCCTTGGGGTCTACCTTTTGTCTCTTCTTCTGTGAAGCATTCCAGGATGCCTTATTGGACTCATTTCCCTGAGCTTACTACAGTGCTTGGCACAGAACAGATGCTAAATAATTATTTTGCAGGTTGTTGTGAAGAAGAGAAAAAACTTGTGTAAAGAAGATAGCTCAGGGTATGGCACATAATAGATTTTCAAAAGTGTACCCCGTTCAATTTTAGCAAAGGTGCAAAGGCAATTCAGTGGAGAAAAGAAAGGCTTTTCAACAAATGGTGTTGAAGTAATTGGACATCCACAGGCAAAAAAAAATTTAATGAACCACAACCTAAATCTCACAGTTTATACATTAAATCAGAATGAAATACAGACTTAAATGTAAAACGATAAAACTTTCAGAAAAAAATAGGAAAAAATCTCCGAGACCTAGGGCTTGGCTTGACACCAATGATATGATATATAGAAGGAAAAATTGACAAATTGAGCCTCATCAAAATAAAAACCTTTAGCTCTGTGGAAGACCTGGTTAAGAGGGTAAAAAGACAAGCTACAGACTGGGAGAAAATATTTGCAAAACACATTTCTACAAAGGACTTGTATTTAGAATACATAAAGAAGTCTCAAAACTCAACCACTTAAAAAAAATTCAAATAGAAAATGGGCAAAAGACATATTTTACTGAAGACGAATATAAGCACGTGAAAAGATGTTCAATATCATTAGTCATTAAGTAAATGAAAATTAAAACCACAATGAGATATCACTACACATCTATAAGAATGTCTGAAATAAAACATAGTGACAATACCAAATACTGGCAATTATGGGGAGAAGCTGGATCACTCATACATGGCTGATGGGGATGTAAAATTGTACTAGTCACTCTGGAAACCAGTTTGGTGGTTTCTTAAAAAACTAAACATGCAACTACCATATGACCCAGCAGTTATACTCCTGGGCAGTTCTCCCAGAGAACTGAACACTTATGTTCACGCAAAAACCCATACATGAATGTTCATAGTAGCTTTATTCATAGAAGCCCCAAACTGAAAATAACCCAGAAGTCCTTCAACAGGCGAATGGTTGAACAGATTGTTGTTGTACATCCTTAAAATGGAATACTTCTAAGCAATGAAAAGGAATGAACTGTTGATATACACAACAACTTGGAAGAATCTCCAGAGAATTATGCTGAGAGAAAAAAAGCCAATCTCAAAAGGTTACATGCTCTATGATTCCATTTATATAACATTCTTTTTTTTTTTTTTGAGGAAGATTAGCCCTGAGCTAACTACTGCCAATCCTCCTCTTTTTGCTGAGGAAGACTGGCCCTGAGCTAACATCCATGCCCATCTTCCTCTACTTTATATGTGGGACGCCTACCGCAGCATGGCTTTTTGCCAAGCAGTGCCATGTCTGCACCCGGGATCCGAACCTGCGAACCTCGGGCTGCCGAGAAGCAGAATGTGCGAACTTAACTGCTGCACCACCGGGCCGGCCCCCAACATTCTTGAAATAACAAAATTATGGAATAGAGACTAGATTACTAGTTTCTAGAGCTTAAGGAGGTGAGGGTGGATGTGACTATAAAAGGGCAACCGGAGAGATTTTTGTGATGATGGAAATGTTCTGTATCTTCATGGTATCAGTCAATATCCTGATTGTGACACTGTAGTATAGTTTTGCAGGATGTTACCACTGGGGAAACTAGGTAAAGAGTACAGATGTTCCCTCTGTATTATTTCTTACAGCTGCATGTGAATCAACAATCATCTGAAAGTAAAATATTTAATTTAAAAAAGAAACCTGGCAAGTATAGTAAAATGTCAATGGTAGAATCTAGGTGGTGGATATACAAGTGAGTATATAAAATTCTTTCAAATTAGCTGAATTTTTGCAATTTTTCTAGTAAAACTAGAAAGAAAAATTTAACATTAACTATTGTAGTTGTACTGAGACAAAGTCTGCCCACTCCTATAATGTAAAGGATAGAAGTACCATGGATTCAACTCATTAGAATCAGCATTCCTAAGGGCCTCTTTCCCTGTGTCATGGGTTTGTCAAATGAGTTTGCCCATGGAACAAGAAACCAATTCCATGAAATGGTTTTTCACACAGTGGGGCTTTTCTGAAGTAGAGAAAGCAAATGTTGGTGGTTCAAGATACCTCCTAAGTTTGGGGGTAAAGATTTTTTCTTCCTCCTCCCATCCCATCTCACCTGTAGTCAGCATTTCCAGTCCTATTAGGTCTGCTAATGGTCAAATTCCCCTCTCTACTGATCTTTTTCTCCCTAGAATGGCCAAGGTACTCTAAGGATTGCATTGCTCACTCTACTGCTAGGTGATATTTTAGCTGCCACATCTTCTCTGTTGTGGCTTTTGAGTAGAGGACACAATTACAATAATTTACAGCATTACCTCAAACACTTTAAGTAGCTTCAAGGAAAAATTCATTTCAGAGCTTAAACTTGGCAAACCTGAAAAGTATGTATAAATCCATAGTGATGATTAGGGGTTCTTTGTTTCTTAATCTCCATAATGGGCTCAAGAGTACAAAAGCGGGCTGGCCCCGTGGCCGAGTGGTTGGGTTCACGTGCTCCGCTGTGGTGGCCCAGGGTTTCGCTGGTTCGGATCCTGGGCACGGACATGGCACCGCTCGTCAGGCCACGTTGAGGCGGCATCCCACACGCCACAACTAGAAGGACCTGCAACTAAGATATACAACCATGTGGGGTGGGGGGCGCGATTTGAGGAGATAAAGCAGGAAAAAAAAAAGAGAGAAGATTGGCAACAGTTGTTAGCTCAGGTGCCAATCTTTAAAAAAAAAGAGTACAAAAGCATTTGGCATGCCACCTTAGGACACTAAGGAGAGTTAAAATTTGCGTAATATTTTACACAGCACTTTCCCATGTATTTCTTCATTGGATTATTTCAATAATTCTGAAGTAGTATTGTTATTCCTGTTTTAAGATAAGAAACTGGCTTGAGGTTAACTGACACATCTAAAGTCACATCAATAGATATTGCTGAGACTTAAATGTAGACCTTCTGGACTCTAAATCCAGTGATTCCCGGTGGGGAAGAGTATCCTCCAGGTAGGGGATGCTAAGATGACTGAACTCTGGGAATGAAGGTACCAAGAGAAGTAAGGAAAACAGAGGCCCCTTCAAAGAGAGAGATGCCTCTCTGAACATCAAGAGGCCCTCTCATTTCCCCCTCCCCACTGACTTGCCTGAATTACACCTACTACTTCATTTCATTTGAGATAAGACCTTCTCACAAGCCTTTCCTGACCACCCAAGGTTGAGTTAGGTAACCTCCCCTAAGACCCAAGTTTTAACATAATTATAGTGTGTATCATTCTGCCTTATTACTGCCTATTTGTCTGATTGCTGCACTTAAGCGTAAGCTTCTTCAGGACATATTTTATCTTATCCATTGACATGTCATGAACACCTAACAGACTGTCTGGATTTATTAGGCAGCCAACAAATATTTGTTAAAACAAAGAAAAACATTGTGAGTGCCCTGTAGGAGTTGAAACAGGAAGAAGATACTGGCTTTTGACCTCACGCCAACAAAAAGGGCAGTGAATAGATTGTGCCAGAGAGAGAAACAGAACGCACCAGTAGCAAAAGACCTCTTACTTGATATTTGTACATTAAACATTGATGTTCCTAATTGTCTTTCAAATGCCAAATTTAGACTCTGAAAAGAGCATTTCCAGCTATTACATTACCTTGCTACTGGCCAGCAAGCACTTCAGTTCAATTAGTTGAATTGTGCAGTTAGTAGAATATTGCATGTCGTATTATTCACTCAGAACTCTAAAATGTTCAACTCCGATATCTCATGCGCTCACCACTGCTTTCTTCCTTTCCAATTCCCTTACTTCTGTCTCTTCATCCTCCTTTTCCTTCCAATCTATCACTTATCTTTTGTCATCAACCCTTTCTCTATCTAGCTTAAACCATGAACAGCCTCTTAGCCTCTTTGTCTTTACTCTTCTGCCTTAACTTCATAATGAAATTACACTTCCACTAACAGGTTTCTCAGTTCCTACACCAGGTTGTCAAGAGAAAAGTCACAGAATTGTTCAGTGTTACCTCTACATGTCCCTGGTCTCCAACCTCAGTGGGACTTTCTGAACCCCCCAGCAGTTCTCCTATGCACATCCACTCCCCCATCAGCTTCCTCTCCCAGAGCAGCTTTTGCAACCATTTCCCACCCTCACAGCAAAGACATTTCCTCTCTTTTACTGAGAACACGGAGGTCATCTTAAGTTTCCAGCACCCTCCCCCTCCTGTAATTTGTCTGCGGCTCCTTCCTTTTTTTAGTGAAAGCTTTTCTCCCATCCAAAGTTATTCCTGCCACCTGTACTCTGAATTTATGTTCCACCGCCTCCTCTGGTCCTTTATTCCCCTAATTTTCCCCCTTTTCCCTGACATGTTCCCTCGCCTCACTGTCTTTAGCAAACAAACTCATGTTCCTCCCACCTTTTAAAAAAACTATAATAACAACAAAAACGTCTTCAATACACTTGTCTTGCAAACTTTCCATATCTCTCCCATTTATTTCCCCATCAAGCTCAGAGCTGTCTATACTTCCTGATACTCACAATTGTTTGCACCCAAATCACTCACAAATCTATATTATTCCAATTGTTAATATCATTGGAATGCCCATTTATTAATTTTTAGTGAGAAATATAGCTCAAGGAGAGTAGAAGGTTTGCATCAGCATGTCCCACTGATTCCAGAGACAAAGTGCAGCATATTGTTTCAGCTTGTAGACTCTGAACTTAACAGAACTGAGTTGCTAACTATTTATGTCATCTTGGGCAAGTCTAGTAACCTCTCTGAACCTCAGTATTTAAATCTACAAAATGGGGTAAGTAATAGTACCCACCTCAGAGGGTTGTTTTAAAGATTAAATGAGACAATTAAATAATTCATGTAAAATGTTTACTTGGACTATAGTAAGTGCTAAATATTAGCTATTATTATGATTGCTATTGTTCCTCTCAAAATGCAAATTTAGGCAGATAGTCAAATTATGATCAGAATGCAGAATGTTGCATGGTGAAGGAGGACTTGTTTCCCAGAGGCAGTTGTTCATTTAGTTGTGTAATGGCTCAGGCAGGACACACCCGCCAAGGTGTATAGAGTGCTCAAGCTCAGAAAATGGTGCACTTTCATAGATTCTTTAGACTCCTACTCGTATTTAACATCTCTGCAACATTTGACACTCTTGGGCTCACCCTCTTTAACCTTCTATTCCCCACTGGCTTCTCTCAGTTTTAGTCCTATGTAAACAGAGTAAACAGATTCCTCGTCTTTAACTCAGCCATTAAACTTGGTGCTTCTCTTTCTCTTCTGCCTCTATACCCTTTTCCTAAGAAATCTCACTTCATCCTGTAGCTTCAGCTCTCAAATCTCTAACTCTAGGCAACACTCTTCTGAACTCCCACTCCATAACTTAACTGTCCACTGAACAATTCCACTTGGTTGCTCCAGGTGCCAAATGAAATGTCCAAAATGGAATTAGTGAGAGTCTGCCCCACTATGGTGTATCCATTCTTAGGGACTGAGGCAATGAAGTCGGAATCCTGGGAGTCGACCTTATCTCTAGCCTCTCATTAAGCCTCACATACATCTGTCAACTTCTTCCTAAATATCTCTTGAATTTGACCCTTCTCTCCAACCCCACTCCCACTACCTTAGTAGCCACCACCATTTTTTGCCAGAATTTCTGCTATGGCCACCAAACAAGTCTTCTTGCTTCTGGTCTCATACACCTCACACCTAGTAATCTCAAGGCCCTGCATATCCTCAGCACCTAGAACAGTGTTTGGCACAGAGTAGACATGCAATAAATATTTATCGAATGAATGGATGAGTGAATGAATGAATTTCTATCCTGGTGGAGTTTATAGTCCAGCTAAGAGATTAACATTAAACAAGTAAGCACACTAGATGTTGGGGACAGCCCCAGCAGCACTCCTGGCTCTCAGACACAAAGATGTTTTGGAGCCCTAACCCAGATGGGAATCAAGTGCTGACTGGCTGGGGCTATAATTCATAGCAGGCCCAAGAGACCAGGAGAGGAAGACAATTTACACAATGAGACCCAAGAGAACAAACACATCAGCTAATTCTTCTTCTCTCTCTTAATGATGCCCCCACTAATTTATAATGATGTGAAAGTTGCTGTGATGATTTGGGTGGAGAGGAGTGAACTGAACTAGCTAGGAAATGGTTGAGAGTGATGGAACAAGATGGAACAAGGCTTATGTATATGCGTTTGGTTTTTAAAACTTTTTATTTAGAATCAACGTAGATTCACATGCAGTTGTAATAAATAATACAGACAGATGTTGTTTACCCTTCACCCAGTTTCCCCTGATGATAACAGCTTGTACAACTGCAATACAGCCAGGAAATTGGCAATATACAATCCACCTACGTTAGTTTTACATGCACTTGTGTGTGCATGCCCCCCCCCAATGCATGTATTTAGTTCTATGCAATTTTATCACATGTGTAGATTCATGTGACCACCACCACAGTCAAGAAAAAAATAGTTCCATCTCAAGGATTCCTCATTGTACCTACCTTTCAATAGCCATACCTACTTCCCTCCAAAACTCACCCCCTCCTTAACCCCTGGCAACCACTAATCTGTTCTCCATCTCTATAATTTTGCCATTTGAAGGTTGTGTAAGTGGAATCATATAATAACCTTTTGAGATTGGCTTTTTTTCTTCTCAGCATAATTCCCTTGAGAGCTGTCAAAGTTGTGTGTATCAGTAGTTGTTCCTTTTTCTTGCTGAGTAGTATTCTGTGGTATGAATGTACCACAGTTAGACGATTCATCCCTTAAAGAACACCTGGGCTGTTTCCAAGTTGGGGCTATTATGAATGAATCTGCTGTAAAAATTTGGGTTACAGGTTTCTGTGTGAACATAAATCTTCATTTCTCGGGCATAAATGCCTAGTTTGGGCTGCTTTAAGAAAATACTGTAGACTGGGTGGTTTAAACAACAAATTTATTTCTCACAGTTCTGGTGGCTGGGAAGTACAAAATCAGGGTGCCAGGCTGGGCAGGTTCTGGTGAGGTCCCTCTTCCTGGTTTGCAGATGGCCATCTTCTTATTATGTCCTCACATGGTGCAAAGAGGACTCTGGTCTCTTCCTCTTCTTATAAGGGCATGAATCCCATTATGGAGGCTCCATCCTAATGACCTCGTCTAAACCTAATTACCTTCCAAAGACCCTGCCTATTGGGGATTAGGGCTTCTACATACAAGTTTGGATAGGACACATTTAGTCCATTGCATTCTGCCCCTGGCCCCCAAAATTCATGTCCTTCTTGCATGCAAATACATTCATTCCTCCTACCAGCCCCAAAAGTCTTAACTCATTCCAGTATCAACTCTAAAATCTGAAATCCAAAATCTCATCTAAATGTCACCTAAATCACATATGGATGAGATTTAAGGTACAATTCATCCTGAGGCAAAATTCCTCTCCAGTTGTGAACTGGTGAAACCAGCTAAGTTATGTGTTTACAAACTACAGTGGTGGGACAGGCATAGGATAGACATTCTCATTCCAAAAGGGAGAATAGAAAAGAAAGAAGGGGAGATGGGCCCAAGCAAATCCAAAACCTGGCGAGGCAAATTCCATGATATCTTAAGACTTGAGAATAATCCTCCTTGGCTATATGGTCTGCCCTCCAGGCCCACTGGAGTGCCAAAGGATGCCACTCCACATCTTGTGGGGGTTGCATCTCCAGGGCTCTGCCAGGCAGGGGATCATACTCCAAAAGCTCTGAGCAGCACTGTCCCCATGGCTTTGGTTGGAGGTTGTCTGGCCTGTTGAAACCAAGGTGGTGGCCCTGATGACCTCTGAATCACTTTTGGGGGCCATTCATCCCCTTTCTTGAAGAATAGCACAAATTCACAGTTGAATAGTTTATCATCCTGTCCCATACATTCGAAGTCTGACAGCTTTTTCTCCATTGTCCAATAACATCGTCCTCATTTCTTTTTTTTTTAGAATTATATACTTTTAATTTTTATGCTGTGTATTATCTCTTTCTGATTATAAATTTTAAATATACAAAATGTATAAATTAATAAATGAAATTTGTGAGTAATCACAGGACACAGAGAGTAACCACTGTTGGATTTGTGATGTGAACTTTCTCATTCTCTCTCTGGTACGGATAGAGCTGTCATTTCTTGAGTGATTACCAAGTGCTTGGAGAATTTTACATGTATTAAGGAAGTTCACTCTCACAGCAATCTTCTGAGGTGGGTACAAAGATTATCTCCAATTCATCAGTGAAGTTCAGCTTCTGGTTCAAGACTCTGCAGCTGGGAAGTGGCAGAACCAGGTCGTGGAACCCCGATGTTCTGGCTCCAAGTCTGTGCACTTAACCTCTCTCTCCATGGCTTTGATACATTTATAAACACATATTTACCAAAGTGAGATTATATTGCACCTAATGTCTCGTAACCTGATTTTTCTATTTAATGTATCTGAAGGGCATTCCAAGTCAGTAGAGATAAATCTGTTTCAGTATTTTTAATGTCTGCACTGTATTTCACTTTTTTATTTTATTTTTTGGTTGTAACATTGGTTTACAACACTATATAAATTTCAGGCATACAGCATTATATTTCGATTCCTATGTAGATTACACCATGTTTACCACCCAAAGACTAATTACAATGCATCACCACACACATGTGCGTAATCATCCCTTTCGCCCTCCTCCCTCCCCACTTCCCCTCCGGTAACCACCCATCTAATCTCTGTCTCTATGTGATTGTTTGTTGTTGTTTTTATCTTCTACTTATGAGTGAGATTATACGGTATTTGACTTTCTCCCTCTGACTTATTTTGCTTAGCCTAATACCCTCAAGGTCCAGCATGGTCCTCATTTCTGTCTGAGACCAAGTCAGAATGGCCTTTACCGTCCATATTTCTACCAACATTCTATACATGATTATTTATCATCTCTAAGATGACAAATAAAAATGGCAAGCAATAGGAGTATATGAGGAAGCCATTTGGTGTAAACCTAATTCGGCCTGACCTTGTCTTTCCAAAAGGGCCTGACCGAGGCCGTTGAGCATGCATTGTATATCTGCTTTAGAGATTCCCTATGGCAAGAGCAAAGGCCCTTGAGATAAAGGTGCAACTTCCCTCCCCCTCCCAATGTTGGCATCTCCTTAAGGATTAAGTATCTTTCCTTAGGCTAGAAACTGATTGCTGCGCTCAGCTCACCGGTGACCGCCCAGCTCGAGACAATAGACTTGCCTCCTGCTACCTGCTGTGTCCATCAAGCGCTGTGCTGACAGGGCAATCTTGTGACTATTGTGGGAGGGACATTTCAATCATATGTGAAACACCCTCTTTGAGGTTATATAACCACCCTGTGTACCCCCACTTCTTTGGAGTGCTCTGTTCCCTTGTGGAAAGACTCTCCCGGGTTATAATCCTAAGATTTAAGCTCAGAATAAACTCAGCCAAATTTTCATTTACAGATTGGTTATGGATTATTTTTGTCGACAAAGAAGATGGAAGTTTTCTCTACAGCTCCCTTTTCTTCCTGAGCTCTCACCAGAATTACCTTAGCAGTCCCTTCATGCAATGTCAGCTTTTTCTAGCATGCACCAGAAAACACTACCAGCCTCTACCCATTAACTGCTTCCAAACTACGTCCACATTTTTTCAGATATTTGTCACAGCAGCACCCCACTTCTCAGTACCAATTTCTGTCTCAGAGTTCTCCAGGGAAACAGAAGTAATGAGTTAAATATATATACATTATATATATATATGATTTATTATGAGGAATTGGGTTACGTGGTTATGGAGACAGAGAAGTCTAATGATTTGCTGTCTGTAAGCTGGAGACTCAGGAAAGCTAGTGGTGTAGTTCCAGTCTCAATCTGGAGGCCTGAGAACCAGAACACCAGTGGTGAAAGCCCTGGTCCAAGGCCAGGAGAAGACCAATTTCCCAGCTTAGCAAATCAAGCAGGGAGATGAAATGCTCCTTTTCTCTTCCTTTTTGTTCTCTTCAGGCCCTCAATGGATTAGGTGATGCCCACCCACATTGGGGAGGGCCATCTGCTTTACTCAGTCCACCAATTCAAATGCTAATCTCTTCCAGGAACACCCCCATAGACACATGCAGAAATAATGTTTAACCAGATATCTGGGCATCTCATGGACTAAACTGACACATAAAATTAACCGTCACAAATGCCCAGGAGTGCAATTTTGGGGTTGCATAGTAGTTACATGTATAATTTTTAAGGAAATTGCCAAACTATTTTCTAGAGTGATTACATCATTTTACATTCCCGCCAGCAAAGTTTGAGTGACTCAGTTTCTAGTTTCTCCACATCCTTGCAAGCATTTGGTGTCGTCACTATTTTCTATTTGAGCCATTCTGATAAGATGATGGTGAAATCTCACTGGGGTTTTAATTTTCATTTACCTAATGGCTAATGATGTTGAACACTTTCTTTCACGGGTTTAAATGCCATCTGTACATTCTCATCAGTGAAACCTCTGTTCATGTATTTTGTCCGTTTTCTAACTGGATTATTCTTTCCAAGTTGAGTTTTGAGACTTTTTCATGTGTTCTAGAAACAAATCTTTTGTCAGCATGTGCTTTGCAAATATTTCCCCCATATTTATGGAAACTTTTTCCTCTTAGCTGGACCTGAAAGCCTGCACTGTCTATCCCCATATGGTCCAATGACGATCTCGAAGTCAATAAGTTCTTCAAGGTTTCTGAAAACCAGTCTTCTTTACCCTCATTATACTGGTGACCCAACGAAAAGCAGGAGTATTGCAGGTGAGTCCAATTATGTTAAAAGCGTATTATGTACCAAGTACTGAGCTAAAATGTAAAAGTGTAGAGATTAAAAGGTGTCCTCTGCCTTGAGAAGGCTTGCTTAGTGGAGGAGACAGTTAAATCAAATGTTAACAATCCAGCACACTAAGCGCCAAGTCACAGTTTTTCCAAGATGCAACTATCACAAAGGAGGAAATCGAAGACTAGGGAGCTTGTGGAAGTCTTCCTGGAAAAGATCTTTCGAGCCCAACTTAAAGAAACAAATCTTTTCCGTAGTTCAGAGCAGGTCCTTTTCCCATGTTACAACACATTTTCCAACCTCTCAGAATTTAGTCCTCCTACTTTCCTTTCACCATAAATCAATAACAAAGGTGTAAATGTGGAGGAGGAGCTCGTTTGATGATTCTCTTCA
Organism: Equus przewalskii; assembly: GCF_037783145.1. Lineage (NCBI taxonomy): Eukaryota > Metazoa > Chordata > Mammalia > Perissodactyla > Equidae > Equus > Equus przewalskii. Next base: position 22,948,510 of record NC_091850.1, read on the forward strand.
GAGTCCCACATGGTGCTTACATTTGTGTGTGTGTGTGTGTTTGTGTGTGGCCCCTTGGCATTTTACAATACCTAACATCTGCCAGTTAGCCCTATAATGGTCCCCAGATAGATTTGAGCCCCCATAATATCTTAGCACCTTTTCTGTAAAATGGGGACAATTGGAATGTCTACTTTATAGGATGTGAGGATTGAATCAAACGATAAAAGTTAAGCTTGTGGAACAGTAGCTGGCAACAAATATTAGCTATTGTTATTATCATGAATATAAATCCATTCATGTTATCCCCAAGTCCACTTTTATATGTCATAAGGCTAAAGTTACCTAGTAGCAAATGAGAAGACAAAGGATGACATCTCAATTATCTAACTTATCTAACAAAAGGAAGTTGTAAGGACTCCCTGATGTCACCATGGATGCACAATAGCCTTATCCTCAGATAAGAAAGTCTCAGGTGTAGAAAAGGTGCTATCCACCATAAAAGTTCTAAGGGGAAAAAAAGTTTGTGACAGGAGTGGGCCATCTACTTCAGTGGAACACACAGGATAACTCTCTCTCACGTTTGTTCAGCATACAGTTTGTGGCTTTTCCTATATAACAGAAAAGTCCAGGCAAGAAGAGATTGATGACTACATGAAAGAATAGATTTTAATGTTATGAACATTACCTTATCTAATTTTTAAATTGTAATCTTGTCTTTGTAATATATACTCAGTGCTACAACATACTTATTATTTTTTAGATGAGGAAACTGAGGGTCAGAAAAGCTAAATTCCTTACTCAAGATCACACAGGCATTTAAGGGTCAAAGCCAGGATCCAAACCAAGCTCCAGCCTACTTTGAATCCTATCTTCTTTCTTCTTTGCTGGCTTCCTTCCCTGACTTCATTATTTTTGCCAATCATCAACAGCATGAATCATTTATTCATGATTGCCCTCATTAAAGCCATTTTTTCTCATTTGTTTAGGTGAAGATGTTATTTTCTGTATTGACAAGAAGAGAAAATGATTAACAAGAGTTTTTGTTCCTAATTGAAATGATTCTCAAGATGACAAGACTGAAAAAACATTAAGAACTGCTTAAAATACAGGGCCACAATCAGAATTTGGGAAGATGTTTCAATCTAACAGTAAAGAAATCAATTTTTTTTCCTATTCTTTTCATTACTTATATTCATCCTTCATTTGGCTTTAACTCTGTCAGGCCTGACAAACACAACAATTTACACCTAAATAATATCTACAACTTTGCCGTGCAATGAGGCAGCCACTAGTCACATGTGGCTATAGACCACTTGAAATGTGCCTCATCCCACTTGAGATGTGCCGAAAGTGTAAAATACACGTTGGATTTTAATTACTATGAAAAGAAGACAATATCTCAATATTTTAATATTAATTACACGTCAAAATGATACCATTTTGGATATATTTAAGTAAAATATATTAGAATTAAAATTAATTTCACCTTCTTTTACTCTCATTTGTCTTCTAGAAAATTTATAATTACATAAGTGGCTTGCATTTGTGGCTCGCACTATTGTTATGGACAGCACTGGTAGAAGATGAGAAAGAGGGGCGTTTCATTGAAAGGTAGTGTATTTTCCTAAAATTCCGGGAGGGGAAGAGAAAAGGGAAGAAACTGAAGCTTGGTCACGGTAGTTGTGACCTGCCGTGATAAACAGCTACCGCGAATTGAAAAGGGCGCGGGGAGGGGGGAGTCTTTCGAGTCAGTTTCCACTCCCCTCTCCGGCTCTAAGGAAGCAGGCGGCAGAGCTGCTTCCCGAGGACCCCTTCGCGCCCAGTCCTCGGGGCGCGCTCCACGCCGGGCATTGATCACACCTGCGCGCCCACGGGGGTGTGCGTCCGCGCACCGCGGCGCGGCTCCACGCCCCCTCCCCCCGTACTTTTATTTTCCCGGCACCAACGGTCAGTCTCGCCAGTCTCTCCTGAGACCCACCGCGTAGGTTGCGCCCGCCTCGGGTAAGCGCTGCTCTCTGCCCCCCGCCCGGCCCCGGTGGCGGGCAGGGCCGCCAAGTCACGGAGACGCCGCTCGTGCGGCGGCCTGCTGGGCCGCGGTTGCCAGCCCGCGGTGAACGAGCGGAGCCGCCGCGGCGGGCGCGCCCGGGGCCTCCGGGCCGCGGGGGGCCGCTGTGACCCGCCTTCGTCCCCGCCGCGCCGGAGGCGGGGAGCCGGGTTTTCGGGGAGAATCGGCAAGTGGAGGGGAGCCGGGGGGCGGGCACTGTGGAGCGGCGGCTTCGGCGGGGGCTCCAGCTGCCGCCCGCTCTGCCCGAAGCGCGGAGGAGCCGAGCGGGGGCCCGCCGCCCTCCTCCTCCATGAGGCCCGAGTGAGCGCGGCTGCGAGAGCCGGCCCGCGGCGCCTCCCCCCGCGTCCTCCCCAGCGCAGCGGCCGCGGCCCCCGGAGGAGGCGGAGGAGGAGCATGTCGGACGGTTTCGATCGGGCCCCAGGTGCTGGTCGGGGCCGGAGCCGGGGCCTGGGCCGCGGAGGGGGCGGGCCTGAGGGCGGCGGTTTCCCGAACGGAGCGGGGCCTGCTGAGCGGCCGCGGCACCCGCCGCCGCCGCAGCCCAAAGCCCCGGGCTTCCTGCAGCCGCCGCCGCTGCGCCAGCCCAGGACGGCCCCGCCGCCAGGGGCCCAGTGCGAGGTCCCCGCCGGCCCCCAGCGGCCTCCGCGGCCCGGGGCGCTCCCAGGTACGGAGCCGCTGTGGGGACCCCGTCCTCCTGGGCCAGCGCTTCCGCCGAGGGCCGGCGCGCTGGCTCCTCCTTGGCCCCGGCTCCCCGAAAGCGTTGCCCGCGGGGCCAGGTTGGGGGGGTGGAGGCGGGCCCGGAACGGGTTTGGAAGGGGCTGCTGGAATCCTTTGTGCGCCCCGGCGGGGGAGGGTCCCCCGCGCGGTCTCGGAGTTGTGCTGTCCCGGGAGGAAGTCCAAATCGCCGCCCCCTCCCCAGCGCTGGAAAGGGGAGACCTTTGGGCGAGCGACCACCTCTTTAACCGACTCCTTAAAAAACGAAGAAAAAAAAAAGCCCACAGGCATTCACTTGGGAGGGAGGTGTGTTCAGAAATGAGTTAAAAGCAAGTCTATTGTTCCTTTTTGCAGGCTTTTGGTACATATCCTGGCGACAACCTTAAATTTCGTGATGGTCCTTGTTGAACTCCTAAAAGCCGGCCCCTCTTAGATGGCTTTTCAGTATATAGTAAGTTGTTGCACAAAGGCGTGAACGCCTCTAACACCCCTTTTTTTCCTTTCGCAGAACAAGCGAGGCCCCTGAGAGCTCCACCTATTTCACAGGATACTGTCCCACAGCAGAACTCGGAGTCAGCAATGGCCAAACCCCAGGTGGTTGTTGCTCCTGTATTAATGTCTAAGCTGTCTGTGAACGCCCCTGAATTTTACCCATCAGGTTATTCTTCTAATTATGCAGTAAGTACACCCTTTTACTACAACTCCAGTTTAGTATTACTGGAAAAGTGTTACTTCATTAATCAGAGTATGCTGATTAATGCTTTCTGTACTAGACGTAAAAACATTTTATTATGAATTCATTGAGCTCATGAGAAAACAAAACTGACTCAGGATTATATTTTGTAGTTATTAAAAGTTATATTCAGAATGTGAGCTTGGGAGTAGACATTCTTGTTTGTTTTGTTCACTGCTGTATTTCCACCATGTATGGAATATCTCTAGGCTAATAAACTAAAATGTGTCCATACTTTATGGACAGCCTGCCTGTAGAATAGTGGCCTGGCAAAGTTGATTTTCAATTTGATTTTAGCAAGATGGCTGAATATTCATTGGTAGCTTTACAGTAAATTAAAGAGTTGTTTTGCTGCAGACTAATTGAGGTAGGTTTTTGAACGCTGAGAAGTACACATCTGGGCTCTGTTATATTAAAAGAGAAGTCTTTCTGGTTCTCATTAACTATTGTTATGCAGAAATGTTGTAGGGGTTTTGATAAAGTGTTTACATAGGTATAAAGAACTTTTAAACTTCCAGATTAACCTTTGTCAATATTATAAGAATTTTAAAAATTGGTCACGCTTAAATAGCAGGAGAAAACACAAAGCACAATTGGAATATTTAGAAAAGAATCTGTTCTAGGTAAATGTATAGCAATTAATTATAGATAAATGGGATAGGAAACAGTCTGAAGAAATGATTGATAATACTTTAACATGTCCTATATTCTTAGTTTTACTGACATACATAACATAGAATAGTGTACATAAAGGTTAGCTCAGAGTTTTGTAGAGTGAACACTCAGGCAACCAGCATCCAAATCAAGAAAAGAAGCGTTAGCAACGTCCTTAAAGCCCCTTCTGTCCCTTCTAATCATTACCGCTCTCCAAGGGTAACCACTGTTTTGACTTAACGATAATTTTGCCTGTTTTCAAAGTTTATATAAATGGAGTCATACAGAATATATTATTTTTGTTTCTCACTTTGATTCATCATCAGAGTTGATCCATGTGGTAGCATGTAATTGGAGGTGTCTTATTCTCATAGCATTCTGTTGTGTGAACCACAGTCCCGTTTGTTGATGAACATTGGGTGGCTTCTCCTTTGGGGCTATTTTGAGTAGGATTGCTCTTCTTTTCCTTGTCTTGGTGGCTATCTGCCCTTGTTTCAGTTGGTCTATACCTAGAAGTGGAATTGCTGGGACAGAGTGTAGCCAGCTTTAGTAGAAACTTGCCAGATAGTTTTCCGAAGAGACTGTCGCAGTGTACTCTCTGAGGACTGTGTGATTTCCACTTGCTCTACTTCCTTGTCACCACTTGGTATTTTCTGTTTAAGTTGAGCCATTCAGTGAGTGTGTGGTATCTAGTTATGGTTTTAATTTGTATTTACCTGATAACTAATGGTGGCAAACCTTTTTTGTTACTCTTTTTTTTTTTTTTTTTGGTTTTTCCTCCATATTTGATAGAAAAAGTATAGAAAAGCTGTATTCCATATTTTAGAAATTCCATGCAGCTTGGACTTTTTGGGAAAAAGCTTTCGGCCTGAAAAGGGAAAGTATAGTCATAGCAGGAAGAACAGTTGATTTTGGGTGAAAAGAGCCATCAGTCATAGAAGGTAGAAGTGAGAACTGCTTGGGTTCGTGCCAGAAGATAGTATTTGGCTCAGAGAAGAAAGGAACCATTGGAGAGCTGTGAGTAATTGAATAAACTCTTGAGGATACTTGCCTTCTAACAGCCACAAACAGTTCCCCATTTGTCTGCGTCCCTGTTGACTTGGGCAATTTTATGATGGGGGAGGGATGCAGTTTTTTCCACAGTTCTGTACCAACATACTTCAAGTGAGTCCTGGGCTATAGAGCAGTGAATTGAGCCATGTTAGTCCACTACTTTGAGCCACTGTCATCTTTTAGGCATTCCTTGGTATCTTCCAGTAGGTCGGCTTCTTCTGTGCTCAAGTCTCCAGAACAGATTGCAGGCCTGTGGCTCACATGTGGCCTCCAGGTGTATCTTTGGCCCTCAGAGTTTTTTGTCTTATTTTTTTTCTTTTAATAAGTTGCCAGCGCTTAAGTTAGATACTGCAAATCTGAATTTTCTGGTTTCTCTTGAAATCCTAAGATCTGGCCATACTGGACTGTTATTTTGATAGAGCAAAAAATTGGCGGGAGCTGAAGAGAGGCAGCCCCTTTAGATGGAGTGTGTGAGCTCTAATTTGCTCACTGGTTTACTTCATTCGTTTGTAATCCACCTGTATTCTATAAGCATTCAAACTTGCTAGCCCTGCTCTGGTACATTCTCTGGCCTTACTCCTTTACCCTTTCACCCCGGCTGAGTTTTTCTCAATCCACTTCACAGAAGAGCAGTATCTTTGTTTTTCCTGACTCTTGTGATAAAATGTTATTGTGAGGGAAACTTTTCCTCATAGTAACCGTAATCAAAAGTTAGCTACATTCACTCACTCATTCAACAAATAGTTGGATACTTAACATGAGTCAAGCACAGAGGATACAGCAGTGAACAAATCAACAAAAATTCCTGCCTTTGTGGAGCCTCTTTTCTAGTGGTCTCCTGGCTTGGTTTCCAGAAGCTCCTTGAGTCTGCTTTTGTTAATACATGTAAAAATCTATTGCTTGAGCTGGATCTGCTCTCAAGAATGCATGCCTTTTCTAAAAGCCTTGATAATAGTCCTTGGCTGTTTTCTTAACCCTTCTACAACTGCAAGCCCTTCAATCTTTCCTCTAATCTCACTGCCAGAATTTCCTGCTTTGTATGCCTTCTTACCAGTGAGCTGCTATATCCATCTATTCCTGGCCATTACTTCTTCTCAGAGTAACTATCACATCCTAAACATTTAATCACAGAACCAGAAATTCCACCTAGGAACTTAAAAAGCATTTAAGAGACAAAATTCCCCCCCCCACACACAAAAATCCCAGCTTTTTTCTAAAAACATCCTCCTTGAAGTTACTGCCCAGTTTTTCTTCTGCCTTTCAGTGATAACGTTCTCCAAGGTGTAAAATTATTCACTGTTGGTACTACTGAACTTCTCACTGACTGTTCAGACCTCTGGAGACCAATCCCACTAATTGTATTGATGCTGTTTTTGCGACAGTTACTGCTGCTCTTTGGGTTTTAAAATGTCCTCTTAACCCTCATCTTAGTAGACTTTGTTGACCACAGTATGACATGTAAGGTTTAACAAGTCCCAGTGTGCCAGGTCCTGCACCAGGTGCCAAGGGTACCTTTCAGTCTTTCAGAAGTTCCTCTTATTTTTATAAGAACTGAATATTTAAGATACTAATTTTCGTTTTAATTTTTCCCTCTCTGTGTATAGTCTCCTTCACTCCCAGACTCTGCAACCACTCTTCTCCCAGATTTCAACCTACGAAATTGTTCTGTGGCGTTTGATATCATGAGCACCTCTTCCCATTTACCTTTTCCTTTGGCTTCTGTGGCAGTACTCTTCCTTTATCCTTCCAACTTGCAGATCATTCCTTCTTCCCTCACCCTGTAATCGCTGAGGTTCTGTCTTTTCTCCATTTTATTACCTCGTTTGATCCTACCGGTCCCCTAGAATCTGACCATTGCCTGCCTATCTGCTGACAACTTGGAAATCTAATTCTTCCTCTGAGTTCCAGGCTTGTGTCTCCATTTCTTTGACCTCTTCATGAGGATCTCACATTCAAACTCAAAGATTAAAAAAGAGTTTATCTTCTGCATACCTCTTATGTTTTTATATTCTAACCAGCTGCTCAGGCTAAACGCTTGATGGTATATTGACTCCTCTTTCTCTTTCACCCTCTTGCCCACCTTCAATCCAGTTAAAGTAGTCTTAATTATTCCATCATCTGAGTGATCAGTTTTCTTTTGGTCCCACTGTTTTAGATTAGGTTTTCATCCCACCGGTGTAGTCAAAGTACCTACCGTGAAAAGTGAGTTTTCTGATTGCTGTCCCTCCTAATCTCGTTACAGAATTCTTTCTAAGAAAAATAAATAAAACTTAAATATTTCTCAGCGTGGAAGACATTTGACTCCACATTGAAAACTGAGGAAATTAAAAATCTGGTACTAGAGAACTAATGCAAGCTTTGATTCAAACACATTGGAGTGTGTATCTGTTCAGGATGTTCTTTGCCTTCTCTTTTCTTAAAACGACAGGCTCTGAATCCCCTGTTCTGCTGTATTCAGAGCAGCTCTATGTTCCCTTTTTACTTTTGGGCTTCAGATTTTCTTAAAAGAGAGTTTGCTAATTTGAAGGAAAAAAAAAAAGACTGAAACCAGTGTTCTAAACCGCGTTTTACCACAATGAATCACATTTGATAGAAACAGGAAATTAACACCTTCAGCTGGGACCTGTAGACTTCCTGCTTTTCATTATCATTTATAGGATGCTACAAGTGTGTAAAACTAAACTATATATCAAAAACTTAAACTAGTTTTTAATTGTAAAATTCACACGTGTGGTTGACATTAAGTATATTAATGTATGCATTTATAATTCTTAACTGCTTTCACAATTTTATAATAAAGGGTCAGTATTTATAATATGAACATTTCTTCACTCCAGAGGTAACTACTATTATTCCTTCTCTATCTTTCCAGAAATTTTCATTGCCTATAAATCTTTTTTTAAAAATTAAATTGTACTAAAATATGGTTCTGTATTCTCTTTTCATTTAACACACTGTATTGGCAATATTTCTGTATTGGTACACGTAAATATATCTTGTTTTCTTAAGTGACTATGTGATATTCCATTATACAGGTATAAGGTAACATATTTCACCAGTTCCTTGTTGATGGATTGTTAAGATGAATCTTTGGCAATGAATATCCTTGTATGTATCTCAGAGTTGAGCGTTAAGCCTTTGGTTATTTGGAGTATAGCATAGAAGTTAAAAAGTACAGGATTTGTTCTGCGCTCAGTTCTTCTAACTAGCTGTGTGACTATGCACGAATTACTTAAGTTGGCACGTGGTCCTTCCTTGTTCAAACCCACCCCAGCAGTCTTTCACCCCCAACTCCACCCGCCATGGCTTTCCTACTGCCTTTTGAGCCAGTGTCCTCACTATGGTCCCCAAGATCCTACATGATCTCCCTGTCTGCCTCATTGATCTCATTAGCTACTGCCCCATCGTCAATTTCTTTGTTCTGGCCTTTCTTTCTCAAAGGTATCAGGCAAGCAGCTATCTCGTTGGGGCCTATATGCTTCTTATGCCCACTGCATAGAATATCTTCCCTAAGGTATTTGCATGGCTGGATTTTTTTTTTTCTTTCTGTTGCAGTTTAGATGTTAACTCTTCAGAATCCTTCCCTGACCATTTTTTCCATACTATGTCTCAGCGTCCGAATAATGTCTTCCATTATGGAATATAAGCTCCATGAGAGGAGGACTTTGTCTCCTGTATTCATGGCATGATAGTACTTCCAGCACCTAGAACAGTCTTTGGCACTTAGTAAGCACTCAATACTCAAACGATTTGGAGTGAATAACATATACACACTTGGTGGCTTTTAGCTTGTTGATGAATTAATCAGTTAGAGTACCATCCTAGGTACCAAGAAGTATAGCTTTTATTCTGTTTTTGGAAGCTTCTACACTGTAGCCCCTTTAGGTTTGAGAACATGGCTGTTGCATTTGGGATATGTTTCACTATTTTCCTAGAAATTTAAAAATTTATTTATTGAACACTTAGTGCCTTACTGTGTGCTAGTCACTGGTCCAGGGGCGTTTACTCATTAACTCACTTAACTCATTAACTGGTTTAATCCTCAGTCACACAGCTGTAATGTGTATGGTTCATAAATTTGAGTTTCATCAGCATTAGTACCTTTATCTTACAGTAATTTAATTTGGATTCAGTTGTGTGATCAGACAAACATTTAATGTGTGAGCGTTTCCCCGCTCTTCTGCTCAGTGAACGCTGTATGAGCATGATATGGGTGCATGAATCTGCTATTCCTGCAGCTGGTCTTATTTTCTGAGTGCCTCTCATAGTACATGAAACTTGTCATGTTAAGTATCACTTTAGTGTCTAGAAATATATAAAAATCATGCAACATGGCCTCTAACTTGTGGTCAGCTGAAGAAATAGTGGTCAGCACCAACAACAGAGGAACCACTGGCTGTGTCAGTCTTTCCACTAAGATTGTATGTTATCTCCAACATGGAGCTTTCCTAAAAGGAATTTTGACTAGATGTGGGGTTTTTCCCCCCTATATGGATTCCCTGACTTTAGAATGTGACCCCTTCATAAAATGCTTCTATAGTGCAGTCATAATTCTTTCATGTGGTTCCTCATTTGACTCCTTTTGGGGAGGGGTAAATTTCATCACGCAATATATTATTAAATCATAACTGTTAAGTAAACTTCAGAATGCTTTGGAGGGTACTCCAGGCACTGCGAGTGTAAGGGTTGATAACTGTGATCTGATACTTTTTGCAGTACTCATCCTGCTCAGCCTCCTGCCATTTATTAAAAGGTTGGGAACTTCCAAAGGTGATAGTGGTGGAGACCTTAGTTGGAAATTACTGCTGCTATCAAGATTGGCTAGAAACTTGGATATAGCAGCCAAAAAGTCTCCTACCACTGTACAATATGATGAAATTTTATAGTCACTTAACCATATATATTTCCTGTCCTTGGGGATTGGCAAATGACAGCCCTACTAGCTTTCTTCTTTTCAATATAGAAAATGTCCACTATCTACAAGAACATTGAGAATGGTATAATGAATCACCGTAGTCTCAACAGTTAGCTACATGTGGCCATTCTTGTTTCCATATCCTTGGCCTCTGCTCCCCTCCCATTTTGAAGCAAATCCTAGATCTTATTGTAAAGTAAATACATTAAAATCTTAATTTTGTTATTGGTATTATAGTGATATATTGGTTTAAACTTTATTTCTCAGCCATTTCGTAGATCTGCCAGGGATAAGATGACAATTCCCTACCCCGTGAGATGGAGCCCTTCTGTTACAACATTTTAGCCATTGGGCAAGGAAGAAGGATAGCTCAGTGGACTTAATTTTATTGAGGAAAATAACAAATTTTATCATGTGAAGGATCCTTAAAAAAAATTATTTGTGCTAGAGACATCCCAACTTGAAACTGCTTCATTTTTATTTATTTTTTTACCTTCTGATCTATAGGAATCCTATGAGGATGGTTGTGAGGATTATCCCACTCTATCAGAATATGTTCAGGATTTCTTGAATCATCTTACAGAGCAGCCTGGCAGTTTTGAAACTGAAATTGAGCAGTTTGCAGAGACCCTGAATGGCTGGGTTACAACAGATGATGCTTTGCAAGAACTTGTGGAACTCATCTATCAACAGGTAGGTTGGCTATAGCACGGAGTGATCATCAGGTGGCTTCCTTGAAGCCCAGGGATGGTGGCTGCTCTTTGAGGGAGGCCAGGTTCATGTTCACCTGCCTCCACACTTGTTAGCTCTTTATGGTTCATAGGAGCTTTTAAGTCTCTGCTGTGTAAAATTCCTATAGTTAGGGATCCAGGGCTGGAGCCAGACCTCAGATTCACCTGTGTAGCCATGGCTCTGTCCAGGCCGTTGGAAGGAGCTTTGGGCATCTATGAGGAAAGCTACATAAGTATCATACCTTTTTTCCACTCCGCTCTGTTTTATAGGATGTGAGATTAACAGTACACAAAAAAGACTGCATTTCTTTTCTCCTGGATGTTAAATTATATACCATTATTGGATTAGGGGAGAAAAAAACATGAGAGAACTTTCCTGCCTCATAAATGTCTTGGGGAAAAACAAAAAAGGACCACAAAACACCCTGTCTTGAGTCTTAACATTTCTGCTTGTCTTCACTTTAAGATTGTCAAGGATTTACATCTTAATTCCTTATTCCTTGAAAGTCAAATGTCAGTGTAGATTGTTTCTTCACACAAAGTTTAGTTTTGATCCTAGCATATTGGTCATTGACACATTAATGCTATTTTTAGGGAGAAAAATAAACACTGGACTTTGAAGACAAGTTTAAGGTCAGTGTGTGAGACTGGCCAAAAACAGAGTAGGATATGAACAGACCTATAACCTTTAGTATTCTTTAGTTCATTGCTGGTAGAGCAACTCAAACTTGGAATGTATGGAAGAGTGATTGTGATAGCAGGTTGATTTTTCTTTTGCCTGGTGTTTCATTTGACTACTTTTCTGATTTGTTCTGTATTCTTACTGAACCCCAGTATTACCTAACCAACTCTCAGATTTCCAGAAATGCCTGAGATCTTAGGAAGATAGAACTGCTGCATTTGTCCTGATACCTACTCTCGGCTTCTAAATGGGTTGAAGAGAAAAATGAGAGAAAATGGAAGAATTATACTTATTGCTTTCTGGTTTCTCTTCTGTTTGGTTTCAGCTCTTCAGTAGGCTGCCTGATTATAGTTCTTCATGGCTGGACAGAAGGACTGTAGCCTGACAAACTGCAGTTTCTGTGATTGTCTCAAAGCCAATTCCTCACATACAGTCATGCGCAGCGTATACAACAGTGGTCCCATAAGATTAGTGCCATAGAGCCTAGGTGTGTAGAAGGCTATGCCATCTAGGTTTGTGTAAGTACACTCTATGATGATCGCACAAAGACAAAATTGCCTAACAGCACACTTCTCAGAATGTATCCCTGTTGTTAAGCCATGCATGACTGTATGTACTCAGTATTTTAAGTTTTAACATTCTGGGGTCAGTGATACACAGATTTACCAACATTTCTCAAGTTTCATTGAGAGAATTTACTCACAGCAACTAACAGAAGAAGGCCTGTTCTAAGAAGAAAAACAAATGGCAAATTAAAAATTTAATTTAAAAAGCCAGACGCCTGTGAGGACTGAGATGGGGAAAGGAGATAGAAGTACCAGTTTTGGAGACTAGAAAGCAGGAGAGTGAGTGATAAATGACTTGGCAGGTCTAAAAAAGTTGAATTCCAAGACAGTGGAGAAAGCTGAGAATCACCCTGATTTATAATACAGAATCTCCAAAAGGTTCTGGATAAGGATGGAAGGAGGCTAAAAATATTGCTTAAAAATCTAAAAAAATTAGACTATCTAGATCTTTTTCTGAGTAGCCAGTTTGAAGTTTTATTGTAACCCTTGAGAAGTTATTGAAGGAGGTATTCCACCAAAAAGAGGAATTAAGCTAAGAAAGAAGACGTGGGAACTAGGAAATGGGGAATTTTATAGGAGAGGCCAAGTGGATCATCCAGATGATGGTGTACAGGGTCCCATGTGAGCAAGAAAATAATCAGAAATAAAAAGACCTAATAATTATAAAGTACTTACTACATGCCAGGCAATACTAAACACTTGACATGAAGTTAACTCATTTAATCCTCAGCGGTTGCAAGGTATTACACTTAGCCCCATTTTATACCTATCTTAACAGAGATGGTTAAATGACTTGTCTAAGGTTACCACAACTAGTAATGAGACCTAACATAGGGTAGGAGGGGCACCAGGCCATTTGTTAGCTCTAGACTGGTTAACTACAACCTTTGTGACCTTGGCCAAGTCCCTTAACCACTTAATGTGTGTTTTACTTACCTAACATTAGGTAGTGAACTATGTTCTGTATATCTCTATTCTTTAAAAACTGAGATGAAAGTTAAACTTCCTGAGTACTACTTTGGTTGTATCAGTCTTTGATACATAGTGTGTTCTCACTGTCTTATTTTTTTAAATAGCTTATCTATTTTGATTTCCTCTTTACCCCAGTTGTTTTTGGATTGTTCTTTAAGTGTTAATCTCTCGCACCATGTATGAGTAATCACCTCTTTAGAAATCCAGAAACTGAAGCTCAGGGAGGTTTAGTGATGTCCAAGGTCACAAAGCAGAAGGTCTGAGAGTCTTGTTCTGGACTGCTGGATGCCAGAGTCGGTGCCGTCCTATCCTTGAGAAACACCACAGATCAATAGTTCGGCAAATGCTCTTGTTCATAATTGGCACTGTGCAACTGGCTCTACATGTACATATTTTGTGCAAAAATGGGTTAGTTTAAAGAGAGATTGTCTATTTGCTTTCTGGTAACCTCAGGCAAATGATGGGGAGAACTTTCCTTAAACATTTTTCTTTGTACTTGTTCTGATTCTTGGTGTAAGGTTGGGAGGGAGAGTTAACAATTTCCTTATGCCTAACAATTACAAAAGACTTGTACATTTTTCTGTACAATATGGTCAGTTTTGGGGACAGAAATGGTTTCCTCTTTAGAATGTTGCTCTGAAGTATTTGCATTAATAACTTGCTGTATCTGTGTCATACAAAACTTTTTTCTTTTTGAAAGGCCACGTCTATCCCGAATTTCTCTTATATGGGAGCTCGCCTCTGTAATTACCTGTCTCATCATCTGACAATTAGCCCACAGAGTGGCAACTTCCGCCAGTTGTTGCTTAAAAGGTTAGTGTGAATATATGAACTTAAAGGAAAACTACTACTAAACGTACTAGAATTTGACCATTCCTCTTTTCTAGAGACTACGTAATAGAAAGTTGCAGTGGAGAATAGGGCAGGCCTTTCTTACTTGTATAGTATTGAAAGCTTGTAGTCACATATTTTAGTCTTTTTCTGTAATGGTCTCTGCCATTGATTTTTGTCTTTAGGAAGGGCTTTTCTTTCCTAAGATCTTAAAAATGATCACTTAACATATTTCTTAGCACTTTGCTACTTTTGGTTTGACTAAGGATCCAGTTTCATTTATTGCCACAACTTTAACCAGTTTTTCCCATACCACTTTTGTGAATGGTCCATTGCCTTACTGATTTGAACTACTACCTTTATCGCACTACATCCTTATATTTGGGTTTTGATTCTGGACTTTCATTATATTCAGTTCATCACTTTTCTATTCCTATTTCATTACCATACTATTAAAAAGCTCTAATTTTTTAATATCTAGTCTAGATAGTTCCCCATTCTTTTTTTGTGGAATCTTCTTTCCTGTTCTTGCATGCTCATTTTCTCCAGTCAACTTTAGAATCAGTACATGAAATTACCCAAATCTTGTTGGTATTTACTAAGGTATTTTGGGGATGACATTGCATTCATAAGCTAATTTAGGGAAATTAATTTACTTATAATTGGCATTATTTTATTCAATAACAAGGTTGTCTTTGAGTTTATATAGTTTGCCCATTAGTTCTTTAAAGATACTTGCAGTGGTTGCAGAATATTCCGTTGTATGAGAAGACTGCACTGGAACAGAATAAAGATTCCAAAAGTACATTTCTGAGACACTTGAAAATTAAGCTTTTGATGAAGGTGATACCTCAAATACATATGTGAAAGATAAACTGTGCTGCTGACACAGCTAATCATTCATGGGGAGAAAGCAAAACAAAGATGGGTTTCTGTCTTACTCTTTACACCAAAATATATTTCAAATATATCAAAGATTTAAGTAAAAGTGAAACAGTAAATACTAGGGGGAAAATTGACAATTAAACAAAATCTTAGGTTGGTAATGTCCTTTTAAGCAAGCCAAGATACCCACAGTCCCTAAAGCAGAGATTAAACTTAATTACATATAGAATATAATATTTAGGGAGGTGTCATCAATTTCTTTGAAATAAAAATAGGGATGCGTGTAACACGTGGCAACAAGCTCATTTATTTAATATGAAAAGCGGGGCATCTTAGGAATAAGTAAGAAAAAGACCAGTATTTTAATAGAAATATTAGGAATGTCTCTGAATAGGTACAATTTGGAAAAATATAAATGACAAAGTTATAAAAAGATATCTAACCTTCCCTGTAATTAAAAAAAATGCAAATTATAGCTTCTAGAAAGATGTGAAAGTGGGCCCTTTTAGAAGGTAGGATGGCAGAAAGCCTTGCTTATCATCTTCCCCAGTGCTGCTCTCCCTTGGCTGTGCCTTACAGTTACCTAGAGACTTAAAGTAGGGCTGAGACCCTGTCCCCACTCTTGGACATTTCTATGTAACTGGGCTTAGGTGGAATCTGGGCTTGGTTTTTTAAAGCTCCGCAAGTGGTTCTACTGTGTAGCCATGGTTGAGAACCACGCTTCTGACTCTTTTGACCCTTTACCCATGTATGTGCTTCTATAATAATATGATACTGTCAAAAATATTAACATGGAGAAATGCCAATCATAAAACAAGTGAAAGATGGCATAGTTCTATTACCTAACTTAAAAATCTATACATACTTTGAAAAAGCAGTTACCTTCACAGCATTTATCTCTGGGTTGCAGTGAATTTGTTGTTTATATTTCTCTCTGTTGCAACCTTTGTGAAATAAGCATGTATTGCTTTTATAATTGAAAATCTTTAGCTTAAAAAGGTTCAGGGTCTTTCACTTCGCTTAGATAATCAGCCATGTACAGGGATAGGGATTTACTTTTTCACATAAATTAACACATCTTAATGTATAATGGGATAGTTACAGCATTTATAAAACAAAAGGGAAGTCACCTGCAAAGTTGTAAAAGAAAGGACAGAGAAAGGAGACCAGCCAGTAGGTGCTCGGATAACTGAATTGGCATTAGTTAACTGATCCTTTCCATTATTAACCAGAGTGTTCTGTTTATAGATATCCCAACTTTTCTTCTAATGAGGAATTAATATGTATGAGAAGGTAACAAATATCTTCTCTGACTCAAACAGATGATGTTGCTCATTTAATATAGCTTGTAAGCATTGGAATCGGCCACATAGGCACAATAACCTATCCCGAGTTTATGGTTAGTTCACACCCTGACCTAAGGTAAATTCTTGGGCAAGAAGTGACTTTTTTTCTTCTTTGAAGAAATTTTTTTACAAAGCCAACCTAAACTGATCCCTCC
Source organism: Equus przewalskii (assembly GCF_037783145.1). Classification (NCBI taxonomy): domain Eukaryota; kingdom Metazoa; phylum Chordata; class Mammalia; order Perissodactyla; family Equidae; genus Equus; species Equus przewalskii. The sequence goes on from NC_091850.1 coordinate 22,964,791, forward strand.
TGTACGAAGCCATTAACTCGCCGTAAGCTCCTCCCTTGGTCTTTAAAAGAAGTTCTATCAAAATCAGTTTTATAAAGCACACGACTTTCCTGGAGTTGTCTCATCACCTTATCAGTAAAGATGAGAAAAAATATTTAACACCAAAATGGTAAACATTTAAAGCCTATTTTAAAAATCCATTCTAGTAGTAGTAGCTGACACCATAATTCACTGACACAGACGATTACAGGCTTATTGTGATTAGTTTAGATATCTTGTAGGAACTTTGTCTGTAAGCTCCAAGAAGAGGATTCCTTTTTATTATTTGTGTAAGGCAGATGGGGGGAAATAAAGCAAGGGAAAATAAGTTATTTGACTCCTTCATTCTCTGTTGGAAGTAGGGACCAAATTAATTGCTTTCTGTGTTTCTATGTGGTTTCAACTGGGGACTTTTTTCCTCATTTTTCTTCTCTGATTTTTATAATGGAAATTAGAAGGATAATGGGCTCAATAAGATTTCATTTTCAGCTTAGTTGGAGGCCATCTATGTGTATTTTTAAAGCTCTATTTCAAAGTTTGTATATTCATAAAGAGTAGAACATTTTAGAGACAATTTGAAGTAAAAATAGTTCTGTCTTAAAAAACCTGTAAGGCAACAAATAAGGTATGGCATTTTTTTTCTTTCTTTTTGATGTCCATATACAATGAACCTTGTGAAACGTATGTTGCTTAAACATCGCAATCTTAATATGATACAGATAGTTGAAAATAAACCCGTCAGTTTCTTAAAACTAGGAATCGTAATATGAAAAGATGGTGCATATTCTGGTCCCTACAATGGACAGGAACACTTTTTATTATAGAAAGTCAGGATGTTGGTGTCTTGTACCTGGCTCTGTATTGCTTGTAGACAGCCAAACCAACAAACAGTCATCTTGTTTGACTACTTAAAAAAACAAAGCAATGTGATATTATAAAAGATGTATCTTTATTAGATGTCGGACTGAATATGAAGTTAAAGATCAAGCAGCTAAAGGGGATGAAGTGACTCGAAAACGATTCCATGCATTTGTACTCTTTCTGGGAGAACTTTATCTTAACCTGGAGGTGAGAAGAAATTTTTCTTTTGTTAAGTACTGACAAAGCCTGAGAACATAAATTGATCTCAGTTAAGGAATTTGTGTTTACGTTCTACTTTTACAATGTTTAGAGTGAAATGGAAGAAGGGGAATGAGAGAGAAGGAAAATGATGTCTTAGTACCTGCTTATGGTAGTCTCTGTCCTCTAATGGGACGTCTGTAATATTTATGTCTCCTGTTTAAGGGCCGGGTGTTAGGAAGTAGCTACTAAGCATTTTAAAGTCTTTATGTACTTCTGGAAAGCCATGGGTTACGTGGAAGTTTAAGCTTTTGAAATATAGACAGTCATACCTTTTTGAATCCTGGTATCATAAATATTAGTACATTTACTATGTTGACTTTCAGATGGTGGCTCAAAAGCGACTTGCCCTACACAACACAAAGCTTTGAGTGAAGAGGGGAGAGATTAGAGTTTCTAGTTTTTTCACCCTAATTCACCCAAAATGGTTCTTCTTGGTCCTATTTTATATATTAATCTTCCACATAGAATGCATTTGTACAAAGTCTACAGCTAAACACGTTTATAAATTGGTGTACTTGAGTATATGCTTATCAGTGAGTGACATAAGTGTTGACTGAATATTACTTTGTAATGGATTGGCTTGATTTTTTTTTTTTTGCACTGGTTACTTCCTTAAGCTCTGATTTAAGGACTGAGTATCACAAACCCCACTGAAAAGACACGTGTATCCACCATCAAATGTGCATGTCAGACAGTGTATTTAAAATGTCTAGGTCCATTCTAGTGCCTAATCTACCATCCCCTTTTACCACAGATGGACTTAATTTTTTAAAAATCTCGTGCTTTAATCTTTTTCAGTTTTTTAATTTAAGCCAAAATAAGAGTACCGATCTAAAATGTGCTTTAAATGAAGGGTCATTTTAGAATGATGTTGAGTGTTTCCTACGTGGAACTATTCTTGGGGAATAGAAGGATAAGGCATGGCTTCTGAACCTAAACTTCTTCTAGCCAGAGAGCTAAGATACGTACCATTCTAATGCAAAATAGAATATTTTTAAATAATATAAGAATCAGAATAAAATGTTATATGTTCCCCAAAAGATGGTAAATTAGTAGACTAGAGAACGCTTTATGTAGCAGTAATATTAAAGAAGGTTTAAATTATCCTGATCATATGCTATGTGTGATAAATGAAAAATTTTAGTTATAGACTGCTGGTTTTATTAGAGGTCTTAGTTACAGGTAAAGTCAGTCTAATTTTGGAAGATATCAGAGTGTGTTCCTATGATTTTTGTTTAACTTAAAACATTATTTTGTCAACATATTGTTAGACCATTTATGTATCTGTATTATATTTTGGCATGGTTACTTTTCATTTTCTTTTGTCACAAAAGATCAAGGGAACAAATGGACAGGTCACAAGAGCAGATATTCTTCAGGTTGGTCTTCGGGAGTTGCTGAATGCCCTCTTTTCTAATCCTATGGATGACAACTTAATTTGTGCAGTGAAATTACTAAAGGTAGGTTTTACTTACTTTTTTCATAAAAATTTAACGGTTCTACCCCGTTAGTGTATACTTTAGAGGAAGGAAAGTATGTATAGTGCACAAATGAATTCAAGATTAAGTTAAATATTGACAGTTTACTCGTGATTTAAATATTGAAAAAGCAATATATACTTAATTGTTTAATAATATAAGAAGCAAAATTTAGAAGTGAAAAAGGAAGTTCTTCACTCTGTCCCCATCTATAAGTACACTTTTCTCCCTTTCCCATGTCTGTGTGTATGCTCTCATGAGTAAGATCTTATCCTGTCCTGGCTTGCTTTTTTAGCACCTAACAAACATCTTGGATCTTTGCATGAAACACAGGTATGCAGTCGTTTTTTTCAGGAGCTTCCTGGTATTCCAGTGCACGCACACACATTGTTTATCCATTCTGTCATTGAACAGTTGGGGTATTTTCAGTTTAGCCACTGCAGCGCTGTCAGTAATCTTTCATCGTGTCTTCAAATGTGCAGTTGTTTATGTAGTTTAAATTCCTACACATCGATCTGGTGGCTCAGGAAGCATGTATACTTTAATTTGATAAGTAATGCCCCCTAGCAGTGAGTGAGTACACCTCTTGCCCCATATCCTCATTAGTGATGAGATATGATCTGTCTTGGGTTTTGTTTTGGCATAGGTGGTGAGTAAAACCAAAAACCTCATTTTCATTTGCATTTTCCTGATCACTAGTGAATTTAAGCTTTTCTTCATGTTGATTAGCCATTTTTTAATTTCTGTGAACTACCTGTTTATATTCTTAATTCATTTTTTTTCTGATGAAAGTTTTTTTTTTTAAATTCAAAAGGCCTATATTTATTACATCTTAAAAGTGATAGGTTGACTAAAATTGCGTAGCTTATCTTGGTCATACAAGGACTATACCGTATTGCCATTGACACATAAAACCTATGATTAAAGTTCTGCTATAATTCATTCTTTTAGTTTCTTTCAGTTAAGAAAAACAGTGGGTATAGAGATCCTTGAATATTAGATGGTAGAGAATAATTGAGAATATTTAATTTGCTAAATTCATCTTGTTCAAGGAATGCTTGAAGTGCTACTAATGTCTTTTCAGAATTTCTGTATTGAATTCCTTATTTTACTGATACCTGCTTTTTTAGTTGACAGGGTCAGTTTTGGAAGATGCCTGGAAGGAAAAAGGAAAGACTGATATGGAAGAAATTATTCAGAGAATTGAAAATGTTGTCCTAGATGCAAATTGCAGCAGGTAGGAAAAGAAGTAATGTAGATAGCCAGTAGATCTAAATTTCTTACTTTTTCTCTGGGAGTGGTTTTTTAATCCGCTATACTTCATCAGAATAATTGAAATAGATTGATCTACAGGAGTATTTTCTTTATAATATTTTACCTATGGCTTCTGCTCACTTATCCACTTTTATTCCATTATGTTTATAAAATAAAGAAGTTAAGATTTTCCTGTGGTAAGATATGAGTCCATTGAAAAATGTTTCAGACTTTAAGTTGTTCAATAAATATTTGGATAAAGTACTATTATAAATCCAGTAGGAGGCATAAATGTTTGCAGGATCGCCACTGCTTTTAAGAACCATATGGTCACAGTTACATGGAACAAATTTCAAGGCTGTTTTAAAAAAATAATAATAAATTCATGTCATTATAGGAAATATCTAGAAAATTAAAGCATTGGATATACGTATTAAATTTGTGAAACAAAGTTTTAGAAGTCTGTGGTGTTTTAGAGCCTGACAATACTTGTGGTGGATATACTTTAACTTATTTTTGACTTGTCTGCAGAGATGTAAAACAGATGCTTTTGAAGCTTGTAGAACTCCGGTCAAGTAACTGGGGTAGAGTCCATGCAACCTCAACATACAGAGAAGCAACACCTGAAAATGACCCTAACTATTTTATGGTATGCCAGCGTTGACATTTTAAGTTTTGCTTATTGCTTGAATTCAATTTTAGAAATTTCTAGATGAGTTACATAAAGATGTTCTCAGAATTTAATGCCTAATAATTCTTTTCACTGGCTTAGGGTCACATGGCAGCCAGCAGACCAGGTAAATAGGAGAAGAAACATGGCATCCTCCAGTGAAAGGGTGGACTAGAGAAAGATCCATCCAGTGGCAAGGGAAATTGATAAGGCTTGCCCGCAGGTGAACATAGGGATTCCAGGAAGCAGTTCTTCTGGAGAATTCATAACCAAAGACCTGCATCTCAAACTTTTACCTTGCATGTTGTAGTAAAGTAAATTAAGAAAATAAAAACGGTTATCCAGCCGGTGATGCCCTGAAGTTCCCAACATGACCAGACACAAAGCAACTATAGAATAACCCTCCTACAACCCCAGTCTTGGAAATTCTTAAAGAAAAAATTGGTGGGGAGGGGGTAACCACAACTAAAAACAAGCTGACACTAAGTCACAGTGCACAACAAAACAATTCACCGAGAGTGTGACAGACAAGAGACAGCAGAGTTAGAACCACAAGAACTTAAGATAATAGAAATCTGAAAACCATAGACTTCTCCAAAGAAATGGAAATGGCTGTGAGGAAGTTAGTTTTTTACTTGTTCTTGCATTATCAGGTGCAGACAAGTGACATCAGCCATGCTTCATTAATGTGCTTTTAAAGAATCAATTCTGAAATGATTACATATTTTTATCACTTTGATTCATCCTAGAATGAACCAACATTTTATACATCTGATGGTGTTCCTTTCACTGCAGCCGATCCAGGTATGTTGTCTCAGTCATTTTTCCCTCCATTTTTTGGTAAGAGAGTAAATTACAGGAAACCATACTCCCACCAGCACAAACTTGTAGCTTTTTGAGGAGTTCACATCATTCTAAAATAAGGTAAAAGTTTGTTGCATATAGAATATTCTTTAGTGACCACTTAGAAGTACTTCAGATGGAAAGTCTGACTCAGTATGTAGTGTCCTGTCATCCTAACAATGGAGGATTGGAAGAATCTCTCAATTAAATGCAGCCATTTTTATTTTATATTTTCTGTGATATTTTGTTTTTATACTCTATACTTTCCAGTGGTTAGAATGGAAGAGAAAGATGGTTCTAGTTCACTGTGTAATCAGCAACTTTCATTAGTATGGATTAATACTTGTAGATGCTAAGAATTACAGATTCAATACTTGGTGGATCAAAGTTAGTTAACTCTAAATCTCTGACACCTTCCCTTCCAGTAAAAGGTCATTTATAGAAAGGTTGCTTTAATTGTGATAAATGGGAGTGCAGTGAGAGCAAGAGAGAAATTTTTCCCATTTGGTACAAACTACAACCAGCTTATTGTCGGAATACTCCTATTTGTTTCCTCTGGATAGCAGGCACTGACTATCCTGTGCCTCCAGCACAAATGAGGTAGAAAGAACTGCTTAACCTTCAGCTTTAAATTATGAAACATTCAAAAAATATAAAAAAAACTGACTACTGATTCACTGTCAAGATTAAAGCAACGTAGTTTTGTTATTTTAACATATACTTTGGGTCTTTCTAAAGAGAGAAAACCCTATAGATACTACTAAACTATTCGCAGTTCTGTGATTGATCCCTCACCCCAAGTCCAGTCCTTCCATCACTTCTCTCCCAGAGGTAATTACTATCCTGAAGTGGGTGTCATTGCGATTATCTTTTTACTTCATTTGTGTCTGTAAATAATAGGTATTATCACACACGGTAGTATTAACCTAAATGGTATGTTATGCACATCCTTTTGCAACTTATTTTTTATTCAGTATTATTTTCAGTATTTATCCATGTTGCTATATATAGCTTTATATCATTTATTTTAAATGCAAATAATATTCCACTTAGGGGAGCTGTAAACTGTGGTTTACTCTACTTATGGATGGTCAGGTGGTTCACACTTGTTACTACAGACAGTACTGTACAAACATCTTTAGTCTTTGTGCACAGGCAAGAGTTTCTTTGGGGAAGGGAGTAGAATTGTTACATTTTAGGCTGTGCGTCTTCAACTTCATGAAATGTTGCTCAAGTGCTTTCCGACATGATTATACCACTTAATATTCCCACAGCAGCCTCTGAGCATGTTTCTCATCCTTGGCAGCACTTATTGTCATCAGACCTAATTTTTGTCAGTCTTGTATGAAATTGTAAACTTGTGTTTCCCTACTAGTGATAGGAATTCTTTTCATGTTTCTATTGACCTTTTGATTTCTTCCTTTGAGAATTGCCTGACTCTCTTCTTTGCTTCTATTGGATCATCTCTTTCTTATTGATTTGTAATTCCTTACATAGCCTAGCAAGTGATCCTTAGCTTCTCCCAGTATGTGCTGTCTTCCCATTTTGTTTATGATGTCTTGTCATATAGAAACTCTGAGTTTTGATGTAAACTAAATATATCTGTCTTGTTTTGCCCTCTGTGACTTAAGTTTCCTTACAATTATCAAATTCCATTTTCTTCTAAAAAATCTTACTTTGCTGTTTTTCATATTTAGATCTTTAATCTATCTGGCTAATTTTTATATATGGGATATAGTAGGAATTAAATATTTTTTCCATAGTCTCTTGTCTCAGCAACAGGTGTTGAGTCATCCTTGCTCTCCTAGAGAAAAAGTCCCTCTGTTGTGTACCCTGGAACTCCTCTGTAAACTTGTGTCTTATTCCCATGTCCATGCTTGTGGATCTTTCTTCTTTTTATCTCAAGACCAATACTGCATTCTAAATTATTCTTACCTTACTGTAAATCTTGCTATGTCTGGTAAGACAGACTTTCTTCCTTCCCTTATTCTTCAAAGTTAGCTTGATTCTTTGTTCCTCATCTTTGTCTAATCTGTTTATTCTATTTAATATTTTATTTCTGGTAACTATTTTGTTTAGAAATTCAGTTTGGTTTTTCAAACTGAATTTTATTTCCATTTTGTTCAAAGTATCTTGATCTTTTCTCACAGTTTTGAGTCCTTTTTTCTCATTCTAAACATGCTTATTTTTATTTCATATTTTCATTCTGTCTTTTAATTCTAATCCTGCCGTTATTTCTGATTATCACACACAAAATTGTTTCCTTAAGTTGTGATCATTTTTACTGCAATCTCGTATTTAACTTAAACTTTTTTTTGGAAATGATTTCAAACTGACAGAAAAATTACAAAGGTAAAAATTGTACAAAGAACATCCATCTACCCTTTACTCAGATGTACCTTTGTTAATGGTTTACTCCATCTGCTTTATCATTTGTTCTCTCCACACTTATTTTTTTTCCCCTAAACCATTTGAAGTTGTTACATATATTTTGGCCCTAGATGAATGCTCCAGTGTTTTAACTGCCTTTTTGTTTTTCTTCATGAAAACTCCTTGTGGCTTGGATTATAGGAACATCTATCCAAAGTGGATTTTATATTTGCTCCTGCCAGGAGCCACAGGGGTAACACTGGCTTGGGCAAGTTTTTATTTTCTTGTCGTAGGGGTTCTTTATGTGGGTAGTAGAAATTTGAGGTGCAGGCCCATTGTTACAAATTCTCTGGGAAACGAGTTTCTTCGGAGTACTTCTGTCTCCACTCCAAACCCAGGCAGAGACAACCAAGCTCCTTTGCCATCTCCCTGTGCCACCAGGGTGTTTTTTGTTTTGTTTTTTCCTGGTCCACTTTTTGCTTGAGAATATCAGCCCTTTGAAGGCCCCGGGTTTGTGCAGGGTGATGTGGGCATGGGACCTGAATTCCTTCTCCCTACTTCACATGGACCCAAGACCTTACTTTCTGACCTTCCGTGGGTTTTAAAATCCAAGCCCTTTGTTTCTGAGACCACACGGTCTGCCAGCCACCAACTGCAGTAGTTGTGTGTGGCTTCAGTTCCTTTTGCACTTCTAACATGTGGTTACTGGATTGTCTCTTTTGTGAACTCATTTGTACATTTAAAAAGATGTTTGTCTTATGTGTTACCTCCAGTATTTGTTGAGGAAGGTTTTATAGTTAAAATGGTCTCCAGATTGCCAAAATTGGATGTCAAAATATCACCAGTGGTTTAAGCTGGAATAAGTGTTTTACAGAGACTGACAATTTTGGAAAAATATGGTCTTTACTCAGTCTAATGTAATTATATTATCCTCTTGAAATTTGAGCTGTTGGTAGCTGTTGGTCACAAGAAACTAATTTTAAGCTAACTAGTTTTAATATACACTGATCTATTTTATTATTCAAAGGTGAGGCCTCCATACAGACATGCTGATCTTAAAAGATACTCAGTAACTCTAAGACAGTTGGTAAATGGAGAGAGATAATATCACATATTACCTTGGAAGAGCCCAACCTGGGGAAAGTTGGTAGAACTGAAACATTTATCAGGTAGCTACCTTCCAGCTGTCTCCAGGGGGAAGGAAGACAAGAAAATCCCCTGTGCTCAGAACCTTTGCTAGGTTAGCCTCCTCTGATTGAGAAACATGGAACAATGGCTGTGACCTCTTAGCAGGTGGCTCACTGTACCTCCTTGGAGAGGAGTAATTGGGAAGCCAGAAGCCAGGATGTTTGATTGAAATCCTTCCTTCTGGGAGGAAAAACAGGAATATGGCAGGAACTTGTTCTTCCCCGACAAGTTATATAGCCAATACTTTGTCTGATAGAAAGAAGCAGTAGAGAATGTAAACAGCATACACATTGGCTGTGAAATGTACTCTGGTATATTCACAGTGGCTTTGATTTCCAGCTTATATTTAGAGGAATATTTTATATATATATATATATAACTAATATTTATGAGCATGCAGGGAGGCAAAAGCAAGCCAATTAGAATATGTTTTATAAAAGCTATTCTTAAATACGTAATTGGAAGCTTACTGCTAATTAAACATTGGATCTACTTAAATGAGAAGTCATAATAAAAATAATTTTTAGGGATAACAGGCCATTTCATATGAATTTTTTCAGCATGTAAACTTTTTTCTTTATTTTTTTATAGATTACCAAGAGAAATATCAAGAGTTACTTGAAAGAGAAGACTTTTTTCCAGATTATGAAGAAAATGGAACAGATTTATCAGGGGCTGGTGATCCGTAAGTTCTCTTCAGCTACTAACTTCCTTTGTGAAATTTTCTGTGGCCACAGTTTGTAGACAGTTTATACTAGAAAAAAGTAGATGAGAGAATGTGCATTTTGATTTGATGGTAATATGGTTGTATATATGTAGTACTTATTTACCAAAAATTTTTAGAAAATCGGATTAGAAAACATGTAAACTGTGATTCTGAAAATTTACATATAGTTGAGGGGAAAAAATAGTAAAATGTAGCATAGTCAAGCATAATTAGTTTCTTGCGTTTTTGTTGTTTTCCAGGGGAAGAGTCACCCTAAACTAACATCTGTTGCCAAACTTCCTCCTTTTTTCTTCCTTCCCCCCACCCCACCCCACCCCAAAGCCCCAGTACATAGTTGTGTATACTTGTAAGTTGTTCTGGTTCTGTGTGAGCCACTGCCACAGTATGGCTACTGACAGATGGGTGGTATGGTTCCAGGCCTGGAACCGAACCCGGGCTGCCGAAGCAGAGCATGCCAAACTTCAACCGTTAGGCCATCAGGGCTGACTCTTAATTAGTTTTTGTAAAATAGATGCTGTTATTGTACCTAAGACTTTAAAATAAGTAGCTCTAATACAGTAAGATCTTGGGCTAGTTCTGTGCCTGTTTGTCCATCCGTAAAGTAGGAACAGTAGCAGCCCTTGAGTATTTTTGGGAAGTAAATGAAAATACATAAATACTTAGAACAGTCTTCTGGCACATAGTAAAAGGCTCAAATCTTAGCTGTCAGTGGATAAATTAAGATTAAAGAAAATAGATATTCCTATATAAAATGTTTGGACTGATGGGAAGATGTAAGTTATAGTCCTGTTCTCATCACTCCATTTCTTCACCTGTCATTTTTTGTAATAAAAGAAATTTTTATCGTATTACTCATTTACCTTCAGATTGCACTACTTTTGTTATAGAAGAACCAAGAACTTGTGAGGTTTAGCCCTGTTAACAATTTCTATGAACTTGGACAAGCTACTTAGATTCTCTTCTTCCTAAGTAAAAGGGAGAACAAATTAAATCTGACTTCAATTTTTCTTGTATCTCATCTCTCACGTGTGTTGTAGATTAAAAAAAAAACGTGAACCACCTTTATCCTCTCCTGTTTAGTGACATTTTAATTATAAGTTGGTTTTTGAGATCTTCTAATATAAGGTTGCCATACTTTTACATACTACTAGTTTAATAGAAAAAAATATGGGGATGTAAGGACCCAGGCACAGTTAGGCAGATTCAGCCCTGCTGGGCATAGCACTGGAAGTTCAAGTTGTTCTTGGCATTGAATTCAGGTTATCCTCTAAAGTTTTGCTTGGTAAGCAGCATAGTCTCTTGCCCTAATGAACTTGTGGCCATTTCAACACATGGCCTTATACTGGAAATGGGGGAGGAACAAAGCGAGAGAGAACCATCAGCAATTGCTTGGAGTGGCAAGATAGTTTTGTCACACATGTAGGTGGAAAGGCTTTTTGGGGAGTGGGGAGACATATGGACAGCATCTTATTGTAAAGGAAAAGTGCAGAAAAGAGAAAGGATCTGGAGTCAAATTCTGGTCTGCAGCATACTTACCCAAATCCTATGTTATTTATTTAACCTCCAAGAGTCTTTTTTTGTTTTTTAATCTCTAAAATGAAGATGATGGTAGTACGTATTTTTTTAAGATGGCTATGGGAATTCAGCAAGACTGTGCGTATTAAACCCTTAGTGGGCGCCTAAAATTTTTCCCCCATTCTTAGCCATGGAAAGCCTTGTATGCCATCATTTTAATAAGTGGGAAAAAAATCTGAAACAAATGATCCAGAAAGTAGCTTCTTGTTACGAAAGTCTAATTCCAAATGAGAATGTAACTAAACTGTCATCACAGGAATATTTCTGGTGTTAAGTAGACATAAAATACTGTATCATAGAAGTGAATGGCATATCTGAAATTATGTTCTCATTATAGTGTAATTGTTGATGAGGTAAATTTGTGAAATTAATATCAATCTTGAGCCCCATGTCAAGTCTTTGATTTAGCTTTGAGATTAAATAATTTAACCTATGTCTAAAAGTATAGCAGAATCTTAATTTCAAACACAAGGGGGCCTCAGAATCCAGTGTAAAATTTAACTCATCAAATTAAGCATTTGTTGGTTTGAGGAGTGCCATTTTTGTAATTCTAAGCAGTGCTTGAGTTCTAACTCAGTCTAGGAGAGTTATGTCACATACTTAATCGTGGCGTAGCATCTCGGAAGTTTTCTGAATTGAAAAACATTAAACTTGTGAATCATCTTTGCTTCTTTCACAGATACTTGGATGATATTGATGATGAGATGGACCCAGAGATAGAAGAAGCGTATGAAAAGTTTTGTTTGGAATCAGAGCGTAAGCGAAAGCAGTAGAGCTAAATTTCAGCATATCAGTTTTATGAAGCAGTTTAGGTTATGGTGATTTAGCAGAACACAGGAAAGCAAGAAAATGTGTCATACTTATACCAAATTAAGGATTTTGAGTTATGTTACTAATGTATGCAACTTTAATTTTGTTTAACACTATCTGCCAAAATAAACTTTATTCCCTATAACTTAAAATGTGTATATATATATAATAGTTTATTATGTACAGTTAATTCCACTGTTTTGGCTGCAATAAAATCGATTTTGAAATAAAATGTTGAAAGTAAATTTTGCTAGCTGGTTAGAAGCTTATACTTTAAATTCTCCTTTTCTTGAGGTAAAAAGTCTTTGCCTGGAAATACATATTACTGCAAAAATGTAGCATCCTTTTTTTAGATATGAGTATTACAGCTATCATTTAGTTTTACATTTAGTGTCTCAATGAATTGGGTTTCAAAGATGAATCACAATCGTGAAATTCTTTAGCACTGAAGTCTTAGAATATTATTAACAACTGACTTACATATCCAGATGCTATTTGATACCAAGGGCTTTTAAAATCTCATTTAAAAAAAAAAACTTGGAACTCCCAACCAAACAACTAAGATTCCTCACTGAGGCTTTATTGCAATTCTAGAGCTATTCATTTTTTTCACCTAACTTCATTACTCTAAAGCCTAGAACATTATTCTGCTTTATTTATATGGTTTTCTCATTTTTATTTTGTAGCATGAGTTCCATTGACTTTTTTACTAGAGAATTTTACTAGATCTTTGTCACTCAAGTTTTCATCTGCTTTACAATTGATATACCTTGAGGATCACTTTTCTAATACTTTTACTACAATGTGGTACCACCTCAGCCCTAGTTAAGTAATATTTTTACCTAATGTCAAATCTTTTTCCAACTAACTAAAAGTAAAACTTATGTACAAAAGGATTGCTTGTAAATATGCATGTAAATAGTTCTGTTAATAACCCACTGTTGTACATTTGGTACATCTGTGTCTGCTAATACAGTTAGCTTTCTCACTTTTCTCCTTGTTTGTTCAGTCTGGATTAAAATTAGACTTTGGAAATAAAATTTAAATAGCTTTGTTTCCTCTAAGTTTTTTGGAGTGGTATCTGGTATTTTTAAATAACTTGTTGAACATGATGATAATCATTATATGATACCATAAAATTAAGGTTTGAAATCAGAGAAACTGTGCTAGGATAGAAGATGTTCTGTTCAGAGTCTGTTGAATAAGAAGTCAGTTCAATAACAAGTCTACCTGGGAAAACTAGCAAATATAAAACATTAAAACTTTTAGATACCTTATTGTAGAAGGGAAGTATATATATATATATAATTGGGGATTTCGGAAATTATAATAGAATTCTTTTTTCAAAATGGCTGCTGTAACATGGTGGCTATTACCTTAATCTACAGTTCTCTAAAGACTGTTTCCTGTAAAGCTTACTGTCAGTCGCAGGGGTATAAATCTCAGGGAGGAAGAGGGTGTAGGGAAGGGGCAGTACCTTGGACCAGGGCCAACGGTATGCTACCTGAATATGCTTTAAACTTCTGGTTGCTCTGTGAATAACCATCCAGTTTTGTCCCCTAGCTTATTGTCTCCAATCACTGCTATACAGTCATGCACCACGTAATGACAATTTGGGCAACAATGGACCACATATATGACAGTGGCCCCAAAAGATTAGTACCATATAGCGTAGGTGTGCAGTAGGCTATACCATATAGGTTTGTGTAAGTATACTCTGTGATGTTTGCACAACGACAAAATCGCCTAACAACACGTTTCTCAGAATGTAGCCCAATCATGAAGTGATGCATGACTAAACTCACACTAGCTACTGACAGGATCAATATATGTTCCAGTTACTAGTGCTGCTTAAGTAACCACTCAAACTTAGTGTCTTCAAACAATAAGCACTTTATTATGCTCATGGATTTTGTGACTCAGGAATTTGGACAGAGCACAGTAGGGATGGGTTTTTCTCTTCTGCAGGGTTTGAGGCCTCAGCTGCGAAAACTAAGGAGTAGGGGTGGCTTGCAGCTGGGGGCTGCAATCATCTGGAGTCTTCTTTACTTGTGTCACTGACATAGCTGATGTCTGGGCTGAGATGACTTGAAGCAGTCACTCAACCAGAACCACTTACACGTGGCCTATCTATATGGCTTACTTCTCACAGCATGGTAGCTAGATTTTGAGAGGAGATATTGCAGAAGACCCAGCAAGAACTGCCTTAGGAAGCTGCACACAGCCATTACTTCCACCACAGCCTTTTGGTGCTAAGTGAGTCTAAAGCCACATCAGGAGGTCATCAAGGAATATGTGGACATACTTTAAAACTGCAAAAGTCATACTGAAAGGAAGAGTTGGCCCTGTGCCACAATTGTTGGCCTTTACGATTGCTATATCTTCAACAGAAACATAGGTCATTCAGTCTTTTGTCGGGATTATTAGTACAGGTCTCCAATGAGCAAGGACACAAAGGTTCCAGTGAATGTCATTGTCTTCTGTTCTGGCAACAAAGTGAAAATATTGGTTTGAACCTGGCAGTCATGTCATCAACTCAGGCCCTTTGTCTCTGTGTTATCAGTGCCCTTCCATCCAAAGACTACTAGGAGCACGCCTGTACCTGAATATTTTGGGTTTAGTACTTGTCGCAGTAAGGCAGAATATACACCATGGGGAACTGTGGGGTGTCAGTAAGAGGGTGTTAGAAAGAACCTATTATAGGATTTGGGCTTTGGATAATTTGGGAGAGGATCTAAGAAACTGGAGGTTCACTGTGGATTGGATTGTCAGAAAGCAGGCAATTCTATGAGTAGGTATTTCATTCAGTTTTATCTGTAGGAAGGACAGATAGGTATGGATTAAGTTGTAATTTGTTAAAAAATCAGTCACATTTAGCAAGAGGGAAGATGCTTGGTATGAAAGAGTGAAAACCTGTCCAGGACTGAAGGATTGAAAATCGGTTCCAACTGAAAAATCAAAAAGCAGCCCTGCCATTTATCAGGCCGGGAGGACAGGCACAGATAAAGCCAGCTGCCAAGTCAACAGGAAACATTGTTTCGTCCAAGGTCATGCAGCAGCTATAGAATGCCAGCACGTCCCCCTCTTTGTGTGACCACAGCTTTATTAGCAATGAGGCCCCCAGACATGCTTTGCTATCCCCATCCATCTATTACTGGGGATACCCAATTACTAAACCACTCTTGGCTCACGGCAGCACCCAGTCCCTAGTTAATCCCTGCCTCTCCTTATCCCGCTGCAGAAACAGCATCCAGCCGGCACTGGTCCCCCTTCCCTTAGAGCTTCCTCAGGATCCTTCAGCAGGAACCCAACATCACCAAACATGGCACCCCCGTCCCCTTGTGGATCACGCCATCCACGGTTCCCCTGGAGAGTGTTCTCTTGCTTTCAACCCTTTCAAGGGGGCAAGATCTTTCCTTTGAGCCTCAGGGCTCTAACACAGGCTGTTACCTCTGCTTGAAACACTTTCCCCCCTACTTTACGTGGCTAACACCTACTTATCCTTTGGATTGCAGTGAAAATATTTCCCCAGCATAGGTTAGGTCTGCCCACTATATGCTCTCACAGATCTCTGTATTTTATGTTAGGAACACTTACCACAACCGTGATCAAATTATTGTCTAATCGTTTCTTTCCGGTTATGCTCTAGTCCCCATCCCCAAACCCCAGGAACTGGGTCTCATTCTCTGATTTATCCGCAGCATGCCTAGCACATAGTAGGTTCTTCATAAAAAATTGTTTAATGTCGGCGGCTCAGTGGCCGAGTGGTTAAGTTCGCGCGCTCTGCTGCAGCGGCCCAGGGTTCGGATCCAGGGCGCGGACATGGCACGGCTCTCAGGTCACGTTGAGGCGGCGTCCCACATCCCACAACTAGAAGGACCTGCAACTAAGATATACAACTACGTAACTAGGTACGGGGGCGGGGTTGGGGAGATAAAGCAGGAAAAAAAAAAAAGATTGGCAACAGTTGTTAGCCCAGGTGCCAATCTTTAAAAAAAAAAAAATTTGTTTAATGTCAGTAAATAAATACAGCACGTCTATTTGCTGTTTTAGGGGAAAAAGAAGGTGCAGATAGGTAGTTGAAAGACATTATTTTTTTATACCAAATTAGGAAAAAAAGAGGTCTCTATCTTCGGCCACTTTTTTTCTTTTTGAAGAAAACTGGCCCTGCGCTAACACCTGTGCCCATGTTCTTCTACTTTATATATGGGATGCAGCCATAGCATGGCTTGATGAGCAGCGAGTAGATCCCAACCCCGGATCCAAACCGGCAACTCAGACCGCCTACGCAGAAGGCGCGAACTTAACCGCTACCCACGGGGCTGCTCAGCCACTTTATTTTATTTTTCTTAACAGCTTTACTGTGGTATAATTGTTGTTTAGATTATTTAAATAAGCATCACTCCAGTAAAATCCATCCGTGTGGTTCTTTGCTGGACCGTCACAACGCAGCTCCTCACAGGGTTTAATTACAACCAGCTCACAACAGTTCCGTGTGTGGTACCGGAACTACAGACGGCAGAGAAAGCAACCAGATTCCGGACGAGGAACTCCCGCCTCCCCGACTTCCGGTCCCGCCCTTCGCATCGGCACGACGGGGTGTGGCCGCGGAGCAGAGGGCACGGTCAGGGCGGGACTTCCGGCTTTCTTCCGGAGGCAAGGAGCTTACCCGGGGTGCGGGAAGGTTTGAACCGGCGCTCTTTCCTGTGCTTTCTCTCCGGGCTAACAGCTGATGCAGCCGTCGCTTTCCCGCTCTTCGGACTTGACGGAGGTTTCGCCCAAAACACTCTGTGTGACCTTATTCCTCTGCGGTTGTGATTGTTTTTCTTTCATCAAGAAACATCACTTGTTGGTAATTTGTCAAATTCAAGGAATAGCCCCCCCCGAGAAGCAGTCGCGGGCAGGCGCAGACGCCGCGGGCGAGCATTTTGGCAAATTAAAGACAGGGTCCGTTGATTGGCCTCATTCCCAAGACTTTTAAGCTCAGAACGGCTGTGTGAGTGCAAGACCTTGGTTGTTGTTTTGATGAGGGTTTTCTGTAACTAGATACTGCATTTTGAAAAATGAGGTTCCCATGGATGTCAAAAACAGACTTGTGGCTTTTTGATCGTTAAACATACTCTGGTGTAATGTGTTGTGTGGTGAAAACACAAACAGAAATAAGGCAGTAGAGAGGAGGCTGAAAATGTGGGTTGGAACCAGATTATGGCTTTTAGTGATGCGCCAGAAACTTTAGACATTCCACTGTTTCTTGTGCATGCTTTCTGTTTTTAAAAAGACCTTGGCCAAAGATAGAAATCGTTTTCCAATAGGTATTAGAAAATAAAAGTTTTCCGTCTGTGTATCTGCACCTTTTTTTCCCTGAAATAGCAAGTAGACATCTGATATATATATATATAGCTGCAATATAAATACATTTATTGCCATTAACATTTATTGCCATTTAACAAGTATGTAAACAAGTGATGTAAGGCAGTTGGTATGGTCTGGGTTGTGGAAAATTACCTATAGCAGCAATACTGGAAATGGATTGCAGAGGGGAAAAACTGGAGAAAGGTCCCAGACAGTTGCACGAGTTGAGGGAAGAGTTGATGGCCTGAAACAGAAAAAGAGGAGCCAGGTTCATGAGAGAGACTTACAAAATCAACAGTACTTGTTACAGGGGTAAGGAGGGGAATAGAGTGAGAGTCAAATTCTGCTAACATTGGCTGCTAACATTGAGTTGCCATAAACTCAAATTGCAAATTCAGGGAGAGCAAGAATTTTAAAATTCACTTATTTATTCGTTCACCGTTAAATAAATATTTATTCCACCCTTGTTATTTGCCAAGTATTGTTTTAGTTGCCAAAGATACAATTGTGAATAGGCAGAGGA
The DNA here is from genome assembly GCF_037783145.1 of Equus przewalskii. Classification (NCBI taxonomy): domain Eukaryota; kingdom Metazoa; phylum Chordata; class Mammalia; order Perissodactyla; family Equidae; genus Equus; species Equus przewalskii. Next base: position 22,982,721 of record NC_091850.1, read on the forward strand.
GGTCCCTGCTCTGATTGAGTTTATATCTGAGTGGGAAAAGAAAGAGAGCAGGTGAATAAATAGACTCAGTTTTTATAGTGATAGACGCTTTGAAGAAAAGAAGATGAAATGGATAAAAAGTGATTGGGAGATTGTTAGGCACAATTTTAAGTGAGACAGTCAAGTCAAGCCTTTGAGAAAGTGATATTGGTGCTGAGATCTTACTGGTGGCAAAGAGCCAACCAAAGTGATGAGACAATGAAAGGACATGCTAGGCAGGAAGAACAGTGCAAAGGTTCTGAGATGGGAAAAAGCCTGTGTTAAAAACATTAAAAAGGCCGGTGTAGCTAAAGTGTCCTGAACAAGGAGAGAGTTAGGAGATGACATTTGAAGAGGTAGATGGGGCCAGATTGTGTAGCTGTTGTAGGCTGTGGTTAGGAATTTGGATTTTATTCTAAGTGCAAATGGTGGTCTATAATCCAGGAAGTAACCTCATTTTTATTTTAAAAGATCCGTCTGGCTGCTGTATGTAGACTGGACTTGAGAGGAAAGAGTGAAAGTGAAATTAGGGGATAATACAGAAGTCCGCTTTTGGTGCTAGTGCTTCAGTTCCATTTTAGTCATGTTGATTTATCCATGGGACAGGGATGTGAAGAGAGGTCTAGCAGGCAGCCGGAAGCTTTGGAAAGAGGCCAGGTAGATTTGGAAGTTCTCTAGAGAAAGAAAATACTTGAAGTCGTCTGAATCTCCTCAGCAGAGACCATATGGCTTAATACTATATTATAGTACATATAATATTAATATTATATCCTGACATATTCAACAAAAGATTATAGACCATGTCATATGTAGCTAATTACATACATTGAAAAGGGGTAAGATTTTTTTTAAAAGGGAGGGTGGGCATAACAGCAACATGAGTGAATATAGTAAGAAAGGATGAAATGGGAACTAAGGTCAGTCTTGATGAATCCTTCTTCTTGGTGAAGAAAAGAAATGATTAAAAACAGAGGTAGATGTAGGGGAAACCATGGCAGCCTTTTCTTTCTTTCTTTCTTTAAATAAAAGGCAGAGGAAGAGAGAGTTTGGTGCAAGGGAAGGTAGACAATGCTGTCACAGGTTGACCAGTTGAGTAGGATGAAGGCTAAAGTCATTGGATGTAGGAAGACGTTGGTGACCATTGTGAAACGATTTCAGTAGAGAGATGGAGGAGAAAGCTGAATTGCAATGAATTGAAGATTAATGGGAAAGAAAGTGGACAATGAGTGGATACTACACTTGAGAAGTTTATTAGTAAGAAATCTGGGTAAACTGGGGAAAGTGATATTTATGGAAAGTTATTTTTTTCTGTCAGGTGAAACTTGATCACCTGAGTGGTGGAAGGAGATAATGTCCTAGAAGGGGATGAGGTTAGCATTAGAAAGGAATCATAAGATTTGTTGAGCTCCTACAACACGACATTTGTGATACTGGGCACTGTCATATGTGTTGTCTCATTTAATCCTCATAACAATCCTGTTACTATCCCCATTTTACAAATAAGGAAACAATCTGAGGCTTAGAGCTGTGGAGTACTAATGGAACCCAACCCTCTAATTCCCCTTCAGTCATACCTATATGGAAAGCACAGGTGAAGATACAGAGTCATTTTACAGGTAGAGAAGAGGAAATTGGATTCAGAAATAAAGATGAATCAAAGACACTAGGAGATTAATTAGCTTGCTTAGTAGTGACATGGAGCTACTTCCATAATGCCAGGCTGGGGCGACAAAAAGCCAGGTATTTGGATTTCTTTTTCAGTGTTGTTTCCTCTTAGTTACTTTTGGTCTGCCTTTTGCATGCATTACAAATGATTTGCTGTATTCTTATTGCGATGGAATTTGTTCTTTGAAATGAGATACTGAGCACATAATTTACAGAAATTAAACTTCAGGAGAAGTAAAGCTGCTAAAATTATAAAGACAGTTATAACTGGGTGGGCTAGCCTCTCCCTCTAGGTTATCTTCCCACACAGGAGTCCGTAAATCCCAAAGGGTTAATCAAGGCATTAGTTACAAGGGATGTTAATTTCAGATCATTTAACAGTATGTAGTAAAATGATCACATTTTCTCCAACTAAAGTAAATGCAATGGCAATGTGTTTTGCTTATATTCTTAGAAAATGCATCCATTTATTTTGATATAACTTGTGTACATTAAGAGAACCATTTGGGCAACTGTGTTTCCTATTTCCATCAGTCTTCACCTTGGAAGGACATTTTATCCATAGTCATAGTAATGGCAGCTGAAGTGCGAATGGTGCTTTATGAAGATGATTCAGTGCAAGTACAATATGTTGATGGTTCCAGACTGCAGCTTTCTCCCTGTGGCTCTGAATTTTTATTTGAAAAGGCACCTCCTGTTTCAGCACATCCTTTGGAACAACCAGAAAGAATTCGCCAAAGGACACACTTTGTTATTAGCACTTACCGAGTAAGTAAACATGACACTTAACTCTTAAACAACAAATATTGTTGAGGTGGCCACAATATGGAAAGTAATTAGTATTCTGGACTACTGTCATTCTAAATTGATTCTCAAGTTAGTTTTTTTTGTGAGGAAGATTGGCCCTGGACTAATATCTGTTGCCATTCTTCCTCTTTTTGCTTGAGGGAGATTGTCACTGAGCTAACACCTCTGCCAATCTTCCTCTGTTTTATGTGGGATGCTGCCACAGCATGGCTTGATGAGCAGTGCTAGGTCTATGCCAGGGATCCAAACCTGCAAACCCAGGCCTCTGAAGCAGAGTGCATTAACTTTACCACCAGGCTGGCCCCTCAAGTTTTTTTAAGATTACATTTTGTATTTCTTTTTTGTAGGAGCAATTACAGCGAGCACTAGATTTTCGAAACTCTTCTGCTACTTGCCCTTTTTTATCTGACAGCATCATACCTTCTGAAAAAAAAAAGGTAATTTTTTAAACTTCATTTTTATAAGTAATATTTGAGAACAAGTAATTAGAAACAGGTAGTTTAATATTTAGTATTTTTCTTCATGACACTTGGGAATAGACACATTGCTATAGAATGCATAGGCCTATATATTACACCAGACTTGGGTGTTTTTATGTTCTGTATATTGATTGAGACACAAAAGTTACATAGTTCATCTCCCTGCCTTTTTCTTTATAGCCAAGGATTATACTCAAAACTTTTCAGATTGGTGACTTTTTGATTCTTGGAGGTGTCAAAACTAAGAAACTATGTGGCAAATTTTAGTAGGTTGTGTGTAGTTATTTGTTAATGTGCACTAGAGATGTGTAGTTACTTATGGGTATACACATTTTATTCTTTTTTTTGAGGAAGATTAGCTCTGAGCTAACATCTGCTGCCAGTCCTCCTCTTTTTGCTGAGGAAGACTCGTCATGAGCTCACATCCGTGCCCATCTTCCTCTACTTTATATGTGGGACGCCTACCACTGCATGGCTTGACAAGTGGTGCATAGGTCCACACCCAGGCTCCAAACCAGCGAACCCCAGGCTGCCAAAGCGTAACAAGTGAACTTAACCACTGTGCCACCAGGCCGGCCCCTATGCATTTTATTCTTTTCCTAAATTCTACTTTGAACTTTTAGGAGTAATAATAATAACTATCATTTATTGAGGGTTTACTGTGTGCCAAGAACTAGGAATGATATTAAAAATATTTAATAACACCAGTACGGCATGGGTACCTGCTGATCGAAATGGATGTCCAACCAATCAGAACAGGTACATTGGCTGGATATAAGCCCCTTTTCCAGGAAATTTTCTAAGTGGCAAAGTCAGGATTTGAACCCAGCCTGTCTGACTCTGAAGACTGTCTTTAACCACCTTCTGCCACCGTTATGTTGTTTGCCTGTCTACTGAGTAATTTTCTAGTATATTGTCTCATGGCAAAGGAGCCATGAAAAATTTTAAGCTGTGACTTAGACAACAAGGCTGATTTCCCCTGTATCTTTTGAGTAGCTTTATTCATTGAAACTCCGTAGCTTGCTGCTGATGCTGCCTTAGGATTAGTAGAAAGTCTAATTCTAGAAGGGAACTTTCTTAAATGACCAACCTTACAAACCAGCTTTGCCATCAGTGAATACTATACTAACATCTGTACACATAGATAGCACTGTAAATTTAAGACGCTTTCTTGACAATAGTTTTTATAAATTTAAGGTTTTATATAAATGGAAGTTGAAATGTTTCACTGTTGGCAAGATTAACTGATTAAAAGACCGTTATGCGACACCTACTGTTTTTATCTTATATGAAAAGATACGTCAGGCACTGTTAGCTGTTAGGAGTCTGTGTGCTATTGGTCAGGATCAATTTACCTTTGAGTAGTTCAGTTTTTTTAAATGTTACTCTTTTTTCTTTCTTTAAAGATTTTATTTTTCCTTTTTCTCCCCAAAGCCCCCTGGTGCATAGTTGTGTATTTTTAGTTGTGGGTCCTTCTAGTTGTGGCATGTGGGACGCCGCCTCAGCATGGCTTGATGAGCAGTGCCATGTCCGCACCCAGGATCCGAACCGGCAAGACCCTGAGCTGCTGAAGTGGTGTGTGCGACCGTAACCACTTGGCCATGGGGCTGGCCCCTAAAATTTTACTCTTTAAGTCACCTGGAATTTATTTCATTCCAGCATGCCAGGTGCTATCTAGGACAGATACTTTATCCGTGGTATTCTGTTTAGTCCATGTGATAACCCTTTACTATTTCCCAAATGCTATTCAATAATTTCAGTACTGTTTGTTAAATAATTCTTCCTTTCCCCCTTTGTTTTGAAAAGCTCATGTTATCACATGTAACACTTTAAGATATGAGTGGTCTATTTCTGTGTTCTCTGAGTTGTTCTGTTGAAGATTTTTATGCTAGTTCCATACCATTTAAGTTATGATTGCTTTTAATATAGTGCATTGTAGTGCTCATCTTCCCTCGTTTATGTTCTTTTTCAGAGTAGACTTTTGGGAGAGTCTGGAAATCTATTCATCTCTGATTCAGTGTACATTTTAAACAAAAATATTTCTAACACTAAATATGATCTGAATGATTTTTTCTTTTTCTTTTCTCTCATTTTTTGTCAGTGTGTATGTGTTTTACATATTTTTTTCTAAATGAGATAATATTATCAATATCAAACATTCTGTTGAAAATCTTGTATAGGTTGACACCTGGTTCTCCATTTTTCTTTTCTTTTCTTTTTTTTAAAGATTGGCACCTGAGCTAACACCTGTTGCCAGTCTCCTTTTTTCTTTTCTTCTCCCCAAAGTCCCCCAGTACATAGTTGTATATTCTAGTTGCAGGTCCCTCTGGCTCTGCTATGTGGGATGCTACCTCAGCATAGCTTGTTGGGCTGTGCTAGGTCTGTGCCCAGGATCTGAACCAGCAAAACCCTGGGCCGCTGTAGCGGAGTATGAGAACTTAACCACTCAGCCACAGGGCCAGCCCTCCATTTTTCATTTTATCTGATTGTAAACCACAAACAAAACTTTGAGCTCTCTTACACAATGTGTAAGTATCAAATGTTTGGGAACATTGAACTGTTAACAGAAAATACTCACCATCTCTTGTTTTCCCCTCAACTCAGCGTATCTTCATTGACGTCTCAGAAGTGAGATGGCCCAGTCTTGATACTGATGATGGCATGATACGTATGCAGAGTGGCACCGTGAAGATATCATCTTTAGACGGTCACGCGTACCTTTGCCTGCCCAAATCTCAGCAAGAATTTACAGTACAATTTTTGTGTAAAGTAAGCCAGAAACCAGACTCATCTAGAGTATTGTCAGAAAAAAATAATCAAGCCAAAAAGGACAAACCAGTTGAGAAAGCAGGCAAAATCTGTACTTATGGAAATTTATCAGGACAGAGACTGAAGAATAAAGAAAATGAACTTCATTGTCAGATCTTGAAACCCAGAGATCCTTTAGAGAAGAAGAGTTGTGTAAATGGAACTAAAGGGAGGGAGGAGCTGCCCTCGTCTGGTACAAAATACACATGTGTGTACACGTGGGTAAAGCAGTGCTGGTCTGTGGCCTCCTGTCCAGAGGAATGGAAATACCCTTTGTCTTTAGCACTTCGTTTTCATAATAAAATCAGCAATATGTCTAGAATTGATGTAAATATCACTCAGAGTGGAATTTTAACTTCTGATGTTTCAGAAGAAAGAGGAAAAGAGGTTTCTGTTCTTCCCAGAGCCCTGTTACTCAGCTGTCCTGCCCCACACCTGCACAGGTAATGAAGAATGACTTATTTGTCATAAAGCTTTTGTCAGAACTAGTCCTTACCTTAGGGTAATTTTTCTTGCTAAATCATCTGATACCATTCATAAAGGAAGTTCATTCAGTCGATCTAAAACTTTGCTTATAACTAGTAGTAAATAATTTCCCTAGTTAGTGTGTTGCTTGTGTTTCTTACTCTGTCCATGCATTGAATGTTGATGGAAGGCTATACGCTTGACACTTTGTAAGGCACAGAGAATATAAAGATGAATAAGACACAGGCCCTGCTTTCTAGGAGCTTAGAGCCTAGTGAAGGTCACTGTTGCTGAAAAGATTATTAGAGTGTGGTAAGTGATGGCATAGGGCTCTGTGGGAGCTAGCACAGAGGAGTATCAGCTGCTGCTCAGTGGAGCCCGTTACCTTGGTTACTTGGATCTGACAAGTTTACAATCGTGGGTTCTTTCTTTCATACCTTTCTCAGAGGCCACCCTTATCTTTGGTTAACTGATTATAAATATGTCCATCTTCAAAAGGGGTAAACATGGAGAGGCTTCTGGAGGGCTAGGTATAAACCTTTTATCTCCACTAATTGGTGAATAACCTAATGCTTATAGATTTGTGACATGAACTTTGTGTAAGTAGTGCAGTAATACTGGAGAATAGCTAACACAAAGCACTATGTGCCAGGCCCAGCTGTGCTTTGCCCATTTGACCCACATAATAATCCCATGAGGCAAGTACTATTATCATCCCAACTTTGTAGAGGAACCTGAGGCACAGAAATGTTAAATGCCCTGAGCAAAGTCCCACCGCTAGTCCTTGTAGGATTGGGATTGATCCCAGGTAGTCTCTGAGTACCTGTTTGTTATTTAAACAAAACATGGGAATGATTTTCAGGTTTGTCATGATCATCTAGTTAAAAGTGGAAATTCCAGTATTATAAGTACACATCAAAAGAGATTCATGCTTCTAAATTAACTACTGTTAAATAACTTGCCACTGGCCTTAGATTGAAATCCATTATCCTTAAACATGGTTGAACAGGCCTCCTGTTATCTGGTCCCTTCCTATATCCATAATCCTCCACCCTCTCACTACTCTTGCCCTCTTGCCTCTCACCACTCTTGCTTTCCCAACTCTTGCTGAACTGGACTTCTTGCAATCCTTAGAGTGCTTGCTCTAAGCCTCTCTGCACCTTTCTTCTGCCAGGAACACTCCCTTTATCTCTCAGCTCGCTAGCTTATGCTTATTTCCACATCTCAGCATAGGCCTTACTTCCTGAGGGTGGTCATCCCAAGGCAGGATTAGGTTCTTATACAATCCCGTAGCATCTAGGAACTCTTTCTTTATGCTCAATATTTACTATTTAATGTCCTTGCTAGATAGGAATCTCCATTGAGGGCAGTGACCATGTCAGCTTTTTTGGGTGTTATATCCCCAGTGTGAACAGTACAGTGCCTGGTTCACCATAGATATTTCAGTAAATATTTGTTGTTTGAATCCTAAATTTTAAAGTTAGTGAAACTGTTAATTTAGGTAATTGTGCTGATATTTAATAATGAGATTATTGAAAATACGTGGAAAAATAAGACATTTTTAAATTTCATTAATATGCTTTCATATTCATTTTTACTTTTCTTTGATCTAACAAATTAAGCAAGAAGTAAATTTGTTACAGCAGCACTGTGCAGACTTGTAAAGGTAATTTTGTTGAGCAACCAGAATCAATAGTTTGTATTTTGTCCTTCACAGGTGGAATTTTTGTGATTCGCTTTCACAGAGACAGTCTGAGGAAGAAGAATATTCCTATCCTGAACCAGTGAAAGTGGTTTGGTACCAGGGTATTACATATAGGTAAGGCACCTGTGTTGGAGTGGGAGCTATTTAGTGATGTTACAGAGGGGATGGGACTAGCCTTGCAGACAGACTCCCAAAGAGGACACAGTTTTGTCAGGGCCATTGTGCTCCTGTGTTTGGTCCTGAGTTTTACAGGTCTCAAAACTTAATTTTATGAGGGCACACAGGGCTCTTGTGACTAATTCACATTAACCATATTTTTGTGATAACTCCAAAGCCAGTGAGGGTTTACTTTTGCTAGTGAATGAAATACTCATGTCAGTTATTTAGGATACCCCTTCCAAGCATCAGTGGATCTAGTTGTCTGAATTAGTCACATCAGAAGGTTGCCTGTTGAGCATGGAATTAGAGAAGGTAGATAGCCTAGGTGGGTTTCGGCCTTCATTCACACAGCAAATATGCATCGAGGGGCTGCTCTGTGCCCACACCATTGCATTGTATTATCCCTGCCCCGCTACGAGTTACACCTCTGTAGTGACTGGAATACTAGTGTGGGCCAGACTCAGAGTTTTACTTCCATAAATAATGCTAGAAGAGCACTGTGAAATTTTTGTTTCTTGGGCCCTCCTTTTTCCACATGAAGACACACTCCCTTCTTAAAATATATTCTTCATCTGTTTCAATAAAATTGGCTTGGCTCAAGTTTTTATCCTTTCAGTACCCAATACCTTGATTATGCCTGGCTGCTCCAGGTACAGTCAATCTCTTAGGGATGGCTCCTTTTACATAAGCCTAATCTCTTCCATCAGCTATTGATTCTTCTTGTTTCATTATTAAAGAATAATCTTATTTTCAGGTTCTGGAGGTGTCATATTTAACTCCTATGCACTGGGCATTGTTTTAGTGACTATTTTGTGCCAGCTACTGTGATTGGCAGCGAGGATATCAGGATGATAAGACAAGATGCCAACTTCCAGAAGCTGAGCTTAATTGTTGAAATAGATGCATTAACCAATTCTTGTTTGTTCTGTTTATCTTTTGCAAAAAGATTAATTTAGCTGGTTGGGGTGCAGAGTATGAAACTATTAGCTTTTCTATATAGGCCAAACCCCATACTTCTTTGCTTTTTCTTTTTATAATGATTGCCTTCATGTATGTTTTAATCTCAATTAGAAAAAAAAATTTTTTTAATGATTATTTCTCTGCCTTAGACTTACCCATAAAAATGTGAACTCAATAGAGATTTATCCTGGAGATGGATCTATTTTCAAATCAGAAGGAGCATATTTTGGGAATTATTTTACATATTATTCCATTCAAGAAGGATCAGAAGAGGTAAGCTGACAATGAGATCTCAGCTTAAGAAGATTTTTGGTATATAGCTGTTTCTAAATAATTCTGAATATCTATGAGAAGTTTGATCTATATATATCATTACTTGCTACTACTCCAACACTGGCACAGTAATTATTAACCACCGTATTTTTACTGTATTCTCATACTGTTTTCTGTCATCCATTTGCCTAAGCAATTCGTGTTTAAATCAGAAGCTAAATTTCTTCTGTCATAGAATGTATCAGTAGAAAACACTGAAACCGGCAGCATTACTTTGAATCAATATCCTTCTTTGAATTAATATTTGCACATTAAAAAGCACATTCTTTTTTCCCCCACCATGTCATTGTTTGCACATTTTAAATACCTCGTAATTCCTAAATCTCGATCATACAACTACAAGTTGAACAAGATTGTTCTCTGTTGCTGAAAACAGTGAAACATAACATGATGGATTTAATATATCAGACCAAAATGTAATAATGTGGATGTTTTGTTAGTGAGTCTTAATTTGCTGGTTCCATCTTGACATTGGCATCCACCCATTTTTAGGGATCTCCATAGTATTGCATGGCTTGGCTTTGCAGGATGGAACATAAGTATGTTTTCTTTCTCCATTAGAGGGTGGAGTATTTGGGTGATGAGATTATCAGAGTTGCTAGGAAGAAGAGTTAAAACTAGAGCAGATTTTTTTTTTTTCTTAAAGATTGGCCCCTGAGCTAACAACTGTTGCCAATCTTCTTTTTTTTTTCTGCTTTTTTCTCCCCAAATCCCCCAGTACATAGTTGTGTATTTTTAGTTATGAGTCGTTCTAGTTGTGGCATGTGGGACGCCACTTCAATGTGGCTTGATGAGCGGTGCCATGTCCAGGCCCAGGATCAGAACCACGGCCGCTGAAGTGGAGCACGTGAACTTAACCACTCGGCCACGGGGCCAGCCCCTAGATTTTTTTTTTAACTATGGAAAATTTCAAATATGCGAAAGTAGAAAGACAAGTAAACAGACTTAGTACATCTTCCTGGAGGTTCAGTTTTACTCAAAGGTGTTGGGGGAAGGGGTGAAAATTTTTATACTGAAGCAAACATCATGGAGTAGAAGCATGAGCTTTTGGGGTAAAACACAAAATTTCCAAACACGTTGTGCCTTTGTGGTGGGCTGCTTTGGGCTTCACTCTCACATGTCTGTGTTCATCACATTCCCTCTCCTCTGTCTACTTGAGTGAAAAGATTTAGAAACAATTGGCTGTCTTTTGGGGATAAAATTGTTTGCTTCTTACTTTAACCCATACTCCAAAATAAATTCCAGATGGATTAAAGAGCTAAATGTAAGAAAGCAAACTTTATGATGCTTAGAAGAAAATACAGAAGAAGAGTGTTTATGATCTTGGGTGGGGGAGGCCTTCTTAAGTACAATACAAAAAACCAGAAAGCATAAAAGTTTGATTAGCTGGAAACTTTCAAACTTATATTAAATTTTAAATATTTAACTTCTCTTAAATTAGATAAAGTCAAAAAGAAAAGCAAAGGGCTGAGAGAAAATATTCTACACTATAAATCAGTAATAAAAACCCTAATAGAAAAATGAGTAAAGGATAAAAATGGTGAAGCCACAGAAAAGGCAATATAAATAATCCATAATATTTGAAAACATGTTCAACTTTACTACTTGCATCAAAGAAATGCAATTAAAAGAAATGAAAATGACATGACGTTTTTCACTCTGTGGAAAATTGTCGAAAACTAAAAAGGTGGGTAATATCTACTGCCAACAAGGGTGTGTGGAAAGGGCTGCTTTCATAGTGTCGGTTGGAGTGTAAATTGGTTCAGCGTTCATGAAGGACAATTTGATAATATCAAGTAAAATTGGCCAGAAATTCTTCTAGATATCTATTCTAGAAAAATATTAGCACATAAATACAAAGAAGCATGACCAAGGATGTAGGTAGTGGCATTGTTCATAGTAGCAAAAAACTGGAAGCAATGTAAATGTTCATCAACAGGGAATTGGTGAAATAAGCTAAGGTGATCAGATTATGGGAATGCTCTGCAGCAGTTTGAAAGAATGAGGAAGATGTAGAAGCTTAAGAGGGAGAGCTTGACAGATCTCCAAGACACTGTTGAGTGAAAAAAGAAAGTTGCATAAGAACATGTAGAATGATATTTTTCGGGTAAAGAACAAAAAACAGACCCCAAACCTATATATTACCATATATTATACACATGTTAATGCACAGGGAAAGACGTATGCAGGTATACACTGAACTGAAGTGGTTACTTTGTGGGAAGAGTCTGGGATTTTGTGAGGGAGGAAGAGTCAGGAGGGACTTAAATCATATTTGTTGAACTTACTTTTTTTTCCCCAAGAGAAACATGTTGAAGTTGAGATGTCTTTGTGATAAGCAGGGGAGAAGCCCAGTAGAGACGTAGATATTCAAGTCCACAGTCCAGGATAAAAGGGGAAAGACTGTTGTTTGAGTACCTACTATATACTAAATTCTGTCCCAGGTGCATTCTTTACGTGTTATAGCTTTAATCCTCAGGACCGTCTGGATTGGTAGGTAGTATCCCCATTGCACAGATTGTAGTCACTGAGGCTTTCAAAAGGTTGTATAACCTGCCCATCATTATAGTTAGTAAGAGGCAGACCTGCAATTTGAGTTCAGATCTTCTGACTTTGTAGCCCATCTTCTCTCAGTGATGGTGAAGTATGGGCTACACTCTCTTGAGGTTCAAATCAGATCTCTGCCACTTCTTAGCCCTCAAGCCTCAATTTCTTCACCTAAAAAATAGTCATTAGTAGTTCTTATCTTTCAGAGTTATTTTGAGGGGTAAATGAGATCATACATGTAAACTGCATAGCACCTAGCACATAATATTTGTTCAATAAATGTTAGCTGTTGCTACTATGATTTTTTTTTTTTTTGAGGAAGATTAGCCCTGAGCTAATATCTGTTGCCAATCCTCCTCTTTTTTGCTGAGGAAGACTGGCCCTGAGCTAACATTTGTGCTCATCTTCCTCTACTTTATATGTGGGACGCTTACCACACCATGACTTGCCAAGCGGTGCCATGTCCACACCCAGGATCCAAACCGGCAAACCCCAGGCCACCAAAGTGAAACGTGCACATTTAACCACTGAGCCCCCGGGCCGGCCCCCACTATTATGATTTTTATGAACATAGCTTTGGACCCTATTGGAATCACCCAAGAAGAAATCAGGAACTCAGAAGAAAAGGCTGGAAACAGTTCTGGGAAACTCTAGCAGTAAAGAGTCTGAGAAAGAGGAAATTCAGAAGGAATAACAAAATAATTTTTTAAAGTTCAACACCCTGAGCTTGTAAATAATATTGTCTTCCATAAACTGTAGCAATAATTCTTCCCTTAGTAAAATATGACAAAATTCTATATTCATTCAATTAAAATAATTTTTAACCTATATAGCCAATTTTGTTGTAGTTGTTGTCTAAAGGGAAAAGTTTATGTGGTAAGTTTCTTGCTAATGTGTAGGAAAATTAGTTTGGTAACCATGTTAAGTATAGCTAAGATAGAAATTGGGCAGTAAGTTATAGGCTATTAGAATGAAACTTTTGAATGGGTAGGAGAAATAGGAAAATGGAAAAGTATCATAAAATACCTTTAAAAATGTACCTTTTATGGGCTTTAAGTTAAAATAACTGCTTGCCTTGTCACTATGTAAATATGTATTTCAAGAAAGAAATAACTGTAATGGCCAAAATTTATAATTAGTGAGATTTTTTCATTTTAAACTAATTTTCAGAGAGAAGAGAAAACATATTCAGTAAATAACCTTCCTCCAGATAGACCAGGAAGTCTGTTCTCTGTGCGTTCTCTAATTAAACAGGCAACCAGGTAAGTTCTCCACCTTCAACTGAGTCAAGTGTTATGTGTCTGAGATCTTGATACATTTTCTAGTGGTTGGGATAAGATTAAGAATTGGTAGGTACAGTGGAAATAGATGTCTTTGGTAAAATCTATCAACTTTTCTAATCTCATCATTTATAACATAAGGTAGTCACTATATCATTATAAGAGAACTTCTGGCTTTGAAAGTTAAAGTTAAATATGGAGGAACATCCATATATGGTGGGCAAGTGCTGGTAGGAAGTAAGTGACTTTTCTGTGGGTAAGTGTGGCATCATTACTGTAGCGTGCAATCAGGTTGAGGATTTGATGATACCTTTCAAATTTTCATTTCTTTATTAGCCTCAGAGTAATAAAGATTTCTAGAGTGTACAGAAGATGAAGTGTAGTTTGGTTCTTTGGCTCATATGTTTTTTTAATTCTCCTAATTAATCAATCTGTAGCACCCAAGAGAATGAAAGTGGATTGTTGAATTAAATTATTTATGTTTATAAACTTATGTCTAAGCAACTTCAAAGTGGATTTGAAGGAGCGGAATTTGTCTTTTGATTTCACACCCCCCCCCACTCTTAGACTATGCTAACCCTTTCAAGGGCTGCGAATCTATTACCTCTTCTAAAGGAGCACAGGAAAATGCTATTTGGAGTCATTTCATTCCTAAAAATTAGAGGAATAACCTTAACTAGGTACGATTAGCACAAAGGGAAGCAACAGGAGTAGTTCCCCTCTAAGGGCTTAAGGATTTCTGGAAGAAAAGCAGTCTGGACTGTTTCAGTGGAAATGAGTTACTTGCCTACAGTGTTGTATGGCATTGAGAATGGTTTGCTAGAATTGGAAAAATGCCATTATTTGCAAATGTTTAAGTAGTGTTTTTCATGTTCACAGAATTCTTCAACATTGTGCCAAGATGAGGCTTTCTTTAAGCCATAACTATCGTGTATGCTGCTGGAAAATGGTATCTTAAAATTATTTCAAAAGCAGGATATTTTTAAATTGTTTTACTCTTTGCATACATACTTCTAAGTTCAAATTACTTTCATCTAAGTCATGAGAAATTCTTTGTAGCATTAATATTGGTTTGTTCCGGAGAATATCCACTTAATAGATAAACACTGCAAAATCAGGCTTTTATGTTATACTTTTATTGTATATAGTTTGTTTTTGTTTCTTTTTTTTTAACAGGGGGGAAGGGCAGGGGAGTTGATTGAATTTGAAGTATCTTTTTATAATAAACCATGATGTTACTGTATTCTATTCTATTTCCCTAGCTGTAAAAGTAAATTCTTTAATTGTGATTTGGAGGAAGTGGTTCTCAGACTTTGCTTTCTGTAATTTCATTGTAAACCTATATATTGCTGTAGTTGCTAATTTTTGTTTATGTTCTATGTAAAGTTCAGAACAGAACGGTGAGTTTACAAAGATCTTAGAACTTAATCTGCTTGTGATAGACTCTTTTGGGTATCCACTTCTGGAAAAGTTGAAACATACATAAGGATTCCACAATATTCAACTTCTGAGTAAGAATCTGAGGTTGCCTCAGAGTTCATTAATCATTTAAATCTTATTAATGGATAACTATTTCCCGCTATTTTTATTTACTTGGTTTTAGGTACCTGGGATAAATGATAGCAATATACTGCCTGTGCTTTTGAGAGAATCTCTCATACCCAGCGTGGGAAGATTTCTTGCATACTCCGATGACAAAGTACATGCTATCTTTTTAGATGGCGTTACTCTAACCCTAAATTGGAATTTTGCCTCTTTTACTGAAAAGGGACAGGTGAGTGTACTTCAGACTGAAATACATTTTTTATTGCTTTTTAATCTGTGGAAATAGTGTTGTACTTTGTTTTCCTTGTTCTATCTTTGTTTTTTGAAGTATAAAATCTGTCAAGAGGCTTTACTGATCTCATTGGATTTCTAGCAAAAATTAGAAAAGTGTGACAAATAGTATTTTATAAAGGTAACTCCTTAGAGAGAGAGGGACTAGTACTTTTTTGCTTTTGATAATTATCTATATAAGAGTGGTGGTTAAATAATACGCATATCCCATGTAAAATATACCTTTTAAATTAGTCAAAATAAATTTTTAATGATTTATCTACTTATTTTTTTAATTGATAAGTTAGAAAAGGGTTTTGTTTTGGGTTTTTTTTTCAGTTTTAGAATGATAAAGCTTACCTTTCCTCCTTGCTTCTTAAGGTAAATCGAGGCCTCCAGTTAGGTTGGTGTAAGTTAACTTTTCCTGATGGACAAGATCAGTTAATTCAAGTTGAACACCCTGGACCTTATGAAAGGTACTGCAAAGCAATTTTTTAAATTATTTTCATGTTAGTAAATAACTTTTAATTGACAGAGAGGAAACATAATAAACATTATTTACATGTTAAATCTTTTTTTAGCTTTTCCATGTGGATAATTTGAATGAAGTCATTTCAGCAGGTTTCAAAGTTTATAGTTATATTGGCATCTAGCATAACTAAATAGATCAGGTCAGCTTTAATCATTTCCATTTTTATTCAAGTGATTTTTCAAAATGAATGTATTACAGATATAACTGGTCAGCTCTCTAAACCAATTAACTAATTAATCCACTAACCAATTTGAAATAAGGTTTGCAAGCACAAATAAACTTCCATATATTTCTATAAGGTGGAAAGAAATTAGCTGATGGTGGTTCTTAAATTGGAGAAGAATCTTGAAATCAGCTTTTTATGAATATGCTTTTTCTCTTTTGGTTTATGTAATTTGTTATAATTATTGCACTTGTGATATTCTTGACATTTTAGTGATTTTACTTGAGAATCTTCACAAAAGAATTGCTTTCTTATCTCTTGAATTTATTTTTCTATTGAGATTTATTGCATTTTGGTCGAAATGCTGCAACACTCGTTGCTAGTTTGAATAATTTACCCCCAAAAAATAGTGTCTTTAGAAAACATTATTTTTTTTCAGCCAATCACTTTATTTTTTTTTAATTTATTTTTTTTTTGAGGAAGATTAGCCCTGAGCTAACTACTGCCAATCCTCCTCTTTTTGCTGAGGAAGACTGGCCCAGAGCTAACATCCATGCCCATCTTCCTCCACTTTATATGTGGGATGCCTACCACAGCATGGCCTGCCAAGCGGTGCCATGTCCGCACGCGGGATCAGAACCAGCGAACCCCGGGCCGCCGAGAAGTGAAATGTGCAAACTTAACCCCTGCACCACCGGGCTGGCCCCTCAGCCAATCACTTTAGATCGTTCATTTTATTAAACTTGATACTTGTTTCGTATATTCAGTCATTTACATATAATTGTATATGTATGTGTATGCATTAATGGATGTTTTCTGGTTTAAGTTTTGGAAAGCAAATGCTCAGTTTCATATATGTAAAGACATTTTTATGATAAAATTTAATGAAACTCATTTTATTTTGAAAAACTAAAAGGAGAATTTAGACATTTGAATTTGAACTTTGAATGAAATCCAAGTATCACATTTGCTCTGCTTCTTAAATCTCATCTTTATTAATCATGAACGTGGGTAAATCACTTTATTCTTGAAGACTGAGGATAACTTGCCTTTTTTATTTCCAATGAAAAAGATGCAGAAAATTGCCCGGTAAATACCTTACTTTAGAATTCTTTTCTTTATTTCTTTTTTCCCCAAATTGTCTTAATGATTTTTTCATTTTTTGAATACTTTTATAAATATTATCCAAGTTCATTTTCAAATATTTATTTGAATGTATTCAATCTAGATATGTGGCAGCAGTAATATTGTGGTGCAGAAGACTGGCGCAGACTAGTCAGAGAGAGCAGCCCAGACGTCCCTCATCTTCTATTCTTGAAGAAAATTGGTATTTATATATTTTTTAAACTCAATCTGTGTAGAAGAGCCAACTAATACTCAAATATTACAATGTCAAATGGTAAACTCGAAGGCTTTTTTCCCAAAAAACTTTCTCGTAGTTAAATATATTTAACTCCTATAATGTTTTTGATAGCTTAAGCTTGAAAATAATTTATCTTTAATCAGATACCTAATTTATTACATTTCATCATCTTCTATTTCCTCTGAATGTCAGAAGACTGCATTGAAAACTTCATATCAAAATGGGTGACTTTTAATGTGATAAATTCATCCTGAAAACTTTATGGAAAAATTTAAAGGAGTTTCTTTAAAATTTTAGTAATATTAAAGGAAATAAAATGTTGACTAACACAATAAGCTTTCAGAAAAAGTTGATTTTTAAATAATTTCTATTAATTATCTCCCAAAAATTAATTGGCAAATCAACAAGTAAAGCAAGTATTTTAGTCCCTCCTGTGTGCCTTTCACTGTGCAGGGGACTAGAACTGGGCTTCAAAGTGATAGTTAGGGAAATTAAGACATTTTAGGGAGGAAGCAAGGACAGAGGTCAAAAAAAAAAAGAAAAGAAAGGGTAAAGGATATTGTGACCTGTGGAGATAGTGAGAAGATAGTTTTTATGGAGCAGATGCCATTTGTTCAGGTGTAGTATGAGTTTTGACAGATAGGAATGGATTTCTAATCAATAGAGAAGTTCAGACTTGATGGAATTACAAGTTGCTAAATAGAAAAATGACAGGAAGCAAGATCATTAGAAAGGTTAGTATCACTGACAGTATAATCTCCAATGATATATTGGAAAAGAAGGATACCACGAACAATTTAGGAAGCTTTAACGTAAGTCGTGTCTTATTATAGCTTGGTGAAAAAAATACAAACATTAAGCCTGACTCTTATCACCTTTTCATTCCTAAGTTGCTTAGAGAAAGAGGTACAATCAGTAGGTGTTGTTTGAATAGTTCAGGTATCTTAAGGATCCAGCTTTCCAGATCCCTCATTCTTCAGCTACAGCTGTTTGGCAGCAGAAAAGTTGTCCAAGTAGCTATTGAAAAACATAGTTGGGAGGAAAGAGAAATTGCACATGGCTGTAAAATTGGTCACTTCATCATTGCTTCGCTGGCAGGGTTTGTAAAATGCCAGCCTTTTTATATGAAAGCTTAGAAGAAAATAACTGTCGGAATACACTAAAAAGTGAGAGTGAGAGAAGTGAAGACGGGTGAAAGCAGTTATGGGTGGAAGCAGAGAGACAGAGGGATTGAGGAGGAGTAGGGAGGGGAGATACAGCCGCTTGCAATTGCTCCATGCCCCTTGCAAAGCCTAAGACATCTCTATCTTGTCAAAAAGAGTATGTTGAAGGAGGAGAAGAGATTGTGCTATAAACAGCTACCTAAATTGTATTTCAGTATTTTTTTCAACTCACCTTCTATCATTAGCTTACTGATTCAACTTTTTAGTAGGGATGCTAGTCAAAAAATACTGCAGAAGACATTTCATAAGAAGATGGTTCATGGTATGAGCAACAGCATTAAAGGTAGTTTGTATTGTTGCTTACACCCAGAAAAATGAGTAAAAAAAAAAAGGTATTTTGCAGTGATGAACAATCAACAGGCCTTGGAGTAAGTCATATCCAAGTCTTTACCATGGATGCTTAAAATGATGAAAGATCTCTTTCATTCTCCGTGCATAGGCTGGAGTAAGAGTAAAGAGTGCAAGCTGACAAGTGCAAGAATGTGGTCCATTGTATAAAGCAGACAAGTCATCCTATTATGAACTGTGAAGAAGACCTTTCTAGTGACTTGAATAAAGAGATGTGTTAGACATTGATATCCTCATTAATTTTGTAGAGAGCTAGTCAAGTTACTCTAGTTTCTACTTGTGTGCCACTGCTCATATTTTCGTTCTAGCTTGATGAGGAAAAATACAAAGAACACACACATAAGAGGTTCTGCTGGAGTTGTATACATTCAGCCCTCTACCCCATACCAGTTGCTCCAATATCTGTTTCTGTGCAACATGGTAAGAGCTAATGTTCATATGTTAACCCTCTGAGTCAAGGAGAAGAGAATGTTTAGTATACTGTGCTTAATAAAATGATGAAATGAGTAGGTTGTCTATTCCAGAAGAAATTTAGTAGAAAATAGTTATGTTTTGACACCTAATTCAGCTGTGTAAAAACTTGGTCCTCCAAAACCATCCATTTTCTGAGAGTTCCATATAAATGAGGTCTTACTAGATGTGCACAGTACAGAAGAATAAGAAAAGATCCTTTCTACTGAAAGAGACCATCTAGGTATGAAGATCAGAAAATTAATTCAAGAGAGGACATTACAAATGAGTATATGATTAATTAACATAATGCTATAGGAATTCAAGGACGGAGAGGACACTTCTTTCACAGAAGTGATGGGATTTTAGTAGGTTTTTAAAGTTTGCGTAAACTTTGAGGAGGAAAGTAGAGGGTATGCCAGGTTAGTACTAAGAAGTTGTAGCAGGAAGGCCCATTACCTTCAGATCAATACTTGATTCAGAAGTCCTTGAGGCGGGGACTTTTATTCACTGGCCTTACTCATTAAAAGCACTCAATAAGGATCAGGATCAGTTGAGTCAAGTTGACTCGTTGCTAAATAAAGCCAATATAAAGGGAATTCTTAACTTCTAGGTTCTTCTGTCTAAAATTCTAAGCTTTATGAAAAAAAATCAAGTATGCCTATTTGAAATATTGTGGATATAAAGGACTCACTCAACCAGCATGAACTTACGTTTTTTTTGTGCACAGGTCTGTGGCGTCTGAACTTGAAAAGATACAGAAGTTTAACTGTATCCTTTGAACAGAATGTATTGTTCTGCATAATTACTCCCTTTCCAGTCTAGGCTTAATTCAAAACTCTGTATATTAATTCATACATGCATATTGTGGAGCTTTACTGAATAATGTTTATGATTGTAATTTAAGATGTATCTTGTCTATAGAAAGTACATCATGTTAACATTTATACTTTTCATTGAGTTTAAATTAGGCAAAGGACAGTGAGCTAGGGTTAAGGTCTCTGGAGACTTTTTCACTTATGTAATTATACTCTAACTTGTAACTGAGACCTATATTTGACTTGCTTTTCTTTTTTCCTTTTTTTTTTAAGGATTTTTGTTATTTTTTATTTTTTTAAATTTCAGCTTCATGAGGTATAATTGACAAACAAAATTATAAGATATTTAAAGTGTACATCATGTGACCTGACACACATATATATTATGAAAGGATTACCCTGTCTCATTAGTTAACACATCCATCACCTCACATATCCAGCCCTCCCCTTCCCTTTTCTTTTCGTGAGAACATCTGAATTCCACCCTCCCAGCAAACCTCAACCATACAACACAATGTTATCAGCTGTAGTCACCATGTTATACATTAAATCCTCAGACCTTATTCATCTTCTAGCTGAAGCTTCATACCCTTTTATCACCCTCTCCCTACTTCCCCCACAACGCCAGCTCTTGGCAACCACCATTCTGCTCTCTGTCTCTATGAGTTTGACTTTTTAAAAAATACCACATATAAGTTACATTGTGCAGTATTTGTCTTTCTCTGTCTGGCTTATTTCACTTAGCATAATGCCCTCAAGGTCCATCTCTGTTGTTGCAAATGGCAGGATTTCTTCTTACTCATGGCTATATACTATTCCATGGTGTGTGTATATGTGTATATATGTGGGTGTGTGTGTGTGTATATATGTATATCTTCTTTATCCCTTCATCCTTAAGGGACACTTAGGTTGTTTTCACATTTTGACTATTTTGAATAATGCCATGAACTTGGGAGTGCAGATCTCTCTTCAAAAGTCTGTTTGATTTCCTTTGGATATATACCCAGAAATGGGATTGCTGAATTACATGGTAGTTCTATTTTTAATTTTTTGAGGAACTTCCATACTGTTTCCCATAGTGGCTGTACTGGTTTACGTTTCCACCAAAGTACACAAGGGTTCTCTTTTCTCCACATCCTCGCCAACACTTGTATCTCTTGTCTTTTTGATGATAGGTATGAAGCTCAGAGCTGATATCTCATTGTGGTTTTGATTTGCATTTCCCTGATGATTGGGGATGTTGAGCACCTTTTCATATACCTGTTGGCCATTTGTATGTCTTTGGGAAAATGTCTATTCAGTACTTCTGCCCATTTTTAATCAGATTTTTTTTTTTTTGCTTTTGAGTTGTATGAGTTCTTTCTATATTTGTATATTAACCCCTCTTCACATATGATTTGAAAATATTTTCTTCCATTCCACAGGTTGCCTTTTCATTTCGTTGATGATTTCCTTTGCTGTGCAGAAGATTTTTAGTTTGATATAGTCCCATTTGTTTATTTTTAATTTTGTTGCTTTTGCTTCTTGTGTGAAATCCAAAAAATTATTGCCAAGACTGATGTCAAGGAGCTTACTACCCACAACGTTTTCTTCTAGAGGTTTTGTGGTTTCAGGTCTTATGTTTAAGTCTTTAATCCATTTTAAGTTGATTTTTGTGTGTGCTGTAAGATAGGGTCCAGTTTTCCCAACACCATTTATTGAAAAGACTATCCTTTCCCCTTTGTATGTTCTTGGCTCCTTTGTTGTAACTTAATTGACCGTATATACATGAGTTTATTTCTGGGCTCTCTATTCTGTTCCATTGATGTATTTGTCTGGTTTTATGCCAATACCATACTGTTTTGATTACTCTAGCTTTGTAATATAGTTTGAATTAAGGATGCATGATGCCTCCAGCTTTGTTCTTCTTTCTCAGGATTGCTTTGGCTATTCTTTTGTAGTTCCATACATATTCTAGGATTGTTTGTTCTAGTTCTGTGAAAAATGCCATTGGAATTTTTATAGGGATTGCATTGAATCTGTAGATTGCTGTGGGTGGTATGGACATTTTAATAATATTTGTTCTTCCAGTCCATGAGTATGGAGTATCTTTCCATTTATTTCTATCTTTTTTAGTTTCTTTCTTCAGTGTCTTATAGTTTTCAGCGTGCAGATCTTTCACCTACTTGCTTAAATTTATTCCTAGGTATTTTATTCTTTTTTATGTAATTGTAAATGGGATTGTTTTCTTAATTTCTCTTCCTGATAGTTTGTTGTAGGTGTATAGAAGTGCAACTGATTTTTTAATACAGGCATACCCCAGAGATATTGTGGGTTTGGTTCCTGACCACTGCAATAAAGCAAATATTGCAATAAAGCAAGGCACGCAAAGTTTTTGGTTTCCTAAGTGCATATAAAAGTTAGGTTTGCACTTGGACCAGCTGGTGGTGTAGTGGTTAAGTTACACACTACACTTCAGCAGCCCAGGGTTTGCAGGGTTTGCACAGACCTATGCACTGCTTATCAAGCCATGCTGTGGCAGGCGTCCCACATATAAAATAGAGGAAGATGGGCACGGATGTTAGCTCAGGGCCAATCTCCCTCAGCAGAAAGAGGAGGATTGGCAGCAGATGTTAGCTCAGGGCTAATCTTCCTCAAAAAAAAAAAGGTTTACACAATACTATAGTCTGCTAAGTGTGCAATAGCATTATGTCTAAAAAACAATGTACATACCTTAATTAAAAAGTACTTTATTGCTAAAATATGCTAACCATCATCTGAGCCTTCAGCGAGTTGTAATCTTTTTGCTTGTGGAGGGTCTTGTACAAAATGCAGTTATCTGTGAAGTGCAGTAAAGTGACGCACAATAAAATGAGGTATGCCTGTATTGATTTTGTATCCTGCAACTTTACTGAATTTGGTTATTAGGTCTAACAGCTTTTTGGTGGAGTCTTTAGCATCTTCTATATATAACATCATGTCATCTGCAAATAGGGACACTTTTACTTCCTCCATTCCAATTTGTATGCCTTTTATTTCTTTTTCTTGCCTAATTGCTCTGGCTAGGACTTCGAGTACTATGTTGAATAAAAGTGGTGAAAAGGGGCATTCTTGTCTTATTCCTGATCTAAGAAGAAAAGCTTTTAGCTTTTCACCATTTAGTAGGATGTTAGCTGTCAGCTACTCATATATGGCCTTTGTTATGTTGAGGTACATTTCCTCTATACCTGGTTTGTTGAGAATTCTTCTGCATCTATTGACATGATTATATGATTTTTATTCTTCATTTTGTTAATGTGGTGTATCACATTGATTTTCATAGGTTGAAACTTCTTTGCATCCTTGGAATAAATCCCACTTCGTTGTGGTGTATGATTATTTTAATATATTGTTGAATTCCATTTGCTAATGTTCTGTTGAGGATTTTTGCATCTGTGTTCATCAGGGATATTGGTCTGTAATTTTCTTTTCTTGTAGTGTCCTTGTCCGGTTCTGGTTGTTAGGGTAATCCTTTGTAAAATGAATTTGGAAGTCTTCCCTCCTCTTCTGTTTTTTGGAAGAGTTTGAAAAGGATTGGTATTAATTTTTCTTTAAATGTTTGGTAGAATTGACCAGTGAAACCATCTGATCCTGGGCTCTTGTTTGTTGAGAGGTTTTTGATTAGTGATTCAATCTCCTTAACTGTAATTGGTCAGATTTTCTATTTCTTCATGATTCAGGCTCTCTAGGTTGTGTTTCTAGGAATTTACCCATTGCCTCTAGGTTGTCCAATTTGTTGGTGTATAATTGTACACAGTAATCTCTTATGATCCTTTGTATTGTGTGGTATCAGTTGTAATTTCTCCTCTTTCTTATTTTGAGTCCTCTCTTTTTTTCTTTTGGTAAGTCTAGCTAAAACTTTGTCTATTTTCTTTATCTTGGAAAAAAAAAACAGCTCTTTGTTTCATTTATCTTTTCTATTGTCTTTTTACATGTGCACAAGCTCCTTCCAGGGAGAGAGCTGGTAACCTGGAACAGGCCAGAGGGAGAATGTGGAGATGTCACCTGCCAGCCTCTGGGGAGAATTACACTCAGCTCCTAGATGTGTGCTAAATTAGAACCCTGACCCTCAGGCAGCAGCTTTTAAAGTATGCAGATAGGCCTCTTTTAGGGAAAGACTGGGAAATGAGTGTTTCTGTCTGCTCCCGCTGTGCTGAGTCCTGGGGGAGGGTCCCAGTGAGTCCTTGCAAACCCATTAAGAACTGTTTCTTTGTTAGCTATAGCTTGTGGGTCTCTTGGACACAAGCCCTGTTGGCTTTCAGAGGTAGGTGTCTTGGAGGCCCATCCCTCAGGTGGAAGTCTTAAAAGTTGGAGCATTAGATGTTGGATCCAAACCCTTTGCTCCTGAGGGAGAAGCTGGGAGTCGTGAATTCCCTCCTGATTGTATGTTGCTATGCTGGGGCTGGGGTTTATGGCGAGAGAGCATCTCAGCCTTTTCTACCTGTTTCAGTGTGGGTATTTTCTCATTTGCCAGATGTATAGAAGTTGCCCAGGTAGTTCCTGGATTTCTTTCAGAGGGAACTGCTTCACGTGTAGCTGTAGACTCGGTGTGTTTGTGGTAGGAGGTGAGTTCGGGAGCCCTCTATGTTGCCATCTTGTATAGGACCCTGACTTCTTTTTCTTATGAAACCTTTGTTCTGTGCATTCCCACCCATTCATCTAAATTTCTTTTATCTTGTGATTTTTCTGTAATCCTATTCATATAATAAAGTAGCTCTGCAACAGAGGACAGGTTTTTCACTCTAGATCTTTTTTAAGTTAAAAAATAACTACACAGATTGTTTATAGTCCTATCACCCCTACTTTTGTTCCCTTTTATTCCTGCTTTACTTCTTCACTTAAACGTTACTGAGATTTTCTTTTATTTCCTCCCTGTCACCAAACCTCTATCCAAGCACACACACGTACATCCTCTTTCCTTTCCCCCTCTTATGCTGTAACCATTTCTTCATCTATAAGGGTAAACTTGATAAGTGCTGAAGTCCCAATTCTATTAGGAATCCAAGAGATCTTCCTTCCAATGGAAAAATATTTTAATATGAAGGCCAGGCTTTCTGAAATTAAAAATACTTATATAATAAAAAATGTGGGGGAACGATCCTTAATTAAGCAACTTAGTGTTATTGGAGAATAGTGGTATCCTAAACCAGACTGCTAAGAAGAAAAATGAACAGTCTTCTGATCAGTATGAACCAAAATCTTCAGAAACCGTGCTAGAAGTTAATGAAAACAGAGTATTGGCAGCATTGAAAAAAACCTCTGAAATCCTTCAGGATATTGACTGTCTTCTATCAAACTCTAAAAAGTGAAAATGGAATTATTACAATATATTATTAAACCTTAAGGATGTTGTTTCAAGTAACTGGTACAAAGTTACTAGTAAGCCAAGAAGTTGTATATATTACTTCTGTACAATGATTATATGATAAATGGCATTTAACTTGGGAGATCTTTTACCTAACTTGTAAATTTTAAAATATTTATTTATAATATACGTTATTAATAAAGAACTTTTGAAATTCTGTACAATTTATTTCAGATTTATGAGAAAAAAATTTATAAAATTATAATTGCTGTTTTATCTTGTAGAGCATTCATTATTAATCTTCAAGATTTTTTTTTCATTTTTTTTAATAGGCAGAATTGTGTGCATTTGGTCATTTGGTACTTAGTCTCTCTATTCCAAGCATTTTTCAATAGACCTATAAGAAGAGAATTAGATCTTAAGAAAAAAAGAAAACTTAATGTAGGTAATGCTGCTTCAAGCTAAGAATCGAGCCCTTCAGCAAAGACTAAATAGTATCTGAAGTGTCTCATGAACCAGATATTTTCACTTCTTTTGAACATCTGAAAATATTTATACTACAAAGTATGCGAAAAGAAAAGAGGAATGAGCTCACCAAAAGTCCTATTTATTACAACCTTGTCTATTGGGAAGGAACAAAACCACACACCTAAAAAGACCTCAAGATTATACCAATATAGCCAGAAATGTTCTAATTATCTTCTGATTTCTCGAAAAGATCAGGCTCTTCACATAAAAGGGAAAAAGCACCAGAGGAAACAAGGAGAAAAAGGAAGAAAGCAGGCAAAGCCTAGTAGATTAGAAGAGACAATGTCAGCGCACAATGTTCTCTCAGCTCCTCACGCTGGGCTCCTTGCCACCTTCAGGGCTCAGCACAAGTATCACTTCTTCAGAGGGGCCTCCCTGACCGCCCTATGTAAGTTGGCCTCTCAGTTATCCTCTATTACGTCACCCTATTTATTTCCTTTACAGCACCTATAACAATCATCCAACTTGTTTGGCTCTTGTTTGGTCTATATCCTCTACTACAACTTGAGCTCCATAAAGTCATTCTGTAACCTTGTTACCAAGCATAACACCTGGCACACTGAGAGCACTCAGCGTGTGTTGTATAAATGAACCAGTGCCTCGAGGCAGTAGATTGACCACGGAGAAAAGAGCCCTAACAATTTTGTTGTTTTGGTTGCAAGAAGCCACCTATGTCTGTCCCTCAACAGCTCTAGAAAGCCTAGACTATAAGACATGTACATGCTGCCGTAAGGGTAATGCCAAATTGTTACTGCACTCAGACAGAAACCTGTCCTTAACATGACTAAAAGCACCCAATATTGTGGTTAATCTATTTGGTCATATTTTTAAGTAGCTTTTAAAATGTTAAAATGTGTGTAATTTTCCCCTTCAGTTGAGTCATTTCTATTAGCTAAGAACCAGGAGTGTGACAAGCAATGAAAAGTTCTATCAGTGAGAAACTGAGCCACACTTTAAGGTTCTGTGTGAGACCTAGGAATTTGCTTGAGACTGAAGATTCCAATTTTCTACTATATAATTCTGCTTCAACTATGTAATTCATATAATTCCACTGCTGCTCTTGCTTTCCATCTGACACTTGTTTTGAGAAATCGTAGGTAGGAAGGAGAAAGAAATGTCCCTCTTTGAGCCTGTTCTTTGGGGCTAGTGCTTCGTAAAGCCAAATGTCAAGCTAGACATCTCCACGCTGAGAGCACCCACCACTCCAAGGCAGGGGGCCGGGATGGGACCTGACCATAGTCCCAGTAAACAAGCTGCATCTTGTGAGTCCAGTTAATTAGGGTCAAGCTACCCTTTATGCAATTGCTTTTTCGACTCCTGAGCGTTTAGTATCATGATTAAGTGTTCCAGCCATGTCACCGCTATCCACAAGAAAGGAGCCCACAACGTCGGCCTGCGTAGTGGCAAAGAACGATTAGTAAAAAATCCCCAAGGGGGCGGTGAAGCGCTACGGCGGAGCGTCTGGTCCACGAGGTCGCGCGGTCCCTCGGTCTTGTGGAAAGCTCTCTCCGACGCCCACCTTGAAGGATCCATTAAAGGCAGTCGGAAATATCTACACCTTCGGGACCCACGCCGGCTCGCGGCTCCCAGCTCAACGGTCTGGGAAGAAGGCCTGCGCATCCGACACTGGTGAGGACACTTCCGCGTCCCCAGCTTCCCGGCCGCCACTTGGGTGCACTGTGGGTATGTCGGCGGCTACCTCTGTGGCACGGCGCCGGCGAAGCCGAGAACGAATCCTCTGGTTTGACACAAGGGAACCAACAAGGCACTTGTCACTTCTCACCCCGTCGTCCCAAAGTCTCCCCTTTTAGGGCAGGCCGGGAGAGAACTCGTAGTACCCCGTGGCTCGAACAAGGAGCACTGAACTATCGGTTTCCTTCGGCTCAGAATGGGGCCAGTATCCCGGCTTCCTCTCGGCCGGCTTTGTGGGCTGGAGCCCTTCTGGCCGGCGGGCGGCATCTCTATGGTGCCGACCGAGAGTAGGAGGAGAGGGGCGGGGCTACCGTTCGCTGGGCTACCGTTGGCGGGGCCCGTTTCACCCGCGAAAGCCAAGGGTGGGTGCGGCTGAGCTGCTGCGAGGTCTGGGCGGGAGTGGGTGGGACGGACGCCGCAAAACTGGCTCCTGAAGTGGGAGGTCGGAGGTGGAGACCGCTTGAGCCCGAAGTCTGGAAGATCTAGCCTCCAGATGTAGAGGGCTTGCGGGGCTGGCAGGCGCGCGGACCCCAGAGCAAGTGAGGCGTGCGACGCCCCGGCGCCGCCCCCCGCTCGGTCGCGCCTTCTGGACCCCGTAGGCGCCCCGCCCTCGCCTAGGCTCCGCCACCCGGCGTTTCCCTGGCCTGGGCTGGAGTGCTGGGGGCCTTGGGGGGAGCCCGTTGCCGTCCTTACTAGTCTTGAGAGCCCGTCTGCCCCGCGGGTTCTGGAGGCGTGAACACTCTAAGTGTGACGTGGCCCTTTCCCTGCGTAGGAAATGTTTGGTTCCTATGGTGCCAGGGCTTCCTGCCCTATTTTCTTAACCGATATTTTAATAATCATTGCATCATACCGACCTTAAGAAAGAATGACTTTGGGAATTTGCTGAGACTTGAAACATGTTGAAATCCAGCATTGTATGTTTTATTCGTAATGGTCATAGGAACTAAAGGTTTTATATGCAGGCTGTAACAGGTTTCCGTGAGAGTGAACCGCATTTGTGTTTCCTTCCTTTGCAAATTAGTTGTACTAGATTTGGCATCTACTTTAGGTATTATAACATTAAAAGATGTGTATACATATATATTAACTTTCGCGGCAACTGCAGTTCAGTGAAAAGGACTTGTAAAGCATGCTACAGGCAGTTATCGGATTTGCTTTTACTTCAGGTTTTTGTAAATATTTGCAGAGCGGCGGTATTGGGCAGGGCTGAAGCAGAAGATGACGTTGAATTTTTTAGCTCTTGTTTTGGCAGAAATAATTCTAAGAGATTATTAACAGACAATGCACAATAGTGTATAAGTAAAGTAACTGGCTAATTATATGTTTGTGGAGTTAAGGAAAGGGATGACTACTATGTTTACTTTGAAAGCACCATAGTTGATGGCATTTTACTATAATGGGGATCGGGAGGTGGCAGAGTTTGGCCGTTGTAGAAAGTGGCTCCTGCAAGTCAGAGAGAAATTTATGATCTGGGTAACTTACGGGAGAGAAGTCATCCCAAATAATATCTTTAGTTATAGGCTGAGGATTGCTTACCCCTTGTATTAGGATAATGAAATATTTACTAAACACCTTGAGCACATTAGATTTTAGGCATGATAGGGTTAAAAGATTATAATTACTACTCTTAAGAAACCTGGCCAACAAAAGTGAATATGTAAAATAAATATAAAGCTATTTTACAGTTTAGGAGGTTCTGGAGTCCGTTCTATTTGTAGTGGGAGGAGCAGAAGGTGGAAAAAGACAGCGGTAAGGGGAAAAGAATGGGCACACTTAGGTGTCCTACTCAGAGACAATAACTAAGAGGAAGTACACTTCTTAAATTTCTTTCTCATGTTCAGAATTTGATCCAGAGATGTGAAATATCTGCACCAATGATAGGAGTGGAATAGACGTCTGAATTGTGTGTTTCTGGGACCATAAATATACCTTTCTAAAAAACAGAAACATACTGTTTTAGTTATCTGTTGCTGCATAACAAATTACTCCAAAACTTAGAGGCTGGAGACAGTGAACAGTTATTATCTCACTGAGTCTGTGAGCCAGGACTTCGGAAAAGGCTTAACTGAGTGATTCTGGCCCAGAGTCTCATGATGTTACAGTCTTGATATTGGCAGGGCTGCAGGCATCTCAAGGCTTCACTGGGCTGAAGGATCTACTTCCAGGTTCACTCATGTGAGATTTTTGTTCCTCTCTCCTCAAGTAGGCTGAGTTTTTTGGGTTTTTTTGTTTTTTGAGGAAGTTTAGCCTTAAGCTAACATCTGCTGCCAATCCTCCCCTTTTTGCTGAGGAAGACTGGCCGTGAGCCAACATCCATGCCCATCTCCCTCTACTTTGTATGTAGGACACCTGCCACAGCGTGGCTTGACAAGTGGTGCGGAGGTCCACACCCGGATCAGAACCAGCAAACCCGGGCTGCCAAAGCGGAATGTGTGAACTTAACCACTGCACCACCCGGCCAGCCCCACGCAGGCTGTTTTATACTTTCCATTTATAAAATGCGTTTTGCACTGCCTCATTATTTTCATGTTCTGATCGTAAGCCACAATACAGTTATTTTGTAAACAATACTTTTTTTTCACATACTTTGAATTTGGGTCATCATTTAAATACTTGATCTTTTGATGTTTCACTTTGCTTTATTAGTCACCTGATCTTTTTAGAACCTAAACTCATGTAAAATATAAGGTTGGAAACATTTAAATATGTTTTGTGATTATAAAAATTGTTTCATGAGTAAAAGAAGATGGATGTAATGCACTGGCTTTATAGAAATATCATGCAATTTGCAATTAAGTGGATGGATGATGACATTTTATTTTTGTCTGCTTTCTGGGATAAAATATGAAAATATAATTTCAATTAAATGCAAATAGAAGCATATTTTGAGTGGCAGCAGAGTTTTTCTGTTAGGGTTCTGTGTAGTCTGTGCCCAGCCTACATTCTCCTCACGCTTATCCACCCGAATGGCCTTCTTTCTCCTTTGGGCTAACTGACAGGCCTCAGTTTACCGAAGGAGGGGAATATTGCTGCTGCTGCTGCAGCCGCCGCCGCCCCACTTCTCTAGCTTGGTCATTAATTCAAGCTTTCTGTGTCCCGGTTCCTATCCAGCTAAGTGGATAATGGCGTTTGTCTTTGGTTCAAAGGGATACTTTATAAAGTTTATATTACTAAACCTTTAAAGACTGACTTCTTTATTCATTCAAATGTCTGTTTTGTAAAGTAGAGACAAATGATTCATAATTTGTGGGACTATAAATCCTGAGGTTTATAGAAAGGATTTATGACTTTGAAGGTATCTTTTGCATTTTGGTCCTATTTCTTGTTTGAAATTACCTTGAAATCATTATTTCCTCATCCGGGAAGTATCTATAGACTATAACCCAATCTTAGTGCTTTAGAGAACAATTTTCATTATTGCAAATGAGCAAGAATTTGAAGATTGTCTTAGACTCCCTTATCATTAACAAAATAGTTGTTCTCTGCAAAGCAAGTTTGCTTCACATTAATTTGAAATAATTAAAGGAACCTACATAAGTTTATTTCCTCTGGAGATACAAAACTCTTTTGTGCAGACTTTTCATGTGTCAACTGATACATAAATATGAACAAATTATTTTTATATTACACAATTGACATGAAAATTATATACAAGCTATGTTATATATTCTAATATTTTCATTAGTACCTATTTATAATGTTATAAATATGTTTCTACATTATTTTTAAATTATACTTTTAAGAAGCTGACTTTAGTATTATGGTCTGAGTTGCTTAATTACTTCTGACTTTAACTTTTTATTGGTTTTGTGATCATAACAGTAAGACATTGAAAATTTTTAGGAAATCAAAGAAAGTAAAAAGAGTAATGATCACATGTAAGCCCACCAGTGGGAGACAAGCCAAATGAACAGCCTTCCAGATTTTTCCTATGTATATGTACATATTTTTAACAAAAATGTAATATTTTACATAGTATTTTATTGGCTGCCTTTTATATTTTAATATCTATTGAGCATATCTTCATGTCAATAAATACGGAAATAAGTATTTTTTTAATGAATGCATAATTGTATGGAATTTCTTTCACTAGTCCCATATTTTGAACATACAGTTTCTAATTTTTCCCTGTTATAAACAATGCTGAACATCCATGTGTAACTCTTTATATTTATCTAATTATTTTCTTAGTATGAATTCCTAGAATTGGAAATGCTGAGTCCAAAAGTGCCTGTCTTAAATCATTTTTGATACGTATCGTCAAATTGTCCACTAGAAAATTTATGCTAATGTAAACTCCTGTTAATACTCTATAAGAATGATCATTTCTCCACCACTACTAAGAGAAAGCATTAGCAATCTTTTGTCAGTCTCACATTGAAGTCTCATTGTTTTAATTTAAATTCAGTTGATTGCTAATAAAGTTGAAGTCTTTTAATAATTTTTTTGACCATTTGTATTTCTTCCTTTTTCAAATTGCCTTTTCATAGACATTGCCCAGTTTATTGCTGAGATACTTATTTTTTCTTCTTAGTAATTTTAAGACCCCAATAAAGTAAGGCTTCTAATCTTTCTTCATCATAAATTCTATTTCCTCCATTTATTTGTCTTTAACTTTGCCAAGCAGAAGTTTTAGATTTTTATGTAGTCATGTCTATCAATATTTGAAAAATAATTTTTAGCTCCTCTCTAAAAGTCTAGCTAGCTGACCTATGTAGAAGTTTATTTACAAATTCACATAAATATCCCGAATTTGATAACCAAGCTGATACAAAAGCTATCGAACCTTGGAAAATTTCCGTGCCACTAGTCAACAAAACTGATTCCCTTTCTTAATTTAACCAGAGAAATGGTCTATATTGCAAAACCCTAATCCATGTGAATGCGACATTTTAAAATCAAAAGTTGTTTGATTGAACAACTTCACTGTATAAAACTGTGCATTGCACAGACTGAAAGCAGATGATCCACTCTCAGGTTGCATCTGATGATTGACTCTCTGATGTAGTAGTTAGCAATTAAACCCTGATTACCAGTGTGGACTGGTCATCTCCTGTTCAGTACCTGTGCAAGGGTCTACTTCTAATGCATCTGGAAGGAAGAAGGAGCTCACCTTCTACTATATAGGCTGAAAAGCCCAAATACTATCTTTTCCAACCTCCCTTGCAGCTAGGATGTGGGCAGGTGCCACCTAGGCCCAGCCAGTCAGACACATACCCTTCCCCACTCCAAATTTTGCATTAAGAGCAAAGAAATACTGCCAAGAATCTTTTAGGGTAGCACTGGCAGCAATGTCAGGGGTAATATCTGGCGACGGGTTAGGCAGGGTGAGCTGGGCTCAGTGACAGAGAGGTCTACACCGGACCAGTTGTCTGGCGTCATTTTCCTTGACGTGTTTGAGGCATAGCTTTGAAGCCTGGTTCTTGAAACCTGAAAACCTGTGATTTCTTAGTATGGTTTTAATACATTTTTTTGCTTTTACTGCCAGAATGTTTTCTGTTCCATGCACTGAAGAACCCTAACTGAGACAGGATCTGAGTTAAATAATAATTGTTTCTCTACCAATTTAGAATTATACACACATTTTCTCCCCTCCCCATACATACAACACTTGATCTGTTTCTGGACTTGTACTCACCTTACAATACTCACTTTCTTTTACCCTGCTTTTTCAAGTTTATTGGCATTTACTCTTTCAAATGAAATTTAGAAACAGTTCCTAAAAGGAAATCCCTTTATGATTTTGGTTAGAATTACATTAAATTTATAGATTAATTTGAGGAGAATAACACCATCAACGTTGTCTTACTCAGTGAAATGGTCTGGCTCTTACATCAGTTAAGTCCTATCAAAGAAGCAGGACTAAAGAATAAGGGCTTTATTGCAGATATTAGACCTTCTTTCATTGTGAGGGCTGGGAGGGCAGGCTGTGCTCTGCGTCTGTGGTTGAGCCTGAAGCTGCTGCAAATCAGCTAGACAGTCGGGAAGGGAAGCTGGGTAGATGGATGTGGATGAGAGCAGGGACGGAATGGAACCTGCACAGATCTCTCACCAACTCCAAGTTTGATGCTGTGGGTGACCTGCAGGAGAGGCTGGCACCCTTGACCTTGGGGCTGCACATGCAGGCCCAGGATTTGCAGAAGCTGAAGGAAGATGTGGTGGGAGCTGGAGGAGCTGCTGGCCCAGCTGCTTCCCCATGCCAGCAAGGTGAGCTAATAGATCGGCCACCACTCTGCGGTGTATCTGGCACCAATCTTCAGAGCATAAAAAACATGGCTGCTGCTTCACTTCTGCCTCCCAAGTCTCGTGTACAATGTCTCCTGTAGACGACGCTACCCAGAACTAAACAAGGAAGGGAATTCTGGGACATGTACTTCGAGCTTAGCTGAGTTGACATAGTACAAAGCCACCAGAGCTCTAAATAGCTGATCTTTTGTGTCCTCTGATAGTTTTGTCGTTTTCTTCATACGCATTTCTTGTTTTATTTATTCCTTGGTATTTGAGTTTTATTGCTGTTGTGATTGTTCTCTTTCCCATCTTTTTTTATGTGATTATTGCTAGTATATTAAAAAGATTATTTCAGTATTTAAATTCTGACAGTTTTTAGTGGGTTCTCTTGGATAGGCAGTTATTTCACTTGCAAACTAACATAACTATCTTTTCCTGATAAGCTAATGATACATTTTCTCCCTCCCTCCATCCCTTACTTGCCTCATTACATTGATTAAAACTGCTAGAAAAATATTATAATAGCTATACTCTTTCTGACTTTTAAGATAATTTTTCAGGGCTGGCCCGGTGGCGCAGCGGTTAAGTTCACACGTTCCGCTTCTCGGCGGCCCGGGGCTCGCCAGTTCGGATCCTGGGTGCGGACATGGCACCGCTTGGCAAAAGCCACACTGTGGTCGGCGTCCCACATATAAAGCAGAGGAAGATGGGCACAGATGTTAGCTCAGGGCCAGGCTTCCTCAGCAAAAAGAGGAGGACTGGCAGTAGTTAGCTCAGGGCTAATCTTCAACAACAACAACAAAAAAATTTTTCTTGGTTTTCATTATTTTGGTTCTTGGTAAACCAGTGGTTCTCAATGTTTAGTGAACATAAGAATTACCTGGTATTCATACTTGCTAAAAATGCAGATTCTCAGGAATGCATGTTATATTTTACTAAATACCTTTTAAGCATTTAATATGCAATACCTGGCGGATAACAGATTCAATATATGATGAGTTTTTTATTAATTCATTCAACAAATACTTATTGAGTACCTACTATCTGCTAAAGATACAGTGGTGAACAAAGTAGACAAAGTCCTTGCTCCCTGAGCTTTTGTTTTGTTTCCCGAAATGTTTACATCACATAAACACCTGAAAGAGAGGCAAGTCTTTAGGCTCTAAAGTGTTACTTGCACACCATTTAAGCTTAGTTTCCTTGAGCTAATTCGGCCTCAGTGTTTTTCTTTTTAACCAGTTTGCCAGTGATGAATTATATTGCATTCTGGTCAGAGAATTTGGCCTGAACATTTCCACTTTTTAGATTTTATTGAAGTTTTTCTTGTGGATGAGTAAATATATAGTTAATTTTTATAAATGTTCCGTGGACGTTTGGAAAGAATGTACACTGTATGTAATATACACAGTTTTAGACCTGTGTATGAATCAAGTTTGTAATTATATTATTCAGATTACCTGTACCCTTTTTTTGGCTGCTTGATTTATTTTATGTATTTTACTGCTTTGCCGTTTGACATAAAAGCGTCTTCTTAAATAACTTTACTATGTGACTTGAATATTTTATCCCTTTCAGTCCTACTAAATCTTTTGCCATGAATTCTGTTTGATCTTAGTGTTACCACTGCTTTTTTATTTGGTTTCTATTTTCTAGCTCATCTCTTTGTTTTATACACTGCTGAGACTTTTTGAGATGTTTTCTTATGAACAGTAACTTGGCGGATGTTTTCTTTTGTCCCAATCTGTCTCTTTATAGGGAAATTTAATATATTCACATTTATTGTAGTATTTGTGTTTGATATGTCTGGTCCCTATTGCTTTTTTGTGGGGGGAGGGGTAGTGATAAAGTTTTCTTCTTTCCTTTTCTGTTTTGCTGTATTCATCAAGTTTTCTTTAATCCTTTCCCCTCCCCCTAGAGATTTTGAAGTCCTGCTACTCAGTTCTTTTCCCCCCAGAAATCGTACGTATGTGTTATAACTTCTAAGGCAAAAACTCTTAAAATTTACAGTTCTCACATAGGTGCTATAATGTAGTTATGCTTAGAATCCTGTGGTCATGATCCTTTTCTCTCAGGACTCTGTAAATGTCGCCCCACAATATTGTCAATATTTTGGCATTTAGTGTTGGTGTTAATCACATTCTCTTTCTTTTGCAGATAACCTTTTTTTTTTATGGACTTGGAAACTGTTAAGGATTTTCTCTTTGTTTTTTGAATTTTAT
This sequence comes from Equus przewalskii, assembly GCF_037783145.1. Lineage (NCBI taxonomy): Eukaryota > Metazoa > Chordata > Mammalia > Perissodactyla > Equidae > Equus > Equus przewalskii. The sequence continues at coordinate 23,018,649 of NC_091850.1, forward strand.
TTTTTTCTTTCAATGCCCAACTCTTTGTCCATTTTTTCCCCTCAAGCTTTCAGAAAATTCTTTGAAAGTGTTCTTATTCAGTAATTGTATTTTTTGAAGCATTCATTTTACTATGCACTGCTTCTGTTGACCTTTTATTTGGGCAGTCAAGTATTTCATCTTAATCTCTTTCTTGTCTTCAGATTGCTCCTTTAACATGAAAGCCTGCTGTTGTTATTGACAATAAAGTATATTTTCCTAACTTTTTAACATTTTTATTGGAGTATAATTGATACGTAATAAACTGTATGTATTTAAAATGTACAATTTGATGTGTTTTGATGTATATATGAAACTATGAACCATGAAATTATTACCACAATCGAGATAATGAACAGCTCTGTCCCCCTAAAGTTTCCCGATGCTCCTTTTTAATCCTTTCTGCTTCTCCTATTCCCAGGCAACCACTGATCTGTTTTCTGTCACTTAGATCAGTTTGCATTTTCTAGAATTTTATGTAAATGGAATCCTATATGTACTCTTTAAAAAAACATTTCTAAATGAAAATTTCAAACGTACAGAAAAGTAGAAGATAGTAGAATGAACTGCAGTGTATCCATTACCTAAATTTAACAATTATAACATTTTCCCATACTTGCTTCATTTATTTACTTTTTTTAAATTAATACTTTATTTTTTATAGCAGTTTTAGGTTTACAGAAAAATTGAGCGTATAGTACAAACTGTTTCCATATTCCCTCTCCCTCTGCACATATCTCCATATTATTAACATTTTGCATTAATGTGGTAGGTACATTTGTTACAACTAATGAGCCAATATTGATACATTATTATTGACTAAGGTCCATAGTTTACATCAGGGTTCATTCTTTGTGTTGTAGGTTCTATGGGTTTTGACTATGTACTCTTTTTTTTTGGTCCTACCTTCTTTCACTTAGTATTATTTTGAGGTTTCATCCATGTTTTTGTATGTATCACTTTTTTTTCTTCTTCTTCTTCTTTCTTTTTATTCCACCGTTTGTTTATCCAGTTGGGTTGTTTCCAGCTTAGAGCTAATGTAGATAAGGCTGCTATGAACATTCATGTACAAGTCTTTGCATGGATGTGTGCTTTCATTTTTCTTAAGCTAGATACCTAGGAGTTGAATGACTGAGTCATATGGCAGGAGTATGTTTAACTTTTTGAGAAACTGGAAAGTGGTTGCACCATTTTACATTTCCACCAGTAGCATATGAGAGTTCTGGTTGCTCCACATCTTGTCACCATTTGGGATAGTCAGTCTTTAATTTTAGCCATTCTAATGGGTATATTTGGTATCTCACTCTGGTTTTAATTTGCATTTCCCTAATAATTAATAATGCTGAGCATCTTTCACATGCTTATTGGCTATCTGTATATCATCTTCGTAAAGTACCTTTACAAATCTTGCCTATTTTTGTATTGATTTGTTCTTCTGTTATTGTTTTGAGAATTATTTATTCTGCATACAAATTTTTTATCAAATATGAGATATGCAAATGTTTTCCCCTACTCTGTAGCTTGTCATTTTCTTAACATTGTCTTTCAAAGAGCAGAAGTTCTTAATTTTGATGAAGTTCAATTTATCAATTTTTTTAAACAGATTGAGCTTTTGATGTTACATCTAAGAACTCTTTGTATAACCTAAGGATACAAAAATATTCTCCTATGTTTTCTTCCAGAAGTTTTATAGTTTCATGTTTTACTTTTAGGTCTGTGATCTGATTGAGTTAATTTTTGTATATGGAGTAAGGCATGGATTGAAGTTCATTATTTCTGCATATGGATATCCTCTTGTTCCAGCATCATTTGTTGAAAAGGATATCTTTTCTCCATTCGCTTGCTTTTCCATGTTTGTCAAAAATCAATTGACAGGGGCTGGCTCAGTGGCATAGTGGTTAAGTTTGCACGCTCTGCTTCAGTGACCCTGAGTTTGCAGGTTCGGATCCCAGGCACAGACCTAGTACCGCTCATCAAGCCACACTATGGCAGCATCCCACATAAAATAGAGGAAGATTGGCACAGATGTTAGCTCAGCGGCAGTCTTCCTCAAGCAAAAAGAGGAACATTGGCAACAGATGTTAGCTCAAGGCCAGTCTTCCTCACACACACACACACAAACACACAAAAAATCAATTGACCATGTATGTGTGGATCTATTTCTGATCCCACTCTCTATTCTGTTCCGTTGATCTATTTGTCTATTTTTATACCAATACCACACTGTCTTCTTTACTGTATCTTTATAATAAGGCTTGAAATCAGATGGTGTAAGCCTTTCAACTACGTTCCTCTTTTTCAAAGTTGTTTTCCTGTTCTAGGTCTCTTGCATTTCCCTATAAGTTTCAGAATATATATAATGAGCTATGTATAGTTTTTATTATAGAACTAAAGTTGAATCATTCTCAAGAAATCATTTAGGTATTCTTTAGTCTCAGAATTAAAACAAAATAATACAAAACAAAAACTTATGGTTACACACAATATTAGCTTTAACTAGATAAATGATTTCAATATTTTTTGCCAGGTAAGCACTCAGCACAGAATTCTGATTGCCTTTTTATATCCGTTAAGGTTCTTTGGTTAGAGGCAACAGAAAGGAAAATAGGATTTATTGGAAAAATGCTGGGGTAGCTCATAGAAGTGAAGAGTGAGCTGGGCGCTAGGAAGTAAGGCAGCTCTGAGAACCTTAGAGATGGGACCTGAGGACTTGGTGTCCTCGTCAGTCTTTTTCCTAGGCTGTTTCATTTGGTGGAGCCTCTGGTCTGCAAGAAGAAAAGGAACTTTCCCCACCCACTCCACTTAGGAAAATTCTGGAAAAGAGTCTGGTCAGCCCAGCCTGGGTCACCTTCATCACTACATTAATCAGTACTAATCTAATCACTACTGGAAAATAATTACTAATTACTGATTAATCACTACTGCTAATAAAGGAGATAGGGAATTCTAATTGGTTGGCTCTGGAGTTTAGGTATTATGATAAGCACTTTTCTCAAAGGAAGGGGATGCTGTTACCAGAAGTAAGGAAAGTAGTTGCTGAGTTCATGACACAATGGATGCCCGCTACCACGTAGTACACATTGCTAAGAGAACTAGTCGATGACCTGAAAGTAATAGATTACAGTCGATGGGCTTTCTTAAAATTCTCTTGATACATATTACCATATAAACCGTTGCTCCTACAAAGGTAATTTATTCTCTTTAGGTCCCATGGCATATTATATATAACAGGTAAGAAATACCAGTTTTTATACTTAAAAGTTGCTAAGAGAGTAGATCTTAAATGTTCTCACCAAAAAAAGGTAACTATATGAAGTGATGGGTGTGTTAACTAACCTTATTGTGGTGATCATTTCACCATATATACATATATCAAAGCATCATGTTGTATACCTTAAGCTTACACAGTATTATGTATTAATTATAGCTCAGTAAAGCTGGGAAAAATAAAATGAAATTACTGACAACTGTTTAAAAAAATAGCAATTTTTAGACTTAGGACCAAGATGGCAGCATGAGTAGTCTTCTTTGTCTCTCCCCCTTCGAATCTACAACTAACTGGACATTCATCGCTTAACAAAGGATATCCATATAGCATCTCAGGACGCCTGAGAGACCCGTGCTGCTATACATCGGAAGGTGGACGGACTTCGCCCCGGGAGGAGGTGGAGATAGGTGAAAACTCTCCAACCCCTAAACAGCCTAGTACCTGCAAGCGGCTTTCTTCCAGCAGACGCCCCCAGAACATCGCCACACACCAAGGGCAGGAGGGTGTGCACACCAGAGGAGCGACGGTGGAAACAGGTGACCACAGCCCTACCTAAGCCCCCCGCGGTTAGACCTAAGCCCAGGGGGAAACTCCAGAGTTCCACACCGGAGGCAGCAGGGAAAACCTCTACTCGCCATGAGTGGAGAGGCCCCTCCCAGCATCCAGAACGCTGGGAGGCTCCCGGAGAGAATCCCAAAGTGGGCAGCAGCCCGCCAGCTGCCACCGCCGGTCTCACAGACTGTGGCTGTCACCTGGTCGGGGCACGGGGCTACCGGAGATCTCCTAGGAGAGGACTGGGGCTGGGTGGAGTTCCAGCGGCCGGCTCCGCGGCCCAGCGGAAAACCCCAGGCTTCCGTCCTGGCAGCAGGCAAAGCCTCTACTTGCCGTTAGCTGAGAGGCCCCGCCCAGCATCCAGAACACCGGGAGGCTCCCGAAGAGAATCCCAAATGGGGCGGCAGCCCACCAGCTGCCACTGTCAGTCCCACAGACTGCAGCTGTCACCCGGTCGGGGCACAGGACTACCGGAGATCTCCTGGGAGAGGACTGGGGCTGGGTGGAGTTCCAGCAGCCAGCTCCATGGCCCAGGGGGGAACTCCAGGATCCCGTTTTGGCAGCAGGCAAAGCTTCTACTTGCCGTTAGCTGAGAGGCTCCGCCCAGCATCCAGAACACTGGGAGGCTCCCGAAGAGAATCCCGAACGGGGCAGCAGCCCGCCAGCTGCCGCTGCTGATCTCATGGACTGCAGCTGTCACCCGGTCGGGGCACAGGACTACCGGAGATCTCTTGGGAGAGGACTGGGGCTGGGTGGAGTTCCAGTGGCTGGCTCCGTGGCCCACGGGGAAACTCTGGGGTCCTGATCTGGCAGCAGGGAAAGCCTCTACAGGCCATTAGTAGAGAGGGCTCCGCCCAGCGTTCAGAACGCCGGGAGGGTCCTGAAGAGGAGAATCCCAGGCAGGGCAGCAGCCAGCCAGCCACCACTGAACTCATGGTTTCCGGCTGTCCCCCAGACAGGGCAAGGGGCTCCCCGAGATCCTGGGGGAGAGGACGGGGGCTGGGTGGAGTTCCAGCGGCCCGGCTCCGTGGCCCAGGGGGAAACTCTACAGTCTCACAGCAGCCTCAGCGAAAGCCTCTGCACAGCACTAGTAGAGAGACCCCACCCAGCAACCACAAGGCTGGAAGACCCTGGGACAAAAGTAGCATAGCTAGGTGAGCTAACCACAGATGTAGAAGATGCCCATACCTCCTCTGTGACCTATAGTGGACAAGTGAGATTTTGTGGGCGCCAACAGTGACAGAGCTGCAAATATAGGTGATCCTGCCCCTGGCTGCTGGGAAAGCCCATAATACCACTGCAGACCCCACGGAGGGAGCATGTCTAGGTGGTCTGCAACAGTAGGCACCAGCAGCCTGAAGCCCCCTTGTGACTGCCCCCACAGCTGAAGAGGGACCCCACAGGACCACTGTGACTACGAGGAGGGGCCCAGGCCCAGTTAGCAACAGCTGATAGGGTTCCTTGTTGGTGCAGTATAAACAGCTGTTCCCCCACCACATCAGTAGAAACAAGTGGAAGCAGTAACTAAACTCTATCTCTATGCAGAGGCACAAATCTACACCATCAAGCAATATGAAAAAAATATATTAAATCTCCAGAACAATATCCAGAAAACAATCCCAAAGACAATGAAGTATATAACCTAAATGACGACTTCAAAACAGCCATCATTAAAAAACTCAATGAGTTAAAAGAGAATTCAGAAAGACAACTCAACGAGTTCAGGAGCTATGTCACAAAAGAGTTTGATACTATAAAGAAGAACCAAACAGAAATACTGGAAATGAAGAACACAATAGAGGAGATTAAGAAAAATCTAGACACACTGAACAGTAGGGCCGATAATATGGAGGACAGAATTAGCAATTTGGAAGATAGGAATATAGAAATGCTGCAGGCAGAGGAGGAGAGACAGCTAAGACTAAAAAGAAATGAAGAAACTCTCCGAGAATTATCTGACTCAATTAGGAGATGCAACATAAGGATTATTAGGTATACCAGAGGGAGAAGAGAAGGAGAAGGGGGCAGAAAGCCTGTTCAAAGAAATAATGGCTGAGAACTTCCCAAACCTGGGGAGAGAGATGGAACTTCATCTGACAGAAGCCAACAGATCTCCAAACTTTATCACTGCAAGAAGACCAACCCCAAGGCATATAGTAGTGAAGCTAGCAAAAGTCAACGACAAGGAGAAAATACTAAGGGCAGCCAGGCAGAAGAAAATAAGCTACAAAGGAACCCCCATAAGGCTAGCAGCAGATTTCTCAGCAGAAACTTTACAGGCTAGAAGAGAGTGGAATGATATATTCAAAACTCTGAAGGACAAAAACCTGCAGCCAAGAATACTCTACCCAGCGAAAATATCCTTCAAATACGATGGAGAAATAAAAACTTTCCCAGATAAACAAAAATTAAGGGAGTTCATTGCCACAAAACCTCCTCTTCAAGAAATGCTCAGGAAAACCCTCATAACTGAAAAATCAAAAAAAGGAAAGGGGCTACAAAACCAAGAGAAAAGGAGATAAGTAGAAGGACAATAATAGAAAGTAGCAGCTCTCCATCAGAACAGGTTAGCAAAAGTTAAATAAAACATTAAAGATAAAAGGAAGGGAAACACCAAGAATAAATATAACCCTGTCATTTTAACCACAAACTCACAACACAAGAAAGAAGGGAAAAAAAAAATCTGACAATAACAACCTAGAAGGGGAAGAGAAAAGGGATAGAAGGTTTTAATTTAAGGAAATAAGAGGCTATCAGAAAATGGAGTATCTCATCTATGAGATGTTCTATACTAACCATATGGTAACCACTAAACAAATAACAAGAATAAAGACACAAATTACAAATAAGAAGACACCCAATACAGAAATTTACATACCTGAATTAGTAATCCAAAAACCATGCGATAAGAAACAAAGGAAATGCAAGAGAACCGGAAAACATGAGATAAAATGGCAGCAGTAGGCCCCCACATTTCAATAATCACTCTAAATGTAAATGGATTGAACTCTCCAATCAAAAGACACAGAGTGGCAGGATGGATAAAAGAACAAGAACCAACAATATGCTGCCTCCAGGAAACACACCTCAGCCCCAAAGACAAACACAGACTCAGAGTGAAAGGATGGAAGACAATACTCCAAGCTAATAATGAACAAAAGAAAGCAGGTGTCGCTATACTAATATCAGACAAAGTAGACCAAAACAAAACAGATAAAGAAAGACAAAGAGGGACAATACATAATGATAAAAGGGACACTCCACCAAGATGATATAACACTTATAAATATATACGCACCCAACACAGGAGCACCAAAATTTGTAAAGCAACTCTTAACAGAACTAAAAGGAGACATCAACAACCATACAATAATAGTAGGGGACCTTAACACCCCATTAACACCAATGGATAGATCATCCAGACAGAAAATCAACAAGGAAATTATAGAATTAAATGAAAAATTAGACCAGTTGGACTTAATAGATATATAGAGAACACTTCATCCAAAAACAGCAGGTTACACATTCTTCTCAAGTGCGCTTGGAACATTCTCAAGGATAGACCATATCTTGGGAAACAAAGCAAGCATCAATAAATACAAGAGAGTTGAAATAATATCAAGCATCTTTTCTGATCATAATGCTATGAAACTAGAAATCAACTACAAGAATAAAGCAGGGAAAGGTGCAAAAATGTGGAGACTAAACAACATGCTACTGAACAAACAATGGATTATTGAAGAAATCAAATATTATCTGGAGACAAATGAAAATGAAAACACGCCATACCAACTCATTTGGGTTGCAGCAAAAGCAGTCCTAAGGGGGAAATTCATTGCAATACAGGCTCACCTCACTAAACAAGAAAAATCTCACATAAGCAACCTCAAACAACACCTAACAGAATTAGAAAAAGAAGAACAAACAAAGCCCAAAGTCAGTAGAAGGAGAGAAATAATAAAAATTAGAGCAGAAATAAACAATATTGAAACAAAAAAGACAGTAGAAAGGATCAACGCAACAAAGAGTTGGTTCTTCAAAAAAATTAACAAAATCGACAAACCCTTAGCCAGACTCACTAAGAAAAGAAGAGAGAAATCTCAAATAAATAAAATTAGGAATGAGAGAGGAGAAATCACAACAGATACCAAAGAAATACAAGGGATCATAAGAGAATACTATGAAAAACTATATGCCAACAAATTGAACAACCTAGAAGAAATGGACAAATTCCTAGACTCTTACAACCTCCCCAAACTGAATCAGGAAGAAATAGAGAATCTGAATAGACCAATCACAAGTAAAGAAATAGAAACAGTAATCAAAAACCTCCCCAAAAATAAGAGTCCAGGACCAGACAGCTTCTCTGGAGAATTCTACCAAACATTCAAAGAAGATTTAATACCTATCCTTCTCAAACTATTCCAGAAAATTGAGGAAGATGGAGCACTCCCTAACACATTCTATGAAGCCAACATCACTCTGATCCCCAAACCTGACAAGGACAACACAAAGAAGGAAAACTATAGGCCGATATCACTGATGAACATAGATGCAAAAATCCTCAACAAAATTCTGGCACACTGAATACAGCAATACCTCAAAAAGATTATACACCATGATCAAGTGGGATTTATACCAGGGACACAGGGATGGTTCAACATCCGCAAGTCAATCAACGTGATACACTACATTAACAAAATGAGAAACAAAAACCACATGATCATCTCAATAGATGCAGAGAAAGCATTCGACAAGATCCAACATCCATTTATGATAAAAACCCTCAATAAAATGGGTACAGAAGGAAAGTACCTCAACATAATAAAAGCCATATATGACAAACCCACAGCCAACATCATACTCAACAGACAAAAACTGAAACCCATCCCTCTCAGAACAGGAACAAGACAAGGGTGCCCACTTTCACCACTCCTATTCAACATAGTACTGGAGGTGTTGGCCAGAGCAATTTGGCAGGAAAAAGAAATAAAAGGAATCCAAATAGGCAGTGAAGAAGTAAAACTCTTGCTGTTTGCAGACGACATGATCTTATATATAGAAAACCCCAAAGAATCCATAGGAAAACTATTAGAAACAATCAACAGCACAGCAAAGTTGCAGGGTATAAAATCAACATACATAAATCAGTAGCATTTCTATACACTAACAATAAACTAACAGAAAAAGAACTCAAGAACTCAATCCCATTAACAATCACAATGAAAAGAATAAAATACCTTGGGATAAATTTAACCAAGGAAGTGAAAGATTTATACAATGAAAACTACAAGACTTTCTTGAAAGAAATTGATGACGACATAAAGAGATGGAAAGACATTCCATGCACATGGATTGGAAGAATAAACATAGTTAAAATGTCCATACTACCTAAAGCAATCTACAGATTCAACGCTATCCCAATCAGAATCCCAATGACATTCTTTACAGAAATTGAACAAAGAATCCTAAAATTCATATGGGGCAACAAAAGACCGCGAATTGCTAAAGCAATCCTGAGTAAGAAAAACAAAGCCAGAGGCATCACAATCCCTGATTTCAAAACATACTACAAAGCTACAGTGATCAAAACAGCATGGTACTGGTACAAAAACAGGTGCACAGATCAATGGAACAGAATCGAGAGCCCAGAAATAAAACCACACATCTATGGACAGCTAATCTTTGACAAAGGAGCTGAGGGCCTACAATGGAGGAAAGAAAGTCTATTTAACAAATGGTGCTGGGAAAACTGGACAGCCACATGTAAAAGATTGAAAATTGACCATTCTTTTTCACCATTCACAAAAATAAACTCAAAATGGATCAAAGACCTAAAGATTAGGCCTGAAACAATAAGTCTTCTAGAAGAGAATATAGGCAGTACACTCTTAACATCAGTTTCAAAAGAATCTTTTCGGACACCATAACTCCTCAGATGAAGGAAACAATAAGAAGAATAAACAAATGGGACTTCATCAGACTAAAGAGCTTCTTCAAGGCAAGGGAAAACCGGATTGAAACAAAAAACAGCCCACTAATTGGGAAAAAATATTTACAAGCTACTTATCCAACAAAGGGTTAATCTCCATAATATATAAAGAACTCACACAGCTCAACAACAAAAAAACAAACAACCCGATCAAAAAATGGGCAGAGGACATGAACAGACATTTCTCCAAAGAAGATATAAGGATGGCCAATAGACACATTAAAAGATGCTCATCATCACTAATCATGAGGGAAATGCAAATCAAAACTACACTAAGATATCACCTTACACCCATTAGACTGGCAAAAATATCCAAAATCAAGAGTGACAAATGTTGGAGAGGTTGTGGAGAAAAAGGAACCCTCATACACTGTTGGTGGGAATGCAAACTGGTGCAGCCACTATGGAAAACAGTATGGAGATTTCTCAAAAAGTTAAAAATAGAAATACCTTATGACCCAGCCATCCCACTACTGGGTATCTATCCTAAGAACCTGAAATCAGCAATTCCAAGAGTCCCATGCACCCCTATGTTCATCGCAGCATTATTTACAATAGCCAAGACGTGGAACCAACCTAAGTTCCCAGCAACTGATGATTGGATAAAGAAGATATGGTATATATACACAATGGAATACTACTCAGCCATAAAAAAGGATAAAATCGTCCCATTCGCATCAACATGGATGGGCCTTGAGGGTATTATGTTAAGCAAAATAAGCCAGACAGAGAAAGACGAACTCTATATGACTCCACTCATAGGTGGAAGTTAACATATAGACAAGGAGAACTGATCGGTGGTTACCAGGGAAAGGGGGGTGGGGGGGGTACAAAGGGTGATGTGGTGTACCCACAACATGACTAACAATAATGTACAACTGAAATCTCACGAGGTTGTAATCTATCATAATCTTAATTAAGAAAAAAAGTAAAAAAAAATAGCAATTTTTACCACTTGGTTTTATATTTGTGAAATTATTGCTGATATTCTGTTCAAATGTTATATGGCAACCCATAATCTTCATTAATGTTTTTCTCTGCTTTCTATTTTAGGGTAACTGGAAATGTAAACAAGAATAAGTTGTTTGTTTCCTGATGGCTTTTAGTAGATACTGACACATTGTTTATGATGGCATCCGAGACTGAGAAGACCCATACTTTACTCCAGTCTTGTAGCACTGAATCTCTTATTTCCAGCCTTGGTCTGGGAATATTTTGTCTAGTAGCTGACAGACTTCTTCAGTTTTCTATAATTCAGCAAAATGACTGGGTTCGTGCCCTCTCAGATAATGCGGTACATTGTGTGATTGGCATGTGGTCGTGGGCAATAGTCATTGGAGTCAAGAAGAAGACTGACTTTGGAGAAATCGTTTTAGCTGGATTTTTAGCCTCTGTTATTGATGTCGACCACTTTCTTCTAGCTGGATCCCTATCTTTACAGGTGAGAAGCATATATGTTAAATTTTTACGGTCTTTCCCTTCATTTCTTTGGCACCATTTTATTGATCTTCACAGTGTCATTTTAGTTAGAGCTAGAGATTTGCCTTATTTTAAAATAAGAAAGCTCATTCATCCAACTTTTTCGAGCGGTTGGTATCTCCCTGAAGGTACATACAGATATGTTGCTAATCAAGTTATTTGGCATCACAAAGTGCATGGATGTGCACACGAGGACTCACTGATTGTATCTGAGGCATTACGTGCTGGCTTTACAAAGGATGTATTTAACCAAGTCTTGAAGGAAGGATTAGCCAACTGGTTTAGAGTAATAGGGGGTCATTCTCAAGGCTGTCCTAGTTTTTATATCAGTGTTCTTTCTTCAGGACTACACTTAAAGTTTCCCCTTATTCATATGTTTAACAGTTAATATGGAGCTCCCAAGCGCTCTGTAACAGTTGAGTAGTTTTAAGATGATTCCCATTCCTGGGGAATGATTTTAAAGGGTTCAGTCCCTGAGTCCCTCTTGGGAGCAAAGGTGCACATTTCAGTGGGCTGATGAGGACACAGTCCTTGGTGGAGAAATTGAAGAATTTCATTAAGGCTTCAGGGGTTAGCTATACATTAACCTATTAGCCTTGCAAATGAACTATACTAAAAGTGGCAGTTAAGATCATATTTTCTAAGTGTAGTCAACAGATTTGCCTATTTTTTATGTGTTTATGATCTGTAAACATTTCAGGAAAGAAATACAAACTCATAGAGCAAGGACTTTATCTGCGTGGTTCACCACCGGCCTAGAGCAGTGCCTGGCTCACCTTGTAGGTGTTCAGTCAATATTTGTTGAAAAAAATGAGAAATGATCATTTCTTCTTCCTGTTGTGTGTCAAGTACTGTAACAGGTATTTCTCAGAGGTTGTCTCACTTAATTAGAAACTTATCAGTCAGGAATCAGTAATTTCTGATTAAAGACAAATTTTAGCTTTATTGCTGTAAGTGGACACAGCACAACATTGCTGTTTAAGATTGGAATCAGAAGACCTGAGTTTGAATCCTAGTTGTGAGGTGTTAGAAGAGCACTTTTCTGCTTTCAGTCAGTTTTCTCATTTATAAAATGTGGATCATAGCGTAACTTACCTCATAGGGTTGTTGTGAGGAGTAAATGAGCATGTTATGTGACATACCCTGGCAAATAGTTAATAATAAGTGTTAGTAAAGATTGGGCTAACCTGTGAAGTATTATGAAAAGTGTGGTTCAAAAATGCATTCATCTAGAGTTTAACTATACTGTTGTAGTTTTTAAAAACATAGAGGCTGTCTACTGTATTTATTCTTTGATTCATTTAGAAGCAGTAGTGTTAAGAATATGAGCCACTGGGCGCTGGCCCAGTAGTGTAGTGGTTAGGTTTGTGCACTCCACTTCAGCAGCCTGGCATTCACCAGTTTGGAACCTGGGCGTGGACCCACACACTGCGCATCAAGTCATGCTGTGGCAGCATCCTACATAGAAGAACTAGAAGGACTTACAACTAGGATACACAACTATGTACTGGGGCTTTGGGGAAAAAAAAAAGAGGAAGATTGGCAACAGATGTTAGCTCAGGGCCAATATTCCCCACAAAAAAAAAAAAAAAGAAAGAATATGAGCCACAGAGTCAGACAGAGCCAGTATCAAATCCAAGCTCTGCCACTTAATAACTGCATGACATGGGGAGAGTTACTTAGTCTGCTTAAGTCTCGGTTTCCTCCTCTCTAAAATAATCCCCACCTCAAGACTGTTATAAGGATTGAATGAGGTAGTGCACATAAAGTATAGTGTAGTGCTGGCATTGATCCTTACTTTTGAATGAAATCCTAAACTTTCTTCACTTTCATTATAAGACTGTATGTGATCATCAGTATCAGTAATAAATATCAAAACTGAGTATTCATGATACTTATTTTTAAGTATCTATTTTGACTTCTATTTTTTAAATGATTTATTTTTACTTCAATAATTTTGATACTGTCCTTTTCTTCTTTCATTATTCATTATTTTTCTATGAGTGAAAAATCTGCATTGGTATTTTAGAAATTAGCCTGAGCAACAGAAATTTCTTTCTTCTTCTTTAGCATCTATTAATATAAATAGACTTCACGTGTAAGTGTGAAGAGTCAGTGTTCCTCCAGATGTAGCCAGAGCATAACTGCTAATCATCTCAACATCAAGCTAGTGCTTTCTTCCAAGTGTGGATGACCGTAGGCCCCCTCATCCCACTCTGCTATCAGGAGCATGATATATTGTGGGTATAGAACTTAAAAACAAAAGTGGGGACAGAAATGGAATAGTACAACAGAAATGTTATGTGCGCTGAGAAAGTAGAAATGAAACAACTAAAAATGTGGAGGAGAAGGGAGAGGGAAGAGGAATGTAGAATAAACCCTTTGCTCGATGTGCAGTCAATAGGTGGGAGTTAAAGAACACTGGTTTAAGGAGTGGATTTACAAGATTCCCAGTTTCAAGGTGGTCGATTTGACAGTGTGGCAAGGTACAGTGTCTCTGATGGATGAATTTTTTTTTTTAATGTGGTAGGAAGGTGATGTCCTCTACATTTTTTCTTTACTGCTTCTTTTCCCGTTTACCACCTCATCTCTGAAGGTACGGTACCTCTCCCTTCCTTTTCACCATCTTCTCCCGCAGAACCAATGGCTTCTAAAGCTTTGTATTATTCCCACTTAAAGTCCTTTCTCTGTGGTCAGTGGTCTGATCGACCATGACCCTTGCCAGTGTTTCCACATTAGGTTGGACTTTCTTCCCAGTGGTAACTGTAGGTCCATCTTAGGTTTCCCCTCCTCTCTCTTCAATGCAATTTTTCCTGGCTTGTGGTGGGTTCGTGAGAGAGCTCACTGATTTAGTGTTGATTTCATCACTCGAGTATCTGAAGTTTGAGCATTCTCTGAATTCTGTCTGTACTGAATGGGGTTTGGTAATAGTTTTATTTGTCCTTGTTCTGTAATGTTTTGGAGGCCATGTGGGGAAATTTGGATTTAGGCAATCTATCCTCAGCTTTCTTTTTATTAGGAATTATCTAGTTGCAAATTAGCCTTTAAAAAATGAGAGAATAAAAGCTTACTCATGGATCATTCAGGGGTTAAGCCTGAAATTTTCATTCGTTCAGATATTGATTACGTTTTTTTGCAGTGATTTAGAAATTTTATTGAAGTTTATTTAATTCAGCTTTAGAATACTTATTTAAGGTAACATAATCTTTCTAAATGTTGTAAATAAATTCTGAAAGTATTCAAGGCTAATATAAAATGGTTATAACAAAAACATTCCCCTTTTGTGCCTTTATTAATTGAAGAATATTTTATTCCATTGTGAGATTTTTCTCAATCTTCTTAGAGGCCCCAGATAATTCTTTGAAACTCCAAATTTACCCAAATCATACATTTAGGATATAGATTACGTTTGTATTGTGACTTTTCTAAGCAAATAATAGGAAACAAAAAAATTAATCACCATGTTCTTGAGATCCTGATATTATTTTTAATGCAAAGGATGTTGTGCTCACACTTTTATCTTCTTTGCCTTATACAGAATGGATTTAATGCATTCTACTCCTTTCCCCCTCAGGCTGCTCTGACTCTTCCCAGAAGACCTTTCCTTCACTGTTCTACTGTGATACCCGTTGTGGTTCTGACCCTGAAGTTTACTGTGCACTTTTTCAAGCTCAAAGACTTGTGGTCCTTTCTTCCCTGGATGTTATTTATATCCTGGACCTCACACCATATCCGAGATGGAATTCGTCACGGCTTGTGGATATGCCCATTTGGAAAAACTTCTCCTTTGCCATTCTGGCTTTATGTAATAATTACATCATCTTTACCTCACATCTGTTCATTCGTTATGTATTTAACAGGGACCAGACGAGCGATGTCTTCAAAACACGGAATTCATATTGATGTCTGAGGTAGCCCTATGGCAGTCTTAGAGAAGCAACTGATTCAGACATCGATGACTAAGGGTAGCCAACATTAACGTGAATTTTTAAAAACATATTAGCTATTTATATTAATGATTATAATTCCTGAATCCTCTTGCTTAGGAGGCATGTACAATTTTTAGAAATTTTATATATTTTTTGTAATTCTATTTCTCTCTTCTATAATACTCTAGTGCAATATTAGAGTTTCATTTATTCCATGATATATTTTTATTGTTTCTTCTGTTGGTCTGGCTTTACTAACAGCTCTATTAGATTAACATCCATTAAGTTTTCTGGGAGTAAACCTTTAAGGTAGTACATTTCCTGATGAAAAACTGCTCACATTTTAGGGGGACTAATTTGTGGAAAGTTAGCATTATATTTGGATCCACATTTTCCTGAGATACTGAAACAGTGAAATGGCCAAAATAAATGAGGTCATGAATAAGATGTATAGTGAACACGAACATTTCTTGATTTCATGTAAGTTGATCCTGACTGAAGTTTAATTTGCCAAGTGCCTTAGTGAGTTGTGGTTACTAGCAGAATCTGCTTTGTTACACTTGTGAGAAATCACTATAATATTCATAAAAGACAGTAACTAACATTATGTCTGGTTATTGTTTCAGAAATCAGTTTAGGAAATAATTACTGTAATATGTTGGCTATAGTAACATCTTACTCAAGTATTATTTTTTGAGTATCTTTGCCCAAAATTGAATGTTAGGGTTTTAACTGTTTTGAAAAACATAACTATATTTAACAAAATACTTGTTAAAAATTAACGTGAACAAAATATTGATACTTGGCTCATAAACATAGAATTTGAATTCACACAAAAAAGGACGTACCAGTAACGTCATTTCAAATGTAAATTCCTGAATGTGCGATTAAAATTGTTTTAGTTGTTATCGATTTGTTTACACACTATTCTAAAGTATTATACCAGTTAAATAATTTTTTAAAAATCTGCCTGATAAAAAACATATTTTTTTCAAAATAAAGTAATTTTAGGAAATTTGCTTTTTCCTTTGTTTTTTCAGATTGATCTTCTGTTAAAAGTGATTAACCTTTATTAGAGAAGGAAAATTTAGTCACTGTGAATTTTGCATTTGCACAGGTTAATGTTACTTTGATATAAAGGTCAATGCCCCAAAGGCATCTGCTTTTTTTGGTAGGATGTGTGTTATCTGCTGTCTTCAGATTGTCTTACATATTTGATTTGTAATGCTGGTGGTTGTGTGCCCTATTCTCTGAGAAATGATGAAGCAATGGCTTATCCACAGCAGATTTTTCTTACTTATTAAGTTAAACAGAGTTCTGTAAATTGTTATAAAAGTTCAGGCTCTAATTTGGTTTAGTTTCTCTTTTTGTTGTTAACCAATTGGTCTCATTCCATTTTATTTTATAATCTGCTAGATCTTATAATCTGTTAGTATCTTTCTAGAGCAATTATTGTGTAAATTTGGTTGTTTTAATAGTAAATATTATATAAGTGGGTAAATTTGATTAAGGTAGGGATTTTTAAAAAGCATATGATTTCAGAAATCTATGGAAATAAAGCATATATCTTGTGTAACTTTGAGTAAATTATAAAACACTCCTTTTTTCTTTCTCCACATTAAACAAAAGAATATCATTAGACTATAAGGCCTTATTTAAGAATGTCACATTGGCATTTTGGGGGTTGTCCTAACTTTCTTTATTAGATTGGGAATCCACTTTGACCATGACTCCTTGCTTAAACAATAACTGCAAATTTTAAGTGTGGGTTTATCTTTGTTCCTACCTCTACCATCAAAAATGTTCCTTGTCCTCTAAATGGTCTTTGAAAGCTGTGGTTATAACCTCTAGAAATATAGCAGCCAACTTCCCATGCTACCATTTCGTTCCTGCTCCTAGTGAGAGAGTTTGTGTCAATACAACATTATGTTGAAAGTTGGATTGTATCTTGTTTGCATGTGTGTGTTTTTTCCATCCTCTAGGTGTTCCCTATTCCCTTAGTGGTTTCTCTCTTGGCTGTTTCACTGATATGACCTCCCCATCCACTGTTTTCTTGAGCCATGTTAGTTATGCTGGCTACTCAAAGAGAACTTCCACCCCTGAACTATTTTCTACTCATCCCCAAGCCTAGTTTTCTTTAGTGGTGAGCTAAGACCCTGTTTCATACGGATTAAAACTCCCATTTTTCCTCATGTTCTTTCTTGAGTCAGCCAGCCCCACCCCACACCCCCAACACCCACCCAATTGGGCAGATGCTCCCTGGCTCCTTTTTCTTTGGAAGTTGAAACAATTACTTAGTTTTTCACCTTTTCCCAACTGAATGGAGGAGGAATAGGGGCTCTTCTGGTTCTTGCTCACCACTGTCATAGCTAAACCTTTTATCCATCATAGTTCTCAGTTTTCTTCATTTGCTATCTCATTCTATTGCTCGCTCCCAATCCTCAGCCTCACATATTACTGTCTAAGACTTCTTTGACGGTATGAGCACTTGGATCCCTTCTTCCCTTTTATCCCTTTGATTTTGTCCTCAGTCATCTGATGGGCTCCAATAGTCCCCACTTCTTGTATACCACTGACTCTCATCACCACATTACATCAGCCATCCGCCAGTACCACAGCCCTCGGTACCTCCTTTTTAGGTGACATTGCACATCTCTGAGATCTCAAACTTTGTTTCCTTTTTCTAGACCAGTGGTTCTCAAACTCTAGCATACATCAGAATCACCTGTACGGCTTGTTAAAACAGGGATTGCCTGACACCCACTCCCAGAGTTTTAACTTGGTAGGTCCCGAGAATTTTCCAACAAGTTCCCAATTGATATTGGTGCTATTGTTCAGGAACCATACTTTAAGAAGCCCTGCTCTGGACCCATCCCGTTTCTTTAACTTCATTTTTCTCCCCTCCCTTCTCTTCATTGAGCCAACTCTTTGCCTTATCGATCTCTTTCATTGTTCTTAAACTTCCTTTGTAATCAGGTCCATCAGCCTTCTGCTAGGGACATTAACTGTTCTTGCCCTACCTACCGTGGTGCTGTAGGTTATTGTTTCAACTATTTCAACACCCTACTACCCCAGACTTCCTCGTGAACTAATCCAATTAGCCAACCCTGAATAATCCGCTTAGTCCACTTTCCCTGTTCTACTTTAGACCACATGTCTCTAAAGTAGTTATGGAACCAGGCTTGCTTGGCCTACTACCATTCATACTGTCTGACTTCAGCTGGGTACTTAATAACACTCTGCTCACTACTGAGCAATTTTTTCCCAAATATTGTACCAGACAAGACAAGCCTCAGACTCTCTGCCCACATTAGGTCTATCCCCAAGCCAGGAGGCTCACAGCATTCCATTGATCTGAGCAACTCCTATTAATAATTGATCTCCACAGTTACTTTGCACTTTGCATAAATCCAAGGCATTGCCACATGCGTCCCCTTGGCATTTCTTTACTTCCCAGGAATAATGATAATAATTAAAGGGTTCCTGAAGCATTTTACCCTTTTGACTGACCTTGCAAGGAGTTATTTGGCTTACATACCCGCCAGCACTGATTAATGTTGCTTCACGTCTGGGAAGCATTCCAATCCCATCAACCCCATAATTTTCTGAACAGGAAAGGAATGTCAGACAAGAGCTCTGACCCCTCCTCCACTCTGACCCTCCTCAGACATCTGCGTGGACTCTTAAGGAAAGCTCCCATCAGAATTCCCACACCATCCCTCAGTCAACAGTCACCTGACTTCATTTGAGTGTCGCCCAGGTTTCGAGGTCAGCAATATTGATACCATGCACGTAAAGTGGAAGGCAGAGAGAAAATGTTCCCTAAATATCTGGGTGACGCTAAATAAAGTATAAAATGTGGGATAGTGGTCACATAACAGACCGCATGCAAGTGTTCCATGTCTAAATGATGGTGATCATACCTCACCACCCTCGGTTATTTCACACAATCACAGGGAGTGGCTGAAGCTTTTTAAAAGCATTCTTGAGAGACCAGCCATAAGGAACACTGTATGCTGCCGAGGCCCTGCTCTTCTTGGAAAGTCATGTGTAAATACTCCACTTCCTTCTTCCTGCACCTCCTTGGCTTTTTGCCCAGTCTATAACAATAGCCTCTCAGTTTTAGGCCTGATTCCCCAGCCAGCAGAGACTCAGGTGTTTCTCTTGAGTCTCAACTGCTTGGCACAGGGCTGCTTGGTTAATCCGACCTCATAAAGGGTGGCATGGGCCCCAGGCCAATCCTGGAAAGGGCTCTGCCACTCCTAGTGTGTGAGCCGCACAGCAAATCACTCTGCAGGCCCTCTGCTCCCATCTCGACGAGTCAAGCCAAGTGATATGGGATTAAAATAAACCTCAAGGGATCTTTAAAAGGGTAAAAATACTACAAAAAAGTGAGAAGAAAGAATGGAAGAGAGATGGGAAGCCTGCCTCCTTGGCCTGCTTAGAGGTTCTAGGGTGTGTGTGTATGTATCCTGTATTACTCTTCTTTTGCAAGACAAATGTATTATCTTACAGTTTGTTGTCAGAAATCCGACACAGGTCTCATTGGGTTAAAATCAAGGCATCAGCAGGGCTGTATTCCATCTGAAGCTTCCAGGGGAGAATCTGTTTCCTTGCCTCTTTCAGTTTCTAGAAGCCACCTGCATTCCTTGGCTCCTGGCCCTCTTATTCCATCTTCAAAGCCAGCAATGGCAGGTCAGTTTCCTTTCCACGTTGCATCTTTCTGATCCTCCTTCCACACTCATGTCTCTCTCCAACTACAGCTGGGGAAGGTTCTTCAATTTAAGGACCCATGTGATTATATTGGGCCACGTGGATAATCCAAGCTAAGCTCCTCATCTCAAGTCATATTTGCAAAGCCTCTTTTGCAATGTAAGCTAACATATTCACAGGTTCCAGGCATTAGGATGTGGAGATCTTTGGAGGCCATTATTCTGCCTCCCCTTAGATATTTTTAGTGGTTGTTTTGTTGGTAGTGATTTTATTTTCTTTTTTGGCTGGGAAAAATTTGCCCTGAGCTAACATTTGTTGTCAATCTTCCTCTCTTTTTCCTCTTTTTTTTCTTTTTTCCTCCCCAAAGCCCTAGTACATAGTTATATATGCTGTAAGTCCTTCTAGCTCTTCTCTGTGAGCCGCTGCCACAGGATGGCTACTCATGGACGAGTGGTGTGGTTCTGTGACCAGAAACCCAACATGGGATGCCAAAGCCAAGCATGCTGAATTTTAATCACTAGGCCATCAGGGCTGGCTCTGTTGGTGGTGGTTTTGTTGGTTTAACATGAGCATTCCTGAGACCACTTTCTTGAATCCTGTGCACTGGACCAGGCTCTTGTCCTGGTGTCTTTGGACGAGTCACTCATCCTCTTTGAGCCAATGAGGAATAGGCTAGCTGCTTTCCAAGACTCCTCTCCTGCTGTAACTTTCTAGAGCCCACAGCTCCTTATCCTAGTGATGGTGGGGCTCCTCAAATTCTGGGGAAATGGCCTCCAACTTGCCTTGCCAGAGTTAAGTTTGTTCTCGGGATAAGAATGTCCTTTTCTTCCCTTGCTATTAACACTTATGGTTGTATTTCTCCTCTGTTTTCTCCATGTAGAACTATAGAATCTTTATACAAACCCTTTCTCTACTCTCCGTGAAAAAAAAAAAAAAGATTTAAATTCATAAAAGTCTTGGCCAGTTAAACATTCATAGTTCCTTTGGGTGAAAATGAATACAATACTTGCCGTGTTCTAATGGCGAAAAAGATGCAGACCCTTAAAAGAACTCCTAGGCTAGTTATGGAGAAACACAGGAGACGGGACATTTCAGTACAGCCTGGTAAGTGGTGCAAGAGAAAACACAGGGTTTCTGAAGTCCCACTGGCGAAGAAAGGGAAGTTCCCTGAGAAGTAAAAGAAAGGCCGGAGGGCTCCAGTGAGCGTGAGGGTGAGGTGATGGGAGAGGGTGGGAAGATCCCAGAAGGCAGAGGGAAGAGCATTTACAAAGGCCCTGCGTGACAGCTCATGGGTGAGATCGGAGGTAACTCAGCATTGCTAGAGCAGAGTGCTTGAGGTGGGAGAGTGGTGAGGGTTGAAGGCAGTAAACTGACCTTGACCCAGGCCTGGAAAACGTTGTCAGCCTGTTAAGGAGTTGGGAATTTGTCCAGAGGGCAATGTGGAAGCATTGAGAGGTTTAAGCCTGAGGTTGGTACCATCGGGTTTGAGTTTATTCCTGGAGTCTATAACTGGGAGCCAAATCCAAGAGCTCCTACATTCTAATTGATGTCATGTAGCCATGTGGCCTTCCCATCAAGAACTTTGAAGGTTAGAGGCACGGCAGCAATAAGAAGCCTCTCTACTCAGTGCCAGTGACCTCTAAATTTGGGCTACTTATAATCTAAGAACAAAATAGTCGAAATAGTATCTAAGCAAAATCACCCCTACCTTAAACAAACCAGGGATGTGGTCTCTCTCCCCTTGACTGTAGCCTTTTTGGATCAAGTCTGGCCTCTTTCCATGGAGCACTGGACAATCTACAGTCTTAGAATGGAACATGCTAGGGCTCTCCTTTGTGCACATGCTGTTCCCTCTATCTGGAAGGCTTTTCCTGCACAATTAAGCATCTGGGTAGCTCTTACTCTCCCTTCAAGACTCACCTCCAGTGTGTCCTGTCTGTAAGCCATTTTTATAAACCCTCTCAATCCAGCCTCTGAGGCAGAGCTGGGGCTCCCACTTCAGCGCAGTCTTCTGCATCCTTCTGTTTTGTGTTATCATGGTGTGATGTGGTGGCAAGGGCCAAATGCTTTTCCTGTCCTGTCCTTACTCAGCTACTTCACCCCTGACTCCGCCACAAGGCCAGGAGAGAAGCCTTGTAATTAGAACACGTTTGGACATTTACCATTTATTATCAGTTAATGTAGAATTAAGGCAAATGCTATTTTAGTATAGTAGCACCAGGATATTAGTTAACAAGAAACCAGTGCAAAGATATGTTAATGAAAGGGGTAGGCCTTTCTCATCTCACATGGAGTTCAAATGGAATTCATCTTGGGTGGAGTGCTGAACCAACCATAGCCCTGCATGATTTTTCTCTTTGCTGGGAGCAGTAACTGGGCAGAGGAGGAAAGGACAGGGATGCAATATCTGCAAGTCAGCACAAGGCCCTGGTGAGGATGGAGACTTGATTATTTCCATAGGGAGGTGCCAGGCTCTGGGGAAAGGAACACTGAACAGGCGAATGCTAAGGGGAGAAGCCTGCAGGCAGGGAGGCAGGAGTGGGGAGATACTGGAAAGGATGCTCACCTGAGGATGCCCTCTAAAGGCCCAGGGAGGAGTCCCTGGAGAGGTCCAGGTGATAAGGCCTTGCCCCGAGAAAGAAGAGCTCAAACAGTGTGTGTTCACTTTGAAGAAAAATATAAGGAATTATCAGGAAAATTGATAGATGAGGTACTCTAGAGGTTTCCAAATTTTCTTGGCTTACAGTTGGTGTTCTTAATATCTCGGTAGTTTCTTCACCATGCCACTAAGGCCAAAAGAAATACCATATAGTTTTTATTTAGTTAGAGTCAAACGACTTAATAGTAGTAGTCGTGTGGTGTCCAGCAGATGTCCCTATGTTTCCCTCCACGGTTTAGAATATTCCACAGCACCCATAAGAGTTCATTTCAGCACCCTGGGGTGCCTCGGCACATAGTTTGGGAACTGCATTACTAATTTTAATGCAATGGCAGCCTTCTTTTTGAGGACTTGGCTGCTAGGAAGCATCAATCCCAGACAAGACAAAGACCCAGCTGAAGACCTGTAAGCTGAAGGTCGACTCCAACAGACTTAAACAAAATGAAGTTTATTCAGGGTTTTAGGACGGAAGCCCAGGAACACAGGTTCAAGCAGCACAAAGGCCAAGAAGAAAAAAAAAAGAAAGGAATGTCTTTTAACAAATTCCAGGTGCAAGGTAGTCATGGGGTAAGGGTCAGTTGAAATAAGCCACTAAAATATAGGAATGTAGAAGACGACCCTGACGGGAATGAAGGTTCTGTCCCCATTATCTTATCTTCCTTGAGAACACTTGCAGGTGCATTTCAGGCATCTAATGAGTTCAAGAGTTCATCCTGAAGGAGGAATTTGTTCTTCTCTTCATGTCCACCCTGCTCCATTTTAGTGCCTTAACCTGAGAGACTCCATCTTTTTTCACTTCCACACTTTTACAGGAATTAATGCTGAATCTGTTGTTCTCCTTCTCTCCCCCACCAACATGGGCTCCTTGAGGGCAAAGACATTGTCTCCATCTCTTACTCTTTCCTTAGGGCTGTGTTCTGTGCAGGGAGGGGACTCAATACATTTTTGTTAAATGAATGAATGAATGATTATATCTATTTCCCCTTTCCCTATTTTCTTAAAAGATAAGAGCTGACATGTTCTAGACAGTCCTAACTCAGAATTCTTCCCTGAAGTATCTTAGAATTTCAGCCAAAAGAAGGAAAATATAATTATCCAGATTCAAAGCCTGCAGCAAAGACCTCACGAGAGCTTAAAATTTCTTTTGTTCTTCACCCTAAGGGAAATGTAAGGAGAAAGGTGATCTATGAGTATGAAAAGAAAGATGGACATTACTTTGATGTTTTATTATTTAATATTGTGGGGCCTTTTTCTTGATGCTTTTAACAAAAAGAATAGATAAATTATTGGGATGATTTGGGTACAGGCTAGCTCTGGGATAGAGGAATAAATTAATCAAACTTTTTCTTTTCTTTTTTTTTTTGAGGAAGATTAGCCCTGAGCTAACATCTGCCAATCCTCCTCTTTTTGCTGAGGAAGACTGGCCCTGAGCTAACCTCCATGCCCATCTTCCTCTACTTTATATGTAGGATGCCTACCACAGCATGGCTTGCCAAGCGGTGCCCTGGCTGCACCCGGGATCCAAACTGGCGAACCCCAGGCTGCCGAAGTGGAGTGTGCAAACTTAACCGCTGTACCACGGGGCCAGCCCCTAATCAACCTTTTTGAGGCAGACTGACAGCACTATTTCAAGTCCTCATTCTCTTCTAGAACTTTGCCATTCTCCATTGAGAGGTGAAGTCTATTTCCCCTCCCCTTCAACCTGAGTAGGACTTTGTGACTATCCCAACTAATGGAATGCAGTAGAAATGAACCTGCTTAAATGTCCGAGACAGGCCATGAAGGCAATGTAGCTTCCACCTCGCTTGCTTTCTCATTCATGGGATACTTGCCCTTGGAACCCAGCCACCATGCTGTGAGGAAGGCAAACTAGTCACAAGGAGAGGCCCACGTACAGAGCAACTGAAGTCCCCAGCTAACACCCAGCAGCAACTGCCGGATATGGGAATGAGTGAGCCGTCCAGATGATTCCAGCTCCCAGCCTTCAAACCACTCCAGGTGACACTGAGTGGAGAGGACGTGAGCCGTCCCCTGCTTAAGACGCAGATTCAGGAGCAAACTAAATGCTGTAGTTGTTTAAGTCACAAGTGCTGGCATATTTGTTATATAGCCTCAGTCACGGGAACACTTAAAACATTTTTTTTCCCTCTGTATTTGAACAATGCATACATAAGGTAGTGAGGAACACAGAACTCTAAATATATACTGCCTGGTTTCCAGTGGTAGCTCCAACACTTACAAGCTCTGTGACTTTAGGCAAATTCCTTAAACTCATGCCTCATTTCCTTATCTGTAAATAGGGGTTATAAGAATTCTTACTTCATAGGATTGTTCTGACCATTAAGCGACATTATGTGCAAAGCATTTGGAACAGTGCCTATTACAAAATAAGCTCTATATGTATTAGATATTATTGTGGTGGTGATGGTGGTTTTATAGTTGGTAATATTGGTGTGGTAGGCAGAATTCTAAGACCCCAGTGACTCTTGCCCCCTGATATCCAAGCCACTGTATGATCCCCTCGCCTTGAGTGCAGTGAAACCCATGATTTGCTTCCAGTCAATAGAACATGGCAAAGATGCAGGAATTTTGCAGATGTAATTAAAGTCCCTAAAGTTGACTTCAAGTGAATCGAAAGGGAAATTATCAGGTGAATTCTTTAAAAGAGTATCTAGAGCTCAGAGACTCTCTCTCCTGCTGGCCTTGAAGAAGCCAAGACACCATGAGTTCAACAACTGCCAGGAAATGAATGATGCCAACTACCCCGTGAGCTTGGAAAGGACTTCTAGCCTCCGATGAAAATGCAGCTCTGGCTGAGGTTGCAACTTCGGTTGTGAGATCCTGAGCAGAGGCCCCAGTTCAGTGTTACTCAACTCCTGACCCACGGAAATTGTGCGCTAACAAACAGATGTTGTTTTAAGCCACGATGTTTGTGCTAATTTGTTATTCAGCCGTAGAAAACTAATACAATTAGTAAAAATTCAAATCACAAAAAAGTATAGACAATGAAAAGAAAAGGAGATTTTTCGACCACCCTAGACCTTCACTTTCTCAGAGGCAGCCACTAATAAGAACTTGTGCTGCATCATTCCAGAAATCTTCTTTGCCTCTATAAACATCTACATGTGTCCGTGTGTTGCGTATGTGCATTTCATCTCTATATATATACACACATGGGTGTATATATTTATATATGTGGATATATCTCGAAACTAGGGCCAAGGGCAGTGAGTGAGTAGGTGTGTCTGATATATTAGAAATCTGTATCCTTTAGAAACCAGATAGAACATCCCCCAGCTGAGATGGCTTTTAGGAGAACCAGGCTAAGGCCCTTTTGGTGCTGCGGTTTCATGATTTACACTCTGTAATTAAATGTGTGATGGGGTTGGTCATCAATATGCCAAAGTAAACAGAGAGGAAAGAATGTCGGACTATATATTTTTCCACTGCTCTGCACCTTGTTTGTTTTTTTCACTTGCAGACCAGAGATCTTTCCTTACAACACATTATTATTATTATTACTTTTACTGTTGCATTGTAGTCCATTGGAGTATGCCATAATTTATTTTTCTGGTAACTTCTTGATGGATATGCAGGTTGTTTTTCTTAAAGATTTTATTTTTTCTTTTTCTCCCCAAAGCCCCCCGTCCATAGTTGTGTATTTTTAGTTGTGGGTCCTTTTAGTTGTTATGCAGGTTGTTTTTAATAATTTGCTATTAAAAATAATGCTGCAATGAGATTCTTATACTTACATCTTTGCATACATGTGTCTGTATCTTAGTGTAAATTCCGATAGTGAAACTCTTAAGTCAAAGGATATCTTCATTTTAAATGGATAGGTATTGCCAAATTAACCTCCTAAGTATTTGCACCAATTTACCCTCCTACTCACCCATGAGTGAATACTTGCTAACCCAGCGTCATATTGAACGCTTTGACCTTCACCAGCCTGGTAGGTGAAAAGTCCATCTGTGAACTACCTGTTCATACCCGTAGCCCATTTTCCTATTGAGTCATTCGCCTCTTATTGATAGTCAAGATCTCTTTATATAACAGCCGTTTGTTGCCTTACAAATGTCCGCTCCACCCACCCACACAACATTTTGCCATTTGTCTTTTTTTTTTTTCATTTTATTTTTTTCCTTTTCCTCCCCAAAGCCCCCCAGTACATAGTTGTATATTCTTCGTTGTGGGTCCTTCTAATTGTGGCATATGGGACGCTGCCTCAGCGTGGTTTGATGAGCAGTGCCATGTCCGCGCCCAGGATTCGAACCAACGAAACACTGGGCCGCCTGCACCGGAGCGCGGGAACTTAACCACTCGGCCAAGGGGCCAGCCCCTGCCATTTGTCTTTTCAGTTTTATTTTTCCATGATGGAATTTCACTTTTTTGTATAGTCAAATTTTTCATTCTTTTCTCTATAGCTTCGAAGACTTGTTTTACACATAGAAAGTTCTTCCCTCTCCAAAAGTTTAAAAAAACACAAAACTTCCATATTTCCTTTGGATACTTTTATATTTTAATCATTTACATTAAATATTTAATACATCTGGAATTTAAAGCTTCAACTTTATCTTTTTCCACATGGTTAACCAGTTGTTTCAAAAACATTCACTAAATAATCCACAGTTTTCCTTGATGTAAAATGCTAACTTTACTATGTATCCAATTCGCACAAGCAT
Organism: Equus przewalskii; assembly: GCF_037783145.1. Classification (NCBI taxonomy): domain Eukaryota; kingdom Metazoa; phylum Chordata; class Mammalia; order Perissodactyla; family Equidae; genus Equus; species Equus przewalskii. The sequence goes on from NC_091850.1 coordinate 23,045,941, forward strand.
TATATCTTCTGGATTTATGCATTGGTGTCTACAGTCTACTATAGCTATTTTAATTACAGTAGATTTACAACATATTTTGACATCCAGAGGGACTAGTCACTCCTCAAGGCTCTTCTTTTTCAGATTTTCCTCGGGGCATTCTTTTTGTGTTTCTTCGCTTGAGTTACTATTCTGCTCTATGATTCCCAATTTATTGATTAATCTTTGCCAAGTGACCTAACTTCTGTGCCTCAGCATCCTAATAAAACTCATAACAATGACATTAAAATGAATTTGGATTATTTACCTATCTGGAAAGCATGAATGCTAAAAAAGCAAACAGTTATGTTTAAGTCTAGAAAGGAAACTATTGTGTTAACCAGGAATAAGAAATTCAGTGCCAGGGAAATTCCCTACTTTGGCACTAGGTTCAAACTCTGTTTCCACTGATCAGTCTTGCATTCTTTCCTCTCTGTTTGCTTTGGCACACCTGATGCCCAACCCTATCACATGTTTAATTCAGAGTGTAAATCATGAAACCACAGCACCGAAAAGGACCTTAGCCTGGCTCTCCTAAAAGTTCTTAAATCCTGATTTGGGAAACAGATCTTCCGAGGAGGGAAGGGCCCTGCCATGTGCTCCGCAGAGCCATTTTAAAGCATGTGATTTGCTTTATATAATTAGAGTTGTCATGTGGGATGCCGGAAAAAATGTGGAAAGTGTTGGAGAAAAAGATGTAGGTAAATTTTTCAGCTTAACGGCCTGAATATGTATCAAAAGGCTTTCAAACAACTGTGCCCTTTAGTTTTGCAATTCTGCTTTTCAAAATTTATTCTAAAGAGTGAGCATAAAGGTTTAAATTATATAAGGGATTCACTGCAGAATTGTTTATAATAGTGAAAAAAACACTTTTAAATCTGAACTTTCAGAATTGAGAGGTTGGTTCACCAAAGTACAATACCTCTGTATTATAAAACACTAAACTTGGCAGCAGTTAGAAAGCATCTTTTAGAGCTGGTTCATTCCCAGACTGGGTGAACCGCCCCTGCTCTGGGTACCCTAAGCATTGCACTACCCTGTGCTGGCACTTACCCTTTCATTATTGTTGTGGCTGCTTAATTGTCTGACCTCCGGGCATCAGAGACTGTGTCCTCTTAGCTCACCATTCATCTAACACATCTTGCATATGGTAGATCCCTAATAAAGCTTGACTCAGTGAATGAATGACTAGATACGCACAGAAAGAAGACTGGAGGAATAGCCACCAAAGGGTAAGAAAGCTCATTGCTGGCTATTTAAATATTTCCTTCCTTATACTTTTTTTTTACACATTCCACATTTTCTACAGTGGACCCAATATAATTCTGTAATTAGAAGAGAAGATACTATCTTTAAAAATTGTAACTCAGAGCCTGCCGTAATGTATTTGGAGCCCAGTTTTGAATACGAGACCCCGTTTGGCTCTGCTTCAACAAATCCACCATCTACAAATCAGAACTCAAATATCACACAGTTTGCTAAAGGGTGATTACTCTCAGCATGGGAAGATTCATGGAAGGCATCCATTAAATTGTAGATTCTTCTAGAACATTTAAATGTCGACATCATTTTCAAAATAGTCCATCTACATACTAATTTTCAAGACAAATCTTTAAGGGAAGTTTACTGGCTTAATTTTATTAAGCTACTGTTTAGGAATAGTCTTCATTCCCCTAATCCAAATGGGTTGTTTTACCTAGAGAACTGATAACATCAAGTATTTTTGTGATAGCCTGAGGTTTACACTTTACTTCTCTTTAAAGCGAAAACAATTGGGTTTTTCCTAGGAGAGTGAAGAAAAGGTAAAAAAAACTTTTTTTAAAAGGTTGCATCCCTGTGTTCTTTTTGTTTTTAAGATCGGCCTCTGAGCTAACAACTGTTGCCGATCTTTTTTCCTTCTTCTCCTCTTCCTCCTTCCCTTCCCTCTCCTCCTCCTCCTTCTTCTTCTCCCCAAACCCTCCCAGTACATAGTTGTATACTGTAGTTGTCAGTGCCTCTGGTTGTGCCACGTGGGTGCCGCCTCAGCCTCACCTGATGAGCAGTGCCATGTCGGTGCCCAGGATCCGAACCGGTGAAATCCTGAGCCACCAAAGCAAGTCCAGGAACTTAACCACTCGGCCATGGGGCAGCCGCCATCCCCGTGTTCTTAGCCAGGACATTTCACAGTGGAAAACACAAAAGCATACATGGCTTTAATTGTCCTCAAACTGTTTATTTCATCCTATGGCCCTACCCTCCAACTATCCCCTGGTCCTGTAAGCACTCATTTCCCAGGCTCCTTGTCATTTGGTTCTGTAGAAGCCCCAAGTCCAGATAAAAATATTTAAATAATGAAAATTGCTCTGATCACACTCTTTGGAGGCTCTTTCCTAGTTAATTGTGGTCCATCTCTGCCTAATGAACACGCCAGCCACACACAGACACATGAACCCCATAATTATAGCTTGCAACATGAACTCTGCAGACAAAAATCCCATCATTCAGTTTACCCCTCGTCCCAATCAAAACTGACCTGCCCAGCATTCCTCTCATCCATGTCTTGTTATATAATGTCATGGCATAGAGTTTTCCAGTAGTTTATTGGTCACTGCTGGAAGATGTCAGGGTTTGCTGCTTAACCCGACGTTAACATAATGCCTTCCCCGAGGCCAGGATTCTAATGGCAGGGGTTTCATGCATGCAGGCTTTAATAATTTTGGCTCCACATATCATACCAACTGTCTTCAGGTAACCACCACCCAACCCACCATCTCATTCCAGTGCCCCCCAAGAAGGAGTAGGAAGGAGAGGGAACGTGCTCGTGCCCTGTGACAGCTCAAGGAAGGGCCCCTGTGCTTTCCAAGCCCTTGGATTCTGTCCCTATGCCTTCTTCCTGGTAGGGCCATGGTGACATTTCCTATCAGAAGAAACAGGCACACAGTGAAAGGGAAGCTGTCCTGTCAAACAGAGAAACAAATAAGAGAATAGCACATGAGTAAGCTCACAGGGTCTGCCTAACTCCAGGCTTCCTTGTCGGTGCCCTAATAGTTCTGCGTAAATTATGTCCTGTTGGATTGAAAAATCACTCCTATTAGCCAACAGTCACCCTCCAACTGATCCAAACAGAGGCTTTTTTCTACTGCAGAGAAGCCATCCTCAGGAAGGACTCAGGGTGGGAATTCAGGCGCAGCGGCAGGCTGGTGAATGTCTAGGCATGGGAGTTCTTTTGTAATTTTCGCTACTTCAGGCTATGACTTTTACGCAGCTTCCCACTCTTAAGTTCAGAGCATACTGCTGGTTCCAGAGAGGCTACTGTGGTTGTGGTGGGTGCACAAAATTTCACAGGCCTTGACGGTCACCTCTGCAGGTTCTCTGTGCTCTATTACTGAGACCTGTGGCAAAGTCCCCTTGCTTAGTGGCAGCGTCTGGAAGTGCTGCACTGTGTGACTGGGTCTTCTCATTCAGGAGGTCACCATCTTTGTCCTCTAATGATTTCACTTCCTATTTTATTATAACTCCAGTTCATGACAGTGAAATTGGAGACTGGTTAAGTACCACAACTTGATGGGGGCGGGGGGGGGGGGGACGATTCTGACCTCGAGCTCTTGACCTTTTAAAGTGGCACTGCCCATTGCAAATATAATGGAAGCTACACATGCAATTTAAAATTTTCTGAGCAGTCACATTAACAAAGTTAAAAAAAACAGATAAAATTAATTTTAGTAATATATCTTATCTAACTCAATATGTCCAGATATTATCACTTCAGCATGTGATCAACATGAAAATTATTAACAAGATAGTTTATATTTTTTGGTACTAAGTCTTTGAAATCTGGCATGCATTTTACAATGACAGCACGTCTGAATTTGGACTACTACATTTCAAATGCTCAGGGGCCACATGTGGACAAAAGGCTACCGCATGGGACAGTGCAGTGAGAGAGAAAGCATGATGTGGAGATCAGCCAGCCCAACTCCTTATTCACAGAAAAGCTAAGTACGTTTTCTAAGGTTATGCAACCAGTTAGGAGAAAAGGTACAGCCTAGAGGGAGTGGGAAGAGGCCCATCTACCTGTCTTACCCGTCTCAAATAAACTGACAGCTTCACTGGAAACAGTTTGGCTGCAAACCAAAGACCAGAGTGGGATCAAATTTTTCCATATCTTTCCACCAGATATTTTTTTTTATGACTTGTCACCCTTGTTCCCAGAAACGCCTAGTTTCAACAAGCTACTTAAACACTGATTCCTTTATGCAATGGAGGTATCCATCAGAATCACCTATGGAGCTTTTTAAAAATTCAAATTACTGGTCCCGTGCCCCCAATTCTGATGTATAGATCTGTGGAGAAATTCATGTAGACAGCTATTTTTTTTTAATAGTTCCCAAGTGATTCTGATGCACACCCCCAACTCACAATGACCTCACCAGCTGCCAGATTGTCTGGCCACCGACATCGTCTAACACTGCTCCCCATTCCGTGGTTTGACCACAAGTCTGCTCTTAAGAAAGAATCTGGTCTCAAGGAAAGAAACAGGAGAAACAGGTACCCCAGCACCTCCCAGGGCGGGGCTTCCTGGCTTATTTTTCCTCCGCGCGCTTTTTCTGCACCCAAGGACACCTTTGGCTTCATTTCCTGATCTCACTGCCTCACCTGCGGTGCTGTCCCAGCTGGTGGAGCAGGCGGGCATGCAGCAGACAGGACTCGCTCTCGCCCTCGCGGCTTTGGCTGCCTGTGTGGCTCTTCGCACCTCCGAAGGTGAGTGGGGGCGCCTGCTAACTAAGCCTCCGGTGGGAGGAGGGGGGGGGTGCCGCCCAAGATGGAGCTGGAAGGAGCTCCGTGCTGCCATCAATTTGGGGTAGGAATTTCAATCTCTTCAGGTAGGAATTTCCAGTTATCTACAAGAGAATGGCATAGGTTTAAATTCCGGATCTTCAAGAAGAAATTTCGGGAAGGAACCTCATGAGCAACAAGATTAGTAATTTACCACCTGGAGGATGAGATCTTTCACGTCAGTCAGTGCAACTTTGAGCTGCGTGTCCTTTTCTGAGGACAGTGTCTTAGAAAATCCCCAGGTAGAGGTTGGAGGAAAGACCCTGTTGTTCATCTGTCTCCCCCTGCCCCTAACCTGCTAACCTGTCTGGGTACGAGTGTGCACATTCCTGGAAGAGAGACTCGCTTGACCTTCTGTGTTAGGATTTGGGAAACTGCAACTTCTCTGAACAAAGTCAGCCCTGTGGATACAGAAAACCAAAACTTCACTCTGACCTTTAAAAAGGGACCCAAGATAAAGGAGGTTGAACCATACAAATTACGTCAAAGAGAAACTTAAACTGTGAGTTGCTAGCATATATATGAAGATTACAACCATATTTGGACAGGAGGCAATCTTTTCTACTGTATTTAGGAAACTCTAAATATAGCTACTTAATACTTGGCTGATTTGACTCTTTTCCACTGTCTTCTTTTCTGAAACTTTATCCTGAACAGATTCTCTAAATCCAGAACAGAGGAGAAATATAGATTTTGTTTGGTCTGCTTTTTAAAAAAGTAAGCCAACATTTTAAAACTGATGAATTTCACATATGCATATTCATATCTAAACATACATACAAACTGGATTTTAAAGCTTCTCTTGAAAAATCAGGTCTGGCGTCTATGGTTCCACGTTCCCTGGCAAGAACTGGCTGGAGCAGACTAGCCTCTGTCCTTCTCTGAAGTTGGCTATCATCCCATTAACTGCATTTGTTTAGGGACCCACATGTAGTGCATCAATATACTGGGCTTGTATTACTGAGCACAGGAAAAATCTGGATAATCTCTGATTGATTTCTATCAATCTATCTTTTCAAGACAAAGACAAAAGTCTATTTTATATGTTTCTGTAAAATTTTTCAGAAAAACTCACCATTGAAATTTTACGACTCACTTGCACCGTTTCTCAAAGGTCTAGCTGCTAAGGCTTTATTCCTAGTTTTAGCAATGCAAGGGTTTTTTTCATATAAAACTTTGCAATAAAGGTGTATTATTTCTCTCCCTTCAGCTTTCTGACCTGTTTCCAGCTGTCCCCACAGCAGCAGCCGCCCTCCTACAGGCAAGGAGGGAGGGCAGGGCAGGGCAGGCCAAGGGCAGGGGTGATGAGGGAAGCCCTGCCAGACCCAAGGCCAGGCATCATATGGGACAGTCTTGGCAGAGGGAGTGCTACAGCAAAACACAGAGTTGTTTGAAAAGCAACAACTGGTGAAGATAAGAAAGAAAGGGAGCTGAGGAGACTCAGCAGTAGCCTTTTGGGTTGATTTCAGGGCTTTTCCTAAGTCAGTTTGGGCCACAGGACAATCCCAGTGTCTGAGAAGCCCCAAGCCTCCACCATTTAAAAATAAGTGATGTTGGGTTAAAATACCTGAAAGTACGCCTGAGAACAGTTGTGGAACTGAGAGGGGCAACCCCACTGCCTTGTGTGGCAAACTTCCATTCAAGTGTCTGTGTGTGCCAATGCCCCGGGGGAGGCTCTAAGGGGTTCAGGCTTCAGGGAGGGAGGTGGGGAATACTGAGCAGTGCAGGCAAGAGGGTATAGGTGGCCTTGACAACTGTTGCAGGCTGGGGGAGGGGATAAGGAAGTGGCCTGTGCCAGTTTGGGACTTTGGAAAATACTTTTTGTTCTTCCAGGCACTAACAGTTCCATTGCCTTAATGATACCTTAAATGGCCACCTTGATGTGATGGCTCAGTAGTTAGTATTCCCAAAGGGTTCTGCATAAATCAAGAAGCAGTTGACTAACCCATAATTAAAAGCCTAGGATTCTACACAAAGGTAAGGCATGCTCCACACCTGCTGACATGGCTTTTGGCTCCCAGAACTCAATACCGAGTCCATAAAAATGTTGATCATCCACTCTCGGGGGCCCTGAGCCAGATTATTTAAAGCCACAACCTAGGGCTTTGTGGGCCCGGCTGTTTTTATTGTACGTTCAGACTGGGGCTCTGCTTGTGTCCGGCAGATGCGAGTTGAGGGCTTTTGCTTCACTGAGTCCCCAACTGGCTTCCTTCTGACAAGCTGCTTTCTCGGAGTAGATGGCTCTTGATTATACAGATGCTTGCTAGGGACTTGCTGCTTGCATCCTAAAAGAAAACTTTCTCTTTTGTTTGTTTGAATCATAGGAGGCTCACTAGGGAGCGTTACGCAGAGTATGCATTTGTGCTTGAAAGCTGTTCTGCACAGCTGGGACTCTCCACTTCACCAGGCGTGGTCCCTGAGAGGCCTGGCATGATGCGCCGGTAATTGGCTGTTCAGTTTCTCTCCAGGTGTGCCCTTTAGTTAAAACAATACGTCCTGCATTCCCTGAATTCAGTACCATTGTTAGATTAAGCATCTAGATTTTGGTTCCAAAACCCTGTCATCATATCTGTAATGTATTTCAGGGTTTTTTTATGTCCTTTTCTATGTCTAGAGAAGCAGAGTGGTATAATAGCAATCTTCTCAAATTTGAGTCATAAATGAGTCTCTTTAAAGGAAGACGTTCTCTTTACTGTCGATGGGAGGATGCCTTTCAAATTATTTTACTATGTTACTTGATGTATAAACATAAAGCCAGGTATAAACCCTTGTGTATCTCTCTCTTCTGCAATTGTAGAGCCAAAATAAATTTAAAATTTAAATAAAAACACAACTACAAAGCCAAGAAAATTTAAATGTGACAACATTAATTTAATGTAGTACTGTTTGGCCAAAACTAAAATCACCATTCCAAACGTGAGTCCAGCACTAATTCTTGAGTTGCAGTTTTTTTGAGTTTTCTGTGCATATGTTGCCATGTTCAGAATGTGAGGTGTTTTCTTCCCCACCACTGTTTTCTGTTTGAGCCATGATATAATCTGGCCCTCCCTTGGCATGAATGCCTTATGAAATTCCACTCTGTTCTTTTCTGATTCGCCTGGGACAATTAAGGGAGGATGTGACTTTGGTAAGAACACTAGCATAAACATAAGCAAAATTCAGATGTCTGAAGTGCTCTTTTAAGATGGTCTTCCAGAAGATCCAGAACATATCTACTTAAAGATTATCATTGAAATGACATACTAAAATTTAGGAATTGTCTGGAGAGTTCATGAACCTTGAGAACACATCTATGGGCCTCCTCTCAGAGGTCTATAAAACTCAGTTTAAGAAACACTAGCATGGTGGGAAGAGTCTGGACTTTGGATTCCAAAAGGCCAAGGCAGAATTCTAACATGAAGTTGGGAAATTGCTTAATCACTCTGAGACCCAGTTTTCTTATCAGTAAAATAGGAATAACAATGCCTCTCTCATTCGCACGATTAAATGAGATAATATATGGAAAGTGTCTGGCATATAATAGGTGCTCAATAATTGTTAGTTCCTTCCCTGTCCTCCCACACAAGGTTCTATCACCTGCTGACTTTTTTAAATTGAAATTACAAAAGTCACAAAAATTAAAGAATTTAATTCCTAAAATTATAAAAATTATAACAGTAACAAGAGTGTACATTTTTAAAATATAAAATATAAAATAAAAAAGTGAAAGTCACCCTTCTCCATTCCCTTAATCCCTCTTCCCTCCCCAGAGGTCATATCCCTTCTGGGCTCTCTGTATCCTTCCAGAACTTCCTCGATACTTACAAATATGAACCCGTGCACATCCACACAGATTTTTTGTTTTGTAAAGATTGGCACCTGAGCTAACAACTGTTGCCAAGTTTCTTTTTTTTTTTCTGTTTTTTCTCCCCAAATCCCCCCAGTACGTGGTTGTATATTTTAGTTGTGGGTCCTTCTAGTTGTGGCATGTGGGATGCCGCCTCAACATGGCCTGACGAACGGTGCCATGTCTGCACCCAGGATCCAAACCAGCGAAACCCTGGGCTGTGGAAGCAGAGAGTACGAACTTAACCACTCGGCCAGGGGGCCGGCCCCCACACAGATTTTTAAAAGTATAAATAGGACTATCATCTACATATTGTTTTACTTATTTTTTTCACTTAATCACAGATAGCAGTATATCTGTTCAACACACATAGTCATTTCTTAAAAGTTTGCATCATTCATCTTACAGACAACATACAAATTTCCCAGAGCAATTGGAAATGTTAAAATTTCATTATCTTTCAGGGTCCTATCAAGAGACAGAAACCAGATGATAATTTGAATAGGGAAAGTTTAATATAACAAATTATTAACTAAAACAAGAGACAGGCTAAAAGAAGTAAAGAGATCGCTAACGAATATAGGAATAGTAGATATTCCTAGGACTGAAACGGAGTTTTCAAGGAAAAGATCCTGTACCCTCGCCTGCCCAGTGGAGATCCAGACCTTGTTGGAGAGGACATAGCCAGGGCTCGCCAAATCCATTTTTTGTCTGTCTTCCAGTTTGTGGGGGGAAGTTCCTCACAGGGAGCTGTCTCCCTAGAGGCCTCTGCTACTGAAATGCCTGGGGAGGGGAGGATGCTCCGAGCCGCCCCGCACTCCCAGGGCCAGGACTGGGGCAGCCGCAGCTCTGCAGGAGTTGGGCCTAGAGGAGCCTGCTGCCCGGAGCACACTGGAGCCAGGAAGGAAAGCCCCTTCTTCCTGCAATGTCTTTCCTGGGTCCTCTACCAACAAAGTTTAACATCATGCCAGCTGGCAGAGGAAAAATATTTCAAGGGCCCATCTTAATTTCCTAGGACTGGCAATTAAGGGTGAATTTGAAGCTGAGAGGCAGTAAATAGACAATGGGCACATCCCATGAACACTTAATAGGCACCTGAATACCTACTATGGGGCAGGCACTATGCTGCTCATTGGCCCCTAGATAATGTTTTTTTGTTTGTTTGTTTCCTTTTATTGAGTCTACTACTTGTCACCCCCGTTCTAAGCACCTAAATCTATCAACTTATGCAATCTTCATAACCACCCTATGAGGTAGGTGTTATTACCATCCTCATATTACAGAGAAATAAACTGAGACACAGAGAATTAAGTAACTCACCCAACTTCAGCTAGTCAGTGCCAGGAACTGAACCTGGTTGTCTGTGTCCATATGCTTAACTACTGTGCAGTAATGCCTCTCAGCACATCTCTATGGCATAAAATCATCCAGTCCCTTTCGAGACTCCCCCCGACCAGTCCAGCTTCCATGCTGGGAGAAGTACTGGTGACCAAATGTGTTCATATAAAGGTAAAGAAAAACCCTCACTCACTCTCCATTACTCCAACATTATCCCAGGGTTCCAAATAGTGTCTGGGAGGACTTTATTTGGGCATAGCAGTTTCAGGCATCATGGCTTGGTAAGCCCTTCCTGCCTGCTCAGTGACACCAGAGGATACCTTTAAAGGCATCCACAATGTGATGTGGCTCCATGAAGGCAGGAAGTCCACTAGAATGGGGAAGTGTGTCCCTAACCAACCACATTCAGAATGTTATGTTTATTTACAAATTGCCTCGCTTAAATTGCATTCATAGACTGGAGATACGACAGCAGCCAAGTGAATCTTTCTTACTGTTTTTTATCTTTATCCTGGGAATCCTTTCTCCAACAATGGCATGTACCTTTCTCTATATCCATTTTGCTGTGTCCTATGAAGTGTTCTTTATACCAGTACTTTTTCAAACTACATTTCTAATAAGCCCCCAAGTAATGCCATTGCTGCAGCTCTGGGAACTGCACTTTGAGTAGCAAGACCCTGTACAAAACATCTAAGTAAGACAGGAGGCTGGTTCACCTCTCTACAGTAACAGGATCCTTTCCTTAAAACCCAGAATCTCATTTTTACATCACGAATTTGATGTGTAGTGTTTTAGGTCATGAGTACAGAAATCTTTAAAGCCTTCTAGTGACCACAATTGGGTCACAGACAGAACCAAGTCAGGGAGACATTCGTGGCAAATCACCCATCCGACTCTCTGACACTTAATACTGGAAACAATGACAACCACCCCAAACCAACAGGATCAATTGCAATAACACTCTAATTAATGACAAATAGTAATGCTTTTAATGAGATACTAACACCATCTTTAAAATATGAAATATAGGGGCCAGCCAGGTGGCACAGCAGTTAAGTGTGCACATTCTGCTTCGGAGGCCCAGGGTTCGCCAGTTTGGATCCCAGGTCAAGACATGGCACTGCTTGGCAAGCCATGCTGTGGTAGGTGTTCCACATATAAAGTGGAGGAAGATGGGCACGAATGTTAGCTCAGGGCCAGTCTTCCTCAGTAAAAAGAGGAGGATTGGCAGATGTTGGCTCAGGGCTAACCTTCCTAAAAAAAAAAATTAAATACACTGAACAAATGATTTATCATATTGAGTTGACCCCTAATTACCTGAGGGTGGAAGAATGGTATGTTTCTGAAAAGTACTGTGTAGTTTTAGGACATTTGGGACATAAGACCTTGACCAAAAACTGCTAATCTTATTTCCTAAAAAAGGAAAAATATTTTAATGGCATTAAAAGCCTTAAAACAAAATAAAATGAAACATCACTTAAGACTACAACAGAGCTTAGCTCAGCTCAAGAGACATTTCCTCAGCACTAATGCCAAGCGCTGTGCTATGTGGTGTGGGTACAAAGATATCCTGAGGGAGCTCACAATCAAAATGCGTAGTCACATAAATCCTTAATTTTACATATGGTGAAGACAGGAAAGCACAGGGTGCTGTGGGACTGCAGATTGATGTGGGGAAAGGGCAAGGCTGGGAGAAGGAGGCAGCTGGGAGGCTCAGCAGGCCAGGAGCCAACTAATGAGGTCTTGAACTTGAGCAGTGGAGGGGAGGAATGCAGAGGAGACAAATCTGAGAAATGTTAATGGAGTAAAATTGACAGGACCTTGGGATTGGCTGTGAAGAGTGCAGACGGATGGAATGACACAGGGGTTTCTGGCTTGGGCAAATGGGCAAATGGTAAATGATGGTTAACTGAGATGAGAAAAGGAAAAGGAATAGATTTACATTGGCAGATGTCTTCAGTTGGGGATTTATTGAGGTAGGAAACCTGTGGGATATCCAAACGGATGTTCAACAGCAGTTGGATATATGTCAGGACATTAGGGTAGAGATTAGACAAAGATGTGTATTTTTGTGTGTGTGAGGAAGAGGTTGGCCCTGAGCTAACATCTGTGCCCATCTTCCTCTATTTTATGTGGAATGCTGCCACAGTGTGGCTTGGCAAGCGGTGCATAGGTCTGAGCCCTGGATGCGGGCCCACAAACCTGGGGCCACGGAAGTGGAGTGCGTGAACTTAACCACTACACCACCGGGCTAGGCCCTAGACAAAGATATTTTGAAGTTACTGACATATATCATGATTTAAAGCATGAGAGATGTAAATGGCAAGAAAAGAGTGGAAGGTCAAGGATGGAACTTTGAGGAATGCTAACTATTGAGGAGAGGGCAAAGGAGTTCAAGAGGCAGAGAAAGTAATTTCTCAGTACTAGGAGAACGGGGAGAGATGAGTGTCTTGTAAACCAAGGATATGGAAAACTTCCAGGAAGGAATGAGTAACAATGTCACAGGCAGCAGGGAGGTTTCGTAAGATAACGTTAGAAAAACATCTATTGTAGGCACTCTGAGGGCAGGTACAATGAGTTACTAATTTTTGTATACTTAGTTCCTGGAACAATGAATGACACAGGTAGGTACTCAATAAATGCTTAAGGAATTTTACTGATATGGCAATCACTTTCTTTTTTTTCCTATCAAATTCCTTTTTTTTTATTGCAGTAACATTGGTTTATAACATTATATAAATTTCAGGTGTATATCGTTATATATTTTGATTTCTGTGTAGTTTACATCATGTTCACCACCCAAAGACTAATTACAATCCTTCACCACATACATGTGCCTGATCACTCCTTTCACCCTACCCCCTCGCCCCTTCCCCTCTGGTAACCGTCAATCCAATCTCTGTCTCTGTGAGATTGTTTGTTGTTGTTTTTATCTTCTACTTACGAGTGAGATCATATGGTATCTGACTTTCTCTTTCCGACTTATTTCACTCAGCATAATACCCTCAAGGTCCATCCATGTTGTCACAAATGGCCGGATTTCATCGTTTCTTATGGCTGAGTAGTATTCCATTGTGTATAAATACCACATCTTCTTTATCCGTTCCTCCCTTGATGGGCACCTAGGCTGCTTCCAAGTCTTGGCTATTGTGAATAATACTGTGATGAACATAGGGGTGCATGTATCTTTATGCATTCATGTTTTCATGTTCTTTGGATATATACAGTGGAATAGCTGGATCATATAGATCTATGCTCAATTTTTTTAAGGAATCACCATACTGTTTTCCAATCACTTTCCTTAGTAAAATAATACACTTAAACGTTTCAAACTGGAGAACATTTGTGTTGATATTTTCTCAAGGATGTTTTTTCTTGATCTAACCCAGTCTAAATTTTCAGTAAAAAAAAAAATAAAGGAAATGTAGAAAACTTATCAATCCAACAGAAGGGGGAAAAAAGCAAAGAAAAGGGATGATAAGAAAACAAAATGTGGATAAATAAATTTAACCAAAAGTTCGTTGTTGCACTATTAAATCAGAAAACACAGAATTTAAGCAAAAAGCTGTAATAGGACTGGAGAAATCTTACGGAAGGATAAAAAGAATCAATTCACTAAGAAGGTACACCCAGGGCTGGAGAATAAGGTGAGGCAAGTGAGGTGATTGAGGTGAGTCGTTAAAGGGCAGGGTCGGATTTTCTTTTCATTTAAAATTGTAGTATTTTAGTCTTCATCTATTTTTGGCATTTTTACTTTAAAAAATATTGCATTAAAATGTGATTTATCTTGATTACTGGGGTTTTTGGAGCCTCTTTAAATTTTCCACCCAAGGTCAGTGCCTCACTCTAACCCGGGCTGTGGACCAGGAGGTTATTTGTACGCATCCGAAAATATAAACCCAAGGGATTACTGCAGGAGAGAACAGATTCGCAAGAAAAAAATCTGCTATAAACCCCAACAATAGTGTAAGATTTTTAACATATCCACATCGGAAACTGATATATCAATCAAAAAACTAACAGGAGTAGGAAAGACGGGCACAACACAACTAAGTTTTGCTCCAGGAAAAGCAGCCCGCGGGAGGCCAGGTCTGGGCGCCTCCGAGCTGGCGCGGGCAGCCGAGGAGGCGCGTCCCCAGGACGCTGGGGAACAAAGGCTGGGGTGCGATGGGCCTGGGGACGGAGCAGGCACCGCGGAGCAGGCGCCCGCAGCTCCCCCACGTCGCGGCGCAAGACGCTTGAGCTTGCAGGCGCCTGTGGGCGAAGGAGTAGTGCCGCCGCCCCGCGCTGGCCACGCGCCGCCATCCTCCTCTCCCGTGGTCCTGATGACACCAGGGCCGCTTCTCGGCGCCACACGCACCATCCACCGCTGAGGGAGAAGCCGCCCAACGGCGCCGCTGGCGCCAACCAGGTTGCGCACGAGTAGATACCAGAAGAGCAGCGGGATGTGGCCCCGGTACATATGACAAGCACAACGGCTTCTTGTGGCTGCCATTCGGCACTCCTCCTCCTCCTTGGTCTTGGGCTTTGCTTCGCTCCAGGTCCCACACTTGGCGTCCCGCTCCCAGGCTCGCCAGCAGCACGGCCGCCCTGACGGCAGATACGCGTAGCGCGAAAGCCGTAAAGCGTCTCGATGTCGTGCTTTGGTCTTTTTCCCGTGTTTGAGAAGGTTTTCCTTTCCTAGGTTGTTGAGTTAACGGCTAGTTGTTTTTTCGTGTGTGTGTTTTAAATAAGTGCACTTAGGCTAGATTTAACTATATCCCACTTGTTATAGTAAGTTGTACTTCCACCGTTTATCAGAATATTTTGTGATTTCCTCTTTAACCCAGGAGTTAAATGAATTTTTTAGTTTCAAAACAAACGATATTTGTAAATTTATAAATATGTTTTATATATTATTTAGATCCAAACTTTTAAATGATTATTTTTGCGTAGAAACTCCCTATTCAAACACTATATAAGAACGAAAAAGGAGTCCTAACTACAGATAGGGTAAGATAATACTATGCAGCTGTGTGATGTAGGGGAGGAAGAAACAATCTTTCCCTCTACTCTTCTAGGTTCTGGACTGGGGCTCCTGTAACAAAAATAGATTAACAGGAGAAAAGCATACAAATTTATTTATTGATTTTTATTAAATTTTTTTAAATTGAAGTGTAGTTGGCATACAATATTGTATTAATTTCAGGTGTTCAACATAATGATTTGGCATTTATTTACATTACAAAATGGTTACCTTGATAAGGCTAGTAATCATCTGTCATCATACAAAGGGATTACAATACTGTTGACTATATTCTGTATGCTGTACATTACATCCTCATGACTTATTTTATAACTGCAAATTTGTTCTCTTAATCCCCTTCACCTATTTCACTCTTCTCCCCTACCCCTTCCCCTCTGGCAGCTACCAATTTGTCCTCTGTATCTATGAGTCTGTTTCTGTTTTGTTCATTTGGTTTTTTTTTTTGTTTTTTAGATTCCACATATAAGTAAAATCATATGGTGGTCTTCTTTCTCTGGCTAGCTTATTTCACTCAGCATAATATCCTCTAGATCCATCCATGTTGTTGCAAATGGCAGGCTTTCATTCTTTTTTATGGCTGAGTAATATTCCACATTATACATATCTATCTATCACATCTTCTTTACCCATTCGTATACTGATGGACACTTAAGTTGCTTCCCTATCTTGTCTATTGTAAATAATGATGCAGTGAACATATGGGTGCATATATCTTTTCAAATTAGTGTTTTATTTTCTTCAGATAAATACCCAGAAGTGGTATTGCTGAATTGTATAGTAGTTCTGTTTTTAATTTTTTGAGGAACCTCCATACTGTTTTCCATAGTGGTTGCACCAATTACATTCCCGCCAATAATGCACAGAGGTCCCCTTTTCTCCACATCCTTGCCAACACTTGTTATTTCTTATCTTTTTGATAATAGCCATTTTGACAAATGTGAGGTAATAATCTCATTGTGGTTTTGATCTGCATTTCCCTGATGATTAGTGATGTTGAGCACCTTTTCGTGTACCTGTTGGCCATCTGTTTGTCTTCTTTGAAAAAACGTCTATTCAGGTCCTCTGCCCATTTTTTGATTGGATTGTTTTTTTGATATTGAGTTGTATGAATTGTTTATATATTTTGGATATTAACCCCTTATTGGATATATAATTTGCAAATATATTCCTCCATTCAGTAGGTTGCCTTTTCATTTTGTTGAAGGAAACCATCAACAAAAGCTTCTTAGTTTGATGTAGTCCCATTTGTTTATTTGCTTTTGTTGCCCTTGCCATATCCCAAAAATATTGCTAAGACTAATGTCAAAGAGCTGGCTGCCTGTGTTTTCTTCTAGGAGTTTTATGGTTTCAGGGCTTAACTTAAGTCTTTAATTCATTTTGAGTTTATTTTTGTATATGGTGTAAGAAAGTAGTCAAGTTTCATTCTTTTGCATGTATCTGTCCACTTTTCCCAACCTCATTTATTTGAAGAGACTGTATTTTCCGCAATGTATATTCTTGTCTCTTTGTTGAGGAGTAATTGACCATACATGCCTGGGTTTATTTGTGGCTCTCCATTGTGTTCCATTGACCTATGCGTCCATTTTTGTGGCATACAAATTTATTTAATGTAAGTAAGTTTTACTTGACATGGGAGCATAAGGAAATGAAGACTCAAAGAAGCAGTTTGAGCCAATGCTCAAATATTGTTATTATATTAATATTGTATCAAGTTGAACAAAGAGTGCTAAACTATGAAAACATGACAAGACAGAGGGGCTTGGGCTAGGGCAGTTAATCATGGGAAAGTACCAGAAAGATAAGGGTTAGTTTAACAAGGTTTGTTTGTACAGATTTCTCTTGGCCCAAGCTTCCAGTGGAGTAGAGGTGGGATGTTGCCCTTTGATGATAAAAAATGTCTTTCTTCCTCCAGGTGCAAGGAGGGGACCTTTTACTTGAGAGTTTTATTTCCTGCTTCTAGGAAGGTCAGAGTGCCCTTTTTGCATCTGCTGTTTTTTTAAGTGGCTTTAACTTAAAATAATATGCCAGAGTGGCGTATTTTGGGGTGGTATATTCTGAATTCTTCAGTGACAAAAATGAGAAATTGTAGATGAAATGGACAATTACTTAGAAAACTAAGATATCAATATTGACTCAAGAAGATATGGAAAATCTAAATAAGTGAATAACTATTAAAGAATTAAATCAGAGTTGAACATCTTTCCCTCAAACAGACACCAGGCCTGGATGGTTTTGGCAAATATTGGAAGAACAGAGAATCCTTATCTTATACAAACTCTTTCAAATAACAGAAAAACAGAGAAAACTACCCAATGCAATTTGAGATGAATATAACCTTAATACCCCAAATATTCAACTATGATATCAGGGAATAAAAGTATGGACTAATCTTGTTTATGAACATAGATGCAAAAACCTAAATAAATAGCAAATTAAACACAGGATCATGTAAAATTAATACTTTATGACTAAGTATGGTTTATCCCAGGAGAGCAAGGAAGAAAATAGATTAATCCATAATATTAAGTTAAGATTTAGGTATTGAGGTTAAATGGGCTAGGCTCTGTTCTATGCATTTAGCAAAGTAACACATTTTAAAGGAGAAAAGCCTTTAATTCCTATACAGGAATTGAAAACAAATAGATAAAAACATCTCTTTACCTAGAAAACCAAAGAGTATTTACCCCAAACTATTACAACTAAAAAAGTTCGGCAAAGTTGCTGGATACAAGATCAACATAAAACAATCAATAGCACTCTTATACATCAAAAATAACTAATTAGAAAAAGGAATTTTTAAAAAAACCGTTCACAATAGCACAAAATCTATCAGTTACCCAGGAATAGATCTAAGATAAGATATACAACGTTTTACAACTTTCTTCACAAAGGTCTGGAAGGCCATAAAAGAAAATCTGAATAGCTAGAGAGATAATTAAGTCCATATTTATGGATAAGAAAACAATATTTTTTAGACGTCAGGTCTCCCAAAACTTAGTCACCAATTTATTACAACTCCAACCAAAATTTCAAAGATTTTTGCAAAACTTAACATGAGGATCCTAAAATTTATAAGAGGGATAAAAAAGCCCAAGAACAGCCCAGACAATTCTGAAGAAGAAGAAGTTGGGTGGGGGACTTATTGCATCAGATAGCAAGATATATTGAAAAGTCATCTTAGTTGAGACAGTATGGAATTGGTGCAAAGACAGATAAATAGAGCAATGAAATGGAAGTGAAAGCCCAGAAACAGACCTGTGTGTATACGGAAACGTGAAGATTTAAGGGGACTGTGTGGTTCTCTTGGGAAAAGGAAGCCATCCTGCCAACAAAAGATCCCTCTGTACGCGTATAGAAGAGAGAATACAGTATATGATTGAGTAAGCCTTAACAGATTTACAAGCTGTGAGGTAAAACGAAGGTGACTGAAATTAGAACAGAATCTCACACATTTTATACAGCAAAGCAGAAGGAAGGATAATAACTTCTCTTATCTCCTCAAAAGACAAAAGAGTCGTACCTTGTGACAGTCCCTGTCCATCTTGTGAGAGACCCTGAGCTAATTCTGGAGGTACATTATACGTATCTAGAGGTCGTTTGCCCAGTGACCTTAGATATCTAGCTATAATATAACAACTGGAGGCTGGCTTTAATCCTTAGAGAGATTTACCTCTTCTCCAAAGGTTAGAGCAAGGATTCAAATTCACGATGTCTCTAAGGAAACTCTCTTAAGAAAGGAGGAAGGGGAAAAATGTCTCTTTCCCTTTTGTAAATGGAGAAAATAACTTTCATTTACACTTAAAGTTCTGAGACATTATGCAAAAAAAAATCTTTTCCTGACTCACGGCATACATAAAATAAATTCCAGATGTAAAAAGCAGAGTTTTTTATTTTTCATTAGAAAATATTTACTGAACACCAATTATGTCCTGGGTACCAAAGATATGAAAATGGATAAAGCACAGTCCCTTTGATCAAGGAACTTAGATTCTTGTAAAGGAAGTAGACATATAAACAAAAAATGATGATAAAATGTAAATACTCTAAAAGGAAGTGCAGGGTGCCCGAGGGAAGACAGGTGGGGCCAGTGCTGTGATGTTGAGATTTGATCGTGGGATCTGACACCAGGTCCCAAGTCCTCAACTGCCTGTGCTAAGCTACATTTTGGGGGGAAATTGGCCAAGAAGCTGCTCTAGTTAAGGAAGTACTCACACTAGCTGGAACCTTGGCCTCAAACCCCAACATGGATCCGGAGGCTTTGTGAGCTGGCCTGCGCCGCCTGGAATTGACAGCCTCAGTTGCCAAAAAGCAAAACTTTTACAACAAAATGTTATTTTCATGACTTCTGGCTAGGGAAAGATTCGCTAAATAAGACAAATAGCAAACTATAAAGAAAAATTTTAAACAAAGTGAAAAGATAAGCTACCAAGTGAGAGAAAATATTTTCTAATAACTAATGAAACATTGGTGTCCAAAATATTTTTTGAATTCCTGTAAATAAATAAGAAACATTGGTGTCCAAAATATTTTTTGAATTCCTGTAAATAAATAAGACAAAAACCGAACAAAAAAAACCTGGCAAAAATAGGATTTGGCACTTTAAAAAGGAAATTTAATGATCAATAATTCACTAATAGAGAAATGGCAAGTTAAGCCAACTGAGATATTTCAACCCCATCAGATTGGCAAAAAAATTTTGTGTGTGTGTGAGGAAGATTGGCTCTGAGCTAATATCTGTGCCAGTCTTCCTCTGTTTTATGTGGGATGCCACCACAGCGGGGCTTGGTGAGTGGTACTAGGTCTGCAACCAAGATCCCAAACTGTGAACCACGGCTGCCCAGGCAGAGCACGTAAACTTAACCACTACGCCACCAGGCTGGCCCCTGGGAAAATTTTAAAGTGGCATTTTGAAGTGTTGTTGAGGATATGCAGAAATGGAACTCTCATCTGCTGCAAGTGGGAGTGTAAATTGGCGCGATCACTTTGTAGAGCAATGTTTCTGTATCAAATACTGTTGAAGGAGCGTGTATCCTCTGTGTCTCGTTTCAATTTTAGTATGTGTGCTGCCTAAGCGACCGTATCCTACAACCTAGCAATTCCATGTACAGGTCCATCTTCCTAGAGCGGTGGTTCTCCAAGTGCGTTCCAGGATTTGCAGTATCAGCACCCTTTGGGTAGTCGTTAGATATGCACATTTTCAATCCTCATCCCGGACTACTGAATCAGGAACCTGAGGTGGGGGAGGGAGTGACAACAAGCTGTGGTTTCGAAAGCCCTCCAAATGATTCTGATGCTCGTTCAACTTTGAGAACCACTGCCCTAGAGAAATTCTTTCAGAAACCCCAAAGAGACATATAGAGGAATAACAAAGCATAGCCCAGTGGTTTAAAAAGGTGCCAGACATGGGGCCAGCCCGGTGGTGTAGTAGTTAGGTTCCCGTGCTCTGCCTTGGCAGCCTGGGTTCACAGGCCAGGATCCTGATCATGGACCTAGCACTGCTTGTCAAGCCCTGCTGTGGTGGCATCCCACATAAAATAGAGGAAGATTAGCACAGATGTTAGCTCAATGACAGTCTTCCTCAAGCAAAAAGAGAAAGATTGGCAACAGATATTAGCTCAGGGCCAGTATTCCTCACCAAAAAAAAAAAAGTGCCAGACTGTCTCCATTCCAATTTCAGCCCCACCATTTCTTGGCCGTTTGATCTGGGGAAAGTTATATAGCTTTTCTCTGTATTAGGTATCCATCTATAAAATGGGAATGAATGTAGTACCTTCTGCATATAGTTCCTGTGATGAACTAATTCACATATGGCAGTCACACTAGCGCCTGGCACAGAGTGAGGACTCAAGAAATGTGACCTCTTATTGTCATGAGGAGCCTCTTATGATTCATTGCAGCCTTGCTTGTAACACTAAAGTATTGCAAACAGATTTCTTAAAAATAAGACTGAAAGCAAGCATGGAAAAGGATTAAAATTAGTAAAATTTGGATGGTGGGTATATAGGTGTTTTTATCCTTCTTGGTACTTTTCTATGTGTTGAAATATTTTACGAGCAAAGAATAGTAGTAATGTCATCAATTATCTATTCACATTTAGATTTCCACAGAAGAGTGTTAAAATAAATCATCTTGTCTTCATTAAAAATGTTTCCATAGAAAGAGGTTACTGAACTTGTGTTATTGATATAAAATATAAGGCAATCTGGTGCCAACATCCTTTTCACTTCTTCCCCTTACAAATTACATTCATAAATTCTATAATTCCAACCAAATTTGCATAAGTTCTGTCTTTTCCCACTTTTGTGCCATTCTACCTGTTGTCTCCTTAACATTTACTGCCCTATTCAAATTCTGTCCACCTTTCAAGTCCCCAGCTTACGTTAGAAATGTTTTCCCTCTATTTCACACTTCTTATACAGAAGCAAATCATCCTTTATAATGGAGCAAAGATGGACATAATCCCCAAAATGATTCAAATATTGACTTCAATTCACTGAGTACACACATCAAATGCTACCCATGGAAACTGTATGGCCTGGGTTTCACTGGCTGGTGAATAGAAATTATGATGTTCTGGGTCCCCACCTTCTTGCCTAGCAGTCATTACAGGTTTTTTTCAGGATTTCCGAATCCAAAGATTTTTGATAATTCTCAGATTGCAGGTCCTCGAGAAGGGTCCGTTCCTTCTAACAGTCTGCCGGGAGGTGGGCTGATAGGGTAGGGAGGCTCATCTCTCGCATGAGCAGAGCCCCTCCCTGCAGTTTTATGTGCCTCTGTGGGCATTTGACCCACTCCCCACCCACTAGTGGCCACCTGCTTCCTTCAGAGGACTGACCTTAGCCCAGCAGAGAAATGCATTAACTGCTCTCGTAAATCACCTTTCAAAGGAGCTTCCCAGGTGGAGCTCTTGGGCTGACACACTCTGTAGTGTCCTTCCCAAAGTAAAGAGGAATGTCTGGAGGGGTTAGGGAAGGGGCTGGGGGTGGAGCGGGTAAAACCTCACAACAAACCTCAGATCCTTGCTCCTTCATACCTCCGCCCTGCTGTTTTATCAAGCCCACTCTACAAGACTTCTTTCTTATTTGCAATAATTTTCACTATTTTCCTCCAGGGAAACCCTTACTCCATCAGATAGGTCTGTTTGTGTGAACTCCAGTTTGGGAATAAAAGCAGGTTCTTTCCCATGAGATTCCTGGCCTTATGCACCAGAGAGGTCTTTGAGGGGAGGCTTCGCTTCTTTAATCTCTTATCAGCTTGCTTCCCCAACCAAGCAATTGTATTATCTCAATAGAAAATATGTAAATGCAGAAGAAACGTCACCAAATCTTTTTTTGACCTTATTGACACCGATAAATCTCTCCTATATGGAAATTCAGGATCATTGTTGAAATCAGAAGAAATTGCTCACTCGTCTTTAAAAATGGAAATATTCTGACAAGAGGCTTCTCGAGAAAACCTCTAGGGGGCAATGTTTTCTAAAAGAATCTTACCATTGCCTTAGTCCAACCATTCTGACAGCATTCTTCATTGCCCAAGTGGGTAGGCGCTCTTCAAAGGATCTCATCTTTCCTGGCCTTCTGTATTTCCAGCTGCCTCAGGAGGGCGCCGGTCACATCTAGCAACATGTAATAAATGCTCTAATTACATGCCTCTTGCCTTTTGATCGTTAATCTGACTTAGGTCAAGTGATCTCCAGGTGAGCCATCCTACCTTTATATTTGAGAAATGTAATCCAGTTTTCTAAGTACATATAGGTCCTGGGTGCCTTTCTGGCTTAAAATTATTCCTTGAATTGATGTCATCACTCAGACAACTCAAAATCCTAAACATACAGGTTTGCCTATGATTCCCATAGTGCATTTGAAAGTCTGTTTTGTGTTTTATAGTTGCTTGGGTCTCAACTAATAGCAGTGGTCTGTGTAGGAGCTCTTTGAAGCTAGTAACTCTTCATCTTTCTACCCCCAGAGTCTAGCAGAGTGATTCACTCTATAAGAATTCATGGATATAGATAGTGGTTCAGGGCCAGCCCCGAGGCCGAGTGTTTAGGTTTACACGCTCTGCTGCGGAGGCCCAGGGTTTTGCCGGTTCAAATGCTGGGCACAGACATGGCACTGCTCATCAGGCCTTGCTGAGGCGGCGTCCCACATGCCTCAACTAGAAGGACCCACAACTAAAATATACAACTATGTACCAGGGGGCTTTGGGGAGAAAACAGAAAAAAAAAAAAAGATAGTGATTCACTCTATAAGAATTCATATAGTGATTCTTATAGCGTAAGATGGGTAAATGAATGCATAGATACACGAATATACCCAAAACCTTATTTTGGGATGTTAAACAGTTTGACTTAGAGAATAGGCAGCACAGTGTAGCTAAAGAAAGAAACAATTGATTTTAGGAAATCAATGTATTAATAAATATAAGGACAACCGGTGTCCCATTCTCCTATAGCACTTTTTAAAAAAATTGAAATATTGGGCTGGCCTGGTGGCGTAGTGATTAAGCTCGTGTGCTCTGCTTTGGTGGCCAGGGGTTCACAGGTTCGAGTTCCATGTGCAGACCTAGGGCTGCTTGTCAAGCCGCACTGTGGCGGCATCCCACATGAAATAGAGGAAGGTTGACACAGATCTTAGCAACAATCTTCCTCAAGCAAAAAATGTAGAACTGTTAACACTCTGTATCACTTGTGTGGGTATATTTCAACTACATCTATTAATTTAAATGCATGGTTTAGAAGTTATTGAAGACATACATTTTTGTAAATGAATTTATGTAAAAATGAATTCATGTAAATATATAATTAATATATATTTGGGGATTTTATGTATATTCTAATTTCCCGAGAATTAAAAAGTATGCATATTGGGCTGATGCTGGGTTGTTACTGATCTAGATCTCAAGCTGAGAGTCTCTTCCAAATGGAGCAGCACTGGGTTATTCAGGACAGGCAGGACAAGAGAGGCAGGTCAAAGTCTTTCTTTCTGGAGGGAGACGGCTCCAATTAATTTTATGCAGATCCTCCTTGAGGCTCTGGGACTAGGGTCAAGGCATTTTCCCCAGGGCCTGAGCATGACTTGAAGTCAACGCAGAGATTTCTGTGCCATTGTTAACAAGAATCTTGCCAGAGTAGACTTGCCCCACTCTAAGACATCAGATTCTGTGAGTTTGACTCAGATTCTGTGAGATATACAACTCAAACAAGCAATCTGTTCTTGTCTACCCCAGCACTCTTGACGTATAGCTCCTTCTACTTAGATCGCTCCACTCCCTTTCTCAGTCAGGTGAATTCTGCTCCTCCTTTAAAATTCAGTCCAAACTTCATGTCCTCTGTCTTCCTACCCTGTCTCCCCTAGGCAGAGTTAATTTCTGTAATCTTCTGTGTTTCTCCAGGGCTTGGTTCAGCTCTGCATAGCAATAGAGGTTTTAAAAAACTGCAAGTTTTACATGCTAGTTGAAAATCTCCCTGCTTTTTGGAAGTAGTCATTGCTTATAAATTTGGGCATATACTTCCATATCTTTCCCTCTGTGTATGTATGTACACTCTTTTTATGAAAATGGGATCATATATAATTCTTGCACTGAAACTTACATTTCTCACTTAACAATAAATTATGGACATTCATCTATCTCTGTGTAAATATATCTACCTCGTCCTTTATTGCATTTGGATGTACCATTGTTTATTTAACTATTGATAGACATTGAGATGGCCTCTAGTGTTTTGCTATAGTGAACAGCTGTGCACCTGTCTTTATGACTTGGGAGACCTTTAGAAGAACAGAATTCCAGAAGTACAGTTATAGTGAGTCAATGGGATTGTATCCTAAGCACTTAGTTCCAAATCTGTCTCCTCTACCACAGCCTCTTGGGGACAGGGTCATATTGTTTTATTTATGTTTGTATCCCCCAGTGATTAGCATTGTGCCTGGAACATTTTAATTGCTCAATAAATGTTTGTTGAATAATTGAATAAGTGAAAGAATGAATGGCAATGGAAGGTTTTGAGACCCAGTGGGTGAGTCACATGGACACGCTTAATTTGGTATTCAGCTCCTCCTTCTCTACTGCATGGCTGTGAGTAGGCCCCATGTTTCCATGGGGGCAAAGCGTGGGTACAGAGATCTCTCCCTGTTACAAGGGCAGCTACCTCTATTGCTTAGAGCTGACCGCGTAGAGGGCTTCAACCATTTCTTTTAATCCCTAATTCAGTGGCTAACTTCTTTCTGCTATGATGAGATTGCCACCTGCAGCCACCATTGGCTGTAATTTCTAATTTTTTTATTTTATTTACTACTCACTTGGTGGATTGGGAAGCATAGGAGAATACTGTGTGCATGTGACATTAGGAATTTGCAGATACACGTTTTCCTAGGGGAGTGGATTTCCTTTCATATTTGTGTTTCCTTCTTTTCCTTACATCTGAGTAACACAAGCTCCTTGTACCCTCACCTCCTGCCCCGGTCTCTCCCCACTTTCATCCGTCTTATCACTGCGAGACGGATTTTCCTAAAACCCTTCTCCTTTCTCAAATCTTTAGTGGTCCCTATTTCATAAAAGCTAAACCTCCTTAGAGTAACATTCAAGACCTTAGTGGTGTAACCTCAGTCTATCCTTTAATCACGTCTCCCATCACTCACCTTCCTAGACACTCAATACAGAGAAAGTGGTCTATTTTCCTCCATACCCTAAATGTGCCTTGGGCTTTCCTGTCTCAGAAGTCTTAACCTTGCACTTCCTTTAGTCTGAACAAGTCTTCTCCATTTTTCTTCATCCATCCAAATCCTTTAAGACTCAGTCAAGTCCTTCCCTGGTGGGAAAATTTCAAAGCTGCTCCAGGGGCCCATGTGGTCGTTCTCTTCTAATTGTGTGGGACATTCTGTCAACCTCTTCTTTCCTCTTCAGTCAAGTCAGTCTGCAACCCCACTAATATCCTTGACAGGAGCTGTTTTGGTTTTTGTGAGGAAGACTGGCCCTGAGCTAACATCTGTGCCAGTCTTTCTCTATTTTGTATGTGGGATGCTGCCACAGCATAGCTTGATGAGTGGTGTGTAGGTCCATGCCCAGGATTTCATACCGCGAACCCCCAGCCCTCAAAGTGAAGCACGCGAATTTAACCACAGCTCCACTGGGCCTGCCCCCTGGAGCTGTTTTTTTCATTTCTTCACTTGTTTTGTGTCCTTGCCTGTACTTAGTTTTATCTCCTGCAAATACTGTGTAAGTTCTGGAAGGTAGAGATGTGTCCTGCCCCAGATCTGCATGCACAAAGCCCTCAGTTAGTGTTTATCCTTTGCTAGAGTGGATTAACATTCTGCTCCTCTGGAGTCTTTAAGATGAGAGCCAGGCCATTTTTTTACAAACTGTAATTTTTAAGGTTTTTTTCTTTTCTTCTTTTAGCCATACTTCCCATTGCTTCCAGCTGCTGCACCGAGGTTTCCCATCATATTTCCAGAAGGCTTTTGGAAAAAGTGAATTCATGTCGCATTCAGAGAGCTGATGGGGATTGTGACTTGGCTGCTGTCATGTGAGTGTTCTTCAGCAGGGGGATCTAAATCTGCACAGTGGTCATTTCTTGGCCAATGAACAGTAGGCCGAGAAGGCTTTACCTAATACGCAACATACAAATAATCATCTAAACAAGAGTGGGAGAGTAAATATTCTGCCTTCTGTCCGGGCTCCCTGGAGTGAACGCACAATCTTTCTGCACTAGGATGTCCAGAGCCCACATTACCCTCTGCCCCCCACCTCTGTAATGCTATGATAAGGGCTAAATGCCTTCAGTCACCCGACAGCGTGCACGACTTTCCTAAGCAAAACAAGGGACACTCTGGGTGAAAAAATACAACAAAAATAAAAACGGAAGGCCACAGTTCTATTTCATGGCTTTAACTGTAACTTTTTCCAGGCAAGTATATAAGTTGCTGTCATTTTCACTCTCTGAATTCATCAGGAGTGTATGTGTATGTAAGGTTCAGATAGAAGTGTAGAGATGAGATGTCTGTGCCTGTCACAAGTGCTACTTGCAATCAAGCACAAATGCCTTTCTTTGCCTTTGGGTCTGGGCTGTTGGCTCATGGTGAAGCCTCTCCCCACTCCTACCCCCATCCCTGGCTCAGTTATTGAAAACTTTAGACTTATATGTACTTAAGGTCTCCATGGAGACTTTACAATTTGAAATGCATTGATATTTAGCAAATCTAGATTCTGACAACAATGCTGTGAGAAAGACATAAATTATCTCCACGTCATCCAGGAGAAAGCTGTGACTGAGGAGATTATGTAGCTCACCTGGTGACATACAGCTAGTGAATGGCAGAAACGGGATGTGAGCTGCCCAGGTCTCTTTGTTCAGAACACTGTATACCTCCAAGCTCTCTCAAAAGCACTGGTGGGGGCCGGCCCTGTGGCTGAGTGGTTAAGTTCAGGTGCTCCACTTCAACAACCCAGGGTTTCACTGGTTCGGATTCTGGGCGCGGACGTGGCACCACTCATCAGGCCATGCTGAGGCGGCAACCCACATAGCAGAACCAGAAGGACCTACAACTAGTATATACAGCTATGTACTAGAGGCCTTAAGGAAGAAGAAGAAGGAAAAAAAAGCGATGGCGGGACTAGCCATAAAATGCTCTCCCCAAACTCCATTACATTTGGCACCTTCAAAGCATATCAGGCATCTCCCTGGCATGCTCATTTAATACCACTTATGGCTCCAGGTGATGCTGATGAGCCATTTGGTACCCCTTCTTTGGGCTACAAATAAGCCCATTGCTTATACCTGTGTTTCTGAGAACTGGGGAACCTCTTTATTTATTCAATGAATTCAACCAATATTTGTTGCTTAGCATTTATGTACCAAGCACCGTTCCATGTGGCGGAGATGCAGCAGTGATAAAATAGACTCTGCCCTCTTACAGTCTCTAGAAGACTCTATCCAGCCCATCCTGCAGACCATTTTTTCCCCTCTTCAGAGGAATCCATCCATTACCCAACTTTGAGAAACACTGCTCCAAGAAACGGTTCTTAAAAGTTCAGAGGATGAGTTTGTAAGATGTCCATTGATAGACTTCCCTTAGGTCAAGGAGCTGTGAACTCCCTGAAATTTATGGGTATGAATGTCTGAACATTTTTCTGGGGTGAAGGTCCATAGGTTTTATAAGATCCTCAAAAGGGGCTTCAATCTAATAAAGTTTAAAAATCACACTTGGAGTTAGATATGCAGAGGAAGACAATTCCTGGCCCAAACGTTTCATAAGGATGAGCGTCTATGTGGGAGAAGGGAGAGGATTGAGAACTCTCTTAGCAGCTCCTCAGTTCATGCCACCACACTCCATCCATCGGCTCAGGTGGTTTAGTCACTGGGAACCAGTGTATCCGATAGCAATCCACAAAATACTTACTAATGAGGTACGTTCTGAGGGGTGCTTCCAGTTCCCAGCTTCTTTGAAAAACTCCCTTAGTAAGTGCCTGGCTGAGATTCTATCAGTCTTCTGTTTAATCTTAATATATAGTGCTGGTAATAGTTGGAGAGTAAAAATTCATAGGCACTTCATGGACAAACAGTGCTCTGGAAAATTGGAAACATCTGGATATTTGTGTGACATCTACCTAGCTGAATTAAATCTGCCTGAGGCTGCCCTGGCTATTCCAGAAACTCCAAATTCTTAACTTTTGGTTCCTTCCACCTCCTTGACATTTGTCACTTCAGACTAATGAAGCCTTCAAAACTTGAAAGGGCTCCCATTGGACTCCCAGGCAGGCATGGGGAAAGAACCAGAGGAAGTTTCTGTGTGTGTGTAAGAGTAAGAGATAGATGCTGGGGATTATTGCTATTGGTAACAGGATTTTCAGAGAAGTTTCTTTGGGACAAGCAGGTGTGAGATAGAGATCTTAAAGGTATAAGAACAGAAATTATGTAAGTCCTCATTTTGATAAGGAAAAGTATGATCAAAAACATGAGTCTTCACTTTAAAAAGGACTTAATTTTAATTGAAGGGAAACTATGAAGCCAATCCCTTGGATCTAAGAATATTTTATTCAAATACAAGTTTGTAAGTTGAGCTCTCTGTGCTGATAAGACAGCTGAAAAATATAGAGTAGTTATGACCTGGTCTCAAGATTAAATTTGACTGTGTAGCATTTTTAATCATAAATTACAGATCTTCTCTGTTGTGTTTCCTGAAATTCAACATAAAAATATAAAAGTTCTCTTGTTTTCAATTTATTTTTCTACAGAACACATCTTTACTTATCCAAAATATAGCCCCTTAACTTTGAATGTGTATAAAGACTTTAATGTTTGAGTCAAGTGTGTTAGATAGAGGAAATATTGCAAGCATTGGAAATATAATTCCCAAAGGGCATGTGTTATTATAAATCGCAATTAACTAATATCAATTAAGTTACAGTGAACTCACTAGATTTCTTTCCTCTTTCTTTTCTGCCTAGAAATGGGTCCTTTGTTTCACACCCTGTGAATGATCATTGTAATTTTTGATGTCTAAGACTGCAGTTTGCTTGCTTAAATCTCTACAGTGACTTAGTTAAAGAGCTTCTGGCTGTTTCTAACCATAAATACAATGAAAAGTTGTTTATCTTGGGCAGAGAGCTGAGCTTTCTTGAACCATACAGATATTATCTGTTAGGAAGAAAATTGGGGGTTATTAAATAAGGATGTCTGGGAGGCTTGAGTATTTTTTCAGGAGTGGTTGTTAAGGGCTGTTGTGCTTAGAGGAATGGGTAAACAAAGAGAGTGTAGGGAACAATGACAGTGACGATCTCTGGCAGGGCCACCCCTTTGGGTCCATTGGACTGTCTCTAGCTCCCCTCTTGCGGGTAAAAGAAGCAGGGAATTTGCCTTATGGTTTCTTAGAGTCAAACTCTCCACCTAGAAATTCACAATGGGTGGGTCGCTCGGAGCCCATCAGAATACTGTGGAGTTGGCAGTAGGGGAGGGAGTGTGGAATAGGCCACGTCCTTGCCCAGCATGACTTCGTCTCTTTTTATCCTGATGGAATACACAGAGGATACAGGTGGAGGTTTAAGCAGTCTTTAAACTTTAGGATTTGAAAACATCATAGCATCTTGGGTTTGGGAGCTGTGTTCTGGTAGCTGATTTTCCCCTTGTGTGACATTGA
This sequence comes from Equus przewalskii, assembly GCF_037783145.1. Classification (NCBI taxonomy): domain Eukaryota; kingdom Metazoa; phylum Chordata; class Mammalia; order Perissodactyla; family Equidae; genus Equus; species Equus przewalskii. The sequence goes on from NC_091850.1 coordinate 23,076,095, forward strand.
CAGGTTGAGGCCTCACTGGTAGGCCTTTGAAAAGCGTCCCCATGGGGTTGTTGCCTGTTTTTCTGTGGCTCTCTGCCTCCCTGCATCCTCTGTCTCCAGCCCCCATCCAGTTCTCCCTTCGGCCCCCTGCCAGTGCCCATCCCTGAAGCTCCTCACTGCCCACGGAATAATGGAGTTGAGCCCTAGTTTTCTTCTGTGTAATCTGTGGGCTTGTCTGGTTGTCAGTGGACTGTCAGTGGACTCCACTGCCTGTTGCCCGGGTTCTTGCTGACACCACAGGGAAAGGAGACAGTTTTAGTCCTTTGCAAAGCATAGGAGCTTCAACTCTTTATTTTTGTTTTTTCCTCCACATTAGTACTACAGCCAAGTTTCCTCCTGTAATAGTTAAAGGCAAACCAACCAGCATAGTGAGAAGTAGCTTTCCTTTTGCAGCCTCCCAGGCTAATACACTTAGAGAATATATTGTCCTCCTATTAAGATGCCTCACTTCTTTCAAACTAATATCCCCACATGCCAGCTTTATTATGCTTAAGTTTGTTCAAGCCTGTCCTAACTTTCCCTCCCATTTGTTGGCTGGTGATTCTGCCTGGGTCATCTGGAGATATGGCAGCCTACTCTCTGTCCCCCATACTTTCCCCCCACATAACAGGGTCAGGAGTTTCAGTTTATCCAGACACAGAAATATCGTATATGTACAGCCAGCAGGATTTGTGACATTTAATAAGAGCTGGAGGGCACCTGATGGGGAGTTAAAAGTCACAATATCTTTTGTAACAAGAAATTCTTCTATTTAACAGAAATTGTGAATGCTGCTATAGGATTCTCCTACCCCAAGTTCAAAGTTTCATATAGCAAAAATGAAAGGAAAACAAATTCTGACATATGGTATAGATTTATATTACATTAAAATATTAACAAAAGCTTAGAATATTTTAGTTAATTGTTTGTTGAAAACAGAACCAGACTTTTCTTATTTTGAACAATTTTCCCTTTATATATACAAGTAATTACTGAATTGCTACTGTGCACAAGGCCTTTTCAAGACAAACTTCCAGACTAGTCCTCCTTCAAGGAGCATAGCATCACAGGGAAAGGAGAAAGTTTGAGACCCCACTCAAATAAAAGAGCAAACAAGGGCCGGCCCAGTGGCGCAGTGGTTAAGTCCACACATTCTGCTTCGGTGGCCCTGGGGTTCGCAGGTTCAGATCCTGGGTGTGAACATGGCACCGCTTGGCGGGCCATGCCGTGGTAAGCGTCCCACATATAAAGTGGAGGAAAATGGGCACGGATGTTAGCTCAGGACCAGTCTTCCTCAGCAAACAGGGGAAGATAGGCGGCAGATGTTAGCTCAGGGCTAATCTTCCTTAAAAAAAAAAAAAAAAGAGCAAACTAAGCCCCAGTAGAGAAGTAATCAGCACCACAGAGACGCAAAGGAAAAAAGAGAGCATTTAGCTGAGAAGATCTAGAAAAACCTAATGGAGGAGGATATGTTTGAGATGCGCAATGAGGAGTGAATTGGTTTTGATGAGTGAAGCTTGGGGTCTGGAAAGAAAATTTTCACCTGGTTTTTCTTCTCTCCCTCCTCTGCCTCCTCCTCATATTCTTTTCTCCTTTGTCTTTTTCTTTTTTACTCACTGACTTGTAAAGTACCCTCCTTTTTATTCAGGTTCTTCCTTTTTAAAAAATTTTTTTCTATTATAGTTTATATATACATATACATTTTATTGCAATCTCCTTCTCCATCTTTTCACACTTCCTGCCGATGTCTGAGGAAACACAGGCAACAGTGTAGTAAGGTTAAGATTCAGCCTTGTGGTGCTCAGCTTTAGGATTCAGTCTCTAAGAAAACACTAAAAGTGTCTGAAAGTGGGAACTGCCCAGAAGTCACTAAGCTTTTACTTACTTGTACTTTCTATCAGTGATTTTATTTTATTCCCTTCTTGGCAGCCTTCATGTCAAGCGCAGAAGAATCTGTGTCAGCCCGCACAGTCATAATATTAAGAAGTGGATGAAAGAACAAGCAGCCAAGAAAAATGCTAAAGGCACCATTTGCCATAAGAAGAAACACCCCAGCAAGAGGAACAGTAAAGGGGCACATCATAGGAAACATGAAACACACGACCATGAAACGCCTTATTAGAGAGTTGACGAGTGAATCTACGCAGATGATTCCTGAAGTGAACTTGGCCACGGTTGGTTATAAATTTATCACGTGAATGTTCCTTATTGGAAGCCAAGAGGGCAAAACAAAATATTTGTTTTTAAAAGGAACAATTATACAGTAGGCAAATGTAATCAGTAATATACTCAACTGAAAAATGAAATCAAAAGATAATACAGTCATGTGCCACATAAGGACGTTTCTATAAACAATGGACCACATATCCGATGGCAGTTCCATCAGATTAGTACCACAGAGCCTAGGTGTGTAGAAGGCTATGCCATCTGGTTTGTGTAAGTACACTCTATGATGTTCGCACAAGGACGAAATTGCCTAACAACACATTTCTCAGAATGAATCCCCATCGTTAAGCGGAGTATAACTGTACTTATCTTCATATGATATTTTGAGAGCAGCATACAGACATAATTTCCCCAACTTTTTTATTATGAAATTTTCCAAACCTACAAAGAAGTTGAAAGAATGGTACAGTGAACACCTGTATATCTTTCACTTAATCATTGTTAATATTTTGCCACATTTGCTTTCTCTCTCTCTTCTCTTTGTATGTATGTGTATATAAAACATTTTATATCTATATAAATATGTAACTTTTTGCTAAACAATTTGAAAATAAGGTGCAAACATCATGATACTTCACTCCTAAATTTTTTTTGGTGTTACAACTTGGCATCCCTCAAGAATAAAGACATTTTATATATAATCACATTACCAGCTTTAGACCTAAAAAATTAATAGTTTCAATAATATATACAAATACATATTAATCTAACCTAATATATAATATTGTCATCTAATATATATTATATATATTTATGTTTCTACATCCAAATTTCCCCGACTATTTCCAGAGCATTTTATATAGGTTTTTTTAAAACCAATCAAGGTTCACATATTGCAATGAATTGTTATATTTCTTTCATATCTTTTAATCTAAGAAAGTTCTTCCGCTTTTTTTCTTTTCTGTCCTCCCATGACATGGACTTTTTAACAGAGCATGAGCCATAATCTGCTCCACATTCTGGATTTGTCTGTTTTCTCATGATCACGTTCAGGTTTAACATTTTTGGTAAGAATGCTTCCTGTATGAATTTGTATATTTATTATTGCAGTATTTGGAGTTCATGAACATTAGAGTTCATTTTCTACGTAGAAAAGTTTTAGCTGCATATCACTTTAAAACACCTAGTTTGAGCACTACTGTTGTTTGGATTGATAAATTCTGATGCTGAAAAAAAAAATCTGCTTTGCTTCAGCGGCTGTCTGCCTCCCACAGTCAGCTCTTGGAGCAGCACTAGGGAGGGGTCCAGAGTTGGGTTTCAGGAGGGACGATTTGACGCTTTCCCTAAACAAGGGGCCTACGTCTTTCAACTCCTAACCTTTCCCACATCTTGTGCATTGATTCCCATGGCACTGCTCCTCTTTTGGACTCTTTTTTGCTCACAGAAGCTTCGAGATATAGAGTAAGATCTAGCTTTCATAAACAGTGTCAACACAAATAATCCATAATCAATCTATAAATCAAAATTGGGGGGCCGGCCCAGTGGTGCAGTGGTTGGGTTCTCACATTCTGCTTTAGCAGCCCAGGGTTCACTGGTTTGGATCCCGGGTGCGGACATGGCACCACTTGGCAAGCCATTGCTGTGGTAGGTGTCCCACATATAAAGTAGAGGAAGATGAGCACGGATGTCAGCTCAGGGCCAGTCTTCCTCAGCAAAAGGAGGAGGATTGGCAGCAGATGTTAGCTCAGGGCTAATCTTCCTAAAAAAAAAAAAAAATTGGGATGAATTTATTATATGATCAAGTTTTTTAAAATTATCTTTTTAAAGATTGGCACCTGAGCTAACATCTGTTGCCAATCTTCTTTTTTTCCCCCTCTCCTCCCCAAAGCCCCCCAGTACATAGTTGTATATTCTAGCTGTAGGTCCTTCTGGTTATGCTATGTGGGACACTGCCTTAGCATGGCTTGATGAGTGGTGCCATGTCCGCACGCAGGATCCAAACCGGCAAAACCCTGGGCCACTGAAGTGGACTGTGCAAACTTAACTACTAGGCCATGGGGTCGGCCCCTACATGAGGCAGTTTTGAGGACTATGGCCTGGGAGAGAACCTTCACCAAGGAAGGAAGCACTCTGAAGAACCGTGGTCATATATCGTCTTAGAACAAAGAACTCCCATCAAATATGACAGGAATCTCTCTCTTACTACAGTCACAAGATGTTTTTCTAGCACAGCAGGTCAGTGGTCACAAGATGAGCACAGCAGATCAGTAATCAATCCTTAGGTTCTGGGAAGAAAGGCTTATCTTTAGAGAAATGCTGATATGGGGAGGAGGCATACATCCTTATCTTTAAGGGCATCATTCTTGGCTTTGGGACATTATAAATGTTTAAAGCAGATGTACAATGTATGCTTGATAGGCCATGTTCAGCTTTTCTGGAAAAACAAGGCCAGGCCAAGTTAGTTTTAAACTAAGTGGCTTCCTCATATACCCCAATATATCTTATTGCTTTTCACTTATTCATCAACAGCCATCAGATGGCAGGAGCACAGCGTTCACTTTGCCAGGGGTCAGGTGTCCTGTGCCTCCCTTCTGGCCAGTCCCAGGAAGTGGTGTTGCCAGGACAATTTGGAGCGGATAATGGGACACATGGAGGTGCTGAACGTGATGTAGGTTAAAGTATCACCAAATAGCCTTTGTGATAAAATATCACCAAATTGCTCCTTGACACTAATTTAGCATGTGATTTATTTATTCTCACCAACAATCCTGCAAGCTTTGTACTGATATTTCCACCTTATGGAGGAGGAAACCTGAGGCTCATAGAGATAAAATGACTTGCTCAAGGGCAAGATAAAAGGCTCCCTCTGTGCTCTGGTCACCCTGGGGTAGTGGGTGAGTTTTATATTTACCCCCTTTTTTGTGTGTAGGAGGAAGAGTCCCCCTGAGCTAATATCCATTGTCAATCCTTCTCTTTTTTTTTGCTTGAGAAAGATTAGCGCTGAGCTAACTTCTGTACCAGTCTTCTTCTACTTTGTATGTGTGATGCCTCCACAGCATGGCTAATGCGTAGAGTAGGTCCGCACCCAGGATCCAAACCTAGAACCCCAGGCTGCTGAAGTGGAGCACACAGAACCTTAACCGCTTGGCCATGGGGCTGGCCCCCTATATTTACCCTTTTTGATGGGAAGATTACTGCAGCTTTCAATTTAATCTAAGTTGAAAAGGATCTCCCTTTTTATAGAAACATGGACTCTCTGTTTAGTGCCATTAAACATCCACTAACTATTCCAGTCCAAATTGGGTTGGCTAGCAGATAATCCAAAATGCTCCCTCTTTCTTGTACCATGGAGTTTGACTAACCAATGCGGGAAGGTGGGTGAAGATTACCTAAGAGGGGTATTAGTGCCCCTCCCTGTGAGATCTAAACTTTTATATTATCACAGAACAAATCGAACTATGACATATGTTTCACAATTTACATAATCAACGTGATGCTCTTTTGACAATTATGCACATTGTTTTTTTTATAATTATAGAATCATGCTTTCCCTCTGGTCAATTTAAGAGAACTTCAAGTTCATCCCATCCTACCCCCAATGCTGTGATTCTGCTGTTCCTCATAATTCATTGTCAGATAATTTGATTAATTGGCATATTGTAGCCTCTCCACCTCTACCTCCGCGTAAACTACCAAAACAGTGGGCATCTCCTTCCTTCATCTGGGGCTTAGCACATAGTAGACATTCAATAAATATTTACTGATAAAGCATACGTAAGCAAGTGGCCTCTCATTTGGCTAATTATGATGAAAACAAGACACCACATAACAGTCATACACCCCTGTAGTGACCAGCCTGTACTGAAGAGTGAGAAGGATAGTAAGGGTTAAATTCTGCCAAGACCTGGTTGGGAGAGTGAATTAAATAAACCCAGTGTGAGTGGGCTCCTCTGTTTTCAAGCTTTTCTTCATCTCAGAATTTTTATGTTCTTTACCTCTTCCCTACAGCTCTGACATCAACCTCCATAAAATGGACTGTGTCTCAATTCTGTTCACTTTTCTCTTCAGGGCATAATGATCTGTATCAGTGAGTTAAAGAACCTTCTTTGCAGAGGAGGTAGAGCAGAAGAGATGGCTTCTGACAGATTGACTTTGCTAAACCCAGATCACAATGGAGGCAAATTGTACAATCTGTGAGAAAACCTAGGTTTGGGAAGAAAGTGGGGTCATGGTGTCCTCAGGGATTATAAAGCATGAAGAAAAGTGATGACTCCCTGTTTGATTCTCGACTTTCAGAGTGACCCTGGACCTACCAGAATGGGTAAAATTAAAAAGATGAAAATACTAAGTGTTGGCAAGGATGTGGAGCAACCAGAACTCTTATGTGTGCTGGGGGTAGGGGGGGAGGTGTAAATTAGTAAAACCACTTTGGAAAACTGTCTAGTCTTATATACTAAAGCCATGTAACTACCCTATGACCCCAAAAATTCCACACTTAAGTAATATCGAGTTAAGTGAATATGTTCACCAAAACAAATGTATAAGAATGTTCATAGCAGCCTGAAAATGGGAAACTATCTAAGTGCCCATCAACGTTAGAATGGATAGATTTTAAATGTTATATTCATAAAATGAAATGCTATCCACCAATGAGGAAGGGCAATCTATAATTCATGCAACAATATAGATGTATCTCACAAGTTTATTGATGAGGGAACAAGATCAGACACAAAGGAGTCAGTATCACGAACCCCAACGAGCAGCTCCCCAACATGCCTACCTTATTTGTGCAGCTTAACTTCAATTCACTTCATTGTCAGTTCTGGTTAGTGATTTGAAGATTTGCAGGGGAGACATCAGAAATGCCCATTTCTAGACTTCATAGGTTAGCAAAGTGATAGACAACCAAAATTTCATATATAAAACATTCGGTGGCATAAATATACAAAATATTTTTTATTTATATATAACATCCGATACAACACACATGCACATGTTTTGCTTTTGTGGAAAACTACTGTCCTTTCTTTCTCCCCCTCAACCCCCACCTGCAACGCATCACTTTGCTCTGTGTTGCTCTAGTTAAAAAATAATCACATATGATCTCACTTGAATGTGCAATCTAAAAAACCTGAGCTCACAGAGAATAGATTGCTGGTTGCCAGAGGTGGGGGTTTGGTGGGTGGGAAAAATGAGTAAATGTGAACAAAAGGTACAAACTTCCTGCTATAAAATAAAAGAGTCATGAGATCTAATGTACAGCATGGTGACTATAGTTAACAATACTGTATTGGACATTTGAAAGTTGCTAAGAAAGTAGATCTTAAATGTTCTCATCACAAGAAAAAAAAATTGTAACGTTTCACAGCAACAGATGTTAACTAAACATACTGTGGTGATCATTTCGCAATATATACATATATCAAATCATTGTGTTGTACACCTAAAACTAATACAATGTTATATGTCAATTATATCTCAGTGAAAAAAAAATCACAATGTTTGTTGGAAAATGAAGTCTGTAAATAAGAATTCTCCGGAGTCAAGCAGATAAAGTCTCATCCTTCTCTCTCCCCAAAGATGAAGACAGGTGAAGCAGTGCTATTGTGGTTTCAATTATCTCAGCCTCTTTTTTTCTGGGCAGAGACAGGAAGTCACCTTGGGATGTGATTTGGTAGTCTCAGTTGTTCTGTGAAGGGTTTCTTGAGTGGCTTCCTTTGCTGCATAAATGTAAAGGTCAGTGGGCAAAGGCAAAGGTCACAATAAGATCTCCCACTCCCCCTTTATGGCTTAGCGGCAGTTTCTTCCACTGATCTATGCAAAATTCTGGGGAAGAAGTATACGATTTGCACAAGGGGGCCAGAGCATCTGGGAAAAGGGACCAGCACTCTAACCTGAACTGCTGAAATGAGAGTTAGGAAAACCTGTCAGGATAACAATCCAAGGTCCACGGGCAGGCAAGGCATCAACTGGCACTAAGGGAAATTCCCCTGAAGGGAGGATTCTTCTCAGCTTATGACTCAGACTCGACATCACAAGAGGCCTGGTGTTTGGGCCCGGAGGCAGATTCTTTCTACCTCAGTGTGTGGTTGAGAGACAAGGCTCACAAGACCCTGCCACTTAGGACACAGTGTCTGAGCTTGTGTGTGACCCAGGAGGGCTGCAATTGTGGAGCTCTCCCTAAGCTGGTCTGTATGTCTGGTCCAGTAAGGGCATCATCCTCTGGGCCCCATTGTATTGGGAAAGGCTGATTACAGAAGCCATCTCTAGTGTGTTTCCAGCTACATCCATGGTGCCTAACACAGTGTCTGGTACATAGAAGGTGCTCAGTGAATATCTGAGCGTAGAAGTTGCTAATAAAGGATACAGGAGCTGGAATTCAGTAACAACGCCATATGGTCGCAAGCACAGCAACCATGCTAGGAGACTCCAATCTCTGTCTCTACCTGGTTTTGGAAAGCAGGACTGCTCTGCTGTGGGTTGAATTCTTATACTATTCAGGTGGAGGAGACAGAGAGGCCTTGAGAAGGAAATAGTCTAGTTCTTGTGAATAAAGGTAAATTGATTTGCAATTGATTGATTGGAAAAATAAAAGAAATGTGACTGTATTTACAGCCCAAGCCAATGGAGCAAGGCTTACTAGTTGCATAAGATATTATTTCAGATATCTGACTCGTGTAGACAACAGATGACAATTCCAAGGTTCTGTTTCCCTTAAAGGACATGCCCAAATGAGGCTTATTTCCCCTGGGTGTGATCCTTAATACAACTACATCAATTTTTTAAGTTAGAAATAGCTCCTGGATCCAAAATGGGCTCAAGCCACTTTCCAAGAGTAAAAGGAGAAACTTGGCATTTCTAGTTCCCCAAAACCAAATGTCAAAATCTGGTCAATTTTCCCATATTTCAGGCTCATAAGTCAGAGGCATTGAAGGCAGAGCAGATGTTGTATATTATCTTGAGCTAATATACCATATTCACAATGACCACTATGTAAATAGTTAAAATATTAGTATTAATATGCTTGCCTGAGTTTTTGTTAGAGTTAGCAGTTGCTATTTAAAAACTACATATACAACTTAGGAACTGTATGTGAATCTCTTTTCTATAAACTAAACATTCCTGAAAACTATGTCAGTATTCAATTTATTTTTATAAATCGAATTCAATTGTAAATACAGTAGAAGAGTTTTTTAAAGAAATTTCTCCAAAAAATCATTTGATAAAATGAATGTTTTTTTAAAGCTAATGTTAACATTTGAGTTTTTATTCATGCAGCATTATGTGGTAGAAAAAGCACTGGATTGTTGGGGTCAGACCAGCCTTGATTGGAGTCCTTGTACAGAGTGTCAGTTTGGAAGGTAGATTTGAGAAAACCCATCCTCCCACCTTCTCATTTTGGCTGATTTGAACAAACCTTTCTCCATCTCCAAAAAAAAAAAAAAAAAAAAATAAGAAGAAGAATGTTGGTTTGTTTATCTGTAAATGGCCGTAAATGGAGATGATAAAACCTGGCTCAAAGATTGTTGTTGTGAACAATCATGGATGGACCTTGAGGGTATTATGTTAAGCAAAATAAGCCAGACAGAGAAAGACAAACACCATGTGATTTCACTCATATGTGGAAGATAAAGAAACACGTGGACAAAGAGAACAATTCAGTGGTTACCAGAGGGGAGGGTGGGCAAAAGGGGTAAAGGGACACATTTATATGGTGAAGGATAAAAATTAGACTGTTAGTGGTGAGCATGATACTGTCTATACAGAAACTGATAAATAATAATGTACACCTGAAATTTCATAATGTTATAAACCATGATGACATCAACTAAAAAAAAAAAAAGATTGTGGTTTTGGAGTCAGAGACGGGGATGTGACAACAGAAGAATGATCTGTCTCTGAGAAGAACTGTGCTGGTCTGTGAGAAAAATTCGACCCACTGTGGCTGGCTTAGAATCTGGAGGAAGAGAGCCACAAGCCCATGAATAAGGCAGCTTCTAGAAGTTGGAAAGTGCAAGGACGCAGATGCTCCCCTGGGGCCTCCGAAAGGAAGGCAGCCCTGCAGATCCCTCGAGTTTAGCCCAGCAAGACTCATTTCAGATTTCTCACTTTCAGAACGTTAAGATAATAAATTTGTGTTGTTTGAGTTTGAAGTCATTAAAAACAAAAAGATTCTTGTGAGGATTTAACGTAAAGCACAGTGCTTGCTACATAAGGGGTGCTCAGTAACGATTAGTTCTTTTTAGGGGAAGACTGTATTCTGGTTCGTTTAAATTGAGAAAAACCGTTGAGATGGTATTCTCTCCAACTCGACTCTCACCCTCTGATTCCTAGCACTTGCGCCCCTGTTAGACATTACAACCTGGCCTCCATCTGGCTGTGGAGAGCTCAGGAAGGATCAGCTTTGTGTTCAGAAAGAATAGCTAAGGGGAGAGCAGTGTCCTCACAGGGCCTGGGTGGTGACATTGGGGGCCATCACCAATGGGACAGAGGATGGCTCTGCCCCTAAGAGCAGCAACTTCATGTTGGTCATTGATAGGTGAGGCAGCAGAAACAAGGCCGGAGTAAAAGCACACAAATCATCTGTCCGCAAGCACAGTTGAGACAATACCCCTGGGCCCTGGGGGGTCACACTGAAGAAAGGTAAAATCTGATCATTTGGCTGGTGGTATTACAAGATATTCTCATTGGGCATCAAAAAAACGTATCCCTATCTTTTAGACATGTGTGTTACTTGTTTCACAGCATGGAAATAGCTTCTGTTTCATTGATTTGTGTTGGATTGGAGAGAAGTTTGAGAAAATGTCACAGTCTAACCTCCTCTTGCCGTTTATCAGGAACTTCTGAGACTTGGGTGGGAGGGAGGTAGAAAGAGAGAGAACCCAAGAGCAAAGGATAAAGTATAAATACAGCTCTTTGAGATACGGGCGCTTTGTAATGTTTTGTTTTTGCTTTTTTTCCCTCTTGTGAAAGATGACATGAGTAGAGCCATATTAAAATAGAGCCAGAGCAGCCGTTTCAGAGGAACTGCCTTGCACGTCTTGTTTTCTTTATCTTCCAAACTGGACAAAACCACCAACATTCCAAGAAGTCAGTGAGAAAGAATATCCTGTCTGTCAGGACTGATGAAATCGGACTTTGCTGATGATGGAATCGCTAACCAGTCAATGAAGTACAAACCTAGCCTTCCCTTATCTAGCACCAATGAACTCTTCTTTAATACAACTCAGCTCATCTCCTTTTTTCCCATAAAACCTCCAAGTTTTTCTCCTATAATTGGGACACTATTTTAGGTTTATACCTAAATCCGTGCTCCCTGAATTGCAATTCTTTGATCCCAAATAAACGCTTTGCCTCTTAAAACCAATTTCTGTTTTTGTTGGTTGACATACGGTGTTAGAAGTGGGATCTGAAGTGATCTCACATTTGAGGACTACCATTCCCTAGAAACAGGTTTGGTACCAACACAAGCCCTCTTGTGTACTTAGCCGCTTCCACACACAGATGACTCCTCCAATCGTGGGGCCTCTCAGGCTCAGATCTCCCTCCCTTTGGTTGAGGTTAGTGCTCTTCTTTGGGATGGGTGCAGTGGCTGTGGTCATTGCAGGAGAGGTTTCCCTCATGCAATGAGGGGACTCCCGCTGACAGTGTTGATGCAGCGTTTGCTGGGAGGGAATGCCCCCCGTAGATATGTGAGTACTTTGAATTTTGGAGGGATTCACTCAGTAAAATTCTCTGCTTAGATGAACGTTGCTGTGGGTTAATGTGCACATGAAGTAAAAGCTATTGCTATGGGACATCTTGGAAGCCAAGGGCGAAAAATTGGTGGGCATGTGTTGAGCATTTAAAAGCCATTAGCATGCTCACCACCTTAAGAGATCTCCCAGATAAGGTGGTCACAAAACAGGTTAGACTAACACTGTGTTACCTGTCAACCTCAAGAAAACTTCTATGTAATGAGGTACACTGTAAAAACATCACACAATCTCCAACCCCATGAAAGATCCCTCTTAAGTATTAGTTTGGCTACAAGAGACTCAAGGCTTAGCTAACCCATTAATGTACATGTAAAAAAACCTATTGTCATTCTAAGGTGCAAGCTTTTCTTTACTATGGGACTTTTATAAATTTTTGTCCCCGTAGACTGATAATACTAAAGATGGTTTAAAATTACCGTGGACACTTTGGGGCTTCTCTAAGCTTCCAAAACTTGTCTTTTTGAGCACTAGATTTGAGAATCATGGACCAGACAAATTAAATGCAATCTTTAATTTCTAAAGAGTCAAGCACACCACCTTCCAGCACACCTGCTTAAAAACTACAGTCTTGGAAGCTATAAATATTTACAAAGAACAACAAAATCTTACTAAGCTTATTTCATGTCCTGAGAGCTTGGCTTGGTAACCATCAGGTTGGGGGCCCAAAGTATGGTCAGACAGAAATGGGGGTTGCACCCCATTTGAGTCAGATATGGCTGGACAGAAATGTGGGTTGAACTTCATTTGTGACTAGGGTCCTACCAAAGTGCTGTCAGCCTCAGAGGAATTACATTGGCAGTTAGAAGTAGTGTTCCAATTAGATGAGATTATTTAAGAAGTGCATTTAAAAGCAAAGGCTTTGAAATTCCAAAGTAGCCTTATGGAAAGTTTTGTTGCAAAAAGCTAATGAAAAATTACAATATGAGAGGGACCTAAATGAAAAGACTATAAAAAAGTCTGGTAAGTTAATGGCTTTTCAGACACCCCCATATCTACTTTGAAGGAGGGCCCTCGTATGGGCTCCTTCCAGAATTAATGAAACTCTGAGAGATTTCCTGGTACACTGCTACATTATTCCCATATACAGTCAAGGAGAAACTAAAATTAAAAATTAATGGAATTGCCGGTGGGACCAAGATGGCGGAGTGAGTGGTCTTCTTTGCCTCTCCCCCTTCGAATATACAACTAATTGGGCATTCACCAATTAACAAAGGATGTCCAGATAGCATCTCAAGATGCCTAAGAGACTTGTGCTGCTATACATCGGAAGGAGGATGGACTTCCCCCTGGGAGGAGGTGGAAATAGGTGAAAACTCTCCGACTCCCGACCCCCAACCCCTGGACAGCCTAGTACCTGCTAGAGGCTCTCTTCCAGCGGACTCCCCCATAGCATCGTCATGCACCAAGGGTGGGAGTGTGCACTCACCAGCTGAGTGACGGTGGAAACAGGTGACAACAGCCCTACCTAAGCCCCCCGTGATGACACCTAAGCCCCCCGCGATTACACCTAAGCCCAGGGGGAATCTCCAGGGTCCCGCACCCGCTGGCAGGGAAGGCCTCTGCTCACCATTAAAAGGGAGGCCCCGCCCAGAAACCAGAGCAAAAGGAAGCTCCCAGGGAGTGGATTCCCCGGCACAGCACGAGCCCGCCAGCTGCTGCTGGGCCCATGGTCTCCGGCTGTGCACGGGTCAGTGCAGGGGGTGCCCGGACTTCCCTTGGACATACTGAGGGACTGGGTGGAACTCCAGCGCCCGGCTCTGTGGCCCAGGGAGAGGCTCCAGGGTCCTGCACCCCCTGGCAGGGAGGGCCTCTGCTCGCCATTGTCAGGGAGGCCCCGTCCAGCATTCGGAACACCAGGAAGCTCCCTAGAGAAGAATTCCCCGCAAGGCAGTGGCTTGTCAGCCGCTGCCAGGTCCACAAACTCTGGCCGTGTCCCAGACGAGGCAAGGGGCTCCCAGAGATTCCATGAGAGTGGTGTGGGGCAGAGTGGAGCTCCAGTGAAACGGCTACATGGCCCAGGGGGGAACTCCAGGTTCCTACAGCAGCCTCAGTGAAAGCCTCTTCACAGCACTAGTGGAGAGGTCCTGACTGGCAATCACAAGGCTGGAAGGCCCTGGGGCAAAAGTAGCACAGCTAGGTGAGCTAACGACAGACTGCAGAAGATACCCATAGCTCTGCTGGGACCTATAGTGGACAAGTGTGATCTTGTGGGCTCTGTCAGGGACAAAGCTGTGATTATAGGTGATCCTGCTCCTGGCTGCTGGGAAAGCCCATAACACCGCTGCAGAACCCAAGGAGGGAGCATGTCTAAGTGGGCTGCAACAGTAGGCACCAGCAGCCTGAGGCCTGCTTGTGATTGCCCCCACAACCAACGAGGGACCCCACAGGACCACTGTGACTATGAGGAGGGGTCCAGGTCCAGTCAGTAACAGCTGACAGGGTTCCTTGTTGGTGCAGTCTAAACAGCTGCTCCCCACCCCCACACCAGTCACAACAAGTGGAAGCAGCGACTAAACTCTATCTCTAGGCAGAGGCACAAATCCATGCCATCAACCAGTATGAAAAAATATATTAAATCTCCAGAACAGAAGGAAAATGATAAGCACCCAGAAAACAATCCCAAAGACAATAAAATCTATAACCTAAATGACGATGACTTCAAAACAGCCATTATTAAAAAACTCAATGAGTTAAAAGAGAATTCAGATAGACAACTCAATGAGTTCAGGAGCTATGTCACAAAAGACCTTGACACTATAAAGAAGAACCAATTAGAAATACTGGAGATGAAGAACACAATGGAGGAGATTAAGAAAAATCTGGACTCTCTGAACAGTAGGGTCGATAATATGGAGGACAGAGTTAGCAATTTGGAGGACAGGAATATAGAAATGCTGCAGACAGAGGAGGAGAGAGAACTAAGACTAAAAAGAAATGAAGAAACTCTCCGAGAATTATCTGACTCAATTAGGAGATGCAACATAAGGATTATAGGTATACCAGAGGGAGAAGAGAAGGAGAAGGGGGCAGAAGGCCTGTTCAAAGAAATAATGGCTGAGAACTTCCCAAACCTGGGGAGAGAGATGGAACTTCATCTGACAGAAGCCAATATATCTCCAAACTTTATTAATGCAAGAAGACCAACCCCAAGGCATACAGTAGTGAAACTAGCAAAAGTCAATGACAAAGAGAAAATACTAAGGGCAGCCAGGCAGAAGAAAATAACTTACAAAGGAAACCCCATAAGGCTATCAGCAGATTTCTCAGGAGAGACCTTACAGGCTAGAAGCAATTGGAATGAAATATTCAAAACTCTGAAGGACAAAAACCTGCAGCCAAGAATACTCTACCCAGCGAAAATATCCTTCAAATACGATGGAGAAATAAAAACTTTCCCAGATAAACAAAAGTTAAGGAAGTTCATTGCCACAAAACCTCCTCTTCAAGAAATGCTCAGGAAGAACCTCATTCCTGAAAAATCAAAAAAGGAAAGGGGTTACAAAACCCAGAACAAAGGAGATAAGCAGGAGGACAATACACAAAGTAACAGCTCTCCATCAGGACAGGTTAGCAAAAGTTAAATAAAACATTAAAGATAAATGGAATGGAAACACCAAGAATAAATATAGCCTAGTCATTTTAACCACAAACTCACAACACAAAAAAGAAGAGAAAAAAAAATCTGACAATAACAACTTAGAAGGGGAAGAGAAAAGGGATGGAACGTTTTACTTTAAGGAAATAAGAGGCTATCGGAAAAAGGAGTATCTCATCTACGAGATGTGTTATACAAACCACCTGGTAACCACTAAACAAATAACAAGAATAAAGACACAAATTACAAATAAGAAGAAAGCCAATACAGAAATTTACCTACTTGAATTAGGAATCCAAAAATCATGGGACGAGAAACAAAGAAAATGCAAAAGAACCGGAAAACAAGTGATAAAATGGCAACAGTAGGCCCCCACGTTTCAATAATCACTCTAAATGTAAATGGATTGAACTCTCCAATCAAAAGGCACAGAGTGGCAGGATGAATCAAAGAACAAGATCCAACAATATGCTGCCTCCAGGAAACACACCTCAGCCCCAAAGACAAACACGGACTCAGATTGAAGGGATGGAACACTATACTCCAAGCTAACAATGAACAAAAGAAAGCAGGTGTTGCCACACTTATATCAGACAAAGTAGACTTCAAAGCAAAACAGATAACGAAAGACAAAGAGGGGCAGTATATAATGATAAAAGGGACAGTCCACCAAGATGACATAACAGTTATAAATATATACGCACCTAACACAGGAGCACCAAAATTCGTAAAGAAACCATTAACAAAACTAAAAGGAGACATCAACAGCAATACAATAATAGTAGGGGACCTCAACACCCCATTAACACCAATGGACAGATCATCCAGACAGAAAATCAACAAGGAAATTATAGAATTAAATGAAAAATTAGATCAGATGGACCTAATAGATATATATAGGACACTTCATCCAAAAACAGCAGGTTACACATTCTTCTCAAGTGCGCATGGAACATTCTCAAGGACAGACCATATCTTGGGAAAGAAAGCAAGCATCAATAAGTTCAAGAGGGTTGAAATAATATCAAGCATCTTTTCTGATCATAATGCTATAAAACTAAAAATCAAGTACAAGAATAAAGCTGGGAAAGGGGCAAAAATGTGGAGACTCAACAACATGCTACTGAACAAACAATGGATTATTGAAGAAATTAAAGAAGAAATCAAATATTATCTGGAGACAAATGAAAATGAAAACACACCGTACCAACTAATTTGGGATGGAGCAAAGGCAGTCCTAAGAAGGAAATCCATTGCAATACAGGCTCACCTCAATAAGCAAGAAAAATCTTACATAAACAACCTCAAACGACAGCTAACGGAATTAGAAAAAGAAGAACAAAGCCCAAAGTCAGTAGAAGGAGGGAAATAATAAAAATTAGAGCAGAAATAAATGATATTGAAACAAAAAAGACAGTAGAAAGGATCAATGAAACAAAGAGTTGGTTCTTCGAAAAAATTAACAACATGAATAGACCTTGAGGGTACTATGTTGAGTGAAATAAGCCAGACAGAGAAAGACAAACTCTTTATGACTCCACTCACAGGTGGCAGTTAACATATGGACAAAGAGAACTGATCGGTGGTTACCAGGGAAAAGGGGGGCTGGGGGGAGGGCACTAGGGGTGAAGTGGTGTACCTACAACATGACTAGTAATGATGTACAACTGTAATTTCACAAGGTTGTTAACTACCATAATCTTAATAAAACAATATGGAAAAATATATATATATTTTCACATGTATGTAGGACTCAAAATATTCTTGCAGCACATAACATTCCAAGCCATTTCCTTATATGCAAAACAGATTTTTTAAAAAGCAGGAAGACACTGGCAGTATTCCTAAATATTTTCTGCAGATACTGTTTTATTCCTGCGTTGTCATTCAGAGTTTAATTTGTCACTACAGCATGTTTCTATAGTTGTTTGTATGATAAGACACTGGTGTTTGGCCTTTTTCTTGTAGGAAAAATAAATCTTGAATTTTGTGTATCAAGTCTTAAAAAAAATTAATTGAATTGTTTAATACTGTCAGAAATATTTACTGTTTGTCCTGGCTGAAATTTGACAAGACCTTTGAAAGGATTTAATAAGCTATGATCAGAAATTTGGCCAGACTGGAAGCTGATATTTGGAGCCAGATAGAAATTTTTTATAGGTCTTCTTCCTTAAGTTAAAATAAAACTACACACCCAGAGGGAATGAAGAAAATTAGGGATGATGTAATTGGACAGGTTGATCAAACTATAATGTCATTTAAGTTACAATCTAATTTCTGAGGAACTGAGAGCAATTATCCTTATCTCGCAAAACTAGAAATGCAGCTCTAGAAGCAGTTCAGATTCCACCCACTCCCTTTCACCATCCCAAAACCTCCCCTATTTATCTCAAAAAGCTTGTAACCAGGGCTGGCCCAGTGGTGCAGCAGTTAAGTGCGCATGTTCTGCTTCGGCAGCCTAGGGTTCACCAGTTTGGATCCTGGGTGCGCACATGGCACCGCTTGGCACGCCCTGCTGTGGTAGGCGTCCCACATATAAAGTAGAGGAAGATGGGTACAGATGTTAGCTCAGGGCCAGTCTTCCTCAGCAAAGAGAGGAGGATTGGCAGCAGTTAGCTCAGGGCTAATCTTCCTCAAAAAAAAAATCCATAAAATTAAATTTAAAAAAAGCTTGTAACCTCTCCAGGAACTGTTACCTAGACCATTACCAATTTCTAAGACTGAAAAAAAAAAGAAAAAAGAGAAAAATGTCTATAGAAATGCCCTTTTCCAAAATCTAACATCTTTAAGTAAATGTAAGTAAGATTAAAAGATTTTTTTAGGTGAACTTTTAAGCAACAATTGTGTTATGGTATATGTACTTAAAAATAACCTCAAAACATTTTGATAACTCAAAACCTTAGAGTTTTGCTAAATTAAGTTAAACAATGGAAATTTATTGAGTATCTAGTCATTTCCAAATAAGACAAAATACTAGATATTAATTACTAAACATAGGTTTATCTACTTTCAGCTTCTTATTACAGAAAAAACTAAAAGATGTTTAGGTCTGTTAATAAACATGTCTTGTGCCATGTATGTTTTCAGTAACAAAAAAGAAGGATTAAGAAATGGAGATATTTTTGTTGAGAAAGCAAATTTGTTCTAAAGTAAGCCTGGGTAAAAAAAGGGCAAATTCTGAATGTAAAAAAGAAAGTTAGAGAAGGTTTACTGAAGAGGAACCCTGAGAAAAGAGTTTTGTGGATGGTCAAGCTGGCTAAGTTTGAAATTGATTTAATTAAGTAAATGAGTTTTAGTATCAAAAGTAAGCTGGCAAAAAAATTAGACTTAAAACCAAAAAACAACCCACCAATTGGGAAAAAATATTTGTAAGTCAGGTATCTGACAAAGGGTTAATCTCCATACTACATAAAGAACTCACACAACTCAAAAAATCAAACCACCTGATCAAAAAATGGTCAGGGGACGTGAACAGACGTTTCTCCAAAGAAGATATATGGATGGCCAATAGGCACAAGAAAAGATGCTCATCATCACTGATCATCAGGGAAATGCAAATCAAAACTACACGATATCACCTGACACCTGTTAGAATGGCAAAAATAACCAAAGCAGAAAAGTAACAAATGTTGGAGATGTTGTGGAGAAAAATGAACCCTCATACACTGCTGGTGGGAATGCAAACTGGTGCAGCCACTATGGAAAACAGTATGGAGAGTTCTCAAAAAATTAAAAATAGAAATACCTTATGACTCAGCCATCCCACTACTGGGTATCTATCCAAAGAACTTGAAATCAGCAATTCCAAAAGTCCCATGCACCCCTATGTTCGTTGCAGCATTATTTACAATAGCCAAGACATGGAAACAACCTAAGTGCCCATCAACTGATGACTGGATAAAGAAGATATGGTATACACACACACACACACACACACACACACACACACAGTGGAATACTACTCAGCCATAAAAAAGGATAAAATCATCCCATTCACAACAACATGGATGGACCTTGAGGGTATTATGTTAAGTGAAATAAGCCAGATAGAGAAAGACAATCTCTGTATGACTCCACTCGTATCATATGTAGAAGTTAAACATGTAGACAAAGAGAACAGATTAGTGGCTACCAGGGGAAAGGTGGGGTGGGGAGTGGGCACAAAGGGTGGTGCACCTACAACATGAATGACAAACAATAATGTACAACTGAAATTTCACAAGGTTGTAAACTATCATAATCTCAATAAAAAGTTTTAAAAAAAGGAAATCTTTCTCCTTTGGTTTTGGCATTTTGGGTTTGTCATCAGAAGCATCATCTGTACATGAATCTAGAAAATTCTTTAGTACATTTAATTACCAATGTCTCCGCCATTCCTCCCCTAATTCATTGTGCTAGGTGTCTAGAACTTCTCGTCTAACCAATCTAACCTCCAGAGATTTAAGAGGTAACTGCTGTGAACACCTCTTGTTTTACTTGGCTAAACACCTCTGGCAAGGTAAAGATGGAACTAGACAGAATTTGGGCACAAGCCAAATGGTTAAATGGAGTGCCCACTGGCATCTTGTGGTTCCTTGATCTCTTTAGCTTGCTGCCCTCGGACATTGCCTCCTGGTCAGGTCTTTTCTTCAACTTGGACTCAGCATTTTGTTTGTTATGACAGGAATTCTTGTTGTAAAACTTTGCGTCCTCTGCATAGCTTGATGTTTCAAAAACACCACTCGGATAATGGTCACTCGGTGCTTTGAAACGATTACTAAGGCTTGTGAAACTTCACATGAGAAACTTCAAGAAACAGAAGATGTTTACCTTTAAAAGAACTTGATGGCTAGAGCCTTCTCTGCTCTGGTTCTCTTTATGCTCAAATGTGGTCTAAAAGTTCTTGAGGAAACCGCTTTCCCTCCTACGTGGGACATGGCACATCAGGAATGAGCCTTCCTGGTGCTGAGGAACCAATGATGGATGTTTAGCGATGCTTTCCAATAGTTGATCAGCAATACTTTCCAGTGTTTGATCAGTGATGCTTTTGGAGACAGATCATGATCAAAAGGGGGAAAATGTGAAAGATGATCTGAGTGGAGCGATATTAAAATAGAACCCAAGCAGCCATTTCTGAGGAATTGCCTTGCACGTTTTGTTTTCTCCTCCAAACTGGACCAAACTGCCAACATTCCAAGAAGTCAGTAAGGACAAGAATATCCTGTCTGTAAGGACTGATGAAATTGGACTTTGTTGATGATGGACTCGCTAACTAATCAATGAAACACAAGTCTAGCCTTTTGCCTGATCATTGAACCTCAAGCCAATCTACAAAGTACAAATCTAGCCTTACCTTATCTAGCACCAATGAATTCTTCCTTAAGACAACTGACTTCATCCTCCCTTTTTCCCATAAAAATCCTAAGCCCCTCTCCTATAATTGAGATACTATTTGGCTTTCTACTTAAATATGTGCTCCCTGAATTGTAATTCTTTGATCCCTAATAAAGGTTCTTGCTTTCCCTCTTAAACTAATTTCTATTTTTGAAGGTTGCCATTCTCTTTCCACTTTCCACCAAGGCTGCTTCCCCAATACCATAGCTGAAGATCAATGACAATAACTCTTACTGGCTTTCCTGTCATCCATATCAAGAGTGGTGTCAAAGCAGGTTCTTTCCTGGACTGAAATTGGGATCCACTGTGATCATCTGTGATATATTGCATTATTGGCTCCAATTCTTCATCCTTCCCTGTAGCCATGCCCATTGCCATGTAACTTTGCAGCTCCTCCCACAAAAGCAGAGTGTATTTCCTCTCCCCTTGACTTGAGACTTGACCCCATGACTTACTTTGGCACATTAGCAAAAGTGATGCAAACGGGAGCTTAAAAAGCGCTTGTGCAGCAGGCCTGGCTCTCTTGTCATTGGAGAAGAATCCTCTGCTCCAGGTAGCTTCTCCCTCCATTCTGGGTCCCAGAATGAAAACACATAGAGAAGAGATTTAAGGTGGCCAGACCCAGAGCTTCAACAGAGCTGTTCTGCTGAACCCAGTTTGAATCAGCTGATCCTGGCTAGCAAATAAATGATTGCTATTTTAAATCACTGAGTTTGGGGTGATTTGTTATACAATAGTAGCTGATTAATATACTACATTTTTGTGAAAAGGAAGTAGAGAGACAGGAATGCTTTTTTCATAGGGATTCATCTGTCACAGGGGAAATGCCACTACATCAGAAAATGGAGGAGAAGAGAAGAGGTGATGGGCCAGAGTGACAATGAAGCTATGAGAAAAACAAGACAAACCTAGAGGACGAGAGAAAATAAACTCAGAGGAGTATCACCCCTTAGTAGTAGGCTAAGTACTACTATTTCTTTAGTACATTTAATTATCGATGTAGGCTGCACCAAGTAACTTCCTTCCAAAAAGTATAGTATGGAAAGGGGAAAAAGAATATACTATACTCTCACAGTGGAGAAACCTAAGCAACACAGCATTATCCAGGTGATCAAGGTCAACATCAACAGGGATAAGTCCTGCTGATGGTATGTAACCTTGATAGGATGTGATGAGAGTGGCACTTTAACTTCTGAGGACTTCCTCCAAAAAGCCCATAAATCCAGGCTAACCATGAGAAAAACAACAGACAAACCCAAGTTGAAGGGAATTCTACAAAACAGTTGACCAGTATTTCTCAAAACTGTCAAGATCATCAAAAACAGGGAAAGTCTGAGGGGTGGGGGAATTGGATGAAGAAGGTCAAAATGTACAAACTTCCAGTTATAAGGTAAATAAGTACTGGGGATGTAATGTACAACATGATGACTATAGTTGACATTGCTGTATGGCATATTTGAAAGTTGCTAAGAGAGTCGATCCTAAAAATTCTCCTCACAAGGAAAATATATTTTTCCTTTTTTTGTACCTATTTGAGATAATGGACGTTAACTAAACTTATTGCAGTAATCATTTCACAATATATGCAAGTCCAGTCACTATGCTGTACACCTTAAATTTACACAGTGCTGTATGTCAATTATAGCTCAATAAAACTGAAAGAAAAAGTACTTTTAAAGCAAAAAAACAAAACAAAACAGGAAAAGTCTGAGAAACTGTCACAGCCTAAGGTGATGTAACAATTTAATGTAACGTGGTATCCTGGACAGAAAAAGAACATTAGGCAAAAACTGAGGAAATTTAGATTTAGAACACAATAATCTATCAATATTGGTTCATTAGTTGTGACAAATGTACCTTATGTAAGACATTAACAATAGGGGGATCTGAGTGTGGAGTATAGGGGGACTCTGTAAATATTTGCAACTTTTCTGTAAACCTAAAACTAATCTAAAATAAAAGTTTATTTAAAAAAAATACAAGAGTAGATTTTCTTAATCAAATTTTCACTTTTCCCAAAAGGCTTTTTTGATTTGATTTCACTCACTGATATCTCTTCCTCTCTTTGCTCAAGACCTAGAAATTCTGTGTCACCTGCCTCTCTGAGATAGTGCATTCAATTTCTCTTCTTGCCCTTCCATTTGCTCCCATGCCGCCTGCTGTCATCCTAGTCCTCTGACCAGGTTTCCTGCTCCCTGATTGGTGGGTGCCAGTAGCAGGCTGCCCCAGGCAGAGCAAGACAGGGCGGGTCAGGGTGGCCAAGCCAATATGGTTTCAGCAACTCAAACTTTGTCACCTTATATAACACATCTTTCTCCTCAGGGCACAGATTATCTCTCTGAAGAGCTGTGAAAACAATCTAGCATTCTCATTTTAGGCAATGAAAAGAAAATCTTAGAATTTAAGAACATCACAGGAATTCTGAAAATCATCTGACCAAAACCTCTCATTTTAAAGATGAAGAGAATGAGGGCCAGAACCGATAAGGCTATAACAAGGGTGAGCTGAAAATCAGGTTTTCTGATTCAGAGATCATATGTGCAGCTCATTACACAACATTTTTAGGGAAATAATGACCCAGATCAAATATATTCATTTCAGAAAAATAGTTGTTAAGGATCTACTTTGGGCAAAACATTGTGCTAGATGCTAGAGGCAATAGAAACATTAGCCAGAAAAGTGTCTGTCCCCAAGGAGTTTCTAATCTAAGGATGTGTGGGAAATAACATCAATATGTGGAATAACTTGTATGTGCCGTAAGAGGTATAAGGTACTAAAGAAGGAGGCATGACATCCAGTTAAGGATATCAAGAAAAATTCATGGAGTGGGTGTCATTTGTGGTGAACTTTGAAGGGCAGGTGAGATTTTGGTGGGTGGAGATGAGGGCCAAGACTCTCCAGAGAGAAGGAGAGCACAAGTCAAGGCAGAAATATGGGGAAGTGTGGACTGCATTTTAGGCAGAGTAGATGGACTGGTTTGGTGAGAAAATTCTGCAAGGGATCAGAATACTATTAAGGGAGGCTTTGAATGACTGTGGCTTTGGTATTTAATTCTGTAAGTAATGAGGAATGCCTGATTTGTGCCGCTGGTGGCAAAGATTAGGACTACCTGGCTTGGTGTTTTTCAGTGTAGAGTGGTAAGAAGGTCAGAGCCACATTTATCTCAATGTGGGGGCAGAGCATAAGATGCACTGGAGGAAGGCACGTCCCTTGAATGAGGCCGGAACCGACTGGGGAACCCAAAGTGTTCTATGAGAAGATGGGGCTTAAGTGGAACAACACAAGCATTGCCAGTTAAATGTGTGAGCCAGGAGGAATGAGACGTGCACCAGAGTACGGCCATAAGT
Organism: Equus przewalskii; assembly: GCF_037783145.1. Lineage (NCBI taxonomy): Eukaryota > Metazoa > Chordata > Mammalia > Perissodactyla > Equidae > Equus > Equus przewalskii. The sequence goes on from NC_091850.1 coordinate 23,100,352, forward strand.
GCAAAACTTGCCTCCAGTTTAAGAACTAGGGATGCCAAGAGATGTCCTGAGCAGTGAATGATGGAACAAGATGAGAGTGAGGGCAGGAAGTTCAGGAAACTACCAACAAAAGGCTCATTAGTCTAGACTATTCTCTTAAGCTGAACATCAGGAAGGTGCAAAAGAAAATTAAATTGGTATAATAGATATAAAATTCCAAAGTGAGTGCTAGAATAAGATGCATATTGTCAAAGGTAATACTCAAGCATTGGTTTCACAGTTCTAAAAATACTCAACCCATAATAAGGGTGTGATGGTCAGTTTTATGTTTCGACTTAGCTAGGCTACAGTTCCCAGTGATTCAGTCCAACACTGATGCAGGTGAGAAGGTATTTTGTAGATTTGATTGAAATCCAAAGTCAATTGACTATAAGGGCGATTATCCTAGATAATCTCAGTGGGCCTGATTCAATTGGTTGAAAGGCTTTAGGAGCAGAGCTGAGGCTTCCCTGAAGAAAAAGCCTTCACCTATGGAGTGCAGCCTCCTGGAGAGTTCCAGCCTGCCCTTCCTGGGGGCCTGCCCTTCCTGGGGGCCTGCCCTATGGGTTTGCCTCCACCACCATGTAAGTCAATTCCTTGCAATAACTCTCAATACATATCTCTTACTTGTTCTGTTTCTCTGGCTGAACCCTGACTAATACAAAGATATTAATGAATTGAAAGAAGAGTGCTTAAGAGACAATTTAGTGAGGAGAATTTCTTTGGACAGGGATGTGCTTTGATTTCGTCTCCTCGAATTGGGTGACGCTTCAGTGGGACCACTGAGAGTTCCCGTGTGTTCTCTGAAGTTGACAGCAGCATGGACTGAGAACAGCTCCTGAGGGGAAGAATTGGTGGGCTCCTCCTTTAGCAGAGCAGCCACTAAAACCACGGCAGAGACCTCCAAGTAAAGATGAATTAAACGTACATTGATATTTGCTTCCTAGTGAAACTGGCTAAAATGATCATACATAGATTTTCTAAAAAGCCATAAATCCAGGGGCTGGCCCCGTGGCTGAGTGGTTAAGTTAGCACGCTCCGCTTCACCGGCCCAGAGTTTCCTCAGTTCGAATCCTGGGCGCGGACACGGCACTGCTCATCAAGCCATGCTGAGGCAGGGTCCCACATGCCACAACTAGAAGGACCCACAACTAAAAATGCACGGCTATGTACCGGGGAGCTTTGGGGAGAAAAAGGAAAAATAAAATCTTTAAAAAAATAAATAAATAAAAAATAAAAAGCTATAAATCCATAAAGATTGGAAGCCTAGGAAAAGAGGTGACAGGAACAAACTTTCATTGGGAAGGAGATAAAGGAGTGGTAAAAACCTAGCAGAACCTATGAGTATCATCTGAATACATAATCAGCTATCTGGAGAAGAAAAATTCTCAGTGTTCCCTTAGAGGGAACAACAGAGAGTGCAAATATTTACCTCCAAGCTCTCAGCTGCCTGTGGATAAACACAGATATTTACTACTTTATGTGGGGTTACCCTGAACTTTCAAAAGCATTTAAGAGTGTCAGAAAATAGAATCAACTTGATATCACTGTAAAATACAATCAAATCAGTGTCTAGGTATGCCGGTTATGGATCTGTTGCCTCTCAGCTCCAAATTCACCATTTTTGCCTGCTTTGTGAAAACAGTTCTGGAACCTTTAAATATTTTTCCATTGTCAGCTGGCATGATCGATGCTAAGGTTTGTTAGTAGAGGGGTGCTAGAAAGGTATTGCAGGAGTTAAAAAGGAGATTTTGCTTCCTAATTCCTTGTCTCCCCCTCAATGGGCTCCTGGGGAGCACAGTGCACTGGGTGGCAGGGGGGTGAGTGGTGGCAGCAGCTCTCCCCCTCCCCCTTCTGGTTCCTTACCTGGAGCAGCCTTGTAGCCCAGTGCCTCCAGTGGACCCCAACAACTTCCCCAGCACCCTGGAAGGTGAATTTCCAGCAAATTCCAAAGGACATGGCACTACGTCAATTTCTCTGCCGTTCCTTGAGCCACAGCCAAGGTCTTTCCAACAAAGTCTGGCTCTCAGCCTGGTGGAGCTGAGGTGTCTCCTTTGAAGGTCTCTCTCAGCTCTAGGGATGGTGGCTACTCCCTCTATCTGCTATTCCTATATTCTGTAGAGTTCTCTTTACTTCTGGACTAGTTTATCCCTCTTATACCAATCATGTTTTTAGTTAAAACTTCTTTATATTAAAATTTTCCGGGGCCGGACCGGTGGCGCAGTGGTTAAGTTCACACGTTCCGCTTCTCGGTGGCCCAGGGTTCGCCAGTTTGGATCCCGGGTGTGGACATGGCACTGCTTGGCACGCCATGCTGTGGTAGGCATCCCACATATAAAGTAGAGGAAGATGGGCACGATGTTAACTCAGGGCCAGGCTTCCTCAGCAAAAAGAGGAGGACTGGCAGATGTTAGCTCAGGGCTAATCTTCCTCAAAATAAATAAATTAATTAATTAAATTAAATTTTCCTGTTTAAATTACTGTGCATTTTCTCTTTCCTGATTGGATCCAGACTGGTATAGAAGAAAAAAAGAATAGCAAAACAGACAAATATTAAACTTCTAAAATTTTACTCTGAAAGTACACATGGAATCATTTGTATAAATCTGTTAGAGTCTGAGGGGGGCTTAAATAAAAAGCTGTCTTCTTCTGTCAAGTTCTGAAACAGCTAGGGGTTGAGATTTAAGTATTGCCTTTGATGAAAGCCAAGGTAAAGGACGTGGTCTAGGTGTATGGTATTGATACCGACCCTCATATCAGTTTCCCTACATTAAACCCAGCATATATGGGGTTAAAACCAAAACACTCATTCCCTGCTTACTCCCTGCCTTCCTGCCTCCAGAATTCACTATCCTCTATGGAGACAGACACCACCAAGGACAAGCACCTGGTGGGAAAGCTGGTGGGAAAGCTCCGACCAGCAAGGCCATGTGCTCCCCCTCCCCTACCTAAAACCCCAAATAAAAACTCTTCCTTTTAGGTTTTCGGATTTCAGCGTTAGCTGCACTCTCTCTTTGCTCAGCTCCATGCAATAATAAAATTCCTACTTTCTTCCATCACACCCAGTGTTGGAGATTGCCTTGTTGCACAACGGGTGAGTGAACTCACTTCAGGTTCAGTATCAATTTGGCGTCCCAGATGGGACAATGTCCCAGGTGGACGTCTTGCCTGTGGCACACTGGCCTCTGGCTACAGGCCTCTCTTAGAAGCTGTCCTACAGCTGCCTGAGCCCCTTGTCTCAGGGACAGCCCCAAGTGACTGGCTGCTGACCAGACGTCATTGGCCCACAGCGCTTTTGCTTTGGTGGTGGAAGAAACTAGGTTTATGACTTAGGAAGACGTCTCTTGTAAGTAGCTGGTAGTTTTCGTCTTTGTCTTTGTGTTAACCTTTTCCAACAAGACCGGCTGGAAATAATGGGTATCCAGCAGTCCTCTGGGCTCCCTTTGTTTTGAAGTTGCGATGCCCTGGCCAGATTTTGGTAAGTCCCCTGGGTGTGCACAACCGAGGCCCCTTGTCCTCGCTCATTTGGGAAGATCTGCGTAGCATATCTTCATTTGTTGGGCGCCCCCCGAGTGCAGGACACGGACTGAGCTGGGACTGGAAGCACTCTGGCTTGGGGATTTGATTTTGGTTTTTGGTTTCTGTTTGTGGCTGAGAGCTTTTGGGAAAGCGTGCTTGTTTGGTATTTGTTATTGTTTGTCTGTTTGTCTTTCCTTTTAAAAGTGTTAACATGGGAGGTGCCCCATCTATTCCACCTAAGAGCCCCTTGGGAAAAACTTTGGCTGATGGTTGACCTATAGCTATAAGCCAATGTCTAAATGGGGATGATTTTCTTTTCTAACACCACATGGCCACAATATTCTTTAGACTCCGGAGAGAAAAAAAAAATGGCCAAATGATGGATCCTCAAGTTGGGAAACTTTTTAGATAGCTCTTATAATAAACAGCTGTTTTATTGGTACCTAAAAAAGACCAAATTAAAAGGAAACTATAATGACTAGTCTTAAGAACTTAAGCAAACTTGGGGTGTCAGTTTCTTCCTGTGGTCTTACAGATGCTAATGAAAACATTAACAAAAAGAAATTAGAAAAGGATGAGTCACAGGACTCACCCCAATGGGATAAAAATCTTTAGCTAGTTATTGAAAAGAAAAATGGGATAAATGGAACAGACATGAATAAAGTTAAAACAAAAATTTTAATAAAACACTGCCTAAGTTTGGATGGGCTAAAGGGATCCCCTATTAGCTCCCCAACATTAAAGGACATCAGACAAACCTGTTCTATTTACCCCAGTTTGAAAAAATTTAAAAGATCAGGAGGCAGAAATCAGAATAAGAAACCTGACCACCAATTGTTTGGGGCAACAGTTAGACTACTAAGGTTAACAAGACTATAAAGATTAAAGAGTTTAAGCTAATATTATATGAAGGCCATGTGCTCAACTTTGCCTGAATGTTTGCTTTGGGAATAAATGTTATGTCTAACTGGAAATGTTTCCCCTACACAATATAGTAATACCAAAGCTTGTTAATGGAATTCTAATGTAAGTTATAATTAAAAGCATAAGAGTTAGTAAAACTAGGATAAAGTTTTGTAAAAATTAACACACTTAAATGGGCCAATTTCAGTTCACCCAAACTGATGTATGCAATTGAAAAAGCCAGCTACAACAACGGAAAACCTGTTTTAATCTTTTGAGCCTTCTAAATAAAATCAGAAATACTTTACTGCCTCTTTAAGAGAAAATAATTAAATAATTAAACATGCCAGCAGCCAGACCCAAATCTTGCTGAGCTTCCCAGCAAGCTGAACTTCACTTCAGCTCCCCCAAAATTCCTGATCTAAAATTGAACAAATGAAAATAAATAAGCTTTTGAAATAATTTGGAATGGTAACGGCCATTCTGAGAAACCCGTTTCAGAAAAGAGAGGATTCAAAATCTCTCAATGAAATTCAGTCTTCAATTAATATGCAAAAACTTCTAAGAGACAAAGTTATTTAACATGATATAAAATGATCTTTGATGAATGAAAGCCTGTTTCAGTTTGCTGGTTTAATTTAAAATAGACATGTCCTCAAAGTTATCAGCGTTGGATATGATGCAGACACACAGCCTGGGTTTACTGGTTATCGTGTCATCTCTGCTACAAAATTTATCAGCAAAACTGATAACTCAGTATAACAGCTGATTTTGTTTAATGTCTTGTGAGGTTTTTGTAGATGATCTAAATATAATTGCTAAAGACAAGTAAACTAAATAAATGTAAAAAGATAAACATTTTGGAACAACTTTTTAACAATAATTATATGTATCATGACATATGTACTTAAAATGACTTAAAATAATGGTTCACTACTTTAATGTCACATAAAGTTTTTAAGAGTAATTTAAACATAATTATTAAAAGTGCATAAGAGTTTTGAGTACAATAATTATGTTTCATAGTCTGCATACTTAAAAAACAGCTTCCAAAATCTTTTTGGAAACTTAAACTTTGAGCTTTATTAAGGTAAGTTAAATAATAACAGTTTATTGAGTGTCTAGGTCATTTCCACATCAGATAAAATATTAAAGGTTAACTACTAAGCATATATTTGTCTGCCTTTGGTTTCTTACATCAAAGAAACTGAAAAATGCTTAGGTTTATTGATAAACGTATGTATGCTGAGGAATTTTCTATGAAAAAACATATATTTCTAAAAGATCTGTATACAAGGAAAGTAAAATATATGTTTTCAGTAAAAAGATAGAAAGAATAAAAATATTTTTGTTTCTTGAGTTGAGAAAGATAACTTTGTCCTAAAGTACTGGGACAAATTCTGAATGTAAAAAAAAATAACTAAATATTTGTAAATATAAAGCCCTAAAGAGTTTTATATATGGTCAAGTTGGCTAAGATTAAAGTAAATCCAATTAAGTAAATAAATTTATATGTCAAAAATAAACTGGCACTAAACTAAAACTTGGTTTCCTCCTTCTTCAAAGATAATTTTCCTAAACTTTTAATCTGCTCTTGATAAAAAGATTATAAAAAGGCTTTTTTTTTTTTTTACTATTTTAACTGTTTCCCCTTGACTGTTTCTGTTGTCACTTCGAATAGGTACCTGAACATGGTTTCACAGTGAAACTGGTTTCCTATCTGAATAAATGTTTTAAAGCTTTTAATATTTTTGACAAGCTTCCCCCCACACACAAACATTCAAGTCCTGAATAAAAGCTTTCTTTCGACCTGGAGAAGGAGAAAAAGTTTCTCTGGGGATTTTCAGAGGGCCCCTGAGACTTCTCAGAGGGATTTGCTCTCTTCCTCTAAGAAAAAATGCTAAACTAATTAGGCTTGTTAGACTATATGGGAAGTGTTGTCAAATAAGTAATAATAAACTTTCTTAAATGGTATTATGTGAATGAGTGTTATTAATACAAGTATTTTAAAGATTATCTAGAATTCTGATCTGTTCTGATTGTCAGCCATGATTCTCATTATTATCTCAAAATGTACATCACAGAGATGGTCAAATGTCTTTGTAAATTGCCACTTTTTAAATGTTTTGTTATTTACGACAGTTGTTTGATGTTTTTGCAAATGTGTTTCATCTTCGGAGAAATTCATAGAAAGGACTCTAACACTCTAGAACACAGGTTTCTAATAAACTCTGAGATTATAAAACTAAACTGGGTAAAAATTACAGAACTCTAACAGAGAAACTGATGACCTCACAGACTGCTACCAAGATTAAGATCAAGAACCAATTACACAGTACTAAATAAACCAATAGGGATGATTATAATTTTTATGGCTTTTTACTTAAGATATTGCTGATTTTTTATGTTTTGTTTTTTTCAGATTTAAGGAAACCTTTTTCTCTTAAAAACCTGTGACTTATAGCAATTTGTAAACAAAATTGAAACATTTATCTTTTTCTCCCTATCTGAGCCCTCCAAAATGTAAAAACTCCTGATGAGTAAGTATTCTTATTCTCATGGCAATATGGTTGTTTGCATAAGTTCAGTAAGAATCTGTTCTTCTTATAACAGGACACGATTGGAAACACTGGTTATATTACCAAGGCTTTGACTGGAATATCATATTTGAAAAAAACATATGGGCTTGGATATAACAAGACAACTTTTGAGGAAGAAAGGTTGACATTCTGGAATAAAGCCACTTGGAAATATTGGCCTGGTACCTTGCTTATGGGTTCAGTGACCTGGTAAGGTTGAGCAAAGAATGTCACTGCCTTTGGCAGGTACAAGGAAACTCAATATTTTGGGGAACCTCACGAAGAGAGGGATTCACCCAAATCTGTAAGTACTGCAGGTGGAATCTGATGACAGATCCTTTGCTTGGCTTTCCTTGAGAGGCCTTTAAAATTCAACTGAGATTCCTTATGAGGTTCCAGCAAAGCAGATTTAAAAGAGCCTATATAATCAATTACTATTCTTGCTATACTTATGTAAATAATTATGCCAAATTTATTTAAAACTAGACATATTTTGCAAACCAGTTAGTCTTAATTTGGCTATGTCTAGTGAAATTGAGGGTGATTTTAGAGAAAAAGATTATGTTTCAATAGAAACTATAATACACATTTATGGATATTAAATTTTGGTTTTGTCAATCATCTTTAAGATTTTTGTTACATCTGTTAACTGGACTGGATCCTGAATTCTTTTAGTCTCCTGAAATATCTGGCTACAAACCTCCGAACTAATATTTTCAGGGTTGTTTTCCCATCATTTTCATTTGGAGTCATTGAAAACGAAATCTGCCCTTTTTCTTAAAGACTTGCAAACTGAAGCTGGAGGACTCAGTCTAAACCTAAGAGAGATTCACGTCCACTGCTGTGTAAGCCTCTCAAGAAGTGACCTGAGTGACCGATGGCACCATCAGAAACCTTTCAAACTGCAAAAGATGCTTCAACCCTGACTTTAGGAATCTTGATTTGCTGCCCCCTGGGCTTAGAAACTGGTTTATAATTTGCTCCAACCATTAACCTTGTTTTTCTCTTTTTGTTTCTCTAAAAAATACTTCTTATTAAACACCTGGTTACTTACATGATACAGGCCTAACTTTGGGAGCCCACCAGCATCACTGCCTTATTAAAAGACTGGTTCAGTGAGATGAAACAACCTATGCCCCATTTCAGCAGGAAGTAGATGGATCAGTTGCCACCCCAAATCCCTCAAGATGGACATAAAATAGGGGGAATTGATACTGACCCTCATATCAGTTTCCCTACATTAAACCCAGCATATATGGGGTTAAAACCAAAACACTCATTCCCTGCTTACTCCCTGCCTTCCTGCCTCCCGAATCTGATATCCTCCATGGAGACAGACACCACCAAGGACAAGCACTTGGGTTCACTATGTCCTCCCCGCAAAGAGATACAGGCTGGTGGGAAAGCTGCTGACCAGCAAGGTCACAGGCTCCCTCCTCTCTGCAAGTAGTCTCAAGGCCAAAGACAGGCTGGTGGGAAAGCTCTGTCCAGCAAGGCCATATGCTCCCCTCCCCAACCTAAAACCTCAAATAAAAACCCTTCCTTTTAGCTTTTTGGGGAATTTGGGATTTCAGTGTTAGCTGCCCTCTCTCCTTGCTCAGTGCTGTGCAATAATAAAATTCCTACTTTCTTCCACCACTACATCCTGTGTTGGAGATTGGCTTGCTGCACAAAAGGTGAGTGAACTCACTTCAGGTTCGGTATCAGTATCTGTGGGCTTCCTAACACTGCACCCCAGAATCAGAGACTCACCCTCCCAGGTGTCAGCAGTGATAGACCAGGGCAGGCCTATTTCAGAAGGGCCAGGCTGACGCTGCAACTTACCACATGGTAGAGCGCAAAGGAAAGCACCTGTTCTCTGCAGGCTGACTGCTCCCAACAGGGACAGAGGAGGAGCTGTGCCACACATATCTGGTGCTTTCTCCCAAAGCCTATAATTAGGTAAGTCACTCTTTCCTCCCACAGGAGCCGGGAGTAAGTAAGTATGGAGAGGCCAGTAGGATTATATAGTCATGCCCTCCACATGCCTCCACCCAACCTCACCAAGGTCTATGCCATTTTTATGTTATTTTTCTGGGTTTCACAAGGACCAATTAAAAAAAGACATTGGCACAGTTGGCTTATAACACATATCCATTAAAGTCCCATGTTTATAATCTCCCAATACCAATATGAAGATCAAATAACTTCAGAGGTTTGTTTTTTTTTTTAAATATAAAATTAAGTACAATAAATCCAGCAAGTTGCAACTATAGAAAGTTAGCCATTTTATCAGACACCATTTCTGGCTGGTTTAAACCAAAAAGGGATTTATTGAAATGATATTGGGCATCTTGGAGAATTTCAGGGAAGGCTGAAAAATTAGGATTGGAAAATGGGCAAAAATAAAGGGAGGCTAACCATAATCATGCCAGTCAGGAAGGGCTTGTTGCCCCTGTTGAACACATGGAGGGCAGTGGCTTGAATCACTGATTCTGAACACCCTTTTGGCTTTTGCCCCTGGGAAATGGAAGTTCAGTCACAGCAGCCACTGTCAGAAAGGACTGTCCACTTGTCTTGCTTCTTTGCAACATTAGCTTCAGATTTAAAGTCCCAGGTGGAGGCAGCTGACAGGTTGAATGCAGGTCATTTACGTTCTCTAACAGGTGATCTGGGAAAGTGATTATCTGCTGTTCTCATCTTCTGACTGTGGGAGAAAGACATCAAGAAACATTCATGCAGAAGTCCCTAAATATAGGAAAGAGGTTCATGTGCTAAGAAGTGAAGAAGAAAAACATGACAAATGTGCACTCCAACTATTTTTGACATGAGTGCAAATAACCAAATGTTTGCATGGATTAAAATAGGTCATGCCTGGGGGGCAGCCTGGTGGCATAGTGGTTAAGTTCACGGATCCACTTTGGAGGCCCAGAGTTTGTGGGCCCTGATCCCAGGCACAGACCTAGCACTGCTCTTCAGCCCACACTGTGGTGGCATCCCACATAAAATAGAGAAAGATTGGCACGGATGTTAGCTCAGGGCCAATCTTCCTCACACACACACAACAAAAGGTCATGCCTAAACCTACAATTTTGTATTCTGTACCCTTATTACAACAAGAGAGATGAGACACAAAGTTCTCCTTTTAAATAATTAAAGTCTACAAAACAAAAAGTTAGTGCAGCAAAAAATGTTTATCTTCATTCCAATTAGGAGAATCAAGTAAGAAATACCTAAACCAAGAAAGATGAAAGTTCTCATGTTCATGAAATCACATATTTACATGACTTTTTAAAGTGTAAGTATTCAGTATGTGGGTACAGTGATTTAGCATCCTTTTCTCAGTTCAGAAACTGAGTTTCAAGCCAATATTCAAAAACAGCAACCAAACTTTCATTTTTTTTCTTCTGGTCTTTTTCTCAAGCATTCTGCTTCAGTAACAGTGTTGATAAATGTTCTGGGCATAATGCCCCTTAATTATTCTTTATCTTAACATTTGCTCCAATCTGGGACTCTCATTTTTGAGAGTAAGGTTATAACGGAACATAAACAATTAGTATTTTAAAACAATTTTTGCATAGTAGCATTTCGTTCGCTAGGCTGGAAGCCATGAGAGTTAGCTCCCTCTTCTTTTCCCACATAAAGAAGGCATTAATGCTGCACGGGGCATACCTTCACACACCAAAGATATTTTCAAAAAAGTGTCTTTTTTTAACTTGTTTGTGAACTGACATTTCATATTATTGACTACATATTTTATTTGCGCTTTTCCAGGCAGCCATATTTGAAACTGGCATTCTGATTATAACACGCGTCATAAACTTGGTTGATGTGAGTTTACTTCTGAGCCTTTTACTAAAAGCGGGCTTCGGAGCCCACCAGGCCAAGTGCCAAACCCTTGAGCATGTTTAGTTCCTCAAAGAAATGAGTACTGTCCTGTGTGGCCTCTCTGTAGAAGCTACCCACCATCCGTCTCTTTCCAATGTCTGACACCCACTCCATCCCTAGACAAAACTGTGCTTCTTTTGGGTACATAGAATAGTGGAGAGAGCATGAGTTTTGGCACAGAAAACATGGATTTGAATCTCAACTTTGCCATTTATTGTGGGCAAATTACTTAAACTCTCTGCAGCTCAATTCTTCACTTATAAATTGAGAATAATATCTACTTGTAGGTTGGTGGGTAGGATAACATACCTAGGATGCCTATTACAATGCCTAGAAAACAGTAGACATTCAATAAATGGTAACTAGTATTAAAACATTTTCAAGTAATTAGCAGGAAACTCCTAGAATCACAGACCATGGAACTCACTTCTTTTGCCCAGGCGGGAACAGAGGAAAAACCCAGCATGTGAGAAAATTTCTATGCTACTGACCATAACTTCCACATTTTCCCTCATTCTCATGGTCTATTGTTACTTTTAAGATAAGTGTCTCTTTTGTGGTTACAGTTATGGTCCCCATACTGCTACTCTTCTTTTTGCCTTAAATAAATTACCATCATCCCCACCCCTCTATCTCCAAGTCTGGCTAACTCCTGTTAGTTCTTTAAAACTCGGCTCAGTCATGCCTGCCTTTCATCTGTTCTTCAAACAGGTGAAGTTATTTCTGTCTCAGAACCTTTGTACTTGCTCTTCCTCTTTTTGCAACACCCAGAGCCCATATAGTTGGCTCCTTCTCATTGATTTCTCAGCTCAACTGTCACTAGAAATGAATGTTTTCCTAACCACCTCATGTATCGCCATCCTCCTCCTAGCCAATCATATTCTAACTGTTAAAAAACAAAATCCAGCTGAGTAAATTTGGAGATCTAATTGGCTTTATTCAACAAGTCATGAACTGGGTAGCATCCCTTCTAGCAAATAGGAAGGAACTCCAAGGAGCTGTACCAAATGGAAGGCTTTTATAGGCAGAAGGGGGTGGGAAAAAGGAAGTTTCTAGCAGAGTAGATTATTTTAGGCAAGGTCACCTTCCTTTGGGGTCTTTTGTGATTTATAACAAACCCCTTTCAACCACACCTGAGTTTATGTTAACAAAGTGACTTTTGGAAAGCACTTAAGGATAGAGGCTGGTTGCCAGGGGAACCAACCATGTAATTAGAAGGTTGGAACTTTAAGTCTCACCCGCCCCCTCCCCCTGCCATGCCCCTAACCTCCAGGGAGGGAAGAGGGGCTGGAGATTGAATCCAATTACCCAATGGCCAGTGATTCAATCAACCATGCCTAAGAAACGAAGGGTTTGGAGAACTTCCGGGTTGGTGAAGAAGAAGGTACCCATATGCTGGGAGGGTGGCATACCCGAAACTCCACAAGAACTGATGCTCCTGTACTTGAGACCCTTCTGGACCTTGCCCTATGTATCTCTTCATCTGTTTGTTGGTTTATATCCTTTGCTATCCTTTGTAATAAGCCAGAAATCTAGTAGGTAAACTGTTTCCCGGAGTTCTGTGAGCTGCTATAGCAAATTAATTGAAGCTGAGGAGGGAGGGGGTCATGGGAATCTCCAATTTACAGCTGGTGGGTCTGAAACATCGGTAACAAACTAGACTTGTGATGGTGTCTAAAGTGGGTTAGATGGGGGGCAGTCTTGTCGGACTGGGCCCTTAACCTGTGGGATCTGACACTATTTCCAGGTAGATGGTGTCAGAATTAAATTGTAGAACCCCCAGCCAGTGTTGAAGAATTGCTTGCTGTGTAGAAAACTCACATCTGGTGTCAGAAGTGAAGTAGTGTTGCAGTACAGTATTGAGAGTAGAGGGGACACACAGGAATGCGTTTTTTCCTTAGACTACCACACTAGACAGTAAGCTCTATGAGGACAGTAACTTTGCCTGTCTTGTTCCTGACTGGCAACCTTGTAGGATGGGAATCTTGAGCAAGAAGGGAGCTCTTCTGAGAAAAATGCCAACACTGAGGAAATCATTCCTGAAAGATGGAGAGCACAATAATAGTAAAAGACATCAACTGTCGTCTTGGATCCAATTATCCTCGAAACAAAACAAACCTCCTGGATTTTTCATTATGTGAACCAATTGATTAAGCTAGTTTGTGTTGGTTTCTGTTCTTTACAACCAACTGTATTGACTAACACACCAATAAATGGAATCTACAAAGCAAATCAACCAGCAACCAATTAGGGCTTAGAGAGAGTATATTGTCATAAAACCCCAAGCCTGGCAGGAAGAGTCTTGTAATTGTTAAACCTCCATGCAGCCCCCAGGTACCCATACCCACCCATAGGAAGGAAGCTACTCAAGTGGACCAGCTCACAGCTGGGGATTCCTCCACATGGCAGACATAGTTTCTGCCTCTCCTTCAGCCCTTTGCTTCATCTTCCTTGTGAAGAGAATCCAGAATTTCTTTTATGGAAGGCTCAAGCTAATTATGATCATTGTATTTCCCCACAATAATTGACTTAGGAATGGGCATGTGGTGCAATTCTGCCCAATGACATATGAGAGGAAGTCCCTGGGGAGCTTCAGAAAAGTTGTCTTTGCTCTTCCAAAGTGATTTAGAGAAGGATGCCCTTTTGCCCTCTTCCAACCTTTGGATATTATGTGAGGACATGATGCTTAGACCTGTTACAACCATTTTGTGAGGTGAGGAAATAAGCCTGAAGACAAAAGCTAAACAAAGCCATGGGGGTGGTGGGGTAAAACCACAGCAAGGTCTATAGGCGGCAGCCATACAGTTCTTGCTCCTCCTGTACTATGAGCACCTTTATATGGAGCCATGGCAAGCACTGAGGTTCTCTTTATTACTCTCTTAGTGTTATGGTCTCCTAGGATAGGGGTATTCCCCCATCTTCTTCCCAGGCACTGGAAAAATGGACTACAGTCTACCCTTACCTTCATGAGACCATTCCAACAAGTTTCCTTTCAAAAATCTACAGCCCAAAAAGCAGGCACCAATTTCTATGTTTACACGCTCACCTCCTCTCCCCTGGGGGATGTATGTAAAGCTCTTCTAAAAATTCTCTCTCCACGCCCTACAGTGCTCCTAAGGCAGCAGAGGGCCCTGCATTCAGCAATCAGCCAGTGGGAGAGAGAAATATCAGTCTCCCCTTCCTGTCAACAACCCCAAACCTTGTTTTAACCTGGGGGGAACAGAGGAAGAACCACACTTCTCCACAGGGCAGGAACAAATTGCCCTCTCCTTAGAATACTGCACTCCTCCTGGGGCTGTTGCCTCTTGACCTCTCTTCCTATCCTCACCATCCCATATTCTTTCAGGTTGTGGAGGTAGAGCAGGTGGTAGTTGATCATAGAAAGGTTTTTCTTTCAACAATTCAAAAGTCCTTTGAAGGAATGTACCTGGCCCTAGTATTGCTCTTAGAATGTAAGGTATCCAGTGCTTCTTTATTTCTCAACTTTGAGCCTCAATGTTCATGCCCGCCTGTGGGCTCCAAATGTAGGGTGACTCACTTGTAACCACATTGCATAATTCGGCTGTGTCGGGGCTGGATACCGTCCTAATACATTCGTTCCATACACTACTGTGAGGCAAGTGAGGGCAGTATGTGCTTTCGGTAGGTGGGCTCTACTGTGAGGTGTCCCCCAAGGACCTGGAAATGAGATCATCTGCTGAGGAATAAGCTGTAAAAAATTGACATATATTGGAGTAGAGATAGAAAAATTCACTTTCAAGAAACCAAATGTCACTCAGGCAGTTAAGACTAGACTTTACCCTGATTGATTGTACTGATTGATTGTGACTTGTTTAGAGAAGTCACAGCTGGAAGTGGAGATGGTTAGCCATGGACTCTGAAAAAAGGGGAGTCACAGATACAAATGCAAACAGTGTCCAACTAAGGACAGTCCACAGAAGAAGAGAGCGTAGCAGTGGATTTCAAGTGTTCTAGTCTTACTAGCAAAGCCAGTCTTAAAGTGGCATGAGTGAAGGCAATCAGCAGCTTTATGACCTTGGCATATCTCCACTCCGACTGGGAAGACTATCTTATTGAGAAATGGATATGTTATGTCATCTTAACCCGATAGCTTGAAAGAGCCGTGTTTCTAACTTTCCTCCCAATTCCATCTTTACCAATCAGTGTTCCGAGGATGACTTGGTTTCCCGTGTAGGTTAACCTGGAGGGTGAGTCACGTAGACTTTGAGGGTTGTGGCCCCTCTTGTACTACAAATAGTAAACTGACATTCTGATCTTATACATCATAAACTTGGTTAATGTAGCGCACCCCTCAGAGATGGACTGTTCTTAGCAAGCTGATACAAGAAGTCTGCTGAGCCCACGAGCCAAGCATCAGAACTGTTCTGTGATAAGACTCCTCAGGGCAATAGGTGCTATCCTCTAAGGCCTCTCAGGAGAAGAAAACTACCCTCTCTTATTTGACATCTACCACCCCACCCCAGTCCACCTTATCTTTGAGCACAACTGTGTTTTTATAGAGAGAAACAGTGGAAGGAACATGGGCTATAACATCAGAAGACCTGGGTTTGAATCTCAGTTTTGCTTCTTTGTGATTGACTAACTTGGAACAAGTTACTTAACCTCTCTGAGTCTCAGTGTCCTCATTTTAAATTGGGGTTTACCCAGTGGGGTTGACTGGAGGGAAAAGGTATATAAGACACTTAGAATCTCTGGAAAATGGTAGATAGTAAACTCTCATTACAAGTGTTGACAAATGAGTAGTAGATTACTCTCAGGGTCACAGTGGGGGAAGGATATTCCATTGAACTCATTCCTTTCCCTCCCAATGTACAGAGAAAATGTTGCAGCCTGCTCCATCAACAGTCTTTTTACCTGAAAAACCCAGCACAAGGGAGATTTCACTGCTATTTACCGGATCTTCGACTTATTTATTACTCTTGATTAAAGTTGCAGTTCCCACATCGTACAGTTAATGGATCCCTTTCCCTGAAATGACTACTCCTTCCCTTTGTCTTCTTCCTGCCCCTTGGTCCACAACCCACATAACTCCTTCAAAACTCAGCTCAGACACATGGGCCTTTTGTTTCCTGTTCTTAAAACAGGCAAGCCTTTGGCCCTCCTCGTCCCACCCCTTGCATTGTTCTGCCTCCAGAGCTTCATAGACTGGCTCCTTCTCATCCTTCAACTGTCACTATTTCAGAGGGATCCTTCCTAACCACCTCGTGCATGTATCCACCCCATAGTCATTTTCATTACTCTGCATTATTTTCTTCATAGTATTATCACTGTCTGAAGATACTGCAACTTACTATTTTTCTTACATAATGTTTCGTTTTCCTCCACTAAGCTTGACTGGATCAGAAATTGTGTTTGTGTACCACATAGAACCCCTGAGCCTAGGACAGCACCTGGCACACAATCATGCTCAATAAACGTTTCTGAATGTGATACATGAATGACTATCGCCTGCTCTGGAAAGTCTTCCTAACCACCAGAATGGATTAGTCCTCCCTTGAACCTCCATTGTCCTTTGGGCATGCTTCTTGGTGTAGCACTGGAACTATATTGTAATTGTTAATTGTGCTATTTAAAAAATACCTTTCAGGGCTGGCCCTGTTGCCTAGTGGTTAAGTTCAGCACACTCCGCTTTGGCAGCCCATGTTTGGTTCCCAGGTGAGGACCTATCCCACTCATTGGCGGCCATGCTATGGCAGTGACCTACATACAAAGTAGAGGAAGATTGGCACAGATGTTAGCTCAGGGTGAATCTTCCTCAGCAAAAAGAGAAAACCTTTCATACAATCCCGTTTACAATTGTAACAAAAAGAACAAAATATCTAGGAACAAATTTAACCAAGGAGGTGAAAGACCTATATAATGAAAACTATAAGACATTATTGAAAAAAATCAATGATGACCTAAAGAAATGGAAAGATATTCCATGCACATGGATTGGAAGAATAAATATAGTTAAAATGTCCATATTACCTTAAGCAATCTACAGATTCAGTGCAATCCCAGTCAGAATCCCAATGACATTCTTCATGGAAATAGAACAAAGAACCTAAAATTCATACAGGGCATCAAAAGACTCTGAATATTGGGGCCAGCCCGGTGGGGCAGTGGTTAAGTTCACACATTCTGCTTCAGTGGCCTAGGGTTTGCCGGTTCAGATCCCGGGTGCAGACATGGCACCACTTGGCACACCATGCTGTGGTAGGTGTCCCACATACAAAGTGGAGGAAGATGGGCATGGATGTTAGCTCAGGGCCAGTCTTCCTCAGTGAAAAGAGGAGGATTAGCAGCAGTTAGCTCAGGGCTAATTTTCCTCAAAAAAAAAAAAAAAAAAGACTCCAATAGCTAAAGCAATCCTGAGAAAAAAGAACAAAGCTGGAGGCATCACAATCCCTGACTTCAAAATATACTACAAAGTTATAGTAATTGAAACAGCATGGTACTGATACAAAAACAGACACATGGATCAATGGAACTGAATTGAAAGCCCAGAAATAAAACCACACATCTACAGACAGCTAATCTTCAACAAAGGAACCAAGAACATACAATGGAAAAAAGAAAGTCTCTTCAATAAATGGTGTTGGGAAAACTGGACAGCCACATGCAAAAGAATGAAAGTAGAACATTATCTTGCACCACACACCAAAATTAACTCAAAATGGATTAACGACTTTAAGGCAAGATGTGAAACCATAAAACTCCTAGAAGAAAATATAGGCAGTACACTCTTTGACATCAGTCTTAGAAACATCTTTTCAAATACCATGTCTACTCAGGCAAGGGAAACAAAATAAAAAATAAACAAGTGGGAGTTCATTGGACTAAAGAGCTTCTGCAAGGCTAAGGAAACCAGGACCAAAACAAAAAGACAACCCATCAACTGGGAGAAACTATTTGCAAATCATATATCCAACAAGGGGTTAATCTCCAAAATATATAAAGAACTCATGCAACTCAACAACAAAAAAACAAAAAACCCAATCAAAAAAACGGGCAGAGGATATGAACAGACATTTTTCCAAAGAAGATATACAGATGGCCAACAGGGACGTGAAAAGATGTTCAACATCACTAATCATTAGGGAAGTGCAAATCAAAACTACAATGAGATATCACCTCACACCCATAAGAATGGCTATAATCACCAAGACAAAAAATAACAAATGTTGGAGAGGATGTGGAGAAAAAGGAACCCTCATACCCTGCTGGTGGGAATGCAAACTAATGCTGCCACTATGGAAAACAGTATGGAGCGCTCTCAAAAAGTTAAAAATAAGGACGTCAGTGTCATGGCAGAGTGAGCTCGCCCAAGGCTCCCTCCTCTCCAAATTACAACCAAAAGGAGCAACTGCATTCCAACAAAAAAATCCTAATAGCACAGAAATCATCAGAGACCCACAGCAGCCAAACGACGGAAGGCGGAGAGGCTGCAGCCCTCCTCAGAGGAGCTGGATCAGGGTAAGAGAAAACTTTGCTCCCTTCCCTAGAGACTGGGATCGCTGTCCAGGGAGGATCCCTGAGGGAAGGAGCAGAGGAGGGGCCGGATGTCTGGGGGATGGTCCAGGACTCCCACAGATCAGAAACCATCTAACAGGGAAAGCTTTCACATGGGGGGACCCCATCAAGCCAAGGCCCCAGGAAACCAGAGAGCGAGAGCCGATTGGAATCAAAAAGTTAAAAATAGAGACACCATATGACCCAGCTATCCCACTACTGCATATTTATCCAAAGAACTTGAAATCAACAATTCAAGAGACTTATGCACCCCTACGTTCACTGCAGCACTATTCACAACAGCCAAGACATGGAAGGAACCCAAGTGCCCATCAACTGATGAATGGATAAAGAAGATGTCTGTATATATATATATATATATATATATATATATATATATACACATATGCACACACACACACACACACACATATATGTATATACACACACATACAAAGGAATACTACTCAGCCACAAAAAAAAGACAAAATTGTCCCATTTGCAACAACATGGATAGACCTTGAGGGTACTATGTTAAGCGAGATAAGCCAGACAGAGAAAGACAAACACCACAGGATTGCACTCATATGTGTAAGATACACAAACACATGGACAAAGAGAACGGATAAGTGTTTACCAGAAGGGAAGGGGGTTGGGAGGGTGGGCATAAGGGGTAAAGGGGCACATACATATGGTGACTGATAAATAATAACGTACAAGTGAAATTTCACAATGTTGTAAACTATTATGACCTCAATAAAATAATAAAATAAAATAAAACCCAGGTGGATTATAGCAGATAATGGTAATAAACTACTATAAACTTAAAAGAAAATACCTTTCATGCATCCTCCCATAGTAGTAACTCTTTTAGAACCAGATGGGAAAGAGGAAGGGCAAGAGGTAAAATTCTAGAGGGGAGTAGTTTTGGAACCAATACTGGATTGTTGGGGTGGGAGTGCTAAATCAGTGGGGTTTTCAATCAAGTTCCCATTAAGAACTCTTGGGTGGGAGGGCGGATAGTTCTAGAGAGAGGAGACTATCTCCTGAACCACAAGCCTACTTGGAGTATAACAGTAGAGTAGAACTAGTGTCATCATGCAGTCGGGTAGGGACAGGGCCCTGAGCCTCCTTCAGCTCCTGAGTTGTGTGGAAGCATTACAGAAGCTCCTCATGTCATGCAGAAGAAAGAAAACAGCTGAAACTCTGGTTGGCAGGGTTGAGGGGTTTAGAAAATCCCTCAAAACTCCTGTGAAAGGGGCTGAGTGAGCCTATAGTTGAGGGCTGCTATAGGGCTGCTGAAGCAGACTAGGGGATAGGCTATCAAATGAGAGCTGTGGTGAACCTTAGGATTCTGCAGCACCAGAGAGAGACAAGGCCAGGTCCTGGCCAGCCAAAGGAGGCCAGTACAAGAATCCACAAGTTGGGCTGAGCCACCTCCTCCGATGCAACAACTCAGTAAACTCCATAAAATCCAGATGCCATCTTGGACTAGAAGAGAAATAGCCCTGATGGGGAATTAAACTTTGAATTGATGGGTCATTTAGGCAAAATAAAGCTGTTTAAAGCTTTAACTGACAAATCTGAAGTTTCCTCCTACCCTACCCTCTCCTATTCTTTATCTAGTGAGATACAGCCTAGAAACTCAGCTCTCTGCATATTTGTTTTTTTCTCCTTCACTCTTTAGATTACGAGCTCTTTAAGGACAGAGTCTATCTTTCGATTGTGTCTTCCTACTGTCTAGCACAAATGGGGGCCACAAATGGGAGCTGCATATGTACTTTGACATTTTCTAGCAGCCACATTAAAAACTAAAAAGAAACAGGTGAAATTAATTATAATAATATATTTTATTTAACCCAATATAACAAAAATATTATCGTTATGACATGTAATCAATATAAAAATTATTGTTTCCTTTTTTTGTACTAAATCTTTAGAATCTGGAGCGTATGTTGCACTTATGGCACATCTCATTTTGGACTAGCCACGTTTCAAGTGTTCAACAGCCACATCTAGCTAGGGCTTGCCCTATTGGACAGCACAGGTCTGGCACAACCTCTGTCATGGAAAAGGAAAAAAGTAAATGTTTGTTCACGGAATTCATAATACTAAATGCTATCAGTACATCTTCCTGCCTCTTAAAAAACTTTTGTTCCTTTCAATGTAGGGCAGAAAAATAAATTATACTTTACTTTTGACATACAGCATCTACAGAGCTTGACCAATACTACTTAGCATTAGATTAAGAAACAATATAACAAAACATATATTTTAACATGTCTTAAAAATGCACATTTGTTGGGGCTGGCCCCGTGGCTGAGTGGTTAAGTTCGCGTGCTCCGCTGCAGGCGGCCCAGTGTTTCGTTGGTTCGAATCTTGAGCGCGGACATGGCACTGCTCATCAAACCACGCTGAGGCAGCATCCCACATGCCACAACTAGGTGGACCCACAACGAAGAATATACAACTATGTAACGGCAGGGGGCTTTGGGGAGAAAAAGGAAAAAAAAATTTAAAAAATCTTTAAAAAAAAAAAAGCACATTTGTTATGCTTGTGCCAAACTGTAGCTCAAAAAAACCTGCAGTCGTTTCAAAAATAAATACATGTATACTTTGCCCTCAATTGCATGGGCTATAGCAAATATTTGTATAGCCTGGTATAATCTACTATTATATTTCACAGAATCTCAGAGGTTTGTTTTTTAAAATTCAATTGAGATGTTCTATATCTAATTATCAACCCATTTCGTTGTCCACTGCTTGGCTTCCCAATAATCAATAACCATGCTCACTTTGCTGAATTGAAGATTAATTTGATCAAAAACCAGTCTGTGCCTTGTGGGAATTTCCTGTTGTACAAGATGATCACCCTCTCTACCACCTGGCTAATCATTTGCTATTGTATGCTCCTGGAGTTGGAACTATTTGCTATCCCCTTCTAAGGACAAAGCTGTGTCTTCTTGTGTTTGTCCTTACTGACTTTTGATGCATTCTAACATACCAAGAATGTTTAATTTGCCCCTCAAAATTGCTGTTGATTACAATCAGGCAATTTCTCTTTCTCTTTATCACCTAGTTACTTTATGAAGGTATGAAACGACATTGATTCTGGAACAGAATGAATGTCATGGGCAATATCGTGGAGCGATTACCATTACTGAGTGTTCCTGTCCCCCAACTAATACCACTACTTCGCGGTGGTTCCATTGCCAATATATTTTGCCACTTTGCTGCTGAGAATGTCTCTTACTAGGTTAGTATCTAGAGTGGATAATAAATTTCATGTAACAGTAGTTGTGAGATGCACAGAATCATCAGTGAACCCTTCTCACCAGAGTTCCTGGGTTGTAAGGAAACTTAGAAGCAGGGAGATACAAATAACTCTGAACTTCTGGTCCCCCACCAAAGCTAAGTATTATGGTTTCTCTATCTGAGGAGGAGAGGCGGCACAGTCTAATATAAGGCCATAATTGTCCTCCTTTGGATTCTCCCAAATAGTATTTTAGTGATTTCTTCGAGCTTGAATTTCTATTTTCTGGGGTGGTTGGCAATCCTTATCCTGTGGATTCCCTATACTGAGAATTATAGGGCCCCTTTCTTCTTTCAACAGTCTTATATTTGGCACCTACCACATATCAAGGTCAGAAGACACAGTGGGGAACGGCCAGATGGAGCCCTTTCTCTCAGAGCACGTGGACTAGCAAAAATCCTAGACTCAGGATCGACTTCCCTGCTCAGGCAAGGCCCCTTCCCCACCTCACTGGTGTCTAACCCCCAACTACCTAGTTTTAGGTTTAGTTAGGAAGAATTGTCTCAATAACAGTCTCTTAAAAAGTTAAGATAGTTTTGAATAGAGATGACAATATTGGGTATTTACAAATCGGATATTTAGAATATTTGCAAATTTACAAATTCTGGGTCACGTATTCTGCTCCAACTTGTAATGCAGGCGCACTTGGCTGCTCTGGAAACCAGAAAACGTTGAGATTGAATTCAAATCAAGTATTTCAGAAATCTCACAGGTGAAGCCCAGCTCCTGGTTGCTGGGCAACCTGACCGCCTCTCCAGCAGGGACCAACTTGCCTCCCACACTTGACCATCTCTCCCCAGCGGTGGGACGCGGAGGCCTCATTGGCCCCCATCTCCACTCACTGGGTTCCAATTGGTCGGAGAATCTCTCACTCCGTTCCCGTTGGCTCCCGTCGTCTCTCGCCGCTCTGTCATTGGCAGGCCGGCTCTCGGGCCACCCCACGTCACTCTCTCACCCCACTACCTTGGCCCTCCGACTTTATCCCCGCCCCTTCCCCCGCCCTTCCAGCCACGAGGGACAGCCCTCGCGAGTGCCCGCCTCTACTTTGCTTCGGATTGGTAGAAGCCGGGCTGGGGGGCGGGCTCTGCCGGGCTATTCTGCCGGCCGCGATTGGCTGCTGGAGCCACTGTCCCGCCTCCCGCCGACTCCCGGCTGTGCCGGAGTCGGGTGGGTCGGCGGCTATAAAGCTGTTGGCGGAGGTGGGGCTCTGCGTACTGCCTCTTCGCGGCTCGCTCCCCTTTCCTGGTCACCGCACGGTCACGTTTGGGTGAGTGCCCTGCGCGGAGGTGGGGAACTGGGCTGCCGAGGCGTCGCGGGCGGGGTGGAGGCCGGGCGGAGGCGGTCACCTTGACCAGGCCCGGAGAAGCCCCGGCTCCGTCCGGGTCAGGGCGGAGGCATAGACCTGGCTTGGGAGCATGGGGCGCCGAGAGCCGGCGCCGTGCGGGGCCTCCCCTGCCAGGGACCTGGGGCCGACAGCGGCGGGTGTGAGGAGGGCCCGAGGACACTGTGTGGGCAGGCCAGTCACGGAGGGGAGAAGGCGAAAGGGCGTTGAGAGCTAGGGTTCTAATGACATAGTCGTCCAGGAGCTGGAGGTGCTAGGGAGGTGGCTGTTGCCACCGGGAGGGGATTGGAGTGGGGGGTGCATCAGGAAAGGACGAGAAAGGAGCTGGGCTGCCAGGGCGTTCCCGGAGCCTCGGGTTAAGGGTGGACACCGAAGGATGGGGAATATCACGCATACATGGAGACTTGTAGGGTGGCAGGGGGTGTGTCCTCCTGCTGCCGTAG
Source organism: Equus przewalskii (assembly GCF_037783145.1). NCBI lineage: Eukaryota > Metazoa > Chordata > Mammalia > Perissodactyla > Equidae > Equus > Equus przewalskii. Next base: position 23,123,851 of record NC_091850.1, read on the forward strand.
ATCAAAAGTTGATGGGAGGAATGGGAGTGGTCAGCATTACTTTTCTTCCGTAACTCAGATGCAAGAAAGCTTCACAACCGTGATTTAACCTGGCTGAGTACTTGGGCTCTGGACTGGTTCGGTCTGCGCTTGCTTCACATATCACAGATTCCTGCCTCCTGCCTTCCTCCCTCCCTGTTTTTATGCCCATTTTAAAAAACAGATTTCCTCAGTGTTCTGAAGTCCTGTACTTCCCTCCTGCTAATAGCTTCGGGGACAGCCTGACCTGATATGAGATGTAATGGGCAAGCACCCATAGGGCCTTCACACTCAGTAGGTTTAGGGTTAAACCAAGGACATTTCAAAACCAAGTATATGGAGTCTTTGAAAACATGTGTCCTGCCTTGACCAGTGGTGGAGAAAAGACTACTCTGACCCACCCTGGAGGAGGAATTTGGACAACAAGTAATGTGAGGTTGTCCCTGCTTGTCATGCTTGCCCTGTGGCCTTGGCCTTAGGGCGGCCCTGGCCCTTTCGCTGCAGCAGCAGCGCTTTCCCTCCTGCTGATGCTCTTGCCAACCTGCTGCAGTAGGATGAGTTCTTGCGGCTGCTGAGTAACTTTTCCTCTGTTTCAGGGATGAAGCATGAAAAACAATGGCAAGATAAGTGACAAAATTAAGACAAATGGAAGTGTTCGTACAGTTAACAGATTTTTTTCTTCTCAGATGGAGTTTGGACTTCTTTTGCACAGATTCTGTTAGAAGGCAGATTGAAAGTCCTCAACATGTATCTGTGCCGAATGGTTCCTTGCAGCTTGAGACATCTAAGCAGTCTGTGTTCTTTCTTTGATCAAAACTTTATTTTTTTAAATTTCAGTTATTTTTGTGTGGATAAGGAGGGAGGGAGAGCATATCTTAGGGGAGAGGAGAAAGACTTCTTTGTGTCTACCCTTTATAGATCGCTCTTGCCTAAGTTTGTAAGTTTGCCCCATATTCACTTCTAGTTTAGCCAGTAAACCCAGTGCCTAGAAAGTCTTTCTGATGGGGAGAATTAGATGGGTATTATGTTTGGGGCCCTACAAGACCACGTCGTCTGTTGGGTTAATTCTGGGCCTTGCTTTTGGTTTGTGTTTATTTTCTTTTTAAATAATCCTGCAGAGTGCTTTTACATCTTGTTTCTCCTAACTGTGGGATTGATTTGAGATTTTTGACTGAGATTTTAGATAGCTTTTCTCACAGGAAATGCAAAACCCTGATGTTGATGTAAGGTGTGTTTCCTGGGTACCCTAGAATTTAAAACCATAATCCAGTGGAACTGAATGTGGGGAGATGCGTTTGGCTTTGTGGATGGAGGAGCTCGATGGGCTGTATATCAGAATCTCTATTTAGTTTCATTTGGAAAGGAATATAGTCTTATAAGTTTATGTTGGATTACTAAAAACCCTAATATCCTAGAAGGGTATGATAATTTTATATTTCTCTAGAAGGTAGTATAGATTTAAAAGGTTGAGAAACATGTTAGCCAGTCTAATGGGAGGGTGCTAGTACTCAGGTCAGTTCTTAATAATGTGTTCATCCTAAAGCTTGGCACTAGGGGCTGCTCACTTTGTTCTCTCTGAGCTGAGTGTAGTTGGAGCTGTAGAGGAGAAGCTAACCTTTCAAAGTTCACAGTCTTCATCATTGCAGGGTGTATGGTTGGGGAGAGGTGCATGTGCGAATGATCGTAAGACCAACAAATGTGCTCTTCTGATTTCATTTGGATTCCATATGTTTTTCAGGTTAGGATCTGAGAACAATTGAAACCTACCCTTTGCTTTGAACAGCGGTAGTAGAAAGCCAGTTTTCTTAAACTTCTAGGCACACTTTGGTGCTGCACCTTGTCTTAAAAGTGATAGCAAAAAGAACTTGACTAATGAGGGCTACTTCAAGTACTTAAATCTGAAAGATTTGTCCTCTAATTGTTCTAACTCCAAATTCAGCCCCTTAAGAAATGGCAGTTGAGTGCCCCTTTACTCCAGGGTCCCAAAGGGATTTCAAAAGAAAATACAGCTCCTCTCTCAACAGGGGTCTAGGAGTCCAGCGTGGACAAGCAGGCTGCCCATAACTAGTTTTCCATAGAGAGTAGACTGTGAAGACATAGGTGCTGTGGGAGTGCAGGGCCCTGATTAGAAAGCTCGAGGAAACATCCTTGGGAGAGGTAGCTTAGAACAAGGCCTTGAAATATGAATAGAATCTCTGATAAGCAGACCAGTAACTCGAGGGGAGGCAGGGATGTTCATATTTTTTCCTTAGAGAACTAGACCAGAGTGTACAGGCATGAGCAAGTCTTTCTTTGTTTTTGTTTTTTTTTTTTAAAGATTGGCACCTGAGCTAACAACTGTTGCCAATCTTTTTTTTTTTCTGCTTTTTCTCCCCAAATTCCCCCAGTACATAGTTGTGTATTTTAGTTGTGGGTCCTTCTAGTTGTGGCATGTGGGATGCCGCCTCACCATGGCCTGATGAGCGGTGCTATGTCTGCGCCCAGGATCCAAACCGGCAAAACCCTGGGCTGCTGAAGCGGAGCATGTGAACTTAACCACTCAGCCACTGGGCCGGCCCCAAGGCTTTCTTTTTTTATTATTATTACTTTATTGAGGTCATATTGGTTTATAACAGTGTGAGATTTCAGGTGTACGTTAGTACTTATCAGTATTCTGTATAGACTGCATCATGCTCACCACCAATAGTCTAATTTTTATCTGTCACCATATATATGTGGTGGGCAAGGCTTTCTTAATCGTAGTTTTGCTTGCTTGCTCCTAAGGAGGAAAGGTTGCCAGCTCATTCTCAATTTCCTGGATTTCTCGCCTGTAACAGTGAAAAAGATCAGCAGGTAACTGCTCATAGTTTATCACAGTACCAAAATGTGTACTGGATGAACTTCAACCACTTGTTTGAATCAAGGCTAAGGAGGAAGCCAGACTTCAGAACACTGAATAAACCCCAGAAGAAAGTATCATTTCAGGAACCTGGTTGGGCCTAGGCAGTCTCATCATTCTTCAGTTTTAATCTTTGCCAAACTCACGAAGTGCCTATGGTCTGGCCCTGGAGTCTCCAGATGTGGTTTGTGGTGACCTGCCCAGCAGCTGGTGCTTCGTTAACTGCTTCCTGACCAGAGTTGCTTCCCCCTATCTCTTGCCTTGAAAAGACCTTCTGTTAGAAATAAGCTGACCTGCTTGAGGCTTTCGCAGTGCTTGAGGCTTTCACAGTGCTGTTTTAGTCAGAATAGCAATGAACCCTTCTAGCTGTTGCTGAGGAGAGGGAAGCCTGGTCCCTTTCTGACGGACTCTTCTACACAGTGGTGTTTGCTGCCTCCATTTCCTTCCCTGGTCTCCAGGCCCCTCTTTCTCCTGAGTTTAAGTAGCGCAGCAGTCCTCTGGGAGTCCTCTTTGTCCTTCTGTTTCTTTCTTTGCTCAGTGCTGCTCTCCCTCATCTTCTGCCTCTTCTTTTTCCTCTTCCCTCTCCCTCTCCCTCTCCCTCTGCTTTTCTCTCTCTCTCCCTTCCTCCTGCCTCCCCCTCTCTCTCCCTCCCCAGCTAACCTCCCACCCCCCAGCTAACCTCCCTCCCCCCAGCTAACCTCCCTCCCTCCCCAGTTAACCTCCCTCCCTCCCCAGCTAACCTCCCTCCCTCCCCAGCTAACCTCCCTCCCTCCCCAGCTAACCTCCCTCCCCCCCAGCTAACCTCCCTCCCCCCCAGCTAACCTCCCACCCCCCCAGCTAACCTCCCTCCCTCCCCAGCTAACCTCCCTCCCTCCCCAGCTAACCTCCCTCCCCCCCAGCTAACCTCCCTCCCTCCCCCCCAGCTAACCTCCCTCCCTCCTCCCTCCCTCCCCCCAGCTAACCTCCCTCCCTCCCCCCCAGCTAACCTCCCTCCCCCCCAGCTAACCTCCCACCCCCCAGCTAACCTCCCTCCCCCCCAGCTAACCTCCCACCCCCCAGCTAACCTCCCTCCCTCCCCAGCTAACCTCCCTCCCTCCCCAGCTAACCTCCCTCCCCAATTTAAAATAATCAGAATTCAAAGAGGGAATACCAGCAGTTCAGGGGAAATTTCCCTTGATCCAAATAGTGTCAAATGCAAATCCATACATGGCTTCAAGAAGAAATATTACTAAATTATTTAAATAGTCTCAACGCAGAAAGGGAATTATTTTTTTCCCCCCCGCCAGTGAGAACTGGTCCCTGGGCTCTGCTTAATTTGCAGATTGCAAAAGCATAATTTGAGATAATAACAATAAATAGGTTATTTTCTCAAAATATATATATAATTCTGTAATCAAAGAGGTTTATTAGAATGTAGTAGTCTTATATTTTCCTATGAAACTCAGGATTTGTTTATTTTTGCGGGGAGGAAGGTAAACTTAATGAAATAATAAAAGGAACTAAGGCAGTAAAGAGCCCTTAAATGATGTAATCATGTAGAGGTAAAGCTTTACTAAATAGCATCTGAATGTAGTCTCTGCTTAATCAGGCAAGGGCAGGTGCTAAATTTGCCAGTAGAGAGCAAGGGAAATTGTGTTTGTGTTAAACATAAGGACTGTCCTCTCAAGTAACAATCCTTCAAAACAGATGAACTGAAGGAAATGCCCGAAGTCATCTTCCCATTTTATTTCCACATAATTTAAATGATGATAAAGCTTAAGGCTCCTTTCTCTTGATATCTCAAATGCTTGTCTTTTTAATACAAGCAGCAAGGGGGAAATCACTTCTATAAGATTAGGGAGGGTGAAGATGGCCATGTTGAAAAACAGGAGAATAAGATTAAATCAATGAAGGTAACTAAGTTTGCTAGAAAGATATGTATTTTGTTTGAAAAAGATTGAGAACTAGGATAATAGTCCGTGTACTGGTGCTTTATATTATAAAGTGTTATTCACATATTTTATCTTTTCAGCAATCTTTCACAGTGAGCCAGAGGGCAGGTATTAGCTCCATTTTACAGATGAGAAAGTTGAGGCTCAAAGAGGCACAAATTGTTGTTAAAGCCATAAGCTGTTACATGCAGAGCAAAATCTTGAATGTGCAAGTCTCTTTACTCCAGAAATTTCTAGTCTAGTAAACTTATTTATATTTCTTTCCCTCAATTCTTGAAACCTCAGATTTAGTAAAGAAGACTACAACTCTCCCAGCATTATACTTGGTTTAAGGCCTGAATCAGTGATATGAATTTGTCAGTTCATTGCCAGGACTGAACTTACTACTGTAAGAGCTAACAAAATAAGGGGGAAAAAGTTTTATAAGCTTTAAGTACCATTTATTTCTAAGCAAAGTCAAATTCTGTTTTACGTAATGTAATTGGACGAGGAAATGTTTATTTTATAAACTCACTTGGAATTGGAGTCATATTATTTGAATTTGTGTGGTGACTTGCGACTTTAAAAGAAGTTCTTATTTGAAATTCCCAGTGGCTGAAGAAGGAAACAGAGTGACAGACCTGGAGACTGCAGTTCTTTATCCCTCACACAGGTATGGCATCCTGTCATGCTGCTACAGGACAGTGGTCCTCTCTGATGGAAGGGGGAAATTTAATTGTTATCCTAGAGCAAAGAACACATTCTTAGAACCCTTTACAGGGCTATACCTTATCTTTAAGTATTAGTTAATGCCAGAATGCTTCAGGAGGCTGTCTGATTTTGTGTTTATTAGGCTAATGTTTAAAATCTAGAAACTGGTTTTAAAAAATTAGTGTTCACTCATAAGAGACAAAAGTCTGGATAATAAAACGTAATCACATAAACTGCTTAATCAGGCACAGTCACAGGTAAGCATACATACCTATAGTGCTTTTTAAATTATAGCTTCAAAAGATACCTATCTGGGCTATGGATAAATGTTTATGTGAGATTGGACAGTAGTGATTACAAATATGTTTGAACCAATAATCTAATTTTTGCAGCCATCCTTTCTTTTTTTTTTTTTTTTTGCTTTTTCTCCCCAAATTCCCCCAGTACATAGTTGTATATTATAGTTGTGGGTCCTTCTAGTTGTGGCACTTGGGATGCCACCTCAACATGGCCTGATGAGCGGTGCCATGTCTGTGCCCAGGATCCGAACCAGTGAAACCCTGGGCCGCTGAAGTGGAGCACGCAAACTTAACCACTTGGCCACAGGGCCAGCCCCAACTGCCAACCTTTCTTGAAAGTATTGCCATGGAGCTCCTCTCTTATGATTCTGTGTTTGATTTTGTTTTGTTTTTTTGGTGAGGAAGAGTGACCCTGAGCTAACATCTGTGGCAATCTTCCTCTATTTTGTATGTGGGTTGCTGCCACAATGTGGCTTTGATGAGTGGTGTAGGTCCACACCTGGGATCTGAACCTGTGAGCCCTGGACCGCCAAAGTGGAGAGCACTGAACTTAACCCCTACGCCACTGGGCCAGCCCTTATGATTCTGCTTTGTGTGTGTGCTTCAGTATTATTTCCCACAGTTGTTACTGATTTCAGATTAGAAGACTAGTAGGATTTCGTTTATTCAACATTCAGCTTCTACCTTATGCCAAGTAGGGGGCTGGGTAGCAGGGATACAAAGGTGAACAAGGCACAATTCCTGCTTTCCAGAAACTCCTTGTCTAGTGCAGAGGCTGACCCTAAACAATGGGAGGAAACTTGGAGTAGTTTTCAGTAGCATCTTGACTAAGGTCAGATGTGCATTTTAGAAAGATTAGCCTAGGACAGGGGAGGGAGTGGAGGTAGAGAGCTCACTTAAGAGGCTGACGTCAGGGTCCTGGGGGCTGATGCCCAAGTCCCTCCCTTACCCAGCCAGAAGAGCCAGGTCAGGTCTGCCCTTGCATCAGCATCCTCAGCTGCCTTTTTTTCCTTTTCCAATTCTGCTTCGTTCACAGATTTTAAAGATTCTCAGAGGATCTGTTGGTCCCTTTTGTGTCCTCTTGGGCAGGAAGCACTCTGAAAGTATTAACAAGGCACCTTGCTTTGCCCACTCTGGAAACAGGACCTGTGGCTCCTTTTGTCCACCAGAGGGGGTGAGCCTTCACTTCAGGACAAAAGACTTGAGTCTTCTGTTGGTGCTTTCTTGTTGGAAGAGAGTTTTAGAAGGTTTACAGAGTTCTGTGGTGAAAATGTACTTTTTCCCTCCTTTTAAAGGAGAAATTTAAAAATAAAATTTACATATTTTATTATAAATACAGAATGCCCATTATCCTACTTAGACTTTTTATTGTGAATATAATGCTCTGAAAACTAATGAAGTACCTTCTTCTCAGCAAAAGATTAAAAAGATAAAAAAGATTAAAAAAAGATTAAAAATACGCAGGTAATTTTTTTTAACTGTCATATTTTTAAACTGTATTCTAATTTTTTTGTGATATTTAGAATAATGAATTAACCAGAATACCCTGTTCTCTATGCGGTTAACACCATAATGTGAACGTCTCGGATCTTTAGCTGGCCTTGCTTTTTTTTCTTTTTCTAATTTATATCTGGCCTACTTCAGAGAGCGTTTGAGAGGACAACATAAGAGCATACATTTAATAAGATAATTAAAAATAGGGTTACAGACCAGAAACCATATCAAGACTTCTTGTTGTTTGAAATGCCATGGAAGCAATTACTTCCCTGTAGTTTTTCCTCTTTCCCTACTTAATTTCATTCTCACTCAACTTCAAGCAAAAGCTAAATATTTCAAGTTAGATGGCTTTTTAGCAAGAATGTAATGAAACACCTTGGCTGTCAAAAACCCTCAGCAAATGAACAGTACTGACTGAGTTAAACAATGTAAAATTTTTTTCCACACCAAGATCAGAGTCATGATTCACTTTCAACTTGATGCATGTGGGTTTAGTTAAGCTACTTTTTTTTTTCCCCAAATGAAGCAAGTCACTTATTAGTCTCTAGGAGGTTTAAGAATAATAGAGTTATACCTTATTTTGTAAGTACCATAATACAAGAACTGCTCAGAGCTAGTCAGATTATGGTAAATATGGATTAATTCTGGAATTGAAGCCTTGCATTATGGCTTTTCATAAACTGGTTTATACTTTCAGAAGATTATATATACTTGTCCATTTTATTTCCAAAAGCATTACAAGCCGTTGGGCCAGGAGGGAAAATGATACCATCCTCAGCATGTTTGGAGCAGTTTGAAGAGTTAAAAGAGTCTAAAGGGTAGCCTCGTGGGAAAGGCTGGGAGGGTGGTTAGTCCTACTGCCTCTCCTTTGGTAGCTTAGAGGGTGGCATATAGGAGGAGTTCCTGCCTATGAGTACATAGACTGGTCTGTTGTTTTTTTTTTAACACTAGTTGTAGAGCTCTTCTGTGGACTATGCAGAGGACTTAATTTTTTTCACTATAAACTTAGAATCTGCCTAGTGACATACTAGATAGTCCGTTTATGTCTTTATTTCAACTTCAGTGCAGCAAAGTAGGCATCAGGTTTAGATGATCCTAAAATGGCCAGCTTTGCGTGGGAGGGGGCACGGGAGAAGAGTGGAGAGGTGCTTCTCCCTTCACTCGGTGCATCTGACAGTGAGCCTGTCAAGTCATAAAACAGGTGAGGCTGGAAATCTGGGAGTCGGCCTAAATACTTGCTTTTCCTAAGGTCTACTCACTCCCGAGTTTTTGCTGTTTCCATATCTTTTGAGGCTGCTCCTTCCTCACCCCTCATGTAGTAATTGCTGTAGTTCATGCCCTGTGTCTTATCTGGACTGCTGTTATCAGCTTCCTAACTCAGATCCGTTCTCCACACAGCACCAGTGACTGTAACATGAAGCAGTGACTCTCGAGCGTTTTTGACTGACTCTTAGTAAGAAATACACTGTATATTCCAACTCAGTAGTTGTATGAATAATTGAAACAAATGCTTCATGAAAAAATTCTCGTATTCATATGAGCCATGCAATCTGATATTTTCTGTTCTTTTTCATTTAAAAAAATGTTGTTTGCCATCCACTAAATTGATTCCAGAGTTGGAAAAACACTCATCTGAACACTGATATGATCACGCTACTCCTGTTCCAAACTCTCCGATGGCTTCTTATTGTCTTCACAGTAGAGTTGAAGCTTCCTACCATTAGCACCAGGTCTTGGAAGTTCTGATGTGCTGACGTCAGGAAGCTTCAACTTTATCATGAGGACAAGAAGCAGCCATCACAGTTCTGACTCACCTGATTCACTCACTGGGCCTCACCTTTCACTTCAATAACTTAATAAAGCTCTTTATGCTTCCTTGTAGCATCCCTTTGTTTATGCTGTCCACCCTGTTGAAAATCTTCTACCACTGTCTGCTTCTGGTGAGCTTTACTGATGACTCCTGCTCCTTCCTAGGACTCGGGTCAGGCACCAGGAACTCAGAAGCCTTTCTTACTCCTTCTCCTGCCACGAGGCTAGGTCAGGAATTTCTCCAGAACACAGTTTGCCTGTCTCTGGTTTCACCTGTTTATTATTGTGTGTTTGTACCTTACTATCCCACAAGACAGTTCATATTTGAGAGGGCAAGGATTATCTCCTATTAAACTCATCCCAGATGTTTGGCTTATAACATGTTGTCAGTGTTTGGATGTATGAAAAAAATATGAATAAGATTTTTATATTTAGAAGGAAGACTCAAATGGTATTCCTTAAGACCTTTAACTTAAGATTTTGTGATTATATTTTGAGGGGCTTATTTAAGGTTTTAATATACTCATAACTTGATGCCCTTTGGAGTAAGGGTAGATTTCCTGATTTAAAGTCAGCCTTTCTGTTTTAGATATTCTCTCCAGATTTCTATAATTAACCCACTGTGGCAATGGTCTCTAATTTCAGTATACCTAATACTATACTAGAGTTTGCAGAGTGGTGGAGGACAAATGACATAAATACAGGACTCAACTTTTCATTTTAGGAGTCAAATTACTGGTGAGTTGGCAAATGCTATAGATTAGTGAACCCGTTTCACCCAGGTAACTCTCATAAGCCAGGTACCTTTAGGTCAACGAAGAGCTGAAATTCTGCTCCCTAAGCAGCACCATCCAATTATGTGATGCCTAGAAAAGAAATTGAGTTGTAGAAGTTTAAATATGGAGAGAAATCTTTCTCTAAAATTGAGGGGCTGTGCCACTCTTCAAAGCCTGACAGCGACATTTTTTGTGACTCCTGTGCTGGCTGGTTTCTGGTTAGACTGCCGATGGAAATACTCAGGTGAGATTAGAAGAGGGGAAGAAGTAGCTGTCTTGGTTTTGTCAGTGGCAGCGGCAGCAATGGGAGTGTGGGCCACACTCCTCCCAGCTCAGCAGCAGAGGTGCTGCGCTGGTGGCTCCAGCAGCCCCAGTGAGAGTGTAGGCTCAGGAGATCTGAAGAACCACCTTTCCCCTTTGGCTCCTCACTCCTGGCCAATAAGTTTATAACCATTTCCCTGTATGAAATTCCCCTCTGTTTGAAATATCCAGAATAACCTCTCTTTTCCTGATTAATACAACGTCTAAAGAAATAGAGGCGCTAATATGTTATCTGGCTTGCCCATGGGCACATAGCAGTGGCCTGGAGTGGCTAGCACATTTTTGTTCGTATTGGTAAATAAATCTAGGCACTACTGAAAGTCTTTGCAGTGTGGCAACAGTCCAGCATTTTAGTGTCTTTTTTTAAAAAGAAGGGGTGGTTTGGGGCTGGCCAGGTGGCGCAGCAGTTAAGTGTGCACGTTCCGCTTTGGCAGCCCAGGGGTCGCTGGTTTAGATCCCGGGTGCGGACATGGCACCACTTGGCAAAGCCATGCTATGGCAGGCGTCCCACATATAAAGTAGGGGAAGATGGGCACGGATGTTAGCTCAGGGCCAGTCTTCCTCAGCAAAAAGGGGAGGATTGACAGCAGATGTTAGTTCAGGGCTAATCTTCCTCAAAAAAATAAATAAATAAATAAATAAAATGTAGTGACTTCCTTAAAAAAAAAAAAAAGGAGTGATTTTAAGAAGTGTTATTTAAGAGTTAGTTGCCGTACAAATAATATGTGGATTACCAGTTTTCAAATTTGAATCAGAGTTTGTCTTTTCCCCTGAATTAGAAACTAAGTGCTATCTTGTGGTTTTGTGATCATTTATCGGGTATACACAAGCTGTAGAAAGTATAGAATATTGGCATTTGACCCTGTGATGAGTCCTGGAACTGTCTTTGCTACAATTTTATTTTATTTATTTTATTTTATTTTTTTAAAGATTTTACTTTTTCCTTTTTCTCCCCAAAGGCCCCCAGTACACAGTTGTATATTCTTCGTTGTGAGTCCTTCTAGTTGTGGCATGTGGGACGCTGCCTCAGCGTGGTTTGATGAGCGTGCCATGTCCGCGCCCAGGATTCGAACCAACGAAACACTAGGCCGCCTGCAGCAGAGCGCGCAAACTTAACCACTCAGCCACGGGGCCAGCCCCCTACAATTTTAATCATTTGGGTTCTCGGGGGGCGGGGTGAGGGGGCAGGATGCTCTAGAAGGCTAGGATTATAGGAGCGAGGCCTTATATGGATTGCCTTGGTGGACGTAATTACTGTGTGTTTTCTGCTTGCTAGGATTATTTAGATGAATAATGAATGTAATATTGTTTGATATAATAATTTTTAAAGTCCCATAAACTCGGTAGCTGTGAATAATCAATATATCTGTGATTAATGAATGAGTGACTAATTTGAACTCTTCTGGGTGGCCAGGAATAGATCAAGTACTTGAATTCTGATTTGTCAGCCACACTACTAAATTGCCATTGTATTTTATCTTATAGTTCTTTACAACATAGAAGAATCTTGAGTTTTCTTTGCCTCTAAGAATCATGTTTTAAATCTAAAGTTGTCTAATTTTGAATAAAATGTGTTTCTAAAAGACCATAATTTTAAATAATAATATTCTGTTCATACTGTACTTGCTACTTCCACATATTTAAAATTGGCTGCCCAGGGGCCGGCCTGGTGGCACAGTGGTTAAGTTTGCACGTTCCACTGTGGCAGCCCAGGGTTCACTGGTTCGGATCCTGGGTGCGGACATGGCACCGCTTGGCAAGCCATAATCTGGTAGGCGTCCCACATATAAAGTAGAGGAAGATGGGCATGGATGTTAGCTCAGGGCCAGTCTTCCTCAGCAAAAAAGGGGAGGCTTGGCAGCAAATGTTAGTTCAGGGCTAATCTTCCTCAAAAAAAAATGAAATAAAATGTCAAAATTTAAATAGATAAATAAATAAATAAAAATTGACTGCCCAGAGTAAAATATACTAAACTTAGAAACTAAGCTAATGTTTCAGGTGATACTTGGACTCTTAATGTCTGTTTCTCAAGTTTGAATATGAAAATCTGCAACTTATAACCTAAAACAGTATTTTTTTCTTTCTAAAGCTCTTTCACCATGCCTGGGTCACTTCCTTTGAATGCAGAAGCCTGCTGGCCAAAAGATGTGGGAATTGTTGCCCTTGAGATCTATTTTCCTTCTCAATATGTTGATCAAGCAGAGTTGGAAAAATACGATGGTGTAGATGCTGGAAAGTATACTATTGGCTTGGGCCAGGCCAAGATGGGCTTCTGCACAGATAGAGAAGATATCAACTCTCTTTGCTTGACTGTGGTTCAGAATCTTATGGAGAGAAATAGCCTTTCCTATGATTGCATTGGGCGGCTAGAAGTTGGAACAGAGACAATCATCGACAAATCAAAATCAGTGAAGACTAATTTGATGCAGCTCTTTGAGGAGTCTGGGAATACCGATATAGAAGGAATAGACACAACTAATGCATGCTATGGAGGCACAGCTGCTGTCTTCAATGCTGTTAACTGGATTGAGTCCAGCTCTTGGGATGGTATGTTACATGCCCCTATTACAAAGAAACTCTCCTTGAGGATGAATAGCCCCAAATGACCTTTTAATTAATGCCATATGCAAACTTTTACCAGTTATGCTTGTTTGAATTTATTCAGAAAGACAGCTATGACTTGCAACTTATCTGAATTATAAATTGGTTATTTTTGTCATGTAGGACAAAATTATCAAAATTTAGTCAGAACATTTCTTTCTTTACCAAAGATGGGGAAAGCAAATTCTGGGGAAAATATAACACTTTAGTTTACGTCTATGGTATTTAAAGTGTCGATCTCCTTTTTGGATACTAACAGAAAATATTTTTCAGGACGGTATGCCCTGGTAGTTACAGGAGATATTGCTGTATATGCCACAGGAAATGCTAGACCTACAGGTGGTGTCGGAGCTGTTGCTCTGCTAATTGGGCCAAATGCTCCGTTAATTTTTGACCGAGGTGAGTGCTTGGAAAAGCATTTTATTTTTTTATTAGCACAGTACGCTGAGAAATTTGAAAATAGAAGTAGAAGCTAGCACTTACTGAGTGTACATTAAATGCAGGCAGTACCTGCTATGTGCTTTCTATGTGTTAGCATATTTAGCCTTCTTAGCAATTATATGAGATAAGTGATGCCATCCCTCACATTTTACAGAAAAGTGAAATGGGTTTAAGTAGGGTTTAATTAATAACTGGAAGGAATAACTTGCCCATAATCACACAGTCAGTGGCAAGTTTAATCTGTTTTCAGTTCAGTGGAGCTATTGTGATCTCCCAGTTAGATTTATGAAGCTTGCATAAAATGCTGTATATCAAAGGAGACTTAGGCCGTAGATACTGTTAGATTTCATTTCAATTACATAATGCTTGCACCTTGTGATTTCCATTCTGCAAGTGGTGAGAGTTGAATAGTTATGAAAGGTCCACAGATAAAGCAATATGCTTACTAACATACAAACATCGAGAAGCAGAAATACATGGACATCCTCCTTTTTGGTTCTCCTAGGACTTCGTGGGACACATATGCAACATGCCTATGACTTTTACAAGCCTGATATGCTTTCTGAATATCCTATAGTAGATGGAAAACTCTCCATACAGTGCTACCTCAGTGCATTAGACCGCTGCTATTCTGTCTACCGCAAAAAGATCCGTGCCCAGTGGCAGAAAGGTAGGTTTTATCCATTTTCCTTGGTTTTGGTATCTGTTGAGGACAGTGTAATGAGCTGGGTGTCTTCAGTGACAAACAGCTTTGTGGGCATCCTTCGTTAGTGTCCTGTAACCGTTTCTTCCTCACTCACCAAAGAGCATTTTCCCATAGTTTCTGGGAATATATAGTTTAGGAAAAGAGGTAGGCTTCGGAAGTGAGGTATAGCTCTGCAAAGATACTTACCTTGACCGAACCGTAGTAAGACATCAGAATAGGGTAAAGGAAAGTGACTTGAATTTTATTCATCTTTTGAGAGAGGTATTTTCACGAGGTTTTAATTTGCAACTGTGATCCAGAGAAAACTGTAATAACAAGAAATTGCTGAAGTGATCCCCCCCCAGTAGTCTGTTTGCACTTGAGCTGGGAATTCATACTGGCTTTTTTAGTGTTGTCATTAATCTCCACCTGCAAGCCTGAAGAAGTTCTTGAGATGCTGAAAAGGAATAGTATTTGAATTAATGCTGTTACAACACACAGTATCATATAAAGTATGCTTTTTTCATAGTCCAGCTTTGCTTTATAGAGGTGTGAGAGAGGATTAAAAAATAATATTCAGTAACAGATGTTAAGAAACATTGTAGGTCTGGCTAAGAACCATTGTTACAGTATGTAAAATGTCATGCTGTTTAACAGTATGGTGATTTTCTAACTTTTTATTAGGACCCGCAGTAAGAAGCATGCTTTACATTGTATATGTATGCTAAACTCAAATGAAGCACGCTTTACATTGTATATGTATGCTAAACTCAAATGAAAGTGTCGTGAAATTACTTTCCCATGCTGCAAGTTAGGCAGTCTGCTATTTTCTGTTCTATTCTGTTTTATTTAAAAAGTACTCTAATTTAGTAAGATAAAAAATTACTGGCCATGACCTATTGAATTGATTACACAACCCATGAATGGGTTGTGACTCTTCAGTTTGAAAAACAGTGATGTAATAGTGTACATTGTTCTATCTCTGGATGTCTTTTTGATATGCATTTTAAACCAGAGAGATATTTCATTATATTTTGGTTTCTGTTTAAAGATATAAAAACATTCTAGGCCTGTTCTAAAATCAAACTTCAAAAGTTTTAGTGGGTTATATATATATATATATATATATATATTTTTTTTTTTTTTTTTTTAAGATTGGCACCTAAGCCACCAACTGTTGCCAATCTCCTTTTCTTTTTTTTTCCTGCTTTTTCTCCCCAAGTCCCCCCAATACATAGTTGTATATTTTAGTTGTGGGTCCTTCTAGTTGTGGTATGTGGGACCCCACCTCAGCGTGGCCTGATGAGCGGTGCCATGCCTGCGCCCAGGATCCAAACCAGCAAAATCCTGGGCCGCTGAAGCAGAGCGTGGGAACTTAACCACTCAGCCACGGGGCCGGCCCCTTTAGTGGCTTATATTAATTTCATAATTTTTTTGGATTTCTCTTTCAGAGGGAAAAGATAAAGATTTTACCTTGAATGATTTTGGCTTCATGATCTTTCACTCACCCTATTGTAAACTGGTTCAGAAATCTCTAGCTCGGATGTTGCTGAATGACTTTCTTAATGACCAGAACAGAGATAAAAATAGTATCTATAGTGGCCTGGAAGCCTTTGGGTAAGAGGAGTTGTGATTTTTTTTTTCCTTCTGTAAGAGAGCATTTTTATATCTGCTAAACTATTATTGGTACAGACCTGAAAAAGTTAGAGTCAAAGGATCTTAGATGTTGTCTACTCTAACCTATTTATGTCATCGATTAAGAAACTGAGTCTTAGAGAAGTGATAGCTTACCTACATGAATTCTTTAGTCATTTTTGCTGAGATTTTCTGCTTTCCTCCTTTTAGCCTCCTTCCCATTGTCACCACGATACTGTAGCCCCACAGGTGCCTATATTTACTACAACAGCCTCTTTCTCCCTGCCTCCCTGTAGCCCCTCTCGCCCATGTCTGTCCTGCACACTACCTCTGTTGAAGTCTGCTTTCATCCTCCTGCCACGTTTTTCCCACTTTTAAGGATCCCTAGCATGCTATGCCTGTTCAACTCATTCTGTTTCTTCTTGCCTGTGTCCCGTCTGCATCTGATAAAATTCTACTCAACTTTTAAGAGGCTCCTGTAACAGCATGACTTTTCTAACTAAACAGACACTATTGTGGCCTTGAAGTAGTAGTGTATTCTGTTTGGTGACAACAAAGCTTTAGTAGGTGTATTAAACCAATAGAATCAAGGTGTCTTACCCTGATTATAAAAAACTTTGAGAAAAAGGACCATTTGTGTACGATGTTATGTCTTCTATAGCAATTAGCATGCTGTTGTTTGGTTTTTTAATAAACAGGAAAACAGAATCATACACACAGGTTAAAATATTAGTTAGGTCCACTATCTGATATAATAAAAATGTAGTCTTTGGACACTGTAAAATTGTCTTTTTTATAAATCTTCCAGGGATGTGAAATTAGAAGATACCTACTTTGATAGAGATGTGGAAAAGGCATTTGTGAAGGCTAGTTCTGAACTCTTTAATCAGAAAACAAAGGCATCTTTGCTTGTATCAAATCAAAATGGAAATATGTACACATCTTCCGTGTATGGTTCCCTCGCTTCTGTTCTAGCACAGTGAGTATAAATTTCAGTGGTTTAACTCCCCTCATTTGGGGATGTTAGATTTCTACAGCCGCGTCTGGTATCGGGCATGTTGGTAGCAAGTCAAAGAATATTTTATGTCCAGGCTCTCTAACCTATTGTCCATTGACTTGAAGGATATATGGGGTGAGACCACAGTTATCCAGAATATTTAATTTCACGTTGGCTTTCCTAGTTCTCAGAGTCTCACTATTCTTGACCTGCAGTTGACCCATCTCTCCCTGGTTGACAAAGGAGCTTATTTTATGGCATAATACCTTTCATAAGCCCCATCATTCTCAAGGAGATGAAATGCTTGTTTTCAGCCTCCTTGCTGTACTAGTAAAGCTTTAGGTTGGGTCTCTAAGGCTAGAGGATGAATTTTTATTCCAACTTATGGCTTTCTACACATTGTAGTTTTGGATCAGTGAAACTTGTTAATAGCTTTTCCTCCCCTTCATAGGTACTCACCTCAGCAGCTGGCAGGAAAGAGGATTGGCGTGTTCTCTTATGGTTCTGGTTTGGCTGCCACCCTTTACTCCCTTAAAGTTACACAAGATGCCACACCAGGTAAATGCTGAGTCTTTCAACAAGAATGTATTGAGAACCTTCTGTGGTAAGGTCGATTCAGCTGCTGAAGCGAGCACTTGAATCTGTCCCATAGATCATTATAGCATTTTAATCCTCTTTACTTCTTTCAACATAGCCGGATCTTTTATTCTCTACTCTAAAAATCTACCTCAGCTGGGTAAAGGACAGGGCTATATCTGAGACAGAATGTCTTCTTTTCTTCATTCCAAGTCAGAAAAAATATATAATCAGCTTAAAAATTTTTTGTATGGCATAATGTTTGACTTTTCCTTCTTTGGCAAGTAACTTTATCTTTTGTGTCATTTTTTAAGTATATGTAGCCAGGGGATGTAGGTAAGGAAAGGGAACTATATCTGTTTAATGCAGGCAGCTTTTGAGTCTGAGCATATGAGTGAATAATACCAAATCATTTCTTGTTGGTTTGTTTTTATACTAAGTTCTAATTTTTATGGGTTTATGGTCTTGGCCATATTCAAGGAAACTTTTGTATCTTCCCTGAGCAGGAAGGAGCAAAACATGGAGAAAAACTGGTGGAAGACTTGTCATTATGTTAACACTGTGTCATAGATTAACTATAGACAAATTAGTTACAGTTTGAAATCCCACCCATTGCCTAACTTGACAAATGTTTAGTCAGAGGCTGTAGGAAGCTCTGCCAAATAGGCACACCTTTAGCTTTTAACTGAACAGCAGCCAGCAGTTCTACAAGAAATGAAAAATTGTTTCTGCCGTTTGGCAACATTGTGTTCGGGCTTTTGGGCATGCTATTTTTAGTCTTTTGATATTGGAATTATTTACTATTTTAGGGTCTGCTCTTGATAAAATAACAGCAAGTTTATGTGATCTTAAATCAAGGCTTGACTCAAGAACTTGTGTGGCACCAAATGTTTTTGCTGAAAACATGAAACTCAGAGAGGACACTCATCACTTGGGTAAAAATATTAAACTGTGTTTAAACATATACACGCAGAATGTTTAATATAACGTGAAACATGTTATGTAGAAGATAAGGATATCTAGGCTCTCTTCAGTACTAATCTGATGTAGGTGAGAAATGTAGGAAAATATGCAACTTCTTTTCTCTAGTTTTATTATCAGATGAATTATATGTCATAACTGATGTTTCATATTCTCTGCCTCTCCTTTAGTCAACTATATTCCTCAGAGTTCCGTCGATTCACTCTTTGAAGGAACGTGGTACTTAGTGAGAGTGGATGAAAAGCACAGAAGAACGTATGCTCGGCGCCCCTCTCCAAATGACGACACTTTGGATGAAGGAGTAGGGCTTGTGCACTCGAGCACAGCTGCTGAGGTAGGTCGAGCTCATTGTGTTGGTCTTGGGCTTTGGCAGGGTGAGAAATTTCCATCACCAGATCTCAGGACTAAGGGGACCTAACAGATTTAGCCACTTAAAGGAGTATCAATAAAACAGAGTAGTTCAGACAAGGGATTGGATTCTGGCTGTGTCATTTTCTAGTTGTAGGGAGTGCTTTGCACTTAGATTATTAGCATTTTAAAAGTGCACAGTAAATACTAGGTTTTATTAATAATAGCAGCATGTGAGGAAGACTGATTAGAGAGAAGGCTCATTTGTGGAAATGTCTGGGGAGAGATGAAGTAGGCACAGGGTGTTGAGCCCCTTATGTCTCTTCTCTCCGGCCATTGTCAGAACTATCCTCAAATTGTCAAGATGTGACAATAATAGCAATGATTTGAATTCCTGTTATATGCTAGGCACTTTATTTACGTTTTCTAATTTAATCAATCCCTATAAAAACCACCTTGAGGTAGATATCCCCATTTTAGAAGTGAGGCTGCAAGAGGTTAAATCACTTGCCCAGGATCATAGCCATGCTTCAAGGTCTTTATAACCTTGAAGTTATTTATTTTGTCTGTTCATCACAAATTTGGTGAATGTGTAGTCTTCCTTCTTGCTATGGTACTAATTAGGTAGCAGGTCAAGCCACTGGTGTTGAGTTGAGAATGCCAGACGTAGCAAGTAAAATACTGTGTGTGGTGGATCTCTGGCCTTCCTCACTCTCTTTCTATATGAGTAAAGAATGGCTATTTCGTTCCTCCATGAAAAGTTATATGGAAGATAAATGTAGCATAAACGTCTCCAAAGTTGTCCTTTATCAGTTTTTCTATTGGAATTTTAATTAGCACCATGACTTTTTAAAAAAAATATGAGACAACACCATTTTTCCTTTGATTTTAGCATATTCCAAGTCCTGCTAAGAAAGTGCCAAGGCTCCCTGCCACAGCAGCAGAACCAGACGCAGCTGTCCTCAGTAACGGGAAGCATTAAGACACTTGTGTGAGGTGGAAGACTTCAGTGTGGGTTGGGGCGGGTGGGATGTATATGGGAACGGTTGGGGGAATGGGATGTCTTGGAACAATTTTAAAGGATTACATGTTGCTTAAATTTTTATGTGACTGACATGGAGCCTAGAAAACTATCGTGTTCTTGGGAAAGTCTCTTTGCTCAATTTGCTAACATGCTTCCTGTTGTGGTCTAGCCAACGCTTACTGTACTCGAATGATGTCAAGGGCTCTGTAAACTTCATACCTCTGGCCATTCGTATGCATGAAGTTTAGTTTTTAAATGTACTATGATGAATCGTGTGCTTCTGGCGAAGAGAGCAGAGGTACTAGTCTCCAATTTTAATTTTTTTAAACATGTAAGAATTTTATACTTTGAACAAACAAGATTACTGAAAGTACCTGTGGTTTTTGAAAAAAGTTTCTAGTTTAGGGAATGTGGTCTTAAAATATGATATGCACAAACCTTGTTTGAAAATGGCAAGACAAACATGCTCTTTTTCTAAAACTTAAAAATCCTGAAGAGGAAGAAGAGTTGGGATGGTGACACTGGTTCTGGAAACTGGAATGTCACTTTAAGTCCAGGCCAGCAGTGACAAGTTACTGTAATGACCTCTGTGAACAGAGCGGTGCCAGCATTGGGCAGACATCCGGTACAGACAGCGTGGTACATTCGGGAGCCGTGGGAGCAGCTGTGGGGCTGCTCCCAAATGCATTCCAGGTGGATGGCGCTGAGCAACATTGACATGTTTTTGGAGATGTGTATGAGGAAGTCGATTGTTGCAATCCTTCTTTGCACCTTATTTTGAAGAATAAATAAAACATTTTTCTGGCTGCCTTTTAAACATTTAAAATAAAAAGGAAAGATGGGGCAGGGCATTGTTAAGCTAATTCTGATGCTTCAGTGTTATAAACTCAAAGACTGACAACCTGAATTCATGGTGTAAGTATTCTTTTCCTGTTTTGTTTTTTTTTCCCCATATCTGTTCAATGAAAATAAAAAGGTACAACCAAGTTTTTATATAAAATGACCAGCCAAAAAGAGTATTCCACTTCAGGGTGTGGAAGTAGGATTTTTTTAAAGCATTTTCTCAGACTTTCACCCTTAAAAAAACAACAAAAACTATCACATGGGATGAATAAGAATACTGGTTAGACAGTTTTGTAGATCTCTTTGGTGCTGAACTATGACATGAGCCTTATAGACTGTAAAATAGAGATAGTTGGAACTAATGTACAGAACTAAATTTTTTAAACTTTATTTGCTGTTAAATTCTGTGAAGTTTCAGTTATCTAAAAAAACTTATTCCAATATGAAATGTAATGTTTCGAATTGCAAGGTAATATGTAATGTAGTGTTTGTAAAATACTCTTGTCTAATATTAACTAGTGGTATTTTGATTTGTACAGTCATAATTTGTTAAAATTACTTCATTTTAACATCCACTGATGTAGATTAATAATGTAAGTTCAGATTTAAAGATTGATGGGGAAATGGTGCATGTAATACTTTTGCAAGTATTGGGAGTTTGGTATGTTTTGAAAAGAGTAATTTAACTTTTGGGTGTCAGGAAATGGGTATTCTCAAAGTCCATTGCCAGCAGTGGGCAGGCCTGGCATTATTGGCACAGAGCATTAACTGTGCACCTTATTAACTGTGAGGTCAATAACTTTGAATAAAGTTTTAGAGAAATATTTCAGATATTTGAGTATTCTTTTTCCCTCCTGAACTAAGAGTTAAGGCAAGAAATCAGCTAATATGCTATTTTTAAATATGAGCATTCATTTCAATTCATTCATTCACCATTCCACAAACATTTTAAAACCTGATATAAGCAAGGCACTCTGCTTAAGTCAGAAATAAAGATTTCTAAGATACATAGTCTTGCCTTCAAGGAGCTACTTGTCTAGTATGAAGGAATTTATACTGATAATTCTTTATTCTTACACTTCAAACCAAGAAATTAACTCCCGAATTGGGTGGTAAGTATGTATAAACTTTGCTGTAAACATTTATGAAGAGAGTTAACTGTGTTTTCCTAAAAACAACCTAAAATTAAGAGTTGGCAGTTAAAGATTAAAAGCAAATTTTATTGCCAATATCAAACTGCCTACTCCCAGCTAGAGCCTCCAGCCTAAGGGTCACATGCTGCTGGCGCCCGGGCTTCTGCAGAGGGGGTTTTTGCCTTGGCAATAATATTGTGCTAGATCATCTCCAAGAGCCCTGTCAACTCTCAGGATTGTATGAATTAGGGATAAACCAGATTATTTTCTAACACTGATCCATGTTTTATCATGTCATGTCTAGATTCAATACTTAGTAATAATTTCTCTTATTTTCTGGGCCAGTCTCCTATCCCTCTGGCTCATTTAGAAAATGAGGCCAGTCCAATGTTTTCTAAAGTCACATCTGCAAATTGCAGGATCCTAATTCATATGGCTTTAAGAGTTCTGTTCTTCTCCTTCTCCTGTCTAGAATTTGTGCTTTCTCTATTTGTGCACCTAACTTTTTTTTTCACCTTCTGGGTTTTTGTTTATTTTTATGAACACTGAGTAAATTTAACACTAGATGGAACTCAAACAGATACAGGTGTCTTTTGATCTTTTGGTCCTTCTGTGACTTAGTTGAAACACTTCCTGTCTTGTCTGCTGTTTGAAATGTCCTGAAAGAAACACTAAAGTGGAATGGATAGAAAAGGAATGGAACAGGATCTTTAAGTAATTTAGAGGGGCCTCCTGGTGGCGCAGCAGTTAAGTTTGCACGTTCCGGTTCAGTGGCCTGGGGTTCACAGGTTTGGATCCCGGGTGTGGACATGGCACCGCTTGGCAAGCCATGCTGTGGTAGGCGTCCCACATGGACGTGGCACCGCTTGGCAAGCCATGCTGTGGTAGGCGTCCCACATATAAAGTAGAGGAAGATGGGCATGGATGTTAGCTCAGGGTCAGTCTTCCTCAGCAAAAAGAGGATTGGCAGCAGATGTTAGCTCAGGGCTAATCTTCCTCAAAAAAAAGTAATTTAGAGCTATGTAATCTTGACATACAGGTAAACACTTTCTGTAAAATTTCTAGCAACTGCTCTTAGATAAATCATAGGTTTCTCATTTTTTTCCTAATTGGTGGTGGAAAAAAATAGTTGACCTGTGATTTTTTTTTCCCCACAAATTATTATAAAAGCAGTAATTTGGTGCTGATGATTATGAATGCCAGTCCTCAGGAAGTTTATAGTAATAAAAAATGCATTTTCAGGGGGCTGGCCCCGTGGCTGAGTGGTTAAGTTCTTGTGCTCTGGTTCCGTGGCCCAGGGTTTTGCTTGTTTGGATCCTGGGCGCGGACATGGCACTGCTCGTCAGGCCACGTTGAGGCGGCGTCCCACATGCCACAGCTAGAATATACAACTGTGTACTGGGGGGATTGGGGGAGAAAAAGCAAGAAAAAAAAGATTGGCAACAGTTGTTAGCTTGTGCCAGTCTTTAAAAAAATGCATTTTCGTTTGAAATGTTTAGAAGTGAAAAATAACGAATTCATCTTTTACTTTGTCTTATTTCATTGTTGTGCAGGCATCTACAGTAAAAAATTCATAAAAGTTTTATTAGACTAATTTTGCAAAAGCTTCCCCTTGCCTCCAGTTCTTTCACATGCTATTAAATTAGCACCTCCAACCCATCTTAGCAAAGAAAGGCTTGTTGATCTGTGGGGTTTCATCTCAAGAGCTGCTTCCTCCCTGAAGGCTGCCTGGACTACCTTAGTAAGCACTTTTCACCCTATGTATCAAATTCCTTATTCAAGCTTGCAAACTCTTATGGGATCTGTTCCCTACCTACTCAACTCGATACCACACTCATCAAGGCATACTATGTTTTCATCTGCCCTGCCTTCTCCATTCCTCAAATATGCCAAGTTTATTCTAGCCTTAGAGCCTTTGATGTATGCACCAGAAACCTTGGGCCCCACATCAGACCTTCTCTGCCCTGACTTCTACTCCAGCCACACTGTGGCAACTGCTTCCATGTAGTCTGACTGGGATGTCAGAGAATGTGATGGCGCTTGCCTTTGATTCCTACCACATACCATTCACCTTTTTTGGCAGAGAATCCAGGTTAAGACAGTTAGTACCCAGAATGGCCCTAGAAAGCAGAGCTTCAGAACAGGAGGTCGGAGCTGGTTCACACACCAGTCATGGCAATCACCCCATTGCTGTTCGTAGCAGGCAGAATGGTGCCTACCCCTTGCCTCCCCCCACCAAAGATGACCATCTCTGGAACCTGTGAACATGTTATCTTAGATGGCAAAAGCAGATGTGATTATGGTTAAGGACCTTGAGATGGGGAGATTATCTTAGATGGTCTGGATAGGCCCAACCTAATCATGTGGGTCCTTAAAAGCAGAGAATCTGGGCTGCGGTCAGAGGGAGATGTGACTATAGAAGGATGGTCAGAGAGATGCAACATTGTTGGCTTTGAAAATGGAGGAAGGGGACCATGAGCCAAGGAATATGGACTGCCTCCAGAAGCAGAAATAAGCAAGGAAATGGGTTCTCTCCTAGAGACTCCAGAAAGCAACCTGGTCCTGACATCACCTTGATTTTAGCCCAGTGAGACCCATGATGAATTTCTTTTTTGAGGACTATTAGCCCTGAGCTAACATCTGCTGCCAATCCTCCTCTTTTTGCTGAAGAAGACTGGCCCTGAGCTAACATCCGTGTCCATCTTCCTCTACTTTATATGTGGGATGCCTGCCACAGCATGGCTTGCCAAGCGGTGTCATGTCCACACCAGGGATCTGAATCAGGGGACCCCGGGCCGCCGAAGTGCAATGTGCAAACTTAACCCCTGCGTCACCGGACCGGTCCCCTGTGATAAATTTTTATCTCACTGAACTGTCGGTTGATAAATTTGTGTTGTTTTAAGCCACTATATTTGTGGTAATTTGTTACGTCAATGGAACACTAATGCACTCTTGGGAAGCAGGGTGCTGACAACCCCTGGCATGCAGGAGCAGCCAATTACGACCAAGACTGTCATCTCTAGGTGTAGGTGGAAGATGAGGCCTTTGACCGTGTGGTGCCTGTAGCTCTTGAACAGTGCAGGGGCAAAGATAAAGACTGGATTTGGCTGGGTTTTATTAACTGCTTTGGAAGCCTGGAAAAAAAACGACAGGCTCAAGTCAGCCAACTCTCAACTCAAGGCACACTGAATGCCTGAGAGCCTTTGGAGCCAGGGTTGCAGAGAGCCTTATCTCCTGCAGCTGAGGAAAACTACCTAAAACAGGCCCGGGATCTAATTGTAAGGTTGGCTGAGCTGCAAAGGAAATAACATACTCAGTCTTGACAATTCTCCTTTATCAAAGTCAGAGCCTTGATAGGAATAGAGTGGGACACTGGGGCCTAAGTTAGTAACAATAGTGTGCATGAAAATGTAAAAA
The DNA here is from genome assembly GCF_037783145.1 of Equus przewalskii. NCBI lineage: Eukaryota > Metazoa > Chordata > Mammalia > Perissodactyla > Equidae > Equus > Equus przewalskii. The sequence goes on from NC_091850.1 coordinate 23,148,751, forward strand.
ACCAGATTCCCCTCATGTGATGCTGGCAGGAGCAGCTCCTCCTTCCTGCCTGAAGACCCTGCCAAGGCCTCTAGTGAGGCAGATGCCTGCAAGATGATGCTTGACCTCGACATCCTCTTCCAATTAATTCCAGAACAATCATAATTCCAGAACAATACCGGTATTCTCCAAACGAAGAACCAGGTCAGATCTCAACACAGCCTGAGCGGAGAAATGCCACCTCTGTCTGGGAGGAAATAGCTTAGACACAAGGAATTGCAGAACCTGGCTAATATGTACTGTCAGGAACCACGGGAAAATGTGCACGAGTGGATCTTGAGGGTATTGGGCCAGTGGTGGAGGTTGAGAGAATATTAGGCAAGATAAAGGAGAGTTCATTATGGGAGCATTTACCCATGACATGGAGTGAAGGACATCTGAAGCTGGTCCTCATATACTGCTGGGATGGCTACTGAGGCATGGACATGAGTATGGCATACGGTAAATGAGGTGGAGATGGTGGAACTGCAGTGGCATAGTGTTAAGGGAAGGGTTGGAAAGTTCAGGAGGTGTGAATGTTAGAGTGGATTCATCATGTGAGACTGAAGAACCGCCTAGCTACGTTCCCCAGGAGGACACCGCCTTCACTAGGGCAATAAAGAATGCACTGGGAAGGGGTGTACCAGCACCCACAAAAAGCTCAGTGATGGCTGCCCACTACAGGCAGGGGTTGACAGTAGGAAACACTGGCATGGAACTGTACATGCTGTTGTCAGTGGGGATGGTGGGATTCTAGAATGGCAGAGGCCATGAATTATTACTTAAATGCCACAGGTGAGATAGACAAGATAGAATGCAACGTAAGGCTGGAGTGGAAATCGGGGTACATTGTAGATCATGGAGTAGTGAGTGACAGCTGGCTAGAGTGTTGTTTGACTTGCAGAACCAAAAAAAAAAAAAAAATAGAAAAGAGGCAAGCTGGTGAACAGAGGCTGGTGTAGCCTGTCACAATGAGAAAACCATGGTCCCAGATCTAAGTTAATTTACAAATCCAGTGCACAGTGAGCCGGAGGCCAGCTCTCCTTGAGGAAAAGTCCTGCTGCCACAAATGTATATGAGCTACAGACCCAGAGTTTTTAAGGACTATTGGATAAAAAGTCTGAGATAAAAAGATAAAAAGCTGAAATAGCTACCAGGGAACCCTAAATGCTATTATCACCCTATGTATGAATGGGGGGCCTTTGGAAACCAGGTGATAATTGGAGTTCTGGCCAAAGTCTGTCTCACAATGGGCCCTGCCTTGGGGTTCTTTCCTCAATCTCCAAATATATATTTGGGATTAATATATTTAGACCCCTGACCTGTGGAGTAAGAGCCATTAGGGGAGGAAGACCTGCATGGAAACCTTTGAAACTGTACCCCCTCCCTGGCCATGCTAGTAAATGATGAGCAACCACTTGAGGAAACAAACCCATCAGTGTCACCATCAAAAACTTGAAAGGAGACACGGCTTATGGGTGTGATCATTACCCTGTTTAATTTACCTTATCCGTCAGACTCCTAAAGAGAGCAGATAGATAGTAGAGGGTGATGGATTGCTTGCTGTTCATTTGTTGTGGCTGCCAGCTGAACGTGGTATCTTTTCTGGAAGCCTCTGGCATTGATATGCAGCTATTGCTTTGGAAAGTGCATTCTTCTCAATTTCCATCAGAAAGGGGGATCAAATGCAGTTCACATTCCTCTGGGATGGACAGTGTTTCTCCTTTACTCTATTGCCTCTAGGCAATGTTTAATCTCCTGCTGTATGTCACAGTATAGTCTAAAAGGGCCTCGATCATCTTGACATTCTGCAGAACATCATGCTAGTCCACTATAATGTGATAACATACTGGGTAGATTTGGCGTCAGAAAACGGCAAGTACTCCAGTTGCCCTAGTAAGACTAAGCGTGCCAGAAAGTGGGTGATAAACTTCATGAAGAAGCAGGGGCTTGCCACACTGATCAATTATTTAAAAGATCAATGATGTGGGGCATGCCTACATACTCCTTCTATGATAAAGGATAACTTGTTGTACCTTCTACCCCTCAGCACTGAAACAGAGGCACAGGGTTTAGTAGGCCTCTCTGGGTTTTGGAAGCATATATATTGTGCTTGGTATATTCCTCCAACCCATTTATCAGGGTTGCCAGTTTCAAGTGATCCCACACACGAAAGAAGATCCAGTTTCAGGCTTCTATGCAAACTGTGTTGCTACTTTGGCTGTGTATGTGGCAGTTAAGAATACTCTGTGGAGGGGGCTGGCCCCATGGCCGAGTGGTTGAGTTCGCGTGCTCTGCCGTGGCAGCCCAAGGTTTCGCTGGTTCGGATCCTGGGTGTGGACGTGGCACCGCTCATCAGGCCACGCTGAGGCGGCGTCCCACGTGCCACAACTAGAAGGACCCACAACTAAAATATACAACTGTGTACTGGAGGGATTTGGGGAGAAAAAGCAGAAAGAAAGAAAAAATACTCTGTGGAGTCTCTGGCAATCCCAGTAGAAGGTTATAGCACAGCCCCATAGGGTCTGGAGTGAGGCCGTGCTTTCTGCAACCGAGAACTAACAACTCAGGCTCTTGGCATCCTAACGGCTCTAGCAGAAACTGAACACCTGATTATGGGACACAAAGGGACCTAGCAAATGGAGCTCTCTCCTCAGGAGCTGGGCATTGTCAGGTCCACAGAGTCATAAATTCATAGGGCACAACAGTGCTTCATCCTTATTGGAACTGACATCTACTCAGGATGTGGGTTTGCCTTTCCTGCCTGCAGTGTATCCTCCAATACAATCATGCTATGACACAGAGAATATCTTCCATTGTCATACGATCTCATATAACATTGCCTCTAGGACCACTTTCCTGGCAAAGGCAGTGGGGGAATGGGCACCTGACCATGGGATCTACTTATCTTACTATTGTGGGGGACTGGAATTGGCCACCCCAAGATATGTCTCTTTGGCGTGAGGATTATTTTGGGCTGCTTACTTTTAAAAACTGCAGACAGGAAAGAAACTCTGAAAAGCAGAATTTACTTACCCTTTGTTAAGTGACATTTACATTTGTAAAGGAAATCTCCATCTGTAAAGGTGTCTCCCTCTCTGTACCAGGAAGAAGGGGGGATGACCTTATCTCTGGAAACTCTTAAACAATTTGGAAGGCAAGGACTTAAATCTGCATGATAACTTTACCCTTGTTTACTGTGCTTTTCTGGTAATCTCCCATAACTGACTCTCCCCACCTCCAACATCCTCCTTTGTCATTACCTGAGGATGGTATTTAAGGTGAGAACTTCAGCCATTTTGGTGAGTTGCTCAGTTTGCCTGAGCCTCTCCCATGTATACATGTTGTAAAGCTTTGTGTAATTTTCTCCTGTTATTCTGTCTCATGTGAATTTAATTCATTTTCCGGCCAGAAGGACCCAGAGTGGGTAGAGGAAATGTCTTCCTCCCCTGCACTATATACCTCAACACCAAAGCAGCCAGCAAATATAGAAGAACAGAGTGGCTCAACTAAGGCACCAGCTATAGGACAGTACCCTGTAGAGTTGAGGTGCTGTCCTCTAGGATGCTTTAACAATGACTGATAGATAAGTGTCCCCTATTGTCAAAATATACAGGTTTGGGGACCAATGGGTAGAAGTAGGATTGCCTTCTCTCACCATCACAATCAGCAACCCACTTGAAGAATTTCTCTTTCCTACAACGTAGGGTCGGCTAGATTAGAGGTTTTGGTTCTTGGGGTCAGGGCGATGCTTTCACCAAGGGACCCAGTGAGGGTCCAGTGAGTTGGAATCTATGACTATCACATGGTCACTTTGGGATCTCTGTGCCAGTGGACAAGCAAGCAAAGAAAGGAGCTATTATGCTGGTGGAGATTATTGACCCTGACTATCATACGGAGTTAAAGCGGAGTATGTCTGGAACCCAAGAGGTTCACTTGAGTGTCACTTTTGGGCCTCATGATAATGGTGAACAGGCAATCGCAGCAACCATGGCCTGAGAAAGAAAAGGCAACTAAAGGCTTGAATTCTTTGATGATCATGGTCTGAGTCATACTACCCAATCTAGAGCAGCTAACCTGCTGGCCAAAGGTGAGGGAAATTTAGAATGTGTGTCGGAGGAGGGAGGGATGAGCCCACATACAGCCTCAGGACCAGCTGCAGTAATGACTGTAGAGTAGCCATTTTCAAAGTGTGGTCTCTGACCAGCAGCATCAGCATCACCTGGGAACTTGGTAGAAATGCAGATTCTTGGGCCCCACCCCAGATGTACTGAATCAAAAACTCAGTTTGGTTTAACAAGCCCTCCAGGTGATTCTGATGCACTAGAACTTGAAAACGAATCCTGCTGCGTTAAGTCTTTCCAGGTCCCAACCCATAGAAGGAGATGACTGCAATAGATTGGATTTAACAGCCAGCAAATCTGAGTAGACCCTGGGGTGGGGGTGGGAGTGGGCTGTGCACCACTTCAGATCCTTTTAGCCACATTTCTTCCTCCAGCCCTGAGGCAGTGACCATTTCCATGCAAGTTTGGGCAGCTTCATGCAGGTCCTACTTGACTGCATCTTATCTCAGGCAAATGCTGTGTACCTCTTACTTCTCGCTCCAGGGCTTCTCTGACACTGAGGCATGGGAAGCACAGGGTACCCATTTGGCACTCACACTGCATAATCTTGAAGGACAGGGCAGGTGACACTGTGAGGCCACTCTTAACCAATGGTGAACAGGAGCTGATGGATAAATGTTTTTCCCTTTGTCCCCTGGGCAGACACCTGAGATGTGTTTCATAAGTCTCCTCAGGAGATCCCACAGGACTAAGTGCCAGTCACCTGTAGCACTGGCCAACTGGTAGTGGCTTTCCCTGTTTCTCTCCCCTGCCCTTCACTCCTGCTCCCAAGGACCACTTCCCCATAAGCTACTCTATAGGGAGCCTTTGTCTTAGGCTCTCTTTGGGAGGAAGCTAGTCTAAAATCCTTAGCTGCCTGTAATGATCTTGGCCTGCTTTTCAAGAGTCACTCTTGCTTCTCATTCAGATCTCAGATTGTCATCTACTCAAAGTGGCCTTGTCTAATGATCTAATGCAAAGTAGCAAGACTCTAATATCAGATCACCCTATCTGAACTCTCTGCATAGCACCTATCACTATCTAATATTTTTCTTAAAAAATATTTTCTTGTGTCAGAGCCTTTGTCCAGTCTTAGGATATCCTACTCAGGAAAGGAAGGACCCGGCCTATTTCATTCTTTGCTCTTTCCCTGGCACCTTAAAAAGTGCCTGGCACATAGTAGGCACTGCATAGATATTTCTTGATTAAACGGATGAATGCTAGAGTCTGTGAACGGGATAGCAAATCAAGCCAGAATCTGAGCTAACAGACACCTTTGGGGAAAAAATGCATATCTTAAATTAAAATTTATTTAAAAATTACAAAAATGTCTCCACCCAAGTTGTCCTTGAAAAAGTTTAAAAGCAGCAACAATGATCTTGGTTAATTACCAGCAACCTAATGCAATTTATAAAATTGAACAAAATTTAGATGTGTGTCTTATGCCTCTGTAGACACGAGACCCTTTCTTTAGGTCCCTTTCTTTAGGGTCTGGAAGTATCATTATTGGGACACTTTCCAAAGCCTTTTTCCTTTGGACTCTGTGTAAAACGATTCGATAGACCCCTGTGATGGAGCTTCGGGCATCTCTCCCTTGGTTATTCCGAATATGCTCTTCTGTAATACCCAAATGTTCTAAAGTGCTTTTGACCTCATTTTCTTCTTCTTTGAGGGTGCTGGTTTCTGACAAGTGTTTGGGATCTAGCTGGAAAGGTTCCAAAGGAGTGGGATACGGCACCCCTTGCATCCACTCATTGTTCATGATGGAGTCGATCCCGTACCTCTCGGTGGGAGTGGGCTGCAGGACGCCCCGGATGAGGCGGAGGCAGGGCGCCGACACGTGCGGAGGCACGCTGTACGTGCCCTCCAGGATGCTCTTCTTCAGTTTGGCTACCGTCTCTGCTCGAAATGGCATGGTGCCTGTCACCATAAAGTACAGAAGCACTCCCAAGGCCCAGATATCCACATAGACGCCGACGTAATGCTCGTCTCGGAAAAGTTCGGGTGCAGCGTAGGGAGGAGACCCACAGAAGGTATTCAGCATTTCACCTTTTTTACTCACTGTGCTGAATCCAAAATCGCCCACTTTCACGCAAGTATTACTGGTATAGAATACATTTTCTGCTTTCAGATCTCTATGAATAATTTGGTTTTCATGCTGTGAAAGAAGACAGGGAAAAATCATAATTCTGAAAGTAAAATACCAACACAAATGCATCAGTTGCTCTGAAATGGTGGGATGACGATGCCGTAATAACCAAATTCAGTGCAGATCAACTTACATCATGTCAGCCAACAGCAAGAGCTGCCCTGTCCTAACCTTGAGCCAAACGCAACCCACTCCCCCGCCCCCTCAAATAGACCAAAGGTTCTATTCTGTCGGCTGAGGGTTGAAGCCTGTTTCACACATGTGGATTCAGGAATTAACACCAGAAATCAGACCCAGATCTTATGAAACTACATAATGAAGCAGTAATCCTTCGTTTTTGAGGCCATATATGAGTCTTTCTGGCTGAGCAATTTCTTAACTAGGGCACTGAGAAGGCTTGGAGTCCTCTGTCAACTTTCTAGCCATGCTCCTTTGGGTGGGCTCCTTTTAATTCTTTATAGAGTTTAGTAGAAGGAAGACGGCTATTATTTGGCAAGGTTCTAGCAGCAGGTCCCGCTGTGGGTTGTGAGCACATGCCCCACCCCCAACCCTTGCATTCTGGATCCAGACAGATAATCTTGAGGACCCTTGACTTGTTCAGTCCCAAGGGCTCTTGGGAAATGGTTTAATGTTACTTTTCCCCCATGGGTCTTCTGGGGTATGATTCCAAGCTTTGGAGCTTGACAACTTGGTTAATTCTGGGTCCAACTATACCAGCTATGTAAGGTGTGTATCAGTTTCTTTCTTTGTAAAATAGGATGCTGCTAACCACCTCCTAAGGCTGTTGTGAGAACTGTATGTGATGCTGCATCTGCAGTGTTCAGCATGGTCCAGGCACATAGTGAACTCACTCAATACAATTAGGATCTATGTCTGTGATTCACTCTTCCTCCTTTCAGAGACCAGAGAGCTGGGAGAAATGTCAGAGTGCGAGCTTCAGAGGACTCAGCTGGCACCCTCTACTGCTGGATTCTCTTCTGCTCTCCCACTAGATTTCTTTTCCAACTAGAATGTGGAAACTCTTTGCCCATCTGTCCTATTGCTTGGTATGGGTCTGGCTTATTCCCTGGCCCTGGGAAAGGACAGCACAGCACAGGACCGCTTAACTGACAACTGGTGGTGGTACCCTAGGTCTGAAACATCCACTCCCCTTGCAATCACGGTCTTCTATCTCACTCACTTCTTTTTCCTACCCCTCTCCCTTCTGACTGCTGTCTTGGGCCCCCAGGGTCACTGATTCCTCTGCTAATAATTTGGCCAGGAGGTCGCTGACCCCAGTTCTTGCCCCACAACATCCAGGTAGAGAAGCAAACCAGAAACAGCCTCTCAACTAATATGGACTGCAGACAAGCATCTCTTTCCTGCCAAGTGGACTGAGATCTGGATAGAGAGAGTGGTCCTAACTTTTGCACTAACAGAACAGTAAAAGTGGTAGTCAGGTCTGCAAGTCACATTCCTCTTGCATGCCCAGCAATACGACCAATGCTAGAGAGGGCATAGATGAACCAATTCTTGGGGGAACTAGGGAGTGTACTTTAAGGAGTCAATTTATCGAAAGAAATAATCAGAGAACTAAAATAAGAATGACATAATCCAGTGTTAATCTGCTGAACACACAGGCAGCAAGAGGTAGAGGAGTCCACCAATGGCTGTGAGCTGATGAGAGACTCCAGAAAGTTTCAGAGAGAGACAGAACTGAGCAGGGATAGCATTTGAAATGTGAGGCATGACAAGAGCGGAAAGGGCATTCTAGACACAGAGTTAGGAAGGCAAAGCCAAGAAGCAGCAAGAAGCCAGCTCTGCGGGTAGTGGAAGAGGGGGTTGGAGAAACAGGTGTGGCCACGGAGTGGGTGATGGTTATCTTGCTGCTCAGAGGTACTCCTGCCAACTTCCACAGAAGTCAGGAGGCTGCCATGTAACGGGAGATCCCTGGGCATTGTTTCCAAGGCAGGGAACACAATCCTAGCCAGACTTCTGACGCTCACAGAAGGGACTACTGTCAGCCTTTGTAGGACTAAAACGCTGTGGGATGCTTAGATGACGGTAAACTACAGCCCCACCCTCGTACTGTGGGCAGAATGTGAGCAAAACTCTCACTCCTGTCCCCACTCACCATGTGCTTCACGGCAGACACGATCTGGGAGAAGATGAGCTTGCTTTCTGGTTCTGAGAACTTCCCTTCAGTGCTAATCTTCCCAAAGAGCTCACCACCCCCTGCATACTCCATCACCAGGTGGAGCTTGGATAAGGTCTCCACGACTTCGTAAAGGCGGATGATGTTGGGATGGTGCAGTTTTTCCATGCTGGAGATTTCACGGGATAGTAGCCTTTGGGTTTTCTGGTCTAACTTGGTCTTGTCCAGGATCTTAATGGCCACCTTTTCTGGAAAAAAAAAACAATCAAAGTATATGTCAGATTTCCTAGGAGCATAGATATTTATAACCGGAATGGACCTAGATTAGCCCCTTTATTTTACTAGACTCGGAGGCTAAGTGGCTGTTTCCAAGCTCGGAGAGCCCATCAGCGGTAATGACAGAGAGCAATCCTTGAGTTCAACATCAGTGCTGGTCCCGTGGATCAGTGTGAGTCTACCACGCACAGGTTTTGATGCCAACTCCTGCCTCTCAAGGAGGTTTTAGTTTGATGATCTTTATCCAGTTTTCTGGATAAAGTTAAAGCTCCTTTACTGAGCTGAGAAAGCCCCTCTGGATCAGGCCCAGCTCCCTCTTCAGCCTCATAGTCCGTCACTCCTGTTCCTGGTCTCTACCTCTCTGTGCACCCTTTAGACCAACCGTTACAGAACTTTCTGTGGTTCTCTGAAAATGGACTGAACATTCCCACCTGGGACCTTCCCTCTGCCTGGATCATCTCCTCTCTCTGGCTCATCACTCCTTCCCTGTTCTTTGCTCAGTTAACTCCAGATGATCCTTCAAGGTTAGCCTCAGAACCAGCCTCTTCAGGAAGCCTTTTATGACACTTGTCCCAGAAAGATCATGATATCCAAATTCTGTGTATGCTCTGTACTGTCATCTCAGCACACTGGCCTGTAAATGTTCACTCCTCGCCTGTCTTGGCCTCCTCCCCCCTTCCCTGTGGCTGTGTTTTATCTGACTTTGTCAGGGCCTGGCACATAATGTAACAGCACAGGACACACCAGTACTGAATGTGTGTGAAGTGTTGGTGACGGCATGAGGAGACCAGCACTGCAATGGGCTGCTGGTGGGAGGATTAATTGGTACAGAGGTTCTGGACTGTAGTTTGCTATTACACATTGAGAGCCTTTTGACTCAGCCATTTCACTTTTGGCAATTAATCTTAAAGAAATAATCTCACACATGCACAAGACTGCATGTGTAAGAATATCTTTGTGATACGGGGAACAGCTTAAGCATCCAGCAAGAGAGATTGTTAAAGTAAAGTGGGGTTCGTCTCTCTCTAAAATGGTACACCATGCAGCTATCAAAATAATGATGTTGATCTTTATTTATTGACATGAAAAGATGCTCAATATAGAAGAAGTGAGGAAAAATACAAATATACATTTGCATAGAAAAAAAATCTGGCAAGATATTCACCAAAATGTTTAGAATAGTTCTTTTATCAATAGGGGGATCATGGATGGCTTTCTTTTAAATTTGTCTTGCTTGTCTGTATTTTCTAATTTTCCTACAATTAATTATACAACCTAATTAAACAATTAATATAGGTTGTGTAATAAAAAATAGTTAACATTTGAAAACTAATGCACCTCTACTCCAAAATAAAACTTCATTCGTGTTTTGGTTCAAACTGGACCAGACTTTCTCTTAGATAAGAAAGAATTTACCAGGCGAGTAAATGGGGAGAGCAGATCGCAGGGCACCTGTTTGACCTACTTTCAAAACAACTGCTTTGAAGATCTTTGCCTCTGTGATTCCCCCATGAAAACAGATGCCACTGGTTTAAAATAGCAGTGTTATTGGTATATTAAAGCAGGTCCATTAGGGCTTCTGGAATGGAAAGAGGCAGGGTTCGCTGGTGTCTGATGTGGCCACACTTGCTCTGGTGGTGGCAGTGTTAGGAGAGGAGGAGGCAAGCCATAAACAGGCAGAACCCTCCAGGCTTGTGAGAAACCGTGGAGGACGATCGACCCCAGCGGATGGACCTCCACTGCCCAGCCTCCGGACATTCTTCCTCCCCAGTGGCATCTTTTCTGCTGTTCAGTCTTTAGGATTAAGATTCCCTTCAGCTGCTTACCTGAAACAGAAACTTCTGGTTTTGTGTGTGAGTGAGCTCTTATTTTAAGAGCTAAAATAATGAATTCCATCCTTTACTCTGGCAGATTGCCTGTAGCAGAGGCCACTTCTCCTCCTCTGTCTCCCTCCAGCACTGACCCAGACTTCTGTTAAGGTGCGTGTCCCTCTCTGCTGCCCTCTCTGACCTGCAGCAACTGCTCACACCATTCCCCACATTGCAAGCACCCAAGAATCATCAGGTCATGGTGCAGGTCAGGCTGCTGTCACAAACCTCCCTTTAGCACATCCTAGTTTTATGTTATTTTTTTATGTATATATATTATATTTGAGTGGCAGCCCTCCCAGGACTGGGTCCAGAGTGAGGCAGGAGAGGAGTGGTGAGAGGGAGAGCTTCCTTGGTTCTGCACCCCACGCGCCTTGACGGCCTCACTCTAGTCCCAACCTGTGTCCTCCACTTTGTGTTAAATCAGATTGTAGGCGTGCCTCGTGACATGAATGTATAATCATATATGACATTTAAAAAGCATTGGTATTCCAAATTGTCACTAAGTGGTAGAAACTGCTGTCCCTTGAAGAACCAGGTCTCTCAATCCACTCTTTCAACAAATGCTCAGTGAGTACCTACTATGCACCAGGCGATGAAAAAGACAGACGCTATTCCCACAGTCCAGGGAGCGCGAAGGACTTTGCGAAAAGCCGTATTACAAGTGTGGTCATGTTAGGAAAGGATACAGACAGGAGGACGGAAAGGCCTCTCTGGGCGAGGACACAAGTTATGAGCAGGAGGTGAGGAGGGAGCCCCTACACTGGGCAGTGGGCAGTGAGAACGGCATGTGTTCCGGGTTTGGGCAAGACGTAACATTTGTGTTTGAGGACCTGAAAGGAGCGCACTCTGATGGGCACAGAGAAGGAGGGGAGATGGTCCCAAACCAGCCTGGAGCGGCAGGCAGGGGTCAGACAATGCAGGGCCTCCAACAGCCTTGGAGGCTGTCTTAAGAAATGTAGCCTCTATCTTTAGGGCAGTGGGAAGACATTACAAGGTTTTAAGGGAAAGTGTCATAATCTGATTTCCATTTTAGAAGGAACACTCTGGCTGCAGTGTAGGACACGATAGAAGAGGAACAAGCCCCAGAGCAGGGGCGTGGTTTAGGAGGTGATTACAGCAATCCTGAGACAGGACTCTCTTGGTAGTGGCAGGGGAGAAAGAGAGAAGTGGACAAATTTGAGAGGTAAACCTCCCCTTTCTCCAAATCTGGTGAAGAGTCTGACATGGGTCCCACCTAGTGGGCAACACACGCTTTAAAGCAGGACTTACAAATTCCAATGTCTCTAGAGGCCAGGGTGGTAATCAGGTGGCAAGTGATGCAATAGGCAGTAGTGAGGACTGTGGAGTCCTGAGGAGTACACGTCCCAGTGCAAAGGGGCAGCTGCTCCTCAACACCAGACACTTGTTACTGTCTTGCATGTAGGCTCAGTGTTGCCAAATCTGATTTTTTCAAGAGAAGCCAGACATCTGAAATTTTTTTTTTTAAGGAAGATTAGCCCTGAGCTAATGGCTGCCTATCCCCCTCTTTTTGCTGAGGAAGACTGGCCCTGAGCTAACATCTGTGCCCATCTTCCTCTACTTTATATGTGGGACACCTACCACAGCATGGCTTGCCATGCAGTGCCATGTCTGCACCCGGGATCCAACCGCTGCACCACCGGGCCAGCCCCCAGTCTATACACTTTTTTGATTGGCTTCCTTTATCAATAGAATAGTTTTGAGCACTACTCTATGTATATTTATTTATAAATTATATGCATGTGCTAATAACATATGCATTTTAAATATACATAATCATAGAAATTAAAAAGATATAATTACATATAAATATAAATGGAAATGCCAGTATTCTTCCCTCATCCCAGTGAATCATCTTGGGCACCCCCTAGGGTATGTGTACCCTACTTTGGAGACCACTCAGGGTCACCAATGACCTCCAAGTTGCTAAAGCCAGCGATCAGTTCTTAGGCTTCATCCCTCCCTCCTTGAAACACCTTTATCGTTTGGTTTCTAGGAAAACACACACTCCTGGGTTTTCTCCCACCTCTTGCCACTTCTTCTATGGCTCCTTTGCTGTGTGCTTTTCATCTCTTTGGCCTCTAAATGTTGGATCCCTGAAGGCTTAGTCCTTGGACCTCTCCTCTACAGTCACTTCCTCAGTGATTCCAGATGCGTAAATACACCTGCCTACATGACCTCTCCACTTGGTTATCTTAGTTTGGGTTCTGCCAGAAGCAGATCCTGAGGCCAGGATTCAAGTGCAAGTAGTTTATGAGGGAGGTGACCCCAGGAAATACTGGTAGAAGGATGAGGAAGTGAGAGAGGAAAGGGAAGATGGACAATAAAGCATGTGTTACTAAGCAAGTTACCAGTTAATCCTGCTAGGAGTTATCATGCCTAAGTTTTATCATGAGAAGGCTGAGAGAGCTGGGGTATTTATACATCAACTACTGCCAGTAACTAGTTGTTAGCTGCTCCTGGGGGACGTTAATTCCCCTGTATTTCTGGCCTCCCATGCATACAGGAAGAGCAGGCTCCAGTAACTAGAGAAAGCCCAGAGGCAAAGAGATGGAGAGACTGGCATTTGAAGGCCAGGCCTGCATGCACTGAAATGCTAAGGCCCAAGGAGACATGAGTGAGGCACCAACAGCCTCTGCCATATATGTGTAATAGGTGTGTAATAGGCATGTTCAATACTGTGCTCTTGATCTCCTCCCAACCCCAAATCTGCTCTTCCTATAGTCTTCTCAACTTCAGTAAATGAAGACTCTATTCTTGCCATTGTCCAGAACAAAACATTGAGTATTTGACTCTTTTCTATTATACTCCACTTTCAATCTATCAGCAAGTCCTGTTATCTCTATCTTCTAAATATAGCCAGAATCCAGCCACTTCTCAGCATTCCGTGGCTTCCTTCCTGGTCCAAGCCACCACTGTCTCTTGTCTGGATTATTGCAATGGGCTCCTAACTGATCTCTCATTTTCTGCCTTTGACCCCTTGCAGTCTATTTTCAACAGAGCAGCCAGGGTGATCCTATGAAAGGATAAGCCAGATCGTGTCATTTCTCTGCTCCCTCCGAGGGCTCCAGTTTCACTCACAGGAAAAGCCAAAGTCCTCACTATGACATATTGGCCTGACATGGTCTGGGCCCTGCTACTGTCTGCCCTCATCCCCCTCAGCCATGTCTGGAGTACTACAGGCCCGCGCCCACCTTGGTGCGCATATGCTTGCGTCTCCCTCTGCCTGACCACTTTCCCCATAGAAAAGCAGCAGCTGTGGCCAGCTCCCTCGTTTCTTTCAGTTCAGTGATTACCTCCTCAGTAAGGCTATCCCTGCCAACTTATCCAAAGCTGCGGCCCTCACTGCTGCCTGTCCCTGCTCCTGCTCTGTTTTCCTTCTCATCGCTTATCCCTACATAACAGAATATTTTACTGACTTATTTTTGTTTGTCTCTTCCCGCTAGAATATAAGCTCCATAGGACAGAGATTGTTGTCTGTTGGGTAAAGTGCTGTATTTCCAGTCCCTAAAAGAGTGCCTGCTACATAGTAGGTGCTCAACAAGTATATGTTGAATGAATAATCTCATTTAATCCTCACAAGAACCCAGGATAAATATTATCATTGCAGTGTACATTCAGTTTGGCACCTGGCATCTTCATTGACTATCGCATCCCAGGCATCTTCCACGTTACCACAGACTCTTCATAATCATGATTTTTTTTTAAACTTCTCTTATTTTTTTTTCTTTTTCTCCCCAAAACCCCCCGGCACATAGTTGTATATTCTAGTTGTGAGTGCTTCTCGTTGTGCTCTGTGGGACGCTGCCTCAGCATGGCCTGATGAGTGGTGCCATGTCCACGCCCAGGATCCGATTTTTAATCATGATTTTTAATGGCTGTGTAACTTTCTATCCAGTGTACATGCTTTAATTTACTTGACCATTCCTATATCACTGGGTCATAGAAACTATTTCTAGTCCTTTGCACTATAAATAACACCAAAATGAACATTTTTGGTTATAGTATTTCTAATATTGGACTTATTTTTAAGATGGATTCACCAAAGCCACTAACTAAGCATTTTTAAAATAGGAAAACAATTTTAATTGCTGTTTTAATGAATACGTTTAAAAGGAGGGATCAATTTTTAAAATCAGTGGGCCTTCTCTATTAAACTTTACTAGAAAGTGAGTTCCTCTGAGAAGATTACAGCACAGAGAACTCACCAGTGAGTACTGCCATCCATTGCTCTCCCTCCAATATCTCTTCCCCACCACTACTGGATTTTCATGAGAAATTAGTGTACTAACTTAATTCCCCAAGTATTTGTTGAGTGTTTATTATAACGCATGTGGGGGAACTCGAAGGATCAATACGATACAATGTCTGACACCAAGAAACTTGTAATCAGGACTTCCAACACTGTCCCTAAACCCTGGATTTGTTAAGCCCCACATTTTCATATCTCGTTCATACTTTCTCTTGGGCTCCAGGATGGCTATTGGACTCATTTACTTCATGACCTCCATATCTTTACTCTCAATTCCATTTCTTCTCTTGTATTCGCTCTTCCCTGCTGACTCATTAAAGCTGGAAACCTGGGAGTCGTCTTCACTTCTTCCTTTCCCTGTCCCCTCCTGCTCTCCCCCATGCAGTTGATCACAAGATTTTCCAATATTCTAAAAGATTTTTCAAATGCATCCCCTTCTCTCCATCCTCACTGTCACTTCCTTAGTTGAGATGGACATCGTCATTCATCTGGACCATCAGACTAATATTTTATTCTAACTTTCCTGACTCTTCAACTTCAATTCACTTTCCTCACTGAAATCAAATCATATTAATGACCTGTATTAATTGCTTGCTTAAAGCTCTTCAATGGCTCCTGATTCCTAAATGACAAAATCCAGATATGTAAGATTCTCCATGATCTAGCCCCTGCCTACATCACCCACCATATATCCCACCACTCTGTAGGTGCATTCCATGCCCCAGCCTCGCTGAATTACTTTTAAATCCCCAGTATCCCCCACACTGGCTCACACCTCCATGCGCCTTACATCCTCTCTCTCTGCCTGGAATTCCCTTTCCCCTGTGACCTGTATAACTTTTTCTCAAACCTCGAGACCTAATGCAAGTCTTTCCTGGCCAACTGACCCTTTCCTGACACCCTTGGGTACAACTGAGCATGCCCTTTGGGCCTTACTCTGTGACAGCACTTACCATTTGTTTCCTGTCTCCATTACCTACTGTGAGTTCCCATCAGGCAAGAACTGTATCTTATTCATCCCTCTAAGGCCCAGAACAACTTATGGGCACAGGAGAGTTTATTGTATTAAAAAAAAAAAAAAGAGGGAATGAATGAACTGATGAATAAATAAAGAGAAAAGAAGAAAGGGTTCTAGAAACATGAGACTAGAGTAACAGAAAGAAAGACCAGGGAAGAAAAGGTCAGGAAGGGCAGCAACAGAGAAAGGGATGGGCATCCATGGCCTCTTTTACTTTTGTTTGTGACAACAGATGGGACATAAAATATTTAGAAGCCCAGGGCATCATCTCTTTTGAAAAATTTCTAATCAGCCTAAAAGGGGACTCATGACAGCTCAGCCTGCCCTATCAGCTTGCAAGGCCAGAGGGAATCTGAGCTGTTAGCTATAAAAATAAACTCCAGTCAGCGGGGGGCCTTTACTGGAGCCTTCTTTCTAGAGATCCAGAGCAGCTGGTGCCTTTTTAAAAACTACTGTCCTAGGAGCTGCCCCTGGTACTGAAACCCACTGCTTTCCTGGGACTCTCCTCCATTGTCTTACCCAGACTGTTTACATTTCCTAGAAAAGCTGATGACAATTTGGGGCAAGTTGACTTTTTAGGGGGACCATATTTGTACAAATCACTGTTCCTACTATGTAATCTGACATGGCCCGGCAATGGGACAGGGTACTAGAAATCCCCAGAAGGCTTTCTAAACCACTCACAGTAAATGTCCTTCCTCTTCCAGAGGTAAAGATTTTAGAGGAACGTTCCTTCTTTCTTTCCATTCCAGTCAGCTCAGGGTAGCCAAATGTCCTCCCTCCTTTTCACAGTCTCTTAGTCTTGACTCTGCCATCCTCCCCCAAGATTCCATTTCTCAACACCTGAGCGGCTGTGCTCTTTCTTCATCCCCTCCCATCGATTTGCATCTGGGTTTTCCCCTCCTTCACACTTCTCAGTTCGTTTCGTTCTCACCTTTCTACTCTTTCCTTGACTAAGGGGCTCACTGAAGGGTAGAAGCCCAGAAGAGAGATGAGGAGGTTCTAGGACTAGGCCGTTACAGGATGGACCTGCAAGTCAGGAGGTGAAGTCTGGGATTCATTTTTCTGTTGCAGCCTTCTCCTGTGCTCAAGTTACCTGCCATTATGTTTTCTGGCTTGTTTAAACTTGCTTCTTGGACTGAGCTTTCCACTGCCTTGCTTTTGGCCTTCCCCTTCTCTTTCACACATACCATCCCACAACCAGAGGGGACATTATACGTTTGACAATAGGGCTACTCTGTGGCAGGTTAGGAGGGAGGGGAGCATGTCAGTGAGGCCACAGGGAAATGCCATGTTCTCTGAAACTCAAGGGACTAGAATTAAGTTAATTTTATAATACCACAGACAAGAAGCCTTTGGCCTTCAAGAAGAAAGTCACTGTGTAAATACCAGTTGTTGTTGTTGCCCCTTTTTATTCTGTCCTCTTCATATAATAGCCTGTCTACAGAATTAGACACTTTCTTTCTCCTGGCTTGTGGTGATCGCTCTGCTTAGCTGGTTATAGTCTCTATGGTAGAAATGTCCATCAATTTGCTGCTCTGTGTACTCCCCCTTCTCAGAGACACTTCTGTGGACCTCAGGCTCTGCCTAGAGAGCAGTGGGCCATGTGACCCTAAGGGCTGCAGCTGACTTGACACAGGCATGCCTTTGACTCAGGGGTGGCCCATCACCACCTGGCCAATGAGCAAGCATATTCTCTCTCTTTAAAATTTAATCTGGAACAGAATGAAACTAGTGAGATGGACATGGCAATAAAGCTGAGAGATTATGTAGATATGGGACTGGCAACAGCCACTCTTGGTCAAGTGCCTTCTGATGACTAAGAGAGAAAGTTACTCTGTAGAAAGCAGTGTGAAGATGGAACTCTTTCATCAAGGGAAGTAGAAATGAGAAACCACATGGCCCCAGAGAAAGACATGGAGAGAGTATTATCTTGAAATCTGGCTCTGCTTCCTTGCTGTGGGCCCACAGAATTCCCCTGTACACAATTCACCCCTTTCAGTGTGAGCTAACTTCAGTCGGCTTCTGTTCCGTGAACTGAGTGATGTGTGACTCAAACAGGCCTACAGGACCTTGTCTTTTTTGAAAGCAGATGAGTAATAGGATTTAATGAAGACTTACTGTGTGCTCTGTCTCGGCTCATGGTAGATATTCGATATATTATATTTTGAAAATCTGCTCCTCCCAGGAATCCTATGCAGCTGATATATTTCCCTCACGTATACACGAGGGAATTGAGGCCCAGAATGGTAAAATAACTTGTCCAGGGTCAAACAGCTAGAGAAAAAAGAATTGGAACTCCAACCAGGCCTGGCTGACTCCAAAGCTAACATCTTCCCACAATATTGCCCTGTCTTCTGCCCCTTAAGACCCGGCAGCAGCTCTCCCTTATCCGCTGTCTGAACAGGGAGAAGGTCAGGAAGGAAGTAGGCTGCAAGAAGAGCCCCTGCTGCTTCCCTGAGTCTGGGTGATATACTCTCCTGCTCCCTGTTGTTTCCTGTTTCCTCAGCCCTTCTGCAGGCATTTTGAGGGCAGGACCCCTCCTTGGGAGTATTGTCACGAAGGAGAAGGATGGTCTGTGAGCGAGCCGGGGTCTGGCTGGGGTCTGCTGTTGGAGAAGGCAGTGGTACCCATTTTGCTAGCTGGTCCAGGGCACAGTGTGGAAGACTTGTCTCCTCCACACTGCAGCAAAATCCTGAAGTGGCTTGGCGGAGTGAAAAGAAAGCTGAGTTCTAAACCTGCCTCTGCCATGACCTTGGGGTAGCAAACACTGGGCCTCTGTTTCCTCATTTGTAAAATACAGGAGAACTAGATGAGGTCAGTGTTTCCCAAAGTGGAACTTTTAACACTCACGGGCCAGAACGATTCTAGTGCATGGAAACAGCCTTAAATAGCCCTGATTCACGGCATCCAAACCCTATTCCCGTTTCAGTCCTCCTTTCCTTCTCCTAATTAAGGCAAAGAGAAAGTCTCAGATTCGTTGTTGGCTCGTTTTAAATTACCTTCTATTACTTGGTAATTTTCCTTCAAGATTTTTAGAAAGTTTCCAGGAGAGTAGATTTTAAAGGTTCTCACCACAAACAAAAAATTGGAATTACGTGAGGTGATGGATGTGTTAACCAGCTTTGTGGTAATCATTTTGCAATATGCACATTTATAAAATCACTATGTTGTGCACCTTAAACTCATACATTGTTATATGTCAATTATTTCTCGATAAAGCTGGAAAAATAAATAAATAATAAAACTTTTCAATTTGTTTGCATTTTATTTATTTTTACCATTACCTTCTATTCATAGCAAGTGATGTTGGTTTTTCATTATTTTGGTAATGTTACATTTCCTTTTGAAATGTTTATTTAAGTAAAAAGTAGAGTTGTACCAATGATAGTTACCATTCATTGAGGGGCCACTATGTGCCATGTACTTCACATGTGTTATTTCTAATTTTCCCAGTACATCTAAGAGAAGGATCATTATCTCTGTTTTACAGCTGAAGCGACTGAGGAGCAAGGAGGCTGAGTAAGATGCAAGAAGTCAGATGTCTAGTAGGTGACAATAAGGATTTGAAACAAATTTGTCTGGTTCTGAAGTCTGTGTTCTTTCCACTGCCCCACCCTGCTTCCTCTCCAGTGGAATCTAACATCTGGACCCACAGTCAGGAAATAGCTCCAAGTTGGCCACTCCAGCAGCCTTTGTGCAGACTTTCACTGCTGTGGCCTCTCTGCTGCATTGGATGCTCTCTCCTTCCTGAATTCCTCTCCCCTTTGCCTTTATCCAACTTCTCTCCCCTTCGTCATCATGCCTTCTGTCTCATTTCCGGCCCCTCGTCTCCCTATGCATTTTATCTTTTGTCTTTCATTTTTGCTCTAGACCGTTGAAAAGCAACTTCTGCCTCAATTAGATTTGAGTTACAGCACTACGTCTACTTTTACAAGTAAAGTAAGCACTGCTACTGGCTGCATTTTATCAGTGAGGGCTCCGAGGCTCAGAGGAGGACTATAATTCACCCAGGTAAGTAAGATGAGTAGCTGATGTGAAGACATGAACCCAGACACTCAGGCTCGGAGCAAGATGGAAAAGGACTTGGAGCTCCAGTGGCTCGGGAGCATGTGTGCACGCATGTGTGTGCATGTGTGTATGTGTGTGGGGTCTGTGGTACTTTTTCTATAGGGGTCAAACATAGGGATGGGAAGGGCATGGGATTGGGAATTGGAGGGGAAAGAGAAGAAAAGACAAGTCTAACATAAGAAAAGAGCAGCCTTGAAGACACGGTGGTAGGCTGCGTCCAAGGAGAGAAAATGTCAGTACGGGACTCACAGGGAGAGGGGAGAGCCAAAGGCCTTTAGAAAGTCAGTAAATTACACTGAGTTGCAAGCTTTCTTTTTCTGTCTCGTAACTCCCTTCTGATAATCTTCATGCTGTAACCAAGTAGAGGTAACTTGGGGAAGTGCCCGCTCTGGGTTAGGGCAGCAAAGAGCTGCTGGGCTCTCAGCACAGTTCCTCCCAGAGGCCAGAGTGGTGGGCACTGCTGGTCTAGAAGCCAGAGTGCCCAGTAGCCAAGTGTGGGTCTTTGGTAAAGAGCAAGGAGCCAAGCAACAAGGAGAAATAGTACAGAGTAGACTGAAGGAGAGGAGGTCCTGAGGTCAAGTCTCTTTTCTCGAAATTTAACAGAAATAGCAGGGGCCAGCCCTGGCGGCCAAGCGGTTAAGTTTGCACACTCTGCTTTGGGGGCCTAGGGTTTCACTGGTTCGGATCCTGGGCATGGACCTAGCACCGCTCATCAAGCTGTGCTGAGACGGCCTCCCACGTACCAGAACTAGAAAGACCTACAACTAGAATATACAATTATGTACAGGGGGTCTGGGCCAGTGGCTTTGGGGAGAAGAAGGAAAAAAAAAAAGATTGGCAACCAATGTTAGCTCAAGGTCAATCTTTAAAAAAAAAATATCAGAAGTAGCAGCCTCCGGTAAGGAGGGGAAACAGGACACTGCTGTCCACTGATAGTGGCAATCGGGGAGGTCTTCCGTGCCATTCTATGCCATTGCTAATGACACAAACGCAGAAGTTATAAATAAGGATTTGCCTTGGAATCAAGCCACACTCCACTTCACCTTTCCAAGGTCTAATTGGAGAGGACAGATTCCCCTCAATGTTTGAGTGAGTTCATCCACATGGCACAGTGGGAGAGTTTTTGGAGTCAAAATCATCTCAGATGGAACTGCTGACACCACGTTTAACTTCTTTGGATCTTACTTTCTCTATTTGTAAAATGAAAATGTTGACCTCACACCGTCACTGTGAAATGCCGGGATAACAATGGATGGCAGCTGGCACGGGGCTTGTGCCTAGCAGGGGCTCAGAGTGTCTCCTCACTTGTTCCCTTGGCCCCTGACTCCTAAACCATCCCCAGACTAGGTCCCAATGCCACGGGGATGACCCTTGGGAGGTCAGATCCTACCTTTGGTTAGGGAGTGAATCCCGAGCTTGACTTGGGAAAAGTTCCCACTTCCGATTTCCCCTCGGATTCGGTAGAAGCCAATCCGTTTCCCCAGTGTGATCTCTCTCACCACCTTCTCATCTTGGGACATGTCCTGTGTCATCTTCTCGAAGGGTGTCAGCTGGCGAGGCTGTCCCTCCTCATCCTCCTTGCTGCACTCTGTCTGACAGCCACTCTCCACGCTCTCCCGCCGATCCCATCTGGCATAATGGGGGTTCAGCAGGCTGCCTCCATTCACATACACTGCAGTCATCGTCCACACGGGCTCACGTCTCCATCTCAGCAAAGGGGCACCGATCAAGGGCAGGTTGGGGAGGAGCGGAAGAGGCTGGTGGGTGGGAGATAGGAGTTAAGGACTGCCAGAGCCCTGTGTCCGTGAGAGCTGGCCTGCAGAGCTGGGCAAAGACTCCTTGGTGAGCAACTCCCTTCTTGGCTTCAATCAGAGGAGGGCAGAGGCAAAGGGGCCAGCAGAGTGAACCGAGCCAAGCCAAAAGCTGCCCACCTCACTGGAGACATTTCACAGCTTCCTTCATGTTGAACTTCCCAGCTCCCACTATACAATCAGACACACATGCATTTCCCACAGCCACTTCCCTGAGCAGGCTCCAGGAACTCTCTGGCTGGCCGTGCAGCCTGATGCTCCGTGGTAGGCGGCTGTGTCCCAGAACAAAGGGTCGGGTTTGCTATTTCCTTTGATGGCCAGAGAATCTTTCTCTCTGGTATGTAAAAGCCCCAAGGAGGCCCCCAGGTCCCTGCTGCTGGTGCTCATCTCGGCCTTTCTTCATTTTGCACTTCTCCTGCTGTCAAATTGCAGGGCCCCAGAGACCTAATAATCTGGACTGCAGGAAAGCAGAAACTTGCAAATCAGCCTTCTGGTCACATGGGAAGTCAGAGAAGGATTAAATCCTTGCAATGTCACTTTAGCCGACCTTTATTTAGATGAGCCTTCTTCTAAGCTGTGAGCTGTCTCAAAAATTGGGCAGGTGCTGGGTCATTCCTAAGCACAGACAGTAAGAAAGTTTATTAGCTCATCTAATGTACTGTACAGGATTTACAATGAACGTGAAACTGCTTTATAAGCATTCATCTAAAAGCATTATGTAATTTAAGTTATGACTCATCTCAGTCGTAGATGCCTGTTTATATATGATTTAGTAAGAAGAAAATGTACACTCACACTCCTCAATCTACATTTTAGAAAAGCTCTCACATCCTGTAAATATTTCTAGCAAAACAATCTTTCTATTTCTTGATGTTTGGGAAAATACGCATGTTGCCTTGGGTTGCTTTAAAGCCAGATTTTTTGAATAATATGATAGTAATGATTATAAAGATTTCAGTTTTCAAAAGTTCTTACATTGATTCAAATAACACCGTGTTCTGTTTCTTTACCCTGCGTGTTCTCGTACAGCTGTTTCTATACTGGTTGCTCCCACATCTTCTTTCTATGTCATTCTGTGACAAAGGCTAATTTTTCTCCTAAGCTTATTTTGGTATTTCTGATCAAGTGTCCAGTCTGATCAGTATCCAGGCCCAGCAGCTTAGTTTGAGGGTACAGAAAGAGAGGGTAACGTTACTGGAGGGTAAAGTCTGTGGCATCCTCAGTGATAAGAAATAGCGCCCAGCCATAATGTCTTCATGACTTTTTTCCTGCACCCTCCAGTAAGAAATAATCACTTCTTCTCTGAATCCCCACAGCACTCTGTGCTTTTCCAAAATGTCTCATCCCTGTGAAGGTGGGGACTGCGTTTGGTTCATCCGTCTGTCCTGCTCCTCTCCTTTCTCCCTCAGCACGGACTGGATCACAGACCAACATCTGAAAATTAAATTTCTTGCACAATGGCCTTGAACCAGTTGTCTTGCCCTAATGGCCAGGGAGACAGTTAATCGTCTGTTCAGTTCAGATCAAGACGTTTTTACAGCTTTGCAAATGTTGCTGTGGGTTTGTATTGAGGATGAATTCCGACTTATCAGGACGTCAAGCAAGCCAACTGGAAAGAAAAATTGAACCCCTACTGTACACCTACTCAAAATAAATTTCAAATAGATCAACTAAGTAAATGTAAACTAAATTAAAACATAAAATAGTAGAAAAAGTCAGACATTTTTTCATCATCTCAGGGAAAGCCATAAAAGAAAACATTAAATTTGACTACGTAAAATTATAACTTTCTGTTTGCCATAAAGTATCATAAACAAACAAAGCAAATTAAATGATAAAATAGTAGGGAAAGCTTTTCAACATATCTGATAGACGAAGTGCTAATTTTCTAAATAAAGGAAGAATTTTTACAAACTGATATGAAAAATACCAACAACCCGAGAGAAAAATGATAAAGAACATGAGAGGACGTTTCACAGAAAATATAAATGGCTCTGTAATATAGAAAAAGACGCTCCTCACTCACAGCCAAAGACATACACAGCAAAACTGCACTATAATCCGATTTTTTACACATTGTATGTGGAAACTACAAAAAAAATTGATAATGCGCTAGTGAGAGAGGGTTTAGAGAAACAGGAACTCTCATTCATTGTTACCGAGGGTAGAAACTGGTACAGTCATTTGGAGGGCAGTTTTGACTATAGCTGTTAAAGGACAAGTGTACAGATTTGCCTCAGCAATTCCACTTGTCGAATTTGTCTAACATACACATTCACAAAGATATATCTATTTCTAATACAAAAATGGATAGATACATATTCACTGCTGCATTGTTTTGAGGCAGAGAACTAGAAATGGTTCAAATGCCCATCAGTAGGGGACTGGTTAAATAAATTACAGTACATATACATAATGGATTACTATGCACTTGTGAAAATGAATGTTACAATATCCAAATATACTGTTAAGAGGTCAGAGGAGCACATCTGATGTGACATCAGATATATAAGAAAGAGGAAGGAGGGCCAGCCTGGTGGCGCAGCCGTTAAGTTCACTTGTTCCGCTACTCGGTGGCCCAGGGTTCGCCGGTTCGGTGTGGACACGGTACCACTTGGCAAAAAGCCATGTTGTGGTAGGCATCCCACGTTTAAAGTAGAGGCAGATGGGCAAGATGTTAGCTCAGGGCTTCCTCAGCAAAAAGAGGAGGATTGGCAGTAGTTAGCTCAGGGCTAATCTTCCTCAAAAAAAAAAAAAAGAAAGAAAGAAAAAGGAAAAGAAAAAGAGGAAGGAATGCCTAAGAAACTGGCAATAGTTAGGGCATCTGGCGAGGGGCACTGTTTGCCTCGGAATTGGAGTGAGAGAAAGGTGTACTTTTCACTATTTAACCTTTTATATGATCTGCATTTTTTTTCCACATGCATATATTTGCCTTAAAAACCCCAAAACATATAATGTGTTGCCACCTTACACAATTGGTGTGCAATGTTTGCTTTATTTTTGATTATATAGAGAAATTGCTGCACCAGATTCTCAAATATCTAATGGATTGCTCTTAAAATCAAAAGCTTAGGGGCTGGCCCTGTGGCCTAGTGGTTAAGTTCGCACGCTCCGCTGCAGGCGGCCCAGTGTTTCGTTGGTTCGAATCCTGGGTGCGGACATGGCACTGCTCATCAAACTACGCTGAGGCAGCGTCCCACATGCCACAACTAGAAGGACCCACAACGAAGAATATACAACTATGTACCGGGGGGCTTTGGGGAGAAAAAGGAAAAGAATAAAATCTAAATTGCTATTTTAAAAAAATAAATAAAATCAAAAGCTAATTAGGGACTCTGGTTAAATACTGATAAATTTCATGTATCGCTCCTTCCTTCCAAAAATCCACACTAGGACTAGGAGGGGAAAAGGTATAAACTCACAAGGACAAAGAGCATAAGAGAAGAGATAGCAGCAAATGCAAGACGCCAACACATTTTGGGGGGAGACAGAAAGCAAATTGAGGAGTGGTGAGTGACTTGGCAAGGACTGTGAAGAAAACGGCAACCTGAATCCCACATAAGGGCAGGCCAGTGAGATTCAGCTTTCTGAACACTCCAAAGACTTCAAACTATGAGAGACAAAGTACCTCAAAGTTTGGAGGAATGGAGCAGACCAAACACAAGGGAATTTTTGAATGTGGAGTGCAGACCTTTCCCTCCTCAAAGCCAGGTAGGTTGCTACTCTCTGCCACTCCCAGCCCAGCTCAGGAATGCAGGGCACAGGACAGCCGATTAGGTCAGACTCTGGGTTATGGGAAACCCTGATCCCTTCTTCTCCCTGCACTCCTGCACTCTGAGTTTCCAGAATGGAGGGAAACAAACATAATCTTCCAGGCAGGGCATTCCTCCTTTGGATAAATTCAGGACTTCAAGAGCAAAGACCTCCTGAAGCTGACATGTGGAGGATTTCCAGCACAAAAGCTTCCTGACCACCCACCGTGCAATCCTCCACGTGCCAGGCTCACTCACAGGCACGGAGCTTTCAGTCAGATTTCAGTGCCTTCTGCTTAGAATGAACGTCCAGGCAAGAAGCACCAGGCACCTGAGCAGAGGCTCCACAATGAAAGAAAGAAACCATATTCAAGCCAAACAATGACAACCAAAAGGAATTTGCAGGAAACAGAGAGCAGTTCAGGAAGCAGGAGACAAAAAAATTACTGCATGCGTAAACCCAGAACAAAATGCTAAAAAAAAAAGAGACAGAAAGAAAGAATAAGAAAGAGCCCTCTTGGAAACTGAAATTAAAGAATTCAACTGAGGAATTGTTTAAAAAAAAATCTAGAAGAGATAAACAATAGAGAAAAAAAGGACAAGATAACTGGGCAATCCATTCACGAAGTCCAATATCTAATTATTAGAGTTGCAGAGTCACAATACATTCCCAATAAAGTAAGACATACGTATGCTATCGCACTTGAATTGCCAACAAATCTTAGCAATTTCAAAAGTACTAATGAATGAGGGTAAACTCCAGATTCTCACATGTTTCAATAGAATAAAAATGTAGAAGAAAAAAATTTAACAGGAATGATAAATCCTGTTTGGATATGAATACTCATTTTTATTTTACAGGATTTTTGTTTTTCTAAAGACTTGTCTTAGATGTCTGGAAACAGAAATCCTGATTGCAGGTTGTGGGGATGCTATAAATAGTTTATATTTTGATTACTTTTTGGTAGTGTTCCAAAACATCAAGCTACATCATGTTGAAAAATAAGCAAATAATGGAAATTATGATATACCTAATTGCAGATGAAATCCCCTCTTTTCTTAGATGCAAGTGAGATTTGTTGTCATTTTACCTTTTGCCCCTTTGATTTTGACCAATTTTTATGGACGTTAATGAGAGTTTAAAAACCAGACAAAAACATGGAGTCACGTCATGATAGATCAAAGCCCCTGGAGGAGGCGGAACGGCCCTTTAATTATTCTCTTACTGTTGCTGCATGGCCATGGATTAAATAAGATTAAAGAAAGCAAAGCTTACTTGGTAATTTATTTTCTTGACTTGTGACCCACTGTGAAAATAATATCAAAGAAAACCATCTTGCCTTTGTTCTCTTTGCCTGAGTTCAAATTACAAAACTTTGGACGAGGCTCTCACAACCTCTTCCTTGGTTAGCAAGGCCAGGCACTGGTTTGCTCAGACGACAGGCTAAGTGTTCTCTCTGTGTGGCAACAGGATGCAAAGACAGCCCCATTGTAATCCTCAGGCATGCTGCACCCTCAGGGGATCATTAGCTCACACGCTTCATTTGAAAATCTATTTTACCATTTAAAAATCATGTGCATCATCTTAGCTTTTGGCCTTAGCTCTTTATTTCTCAGTACACATGTCAAGATCCCCATGGGCGGTGGCTGGGGAATTTTGAAGCAAATGGAAAATTCATGTGAACTGGCTGTGCCCTGGTGATGAACTGTGCTGCTCCTTGACACCACCTCTTGCCCTGCTTGACCTCACAGGCTGCTTTCCCGGCCACTTGGCCCGGTCTCCCGCATTCCCCTATTTACCCTCACCATCTGTGGTCAGTCCACTCAGTCTGACGGCCTTCCCACACTGAGTTCTACCACCCTTGAGGTTCCCTTGACCATCAAGGTCACAGACTCAGTGCTGAGGAGGGCCATGCAGGTGTTCTGTGGGGTTTAGCACAGCAACCATGCCAAACTAGGCAGCCCACGCTTGGCTCCAGCCAGGGTAGCCACGCTGGGATGGAGGCTTACTCTTGCCAGGTCTTTTAATTTAAAAGCAATTGGAAATCAAGAAATTTTTGGTGAACTCTCTCCATTTTCCAATGGTGGATTAAATATTTTAAAATATTGTGGTCAAGTGAAACTGAACTGTCAGGTCAAATGTGGCCTTCAGGTTGCCAATCTGAAGATTCTGCTCTAGGTTTTAGAGGAACATCAGAACAAGGGGAGGGCGTCCATAGGTCCATAGTCCAATACATCCGGGAATGGCGCCTACTACACCCCTCTTAGATTTTTGCATTAGTACCTTACGGTCTTGAGATATTTAAAACACACACACACACCCCTCACCAAAATCTGTTTGTCTATTTAATTAAGTGTTCTCCAAGTTTATTTAACCATCTAATTCATCCTCACAGAATACCTTTTTGTCACTGGTATTTTTCTTAAAACTCTGACCTCAGAGTTAGACAAAGTTATAAAATACTCAATTAACTGTCAATTAAATATTAACTGTCAAATAAATATGTCAAAAGGAAGATTATGAAAACAATCCACTACAGAATGAAACAGAAAACAAATCAGTTGAGTTTAATCTACAAATGTAGCCAACTGGGTGGGAGCACCCACTTCTGTGAGGTCCAGGATGACTTAATAGTTTCTTAGTGATTAAATATCTTTTGACCTTGGGAAGATTTAGCATTGAAAACAGAAATGTTGGGCCGGTCCAGTGGCTCAGCAGTTAAATGTGCACTTTCTGCTTCTTGGCAGCCCCGGGGTTCGCTGGTTCAGATCCCGGGTTTGGACATGGCACTGCTTGGCAAAAGCTATGCTGTGGTAGGCGTCCCATGTATAAAATAGAGGAAGATGGGCATGGATGTTAGCTCAGGGCCAGTCTTCCTCAACAAAAAGAGGAAGATTGGCAGTAGTTAGCTCAGGGCTAATCTTCCCCAAAAAAACCCCCCAAAAACCATAAATGTTTAAGAGACTCAAATCCCATAGTATTACTATTTTTGTTTTGATGAGCCTGTGTGAAATTGGTATTTTATGTATTTGTAATGTGAAGAAAATTTGGCGTAATAAAGTAACAAAATAGTTTTGTGATTCAAATTTAAAATGAAGAATTGAATAATTGATTTAAACTTGTGGTTTTAAGTTGAAATTTTATTGTTCATAAATAGCATTGGAGTATATTTAAGAGAACTTAAAGTTTACCCTGTTGAAATGCTTAAATCATCGTATTTATAAGAATTACTAGTATTTTGGAAGTTTTTGTTAATCAAAGTGCTTCAAAAGGAAATGAAATAAATTATAAATGCAGTTTAAAGTGATTAAAAGGATTTTAAGTTTTAAATGAGATCAAACAATAATCTTTAAAATTGTTAGATGCAGTATGTCTGGAATTTGCTTCGAAATAATCAGGAGTGGCAATTTAAAAGTGGAAATGATGAGAATTTAAATTTAATGAGCACATGGAGGTTTTAATGTTCTTTGCACCATTTTTGTATATGTTTAAAATTTTCTATAATGCAATTTAAAAAAATGATTGTTAAAATTTACTAGATCCAAAAATAGAATACTTGTAATTTTAAAGTGCTAGGCATTTTACAACAGACAGCAGTGCCTGATGAATGAATGAATGAATAACATGACATGACATGACAACCCTGTGAAGTAAGGTATTGTCATTCTCTTTTCACAGATTAAAACAAAAAACAAAACTGAGGCCGACTGAAATTCAGGAAGTTGCCCTTGATGTCTTGACAGCTCCATCAGGGTGGAGACTGTAAGGAAATCTTACACACGTGAAACCAGGAGTTTCAAACACATGAGGAAGAGAATGGACTTACGTTCCAGTGGAGACCTGGCGGAAACTCAGGCCCTTCTCCATAAATTTTTTAATCTCATTTATACTTCATTTCCAAAACACAATCTTCCCATCACCTCTGAGGGAGTATGCCGGCCTCCAAACAAATAAGAAATGGCATTAAGATACAGAACAGAATCACGCATTGAATCACAAGCAGGTGGCCCCGAGCAGAAAAACAAAATGTATTCTTCAGCTCCTCAGAAATAACTAATTTAGGAAACACAGTGTGGGAACACTCTTGCTTATTTGCAGCTCTTGGTTTATTTTTAGGGGATTAAAAATATTTGCAAGTCAAAGCACAAACTGCTCTTTCACTGCCTTGAACTTTCTCTAGCTCTAACGTAGTGAGTTCACCACGAAGGAGGGAATATCGGAGTGATGGCCTTAGGGGGTGTTAGGAAAAAAACGTTCTCCTTTTCTATTTGAGCAGAACTCAAGAGTCTCATGGCAGGAGGCTGGAGGGCTGAGGTCATGAAGAGGAAAACAGTGTTACAGACAAAAAGCTCGTACTTTTATCATCATAAACACTTCAAGTGGATTCGAAACCTTGATTAAGAACCTCTCACACCTGATAAGGTCCCGTCACACAATATAAGCAACACATCTGAGAATTCTTAAAATGTTTACCCAGTGGTGGAGGCACGTGAGGGCTGCTGGCAGGGGACAGGAGAGGAGTTCTTAAAGACAAAAAAAGCAAGAAGGGTCAGCGTGCAAGAGCAATTTGAGCTAACAGAATAGAGAATTTTTTTTAAAAAAAGATCTTTGTAGATATGGAAATTTAATATGTTACTAGAGATGGCATTTCAAACTAATGGAAAAGAGAAATGATTCAGGGGCCGGCCCAGTGGCGCAGCGGTTAAGTTCGAAAGTTCTGCTTCTCAGCGGCCCGGGATTTGCCGGTTCGGATCCCAGGTGCGGTCACGGTACCGCTTGGCACGCCATGCTGTGGTAGGTGTCCCACATGTAAAGCAGAGGAAGATGGGCACGGATGTTAGCTCAGGGCCAGGCTTCCTCAGCAAAAAAGAGGAGGACTGGCAGTAGTTAGCTCAGGGCTAATCTTCCTCAAAAAAAAAAAAAAAAGAAAGAAAGAAAGAAAGAGAGAAATGATTCAATATGACAAATAAAAATGGCAAGTAATAGGATATATTGGAATATATGAGGAAGCCATTTGGTGTAAACCTAATTCGGCCTGACCTTGTCTTTCCAAAAGGGCCTGACCAAGGCCGTTGAGCATGCATTGTATATCTGCTTTAGAGATTCCCTATGGCAAGAGCAAAAGGCCCTTGAGATAAAGGTGCAACTTCCCTCCCCGTCCCAACGTTGGCCTCTTTAAGGATTAAGCATCTTTCTTTAGGCTAGAAACTGATTGCTGCACTCACCTGTGACTGCCCAGCTTGAGACAATAGACTTGCCTCCTGCTACGCCCACCGAGATAGCAGACCACTACCTGCTGTGTCCATCAAGTGCTGTGCCGACAGGGCAATCTTGTGACTATTGTGGGAGGGACATTTCAATCATATGTGAAACACCCTCTTTGAGGGTATATAACCACCCTTATACCCCCACTTCTTTGGAGTGCTCTGTTCCTTTGTGGAAAGACTCTCCCGGGTTATAATCCTAAAATTTAAGCTCAGAATAAACTCACCCAAATTTTCATTTATAGATTGGTTATGGATTATTTTCGTCGACAAATATGTGATGCTTGCAGGAACTCAAGCAGGAGGTGGCATTGGTAGGCTTTAGCTCTCCCACCACCTCAAATTCTCCTTCAGACTCTCCCATGCTTTAATGCAGATTCTTCCTATTTTCTTAAATTCAGGTAAAGTGCCATGCAAACACAGAGGCTCATGCCTTTTCTAGTAATATGACTATCCTAAGACCCATCCATATAGGAATTCTGGAGTCACTCTTGGGCTGTGGGTGTTGGGAAAGACCACGTGTTTATTTGCATATTCATAGAAAAAGGTCTGGAAGAATACACATTGAACTAGTGGATGACAACTAGGGTGGGGAGTGGGTGGGTCAGAACTGGGAGCAGTGAAAGGGGGTATATGGTGAGGCTTAGTTACCCTCCCGCAGTCTGTTCCTTCTTTCTTCTTTAGCAGCGGTTTTCAGCCTAGACCTGCATTAAAATCACCACGGAGCTATTTTAAAATGCAGAAATCCAGGCCTTGCCCCCAGAGATTCTGATTTAATTTGTCTTGGGAGAGGTCATGCTTTTTTGTCTGTCTGTTTATTTGTTTTTCAAGGCACTGGAAATGAGAAGAAATATTTGCCTTTCTTTTTTTGTTGTTTTTTGGTGAGGAAGATTGCCCCTGAGCTAACATCCGTGCCCATCTTCCTCTCTTTTGTATGTGGGACACGACCTCATCATGGCTTGATGGGTGGCGGGTAGGTCGGAGCCTGGGATCCCGAACCTGTAAACCCCGGGCCATGGAAGCAGAGCACGTGAACTTAACCACTATACCACTATGCCACCGGACTAGCCCCTTGTCTGTTTGTTTTTAAGTTTCCCAGGTGATTCTGTTGTATGGCCGGATTTGAAAACCACTATTCTATAACACGGAAGTTTTAGATAAGCACACTGCTATCCAACTGATGTGCTTCCAGTCTCCCCTCTAGTTAGGTTTGGCCACGGGTCTGAGTTCTAGTCACTGGCTGTGAGCAAAAGTGATGAATGCAGCTTCAAAGTTGTGCCCTTAAAAGGAAAGCAACATGCTCTCCTCCCCTTCTTTCTGTCCTTCTTCTTGCTGGTTGGAATATAGACATGGTGGTGTAAATGGAAAAAACCATCTTAGACCAAGATAGAAGCCATGAATAGCAGGGCCACAAGAGAGGAGGAATCAGGGTCCCCATCACTGCAGGGTCACCGTGAGCCCTGGATTGCCTATGTGTAGACTACGATGTGAGAGAAATAAGATTGTACCTTCTTAAGGCCACTGTTGTTTTGACTTTTGTTACAACAACCTAATAGTTATACAATCTAATATTATACAATGCTTATAATGTTTACACAATGAGTTTGTTTCATTTCATACCTCAGATGTTTCTATATTGTTTGAAAGTCTTATAACATGTCTAATTACTTCAAAATTAAAAATGGATAGGGGCCAGCCAGGTGGCGCAGCAGTTAAGTGCCCACTTTCCACTTCAGCAGCCCGGGGTTCACTGGTTTGGATCCCGGGTGCGGACATGGCACCACTTGGCAAGCCATGCTGTGGCAGGCATCTCACATATAAAGTGAAGGAAGATGGGCATGGTTGTTAGCTCAGGGCCAGTCTTCCTCAGCAAAGAGGAGGATTGGCAGCAGTTAGCTCAGGGCTAATCTTCCTCAAAAAAAAAGGATAGCTAGATAAGAAGAAAGTGCGTGGGTTAAAGGTAGAATAACAATTGCAGAGACTTCAGACTTATATCTCAAAATATTTCAAATTATTTATACCTTCATACAAAGCAAATTCACAAATAGTTATTGAGGACGGTCATATGAAAGAAACTAAGGTGATACAAACAAATATGTCATTGTTTTGAAAAGTACTATATTTACTTATGAGTAAGAAATTAATTTCAACAAAACAATGCCATCTATACTTTTCAAGTAATATTTTTAATCTGAATTTCATTGGTTTGAAGTTTTGTTTGTTTTTAACTCTGTAAAATGTGGTTTGCTTTATCGTTGTATACAAGCTGTAAGAAAAAAGAATTTAAATGGAGTTTTATATTTGTACATTTTTCAGTATCTTTTTTTTTTAAAGATTTTTTTTTTCCTTTTTCTCCCCAAAGCCCCCCGGTACATAGTTGTATATTCTTCGTTGTGGGTCCTTCTAGTTGTGGCATGTGGGACGCCGCCTCAGCGTGGTTTGATGAGCAGTGCCATGTCCGCGCCCAGGATTCGAACCAACGAAACACTGGGCCGCCTGCAGCGGAGCGCGCGAACTTAACCACTCGGCCACGGGGCCAGCCCCTTTCAGTATCTTTAATGTAGAATTTTTATTTATATTTATCTATAATAAAATAATTTAAGTCCCATCCATCCAGGGAGGTGTGAGAATTTTATTCCATTAAAAGTTACTGGTACATGACACAAGTTTGAGAAACTCTGCTTTTGAGGAAGATTCTTCCAAATCAAACAACCAAATAGGGTCTTGGAATAAGCACTGACTTAGGGTCAAATGAGGTTAGGGTCTTGACTTTCCCACTAAATGCCTGTGTGACCTTAAGCAAGTCCCTTCCCTTCTCTGGGCTTCAGTGTCTTTACTGGCAAGTGAGAGTGTTGGACCCTACGATGTCTACAGATCATTCCAGCCCTGACTTTCTGAGATTCTGGATTTTAACAATAGAGAGTGCATTCCAAAACATTTGTGAAAAAAAAAACCCTCCTGAAGTCCAAGTGTCACATTGCCCCCTTCTGGACCTTTGTAGTATTCACATGGATGAGATGATTAAAAACCCATAAGCCTCCATGGACAAGCTGAGATATTATAGCCCAATTCCTTTCCCCGCTTCACAAGTAATTTATAAAGCCAGATTTGAAGGTTTTCTAACATAAGTATTGGAAGACAGCCCGGGAAAGGAGAAACGGCAAAGGGCATCAAAGGAGTAGGTGCTGACATGGGGCTAGGGCTGGACTCAGGAGAGGTTGAAGTTTTATCTCCACCTATTCCCCCAATACAATAAATATTATTAGGTGCCATTTATCAAGTGCCCATATGTGCCAGGAACCAATTTTTTTTTAATCCTTCTGACAACTCTTCCAGCCAGGCCTAGAATATCTGTGTCCTGAGTGGCTCCTGTTTATTCCCACAACTTTGCCCCTTTTCCTCTCTATCTTCTCCATCCTATGAAGACGGCTTCTTTCCCATTTTCTTCTAGAAGCATCCTTTGACTCCCTCTGACCACACTGCTACCATCCTGTGGCACCTGAGATCTGTATCCCATGATCTGGTCCTTGACTTCCTATTTTTCCTATCTCATTTCTGTGAGTCAGCCTCCTCAAGCTCTCCCTGAGAGCAGGTCCATGTACAGGGCATCATGCCCGTTCTCTTACATTCCCGCATCACCTAGAATAGGGCTGCTCACATTGGGCTTAACAATGTCAACTCTCAAGGTGACTTTGTCCTCACCTTGTTCCTCTTTAGGGGAACTTACCTGTACCTTGGATAGTAATCTCTCATATTTACCCTAAAGTAGAAAAACAAAGCTGCTGATTTTCTTTCCAGATTTGTTCCTCTTACATCTTGATAAATGGCAACATATCCTTCCAGCTGAAGCCTAAAACCTTGACTCCTCTTTTTTATCTTATATCTCACGTTCAGTCTGTCAGCAAATCCTATTGGATCTACCTTCAACATGTATCCAGAACACAACCTCTTTATGCCATTATTATTCAATCACAGTCGTTCCATCGAGTCCAAGCCACCATCAGGTTTTGACTGGATTATGGTTAACAGTCTCTAGAGCTGGTTTCAGAGCTTCTGTCCTGCCCCCCACAACTCCCAACATGGTCTGTTTCAAACAGAGGAAGATCCTTCTAAAAGGTGTCAGATCATGTCACTTTTCTACTCAACTCTTTGATGGCTTCCCATCTCAATCAAAGTAAAAGCCAAAACCCTTAAAATGGCCTTCAAGGCTCTGTCCAATGTGGTCCGCTTCCTCTTTGATGTCATCTCCTCCAATCTCCCCCTCAGTCACTCCACTGCCGCCACACTGGTCTCCTCGCTCTTCCTTGGGGGCACCAGGCTTGCTTCTACCTGATGCAAACTCCTTCTGATCCCTTAAGGATAATTTTAAGTGTTACCTCTTTCAAGAAGCTTCCCCACCCACCCACCATAAACCAGGCGGAATTCTCTTTTGTACTTCCAACATCTGTGGCTAGCGCAGTGATTTTCGCCACTGCTTGGTACGATTATGACTTCTATGTCAGGCTGCCTCTCATCAGATTGTAAGCTCCTTAACGGTAGTGATCATGGTTGACTTATTTAGACTATATTCCCAGGAGCTACAGTAATCAAGACTATGTGTAAGGATAGACCAATAGATCAAAATAAAGAGTCCAGAAATTGACCCACACGTATATGGCCAATTGATTGTCCATAAGGCACTAAGCCAATTCAGTGGGGAAAAGGAAAGTTTTTTTAAACAAAAGATACTAAATTGGATATCTCTGTGAATAAAAGCTGAACCTCGACTTTTATCTCATACTTTACACAATTAATTTGAGATTGATCATTGACTTATAAAACCTAGGACCATAAAGTTTCTAAGAAAATATCTCCAGGACCTCGAAGTAGGTTAAGTTTTTTGAACTGTATACAAAAAGCACAAACCATAAAAGGGAAAAAAATTGATGTTTGACTTCATCAGAATTAAAAACCTCTGAATATCAAAAGATATCATTAAGAAAACCAATAGATGAATTACAGACTAGATGACATACTCAGGGCTCTAAATAGTATCTGGCACACAATAAGTGCTCGCTTAAATATTCATTGAACAAATGTATAAAAGACCTGGCTCGTTTCCACCACAATACACACCTATTCTAATGGGTACAGACAGCAGGGATGTCAAAACCCTGTGGCTGTTGAGTGGGCGGTGCTAGTGAGAAAGGAAATCTATTGTTGAAAGAAGGAAAGCTATCAAGGTTGGCTAGCAGAAATAAAATGTGATAAGTCAACAAATTCAAGAGAATGTGTACAGGTCACCAGCACCTGTAGAGAATCAGACAAAGTAAGAAGTGAGCAACTGCAGAACGTTCACATAAGTAAATTAGCTAAAAAGACAGATGGAATGTCACCAAATGGAACAGAAGGCATAGGCCTCATTCTTAGTTGCCTCAGGAATGCTGATGATTTTATAATGAGAAAAATGTTCGTGTCCACGCTGTCATTAGCAAATGAAGGTGAAGCTACAAGGGGTCTACCTAGATCTTAAGAGGAGTTGGGGGAAGATTTATCACAGACAAAGGATGGGATCAGGAAGGGAAAAAGTTTAATTAGGTAAAAAGGACTAAACTGATCCTGAACACTTGAGACTACTTCTGGGGCTGGCACAGACCCAGGCTGACCAGATGTTCTGGTTTGCCTAAGAGGGTCCAAGTGTTTCCCAACGTAATTAATATTAGCTCCTTTTGCACTCTCAGATGTGTCCTTGTTTGGATGATATATAATGTGACCATCCTACTTGTATGTGTTGTTTCTTCTTCTTACTTTGGATAGCTGGTGAGGATAAATAATCGTGTAGTTGCATATCCATTGTGTTATTTGTTTTACCTGTAAGCAGCGCTCCCTGGAAGGAACCTCAGGCCAAGTACGAGTGAGTGCTCGTGCCCCTGGTGAGAGTGAACGACTGGGCTGAGCTACTCTGCAGCCTGGTGTTTAGACTGCTTCCCTGCTCCTAACGGTAACCAGGGGAGCTGGGCGGTGGGAATCTTCAGTGTAATTATTTTGAATTAACATAGTTCTATTTCACTCTGAAAACCACCAGTCATATTTTAACAGATAGTCTCTTTTAAAGACACTGAAGCTGAGGCATGGAATGTTGCAGTTAAATGACTTGTCTGGGACCATTCAGGGTAAAAAATCTAGTTGAGACTTCTATTTATGTCCAATTTTTTTCAGTTCACCATCATCACCATCATTCACTCATTTAACACACATTTATTAAACACCTATTATATGCCATCACTTCCCTCTCTAGTGATGAATTTATTGAGGACTCAATGTCCTGGACACTTACTGTGCGTGTGTGACTTAAAATAGGCCATCTGCTACCGAGATAAGAACATCAGGTATCGATGATGCTCAATATTTAAAGCACGTTCTGCTAAGAAAATTGACTGGAAGGGACCTGCAGTTTTATGGTAAGAGAAATCTTAATTGTCCAAGTGAATTGTTCTCCATGGGGCCAAGCAATGCAAGTGGGTTATAGAACACTTTGATTGTGGGGGGTGGGGGCACTTCTTGCATTCAGTGATAGAAATAAACATTCAGCCTTTCTACTGTATCTTTCTAATCTAAAATTTTTTTTAAGCTTCAAAAAGACACTTTCATGATGCTGCTCTTTTGCATGATAAAACCAACTAGGAACAGACTTTAATTACTGTTTTGAATGGCTCATACATTTACACCAGAAACATCACCTTCGCTGCCTTTGATTCCTGAACCCATTGATCTGTCGCAGCTTTGAAATCTAAGGAAGCAATTCCCTCATATAAACCTAATTTGAAAGAAAAGAAACTGCTTTCATGCTCTATGAATTATCCATCCAGGGGTCTCCCCTCTGTTCTGGTAACCTCTGGAGTGGAGCTGGTTTTTCAAGGTAGAAAACAGCTTTTTGCCACGAGTTAATCATTTAACAAAATGAAACAAACATATATAAGAAGAGAGTTATTGCTTCTTAATGACTCAAGCTATAAAACAAACAAATACACGTATACATAAATGACTGCTACTAAAAAGACGCCTAGGTAGCCAGGTAGTATGGAAAATGGGAAATCTAAAATGTTATTGAAATTTACTGGATAATCTCAGTTAACTAACTATTCTGGTCTTTGTTTAATAATAATTATTATGTAAAAAATAATAGCCAGCTCTTATATAGTACATACTATGTGATAGGCACCATTCTAGGTGCTTTGTCTGTTTGAGCCATTTAATCCTTAAAAGAATTTGGGAAGGTAGGTACTAATACCTCAATTTTACAGGAAAAGCAGCTTTATTCAGCACAGGGAAGTCAGGCAACTCCATTCAGCTGGGAGTTAAGCCCAGGCAGGGGGGCTCCAGTCTTGGGCTTCTAACCACTGCAGCGTGCTATATAGTTATTTCCAGAATGTTCTTACGACAACTAACTTTTTTTATGTCTAGTATTTAATAAGGAAAATTGAACATTTCATTACATGCATTTCTAGCCTGGTACAAAACAGGCTTTCAATTAATATTGTGGGTGAATGAATGGGTAAAAACATGAAGAATATCACAGGTTTTCTCTCAGATGCCTCAGTCTATCACCAATAGTTTTCTTCTTCCTCTTCTCACTGTCCACCTCCCACCCCACCAACTTGGCTAATGATAAATTTGTCCTATCTTCCCTCTGCTCAGTCCTAACCAACAGGCTTGTACTTCTCATCCTTTAGTGATTGGACATCCTGCTCAGAATACACAAAAGGAGCTGACAGTCTGGTGGGGATGTGGGACACAAGGTGAGGACCCCAGAAGAAGCACCAGTGTAGAGTCAGGGACACTGAGAAGAGGCAAAGGGTGTGTCCATTTGGGGAGCATAGGGACTTCTAAGACTGGAATTCTCTTCCCTTATCCTCCAAGATCTGCACCAGGCATAGGATGCTTCACTCATTCATTCAACATTTATTGAGCATCTACTATACGCCATTGCTGCAAGGAACCAGACACATAAGGAATGAGAAAGACACTTTCTTCTTACTTTTCATTATGATTATTACCTCTCCTCCAACGTCACCACAACTCACATAACTTTATTCTCTTAATCTCTTCATCATTCATCTCCACTTCTTATTGGGACTCTGTCTGGGAGTTCATTTATTATCTGTATGAAGATTGTTATTCATTCATTTACACATTATGTGAGCACCTATTATGTGTCAAACACTGTTCTAGGTGTAGAGGATATGACAATGAGCAAAACAGAGAGCATTTCCACACTCAAAGGGCTCATAATCACCCCCAAGTCTCTCCATACTTGCTATTCTTTCTTCTCTTAGCTTCTTTAAAATACATAAGATTAGGGCTGGCCCTGTGGCCTAGTAGTTAAGTTTGGTGCACTCCACTTTGGTGGCCTGGGTTCAGTTCCTGGGCATGGACCTACACCACTCTGCAGTGGCCATGCTGTGGCAGGTGACCCACATACAAAATAAAGGAAGATTGGCACAGATGTTAGCTCAGGGAGAATCTTCCTCAGCAAAAACCCCAAAAAATCCCCCCAAAACATACGATTATATAAAGTAATAATTATAACAATATGTTGTTGTATGTTTAATATATACAGATGTAACATGTATAACAATAGCACAACAAAGAAGAGGAAGGAATGGAGCTGTAAAGGGGTAAAGTTTCTAGATCTCACTGAAATTAAGTTAGTATAAGTCTAAACCAGGTTCTGATAAGTTAAAATGTGTATTGTAAGCCCTAGAGCAACTACTCAGAAAATGAGTAGAAATATACAGTTAAAAAATAATTAAAGGGCTATGCACAGGTACTAGAATGAAAATAGACCCCTACCTCACACCATAAACAAAGGTTAACTCAAAATGCATCAAAGACCCAAGTATAACAGCTAAAAAACTAAAACTCTTAGAAGAAAACATAGGCATAAATCTTCATGACCTTGGATTAGGCAATGATTTCTTAAATGTGACACCAAAAGTAAAAGCGACAAAAGAGAAAATAGACAAACTGGACATCATCAAATTAAAAACTTATGCTTCGAAGGCTACCATCAAGAAAGTGCAAAGACAATCTACAGAATGTGAAAAAAGATTTGTAAATCATATATCTGATAAGGGACTTGTATCTAGAATCTATAAATAGCACAACTCAATTATAAAAAGATAAATGACCCAATTAAAAATGAGCAAATGATATAAATAGACATTTCTCCAAAGAAGACAAACAAATGGCTAATAAGCACATGAAAAGGTGCTCAACATCATTAGCTATCAGGGAATGCAAAACTACAATGAGATACCACTTCACACCCACTAGGATGGCTAGACTCAAAAAGACAAACAATAACAACTGTTGATGAGGTTGTAGAGAAACTGGAACTCTCATATACTGCTGGTGGGAATGGAAGTGGTGCAGTGCTTTAAAAAACCAACCTGCTAGTTTTTTAAACAGTTTAAAAGGTAGAGTTATCATACAACCTAGCCACTCCACTCCTTGGATTATACCCAAGAGAGATGAAAACATACGTCCACACAAAAACTTGTATACAAATGTTCTTAGCAGCATTATTTATAATAGCTAAAAAGTGGAAACAAACCAATATACATCAAGTAAGGGATTAAAAAAATGCAGTATGTGCATACAGCGGAATGTTATTCATCAATAAAAAGAAGTGAAGTACTGATATATGCTACAACATGGACAAACCTTGAAAATATTATGCTAAGTGACAGAAACCAGTCACAAATGACCATATATTGTATGATTCTGTTTACATGAAATGTTCAGAATAGGCAAATCTATAGAAACAGAAAGTAGATTAGTGGTTCACTAATATTTGTGGGGAGGAATTAGAAATACTGGCTAAGCCAATTACCTTTTCAGGGTAATGAAAATATTCTAAAATTGATTGTGTTGATGAATTCACAACTCTGTGAATATACTAAAAGCCACTGAATTGTATCCTTTAAATGAGTAAATTGTACGGTCTTTGAATTATATCTCAATAAAGCTGTTAAAATACATTTAAAATAATTAAAGAAATTAAAATATTGTACTGGAAAATATTCACTTAATGCAAACTACCCAGCCAGCCGCCTCTAAATCTTTATCCTACTACCTTGACCATGTTTTTGGATTAAACAGAACCTCCTCTTTTTTTTTTTTTTTTTTTTTTTTGGTGAGGAAGATTGCCCCTGAGCTAACATCTGTGCCAGTCTTCCTCTATTTTGTATGTGGGACACCGCCATAGCATGGCTTGATGAGCAGTGCATAGGTGTATTGTGCCCAGGATCGGAAACTGTGAACCCCAGGCTACAAAAGCAGAGCACACAAACTTAACCACTATACCACCGGGCTGGCCCTAAATACAACCTTTTGATTCCAGACTGTTCATGTTCCCTTTCTGCCATGCACATGTCTACCCACATCTTCCGGTCCAACTCGCATCCCTTTCAGACTTTTATTTAGACCTTGCCTACTGGCCTTTGCCCAAACTGCCAAAATTGCTAGAACAAAGAATCACACAATTGTGGAGTGTTACAAATGGAAGACACCACCGTACTCCTCTCCTCCCACCTCTTCACTCTATGGATTAGGAGACAAAGGTCCAGAGAGGTTACATGACTCATCCATGGTTCCCAAAATACTTTGTCCCTGCTCACCTCCAAAAACCTTCATTCCTGAAGCGCTAACATTTCCTTCTCTTTCTGCCCAATCTCTGATACTTTTTTTTTCTTTTTTAGGAAGATTAGCCCTGAGCTAACTACTGCCAATCCTCCTCTTTTTGCTGAGGAAGACTGGCCCTGAGCTAACATCCGTGCCCACCTTCCTCTACTTTATATGTGGGACGCCTGCCACAGCATGGCTTTTGCCAAGTGGTGCTGTGTCCACACACGGGATCCCGGCCGGCGAACTCTGGGCCGCTGAGAAGCGAAACGTGTGAACTTAACTGCTGCTCCACTGGGCAGGCCCCTGATACTTTTCTTTCTTACACTACTGGAAGGTATCAAATGCACTGATCTCAAGACATCATTCACATTTGGACTCATGTCTTGCATTCCAGAGGGGAAAAAGCAGCCCTTTTATTTTTATCTCCATGGCCACTATTTCTATTTATTTATTTATTTTTGAGAAAGATTAGCCCTGAGCTAACATCCGTGCCCATCTTCCTCTACTTTATATGTGGGATGCCTACCACAGCATGGCTTGCCAAACGGTGCCACATCCACACCCGGGATCCGAACCTGAAAGCCCCAGCCAGCGAAACAGAACGTGCGCACTTAACCGCTGCACCACTGGGCCTGCCCCACTCCATGGCCACTATATCTGATGTCTCAGCTGCTGCACCTTTTCCTTTCTCTGTTGTCACGGACAACAATTCAAAACTCATAGGAGTCTGGCTTCAGAGCAGGCAGGAGCAAACACAGGGACAAACTCCCTGCCTGGTTTCCATAGAAGACATTCTCTCCATTCACCTCACAGGAAACCATTCCTACGGTCTTCACAAAAGAGCAATTAGTCCATATAAAATACGGCATCTCTACATTTTTAAATGCTCTCCAGAAAGAAAAAGGTAACAAAGGGTATTTACATTTCTTTATAGGTTTATACCTATAGGTATACCAGGATCAAAGATCACTTTGCTTTTTTAAATCAAATAAATATTCATCTTGATGGGAAACCGAAAACCCTCTAGGGAGGCAGGAAATTCACGTCATGTAGATACAGGCAGTCATTCTGGACTTTACATGAAGAAAAACATGTCGAAACCAAACTGGCCTTCCGTGCGAAGGTAGCCTTGCAAATAATGATGTAAACCACTAAAGAACGTGAGTCATGACGTCAAAGATCACGCAGACCTATCTGGCTCGGAAAAGCAAAAGAAACTGCTCTGTAATGAAGAGGGAGCACCTTGCCGTGTCTGGCTGTGCCTTTACAGCTCCGAGAACCGCTGGGCACAGGCGTCCGCACAGAGGACCTTCTTGACTGAGGAAGAGAAAGGCAAATGTAATTAGAGACACTTTCTTCCCGGAGCGGGAACCGATTCAGGACTGATTGAAGAAGTGGTTCCACGATGCTGGAGAGGCAGTTTAAGTGCTGCCCCGCCCAGGGAACCAGCAGGCTCTCGGAGCCAGTCTGAGAATTACACGCTGCTCATGGTGCTTGCTAATTGACCTGGTATTTCTGGCTGCAAAAATTTCCCCAAGGAGGCAAGTGAAAGTAGATAATGAGGATCTCTCACCTCACAGGGCAGCTCACGAGCCAAGCTTGAGCTCTGGAGACAAGATATTATTTAAATGCATAAAACTGCAGAAAGGTCACAGACTGAACATGAAAAGATTCACAAGGATGCATCGAGAAGGCTGCCGCTGGGATTCTCGGCGCACACTCCCCGCCCCCCACCCTTTACTACTTCCGTTTGAATTTTATGAATTAAATATAACGGTAAAGATAAGCTGTGTGTAGGGGAACCACCATGAGGTCCATGAAATGGGCACATTTCTCAGAGCTTAATGATAATAGTCACCACTCATTTAAGTGGAGATCTCTGCGTGTATAAGGAAAGACATCTGCAAAGAGCAGGGAAAGTTCTGGCGCCACAAGTACCCAACTGTTGACAGGGAGGAGGGAAGTGAAATTGGGCTCGAGGGGGAGAATTCAAGCAGCTCTTTCACATTTTACCCTGCATCCTTCTATGTGAGCTTTTGTTGTTATTTTGACTATTTATAACTACAACAGAGATTTTCTTGGCTTAAGGACCAAAAATATGCATTTAGGGGCTGGCCCCGTGGCCGAGTGGTTAAGTTCCCGCGCTCTGATTCAGTAGCCCAGGCTTTCGAGAGATTGAACCCTGGGCGCAGACATTTCACCGCTCATCAGGCCATGCTGAAGCGGCATCCCACATGCCACAACTAGAAGGACCCACAACTAAAAATACACAACTATGTCCAGGGGGGCTTTGGGAGAAAAAGAAAAAATAAAATCTTTAAAAAAAGAAAACGCATTTATCTCCACCGGTGTCTGGGGAATATGGCCTGTCTCTGATGACCATGTGTGTAAACGTGACCCATCCCTGATAAAATCAACTGGCCCATCTTCCTGAGATGGTCTGGTCCAGCGCTCCAAAGCTGAGATTTTCCCAAATTTTGGAATCCAGAAATAGGATAACTTAGAAAGAAATGAAATCTGGCAGCTTATGTCAAGTGGCTGAAATGGTGACAGAGTTACCAGTTGACTATAGAATACACCCCTAGGCAGAAGTGGATGCTGGAGTATTGGTGATGAAAAACACTAAGTGGTACCTGTGGGCGCCTGTGTCCTGTACTTGGCCTGGAAGAACATGGAGAAGGAGCTGAGCTCTAATTGAGAATATATCTAGTATGCACTCTAAATTTGTTTTTGTTTGTTTCTCTTGAAGTTAGGGCTTTTAGAAACCTGAAGAAAACAGTGTGATGAACACTAGGCCCAGGATCATGGGGAAAATTCTCTTCCCAACCTTAATGCTTCAGAATATTCAGGAAATCCCAGAAATATCTTTAGCTGCTGCCTGGGGCCTTGTTCCCAGACAGATTTGGGGGCTGGCAGTGGATTATGCATGATGTTGGGATAAAGCTGCGTCTCCCTCAGGCTGCATCTTGTCCTTTTGTTTCTGAGCCACAGTCCCAGAGTGAGTAAGGGGACCTTTGCATGGAGGAGCCACTAACTGTGGCAGGACGAGAGATGGGAGAAAGAAAGGGGGGCCCTGCTGAGCCCTCCTGTCCTGAGCCAAGGTTGTGTCGGGAGCTTCATGACAGAGCAGTGCTGAAATGGTGGTTACGTCAGAGGCTGAATTGGGTCCAGAGGATTTTAAAATCTGTGAGGGATTTATTTGGGGCCCTCAGATAAGGGCATTTAAACATATCTATTGGAGCCTGGACTAAGTGCAAAGGATGGAGGGACTCTGCAAGGGGAACAGATGTTGGAGGCGTTCCTGTCCTGGAGGGGGGCCTCTGCCAAGTGTCAGGAATGATGAGAAGTAGAAATCCAAAAGCAGTGCATGGCCACTCCCATCAGCCAAGTCAGAAATCCAGGCACCATCCCAGGGTTCTCTCTTCCCCTCACCCAGTCTTGTGATCCTCCCACTTCAGCACCCCCCAGTTCTTTTACCC
The DNA here is from genome assembly GCF_037783145.1 of Equus przewalskii. NCBI lineage: Eukaryota > Metazoa > Chordata > Mammalia > Perissodactyla > Equidae > Equus > Equus przewalskii. The sequence goes on from NC_091850.1 coordinate 23,193,636, forward strand.
ATCAGCCCGATCCTGACTCTCCTGGGCAGGGCTGGATCCCACAGTAGGTAGAGATACACTCGCTTTAGGCACCAGTAGACCAAGGGTACCGAAGAGAGGAGGCAATAAAAATCTTAAAATATTTTGATATTTGATATTTTTTTCAACGTGTCTAAACAATCATCATAAAAACAATCAGAACTTGGGTTTTATTAGACTCATTTTTATGGTTAGCTTTGCGTAAATTCTGCATTGCATGTGGAGGATGATGAGGAGTGGTGGCCTCTAAAGGTTTTAATCCCATCCTGGACCTAGTTTGCTGAAACAGCCTCGTAACAGGTTTTCCTACTTCCTGTTTTGCCAAGCTCAACTTTATTCTCCATGAAACCACCTGCAGGATCTTTCTAAAATGCAATGATTACTGCCCTGCTTAAAACCCCTCATTAAAATGACTGTAGGATAAAATTCAGTCTCCACTGCGTGGTCTAGAAAGCTCTTCAAGATCTGGTTCTTGATTTTACTTCTAGCCTCATTTCTCATCTCCCCTGCTCCCACTTGCCACCTTCCATACATCCTGATGGGGTTCAGGACATGAGACCTCAAAGTAGGGCACCTTGGTATTTTGAATATTTTAAGTAGGAGAGCTACTCTGAGTTCCTTCCCCCCTCACCCTTCTTTCCTGAAACAAGTCATAAAACCCTCATATGAGAGGAGCATCGTATCTCTGAAGACAAAGGGACACCAAGAAGAATCCTTGGGCCTGGCCCGGTGGTGCAGCGGTTAAGTGCACATGTTCCACTTCAGCGGCCCGGGGTTTGCCGGTTTGGATCCTGGGTGCCGACATAGCACTGCTTGGCAAGCCATGCTGTGGTAGGCGTCCCACATATAAAGTAGAGGAAGATGGGCATGGATGTTAGCTCAGGGCCATTCTTCCTCAGCAAAAAAAAAAAAAAAAAAAGAGGATTGGCAGCAGATGTTAGCTAAGAGCTAATCTTCCTCAAAAAAAAAATAATAATAATATGGCCCCGTGGCCGAGTGGTTAAGTTCGCGCGCTCTGCTGCAGGCGGCCCAGTGTTTCGTTGGTTTGAATCCTGGGCGCAGACATGGCACTGCTCATCAAACCACGCTGAGGCAGCATCCCACATGCCACAACTAGAAGGACCCACAACGAAGAATATACAACTATGTACCGGGGGGCTTTGGGGAGAAAAAGGAAAGAAATAAAATCTTTAAAAATAATAATAATAATAATAATCCTAACAAACAGGCCTTGCAAAGTTTCCCCCAGGTAATTACACTCACCTCATACTCCTTAACCTATCATACTCCTCCACGACTGTCTACTCTTCATCAAATCTAGCATAAAATACTCAAGTTTAACTGTTTCTTTGGGTCTTCATTTCCTTAAGAAGGCTCCCATGTCACATAAAAACTTAAATGTATGTGTATACTTTTCTCCTGTTATCCATCTTTGTCAGTTTAATTTTCAGACCCAGCCAGGGACCCTAAGAGGATATTCCCCCCTACAACTCTATATTTGAGACATATCAAAATACTTGAGGTCCCATAACCATCCCATGTTGCTTCGTGCTTCTATGCCTTTGTAGCTGACATTCCCTCTACATGGACTGCTTTCCTCCATCCATTCCCCACTGAACCTTCGAAACTCTATCTCTCTGTGAAGTCTTCTTTGACTCCCTTAAGTCCTTGGTGCTCTCAGAGCATTTCATGCACCCCTGTGTTGATACTTTTTTCCCTGTGGTATCGCTATTTGTTTGCACATCTCTGTCTACCTGTCTGGACAATGAGGGTACGGAGGACCGGGAGGATGTTCTATTCATCTCTGTCTCTAAACAGTGCCTGGTACATGATAGTACTCAATACGTGTTTATGGAATAGATGAAATGAATAAGTGAATTAAAATAGGCTTATTTTGTTGGTAGGCACAAAAATTATTTGAAATTCTTGTTTCACAAGAGATTAATTACTTATTTCTTATTTCAATCATCTAATGGTTGAAATCCTACCTATTATTCAAATTTAGCTTAAATTCCCTTCTCTACCTTTCCCTTCCCCTCTCTTCTGTCTCTTCTCTTTTCTTCCTGATACTCCAAGCAGAATTCAGCTCTTCCTTTGGTATTTCCCCCATGAACTTTGTGTTTTCCTTCAACATCTTCTGATCCTGTCTGGTGTTTGAATTACTTGTGTACATATTTGTCTTCCCTACTGGATTGTGGGTTTCTATGGGGCAGGTCTTGGATCTTGTTAATTTCAGGATTCTGGGCACCCAGTACCCAGGAGGAGTCCATAAATGCTAGCGGAATTGACTTGAATTATATGGATATTTTAAAAGGTAGTGCGGATCCCAGAAGATACAGAAATAGATATTTCTCTCATAAACATCCTTCTCTGGCTGGGAAAAGAACGCACAAAAAACCATGACAAACAACTATTCTATGATGAAGAAGAAAAGGCAAAATTTTTTTAAAAAACAACCAAAAAGAAAAACAAAACTCTTTCAAGTTCTCTCCTGAAACAAGGGCAGGTTTGTTACAAGCGCCCCTAACCAGAGCACCTCTGGCTGGAAAATTTCTGAAATACTGTGGGTTTGATGAGGTGCCTCATTGCTTTTGTACAACATTCTAAGGTTGCCAGTGAAGCACACCTCAAATGTGGGTAGACATTCCTAAGAAGGCTATTTAAGTTGGAAGCTTCAGAATGTTTAGAGACCAGTATTTGCTCCAGCCCACAGACAATAAAAACAGCCTGATTATGGCTTCCCTTTGGAAGGCTACCAAGGTTAAAATGATCACAGTGAGAGTCAAAAACGCTCCATTTCTCTCTGTTTTTATTTTTAGGGTGTGATATGTTAGTAGACTCCAGCAGAATTTGCTTTATTTTGAAGCAGGAGAAATAATAATCCTTGCTCTATTTTCAAGACCTTCTCTGCACTTCTCAATTCCTCCAAAGCAGTTCTGCAAATATACACATTCACGCACTTGCCTTTGCCCTTCTCCCTACTCCTTGCCTTCTTTATGTTTGCACTTCCCCAGGGGAGCCAAAACCAACACTAATTAGCAGAGAATCAAATCCCACAGCTAGGGCAGCAGAGGGTCAGTGTTTACCCAGGATTCCAAGCCATCCCAAGTCCCTTTTCCTAAAGCTCAAAGACTCACAGTTAAACATCCAGCGCTGAAGGAAAATTCTGAGATCTGAATTATGTAATTTATTCCTAAAGTTTTACCTTCCCTATCACAAAATAACCTTTCATGTCCAGGCAGCTTTACACACCCAGCTTGCCCTGACTGGAACACACTGCTCCTTGTCTTTTTTTGCCTTCAAGATCCTACTGAAATCACTTTCTTTCTGTTTTCTTCTCTCTACTCACCTGGACAGCGTTCGTTGCTCCATCCTCAGTACTCCCACTGAACTTCTGTCTTGATATTCTCCTATCTTATCTTGATGTTCTATCTTGATATCTCATACCTTATATTCTATCCATTCATATTCTAATTCTATTTGGCCTTGCTAGACTCACCCCTGTGGCTTCTTTATCTCATATCCTCAATGTTCCCCAGCATCTAGTACTAGGATGTGGTAGGCACCAAATAAATAGTTGTTTTAAAAAATTAAAACATCATATCTGAAAGATGCTGTAATATAAACCTATAAACCACAAACTAATAGCACCTTTTGAAGGACATTTGGAAGCAGGCAAGCTTTTAGTTGGTGTTAACATAGTGTTAGCATTTTATTCAATATAACAGTGAAAGTATACTAAAAGCTACTTTTATTAAGTACTTATTATACACCAGACACTTTGCTCTTTTATACCATTGATTTACTCATTTAATAAACCCTGTAAGACAGATATTAAAATTCTCATTGCACTGATGAAATAACTAAAGTTGGGAGAGATGGAGGAGTTTGTCCAAATTCAAAGAGCTAGTGAGGGTCGGGGCTAGCATGGGAGCCAGGCCCACCTGATTCCACTTGCTCCATTTGGTGTATCCTACAGTGGAACACAACGCCCTAAGGAACAGGCTGCTGCCATGAAGTCCAAGCTTGGACAAGGCAGGAATCGGCGCAATAGTGGCAAGGGCAGGAGGGAGATTCAGGAAAGAAGATTCTTTAACGTGCTTTGTTTCAGAATAAACCATTGGGCCTGATGAATATCAGTGATAGCAAATACACCAATTAAATTATCCTTAATCCCAACTTTGTAATGGACTCGTTATCCCTCATTGCAAGTAGCCAAACTGACTTGATGAAACTCTAGTTAACCCTCTGCTATTGGATGACAACCTGTACAAAAAAGGTCTAAAATGGCTTATGACTATTATCATTATTGCTAAATGAGTACAAATGCTTCAATGGAAGTTATAAATAAATAAGAATACACAGCAATACTTGCTGTATATGTTCACACTAGAGAAGAAACAAGCTATACTCTAAGCTAGAACCACAACTCAGGCCATCTTGGAATAGAATACCTGTTGAAAGTTTAGCAGACTGTACAAGAAAGTGAAATTATAAGCCAATTTCACTCCCTAACATAGACACCAAAAATGTAATAGTACTAAATCAAATCTAGCAGTATGTTTATAAAAGTATGATCAAGTAAAATTTCTCCCAAGAATGTAAGCATGGCTTAATAATAGAAGACATGTGAATTTAATTTAACACATAAATCAATTAAAGGAAAAAAAATAAAATGACATCTCAGCAGATGCAGAGAAAGCATTCAGTAAAATTGTACCCTCCTTATTAATAAAAATATTATCAAACTAGGTATAGAGGGGAACTTGCTCAACCAAGTTAAGGCTATCTACAAAAACCTATAGCAAACATCCTTTTAAATGGTGAGATATTAGAAGCATTCTCTACAAAGTCAGGAAAAAGACAAGGATGCCTGCTAACACTGTTTCTATTCGATATTTATTGGAGTCTCTAGCCAATAAAAGAAGACAAGAACTAAATATTGAAAAGGAAGAAATAAAATGGCTCTTATTTGCAGACAAAGATTTTAAACACAGAAAATCCTAGAGACTCTATTCATAAACTTTTAGAACTAATAAGTAAGCTTCACAGTGTTGCTGGAGAGAAGATTAGTGCAAATTCAATAACATTTGTATGCACCGATAATAAGCTGGTAATAATAAGGAAATGCAATAATAAAACATATTCCATTCACACGAGTAGCAATAAAATTCATGAGATATCCAAGAATAAGTCTAACAAAGGAGTTGAGAGAGATAAATTATGAAAGCTTATTGGAGAACATAAAAGAGCAACTGAATGGAAAAACAAGGCATGTTCAATCAGGGAAGACTCAATACCATGGAGATGTGAACTCTTCCCCAAATGAATCTATAAACAGGGAATTTCAATTCGAAATCTCAGCGGCTTTTTGTTTTTGTGTGTGGGTAGGCCTAAAGTGGTATATTTAGTTTTGTATTCCATAACACATAGATACAAAAAAATCTGTTTCAGTTTTTTGCTGTAAATTAGTACACTTGCTCTCATCTCCACATTTCAGGACTGCAAACATCTTCATACCTTCTAAAAGAGGTATGAGCAAGACTGTTACATACGAGTCATTCATAACAGCCACAGAAGTGTAGAGTTTTAAGCAACTTTCCAACAAGGCAATGAGTTGTCCTGGGCATGAAACTGGGAGGAATCTTGTTCAACATTTCCATCAGTCAGCCAAAGCAGGAAGTGCTCAGTAGATGCTTCCATGTTCTGAGACGTGAAAAGTTGAGGAAATCAAAATCTTGCCTGAGGAAGATTTCATAAAAATAAATGAGTTTTTAGGAATGAGGAAGATAAGCTAGCAAAGAAGGTATAGATGAGGACTTACAGGGAAGAAAAAATTCCAAAATAATTCCAAACCACAGTAAAGGTAGTCAGGGATGGGGTCTTGGAATGCATCAGGAATAGGGTCCTTTAATAGCTTGAAGACATCAGTCAGCATCACCATTTCAACAGGCAACTTAAATATCAAAATCCACAGTGTGGTTACTCCTTAAAGTGGCAGTATGCCATTGAAATGCTAATATCTTCAACTACTTGATAACACATCTCCCAAGGGAAAAATCTAAACAGAAACTGGTAGAAATGGCTGAACATGAGAATTATGTAGATTCTAACCCTTTCATCAAAAATAAAAGTGACAGGAAAAGAAGGCTGCAAAACATAGGGGATGTCCTTTAGAAATGTGATATTAGCAAAAATGAGAGTGCTCCTGGAGGGGTGGAGTTGAAGAACAACCAATGATAGACTGTGCCAAATGATGAGACCTGTAAAGTGCCGGTACATCTCAGGACACAAACCCAGCAACAGGTGAGCTAAGCCTCGCTGTCACTCTGCTCTTTGGACCAGATCTGCCATTAGGTCATTGAACACTGTAACATAGCTCAGAACTTGGGATAAAACAAGTCTTTTCCTTCCTTGTCAGTCTTTCTTCCCTCCAACTCATCCAAAATACCATTTTTTTTAATTAAGATTGTGATAGTTAACAACCTTGTGAAATTACAGTTGTACATCATTATTAGTCATGTTGTAGGTACACCACTTCACCCCTACTGCCCTCCCCCCACCCCTCCTTTCCCCTGGTAACCACCGATCAGTTCTCTTTGTCTATATTTTAACTACCACCTATGAGTGGAGTCATACAGAGTTCGTCTTTCTCTGTCTGGCTTATTTCACTCAGCATAATACCCTCAAGGTCTATCCATGTTGTTGTGAATGGGACCAACATACCATTTTTTCACACTGATCTTCCACATTGTTTAGGAAATGCCTTCCCTCTGCCAAAAATGAATAACAAGTTACTTAGTAGGACATTCGGGTCATTCATGGTCTCATCTCAGTTCCTCTGCAATCTTACTTCTTAACACATTCCTAAGCCAAACCAACTTGAGGCTGCAAGCAGCTTGGCTGTTGGCTGTTTCATGATTTCCCTTGATAACCTAAGCACGTGCGTGAACCTTTAGGAGTACAAAGTGGAGAGTCCCACAGGATTATTTAATCTCTCATTTTGTATTTGAGAAACAGATCCAGAGAGGTAAAGGGACTTGCTAGTTAGTGGCAGGGACAAGACTAGATCCAAATTTCTTTACTTTGTCCCTTTCCACTAAGTCAGCCCACCAACCAACCCAAAAGAATGAATGAATATCCAAAACAAATTGTTGGAATTTAAAAACCAAGCTAAGGAAAAATAAATAAATAAACAGCGAAGTAAGTATTTTCATTTGAGATCAATGCAAAACAAAATTTGGAAGATGCAAATATTTTCTCTTGATCAAGAAGGACTTTACTGGGGCCAGCCAATGGCATAGTGGTTAAGTTCACGCTCACCACATCAGCTGTGGCACAGGGTTCACAGGTTCAGATCCTGGGCGTGGACCTAGAAGCCACACTGTGGCGGCATCCTACATAAAATGGAGGAAGATTGGCAACAGACGTTAGCTCAGGGCCAATCTTCCTCATAAAAAAAAAAGGACTTTATTACTAAATAGCTCAAGGTCACACCCTACTATATGCAGCACATGAGAATAATTTAGAAAATCATTTTTCCTCTGACACAGAAAATTTTGTGAAAAGTTTTGTGATGGCAAAAAAGTATATTGGACTTAATAAATACAAATGGCTTTTTTATTTTGTAACATGAGTCCTTAAAATGCTCTTTGGCCAAACTGTATCTTAGCATTGGACCCCATATTACAAAATGTTTATCACTCAAACAAAGGCAGCATGTTGTTAACCTTTTCAAAGAAAAGTTCCTGGTGTATAAATGGTCTACTTTTCCATCTTTCAAACTGTCCCCAATCCATGTATTTTTCACGTTAATATCGCCTGGTGTTACATCTCCCCACTGCAGTTCACCTCCATCCAAACCAGCTCACCCAACTCATTTGCTGATTCACACTCATTTCTCTCTCCTGTGAATCCAGCACATCTGCTGCCTGTACCACACAGGCGTTCATCACACGTAATCGTGGCTTGTTATTTATCTTATGAGTGCATTCTATCTTCCTTATTAATAACTACTGTTTAATGAGAGGTTACAATAAATAGCAAGTGCTCAATAAGTGAGGTGAGCATAGAATTTGTCATTCAAACCAGGGCCCTTTTGAGAGTAGAGGGGAGTGCTATTTATAATCACACTGGGACAACAGGTGTAAACCAGGGCTGTCCCTGACAAACTGGGACATATGGCCACCCTATCAATAAGTGATAGTGTGGCAGACATTGTAAGCTGGCTCACTCAATATCTTTATTCTCTTCTCCCTTCCTTGCCTTCTTCTGCTATAGAAACCGGAAAACCCAATTTCTCTTTCTCCCTCACAGCTTGGGTTCGCCAGGAGACACAGTTCTGACCAACGAGAGCTTAGTGAGGAGTTTCTGATAACTGGTGCTTCCTGATAAAATGGGATAATTACAAGTAGCACAGCTCCTTTCTCCTTCTTCCTATGTGGACCTTGTCTGGCAGTGTAGTAGGCATCTAAAGACCATGAAGTGATAAATATGAGAGCACAAGGAAGGACAGCAGAGCAGAAAGATAGGAACAAACTGGGTCTCTGATGGCAGCTAAAACAATGCTATCAACTGCCTTTGGCAATATATGAATTGTGTCCCCCTCCTCATATGTTGAAGCTCCGACCCCCACTGTGATGGTATTTGGAGAGGGGGTTTAGGTTTAGATGAGGTCATGAGTTTGGGGCTCTCAGGATGGGATTACTGTCTTTATGGGAGAGATGAGAGAGCTCTCTCTCTCTCTTTCTCTCTCTGCCATGTGAGGACAGCAAGCGAGTGGTTATCTATAAGCCAGGAAGAGCTCTCATCAGAACCAGACCATGCTGGCATGCTGATCTCATACTGCCAGCCCCCAGAACTGTGAGAAAATTAATTTCTGAGGTTTAAGCCTCTCCGTCTATTGTATATTGTTACAGCAGCCTGAACTGACCAATACTCCCATCTAGACCTCTTCTGCTGCAAGAAAATAAACTTCTTTTAACTAAGTAGAAAAGTTCTTTCACTACTTGCAGCCAAAAGCATTCTTAACTTAGAATAGCTGTCATTATTTTGTTCCATTTAGTTTATACATATTTTCTTTAATCCTGATGACAGCCCTGAAAGGTGCCTACAGTTATCCTCATTTTTCAGACTAAGTAACTAAACTTCAGAAGGATTTGGTAACTTGTCCAAAGTTGTGCAGGCAATAAATATCAGTCTGATTTCTAGCCCAGGCCCGCCGGGCCTCAGAGCCCATGCTTCACACACGACAGATGCAGCTGCTTCACCTGGTCTCATAAGTGGAGTTGCACTGTCACAGGCAATCCCCTCTGAGCAGATGTTGCTACAAAGGAAGAGGATGAGAAGAGATTGTCCTTCCCTACTTTTTTGCCCTCACTCCCACCCTAAGCAATGTGAGGTGGCTACCTTCTCATTCTACTGCAAAATAATCCTCCAATGTCAAGATGAAATGCCCAGCTCAGCAAACATTATTTTTAAGTGACTGCCTACTTTATGCCAGTGGTCTAAGGTGTTCCTCAAGAGCCATGTAGACATGACTAAATTATCAGTAAGTGGAGCATAGTAGATACATAAACAGATAATTGAAATACAACGTACAAAGCCCTAGGTTAGAGACGTGCACAGGAGAGTGGTACCCAGAAAACACCTCGGGTATCGTGAACATTCAGGGAAAACTTCCTGACCTCGGGTATCGTGAACATTCGGGGAAAACTTCCTGAAGGAGAGGAGGCCTGAAGGAATTTGCTCATGTGATTGAGCAAGTACTAAGATAAGGAAATGTAGTTCAGGGAAACAGAAAGTAAAATGTGAGGTTTTTAATATACCACTGAATTTGGGGTAATATAAAGGCTGGGAAAATCTGTACCTCGTTGTCTTCTACAGGAGCTCAAGATCTGGTGCTGCTAATCATGTCCGAGGGGTATTTATCTAAACTAGAAGCTCAGAAAAATTTAAAAGGCTTAAAAAAAATCTTCATGGTTAAATATGATCAGAGTGTATTTTATTAGCCAGCAATGGAACTAATATTCTGTATCTGAATCTTGGGCTCTTTTGTGACGGGCAACTTTCACCAAATAATCTACCCATGAACAAAAAGGTTTAAGTCACCCATTTGCAACTCTCATTGAGTATTCTAGTAACGAGACAAACAGGTTTAAGCCAAGAGTCTACTTACTTAGCACTGCTATATAGTAACCTTTAAAAATGTGGTATCTGGGGTGAGCCCCGTGGCCAAGTGGTTAAGTTTGCACGCTCTGCTTCTGCAGCCCAGGGTTCGAATCCTGGGCGCAGACATGGCACTGCTCATCAGACCACGCTGAGGCAGCATCCCACATACCACAACTAGAAGGACCCATGACTAAAAATACACAACTATGTACCGGGGGACTTTGGGAGAAAAAGGAAAAATAGAGTCTTAAAAAAAAAAAAGTGTTGCGTCTTGTTTTCAATAGATATTGACCAACTCAATTCTCTTAGAACTTTGGTAAATCTTTTTGACTTTTCTTGGCAGACAAGAGTCACCAAACCACACAGAGTGGTTCTCACTTGGATGTGATGTGCTGTACAGAGAGAGTGACTCTTAAGGAAGCATGGGTTTGGGCAAGACAGAAGTACTCCTCTTCACCTTCTAAATCACCTTCTAAATCTCTCCATCCAAGCTGGCCACCCAGCCCACACTCCTCTGAAGAGCTTCTCTGTTTCTGGGGAAGACAATAATTCGCTAACACCGCAACATGACAGAATACAAACCCACTAACACAAATTTGTCTCAGTGTTACACACAGTGCCCTCAAGGGGCATGAATCTTCACTGGAGCTGCTCAAGGCTTAATTCCAAAACCCTGAAAACATTGCTAAGTGGCTGTTTCTGGTCACCTGTTCCGTGTGAATGAAGCAGACTGATGACTGTCATGTATTGCGGAAGCGCCAAACCGGGCGAGGTTCCCAGGAGATTGGGGAGATCAAAGCAGGCCGGCTGCCAGGAGGTGTCTGCACACAGAGGCCTTCTCACTGGCTTCCCAGCCTCACCTAATCTCTGAGGTTCCAAGGGAAAACCAAAACATCAAACCCACATTTGGCTTCTGCTGTGCAGGTGGGGAGACGTGCATCTCCAGGCTTGGTGGCCCCGCTGAGTCATGCCGCACTGTTCCCATTCTGGTTCTCCCTCACGCCTCCCCCATACTCCTCCATCATCTTTTCACAAGCATTGCCTCATTCTGTTGTAATCCACACTTCCCAGGTGCATCTCTAGAGTGCTTTTACTGTATAGAGAAAGAAAACACCTGTCCTAGTTGGAGGGGGGCTTCTCAAATTCCCAGTGAGAGGACTTCTCTTCAAGCTGTCCCAAACCCTAAGGGTCCAGAAGGAGGTACTGGCTTCCCAGTTAATTAGTACTTATTAAGAACCTAATTTGTAAGGTTCTGTGTTAGGATCAATACAGAAAACAAATATGCCATACAGAAGAATAGTGACTATTCAATAGCATGGAGAAAAGCTCAAAATATAAAGATAAGTGGAAAAAGCAACAAATAAAACTGTATGTGCAATATCTCCATTTTCTTGCTTTGTTTTTAACTACCAAAAAGCAACCTTCTGAAATGTTAACCATGGTCATCTCTCTTGCTGGGATTACAGATAAGATTAAAGATAGAATTATAGATGATTATTTCTTTCATTTTAACATTTATTTCTGTAATTTTGACAATAATATTAGCAACAATGACTTTTTTTTTTGAGGAAGATTAGCTCTGAGCTAACTGCGGCCAATCCTCCTCTTTTTGCTGAGGAAGACTGGTCCTGAGCTAACATCCATGCCCATCTTCCTCTACTTTATATGTGGGACGCCTACCATAGCATGGCGTGCCAAGCAGTGCCATGTCCACACCCAGGATCCGAACCTGCGAGCCCCCGGCCGCTGAAGCGGAACGTGCACACTTAACCGCTGCACTACTGGCCAGCCCTAGTAATGACATTTATTGTGTGTCAGGCACCTTCTAAGAGCTTTACATGAATCAATCAACTAATTTAATTCTCACAACAATCCTAGAAAGTAGGTGCTATTTTTATGCCCAAGACAGTTGAGGCACAAAGAGATCAAACTACGAGCCCAAGGTCACATAGTAGGAGAGTTGCAGAGCCAGGATTCAAACTCAGCAAGCTATGTCCAGAATTAAGACTTAACCCCTATTTCTTGCTACCTCTGGAATATGTACTCTTTCATAATACATATTTTATAATATGCTTTATAACAAAAAAATTATATTTCTTTATGATAAGCAGGCCTACTTATCATCAATTCCCCAGAAACACAGGACACAAGTTTTTTGAGCCCACTAGGTAGATGAACATCATCCATAGAAAGCGAATCCATACTTAGTGAAATTTCATAAAACATGAGAGGATCCTACAAGATTCTGGGGAGAAAAAATAGATTTCATGACAAGAATCAAGAAACAGAACGGCATTGAACTTTCAGCAACACTGGAAGCTAAAAACAATGAATCAGCCTTCAGAAATATGCAGGAATTAATTTTCAGCCTAGAAGCCCATAGCCAGGCAAACCATCAATTAAGTATGAGAGTAAAATAAAGACATTTTCTGACATGCAAGGTCTCAAAAATTTACTTCCCTTAATCCTTTCTTAAGAAGCTACCAAAGGGGATGCTCCATAAAATGAAAGAGGAAAACAAGAGAACAGAGAGAAAGGGAATCTGCACAGAAGGGAAGTGAGGGGAAATCTCAGAATGCTGGAGTGTGTCAGGGCTGGAAACGAACTCGTTTAGACTGGGGAACTGACGGCTCCATTTTGGAGAGCTGGGAAGGAACTAACTTGTCTGATGCATTTCACTGTGCAGAAAATACCAGGGAGAAGTGTTTTACAGAGCCATTATAACATTTGGGAAGAAATGGCGATAGGTTCTTAAAAATTAAACAAATGAAAAAATAATTATTTTCTCAAAAAAGTTGTACAGAAAAAGAAATACAATCATAGTTCACAATCTGGCTCTGCAGTGATCAATTATTACATAGTCGTGATAATGCAAACTCAATGTTGATTTAACTAAAATTGTGATATTTAACCAAACTTATGAGAGGCAGCGTAGGACAGAACTTTCCACTGAGGTGCCAGCCCTCGTGCCCTGCACTCCTCCTCACCAGCACAAGACTTTAGCCCCTCACTCTTCCTCCCCATTCCCCTGTGTAAAATCCAGATTACCCAAACAAAGGCCCCTAATCTGCAAGGACCACTCCTCCTTCTTCCAAGAGCCATCCTTGACCAACTATTGCTGAACGTAGCTGAACTTTGACTGTTCTGGCTAAAGTCCTAGGAAACACTGAGCCTGTCTCCCCCAAGCCGGATGCTCTTAGGAGCTTTCCCACGCCTGGCATTTTGAAATAAAGGGTTATGCTAATGGTGCTCTGGCTGATTTGCTTCCACCAACTGTGCTGCAAAAATGGAGGAAGGGAAGTTGGAGGGTGTGGAGTCAGAGAGCTATATCCTCCCCTATAATAAGAGAAAACACATAGATTCTGTCTAAAATGGATAAATGAAGGACCAGCCACATAAATGAATTATTTGGAAATAGTGAGGTAACTGATCAAACAGCGAAGAGCGGAGAGTGCTTGTATCCAAGAAGGGGGACTGCTGTTTTTGTTAGAATCTTTTAACATGCTCTAATTCATAAAATTAGATGAATGCACTATTTCAATAACAACTGAAGCAATTTTTTAAAAGTAAAAACTTGCAATTTCAAGTTAAAAAATTGCAGTTAAAAAATTGCAATTTTTTTTTTTACTTTAAATTGCAATGGTATAATCAAGTGTGTCTATAAATTATCCCAAGTAAATGATCTCAACAAATGGAGATGTAGAACGCTTTGTTGATGGCTTCAGGGTTGAGAAGAAGCAGCTCCAGTGGGCCGCTAGTTTGGCAGAGCTGGAGGAGATAGAGGTCTCAGCCCGTACCACTGCAACAGGAGGCCCTGAGCCACAGAGCCCTTCCGTCAGCCACTCAGACCCCCTAGAGATTCTCTAAGTCAGAGGATTTTGCTAAATGCGATACCTGGGGCTTTCTGGAAAAGCATCAAGCTCTCTGTTCTCCGTAGAAGATGAACATAGAGTTCTTTTTAGCTTCCTGTTCTCCAACTTTTTTTTTCTACGCAACTCTTTATACTCAACTTTTTCTCTTTTACTCCCTTTTCCTTAATCTGTGAGTTTTCTCCTCACTTAAGACTCTTTTTCTCTCTAGTTTTATTTTTCTCTCTAATCTTAAATTCTTCCTACCATCCCCACTCTGTCTCTCTTCTCACTTCGATTTTCTCTAAGTCTTGGCTGATACTCATGTATTTTTGTCTCTTAATTTTCCAAGTGGTTAGCTGAAAGGACTTGAGTGTTCTGAACACAACTTGCCCATCTGTAAAACTGGCTAATATTCCTTGGGATGCTGTATAACAATGGTTGAGCTATCTTTGAAGTGCTGGAGAGGAAGCAATTTAAGAACTGGGACCCACCCAATTAAAATTGTGGTTTATTGTCTTCGTAAGTAGTTTGAATATTTTCTTCTTCTCTTAAAATTTATAACTTCAATTCTGGAGAACTTTTTCTAGAATGACAATAAGAAATGACAACAATAGAATGAAACTAATTCCATAAACAGTTTGTCCTTTCAACAACTGAAAGAAAATCAGCCAATGAATTCAAGCTGTTTGGTTCCTAGAGAAACACTGTAAGGAGAGTCAAAGAATGAAATTGGATTTCACACTTATATTTTAATTTTTTAAGTTTCTCAGTATGAAACAATATATTTGGCTGAAAACATTAACCTACTGAGACAAAAATCTTTTCATCTTTTAAAACTGTAAGTCTAGGGACTTTCAAATTTTCCAATCATATGCTGTCAATGTGTAAAATTGATTTATAGGATTCATGCTCAGGAATGGTGGATGTGTAAAGAACTATGGTTCTTTAAAGACACGAACATTTGCTAATGAAAGTATTTGAATGGCGCCACTTTCTTAACTGAAAACCTAAGGCTAAACCAAGTGCATACAGGGCTCTATGACCTATCTGTAGTTATTACTGGGAAATTTAGATTTCATACAAACCTGCCTTTATTTTAAATGCAGTTTAGTTATTAGAAAAAAGCACACACCTCAAACTAAGTATCCAAGCCACATTTTTTCCTAACACAGAAGGAGGCCTCTCTGAAGGTTTTTCCAGGCTTACCGCTTAACAGCGGTCAAGCCAAAAATAAACCCTTGAGGGCTTTGCTAGGCAAATTCAACAGCACACAAAACACCAGTCCATGGCAAGCTGGACTGAGCTTTTTCCCCATTAGCCTCTTTCTGGGACCCCCACCCACATTCTCCCTTCTCTTAATTAGAAAGCTAATTAGGATTCCAAATTTAAATGCTAAATGGGGAGAGAGAGCTGGTCGCAGGCCAGGGTTCCTTTAACATCAAACACTCTCCTCCTGCCTCCTCCAGCACACTGAGCTGTGGGAAGAGAGCTGGGCCAGCAGGGCTGATGGGCTGGAGGGCAGCGTTTACCGTCAGTTGTCTGAGAGGGAAGATCCGTTTCACAAATTGCAAACTCTGAAAATATAAAATTAAAAAAAAAAAGTGCCTTGGGCTCTTAGTACTTTAAGGAAAAGAAACAAGTATCTTACAAGCTCAATTATTATTACCATGGTGACATGAGGGGACATGAAGAGATCTCTTCAAAAACAGTTCCTGGTTCGAGCCAGGCAGCGTCTCAACAGCGCAGGGCGACTTCTTCCGTTACCATGGCAACCAAAATTAGAAGTGCTTTTGCAACACTAACAGAAACCATCTTTTGAAGCGCTTGGGTGAATCACATTGAATACCGATGATGCAAGCTTGAGTGATACATATTTTTCAAACATTAAAAAAAACACGACATTGCCATAAACAAATACTCGTTTTAGATTCCTCTTTGAAATCTTAACTTGGAATAGATTTTTTAGGGCTGGTTTTGTTTGTTTCCCTTTTGGATTCCCGCGGCCTCGCGTGCAAACGAGACTTGTTTAATTTCCAAACTTGTCTAAGTTTCACGGGTAAGAGCTTAGAATGTGGTTCATTCGCTCTCTTTTTGAGATGGGATGAGGAATGGGGTGGGGGAGGGTGGGTCTAACAGAAAGCCTGCTTGTCTCCCAAACTCAGGAGGACGAAAACAGGGTGGGGGTAGGGGAGAGACAGGCAGGGAGGGAGGGAGACAAGAGAAGAAAAAAGTGCAGATGGCTGAATCCTCGCTGCCCTTACTCGGGCTCATAGCATTTTTATCTGTTGCCTTGACCTCTCCATCTGCCCAGATGTTGTGTCAGGCACCCAAAAGCTGACCAGAAATGGCATCTGAAAGACGCTGTTGCGATCCTTTCCTGTCGTGTCGCCGAGTCCAGGGGCTCCTAATCTTCCTGAAGGGACCTCCGGAAGAGGAGTCGAGGTTTTGCTCCCTTGTACAGTCTTTCAAAAGAAGCACCTTTCTTTGGGGGGTGTCGTGGTGTGGGGTGTGGTGGGAGATTTCATGCCCCGGGCCACAGCCGTCGCCGTCAGTCCCCTCCACTGCCTGCCCGGGTCACGCGCGTCCTCAGCCGTTGTTACAAACTCTCCAGACTTGGGCTCGCGCCTTGGGGCTCCGCTCCCGCGCACCCGGTGCGCGCCCTGCGAGGCGCCGAGCAGCCCCCTCGGCTCACGTGTGGGCGCGCGCTCGGACACGGGTGCCGGCAGCAGACCCGGCTGGGGGACCACGCGCACGGACGCCTGGGCGCCGCGCATCCCTGTGCCTGGCCCACACGCGCGAGCACACCCTCGCACCAGCTCGGACGCCCTCTCCTCTCGCGCGCATGGGCCTGGGATGGGGACGCCCCCGAGGAGTGCCGACCCTTCTCCTGACCGCAGTTCACCGCCGGAGAGTTGGGTCTCCCTTCCCTTCTCGGGTCGCGGGGAGGAGAGGCTTCCCTCCTCAGCCACCCAGTCTGCAGCCCGGCGGAGGACAGGGCGGGCGGAGTGGGGGTGCTGGCCGCGAGCCCCGCGGCCCTGGCTTACCTAGGTCGCGAGCCCGGCTCGGGGCTCGGCTGCGGGCGCTCGGGGTGGTGGGCGCTGGAGCGGCGCAGGCGAGCGTGGGTGTCCGGGCGCAGCGGCCGCTCTTGGGAGGCTCCTGCAGCTGTCAGGGGCGCCGACCTGACCGACAGCGGCCCCGGCAAATCCAGCCCGCCAGCGCCGGCCCGGGCTCTGCCGCGGGAACCGAGGCGCCCCGCAGCGTTTCCCGAAGGACCAATCCGGAGAGGGGGGCTGGCCCGGGGGAGGGGGCCCGGGGGCCGATCGGGCACTGGGACTCGGGCCTGGACCTCGTAGGCCAGTTTCTATGGCAGCCAGGAGGGAGGGGCAGGTTGGAGGGGGACGCGCGGCGCGGGGACACCCATCGCAGACGCCTCGAGGAGGGAGATTTGGCCCTGCCGCAGAGAGGACCCCTCCTAGAGCATGGATGGGAAGCAGCGACATAGTCGAAAGAGGGTTGTCATAGCTCCCATCAACTCACCCCTTGTCCTGAGCCGCTCCAGCCTCTTGGTCAAAGGTGTCCGTGTCCTTGGGAGACTGCGACCCCAGTAATCCTCCCAACAGAACAAGAGTTTCCAGCAGACCACCGTGACAGCTCCTTCGGGTGAGTCTGGCAGGGTTTAGGCTCTGCATAAAGAAGTGCTAATGCCACCCTCTGCCCGGATTCCTCGTGTACATTAGACTTGGTTCCTTTGGTGCCATTTAAACGGCGGGTCCCTAATCTGCTTACTCCCCGTCTATGACCCTGCGGCTGTTGGTAGGTGCCAAATATTTTCTAGTTTACAAACAAGGAAAGCAAGTCACTGAATTGACTGTGGAGCCAGGAATGCGATTCACAGAATCCTAAATAAAGCATAGAGGTTATTTATTGAAGTTCAAGTCCTTCATTTCACAGAGGAAGAAACTGAGGTCGGAGAAGTCAATTAGTGTAGCAAAGGTCACATGGCTTTATGACACACGGTTAATGGCAGAGCCAGGACTAGGCACCCTAAGTCGCAGTTCTGTGAGCATTCTTTCCCTCTCCTCCAGCTTCCAGATCCTGTGTTTATGATTGCCAGGGCAATATTTACAAAAGCAAAAGTGCTGAGGGGAAAAATAACCTAAGTTTAAAATCCTTTTATAGTAGAAATTAGAGAACTCAAAGATTCCGTTTTTGCTACTTGCCAGGCACTGTTATAAATACTTTCACAAAGAGTAACTGATTAAATCCTCACAATAACTTTGCAAGTTAGGTACTCGTATTACCATCTCCATTTCGACAGATGAGGAAACTGAGGCCCAGAAAGGTTATTTGACTAGATTAAGGTCACACAGCTGTCCATTGCTGGTGCTGGGACTCAGACCCTTGCAGTTTGACTCCAGAGTGGGTGCTCTTCCTTACTACCCTCTGTTGCCTCTTTGCGTTATGACTAAAGAGGCCAGGAACAGGAAGGTCAAGAAATAAAACCTTGGACAGCTCCATGGACTGACCATTGGATTGGCAAGAAAACCAAAAGAACCTGGAATAATTTCTTCCTTGGTTTATGAGAGTGGTCATCTTACTGTGTATGATAAAGGTTCTCTATGAGAAAGGTTTGTCTTTAAACAGAGAACCTCTCTTCGAAAGACAAGTGGGTTTTTTTTTTTAAAGTAATCTTTAAAATAGTACATGCCATCAGTTTTTCTTTCTAAAGCAATAAAATGCAGGATAAAACTTTTCATATTTAAAAAACATAATACAGGGCCGGCGCGGTGGTACAACGGTTAAGTTTGCAGATTCCACTTCTCAGTGGCCTGGGGTTTGCCGGTTCGGATCCCAGGTGCAGACATGGCGCAGCTTGGCAAAAGCCATGCTGTGGTAGGCGTCCCACATATAAAGCAGAGGAAGATGGGCATGGATGTTAGCTCAGGGCCAGTCTTCCTCAGCAAAAAGAAAAAATAATAATACAAAATGCTCCTGGAATCCTACAACATGACAATACACTTGATAGGATTTCATAAGGATACTACCTAGAAACCAAGAGCCTCAACCTGACACAGACTCTCTCATAAACCCTCCCATCCTGCCCCGTTCGAGCACCATAGAGCAAAGCTGATGCCAGATTCTAGAGGCTTAAAAGGTTACTGAAGACTTCAGGATATCACAGAAAAGGAAACCTTAAAACTCAGCATCAGAAAACACTTCTCCTGAAGTCCACGGGCCAGAGCCCATTCCAGGAGACCCTCGCACTCCCATTTCTCTTGCAGCCATGCTGCTAGCGCCTGCACTCTTTCAAATCACAACCCCTCCTTCATGCCTTCCCTCCCCTTGGGAGTCCTGGGTTTCCCCCCTCCCTCCTCCGCAGCCATCCAGGACTGACTTGGCATTCAATTCTCTTCACTTGAAAAAAGTGCTTTCTCCTTGAAAGGGACATTCAACAATAGGTGGATTACAATGTAACAGTATATAGAGGTTAAAAATTCTTGTTTTGAATCGTTTGGGGAAATATTTTCAACAAATTAAGTGAAAGCAAAAGTTACAAAGCAAAGTGATACAAATTTGTGATATGTATGACTAGAAGGAAACACACCAAACACTAGAAATGGTTTTCATTACCTGGTGGAATCACAGGTGATTTAAATGATCTTAATACTTTCCAGTATTTTTTGCATTTTCTACAATGGGCGTGTCAGAAAAATATTATTTTCCACAAGAACTGATGACACTGTCAGATCTATAAAGACAGTGTAGGCAGGTTCATGGTTATTGGGGAGCTCATTAAAGTTTAGTCCTCTAAACCTTGCTCCTTTGTGTTGGCAGGAAAGAAGTCAAATACATTCTTAGGAACAACCGCAGGTGATTCTAATGCAGGAGGTACTTGTTCTATGCTGAGAAACATTGGCAGTGGCTAAAAGTTTAAGACTTTTGGGTCATAAAGCCACAGCTTGACTCCTAGCTCTGCTGCATACTAGCTGTATGACACTCTTTGGTTTCAGGCATCTTCTAGCTTCAATTTCCTCATCTGTAATCTAGGTGTTCTGAGAATTAATGAGATAAAGTTTCTGGCAAATAGTAAACTAGGATTTCTTAATCTGGAGTCCATGGGCTGGGGATGGCTGGCAGGAGGATACCCCACTGAAAATGTGTTAAAAGATACTCCTTTCATCACAATCTCTAAGTAGTTGGGGCCCAAAGAAGGCCAGAACCTCCTAGAGTAAGTGGTTGCTGTTATTATCATTGTCAAGTTCTGAGGGATCCTTCCACATTTGGTGCTGTCCTAGGGCATAGAGGGACATGCTACTCTCATTTCCTGGTCATTAAATTACCTGGTAGACTGCTGCCTGTGTGTAAACCTGGGCTATTCATGGGGTTTTCCCACCTGCACTCTCCTTCCTCCTTCCCTCTGGTAGAGATATTTGACAAATCTTGGGAGAGGATGCAGAGCAAAAGTCTTCCAAGATTGCATATTTCTGTAGAGTTGAATCTGCATCTCAAAATGGCATATATCCTGTTCCAGGAAAATTTTTTAATTTACCTTGTTTAGGATTTGTGCAGTACCTGAATCTAAGAATTCATGTCCTTCAACAATCCAGAAAAAATTCTCAGATACTCTTTGAACACGGCTTCTATCCCACGTTTTATCTTTCCTTCAGGAATTCTAATTGGACCTTATGTATGTCAGACCTTTCTATTCTATCTTATGTCCTTTCTCATGTTTTCTGGATTTTTACCTTCTGTTTACCTTCTTTTACATCCTGGGTAGTGTCTTCAGATCTAGCTTCTATCTCACTTATTCTCTCTTGTGCTGTAATTAATCAGCTGTTTAACCTGCACATTAACTTTAGAAACCTTGACAATGCAAATATAATTAACAAATCAAATTGAATGACTTAAAACAATTAGTTATTAAAATTCTTTTTTCTTTAACTTTATAGGAGCCTTTTAAAAACTAATATTTCTTGTGGTAAAGAAACATTTATCTGAGGTTTACCAGTTTCTTCTGCTTCCCTTCTTATTTCTGTTAAATCCAAACAAAATTAAAAGAATTAAAACTAGTGTCCAGCTTGGTGGTGTAGTGGTTAAGTTCGCATGCTCTGCTTTGGTGGCCTAGGGTTCATGGGTTTGGATCCCTATGGACCTACATACCACTTATCAAGCTGTGGTGGTGTCCCACATACAAAATAGAGGAAGATTAGCACAGATGTTAGGTCAGGGCCAACTGTCCTCACCAAAATAAATAAATAAATAAAGTTCTCTTTCGTGTGTGTGTCTGTGTAAAGACAGATATTCATGTAAAGTTAACAGGATTTTTTTTTGGCAGGGAAAGATTTGCCTTGAGCCAAAATCTGTTGCCAATCTTCCTCTTTTTTTTGTACATGAGCCACCACCACAGTGTGGCCACTGACAAGTGGTGTAGGTCCATGCCTGGGAACTGAACCCAGGCTGCCGGAGCAGAGCACTCTGAACTTAACCACTAGGCCACCGGACTGGCTCTTGCCAGGTTTTCTGATCTCCTGTTCCCTCCACCCACAACCCCATCAAGGGCTGATGTGGATTCCAAAAAGAAAAATGGGTATTTAGCCTATGCTTTGTGCAATTCAGTCTTGTCAACTACAAAGAGATCTTACACAGAGGAACTGTATTTTAGTGATCAAGAGTGTAGTCTGTGGATTCAAGCACCCTGGTTTCGAATACTGACTCCACTTTCCACTAACTCTTTCTCATCTCCTCCTTGTCTTAGTTCCCTCCATTTTAGCTAATAATATAATTATCTCATGAGGTCATTGAGATGATTAAATGTAAAGTGATAAGTGATTCATAAATGATGCTATTATGTTACAGCGAGATTTTTATTTCCTAGGCTCTATTTTCATACAAACATCAAGGTGAGCATTGCTTCAGTTGAATAACTGTGTCACATTTGCGGTGTCATGCTAGGTTGTAGAAAAGTTGAGAAGAAAAAATACTGAACGCACACATGGCCTTCCGACTCACCATGTCAACAGGACTAATGAAGTATAGAACAAGGAGTAGTTTTAAGATAACCTGGAAGTTCAGAATACATTTATGATAATGACAGCCTCTGCATTTACAGTTTTAAAACAATACACTTCTAGGCCTCCAACTATACAGGATCTCATTAATTGGTGGTGGTGGTGAGTTTGATAGTTTTAATTCCTGCTGCTTCTCATTTGCATCTTTTATGACAAATTCTGCAAGAGCTATAGCACAACTCAGCACATTACACGTGAAAACATTCGGACTAGGTTTCCCTCTTCTGATGTAACTAACACATACGTGTTAATCTAATGAATCCAAAGCTATTACATTTCTCCAACAAAATCAGGCTAAACTTTGAAGGTCACCCATTTACTTGTAATTTTGCATGATATGATAGTTAAACACTGTTTCCATGTGAACACCTTAATGGCCATCTGATCAGCTGTCTAAACTAACCCATGTTAAATTGAAGATGTTCATTAAAATCCACTTGATTTGCTGGTGGAGGCTGTCTACACTTAGGCCTCAGTCAATACTCTCGGCTTATTCAAAGTGGGTAATTCACCTAGAAGACCTTCATGGACCGTTCTAATCCTGAAGTCTCTAATTCCAAATTGAATGTAGCGGGAGCAGAAGCATTTCCATGTCCATGAAAATATTCCTACTTTCAATAGTGTATGAGGATGGTAGCCTTTTTAAACTAGTAAGACTGTTAAGAGCTTTCTGATTTTGCACATATTAGAACGATTTCTGGGTTTTAAATATACTAACATTAGGGTTCAGTTTAGTTTTCCTTTGAATCTTAGACGGCAGGTGTGGTATAATTAAGAATACTTATCCCTAGTTCCTGGCACAGAGCTCCTAAAACACTTGGAATTTCCTGAGTGATGTTATTCATTAACAAGCCCCTTTTGCCCATGTCTGAGTTTATGCTAATGAGGTGACTCTTGGCACTGGTCACCAGAGGAACCAACCAGATGATTAGAGGACTAGAACTATCAGCCCCACCCCAAGATCTCCAGGGAAGGGGGAAGGGCTGGAAAGTGAGTTCAATAATGGATGGCCAATGATTTAATCAATCAAGTGTAGGCAGCGAAACTTCAGTAAACAAGGTTAAGGGAGATTTCAGTTTGTTGAACACAACCATGTGCCGGAGAGCGGAGCACCAGGAAAGGGCATGGAAGCTCTGCCCACCTCTCCCCCACCACCTCCTTGTCCTATGCATCTCCTCCATTTGGCTGTTCCTGGGTTGTATTCTTTACAATAAAACTATACTCATAAGTGCTTTCCTGAGTTTTGTGAGTCATTCTAGTGCATTATTGAAACCAAGGCGGGGGGCGGGGGTGGTGGTGGTGGTGAGAAGCCCTAATTTTTAGCAGGCTGGGCACAAGTGCAAGTATTCTGGGGACTCCAATTTTGGCTGGTGTCTGAAGTGGGGGCAGTCTTGTGGTACTGATCACCTAACTTGAGAAGTCCATGCTAACTCTGGGTAGTGCCAGAAGTGAATTGTTGGACACCCAGTTGGTGTTGGGGAATTGAAGAACTAATATTAGAACAGGGGAAACAGGAGAGGCTGTCCTATCATTCTCCAGTGCACCTGGGATTCCTGTGATGACCAGTGTCTGGCACTCTACTGCCCAGTTGTCACACTGTAGATGTAGCCAAACACCCCAGTAGGAGTAAACTGGGAGGAACAAAATATATATACTTCAGTACTTTAAGTAAATATACAAAATGGTTTTTAACAGCTGTTTTATATTATATGTAAAATGCTTTGCAAACTGCAAACTGCTAGTTAACATAAGGTTTATCACCATGTAGGTAGCTTTCCTCTCCTTCTGCAATTAAATTAACTGGCATTTGGAGCATATCCATATAGCCTTTATATTTTTTTTTGGAAAAATAAAATGAACTATATCTGCCCTTCAAACCTGTCTTGAAAGGCCTTGCCAAATCTGAAAATTCAAATGATAACTTTAACACTTTGTTGTGCCTTTTTCCCTGATCTCTACCTTGTGGTCAGAGCTCTTGAAAGATTATGTTTAAAAATAAATCTTGTTTCATACCTTGGCTTAAGGGCACAGCATGAGCTATTTTCAGCATTCAGAATTCACTAGATACTAACTAGTAATTTACATACTTGAGACCACTATTTGTCAGGGATTTTTTTTTTTTAACAACTAACTCAGGAACATGGACATCTTAAGGCAAACAAAATTCAATGTGATGTAATTTAATTCTATCAGTATTTTCTGACTTCAAAGAAAAAAAAATATATATATATATATATATATAAGTAAGCTTTGCAGTAGGTACCCAACTGCCAAACACAATAGACTTGGAAATGCTCACACACTTTTTTGATCTTAAAATAAAAACACAACCTCCTATTCCTTTTGTCTCTAAATCTGTGACTTCTCCCGTTGTGGTAAGCCTTTCTCTTCAGTGTATTTCATAAATGTGATACCATTTAACATCAGGATTACCAAAGGGGGATAAGCTGAATTGATCTTTTAAATTTAACACCCTAATAAGCAGAGAAAGTATTTTTAAAATAGGCTCTACTAAAAAATTCCATTGGCTGTTGTGCCCCACCATTTAAGAACTGCAAATAACCACCTCTTCCTCCTTCCTTTCTTTTGAACCGATTTTTGGGGACTGGAGGTGTGTACTGACAATTTTATATTTCAACTCACGTATCAGTCATGTTAATATAGGTAACATAAAATCATCTTAATACAGATGAGAAAACATCTCTGACCACGAATCAACTTCCACACTGGTAATTAAAAAAAAAAAAAAAAAAAAAGAAGAGTCAAGACCACCATAATTTTAAAGTTTACTTTAAAAATGCAAATATCTCCCAATATTTAACAGGTAAAGAATATAGCATATTGGTTTATTTTATGTGGTTGTTATATTTTATTTTCCAAGTAATACTGATTAAAAATATGTACACATCTACTTTTAAGTCCACAGTTTAGCACTCTTATTTGTATGGCTTTAAAAGTTATAGCACAGGATCTTTACATTAAGGATCGGGGAAAAAGATTCATTCAAAACAAAGCCTGATATATTATATACATGTTTTTCTCTGTACTTTACTTTAAATACATTAATTTTTAACTGATGCTCATCTTATTTTCATCTGATGGTAAAATACTAGTGCAACTTTTCATCAAAATAAACTTTACCACAGATACAAATGAATTTTCCCAATTGAAAATGGCCCTTCAGCTGCCATTAAATGAAATTTGTCAACTTAAGTGAAAAAGAATTGGTAGTTGTCATTACTAAGCAAAAATATAAAGTACTATAGCATCACCTACATTGCTCCTTACAACACAAACTTTTAAAGAACCAGAGATGCTTTATAGAAGTTTAGTTGGTTTTCAAAAGGCACATGGGTGTGGATTTTTTTTTTTTTACATTCTAGAAATTTTGCCACCACCACTCTGTTTCTGTTGTATAGATGACATCTGTGACTATTGGGATAGACAACAACGTTGTTCAAACTAAAGAAAGCCAGAAACCAAAATTTAACTGCACAGTAACAATGCACTTTTCTTCATGCAGCCTTGTGTTTCCTATATCAATTTTCTAACATGCATTAGAATACATAACCTTGTATTCTAATGAATTTGTTTGATTTTACAATACATAAAAAATTTGAGGAAGGACATGACCTAGGAAAGAGAGAAGGGAGAACCCTTACCACAATGAAAATAGATACATTCGTACCCAACTACATAAGAAGAATATAATCCATTTAAGTTTCCAGAAATAAAATTCTCAAAATTTCCCATTCACTTACGGGAAAGATCCCTCCTCTGTGGCATTAAGTGGGGGAAATCGGTTTGTTTCAACAGAAACAGTTCAGCACAACAAGAAGAAGTTTAACTTTGGTCCACTTGTCTGTTAGCTTAAGGACAGTCACACTGCCCATCATGAGTTCAAAAACCCAAAACATAAATTTAAAAATATATTCATTTGTTATTTCATTCTAGAACCGGCATAGGTGTTCTGTTCTCGTTCCCTGACCTTTCAGCTTGGGAATCCATTGTTGGTTTGGTCTCTAAACCCTCAGCATCTTCGTGATCTTCTCTGGCAGCCTCAGCAGCATCTACTTGGCTAGGCTCTCTCTCTTCCTGGTTCATGATTTCAGGGGACACTTGATCCAAGTCTGCTTCTAGAAGCTCAGTTTGTACTTCCACTGGCATCTGATTTACCCGTTCAACATGCAGTTCCTCTACATGTACTTCGGTACCTTCTTCAGTCTGAATCCGACCCACTTCTAGATAACTCACCTGGACCTGCTCTGGAAGCTCACTCATATGTGAATCGTGTACTTGGCTGTCCTGGAGCAGATCTGGATGGACCTGTTCCACAGTCACTTGTGCTGAATCCACCTGAACCTGAAGCAATGGTAACACATGCACCTTCCCAACTTGTTCTATAATAGTCATTGATGTCACAGGTTCAGTTTGCACACGTGTTTCTACTGAAAGAACTTCTTCAGTTACTAGACGCTCTGAAATATTATGAGTATCGCTGAGATGCCTCCTTAATTCATTTCCTTGCATAAACCACAAGTCACACAAAGTACAATGGTTGGGTTTATCTCCAGTGTGTATTACCAAGTGATCTTTGAACTGGTCCCAGCTGTTAAACACACTGTTACAGACCTAAAATAACCAAACATATGGTATTAACAACACTTATATTCAAACTAAAGGAAATACGGATGCTTTATTATCTGTAAGGAAAAAGTTGAAGATCTTTCTGAAAATGTCGTGAATATGATACTTGTAATATAATCTGGTCCAAGAGATTTTGTAACTCTTTTATTTGGTCTTTTAGCTGATGTAGCTAACAATTTAAATACATTTTGGGAAACATCGTAATATTGCCTTCATTGTTTAAGATGTCATATGAATTCTAGGAGTATAAAGTAGCAATATTATATTTTCTCCAGAATATCAACATTTAGAACAATTACATTATTTGGGATAAATATACATGAATCATGGAAGAGGAGGCAATTACATTTGGTCCGCCTTCCCCTGCCTCACCCGTGAATTCTAATGATTTCTCCATGGTTAAGAATAACCATAGTTTCAGACTACCCGTTATTTAGGACATTATTTTACTGACAATGGTGTCATCTAGGGTTGGGTTAAAAAAACACTACTCTCATCTCCCTTAAAAAAATCAAGACAATGATGTAATCTTTACCTTCATTTCTTTCCAAAGGGTCAGCTCTATACCTTTGCTCTAGACTCTGTTATCCTTTACTCTAAATGCTTTCAAACACAGACGCCTTTGCTGTGAATACACTCACACATACCTGACATTCATAAAGCTTCTTTCTTCCCTTTTTTGCCCCCACTCCAGTTTGGCACGCAGTCAGGTGACATTTGAGGGTGCTATTTCTAGCAAATCGTTCATGACAATTTGGACATTCAAAAGGTTTTTCACCTATTAGAATAGAAAAAGTTATATTGACAAATTAAGAAAAATAGAAAAAGCAATTAAAGTTTTTTTATTTTTGGTTAATTGTAATAGCACCTTCTTAAAAGGAAGATTGGAATTTATAATTCAGATGTTTCTACCATATCCAAAAGATTTTTCTAGAAGTGGAATTAAGTTTTCAGTGATTATTATAATTGTACCTGTGCTCTGACAAAGAAATAAAATTTGAATCTGAATTCTATCCCATGTTTTTGCAAATCATAAAAAACTGTATGTTTTCCCTTAGATAAAAATCAAGATCAATCTCTATTTTGGGGAAATACATTGCTAACCATTCCGTAAGAATATTTTGAGCACTTACTGTGTGCCAGACCATGTGCTAGGTGATTAAGATAAATAAACTGTCCTTTTTTTTTTAAGATTGGCATCTGAACTAATAACTGTTGACAGTTTTTTTTCTTTTCTGTTTTTTCTCCCCAAATCCCCCCAGTAGATAGTTGCATATTTTTTTAGTTGTGGGTCCTTGTAGTTGTGGCATGTGGGCTGCTCCCTCAGCATGGCCTGATGAGTGGTGCCATGTCCGTGCCCAGAGTCTGAACCAGCAAAACCCTGGGCCGCCGAAGTGGAGCGTGAGAACTTAACCACCTGGCCACAGGGCTGGCCCCAAACTATCCTTGTTTTTAAAACCTTCATATCACAGGCCAGGGTACTTCAGGAAGGTAAAATACTTAAAAATAAACAAATGCAATGCACTGTAGAAGGTCTGTTACAGAAATGAGGACCATGGAAAACGTACTGCAGCAGCACAAAGCAGGAGAGTGGTTAATTCTGCCTGGAATGGAATGAGAGAAGGAAAGGAAAGAAATTTATTCTAGGCAGAGGCACAGAAATATAAAATAGCATGGTGAGTGAGGAGTAAGGAGGAAGCTCAATAATGACTCCCAGATCTATGGTTTAGAATATCAACCAGAATAAAGAACACAGAAGTCTAAGTAGGTTTGCTGTGGGGTGTGCTGGGAAGGATTATAAATTCAGTTTTATGTCTGTTGAGTTTGAGAGCAAAGTGGAAAATTCCAGTAGACAGTTGTATGGACAAATCCGGAGCCAAATAGAGGGTGGACTGACATAGAGACTAGGAGTTACTTTAGGTGGTAATAAAAACCTTTGATGTGGATAAAACTCCCAGTATGTTATGTGATTAACAGAATCAAGGCCAGATCCCAATGAAATGGCAAGTTAAATCAGCAGGTAGATGAGGCAGCAAAGAAAATGGAAATAACAGCCAGAAGTAGAAGGAAAGAACACTGAGGGAAATTAAGGAAGAAATTTCAGGAAGGAGAGGGTAGTAAACAGTGCCAAACTGAACAGAGATGTCACATAGGGTAACAACTCTCGCAAGAACAGTGCAAGTGGTGTGGTGGGATCAGGAGTCAGACTACAGTGGGATGAGGGAGAGTGAGTGAGAGGCAAGACAATGAAAACAGTCAGTGCAGAAATTCTTTCAGGAAGGCTAGGACATAAAGAGGAAAGGTGGGAGAGAGGTACAAGTCATTAACAGATTCAAGCCAGAAAAGAGTCATTATTTATTTATTGAAGGGGAAGAAGCCAGTGGAGGAGGAAAGGAGTAGGAATGATACATGAAGCAGAGTCTTCAAGGAGACATCAAGGTGTGGGATCCAGGGCTGACCATGAAAAAGAAAAGGGAAATATCTTTCTCTGTAATAAAAAAGGAAGCGACAAAGATGGAAGTTTACTGCACAGGTAAGTTAGGGATAAGAAGACAGCTATGTCATCTTCTGGGGTCTTGAGTGCTGCACTGAAGGTCTAGAATAGAAATTATGAAAAGAAAGATATAAATCCGACACCAAAAGGCCTAACTTAAGGTCTAATAGGAATTTTTTCCAGCAGCGCTCAGCAGGGAGTAGGAGTAAATGACTGCAATAATACCAGGATGGAGGGTTTTTTAGAGTAAGGGGGTTAAGAAGCCAAGGGAATGTGCTTAGAGTACAAGAAAAAGTGACTCAAGTTGTATACAATGAGCACAAGACAAGACAGAGAAAATAGGGCAGTAAGCTAGGTGAAATGGGATATGGAAGGACTGGAAGGCTAAATGAGGGAGAGTCCAACAGTTAGAGTAAGGAAAGAAGAGAGAATTCAAAAGACAGGATGATGCTTGTAGGGAATGGGCCCCAGTGAAGATGAGGTACTAGTCGTGACCCTTATAACTAGGCACAACAGACACAGTCAAGTAACTTTGAGCCGTGGTTTCTTTCCCTGACAAAACTCCAGCTTATTTTTTGTGTAAACGAGATGAAAAAACTAATTTGAGAGAGAAGACCTAATCACCTAGAATTAGTGTTGGTACAGAAACTCCTTTTCAACTCCCCAAATGTTGGGAGATATTGCTAAATAAAATTGTTAAGTTTTGGATTTTGGTAGTATATTATTTTTCAATATAAATGAAACCTACAAATACAAATTGGCACAGCCTCTTTAAAGAGCAATTTGACAATATTTTCCAAGATTTAAAATGCACATATTCTTTGATTTGGCAATTCTGCTCTTAAAAATTAAATTACTTGAACATGCACACAAAGATACATACAAGTATGCTTATTGCAGTATAGTTTACAGTATAGCAAAATATTAGCAACAACCTAAATGTGGATCAAGAGGAGTGGTTAAGTAAATTATGGGATACCCATACACTGAAATATGCAGCTACAGTGAAAGAAATAAGTAGATTCATGAATGTTTCATATATTAAAAACAGTTCAAGATAAATTAAATGGTACAACACTGTACTGCATATTCCTGTTTGTTTTCTCAAAAACTCTGTGTGTCTGCCTATGATTACTTGAAAATGCAAAGACTATATCCAGAAGGATAAATAAGAAAATAAAGGCAGTAGCTGCTTCTGGAGAGATCTACTGAAGTAGGAAAGACATTCACTTTTCACTGTATGTTGAGCTTTTGCTATTTAAAAAACTATTAATGAACCCCCCAAAATCCAGAAATAGCACCAGATTAATCATTCTTTAGATGTATAGACAGCACAGTCTCCAAAGTGCTTTTACTGTCTTCTCTTATTTGTCACAACCCTGTAAAGTAGGTATCATTACCCTTATTTACACAGACAAAGAAAGAGACCCAAAGATAAAGTGACTAGTCAAGTTTATCATGCTGGCAAATGTCAGAACTGGAGCTGGAATCTAATTCTGATTTCTGGACCCACATTCTTTCTATGATTCCACACTACTTTTCCAGGAAACTAGGGAACAATTATTTGAAAACATGGTTAAAGGTCACCTTTAGGTTCTCTTTCACACTCGGTATCCCTATCAACATGCCAGATATCTCCCCCGACCCCTAAAGTGCTTACCCTACTATATTTTTCTTTCTAAATTAATAACCTCCAATCATGTAGCCACTCAAATCAGAAAGCTGGGAGCTACCCTTTCACCCCACATCGTACCGATCACCAAATCCTGTTGATTTTGCCTACTTAACGTTACTCACATCTCCAACCCTTTTCCACTATTATTGCCTTTAGTCAATCCCTCATTCTTGTTTAGATTACTCCCTCAGCTTCCTGATTAGACCTAGTAGCTTTCATCCCACTCTAATCTATCCTGCCAGTCATCTCTCTCAAACATAAATCTGATCAGATCTCTTCCTAGATTAAACTTCTTTAAAATAACCCAGAGTCCCCCAAGAGAAATTTGACCTCATTTACAACACTTATGAAAATAATTACAAGATCTTGGCCTCATCTCCCATCATTACTTTCTCTCTCTTGCCCCTGAACCACTGGTAGTTCATCCATGATGCCTAAGTGCATGCCACACGGTCAGCCCTTGATAACTCTTCAGCTGCATCTCTTGGCATTCCTCCACTTGGACCGAATCCCCAAGCCATGATAACCTATTAGCAGTGCTCCACACGAGTTCCTTCCTCTCTTTTCTCTATGCCTGTGTATGTTTCATTTCTTTTGCCTGGAATGCTCATCTTCTGGCTAACTCCTTTTCCTTTGGGAGTTATCATAGGGTAAACCCTCTAGGAAGCAATCCTTGCCCTTTCCATCATAAACAAACAGCCCAGGCATGCATTCCCATAAGACTCTGTGCTTACGTCTATCAGCACTTAGCCTGTCACACTGTGATTGTGCCTGCTTGTCTCCCCCAATATAAGTTTGAGCTCCTTGATGGCAGGGACTCTAAAATTTCTTTATCTCCATGACCAAGAAGATTGGTATTACCATTACTATTTTCCAAATGGAAACAAAATAATTCCAGAGGACAAGCAACAGCCAAATTTTGCTTATCAAGCCAGATTACAGTGTACGCTTTAAGAATATACAAGAAACCAAACCACAAAACTAACAAAAGTATGCAAAATATGCAACTGAGGGGGGTGTATTATGTATATATTGAGGGTAGGAAACAGGAACATATTGTTTCCTTACCTTACACTTAGCTATAAGTAAAAAACAATCCATCCTTATTTTTTTGTGGCTGAGGAAAATTAGCCCTGAGCTAACATCTGAGCTAATCTTCCTCTATTTTTTTGTATGTGGGACACCTCCACAGTGTGGCTGGTAGGTAGAGTATGTCCGTGCTCAGGATCCAAACCCATGAACGTGGGCCACCGAAGTGAAAGGCACAGAACTTTAACAAGTCAGCCATGGGGCTGGCCCAAAAACAATCCATCCTTTGTTAACATAAACATAACTTAAAACTGTTTACTTATGCTCCTCTTGAATTCACTAAGTCTTGATCACATCTTAAACTATCTTGTCACTAATTACTAGTACAATAATTGATTGAGATTAAAAAAGACAATGAAAGTTCAGTTTGCATTATGTGCTCAAATATTCCTCCAATGGTCATCTGGTTCTATAACTTATAACTACTTAAGTTAATTTACTTATGTTATCTCACATCATTTTGACGGGAAAGACAAAGGCACACAACATAATGTACTTTACCTGCCTATTCTGCTGTTTGATCCAAAACACAAAGTGCAGGATTTGGAAAGCACATTTTAAAACTTTCAAAATGGTCTGTGTTGTCCTATTTTCAAACAGGTAAGTCACTAGTTTTGGGTAAAAGAGACAATTGCTTCTACTTTCACAATGCTAGGAAATAAAAGTGACTGATTATCTGTTGGGGTACCAGAAACCACTATCAAAGTGCGCTAGTTATCAAGATAATGCCTATTTACCAATTTACTGTGCTGCTGGTAAATCAATCCTTTGACAAAACTAATCCAGAGTTACCACAAAATGTTCATCAATAGACCATTAAAATAGATGAATATTTGTTTTCTAAGGACCAAAAACTATATCTACAGGCAGTTTCCAAATATACAGGTTTATAATGTATGAAAATCAGAAAGTATTTTCCCAAAAGATTTCATAAACACCTATTAGTTATCCAAACTAGTACTTTAAAGTCTTTTAAATCCATACTGAGCTTTAAGTAAAGTATGAGATTCTCCTGCTATTCATGCAACCACTGAGTATTGATACCAAGTATCTATTCAGTTCCTGAGTATTGATACCAAGCATTCGAAACGTGAGAGATACCCCATTATCTGAATCTATCTGGTTTCTCAATTTCAAGTAGTGTGTAGCAAGTGACTTTGGACAGCAAGAGATCTATGAAAGAAATTCATCCAAAGTTCTCCAAACTCCAGCAGAGAGAAAGATTCTGAACAGTGTGGGATACGTATGTTGTAATCACTGTACTAACAGTCTAAAAAGCCTTAACCACCACACATAATAAGAACATGGGAATAAGTGTCCAGAAGTCTGACACGTAGTATACCATAGCAACTGCTCTCTCCACACCCTTGTTATAGTGGGTTTAGGGTCTTCTCGAGACTCAAGTAATTAGTGGTAGCTTCTGTGTGTGGCACAGGAGACCTAATAAAGACTGCTTGGGAAGTGGAAGCAAGGACAGGGAATCTGTCAGGGAAAAAACAGGCACAGGGGATGGATGCAGATCTAACAGCCAGAGGCTCTAAGGAAGACTCCGTGGGACAGCACCCAGGACAGTAGAAGTATTATCCTTCTCATCACCCTGGCTGTCCACCAGTCCTGACACATTTGCCCTTAGAGAGGCGAGGGGAGATGGACATACACTGCTTACCTAGCTACCAGGTCAAGCAGATGACCAAACACACAAAGGTATAAACATATCAGGGATTATCTGTAAATGTACTCATCTATGTAACTTATTAACAAGAGACAGGAAATGTAAAAATAATTAAGAGTGAAGTTTCACTATAATTAGGATTTCCTAATTTATGATCCTTAGTAAATAATGACAAACTGTGTTTTACTTATTTCTTTTAAAAATATAAAATTTGGCAAGGTGTAGCAGTCACAATGACTTTTAAGTTGATACTGATTTTACCTTTAAAACATCAATATTACAAACTAATATTACAAATGCAGTGTGAACTCAGCTTGTACATTAGAAAATACAGCGGATGGTTTCCATGGTATTAGTTAAAAACAAAAAGGATTCAGATACTCAGACTTGAAGTAAATATGAAAAAATATACTTTTAACATAAAGTATTTACTAATTACCTGTATGTTTTCGAAGATGTTCTTTAAAATGTCCAAAGTGGTCAAATTGTTTCTCACAGTACTGACATATGTGAATTTTTTTCCCAGTTCTTTGCTTCTTACTGACTCCACCTTCTTCAAGGTGGTAACAATTGAGGTGCTGTTTCCATGCGCTCTCCCGAAGATACCTTTTATTGCATATTTCACACTTGAAACTCTCAGTGGAGTGTGATTTCATGTGTTCCTTAAAATGGTAAAACAATTTAAATGAACGGTTACATTTCTCACAATGGAACAAGTCCTTCACATGTGACAGCTGAAGTTCCACAATTTCAATACCTTCTACCTGTTTGCTTGTGGGGTCAGATGCACAGCCATCTTCGTCTTTAATCTGCCCTTTTCTATCACCTTGACGGTACTTGCTGGTAATGTCCGCCAACAGTGCCAGAGCAGAATCATCAGAGGAACCTGTGCTCTGAATGTACTTTATGGACTGCTTGGCAGAAGCCACTTCCTCTAATGTATCGATGCCTTCATCTTCCACTTCAATTGTGCCTTCAGCAATCTCCACCTCAATTTCAACAGGTTCTGATTCTGCAGATGGCAACGACTCGGTGATAACATTTGAAGTTTCTGCAATCTTTCTTTTTTTTGCCTCACTTTTTCCTGTAGTAGTTTCCTCTAGTGGAGCTGAGTTTTCTTTGTTCCTGAAACATATAACGTATGAATTAAAAAATTATAAGATTTATCAAAATTTTAGCAGGCTTTTGGGAAGAAATTGATAAAGTGATAACAGAATTAATATGGAAATGCAGAAAATAAGATTGCAGGACTTATACTACCTGATTTCAAGGCTTACTGCAAAGCTACAGTAAATTAAGAAAATGTGATATTGGTAAGGACAAAGATTAATAGAACAGTATAAAGTCCAGAAATAGACCCACTCTTATATAGTCAATTGATTTTTGAAAAAAGGTTCCAAGGTAATTTAACGGAGAAAAGAATCTTTTTTTTTTTTTTTAAGATTTTATTTTTCTCCTTTTTCCCCGCAAAGCCCCCCAGTACATAGTTGTATATTTTGTTGTGGGTCCTTCTAGTTGTGGCATGTGGGACGCTGCCTCAGCGTGGTCTGATGAGCAGTGCCATGTCCGCGCCCAGGCCCAGGATTCGAACCAACGAAACACTGGGCCGCCTGCAGCGGAGCACGCGAACTTAACCACTCGGCCACGGGGCCAGCCCCAAGAAAAGAATCTTTTAACATTGCTGCTGAAGCAACTGGTATCTATATGGGAACTATAAACCTCAATCCTTACTCTCATGTTGTACACAAAAAATTAATTCAAAATGGGTCACAGACTTAAACATAAGAACTAAAACTATCAAACCTCTAGAAGAAAACAGGAGAAATCTTTATAACATTGTGTTACTGAAAGATTTCTTAAATAGCACATAAAAAGCAGAAATCTTAACAGCAAAAACTGA
Organism: Equus przewalskii; assembly: GCF_037783145.1. Classification (NCBI taxonomy): domain Eukaryota; kingdom Metazoa; phylum Chordata; class Mammalia; order Perissodactyla; family Equidae; genus Equus; species Equus przewalskii. The sequence continues at coordinate 23,229,221 of NC_091850.1, forward strand.
TAAAAATGGATTTTGTCAAAATTAAGAACTTTTTCCCTTCGAAACACATAGTTAACAAAAAGACAAGTCACAGACTGGGAGAAAATATTTGCAAACATATATCTGTCAAAGGTCTTGTATAGAGACTATAAAAAGAATTCTCACAATTCAATAAACTCAGTAAGAGAAGACAACTATTGGGAGACAATTCTCCATGAGCCTCTTGTGTTTTTGCACATCTTGTGAACTGACAGCTTTGTTCTAGACTATCTTTTCAAGGATGTCTGCAGAGGAGCCCGCAGCCTGAGAAGACTGAGAGTATGTCTCCCTCTGGAACAAAGGGCAGCTTTGCTTACTGTCCACTACAATAATGCCCCCCTCTGAGACAAAGGTGGAGCAGGTTTGCTTGCAGTCCATTATAAAAGATTGGGTTTCCTAAGTTGGAGATGCTTCAGCTGTGAAGTAAACCAACCATATGCACAGCATTCACCCAGGCCACTCTATGTCAGCCCTGTGGGACTTCGGGGAGAAAGGTAAACTGGTACAAATATAAAACTCATGTTACACGCTGTGCAGAAAGTAATAGTCTTTTCTTTCTGACCTAAGAGTCCCATATCTTCTATTAGCATCCATGAAACTGTGGCAGGATAACCTGTTGGCTTGCAAGTAGGGTAAAATCTTAGATCCCTCACAGTTCTTGTCAGGTTTTGGCAACAAGGACAGGATACTGAAAAAGATCAGGCTTTCTGGAAGAGGAAGGATGAAGCCTCACAGAGCAATTAATGGGATCTGAGGAAGTCCATTGGAGGTGGCAGCAAACATGTTAACCAAACTGTATGGTGAACTGGGCAATAAATGGCCTTCTACTTAACTGCATACTGCTATGCGTTGAATTGTGTTTCCCAAAAAGACACAGTGCAGTCCTGACCCCCTGATACCTATGAATATGCTTTTATTTGGAAAGAAATCTTGGCAGATATAATCAAGTTAAGATGTTGTCAGTAGGGTGGGCCCTACTCCAATACAACCATGTCCTATTAAGAGGCATATGTGAATACACACACAGAGGAAAAAGTCATATGAAGACGGCAATGTGAAGATGGAGGCAGAGTTTGGAGTTATGCTGCCACAAGCCAAGGAACGCCTGGGGCTACCAGAAGCTAGGAGAGGCAAGCAAGGATCCTCCTCTAGATGCTTTTAAGGAAGCATGGCTCTGCCAACACCTTGATTTAGGACTTCCAGCCTCCAGAACTGTGAGACACTAAATTTCCATTGTATTAAGCCACTCAGTTTGTGATACTTTATTATGGTAGCCCCAGGAAACTAAAACATCTATTAATAAGGAACAACTGGGAATGTAGTTGCAGGATGAGTACTGGGCAATTAAGTTCAAGAACAGCTGCTAGAATGGTGCCCTAGTTGCTGCAAACTTTGGCAGGAGGGGCAGGCATTTTCCCTGCCAATCTGGCAGTCTGTCCCATCTTAACAATGGATACTAAGATTCATGGTGGGTGGAGAGGGCAGAGACAGGTTTCACCACTTTACAGACAAGTTACCGCGACATGCACCTAAATCAAGTTTGATAAGAAAATCTGCAACTGCTACTAACAGCAACCAGTTGAGACATTAGAACTGTGGCTGCTCCATATGGAAATGAGGAGGCAGCATAATGTTTGTTAAGAATGGCAACATCTAGGCCACATCTCAGGGCTCAGTCCCTCCTGCAGTCTGTCATGTCTACCTTAGATCCAGCTGGAAATGACTGTAAAAGGTCTGAGTTTTTTTGTAGTGGGTCCTGGCTGCCATAATGGTGCTTTGGTGCTCTTGGGGAGATTTGTCTGAGACAAACATTGACTAGTAAGTCTTCCTGCCCAACTGGGTTTAAAATGCTGAGTCACTTTGGGAATGAGAAAAGAATCCAAAACAATATGAATTCTTGTAGTCGGACCTGTTGAAGACCCCTCCAACCTTTATGTTAAACCAGTGAAAAGCATTAGAGATGTTATCATGACAATGGGAAAGCAAATGTCGAGGATTAAGGCACAATTAAAAAAAAAAAAAAAAAGCCACCACTGTGCAAGGTAAGTCTAAGTCAGCCAAAAGGCATAAACCTCGTGGCACCAACTAGAAAGCAATGTGAATGAGGCTGTTAAATCAAGAGGTCCCCAGTGAAACAGATGGTGTCAGTGTAAGCCTTGCTGCCTGGTAGAGGGCTTTGGGTGGGGTCAAAACACTGGAGGTTTGTTTAGTTGGGCACACGTAACTCTTGTGCTGTTTGAAACCAAAAGTAAATGTGCCTTGCTCACTGACACAGTCACTTTCTCCCTTCACATCTCTTCCTCTTCTACCTTCCCTTCTCCTCTACCTTGACTTCACCTGCTTGGAGAAAGATAATTAGAGGTAGAGGTGAGGTCTCCCTGTTCCCAAGGGTATACAATGAAGACTATCTACCCGTCCAAGTACACTCAAAGAAACTCAGGAATGGGAAGGATGCAAACTTCCATGACTCCGCTACATTCAGGTGTCCAATTCACCATCCCACTATGGGGAGAGGAGGCACTCGTTCAACTGATGGGGTCTGGGCAAGGTACATAGTAGGAAAGGGAGGCTGTCTTGACTCTGTGGGTGGGGCTGATTCTATGTACTATTACTGCTTTGACATCTGGATGTACAGAAGGAATTGCTATGGGACTTATACTTCCCCATCCCATAAGCAGCAGAGATGAATCATCCCAATTGGGAAGAGCCACAGGTAGAGGAGAGCTACTGAAACAAATCCCCCCGACATTTGCCACCAGTAGCTGGGTCAGGATTTAGCTCGTGTCTCTATCTCATTATGTCTAAAGTTTACGCTATATTGATGATGTCCTGTTGACTGGCAAGCCAAAAGTCTCAGTCTCAAGGGCCGTGACTGCAGTGTTACCACACCTCCACCAGCAGGGGTTGCTGATATACCCCAACAAAATTCAAGTTTCTTGGGACCATGCAGGTGGATTCACAAGGCTCTATTCCTCCAGCAGTAAAAGAAAAACTACTGCTTCTTCACCTCCTCCCTCCTCCCACCAAAAATGAGGCCCAGCATCTTACTGGACCTTTTGGGTACTGGAGACAGCACATGCCTCACTTAGGCATTCTACTTTCTTCTTTACAGCAGGTAATCTGCAAATCAGCATCTTTTAAGTGGGGCTCCAACCAACAGGCTGCATTGGAAGTTGTCCATTAAACTGTGGCATGTTGCCTACCTTTGGAGCCCTACCACCTTAATGACCCCTTTGAGCTACAAGTCTGAGACTGATGCTTTTGCAGATTACAGCTTCTAGCAAAGGGAGGCAGCCTCCGCCCAAAGGTACTCCTTGGGTTTTGGACTTGTCAATTCCCTGACATGGCTACAAGGTATATTCCCTTTGACAAGTAAGGATTAGCTTGATGTTAGGCTCTTGTTGCAACTGACACCTGATCCCTGGAGGCTTTGAGGCTCTCTAGCCTGATGTTACCACTTGGGAATGTGTCAACTAAGACTTCATGATTAGCAAGGTAAGAAGTGCCCAATAAGTCTCACTCGTCAAACAGAAATAGTATAGTCAAGAAAGCAGTTGGCCTCTTGGCTTTACGTGAAAAAGTGGTAGCTCCTCCACTCTGTTGGCCAAAGAAAGCCACTATATCAATGGAGTCTTTGATCACTGATGATTTGGCTAAGCTGAAGGCCGATGGTGTTCACTGGGCTGCTGTAGAGCTCAGTCTTACCACCAACTCTGCAAAACCAAAAGTGGATGTGGTTGCTCTGCTCAGAAGGCAGGACTTAAGGCTGTCTTCGTAACTCTGGACATTTTCCACAATAAACCCTGTTATATTTTTACTGACTCTTGGGCTGTTGCCAATGGCCTAGATGTTTGGAAGACTTGAAAATCCTGGAAGATTAAAGACACCCATCTTTGGAATCACAACTGGAGAAACAAGTAACAGCTGTTGATCAAATTGTCTGGATCATTGATTTAGAGGCCCATGGTAATGAAACCAATGACAGCAACTAGAATCAAGCCTGCACTGCCCAGACTTCCATCATGGACACCCAGATCCAACATTCTGGACGTGGTGACACATTCACTATCACAGACTGAGCAGAAAGTAAAAGACCCTATATTTTTGATGTAGAAGCTGCCAATGCATGCTAGACTTGTAACACCTGCCAAAAGTTGGCCTGTTTATCTCATGGTGAAGGAGGCAACATGGCACAGGGTGTTGTCTCCAACTGTTCCTCGCAGACTACACTGGACCTTTGACTCCATCTCAGGGCTATCAGTGGTACCTCACCACTGAAGACATTTTTTTCAGGTTACACTGTTGCTGTTCCAGTCTGATCAGCTGGTTCTGGTCGCACCACGTGGCCCTTGAGACTAATCTGTGTCATATGTTTAGCTTTCTGGACCACCTGCTGTGCAATAATGGTGTGCCAAAAGCTACAATAATTGGCTGATAGTCAAGGTGCTGATGGACCTTTCAAGCTCCCTACCATCCAGATACTGACATTGTAGAGCGTTCCAACAGCCTCCTCAAACATTGACTCAAAAGATTTCTGACTCTACTTCCCTCACCTCCTCCTTGTCCAAAAATCTGAGTAAGGCAGTTTGGTCATCGAACTCAGCTGTCCCCAGAAAGGGATCATCTCTTCTCAGCTGCTCCCTGGGTAAGGATCAAGACAAAAGGGGTAGGAAGTTATATAAACCTAATTGGAAATTTAGGATTCTGCCATGACCATTCTTAAGACATGATCCTTTTCTTGCCCCCTAATGGCAACCCTGGGACAGCCTGGTTGGTACCTCCTCCAGGTGACAGCTGATTAAAAGTGGGCCTAGCAGATTCAAACTGAAATTTAGTTCAGCTATCTGGATTCTCTTGCTGACTCGACATCATCTTAGATTCTAAGAATAATGACTGCATGGTTGAATAGTCTGCTTGCCAAGAACAGTGACAGTGGCCCTTGTGAGCCATAATGGGTCTCTAAGTTTTATAAAATGCCCTTGTCTCTGACCACTTTGGATGAAAGGTCTCAGTAAGAGGAGGGGATGACTGGAAAAGAGGTGAAGTTATAGCTACTATACTATATACTATAATGGGACACACTGATTCTGTGGAGGTGGAAGGAGAGCAACAACCCTGGCACGTGGTGAGAGAACATCTTAGACTCCAGGAGGTATGGGGGAAAAAGGGACATTAATGATCTTTTTGCCCTTCAAAACCAGCCCTAGCACCTTCCTCGGGTAGGAAAACGCTCTGATGCAGCTCTCCTCAACTGTTACAACAACTTTAAATTGACTGCTGGTTCTGTCATCTCCTGCTAGGTGGCTCTGACCACAATTTGATCATCATCCCCTTAATTCTACCAAAAAGTCTTTTGGAAACAGCAGGGGATGGCCAAGCTTCTGCATGTCCCATGCAAAACACCAGATGTTTGTCCCACTACCATTCCCAAAGGTGAGGCTCAGTTCATGAGCTGGATGATTGCCACTCAGCTGGCACTCAGGTGCTCACGACAAACAGGACAGACTGAACTGCCCGCAGACAGTCCCTCCAAAAACAAAGACTAGGCTCAATCACTCTAACTGAACTGGGAAAGGGGGAGGCCACATTGGAGGCAATGTCAACCTGTGCCACTGACTGATGAAGGTCTCACTTTGCAAACACAAACAATTGTAAACAATAATTTCTCTCCAAAGCACCTACGTGCCCCTGGGACTGTACTTCTTATGTGGAAGCCAGGTACTTCCTTCCCTCCTAAAATATGATGACTTGCACAGTGGGCAGAAGAGACCACCCAGTGTTTAAGGAAATACCACTGGTAGATCAGTTTAGTTCTCAGATGACTGTAGAGATCTCTCCAAAACAAGGCTACACTTGGTTACTTGGGGGAGCATCCTAAAGCAATAACTAATTTGCTATTTATCTGTGTCCTATGCGCAGTTCTCCCCACAATGGGAGTCACCCATACAAAAAGGTGGTACAAAACTTGTACCCAACTTAAGCCGATGTGATCAATGACACCACTTGGGCTCTGGAAGGCACTCATATCAGCCTCAAATCACTGGCCATGGTTATCATGGAAGATAGATTTACCCTTGACTTCCTCCCTGTGGGCCAATGCAGAGACTGTGCAACTGCTACAGCATTTTGCAATACTTAGATTAATGCTTAGGGCTAAGTGGAAAAGTCAGTACAGAAACTAAAGGATAAAGCCACCTGGCTTTCTATGGATTTGTTCACTGGTGGAGTTCCGCACCTTAGGAGAGTGGGTGTGTGGTTAAGCTCAGCACTGTAGGGTGGCCATATCCTGCTGCTTGGAGTTCTGTTGATAGTTGCCTTAATTAAATCCAGTGTGAGAAAAACTGAACAGATTAGGTCCCAGTCCCTATCACTCAGAGTAATCAGAGTGGTCACACAGTGTGGGAACACTCGTGGGAAAACTCACTAGAAGCTAAAATAATATAGAAACAAGGATATTGTTTCTCCATGGAGCTCTCCATGGATTGCTCATGCTTCTGCGTTGCTTGTACACAAAGACACCGATCGTCTTTTGTTCTGGACTATCTCTTCAAGGTTGTTCGTATAGCAAATAGCCTTCAAAGACTGTCTTCCTCCTGACTGGAGGATAGGTTCATTTATTGTCCAGTATAATAAAGATAATGGCCCCTCTGGGGCAAAGGTCAGGCAGGTTTGCTTGTAGCTTATTAAAAAAGATTTGGGTTTCCTAAAGCTCAGCGTTCCTCAACAGTGATGCAAACCACTGTGAGCACAGCACACACCTAGGCCACAGTGTCACCCTTGCGGAACCTGGCATAGGAAGAAAAACTGATATGAACATGAAGCTCATGCTGCTTGTTACGCTGTGAGAGAAATAAAGTCCTTTCTCACAGACTCAGGAGTCTCATATCCTCTGCCAGGATCCCTAAAACCGTGGCAGGCCAACTTATTAGCTTACAAATAGGATAAAATCTCAGACCTTTCACAGTTCTTGACAATAACTCAATTTTAAAAATGGGCAAAAGATCTGGACAGACACTTCACCAAAAAAGATAAACAGACGGCAAAAAAAGCTCATGAAAAAATTTTCAACATTATTAGTCATTATGGAAATGCAATTTAAAACCTTTATATACCTACCAGCATGGCTAAAATGAAAAAGCCTGATCATACCAAGTACTAGCTAGGCTGTGGAGCAGTTGGGACTCTCATATACTGCAGGTTGGAATGTAAAATGGCACACCACCTTGGAAAACAGTTTGGCAGTTTCTTAAAAAAATTAAACACATCTACCATACAACCCAAGTATTCCATTACTAGGTATTTACTGAGAGAAATGAAACCACATGTCCAAAGACCTGTATACAAATATTCACAGCCATTTGATTTGAAATAGCCAAAAACTGGAAACAACCTAAACGTCCATCAACAGATGGTATCCATACAATGGAATACTACTCAGCAATCAAAAGGAATGAAGTAGTAATACCTACCAACACCAATCTCTAAAACACAATGCTAAGTGAAAAAAGTCAAACACAAAATACTACACGTTGTAGGAGTCCATTTATAAGACACTCTAAATAACATAAAACTACGGTGATAAAAATCAGATCAGTGGTTGCCTGAGGCTGGGGATCAGGGTTGAGAGAGTCATGAGAAAACTTAGGGTGATGGGAATGTTCCTGTGTCTTGATTGTGGTAGTGGTTACACCATTGTATACAATTACCAAAATTCAAACTCTACACTAAAATGGGTGAATTGTATTATATGTAAATTACACCTCAATAGGCTGGGGAGGAAAAATCTATAAGGCAATTGTTCTTTCCTAACAAATAACAGGAATCTTCTCACAGTTTTAAATAAACAATGCAATTCCAGCAAAGCAAAATAAATTCCAAGTATTTTTTCAGTGTCAATCAAATACACTATATTCCAAAAGGACCTGCATACTGCAAATGTGAGAAAAGCACCTTATTCACCTTAAGATAGTTATAGAATAATCTTCTCAATACAGTTACCTTAACCAGTCAATTTAAATTTTTATTCATAAATTGTATTATCATAAATAGCCAACATGTAATACTGCTGTCTTGTTTTCAGAGAACTCTTCAGAGTATACTGTCTGTCTGACTGGTTCGAGAAATAATTCAACATGTTACTGTATGTATACTGAAAAGCACTGATGGTTGTAATTACTACAAGGATCCTAGCCTTATCATAATAAATATAAAAGATTCTTAAAAGATTTTATTTTTCCCTTTTCTCCCCAAAGCCCCCTGGTACATAGTTGTATATTTTCAGTTGTGCGCCCTTCTAGTTGTGGCATGTGGGATGCCACCTCAGCATGGCTTGATGAGCAGTGCCATGTCCACACCCAGGATCCGAACCAGCGAAACACTGGGCCGCCAAAGCAGAGCTCGTGAACTTAATCACTTGGCCGGGGGCCAGCCCCTAAAAGATTCTAAATAGGCCTGGGAAAGCAGCTGTGCCCACTTGTTCTCACCTTCATCTCCCAATGACCATACACAAGAACTCAATTAAATGCCTCTCAAATTCAACCTACGCCACTGTCATGGAATATGTTCTACTGTTCCGTTGCCAAGGATTTTCCTCATAGTGAGATACTACCAGCAAAGAACCTCACAGACAGAACATTTTTTCAGAAGGTTCTCATGCAGGATTTAACCACAAATCTGATAATGCCCCATCCATATATATTTCCCTTAGTCTACCTCCATTTTGGAGAAGGTATGACCCAATCAGGTATAAATCCTCAACAAACCTCTATTTTGCTACCCATGTCTCCTCTCTCGGCAGGACAGCACTGATCTGGTTTTAACTGGCATGCACCCATCCATCCATTCACAAATGCCTACTGCACTTCTACGTGCCCGGCACCAGGCATCAAATAATATAAACACACCAAGTTCTTGTCAGAAAAGTTTAATCTTGAACTCTGTCACCAACCTAATTAAAAGCTCATTAGGAGAAATGTATTTATGGATGATTACAGTTCAATTAGTTCTTAGAGTTATTCTAAATTATATCTTTTGACTGAACCACACCAGTAAGTTGGATTAAATCATTCTGTCCCATGTGAAAATGATTTTACCAAATGGTACTTCAGTTTTATGACAATGACCTACATTGAGGATCACAAGAAACAGAGGCAGGAAATAATAATAATAGCAGTTCACATTTACAGTCCTCCGTGCCAGACATAAGCTAAGCACTCTACATACATTCATTCATTTAACCCTCACAAATAATCCTACACACAAGAGTACATTATCCTCATTTGACAGATAAGGAAACTGAGCTGCTGACAGGAGGTTGAGTAACTTCACTAATGCCACACAGTGGTAGAGCTGCGTTATTACCCAGGCAGCCTGACTCCAGAGTTCTTGTTCTTAGTCACTATATTACACTTTATTACATTGCCACTATTCATGATGTAAGATGTTGACATCTTCACTCACTACATCATTTAATGCTTTTTTAAATACCTTCTTTGAGAAATTTTATGTTTTAACTGCATAGGAATGGCTCCTAAGTAATTGATTTGTTCTCATCTTATAACCATGAATAATGTAACTGAGTATTCTTTTTCCTTTTTCTTTGCACTTGGTGCTTCAGAACTCAGAGCAAGATTTAGCCCATCTAGTATGTATATAGAATTAAATGGAATGCATTTTGGCTACCATATTTCTAATTTCACTATCACCCCTACCTGGCCTATTAATTTTATCTTCATCAATTTCCTCACATTTCTAAGTAGTACTATGTTAATCTTTCTAAGCCAAGCCCTTTTCACAGTAAGGCATGGTACAAATAATTAACAATTTGAACCCAAGAAAACAGGTTACAGGGACCCAGAGAACTCCTTAAAAGTTGCCTAGTCCTCCTTATTTCATTATATACAAAAGATGCTATTTTAGTAAATCTTAACAGTTTTTACATAAGGACAAGAAATCAAGTGTGAGGGAAAGAACAATCGATACCCAGAAGAATTTTACAGATCCTTAAATAGTCTTAATATCAAAACATCAGTTCTTTAGGGCATGACACACAAATTCTTGACTAACAGAGTGAACATGACGGAATATAACTATCTGCGCCTCATTAAAGGAATAAGTGATTACCTGACTTCAAGGGCTTTGATAGCTTCTAGCATCTGTAGAAACTCTGCTGCTTTCCATACATCATTAGCTTCTTCTTCTCCTTGTATCATTAATTTTGCTGTATATGTGAACTCAATTAAATGACGAAAGGCCATTTTACTGACACCTGTAAAAAAGATGTGCATTAGCATGTATTAACGTTGATTTAAATCTTATAACATTTAGTAAAGAAAAAGAAGCCCAGTGTTTGGAATTTGATTAGTATTTGTCATTTCTGAAGATTATTTCCTGGCAGAATTCTCATTAAGAGTAAAGTAACATTGTAGCCAAGTTCCAGCAATAACTAGCAAAAATACTTTAAGATCTTCCCTAAAGATTTCTTCAGGCTCTTACAGAGCAGTAAAATCTATCGCTAAAATACATGAGCTGGCTAACCACTACACGTCAGATATGCTATGTCTCCCCCCAGGGTGCTCTGCGTCAGCTCAGTTCCAAAATCTTCAATGGCTTCCCATAGCTTAGCAAATAAAGTTCAGTATCACTCTGCCTTTATTTCAAGGTCCTTCACATTATTTTCCTACTTACCACTTCCAAATTTTAAACTATATTAAACTAATTTTCCCTTCCAAATTTTGAACTATATCAAACCCACGCTACATACTAATCTTCAAATAAACCTTTCATTTTCTAAGATCTTCCTTGCCTTAGATTACTTTGTCTCTGACTGTACAAATCCTACCACCCTTGAAGGCCTAATTCTAATGCCACATCTTTAATCCTTCCCCCAGGCTGAACTGTGTACCTGTTGTGGTAACAATTCACGGACACCTCTTGACTGTAAGTTACTTGACAGAAGTTATTTTGTCTCTGTTCACTCACCTCACAGTACATGACACAATGTTTCCTAAAATCCAGGCACACGAAGTAGGAATAAATCAATAAAGGCTAAAGTCACTTCCAAAAGTAAGTTTCCATGATTCTAACCTTTCAAGTCTTGTGTTTAAATTTTGGCCCAAAACGATACTCTTCTTTCTTTGTGCCCTTCAATGCTGTATATTATTGTTTCAGTCTGTTAACGTAAGGCTACAAAAAACTATTGATGAGAACAAAGAGAAAAATATCTTTTTTTTTTTCTTTTTTGGTGAGGAAAATTGGCCCTAAGCTAACATCTGTGCCAATCTTCCTCTATTTTATGTGGGATGCTGCCACAGTGTGGCTTGACAAGCAGTGCTAGGTCCGCGCCCAGGATCCAAACCTATGAACCCCAGGCCACCAAAGCAGAGCATGCGAACTTAACCACTGTGCCACCAGGCTGGCTGCAAGAAAAATACTTTTAACACAAATTTTTAATGCTAAGAAATGACCAAGTCCAAACTGCACACAATATGCACAACTGCAAATACAAAAATATTTTTATGTTATTCTCACTTTACACACCTGAATGTGGCATTTCAGACACCAGTAAGAATACTGATGGAATATCCACCATCCTCGGTTTGTGGAAAAAAAGATATTCAGCAAGTCAGAACTTTCAAGTTTTAGTCCCAGCTTTCCATGACCTATTTGATTGTGGGCAAATCGGAACCATTGAGCCTCAGTAGACCCATCTTCAAAATGTCTGAAAATAATCTGAATATTGAGAAATACCACAAAATATAACGCGATATGATCAAATTACACGCTACCAAACAAGCAAACTAAAAATAATTGGATGCACTGAAGGCTAATTTTATTTGGGTCCCCTAAATCTTTTTTCTCCTGGTTGTCTTTTGAGCACATTATTCTTTATTATACAAGTAGTCTGAGGGACAGAAAACTAGATTTCGCTGTTTGCTTTTTTTTTTAAGAAGTTTTGACCAAAAGTTTAAAAGTACAAAAGTCCTTTCTAAAAACAATGAGTAAATTTTTCCTGAAGTGGAATGAGATGTTAATTTTTAATCAAACACACCTATATAAAGCTTAGTATATGTATCAGACACAACTCTAAAACATTTTCCAGTTACTTAACTCATTTAATCCTAACAACTCTATGACGTACTATTATAATCCCCATTTTACAGATGAGGAAATTGAGACAGAGATGTTAAATAACTTGTCAAAGTCACACAGTTATTAAATGATAACTGTGTCCAACTCAGGGTCCAACTCAGATGGCCCAACTCCAAAGTCCACGATAAAGACTTTTAAATAAGATGATGGCAGGAAAGAGTTTGAATACTCATGGTCTCTCATTCACGACAGGCCCATACTCTTTTATTTAGAATTCCAAAGTCCCTCAAATCTCTTAAAACCAGAAGTTTTCCCATAAATTTGGCAGCAAAATTTGACGTGAACTGACATGAGACTATTTTAGTCCTCATACTACTCACAGTAAATATTAATATGCTATGCTGCCGAAATATTATTTGGTTACAGGATGTTGCCCTAGACTCCACAGGGAGTATTATCTAATATACATACTGCATTATCTTTAGAAAATTCTAAAAATTCGTAATTTCAAGAAACAGCTGGCCTCCAAGGATTTGAATAAGGAATTGTGCGGACTTAGTTCCCAGACTTGGTTCATCAGAATCACCTGTGGACATAATAAAAGCATGGGTCCCCAATCTCTAGAATCAAAACTAGGACAGGGAACTGTTTTTATAAGCACCTAGGTGCTTCTTATGTGGCCAGTCCAACACTGGTCCTAGGAATAAACCAGTGACCCAACTAATTAGCTTACATGAACCAAATCGATAGCACCTGTCGAGGTAAGGAAAGTGGTGTTAGATGTACAGTTGCAAAAATATTTTATTCTCTATCAGGATTAGTTTGGTAACTTTGAAATCTCAGCCATTTTCACATCAAGCCCTTACTCCTTTCATAATGGAAGCGTGCAGGAGAATACAATTTTTCTAGGCAAGTATCTAAGCAAAATGTTAATAAGAACATTTTATCCTGAGTCATCTTTTTTCTTAGGAAGAAGCAAAAGGGGGCAGCATTCTGGAATTTCTCTAGTCTTAGGAAATTGCCCCAATTGGTGGAAAACTCCTACTCAAAAAGAATGTATGAACGTGTACTTGGATGTTTTGTCCTTGATAGTAGGAGCTAAAATTTTGGACATGATGGTAGAGATGCTATTAGAGAGAAACTATGTGTTTATGGATCTGTGGTTTCAGGAGGAGTAGAGAAGGAATGGATTTAGAAAATTGGAGGTTCAGGTTATAAGACGGCTGTGTGTTCTGAACAAGAGAATGAATGTGCGTTGAAGATTTTATGTGGTGTGAATCCAAGTCACAAAGCTGAGCTAGGATGCAGCTGGCTTTACAAACAATTTTGATTTGAAGCCAAAGGTGAACCTGTGGTTCTAATCAAAGGTAACTTACTTCACCAGGGACCTAGAAAACAGGGAAGAGCTTAGCTTGCATCCAATGACAGCTTATAGTCACAGAGCATATTACAACTTACATTTATTTTAAATACTTGTCATGTGCTTTTACAAAATACTATAAGGCAGTGGTTCTCAAAACTGGCTGGATATTGGAATTGTCCTAGCGCAGTGCTGCCCCAACTTTGCTACACACGGGAGTCATCTGAGGATCTTGTTCTGGTTCAGCAGGCCTAGGGTGGAGCCTGAGAGTCTACATTTCTAACAAGCTCCCAGGTGATGCCCCTGCTTCACTGGTCCTCAGATCACACCTTGAACAACAAGGACCTAGAGAATTTTCAAACACAGATGCTTGGATCCCACCCCCTAAATACTGATTTAATTGATCTGGAGACACAGCCTGGGCACTGGTACTTGTAAAAGCTCCCCTGGTGTTTCTAATGTGCAGCTAAGGATGAGGACCATCGCTACAGGTCATTATTCATATTTTACAGATGGGATTCCAGACTAGCTAAGATGGAGAAAGCCTACTCCACCCTATCTTGTTCACTGATTACAACTAAAAATCCTGCACAGAATACATAAAGCTAATATACAAGGACTCTGAAAAAATAAATAAAAGCAAGCAGACTGGGGAGAGAAGTCAAAAACAGCAGTGAGTTTTCTGGTTTTAATTTTTCCTCCCACATATCCCAGCTTAGACTTGAGGACAGCCCAAATCCCATAACTGTATAGCAGGTGCAGACAGAAAACGCTCCAAGACAAACTCTTTCTGGCTAGAGAACCAGGAAAAGGGATGGAATGGCAGGGGGGGGTGGGGGGGGGAGTGTGAAGGAAAATTGTTTTTATTCCTCTCTCTCAGCCCTGCCTCACGGCTAGCCCCAGTTCTGATGCTGCATAACTAAACTCTAGGAGAAAGTAGTTCTCCCTGACAGAGAACTAGGAAAGAAAGTATGATCTGAAGAGCCTGGAGAGAAAGAATTCTAATTTTTTTTCCCTTTTCTCTCACCTCTGTGTCCATGAAATGGATCACACTGTGGGAAGTATATGACAGCACAAGGAGGCTAAAACCCTAGTTTTCTAGCCAGAGGACCAGGAAAAGGAGCCCCTGGCAGGTAACATGCAAAGGAAATCAGAAGAGGGAGCTGGAGAAAGATCCTCCAAATCTGTGTATGCAGTCTTGAGCTAAGCGTCGAGCTGCACACGTGTGGAACTGACCTGAGGCAGCACAGTGAAGGCTCTAAGAACCGCACTATGGCCCGGACTACCACCCAGGTCAGCACACCTAGGACCTAAACAACACAACAAAGGTTTGGAAAACTAAATTGGAATTGGATCCACAGCCCACATAAGGCAGTCTGAACCTAACCAGGTTGATTGCCTGCTAAACAAAACAAATCAAAATCAAAACAAAAGCATTCTCCAGAGGAAATTAACAGCATGCAGAATGTGATAATGTTCAAAATGTCCATGCCATAATCCAAAATTACTTGACATATTTTACAGATTAAAAAAAGGAAGCCAGGGCCGGCCCAGTGGCGCAGCGGTTAAGTTCACACCTTCCGCTTCTCGGTGGCCCAGGGTTCACCGGTGCAGATCCCTGGTGCGGACATGGTACCGCTTGGCACGCCATGCTATAGTAGGTATCCCACATATAAAGCAGAGAAAGATGGGCATGGATGTTAGATCAGGGCCAGGCTTCCTCAGCAAAAAGAGGAGGACTGGCAGAAGTTAGCTCATGGCTAATCTTCCTCAAAAAAAAACCAAAAAACAAAAAACAAAAAAAGGAAGCCAAGATGCCCAAGGTTACACAACTGACAAACAGTAGAGCCAAGACTACAACTCAGGTTTTCTAATCACATGCCCAGGGTTTTTCTACAGCCAGGTGACCCGGCCAGACAGTACAGGAAACCCAAAGACAATCCCAAAGTTGAGGGCCTAAGACGACATTGAGCCAGATTGATTCTTTAAACGTGAATCTGCCAAACAACAAAAACAGTGTCCTTACATTTTACTTTCTTATCTGTCTATGGTTTAAATACTGCAGGCTTGTGTGTGCTGTACTACAATGTACATGGCATGTTAGAGATACTGAGAGGTACAAGACACAATCCCCAGGTCATTAGTCTCCAGAAGAGAAGACTCTACTTCTCTAGGTAGTTTAGTACTCCTTGCTCCACCGCAATGCATAGCCTAGCCTGGGCCGCTTATTTTTGACTATTTAAGATTCTGCTCAGAAGTCAACTCCTCTTTGAAATCTTTCCTCTCTCTCTAAGGTAGACTAAGCCACTCATACTCCCTCCTCAGTGACACCATTCCACAATAAAAGTCCCTGCAACACTTTTGTTCACTCACTTCTTTACTTGTTGCTTATGCATGATTAAATCTGCAAATTCTCTAAGGGCTGTCTTATTCATCAACTCTTCATTTCCTGGGTCTAGCACAGTATATAATATATAATAGGTATACAGCTTGATAAATAGCACCAATTTATTAAGCTTTGACAACGCACCAAACACTGCCAAGCAATCTGCATATGTTATTTCAATTAAGCACTACAAGCCTATAAACCCACTTTTCAGATGAGGAGGCAAATACACAATTAAGGTAAAGTAACCTGCCTGGGATCACACAGTACCTCAGGTGAATAAATGAATGAAATCTTGCCTTGTAACAGAAACCAATACCATCTAAGCAGCTAGACTCTCACTTTAGTAAGCTTTGTGCATTTCCATTATGTCTGTGCTCTATCACAGATACTCAAAAGATAAACTATCTATGGATGTAGCTAGAATGAGAGATAAACTGAAATGAACCCAAAAAAGGATGTTCTTAACTCTTTATGTTTTCTTTACTCCCCAAGGCACCAAATTTTTCCAAGGGAATAGTGTTTCCAGGCAACCCATTCATAACAGAGAATATATACACAGTTAAAGAGACACAAAACCAAAACTCAAGAACCCTGAAAGGAGCTAAAATTCTCTATTTATGTGGGCAAGCTGACTTATTTTCTACAGTTTTGGATGGGAATGCTGGATATTGTAGTAGCAGAAGACAAAAGCATGGTAACTAATAGCACAAACTAAATCTCCTGCTAGCTGGGCAACCGTGGGCAAGTTACCTTTTGGGGTCTGTTTGTTCCCTGACGTATAGACTGGAAATAATACCACTTACTTTAAACGACTGCTATAAACCTCAGAAAATGTACATAAACTATACAGAGCACAATACCTGGCACTTGGTGGGCGATTATTACAGAAGTCAAGCAAGTACAGAAATCACTTTCTACTTTAAGGCAACATCTACTGGATGACCCCTTCCATCCCAGACCTTCTATAGCCACTAGAACTTCTTCTGAATGCTACTTAAGTCCATCTGTCCTAGCCTTTTCCATATTATGGCAGCCCACTTCACACTGTGCACATCATCTGTACCTCTGCTGGAACAGATGCCTCTACTGTAACCTGCAGCATTCCGGCCAGTCTGAACCCTAAGCCCACTGAACAAAGATGGGAATTCACTTTTAATACATGTTTTCAAGAGACAGTGACCACTGGTTTTAGCAGTGGAAAAGACTCCTTTAAGAGACCAACATCTACCATCTAAAGTAAGAGTTTTTCCTGGCAGATCATTTTACCAAGCACTTTACTAAAAGTAAGAATTCTCAGGTGTCAAAAGAACAATTTATCAAGTCACCTAACAGGAACCACTGATGCCTGTTTCCCATGATATCTTGTTAAATTAATTGTCTAAAACTTTTTCATCAATTACATTTACTAGGTTAAAACAAGCATGTACCTTCTATCTCCACCAAAGGTTCCTGAGTAAACTCCTGAAAGAATTTGTAGAAGAACTTACTGCAAGCAGCCAAAACAGCCTTGTGGGCCTTAAAATGGTGTCCTAGATAAAAAAAGAAAACAAAATCATACATAGTCACAAAAATCAAACACAAAACAACAAATTACAAAATTATATAAAGTAAAATAGATCTTTCTTCATAATATAATTATAAAACTATATAAATTACTGAACTCAAGTCAGAATATTCTTGGCAGCTCTCAACAAATTTTAATCTTAATTAGACAGGAAGTCCGATCTTTACCTCAAAGACATCATTAGGTCTGTTTTATAAAGGCCAGTTTACAAGACTTCAGGAGGTAAAGAGCCTCCTACCACTTAATTAAAGAGTGAAAGGCATATCCTATTCAGTTGAAAATGCTAAATATAAACACAACCCAAAAGGTTACACATCATTTGGAAAGAGAGAAGAAAAAGCCATAGAACAAACAGGAAGCTGGATATATTTGCTACGGGAAACATTTTTAAATGCCTAATATTTAGAAGCTCAATCTACAGCAGCCGTATAAGAAGAACAGCTTGCTTTGAGAGGCCTATTTTTACTAAATCGAAAAGATACCCAAGCTGGGTTTGCCTCCTAAGACTGGTAAAGACCCCATTTGATTTTGAGAGTTCCCAAAGTGGGTACCAGTGCTGCAAAGGAATCTCTCACATTCTCCCTCCCAGACCATCTGAGAAACCAGGAAGAATCAGCACTTCCCAAATGACTCCTGTGAGACACTCCTCAAAGCAGCTTATCAACAGACGGCTGTTAACCAAACATTTAGAGACATCCTCCCCACCCCCACACCATCATCTTGCACTCAAGTGTGCAATGGGAAAACTCAAAAGGCTGCAAGAAGTTAAAATGCGATGCTTATGCTGAAAGCGTGACTGGCCAACCAGCCTCCCACAGCATGGTCTATGTGAGTGAACAGTGACAAGCGCCCTCGGGTCCCAGCGCACACCCTCCTCAGGCTTCTGATGGGGAGTCCACAGAGGGCGGGTAAAAAAGGCAGGTGGAGGCAGGGGAGGTAAGAATCGAAGCCACAAATTCGCTCCTCTGCCCACCACCCTACCCACCGTCGACAATAAGAGTGATGTCAGTAAACCGGTCCTGCTCTCTCTGTTCATTCAATCGGTCCAGGATCATTTTATGATGTTCGGGGAACTCCTGAAGGCATTCCATCGTCTCTTCGGCCTCCATGGCCGTCGGGTTGCTCTACAAAAGAGGAGCATGATAATGTACACCCATGAGCTCGGGCTGAAGAACAAAACCCCGAAAAGAGAAAACAACAAAAACCAAAACCCCAGCAACGTGAACAGAAGGGGGAGGGTGAGGCGAGAGGAGAGGAAGGCGAGGGAAGAAAGAAAGGCGAGCCGGGGGCCGCCGCGCGTTGGGGGCCGGAGCCGCGGCCGCGGGACTCCGAGCCTGACCTAATTGGAGTCGGGAGACGCGAGCTGGAGCGGGGTGGGCACAGCGCCGGAGGCTCCGGGCGCCGGGGCGCGCAAGCCCAGCAGGGGAGGGGACCCGACAGCCGCAGCGGCTCTCTAACGGCCCGCCAAGCCCTCTGCCCGGCCCTGGCTCCCGCCGCCCCGGGACCCGGTCCGGCCCGCGGCCCACAACGACTCCCGGGTCGAGTCGCCTCTCCCTCCCCCGCCCCCCCTCTTCTCCCCCGCCCCAACCGGGCCGGCACTCACTCAGGGAAGGAGGAGCGGCCCGGGCCTGCGCGTCACTTACGTCGACGTCCTGCGTCACCGCGTCAGGCTCCGGCTGACGCAGAGGCCTACCCAGCGCAGACTGGAGGAGCCGGGCCCCGCCTCCCACTAGTGGCGGGGCGGAGCCAACCCAAGGGATTTGGCGCTCAGCGAGGGCGAGGCCGCGCGCCGGGAGGAAATCAGGCTGTGGAGGGACTGGGCCGGTTCAGGGCCTGGCTGTGCTGGGGGCGGGGATCCTAAGTCACCGCTCTTCCACCTTCCTCTCGCCCCGCCTGACTCCAGGTGTGAGCACTTCCGACCCTGCCCTCAGAATAAACTCGCAGCCTGTTCCTGCTCTGCTTTTATTCCGGGGCTCCTCCGGCTCCGCCCCGCCCCGCCCCCTTCCCTCCCTAGCCCTCGGTCGGCCCGCCTTACCTAGCTCGTGATCCTCCCTCTCTCCTCTCCGTCCCTCAAAGCCTTTCCTTCCTTGCTGTCCCCTGCCAGGGCGTAACTCGCCCCACACCTTTCCCTACCCCTAAACTGCGCCTCGCTCTCCATTTCCTCGCGAGTGCCCGGGCGCTCCCTCTGCTCGGGTCCGGCCTGCACACCTGCGCTCGCTCCGAGACCCAGGCGGCCGCGGCGCGGGCTGCGGAGGCCACGGGCGCGAGCACGTTCCGGCCGCCTGGGATCTTCCTCCCGGGTGCCCGCCCTCTCCGTGCTCGGCGAGGGGCACGTGTTCGCCAGGCTCAGGACCTGGATCTGCTCTGATTATTTACACATGATGCTATTACAGTACTACAGCTCTCCACTCCCAGCCTTCGGCGCTTGAGGAGGCCGGTGACCCATAATCAGCCTCACGTGACTGGGTCATTTATTCGTTCATCCGAAAAAATGATTTTTGATGATAAGGCGATGGTCGAGATTAACTTATTCTTTCATCTCCAAAGAAAACGAGTGGGAAGGGAAGGATTCAAATAGCTATATGCAAGGGTGAATGTGATTATTTCAACAGACATTTATTGAGAGCCACCGCTGTGCTAGGTACTGTTTAAGAGACTGGGAAGTCCAGTGGTGATCAAGGCATTTGTCGTTTCTACCTTATGAATCTTAGTCTGATAGAGTAGTTAGACATTTTGAACAGGTAATTGACTGGGTGCTGACTGCGGAGTGTTATGAGATGTGAAGAACAAGGTAATGCGTGGGTTAAGGAAAGCTGGTGACCTATAAAAAGCAATTATGAAGTCTGAGTGTTCTTAGCCAAGGGTACAGCACATGCAGAGGCACCAAGATAATAGCATTCCTGGAACTAAAAGAATGTTTCTGGGACAGACCCACGGGGCCTTGAAAACAGTGTTAAAGATGTTAGATTTTCTTATAATTGCAAAGGGAAGCCTTGAAGGTTGAGCAGGATGTGACATGTAAGATTTACTTCTTATAGACATAGTTCTAGCCCTGGTATGGAGAATGGATTAAATGGGAGAAGATGCAAGGAGTAGACACCAGTTGGGAGACGGTTAGTAATCTAAATGAAACCATGGTGGTAAGTGGGATTAGAGAACCGGATGGACTCTACAGATAGAATCAACATTGACTGGAAATCATGTCATAGGTACTAAATAAATAATGTTGGATGTATTCATGACAAGAGAGAAGAACACTCAAGGATGGCTCCTAGATTTCCAGCCTGAGCTGGTGGATTGTTGGTACTGTTTACCAAAATAGGGAATACAACTGGAGGAACTGGTTGGGGAGAGAGGATGGGGAGGGCAGGGGTAATTTTAAGGAGACAACTAAATGGAAATGATGTTAACAAGGCACTTTATATATGGATCTGTACAGAGCTTAGGGGAGAAAACTAACCTTAGAGCTTTGGGAATTTTTAGCATAAAGTGGATATTGAAACCATGGAAATAGGTGAGATTATTTAAGGACAAACTGCAGGGATGATAGACTAGCAGTTTGTAGGTTGAATTGACTGTTGGTGTTTTAATATTATCATCATCACTATTATTCACACAGTATTTTTTAAGATGAAGAAATCGCACATAGAAATAGGTTTTTTGGAAATTCCAGTATATAAGGGTACTTTTCTGTGCAACAGCAATTGGATTAAGCCAAATGGAGACTGCCGTCTCTATATGAGATTTGAGCTATTCAGTTCAGCACAGCCGCAATCACTCTCAAATGTCTTAGACTCAGCTTGCATCTTTCATTTTTACTTGCTTTGTTCCTAAAGCATTTAAGTTTGGACTCTTGGTCTATAGAGTCAGAATGGAAGAAGGTGTAGGACTTTATCCCTGAGAAGTATCAATGTTTATGGGTTGAGTAGGAAAGGAAGAACCTGCAAGGACAGTATGGCAGCTCGAGAAAGGAGGAAAAAAGAGAAGTATGACATCAAGGAGGTCAGTGTTCCAAAAGAGAGGGTGTGCTCAGCAATGCCAAATGCTGCCAAATGGGCAAGCTAAGCAAAGATTAGGAATTGTCCATTAGATTTAGCATCATAGATGTCTATAGTAGAAGACCTTAGCAAGAACAGTTTTAGTTAAGTTCTGTGGGAGGTGTGTGTGTCGGGGTGAGAAGTCCATATCCAAGTAGGTTTAGGAGTAATTAGGAAAAGAAATTGAGATGACAATGATAGAACGCTCATTAAAAATGAGAGAGGAGAGAAAGGAGTACCTGTAGAGGGTGATGGGTCAAGCCAGTTTTGGTTTTTGTGTTTTAGGATGGGAGAGACTTAAGCTATTTAAATGCTGATGAGGAAGGATCCATCAGAGGAAGAAGATAAAAATACAGCAGGAAAAGGGGTTAATTGTGCAAGAGAAGAAGAGACTGGAGAAAATGAAGTTGAGAGGATAGGTGAATGAATCAGCCTTAGGACAAAGGACATCTCTACTATTATCACTGAAAGAATTAATGGATTAGATGCTCTTAGGAGTATAGATTTACTTTCAAGAAGTTGAGAAAATTCTTATCTAACTGAAAAGTTCTGTTTTCTCCATTAAATAAGGGACGAGGTTATCTACTAAAAGCCAAGATTAGGAGAAGGGTGTATGTGTGTTGGGGAGGAGAAGTTTGAGACTAGAAGATGTATTAGTTATTTAAGGATGTATAAGAAAGTGCCCCAAAATGTAGTGGCTTACAACAATATTATTATTTCACAGTTCCCATGGGTCAGGGTGTGGGACCTGAGTTTTCACCATCTCTCACAAGGTTCCAATCAAGATATCAGCTGAGGCTACTATCATCTCAAGACTTAGCTGGGGAAGGATCTGCTTCCAAGGTCACTTAAGTGGTTGTTGACAGAATTCAGTTCTTCCTGGGCTACTAGACTGAAGACTTCAGTTCTTTGCAAAGCCTTCCTCCATTTGGGGCTCACCATAGTGACTGACAGCTGGATTCCATCAGACAAGAGACAGTAAGCAAGACAGAAGCCAAGTCCTTTTGTAACCTAATCTCAGAAGTGACATTCCATCACTTTTGCTGTATCCTATTTGTTAGAAGCAAGTCGCCAGGTACAGCTCACAGTCAAAGGAAGTAATTACACAATGGCACAAATACTAGGAGGCATGATCATTGGGAGCAATCTTAGAAACTGCCTACCACAGAATGGAATGGAAAAGATTTGAAATAGATCTTGAATGTAGTAATATCACAGTAGCATCAACAGGATCTGGTAGAAGTGGGTAACCAGGAATTTATACGATAGCAGGTCTGCTGGGCATTGTGATTTCCTCCCGAAGCATTCATTAATCAGGTACCTACAAGGATAGGTGATGTAAGGATGAAGTTAGTGTTAAAACACAGTTCTCTGTGGTGCAGATTTTGTGTCAGTTAATTATAACCAGGTTTATAGATGTTCTCTGGAGTTAAAATGGCTTCTTCAAACTTAAGGCGAATTGACAAATAGTTCCAGCTGCCTTAGTGGTGTCCCTTTATATGTGTCAAGGCCACATTGGAAAGGAGATAGAATGGTGGTTAAGAGTTTGGTTTGAAAGATAGCCTGGGTTGAAGTCTTGGTTCAAGTTAATAGCTGGGTGACTTTGGGTAAGTTAACTTCATTAAACTTCCGTCTCTTCACCTTTAAAATACGTTGTCGTGTGGGGCCGGCCCAGTGGCGGCATAGTAGTTAAATTCCCGGGCGCAGACCTGCACACCACTCATCAAGCCATGCTGTGGCCACGTCCCACATACAAAATAGAGTAAGACTGGCACAAATGTTAGCTCAGTGACAATCTTCCTCAAACAAAAAGAGGAGGATTGGCAACAGATGTTAGCTCAAGGCCAATCTTCCTCACCACCACCACCAAAAAATGTAGAAAGCAAATCAGATAATACATGAGAAGCACTCTGATTAATACCTGGTGTGTAGCGAGCTTTCAGTAAATGGTCTTCATTGTCATGCTCCGGTATAAGGTTTATATTCTATCTCCTATCTGCTATAATTTTTGAAAAGATATTTATGGGTCAACAAATGAGGTTTTCTTTGGGACTGCCCAAAGGAACTGAAAATTCAGGATGTCGCCAATGAACCTACAGATACAGCAAGCTGAAAAAAGGATTATGACAAGTCTAGAGTTTTTGGAGGGGGACACTATCTTACATATGCCACAAATAAGACACTGACTAAAATATTAGGGTTATTTCCTCCTTTTCTTCCTTCAGGCAACATCCTAGTTCAGGACTGTAGTGTGTACTTGAGGATGGTTACTTAGTTGCTTCCCAGCTTGTAGATGGTGACCTTTACGCATAGAGTAGTCAAACTCGAATGCTGGCTTGGAAACTCCAAATTAGGGAGGGTACTCAATATTCTTGTAGAGCTGGGGAAGAAGGCAGGACAGTGGCCAGGTAGGAAAAATCACAGAAGATAGCTGGCTAAGCAGGGAATGACACACCAGGACCAGAAGTTCTTCTTTTCAGCGTCATTGTCCCAAATGGCTGCCAAATCTTGAGTGTTCAAGTTCAACTCTGGTCCCATCTTGATATAACAACAATATGAAATATAATAACATCCAGGTGGGGAAATGATTACTTTTCTCCTGGAAGTTGGTGAAACTCTGGAATGTTGTGATTGTCAAAGGGTCCTTAAGATCCAAGGCTGCTGCTTTAATTTTTAAATTTTTATTGCCAACATGGAACTCACTGGACCCTCCTTGGTTTCTCTGTGGATCTTCCTCTTTTCCTTGATCTCTTAAGATTGGAGTGCCCCAGTCTATTACTTTTAATGTCACTCTAATATATTTGGGATTAAATCTATATTAACATTTGTTTTCTATTCATCTTACTGTTCTGTGTTACTTCTCTCTCCTTTCTGGCTTTATTTTGGATTTTTAAAAAATTATTATTCCAGCCTCTATGATGACTTCCAAAGAGGGCTGAAACTAGGATGAGGTGACTTGCCTTGGGTGCCAAATTTAAGAGGGGGTCAAAACTCAGAAATCAAGATAAAAAATTTTTTTGTTTTTGAGGAAGATTAGCCCTGAGCTAACATCTGCTGCCAATCCTCCTCTTTTTGCTGAGAAAGACTGGCCCTGAGCTAACATCCCTGCCCGTTTTCCTCTAGTTTATATGTGGGACACCCACCACAGCATGGCTTGAGAAGCAGTGCCACGTCCGCACCTGGGATCCAAACCAGCAAAGCCCGGGCCGTCGAAGTGGAACGTGCAAACTTAACCACTGCACCACCAGGCTGGCCCCAAGATAAATAGTATTTTTATACAATGTTTTTTAAAAAGTAAAATGAATACAAGACTTCTACTTCCAGGAACACGGAGTAGATGTACTTTTCCCTATTTCTTCCACTAAGCACTAAAACCCTGCACTATAACCCCTGGACATTATATAAAAACCAAACATAAGAAGACTCTGAAAGATAGAGAGAAAAATCAGACTGACCAGGGAGCTCAGAACCTGAGGAACAATACAGTAGTAAGTTCCATGGGTTTTTTTTCACCCCTATATATCTCAGTCTTAAAGCCAAAGAAGCCAGCAAGTCAGAGATGCCAATAAGCACAGGCAACAACAATTTAAAAAAGCCCAACAAAGGCTGTCCTCTATAGTCCAAGGGCCAGTAAAGGGGCAGCCTAGCAAGACACAATACTCTTGGACAAAAGCTGCTCTACAGAGGCAAACACCACAGAAAAAGACATGGCCTCATCCCCATCCATGTCAGCAAAGCTGAGTGAGGAGCCTAAACTTCTGTCCTCTCCAGGCTCTAATAAGCCATCCCAATTCCCCCCCTCTTTCCTGGGATTGTGTCAGAGAAAGCCAAGTAGGAGCCCAGACTTTCACCCACACCCAGCAGCAACAAGATTCCCCTCTATGTCATCCTGGGGAGATGTTAGAGGAAGCTAGTGGAGAGTCAGGACTTTCACCATTATCCAGCAGGAACGAGGCCACCGCCACTGCAGTGTCAGTGCAGACCATGTGGGGAGCCAGAACACCTGTTCCTGCCTGGTAATAACAAGGATCAACTTCCTCCTTGGGTGTCAGTGGAGGCCAGGTGGGGAACCTGGACTTCTACCTCCCTCTAGCAGTAATGAGGTGGTGCTCCCCCTTTCCTCTGCAGTCTCATAAAAAAAAGTTAAAACAAAGTTTAAATAAAATTGAGAGTCTCATAAGGTGAAATATCAAAGTTTCATTAAAAATATCATTCATCCTAAAAAAAAAAAATCACTCATCATACCAAGCAAGAACCAAGAAGATTTAAAACTATTTTCAATCAATGGATGCCAACACCAAGATGACAGAGATATTAGAATTAGTAGACAAACATTATCAGACATAAGAAAAATGCTTCAAGGAGTAATTATGAATACTTGAAACAAATAAAAAAATACAAAGCCTCAGCAAAGTAATAGAAGATATAAACAAGAACCAAATGGAAATTTGAGAACTAAAATACTCAGTAACTGAAATAAAAAGCTCTATGGATGAACTCAACAAAAGAATGGAGGGTACAGAGGAAAGAATTAGTGAACTGGAAAATACAAGAATCAAAATAACCCAATTTAAAAAAACAGAGAGAAAATAGACTGGAAAAAAATGAACAGAGCCTCAGGAATCTGTGAGACTATAAGAAAAGATTTAACATTCATGTCATCAGGACCCAAAAGGAAAAAAGAAGAGTGAGGATGAAAAGTACTTGAACAAATAATGGCTGCAAACTTCCCAAATTTGGTAAGAGACATAAACCTGTGGATTCAAGATGCTGAGCAAACAACAAACAGGATAAGCCAAAAGAAATCAAAATGAAGATACATCATAATTAAACTTATGAAAACTAAAGACAAAGAAAAATAATTGAAAGAAGTCATAAAAAAATCAAAACCTTACCTATAGGGGAAGAACAATTCAAGTAACAGCAAATTTCTCATCAGAAACCATGAAGGTCAGAAAGAAGTGGCACAATATGTTTTATATTTATTCTGCTCCATTCTTTATATCCTTTTGAGATTTCAAATACCTGTATATTAGACTTTCCAGCTGTCTTTTCTCTATATTTTCCATCTCTTGCCTTTCTCCTTGCTTTCTTATGGACATTTTCTTCTGATCATTCTTCTAGTTCATTAATTCTCTCTTCAGTTGAGTCTAATCTTCTGTTAAACTCATTTATTGAATTCTTAATTTGGCTCCCACATATTTTAGTTCATTTTGCCTCTTTGTTATAATTTCTAATTCTCTAGTGAGTTTCTGAATCTTGTCTTTAATATTCTTGTACATATTAAGAGTGCTATTCTGTGTCTCATTATCTGGAGACTCTTCGGTGTTTTGTTTTGGTTTTTTTTTTTTTTTTTTTGCTTCTCTTGGTTTTTCATCATGTTGTTTTATTTCCTTATTTGTTTAATTATTTTTTTATTGACTGCTGGATATTATGTGTGAAAAATTTTAGAAATAATTTGAGGCCTAGGATGATTTTTTTCTCCCTCCATAAAGCGTTTATTTTTTGCCTTGGGCAGGCAGCTAGGCACTTCGGTAATTGAGATAAACTTATACAACTTCAGAAATAGAAATGATTCAAAGATTGACTTCTTTCCCTTTGAGGACCAATTTGCTTCCAGATCTCCTTTTTTCCTGGGGTATAGTTTCTTAATCCATATCCAAGGCCTCCTCTTTGTTAAGATTGTTTGGATTTATTCTTCTTGTTCATTTCTGGGATGTTACCGCCAAAGACTCTTTAAACATTCCATAATTGTCTGAACTGGTAACCAATATTTTGTCCTTACTTGGGCCAGACAGAGTTAAAGGAGAAGCAGTACCCATGCCCAGGCTAGCTTGATAGTGACAGTAATAAATAAGAGTTTCACAAGGCTAGGTGAAAACCACAGAGACATAGTGAGGGCACATAGGCTTAATGTGAGGCTCCCTCTCACCACCAGGAAGTACCCTCTTTTGTGTAAAATTTAGAGCCCAGAGCCTTATTGCTATTGATAAAGATACATTCTCCTGAACTTGTAAGCTCCTATTGTTTTCTCTGAGGACCAGGCAAACAAAGTCCTGCAGTTGATGTCGGTTGAAAAAAATAATGTTATGCTGGGTGTAGACAGAGACATTGGGGATTGGGTTGTTTGAACAGTGTGTTTATAACCTGTGGTAGGGCAGAGATCTAGGGTAGTTTTAGTGCAGACCCTTAATCTGAATAGACTTCCAAACAAATAATTTGTCTTTTCCTGAAATAGAGATGACTCAAAATCTCACCTCATAAAATGACATTTGTTAGAAGGAAAGAGGCAAAGTGACTGTTGTGATACATTTTGAAATTTTATTGAAATAAAATGATGGCAATGGCAGAATGGGACATTGAATTAATGGAAAAATAAAGAGTAGATGGATAATAAAATTCAGCATTTTCCCCCTCAGCACTAAGCACTGCAATTTATTACCTGTTTCTGGCCAAATCGTTGTTGTTGTCATATTGGTTTGTCTGGAAAGACTCATGCAGAGGGCTTAAGAAAGTTTCCAGTGGACACAATACTGAAATGGTCTGTTAATGTGTCTCTTTCTCCCCTAGACTGGAAGTTTCTTGAGGATTGTGACTATGTTTTGTCTGTGGTCTCTCAGAGGTCAACAGCAAGTGGCCACTTTCACTTTTGGCGGTTTCTGGTATACTTAAAAATCGAGAAATCCCAAAACAAGTTTCCAAAAATTGTGGCCTAAATATTCTATTTAACAAATTTCTGCTTTTTCACAAATTAAAGTACAATATAGTTATGCTTTTCAAAAGATAAATGACAGGATTTTTAAAAAAAAGATATTAATTCAGGGGCAAAAATTTAAGGCTGTAGAATTACTGTCTTTCATTCCTGTCACTGTAGCTTTGTATGTGAGGCCTTTCGGGTGTATGAAGCCTTGATTCAGATGGGCCTCCTGCCTCCTCTGGGCTCAGTTCTTACATTGGCCCTGGTCTTATTCATCTTTCTACCGTGAACCTAGCACAGTGGTTGGTTCATAGAGGACATTCAACAAATGTTTGTTGACATTTGTTTTTAAACTAAACTCTTTTAAAGATTTTATTTTATTCCTTTTTCTCCCCAAAGCCCCCCGGTACATAGTTG
The DNA here is from genome assembly GCF_037783145.1 of Equus przewalskii. Classification (NCBI taxonomy): domain Eukaryota; kingdom Metazoa; phylum Chordata; class Mammalia; order Perissodactyla; family Equidae; genus Equus; species Equus przewalskii. The sequence goes on from NC_091850.1 coordinate 23,257,793, forward strand.
TATATTCTTAGTTGTGGGTCCTTCTAGTTGTGGCATGTGGGATGCTGCCTCAGCGTGGCGTGATGAGCAGTTCCATGTCCATGCCCAGGATCCGAACTGGCAAAACCCTGGGCTACCACGGTGGAGCGTGCGAACTTAACCACTCGGCCACGGGGCCGGCCCCTACACTAAGCTCTTTTAAGAACGATTCATTTGACTTCTGAAAATCAAGATACAAGAATATAAGTTTTCTATTCCATTGCTAGGACTCCTAAAATTCAATTCTACACATACTTTTGAGACTTTTCAGTGCTCTTACTAAACTTCTAGTGCATTATTTTCCTTCATGCATTCACTAGCATGATTCACAATTCTTATATTGAAAAATCAAAGCTAAATTCAAGGAATGTATTGTGAGTAGAGGGGGAGAGGAGGAAGCAAACACAGAAAATCTATTCCTCAACTTCTGACTCCATAAACCCATTTTATTAGGGATAAACCCAAGGACTGATTCAATCAGCGAACTCTAGAGCCATCTTAGGGGCATGCTAGAGTAGATGAAAACTCTGGAATGCCCTAGAAACATCCCAGTCATTCCAGGCTCCCCCAAACTGGGAAGTCCAAGTCTGGGAGTTCCTTGGAACTCACTGGGACCCTGGAACTCAGCTTCCATCCTGTTCTTAGTCCACACACTCTAGCTGGGTGATCTCACCCTTGGTCTTGCTTGATATGCAATCCAGACCTATATCTCCAGCTTAGACATTGATGTTCAGCTCCAGGCTGGTGGCTCTGTTGGGATGCCCCTTGGGTACCTCAAAACCACATCTTCTGTACATCAAATTTACTCCTTTTACTGAAATTATATTCTTGGTTATTGATACCTAGATCTACCCCTTAGTAGAACAAGTCATACCTGAGAAGCATTCCTTTTCTCTTTCTCTCCCACTTTTCTCTCTCTCACACACACATACACCTAATCAATATATTACCAATTCCTATTGATTTTAAACTCCTAACAACTCTCAGTGTTTGACTAACAATGTTTCTGGAAAGCTGTTTGGCAATTTTTATGAAGAGGGTTTGACAACTTTGTATCCTTTCACAAATTGTATCGCATTTTATAAATTAAGAGCACAATAAAATCCCCAATTTTTAAACGATATAGATGTGTCAGTATAGGCACAGCAAAAGGTAAACAAAACAATGCAACAAAATGTTAACATTGACTCTTTTTTGACGGTGGAGTGGTAGAATGTTTTCCTTTTCTTCCTTACAAGGTTCAGTATTTTCTACATGTTTTGCAGGCATCTGCTATCAATAAATGTGAGTTCCATGAAGACAGACACATTTTTTCGTTCCCTATGTATTTGAAGTGCCCAGAACAATGCCTACATAGAGTAGGCGTTTAGTAAATATTTGTTGAATGAATGAATCTTTATAACGTAAAAAATAATATGAAGAGGAACAAATGTATTAAAATTGCATTTCTTCCTATTCCTGGATTGTGTCCTATTTTAATATAATCTTCATCTCTTCCTTAGGCCACTTATGGCTAAAATGGTGAGCAGTGGCCATGCCTGCAGAAGTTCTCCCTGGCTCTTGATTTTTTTCTGCCCAACCTTACAAAGGTTTGTCCTCTAATCTTTCCTTTCACCTTCCCCAGCAGACATTGCTAGGCAGACTGGCACAAAATGAGTTTTCATAGAAGTGACGTCAGCACGATGGTGGAATAAGACGTGCCTGGTTTTTGTCTGCCTTCTCAACAACATTAATTCGGCATCAGTCCACAGACAAAAGTGCCTTTGCGGGAGCTGTGGGATCCAGCATCATAAGCCAAGGTCCTGGGGAGAAGTCTTGCCCACATGTGCATCAGGTAATAGGCATACGGACCTCCGTCCTGGCTGTGGACCCTGCAGTGGCCCATGAACCAGCTCCAGCCCCTCTCTGCTGTGGTCTGGGAGCGCCTGGAAAACACTGTATTAGACAATCACCAACGGACAAAAAGAGCCTTTATGGAAGTCCAGGTTTCCAGAAGAGAAGTTCTAGCACACCTTTGGAGCAAAAAAATAGGAGTTTGGGTGTGTCAGAGAAGGTAAAAACAACTTGACTTTACCTGCATCACCCCTCCCCCAAGGCAGCACCGCTTAGCGACGAGAGAGAGATTCACCGTCGATGATTTCTCTATTTCTCTTTTGCGGGAGTGTTGGCGGGCGGAGGTTGTTGTTGGGCGTAGCGTGGGGAGTGAGAGAGCAAGCACCACTTTCCCAGGTGTGCGAGATCCTGACAAAGACGCACCCTTCCGGCTGCGGCAGCAAGAGCGAGTTTTGGCAGATGGCTAGTGAGCATGCGCAGAAAGCTAGCCCAAATCTGCGAGCCAGAGAGAAACCACAAACTTGAGCTTTAGCGCCACCTTTGGGAAAACAAAAGAGAGGCTGTTAGCACTAGGCCAGGTTTGCTGCAGGATGCAGAGACGGCATGCATTCAAGTTTAAGAATTCTGCCACAAGAGGGAGCAAGAAGCACGGAGCAGGTGTACCCACAGACGGTCTGACGTAGCCTCAGGATCTCTACCACAACTGGCAGAAGACATGTCTCTCCCAAGGGCAGTTAGTAAAGCCTGGTGGAGGTAACTGCTATTTCAAATAAGAAGACAGCAATGCGAAGCTTCAAGGAACATGAAAAAGCAAGGAGTAATGTGAAAACATATAAAAATATACAAAGCACTGGTAAAGGTAAGTATATAGTCAAATTCAGCATACTCTAATATTGTAACATGGTGGTGTGTTAACCAAGTAACTCTAGTATAAAGGTTAAAAGACAAGAGTATTAAGAGTAACTATAACTACTATGATTTTTTAGTGAATACAAAGTATGAAAAGAGGTAAATTATGCCATCAAAAACATAAAAGGGGGAAGTAAAAGGGTAGTTTTTGTATGTGATCAAAGTTAAGTTGTTATTGACATAAAATACCATTATATCTGTAAGATGGTTTATGTAAGCCTCATGGTAACCACAAAGCAAAAACCTACATAGATTCACAAAAGACAAAGAGAAGCATACCACTACAGAATCAAAGCATACCACTACAGAAAATCATCAACTCACAAAGGAAGGCAGCAAGAGAGGAAGAAAGGAACAAGGGAACTACAAAACAGCTAGAAAATAGCTAATAATATTGCATTACTAAGTCCTTACCTATCAATAGTTGCTCTATAGGTAAATGGATGAAATTCGCTAATCAAAAGGCATAGAGTGGTTGGATGGATAAAAAAGCAAGAACCAACTATGTGCTGCCTACAATAGACTTACTTCAGTTTTAAGGATACACATAAACTTAAGTGAAGGATGGAAAAAGATATGCCATAGAAGTGGAAATCAAAAGAGAGCAAGGCTAGCTATAATTATATCAGACAAAACTGACTTTAAGCCACAAATGGTAACAGGAGACAAAGGGGGTCATTATATAATCGTAAAGAGGTCAATTCATCAAAGATAGAACAATTGTGTATATATATATATCCCCAACATCAGAGTGCCTAAATATGTTAGTCAAATAATAACAGATCTGAGGGGAGAGACAGACAACTCAGGATAGTAGGGGACTTCAGCACTCTACTTTCAAGAAAGGAGAGATCATCCAGACAGAAAACCAAGAAGGAAACATTAGACTTGAACTATACTTTAGACCAAATGGACCTAACAGACATATACAGTACATTATATCCAACACATTCTTCTCAATCACACATGGGACATTTTCCAGGATACATCATATGATAGGTCACAAAACAAGTCTTAGCAAATTGAAGAAGATTGAAATCATACCAAGTATCTTTCCTGATCACAGTGGTATGAAACTAGAAATCAATAACAGGATGAAAGCTGGAAAGTTAACAAATACGTGGAAATTAAACAGCACACTAGTAAACAACAAGGGGGTCAAAGAAGAAATCAAAAGAGAAATTAAAAAATATCTTGAAACAAACAAAAGTGGAAACGCAACATACTAAAACTTACAGGATGCAGCAAAAGCAGTTCTAAGAGGGAAGTTTATAGTGACAAATGCTTATATTAAGAAAAAAGAAAGGTTTCAAATAAGCAATCTTACTTTACATCTTAAGGAACTAGAAAAAGAAGAACAGATTAAGCCTAAAGTTAGCAAAGAAAGGAAATAACAAAGAACAGAGCAGAAAGTATGAAATAGAAGCCAGAAAAAAATAGTAAAGATCAAAGAAAATGGAAGCTTGTTTTTTGAAAAGGTAAAGAAAATTGACAAACTTTTAGCCAGACTAAGAAAAAAGAGAGAACACTCGAGTAAATAAAATCATCAATGAACGAGGAGACATTACAACTGATATCACAGAAATACAAAGGATTGTAAGAGACTACTATGAATAGTTGTACACCAACAAATTGAATAATCTAGAAGAAATGAATAAATTCCTAGAAACATACAACCTACCAAAACTGAATCATGAAGAAATAGAAAATATGAACAGACCAATAATGAGGAAGTAGATTGAATTAGTACTCAAAAACCTCCCAACAAAGAAAAGCCCAGGCTCGGATGGCTTCACTGGTGGATTCCAGCAAATATTTAAGGATGAAATAACACAAATTCTCCTCAAACTTTTCCAAAAAATTGCAGAGGAGGGAACATTCCTGAACTCATTTTATGAGGTCAGTATTACCCTGATATCAAAGATAGATAAGGACACAACAAGAAAAGAAAACTACAGGCCAATATTCCTGATGAATACATTTTCAAAAATTCTCAACAAAATTCTAGCAAACCAAATTCAACATCACGTTAAAAGGATCATACTCCATGATCAAGTCGGATTTATCCCTAGGATACAAGGGTGGTTCAACACACACAAATCAATAAATGTGACACACTGCATTAATGGAATGAAAGATAAAAATCATTAAATCATCATAATAGATTCAGAAAAAGCATTTGACAAAATACATCTTTTCGTGATAAAAACTCTCAACAAATTGGGTACAGAAGGAACATATCTCAACAGAATAAGGACTATATATGACAAGCCATGCTAACATCATACTCAACAATGAAAGGTTGAAAGCTTTTTCTGTAAGATCGGCAGCAAGACAGGTGCCTACTCTCACCACTCCTATCAGCATAGTACTGTAAGTCCTAGCCACAGCAATTAGGCAAGAAAAAGAAATAAAAGGCATCCAAATAGGAAAGGAAGAAGTAAATTGTCCTTGTTTGCAGAGGATACGATCTTACATATATAAAATCCTAAACACTCCACCAGAAAACTCTTAGAACTAATCTACAAATTCAGTAAAGTTACAGGATACAAAATTAACATATAGAAATCAGTTGCATTTCTATACCCCAACAACAAACTATCTAAGAAAGAAATGAAGAAAACAATCCCATTTACAATAGCATCAAAAACAATAAAATATTGAGGTATAAATTTAATGAAGGAGATGAAAGATCTGTACAATGAAAACTATAAAACATTAATGATAGAAATTGAAAAAGACACAAATAAATGGAAAGATATCCCATGTTCATGGATCAGAAGAATTAATATTGTTAAAATGTCCATACTACCTAAAGCCTTCTATAGATACAATCTCTATCAAAATTCCGATGGCAATTTTCACAGAAATAGAAAAACAATCCTAAAATTTGTATGGAACCACAAAAGACTCCTAAATAGCCAAAGTAATCTTGAGAAAGAAAAACAAAGCTGGTGGCATCATACTTCCTGATTTCAAACTATACTACAAAGATATAGTAATCAAATGTGTATGGTACTGGCATAAAACTAGACCAATGAAACAGAATTGAGAACACAGAAATAAACTTAAGCATATATAGTCAACTAATACTTGATAAGGAAGTGAAGAATACTCAAGGGAGAAAAGATAGTCTTTTCAATAAATAGTATTGGGAAAACTGGATAACTACATTCAGAAAAATGAAATTGGATTCCTATCTTACACTACTCACAAAAATTAACTTGAAATGGATTAAACATAAGATCTGAAACCTTAAAACTCCTAGAAGAAAACATACGGGAAAAACTCCTTGACATTGGTCTTGCCAAAGAGTTTATGGATACGACACCAAAAGCACAAGTAACAAAAGCAAAAATGGATGTGAGACTATATTAAATAAAAAATTCTGCACAGCAAAAGAAACAATCAACAAAATGAAAAGACAACCTACAGAATGTGAGAAAATATTTTCAAATCATATATCCTATGAAGGACTAATATCCAAATATATAAAGAATTCATACAACATAATAGCAAAGACAAAACAAAACAACAATCCAATTAAAAAACGCTCAGAGGAACATTTTGTAGGACATTTTTCTAAAGAAGACGTACAAATGGCCAACAGGTATGTGAAAAGATACTCAGCATCACTAATCATCAGAGAAATGCAAACCAAAACCACAGTGAGATATCATTTCACACATGTTTGAATGGCTATCATCAAAAAGCCAGGAGGCTTCAAGTGTTAGTGAAGATGTGGATGTGCACTCTTGATGGGAATTCAAACTGGTGCAGCCACTGTGAAAAATACTATGAAGTGTCCTCAAAAAATTAATAATAGAACTATCATATTATCTGTCAATCCCACTTGTGGGTATATATCCAAATGAAATGAAATCAAGATCTTGAGATATCTGCACTCCTATATTTATTGCAGTGTTATTCACAATAGCCAAGATATGGAAAAAACGTGTTTGTCAGTGGATGAATGGATAAAGAGGATGTGAGATATATATATATATATATATATATATATATATATATATATATATGTATATATATAGTATATATGTATATGTATACCGTATAGGAATATATATATAGGAAGTATATATATATATATATATATATATATATATATACTATAAAGGAATAGTATATAGCCATGAGAAACAAGGAAATCCTGTCATTTGCAACAACACAGATGGACTTTGAGGGCATTATGCCAAGTGAAACAAGTCAGACAGAGAAAGACAAACAACTGTTTGGTTCAACTTCCATGTGGAATCTAGAAAAGCTGAACTTATGGAAATAGAGTAGAATGGTTGGGGGGGGGGCGGGCTGGGGGCGTTGAGGGAAATGGGGAGCTGTTGGTCAAAGTGTACAAACTTCCAGTGAGAAGATGCATACGTTCTGGGGCTCTAATGTACAGCATGGGGACTATAGTTAACAATACAGATTGCATACTCGAAAGTTGCTAAGAGAGTAAATCTTCAATGTTCTCACTACAAAAAAGAAATGGCAATTATGTCAGGAGAAGTAAGGTAGATGTAACATAGCTAATGCTATGGCGGCAATCGTTTCGCAACATCTAAGTGTATCAAATCAGCACGTTGTACACCTTAAACTTACACAATATTATGTATCAATCGTATCTCAATAAAGGTGAAAAAAACCCAATAAAAACAAGATGAGTTTTCTCTTCCACTTTTTTCGGGGAAAGCAGCACCGCTTTCTAGTGCCTGAATTTAGAATAGCAACGTTTACCAATTCTCTCAGAACCAAGTGTGCATTAGGCCACTGCAAGTTGGAGTTTCTTCCCTGAACGTCAACGTCACACCGCAGCCTGGCATGTTGCTGCCCCCTAGTGGTGAGTCGGCCGGCGCAGGACTAGCTGCTTTTCTCCCAAACTGAGGGGGCCCAGAACTTCCTCCAATCAGGAGGTTATCAAAGGCCCACGTTCGCTGGGCTGTTGAAACCAGCGCTGGTCCATCTCCTCCCCTCCAGCCCCCTGAAATAGTCGAGTCAGGCAAGAGGAATTGTCAGGCCCAGCACTGGGAGGGCGACCTGAGATGTGATCTCTCAAATGAGGTGCAGTATCTGGCGCTTGTCCTCGTCAGCGCCATTCCCCTATGTGCGGGGTTGCAAGCAAAAGCAAGGTGGAAAGAGGACAGAGTGGATGTTCCGGCAGGGACCTAGGGCCAAACTCTGGTTTTTTGGGTTTTTTTTTTTTTTTTGGCAAATGAATTTAGATGACCATCGGGTGATGGGGGAAGTGTCTCTAGGGACAAAAGGTGACATGTCCATCAGAGTTTGGTTTGCCTCTCAATTCTACAAGTCTTTTTGCTCCCTGACCCAAGGTTTCCTTCCCTCTCACTTTTTTTTAAATTGAGGTCATACTGGTTTATAAAATTGTATAAATTTCAGGTGTATATTATCGTATTTCAATTTCTGTATAGACTGCATGGTGTTCACCACCAAGAGGGTATTTTTGTCAGTTACTATACACATGTGCCCCTTTATCCCTTGTGCCCTTTCCCTACCTCCTCCTCCTCTGGTAACCACTAATCTGTTCTCCTTATCTGTGTGTTTATCTTCCACGTGTGAGTGCAATCATATGGTATTTATGTTTCTCAGTCTGACTTATTTCACTTAAGCATAATACCCTCAAGGTCCATCCATGTTGTAGCAAATGGGACAATTTTGTCTTTTTTGTGGCTGAGTAGTTTTCCATTGTGTATATATACCGCATCTTTATCCATTCATCCACTGATGGGCACTTGAGTTGCTTCCGTGTCTTGGCTATTGTGAACAATGATGCGATGAACATAGTGGTGCATAAATCTCTTTGAATTGTTGATTTCATGTTCTTTGGATAAATACCCAGAAGCAGGATAGTTGGATCATATGGTATTTCTATTTTTAATTTCTTGAGAAATCTCCACACTGTTTTCTATAGTGGCTGCACCAGTTTGCATTCCTACCAGTAGGGTATGAGAGTCCCTTTTCTCCACATCCTCTTCAATACTTATTTCTTGTCCTGTGAATTGTAGCCATTCTTATGGGTGTGAGGTGATATCTGATCATAGTTTTGATTTGCATTTTCCTAATAATGAGTGATGTTGAACATCTTTTCATGTTCATGATGGCCATCTGTATATCTTCTTCGGAAAAATGTCTGTTCATATCCTCTGCCCATTTTTTTTGTTGTTGAGTTGTATGAGTTCTTTATATATTTTGGAAATTAATCCCTTGTTGGATTTGTGGTTTGCAAATATTTTCTCTCAGTTGGTGGGTTGTCCTTTCCTTTTGTTGATGGTTTCCTTAGCTGTGCAGAAGCTTTCTAATCTGATATAGTCCCATTTGTTTATTTTTTCTTTTGTTTCCCTTGCCTGACCAGACTTGGCATTCAAAAAGATGCTGCTAAGACCCATGTCAAAGAGTGTACTGCCGACATTTTCTTCTAAGAGTTCTATGGTTTCACATCTTACATTCAAGTCTTTAATACATTTTGAGTTAATTTTTGTGTATGGTGTAAGATGATCTACTTTCATTCTTTTGCATGTGGCTGTCCAGTTTCCCCAACACCGTTTATTGAAGAGAGTTTCCTCTTTCCCTTGTATGTTCTTGGCTCCCTTGTTGAAGATTAGCTGTCTATTGATGTGTGGTTTTATTTCTAGGTTTTCAGCTCTGTTCCATTGATCTGTGTGTCTGTTTTGCTGACAGAACCATGCTGTTTTGATTACTATAGTTTTGTAGCTTTTTATTCTTTTTGTTGCAATTGTAAACGGGATTGTAGTCTTGACTTCACTTTCTGCTAGTTTATTATCAGTGTGTACAAATGCAACTGATTTTTGTATGTTGATTTTGTATCCTGCAACTTTACTGTATTCGCTGATTATTTCTAATAGTTTTCTGGTAGATTCTTCAGAGTTTTCTATATATAGAATTGTCATCCACAAATAGTGAGAGTTTCATTTCTTACTTTCCAATTTGGATAACTTTTATTTCTTTTTCTTCCCTAATCGCTCTGGCTAAAACTTCCAGTTCTACGTTGAATAAGAGTGGTAAGAATGCATATCTTTGTCTTCTTCCTATTCTAAGAGGAATAGCTTTGAGTTTTTCTCCACTGAGTATGATGTGAGTTTGTCACATATGGCCTTTATTATGTTGAGGTACTTTCCTTCTATACCCATTTTTTAAAGAGTTTTTTTTATCATAAATTGATATTGGATCTTGTCAAATGCTTTCTCTGCATCTATTGAGATGATTGTGTGATTTTTATTCTTCATTTTGTTAATGTGGTGCATCACATTGATTGATTTGTGGTTGTTGCACCATCCCTGCGACTCTGGAATAAGTCCCACTTGATCTTGGTGTATGATCCTTTTAATGTATTGTTGTTTTCGATTTGCTAGTATTTTGTTGAGGGTTTTTGCATCTATGTTCATCAGTGATATTGGCTTGTAATTTTCTTTTTTTGTGTTTTCCTTGTCTGATTTTGGTATCAAGGGTGATGTTGGCCTCATAGGATGAATTAGGAAGCCTCCCCTCCTCTTCAAGTTTTTGGAAGAGTTTGGGGAGGATAGGTATTAAGTCTTCTTTGAATATTTTGTAGAGTTCACTAGGGAAGCCATCTGGTCTTGGACTTTTGTTTTGGGGGAGGTTTTTTGATTACTGTTTCAATCTCTTTTCTTGTGATTGGTTTATTCACATTCTCTATTTCTTCTTGATTCAATTTTGGGTGGTGATATGATTCTAAGAATTTGTCCATTTCTTCTAACTTATCCAGTTTGTTGGCATATACTTTTTCATTGTATTCTCTTATAATCCTTTTATTTCTGTGGTGTCTGTTGTAATTTCTCGTTTCATTTCTAATTTTATTTTTGTGAGCCTTCTCTCTTTTTTTCTTGGTGAGTCTAGCTAAGGGTTTGTCAATTTTGTTTATCTTCTCAAAGAATGAGCTCTTAGTTTCATTGATCTTTTCTATTGGTTTTTTAGTCTCTATTTTGTTTATTTCTGCTCTAATTTTTATTATTTCCTTCCTTCTACTGACTTTTGGCGTTGTTTGTTCTTCTTTTACTTGTTCTTTTAGGGATAATGTAAGCTTATTTATTTGAGATTTTTCGTGATTGTTGAAGTAAGCCTTTATTGCTATAAATTTCCCTCTTAGTACCACTTTTTCTGCATCCCATAAGTTTTGGTACATTGTGGTTTAATTTTCACCTGTCTCTAGGCATTTTTTAATTATATTAACCATTTTTATTTTTAATTATTTTGTGTGTGTGTGTGAGGAAGATTGGCCATGAGCTAACATCTGTTGCCAATCCTCCTCTTTTCACCTCAGGAAGATTGTCGCTGAGCTAACATCTGTGCCAATCTTCTTCTATTTTATCTGGGATGCTGCCACATTGTGGCTTGAGGAGTGGTGCTCTGTCTGCACCTGGGACCCAAGCCTGTGAACCTTGGACCACCGAACTGGAGTGTGGGAACTTAACCACTACACCACCAGGCTGGTTCCCTGTCTCTCTCTATTTTTTTATTTCTTCATTGATCCAACAGTTGTTCAGTACCATGTTGCTTAGTCTCCACATATTTGTGACTTTCCTAACTTTTTTCTTGTAGTTGATTTCTAGATACATAGCGTGGTGGTTGGAAAAGATGCTTGATAGGATTTCAATCTTCTTAAATGTATTGAGGCTTGCCTTGTTTCCCAACATATGGTCTGTCTTTGAGAGTGTTCCATGTGCATTTGAGCAAATTGTATATTCTGCTGTTTTTGAATGGAATGTTCTATAAATATCTATTAAGTCCATCTGGTCTAGTGTTTCATTTATGGCCACAGTTTCCTTGTTAGCTTTCTGTCTGGGTGATCTATCCATTGATGTAAGTGGGGTATTGAGGTCCCCTTCTGTTATTGTGTTGCTGTCAGTTTCTCCCTTTATCTGTTAATGGTTGCTTTATATACTTTGGTGCTCCTGTGGTGGGTGAATATATATTCATAAGTGATATGTCCTCTTGGTGGAATGTCCCTTTTATCATTATATACTGCCCCTTTGTGTCTCTCATTGTCTTTTTGATCTTGAAGTCTGCTTTTTCTGATATAAGTATGGCCACAGCTGCTTTCTTTTGCTTGCCATTTGCTTGGAGTTTGACTTCCATCCCTTCACTCTGAGCCTATGTTTGTCTTTAGTGCTGAGATGTGTTTCCTGGAGGCAGCATATTGTTGGGTCTTATTTTTCAATCCATCCAGCCACTCTCTGTCTTTTGACTGGAGAATTCAGTCTATGTATATTTAGAGTGATTATTGATATATAAGGGCTTAATTATTCCATTTTGCCTCTTGCTTTCCAGTTGTTCTATATTTCCATTGTTTCTTTTCCCTTGTATTTCTGACTGCCATTTTAGTTTGGTGGTTTTCTCAGTTTCCTCTGTATTTATTGTTTGTGACTCTGCTCGAATTTTTTGTTTTGTGGTTACCATTAGGTTTGTATGAAAGATCTCATAGATGAGATAGTCCATTTGCTGATATCCTCTTATCTCCATTAGCCTAAGTAGGTTCCATCCCTTTCCTGTTCCCTTCTATGTTTTTGTTGTCACAAATTATTCTTTTTTGTATCGTGAGTTTGTAACCAAATTGAGGTGTTTACAGTTATTTTTGATGCTTTCTTTCCCTTTATGTTTTATGTCATAATTAAGTGTTTGCTAACCTATTCTGATATAGAGCTGCAGTTTTCTGATTTTGTCTGTCTATTTATCTCCTTGCTCAAAGCTTTGTAAACCTTTGCCTTTTTTATTCAGGTAGGAGGGCTCCCTTCATCATTTCTTGTAAGGCAGGTCTAGTGGTGACAAACTCCCTCAGCTTTTGTTTATCTGGTAAAGCTTTTATTTCTCCATCATATCTGAAGGATAATTTTGCTGGATAGAGCATTCTTGGCTGATAGTTTTGGTGTTTCAGTATTTTGAACATATCATTCCACTCTCTCCTAGCCTGTAAGGTTTCTGCTGAGAAATCTGCAGAAAGCCTGATGGGGGTTCCTTTGTAGGTTATTTTCTTCTCTCTTGCTGCCCTTAATATTTTTTCTTTGTCATTGACTTTTGACAGTTTTAATATATGCCTTAAAGAAGGTCTTTTTGCATTGATGTAATTAGGAGTTCTTTTGGCTTCATGTACTTGTATATCCAGTTTCTTCCCAAGGTTTGGGAAGTCCTCAGTTATTATTTCTTTGGATAAGCTCTCTGCTGCTTTCTCCCTCTCATGTCCCTCTGGGATACCTATAATTCTTATGTCACTTTTCATAATTGAGTTGGATATTTCTCTAAGAATTTCTTCATTTTTAAAAAATCTTAGTTCTCTCTCCTATTCCACCTGGATCATTCCTAGGTTTCTATCTTCAAGCTCACTGATTGTGTCCTCCTCTGCTCTGTTTTTTATACTTTCTACCTTATTTTTTATCTCATTAATTGTGTTCTTCATATCCAGAATTTCTGTCTGGATTTTTTTCTTAGAGCTTTAGTCTCTTTGGTGAAGTATTTCTTCTGTTCGTTAATTTTATTTACTTGTTTGTTTATTTGTTATTTATTTGATTGTTTATTAATTTTATTCCTAAGCTCACTGAACTCTCCTTCTGAGTTTTCTGTAACTTGTTGAGTTTCTTTATGACAGCCATTTTGAATTCTCTGTCAGGCAGATTGTAATCTTCTACGACTGCAAGGTTGGTTTCTGGAGAGCTGTCATTCTCCTTTTGTTCTGCCATGTTACTGTAGTTTTTCATGATGTTTGATGAATTGATCCTTTGTGTATGCATTTGTGGTAGTAGCCACCTTTCTTATTTTGGAATGGCTTTGGTTACTTTGATTTTGATCTGCTTCTGGTGGTATTTGAGAACCTGCACTTTCCACCCTCCACTGCCTCTGCTAGAAGCATCATCTGTGCCCTCCTTGTGCCACTTGTGCCTCTGAGGTTGCTGGTGCCTTACTGCTTTCAATGTCACTGCAGTCTCAGGTATTGCCACCAGGGTCACCAGGCTGTGAGCACTTCTGCTTCTTCCAGGGTCACCTGGGTATTGTATTCCCCCACTTACTCTCCATGAGCTCTCCATGGGCTCAGGTGCTGCTGCCCCATGCACTACCTGGGTTGCTGCTCCTGGGTTATCTGGGGCTGTTGGCAGCACTGCTGCTAGGGGCACTGGGTTCACAGGTGTCACTGTTGCTGTTGGGGACCTGGGTTCTTGTATGCAGCCCTTGCTGCTGGTAGAGTCAGTGTCAGGGGTGCTGCCACTGGGGGCTGAGTCTCAGGTTCTGCTGTGATTCTGGAAGCCTCAAGTCACAGCTGCCTCCTAGAGGAGGTGGTACACCTGGGGGAAGAGTAGGGACTAGGCAACAAGTGTTGTTTCTGGCCCTGCAGTCTCTAGTTACTGGTGCCAGCCAGAGTTCTTTTTGGACCTCAGGTCAGGTCACCCCATCCCTGCCAAGGAAATTTATACCTTGGATGTAGTCCCCACTGCTGGAAAGACCAGTGCCACTGTTAGGGGGAGGGGTGGAGCCCAGGTCTCCAGCTTTGCTCTATGCCCTGAAACCTCAGCATGTGTGCACCACCTGCAATCACTGGGAGGGCAGAAGCCAAGCTACAAGTGTGATGTTTGCACTTGTAGCCTGTGGTTGCTGGCAGGCATGCTGGGGTGAGAATCCATGTTTTGGATTGTCACTGCTTGGGGAAGGGAAAGGGGATATTTCCCTAGTTTCAGTGCCTCCCAGAGGTCCAGTCTACCCACTTTCAGATGTATAGATGCATAGGTCACTCAGGCATTCTGGTGTGCTGTGCAGGGAGTCCTTTCTTGGTCACTGGATGTCTGACTGGTTGTAACTTAGAGGGGACAGACAAAGGGAATGACTTACTCCACCATGATGCTGACCTCACTCCTCTTTTCTTTTCTTTTTAAAGAAAATGCAAAGAAAAAAATGCATACACAAAGAAATGTCATAGTTTGTAGTCAGCTGAGTGGTGGACTCCTAAAAGATATGCCTATGTCCTAATCCTTCGAACCTGTGAAGTTGACCTTATTTGGAAAAAGGGTCTTTGTAAATATAATTAAATTAAGGCTCTTTAGATGAGGAGATTGTCTTGGATTATCCAGGTGGGCCCCAAAGCCAATGACAAGTGCCTTTACAGGAGTGAGACAGAGGATTTTTTGACACAGACGGAGGAGGAAGCCATGGAGCATGGAGGCCGAAATTGGAGAGATGTAGCCACTAGCCAAGGAATGCTGACAGCCCCCTAAAGCTGCGAGAGTCAAACAACGGTTTCTCCCCCAGAGCTTTCAAGGGGAATTTAGCCCTGCTGATGCGTTGGTTTCAGACTTCTGGCCTCCAGAACTATGATAACAAATTTCTGTTGTTTTAAGTGACCCAGTTAGTGGTAATTTGTTACAGCAGCCACAGGGAAGTAACACAGTGCCATACACTGCCAGCCAGCAGTTAAAGTGTTGAAGGTTCAATTCTGAATGCACCACATAATGGATGCTGCAGGGCCTGCTCAAGTTTATGATTTAGTGGATCTGTTAAACCTGAGTATGATAGGAATTTCCAGTTGCATGGTCTCTTGGTGTCTAATATTGAATATATTGAGTCATATGGCCTAAGTGGCATGTTAGTTTTTTCTGCAGCCTTGTCCTGCTTTGGACAAGAGTCCTCTCTTCCCCTGGGCCCCATTCAACATTCAGAGCCACTGACTAGATGGGTTGGATCACTATCGTTCAGAATGATGGATGTTGTCTTCAAAATGGAGAGAGGCCTCAAGTAATATGCCTGTTTGTGGTATGGAGTTCAAGGGAAAAGAATTTCCCCTTTAGTTGGCATGCCCCAGGCTGCTGGAACCCTAAAAACTTTATCAAATTGGCATACCTTAAATTTCTGGAGAATTTACTGGAATCCAGCCCAGTAGCTGTTTTGTAGATCATGTTTTCCTATAAATATGTCTATTTTATTTAAATTTTCAAATTTATTGACATAAAGTTGTTTATACCAGCATATGCTTATGTCTTTACTGTCTCTAGAATCTATAGTGAAGTTCTCTTTTTTATTCCTGACCTTATGATATCATTAATTTGTTCCTCATTATTTCTATTTCTTAATCAGCCTCATTAGGGATTATCTATTTTAGTCTTGTTGGTCATTTCTAATGTCTGTTTAATTTCTACACCATTAATATTTATTCTTAGAATTATTTATCTCCTTATACATCCTATGGACTTAATTTCCATGATGTTTCTAATCTCTGGAAATAAATGCTTAGTTATTTGATATTACAGGTATTGTTTTTCCTAATATATTAATTCAAATATAGGTATTTATTTCTAAGCATGATCTTAAATGAATCCCTCAAGCTATATGTTGAATATTCACCAAAATTCAGTTGAAATATTTTATAATTTCCCTTGTGATTTTTCTTTGACTCATAGGTATTGAGATGTATATATGCTGTTTTATTTCCAAATATTGGTAAATTACTGCATAATTTTTTGTTAATGATTTCTAACTTAATTTTAATGTGACATCTGTTGAAAGAATTTCTGGGGCATATTGGAATTTAGCATATCATGGAGGTAGATTTTCAAATTAATGGGAAAATATTAATTATTCAGTAAATATTGTGGAATGTCCAACTAGCTACTGATAGGGATAAATAATAGTGGATCCCTTCCTCTTTCTTTATTCCAAAACAACCTTCAGGTGAATAAAGTATTCAATGTGTATACAAATAAAAGATTTAAATGAAAATATTTAATGTGTATATGGACAAGAGATTTAAAGATTTAAATGGAAGAATAAACACATTAAAAGTAATTAGAATGATGTTTTTGAAAACTAGTTTGTAAAAGTAACCCTCCCACATTTTTTTTTTTACTATTTACTGTTTGCTGCAGATGCAGAGTTCTTAGCAAATTATCATCCTTTGTCCTTGTGAAAACATGCTCCTATTTTATTTCATTTTGTTCTATTATATTCAATTCTCTTGTTCCCAATCATCACTTCTACTCCTGTCCCACTCCAATTTTTCAGTGTTTTAAAAAAATTACCTATACATCTATGTAAATTTTTAGAATTTTGGTGTGTGAATGTGTTTTGGATGTATATAAATGGGACTCAGGTACATATCTCTCTGTTTTCATTATTCACTCATCATTATGATTTTAAGATCAATATTCCTATCCATACAGCTTATTTGTTTCATCTAACTGCTGTAATATATTTTATGGTAAGAGTACACCACATTTTATATAGACACTTACCTAGTAGTGAATATCATGATTACTTCAAACTCCTCTATATGACAAACAAAAGCCCTGATGAATGTCATCAGATACTCTATGGACCTGGAGGGGATGTCTTCTGTGATATAGTTCAGCAGTGTGGTTTATAGGGACAAAAGACAAAAGCACACACAGCTTCCACAAATATTGCCATATTGCTTTTCAGAATTAACTCCAATCCCAGTCCTGATGAGAGGTCTGTTCTCAAATTCTTACCAACTCTTTGAATTTTCCACTTTTCTAATGTTTGCTCTTTTGACAGTTTCATAGCTTTCATTAACAAGCCTCTCTTTGTACACTTTTTAGCCAATTTGTTTTATTATATTATTATTTTCTAAATTGCTTATTCCTAACTTTCAACATTTTTCTTTGGTTTTCCTGCTTTATCATTTTGATTCGCAGAGCTTATATGTTCTATATCTTTATTCGTTACCTGTGAATTTTAGACTTTCAAATTATCTTCTCCCAGTTGTCATCTATCAGTTTTACCCATGCGTCCTTCAAGTATAAAAATCCTTCTTGCCGGCTGGCCCGTGGCCAAGTGGTTAAGTTCGCGCTCTCCACTTCGGCGGCCTGGGGTTTCACTGGTTCAGATCCTAGGCGCGGACATGGCACCGCTCATTAGACCACATTGAGGTGGCGTCCCACATACCACAACTGGAAGAACCCACAACTAAAATATACAACTATGTACTTGAGGGATTTGGGGACAAAAAGCAGAAAAAATAAAGAAAGAAAAAAAGAAGATTGGCAACAGTTGTTAGCTCAGGTGCCAATCTTTTAAAAAGAAAAATCCTTCTCCTTTCTATGTACTATCCTCCTCATCCCATTTTTGATAGTGTATTGTGTCATTATGTCCAGGACATACAAGAATTACATACTACTTTTGGCAACGGTTGTCCCATTGTTAAGTTTTAGTTCTATGTGATGCTTAAATGGAAGCTTATACTGAAGCATGGTTCTTACCTTGAACCTTCTCTAATAATTTGTTTGTTGCCTATCCCCTGAGTTCTTCCACTCACAAAACTATCTGTAGCTTTAAACTTGAAGGTCATTATAAAGCCATAATTTTGTTTGCTAAAAAAATGTGTATCTTGGCTCTGTCTACTGAAAAGGACTAGATGCAATTATCAACAAAATCATATACCACATCGATGAAAAAACTGTAATTTGCACATACCAGTTCCCAGCAAAAGGAACTAAGTTTTCGTGGAGAAAAGGCTGATTGCAGGTCTAGGGCAAGAAAAGTAAAAGCTGTACCTAGGATAGTTTATTGTACCAGAAAGCAAAGGAGCTGTAAAAAATTATTAGGCTCATGCCAAAAAAGAAAAAAGAGTGAGATTGAAGGGTTGTCATTGGCCGAAGATAAATTTTAGAGTCAAATAAAACAATAGGTACAATTAATTTAAACATTGTCTTCCGTCAGGTTATAGAGAATGCAGGGACTTAGGCATCAAATGTTTATTGAAGAGTAATACCTATGAAAGGAAAAAAGAGAAACCAGCATCTGAGAAGGAAAGCTGTCAGAATGCTATGCAGATCTGACAAGGTTCTTCCAGGCCAAGGGATAGACTAATTCTAATATGAATGTGCTGTGATTACTATGCATCAGGTTTCTCTCTAAACTTCAGAGCCTTAGATAATCCAAAGGGAATGTTTGTCAACATTTACACCCAAGTATGAGAGCCCAGATGCCTCTTCATTCCTGCCCTGCTATTATTGTCAGATATTTTGCTATTGCACCTTGTTAGTGATTGTTAGTGATTGGTGCTGAGCATCTGCTGATGGACCCTGTACAGAGTTCATTGACCTCCCCCCCTTCCAGGGACACTGGGGTCTGGGGCCTACGTGAAAGAATGTGTCTGGGCTCAGAGCTGGAGATGGCCACTTCAACCCTGACCCCAAAGCACAAGTTAATAAGAAAATATCCTGTGTCATGCTCCTTGTGTGGGCTGGGCACCCCAACGGGCACCTGACTGGACTATAAAAACATCCCATCCATGAGAACAAGAAGAAATAACTCAGATTATCCAAATGTCTGAAACCCTGAGTTAGAAACCTTAGGATAAAAGGGAGTCACAAGCATAGAACATTTGGAAGTCTCACTGAGGAAAGGACTCTTTGCCTCAAACCCGGACAATTGGCACTCCTGGCTGCCCTACAAACTACTGGGACTTCCCCGGCTGATTGTGGTGTGGATGTAGAAGGTACGGATTTGTTGTTCTTTGTCTCCCCGATCCTCGTTCTGTTTCCCTTTATCAATAAACTCTGATTGCTTAAACAACAAGTAGCCTTGTTGACACCTGTCATTCCTTGCCCTTTGCGGCTGCGCACAACAGACCCCATTGCTGGTTCTCACTGTAGTGACTTCTTTCTGGTGCACCCACAACACAGGCTAGCAGTGCCTCCCCTCTCCCTTGGATTTCAGCTGCGACTGGGTTCAGACGATCCTGAGTTGGCCTCACTCTTCTAACTACCCAGGCAGAGCTCTTTTATTCTAAGCATCTTTGTACCAATCCTCAACTCACCTGTGAGTGTCCCAAGTTCTCTCATACACTTTTGAACTAGCTAGAGCTTTCAGTCATCTGCCATCTTTACTGCTATTCTGTTGTTAATTTTTCTGTTTTGTTATTTTTCATTTATTATTTCTACTATGGTCTTCTTTCCCCCTATAGTTGAGTAAACAATATAAATCTGGCTTTGAAGGGAGATAGCATGTTTAGAACGTTTCTTCCTGGTCATCAAGTCAGCTATGACAATGCTCATGGAGTTGGCTGTATTCTGAATGGTCCTTTGACTGTGTCTCTGCTCTCTCATGAGGAGGTAAGGTCTGAAATCTATAGCCAGTTCTTCATCTCTGTGTGTGTGGCTTCCATCACAGGACCTTAGAACATGGAAGGATATCAAAATGTGCTTCCTAAGTATTGGGAATGACCAGACTTTATCACAGAGAGATAAATATCTAGTCGAGGAAACCTATAATGTATCCACTGATGCTTTTGTCAACAGGTTGTTTGACACAGAAGAAGAAGGATATATTACAATGCAATATCATCACGGATATGGTATGCTACAGAAAAAATAATCCATTTAGTGGAAGAACCCCACCCCTCAAAAGGCAATATTTAACGTTTGTTCTCATTAAGATTATAATTCTATCCATGATAACGTTGATAATAATGATAATCATAATAATAACTGAGAAAATTAATTTCTACCAGGTAATCCTAAACGTTCAGTTTTTTTCTCGGCAGCCCGGGGTTCGCTGGTTCTGATCCCACATGTGGACATGGCACCACTTGGCAAAAGCCATGCTGTGGTAGGCATCCCACATATAAAGCAGAGGAAGATGGGCATGGATGTTAGCTCAGGGCCGGTCTTCCTCAGCAAAAAGAGGAGGATTGGCAGTAGTTAGCTCAGGGCTAATCTTCCTCAAAAAAAAAAAGAGTATGTGTTTTGCAAATTTAGTTATGTCTTTTTCTTACTGTATTACTGTACCAAACACAGTCCCACTTACAGTATATGAAATGTGTATGACTCTACAATGAGATTATCCATAAAGTCAATGCACAATATCTTATGAATTTGGTAGTGAAAGATGCATGCCATTTCTTTAATGTTTGTGTTTTTATATTTAGGAACTTGACCTTCATTTAATAAACTTTTTTGAAACAAAGAAATTTATGCAATATGTATGGTATTTTGCTTTCAACAAAACTGTGTAACTAAATTTTACTTATTTGGGATTCAGGTTAAGTTCCCTTGCTGATGTTGGCTGGGAGCTGCCCTGAGTTCCTTGTCAAGTGGGCCTCTGCAGAGGGTTGCTGGCCACAAGGCGTCCTGCTTCAGCAAAGCAAGACTGAGAGAAGAGCAAGAGAGGGAGTGCCAGCAAGACACAGTCATGGTGTTTAAAACCTCCTCCTGAAAGTGACACATCATGACATTTGGTGTCCTAAGTGGCATCTTCCTATTACTCTGTGAGCTCTACTGCATGTGCCCTGCTGTTTAATGATTTGTTTCAAATAATTGGGCTGGAGGATGGTAAGGACATACTTCTCCTCCTTAGTTACCCTTAGG
Source organism: Equus przewalskii (assembly GCF_037783145.1). Taxonomy (NCBI): domain Eukaryota; kingdom Metazoa; phylum Chordata; class Mammalia; order Perissodactyla; family Equidae; genus Equus; species Equus przewalskii. The sequence goes on from NC_091850.1 coordinate 23,278,927, forward strand.
TCGTACTAGCGTGGACTTAGAGAAAATCTTCCCTTCTTATGTTGGGCAGTGGGCACAGTGAGGTGTTTCCAGAAGGCTAATGGTAAAGGAACTCTATTTCTTGGTCTCAAGCTAAGTCAATCTTTAAATCTGGGCAAATCTTGGAGTGTGAGGCAGGAATCAGGTTGAGCATGAAGTCTTTCTCTTGGATAATTTCCCTGCTTGGTCTAGCTAAGGAGCCACACTTGTTCTTTACTTTTAGGCTCCTCTCAACCCTCTACCTTTAACACCTCCACCAGTCCCAGCCCCTAACTACGTCAGATTCTGGATGCCCCAATCTCTGGGCTACTTCAGCGCCCAGCAGGGATCGGAGAAGCTCCTTGCTCCTGTCCCAGGTTCCCTGTGTTAAGAAAATTATCACATACACAAGAGATTCAAACATCATTATTAAAAAGGTTCATTTAATTCTTGATAGAAGGACATATAGGAAAGGAAAGATGTAAAATTTCAAGATGAAATATTAAGAGGATCTGTTTTTTTAACTTTATGGTCTCGTCTAAAAATCATGATCAATATAAAACAAACATCCTCAAAATATCCTGAAAACAGAAAGAAAATGTCAAATATTCACATATGTTATTAAGGAAACCTAGACTCATTCCTCCAAGATTGTTAAAAGAAAAAGGTTGCACTAAGTTAGTAAGTAAAATGTTGAGTGTAATTTCACTGTTTTATTTCTTTTTATGCTTTTGGGGACATAAATGAAATATACTCAAATAGCTTTAGCATAAAAGGATTTATTAGGGGATAAAAAATAACTTAATATTTGATGGAATAATGAAGACATATTTTTGCCTGAACTTCAGGAGTGAGTCTCAGAACCAGACAGCAAAGTGGCTCCCAAAGAGAGCCACTGTCAGAAATCAGAAAACACTGAATCCACAGATCATCAAACCCTTCCAGCAAGACAGATGAAGCTCCAATTCTTCAGGCCCCTAGATGGTGAAACAATATGTCTGGGCCTAGAGAGAGCAGGATGCAGGAGTTTTTCACTCTTGGATTTTTAGAGCCCTCTCTTATCAGAAACTAAGGTGTTGAAAATTGGATGTTGGTGTTAACCTTTGGTATCAATTGCTTCAGAAACTCTGGCCTGGTCATAGGAAGCACATAGATATGCTCTTCTTGAATGAAATGAAACAAAACCGAGTTGAATCTGGTTTTGGCAGGTCTGAGTGATTGGGTATTGTTAGCATTAGATGGTCATAGAAAGTTTGCTTGCATTTTCTGAGAGGTAAAAAAAACAAACGAACGAATAAACCCTTCCAAGGATAGTATTTTTCTTTTTCGGTGATATTTGCCCTTCCTCTGTTCAGCCCTTGAGTGGAGAATATTTGGTATGCATTCATTCCTTCTTCATTCATAAATATTTACTAAGTGCCTATATTATGATTCATAGTGAGTCAGATCCTGGAGATAAAGCAAGCAACAAGTAGGCATGGTAGCGGCCCTAAAGCATTAAAACCTTCATGGAAGGAAACAGTAAACATGCCAGCAAACATATATGATAAGCGCTATCAAGAAAGTTTTGTAATTAATTGGACAGAAGGTAACTGGGAGGGTGCTACATTTATCCTGGTTGTCTGAATAGAATGATCAGAGGTGTAGGGGTATCCTTTCAACCTAGATCAGCATAGGTCATGGAGGAAGCCATGCAACATCTGGGGGAGGAGTTAACATCAAGAAAGAAATCAAGTACAAGGGCTCTGAATTTAGAACAAGCTCAATACAGTCACGGACAGAGGGAAGGCAGGCAGTGACTTTCTGTGGCCCAAGTGGGAAGTTTCCAGACTAGAACAATCTTGGAGTCCTTTGCCCAAGAGGGCCTGCTGGCCTCCAGGCAGACTTGATAGATAATTTGGAAAAAAAATGGAAGTTTTGATTGAATACTTTAATTACTGACATTAAAAATGCTCAAATATATGAAATATCACAATAAATTAGGACACTGGTCAGAGATGTAGCCAAGGGATTATTAAGTGAGATACAGGTTACTTTGGGAGGTGTCTTCACACTTTCTTCCTCAACTTCTCAGATTATATTCCCTCTACATAACCTCTTTAGTTGATACCATTTTATTCCATCATAGAAGAGAAACTAAAGTCTAAGAGCAAAATATTAGAAGTAATTATTCAGGAAGACTTTCACAAACACTGAAGACCAGTAGAATTTTGGTTTCAAAAGAACAGTCTAGAGAGACATCAGCATCATGGTGGAGAGAGTTGTTCACTTTGTCTCTCCCCTCTAAGTTATAACTAAATGGACTTTCATTAACTAGCAGAGGATTCTCTACACAGCACAACAGAACGCCTGAAAGATCCATGCAGTCATACCTCTGAAGGTGGGTAGAGTGGATTCCCCAGAAGCGGTGGAACTAGGTGAGCACCCCTTCCCACTCCCTGGCAGCAGCAATCCAGGTCACCAGTCCTCATGCAGTGGCTGGTGCAACTGTAGGAGGAGGTGGAGGCAGCCTGGCCTGTGTGTGAACACTTTCAGAGTGGTAGCTTTGCCTGCAGGAGTGCCCACTGTGCTGTGGCAGCCCCACCAGTGTGAATACTCCACACCAGGTGGTGGCAGTTCAACCCCTGTGAAGGAGCCCTGTCCAACAAACACAACAGCTCTGCTGATTTGCCCGCAAGGCAGAGTTGGCTCACACAGGAAAGAAAGCACCCCTCCCAGCTAGTGCAGCAGCTTAGGTGGTCCCTTGCTGATTACACCAGCCCCACTCACACAACAGTGACCCACTGGTGGAGTACAGGGGCCCTGCCTGCACATGTATGTGTGATCCACCAAGTGACTGTGGCCAGCCTGTGCAAATGCAGAGCAGCCCTACCAGCACAACTACCAGCAGACAGGGTGGGATCAGAAAACACAGCACCTGCTCTGCCCCCACCCCCCAGCATTGGCAGGTGGAATCTGCAACCTGATACTAGCACAAATGTGCCAGCAAAGAATCAATTCATCAAATACCATGAAGAACTACAGTAGCACTTTAGAGCAGAAGGAGAATCACAAGTCTCCAGAAACCAATCCCAAAGTCACAGAAATATACAAATTAAATGACAGAGAATTCAAAATAGTTGTCATAAAGAAACTGAATGAGCTAAAAGAAAACTCAGAAAGACAGTTCAATGATATCAGGAATAAAATTAACGAGCAGAAGGAACACTTCACCAAAGAGGAAAAATCAAACAGGGGCTGGCCCCGTGGCTGAGTTTCTTCACATGCTCTGCTTTGGCAGCCTGGTGTTTTGCCAGTTCGAATCCCAGGTGTGGATATAGCACTGCTCAATAAGCCATGCTGAGGTGGTGTCCCACATAGCAGAGCCACAGGCACTGACAACAAGAATGTACAGCTGTGTACTGGGGGGCTTTGGGGAGAAGAAGAAGAAGAAGAAGAAGAAGAAGAAGACAACAACAACAACAACAACAACAACAAGAACAAGAACAAGAACAAGAACAAGAACAAGAACAAGAACAAGAAGAACAAGAAGAAGAAGAAGAAGAAGAAGAAGGAGAAGAAGATTGGCAACAGACGTTAGCTCAGTTGTCAATCATTAAAAAAAATCAAACAGAAATTCTGCATATGAAGAACACAATTAATGAGATAAAAAATAATCTAGAAACCATGAAAAATAGAGGTGGCATTATGGAGGAGAGAATTAGTGAATTAGAGGATAGAAATATAGAAATGCTTCAGGTGGAGGAGGAGGGAGAAATACAATATTTAAAAAAGGAAGAAATTCTTCGAGAAATATCCAACTCAATTAGGAAAAGCAACATAAGGATTGTATGTATTCCAGAGGGAGAACTGAGGGAGAAAGGAGCAGAGAGTGGGTTCAAAGAAATAACTGAGAACTTCCCAAACCTGGGGAAAGAACTGGACTTACAAGTACAGGAAGCCAATAGAACTCCTAATTATATCAATGCAAAAAGACCTTCTTTAAGGCATATAATACTATAATAGGTAAGAGTCAATGACAAAGAAAAAAATATTAAGGGCAGAAAGAGAGAAGAAAATAACCTACAAAGGAATCCCTATCAGGCTATCAGCAGATTTCTCAGCAGAAACCTTAACAGGCCAGGAGAGAATAGAATGATATATTCAAAATTCTGAAAGACAAAAACTTTCAGAAGAGAATACTATATCCAGGGAAGCTATCCTTTAGATATGATGGAGAAATGAAAACATTCCCAGAGAAACAAAAGCTGTGGGAGTTCATTGCCACTACATCTGTCTTACAAGAAACATTGAAAGGAGCCCTCCTATCCAAAAAAAAAAAAAAAGCAAAGTTTTACAAAACATTGAACAAGGAGATAAATAGACAGACAAAATCAGAAAACTGCAGCTCTATATCTGAATAGGCTAGTAAACAATTAAATATAACAGAAGAGATAAAAGGAAGGAAAGTGCCAAAAATAACTATAAACACTCCAAATTAGACACAACCTCACAACACAAAAAATAATAATTTGTGACAACAATAACTCAGCAGGGGAAGAGGTAAGGCATGGAACATGCTTAAGCTAATGGAGATAAGAGGCTATCAGAAAATGGATTGTCTCATCTATGAGATCTTTATACAAACCTCATGGTAACCACAAAACAAAAAATCAGAGCAGAGAAATAAATCATAAGTAAAGAGAAAACTGAGAAAACCATCACAGAAAATCATCAAACTGAAATGGCAGTCAGAAATACAAGGGACAAGAAACAATGGACATATAGGACAACCAGAAACCAGCAGGTAAAAGGGCAGTATTATGCCCTCATATATCAATAATCACTCTAAATATAAATGGACTGAATTCACCAGTCAAAAGACGGAGTGGCTGGATGGATTAAAAAACAAGACCCAACCATATGCTGCCTCCAGGAAACACATCTCAGCACTAAGACAAACATAGGCTCAGAGTGAAGGGATGGAAGTCAAAACTCCAAGCAAATGGCAAGCAAAAGAAAGCACGTGTGGCCATACTTATATCAAACAAAGCAGACTTCAAGATAAAAAAGACAATGAGGGACACAGAGGGGCAGTGTATAATGATAAAAAGGACATTCCACCAAGAGGACATAACACTTATGAATATATATGCACTCAACTCGGGAGCACCAAAGTACATAAAGCGACTATTAACAGACATAAAGAGAGAGATTGACAGCAACACAATAAAAGTAGGGGACATTAATACCCCATTTACATCAATGGATAGATCATCCAGACAGAAGGTCAATATGGAAACAGTAGCCTTAAATGGAACACTAGACTAGATGTGCTTAATAGATATATAAAACACTCCATCCAAAAACAGCAGAACACACATTGTACTCAAGTGCACATGGAACATTCTCAAAGATAGAACATATGTTGGGCAACAAGGTAAGCCTCAATACATTTAAGAAAGTTGAAATCATATCAAGCATCTTTTCTGAACACAATGCTATGAAACTGGAAATCAACTACAAGAAAAAAACTGGGAACGTCACAAATATGTGGAGACTAAGCTCCTTGCTACTGAACAATTGTTGGATAAGTGAAGAAATAAAAAAATACCTAGAGACAGAGGAAAACGAAAACACAACATATCAAAACTTATTGGATGTAGGAAAAGTGCACTAAGGAGAACTTTGCAGCAATACAGGTCTACCTCAACAATCAAGAAAAATCTCAAATAAACAAGCTTACCCTACTCCTAAAAGAACTAGAAAAATAAGAACAAACAAAGCCCAAAGTCAGTAGAAGGAAGGAAATAATAAAAATTAGAGAACAAATAAATGATATAGAGACTAAAAAAACAACAGAAAGCATTAACGTAACTAAGAGCTGATTCTTTGACAAGATAAAGAAAATTGACAAACCCTTAGCCAGACTCACTAAGAAAAAAAGAGAGAAGGCTCACAAAAATAAAATTAGAAACAAAAGAGGAGAAATGACAATGGATACCACAGAAATACAAGGATTATAAAAGAATACAATGAAAAGCTATATGCCAACAAATTGGATAACCTAGAAGAAATTCATAAATTCTTAGAATCATACAACCTCTCAAAACTGAATCAAGAAGAAATAGAGAATCTGAATAAACCAATCACAAGTAAAAATATTGAAATGGTAATCCAAAACCTCCCAAAAAACAAAATATGGGACCAGATGGCTTCTCTGGGGAATTCTACCAAACATTCAAAGAAGAGTTAATACTCAAAATTCTCAAACTATTCCAAAAATTGAGAGAGACAGAACGCTTTCTGACACATTCTATGAGGCCACCATCACCCTGATACTAAAACCAGACAAGGACAATACAAAGAAGGAGAATTACAGGCCAATATTGCTAATGAACATAGATGCAAAAATCCTCAACAAAATATTGGCAAATCGATATAGCAATATACTAAAAGGATCAGACAGCATGACCACATGAGATTTATACAAGGGTCCCAGGGATGGTTCAACATTGGCAAATCAATCAATGTGATACATCACATTAACAAAAGAGGAATAAAAATCACATGATCCTCTTAATAGATGAAGAGAAAGCATTTGACAAGATCCAACATCCATTTCTGATAAAAACTCTCAATAAAATGGGTATAGAAGGAAAGTACCTCAACATAATAAGGCCATATATGACAAACCAACAGCTAACATCATGCTCAATGGAGAAAAACTGAAAGCCATCCCTCTGAGACAGGAACAAGACAAGGATGCCCACTCTTGCCACTCCTATTCAACATAGTACTGGAGGTTGTGGTCAGAGCAATTAGGCAAGAAAAAGAAATTAAAAGAATCCAAATTAGAAAGGTAGAAGTAAAAATCTTGCTCTTTGCAGATGACACGATTCTATATACAGAAAACCCTAAAGAATCCACCAGAAAACTATTAGAAATATTTAACAACTACAGCAAAGTTGCAGGGTACAAAATCAACATACAAAACCAGTTGCATTTCTATACGCTAATAATGAACTAGCAGAAAGAGAAGCCAAGAACACAATCCCATTTACAATTGCAACAAAAGGAATAAAATATCTAGGAATACATTTAACCAAGGAGGTGAAAGACCTAGACACTGAAAACTGTAAGACGTTATTGAAAGAAATCAAAGAAGACATAAAGAAATGGAAACATATGCCATGCTCATGGATTGGAAGAAGAAACATAGTTAAAATGTCCATATTACCTAAAGCAATCTACAGATTCAGTGCAATCCCAACTAGAATTCCAATGACAAGCTTCACAGAAATAGAACAAAGGATCCTAAAATTCATATGGAACAACAAAAGACCCTGAATAGCCAAAGCAATCCTGAGAAAAAAGAGCAAAGCTGGATACATCAAAATCCCTGACTTCAAAAAATACTACAAAGCTATAGCAATCAAAACAGCATGGTACTGTCAGCCAAACAGCCACACAGCTCCATGGAACAGGATTAAAAGCCCAGAAATAAAACCACACATCTCTGGACAGCTAATGTTTGACTAAGGAGCCAAGAACATATAATGGAGAAAGGAAAGTCTCTTCAATAAATGGTGTTGGGAAAACTGGACAGTCACATGCAAAACAATGGAAGTGGACCATTATGTTACACCATACATAAGAATTAACTCAAAATGGATTAAAGATTTGAATGTAAGACCTGAAAGCATAAAACTCCTAGAAGAAAACATCAGTTGTACTCTCTGACATCTGTCTTGTCAGCATCTTTTTGAATACCATGTCTACTCTGGCAAGAGGAAAAAAAGAAAAAATAAACAAATGAGACTACGTGAGACTAAAAAGCTACTATAAGGCAAAGGAAACCATAAACAAAATGAAAAGACAACCCAGCAAATGGAAGAAAATATTTCCAAATCATATATCCAACAAGTGGTTAATTCCAAAATATATAAACTCATACAACTCAACAACAAACAAACAAGGAACCCAATCAAAAAATAGTCAGAGGATGTGAACAGAGATTTTCCCAAAGAAGATATCCAGATGGCCAATAGACACACGAAAAGACATTCAACATCACTAATTATGAGGAAAATGTAAATCAAAACTGCAATGAGATATCACCTCACATGTGTCGGAATGGCTATAATTACCAATACAAAAAATAACGAATGTTTGAGAAGAGGTGGAGAAAAGGAAACCCTTGTACACTGATGGTGGGAATGCAAACTGCTGCAGCCACTAGAGAAAACAATGTGGAGATTTCTCAAAAAATTAAAAATAGAAATACCATATGACCCAGCTATCCCACTACCGGGTATTTATCCAAATAACTTGAAATCAACAATACAAAGAGATTTATGCACGTCTGTGTTCATTGCAGCATTAACCACAAGATTCAAGACGTGGAAGCAACCCAAGTGCCCATCAACACATGATTGGATAAAGAAGATGTGGTATACATATACAATGGAATACTACTCAGCCATAAAAAAGGACAAAATTGTCACATTGGCAACAACATGGATAGACTTTGAGGGTATTATATTAAGCAAAATAAGCCAGACAGGGAAAGACAAACACCGTATGATTTCACCCATATGTGGAAGATTAACAAACACATGGAAAAAGAACAGATTAGTGGTTACCAGAGGGAAAGGGGGTGGAGGGTGGGAAAAAGTCATAAAGGGGCACATATGTATGATGATGGATAAAAACTACACTATTGGTGGTGAGCACGATAGAGTCTATACAGATGCTGACATACAATAATGTACACCTGAAATTACATAATGTTGGAAACCATTATGACCTCAATAAAATAATTCAAAAATAAAAATTAAAAAAAACCACACAGCAAAAATACCCAGTCTAATTATGGATTGCCTAAATACTGTATTCCCTAATAATTCTTTTCCTTCTGCAGTTGGCAGTTCCTGTCTAGGGTAGTTGAAAGGAACCAGTACATTCCTTTGCACAGTTTTGAGGGAGAGCCATATTGGCAGGATGGTTTGCTCAGCCGGGCTGCCTGCGCATGGGGCTCCCCACTGGGACTCCCCACTCCTCTCTGTGTTATAGTGACCCGGGCACCACTTCTCTCTACAACTCAAGCATCCACTCACTGTTCACACCTGGAGAGATATGTCTCGGCTACTTGACCCAGGAAATGCAGAAACTAGCTTCTTGGGATCATCACTGAAGTACCCCCAATAATCACTGTTCGGTTGTAGCTGCTCCTGTTCTCAGGATCCATCTTCCAGACACGTAGAGTCTGCTCTACATTTACCAATGTACATATTATTTACCTCTTGTTTCTCTAGATTTGATACTGCAGTGGAGGGTACAGGCTCATTTCTTTGTATTTTGTTCTGGACAGAGACTCTTTTGAAGCCACACTATTTTCTCAATATCTTACAAGACATGTACATCATTTTCATCTTCCTTTACTGAAAAAAAGTAAAGTGAATAGATTGTGCAGGCAATCATTAGCTGTGTTCTTTGAATATATCTCTCCTGGTGGGACCATGAGTATGGATGCTTGTGCTGCAGACAGTGGGCAGTGCCCAGGTGAGTATAACACACAGAGGTGTGGAATTTCCCAATGGGGAGCCACAGGGCCCAGATAAACACTTGCTGACCCGCCCCTCAGGCCAACAAATTAAATTCTGCATCCCTACATTTTCTTACCTGTAAAATGCACTTAGTAATAGCATCTAATATAATGGATAATAAAAATAAAACTCTTTGCACAGTGCCTATCATATAGCAAATTTTGAACAAATATTGGCTATTAAAATATCAAAGTGAATAGACATTAGAACCCTATTTCTTTTAAATTGCCTCTAAATATTTATCAAAAAACAAATATTTCTTTTTAAATTAAACAGAACAGTAAAATATGAAGGGAAAATAGAACTTACACCCTCTTTTTCCCAACCTCCCAACTGATAAATAACCACTATTGATATTTTGCAGTATATTCATATTTTTCTGCAAAGGCAATCACACCAATGCAAATGCAAATACACTAATACCATTGACTTCTTAAAAATCATATTATGTACATGATTCAGTAACTTGACTATCAGTTATTACTGTTTTCTTACTTTCTTCAAAGACACTACCTTGTATTTAAAGCAGTAGGGCAATCCAATTCATGGACTATACTCTAGCTTAAGTTGCTAGAAGTAAAGTTATCATTGCTGAGAGTACCCTGTGATCCTTTAGAGAAAAGGAACCTCTTTAGAGTTAGTCTACTTAGAGGGTACAGTAAGGGTTCAAATTAGAATTAGATCATTTACTGAGCCTGTGCAGTAACCAGGTTTCCTGGACTCTCCAGATCCTACCCCTCCCTGACATCATACCCTCCCACAGCTGTCACCTACCTGTCCTACTGGGCTGAGAGACACCATTGTGGTTTTTCCCCTTAAAGAGCCTGCATTTTGTCTGATCTACTTCTCAAAAGCAAAGTGATGAGCTATAAGAAAGCTGTCAGTCAGCAAGTATTCCTCACCTCCAAACTGGATCCTCAAACCCTACAGAAGAGGAACTTGTTCTCTAACAGCCAGAGGCAGGATCCCTGAGAACACTTGCCCCACACTAAGACTGTCTCTGACGGTCTCACCAGGGCACGCCCAGTCCCTGCCTGCCCATGTTCTTGTTAACTCTTCTCACAAACCTGTGTTCTTTCATGCCACCCTTTTCCGTAACAGTAGAACAAAACTTGTTTTTGGTATAGGTGGATAAAGAAATGGAGCCTATTGTATTCAAAAATCCATCCACATTTATTTCATATCAGTTTCAATGATCATTTCTGAAATCTATAAAATATTCTTTCTGCCTTCCCTTTTTGAAATCATCCCATTTCTAGTCTTGAGAAAATAGCTACCTGGTAGAAATTTTTTTGTTTCACATGCCCAATATTGAACTTGCTCCATGCTGGCACACAGGTTGACTGGAATTTTCCTATTCTTGATGCTCAGAAAAGTTGTATATGAATGAAACTTTAAAAAATGGGCAGGACATTGTACTTGAGATACTCTTTTCTTCAAAAAATAAAAGGGAAACATGAAAGTGTTGGGGAACTTTTATAGACAAAAAGAAATTTTAAGATATCCCAAATATATGTAATGGTCAGACCTTGTCTGCAATCAGGTCATCCTCACTTTGTTGACTGATATTGATCATCTGCAGTCTGATCACATTGCTGGTTCTCACCGCAGTGGCTTCTTTCTGCTGCATCTACAGCATATTCTAGCTGCCCCTAACCTCTCTGATGGAAATCAGCTGTCACCGAGGTTCACACAGTTATCTGGGCTCCTCCATTGCCACACCTCCCCAAGCGCCAAAATCAGTTTCCGCTTTGCAGGCCCCATCCGTTCTCTGAGTTATAGCTTTCTCAATCCTACCACAGCTAGTCTCTCCTAGACTGCCCTTTGAAGGTCATGGTACTGTGATCTGCAGTGAGCTCCCTCCAGTACCTGTTTGCAATTCCCATAGTAGAGTTACATGGTGCTTTTTCCGACACAACACCTTTGCACAGCGTGAATCTTTCAGTTCATTCTCTGTTAAAAGAAAGTATGGAGAGCTTTACTTGATACAAAGCTTTCCTTCAAGAAGAAACAATTCTTATTGAACTGGGAGACTTCAAAGATAACTCTAGTATGAAGTTAAAAGCATGAAGTTGCAGGAGGGCTAATAAGGTGAAAATGAGCTAGCTGTTTAAACTTTGCAAGGATTGGTAATTACAATGGGGGTTTCCAGAGGCCATGGTTTGCTTAAAAGTGATTACCTTATACCATTTCAGGAAGGTGATCTATTTCTTTCACGATTATCAGAGGCATTTGCAGAAAAATAACCTAAGGTTTGTTTATGTAGGGGCTTAAGTGATTTTACCAGCTTGGGTTTCTTTTTAAGCCTGGTCTATTTTATTTTAGCTTCCTTTTTATTTTTAAATATTAATTTTTAAATATTATTTTAGGTTGTAAATTTTAAAAATAGTTTTGATTTTTAAAAGTTTTTATAATTATAGTTTATTTTAACTTTGTTTCTTCTTTCTCTTTGTTTTTAAGATTGGCACCTGAGCTAACATCTGTTGCCAATCTTCTTTTTTTTCTTCTTCTCCGGAAAGCCCCCCAGTACATAGTTGTATATTCTAGTTGTAAGCCCCTCTAGTTGTGCTGTGGGACATCGCCTCAGAATGACTTGATGAGTGGTGCTAGGTCCATGCCCAGGATCCTATCCAGTGAAGCACTGGGCTGCAAAGCCAAGGGTGAACCCAACCACTCAGCCATGGGGCTGGCCCTCTTTATTTCTTATTTTTAAAATTGTTTTTATATTTCTTTTTAATTTTTAAATGAAAAAATTTGTATTTTATTTTCATTTTTACTGTTTTCTTATTTTATTTCTTAATTTTACTTTAATTTTTTATAATTTAATTTTTAATTTTTATTTTCCTTTTATTAATAAAAATTAAACATAAAACAATATAGACATAAAATAAAATTGAAAATCAAATAAATTAACAATAAGATAAAATAAAATAAAAAATTTGAATCTAAAATATGTAAAAATTAAATAAATTAACAATAAGATAAAATAAAATAAAAAATTTGAATCTAAAATATGTAAAAATTAAAACCATTAAAATTTAGAAAGTAAAATAAATTTTATTCAATAATAAAATGAATTTTAGGATAAAATTAAAAAGTAAAATAAAATTTAAAACCTTTTAGAATAGGTTAAGTAAGTAAAAGTAATTTAATAAATGACAAAACTGAAAATAATGTTAAATAAAAATTAACAAAATATTTAATTCACCATAAATTGTTTAAAACATAATATAATTTGGATATTATATTTCTAAACAGAAACTTAAAAATTAAATATCTAATTAAAATTAAGTAAAATAAAATAAAAATATAATTTTATTTCATTTCAAAGGTAAAGTTAAAATTTTATATAGTTTAAAAAATAAAATAAGAAAGATAAATATTGGACAGATACAAGAAAGCATTTAAAAGTAAAATAAAATAATGACATATAAAAAATAAATAAAATTTAGGGCCGGCCCCGTGGCTGAGTGGTTAAGTTTGCACGCTCTGCTTTGTTGGCCCAGGGTTTGGCCCTTGGGATCCTGGGCGCGGACATGGCACCACTTGCCAGGCCGCGTTGAGGCAGCGTCCCACGTACCACAACTAGAAGGACCCACAACTAAAATATACAACTGTGTACTTGGGGGTTTTGGGGAGAAAAAGCAGAAAAAAAAAAGAAGATTGGTAACAGTTGTTAGCTCAGGTGTGAATCTTTAAATAAACAAACAAATAAATAAAATTGAAAAATTTAAACATTTAATTTTATGTCTTTATTTAAAATAAAAGCAAAAGATAAAATGAGAAATCAAATAAATGAAAAATAAACTAAATATAAATTACAATAAAAGAAAATTTAAAACTTAAAAATAATAGAAATAAAAGTAAAAATCGCATAAGAAATATTAAGATTCAGAAATTTTTTATTTAAAAAATTTTAAAATTAAATGAAATAAAAATATTAAAAATAAAGAATATTAAATAAAATAAAAAATTTTAAAAAACAATATTTTAAGTTTAAGAGAAAATAGTAAAAAGACAAAAAATTTTAAAAATGAAATTAAATACATTTAGTTAAAAATTTAAATTGAATGTTTTAAGTTGAAAAATAAATTAAATATGAGAAAAAAATTATAATTTAGAAAAATTTTAAGTACAAAAAATGTAAATAGTAAAGTAAAATAAAAAGAAACTCATAAAAGAAATATCTCTTAAATTAAAAAATTAAAAATAAAATAACATCATTAAAAATTTTGCATAAATAAAATGAACAAAGTAAGTAAAATAAAACAAAACTAAAAAACATTTAAAATTTTAGTTTTCAAAAAATTAATTTTTTCATTTAGAATTAAAATATAACAGAAAATCAAAAAATAAAGTTAAACAAATAAACACAAAATAAAATAATACAAGCAACCGTAACTGAAATAAGTTACAAGCTTTAAATTAAGAAATTAATAATAAAATGTTTTATAAATTAAATTATAGAATATATCAGTTTGTATTTAATTTTGTTGTTTATTGTTTCAGTTGTTTTTAAATTATTTTTACTTTTGTTATTTTTAGTGTTTTAATTTTTTAACTTTATTTTTTGCAAAAAATAATAATTAGCATTCCCTTCGTAGCGTTGTACTGCGCTTTTTATTGTAGAAGGCGATCGTATTTGCTCCGTGGCAGCATCGGTGCTTCCACCCAGTCGGATGGTTTTCAGTCGGTGACTGCTCAGTTCTCAGAGGCGGCAGTTTCTCTTTGACAGCACAGCTCATCGCTCCAAAACAGAGGGATTTTCGTCAACAGCACCACTGTCTGCTCTCCGCCGGCATCGCCACGTGCCAGCGCCGCGGGTGTCTCGGGTTTCTCTTCAGCAGCGTCGCTCCAGCGCAGCGCCCCAGCGGCCAGTGGCTGCGCCGTTTTGTTCTCCGAGGCCACGTTTGGTTTCGTGGTCTGTGCACCGCTCACCGCTCCCTGAGGTTTGTAGGGTTGGTTCTCTGCACGGTTTGCTTTTTGTTCCGTTTCATTGCGTTTGCTTTCGTCTCGATATGTTTTTATATCGGAATGACTTGTGTCGGTTGTCTATTCTCTCCGAAATTTTTCAGTATTTCATTCTGTCTACTGATTTCTAGAATTTGTTGCCACTCCACGTTGCTCCGCCCACGAGCCCTGGAGAGCATAATAAATACCCGGGTTGCCGCTGCTGCTGAAGGCTTTGCCTCCTGGTCCAGAGCAAACGCTTGTGTCCTCCTGGTCCGAGCACTATGTGATGGAGCAGCATTTTCTCGGCGCGGGGAAGGAGGCTCGGGATTCCGCAGAGGCGGCGCCAGAGCCTCAGCCTCCGTCTATACCGAGCTCTCAAGATTCTGGGCCGTGGCGGCTCCCTTTCTACCACATACTGGACCCCATACTAGAAGAGTCCTCATGCCACGGCGGTGATGTCCAGGGGGAGCTGCTTTCTAGTCCTTGCTGGCGGCTGCGTTTGGTTTACAGCCAAAACTTGCTCTTGCCTAGAGCCCCGGGCACCTTGGAACCAAGCCCAGCCCCGCCCACTCCGGGCTTCTGGCTGGAGACGCGGAACAAGCCAGAGGCGATGGTGGGAGATTTGGACCCTGCAGAGGAACCGGACGGACTCGCGTTCCACCAGCGTACCTGCGCCCGGCCGTCAGACGGCGCCGACAGACAGCAGGACGCCAAGACCTCTGACAGAAGGGACCTTTCAGATCGCAGCTGACCTCAGGTCCCCTCTGGGTGGAGTCACCACCGGCTTTTCTTGGGCTGCTTGGAGTGGATTGGTCGCGCAGTGTACATCCTGAGCTGCGGCTGCTGCCAGACCATCTTTGGCGCTGAGGAGCCCTGAGACACAGAGACAGCCTTTTTGGAACTTTCCCCAGGAAAAGATTCAGGGTTACAAAACCCATCCACTTACAGAATAAAAATGCGTTAAGATGTCCCTTTAGTGTTCCTTGTCAAGTTTTGATTCTACTTTGCCGAGCCGGATGTTTCTCCCTGCAGCACCGCCAGTTGCTTCTTGTGGGAGCCTGCTCCATCCCAGTACTCTTCAGTGCTTAGGGACAGCGTTTTGTGGGTTGCATGTCTGACTCGGGCTCCGTGCGTGCGGTTTTCCTGTCTCTTCGCAAGTGTTTCGAAACAGGTGTCCATCCTTTTGTTGAACCCGATTCTTCTTGTTCCCGCTTGGGTTTGGTGGTTTCTCTCTGCGATCTCCGCTACGTGCTCTGCGTCAGTCATTTTCCGTGGCAGCAGCGCTTAGCTGCACTGATATCGCTGGTTTTGCATCAGGTTCCTTAGTGGTGCAGGTCTTGTCAAAGCTCTCAGTGACAAAAATCTTGCTAACTGGATCCCAGCACCGCTGGTTTCCCCCGACTGTTCTCACAGTCCCGGCACTGCGGCTGGCACCGAGCCCCTGTCCCCCTTAGCACCTTCGCTTGTTTGCAGAGGTAGCGGTATTCCTGTCACAGAACATATTTGCATCCAGTTGGTGGCCTTTACCTTGGAAACACCATTCATTCCTCCAAACCGGCTGTTTCCCTGAGCCGGCTGTTTCTCGGGCCGGCACGCTCTGTGCTCCTTGCCCGCATCACTGGGACCCAGCAACGCGAGGTCCTCGCTGTCAGCGTCTCCTCGGCCGCGGCTGCGATACGAGCAGGGACGGCGGGTCCTCAGTGGCCTCAGATCGCTAGTGGAAGGAGCGGGCGGCTTTCGGTCGGGCCCGAGGTGTGTTTCTGTGCCCGCACCTCTCCTTTCTTTCCTCGATCCGGGTGATTTCCCGTCTCACCCCGGAAATTTTCGCGAAAATAGCCAGTTGCCCCGCTATCTTTGCCAAAACACAGGTGTTTCAGAGACAGCAGCGCTCGCGGCAGCGCGATCTGGACCGCACCGTCCTGGAGATGTGGTCCTGCGCTCTGTGCCAGCTCTGCGCTTCCGCGTCCCAGCACTGCTTTTATCACCCCCCGTCCCCGGCCCGCCGCAAACCTTCTGCAATTTGTATATCCATTTATGTTTTGTCTGTCTTTTCCCATTTCTTTTTCTGGAACAACCACTTTATTTTCGGACAAAATTATTCTCTTTTCTCCTTGACTAAAACACATACTATACAATGCCCTACAGATAAAAACATATCCCATTTTCATTCCATACTTTGTATATAAAGTGGTTTCCCTTCCTTCTTATTGCTTCTAGTAGTTTTATTTTTACATATGGATTATAAATGTTAACTAATAGTAAACTTTCCTTCCCAGTGAAAACTAGCAAATTTATGGATACAAATTATAAAAATTTACAATTTTTAGAGACATATGCCTTTCATTGTATAATTGTTTCAGTGTGGAAAAAGACATGTTTCCTAGTAGACCCAAATATCTTTCGTCTCCCTGTAAAAAATTAAGAAGATGAAAGTAGACCAAGTTAAACTTACGTTTAGCAAGTAATGTTGCAGTATTTTAGATTATTTGGAAATGATCTAGATATTATATTCAATGAATACTATTAATTTAATTCAATGAACATCATTCAGTTTAACTTAGTATAAACTTTATCTTATTTGTATCCATATAAATTACTTGTGTTTAATTTAATGCATACTAACGGTTATACATTAAACAGCTAATCTTCATGTTATTTTTTTTTTGCTGACAGATTTTGTAAGCTAGAGATAGCATGAAGCTTATTTGACTAGTAACTAATGGAGGTAGACAAATTGTATGTTTCCATTACACTTAATGTTGACAACTCTGAAGACATATTTGTTTTAATTAAACCAAAAAACTTAAATTAACTTCTACTTATCAAAGATCATCCACTATCATGTGAACTTTAGAAACACTCGGGTTATTTGGTGTATTTCTGAGGTTTAGAACATACTTAAATAAGCAGTTGTTTTTCTTTAAGAAATTAAATAGAACTCTTTAAAAATATCACATATACATAACATATATGGATAAATATACACCATGATACAGACAGACACAAACAGAGATATTACAGCTCTCATTTAAAAATTTTAGCCTTGTGTCAGGTACAATAATGCAAAACTCAAAGGAATAGCTGTATCCAAACTGTGTTTCTAGGAGATGAAACAAGTTAAGCTTACCTGCTGTGATGGATGAAGCTTTCCACTATTTTTTTTTTTTTATGATTGGCACCTGAACCAATCTTTATTTTTCTTATTCTTCTTCTCCCAAAAGCCCCCCAGTATATAGTTTTATACTCTAGTTATAGGTCCTTCTATTTCTGCTATGTGGGATGCTGCCTCAGCATGGCTTGATGAGTGGTGCTAGATCTGTGCCCAGGATCCCAACCAGCTAAACCCTGGGCCACAGGCTGGCCCTATAGAATGTTTTTATTTGTGCACCATCAGGATTCTTTTAGAGAAGCTATTTCAGGAGTCACTTTGTCTTTTAGAAGCTTCTGCACACCAATCAAAGAATGCATTCTGTTGTCTCCCGTTCTATTGCCTGGGGTACTCTCTTTTTAAGGACACCCCTAAGGTGAACTATCTCATATAAATTAAAGGTTGCCCAAAGAGGCCACTACAATTCCAAATTATCGAAAAGTTCACCCGTTTTCCCCAAAGGCACATGATTCTGGTTCCCATTGTGCACCAGGTGGAACTTAAACTCGGAGGAACCCTGTTTTTCACCAGCTGTTCCACAACACAGGGAGTCACAAGTCCCCTGCCCCCTCCTCATTTTGAACACAATAGCGTGAGTTACCAAGAAGCTTCAGCAAAGGTGGCTCGACACAATCAGAGAGCTCAACACAAAGGGCGTGGAGCTCAGATTCCAGATTTACCCTGGACCTCACCAGGCGCCAGTTACTCACCAGCCTCCGGGCTTCATCAGGGCTCTTCCTTCCATCCCACTTCTGACGACAATAACTACTCAGAGAAAATTCAGAGAGCTTTGCTTGATAGGAATATTTTATTGAGCGAGAAACCAACTGTTCCCACTGAGGGAGACTTCAGTCCGAAAACTAGTATGAAGCTCAGAGGCTTGACAGTCCAGAACGGTTTATAAAGTGGAAGAGGAAGTTGTTTAATCTTTACAATGATTGGTTATTACGAGGGGATTTCCAGACGGCAGGGGAATGGTTTAAACGTGATTATCTTATACCATTTTAGGAAGATGATTTGTTTCTTTGATTTTCAAAGAATACGGAAATCATTTATGAGAAATAAGCTGTTAGGTTTCCCTTACATTTTGAAATGACCTAATTTAGTTTTGCTGACGTGGCTTAAGTGGTTTTGCCGGCTAGGAGGATATTCAAGCCTGGTCTACAATTTATTTTATTTTAACTCCTGGAAATGCGATCTCTCTCGGTGTGAGCACCGCTCAACTCTCAGCCCCTTCGTGTCGTTGCCGTTTTGACTGTTGCGGCGATAAGCACCTGGCCGGCGTTTTCTCGGACGTACCGTCTCCTGGAGCCGAGCTGGCGGCGGGCTGGAGCTGGCCTCCCCGCTCCCCTCAGTCTGTGGCTGCCACCAAGGCTGCTGGGTGGAGCCGCTTTCCATTATGCAAGTTCCCCTTTAGCTGTGCTTCTGTTTTCACTCGCCTACAAGTCCAGGTGTCCG
This sequence comes from Equus przewalskii, assembly GCF_037783145.1. Taxonomy (NCBI): domain Eukaryota; kingdom Metazoa; phylum Chordata; class Mammalia; order Perissodactyla; family Equidae; genus Equus; species Equus przewalskii. Next base: position 23,298,070 of record NC_091850.1, read on the forward strand.
GTGTGTGCGATTTCAGGCGTAGCAGCAAACAGCGGTTTAGCGGTGACCGTCATTTCTTAGTCCTAGAAGTCCCGATTTAGGGTAGCGACAGGCGCTGCTTGAGGCGTGACCGGGAAAATCCTGGGACCCCGCTGTTCAACGGTGTTCACTGTTTCTTCTTTGTAGAGCTGCTTTCTCTGAATGGTTTACATTTTAAGTTTCTTTCACTGTATTTTGTTCTGGGATCGATATGTTTGGTTTGTTTTCTTTTGGGGTGTACTTGCATTTTAGAATTTGTTGTTTAATTTATCTTAATTTACGTTCTACTAGTTTTTCTACTGAGGTTCCCGTGTGCGGCGTCCGCACGGGATGCATGCCGTGGGACCGGCGTGCGTCCGGGAGCGGAGGAGCGGAGCAGCGCAGCCCCGGCTCAACCCGCTAGTAAGCGGATCAGTGGTTTGTCCTGGGCGTCATCGCTCCTTGCGCCCCGCCTGCGATTTCTCGTCAGCACTTTCGCCAGCAGCGGCGAGGCCGCCGTTTCTTGGTGCTGGCACCGCTGCTGGTGTCAGAGAACGTTTCTCGCTCGCAGGGCCCTCAGGCCATCTGTGATGTCATCTTCTTATTGTTAGCATCGCCCGCTTCCCTGGCCGGCCTTTTCAGGCTCGCAGCACCATGATTTGCACAGATGTGACATTGTCAGCATTTTCTCTAGTAGCGCTGGGCCTGGGTTTTTCTGTCACAACGCGGATTTGCACCGTGTGGGGGTTTTCTGGGTGGCAGCACCTTTCTTTCCTCAACGCTGATGTTTCTAGGTTGCTCACTGCTAGTTCTCAGAGTTTCTTGGTGACTTTCCAAGGCGCCTTAACTCTCTAATGAAAACGGAAGTTGACCTAGAGGAGACATCGTTTCCGGGGCTGGTATGGGGCATTGAGTCAGAAGAATGTCCAGGAAAGTATAAATGCTCAGTAAATGTTAAGTGCAATCCTTCTTACACTCGTTCTCCTACTGCCATGTCTCTGGGACAGAAAAAACTCAGTTATTGAGCTCAGCGGTTTCAAAGTTTGGACTATCTTCCCTGGGAGCTAATTCCTATAATCCCTTCTGACCTCTCTAGTTTCTGACACCACACCCGACCCAACTTTTCCCTCCTTTTCTTGCCAGCATTTTATGTGCCATCGCTGCAGACGCGGATGTTGTGGCTCAGCTGTTATAAAAATCGTGGCCTGGGGGCTGGCCCCGTGGCCGAGTGGTTAAGTTCGCGCGCTCTGCTGCAGGCAACCCAGTGTTTCGTTGGTTCGAATCCTGGGCGCGGACATGGCACTGCTCATCAGACCACGCTGAGGCAGCGTCCCACATGCCACAACTAGAAGGACCCACAACGAAGAATATACAACTATGTACCAGGGGGCTTTGGGGAGAAAAAGGAAAAAAAATAAAATCTTAAAAAAAAAAAAAATCGTGGCCTGTCTGGAGCGAATTGCAAACATACTATTTTCATGATCTGGTGGACCATAGAGTGATATTTTACATTTTCAGACTCAAAGGGAGTTTTCCCAGGAAGGGCTAGCTTGTGAAACATACACTTTATAACCAGGGAACTGTGAATGTGTGTCGTAGACGCTGATAAGCCTCTATTTAAATACTGTAGTTTTCTCCTTTGTCCTTTGTGTATATAAGAAAGGAAATCAGTAAGCATAGGAAATAAATGTCATCCCTGAATTTAATTACTTCGTTGTTTCACCCTCGACATTGCCCATTAGTATTTCAAAGTAATTTCTTCTGGACAATAAAAAAAATAATCCCTTGAATTCATGGAGAGAGTGATAGATCTGTATTAACCTGCTTGCCAGTAATCGCTGGTAGAATTTGCAGTAAAATTCTACAGTTATTTTGAGTTATTCTAAAATCCAAATTTTCTGCAAACATACTCTTGTGTATGTACATTTTGCTGCAGAGCTCAGTCAGAAGCAAAATCTGATGTGGACTCAGGTGAGGCTAGAGTGTGCTCTATACCTGATCAGCATGAATATTCATAAGAAAGGGTGATTACTGGACAGGATTCTAGACCCCGCAGGCAGGGTTACACTCTTTCTGGACAAGCACCTATTATCACTTTATCATTTCCCACTCTGAATTCCAACAATCTGTTCTCTATAATTTCTGAGAAGATTTTGTGGACCTGTAATTTTTCTAGCTATACAGAATTATAAAGCAAAAATGTAATCATGATATATACACCATTATGTAACTAGCTTTTTTTCACTTATATATGTTGTATCTACATATTGACATTTCATTTGTCAACTACATATATTCCAAGTTGTTTGCAAAATTTTTTATTTCTGACATCCTATTGTTACATATTTCCCAACATCTATGTTTGGCTATGATCATCCTCAACTTGTGGGATTTTTTTTTTTTTTTTAATTTTTAAAATTTTTTAAAGATTGGCACCTGAGCTAACAACTGTTGCCAATCTTCTTCTTCTGTTTTTTTTTTTTTTTTTTGCTTTTTCTCCCCAAGTGCCCCCAGCACATAGTTGTACATTTTAGTTGTGGGTCCTTCTAGTTGTGGCATGTGGGATGCCACCTCAACATGGCCTGATGAGTGGTGCCATGTCTGTGCCCAGGATCCAAACTGTTGAAACCCTGGGCCGCTGGAACGGAGTGTGGGAACTTAACCACTTGGCCTGGGGGCCGGCCCCCTTGTTTTTCTTTTAAAGATTGGCTCTGAGCTAACATCTGCTGCAAATATTTTTTTTCCTTCTTCTCCCCAAAGCCCCCCAGTACGTAGTTTTATACTCTAGTTGTAGGTCCTTCTATTTCTGCTATGTGGGATGCTGCTCAGCATGGCTTGATGAGCGGTGCAAGGTCTGCACCCAGGATCGCAACTGGTGAAACCCTGGGCCATGGAACCAGAGCACATGAACTTAACCACCTCACCATGGCAGCCCCTGGGATTTTTGTTTGTGTGTATTACACTGACCAATAGATAACATTGGGTTTCAAGAACATGTACATTATGAATTTAATTCATATCTTAATATTTCACTTTAAATTATTGTACCAAATGTGGTCTCACTTGCATTATGTGAAAGTGCACATTGCCCTAAAATGTGATGATCATTGGTGTAATAAACTAAACTATGTTTTGAATTTGCTAGGCAATATATATATAATGTTTTAATTTTTCACTGTTTAATTTTGGTGAGTTTGAAAGTCACTTTATTTTAAAAGGAGCTTCTGGTGGGGCTGGCCCCGTGGAATTGTGGTTAAAGTTTCAGTGCACTCTGCTTCTGCACCGGGTTGTCTGGTTCAGATCCCCGGCTCGGACCTACACCACTCAACAGCCATGCTGTGGCAGCAACTCACACAGAGAGAGTAGAGGAGGAGTGGCACAGATGTTGGCTCAGAGCAAATCTTCCTCAGTAAAAAATAAATAAATAGATAAACAAATAATAGAAGCTTATGGTATGCTAGTGTTATTATGCTTTCAACAAATACTGTGTAGCTAAGTTTCTCTTGTTTTGGCTTATGTTTGAATAGATTTTACGTGATCCAGTTCCCCAGAAACTGTATTTGAGAGTGAGGAGAATGGCCAAAGAAAAGCAAAGATTTGAAGCATGAGAGGGGTTGACTCAAGAATTTCCCATGAGAGCAAAGTTCTCTGTTGCAGGCCTTGAAGATTAACAGGACCTCTTAACAAAGGAACAGTAGGTGGCCTTTGGGAGCTGAGAACAACCTTAGGCTGACAACCAGTAAGAAAATGGCGCCCTCTGTCCAAAACCACAAAGAACTTTTTCCTGCCAACCACCTGAATGAGCTTGGAAGACAACCCTGGCTGCAGATGAGAATGTAGCTGGCCAATCCCTTATTATAAACTCTGTAGACTTCTGACTTGAAGGACCTGGTTGCCCTGTGCCCTGAATTCTTATCTACAGAATTGTGAACCAATAAATGTGTCCTGTTTTAGGTTACCAGGTTTGTTGTAATTGGTTATGCAGCAATAGAAAACTAAAATGTATGGCCAGTATATGTCTAATTATACTAAACTGCCAAACAGTTTACCACAGTGGCTACATATCATGTTACATTCACACTAGCAAGACCTGAGAGATCCCACTGCTCCAGATTCTCACCAGTACTTGATACTGCTGATGTTTTTTATCCAGCCATCCTAACAGGGATGTGATGGTATCTCATCCTAGCTTTCATTTGCATTTCCCTAAAGGCTAAGAGTGAACATCTTTTCAACTGTATATTGCCATACATATATCATTTCTGGCAAAGTATCTCTGTAAATCTTTTGCCATTTTCTGATTAGATTGTTTGTTTTGATTACTGTCAAATTTAGAGAGTTCTTTATCTATTCTGGGTATGCCTTTTGTCAGAGGTGTGATTTGCTAGTATTTTATCCCAATCTGTGGCTTATCTTTTTATCCTCTTAACAGGTTCTTTTGTAAAGCCAAAGTTTTAAATTTTGGTGAAGTCCAACTTATAAATTATTTTCTCTTATGGATCTTGCTTTTGGGGTCACATCTATGAATTCTTTGCCTAATCCCAAGTGTTGAAGATTTTCTCTTGTTTTTCCTTCTAGAGGCTGTATGGTTTTATGTTTAACATATAGATCTTTGACTAATTTAATTTTTGTTTAAAGTTTGAGGTTAAGGTAGACTTTTTTTGTTTTTTGTTTTTGGCATGTGAGGGGCTATGGATGTCCAGTTGTTCCAACTACAAATGTTAAAAAGACTATTCTTTCTCTACTGCATTGATTTTTACACATTTCTCAAAATCAGTTTGCCAAACTTGTGTGGTGTATTTCTGGACTCTCTATTCTTTTCCATTGATCTTTGTGTCTGTCTCTCCATCAACACCACACTGTCTAAATTACTGTAGGTATACAGTAAGTCTTTAAATTGGGTAGTGGGATTCCTTCAACTTTATCATTTTTCAAAAAATTATTTGAGATATTCTAGTTTCTTTCCCTTGCCATAAAAATTTTTATAATGAACTTTTCTATATCTATCAAACAAATCTTGTGGGAATTTGATAGGAATTAGTTAAACCTATAGATAAAGTTAAGGCGATGTGACATCTTTACTATGTTGAACCTTCCAATTAATAAACATGGTAAGATTCCCAATTAACTTAGGTCTTCTTTGATTTCTTTCACTAGAATTTTGTGGTTTTCAGCAAAGAGGTATTGTACACGTTTTGTTAAATATATGCTTCGGTATTTTTTTGAGTTATTGTAAATGGAGTATTGTGTTTTTAGTTTCAGTATCCAGGAGTTCATTGCCAGAATATACAAATAGGACTGGTTTTCATGTGTTGACCTGCTATCCTGTGACCTTGTGAAACTCATGTATTGGTTCTAGTTTTCTTCTAGATTCTTTGGGATTTTTCTACATAGATAAACATGTTCTACAAATAGGGACAGTTTTATTTCTTCATATCCAATTTATGTGCTTTTTATCTTTTTTTCTTTCCTTATTCCACTAGCTAACACTTTCAGTACTATGCTGAATAGGAGTGCTGAGAGTGGATGTCCTTACCTTGTTCTTGAGTCTATGGAAAAGTATTGAGTCTTTCACCATTATGAATGATATTAGCTGTAGGTTTTTGTAAAAGCTTTTCATAAATTTGAGGAAATTTTCTTCTATTCCTAGTTTGATGGGAGTTTTTTTTAATCTCCCATAGATTAAAAATAGATGCATAGATATTACATTTTATTGAATTCTTTTTCTGTATCAATTGATAGAATTATATGTTTTCTGTTCTTTAGACTGTTAATATGGTGAATTACATCAAGTCTTGCATTCCTGGAATAAACATTACTCAAGCATAGTATATTACTCTTTTTGTATGTTGCTGGGTTCTATTTGCTAGTATTTTCTTGAGGATTTCTGTATCTGTTCATGGGGGATATTGGTCAGTAGTTTTCTCTTGGTATATTGTCTTTTCTAGGGTAATGCTGGCTTCATAAATGAGTTGGGAAGTGTTCAATCCTCTTCCATTTTCTAGGAGAGATTGAGTAGAATTCATGTCATTTCTTCTTGTACAGAGTTCATTGACCTTCCCGCCTTCCAAGGACACTGGGCCTGGGCCGTAAATGAAGGAATGTGTCTGGGCTTGGGGCCAAAGATGGCCACTTTGGCCTTCACTCTAGGACAAAAATTACAAAGAGTATGTCCTGTGTCAAGTTCCTTGTCTGGGCTGGCCACCCTGACGGGCACCTGACAGGACTTTAGAAACATCCCATCTGTGGGAACAAAAAAGATAGAAGCACCCCATCCGTGGGAACAAGAAGTAAGAACTCAAAGTATCCAAATGTCTGAAACCCTGAGTCAGAGCCTAGAGAAACCTTAGGATAAAAGGGAGTCACAGGCATAGAACAATTCGAAGTCTCACTGAGGAAAGGACACTTTGCCTCAGACTGGGACAATCGGCACTCCCGCCTGCTGTACAAAGTATTGGGACTTCCCTGGCTGATTGTGGTGTGGATGTTGTAAGTACCGATTTGGATTTGTTGTTTCCCTTTATCCCTGCTCCTCGTTGTGTTCCCCTTTATCAATGAACTCTGATTGCTTAAGTAACCAAGTAAGTAGCCTTGGCGGTACCTGTCATTCCTTGCCCTTTGCGGCTGTGGACAACACTTCTTTAAATGTTTGGTAGAATTAGTCAGTGACATTTGGAAATTTGCTTTTTGAAAGCTTTTAAACTATGAATTAAATGTCACTAATAGTTCTAGGAATATTAAGATTATTTTATTTTGGATGAGTTTGGGTAGATTCTGGGTTTTGAGGAATTCATTCATTTTAACAAGTTACTGAATTTATGTGTTTAGAGTGGTTCTTAGTCCATTTTTTAGGCTATTATCGTGAGTAAGTTGATCAACATAAAGGAACTACTGGATATTGTCATTTTCCCTTCCAGATCCACTTACCACTCTTCTTCAGCCTGAGTATCATCTACTAACTGTATATACTCAATATCTCCATCTTCAGCCCACTCTGTGTGGCAATAGGTAACCTGTGTGCACTGCACTGGAGGATTAACTTTGCCCTCAGGCTTCTGAGAGGGCTCAGTCACTGGAAGACGCCAGCTGTTCAGAGTTCTGGAATATGAGGTGGGGTATTTATTCTCCTGGTTCTCTCCCATCTGGGCCTCAGAGTGGTGAATTATTTTATCCAAAGCCAAAGTTACTGTGGGGTGGCCCTTTCTTCCAGCACTTTCTTGTTTTCTATAACACCACTCATTCTCATGCCCCTTCCGATGCCAGCTCTGGAGTGCTTCTCCATTCCTTCTTGGTTTCCTTTCACCTGCCCACACCTTCCCTTTGTGAATACTCACTTTATTAAACTCTTCTCAATTACCTCCTTAGAGTATGCATCTGCTTCCTTTGGAAACATTGATGATATAGATCCCACTTACAAGTGAAAAATTACTCCAAAATATTTAGTAAACCAAAATATTTAATCCTGGGGCATTTTGGAAGTTGTGCATAGAAATAGGATCCAGCAGACCATAGTGAGAATGAGTGTCTGCTGAAGTAAAGGGAAAATAAGGAGTGTAGGATATGAAGGAAGTCTAGGAAATATGTTAGTTCTATCAAACGCTGATGAGTGGTTGAAGAGTGTGGGGATAAAAAAGTGTAATTGTGGGAATTAAAGCTTCATTGTAGAAGATTCACTGGGAGGTGAAAGATGGAGATAGTGTATATATGCAGTTAGGAGGTGATGTTTTAGGTTTTTATTCAAAAATAATTAAAAATGTACAGGAAAGATGCAAGAATAGTCCTCTCTCTCAGTCTCTCAACAGAGTAGATTTCACATAACAGGTATAGGTATGGCCACCTATAACTTAATGTTTCAGGTTGTGCTTTTTTTTCTTCTGCTTTTTCTCCTCAAATTCCCCCAGTATATAGTTGTATATTTTACTTGTGGTCCTTCTAGTTGTGAGGTTGTATTTCTTAAGGACAAGGATTCTCTTACATAAGTACAGTACAGTTATCAGACTTAGGAAATTTTAATTCAAAATAATACTTTTGTATAATTTAAAGTCCATAGTGCAATTTACCAATTCTCCCAATCACGTCCTTTACAGCATTTTTACTCCTCCAGTTCATGCTCCAGTCCAGAATCGTATGTTGCATTTAGTTATCATGTCTCCTTAGCCTCCTTTAAGATGGAAGAGTTCCTCACTCTTTCATGATGTTGACATTTTGAAGAATACGGGCCAGTTATTTCACTGAATTGTCCTTAATTTAGGTTTGTCTAAAGTTTCCTCATGATAAGATTCAGATCATGCATGTACGGCTGGAATGCCGCATAAGTGAGGTTGTCCAACTTCAAGGCATCATGTTTGGAAGTACACAATGCGTGTCTGCTTCTCAGTGGTCATCACAACTTTGATCCTGCCAGCAACGTGCTGTCTGATGTCTCCACCGCACGGTTACAATTTCCCCCCTCACAACTAATAAGCAATCTAAGAGAAGTTGAGATCATGCAAATATTCTCCTTCTCATTAAAATTCCCTCCTCATACTTAGCAACCGTTGGCAGTTCCTGTCCAAATTTTTACTATTGTGGTTGCAAAACAATGATCTTCCAATGCTACCACTCTGCACATATTTGTCAGTTAAAATTCTACTATAGGAGAGAATCCTCTATTCTCCTCTTTTTACCTATTTTTAAATTTGTATAGACTCATGGTTTTTGATATTATTTAGCAATTTAGAACCCGTTTGTCTGCCTGTTTATTTTGATCCTCAAATTCTTAAGTGATTTTGAAGTGGAACATAGAAATTTGGTAGTTGAAGAATGATGGATTTCAGAGAAATGTTTTCTTTAAATGTGTTCTAAGGTATGTTTACATCCCAAGGGGAATGAATTCACAGTGTTGAAGAAATTACTAGTGCAGGTCAGAGGGCAAATTTCACTTTAAGTAGGTGAGAGGAGATATAATACAGAGAGGCTTAGGTGGAACTGTTAAAAGAAAAAATTTCTTTAAAATTCCCCATCGTCCTACAGCTCATCTTTATTTTTCTTTACATTTTTTCACAGTGTGAAAGGCAATCTCCTTGCACCATCAAAGGGTAGAGATTTCCTTTGGTTTCATTGCTGCACTGTCTGCCCTGTTGACAGAGGCAGTTTTGGCCATCCTTTAGCCTTGACACTTCTCTGGGCAAAAAGTAGGCATCAGGGTCAGTGATCTCCAAAGGTCTTGGGAAACATATCAGGTTTTCCTGGACTCTCTCTTGAGGTGCCTCACTCCGGTGGCCATTCTGAGGTAGGTGGACCCATTTCTGATGAGCAGGAGGCATCCAGTCAAGGCGTGAAATGTTAACCTCACCTTCTTAACAGGTGCTTGCTAAACATCCTAAAATTTATTTATGGGACTCTACGTCATTTGGCTTCATAGAGGTACACCTTTGATACCTGCTGGATGGGATGTGAATGTGGACACTACAGTTTTCTCTACTCCTTGGAATTCCTTTCTGTGAATCTTCTCTTAGCTGTAGATTTTACTTCTATTGCCTGTAGAAGATAATGGTCCAGGGCATGTTATCTTACTTAACAAGTCTGTGGGGGATGTTTCTAGAATCTCTCTTTAGAATCTACAGTACCTATCACTCATTGATCTAATTTTGAGAGCTCTTCTCATCATAAGAGAAGTCCATTCCATGTAATATAAACTCTCATAGAATTTAACAAGGCCTTGAGCAGAGGGAATAGTAACTTCTTAAAGATATTGTTTGCCATGATAATTTTAAGGAAACAGGGAAAAGTATGAATGAAAAAGCCAGGATGAACATATAATTTATCACGTATACCAGGACACTTGAGAATTAAAGGGGGCACTATCAATTATAACAGAATAAGAAACTATGACTATGACTGTCCCAGGCACACTGGATGTATGGTTATCTTAGTTATGACATAAAGAGAATAAAAAATAAGAATTAATATTAACAGGTATATGGTACTTTATATTTGGTCAAGTGGAAAGTAGTCTGGGAGAAGAAAGAGTGTAGGGACTGATTAAGTGAGACCATTAAGTGTTGTGAGTAGCTTGGTCCATTAGAGAAACTCGACTGAGTTTCAGTTACTATACTAGGCATATTGCCTACATCACGTCTAATTCTCGTGGAAACTGGGCCTGATACACCATTATCAAGTACATACTATTACAATGTTCTTACATTTGAAGCTCAGGTAGTTCATATGATTCAAATCCAGATTAAAACCCAAGGATACAGTGGTGGGGAAGAGAAAGTAAATGTTTGAAAGGAAGGTGAATAAAACAGTTATGGTTATGGCAGTAAAACTGCTTTGAAATTTGACTCTGATATTCAGAGGAAATTCAGTCACATTGTTTTGTGTATAGCTAAATTGTAATCTAGGTCCCCAACTACAGTTGGAAAGGAGGTGATTATTACACGTGTAATTCATTTGAAAGTTTTACTAGAAAAAGAAAGAAAACTAAAATATGTTGCTCAAAAGCAGAATATTTATAAAATCAGATGAGCGCCTGCAGGGGGCAGTAGGAACGTGATGCTTCCGAAATCAGAGAAATGAAAGTTAAAACAAAGTGATGTACATTTTCACCTCCGAAATCACAAACGATCCAGTCCAAGGAACTAGCAGTGCTTCTGGGACACGGAAAGCCGCAACGATGAGCAGCTAGCACTCTAGCCAGGGACAAGCTTTCTTTTTTGCTGTAAATAAGTTGTTGCCACCTAGAAACTGCCTGCACTGAGAAATGAGTGCTGAGCAAACGAGAACCATCTGGCTTAGAGGAATGAACAGTGCTGTCACCTAGAAAATGCCAATTAGGGACAAAATCACGCGGCGATTAAAGAACAAAGACACAACAATGTCGGTCCAGCAGTACCACCGAAAGTGCGAACGGAACGTCACCTCGCCGCAAATAACGGTGCTACACAGGAAACAGCCTGCCAGGGAGGCGAGCGGTGCTAGGACCGAGGAAGCAACGGCACAGAGTACCAAGGTGCCCTGCGAACGAAAAAGGTTCTCTTTGGCGCTAGGAGCGATGCCTCAACTGAGAAACCTCAGGCTAGGCACAGATGGCGAAAGTGCTGATGAGAAACCGCCGCTGGTCGGAAAGAGCAGCGCTGATGAGACACCAGAGGAGCTGGTGGTGCTGGGACCTGGTAGGCTCCGTGGGGCACCCAGCAATGAGCGGTGCTTTCTCAGAGATAATTATCTGTCTCGGAGCGATCAACAGTGGTGCAAAAGAGAGTCGGCCAGCCCTGAGAACCGGCAATAGGCCACCGAAAAAGATCCGACTTGGAGGGATCATTGGGGCTGTCCTGGAGAAAAGAGCCACTCCGTGTGACTGAAAAAGCGCCATGAAACGCTAGTAAGGAAATGGCAATGATTAAAAATAAATCAATAAATAACGCTTAATAAAATTAAAAGATTAAACAAATAAAATATAAAAAATAAATATGAACAATTTCAAAATTAAAAATACAATAAAGTAAAATAAAAAATAAAAACATCTCAAAATTTGAAAAATAGTAAAAAGAAACTAAAAATGGTGTTCTAATTTTAAAATTTTTTAAATAAAATATTTTTAAATTTTGAAATCGTGATTTTCACAACTTAAATTTTCAATGTTTTAATTTTTAAATTTCATTTCATATCTTGTTTTTAATTATAAAATTTTAAAATTAAAAAAATTAAAAATATTTTAAAGTTATATTTTACATTATTTTGTATTTCCTTTTCAAAAATACTTTACTTTTTATTAAAAAATTTTTAATTTTATTTTAACTAAAATTTAAGATTGTTTTATTTGATATTTAGGGATATTTTTATTTTTCATGATATGTTTTGTTTTTCACTTAATTTCATTTTTTAAATGGTAAAAGCAAAATTCTCGATTTCTTAAATGGTGTTTCACTTTTAAAATTTTTCTTCTTTCATATTATGTTTTAGTCTTTTGAAATATAGTTAATTAAAAAGTTCTTAATTTTATTTTTAGTATGTGTTCATTTTTATTTTAATCTTTTAAAAGATTTTATTTTTCCTTTTTTCTCCCAAAGCCCCCCCCCCCCCCACATAGTTGGATATTTTTAGTTGTGAGTCTCTCTAGTTGTGGCTTGTGGGACCAGGTCTCAGCATGGCCTGATGAGCAGTGCCATGTCCGCGCCCAGGATCCGAACCAGCGAAACCCTGGGCCAAGGAAGCACAGCGCGAGAACTTAACCACTCGGCCACGGGGCGGCCTTCATTTTTTATTTTTGAAATTATTTTTAATTTAAAAAATGTAAAAATAAAAATTATAAAACTATTTTATTTTACTTTATTTTAGTCTTACTATTTTATGCTTTTATTTTAAACTATAAAAATAAAAAGAATTTTATTATATTTTATTTTCTATTATCTTAAACTTTTATCATTCATTTTATCTTCTTTAGTTTTAATTTTTATTTAAAAATATAAGAATTAAAAAATAAATAACGACTAAAGAATCGCAAGCATGGTTAAACCAGGACTGCTTTCGACTAAGTCTGCGCATAATCGCAAGCATGGTTAAACCAGGACTGCTTTCGACTAAGTCTGCGCATACAAGGAGTAAGAAATCGCTTTTGGGGAGCGAGGAAGAGAGAAACGAAAGGCACCCTGAAGCAAACTGCAGAGAGCGCTAACTGTAGAAAACACTGTGATCCATTAGCGGTGGTGCAGAGACCACAAAACCGTCTATCTGCGAAATGAGCGGTGCAACCACCGAAAACCTGCCCGCCGGGGCTCTGCTAGCCACCTTGCTGTAGAGAAATCCGAGGAGCCAGAGTCTCTGCGAAGCGGCCGGCGCCAAACCGTGGTGCAGTTGCCAAAGGCGAATATCCGTTTGGAGTTATCAAAGGCGCTGCCACAGAGAAACTGCCGGCTCTGAGAAAGGAGCGGTGCTGCGCCCCAGCGACATCGGGCTTGGAGGAATGAACCGTGCTGCTATGGAGAAAAAAACACCAACTAAGTGCAAATGTGTTGTGACAGAAAAAGTGCCATCTAACGCTACTATGGAAATTGCAAAGGGGTACAGCGACTCCCTGTAAATCCCGAAACGCTACCATCAGCCGGCGCGCTAGGAGGTGGAAGCGCTGCTAGGACCCAGAGAGCGCAGGGCTGGCGCAGAGAGCGGGACGCGACAACCGCGCTGCCTGGAGGGGCGCTGCCTCTGAAACACCTGTGACTTGGCGGAGGTAGCGGGGCACCAGGGAGAACTCGGTATCTCCGTGAAAACATTGAGGCCGAGAGCGAAAATCACCCGGATCGAAGAAAGAAAGGAGAGGTGCGGCCACTGAAACACGCCTCGGGCCCGACCCAAAGCCGCCCGCTCCTTCCACTAGCGATCTGAGGCCACTGAGGACCCGCCGTCCCTGCTCGTGTCGCAGCCGCGGCCGAGGAAACGCTGACAGCCAGCACCTCGCGTTGCTGGGTCCCAGTGATGCGGGCAAGGAGCACAGAGCGGTGCCGGCCCGAGAAACAGCTGGCTCAGGGAAACAGCCGGTTTGGAGTAATGAACGGTGTTGACACCGAGAAAATGCCGCCAACTGGATGCAAATGTGCTCTTGCGACAGAAATACCACTGGCTCTAGCGAACCAGAGAAAGTGCTAACGGGAACAGGGGCTCGGTGAAGCCGCGGTGCTGGGACCGTGAGACCAGTGGGGGAAACTAGCGGTGCTAGGACCCGGTAAGGCTAGGAGGAATGAAGGGTGCTGCCACCTAGAAAACGCCCATTCGATGCAATTTCGGGCTGTGATGCAAACAAAAAAGGAAACAAAACACAACAGGTCGGCTCAGCAGTGCTAGCGAAGGTGCTAAGGGATCTCCAGTTGGGTGCAAATCCCAGTTCTGCGACCCTGAAACCACCGGCCAAGGAAAGGAGCGTTACTCATATCAGAAAGTGACGGCACAGAGGTCCTCCGAGACCTGAGAAAGAGAATCGACTTGTTTAGCGCTACTATTGGTGCCTCGACCGAACCTCCGCGGCGTTGGCGCTGCTGGAGAAAGTGCTGTGGCGAAACCGCAGGCTGGGCGTAAGGAGCGGCGCCGCGCGCGGGAGCCCGTGACCGGCGGGGCTGAGACCGAGCAGCGCAGCCCGGAGCAACCTGGAAACGCAAGCCGTTTGGAGAAAGCGCCGCTGCAAAGAAGAAACAGCAAACACCGTGGAACAGCGCAGTCCTCCGATCTTCCCGGTCACGCCTAAACCAGCGCCTGTTGCTACCTCTACAGCGGGACTTCTGGGACTAAGAAATCAGTCACCGCTAAAGCGGTGTTTGCTACGCCTAAAATGGCCCACACTGGACACCCCGACTTGTACTAGCGTGAAATCAGAAGCACAGCTCAAACGGAACTTGCGAAATCGAAAGCGGCTCCACCCAAGTAGTCTCAGTGGCAGCCACACCTTCGGGGGCGTGGGGAAGGCGGCGGGCTGCGACCGAGAAAGGGACGGCTCCGCGCCACCAGCGGTGCCACGAGCGAGAAACCGCCAGCTTCGCTCTACCGGAATCTAACACGGAGAAAACGCCGGCCGGTGCACTGTCCGCAGCGGCAACGGGCAAAAAACGCCAAGTCGGCGCTCCTAACGGTGCTGGGACCCAGCAAGGGCGGGCAAGGTTAAACAGAGGCGATGTGGGCAAAGGAAAATACCCGTTTTGGCGCTTTTGAGGGTGCTGCCACGAGAAAACTGCAGGCGCTGATGAATCATCATTGCCTACACTGAGAACCGTTGGAGTTGAAGGTTTTAAAAAATAATAAAAATTATAAAAATTAAAACAAAAAATTTTAAATTAAAAATAGAGTAAAATAAAAATAACTTAAAATTAAAAATTACAATGTTGAAAAGGAAATTTTAAAAATCAAATATAAAATATACAATAACATGAATATTTAAAACAAAAATGTATAAAGAAAATTTTAAAAAGTGAAATAAATGAAAAATAAGTTAAAAATTAAAGAAATAGTAAGTTACTATACTAAGAAAAAATAAGAAAAATAACTAGAATAATAAAAAATCCCCATTTTTTAAATTAAAAGGGAAAAATTTTTAAATGTAGAAAATGAATAATTTTAAATAATTTTTAGAAAGAAATAAACAAAAATTATTATAAACTCCATTAACTACAGGGGAACCCACGAGTTCTGCTACTGAGAGCGTTGCCACGGACCCGCACTAATAAGGAAGATGATGAGAAACCGGTGGTTTCCGTGCAGCTGACGCGGGTGCCACGGAAAGACGACTGACACGGCGCAAGTGGCAGGGCGGTCGGCGGGAAAGCGCCAACGCCGGGTGTGCGACCGACCAAGACACATCCCTTTCGGCCAAAGGATAGGTAGTCCTTGGGAAACACTTGCTGGTAGATGGAGAAAACCCCCCTCCCCCGCCCCCATGTGTGGAGCGCCAATCAGAGACGCAATCACAAAACTTTGTCCCAGAGAGCTCACAGTGCTGGGATCCAGCAAGCGCCCACGGGAAGCAACCTTAGCCGTGCTGCCACCCAGAAACATCCGGCTACATAAAACTAGCGGGACTACCATCGACGAATTACAGGCTGGGCGAAAATAGCGGATAGTTTTTGATTTCCTGGGCTCATGGGCAAACAAGGAAACTGCAAGTAACAAGCGACCGCACACTGCAAGGAGAAACTGCAGGAGAAAGAGAAAAATTTGCAATGCACACCGAAGACACATCTTAATGCATTTTTTAAAAAGATTTTATTTTTTCCTTTTTCTCCCCAAAGCCCCCCGGTACGTAGTTGTGTATTCTTCGTTGTGAGTCCTTCTAGTTGTGGCATGTGGGACGCTGCCTCAGCGTGGTTTGATGAGCAGTGCCATGTCCGCGCCCAGGATTCCAACCAACGAAGCACTGGGCCGCCTGCAGCGGAGCGCGCGAACTTAACCACTCGGTCACGGGGCCAGCCCCCTTAATGCATTTTTTAAATTCTGTAAGTGGGAAGGTTTTGGAACGGAGAATCTTTTCCTGGGGAAAGTTTCAAAAAGACTCCCGCTGCATCTCAGGGCTCCTCAGCGCCAAAGACCCACCGGCAGCAACCCCAGGGCATGGAGAACACCGCGCAAGGAATCCACGCCAAGCATGCTGAGAAAACCCGGTGTTGGCTCCACCAAGCGGGGACCGGAGGTCGACTACGATCCGAAGGGGCTCGCTGTCACAGGTCTCTGTGTCCTGCTGTCTGTGGGCGGCATCTTGCAGCCTGGCCCAGGGAAGCGACTGGAACGTGAGTCTGTCGGGTTCCTCTGCAGGAACCAACTCCCCTACGATTGACTCTAACGTCTTCTGTGTGGCGGGCCAGAGGTCCGGAGTGGGCGGGGCTGGGCTTGGTTCCAATGTGCCCTCGGATCTGGGCAAGAGTCCGTTTTGCAGGCCAACCCTGGACAGCCGCCGGCTAGGACTAGAAAGCAGTTCCCAATGGAAATCACCGCCAGGGCATAAGCACTCTTCCAGTACCGGGTAGAGGGAGCGGCCACGGCCCAGAATCTTCGAAGCTCCGAGAGGACAGAGGCTGAGGCTCTGGCACCGCCTCTGCGGAATCCCGAGCCTCCTTCACGGCGGCGAGAAAATGCTGCTCCATCGCTTAGGCCTCGGACCAGGACACAGGCGTTTGCGCTGATCAAGGAGGCAAAGGCTTCAGCAGCACCAGCACTCCGGGTATTTATGCTCTCCAGGGCTCGTGGGCGGAGGGAAGGCAGCGAATGCAAAACGGAGATCAGTAGACAATGAAATACGAAAAAAATTTAGAGAACATAGAGAACAGACACAAGTCATTCCGATATAAAGACATATCGAGACGAAAGCAAACGCAATGAAACGGAACAAAAAGCAAACCGTGCAGAGAACCAACCCTACAAAACTCAGGGAGCGGTGAGCGGTGCACAGACCACGAAACCAAATGTGGCCTCGGAGAACAAAACGGCGCAGCCACTGGCCGCTGGGGCGCTGCGCTGGAGCGACGCTGCTGAAGAGAAACCCGAGACACCCGCGGCGCTGGCACGTGGCGATGCCGGCGGGGAGCAAACAGTGGTGCTGTTCCCAAAGACAAATACTCCTTTTGGAGCGATGAGCTGTGCTGTCAAAGAGAAACTGCCGGCTCTGAGGAGCAGTGCTGCGCCCTAGAGACATCGGGCTTGGAGGAATGAAAGTTGCTGCCACGGAGAAAAAAGCCCACCGACTGGGTGCAAATGTGTTGTGACAGAAAAAGCGCCATCTACCGCTACTATGGAAATTGCAAACGCGCACGGCGACTCCCTGCAAATATCTGAACAGGAATCGTCAGCTGGCGCTCTGGGAGACGGAAGCGGTGCCGGAACCCAGACAGCGCAGATCCTGCGCAGAGAGCGGGACGCGACAACTCCCACTCCGGCTGCTAGTGCGGCGATCGCGCTGCCAGGAGCGCTGCTGCCTCTGAAACGCCTGTGACCTGGCGGAGGTAGCGGGGCACCAGGGAGAAATCTTGGCGAAAACATCTGGGATGAGACCGAAAATCACCTGGATCAAGGAAAGAAAGGAGAGGTGCGGCCGCCGAATCACACATCCGGCCCGACCCAGAGCCGCCCGCTCCTTCCACTAGCGGTCTGAGGCCACTGAGGACCCGCCGTCTCTGCTCGTATCCCAGCCGCGCCCGAGGAAACGCTGACAGCGAGCACCTCACCTTGCTGAGTCCCAGCGATGCGGGCAAGGAGCACAGAGCGGTGCCGGCCCGAGAAACACCCAGCTCTGAGAACCAGCCTGTTTGGAGGATTGAACGTGGGCTACCGAGAAAATGCCGCTACCTGGATGCAAATGTGTCCTGTGGCAGGAATCCCGCCGGCTCTGCGGACAAACGAAGGTGCCAACGGGAACAGGAGCTCGGTGAGAGCGGCAGTGCTGGGACTGTGAGACCCTTCCAGGAAAACCAGCGACGCTGGCGCCCGGCGGGTCTAGGGGGAATCAAAGGTGCTGCCCCCTAGAAAACGTCCATTCTATGCTATTTAGGGCTCTGATGCAAATAATCGAACAAAACGAAAAGGAAACAAAACACACCACAGGGCTCAGAGCTACTAGCGAAAGTGCTAAGGATCGTCACATGAGAAAGGAGAAAATCCTGCCATTTGCACCGACACAGGTGGAGACTGAGGGCATTATGCTATGTTTAATAAATCAGAGAAAGAGAAATACCGTGTGGTGTCTCCACATGTGGAATGTAAAAAGCTGCTCTCATAGAAACAGAAGAATGATGGTTACCAGGGGCTGGGGGGTGGGGGAGATGTCAGTCGAAGGGTACCAATTTACAGGTAGAAAATGAGTAAGTTCTGGGATCTAATGTACAGCAGGGTGACTGTAGTTAACAATAATGTTTATACTTGAAAGTTGGTAAGAGAGTAGATCTTAAATGTTCTCACTATAGAAAAGAAATGGTAATTATGTAAGGTGATTAAAGTAGCTGATGCTATAGGTGGCAATCATTTTGCAATATATAAGTAGCAAATCTACGTTTTATACACCTTAAACTTACACTTGTTATATGTCAATTATATCTCAATAAAGGTGGAAAAAAACCAACAAAAACAAAATGAGTTTTCATTTCCACTTTTTTTGGGGAAAGCAGCACCTCCGCCAGCAGATGACTTTAGAATGGCTGCGTTGATCAAGCCTCAGGTCCAAGTGTGCATTAGGCCCCTGCAAATTCCAGGTTCCCCCCTAAACCCCATGTCACGCTAGAGCCCGGCGTACTGCTGCCCCCTAGTGGCGAGTCCACCGGCGCCGGACCCACTGCTTTTCTCTCAACCTGAGGGCCCCAAAACTTCCAGCCGGGAGATTAGGAAACGCCCAAATTGGCTGGGCTATTGAAACCAGCCACAGTCGGTCTCCTCCCCTCAAGCCTCCTGAAATGGTCGAGTTGGGTAAGAGGAATCGTCAGGCCCAGCGCTGGGAGGGCGGGCTGAGATGTGGTCTTTCAACTGAGGTGCAGGATCTGAACACTTCTGCTCCTCAGCACCATTGCCCTACTTGCAGGAATGGAAGATGAAGGCATCGTGGAAAGAGGACAGAGTGTATCTTCCAGCAGGGACCCACGGCCAAACTGTTTTGTTTTGTTTTTGCAAATAAATTTGGTAACCATTGGGTGGTGGGGCAGGTGTCTCTAGTGGACTCAAGGGGACATGTCTGTCACAGTTTTGCTGCCATTCAATTCTATAAGTTGTTTTGCTTTCTGATGCAAAGTTGCCTTCCCTGTCACATTTTTTCTTTCTTCTACTTTATTTTTCTCCCTGGATTCAGCTCATGTGATATCTCTGAGTCAGTGTGCCATTATCATCAAGCCTAAAACCAAGAGTCATGTAGCCTTTGAGGAGTGTGGCATAAATGTAGATGTATTTAGAATGAGTCCCAATTTTCTCTTAATCTCATCATTCTTCTCTGCCTCTCATGGATACTCTCAAGTCCACCGTAACAGAAGAGGCTAGATTCAGTGATGTAAGTGACTTATAAGGGATAGACTAACACACCAGTGAAACATAATATTGAGCCTCAAAACAACTCTGCACAATATGGAGGCCACAGTATCTCATAGAATATAAACACCACCATTTGTGAGGCATATCCTGATTCTCAATGTGTTAAAATAAGAAAAAAAAATCTTAAAATCCCTCTGAGTATAACGAATCCTCTATCTTCGCTGGCACTCCCACTCCCTCCCAACCCCCTGGACTTTCACACCCTCTTGCTCCCAGTGAATGGATTCTCTTTTCAAACCTCTTGGGCTGAGAACCTTGGCCAGTGGGCAGGTAGACTTTAAGATGGCCCCCAATGATTCCCACCTCCTAATATTCATGTCCCTACTATGATCTTCTCTGGAGTGTGGGCTGGGCCTGCTTATTTCCTTCCAAATTCAGAAAGATGATTCCCTGGACTTTCTAGATTCTCCATCCTCCTGCTGAGCAGGACATCCAGTTCCTTCTTCCAAGAGCTGAGGCTGAAGGTTTTGATGCTCCATGGTGATCATTTTATGTGAAGTGCCTGCAAAAGCCCCTGTGCAGAAGGAGGGAGGGTGTTTGCGTGTGTGTGCATGTTGTCAGGGGTCTGGGGAGAGGAAAGGGTTGGCTTGAGCCTTTAGGGTAAGATTCCATGTTTTGAGGCATCTAAAGTTTTCTGGAAGCTGGACAATGATTTTGACTTTCTTCCTCTGGCACTATCTCCAATTTCTCTTTCTGCTTGCTTCTGTTTTTAGGAGCTCTCCTGCGCTCCCAGCTCCTTGCCTCCTGCTTTTAAAGTCCTGACTTGAGGTAGATAGCCAGATTTGTTTTTAAAGCTTTATTTGAGCGTAATTGACATTTTATTTACTGCACACATTTAAAGTGTATAATTTACAGTTTATAATTTAAAGTGTAGCATTTTTGAAATTATCACCACAATCAAGTTTTCTGGGGCTCTTTTGTACTCCCTCCATGCTGTGCCTTCCTGTCCCACCAGCCCCGCCCCCCCCCACCCCAGGCTACCACTGACCTGCCTTCTGTCCTTATAGATTAGTTTGAATTTTCCTAATTTTTATAAAAATCGTGTTTTAAAAATTCCTAGGCTCAAAAATGAGAATTTCTTTTTGCTTTTACACTATTCCTCATCTACCTTTTCCTGCCAGGATCAATTTCTGGGAAAATATGGAGTATCCTTTGGGGAATTAATGAAAGTGATATACAGAAATGGCTCAATTATTAAGGTATTTTTCTCTCGACTCCGAACCCTCTCTTCTCTGCTCACTATTGTAATGTTAGAGCTGGGACTCTGTAAATCACATTTCTGTTCTGCCAACTGGCTCCATAGCCAGTTTTCCCTTAGCAGGTGCTAGAGAGAGACTGCCAGGCTGGAGAAGAAAGCAAGGACTTGCTCCTTCCTGGCTGCTTCTTGGGGATTTTCTCTTGGTTCCCCCGAAGCAGCATTTTTACCTCTAGAGAGGTAGTTTGATTTTCATAGCAGCAGCTGGATCCAGTTAACTGCTGTTTCCGAACACATATAAAACTAGCTTCATATCATCTCCCTAGAAACACCAGCATCAGCCAGCCCTCTCAGCAAAGATATGGGTCCCACCCCACAGGCCCTCTTCTGAGCTCAGAGAAAACAGCACCAGCCCCATACTGCCCCTGCCTCCCCACTCTGGGTTTCAGCTCAGCAATGCCTCTCCTTTGCACTTCAAAGTTTAATAAATCCAGGCTTTCCCCTTTGTTTCCCTGACTGCTTCCTGCAGTTGCTCTCTCTGCATTATCTTACACTTCTCTTCTTACCCTCTCTCTTTACCTAACTGATAGCTTTCTACCTGGTTTCCAATTCTATATTTTAAATTCTATTGGTTCAAATGATTGGTGTAGTTTCTGTCACCTGATTGGATTCTGAATAATATAGGAATAAACAGATATTTTTGTCATACTTCTTTATATTCTTGTCTGAGATTATTCAATACTTTCTTCGCTTTTTAAAGAAAATATACAGAAAGAATTATATACACAAAGAAATGGCATAGTGTTTGTAGTGGGTTGAATGATGGCTCCCAAAAGATAAATCCATGTCCTAGTCCCCAGAACCTGTGAACTTGACCTTATTTGGAAAAAGGACCTTTGCAAATATAATTATATTAAGGGTCTTGAGATGAGGAGATGGTCCTGGATTTTCCAGGTGGGCCCCAAATCTGATGACAAGTTTCCCAATAAGAGTGAGGCAGAGGATTTTTGACACAGCCAGGGGAGAAGGCCATGGACCACGGAGGCAGAAACTGGAGTGATGTAGCCACAAGTCGACGAATGCTGATGGCCACCAGGAGGTGCAAGAGACAAAGAATGATTTTCTCCCTTAGAGCCTCGGGAGGGAGCACAGTCCTGCCAACAACTTGATTTCAGACTTCTGGCCTCCAGAACTATGAGAGAATAAATATCTGCTGTTTTAAGTGACCTGGTTACTGTTAACTTGTTACAACAGCCACAGGGAACTGTCAGTGCTCTACACTGCCAGCCAGCATCTAAAGCAAAGCGGTGGACGCTCTATTCTGAATGCAACTTATAGTAGATGCTGCAGTGCCTGAGCAACTTATGACTTGGATCTGATAAACTTAATTATGACTGACATTTCCAGTTGCATGGTCTCTCGGTACCTAATATTTTACATATTTTGTCATATGGCCTAAGTGGCATGTTAGCTTTTTCTGTGGCCTTGTATTACTCTGGACAACAGCCCTCTCTTCTGGGCCCCATTCCACATCCAGAGCCACTGACTAAATGGGTTGGAACTCTATGTCCAGAGTGATCAGTGCTGTCCTCAAAACTGAAAGAGGCCCATAGTACTGTGCCTATTTGTGGTAAAGAGTTCCAAGGTACCATAATTTTCCCTTTAGCTGGCATGCTCCAGGCCACCGGAACCCTAAAAACTTTATCAAAGTGGCATGCCCTAAATTTCTGGAGGATTTACAGTATCTACTGGAATCCAGACCAGTAGCTATTTGGTAAATCATGTTTTTCTACGAATATGTCTATTTTATTTAAATTTTCAAGTTTAGTCACAAAGTTATTTATACCATCATATGATTATCTCTTTAGTGTCTCTAGAATCTGTAGTGATGGTCTCTTTTTTATTTCTGACCTTCTGATATTGTTAATTTGTTCTTCATCATTTCCATTTCTTTTTTTGAGGAAGATTAGCCCTTAGCTAACATCTGCTGCCAATCCTCCTCTTTTTGCTGAGGAAGACTGGCCCTGAGCTAACATCTGTGCCCATCTTCCTCTACTTTATACATGCGACACCTACCATAGCATGGCTTGCCAAGCGATGCCATGTCCGCACCTGGGATCCAAACTGGCAAACCCCTGGCTGCCAAAGCAGAATGTGTGAACTTGACCACTGCGCCACCGGGCCAGCCCCCATTTCTATTTCTTGATCAGCCTTAATAGGGGTTATGTATTTTGGTCTCGTTGATCATTTCTAGTGTCTGTTTAATTTCTACATCATTAGTATTTATTCTTAGAATTATTTATTTCCTGCTACATCCTTTGGACTTAATTTTCACTATTTTTCTGATCTCTTGAAACAAATGCTTAAACATTTGATATTACAGGTATTGTTTTTTTCTAATCTAGTAATTCAAAGATAAATATTTATCTCTAAGCGTGATCTTAAATATATCCCTCAAGCTTTATGTTGAATATTCATCATAATTCAGTTAAAATATTTTGTAATTTCTACTGTGATTTTTTTCTTTGATTCATAGGTATTTAGATGTATATGGCTGTTTTATTTCCTGATATTTGTAAATTACTGAAGTAATTTTTTGTTAATGATTTCTAACTTCATTTTAATGTGACATCTGCTGAAATAATTTCAAGTGCATATTGGAATTTAGTATATGATAGAGATAGCTTTTCAAATTAATGGGGAAATAGTAATTATTCAGTGAACATTGTGGAACATCCAATTAGCTACTGCTAGGGATATATAAAGGTGGCTCCCTACCTCACTCGGTATTCCAAAATAAACTTCAGGTGAAATAAAATATTTACTGTTTATATGAATAAAAGATTTAAATGAAAACAATGTGTAATTGAATAAAAGATTTAAGTGAAAATACAATGTATAATCGAATAAAAGATTCAAAGATTTATATGGAAGAATAAACACATTAAAACTAATTATAGGATGGTATTTTTGAAAACTAGTTTGTAACAGTGACCGCCCCTCACCTTTTTTTTTTCACTGTTTACTGTTTGCTGCAGATGCAGTGTTCTTAACAAATTATCACCCTTCATCCTTGTAAAAATGTGCTCTTATCTTATTAATTTTATTTCATTCTTTTATATTCTATTCTTTTGTCCACAATCCCCACTTCTACTCCTGTCTCACACCAATTTTTCCATATTTAAAAAAATTATGTATGCATCCATGTAAATTTGTAGGATATTGGTGTGTGAATGTCTTTTGCTGTATATAAGTGGTACTCAGGTGCATATCTTTCTGTTTTCATTATTCACTCATCATTATGATTTTAAGATCAATATTTCTATCTATATAACTTTGTTTCATAAAACTGTTGCAACATATTTTATAGCAAAAATCCACCACGTTTTATATAGACATATACCTAGTGATGGATATCATGGTTGCTTCCAACTCCCGTGTCTGACAAACAATGCTGTGATGAATGTCATCAACTAGATACTCTCTGGACCTGAAGGAGACATCTTCTGTGACATAGTTCAGGAGTGTGGTCTATAGAGACAAAGAATGAAAGTACCCATAGCTTCCAGACATACTGCCATATTTCTTTTCAGAATTAACTCCAATTTCATTCCTGATGAGAGGTTTGTTCACCAATCCTCACCAACTCTTTGAATTTTCCACCTTTCTAATGTTTGCTCTTATGACAGTTTCATACTTTTAATTAACATTTCTTTATCTATCATGATTTTGAACCTCTCTTCATTCACTCTTTAGCCAATTTGTATTGTTATATTATTCTTCTGGGAATTGCCTATTCCTACCTTTTGAGCATTTTCCTCTGGTTTTCCTGCTTTATCATTTTGATTTGCAGAGCTTAGATGTTCTATATAGATATTGGATACTTGTGAATTTTAGACTTTGAAATTATCTTCTCCCAATTGCCATCTATCAGATTTACCCATGTGTCCTTCAAGGTATAGAAATCCTTCTTCTTTCTATGTACTATCCTCCTCATCCTGTCATTGTTAGTGTATTATCTCACCGCAGGGGGCCTGGTGTCCCAGGCTATGAGCCCAGGTCATGGCTGTCTTCTCCTTCCACCCCAGCAATCTTGTAGCAGGTCATCTACAGTCGCTGGCAGGCACTGGAAAAAGGGATTTCCAAGAGTCTGTGAGGTAAGGGACACATGCTGGCGTTAGGTCACCGCCTTAGGAAGACAGGACATCTGGACCTGAGGATCCCTGACTTTCTGGGTGAGTGTAGAGAGGAGGTGGGGAGGAATGTGGTGGAGAGAGCGGCACAGTCACGCGCCCGATGCCAGAATGGCCTCTGGAGATGGACTCGGAGCCAACAGGGGCCAGGGCCGCAGAGAAGGAGCGTTTCCGGGGCTAAGCGGAGTCCCTACGGGCCCTGGCTGCCCGTCTGCTATCTCTCTTGGGGGCCCAGCGCGTGTGGGCAAGTCAGTCTAAAGGACACGCTTGACCCCTATTAGCCTCCGCCCCGGTGCCTGGCCACGCCCAGCAAAGCCAGGCGACCCATGGTCCCCGGTGGGAACCAGCACCGGGGCCACCACCGCCCCTGTGCCTCGTCCTTTCCCAACAGACAAACCGGGAACACACGGGAGATATAAAGGACTTTGGCGTTGTTTTTCGTTATCTTTATTGAGTAGCGAAAGAAAATTATCTAAGAACTCTGAAGACAGAAGCGCTTCATCGTCATGGAGCAAACTCACAGGCGCTACATAGCATCATTTGGGCACGGAGGATGCTGCGTGTGGAGGGTCTCGAGAAATCTCAGGATTCTTAGGCTCTTTGGTCATCGGCGCAACAGCGCTTCGGATCCGCTGGCTTGTGCGGTGGTGGCTCTCGGGGCCAGGAGCAGGACGGCGCTTGGCACGGTCATCACTGTCCCATTGTTTAATTTTAGTTTTCTATAGTTCTTAAATGGAATCTTGTAATGAAGCATTGTTCTTACCTGGAAGCTTTTCTAGTCATTTCTTTGTTGTTTATCCCCTGAATTCTTCCATGATCAAAACTATCTGTAGCATTTAAACTTGAAGGTCATTATAAATTAATGAATTTTTTAAAGATTTGCACCTGAGCTAACATCTGTTGCCAATCTTCCTTTTTTCCTCTTCTTGTTCTTCTTCCCAAAGCCCCCCAGTACATAGTTGTATATTCTACTTGTAGGTCCTTCTGGTTGCTACGTGGGGCATGGCCTCAGCATGGCCTGTTGAGTGGTGCCATGTCTGCACCCAGGATCAGAAGCAGTGAAACTCTGGGCCTCTGAAGCAGAGCGTGTGAACTTAACCACTCAGCCACTGGGCCAGTCTCTTAAATTAATGATTTAATCTTTTTCTAAAAAATGTGTATCTTAGCTCTGAATATTTAAAAAGGCTAGATGTAATTATCAACAAAACAGTCTAGAGCACATCAATGAAAATATTCACACATACCATTTCCCTATAACAGCACCCAAGTTTCCTTAGAGAAAATGTTGATTGAAGGTAGGCAAGAAAAGTAAAAGCAGTAGCTGGGACGATTTATTGTGCCAGAAGACAAAGGTGCTATAAAAAGCCTATCAAGCTCATGTCAAAAGAGAGTGAGATTGAAAGGTCATTGATCAAAGATAAAATTTGAGTATCAAATAAAATAATAGATGCGATAGATTTAAACACTGTCTTCATTTAGATTCTAGAGGATACAGATATGGAGTTGGGTATGCAAATGTTTATTGAAGAGTATGAAAAGAAAGAAGAGTAACATCAGACAAGGAAAGCTGTCAGACTGCTGTGCAGATCTGACAAA
The DNA here is from genome assembly GCF_037783145.1 of Equus przewalskii. NCBI lineage: Eukaryota > Metazoa > Chordata > Mammalia > Perissodactyla > Equidae > Equus > Equus przewalskii. The sequence continues at coordinate 23,324,572 of NC_091850.1, forward strand.
GTTTCTGCCGGACCAATGGGTAGACTAATTCTAGTATGAATGTGCTTCAGCAACTGTGCATCAGGTTTCTCTGTGAACTTCAGAGTCTTAGGTAATCCAAAGGGAGATTTTGTCAACATTTATGCCCAAGTATCAGAGCCCAGATACCTTTTTGTTCCTGCTCTGCTATTACTGTCGATATTTTGCTGTTGCACCTTGTTAGTGATTGATGCTGAGCATCTGCTGACGGACCCCATTGCTGGTTCTCACTGTAGTGACTTCTTTCTGGTGCACCCACAACACAGGCTAGCGGTGCCTCCCCTCTCACTTGGATTTCAGCTGCAACTGGGTTCAGACAATTCTGAGCTGGCCTCACCCTTCTAACCACCCAGGCAGAGCTCTTCTATTCTGAGTATCTTTGTCCCAATACTTAATTCAGCTGTGAGTGTTCCAAATTGCTCCTGTAAACCTTTCAACCAGCCAGAGCTTTCAATCATCTGCCATCTTTTACTGTCTCTTCTGCTGTTTGGTTTTTTTGTTTTGCTATTTCTTGTTTATTATTTCTGCTGTAGTCTTTTTTTCCCTTACAGTTAAGTGAAAAATAAAAATGTGATTTTGAAAGGGAGCATCATTTTAGAGTGTTTCCTTCTGGTCGTCAGATCAGCTGTGACAATGCTTATGGAGTTGCCTGTATGCTGAATAGTCTCTTGACTGTGTCTTTGCCCTCTCACTAGAATGTAAGGTCTCAAAGCTGTAACCAGCTCTTCTTCTCTGTGGGTGTGGCTCCCAATACAGCACCTAGAGCACTGAAGGATATCAAAATGTGCTTCTTAAGTTTTGAGAATGACTAGACTTTATTACAGAAAGATAAATAGATAGTCAAGGAAGTCTATACTGCATCCACTGAAGCTTTTGTCAACAGGTTGACACAGCTGAAGATGGGTATATTACAATGCAATATCATCACAAATATGATATGCTACAGAAAAAAATAATCCATTTAGAGGAAGAAAACTGCCCCCGAAAAGGCAATATTTAACATTTGTCCTCATTTATAATTCTATCCATGATCATATTGATAATAATGATAATAATCATAATAATTGAGCAAATTAATTACTACCAGGTAATCCTAAACACTCAGTTTTATTATTGAATGCATTCACGAAAGCTACCTTGTAATAGGAGAGTTAGTTTGCTTTCCATTTCAGAAATTACAAAGGAGGCCTGGAGAGGTGAGGTAAGCTGCTGAGGGTCACTCATCTAGAAAGGGGTGGAACTGCCCCTTCACCCAAGAAGTTCCTTTCTGGAGCTTCTTGTGGTGACCCCTGTGGGAACACAGTCTGAAGTCCTTTGACTTGAGCAATTCACCAGGAGGAGACCATACTCGGAAAGTGAAAGCCCAATTTAAGAATTGTTACCATCCTTGCCTCTTCCTCACATCACAAATCATCCTTTGTCCTGCTTTCCCCTCCCCCCGCCCCCACGCATTCCTCTGCTTGGAGACCTGGGTTTCCGTCTCTGTTCTAACAACAGCAGTATGATTTGGGGCTTTCTACAACCCAGGGTCCCCAGATCAGTTTTCTGTCTCAGGTGCTACAGTACTTTTTACTTTTGAACCCTAATCTAATCTATTGTGAAGAGAGTTTGACCCTGGATAATTTCATCCAAGATGACTGATTTTGTCTTAATACCATCGGGTAGTCTTCTGATGCAATTACCTCCTAGGCTTAATGTCACACTCGACACCCTCTTATCTGATTAGGACTACCTAGAGATCAGAAGAGCATAAAAACTCGCCTGCAGGGGGCTTCCGAAAACCAGATAGTCTGTATGTCCTTGTGCGAGATGGACGCGATGTCGCAGCCTTTCCCTGGCTATGAGCAGGGGGCCTGGGATTCTACAGACCAGGTGCCAGGACCCAGACGCCGCCAGCTCGGAGCTCAGCGAACTCCGCGCCGTGGCCGCTCCCTTTCTAACCTGACCTGTGTGAGCTCTCTTGGGACGGCCAGAATTTCATTTGGGAAATGCTCTCCAGTCCCTGCGGGCTGCTGCGCTGGGACTGCTCGAGAAACCATCACTTGCCTGGAGGCTGGAGCACCGGCTCGCCAGGGTCCAGGGTCGAAGAAGTGGAGCCCGAGACCTCTGACAGTGATGACCGTGCCAAGCGCCGTCCTGCTCCTGGCCCCGAGAGCCACCACCGCACAAGCCAGCGGATCCGAAGCGCTGTTGCGCCGATGACCAAAGAGCCTAAGAATCCTGAGATTTCTCGAGACCCTCCACACGCAGCATCCTCCGTGCCCAAATGATGTTATGTAGCGCCTCTGAGTTTGCTCCATGACGATGGAAGCGCTTCTGTCTTCAGAGTTCTTAGATAATTTTCTTTCGCTACTCAATAAAGATAATGAAAAACAACGCCAAAGTCCTTTATATCTCCCGTGTGTTCCCGGTTTGTCTGTTGGGAAAGGACGAGGCACAGGGGCGGTGGTGGCCCCGGTGCTGGTTCCCACCGGGGACCATGGGTCGCCTGGCTTTGCTGGGCGTGGCCAGGCACCGGGGCGGAGGCTAATAGGGGTCAAGCGTGTCCTTTAGACTGACTTGCCCACACGCGCTGGGCCCCCAAGAGAGATAGCAGACGGGCAGCCAGGGCCCGTAGGGACTCCGCTTAGCCCCGGAAACGCTCCTTCTCTGTGGCCCTGGCCCCTGTTGGCTCCGAGTCCATCTCCAGAGGCCATTCTGGCATCGGGCGCGTGACTGTGCCGCTCTCTCCACCACATTCCTCCCCACCTCCTCTCTACACTCACCCAGAAAGTCAGGGATCCTCAGGTCCAGATGTCCTGTCTTCCTAAGGCGGTGACCTAACGCCAGCAGGTGTCCCTTACCTCACAGACTCTTGGAAATCCCTTTTTCCAGTGCCTGCCAGCGACTGTAGATGACCTGCTACAAGATTGCTGGGGTGGAAGGAGAAGACAGCCATGACCTGGGCTCATAGCCTGGGACACCAGGCCCCCTGCGGTGAGAGGATGGGCTTAGCGTGCCCTTAGATTCTGGAGAAGGCTGCTGGCTTGTAATCCCTACTCCAAGTGGGTGACTTACCCAAGGTGCCTTACCTCTCAACACCAAAGGGACTTGAATTAGAGTATCCATCTCATCCTGGGGTGAAAGGGAGCTCTCCCTTGAGAACAATGCCTAGCAAGATATTCATCACTGTATCAGGCTCGGCATGTGTCAGTCCTTTAGAATTCCTGAACTAGAGGAATTCTAAGACACATCTGGCCCCCAGTGTTTCTGAGAAGCTACTGTGGATCTGTCAATTTTCTAGTTATATATAAATATGTATAACACAATAGAATAGTAACAATATATATATACCCTTATGTAACTAGCTTTTTTCACTCCACATCTTGTAGCTACAGAATGAAATTTCCTAATTTCATTTACCCACTAGATACATTCCTTTTGGGATTTAAAGTGATTTATTTCAAATTTTCCATTTTTACACTTTTCCCAGTTCTTTTAGCTGATATAAGCATGCTGTCTTGTGGGCATATTGTGTGTGTGGGGGGCGGAGGATGTGTGCTCGTTTGTGTGCGTGTGTTGTGTGTAATAGACTATCATTAATTAAATTTTTTTTCAAGAATATGTGCTTTGTAAATTTAATTACATCTCTACCGTACTGTATTACTGTACTTAACACAGTCCCACTTGCAGTATATAATAGGTGTATGAGCTTACAATGTGAAGATCATTGGCAAAGTCAAGGTACCATAGCTTTTGAATTTGGTAGATAAAAGATACATGTCATTGTTTTAATTTTTGTGCTTTTTAATTTTAGGAATTTCATCCTTCTTTAATAAACATTTTTTATAAAAAGAAATTTATGCAATCTGGATGCTACTTTCTTCCAACAAAACTGTGTAAGTAAATTTTACTTGTTTGGGATTAAGTTGAACGTCCTTGCTGGCGTTGCCTGGGAACTTCCCTGAATTCCTTGTCGAGTGGGCTTCTGCAGGGGGCTTTTGGCCACAAAACATCCTACTTCAGCAGAGCAGACACGAGAGGAGAGCCAGAGAGAGGGAGTGCCAGCAAGACACAGTCATGGTGTTTAAAACCTCCTCCTGAAAGTGACAGCTCATGACATTTAGTGTCACAAGTGACATCTTCCTATTGCTCTGTGAACTCTAGTGCATGTGCCCTGCTGTTTAATAATTTGTTTCAAATAATTGGGCTTGAGGATGGTAAGGACATATCTCTCCTCCTTAGTTACCCTTAGGTCATACTAGCATGGACTTATACAAAGTCTTTCCTCCTTATGGTGGCAGTGGGCACAGTGAGGTGTTTCCAGAAGGTTAATGGTAAAGGAACTCTGTTTCGTGGTCTCCAGCTAAGTCAGTCTTTAAATTTGGGCAAATCTTGGAGCGTGAGTAGGGAGAGGCAGGCATCAGGTTGAGCATGAAGTCTTTCTCTTGGATAATTTCCCTGCTTGGTCTAGCTAAGGAGCTACACTTGTTCTTTAGTGTCAAGGTCCTCTCAACCCTCCATCCTCAATACGTCCACCAGTCCCAGCCCCTAACTACATCAGATTCTGGATGCTCCAATCTCTGGGCTACTTCATGGCCCAGCAGGGATTGGAGAAGCTCCTTGCTCTTGACCCAGGACCCTTGTGTTAAGAAAATTAACACATACAGAAGAGATTCAGACCTCTTTATTAAAACAGTTTATTTATTTTTGGATGGGAGGACATGTAAAAAAGGAAGGATGTAAAATTTCAAGATGAAATATTAAGATAATTTTTTCTCTTTTTAACTTTATGGTCTCATCTAAAATTAGTGATGAATATAAAACAAACATTCTCAAAATATCCTGAAAACAAACAAAAAAAACTTTTGATATTCATATATGCTGTAAAGGAAATCTAGATTCATTCTTCTAAAACTGTTCAAAGAAAAAGATTGTAATAGTAGGTATAATGTTTAGTGTTGTGTTTCTTTTTGTGGTTTTTAGGAACAGAAATGGAATACACTCAAATAGTATAAGCCTAAAATAATTTGTAAGAGATAAAAAATAACAAAATTTGATGGGAAAATGAAGACATAGATTATTGCCTGAACTTCAGGAATGATTCTCAGAACCACACAGCAAAGTTTCTCCCAAAGAGAGACACTGTCAGAAATCAGAAAACACTGACTTCACAGCTGCCACCACAGCTGCTCTTTTCAGAATCATGAAGCCCCCAGCAAATGTTGGAGTACTGGGTCATTCTAAGTTTTTGTGGGGAATACATGCACTGGGTAATCTTCATGCATTATTATTGCAGGATAAATGTTGCATGCATCCTGAAGAACAACATGGCACCACTCGATAAATGTAGGTTTATGCATTTCTTATAGCTTAATTCCACTCATGGGTACAGATCATAGAGAACTTCTCTCACAAGGGTACTGTTATATGTGGTGATGGAGGGTAACCGGCAATATGAGTGTCCACCGTGGGAAGGCAGATAGATAAAATGCAACAGCATTAGAGGTTAACATGCTAGCACTGGAAGCAACAGATGGAAAGTACATACAACAATCTTAGAAACTTGCAAATGAACTAAATTAGATATACAACTTGAAAGCCTTATGTGAATCGAGGATATATGCACACACAAAAATGTTGCATATTACAAGACTGACTGATAGAAAAAACACATTAAAAATATAGAGTTTTTAACAGGAGGAATCTCAATAAGAAGTAGGGAGGCCAGAGGAAGGGGAATCACTGATAAGAGAATGCACATAATTACATGAAACAGGATAGGCCATTCGTCCGTTAGGTATGAAAAGCACAGCATATTCAAAATTTCCCTTTGATTCAGGTAATCTAGTGTAGGCAAAAGTAGAAAAATTACAACTCTAAGTAAGCATGAGACTCTCTTTTTCCCACCCCAACCTAATTACTCCTTTACTCATTTCTCTACCTGCTACTCATACAAGAGGTCCTGGAATCTCAATCCAGTTCCAGCATCAGCTAACTTTGTGATCTTGCAAGGATCTAACCTTGACAAGTCTCATCTCTAAAACCAGGCAATTCTCTCTGATATGCTAAGAGAATAGACATAGGAAGTGTAATCTGCCAGGTGTGTCTGACATTAGAGAGGCTTTCTACAGTGAATGGAAAAGACCAGGAACTGGACCGCTCTCCCCAGGGAACTTCCTTGTCCTGCTCCCCTTCATTTATTCATAGAAACACCTCAGACTTCCAACAGAGTTTCCCAGAAGGGTTCAAATTTCTCCTTTATCCTATCAGGCTCTTCGGCAATCTACGAAGCAAAAGAATGTCAAGCCCCATCTATTTGGATGTGGGTTCTGACATCCTATACTAGACAGAATGCTATAAAAAGGCAGACAGTACTGGACTAAGGCATTCGCCCTTTTTACTATACTAGCTACACGTCTCAGTCTGGTCAGGAGGCTGGAGCCATGGAATCCCAACCATCAACACTGGAGGAGCGGTCTTGTAGGTGGGCATGTCCAGAGCCCAACATGCCACGAGGCCTGAATCGAGAACAGGCTTGAACCTGGGCACTGGATAACTTCCCTGTGCTCAGCCACCACTCCTGCCAGTGGCCCCAGTTGTGCAGGGACAGAAACTACAGTGCATGCTGGATGCTGCACCATGCTTGCACCAGACACTGAGATGTTTCCGGAGTTGACAGGGGCCAAAAATGCTGTAGAGGCCCACATGGCCTGGAACCAATGGCTGAAAATGAGATGGAACAACAGTCATCTCAAGAAGAGGCAGATGCTACAGACCGCACAGCCCAATGGGACCTGAACAATCCAGGGGATGCCAGTGCCAGCAAAGGTGGACAGATCCATGGTCAGATCACCTCCAGAAGCCCAAGCTGCCCACAGAAGCTGCTGAAAACCAAGGTTTACAATAGGGTGGAAACTGAAAAGGAAAGGAACTCCAGCCCCAGGCCTGGCTAAGGCACTGCCGCCTTCAACCAATGTCCTGGAGGAACGCAAGGCATCCCAGTGGGTCCCTCATTCTGTCTGCATGGACTTCCATGGGCCAGCACCCGGCATGCATAGGAGCCTTGAGGTTTTGTGGTGTAGGACATTCTTTATTTTGTTTTTCCTCTCCTGAATGACTTAAAGGCTTTTCAATGAATAAAACTCTCCATGTAATAAGTAATATGCTAAGGAACTTTTCTTTCAGGTCTCCTCAGAGTTGTCATGATTCTTCCCTTATTGAAATTTTACACAACAATCAAAGCCCGTTTCCTTACTCTCCACCAGTGGAATTGATTTTGGGTGGATGGAGTCAGGATTACAAGTCCTATAGGTGGCCGGTGACCCACGCCACTACTCGTTACAATCAGTGAAATGTAAATTAAAACATTGAGATATACTTTTGTTTTGCATAATGGCACATATGAAATTTTTTCATGACGTCCTAGATTGGTAAACAGTTGGAAAGTATAACTCTAAAACACCACTGGTAGGAGTGAATTTGAAAGGATCTTTGGAAAGGCAATCTGGCAATATGCAGTCAAGATTTTAGTAGGAATATTCTTTTGACCCAGAAATTCCATTTCTTTTATATGTAAGAAATTGTAGTTAAAAAAATAATGTACTTTTCAGTAAATTATTAGGAAAAAAAATGATATATATGCAGAATTCCAAACTATAAAGCTCTTGCAAATAAAATGGAAAACATGATTTTGTAAAGATACCAAAGGGAATGAATGTATAATATGAGGACCAGACACTAGGCTATCTGGTGGCTGTAGTACCAGGGCTTGGAGGGCGGGGTCTTAATCACTTTGAAGAAGAAAGCGCTAAGGCTCAGCCATCCAGCTAGGGTTCTCACCTACTTGGGCTCTGGAGTTTTCTGGCTTTTCTGGGCCCCACACATCCACGTGGTCTATAGCAGTCACCTCTCCCGGGGCTGACCTTGGCTCAGTGGGGAACTCAAGCATCAGGTCCCAGCCAGGTTGGTCTAGGCAGCTTTCCAAACTGCTCTTTGCACAGAGAAAGTCTCTGAGTCCTCCTCATTTCCCTACACACACAGTAGTTTGCCTTCAGGTAGAACTGAGACATTTGCCTGAGCCCAGGTTATGTCCCTAGAGGTTGTCCAGACCCAGGATTCTGCTGCGTGAAGGGCAGGCAGTAAGTAGAGCTCCTGCCTCTTGCATTCAGACAATCAAACTTGCACAGCAAGACAGAGGAAGCTGCAATCCTTCAGGCCCCTAGATGGTGAAACAACATGTCTGGGCCAAGAGAGGAGGATGCAGGAGTCTTTCACCCTCGGACCCTTAGAATCCTCTGTTATCAGAAACAAAGGTGCTGAAAATTGGATTTTGGTGTTAACCATTGGTGCAAATTGCTTCAGAATCTCTGGCCTAGTTAGGGGAAGCACATACACGTGCTCTTCTTGAAAGACATGAAACAAAATCGAGTTGAGTATGGCTTTGGCAGATCTGATTGATTGGGTATTGTTAGCTTTAGATGTAGCAAGTTTGTTTGCGTTTTCTGAGAAGCAAAAAGAAAAAATAATGCTTCCAAAGAAGGTATTTTTCTTTTTCAATGATACCTGTCCTTCTTCTGTTCAGTGTATGACTGGAGAATATTTGGTATGTATTCATTCCCTGTTTATTCATAAACATTTACTGAGCATCTTTATGATGATGAATAGTGATGCAGGCCCTGGAGACAAAGCAATCAATAAGCAGGCATGGCAGCTGCCCTAAAGTGTTAACAACTTTATGGGAGTAAACAGACAGTAAACACAGCAGCAAATTAATACAATAAGTGCTATCAAGTAAGTTCTGTAAGTAATTGACAGAAGGTAACTGGGAGGGTGCTACTTTTATCCTGGTTGCTAGAATAGATGATCAGAGATGTGGGGGTACCCTTTCAACCCAGATCAGAGTAGGCCATGGAGAAACCATGTAACATCTAGGGGAGGAGTTAACATCAAGAGAGAACATCAAATAAAAGGGGTCTTAGAACAAGTTTGATAAAATCACGGACAGAGGGAAGGCAAGCGGTGGCTTTCTGTGTCCCCAGTGGGAGGTATCTGGACTAAAGCAATCTTGGAGTCCTCTGTCCTAGAGGGCCTGCTGACCTCCAGGCTGATGCGATAGATAATTTGGGAAAAAAGATGGAAGTTTTGTTGTAGTTTTTATTGAACGGTTTAGATACTAACATTAAAAATGCTCAAACACATGAGATGACCCAATAAATTATGAGATTGGTCAGAGATGTAGCCAAGGGATTTTTAAGGGAGATTCAACTTGTGTTTGAAGGTGTGCTCACACTTTCTTCCTAACCTTCTCAGATTATGTGCCCCAGGCATCAGCCGAGCTCGGTAGTTCATACTATTTTTTTCCAGGATAAAATCTAAGAGCAAAATTTTAGAAGTGATTCTTCAAGGAGACTTTTCACAGTAGAATTTGATTAAAAAATAACAGTGCAATTCTGGATAGTGTAAATACCGTATTCCCTAATAATTCATTTCCTTCTGCCGTTGGCAGTTTCTGTCTCTGGACTTGAAAGGAACTAGCACATTGCTTTGCACAGTTTTGAGGGAGAGATATGTTAGCATGATGGTTTACTCAGCAGGTATTTGCCTGGGCATGGGGCTCCCCATTGGGAATCCACACTCCTCCGTGTGTTATAGCCACCCAGGCACCCCCTCTCTCTACAACTCAAGCATCCACTCACTGTTCATAGACGGAGAGATATATCCCTGCTACTTGGCCCAGGAAATGCTGAAGCTAGCTTCTTGGGATCTCCACTGAAGTACCCCGAATAATCACCATTCGACTGAGGCTGCTCCTGCTCTCAGGATCCATCCTCCAGATACCTAGAGTCAACTTACAAGGATACTTTATATTCCTAAAGAGAGTTCCCATTCTAGTTCCTAAATAAGGCTCTACATTTACAAATGTAAATACTATTTACCTCTTATTTCTCTAGATTTGATATTACAATGGAGAGTACAGGCTCATTTCTCTGGATTTGGCTTTAAACAGGGAACTTTTGAAGCCACATTACCTTCTCAATGTCTTACCAGACGTATATGTCTTTTTCATCTTCCTTTTCCAAAAAAAGTAAAGTGAATAGATTATGTAGGCAATCATTAGCTATGTGACTTTGAATATGTCTCTCCAGGTGGGATAGTGAGTGGGATAGTGGGACGGTCTCACCAGGGAACGCCCAGTCCCTGCCTGCCCATGTTCTTGTTAACTCTTCTCACAAACCTGTGTTCTTTCATGCCACCCTTTTCCGTAACAGTAGAACAAAACTTGTTTTTGGTATAGGTGGAAAAAGAAATGGAGCCTATTGTATTCCAATGGACGCTTGTGCTGCAGACAGTGGGCAGTGTCCAGGTGACTATAACACACAGAGGTGTGAATTTCCCAATGGGGAGGCACGTGGCCCAGATTAACACTTGCTGACCCGCCCCTCATGCCAACAAATTAAATTCTGCATCTTTACACTTTCCTACCAAAAAATGCACTTAGTAATAACCTCTAACTAAATGCATAATAGAATTAAAATCCTTTACATGGTGCCTATCATATAGTAAATTAAAAAAATATATTGGCTGTTATAATATTAAAGGTAAAGTGAATAGACATTAGAATCTTATATCTTGTAAATTGTCTCTAAATAAAGTATTTATCAAAATAATAAATATTTCTTTTTAAATTAAACAGAACAGTAAAATATAAAGTGAAAATACAACTTACACCCTCCTTTTCCGACCTCCCAACTGATAAATAACCACTATTGATATTTTGGAGTATATTCATATCTTTATGCAAATGAAATCACACCAATGCAAATGCAAACACACTAATATCATTTACTTCCTAAAAATCATATGATATATGCGATTCAATAAATTGACTGTCAGTTATTACTATTTTGGACACATTTCCCTCTTGCTTTCTTCAAAGATACTACCTTGTATTTAAAGTAGCAGGACAATCCAATTCATGGACTATATTCTAACTTAAGTTCCCAGAAGCAAAGTTATCATTTAGATAGAGTATCCTGTGATCCTTTAGAGAAAAGGAACCTCGTTAGAATTCATCTACCAGAGGGCACAGTAAGGGTTCAAATTAGAATCAGAACATTTACTGAGTCTGTGCAGTAACCAGTGCTAACCAGGTTTCCTGGACTCTCCAGATCCTACCCCTCCCTGAAATCACGCCCTCCCACAGCTGCCACCTACCTGTCCTACTGGGCTGAGAGACTCCACTGTGGTTTTCCCCCTTAAAAAGCCTGCATTTTGTCTGATCTACTTCTCAAAAGCAAAGTGATGAGCTATAAGAAACTTGTCAGTCAGCAAGGATTCCTCACCTCCAAACTGGATCCTTAAACCCTACAGAAAAGGAACTTGTTCTCTAACAGCCAGCAGCAGGATCCCTGAGAACACTTGCCCCACTCTAAGACTGTCTCTGACGGTCTCACCAGGGAACGCCCAGTCCCTGCCTGCCCATGTTCTTGTTAACTCTTCTCACAAACCTGTGTTCTTTCATGCCACCCTTTTCCGTAACAGTAGAACAAAACTTGTTTTTGGTATAGGTGGAAAAAGAAATGGAGCCTACTGTATTCCAAAATCCATCTACATTTATTTCATATCAACTTCAATGATCACTTCTGAAATCTATAAAATATTCTTTCTGCCTTCCCTTTTTGAAATCATCCCATTTCTAGTCTTGAGAAAATAGCTACCTGGTAGATATCTTTTCGGTTCAAGTGTCCAATATCGAAGCATGACCTTGCTCCATGCTGGCACACAGGGTCAATGGAACTTTCCTGTTTTTCATGCTTAGAAAAGTTGTTTATGAATGAAACTTTAAAAAAATAGGTGGGACATTGTACTTAACATACCCTTTTCTTCAAAAATAAGAGGGAAAAATAAAAGAGTGGAGAATTCTTACAGATTAAAAGACATTTTAAGATATCCCAACTGTAGGTAATGGTTAGATCTTGTCTGCAATTAGGAGAGCCCCACTTTGTTGTTGACTGATGTTGATCATCTGCAATCTGACCACATTTCTGGGTCTCACTACAGTGGCTTCTCTCTGGTGCATCTACAAAAGAGGTTAGCTAACTCTACCCTCTCTGGTGGAAATCAACTGTCACTGCGGCTTAAACAATGTTCCAGGAGGTTCTACACCACTAGAGCCAGAGAGCTCCATGCTGAGCCTTCAAAGAGAACATAGTTGTTGAAACTGTGTCTGTCTCTTCCTTAAACCCAGCCCCAGAGAGTTTTCTGTCTTGGATAACCTTATCCCAAGCCCCAAGTCAGCTGTAAATTCCGTGGTGCTCCAAAAAACCCCTTCAACTTGCCTCTCTTGGCTGCCTTGATCAGAGCTCCTACCTTCTGTCTCTTGTGTGGTTCATACTTTCATCCTCTTTTTTTCTCTTTATGTGAGGCAGATTGACCCTGAGCTAAAATCTGTTGCCAATCTTCCTCCTCCTTTTTTTCTCCACAAAGCCCCAGTACACTTGTGTATCCTAGTTGTAGGTCATTCTAGTTTTTTCTATGTGGGATGCCACCACAGCATGGCTTGATGAGCAGTGTGTAGGTCCATGCCCAGAACCTGAAATGGTGAACCTCGGCCGCCAAAGCAGAGTGTGGGAACTTCACCACTTAGCCACAGGGCCGGCTCCCCATCCTCTTTTATTATTTTTTTATTTCTCATTTTTTTTGTTTTTATTGTCTTCCCTCTTTTTGTCCTTCTTTACCTTTTTCTTATTTCTCATTTGTATTCTTACCATTGTCTTTTTTCCTCAGCTTGTGCAAACAGACCGGCCTTGATCAGACATCACAAATTTTAGCAGTGTTGTTTCCTGGCATCAAATCAACCACCATAGGAAACAAGAGTTGACTGTGTTCATGGTCTCTTAACTGTGACTTTGTTCCCCCCTAAAATGTGAGCTCAGCAAAAGCAAAAGTCAGTTCTTCCATTCTGCATGTGCAGCACCCATCACAGCAGCTGCTCAAGGCACGTGATCAAGACATGCTTGTTAAACTCTGTGAATTAAACTGACTTTGTTACATCAATGTTTAAACAAGAAAATCTAGGTTTGGATGCATGGACACAATTGTCCACAGAACGTCTGAAACATCTGAGGATGGATGTAAGGGAATGGAATTTCACTACACATACAACACACGCACAAAAAAGTCCATGAAGAGTAACCACACACACAAGAAAACGTTTTATATTTGTTAATCATTGATGTTATATTTACATCCATCATCATATTACTAACAATGACAATAAAAATACTAATACTGGTAACTGAACAACTCATTTTTGGCCAGGCAATATCTAATTACATAGTCTTTGTCATCCAATTTAATGATAAAATTTACCTTGTAAAATTATTGTTTTATTTCCAATCTGCAGATGAAAATATGAGGACAAGAGGTTAGGTAACTAACTGAGAGTCACTGTATGTAGAAATGATGGTGTAAACTTGCACCCAAACAGTCTGCATCTGGATCCCCAGACCTTGACCCCTCCCCATCATAACTGTTGACAGAAATTCCGAAGCTATTGTAACTTAGAAATTGACCAATAGAAGACCAGGGTGGAGTCTGGCTTCTGTCACTGACCAGCAGTGTCATTCATGCAAAGATAGCCACTTGTCACTCTGGTCATCTGGGTAAATCTGATGGTAGGTTCCAAGTAGAAGGGCCATGAGAATCAATGGACATAAAGTTACCTAAAAGTGTCAGACACATAGGAGGCTTTTTATAAAAGATTAACCTGCCAAATATGTTGTCTTGATCAAATCCCCCTACTTGTAGTTTCTCTAACAATAAACAAACAACTTTAATCCTTTTTGTTTGAAGAAGAAGATTAGCCCTGAGCTAACATCTGCTGCCCATCCTCCTCTTTTTGCTAAGGGAGACTGGCCCTGAGCTAACATCGATGCCCATCTTCCTCTACGTTATATGTGGGATGCCTGCCATAGCATGGCTTGCGAAACGGTGCCATGTCTGCACCCGGGATCCAAACAAACCAGCAAACCCAGGACGCCAAAGCAGAACGTGCAAACTCAACCGCTGTGCCACCAGCCAGCCATTCCTACATGAATTCTAATACATATCTGGCTGCCAGTGTTTCTGAGAAGCTATTGTGGATCTGTCAATTTTCTAGTTATACGTAAATACGGAACAGAAATGGAAAAAGAATATATAGATATATATCCTTATGTAACTAACTTTTTTCATTCCATATCGCATAGCTACACAATGAAATTTCCTAATTTCATTTACCCACTTGGATATCCTGCTCTTAGGATTTAAAATGATTTGTTTCAAATTTCCCATTAATACACTTTTCCTAGTTTTTATGTGGTTATAAACATGCTGCCTTGGGGACATCTTGTGTGTGTATTGAGGGGGGAGAGTTGTGCTTGTTTGTGCGTGTGTGCTGTATTTAATAGGCTGCCATTAATTAAAGTTTTGTTTTTCAAGAATAGGTGTTTTGTACATTTAATTACACTTTCATCTTACTGTATTAATGTACCAAACACAGTCCCACTTGCCATATATGAAATGTTTATTACTCTACAATGTGAAGATCATTGGTAAAATCAATGTACCATAGCTTTTGAATTTAGTAGGTGACAGATACAGGTCATTTAAAAATTCCAGTGTTTTTTTTGTTTAGGAATTTGAACCTCATTAATAAACTTTTTAAAAAGGACATTTATGCAATATGGATGATATTTTGCTTTCAACAAAACTGTATAGCTAAATTTAACTTGTTTGGGATTAAGGTTAAGTTCCTTGTTGACGTTGGCTGGGAGCTTCCCTGAGTTCCTCGTTAAGCGGGCCTCTGCAGAGGGCAACTGGCCACAAGGCGTCCTGCTTCAGTAGAGCAAGCCTGAGAGAAGAGCCAGAGAGGGAGTGCCAGCAAGACACAGTCATGGTGTTTAAAACCTCCTCCTGAAAGTGGCACCCCATGACATTTCGCGTCCTAAGTGACATCTTCCTATTGCTCTGTGAACTCTAGTGTATGTGCCCTGCTATTTAATTATTTGTTTCAAATAATTGGGCTGGAGGATGGTAAGGATATACCTCTCCTCCTTAGTTACCCTTAGGTCATACTAGCATGGACTTAAAGAAAGTCTTTCCTCCTTATGTTGGGCAGTGGGCATAGTGAGGTGTTTCCAGAAGGTTAATGGTAAAGGAACTCTGTCTCTTGGTCTCAAGCAAAGTCAGCCTTTAAATCAGGGCAAATCTTGAAGTGTGAATAGGGTGAGGCAGGAATCAGGTTGAGCATGAAGTCTTTCTCTTGGATAATTTCCCTGCTTAGTCTAGCTAAGGAGCTACACTTCAGGCTTTATTTTCAGGCTCCTCTCAACCCTCCACCCTCAATACGTCCACCAGTCCCAGCCCTTAACCACATCAGATTCTGGAGACCCGCATCTCTGGGCTACTTCAGGGCCCAGTAGGGATTGGAGAAACTCCTTGTTCCTGTCCCAGGTTCCCTGTGTTAAGAAAATTAACACATACACAAGAGATTCAAACACCTTTATTAAAATAGCTTATACAGAATTTCTCCTTCACAACCTTCTAAAACTCTCTTTTTGCATTCAGAATTCGTCCCGTAATTTGTTTCTTCCCTTCTAGAGCTTTAGGTCAAATTTATCTTTCTTAACTCAACAAACAAAAATACTTCCATTCTTTATACCTTCTTTACTGAAAACATACAGTTTAATTTCCTTGTATACAGAGCTGTTTTCCTTATTAATTTCCAGTAGCTTTAATTTCATGTATTAATTTGAATTTTTAACCCTTAACAGACCCTAGGAAAAACTAAAAAACCTAAGCATTTATGAACCACCTTTTATATCAGCATTCTCAACACATTTCATAATTTTTAGAAACACGCCACTTCAGAGTAATAAAACACAGGTATATTTGCTAATAGACTCAAACACCCTTTAGCCTCTCTGCAATAAGAAGCCAAAAGTAGATAACTTAGGCATGTTCAGCAATGTTTCAGTGTTCCATCCTAACAAAAAATGACCCAGATACTCAACAGATTTTATCATTTAACTTAACCTGGCAAAACTCTAAAGGTTTAAGTTACCAAAAAGAATTTAGAAGCTGTTTATTTTTTCAAGTATATAGATCATAAAACAATTATCACACCCACAAGCTCTTACTCATCCAAATCATTTGTTTCCAACAATTATGTTCAGATTACCCATGAAAATCTCATGAGATATTAGACAAAATTAGCTGTCATTTAAAGCTACTATTTTGCTGATGAATTTCTAACAGACAACACTAGCTTATTTGACTAGTAAACCGAGGCTGCATGTCTGCATCATATTCAAATACTGACAACTTTGAGGACATGCCTATTTCAATCAAACCAACAAACTTAAACAAACTTTCAATTACCAAAGATTAATCTATGTCATATTAACTTAAAAGACATTGGGTTAATTTCTATTACATTTAGAATTTATGTAAGCACTTACTTTAAGCAAATTAAACAGAGCTCTTAATTTTGGCTATACCATCCAGAGGTAAAATATCACATATATATAACATTCGTATAGACACACATACACAGAGTCTACACAGCTATTGTTTTAAAAATTACTGCCAAGAATCAGGTATAGTAATACAAAGCTGACCAGTTATGAATCCAATTTTTTTTTGAGCCTTTTTACCAATATTTGTGGAGAAGACACTCAAGATGCTAGATTGTTTTTTGGCAAGGACACTCTATGGCCGTTTTTTCCTTTTTCCCTTTTTCCCTCTTCAATCTTAGGAATTAGTGATGGGCTAGATAGTCCCCAAGGGATTTGCAAGCCCTTTGAGATAAGGGAAATGGGTGGAACCTGAACTGCCTCCAGAGCTGCATTTCCGTTCTTACAAGGATTTTCCAAGGACAGTTGCTCTTGATTTCTCAGAAACTGGGTTGTAACTCAAATGACATTATGGGTTGATCTACTTATCCAACTACATCATAAAGGAATGAAGAAGCCGCTCACATTTTCTCCAAGATGGAGTTTCTGGGGCATAATCTATCCAACTGAAAGTGTTTCCTATTAGTTAAAATGCACCCAAGGGGTGAGTCTCTGGGGATGCTTGGGGCATTCCCCATGGTGGTAAAGCTCGTATCCAACTATTAGTGGGCCTGAAGAAGGGTGCAGAGCCCTGACTGTGGTCATCAATATAGTGATAAGATTTAGTCAAGTCTCACTCAGCCTGGGCACTTAGTCCCTGAGCCAGCACAAGGCGAACCAGGGAAGCAGGAGGCAAAGGCCTGGTGCTGGCTGAGGCCTGGGGCTCACAGCACTGGGGTTGAGAGTTAAGTACCTAGCTAAAGAGTTTCAAGTTTTCAATTTTACAGAAGGTCCAGGTTCTGCTCAGGTGCAGCCTGAACTTAACCTCAACTTGGTGGCAATAGAGGAGGTGACGAATGAGACAGACAAAGAAAGGAAAAGAGGAGATCAGGCCTCGCCTTCATGGCCTCTTCTCAAGGGTTATCAAGATAAGGGTCACATAACAGTTCCTGTGCCGGGGCACACAACTCCAGCAGAGAGTTCACAGAATAAATCACAGGTCTCCTATTCTCATAAGCAACTCAGTAGGTGCATAAAATACTCAATGAGTCAACCACCAAGAGAGGGCATCCCACTTGCGGTTGCAGGGGTGATCAGACTGGGAAACTGGGTGGCGGGAGGGGGGGACTTCCAGGGGTGGAGCCTTGGACTCTTTAAAGATTTCTTTGTTTCTCGGTTGCAAAGCTCAAAAGGAGACCAAAATGGCCACTGTAACTTTAAGAGAGATGAAAGAAAAGGGTCCATTACTTTGAAATTGCCCCCTGAATCTTGGGCTTCTCTCCCTGGGGCAGCCTTGATCCCCATCAAAAAGTACATATAAAGATCTTGGAAACTTGACAACAAATGGAAAATAATGAAGTAAATTAGATATATAACTTGATAACCTTACATGAATTGAAGGTATTTGCTCACAAAAGAATGTGACATATTACAAGACTGACTGATACAAAATCACACATAAAAAATGAAATAGTTTCTAACGGGAAGAACTGCGATAGAAGTAGGGAGAGCAGAGGAAGGGGAATCGCTTATTAGAATGCACATAGTTACACAAAACAGGGTAGGGCGTTTGTCCGTTAGGTCTGAAAAGCATAGCACATTTGAAATGTCCCTTTGATTCAGGTAATCTAGTGTAGACAATAAAAGAAAACTTACCATTCTAAGTAGGCACGGAATACTCTTTTTCCCACTGCAACCTAATTAGTCCTTTACTCATTTCCTCACCTGATACCTGGAATCCAGCTCCAGCATGAACTACTTTGTGACCTTCCAAGGATCTAACCTCGATGAGTCTCATCTCTAAAACCAGGCAATCCTCTCTGACAGGCTAAGAGAAAAGACACGGGAAGTGTAATTCGTTCGGGGTCCCTGACGGATAGAGAGGCTTTCCACAGTGAATGGAAAAGTCTAGAAGCCCAACTTCTCTCCTGAGGGACCTTCCTTCTCTTTGTTCCTCTCCCCACGCTCCTTACACTCATTCCGGGAAACGCCTCAAACTTTCAACAGCGCCTCCCAGAAGGATTCCATTCTTTCTTTAATCCTATCAGGCTCTGAGGTAATTTGCATAGCAAATAAGTATCACGCCCCACGTATTTGGATTGGGTTTCTGACGTCGTATACTAGACAGAACAATATAAAAAGGCAGACATAGTACCGGACTGAATCATTCGCCCGTTTTCCTAGAGTGGCTACAGGTCTCTGCCTGGTCAGGAGGCTGGAGCTATGGAGCCCCATCCATCAAACCTGGAGGATCTGTCTTGTCGGTGGGCATATCCAGAGCCTAACCTGCCAGTGGGCCTGAATCGAGAACAGGCCTGGGCCTGGGCGCTGGATAACTTCCCTGCGCTGAGCCGCCACTCCTGCCAACGTCCCCAGCTCTGTGGCGACTGGAACTATAGCGTGTGCGGGATGCTGTGCCTTGCTTGCACCGGGCACGGAGACATCTCCACAGTCGACAGGGGCCAAAAACGCTATCGAGACCCAGCTGTCCAAGAGCCAGTGGCTGAAACCGAGATGGAGCGACAGTCACCTCAAGAAGAGGCAGATGCTACAGACCGCACAGCCCGATGGAGCCAGAACCAGCCAGGCGACGCCAGCGTCAGCGGAGGCGGACAGATCCGTAGTGAGATCGCTCCCAGGAGCCCAGGCCGTCCCCGGAAGCTGCTGAAAACCACGCCATAAAACAGGTTGGAATCCAGAAAGGAAAGAAACCTTAGTCCTTCGCCTGGCCCCAGCGCTGCCGCCTTCAACCGATGTCCTGGAGGGAGCGCAAGACACCTCAGTGGGTCCCTAATTCCGTCTGCGTGGACTTAGCTGCCACAGCGCCCTGCATGCATAGAAGCCTTGAGTTTTCCGTGGTGGAGAACATTCCTTATTTTGTTCTTCCTCTCTTGAATGAATTAAAGACTTTTCAATGAATAAAACTCTCCATGTAATAAACAATATACTAAGGAACTTTTTTAAGGTCTACTCAGAGTTGTCATGATTTTTCCCTTATTGAAATTGCATGTGGTGATTAAAACCTGTTTCCTTATTCTCTGCCAGTGGAATTGATTTTGGGTGGATGCAGTCAGGATTACAAGTCCTATAGGTGGGCCTGAGGAAGAAAGGGAGGCGGTGACCCTGGTCCCTACTCATTACAATGAGTGAAATTCAAATTAATACAAAGATATATTTTTGTTTTGCATAATGGCATATATGAAACTTCTTCCTGACACCCTAGGTTGGTAAACATTTGGAAAGTATAACTCCCAAACACCACTGGTAGGAATGAATTGGAAAGGATCTTTGGAAAGGCAATATGCATTAAACATTTCAATGTGAATACTTTTGACCCAGAAATTCCATTTCTTCTGTAAGCAAGAAATTGTAGTTAAAAAACTAATGTGCTTTTCAGTAAAAGATTAGGAAAAAATAATGGTATATTGGCAGGATTCCAAACTATGAAGCCCTTTGAAATAAAATGAGGGGCCAGCCCCATGGCTGAGTGGTTAAACTAGTGCACTCCACTTCCGTGGCCCAGTGTTTTGCAGGTTTGGATCCTGGACGCGGACATGGCACCACTCATCAGGCCATGCCAAGGCAGTGTCCCACATGCCACAACTAGAAGGACCCACAACTAAAAATATATACAACTATGTACTAGGGGGATTTGGGCAGAGAAAGCAGAAAAAAAAAAGAAGATTGGCAACAGTTGTTAGCTCAGGTGCCAATCTTTAAAAAAAAAAGAAATAAAATGGAAAACATGATTTTGTATAGAAACCTAAGAGAATGAATGCATAGTAGGAGGACCAGAACACTAGGAGGTCTGATTGCTGTAACACCAGAGCTTGGAGGGTGGTGTCCTAGTCAAATTGAAGAAGAAAGCACTAAGGCTCAGCTGCACAGCTAGGGTTAGAAATGGCAGATTTCCTAGAGTCTAGCCTACTTGGGCACTGGGGTATCTTGGGTTTCCACAGCCCCACAAGTCCATGTGGTCTATAGCACTTACCTCTCCTGAGGCTGACCTTGGATCAGTGGGAACTTAAGTGTCAGGTCCCAGCCAGGTTGGTCTAGGCAACATTCCAAACTGCTCTTAGCACAAAGAAAGTCTCTGAGTCTTCCTCATTTGCCTGCACACACACTAGTTTGTCTCCCAGCAGAGCGGGGGCATTTGCCTGAGCCTGGGCTAAGCCCCTGGAGGTTGTCCAGACCCAGGCTTCTGCTATGTGAAGGGTGGGCGGTAACCAGAGCTCCTGCCTCTTGCGTGCAGACAATTGCACCCTTGCAGCAAGACAGATGAAGCTCCAATCCTTCAGGCCCCTAGATGGTGAAACCATATGTCCGGGCCAAGAGAGAGGAGGATGCAGTAGTGTTTCACCTTTGGACTTTTAGAGCCCTCTGTTATCAGAAAACTAGGCAATGCAAATTGGATGTTGGTATTATCCTTTGGTGCAATTTGCTTCAGAAACTCTGGCCTGGTTAGAGGAAGTACCAAAATGTGCTCTTCTTTAATGACATTAACCAAAACCAAGTTGAGTGTGATTTTGAATAGGTCTGATTGATTGGGTATTGCTAGTATTAGATGCTCATAGCAAGTTTGATAGCATTTTTTGAGAGACAAAAAGAAAAAAAAACTGGAAAGAAAATAAATCTTTCCTTGGAATATATTTTTCTTTTTCAATGATATTTGCCCTTCCTCTGTTCAGCCCGTGACTGGAGAGTATTCGGTATGCATTCATTCCTTCTCATTCACACATATTTACTAAGTGCCTACATGATGATTTACACTGATCCGGGCCCTGGAGACAAAGAAATCAATAAGCAGGCATTGTGGCAGCCTTAAAGTGTCAACATCTTCATGGGAGGAAACAGACAGTAAACACAGCAGCAAATAAATATGATAAGTGCTATCGAGAAAGTTCTATAAGTAATTGGACAGAAGGTAACTGGGAGAGTGCTGCTTTTATCTTGGTTGTCAGAGCAGAATGATCAGAGATGTGAGGGTATCCTTTCAACCCAGATCAGAGTAGGCCCTGGAGGAAGCCATGCAACATCTAGGGGAGGAGTTAACATCAAGAGAGAACTTCAAGCACAAAGGGCTCTGAGTTTAGGACAAATTTAATACAATCGTGTACAGAGGGAAAGCAGACAGTGACTTTCTGTGTCCTAAGCGGGAGGTATCTGGACAAGAACAATCTTGGGATCCTCTGTCCAAGAGGGCCTGCTGGCCCCCAGGCAGATATGATATATAATTTCAAAAAAGATAGAATTTTGATGTAGTTTTTCTTTTTTTTAAAGATTGGCACCTGAGCTAACAACTATTGCCAATCTTCTCTTTTTTTTTCTTCTTCTTCTTCTCCCCAAAGCCCCTCAGTACGTAGTTGTATGTTCTAGTAGTGAATGCCTCTGGTTGAGCCATGTGGGATGCCATCTCAGCATGACCTGATGAGCAAGGCCATGTCTGTGCCCAGGATCCCAATAGCGAAACCCTGGGCCGCTGAAGTGGAGCATGTGAACTTAACCACTCGGCCATGGGGCTGCCCACCTTGATGTAGTTTTAATTGAATGGTTTAATTACTGACATTAAAAGTGGTCAAATATATGAAATGACCCAATGAATTATGAGATTGTCAGAGATGTAGCCAAGGGAGTTTTAAGGGAGATCCAACTTGTGTCTGAAGTTGTGTTTACATTTTCTTCCTAATCTTCTCAGATTATGTGCCCCATACATCATACATCCTCTTTACTTCACACTATTGTTTTTATAGGACAAAACAGAAACCAAAGTCTAAGGGCTAAGCATTAGAAGTGATTCTTAAAGGAGCCCTTCACAGACACTGGAGAATTTTGACTTAAAAATAGTATAATTTTTGGATTACGTAAATTCCATATTCCCTAATAATTCATTTGCCTCCTCAGTCAGGAGGTTCTGTTTAGGGGAGTTGAAAGAAACTTATACATTCTTTTGCACAGTTTTGAGGGGGAGGCATTTGGGCAGGATGGTTTGCTCAGCAGGTCTGCCTGCGCATAGGGCTTCCCATTGGGAATCACCACTCCTCTGTCTGTTATAGAGACCTGGGTACCACTGCTCTCTGCAACTCAAGCATCCACTCACTGTTCTTACACGGAGAAATATATCCCTGCTACTTGGCCCAGGAAATGCTGAAGCTAGCTTCTTGGCATCTCCACTGAAGTACCCTCGTAACCATTCTTCATTTGAGGCTGCTCATGCTCTTAATATCCATCCTCCAGACACTAGAGACCACTTACAGGGATCCTTTATAATTCTCAAGAGAGTTCCCATTCTGGTTTCTAAATAAGCCTCTACATTTACTAATGTAAATATTATGCCTCTTGCTTCTCTAGATTTGATACTACAGTGGAGTGTGGAGGCTCATTTCTTGGATTCAGTTCTGGACAGGAACACTTTTGAAGCCACACTGTTTTCTCAATAGCTTGCGAGACATCATTTTCATCTTCCTTTACTAAAAAATGTAAAGAATAGATTGTGTAAGCAATCATTAGCTGTGTGACTTTGAATACGTCTCTCCAGGTGGGACAGTGAATGTGGACTCTTGTGCTGTAGAGCATGGGCAGTGCCCAGGTGAGTATAACACAGAGAGGTGTCGAGTTTCCCAATGGGGAGCCACATTACCCATATCATCACTTGCTGAGTAGCCCTCATGCTAGCAAATTAAAGTGCATCCCTACATTTTCTTACCTATGAAATGCACTTAATAATAGCACCTAAGTTAAATGGATAAAAAAATAAAATTCTTTGCACAGTGCCTATAATATAGCAAACTTTTAAACAAATATTGGCTATTATGATATTAAAGGTAAAGTGAACAGACATTAGAATCCTATTTCTTTTAAATCATCTCTAAATAAAGTATTTATCAAAATAATATTTCTTTTTAAAAGTAACAGAACAGTAAAACATAAAGTGAAAATAGAACTTACACCCTCCTTTTCCAGACCTCCCCACTGAAAAATAACCACTACTGATATTTTGGAGTAAATACATATATTTATTGTGATTGCAAATGCAATCACACCAATGAAAATGCAAACATACTAATATGATTTACTTCCTAAAAATCATATTATATACACAATTTAATAACTCGACTATCAGTTATTACTATTTTGTACACATTTCCCTCTTGCTTTCTTCAAAGATACTACCTTGTATTTAAAGCAGTAGGGCAATCCAATTCATGGACTATACTCTAGCTTAAGTTCCTAGAAGTAAAGTTACCATTGCTGAGAGTACCCTGTGATCCTTTACAGAAAAGGAACCTCTTTAGAGTTAGTCTACTAGAGGGCACAGTAAGGGTTCAAATTAGAATCAGAACATTTACTGAGCCTGTGCAGTAACCAGTGCTAACCAGGTTTCCTGGATTCTCCAGATCCTACCCCTCCCTGAAATCACACCCTCCCACAGCTGCCACCTACTTGTGATCCGAGGGGTGAGAGACTCCACTGTGGTTTTTCCCCTTAAAGAACCTGCATTTTGTCTGATCCACTTCTCAAAAGCAAAACGATGAGCTATAAGAAAGCTGTCAGTTGGCAAGGATTCCTCACCTCAAAACTGGAGCCTCACATTCAAAGAAAGGAACTTGTTCTCTAACAGTCAGAGGCAGGATCCCTGAGGACACCTGCCCTACACTAAGACTGTCCCTGACTCTCTCACCAGGGAACACCCAGTCCCTGCCTGCCCATGTTCTTGTTAACTCTTTTCACAAATCTACATTCTTTCATGCCACCCATTTCCTTAACAATAGAACAACCTTATTTTTGTTATAGGTGGATAAAGAAATGGAGCCTATTGTATTTGAAAATCCATTTACTTTTATTTCACATAAAATTTCAATGACGGTTTGTAAATGTAGAAAATAGTCTTTCTGCCTTTTTTTTTTTGAAATCATCCCATTTCTAGTCTTGAGAAAATAGCTACCTGGTAGACATCTTTTTGTTTCACATGCCCAGTACTGAAAGATGAACTTGCTCCATGCTGGCACACAGGGTCAATGGAACTTTCCTATTCCTGATGCTCAGAAAAGTTGTTTATGAATGAAACTTTACAAAATAAGTGGGAGGGCCAACCCTGGTGGCCTGCTGGTTAACTTCACTTTGGTGGCCGGGTTTGGTTCCTGGACGTGGACCTATACTGCTCATGTGTCAGTGGCCATGTTGTGGCAGTGACTCATATACAAAAAGAGAAAGATTGGCAGCAGTTGTGAGCTCAGGGAGAATCTTCCTCAGCACGTCTACACACAAAAAGTTGGATATTGTACTTGCATGCCCTCTTCAAAAAAATTAAACAGAAAAATAACAGAGAAGGGAAACTCTTACAGGTTGAAAGAGATTTTAAGATATCCCAACTATATGTAATGTTAAAACCTTGTCTGAAATCAGGTGAGCCCCACTTTGTTGTTGACTGATACTAATCATCTGCAGTCTGACCACCTTACTGGTTCTTACTGCAGTGGCTTCTTTCTGCTGCATCTACAACACAGGCTGGCTGCCCCTAACCTCTCTGGTGGAAATCAGCTGTCACTGGAGTCCAATGTTCACCACCAGAGCCATGAGCTCTATGCTGAGCCTTCAAAGGGAACACAGCTATTGAACCTATGTCTGTCCTATCCTTAAAATCAGCCCAGCAGAGCTTTCTGTCTTGAATATCTTTATCCCATGCCCCAAATCAGCTATAAAGATTCCATGTTACTCCAATGAATACCTTCAACTTACCACTATTGGCTGCCTTGATCAGAGCTTCCCACTGCCATCTGCCTCTTGTGTTTCTGTAGTTTCATCCTCTTTTATTATTTCCCCATTTCTCACTTTTTTTGTTTTGATTGTCTACCTTCTTTTTCTGTTTCCTTCCTTCTCATTTTTACCTCTACTGTTGTCTTTTTTCCTCAGCTCATGCAAAAAGAGTGGCTTTGATGCCAGACATCTCAGATATTAGAAGTGTTCTTTCCTGGGGCTGGCCCCATGGACAAGTGGTTAAGTTCGTGGGCTCCAGCTTCGGCAGCCCAGGGTTTCACCATTCGCATCCTGGGCGAGGACATGGCACCGTTCATGAGGCTATGCTGAGGTGGCGTCCCACGTGCAACAACTAGAAGGACTCACAACTAAAAACATACAACTGTGTACTGGGGGGCTTTGGGGAGAAAAAGGAAGAATAAAATCTTTTTTTTTAAAAAGAAAGAAGTGTTCTTTCCTGGCATCAAATCCACCACCATAGGGAACAAGACTTGGTTGTGCCCTCGTGGTCCCTTAACTATGACTTTGTTTCCCCTAAAATGTGAGCTCTGCAAAAGCAGAAGCTAGTCCTTCTACTCTGCATGTACAGCACCCATCACAGAATCTGCTCAAGGCATGTGATCAAGACATGCTTGCCAAACTTTTTGAAGTTACTTTGTTACATCAATGTCTAATCAAGGAAATCTAGGTTTAGATGCACTGACACTTTGGCCCACAGAATGTCCGAAACATCTGAGGATGGATGTAAGGAAATGCAATTTCACTATAGATGTGATAGAAAAAAAATCCACCAAGAGTAAACATACAGAAGAAAACATTTCATATTTATTCATTGATTTTAAATTTATATCCATAGTCATATTATCAATGATGACAATGAAAATACTAATAATGGTAATTGAACTACTTATTTTCTGCCAGGGAATATCTAATTACTTAGCCTTTGTTACCCAATTTAATCATATAATCTCCCTTGTAAAATATTAAATTTTATCTCCAATCCACAGATGAAAATATGAGGACCAGAGAGGTTAGGTAACTAGCTGAGTATCATCATATATAGAAATGGTGGACCAAACTTGAGCCCAGTCTTCATCTGGATCCCTAGACCTTGACCCCTCCCTATCATAAACGTTGGCCAAAATTCCAGAGCTATTTTAAGTTAGAAATTGACAAATAGAAGATCAGGGTGGGGGTCTGACTTCTGTCACTGGCCAGCAGTGTCATTTCATGCAAAGATAGTCACTTCTCACTCTGGTCATCTGGGTAAATCTGATGGTAGGTTTCAAGCAGAAGGGCCCTGAGAATCAATGGACATGAAGTTACCTAAAAGTGTCACACACATAGGAGGCTTTTTATAAAAGACTAACCTTCCAAATAGCTTTTCTTGACCAAACCCCTCTACCTGTAGTTTCTTTAAAAGATAAACAACTTTAATCCTATCCAGTAACAAAATTAGTTCCACCTCGGAAAACTTGGTCCAAGATGATCAGATTTTATCTTAATCTCATCACGTCTGGCATTCCAAAGCGATTTGCAGCTGAAAAAAGGTCACCGCCCATCTTAACTGCCTTTGTCTGGACACCTGAGAGCCAGGAGGATATAAATTCGAAAGGAAGGGACCCCTGAGAACATTTTCCTCCTCTCAGCGGCTGTAGTGATGGAGCCCAACATTCCCCGCTGTGTGCTCCGAGCCTGGGATTCCGCAGAGGAGCCACAGGGCACAGAGGCTTTGGGAACCTGGAGTTCCTTGGACTCTGGGTCCTGGCCGCTCCCTTTCTTCCCTAAGCTGGGCCATCTTTCTTGGGATGACCCCGACTTCAACCGGGAGCTATTTTCTGCTCCCTGCGGGCTTCTACGCTTGGACTGCCCGCGACACCGACCTAGAGCAGAAGGCACCTCGAGCAGCGGCACCCCGCCCCACCCCACACCCTGCGACCTAGAAGAAGCCAGAGGCACCTCCAGGAGAGGAGCCCCGCCGCCGCCCGCTCCAGAAGCCTCCCTCGGATGACATCACCCAGGGACAGACCACCGGAGCCCGAGACCCTCCTGTGATGGGGACTCTTTAGAATTTCGTCTTCCTCCTGCCCAGGGGAGCCACCGCCCTGCTTCCAAAGGCTACCAGGATTGGATCCCACACGCTGTGGCCTGGATTCCTGGGGGACGCTAATGCCTCCCGCCATGAGCGCTCAGAAGTCCTGAAACTTCCTCTGGGAGCATGCACTGGATGATTCTCTTGAAACAATGATGTTATGGTCACACTGCTCCGTTTATTTGATAATCATGTAAGAAGTTTTGCCATCATCGGCTTTGGGAAATTTTCTTTAGCTTTCTTAATAAAGTTACACGAAAATGCTCAAATCCGTATTTCTCAATTGTGTTCCTGGTTGGCTGTCTGGGAATGACGAGAAGAGAGGTGCGGGGAAGGTTGGGGGGAGGGTGCGGGGAGGGGCAGGAGTGGTCCCAGTTGGTTCTGGCGCGGGACCCTTGGTCACCTGGTTTGCTGAGCGCAGGGCAGGCGGTGGGGTCTCCTGTGCACAAGGGTGCTAACAGGGTTGAGCGTGGCGGGTCCTCGAACTTGGTCTCACGCGCTGGGCTTCCAGAAGATCCAACACGCAGGCAGCCAGAAGCTGTGAGAACTCCTCTTGGGCCGGGAAGTGCCCCTGCTCCAGGGCCCGGGCCCTTCTTCTCTTGGATTCGATCTTAAGGACCCTCTGGGCATCTGCACGTTCCTCTGCTATGATCTCCACCGCAGGTCCCCAGTTTGAAACTCACCTAAGAGCTTAGGCCATCCATGAGCCAGAGTTTCTCTCGCCCTCAGAAACTTCCCAGGAAGCTTCTCTTCTGCCTCTTAATCCCCAGAGCTCTGATTTCTAGCCGGATCACTGGAGCTGATCTGCAGTCATTCTAGGTGGGGTGCATAGGCAGTTTTGTCATGGACATGGGGCAACTAGCCAATAGTCCGTTATGCTGTGGGGTTTACATGCCTGGGCTATCTTCTCTGGGAGCTAGTTCCTATAATCCTTTCATCTCTCCTCTCTGGTTTCTGATACCCTACCCAACCCCACCCTTTCCCTCCTTTTCTTGCCTGGATTTTGTGTGCCACAGCTGCAGACATGGATTCTGTGGCTCAGCTGTTCTAAAACCTAAAACTAAAACTAAAATCTAAAAACTGTCCACGGGGATTTGTGAAAATATTATTTTCATAATTGTTGGACCACAGAGTGATATTTTACTTTTTTAGACTCAAAACAAATTCTTCCAGCAAGAGCTAGATTGTGAAACATACACCTTATAACCAGAGGACTGTGAATGTGTGTTGCAGGTACTAATACGCCTTCATTTAAATCATTTAGTTTTCTACTTTATCCTTTGTGTATACAGGAAAGGAAATCAGTAAGCATAGGAAATAAATGACATTTTAAATTTGATTACTTCATTGTTTGATCCTCAACATTTCCAGTAAGTATTTCAAAATACTTAATTTCTTCTGAGGAATAAATGAAATATCCCTTGAATTCATGCAGACAGTGATAGATCTGTGTTAACTTGCCTATAATCACTGTTACAATTTGCAGTACAATTCTACAGTTATTTTGAGCATTTCTAAAATCCAAAATTTTTGCAAACATACTCTCTTGTGTGTACATTTTGGCGCAAAGCTTATTTGGCAGCAAAATCTGACCTGGACTAAGGTGAGGCTAGAGTACACTCTATACTCAATTATCATGAATATTCATAGGAATGGCAGGGTTACACTCTTTCAGGAAAAGCACCTATTATCATTTTATAATTTCCCACATTCTGACTTCCAACCAACGTCTGGTCTCCGTAATTTCCGAGAAGATTTTGTGGGCGTGTAATTTTTCTAGCTATGTAGAATTATAAAACAGAAATGGAATCATGATATACATCCCATTATGTAACTAGCTTTTATGCACTTCATATCTTGTATCCACACAATGACATTTTATTTGTCAACTGCATATATTCCATTTTGGACTAAAAATTTTTTATTTCTACTATTGTTACGTATTTCTCACCATCTATGTTTTGGCTATGATCATCTCCAACTGGTGGGATTCTTGTTTGTGTGTGTAATATGATGACCAAAACTTGACATTGGGCTTCAAGAATATGTACATTATAAATTTAATTCATATCTTTATATTTCACTTTAAATTATTTTGCCTAATGTAGTCTTACTTGCCTTATATTAAAGGGTATATTACCCTACAATGTGATTATCATTGGTGTAATAAACTAAAATATGTTTTGCATTTGTTAGGATGTATATATATACAATTTTTAATTTTTCACTTTTTAATTTTGGTGAGTTTGGGTATATTTTATTCTATATTTAAAGAAGTTCCTGCTATATTATTGCTATTGTGCTTTCAACACATACTATGTAGCTAAATGTTTCTTGTTTTGGATTATGTTTACATAGATTTCATGTGATCCTATCCTTTTCAGACTGTAGCATTGAAAGAGAAGAAAGAAAAACTTTGCTATAGACAAAGCAAAGTAAACAAAATTTTTCTCTATATTAACTTTCTAAATGGTGTAAATGTTTGGACAAAATCCACTTGTGACATTATGCAATTACCATTTTATGAATCCTCTCCTCAAATATTCTTATAGTCTCACCCACCACTATGTCTTTCCGTATGTATCTGTGTTTTATTCAAAGCCTCTAATGCTTGCTAGTTGTGTGATCTTTAGCTTTATATGAAAAACATGATACTAATATGTATGGAGCCCAGTGGCTGTGAGAATTACACATGGCTATAATGTGTTTAGCATTTTACTTGATATATAGTTAGGTCTCTATATTGTGCCTAAGAAATGTATCTATGGACTAAATATTAAAATCCTAATAAATGTCATAGTGGATGATCTTAATAAGTGGAGATACCATCCACCCTCTGGATGGAACCATTTCATATAAGATAGTTCTTCTGGCTGGAGGTGCCATACTCCCTGACTTCAAAGTATGCTACAAATCTCTTGCAACCAAAACAGTATGGTACTGGCATGAAAACAGTCACATAGATCAATGGAACAGAATTGAGAGCCCAGAAATAAACTCACACATATATGGCCAATTAATCTTTGACAAAGGAGGCAAGAATATACAATGGGGAAAAGACAGCCTCTTCAATAAAGGATATTGGGACCACATGCAAAAGAATGAAACTGGACCACTATCTTACACCATACAAAAAATAAATTCAAAATGGATTAAAACTTGAATATAAGAACTGAAGTCATAAAACTCCTAGAAAAAAGCAGGCAGTCAGCTCTTTCAATAGGTCTTAGCAATATTTTTTTCAACCACTCTTCTCAGGCAAGGGCAACAAAAGCAAAAATAAACAAATGGGATTACATAAAACTAAAAGGCTTTTGCACAGCAAAGGAAACCATCAATAGATGAAAATACAACCTATTGAATGAGAGATGATATTTGCAAGTCATATATCCAATAAGGAATTAATATACAAAATATATAAAGAACTTACACAATTTAATATCAAAAAACCAAAGAACCTGATTAAAAAATGGGCAGAGGACTTGAGTAGACATTTTTCCAAAGAAGACATACAGATGGCCAAAAGCCACTTGAAAAGATGCTCAACATCACTAACCATCAAGAAAATTCAAATGAAAACCACAATGAGATACCATTTCACACCTGTCAGAATGGCTAGTATTAAAAAGACAAAAAGTAACAAATGTTGGTGAGGATGTGCAGAAAAGGGAATCCATGTATACCCTTGGTGGGAATATAAATTGGTGCAGCCACCATGGAAAACAATATGGAAGATCCTCCAAAAACTAAAACTAGAACTACCATATAATCCAGGAATTCCACTTCTGGGTATTCATCTGAAGACAATGAAAACACTAATTTGAAGAGACATATGTACACTTATGTTCATTGCAGCATAATTTACAATAGCCAAGATATGGAGCAACCTAAGAGTCCATCCATTGAGAAATGGATAAAGAAGAGATGGTATGTATATATACATATTATACACACACACATATATGTACATATATATACACACAGATAATATATATATATATATATATATATATATATATATATATATACACACACATACATACATACACAGTGGATTGTTACTCAACCCTAAAAAAGAATGAAATCTTGCCATTTGCAACAACATGGAGGGACCCAGAGGGTATTATACTGAATGAAATAAATTAGAGAAAGACAAGTACTGTAGGATTTCACTTAATGTGGAATCTAAAAAGCAAAATAAACAAACAAAACAAAACAGAACCAGACTTATAGATACAGGAAACAAACTGGTGGTTACCAGAAGGAGGAGGGGTTGGGTGCAGGCAAAATAGGTGAAGGGGATTAAGAGGCACAAATTTGCAGGTATTAAATTAGTAAGTCATGGGGATGTAACGTACAGCATAGAGAATATAATCAATAGTATCAAATAACTTTGTATGTTGACTGATAGTAACTAGATTTATTGTGGTATCATTTTGTAATGTATACAAATACTGAATCACTATGACGTACACCTGAAACTAGTAGGATGTTGTATGTCAATTATACGTCAATGAAAAAAAGATAGCTCCTTGGAAGAAAAGCATTTTAAAGAACTTGTGCAATTGCATAAGTTCAAGGATATAAAAACCTAGCACATAAATCCATTACTAGAGGTAGAATTATGTGCTGACAACTGCCCTCAATTCCAGAAAAGAATTCCATGAAACAACCAAATGGATGGTCAAATATTGCAATGACTCCAGGATTACATGGAGTGAAGTGCACTTCTATGGTATTCAGTCCAGCACTACTATCCAGTTTTATAATTGAAACAGCCTAAGATTGTGATTATGCATGCTGCCGATACGCTTTCTAAATATTAAAGATTCTTAAATATATAATAGAGAACTATGATTATATCACACAACAAATATTCTTTAGAAGAAGGAAATCTTCCTAAGTCCTTCTGCTTTGAGTGTTTGAAAAGACTAGTGAAGTGCTGGAAGTTCTGCCCACTGGGAGGATTTTCCTTCACCACTGTCATTCAGGGATGACCCAGAGAGGGGCTGTAGTGCTGCAACTGTTCGCTTCCAGATGGTGCCTCATATCATGCAGAACCATCTATAAATGAGGATAAAGTCTTTTCTTCCATTGTCAATCAATCATAGGGAACTTCCACCACGGCCATAGGTGCAGCCTGGGAGAAAGAAGTAGTAGGAGTAGTAGTAGGAGTGGGGACCACTAGCTGGCTACCTGGTGGCGGGTTAATTACATAAAGCCTTCTCTTGTTCTGGGGCCCAATCAAAATGAGCAGCTTTTTTGGGTCACTCAGTAAATGAGCTAGAATAACAAACTCAAATGAGGAATATGTTACCTCCAAAATCCAAAGGGTCCCACAAGGCTTTGTATTTCTTTCTTTGTTATAGGAGGGCACAGATGCAACAACATATCCTTCACCTTAAAAGGGATATCTTGACATGCTCTACAATACTAGACCCCTAGAAGTTTGACTCAGGTAGAAGGCCCCTGAAATTTTGCACGTTTATTTCGCCACCCTCTGCCATGCAAATGTCTCACCTATAAGTCTAGAGTAGTTGCTACTTCCTACATATTAGGTCTGATGAGCATAATGTCATCAATGTAATGGATCATTGTGATACCTTGTGGAAGGGAAAGGCAATCAAGATTCCTGTGACCAAATTCTGACATAGTGCTGGAGAGTTGATATACCCCTGAGGTATATTGCTGGTCTTGTCAGCTGAAAGCAAACTACAGCTGGTGGTTGATTCTAAAAGTTATGGAGAAAAGAAGCATCTTCCAGATTAATAGCTGCATATCAGGCAACAAGGGGTGTATTCATTTGCTTTAAGCCATAATACCACATCCGATACAGCAGCTGCAATTGGAGTCATCACCTGAGTAAGCTTATGACAATCCACCGTCATTCTCCAAGATCCATGTGCCTTCTGTACAGGCCAAATAGACAAGTTGAATGGGGGTGTGGTGGGAATCACCACCTCTGCATTCTTCAAATCCTTGGTGCTGGCACTAATCTCCACAGTCTCTCTGGGGTTTCAGTATCACTTTTGGTTTACTATTTTCCTAGATAGAGGCAGTTCTACTTGGCCTTTTGCACTATAAGAACACCATTCCATAGGTCACAAAGCCAATGGGGAGATTCCGCCACCTGCTGAGTGTATCTGATACAATTATGATTCCGAACTGGGGAAATAACCACAGGATGGGCTTGGGAACCCACTGGCCCTGCTGTGAGACAGACGTGAGAGCAAACTCCATCAAGCACCTGATCTCCATAATTCCTTACCCTGATTGGTGCACCACAGTGACATTTTAAGTCTCTTGGAATTAGTGTCCCTTCAGAGCCAGTGTCCAGTAGCCCACAAAAGGTCTGATTATTTCCTTTTCCTGAATGCACAGTTACCCTGGTAAAAGGCCAAAAGTCCCTTTGGGGAAGGCCGGAAGAAAGATTAACAGTATACATTTTTGGTAGTATACTGGGGATCTTCCTCCAGGGGACCTGGCTTCCCATTTATTAAAGGGCTTCTGGGTCTTGAAACTGGCTCAACTAATTGAAGGATCAGGACTCTCTGTTTTTGTGATTGAGATTAGACTTTTGTTCACTTGATCTAGAACTTTTCTGAATGGTGAAGAAATCTCTGTTATTAAATAATACGAGATATATACATTGGTGTCTGCCTGAGATTCCCACGACAGAGCTACTAAAACCCTTGTGATTTCCTGAGTGATGGAGTGATAGGAGCATCTTACGCAGAGCTCCTAAATCCCTTGGAATTTCCTAAGTGATAGGAGCATCTTTTGTTCTAATGAGGTGACAATTGGTGGACTCTTGGATGGAGTCTGGTCACCAGAAAGTCCCAGCTATGATTAGAACTTTGGGACTTTGAGCCCACCCCTCATCTACCAGGGAAGGGAGAGGGTCTGGAGATTGATTTAATAATCAATCATGCCTATGTGATGCAGCCTCCATGAAAATTCATAAACTACAGGTTTCAGAGAGCTTCTGGGTTGGCGAACCCATCCACACGGCCTGAGGTTGGCATAACCAAAGTGGCTCCCTGCCCCTTCCCCCCACCTTGCCCTCTGCATCCCTTCCATTTGTCTGCTCCTGAGTTGTATCCTTTGTAATAAACCCGTATCCATAAGTACAATGCTTTAATGAGTTATGTGAGCTCTTCTTTTAATATTGAACCCAAGGTTGGGTGGTGTAACCCCCAATTGATAGCCAGTCACCTGGAAGTATGGGAGATCAGGATTTGCGATTTGCATCTAAAGTAGGGACAGTCTGGTAGGACTGAGCCCTTAAGTTGTGGGATCTGTGCTAACTCCAGGTATATAGTGTCAAAATTGGATTGAACTGTATGACTCTCAGTTGGCATCCAGAGAACTGGAGAATTGCTTGCTGTGGAAAACCCATACATCCGGTGTCAGAAGTGTTTTGAGTAGAGTGAAATGAAACTTGTATTTCTTTTTCTGTAAACCAGCTTGAAAGAAAGAAGCTATTGTTTTTACTGTTCTAATGTTAGCAGTTAGATCTAATGTTAGATCTGAGGAGGAATAATTTTCGTCATTGGGAAGTTTTTTCTTTTACACAGAAACATAGACTCCTTCATGAAGGCAGCATAAAAACTTAAGATTGGGCAATTGTTGAATCCTTTGCCTCATCTCTCAGCACAAAAACTGTGGAGGCTGCGGTGGCGGCAGGAAGGTACCGTTTGGAGCAGGTTTAGTATTCTCTCTCTCTAGAGGTAGAGCTGCAACTGCGTCCAACACGTATGAAGATGAGAAGAAGCATGGCCAACGTTTCTACTACGCAAAATACCCAGGGCCCCACAATACTTTAAGGACTCAGAAATTGTTTTAATTTCTTTTAAAGTCAGAAAAGAAAAATTAAATCCTAGGTCAAAGAAAATGTTTAATATATAATAGTAACATATTGTCTTGAAACCACCGCAGTCATGAAATTTATATTTTTTCTTGTATGAAGCAAGGAGTCGATGAAGCCAAAAGTGTGCGTACGGCTCACGAGGGTCATAACACAGTCATGCGAAGGGTCGGGGCGCTGTTCAGACTCCCTTGGCTGGGTACCGCCGTCAGGTCAGACCTCTAGTGCAGGTAGGAGCCCGCGTTGAGTCACCTGCCGGGAACTGCGTCAGCGCATGCGCGGAGCGCTGTGTCCTGCGTCCGCCCGCCTGATCCGCCGAAACTCTGCCCTCCTGAAGTCTTCTTACTGGAGGTTTATTTAACTGTTCAGATTGAAATCGTCTTCGTTTGTGCCATGAAAATGCCCCCAAATCATCTATAACAATAAATTGGGTAAAAATTTCATTGGTTTTGAGGGCACTGTTTGGAAATGAAATTGTCCGACATATCAAAGCTTTTTTCTTTCGTTTCACAGATCTGCTTGGTGGAGAGTTTGCCCGCGGAGGTGGCAGGAGGGTCCCTCGCAGGGCGTGGGTGGGGTGAAGGCAGCTGGGCGGGTAGTTCCCGCGGAGGTGGGGCCGGGGGGCGGCCCTCCCTGACCACTGGGGCTCTGGAGCCGCCAGCGAGGGCGCGGGAAGCGAGGGGCGAGGCCGAGCGCGGGCTGGGGCGCGGGCGGCACGGGGACCCAGACGCCGAGTGAATCTCCCAATCAGCCGAACCGACCGCTCGGGACGCTCCTGGATTCCGTTTGCGCGTTCGAGGAAAGGCGGGTCTCGGGTCAGGTCCCTGGTCGGCGCCCACGCGGGAAGGTGCGGGGGGAGGAACCCGGGAGACCGAGCAGTCACCCGGAGAGACCAGCTGCGGAGGAGCAGATGTGGGGGAGACGGGAAGAGTCTCCCCTCCTCCATGCTGTGCTGTTCTCCTTCGTCGTAGTGGGCACCTCCAGAAATTCTAGGATGGGGTGGGCAGGATTCTCCAGGGAGCCTTGGGTTTAAGCCGTGTGTGTGTAACCCTTTGCTCTCAGGAGAACAAAACGTCAGCTCTCGAAAAGAAAGGATGGGAGGGCTTTTTGGAAGGAGTAAGGGAGGAAAGGACTAAAATAGAGTGCTAGTAGAGGGAGGAGACTTCGCTTAGGGTAAGTCCTCTGCAGTCGAGAAGCCTCTTCCTACCCCGATATTGTTAGGGCTGTTTTCCCGCCGGCTTTAAAATGTGCGTTGGGCTGGCGTCTTCATTCTTTCTCCAGAGCCACCCCAAGTCTTGTTCATCCCTCCCCTTCTCTCTTCCCTTCTCCTGTTAATGACCTTTGCCCATCTGACCCTCTCTGGGCAGTACTGGATCGCTGGAGCCAAGTAAGTGTCCTGATCTGGCGAAGGAAAGTAGAAAAAAATAGCTTCCATTTTCCTGTTATTATTTTGGAGCCGAAATTGGGAAGAAATATTATTCAGTAGCTTTTCCACAACAGCTGCTGAATGTGCTCGTGCCCAGCCCGCGACTTGGAGTCGGGCAGAGGGGGTGTTGGGGGTTAGGACGGAATGCTCAGCACCTGACCCCTTACAGCTGCGGAGGAGGCTCTCCCTTTTCTCAGTAGTTCTCCATTTTTCTTCCTACAGCATGTTTCCCTGGGAGCCACTGTGATGGATCAACGACAACAATAGAGATGGGTCATCTGAGTGCTGAGAGGAAAGGAAGTACTGTACTCGCATAGAAAGTTAACAACGATATGCTAAATTTTGATTTGTGTAAAAAATATGGATATGTATTAGTATATGTATAGAAAATGTGTTTTCAGATGAAAATATAGAAATCAAACTGCAGTGGTTACCTTGAGTGTTGTGTCTTTCAGTTTATAAGGAGTTTCTATGGAATTTGGCATGAAATTTGCATTAATTTTGTCACTAACGTGACCAAATTCCTCTTACTGTTTGCTCTTGGGCTTGAAACGTCTTTTAGTTTCTCCCCTTAAAAATGAAACCTCCAAAATGGCAGTTTTTACTATTGAAGGTCCACTTTAGGAATGCTTCTCCCTGGAGCCTGCGATTTCAGCTTGTGGTTCCTGTTGAAGGAGCCCTGTGTGTGTGCGCGCCAACCGCCCTTTGTCAACAATTACATTTCCCATAATTTTCTTACCTTTTCAACTTAGTTAATGGTGGGTCTTTTTTGGGTGAGGGCACAATATATTTAACACTGTATGTAGTAAATGTCACTCTTTTTTCTGCCTAGGTTCTGAGTTTATATTCAGCTTTGCAGTTGCCAGACTGGGGACAGAAGTTTGCCTTTTCACAGGGTAGTTCAGTATGCTGAAATTATTGTGTCAGTGGGAAATCATCTTCCCCACTCCTCCCATTTCTATGAGGTGCAATTTTCTATGAATAATTTCAGGTTCTTGGCTCATCTTTTCATTTTCCCCCCAGTGCTTGAGTGAATTATCTGTTTGTAGAGTTTCTAAGGGGATCAGAATATGAAAATTCCAGCCTTCCCGTCCCAGTCTCTTTTCTTAAGCCGGCTGCCCATGGAAAACAAATTGTGTACTATGCTTGCTTCTCCGTGCTCTCCATTTCCTGAATGAACAGCCTCACTTGGGGAGGTTTGAGGTTGTGTAACTCTGCCTGTGGCTGGATGGGTAGACGTAATTTTGCTATTCAGTGTTGAGAAATCCATTTTTGGTGTAAATATAAGGCCCATCTTCCAATCTAGCTTTTTGCGGGTGTGATTTTCCTGTTTCTCACATTCCCCACACTCTAATTTAAGATAACCAACCTGAATTATGAGTTGACTTATTCACTGCTTTCCTTTTTGTGCAGTTTCACTTCTTATCAATATGTATCCATGAATTTTGAATATTATTTTTGTTGTTTTACTTTATAAAATGCAACCATGCTCTATGTAGACTTCGAATCTTACTATTTCTCTGAATGTTATATTGCTGCAGTGCTGCCATGATTTTGAATATTGTTGTAGGCTATTTATTTGAATTCTTGTGAAATATTCAATTCTGTAAACATACTACAGATCTTCTCATCCACTCACCCATTGTTGGAGCTTTGGTTCCTCCCTCCCACCAGATTTGTGTTACTGTAGCCAGTGCAGATCTGGACATTCTCTTCCATGTTTTCAGGTGTCCATGTGCAAGAATTTCTCTTGGAATGGAATCAGTGTCTTTAATGAAATATTTCTACATTTTAAAATGCTTCCTCTACACTTTACAGGATAGTTCTGGCAACTCAATCTCATTCTGTGTAGGCTGCCTTTGAATAAAGGCTTAAATTAACCATCCATCCCCACTGGAGCCTTTCTTACCTGCTTATGTACATGGAATCTAGAATTTCTGTTACCTGCACCCTTATAAATAAATTTTATCTGTTTCACAACATGTTCTGATCTTCCTATTATGCGACCTTTAGAATTCATTTCCAAAGGTTTCAGCCAATATAAATTAACTACTTGTTGCAATCGTTTTTTTTTATGCTTTATCTCCTCAACACCCCCCCCCCCCATACATAGTTGTATATCTTAGTTGCAGGTCCTTCTAGTTGTGGGATTTTGAAATCGTTTTGATATGTGAGCAATGCATCCAAATTCAGACTTTGTAGTTGTCCCTTTGAGGCATTTCTGGTATCCTCACCTAGTTATGGGTTTGGAATGAGTGATGATGGCTATTATATTAGGTGAATTGGCATTCTCCTAGAAGCTGACTTTCTCAGATGGGATCCTCTCAGTGTCTTTAATCAAGGAATGGTTACCCTCCTCAGCCAGAGGGACTATTTCTCCAAGGGAAGCTCAGAGAGATGTGGGGATTTGAGGTTCTTATATTTATAAAGACCCACCCAAATTAACCCCTTTGAATCCACAGAGTCCCATTACTGCTAATCAATCCCATAGCTTGCGCATGAGAAGTGTGGTAAGGATGTGAATTCACCTTATATTTTAATTCTCTTCTAACAGGATCAAATTTGTTGTCTGACTTTTGGCTCTCTCATTGCTGTATCTATAAAAAAGAAGCTTTCTATTTGGGGTACTTCGGAATGTCTTTGTTTCAAAAAAGTTAAATCCAGGCCAGCGCAGTGGCGTAGTGGTTAAGTTTGGGCACTCTGCTTCAGTGGCCCAGGGTTCACGGATTCAGATCCCGGGCATGGACCTGCACACAGCTCAAAACCTCAAAGGAGAAGCCAGCATTTTGACCAGATAAATTTCTCCACCCTTGTAAGGATATTGGCCAAGCCACTAATTCAGGTGTTTCATGAATATTGTTTACTTTAGCACAGATCTGACAATCTCTGAAGGCTGTGGAATCAGAAAGTTTCTGCAGGGTAGGAACAAAAGGTGTGAAAAATGAAAAGCCAACCTGAGAGCCAAAATTACCCCCTATTAACAAATGCCATTTTAATGAGGACTTAAAGAAAGGTGTTTTGATGTCAACTAAGGAAAAGGTTCGATCTCAAGGCAATAATCAATATAATAGCGAGTTCTTCTAATTTCATAGAGTTTTGGCACCACTTAAGAATACCTGGGGCCAGCCTGGTGGCGTAGTGATTAAGTTCGCACACTCCACTTTGGCAGCTGGGGTTGGCCGGTTAGGATCCTGGGTGGGGACCTACACACTGTCCATCAAGCCACGCTGAGCCATGCTCCCACATAGAAGAACTAGAAGGGCCTACAGTCAGAATATACCGATAGGTACTGGGGCTTTGGGGAGAAAAAAAAACCACGAAGATTGGCAACAGATGTTAGTTCAGGGCCAATCTTCCTCACCAAAATAATAATAATAATAATAAGAGAAAAGAAAAGAAGAAAGCATACCTTTAAGGAAAGAAAAAAAGAAAAAAAGAATTCCTACTTTGTGCATTAGAGCAAAAAGTGTTAAGATTCCTGTTAGGACAAATAATAGTCCAAATACTTCAATCCAACAATCCCTCATGTCCAGCCTCTCAAAGGATCTGGGAGATGCTTTCTAGGTTAAGATGCCAAATAAATACCCATTCATGGAATTCTTCACTTTATGGAAAGAGATCCACAAGAAGATGTACAAAGATAGGAGTTGCAAATGGCGGTCATGTGCTTTCACTGCATAGAACAGTAGAAAGCGGTAGGGAATCGGCAGGCGCCAAACCGTGGTGCAGTTGCCAAAGACAAAGATTGGTTTGGAGTTATCAAAGGTGCTGCCACAGAGAAACTGCCGGCTCTGAGAAAGGAGCGGTGCTGCGCCCCAGCGACATCGTGCTTGGAGGAATGAACCGTGCTCCTATGGTGAAAAAAACACCAACAAAAAACACCGACTGAGTGCAAGTGTGTTGTGACAGAAAAAGCGCCATTTACCGCTACTATGGAAATTGCAAAGGGGCACAGAGGCTCCCTGCAAACCCCCGAAATGCCACCGTCAAGGGTGCTCTAGGAGATGGAAGCCGTGCCGGGATCGCGACAGCGCAGGTCTGGCGCAGAGAGCGGGACCGCAACAACCCGGACTCGGGCTACTAGTGCGGTCGAGATCGCGCTGCCAGGAGCGGTGCTTCTTTTGAGACACCTGTGTCTTGGCGGAGGTAGCGGGGCAAATCGCTATGTTGACGAAAACATCAGGCACGAGACCGAAAATCACCCAGATCGAGGAAAGAAAGGAGCGACGCGGCCACCGAAACACACCTCGGGCCCGACCGAAAGCCGCCCGCTCCTTCCACTAGCGATCTGAGGCCACTGAGGACCCGCCGTCCCTGCTCGTATCGCAGCCGCGGCCGAGGAAACGCTGACAGCAAGCACCTCGCGTTGCTCGGTCCCAGCGACGCGGGCAAGGAGCACAGAGCGGTGCCGGCCCGAGAAACATTAGGCTCTGAGAAAGAGCCAGTTTGGAGGAATGAACGGTGGTGACACTGAGAAAAAGCCACAGACTCAGCACGGGTATATTCCGTGACAGGAATCTCTCCGGCTCTGCGGGCAAGCGAAAGTGATAACGGGAACAGAGGCTCGGTGCCACCGGCGGTGCTGGAACCGTGAGACCCTCCCGGGAAACCAGCCGTCCTGGGACCCAGTGGGGCTAGGAGGAATGAAGGGTGCTGCCACCTGGAAAACGCCCATTCGGTGCAATTTAGGGCTCTGATACAAACAAATAATGGAACAAAACAAAACACAACACGTCGGCTCAGCGCTACTAGCGAAAGTGCTAAGGAGGATCCTCAACAAGAGAAAGAAGAAAATCCTGCCGTTTGCACTAACGCGGGTGGACCTTGAGGGCATTGTACTAAGTGAAATAAGTCAGTCAGAGAAAGAGGAATACTGCGTGGTCTCACCACATGTGGAATGTAAAAAGCTGAACTCATAGAAATGGGGAGAATGATGGTTGCTAGGCGCTGGAGGACGGAGGAAATGGAGAAATGTCAGTCAAAGGATACAGACTTCCAGTAAGAAGATGAGTAAGTTTTGGGGATCTAATGGACAGCTTGGTGACTATAGTTAACAGTAATGTTGTTTATATTTGAAAGTTGCTGAGACAGTAGATCTTAACCTGCTCACTGCAAAAAGGACATGGTAATCATGTACGGTGATATAAGGTAGATGTAAGGAGGCTAATGCTATGGTGACAATCATTTTGCAATGTACAAGTGTATCAAATCAACACCTTGTACACCTTAAACTTACACAATGTTTCAGTCTGCCTTGATGGCCTAGTGGTTACTGTTCTGCGCTCTCACCGCTTTAGCGGCCTGAGTCCGCTTCCCAGCCCGGAGCCACACCACCTGTCTGTCAGTTGCCACGCTGTCCGGCAACCTACAAAGAAGAACTAGAAGGACTTGCAACTAAGATATACAACCATGCACTGGGACTTTGGAGGGGAAAAAGCAAACTTACGCAATGTTATACGTCAATTACATCCCAACAAAGGTGGGGAAAACCCCACAAATCAAAATGAGTTTTCGCTTCCACTTTTTTGGGGAAAGCAGCACCGCCTCCTAGTGGATGAATTTATAATGGCAACGTAGATCAAGCCTCTCGGAACCAAGTCTGCGTTAGGCCCCCGCAAGTTCCAGGTTGGCCCCTGAACCCCAATGTCACCATAGGGCCCGGCGTGCTGCTGCCCCCTAGTGATAAGCGGACCGTCACAGGACCCACTGCTTTTCTCGCAAACTGAGGGGAACCTAAACTTCCAACCAGGAGGCTACCAAATGCTTAAACTGGCTGGGCCATTGAAACCAGCCACAGTCCATCACCTCCCCTCAAGCCTCCTGAAATAGTCCAGCCAGGCAAGAGGGATCATCAGGCCCAGGGCTGGGAGGGCGGGCTGAAATGTGGTCTCTTAACTGAGGTGCAGGATCTGAGCGCTTGTGTTCATGAGCGCCATTCCCCTACTTGCAGGGATGCAAAACAAAAGTAAGGTGGAAAGAGGACAGAGTGGATCTACTGGCAGGGACCCAGGGCCAAACCTTTTGGTTTTTTTGCAAGTGAATTTAGGTGGCCATCTAGTAGTGGGGGAGGTGTCTCTAGTGGATAAAAAGGAGACGTCACAGTTTGGTTGCCATTCAATTCTATGTGTCTTTTTGCTTCCTGACCCAAGATTCCCTTCCCTCTCACTTTTTTTCTTTCTTCCACCTTATTTTTCTCCCTGGATTCAGTTGCTCTGATAGCTCTGAGCCAAGGTGCCATCATCATCTTTTCCAAGCCTAAAGCCAAGACTCATGTAGCCTTTGAAGGGTGTGTCATAAATGATGATGCATTTAAAATGAGCCCCAATCTCCCTTATTCTCTTCATTACTCGTCTCTGCCACTTACAGAAACAGTTGAGTCCACTGTCACTGAAGAGGATAGATTTAGTGATGTAAATGCTTTATAAGGGGTAGATCAACTAGAACACAACATTTGGGCGTAAAAACAACTCTGCACAGTATGGAAGCCACAGCATCTCACAGAATATAAACACCACCATTTGTGAGACTTAGCGTGATTCTCAATATGTGAAAGTAGGAAAGAAAAACTGTAGAATCTCTCTGCATGTAACAAATCTCCTATCTTCTATGGCATTCCCACTCCCTCCTGCTCCCTAGCCTTTGAAATCCTATTGCTCCCCACGAATGGAAGCTCTTTTCACATCTCTTGTGCTCAGAAGTTGGGCCAGTGGGAGGGAGCCTTTAAGATGGACCTTAGTGATCCCCACCTCCTAATATTCATGTCCCTATTGTGATCTCTTTCAATCAAGTGCGGGCTGGACCTGGTGATTGCCTTCCACACACAGAAGCATGATTCCCTGGATTTCTAGATTCTCCGTCCTCCTGCTGAGCAGGACATCTGGGTTCCTCTTCCCAAGAACTGAGGCTGAGGCATTTGATACTCCATGGTGGTCATTTTACGTGAAATGCCTGCAAAAGCCCCTGCGCAGAAGGAGAAGAGTGTGTGTGTGTGTGTGTATGTGTGTGTGCACTGTGGGGGGACTGGGGAGGGCCAGGAGTTGGCTTGAGACTTTGGGGCAGGAGTCCATGTTTTGAGGCGTCTAAAGTTGTCAGGGAGCTTGACAATACTTTTGACTTTCTTCCTCTGGCACTATCTCCTATTCCCCTTTCTGCTTGCTGCTTGCTGCTTTTACGGGCTCCCCTGCCCTCCTGGCTCCTTGCCTCCTGCTTTTGAAGTCCTGATTTGAGGTAGAAAACCAGATGGCTTTTCTAAAAAGCTTTATTGGGGTAACTGACATATTATTAACTGCACACAGTTTAAGTGCATAATTTGCAGCATAGATGTGAAATTATCACCACAATCACGTTTTCTCCTGCTCTTTTGTACTCTCTTCATGCTGTCCCTTCCCGCCCTGCTTCCCCCAGTCTACCACTGACCTGCTTTCTGTCCATATAGATGAGTTTGGATTTTCTAGATTTTCATTAAAATAGTGTTTTTAAAAATTCCTAGGTTGGACAATGAGGATATCTCTTTACTTTTACAGAATTCCTCACCGGCTTTTTCCTGCCAGGATTGATTTATGTGAAAATATGGAGTATCCTTCTGGTGACTTAACGAAATTGGTGTATGGGAATGGGTCAGTTATTAAGATTTATTTCTCTCTTGACCACAGCCCCACTCTTATCTAATCTATATTGTGACGCTGGAGCTAGGACTCTGTAAATCACATTTCTGCTTTACCAACTGGCTCTGTAGCTGGTTCTCCCTTAGCAGATGCCAGAGGGAGGCTGGCAGAATGGAGGAGAGAGCACGGACTTGCTGCTTCCTGGGGATGTCCTGTTGGTTCCCCCTGAAGCAGCAACTTACCTCTGAGGTGTAGTTCATCTTTCCAAAGCAGCAGCTGAATCCAGTTTGCTGTTTTTTCCTAACACATGCAGAACCAGCTTCATGTCATCCCCCTAAAAACACCAGCAGCAAGCAGCCCTCTAATCAAA
This sequence comes from Equus przewalskii, assembly GCF_037783145.1. Classification (NCBI taxonomy): domain Eukaryota; kingdom Metazoa; phylum Chordata; class Mammalia; order Perissodactyla; family Equidae; genus Equus; species Equus przewalskii. Next base: position 23,369,280 of record NC_091850.1, read on the forward strand.
GCTATGGGTCCCACCTCACAGGCCCTCTCTAAGCTCCAAGAGAAGTGCGCCAGCCCAGTACTGCCTCTGCCTCCTGAGTCTGGGTTTCAGCTCAGCAATGCCTCTCCTTTGCACCTCGAAGTTTAATAAATCCAGCCTTTTCCCTTTGTTTCCCCAACTGCTGTTTCCAGTTGCTATCTCTGTAATATTTTAGACTTCTTTTCATACCCTTCTCTTTTTATCTAAGTGGTAGCTTTCTACTTAGTTTCCAAATCTATATTTTAAATTCTATTTGTTTAAATAACTGGAGTAGTTTCTGTCACTTGACTGGATTCTGAATTGTATAGGAATAACCAGATATATTTGTCATACTTCTTTATTTAAATTTTCTGGCTTGACATTATTCAATATTTTCTTTTTAAAGAAAATGCACAGAAGGAATTCAATACACAGAGAAATGGCATAGTGCTGGTAGTGGGTTGAATGGTGACCTCCCAAAAGATATGTCCACGTCCTAGTCCCCAGAACCTGTGAACTTGACCTTATTTGGAAAAAGAATCTTTGCAAAAGCAATTAATCTTCAGATGAGGAGATTATCCTGGATTATCCAAGTGGGCCCCAAATGCAATGACAAGTGCTGTTATAAGAGTGAGGGAGAGGAGATCTGACACAGACAGAGGAGGAGGCCATGGACCACGGAAGCAGAAATGGGAGTGATGCAGCCACAAGTCAAAGAGTGCTGACGGCCGCCAGAAGCTGCAAGAGACAAAGGATGATTTTCTCCCCTAGAGCACTGGGAGGGAGTGCAGCCCTGTCAACAGCTTGAGTTCAGACTTTTGGCCTCTGGAACTATGACAGAATAAATTTCTGTTGTTTTAAGCTACCCAGTTAGTGGTAATTCGTTATAGCAGCCACAGGGAACTGTCAGTGCTCTACACTGCCAGCCAGAAGGTAAAGTGTTGAAGGCTCAATTCTGAATGCAACGTATAATGGATACGGCAGGGCCTGCTCAACCTTATGACTTAGTGGATCTGATACACCTAATTATGATAGGCTTTTCCAGTTGCAGGATCTTTTGGTGCGCATGCTGTGTAGTGGATATATTGGATCATACGGCCTAAGTGGCATGTTAGCTTTTTCTGTAGCCTTGTCCGGCTTTGGACATCAGTCCTCTCTTCCTCTGGGCCTCATTCAATACTCTGAGCCACTGACTAAATGGGTTGGAGCACTATGTCCAGAGTGATCTCTGTTGTCCTCAAAATTGAAAGAGGCCCTAAGTGCAGCGCCTGTTTGTGCTGAGGGATTCAAGGAACAATAATTTTCCCTTTAGTTGGCATGGCCTCAGGCCCCTGGAACCCTAAAAACTTTACCAAAGCGTCGTGTCCTAAATTCCTGGAGAATTTACAGTATTTACTGGAATCCAGACCAGTAGCTGTTTAGTAAATCATGTTTTTCTAGGAAAATGTCTATTTTATTTAAATTTTCAAATTTATTGACATAAAGTTATTTATACCATCATATGATTATCTCTTTACTGTCTCTAGAATCTGTAGTCATGTTCTCTTTTTTGTTTCTGATCTTGTGGTGTTGTTAATTTGTTCCTCATCATTTCCATTTCTTGATCAGCCTTATTGGGGGTTATCTATTTTGGCCTTGTGGATCATTTCTAATGTCTGTTTAATTTCTACATCATTAATATTTATTCTTATAATTATTTACTTTCTTTTACATTCTTTGGACTTAATTCCCATTATTTTTCTAATCTCTTGATATAAATGCTTGATTAACTGATATTACAGGTATTGTTTTTTCTAATTTAGTAATTCAAAGATAAATATTTCTCTCTAAGCATTATTTTAGATATATCCCTCAAGCTTTATGTTGGATATTCATTATACTTTAGTTTAAACATTTTAGAATTTTCTCTGTGATTCTTTCTGTGATTCGTAAGTACTTAGATGTATACTGCTGTTTTATTTCCAAATATTTGGCAAACTGTAGTAATTTGTTGTTAATGATATCTTAGTTGATTTTAGTATGACATCTGTGGAAATAATTTCAAGTGCATATTAGAATTTAGTATATGATAAAGATAGCTTTTCAAATTAATGGGAAAATATTAATTATTCAGTAAATATCTTGGAACATCCAACTAGTTACTGCTAAGGATGTATAAAGGTGGCTCCCCACCTCACTGTTTATTCTGAAACAAAGTTCAGGTGAATAAAATATTTAATGTGTATACAAGTTAAAGACTTAAATGAAAACAATGTGTAAATGAATAAAAGATTAATAGTTTATACAGAAGAATAAACATATTAGAAAGAATTATAGGATGATATTTTTGAAAACTGGTTTGTAAAAGTGACCTCCTCCAACCTTTTCTTACTGTTTGCTGCAGATGCAGAGTTCTTAGCAAATTATCATCCTTGTAAAAACATGCTCCTACTTGAATTCATTTTGTTCTATTATATTCTATTCTCTCGTCCACAGTTACCGCTTCTACTCCTGCCCAACTCTGTTTTCAATATTTTAAAAAATTATATTTATATCCATGTAAATTTAGATTTAGAGGATAGGATATTATTGGTGTGTGAATGCATTTTTGATGTATATAATGGTACTCAGGTACATATCTCTCTGTTTTCATTACTCGTTCATCATTATGATTTTAAGATCCATATTTCTATCCATACAGCTTGTTTGTTTCATTTAACTAATGCAATATATTTTGTGGTAAGAATCCATTACATTTTATATGGACGCTTACTTAGTGATGGATATCATGGTTGCTTCCAACTCTCCTATCTGAGAAACAATGATGCTTTAATGAATTTCATCAAGTAAATACTCTGTGGACCTGAAGGGGATGTCTTCTGTGATATAAGGCAGGAGTCTGGTTTGTAGGGACAAAAGACAAAAGTACACATAGCTTCCACACATTCTGTCGTATTGATTTTCAGAATTAACTCCAATACCAGTCCTGATGAGAGGTCTGTTCTCCAATCGTCACCGACTCTGAATTTTCCAACTTTCTGCTGTTTGCTCTTTTGACAGTTGCATACTTTTAATTAACATTTATTTATCTATAATGATTTTGAGCCTCTCTTCATATACTCTTTAGCCAATTTGTATTATTACATTATTCTTCTGAGAATTGCCTATTCCTACATTTTGGATGTTTTCCTACTTTATTATTTTGATTTGCAGAGCTTATATGTTCTATATAGATATTAGTTACTTGTGAATTTGAGACTTTGAAATTATCTTCTCCCAATTGTCTTCTACTGGTTTTACCCATGTGTCCTTCAAGGCATAGAAATCCTTCTTCTTTCTGTATACTATCTTTCTCATCCCATTTTTGACCGTGTATTATGTCATTATTTCCAGGGGAGATAACAATTACATACTACTTTGGGCAACGATTTTACTATTATTTAATTTTAGTTCTATGTGGGTCTTAAATGGAAGCTTATACTGAAGCATGGCTCTTACCCAGAAGCTTCTGAATAATTCTTGTCTATTCCCTGAGTTCTTCCATGCTTGAAACTATCTGTAACATTTAAACTTGAAGGTCATTACAAATTCATAATTTAGGTTTTTTAAATAAAAATGAGTATCTTAGCTCTGTCTACTTCAAAGGACTAGATACAGTTATCAACAAAGTAGTATTAAGCACATTGATGAAAAAATTGTGGTTTGCACATCCTATTTCCCAATAAAAGGAACGAAGTTCCTTGGAGAAAAGGTTGATTGCAGATCTGGGGAAAGAGAAGTAAAAGTTGCAGCTGAGGCAGTTTATGTACTGTCAGGGAAGCTGTGAAAGTCTATTAGGACCATGCCAAAAAAGAAAAAAGAGTGAGATGGAAAGGCTGTCGTTGACCAAAGATAAAATTTGAGCATCAAATAAAACAATAGGTACAATTAATCTAAACACTGTCTTCTGGAGAATGCAGGGATGGACTTAGGCACGCAAATGTTTATTGAAGACTAGTACCTATGAAAGGAAAACAGAAAGCAGCATCAGACAAGAAAAGCTGTCAGACTGCTTTGTAGATCTGACAACGTGGCCAAGGGGTAGACTAATTCTGACATGAATGTGCTGTGATTACTACGCATCAGGTTTCTCTTTGAACTTCAGAGACTTAGATAATCCAAAGGGAGAATTTGTCGACCTTTATACCAAAGTATCAGAGCCTAGATACATCTTTGTTCCTGCTCTGCTATTATTGTCAGATATTCTGCTGTTGCCCCTTGTTGGTGATTGATGCTGAGCATCTGTTGATGGACCCCATTGCTAGTTCTCATTGTAGTGACTTCTTTCTGGTGCACCCACAACACAGCTGTGCCTCCCCTCTCCTTTGGATTTCAGCTGTGACTGAGTTCAGACAATTCTGAGTTGCCCTTATCCTTCTAACCACCCAGGCAGAGCTCCTCTATTCTGAGTATCTTTGTTCCAATCCTGAGCTCAACTGTGAGTGTCCTCAGTTACTCCTGTAAACCTTTCAACTACATAGAGATTTCAATCATCTGCCATCTTCCCTTCCATTCTGTCTGATTTTTCTGTTTTGTTATGTCTCATCTATTATTTCTACTGTGGTAGAAATCTATTCATCTATTTTTTTCCCCTGCAGTTAACAAAACAATAGAAATCTAGCTTTGATGGGAAACATGATGTTTAGAACATTTTTTTCAGGTCATCAAACTAGCTATGACAATGCGTGGAATTGGCTGTATTCTGAATAGTCTTTTGACTGTATTTTTGCTTTCTCATTAGGAAGTAAGGTCTGAAAACTGTAACCAGTTCTTCATCTTTGTATGTGGGACTCCCATTACAGCACATGAAACATGGAAACTTATCAAAATGTGCTTCCTAAGTGTTGGGAATGACTATGCTTTATTACACCAGATAAATATCTAGTTGAGGAAATCTATAATGTATCCACGGATACTTTTGTCAATAGGTTATTTGACACAGATGAAAAAGAACATACTACAGTACAGTACACCATGGATATGATATGCTGAGGGAAAAAATCTTCCACTTAGAGAAAGAAAATTTCCCAAAAAGGCAGTATTTGACATTTATTCTCATTAGTTATACCCATGATCATATCAATAATAATGATATCAGAATAATGATTGAGCAAATTAATTTGTGCCAGGTAATCCTAAATATTCACTTTTATTATTGAATGCATTCATGAAAGCTACCTTGTAATAGGAGAGTTAGTCTTCCATTTCAGAGATGACAAAGGAGGCCTGGAGAGGTGAGACAAGCTGCTGAGGGTCACTCATCTAGAAAGGGGTGGAACTGCCCCTTCACCCAAGCACTTCCTTTCTGGAGCTTCTTGGGGTGATCCTGGTGGGAACACAGTCTGAAGTCTTTTGACTTGAGCAATTCACCAGGAGGAGACCATGCTCGGAAAGTGAAAGTCCAATTTAAGAATTAAGTCACCAACCTTGCTTCTCCCTCCCATCACAAACCTTCCTTTGTCTTGCTCCCCCTCCCCCCGCCCCACCTCCCACGCATTCCTCTGCTTGCAGACCTGGGTGTCAGTCTCTGTTCTAACACTAACAGTATGATTTGGGGCTTTCTACAACCCAGTGTTGCCCAAATCAGTTTTCTTTCTCAGATGCACTAGTAGTTTTTATTTTCAATCCTAATCCAATCCATCATGAAGAGAGTTTGACCCTGGATAATTTCATCCAAGATGACTGGTTATATTAATATCAGGTCTTCTGATGCAATTACTTCCTTGGCTTAACGGCACCTCCCAGCTTCCTCCTTTCTGGTTAGGACCGCTAAGAGACCAGAAGAGCATAAAAACTCGCGGGCTGGGGGCTTGGGGATCACAGATACTCTGTGTCTCCTGGTGTGAGATCGACGTGATGGCGCAGCCCTTTTTTGGCTGCGAGCAGAGTCCGGGGATTCCCAGCTCTGAGTTCAGCAGAATCTGCGCCCTGGCGGCTCCCTGTCTATCCCGACCTGTTCGATCTCTCTTGAGACGGCCAAGACTTCATTTGGGAAATGCTCTCCAGTCCCTGCGGGCTTCTGCGCTCGAACTGTTCGCGAAACTTTCATTGTCTGAGGGCTGGAGCACTGGCTCGCCAGGCTCCAGGGACCAATAAGTGGAGCTCGACACCGCTGATGGAGAGGACCCTTCCAAGCCTTGCACGGCTCCTGCCTCCGGGAGCCACCACCACACAAGGCAGTGAATCGGAAGCGCTGTGATCAGGACGACCCTGGCTACCGAGAAGCCCAGAGATTTCCCCTCAGACCGCACCGTCCTCCTCCGCGCATAAATGATGTTACAGTAACACCTCTGCGTTTCCTCCATAATGGTGGAAGCACTTTTGTCTGCAGAGTCCTTAGACAATTTTCCTATCGCTACTCAATAAACGTGACAAAAACAATGCCGGAGTCCCTGGTTTCTCCCGTGTGTTCCTGGTTTGTCTGTTAGGGGAGAACGAGAAGCAGGGGCGGAGTGGCCAAGAGGGACAGCAAACAGGAAGCCAGCAGCCCTGAGGACTCCACTTAGCGCGGGAAACGCCCGTGCTCCAAGGCCCTGGGCTCTCTTGGCTCCGAGTCCATCTCAGAGATCCTTCTGGCATTTGCGCGTAGCTTTGCCGCCCCCTCCACTGTATTCCTCCCCCCTCACTCTCCACACTCACCCAGGTCAGGGTTCCTCAGGCCGAGATATTCTATCTCCCTAAGGCGCTCACCTAATGCTGGCTAGCGACACTTACTCCTCAGACTCTCCGGAACCCCTTTTCCCAGCGCCTGCCAGGACTGGCGACGCCTCTGCTCCAAGTTCTCTGGGGTGAAAGGAGAAGGCAGTCGTGACCTGGATAAGTGGCCTGGGAAACCGGTCCCCAAGTGGTAGAGACGGGGCTTAGCGCACTCTTAGGTTCCAGAGTGGACGGGCTACCTTACAGTCCCTACTCCAGCTGGGTGACTTTCCCCAGGTGCCTTACCTCTCAACACCAAAGCGACTTGAGTTAGAGTATCCACCCCATCCTGGGAGTGAAAGGGAGCTCTCCCTTGAGAAAACGCCTAGCAAGATGTTCATCACTGTCAGGCTGGGCAGGTGCCATCTCTTTAGAGTTGTTGAACTGGAGGAATTCTAATAGACATCTGGCCCTGAGTGTTTCTGAGAAGCTATTGTGGACCTGCCAATTTTCTAGTTATAAATATATAACACAGAAATTGAATAATTATATATATATAATATATATACCCTATGTGACTAGCTTTTTTCATTCCACATCTTGTAGCTACAAAATGAAATTTTCTGATTTCGTTTACCCACTTGGATACATTGCCTTTAAGATTTAAAATGATTTATTTCAAATTTCCCCTTGTTACCCTTTCCGCGGCTCTTATTTGGTTATAAGCCTGCTGTCTTGTGGGCATATTGTGTATGTGTTGGGGTGGGAGAGAGCTATTCTTGTTTGTGTGTGCGTGCTGTGTGTAGTAGGCTGCCGTTAGTTAAAATTTTGTTTTTCAAGAGTATGTGCTTTGTAACTTTAATTATGTCTTTATCTTACTCTATTACTGTGCCAAACACAGTCCCACTTGCTGTATATGAAATGTGTATGACCCGACAATGTGAAGATCATTGGTAATATCAACGTACCACTTTTTGAATTTGATAGGCAACAGATACATGCCATTGATTTAATTTCTTTTAATTAAAAAGATGTGAATTGATTTTAATGCCATTGTTTCTTTTTTTAGGTGTTTGAAACTTGTTTATTGAACTTTTTTTTAAAAAAGAGATTTATGCAGTATAGATGGTATTTTTGCTTTCAACCAAACTGTTAAAGTAAATTTTAGTTGTTTGGGATTAAGTTAAGTTCCTTGCTCAAGTTGGCTGGGAGCTGCCCTGGGTGCCCTGCTAAGTGGTCTTCAGTATAGGGCTGCTGGCCACAAGGAGTCCTGCTTCAGCAGAGCAGGCATGAGAGAAGAGTGAGAGAGGGAGTGCAAGCAAGACGCAGTAGTGGTGTTTAAAATCTCCTCCTGAAAGTGACACCCCATGACATTTGGTGTACTAAGTGACATCTTCCTATTTCTCTGTGAACTCGACTGCATATGCCCTGCAGCTTAATGATTTATGTCAAATAACTGGGCTGGAGGATGGGAAGGACATACCTCTCCTCCTTAGTTACCCTTAGGTCATGGTAGCATGGAATTAGAGAAAATTTTCCCTCTTTATGTGCACAGTGGGTACAGTGAGGTGTTTCCAGAAGGCTAATGTCAAAGGAACTCTATTTCTTGGTCTCAAGCTAAGTCAGCCTTTAAATCTCGGCAAATCTTGGAGTGTGAGTAGGGTGAGGCAGGAATCAGGTTGAGCATGAAGGCTTTCTCTTGGATACTTTCCCTCCTTGGTCTAGCTAAGGAGACATACTTTGATGTTTAGTTTCAGGGTCTACTCAACCCTCCATCCTCAATACCACCACTAGTCCCAGCCCCACTACATCAGATTCTGGAGGCCCCAATCTCTGGGCTACTACAGTGCCCAGCAGGGATTGGAGAAGCTCCTTTCTTCTGTATCAGGTTTCCTGTGTTAAGAAAATTAACACATTCAGGAGAGATTCAACCACCTTTATTAAAATATTTTGTTTCCTTTTTTTTTTCTGAGGAAGATTCACCTTCAGCAAACATCTGCTGCCAATCTTCCTCTTTTTTTTTTTTTTTGGTATGTGGGTCACTGCCATAGCATGGCCACTGATAGACGAGTGATATAGGTATGCCCATAGGAACCAAACCCAAGCTGCTAAGGTGGCTCATACTGAACTTAATCACTAGGCCATTTGAGCTGGCCCTAAAATATTTTATTTCTTGATGGAAACACATAAAAAAGGAAAGATGTGGAATTTTAACATGAAATATTGAGATGAATTTTTCTCATTTTAACTTTATGGTCTCATCTAAGATTCATGATCAATATAAAACAAGCATTCTCAAAATAGCTTGAAAACAGAAAGAATAACTTTAAATATTCACATACGTTATTAAGGAAATCTAGATTCATTCTTCTAATACTGTTAAAAGAAAAAGATTGTAATAATTTAGTAAGTATAATGTTAGTGTAATGTACTATTGTATTTCTTTTCATGGTTTTTAGGAACAGAAATGAAATAGACAAATAGTCTAAGCATAAAATAATTTTTAAGAGGTAAAAAATGACTTAAAATTTGATGAAATAATGATGACACAGATTTTTGTCTAAACTTCAAGAATGACTCTCAGAACCACACAGTAGAGAGGCTCCCAAAGAAAGCCATTGTCTGAAGTCAGAAAACACTGAGTCCACAGCTACCACCACAGCTGCTCTTTTCACATGCACAAATCCTTTGGCAAATGTCAGAATATTGGGTCATTCCAAGCGTTTGTGGGAAATGTGTGCATCTAGGAATCCTCATGAGCTATTGTTGGAGAGTAAATGTTGCATGCATCCTGAAGAACAACATGGTGCTAGTCAATAAGCTCAGGTTTATGCATTTTGTGTGGCATATTTCCACTTATGGGTATATATCCCAGGGAAATTCTCTCACAAGGGGACTACTACATGTGGTAAAGGTGGGCAACAGGCAATCTGAGTGACCACTGTGGGACAGAAAATAGTAAAATGTGGCAGGGGCTCATCAGAGGTTAATATGCCAGGATTGGGAACAACAGATGAAAAGCACTTATAATCTTGGAAATTGCACGTGATTGGAATAGAATGAAGTAAATTAGATATATAACTTGATAACCTTACATGAATTGAGGATATATGCCCCCAAAAGAATGTCACATATTACAAGGCAGATTGATACAAAAACACATAAAAAATAAAACAGTTTTTAATGTGAAGAATTACAATAGAAGTAGGGAGAGCAGAGGAGGGGGGATCATTACTAATAGAATGCACATAATTCCATGAAACAGGATAGGGTATTTGCCCATTTTGTATGAAAAATATAGTATATTTGAAGTGTCCCTTTGATTCAGGTTATGTAGTATAGACAAAAATGGAAAAATTGCAATTCTAAGTAGGCATGAGATACTCCTTTTCCCACAGCAAACTAATTACTCCTTTACTCATTTCCTTACCTGATATGCCTACAAGAGGACCTGGAATCTCAACCCAGCTCCACAGTGAACTACCTTTGTGATCTTGCAAGAACCTAACCTTTTGGAATCTCATCTCTACAGCCAGGCAATCTTCTCTGATATGCTAAGAGAATAGAAGGAGAAGTGTAATTTGTTCGGCATGTCTTACAGTAGAGAGACTTTCTACAGTGAATGGAAAAGGCCAAGAACCAGACCTCTCCCGAGGGACCTTCCCTTTCTTCCCTTCCCTTCCCCTGCTCCTCACATTCAATCACAGAAACCCCTCAGACTTTCAATAGCACCTCTCAGAAGGATTCTAGTTTCTCCTTAATCCTATCAGGTAGTTTGCAAGGCAAATGAGGATCAAATCCCAGGTATCTGAATTTGGTTTCTGACATCCTATAATAGACAGAACATTATAAAAAGGCAGACTCAGGACCGGACTGAATCATTCACCCCTTTTCCTAGACCAGCTACAGGTCTCTGCCTGGTCAGGAGGCTGCAGCTATGGAACCCCATCCATGAACACTAGAGGAGCTGTCTTGTAGGTGGGCATGTCCAGAGCCCAACATGCTTCCAGGCCTGAACCAAATACAGGCCTGGGCCTGGGCACTTGATAACATCCCTGCACTGAGCCACCACTCCTGCCAACGCTCCCAGTTCTGTGGGGAAGGGAACTATGGTGCATGTGGGATATTGAGCCGTCCTTGCACTAGGTACAGAGATATTTCTGGAGTTGACAGGGTCCAAAAATGCTATAGAGACCCACATGTCCAAGAACCAATGGCTGAAACTGAGATGGAGCAACAGTCACTTCAAGAAGAGGCAGATGCTACAGACCGCACAGCCCAAAGGGACCTGAACCAGCCAGGGGATGCCAGCGCCAACAGAGGTAGACACATCTGTGGTGAGATTGCCCCCAGGAGCCCAGGCTGCCCCCAGAAGCTGCTGAAAACAGGATGGAACCGGGAAAGGAAAGGAACCCTGGCCTTATGCCTGGCTCCCAGCACAGCCCCTTTCAGTGGATGTCCTGGGTGCAGCCCAAGATACTCCAGTGGCTCCCTCATTCTGTCTGTGTGGACTTCTCTGCCATAGTGCCCTGCATGCCTAGTAGTCTTGAGGATTTTGTGATGGGGAACATTAGTTTTTTTGTTCTTCCTCTCCTGAATGACTTAAAGGCTTTTCAATGAATAAAACTCTCCATGTAAAAAATAATATGCTAAGGAAGTCTTCTTTTGGGTCTACTCAGAGTTGTCATGATTCTTCTCTTACTGAAATTGTACGCAATGACTAAAGCCTGTTTCCTTATTCCCCATCAGTATAATTAATTTTGGGAGGGTGGAGTTAGGATTAGAAGCCTATAGGTGGGCCTGAGGAAGAAATGGGGGTTATGACCCAAGTCATTACTCATTACAATCAGTGAAATGCAAATTAATACAATGAGATATATTTTTGTTTTGCATAATAGTATATATGAAACTTTTTCAGGACATCCTTAGTTGGTAAATATTTGGAAAGTGTAAGTCCCAAACACCACTGGTAGGAATGAATTTGAAAGGATGTTTGGAAATGGCAATATGGCAATTTGCATTAAACATTTAGTGTGAATACTCTTTTGACCAAGAAATCCCATGCTTTTCAGTAGATGATTAGGTAAAAACAAATTATGGTATAGCTGCACAATTCCAAACTATGAAGCCCTTAGAGATAAAATGGAAAGCATAGTTTTGTAAGGATATCCAAGAAAATGAATGCATTGTACAAGGACCGGACACTAGGAGGGCTGGTGGCTATAACACCAGGACTTGGAGGGTGGGGTCTAATCAAGTTAAAGAAGAAAGCATCAAGGCTCAGCTGCCCAGCTAGTGTTAGACAGGGAAGAGTCCTGGGATCCTCACCTATTTGGGCATTGGAGTATTCTGGCTTTTCTGGGTCCTAACCATCCATGTGGTCTATAGCACTCACTTATCCTGGAGCTGACCTTGGCTCAGTGGGGAACTCAAGTATCAGGTCCCAGCCAGGTTGGTCTAGGCAGCTTTCCAAACTGCTCTCAGTGTAGAGAAAGTCTCCAAGTCCTCTTCATTTCCCTGCACACACAGTGGCTTGCCCCCCAGTAGAACTGAGGCATTTGCCAGAGCCTGGGCTAGGCCCCTAGAAGTTGTCCAGACCTAGGATTCTGCTGTGTGAAGGGCAGGCAAAACTAGTACCCCTGCCTCTTGCATGCAGACAATGAAACCCTCCCAGCAAGACAGGCCACTAGATAGTGAAACAATACATTTGGGCCAAGAGAGAGGGGATGCAGGAGTCTTTCACCTTTAGACTTTTAGAGTCTTCTGTTATCAGAAACCAAGGTGCTGAAAATTGGATGTTGGTGTTAAACTTTGGTGCAAATTGCTTCAGAAATTCTGGCCTGGTTAGAGGAAGCACATACACGTGCTCCTCTTGAGTGACCTGAAACAAAACGGAGTTGAATGTGGTTTTGGCAGGTCTGAGTGATTGGGTATTGTTAGCATTAGATGGTCATAGCAAGTTGGCTTGTGTTTTCTGAGAGGCAAAAAGAAACAGACAAACAAATAAACCCTTCCAAGGATGATATTTTTCTTTTTCAGTGATATTTGCCCTTCCTCTGTTCAGCCCCTGAGTGGAGAATATTTGGTATACATGAATTCCTTCTTCACTCATAAATATTTACTAAGGGCCTATATTATGGTGCATAGTGAATCAAGTCATGGAGATAAAGCAAACAATAAGCAGGCATGGTAGCTGCCCTAAAGTGTTAACACCTTCATGGGAGGAAACAGACAGTAAATATACCTGCAAATAAATATGATAAGTGCTATCAGGAAAGTTCTATAAATAATTGACAGAAGGTAACTAGGAGGGTGCTACTTTTATCTTGGTTGCCAGAATAGAATGATCAGAGATGTGGGGGTATCCCTTCAACCTAGATCAGAGTAGGCCATGGAGGAAGCCATGTGAAATCTGGGGAAGGAGTTAACATCAAGACAGAACATCAAGTACAAGGGCTCTGAATTTAGAACAAATTTAACAATCATGGACAGAGGGAAGGGAAACCGTGGCTTTCTGTGGCCCAAGTGGAAGGTATCTGGACTAGAGCAATCTTGGAGTCCTCTGTCCACAAGGGCCTGCTGATCTCCAGGCAGACGTGATAGATAATTTGGAAAAAAAAGATGGAAGTTTTGATTTAGTTTTGATTGAATGGTTTAATTACTGACATTAAAAATGTTCAAATATATGAAAGGACTCAATAAATTATGAGATTGGTCAGAGATGTAGCAAAGGGATTTTTAAGGGAGATCTAACTTTTGTTTGAAGGTATGTTCACACTTTCTTCCTAACCTTCTCAGATTATATGCCCCAGGCATCAGCCAAACTCTTTAGCTCACACTATTTTTTTCCAGAATAAAATCTCAGAGCAAAATTTTAGAAGTGATTCTTCAATATTTTCACAAATACAGGAGACCAGTAGAATTTTGATTTGAAAACAATCTAATTTTGGTTTCTGTAAATACCGTACTCCCTAATAATTCATTTCCTTCTGCAGTTGGCAGTTTTTATCTGTGGACTTGAAAGGAACTAGTACATTCCTTTGCACAGTTTTGATGGAGAGGGATATTGGCATGATAGTTTCCTCAGCAGGTCTTTGCCTGGGTGTGAGAGTCTCCATTGGGAATCCCCACTCCTCTGTGTGTTACAGCCACCAGGGCACCCCCTCTTTCTACAAATCAAGCATCCACTCACTATTCACACCTGGAGAGATATAGCTCTGCTACTTGGCCCAGGAAATGCTGAAGCTAGCTTCTTGGGATCACTACTGAAGAACTCCCACAGCAACTCTTCAGTTGAGGCTGCTCCTGCTCTCAGGATCCATCCTCCAGACACCTAAAGTCTACTTACAGAGATCCTTTATATTTCTCAAGAGAATTCTCATTCCGGTTTCTAAATAAGGGTCAACATTTACTAATGTACATGTTATTTACCTCTTGTTTTCCTAGATTTGATACTACAGTGCAGGGTACAGGCTCATTTCTCTGGATTTGGCTCTGGACAGGGACTCTTTTGAAGCCACACTATTTTCTCAATATCTTACAAGACATGTACATCATTTTCATCTTCTTTTACTAAAAAAAGTAAAGTGAATAGATTGTGTAGACAATCATTAGCTGTGTGACTTTGAGTATGTCTCTCCAGATGGGACAGTGAGTGTGGATGCTTGTGCTGTAGAGACCATACATAGAGACTGTAACACACAAAGATGTGGAGTTTCCCAATGGGGAACCACATGGCCCAGATAAACACTTGCTGATCAGCCCCTCATGCCAAATTCTGCATCCCAATATTTTCTTACCTATAAAGTGTACTTAATAATAGCATCTAATTAAATGCATCATAAAAACAAAGCCTTTTGCACAGTGCTTATATTATAGTAAATTTTTAACAAATATTGGTTGTTAGAATATTAAAGCTGAAGTGAATAGACATTAGAATCCTATTTCTTTTAAATTGTCTCTAAATAAATAATTTATCTAAATACTGAATATTTCTTTTTAAATGAAATAGAACAATAAAATACAAAGTGAAAATAGAATTTACACCCTCCTTTTCCCAAACTCCCAAAAGATGAATAACTACTATTGATAAGTTGGAGTATATTCCTATTTTTACACAAATGCAATCACACCAATGTAAATGCAAACAAACAAATATCATTTACTTTCTGAAAATCATGTTATACACGATTCAATAACTGGACTGTCAGTTATTACTATTTTGGACACATTTCCCTCTTACTTTCTTCAAAGATACTACCTTGTATTTAAAGCAGTAGGGCAATCCAATTCATGGACTATACTCTAGCTTAAGTTGCTAGAAGTAAAGTTACCATTGCTGAGAGTACCCTGTGATCCTTTAGAGAAAAGGAACCTCCTTAGAATTAGTCTACTTAGAGGGCACAGTAAGGGTTCAAATTAGAATCAGAACATTTACTGAGTCTGTGCAGTAACCAGTGCTAATCAGGTTTCCTGGACTCTCCAGATCCTACCCCTCCCTGAAATCACACCCTTCCACAGCTGTGACCTACCTGTCCTGCTGGGCTGAGAGACTCCACTGTGTTTCTCCCCCTTAAAGAGCCTGCATTTTTCTGACCTACTTCTCAAAAGCAAAATGATGAACTATAAGAATCCTGTAAGTCAGCAAAGATTCCTCACCTCAAAACTAGATCCTAATACCCTACAGAAAGGAACGTGTTCTCTAACAGCCAGCAGCAGGATCCCTGAGAACACTTGCCCCACACTAAGACTGTCTCTGACTCTCTCACCAGGGAATACCTAGTCCCTGCCTGCCCACGTTCTTGTTAACTTTTCTCACGAACCTATGTTCTTTTACGCCACCCTTTTCCATAACAGTAGAATAAAACTTATTTTTTACATAGGTAGATAAAGACATGGAACCTATTTTATGCTAAAATCCATCCACATTTATTTCACATCAATTTCATTGATCATTTGTGAAATCTGTAAAATATTCTTTCTGTCTTCCCTTTTTGAAATCATTCCTTTTCTAGTTTTGAGAAAACAGCTACCTGGCGTATATATTTTTGTTTCACATGCCCAATAATGAAGAATGAACTTGCTCCATGCCGGCACACAGGGTCAGTGGAACTTTCTTATTCTTGATGCTCAGAAAAGTTGTTTATGAATGAAAGTTTAAAAAATGAGGGGTACATTGTACTTGACATACCCTTTTCTTCAAAAAACTAAACAGACAAATAAAAGAGGTGGGGAACTCTTGTACATTAAAAGAAATTTTAAGATATCCCAAATATATGTATTGGGTAGATCTTGTCTGCAGTCAGGCAACCCCCACTTTGTTGTTGACTGATATTATCATTGGCAGTCTGACCACATTGCTGGTTCTCACTGTAGTGGCTTCTTTCTGTTGCATCGACAACACAGGCTAGCTGCCCCTAACCTCTCTGATGGAAATTAGCTATCACTGGGATTCAAACAATTCTCTAGGAAGATTCTACACCTCCACAGCCATTCAGCTCCATGCTGAGCCTTCAAAAGGAACACAGTTGTTTATACAGTCTCTGTCCCCCCCTTAAACCCAGCCCAGCAGAACTTTCTGTCTTGAATATCCTTATCTCAAGCTCCAAGTCAGCTTTAAAGATTCCCTGTTGCTCCAATGAACCCCTTCAACTTACTACTATGGCTACCTTGATTGGAGCTTCCTACCACCCTCTGCCTCTTGTGTTGTCTGTACGTTCATCCTTTTTTATTATTTACTTATTTCTTATTTTTTCATTGTGATTGTCTTCCCTTTTTTCCTGTTTCATTTTTTTTTTTTTTTACCCTTTTTATCTCTAACATTGTCTTTTTTCCTCAGCTCATGCAAAAGACTGGCTTTGATGCCAGACATCACAAACATTAGAGGTGTTCTTTCCTGGCATTGAATCAACCACCACAGGGAATAAGAATTGACTGTGGTCATGGTCTCCTCACTGTGACTTTGTTCCCCCCTAAAATGTGAGCTCTGCAAAAGCAGGAGCCAGTCCTTCAAGTCTGTATGTGCAGCAGCCAGCGCAAGCATCTGCGCAAGGCACGTGATCAAAACATGCTTGTTAAACTATTTGAAGTAAACTGGCTTTGTTACATCAATGTCTAATCAAGGAAATCTAGGCTTGGACGCACTGACACATATGCCCACAGAATACCTGAATGTCTGAAACATCTGAGAAAGGATGTAAGGAAGTGCAATTTCACGATAGTTGTGATACCAAAAAAAAAAAAAGCATCAAGGATAAACACACAGACAACATTTAAATTTCCTATTCACTGATACATTTATGTCCATAGTCATATTACCAAAAGTGACAATGAAAATACTAATAATTTTAATTGAACAACTCATTTTCTGGCTTGGAATGTCTAATTACTTAGCCTTTGTTATCCAATTTAATCATAAAATCTCCCTTGTAACAAATTAAGTTTTGTCTCCAATCCGCAGATGAGAATATGAGGACCAGAGGGGCTAGGTAAGTAGTCGAGTGTCATGGTATACAGAAATGATGGACCAAGCTTGAACCCAGTCTGCATCTGGATCCCTAGACCTTGACCTCTCCCGTTCATACATGTTGGCCAAAATTCTGAAACTATTTTAACTTAGAAATTGACAAATAGAAGATCAGGGTGGGAGTCTGGCTTCTGTCACTGACCAGTAGTGTCATTTCATACAAAGACAGCCACTTCTCACTCTGGTCATCTGGGTAAATCTGATGGTAGGTTCCAGCAGAAGGGTCCTGAGAATCAATGGACATACAGTTACCTAAAAGTGTTAGGCACAAAGGAGGCTCTTTATAAAAGATTAACCTTCCCAAATAGCTTGTCTTGACCAAGCCTCTATAGCTGCAGTCTCTTTAAAAATATAAACAACTTTGATTCTATCAATGAACAAAATCAATTCAACTTCGGAAAACTCCATCCAAAGTGATTGGATTTTCGCTTAATCTCATCAGGTTCTGCCTTCCGAAGCAATTTGCACCTTAGGAGAGGTCACCGCCGAGCCTAATATCCTTTGGTTGGATGCCTAAAGGCCAGGAGAGTATAAATTGGGAAGGAAGGGTCCCTGAGAACATTTTCCTTCTCTCAGTGGCTGAAAGGATGGAGCCCAACTTTCCCCGCTGTGTGCGCCCGGCCTGGGAGTCCGCAGAGGAGCCGCAGGGGCCAGAGACTCTGGGAACCAGAAGCTCAGTGGAGTCAGGGCCCTGGCCGCTGCCTTTCTACCCTAAGCTGGGCCACCTCTCCTGGGAGGACCAGGACTTCAACCGGGAACTATTTTCTGCTCCCTGCGGGCTTCTGCGCCAGTACTGCCCGCGACACGGACCCAGAGCCAAAAGCACCTCGAGGGGGTCGCAGAGCCGCCTGCCCCACCCGACACCCCGCGACCCAGAAGAAGCAGGAGGCACAGCCAGGAGAGGCGGCCGCCGCCGAGAAGCCCAGCCGACGAACGCTCCCGAAGCCTCTCTCGACCGGCATCACGAGGGGAGGGACCACTGGAGCCCGAGACCTCCTGTGATGAGGCCTCTTCAGAGAGTTGTCTTCCTCCTGTCCAGAGGAGCCACCACCCGACTTCCAAAGGCTGCCAGGACTGGATCCCACACGCTGTGGCTTGGACTCCCGGCGGATGCTGACGGCGCCAGCCTTGAGAGCCAGAAACCCTGAGACTTCCTCTGGGAGCATTCACTGGATGATTCTCTTGGAACAATGATGTCACAGTAACACTGCTCGGTTTATTTAATAATAGACTTTGGGAAACTATATTTAGCTTTCTTAATAAAATAAAATTTTAAGAAAATGCTCAAATCCTATTTTCTTACTTGTGTCCCGGGTTGGCTGTTAGGAAAGGACGAGAAGCTGGGGCAGGGGTGGCTGACGCTGGTTCCCGCCCGGAACCCTCAGTCACCTGGTTTGCTGAGCTCAGGGCACGCGGTGGGGTGTTCTGTGCTCTAGGGTGCTGACAGGGGTGAGTGTGGTGGGTCGTTGAATTTGCTAAGGCGCGCTGGGCTTCCAGGGCACCCAGCACGCAGGCGGCCCGTAGCTCTGAGAACTCCATTTAGCTCAGGAAATGACCCTGCTCCACCGCGCTGGCCCTCGATCACTCGGATTACATCAGGGACCCTCTAGGCATCTGCATGTTGCTCTGCCACGGTCTCCACCGCGTGTCTCCAGCTCCAAACTCACCTACAAGCTTAAGCCTCCCATGGCCCAGAGTTTCTCTCACCCTCAGAAACTTCTTAGAAAGCTTCTCTTCTGCCTCTAAATCTCCTGAACTCTGATTTCCAGGGTGTTCACTGGAGCCGATGTGCAATCGCTCTGGGTGGAGTGCACAGGCAGTGTTGTCATGGACATGAGAAAACCAGTGAATTGTCCAGTATGGTGTGGGGTCTACATGCCTGGATTTCATGGTGGGCAAGATTGCTTCCAATCCCTACTCCAACCTGGTGACTTTCCCAGTCGCCTTTCCTCTCAAAAGAAAAGGGAAGTGAATTAGAGCATCCACTAAGTGTGGGGTTAAAACTGCGTTGACTTATAACAATGTCCAGCAACATGTAAACGCTCAATAAAAGTTAATTACAATTATTGTTATAATCACTCTCGTACTGCTACACCTCTGGGGGGAAAAATATGGGGATTGAGCTCACAGGTGTAGGAAAGTTTGGACCATCTTCCCTGGGAGCGATTTTCTATAATCCCTTCACATCACCTCTCTAGCTTCTGGCATTCCACCCAACCCCACCTTTTCCCTCCTTTTCTTCCCAGGATTTTATGTGCCACTGCTGTAGATACAGATACTGTGGCTCAGCTGTTCTAAAAACCGTGGCCTGTCCATAGGGAATTGCAAAAGCATTATTTTGATAATCTGTTAGACCAGAGCGATATTTTACATTTTCAGACTCAAAAGGAGTTTTTCCAGAAAGGGCTAGCTTGTGAAATATACACTTTATAACCAAAGGATTGTGAATGTGTGTGGTAGACACTGATATGCCTCTATTTAAATACTTTAGTTTTCTCCTTTGTTCCTCATGAATATATATAAGAAAGGAAATCAACAATCACAGGAAATAAACCACAGTCCTTAATTTAATTATTTCTTTGTTTCAGCCTCAACATTTCCAGTTGGTATTTCAAAATACTTAATCTCTTCTGAGGAGTAAATGAAATATCCCTTGAATTCACGAAGAGAGTAATAGATTCTGTATTAACCCGGTTGCCAATAATCACTGTTAGAATTTGCAGTACAACTCTACAGTTTTTTTGAGCAATTCTAAAATTCAAAGTTTTCTGCAAACGTACTCTGTTGTGTGTACATTTTGCTGCAAAGCACATTTGGGAGCAAAATCTGACCCAGACTAAGGTGAGGCTAGAGTGTGCTCCATACCAATTATAGCGAACATTCATGGGAAAGGCTGGTTACTCCAGAGGGTCCTAGACCTCACATGCAGGGTTACACTCATTCAGGGCAAGCACCTATTATCACTTTATAATTTCCCACATTCTGAATTCCAACCAACATCTGATCCCCATAATTTCAGAAAAGATTTTGTGTATCTTTAATTTTCCTAGTTAAATAGAATTATAAAACAGAAATGGAATCATGATATACATACTATTTTGTAACCAGCTTTTATTCACCTAATATCTTGTATCTACATAATGACATTTTGTCAACTTCTGTTTTGGATTCAAAATTTTTTTATTTATAATGTCTTATTGTTATATATTTCCCAACATCTCTGTTTGGCTATGGTCATCCTCAGCTTGTGGAATTTTCGTTTGTGTGCAAAATGCATTGGTCGAAACTTAGCAATTGGGTTTCACTAATAGGTGTCTTATAAACTTAATTCATATATTTATATTGCCCTTTAAATTACTGTACCAAATGTAGTCTCACTTACATTACATGAAAATATATGTTGCCCTATGATGTGAAGATCATTAGTGTAATACACTAAAACATGTTTGAATTTGCTAGGCAACATATATCTATATCTATGTATCTTTTAAAAATATTTTAGTTTTTTATTTTGGTGAATTTGAACATCACTTTACCATATTTTGAAAGAATCTCATGCTATATTAACGCCATTATGCTTTCAATAAACATTGTGTAGCTAAATTTTTCTTGGTTTGGATTATTTTTAAATAGATTTCATGTGATCCTATCCTTTGCAGACTGTAGCAATGAGTGAGAAGAAAGACCAACTTAGCTATAGACAAAGTAAAGTAAACAAAATTTTTCTCTATATTCAACTTTTAATTGATGTAAATGTTACAATTAAATCCACTGGTTACATTATGCAATTATCATTATGACCCTCCTCCCCAAATATTCTTATATTCTCACCTGCCACTATGTCTTTGCTTATGCACTTGGGTTTTATTCAAAGCCCCTGGAATTTTCTAGTTATGTAATCTTCAGTTTCATGTGAAAAGCTTGAGAGTAATATGTATGGGGCCGAGTGGCTGTGAGAATTACACATGCCTGTAATGTGTTTAGCATTACACTTCATATATAGTTGTGTTTCTATACTGTGTCTAGGAAGTGTATCCATGGAGTATATACTAAAATTCTAGTAAATGTCATAGAAGATGATCTTAATAAGTGGAGATACTTCCATCCTCTGGGTGGAACCACTTCCTATAAGATAGTTCTTTTGGCTGGAGGTATCATGGTCCCTGATTTCATACTACAAAGCTATAGTAAGCAAAACAGTATGATACTGGCACAGAAACAGACACATAGATCAATGAAATAGAATTTAGAGCCCAGAAATAAACCCATGTATGTGTGGCCAATTAATCTACAACAAAGGAGGTAAGAATATACAATGGGGAAAAGACAGTCTCTTCTATAAAGGATGTTGGGAAAACTACACAGCTACATGAAAAGAATGAAACTGGACCACCATCTCACACCATTTACAAAAATAAATTAGAGTGGAATAAAGACTTGAATGTCAGACCAGAAGCCCTAAAACTTCTAGAAGAAAACAGCCAGGCAGTTCTTTGGAATTGGTCTTAGCAGTATGTTTTTGGACCAGTCTCCTCAGGCAAGGGCAACAAAAGCAAAAGTAAACAAATAGGATTACATCAGACTAAAAAGCTTTGGCACAGTGAAGGAAATTATCAACAAAATGAAAAGGCAACCTACTGAATGGGAGTAGATATTTCCAAATCATACATCCAATAAGAGGTTCATATCCAAAATATTACTAACACAACTTAATACCAAAAAATGACAACCTGATTAAAAATGAGTAGACATTTTTCCAAAGAAGACACAAAGAGGGCCAAGAGGCACATGAAGAGATGCTAAACATCACTAATCATCAGGGAAATGCAAATCAAAATCACAATGAGATACCACTTCACACCTGTCAGAATGGATCCCACCTCATACCTCACACTTGTCAAAAAGACAAAAAATAACAAGTCTTGGTGAGGATGTGGAAAAAGGGAACCTTTGTACACTGTTGGTGGGAATGTAAATTGGTGCAGCCATATGGAAAACAGTATGGGATATGTGGATAATATAATTTATAATTTATATGTAGTAATACAGAAACAGACTCAAAGATACAGGAAAAAAACAGGTTACCAGAATGGGGACTTTGTTTATGAGCCCTTTGGGCAATGACAGGGGTGGCTGGGGAAAGAGGATGACAGAACATCATCCTATCCACTTGATTATTAAAATCCTGCTCTGCTGAGGTCACGATTGGTGAACGCTCACATGAGACACAAATATCTTCACGGTTTTTGTTGGTAGATTTAGAGAGATCTGTCCACATATGTCTTTACCAAATATCCTTGTTGCCAATTTTCCAATCATGTTCCCTCCAAGTCCCTGACCAAACAGCCAAACCATTGGCCACAGCCCGTGAAATGGTAATAACTACCTGTCTGGCCAATTCTCCTTCCAAGGAAAGTGAACAACTAGGTGAAGTGCTGGAAGTGCTGCCTGCTGGGAGGATTTTCCCTTGCCACTGTCATTCAGGATGCCCCAGAGGGGCTGTGGTGTTGCAGCTGTCCACTTCTGGGTGGTGCTTGCATATCATGTAGAACCATCTATAAATGAGGACCGAGTCTTCTCTTCCATTGTCAATTGATCACCAATGAGGCCATAGGTGCAGGCTGGGAGAAAGAAGGTAGTGTAGCAGGAGTGGGGACCACTAACTATCTACCTAGTGGCAGGTTGATTACATAAAGCCTTCTCTTATTCTGGGGCCCACTCAAAACTAGCAGTTTTTTGAGTCACTCATTAAATGAGACAGAATAACAAACCCAAATCAGGAATATGTTGCCTTCAAAATCCAAAGGGGCCCACTAGGCTTTGTGTTTCTTTTTCGGTTATGGAGGGGCCAGATGCAACAACTTATCCTTCACCTTAGAAGGGATATCTCAACATGCTCCACAATACTAGACCCCTAGAAATTTCACTGAAATAGAAGACCCCTGAAATTTTGTCAGATTTATTTCCCACCTTCTAACACTCAAATGTCTTACCTATAGGTCTAGAGTAGTTGCTACTTCTTACTTAGTAGGTCTGATGAGCATAATGTCATCAATGTAATGGACCATTGTGGTATCTTGTAGAATGGAAAGGCAATTAAGATTCCAGTGAAACACATTAGACATAGTGCTGGAGGACTGATATACTCCTGAGGTACATAGCTGGTCTTGTCAGCTGAAAGCAAAATATGTCTGATGGTTGCATGGGGAAAAAAAGCATTTGCCAGATTAACAGCTGCATATCAGGTAACAGGGGATGTATTCATTTGCTTAGGCAATGATACCACATCTGGTACAGGACCTGCAACTGGAGTCACCACATGGCTAAGTTTATGACAATCCACTGTCGTTCTCCAAGATCCATGTGTCTTCTGTACAGGGCAAATAGGCAAGTTGAATGGGGGTGTGGTGGGAATCACCACCTCTGCATTCTTCAAATCCTTGGTGCTGGCATGAACGTCTGCAATCTCTTTGGGGTTTCAGTATCACTTTTGGTTTACTATTTTCCTAGATAGAGGCAGTTCTACTTGGCCTTTTGCACTATAATAACACCATTCCATAGGTCACAAAACCAAAGTGGAGATTCCGCCACCT
Organism: Equus przewalskii; assembly: GCF_037783145.1. Classification (NCBI taxonomy): domain Eukaryota; kingdom Metazoa; phylum Chordata; class Mammalia; order Perissodactyla; family Equidae; genus Equus; species Equus przewalskii. The sequence continues at coordinate 23,393,049 of NC_091850.1, forward strand.
GGTGAGTGTATCTGATACAGTTATGATTCTGAACTGGGGAAATAACCACAGGATGGGCTTGGGAACCAACTGGTCCTGCCGAGAGACAGACCTGAGACAATACTCCATTGATCACCTGACTTTCATGATTCTGTACTCTGATTGGTGGGCCATCGTGACATTTTAAGTCTCCTGGAATTAGTGTCCCTTCAGAGACAGTGTACAGTAGCCCACAAAATGTCTGATTATTCCCTTCCCTGAATATACAGTTACCCAGGCAAAAGGCCAAAAGTCCCTTTGGGAAAGACTGGAAGAAAGATTAACAGTAGGCATTTTTGGTAGTATACTAGGGACTTTCCTCAGGGGACCTGGCCTCCCATTTATTCAAGAGCTTCTGGGTCTTTAAACTGGCTCAATTGATTGAAGGGCCATGATTATCTGTTTTTATTATTCAGATTAGACTTTTGTCCACTTGATCTAGAACTTTTCTGCTTATACAAATCAAGTAAGAATTGAGAAGATTTCCTATCCATTTCAGTTCTAGGAACACCACGATAAACTAGCCATAGCAATAAGTCTGCAGGAGTCAGACAATTCTGGTTGCTCTTTTGGCCCTGCTGTTCCTTAAGGTTACACCCTAACCTTGCCTTTGGTAGTTGAGTGCCACCTCTGGCCATCCTGAGATCCGATTACCCCCACTGCAATTAGCTTTCCAATTGAGCGATTTCAGTGCCACAGTAAGTTCTGGCCTACAGGAAAGAGTGATCTCAGAGCTCTTCAAGCATGCTGGAACTCCCCTCCAAAATTGATATCTCACAGTATTGGTGAAAGGTATGTCTTCTGAACCCTCCCATTATGGGTGAGTAAGTCTTAAATGACAAATGCACTCTATGGCTCCAGTTTCCCTAAGCCTTTGCATCCCTTCTTCTACATTAAAATAAGGCCAATCTGGCATTTCTAATTCCCTCACCACGGGCCACCTTTTGGTCTTTGTTTCAGACAACCAAACAAAAAGTTAGAGCCTTTTCTAACTCCCCACGCTGCAACATTAAATGCAGAATCTCTGCTTAGTGAGCCCATGTCATTAAGTTCAGCCTGATTCAACTTTATGTTCTTTCCACCATTATCCTACATCCTTAGTATCCATTCCTGGATTTCTGTCTGTACAAATTAGAAAATCAAGTAGTGCTCTTGGAGTGTAATGCACCTTCTCATGGGTCACACTTTGTACCTCATCTTGAGGGGCCTGTGGGGACTTGAGTCTAGGTATATGTCTAGAAGCAGTGAAGCATGGTGGGAGTGGGTCCTGTGGAGACTCATCATTGTCTTGCATGCCAGCTGCCTCAGGGGAGGCCATTATATGTTCCTCAATCAATGCAGTTTCTCTCCTCAGATGGAGGTGGAATGGCTGATACCACTGAGAATGGGGAGGCTGCTTCCATCAGCAAAGAAGAGTCATCACAATTTAGGAGCTCAATGTCTTTAGCTTCTTGACGGTCTTCCCATACATTCCCATTCCAATTTACAGGATCCCACTGCTTCTAAATCAATGCCCTACTTTATCAGTACACACCCTGCAAGGCAAGGAGTTCAACTTGGGTTGTAATTAAGCCTGTTGTAGAATGAGATTCCAACCAAGTTATCCATTGGTTAATCTAGAATAAAACCTTACTCTTTCATAGGAGCTCCTGGGTAATATTTTTCTTTTCAATCAAGGAAAGCTCTTCTTCAATACTTTCCACATATAGAAATGAATTTCAAAATAAATGTAACATGTCTTTTGGGAAAGTGTTTAGGTATTGGTGCACCCAAGAGCCTGATGACCTCGAATTGTGAATGTATGGTGAGGAAATCTCTGTTATTAAATGATAACAAATATATACATTGGTCTCTGCTGCAAGTTCCTGACCCAGAGCTATTAAAACTCTTATAATTTACTGAGAGATGGAGTCATAGGCGTGTCTTACACGGGAACTCTTAAATCCCTTGGAATTTCCTAAGTGATAGGAGGATCTTTTATTCCAATGAGGCAACAATTGGTGGGCCCCTGGGATGGCGTCTGATCACCAGAAAGTCCCTACCATGATTAGAAGCTTGCGACTTTGAGCTCACCCTTCATCCTTCAGGGAGAGAAGAGGGTCTGGATACTGATTTAATAATTAACCTGCCTATGCGATGAAGCCTCCATGAAAATCCATAAACAATGGCTTTCAGAGAGCTCCTGGGTTGGCAAACCCATTCGTGTACCCTGAGGTTAGCATATGTGAAGCAGCTCCCTGCCCCTTCCTCATGCCTTGCCCTCTGCGTCCCTTCCAATTGCCTGATCCTGAGTTGTATCCTTTGTAATAAACCAGAATTTGTAAGTAAACTGCTTTACTAGGCTATGTGAGCCATTCTAGCAAATAATTGAACCCGAGGTTGGGTGGTGGAATCCCCGATTTATAGCCAGTCACTCAGAAGTATCAGAGATCAGGACTTTGGATTGGCATCTCAAGTGGGGCCAGTCTGGTAGGACAGAGCCCTTAATTTGTGGGATTTGATGCTAACTCCAGGTATATAGTGTCAAAATTGAATTGAATTATGTGACATCCAGTTGGTGTCCAGTGAATTGGAGAAGTGCTCGGTGTGGAAAACCCACACATCTGGTGTCAGAAGTATTTTGAGTAGAGTACAATAGGAATTATTTTTCTTTTATCTGTATAACTGGCTTGAATGAAAGAAGGTATTATTTTTACTATTCTAGTGTTAGCAGAATGATCTGAGGAGGAATAATTTTCATCATTGGGAGGTATGCTTATTCACACAAAAATACAGACTCCTTTATGGAGGCTGCATAAAAACTTAAGGCTGGGCAATTGTTGAATCCTTTGCCTTATCTCTCAGCACAAAAACTGTGGAAGCTGCGGTGGCAGAAGGAAAGTCCCATTTGGAGCAGGTTTAGTATTCTCCGCAACTTGAGAAAGAGCCCCAACTGCCTCCCCCGGGAATCAGTAAGTGAACAAGCAAGGCCGACTTTCACACTAGGCAAAATACCTAGGACCCCACAATACTTTTAAGGGCCCACAAAATTATTTTGATTTCTTTTAAAATCAGAAGAGAAGAATTAAATCCTAGGTCAAAGAAAATGTTTAATATGTAATATTAATATAGTGTCTTGAAACTAATGCATCCATGAAATATATCTATTATTTCTTACGGAGCAAGAGGCTGATGAAGCCGAAAGTGTAACTGGGGCTCTTGACGGTCATAATATAGTCACGCGAAGAGCGGAGGCGCTGTCCCAGCTCGTCAGCCTGTGAACCCTTGTAATCCGAAATGCACAGCACAGTTTGGAGCCCAAAGCTTTAGTGAGTCAGCGGCCGGGAACTGCGCCTGCGCCAGCGCCGCCTGCGCCTGCGCCCTGCGCGGAGCGCTGTGACGCTGACTGCCCGCCTAGTGCTCCGAAAGTTTGCCCTCCTGAAGTTTTCTTTTTCGTGATTTATTTAACTCCTCAGATTGAAATCGCCCTCATTTGTTCCATGGAAATGTCCTAAAGTCATCTATATTAAGTGACCAAAAATTTCTTTGGTTTTCAGGGCACTGTTTGGAAATGAAATTGTACGACATATCAAAGCTTTTTTCTTTCGTTTCACAGATCTGCTTGGTGGAGAGTTTGCCCGCGGAGGTGGCAGGAGGGTCCCTCGCAGGGCGTGGGTGGGGTGACGGCAGCTGGGCGGGTAGTTCCCGCGGAGGTGGGGCCGGGGGCGGCCCTCCCTGACCCCGCGGGCCCCGGAGCCGCCAGCGAGGGGGCGGGAAGCGAGGGGCGAGGCCGAGTGCGGGCTGGGGGCGCGGGCGGCGCGGGGACCCAGACGCCGAGCGAATCTCCCAATCAGCCGAACCGACCGCTCGGGAGGCTCCTGGATTCCGTTTGCGCGTTCGAGAAAAGGCGGGTCTCGGGTCAGGTCCCTGGTCGGCGCCGACTCGGGAAGATGCGGGGGGAGGAACCCGGGAGACCGAGCAGTCACCCGGAGAGACCAGCTGCGGGGGAGCAGATGTGGGGGAGTTGGGAAGAGTCTCCCCTCCTCCATGCTGTGCTGTTCTACTTCGTCGTAGTGGGCACCTCCAGAAATTCTAGGATGGGGTGGGCAGGATTCTCCAGGGAGCCTTGGGTTTAAGCCTTGTGTGTGTAACCCTTTGTTCTCAGGCGAACAAAACGTCAGCTCTCGAAAAGAAAGAATGGGAGGGCTTTTGGGAGGAAGGGAGAGAGGAAAGGACTAAAATGTGTGTGCTTGTAGAGGGAGGAGACTTCGCGTCAGATAAGTCCCCCTCGGTCCAGAAGCCTCCTCCTACCCCGACGTTGTTAGGGCTGTTATCCTGCCGGCTTTAAAGCGTGCACCGGGCAAGCTTATGCTTGCTTTCTCGAGCGCCACCCTCAGTGTTGTTAATCCCTCCTTTTCTCTCTTCCCTTCTCCTATTAATGACCTTTGCCCACCTGACCCTCTCTGGGCAGTACTGGATCACTGGAGCCGAGTAAGGGTCCTCATCTGGCGAAGGAAAGTAGAAAAAAATAACTTCCATTTTCCTGTCATTGATCTGAGCCCCAAGTTGGAAGAAATATCATTCAGTAGCTTTTCCACCACAGCTGCTGAATGTGCTCGTGCCCAGCCCGCGACTTGGAGTGGGGCAGAGGGGGTGTGGGGGTTAGGACGGAATGCTCAGCGCCTGACCCCTTACAGCTGCGGAGGAGGCTCTCCCCTTTCTCAGTAGTTCTCCATCTTTCTTCCTACAGCATGTTTCCCTGGGAGCCACTGTGATGGATCAACGACAACAATAGAGATGGATCATCTGAGTGCTGAGAGGGAAAGAAGTATTGTACTCAGAAAGTTAACAAGAATACGTTAAATTTTTGATTTGTGTAAAAAATTTATTAGTATATGTAGAGAAAATATGTATTTTCAAGTGAAAATATAGAAATCAAACTGCAGCGGTTACCTTGAGTGTTATGTCTTTCAGTTTATAAGGCGTTTCTGTGGAATTTGGCACGAAATTTGCATTAATTTTGTCACTAACATGTGACCAAATTCCTCTTACTGTTTGCTCTTGGGCTTCAAACATCTTTTAGTTTCTCCCCTTAAAAATAAAACCTTCAAAATGGCAGTTTTTACTACTGGAGGTCCATTTTAGGAATGCTTCTCCCTGGAGCCTGCGATTTCAGCTTGTCGTTCCTGTTGAAGGAGCCCTGTGTGTGTGTGCGCGCCAACTGCCCTTTGTCAACAATTACAACATTTCCCATAATTTTCTTACCTTTTCAACTTAGTTAATGGTGGGTCTTTTTCGAGTGAGGGCACAATATATTTAACACTGTATGTAGTAAATGCCACTCTTTTTTCTGCCTAGGTTCTGAGTTTATATTCAGCTTTGCACTTGCCAGTCTGGGGACAGAAGTTTGCCTTTTCACAGGGTAGTTCAGTATGCTGAAATTATTGTGTCAGTGGGAAATCATCTTCCCCACTCCTCCCATTTCTATGAGGTGCAATTTTCTATGAATAATTTTAGTTTCTTGCCTCATCTTTTCATTTCCTCCCCAGTGCTTGAGTGAATTATCTGTTTGTAGAGTTTCTAAGGGGATCAGAATATGAAAATTCCAGCCTTCCCGTCCCAGTCTCTTTTCTTAAGCCGGCTGCCCATGGAAAACAAATTGTGTACTATGCTTGCTTCTCCGTGCGCTCCATTTCCTGAATGAACAGCCTCACTTGGGGAGGTTTGAGGTTGTGTAACTCTGCCTGTGGCTGGATGGGTAGATGTAATTTTGCTATTCAGTGTTGAGAAATCCATTTTTGGTGTAAATATAAGACCCATCTTCTGATCTAATTTTTTTGTGGGTGTGATTTTCCTGTATCTCATCTTCCCAACAGTGCAATTTAAGATAACCTACCTGAATTATGAGTTCATTTATTCACTGCTTTCCTTTTTGTGTAGTTTTATTTATTTGTTTTGAGGAAGATTAGCCCTGAACTAACATCTGCTGCCCATCCTCCTCTTTTTACTGAGGAAGACTGGCCCTGAGCTAACATCCATGCCCATCTTCTTCCACTTTATATGTGGGATGCCTGCCACAGCATGGCTTGATAAGCGGTGCCATGTCCGCACCCGGGATCCCAACTGGTGACCCCTGGGCCACTGAACGGAATGTGTGAATTTAAGCGCTGTGCCACCAGGCGGGCCCTGTAGTTTTATTTTTTATCAATATGTATCCATGTATTTTAAATGTTATTTTGTTGTTTTTACTTTGTGAAGTACAACCATGTTCTGTGTAGTCTTTGAATCTTATTATTTCTCTGGATATTATATTGTTAAGATGCTGCCACGATTTTGAATATTGTTGTAGGTTATTTATTTGAATTCGTGTGAAATAATTCCATTCTGTACGTATACCACAGATCTTTTCGTCCACTCATCTATTGATGGACCTTTGGTCCTCTCTCCCTAGCAAATTCTTCTTACTGTAGACAGTGCAGCTGTGGACATTCTCTTCCTTGTTTTCTGGTGTACATATGCGAGAATTTCTCTTGGATGTAGACCTCAGATGAGAATTGGTGGGTTATGAAATATTTACACATTTTTTGATTCTTCCTCTAAATTTTACAGGAAAATTCTGGCAACTCAGTCTCATTCTATGTAGGCTACCATTGAATAAAGTCTTTAATCAACCATTTGTAGCTATTGGAGCCTCCCTTACCTGCTTATGTACGTGGAATCTAGAATTTCTGTTACCTGCATCTTTATAAATTTTATCTGTTTCACCTTATGTTCTGAGCTTCCTGATATCATACCTTTAGAATTCATTTCCAAAGGTTTCAGCCAATATAAATTAACTACCCCTAGCATTGTTTTGATATGCAAGCAATGAATCCAAATTCAAACTTTGTAGTTGTCCCTTTGGGGCATTCTAGTGTCTGCATCTAGTTATGGGTTTGGAATGAGTGACGATGGTTATGATGTTAGGTGAATTGGCATTCTCCTAGAAGCTGACTTTCTCAGGTGAGATCTCCTCAGTGTCTTTAATCAAGGAAGGGCTGCCCTCCTCAGCCAGAGGGACTATTTCTCCAAGGGAAGCTCAGAGAGATGTGGGCATTCAAAGTTCTTATATTTATAAAGATCCACCCAAATTAACCCATTTGAATCCACAGAGTCCCATGACTGCTAATAAATCCATCGCTTGCATGAGAAGTGTGGTAAAGATGTTAATTCATATTATATTTTAATTCTGCCTCTAACAGGACCAAATTATGGGTCTGATTTTTGGCTTTCTCATTGCTATAAGAAAGTAGGCTTATTTTGGGAGTATTTCTGAAAGAGTTTGTTTCAAAAAATTTAAATTCATGAATCTATTATTTTTTTTGTAAAGCCTGTTATTCAGTGGAAGCAGCCATCACACACTGTGGTTATTGTTGTCCTCAATCTCATCATAATTTTCTATAGAAGCAACCACTTAGACATCCAATATTTTGACTTCAGTAGATTCTTCATTCCAGACTGTAAAAGGTTATAACCATGTTTCAGTAGAAATGAAACACTCCTCATGTTCAAGTTTAGCAAATTTACAAGCACTCATAATCTAGTGTTATGTTTATTTCTAGGTCTGAAAAACAATCCTAAATTCTCATTTTTAAATTTTTTTCTGGGACCACTCCTGGTCACACATACTCTACCTGTCAAGTTCAGTCAGGAAAAGAGAAACTAAAGCAGCCCATGCTGTGAGGGCCTGGCCACTTGTGCTCCCATCACACTGCCACAGCCATAACTGACATGGCTTTTTATTTTTTTCCTGCCTCATATCCAAGAAAGTTGCCTCCGTTTGACAAAGACTAAGTACAACTCTGTTGGCAAGAGATATTTGGAAATGTAGTTTTCAGGCATTCAGGCCTTACAGTTCAACAGAGAAGAAAGGAGGGTGAAATGTGGCTGAGTATGTACAGTACCCAAAACCACACAGTAAATAAAAAATCTGGTGAGTCTTAAGAGATTATACTTAATATATATTTTTAACACAAAAAAGTGCCTTATCACTGTACTAAATACAAGATCACAGAATTGTAAACATCTTATTAGATGATGCTCGCCTATAGGCAGTGAGTTCCTCTGATTGATCACAATCTAATAGTTGAGCTGTGGCTCAAATGGTCCTCCTGCTGACATCCCCTCTCTCTATTGACCCCAAGGCCACACATCTGCTTAACTTTAGGCTTAGTCCTTTGAGTGGGCTCTTGGAACCAGGAGCCTAGCTCATGGGACATTTCAGTTAATCTTTGTTGAGAGTTTTTTAAATATATTTTTTCAAAAGTGCTTATCAGAGGATGGCACATAACTTTTAACCAGTAATCAGAAAGCTATCTGATATTCAGATATCAAGGGCTCCTAAAACTCTGGTCTATTCGTTTTTTTAAAATCCAGACTCTGTATTCCTGTTCCTACCCTTAATCCTGCATGGTCATTTTTTCCCAAGTGCTTCCTTAGTATGACTCCCTTTGCAAATATGTATGCTATTCATCTGAATTCAAGAGAATGAACTTAAGAACCATATGTCATCATCTCACCTGTTAAAGTCTGATGATTATGGTCAAATTCAGGCATTCTAGTTCATTCTGGAAACAGAACACCTCTCAGATTCACTCTGAAGTAGACTCAAGTCCTCCATAGGCCCACTCTAAAATAGAAAGAAGGTACGCCAGAAATATCTCAGCCACTCCAGGTTCTGCAACCTAGAAAAATTCAGGTCAAATCTTCAAAACAATTTGAATTCACTGTGTCTCAGCATATGCTCCCTTTTCATGTCATACACTCACCTTTGATGGGCAAGTCCACTCCCCTGTCTTGAAATACAAGACCATACTAAAGACACAAATCTATATCTTCAGCTCATATTTGGATGCTCCAGGCCTAAATTCCTACAGACTTACTGACCAGCAATTATGGATGTCATCAGAGAACTCTAAACCAGGCCTACCCCTCCGCCATTCCTTATCTTGCTTAATGATATCCAAAAAATACTCACTTTAATGCAATTCAGAAATTTAGGGCAAATTTTATCTTTTCTTGCTTCCTATAAGTCTTTTGTGGAGAGTGTCTGAAGGGGAAAACCCCTCTGAAGTGAAGAGAGGATGCAAAACCATGACTAGATGGGAAATGGATGGAGTGAATCGTCAATCCAGAAGACCAGTGGCAAATAGTTCATTTTGGGGGAATCAATCTGGTGACATGGTGGAGTCCTGTATTCCTACAAAAGTCAACAGTAGCATTCTTCATTTTCTAACTCCAGGTTACTTTCCCTGCAGCAGTTTCTTTTTGACTTTCTAATTGTCCTTTTCCATGATCTTTGTTTCACTATTCTACTAGGTCCAGTGGCTGTCACTGTTACCATCTTCTCTGAGCCTGAAATCAAATGTCAGTATCTACCAAAGGAGGAGAAGAATGTAAAAACTGGGAGTTTCCCTGGAGCTGGAAATTAAGGATGTGTATTCCTGCCTTTTGCATTCGTTAGTTGTACAGCCTCTGTGCCATATACAGAATGGTGAGAAGATTCACCTGCGATACCTGAATGTCAGAGGCGTTTCTTTCCATGGTCCGAATGTTTGAACATGTTATTTTGTATCACCTTTTGGTCAATGATATTTGAAGAAGATTCATTGTTTGGCTTATCTTTGTTTGCTGAGATTTGTCACAATTAAATTTTACACAAATATGTCTTTACTGTTTATGGTTTCTTCAGATGACAAAACAGGAAGGAAAATACAAAAATTTCCACATGACTTGTCCATTGTGCCTCATAAGTTGCCCTAGATTGAGCCCTAGAACCAGGCACTTGCATATACCTGACATTGCTAGCCTGCCCCTACTTTACCCTATTTCTTTCCATTTTTGGACTTCAAAGGAATCCTGTTCTTGAGTGAGTGTCAGAGTCCCTTGCATGAGTGTTTCTGAAGATTGACAAGGAAATTTGGTTATTTCTGTGACATATAACTTTTTAAGATAATGACTAGAATTATAACATGCCAGGACATATCAGATTTTTAGGAATTTCATATAATTTTTTTTAATTTTGGAGTTTGTTTTCCTTAAAGATTGGCACCTGAGCTAACAACTGTTGCCAATCTTCTTTTTTTTTTTCGTGATTTTTCTCCCCAAATCCCCCCAGTACATAGTTGTATATTTTTTAGTTGTGGGTCCTTCTAGTTGTGGCATGTGGGATGCCATCTCAGCGTGGCCTGACGAGCAGTGCCATGTCCACACCCAGGATCCAAACCAGTGAAACCCTGGGTTGCCAAAGTGGAGCACGTGAACTTAACCACTTGGCCATGGGACCAGCCCCAAATTTTTAGAAGATTTTTATTAATAACATATGAATACAGAGATATCCATAAAGTAGACTTAGTGTCACTTATTTCACAATGCTTCCTGTTCAGTTTAACATAACAAATAAACCTAATTAATTTAGTATTTCCCTTTTCTTAAGAAGAGAGAACAAATTCTTTGAGAAGTCCCAAGGGCTGCTAGAAAATTTCAAAGTTACTTTCAGGTCAAAAAAGACTTTATTCTGAATTTGAATTTTAAGAACTTTGTCAAAAATTTTAAAATACTTGGTCAAACAATATGATAGGCCACTGTGAAATTATGCTTGGTTATCCATTTAATCAAAGTGACAGTAGAAGATGTTAAAGGGAAACACAGAGAGTTAAACATTTAAAAATATAAAAACCTTAGGTCTCTTAATAGAGAAGCCTCAGCTTTTTTAACATAGGCAATTATTTTGACAAAACATAGAATTTTTGCCTTTTAGGTAGACCTACTCAAAAATAAAGAAAAACCTTTCATAGTCTCTTTATCAAGAGCATACTAAAAGTCCAAGAAAACTCTTTTTAAGAAAGAGAGAAAACCCAATCCTAATTTTGCACCAGTTTATTTTTGATATTAAAACTCATTTACTTAGGGGCTGGCCGAGTGGCGCAGCGGTTAAGTGCACACATTCCACTTTGGTGGCCTGGGGTTCGCCGGTTCAGATCCTGGGTGCGGACATGGCACCACTTGGCACGCCACGCTGTGGTAGGCATCCCACATATAAACTAGAGGAAGATGGGCACGGATGTTAGCTCAGGGCCAGTCTTCCTCAGCCAAAAGAGGAGGACTGGCAGCAGTTAGCTCAGGGCTAATCTTCCTCAAAAAAAAAAAAAAAACAAACCTCATTTACTTAATTAAATTTATTTCAATCTTATCCAACTTGACTATACACAAAACTCTTTTCTTAGGGTTCCTCTTCCACAAACCTCCTATAACTTTCTTTTTTTACGTTCAGAATTTGTCTCATGCCATCCATCCTTCCTAGCCTCTCAGGACAAAGATTACATTCCTTTTTCTTGACAAAGAATGTATCTCCATTCCTCACACATTCCTTTACTGAGAACATACATCTTACTTTCATTGTATACAGAGATGTTTGCCTTATTAATTTTCAGTAGGTTTAATCACATATATTCATTAGAATTCTTAACCCTTAGAAAGATTAATTTATAGTGAAAACTAAGAAGTAAGCAATTATGAACTCTCTTTTATGTTAGCATTCTGTGGATTGTCAGACTTATAAAATACTTTCTAGAAACGTGGACCTTCTCATAGAAAATTTCTCAGCATGGCACAAAATATGTTTATTAATAAACCTAAATATTTTTAAAACTTTTCTTCAATAAGAAGCCAAAATTAGATAAACCTATGTTTAGTAATTAATGTTTAATATTTTCTTATTTGGAAATTACTTAGATACTCAATAAATTTCTACCATTACCTTAATTTAGTAAAACTCTAAGGTTTCAAGTTATCAAAAAGATCTTGCAAGATTTTTGAAAGTACAAGTACCGTAACACATAAATATTGTTAAAATTCACCTAAAAACCTTTTAATTTTACTTACTCCTATTTAGTTTACTTGTTCTCAATAGTTATATTTAGATTACCTAGAAAAACTTCATGAGACTGCAGACAGTCATGCGTCAATTTTGTGCTGCCAAATTTTGTAACAGAGATAACATGAATTTGTACGGGTTTTGGTAAACCTAGGTAGAACAAAAGTTTATATTTAATGCTTACAACTCTAAAGACAACAAACTCAAATTAGCTTTAGTACCAAATATTTTCCTAGATCATATGATCCTGAAAGCTATTTGGGTTAGTTTCTATTATATTTAGAATTAATGTATATAAGTGCTTGCTTTAAGCCAATTAAATAGATATCTTTTAGAAATTATACCATCCAAAGGTAGAGAAATATCACATATATATAGCACACATATATATAGATGCACATACTATATAGCTATTGTTTTAAAATTACTGCCGTGAATCATGTACAGTAATACAAGGCTCACTAGTTATGAAAGAATAGTTTGATCAAAATTTTGTTTATGGTAGATGGAATAAATTAAGATTGACTATTTAGTTGGCTAAGTTTTTTTCCACTAATTTTGTGGGGAAGAAACTGTAGGGGAGGAAATTATATTCCTCTACCCTCCAGATTCTTTTGGCTGGTTTAAGAATTAAATTGACATGAGACAGAATAACAAGCAATCTGGTATTTAATAAGAAGCATTTCTATGGAAACAAAAACAGAAACAAGGTTAATGGTTGGAACAAATTATAAACTAGTTTCTGAGCCCAGTGGATAGTCAGTCAATAAGATTTCTAAATGTCAAAGGTGAAGCATCTTTTGCAGTTTGAAATGTCTCTGACAATGTCATCAGGTGTTCAGGTGAATGTTTTTGAGTGGCTTACACAGCAACAGTCATGAAGATTGTCCAAACATGGGCTATTGTGGTGATCTCTCTTAAGTTTATATCAAGTTGTTCAGTTCCATTTGCAGGGCTTCAGGAAACAGAACGGTTTCATTTCTCAATGATTCCAAATGCAAAGGATAGAAAAAAAACGGAAAACATTATTTTGGAGATTTGTCCTTAGATATTTCAGTAAACTAGAAGAAGTCAGGATCAAGTCCAATTTACAGGTAGAAATACCCCTCAAAGATAATTAACAGAACTAGAATCTAATATCCACAAGTATGTATTATTGTTTCTACTGAAACTTAATTTTTCTCTCTAAAATCACCCTCATTTTTACTAAAGATAGCCAAATTAAGATTAATTGGCTTGCAAAATAAGTCTAGTTTCAATAAATTTGGCCTAATTATTTACATAAGTACAGCAAGAATAGCAATTGATCATATAGTTTCTTTTAAATCTGCTTTGCTGGAATTTTTTATAAGGAACCTCAGATTGAACTTTAAAGGCCTCTCATGGGCAGGAAAGCCAAGCCAAGGACTTTTCATCAGACTCTGCCTGCAATACCTATAGATTTTGGTGAATTCCTCTCTTCTTGAGGTCCCCAAAATATCCTGAGGTTCTTGCACCTGCCAGGAAGTGACCTTCCTTACTCACTTGGCAAGTTTGCTGGGAACCCTGTAAGCAAGGTACCAGGCTGATACTTCCAAGTGGCTTTATTTTTTCTATAAAGTCAACCTTTGTTCCTTAAAGCTGTCTGGTCATATCTGAATCTATGCATGTCTCTCTCAAATATGACCTTCCAGTCAAAGCCTTGGTAATATAACCAATGTTTCCAATTGTGTCCTCCTATAAGGAGAACAGATTCTTACTGAATTTATGCAAGCAACTATAGTGCCATGAAAATAAGACTACTCATTCACTAAGAGTTTCCAAATACTGGAGGGATCAGGTAGGGAGAAAAAGGTAATGTTTCAATTCTGCTTAAAAAGTATAATTTACCAAATTGCTATAAGTCACAGTTAGCTTAAGAGAAAAGAGAAGAAAGTTTTGTTAAATCTGGAAAAACAAAATATTAAAAGAACCAGCAATATTTTACACAAAAAGTCACAAAAGTTATAATCATCCTGATCAGTTCATTCAGTCCCAGGTAATTGATTCTTCGCCTTGATCTTTTGTTAGCAGTTTTCTGAAGCCATCAATTTCACTGTTGGAGTTCTATAATTTCTTGCCCAGTTCAGTTTTATGATCTAAAAGTTTATCAGAAATCTGTTTTCTAGATTGTCATAGTCCTTTCCATGAATCTCTCTGAAGATGAAACATTTGCAAAAGCGTCAGAGGAAACAATAATTGGTTATAAATGACAAAAGACTTAAAATGGCATAAAGATTTGATTACAATGCAATTGAGAACAAAATTTGATGACTTTTGTAACACATTTTAAGATAATTACTAGAATTATACCAGGACATGTCAGATTTTTAGAAATTTTATATAATTTTTGGAACACATTAATAACACTCACTCATGCAGTACAACCTAAAAGGGTTTATAGTCATATATTTGACAATGCTTTTCCCATGCAAATTAACATACCAAATAAGCCTAATTAGTTTAATATCTCCCTCTTTATAAGAAGAGAGAACAAATTCTTTGAGAACTCCCAGGGGTCCACTGGAAATTCTCAAAGTTAATTTTGGGTCAAAAGAAAGACTTAATTTAGGATTTGAATTTTGGGGAAGTTTATCAAAACTATCAAAAGTTTGTAAAACACTTGGTCAAATAGGATCATAGGTCACTGTGAAATAATGCTTAGCTATCCATTTAACCAAAGTGACAACAGAAGATAATAAACGCAAACAGAGAGTTAAACAGTTAAACAAAACCCTTAGTTGTCCTAATATAGAGACCTCATCTTCTTGAACATAGGAAATTATTTTGACACAACATAGAATTTCTACCTTTTAGGTAGACCTACTCAAACATAGAGAAAAATCTTTCATAACCTCTTCATCAAAAGCAGACTAAAAGTTGAACAAAATTATCCTTTTTAAGAGAGAGAAAAGCAAATTCTAAGTTTTCACTAGCTCACTTTTCATATTAAAACTTATTTGCTTAATTAAAATCATTTTGATCTTAACCAACTTAACAATGCACAAAACCTTTTCTCAGGGTTCCTCTTCCACAAAACTATAACTTTCTTTTTTACATTCAGAATTTGTCCTTTCTTCTTTCCCATAACCAGTTTTACTTTAGGACAAATTTACATTCTTAACAAAACAAACAAACAAAAATATCTCCATTCCTTATACCTTTTTTACTCAAAACATACATCTTACTTTCCTTGTACGCAGAGATGTTTCCCTGATTAATTTTCAGTAGCATTAATCACATACATTAAATAGAATTTTTAACCCTTAGAAACCTTGATTTTTAGTGGAAACTAAGAAGTAAGTAATCATGAACTTTTATATTAGCATTTTGTGGCCTGGCATATTTGTAAATATTTTTCATAATTTCTAGAAACATGTGTTACCTCACAGTACAGTCTTTTAATCAAGGACAACACATATTTACTAATAGACACAAACATTTTTTAGTTTCTCTGAAATAAGAAGCCCAAAGTAGATAGAGCTGTATTTAGTAATTAATGTCTAATATTTTATCTTATTTGGAAATGATCTAGATACTCAATGAATTTTTCATCATTTAATTTAATCTAGCAAAACTTCAAAGTTTCAAGTTACCAAAGAGATTTTTTGAAAGCTATTTTAAATACACATGCCATAAAATATAATTGTTGCTAAAAGTTTATCTATAAACTCTTATCTTACTTACATCTATCTAAATCATTTGTTCCCAACAAGTATGTTTAGAGTACCCATGAAAACTTCATGAAACATTACACAAAATTAGCTATCATTCTAAGTTATTTTTGCCGACAAATTTTGTAACAGTGATAAAAGAGCTTATTTGACTAATAAACCCAGGTAGAATAAAGGCTGCGTGTCTGCATCATATCTGACGCTAATAACTCAGAGAATATGCCTATTTCAATCAATCCAACAAACTTAAATAAGATTTTGTTTATCAAAGATTATTTTATATCACCTTTACTTGAAAAACATTTGGGTTAGTCTCTATTATATTTAGAAATAACTTATGTAAGTGCTTACTTTAAAGCAATTGAATAGACCTCTTAATTTTGGCCATAGCATCCAGAGGGAGAAAAATATCTCACATTTACAATATATACATATAGACATACATGGACACACAGGCAGAGACAGAGACCTTCTAGTTTTCACTAAACTTTTGGTATGAATCAGGTACAAGAGAAAACTCACCAGTTTATAGAGAACAGTTGGATCCAAATTTTGTTTTATCAATTGGAAAGAGTTAAGTTCACCTGCTAAATCTTTTTACTAATATTTGTGGAGAGAATATTGAAGATCTTTTTTTGGTCAAATTTCCAAATATTTCCTCTCCCTTTTTGTAAGACAAAGATAGTTGCTGTAAATTTCTCAAATACTTGGGTTGTAGCCTGATTGATATCAAAAGGCTGATCAATTCATCCAACTACATTTTCTTTAATTTCCTTCTTTATATCAGGGAGATTTTTAACTAAGAGGTAAATCAAAATATTTTTATGTTCTACAACTTCAGGACAATGTACCACACCTTTACAAAGTCTGCACAAGGCGTTGAACAAAGGGCCTCTTTCTGAGAGCACAGATCAACCCTACACCAATTCACCCTGGTGGAGGAGTTCCATTATCTTTTCTATTAGCCCCCTATATTAGCCTTTAGTTTCCGTCTCAGGTTGTGTGGACTCAGGCAACTCTATTGACTTCCTCCAGCATGTTTAATTATCAGTGCCTGAAGGGCAGATGTATATGCCCTCTGTTGTACCATATCAGGCTGGGGGAATGTTCCCCAGTGACACACAATATCCATCCCCACAACAGAATCAGACAAAAGAGATGCAGTCATTTCACGTAAAGCCATTTAAATATACCAGTGCAACTGTGGGCCCTCCAGGACCAGTTCAACTGACACCATCTCTGATCACAGAAAATCTGTGAAGTCAGGTAGCCAGGGCATGAGCAGAAGAAGAAATTGTGACCTGAAATGACCTCGGAACTAAAGATCCTCCTCCCCACAGAACCCAAGGTCACAGACATGACTGGAACTTTAAAGCCGGACTCTTATCAGAAGCCAGGTGTGCCTCATTCAGCAAGATCTTGTGTTAAAATTCCTTCCCCACCCTGTCATAAATGTTTAAAACCTTACCATAAAAGCTTCAAGCCCACCAATCAAAACCTGTCCCACAAGCGTTTTCTTGCACCAGCTGGTTCTCCCTAACCTCTTAAATTTCACCTGAAATCCTCACACGCCCCCTGTCTCCCTGTAGATTGACCTTGCAGAATAAAAGCTGATTTCTCCCCCAAAGGTTGATGCCATAAGTAATTGCCTTGTTTATGCACATCAGGCAGAGAACCCCACTTTTGTGTGGTAACACCAATTCTTCTACAACATTTTATCTTAAGTCCATCAACTCTTACATCTCTAATCATAGCTTCCATTAGGACTTCAATAAGTCTTATTCTTATAATACTGGGTAGCGGAAGTGTTCCCAGCCAGATATAACATTTATTTCCAAAAACACTCAGGCAAAGCTGACATAGCCTCTTCATATAATACTAGCTCAAAATTCCAACCTTTATAAACCTATCAGCCCTTACATCTAGCATTTTTTTCAATTTAATTGTAGCCTGAGTCAGGATCCCACCAAAGGGTTTTGGGACCACAGTTTGTGGGGTTCCTGCATCAAGAAGTCCCATCTTCTGGTCATTTTACTCATTCCTGTGCAAGAGGATTTGAGGGACCTTTGCCCTTTTGTCAGTTTTTAACTTAGCTGGCCTTACAGTTGCCCCAAGTGATTGTTGGTCAGGTTTCTCATTGTGATTTCTGCCTTCCAGCTTTTTAAATTTCTCCAGGCTGAGGTAAATAGAGTGGACTTGTTTGGGGCCCATTAATGGTGGCAGAAGCCAGTAGGGGGTCCCTTTGGCCCACTCGACTTTAAGTAGTGCTGTATTAAAACCTTTGTTTTAACCCCATCAATGTCCATTTTATTTACCCCATTTTTTAAAATAACCATCTAAAGATTCTGACTCTGCCAGGAGGAGTCTCATGACGCTTCCCTTTCTGATTCCTATTTGTTTTCCCCCCTTTCACTATTTTTTTAATCAATATTTTTTTAATTTACCTTGTTTTCTAAAAACACTTTAAAAATTTTCCACCTTGTTGAGGAGTCCCTTGACCCTCCCCGTGACTTGTTTCCACTGTTTTAGTAATTACCTTAATGCTCTCATTAGCATCTCTAAGACCAAGAGGGGAAGCTGAGACCCCAAATTCCATTGTGTTCTTGAGGCTAGCTGTTATTTCTTTGTATTTCTTTTTAATTTGGTCTTTCCATAGGTACTAATAAAACAGCTGTTTATGATAAGACGGCTCTAAAAATGTTTCTAATTTAGAAGTTTTTCTAATTTAAGGGCCACTGACAAGTAGAATTTTAATAGCGATTCAAACCAATAAGCCTTTTATGGCTTAACCATGGATGCAAGAGGCGTCCCCAAAAGAGAGTGCAAAAGGAGCCTTCACAAGATCCAGAAAGTTCACGCCAGAAAATAGTCTAAGAGAGCAAAGGCCTTGTTGCACAGCTGGTAAGGTCGGTGTAGTGAGAATGAGGTCTCCAGTCTCCCACGGGAATGTGGGACACCTGCAATCAAAAAACAATTAATCAGTCACAGTGGGCAGATGCTACCAGAATCGGATTTTCTAGCACTGACAAGCAAAGAAGGTTGAGCCAACAAAGGTCCCTTCAGGACGGAGACCACTTATGACAAACTCCCCCGAGAGCTGATTCAAGACAAATAAAGCAAGACTGGGAACCCCAGTGTATTTGACTGGCTGACAAGATGCATGCTAGTAAGAGCATGCCCCGGATGGTGGAGACCAGAGAGGTCACAAAGCCAAGCTCTCAAGACATAGAACAAGACAAGACAAAAAACCTCATCTTATATGCACATTAACAGCTTCAGCTAAGCCTTGGGTCTCTTGGAGCCAAACTAATACCTAAGTGGGCAAAATTAGGTGGTGGGTGGGGGAAGCCGGTAGGTTGAGGATGGAGCGGTGAATCCTTTCCGTTGAGGGAAATTTCTTGGCGAAACATCTTCGACTTCGCCAAGAAAAATGAAATGAAGGTTTTCTTATGCCCCATGGATTGCTTTGGGGACGGAGAGTGAGAGCAATGGCGCCTGCAGCGCTTTCACGAGTAGCACCAAGCTGCCATTCATTGGCGGCAGCACCGCTCATTTCAGATACCGACGGTTTCCCACTGGCGCTGCCGCTCATTGTCGGAGCTGGTGGTTAATCGCTGGCAGCACAGCTGATCCCGCGAAGACGGATGCTTGTCTTTGATTCACGACAGCCATTTGCTGCGCCCCAGCACCGCTCTTTCCTCCGAGCAGCGGATCGCGCGCGCGGCTCCGAAGGGTGAACCGAGGCGGCGGTTTCTCGCTAGTACTTTCGCCCGCAGCGCCCAGCCCCAGTCGGTGCCTTGGGGGCGGCACCGCTCCCTTCGCAGAGCCGGATGTTTCCGGGACGCTGCACTGCTCTGTGCTGCGTGCTGGCCCTTGCTGGTCCCAGCACCAGTAGGCGTTCCGTGTGGGCGTTTGTCAGCCTTGGCGCCACTAGGTGCACCGGCCGAGGTTTGTAGGCCGCGGTTTCCGGCAGAGCCTGGCTGGCGCCTTGTGGGTCGCGGTAGCACCGGTTACGCAGAGCTGGGTGTATTTCGCTGGCAGCGCTCCTCTTTTCGTTCTGCAGGATGTTCCGGTCCCAGTCGCGCTGGATTCGACAAAACCGCGGGTCTGGCTGGCAGCTCGTCTCCTTGGGCCAAGCCAGGTGTTCCTCGGTGGCAGCGCCGCTCCTTGCGACCAGCCGCCCGTTTCTTAGCACGACTTTCACTAGCAGCGCCCACCGGATAGTTTTCGGATTGCGGTGCCAGTAATTGCGCCGAGCGCAAAGTTTCAGGGTCGCGCGGGGCTGTCGCTTTCTCTGTCCTAGGACTGCCTGTGCCGGCGTTTTACCGGTCGCAGCTCCCGGCATTCCGGTTAGCACTTTGGCCAATAGCTCTGAGGGGAGGTTTTTCTGGGAAATCACGACTTAGGTTTGTTTGCGCCAACCGCAGGGAAGTCGTCGTATATTGATGAAAATGGTATTTTCGTCCTAGCAATGTCTAGAAAATTACGACTTAGGTTTTTTTGTGTGTGGTGTGGTGTGTGTGTGTGTTTCTTCACTTCCTAGAAGTCGGTGTATACTCGGGGAAAAGATCTCTTTCTTCTAGCAATTTCTGGAAAATTACGACTAATTTTGTTTGTGACTGTGATCCCCGTAGAACTCTGTGTGCAATGGCAAAATACGATTTCTTCCTTCTAGCAAATTCTTGAAAAATACGACTTACGTATGTGTTTGCTAACCCCAGGGAAGTCGGTGCATACTGGTGAAAATGACCTAGTCCTGTCAACAATGTCTGGAAATTACGACTTAGCTTTGCTCGTGTTTTTTCCCTTCCTAGAAGTCGGTGCATACTGGGGAAAACGGCCCTTGCTCCTAGGAGGTTCTGAGAAATACGACTTAACTTTGTTTGCCAACTCAGCGGAAGTCGTGGTATAATGATGAAATGGTGTCTTCCTCCTAGCAAGTCGTGAGAAATCACGACTTAGGTTTTTTTGTGTTTGCTAACCCGAGGGAAGGCGTTGTGTAATGATGAAACGATTTCTTTCTCCTAGCAATGTCTGGAAAATTACGACTTCGCTTGTTGTTTTGTTGTTGTTGTTGTTTGGCGTTTCTTCACGTCCTAGAAGGCAGTGTATGCTGGGGAAAACATTTCTTCTTCCTCGGAAGTCGTGAGAAATCACGACTTAGGTTTTTTGTGTTTGCTAACCCCAGGGAAGGCTTGGTATAACGATGAAACGATTTCTTTCTCCTAGCAATGTCTAGAAAATTACGACTTAGCTCTTTTTTCTTCTTCACTTCCTAGAAGGCAGCATATGCTGAGGAAAACATTTCTTCTTTCTAGCAAGTTCTGAGAAATCACGGCTTACGTCTCTTGGTGTTTGCTAACCCCGGAGAAGTCGTTATATACCGGGAAAGCGATGAATACTTTTTATTCTAACTTTTCTTATTTCATCTTTTGAGTACCGTGAGTGCGCCGTCTCAGCCTCCTCCTCTCTGACCTGCCTTGCTCACCAGCGGAGGAGCGCGGCTGGGTCTCAGTCCCCCAGGGACGGGTGTGCGGTCCTGGCGGGCGGCACCGCTCCCCGCGCCCCGCGCCCCGCGCCCGCGCCCTCCTCACCCCCACTTTCGCCGGCAGCGCTGAGCGGGCGCTTCCTCCCTCGCAGCAGCGCTCCTGGGAGGAGCAGGAGGATCTCCTTCCCTGGACCCGACAGCAGGTCCTCCTTCGCGCTGTCGCTTTCTCGGTCCTAGCACCGCTTGTTTCGGCTTCCGGCTGTTTCACCGATGTAGGGACATTTCACAGATGTAGCACCGTCATTTGCGCCCAGCCGGTGTTCTGATAGCACTTCGGCGAGGAGCGCGCGATCGCCGTTTTTCTGTCACAGCGCTTCTTTGCACCAAGTCGGCCTTTTCTCTGGAGCAGCACCGATCTTTCCTGGAAGTGCGATGTTTCTGGGTCCCAGCGCTGTTAGGGGCGCCACAGTGGCTGTTGGGGGGTCTTGGAGCTGCAGACATATGCCTGCCCAGGCTTCCTCCCTTGGGCCAGACGCGGTGCAATAACGACAAACCTGTGCCCAGCAAGACCCTGGCGAGTGGCACCTTTGGTGGCAGCCACGCCCTTTTGTAGTCCCAGGACGCTGCAGCTGGCTTTCTGCTCCCACCCCGAGAGGAATGCTGCGCTCTCTTCCCTCACTCCGCA
This sequence comes from Equus przewalskii, assembly GCF_037783145.1. Taxonomy (NCBI): domain Eukaryota; kingdom Metazoa; phylum Chordata; class Mammalia; order Perissodactyla; family Equidae; genus Equus; species Equus przewalskii. The sequence goes on from NC_091850.1 coordinate 23,414,825, forward strand.
GCAATGTCCGGGGACTTAGGGGTCTAGGAGCCTGGAGATTTCTGCTTACACCTTCTATTGGAGCTTCCTCCTCGAAAAGATTATTTACAATAACATCTATCCATTTCCTAAAAAAAGGGAGGAAAAAAATAAAGCTTTGCCTTCACGTCTCTTTGCAGAATATTGGTTGTCTTCTGAAATTACAGAGAAACACCAAAGACCTGGGGGCATTTTAATTTTTTGCTTTGGTTGTGAGCACCACCACGGCAGCTGTGGGTGACGGTGTAGATAGTGTAAGGAGGAAGCAAGGGACCCCTAGCAGCTGAGGACCTAGCCTAACTCTTCCCCAGGCTTTGAGAAGTGCTTCCTGGGGTTTAGAAGAATGGTGTTTGAATGTTCTCTAAGGAAGGGCTGGTTTGGGGGTGAGCATGGTCACTAACAAAAGTTGCTGCCACACCTTAGGCCTCAAAAAAAGTTGGTCTTAACATGTGAGCAGATTGGGTAGTGGTAGAGAGTGGTGGTAGATCTCTCTATGCAAGTGGTAGAGAGATCTTGACCTGCAAAAAGTTCTTGACCACTCACTTGATATTCTTGGATAATCTTCTCTCCTGAGCTATTGCATATCTCAGAAGCACACCTGGCTACTTAATTTTGCTCTGATGTATCCACCCACATTTCTTGATGCTTCCATCCAAGCTTACCTTTGGTAGGGCTGTTGTGACCAAAGCTGCTATCTTTCCAGCTTCCTGCTTGACCTATGACAAGTGCCTGAGAAAAGGTGCCTTGGTCCCATGTCTAGATATACCTGTGCTGATAGCTGGGTTGGCAGAACCAAGTGGGCTTATTGGGAAGTGGGTGGAGCAAGATAGGAAGGCAATGGTTGCCTGAAGATTGTAAAGCCAAGGGACTAGTTGTGTATAGTGTAGGGGTCAGGACCTAAGAAACCAGCATATTCATGCTTTGGCTCAAAACACAGCTCCTTCGCTCTCTTTTATAGAGTACCACAGAGGTAAATTTAAGTCTTGTGCTATCATCCTTATCAGTAAATTGGACAGTAAATATGATACCACCCATGGGTATCCATTTTTTTCCTCAGAGTTATACTATCAAAACACCTCAGAACACTATTAGAACACAGTGTACATATTCACTATGTATTAATTACATTTCGTTGATATTTGTTCTTTTTAGTGATTCCCCTGGAACAAAATTTTTAATGCATTTTGGCCCTGAGGTACCTGAAGTTTTGAACTGTTTCCTTTTTGACATTTTTCTTACTTCTCCGTAAATCACTGTCTACTTTCCAAGGTCTCCACACTAACCCACACCCATTATGCTGGAGCCCTTTCTTCAGTGTTAAAGTCCTCACTTATCCAGGGTAAATTGAAAAGGCATTACTTTATCCCACAGTCGGACCACAGGGTGTTACTTTTGCTACTTCAGATCAAAAGAATTCTTCCTCACATTTGTATTTAGGCTTACCTTATGAAACATATGGCCTTCTACCCGAGAAAGGGAAAAGCAGTCCCGAAATCAAAGAGCTGAGTGGTACTGTCTGCTATGCCTTAGTGTTGGCAGGAGCTGGTCTGGGACTCACAGGTAGGCACTGGTGTTCTCCTGTTTAATAAAAAGAATTTCATGGAACGCCCATATCAGACAAGGCCACTCAGTGCCATGGATGGATCAAGACAAAAACAAGTCCACTCTGTAATCATATCTGAACACAGACAAAAACATGAACATTACTTGAACCACAAAGATGCTGCCTGTTCGGCAGAAATGGGCAGACTTACCTCAGAATGGCCACCAGGGTGAGGCATCCTAGTAGAGATCCTGGGATAACCTGATATGTTCCCCTAGAACTTTGGAGATCATGGACCTGAAAGTGGTCTGAAGCTCAGTGGCCTAACGTTGCAGGATGGCTTATAAAGTAAAAATGAGGAGGTTGTTTAACCTTTACACTGATTGCGGATTCCAACGGGGGTTTTCAGATGGCAGGGGATTGGGTACAAGGGATTAACTTATATTATTTGGGGAAGATGATAAATTTTTCTTATGCTTATCAGAGGCTTTAAAGAAATAACCTAAGTTAAGTCTCGCTTATGTTCATGAAATAGGCTAGACTGAGTTTTGCTTACATGGCTTCAATGGTTCTGTCACTGGGGGTTTTCTAGCCTGGTCTCCATTTTTTTTTTTTTTAACAGTCCTCCCTTTTTGGTCATTCTTTCAGCAGCTGAGAGTGTGACCAACTGGTATACTGTTACTCTCGGGTGCCACTATTGATGTAGTCATTGTATAGGAGAGTCTTGTAGTCACTGTTACTAACAGTTGGGTCAATGGGAGGGATGGTCATATAGGACTGTAACCAACAATTTTATAACCTTCCCTGAGTTCTTCGAGTTGTCTAATCCTGATGTGCACCATTTTATGTGTGAGTGGCTGCCAAAAGGCATTTAAAACTCTTAAGAGGGTACAATGCACTAGGGAGGTTAATATGATGAGTCAAGGGAGAATAATAGCCAAGGATTAAAAGTTCCCAAGAACAGAGATTCCCAGGAGCCAAGGTGTTACCAACTAAAAAAATCAAATAAGCTATAATCAGATTCAGGTTTTACCTTTCTAAGCCAATCTGCATTTTTTTTGATAATGTGTAACTGGGTTTCATTTTTGAGTTATTTACATAGGCACAGTGTGCTATATTAGCAATAACATATACTCATGTTTACATAGGACACGATAAACATGAGGATGTCATTTCAGGAGGCAGTATTGCAGGTAGCTTCCACCTGAGTTAGGCCTCTAAATGGTGTGAGAAATCTGGCATCTAATAAAAGCAATCTGTGGAAACAAGAGAAAAACAAAGGTTCATAGTGGCAGCAAATTACAAACAGTTTTTGAGTCCAGAATGCAGCCAGTTGAGAAAACTTCTAGATTTAATTTCAAAGCATCTTTACATGGTGGAATGAGGATGACACTTTCAATCCGATGGGTTCTCCTGGGTTGCAGTTTAACTGTCCTTGATGATGGCAACGAGTGTTCTGGTGAACTGTCTGAGTGGCCCACACAGCAACAGGCATGAAGAGTGTCCATCCATGGCGTGTTATGGCGAGTTCTCTAAAGGTTATATTAAGTCATCTACCTTCAGTTTTAGGACTTTGGGAAAAGGGTCGTTTTCATTTTTAGTGATTGCAAGTCAGAAGAGTAGAAGAAAATTGGAAAAGCTAGTCTGAAGAGTTGCAGCCAAACACTGGAGGAAACTAGAAGAATTCATGATCCAGTCCAGTTTGTAAGTATATAACAAAAACTCAGACAATGAACAGGTCTAGAATCTCATCATGGGGACATTATAGTTTTCTATTGAAACAAATTTTTCTCTAATGTCATTCATTTTTGCCAAAGATAATCACAGTAAGACTACTTTGTTTGTAAAATGAGTCTAGTCTCAATAAACTTGGCAGATGATTTACATAAATGTAGTAAGAATAATCTTTTATGCATATTCTCAAATATGATATTCCCGTCAAAGCTTTGGTAATCTCCAAGGGACTTTATAGGTTCCATAAAGTCAACGATTGTTCTTTAAAACTATCTGGTAATAAAGAATCTTAGATTAGATCTTTAAAAGTCTCTTTAGGCTAAGAAGCTATGCTAAGGACTTGCCTAATTCTGTTCTGTTACAAGGAGAGCAGATTATTTTTCAATTTATGCAAACATCTATATTATCATGAAAAATAAGAATATTTAATAAGTGTTTTTAAATTCTGCAAAGATCAAGTAGAGAGAAAAAGATAAATGTTTTAACCTTTGTTTATAAAGGCATATTTTACCAAATGGCTGTGAGTTATAGATGATGCAACAAGAGAGAGAGAAAGAGAGAGAGAGGGTTCTTTAAATCTGGAAAACAAAACAATAAAGAAACAGCAATGTTTAAAACAAAGTCATAAAAATTATAATCATCTTCACCAGTTCATTTCAGCCTCATATAATTAATTTTTATTTTGTTTGATCTTGGGTTAGCAGTTTGATGAATCAATCATGGTCTCCATTAGAGTTCTAGAAATTCTTAGTTCAGGGTTATGATCTTAAAGTTATTAGAAATCTGTATTCCAGAGTACTTGTCAGGGTCTTTTTCACTAATCTCTTACAATTTTGTATCACAGTTGCTTTCAGGAAAGCATTAGAGTAAAACAATGACTCTCTGTAAATGACTAAACACTCAAAATGGCCAAGGTTAAAGGTCTGGTGAGAGTTCACTATAATGCAGTTGACAAATCTGATTATTTCTGTCACATGTAACACAAAAATAATAAGTAGAATTGTAACTGATTACATGGACAGTAAGGACATTGACACATTTTTAGACAGTTTTTATGATTTCCGGAACACATATTAATAACACATACTCATACAAAAATAACCTAAGAAGGTTCAACATCACTTTTTGACAGTTTCCCATGCAATTAAACCTATTAAACAAGCCTAACTTAACATTTCTTTTTTACAAAGAGAAAGAACAAATCTTTTGAGATCTTTCAGAGCCCCCCTGAGAAATCCCAAAGTTAGTTCAATGTCAAAAGACTTCTTTTAGAATTTGATGTTTTGAAGTTTGTCAGAAATGTCAAAAGCTTTAAGGAGCTCACCAAGATGACGATATACGTCTTTCCTGACTTCACTCACCTCGAAAGAAGAACAACTACCAACACTCATAGACAAACACCATTGTGAAAATCCTAGAACACAGGAGTGAGGCTGAAGCACTCCACTGCGCCACAGAGACTGAGACAGACTGCATTAGAAGGGTAAGAGGAGAAGCTACATGTTGACTGCATTCCCCTCCCTCAGCCAGGGCAGCACTGACCAAGAGGGCTCTCCTGAGCCTGTGGTTCCTCCAGTGGGAAAAGGGAGCCCAGGGTGGACATCCAGCTCCCCCAGCCTTGTGCGTTGCTTACTGGGAGTCCCACTCCAGTCTCGCCTCATGGAGGAATCTGTGGAGCTTGACTCCTGGGAATCAGATTGTGACAGAGAAGGGGGGAGGGGCTTGCAGTAACGAGCATTCGGATCTTGGCAGACTGAGTTCATACTCGCAGTGCCCAAGTAGTCCCAACCAGCAGCTCTTTTCATCCGTAGAGCCAAGATGGTGGCATAGTCTGACCAAGGAACTCAGAGGGGTGCACATCTGCCTTATTTGGGACCTCAAAGAACCTTGCTATCCCTGGAGGCTGGGCTGCCCATCTGCCCAGGCAGAGGAACTAAATAACAACCCCATCAACCAATGCTCAGTGTAGCTTTCAGCCCCTCCTGACCAGAAAACCTGTCTGGAACTATGAGCGAAGTTGCTCAGCCCAGCAACTCCTGAGTGCAGAGCCTGGTAGGCAGAGCTGATCATCTGCAGAGCAAAGCCAGTGGTCCTCTTTGGCCAGGGAACTTGAGGCGTGGTTTGGCTTCAGTCAAGACCACGAACACAGAGCTGTTCTGGCTTTGGAGCTGGTTCTCCTGCACTGCCTGAGCAGGTGGGTTAATTGACAGCCCTGACCATTGTTGAGTGTAGGTCCTGGCCCCACCTGACAAGGAAGACTTCCCAGAACACCTGGGAAGCTGCCTAGCCCAGCAACACACAAGTGGAGAACCTGGCTGGCAGTGCTGCCCATTAGCAGAGCAAAGCAGGTGGCCCCATTTATCCAGGAAATGTGGGATGTGGTTCTCCTTGAATCAAGATCCCCAATAAAGAGCCTTGTTGGCCTTAGAGCCAGTTCTGCCACCCTGCCCAGGTGGGGAGCTAATTCATAGCTCCAATTCACAGCCCTGTCTGACCAGGAAGCCTGCCTGAACACCTGAGAAACTTCTTGGTCTGGGAGCACTTGCGAGCAGAAAGTCTAGATAGTGGCTCTGCCTATCTCTACAGTCAAGCCAGCGACCTTGTCTGGCCAGAGAGTTGGCTGCACAAGTCTGCCTGATTAGCTCCCCAAACAAGAGACTTGGCAGCCTTAGGGCTTGCTCTGCAGGCATCCCCACACCTCAGGAGGGAAGCTAATCTATAGTCCTGTCCACTGCTGATTAAGCTTCCAACCTTGCTAACCAGGAAACCTAACCAGTGCTACTGGGTATCTCAGTAGCCCACCCTGTAGCTCTGATTACAGCAGCACTTGAGCAGGGAACCTGGCCAGCAGCTCTGTGTCTACAGAGGCAAAACAGTGGCCCTGTATGTCCTAGAAGCTTAGGGCGCAGGTCTGTCTGATTTGATTCCGAAATAATGTTTCTGGCCCTAGAGCCTTTGTGCAGCCCCGATTAGGGAGGGAAACTAATTTGTAGCCCCAGCAAAAGCTGAATACAGCTTCCAGTCCAACCCAACCAGGAAACCTAACCAGAGCTCCCAAGATCTGTGTAGCCCATCCTGCTCCAAGGATTCTGATGCGGGGTTGGTCATTGAGGAGTCGAAAGAAAGATTTCTTGGACTCTCGAGGTCTGGCAGGAGTGCTCTTTTATTTAGAGATTAGTGTGGAATAGCATGGGGACAGGACCCATGGGCAGTGAGAGCTGCTACAAACATGGGTTGAGGGAGGGCTAAATTTAAGGCACAGGTATGTGAGTTATCTCTTTACAAGACAAAAGAAAGAATATGCAAAAAAAGTTGTTAAAATGGTATCAGTGCAGGTGGGGTCTGGTTATTGGGTGGTCCTATAACTTTAGATAAGGATCAGACCGGATTAAGGCAGGATGTCCTATGCTTCCCAGAGGATGTTGGTGGTGGGGGGAGTTAGCTACATAAGGTTACTAGACAAGCAGAATAAACAAGACTTAAGTGCTTGCCATCCCCATTAAGAGTTTCTAGAGATAAAGTAATCCTGCTTTACTCCTGGTGCAGAGAGGGAGACACCCCCACAGACGGAGACTTCCTTCACAAATGCAAATGTCTCTCATCAAAGGGCAAGCAAATTCCACTCCTCAGAGCCTCCTTCCCATCTGCAGTCTTTAAAAGTAACCAGCCTAAAATAATCCTCATCATCAACCCTCCCTGAACCCAGTTGGCCCTGAAATCTTTTGGGGATATGGACGGTGGTCAGTCTTGTGTAACTGATTCCAGCTGTACAAGGTCATAGAGCTGTCCCTAAATGGGCTGTAGATACAGGTAGGAAGTTCAGCGGACCAGAAGGTTGTGCCCGTGGAGTCCAAGGCTGACAATGTATACAGATCCTCTGGAGAGGAGAGAATCATTTGATGAGAAGTGGTCCAGGGGGTGAAACTTTGTTGACATGTGGAAGACAAACAACGAAATAGACAACAAATTATAATAAGAAATACAAGCAATATGATTAACCCAATGAATAAAGCTTTGATAGTAGTCCAGAGACCTGGACCTGACCAAGAGTTCAACCAATCATTTAGAGATAGGGTAGGGTCAGACATGGATTTAATTTGGTGGCTCATATCAGATAGGAAGCCAGAGATATTGTGATGGTAGTCAGGAATATAAACACAACATTCGGTTTTTATAATGGAACAAGTGCCCCCCTGTGCTGCTGTCAAGACATCCAGTGCCATTCGGTTTTGGAGGACTGCCTTATGCATTTGGGATACTTCTAAATCAAGCAGTGAAAGGCTATGTTCTGTATCATTTAATGCCTTCACAGTAAATTTGTTTAGAGCTTCCATGTGCCAGATGATACTTTCAATTCCTAATTGGGGAAGGAAAATTGAGGCAACATAGTCATACCAGGGGAAGACAGAGCGGGTCTAGTGCTGTTGCAGGTTGGGTAGGTTAGCAGGAGGAGATATAGTAAATGTAGTTCTACCTTGCATCCAGACGAAGCCTAGGGTGCATCATCCAATCCATCAGGGAATAGCCAAGGCCATAAGTTGGAGCCACATAACCACTGAGTGCCATTAGGGGCTAACCAACGTGTGCTGGGCCGTCTATCCCAGTCAGTGAGTCAGTCCCAAACCAATCAGTATTTTTTAAGGCTATGATATGAGAACACATATAACGGGGAATTTTTCCCATAGGTCGGGTGCCATTAGGCCACGTATCACAGGTGTGATTGGTTTGTTCCCAACATAGAGTGGCCTTTTGACTGAGGTGACCACTAGTAGGAGGGAGCCAAATATATTCGTCCCAAATTTGATACAGTCCAACCTGTGTGTATCGATAAGTTGGGGACTCTACCTTTGGAACTTGTTGTTTGTGATCCACCTGTGACAAGGCAAATCTAGTTAGTATTTGGGCAGTAGTATTGAAGGAAAAGGTTTGATTGTGGCCAGGGAGCTCCCAGGTATCAGAGATGGATGGCCACAAGGAGATATTATTATTAGTAATAGGTGAATCTTGTAGAAGAGAAGAGCTAGAATCTAATATCCATGAATGTGTGCTATAGCTTCTACTGAAACATAACTTTTCTCTCTAAAATCACCCTCATTTTTACAAAAGATAGCCAAATTAAGATAAAGTTGTTTGAAAAATAAGTCTAGTTTCAATAAAACTTGGTCCAAGTATTTACATAAGTGCAGCAAGAACAACAATTGATTATACAGGCTCTTTTAAATCTGCTTTGCTGGAATTTTTTCATGAGGAATCTTAGATTGAACTGTAAAGGCCTCTTGAGGCCAGAAAAGCCAAGCCAAGGACTTGCCATCAGATTTTGCCTGCAGTACCTACAGATTTGGGTGGACTCCTCTCTTCTAGAGGTCCCCCCAAATATTCTGAGGTTCCTTGCACCTGCCAAATAAGCAAGCTTCCTTACTTACATGGTAAGATTGCCAGAATCTCTGTAAACAAGGTACCAGGCCAATATTTCCAAGTGGCTTTATTTCCAGAAAGTCAACCTTATTCCTCAAAGGCAGTATTGTCATATCTGAGCCTGTATGTTTCCCAAATATGACATTCCAGTCAAAGCTTTGGTAAGATAACCAATGTGTCCAATTGTGTCCTGTTATAAGGAGAAGAGATTCTTATTGAACTTATGCAAATATTGCCATGAAATAACCATACTCACAAAGAGTTTCCAAATTCTGGAGGGATCAGGTAGGGAGAAAAAGATAAATGTTTCAGTTCTGCTCATAAAGGTATAATTTCATTAAATTGCTGTAAGTCATAGTTAGCATAAGAGAAAACATTTCCTTAAATCTGAGAAAACAAAACAACACATCAAAACTCAACAATATTTCAAACAGAAGTCATAAAAAATTATAATCCTCTTCATCAGTTCACACAGTCCTGTATAATTGATTGTTGAGATTAATCTCCTGTTAGCAGATTTATGAGCTCAGTTTCTCTGTCAGAATCCTGTAATTTCTTACCCTGTTCAGTTTTACAACCTGAAAGTTTATCAGAAACCTGTAGTTTAGGATCTTGTGTCAGAATCCTTTCCAGGAATTTCTTGGAAGATGAAACATATTTGTAAAAGCAAAAAGCATCAGAATAAAATAGCAACTATCTGTAAATGGACAAAAGATTCAAAAGGGCCATTGACAAAGAAACTTGGCTACTTCCGTGACATACAGCACTTCTAGATAATAAGTGGAATTATGACCAATAACCAGGACAGATTAGAATTTTAGGAATGCTATATAATTTTAAGACATCTATATTAATAACATTCACCCACATAATACCACCTAAGAAAGTTTATCATCACTTATTTGACAATGCTTCCCACGTAATTTAATAGAGGGAGAAGCTTGTCAAAAATACCAAAAGATTTTAAAACACTTGTTCAAGTAGGAAACAACACTCACTGCGAAACAATGCTCAGGTATCTATTCAAAGTGACAATGGAAACAGTCAAAAATCTTGAGTGATCTCAGTCATTATTTTAACAAAACAGATTTGTCTTTTAGGTAAACTTAGACCAGGTCAAAAAGTTCCAAGATAATCATCCTTTGAGAGAAAACCAAATTTTAACTTCTGCACCAGCTTATTTTTAACATTAAAACTCATTTACTTAGTTGGATTTACTTTAATCTTAGCCAACTTGACCAGGCATAAAGCTCCTTTCTGAATTTCTTTCACAAACCTTCTACAACTTTCTTTTTACATTCAGAATTTGTCCCATGCTTGCTTTCTTACTTTATAGTACTTTAGGACAAATTTATCTTTCTTAACTGAACAAAAATACTTCCATTCTTTATACCCTCTTTACTGAAAACATACATTTTAACTTCCTGTATACAGAGCTGTTTTCCTTATTAATTCCCAGTAGCTTTAATTATATATGTTAATTAGAACTTTTAACCCTTAACAGACCCTAGTAAACACTAAAAAGGTAAGCAATTATGAATTGTCTTTTATATCAGCATTCTAAACACTTTTCCTAATTTCTAGAAAGTCCCTAATTTCAAGTCCCTCTCAGCCTGGGCACTTTGTCTCTGAGCCAGCACAAGGTGAGGCAGGGAAGCAGGAGGCAAAGGCCTGGAACTGGCTGGAGGCTGGGGCTCCCAGCACTGGGGTTGAGAGTTAAGTCCCTGGCAAAAGGTTTTCAAATTTTCGATTTTAGAGAAGGTCTAGGTTCTGCTCAGGTCCAGCCTGAACTTAACCTTGACTTGGTGACAACAGAGGAGGTGATGAACAAGGCAGACAAAGAAAGGAAAAGAAGAGATCAGATCTCGCCCTCATGGCCTCTTCCAGAGGGTTATCAAGATAAGAGTCACACAACAGTTCCCATGCCGGGCACACAACCCCAGCAAGACAGTTCACAGAATGAATCAAAGGTCTCCTACCCTCATAGCCGACGCAGTAGGTGACTAAAATATTCAATGAGTCAACTGTCAAGACTTGGGGTCACCGGGGTGATCAGGCCTGCAAACCCAAAGTTGGGGCTCCCAGAGGTGGAGCCTTTTACTCATTAAAGATTTCTTTGTTTCCCAGTTGCAAAGCTCAAAAGGACACTGAAATGGCCACCGTAACTCTAAGAGAGATGAAAGAAATGGGTCCATTACCTTGAAAATCCCCCCTGAACCTAGGGCAGCATCCTACCCTTGTTCCTCCTGTGGAGTTCCTATAGCAAGGGGTGATGGGGTGTCCCCTGGCATTGCATCCCTTGTATACCTTTACTATTATGCCTGGCAGTAACAGGTGCCTGGTGAATGGTCCCCAAGATAAAAGAAGTTTAAGAGAGATGAAAGAAAAGGATCCATTACCTTGAAATCCTCCCTGTTGAGGTTCCTATAGCAAGGAATGATTAAGGTATCCCCCTGCATCGCATCCCTTGTATACCTTCCCTATTATGCCTGGCAGTAATAGGTGCCTGGTGAGTGGTTCGTGAGAGAAAGGATCCATTACCTCGAAATCCCCCCTGATGGGGTTCCTATAGCAAGGAATGATGAGGGCATCCCCCTGCATTGCATCCCTTGTATATCTTCCCTATTATGCTTGGCAATAATACGTGCCTGGTGAATCGTTCCTGAGATAAAAGGATAGAGAAAAACAGCGAGGAATTTTCCGCCAGTCTAGGGGACATTCTACCCAATTGCATCCTGGAGCCATTCTCCCAAGAAGGGGTTCCCATACTCAACCAAAGGTTAGAGTTTGGTACTTTCCTTGAACCAGAGTCCCAATTGGGACTTTCCTGCGGTTTGGAGTGTGGTCAGGAGCCATACAGAGGGATACCAATCCAGCCTTAGGAAAAGAAACCTTCCGAGGGAGTCTTGGAGATTGGCGACCATCCTAATGACTTAAGTGGTCGACCCACGTCCATGTAAAATTTATATATTACAGATAGGATTAGGAAGGAATGGATTAATTCATTCTACATCACCTTTAGGCTTAAGGTACTGATTCTCTTCAAGCTGAATGCCATGATTTGCCCCATAAAGTAGCCATGGGCAGGAAATGTGGATTCATACTGCTGTCCAAGAAATTTACCAATGGAGAAGTGAATTTAGATCCATCCTCGAAAAAGAGAAAGGCACAAGGAAAAAAGGGCACTTAGCAGAGCTTGAGCTCACAAGCCGATGAAGCAAGATCCCCGTACGGGCCGCCAGAAATGATGCAGGGTCGCTGAGCCAAGGAGTCAAAAGAAAGATTTCTTGGACTCTCAAGGTCTGGCACTAGTGCTCTTTTATTTAGAGAATAGTGTGGAATAGCATGTGGACAGGACCCATGGGCAGTAAAATGCTGCTGCCAGCATGGGGACAGGACCCATGGGCAGTGAGAGCTGCTGCCATGGGGACAGGACCCATGGGCAGTAAGAGCTGCTACAAACATGGGTTGAGGGAGGGCTAAATTTAAGGCACAGGTATGTGAGTTATCTCTTTACAAGACAAAAGAAAGAATATGCAAAAAAAGTTGTTAAAATGGTATCAGTGCAGGTGGCGTCTGGTTATTGGGTGGTCCTATAACTTTAGATAAGAATCAGACTGGGTTAAGTCAGGATGTCTTATGCTTCCCAGAAGATGTGGGTGGTGGGGGGAGTCAGCTACATGAGGTTACTAGACAAGCAGAATAAACAAGACTTAAGTCCTTGCCGTCCCCATTAAGAGTTTCTAGAGATGAGGTCATCCTGCCTTCCTCCTGGTGCAGAGAGGGAGACACCCCCTACAGATGGAGACTTCCTTCACAAATGCAAATATCTCTCATCAAAGGACAAGCAAATTGACTCCTCAGATTCCACTCCTTCTTCCCATCTGCAGTTTTTAAAAGTAACCAGGCTAAAATAATCCTCATCAATTCCAGTGGCACTTGAGTGGACAACCTGGCTGGTGGCCCCACTCATCTGCAGCGCTAGGACAGTGGCCCATCAGGCTGGGGAACTTGGTGCAAACTTCTGCCTAATTTGATAGCCAAACAAGAGCCTTGCCAGCCTTGGGGCCTTTATGAGGGTCCGCCTGAACTAGAAAGCTAACTCTTAGTCCTGCCTACTGCTGAATATAGCCTTCAGCTCAGGCAACCAGGGAACCTAACCACAGCACATGGGAAGATGTGTAACCTATCCTACAGTCCTGATTACAGTGTCACTTGAACCGAGAGCACAGCCTGTGGCTTTCCCATCTGCAGAGCAAACCCTTTGTCCCCATCCAGCCAGGGAATTCAGTGCAGTCTTGCCTGATTTAAATCCTCAAACAAGGAGCTATGCTGCAGGCCTTTGGGGATGCTAATTCAGAGCCCTGCCTCCTGCTGAGTATAGCACTCAGTCCCAATTATCTAGGAAGCCTGCCCAGAGAACAAATAAATGTGGAGCCCATCTCACAGCCACACTTGGGCAGGGAACAAAGCCAGAAGTCCTATCCAACTCCTTTCAGCGAGCAGCACCCCACCTCCAACCTCAGAGCTCAGGCAGTGGCCTTGCCCCAAAATAGACCCTGATAGCAAGCCCTCCCTGCCCAAGGACATTACCAGGTGAAATGTAAGATCCTGAAGCTGAGTGGACTGGTGAATAACATTCTCTGCCAGCAAGAATAATCTACCCAGAAAAGATGACAATCAGAATTGAAGGTGAGATAAAGAATTTTCTGGACAAGCAAAATCTAAAGGAATTCATCGCCACTACTGGCATTACAAGAAATGTTAAATGGACTTCTTTAAGCTCAAACAAAGGAGCAATAATTTGTAATAGGAAAACATATGAAAGTATACATCTCACTAATAAAGGTAAATATGAGTAAAACATAATAGTCTAATGATGTAATGGTGATGGGTTAATTACTTATAAGGCTAGTATGAAGGTTAAAAGACAAGGATAGTAAAAATAACAGTAACTACTTGTTACTTATATAGGAATCCCCATAAGACTATAAGCAGATTTAATAATTTAATAAATGTAATAATTTGTTGAGATACATAAGATAAAAAGATATAAAATGTGACATGAAAAACATGAAATATTGAGGAAGACTAAAAATGTAGAGCTTTAGAATGCAAACTTCAGTTGTTGTCAACTTAAAATAGACCTTTTAAAATATAAGTTGTTGTATGTAAACCTCATGGTAACCACAAAGCAAAAATGTATAGTAGACACAGAAGATAAAGAGACAGGAATCTAAGCATACCACTACAGGAAATCATCAAGTCACAAAGGAAGAGAGCAAGAGAAGAAAGGAACAGAGGAATTACAAAATCCAGAAAGCAATTAACAAAAGGGCAATAAGTACATACCTATTGATAATTACTTTAAAGATAAATGGACTAAATTCTCCAATCAAACCATGTAAGGTGTCTGAATGGATAGAAAAAACAGAAGACCCATCTATAGGTTGCCCACAAGAGACTTACTTCAGATGTAAGGATACATACAGCCTGAAAGTAAAGAGATGGAAAAAGATATTCCATATGAATGGAAACCAAAAGAAAGTGAGAGTAGCTATACTTATATCAGACAAAATAGACTTGAAGACAAAAACTATCATAAGAGACAAAAAAGGTCATTACATAAAGGGGTCAATACTCCACAAAGATACAACATTTGCAAATATTTATGCACTCAAAATTTGAGCACCTAAATGTGTAAAGCAAATATTAACAGATCTAAAGGAAGAAACAGCAATATGATAACACTAGGGGACTTTAATCCACACTTTCAGCAATGGATAGATGAGTCAGACAGAAAAGCAATAAGGAAACATTGACCTTAAATTATGCATTAGACCAGATGGACTTAACGGATACATTACAGAACATTCCTTCCAAAAGCAACAGAATACACATTCTTTTCAAGTACACATGGAACATCCTCTGGGATAGATCATATGTTAGGCCACAAAAAAGGTCTTAATAAACTTAAGAAAACTGAAATCATATCAAGCATCTCTTCTGACCACAGCAATATGAAACCAAAAATCAATTACTAGAAGAAAAGTGGACAATTCACAAATATGTGGAGATTAAACATCATGCTACTAAACAACGAATGAGTCAAAGAAGAAATCAAAATGGCAATCAAAAAATATCTTGAGGTGGCTGGCCCCATGGCCTAGTGGTTAACTTTGGCATGAGGGAAGTTCATAGCTATTAATTCCTACATCAAGAAACAAGAATGACCTAAAATAACCTACATTTACACCTCAAGGAACCAGAAAAAGAAGAACAAAGGCAGCCCAAAGTTAATAGAATGAAGGATGTAACAAAGATCAGAAAGAATAAGTAAAAGGGAGACTAAAAAGACAACAGAAAAATTAATGAAACTAACAGCTGGTTTTTTGAAGAGATAAACGAAACTGATAAACCTTTAGCTAGACTCACTAAGCTAGAGAGAAAGAAGACTCAAATAAATAAAAACAGAAATGAAAGAGAGACATTACAACTGATACCACAGAAATACAAAGGATCACGAGAGGCTACTATGAACATTTACATGTCAACAAATTGGACAACCTAGAAGAAATGGATAGATTCTTAGAAACATATAACCTATCAAGACTGAATAATGAAGAAATAGAAAACCTGAACTGACTGATTACTAGTAAGGGAATTAATTCAGTAATCAAAAACCTCCAAACAAACAAAAGTCCAGGATCAGATGGCTGCACTGGTGCATTCTACCAAACATTTAAAAGAATTAATACCAATTCTTTTCAAACTCTTCCAAAAAAATAGAAGAGGAGGAAATGCTTCTAAACTCACTTTACAAGGCCAATATTACCTTGATACCAAAACCAAACAAGGATGCCACAGGGAAAGAAAACTACAGGCCAATATCCCTGATGAACATAGATGCAAAAATTCTCAAAAAAAAAAATCAGCAAAGCAAGTTCAACAATACATTAAAATGATCACACACTTGATCAGGTGAGATTTAGCCCAGGGATGCAGGGATGGTTCAACATCTGTAAATCAATCAATGTG
Organism: Equus przewalskii; assembly: GCF_037783145.1. NCBI lineage: Eukaryota > Metazoa > Chordata > Mammalia > Perissodactyla > Equidae > Equus > Equus przewalskii. The sequence continues at coordinate 23,430,573 of NC_091850.1, forward strand.
ATAACAGCACATTAACAAAATGAAGGATAAAAATCATGTGATCATCTCAATTGATGCAGAAAAGTATTTGACAAAATTCAATATCCATTTATGATAAAAACTCTCAATGAAGGGGGTATGGAGGGAACGTATCTCTATATAATAAAGGCCATGTAACAAGCCCATAGTGTAATGGCATATTCAATGGTGAAGTGCTGAAAGCTTTCCCTCTAAGATCAGGAATAAAACAAGGATGCACACCCTTGCCACTTTGTTCAACACAGTATTGAAAATATACTAATAATGACACATCTGAAAAAGAAATAAAGAAAACTATTCCATTCACAATAGCAATAAAAACAGTAAAATACCAGGAACTAATTTAACAAAGAGAGTGAAAGATCTATACAACAAAAACTACAAGACACTGCTGAAAGAAGTCAAAGAAGACACAAACGGAAAGACATTGTGTTCATGGCTCAGAAGAATTAATGTTGTTAAAACATCCATACTACCCAATGCCATCTATAGATTCAAAACAATCCCCATCAAAATACCAATGACATTCTACATAGAAATAGAAAAAAGCAGTCTTAAAATTCATATGGAATCACAAAAGACACTGAATAGCCAAAGCAATCCTGGAAAAAAAAAGGACATCGCTGGATATGTCACATTTCCTGATTTTAAACTATGCTATGGCTTTATAGTACTAAAAACACGGTACATTCCCAATTGGGAAAGGATAGTCCCTTCAATAAATGGTGTTGGGGAAACTGGATCAACACATGCAGAATAATGAAATTGAACCTGTATCTTACACTACTCAAGAAAATTAACTCAAAATGGATCAGACTTAAACATAAGTTCTGGTACTTTAAAACTCCTAGAAGAAAATGTAGGGAAGAACTCCTTTATTCTGGTCTTAGTAATGATTTCTTGGATATGACATCAAAAGCACAAACAACAGCAAATATCAATAAATAGGACTACATCAAACTTAAAAGCTTCTGTACAGCAAAAGAAACAATTAATAAAATGAAAAGGCAACCTACAGAATGGGAGACAACTTTTGCAAGCCATATATCAGATAAGGGGTTAATATTCAGATATATAAAGAACTCCTACAACTCCACAATTTAAAAGATCCAATTAAAAATTGGGCCAAACACTAAAGGGACATTTTTCCAGAGAAGATATCCAAAAGGCAAACAGGTATATTAAAAGAATGCCGTACATTACTATTCCACAGGAAAATGCAAATCAAAACCACAACGCAATATCACCTTACACCTGTTAGAATGGCCATCATTAAGAAGAAAAGCGCTAACAAGTGCTGGTGAGGATGTGCAGGAGAGGGAATCCTTGTACATTGTTGGTGGGGATGTAAATTGGTTCAATCACTATGGAAAACAATATGAAGTTTCATCAAAAAATTAAAAATAGATCTACCACATGATCCAGCAATTCCACCTCTGGGTATATACACAAAATGGGATAACAAAGAGATATATTCACTCCCATGTTTGTTGAAGCATTCTTCCTGATAGCCAAGATATGGAAACAACCTGATTGCCCATTAACTGATGAATGAATAAGGAAGATGTGATGTATTTATCATTCCTAAATAACGCAAATATTGAATCATCAGTTGTTGTTCTCCTAATACCAATATAATATTATATGTCTATTTTATCTCAATTAAAGAAAAGAGAGACAAGTTACATAGAAGGGAACTAAGAGTACTGCCAGGTTGTTTCTTTTTGCTTTTCTTTCTCATCCCTTTCCATCTTGCTGTACTTTATATGTGGGATGCCTGCCACATTATGGTTTGACAAGTGGTCCATAGGTCTGCACCCAGGATCCAAACTGGCTAGCCCTGGGCCACAAAAGCAGAACATGCAAACTCAACCGCTGCACCACTGGGCTGGCCCCACTGCCAGGTTTCTTAACAGAACTTTTTCAGTCCAGGAGAGCTGGCATGATATATTCAAAATATTGAAAGAAACAAACCTGTTGACCAAGAATCCTATACATGGCAAAGCTGTCATTCACAAATGAAGGAGAGATAAAGACTTTCTTGAACAGACAAAAGCTGAGGTAGTTCATCACCACTAGGTCTGTCTTACAAGAAATGCTAAAAGGATTTCTTTGAGTGGAAGTAAAAGGATGCTAATTAACATCATAAAAACATAACAAGGGAGGACAGCCTGGTGGCATAATGCACACTCCACATTGGTGGCCCGAGGTTCACAGGTTCAGATCGCAGGCACAGACCTACACACTGCTCATCAAGTCATGCTGTGGCAGTGTCCCACATACAAAATAGAGGAAGACTGGCACAGATGTTAGCTCAGGGACAATCTTCCTCAAGCAAAAAGAGGAATATTGGCAACAGATGTTAGCTCAGGGCGAATCTTCCTCACCAAAAAAAAAAAAAAAAAAAAGCAGAAGATAGTGTAAAACTCACTGCATGGTAAATATATAGTCAAGGTTAGATTCTGCAGTATGGTAATTGTGGTTCATAATTTACTTACAACTCCAGTTTGAGTTAAAACAAATCTATTACAATAACCATAACTACAATAATCTGTTTTGGATACACAATATAAAATATGCAAACTGCAATACCAATAACCTAAAATGTGAGGGAGAGGATAAGTAAAAGTGTAAAGTTTGGAATGCTATCAAAGTTAAGTTATCATTTAAGATAGTATATTACCAGTTCAAAATAAGTTTAGGATATTTTATGTAAACCTCAAGGGAAAAATCTGTGGTAAATAGACAAAAGAACATGATAAAGAAGTCAAAGCATACTGATACCAAAGATATCAAATCACAAAAAAGATAGCAGAATAAGAAGCAAGGAATGATGGATCTACAAAACAGTAAGAGAATAGTTAACAAAATGGCAACAGTAAGTCCTTACCTATCAATAATTACTTTAAATAAAAGTGGATTAAAATCTCCAATCAAAAGACATAGAATGGCTGAATGGATAAAGGTAACATAATCCAAGAACATGCTCCCTACAAGAGACTTGCTTTAGCTTTAAAAGCGCACATAGACTGAGAGTGAAAGAATAAAAAAAGATATTTCAACTAAATGGTAACAAGAACAATAAAAAACCCCACAGGAGTAGCTATACTTATATCAGACAAAATAGACTTTAAAGTAAAATGGTAAAAAGAGACAAAAAAAGGTCATTATGTAATGATAAAGGCATCAATACATCAAGAAGATACAACAATTGGTAATATTTATGACCCAATATCAAAGCAAAAATTAACCGAGCCAAAAGGAGAAATAAACAGCAATACAACAATAGTTGAGGATTTAAAACTCCACCGTAAACTTTGGTTTAAAAGATAATTATCATTTCATAATGATCTGTGATCCTATTTAGTCAAATGTTCAAATCTTTTGACATTTTGACAACTCCCCAAATCAAATTCTAAATGGAGTCCTTTTGACCTCAACCTCACTTTGAGACTTCTCAGAAGGTCCCTGGAAAACCTCAAAGGACTTGTGTCTGACCTTGTAAAGAGATGTTAAACTAATTAGGTTTATTTGGTATGTTAAATTACATAAGAATCATTGTCAAATAAGTGATGATTAACTTTTTAAGGTTATATATCTATGGATGCATGTTATTAATATGTGTTCTAGAAATTGTAAGAAATTCCTAGAAAACTGATATGTTCTGGTATAATGTTGTTAGTCATAACTCCAGTTATTATCAGTTATGTGACTTCTGTTTGGTACTTTCTTATATTTTCTCTCCCTTTGTTGAAATTTTCACATTGTTCATTCATTCTTGGGCTCAGTGAGAATTTTTATGACTGTTATTTTGAATTTTTATCAAGTAAATCACTTGTCTCCATTTCATTAAGGCCTTTTTGAGGTTTTATGATATTCTTTTGTTTGGAAAATTTTCCTCTGTTTTTTCATTTTCCTTGACTCTCTCTGTTGGTTTCTATGCATTAGATAAAACAGCCACCTCTCCTTGTCTTGAAGGAGTGGCTTCGTGTAGGAAATGAACCTCATTGTTCAACCCTGTCATAGCTCTTGTTTATCTCGCAACCCTTTGTGAATGTCTAAGCAGCCTGTTTTAATTTTAGTGGGTCCCAGTAGTTGAGGGTGTTAAGACCTCCTTTACTATCAATGTCCCAAAGAGGAGGACCTCTCCCCTTTCGGGATGAGTTAGGATGACTGGAGGCCAGACCCTCAGGCAGCAGCTTTGATGCTGGGAGCCGTGTTACTGATGCCTATACAGCCGTCTGATGGGGTCCGGGCTGAGAAGGGCCGAGGGGCGCAAGGACGCCCCTCAGTGAAGAATGGCCGGCCGACACCCCTGATATTTTCTGAAATGTATGCATGCTTTCTATCAAGGTTATGACTATACTTGTTTCTGCTTTTTATTCTTGAAGATATATAGTTTAACTTAGCTTTTCAGCCTGATACCTTACTAACAAAATGATATTTTCTCCGGGCAGTATGCTCAAGGGACAATTAGCCCTACCTCCTGAAAGACAAAGGAAAGCTTTCACCCCCTAAGGGGCACTGGAATGTAAAGAATTTTAACTACCCACTGAGAATGCACGTAGCCCTGGGGATAAGATACCCAGGAGTTACCTTTTGTTCCCATTAACCATCTACACTAATGATATGGATGATTGAGGGAGGCAGGGGTGGCTCCCCCAGGACGTAAACAGACGTAATGCTGTCTTGTCCGGAGGTCTGGACCTTCTCTCTCTCTTTTTTTTTTTTTTTAACATTTTATTTTTTCCCTTTTTCTCCCCAAAGCCCCCTGGTACATAGTTGTATATTCTTTGTTGTGGGTCCTTCTAGTTGTGGCATGTGGGACGCTGCCTCAGCGTGGTCTGATGAGTAGTGTCATGTCCGTGCCCAGGATTCGAACCAACGAAACACTGGGCCGCCTGCAGCGGAGCGCGTGAACTTAACCACTCGGCCACGGGGCCAGTCCCTGGACATTCTCTCTTTGATTTAACTTTACCATGAATTACAACAGATGTCAAGGTACCTATCTCTTTTAGCTTAGAGACAATAAGTAATAGTTAATTGTGGAGAAGACGATCATTAACCTTATGCTCTATACAATGGAATGCTAATAAATATTCTTGTGCTCACTTTGTACCTCCTTATCTCTCTGAGAATATTTGTAGAGCTATTTCTGTACTAATCCTGAAAAATATAAAAATGACACTTGTGCACAGTAAAGACAGATTTGATTGCACCGACTCAAGTCTCACGTCTCTTCCTTCACTGTGCCGACTCCGTCCCTTCCTCAGGAACCTGGACTCAGCCGGAGCAGGACTCCGGCACTTTGAAAGTATGGAAATAAACCTTTTCAGGGGAATCCTAGGAGATGGGCATTTGGGTCTGCTCCTTCTATGCTGAGCCCTAGAGTTATAGCTCATTATGAACTGTTTACTTCTTTGCTACTGTTCCATTGAAGTCATAAACATAAGTAACACTGGTCACTAAAGTCAGATGATCAAGTGGCATCCTTCGAGCAGCAGCCACAAAAACTAGGGTGCCAGAAAAGCTTCCCTCTGAGAGATACTGGTGCTCTGGTGCACAGCAAAGAGAGAGTGCAAAGGTAGTGCAAACTGGAGCCAGGCAGAGGGAGACTGCAAATATGGCACCTGCTAGCATCTGTCTTTGGAGAATATTTCAGTAGATCCCTAGCTGTGTATTAGATTAGATGCTTGCCCCTAAGGCTGATGCTTTAGGGTAAGCAATTAAGTCTCTTTCACTGAAAGTTTGGGCGCTTCTTTTGGCTGCTTCTTCACTGGGCCATGGGGTGGGTGAGTTCACACACTTGAGAACTTTAAGAACTGCTTCTCAGTTCACTTCGCCTTGTGCATCTTGTGGATGCAAGCCCCATTTCCTTTCGAAACTAGATATTTGGGGGCTTGTCACTCAGGTGCAGGTCTTTAATGTTGGGCTGCCAGATGTAGAGTTCAAACCCCTCAATCTTCAAAGAGTAGCTCAGGTTTGTGAGTTCCCTCCCCATTATGGGTCGTTATACCAGTTGTGGGGTTTATGGTGAGATTGTGTCTCAGCCTCTCCTATCCCCTTCAATATGGGTTTCTTCTCATTCACATGATGTGTAAGAGTTGCTCAGCTAGTTCTGAGGATTTTTTTCAGAGCAAATTGTTCCATATATAGCTGTACATTCAGTGTGTCCATGGGAAGAGGTGAGTTCAGAATCTTTCTATGTCACTACCTTGAACTGAAACTCCTCACACTTTTGTCTTTTTTCTTGCTGCTTTTTTTTTTTTAGATTTTTAAATTTTTTTCCCTTTTTCTCCCCAAAGCCCCCAGGTACATAGTTATGTATTCTTAGTTGTGGGTCCTTCTAGTTGTGGTATGTGGAATGCCACCTCAGTGTGGCTCGATGTGCGGTGCCATGTCAGTGCCCAGGATTCGAACCAATGAAACCCTGGGCCACCTGCAGCAGAGCACATGAACTTAACCACTCAACCACAGGGCTGGCCCCTCTTGCTGCTTTTCTTTTGTTTTGTTTTTGACCTTTGACAATTTAACTATAATGTGTCTCAGTATAGCCCTATTCAGGTTCAACCTATTTGGGATCCTTTGGGCTTCACGGATCTGGATGTTCATTTCTGTCCCTATGTTTGGAGAGTTTTCAGCCATTATTGCTTTATATATACTTTCTGTGTCTTTCTGTTTCTCTTCTCCATCTAGGATTCCTATAATGTGAATATTGGGAATTTTTATATGTCCCATAAGTCCCATATGCTTTCTTCACTCTGTTTCATTTTTTTCCTTCATGCTCCTTACTGGATAATTTCAAATGTCCTGTGTTCTAGATCATTTTTTCTTTTTTCTGCCTGGTCAACTCTGCTGTTGAAGCTCTCTATTGAATTCTTCATTTCAGTCATTGTATTCCTCAGCTCTAGAACTTCTGTTTGGGTTTTTTTCACGATTTCTATTTCTTTGTTGAACAACTCGTTGTGCTCATAAATTGTTTTCCTAATTTCCTTTAATTGTCTGTCTACATGTTCTTGTAGTTCACTAAAGTTCTTTAAGAGGATTACTCTCAATTCTTTGTATGAAGTTCATAGAAATCCATTTCTTTGGGGTCAGTTATTGGAATTTTATTAGTATCCTTTGGTGGTGTCATGTTTACCTGGTTTTTTTGTGATCCTTGTTAGGACATTAGTATCCGTGCATTTGAGTGAGCAGTCACCTTTTCCAGATGTTACGGATTCGCTTTGGCAGAGAATGCTATTCACCAGTCCACTCAGCTTTGGGTTCTTACATTTCACCTAGTAATGTCCTTGGGCAGGGAGGGCTTGCTATCAGGGTCTATTTTGGGGCAAGGCCACTGCCTGAGCTCTGAGGTTTGGAGGTGGGGTGCTGCTGGCTGAAAGGAGTTGGATAGGACTTCTGGCTTGGTTCCCTGCCCAAGTGTGGCTGTGAGATGGGCTCCACATTTATTTGTTCTCTGGGCAGGCTTCCTAGATAGTTGGGACTGAGTGCTATACTCAGCAGGAGGCAGGGCTCTGAATTAGCATCCCCAAAGGCCTGCAGCACAGCTCCTTGTTTGAGGACTTAAATCAGGCAAGACTGCACTGAATTCCCTGGCTGGATGGGGACAAAGGGTTTGCTCTGCAGATGGGAAAGCCACAGGCTGTGCTCTCGGTTCAAGTGGCACTGTAATCAGGACTGTAGGATAGGTTACACATCTTCCCATGTGCTGTGGTTCGGTTCCCTGGTTGCCTGAGCTGAAGGCTATATTCAGCAGTAGGCAGGACTATGAGTTAGCTTTCTAGCCCAGGCGGATCCTCGTACAGGCCCCAAGGCTGGCAAGGCTCTTGTTTGGCTATCAAATTAGGCAGAAGTTTGCACCAAGTTCCCCAGCCTGATGGGCCACTGTCCTAGCCCTGCAGATGGGTAGGGCCACCAGCCAGGTTGTCCGCTCAAGTGCCACTGTAATCATAGGAGCGGGATGGGCTTCACAGATCTTGGGAGCTCTGGTTAGGTTTCCTGGTTGGGTTGGGCTGGAAGCTGTATTCAGCTTAGGCTGGGGCTATAAATTAGTTTCCTTCCCTAATTGGGGCTGCACAAAATGCTCTAAGGCCAGAAAGATTCTTTATTTGGGAATCAAATCAGACAGACCTGCGCCCTAAGCTTCTAGGACATACAGGGCCACTGTTTTGCCTCTGTAGACACAGAGCTGCTGGCCAGGTTCCCTGCTCAAGTGCTGCTGTAATCAGAGCTACAGGGTGGGCTACTGAGATACCCAGTAGCACTGGTTAGGTTTCCTGGTTAGCAAGGTTGGAAGCTTAATCAGCAGTGGACAGGACTATAGATTAGCTTCCCTCCTGAGGTGTGGGGATGCCTGCAGAGCAAGCCCTAAGGCTGGCAAGTCTCTTGTTTGGGGAGCTAATCAGGCAGACCTGTGCAGCCAACTCTCTGGCCAGACAAGGTCACTGGCTTGACCCTCGAGATAGGCAGAGCCACTATCTAGACTTTCTGCTCGCAAGTGCTCCCAGACCAAGAAGTTTCTCAGGTGTTCAGGCAGGCTTCCTGGTCAGACAGGGCTGGTTGCTACAGTCAGCAGTGAGTGGAGATATGAATTAGCTCCCGGCCTGGGCAGGGTGGCAGAACTGGCTCTAAGGCCAACAAGGCTCTTTACTGGGGATCTTGATTCAAGGAGAACCACATCCCACATTTCCCGGATAAATGGGGCCACCTGCTTTGCTCTGCTAATGGGCAGCACTGCCAGCCAGGTGTCTCCACTTGTGTTGCTGGGCTAGGCAGCTTCCCAGGTGTTCTGGGAAGTCTTTCTTGTCAGGTGGGGCCAGGACCTACACTCAACAATGGTCGGGGCTGTCAATTAACACCCCTGCTCAGGCAGTGCAGGAGAACCGGCTCAAAGCCACACTGGCTCTTTGTTTGTGGTCTTGACTGAAGCCAAACCACGCCTCAAGTTCCCTGGCCAAAGAGGACCACTGGCTTTGCTCTGCAGATGATCAGCTCTGCCTGCCAGGCTCTGCACTCAGGAGTTGCTGGGCTGAGCAAATTCGCCCATAGTTCCAGCCAGGTTTTCTGGTCAGGAGGGGCTGAAAGCTACACTGAGCAGTGGTCGATGGGGTTATTACTTAGTTCCTCTGCCTGGGCAGATGGGCAGCCCGGCCTCAAGGGATAGCAAGGTTCTTTGAGGTCCCAAATAAGGAATAAGGCTGATGTGTACCCCTCTGAGTTCCTTGGTCAGACTATGCCACCATCTTGGCTCTACGGATGAAAAAAGCTGCTGGTTGGGACTACTACTTGGGCACTGCGAGTATGAACTCAGTCTGCGGAGATCTGAATGCTCGTTACTGCAAGCCCCTCCCCCTTCTCTGCCACAATCTGATTCCCAGGGGTCAAGCTCCACAGATTCCTCCATGAGGCGAGACTGGAGTGGGACTCCCAGTAAGCAACCCACAATGCTGGGGGAGCTGGATGTCCACCCTGGGCTCCCTTTTCCCACTGGAGGAACCACAGGCTCAGGAGAGCCCTCTTGGTCAGTGCTGCCCTGGCTGAGGGAGGGGAATGCAGTCAACATGTAGCTTCTCCTCTTACCCTTCTAATGCAGTCTGTCTCAGTCTCTGTGGCGCAGTGGAGTGCTTCAGCCTCACTCCTGTGTTCTAGGATTTTCACAATGGTGTTTGTCTATGAGTGTTGGTAGTTGTTCTTCTTTCGAGGTGAGTGAAGTCAGGAAAGACGTATATCATCATCTTCGTGAGCTCCTTAAAGCTTTTGACATTTCTGACAAACTTCAAAATATCAAATTCTAAAAGAAGTCTTTTGACATTAAACTAACTTTGGGATTTCTCAGGGGGGCTCTGAAAGATCTCAAAAGATTTGTTCTTTCTCTTTGTAAAAAAAGAAATGTTAAGTTAGGCTTGTTTAATAGGTTTAATTGCATGGGAAACATGTCAAAAAGTGATGTTCAACCTTCTTAGGTTATATTTGTATGAGTATGTGTTATTAATATGTGTTCTGGAAATCATAAAAACTGTCTAAAAATGTATTAATGTCCTTACTGTCCATACAATGAGTTATAATTCTACTTATTATTTTTATGTGTTACATGTGACAGAAATAATCAGATTTGTCAATTGCATTATAGTGAACTCTCACCAGACCTTTAACCTTGGCCATTTTGAGTGTTTAGTCATTTACAGAGAGTCATTGTTTTACTCTGATGCTTTCCTGAAAGCAACTGTGATACAAAATTGTAAGAGATTAATGAAAAAGACCCTGACAAGTACTCTGGAATACAGATTTCTAATAACTTTAAGATCATAACCCTGAACTGAGTAAGAATTTCTAAAACTCTAATGGAGAGGATGATTGATTCATAAAACTGCTAACCCAAGATCAAACAAAAATTAATTATATGGGGTAGAATGAACTGGTGAAGATGATTATAATTTTTATGACTTCGTTTGAAACATTGCTGTTTCTTTATTGTTTTGTTTTCCAGATTTAAAGAACCCTCTGTCTCCTTCTCTCTCCTTCTCTCTCTCTTTTTACATTATCTATAACTTGCAGCCATTAGGTAAGATACGCCTTTATAAACAAAGGTTAAAACATTTATCCTCTTCTCTCTAATTGACCTTTGCAGAATTCAAAAACGCTTATTAATATTCTTATTTTTCATGATAATATAGGTGTTTGCATAAGTTGAAAAATAATCTGTTCTCCTTGTAACAGAACACAATCAAGCAAGTCCTTAGCATAGCTTCTTAGCCTAAAGAGACTTTTTCTTTTTTTTTTAGGAAGATTAGCCCTGAGCATACATCTGCTGCCAATCCTCCTCTTTTTGCTGAGGAAGTCTGGCCCTGAGGTGACATCTGTGCCCATCTTCCTCTACTTTATATGTGGGATGCCTGCCACAGCATGGCTTGACAAGCTGTGCCATGTCCCCACTGGGGATCCAAACCAGGCCCCGGTGAACCAAGGGCCGCCAAAGTGGAACGTGCGCACTTAACTGCTGCGCCACTGGGCTGACCCCTAAAAAGACTTTTAAAGATCTAATCTAAGATTCTTTATTACCAGATGGTTTTAAAGAACAAACGTTGACTTTATGGAACCTATAAAGCTCCATGGAGATTACCAAAGGTTTGATGGGAATATCATATTTGAGAATATGCATAAAAGACTATTATTACTACATTTATGTAAATCATCTGCCAAGTTTATTGAGACTAGACTCATTTTACAAACAAGGTAGTCTTACTGTGATTATCTTTGGTAAAAATGGATGATATTAGAGAAAAATTTGTTTCAATAGAAAACTATAATGTCCCCATGATGAGATTCTAGACCTGTTCATTGTCTGAGATTTTGTTATATACTTACAAACTGGACTAGACGCTGGATTCTTCTAGTTTCCTCCAGTGTTTGGCTGCAACTCTTCAGACTAGCATTTCCAATTTTCTTCTACTCTTCTGACTTGCAATCACTGAAAACTGAAAGCGACCCTTTTCCCAAAGTCCTAAAACTGAAGGTAGATGACTTAATATAACCATTAGAGAACTCGCCATAACACACCATGGATGGACACTCTTCATGCCTGTTGCTGTGTGGGTCACTCAGAGAGTTCACCAGAACACTCGTTGCCATCATCAAGGACAGTTAAACTGCAACCCAGGAGAACCCATCGGATTGAAAGTGTCATCCTCATTCCACCATGTAAAGATGCTTCAAAATTAAATCAAGAAATTTTCTCAACTGGCTGCATTCTGGACTCAAAAACTAAGTTTGTAATTTGCTGCCACTATTAACCTTTGTTTTTCTGTTTCCACAGATTGCTTTTATTAGATGCCAGATTTCTCACACCATTTAAAGTCTTAACTCACATGGAAGCTACCTGTGATACTGCTCCTGAAATGATATCCTCATGTTATATCCTGTCCTATGTAAACATGAGTATATGTTATTGCTAATATAGCACACTGTGCCTATGTAAATAACTCAAAAAAAATGAAACCCAGTTACACATTATCAAAAAAAATGCAGATTGGCTTAGAAAGGTAAAACCTGAATCTGATTATAACTTATTTGATTTTTTTAGTTGGTAACACCTTGGCTCCTGGGAATCTCTGTTCTGGGGAACTTTTAATCTTTGGCTATTATTCTCCCTAGACTCATCATATTAACCTCCCTAGTGCATTGTACCCTCTTAAGAGTTTTAAATGCCATTTGGCAGCCACTCACACATAAAATGGTGCACATCAGGATCAGACAACTCGAAGAACTCAGAGAAGGTTATAAAATTGTTGGTTACAGTCCTATATGACCATCTCTCCCATTGACCCAACTGTTACTAACAGTGACTGACTACGATACTCTCCTATCCAATGATTATATCAATAGTGGTGCCCGAGAGCATCAGTACACTAGTAGGTCACACTCTCAGCTGCTGAAAGAATGACCAAAAAGGGAGGACTGTTAAAAAAAAAAAAAATGGAGATCTGGCTTGAAACTCCCCTAAGCAGACAAAACCATTTAAGCCACATTAGCAAATCTCAGTCTAGCCTATTTCATGGACATAAGCAAGACTGAACTTAGGTTATTTCTTTAAAAGCCTCAGATAATCATAAATGAAAAAATGTATCATCTTCCCCAAATAATATAAGTTAATCCCTTGTACTCAATCCCCTGCCATCTGAAAACCCCCGTTGGAATCCACAATCAGTGTAAAGGTTAAACAACCTCCTCATTTTTACTTTATAAGCCATCCTGCAATGTTAGGCCACTGAGCTTCAGACCACTTTCAGGTCCATGATCTCCAAAGTTCTAGGGGAACATATCAGGTTATCCCAGGATCTCTACTAGGATGCCTCACCCTGGTGGCCATTCTGAGGTAAGTCTGCCCATTTCTGCCGAACAGGCAGCATCTTTGTGGTTCAGGTAATGTTCATGTTTTTGTCTGTGTTCAGATATGATTACACAGTGGACTTGTTTTTGTCTTGATCCATCCATGGCACTGAGTGGCCTTGTCTGATATTGGCGTTCTACGAAATTCTTTTTATTAAACAGGAGAACATCAGTGCCTACCTGTGAGTCCCAGACCAGCTCCTGCCAACACTAAGGCATAGCAGACAGTACCACTCAGCGCTTTGATTTCGGGACTGTTTTTCCCTTTCTCGGGCAGAAAGCCATATGTTTCATAAGGTAAGCCTAAATACAAATGTGAGGAAGAATTCTTTTGATCTAAAGTAGCAAAAGTAACACCCTCTGGTCCGACTGTGGGATAAAGTAATGCCTTTTCAGTGTACCTTGGACAAATGAGGACTTTAACACTGAAGAAAGGGCTCCAGCATAATGAGTGTGGGTTAGTGTGGAGACCTTAGAAACTAGACAGTGATTTACGGAGAAGTAAGAAAAATGTCAAAAAGGAAACAGTTCAAAACTTCAGGTACCTCAGGGCCAAAATGCATTAAAAATTTTGTTCCAGGGGAATCACTAAAAAGAACAAATATCAACGAAATGTAATTAATACATAGTGAATATGTACACTGTGTTCTAATAGTGTTCTGAGGTGTTTTGATAGTATAACTCTGAGGAAAAAAATGGATACCCATGGGTGGTATCATATTTACTGTCCAATTTACTGATAAGGATGATAGCACAAGACTTAAATTTACTTCTGTGGTACTCTATAAAAGAGAGTGAAGGAGCTGTGTTTTGAGCCAAAGCATGAATATGCTGGTTTCTTAGGTCCTGACCCCTACACTATACACGACTAGTCCCCTGGCTTTACAATCTTCAGGCAACCATTGCCTTCCTATCTTGCTCCACCCACTTCCCAATAAGCCCACTTGGTTCTGCCAACCCAGCTATCAGCACAGGTATATCTAGACATGGGACCAAGGCACCTTTTCTCAGGCACTTGTCATAGGTCAAGCAGGAAGCTGGAAAGATAGCAGCTTTGGTCACAACAGCCCTACCAAAGGTAAGCTTGGATGGAAGCATCAAGAAATGTGGGTGGATACATCAGAGCAAAATTAAGTAGCCAGGTGTGCTTCTGAGATATGCAATAGCTCAGGAGGGAAGATTATCCAAGAATATCAAGCGGGAGGTTAAGAACTTTTTGCGTAGAGAGATCTACCACCACCCAATCTGCGCAGATGTCAAGACTGACTATTTTTGAGGCCTAAGGTGTGGCAGCAACTTTTGTTAGTGACCATGCTCACCCCCAAACCAGCCCTTCCTTAGAGAACATTCAAACACCATTCTTCTAAACCCCAGGAAGCACTTCTCAAAGCCTGGGGAAGAGTTAGGCTAGGTCCTCAGCTGCTAGGGGTCCCTTGCTTCCTCCTTACACTATCTACACTGTCACCCACAGCTGCCGTGGTGGTGCTCACAACCAAAGCAAAAAATTAAAATGCCCCCAGGACTTGGATGCTTCTCTGTAATTTCAAAAGACAATCAATGTTCTGCAAAAAGACATGAAGACAAAGCTTTTTTGTTCTTCCTTTTTTAAGGAAATGGATAGATGTTATTGTAAATAATCTTCTCGAGGCGGAAGCTCCAATAGAAGGTGTAAGCAGAAATCTCCAGGCTCCTAGACCCCTAAGTCCCCGGACATTGCTGCGGAGTGAGGGAAGCCCGCGCAGCATTCCTCTCGGGTGGGAGCAGAAAGCCAGCTGCAGCGTCCTGGGACTGCGAAGGGCGTGGCTGCCGCCAAAAGTGCCACCGCCAGGGTCTCCCTGGGCCTGGGTCTGGGCCTGTAGTTTTTGCGCGGCCCCTGGGCCAAGGGAGGCACCGTAGGCGGGCATATGTCCTGCAGCTCCGAGACCCACGAACAGCCGCTATGGCGCCCCTAGCAGCGCTGGGACCCAGAAACATCGGACTTCGAGGAATGAACGGTTCTGCTCCAGAGAAAAGGCCGACTTGGTGCAAAGAGGCGCTGTGACAGAAAAACGGCGATCGCGCGCTCCTCGCCAAAGTGCTAACAGAACACCGGCTGGGCGCAAACGACGGTGCTACATCCGTGAAATGGCCGGACGCAGAAACAAGCGGTGCTAGGACCGAGAAAGCGACAGCGCGAAGGAGGACCTGCTGTCGGGTCCAGGGAAGGAGATCGTCCTGCTCCTCCCAGGAGCGCTGCTGCGAGGGAGGAAGCGCCCGCTCAGCGCTGCCGGGGAAAGTGGGGGTGAGGAGGGCGCGGGCGCGGGGCGCGGGGAGCGGGGCCGCCCGCCAGGACCGCACACCCGTCCCTGGGGGACTGAGACCCAGCCGCGCTCCTCCGCTGGTGAGCAAGGTAGGTCAGAGAGGAGGAGGCTGAGACGGCGCACTCACGGTACTCAAAAGATGAAATAAGAAAAGTTAGAATAAAAAGTATTCATCGCGGGGGCCGGCCCGGTGGCGCAGCGGTTAAGTTCGCACGTTCCGCTGTTCGGCGGCCCGGGGTTCGCTGGTTCGGATCCCGGGTGCGGACATGGCACTGCTTGGCAGCCATGCTGTGGTAGGCGTCCCACGTATAAACTAGAGGAAGATGGGCACGGATGTTAGCTCAGAGCCAGGCTTCCTCAGCAAAAGAGGAGGACTGGCAGTAGTTAGCTGAGGGCTAATCTTCCTCCAAAAAAAAAAAAAAGTATTCATCGCTTTCCCGGTATATAACGACTTCTCCGGGGTTAGCAAACACCAAGAGACGTAAGTCGTGATTTCTCAGAACTTGCTAGAAAGAAGAAATGTTTTCCCCAGCACATGCTGCCTTCTAGGAAGTGAAGAAGAAAAAAAAGCGAAGTCGTAATTTTCTAGACATTGCTAGGAGAAAGAAATCGTTTCATCGTTATACCAAGCCTTCCCTGGGGTTAGCAAACACAAAAAACCTAAGTCGTGATTTCTCACGACTTCCGAGGAAGAAGAAATGTTTTCCCCAGCATACACTGCCTTCTAGGACGTGAAGAAACGCCAAACAACAACAACAAAACAACAAGCGAAGTCGTAATTTTCCAGACATTGCTAGGAGAAAGAAATCGTTTCATCATTACACAACGCCTTCCCTCGGGTTAGCAAACACAAAAAAAACCTAAGTCGTGATTTCTCACGACTTGCTAGGCGGAAGACACCATTTCATCATTATACCACGACTTCCGCTGGGTTGGCAAACAAAGTTAAGTCGTATTTCTCAGAACCTCCTAGGAGCAAGGGCCGTTTTCCCCAGTATGCACCGACTTCTAGGAAGGGAAAAAACACGAGCAAAGCTAAGTCGTAATTTCCAGACATTGTTGACAGGACAAGGTCATTTTCACCAGTATGCACCGACTTCCCTGGGGTTAGCAAACACATACGTAAGTCATATTTTTCAAGAATTTGCTAGAAGGAAGAAATCGTATTTTGCCATTGCACACGGAGTTCTACGGGGATCACAGTCACAAACAAAATTAGTCGTAATTTTCCAGAAATTGCTAGAAGAAAGAGATCTTTTCCCCGAGTATACGCCGACTTCTAGGAAGTGAAGAAACACACACACACACCACACACCACACAAAAAAACCTAAGTCGTAGTTTTCTAGACATTGCTAGGACGAAAATACCATTTTCATCAATATACGACGACTTCCCTGCGATTGGCGCAAACAAACCTAAGTCGTGATTTCCCAGAAAAACCTCCCCTCAGAGCTATTGGCCAAAGTGCTAACCGGAATGCCGGGAGCTGCGACCGGTAAAACGCCGGCACAGGCAGTCCTAGGACAGAGAAAGCGACGGCCCCGCGCGACCCTGAAACTTTGCGCTCGGCGCAATTACTGGCACCGCAATCCGAAAACTATCCGGTGGGCGCTGCTAGTGAGAGTCCTGCTGAGAAACGGGCGGCTGGTCGCAAGGAGCGGCGCTGCCACCGAGGAACACCTGGCTTGGCCCAAGGAGACGAGCTGCCAGCCAGACCCGCGGTTTTGTCGAATCCAGCGGGGCTGGGACCGGAACATCCTGCAGAACGAAAAGAGGAGCGCTGCCAGCGAAATACACCCAGCTCTGCGCAACCGGTGCTACCGCGACCCACAAGGCGCCAGCCAGGCTCTGCCGGAAACCGCGGCCTACAAACCTCGGCCGGTGCACCTAGTGGCGCCAAGGTTGACAAACGCCCACACGGAGCGCCTACTGGTGCTGGGACCAGCAAGGGCCAGCACGCAGCACAGAGCAGTGCAGCGTCCCGGAAACATCCGGCTCTGCGAAGGGAGCGGTGCCGCCCCCAAGGCACCGACTGGGGCTGGGCGCTGCGGGCGAAAGTACTAACGAGAAACCGCCGCCTCGGTTCACCCTTCGGAGCCGCGCGCGCGATCCGCTGCTCGGAGGAAAGAGCAGTGCTGGGGCGCAGCAAATGGCTGTCGTGGATCAAAGACAAGCATCCGTCTTCGCGGGATCAGCTGTGCTGCCAGCGAGTAACCACCAGCTCCGACAATGAGCGGCAGCGCCAGTGGGAAACCGTCGGTATCTGAAATGAGCGGTGCTGCCGCAAATAAACTGGCAGCTTAGTGCTACTCGTCAAAGCGCTGCAGGTACCATTGCTCTCACTCTCCGTCCGCAAATCAATCCATGGGGCATAAGAAAACCTTCATTTCGGTTTCCTTGGTGAAGTCTCAAGGTCTTTCGCCAACAAATTTCCCTCAACGGAAAGGATTCACCACTCCATCCTCAGGCTACCCGCTTCCCCTTGTCCCTATCTAATTTTGCCCACTTAGGTATTAGTTTGGCTCCAAGAGACCAAAGGCTTAGCTGAAGCTGTTAATGTGCATATAAGATGAGGTTTTTTTGTCTTGTCTTGTTCTATGTCTTTTTTTTTATTGAGTTAATGATAGGTTACAATCTTGTGAAATTTCAGTTGTACATTAATGATTGTCATTTGTGTTGTAGGTGCTCCACTTCACCCTTTGTGCCCACCCCCCACCCCCCCTTTCCCCTGGTATCCATTAAACTGTTCTTAGTCCACATTTTTAAATTCCTCATGTGAGTGGAGTCATACACAGATTATCCTTCTCTAGCTGGCTTATTTCACTTAACATAATTCCCTCAAGGTCCATCCATGTTATTGCAAATGGAATGATTTTGTTCTGTTTTGCAGCTGAGTAGTATTCCATTGTATATATGTACCACATCTTCTTTATCCATTCGTCTGTTGCTGGACACTTAGGTTGCTTCCGTGTCTTGGCTATTGTAAATAATGCTGCAATGAACATAGGGGTACATAGGACTTTTGGGATTGCTGACTTCAAGCTCTTTGGATAAATACCCAGTAGTGGGAGGGCTGGATCATATGGTAGTTCTATTTTTAATTTTTTGAGGAATCTCCATACTGTTTTCCATAGTGGCTGCACCAGTTTGCATTCCCACCAGCAGTGTATGAGGGTTCCTTTTTCTCCACCACCTCTCCAACATTTGTTACTATTAGTTTTAGATATTTTTGTCATTCTAATGGGCGTAAGGTGATATCTTAGTGTAGTTTTGATTTGCATTTCCCTGATGATTAGTGATGATGAGCATCTTTTCATGTGTCTATTGGCCATCCGTATATCTTCTTTGGAGAAATGTCTGTTCATGTCCCCTGCCCATTTTGTGAGTGGGTTGTTTGATTTTTTTGTTGTTGAGCTGTGTGAGTTCTTTATATATTATGGAGATTAACCCTTTGTCGGATAAATAACTTGTAAATATTTTTTCCCAATTAGTGGGTTTTTTTTTGTTTCAATCCTGTTTTCCCTCGCCTTGAAGAAGCTCTTTAGTCTGATGAAGTCCCATTTGTTTATTCTTTCTATTGTTTCCCTTCTCTGAGAAGGCATGGTGTCCGAAAAGATCCTTTTAATACTGATGTCAAAGAATGTACTGCCTATGTTTTCTTCTAGAAGCCTTATGGCTTCAGGTCTCACCTTTAGGTCTTTGATCAATTTTGAGTTTATTTTGGTGAATGGTGAAAAAGAATGGTCAATTTTCATTCTTTTACATATGGCTTTCCAGTTTTCCCAGCACCATTTGTTGAAAAGACTTTCTTTTCTCCATTGTATGCCTTCAGCTCCTTTGTCGAAGATAAGCTGTCCATAGATGTGTGGTTTTATTTCTGGGCTTTCAATTCTGTTCCATTGATCTGTGCACCTGTTTTTGTACCAGTACCATGCTGTTTTGATTACTATAGCTTTGTAGTATGTTTTGAAGTCAGGGATTGTGATGCCTCCCGTTTTGTTCTTTCTTCTCAGGATGCTTTAGAAATTCGGGGTCTTTTGTTGCCCCATATGACTTTTAGGATTCTTTGTTCTAATTCTGTAAAGAATGTCATTGGGATTCTGATTGGGATGGCGTTGAATCTGTAGATTGCTTTAGGCAGAACGGACATTTTAACTATGTTTATTCTTCCAATCCATGTACATGGAATGTCTTTCCATCTCCTTATGTCGTGATCCAATTCTCTCAGAAAGGCCTTGTAATTTTCATTATATAGGTCCTTCACTTCCTTAGTTAAATTTACCCCAAGGTATTTTATTCTTTTTGTTGCGATTGTGAATGGTATTGTGTTCTTGAGTTCTTTTTCTGTTAGTTCGTTATTGGAGTATAGAAATGCTACTGATTTATGCAAATTGATTTTGTACCCTGCAACTTTGCTGTAGTTGTTGATTACTTCTAACAGTTTTCCAATGGATTCTTTGGGGTTTTCTATATATAAGATCATGTCGTCTACAAACAGTGAGAGTTTCGTTTCTTCCCTCCCTATTTGGATTCCTTTTTCTTGCCTGATTGCTCTGGCCAGGATCTCCAGTACTATGTTGAATAAGAGTGGTGATAGAGGGCATCCTTGTCTCGTTCCTGTTTTCAGGGGCATGGGGTTCAGTTTTTGCCCATTGAGTCTGATGTTGGCTATGGGTTTGTCATATATGGCCTTTATTATGTTGAGGTAGTTTCCTTCTATGCCCATTTTGTTCAGAGTTTTTATCATAAATGGCTGTTGGATCTTGCCAAATGTCTTCTCTGCATCTATTGAGATGATCATGTGGTTTTTATTCCTCAGTTTGGTGATGTGGTGTATCACGTTGATTGATTTGCGGATGTTGAACCATCCCTGTGTCCCTGGTATGAATCCCACCTGATGATGATGTATGATCCTTTTGATGAATTGCTGAATTCTGGTTGCCAAAATTTTGCTGAGGATTTTTGCATCTATGTTCATCAGTGGTATTGGCCTGTAGTTCTCTTTTTTCGTGGTGTTCTTGTCAGGTTTTGGTATCAGCGTGATGTTGGCCTCATAGAATGTGTTAGGAAGTGTTCCATCTTCCCTAACTTTTTGGAATAGCTTGAAAAGGATAGGTATTAAATCCTCTCTGAAAGTTTGGTAGAATTCTCCAGGAAAGCCATCTGGTCCTGGGGTTTTATTCTTTGGGATGTTTGTGATTGCTGTTTCAATCTCTTTCCTTGTGATTGGTCTGTTCAAATTGTCTGCCTCTTCTTGAGTGAGCTTTGGGAGATTGTAGGAGTCCAATAATTTATCCATTTCCTCTAGGTTATCCATTCTGTTGGCATATAGTTTTTCGTAGTATTCTCCTATAATCCGTTTTATTTCTGCAGGGTCTGTTGTTATTTCTCCTCTTTCATTTCTGATTTTGTTTATTTGAGCTTTCTCCCTTTTTTTCTTTGTAAGTCTGGCTAGGGGTTTGTCAATTTTATTTATCTTCTCAAAAAACCAGCTCTTTGTTTCATTGATCCCTTCTACTGCCTTTTTCATTTCAATAGTATTTATTTCTGCTCTGATTTTTATTATTTCTCTCCTTCTGCTGACTTTGGGCTTTATTTGTTCTTTTTTCTCTAGTTCAGTTAGGTGTAGTTTAAGATTGCTTATTTGAGATTTTTATTGTTTGTTAAGATGTGCCTGCATTGCGATGAATTTTCCTCTTAATACATCTTTTGCTGTATCCCATATGAGTTGGTATGGCATGCTATCATTTTCATTTGTTTCCATGTATTTTTTGATTTCTTCTTTAATTTCTTCAATGATCCATTGCTTGTTCAGTAGTGTGTTGTTTAGTCTCCACATCTTTGTGCCTTTCTCAGCTTTTTTCTTGTAATTAATTTCTAGCCTTATAGCATTATGATCGGAGAAGATGCTTGTTATTATTTCAATTTTTTTAAATTTGTAGAGGCTTGCCTTGTTTCCCAACATATGGTCTATCCTTGAGAATGTTCCATGTGCACTTGAGAAGAATGTGTATTCAGCTGTGTTAGAGTGAAGTGATCTATATATGTCTATTAAGTCCAATTGTTTTAGCTTTTCATTCAGCTCCACTATTTCCTTGTTGATTTTCTGTCTGGATGATCTGTCAATTGATGTGAGTGGGGTGTTGAGGTCCCCTACTATTATTATGTTGTTTTTAACATCTTCCTTTAGGTCTGTTAATAGTTGCTTTGTGAATCTTGGTGCTCCTGTGTTGGGTGCATAGATATTTATAAGCGTTATTTCTTCTTGATGAAGTGTCCCTTTGATCATTATATATTGTCCCTCTGTGTCTCTCTTTACCTGTCTTATTTTGAAATCCACTTTGATATAAGAATTTCAACACCTGCCATTTTTTTTCTTGCCATTAGCTTGAAGTATTGTCCTCCACCCCTTCACCCTGAGCCTGTGTTTGTCCTTGGGACTGAGGTGTGTTTCTTGGAGGCAACAAATTGTTGGGTCTTGTTGTTTAATCCATTTTGCCACTCTGTGTCTTTTTATTGGAGAGTTCAATCCGTTTACATTGAGAGTGATTATTGATGCATGTGGACTTAATGCTGTCAATCTGTTGCTCATTATCTTGTTTTCCTGAATTTCTTTTCCTGTGTGCTTTAGCCTACCCATTTAATACTGCAATTTCTTATGCTGGGTTTCTTAGATTTTTCCTTATTTATGATTTGTGACTCTGTTCTGTATTTTATTTTAGTGTCTACCCTGAAGTTTGTATTTAGAATCTCGTGTATAATATAGTCTGTTCTCTGGTGGTCTCTTACTTACTTGGCCAATACTGATTTAGACCCTTTGCTCTTCCCCTCCTAAATAGTTATTTTCATTTCTTATTCCAACTCGTGTTATGAATTTGTAGTTAGAGTGATAAGATCGTCCTTGCTTTGGTAGTTTCCTTACCTTTACCCTAATGCTATAGTTGAATATTTGCTATCCTTTTCTGGTTCTATCCATCGGTCTCCCTAGTCTGTGGATTGTGACCCCTTTCTCCCTTTTTTCTTTTTTCAGGTATGAGAGCTATCTTGAGGATTTCTTGTAGTGGAGGGCTTTTAGTTACAAATTCCCTTAACTTTTGTTTGTCTGGAAAAGATTTAATTTCTCCCTCATATCTGAAGGAAATTCTTGCTGGATAGAGTATTCTTGGCTGAAGATTTTTATCTTTTAATGCTTTGAATATGTCACTACATTCTCTCCTAGCTTGTAAAGTTTCTGTAGAGAAATCCACTGAAAGTCTGATAGGGCTCCTTTATAGTTTATTCTCTTCTTTTTTCTTACTTCCCTGAGTATTCTTTTTTTATCTTTCCTTCTTGCCAATTGTACTACTATGTGCCTTGCAGTAGGTCTTTTTACACTGACAAATCTAGGAGATCTGAAAACTTCCTCTACACACATTTCTCCATCAATCCCTAGATTTGGGAAGTTCTCTTCAATAATTTCGTTAAGCACACTTTCTGCTCCATTTTCCTTTTCCACGTTCTCAGGAATTCCTATGATCCTTAAGTTCTTACTCCTCATTGAATCCACTATCTCTTGGAGATTTTCCTCATTTTTTAAAATTCTTAGTTCTCTTTCTTCCTCTGTCTGGAGCCATTCAGCCTGTCTATCTTCAATTATGTTAATTTGCTCTTCTATGGTGTCTACATGGGCATTCAGGGAATCCGTATTCTGTTTTATCTGGTCCATTGTGTTTTTCATCTCTAGTAATTCTGTTTGATTCTCCTTTATGATTTCAATCTCTTTTGTGAAGTAACTCCAAAACTCATTGGCTTGTTTCTCTATCTTTCTCTCTACCTCATTGAGTTTTTTGATTATAGCTGCTCTGAACTCATTATCACTTAGTTTACCTAATTCCAAGTCCTCAGGACTTAATTCTATGTTTTTATTGTTTTCCTTCTGGTCTGGGGCTTTTATAAATTGCTGGATGGTAGAGGAGCGGTTTTTTCGCATGGTGGTAGAATTTGGTTGCAGTTACAGTCTGTTGCCACTAGATGGGGGTTGAGAGCCGTGTGTTCTGAGCTCTCTGCCTTCAGGCAAAATGGCAGCGCCCAGTGGCTTTGCTGGGAGGGAGGGGCTGCTATTCTTGCACGCCAATCTGGATTCAGATCAGTTCTGTTCTCTGGTCTCACGAGGCCCTGGGTTTATGGGGTTGCCACTCACGGAAGCTTTCCCCCATCAGCGGGTTTCCACTGAACCAGTGGCAGGAATCCTGGATGATCCCCTGGTCGCACGGCCCCTCCCCGGCTCCTTCCCGGACCGATGCAGCAGCAATCGCAGACTCTAGGGGAGGGAGTGACATTCTCTCCTACCCGTTCCAGCACCTCTGAGGCCATCAGCAAGGTCTATGATCTCCGCCTTCTTGGTATTGTAGGTCTCTAACATGTTGGCATTAGATTTATTCTCTGAAATTCAGTTTTTCCAATCCTTTGTTGTATTTTGGAGGGGAGAGAATCCCAGGTCAGCTCACCCCGCCATTTTGCTCTGCCCCTTTTGTTGTATGTCTTGAAAGCTTGGCTTTGTGACCTCTCTGGTCTCCATCATCTGGAGGATGCTCTTACTAGCATGCATCTTGTCAGCCAGTCAAATAGACTGGGGTCCCCAGTCTTTCTTTCTTTGGCTTGAATCAGCTCTCAGGGGAGTTTGTCATAAGGGGCCTCAGTTCACAAGGGACCTTTGTTGGCTCAAACTTCTTTGCTTGTTAGTGCTAGAAAATCCGATTCCAGCAGCATCTGCCCACTGTGACAGATTAGTGGGTTTTTGATTGCAGGTGTCCCACATCCCCGTGGGAGACTGGAGACCTCATTCTCACTACACCAACCTTACCAGCTGTGCAACAAGGCCTTTGCTCTCTTAGACTATTTTCTGGCGTGAACTTTCTGGATCTTGTGAAGGCTCCTTTTGCACTCTCTTTTGGGGACGACTCTTGCATCCATGGTTAAGCTATAAAAGGGTTATTGGTTTGAATCGCTATTAAAATTCTACTTGTCAGTAGCCCTTAAATTAGAAAAACTTCTAAATTAGAAACATTTTTAGAGCCCTCTTATCATAAACAGCTGTTTTATTGGTACCGATGGAAAGACCAAATTAAAAAGAAATACAAAGAAATAACAGCTAGCCTCAAGAACACAATGGAATTTGGGGTCTCGGCTTCCCCTCTTGGTCTTACAGATGCTAATGAGAGCATTAAGGTAATTACTAAAACAGTGGAAACAAGCCAAGGGGAGGGTCAAGGGACTCTTCTCAACAAGGTGGAAATTTTTAAAAGGGTTTTTAGGAAATAAGGTAAATAAAACAAATATTGATTTAAAAAAAATAGTGAAAGGGGGGAAACTAAGAGGAATCAGAAAGGGAAGCGTCATGAGACTCATCCCGGCAGGATAGGAATCTTCAGATGGTTATTTTTTAAAAATGGGGTAAGTAAAATGGACATTAATGGGGTTTGTACAGAGTTCATTGACCTCCAAGGAGACTGGGCCTGGGTCCTACACGCAAGAATGTGTCTGGGCATGGGGCCAAAGATGGCCACTTCAGCCCTGACTCTAAGGCACAAGTTACAAAAAATATGTCCTGCGTCATGTTCCTTGTCTGGGCTGGCCACTCCAACAGGCACCTGACTGGACTTTAGAAATATCCCATCCGTAAGAACAAAAAAGACAGAAGCTCCCCATCCGTGGAAACAAGAAGAAATAACTCAAAGTATCCAAATGTCTGAAAGCCTGAGTCAAAACCTAGAGAAACCTTAAGATAAAAGCGAGTCACAGGCATACAACAAGTGGAAGTCTCACTGAGGAAAGGACACTTTGACTCAAACCCGAACAGTCGGCACTCCCACCCACTGTACAAACTATTGGGACTTCCCTGGCTGATTGTGGTATGGATGTCGTAAGTACCGATTTGTTGTTCCCATTTATCCCTGCTCCTCATTCTGTTTCCCTTTATCAATAAACTTTGATTGCTTAAACAAGCAAGTAGCCTTGGTGGTACCTGTCATTCCTTGCCCTTTTCGGCTGCAGACAACATGGTTAAAACAAAGGTTTTAATACAGCACTAGTTAAGATTGAGTGGGCCAAAGGGACCCCCTACTGGCTCCCACCACCATTAAAGGGCCCCAAACAAGTCCACTCTATTTACCTCAGTCTGGAAAATTTAAAAAGCTGGAAGGCAGAAATCACAATGAGAAACCTGACCAACAATCACTTGGGGCAACTGTAAGGCCAGCTAAGTTAAAAACTGACAAAAGGGCAAAGGTCCCTCGGTTCAAACTCTCACTGGAGACACAAATCCTCTTGCACAGGAATGAGTAAAATGACCAGAAGATGGGACTCCTTGATGCAGGAACCCCACAAACTGTGGTCCCAAAACCCTTTGGTGGAACCCTGACTCAGGCTACAATTAGATTGAAAAAAATGCTAGATGTAAGGGCTGATAGGATTATAAAGGTTGGAATTTTGAGCTAGTATTATATGAAGAGGGTATGTCAGCTTGCCTGAGTGTTTTTGGAAATAAATGTTATATCTGGCTGGGAACACTTCCACTACCCAGTATTATAAGAGCAAGACTTATTGAAGTCCTAATGGAAGCTATGATTAGAGATGTAAGAGTTGATGGAATTAAGATAAAATGTTGTAGAAGAATTGGTGTTACCACACAAAAGCGGGGTTCTCTGCCTGATGCACATAAACAAGGCAATTACTTATGGCATCAGCCTTTGGGGGAGAAATCAGCTTTTATTCTGCAAGGTCAATCTGAAGGGAGACAACAAGGCTGATGACCTGTTCCCTTTATCTCTCCCCCTTCAAACTACAACTAAATGGACATTTGTTGGTCAATGGAGGATACTCACACAGCACAACAGGGTGCCTGAGAGACCCACATAGCTATACATCTGAAGATGGATGGACTACCCCTGGGAAGGTGGTGGAGATAGGTGAGCATTCTCCAGCCCCCAGAAACCCTGTGCACACATGTGACTGTTCTCCTGGCTGGTGTGCCCATAGTACCGCTGCAGCCCCGAGGATGTGACTGCCCCTTAGTGCCACTGTGAGAACAGGAGACGGCAGCCCACTGCTCCCACATGACTGCTTTCCCATCCAGTGGGAGAGCCCACAGTGCCACCACAGTCCCAGGGAGTGTCCCAGGCTCAGACCATGTAGGGAGGCCCTGACCACCAAGCACAATGGCCAGTGTGACGTAGGAAGAGGTGGCAGCAGATCTGAGTGCCCAGGTGAAAAAGTTGCCAACTGCCACAAATGCCATTAGTAATGCTGTGGCCCTGAAGGTGGATGCGGATCTCAGTGGAACTGTGAGAGCACGTAGCAGCAGCCGTGAGCCCCTGGATGATGGCTTTCCCGTCGAGTGGGAGAGCCCACAGTGCCACCATGGTCCCAAGGAGTGGTCCAGGCTCAGATCTTGTTGGGAGCTCCCGCCCACCAAGCACAACTGCTGGTGCAACCTAGGAAGAGGTGGCAGCAGACCTGAATGCCTGGGAAAATGATTTCCTGGCTTCCACAAATGCCCACAGTACTGCTGATGCCCTGAAGGTGGGAGTTGATCTCAGCAGGACTGAGGGAGCAAGTGGCAGCATCCCTGAGCCTCTGCATGATCACCTTCCCATCTGGTGGGAGAACTCTCAGGCCACTGCAGTCCCAAGGAGTGGCCCAGGCTCAGACAGGCACAGCTGCCAGGGATCACAGTGGGCACAGAATGCACAGTGCCTGCTCCCATTTGGTGGCAGAAAGTGGAACCTGCAACCAGATAGTACCACTATGCAAAGGCACAAATCCACTCCATCAAATAGTATGAAGAGGTATATTAATACTCCATACTAGAAAGAAAATGACAAACACCCAGAAATCAATCCTGAAAGAACAGAAATTTATGATCTGACAGAGAATTCAAAATAGCTATCATAAAAAACCTCAACAAGTTACAAGAAAACTCAGAAAGATGGTTCAATGAAATCAGGAATAAAATGAATGAACAGAGGGAATTCTTCACAAAAGGGATTGAAAATATAAAGAAAAACCAAATTAAAATTCAAAGAAATAATAGCTGAGAACTTCCTAAACCTGGGGAAGAGGGTGGAATTATAAGTAAAAGAAGCTAATAGAACTCCTAATTACATCAATGGACAAAGACCTTCTCCAAGGCATATAATATTAAAACTGGCTAAGTCAACGACAAAGAAAAAAGATTAAGGGCAGCAAGGCAGAAGAAAATAATTTACAAAGTAACCCCTATCAGGCTTTCAGCAGATTTCTCAGCAGAAACCTTACAGGCTAGGAGAGAGTGGAACGATATATTCAAATTCTGAAAGACAAAATTCTTCAGCCAAGAATTCTCTATCTAGCAAAATTATCCTTCAGATATGATGGAGAAATAAAAACTGTCCCAGATAAACAAATGCCAAGAGGGTTCTTCACCACAAGACCCACCCCTCCCCCCACACGTAAGAAATGATCAAAAAGGCCCTCATACCGGAAAAGAAAAAAAGAAAGCATTTACAAAGCCTTGAGCAAGGAGATAAATAGGCAGACAAAATCAGAAAATTTCAACTCTGTATTAGAACAGGATAGCAAACAATTATAACATTAAAGAGAAAAGGAAGAAAAACATCAAGAATAAGTATAATTGCTTCATTTTACCCACAAACTCACAACACAAAATGGAATAAGTTGTGACAACAATACTTAGATGGGGAAGAGGTAAGGGATGGAACCTGTCTGGACTAAGGAAATAGATTATGAGAAAATGGACTATCTCACCTATGAGATCTTTTATACAAATGTCACAGTCACCATTAAACAAAAAATTGGAAGAGAGACAAATGATAAATAAAGAGAAAAGTGAGAAAACAATTATAGACAACCACCAAACTGAATTGGCAGTCTGAAACACATGGGACAAGAAACAAGGGAAATACAGAACAACTGGAAACCAAGTGATAAGAGGGCAGCATTAAGCCCTCATATATCAATAATCACTCTAAATGTAAATGGGTTGAATTCTCCAATCTAAAGTAATGGAGTGGCGAGGTGGACTAAAAAACAAGACCCAATATCATGCTGTCTCCAGGAAACACATCTCAGCTCCAAAGACAAACAAAGGCTCAGAATGAAGGGATGAAAGACAATACTCCAAGGTAATGGCAAACAAAAAAAAGCAGATGTTGCCATACTTATATCAGACAAAGTAGACTTTAAGATGAGACAGGTAAATAGAGACAAAGAGGGCAGTATATAATGATCAAAAGGACACTCCACCAAGAAGATATAACACTTATAAATATCTATGCACCCAACCCAGGAGCACCAAAGTACAAAGAGCAACTATTAACAAATCCTAAAATAGGTTATTAACAACAACACAATGATAGTAGGGGATCTTACCCCCCCCCCCCCTTACATCCATGGATAGATCATACAAACAGAAAGTCAACAAGGAAATAGTGGATTTAAACGAAAAACTAGACCAGATGGACTTTATAGATATATAGAGAACACTCCATCCAAAAACAGCAGAATACACATTCTTCTCAAGTGCTCACAGAACATTCTCAAGGATAGACCATATGGTTGGAAACAAGGAAAGCCTTAATAAATTTAAGAAAATTGAAATAATAACAAGCATCTTTTCCTATCACAATGCTATAAAGCTGGAAATTAATTACAAGAAAAAAGTTGAGAAAGGCACAAAGATGTGGAGACTAAACAACACACTACTGAACAAGCAATGGATCATTGAAGAAATTAAAGGAGAAATCAAAAATATCTGGAGACAAATGAAAATGAAAATACACCATACCAACTCATATGGGATGCAGCAAAAGTAGTCCTAAGAAGGAAATTCATAGCAATACAGGCCCACCTTAACAACAATAAAAATCTCAAATAAGCAATCTTAAACTACACCTAACAGAACGAGAAAAAGAAGAATAAATGAAGCCCAAAATCAGCGGGAGGGAAATAATAAAAATTAGAGCAGAAATAAATGCATTTGAAACAAAAAAGACAGTAGAAAGGATCAATGAAACAAAGAGCTGGTTCTTTGAGAAGATAAACAAAATTGACAAACCCTTAGCCAGACTCACTAAGAAAAAAGAGAGAAGCCTTGAATAAATAAAATTAGAAATGAAAGAGGAGTAATGACAATGAATATCACACAAATACAAACGATTATAAGAGAATACTCTGAAAAGCTATATGCCAACAAATTGGACAATCTGGAAGAAATGGATAAGTTCTTAGACTCTTACAATCTCCCAAAGCTGAATCAATAAGAAATAGAGAATCTGAATAGAAAAATCACAAGTAAAGAGATTGGAACAGTAATCAAAAACTTCCCCCAAAATAAAAATCCAGGGACAGATGACTTCTCTGGAGAATTCTACCAAGCATTCAAAGAAGATTTAATACCTATCCTTTCAAACTATTCCAAAAAATTGAAAAAGATGGAACACTTCCTAACACATTCTATGAATCCAACATCACCATGATACCAAAACCAGACAAGGACAACACAAAGAAGGAAAATTACACGCCAATATTGCTGATGAACATAGATGTAAAATTCCTCAACAAAGTATTGGCAAACTGAATGCAGCAATACATTAAAAGGCTCATACACCATGATCAAATGGAATTTATGCCAGGGATGCAGGGAGGTTTCAACACCCACAAATCAGTCAATGTGATAAATCACATTAACAAAATGAGGAATAAAAACTACAAGATCATCTCAATAGACAAAGAGAATGCATTTGACAAGGTCCAACAGCCACTTACGATAAAAACTCTCAATAAAATGGGTATAGAATGAAAGTGCCTCAACATAATAAAGGGCGTATATGACACACCCACAGGCAACATCATACTCAGTGGGGAAAAACTGACAGCCATTGCTCAGAGAACAGGAGCAAGACAAGGGTGCCCACTCTCGCCACTCTTATTCATCATTTTACTGGAGGTTTTAGTCAGAGCAATTAGGCAAGAAAAAGAAATAAAAGGTCTCCAAGTTGGCAATGAAGAAGAGAAACTCTTGCTCTTTGCAGACGATCTGATTTTATATATAGAAAATCCTAAAGAATCCATTGGAAAACTACCACAAATAACAACCACAGTAAAGTTGCAGGGCACAAAATCAACTTACATAAATCAGTTGCATTTCTATACTCTGATAACGAACTTACAGAAAGAGAATTCAAGAGTACAATCCCATTTACAATCACAACAAAAAGCATAAAATATATAGGAATAAACTTAACCAAGGAGGTGAAAGATCTATACAATGAAAACTGTAAGACATTACTGAAAGAAATCAATGATGACATAAAGAAATGGAAAGATATTCCATGCACATGGATTGGAAGAATGAACATAGTTAAAATGTCCATACTACCTAAAGCAATCTACAGATTCAATGCAATCCCAATCAGAATCCCAATGACATTCTTCACGAAATAGAACAAGGAATCCTAAAATTCACATGGGGTAACAAAAGACCTCGAATACCTAAAGCAATCCTGAGAAAAAAGAACAAAGCTGGAGGCATCACAATCCCTGACTTCAAAATGTACTACAAAGCTAGTAGTAATGAAAACAGCATGGTACTGGTACAGAAACAGACACACAGATCAATGGAGCAAAACTGAAAGCCCAGAAATAAAACTGCACATCTACACACAGCTAATCTTCCAAAAAAGAACTAAGAACATACAATGGAGAAGGAAAGTCTCTTCGATAAATGGTGTTGGAAAAACTGGACAGCCACATGCAAAGGAATGAAAGTAGACCATTGTCTTTCACCATACACAAAAATTAACTCAAAACTGATAAAGACTTGAAGGCAAGATGTGAAACCAATAAGACTCCTAGAAGAAAATATAAGCACTACACTCTTTGACATCAGTCTTAGAAGGATCTTTTTGAATACCATGTCTACTTGGACAAGGGAAACAAAAGAAAAAATTAAAAAATGGGACTTCATCAGACTAAAGAGCTTCTGCAAGGCAAAGGAAACCAGGAACAAAATGAAAATAAAACCCACCAGCTGGAACAAAATATCTGCAAATCATATATCCAACAAGGGGTTAATCTCCAAAATGTATAAATAACTCATACAACTCAACAACAAAAAAACAACCGGATCAAAAACAGGATCAGCAAACAAGCCCAAATCCTATAATACATTCAAACCCTCATATTGAGACACCTCGTGGTTCCCTATGGCATAAGTTCACTCTTGTGTAATGAATAATAAACCAACATATTCAACTGCAAGTGTATTTTTGGTGGTCTTTGCCTGGAGCACATTGACACACTTGAGGAATTAATGAAATTGACATATACCAAGGACATTAGTAGTTCTTTATTTAAGTACTTTGATTTTTCTAATTGGCCTTTATTTCAAATGGAGGCATGTAAGAAAGAAAGGATATAAAGTTGAAGTGGAGGAGTTGCCAGGAATTTGTTTTTAATCTTTATCTTTCCTCCTAGATTTCAAGAGTAATACTTCTTTCATGGGCTGCATTGGTCCCCCCACATTCATATGTTGAAACCCTAACCCCCAGAGCCTCAGAATGTGACTGTATTTGGAGATAGGCCATTAAAGTGGTGATTAAGTTAAAATGATGCCCTTAGGATGGGCCCTATTCCAATCTGACTGCTGCCCTATATGAATGGGTACACAGAGTAAGACCATGTGAGGACTGTGCAGCAGGTAGTCATCTGCCAGCCAAGGAGAGAGGTCTTAGGAGAAAACAAACCTGCCGATGCCTTGATCTTGGACTTCTAGCCCTCGGAACTGTGAGATAATAAACTTCTGTTATTTAAGCACCTAGGCTGTGGTGTTTTGTTATGGCAGCCCAGCAAACTATAACAACTTCATCATCAGGGTGAGAGACGTCAAATATTCCCATAATTACTGAAAATTGAAGGTCTGATAAAGAGTATGCAGTACGGTTCTACGTTTCCTTATTAGCAACTTTGACAACTCTAGATTTTTGAAGACTTATGGTTTTGTTTCTGCTCTTTTAAGGAGTATATATTTTGTATCTAAACTCATTGGTAAAGAAAGCCTGGCCTCATTTGTGATGAGGCTATTTATAATGTTTATCTTTTGTTTTTTTTTTTGAGGTAGATTAGCCCTGAGCTAACATCCTCCACCAATCCTCCTCTTCTTCTTCTTCTTCTTTTTTTGCTGAGGAAGATTGGTCCCAACCTAACATCTGTGCCCATCTTCATCTATTTTTTTTCTTATATGTGGGACACCTGTCACAGCATGGCTTGATAAGCAGTGCACAGGTCCGTGCCCAGGATCCCAACTGGCGAACCCCGGGCCGCCAAAGCGGAGTGCACAAACTTAACTGCTACGCCACTGGGCTGGCCCCTATCATTTTTTTTATTATCAGACATTCCCCAATCTAAATTTCACCATTCTCAACACGTGGAAGTGTTTTTGTAGGAGACAGTTGTAGAAGAAGATTCAATTCCTAAGAATATTCATGTTACCTTTTTTTTTTTTGACATTTCTATTTTGTTCTTCAAAATGTTGTGCAAAATAAAAAAATCACTTGCCTAATATGAGAGTGTATTCTGCCCTAAGCTCTTAATTGGGTATAATCAACTTAGATTATCTTTTGCATCTTGAGGGGCAAAATATATAATATATATATGTATCTCCCTGTTTTAATTTGTATTTCTTTAATTTAGGAAGCCTTGTATTTCTATTCCATCAGAGAAGCTCCACTGGTTTTTAGGGTATTATGCTTTTAACAAATATTTTTTAGTTATCTTTTTGTTTTTGAAGAACTTTTGACTGAACAGTGCTTAATCATCTCCTTTGACACTGTAGGTGGTGACTTGGATGGCAGCCTAGTTATGGACAAAGTAATTTTCTCTTTATATTCAATTAAGTTTTGTAGGTCCAGGATGGTTGTTATCCACCGTCCTTCAAACATTTAACTTCTCTAATCCACCACTGTGTCTTTGCTTATAGCTTTGGGTTTTAATCTGGATTTGAATTATATGATCTATCTGAGCTTCATATGTATAAACATAATAGTATGTACACGATGATGGTGCATCGGGCCCAGTGCCTGGGAGAATTAGAAATGATGCTGGCAATGTGCCTAACATAACTCAAAACACAGCTGAGTTCTCTAATGGACCAAACTACTCAGAACTACCGAGAATAGCCTCACTTTACCAGTCTTTCCACCCCTTCTTCACCCATACACTACTTTAAACTCTATTCAATTCGAAAGCACTACATTCCTGTCAATTTTCACTCCTACCATCTTTAATTCCATTTTTGGTCAAAACTAGGTCAATCACATTGCCAGTGTGCCTGAGATAGTCCTAGTTTCTCATCCTGGAAAATCGTTAACAGTGCCCCCTTTGATTGTTAAGTGTCCTGGTTTGGGTGACAAATTATATGTTTTTCCTGGCTTTTGCAGGCCTACCTTTCTCAGCCTCTTTAAAAATTTCACAGCAAACGTTACGTTTAACACATTACCATTCCCTCTGCTCAAGGTCTTCTTGTTGTTAAGTTCTAGGAGAGCTTATGGAATAGACTTTTCCTATTATGAGAGAAGCTCTCAAAATAAGATCAATGTGTGAACAGCGCTATGGATTCTAGAAAGATCCCCACAGAATTACCAGGAAGCAACTCAACATGCCCTGGGAGTAATTATCCTCTACAGGCAATATAAGTGAAATTGACAAATTAGAGAAGATTCATAGAAGGGAACTCCTAGGAGTGGAGAAAACTGTGGTGTTCGCATCCACATCCCATCCAGAGGGGAACCAAGGTGTACCTCTGGGAAGCCAAATGATGCTGTGCAGTCCTATAAATAATTTTCAGAACATTTAGGGAGCACTAGTAAAAAGGTGAGACATTTTACTGCTTGACTGGGTGCCGCCTGTTGAGCAGTGTGAAAATGAGCGAAGAAAACCTCAATCAAAATGGAGTCAGGAAGCCATGAAGGGAGGGCTCTCACTCACGTGTCGCTCACTGCAGTTTACAGACCTCAGCAGGAAGAAGGATTTCCTTCTGTTCTTCCAGCAACAACAAGCTGCCCACCACTTGCAGCCAATGAAAAACCATCACAGCGCCCTCCCCTCCCCCCCCCAATTTCCTCCTAAAACCTAATAAAAGCTGACCCTCCCTTTGTCTCCTCTATGGTTAACCATCATTTGCTTGTCCCAAGTTGCAATTCTTCTGCTATTCCCAAATAAAGTCACTTTGGCTAAAGACCTTGTTATTTCATTTCTAAGGTCAACAGCAGAAATACAACAGCAGGATAGAATTACCTCAGAACGGCCACTGCTGTGAGGCACCTTAAGAGAAAGTGATTGTAGACTTTTTGCCTGCTTTGTCACCCAGAGATGTGTCAAGGCTAAAATATGGTTGAAACTCACTCTGTCAACAGGGTCAACAATGCAGCAATGTGACCAAACTAAATTTCCACCATATGGTGGTACAGGGAGATCAGCTTTCACACTGTGTAAAATGTAGAGGAAAAATAAAGATGAGCAGTATGTTAATGGTGAATTTCAAAGAAAGTTTTTCTATAAAGGTGTTCTATTTTAGCCCAAACCCTCTCTGTATTACCTCTCCTTTTGCTTATTAAAGGGGAAATATACCCTCTGTACTTCATCAGGTATCTCTCCTTCACCATGACTTCATTCCCCTTGGGGTACAAACAAACATTCTTAGATCACTGGTGGTTACCATTGGGGAAGGGGGCGGGGGGAGGGCAAAAGGGGTGATTAGGGTCACATGTGAGGGCATGCACTATAATTAGTGTTCGGGTGGTGAACACGATGTAACGTATACAGAATTTGAAATATGATGTACATCCGAAAAAAACAAAAATTAAAAAGAAAAAAGTTTCTAGAAAATCTCTCATTTATCTTCAGTTATCTCATTTCTCTGCTCCACTACAAAAGCACTTAAGAATTTGAGGATTGAAATAAATAGGAAGGGAATGAATTATACCTTGTTAAGATAGAAATCTGTTAGTTTATACTAATTTTAAAATAGACAATTAAAAAGAGAAGAATGGAGGATTTTCTTACAGTAGAATTCCAATGGACAAATGAGTAGAGCATGGAAGCATTGGAAAATCATCATTTTGCAATAAATACATTAAAACTTCATTTGGGCAGGAATTGCCATGGATGCTAAATATTAATAGGGGGAACTTTAATGAGAAGCAAAATATTTACATTATCTCAAGTTCTTTTCCTTTAGATTGCTTATTAGTTGTGAGGGGGAAAATGATCAAAGTTAAAATCACCAGTGGGCAGCACACAGACATTGTGTACTTCCAAACATAATGCCTTGAAATTACACATCGCTCACACAGCATTCCCACGAGAGATGCATAATCTCAATCTAATCATGAGGAAACATCAAATAAAACCAGACTGAGGACTATTCAATGAAATAACTGGCCCATATTCTTAAAAATGTCAAGGTCATGAGATAGTGAGGAATTTTCCCATCTTAAACAAGACTGAAGGGACAGGATAACTAAATGCAACATTTGTTCTGGACTGGATCATGAACCGCAGGAGTAAAAATACTGCAAAGGACATTATTAGGAGAATTGGCAAAATTGGACCATGAACTTTAGATTACATAAAACTATTGTATATAGGTTAAATTTCCCAAAAATGATCACTATACTGTGCTTCAGTAAAAGCCTTGTTCATAGGATACACACTGAAATATTAAGGTGTAGGTGGACACAATATACAAAATCTAGTCTCTAATTGTGTGTATGTGAGAAAGAGAATAAGAAAGAAAGAGACAGAGAGAGAGGCACCACATATTATTGAAAATTGAGGCATATGGATAAAAGGTATGCTGGCTATCTATGGACTATTCTTGCATCTTTCTTGTAAAGTTTAAATTACTTCTAAGTGAAAGCTTAAAAAAAATCACCTTAACAGTATATAGGCAATGTCTCCATCTTTCACTTCCAAGCCTCTCCTGAACCTCTGCAAGGAGACTTTCATTCCCACAGCTCAGCTTTTCTATCCTCACAGTCCTCATAGTTAGCATACTTCCTTGGCTTCCTGATATCCCACTCTCCTCCTTCTCCTTTCACTTCAGCAGACACTCTTTCTCAGTTTGCTCTGCTGGATCCTCTTTCTATGTCCAACTTCTGAAATACCCCAGGACTAAATATTTTGGCTTACTAAATATTTTGGAGTGATTGTGTATTTGTAAGAGGGGCCTAAATGAATCAATGTTGTCACACAAAACAAATGTGCATTCTAAAGGGGTATTGAGAGGAGTTTAATAAAGTGATTATCTACAAAGGGCAAGTGAGCACAGGTTAAAGGAAACCAAGAATGGATGGGGATGCACTGGAAGGTTGGCACCAGAAGGGAACATTACTACCCTAGGTCAGAAATGACCGGAGGAGAATGCTTGGTGTTACAGAAAGAAAGTGCTGGAAGAGATGGCCACCCCACAACAGCTTTGGCTTTAGATAAAGTAATTTACCACCCTGAGACCCAAGTGGGAGAAAGCCAAAGGAATAAAT
The DNA here is from genome assembly GCF_037783145.1 of Equus przewalskii. Taxonomy (NCBI): domain Eukaryota; kingdom Metazoa; phylum Chordata; class Mammalia; order Perissodactyla; family Equidae; genus Equus; species Equus przewalskii. The sequence goes on from NC_091850.1 coordinate 23,467,355, forward strand.
AACCCACCTTACACTTCTACCGGGAACAGGTAGAACAGCTGTCCATGCATCTCAGGCGTCACATCTGCAATTTGCGGGGAGAAAAGGGGGCCCCAGTGCCTCGCAAAGAGACAGAAGAGGCGGCTTAGACTCAGCTTTCCTTGCAGGCGCTCTCAGTCTGCTCTGATTCCGGGGATGCGTAGTCTGATGCCGCCTAAGACCGGGGACCGTGATGTCCCAAGGACCTTAAAAAAAAAAACAAAAACCCATAGCACTCCGGAAGTCGGAAAATGGCGAACGGGGGGACGAGTTGGGGAGGATGCGGAAGCGCTGGCTATGTGTCCAACCCATGTTAACTGTGGACGCAAATGGCGCTCAAAATGGGCCATTTCCGCCTTAATCGGTTAACCTGTTTCCTCTGCTCTTCGCATTAAAAATCTAGACCATTAAAGGACCATTTATGATTCGCACACCTTGCCAGATTCCTCCCCAACCTCTGCTCGACGTGGCGCCCCAGCCCGAGCCCCGTTACCGCCTCCCACCAGGAGGCAGCGATGCCTTGGGACATCCCTTCTTCTGCAGGCTCCAGGGCCCCTCCGGCCCTCGGAGATCCCTCTCGTCCCCAGCTCTGTGGCGCATTCCTGCTCCCCCTTATTTCTCGTCTCCCGCATGCCTCTGCAGCGAAATTCGCATTTACGTTGGCAAAAAGGATTTTTTCATGTTTGATATTTTGCACGTGAATTGAGAAACAGTTCCTCAGTTCCCTGAACGCCAATTAATTGTAAAGATGAATCTTGTAAAATTATCATAGCAGAAGTGAAGGTGGTTTAGCGTTGAAACTTGTTTTAAAAATCTAGGAAAGAAGGGTTCAGGAAGGCAGTCCGGATTTGGGCGCCCGTACGGCCCCTTGCAGCGTAGGGCCCCGGGGGATTCACTTAAGAGGGTCCCTCCCGGACGACTAGAAAGAAGCCCGGCACTCTGTGGAGCTGCTGGAGCGTGGGTCAGTTCCCACGACAGTCTCGGGAAACAGCCAGGGGCAGCCCAGCCTGGGTGGGTGGGTGGGCACCCTCGCCCTCACCGGGCGCACACGAGGTCGGATGTACCAGCTGAGGCTCCTTTGGGCTCCTGAGAATCCCACTCGCCCGCAAGGACCAAACCATTCCTCTCCTGGCGCCGCCTCAGGCTCCGGGTCCTGTGTGGACTAGAATCCAAGCAGGTCTGGGCAGGGGTCGCTGCTCCTTTCCACCTTGGGACAGTCTGTGTCCCGCTCAGTCCCGGGGCAGCAGCGCGCAGGGACTTTGTATCACGTCCCCTCCTACTCCAGCCTTTCCACCCTGCAGCGGCCACAGGTTAGGCGGGAGGCTCGCCCGCCCTAGGTCCATTCTCCTCAGCGCCGGCCGCTCTGGGCTGTACTCAGACCCGCAGAACTTCAAGTCGCCTCTAAGCCTAACACCCTCCCCCACCCCCAACCCCACCGCCGCTCCCGCATAGTTTCTGTATGGAGGGCGATAAGGCAAAGGGTTCAATAATCGCCCAGTCTTAAGTTTCCCATCTGCCACCACTGTCACTGGACTCCCTCCCACACCTGCCTCCCCTTCCACGACTGGGAACCCCAGACGTGCCTCTTCCTCGGACTTCCTCTGAGTTCCAGGGAGACGCTGCACAGGGAGACCTAATCTTGTACGTGTTTTTGGTGGGGGAGAGGAAGTTGAAGGAACGCTGGCGTAGATGACAAGCAATCTGAAGATTCCAGGAGGCACCCTAAGATATAAATTGTCCTAAGCCTACCTGGGGAATATTGTCTCTTAATTGTATTTTTTCCCATACCCTCTCTCCGCTCCTGTTGTCCTATCGCTTAGATCTTACCTTGACAGCTTCGGTGAGGAGGGCTTGTTGATCGACCGCCTTCTTATTGCTAATCTTTTTGCTTTTGCAAAGTAGGTCAGACAAAATGCTGGCTCCTCAGCGGGGAAAACCACAGTGATGTTTTTCACCCCTAGTAGCACAAGCAGGTGAGGGCTGCGGGCCGATGTGACTTAAGGGAGTGGTATGATCTAGAGCTTGCGGGTAATCTAGTTAGGACTGGTTATTGCACAGAGCCAGTAACTGTTCTGATTCTAATTTGAACGCTTATTGTGCCCTCTAAGTAGCGTTATTCTAAAGGGGTTCCTTTTCTCTAGAGGATCATCGGGTACTCTCAGCAATGATAACTTTACTCCTAGGAACTTATGCTGGAGTATAGCCCATAAATTGGATTGCCCTGCTGCTTTAAATACAAGACACTATTTTTGAATAAAATAAGAAGGAAAGATGTCCAAAATGTAAGTGACAAGTCAAGTTGTTGATTTCTGTATATAATATGATGTCTTTGGAGGGGAATAAAATTTGTATGTTTTCATTTGCATAAAATTATGCAAATACTCCAAAATATATCAATAGTGGTTACTTATCAGTTGGGATGTTGGGAAAAGGAGAGTGTAAGTTCTGTTTTCACTTTATACCTTACTGTCTTGTTTCATTTGGAAAGAAATGCTTATTATTTTGATCACAAAATAGAGATAATTAAAAAGTAATAAAAGAACTCATGCTATTCACTTTAAAAATTATAAAAGCTGATATTTACGAAGAATTTACTATATAGTAGGTACCATACTACGTTTTATTTTTATTATCCCATTTAGTTAGGTGCTGTTATTATGTCAATCTCATAGGTAAGAAAATGTAGCTTTGCAGAATTTAAGTAATTTGTTGGCATGAGGGCTGCTCAGGAAGTGATTATATGGACAATGTGGCTCCCCACTGGGAAACTCCACACCTCTGTGTCTTGTAGACCCTTGGGCACTGCCCATTTTCTACAGCACAAGTGTCCACACTCTCTGTCCCACCTAGAGAAACACATCCAAAGTCACATGGCTACTGAATGGCTGCGTGACTTATTCAATTTACTTTTATTAGTAAAGCAAAATAAAAATGATAGACATTCTTTGTACGATATCAGGAAAAATAAGGTGGCTTCAAAAGAGTCCTCCAGCCAGTGCTAAATCCAGAGAAGTGAGTCTCCATGCTCCACCGCTGTATCAAATCTAGAGAAAGAAGAGGCCAATAATATTTACATTAGTAAATGTAAAGCCTCCTTTAAAAACTAGAATGGAAACTCTCTTGAGACTAGAAATGTGAGGAATTGCTGGAGGTGGACTCTAGATGTCTAGAAGATGGATCCTGAGAACAGGAGCAGGCCCAACTGGCAATGGATTATTGGAGGATTCCAGTGGTGACCCCAGGAAGCTGGCTTCAGCATTTCCTGGGCTGAGGAGCAGGGATATCTCTCTCCAGGTGTGAACAGTGGGTGGACAGTTGCATTGTAGAGGGTGGGTGGTGCTTGGGTGACTATAACACACAGAGGAGTGAGGTTTCCCCATGAGGAGCCACATTACCCAGGCGAAGACCTAATGAACAGCCCCTCGCTCTGACTTGCCTCTCCTTCCAAACTGTGCAAAGTGTGGCACTAGTTCCATTTAACTCGCCTGGACAGAAACTACTCACTGAGGCAGGAGATGCTTTATTCAGGAATCTTGATTTTCACAATCTAAAATTACACTAGTGTTCTTAAATTAAAATTTTGTTGGTCTCCGGCATCTGTGAAAGGTCCTTGAAGGAACACTTATATCATTTTTCTCTTACAGATTATTTATTTTCTATTCTATCCTGGAAAAAAGTTAGTGTGTCATAACCTAGAAACTAAACAGCTCAGCTGATATAGGGTCATATAATCTGACACACTTAGGGCGAAAACGTAAAAATATACCTCCAAACACATTTGGTTGGATCTCTCTCACCAATTTCTTGGGTATATCTCTGGCCAATCTCATAATTTATTGGATCAATATCATATATTTGAGTGGTCTTATTGTCAGTAATTACACCATTCAATTAAAACGAATCGAAATCTTCCATCTAGGTTGAAAGGGCACTGCTACATTTCCAGCAATTCTATCCTGACTACAGTTAAGGTAGCACCCTCCCAGCTACCTTCTTTCCCATCACTTGTATAACATTCTTAATAGCACTTGTCATACACACATTGTCTTTTTTCATTTGGGAGCATGATTACTGTTTGTTTCCTCCCTTGAAGGTGTCAGGCACTTTATGGTAGAGCCCATGTCTGCCCTGTCGATTGCTGTATCTCCAGGGCCTTGATCACCATGCAGCACAATATAGGCACTTAGTAAGTTTTCCCGAACGAAGAAAGAACGAATGCATACAAAATATTCTCCAGCCACCAGCTGAACAGAGGAAGCCCAAATATAAATACCCTCCTTGGAAGGCTTGTTTGTTTATTTGTTTTTTTCCATTTTGCTTCTCAGAACATGCAAGTAAACTTGCTATGACCATCTAATGGTAGCATGACCCAATTAATTAGACCTGGAAAGCCATCCTGAACTTGGTTTGATTAAGGTCATTCTGGACGAGCATATTTATGTGCTTCCTCTCTCCAGGCTCAGCTTTCTGAAGCAATTTGCACTGAAGGTTAAGAGCAACATCCAGTGTCAGCACCTTGGTGTCTGACAATAGTGGGACACAGAAGTCCAAGGCTGATAGCCTACTGCATCCTCCTCTCTCTTGGCCCAGACATGTTGGTTCACCACCTAGGAGCCTGAAGGACTGGAGCTTCATCTCTTTTGCTTAGTGGGTTTGGTTGTCTGCACACAAGAGGTGGGAGCCCGGGTTACTGCCCGCCCTGCACACGGCAGAAGCCTGGGTCTGGCCAACCTCCAAGCACTGAGAGGAGGCTCAGTCGAATGCTCCAATCTGCTGGGAATGACAGGGACTTGGAGACTTTCTCTCTGCCACCAGGAGTTTGGAAAGCTGCCTAGACGGGCTTGCCAGGGAGCTGAGACTCCATTCCACTGGGCCATGTCAGACCCAGGGGAGGTGAATCCTACAGGCCATGTGGCTGAATGGTACCCAGAAAAGCCAGAACACACCATTGCTGGTGGAAAGCAAGAGTGACTTGGTGTCTCTGCAGGCAGGGATCCCAGAACTTTGCCCTTCTCCAGTCCTAGCCACGTAGCTTAGCCACAGTTCTTTCCTTTCCAACCTGGGTTGGCCTGCACCTTCCAAGCCCTGGTGTTGCAGCCACCAGCCCACCCTGTGCTGTTCACAGGACTGTATGTTGCACCTGCAGGGTATCTTTCGAAAATAATTTATTTCATTTTATTTATTTTTAATGGCTGTATAGTTCTGGATTTTCAGATGCACTATAATTTTCCCCAATCCTTTCCTGAAAACCATGTTAATTTGTTTTAATAGATTTTCTTTTTTAGAGAAGTTTTAGCTTCACAGCAAAATTGAGCAGAAAAGAGGGAGAGTTCCCATGTATCCCTGCCTTCACATCAGCATAGCCGCCCCCACCACTATCAACATCTGTCACCAGAGTGGTACGTTTATTACAATCTGTGAACCTACAGTGAAATTGTTACAATTTCTTGTTTGTAAAAGCAGTGGAATTTGTGGGTCGAAAGAGTGTTCACATTCAAGCATTTAATGCATATTGCTAAGTTGCATTTCCAAAGGTTCTAGCAAATTTATTCCTACCAATGTGTATTAATCGTGTTTTCTATTTTCTGCATGATGTTTTTGACATCTTAAAACACCTTTTTGTTTGGGGGGAGATCACCCCTCCAGAGCTAGCCATTTAGAGATAGCAAAGGGCTCAGCTGGGAGCATGCCTTTGCTGTACAAACTAACCAATCCAGAGCCATACCTCCTCTGTCTGGCCCAGCCAGTACAATCCAAAAAGCATTATTCCTCTCCCTTAACCATCACAGGGCCAGGTATCAGGCAACTAGGGACCACCCTATAGCCCAAAGGCAGCCCAAATTATTCAAACTAGCCAATCCTAAACTAGTTACTCTGCCCTGCCTTGTCTTTCCAGAGGAGACTCCGATAAAGGCTCAGCCCTAAACTGATCTCTCCTTCCTGCTTCTACTTCCTGACCAAAACCTGGTGCTCCTTCTGTGGCCCTGTGTGGTGAGCCTCTCCTTTCTAGGGGCACTTTGAAAAACATTACACTTGTCCTTCAGTGGCGTTGATCTCTCTGTGTTGTCACTCAGTCACCTTTATAAATTAAAATTGGAGCACAGAACATAGCGGTGTTTGGGAGATGGGAATTTCCAACAGTTCATCAATTTGGAGTATAATAAAAAAAGTTTACTACGCTAGCCAGCATTATATTCAGTGTTTTAGTTTGCATTTCTTTAATTAGTGAGCCGAATCTATCTTTCCTAAAGGTTTGAAGTAGCCTTTTCTGGAAATCAAGATTATGGAAATTAATGTTTTGTCAACAAATTAAAATATTTTTCCCAATTTTTCTTCAGCTGCCAAAATTAATTATTTTTTTAAAGGGGACAGAGAGCCAGGAATATTTAGCATTTATGTATTCAAATGTGTCAATCTTTCTTTTTAGGTTCTGAGTGTACATTCAGTCTTTATCCTTTCAAAACAATGTTTTTAAAAGTGATAAATGCACATAACATAAAATTTACCATCTGGACCACTTTTGAGTGTACAGCTCAGTGCCATTAAGTACATTCACATTTTTAGACAACCAGAAAAGCTGAACTTCTGTACCCACTAGTGATACATCCACATTTTCCCCTCCCCTGGCCCCCGGCAACCACCATTCCTCCTTCTGTCTCTATAACTTTGATGCTTCTGCTGCCTCATAAGTGGAATAATACAGTATTTGTCCTGTTTGAATGGCTTATTTTACCTTGCATAGTGCCCTCAAAGTTCATCCATGTGTCAGAATTGCCTTCCATTTTAAGACTGAATAATATTCCAGTGCGTGTATATTCTCTATTTTGTTTATCCATTCATCCTTTGATGGACACTTGGGTTGCTTCCACCTTTTGGCTATAGTGAATAGTGCTGTTAGGAACATGGGTGTACAGATACCTGTCTGAGTCCCTGCTTTCTTTTGTATATTTACCCAGAAGGAGAATTCTGTTGGATCGTATGTTAATTCTATTTTTAATTTTTTGAGGAACTGCCATGGTGTTTTCCATTGTGGCTGCACGATTTTACATTCTCACTAAGAGTGCACAGGGTTCCAATTTCATTTACTTTGAATTTAGTGGCTGTTTGGGCCTGAACTTGTGCAAAGTACCTCACCTCCTCCACAGGAAACTGTGGCTCAGAGACTTGCCTCCTCTATCTTGAAAAGGTTACACAGGAAATAACAAATGGTTAGGAGGATAACACATGCAGACATCTGTAGTCTTTATATGCTTGCTTTGCATCAATAGAGTGTGTTCTGCCAACTACATAATTTCTAAACTGCTTATACCCTCCATTCCCTTAGTTTCCCCTTGTTTATAAATGTTTTGGGTATAAAAATGTTAGAAAACATTTATAGGGATTTCGTTTTAAGAAAATAATTGGTCATTAGAGGCACGACATTCAGTGATAGAGTAATCATAGTCCTTATTTGAAGACATATGTTCGGAAGCGGTGCCTGCATTTATATTTATTTACTCATTCATTTATGATACTGTACTAAACATTGATAAACCCACCACTCAAAACCCTGGCACTAATTTTCAACAATTACAATTTCAGAGGCATGGTATCCAGTCTCTGTTCAATGTGTCTCATTCATGTCCCCTTTACATCTTATTCTTTTTCAGCTCTTTTCTCCATTCCATTCCATTGTTTAAAACCCTTCTCAGTCACATCTTCAAGCCTTTCTGTCCCTGCTTCATACACTGTCTGATGTCATTTAAAAATTTTCTTATCTTCCTCCTGTGACTTTCTTTCTTTGCAACTTCTTGCTAGTAGGATTGGACAGGGTTGAAGTCTTCTATTTACATTTACATTGTGCCTGCGATTTCTAAACCATTTCTCACAACCTGATTCCATTGGGCCCTCAAATCCCTCATCTCTATGGCTGACATGGGAGATGAAAGTTCAGTCCCCAGAGTGACCCAAATGCCAGCCCTCTGCTCCAGAATGCTTGTTTAACCTGCACAGAGAGCTGTAGCTCTGAGAAGTGCACAAGCTACCTTCTCAAAATGGCACAGAATACAACAGAAAGAATTGGGCAGGGGGCATTGATAACCTAGTTTTCTGACATTGATTTCCCTCCTTGGAAGAACTACAGTGATTTCTGCAGGTTTCACAATCATCAGCGCCCCTTTACCTCCTTCATCCTCAGATATTCTCCTCAGGGATTTATGAAAAGTGGGCAAGGGCTTCCTTGTGTGTTGTAATTTTTACATTTCTTATATTAAATTTGCTTTTGTATGCACAAAATGGATTATAAATTAATCCAAATTCTTCATTCACGAAATATTCTCCACATTCATCCACCTATAGCAAATATATATATTATATGCAGTATATATATGCAATGTAATATATATGCAATAAAAGTCACAAACCATCCACTCAAAACAAAATCAAAGATTTTGGGATGATCTGATTGGCAGTGACAATTTCAGAAGCACATGGTATCCAGTCACTGATGTCCAATGACTTTCTTCCCCAACTCCATCATGTTCTTTCTTCTCCTCTATTCTCCATCCCACTTTGTCTTCTCATTGACCCCTTGTCTGTCGTGTCCCTAATTTTTCATTTCCAAATCATTTATAATACTGATACCAATCCTTAGTCCCTATCCCCTTGCATTGAGGGAGGCTGTGGGCTGAAAAACGAAAAAGAAAAGGAAGAGTAAAGATGGTGAGGACTGTAGTGTGAGGACAGGTGATTGAAATGCTGTTGCGGAAGGAAGAATAAAACAAACATACCATATATCTAAACCAGCTTTTTGTTGTTGTCATAGTCGTTAATATTTAAGTGCGATATTTTCTTAAATCCAAGATGCTCTTGACTGCAATAGGCAGTTATTACTTTGAATTTCTTGGAGAAAAAAATCCATAATTAAACAATGTCAAGGTAAGATATAGATCTCCTAAAACCAAAGTGTGACCAAGATTTGGATGCAGGTAGTTCATTTTGGAGATGGTCTCAGGTAGCAGAAATGAACAAGAGAGAACAGCAAGACATGGAAGATAGAAAAGAAAACAGTGTGGAATAATGAGCCAGCTATCACTTGGTATCAAGGCATAATTCTATGAGGACTTTCAAAGATGGTGTGTAGAATGACCTTCAATATTGTCCCCGTGTAGTACAGGGAATATAGGTCATTTATCCATCACATTCTATCCTCCAAAACTTGAGGCTTATGTCTAGAGGGATTAAGCCCTCAACACTGTGCATGGCTGAGTGGCCTTCCATTGCCCAGAAAATAGCAGTGGAACACCCTCTGAGACGCATACTTGACCTGGGATGCTGTCAACAAGGATGGAACTGTCCAGCACAGCTGTCCTGAAGTTAGGTGGTCCCACATACCACAAGCACCTGTAGCAGTCCTTTCTGTGAACCACACAGATTCTACCACTAAACTTTCAAGGTGTTAGGTGATAGCAACTTCAAAAGATTTATGCTCATAGGGGCATAAATCAGTGATAAAATCTCTTCATTTACTTAATAAGACAATAAATGTTGATTTCATAGGCCTCTGTAAATGTTTTGTTCTCTTTCTGAATAGCAGACAGAATTAAGGAAAAAGAGAATGGAGAGGAGAAAGAGAGAGAGAGAGAGTGCATGTGTGAGGGAGTGCCTTTTCTCTCTCTTTAGTACTCTGAATAAAAGTACTGAGCTAGAGAAGGGTGAGTGCTAGGGGACAAAACTCTGATGCTGAGCTACCCTGTGGACAACTAGCGGGGAATTAAGGGAGGTCTCCTCTTCTTTTGGCCCTGGGCATGGGAGTACAAAGTGTTTGAAGTGACAAAGAAGCACCCATTGCCAGCCGCACACAAAACAAAACTTAAAATCTGGGAAAGTCTGGGAGTGGATATGCAGTGGAGCAGGAATCTGGTTAAGTGAGAAATATTTCTGCTTGGATAATTTTCCTTCTGGGTCTAGCTAAGGCACAGACCTTAGGTCTTCAGTTCTTCTGTCCTCCTGACCCCCTTGCCCATGATCATCACCACCACTCCCAACCCCTAACCACATACAGACTTCAATCTCTGGTCTAGATCAGCAGCCACCCCATCAGGATTAGAAGAGGTCCTGGAAACAGCCTTCCTGGCTCCTGTCCTGAGATCTCTGTGTTAACGAAATGAACACATATAGAAGGGATCCAAATTTTTTGACAAATAACTTATACAATCCAAGATGGAAGGGCTCATGAGAAAGGAACACGAAAATTTCAAGATGAAATATCGAGGGGAATTTGTTCTTTTCTTTTACATTTACCTTTTTCTTATCTAAAAATCATGGGCAATGTCAAACAAGCATTCTCAGAATATCCTGAAAACAGAAAGAAAAACTTTAAATACTTAAATGTTTCATCAAGAAAATCTAGATTCATTCTATCAAGACTGTTAAAAAGAGAAGAGATTGCAATGAGCTAAAAAACAGTACGAAGTTTAATGTGATATCACTGTTATTTCTTTTTGAAATTTTTAGCTACAGAAACAGAACACACTCAAAGTTTAAGCATAAAGGGATTTATTAGGGGATAAAGATAATGTAAGCTCCAATAGTAAGGTGAACACAGATTTTAGACTAAACATCAGAGAATAACTCTCAGAAGCTCACAGCAAACTAACTCACCGAGAGACTCTGTCAGAAATCAGAAAACACTGAATCAGGCAGCAACCACTACAGCTGTTCTCTTCAGAACCAGGCAGCACCTGGCACATGTTAGAATAGTTGGTAATTCCAAGTGCTTGTGGGGAACGTGTGCATTGAGTAATCTTCATGCACTATTGTTGGAGGGCACATGCTACATTCATCCTAGTGAACCATCTGGCAAAACTCAGTAAAATTAAGTGTATATGTTTTCTATGGCACAGTTCTGCTCATGAGTACACATCCTAGAGAAATTCTCCTACAGGTCCATAAGGGACTATTATATGGGGTGATGGTGACTAAGTGGCAATCTGAGTATCCACTGGGGACAGAAGATAGGTGAAGCGTGGCAGAGATTCATCAGAGGCTAAGATGCCAGACTTGGAAGCAGCAGATCAAATATCCAAGAAAAGATGTTAGAAATTTGCAAATGAGTGGAAAATAGTAAATAAAGTAAGATACATAACCTAACACTTTTTCCATGAATTGAAAATACAAGCAAACAAAAGAATATATCCCATTTTAGATGGCTGATTGATAGAAAAGTAACACGAATGGGAAGAATTGCAGTGGATGAAGAGAAAGTAAATAAGGAGAATAACCTATAATAGAACGCACATAATTACATAAAAGAGGATAGAAATCAGCAAATTACTATTGAAAATGTGATATTAACTCAACCCAGTTGCCCTTTAGGTGTGAAAATCATAACAATTTTGAATGTCCCTTTGATTCAGGTATATAGTGTAGGCAAAAATAGAAAAATCACAATTCTAAGTAGGCATGGGACTCAGCCTTTCCAACCTCAACCTAAATACGCTTTTACTCATTTCCCTGCGTGATACATATGCCTGAGGACTAAGGTTCTCGGTCCAGCTCCAGCATGAATTATCTTTGTGATCTTGGATTATGATCTAACTTCACGGAACCTCATCTCTACAATCAGGCAATGCCTCTCTGATATGGGAAGAGAATTAAACACAGTAAGTGTAATTTGTCTGAAATATGGAGAAACTTTCTATATCCAATGGAAACCGTCAATAACTGGACCCTTCTCCTCACACCCCCAAACCTTCGTCTGCCCATGGAGTTTCAATAGTGCCTTCCAGAAGTGACTCTGCTTCATTTCCCTCATTAAGAAAACAGTTTAATTATAGTGCACACCATATCAATGTCTTTAATGGACACACCTCCTTAGGCATACATCTAGCACAATGTACACTCAAAAAACGTTCACCAGCATTTTGTTGTAATTTCTCCCTTCTAGAAATTTTGAGGGTAATATTTTCTCTAGTACTAGGTCTGTGGCTCTTGAAAGCTTATACTTTCTTCCATGTGAGTTATTTACTGAACTCTTATCTCTTCGCCTCTTTATTTTCTGAGATGCCACACCACCATTCCATCTTTCCCTGTTGTAAGATTCTCTGTGCCGCCCTCACTGGAGCTGAGGCTGTAACTAATCCAGGAAATAAACATTGGCCTTTCTTTTTTTTTTTTTAATTTTTATTTTTTTCGGATGTATGTATTTCAAATTCTGTATACATTATGTCATGCTCACCACTCGAACACTAATTATAGTGCATCCCCTCACGTGTGACCCTAATCACCCCTTTTGCCCTCCCCCCTTCCCCCTTCTCCAATGGTAACCACCAGTCCAATCTCCAATGCTATGTGTTTTGTTTGTTTTTTTGGTCGTTTTTATCTTCTACTTATGAGTGAGATCATACGGTATTTGACTTTTTCCCTCTGACTCATTTCACTCAGTGTAATACCCTCAAGGTCCATCCATGTTGTCACAAATGGCTGGATTTCGTCATTTCTTATGGCTGAGTAGTAGTCCATCGTGTATAAATACCACATCTTCTTTATCCATTCGTCCCTTGAGGGGCACCTAGGTTGCTTCCAAGTCTTGGCTATTGTGTATAATGCCGCAATGCACGTAGGGGTGCGAGTATCTTTATGCCTTTGTGTTTTCAAGTTCTTTGGATAAATACCCAGCAGTGGAATAGCTGGATCATATGGTAGATCTATCCTTAATTTTCTGAGGATACTCCAAACTGCTTTCCATAGTGGCTGCACCATTTTGCACTGCCACCAGCAGTGAGCAAATGTTCCCATCTCTCCACACCCTCTCCAACATTTGTTGTTTCCTGTCTTGTTATTTATAGCCATTGTGACCGGAGTGAGGTGATACCTCATTGTAGTTTTGATTTGCATTTCCCTGATAGCTAACGATGTTGAGCATCTTTTCATATGCCTGTTGGCCATCTGTATATCTTCTCTGGAGAAATCTCCGTTCAGATCTTTTTCCCATTTTCTAATTGGATTGTTGTTTTTTTTGTTGTTGAGCTGTATGAGTTCTTTGTATATTTTGGATATTAACCCCTTATCTGATATGTGGTTTGCAAATACCTTCTCCCACTTGTTAGGTTGTCTTTTCATTTTGTTGATGGTTTCCTTTGCTGTGCAGAAACTTTTTAGTTTGATGTAGTCCCATTTGTTCATTTTTTCTTTTGTTTCCCTTGCCGGTCAGACATGGGACTTGAAAATATGCTGCTCAGACCGATGTCAAAGAGCATACTGCCTATGTTTTCTTCTAGAAGTCTCATGGTTTTGGGTCTTACATTCAAGTCTTTAATCCATTTTGAGTTGATTTTTGTGCATGGTGTAAGGGAATGGTCTACTTTCATTCTTTTGCATGTGGCTGTCCAGTTTTCCCAACACCATTTATTGAAGAGACTCTCCTTTCTCCATCTTATGCTCTTGGCTCCCTTGTCGAATATTAGCTGTCCATAAATGTGTGGGTTTACTTCTGGGCTCTCAATTTTGTTCCATTGATCTGTGTGTCTGTTTTTGTGCCAGTACCATGCTGTTTTGGTTACTATGGCTTTGTAGTATAATTTGAAATCGGGGAGTGTGATACCTCCAGCTTTGTTCTTTTTTCTCAGGAATCCTTTGGCTATTCGGGGTCTTTTGTTGTTCCATATAAATTTTAGGATTCTTTGTTCTATTTCTGTAAAAAATGTTGTTGGAACTTTGATAGGGATTGCGTTGAATCTATAGATTGCTTTAGGAAGTGTGGACATTTTAACAATGTTAATTCTTCCAATCCAAGAGCACGGAATATCTTTCCATTTCTTTGTGTCTTCTTCGATTTCTTTCAACAATGTCTTATAGTTTTCAGTGTACAGGTCTTTCACCTCTTTTGTTAAGTATATTCCTAGGTATTTTATTCTTTTTGCTGCAATTGTAAATGGGATTGTATTCATAATTTCTCTTTCTGCTACTTCGTTGTTAGTGTATAGAAACGCAACCGATTTTTGTACATTGATTTTGTATCCCGCAACTTGACTGCAATCCTTTATTATTTCTAAAAGTTTTTTAGTGGACTCTTTAGGGTTTTCTAGATATAAAATCATGTCATCTGCAAAGAGTGATAGCTTCACTTCTTCTTTTCCAGTGTGGATCCCTTTTCTTTCTTTTTCTTGCCTGATTGCTCTGGCTAGGACTTCCAATACTATGTTAAATAAGAGTGGTGACAGTGGGCATCCTTGTCTGGTTCCTGTTCTTGGAGGGATAGCTTTCAGTTTTTCTCCATTGAGAATGATATTTGGTGTGGGTTTGTCCTAGATGGTCTTTATTATGTTGAGGTATTTTCCTTCTATACCCATTTTATTTAGAGTTTTTATCATAAATGGATGCCGTATCTTGTCAAATGCTTTCTCTGCATCTATTGAGATGATCATGTGATTTTTATTCTTCGTTTTGTTAATGTGGTGTATCACATTGATAGATTTGCAGATGTTGAACCATCCCTGCATCCCTGGAATGAAACCCACTTGATCATGATGTATGATCTTTTTTTTTTTTTTTTTTTTAAAGATTTTATTTTTTCCTTTTTCTCCCCAAAGCCTCCCGGTACATAGTTGTGTATTCTTCGTTGTGGGTTCCTCTAGTTGTGGCATGTGGGACGCTGCCTCAGCGTGGTCTGACGAGCAGTGCCATGTCCGCGCCCAGGATTCGAACCGACGAAACACTGGGCCGCCTGCAGCGGAGCGCGCGAACTTAACCACTCGGCCACGGGGCCAGCCCCAGTATGATCTTTTTAATGTATTGTTGTATTCGATTTGCTAGTATTTTGTTGAGGATTTTTGCATCGATGTTCATCAGTGATATTGGCCTGTAATTTTCTTTTTTTGTGTTGTCCTTGTCCGGTTTTGGTATCAGGATAATGTTTGCTTCATAGAAGGAGTTAGGAAGCCTCCCCTCCTCTTCAATTTTTTGGAAGAGTTTGAGAAGGATAGGTATTAGGTCTTCTTTGAATGTTTGGTAGAATTCACCAGGGAAGCCATCTGGTCCTGGACTTTTATTTTTTGGGAGGTTTTTAATTGCTGTTTTGATCTCCTTACTGGTGATCAGTCTATTCAAATTTTCTACATCTTCTTGGTCCAGTTTTGGAAGGTTGTATGTTTCTAAGAATTTATCCATTTCTTCTAGATTATCCAATTTGTTGGCGTATAGCTTTTCATAGTATTCTCTTATTATCTTTTGTATTTCTGAGGTGTCTGTTGTCCTCTCTTCTCTTTCATTTCTGATTTTATTTATTTGAGGCTTCTCTCTTTTTTTCTTGGTGAGTCTAGCTAAGGGTTTGTCAATTTTGTTTATCTTTTCGAAGAATCAGCTCTTGGTTTCATTAATTTTTTCTATTGCTTTTCTAGTCTCTATTTTGTTTATTTCTGCTCTGATTTTTATTATTTCCTTCCTTCTGCTGATTTTGGGCCTTGTTTGCTGTTCTTTTTTCAGTACCTTTAGGTGCACTTTTAGATTGCCTATTTGGGATTTTTCTTCTTTGTTGAGGTAGGCCTGAATTGCTATAAACTTCACTCGTAGAACCGCTTTTGCTGTATCCCACAGATTTTGGCATGTAGTGTTTTCATTTTCATTTATCTCCAGGAATTTTTTAATTTCTTCTTTGATTTCTTCATTGACCCAATCATTGTTCAGTAGCATTTTGTTCAATCTCCACATTTTTATGGCTTTTCTGATTTTCTTTCTGTAGTTGATTTCCAGTTTCATATCTTTGTGGTCACAAAAGATGCATGGTGTTATTTCGATCTTCTTAAATTTATTGAGACTTGCTTTGTGGCCTAGTATGTGATCAATCCTGGAGAATGTTCCATGGCATGGGCATTTGAAAAGAATGTGTATTCTGTGGTTTTTGGATGGAATGTTCTGTATATATGTACTAAGTCCATCTGGTCTAATGTGTCCTTTAAGGCAAGTGTTTCTTTATTGATCTTCTGTTTGGATGATCTATCCATTGGTGTAAGTGGAGTGTTAAAGTCCCCTACTATTATTGTGTTACTGTCTATTTCTCCTTTTATGTCTGTTAACAATTGCTTTAAATATTTAGGTGCTCCTGTGTTGGGTGTGTAGATATTTACAAGTGTTATATTTTCCTGTTGGATTGTTCCCTTTATCATTATGTAGTGCCCGTCTTTGTCTCTTATTACAGTTTTTGATTTAAAGTCTATTTTGTCTGATATAAGTATTGCTACCCCCGCTTTCTTTTCTTTGCCATTTGCGTGGAATATCTTTTTCCATCCTTTCACTTTCAGTTGGTGAGTGTCTGTAGGTCTGAAGTGTGTCTCTTGTATGCAGCATATACATGGATCTTGTTTTTTTATCCAGTTGAACATTGGCCTTTCTATGGGGAATTGAAAACGCATTGTTTGTGTCCACCTGTTTGACCACAGGATGATAGTCTTGTTATTTTAATCAATTCTGATTCCTTCAGTTAAGGTTAGCCTGTAAAACACCAATCATACCACCTGAAAAAGTGATGTGTGTTGGAGAAACTGGTGTGCCTTCACTGAAATACTTCAGATGTTTGGTTTGATCTTTACTTCTAAGATGCATGTACAGAAAGGTATAATTATTTAAGATAAAATTTGCCCAGCAATTCCATCCTCTACCCTTCGTATTCTTCTTTCCAAACTAATAACTAATCACTCAGAGAGGGAGGATGAAAAGTGGGTAAATAGTCCCTGAATGGACTAAGAGAGGAAAGTATTCTACAATCCTCCTTGCCAATAACTATAGATGGAGATTTGAGTACAATTTTCTATTAGTAGTCTAAGTTTCAAAACTTAAAATCTACTCTTTTTATTTCACAGTTTGGTCGCCAAACTTTGTAACATCAAAACATATCTGATCTGATCTGAATATATTTTATGCTCCTTGTTTATTCCAATTAGCATGAATACTCATTCATTTTACACAGAAATATCAATGTGTTACAGAATGCTACCCCAGACCAGGATGGTTACAGTTATATCATCTCAAGATATGTACCTTCTAGTCTGTCCTAAATCTTCTGCATTCTGAGTCCTAAAGTGCATCCGCCCCTAATATTTCATAAAAGTTATTGAGGTCCTGTTTTTTTCCTAGTGACATATAAATATGAAATCCTGATATGCATACCATATGAAACTATCTTTTGCCTCTTAACATCCTGACCAATTTTGTAATGATGACATAATGATATCCTCTCTTTCATCAGCTACATTTACCATTTATGGGAGGTGTAAAAATATTCTATTTTATATTTCCTATTATTAGACATTTCCCACTTTCTACTTTTTGGCTTAGTTAATCTCCATCCTATGGAATTTTTTTGGTGGAATACATTGCTGGAGGTGAAATTTCTTTGTTGTATAAAGTTCTGTGCATTATACATTTAATTTCTAGAATTTAGTGTTATTCAAAATATAGCAGCACTAATTTCCTACTTGACTTATATGCAAGTTTCTACTGCCCTACTCTCAACAGCGTTGGGTATAATCAAATTAAAATATCTATGATAGGCAATATATATGTATTGAGCATGATTTTATTATTTCTTTGTAGGTACTTTTGCAGGATTAATTGTATTATTGTCTTTGAGAATTATGTAACCACATTTTCTTCATCTGGCCTAAACTTTAAAGTGATGTGGTAGCCAGCTTCCAAGGTGGCCACCAAGGATCCTTGCGTCCTGATATTCACACCTTTGTGTAGTCCTCTCCCACGTTGTTCTGGGGTTGGTCTGTGCAATCCATAAAATATGGTGGAAGTGTGATATGTCACTTCTGAGTTAGGTTATAAATGATGCTGCAAGTTCCCTTTTGGTCATCGTGTCATATCCTCTCCTCCCTCTTGGATCATTCCCTCTGAGGACAGCCAGCTACCTTATCATGAACATCCCTACGGGAAGCCTTTGTAGTAAAGAACTTAGAACTCTTGTCAACAAAATGAGTGAGATTGGAAAGTGATCCCCCTGCCTCAGGCAATGCTTCAGATGCCTGTACCCTACTGACAGACCCTCAGCAAGACCACCCAACTAAGTTCCTCCCTGATTCCCAGAAACTGTGTGAAATAACATATGTTTGTAAAGGGTTTTTTCCCCCAATTTTTTTTTATTGTGAGTAAAATACACACAACATAAAACTGACTATCTTAACTGTCTTTAAGTGTACAGGTCAGTGGTATTAAGTTTGTTCATATTTTCAACCGTCACCCCCATCAATCTGCAGAATTCTTTTCATCTTCAAATGTTTGCTGTTTTAAGCTGCTAAAATTTGACGTATTTTGTTATGCAGCAAGAGATTACTCACCTGAGTGGATCTTACATATAATTGTATATCATATATAATTTGTAGGTTTTGGTGTGTAAACGTTTTTAACGTATATAAATATGCTGCTGATATAGGTCCCTTTCTATTTAATTACTCACTCCTAATTATGATTTTAAGATTAATCAGTTTAGCTAGGTATACAATTTGTTTGTTACATCAAACTACTGTAGAATATTTCATAGAACGAATACAGGACATCACACATAAACACCATGGTTGCCTCCAACTTCCCTAACTCACAAACAATATTGTGATAAATGTCATCATGTATGTACCCTTAGAGATCTGTATGGGATGTTTTCTATGATATCAGTCCAGGAGTGGGGTATAGAGGGGCAAAGGACAAAGGCTTTCCATGAATATTTCCGTTACGCTTTTCAGAATTAACAGTAATACCAGCCTTCTTGAGAGGTCTGTCCACCTCAAATCCTCACCACCAACTCAATGAGTTATCCACATTTCTAATTCTCATGCTTTTTATAGTTTCATAGTTTTAATGAGCCTTATGAAGAATGATTTTGAGCCTCTCTTCATATACATTTCAGCCATTCTCTATCAATTTTCTACTAATTGCCCATACATGTATCTCTTTTCACGTTTTTCCTTTTGGTTTCCTGCTTTAATTTTTTTGATTTGTGGAGGTTATGCATTCTTTGTACATAGATATTCATTACTCATGAATTTAGACCTTTAAAATTATCTTCTCCCAGATTTTCACTTCTCAGTCTTTTGCATGTATCCTTCAACGAATGGAACTTTTTCTTGTTTCCATACACGATCCCTCCTCCCAACCGTTTCTGATAATGTATTATGTCAAGATTTCCAATGCATAAAACAATTACACATCACTTTAGTAACCTTTCCTCATCGTTTAGTCTTAAGTATGTAGTTCTCATACTGAAGCATGAGTAACCATGCTTCTTCTCACTCAGAATCTTCTCTAATAATTTCTTAATCTTACTAGCAGAGGGATTTCACTCACAGTGGGATAACACAGGCTATGTGCCTTGTAATTAATAGGAAACACAGCATCACCTATGAAGCATTCTTTTTTTTTTTTTAGAGTTTCAATTACTTAATTTTTAATAGTTTAATAGCTTGCTATTTTTCTTTTTTAAAGATTGGCACCTGACTGACAACTGTTGCCAATATTCTTTTTTCCCCCTTTCTCCTTCTCCCCAAAGCCCCACAGTACATAGTTGTATATTCTAGTTGTAAGTGCTTCTAGTTGTGGCATGTGGGATGCCACCTCAGCATGGCCTGATGAGTGGTGCCATGTGTGCGCCTAGGATCCGAACCGGTGAAACCCTGGGACTCAGAAGTGCAGTGTGCGAACATAACCACTGCCATCGGGCCGGCCCCTGAAGCATTCTTGTCTATAAAAATTCAATCTAAATCTAATCATACCTCTAAATCTAACAGTTTATGAGATTTATGAGGAATAAAAGAACAAACAACACGTAGCAATCAATCAGCCAAGTCCAGAAAGTGGGAAAATTCTACAAGATATATTATCTTGCTCTTTCAGAGAATAAAAGGCAAACAAAAGGATGGATTAGGATTTATTATAAATCAAAAGTTTTGAGACATATTGAATATATGCAATGTATGAACCTTCTTTGAATCCTCATGCAAAGAAGTCAAGTACAAAAAGGTATTTTTGAGACAACTGCGGGAAATGTAATGAGTAATAATTACCAGATGATAGTACGGATTTAATGTTAAAATTGTAAGATGTGATGATGGCATTATAAAAAAATCAGATCTGTTATACATAGATGCCATGGTTTTGACAGATGGAATGATATAATGTGTCCAATTTGCTTATAAACACTCTACCTAAAATTTGGGTGGGATAGATCAAACAAGATTGCCAAATGTTGATAAAGGTTAAAGATTGAGTGATAGACACTAAGGGTTCCTAACATTTTTTTCTCTGTTCATGTGTAATTGAATTTTTCCAAAATGTTTGGGAGTCACTAATTTCCAAATACTTACCAATTTGGGGTATAATAAAAGTTTAATATATGCTAATACACTATCCAAAATTGTATTCATTGTTTTATTTGCATGTCTTTGATTTTAGTGAGCCTAAACTTACCTTTCCTATTGGGTTGAAGGAGTCTTTTCTATTTATGGAAATTAACCTTATGTCTCCAATTAAAATATTTTTCCCAATTTTTCATTGGCTTTCAAAATTAATTATGTTTTTTTAAGAGTAGAGAGACAAAAAATATTTAGCATTTATATATTCAAATGTGTCAATCCTTTCCTTTTAAGGTTCTGAGTCTACTTTCAGTCTTTTTGCATTAAAAAAATTTTTAATGTGCTAGATGCACATAACCTAAAATTTACTATCTGGATCATTTTTGAGTGTACAGTTCAGTGCCATAAGTACATTCACATTGTTGTACAACCAGCAAAACTGAACTTCTGTACCCACTAACAATATATCCACATTGTCCCCTCTCCCAGCCGCTGGCAACCACCATTCTCCTTTCTATCTCTAAAACTTTGATGATTCTAGGTGCCTCATATAAGTAGAATCATGCAGTATTTGTCCTGTTTAAATGGCTTATTTCATTTAGCATAGTGTCCTCAATGTTCATTCATGTTGCAGCATGCGTCAGAATTGCCTTCCTTTTTTTTTAATTTTTTATTTATTTTTTAAAGATTTTATTTTTTCCTTTTTCTCCCCAAAGCCCCCTGGTACATAGTTGTATATTCTTCGTTGTGGGTCCTTCCAGCTGTGGCATGTGGGACACCGCCCCAGTGTGGCTTGATGAGCAGTGCCATGTCCGCGCCCAGGATTCGAACCAACGAAACACTGGGCCGCCTGCAGCGGAGCGCGCGAACCCAACGACTCGGCCAAGGGGCCAGCCCCAGAATTGCCTTCCTTTTTAAGGCTGAATAATATTCCACTGCTTTCCTATATTCCCTATTTGGTTTACCCATTTATCCATTGATGGACACTTGGGTTGCTTCCACCTTTTGCCTATCGTGAATACTGCTGCTATGAACATGGGTGTACAGATATACGTCTGAGTCCCTGCTTTCAATTCTTCTGTGTATTTACCCAGAAGGGGAATTTTGCTGGATTGTATGCTAATTCTATTTTTAATTTTTTTGAGGAACTGCCATACTGTTTTCCATTGTGGCTGCACCATTTTACATTCTCACTAAGAGTGCACAGGGTTCCAATTTCATTTACTTTGAATTTAGTGGTTTTTTGGGCCTGAACTTGTGCAAAGTACCTCACCTCCTCCACAGGAAACTGTGACTCAGAGACTTGCCCCCTCTATCTTGACAAGGTTACACAGGAAGTCACACATGGTGAGGAGGAGCAAAATACCCAGATGTCTGTGGTGTCTATATGCTTGCTTTGCATCAACACAGTGTGTTCGGTCGAGCACACAATTGCCAAACTGCTTATACTCTCCTTTCCCTTATGTTTCCCTGATTTGTAATTGTTTTCAGTATAAACATGTTATAAAACATTTATAGGATTTTCTTTGTTAAAAAAAAAAACTTGGGGGGCCGGCCCCGTGGCCAAGTGGTTAAGTTCGCACACTCTGCTTTGACCACCCAGGGTTTCGCCGGTTCGCATCTTGGGTGCAGACATGGCACCACTCATCAGGCCAGGTTCAGGTGGCGTCCCATATGCAACAACTAGGAGGACCCATAAGTAAAAGAAAAAAGGACAACTATGTGCTGGGGGGATTTGGAGAGAAAAAAGCAGGAAAAAAAAAGGAGCTTGTCAGCATTTCTTAGCTCAGGTGCCAATCTTTTAAAAAAAAATGCTTGGTCGTTAGAAGCATGACATTGAGTGATAGAGTAATCATAGTCCTTATTTGAAGACATATGTTCATAAGTGGTGCATGCATTTGTATTTATTTATTCATCCATTTGTTATACTGTACTAAACAGTGATAAACTCACCTTGACACTGTCTAATTTTCAACAATTACAATTTCAGAGACATGGTATCTAGTCTCTGTTCAATTTCTCTCATTGAGCTCCCTTCACATCTTATTTTTTCTCTCTTCTCCCCATTCCATTCTGATTTTTTAAGCCATCTCAGTAATATTCTCAAATCTTTCTTTCACTGCATCATATACTCTCAGATGTCTTGTAAAATTTTTGTCTTTCAGGGGACTTCCTTTCTTTGCAACTTCTTGCTTGTAGGATTAGACAGGGCAGCAGTCTTCTAATTTTGTTTATGTCGTGCTTGCAATTTCTAAGCCATTTCTCACAATCTGATTTCATTGGGACCTCAAACTCCCCATCCCTATGGCCAACGTGGGAGATGAAAACTCAGTCCCTAGAGTGACCCAAACGCCAGCCCGCTGCTCCAGACAGCTCTCGGGGACCACGTCTTTCTTTATTTTGGATGCTAACCTGTTGGTCCTCTCTGTGGTTGAAAGAATCAATGAGGATAGAGAGGGGAAGAAAAGTGACCTGTGAGACTTCAGAACAGAAGGCAAACAGGATCAGATGGGAACCCCCCTCCACATCCAAACCACCAAGAACTTTCCAACTCCTCTTGCTACCTATCCTGTTTTCTAATGCAGATAATTGATGTTTAATCAGTTTAACTAGAAGGCAAACAGCTTTCTCATGTTCCAATGAGACTCCAGCAACTCGCCTAAATTGAAATTTAGAACTGTTACTGTGTGAAAGGAACAATGTCCTTCCAGCTGGACGAAATGAATGCCAACACCTAGTTTCTGGTTTTGGTTCCTAACATCTGAGGTGAAGGAAAGTTTCAAAGCCCAAAGTGTGGTCACTACTGCATGCTTTTTCATCTCTCTTAGCCCAGCTCTTTCGATGTGCCTGGTTGGAGGGGCTGAAGCTATGGGGATGCATAAATCTTTCTGGAGGCATGAGGGCATTTTCTCTGATAGTCCCTGAGAGAACCTGGTAGAGCTCCAGGAGGTAAAACTCACGGAAGTGTGGGCGACCCCCTGGAGTTTTAATTCTCAGACTTGTCCACACTGAACCTCCAGCGCTTTGTCTTTTACAGTGCAGGTTTCCCTACCCTGGTACTGCTTCCCATGAAGGCTTCTGCTCTGGTCAGTTGTGATTCTCTGTATCTGCCTGTCTGTATCTCCATTTTGGGACAGTGGTTTGCCCTGTGACCTCGCTTCTCTGATAGATCTGGAAAGAGTTGTTGATTTTCAGTTTGTTCAGCTTTAACTTGTTGTTATGATGGAATGGTGACTTCCAAGCTCCTTACATGCTGGGTTGGGAATGGGAAGATGCCCCAAATTTCGAATGAGTTCCAAGGGATGAAAGGCTCCTTAGCAGGACAAGGCTGAAGAAAAATTTAACATGCCTTTGGGGCCATGTGATCTAACATAGCCAAAATATGACATGGGCACTGTGGTAGGATGAAAATAACCAACCCTACCCCAAAGATATCCACATCCTTATCCCTGGAGCCTATAAATGTCACCTTACATGGAAAACACATTGCAGATGTGATTCAGTTAAGGATCTTTAGACAGTAAGATGATCCGGGATTCCCTGAGTAGGCCCTAAGTGCAATCATAAGTGCCACAGAGGGAGATTTCATAGACAGATCATAAAAGAGAGGCTATATGAGATGGAGCAGAGAGCGATTTTAAAGTGCTGGCCTTGAAGATCAGAATGATATGGCCATAAACCAAGGAATGCCAGAAGCCACCAGAAACTCATAGAGGCAAGGAGCAGTTTCTCCCCAAGACCTTCTGGAGGGAGTGTGGCTCTGCAGACATTTTGGTTTCTGCCCACTGATACTAGTTTCAGATTTCAGGCCTCCAGAACTATGAGAGAATAAATTCCCATTGTTTCAGTTCGCCAAGTTTATGGTGGTTTGTTACAGCAGCCATAAGAAACTAACATAACCACTGAGTGACTGCGCATTTGGAACTGCCTGTCATTATTAGGTATTATCAGACCCACCAAGTCATAAAGTTGAGCAGGCATCGCAGCACTCCAGCATTCATGATTGAGCCCAGGCATGTGCAGAAACCAGAAGAAAATTTCATGAACAGGTGGTCCAGACTCCAACGACATTTTCCTCTATTGCTTGAATTCTCATGAATTCATGGGAGTTAACTATGACCAGCTGATGGAGGAGAAATGAATTTGGACCCATGTCACAGATGGGTAGGTTCAATGATTAACTGTTGCCAAATTATAGCTTGGACCAGGGTGCCTTTAAAAGACAGTGGTAAGAAGAAATTTTCTCAGTGGGCAGAGCTATTAGAAGTACACTTGATCATGAAGTTTTTATAGAAGGAGAAATGACCTGAGGTAAAAAAATATATATACAAATTTCTAAGACATGGAGGTAGTTTGACTAGTTTCTCAGGATGACAAAAGAGCAAGATGGGAAGCAAGGCAAGGTATCTAGGGAATAGGCACAAGGAAGGATCTTTGGGCACAAATCTGTGTCTCACATCAATAGTTGAGGAAGACACTCAACCACCAGGTGGACAGATGACTCACCTGGTAGCTCTCAGACAGCCTCTATTCATAGCCATATCTATGCTTATGCAATGGACCCATGAATGGAATAGCAGCCGTGGCAGAAATAGAGGTTATGCAGAGGTTCAAAGCGTGTGTTCCTTCTCACGAAAGCTAATATAGCTATCGCCTCTACTGAATAACCAACCTATCCACCTCAGAGGCTCATTTAAGTCCTCAGTACTCCATCCAACACTCCAGGAGAACAACCAACCACTTAAAAGCAGCTTGGTTATATCAGATCTCTTTCACCCTAGAATGTTTAGGGATTAAACCCTACCCAAATTGACAACCACTATGGATATAGGTTTGCATTACCTGCATACCATGCCTCTGCCAGCTCTTGTCTCCAGAGACTTATGGAGTTTCTGACTTATTGATATGAAGTTTCTCCATAAGAATTTGTTAATGTACCTAGTTTATGGTGAGGCAAGTGCACCAAAAGGAGCACAACCATGGGACTGATTGGTTATACCTCATACTGGAAGCAACTGACCTCACAAAACGAGTTAATGCCTATTGAAGACACTGCCAATGTGCTATCTTGAAACAATAACTTGTGGAGTTGAGACACTATCCTCCAAGATGTGCTTTATGTATTGAAATAATGACCGACATTCAGTGATACACAGACTGACAGACTAATAGCTAGAGTCCATAGATCTGGAAACCAAGGGGTAGAAGTAGAATTGGCTTCCCTCACATCACTACCCATGACATATATGTCCAAAATTTGCGATTTGTGTCTCTGCAGCTCTACACTCTGCTGGGTTGGAGAGATTTCTTGGTTTTTGTGATGAAGAGAATGGGCTTCCTTTTACCTGGGGACATAATATGGGTTCCACTAAACCTAATGCTAAGACTACTGCCTGGTCACTTCGGGTCTCTATAATGATGGACTGATAGGCCAAAAAAAAAAAAAAAGAACCACTATACTGATAACCAACCTGATTATTATGATAAGTTTCACAATGAGGTATAGAGGAATATGTCTGGAATTTGGGGGATCACCCAGGTGCTAACAATAATCAGGCAATTGCAGAAGCCGTAAGTTAACAGAGCTTAATAAAGAGTTCAAATCCCCAGAGACAGATTGAACATTTTCCACTAGACCAGCAGACTAATTCTGCTGACATGCTGCTTGAAGGTGAGGAAAATCTAGAATGAACAGTAGAGGAGGGTGAAGTTAAGTATCAGTGTTGGTCTTTGAAGCTGCTGCTTCCATGAATATAGTGGAAACTGGTTCCATGTTCCACTAACCCTATGGACATAATCTTTTTATAGAATTGCTATCAGCTACGACCTTAAAATTTAGAGGCAGAATGGACATAATATGATGCAGGTGAATCTGCATGGTGCAAAGAAAAGACTGCAGCCGATGCTTGTGATATGTGGGACCACCTGATTTCAGGTCAGCTGTGCTGGACACTTCCATCCATGTCAACAACATCCCTGGTCAAACATATGTCTTGGCGGGTGTCTTCTGCTTTTTCTGAGCTGTGGAAGGCCACTCAGCCATGCACAGTGTTGAGGGGTTAATATCCCTGGATGTAAGCCTCAAGCACAGGGGGATGGAATGTGATGGATAAATTGACCCATATTCCTTGTCCTATACTGGGACAGTGTTGAAATTTATTCTACACATTATCTTTGAGAGTCTATGGAATTATGCCTACATGCCACTATGATAACTGGCTCATTACTGCACCCTTTTTTCTTTTCTCCCTTCCATGTCTTACTTTTTCCTCTCCTTCATTTGTGCTTCCTGAAATCATCTCCAAAATGAACTACCTGCATCCAAGCCTTGATCAGACTTAGCTTTTAGGAGACATGTATCTTCCCTTGACATTGTTTGATTATGGATTTTCCCTTAGTAATTCATAATAAAAACTATGCACTACAGTCAAGAGCATCTTGGATTTAAGAAAATATCACACTTAAAAAATATTAACAACTATAAAAACAAAAACAAGCTTGCGTAGATATATGGTGTGTTTGCCTTACTCTTTCTTCCACAACAGCATTTCAATCCCCTGTCCTCGCACTACAGTCCTCACCATCTTTACTCTCCCCTTCCCTATTGTTCCTCAGCCCACAGCCTCCCTCAATGCATGGATGAGACTAAGGATTGGTATCAGTATTATAAATGATTTGAAAAGGAAAAATTGGGGACATAAATGACAAGGGATCAACAAGAAGACAAAGTGAGATGGAGAGTAGAGGAGAAAAAAGGGAATGATGGAGTTGAGGAAGAAAGTCATTGGACATCAGTGACTGGTACCACGTGCTTCTGAAATTGTCATTGACAATCAGATCATTTCAAAATCGATTTTCTTTTGGGTAAGTGGTTTGTGAGTTTTATTGCATATATATTACATTGCATATATGTTGCATATATAATAATATATATTGTACATATAATATATATGCCATAGGTAGATGAATGTTGAGAACATTTCATGAACGAAGAATTTTGATTAATTCACAATCCAGTTTTGTGCACACAAACTCAAATTTAATATAAGAAATGTAAAAATTACAACACACAAGGAAGCCCTTGCCCACTTTTCATAAATCCCTGAGGAGAATATCTGAGGATGAAGGAGGTAAAGGGGCGCTGATGATTGTGAAACCCACAGAAATCGCTGTAGTTCTTCCAAGGAAGGAAATCAATGTCAGAAAACTAGGTTTTCAATGCCCCCTGCCCAATTCTTTCTGTCTGCGCCGTCTTAGGAAGGAAGCTTTGGAGCTTCTCAGAGCTACAGCTCTCTGTGCAGGTTAAACAAGCATTCTGGAGCAGAGGGCTGGCATTTGGGTCACTCTGGTGACTGAGCTTTCGTCTCCCGTATTGGCCGTAAAGATGAGGGGTTTGAGGGTCCAATGGAATCAGGTTGTGAGAAATGGTTTAGAAATTGCAGCCATGCATAAACGAAATAGAAGACTGCTACCCTGTCCAAGCCTACAAGCAAGAAGTTGCAAAGAAGGGAAGTCACAGGAGAAAGACGAGAACATTTTTAAATTACATCATATATGACTCAGGGAAAGAAGGTTTGGAGAATATGACAGAGAAGGGTTTAAAACAACAGAAAGAAATGGGGAGAAGAGAAGGAAAGAATAAGACGTAAAGGGGGTGTGAAAGAGAGAAATTGAACAGAGACTGGAGACCATGTCTTTGAAATTGTAATTGTTGAAAATTAGAAAGTGTCAAGGTTTTGAGTGGTGGGCTTATCAAGTGTTTAATACAGTATCATAAACAAAAGAGTGCATAGATATAAACTCATGCACCAGTTACGAACATATGTCTTTAATAAGGACTATGATTACTCTATCACTCAATGTCATGCTCCTGATGACTAGGTTTTTTTTAAAAAGGAAAACTCTATAAATGTTTTATAACAATTTTATACTGAAAACAATTATAAATCAGGAAAAAATAAGGGAATGGAGAGTATAAGCAGTTGGGCAATTTTGTGCTTGGCAGAACACATTGTGTTGATGCAAAGCAAGCATATAGACACCACAGACATCTGGGTATTTTGCTCCTTCTCACCATTTGTGACTTCCTGTGTAACCTTGTCAAGATAGAGGAGGCAAGTCTCTGAGCCACAGTTTCCTGTGGAGGAGGTGAGATACTTTGCACAAGTTCAGGCCCAAACAGCCACTAAGTTCAAAGTAAATGAAATTGGAACCCTGTGCACTCTTAGTGAGAATGTAAAGTCGTGCAGCCACAATGGAAAACAGTATGGCAGTTCCTCAAAAAATTAAAAATATAATTAGCATGCGATCCAGCAAAATCCTCCTTCTGGGTAAATACACAGAAGAATTGAAAGCAGGGACTCAGATGTATATCTGTACACCCGTGTTCATAGCAGCAGTATTCACGATAGGCAAAAGGTGGAAGCAACCCAAGTGTCCATCAATGGATAAATGGGTAAACCAAATAGGGAATATAGGAAAGCAGTGGAATATTATTCAGCCTTAAAAAGGAAGGCAATTCTGACACATGCTGCAACATGAATGAACATTGAGGACACTATGCTAAATGAAATAAGCAATTCAAAAAGGACAAGTACTGTATGGTTCCACTTAAATGAGGTGCCTAAAATTCTCAGTTTTATAGATAGAAAGAGGAATGGTGGTTGCCAGGGCTGAGAGGGGGGACAATGTGGCTGTATTGTTAGCGGGTACAGAAGGTCAGTTTTGCTGGTTGCACAACAATGTGAAGGTTAATACCACTAAACACCACTGAACTGTACACTCAGAAAAGGTTAAGATGGTAAATTTTATGTTACATGAATTTACCGTATTAAAAACATTTTTTTAATGCAAAAAGACTGAATGTAGACTCAGAACCTAAAGAGAAAAGGATTGACATATTTGAATGTATAAATGCTAAATATTCTTTGCTCTCTCTCCTCTTAAAAAAAAAGCATAATTAGGGGCCAGCCCAGTGGTGCAGCCAGTAAGTTTGCACGTTCTACTTCGGCAGGCCGGGGTTCACAGGTTCGGATCCTGGGTGCAGACCTACACACTGCTTGCCAAGGCATGCTGTGGCAGGTGTCCTACATATAAAAAAAGTAGAGGAAGATGGGCACGGACGTTACCTAAGGGCCAATCTTCCTCAGCTGAAAGAGGAGGATTGGCAGCAGATGTTAGCTCAGGGCTATAATCTTCCACACACACAAAAATAATAATAATAATTAATTTTGAAAGCCAATGAAAAATTGGGAGAAGCATTTTCATTTGTTGACAAAAGGTTAATTTGCATAAATAGAAAAGGCTCCCTCAACCCAATAGGAAAGATAAGTTTAAGTCAAGACTTGCACATAAAACAATAAATATGAATTTTTATTCATAATAAACTTTTTATTACACCCCAAATTAGTAAACATTTCGATATTAGTAACTCCGAAACATTTTGGAAAAATTCAAGTACACACACCACAGACAAATAGAGAAAAAAATGTTAGGAACCCTTAGTGTCTATCATCCGGTCTGTAACCATTATCAAGATTTTGCAATCTTGTTGGATCTATCCCCCCCAAATTTTAGGTAGAGTGTTTTAAAGCAAATCAGAGACATTATATCACTCCATCTGTCAATATGATGGCATCTGTGTATAACAGACCAGACATTTTTTATAATGCCATCATCACGTCTTAACAATTTTAACAATAAGTCCTTACTATCATCTAGGAATCAGTACTCATTACATTTCCCAGTGTTGTCTCAAAAATACCTTTTTGTACTTGATTTCTTTGAATGAAGATTCAAAGAAGATTTATACGTTGCTTGTGGTTAATATGTCTCTTCAAACTGTTGATTTATAATAATTCCTAATTCACTCTTTTTTCTTGCCTTTCATTCTCTGAAAAGGCAGAGTAATATATCCTGTAAAATTTCCCACTTTCTGGACTCAGCTGATTGATCGCTATGTGTTGTTTGTTCTTTTATTCCTCATAACTCATAAACTGTTAGATTTAGAGGTATCATTAGGTTTAGATTGCATTTTTATAGACAAGAATATTTCACAGATGATGCTGTGTTTCCTGTTAATCATGAGACACATAGTCTGTGTTTTCCCACTGTGAGTGAAATCCCACTGCTAGTGAGATAAAGACATTATCAGAGCAGCTCCTGGGTGAGAACTGTGCTACAGTATAAGAACTACATACTTAAGACTAAACGAAGAGGAAAGGGTTGCTAGAGTAATGCGTAGCTGTTATATGCCCTGGAAAACTTGACATAATGCACTATCAGAAATGGTTGGGAAGGGGGACAATGTATGGAAACAAAAACTTCCATTCATTGAAGGATACATGCAAAAAACTGATAGATGACAAGCTGGGGGAAGATAATTTCATAGATCAAAATTCACAAGTAATGGGGGCCAGCCCAGTGGAGTAGCAGTTAAGTTTGTGTGCTCTTCTTGCACCGCTTATCAAGCCATGCTGTGGCAGGCGTCCCACATATAAAGTGGAGGAAGATGGGCACCGGTGTTAGCTCAGGGCCAGTCTTCCTCAGCAAAAAGAGGAGGATTGGTGGCAAATGTTAGCTCAGGGCTAATCCTCCACCCCCCCCACCCAAATTATCAAATAATGAATATTTATGTACAAAGACTGTATAACCTCTGCAAATCAAAAAAGATAAAGCAGGAAATCAAAAGAAAAATCGTGAAAAATGATATGCATGGACAATTAATAAAAGATTAATAGAGAATGGCTGAAGCGTATATGAAGAGAGGCTGAAAATCATTCTTCATAAGATACATGCTAATTAAACTTATGAAACTGTCAAAAGGATGAGAATTAAAAATGTGCATAATTCATTGAGTTGTTGGTAAGGATTTGAAGTGAGCAGACCTCTCAAGAAGGCTGGTATTACTGTTAATTCTGAAAAATGTAATGGAAATATTTGTGGAAGGCTTTTGTCCTTTGCCCCTCTATACCTCACTCCTGGACTGATATCGAAGAAAACATCCCATACAGGTCCCTAAGGACACAAACATGATCACATTTATCACAATGTTGTTTGTGAGTTAGGGAAGTTGGAGGAAACCATGATGTTTATGTAAGATGTTCTTTTTCTATATAAATACTCATTCTGCAAATTCATTCTATAAAGCATTCCACAGCAGTTCGACATAACAAACAAGTTGCATACCTAGCTAAATTGATTAATATTAAAATCATAATTAGGAGTGAATAATAAATAGAAAGAGATCTATGCCAACATCATATTTATATACATTAAACATTTACACACCAAAACCTTCAAACTATGTATGATACATACATAATTACATGTAAGATCCACTCATATGAGTTATCTCTTGCTGTATAACAAACTACCCCAAATTTTAATAGCTTAAAATAGCAAACATTTCAAGATGAAAAGAATTCTAGATGAATGGAGGTGATGGTTGGCAATATGAGTACTTAGTACCACTGACCTGTACACTTAAAGACAGTTAAGATAGTCAATTTTATGTTGTGTGTATTTTATTTTATTTTAAGTAATTAATTTATTTATTTTGAGGAAGATTAGCCCTGAGCTAACATCTGCTGCCAATCGGCCTCTTTTTTGCTGAGGCAGACTGGCCCTGAGCTAACATCTGTGCCCATCTTTCTCTACTTTATATGTGGGACGCCTGCCACAGCATGGCTTGATAAGCAGTGCCATGTTCGCACCCAGGATCCAAACCAGTGAACCCCAGGCTGCCAGAGCAGAAGGTGCACACTTAACTGCTGCGCCACTGGGCTGGCCCATGTTGGGTGAACTTTACACACAATAAGAAAAGTTAGGGGAAAAGACTCCCTTAGCAAACATCTATTATCTCACACAGTTTCTGGAAATCAAGGAGGAATTTAGCTGGGTGGGCTTGCTTAGAGCCTCTCAGGAGGGTGCAGTCATCCAAAGCATTGTCTGGGCCAGGAGGATCACTTTCCAAGCTCACTCATTTTGTTGACAAGAGTTCTAAGTTCTTTACCACAAGGGCTTCCCCTAGGGGTGTTCATGATATGGTAGCTGGCTGACCTCAGAGGGAATGATCCAAGAGGGAGGAGAGGGTGTGACAGAATGACCAAAATAGAACCCACAGCATCATTTATAACCTAACTCAGAAGTGACATATCACCACTTCCTCCATATTTTATGGATTACACAAACCAACCCCAGAACAACGTGGGAGAGGACTACACAAAGGTGTGAATATCAGGACGCAGGCATCCTTGGAAGCTGGCTACCACATCACTTTAAAGTTTAGGCCAGATGAAGAAAATGTAGTTACATAATAATTCTCAAGGGTAGTCATACCATTAATGTACAAAAGCACCTACAAAGAAATAATAAAATCATGCTAAACTTTTCAAAATCAAAGAACTGGAAATTGAAACTGGGATATATATATATGTATATGTATTTTGCCTTTCATAGACATTTTCAGTTGAGTATTCCCAGTGCTATGGAGAGTAGGGCAGTGGACACTTTCATGTAATTCAAGTAGGAAATTAGTGCTGCTATATATTGAAGAACATTAAACTATACAAAGTTTATTATGCACACTACTTTATACAACATATAAAATTGACTTCTAGCTATATATTGTACAAAAAAATCCATATCATGGAGATTATTTGAGCCAAAAGTAGAAAGGGGGAAATGTCTAACAGAAAATTTGAAGTAGAATATTTTTATGACCCCCTAAAAGGGTATATGTAGCTGGTGAAAGAGGGGATTTCATTATATAGCCATTACAAAATTGACCAGGATGTTAAGAGGAAAGAGAGAGTTACATAATGGTATGTATATCATGATTTCATATTTATACGTAACTAGGAAAAATACAGGAGCTCAATAGCTTTTATGAAATATTAGAGGCAGGTGTGCTTCAGGACTCAGAATGTAGAGGATTTTAGACAGCCTAGAAGGTACATATCTTGAGATAATATAACTAACACCATCCTGGTCTGGAGTAGCATTCTGTAACGTATCCTTGACATTTATGGTGTGAAAAGAATGAGTATTAATGCTAATTGGAATAAATAAAGAGCATAATATGCATTCACTGCAGATCAGGTTTGCTTTGATGTCTTGCACTTTAGGGGCCAAACTGAAATAAAAAGTAGGTTTTAAGAAGTTTTGAAATTTAGACTACTAATAAGAAATTATATTCCAATCTCTATCTGTGGTTACTGGCAAGGAGGATTGTAGAACACTTTTCTCTCTTAAGAGTCCCATTCAGGGACTATTTACCCACTTTTCATCCCACTTCTCTGAGTGACTAGTTATTAGTATTACTTTTGTATCAATCAGTCTTATAAAATGTGATGCATTCTTTTGTGTGCTTGCATTTTCAATTCATAGAAAAAGTGCTAGGTTATGTATCTTATTTTATTTACTATTTTCCACTCATTTGCAAATTTCTAAGATCTTTTCATGGATATTTGATCTGCTGCTTCCAAGACTGACATATTAGCCTCTGATGCATCTCTGCCACACTTCACCTATCTTCTGTCCCCAGTAGATACTCAGATTGCCACTTAGTCACCATCACCCCATATAGTAGTCCCTTATGGAGCTGTGAGAGAATTTCTCTGGGATATGTACCCATGAGCAGAACTGTGCCATACAAAATGTGTACACCTAATTTTACTGAGGTTTGCCAGATGGTTCATTAGGATGAATGTAGCTGTGCCTCCAACAATAGTGCGTGAGGATTACTTGATGCACACATTCCCTACAGTGCTTGGAATAACCCAATATTATAACATTTGCCAGGGGCTGCATGGTTCTGAAGAGAGCCGCTGAGGTGGTAGCTGCCTGATTCAGCGTTTTCTGATTTCTGACAGCGTCTCTTGGAGAGTCGGTCTGCTGTGAGCTTCTGAGTTATTCTCTGATGTTCAGTCTAAAATCTGTGTTAACCTTACTATTGGATCTTATATTATATTTATCCCCTAATGAATCCCTGTATGCTTAAATTATTGAATGTGTTCTCTGTTGCTAAAAACCAGAAAAAGAAATAGAACAGTGATATCACATTCAACTTATATTATTTTTAGCTTTTTGCAATCTCTTCTCTTTTTAACAAACTTGATAGAATGAATCTAGATGTTCTTGATAAAATATTTAAGTATTTAAAGTTTTTCTTTCTTTTTTCAGGATATTGAGATGCTTCTTTGACATTGCCCATGATTTTTATTTATTTATTCACTTAGGGGTTTTTTTGGTGAGGAAGATTTGCCCTGAGCTAACATGCATTGCCAATCTTCCTACTTTTTTTGTTTTTGCTTGAGGAAGTTTAGCTCTGAGCTAACATCTGTGCCAATCTTCCTCTATTTTGCATGTGAGATGCCTCCACGACATGGCTGATGAGTGGAGTATGTCTGCACCCAAGACCTGAACCTGTGAACCCGGACACCAAAGTGGAGCGTGCAGAAGTTCAACCACTCAGCCATGGGCCAGCCCCCATGCTCATGATTTTTAGATGAGAAAAAGATAAATGTAAAAGAAAAGAACAAATTCCCCTTGACATTTCATCTTAAAATTTTAGCATTCCTTTCTTATAAGCCCTTTCATCAAGGATTAAATAAGTTATTTAAATCAAAATATTTGGGTCCCTTCTATATGTGTTTATTTCATTAACTCAGGGATCTCGGGACAGGAGCCAGGAAGGCTGTTTCCAGGACCTCTTCTGATCCTGATGAGGTGGCTGCTGATCTAGAGCAGAGATTAAAGTCTGTATGTGGTTAGGGCTTGGGAGTGGTGGTGATGGTCATGGGGGAGGGGTCGAGAGGGCAGAGAAACTGAAGATCTAAGAACTGTCCTTTAGCCAGACCCAGAAGGAAAATTGTCCAAGCAGATATATTTCCCACTTCACCAGATTCCCACCCTACTGCGTATCCACTCCCAGATTTGCCCAGATTTTAAGGTTGACTTTGTGTGAGGCTGACAACTGGCACTTCTGTGCCAATTTAAACACCTGCCACCTGCATGCCCAGGACCAAAAGGAGAGGAGACTCCCATTAATTCCCCACTAGTTGTCCACACGGTAGCTTAGCATCAGAGTTTTGTCCTCCACCCCTCGTCCTTCTCCAGCTCAGTACTTTTATTCAGAGTATTAAAGAGGGAGAAAAGGCACTCTCTCACACTTGCACTCTCTCTCTCCTCTCCTTTCTCTTTTCTCTTAATTCTGTCTGCTGTTGAGAAAGAGAAGAAAACATTTACAAAGACTTATAAAAACAACATTCATTGTCTTATTAGTGGGTAAATGAAGAGACTTTTATAAGCCAGTGGTCATGGTTCAGGGGCTCAAAAGCAGCAAGTATTTGGGGTGAAGGAGGAGGGCATCATTCTGGAAGTCCCCATAGCCAGAGATCTCAGTCTCCACCTATGTGTGTTCAGAGCTGGATAGAGCTGGCCAAGAGAGGCTGCCTGGGCAGGTGCCTGACCCGGTGCTGTGCAAGAGCCTGCTTTCCTGGGGCTAACTCTGTCTCCTTTTTGCTTGAGGGTGTTGCATCCTAGGCAGGCAGGTCTAGGTTTGGTTCCAAAGAGCTCTAGGCTCTAGGCAATGGTCTGTGTTTAAGGCAGGCTTGGCCCTTAGCCCTTACAGAACTGGAAAACAGTTCCCAGTTGAAATGCAGACCATCCCATTAGGGATCCCCCAGTTTGGGGTAGAGATTGGCCATGGCCCCAAATCTTTTGAGCTCAGAGACAAAGGCATTTGGGGTTCCAGCTCCATCTCTGCAGAATCTCAAGCCTGCTTCACATAGGGGCAAAAAAGCCGGTTCATGACTTCAGCCCCCAGATCAGGAGAAATGGAGGGTCTGTGCTGAGAGAGGACGGAAAGGACTGAGCAGTCGCTCAGTGTGGGGATTTAACACTGTCGGGGCTCTTGTGCAGTCCCAAACTAGAGGGACAGTGATGACCTTACTTTACGAGACACATTGCTTCAGAAGGCTGAGTCTGATGTTAAGTTGAAAGTTTAATCATCTTGGATATAATTACATAAAATCGAATTGGTATCAGTGATTAATTGGGTTAAGGTTAAAATAAGAAAGATCACATATGAGATTACTGATTATGAAAAGCCAGATGCTGTGTTTTCTTTATATACGTAATGGCCGATGTTCACAGCACTTCTGCCAGGTGAGTGTCTTCTGCTTGTACAAAGGCTTAAGTCATTGCCCCAAATCCAAGCACAGGTTATGCTGGAGCTAAGATGGAAACCTGGTTCTCCATGGAGAAGACTTGGGGGGTGGGGGTGGGGGGAGTGTATGGAGAGGAGGGAGAGGCGGAAGTAATTGACCAATTCTCCAGTCTTGATTTGGACTTTCAACTTTCTGTTTGGGTCCTCCACTTCGAATTCCTAAATTATAAGCACTGAGAGGGGAGAATGAGATCAAGAGAGAGAGAAGTGCTTTAGATATCAAATGATTAAATAGTTTAGGTTCCAATTCTTGTTTCATCCTTTACTAAATGTATGTAAGTATAACTTAACCTTTCTAAACCACAGGGTTTTTTTTTGGTGTGTGTGCGTGAAGTGAGGACAAAAATTACTAATTTCAAAAAGTAGCTTTTAGGGGGCCGGCTGGTGGCAGAGCAGTTAAGTTCACCCACTCTGCTTCCCAGGCCACCAGGGCTCTCCAGCCAGAACCCTGGGCACTGACCTATGCACCACTTATCAAGCCATGCTGTGGCAGGCGTCCCACATATAAAGTGGAGGAAGATGGGCACAGATGTTAGCTCAGGGCACATCTTCCTCAACAAAAAGAAGAGGATTGGCCCTGGATGTTAGCTCAGGGCTAATCTTCCTTAAATTTTTTTTTAAAAAAAAGCTTTGAGGATTTAATGATATAATAATATAATATAGTAATATAACAGTTACTGTCACATAAAACAATAACCTTTGTAAAGGTGTAATCAGTATTATTTGATCAATACTATTATGGTAGAAGCATAACCCTAAGGAAGAACAAATGCAAAACGTGCTTTTTAAAAAATATCCCTACTGTGAGTAGATTTTTTCGTTGTTGTATCAGATCCACAGTAAAATTGTAACAAGTGTAGATGTCCTCCATTTAGCATCTTAGATGACCGCAGTTTACTCCGTCGTTAATGATCATTTTACCCTCAATGTCATAAACTCGGCAAAATCATTCATTTAACAAGCAGATATTGAGAGCCTGCCTTTTGCCAGCTGTTATGAAAGGAGCTACCTAGACAAAGAAGACTGAGGCCCGGTCCTCCTTTCCCGCCTGAAGCAGGTGCAGAGTTCTGCAGCTCCAGGGCTCGAGTTGGAAAGAGACGGGGCGCTGCGGGATTTCCCCTCCTGGGGAAGCGCTCTCCGGAAAGCGCCGAGCAGGCAGGAACCCGAGCCGGCCTCCCTAAGGGTTGCTGCGCTGGATGATTAAAGACGTCGACATGAACTCCGCACGGAGCGCATCAGTTGGGGCCCAAGCTGCTGTCCTGGGCCCGACAGCCACGGGTAGCGCCAGAAGTCCTGGTCCGCACTGCCAGGGGGCGCGGAAGCACCAAAGGGAGGCGACTCCCTGCGCGCGGCCGGACGTGCGGCGCCCGCCGGGGGATTCCACCGGCCGCCCGCGCTCGCTCTCAGAGAAACCGATCGCGCCTCCGAGCAGCCCGCCCAGCTGCCCGCCCCGCGCGGCGCCCCAGCCCCGCGGCGCCCTCCGGGCTCCCCCCTTCTCTTGCGGTGAGTCCGGAAGGTGGGCGCAGCGCGCCGCTGAGATCGTGAGCCCTAGATACACCGCGATCGGAGGCCTCAGCGCGGGGCCGTTTCCTTTCGGTGCCCTTCATTTTCTCCGCACCTAAAACGTTTTCCGAATTAAACCACCTGCATTCGGTCAATGATAACGTAACAAGATTTGTTTTTACTGGTTTTATGGATGTGAGGGAATGTTTCTCAATGAAATTTTACCCCCCACCCCCAAAGTAACAGTCATTTCATTAATTTATTCGTTTAGATGCTAAGCAGGGGAGCAAAAAACTCAGTTAATGGGAAAATGCAGGTCCTTTGCACCCACCTTTTGTCTTCTAGGTTAAGCCCTGACAGGTATTTGAAAGTATTAACTTGCATTTCAAACCTAAGTTGGCTTAAAATAAGACTAGCGGCCCAACTGCACAGCGTTATTAGCTAATGATAAGAAACAAAAGACCGGCCCCTGGCCGAGTGTTTAGGGTCGCGCGCTCCACTTGGTGGGGAGGGGCGGGAGGGAGGGGGGTGCAGGGTTTTGCCAGTTCCGATTCTGGGCGCGGACATGGCACCGCTTGTCAGGCCATGCTGAGGCGGTGTCCCACATAGGACAACCAGAGGCGCTCACAACTAGAATATACAACTTTGTACTGGGGGGCTTTGAGGAGGGGAAAAAAAAGGTTGGCAACAGTTGGTCGCTCAGGTGCCAATCTTTAAAAAAAAAAAGAAAGAAACAAAAGACATTCACATTAAAAACGGGCAAGTAGCTAGTAGCCATTAAAGGAACATAGTTTAAGTCTAAGACAAGAATGGGGAGCATAAAGAGAGTAGATCTTAAGTGTTTTCAACACACAAACACACACAAAGGTAACTATGTAAAATGATGGATGTGTTAACTTGATTGTGGTAATCATTTCACAATATATACAGTATATTAAATCATCACGTTGTACAGCTCAGAAAATAAATTAAAAAAAAGACAGAATGGGGAGCCTAGAAAGAAGTTTGAACCAGAGAAGCTTCCTCCAGATAAAAGTTCCCACCCTTTTCTATCCCCTTCTATCGCTCAACACTTTCCAACAACACAAACACCATTAATCATCTTTTGTCTCACAATGCACACACAGCCATGCAATGTACTCACAATATCAGAATAACAACTCCAACACCAATAATATGATTACCAAAAGTCATTATAATTTTTGGGCACTTTAAAAAATCTGAGTTCTATCCTACTAGAGAGAAATAGTAAAATTACCGTCTTTTAAAGTCACTTAAAATAGTTCCTCTTTGTATGGTTATGTCACCAACTTGTTGCACATTTAGGATCTTTTTCGTTCATTTTGGTTTCAATCTTTAAGAATTATTTTACATAATTATGACACAATTTTTTAAAGTATTAAAAATTTTCCCAAACCAAATCTATAAATTATATTCAGAGATATTTCGCTTCTATCCCAGTGCCCTCCACTCTGTTCTTGCGTGTGTGTGTATTTATATACATATAGAGAGAGAGAGAGATTTAAACTGGCTGTATTCTCCTCTCTTTCCTCCTTTCACTTAATACATTCCCAGCACCAGCTTCCCCCTTGGCTACAATCCTTCCCTCAGCTTTCAGGATTCTGTAAGGGAGTTCTTCCTACATCTTCCTATTGGTAAAGGACATAATTTATGATGGAAAATGGAGATTTCCCCCTCTCTTCCATACGTCTTATTGATTTAGAGTGAGAAATCACAGGGCTAAAGGGCAGAGGGGGGAACCTGAGAAAAGGGGCTCCCTCTTAACAATGAGGGAAATTAATTTTGATTCATAATCAAAAGCATTCAAATAAATGGATCTACTCTTCTGTTTTGCTACTATTTGACGTGAAAGATGAAGACTCTCTTCATCTCCCATTATTTATTATTGTTTTGAAGTTTGTGAAAGATGTCTTAGAAAATAGAGAAAAATATTTAAAACATGGCTAGGGCAGGAGATAGTGATAATTCATAAAGTGTGCTTATTATTAATCACTCTAGAGATCACAAACCTAAAATATGTTTCCTGAGATTTAAAAAGTTTTCACTGCTTAAAATGAAACTCTAAATTCTCCAACATCTCTAAAGCTTCAGAGTCTGTTCAGAAATTTGAAATTGCTCTTTGCAGACTCTGCAGCACATCCTGAAGACAAGTGTTTCTGACCAATTCATAGCAAAAGCAGTGCCCAGCTTTGCTTATCCGTGGGTATTATCCACCTCTCCATGTCCAGCTGCCACACTCAAAACACATTCACACCTCCCCAGGCAAAGACTTTTCCTTCCTTCCTTTGCACTGTCGGGTTGGTCCTGCTGCAACTGCCAACAGGAGGGTCTGATTCCTTAACGGAAAACAGAAAAGGGTTTTTTTCCCCTTCCCACTTTTCCCTTCCAGTGGAGCCAGCTGCGAATTAGGATTTGTAGTCTATCTTGCTACTCATTGTGTGGTCAGCACACAGAACGTGGGCATCACCTGGGAGCTTGTTAGAAATGCAGAATTCCAGGCTCCACCCCAGACCTACTGAATCTGAATTTCGTTTTAATGTCATCAGCAGGTGATTTGTGTTCCCACTAGAGTTGAGAAGCATTCTGCAAGATTGGGTTTTGGGAGTTTGGTAACCAGCTCCTCGTAAGAGACCTGGGGGATGGGGGACACAGAGGCCGGATGCAGTCATCCGACCCTCGCTCATCGCTCAAAAGCAAATAGCGCACTTGCTGCTCAGCCCAGAACCGCTGTTCCGGGGAGCAGTCGTGCTGCCTCCTGCTGAGCAGCTGCCAAACTGCCCGCGTGATTCCGAGCCAGATGAAGCTAGAGTCCCTCCCTGGAGAAGGGGACACCTTAGGCGACTGTGGCCTCAAGTACCACAGTATCTCTCTTTCTTCCTTTCCCCCTCTCCTCCTCCTCCCTCTCTAAACGTGAGGACAGTTACCTTTTTGTTATTGGGACTATTGTGGGACTACTAGTCCATGATATTTTACACACAAATTAAAATCGTTTGATTCTTGTTGGACAGATTAACTCAGAGGTTGGATCCAGAGGCAGATGGCAAGATCCTTATGAGCGGATAAAATTGTTTTTAGCATGAATGACTATTGAACTTTTATCAAATGCCTTTTCTACATTTTTTGAGATGATCATAAAATTTTTTTCTTTTATTCTTTTAATGCATGGAGTTACATTGACTCATCCCTAGGATACACTCGGTTTGGTCTTAATATATTTCCTTTTTTTTTTTTTCATATATTGCTGGTTTTGATTTCCTAATATTTCATTTAGAATATTTGTGTTACAACTGGAAGGACCCACAACTAAAAAAATTACACAATTTTGTACTGGGGCGCTTTGGGGAGAAAAAGGAAAAATAAAACCTTAAGAAAAAAAAGAATATTTGTGTTACTGTTTATAAATGAGATGGAGCAGTGGTTTTCCTTTTTTGATACAAAAACCTGAAAAGGATATTGCAAAGTTATTCTGGCCTCACAAAATGAGTTGGAAAAATCTCCCCTTTCTCTATTCTTTGTAAGAGTTTGTGCCAGCGTAGAGCTGTCTCTTCATTAAAGAAGCTGGCTTCCCAGAGGGATGATGTTGAAGGCGGTCAATCCTGGTTTACAACAAGGCTTGGTTGGACTCCAGCCTCCAGGTCTTGCCAGGGTAGGGTGCATACATTTTGAACCATGAATGTCAACATGGCTAATTCTGTAATGTCAAGAAACATCAAGAACCATGGTGTTATAATATACTTTCTGACTTAGAATCATTCCACAGTGAATTCAGATTTTTTTCAATGAACTCAAGTTTTTTCTCTACCAACAAGAATGAGTTACTATATAACTTTACCGATATAAAGAAACAAACACAAGTTTATCATCAAACTTTGAAATGTACATGGAAATTTTATACAAATTCAATATTTACTGTTTTCCTGAAGACTTTGTGTTATCATAATCATAATATTAAAAAGTAATGATTTGTAAAACCAAGCCCTGTAAACCTCTCTCCAATCCTCTTCACTTTCTCTTAGGGGCCAAATATTTTCATCTTCTCTACATGCCATGATATGAAAACATTGAGAAGTGCTGCTTGAAATTATAGCACAACTTACTTTCAAACTATATTTATGTTACATATTTTTCAAAACTGTTCATATAATTGTAACTTATCTGACTTAGAAAAACAAGTATTTGATATATTAAAAGCCTCACCCATTTCAGTTTTAAAGAAAACATTGAATCTCTGCAAAGATGAATGCATGCTTGTGTTCCAATAATGCTTTCTGTGGTGACTGCACCATTACCAACATGATAAACTATAAAGTCACTTTAGACTCTAGAAGCACTTAAAAAATCTTGTAGTTAGTGATTTTAAGAGGCTTTCACTTCTGGCCAGAAGTTCCTGAAGGAGGCAGTTAACATTGAGCTCTCCTACCACACCTCCTGTGTTTCCATGTGCTGAGCTATCCAGCCCTACAAGGATAGTTGAAATAATCAAGACAAATTTGAAGCATTTTCCCCTGAACTCAGAAAAAGTCAGAAGGAACATGCAAATCCTAATTGGGCCACGGTTTCATCAGAACCTTTCCTCCCTCTCTCTCATCTCTCTTCTTTGGTCTCATGTTTTCCCCCTCTAGTACATTTCCACCTCCCCTTTGCCAATCAGCTAGATTTCTCAATGCAATTTTTTTCTTAGCAACCAAAGAATGGTCAACAACATAAACAAGCACTGATAGGCTCAATTTCAAAAGAAAATTCCCACCACAGCACAGGTACTACTCCCTCACAGCTAAGAGTACCAGGGATGGGGGCAGGAGGCTCTCCAGGAATGAGATAGTCAGAGCTGAGTGAGCCTTACCACCACCAAGGATAAGGGTCCTGAGTTCTCAGCTTCATCGCCTTTGGGGACTGCAAATGGAAGAGCCCCAGATCAGGATGAGACAGTTAATCCCGTGAGTCAGGCAGAAAAAGGTGGTAGAGTCATGAGGGAGTGAAGTATCACAACTGTCCTTTTTGGAGGCTGGTTTCCTGTTGTCCTTAAGCTCTGGAGAAGCATCTTAAAGAATTAAGGGGAAAAAAAGGCCTTCCTTCCCTAATAGCTCCTTTTTACAGTGAAGTAGCCCAGCCCTTCGTTTTCTAATGCCCTGTCCTCCACCTGAGTCAGTTTCTTCCCTCCAGTCCTCGCACTGTTTTCTGGGCTGGCCAGAAGCTGCATCATTTAACGAAGATAGGATTGGAGGTCTCTGGTGTGCAGGAAAGGTAGAGAAATGAGAGGATAGGTTAGAAGGTCTTTTGGAAAATTACCAAAACTTGCTTTATACTTGTGAAAGCACTTTATTCACTGCTAACAAAGTTTACCCATAATATTTCTATAGCTTGTCCAGTGAATGTTAGCATTGAAGGAATACAATTTATTTCTGCATATTTTCCACTCACACCCAAGCAAGGAATTTCTGTTTCTAAGCTCGTAGGTATGTTATCTTCATTTGTATCTGACAACTTCTGCCACAAACAAGTCAAAAACAAATGTTCAGCACCACCAGTCTACTATCTGTTTTTCCATCAGCTGAGGGTCAGAGATTAGAAATTCAGTTCTCTAATCGTGAACATTTATATCCATTCATACACCCATACTTATACATCATATACCAGGCACCATGCTGTTTAGTGGAAAACAATGGAGAACAATACAGATATGGTTGTGTCTTCAGGCAGCTTACTCTTTTGTCAATCATCATCCCTTGCAATTTATCTGACTCTGGAAAGGGACTAGGATGCTTTCTCAATGTTTTTTTTTCCAGTGGCTCCATTAGGAGCAGATGGTGATGTTCCATGGATTCTTGGTATATACTACACTACTTGCCTCCCCGTTCATTATCTCACTCTTTGAGAACCAAATCAAGTTCTAGAAGGAACCCAGGAATAGGTGAGGAACCGGTATAAGATCAAGTTATTAGGGCTGGGGCTCAAGTGATTGGAAACTTACCTGGGGCAGCTCATTATGCCCCATCAGGAAGCAGATGCGAGAGTGAGCTAAGGCGCAAGAGCAAATTGGGAGCTGGGGTCAGCACTGGGCACCCATCTCCGGTCATCCTGACAGGTAGGGGGGCCCTTAGTTTAACTCATTGAAGTTGGGTGGGGCTGGGTGAGGGAGGCAATAAGGGACTGAGGCTGTCTTGGCTCCCAGTCTGTCTCCAACGTGATGGCTTGAGAACAGAGGAAGAGAAGTAAATCTTGCAGGGGAGAAGATGGGTTTCTGGGAGAACTAGCAAAGAAAGCAATGGCAGGGAGAGAGAAGGGAGGTTGGGAAGCATTCACACTAGAGGCAATGAGACCTAGGAAGCACTATATTTCCCTGGAGTGGTGGTTCTCAGCCCTATCTGGGGCTAGAATAATCTGGGGAGCTTTTAAAAACACTGATGCCCAGGCACCATCTCCAAGATTCGGTCATTGGTTGGTATGAGGCCTGAGCACTGGTGTTGTTTTTAAAGCTCCACAGGTGGTTCTAATGTGTAGCCAAAGTTGAGGACAAACAGCATCCCCATCACCTGGAGCTTATTAGAAATTCAGACTCTTTAGTTCCAGACCTACTGAGTCTCAATCTGCATCTTAACAAGATCCCTAAGTGATTTGTATGCCCACTAAGTTTGCTAAACACTGCCTAAAAAGAAAAAGGATCTGAGGCAAATGGGAACTTGTTAGAGATGGGGCTGGGCGTGCTTTCCTTTCAAGGACTAACCTGTCTTCCCTGTTTCATGAATGAATAATTTTGTGAACAATTCCTTTTAACTCCTTCTTTCATCATCTTCCCCACCTCTTAGCCTTCCTCTTCTGTATTCTTT
This sequence comes from Equus przewalskii, assembly GCF_037783145.1. Classification (NCBI taxonomy): domain Eukaryota; kingdom Metazoa; phylum Chordata; class Mammalia; order Perissodactyla; family Equidae; genus Equus; species Equus przewalskii. The sequence continues at coordinate 23,512,276 of NC_091850.1, forward strand.
GAACCATTTGACAGATATGCCACCTTACTCTTTTTGTGGCCATCCCTTTCTGACCCGCTGGCTTCCCCTGCCTTTGAATTCAGATGGGTGATATGCCAGCATTGGGATATACCCAGTCCTTTGGTATCCAACCCACCCAGGAGAGAGGATCTCTATGGCTGTGCCATCAGGACTACATCGTTCTGTACCTGGGTCTTCCTGATCCCTTCCTACCCCAGCAGAACTAATCTATCATAAATATCTCATCCTCAGCCTCAACTCAACTTTGCAAATAGCCTGTTGTTTCCACCTCCTTCAGTAGCCACCATCTGCTGCTATTGCCTAAGCTTCTAATCGCTGCCACGTGTGCAGTCTAAACTGCCTTTCTGATTCCCTCTGTTTTCTAAATTCTTGGATTTAAAACATGTCTTTTATTATTTCACCTCAGTAACCATCATATCAAGATATCATGAGCATTCAGTAAATTCTTTCTGGTCTTCAAGTCAATCTTGTGGGATCTTGCTGTTCTTGTCTGGCTCTCCAACTAGACTGAGTGTAAGGAGGATGGGAGCCTGGCCTCATTCATTTTTGTGTGCCCGGCATTCAACGCAGTGCCTAGCACAAAGCAGCCTCTCAATGTCTGTTAATTGAATTAGACTGTGTTTAGTGGAAAGAATGAGTCCATTAAACATAGAAAAAAAGGCATGATCAATCTACATGCTAGGTGGAGAAAACCATGTTTGTTTCCACTAATGTTTCTGAAAACAGAGGACTAGAAATTGACTGTGGGCACAAAAATTATAATTTAATGGTATATTTGATTTAAAGAGTCAAAATTATCTTACACAGCAAGAACACACTAAAACTCTTTAGCAGTCACTTTTTTGCATTTATCCTTTATTGAAGCAAGTTTCTACCTTACAGAATAACGTAGACATTAATTTCTTTGTAGCAGGTACTTTGCAAAGCACTTCCCCTGTGGCACCACACTGCCTCCCCGAGGCCGATACTCTTACTGCCCCCACTTCACAGGTGAAAAACCCACGGTTTCACAGATGATATTGACACAAAATTGGTAAATGTTGGGGCTCCTATGTGCACCCAGATAGTCTGAATTGCAGAGCTCATGATCTTGTACTTTTTGCTCACTTACACTTAAAAAAAAACCTGAGCCCCTTAATTGGGATGTTCAAAAGTAGAAAATGAAAATAGGTAGAGGTAAGTCAGTCTTAGAGAGATCGGTGTTCTTCCACCTGCCTCTCTTTCCTCTCCCCACTGCCCACCCCAAATATCAGGTTGCTCCCTTCTTGCTAGAATAAGGCTGCTGGGAAACCTGAGTTGCACTCCTGTCCCAGCGTTAACCAGTACTGTGAACTGAATCTCGTCTATAAAATCAGAAAATTCCTACCTGGAAGATGTGCCATGAGAAGTAGACACCATGAACATTCTAGAGTAGACTTTCCTTGATGGTTAGAAGATGTGGGTAACTCACTGCCCCAAATCACTTTTCTGTGCCTCTTCTGTAGTAGGTTCAAACTGCCGCTGCTCTGACCTATACTACAATCAATTCAACTTGGAAAAATACCATCGGAATGGTCCAATTTCCCCCTCAATTCCATCAGTTCTGACTTTTGGAATCAATGTGCACCAAAGGTTAATGCTAACACCCATCGTTCTGCCCTTTTTTGATTTCTGACACCCTGACAGGCCTGGACCAAACTTCGCCTTATCTCTTCTCCCAGACACACGCTTCTTTGGGCCTAGAGACTGAAGCTATGGCACACCTATGTTTTTCCTGTAGAAAGCAGGCTTGGAATTCTGCGTCGGAGGAGGCAGAGCCTCCAGCGTCATTAGCCCTACTCCAGGAACCTTCCGGGCCCTGGGCGCTGCCTTACTTCCCCAAGCTGGGCGACCCTTTTCAGCACAGCCCTGAATTCTCCTTGGACTCGCTCCACTGTTTTTGCGGGCTGTCAAGCGGGAACTGTTCCGGATGTGGCCGTTTGTTCAAGGAAAGCTGCGACCCCTGCCCAGAGTGTCCCGAGCCCCAGCCCACAGCCTGGGCCCCGATGGATCTACAGGCACCCGCGGGAGAGGCTGACCCTGCAGAAGATCTGAGCCCCGGAGCAAACAGAGAGAGTGACACCTTGGGAACCTCCCAGGAGACCGGGGCCCGCGTCAGCGGGGACTTGCCTGCACTCCTCCCAGCAGAGCCCACCCTGGGGCTCCCACTATAAGGGTCAGAGCCCTCCCTGGGGCTCCCAATCTAAGGGGCGCGCAGCACAGCGCTCAAGTCCGGATCCTGACAACACTGGTCTGAGCCCCGGGACTGCCCCCTCCACGTGGAGGACCCGCGGGCTTCCCTGAGAACGAATCTCTTTCTTATTCGCCCCTTTTTCTTAGACGACTTTAAAGCTTTTCAATAAAATTTTACCAAAAAAAAAAAAATCAAAATTGCCTTCGATTTTCGTTTTCCCGTCTGACTGAAGGATGGGAGTGGACAGTGGAACGCTGGACGCGTAGCAGGGTCTGGGGGTTGGGGGAAGGACAGGACTCGGTAAATTCCCTTCCCCTCACTGCAGGAAACTGAGGTTTGTTCCTTCTCGTTACTGTAGAGTATTTGATTTTGTGACTAGATCACAATTTATTTATCAATTACCCTGCTAATGGACATAATTTCCAGTTTGGGGCCATCCTGAAGTGTTACTTGAACTTTACCAGAAGTGGCTTTAGGGGAACATAAATACACACTTCTGTTGGTTATATAACTGGAGTAGAATTGTGGGGTTGTATGGTCCGTATGTTCAGTTTGAGTGGTTATGGACACACAGATTTCCACAATATTATGCCAACCTATATCTCACCAGCAGTGTATGAGAATTTGCTGTTGAGAAGCTTACTCCACATCCTTTCCAATATAGGGCATTTTCTGTCTTTGTCATTTTAGGCATTTAGGTGCATTGTAGAAGTAGAGAATTATGGTTTTAATTTGCAGTTCCCTAATGACTAGTAAATCTGAGTGTCTTTTAATATCCTTATTGGCCCAGTCGCATGTTTATCCCCTTGATTACTTTTATACAGCAAGTCTTTATTATACATAGAGAAGAATATTGAAGAAACCAGGTTTGGCATGTTTAGGTATGAATCTGTGGAGACTATTTTCTTTTTTTATTTTTAATTTATTTTTTATTGCAGTATAACATTATATAACTTCCAGGTGTACATCATGGTACATTTCAAATTCTGTGTAGATTACATCATGTTCACCACCCACAACTTATTTTCTGAAGGCCTGCAAGGAGAAAGCTAGACCCAGAAAGTCTGCAATTTCTACCTAACGATGAGTCCATCACACAATCATTTAACACAAGACTGGGGAGTTGACTTACAATGCAATTGAACAGATTCTATTTCCTGTGACTAATATGATCTATAGGTGAACAGCATAATGTTTTATAAGCTTTGTGTCCATCACATGCTTTGATATTAAAGGTTACATTTCTGTAAGATTAAGAAACAGAGCCCACAGACACTTAGTTTTAAATAAGAATCTTTCTCTACCTGTCCAGCCCTATAAATTGCTCTTTTCTTTTTAACTCTGGTCACAAAGTAAATATTTCCTAATGTATCCCTTCTCTTACTAAGAAGAATAAAATTAGAATTTCAAAATACTTTTTTTTCTTGCTGAGGCTTCTCATCTAACGTCACAACAACCTATAATTTCTTTTAATTATTACTAAGGCTGACTAAAGTTTTTTAGATTTATAGTTAGCCCTTTTCAGAGCAGTAACTGCTGACAATCAGCCACATAACCTACAGCACAACTAACTAGATCCATAACTATATCCATCTCCAGCCTTTAGCAGCATTGTATGCCTTACATCAGTTTAAATATTAATTCTTCAAAGAGGTCTGAGTGAGCACCCACTCAAAAGTATCCCTACCACATTGTTTTATTTTCATCATTGACTTAAAAGTGCCCAATTCTTGTTTGTGTATTTATTGACTCCCCATTACCAGGTCAACCCCATGAAGTAGATGTCTGTCTTACTCAATGCTTTATCCCCAGCACCCAGAGTGGTGTTGGCTCCTCCCTAGTATGTGCTTGAATGAAATCACCACACAAAGTTTTAAAGACATTGTGTATTAAACTCATATAAATTTAGCAGGGCCATGTGCGGTATATTTGAGACTTGGCTCATCAGTAATATCCCCTTAGTCTTTCCCTCACTCTTTTTCTCACCTATCTTCTATGGTCCCCAAATCTGTACCTGGGGGCATGAACCACTTGCCCACCCTGACAGCTAGGAGATTCCACTTTTTGTAACCTCAAACATTCTCATAAATCCATAAAAATATCATTGACACACACACACTTTTATAGGCCCATAAAATTATCAATGACACAAACACACTTTTATAGGCTCTGTGAAGAAAGTGGATTACCAGTGTGGCATGGAAACAGTGTTCTATCACTTCTGGTGATACAGATGAGGTGGAGTCTGGGCGACTCCGTATCACAGCCAGCTGACCTCCCAGGCGTCTACTTGGATTGAGTGTTTTTCAGACCTCAGCACCATCATTTTATAAAAATCAGTTTCAAAAACCCCTCGGTGAAACAAGTTAGAGTTGGTTTTTGGGAAGCAGGGTTGGAAGGGGAGACTTGGAGACCCAGAAGAAAGTAGAGAATTCTCTAGGCTCTTTGCAGAGTTAGGTGACGGATGGAGAGTTTTGCACCTGAGTCTGGGAGCTCAGCAGCTTTTAAGATTTCCTGCTTCTCTAAGCCAAGATGCCCCCTTTGCATCCTCACGTCCGTGTTTGCCCTGGGACAGAGGTTGAAGTCTACAACTGGGGTTGATGTAGTACGTAGAGCCAGAAAGAAGAGTGTCAGCAGTAAGTGAGCTGGTCTTCCATGTTCACAGGGATTAAAGGGAGCAACTGAAGCATCTCAGAAAACATCTCATTTAGGATTGTGTTTAGAGCCTACCCAGCATCCTAATGAGGAGAATAGTATTGTTTGACAGATGCTTCCCATTAAATGCAATTATATTGCTACAACAGTCATTCATGTATCATTTGCTAGGCACCTACTAGGTATCAGACACATTTCTAGGTCCTAGGAATATAGTGAACAAGAAAGACAAGTGTACTACTTTGATGGAGCATATCATTGAGCAAAAATATTAAATAAAATTATAACCTACTTAATTTACAGTGGAGACCCAAATAAGGTGATGAGAATTTGAATGAGTTTTCGGAGAAGTTGACTAGTTATTTTCCAATAAATCTTCTGGGAGAATGCAAGAATGAAAAGGAAGCTGTTTTTTGCGTGTGTTTTTTATTTTGATTGAGTCCAAAAAATTCACAAATTCTTTCTCCAGAAATGTTCATATACTTCAACATGTATTTGGCAGCGTCTGCAAAAAACTTAAAACAAAATGTCCAATAATGTCCCATCATATTTGCAATGATTAATGCATCAAAGATTAGGAAGCCAATTTAATGATTTCCAAACTCCACATTAATTAATAAAATGATTGAACATTATGTTAGGTGCTGGAGAGAAAATGGTCACCAAATTACATAAAATCCCCGCTTTCATGCAGCCTAGCATCCAATAGGATAGACATGAAAAATCATTCAGGGAGATACAAGTGCAATAGGAAATAGAATAAGTGACCTAATCAGACAGGTGTCAAGGAAGGTTTCTCAGGTCAAGTATGTAGAAGATGAGACCCGAAGGAAAAGAGGGAGTGATAGAGGGGAAGAGAAAAGGGAAGAAGCCCCAGGCAGAGGAACAGCCCATTCTAGAAAGCCTGGTAATCTTGTTTGGCTGATTAGTGAAACAAACAGACCTGGTGCCTGGGCCTTGGACAGCTAGTAGGAGAGTGGCCTAAACCGAGGTGAGAGAGACATTAAGGAGCCAGATCCTGGAGTGCCTTGTAAGCTTTATTAAGGATTTCAGATTTTATCCCCAGAGCAATGGAAAAACACAAAAGTTTTTTTTTTTTCTTGAACAGGAAAGTAACCTAAATAGAATTGTTTTTGTAAAAAAGATCAGCCTGCTGTGTGGAAAATAGGTGACATGTTCAGCTGCAGGTGCTGGCGGCAGAGTTAAGCTGCTGTGTAGGTCCCTGTGAGACATTGTGGCTGCTTCAGGATGGTGCTGGTGAAAATGGAGACAGGCAGAGCGCTGGAATCGACATTGTTCCCTGACTGACTGGAAAACAGTTTCTGTGGCTTCCAGCAAAAGTAAGCCTAGATACACTTGTTTTCAACACTAGATCCTTTGTCATCCTCCTATTATCTCTATCCTAGAAAGTATGCCATCCTGAAAACTGTCTTCCTATATGTTTAGTTTGAGCTAGATTGTGTTACTATGTTTATACAGAACTCTCAATGTAACATTCTATTTAATAGTTTCTTATGTGATGTTGATAATTGACACAAAAGATACATTGTCTTCCAGTTCAAAGTTCTGAATATAATTATCCAACCAGGGAAATTAAACTGGTTATCACACAATGTTTCTAACTGCTGTGTTCCATGAGCACCTGGGAATCGGTGGAGTTCAATTGGCTGGAATGGGGTCATAGGGACACAATGTCGCTCTTAAGTGCTGGCTGGGAATTTTAGGAGACTTGTACACACATGTTAAAGTGGTACAGCATTATTTTGTAATCTCATAATTCTCAGTGCTATCTTGGGTCTCTTTGTTCTTGGACCCAGACTAGCTGATATTCACTGCTGCCACACAGCCACTTCAGTGGGTCCCTCCTATTGTCCCTATTGCCGTTGCCTTAGTTTGAGCCCTCATGTTTTCTGTCCTAAAACACTGCGGTCTTAGTTCTCATTTCTGTGTCCCATTCTCTCCATCCACTTTCATGCCATTCCTTCCACTCTGCCCCTAATATGCTTTTTCTAAGATGAAAGGCAGATCATATGACACTCCTGTGATAAATTCTTTACGGTATCTCAAAGGCATTAGGCATAACACCCAAGTTCGTTAATGCAGGATGAAAAATGCTGAATGATCTGACCTCTCTTTACTTATCCTCGTCTTCTAAGATTACTTCTCAAAACTATCCACACAATCATTCTTACTACTTGCAATCCCTGGAATCACTTTCACAGGAAAATCAAAAAGTGGAAAATTAAAAATCAAAATGTGGGTTACGCTGTCCAAGGTTTGTCTCCATTAGATTTGTTTATATGTCTGATGAACATTCATTTAAAACTATCCATCTTTTACTTATTCTTTTCCTCTAGATCAACTTGCCTAACAAAAGACCAATCACTAAATCATGAACCTCCTAAATAGATTGCTGGAAGCCAATTTACCATATTTACTTCCTTCTTTTAATCCTGCAGTTTATTGAGCAGTTTTCATCGGCTGGTCTTATCTACATTTTAAAGAATGTTGAATTTGTCTCAACTGTTTTTCTGCTGCTGGTAGTAAGTGTGAAATAAAAAATCCTAGAAAAATATAAAAGATCCACTGACCTTTTATGTAATGTTAAGTGCTAATGGTACAAAAGAGAATGAGCCCAATTTTGCAAATGTATATGTATTACCTGCATTTCCACAAACATACATAGAGACAAACATATGAAAATGTCAACACTGGTGTTAGCTGCCCGTTGAAATTATAGGTGACTTACTTTTATTCTTTAGTCTGTTTTCCGTTTCCATGTTTTCTACAATTAGTGTATATTATTTTTGCAACACTAAAAAGAGTTATCATAGGGATGAATACACATGAAATATAATAAATAGTTTTTGGAAACAGACCTGCAAATTCCTACTCCGCCTCTCACCAGCTATATGACTTTGGGTAAATTAAGATGAGCTAACCCCTCTGAGCAGGTTTTCTCACTTGATACACGTGGATAATACAGTTCTTTCTAATGAGGATTAAACGATACCACATGTAGGTACTCACTCACATTCAATAATTCTTTCCTCCGCTAGCGAAACGAGCTATGAGTCCAAGCCTTGTACAAGGCTGTGTTGACATAGCGGGTGTGACATGGATTCCTTCAGCTGGCACTTACAGCGGCCTCCCGAGGGCGTGGGCCGCGGCGTCTGCTCCTGCCCGGGCTGAGCCACCGCCTCCTTTCGCCTTCGCCCCCTTGTGGTTGGAGTGATGCCTTTTCCCCGCCGGCCTTAGAGGGATAAGGCACAATCCTTCCCCAGGCTCCACGAGCTCTCGGCGGGTACAGCAGGCAGACGGGGATTGGCAGCAGGGAGCTGGGACCCGGGTGGTGCACCCCGCCCTCCCGGGCCGGCTTGCTGGGCGCGGCGACGGGAGGCCGCGCGAGGAGCCCACGTCTCGTAGGCCTGGGGTGGGCGCGCGGTGGGCGGCTCGGGCACCGGAGCGGGAAGCCTCGGGCTGGGTGGGAGACCCGACGCCAAGACGTCTACAAGAGCCAGGAAAGTTCCTTCGCTCTCGGAGGGCCCCAGCCAAGAGCAGCTGGAACCAGGAGGTGGCCGGGCCACGCTGAGGACCGGAGGCACCCAGGGCGAGCGGCGCGGACCCAGGTCTTCAGCCTCAAACCCAGCCCGGCCCCGGCGGAGCCGCCCCCCGCGCGCTCAGCGCGGCCCGAAGCTCTTTCTGCTGGTTTCTCCAGCAACTCGTCTGCCCGCCCCGACGCCTGGAGCCGCCGGCTTCTCGCCCCCGGGGGCCCAGAGAGGCCTCGGCCCCGCAGCGGGAGAGAGGACTCCGGCCTCCCGGGAGCCCACCCGGGGCTGCGTTGGCTCAGGGCGCGGTGGGGGTGCTCCGCGCTATCCTGGTTCCAAAGGTCGCCGGGGATTTCCGGCCACCAGGGGCCTCCTGGTGGGCACAGAGCATCGGAGCACCGGGAGGCCTGAGCGAGGGTGATCCGGCTGAAGCCGGAGGGGACCAGGCTCCCGAGAAAGAGCCCTTCCGGCCCAAATCAAGAGCTGCGGGAGTTTGTAGTATTTATCACCCTGCCCCCCACCACCCCCGCCCCCGCCTCCGCCTCCTTGATTGTCTTCAGGTGAGCGTGTTCCTTTCTCGGATGCTCTCTCTGGCATTTTCCATCCTCACAGTAAAAGGGCCCTGACTGTGCCATGGGAAGCGAGCTTTGAGATAGTTTAACATTCCTAGGTTGGAATCACAGGAAGGGTCATCCATGAAGTTAATGAGACTTAAGCTTTCAGGAGCGTAAAATTGGCAAAATCAAGATTTTTTTTTTTCTTTCCTAAAGACACCCCCTCGCCCCCAAGTTACATAAGCTTTCTGCTCCACGAAACCTACACGCGCCCCTGGCCAGAGTGACTGAGGGTAAGACTGTGTATGGGGGTTTCAAAAGATGTGGTTGTAATAGAGGCGCTGGAGAGAGAGAGAAAGAACTAGAATGTCCTTACGGGGAGGGGAGCCGGAGGGGAGCGGGAGGGGACCGGCTTCAGACTGAAGCTCAAAGGTCATCGTGACCCGTGACCCGAGAAGCCTGTGTGCCTCCTGCTTCCCTTTCTCTCTCTTCCCTGCTTCCGGTCCACTCTCGTGGACCCACTCACTTGGTTTTGGTCTGTCCACCGAGGGCGGTCGACGACTGTGCCCAAGGGGAGTGCTGAGTTCCTGCAGTTCTTGCTGGTGGCCCAGTGAGGTAAGTTTGGTGACAAATGAAGTGGCAGCTGCCCCTCCCCGCCACTGCAAGCTACTCTTTCTACTGCGCTGGATGCAGAGGAAGTATTTTTACTTTCTCAGACCCCAAAGGAACCTTGATAAGATTTTTCTGGTTGTGTTTAATCGTGGGGTGAATCGACATGTTCCCTGGGGAATTAGAAAAGTTGATGTCTTATAGTAAAACGTTTGTCAGAATGTTCTATTGAGAATTTCTTGTTGACGATTGTTTATATTTTTTTGGCTTTAAATGTTTGTTTAAAATACTTATTAACCTTTAATAATTATGACAAAGTTGAAATCCCTTATATTCCTGTTTCTTTTTCTCATTCACTTATCTCTTTCCCCAGAGACAATGAGTATCATGAATTTGGTGTTTATCTTCCCCTAGTTGTTACACCTTCAATGTGTGTGTACACCATCAAGCAACATTTTGTACTTCTAGTGTTTTGGAATTTACATTCATGGTATCTTACTGTAAGTGGGTTTGTCACTTGCTGCTTTTACAGAACACTTGATTTTGTCAGGATTTTTAATTTGTCTTAACCTGATACTTGCATCTTATTATCAATGAGATTGAACCTATTTCTATTTGGATTTTCTTTTCTGTGAAGCTCTAATCCACATATATGGGGCAGAGCAAACTAAAAGCTAGAATCAGCTCACACCTTGAGTGTTACCTAGAGTTCATTCCTTTCCCCTTGATAAGAGAAAGGAAAAGAAAGAACTGACAGGTGCCTGCCATGGGGGAGTGGTTAAAGTTCCATGCACTCACTGGCTTCCACTGCCCAGGTTCGCAGGTTCATATCCCAGCATGGACCTATTCCACTCATCAGCCATGCTGTGGTGGTGCCCCACGTACAAAACAGAGGAAGACTGGCACAGATTTTAACTCAGGGTGAATCTTCTTCACCAAAAAAAAAAGAGAAAAAGACAGACAAGGGGCTGGCCCATGGCCGAGTGTTAAGTTTGCATGCTCTACTCCAGGGGCCCAGGGTTTCACCAGTCCCGATCCTAGATGTGGACCTAGCACTACTCATCAAGCCATGCAGAGGTGGCGTCCCACATAGCAGAACTAGCAGGATCTACAACTAGAATACACAACTATGTAGTGGGGGACTTTGGAGAGAAGAAGAAAAAAAGAAGATTGGTGACAGATATTAACTCAGAGCCAATCTTTAAAAAAAAAAAAAAGAACAGACAAATAAGTCATGCCCAGGCTGCCTTCCTGGGTGTATGTCAGGTTCATATTATTACTGTCATTATCATTATTTTTTTCTAATCTAGGGTTTTGAGCATCACAGATTCGCAGTAACAGTGTTAACTTCCCAACATTTTGGCTTCTTTTCAAATGAAGCAAGGTTGGCTTCTGTTTATCTCTTGGAGCCTTTGCAGGGAGCATGTTGCTGGTAAATGACTGTGGGGCAAAGACTTAAAGGGCTTGCTGGCAGCCCAGACTTTGCAGGGGGCATTGTGTCTGCAGGTGGGAAATAGGATCACGCAGATAAGAAAAAGCTTCTTGTCAGTAATCTTTGCCCAGTATTCTATAGAGTAGCGTTTTTTTCCTTAAATGTAGGAGTATTTTTAATGTATATTTATCTTTTATTAATATCCTATATATTAGCCTTTGTTACATATATTTAATATATTTTCTTCCAGAATGATGCTGGCTTTGTTTCTCATATCTTATCAACAGATGTAGTTGACAGCTCAGTGTAGTCAAATTTATCAATATTTCCCATTGACTTATACTTTGTGGTATCTACTTTCTGTATTTCATCTAAGAATTTCTCTGATTTCAATATCATGAAGATACTCTTCTGTGTTTTATTCTAGTTATGAAATTTTAATTTTCATATTTAGGTTTTTTTAATTCATCCTTGGTTTATATTGTATTGGGTATGAAGTATGGATTAAAAATATTTTTCATATGGAAATAAAATTATCCAATCGTTTGTTGCTTATTGATATGAAATGTCTCCATTTTATAAAAACTCACATTTATGCTTGTCTCTTTCAGCCTATGTAAGATTCCCTCATTAATTGTCTTCCCAAAGGAATTGGAATGAGGAAAAGGGGGAATGGATTCTAGTGGTCATATTTGCTACTCACTCTGCACGAGTGGGCACATGTAACACCTCAGGTGCCATTGATGATGTAATCATTTCTCTACACATCTGCCTCACTGGCCAGAATGTGAGCACCCAATGGACAGTGAATGTCCTCATCTTCAGACTGCCAGCATCTAGCAAAATGCCTGGTACTTAAACATTGTACAATGTTTGCTGAAGAATGGAGGAGTTGCCATGAAGACAAGGGAAATAACACTTAAGCTGATGTCCACTGATCACTGAGAGAGCTGACACTTAAGGTCCCTGTGTTCTCTCTTACTTTGCCTCTCCAGTCCTGGCCTTTGGTGGTTTTTAAGTGTGAACTTGAAGGCCTCCCCTACCTTTTCTGACTCGGCTCTAAGCCCAACCTAGTTTGGCAATCCTGAGGTCTTGACTTTAGCTTAAAGATTCTAATTCCTATTTCAGCCCTTCTTTGACAGGTTGACTAAGTGCTTTAGCTGTATCCTTTTTCGGACAGATGTCATTGGATCTGACCAACAAGAAAAGCCAGGGTTCTTTTCCTCACTTCAACAAAAGTCTGTTTTGTATAAATGGGTTCTTTCATGCCTTTTAGGTGGCACATTACCACGTTTCTAATGACCTTGTTATAATAACAAATATTTAAATTCGTTGTTTATATAAGACATTGACTCTCATTGGCACAATATGGGTTCCATTTGCTTTGGGAGAAGAAGAAAATTCCTGGGAAGAGCCTAGTGGGACCCCAGGTGAGGTTGTATAATTGTTTGGTGTTGTCAACTAGGGTGCTGTATCTCCTCTCTACTTTTTCATCACACTCAGGGGACAGGCACCACCCACTTAAAGCTACGAGCCCCTTAACCAAACATATGGAGAAAGATGCAGGAGCTAGGAGGAGAGAGAGTGAGAGTGGAGTATAGCGTGTTCTGTGCCTGACACCTTCCTCTTCATTCTTTCCCTAGTGGAAAATGGACACTGGTACTTCTTCATCACCTTCTTTTTAAAACTCTGATGCCCTGACAATGCTCTTTCCAGAATTCTACAAGTCAATTTCACGTTCTCCTTACAGTTAATATAACCTTATTTTTTTTTAACCTGAACTAATTTTTTTTTAATACCTCATTTTCTGGTTGCCATTGTGGGACCCACTTCTTTCTTTACTGCCCCTGTGTCATCTTTTGGCCTGGAGTTTCAGGTGGGGTTTTTGTAGACATTGGTGTCTTTGGCTCAGCAGCCTGAAGACTGCTAACCTTTCACCTGAGCTTTGTGTTCAGTGGTGACCTGCTTCCACAGAGCCACACAGAATCCCTTTGGTTTATAGCTGATTCTGTGGGGCTTTTCCATTGTTCTGTTTTGCTTTATTTCAACACAAAGATCTGTGAGTTATCAAAATAAGCAAATACATAGGATAGGTCATAAGAGAATCGTGGAAGGAGTAAGCAATCTTAGAACAGCAGACCACACATCCTAAGTGAGAGCAGGCGCAGATGCACATCTAGGAGCATGTTAACTTGTAAAGTAGGCTGGTTCTTGGATTCTTGGTTCTTCCACCTAGATCTCTATTTTCTTATTAAAAGTCAAAATCACAGGACAGTGTAGGATTATTCATCTATTTGAAGTGAAACAAGTTGCTTACATGTAATGTAATCCAGAAATGGAAAACAAATGTGCCTAGGGAGTTCATGTAAAGCTCAAGTGAAAACACGTAAGACAAGTAGGAAACAATGATGCAGTGTGGTGTAGAGTCAGTGCCCAAGTGATTTGGTACATATTGTAAATTTCAATAAAGAGAGATCTTATAGTGATCAAACTATAGTTAATATTTGTTTACAATATGGCAACTATAATTTAATTTTTTAAAATGAATACATTATGAGCAAATCTGTTATAATTCATAAAAATGTTGACCCCATCTCTTTGAAGCTGGCTCCGTGATTAATCAGTGAGAAGTATCCTGTGACTTGTAGGGCAGTATTGCTCATATGTCCAGTTTTGTGCCTGTGGTAGAAGCAGGAGTATTATTATAACCCTCTGTCAGTCAAATATGTCCTGCTTTGGATGACAAATTATATGGTCACTACTTCTATACAAGGTGATCTAGTGTATCATTTTGGAATAAAGAGTTATGTGCTATCTCTAGTTTAGCACTCAGATCTTTGGGGCTTCCGTGGAAAGATCTTGATACGTAGAAAATTTGGTGACAATCCATATTGCAGTTTATATCTTACGTCAGATTCTACAGCTTGTTTTTATTTTTCAATTTCTCATTTTTTCAAAATATTTACAAACCAAATATTTTCTAAATGACCCAGTAATCCTACTTCAGAGTACATATACAAAGGAATTAATACCAGAAGGTCAGAGATATCTGCACTCCAATGTTCATTGCAGCATTATTCACAATAGCCAAGACATGAAAGCAATGTAAGTGTCCGTTGACGGATGGATGGGTAAAGAGAATGTGGTATATACATACGATAGAATATTTTTAAGCCTTAAAAAAGAAGTCCTGCCATTTGCAACAATGTGGATGGACCCGGAGGACATTATACTAAGTGAAATAAGAAACAAAAAACTGCATGATCCCACTTATATGTGGCATCTAAAATAGTCAAATTTATAGAAGCAGAGAGTAGAATGGTGGTTTCCAGGGGCTGAGGACAGAGGTAAATGGGGAGATGATGGTTAAAGGGTACAAAGTTTCAATTATGCAAGATGAATAAGTCCTAGGGGTCAACTCTACAGCATAGTGCCTATCGTTAACAAACCTGTATTTCATACTCAAACTGTTGCTAAGAGTGTAGCTCTTACATTACTGTCACAAAGTACTTACATTCACTGTCACGAAAAAGGGGGTGGGAGGAAACTTTTGGAGGTGATGCATTTATTTATGGCATAGATTGTGGTGATGATTTCACCAATGCATCCTTATTTTCAAGCTCATCAAGTTGTATATATTAAATATAGTTTCTTAAATGTCAATCATATCTCAATAAAGTGGTTTAAAAAACATTACATTCACTGGTCTAATAATTCCATATCAAATGTTGAAAATGGAATTATATTGACAAAAATGAAATTTAAGAGACCATCTTGGTAAAACTTTTTATTTCATTTGGACACTTTTAAAAAAAGAACTCCAATTTCCCTCAGAAAAGTTACATCTAGTCTCAGTAGAAGGATCTAGAATTCTAGACCCAGACACCATCTTCTGGGAGGAGGGCAGGTGAAAGAATTATCTCCACAAGTATCAGGGGTTTAGAAGTCTCATTTGTATTAATGTGTCACAAGCTGTGACATCCTGTATGGTAGATAGAATAATGGCCTCCAAAGATGTCCTGATCCCCAGACCCTGTGAATATGTTACCTTACGTGATCAAAAGGGACTTCATAGATGTGATTAAGGATCTTGAGAATGGAAGATAATCTTGCATTATCTGGTAGGCCCAGTGTATCCCAAGGGTCCTTAAAAGAGGAAGGCAGGAGGGTCAGAACCAGAGGGATTCGAAGGTGCTCAGTTGTTGGTCTTGAACATGGAGGATGGGGCCAGGCGCTAAGGAGTGCAGGCAGCCTCTAGAGTCTCCAGGAGGAACACAGCCCTGATGATACCTTGATTTAAGACTTCTGACCTCCAGAACTCTTAAGTTTGTGTTCTAAGCCACTGAGTTTGTGGTAGTTTGTCCCAGCGGGGATAGGAACCTAGTCCACCCTGCTCCATTCCTTGACCTCCTCTTCTCTCATGATCATGCATCAGTCACACCCCTGGCCATTTCTAAGGCTCTCAATAACTTCAACCCCTCCATACTCTCCAACATCCCGCCCTCTGGCCATCTCCTGTTTTTCCAGCTCATTTTATCAAGTACCCAAAATCCTACAGTTTTCACCCCACAAGGGTCTTTAATACTACACTTTTTCACTTTCTCTCATCCCTCTCATGTTTTGTCTTCTCTTTACCCAATTTAAATTCCACATTTAATTATGACAGCCACACTCTTGCATAAACCCTCAACATTTGTCTCTTTCCCATCTTGAACTTGGTGAAAACACAACCCTGGTTAAGTCCATCTCTGTCTAACCTGGACCTGCACAGCTGAAAATGCCTGAAGAAAAATACCCCACCGTACTCACTGACCTCACTTTAAATTCATGATCACCAACTTCAAGTCCTCATCTTCCTCGGCCTCTCTGTAGCATTTGACCCAGTGCGTTAATTTTTCCTCCTTGAAATATTTTCACTTGCTACAAATAGGTATCCCAGTTTTCTCTGACCTTTCTGATAGCTCTTCAGTTCAATCGTCTCTGCTGATTCCTCTTTAAATACCTGGCAATGGATTGAAAAATATAAAATATAATCAAATAAAATCCAACATGATACTACAAAAGAACTCAATGCACACAGCTGGAAGTTTTTAAGACACCAAATAATTATTAGGAAACTGGTAAATAAAAGAAAATAGTAAACATCTTGATTTTCCTTCACAAGCTAGCTTTTGGGATAAAAAAATAGTTGATAAGGTGCAACTAAGATATACAACTGTGTATGGGGGGGTTTGGGGAGATAAAGCAGAAAAAAAAAAGATAGGCAATAGTTGTTAGCCCAGGTGCCAATCTTTGGGGGGGAAAAAGGTTGATAAGGAAATGTTCCTCCTTTTATCAGAAGTCTAATAAAAGGGAATGTTGAAATTAGAATATTGCCATATTGCCTTTCCTAGTAGAATAATGGGCCTAGGCAATGTCGATCAATGGCTCCTAAAGCCATTAGGTAAAAGTCTGATGGGGAACTTTGTAATAAATGGGTTGGCCTGAAACCACTAATCAATTTTAACTTCACCCAAAGAGGATAGCCAGACAATATGTGCCTCTCAAAGTGATACAATAGGTGTACGCAGCATCATCTATAAAGTATTCTTGCCAAAAAACTCAAACCAGAATCTGGTCCAGCTTCAGATCTCACTACAAGCTTAGAAAATGGCATCCTAGGAATGTAGTTAGTCAAATCTAGAATGTGGTATATTTCACAGAAAGTTAGATGGAGTTTCTTCAGTAAATATCAAGATAAAAGAAAAGCTGTTATAGATTTAAAGAGAGAGAGTTAAGAGACACACTGTCTTAACCTGGGTTCTCCAGAAAATAGAGGCTGAAGCAGGGATTAAGATGCCAACAGTTCACTCGGGTTGTGCAAGCTCTGGTGATTGCCAGGGAACTGGGAAGACAGGCAGCAGATGACTGAGCAGGGTGGTGACTTCTTCAGCTGGACTTCAAGGAGAAACCACACCTTGGATAGTCTGCTGAAGAAAGAAAGAAGAGGGATCTTATTTGCCTGATTCTCTGATGTCTCCATTTTTCATTGGTCAAATTTTACCTTTCCGAGAACTAACTCATGTACTTTGGGTTGTTTCATCCAGTCTTCCAGACTTTTCAGAATATTAGATCCCATCCTCGGTGGGCCAGCAAGATCCAAAGCAGCATGCCAACCAAGAGGGAGAAAGGAGGGGTAGTTGAGGGTATCTAAGAAGATGCATCAGTTTGAGTCTGAAAACTGTTTACCCTTTTCGCAAGTAGATCCATTCATATCTTGCCAATATATCCACCCCCAATTCACAATATGGGGCTTCTCTTTTCTTCCTTGGGAACAAAGGATCCTTGCCTGTAAGGATAAGTTCAGGTCCAAGAAGCCACAGATTCTTCTTCAAGGCAGCTAATCATGATCTCCCAGAAAAGGAAGAAAAGAGTTAAAATAAAATTCCCTACGTCTGTGGCTGGTCTCAAGACAGTCAAACAGTTCCTCGATGGCGCCACCAGGTGGAGCCATTGGATCAGGCTGGATTCTTCATGGCCTGTGTAAGGATGGCGAATGCATAGCAAGTGTAAGTTATGAGATACGTAATTGATATTAAGAAAACTTTAGAAAATGTTTCCAATTGAAAGTATACTAATTAATAAAGTGTTATTAACAAAGTATCTACTTTCAGAATCTTTAGGTTTTGTGGTGGGATGAGACAGGAATAAAATAAATTTTATTGAGTGAAAATTATTTCTTTTCATGTCATTCAACAACACTAATTGTAAGATTATGTGTCCTTCCCTGTGCTGGGCCTTGGAGCTAAAAGACAAGTAAGACATCAAGGGACTCATAAGCCAGTAGGAAAGAAAATACGCAGGAGCAATTACAGTATAGTGTGCTAAGTCTAAAGGCGAGGATTTAAAGTAGATGTTGGGGAACATGGGGAAGGGGAACCCTCCTTTAGGGAGAACACCCAAGGAAGATTCTCAGAGCAGATGACATCTGAATTGATTATCATTTAGTTAAGAACAGCATAGGAAAGACACGAAGGAACAGAACAATATGTGATGGGCAGGTGACCTCCTGTGAAAAGTTCATCATTTTGGGAAGCATAAGGACCCAGGCCAGGAATGACAGAGGACGAAGATGGAGACAGAAGTAAAAGTCCAATCATTAAGAGCCTTGTGCGCTGTGTTAAGGAGCCATGCCTAAGAGGGCAGGCATGATGAAGTGAGCAGGCTGACAGTTTACACATACTTGTAGGAAGGGTCTTGTTTGAATAGTCTCCCATTTGTTTTCAAAATACACTCCTCTCTCTGTCTCTCTCTCTTTTTACTACTGTTATTAGGGGCAGAATCCAGAGCAATATTTCTCCCCTCATAGCCCCTTAAAAAAACACCATATAAGAGTGATGCTAAAAGCAACTGACATGTGGCCCAAGAGCCAGGCAGAAAACAGAGACGAATGGGGAAGGCAAAGTGGAACTCTCTTGCTCTTAAAATAATTCTTAAAATTTAAGCACAGACTTGGCTTTGGTTTTATTTATTACCCCCAGGACAATCCCTCTCTATTGAGTGGACTTGTGTTTTCTCTCTGTGATGGGTTGCTAGTTTTGCTCTGCAATTTTCTTCACTTTTTGTTAAATCCTAGAATGAACTCAAATTGGAACATATCTGGTCCCTTTCCCCGAATTCCCTTTGCTATTGAGCTGTTCTGGTCCTGGTCGGCTGACAGCTTCTTCTACTTCCTGTTATCCTTGGAAAGGGTATGTGAAATCTTGGCTTTTGGCCACAATTCAGAGACTGGTTTAAACCACATTTCACTAGAAATCTCCAAGTGAAATTTCGGTAAGAGGACTTAATACATTTGAAAATCAGGGGGAGATCAGTTCCTGAAAGGGAGCCTTGTTGCCTGGGTGTTCATTTCTCTCTGGGACCCACCTTCCAAGCCCCACTTTCACCTCTTGATAGTCTCTCAGTCAGTCACCTGCACTGTATTCATTCATCCACCTCACACATATTTATTGGGCACACAGTAGGTGCTAGGCCCAGTTCTAGGTGCTGGGCATATAGAATTTAACAATTCAAAATCTCCCTGTCCTCTCGGAGCTTCTATTCTAGCAGGGGAAAAAGAACAACAACAAAAATACATATATGGATCTTCCTTGACTTATGACAGAGTTACCTCCCAATAAACCTATCGTTAGTCAAAGATGCATTTAATGCACCTCACCTACCAAGCATCATAGCTTAGCCTAGCCTGCCTTAAACGTGCTCAGAACACTTACATTAGCCTATAGTTGGGCAAAATCATCAAACACAAAGCCTATTTTATAATAAGCTGTTGAATATCTCATGTAGTTTATTGAATACTGTGCTGAAAGTGAAAAACAGAATAGTGATATGGCTACAGAATGGTTGTAAGTATATCGGTTGTTCACCCTTGTGGTCGCGGGGCTAACTGGGAGCTGCAGCTCACCGTCTCTGCCCAGCATCGCAAGAGTATCACACCCATATTAGCCTGGGAAAAGATCAAAATTCAAAATTCAAAGTACGGTTTCTACTGACTGTGTATCACTTTCACACCACTGTAAAGTCAAAAAATCATAAGTTGAACCATCATAAGAGGGAATCATCTGTATAATATAATGTCAGGAAAAGTAAGAAGGAGTATGAAAATGTGTGAATGGGATGGAAAGTAAGGAGACAGAGAGGGTAGTGATTTAAGATAGGGGAGTCAGGGAAAGTGACATTTGAGTGAAGACTGGAATGATGGGAGACTCTGAACGCTGTGAATGTCTAAGGAGAAGGATGTTTCAGACAGAATAGCTAACAACACAAGAGTGAGCTTGGCCCATTGTAGGAAAAGCAAGCAAGTCAGTTTGACCAAACTGAAGGGAATGAGGCAGAGAATGAAAGGAGATAAAGCTGGAGAAATAGGCAAGAGCCAGATATTTTAGACCTTATGGGACATAGTAAGGAGGTTGGGTTTTATTCAAAGTGTTATGAGAGGCCATTGAAGCAGGGGTGAGACAAGAGCAGGTTTAAGTTTTAGGAAGAGCATTCTGTCTGCTATCTGGAGACCTGACCACTGAGGAGTGAAAAAGGAGTCAGGGACTACAGGTGCAAGACTGTTGCAGTAAGGTAGGTGGCCAACGATGGTTTCTTTGGTGTAAATGGTAGCAGTGGAAGTGGTGAAAGGTGGTGAGTTTGAAATAAATTTTGAAGGTAGAGTGAATGGAAATTTCTAATGAATTGGATGTGGGGTGTGAAGAAAAGAGTGAAAAAAGTCTTCTATATTTTGAATCTGGACAAGTGGGTAAATATTGGGACCATTTATTGAAATGAGGAAGGCTCTAGGGAAGGCTGACTAGGGTGAGGGGTTCACCATTCACAGACAGCTGGAGACATGAGGCGGAGTTCAGGGAACAGATCAAGGATAAAGATGCAGATTTGAGATTCTTGAGTGTCTAGATGTATTTAAAGCCCTGGATCTGAGTGAGATCATCCAAGGGGAGGGAACTAGATAGATAAGAGGGTTGAAGACTGAGCCCTGAGGTGCGGGAAGAAGGAGGAGGAGGATCCATCAGTAGAGACAGAAAGGAGACTTCCAATGAGATCTGAATACTCTTCAAGGGAAAAGGGATGACCAACTTCAACAGGTCAATTAAGATGGAGATCACTGGTTTCTGGATGAGATCAAGTTCAGGGAAGTGGTAGGTGAGCACTCAATCAGCGTGGGCTAAAACCACAATGAGAAGTAAGCAAGTGGAGATAGTAAGTATGGACAACCTCGCTTCAAAGATTTGCTATAAAGGGGAGCTGAGAAATGAAGCAGCAGTTGGAGGGGGCTGAGGGACCTAAGAAGGGATCTTAGCTTGCTTATGATGAGAGAGATCACAGCAAGGTTCCATTTTCAGAGCTCAGTTTTAAGGGCAGAGGTCCAGGAGTTGGAGGACAGAACTTGCTCCCTGCTCTGAATACCTGGGCAGGGATACTCAGAGGAGACTTTTGCCTGAGAACTTAGATTGGGTAGAAGGGATGGAGCCCATTGGCTGGGGCCAGCATAATCAACACTGCTGGACATGTTGGGCTGGTCTTCAGATCTCCATTTTGTCCTGAAGTTTCACAGTGAACTTCTAACTGAGTGGCCCAATCATGCAGCCTTCAGCAACCCCACATGTGCCATTCCCCCCAGGTATTGGTGAAACTCAGTCTAAGAGGCTGTTGCATGATTTTGAGGTCTATGGACTACTAATCAGTGGGGCTGTGTTCTGGGTGAGAGTGCAAGGGCAAAGGGCACATCCATGTGCCTCTTTCACAAGATGAGGATAACAAGGGAGGACCTACTGGTGTTATTCTCTTCATCTCTTTACCTTCTCTGTCCTGTTTTTGAAGGAGAAGTGCTCAAGCAGGCTCTCTACATCCCCATGCCGCAAGAAAAGTAAGTTAACGTGGACTGACCTCATCTGAGGTACTAGCCATAAGAATCCCATGAGAGAGTATGATTAAAGCTTATGGATGAGAATAGAATATCCCACTTATCTTGTGTTGTGGTGGAAATTGCACTAAACTAAAATCACAGTGTGACCTCGGTTAAGTGTGTTATCATCTTGGGGCTTAAGTTTCTTCAGCTACAAAATGATATTTTGGGGAGGACCAGGCAGTACCTAAAGTCTCGCTTGCTCAATGGGTTATAGTTCCATGATGTATAACTTTTGGAGTTGGTGTGTAAGTAGAGCTGTGGTTCTCAACCTTGGCTGCCAATTAGAATCATCCAGGGGAGCTTTAAAAATTCCTGAGGCCAGGACGCAGCAATCAAATCCTTTGTTCATAAAGCTCCTTGGGTGGCTGCGATGCACGGCGGGCAAGGTTGAGAAGCACAGCTATACAGCCTTGCAGCGCCAAGTGTGCTTCATGGACCACCAACATAGGCATCACTCGGCAGCTAATTAGACACGTGGACCTACTGAATAGGAATTTGCATTTTAACAAGATTCCCAGGTGGTTCACATGCACATGAAAGTTGGAGAAGCTGCTTTAGAGCTTTGCCAACACCTACTGGAAGCAGCAAATTTTAAGTTTCCCAGAATGAGTTGTTAAATCTAATCGCAACACCAGATGTCACTGTAGTAAGACAAATTTGGGAAGAACTGGCTTTGGGAACCCTGAGAACAATCCCTAAGGGAATGATGGTGTGTTTCTCAAGAGTAAATGGTGAATACAAGAAACATGCTAAACATATTCCCTTTACTGGAAAAGAATGGAAATTGTTGGGGAAAGCACCTGACTTCTGTAAATATATCCTAAGATTTAGCTTTCTGCCTGCAAATCTTACTAGTTTAATTTCTGGTATTGAAAAACACCAGAATCAGAAATAATTCAAGTGTTCCCCAACAGGGGAATAGTTACATAAATTATTACTGCATTCACTCAATGGATTTTCATGCAGATACAACGAGGGTTTGGATATGTGGAAAAAGACTCATGTCAATATTTAGGAAAAAAACAAACAAACTAGGTTCACTTTTGTACATTTGACACACTGATGGAGTTCGGGGCAGGCTGCCCCAACATGCGCCATTGTGGTATGAGGATTATTTCGACCTGAAGGCGACAAAGTCTGAGAAGACTCAGGAAGAACATTTGACCTTTCTCCAAATGATGCGGGGTCGGTGAGCCGAGGAGTCGAAAGAAAGATTTCTTGGACTCTCAAGATCTGGCAGTAGTGCCCTTTTATTTAGAGAATAGTGTGGAATAGCATGGGGACAGGACCCATGGGCAGGCAGAGCTGGTGCGTGGGGACAAGACCCATGGGCAGTCAGAGCTCCTGCTGCTGCCCGCAGTTGAGGGTTAGAGCTAAATTTAAGGCATAGGTATATGATTCATCTCTTTACAAGACAAAGGAAAGAACATGAAAAAAAAGTTAAAATGGTATCAGTGCAGGTGGGGTCTGGTCATTGCGTGATCCCATGACTTTAGACAAGAATCAAATCGGATTAAGTAAAGGTTAGAAAGGTTAGACGCCACCACCCTAAACCAGTTACATGAGATTGCCAGACAGCAACCAACTTAAGTTCTTGCCTTCCCCATTAAGAGCTTCTAGGGACAAGGTCATCTCTCTTCTTCCTGGTACAGAGAGGGAGGCACCTTTTACAGATAGAGATTTACCTTACAAATGTAAATGTGTCCCAACAAGGGCAAGTTCCATTCCCCAGAGCCTCCTTCCCTGTCCCAGTTTATCGAAAGCAATCAGCCCAAAACAATCCTGATGTCAAAGAGACATATCCTGGGGTGGCCAATTTCAGGTCCCTACAAGGTCATCCCCCCTTCCTTCACAAACGCAAATGTCTCAAAAGGGCAAGCAAAATTCCAGTCCTCGGAGCCTGCTTCTTATCTATAGTTTTAAAAGTAACCAGCCTAAAATCCTCATCATAAACCGTTTTAAAATTAAGCAGCCTAAAAATCCTCATCATAAACCATTTTAAAATTAAGCAGCCTAAAAATCCTCATCACAAACAGCCTAGAAGAATTTAACATAGAAGGCCTGTTCCAGGAAGCGGCTAATAGCATAATACAGCCATAGTGTGATGTAGCACAGGTGTGATAGGAAGGCACCGACCAGCCATTTTTGGCCCAGCACTTGTTTACCAAATATTCACATTCCCATCTCCATGCAAATTGTCTTCTTCCCCTCTGAAATCCCAAACCACTACCCCCAACATCCTCCTTTGCCTTTAGCTGAAGACGATACTTAAGCTGGCAGCTTTGGCCAGATGGCCAAGTTGCTAAGTTTTCCTGGGTTTCTCCCATGTGTACATGCTATTAAACTTTGTTTGGTTTTCTCCTGGCTAACCTGCCTTTTAAATTATTTACCAGACATAAGAACCTTAGAGAAAAGAGGGGAGGAATTCTTCCTTTCTCCTACAGCACAGTCTGATAACAACTACAACAAACAAAAAAACAAGCCCAAAACTATGCAAGGAGAAAAGATTGAAAAGATATGCACCTAAATGTTAATAACTGTTGTCCTTTAGTAGTAGACACTTTTTTACTATTTTCAAAATGTTTCTATAATAAATATATTCTTTTATAATTTAATCCACTCCCCCAAACAACTCAGAATTTGTACCTTTTTGAAAATGTCCTGTCCTTCTGGTCTTCATGAATTGTGCACAACACACTTACAGAAACGTTTTAATCTCCTGCCGCTATCCTTGAGTTTCACAGACATCTGATAGAGGGAAATGCAATCAGCAAGATGATGGCTACTTGGTAACATTTACAGCTTGTTTGTGTGGCTCTATGAGACTTGTGTCCCTGGTTCAGTTCTCTTCAGATTAAATTGAACTTTGGCGGTTCATAGCAATGGGTATCTTGTGCTATGTGATTTTCTCTGAGGCTGGCTCAGTAATTACTGCTCATGTGTATAGGCATAATTGCTGTTGAGGAAATATAATTAAAAACAAGATCTTCTCTCAGGCTAGAAAACCTCTCTACAAAGGTAGAAGAGAAAGAAATCAGTTTTATTACTGAATAAACATTGTCGATGCAAAATAACCAACAACCATTCTATACATATGAGAGATAGGTGAGCTTTCCTTGAGCCAGAGTGAGGATTATAACCCTGGAAGGCGTTTTCCAGAAAGGAAGAAAGGGTTCTAGAAAAACGTGGTTTTCAGTACAATCTTATAGCTTTTAAGAACTTGCATTAAACATGCCCAGGATACATTTTCATCAAAGTTTCAAAGAGGTATTCAGTTGCAAATTAGGTCAACGTGACCCTGATGGTGGGAAAGGGATTTATACAGGCTTGTACCAATAGGGCGTAGGAGGGAAGTAGGCATTCTTATCTTGAGAGTACATTCTCTACTTTAATGGTTAAAGCAGATGTACAATGTATGTCTGATAGGCGGTAAGTCAGGCTTCTTTAGTTCAAGCTGAATCAGTTTTGAACCCAAATACTTACCCCATATATCTCAATATGCGAAAATCTCTTGTCAGCATTGAACTAGAATTCAATGAGCATCACAGGCAATCCAGTAAGAGATTGCAAAGACAGAATGAAATGTCACCCTTTTATATAGTCAAGCAGATGCAACCCATTACATACATGTTCGTAGTCTGGGGCCAGCCCCGTGGCCGAGTGGTTAAGTTCGTGTGCTCTGCTTCAGTGGCCCAGGGTTTCACCGGTTTGGATCCTGGGTGCGGACATGGCACCTCTCATCAAGCTATGCTGAGTGGCGTCCCACAGCACAACCAGAAGGACCCACAACTAGAACATACAACTATGTACTGGGGGTTTTTGAGAGAACAGGAAGAATAAGAAAAAAAAAAAAACCAAGATTGGCAATAGATGTTAGCTCAGGTGCCAATCTTTAAAAAAAAAAAAGCTAGTCCTGAAGTAAGAGGACTTAACACCGTTTGTCACACACAGTTCATCCTAAATTCACCTGGTAATTGGGATGACCATCTGTATTAGCTAATTGACTTTATACAAAGGAAAAATAAACTTCTCATGTGTTTATGACAGGAGGTTTTACGATTTAAATTCTAAGTTGTAGGTTTTAAATTTAAAGCAAGCCACCCACTGAAGTCGGGCTTCTACCCTCCCACAGAGACTGCGGCTCTATCTTCCTTGATGTTTACATTTCAAAGAAATGGCTCCCAGGTCCTTGAGAAAGACATTCCTGGGTTGAAAAACTGATGAGAGGCTTATTTAACTTTTAAAAGATTTACACACATTTCAAAGAGGCAGAGAAAGAACTTTCACCGATGAGTTTTCTAAAGTAAACGCTCTAAGAAAAGAGAAGTGGGGAGGATGTCTCTTCTCTTATTTTCAACTGGAGAATTAAGCCTTTTATTTTTAATTTGCATTTGTCTTTACATTGCCCACAGCCTTAACTGGCCTTTGTGAGAAGGATCTGCTGAAGGCTCTTATTGTTTATTGCTAGGCACCCTGTGCCTCCCCCCTTCACCAGACTCACCCTTCCAAAAAATGGATTAAAGGACTGGAGGCCCTTTTGGTACCTGATTGTGGTTTCCCATCCCATTGGCTTTAACTGAGTTTGGTTAAGTTTTTATACTTGTTTTTGAGGAAGATTAGCCCTGAGCTAACTACTGCCAATCCTCCTCATTTTTGCTAAGGAAGACTGGCCCAGAGCTAACATCCATACCCATCTTCCTCTACTTTATATGTGGGACACCTACCACAGCATGGCTTTTGCCAAGCAGTGCCATATCCGCACCTGGGATCCGAACCGGCAAACCCTGGGCCGCTGAGAAGCGGAATGTGTGAACTTAACTGCTGCGCCACTGGGCCTGCCCCTGAGTTTGGTTAAGTTTTACTTGCAAAGGTAAATAAGTCAGGGAAAAATGAGGGGTATATGGGTTTTGATGCGGGGTTGCTGAGCCGAAGAGTCGAAAGAAAGATTTCTTGGACTCTCAAGGTCTGGAAGTAGTGCTCTTTTATTTAGAGAATAGTGTGGAATAGCATGGGGACAGGACCCATGGGCAGTCAGAGCTGCTGGTGCCGCTTCTGCTGCAAAACATGGGTGGAGAGTAAGGCTAAATTTAAGGCATAGGTATGTGAACCGTCTCTTTACAAGACAAAGGAAAGAACATATAAAAAAGTTAAAATGGTATCAGTGCAGGTGGGGTCTGGCCATTGGGTGGTCCCACAACTTTTAGATAAGAATCAAATAGGATTAAGGCCAGAAGCCACCACCCTAAATCAGTTACCTAAGGTTGCCAGACAGTAACCAACTTAAGTCCTTGCCTTCCCCATTAAGAGTTTCCAGAGATAAGGCCATCCTGCCTTCTTCCTGGCACAGAGAGGGAGGCATCTTTACAGATGGAGGTTTCCTTTACAAACGTAAATGTTTCTCAACAAAGGGCAAGCAAACTCTGCTCCTCGGAGCCTGCTTCTCTTCTGCAGTTTTAAAATTAACCAGTCTAAAAATCCTCATCAGGTTTCACCTCCAAAACTAGGGGTGCTGCCTCTCTGCTCAGGCTCTCCCTAGCTCTCTTACCTCCATCTCAACCCAGATACACTTAGTATACCAGTCAGTTATAAAAATCGTCCTTCCATATAAGCCCAGTCACCATTATCTAACAATAATATTCTCCGTTTGTGTCACATTTCACAATTGATGAAGCATTGATACTGAACCTCTTAATCTCGGGTTTGGGTGCCTGATGTACAATAAGCCAATCACCAAGACATTCCTGCTTGGAGATGGTAAAAGGTTTATTTGAATTGGCCAAAATGAGAAGGCGGGAGGATAGGTTCTCTCAAATCCACCTTCACAAAAGAAGAAAGTAGGGGGTTTTATAGAGTTAAGAGTCCTGGGAGGAGGAATTTGGGAAAAACAAAGGGGAAATCTGTGTTTCTTCCACTCCAGATAAGCCCCTGGGCAGTTTGACTTCTGGGTGTCAACTGTCAGCTGGGGGCTGGTTATCTGGTGATCTCATAAATCCTTGTGACCCTTGAGTCACCCCTCAGGTTAAACAAGAAAACAGCAAATTAACAAGATTAACTTCTTTTCATCTGTGTCTGTGCTGGGAACAAGGTCAAAAGGTAATCATGTTCTTATTGAGGATTTGCAGTAACACTTATTGAGTATTTACAGGTACCAGCTTCAGCATGTTCCTGTCTATAATTATGCTAAACCTCACAACAACCCTACAATGTAAATATTATAATCTCCTTTTTCTATATGATCTGTAGCATCCATTCATAGTTAAGGTACCATATTTTAGAATTTCTTTGTGTTTTATTTTCCATATTGACAAGAGATTTTCTTTCCTTTTTATTTTTTGAGGCAGATTAGCCCTGAGCTAACATCTGTTGCCAATCCTCCTCTTTTTGCTGAGGAAGACTGGCCCTGAGCTAACATCCATGCCCATCTTCCTCTACTTTATATGTGGGATGCCTACCACAGCATGGCTTGCCAAGCGGTGCCATGTCCGCGCCCGGGATCCGAACTGGCCAGCCCCAGGCTGCCCGGAATGGAATGTGTGCACTTAACTGCTGCACCACCGGGCTGGCCCCAGGAGATTTTCTTATATTGAGGTATATGAGGTAACTATTTGGGTTCAAAACTGATTCGGCTTGAGCTAAAGAAGCCTGACTTATGGGCTGTCAAATATACATTGTACATCTGCTTTAACCATTAAGGAACACACTCTCTTAATAATGCATACTTCCCCTCCTACACCCTATTGGTAACACCCGTATTAGCCCCTTTCCTGACATCAGGTTGTTGTTGACCTGCTAATGTGCAACTGAATACCTCTTTGAAACTTTGATGAATATGTATCCTGGGAGTGTTTAATGTATGTTCTTTGTTCTAAAAATGTATAAGACTGTACTGAAACTCATGCTTCCCCAGAACCCTTTCTTCCTTTCTGGAAAAGACCTTGCCAGGTTATAATCTTCACCTGGGCTCAAGTAAAACTCACCTTATCTCTCTCATCTATAGAATGGTTATTGGTTAGTGTGCATCAACATTATATAACTTTAAACTTTACTTTCAAAGTAAAGTATTATTTAAAGAAAATTTTAGAAAAAGGCAAATGTTCTTCTAACATTTCACTAATTTGCCTAACAAGAGCCATGGAGTAGCTTCCTCTGATTTGTGAATATAAAATACATATGCGTAAAATCAGAGATTATCATTGGGTGTTTGTAATCTAAAAATACTAAATGAGTTAAACAGTGTTTAATGTTTACCACTCAGTATGACAGCCAAAAAGGGTTAAATTTAGGATCAAAACGAGAGAGAAATTCAACTCGAAGATTTGATCATCTCATCAGTACAGGTTACACTAAATGCTTCTTATTTAGAGTTTAAGAATTATTCCCAAAGCAATTTATGGGGTTATGTTTTTCTTTCTAAAACAAAGTCATTAAGACTTTGGTTTTATCCAGAGTGATTTAACCAAATGAAATGCTGAGTTAAGAATTATTAAAATCTGGACATAGAAGTTGGGAACAGTGGAAGGACTTTTAAAGCAGAGGTGTCTTCAAAAACTTCATTTAGGAAAGTTATCCCCCCACCGCTCCTACCTCAGGGCCAGCGTTATCCCCTTTGTTTTAGATGATCCAGTCATCTAACAGATGAATCCCCAACAAAATTCTTGTTTATTATTTATTTACTTATTTTAAAAAATTTATTGAGGTATAATTGACATGTAAAAATCCATGCATATTTTATATATACAACTTGATGTGTTTGGCAATAAGTATGTGTCAGTGCAAATGATCCATAACCAACCTATAAATCAAAATTGGCGTGAGTTTATTATGAGCCAAAGTGAGGATTATAACCTGGGAAGGCCTCAGAAGGTGTTCCAGAGAAGCGTGAGTTTCAGTACAGTCTTCTGTCTTTTCAGAACAAAGAAGATACATTAAACACACCCAGGATACATTTTCAAAGAGGTATTCAGTTGCAAGTTAGCAGGTCAACATGACCATGATGCCAGGAAATAGACTAATTCGGGGGTTACCAATAGGGTGTTACCAACAGGGAGTTATTACCAATAGGGCGTAGGAGGGGAGGAATGCATTCTTTATCTCGAGAGATTCCTTACTTTAATGGGTAAGCAGATGTACAATGTATGTTTGATAGGCCATAAGTCAGGCTTTCTAGTTCAAGCCAAATCAGTTTTGAACTGGAATAGTTTCCCCATATACCTCAATATGTGAAAATCTCTTGTCATATACATCTGTGAAACCACCAATACCATCAAGGCCGTAAACATATATATCACTTCCCAAAGTTTTCTCTCACCCCCTTTTTTATTATTATCATTATTGTTATTTTTTGTGGTAAGAACACTTATCATAAGATCTACTCTCTTAGCAAATTTTAAGCATACAATATGGTCTTGTTAGCTATAGGCACCAAGCTGTATAATAGATCTCTAGAACTTATTTCTCTCGCATAACTGGAAGTTTGTACTGTAGGGGAGCAGAATTTCCGACCCCAAAATGTGTGTCTTTGGCTTGCGGATTATTTGGGGCTGATTATTTTTAAGAACAAAAAACTCAGGAAGAAATTTTAACCTTCCCCCCAGCTGCCTAAAAGAATTTAAGATAGAAGGCCTGTTCCAGGAAGGAACTGTCACCATAGAGAACCATAGTGTAAAATGAACTAGGTGTGGTAGACAGGGAGGACCCCATCAAGGCCCCTTTGATTATAGTCCTCTTTGTGTCATATTGTCTCTAGATGGCCCCAAATACATTTGTTTACCAAACATTAACTCTTTTCATCTTCCTGTAAATTGCCTCCTTTCCCTTTGAAAGCCCAGAACACTGCTCCTTTCTCCTTAGTTCAGAATGACATATATACCTCATTTTGCCTGTCTTTGGAAATTTTCGTAATTATGTGAATTCCTCATGTGCATGTATTATCCTGTGCACACCTATTAAACTTTGTATCATTTTCTCCTGTTAACTTGCCTTATGTTGTTTTAATTGCTTGATCAGCCATAGGAACTAAGAGGGGAAAGGGGGAATTTTCCCCTCCCCCACAGTACCCGTTGACCATCACCTCCACATTTCCCCTCCCCCCAGCTCCTGGCAGCCACCATTCCATTCTCTACTTCTGTGAGTTTGTCTATTTTGGATTCCACATATAAGTAAGATCATACAGTGTTTGTCTTTCTGTGTCTGGCTGATTTCCCTTACTATAATGTCCTCCAGGTCCATCCATGTTGTCACAGATGGCAAGATTGCCTTCTTTTCTAAGGCTGAATAATATTTCATGTGCTTATATACCAGATTTTCTTTATCTGTTCATCTGTTGATGGATATTTAGGTTGTTTACATATCTTGGTTACTGTGAATAATGCTGTAATGAACATGGGAGTACAAGAATCTCTTCAAGATCCTAATTTGAATTTCCTTGCATAAATACCCAGAAATGGAATTGCTGAATCATATAGTAGTTCTATTTTTAATTTTTTGAGGAAAGTTCATACTGTTTTTCATTCTATAAACTTCCCTTTTAGAACCACCTTTGCTGCATCCCGTAAGTTTTCATATGTTGTGCTTCCATTTTTGTTTGTCTCAAGATATTTTTTTTGCTGAGGAAGATTGGCCCTGAGCTACTATCTGTTGCCAACCTTCCTCTTTTTGTATGTGAGCTGCTGCCACAGCATGGCCCAGGCTGCTGAAGCTGAGCACGCTGAACTTAACCACTAGGCCACTGGGGCTGGCCCTTATTTCTCTTTTGATGTCTTCTTTAACCTATAAGATGTTCAGGAGTGTGTTGTTTAATTTTCACAAATTTGTGAATTTTCCAATTTTCTTCCCATTATTGATTTCTAGTTTCATAGCATTGTGGTCAGAAAAGATACTTGATATGATTTCAATCTTCTTAAATTTGTTAAGACTTGTTTTGTGGCATAACATGTGATCTATCCTGGAGAATGTTCTGTATGCACTTGGGAAGGATGTGCATTCTGCTGCTGTTGGGTCAAATGTTCTGTACATGTCTGTTAGGTCCATTTGGTCTATAGTGTTGTTCAAGTTCTCTGTTTCCTTATTGATTCTCTGTCTGGATGATCTATCTATTGTTGAAAGTGGGATATTAAAGTCCCTTACTATTGTATTGCTGTGTATTTTTCCCTTCAGCTCTTTTAATCTTTGCTTTATACCTTTAGGTGCTTCTATGTTGGGTGCATATACATTTATAATTGTTATGTCCTCTTCATGAATCAACTCCTTTATCAGTAAATAATGAAATAATGATCCTCTCTGTCTCTTATGACAGTTTTTGACTTAAAGTCTATTTTGCCTAATATAAGTATGGCTACCCCTGCTCTCTTCTGGTTATCATTTGTATGGAATCTCCGTATCCATCCATTTGCTTTCAACTTATCTGTGTCCTTAAAGCTAAAGTCAGTCTCTTGTAGGCATATATGGTTGGATCTTGTTTGTAAAATCCATTCAGCCACTCTATTTTTTGATTGGAGAATTTTTTTTGATTTTATTGAGGTCATATTAGCTTATAAGTGTGTATAAATTTCAGGTGTATGTTATAATACTTCAGTTTCTGTATAGACTGTGTTGTGTTCACCACCAATAGTCTAGTTTTTATCTGTTACAATACATATGTGCCCCTTTACCTCTTTCACCCTACCCCTGACCCTTCTCTGGTAACCACTAATCTATTCTCCTTATTTATGTGTTTGTTTGTTTATCTATGTATTTTGATTATAGAATTTAATCCATTTACGTTTAAAGTAATTGTTGATAGGTAAGGACTTACTATTGCCATTTTTCTAATTGTTTTCTGACTATTTCGTAGTTTCTTTCTTGCTGTCTTCCTTTGTGATTTGATTATTTTGTGTGTGTGTGGTGGTATGCTTTGATTCCTTTCTCTATATTTTATGTATCTACTATAGGTTTTTTGTGTGTGTGATTTTCAAGAAGCTTACTTAAAACATCTTACAGTTATAAAGTCTATTTTAAACTGATAATATTTTTTAAAGAAATATTTTGCAGGCTGTGGAGAAATTCCTCAAATATGTTAAACTCCATTCTTCCTTCTTACAGGAATTAGTGAGGTCAGTGTGATGGCTGGTTGGCCACCTAAACTGGGATTGAAAGGCCTCAGGCTGTCAGATAGGCCAGGGTGGCTGGAACCATCTAACACCTCTTATGGACTCAGAGTGGATATGTATGAACCTAGGTCTTAGTTAATCCCTGGGCTTCAGCTCTATCTTCAATTTAAAGAGGATTCTTCACCTTTGCTCTAAATCATTTGGGCTCTGCGCTTGATAAAACGTGTCGCTACAATGGAAGCAAAGATCAGAATGATATGATGAAGGGACAACTAGGAAAGAAATGCAGGCAGCCTCTAGAAGCTGGAAAAGACAAGGAAATGGACTCTACCAAGAGTATCCGAAAGGAAAGCAACCCTAATGAGAACTTGATTTTAAGACTTCTAACTTCAGAAGCGTAAAATAATACATTTTTGTTGTTAAATACAAAAGACAAAACAAAAACAAAAACGCATCACTAGAATTTATACAGTAGCTGCTCCATTTTTTTGCCAACCTTAGAAGCTCTTCCTAGAAGGCAGCTTCTTGTTCAAGACAGCAGGCTGAGCACATATGTTTGTCTCCTCTCATTACCTCATTAAACGAATAGCAAAGAAGTTTTTAAAAAGACCAAATAAATAAAAGTAAAGATAATAGGAGGCAGGCATCAGCGGATGAGAGATTTCGTTTAATATTATAAGTCAGAAAAGGTAAGAGAGGAGGAATTAGCAGCCCAGGGTGGGAAAATGCAACCATAGAGGGAGTTTTCCGTCATGCCAAACCTTAAGAAGTTGGGAACTTGTTGGCAGGTAGATAAGGGGGTGCTTGGGTCAGAGTGTTTACTTAAGTCTGCCTGTAGAACACCTGTGCCCATTGGTGTTACAGTCCCCCTCTTAAGTTCCCATTTGAGAGCAGGTGGCTGAGGTTTACCTCCTGAACAAAAACTGGGAGATTTTTTCTCTAAAGAAGTTGACACCCAAGGAAAACTGGGGGCTCCTAGGTTTTTCACCTGGGAAAATATTTTTTACCCTTCATTCTAAAATAAAGCTTGTTAACGGATAAACTCCGTCCTACATGCAGAGCTCTAACTCAGTCTCCCTGTTCATGGAGAAGCTAGTAGTGAAATGATTTTGAAGTTATAATTTTATGGGCAGACACAATTTGAATCATTGTCAACAAAAAAATGAAGACTTTTTAGACATTCAAGGGCTCAGATATTTTTCTTCTTAGGTACTATTTCTGGAGAGGATATTTGAGAATGTACTAGAAGGAAATGGAGATGAGCAACAAGTAGGCAGACTATATGGGATAAAGAGAGAATGGAATGCAGGAAAAATCAAAACAGGTATTTAGAAAATATGAAAATTTAAAAAATGAGCAAATAAAGTCTATATTTCAAACCCAAGGTCCAAATCTAAAGCAAACAACAACAAAAAATGCTCATGATTTGGAGGAATGAGTGGAATGTAAGAAGAGTGACTCTATTAGATTTAAACTTTAGGATCATCTGGGTGTGAGAGGAGGAAAAGCAATCCTAGGACATTGCTTGGCTCTGTAGTGATCAATATTTACATAGACGTAATATAAATGTTCCTTATTTATTTTCATCTTTTAAAATCAACATTTATACAGAACACAGAAGATTTAAATATGGTGGAGCTGACTTTGGCTAGGTCTGTTGCCTTGGACAACCCTTAGGCAAGAAGTCCCTTGGACAGTAGAACTCTTTCGTGGGTTCTTAAAAAGATGACATCTGACCAGGAAGGAGAGTAAGCCTGTGACAGTCACGAGGAAGTTTCTTTGTCTTGTAGGGAAGGAGCTGGAGTTCGGATATTACTGATATGCTTCTGGCGTTGGCAGGGAGTAGAAGCCTGAGTGTAAGGAAACTCGAGGCTCCTCTGACCTGGCGTGAACCTCATCCACTTTCTGAGAGATGAGAAGGGCCCTGGGGAGCTGGATTTTCTCTATCTTCTGTTGTATACTTTGCCCCAATAGCTGGGCCATATTCCTTACCAGACAGAGATAAGAAAATGCTTACTATCACCATGAATACATGACTAAGTATTTTATTTTTGCTGATCTACTAACGAAAGGGGCATTTGATTCCTCACAATAAAAGTTTTGGATTAAAATATAAACATTATTAAGCTTGACAATGTAAAAATGAAGACACTTCTGGCAAAAACTTGAGAGGCAGAAGAAGGAACGGGAAAGTAGAGAGTAAAGGCTATGATGCTAATATCCTAATCTCTCACCCTGGGGATTCTGCAGATATTCTAGATAGTTGAAATAATAAGAAATAGCTAAATATATTATTTAAAGTTGCAGTTACTCAATAAAAGATCTAAAAGTCATTATCTAACTTGCAAAACTTTAGAGTGGGCTAGGAGGTAGAAGTCAGTGTGCTAAGTCTCCATGGTGTAGAACAGACGTCAAAGTTCACAATTCCAGAAAAAGCTCTCTAATATTTAAGCCTATTATTCAGATTTATAGGTAACCACCAGAAGGACTAAAAGCTGAACGATTTAAAAATGGTTA
The DNA here is from genome assembly GCF_037783145.1 of Equus przewalskii. Classification (NCBI taxonomy): domain Eukaryota; kingdom Metazoa; phylum Chordata; class Mammalia; order Perissodactyla; family Equidae; genus Equus; species Equus przewalskii. The sequence continues at coordinate 23,547,361 of NC_091850.1, forward strand.
TATCTGGGAAGCAGGACACACGTATGAAGGGGGGAGGTGAAATCCATTATTGTATATTTTGTACTTTGATTAGAAAATAAAATTCGACTAGTTCGTTACTTTATAGAGTAATGTTGCATGTGGGCGAGTTAACTGTAGTGAGCTAGGACAGACTAGACTAGCCTGTGGTTTAGAATTAGATCCATACCCTTGGAGGATGCTCCCAGTCTCAGGGACTGGGATGAAGGCCAGTTGTGCAAGCAAAGGAGCTACTCAAAGTAGTGGGGAATCCAGGAAGTCCAGTAATATCAGAGAGCTTTACAGGTGGGCAAAGGTGATGCCCAGGTAGGTGGCAAGTAGCTAGCACCAGTGGGTTTTCTCAAGTTACTAGGGTAGGGAGTCAGGGATCACGGATCAGCCACTAGCTCTGGGAGTTGAGATGTGAAGAATCCCAGTGTATTAAGCCAGAACTGCTTCAATCCCCCTGCCTATGGTGGGTCCTAGAGCTGGAAGGTAGGCTGAGCCTGTGGTTAGGGCGCAGGTAACCCCAGCACGGAGAGAGGCAAGCTGCAGGTGCTGGGATCCGGGCGTGACACAGGGATCTGGAACTCCTTGAGGGAATTCGCTCGTCTTTGATTTGTGGAAGTAGTGCAGTCTTAAATCTAGCCTCTAGATACAGGGAGGGCCAGCTGCAAGATTTCTGCCCCTTCCTCATGCTGGAGCTGAAAAGGAAACATGTGCACACTCCAAAGGGGCTGTGGGAACTGTTTGGCAACTGGATCTGTAAACTCAATTAAAAAACATACAGATGGTTTCCTGTATAACCTGCATATTCCTATGGCCGTAGGACTTAATGGCCTTCACATTTGAAGAGACCTCACCTCTCTTCAGGAACCCATATTGCTGCTTCCAATGGAAGCAGAAATCATCAAAGGCCTCAGGGTTGCTGTTGAGAGCCCCCTGCCTCTTTCTGGTTATGTCCCTGACACCAAATCTCCACATTTCCCATGTGAGTAGGCAGAAGCTGCTTGAGCCCCTTCCACCCAAGCCCCAGCTCCCACACTGCATCCTCCTTCACAGTAGCTCCGTTGATGGATCTATTCATTTTCCTCCTCCCAAATCCTTCAGTCCCTGATGATGTACACCCACTTGGTCCCTGTCTATGCATGCATGCTTGCTTCAGGCAATCCAAAACAACCTCAAGAATTTTAGGATTCCTCGGCCATGGCACAGTGGCTGAGCATCGTTTTGGCCTGGCAGCTGGTCCTGCTTAGACCCTGTTCCCTATTTCTGTTACCAGGCTTTTGTTTTTTTCCTGAATCTAAGACTTTACCTCATACTAAGTTGGCTTCTGGCCCAACTCCCTTGGCCTGAATAACTACATTTATAATCTACCCAGGACTCTGCTTGCTCTAAAACCTGGGCACCCACTATAGAGTTACTAGCTTGCCCCTGAACTCCCATCCACAGTCCGAGCCCCTTTACCCGGTGCTGCAGAATGCTGATGCTCCTCCCTGGTCCTCGCAGAAGGCCCCTTCCCAACCCTCTTCTCATCATAGGGCTTTCAGGACATAGCTAGGCGCCAGCCTTGTGTTCCTAGGAAGTATCTTGGTACCTTCTGAACATTGTGCCCCCTGGATTGGATCTGCACTCTCAACCTCCAGGCCCCCCAGCACCGGCCTCACCTGAAGGCTTGCTCCATCCTCTCAGTAATCCACTTCTCTTTTGCCGCTCAAAATCCTTCCATTCCATTGGCCCTCACGTCTATCCTTTCCCAATGTGGAAACGGACGAAGCTGGGCAATGGGGATAAAGGAGCTGTGTTAAAAGTTAATGGTCTATTTCAGGGAGAAATATAACCCTGAACTTTAGTTGAAACTCGAGTAATTTCTTCCTTTAGAAGCAGTGTGAAAACTAGTGTTCTAAGTTACTAACATTGTACTTTTAAGAAATGTGCTCATTACCCAAATTATACCTATTCATTATAAAATTAGCAACTATGCTTAGAGTAAAAGAAATATTCACTTATAACCCACTCACCTAGCCTTAGTGGTTTCCAATGCTGGTTTTTCCTCATTATGATGTGGAGATCTTGTTAAGAATGCACATTTCTGATCTCTAATCCAGAAGTACTGAGTCAAAGTTTCCAAGTGTGAGGCCTGAGAATCTGTGTTTTAAAAATTTCTGATGCGGCAAAGTTCGCTAATCGAAACCACAAATCTAGATAGAGCCACTGTTAACATTTGGTAGAGTCTACCATTTTTTCTGTTTGCAATAATTTTGTTTATTTTTATAAAAATTTGGGATAATATCGTGTATTCCTCATGACAGAACCCCAACCCCAATTACCTTAACACAAAGAGAGTTTATTGACTCATAACTGCGAAGTCTGAAGTTGGCACTGACTGTAAGAACTACTCAATCCAGGGTGTCTGATACCTTTCCCATCTTTAACTTTATTTGGAAGTTACGGCCCTCTGTCCCTTAACAACTGTAGGACGAAAAGGTCCAGGGATTGTCCTCATGAGCCTGTCTTTGGTGACGTACCCGGGGAAGGAGGTACTTGAGTTTGATCTGATTCACTTCCTTCACCTATAGGAGTTGGAGTCAGCACCACTTCAGAAACATGGAATTGTTTTCCTGGGAGAAAGGGAAGTTCTGTTAGCAGAAGAAGGAGGGGAACGACATGTGCTGATCGGACAAAAACAACAGTTATGCAACACACCCCACATGGCTAGATCTGCTTCCTGCTGTTTTCACGTAATACTGCATACTCATCACTTTCCCATGTCATCCAGTATTCTTTGAAAATCTGCTATTTTATTACCACATGATATTCTACTTTATATGGACACTGTGTTAGTTACCTATTGCTGCATTACAAATTACCCCAACATTTAGCAGCTTAAAACAAAAAGGAATGTATTATCTCACACAGTTTCTGAGTATCAGGAATCCCAGCGAGGCTAGGCTGGGTAGTTCTGGTCCCGGGTTGGTCATGAGGTGGCAGTCAGCTGTCAGCTGCAGCTGCAATCCTTGAAGACTTGCCTGTGGCTGGAGGATCCTATTCCAAGGTGGAGGCTTCAGGTCCTCCCCATGTGGGCCTCTCCGTAGGGCTGAGCTGACATGGCATCTCCCAGAGTGAGTGACCCATGAGAGCAGAGAGAAAGGCAGGGGGAGAGAAGAAAGATGCTATTTTTTTATAACCTAACTTGGAAGTGAAATACCATCATTTCTGCTTCATTCCATGGGTCATATAGACTCACCTTGGGGCACTGTGTGAGGGGACTACACAAAGGTGTGCATACCAGGACGCGGAGATCACTGGGGGCCATCTTAGAGGCTGCCTACCACTGATCCCATGCCTTTATTGTCAGATAATTAGGTTGGTTCCAATTTGTCAAGAGTTTAAATAATACTATAATAAACATATAGTATATCAAGCATTATGTTTAAAATAGGAAAAATATATTATTATTATTTTTAAAGAACTACGAGAGTTATTGACAACCTTGATGATTAACACAGACAAAATCATATCTTGGCCAAAAGAGGAGATTCTCTATTGCTCCCAAGAGAACTTGGTGACTCCACTGAGATCACATAATGCAAACAAAAGGTATATACACGGTTCACTGTGTGACAATGCCTCTGGGGCACTGTCACATCCTCCCAGCCCGCTTTTGATCGCAGCTGCAGCTGGGATGGACATGTCTGACTCATGGTTTGCTCCTTCCTTGTGTCTTTTCATATTCTGCACCCCAACCCCACCCCTCGGCTTCTCCAAAGCTGTCGGAGATTGTTTGGCTCCTGCAAGTGCAGCTGAGAAGTGTAAAAGGCTTAAAGCCCCTGGGGCAAACCTTGGGTGAGCGGCATTGGAGTCTGTACTCCACCTTCTACCTTTCAGGTGAGCCATTCAAGGGAAAATTCTGTACACTACATGACGTTCTCAGCATAACTGAGCAAACATTGCCTGTGGCAGGGACCTCAATAATGCACCCTTACGTGAACTCTCCTCCTTCCCGGGCTTACTCTCCAAGCCAGCTCGCTCCTGCTTCCTGGTTTAATTTCTCAAACAGACTCCTCGCACCAAGTGCTTAACTTGGGGTCTGATTTCAAGAGAATACCTAATAAATCAGCATGCTTTTACAATTATTTAGCAATCATCCTGTTGAATCAAACTGTGAAGTCCCAGAAGAGACCAAGGCTTCTTTGCTATCCTATGAAGTACATGGGGCATTGTATACATACTCAGTCTTATTGCACTTTGGATTAGTTAAGAACCAGCATTTCCTTATTTCCTTTACAAAACACATTATAACAAGCTGCATAAGAGATGCTGGTAGAAAACATTGCTTCTCAGACAGGAGTTTTCTAGACTATATATTTCAAAATATCACAAATGTTTTTCCTCCAAGAAAAAGAGAGTAACTAAGATTCACCATAGAGGCCGGCCTGATGGCAGAACGGTTAAGCGCGCACATTCTGCTTCGGTGGCTCAGGGTTCGCCAGCTCGGATCCCGGGTGCGGACATGGCACCGCTTGGCACGCCATGCTGTGGTAGGCGTCCCACATATAAAGTAGAGGAAGATGGGCATGGATGTTAGCTCAGGGCCAGTCTTCCTCAGCAAAAAGAGGAGGATTGGTAGCAGTTAGTTCAGGGCTAATCTTCCTCAAAAAAAAAAAAGATCCACCATATGTAGCATCTTCTCTCCTGGGAATCAAGGCCTCTGGCCCCTTTGGCAGGTCAGGGCCATTGGAGAATGAATGGGATATCGCTATTTAAACAAGAAGGGTTTACCCTGACCACAGTTGTCACTGGCCTAGACGTGGAACATGCTGAAGCTACTACTCAAGACAATTTCCAGCTTGCTGATGTGTCAGTTCTAATAAACAAAGTACAAAGAACAACCTGAAGTCTCCTGGGCTGGCCATGTACCAACCCCCACAACTTCATGCAAAATCTAACTGCTGGGGAGGTGGTTTCAAATCAAATCTAAATTACCCTTGGTATATGGGTGGAGGGGACAGGCGGCATCTGCTCCATCAATGCCCTTCATCGTCTTTGTACATATTTTTACAAATTATGGGTATACCTTACTTTTCTTTTTTTTTTAAAGATTTTATTTTTCCTTTTTCTCCCCAAAACCCCTGGTACATAGTTGTATATTTTAATTGTGGGTCCTTCTAGTTGTGGCATGTGGGACGCCACCTCAACGTGGCCTGACGAGTCGTGTCATGTCCGTGCTCAGAATCTGAACTGGTGAAACCCTGGGCTACTGCAGCAGAGCATGCTAACTTAACTACTCAGCCACGGGGACGACCCCCTGCATATACCTTACTTTATGCAATAGGAATCTGCATGAAAAAATTCTGAGTAAATCAACGTGTAATAACTGTTTAAAATCACTACTTATCTCCAAACCCATCAGGTTGCATATGTTAACAATGTACAGATTTTTCTATGTAGAAAATTTTTTTTAAATCCCTATAAAAATGGAGGGAGAGGATGTCCATTTACTTATGCAGAAGCAGGATAGTTTTAGATTTAGATTTTATCCTCATTAAAATTCTTAACATTCAAAACGGATGCTAGCCAGTCTTTCAGAAGAGCTGTCTGTTAATACCTTTGTGTCAGACCTTAACTGAAAACACAGTTCCCAAGGGACTTGGCAGAACTATAACCATAAACTTACTGTGACTCAATATATACTAAAAGGTTAAGGCTAAGGTGAAACGTATAAGAAAACACTAATATTTAAGCACTGTGAATATATTGGCGAAGTGAAAAATACTTTTATCATGTAAGGAACCACTCTAATTTATGTTTGGATTTTCCACATATTGGTTTTTCTGGTGTATCACAGATTACCTGTGTTCTTAAAATGAGTCAAAATAATTTTAGCTAAAAGCAAAACAAACCCTGGGAGTCTGGTAGGCAAATGAAGATAGAGTCTTTTTGAAATACAATTGTGAAGAAACTTCTCAGACTTTTATTACTATTTTCAAGGAAACTTTAGTATCTGAAGACCCCAGATTAAGAGTCACTGATTTAGATCACTCTTCTATGTCTTGGAAGTCTGTCAGGGTCATTTGATGCAAATCAAGCCTAGGGCCCTGGTAATTCAAAATGATCACCCTTCCAATGCCTGACTATCTGGTAATCTAAAGATCATAAAGCCGTGTCAGGGAAAGGGCCTTGAGCGCTGGGAGACGAGTTCATAGCCAAGTCCACTCTGGAGACAACTCTTTTACCCGGGGATTCTGCAGGGAAAATGTTCGGTTAGCATTTCTAGACTCAAGTTTCCCTTTGTGAGGCCTAAGCTGGCCTGTCTACTGCTCCTGCCTGTGCTGGGGCCTGATCATATGCTGGCGGTAGATCGTAAATGAGCTTGACTTCAAGCTCTAAGACAGAGAAATTTTAGTTTTCTGCTTTCTACTCTACTCTCTCCCTCAAGCCCACTCCCAGCTTCCCACGCCTTCCCCAGCCCCCAATCCATGCGCATGTGCTCGCCTCTCTCCAATACAGGGAAGAAAGACAACAGGAAAGCCCTGAGTCAGTCCTTCTCAGCTTCTCTCTCTCTCTCTGTCTCTCTCTGTCTCTCTGTCTCTGTCTCTCTCTCGCTCGCTCTCTCTTTCTCTCTCTCTCTCCACACACACACACACACACACACACACACACACACACGTACACTTTGTACTTAGCAGCAGAAAATGCACCCAAGGACACAGTTCAGTAAGCAAAGGCCTGAAAAGTGCTTTGTCATTTTTGACATTTAATGATTCTAGATGTGGTTTATCCTGTAGAGGAGCTAAATGTTAGGACAAATATTCTCTCTGCTTTTTCCTAATCTTCTCTTCTTGCTCACTGAAAGGACTAAATGCTGAATTCACAGTTTTTATAGTGAAGCCAGGTTATCTTTTCTAGATCCATCACGCAGAGTTTTAACTGGTTAACTTTGGCCCTTAAGATAAAATTTATGAGAGTTTCTTTTCCTACTAATATTCCCTTTAGAAAACATTCAAAAGAGAATTCTTTTTGCATTTTGGGTAGTGAAATTTAGGATTATAATAATTCATAAAAAAGTGTGAATATGTGTCTTGGTCGATCGAGCTGTGGCTGGAATTCCAGCATGAAATCTGTCAAGGGGGCAGAGACCATCTTGTTTCAGTAGCTGATCAGGTTTTCTTGCATCCTTGGAGGCTCGGCTGCAGGCAGCCCTGGACTCTGATAAACTGCACACATAGATGGATGACGTGTGCCTGAGGCAGGCGAAACAAGTCTGACCCCACCTCCAGAGATCATTGCCCTCTCGGCTCTAGTGGGTGGAGTGAGAGCTGCCTCTCCTTCCTGTGCCGAGGCCCTGTTCTGAGCTCTGACTGCAAATCTGTCTCTCCAGTGCACTCCCTTCCCATGTCCTTTTTCTCCTCCCCTTCAATACACCTGGCCTTGACCTGAGGTCCCCACAGGCCTCTGCACCCCTCATGTGGGAGCTGCCAGTGTCGGGGCAGAGTGTGGGTAGGGAAGGAGGGAAAGGATTGGGCTCTGGACTCCACTCAAATGGATTCTCCTACACACCATCGGGAGCCAGACCCTTCTGTGATGTGGAGTCTCATGTTCCTGTGCTAACAAGGCCATCTTTCCCACCCTTCCCAGTGCCCCCAGCCTTGTTGTCTGAACTTCTCCAGGCCAGTGCAAGGGGGTTCCCTATATCTAAGCCTTTATGCATCCATCTGTACAACTCCCTCAGTACAACTTTTTCCTGAAGCCTGTGTCCTGTGCCTGCGGGATGCTTTCTAAACACCCAAATAACAGTAAAAGCTACCATTTGTTGAAGGTCTGTTGAAGTCCCAGCGTCTTAATAGCAGCCTTAGGTAACTCACCTGATTTGACTGAGTCCTCACCACCCTGTTAGTCAGCCAGCATTACCCTATTTGCTTAAGAGAAAATTATTGCTCAGAGACTTTGTCACCCAGTTACTCAGCTAGTCAAAGGAGAGAAAATATTCAAATCGCTTTTTCCTGCTAGAAGAAAAAAACATTGCCTTTCCAAGGCTATTTATCATGACCTTGCTTTCCTAGCTAAAAGTTAAAACACACGTTCTGATCAGATTTAGTGTGCGATGGGCCCTTTAATAGAACATTCGAAGTCATGGTCATCCTCAAATGAACCGGGAAACATGTTTACTGAACCCATATTTCACAATGACCTCTTGTCCCAGCTCCACGTGCTCCAACTGGTATATATCAACTGACCTTCAGGAAGGAAGAGACATGATGAAATAAATCATCCCAATCGGATTGCTCTGTTTGTTGTGTTGTGTTTTGTTCTATGGTGTGAGCAGTAAAAGGCCTCAAATATGGAGTGCTTCGAGAATTTTCCTTTTTTCTCCGTCCCTGTTTTTATGTGGAATTTTAGCATATGTGATTGCTATTTGATGAGCTCACTTTCCTTTTCCTTCTTGAGCAAAGCACAAAGGTCCAGTTTTCCTATTTGCCTCTCACAGCAGATTCACAGCCTGCATTTGTCCGCATTCTTACCAATGCAGCACCATGTGATTGCCTGTCAATTTCCTTCTCCCTTTTAATGATAGGTTTTGAAAGGAAGGCAGTTAACCCCAAAGGAACCTCTAGTTGGTGGGGTTTCTGGTTGGGAGGGTTTTCTGATTCCCCTGAAATCACGCACCAGGTGGGCATCCATCTGCTCTGGGAGTGAATGCCGGGTGTAAGGAGGAAGAGGAAAGCCCGTGAGTTCCCCAGGGGAGGAGGAATGACAAATCCAGGGATGCTGGGACCGCCCCCCACCTCAATGATCTTCTGGAAGATACATGAGGCAGGCAGCCCAGGCCGCCGAGGGATCTTAAAGTAAAGGCTTGATGGTCTGCTCACAAGATTGCTTTCCCTGGACTGACTCCTGGTTTCTGACCCCACTGCAGATGGAGACCTGTGCCCATCCACTTCCTGTTTTCCCCTTGACCCCTGGGCTCTGCTTCCTCCTTCTCCTTTGTGGCCTGAGGAAGAGGAAGGGTGACTCCCCAGAGGAAACAGAAGCTGTGCCGAGTCCAGGGGCTTAGGGGTTGGCTCAGCACTTCTCACTGGGGTGGGGAGTGGACATCCTGAGGATAGATTCTGAATCTTAAAGGATTGGGAATCTGGGGGCAGAAGCAAGGGTATGCGAGACCAAGGGAAATCTATCAGACCGATAGGATCTGGTAAGAGAGGTCACAACATTGCAATTAGGGGACATGTGTCCCAGACTCAGGAAGCAGGTGAAGAGGGTGGCATCTGTCCCTGTACACTGGTCCATGAGGGTGCCCTCAAGTTGGGTGAGAGGTTTTTATTTTAATTTTACACCAAGTTACAAACTTTAGATTTGTCGATCTTCCAAGGTATGAAATACTCGAATTTTCTAAGTCGTTTTTGCTTTTTATTCATTTCTGGGCACCTTTTAATATGGGCAGGGAGAAAGAGCATGAATACAGCACAGCTCCAATGTGCAGGCATTTTGACTCCTTTTTTTTCTTTGAGGAAGATTAGCCCTGAGCTAACTACTGCCAATCCTCCTCTTTTTGCTGAGGAAGAATGGCCCTGAGCTAACATCCATGCCCATCTTCCTCTACTTTATATGTAGGACGCCTACCACAGCATGGCTTTTGCCAAGCGGTGCCATGTCCTGGGATCCAAACTGGCGAACCCCAGGCTGCCGAGAAATGAAATGTGTGAACTTAACTGCTGCGCCACCGGGCCAGCCCACTTTTTGACTCTTAATAAACCACTGACACCGAACTCAGGTGGGTACAGGTCACCTGTGTTTGGTCAAGTCTGTGAAATTGAGTTTCATTCTATTTTTTTAAATTAGATAATCCTTTGTTCAGTTATAATCCTTCCTGGAAATCCAATATGTGAAATAAATACAAAAGAAGTGAGAGCAGGGACTAAAGTTCTGTCTTGCTTATCTCAGCCCGTTTTCCAGCGGACTCTGAGAGCACTGTTTGAGAACTACCTCAAAAAATTTCTTCACACACGCAAGAGATACAGATTGAGAATGCGGTGACTCCCATCTTTGCAAATGTTGTGTGTAATAGATGATGCTGATGCCCACTCAGTCCCCTATGCTGGCTGGATCACTTGCCCCATCCCAGCTGGCCACTAGCATCTCACGGCTGACCCCTTATCCAGAGCTCTGTCCTTGGCTTTTGGGAACCTCCCTGCCCAAAGGAGCTAAGAGACACATCCCTCCCTTGCCTTGAGGTGGAGCAACTCATTGGTTATGGTCCTATCCTAAAACACGTGAAAGGGAATTTGTCAAAAGGGGTAAGTGAACAGAGCCGGAAGGTAGGCTGAGCCTGTGGTTAGGGCGCAGGTAACCCCAGCATGGCGCATAAGAAAAGGAAACCAACAAAGGATGCTGAGGCACCCAGAGACTAGCAGCAGAGAGGAGCCTTTACACCCTAGGTCTGCAGGGTAAAGGAGGGAGTCCTCACCAGAGAGATTTAGTGAGAGCTGCAGCCAAAGGAGAGGCTGCTTGATGGCCGTTGTGGCCTTCAGCAGAGGAATGTAGCTGCTGCCAACCCAAAACCCGGTTGGAAGGGGTTCTGATCTCTGCCTCCTCTCTCCCTTTAATCTCCCGCCAATGCTTTCCACTAGCAGAATCCAACCAGAAGCTGAAGGCAAGGGACCCCTTGTGATGCAGGCACAGAGCAGGATGCAGGAGGGTGGGGAAGGATGGAGAGTAGATCTGGAGAGGCAAATGGAGAAAATCCACGACAGTACCCTGCGACATGCCAGGCACTATGCAAGGTGCTGCAGATACAAAATGGGTGAGCTACAGCCCCTTTCTGGAAGAGCAGAAGTTAGTAACTCGAGGAAGGAGTGAAAAAAGACTAGAGCTGGCTTAAAGTCATGTCCAGATAGTGACTATCTTTTATGACGGAGATCAAGTGACAATTCAAAAACTGCCTAAGATTGAAATCTTTGCATGCAAAATGGCTTTTATGCAACAGTAGCCTCTGAACCAAAAAGTTAATGTTGATGTGCAATACCTTTCTTGTCTCTTCTTCTGACAGGATCCTGTTGGGGAAATGCAGACCCTGACCCTTAGATATTCAGCAACCTGGTCTCCTTGTCAGCATAGACTGCTTTGTTGCTAGCGTGAAAAGGTGTTCGCAGTAACATGGTAGTAAGGAGGAGAGACACCTCTCCATTCCACCTCCACTCCATGTGCTGTGCCCACTCATAATGTCCTGTCAACTCAGAGAGGGCAAAACAATTGGCAACTGGCAAACAACAGGACATAATAAATCACGAAACACAATAGTACAGGACGTCAGCTACTTAAATTGTGAAATCTAGTCACAGCTCTATGTGTTCGGCAGCAGAGTAAATATCAGTGTGTGTGTGTGTGTGTGTGCGTGTGATTTTAAACATCAGAAACAAAGATAATCTCTGTGGGTTGTATGGATCCACTCCTGCATTAGATTATTACCTTCTCATCTCAGTAAGTTTCCATTTTGATGGGAGTCGATGTGGATGTGAGTGCACATTTCCACCTAAGATGGGGGTGGCAGGGCTCCTGTCACCTGAGCACTGGTGGCCCCTGTTCTGTAGCAAATGACTGTCAGAAGGCAGGTCCCTGGAAACCCAGGGGTTTCCCAGTTCTCTGACACCATGTGAGGGCACCTGACCCAGAGCTGGGAGCAGGGGGTGTGAGGACTAGTTGCCCCAAGGCACTCAAGGGTGGGTTTGGAAGCATTGTTGTTCCAAATTGTTTTTTTCCTTTTGTCATGTTAAGGAGATGCAGTCACTAACCACCCTGAACCAGACCAAGCCTCACCACAAGAGCTCAGCCTATGACCTTTGCCTTATTTTTAATGCTGAGATCTCTCCAGGAGGAGCTTAGGCCTTATTACCGTTGCCTGAAGTGTATGTGGAAGCATGTTTTCCAACTGAGCCTGTGCATGCAAATACCCACCTCTCCCTTTTGAGTATTCATCCCCATCCGAAATAAATGTCCCTGCTTCCATTTGTTTGGGGACGCCATGACTCTGGAAATGATTCCTCATGGTCTCCTATTTGCCACAAATATACTTTACTTTGTGAGAAAACTGCTTCTGGTGGAGAGTCTGATTTAACTCACCAGGAGGGAACCCACTTCGGTTTTGGTAACAAGTGGACAAGAAATTTCATCCTAAATGTTGTAGTTCAACTGCAAATTGAAACTCCACTTGGGTTGTTAGGAAATATTGAAAAAAATTCTTAATCAAATAAAAGTGTGAAAAGGATTGTTTTGATTCAGAAAAGATTTGTTAATTTTTTAAAATACCAGCAAATGTGTGAATAAAACATCTGATAATGACTGCAAGACTTTATGATTCTGACTTAATTTTTTCCAAGATTTGAAACCAATCATTTTGTTGAAATAGGAAGTGGTTAATTGATGCTCTCAGAATCAATTCTTCAAGGGAAAGGGAAAGGAGGTGCCAAGATGTATATTGGCAACATCCCTTCCACCGCTGAGACCCTGGGAAAATGGGGAAGTTATAACGGGCCATGTTGGCTCCTCTTGCAAAGCAACACCTGACAGAGATGGTGTTTTCAAGTCCCTTTCTGAAAAGCAAGTAACGCAAAAAGATCACAAAGTTCTGTTTTGGACACAGACTGTTCCAGTCTGACTCTGTTTTCAGAAACTGCTGTGTTTCCATTGACCTAAGACTGTGCTTTTTAAATTTGTGCTATAGAAAAGTGCTTGGGAAGTAGGAGAAAGTGATGAGGATTATTTTGGGCTGGTTACTTTTAAAAACTGCAGATGGGAAGGAGGCTCTGAGGAGTAGAATTTACTCACCCTTTGTTAAGAGACATTTACATTGTAAAGGAAATCTCCATCTGTAAAGGTGTCTCCCTTTCTGTACCAGGAAGAGGGGGGGATGACCTTATCTCTAGAAACTCTTAGTCAACGCCAAAGGCAAGGACTTCAATCTGCATCTTGTTTACTGTACTTGTGTGGTAATCTCCCATGATCGACTCCCCCTCCACCCCCAACATCCTCCTTTGTCTTTAGCTAAAAATAATATTTAAGGTGGTGGCTTCAGCCATTTACTTAATCTAGTTTGATTCTTATCTAAAAATTATAGGACCACTCAATAAGCAGATCCCACCTGCACTGATAGAATTTTAATGACTTTTTACATATTCTTTCCTTTGTCTTGTAAAGAGATAACTCATATACCTATGCCTTAAATTTAGCGCTACCCTCAACCCATGTTTGCAGCAGCTCTTACTGCCCATGGGTCCTGTCCCCATGCTATTCCACACTATTCTCTGAATAAAAGAGCACTACTGCCAGACCTTGAGAGTCCAAGAAATCTTTCTTTCGACTCCTCAGCTCGCCGACCCTGCATCAAAAGGAGCCCCAAGTGTTGGCAAACAATGCATCAATATACACACTGTTAAACAAACAAATAAGCATACCCAGGAATGTGAAGGGTGACAATGAGGGTTCCAAGGGCAGACAATGGCACTCCTCAACTTTCATTTCCTGCCGCTCAGTGTGAGGAGAGCTGTACCTCCTCCTTGTCACCAGGGACATGACAGAAATGAGGACTCAATGTTTCCGAGGAAATAGTTCACGAACCTGTCTGGAGTTTGTCTTCCGAAGTTGCTTAGCTAGTAATCAGAATCAGCATGTTCACAGTATAAGGCTTGCTGATTTTCTTTTTTGTGACTGTGTAAGTGGTACATATTTTTAAAAATTGGAGACTTCAAGTACTAGTTTTATTGGTAGAAAAACTGGATGGAAGAATGCTGTTTGAACTAAATGGCAAAACACATCTTCCTTCTCTTTTCCCCTTTGAATTGAGTTCACCCGCTTGAGTTCTGTGAGTTGAAAAAGAGCCAGGGGAAATGTAGCTGGGCCTGCCACAGAGGGAGGAAGGTAGGGAGCCCCCACCTCTGGGCACCAGCAGGTAGGGGACTGAGGGGGCAGTGACAGGGCAGGAGATGGGGGATGGGGGTGGCGGAGAACCCGGCAGGGCGAGGAGGAGGAGAAGCTGGGCACTAGCGTCGTCCTCCTGCCCACAATGATCTTCACACAATTGTCCCGCCACTAGAACAGAAGAACCCATATCCTCGTCCTTTTCTGTTTCTCTCCTTTTGGAGCAGCCACAAACCACTATACAGTGTTGACCTTGGATGCCCGTCCCACCAACTATTACTGGTACCTTGGGCAAGTTACTTAACTTTCTGGTTCTCTCAAAAAAAAAAAAAAAAATAAGAAGAAGAAAAAAGAAATAATAACAGTCCTCAGCATTCAGAGGATTTGTTGAGGTAATCCGTTTAAAGCACTTAGAACTGCAATAGTAGGTTCATTTAAATCCATTTAAAGCACTTAGAATTTGCAATAGTAGGTTCTCAGCAAAAGCTGGTAAAATCTCTGCTCCTCATGCTGATATCCCCTCTGGATTTCTCCAAGGCCCTCTGAGCACTGACTTGGGGGTGAGAGAGGCCATGGGAACAAGCAGCTAACTGGGAAGTGGAGAAAGAGAATTTGGCTGGGAGCGGGGAGAATAGGAAATCCTTATGCACCCAGTGGGGTGGGTAGGAGAGTTGACAGGTAAGATAGGAGCCACGATGATTTACAGGGAACTTGCGATTCTTCAGAATTAGAATCTGTTGGAAGGTCTTGATGTCTAATAATGATCATTGTGGGTTAAAACAAATAAAGCAATGTGATTTCTCCTATCTCTTGATAAACGTCTTTTGGAATTCTTTCAGCTTTCTTAGTCTGATGGACATCTTGAATAATGCGGTGAGAGGCTGAAGCAGAATTTTAAAATACTATGTGAGCAAATTCCATATTTATAGAAGGAGATAGAAAATCACCTTAGTGTAGACATTTGTTTCACGTCTATGGATGAGGTCCCTTGAGAGGCCTCCTCTTAATTACCAAAGATGAGACTAGAACTCACTGATATCCTGAGAGAGGAAACAGAATCTTTCATATATGTTGAAGAGAGCCCCTTTCTTGCTCTGCAAAGTTCTGGAGAAGGGGTGACTGATTGCCTAAAGAGATCAGGCCACAAAAGGAATGGGGCTGCCCACTCCCTGCTCCCTGAGAGGTAGATTAGGGAAACTGTTAGGGTGAACTGGAGTCTGTTGACAGGAAAGCCCAGCACGGACCCTAAAGCAGACCTTAACAGGAGGACAGGGGATTCTAGACTCCATGCAACAGTCTAAGAGGTATCAGGCTAGTGTCTGTTGAAGACAGAGACCCCTCTAGATAACACATTTACCCTGGCATAGTTTTAAGCCTTTGCAGAAAAAATGTCTGGGCATCAGAGGGTGGACCTGTGCTTGTGAAATGAAAGAGCTGAAACCTTGGAACTATGACCCAGACCAGGGGACAAGCAATGATCAGATGGAACAGGACCAAGAGTGGCAGTGGTGCCAGTGGGCTGATGAAAATGTCCAGCTCTCTCTCTCTCTTTCATCACTTGATTCTTGGAAGCTCGTTGGGCTCTTGCACAATAGCGGGTGTGTACTGTGGGAGGGGAAGAAGCAGAGCTTGAGAGGAGATTCTGGACGTGAAGGGTATAGGAAGCTTGGAACAATTAAGTAAAATAAATAAATAAATTGTCACCATATTTTTACTCAGAATAGTTTGCATGAGGTCATCTAGACTATGCTGGCCTTCAGTATATCTGAATGAAGAATGGGATGGGAATCAAGCCCCTAAACGCATACATTGAAGGAGTCCAAGATTTGTAGCTGTGTAAACAGATACTTTAATGGGCACAGAGGTTTTGGCTGCCTTTTAAGCTTTGTCCGGCCTACACATGTGATCAAGATGAGTAATGCACTAGCAGAACAATGAGATCTATTCACATATCCAAGCTAATCTTGAGTTCTGCTAAAACAGAAATCAAACTGTTCCAATTGTGGTACTGACTTAGAGGAGAAAAGCGATTCATTTAAAACAGGTTCTTCAAGGGGCCAGCCCGGTGGCACAGTGGTTAAGTTCACACGTTCCACTTCTGCAGCCCAGGGTTTGCCGGTTTATATCTCGGGTGCATACCTACACACGCACCGCTTGGCAAGCCATGCTGAGGCAGGCGTCCCACATATAAAGTAGAGGAAGATGGGCACAGATGTTAGCTCAGGGCCAGTCTTCCTCAGCAAAAAGTGGAGGATTGGCAGCAGATGTTAGCTCAGGGCTAATCTTCCTCAACAAAACAAAACGAAACGAAACAGCTTCTTCAAAACTGGTTAACATACAGACCTCTTTTTAAGGAAAAATACAGATTTGACCATTGACTTAAATTACTTTTACTATAATGATATGTTCTCTCTCTCTTCTTCCTTTCTCTTGTGCCTGGGGTTCATTGAGATTCTTGGATCTTGAGTTTCTGGGTTTTTTAAAGTCAAACTTGGAAAAATTTCAGCCTTTTATTCAAATATTTTTCCACCCCTCCCGTCACCCCAGTTAATCCAATAGCATATATAATTAGGTTGCTTGAAATTGTTCCAGAGCTCCTGATACTCTTATATTTTTTCAGATTGTCCCCATTCTCAGAGATTATTGTCCTCCACAACCTGATGTCCAATGTCTTAAAACCATTGTTTCTTTTTTTTTCCTGTTTTTTAGCAATTTCCAGCAGAATGGTAAAACTCGTTCCTGCTACTCCATCTTGGCTGGAAGGTGAACCATCAAGAGTCATTTTCAAAACCTCTCTCAAAAGAGGAGGGTTCTGTCTCTCAGGAACCCTCAGAAAATGTCTTCCTCAGGTTCATTGATCGTTGATGGTCACGTGTTCAGCCTGAACCTGTAACTCTGGCAAGAAGATGGGATTGTGAGCTTTAAACTAGGCTTAAACCACGTGCCCCACTGCTAGAACCAGCCGTGGAGTTGACTTCTCTCTCTGTCAGTTTCTCACCCTCAGCAATGGTGACACTTTGCGCCAGATAAGTCTTTGATGTGAGGGCCTGTCCTGTGCATTGTAGGATGTTTAGCAGCATCCCTGGCCTCTACCTACGAGCTTCCAGAAGCACCTCTATCCCAACAGTGACAACTGAAAATGTCTCCAGACGCTGCCAAGTGTCCCTGGGGTGGGGGCAAAATAGCTCCTGGTTGAACACGCCTGCTCTGAGACACTCCACAAGGAGGTATAAATACCCAAATGAAGCATAGAGTAGTTTCCAAGAGATGAGGAGGCAACCGCAGTGTCCATTGTAATAACCAAGCATCATATTTTATAACAAATTAAGTTGACAAATTATTTGGATATATATTCAGGGTAATGTGCAGTCTTTAGGCACCAGTAATATAATAAGCAAGTTATAGATAAGTTAGAGTCAACTTAGGTACACACACAAAGGCACAATGTACAGTATAAAACCCTATAACACACAGTGTGCACGTACTATTATTTGTTCACCATTCGATCATATCTGTACATATTTTGTTTTTCTTGCAAGATTTTTAAGTTCACTATTGTGTAATATCAGTAATCAGACTCTATTTTCTGCTTTGATTAAGAAGATAGGTAGATAAGAGTGAACAGAGCACCTGATAAATTTAGGGGGATTGAAAAGCCATTTTGGAGAACTTGATTATATTGTAATAATTGTCATATTGAGCTCAAACAGCAAAGAGGTGTTCTTCCAGGTGCAAATATAGGCACCTGGCAGGAATATTGTGAGAAGCACTGTGTGCCATTTTGGCCAAGGCCCTGAGATGCTTGTCCACCTGCCCTGAAATTAGACTCAGTGGAGACAGGTGACGAATGAAATGCTGGTTGTCTTTTAAAGTGCGGTTGCTGAGGCTTTTAAAGTTCAGTGGAGATATCACTAGGATCTATCTATTCCTTCCCTTTAAACTTGTATTCTTTTTAACAAAATTATTACTTATAGAGCATTCAGTTTACAAAAGCTTTTTATTTATTTATTTATACTGAGATATAATTGACACATAACATTGTATGCAAGGTGTTGATTTGATACATTTATATACTGTCATATGGTTGCCAGTGCAGCATTAGCAACACTTCTATCAAGTCACATAATTATAATTTTTGTAGTGGGAAAAATTAAGGTGTAGTCTCTTAGCAACTTTGAAGTTTATAATACAGTATTGTTATCTATAACCACAATGCTCTGATCAGATCTCCAGGACTTAGTTATCTACTAGTTGCAAGTTTGTACCCTTTTGGGTTTTTTTTGAGAAAGATTAGCCCTGAGCTAACATCTGCCACCAATCCACCTTTTTTTTTTTGCTGAGGAAGATTGGTCCTGAGCTAACCTCTGTGCCCATCTTCCTCTACTTTATATATGGGACACTTGCCACAGCATGGCTTGATGAACAGTGTGTAGGTCCTCACCCGGGATTTGAATTGGCAAACTCCAGACCGCCAAAGCGAGCCTGTGAGTTTAACTGCTGTGCCACTGGGCCAATCCAAGTTTGTAGCCTTAAACATCATTTCTCCAATTCCCTCACCCCATAGCCCCTGGTAACCATGGTTTTACAAGTTCAGCTTCTTTAGATTCCACATATAAATAATATCATACAGTATTTATCATTCTCTATCTGACTTATCTCACTAAGCACAATGTCCTCAACATCCATTCATGTTGTTGCAAATGGCAAGACCTGAATAGTATTCCACTGTATACACATATAACCACATCTTCTTTATCCATTCATCTATAGGACACTTAGGTTATTTCCATATTTTGGCTATTCTGAATAAAGCTGCAATGAACATGGGAGTGAAGATACCTCCTTGATATCCTGTACAAAAGCTCTTTTCAAATCATTACTTTGTTTACTGTGACTCAGCTATTATTAATATCATTCCCCCTTGAGGAAAGAGGAAACTGAGTCGCCCAAGGTCACATGGGTAGAAAGTAGAAGAGCTGCTTCAATATCAGATCGGAACCCTTTCATTCTAAGTTCCATTGTTTTCCTTAATCTGCTTCTTTAGGTTCATAGTCCATGAAATATTCCTTCTAAATTAAAGAGTGGGGGGATTTGCTGTTTGTCTCATTGCTAGCAGTGCCCCGAGTCTCTAGAAGCCACAATGCCAACCTCAGGGCCACCCACTTTGGCATTGCCAAGGAGTCGCTGTTTCTGACCGGCATAGATAAGCAATTGGACAGC
Organism: Equus przewalskii; assembly: GCF_037783145.1. Lineage (NCBI taxonomy): Eukaryota > Metazoa > Chordata > Mammalia > Perissodactyla > Equidae > Equus > Equus przewalskii. The sequence continues at coordinate 23,566,489 of NC_091850.1, forward strand.
ATAAGACTAGCCCTGGGCATCCTGCTCACACAACCACTTGCCTCCAATCCTCCCTGGCCTTAGAGCAGCACGGCCTTCCCCACATAGACACACAGGGAAAAGGCTTGCTACTTGAAGGCTACTTGTGGGACTAGCAATATGGGTATCAGCTGGGAGTTTGTTCGAAATGCAGAATTTCAGGCCCACCCCAAACCTATTTAATCAGAATCTACATTTTAATAAGATTCCTGCGTGATTCATGTGCACATTAAAGTTTGACAAGCACTATCAGACCTAGGAGTCCTTTGTGACTTTTCAAAGTCCTTTCTAGTCTAGTTGTCCTTTAACCCAACAGCTGATGACCTGGGCAATTTTGATCATTCCAACAGAGTGTGCCTAATTATGTTAGCAATTGTATGGCTGTTGTTAAGGTTGTGATGTCAAAAAACATGTCTGGCTTAAACTCTTCACACCTTGGAGTCATGCAAGAGTATTCATCTCTGCAGATCCCAGGAGCATGGCTTCATTGGAGGCACAGGCTGGACATGAATGCCACCCAGGGATGCGGCCTCTAACGCCAGCTGCATTACACTTACGCTATTCCACTCGAATTAAATCAGGTGGCTACAAATCACGCTTTAGTGATTGATTCTTTAGGATCTTCACAAATCTATTTTATTCTGTAATATCTTAGGAATATAGGTATGACCTCATAGAATGATGATAGTGATGGGTCCAAAATTTTATTTTCAGTTTGTTACTTACCAGTTGTAAGACCTTAAGCAAGAAAAGTAATTTCTCTGGCCCTCACTTTTTTTGTAAATTGAAGGGATTAGACTGCAATTAAAGGACTCATTGTACATCAAAACAAGCAAACATGCCTGTGGCCAGACGGCGTTAGAGTGATAATCTATCTTTATAACAGTGACAAGGCATGACTGTGATTATGCAGAAACACTCTGTATCAATTTATGAAAATTGCTCAATCAGAAACCATGAAAATGATAAACATAGACTGACAGAGACTTAGAAAGGACTTTGAAAGACCGCTAAGATTACTCTTCCAGGAGAATCTAAGTGATAATCACAAACTAGAACATAGAGGTCACTGTGCCCTGGTGTGACAGGCTGTGACTGTTGCTATGAACCTGATTCATGTGCTCAAAGTTCAAATGCCTTACAAGAACACTTCCCTTACAGAAACAGAAAGGAAGATATCTATTTCTGTTTCTGCAGGAGGAGAGGCCTTACCTAGAGAGAACTGAGCTTTGCTAGTTCAGCTTCTTTCTTATCAGTGATTATGGCATATGTGATCAAGCAAAACCTGTCAATTAAAAGCACCTGAAGCTTCTTCTTTTTTTTTTTGAGGAAGATTAGCCCTGAGCTAACTGCTGCCAGTCCTCCTCTTTTTGCTGAGGAAGACTGGCCCTGAGCTAACATCTGTGCCAATCTTCCTCTACTTTATACGTGGCATGCCTACCACAGCATGGTTGCCAAGTGGTGCCACGTCCGCACCCGGGATCCAAACCGGCAAACTCCGGGCCGCCAAAGCGGAAGGAGCGCACTTAACTGCTGCGCCACCGGGCCGGCCCCCAGAAGCTTATTCTTATTTAAAACAAATTTAATTGTAAAATATTTCAAAAATACAGAAAATCATAGACATATCTATTGAGTTAACAAATATTAAGATTTTGTCATATTTTCTTTAGATACTTTTTCTCTATGGAAATTAATTATACCTACAGTTAGTCACACCCATTGCTACATGCCCTCTAAAACCATGATTTTGCAGTTCTCTCCCTTTGAAATTAGAGATTGTAATTTTATTCCTGTAATGGTTGCTCTTACATTAAAAAAATACACACTCTAAGAGGTCAAAAGTTAATACATCTACACTTTTTCTGAACAAAACAATGTCTTTAGAATTCTTTAATTCCAATCCCTTTCTCCATTTTCCATTTTTTTTTAGTATTTCAGTTGTACCTCATTTGAATTCTTCTCTGCAGTAATCATTATTATTGTTGTTATTTCACATAGCCAATGAGTATTTACCTAAGTATTTACCAAATTCTTTGATCCATACTGGCTTTTGCACTCCACTCTTTCTTTTTCAGTTAAATTTCCGTTTTCTAAAGTACAGCCTTTTAGTACTTCTTTCAAGGACTATTTGAAAATGTATACCACTCATTGCATATCGCATACACACTCAGATTTTCTTTGTTTAATCTGTCCTCTTGAAGGATAATTTAGCTGATATTTTTCCTCAGCACTTTCTATTATTTTGTGGTCTTCGTTTCCTTCTGTTGAGAAGTCTGCTTTAGTCTGATTGTTACTTTGTAAGCAATCTTTTTGTTCCGATTCCTAAGATTTTCTCATTATCAATGGTGTTCTGCAGCTTTACTTGAATGGGTGTAGGTGTGGCTTAATTTTTACTTGTTTAGCTTAGTATTCATTGTGATTCTTAAATCTGAAAATTTAAGTCTTTCATGATTCTGGAAAATTCTCATTGATATTGCCTCTCCCCCAGGCATTCTATTCCTTCCTTTGTAACTTCTAGACGTCGTCTGGTCTTCTCTACATCAGTATTAATTTTGTACACTTCACGGAGAATACGAATTCAATCCAGCACAAACTCCCACAAATTCCTAACGCAATATCTACAGATGTTTCAATATGTGCACCTCTTCTCATTTCTTAAGTTCAACAAGGGCTTAAGGACACAAGTTTTGATAACTCAGGCTGATGTTTGTTTTCCATTCTTATTAGATTTTATTTAACAATTTCCAAACCTCAGTTTTAGACTTGAACAGAGGATGCTAGTTGGAGATAAAAAGAGTTTCTACTTCTTATGGTTGTTGTGAGGATAAAATAAGATAACATACATAATACTTAGATTGATGCCTGGCATAGTAAGCATTTAATAAAACGGAATAATTAAAATATCATCATCATCATCTGCTCAAGGCAAATTCCTACATCTGTGGTCACTGTCCATCTCCTCTGCAATTTGCAGTATTCTTTTTTTCTCTAGTATTTTCAACTTCTTTGCCTCTACTAGATCCTACTTCACAGACTATAAAAATATGCAGGTTTCTTTTCTTCCGAAATAAAAAGTTCTATCTCTATACTGAGGTCTCCCTCCAACTACCACCCTTTTATCTTTCTTTCTTGGCCTAATTTTTTTTTTTTTTAAAGGGGCTTCTACTACATTCTGCAAATTATCGCTCTCAAATCATTTTTCAACCAACATTTTATCTTCTTTCATAAGGTCAGCTGTGGGTTGTAAAATTCTGTATTAAAAAAAAATCTTACTATTGCACACAGTTGGCCTCTGTAATTATGATGCTGGTGATAATAATAACTGTTTTGAGCCTTACTATATGCTAAGCATTGGGCCAAGTGTTTTATTATCATTGTCCTATTTAATCCTTATAGCAACACTATGAGGTAGGAACTACCATTGCTACTATTTTACAGACACTGAACTTGAGATTAAGAGGAGTTGAAGAACTTGACCAAGTCCTGTTACTAGTAAGTGGAGGAGCTGGGACTTGAAGCCAAGGTTCTTTGAAACCAATTAGTTTCATTGGATTAAGCCAACTATGATGCCTGCCCTACTTTTAGGATTCTAGTTACATCACCCAATAACAGGTCTTAGTGTTTAGGCCTGTCAGGTTTTCTGATGTTTTTAGTCCATAGTGTCCTAAGTTGATCTCGGCTACAATGCTGTAAGTCCTTTAAGAGCTTGGTCTCTGGTTTGTTTCTTTGTTTTTCATCTGTAATACCTGCACAATGACTGGAAAACAATAGGTAATTGCATTTATCTTAAATGAAAGAAGAGTTTTTATTTTTTATCATTTCTGCTCATTATTCCTTCCTTCAACTATTCCATTCGCTTGAACATTTAGTCCAATGATTCTGAAGCAAAGAGGTGGCACAGCCACTCTAAGGAGGAGGGGCTCATGTCTGAATCACCTGGGAGGACTTTTCAACTTATATAGTCCCCCTCTGTGCCATTTTGATACTTCCCTCTATGGGGCATGCTTTCACCTCTCCGGATGTACTGACTAAGCCACTGAAGGAAATGGGTTATAATCCTCCAGTGTGTTAGGGGGGCATAAAGTCTAGAACCCCTGAAAATCAGAGGTGTGTATTCCTATCTAAATATTTGATGCACACAAATTTTGTTGCTTCAAATAGATGGTAAGAGCTTAGCAGGAATTCTTTCTTCATCTTGGAGATGTTAGACTCATAGAAAGCAAGAACTAGAAGGGACCTAATATCATCTGGTCCATTTTTCATATTTCAGGGACAAGGAAACTGAGGCCTTGAGGATTTAAGCAATGTGCCCATGGCTGGATCCTTTGTAACGGCTAGCAAAGCGCTAGACACGTAAAAAATGTGCTCAATAAATAGATTTTAGGGATGAAGAATTAGAAATAAAAGTCAGATGAACATCAAAGCTGGCTTGCCTTTTTACTATGCTTCAGGAGCAAAAATACGCTATTCGAACTACTTCCAAGCACAAAGGCCCAGTCAGAAAATATTAATTGGACCTGTCCTATCTTTGAGGATCTCTCTTATCCTTGAGATCTTGTGGCATTGTAAGGTTTACTGTATGATCTAGTGCTTATTGTTTTGTTTTGTTTTTTAAAGATTGGCACCTGAGCTAACAACTGTTGCCAATCTTCTTTTTTTGTTTTTTTCTGCTTTTTCTCCCCAAATCCCCCCAGTGCATAGTTGTATATTTTAGTTGTGGGTCTTTCTAGTTGTGACATGTGGGATGCCTCCTCAGCATGGCCTAATGAGTGATGCCATGTCCGTGCCCAGGATCTGAACTGGCGAAACCCTGGGCCGCCAAAGTGGAGTGTGGGAACTTAACCACTTGGCCACAGGGCTGGCCCCTGCTTATTGTTTTAAATATTTTTCTGCACATTATTAATGTCTTTCTGCATTTTGTCTTCTGCACATTAAATGCCCTGAGAGCATCTTAGTTTATATTGCTTTGCCTCCCTATACCACACCCCACCCTGGAACAGCGTTTGGATTCTAATAATGGTTAACTAAATTCTGCTTTATTGATTACTGATAGATTAACTGATGCTTGACCTCTGAGTAAAGTTGTTATACACCTTCTTTGAATTGAATATTGTTATGTGACATAGTTTTAAAAGTAAATGAGTGAGTGAGGGTTAAATTCTTTTTTAAGTGTAGCTATGGCAAACAAAACTTTGTGGTGACTTGTGCTTACAGACTACAAAGTACAAATTGAGTGTGGCTTCCTGTTCTTTAGGGACATGTGATCTTAGTCTGCAAACAGCACATTTGAGGTGATATATTATTTACTTATTGCACAATCACTAATCCACGGCCTTGTGAATGTTAATATTTTCTTGGAATGACAACAGACTTTGAAAGATAAAAGCTGCAAAAATAGTCAGAAGTTATCTACAGTTTTGGAGCCTGAATTCTATTTCATAAGAAAAGACCAAGATGAAGAGCCTAGGGTGGCAATAAATTAGCCCGGGACTCACGAGATTAGAATTCTAGTTCCCTTCTGGTTCAAGCCAGTTGTGAGACCTTGGATAGTCTATAAATCTTGCTGGGCCTACAGCTTCTCTTTTTTAAAACCACAGGATCAAATTTCAGATGCTTGGTAATGTCTCTTCCAGTTTTAAGCATCTACTATGTATTTAAATTAACAACCACTATGATGGAAAGAATATGTAATGGTGATAGAAAGTGCTGGCACTGGAAAGATGGGCTGCAGAATGGAGAATAATAAACTAGTGAGTTTTTGATAAAGGGAGGACTTAATCCTTCAACCTAAAAGCTTGAATTTCACAGCATCTGAACTGAATACATGATTATTTTACTACTTCAAAAGATTTTGAAGTCCATAGATATGTCCAGCTGAACAGTGAATGATATACGTAGATGAGTGTCACAGACTTAGGAACTCCTCCACAATTCTCAATTAGTTGTTTTGTGTCCTGGGACCATAAAGACCAAATCTTCATGGTCTCCATGACCAAAGCTTTTCAATCATTTCTGCACAGGTATCACTCAGTTCAGCCAAGAGTCTAATTGATGTGGAAGGCAGCATGTTGCTAAGAATGACAACTGTGGCTTTGTGAAGCCTAGTCTGGGTGACTGGCTCACTTGTCTTTTTTTCCTTCTTTGAGGTTGGTGGTTGTTGCTCTTTCTCCGCCTACATCTGAGGTGGTCCTGGGTCAGTGTCATGTGATGAGTGAGCTTGTTAGCTCTTTTAGTTAAAGGATATGAAGACCTACCCTGGCTGAGTGATTGAGGTTTATAGAGAGGGTAAACCACATTTAGAGAGAACAGACTTATTAAGTGGGTCTAAGGGACACAGAAAATTCATGGAAAGCCAGGAATGGCTGGGGTGATAGGTTTCAGGGCAAGAAGGACAACAGTATTTGGGAAGCAGAAGAACCAACAGAGCTCTAATAAACAGCTCAGTTACCTTGTTGAATCACAACACTGGAGTTTGTCCTCTTCACTGGAGCATTGCCATGGATATGACTCAACCATGTTCTTGTCTTTGTAGCTGTTTGTGTCTGGCTGAGGCTGTTCTTATTTCCCAAGTCAAAGTCCTGAGACAGAATTTATCTGTGTAAAATAATCATCATCATCTCTGTTTTGGGCTGCATACAGAAAAGAGTTAACATGGCAGGTCTGAGACTGCTATCTTTAGAAGGGCCTCTTTGTAAGGTTGGCCCTTGGCTGGTATCTGGGTGTTCCCACCATTCTCAAAACTGATAAGAGTGGTTCTCTGTGTGTAGATTGTTTGTGCAAACAATGTGATTTATGCTGAATACCTGCTTGCCTTCTGGGAGTTTGGAATTTTGGTGTGTGCTAGGCAGAGGGTGCAGATGTGACCAGCCCCTGGTAAAAATGTTGAACGCTGAGTCACTAATGGGCTTTCCGGGGCAGAAACACCACATACATTACTGCATTTTTCATTCCTGGAGAAAGTAGCATGCCCAAGTGCATCCCCTCACAGAAGGAGAGAGCCTAGGAAACTTGTACATGGATTTCTGTAGATTCTGCCTGTGTCTTTTTCCATCATGATCTGATTGTGCATTCTTACTCCATCACTGTAATAAATCTTAGGCATGAGTCCAGTTATGTGTTGAGTCCCATGAGTCTTTCTAGCAAATCTCCAAATATGGGGATTTTCTTGAGGATCACAACAAATGCCACATTAAAGAACCCATGCCAACTTAGATATTGGCTGTCCTTGAGCCACGTGTTCAAGACTGGTACAATTAACTGCATATGGGGGAGGGAGGGTGGAATCGTACTTAACTTGGCCATTCCAGCTTATGGAATGGTCTACAGCAGTGGTTTTCAACCCAGCCTGCAAAACAGAATGTTCTGTGACGGCTTTAAAAATTAGACCCCACCCAAGATTAATTAGAATCTTGGACTTATAGTCTATGAGGGTGGGGTCTGAATAGTGACATGTTTTAAAAGCTCTCTAGTGATTCTAATGTGAAGCCAGAGTTGGGACCAATGCAGCAATTTTCCTCCATAGGGCTCTAGGTGGCAATTTCCTTTAGAAGGTGACTGTAGGCTTGTTTGGGAGGTGTGATTCATCTGGCCAGTACAATGCACATTTTTCACGTGAAGAAATGAAGAATCCATGTCTTCATGCATCCTGAAATAAAAGAATGGGATTCCCTAGTTGTACCTGTAAGCAATACTCTGGGAATTGTGTCGTTTTAGGGGTTCCACTGAGGCCATCTTCATAGCATACAGTTTATGTTGACCACCTTCTGTGCTTCCGAACTCTGGTAGAAAAACAAGCAGAAAAAAATGCATTGAAATATAAGTAACCAACTGCAGCAATATTTTGCCATTGACACACGTTCCTGAATGTATTGTTCCACAAAATCTCTCTCTTATGAAATAAAGAGTCACCTTTGTTTCTCAGAGTTATTCAAGATCCATGTTAAATTGTTTATCTTGATTGGAGGGATTCTTATTTTGTCTTTAAAAAGTCTGGTTGTCAGCCATAATCCCTCAGATGAGGGAAACAATAGAAAGAATAAACAAATGGGACTTCATCAGATTAAAGAGCCTCTTCAAGGCAAGGGAAAACAGGATTGAAACAAAAAAACAACCCACTAATTGGGAAAAAACATTTACAAGTTATTTACCCGATTAAGGGTTAATCTCCATAATATATAAAGAACTCACACAGCTCAACAACAAAAAATCAAACAGCCCAATCACAAAATAGGCAGGGGACATGAACAGACATTTCTCCAAAGAAGATATACAGATGGCCAATAGACACATGAAAAGATGCTCATCATCACTAATCATCAGGGAAATGCAAATCAAAACTACACTAAGATATCACCTTACACCTGTTAGAATTGCAAAAATATCCAAAGCCAAGAGTGACAAATGTTGGAAAGGCTGTGGAGAAAAAGGAACCCTCATACACTGTTGGTGGGAATGCAAACTGGTGCAGCCACTATGGAAAACAGTATGGAGATTTCTCAAAAAGTTAAAAATAGAAATACCTTATGACCCAGCCATCCCACTACTGGGTATCTATCCTAAGAACCTGAAATCGGCAATTCCAAAAGTCCCATGCACCCCTATGTTCATCGCAGCATTATTCACAAGAGCCAAGTCATGGAACCAACCTCAGCGCCCAGCAACTGATGATTGGATAAAGAAGATATGGTATATATATATACAATGGAATACTACTCAGCCATAAAAACGGACAAAGTTGTCCCATTCACAACAACATGGATGGACCTTAAGGGTATTATGTTGAATGAAATAAGCCAGACAGAGAAAGACGAACTCTGTATGACTCCACTCATAGGTGGTAGTTAACATATGGACAAAGAGAACTGATCAGTGGTTACCAGGGGAAAGGGGGGGTGGGGGGCGGGCACTAGGGGTGAAGTGGTATACCTACAACATGACTAATAATGATGTACAACTGTAATTTCACAAGGTTGTTAACTATCATAATCTTAATTAAAAAAAAAAAAAGTCTGGTTGTCAGGAAAGGCCTACTGGGCCAGCCTGTGGTGTTGTGGTGATCCTTCCTTTTCAGTGCAGGAGGGCCCAGCAGCTGAACTTTGGGAATCGGGGGTGGGGTCTTCTGCCTGTCTTCTTGTCGCTGGCTTGGCTTCCTCACAGCCCTCAGTGACAAAGTCTTCTGATAGGTGCTGTATGAAAAAGCTCCCAGCTCCCCGTAGCAGGCTTCATGATACAGTGCCCTGCTCACAGTGGATGCCTGGCAAATATTTGTTGAGTTGACTTCATGTGATAATGGAAGCAGTGGGAGGAAAAACTGCTGCTGACAGGAGGGAGCTCACCACCCTCCACACTTGTGTTTTTATAGAGCCCAAGGCAGCTCCACAAAGTGCCACTCAGATAAAAGCAACTGTTTCTATATGGAAGCAGCCTTGGCCTACAAGCCCTTGGGAGATATCCTGATGACCAGTTAGTCTGTAGTCTTTTCCTCATGGTAGCTGAACGGGATTTGTGAGAGACCTTGAATACCTGTCGTGTTAGCCCCATCCCCCAGCACAGCTTTGATGGGCCTTTGCACAGCTGGAGGTTTAAACAGCTCTTAAACGTGCCAGTTAAACTCTTCAGTCTCCAGCCTCCTGGTTGGAGTTGGTGTCTTTCTTACCTGCATATCCCACACGTTCTCTCAAGCTGTTGCCCTTCCTCCACCAAAACCAGCTTTAGGAAAGGACTCGAAACTCATTCATCCTAAGGACTTTGAGTTTAAATACGCTCGTGAGTTTTTGCATTTTAGGAAAGATCAGAGAAAAAGTTCAGCTGGAAGAGGTTGCCTTTTGATGGTAGAGGTGGTATAGGGACACTAAGGGGGGTGACTTCCTGGTACCCTTGGCACCCCAACTGGAGTCTCCTCTCATGGGCTTACCCCAGCCTGTGGCAGTCTGCCTCTGGCTCAAATATGTGGGCTTGAGACATAGCTGACCCTTAGAACGGCTGCTAAAAGCACGAGAGGAACAAACCTCCATTCTGCCACCACCATTTTGTGGTCTCTAAAACATTTCATTTCTCCATTCCATTCTGTTCTCCTTCCCACAAGTTAACCAAGTCATCTGGCAGCTGCGGTGCAGAGTCAGCAGGAACAGTTCTGTTTTCTCTTTGCCTCCTGGCGACATCTCAAATTTGAACGAGTTCTCAACCCCACTGTGCTTTTGGAAGTTTTCCCAACACAAGGAGGCTGCTAAAAGACTGGGGGTCTTAAAATGGGATGAAATTCTATACCAAGAGGCCTGAAGAAAAGCTGTTCAAATGAAAACATCGTAACACGAGGAAAACACATTCTTATGTGTGGGTCACTTATATGCCCAGAAACAGAATTTAATAAATAGCTAGTAAGGAAACTATATCACACAATTAAAAAAACCCAGATTGCTAAAATAGCATGCACGGAATGACCCTATTTTGGTAAAACACAGCTTATATAAAAATATACAGAACATTTATTGTTTGCTCACTATGTGCCAGGCGTAAGTGCTTATATATGGTATTTTATTACGTATACTTGACAAAAACCTGGGGAGGTGGTTCTTATTATCCCCATTTTATAAAGGAGAAAATGGAAGATCATGGAGGTTCCAACTTGACCAAACTTGACCAAAGTCACATTGATAATGTGTTAGAAAAGTCTACGATCCATTAGATTATTTTGAACCACTACTGGATATATCTGCAAAGATAAATCATTGGTGATAAATCACGATATTAGTTGACAAAGGATAATGAGTGATTTTTATTTTCTTCATTTTGTTTATGTATATTTTCTAATTTATCTCCAATGAATATCTTCTGTTAACAGAAAAATTATTTATTTTTATTTTTTTATTATTTTATTGAGGTCATATTGGCTTATAACTGAGTAAATTTCAGGTGTACATTATTATATTTCAGTTTCTATAGATTGCCTCCATAGATTGTGTTCAATCTACAATCACCAATAGTCTAGTTTTTATCCATCACCTTCTGCCCCTTGACCCATTTGCCCTTCCCCCACCCACTTCTCTGGTAACCACCAATCTGTTCTCCTCATCTATGTGTTTTTTTATCTTCTACATATTAGTGAAATCATACAGTTTTTGTCTCAGAAAGTTATTTTTAAGTAAGAAACTTATACCAAATACCAAAAAGCTTATAGATGAATTAAATATATTTACTGTGTAAAGTGACTAGAAAGTTTTGAGCAAATTCCCTTTATTCTATTCGTGAACCTGTACAGACTTCTGTGTTAGTTTGCTAGGGCTTCCATAACAAAGTACCAAAGGCTGGGAGGCTTAAACAACAGAAATCTATTTTCCCACCGTTCTGGAAGTTAGAAGTCCAAGATCAAGGTATTGGCAGTGTTAGTTTCTTTCGAGGGCCATTGTCTTTGACTAACAGATGGCCATCTTCTTCCTATGTCTCCACATGGTCTTTCCTCTGTGTATGCCTATGTCATAATCTCTTCTTTTAAGGACACCAGTCATGTTGAATTAGGACCCACCCATAAGACCTCATTTCACTTTACCTCTTGAAGGGCCCTATCTTCAAACACAGTCACTGTCTAAGGTACTGGGGGTTAGGACTTTAACATATGAATTTGGAAGTGAGGGGGACACAGTTCAACCTGTAACAACTTCCATCATAGAAATGTCTAAACTAAATAACTCCAGAAATTAAAAATTAATACAAGTGATGAAAACAACATTAACAGAAGTTTGAGAATATCCTATGTCTTCTCTTCAAATACTTCATTTCTGAAATACAGAATATTTTTAGAGCAAACCTTATAAGACTTTTCCAAAGACTTCAAAAAGAGCCAAAGAAAGGTCTGATGTTGATAATATACATGTGCAACTGTCATACAACAGCAATTTAAAACCCTATGACAATCATCATGTCTTGTTTTCCAGTGGTCTGCATTGTGACTTCTTGTGACTCAACAATTTCTCTCTTCCACATTTCATGAGACATTTGCAATGTTTTAACTAAATTTCTAGAGTTCAACTGATGAGATATAAATCCCCAGGATGCTGCATCTGAAAATCCCTTTTGTTTGTTTTGTTTTCCCCCGCTCATTTTCAGTAAAGAATGGCTAACTCCTGCTTAGGAACAATGGAGCAGTATAACAATGATCTCAGAGACGATACAATAAACAGAAGAAATTCCACCCCCTGCCCCCATCTTTGACAAGATCAACAAGTGATGTACATAGTATTAGGGCCAGGCAGAGGATGGCCCCTTTCTCCAGAGTCCCTGATGCTGGTGGTGACTGACCAGAAAGTAAAACCTTATTCTTTCTCTTCCGTAGCTGTTCCTCATGCCTTTTCCACTAACTCGTAGACTCTCAGAGTTCTAGCCATGCTACCTACCTGCCACCATCCATTTCATTCCCTGACTTGTTTTGCCCCCATCTCTGCCTGCCAGTTGAATGTTGTCTATCCAGCAGGGTCTGGCCAAGAACCCAGCTCACCTCCTCTGGAATGCCTTCTTGGACTGAACATCAATGCTGCTGCCTTTTCCAGATGTTTGTAGACCTGTCTAGAATGAAGCTCCTAGAAGACAGGGAACTCTTTTTGTCCCTATAATTGTTTTATCTTAGTAACACTCGATAAATAGGTGCTAAGTGAATGAATAAATGAATGAGTCTCAGATAATGGGGCCCTCACTTTCAGCACAGTTTCTGTATTCATTATCTATTGCTGCATAACAAATGACCCTGAAACTTAGTCACTTAACATAACAAACATTTATTATTTCACAGTTTCTGGAGTCAGGAATCCAGGAGAAACTTATATGAGTACCTCTGCTTCAAGGTCACTCACCAGGCTGCAAAGTGCTGGCTAGGACTGCAGTCTCATCTGAAAGCTCAACTAGGGAAGAATAGCGTTCCAAACTGGCTCATGTAGTTGTTGGCAGGATTCATTTCTTTGCTGGCTGTTGCCCTAATGGCCTCTCTCAGTTCCTTGCCGCCTGGGTTTCTTCATAGGAAAGCTCATAGCATAGAAGCTGACTTCCCTCAAAGCCAGTAAGCGAGTAAGAGAGGGAAGAAAGATGGAAATCAGAGTCTTTTTGTAACCCACTATTAGAAGCAACATCCATCACTTTTGCCATATTTTATTCCTTAGAAGTGACTACTATGTCCCACTTACACTCCAGGAAAGACGATTACACAAGGACATGAGTACCATGAGGAGGGATAATTGGGGGCCATCTTAGAAGCTGCCTACCCCAGTCCTTCTCTCAATCGGAAGTTTTTCTTGCTGCACTTGGTACTTTTCCCTCCAAGAAGTGAGTTACAACCCCATGGAACAGGCTTCTGGGGGTCCCAATTCTGGGTTGGATATAAACCCAAAAGCTGAATGAATAACTGTTGCTTTAACTTGAGAAGATCTAAGAAAGATTCAAACATTTGCTCTCTCTCTTCTTTCATTTTCATTTCATTGATTAGGCGTTCCTTTATTTATTTATTATTTTTTTGAGGAAGATTGGCTCTGAGCTAACATTTGTTGCCAATCTTCCTCTTTTTGCTTGAGGAAGATTGTCGCTGAGCTAACATCTATGCCAGTCTTCCTTTATTTTGTATGTGGGATGCCACTGCAGCATAGCTTGATGAGCAGTGTGTAGGTCTGTGCCCAGGATGTGAACCTGCAAATCATGGGCCACCAAAGTGGAGCACACTAAGTTAACCACTACGCCACTGGGCTGGCCCCTTTCATTTATTTTCTGAGTGATTGTTCTGGATTTTTAGCTTTCTTTACTCTGTAGGACAAACTATAATTCTGGATTTCTTATTGACCCATTACCCTCAAATAGGATTCCTTTCACTGTGTCATTATGAGGACCATTATGATTTTAAATTGACCAAACTCTTAAGTCCATCCAGGAACTAAAACGAGACAACTTTGATTTTGTAGAATGCTATTGCATGATCTTGATTTAGGTGGAAGGAGTTTTTAGACTTTCGGTAAAAAATGCTTATGCTTCAAATATCAAATTCCTACCACCAGTTGTTAATATAAAACTGACCAGGATATCCCATATGAAGCATGTAATACTCCATTAATGTACACAGTTAGCGACTTTTACCCATGGACCACAAGTATAGAATTGGATGTTAAAGACTTGGCTCTGACACTTGCTGTGTGATGTTAGAAGAATCATAGAAACTTCTGCCCTGGGATTTCTTTTCTTTTTTCTTTTTTCTTTTTTTGTGGAAGATTAGTCCCGAGCTGACTGCTGCCAATCCTCCTCTTTTTGCTGAGGAAGGCTGGCCCTGAGCTAACATCCATGCCCATCTTCCTCTACTTTATATGTGGGATGCCTGCCACAGCATGGCTTGCTGAGTGGTGCCATGTCCGCACCCAGGATCTGAATCGGTGAACCCCGGGCTGTGGAAGTGGAACATGTGCACTTAACTGCTGCACCACCAGGCTGGTCCCTAAGTTTTTTTTAAAGTTAATCAAAATATGGAAAGGCCCACTACAGTAGTGGTTAAGAACAAAGTCTATAGAGCAAAACTGTTATGTTTGAGCCAACTTACCAGTTGTATGACTTTGGGCAAATTACTCAACCCCTCTATGCCTCAATTTTTCTCATCTATAAAATGGGTGTAATAATAGCAGCTCTCTCATATGATCAATAGAGATTAAATAAATCAATAGATATAAAAGTGCTAAAAATGGTAATAGTAAGTCCTCAGTAAAAGTTAATTTTCTCATGTGCACATTAATTAGAATAAATGAGTGCAAGCCTTTAGGCAAAGAATAGAAGTAAATTTGGAAGGGTATAGTTAGGCTATATCTTATTAGTTCTTTTTTACTTTCTATAGTATTATTAGCTAACACATCCAAGACGCTATTTAAAGCTGAGAGCTTTATAAACATTGTCTAACTCTCATGTCCTTGTTATGAGGTAGCTACTATTCCCATTGTTGAGATGTAGAAGTGGAGACTTAAAGACGTTAAGTCACTTTGCAAAAGATCACACAATAACAACGTGGCAGATGTGGGGCTTGAACATAGTTTAGACCTAAAACATGTGCCTTTGATAACTTTGCTATACTGCCTTCTATAATGATGCAATTTAGTAACATTAATTAGCAAATATTTATTGAATGTCTGCTGTGTACCAGGCACTCGCCTAGACACTGAGGCTACAGAAATAAATAAGATAGCATGATCCCTGATTTTAGTGGGTTAGACAATTAATAAACAAATACATAAATAAATAAGCACCCAGAAAATCCAATCACAGGCTGAGCTGTGCCACAGATGAGAGGAAGATGAAGTGACAGAGTAACTGGACAACTGTTTTAGAAGCAAGTAAAGAAGAGCCTCTTTGAGGAGGTGACATGTAAGCTGAAATCTGAATTATGGGACCAGGTAGTGGCTAAGAGCGGGGACTTTGGAGTCACCTCTTTCACTTACTAGCCGTGTGACCTTGGGCACATTATTGTGGTAAAAAACATATAATGTAAAATTCACCATCTTAACCATTTTAAAGTGTGCAGTTCAGTAATGTTAAGTATATTCACATTGTTGTGACCCACAACACATATCTCACAGGAGTTTGCAGGACGGGAAAACTGCCTGGACCCAGGGAAGACCTATCTCTCCAAAGAGCTGGGAAAACCTGGTCTGAGGCAAGTCTAACCTGACCAGATCTAACCAGACCCAGGTTATGGCCTCTATCCCTGGGGACCCATATCTCAGGGCTCATGAGACATTGACCCTCGTAGCCTCTTGGTGAAATCAAAGATGCTGGACACACCACTGTAATCCCCAGCATCTTGCAGAATGTGGCTGCTAACTGATGCTCAATTATTTA
The DNA here is from genome assembly GCF_037783145.1 of Equus przewalskii. Taxonomy (NCBI): domain Eukaryota; kingdom Metazoa; phylum Chordata; class Mammalia; order Perissodactyla; family Equidae; genus Equus; species Equus przewalskii. Next base: position 23,582,353 of record NC_091850.1, read on the forward strand.
TAAACAAATAAATGAAGGAAGGAATACAGCCAGTGTTGTTGCTAAGCAACTTTTACCATCTTATGTAGACCCAGCTTTCATGGTGTCAGTATCAGACTAAGTGATATTTTTTCTGTAAGTACAAAAAGCATCCTCCAAGGGCTCAGAAATGCCAGAGAAACTGATTATAGGACTGCTTCCTGGAGCTTTCTTCAGAAAAACAGAAAAAGCAAAACAAAAAGAAACATATTGTTTTCCCTCCTTATAGGCCTCTAACTGCTAGGCATAAATCTTTTCTTGTACTTCCCAGAAAACCTCACCCTTGGACTAAGATCAATAAAAGGAAACTCTAGGCTTTTCTCAGAGAAAATGCAAATAAGATTTTGACTGAAGTCTTCAGCTCCAAGGAGCGCAGTGTTTACTTTCACCAAAATCCATCATGACTTGGCCCCAGGTCTGTGGGCTGCGGCTGGGTGCTGCAAGTGGGAACCCAGGAAGACGGGAGCCTGCGGAGAATCTGCCAGAAAACTAGTCAAACAGCTGTCTTCCTCAGGCTGTCATGCCAACTCACAAATTCCTTAATTTAAACTTCCTTCCCCAACACAAAGGTAGACCTTTCCTAAGACTTTTGTCTTTTTCTAATATCAGTCACATCTTTACTTTTCATAGTGACCCTAAGTTGTATTACTTTAGGAAAAAAAATTGACTCCCTTTTCTCAGGACAAGAAACCACACATAATATGCAATTGTGGTCACCACGTTGGCAAGGCATGGGTTTTGGGTCTCCCTTGAAAGCTAGGAAGGTAGATACGAGTCTGGCAACAACCTTAGAACAACACTTTAAATTGAGTTTGGCCCTTCCTCCAACCCCAAACTATTCTAGCCACGTATATAGATGACCCCTCCAAGGTTCTTTTTGAGCCCTTGGGCACTTGTAAGAAGAGGGCCGATGGTTAAAAGACAGAAATTAGCCTTTGGAGAAGTTTTTCTGGACTATCTAGGCTAGATACTGCTGCTCTCGCTGCCTTCCAATCCATTCCTCACTGTGCCCTAAAGTGATCTTTGAAAATACAAATCTGATCATGTTATACACAAACTCCCACAAGGTCTACATGCCTGGCACAGTCTGGCCTCTGTGCATGTCTCCTGTTTCATCACTTACCCTCTGCTCCAGCTGTACAGATTCAGTTTCTTCAATCAGCCGTGCTCTCTTCCATCATAGGTCTTTGCACTTGCTCTTCTGTCTTCCTCCAGCTTGACCTGGTTCACTCCTACACCTCATTCAGATGCAGCGCACTTGTTCCCTCCTCAGGGAAGCTTTCACAAACTCTGAACCAACTACTTTTCCTTTTCTACTCTCTGCTACTTAGCACTCATTGACATTTGTTCTACCACTAGACTATAAACTCCATAAGGAATGGGTTTTCTTCTACTTTTTCTTTTTTTGCTTGCCAATGTATATCCAGTGATTAGAACAATGTTAGCACTTAGATACTCAGTAACTATCGGTTGAATCAAGAAAAAACACATCCTAAGGATAGTAACTAAGACACTGCAAAGGCCATGTTTTCCCTTCTTGGAATTGCCTGGGATTTTTTACATACTTTGTTTTTTTATGCCACTTCTGGATAATAGGGGGAAGCAAATCTTATTTAAGAGAGCAGAGCTCTAAAGAAAGCAAAATTCACACAACCAGCAAGTGACAGGAAAGCGGGTCTCTGACTAATTATTTGCACCATGTTTTCCCTTGACTGTGACACACATCAGTTTCTGGTCCTTGTTACTGGCCAATTTCAGAGCATTAGCTTAATGAAGTAGAGTAGATACTAATGGAGGAAATATTATGTGCCAGGGATTGTGATGGAGGCTGCAGAGGATACACAATGAGTAAGACACCCTCTTGGCCTGTAAGAGTTCATAATCTAGAAGGTTGAAAAAAAATACACAGATAGCTAGAGTAGAGGTGGGATTAACACCAAGAGGAGAGGGTTTCAAAAAAAAGGTGCTGTGAAGGATCCAAGGAAGGAAGGATTTCCTGGACCCCTGATTCCTGCATCAATCCAGAATGGAAAGGGCAGGGATCTGCCGCCTTCTGGGACCACACAGGCCAATCTCGGCAAGTGAAGAAGAGGACAAGGTATGAAGAGGTCACTGTTGACAGTGCCTTTTCTCTTCCAGGCTTAGGCCTTTCTATAGTCCAGTTCTTGGGGTGACGATAGCTTGTTAAAATTATATATCATTTGATAAGTAAGAAAGTTTGTATTTATAGCTAATACTACTGTTAAAATCTATATTGAATTAGTATCCTTTCAAAACTTGCCATTGATACAGTAATAGTTAAAAGCTAAAGAAAAAGAAAAAGAAGTTTAACTAGATAATTTCATAAAAACTCTCAACTGTATGATTCATCAAGATGACTCCTTAGTTTTAAAGAACCTGGCCACAAAGTACAGTAGGTAACGTGAGAAAACAACCTTTCAAAGACTTCAGTAGTTCTCAAGTTCCTGAACAAACAACTGTTTATTCATTAGGTAGTCTCTAGATGCACAGAACTAGGATAAGCATTGTGGGGAGGCTTTGAAGCATCATATATTACCCCTTCAGCTTATTATCTATTTGCAGAGTTATGAAATACAAGTTTAACAACAATACAAAAATTACACAGAAGGGACTTAAGGCTTGTACTTGCCCAGTGAGCGGTGCAATGAGTTTGAAGGGCACTTTGAGGAGGGAGATCTCACAGTGGGCTAGTGGGCTTTGGAGCCACTGGGACTTAAGTTGGAGTGAAATAACGACAGCTAACATTTTGTGAGAACTTACTATGTCAGGCATTGTGCGAGGTGCTCACACGTATTTTCTTATTCAATCCTCACACAACTGTACAAAGCTGTTAGGTAACAGAGACCTGACCACAGAGGCATAATCAAGTAAAGGCTTATTTTTCATCACATAATAAGAAACCCAGGAGCAGGTCGTCTGGGGCTGATGCAGGTGCTTGAGAAATCATCAAGTTTCCAGCTCCTTCTAGCTTCCTGCTCCATCAGGCTCTGGGTCTGGTTTTTATCCCCATGGTATAAATGGCTGATCCACTTCAGGCATTGTATTGGCATTGCCAAGAGAAAGATAAAGAAAACAAGAAGTGCCAATAAACGGAAAGAAAAACTTCCCTAGGGGTCCCCTGCAGACTTCAGACTTCAGACTTCCATTCCATCCCATTGGTTAGAACTGTGTCATATAGACACCCCAGCTGCAGGATTGGCTGAGAAATGGAGACTTTCTTGTTTTTATTTTTTAGTCTGAGCACAGAGATGCCTAAAAACTTCAGAGATGTGTTCTGAAGGAGAAGGAAGGAAATGGACATTGGACAGTTAGCAGTGCCTCTGCAGGTAGTACTGCTGTTACTCTCATTCTACGCATGAAGAAAACTAAGCATAGACAGTTAAGTAACTTGCTCAAGGTCATGTAGTTAATAAGTAGAAAAGTTGGACCCGAACACAGGCAGTCTGGTTCCAGAGCCTGAACTTTTCACTCCATGCTAGGGTTTGAATTGGAGGGTAGCGGGAAGGACTCTGGGACAGGGTGATGGGTCAACAAAGGTGCAGAGGTGGGGAGGACCATGTGCAAGTGAGGCCCTAAGGCTGGAATAGGGGAGCCACACCGAGGAGTGGTGGGAGATAAGGTGGGAGAGGTGGCTTGGGTTCATTCCGTCTGCCTGGTTAAGCCCTCAGGGTCATGAGCCTTGTTAGTCCTGAGATTGAAATAATGATGACGTAAATAAGCAAGTGTTGGCAAGAAGTGAAAACCTTGCCCAGAAGGCAAAAGCCAAGTCAACTAACATGACCGGGGTCAGTACATTAGGAGATGCCAAATGTGAGCAGAGCCAGAACCCACAGGTTGTAGCACATCCAAAGGTGAAGCTGGAGCACCCTGAAAAAGCAACCAAGGTTAGATCTAGGCATGTTCTGAAGGTCAGATGCCTTCAACAGTCTTAAAGATATAGGAGCTGGAGGCCAGGGTCTGGGTCTGATGGTTTGGGGTCAGAGAGCTGAAGAACTGAAACCCTGGAATGTTATACACCCAAACCTGATGGGTTTTATAGCAATATTTGTCCATTCCATCACCTTTGGGACATTACTGGCACATTACTTAGCACTAGCTTTCAGCCTTTATAGTTAAACACTTAACATTTAAGAAGATGTGATGACTCTAGACTCTCAGGACACCAAAGCAACGTGGAGAGAAATGTTTTCCATTAGAACATATTACTTTCAAACATTAGCTTTACCATTGTTATCTCACAGGGAAACTGGAATAAGAACACAAAGAAAAAGGGAGAATTTATAAGGAGGGAGCTATGGAAAATGGCTAACCACATCAGTTTCAGATTATATATTTTTCTGTGTAGTTCCTGAGAGCTGGCACCATGAGATCTCAGGTTTGTGTAGGGAGATCTTACTTATGATACGGGAGGCACAGTAAGAGAACATACCACCTCTCTGCATGGTGAGCTTTCTGGACTGGTAGTGTTTAAGAAGTGGATAGAAGATTGTCAAGGAGAGAGGTTTCAGAATTGTTCCCTGCATGGAGTTTGAGGATTTCAAATCTGCTTTTGTTTGTTTGCTTCTTCTCCCCAAAGCCCCCCAGTTCATAGTTGTATATTCCAGTTGTAGGTCCTTCTGGTTGTGCTATGTGGGACGCAGCCTCAGCATGGCTTGATGGCAGTGCCATGTCTGCACTCAGGATCCCAACTGGTGAAACCCTGGGCTGCAAGTGGAGCACACAAGATCAACCACCCTGCCATAGGGCCGGCCCCCAAATCTGCATTTTTATAATTGTACAGCAAGATCATCTGAAATCAATCTGAATTTTAGGCTCCAAGTAGTAATTTGAGAGCAGTCCTGTCCTGAGCTGGTTGCCAGGCAAGTAGTGGGAGAGGATTTGTAGAACCTTCTTCCTCCAACATAAGGTTCTTCTTCCTCCAATTGAAAAAGCCTAAGCAGTTAAGTTATTTTGGAAAATAGTTGTCATGACTATGCTCCAGCAACCAAGAGAATGGAATTCAAGTTTAGGTGCTATGTATTTATTTAAATGTACCAAACTTCAGCACGTATGTGCCTAGACTTAAAAAAAAGTATATACATTCATTTGCATTTATGAAGAAAAGTAAATTCATGTTTATTGCGGCAGTTAAACTCTTGAACCCTGAATCTGTGAAGATGAATTCTAGCTCCTCTACTTTCTAGATCCGAATCTGGGGCAAGTTACTTAACATCCATTTGCTTCAGTTTTCTCATCTATGAAGCAAGAATAATAGCTGTTGGGAGCATTAAATGAGCTATTACCTAGAAAAGACTTAGGATCCTGACTGGAACATAATAAATGATAGTCATTATTATTGTAGACTTTTTAGGAAAAAAAGCACATAAACACAAAGAAGATCTAGAAACCACCCTTGCACTGAAAGAGAATCCTGTTAAGTCTGAGTATATCTTCCCAGTCTTTTTTCTTGTGCTTGTCTTCTGTTTACTCTCGCTCTGGAGTCACACTCTAGTGCCTAGAGGTCCAGTGCATGTGTACATGCACACATGAGCACACACACACACACGTATCTTTTTATGCTTCTTGTAAAGATTAGAGTATGTGCCTAATGGTTAGGTAATCCTGAACAAATATGCATTCAGGATTAGGGTATGCGCTAAAAGGTCAAAACCCGCTTTAATAGCTATCTTGAAGTCATTTTTCAAAAAGAACAAATATTTTGATATTTTTCCATTAATTCTCTAATCAGAGAAAGTATATATTCTACTATTGGTTGCTTTGTTTGGATATTTATATTTTCGAGTTACATAAATGTGGAAGACCTTATAACTGAAACAACTGCCTAATTTACACAAAATGAAACCTGTGTTTCATTTCAAAAGGGAAAATGAGTGTATCACTAGCTCTAATTGTAAGTTACTGATGAATTGCCAACAGCTAACATGTCCCTTTTCCCACCTTGTTCTGCTTCCGCCTTCCTCTCCTTCCTTCCCCATGTAGAGAAGTCATTTGATCTTACATGGGCTTCTGCTCACTTATTTGTCAGTGAAGGGGGTGAACTGCCTAGCATGATCTCCCCCTTCTCTGACAGTTTGTGATTCTGGATTCCTGTGGTAAAAAACCATAGATACTATTACACAAAGTAGAAAACAGGAATAGAGGGTGATAAAGTTCAAGTTTCCAGGGAGAACTGAGGAGTGGTGTATCTCTTGTTTACTCTCTGTCCTCCAGAAGGACCAGTCTCTACCTAATTTCTTCCCTTCATCACATGGTGATTCCCACAGGTCCGGGGACCATGTGTGTCATCGGTGAATATCATCACCAGTAAGTACATGGTAAATAATGTGCGATGTGATGACAATGTGACTACTCATATTCTCTATGGTTCTGAGCTCTACGTTTCATCATCTGACCCTCCTAGGCCTCATTTCCTCAGGCCCCGGACATTGTTGCAGCTCTGCGTAACTGTTCTGATGGCACCCTTCCCTCTCAGATAACCATTTGCTTTATCCTACTGCTTTCTGGAGACAAGAAAGATTTTATTGGGAGAACTTAAGGCACAGAGGAAGGTATTTTTGTGCCCCTCAAACTAAAGTATAGAGACTTTTATTTATGTCTACAAAGACAGCTGTTTCCACAAACAACTGTTCTATTTTTTGTTATTTCTTTTTAGAATGAGCATTTTAATGACTGCTTGCACCAGCACTATTGAGATGATTAATAATGTTGCAATAATAGAGGAGAATCTAGAGTTAAATATGAGGGCTGGCTTTACATATTTAATAGCTAGGATGTCTCCATGCTACTAGCATTATATTGAAACTAAGTTGTACAAAACCTAGTGTGAAAACCCCAAGAGGAATTGGGCTGTCATGCCTCTATCTGGCATTTTAAGGGCATAAGAAAAGTAAAATCCCTTCTGCACCTAGCCTTATACTGCTAAGAAACCAGAATTTCAAAGACGCATTTATGTAAGTTGATACATAAAACAGCAAAGAAAAGCATACTGAGAAAGCATAATTTCCTTAATAAACAAATAATGTTTGTAATAAATTAAAAAAGTGAACCAATTAATTGTAAAATAGCCAAATGCCACGAACTGGTATTTCACAGAAGAGGAAGTACAAATGGTCAATGTTATGGGCTGAATGGTGTTCTCCCAAATTCACATGTTGAAAGCCCAAACCCAGGTTCCTCAGAATGTGACTGTATTTGGAGATAGAGCCTTTTAAGAGGTATTTAAGGTAAAGTGAGGTCATATGGATGGGTCCTGACTCAACACGACTGGTGTCCTCATGAGAAGAGGTTAGGACACCAGCACAGACCATGTGAAGACCCAGAGAGAAAATGGCCATCTGCAAGCTAAGGAAAGAGGCCTCAGAACGAAACCAATCCTGCTGACACCTTGATCTTGGACTTCTAGCCTCAAGAACTGTGAGGAAATAAATTTCTGTTGCTCAAGCCACCCAATGTGTGGTCCTTTGTTACAGCAGCCCTAGCAAACTAAAAAAGTCAATAAACTCGCAAATAATAAAATAAACTCAAATTAATAATTTGATGATAGAAATAAGTATTGCCATGGACTTTTGGGTGGGAGTATAACTTGGTACACTTTGAAGGGCAATTTGGTAATAACAATCAAAATTTGAAATATGCATTCCCCATTGACCACCAATTTTACTTTAAGCAGAAATTATATGTCATTCACAAAGATATACTATGTACAAATATGGTCAATTAAATTTTGAAAACTGGAAACAACTTACATTAAAAAGGGATTACACATTACGGATTATATATTCATAGAATTAAATAATGCGCAATTTTTGAAAAGAATGAGGCAACTCTATACACACTGACATAGAAAGATGCCTATGGCTTGGAAAGATATCTGTGATATATTATTAAATTAAAAATAGTAATGAAACAGTATGTAGAGAATGACATTTATTTACATGCAGTATATCTTTTTCCATAAGTTTGAGATACAAATTAAGACCATATTTCCTTTTTTTAAAAGTTGAATTATTTTAAATGAACATTATATAAAGCCACTTGGTCAGAAATTATTATACTTAACTGGTTATTCCAGGAGAAAATTCATAAGATTTGCCTTTAGATTCTGTCAGAAAACTCAAGATTTGAGACATCATCAACACAAGCCCTAGAAGACTTTTTCGGTGGTACGTACACATATAAAATGAAGTGGCAAATTAAGACCACGAGAAAATTAACGTAGGTTGTCTTGGGACATCTGCTTAACTGAGATGATAGAAGTGGCTCTGGAGAAAATGTTTCAACTATATAAAACTGGTCTCTTTGCAAACTGGATAGCATGTTAGATACACAACAGAAAGCTCTTCAAGTTTTAAGAAAAATGGTCATAAATGGTTTTTAGCAGCTAGTCTAAGGTATTATTAGTTTTGAGAAGGAATTCATCAGACAGACCTATGTTTTCCATGTCTAGTATATGTGAGGAAATGAATCTTCTATCTGAGCTTCATTGGCAATGTGGCAGCTCTGACCATGCAAATGTCCAAGATAAAAATAATTTCAAGCAAATGACTTACTTTATTACTTTGGATCATTCTTTGGGCTAAAAATAATTTCACAGGTATTTCAATGGAATTTCATAACTCCAGAATTTGGACTTCTCAGTTCCTAAGTCTCATAGAAAAATTCACCATTCATTTACACATTCTTTCAGCAAATATTTATTAAGAATCAATAATTTGTCTCAAACTGCCCAGTGAATCTCCACTGTTGCGATTCAGAGCCCCAGGGGTCTTGAGACTGACTGCGACTTGTCCCTAGTGCTTGTCCAGGGGTACCTGTCTTTGGTCCTTCTCACACTGCCCTGGTAAGTTTGCACAAGCCAACTACTGTCAACAACGCCTGTTCCAGGTGTCCGACCAGGCATGACTTCCAGATTACTCTTTTGATCCCAAACTCCCTGATCTTCTGCTCAAAAACATCTCTCTGTTCCTTTATTCCCTGTTGCACACCCGGCTTTTTGAGCTCTGCCACTAGCTCCCCTTAGTTTGTTGACTCATTTAGGCTTTTACAAACCTCAGCTTCTGACTCAGGTTTTAGCTCGATGGGCTCCTTCGATGTCAGTGCCCCTGAAGGTTTGAGTCAGAGACCGTCCAGTCAGCCCTGCCTTCAGGAACCCTCACCGAGTGGGCTAGCCAATTCACTTGTACAGGAAAAATATAACAGGCAAAGGCCATTTATCAGAAAATACGAGAACAGGAACCAGAGTTGCATTTTATCTTCTATCTGGGGAAAACTAGATGGGACACTTAGGAAGAAATTCCAAAAATTCCACTCCAAATACCGATCTGAATAATGGCATAAGATTTGCCAGAAATATTCTTTTTATGAAAACAGTTTTCTAAAAATCATTAAACTCATGTAAGCAGTCCCTATCAAAGCCACTTATTTGGTTGGCGTGCTGGTTAACTAGGACCTCAATTTGCTTCTTCTTCCAATGAGGACTGGGACCCAACCTACTTATAATACAGGGCAGATGGTATGAATCAGGATATCACTTCCTCACATCCTCTGTCTAATGCAGCTGCAGTTGACTAAAAAAATCTCCTCTCCCCTCTCTAAGCACAACAGCTGTGTGCATTAAAGCCCAAAGGCAGCTACAAAGTGTCAGGTGGACACTGCTCTAATACACACAAAAATACTTCTTTGAGGCTTAAAAAACTAATGAGAAACTCTTGTACTGATATTTTTAAAGACAAGTTAAAAATAAGTCAATAGAACATCATTTTTAGAGTATGCAATTCTTGAAATGCCATTATAATGTTAAAAATTCAATATTAATTAAAATACTTAAAAATTAGCTGAAATATTTTATTCTCTCTTTTTTTTAAAACACTGAATGTTTTAAAAATCATTAATATTAACCTCATTGTTTAAAAAAACTAACAACTAGGGGCTGGCCTGACGGCATAACAGTTAAGTTTGCATGTTCCGCTTAGGTGGCTCAGGATTTGCCAGTTCGGATCCTGGGTTCGGACATGGCACTGCCTGGCCAGCCATGCTGTGGCAGGCATCCTGTGTATAAAGTATAGGAAGATGGGCACGGATGTTGGCGCAGGGCCAGTCTTCCTTAGCAAAAAGAGGAGGATTGGTGGTAGATGTTAGCTCAGGGCTAATCTTCCTCAAAAAACAAAAAACAAACAACTATGCTTTTGTAAAAAAGCTGTCAAAATTCTTCTACCAATTAGCAAATGTGTTAAAATACTTACATATGCACCTGGTTTTGATATAGTTCAAAACACAAAAGACGTACTCTATAAATGTGGCTTTTTCATTAATTCAGGGGATTAACGTCATTTGGAGGCTTATATGCTTTTTGCATGTTGATGCCAACGCTGTGTCCCATGAGGAGCTGCAGGCACTCGCTCTGGTTTTGAAAATTAAAAAAAAAATTATTAACATCCTATTTCAAGTAATAATTCTTCTGATGTTTGTTACTGTCTGAATGTGCTCAGTCTCACATGACATTTGGCACTCTATGTAGTTACCTCCTTGATTGCATTTATGTTTGATATATCAAACAGTTCTCAGATCTGTAAACTTGTGAGCTTGAAGAAAAGCTCCCTTCAAAGCATATTTCCGTTTCATGTGAATCTCAAAGGATCAAATTAGTCCTTATCTAATCCAAGCTGCTGTTGCTATGGCTTCCGCTTGGTCATTGTTCTTATTTATCTTGTTCACTTTGAAAACATCTTGCTTTTTCCTAGGCATCCTTTGCATACTCAGCGTCTTATCTTTCAACATGGATGCTCAAACAATATTATATTTAATACGATGCATATACAAGGGGAAGGAAGAATAATTTGGGTCAAAAGGCACTTTTTTCTAAAATAGTCGGAAAATCTTCATTTGCCTTTGCATGTAAAACATCACATAACACTCTAGCTAAAGGGGGTCAATATTTTACATAGGCCTTTCATGTCATAATAACACTCTTTCACTTTCTGATATTTTCAGACATCAATGCTTTACAAATGTTAATGGATCAATGCCATATTATCACCTGCTGTAGCTAATAAACTGATTTATAAAATCACAGTTCATAGCCCTTCTCTCTTCCAAGTATATCATGGACTCACAGATTCTTAGGTCCCTATTCTCCATAGAAATCATTTGCAACCCATAAAAAGGAGAGAATTCTTATTAAAAACATGGATTAAATATATGCATAAACATTCTGAGGATAAGGATGTGGAAGAATGAGACCGTATGAAGAAAGATAGATTCTCGACTCTAAGGTTGGAAGTTGTAAGAGATGAGGTCATTACGATAAAGTTCAACTTGATAGGATACAGTTAGTTACTCTCAGTAATCTTAATGTTGGGTTGTGTGGTGCTGGCTGGAGCAACCTGTCAGGAGAAATTTTAATCATTCATAAAAATTGAAACAAAACAACTTTCTAGACAGTGCTGTGGGTAGATTTGTTGGGTGCTCTGAAGCTAGTGTAGGAGAGGAAGAAATTTTCCTCCACTTTTCTAGGTTTTTCTGGCTGGTCTAAGAATTAAATTTACATGAGATGGATTACCAGGAGAAAATCAAACTTAATTGCATACATACAGGAACCCCAAATACATGAGAGAGTCAGAGAGCCCACATATGTGAGACGTTCAGAGACAAAAAGGTAGAATGAGGTATATATGCCATCTTGAGCTAAGGAATGGCATACGGGCCTGAGGCTTCAGAGGGGAGAAGGGTAATTCATAGGATGGTAGGAAGAGCAGATGTTCAGTAATTAGAGGTTTGCCCTGCCATACAGATAGGACATAAAAACTTAGTTCTGGTAATAATTCTTATCATGGGCAAGGACCCCAATTTAAATTCTTTAAGAGGGAGGTAAAAGTTTCTCTTGGGCTCACAGGATCTTGATTGCCTTTAGCTCAAAATATTTCACATGCCAAAGTGGCACATCTCGGGGAGGCCTGTTCTGAACCCCTTCGCTAGAGTGTAAAACCTACCATAAAGTGCCTGTTGAACTTGCCTGAGAGTATACTGACCTACCGTGCTGGCCCTATCTCCAGGCTGGGTTAAAATGTTCCCTTTTTCAAGTTTCCAACAGAATCTTGTGCTTACAGCATCCTAGACATCATCACACTTTACAGGGTGTTTTTTTCTGCTTACTTGTCTGTCTATCCTACTAGATTTTGAGGTCCTCGAGAACAAGGGAATTTCATACTGTGCTTAGCAAAAGCACCTAATAAACGTTTGATTTTGTTTGACTTAACGTAATTTGATTTAACACCCAATGAAGATTTGCTTGAAAATTCTGCTTTCTTAAAAATGCTGACAGGTTCCAGGCTACCCAGCACAGAAGAGGCTATTAAGAATGGATACCCTTCAAACATCAGAAACTACCTATCTTCTCTTTTTGCTGTCTGGAGGTTAGAGACATACACTGGCCCGGACACACACAATCCTGAGTACTCTCGTTTGGAGCTAGCTGCACACTTGGAGGGAATCCTTTTGGAGCGGGAGGTAACTGCTAAGCTACATGTAAAAGAAGCAGGTGATGGTGAAATACTCTATTTTCTGCTGTAGACAGACCAAATATGACTATTTAAATTTATGAAGTAAATGAACTACAGGTGGGACTATCTGTTTTATACAAAAATTTTTCACAAGATTCTTTTAAAAAGCAAGTATGTTTTGGTGCATCCTCCCACCCCCCTGGGAGAAATTAAGCATTTCACAGGATTCTCAAAGGGATCTGGTACCCATAAAGGCTTAATACTTATGCTTAGTGTGGGTAAACAGAATTTGGTTTTCAAATGCCCAGTTTCTTAGTACTTCCTGCACCTCATACGACAGTACCCAGCACACAGCAATAGGGTTTGGACAAAAATGCATCAGTAATGAAAGCCAAGCTTACTCGAAAACCATCACTCCCCAGGATGACGTCGTTGACATTGCTCCTGACATTACCCACCCTGGGCGTGTTCACTTGTAGCAGCTAGTAGAAAAAAGTTACCCTTTCTCAAAGAGCAGAAATTTTCTATTTTATTTGTACATTTCGAAATTTCCGTACCCTTTCCATGTCCAACTACTACCACCACAAACATTTATGTGTATGGTACTTATATTTGTAAAGATTTTACACTAGATTCTAAAAAAAATTCTGTGAGATACGTAGGTTTTCCAGGGAGTAGGACGTCTGTGGTAACGAAAATGAGGCCTGGTTTCCCCAGATAGGAGGTCTATTTTCTTATTCTTTTCCATAAACGAAAAAGAAAAGAACAGAGGTCCTGTGAGATCCCACTCAGATTCAAGCTTTAAGCAGAGCCAAACAGTTCAAGCAGGTCCGTAAGAGCAGGAGACCGGAAAGATTTGAAACAGCAGGTGGCTTTTCTAACACAGCTCACAGTTTGGGTAGGCTAGCACCTGGTCACTACAAAGCAAACGGAGAAAAAAAGTTTTTTGTTCTTTTCTTAAAGCAGCAGCTTAACTCGCTGGCTCAGCAAATGTTTTTCCAATTAGAGTTTGGAAAAGAACACCACTTGGAGGCCCTCTTTACCCTTAGCCTTTCCTCCCGCCCCCGACTGTACCATTAAATCCTAGATACTGGGGTGACTGAAAAGGATAGGAAATAAATCAGTAATTGCCAGAAACTTTTCCTCCATTTCTTGCAGGGCAGCACTTGCTACTTTCTTTTGTTTCGATTATAATAAGCAGTTCGGGGTTTTACTCGGCTTGCAAGGTCACAGCCCTGAACTTTGGACTATCGCTGAGAGGTGAGGTAAACAACGGGACTATAAATATCAGAGTTTCTCACTGTGGCTTTGTGGAGCTGCCCAGCTGAGCAAAGAGAAAGGAAGCAGCCTTGTCCGAGGGGTAAGTAGGAACTTTGTGTTTTGCAATACTTGATTCTTTTAGAGTTTGGTAAATAATTTGAGTCATAAAATATTTTTCCTTAGAATAGACTTTAAAAAAAGAGATGGATAAAGAAAATGAAAATAATACAAAAGAAAGAGAACAAAAGAGTCTAAAGTTGGGTGTGGTGGGTAACGTTCTGCAGTGGGCACATTGGTGGTTTTTGATTTCTGCCCTGCCTTCTGCACAGCTGAGGATGAAGATGGGAGCAGGGGAGGCTGGAGAAATCTAACACTTCCACTCTGCAAAAGGTTGTGATGGGTTTTTTTTTTTGAGGAAGATTAGCCCTGAGCTAACTACTGCCAATCCTCCTCTTTTTGCTGAGGAAGACTTGGCCCTGAGCTCACATCCATGCCCATCTTCCTCTACTTTATATGTGGGACGCCTGCCACAGCATGGCTTTTTGCCAAGCAGTGCCATGTCCGCACCCGGGGTCTGGGCTGGTGAACCCCAGGCCAACGAAGCAGAAGGTGCGCACTTAACAGCTGCACCACTGGGCTGGCCCAGGTTGTGATGTTATATAGGCAGTATGGTATGTTCAAGCTTAAATATTTCCCACTGAAATGCAGAGTAAGAACTCCAAGGGAAAAAAATAGCCCATGGATTTGAAGAGCAGAGACTGAAATATGGTCATTCTACAGTGCTGTAGAAATGTCCAGGGATATTGCTTGTGACTAAACGCAAAGTTTTGCAGTCTAGGTGGTGAGTGGGTGTTTCAAGTGAATGAGGGAGGAGCCTCAGATGCTGGTCTGAATTCCAGGGGAAGAGGGTGGAAAAGGTTTCAGCATATCCTGCCTTCTAACGGGGAATTTTAAAGAAGTGTAGGTCTGTACGTGGCCAACAGATCTAGGTTTTGTGACTGAAAAGTGGTGAGATTAGTGAAATTTACAACTACTTTCTAATTGTTATTGGATCAGCTTCCAGTAAATCCAGTTCTGCTATTTATCATCATTATTTTTATATGGCTGTCTGACAGCTATAATTAAAGTCAAAAGTTTATTATATAAAAAATGATCTTAAGAAACAAGGTTGAATAGCCTGTTGATTTTAAGGGCAGAGGAAAATCTGAAAGTGTGAACACTGTAATCTACTACCCCCTGCCAGTGGCTTTAGTTATTTTTTCATCAAAACACTGAATGAAAGAAATGAGTGAAATAGTCTTTTCATTTATAGTCACTACTTAGTCACATGTAGTCACTACATACTTGGAATGGTAAGGTATATGGCAAAGTGAGGGTGCCAAGTCCTGAATTTATGCAGAAGTTTCTATAACTATTGAATTTATATTCTAGAAAGTAGGGGACATCTACTCATTCTAGTAAGACACAAAACAGCTTGAATAATTTTGGTGTTCTCTTTGCCATCCTAAGGCACAAACAAACAAAACCCTGACAGCTATCGTTATTAAAGGTGACCCATCTTAAAACTGTCAACATTGTACAGTAGCTAAGAGGTCATGTTTTAGATTTAACAGAACTGGTTTGAATCCATTCTCTCTTGTTACTTACTACCTGTGTGGACTTGGGAAAGATGCCTAAACTCTCTCTTAGCCATGGTTTCCTCCCCTGCCAGAGGGGATAATGGTCTCATAGTTGTAAGGAATAACTGACGTGATATATAAAAGTGCTTAGCACCACCTGCATATAGGTCTATAAATGCTCAGAAAATGGTAGCTACAGCAAGGATAACTGTATCATCATCATAAATACTATTCTAAGGAAATTCCCTAGATTTAGTCCAGATATATCTTTTTTTTTGTGTGTTTTTGAGGAAGATTGGCCCTGAGCTAACCTCTGTTGCCAATCTCCCTCTTTTTGCTTGAGGAAGGTTGTTGCTGAGCTAACATCTGTGCCAATCTCCCTGTTTTATGTAGGATGCTGCCACAGTGTGGCTTGACAAGCGGTGCTAGGTTGGCGCCCTGGATCCAAACCCACAAACCGCAGGCTGCCGAAGCGGAGTGCGTGAACTTAACTATTACACCACCATGTCGGCCGCTAGCCTCTCCTTTTTTAAATGTTAGAATTTTAAAAATATTAGAATGGATGGGATGGCCTTAATAAGTCATTCAATTTATCCTCTCAAACTTTCTTTCTCACCCTCTAATTTTTTCTATTCCTTTATTAATTCTGGGCTCACTCTAGGTCACTTATCATTACTCTCCCTCTCCACACCCATATCCCCCTCCCCAAGAGTGCTTTTACTTCATCCCAGATCAGTGCCTGAAAATGTGCCAATTTTCTAGTTGTGGAATTTTGTTCTGAACTCTCTCTACAGACTCTTACATCAAAATAACCCTGATTACTCATGTGGATTTTTCTTTCTCGGCTTATCTCTGCTTGAATGTGTTCCCTTGTTTCAGCACCTCTCTACAATTCACCTGTTTTAT
The DNA here is from genome assembly GCF_037783145.1 of Equus przewalskii. NCBI lineage: Eukaryota > Metazoa > Chordata > Mammalia > Perissodactyla > Equidae > Equus > Equus przewalskii. The sequence goes on from NC_091850.1 coordinate 23,598,674, forward strand.
TTGTACCTTTCTGCGGAGAGAGCTAGCCCTAATTTGGGGAATATTTATGGTCAAATGGTTAACCTTCCTACTCAGAGGGAGCAGGTATTTACCCAACAATATGCCACTGAGTCACAGAAACTTCCTGAAAGTGGTCATAGCCAATTAGACTGAGAGTAGATTTCAGTGAGTCTTAAATGGTACAGGGGGCAGCAATTTGTGACATTTCTCCGTGGTCAGGGTTTTTCCCTTAGTCCATGTTTATCTTGGATATAGTAGTAACATTTTGGCAGCCAGTTTTATACCTGAAGAGATTCAAACCCTTTAATATTAACAGAGAGCTAGACATTAAAGAACAAGAGGGACAAAAGGGAGCCACACTCAAGAGATTTATAAATATAGAAAGTTTGGACCTGAAGAGCTAAGGGCCCAGCAGGAGCCCCTTCATGTTGGTAAACCACCCTCACTGCCACCTCCTTTCTTCCTGGGTCTTCTTTCCATGCTGGGTCTTTTCATTTCTGAGCAGAATCTCTTACTTACCTCTCCCCTTCTTAGATTGGTAGAGGACGGAAAGAAGTAGGCAGAACTTGGTGTGTCTCAAGTAAAAATCAAATTGTGTGCAGAATGTTACTTCATTATTGAGGCCACAGTCTCCAAATTTTTCTAAACATGTATCTTCCCCTGGAGAAGTTCTTGGTTGCCTGTTCAGGCAAATCTCCATGGCACGCTTACTAAAGTATCTTGCTAAACCAGATAGATAGGAGGTGCATTGACAACTCCCCTGCATCTGGCTGATCTCCCCTTTATAGAAAGAGTTGGTGCAGGGAGGCCAACATAATGAGCCCAACAACATGGAGACAGATTCCAGGGGCTGGGTATTTACCGGAAGTAGGATGATACCTGCTGGATTGATAGAAATTCCTGGTTATGACTAGGAAGCCATCTGTGAAGATGACAGAAAGGTTTTCTCTTTTACAGGACAACCCCAGCAATGTGGAGAAGCCTGGGGCTTGCCCTGGCTCTCTGTCTCCTTCCATGGGGAGGAACAGAGAGCCAGGGGCAAAGCTCCTTTTGTAAGCAACCTCCAGCCTGGAGCATAAGGGATCAAGATCCAATGCTGAACTCCTATGGTTCAGTGACTGTGGTTGCTCTGCTTCAAGCCAGCTGATACCTGTGCCTTCTGCAGGCATCTAGGTAAGACAGTCTTTCTGTGGTCTGGGATTTCTTAAGGGGAAAGCTATTATATATATATATACATAAAATAAAAATGGAAAAGATGTATTTATTAAATCACATTTTTGGAAAAACTATATGTGTTTGCTTAGAATGTGAGAAGAAAGAAGACTGGGAGGATATATGCCAAAATGTTTACAGTTGTTTTCCTGGAGTTATGGAAATTTTTTCTTCTTTTTGTGGACCTTTATTTTATAATGTCCTACTAAATATGTGTTACTTGTGTAATGAAAATGTTCTAAAATGTACTCCTGCAAATGAATTAGTTATTTCAATACAGGAAGCAAAGAGGAGTGCTTTGCCAGAGTAGAATGAATATTAGACTTGCCATCAAACATCTTGGGTCATTTAACAGATTTATTTATATAAATAAAAATACTTGTTGAGTTATTTGCCAAATATTTATTGGGTAGAATTCTCTGTAACTGTAAGGTAGATTAAAAAATATAGATTTCATAAGATTAATTTAAGGACTAAATGAGCTAATGTTTGTGCAAGCATTTAGCATAAGGTTTTAACTGAGCACAAGTGCTCAATAAATAATTAAAAATTGAAAATTTAATCTTTAACAACAATATAAAGAAGAGGTATGAGTAAGAAAAAATAGTAAGAGAGTTTCATGTAGAAAAAAGTAGGCAGTGAGAAGAAAGAGGAGTCACTAATAAACTTAAATGAGATTATTCTTTTTTTGGGTATTTTTCCAAAATATTTTAGATTGGAAGACCTGCGAGTAAAACTGGAGAAAGAAGGATACTCAAACATTTCCTATGTTGTTGTTAATCACCAAGAAATCTCTGCTCGATTAAAATACATACATCTTAAAAATAAGGTTTCAGAATATATTGCTGTTTATCAACAAGAAGAAAACCAAACAGACATCTGGACTCTCTTAAATGGAAGCAAAGATGACTTCCTCATATATGACAGGTGTGTACACACACGCACACACACACTCACACACACTTCAAATTAAAAAATACCTGCTTTGTATTTAATTAAATAATAAGTGATTTAAAATAAGACATCTGCTTTTATTTTATTACCAAATACTCAGTTCCACAGTGGGCCCATTAAAATGTTTGGTTGTAATATTTTGAAATGACTTTCTTTCACACAAAAGAATGTGCCATTCCAGTAGGGCAATAAAGAAAATTGACTATACTTTTCTTTTCCCTCTAAATTGGCATTCTGATTAAACAAAAAAAGGGTCAATTTGTATATCACACACAATTCTAAGGATTTTGCAGATGAATAACCACACTAATCTGATTAATAATTTTAAGGCTACATACTTGAATTCCTGAACTATAAAGTGAGCTAATCATTGAGGTATAATTGGCATGAATCTGCTTTTGATTCTATGAACAAATAAAACATTTGTAATTTGAGGGGACCTCAATGCACACATTATTTGATATTACCAACATTCCTGGTTGGTGCTCTGTTTTGTTTTGGCTCTTCATTGATGGCGAGCCAGATTCTGCGTAGCCCTAAGCCCTACTTGGTCTTTACTAAATAGTTTTAACATTACATGTCATTCTTTTAGGACTGCAAACTCCTAATTTAGTTAATTGCAAAGAGCAACCCTTTGATAGTCAAATAAAATTGTACATACTGGGTAAATGTGGGCAAGGAGGACATTTCAATTCCACCATTTCTGAGAATGCCAAGTGTTGTAACTCCATTTCTTTCATTGTGCTGAAATTTTTGTTGCATCAGATATATTTTTAAATAAATGGGCTACTGGCCAAGATTCAAGGATCTTTTTTTTATGCTGTGATTCCTTGTGTGGAATTTGTGCTGCCTTAGAAGTTATGAAAAGCTCATGTGATTTGCAGAGCCTGATTTATGATAAGTCAGTGGTCTGGGCACTGGTAGAATTTGTAAGTCAATTACAAAATTATATTTGATCAAGTCACAATGACTATACTACACAGTTTTCATATTATTTATAGTGACATATCTATAACAGTTCAAAATGCTAGTATTAGACTCACTGTTATCTTGTCATGACCTGCCCTGGTATGCAGTGCCGGGGAGCTTGTTTGAGACCCCACGCAAGGAAATTTACTGAAGGTATGAAAGGGTCTTAGTTATAAGACCATTAAACCTGTAACACCTATCCCAGACTGTGCTTAAGTAGGATCACAATAGAGAAAATATTGTAATAACACAGTATGTGTCCTTTTTTTTAGATGTGGTCGTCTTGTATATCATCTTGGTTTGCCTTACTCCTTCCTAACTTTTCCATATGTAGAAGAAGCCATTAAGATTGCCTACTGTGAAAAGAAGTGTGGAAACTGCTCTCTCATGGTATTTTTCTCAATTATTTTTACCACAAGAAAAAAGGAAATCTTTTAAGAGCTGTGTAAATAAGTTAGTGTTTCATGACCAATTAGCTAATTCATGTTTCTTTGATGTACTAAAAATTGATCTATAACAGTAATTTTTATAATTACACATACTTCCTATTACTGAATATATTCTTTAAAATGTCTTTTCAAGATTTATATTGCCGCTTTTATCTAAAAGATTTAGAAAATAAAAATCAAGGTAGATCACATATTTTAATTACCACCAAATGATGTTGCATGAGTGTAAGTGCTCAAAGAATTCAGCCAACATAAAATAACATTATTCTAATATCTTGAATGTGTTCACATAAGAGCATAGTGATAGCAAAGCTTATATAGAATTACCTGAAACAGAACTGGGGCCCAGATGACTACTTAATTTATCAAGGGTGCAAGACTGTCAGCTTTTCCATGGAGCCCTTGCACTGTCTGCCCATTCTGCAGATGGAATTACTGCATTTTCTTTACAATGGAATAAGTTTTCTACTTGTTACTGATATTTCTTTCCTAATAACCATGAGAATATTTATTCTTTGTTATGAGAAGCGCTATATTTAAATATTGTTTATTAAAATACACTCAGGGAATTGTTTTAATTTGTATTAACTAGACTTTTTTTCCTCTCATATTGAGAAGTGAAATAATTCCAGACAATGTTTCCTTGACATGGAAAATTGGGAAAATTTGAACTCAGCTTTAAAAACAATTTGGAATTTTATTAGTGAGCTGTACTTCCTTCAGATTTTTCCCAGATCTAAAGAAAGCCATCTTAAATTTTAATTAATCATTTAATTAATTTAGTTGTTAAAGAGCATAACAGGGTAATACTCTAGTTATGTCATTTTTCACATTTTAATCTTCATAATAATCCTATGAGGGTTATTTTACTGCTTTTAAAATGAGGAAACTGAGATAATACAGAGTACTAACTCAATGTCTAACTTATACTAAGTGCTTAATAGATGCTATCTATATTGATTCCTCATACTTTGGGATTATTTCAGTATTTTGCATTTGTGCAAATGCCTAATAGTTATAAATATACCTAGCTATATTGAAACAAAGGCAGAAACAATTCCCATGACATGCTTAAAATTTACTAACCATTTGAAAATAAGAATAATATACCATATATATCTGACATGCCAAATCAAATTGGAGTTTTTCTATTTCATTGTATCCTAGATGCCATCAATTATATGATACATTATTTTATGTACTATTAAAAAAATGCTGTCAGTTAAAGTAGGACACAGTGCTGCAACACCATCAATAGTAGGATGCATTCTGATTTTAAAGATCTTAAAACGTGAAAAAAAATAAATTGTAGACAATGAAATACAGTCATGGGTTTTTTGAAACTAGTCTACTACAATAATTATTTGTGTTTGTTTAATCACTGAACATTTAGAACATTATACAGTATATTTTAAACATTTATAAAATTGTTTATAAGTTTTAAATCAAATGCTATTAAGTTTTTAAAAGTAGTTCAGAAATAACCAAAAAAAGTACCACTTAGTAGTTGTATGTTAAAGTCTAATGGAAGTTATAACCTTTCAAAACTTTCAAAACACCTAACCATACCACTGAGTGAGTCTTTGGTCTCTCAAGTTGATTTTGTAACTTTGTTTATAAATAACTTTATGGGTTGAGGTTTAGCATTACATTGCTATATCTGTAAGCTTTGAGCCTATGATTTGTGGGCACACAAAACTAAAAAAAGACTTACAACAAATTAAAGAACTAGATTCATGTAGAAAGGAATATTATGCCCAGTGGGATATGGGCAGTCGTTTGCTACTTTCAGCACTATAGTAGGGATACATTAACAAAGCTCTGGTGAAGTTCAAAACATTTCCTGGCATAAGCTGAGGTATGAAAAATTACTGATTTTGAGCAGAGTTGATTGGCATTTTTGAATTATCAGAGAGAAATCAGTTTGTTTAAGAATATAATATTAGATTCGAAGCATTGTTGACACAGGAGTGAAAGGTTCCGTGTACGTCATCTGAGTTTAGGATTTGATATTTGCTTGACTTTACTGCAGTCTAGGTTCTTTGGGCCAGTTTATTTAGTTTTGCTTCTGCAGATATAATACAGTGGTTTGGCTTCCTTTTGAAGCCTTATGTATCTCTCAAATTCTTCTTCAGAATTCTTAAAAATTTGGGAAATGCTCTTGATAAGAAAAGGAAAATCTGCATTCTGCTGTTGAGTTAACCAGTATAGAAGCATAGGTCAACTGTTGAACTCTATTTGTGTTACACCCTATTTTACCTATTTTCAAAACATTAATGTTAATTCCTTTGTAAGATGCTTGAGGATTCTTTGATTAAATGCAAACTTTGTACAAGAAGCACTTTATAATTAGATATGGATGGGAACCAAATTTTAATAAAAAGTCTAGAGGTAGAGACTGACATCAATTTTTTTCTCATTAATATGATACTAGAAAAACAAAGCCAGTTCAATCCTAATTAACTAGTTTGAATTTCATATATGTTAGCTCTACAAATCATTTTTCATGCATTCTTGCTGCCTCTATGGCTTTGTTGATAAGTGACTTATAAATTTCTTCCAGACACTGGAAGATGAAGACTTCTGTAAAACTCTATCTTTGGCTACTGTGGAAAAAACAACTGAGGATTCACAGCCACATCACCATCACCATCACCAGCATCATCACAAGCATGGGCATCAGCATGTTGGGAACAGTCAGCTTTCAGAGAATCAGCAACCGGAAGCAACAGGTGCTCCTGAGCATCCTCCTCCTCCAGGCCTTCATCACCACCATAAGCACAAGGGCCAACAAAGAAGGGGTCACCCAGAGAACTGAGACATGCCAGGAGGGGAAAGTTTACAACTTTCTCTTCCACAAAAGAAGCTCTGACAAAAAGGATGTATAAATCAGTTACTCTGTAAGATGCCCAAAGATTCAAAGTTGGCTCCTAGTAGTTGATGCTGACATTGTCGACATCTGATATTTGAAAATACAAGGTCTGCAATCACCTGACAGTGTACAGAAAACCTCCCCTCTTTATGTAGCTGACAGGGACTTTGGGCAGAGGAGAACGTCATTGAATCTTGTCAGTGACGTTTGCCTCCAGCTGCCTGACAGCCAAGTCAGCAGCTCAAGCCCACAGAAGCCAGCACCAATTGAAGCTGAAAATATAAGGCAGCAATGTGAAAATGACCTTCAAACTAAACATTTAAAGTAGGATATACTCCCCAAGTCAGTCTAGACGCAATTTCACTTCTAGCATTTTTGTAAGCTACCTAATTAATAGCGATACAAAAATAGAAATTGGAATTGTGCAAACATGGAGAAATCTACTATATTGGCTTCCAAATTTTAAAATTTATGTCAGATTTTAACCCAAACCATATTTTTATTACCGGGCAACTGACAGGTGATTGCAGCTTTTGGTTAATATGTCTTTCTTTTTCTTTTTCCAGCATTCTACTTGCATTAATGAGAACAGAAACGTAAACTATGACCTAGGGGTTTCTGTGGGATAGTTAGCAATTTAGAATGGAGGAAGAACAACAAAGACATGTTTTCCATTTTTTCTTTACTTATTTCTCAATGCTATCTTTGTCTTTTTCATCTTATGTTTTTAACTGATTAAACCTTTAAAGAAGTGAATTCTGTCTTTTAAGATCTAGAAATACTTACACATGAATATTTTGCTATGACTACAGTTTAAATATCCACTTATACGTACATCTAAGACTCATATCTTGATTTTTACTACCACATATGAATGAAGTCTTTATATCTTGTTTTCTTTATCTAGCATCGTATCGCACTTTGAAATGTGAGAGTGCCCCTTGAAAGATATAAGGGGAAAGGTAAAAGAATGTTGTCTATCTCTTGATTGCTTAGAAAGTATTTCCATAGTCAATGATGGTTCAATAGGTAAACTAAGTCCTATAAACCTGAACTCCTTTATGGTTAATACTATTAAGCAAGAATGCAATACACAGTTGGCCAAAGTGTGGACTTGTTTAAAAAAACTTAATAAAAAAAGTTTAAAGCTGTCTTCATTTCATTTCCTCTTTTTCATTGTTATTTAGGCAGTATGTTATATTGACAATAGAAATTAATTTTTCAACTGCTGTTAAAGAAATTAAATAGCAACTAATGAAATTACTGCTATACTCAAAACCGTCTACGCTTAAGGTGAGAATCTTTGCCAGCAGAGAGGCGTTGCTCTAAATCCCGAACAGTATTACGAAGAATTGCAATCTCCTTGTTTTTTTCTTCTTGAAGATGTTGAAGCTTCTAAATGAAGCAGAAAAAATTTGTTATTGCAATTCAGAAATAATAAGATTAAGTGCAAGGAACAACAAAACAATAACAAAAACTATATTTCTGGTTCAAGTAGAAGTAGGTATTAAAAAAGATACTTTATTTTGAAAGGTCTGTAGTTTTATTTTTATGGGACTTGATGGGATAAACTTGGTGTAAGGATATAAACACACGTTAACATCATTTGTTTTAGTTTGTTCCCTTCTCCCTATAGAGCTTGAGGTTGTAAACCATAAATAAAGGAGGAGCTGAGCAAAAAGAAATCTGTTATCTTTGTGCCTAAATAACTTCAGAATAGTAAGTCAGCGTAAGTTCAAAATATATTACGGAATTCCTAAGATGGCCCAAAGAGTCAGAGAACTTCTCTAATGTTTTAATTTACTACTAAGGTTTACTAGTTTAAATTGAAAGTGACTGTTAAAGATTATTCAAAATTTCTGATTGTGTGATGTATTTTAAGAAAAACTGTTAAGTATATTGTTAGTAAATATTAGATAACTTTATAGAAACACATTAGGGAAATTTATTTTCTTAAGCAACAGCCATGGAAGAAAAACTCACATACCCTTCTGTAGATACTGTGTGGCAAAACAGTAGAATCTGGATATGATTTTGATTTAGTTTGAACTCTTGCTAGTTTGGCATCAAACTGAATCAAGTTTAAAAAGAAAGTTATTGAGAACATTCTAATTAAACAATTAGAAACAACTGTTTCTATAAATATAAGTATAATCCATTATATCTTTTAACACATAATCTGTAATTTAAGTGCCTTCTCTGTATAACAGAAGATAGAAAAGTCTTTCTGTACGAAACAAGTTTTTTCTTTTTTGAGGAAGATTAGTCCTGAGCTAACATCCGTGCCCATCTTCCTCCACTTTATATGTGGGACGCCTACTACTGCATGGCTTGCCGCGCGGTGCCATGTCTGCACCCGGGATCTGAACTGGCAAACCCCGGGCCACCGAAGCAGAACGTGTGAACTTAACTGCTGCACCACCGGGCCAGTCCCTAAGGAACAATTTTTAAGGAAGAACAAAGAACACCCAAACAGGATTATCCCTGGCTCCATGTTAAAATCACCTGGGGAACTTTTTAAAAGTACCAAATACCTGGGCACGACATTAGAGATTCTAGAATGTGGTCAGTGTCATCTTTTTCTCAAGACATCAGGTGATTCTATCATGCAAGGTTAAGAATTTAGTTAACCAGGGTTGAGAATCTAGTTAACTTAAAGATAGATAAAAATATTTTCACGTTACTATGAGTGTGCTTTTGTAACGAGACTGTAGTGTAATCAACAGTTGTGGGAGAAAAACTCATATACCCTTCTGCAGAAACTCTGAGGCTGAACAGTAAAATCTGAAAACGATATTGTTGAATGCTTGTTGGTTTAACATTAAACTGAATCAGGTTAAAAAAATTCTCATAGGCTATTCTTACTGGCTATGTATTTTTTCAAAATCTCTCATAATTCTTCCCTTCAGTTTAAGTGTAACGTAGCTTCTCTGTGGACTACAAATAAACTCTCTGTGAGATCGTGTTCTGGGTTGGGGAGAAAAATGGATAGTTACAATGAAGGTAATAACAAAAAGGGTTCTGTATATCAGTCAAACAAAAGACTTGGGCTAGACCAGTGACAGGGCCTGGATGGCAAACAAAATGCTGATTCCCAGTCAATGGATTAGAAGTTGATGGTAGACCTTGAAACATGACCTACTGCATCTCAGTTAGCCATCTAGCCCCATCCGTGGTTTGTGGGTCCACTTGACCAGAAGGCAGTAGCAGCAGCAAAGAGCCTCTACAGTCAACATCAGTCCTCTTTTGCTCAATGATTATACAGTCTTCAACACGGTACCTCATCAAGCACCCCGGGGATACCAAACTTTCAGGAACATGAATAAATTCTTAACTAAGCCAGTGAATTCTGAAAATAAGAAGGTTAAGTGGGAGTCAGGCTGGGGAAAAGCAATGAAAGAATGATGGAAAGGGAGATTGGTAGAATGTAGAAAAAAAAATTTTAAGGGACAAATATATTGTCAAAATATCAATATCTTTGCAATTCTGACATCTGGCTAAACAACCTGCTGAAAAGACTTTCAAGCTAAGAACTGGAACCTTAGCCCTATTTGAAGTCCCTTCAATTTTTTTTTAAAAATCTAGTTTGTCTGCTTCTATGATATGTATTTTTGCACACATTTATTAGGGAGAAATTTGTCTCTTTTTATCCTAAATAAAGCAAAATGAATTTCTGGTTTGTTCTTCAGGGTTCCACAATTTCTGCTGAGAACACAGTAATGTTAAGGATTAGGAACGCTCTCCCCACTGCTGGAATGGTAGTCCTATGCTTGCACAGACTCAGCTGTAAAATGCAGGTAATCCTTGAGTTATCTGTCCCTGCTCTGAGGAAACAATACCCTCTCTGGAAACCAGGGTCTTGTGAATGACTGAAGAGTCCCACCTTCAGGCCAAGTGCTGAAAGGCAGTGTAGCTAAGAGTCATCGGAGTTTGAGCACTGCTTGTGATGGAGAATGTGCACGTGTGAAGCCCTCTTACAGGATTGTTTCTACTCCTAAAATTTATCTTACTGTGATGAAAAATAAGCAAAGTATGGTCTAGATTAAGGGATGCATCCTCAAATTCAGCAGAGCCTTAAACATTTACCTCTAGCTGTAGTCTGATTATTTCATTTTGTTTTTCCTTTTCTTGAGTTCTTAACTTTGCATTTAACTCTGAAATTTCCACCTCCTTTTTCTCTATCAGTTCTTTAGTTTTTTCTTCACTTAGTTTAACTGAATAAAACAAAAATAAATAAAGTTAATTTACCTTAACATTTCAAAAATCTAAGCTTTTCTTTCTTTATTTTTTTTTTAAAGATTTTATTTTATTTTATTTCCTTTTTCTCCCAAAGCCCCCCGGTACATAGTTGTATATTCTAGTTGTAGGTCCTTCCAGTTGTGGCATGTGGGACGCTGCCCCAGCATGGTCTAACAAGCGATGCCATGTCTGTGCCCAGGACCCGAACCGGCGAAACCCTGGGCCGATGAAGCAGAGCACACGAACCTAACCACTTGGCCATGGGGCCGGCCCCCTATTTAGTATTTTAAACGATCCACAAGAAAGTAAATTTTATTAGTAAAAACATATATTTTAGAAACTGCTTATGCGCAGCATGGCTTTTATATATTTTTGAGAAGCCCCTGCAAAATGCTTGAAATACAAAGGTTATTCATTGAATGTTTTGGAATGAGTAAACTAACTTGTACTCTTAAACATCAACGCCTAGAGAATAAATAGGAGATTTAGTGGTTAAAGAGGGACACAAAGCCTGGGTTCCTAGATATAGAGGGTCCAAATTACTGGATGATTCCAGAACTACATCAAGCTACATTAGGGAGAAGGGAAAGAGTCAGTTCACATGCTCCACAAATAAGGAAATTCCATCCACGACTAATCCACTACTTTCGTAGTTTCAGGCCTCATTCTTCCTCAGTTGGACTTTGTGTCTAGGCTCTCCAGCACCAGTCTCTATCCCCTACACACTCTTGCCAGGTTATTCTTCCTAAGTCATACTTCTACGTATGGGCATCACTTTCTCAAAAACCTTCAATTCCCATTTCCTTAGCCTGATAATTCAAGAAGTCAAAGAATCCATCCCTCGCCTCGGTTTTTGGCCTTTCTCTTGCTGAACCTTTCTGTGTAGTGCAAAGAAAAGGTAGGAAATGGACTATTATTCCCTAGCATGTCCCATGTCTCCCCCTCTTTATGTCTTGGCTTTTATTTTCTTTCTGCCTAGAGGCTCTTCTTTCCATCTTCATCAATCAACCTTACTCATATTCAGGATTCAAGATCAGGCCTAATACTAAGGTCCCATCTTAGTCTGCGATGAGGCAAAGTCCAGAAGAATACATTTAGCTATCCAAAGCCTTAGAGAAACTGACTTCCATCTGGTCTTAGTCCATACTATTATGTGCCTGGAGGCAGCACTGTTGAAGATATGAAGAAGAAATAAAGCACTGAAATGGGTCGAATTTCAGATACTATATTAGAGGATAGCTGTGTGATTTTCTTCATCATAATTATTCTGAAAGGTTTTGTTACCAAGATTATGTTGGCCTTATGAAATAAACTGGAAAATGTTTCCTCTCTTTTATTGCTAAGCCTCTGAAAGAGTTTGTGTAAGACTGGCATTATTTTTCCTGAAATGTTTGGTATAATTTCACCAGGAAAGTCTTTTCAGCCTGGAGTGTTCTTTGTGGGAAAATTGTTTATTATACATATACTTTCTTTAATAGACATAGAACAATTCAGATTTTCTATTTCTTCTTGTGCCTGTGTGGGTTTTTTTCCCTCAAAGAGGTCTAATTCATCAAAAATCAAACTTAATGGCATAAAAACGTTTACTTATGCTATTCATTATGGGGTTCATTCTCTGTTTAAAGTTTGAAGTGATTTCCTCTTTCTTACTTCTAATATTGGTTATTTGTACTTTCTCCATTTTTCTCGATCAGTCTTGATGAGAGTTAATTTTACTAGCCTTTTCAAAATTTTTTGGATCTGATTCTTTTTATTATGTGCATGTTCATAATTTCATTAATATCTGACTTTCTTCTTTCTAATTTCTTTGGGCTTAGTTTGATGTTTTTCCCTTAACTTCTTGATATAGATTATTTAAATAATTGATTTTTAACATTTTCCAATACTTGTATTTAAGGCTATAGATTTACCCATAAACACAGCTTTATCTGTGTCCCGCAAGTTTTGATATGTAATGTTTTCTATGTAATTCAGTTCAAAATATTTTCTAACTTCCTTTGGAATTTCTACTTTGATCAACAGGTTATTTTGAAATAATTTCCAAATACATAGGGATTTTCTAATTACCTGTATTTTACCAAGTTTGTCTTAATTGCAATGTGGCCAAAAATCTGTTCTGTATGACTTCAGACCTTTGAAATACGTTGAGATTTCCTTTTTGTTGCAAGATATAGTCAATTTTCTTAAATGATCCATGCACCCTTGAAAATAATGTGCATTCTGCATTCATTTCCTAGGTATAGCGGTTTATTTACATGAATTAGTACCCATTTTTAATTTTGTTGTATCAATATTATTACTAATTTTGTGTGTTTGTGTGTACTTTTTCTAGCACTATGTGTGTTAAATTTTCTATGATTGTAGATTTGTCTATTTCTCCTACTAGTTCTGCCAATTTTTGTTTCATATATTTAAAGCCCTGTTATCTGGTTCATATAAACTTAGAATTGTTGTTATATCTACTCGGTGGGTTGAACATATTATCAATATTGAAATATCCATCTTTAACATTGCTTCTTACATTAAAGTATATTGTGTTCAATATTAGCATAGTTATGTCAACTTTGTGTTGGTTACCACTTGCATGATATATCCTTTTCCATCTTTTACTTTAAATCTTTCTATATCTTTATATTTCAACTATGTCTTTTGAAAGCAATATATTATCATATTTTAATTTTTATCCATTTTGACAATCTTTGTCTTTTAATTGGAACATTTAGTCAAGTTACATTTAATGTATTTACTAATATATTTGGGTTTAAATCTATCAGCTTATTATTTGTTTATTTTTACATTCTATGTACCTTTCCCTGTTTTCTTGCCTTTATTTGGACCACATAACTGTTTTTATTCCCTTTTTCCCTCCTCTACTAGCTTGATAATCATTAGGTTAACATATATTCCTCTATTCTTCCTTTAGAAATTACTCTAGTGATTACAACATGCATACTTGACTTATTAGAATCTAATAAAACTAGTACTTTTATCACTTTACAGACATTATAAAAATCTTACAACATGAACTCCATTTATTCTTCCTCCTATCTTTGGTGGGTTTGTCTTATGTCAACTTAGTTATATTAAAACTATATTTCTCAGAATTCATTTCCTTGTATGGTTCTGGGTTAGAGATGGCCACGTGAGAAATTTGCAGAAGATTTGAGAAGTGGAAGTAAAGCAGCAACTAATTTGCTCTAAAGGTCAGCGTAAGATGCTAGGCAATTTTGCAGCTCACACATATTGTTGCTAGTCTTCTGGCTCACCAAACCAGCAGCTATTATTTTCTGAAGGTTAGTCTAGAGCACCAAGCAGTGTTGCAGTTAAGTTGTCACTGATCACTGAATCACCTTATTGATAAGGAGAAGCATTTAGTACAACAGCTTTGTTAGTTCCCACCAGATTCCCTCTTTTAGATTCTATGAATCCTAGACCAGGTCTCCTTGTAGCTTGGATATTTTCTTCTGCTTTATCTTCCAGATTATTAATTATATCTTTAGTTGAATCTAATTGGCTATTAAAGGAATATACTGAAATTTTATTTTCAGTCATTGTGTTTTTAGCATTCACATTTCCATATATTTCCTTTTTTTAAATTGAGGTAAAATTGGTATATAACATTATGTGAGTTTCAGGTGTATAACATTATAGTTTGACATCTGTATACACTACAAAGTGATCACCACCAAAAGTCTAGTTACTATCCATCACCATACAACTGATCCCCCTATCCTGCCTCTCCTCTGGTAACCATTAATCCATTCTCTGTAGCTATGAGTGTTTTTGTTGTGCTTTGTTCATTTGTTTTGTTTTCTTAGATTCCACATACAAGTGAAATCATGATATTTGTATTTCTCCAACTGACTTATTTCACTTAGCATAATGCCCCCAAAGTTCCTCCACTTTGTCACAAATGGCAAGATTTCATCCTTTTTGATGGTTGAGTAGTATAACTCTACAAAAGTAATATTTTGTATTGAGGTAATTAGGAGTTCTTCTGTCTTCATGTACTTGCATGTCCAGTTCCTTCTCCGGGTTTGAGAAATTCTCAGCTATTATTTCTTTAAGTAAGCTCTCTGTTCTTTCTCCCTCCCTTCTCCCTCTGGGATACCTATAATCCATATGTAACTTTTCATAATTGTCAGATATTTCTCCAAGAACTTCATTTTTTCAAAAATCTTAGTTCTCGCTCCCCCTTCACCTGGATCATTTCTAGGTTTCTATCTTCAAGCTCACTGATTTTCTCCTCCATACAGTCTGCTCTATTTTTATGCTTTCTATATTATTTTTTATCTCATTAATTGTATTCTTCATATTCAGAATTTCTTTTGTTTATTTTTAGACCTTCAATCTCTTTGGTGAAGTATTCCTGCTGTTCATTAATTTTACTCCTGAGCTCACTGAACTGTCTTTCTGAGTTTTCTTGTAACTCGTTGAGTTTCTTTATGACAGCTATTTTGAATGTCAGTCAGGTGGTAATCTTCTGTGACTTCAAGTTTGGTTTCTGGAGAGCTGTCATTCTCCTTCTGTTCTGCTGTGTTCCTGTAGCTCTTGTTACTGTAGTCCTCTTCACGGTGTTTGAAGAATTGATCCTCTGCCAATGCATTTGTGATAGTAATCACCTTTCTTATTTGAGCACTGCTTTGTTTACTTTGGTTCTGAGCTGCTTATGAGAGCCTGCACTTTCCACCCTCCATTGTCTCTGCTAGGGGCATAATCAGTGCCTTCCTTGTTGTGCTTGTGTCTCTGAGGTTGCTGATGCCTTGCTGCTTTCGATGTCACTGCAGTCTGAGGTATTGCCACCAGAGTTACCAACCTGTGAGAACTGCTCCTTCTGGGGTCTCCTGGGTCTTGTGCTCTCCCGCTTGCTCTCTGTGGGCTCTTGATGGGTTCAGGTGCTGCTGCCTTGTGCACCACTTGTGCTGCTGCTCTTGGGTTATCTGGTGGCACTGGCAGCACCACTGTCAGAGGTGCTGGGTTCACAGGTGTCACTGTTGCTGTTTGGGGCCTGGGTTCTTGTATGTTGCCCCTGCTGCTGTTAGAGTCTGTGCCAGTGGTGCTGTCAATGAAGAGGTGGGTCTCAGGTTCTTCTGTGGTTCCTGAAGTCTCAGGTTGCAGGTGCCACTTGCTACTGCTAGGGGAGGAGTAAGGGCTAAGCCACAGGTGTTGTTGCTGGCCCTGCAGTCTCTGGTCATTGGCACCTGCTGGAGTGCTTTTTGAGACCCAAGGTCATGGCACCCTGCTCCTGCTGGTGAAACCTGTGTTTTGGTTGCTGTCTCCAGCACTGGAGATACCAGCACCACTGCCAGAAGAGGGAGTGGGGGCTGGGTCACTGGCACCACTCTGTGTCCTGAAGCCTCAGGACATGTATGCCATACACCACTACTGAGGTGGGGCAGGGTCCAGAGCTTCTGGTCACCAGCACTGGCATGTGCTGGTAGCCTGCTCTAAAACTTCAGATCAGGACACCTCATCCCTGCTGGGAAAATTTATGCCTTGGATGTAGTCCCCACTGCT
Organism: Equus przewalskii; assembly: GCF_037783145.1. Lineage (NCBI taxonomy): Eukaryota > Metazoa > Chordata > Mammalia > Perissodactyla > Equidae > Equus > Equus przewalskii. The sequence continues at coordinate 23,614,886 of NC_091850.1, forward strand.
GGAAAGACCAGCACTACTGCTGGGGAAGGGGGAGGGGGCCAGCTCCCTTGCTTCACTCTGTGGCCTGAAGCCCCAGCACCTGTGTGTTACCCACCACTGCTGGGAGGGGCAGGGGCTACAGCCTCTGGTTGCCAGCACTGGTGTGCATGCTGGTGGCCTGCTATAACATCTCAGATCAGAGCACTTTGCCCCTTCTGGGGAAATTTACATCTTGGAGGTAGTCCCAACTGCTAGAAAGACTGTGCCACTGCCAGGAGAGGTGGAGGCCAGGTCACCAGCTCTGCTGTGTCCTGGAACCTCAGGATGTGTGCACCACCCACTACTGCAGGGTGGGCAGGGACCAAGCCATGGGTGCTGTATTTGCCCCTGCAGCCTGTGGTTGCTGGCATGTGCACCAGTGTGAGGATCCACATTTTGGATTACTGCCATGAGGGGCAAGGATGGGAGCTGCTCCCTAGTTCCATGGCCTCCCAGAAGTCCAGTCTACCCACCTACAGATGTATAGATGCATGGATACTCAGGCATTCTGGTGTGCTATGCAGGGAGTCCTCTGTTGGTCACTGGTTGTCTGACTTGTAACTTAGAGGGAAGAGACAGAGGTAAGGACTCACTTTGCCATGATGCTGATATCACTCTTCCATGACGTTGAACATCTTTTCATATGAATACATTCATTCATTATGGTTTTCAGTTCCCTGTTGAAATTCCCCATCAAGTCCTATAATTCCTTGATTATATTAGTCAAAGTTATTTTAAATTCCATATTTGATAATGCCATTATTTGGAACATAGTTGGAACCATATTTATTCCCTTTTAAAATTTTTATAATTGACCTTGTTTTGCTTGTTTTATTTTTAAAGTTATGTTTACTGAGGTATAATTTATATACATCAAAATCTCATTTGGGGCTGGCCCCGTGGCCGAGTGGTTAAGTTCGCGCGCTCCGCTGCAGGCGGCCCAGTGTTTCGTTGGTTCGAATCCTGGGCGCGGACATGGCACTGCTCATCAGACCACGCTGAGGCAGCGTCCCACATACCACAACTAGAAGGACCCACAACGAAGAATATACAACTATGTACTGGGGGGCTTTGGGGAGAAAAAGGAAAAAATAAAATCTTTAAAAAAAAATATCTCATTTGAAGTGTAGAGTTCAGTGAGTTTTGACAAACATATACAATTATCTAACCACCACCATAAACAAGAAATAGAATTTTTTCATCACCTCAAAAAGAGCCCCTGGGCCCCTTTGCAGTCAGTCCCTCCTCCACGCCCCTGGAAACACTGATCTGATTTTGTCACTACAAATTTCCCTTTTCCAAAATGGCATATAAATAGTCTCAAACAGTATGTGACCTTTTGGATCTGGCTTCTTTCATTTAGCATGGTGCTTTTGAAATGATCACGTTGTTTTATATACCAGTAGTTTGTTCCTTTTTATTGCTGAGTAATTTTCCATTGTTTGGATATACCATAATTTATTTATCCATTCACTAGTTAATGGATTTGCTTGATTCCAGTTTGGAAGCATTATGAATAAAGTTTCAATGAACATTCACATGCAGTTCTTTGTGTGGATGTATATTTTCTTTTCTCTTGGGTAAATACCTAGGAGTGGGATTGCTAGGTAATATGGTATGTGTTATGAAGTGGCCATGAAAATGAACCTCTCAGACCTCTGACTGCAGGGAGCCTAACTGATCACTTGCCCCAGCTGCTGCACAAAGAAATCCAATTACTGCATTTGAACTGAGGCCATGCTTCCACGGGCTGCAACCCATGGAATGTGGTTGCAGGGATACTGAGGGGGGCATTCCTGGGACACGTGGAACTCTTCACAGATGAATTTGGATCAAGAACTTCCCATTGGTTTGGCCTAAACTTTCTTAGAACTGTGTTGCAATTTAAGACTCTTCACCTAGCCCTCACCCCTTCACAGGTGTTAGACCGCATGTAAACTGACAGCTAACCCAGCTTTCTCTGGCTCCCTCACCATTCCCCTCAAAAGCATTTTGCCCAACAGATCTGTTGATTGTCTAATCCCATCCTGGTGTCTCCTGTTTGGAGGTCCTGAACTAGCACAAGAAAATAAGTACGACGGGGTTCTGAGACTGGCTCACTTACCACTTTGTGAGAAATGAACAAGCCATCCTTAGTGGTACATGGAGTACCGGTAGTTTCTAGTACAGTCATGTGTATCTTAATGACAGGGATACCTTCTGAGAAATGTATCATTAGGTGATTTCGTCATTGTGTGAACATCATAGAGTGTACTTACACAAACCTAGATGGGATAGCCTACTCTACACCCAGGCTATACAATACTAATTTTATAGGACTACTATGATATATGTGATCCATTGTCGACTGAAACGTTATGTGGCACATGACTGTATACAATGGGGGTCTGATTGCTAAAGATTTTACCAGAAGCAAGCTGAGGGAAATGTCCTGGTGGAGGGGAATGTCTTGCAGGTGTGATAATTTAGGCACTTGAAAGATGGAGGGAAATAATGCCCAGAAAGACAGTAGAGTTGGCTAGTTACTACCAAATTAAACTGACATCCCACTGAGGGATAATGAGAAACTGAGGGCTGTTAACAAGAAGCCAAAATTTAAAGAATAAATGTGAGAGCTAGAGTGACTCTTTGGTAGTTTACAAACAGGCTCTCACCAACTCTGGTGGAAGAACAGACACAGCTGAGCAACAGAAAATCTAATCATTAAAGTTGCAGAACTAAGAGATGTTTAAATGCTCAGTCCAAACAGGTCTGCTATGCTAAAATCAGGGCCTGGTTGGAAATACCTAAGATCCTGAAAAATAGGATAGGAACATCTGAATGGATGCCTCTGAGGATGCTGACTTTGATGACTTCCCTAAATGCTTAGAATTTGCAGAGGTGACCTACTCTTTCCTAGTAAGAACTAACACTTCCCCCATGAGCAAAGATGCTGCAGAGGTTCCTCTACCTCTCCTTTTCACTGCTAGGCCAATAACTAGGGTTAAAGTCAAGTATGACCTGGCTTGGGGAGTGCTGGGGCTGATAAGGGAGGAAAGTGATTATACCCTAAGGAGCTGCAAGAATTAGCTAGGCTGTGTTGGAAAGAGCCACATGAGTATCCTTGAGAATAGACTTTGAGGGTGCTGGATAAAAGAATATAGAAAGTAAGACTGGGTAAGAAAGAATTCATTGACTTGAAGCTACTCTTTAGGGACAGGGGACATAAGACCTCAGCAAGAACCTAGGAGATAGGACAAACTCTCTGTCAGAGTGGCCTTAGAGATCTAGAGAAAGCAATGACCAAAGTAAAGTGGAAAGTAAAGTGGAAATACCCAAGCTGCCCTGGCAGATAGAAGAGAAAGGCATAAGGGGGCTGTGGAAAGTTTGTGTGCTTGAGTGGATATATTATGTGAGGCAAAAAAACCCACCAAAGGATTATGTCCTTCAGGAGGGCCCAAAAGACACACTATTAACCATGGCCACCAGGAATGTGCTGGTGAGAGGCAAATTAGCATCACCAAAAGGTTCAATTGTCACTCTCCTTGCAAGCTAGAGCTGACAGTAGAGGAGGTAGTTATGTAGCTAGGCTTATTAATATCCATGGGGATGGTTCCCCACTCCCATCAAGACATAGAGGCCAGATGATGGTGCTTAAATGCCAAAAGCCAGGAGGCCACAATTATCATAATGACCAGGAAAGTCAGAGAGTAGCCAAAGGGGCTTGATCTTCAGAGAGTTGTAAATATAGTTAATAGATGAGCACCCAATGCTGCTTAACATCTACTACAAAAAAAATTAAGAATTGAGGAGCAGGAGGCTAAGGGTACACACCCCAATTAAAAAATCATTATTCTTCACTCACTTCACAAACCTGAACCACATTTCAGATCTAGAACCTGTTGGCTGAAGATACATGATTAGGTCCCTAGGAGGAAGTACACTTCAACAATCCTTCTTCTAGGTTTCTCCTGAGGAAGAAAGGTCCACAGGAACCATGGAGGAGCTGCTACCTACTACCTGAACTCATGTGGAGAAGTAGATGTGTGTAGTACAATGAGTGGACTGTTATGGTCATGAAAATGCACCTTTCAGATCTCCACCTTCAGGGAGCATAACTGACCTGCTGTCTTCATGACCATGGTTATGCTGAGACCATGATTTCCAAGAAGGTGCTCCCAGCCAATGACTGAACTTGGTAGGAATACTAAGGCAGACTTGTTTCTGAGAGTTGCAGAACTCAATTGATGGGCAACTTTACTGAAACTTTCTTATAAATGTGTCACGGTCTAAGACTTCTCCTACCCAATATTCCTTCCTTTCTTCTCTTCTTCACAGAGGTTAGATCTGTATTGTAAACTGACACCTCCCCAGTTTCCTCCCCATCTACCTTCACAAATTTTTTCCCCAACAAACCTCTTGAATGTCTAATCCTGACTTGGTATCTGCTTCTCAGGGACCCAAACAGATTGCAAAACTCTTTTCTAAAGTGGCTGTATAATTTCACAGTCCCACAAGTAATGTATGAGTGTTCTAATTTCTCCACATCCTCACCAACACTTGGTATTGATAGTTTTTAAGATTTTAGCAGTTCTTAAAGGTGCAAAGTGGTATCTCATTGTGATTTTGATTTGAATTTCTTTACTAATCAATTATGTTGAACATTTTTCATGTGCTTATTTCCTATCTGTATATCTCTGGGGAAGTGTCTGTTCAAAAATTTTGCCCATTTCTTTGTTGGGTTGTTTGACTTATTATTGAGTTGTAAGAGTTCTCTGTACATTTTCGATATAAGTCCTTTATCAGCTATGCATTTGCAAGTATTATCTCTCAGTCTGTGGCCTGTCTTTTAATCATCTTAACAGAGTTGAAGGACAGAAGTTAATAAAAGTTCAATTTAGAATTTTTTCCTTTATTGTTTGTGTTTTTTGTTTTTTTTCTAAGAAGTTGTGGCTAACTGAATGTCACAAAGATTATCTTCTATGCTTTCTTCTAGCAGTTTTACAGATGTAGGTTTACATTCAGACCTATCATCCATTTCAAGTTAATTTCTGCATATAGTGTACAGAAATATGGGTTCATTAAGAAAAGTTAACACCTTTATGAAACCAGTTAACCCTCACCCTAAGTTCATGAGACATGCTTTACTGAAGGGAGAAAGTTTCATTGGTGAAATTATATTCAATATACTGAGTATGTAAATATCAAAGTTATTAATTATATATTTTATATTAATTTTATAAGGACACTATTTAATATTAAGTAATATTAATTGAAAACACCATGAATCTAATTTAGAAATGTTGTAATTTATATTACATAAATATATAGGAAGGGAAAAACCTAAATTAAAAGGCGTCAAGGCAATGCTCATTCAAGAATACTGGCAATTACTGAAAAAATTTTATACATGCATTTAAATTGTTTTATGATGTCTTAGAATTGAGTAAATTAAAAATAAAAACCTACCTTTTTTCTGCATATCCTGATAAAGTTTCCTTATTTCTATCTTATGTCCCTCCTCTTTGATTTTCATTTCACTCATAAGTTTGGCAACATTATTCTTATATTCCTAAAGATTAAAATATATGTTCACTCTTCAATTTAAATATGTGTAAACAACTTTTGATCACTTACAAAGTTAAAATTCTCAAAGTTTATATTAATTTTTGATATGTAATTATATCTAGAGGGGAAAGATATTGTCCATTGTTTGAATAATCAGGTTTGAGAACAACCAATTTCTGGTCCAAGGAGATAGAGACCATCTAGAGGCAATGTCTTTATATCTTTGCTTCTTGACTACTCCTCACCAGTTTTGGTATATCACAGATGCTCAAAATATTTTGTTTAATTGTATGAATAAATGCCATGACAGAATTAAAATATGTCCAAAAAAAGCCAAAGTTCTATTTTAGAACCAACTTTAGGCACTGTTCGATAGCCAGCAGGCTTATCCCAACGTAAGATGAATCCCTTTGAATGTGGGCTAAGCTTTTATTTCTGAAAATAATATAAACATCCCTAATTCCAGAAGGAGGTTAAGCACTACCCATGGTAAGGGTTAGCTTTATGGGAAAGAGGCTAAAGAAAGATGGATTTGGGATTTGAGATGTGCTTGAAAGCCGCCTGAGATTAGTTTCTTGGAAACATAGAAATGATTTATTATGCTAATACGGAGATGGACATTGAGAAACGTGCTAGAAGAGAAAGCTCCCAAAGATAAGATTTACTGTCTACCCAAAGTTATGTTCTTACATAAAGAAACCACTCACAAGCCTAAGATGTAGGCAGGAGAAAGGGAAAGCAGGAAGAATAAAAGTGAAGTAGGATAGTAACAAAGAGACAATAATGAAGGCAAGAGGTCAAGAAAAGCCTCTAAACACCATAAAAGCAGGGATTTTTGTTTTACTCACTTTTGTATTCCCAACTCCTAGTGTATATCTCTTGATATATATTTGTCGAATGAATGAGAGTGCTAATAAGAATTATTTAAATCAGAGGTTCTTAGCCTAGACCCAGTGAATGGGTCTTCAAGGGTCCACTAACTTCCTGAAATTGTATGCAAAATTATCCACATATATATGTGTGTGTGTACTTTTGAGCATTTTTTTCAGAGTGGGGAGGGGGGTCACACCTTTTAATAGATATTCAGTGGTACTGAGGAGGTAAAAAAAAAAAGTCAAGATCCACTGGCTTAGAAGGCTATAATTTAAAATAAAGGTACATTCCTCTAGGTTACATAAATTCAAGGGGATATTGTTTGGATTCCTATTTGTGCTACTTATCCTGCCAGGCAACTTGCAGGAATGGCCAAATCTATCCAACCACTGGCTTTAATTAAAGCCGAGCAGATGAAGAGGGGTGAATCTCATAAATTGCTAATTTCACATGCATGTATCTAGATTTCAAGATGGGCAATGACAGAGTGGCTTTCATAACCTACTCCTGACTCAACTGAGTGCACTAAGCAGTTGCTGTACTGAGAAACCACAGCAGACAAATTTATGTATCTTTTCATTTGCCATTGACTTTGCCACCTGAAGATGCTACCACTAAAGTAGAATGCTTCCATTAATTCAGTAAGACCCAGGATTTTCACTCCAGCCTCCAGGCATGAAGGCAATTCTAATGTCCGGACTGGGGCCAAGCTGTATCTCTCTATGCTCCTCTCCCCTACTTTAGCCTGTGCTAGCCCCGAGGAATCTAATCCTTTCATTTTTCTAAAGGGACAAAATCCCAACAAGTTACTCTTGGTTGCCTTCTTTTCTTTTGCCTTCTGGGAATTTTAAATTCCAAGGGATAGCCTCTGGTTGTATTTTTTAAAAATAAACCTTAAAGATTCTCTGTATACAAGTTACAAAACCTCTCTCAGTCCCATAAATATGGCCAATGAGTACCTGCTGAGTTTGTTTCTAGGGAGTGGTTCTCCATGTTTTGAATGTGTCTGGAGGTTTTGTACTAGAGAATCCTCATTGGATTGGTCATCTTTAGTTTACTTTGGACAGTACCTAATTAAGAAGCTCAGAATCTTGGGTCATGGTGTTTTCTCTTTAATTTTCACCCATCTGAAAATTCCGACGGTATTTTAGACAAAGTAGTATTCTATGGCTTGACATTTTAGAAGAGAAAGGAGGCAAAAGTTTCTCTCCCTTCTTCCTGCCCCAATTGCACTCTGACTTCACCATCCATGGTTCAGTTCTAGAGGCAAGACATGGAAAGGATGAGAAAGAATAAAGGAAAGGGATAAAGGAAAGGAAAAATAAAAGATGAGATACATTCCAGAGATATTTAAATTGTCTCAAAATTGGTGATCAGAAGCTAAATTTTCTAAGAGCACAGCCAGATGCTATTCACTACTCCTGAGTATTATCCAGAAGCCCTGGTGAGGTTTTAGAATTAGCTTGTGTTTCTTCAGAGGCTTCCCAAGTGAGGAACCAGAGTGAATTTAGAGATGATCCTTCAAGTTGAGGTTCTAAGCCTGATACAGATCCAACTTGAGTTTTGGAAATCTTAGCTCTGCCAGAGTTTAACATATTGACTCTTAGGAGATGAGAAAAAAATTAGTGTAATAAACCTCCCAAAGGGCAGAGGGGTAGGAGAAAATAAAAAGTAGCAGAGGGTATTGTGGCTCTTGGGAGAGAATTAATTGATAATCCAAATAAAATACTCCCTTCATTTGGATGGCAATAAAATTGCAATGGATTACCCAAATCATAAAGATTAAAGACTCATTTACTTTATAGTAAAAAAAAAAAGTTTAAAAGTGCTAACATATGCTAGAGTAAAAATTCTATTAACATAATTAAAAAATATGTAGCAAAATACTTGCATCTGTTTTTGGTAGGAAGAAAAAATAATGCAAGTGATATATTAGTGCATTATAGTCTGCAAAAAGACTAGAGTCCTCAAAACTTGTATTTCTTTAAAAACGTTTATTTATCAAAAATTCTGGTACACACACACATATATAATTACTCTGCAAATTTAGGCTGTCTTTCTCATTGAAAACAACCACTTTTTTTTTTCTAATTTGAGAAGAATGCTCTATAGCGATTTGATTGAATATAAAGATACATGAACTCACCTGTTCATGATATTTTAACTTTTCTTTCATAAGATCAGCATTTCTTTTTAGTTGTTCATTTTCACCTGTGTAAAAATCATCAAAAAGCACCATAACATATAGCACTCTTCAATTAATATGGGAATATGTTTAACATTTCAAGTTTCCATTCGTGTATGCATTCAATGCATTCACCGTGTATGCATTCAATGCAGCATCTACTACACATCAGGCTCTGTGCATGACACTGGGAATGTTGAAACAAAAAAAATTATTGCTCTTCAAAGAACTTAGAGCCTAGTGGTGAGACAGCTGTGCAAGTAGTTTTGATATGCTATGATAATTGTTCTGTGATGGCAGGATGTCTGAAATACTGTGGGGACCTGTGGAAGAAAAGCCTATGTCAGCGTGAAGTCAGGAAAGGATTTACAGAAGTGGGACCACTTGGGCTGAGACTTAAATTATAAGGCTTACCCCATTTTGGAGAAGGGCATTCCAGATACAGAAAGCTGCACAGAAGACTTTGGGCTTGAGCGAGCATAGCACATTTGGGAAAATTACAATTCAAGTACAGTGTGGTTGGAGTGAAAACTGTGAGGAGGATGTGTTAAAAATGTTGGGGCCATATCCTAATAGGAGGTGGATATGAATGACTTTTAATTTTATTTTATAGGTTACAGAGTCATTAAAGAATTTTGAGCAGTGAAGTGAAATAATAAGTTACATGTTAAAAAGATTATCTGGCAGTGTAGAGGATGAATGGGAGAGTTTTGACCCTAGAGGAATGGATATCAGTAAAGATAGGTCAAGTAAGAAGTAAGAGTCTAAGTTAGGTCAGCAGAAGTAGAAAACAAAAGGAAAATGAAGATAACTATTTAGGGCATAGACTCACCAGGAGACTTACTGACTGATTGGACAGCAGAGGCAAAAGAGAAAGGGGAACTTTTGCCTTCTAGGTTTCTGATTTAGGTAACTGCAAAATGTTCATCAGTTTGGGAAAAATTAAGCGGGGAAGACTTTTAGGAGGGAAATGGTGAATCTAGATCTTCACTATGCTAAATTTGAAATACTTGGGATATCCAGGGGAACATTTCTGGTAGGCTGAGAAACTTTTAGCGGTAGCCAACAGAAGAATATTCTATAAAGGAGCCTGAGAAGAAGGGTCCAGAGACACAGGAGAGAGTGGTACTGAAAAAAGAGAGGTTAAAAGGGTTATAATCAATGGCAAAAAATGCAATAGAAAGATCAAGTGAAAGAATTTTGAGTCTGAAAACTATGGGAAATGGCTAATTCTTCTAAGCTGAAGATCATATGAAAGTGGGGAAATGGAGATAGTGAGCGCAGACTATTCCCTCGAAGTTTGATTGTAAAAGGAAAGAGTAAGGGCAATTGAAGAGAATAAACCCAAGGTCAAGGAAATTATGTCTTCCTGTTTGTTTAAAAGATGGGAGAGATCTGAGTTGTTTAAATGCTGAGAAGAATGGCCAACAGAAAAAGGGAAATGAAGGACAGAGAAAAGGAACAAGTGAAGATGCAACATCCCAGAAGAGAGAAGTGAAGAGAGATGAGAGTTAAACCATAGTGGAGAAACCAGGTTTAAGAAGGAAAGGAAGAAGGATTTCCTTTTTTCTATGCTAAGGAGGAAGGAAATAAGGCCATGTCCAGATATGTACATATTTGGAGGAGGTGCAGTGGGAAGAAGGGATGGCAGATAACAAGAAATGAGGTAGTTTACATCTGACAGCTTTCATTTTTTTCTGTGAAATAAAAAGTAAAGTAAGTTGAAAGAGAAAGAAACAGATTTAAAGGTGAGGGCTTGAAGAGTAAAAAATTTGAAAAGCCAGGATAAACTAAGGATACAGTTGAAACTGGGACTCATGAATTAATATGAGCCTGCATTGCATGATGTTGCACCAATAGCTTTCAGTAGCGTTAGCATTATAAGTAAAGCAGGTGTAAGATTGGATTGATCCATATTTGAGTAGTACAGTTGGTATTACAGAATGAGCAAGAGAAACAAAAGTACTGCTAAAAGAGAAGATGAGTGATATTGTAAACTAGATATCTAAGCTAGAAAGCGAGGGAGGTTTTGTCTTACAGCAACATTAGTGAGAATCATAGTTATATTTACTTAATGCCTTTTCATGTAAAACTTAAGACAAAAATGAAATGAAAAGAATTAAAATATGGTTTTGCATCTTTGATTTTCCCTACTGTTTCAGATCTACCATAATTGACAGCTTTTTATATATTATGAAAACTCTTCTTCTGACAAAAGATGGAGAAGGAGTAGTGCTTGACAATTTTCAGTACTCACTCTTGCTCACCTCTAGGTGTTTTAAGGAAAGACAGATATACTTAGATCAGGAAAGAGCTAATCCTGGTATATAGTGTGTGGTAAGGGTTTGAAACAGAGCCAAGATCTGTATCTGAACCAGACGTAAAAGGTGCTCAGAGATAAAATTAGGCCAGGAGTAGGCATGGAGCCTGGATTGTAATCGCTAACCAGTGTGAGATAGAGGCCAGGGCTTGAGTTCAGTGACTAACTGGGATCAGTGCCAAGGCTGAATGAGACCTAGACCTGGGTAACAATAATTCCAAGTTCTGTATTATTTAGAATCAGTTTGTCAATATCTACAAAATAACTTGCAGGGATTTTGATTGGGATTATATTGAATCTATAGATCAAGTTGGGAAGAACTGACGTCTTGACAATATTGAGTCTTCCAATCCATGACCATGAATATTTCTCCATTTATTTAGTTCTTCTTTGATTTACTTCATCAGAGTATTGTAGTTTCCCTCATATAAATCATGAGCACATTTAATGAGATTTATACCTAAGTGTTTCATTTTGGGGGGTGCTAAGGTAAACAGTATTGCATTTTTAATTTCAAATTCCGCTTGTTCATTGCCATTCATTCATTCCACTGTTCATTCAACTGACTTTTAACACTTTTTTAAAAAGATTTTATTTTTTTCCTTTTTTCTCCCCAAAGCCCCCTGGTACATAGTTGTATATTCTTCGTTGTGGGTCCTTCTAGTTGTGGCATGTGGGACGCTGCCTCAGCGTGGCTTGATGAGCAGTGCCATGTCTGCGCCCAGGATTCGAACCAAGGAAACACTGGGCCGCCTGCAGTGGAGCGAGAGAACTTAACCACTCGGCCACGGGGCCAGCCCCACATTCAGTTGACTTTTGTATGTTAACCTTGTATACTGCAACCTTACTATAATCGCTTTTTAGTTCCAGGAGGTATTTTTCGTCAAATCTTTTAGATTTTCTACACAGATAATCATGTCATCTGTGAACAAAGTTTTATTTTTTCCTTCCTAATCTGTATACCTTTTATTTCCTTTTCTTGTCTTATCTATCTAGGACTTTGAGTACAATGTTGAAAACGAGTGGTGAGAGAGGATATCCTTGCCTTGTTCCTGATCTTAGTGGGATGGCCTCTAGTTTCTCACCAGTAAGTCTGACGTTAGCTGTAGTTTTTTGCAGATTCTTTTTTGATCCAGTTGAGTAAGCTTCCTCTATTTCTAGTTTACTGAGGTTTTTTTTTTTTTTTTAAATCATGAATGGGTGTTGGATTTTGTCAAAAGCTTTTTCTTCATTTACTGATATGATCATGTGATTTTTCTTTTTTGGCGTGTTGGTGTGCTGGATTACATTAATTGACTTTCAAATGTTGAACCAGTCTTGCATACTTGAGATAAACATTACTTTGTTGTGGTGCATAATAAACCCACCAAAGGCATTCTTCATTTCTGTTACAGTGTTTTTGATCTCTAGAATTTCTTTTTGGTTCTTTCTTAGGATTTCCATCTCTGCTTACGTTGCCTATCTGTTCTTGCATGCTGTCTACTTTATTCACTAGAGCCCTTAGCATGTTAATCATAGTTGTTTTAAATTCCCAGTCCGATAATTCTAACATGTCTGCCATGTCAGATTTTGATGCTTACTCTGTCTCTTCAAATTGTGTTTTTTTTTGCCTTTTAGTAGGCCTTATGATATTTTCTTGATAGCTAGACATGATGTATCCTATGATCCAGAAATTCCATTCGCAAAAGAAATGAAGATATATATTCACTCAAGATTGTACATGGATGTTCCTAGCAGCTTTATTCACAGTAGTCAAGAACTGGCAATAACCCAAATGACCATTAACAGGTGAATGGATAAATGGATCATGGTATATTCATACAACGGAATAAAAGGGAATGAATTACTGATATACTCGACAACATGAATAAATCTCACAATCATTATCCTGAGGAAAAGAAGCTAGATGCAAAAGAGAACAAACAGTATAATTCCATCTATGTGAAGTTCTAGAATGGGCAAAGCTACTTTAGGGTGAGGGAAATGAGTACATGGTTACCTGTGGGGTGGGGGCAAAGATTTCCTGGGAAGGGGCTGAGAGTTCTTTCTAAGGGTATGGAAATATTCTATATATCAATAGAGGATTGGGTTATATGAGTGTCTAAAATAGTCAAAACTCAATGTACTGTACACCTAAAATCTATGCATTTCACAGTATGCAAATTGTACTTCATTTAAAGAACAGTTTCCAAAAGTTCCATCTGATTGTTAAAGCTAGTAATTACAGGACTTTATAGTTCAAGGAAAATGGGCACAATATAAATGGTCAATCATTCTGTGTTTTCTCTTTGGTGTTGAGGCTGAGAGAGCTGGTCACAAATTGGGCAGGGTGGTTTTTTGTCTGTGCATTATTAAATTATTATATGATTAGCATTATCATTAGCATAATTAGCATTAATTTATCCGGAGGGCTTTTATTCTACACTTAAATTTTCTACACTTAAATTTAAACAGGACTGGTTTTTAATCAGTTTAAATTCAGTGTGATATAAAATGGAAATTCTCCTGCCACATCCCTTCCCCATCAGTGCCTTCAACAGTGCTGTGTTGAATTTCCTTTCATCTCTGAGTTGCCAATACCTTAATGACATTTTTGGCAAATTAAAAAACTCTGCAGTGATTTCCATTACTAAATATCCAGGTTAGTTTAAAACTCTGATTTTCTATTTCAAATTTGAAAGTTTTCATAATCCTTATCACTGGCTAGATCTGGCTTGAAGGACTCGGAAGTGGAGAAAGTTTTAGTTTTCTCTTTAATTGTTCTTCCTTGTCTAGCTCTTGGGGGTAGGGCTCAGGGAACGGGGAGATATTCTCTAGATTAAACTTCTGGAGTTCTAGTACTCTCTCTGATGGCTGTGAATTACTTCTATGGGCTAATATAATGGAGAGTCTGGACTCACCTCAACATTTGGTAACATGTTAGCAGCTCTCTTTAGAATGTGGGAATATTTTGCTTAAATTCTTTTTTAAATCTTGGGCCCTAGTTACCAGTTTCAGGTTGAGAGAAAAAGTCCCACTCAACATCCTATTACACTTTCCCTCCTACAACCCTAACATAGCACAACCAAGAACTAGTCAAAACAACACAACAAATCATTAAAGATTTTTGACATTATCTGAACAACGCTTTAGGAAGGTTTGTCTTGCAATACGTATATAATGTCGAGAGGAGATCTTGGAAATGAAGTCCACTTATGAAACTATTGCAGAGGCATGGGTAAGAAGTAATGAGTATGTGCCTTGTGGGTAAAAATTGACAATGTTGGGGTGGAAGAGTAAAAAGTAACTGCAAAGTTTAGAGTTTTGGTAATTGGGAGAATAGACATATTTGGAGTAGAAAGAGAAAAGCCAGAACTATGTTTACAAGGGAAGATGATAAATGAACAGCATTAAACTGAAAGTAAAAATATAAAATCAATTTGTTTTCAAAGACTACGATTAGACAGGAAAGTGCTATATTTTAAAGGGTCATATTTTAAAATACAGAGCTTAATCTTGCTGGCTTCAGTTTTACAAAAATTTTGTTGGAAAATTTGATATTTCCTTGAAAGGAAAGCACCAATAATTTGAAAACATTTTGAACTAAAACACTTATCTATAAAATATAGTATTCTCTTTAGAACAAAAGACTTGAGATATGTTTTCTTCCCCCCATCCTCACCCCCATTCTAATGGGATTTTCAATCCACAGGAACACAATGCATTAACAGTCATGTAACCTGAAAGTTTTCAAGGTAAAAATCTATCCTGTCAGTAGAATGTGTGTATTCTAGAATTAAGAAACTGGAGATTGTAGAGGATTTTGATCTCTATAATAACAATGAGCTTTACTTTCTTTCATCATTCAGCTTTGTATGATTTTCAAGTCTAAGTTTTTGTTTTGTTTTGTCACAATAATTAAGGGCTGGGAGCTGCCTAAAAAGAGATTGTGCTCACTAGGCAACAAACACCGCTTGTATCTACTGGGAATGCCAAAGCATCCGTAACTGAAAGATGAAAGAAATTTGATATTTTCCAATTTATAAAAGTATATTTGCTAGTTTTAGTAAGTGAAGCATCTGTAAAGGGAAGCTAATCAACTTGACACATCTCCACTACCCACTCACCTCCATGAAGTTATCAATGTTAACAGCCTGGTCTGTATCCTTCCCTACTTCTCTCCCAGCCTATACAATTATATATAAACATACCATATATTTGTACTGGTTTTACCCATATAAAATTATACTATACATTATTACTTTGCAAAGAACTTAGTTCTTAAAAATGGGCCTTCCTTCAAGTCCATGATTTTTCTATGCATATATGTACATACATTTTATAATTTTACATAAATAGCATCATACCATACATGCTGAGATACTTTTAGGACACTTTTCCCTTCTTTCTTTCGTTTTTTTTGGGGGCCTTCTTCCTCTTCCTCTTTTCTCCTCTTTCTCCCTCTCCCTTCACATCCCTGGTGCAATTGTGTATCCTTCTGTGTTTCTCTTCATGCTCTTAACCTCTGGATCAAACATATGTATACACACATACCTATTTCCATATTTTTATTCATATCTTTTGCCCATTAAAATAATTCTATTAACTGATGGTCAATTTGTAGATTTCTTCATATACTGTAGATATAAACCAGATTGGTATTTGAAAACATTTTTTCAAATTAATTATTTGTTTTTTGACTTTTGGGTGAAAAAATAACATGCTAAGTTCTTTTCTCTTTGTCGTTGTTTGTGCTTTTGTTGCATTGTTGTTAAAGTCTATTAGATTGGTTTTTTCTTTACATAGCGTCTGAGGTTCCCAGGTCGCTTAAGAAGATATTCTACAGCTCTAGGTTGTAGCTCTGTGTTGTATACTGGGTTTTCTTTTAAGTTTTATTATTCTTTTTTACATTAAAGTCTTTTATCCATCTGGAATTTATTTTTGATGTGGTGGGAAAAAGTCTAACTTTCTTTTCTTCCAGATGGAATGCTAGTTGTACTAATACCATATGTTAAAATGCTATTGTTTTTCCAATAAATTGAAATATTCCTTGTGTCATACTTACGTTAACAAATATTGGGGCCTGTTTCTAGAATCTAGTCCTTTATTCTTTCATAGAGATATTCTTCAATTTCTATGCCAATACCATATTGATTTCATTACAACAGCTTTGGAACATGTTATTATCTGGTAATGGAAGTCCCCCTCTCCCACATTCTTCTTCTTTTTCATAGTTTTATTGTTTGTTTCTTCTGTCAAATGAACTTTAAGATTATTTTATAGAATCTTCTCCCTCCCCAATCTAGTATTTTAATTAAAATTGTATTAAATGTGTATATTAACTTCAGGAAAACTGACCTTTTAATGATGATAAGTCTTCCCTCTGCCAGAAAAATTGATCAACTTATTTAAATGTAATACTACTTGCATATTATCTAGCTTTGGCACATCCATAATTATGCTAAATAGAACCACATAACTTATCTGTGAACTAAAGCCATCCACTGAAGAAATAGCTCACCTCCTGGATACTTTATATTACATTTCAGTTGGCTCTATGTTGACTTTTATCAGTAGTACAACCAATATGATTATTGTTGGTGCTGCTTCTTTTCATCATCCTACCGGATTCTACATTAAATTTTCAAATACATATTCCCACTCTGGCTACTTTTTTAAGTTGTAAGGCTTTTGCTGCTCTGGCTGGAGTAGTTATAAATTCAAATAGCATTTTGCATCACTGTAGAGTGCTCCTAGTCCTGATATTTGGCAAGTAATCTTTCTCTGACCTGCCAAAGTCCATTTTAATCTCTTGGACTTTAATAATTTTGCAACATAGTCTTCTAAAATTCATTAGTCTCCTTTGGTATCAAACTGAAAGTCCTTAAATGTGAATTGTCTGTATTGTTTTATTGAGTTTTGTTTTGTTTTTTTTTTTTGAGGAAGATTGGCCCTGAGCTATCATCTGTTGCCAATCTTCCTCTTTTTTTTTCCTCTCCAAAGCCCCAGTACATAGTTGTATATCCTTGTTGTAGGTCATTCTAGTTTTTCTATGTGGAATGCTGCCACAGCATGGCCTGATGTGCGGTATGTAGGTCCGCGCCCAGGATCTGAATTGGTGAACCCTGGTCCGCCAAAGAGGAGCACACAAACTTAACCACTCGGCCACGGGGCTGGCCCTAATAATCAATTTTGATTAATTAATTTTGTTCAGTACAATTTTGTACAGTAAAGTTTTACTATAAATAATAATGTCTTCTTTGAAACCTACCCTGATAGAGTATAGGGGCCTAAATAAATTCAAGTTATTCAGATTCAGTTCAGATAAGAAAAAAGTAATATTAAGTTGCAAGAAATTACTTGTGATAATTGGTAAAAATAAGTTTGAATTCTACTGGTTTTGGAGGTGCTCCATATTTGCAGCTAACTACATGTGTCTCCCTCTTTTCTCCATATGACACACTGCCCATGTGTTTGAATTCCTAAGATAAATTTGGGAAATTCATTTGATTTGGGACTGGTTATATGGTGATAATTCTCTAATGGAGAAAAGTCTCTGAGTCTTGTTTTCTTTGTCCTGGTAGTAATCACTGGCCATAAGTTAGAGGGCATAACATCATTATCTTTCATACAATGAATTACAGGGTTTTTCGTAAACTAGCATATGGAATAATATACAATAATATAATACAAGAAAAGTTCCTGTCATTTGATATATTGTGATGAGTCATACTCTGTTTCTAAGGACCCATGTCCATACCTTGAACTCCAAATGAACATTACTTCAAAGACAGGAAGGATCCATTCTTTGAGTTATAAAGACCAAATTTGGGGGTAGAGAACAGAGGAATCAAGCAACAAGAGAAAAAGTCCACAGTATAAAGGCCTGCTAATACTTTTGCATAACCTACATAATGTGCCCTTGCCCCTCTCCACTTTGATAGAAAGCATATCAGATGCAATTCATTAATATTGTTTCATGACTTTCCCTCCCAGTGTCAGGCTAGTAGTAATAAAAGGAAGAGCTTCTTTAGTCCTTGGTAATGACAGTATCTTAGAAACTATATTTAACTTGATCATCCAATCACTCGTGAGAATGAGAAAGACTCAAGTTTTCCCTTAAGCTGTTAAATTCCAAAGCTATTGCCAAATATACCTTGGCTAGAGGGACCAACTGCTTTCTCGTACAGAACTGGTAGGAAGTTACGGGGGAAGAGACTGGCTAACATAAATAACAAAGTCTAAAAAGTAGTGACACACAGACGTGGTGTTCTAAACTAATAGTCTCCAAACTTTTATAACTGTATTTCCTTGATAAAAAAAATAATCATGTACTCCCCAATTCATGTCTATTTATTTATAAATCATATATATGTGTGTGTATATATATATATATATACTACTTTCTAATTGTACACAATTCTTAAAACAGATAAAAGTAGAAATTAAAAAGGTGAACTAAAGAGTAAATGTTAAATTATTTTAATATTATTTAAAGTATTGTTATAAAACTTAAAAATTATTGAATTGTTATTATTGTAAATAAATTTTAGTGAGACAATGGAACTGAAAATGAATCAGTAATTTTTACAATGTTGATTTAACTCTGACAAAGAAATTTGAAGGCTGGTTTCAATATTCAGATTGTTTTGATATTTGGTTTTAATGGAACAAATGCATCATTGGCTGTACTTACTAAATCAGGATACTCATTTTTCAATCCCAAACATCAATTAAGAAAAGGTGATTGTTTTTGAAATTTTGTCAAATATCTATCTTCCTTGATATTAATTATTCTTATAAATCTCTCAAAAGGTTTTTCAAAATAAACAAACATTTAAAAAAAAGGGCTCAAAATCACTGAGAATCATTGTCTGAAGAATTTTTATTGAATTTAGCATTCCTGTCAAAATTTACTACAGTGGAACCATTTTAAAACGGAGTCAGAGACATCTTTCCAGAGAAACTGCCTTCTTGTCTTGAACCTTGGACTGGGCCAAACTTTTGGATAATTGTTTTACAAGCAAGTGTTTGAGAAGTCAGCAGGAGAACAGACATGCTGATCACAAAGACTGAGGACTGTTGATTTTCTGAAGATAGTATCAATAGTCAATCAATGTTTAGCCAAGACTAGCTCTCTGCCTCTAACTCCAGTTAAAATTCTTTGTAATACAACCTCCCTTCTTTGCCAGTAAAAGCCTCTGACTTTTATTCCCCAGTGGGACGCCAACTGGGTTTCTACCTGAATCTATGCTCCCTGAATTGCAATTCTTTGGTCTTAAATAAATACTTTGCCTCTTAAACTGGTTTCTGTTTCTGCAGGTTGACAGTCCTATGCCAAGTTAATGTGCAGGTGAGAATACTTGAAGTTGACACATTTTCAGCTTCTAAATCACTGGATTTAGAACCAGAAATGGATGGAACTATTTCTAAATATCCATTTGAAAATAGTCTTGCTTTAGATTAATCTCCTAAAAGAAGTTACTTGGCCACCATTGGCTGACATTTCATGAAGTATGATAGATTTTCATTATTTTTAACTTTTTAATATGTCTGATGAAGAACCTGTACAGGGGTAGGAGAAGTGACAGCTTTGCTACTTTCTTATTATTGACTTGTGCTTGCATGATTAATATTATTGTCAAACTGTGTTTTATTTCTTAAAGCTACTTGTCCATTCTGAAACGATTAGTTTGATTGTAAGTAGCTAATATAATATATAAACCCTCTTAACCAGGTACATGTAAACTGTACTACATGTCAATAGTCTGAGACTGAAGAAAAAATAAAGATGCAACTGTTCAGTTTTAGAACTCCCACTCTCCTTGGGAGCAGAGGAATCTTGTGTATTTTGTGACTGACACATAACTGATGTACAGAGAGAGTAAGGAATAACATTCCATTATTAAACTTTCATCAGATTATTTGCCTTGGTTGTTAGACAAAAATAAATGTAAATGAGAATTTCAGTGTTTTCTTTCTCATCTCAGTAGATCATCTTTTACACAGCCCATAAGCCCCTATTGAAAACATTGATAGAAGAGAGTAAAAGAAGGTATAATTTCTCTGATAGCAGCTGAAGAAACTCTTAAGCCTAGAGGGTAATTGATTTACCAGGTCATTAATGTTATCAAGAAACCAAGTCCTTTTAGTCTCTTCTTCCTGCTATCCTCAATACTGTCATAATTTTAAAGCTGGAAGCAAGAATTTTGCAATAATTTTAGGCATTATATGCAGACTTATCAACAACCAGAACACAGTTCATATTTTGGGAGAGAGGGAAATTATTCCAGAAGCCGTCCCTTGGAGCTGGGATGTAGTTAGTTTCCCCTGAGACACATGATTGAGTGGATGAAGAATGAATGTCAGAAAAAAATCAGGTTTCTATTAAGAAGAGGAAATAGTTTCTGGAGAGGTAAACATTTGTAGCCACTCTGTAGCCTAAATAAGCAAATTAACCATATAATCTTGACAATCAAATGAATGAAAGAGGTGAAAGACAGGTAGTTCACATCTATCACTTTGCCCAAACCAAGGCCTGTAGAAGCACTGGAAAAATGAAATCAGTAAATCACTATTTCTGCCTGAGAGGCACCATAGGATATCCATTTTCAGGAATGGTTATTTAAAAATTTGTCCTGTCATATCTGTGAAACGATGGTATTCTTGACGATTGGTCAATGTCATATACCCTTCTACAAAGAAATAACGTTTCATATATTCATTATTGAATTATAATTGACTTTCTGGGACTTCAAAGTATTTAACTTTAATTTCTGGTAGATGTTTTACTTGAAAAATATCTTGAAAGTGTTAAATTAAATACCATTTGAATCCCAGAATAAGAGGATTGTAAAGGATTATGAACATTCACATAGTTTTTCAATGCAGCTAGGTGTTGTATCCAGTCACAGAGAAGAGAAAAGTTGTTCTGAGCCATCAGCATTGAGCTGCGAAAATGAAAGCCCAAGCCAAGTGTGGGATGGGGATCAAACACTGGGAAAAAATGAGCAGAATGCTAGAACCAAGTAAAGTGAAAATCTATGGGACATACAGGGATCAGAAGCCTCCTTGAATTAGTCAAAACAAAAGGCATTGGAGATGATATGGTTCACCATCTATTACCCTTCTTGATCTCCAGAACAGCTTTTAGTGGTGTATTGATAATGAAATGAATTCTCTCTGTATTGCAGATGCTGTTTGTGTGTGAAGTTGTCTAATATGCTTTCTAGATTTATTTCATCAACACTTGAGGAAATATTTTAAGGTAAAGTAATGGAGAAAAAGTAAGAACTAATAATAATTCTTAAAAAAAGGTAAGTATCAATTAGAACATTATATAGACAATAAGGTATAATGTCAAATCAAATAAATAGCATATAAGATCACTATTATATCTCACTTACATATGTAAAGTACTTTATGATAAAAGCAAAGGACTAAGATGAGAAATTCTTGTTTGATGTGAGTTTTATGTTGGAAGTGACCTTGAAGGCAATTTAGTCTAATCTCCAGGATAGTAAAGGAAACTCCCACAAACACTGCACTACAGCTAAATCAGAACAGGACAAAACACTTGGTTGCTCTGTCTGTTTTGTCAATGGTAGGCCTACTGAGTTAGCATGACTAACAAAAATAAAATAAGCTGAATATGTTGGCTTCACTTACACAAACATAGTCTTGGTCTATGAGAACAATTAAATAGTAAACTATCACTGCAGTTTGGATAAAATATTCATCATGTGATTACTAGTAAATACTCACCCTTCATAACTGAACACAGGGTTATTAAAGACCAAGAGTACTATTGAGAACAAATATACTTCTAAACTCTTGAACGTAATAAAGAGAGTTATTACGACTGTCAGAACATGGCTGAATTCTTCCGTTCAGCACGGGATTTCTTCATAATAGTTTAGGAAAGTGTATTGAGTAGTAAGGAATCCTGCCCTTAGCTGATGAATTTAACAAGACCAGATTAAAAGCAACTTACTTTCAATGATGTAAAAACTCTATATTTTTAAAGGTGCTCAAATATATCATTTTTTTTTTAGATTTTTTTATGACTTACCTTTCAAATTATGTTGATATTCAATGGTCTGTTGCAGCCCTTTGACCATATTATGAAGAGCTGTACATTCTAAAACATAAAAGATAAATTTATTTGAAGATTATTTGCTTTAATTTTGGAATTATTCTTTCAAAGTTGAAATACTTAAAATAAAATAATATTTAATTGACAATTTTGAAATCTTAATAAGGTATCTCAAAGTAAATTATATAATACCTTTTAATCAGCCTTTAAGCCAAACATATTCAAGGATTTAGTAATGAGTTTTCTAAGGTAAAATAAATTCAGTATAGTAGGGATTCCCCCCATGTGCCTTGGCAACATCTGCCCTAGAAGTAAGGCACACATGGACATCTCTGGGGAACTATGAGAAATATATCATGTGAGTTTTCCGTGAAAGACTATCCCAAGGAAAGACAGTCAAGGTACATTAAGTTTTACTCAAAGACAGAGTCAGAGCTAGTGAGAAGTGTCATTTGGGAGAAGATAATGCTTTTCTTCCTCACTGTCCTCTAACCTGTCCTCTTAGTACTCATGCTTGAGTGTTAGGGCAAGGGAGTAGCAATAAAAGGAGTGAAATCTCAATGTGTTCAGTTACAAGGCATCAGCAACTTTGTTGCCAATGACTTCTTCCATATCAAGAGATGGAGACTTCCTTGTAAGCACTGGTGCCCTGACATGTGCACATAAGCTTTCAGTATACTCTTGGTTATCACCAGCAACAACTAAACTTTTGGTGGATAGCAACAATGGTGGCAACATCTGTCACTTTAAGCAGTCCACTTTAAGCTCCAGGTTAGCAGGGACTATTTTCTGTTTTGTTTACCACTTCTCCCTAGTACTTAGAGCAGCTGTGGTCCATAGCAGGCACTCCATAAATATTTGGTGAATGGTTGATTGATACACAGGCAATATCATAGTAAACTGAAACAAGAAAGGGGTAAGTGGAGAAGCTCTGGCCTGAAAATACAACATATATTATATCGCTATTCTAACTGCTTTGCAAATATTAAATCATTTAGCCCTCTTAACCCTATGAGGTTGGTCCTAGTATTGACTCATTTTACATATGAGGAGATTGACACACAGAAGTTTAGGAAATTGCCCAATGTCACACTTATAACAAGTAAATGGTAGAGCTATAACTTGAATCCCAGCAGTCCAGCACTAAAGTCTATGATTTTAATTACTTTACTACCACCAAGAAGACCAGCTCAGGACCACTTCTTCAGAGTAATTTGAGTAGGTTGGAGGCTCTGGAAAGAGGGCAAGAACAGAACCAGAGAAGGACTCTTTGTGAGAGTTATTGCTGTCACATTTTTACCATAAAGTTAGGAAACATATGTTGCACTAATTTACGCTTACAATTATAGTAGCTAAACATATAATGATGAAAACTTCATAAAAGAACAACCTAATATTTCTAAAAAGAAAGATAACTTTAAGTTTAAGGGCAATTTCACTCCTATGTGCTTCGCTTAACAGCTAATAAATATTGAGCCTTATTCTCTTTCTTTCAGTTTTAGAAGCCCACAATTGATACTTAGCCAGTATTTACTAGCATGACTTACTGACTAGCTTCCATTCTAATTGGGCATCCATTTTGATGGTTAAATATTAAATACCAAATTTATGTCTAATAATGACAAGTTTTCTAGGTATAATAATAGTGCCATTGACTGAATGTTTACTCTGCCAGGCACTGCCCTATGTGCATTATAAACATTACTCCAATTAATATTCAAAATGATACTGAGAAATTGGTATCATTATCCTGATTCTACAAAGGTAGGAAGTCATCCACAGAGGTTCGGTTACTTGCCAAAGATTCTACAGTTAGTAAATGGAAGGTATAGACTTGAACATAGGTTTTTCTCATTTCAATCCCGTGCTCTTAATATGCTATCCAATACTTCCTCAGGAAGTGTAGGACATGCTGATGAAACCATGAAATCTGGAGTCAGAGGGACTGGCTTAGAGTTTCAGCTTCTTCACTTTCTACATATGACACCCTGGGTAAGCTACTTAACCTAAATTCACTCGCAAATATTTAATATTGTTATTGTTGTTATTATTTCTCTCCTCTGTGTCCCACAACAATTTGTAAATATCTTTTTTTCTCCATTTATCACATTGCATTTTAGTTATCTGTGGTTTCTCCCACAAGATAGCGAACTCTTTCAGGTATAGATGGTATCTTCTTTATTTTGATATTCTTTGTATCTAACATGGTGACTATTTCATAGGTGTTCAGTAGTTTGTTTTTTTTTTTTTAATTTATTGACTAAATGAAAGAAAGAATGGTCGGTGGATGGGTGGGGATGCAAAAGTTCACCTTTCAGTTAGAGGTCCTGCACTCAGTCTTGGTGTACTTTCTTCAACTATGCTAATAAAAATTAAAGTATTTTGCAGAAGTTAAAAGGTTTATGCAGATATAAGCTTCTACTATTATGGTTCTTCACGCCTTCCCACACCCCCTCTACCATCCTTGCTATTCAGACAAAGTTCCCATCATCTTCCATTTTTTCTCTCTTGCTATTTCCCAGTAGTAGAATGATGGTTAAATTACGTTTGAGATTATCTACTTCATGTATGTTACTGTGTTAGCTGCTACAATTTAAAAATTAAGGAGGTATAGATTCTACCATCACTGTCTTTGTGCGTTTTAGAGTCATGAATCCAGCAATCCATGAAATATGGTAGCTGTAGGTGCCTCAGTAATCAGTAAATTGAAAATAGAGCCCTGGGGCTGGCCCCATGGCTGAGTGGTTAAGTTTGCGCGCTCCGCTGCAGGTGGCCCAGTGTTTCGTTGGTTTGAATCCTGGGCGCGGACATGGCACTGCTCATCAAGCCACGCTGAGGCAGCGTCCCACGTGCCACAACCAGAAGGACCCACAATGAAGAATATACAACTATGTACTGGGGGGCTTTGGGGAGAAAAAGCAAAAAAAAATATAAAATCTTTAAAAAAAAAAAAAAAGAAAGAAAATAGAGCCCTGAAACTGAAAAATTGTGTATTTTCAAAATATGAACACAAGGTGGCTCTCTCAACACATTTTTTCTTTCTTTTTTTTTCTCTTTTTACAAAGGAAACTGGCTCAGTAAGGAATTCTTTTAAGGTAGAATGCTATTCATTATTTTAGAATAATGGCTTTTAATTCTTTTTGCAAACCTTTTATCCACATTATCATTTCTGTTGGACTTTACGATGCAATTTGAACAATACTATTCTATCCAATTCTTAAAAACTAGAGCTCAGACAATCAAGCTACTTCTTATACTATATAATTTGGTAAATCAGTGATTATTTTGAGTTCAAATTTAGGCTTTACCATTAACTAGTAATTTGGGCATTAACATCTATTTCATAAAGCAGTTGGAAATATTAAATACAATTATGTATGAAAAGGATTTTTTACAGTACTTGGTCCTCTATACTAATGTTATTACCATCTTGAACTGGCAAATAAATTCTTTATCTGGTAACAGATGTAGAAAACAAAATATCAAGATCTCATTCTTTATTATTAAACAAATCCAGTCATAGGCAGTTTGTTCTTCCTCTCTAAGTGAATTAGCACACACCCGGCTCTATAAGTTGTCATTCTCACGTGTTCTTTTACTTCTGCTGTATATTATCCAGCAAAAAGGCTGTTAGATTTAGAATAAGTAGAATTGGATTTTTAAAAAGTATTTATTTTTTCAAATAATAAATACACATGAAACGCAAGTATAATGAAAAATCTCTCCAAACTCTGCCCTAAAACTAGCCAGTCTCCCTCCCCACATAACAGGCACTGTTACCAGGACACTATTTGTCTTTCCAGAGATAAACAAATATAAAGAGAAGAGGGTGTTTGTGTTTAAAGATATATTTTTATAAAAATGATAGCATACTGGAGAGTACATTGTTGTTTTCATTTACTATATCTTGGGGATTATTCTATATCATGTAGAGCTACTTCATCCTTTTTAACAGCTGCATAGTATTTCATTAAATAAATATACCATAATTTATTTAACCAGCTCTCCACTGATGGATGTCACACTTGGAAAGGCCTTTGTTCTAAAAAACCAAAACCAAAACCAAAAAAGAGAGTGTGGGGACACAGTAGGGAGTTTGGCTGCTGGGAGCTGAGTGGTACACGTGGTACATGTGTCGAAGAAGTGAGGGGAGAGTTTCAGACTAGGATAGCCAATTTTTAACACTAAAATTTTGATTCAGCTGAAATTTCTTTTGTATTGTGAGGAAGGAATTCAACCGTATTTTTTTCCATGGTTTTGAAGGCCTGGACTGAGTCTTGGATTTGCCATTTCTTAGCCAAGTGGTCTCAAATAGATTATTTAACTTCTTTTATCCTATGTTTCTTCATTACTGAGGTCGAGTAATAATACCAGTCCTATCTGTCTTTCAGGGATATTTTAAGGATAAAATGAAATGATAGTCTGGAAAGTTCTATGTGAATTGAAAATTTTTTACAAATGTATGGTATAATATTAATCACTATTGTACCAAAAAGCACTCTTGTTAGAATTAGTACTTCTTCAGGCAGCAGAGAACTAACCTTCTTTAATTGAGACCTCCTTTGTTTGCATTACTTTTAATAAACTGTTAGTTTTTTCCAACTGCATATCCAGTATATTGTTCTTTCCACTGGTTTCTATCATTTTCTGTAGAAGAAACAGGATATATATTATTACCAAAGCAATGAAGCTATTTTATTTTTTTACCTATGGATATGAAGACTAATGAAAATATAAGCCATTTAATACCTCAGAGTCTAATAATTAAATCTGGCATATATTTTTAAATAATACAACTTCCCAATTTATTTTTATTTTTAAAAGTAACGAGGTAAAAAATTAAAAGAGGCTAACAGTTATGAAAAGTTATGAAAAGTAAAAATATGACCTAATTTGAACCCCCTTCTTTCCAACTATTCAATCCTCAGCACTATGGTTAACAATTTTGTACCAATTCCTCTCCCACTAGCAGTGCTTCTTAATCTTTCTCTGTTCTCTCTTATTCTGGTAAGAATCACTCAGATAAGAAAACCCAAGTTCATGGTTTTAATAAAGCTCATAATGTTACCTCAAAATACTTATCATCATGAAAATTCTTTTATTATGGCAATGCTACACTGTGCAGAGGAAAAAAAGGAATAGAGAAGAATGATAAGAAAAGGAGAGAAAATAGAGGTAGATATTATTCCCACTCCCACTCTTGCTTCACAAACCCACTCCTCAGATCTTTAATTTATTCATCTGTGTTTTCTCAATGGCTATTCCTACTCCTCTCCCAGGTAGAGGAGGGGGAAAAAACCTAAAATATACTTGTAGGTTTGCTCTACCAAGTAATTTGTCCAGAGCTGTGGAGGGGGACTTCAAATGAGTCTGCTTTCAGGCAAAAGAGAAGGAAAAGGGAGCAGATAGAATAGTAAAAAGTAAAAAAAATTAGAGTAAGTCACAATGGTAAAAGATTAAGGACTGAGTCTCCTTCAATTCTTACTAAACTATTTCTGAGTTTATAGACATCCTGGGCATTTAAGTATGTATTTTCACTCTAACTTCAGCAAAAGTATACCAATTATTTGTTCCCTTGCCCCAGAAACTTTTTGATTTATTAGCACAAATGAGCCAAAACCAGATATATTTTAAATACAGATTTAAAAAATGGTAGAGAAAGGTCTTAGTAAAATACATTTACATTATTTTTATCTTATTCATTTTTTTAGTAAATTTTTCTTTCCTCCCAACTCCTTCCATTGGCAAAATCTGTTCCACTTTTCCTTATATACTGCAACTGTTTGATATCTTTACATACCTTTTCTATCTGTGAGAAGTCATTTATAAGTTTGTCAAGATTCACACTGCTAACCCTTTTCATACATCCTTCGCTGCTTTGATTCATGTCTAAACTAGTGAAGAGTAAATAGTGTTAAAATAAACAGACAAAAAATAAATAAAATCTAAAGCATTACAATAGTGGTAATAACTCAAATAGTAAAATTTCTGTACTCCATTCATAGATCACCTACTTGAGCTCCTTTGCACTCAGAATTTTTGTTATACCCATTGTTAACAGGAGTCACATGCATTAAGGCTTCTCCACTCCTCTCCATCTCTACCCCAGCTGAGTTTTCTCTAAACAAATCTAAAATTAGTGCAAAGATATGTACATATCTGGATATTATTTGTCCCTATTATACAAAAAACCAATTATGCCATTGTTCAATGTTTATCTCCTTGCCATCAGTATGGCTGGACTTAAAATCTGATGCATTACTAAGTCTGATACATGACTTTTAAATATAGGTATTCTCAATTTAAGATGTTGAAAGTATTTGTTTAATTATCATACCACAAATATACATAAATTTTTTTAAAATACATACATCATAGTAAACTTTTTTTTCCCTAAGATTTTATTTTTCCTTTTTTCTCCCCAAAGCCCCCTGGTACATAGTTGTATATTTTTAGTTGTGAGTCCTAGTTGTGGCATGTGGGATGCTGCCTCAGCATGGCTTGATGAGCAGCGCCATGTCTGCACCCAGGATTCGAACCGGCGAAACCCTGGACCACCAAAGTGGAGCACGAGAACTTAACCACTTGGCCACAGGGCCGGCCCCAACCCACAAATATCTTTTGCTGGATTTCATTTTTTTTTTAATTTAATTTAATTTTTTTCTTTCTTTTTTTTTAATTTTTATTTTTTTCGGATGTACATCATGTTTCAAATTCTGGATACATTACATCATGTTCACCACCCGAACACTGATTATAGTGCATCCCCTCACATGTGACCCTAATCACCCCTTTTGCCCTCCCCCTCCCCCCTTCCCCAATGGTAACCACCAGTCCAACCTCCAATGCTATGTGTTTTGTTTGTTTTTTTTTTGTCGTTTTTATCTTCTACTTATGAGTGAGATCATATGGTATTTGACTTTCTCCCTCTGACTTATTTCACTCAGCATAATACCCTCAAGGTCCATCCATGTTGTCACAAATGGCTGGATTTCATCATTTCTTATGGCTGAGCAGTAGTCCATAGTGTATAAATACCACATCTTCTTTATCCATTCGTCCCTTGATGGGCACCTAGGTTGCTTCCAAGTCTCGGCTATTATGTGTAATGCCACAATGAACACAGGGGTGCAAGTATCTTTATGCCTTTGTGTTTTCAGGTTCTTTGGATAAATATCCAGTAGTGGAATAGCTGGATCATATGGTAGATCTTTCCTTAATTTTCTGAGGATACTCCAAACTGCTTTCCATAGTGGCTGCACCAGTTTGCACTGCCACCAGCAGTGAGCAAGTATTCCCTTCTCTCCACACCCTCTCCAACATTTGTTCTTTCCTGTCTTGTTAATTATAGCCATTGTGATCGGAGTGAGGTGATACCTCATTGTAGTTTTGATTTGCATTTCCCTGATAGCTAATGATGTTGAGCATCTTTTCATATGCCTGTTGGCCATCCGTATATCTTCTTTAGAGAAATCTCTGTTCAGATCTTTTGCCCATTTTCTAATTGGATTGTTGGTTTTTTTGTTGTTGAGCTGTATGAGTTCTTTGTATATTTTGGATATTAACCCTTATCTGATATGTGGTTTGCACTTTGCTGGATTTCCTGGTAGCGTGCTTATTGCTGTGGACTGAATTGTGCCCTCCCCAATTCATAGGCTGAAGCTCTAAAACCCCAGTGTGACTGTATTTGGAGATAGGGTTGTTGGGAGATAGTTAAGGTTAAATAAGGGCATAAGGGTGGGGACCTAGTCCAACAGGACTGTGTCCTCACAAGGAGGGAGAGAGATCTGCTCTCGCCATTTGCTATCACTGAGGAAAGGCCATGTGAGCACACAGTGAGAAGATGACATCTGCAACCCAAGGAGACAGCCCTCACCAGATACCCGCTGGCACCTTAACTCTGGACTTCCCAGCCTCCAGAACTGTGAGAAAATAAATTTCTGTTGTTTAAGCCACTCAGAGTGTAGTATTTTGTTATGGCAGCCTGAGTAGACAAATATTCTTCATATTTTGTATGGTAACTTGTTTGGTAAATAAAGGATATATGGAAATTAATACACTCAAAGCAATCACTCGGTACTTCTACTCTGTTATTTTGTGTAAAAATAAGCTTTGGGTATAGACAGCTAACTGTTGCAATGAAGAATAGGAGTTTCGCTTTTAGTCTTATCGAACCAAACATAAGAAATTCTAAAGAATTCCAGAGGTAAACTCATCCAGTCAGGATGGAGAAATTGACTTTTGCAAAACAGCCAGCATTTACATTTGGGGCTGGAGGAGTGTCTAGGAGAATGAGGATTGATACAGTCTAAAAGTATGAGACACCTGTCCTTTAGATTTTTCTCTAGCAAAGAGGAAAGGGAATATTCAGATTTGAAATTTAGGCATTCTAGATCGAGGACTCAGCACTGTGTCAACGCAGCAGTGGCAAGTAGTCCAAAGTAAAAGGGAAGTAAAATTCATAAAGTAAGTATTCAAAGTAATTTGAGGGGGCCATATTATTGTTTAAAATGAGGTATAGCAAAACATAGACATTTCTTGACAATTTGTTACTTCATAAAGAAATCCCATGTCCTTCCTTTTTAAAATATTGTATTACGTTAACAACTACTAGTGGTTTTTATTTTATTTATTTATTTATTTATTTATTTATTTTTTGAGGAAAATTAGCCCTGAGCTAACTACTGCCAATCCTCCTCTTTTTGCTGAGGAAGACTGGCCCTGAGCTAACACCCATGCCCATTTTCCTCTACTTTATATGTGGGATGCCTACCACAGCATGGCTTGCCAAGCTGTGTCATGTCCGCACCCGGGATCCGAACCAGTGAACCCCAGGCCACCAAGAAGCGGAAGGTGTGAACTTAACCCCTGCGCCACCAGGCCAGCCCTACTAGTGGCTTTTAAATCTGAAAATTTTAGCTATAAATTTTCAGTTTATTGAATTATATCTTTTGTATCACATACACAAGTAAAACTCTATATAAAATTCTTTAAATAATTAAAACTTGATCCTTAAGGCAGGAGAATAATTGTAATAGCATCCCATGATGAACCCAGTACAATTCCTTTTGGGGTAAAATTTAAAAATCATCACTAATTGATATACTGTTATTGTTCAATAGAACTATATAATAATCTGAAGTAGTTAATACAAAGTCCTTCCTCCCAACCTTTTTTTTCTGCTCAGTCGCTAACATTTTAAATAAAAAAGGTTTACTATGGTTTTGTCTCAGAACCTGCCTCCTGAACTAAATTCGTTTTAATTTGAGCTCGATTTTCTTCCAACTCCTTTCCCCTAATGAGACCCTTGGAGTGTTTTTCCTTACAAAATCATCACTAAAATCCACGGGCTATTATTGCATGCTATCCTGTTTTGTCACACTGGCCCAGCCATGCAGTTCGTTTCTAGGCGTTTTCATCACCCCTCCCCCAGTGTCCTGGGTCAAGATCTCTTCAGTGGATACCGTCTTCTTGCCCAGTGAACTGGGCGACAAGCCGGTGATTCAGCGCTTCTCAAATTCTTTGGTGAGAAGCAGAGACAGCTCTGTGACCGTCAGGGCCCAGGTTCAACCATCCCCACAGGTGAGTGACAGCTCCATTCCCTTCTTTGGCCTTCCGCCCACTGGCGTCTGGGCCTCGCCCTCTCCCCCACCGGCCAGCCGGCCCTCGCTTGCGCGAGGGCGGGCTCGGGTCACCTGCCTGCTGCCCTCCTCGCCGCGCTCCCTCAGGTCACTCAGTCCTGAAGCCTGGGCTCCCGGCTCCCTCCCCGCATCCCGGTGTCCCCAGGAGCCCCACTCAAAGGTGGGACGCGCGCCCCAGGCCTCAGGGGAGTGGCTGCCTCAAAACCCTGTTCCGACCCAGGCGACTGTGAGGGGGTAGGAAGAAAAGAATATCCACGGAAAAAGCGGGAATTTCGAACCCGCCGACAGAGGGGCTGGGGCGTACCCGCTGTCGCTCACGTTCTCCACAGTCTCCTTTGTCGCCTCCTCGGTGGGGTGCCTGGTCCGCCCCTGACTGCTGTCCCCTCTCAGGGAAGCAGGTTCCCCCAACAATGCGTCCCTGGGAAGCAGGTTCCCCCAACACTGGGCCCGCTCTTTTCCTGCCCCCGCTTGTGTCGTGCCCTGTGTTCCACCTCCAGTTGTCCTTCCTTTCTTGGCCCTCGCTCGCCTCAGCATCCAGTGCTTCTTAGGTGTTTTCATACGGTTTCTAGAACGTAACTCAACATCCACTGACTACCAGATCAATAATTGTTTTCCCAATCGAAGAATAAATCACGTTGGTTTAAGCTTTGATTAATGAGTCAGCACCACTGAAAAATCCGTATTTACTCGAGTAACTTATAATGTAGTCTTATAAAGTACCAGACACGTGTTGGTGATGGAATGAAAGCATGAATATAATGCAATCTGTGCAGTCCAAAATCCGTTAAGGGATATAGTCTCCTACCTGCAGAGGTCTGTCTTGGTAGCTTAGTGGTTAAGGGCATGGGCTGTGTGGATTCAAGCCTGAACTCTTCTGTTTATCAACTGGGTAGTTGTGGGCAAGTTCTTAATTATACTTGCCTCAGCTTCTTTATCTGTAAAGTAGACATTAATAGTAGTGCTTACTTCATAGGGCTGTTGTGGTGATTAAATTAAATGATGCATTTTAAAAATGCTTAATGTAGTTCCTGGAGTAAAGTAAATATTCAAAAATATTAATTATAATTTTTAAATTTTGTTCAATAACAGTTTGAAAGTGTATCCTCCCAACTTTGCCACAGCTACTTTTTTTTATTTTTTTGCGAGAGATTTATTTTTATTAGTTTGGTTTTTTTATGAAATCCAAAATGTGGCAAGCAGAATAATGTAAACTGTAATAAGATAATTCATAGATAAATATATAATATAAATGTGTATGTTTCTCCATAGACCTAGCACAGTCAGAATAAATAGAAATAAACCAACACATCAAGAAATAAATCAGGAAAATTTAGCTTGATTTTTCTAGTTTGAAATGAGTCACAAGCTTCCCTTCCAGTTTATAGATGTTAACTTTTTTTCAGAGAATCCTAGTGAGTTCAAAATATGTCTGTCAATGAGAAACTATGTGAGCTTCCCATGATTTCATCTTTAAAAAGAGAATGCCTTTTACAGTTGTATTCAGTTTTATTCATCAAATGCCATCCAGTTGAGACACAGAAAAGATTCATTGAATGTTTGCTCAGAAACTACCTAGAAAACTATAAGAGAGAAATAACTTACATTATTGTGCCATACTGACACAGGGAGTGTAAAGAAAGCAATGTTAGAATTTTTAAAAAGTGACTTGATTTGAAAAATAAACACACATGCACCTGCACAATTGAAAACATACTGATTTATGCATAGAAGGATCTCAAGACGAGTGACACATTGTTTTTTTAGGTTGTAAACAACTTCATTTATTAATTCATTCAAAAATATTTAAATACTTGCAAGATACCAGCTACTGAGGGTCTAGACACTAAAGAGAGCAAGACAAATAAGAAACTCTGCTTAGGAGCTTACAGTCTCATAGGACTGCCTTTTTAAGACCATCAGCACTTACCCATCTATTTATTCAAGAAATACTTGTTGAGCACCAACCATGTTCCATGCTCTGTGGGAACACTAGGAATAAAAAAAACAGACATGGTCCCTAACCCCAAAGGGCTTACAGTTTAGAGAGAGACATAGATAATAAACAAGTAAATAACCAATAAATAAAAATTGTAACAAGATCAAAGAAAGAATCACAAATCCATGATATTGATTTAAAAAGTAAATAGGAGCTGCTTTAGATATATGTAGTGGTCAGGGAAAGTCTCTAGGCAGATAAGATGAAAGTGACACCTGAAGGCTACATCAAAAAGTTAGCTGTGGCCAACGATAAACGCCAGCTTTGCCCTTTTTTACTTCCTGCTCCCTCTCTTGGCACACTTCTCCTTGCTCTTATGTGTCTCTCCATCTGATTTCCCTAGTTCAGTATCTGCTTCTGAATCATAGTCTTGGCTTCAGTTGCAACTGCAAATCTCAGTTCCGTGGCTCCCTGGCTCTTAGCATTACTTGCAGTAATTAAGTAAAGGACACCCCGTGCACCAGTTCTATGACCCCGTGGAACTATGTTGGTTGGACTCACTCCCATCTTTCCCCATATGGAGAGAGGAATTTGGACATGATTCCAGGACAATGCTTAAATCATGGAATACTTGGACTGCTTTTCTTAAAACAATTATCCTTAAATATGTAAATATCCCATCTCTCAACAGGCTTCTGTTAAAAGTAGGATCATATTGCTAACTGGGCAGAGTCTGTACTTTTGGTTGAGAACAGGAAGTGCAAGTATTCTATTTAACTTGTTGAGAACAAATCAATATATTTTAGACAGTGAGTGTATGGTAAGGGTGACATATTTTTGTGAAAATTAAGGTGACTAACCAACTCTTAGTGGTCTGGCATTCCTTAGTTATTTGGAGGTGGCTATGCAGGTACTCTTGGGAGAAGCTAGACTTTTTCTAAAAGTACAGTTTTAAGTCTGTACAAGTACAGAAACAAATGATCCCTGGTAGCTTCAACGTCATAATAGAGCATGAGTTTGATGATTTGGGTCTAAAATATTCCACTGCTCCCAGAGAACATCAACTTTTTCATAACATACCTTCTTTATTGATAACTTGGTTGGGGTCGTAGAGGGAGTAAATAGGCTTTTAGACATTCCTAGCTTCAAATCCTGGCTCTGCCCCTACCAGCTGTGTGATCCTAGACAAGTCAGTTTCTCTCTCTGCCTCTTAGTTTCATCATTATCAAAGGAGAACAAGCTTCTGAGGATTATGGTAGGGATGAAATGAGATATTATATGTGTCTATCCTGGGGTTGGCTCAGAGTAGGCCAGAAATAAGTATTTGTTGAATGAATAAAAGAATGAACCAATGAACAATGTTAGTTCCTATATCAGAAAGCTATTGTGGTATAATAAACTACTCTAAAACTTAGTGGTTTGAAACAACCATTTATTTAGCTAATGCTATTGCAGGTCAGAAATTTAGACTAGGCTCAGGTGAGTAATTTTTCTAGTCTTACCTGGGTTTCCTAATGTATCTGTGGTCAGCTGTGGGTCAAGTGGCTTAAGTGGCTTTGCTGCTCTTGGCTGGGCTCACATCTTGGGAGCCTTGGTAAGGATGACTCATCACTCTGCCACTTAGTCTTTCATCCTCTAGCAGGTTCACTCAGGCTTGTTCTAAAGGATTTCTGGGTGTTTTTCTTCCTCTTGTTACACTTCCTGATTGATTGGTACTCAAACACTGCTCCAGGTGGCTGCCTCTTAGCTTGGCCATGCTGTGGTGGTCCAGGCAGATCCTGCTCCAACCTTTGGCTGGATGCGTTGGAAAGTTCATTCCTGTCACCCTCCCCACTTTCTCCTTAATACTCCTTCTCCCTGATCCATTTTCATGTTCTTACTTTTTATTCGTCACTAGTCCCTCCTCATGGCCTCTAGCTCTCCCATCAGAAAAGCTTGTGGCGCCACCACTGAAAAGGGAATGGGTTCTTGCCCTCCTGAGTTTCGGGACACTTTTAACTTTTTGAATCTCATGGCCAGGTTAAGAGAGAGGCTTTCTGCTTTGTGGAGATTGAAGGACTGTAATTTCTAGTAATATCTATTATTATGAATTCCAATATAAATTTCATATGGTGCCTTAACTTAGTTCATTAATCTATCTTGCCTCTGAACTATATTTGAAGACTGGGAATTGAGGTCTTTCCAGTTTCCTGTATCTTGAATGTGGGAACATCTCAGATAAAACTGTTTTTGGCTTTGTCAGACTCAGCTATCTCCTGTGAGCCTGTGTTAAATATTCGCTAATGGAGTTTACCTCT
Source organism: Equus przewalskii (assembly GCF_037783145.1). Lineage (NCBI taxonomy): Eukaryota > Metazoa > Chordata > Mammalia > Perissodactyla > Equidae > Equus > Equus przewalskii. Next base: position 23,650,777 of record NC_091850.1, read on the forward strand.
TTAATAAAAGCTTATTTTACTCCATGGGAGAATATCTTCATGACATAGATTCTCAAACTGTGCCTGGAGTTCTGGAGCCTGTGTTCCGTCAGAAGGTCAGTCCAGGTTTTTCTCTTCCTCCATCTCACCCAATAGTTTTTTCCACTCCCCTCCCCCACCCTTCCCCAGGTACAAGAAAGTAATAATATTTATTTAATCTTTTTTCTCCATAGTTAGAAAGTATAAGCAGAAGTCCCAGGGCTTTCCTGACTCAACTGGAACTCTTGTGGGGGGTGAGGGTGGGTAGAGGAGCCCTCACTAACCTTCCTCTGTTTCTTCCCTTAACTGTCATCTTTTACATTTACAGTAAAAGGTCATGGCTTTCCTCTTGTCTGGTTCTTGTTTTTGTTTTTGAACTTTCTGACTGGTTTCATCTATTTTTTATTCATCTTGCTATGTTATCGAGAGGTGAGATTCTGTGATCTGTTTATTGTCTCCCATTTTTACCAAGAAGCATCAAGAACAATTTGATTGTAAAGCAATTGTGAGTATAATTTGAAGAGATTTAAGGAGATAAATAGTACTTTAATATCATTTATAACTCCTATGAAATAATTTATCCATCGGCTTCATATGACACTGATTCTCAATTTGCTTAGTGTCACTGTCTCCTCAGCTACGTGCCAGCCATTAAGAAGACTTCATGTCCACTTCTTGACATTGCCGCAGAAAAGCAATTTCCAGTTCCATTTAAGCTGGTACGATAATCCCTACAGAGTTTATGTTACGATTTTAAAGAGAAAATCTGGGTCAAACAGAAAGAAGTGATAACCTGGCCCCTTGACACCTTCAGCAGCTTCTCTGGAGCCCACTGGGTAATTTCACGTTGCAACTGAGTCGCCATCAGGAGCCACATTATTTATTTGCTAAACTGTATTTAACCCTCTCGAAGCCTTCTTCTGGAACAAGCAAGACAACAATGAGAAATAAAATACCGCTGAGAGCCAACAAGACTAAGTTCAGCTTCGGGAATCTGAAGTACCACTGAAACCTAAGTTCCAATGGCCTCACAGACTCAGCTGAAGGGTTAAGCACCTCTAAGCTGTTGGACTGAAGGCACCAACCTCTCTACCTGAATCCTTAGGCCAAAACACTCAAAACCAGCTCCTAACACTGAAGCTGATTCCACCATGGCTGTTGGAAAATAACATTGCCCCCCCAAAAAAGAAGAAGAAGAATGTGAAAACAGGCACAAGGGAAACAAAAGGAGATAATTAAATTCCACCTGGATCCTTTTGCTCACTGAAGGAGTCACAGAAAATCAGCTGCCCTGGGGTAGCAAGTGGTAAAAGAAAATGAACACTGGCAAAATACCTTATAACCAGTTTTAGGGAGAGATGGGATTGAAAGATTTTATGACTGGACCTGGATTGTAGAAAGAAGTTGTTGAAGAAAATCCAGCATTAAACCTTTTCTTAGGGAAGGTCAAATGTGCCTGGAAGTGCCAGGCTCAAAACTCTCTGACTAGAACTGGCTACATAATTTGTGGGGCCCTGTGCAAAATGAAAATGTGGAGATCCTGTGCAAAAATTGCTAAGAATTTCAAGACAGAACAGCAGAGCATTAAACCAAGTATGGGCCCTTCCATAAGTGGGGTGCTGTGCTGATACACAGGGCACACACCTAGGAAGCTGACTGTGTCTCTGACTCCTGCATTCTCACCTCACAGCTTTTTATCTTTTCCCAGCTCCCGTGTCGTTTATTTGTGTGACTTGGAAGTTTAGGGCCTGTAGTCTGGTGTGGTGGGAATGCTTGAGATCCAGAGGTGGAGGGAGGTACCACACCTCCTGTTGACTGCCTCAAAGCATTGCATACTTCCTGGGAGGAATGTAGGCATCTCTCAGGTTCCCTCTTGTGCTTTGTCACTGACAGTCACTGTTTTATGGACCAGTGCAAACGATTCTTTAAAATGAGCTAAAAAACATCATGTTGGTGGGCTATTCAAAAGGATAGAGGTGAATTTGGTTATTCCAAAAATTTCTTTGTCATGTTCAGGGGAGGAGGTTTGGCTTTTTCTATTGGTCAGATTTGATGAAGTTAAGGAGAGTCCAGGATACAAGGCAGCATTAAGATCACTAAGTCAATTCATTAAAAATAAAATCCACATGGGCCATCAAAATCTTCTGAAGTTTTACTGTGTATTTTTGTTTGCTTTGAGCCCCAGATGCAGAGTTGACCCACTCATAATCAGTGTGCAACACAGCATCATCAGTGATGTTTGCTAGGCCTTTTTCCTCTTGATTTTATATTACTTATTTTTCCCCTTCATCTTCCTACTTCCATTTCTCTTCTTCTACCAAAGGTAGAAGCTATTACTGTAAAGTGCTTAACATAAGTTCTTGGCCAGGTATGTATCATTTAAAGATACATGATGTTAATTTATATTTAGATGTACTTTATGTTTACATAAAGAGTATTATGTGCTAGATCTTGTTCTATTTTTTATTTTGTTTTTTCCCACTCAACATTCTACCTCAAAGATCTATGCTTGGGGTAGTGGTTAAAAGCATGACCTCTGGAAGCTAGAATGCCTACATTTAAACCCTGGCTCTGCCACTTTTTAGCTATGTGATCCTGAGCAAATGACTTCACCTCTCCACACCTCAGTTTCCACCTTTAGCGATACTGTAATGGAGACAACATAGGGTTGAATAAAAATGATGCAGGTAAACAAAGGGCCTGGCAAACAGTAAGTGTTCAATAAATGTTAGCTAGTATGATTATCATTACCTAGGAGTTCATTAAATGTTTGCTATTATTTGTATCATTGTTATCATCTAGTTCATTGTTTCTGACCACTGAATAGGACTGTTATATGCATCCATCCCATTCTGTTTATGCGGTCCCTTGATGAACCTTATAAACCTATTCATGAGTTTCTCTGAAGCACACACAAACAAGAAATACTGGCAAGTCACAGGGTATGTGCTTGCTCAGTTTCACCGAATACTGCTAAATTGCTCTCTAGAATGGCTATATCAATTTATATTCCCACCTAATTGAGGTGGGGTATGAAGGCCTGGACATCTTAGGGCAGTTCAGGACAATTCTGAAGGACCATTCCAGATCAATAATGCCCTGTGGAATCAGCAAAGTCTTTCTGGGGTCTGCATCATAGAGGGGACTGGAATTGGCCACCCCAAGGTATATCTCTTTGGCGCGAGGATTATTTTGGGTTGGTTACTTTTAAAAACTGCAGACATGAGGGGAACTCTGAAAAGTAGAAGTTACCCTTTGTTAAGAGACATTTACATTTGTAAAGGAAATCTCCATCTGTAAAGTTGTCTCCCTCTCTGTACCAGGAAGAAGAGACAAATCTGCATAATAACCTTACTCTTGTTTATTGTCCTTTTCTGGTAACCTCCCCTAGCCGACTCTCCCACCCCCAACATCCTCCTTTGCCTTTAGCTGAGGATGGTATTTAAGGTGAGAGCTTCTGCCATTTTGGCGAGTTACTCAGTTTTTCTGGGTCTCTCCCATGTATATATGTTATAAAGCTTCATTTGATTTTCTCCTGTTATTCTATCTCATGTCAATTGAATTTGTTGTCTGGCCAGAAGGACCCAGAGTGGGTAGAGGAAATGTCTTCCTCCCCTACAATCACATCTTGACTTCTTGTTTTGCCCACTCTTGTTTCCTTCTCCTCCTGCCACAGATGTTGATCTCAAGGGCACTGCCTAGTAAATATTCTGCATGCTGACCTTTGCTCAGCGTCTGCTTCCTGGAGAACCCAACCTGAGACTCCATGCTACTTTTCAACTGAATTTTAAAGCAAAAATAATTTTATAAAATTAAATCATGTTAACTTATTTGAATGTTCAATCTCAATAAATGGAGACAAGATCCCAATAATAAGGCCACCTAATTTTGTTGCACTATTGAATGGTTGTTTTTAAGAAAATATATTCTGCTCTTCATTTTGTTCTGATTTCTCTATTTTTGAAAAATTAGTTACTTCTTCCCTGCGGCTCTATTAAAGGAAGTAAAATATTGAAGGGTAACAGAATATGCCACTCCACAATATGCCTCTTTGGCATAAGGATTATTTTGAGAAACTGCAGACATAGGAGAAGCTCTGAGAACAGAGTAGAAGTTACCCTTTTGTGAGGATAATTTACTTTATAAAGGGAACTTGTACCATGAAGAGAGCTATTACCGATTGGGCGATAACTTCTCATGAGATTTATCTGTAAGGCAGGTCAACCTTTGTTTGCCAAATATTTCTTCATTTCCCCTTTTCACCTTTCCTTAATTGTCTTCCCTTTCCTTTGAAGCCTCAGGCCCCTTTCCTTAGCTCAGCATGGTATACAAGCCTCGATTGGCCACCTTTTGAGTCCCATATGTTTGTGGGCTGTATGTATGAATGTAATTAAAATTTTTTTTCTCTTATTAATCTGTCTTACGTCAATTTAATTCTCAGACTAGCCACAGAATTTAGAAGAGTAGAAGGGAAAATTTTCCTCCTCTACAATATAAACAGGCTTTTCTTACTCTGGCAAAGGTACCTTTTCAATTAAAACTGAAATTCACCATTTGTCATGAGTCATCTACAAGTCAATAAATATTTCTGATACTGATCTAAAAGGAAATAGCCCATTATTTTACACTCAGTAGGAATGCTTGTCAGAGAATAGTAGCATAATGAAACTGAAGACTACTAAATAAGTCATCTTTCAGTTGAGCCCATTTGAGAACCACTCAGAAATACATCTCATTGGGATATAAGTCTTTTGCCCTTGTGTGTGCGATCTTAGGCAATCAGTTAACTTCTGAGGTTACTTCGGTGTTGTTAAAAGATACACTGAGGCATATTACAAATTTTAAGTTTATTTTAGCAAAAAACAACTCCATCCAGCAGTGCCAAACCGGAAGTGGTTAGGAGGGCTCTACCAATAGGAACTGGGGAGAGACTTTTATAGAGAGAAGGCAGAAGGAAAGTAAGGTAATTATTGATTGGCTGAAGCTTAAACCTAGTTGGCTGTTTGTGACTGGTTGTCCTTAGGTTTTGATTTCACAACCTTGAGGCATTTACAGGCTTAGATTTTGGTTTGCTTACCAGGCCGCCACGGCATTAGAGCCACCTCAGTCTAAAGGCCTCCTTGTTTAATTTAATAGTTGTAATAGGTCTTGTCTTTTGCCAGCATTATGAGAACTGTGAGACTCATCAATAACTATATTTCAAGGCCTTTAGAGGTAAACACTATGTGAGGCAACCTTCCAGGAAATCTCAATCTGAGCCTGTTTTGGCTACTAGAAATGTTTCTATAACTTTGCCCACGCTTCCCAGTGCTCTGTCCGCTATATTACTATAAAATGTAATTACTCCAAAAATTGAGATAACACGAGACCACAGAGGAGGAAGCCACTAATTCTGCCTACAGATGCTGGGGAGGTAATTCTTGTAGGTTTTAGCCTATTCTAGAAAGGTGGGTAAGAGTTTTTCAGGCTGAATAAGTAAAAAGATAATGTCAACAGGTGATTTTGGCTTCCTCTCTTTGAAGGGAATTCTTGCTGACTCTCCTCTCCCCCTCGAGAATCAGAAATCTTTAAGCAGACCAGCGCCCTCTGGAGGTGATCTAGTGTGAGAGCTCTGCCTGATCGGGATGATCTATAAGGATTAAGGCTACCCAACCTAATCAGAACTTCTCTCTCGTGTCAGGAAGTAAAAAGCGGAAATATAGAAAAAGAGAGTCAGAGCTACAGGAATAGGGCAGGATGATTAGAGGGCAAGGATTACCAGATGAATGTCTCTGAGGAACAAGAGTTAATAAGAATTACCATCGGGTCAGTGTTGGAGCCTGGCTATGAATCAAAGAATGTGACTTCCCTTGCTTCTGATAAAGTTAATTTGTATATTGGGACCCACAAACTGGAGGCCGCCCCAGTGACCTGGCCCAGGTCACCAATCTAAACCTAAGTCAGCCTGCACTTATGGGAAACACCTGTCAAGGAAGCCTAACATATATCAATCATGATCCTCCAACTCAGCTTTAGCTAGCTCTCTTTACCCTATGAAATAGGACCGGCTGGCCTTAAAAGGAAATCCCCGATCTCCTAGCCAGTCCTGTGCTGTTTCCACGCTGCCCCTTCTGACGGCTCTGCAAAATCACTCTTGCCCAAAATCCCTCCAGAAGAGTGTTCTACTACTTGTGAGGCACTTTACTTCCCCAATCCATGGCTTGTTTTTCCCTGAATAAAGAACATCAAACTTGTTACTAAATTGTTTTAGTTTTGTCATTTGATACTTCCTTACTTTTTAATGTGTGTATTGAGATCTATCACATAGTTTGGTAGGTTAAAAACAGCCAAATATTCACTGGAGCTCCTGCCTTCAAGAGGTGGGTCTATTTCCTCATCCCTTTAATTTAGATTGGCCTTGTTAAATTGTAGAAGAAGGAGGTTGTGAGATTTTCCAGCCTAGGCCTCAAGAGCATTTCCTTTCAATTTATCTTTTATCATTCCCACCATGTAGATGAATCAGTGAGCCTAGGTGAGACAGGCAGAAAAACCCCCCAGCTGGGCCCAGCCCAAATGGCCAACTACCAACTTGTGAGCTAATAAATGATTATTGTTTTAAGCCACTAAGTTTTGGAGTAGTATTTTGTGCAGCAAAGGCTGAGTATATTGCTATTATTTGAAACAGGAAAGAGCATAATATATCTGCCATGGAAAGGAGTTCATTTTTTTTTTTCATTTATTGCTGTTTTTCAGAATATTCCTCTTTCAAATTAGACAAAAGGTAGCTGTCTTAATGTGATACAAACAGGTGGATAATTTAAGAGACTGAGGCATGAGATAATTAGAAACTGAACTGGTAGTAGAAGTGAGGATGTTCACAGGAGAATAATTTAACAGGTATTTCAGAAACTTCCAAGTCTCATTCCTGAGCAGGGCTATTAACGACATTTTCATTTTACAAATATTCCCTCTATTGTGCAGAATTACAGATTTGTGTGCCAATGATTGTCCTGAGCAATCCCAATAATTGAAGCTGCTGGAAAAATCCTGAATTCTGCAGTAAGTTGGGTTTTATCCTTCAAAGTATTGCTCATACAATTGAAAACAACAATTTAAATAACTTTGTGAATATAAAATTTCAAAGAAAGTTAAAACAAAATAATAGGAACAACAAAAATGAAAACCTCAATTGAGAGAAAAACCACAAACTAAAACTCTCAAGTTCATTTTCCCACATTTTAACATTTTGAGAGAAAAAGGTATATGATAGGAACATATTTCAATAAAAATTGAACAAATATGTTGTATATTATTTTATGACCCTAAAATAATAAGCATTGATTATAGACAATGCAGGAAATTACATCAAAGTAAAAGTAAGAAAGTTTAAACACTCAAATTGCTACCTGCCAGAGATAACCATTATTAACATTTTGATATATATATACCATAAATCTTCCATATAACAGACACACACATACCACACAAGTACATGTGTACATGTATATGTGTATATAATACCAAGTTTGGATGATATTGATTATATTACTTTATACCCTCCCTTTTGCTCTTATTATGAGCATTTCCTCCTATCCCTTAAGAATATAAATTTTAATGGTTGCATGGTATTCTATTTTAGGGGTGGATCAAAATATATCTAAATAATCTTGGGTAATAACGTTCTACTTTTCCAGAATACATGTGATAGACCTCCAGGTACATATATCTCTGATTAGTCCTATAATTAAATTCCTAAATGTGCAATTACTGGGTAAAGTTTACGAATGCTGTCAAGTCTCAAGATATATATTGCCAAATATCCCTCTAGAAAAGTTGCACCAATTTTGATCTTACACCATTAGCGACTAGATATTGTCATAAATGATGATAATTTATAAGACTTCCAAGACATTTATGATCAGTTAGACCAACCACATATATATATTCATAGAGTAGCACAATTTTAGTTGAAATCCAGAGTAATGATCCTGATGCTGTATGAGACATCAGAGAAGTGAAGTAAGGTATTTAGTAATGTTCAACAGAAAGTATAATCAAGCATTCCTTTCCTTGGGCATTGTAGTTCATCAAAGGTTTTTACCCTTGTGTCGCCTTTTGCTGTTACAGTAAAACTGAAACCATCTAGAAACTGGTGTTCCAGTAACTACAAGCATCTTCAATCACCCTGAATATAGACAGAAAGGTGACAAGTAAAACAAAATGTCTCTGATGGTGAAAAAGAAGCTTAGAGCAGAGAACAATCACGGAAACAGCCAAGAAGAGCCAGAGCTAGCTTTCTTGACAGTCACATCCTGTACAGTCTGAAAGGTTATTTCCCGATCAGAAGGAACACTGGTGGTCTGGCTTTGTCTCTAAAATCCAGATTTTCAGCATGAGCTCCAAGCCTGCTATAGAATCAGCAGGAGACAGAAGAGAAAATGAGGAATAAATGTGAAGTAGACTGAAGAAAAGTGGAAAACTAAGTGATGCTGGCTTCAGGAATATAGCAGAATAAAGAAGCAGACATACAAATGTCACAGCAATGGTGGTAGCAAGCAGCTAAAATACTGAGGGAGAAGGAGGGAAGAGAGCTAATGTTAAATGAGCTTGCTCTTTATGAGAGAGGGGAAAGTGGTGGGAATTTTCTAAGGACAGTTGAAGTGAACTGAAAGTAGTGTGGATTTTCCAAGGACAGTTGCTCTTGATTTCTCAGAAACTGGGTTGCAACTCAAATGACATTATAGGTTGATCTACATGTCCAACTACATCATAAAGACAGAGAAACCACTCAAGTTTTCTCCAAGATGGAGTTTCTGGGGCATAACCCATCCAATGTTGAAAGCATTTCCAATTAATTAAAATGCACTGGAGGGGTGAGTCTCCATAGATGCTTGGGGCATTCCCCATGGTGGTAAAGCACCGTCAGTCTGACAGCGGGTCAGAGAAGGTGCAGAGCCTGACTGCAGGTGTCAACATAGTTATAAGATTTAGTCAGGTCCCATTCATCCCAGGCACTTAGTCCCTGAGCCAGCACAAGGCAAGAAGCAAAGGCCCAGAGCTGGCTGGGGTTGGGGCTCCCAATGCCAGGGTTGAGAGATAAGTCCCTGGCAGAAAGCTTTTCAAGTTTTAACTTTATAAAAGCTCTAGGTTCTGCTCAGGTCCAGCCTGAACTGAACCCAGACTTAGTGACAACACAGGAGGTGATGAACAAGACAGACAAAGAAGGGAAAGAAGTGATCAGGCCTTGCCCCCCAGCCTTTCCCAAGAGTTATCAAGATAAAGGTCATACAAACGACAGTTCCCAAGCAAGGCAGGTTATAGAATAAATAATAGGTCTTCTGCCCCTACGACTGACTTAGTAGGTACCTAAACTACTCAACAAGCTCTTGACAGGAGACAAAACAGGGTTCCAGATTGTCAATCAAAGGGTTGACCAAGGGGCAAACCTGTAATCACTCCAGGTGCCCCAAAACCAGAGGAGAGCTCCTGGAGGTGGAATGAGGACTCTCCAAAAGCAGGCAGAGAAGAGTTCCCAGGGGTGGGGGTGGGGTATGGAGCTTTCATTAGCATCTCTAAGACCGTAAGTGCAAGCTGAGATTCCAAATTTGATTAAGTTCTTAAGACTAGTCATTGCAAGAGCTCTCTGATCGTGGCCAGGTGGTGTTACAGAAAAATACCATCTTTTTCTTTTTCACGGACTTGTAACTGAAAGTTGTCCAATTTTGAAGAAGGCAGCCTAGGGGGCTGCAGCTGGGAATGGAATTAACATTACCCATTGTTTCAAAACTTAGACATAGCTGGTCAAAGTGTACTTATGCTGCAGCTAGAACCAGATCTCAAAACCAAACCAAACCAAGCCAAGCCAAGAGCACTTTTACGAGTGGATCCCCTAATTCTTCCTTATTATCAAGCATTCCTGAAACCAAGACCCTCACAATGAAGGCCAGACCAAGGCTTCCTTTTTCAGAAGTCAGGGAGGGTGTCCCCTGCCAGACCAAGGCTTCCTTTTGGAAGTCAGACATAAAGGAAGAAGAAATAAGAATCTGGTCACTTGTACCGAAGTTATTCACCAAAAAGACATCTTCCAAACCAAGAAACCATCTCTCTACTGCAAAGTGAAAATATGTGCCAAGGAGTTGACAGCACCAAGCCAGGAAAGAATCCCAGAACAGCCCCGGGAGAAATGCTCCCAGCAGCTGCTGGACTCATCCACAGGTTCTCCACACTGGCAAGGGGCTGATGAATCTCAGGCAAAAAGGTCCATCTGGACTTAGCTCCTGGCTGGCTCGCCATTTTGTTACCGAACCAGGTTCTTTTATACCTGCTGCCCAGAAAGCCAAACACTGAGACAACAAGATCGCAGCAGAGTTTACTCACAAGGCAGCCATGCGAGGAAGCTACAGCATGAGCCATAAATTTGCTTCCCCAAAAATAGGGACTCAGGGGTATTTATGGGATGGGGGCAAGGTGGTCTGAAATGTGGAGAGAGGTGACTGGAGGTGAGGAGAGGTGAGGTAATTGATGATTTGAGCAAGTGTAGTTAGACTTCATAGGACCCATGTTCACAAAATGGCGGTGTTAGCATGATCCGAGGGTGGCGTTTTTAGCCTGTTGACATCAAAATGTCACCTATGGGACATCCCCCTGGGCCAACTTGATGACTTGGTAGTCTCAACCAGCCTGAAGTGGACAAGGAGTTCTAATTCCTGAAAAACAGCTCATGCACCCATTACCGTGGTGACCCAGACTCTAGGAAGACACTATCTATAGGAACCTAATGGGAGTCAGATAGCATATTGGCTAAACAGCACAGTTAACGACGGGTGGGTTAAACAGCTAAAAGCTATAAACAGTAATTGCAAAAAGGAAAAAAAACCCCACTCTAGTTCCTAGCTACTTAATCATCAATGGCTAACTCTCTGCCAGTTTCAAAATGATCACCACAGTCAAGCTAATTAAAGTATCTTACCTGTACATAGTTACCATTTTGTGTGTGTGGAGGGGTATAGGAGATATTGTATTTAAAATCTATTCTCTTTGCAAATTACAAGGATACAATACAGTATTGTTAGTATTGTTTTATATAGGGGCTGTACTAATTTACATTGCCACCAATGTACAAGAGTTCTCTTTTCTCAACATTGTCACCAACACTTGTTATCTTTTGTCTTTTGAATAATACCAATGCTAACGGGTGTGAGGTGATATCTCCTTGTAGGTTTTGATTTGCATTTCCCTAGTGATTAGAGATGTTGAGCACCTTTTCAAATACCTCTTAGCTCTTTGAACTTCTTCTTTTCAGAAGTATCTATTTAGTTCCTTTGTCCATTTTTAACTGGGTTAGTTGCATATTTAGTATTGAGTTGTCTGACTTCCTTGTATGTTATGGATTTTAACTCCTTATTGGGTATATGATTTGCAAGGATTTATTCCCATTCCCACAGGTTGCTTTTCACTTTGTTGGTTTTTTCCTTTGCTAGGCAGAAGCTTTTTAGTTTGATATAATCCCACTTACTTATTTTTGCCTTTGTTGTCTGTACTTTTGGTGTCATGTCCAAAAAATTATTGCCAAGATCAATGTCAAGAATGTATTTTCCCTATGTTTTCTTCTAGGAGTTTTATGTTTTAAAATTAGAGTTGTTATTAAAACCCAGAATGCATATTTGAAATCAGCAGTAAAATAGACAAACATCTGATGAGTTCAATGTAGAAAAAAGAGAAAGAAAAAACAAAAATACTGATAGAATGAGAAGCATACATAACCACAGCTAATTAAATTTGATAAAATTTATGACTAATTTGGAAATTTTTAGATGAAATACAGTACTTCTAGAAAAGCATAAGCAATAGACGTTGGCTGAAGAGTTCAACAATGAAACTGAAAAATTTGTTAGCAAACTGTCTCTATAAATGCACTAGATCAACGTATGTCAAAGCTTTAAAGACGTCCTTTGTTATTTAAATTATTCCAGAAAATAAAGTCAAATTTCCCAATTTATTTTATCTATTAGCATTGTTTTAGTAACAGCATTACTAAGATACAAAATATTCTGCTTAGATAGGAAGACAATGAAAACACATAAATTTAATTTATTCCTCCAGTTTAAATCAGAACAGAGACCAAGCATTTCACACAATGTTAAAATGCCTATATTCAGACTTAACACTTTTCAGTATACAAAATTTTGAATAATTCAATTAATATAGGTTGGTGGCTCTCTTTGAAATTAATAATTCATTTAGAAATTACATATTTTTCTGTCCATATTCACATTTGATTATGGTTATTAATGGGATAGTCATAATTTTTCTAGTTCCAGTCTCAACCAGTTTGTATAGTTTAAATGAGGAAAGAATACAGAAATTTTAGTAAGGAGATGGGAGTTCTAGTACCATATATTCTAACTAGTGGTATGGCTCTAGGCAAGTTAATTAGATTCTCTGTCTCAACCCTGGTAAGAATATAATATCTCTTCTATCTACCTCATAAGTAAGTAGGAAATAAAATTCACGTGAAAACACTTAAAATTAGCACACAAATGCAAGTTAATGTCCATGTGTCAGGTGTTATTATATTGTTTGCCTTAATATTTGTTGTCATTTAAAAAATTTAAGCTTTTAGACTACAAAATACTGCATACTTCTAGGGCTACAAAATTCAGTAGTCATATAAGGTGAATCAAAATATTAAAGCTAGTAACTACATGAAATTTAGTAATCTGTTATCATTTAATTACGATAAGAATTTATAGTTATAAAACTACAGGTCAAGTATCAGGAAAATATTCCTCTTTACTGTAGTCCAAGAGTTCTTGCCTCCAGCAGTGAAGTGAGTTATCTGGCATCAGTCACTGCTTTGGGTCCTTGAGAGATTCAAACTGTTTAGACTGTCAAATAGATTGGGCAGCCTGTCCAAGACATGTCAGTCATTCCATGGGCCGGATTAAGCTCGTCATTCTCCTTATCCGTGATTACGTCTAACTTCTCAAATATGCATTCTTCAAAGATGAAATGGCAGGTAGAACTCTCCAGTTCCCTCACATGGACTCAAACCATCCCAAATACTTAGATTATTTTCTATACAACAGTTAGCCAAGAATCACCAACTTTCCCTTTGATTTTATTTGTTGCTATGTTGATTTTGCAAGAGTTATGGTTCCTTCGGAAACTTTCTTCTCACCACACTAAGTAGTGATGTGGAACTCTTGGTAGGTGAAAACTTACTGTGGTAAATTAAACTACAGAAATTAAGGTTATTCTTTTTTTATTTTTATTTGTTTTGGTGAGAAAGATTGGTCCTGAGCTAACATCTGTTGCCACTCGTCCTCTTTTGCTTGAGGAGGATTATCCCTGAGCTAACATCTGTGCCAATCTTCCTCTGTTTTGTATGTGGAACGCCACCACATCATGACTTGATGAGTGGTGCAGAGGTCTGCACCTGAGATCCAAACCCACTAACCCTGGGCTGCCGAAGCAGAGCACACGAACTTAACCGCTATGCCACCAGGCCAGCCCTGAAATTAAGATTACTCTTAAATAAAGAATTTAACTTCTGGAAAGTTAATGAGGAAAAAAATTTTTATCGTATGTTTCAGTCAGCTAAAATTGAACAGATGTAAACAACAAAAACACACTTTCATCAATGCCCTCTGGCTGCACCACCAGAGAAAACTGGCTGAATTTTGTTTTCTAGACTGGTGGTCCAGTACCAGTAGCCCAAACTTGGCAAGTGGCTAACTTCCATTTCCACATATTGACCCTGGTAATCATTTGTTCTTCCAACATAAATTCGTTCTGTAAATCTCAAAAGAGTCAATTTAGAATGAAATAAACTTAAAATAAGCTAGGCATAGATGTCTGTTTATTACCAAAAGGCAATGAGGGAAATAAAAAAAAGAGAAAATTTAGAACGAAAGAGAAAAACTTCTTCACTGAGGGAAGATGATTTTAGTAGAGAGTTTTTTTTAATTTCTTGTTTGTTTTTTTTTAGTTATTCTAGCATTTTTTAAAAAATTTGAGTTCATAATAGTTTACATCGTTGTGAAATTTCAGTTGTATGTTATTTCTTGTCTGTCACCACATAGGCGCTCCCCTTCACCCCCTGTGCCCACTCCCCAACCGCCTTCCTCGGTAACCACTGAATGTTTTCTTTGTCCATGTGCTTGTTCATATTCCACATATGAGTGAAATCATCTGGTGTGTATCTTTCTCAGTCTGGCTTATTACACTTAGCATAATTCCCTCCAGGTCTTTCTATGTTGTTGCAAATGGGATGAATTTGTCTTTTTTCTGGTTGAGTAGTATTCCACTGTATATATAGATACCACATCTTCTTTATCCAATCATCAGTCAGTGGGCACTTGGGTAGTTTCCATGTCTTGGCTATTGTGAATAGTGCTGCGATGAACATAGGGGTATATATGTTACTTTGGATTATTGATTTCAAGTTGTTTGGGTAGAAACCCAGTGGTGGAATAGCTGGGTCACATGGTAGTTCTATTTTTAGTTTTTTGAGGAATCTCCATACTGTTTTCCATAGTGGCTGCACCAGTTTGCATTCCCACCAGCAGTGTATGAGGGTTCCCTTCTCTCCACACCCTCTGCAACATTTAGTATTTTTAGTCTTAGTGATTATTGCCATTTTAACAGGTGTAAGGTGGTGTCTTAGTGTAGTTTTGATTTGCATTTCCCTGATGATTAGTGATGTTGACCATCTTTTCATGAGTTTATTAGCCATCTGTATATCTTCTTTGGAAAAATGTCTATTCATATACTCTGCCCATTTTTTGATTGAGCTGTTTGTTTTTTTTGTTGTTCAGTTGTGTGAGTTCCTCATATATTATGGAGATTAATCCCTTATCAGAATATGATTTGCAAAAATTTTCTCCCAATTGGTGGGTTGTCTTTTGGTTTTGATCCTAGTTTCTTTTGCCTTGCAGAAACTCACTAGTCTGAAGAACTCCCACTTGTTTATTTTTTCTTTTGTTTCCCTTGTCTGAGAAGACATGGTGTTTGGAAAGATCCTTCTAAGTTGGATGTCAAAGAATGTACTACCTATATCTTCCAGGAGTTTTATGATTTCAGTACTTATCTTCAAGTCTTTGATCCATTTTGAGTTTATTTTTGTGTATGGTATGAGATAATGGTCTACTTTCATTCTTGTGCATGTGGCTGTCCAGTATTCTCAACACCATTTATTGAAGAGACTGTCTTTTCTCCATTGTATGTTCTTTTCACCTTTGTCGAAGATTAGCTGTCCGTAGACGTGCAGTTTTATTTCTGGGCTTTCAGTTCTGTTCCATTGATCTGTGTGCCTGTTTTTGTACCAGCACCATGCTGTTTTGATCACTATAGCTTTGTAGTACATTTTGAAGTCAGGGATTGTGATGCCTCCAGCTTTGTTCTTTTTTCTAAGTATTGCTTTAGCAATTCAGGGTCTTTGCTTGCCCCATATGAATTTTAGGATTCTTTGCTCTATTTCCGTGAAGAACGTCATTGGGATTCTGATAGGGATTGCATTGAATCTGTAGATTGCTTTGTCTAGTATGCACATTTTAACCATATTTATTCTTCCAGTCCATGTGCATGGACTCTCTTTCCATCTCTTTATATCATTATCTATTTCTTTCATAATGTCTTATAGTTTTCATTGTATAAGTCCTTTGTCTCCTTAGTTAAATTTACTCCTAGGTTCTTTACTCTTTTTTTTCCCAATTCTAAATGGAATTGTATTCTTGAGTTCTCTTTCTGTAAGTTCATTATTAAAGTACAGAAATGCAACTGATTTTTATAAGTTGATTTTGCACCCTGCAACTTTACTGTAGTTGTTAATTATTTCTAATAGTTTTCTGATGGATTCTTTAGGGTTTTCTATATATAAGATCATGTTGTCTGCAAATAGTGAGAGTTTCACTTCTTCACTCCCCATTTGGATTCCTTTCTCTTCCTAATTGCTCTAGCCAAAACCTCCAGTACTATGTTGAATAAGAGTGATGATAGTGGGCATCTTGTCTTATTCCTGTTCTCAGAGGGATAGCATTCACTTTTCCCCCACTGAGTATGACGTTGGCTGTGGGTTTGTCATATATGGCCTTTATGTTCAGGTAATTTCCTTTTATCCCCATTTTGTTCAGAGTTTTTATCATAAATGGCTGTTGGATCTTGTCAAATGCTTTCTCTGTAGCTATTGAGGTGACCATGTGGTTTTTATTCCTCATTTTGTTAATGTGGTGTATCACATTGATTGATTTGTGGATGTTGAACCATCCCTGTGTCCCTGGAATAAATCCTACTTGATCATGATGTATGATCTTTTTGCTGTATTCTGGGTGCCAATATTTTGTTGAGGATTTTTGCATCTATGTTCATCAGTGATATTGGCCTGTAGTTTTCCTTTCTTCTGTTGCCCTTGTCAGGCTTTGGTATCAGAGTGATGTTGGCCTCGTAGAATGTGTTAGGAATCGTTCTATCTTCCCTAATTTTTTGGAATAGCTTGAGGAGGATGGGTATTAAATCCTCTCTGAAAGTTTGGTAGAATTCCCCAGGGAAGCTGTGTGGTCCTGGGCTTTTATTCTTTGGGATGATGCTTTTGATTACTGTTTCAATCTCTTTACTTGGGATTGGTCTATTCAGATTCTCTATTTCTTCTTGATTCAGCTTTGGGAGGTTGTATGAGTCTAAGAATTTATCCATTTCCTCTAGATTGTCCACTTTGTTGGCATATAGTGTTTTTGGAGTATTCTCTTATAATCCGTTGTATTTTTGTGGTATCTGTTGTTATTTCTCCTCTTTCACTTCTAATTTTGTTTATCTGAGCTTTCTCTCTTTTTTTCTTTGTAAGTCTGGCTAGGGGCTTTTCAATTTTATGTATCTTCTCAAAGAACCAGCTCTTTGTTTCATTGATCCTTTCTACTGCGTTTTTTGTTTCAATAGCAGTAATTTCTGCTCTGATTTTTATTGTTTCTCTCCCTCTACTGACTTTGGGCTTTGTTTGTTCTTCTTTTTCGTGTTCAATTAGGTGTATTTTGAGACTGCTTATTTGGGTTTTTCTTGTTTGTTAAGATGAGCCCGTACTGTGATGAATTTCCCTCTTCATACGACTTTTACTGTATCCCATATGAGTTGGTATAGTATGTTATCATTTTCATTTGTCTCCAGATATTTTTTGATTTCTCCTTTAATTTCTTCAATAATCTATTGCTCTTTCAAGAGCATGTTGTTTAGTCTCCACATCGTTGTCCTTTTCTCAGCTCTTTTCTTGTAATTAATTTCTCACTTTATAGCATTGTGATCAGAAAGTATGCTTCTTATTATTTCCATCTTCTTAAATTTGTTGAGGCTTGCCTTGTTTCTCAACATATGGTCTATTCTTGAAATGTGCACTTGAGAAGAATGTGTATTCTGCTGTTTTTGGATGGAGTGTTCTGTATATGTCTATTAAGTCCGTATAGTCTAGCTTTTCATTTAATTCCACTGTTTCCTTGTTGATTTTCTGTCTGGATGATCTATCCATTGATGTGAGTGGAAGGTTGAGGTCTCCTACTATTATTGTGCTATTATTATTGTCTTCTTTTAGGTTTGTTAATAGTTGCTTTGTGAACTTTCGTGCTCCTGTGTTGGGTATTAGATATTTATGTGTTATTTCTTCTTGATGGAATGTCCCTTTGATCATTATATACTGCCCCTCTTTGTCTCTTTTTACGTGTCTTATCTTGAAGTCTACTTTCTCTAATATAAGTATTGCAACACCTGCTTTCTTTTGTTTGCCATTAGCTTGGAGTATCATCTTCTATCCCTTCACTCTGAGCCTGTGTTTGTCATTGGAGCTGAGATGTGTTTTCTGGAGGCAGCATATAGTTGGGTCTTGTTCTTTAATCCATCTAGCCACTCTGTGTCTTTTTATTGGAGAATTCAATCTATTTACGTTTAAGGTGATTATTGATATATGAGGGCTATTGCTGCCATTTTATCACTCGTTTTCTAGCTCTCCTGCATTTCCTTTGTTTCTCATCCTGTGTATTTTGGTCTACCAATTGAGTTATGTAGTTTTATATGTTGTGTTTCTTTGTTTTCTTCTTCTTTATTTCTGTCTCTGTTCTGCTTTTTTGTTTAGTGGTTACCCTGAGGTTTGTATTCAAGATCTTGTGGATAAGATAGTCCCTTTTCTGATGGCCTCTAATTTCCTTAGACTAAACTGATTCTGTTCCTTTCCTCTTCCCCTCATAAGTTGTTTTTCTCAATCTTATTCTATCTTGTGTTATGAGTTTGAGGTTAAAATGATAAGATTATCTCTGTTTTTGGTGTTTTCTTTCCCTTTGTCTTTAATGCTATACTTGAGTATTTGCTATCCTGCTCTGTTTCTGCATATCTGTTTAACTCCTTACTCCATGCTTTGTAACCATTTACTCCCATTTTTTTTTCTGGTATGAGGGCCTTCTTGGGGATTCCTTGTAGGAGGGGTCTTGTGGCTACGAGCTCCCTTAGCTTATGTTTTTCTGGGAAAGTTTTTATTTCTCCAACATATCTGAAGGATATTTTCGCTGGATACAGTATTCTTGGCTGAAAGTTTTTGTCCTCCAGTGATTTGAATATGTCATTCCAGCCTCTCCTAGCCTGTCAGGTTTCTTCAGGGAAATCTGCTGAAAGCTGATGGGGATTCCTTTGTAGGTTATTTTCTTCTGCCTTGCTGCCCTTAGTATTCTTTCTTTGTCATTCAGTTTTGCCAGTTTTAGTACTATGAACCTTGCAGTAGGTCTTTTTACATTGACATATTTAGGAGATCTGGTAGCCTCTTCCACATGGATTTCCTTCCCTAGGTTCAGGAAGTTCTCTGCTATTCTTTCTTTGAACAAGCTTTCTATTCCATTCTCCTTCTCTTCTTGAGTACCTATAATTCTTATTTTGCATTTCCTAATTGAGTTGGATATTTCTCTGAGACTTTCTTCATTTCTTTTTAGTCTTCGTTCTCTCTCTTCCTCTGTCTGGAGAATTTCAACATGTCTATCTTCGATTATGCTGATACGCTCCTCCATGGTGTCTGCTTGAGCATTCAGGGAATCCGTATTTTGCTTTATTTCTTCCACTGTGTCTTTCATCTCTAATATTTCTGCTTGATTCTTCTTTATAGCTTCAATCTCTTTTGTGAAATACCTCCTGAACTTGTGGAATTTTTTCTCTACATTCGCTTTTACCTTGTTGAATTTTTTGATTTTTAGCTGTTTTGAATCCTTTGCCATTTAGATCACATATTTCTGCATCCTCAGGACTGATTTCTGGGTACTTGGCATTTTCTTTCTGGTATGGAGATCTAATATAGTGTTTGATGTTGCTAGAGGCTCTGTTTTTTCTCATCCTGGCATTATTAGGTTGCAGTTACCACCTGTCACCGCTGGGCAGGGGTCAAGAGCCCCATATTCTGAGCCCTCTGCCTTCAGCCAAAATCCCAGGGGCTGGAGCTGTGCTGAGCAGGTGAGGGGAGGAGTGCTTTCTCCTGCGTGCTCTTGGGGATTTCTCACTCTGCTCTCCCTCTGTTCTCCTGGGGTGTTGGCTTGATGAGGTCACCCCCAGTGAGAACTTTTGCCTTGGTAGAGGGCTTCCCTGTAGGCTGCAAGGGCCCTAGGGAGTCCTTGAAGTTCCTGCAAATGACCATTCCCTCCCCCACTCCTTCCCTCTCAAAGGCCTCCTGCAGTCCTGATTGCAGTCTTTAGGGGATGGAGTGACGATTTCTCTTACCCTGTTCCACCTCTGAGGGGGGCTCCAACCTCTCTGTCCTCTGTCATATGGCTGCGTGGATATCTCCGATGTTTTTTGTGTTGAGTTTGGATGTCCTCTGTTGGAGTAGGGATTTTTTTTTCATTGTATATTGGAGGGGGAAGATTTCTGAGAGACCTCACTCCACCTTGATGCTGATGTCACTACTTAGTAGATAGTTTTGTTTGATGTCAACCCAACCCACTTTCTCTGAAAATTTCAGCATCCCTGTTTATGGTATGTGAGCGTCCACTCCTTCCCCCTTTACCCCACACAGATAACACCACATGGATGAACATGGAAACCTGACCCAAACTCTGCAAATTCAAATTTCCCTCCTGATATTTGAAATCAGACATCATCAATTATTCTCTTGGAGTGGTTGTAAATGAAGGGATATCAACTGGGGAATTGTGTGGAGGCTGCCGCTTTCTTCTAATTGCACTGGGGAACAGAAGATCAAGTTTGCAGAGGGAGTGGGAATGAAGAGCAGGTGAGAGAGAAAGAGAGAGAGTGAGAAAGAGAGAGAGAGAGCACTGAGGCTGAAACCAAACAGTGAAGTGAAATTTCTTCCAGAATTTGACAACTTTCCAATTTCTATTTTCAATTCATCATAAGGCTCTTCATTCTTGTTCTTGGATTTCTGTGAGAAACCACTGTGACTTTATAGATAAATTCTCCTTTTTTCTTAAGCCAGCCTTTGGTTTCTGTTACTTGCAACCAAGAGTTTTAACTAAAACAAGGCACCAATGAGGCAAGATTAGAGGGAAGGAAGTACAGTTGTTCCCACTTATCCACGGGGGATATGTTCCAAGACCTCCAGTGGATGCCTGAAGCAACAGATAGCACCAAACCCTGTATACACTATATTTTTTCCTAACTTATGGGACGGTCACATATACAGCATGGATACGCTAGACAAAGGGATGATTCACATCCCTGGTGGGACCAACCCAGATGGCATGAGATTTCATCATGCTACTCAGAATGGCAGGCAATTTAAAACCTATGAATTGTGTATTTCTGGAATTTTCTATTTAATATTTTCAGACCACAGTTGTGCCCAGGTAACTGAAACCACAGAAAGGAAATCGTGGATTAGGGGGTCCTACTGTAAAAGATATATGAAGGGATCAAGTAATGATCTGTGGTGTCAGGAATCCAGAAAACAGTCTTAAGACTAAAATGTGTCTTAGGAAATTGTTCTTTGTCCTTTCCCTGTTCCACATCACTTCACATTATTCCTTAGCCTGGATGGGCTGAGTAAGGACATAACAGATGCCAATTTTGGGGGTTCAGTGGTCTGGACTATGTCAGCCTATTCCTTTTATACTTTATCCCAAAGTATAAAACTAGTTATTGCGCCTTGGACTGTGAGCACTATAAATACTTGATGGGATTCTTTGGATTTTGGAGACAATGCATATTTACATTTGAGTGTGCTGCTCTGAAATGTTTATTTAGTAACCTGCAAGGCTGCAGATTTAAGTGGGCCAAGAGTGAGAAAAGGCACTTCAGCAAGACCAGGATGTAATACAAGCAGCTCTGCCCATTGGGAGTTATGACACAGCAGATTCAACAATACTTAAAGTTTCCGTGGGAAATGGGAATGCTGTATGGAGTTTCCAAATAGTGTCAATAAGAGACTCAGAGTGCAGACTCCTAGGCTTTTTGAGCAAGCCATATCCTCTTCTGCCAATAACTATGTTTTTTTTTTTTGAGGAAGATTAGCCCTGAGCTAACATCTGCTGCCAATCCTCCTCTTTTTGCTGAGGAAGACTGGCCCTGAGCTAACATCCGTACCCATCTTCCTCTACTTTATATGTGGGACACCTACTACAGCATGGCTTGTCAAGTGGTGCCATGCCTGCACCTGGGATCCCAACTGGTGAATCTCTGGCGGCCAAAGCAGAACGTGTGAACTGAACCACTGAGCCACCCCGCCGGCCCCTTCTAATAACTATTTGGGAAACAGTTCCTGGTTTGATACTGAACTCTGGCAGAGTCTGAATACCTGGCCATGGGACATCAAGTGACTATGCAACTAAGTTGCCAATCATGAACTATGTGTTAACTAGCCTATCACACCACAAGGTTGGGAGTGTGCAGCTGCAATCCATCATCAAGTGGAAGGGGCAGAAGAGATTGGGTTCAAGTAGGCGTTGAATACACAAGTAATTTGCATGAATGGAGTTCAGACTTCTACAACAGCTTCTCTTCCTGCATTACTTCCTCTCCCTCAATCTACATGTATAGTCTTGTGGGCAGTTATAACCAGTTCACTAAGGAGGGAACAATTTAAGTCTGGTGTAAATGATTTTGCGTCATCTGCTGGCACCAACCGTGACATTTACAGTCACAATCTAGAGTGTCCTAGAAGACAAGAGTGAAGGAAAACGCCCTTCCAATGGGTAGAAATGTGAGCAGTACATTTGGTTGTCCTTCCCGCCCTTCCCCCCACCCCCACCTAACAAAATCTTCCTGAAATGCTCCAGGCCGATTATTCCCCTCTTCATGCTCTTGTAATGTCATATGTGTACCACTAAGACTAACTTATCACTGTCTCATGGCTGTCTACCTGTTTGACCCTGTTTCAAGGGTCATCTTGAGGGCAAAGTCTATGTCATACTCATAACTTCTTCATCTAGAAAATCCTTGGTACACAGTTGGTGCTCAGTAACTATTTTTAAAACCTCTTTGTGGTGTTGGCTCCTAGATGACTCTCTGTGAGTGTTTGTCCCTGGGATCAGGGAGGCATGACAGGCAGTGTTATACTGTAGTGGGATGACTGGCTTTGGAGACTGAGGGAGAATCCTGCCTCTGCCTTCACTGGCGCTGTGATGTTTTACACATTGAGGAACCTCCTGAAGCTCAGTGTCTTTCCCTTTCAACCATGACGGAGGATAATACTGACCTTGTACTGTCTCTCCGATTATATGGGATGCGGGTGGGAGTATGAGACAAACCAACCTTTATGGAAGTGGGGTAAGGTTTTTCTAATGGAGTGAGATAATCACACTTCAGTAGTTGGCAGAAGGATGGGTTCTCAGAGAGAAAAGAGGGCCTCAGAAAGGGAGGTGGGGAAGGCAAGGACTTGGGGGTGTCCATGAGAAGAACATCTGTTAAGGGTTTGCTTTTCTCATGTGTGTTCACGTACTCCCATAAGTAAAATTGAAATTTCCCTGGTAATGTTGTAATTCTCTCTAGTTAATCACCTTTTTTTAAAAAAAAATTAATATCATACTTTATATAACCTGGTATATCCAAAATATTATGATCTCAACATGTAATCAAGATAAAAACTTATTAATGAGATATTTCATGTTTTTGTTACTTTTTTTCTACTCAGTTTTAGAAATCTGGTGTGTATTTTACACTCACAAGACATATGTGGCTGGTGGCTACCATATTGAACAGAATACCTCTGGATTATTTATCTACAACCCTCATTCAACAAGAGGGGAAAGTGAGGCCCAGAGATGGGCAGTGACTGGCTCCGGGGAATGCAAGCTGTTGGCTTTATCCCACATCACCCTGCTGTGTAAGGTATCCAACATTCCCCATTGTCTGCAGTGTGGCTCCCAGACCAGCTTCCCTCCCTGGCCTCCCAGAGGAGGTGTTGCCCACACGTGGATCAGGCTTGAGGTGGTCCATACCCTCTCTTATTTTACCTACTGGCCTGTGATCATCTTCTGAGGGAGCATCAGCTGGAAGCGTTGGGTTCACAGGCATGGAGGGAATGCTTGGGGTCTGCCCCTTCTCTTAAAACCTCCACATTGGGTGCCTGGAATGGAACTATGAATCACAACCTTTCTGTACAGCATGCTTTGGTGGTGTTTTGTGAATAAGGGGAGCAGAGACTATCAAGAAGTTTGACTTACCCCAGTTCACTGCATCACTAGTTCAAGGAGGTCCATGATCCAATTCTGTTCAGTGCCCAGCAGCAAACTTGGAGCACCGGGGAGAGGCACAAGATGAAATCATCATGGCCATATGCAAGACTCAGAGGCAGACATTTGGCAATCTCTGTTCTTCCTAGATATTACTCTAGATGGTTATCCCTGAAGGTATGGCAGGATGAAGCTGTGTTATGTAAAGATTAGCAAAACTGAATGTGAACTGTCTGTCTGGATTAGCAAGCCTCAGTAGGTGGCTGACTTTTGTTATCATTATGTACATACAATCTGGACACAATTATTATTTGGAAGTAGGATAGCGCGGAGTTTAGAGCATGGGCTCTGGAGCTAGAGTGCTTGTGTTTGTATCCTGGCTCTACTATTCATTAATTTTGTGACTTTGGTCAAGTTAATTAAACCCTCTGTGCCTCAGTTTCAACATCAGTAAACTGGAGATAATAGAACTTACCTCGTGGGATTGTTGTGAAGATAAAATAAGTTCATGTATGCAAAGTGCTTAGAACAGTGTCTGGCACGTGATAAGTGCTTAATAAATGTGAGCTAGAAATGCTATCTATTCATTATCAACAATGTCATCCATTAGATGGAACTGTAAGGTTGTGTAGACTCAGTGGTGTGCTGTAGTAGTTTGTACAGTGTCCCGAGAGCTGATTGTGCAATCCCTTCCCAACTTCGTGTTCATGATGAAACACTGATAGCTTAAAATCAGCCCCATTGGGAGTATTTACACCATGGAAATTGGCAAATGCTACAAATCTGGAATCCCCACCCCCAAGAGAAGTGGTTGTTCAGCATTTACTAGCACATCATTTATTAAATTTATGAGAAAAAGAACCTTTTATCTTTAGTGGGTGATTCTTTGGATCCATGGATATTATAAAACAATCTTCCATTTTTTCCACACTGGGAATAGGATCAGAAGCTTTTCCCCCATCAAGTAATATTATAGCCTAGATTGTTTTTAGAATACTGAATTAGTCAGAAGGTCTGTGTTTTAGCCCTGGCTCCATCACTTACTAGTTAATTAAATCTGGGAAAATCTCTTAAGTTTTCTGAGTCTTGGTTTTTTCTCCTGTAAAATGTTAAAAGTGATGTCTGACTTACCTACAACACAGATTTGTTATGTTTAAAAAATACATATGAAAGTGCTTTATACAATCAGAATCCTATGCAAAATCATTTTTATCCTATGGTACCATCTAAAGGAAAGCTAACCATAAAAATCTTTCTACTTTGGCTTTTTGACTGCGCTACTATTGGGAAAGCCCAAGTGCTTACAATTTCCTGACAAATTATCTCTTCTTTACAGAAACTGCTGGCAACATCTCTTAATGCCCACAGAGCAATCATGTAGAAATTCTTTTTAAAAACAAATCAATAGAAAATTGTTTTTCTATATATTCCCACAAAGACTGCTTCCTGGGACTACTGGGCAAAAATCTATTATGTTTGAAGTTCTGCCTGAATGACATTTTTGTTTTTTCTTTAACTCAATAGACAGCAGTAAGGAGTGAATTATTTTTGTTCAGGTAAAAACAGAGGCATATTATCCTGTAGCTTCACAGTAAAATATGCTCCTCTTCGTGAAGCGTGATATAAGCATTTCTCCATGTTGTAAGCCTCAGGTTTCAGGGAAAACTAGGTGTCCTGAGTGAGACTGAGAATTTGCTAATGTTGGTAAGTCCCACGTGTTAATCATTCTCCTCCAGTCTTCTGGCTGAAGTGGGGGGAAGATTCAAAGGGTGTTTCAGCAAGGAGATAGAAAGTCACTGCCTCAGAGAAGACAGTGTAGGCTCTAAGACCTCCAGGCCCCTAGAAAAATGTCACTCCACATATGAGAAAAGTAACGTACCTGAGTTGAGATGAGAAGGATCTGTGGTTATTAATCATACAGCTGCTCTGTCTTTTATTTTCTAGGAAGTTTTATTAAGTTTAATGGCATCACATGAAGATGCTTTGTTCCGATTCACATTCATCTGAAATTTATTATAACTTTATTTGTGTTAGACATGCTAGTTACTCTTCTTAGAGCTGCTTTTCCCAAGTGTTAGTACATATAATAATGGGTACTCTTTTACCATTAGATTTTTCATTGTTGAATAAATTAGGAAATAATATGTTAAATTTAAATAGATTATTTTTTCCACTGTAGGAGCTTTAAAATGTCAATATGCACTCTGGCTCTCCCAGAGGGAAGTATAGCATGACGTGTTTTCCAAATTTATTTGACTACAGAATGGCTCATTTAAGAACATTTCAGGGAAGAGGTATGCCCCAGAATACATGTTGGTAAGCTCATCCTAGGCAGTTATTGAGTGAGCTAACAACCAGAGTGTTATAAACACTATTAAAAGTGGTTCAGAGGAGGGAATGATCGCTTAAGGCTGGAGGGAATCAGGGGGGCTTAATGAAGGAGGCATTTGAGCTGGGCCACAAACGATGGGGGGAATTTGAATAGGCAGGATTGTGAGTGGGAGCTTTTCAGGTGAAGGAAGAAGCATGAACAAAGACATAGAGATGGGAAAGCACAAACTGTTCAAGGAGTGGCAAGTGTCTCTTGCTACACCTGCAAGGAGATCTTCTTAGGTTGAAGTAAATATTCCCCAGATGACCACAGACCACCCTTGGCCCCAGTCTACTCAGGAGAATGTAGGACAGGAAGGATGTAGGACAGGGCACCATCAGGCTTTCTGCTCTTAGTCATAGTCATGGCAACAATCCATGCTGCAGTGTACACAGATGTTTATACAACTGCCCAGTATTTTCTTTCTCCTCCTTCCCCAAGTGACAGCTCAGGCACAAAGGAAGGAGATTTGTACTGGGCAGGTAAAGGAGTCCGCCCAGGTTTAGAAGCCCTATGCCCCACCGGAGCCAAGAGCTCTTGCTACGACTCCCTAGGCATAGCTTCCAGTGTCCCCATATAATTCCATGCTTAATTATAAGAATTGCCATACTCAAGTCCAAAGTATGTTTTATCTCCAAGTATTTAGAGTTTCTCACCATCCAGATGTAATTTACCAGTGAGAGATCACTTTAAGCAAGAACAATTTTGCCTATGTAATATAATCGACATACTACTCTTACTAGATTTCCAAAGGAAGAGCTTGAATATTAACGAAAGGTCAAATTCTTAGTCAGAAGCTGTGCCCTTTATACACAGCTCTTAAATATCAAGCTAGCAAAGGAGATTGGGCAAATTATATGGGATGTTGGATTCCAGACGAAAGACTTCGGATTTAAGTGACTTCTAGCTTTTCCCCCTATTTCTTACCCTAAACAGGGAACATGAAAATACACTTAGTATTTTGTTGTAAAACTATGTAAATATCACAATGCATGAATAGATTTCAGTGTTAGTATGTTTTAGTAGAACCACTGAGAAGTTTAACCATAGGAAGACATGTGTAGCCATCTCCAACATGACATTTATCTTTCGAAATAGACAGAATTGTGCTCTTTCAATCCATGGAAGTAAGCAGGCTTTCCTTCCCCTTCACTCCTGAGACTTTGAAGCACCCCACATGAATGATAAGCCTGGAATATCATAAGGCTGAGTCTGGTATTGCGTCTGTAAAAAATAAGTATCTGGTGCTTAAAACAATGACCTTTTGTTTTGTAAATGTTAAGGCAGTGTATGTTCCAATGTCTTAGTGACAAAAGAGACGTGACTTTCCAAACCATATTTCCAAATAAGGGAGTAGGAAACCCTGAGGCTTCACCCATGGTTCTTTCAGGTAATGGCTGCTCAAAGGGCAGAAGGCAGCAGGTGGAGAAACGTTTGATCTGTATTGAATGTAAACCCTTAGTATTATGAAAAGTTGGGGCAGTTTGCATTCAACTTGCTGCAGCAGTAAATCATTGTTCAGTGGGTTTCTTGATGCCATCGCAGACTCCCACCTCTCAGGATCCAGCACCTGCATAAGAGCCTGTGATTTAGTAGCTATCCCACCTGGAGCCACCTATGGAGGAATTTATGCTTTATCGCTTTACTGCTCGCTCAGGCTCCTACATAACCTCCCTAACTGGCCTCCATCCCAGGCTTGACTTATTATCTTCTTCTCAAGATGACAAGTAGCTAGTCTGACAATCTGGCTTGTGCTGTGTGAATGGTAGAGGAAGAGCTGTTTTTCCTTCTTCCAGGCAACATGCTTAAGCTAGAAATGTAGCTTAAACAAAATGTTCAAGCACCACTCTTCCTGCCTGCCCCCTACTCCCTCCGTCTCCCTGGCCCCAACACACACACACAAGCAAGCTATGATGCCTCCAATAAAACATGGCTCTAAGGGCCTCTGCCCATGGGGAGCTGCAGCTGAGGAGAACACACAGTCCAGGCAAGCCAGCAGGATATTTCTGAGCGGGGCTCCTGTTTCCTCAAGAAAGAGAGGTAGGGAGCTGCCTTCTCTGCTGATTCCAGCACATAACACAAATCTCCACACCCATTGCCAATGTGTTTAAACTAACTGTGCTTAGCTCCCCTTACAATGAGAAGGACTCACAGTAGGCAGTCTGGTTTAGGATGTTTTGCATGTGGGTGTTCGACAACAGAAGCATACCATCACAAATCCAAGAAAATAAATTTATTAAACTTTGAAGGAAAAAAATCCACAGACATAAAGAAAGTTAAATATAAACTGCAGGACACAACTAGTCATACTAGTGAATAATGGCTTGTGTGGCCAGCAAAGTACCAAAATGACATTCGGAGACTGATTGAGGTATTTAGCTATTTTTGGCTATAGAAATGTTGTCAGCCTATTGTGAAATAGTAAGAGAGTTTTCCCAAACACACAGTTTTAAGTTGAATTAGGTTCTACATTGATGAAATTGTATATGAAACTAAATTATGTAGCTCTTAGAGAAAACCATAGCAGCAAGGTAGCAGAAAATCTACTAAACATCTATTACAAAGTAACATGTTGAACTTTCAACACCCAATTCTAGCTTTTCACTGTCCTTCCTGCAAGAAAGAGGGAATTTGAAATTACCAACCATTAAGCTTGTTTCCTAAAAAGGTCTGAGCTAAATGGCAAATACTATTTAAGTTAAAGCTAACTTTAAAGTTTTATTAACCTCTTAAAAAATACTTAAAGTGAGAGGCATTCTTCAATGAGATGAGATTCTTCTCTTTTTGACAAGTCTTTTGAGGAGCAATTCCTCTGCTTACATCATTAAGGGATTGAACAGTAATTTATAAATTACTCAGGCCTCTTCTTCTGCTTTGAGGCCAATTCACTGCGAGGAGAAATAAAAAAATGATGAAACTTCTTCTACGACTTTAAATAAATCTTATAAAAGGCTTGGTGAGGAAAAAAAGTTTCTGCTATTGGTTTACGTAAATTTTGAGTTATCTGTGGGGATTTAAAATCTTGTCCCTTCTGTTTCTCATTATCATGAATAATGAGGTTGTGTCTGGCTATAGGCTGCGAAACAAAAAACCTATTTCTTGAACTTTTTATTTCATTATCTGGTTAACTTCACTTCGACCTGCTTCAACTTACAAAGTGCTTCTTGTACCTTATTCCCTTCTTAGAACTATGAAAGAAAACCAAGTTGTGTTTGAAGATACTGCTGCAGAGTTTCTAGGGCTTCTCTCTCATGATCTGCATGCACTCAGATCATGACAAACAACTCACTTCATGTGCGACTGCAACACCCAGGCATCCTGGTCAACAGGGACCAGCTATAATTTCTACTTCTCTTAGTTTGTAGCTCTCTGACGTGAACCAAAATGTGGGTAAGAAGGGGTTTTTTGTTTGGTTGTTTGGTTTTTGGTTCATGATAAGCTGACGTGTGCAAACATTTTAAAGTTTTCTAAATTAACAAGTCTTTCTGTAAAAATTCAGATAAAACGAGCATGTCCCAATAATGCAGGTAACTACAATCATTTCAGAATTGTTTAAGGAGTTTTGGGAGGTACAAAAAGGGGCTTGTAAAAAACTAACTTGTTCATTTGTTTTGCTTTAGGTGCATTGACCAAGGCATCAAACCAGCTTTAGACTGTAGTTGCTACATTCTTTGGATGGGTCCACACGAACTACAGTACAGTGTGTAGTGTCATAGAAAATAGCCATGCTTGAAGTGTAAATTAGTAAAAATATCTTTATCAATTTATGCCAAAATAAATGTTTACATATCCAAACTATTTTTTGTCTTCTTACCTATAATTTTAGTTCCCAATTTAAAAAAAATTAGCCTGTGCTATGATTTGCATTCAATTTTCCTGAACTGCTAAAAGCCACCTGATTTTTCGCTTTTTCAAAAAGCATGATTTACTATACATTAAAAACGTAGCCATTCAATGCTAAGTTTCACAAAATCAACACCCACAATAACAAGACAATCACTGCCACTAAACAGTCTGTGAGACAATTCTTTAAAATATTTACAGTTCACAACAGGAATAACTATCTGATTAAGCGTTCTTATTTTTTTTTAATATCATCTTTCAATATTTCAGGAAAAGGCATTTAGAATCCACACTTCCACCCCCTTAACAAAGGGTTTAAACATTGTTTTGGTTTAAGCATTCATGCCCCAGCCAACTCTTTGCCATTAAATACGTAGCTCATGGGAAATCAAAGAAAGGCTACGGCATGATTTTGTTCAGTTGGTCTGTGCTCACGTAGCCACATGATGAGAGAAACTCTTTGTCAGGCAAGGGCAAGGCGGTAGCATTGAGTACGAGGCCCTGTGGAGACTGTACTATATGAATGGAAGTATAGTCTGGGACAGGCATCTCAGAGCTTGAAGCACGTTCTGCTGTCCCAGACCTCCCAGCAGTAGTGGTAAGGCTTTCTGTGGTGATGTAAATGTCTTCCTGGTTAAAGCTTGGCTCGACACGTGATTCAACCTCGACGTGAGGGGCCACGGGGATGCACTTTTTGGCATCTGCCTCACAGAAGTAGGCGTTGTCCATGATGAAGTTGGCTTGGCAGAGTGAGACCACTTCGGGATGCATGTCACATTGGGATATCCCTGTCTTGTTTTTTTGGCCCGGGGAAAGGACCACACTCCCTGCTGGCGTAATGTCGCTTACCTGGGCATAAAAGTCGATGTTTGCCAGTGAACTCGGATTGCTTAGTTGAGTATGGGCAGCTTGATGAGTTGACTCAGTTCCACCAATAAGAAGTGGTCTTGGTTTGTTTTCCTCTGCTAGGATAACACTGGGCTGCTGAGTAGCAGGGGTAGCATTACTAGAAGATGAGTCCTTTTGATTTTTCTGGTCAAGGCACAAAAGATCTGCTTCCCCTTTTAACCTTTGTGGCTGAGCAACCTCTGAGGTACCATCACTCATGTCGCTGGCATTGAAATCAGTCTCCAGAATGTCAGGTTCATAACAGCTGGTACGTCCAGAGTCGTCATCCTTTGCCCCAAGGATATTAAGTGATTTCTGATGGTCATTGCTTAGAAGTCTGTCTGTGTCTGATCCTTCAGTCTTTTCATCGGGGTCATCAATATCTAGCTCAATGAATTCAACCCAAGAGTCATCATTGTAAAATTCAGGTTTATAGTTGTCATGAACAGCTAAGATTGTGTTCACCTCTTCTAATTTTCCTTCCTAGGGAACAGAAAGAAAATGATCTATGAAAAGAAACTCATAATGATGAAGTCATTTAACAAAAAACCTTCAGAGACTAATTATGGTTCCAATAAGAACAATAGTAACAAAGGCATATAATAACAAAAAATACATTAGTGAAGGATTTTTAACTACATAAGACATTCTCATAATTTTAAGAGATGTAATATTTTAAAAAATTTTTCTCCAGAAAGGGTACAAAAAATAGAGTGGATACATATAGCTTGCAAAAGCTCTCAACATCAGGCAATGTTTTCAGGTATCATTTAATTAGTGTCATCTATAGTTTAGATAATTTGTTAATTACCTTAAGGAGATCTGGATCAATTCCTTTAATCTTTGGAACTGGAACTGGGGGCAGAATCAGCATCTTAATCCTTGAAAACAAAATTTCAGTTTGACATATCTTAAAAGTTACACATTCTTTCATTTCAAAAGATAGAAATAAAATACAGTAGTTCCCCCAGCCAGCCCTGGTGGTCTAGTGGTTAAGATATGGTACTCTCACCACCACAGCCTAGATTGGTTTCCTGGTCAGGGAACCACACCACTCATCTGTCAGTTGTTGCACTGTGGTGGCTGTGTGTTGCTGTGATACTGAAAGCTATCATTCAAATGTGATAGCTATTATTTGCTATTATTTCAAATACCAGCAGGGTCAGCCATGGTGGACGGGTTTCAGTGGAGTTTCCAGACTAAGACAGACTAGGAAAAAGGACCTGGCCACCCATTTTCAAAAAAATTGGCCATGAAAACCCTGTGAATAGCAGTGTAGGATTGTCTTATATAGCGCCAAAAGATGAGAGGATGGGGCAAAAAGCCCAGTCATGGGTCCACTCTGCTATGCACAGGTGGCTAGGAGTCAGAATTGACTCGATGGAACTAAGAACAAAGTTCCCCCTTATCCATGGTTTCAGTTACCTGCAGACAACTGCAGTCTCAAAATAGAGTAAAATTAAGATATTTTGAGAGAAAGAGAGAGACTGCATTCACATAACTTTTATTACAGTATATTGTTATAATTGTTCTATTTTATTATTAGTTATTGTTGTTAATCTCTTACTGTGCCTAATTTATAAGTTAAACTTTATCATAGGCATGTATGTATAGGAAAAAACAGTATATGTAGGGTTTGGTACTATCTGGGGTTTCAGGCATCCACTAGGGGTCTTGGAACGTATCCCCCACGAATCGGGGGGACTACCATATTGGCAGTACTATTACTTATTCCAAATATTCTGATACTTTATTTAAGTGGAATATGAGAAAGAGAATGAAAATATTAAGCAGTAAGTGATAAGGAAAAACTATAGAAGAAAAAAAGAACCAAAAACCCCTCCTCTGAAGTCAGTTTAAACAAAACATGGTTTTCCCGTAATCTTTATTTTTTCCTTAATGTCTCTTATTGACAGCCAGCATGAGCATTTGGGAGTGAGAAATTTAATTCCATTTGGAGCCAATTTCCATTTCACTTATAAGGAAGGTAATTTTAGTGTACATCTCATCAGTAATTTGTGGAGGAAGAAGGAAGGAGGGACAGAGAGAGGGAGGAAAGGAGGGAGGGAAGGGAGGAGAGAGAAGGAAAAAGAGCCAATCTACATAGAGCCAAAATTATTTGCACGCTCAGAAAAGGGTTGACTGGGATGAGTTTGCACCACACAGCTCACATTAATTAAAAATTGTATAAGAGCATCTCATTAACCAGGGTGTCACTCCAGGGTTCATTCCATTTGGGAGGGACTAAATGTGAACTATCTCTAATCAGTGTGGATTTATATACACAATTCTAAGATGCACTCACATTTTCTCTTCCAAATATTTAAATTAGTTTTTGACCACAATTCATTTCAATGTCTATCCTCCCTGTCTTGTGCCTTATTGTATCCCCAGCACTTAGAACAATTCCTGCGACATAGAAGGTACTCAATAAACATTTCTTGAATAAATTTGAATAAATCACTTATCTATTTTGTTAATAGTGTAATCTAGAGTTTGTGTTTTAAAATGAACATTGTAGCTCTAGAAAAAAGCTGAGATAATCCACTCCAACCAACTCATTTTATTGTTAAAAAAATAAAAACCCCTACGTGTCAGAGATACCACTGTTGGGCAGGGATGGTAAGCTGAGCTTTGGATATCAACTGATATGCCACTCAATGCGAATGGACAGTCTAGTCTATTCAACAGGGAACTCAGTGTCTGAATATTTCTACTGTCTTTTTATCTAATTCAAGGAATAAGCCAAATTTCATAAGTTGCTTTGAGTAGCTTCCACTAGGTTTACCCAGTGGGATAAGTATTAAAAAAAATTGTTACTGATGAATAGGAGATATAGAAAAAATATAAATTATTAATAATAACTGCCACCTCTGATAAGCCAGACATTGTGAGACGTATTTTGCACTAAACTATGGGTCGGCAAATTATAGCCTGTGGGCCAAATCTGGCCTGCTGTCTGTTTTTGTAAATAAAGTTTTATTGGAACACAGTCATGTTTATCTGTTCATATATTGTCTATGGCTGCTTTGATGCAATGGTGGCAAAGTTGAGTAGTTGCAACAGAGACACACGGCCCAGAAAACCTAAAAATTTACTATTTGGCCCTTTATAAAACAAGTTTGTCAACTCTGCACTAAATATTTTATTTAATCAACCAGGGAGGCAGATGATATTAACCTGTAGAAAGATTTAGAGATTTAGGGAAGGTGTTCAAATCATACACTAACACTTGATACAGCTGGGGCTCAAATCCAAAGTACCTGACCCCATAACCCAGGCCCTTTGCCTTCTGTCATGCTGCTGTGTTATTTGGTTCTGCATCTCTAAATAAACATTTCAAATGTTCAAAAACATACACAAACATAACATAACCCTAATTATAGGAAGCAAAGATTCCCAAACGTCTAATGCTTGAGTTTGTTATGAGAGCCTCTCCTTTTTGAAGAGGATGATGCATTTAGGCTCATGTTAGTAGTTAGCTTTCTAAGAGTTGTGGTTGACTTTGCCAGGGTGGCAGACCCTGCAGGCTATAGGGCCCAAGCAGGTCATACAAATAAATGAAGCAGGCCAGTTACAATGTCATAGGGAGAGATGGGAATGGTGACAGGCTTCTCAAATGGGACAGCTGGTCCTTTGCCTCAGTGCATGTTGCCATACAGGAATATCAACCCAGTTTCACTAGATCTTTCAGCTTTTAAGGGTGATCTGGGCATCTGGATTTGTGTGTGAAAATTCCCTAATTTGAAAACACTTCATAGCAAAACCTTTACTCCAAATCAAATAGCAAAACATTTACTCCAAAAATCAAAATAACATAAAACAACAAACACAGATCTGCGGCTGAATTTGGCTTTCAGGTTGCCAGTTTGCCACTCCTGTTTTATGCCAATTCAGGTATTTCTTTCTTGGTTAGTAACAGCTTGAATGGTGGGAACAATAGAGTATAGAGTATAGATAACTTGGCATGAAACTATGTTTGTGACTTTGGTGTAATTTTATTCAAATCCAAATTACATGATAAATTTTGCTGCAGTTGACTCAATTATCTGGATTAAAAAAGGGAGAAGTAGCAAAGATTGTGGACTCACAAAACTTCAAGCAAAGATATGGAGGACCTGAAGTCCTTTACAGCCCTAAGGTTTAGGGAAAGCTGATGTAACACCTCATTTTTTGGAGTATCATTTTAATTATTAGAACTACATGCTCTTCCCACACCTGCTGACAATCATTTTCTATTTCCTACTTTCATTAGAACATGGAAATTTAGACAATAATAAGGATTTTTATGGGCAAATGAAAAAGAAAAATTAATTCTTTTCTACAAAGAACTTAATTTAGCACAGGAAATTTGAAAGTACAAAAAAGATTTCCAAATAATTTTACAATTTGATGATTTTGGCCAGCATCCTAGTTAAGAACTTCATTATTCATAGAAAACACTCTTTTAGACAAAGGTTAATATATTTTCTTTGAAATCCTATTTGTTCAGAGGATTATCTTTTCTTCCAAATATTGTTAGCTAATATAATTAAGCAACATAACAAATTTACTTGGGCTTCACAATGACTCGAAATTGACAGCTAATGTTGAGGAAATTACTTCATAGACATTGTGGGTTTATCTACAGCTGTTACATATAAATTAGCCCATCAAGGGTACAGATCAATGAATTCAAATTAATCAACAGAATAATTTGGCTCCTTTGTTGTTGGCATGACTTAAGTATATAAATTACTCAAAATCCTGAAAATTTATTTATTTATTTACTAATTTTTCCCCCAACAATTGAAAATGTGTTGTCCTGTTTTATAATAGTTGTGTTTGTAAAACAGAAATGTTGCTAGAAAGTTAGGTGCAAGATGAAATTCTGGAGAGTGCATTTTGCTTTCCTCTTGGTTTACATTATAAAATTGGAGACACACTCTACTAAAACCAATCTTTTCTGCATTCCCTTGGAGACATTTAGCACGCATGACACTCTAGAACTCTAGCTTATGGAAATTCTTCTTTCTAAGAAAATTATATTTTGATGTTTATAAATGTTATACAACTTCAAAAAACAAATTAGATATATTCACATAGATCTTATTTTGATTTCTAGATGCCTCTTGGCTTCAGCTGGAGAACCTGTTTTTAGTCCTAGGTAGGGTGAGCAACCATCTTGGTTTGCCTGGCACTGAGGGGTTTCCCGGGACAGGACTTTCAGTGCTAAAACCAGGAACGTCCCAGGCAAACTGGGAGTGCCAGTCGCCCTAATTCTAGGAGAAGGAGCAAGATTAAGCCCCGGGACTCTAAAAATACTCTAAATGTAAGAAAACTGGCAATTGGTACCAGTAATTTTTCCTACAATTTGTATTAAAATTTCCTGTGGTTTGTACTGAGTTTCTTTCAAAAACAAAAATAGAATGATTAGCTATTACAGCTTAAGGAAAATTTCAAGGTCACATAATCCAACACCCTCAATATTACCCATGAGAACACAGAGGCCCAGAGAGGTTAATGGACTCAAATGTGATTAAAGAGCAGCGGCAGAATAACAACTGGAACCCAAGTCTTTTAACTCCAAGAGAATACAGACTGGAACTTCTTCAAACTTGGATTTTAGCTGCGTTTACAAAAGCAGATAAAATACCAAACCATAAATATCCAAATAATTTAAATAAAACCTGAATTTACTTGAAATTCCCATCATAGGAAGTCTGAAAAGGTCTTGTTATATTGAATTATCTAGGTAGCTTTAGTTTGCCACTCAAATTTTCTTGTAGAGTCATGTGCCGTATAAGGACGTTTTGGTCAATGACAGACTGCATATACGACTGTGGTCCCATATATTAGACCCACATAGCCTAGGTGTATAGTAGGCTATACCACTGAGGCTTGTGTAACACCCTCTATGATGCTCACACAATGACAAAATCACCTGATGCATTTTTCAGAACGTATCCCTGTCATTAGGTGATGTATGACTGTGTGTGAGGACTGTGTCAAACTCAGCCAAAGACTCAGTACTACTTTATGGTCCTGGAATGAATGGGCCAACTTATCCAGTATTTTGAAGAGGTGAAGAGGTAGCTCTGAGACAACAGTTTTGTTAAAGTGGTGCATACGATCAAGTGTATAGTCCTTAGAGCCAGCCTCTCGATGTTCTATACAACTTCAAGATGGAATTGAAACCTGTGAATTTCCTATGACGAACACAACAAAGTGGTTAATGTATAACTGGAGATAACGTTTTACTGGGTTATTTAAAATTTTCACTCATGATTTGCAAAAGGAAATATCAAACAACAAATGGAAAACGTTTGCTACACAACTGGCAAAAACATATCAAAGTAGACTATATCACACGTACCTTTGCTGTTTAGAAAATATGAATAAAAATAATATCACTGTTAGCCCAAATATTCCAAGGATAATAATTAAGAACCATGGAAACTGGAAATCTGAAACACACAAGAACAATATCTCACTCAGAGAATTATGAATAATTGAAGTTTACATTTCATGTTCTTTTTTCACATAACAGTATTTTCTAATTTGTATTCATCCAGGAAAGTCAGTGATTTCACTTGATAATCACTGAAATAAAATGTAATGATGTAGGAGTATTTTCTGTTCCAAGAACACCTCTGTCCACTTTTCAAATCCTTTCACATACAAAAAAAAAAAAAAAAAATTAAAATAAAGAAAACAGCACACAGTTTAAGCACAGTTCATGTTTATGAAAAAAACCAAACTGCTTTAAGCATCTTATGTGTTCAGGGTGTGTCCCTAAAGTCTTCAACTCTAGGAAAAATTGCTGCTTGGTAACATATGCCTTTACCTAAATAATGTCCACTTGGTCCAACAGCCCCCCCCCCCCCCCCTGTTTTTTTGCTGAGGAAGATTAGCCCTGAGCTAACATCTGTGCCAATCTTCCTCCAATTTATACGTGGACTGCCACCACAGCATGGCTGATCTGCGCCCAGGATCTAAACCTGTGAACCCAGGCTGCCAAAGTGAACTTAACCACTACACCAGGGGGCCAGCCCTGGTTCCCTTTTTTTTTAAGGTGTGGTGATTTTTGTTTTTATCCTCCAGACTGAGGATCTATCAAAAAGATGGGGACAGAGTTTTTATTTGAGTCATAACAAACTTTTTAGATATGCAGAGTATGTAAGTTACTTAAAAAAATATATCCTTTGACAGAAGATCGCTACTGAGGCTCCCATCTTCAGATTTTCATACACTTTGTAGCAAATGTGGGGGACTTTGTAAAATTTCTATTTCATTCCCTAAGAACAAGTGCCTACAACCACCTTCCAGTTCGTTCCCAGTATTCTTACTACACTGACAGAGGTTATCAATTTTTTAATAAAAAAGATAAGTGTAATTTACCTTAATGTTGCTTTATTAAAAGTAGGCTTTTATATAAATGGTGTTGGGAAAACCAGACAGCCACATGCAAAAGAGTGAAAGTATACCATTATTTTTCACCATACACAAAAATTAACTCAAAATGGATTAAAGACTTGAAGGTAAGATGTGAAACCATAAAACTCCTGGAAGAAAATATAGGCAGTATACTCTTTGACATCAGTCTTGGAAGGATCTTTCTGAATACCATGTCTACTTGGGCAAGGGAAACAGAAAAATTAAGAAGTGGGACTTCATTAGACTAAAGAGCTTCTGCAAGGCATAGGAAACTAGAAAAAAAAGGAAAAGAACCCACCAACTGGGAGAAAATATTTGAAAATCATATATCTGACAAGGGGTTAATCTCCAAAATATATAAAGAACTCAAAGAACTCAACAATTGAAAAAAAAAAAAGATCAAAAGCTGAGCAGAGGATCTGAACAGACATTTCTCCAAAGCAGATATACAGATGGTCAACAGGCACATGAAAAGATCGTCAACAGCACTAATTATTAGGGAAATGCAAATCAAAACTACAATGAGATATTACCTACACCTGTTTGAATGGCTATAATTACCAAGACAAAAAACAAATGTCACAGAGGATGAGGAGAAAAGGGAACCCTCATACACTGCTGGTGGGGATGTAATCTGGTGCAGCCAGTATGGAAAATAGTATGGAGATTTCTCAAAAAATTAAAAATAGAAATACCATACAACCCAGCTATCCCATTACTGGATGTTTATCCAAAGAAACAAATCTATACTTCAGAGACTTATGCATTCCTATGTTCATTGCAGTATTATTCACAATAGCCAAGATGTGGAAGCAACCCAAGTGCTCACTGACTGATAAATGGATAAAAAAGATGTGGTATATATACAATGGAATACTACTTAGCCATAAAAAAGACAAAATTGTCCCATTTGCAACAATATGGATGGAACTTGAGGGCATTATGTTAAGTGAAATAAACCAGCCAGAGAAAGACAAATACCACGATTTCACTCATATGTGGAAGATAAACAAACACATAGACAAAGAGAACAGATTAGTAGTTACCAGAGGGGAAGGGGGTTAGGGGGTGGCCATAAGGAGTAAAGAGGCACATACATATGGTGACGGACAAATAATAATGTAGAACTGAAATTTCACAATGTTAGAAACTATTGTGACCTCAATAAAATAAAAATAAAAAAAGAAAAAAATCTGAGAAACTGTCACAACCAAAGAAGCTTAAAGAGACTTGATAAATAAATGTAATGTGCTATCCTGGAATGGAAAAAGACTATTAAGTAAAAACTAAGGAACTCTGAATAGGCTATGCAATTTACTTAATAAAAATGTATCAATATTGGTTCATTAATTTAGCAAATGAATCATCCTAATGTAAGATGTTAATAATAGGGGAAACTGGGTGCAGGGTATATAGGAACTTTCTATAATAGTCTCAATTTTTCTGTAAATCTATAACTGTTCTAAAATTAAACTCTTTATATAAAAAAGTAGGCTTTTATGCTATAATATTCTTTTATTATTTTAATTTTCTTATTCTGTTATTAAAATCCCCAAAGGAGATGTTAGGGGTATTATAAGAATTAGTAGGGCAGAGAATACCACATTGTACCTTGTGGTATCTATACTTTTATATCAATGACATATTCAGGAATATAACATAAAGCAAGAGCTTCAGTTTTTTCTTTTTGTTTTTCACCACAGAAGGAAAACTCAGTTAAAAAAACCTATGTTAAGTGAGTTAAATGCCATTATGATAAGCTTAAATGGCACGTGGCAAATGTGGTTTTTAAACCAGAATTTCATCATATCAAATTGTCTGAAACAACAAGCCTGTTAAGTAGAGCTTAGAAAAAATGGTACTATAGACATTTTCGTCAAAGTGTTATTTTGTATTATGGATTCTACCTGTACTATAAATGCAGAAATATAAATTTCATTTCTCTGTAGCTTGTGATTGTTTCATGTAACAGACCTAAGCTCCGCATACGATCCTGTAAACCTTCTGTTTTTAATAGAGATGAACTATAGACAACTCCCATTTGGGAGTGACAGTATTTTATACATTCACTGTTCATTGTTAAGCAGCTTTATTTCTCTATCTAAAAGCTTCAATTCTTTCATTCTGAATTTATAGGTGTCATTTCTTTAAGCTTTAATTATCTTTGTATTTCTCTTATGTAGGATCTTCAAATGTTCCATGTTACTCTGAAGCATAACTGGAACACTACTTAATAAGCCATCCTCCAGGTAAAAGCCACAGCTGAACTTTCTAAAACCAATAAGCGCCCGCCATTGACTAGCTATGCTGACTCGATATTAAGCTTTCTCTTAGATGCCATGTATACATCCATCCATGTAGATACAGAATTTCTTCACTAGGCATTTGAAAAACATTTTTTCTGATTATAATGGAAAACAAACATTGTAGAAAATCTTAGAAATACAGAAACATACAAAGAATCACTGAATTTTTCTTATCCAGAGATACCTCCCATTAATATCTTAGCATATCTTCCTATCTCTAACTTACACCTATCCCAGGACTTTTCCTGAATTAAATAATTTGCAAACTAAATCCTCCTTCCACTTTTGTGCTGGATAATACCTATTATAGATAGTGAGCTCGAGATCTCTCACCCTGACATTTGATGCTAATGTGTCTTGATCTGGACAACACCCTAACAATGTAGGGAATGTATCACCATGTATTGACAAAAGCAATGTTGGCTGCCATTTTAACTGTTTTATTTTACCTTCTTCACATGC
Organism: Equus przewalskii; assembly: GCF_037783145.1. Lineage (NCBI taxonomy): Eukaryota > Metazoa > Chordata > Mammalia > Perissodactyla > Equidae > Equus > Equus przewalskii. The sequence continues at coordinate 23,691,699 of NC_091850.1, forward strand.
CAATGGGCTCATCTGAGGAAGTGTTACATACAGCACCTCACTGAACTCGCCATATTTTTCAGAGTTTCGTTGTCTGGATCTCACACGCACTTCATATTCTTTATCCAGTCTCAACGAGTACACCGGAACCGATGTTGACAATACTGGGTCCATCTTTCAAGATAAAACATCAAACTTGTTGGTTAGAGAATCAACAACTCAATGCAGTAAATGCTACAAGGTGTTTCTGCATTTGTATTCAAAATAAATTTCTGCAAAGTAGGTAATATTTTAAAATGCACTCGTGGAGTTTGTTATTAAAGAAAGATCAAGGAAAACAATTTTGTAAAGAATCATTTTGTTAAACAGATAATAGTCCTCAAGTGTATTTTTGGATACACACAAAGATACGATACACTTGTTTAACAAAATGCAACTATATCTTTCCGTTACGCTGTCAAATATTCTACTAAGATCAAAGCATAATAGAATTATTACAGACAATGACAGAAGTATAAAGAAAACTACAGATATGTTGCCAATTCTTTGGGATATTATAGTTTTGTATGAAGACATAAGAATAGAATAAACAAATATATTTCCACACCGAAACAAATTATAGTCATATATACATTATCTATCTATCTATCTATCTATCTCTGTTCTTTGGAAATTCTGGGTATTCATTCATCTGATCACAGAATTGGAAAGGGTCCTAAAAAATCATGGTTGCCTTAGTTGAACTTTCAAATAATTCTATTAGAAGCAAGTACATATTGAATCTGCTTGCTCTAGAAGGCTTAAAGCCACCTCAAAATAGTTTGCTATTCAAAATCTGTGAAGAAAAGTCATGAGTCCTTTGGTCACGAACATCATAGCCCCACAACTCTTAAGGCCAGGATGTCCTTTACCCTCTCTGGGAAGAGTTAGTGAGGCTTTTAGACCTTTAAGATGTTGCTATCAAAGAGCTAGACCCAACTAATGACGGTGTTCTCCTCCAAGTCAAATACTCAAAGCAGGTCTTGAGTACGTGCTTTTCACATGTCTTCAGGTAGAACATCTTGTTTCTGTTTGTAGAAAAGTAGGAATACTCCCTTTTTCAACAGCATGGGTTTTTCACATAAACAAGAGTCGCATAATTTGTTTTATTAAGTCAGAAGCTGGGCCTTTAGCTTCTAAAGCAAATTTTCCTTTCACCTCAGTTAGTTTCTACTCACAAAGTGCCTCTTTTTTCCCATATGTACATGGGATGGTTAGTTTGTGTCTTTTATGCAAGTTTCTTGATGCATGAAACATTTGTATGTCTAAAGTACTTTTTTAAAGTCAGGATTCTGAATATTAAACATTTTATTTTTCTTAAAGTATTTTTAAAAGCCTATATTTCCACTCTTAAAGCCCTAATTTCTCTGTTGTTGCTATCATTGTTATTTCTTTACAGATTTCACTAATAACAAAACCAAACAGGGGCCCTCAGTGATTCTACCTATGTCCCCCTCTCCATCTTCCCTCAACTTTCCTCACCAAACTCCAACTGGCTCACACCCTGCCACCTGCCTGTGAGGGAACGCCTACTCTTGGCCAATCCTCAGTGCAAGTATTGCTGATACCCTGAGAAGTCTTGCCTGGCACTTTCTCCTGCTCCATCCTGCCAGATAACACGCCTCTTACATCACTTCTTACATTTCACTGCTCAAATTTCTATGTTATCCTGCCAACTCCCTGGGGGCAAACAGTGCCTTCATTATCTTTGCATTTCCAAAGGCCAGCACAATAGCATGTATACAGTGGGTGCTCAAGAAATGGCTCACACGTTTTACATAATTCCATGCCACCCATTTAGTCTTTAAAAACCCATAAATTCTGGGGCTGGCCCTGTGGCATAGTGGTTAAGTTCACATGCTCTACTTCTGCGCCCAGGGTTTGTGGGATCGTATCCCAGGTGTGGACCTAGCACTGCTGGTCAAGCCACGCTGGGGTGGCATCCCACATAAAATAGAGGACAATGGGCACAGATGTAAGCTCAGTGACAATCTTCCTCACACACAAAAACAAACAAAAAAACCCATCACAAATTCTTAACTTGATTTAGTAGCTAAATAGTTGTAAGCAACTACATGGTCATTAGTATTACTTTTATATTCAAAATGTATTTAATAAAAAACAGAGGCACAGTAATACCAAATTCAATATTGTCAAATGGTAATTTGAATTCCTGATGTAAGCAACAAATGCTAGCCTTTTCCCCCTCTACTTATAAACCTTTCTTCTTTTTACGCTCATGACTGTTGTGCTTATAACAAATTAGATGATGTGTTTCTTCAAGAGAGAGGTCAGTTCTTATAGATACACCCTTGATATTCATGACAACTCGGTCCAAGTTACCAAACTAATACATATCAAATAAAAATACCTTTTATAACTTCACTCATAGAAGGAAGTAAAGTAAAAGTTAACTGACCATTTCAGTCACTGAGTTATGCAGATTTTCTAAATGTTTACAATATACATATAAATCACTTTCGCTAATATCACCATTGATCTCATCAGGAAAGTCTTCAAAGATTGGGAACGCTATCAAGCCCATGCCTGCAGATAGATGCAAGTTTTCCAAAATTCTAATTTTCCCTTGAAAGCTAAATTTTTTTTCATTGGCAACAAATACTGTCAATTGTTTTTCTTGAAGTGATAAGATCGCTTCATTCTTTTTCAAGAAACATTTGCCAAATATTTGCCTGCTCAAATATGAACCATTTATCAGTTTATCAGTTGTTCTTTCAAGTAAAAAGGTGTTCCATGCAAAAAGCAGCTAGTTCAGTTGGCAGCTCAGCCATGTAAGTGCTTTTCCTCGAGACAAGCATCAGTACCTTGGCATGGAGCAGAAATGCTTTATGTGTACTTTCCATGTGTCAGACAGAATATTAAAAAGCTATATACTCAAAGGCTGAGAGTTAACAAAATTACTAATTTTTTACAGCTTCATCAAGGGCATTCTTATGTGAAACCAGCTCCCGCTCTTCCTTACTGTGAGTGCGTGGTGGTGAGGAAGACAGAGACTTTTCACTATAGTTTGGAACTACTGCCTTGATTTGTGCTAAGGCGACAGCAGTTTTCCACCATTGCTTTTGCACCATCAGTACAAATCTCAACACAATGAAAAAAGGAAATAAAATTTTAGTATTATTATGAAAATAGTCTTCACCTTGTGGACTTCCTGCAAGGGTCTCAGGGACCCTCAGGGGTCCACGGTTCACACTTTGAGAACTGTTGCCCTGGGGTACCTAGCATAGTGTTCTGTGCACAGTAGTTATTTCAATACCTGGTTGCTGAATAAATGTTGGATTATAGATTGGATATAGAAAGTCTTTTTTGACTCAGCATTCAACCAAGCTTTCTTGTACCAAGTTACAGAACCGATATCTAAATTAAAATGATTCCAAAGACAGAACCTTGAAGCCCAATATTTAACTGTTCAAAGCTGCTCCAAACTTAACTTTCCTCTAATGACAAAATTGGTTTCTTTTTCAGCAGTTCACTGAATGGACAGAGCCTGGTGTTTCAAAATTCTGGGAGTGAGGCTGTGCCAGGCTGCTGGGCACGACCTGATGACTTGCCAGAAACCGCTTGGCTTGGCCAGGGCTGTGGCTGTGGTTAGACTGATTTAGAATTAGTTATATTGGGAGTAGCATGATAATCCTGTTTTTCTTCTTGTTGTGTGCCATGTGGAATTTATCTAAGTGCCGAGTTCCCATACACTTGGCAAGGAAGTGAGGGGTTCAGAGGTCAACCATTACCATGCTACTTGCCTATGTAAAAACCTCTTAGCTTGATTCTCCCCTGAGATACATAACAAAACATCCTTCTGAAACTTCTAAAGGACAAATTCCCTCCCTCTGTTTTCCTCCTGGAGTTACTTAAGAACTTATTTTAATGGGGGTCTTGTGAGCGGCAGCAACTAAAATCATGGGAGAATATTGAGCCACAGCTCACTGTTTGCCTTGATCATAACCCTTCCCATGTTCAGCCACCAGACCAAAGACAGCTCAGTGGCTAGAATATATGACTTTGTTCTAAAGTTCAACTGGACACCCAGGATGACCGAGGAAATAGTTTTCCTTTCCTTCCATATAAGCTCCATGACAGTATCTGCTGTCGGACAGAATTCCAAGATGATATTTTACTGATTACATCAGTTTTCCTCAAATAGGAATTATGAAGCATATAACACAAGCATGTCGTATTAGGTCAAAAGGAAGTCTAATTATAAATGAGAGGGGGTTATTGAAATAAAAAGGAAACTCAAAGATTCTTAAGTGTGAGATGTAATGATATCTTACCATTTTCCATTGGGTCTCATTCACTTCTTTGTATTGCAGTTCATACTCCAGGACTATCCACCCCTTCTGAACATCTGCATTGGGTGGTGGTTCCCACCTCACTTGGATATCTGCATGAATCCCGGTTAAACTGATGTTCAGTAAAGTCCAGTTGAGGCCAATGGGTGGATCTGGTTGCACTGTGCATTTCAACAGACAATTAGTCACAGAGAGACACAGCTTGATATTAATGGAGTGCTTTCTTCTGAAGAGACCAAACAACTTTACACATTTTTATTATTCATATTCTTAATCCTTCCAATATTCCAATTATTATACTTTCACTTTATGAGTGTCATGTACGACTTTTAATTGGATCTAATTTTAAGGATGATCTTTTTCTAACTTTATAAAAAGCCTCCAAAAAACTTCCTTTGTGAGTCTAAAATCTGATCTATAACTTTTCTTGAAGATCAGCCATGTTTTACATTTCTTTTAGCTCTGATAGGGTTAATGCTTTGGGATTTTGGCAAAGGAATTCATTTTAACTCAAAACTGGAGGGACAGAGAGTCAGAAAGACCTACAGTATTTAAACATGTGGCTGTTTGGGAACTAGAGGTAGAGAAATCATTTTTCTTCCAATTGTCTATGACCTGGGGCAAGGACCTTGTCTTAGTCATTTCTGTATTGCTACTGGTACAATCCTTCTGACACTCAGCAAATGCTCCTTAATTTGTTGTCTTCCTAGCCACATGTGACCATTTCTTCAGATATCAGAAGGAAGGCATTACATTGCTCTCTCAAATGGTGATGATTCAGTGTTTTCTGTCCCTTACTTAGCTGTATGTGAACAATCTGAAATAGTGTTTTGCTTGGTTTCTACCGACATACTGTACCTTCTCTGGTAAATCTGCTGCATTCTGCTTATTAGGACCTCAGAGACCACAATTTCCCAAAGGATAATGAAGAGAAATATGGATTCCAAAGTTAGGAACTATATCTAAATTTATATTCTAGATAGTCCCTGACCAATTATTGCTATTTAGGTCTGAGTACTGAGGTTTTCAAAAATCACTTGCAGATACAGAGAAAAATTTATTTTCCTTTCTACTATCTGCAGAAGGTCACCTAGAGTGTTGCAAAGTCTGGGTCCCCAGGGTTGATCAGAGATAAGCCTACAAATACATGGTGTGAGGAGCTCTCCCTGGCTGTTAAAATCTGGTGGCCAAAGGGGGAAGCTCTTGTATTCACCCAGGGTGGAAACACTGTGAAGGAGCATGCCACTGGCCACTGTGGAGTAGACACCGCTTTCTAAAATAGAGAGAGCTCAAATTTGATTAATTATGTCCACATTTTGGAAGGCAAAATCGGAGGGATATGCAAAATCTAAGCTTCATATGTTTACAAAAATATAGTAATATCGTACCCTTTTGGATTTGTTGGTGATTGAGGAATTCTGATAATCGAAGCTTAATCCTTTAAGTGACCAAACTATAAAAATGTTTTTGATGGAACATTTTCTAAAACTTAGTATTCACGTTGCAGCTTAAAAATTTCCCTTACTACTCTAAATAGAGGATATGGAACAGGGTCGTTTTTGAGAAGGCTTAGCGTCACTGTCATATGCATAATAATAACCTCTCCCTTACCTCTATACATACTTCCACATGCTGTACTTGACTACTTCTCTGAGATGTTTAAAAAGCATTTGAGACTGCATACATCCAAAAACAAGACCCTAGTCTTCCCCCCAAAACTTGCTCTTCTTTCCTCTTCCTTATCTCTGTTAATGGTGATTCCATTCCTCCAGTCACTTAGGATAAAAATGGTGAATTCTTCCTTGACTCATCTTTTTTTTTTTTGCCACTCCACATTCTGTCAACTGTACTTTTAAGATATTCCCAGAATCCAACCACTTCTTGCCACCTGCACCTCTCTAACGTAGCCCTAGCCATTATAATTTTTCGCCCATATTGCTGCATTTGCCTCCTAACTAGTCTCCTCCTGTGGTCTTTTGTCTCCCTTCAGTCTACTGTCAATACCATCCTTAATACAGTTGTCACAGTGATTATCATCACACTTGTTAGATCATATCACTCATCCTTTAAAACCCCCCAAAGGAGTCCTATCTCGCTCCATGTGAAAGCCAAAGGGTACTGTTAGCTTTGACCTGGTCTCACTACTCTCCTCCTTGCTCACTCTGTGCCAGCTCCACACCGCACCCCGACCCCGCCACCCATGCTGCTCCTTGAATGAACAAAGGCATGCTCCCGCCTGAGGATCTTTACCCTTGCTGTGCCCTCTTGCTAAAATGTCCTTCCCTCCAATATATACATGATTATTCTCTCATTTCCTTCTTTACTCAAGTGTCACTCTCTCAGTGAAGCCAACTCTGATAACTCTAAAATTGCAACCTCTCCAACACTCCTGTTCCCTTTCCTTGTTATTCTTATTCACAGCCTTGTCTCTTTCCACCCTTCCTGGGATAAAATCCCATAAGGGCAGAACTTATCTGTCCCCAGCACCTAGAATGCTGCCTGGCTCAAGGAAGAGACTCCATAAATATTTGCTGAAAAAACAAAAAAATAATCTAACTAATATATTACTTTAAACCCAGAGAACAGCCCTGTGAGGTAGTAGCAGGGTACACGCATAATTCATGAGGAAGCTGAGGTGTGTGATTGACATCTTAAGATCTAGTAGGGTCACCTCAGTTCTTTGTTGTCTCTCACTCTCTGCTCTCTCCCCTCCTTGCTGTTGTTGTAACTCTGCCCGTCATCATCTTTAGCCTTGATTATCACAAAGTCTTGTAACCCCTCTACCTCTAGTCTGTGCCACTCCAATCTACCCTCTGTACTGCAGCAAGATGAATTTCACAGAGACATTAGTAACATGACAGGTGGTACAACAGCTTTGAGAGAGACTCTGAAGCCATGCTACCCAGGTTCAAATCTCAGCTCTACCTCACAGCTGTCTGACCTTGAGCTAGTCATTTAACTACTCTTAGCCTCAGTTTCATCATCTGTAAGATGGGGATTATAATAGAACCTATTTCACATGGTTATTATACTTAACACATGTTAAATGCTTTGTAAGTGTTAGCTATTACTAACACAGGTCATTTCCCTGCGTAAACATCCTCAAATGCACCTCTTGGCAGGAAGATAAAGTTCAAATATCTTTGCAGGGGACACAAGACCACTGATGATTTCTCTGGCTGACCAATCAGGCCTGCCTAACTGCTCCTGAGTCCTTGAATATTCTGTGCTGTTTGTCACTTTTGGAACTTAGTAGTTGGAAGACACAGTCCATCTTATATACTTGGCATCTCTCACTGCTGCTTTAAGAAGTACCTGAACTGTCACCATCTCTGTGCAACCATTCCTCATCTCTGAGGCCTAGTCAATCATTTGTACCTTTGGCCACCACCTTGGCTTATGATGCATTATACACACCTGGAGCCCAGCACCCGCTGCAATGTATTGCAATTATCTGCTAACACAACTGCTTGCCCTACTTGACCGTATCTTACTCTGCAGCCACCACATCTAGCACAGTGCCCGGCACATGGCAGGCCTTCAGGGAAAGTCAGCCAGGTAACAAGTGGGGCTGGCTACTGGCAGGGACAGGGCTAGAACATGGGTCTTGAGCCAGTATTCTTACTAATACCTATTTAGCCACTCAACAGCCACACCTATTGACATTAGGATATGTACTAAATAGTCTCTCTAAACTACGTAATTGGGTTCTCTTTTCTGCTTGTTGCAGTCTTCTCAAGCTTTTTCCTCAAAGTCAGGCTATCAGATTTACTTGTTTCTGTCTGCAGCTTCCAGCCACATTCTCTCAGTCTCTTCCAGTCTGCTGATGACTGGGAAAGCACATACAAGAACAGCACACCTGAGACAAGCTCCAGGGAATTCCCATAAGCAACAGACGAGCTTTTGTGCATAGGTTTTGAGGCACCAACGTCAGCTACTGAAAGTCCTCCTTTGATTCTTTCTATTTATCTGTTTACACTATTATTGTACAAACATGAATATTCCAACTGTGCTCCTTTGTTTGGTTTTGTTCCATTTCTCCCTGTGTCCACATGATGCGCAAGGGATAATTTGTTTGGATCTTCGCTTAGTTCATTGAGCTGATTATCTCCAATGTTTGTCTGGAGATCTTATAAACATGACTTTAAGCTGATTTTGGCTGTTTTGCAAATGTAAAATTCCAAAATTATTATGCTTTGTGATAAAGAAAATCTAGGTTTTTATTACAACAATGATAGAGATCAGAGGCCAACATATTTCAGTAGATCTGAATAACCATATGGAATAATTAAGAGAGAAGGAATCTAAGAGTACATTGAGTTTGTCCCTTGCAGTGGCACACAAGAATACAATGCAGCTTTAAAGACCTTCTCAAGGAAAAGACTCCACAAGGCTCCCATTCTTTTCTCTACAAAATTTACTACCAAATTGTTTTATGTTAGAGCTAACTTAAGTTCCCCCTGCCCTCTTCCTCTTGCTCAACAGCTGATCTCATGTCCTGTAAAGTAGACTTCCATCCTCTTAGACAGTAAAACAACAGTCTTCCTACTGGAACATACTTGGATGTTGCAGCCTTCCCTGCTTATTTAATCTAGAGCCATGTCAAATAAAACACAAACCTGTGATTTACCTATTTCCTCAACAGAGAAACACTTTTGATCCACAGTACCACCATTGCTAGTTAGCTTGATACAGTAGGGTATCCAAATGGAGGTATAAGATGAATTAAAGTAACAGCTGTTTTCTCCAGCAGAGACATAATCAGGGCATTCTTTCCATTCTTGCGTCCATTCTTGAGTGCTCCTGTAATGGAGGGAAAAAAAAGGATGAATTGTTCCCCAAATCATACCATAGCTTAAGTCAAAGCAAGGTGCTTGATAGTCAGATTCAATAAATTGGAACACCAATATTTTGTGAGCAAGTATTTTAGTGGGGCCATTTTCAAGAAGTATCACATCTGAGGACATCATCAGTGTCTGCAGAGTGATAGGAGGCCATTTGGTACTTCTGCGTACAGTAAAAGCATCCATTCATTGGCTGCATAGGACGTGCTGGCTCCTAAATTAAGTGATTTATTGCTAGGTCCTTCATTATCCCCATGCTACCAATGAGGATTCTGAGGCTGAGGGAGGTTTAAAAATATTTCTTTATTAAAACACTGCAGAGAGTCAACTCCAAAACTATACAGATTCCCAGAGAACAGTGAGTCTCTGGACTTGGGCTTTTCCCCAACTCATGGTGGGGAGGCAACTCATGAGGAGGCACACTGATGGTGTTCTCCAGACTGGCAACTCTAAGGTCTGGGTGGCCTTGAGGTGGAAAATTGGCTACCCTACTCTGAACCACTGCATCCTGCACCCTCTTCCCAAGGCTATCCTATGCTTGGGAAAGTTTCCCAATGCCTTGAACTCTTTCCCATACTCCTGATTTTTTCTCAATAACATGAAGATCCATGAGACCATTTCAAACATGCTGGACATCCAGGTAACATTTATGAAACACGGGGATCCTAGCCATTTTTCCTCCCATTCCTGAAAGAGATAAAAGGCATGAAACCAGAAATTTAAAAATCTTTCCAAGCCCCCAAAGCATCTTTCTTTTCCATTTTGTAAATAGGAATGGACATTTAATTATAGTATTAAAAAAAGGAAACAAAAATGAGCTGAATTGAATCAATGTGTTTGCTTGTCAGTTCCTTTTTTTGGTTTCTCTGCAAAGAACAAGTTCATCTTTTCCTTTATCTTGGATCAGATAAAAACAGACAAACAAAACAAATCATGGAGGATAGATGGACACATGGAGAACACTGAAGAAATCAGAAAAACTATATCTCCATATTTATGTTTCACCATAGAGTTATTCAACTCCATCACCCTAGAGAAAGCATCATTTACCCAGATGACTGAAAACAACAGTAGGATGTGTATTTAATGGAAAAGAGATGCCAGGAAGGAAGTCTGAGTTTTTTGAAAGGAAATTCTCTGGTCAGCTGCCATGAGGACCTGAACAAAAATGCAGAGCAATCAAAAGGTTGTGCAGACTCAAGTCCATCACAGCAGGAACAGAGCAAACGTGAGAGAATGTGACACAGCTCTTCAAAGTCCCATCTGACTGACTGAATGAATGAATGAATACAGTAAACCATCTTTGGGTGCCTATTATAAAAGCACTATATAAGCATTATATCTGGCATTAGCACTGTGCGGATATAATGATTAATGAGATTTGTCCCTACCTTCAGGCTAGAAGAAGACACAGAAGTTACCGTCTGAGTACTTTTTTTCATCTCTTGCATTCAAACCATTGATATTTAATGAGCATTGATTATATAAAACACTGTGCTAGACACTATGGGGAATGCACATGTGTCTAAGGATTCAGTCCTGCCTCACGGGAATGACTAAAACACTGTATTACAAAGCAGTGTGGCTGAGTACTCATAGGTAATGTGCATTAGGATGGGTAAAAGTTTAACAGAAGGCAATAGGGAAAGAAAGAGAGGGAACAGAGTGGTCAAAGGCACTGAGGTAAGGAAGCATGGGCTTGAGTGTGATGAGGGAAGCAGGAGGAAATGGAATGATAAGGAAGCAATTTCTTAAATTAGAATTGCTACTTGGGTTGGGTAATTTATTACTCCCTTATTATTCACTAGGCTATCAGCTGAGGAGAGAGTTTATACGTCAATGAGACATGAAACCAGGTAATCTGTGGCTGAGGAAGAAGAAATATGAATGACCCTATGCTGGCCAAGGCCTAGGGCTGGCAGGCCAGACTGTGGAAGTCTGTGAGCATCCCTCTGGGGGATGGGTGCTGGGTAGCAGTGTGCAGTGAGGACACTGCAGGCCGTGGGGAAGGCAGGGACTGAAAGGAAGGGATGAGGAGCTGGGAGAAGACACATGTTTCCTCCTTTACAGCTGTTTCTCAGGCTGGCCTGTTTGGCACTTGGAAGAAACTTGTGCAGTATCAGGGGGTCCTTGAGACAGCTGCTCATCAGCTGTTGGAAAGAACTTGGGATTAACATGGCAGAAACACCAGGGTCTGAGACAGTGAACTGTTGCTTAAATTCTAGTTGAGATTCTTAAAAGTTGCATACCCTTGGATGAGAGGGAGAGTCATCTGTGATGGGAAAAGCAAGTAGGTAGAGGGTAGGAGAAAGAGATAGTATGTGTGTGTATGTATTTAGTAGGAAAAAGATAAAAAAAAAGTTAGGGATAGGTGGGTTGTTGAAATATAATATGGTTTATTTTATCTGGAATTTCAAACTAAATAAGAGAGCATCAAAGAGAATGGTTGAACAAGATTGCCCAGGGAATGAGGCTTTCATATAAAAGCAGAGGGGAGAGCAAATGTATTTAGCGTAATTGATATTATTAAAGTTAGTATTAAAATGTCCTAGAGATTTAGGCCAGTACTTAGCAGGTCTGGATTTGTAACAGGGAGGTTAGCTCTGTGATTCACACAGTGTCTCAACTTGGGCATGTCAGCACCCTGGTCCCCATGGGGACTGTACGAAAATCCCAAATCCATTAGCATCACAGAACAAACAACTGAAAGCACTCATCTTGAGCAGGATGGATCCGGAATAGGTGTTTCAAAGCACAGCTCCCAACCCCTTCCCTCATTAACTGAAGTTGAATTTTATTTTAAATAAATATCTAAAATTTATTTATAAACTATTAAATTTAGACAAAAAAAACCCAAATGGACTCACAAAACCGATACTCTTTTGCCTGTCTTCTCTGGGTTGAATTTCTACACGGATGACCAAAGCCAGGTTACAGAAACTACTTTCTCCTTCTCTTACTCTCAAGAGTTAAATGCTTTACGTTTGCTTCCAAACTATCTTGTGAAATAGGAGTGAGAACTATAGAAAGAGACTATCAATAGAAATCAGAATCAAGAGCAGAAGAAATGCTTTCCATCTAAAGGTAACCACTTGGAAGTGAAATCATAAAAATAAAACATCATTTATGTTCTAAGGGCAACTGTTTTTCATTACATACAGCTCATGTGTTTTAGGCTTAAAATTTAATCTTTTCCTTAGAAAAAAGAAAAGAAAGTAACAATGCCCTTTCTCCTTTCTAATTTCCCTCACAACCTCACATGGAAAATAAACTTTCTTCTAGAGGCCAGGATAATTTATTGAGGGGGGCTAGTGTGGGGATGGCAGAGGTCGGGGGATGCAGTCTTAGGGACTGAGTCCTCACACGCTCACTTCTTTTGAAAACAAGGCATTTGCAGGCAAGCAGCTGAGAGCAGAGCATCTCTGACAGGCTCCCCAGAGCCTCCTTTTGCTGTGCCGGTGATTTGCATTCATGCTGACTCCCCTCCAAGCTCAGAGGCTGAAGATGGCAGGATCTCCATCACAGGGTGGCAGAGACCGTTCTCAATGGGCTGCTTCTCCTGCCAGCTCACCTGGTGGGGAGCAGAGCCAGCCAAGCATACAGCTGCCTCTGGGCCTGTCTGCTGACAGCCTGAGGTGTTTAGATTCCCTTGTGCTTTAGCTACCAAGGCCAGGCTGGTGAACTGAAAGCCCAGCGCATCGGCCACTTCTCTGCAACTTCCCGCCTCCCCTGCTCTGGTTCTGGATGAAATCATGTCACAGTTTTATTTGTGTGTCAGGGATGAGGAGTCACGATTCTATAGTTCCAGGAGTTGCATGGGAACTGAATTGTAAGAAACAATGATAACAGTCAGAAAGTGCATTTGCAATGTCCTCTTTGTGTGAGTGGGCAATGCGAAGTCTAATTTATTTGTCCACTAATCAAGGCAATAGAGTCCTGATACTCCTCACCCCTTCAATTCTACCCTTCCCAGATGAACTGGGCTGGGGGATTATGCTGTTTTGGCTAAGATATCCGAAATAATTATAGCTGTATAGAGAAAACACAAAATAGAGATTTTGCAAGTCTGGGTTGGCACCAATCATGAGGTTGCACTTGGGAGGCTTGAAGATGTGACAATTTTTCCCCTGGGATCCCAAACTCCGCTAGGGTGAAAGCAAATGACATCCTTCCAAACATGTCCGAGATTTTCCCTCCACCTGGTCACACTTACAGGGGCATCTCTGTTAGAACAGAGCCTGGGTTTTCACAAGAGATGCTGAAAGGCCTGGGGTGTGCAGAGGAGGCCTGGAGGAGAGTTATGTGGCCCTGATGGATGAGGGCAAGGGACAAATACATACTTGTGAAGGCTTCATTCCTTTGGATTTATCTTTTGGCTCAGGTTCAAATTTGGTGAATATTTAGGGTAGTGAAAACCCACTTTTGTTAAGTGGGCCCAACTCTGCTATTTCTCTACTCTGTTTAGGTAATTGTGCCTGTACAAATAACTTATTTTGTTTTGATTAAGCCAGCTCTCTAAGTTGCTGAAGCAAAAGCATCAAAATGGAACCTACTAAAATCTCTCTTCATTTAACAGTCTATTCAACAGATATTCAAAAGTGTTATCAAACATACCCGCTTTCTGTTCAAGTGTATTTACACAAAGCAGCATTGTCCAGTGGTCCCTGCCTCCCTGCAGTGTCAGCTTTAATTGAAAAAGAAGTACATTCGGTGCCCAATCATCTCATCCTTGTGTGCCCTTTGGGGCACATCCAAGGGACCTCACTCACACCAGGAAGGTGGGTAAGGCCAGTGCTGGTTGCTAACTCAAAGTATTTGTTATTTGCAAATTAAGCACCCATCTCTTCATTAAAAATGGTCTTAGAGCGTATCAATAATCACAAACAGTAGAGAATCACAAATCTTTTTTGTCGTCCAGGAATTGGAATTTTATATCGTTATCATTTTAAATTATTACAACATTACCAATAATAAGAATAGCAGCTTCCATTTATTGAGTACTTGCTATGTGCCAGGCACTGTGCTAAGTGTTTTTCATGTACTATCATCTAACATGATCCTCACAAGAAGCCCTGAGGCGAAGTCTATCATCTCCTATTTGCAAATGAGGCAGCTGAATTGTGGACAGACTGACTAATTTGCCTGGCATTACTTGGCGAGCGAGTGCCAGAGCCAGGCTGAAATGCTGGTTTGGTGGCCCCGAGCCCATGTCCTTCACTGCTCGCTGCATCTTCCTTCCCTTTCCCTGCTCCTCTAGGGGGAAGATAGCAGCATCCGTGGACTGATGAACTCCACAATCCTTGGATAAAGGGTCCCCACTAACCTTGCATCTTGGCTGAGGCCTTCCCTAGGGGTTGGGTGGAAAAGACATGCTAGTGTTTGAGCCTAAAATTTAAAAAAGCAAACGAGTAAACAGAAATGGAAACGATGCCAAGCAAGGGGTAAGAAATAAACAACTTGAGTGGCGATTATATGGAGAGATCTCTATTTCCCTCTTCCCCTCTTATTGTACAGGACCACTGTAAAAACGGAACAGAAAAGTATTACTGTCCCTTATTGAATATAACAAATTTAACAGGAACATAGGCTATTTTCTACATAGAAACCAAACTGAGTCTTTTAAAGCATACATTTTTTCAAAAAACTCCTATGGCTTTCCACCACAGGGAAAGTAAAATTGGAAGCCCTGCCATGGCCTACAAGGATTGGCACGGTGTGGTCTTGGCTAACTCTCTGCCCCTTCTCATATCACTTTCCCCATCTCTCACCTTGTGCCATCCATGCTGGCCTCCTGGTTTCCTCAAACATGCCAAGTCGGCCTCAGGGCCTTTGCACTTGCAATTTCCTTTGCCTGGACAGAGTGTCTCCCAGATATTCACGTGGCCTCTCTCAGTTCATTTATGTCTCTGCTATAATGCACCACATTAGAGAGGCCTCCTATGACTTCCTCGTTTAAAATATCACCCAAGCTCCCTACACACACACTCTGCACACTCACCTACACTTTCACACACTCACCCACACTTTCACACACTCACACGTGCACATATTCACACACAGTGATGACTCTCTTCATTCTCTTTCTGGCTTTATTTTTCTTAATAACCCCTATTATCAGTTGACATTTAATTTATTTTTTATTTTCTGTCTTGCCCCACTGGAAACGAATCTCCATGATACTAGGGACTTTCTCTTTTTGTAATCACTGCTGTATCTCCAGTGCTTAGAATAGTACCCAACACACAGTAAGGGCTTAACTAATATTTTTTTGAATAAATGAATGAATGAATACACTTGCCATCAAAATAAATCATTTTCATTCCTACCACTGCATGCAACTCAGTCTACTTTAGTCAGAAAATCCATGCAGAGAAAGTCAGAGAGGCATGCGGGCCACACCTTCTAATATAGAACAGCTGTACGGATCCTGGGCTCTTTAAACCGTGACGAACTCCATCTGTCCAGTGGCATGAAAAAGTCTCTAGTTCAGGTGAACGGCACTTGGTGAATTTAGGCTTCCCAGAAGAATCTGCAGAATAAAAAGAAAAGGCAAGGCCCAAATCAGGAGAGTAATGTATGGTCCTAATGCAATTCGTGTTTAAAGTGGTAAAGAAGAACTACTTCTAGAAAAGCTGTTTTCCTGGGTCACCACTTCAGAGCTGTTGCTTGCCGGTTATTTCTCTGTCAGCCTTGTTTCTAGGGACAAACTGTTTTGATTTTATTTCAAACATTATTTCTTAGAGCCTGTTTAAGAAACCAGAGGTCGAGATAAGGATTTGGGTACAGGTAGTTTGTTTGGCAGGTGACCCCTGGAACCAGAAGTGAGGGAAAAGGAGACGGGGAAGAGGAAAGAGAATAGCGAATAAAGTGTGTGTTATTCAGCAGGTGAACATAGTGGCCAACTGGGGCCCAACCCCACAGAGGCCCTTGGGAGAAGCTGTGGCGAGAGTGCCTTACTGGTGTCCTAGACAAGGATAGGAAGCCGGGGCGTTTATCCACCAACTTCAATCAATCACCGACTGGTGGAAGGTTGCCCTGGAGGTGTTCACATGAGCTCATGAACTTCTAGGCTGCACCTGCATATGTGCTGAGGGTCCTTCTGAGAAACCAAGGCAGGCACCTGAAGTGTGCTCAGCAATGTGCACGGTGGCAACTGTCCACCACAGATGGCTGTGCTGACATCAAGTGTGCCAAAAGGATGTAATGTGGGGACCACAGCATCCACTACAGGGCCTTTTCTCTTTCTATAGATTTTTTATAAAAAGCTACTATGTTTGCATTCTTTTAAAAGATTCACCCAGTAAATTCATTAAATAGATGTTGACTCTAAATGACTTACGCATGTATATGTGTCAATTCTAATTTGGGAAGTGGAGACTGCCCCCCACCCATTAGAATATTAGCCCAAACTCTTCTGCATCCATGACATCTGCAGTTATAGAGGCGCAACAGACAAGTCTGAAGCAAAACTGATTTTTCTATCAATTCTCATTGTTCTTCTGACATCCATGGCCATTTGGAGACAGCCAAGTTTCTCTTTTTTTTTTGCTCCTTATATGATTTGTCTTCAATTGTAAACTTAATATATTTGTTCTCTGATCTAAAACTCTCATTCTTGGGCAATAGGGAGGCTCTCAATATTAAAGTATCTTTATAAATACTTTAAAACATAATTTAAAAATAAGTAGCATGCAAACAAACATCATAATTTCCAATTCCAAGTTCCAGGTACATATCTGGTGTTCTGAACTGAAACACACCTCCTTTTCTCTCTGCCAACAAACTCATAAGGAATGGAAGATATAAACTTTCTAAACAAATCCATCATTCAGCCATCCATTCAACAAGCACTTATTAAACATCTGTTTTGTGCCAAGCCCTTCTCCAAGGATAGAGCAGTAAATAAAACTGATAACATTCTGGTCCTCGTGGAGTTTCCTTTTCAGTGGGGGCTGAGAGACATGGGGATCCTAAGTAGAAAAATAAACAATGTAAGAAGAGACAATATGGCTGGGAAAGAGGGACCCCACTTTCCTTCTACTAATACCCATATTCTTTCAGTGAAGAAGCTCAGGCTTCTGAAAGGTGTCCTTGTTTTAGAACAGCTGCTGCCCTGAACACTTACTGCCATGAGTAAGTGAATCTTCAGGAAATCCCGAGCTGCCAAATGCTCCTTTGCCTTGGGAGCCCATGTTGGGGATGGCAGAATTTTTTTCTTAATAAAAGTCCATGGTCACACTGTTCTAAGAAATATTCCTTTTCTTGTACGAATTAAGAGATTTACAAGAGTTTTGGGAGCATGGATAGGGTCTGCCTTGGTACCAAGGGCAGATGGTCAGCCCTCTCTAGGTGGTCAGCATTCAAGAACCCCTCTCAGAGCACTGAAGTGGAGGGGCCCCCATGATCTGTTACAAACGAATACAGTGAAAAAGGCATACATTTCATTAGGAAGGCAGCCATTATACAGTAGAGTACCTGGAAAACTTCCTTTTCCTAATAGCTGAAGCACAGAAAACAATACTTTTAGGTCCTTCCAGAAAATCAGTGATTAATAAAACATGTTTAAACCATGACTATTTTAATGCTGGCAGATTTGAGGAGAGTATTTCACATTCTGACTGCTCTTTCCCACAGAGGTAAGAAGAGGAAATGCATGGATTACAAATTGAGAGGTTTGTGTTCTACTCCGGGCTCTAATACTATTTAGCCTCGATCTTCCCAAGCCATTTGGGCCTCAGTTTCCTCATCAGAGAGGCTGGAATAGATGAGATCCAAGGTCTTTTGGACCTTTACAACTTCACTTTTACAATTAAGTGAAACATACAACCATTAATAACAGTGTACGGAACTAAAAAATAATTTTGGCATTTGAGCTGAAACAATCAGAGAACACCAAACACAAAAGCCGTTCAGGTTCCCATATTCCCTGTGTAATAAGGCTGCCACACAAAGTCAAGAATAATAAACCCAACCCCAAAACTTGAAACAGAAAGGAAAAAACATTGCTAGCTGGGGGGATAAAAAGAACTTAAAGAAGAACTAATTTGAATTTTGCTTGCTTAAACTTAGTATTCCTGTTTATTCTGTTTCCTTTTAACTCCAGATGTATAGATAGCACCATATTATCTTCTCATTCTAAATAAGAAATAGGAAATTCATGGTTTTGGTGCTAATGTGATGCAGCGTGTGCCCTCATAGGAACCCTGATATAGACATAGTGCAGCAAAGATTTTTTTTTTTTGTCTTTTTTATGTCTACCTTTCATTGCCTGCCCTCCTTTCTCTACCTTCCTCCTTTCTCTCTCTTTCCTTGTACCCCCCTTCTCTCCTTCTTTCTTTCTTTTATGGCTGGGTATGTGCTGGTAAGTGCTGTAGCAGACAGACTCTCAGATGGCTCTCAATGATCCCTACCTCCTGTTATTTATAAACTTATGTACTTCCTCCCCTCAAGCAACTTGCTTCTAACCTACAGAACATGGCAGCATAGAGGAGATGTCACATCTGTGATTAGGTTACAAAAGACTGTGACTTCCATCTTGCTAGCACACTCTCTTTCTTGCTGGTTTTGAAGCAGCAAGCTGCCATGTTGGTGAAAACCACATGACAAAGAACTAGGGTGGCCTCTGCAACAACTAGCAAGAAGCTGAGGCCTTCAGTCTAACAACCCTTGAAGAACTGAATCCTGGGGAACAATTACATAAGTGAGCATAGAAGCTGATCTTGACCCAATCCAGGCTTCAGATGAGACCACAGCCCCAGCTGACACTTTGTTTGCAGCCTTGTGAGAGACTCTGAAGCAGAGGACCCAGCTGATGGGTTAATTTGGAGGAAGAGTAGGGAATAATATTAACCATAGTAAATATCTGAATGTTATTGATACAGAATAAACAAATCCAATATATTGGAACTTCAAAGCAGGTTTGAGAATGGCATAAGACACTTTTCTTAGAAAATGGAAGGCATCACAGTGAGTGTGGCAAAGTGGGTAACTTCTCTTTTGGAGGCAAGAAGATCTGCAGTGTAGTTGGCTGCTTAGCTCCTTCTCAGTCATCTCCTGCTTCAACTATTACCACTGTGGCTGAAGACATCCCACATTCCTAAAGTTCAGCTCCCTAGCGTCATGCTGAGGTTTTCCAAGTCTGAGAGGTACTGACCTAACCTTAAAATGAGCACCTCCCTGATGACGTCTGAAAATCCTAGTAGAAACTTATTGTATATTTCATGATGAAGACAGCAAATGGCTACCATACACTCTCAGTCCTCTCTGATGAGCCACAACAGATAGTCATTTCGGAACTAGTAATACTTCCTGCTCTCTTGTGATTTTTTTTTATAGTCTAAATCTAGAGACATCGTAGTTCAATATTCATTTATAGTATCTCTGAAAAGAATGTTGCAATTGACAAGAGAGCCTACCTTTGGCTCTAAATTAATTCTGAGAGAAATAAGTGTTCCAACTCAAGTCATCCCAAATTCTGAAGAAATGCTAGTATTAACGCTAATCAGCACTCAAAAATCTTGACAATAGATTTGGGATTCATTTTTACTTTCTCTTTGGAGGCTTCATTATGAAAATGAGGATTATGACTTGTAGCTACATCTTTATTTTAGTTATTATTTCTATATTACACACCTGTTACATATTACATCATGTTGAATATTTTACATATATTATCTCCTTTAATACTGAAAACTCCAGAAGGGAGGCATTATGTCCACTTAGAAATGAGTGAAATTGGATGTTTAGAGAAGTTAAGTGAGTTGCATGTTTATACTGCTGTAGATAGAAGAGATGAGATGAAAACACAGGTCCGTGTGATTTCAAGGGTAAACTCTTAGCACTAACGAAAAATAGCTTTTTTTGTTAGACAATTCTCTCTTGCTTTTCAAAAAGTCCCCAGAAGGGAAAAATGACAAGCTCAGATGTGCTCTTTATTCATCTCTCAGAAATTAGTAACCTGGCCAATCCCAAGAGCAGCATTTCCTGACTGTGACTGCACATCTGAATCACCTGGGGAGCTTTAAAAGCTACCGATGTCTTGGCCTATCCCAGAGACTTGAGTCAATTTGTCTGAGGTGCAGCCTGGGTGTTGCAATTTTTAAAAGTTCCCTAGATGCTTACAATGCGTAGCCCAGGTTGCAAACCACTGCTATAGAAAAATTAAGTTATATGCAAGCATTGAAAAGTTGGCTTTCCATGTTATTTGGTTCTCTGATCAGTTCTAACAGAGTTACATATCAAGAGTAATGCTTGGTCGAAACTTTTATGAGCCTAGTTTGGGAGAGTGTGTGGAGGATATGAATACTAATTATCACCACAGTAGAGTATCACAATGCTTCATGATGAATGCTTTGAGAACTGAGAGATAATATATGTGTAAAATGGTACACATCTAAATGCAAATCCTGCCTAAACTTCTGATGGACTATAAACTGGTAATAGGAATCAATTAAGAATAAGTTAAATTGGTATTCCTACTGAAATTATTACTTAAAAGGCTTGAAGAGAGTTTTACTAAATTCAAATTCAATTCAATACAAATTCAGGTTTTTAAAAGTCGATGGAATGGCATTATGTCCAAATGTGCAATGATAGAGGGACGATGTCAGAGGGAGCTGGGAGGCACCGCTGGCTGCACCACCCCACCTTTGACAGTGATCATTGCTGATTTTCCAGTCGGGTCGGCTGGGCAGGCTGAAGTAGGCTTCCTCCTTCGCTGTCCAGGGGCTCTCCCCTTGGAGGAAGATGACATTCCCAGACAGTACACAGAGGGAGGACAGGAACCAGCTGTTGTATATTGTAGTCATTTGCATTCCTACCCTCTATTCTCTCACCAGACATGCTTTTCTATCCTCAACTCATGATAAAGCAGAAACAAAAACCAAATCAAATCACATACAAGTTCCCAGTGTCTGCTTGGAGTTTGGGGTTAGGGGAGAAAGAAGAGGAGCCATTGATGTGGGAAGGGAAGGCACTCAGCAGTCAACTGCTGTTAAATGTAGAACCGTCACTGCAACATGTCATGTGGACCATCTGCTGTCAACAGTCCCGGACACTTGTTATCACCCCTGAACAGAGGCTGGGCACTCAGATGCCTTGTGTTGGGGTAGGGGCTTGAAGGGAAAACCCTGTCCTCTGACCAAAGTGTAACTAAATACAACCAGTTGAGAATTTCCTTTTGAGTAGGGCAGCAGTAGACAAACAAGGAAAGGAAGAAAATAAAACACTAGTCCATAATAAGATTAAGAATTAAAACTTGTAAAAACATAGTAAAAAACCTAATTTTATAGAATAGATAAATAAACTGCAAATATGATTTTAATCCTAAAAGATGAAAGAAATTATAAGACCAAACCAGAGTATGTAGCTATACATGCATGAAAAACGAAAGAGGAAATATTGTAATTAGAGAAAAGCAGGAGATGCATTGGACCAAATGACTTTTGGCCCCTTTCTGGTGGATCTGGGTTCTGCTAAGAAATCTGCATATGCAGTCAATCAAGGGTCAGTTTTAGAAGAGAAGCATAGTCACAGCTTGCTTAGTCACCCTGATCTGGATAAAGAATAGTTACTGCTGAACATAAGCCAAAGTGAGGAAATAGTTATTGTCATTTGAAATAGCTTTCATATGTTCTGAAGATTGCACAAGCACGCTGGTCCAGGCCAAGTATGGTGAAACTGTCATGTTCCTTCCACAAATAATAAACAAGAGATAGTGATTTAAGCAGTATTAGTCCACTTCCTAGATTTCGCCTGCACAGGCTTTGAGCAAAATCTTTGGGTGACTGATTAGCCTAAACATATCAGTAATTTAAGAACATCTTTGGAGTTAGCCTTTCCATTAGGGTAAAACACAGAACATCCATGATC
The DNA here is from genome assembly GCF_037783145.1 of Equus przewalskii. NCBI lineage: Eukaryota > Metazoa > Chordata > Mammalia > Perissodactyla > Equidae > Equus > Equus przewalskii. Next base: position 23,713,744 of record NC_091850.1, read on the forward strand.
CTCAAAGGTTGGCTGAGAGAAGATGGGAAGATGTCATTCTGCCATGATGGAAAGAAGTGACTGCATTTAACATAGTTGCTTTTCCAGGGCCTCTTCACAGGCAAAAACAGAATTGAAAGGGAAATGATAATTTAATAGCAACTAAGATTTCCTGGGGGTTACCATGTGCCCGTCACTGTCCAGCACATTATATGTATCAACTTTATTCTCACAATGATGGGATGAAGTAGGTACTGTTATTCTCACCATTGTATAGATGAGGAAACTGAGGCACAGAGAATTAAAATAACTTGCCCAAAGTCACTTTGTTACTAAGTAGTAGAGCCCTGATTCTCACTAGGCAGTCTTGCTTTATGGTCTGCCATCTAAACCACTACACTCCTAGCTTTCTAAGTTTTTGAAAGTGATCCTCAGGAAGAAATATTTTTGTACAACATGACCCAGTATGTACATATTTATATATAATAAAATATCTTAAAACATACAAATTCTTACTGCCTGCAATGAACCCTGATCTATTATATTCTATTTCAATTTATAAACAATGTCACTTACAACCCGGTAAATTATTTACTAATGGGTCACCACTTTCAGTTTGAAAAACACTGCCCACAAAGCTATTCTGTCCCTATGAAAGTGGAAAATTAATATGAATGTTGGTCTGCATTTTTCTCAAAGCAAGGCAAGAACATCTCATTTCTCTGGCATGGATTATGAGGTGATCAACAGGACTGTATTTTCCAGGTAACTGAAAACTTGAAATTCTTTTTTCCAAAATATATTTTAAGATTTTCTGAATCATTAACAAAGTCTGGCAAGTGTCAATTGCCCTTTTGAATGACTTTGCATGGGGGTCAAGGATTATCATACTGAATTATGGTGGAACCCTGCACCTAGGGCTGCTGGGGGAGGTACGCCTCTTGCCCCTACAGTAAACAGCATTGCTGGTGATATTCATGCTCTCACTTTAGATTTGTTTAATTCACAAGGAATGACATAATTTTCCTGGAATGACATAATTTATTAAATAAAATAATGTACTAGAAACAACAATAATTTTTCATCTTGAGAGTTGCCTTGACAATTGATCGAAGTTATTGGGAAATAACTTCTGATAATACTGGGTAGTGGCTGAGAGCACAGATTCTGAAGCCAGACTCCTGGGTTCCAATCCCACCTCCATCACTTACAATCTGTATAATCTTGGGCAACATACTTAACCTCTTCAGTTTCCTCATCTGTAAAATGGGGATAATAATAGTTTCTCATAGGATTATAGTGAAGATTAAATGAACTAATAAAATATATCAAGTTCTTAGAAGAGTGCCTACAGAGTAAGCATATAAGCGTTTGCTGTTTTTATTTCCATCTCCACAGTCAGCTGTGACAGTCAATTTATGGTTTGTTACCTAGAAAGTACAAATGACTAACTTTGCTAAACCTGAAATTCACCCTCATTTTACTTGTAATTACAAGTCCATTGGTACTAGTTGAAATATCTGAAATGGATGTGGTGAAATTTTGACAGCCATTTCCCTCACTGTTCAGAGGTGATTCTCTGTGGTTGAGTTCTAGACAGTCATAGCTATAGAAGTCTGAGTTCTAGGTTATTGGAGGGTGTTGCTATATTATTACATATTAGTATTAAAATGAAAAAAAAATTCAAGCAAAGCCTTTCTCTGTGTTTTCCTGAGAAACAAAAGAGAACAGTGCAAGTCTACAAAGAAGCTCATGTGGCGAGAAGAATTACCAATGACTCATGCAGACACTGTAGGGCTGGCCCTAAAAGGTTCTCTGGAACATTGAGAACGCTACTTGATGCTTTTCCCTGTTGGCCTGGGCACTCTGGACTCACAGCAGAAGCTTTATCAGCTTCTTGGCAATGATCTTTTCAGAAAAAGCATATTAAATGGAAAGAGTGCTGACTGGAATTTGGGGAGTTCTGGTTCTCTCACAGATAGACCATCCAACTATTTTACCTCTGAGCCAATGACACCCTGAATGGAATGGGCTGGGTGATTAAATCATACTTTTAAAAATTTTATGTTTTATTTTTTTTGTAAAGGAAATTCAGCCTAAAAATTTGCTGGGGTTTCCTGGGGACCAGGTTCTGTACTGAGGGTACTGAGTTTTGCACAGTGCCTGGTGCCCAGTAGGCCCCCAGTAAACACTTAGGTTGAGAGGAATGAACCCCTCCCCCAGCTTGCTGGTCCTTCCTTTTGAAGTTCTGCTTTGAGGCCACACATCCTTCTCCAAAGTACTCCTGTCATTTCCAAAGTGCTCTTCTATTCGAAGAACTTCAGAAATTCAGTGATTTTTTCCGCGAAAGAGCACCTTACACCCCCTTTCACTCAAGGTCACGTCCTTGATGGATGCTTGTCTGTCAAAATACTGTAAAAGAAATCTGAAAACTTCCTGGTTGATCAGTATTGTCAAAAGTAACTGAATTGCCTAGTAGATAATATAGTGTCAAGGAGCACATTTAAGAAAGACTGTAGGCTTTTTCTTTTAACCTATGGAATTGCCAAATGGTTATGAAACCACAAATACTCAGGTTGTATGAGCTATTGGCAAAAAAGACTTTAAACTAATGATGAAAATTGACAAAACATTTAAGGAAGTATTTTGTATTGGATAATATTGAATGTAAAGAATTCACATTCATACTTGATTTTCTTTATGGTTCTCTGCAGAATTAAGGAAGGCACAGCTGTAAACTCTTCTGCTTAGGCACTTAATGGCTTAGAGTTGAGAACAATAGTTCACAAGATCTCCCCTGAACCATTCATTTCTTTCTTTTTTATCATTCCAAATTAAACTCTAGTATGCTTTTAAAAATGGATTCCTGGTGCTTTTAAAAAATTGTAGGGTTGACCAAAATAAAGACTTACTGAACATATCCAGTCACTTTAAGATAAATGTCAAGTCAATTGAACTTGGTAGAGTCTTGGAAAAGTTATTTACTGCACATGTGGTCTGGCAGGGAAGTTAACTGGACACAGCCTATACAGACAGCTCATGTGTGCAGCAATGTCAGGAAGCAGAGAGCTGTGCATGTACTACTGCTAGCATTTAAGCATTTATTGTATCACCAAAACTTGCTTTTTGTTGTTTTATTTAGTTTTCATGGAACTCTTTCTTTATAAAATGTATTGTATTTACTTCCCTTTTAAATAGTTGCAGTTGAACATAATCTTGGTTTTCAATCCTCAGTGGCACTAATCAATCATCTTCCTTCTCTTCCCTTTCTCCTCCATCACATTTATCTGGTGCATTTAGCTTACTTAATGCTTCCACATTATTTCATTTAATTTTCTTTGACAGAGTGATCATATACTTCTCTGATTTAAAATTTTCCTCTTCTCCCTTGATATTAGGTTCTTTACCCATCAATCTCAAAACTATTGTGACTGCTAATAGGGTTTCTTGGGTGGGTCTTGGTGATCTTTTCTCTAGCTAGAGAGCAGGATGTGCCAAGGTAGCTACAGCAGCCCCAAGTTCCAGTAGTGTAGCCTGCTGGAAGGCAGAAACATGAACATCCCCTCAAAGACACATTCTCACTGCCCTGCAGAGGAACTGACCTAGGAAATAGAATTGTCACAATTCCATTATTTTCTTTAAAGCGTATTCTGTATAGCATGGTTTTGAGATGTCAAAGACAAACAGCACTAAATTCAGCAAAATTTATTTCCTGTTTGGTTAAGGTAAGGGACATCCTGGATAATATAATCAAATAATTAAAATACAAAGCAAGAAGACGTGGAGAAATTGGAACCTCTGGTAAGAACACAAAATGGTGCAGCCACTGAAGAAAACAGTTTAGCAGTTCCTCAAAAAGTTAAACACAGAGTTAGTGCGCGACCCAGCAATTCTGCTTTTAGGTATTGAAAACATATGTTCACACACAAACCTGTACAAGTATGTTCAATGGAGCATTATTCATCATAGTCAAAAAGCAGAGGCAACCCAAATGACCATCAACTGATGAGTGGATAAACAAAATGTAGTATAATTGTTTAATAGAGTATTATTCAGCCATAGGAAGAAATAAAGTACTGATACATGCTACAATATGGATGAACCTCGAAAACATTTTGCTAAGTGAAATAAACCAGACACAAAAGGTCACGTATTATATTACACCATTTACATAAAAAGCCCAGAAGAGGCAAATTTATAGAGACAGGAAGTCGCTTAGTGGTTGCCAGAGAATGAGGGGAAGGGGAAATTGAGAGTGACTACTAATGGGTACAGGGTTTCATGGTGAAGTGATGGAAATGTTCTTGAATTAGATAAGTGGTGATAGTTGCACAACATTGTGAATGTTCTAAAAACTACTTTAAAATGGTTAAAATGGCAAATTTTATGTTTTGTGAATTATATCTCAATAAAAAAACCTATCTAAAATATACAAAACAAGAAATTATACTTACCCCTATAATTTACTAAATATAATTTAATTTTTATTTTCTTCTTAGCCTTCATTGGGCAGTCACTTTTTCCATTAAAAAACCACTACTCATTAATGTAGGCATGTCACTGTCACAAAAACAGGGATTTGTAACTCACTGCACAAATGATACTACTGGATCTCTCGGCCACATAAAAATGTCCTAAATGAAACTTAGCTGAAGCACTTGTGAATGGGGTTGTCAGGTTTCTTTTAATGAAATGCTCCAAATTCCTGAAAATTAGTAGATAGCAGAGGGATTACAGACAGTTAACACATTGCATGCTGGAATCACCTGGAAAATTGAAAAAAATACTGATGCCTGAGTTCCATCCTTTGAGACTCTAATTGGTAATTTATAGAATCACCAATTTACTTGTCTGGGCATTGGCTTTGTAAAAGCTCCCCAGTGATTTTTAAAGTGTAGCATAATTTAAGAAGCACTGGCTTATATCATCTTTTTCCTTCTGAGCCCAGAAGGCATCCTGCTTGTTTCTACCACTGGAGCCTCTTGTCTGGTTCTCACATGCAAGTTCTTAGCCAAAAATGAGAGGAAAAAGTAAGAGTGGGAACATTCTAATCCAAGCCTAAAAGTATAGTAATGCTTTGCCAACGTCAGATCTTTGTCACTGAAAAATATGAACTTAATGAAGTCTAAGGGGAGCCTTCTATTGCCAGAAGAAACCAGCTGACAAATGAGACTTCATTTTCCCCATCTGGTAATTTTGTCGAGGCCATTTAATTCTGACTGGTGATGGTATACTTTTCCATGTAATTTCGCTTCTAAGCTTTGGAGTCTGAAATGCAATACAACAGGGTCTTTTGTAACAAGCAGACCGAAGCTTTTTAGTTTTAAGATTTATGGCTAAATTCAACATTCATTCATTCTTTTGTTCGTTTATTCAACAGACAATCACTGAACACCTGTTTAGGCACCAGCTTTCAGCTTAACATCATTGCTTGTATGGTATATTTTTTACAGTATACAGTAAAGAAACAGTATATTTGGTCCAAGGATCACAGCACACCAGATAGACTATTTTATGTAAAGACGCTGGGCCAGTTGCCTAAGAGAATCAACTCAGCCATTCTTTCTTAATAACTTTTGCTCTGTGCACATTCTCTTGCCTTGTGGAATTATTACCACCACATGTTTGAATTTCTAAGTCTATATCATTCAGATTTAAAAAACCTTTCTTATATATATTTCTATTTTCATAAAAGAATGACCAATATGACAAATACAAAGATAAATATGGTATACGTAGACATGACCTCCAAAATGCAGGAACAAAGAACATTTTTCTATAAATATAAATATTTCTCAGGAACATAGCTTGTCATTCTCTTGTGTGTGTGTGTGGTTTTTAAAAAAATATTTTTTAGGTATTTATTGCTGCAGTAAGGCAGCTGTGTCACACTCCATTCTTCTAAACCCAAGAGTTCTCAACCAGGGGTGAGCGCCCCTTCTCTCCCCCAGCAGAAGACATCTGGCAATGTCTGGAGACATTTTTGACTGTCACAGCTAGGGGAGGGGGGTGATTCTGGCGTTTAACAGGTAGAGGCCAGGGATGCTGTGAAACATCTTACAATGCACAAGACAGTCCCCACAACAAAAAATTATCTAGACCAAATGTCAATAGTGCACTGTTCCAAACAAATAATTAAACCCATAAAGTTATAAAATAGTTCTCCAAAATTTAAATATATACCTAGGATGAAAAAAGCTAACATAAAAATCTAAATCCTCAATCTCCTCTACCCCTTGGCTGTTTAAGCTTTTTTTTCCTGCTCAAAAGAAAAATACCTTGTATTTTTACGTCCATTGGATTTTTTAAGACTTTCACATCAGACATTCCATGTTTCAATTAATCAAGAAGCATCTATGCGGCACCTATTATGTGTAAGGCAATCTCTCAGGTGCAGTAATTATAAAAATAACATAACACGTGGATTCTGCCTTTGAAGAGCTGTACTCTGTCTAGTACAGGAAAGAAAACGTGCATATGAGAAGTGGCTAACAATAAAAGGCAGTTAAAATAAAGATAATAATTGCTTTAGGAAATCAAAGAAAGTAATAACTATTAATAGCTGAGGGTGGAGGGACAGAGGAATGTTTCAAAGAAGAGTAAGGAGAGGGTGATTAACTCACCCCAGTTTGCTGAGATGGAAAAAAGCTGATGATGATCACTGACCAAACACCACCAGAGACACATACGTACACAAAGTTAGGTTTATTTACCCTCATACCTACTGAATCAGAATCTGCATTCTGACAAGATCTCAGATTATCTGTATGCACATTAAAGATTGAGAGGCATTGACTTAAGGCATCTGACTGCCAGCTAATGGCTCTTTCTAACTGGACCAGTGGTTCTCAACTCTGGCTGCACACCAGAATCACCTGGGGATCTTTCACAAACTACCTTCCAGAGATCTAATTTGATTGGGTGATGCCTTACACAATGTTGTGTGTCAATTATACCTAAAAAAAAAAAGTCAACACTTTTCTCAACGTTTCGAGTAAAAGAAAAAAAAAAAAGATTAGCGTAATGCTTGGGCATTGGTAGTTTTTAAATGCCCCAGGTGACTCTATTGTGCAATTAGGGCTGAGGACCACTGGATTAGACCAATAAGCTTCTGGTTAGATTAACATAATAAACTCCAGAACCAACTATATTGAAAGCCTCCTCCAATGCTGAGCCCTGTGAAAAACAAACCAAATAAGGACTGGCAAGGTAAAACAGTATACACTGAATCTCTGGGGGGAAGTCGACCATCTCCAGGTGATGAGGATGTTGAGTGTGTCTGCACTGGCTCCCAGGGGATGGCAGTGTGGGAGCACAAGCCCCTCCTGTGGGTGACCTTCGTGGGGTCTTCCAGGAAGGTCCAGCCATAAATTCCACTTGTGTGGAGCAGAAACATATGCTCACAGCTGTGTTTCGAGGGTTCTAAAGTTGCAGTTTCAAGAATATATGGCGGTGAGAGTGCAGCTGCCTTAATTGTAGGAGTCATGGAAGTTAGTGTTAGATTCTTTGCCATCGATCCTGGGAGCAGAGCCAACTCCAGGCTCCAGGATGGCCCTGTGTCAGTCCACATAGAACAGCGATGGTTGCCTTTGTGGGAAACTTACAACTTCTCCACAGAACACATCATACCAATTCCTGGCATCACTCTCCTGCAGCAAATTTCCTAAGCCCTCATGGTTCTTTCTGGAAAGCAAATGTTGGAGAGATCTGTGTTTTTTAGAGAGATGCTTCTCAAACTTTAATGTGTATAGGCATCAATGAGAGATCTTGTTAAAATGCAGATTCAATAGATGGGAGCTGAGATTTTGCACTTTTGACAAGTTCCCAGATGCTACTGCTGCTTGTGGTGATCATATTCTGAACAGCAAGAATTTAGATCTGTGTTGTCCAATATGGTAGCCACTAGCCTCATGGGCCAGTGCGACTGAGGAAGTGAATTTTTTATTTTATCCAATTTTAAATTAAATTAAAATTTAAAAATGAAAGTGGTGCAAAATACTTTTCCTTAAATCTAACTTTAAATGTTTCAGTAGGACTACATTTCACTTTAATGAAAATTTAACATCCCAATTGAGATGTGCTGTAAATGTAAAACACACACTGGATTTTGATGTAAAGTATCTCATTAATAATTATTCTATTAGATGGATTATATATCAAAATACTATTTTGGATATATTGGGCTAAATAAGACATTATTAAAATTAATTTTACTTGTTTCTTTTACTTTTTTAATATGGCTACTAGAAAATTTAAAATTGCATATGTAACTTACATTCTATTTCTATTTGACAGTTTTGGTTTAGATGATAGAACTGATTTCAAAGGACAACATATTTAATTAGAAAGGAAGAACTCAGAAAATACACTGTGTCAGGTTTAAACATAGGCGATATAAAAAACTTGCTAAATTGAAAAATTGTGTAGTATACAGCTAACCCCATTTCAACGACTCCATCCCCTCTGGTCCACTCTCTGGAAAGAGCTCAGAGTTTTCATCTAGTTCATGGACACTCAAACGCCCCTCAGCAGGAGACCCAACCTAACCTTCTTGAACAGAGCCCTTAATATTCTAAAATTTTCTTTCCTATCTTATTCCCTCTAAATTCCCATTCCCAATCTTAGACCCTTCGTCTGTAGGAGCAGGATGGGAGTAGTAGAAAGAGCACAGGCTTGAAAATCAGCTGGATTTAAGTTTGAATCCCAGATGTGTGACTTACTAGAAATATTGCATAAATTTTCTAAGCCCCAGTTTTCCCATGTGTAAAATGAGAGCAAAATATCTACACAGTTGCTGAAAATTAAATCAGTTTATATAAAGTACTGGCACGTGGTTAATTTACAACAAAGAACTACCACCATTATTACAGAGAACAAACTCATCAATTCTTGTGGATTTGTAGATCATGACTCCATCAATTGACCTCCAAGGAAATTTTTGAAATATGACAGGGCCTTATACATTGCAATGCCTTAGCCTAAAAGTGTGCCTCACAATGAGAATCTGAAGCACTGGAATTATTCACTTAGAAAGATATTTAGGATCAGGCAAACCTCTTCATAATCCACCAATGGAAGCTACCTTCTTATCTATGCACCCAGTCAGTCTTAAATGTAAAACAAATTTAGTTCAGAAATAATGGAATCCCCAGATTCTGTGGTAGGGTTTTTTAACCTTGGCACTACTGATATTTGGGACCAGATAATTCTCTGTTGCAGGAGGCTGTCCTATGCATTGTAGGACATTTAGCATCATTCCTGGCCTGTACCTGTTAGATACCAGTAACACAACCCTCTCCCCAGCTGTGGCTACCAAAATGCCTCTAGACATTGCCAAATGTCCCCTGGGGGACAAAATCACTCCTAGTAAGAACTACTACTGTTTGGGAATGTATTATTCACTTCAATACCTCAATTACAGATGCCGATTATATTTAAATTGTATAATTACATTGAAATTGAGTAATTTTTATTGTATATAAGTAAAGGCATTTTACTTAAACATTGCATTGATTTAACTACCATTGACTGAACTCCAACTATGTGCTAAGTTCTTGCCATATGCTTTCTCGTTTCATCTTCATAACTCTTCTGTGAGGAATGTTGCATGAGAGTATTATAATCTTCATTTTATAGATAAGGAAGCTTAACTTCAGAAAAAGTAGACAATTTTTAGCCAAAACACAAAGTAATAAGTAGTAAAGCTGGGATTTGAATCTAGATTTTTCTTACTTTAAAGCTTTCTTCCTGGTATGCTGCACTGCCTCTTTCAGTTTTACTTGGGTTTTCTCTTTATGGTACGGTTGCTTTTTTGGCGTTAGGCTCCCAGATTTATCAGCTTCTTTGAGCTGTTAGATAGCTTGTAGAGAATCGAGCTTGGAGATTAACTGTCCCGTACTTGATTTGAGAAGGTCTTGTACTTCACCTTCTACCTTCATTTATAGGAAGCAAATAGGAAAAGCATCCTTATTATCAGAACCATATGTATTCCCTAAACAACAGAGCCAGATCCCCTCACGGAAATGAGAAACTAACCACAGTCTCTGCCTCTGTGAAGTTCTTAGTCTGCTTGGGGAAAAAAGATTTATACATATGAAATGATCTGAAAAGAAAACATTTTAGGATATACTGGAGTAGCTATATAGAACTGTGTAAAGAAAGGGACGGCCAGTATGAGTTACAGTAGATCTAGGACACTTCATAGAGAAGTCTAATAGGAGAGGGAGAGACAAAAAAACAGGAGTGCAGTTTAGAAAGTTGATCATTTATAACAGGTATTGTACTTCTAAATTTGCCACTGTGAATTAAGAGAAGAGGTTAAATGCATATTGGTATCTACTTATCCACTGGTGGACAATATTCCATTGGACAACTTTCAAGAATAAAGTGTATTAAATCGTGGTCCACATTTGCCTCTCTCTCTCTCTTCCAAGTCAGGATTTCTGCCCACTTCTAAGCATAACGTAAAGATAGATTAACACATAGAGGAGTTAGAGAAGCAACATTTATTTCAGACATAAAAGAGGATTCTGGGAATGTGACTTCGGCAGTTTCAAAGAGAAAATAGTTTATACATAGTCACACACTCTTAGAGCTGGAAGACACCTTGACAGTCAGCTAGGCCCACCATTTCATTTTATGGATGAAGAAAATGATATCCAAAAAAAGAGAAGTGAATTGGCCAAGGTCACACAGACAGTAAGAAGCTAGGCTGTGTATTCCACTGCCTCCATGAAGTAAAATTCATGGTCACTAAGCTTGGATGACCTCTCGATTATTAACGTTATGTGTTTATGTCAGATCTACTAAAGTCTAAGGCCCTACCAAATTTCCAAGTGTCACCTTTATAGAGAATGAACGAATCTTGACCATGAAACTTAGACTCTATGACAACATTACGACCATGTTCAGGGTCCCAGTGAGAAGAAAAATAGGTCTCTGATTAGCCATTTTGAAAGCCTATAAGAAACCAAAACAAAAAATTATTTTAAGTACTAACATTCAACCATGTAATGAGTTCAGAATTCCATGTAATCAACCTATTTTATTACACTAGATGGCAGCAAATAGGTATCCAGGTGTAGAGTCAGTTAACTGGGAAATTGAAAACAAAATGAAAGCACATACAGATTGGCTCTAAGTTTGCCTGAATAAAGTGAAAGCTTCCACAAGCATTAAGCTCTTGCATGCTCTCGAATATTCTTGAAGAAGTTCTAGTTCTTCCTGTATATTTTTTAATCAAGCTTCTTCCTTATACATAGTAGGGTGCTAAAAATTGTGTTGAACCGCTGAAACACTGAATTGTACAATTGCTGATTCTTGGGCAGGTAGGGCAAAATTTTATACATTTCCAGAATCTTTTTCTCGGCCATCAGAGGCAAAGCAGTAATCAGAGAGAATAGGGTATGTGCAGTAGTAAAAAGACAGGTCTGGGAGGAGATATTGCAGGATATGACATCAGGATTCACAGGACAAAAAAGTATATTAATGAAAGCAGGCTGTGAATACTGGCAACAGAGGTATCTGAAATTAAGATAAATTAGAAGCTACATAATCACCAATAGGACTGAAAGATTATCTATGTTATTGTCTTCAAAATGCAGCAGACAAGATGATCCATTGGGGAAGGAAAACACTAAAACTTTTATTTATATCTGTGGTTTATCTAAAATAGGAAAAAATTAATGTTTACTAATATTGAACATACAGAATCGCATGGAGCCTTCATTCAGCCTGTGTGTCAGAGTCACATGTCACATTTGGTACCAGAAGAATTCTGCAGGAAGAGTGGGAGGGCCACAGTTCAGAGGGGCGGTTACTAGCACCGTTAGTTCTCTCTTCATTTAACGTGTTAGAGCATTTTTTACAGGTTCTACATGGCTGATTTAATGCATAAACAGATTATACTGATATTATGGGGTTTTGACTAATCATGATGTAACAAGTAGCTTAAAAGCAGTCATGTAACGAAATCTCATATTGAGGGTATTCTAATAATGCAAGCGCAAGTCAACAATAAGGAAATGGCTGAGTTGACACTTTTCTCACCCCTAGAATAAGCTCTAACCAAATCTGAACGGAAGTTGACTTCCAAAACGAGAAATTATCTTAAAGACTGTCTGAAATATAGACTGTCACCTACTACAACTATTTTCATTTTTTGAACCTCTACCTTGGTGTATATGGTGCCCTTTTCAGATAGAAGACTGAGAGAGTAATTAAAACCAAATATTGAGGGGGCCAGCCCCATGGCTGAGTGATTAAGTTCGTGTGCTCCACTCCGCAGCCCAGGGTTTCACCAGTTCAGATCCTGGGCGCAAACATGGCACCGCTCATCAGACCATGTTGAGGCGGTGTCCCGCATGCCACAACTAGTAGGACCCACAACTAAAAATATACAACTATGTACTGGGGGGATTTGGGGAGAAAAAGCAAAAAAAAAAAAATATAAGATTGGCAAAAGTGGTTAGTTCAGGTGCCAATCTTTGAAACCAAATGTTGAAATAAATGAAACACAGACCCAACCTTCAAATTGTTTCGTAAATTGTTAAATGAAGACTCTCTCTTCCAAAAGAAGTAAACTTCTTCAAATACCTTGCAGGAAGCATTTTGTTCTATTAAACATTAAAACTAAAATATTTTGTAATATTGCTTGGTTCAACTTTATCAAGTCTTTAAAATTTATATTTTTATATATGTTTTATAATGAAAATACATTAGAACATTGTACATATATACAATTTACAAATATGTAAACGTGCATACTATGAATGTTTGTTCAAAAATTATGTCACCAATGGGATATAGAATCCCAACTTCAGTGACCTATGACTGAGTACAATTCTTCTACAGATGGAGTAAACTGAGGCAAGAGGCTTTGGAACTGGCAATGTCACTACAGACGATAGATTCCCAAATTCTTATTATTCAAACTTTGTTTCTTTCTACTCTGATTTCACACCTCTCTCAGGTTTAACTTATCAGGTGTACACTTAGGTACACAGATCCAGGGCACAGACCTGGGCTCCTTGTCCTCTTACAACTCTCCAAGTGCCTTCGTCCTTAAAGGATTGCTCTGTTGGAAGCACAAACAATGGTATAGGAATATTAAAGAGGAGGCATCTGCCCATCAAATAAAATGCAGCTATCTGCAAAGGAAGGACCCAGATATTGGAGCAGAAAGACATTACAGGATAAACTGCTTATTCCTATAATTAAATCTTTTCCATTCAACACTCATAAGCAAGAGAGTGACTAAAAGTGGGTTCACGGGGCCGGCCCCATGGTGTAATGGTTAAGTTTGCGCACTCTGCTTTGGCGCCGTAGGGTTCATAGGTTCGAATCCTAGGCATAGATCTAGCACTGCTCATCAAGGCATGCTGTGGTGGCATCCCACATAAAATAGAGGAAGATTGGCACAGATGTTAGCTTCGTGACAGTCTTCCTCAAGCAAAAAGAGGAAGATTCGCAATAGATGTTAGCTCAGGGCCAATCTTCCTCACACGCACATATAAAAAGTGTATTCACTATTTTGAACTGTACAGGAGAATGAGGAATGGCTTAAAAACAAAAAGGTTGATGTGGTTTGGAGGAAATAGGCTGGGATTCTGGGGCAGGCACAAGGGGAGTTTTCTTCCCAGATAAGGGGTTTCCGTGGTCCTGGTGGTTTTTCTTCCATGTTGGCTCCCTTGTCTTTGTAGAGATTGGCTGAGAGGCCATAATCAACGGTCTTCATAAACTGTGCTACAGAAGGTAAGGATATGCCCTTCTTACAGGCCAGTGTTTTTAAAGTGTGGTCCTGGGAGACTTGTTGTGCTCTCTGCCTGGGGAGCCTGAGAAACATTTGGGCTCCTGGGCTCCACCTCAGACTTACTGAGTCAAATTCTCTGGGAGGGTCTTAGGAATCATTATTTTTGATTCCCCTAGTTGATTTGTATACTTTTGGGTCTCAGCTCTCAGGCAGAATGTGCTGTCTAGTAACCAGAAAAGGAGAAAAGATCAGATCAGAGGTTCCCCTACTGGCCCAAGGTCATTAGGGGCTCATATTCGAAAGACAGTATTATATTCACATTATGAGCTTTGGTAAGATGTAAGATAACTCTGGCTCATAAAGGAAATTAAATACTTATATGGAGAAATTATAAATCTTCATCTTGAAAAGGACACTTGATTTGGGTCTTTTGGGACATGGCTTTTCCCACATGGGCTGGGGAGGAAGGCACTGGGACAGATTCAGCTAACACTGCATGTAACCATGCTCCAGAAACCCATACATTTAATGCTCAAGACAACCACAGAAGGCAATTAGTATTATTCCCATTTTGTAGATGGGGGACCTAAGAGTCTGCGAGGTTAAACGTCTTACCTAAGTTTGTCCAGCTAATAAGAGGCAGAGGTGGGATATGCACCAGATCTCTGAAATTCACAACCCGTGCATTTTCCACTGCCCTTGAACTGCTACCCTTCTGGTTCTAAAATTCAGGGTACTAGTGGGAAACAGAGGAAAGGAAAAGTACAAGTATAGAGGAGATGGGAAAAAAGAGAGAAAAGCTAGTATATCTGGCAAAAAGGAAATATGCAGACATTCCCTTCAACCATTTAATAGAACTACAATAACTTACAACAGAGGGGAGTAAAGGAATCTTTCCAAACTGATGACTTTGCATCCCTGAAGTTGTAGGTCAACAAACAGGAAATATTTACTTGGTTTGAACTAGAACACAGAGTTCCTGTCTCAAGAGAAATTTTATAGGATTGTCAACAGTGACAAGTGGTCAGGTCAGCTGTTGAGTTTCACATCTTCCACGGACAGAGCAGGCTTAATGTCCCCCTGGAGCAATGGTCAGCCCTGATTCAAGAAGCAATAGCTCTCAATTAGGAGCCACAGCTGCTGCTTCCTATATCAACCAAGATTTCCTGGGTGGTCTCTCATCATGCCGTAATTATTAATGTAATTTTATTTATGGCCTCGGACAGTTCTGAGCACAGAGCAGCACGGTTGTTATCTGCTGAGCCAATACAGCTGCATTACATTTGTTACCATGCCCATGATGAAATTTCACAAGCATAACATTACTTATTCTCCTCTGTTTTGTATTGGTTTTTTATGATGACTGAATAGGAACTGGGTGAACAAATCTGGGGTTTAGAACAAGATGGCGGAGTAGGAGCTGAGGCCTTCGAGCCAGTGGGCCCTGAGTTTGAATCCTTGCTTACTTGATTTTAGAAAATAATATCTTTTCTTATAGTCTGAGTTTCCTCAAATTCATTGACATAAGACTGGTAAGAGTAATCGTACTGAATCATTGTGAGATAAGCTCTAAAAAGTGCCAGCTTAATAAATGTTTATCATCTTTCAGCCAGGAAATTTTGCTACCATAATTCACATACTAACATTGATTTTAATATATTTACTATGATAACAAGAGCTAACATTTATTGGGCACTGCCATCTGTCAGGCCTTGTTCTCACAGCTTTTGGTGTATTATCTCATTCAAGCCTTTTAACAATTTAACAAACAATAGGAGATAGGAAAACTGGCCCAGAGACGGGAAGCACCGTGCCTAGGAAGTCCTATTTCAAAGCCTATCCTCTCAATCTCCTTTTAACACTGCTTCCCATTTTTCTAGAAGAGTTCTACATCAAAAAGACGTAGAGGCAGCACAGCACAGTGATAATGAGCAAGGGTGCTTGAGTGAGGATGCCTGGGGTTGAAGGCTGGCTCTTCACTTCTTAGCTGTGTGTGCTTTGAGCAAGTCGCTTATTCTCCCTGTGCCTCAGTCTCCTCATCTAACACATAAATAATACTTACCTCATAGCATTGTTATGAGGATTAATAATGATTTAAAATATCTAAAGTGCTTAGCCTGCCACATGGTAAACACAATAGAAATACTATTATGATAATAAAGCATTTTCAGGTGGTAAGTCTGACAATGAATGTCTTCAATGCTGGAACCAAAAGCAATCTGTTTTTTCTTGCTCCTTTCAATGATTGCAAACCTTCCTTACAATTCTGCAGCAAATAATAACTTTGCTAGTATTTTATGCACTAAAATAATATCTCAATTTCATCTTAACACTATAACCCATTTTCGCCTCTCTGTGATGTGAATAGTGCTAAAACCCTTAGGTTAGTGAAATCATAGGGTAAGAAAAAAAGAAGAAACAAACCTATGGGCTTTAAAAGTAGGCACTAATCAGATCAGAGGCCCCATCTGGCACCCTATACCCATCACACACAGACTGTAATTTTGAAAATTCACTCTGTAGCAGGGTCATCATTTTAAAGACCATATTAAAGACCTACTTTTAAAGACCATGTTTTATTTTCCAAGGTCAAAAAACTCAAGTTCACAATTTGGAAGTCTGAAAGTTCAGAATTCCCTACAGTTGTCACAACTATCTGTGATGCAAACTCTAGCAGTTTCATTTCATGTGTTTGGTGGGATGTGCGCAATATTTTATCTAATTCTTGCAGTAGGGAGTTTATCAGGTTCCAATTTTGAACTTTCCTCTGGTCCCATAAATCTTGGTTTATGGCTTGTAATTTGGAAGCTGTGCAACAGCACAGCTATATCATAAAGTAGTACAAACACATTTCTCTTTTTCAATGATCCTAAGTAAAAATAAACACAATTGAATCATGCCTCCAAATATTTTAATATATAACACATTTATAGAATTTGATATAGTGTCTTTTTCCTTTGTACTTTTTTTGGCTAATTTTTCTAAACCAGTTTAATTTAAGAGTGAGGCAAATATACTATCAGGTTTAAAACCACACTTTAAAAAATACTAGCACTGGAACATAATGCTGAAGTTGAAAATATAGCAGAAGTCTCATCCAATGAAATCAGCTAATACAAGTTTCTGTTTTAATAAAAAACTACCATCCATCTTCTAGGCTGATAATATCAGTCTGGAAAAAATTTCTGAGTAAACAAATTTACTGGATAGATGTGATAGGGGAATAAGTGGAAATGAGGGGGTGCCCAGAGAGAAGAGACTGAAATCCATTCAGCATGTCATTCAAAGAAATATGTCCTCTCTCACTTCTCATTGCTCTAGGATACATTATGGTCCAGCTGAGACAAAAGCTCATCTCTTAGTCCATGTGTGTCTACTAACTTGGGGTCCTGACTGCTCCTCTCAATTCTCTACTGACAAAAGGCTAACATGCACCAAGCATTCTCTTTCATTCTCAACACCACACAGGGTAGCTGCTCAAAACTTGGTCCAGTCTTGAGACTCTAGAGGTTCCCTAAGCCCCTTGGGATGTGCAAAATGCTGGGAAGGTGATGGAAAGATTAGAGATGTGATTGGGTGGATGTGGAAGGTTACTTGGGACCAAACCATTACAAAATAAATAGTGACTTTGTCTCTCAGGTGAGAACCAGGCACACCTTAGGGAACACGTGAGCAGTGTGGCTCTTTTAGCATTCAATCATAGGAAGACAAGACTTGTCAACATTCCTGAAAGTCCCCCAGAATCATTCTAAGTTTCCTCAATACCCAAGCAGGACCCTTTTTACTAGGATGGAGAAATCAGGCAAACCCTAGTCTCGTGATCCTTCTACTTTCTTCCAGCAAAGTCCCCATGGAACAGGTTAGATGGAAAGTCCAGTTTATTCTAATGAAGACCTATAACCATTTAAAATCACCTTGGAGATTATAGCTGTAAGCTCATAGTGGCTACTTGCACTCATGAATTTACAATGCTTGGGAAGGTGCTCAAGATAAAGGCTATATTACCCACTTATTTAGGGAATCTGATCAGAGGCCCAACAGGACAACCACAATTATAGCAATCACATGCTTCATAAAGAAAGATTTCTATATGCTAAATATGATTATTGCATTCACTAATCTCATAGGTTTTATTTCAATTATCAGTACTTGATATGATTAGTAAGTAATAAAACATAATCACTATGCCAGCACTCATATATTTAAATAACTTTACCTTTAAAAGTGAGTACCTTGGGAATTTTTAAATAAACCCCAATGATGCTGTTACTACTCAAACGATTTTTAAAACTCTTCCTTGAGAATTATCTTTAGAGTTAAATTAATTCATGAACCACATAAGAAAATCAGTCTGGTTACTTTTTAGTCCCAACCAATCTAATTTAATAATACAGTGAAAGTTTTTGGAGCAAATAATTTCATAATGTGGAACTGGCTGGTACTGGCATTTTCCTGTTCTTACTTCAAATTCTCCCAAGCAACTGCAGATAACTGGGGTGGTGAATATAATGGAAGCATTTAATTGTCACCATCGTAATCTGTAATATTATCCCCATTAAATTTATGTGGTCTCTTATATGATTTTGAATAACATCATGGTGTAAAGAAAATGAGGACAAAGAGTCAGCAATAAATTGTAAGCACTCAGGTCCAGGGGCCATATCTTCTTTCTTCTTACCCTTGGCCCCCTAAACATCCACTCCCTGTCACACTAGCTCAACACAAGGTTGACATAAGGGAAGCCACATTGTAGAAAAGGAACGGTATTGTAACTTTGAATGACCTCTGATTAACTAACCCAGACATGCTCTGTAGATTTTATGGCCCCTCCCAGCTGCTGTAAGTTGATAACTTTGTTCTTCTGAGTTCCTTAGGAACACGATGACCTCCAGGCAGAGAGTGTATGTTGACAGCCATCATCAATGACAACTGAAAAATCAGGGTACAGTGCGCACGTTGTTCCATTCTCTGATGCATATCCACTAAAACAAAAGACTATCAGGAACTAAGACCAGATGTCTGCCCCCACCTGGAGATCAGATGGAGGCCTCACGGGGATTGGGTCTATTTTTGAGGGACTGTTAAAATTTGGGTTGTCTATACTCCTTATCCTTTTGGTTAGATACTTGACTATAAAATGTACCTTTAGATGTTGTTCCAAAACTGTTGAACAAGGTATAAAACTCTAATAATGCAAGATGTCAAGCTGAAGCTGGGAACAAGAGAATATTTTCAAATGAGTGCTAAACAGTTTTGTTCCTCTAACCCAGTTCTATACCCTAGCTCAGCAGGAAGTAGCTACATTGGTCATTGCCCAAAATGCCTCAAGAATGAGGAATGACCAAAGAATAGGAGGTATTGAAACCAGCAGTTAGCCATTGATGATTAAGCAGCTAGTAACTAAAGTTTTTTTTTCCATTTTGCAATTACTGATTATACCTTTTAGTTGTTCCCCTGCCCACTGTTAAATGTACTGTTTAGGCAATATGCTATGCGACTCCTACTAGGTTTCTATAGATAACATCTCCCTGGAACCTGGGTCACCGTGGTAATTGGTATTTGAGCTGTTTTTCAGGAATTAGAATCCCTTGTCCACTTCAGGCCAGTTGAGACCACCAACCCATCAACTGGGCCTGAGCAGATGTCCAATAAGCAACATTTGGTTATCAAGAGGCTAAAAACTCCACCCTCAGATTATGCTAAAGCCACCATTTTGTGAACATGTGTCCTGTGAAGAGGCAGAAAGTCTGACTGTGCTTGCACAGATCATTAATTACCTCACCTCTCCTTACCTCCAATCATCTATCTCCACATTTCAGACCACCTTGCCCCCCCATCCCCATAAATATCTCTGAGTCCCTATTTTCGAGAAAGTGGATTTGAGACTCATTCTCTCGCTTCCTCACTTGGCTGCCTTGTGATTAAACCCTCTCTCTGCTGCAATCTTGTTGTGTTGGTGTTTGACTTTCTGGGTGGTGGGCAAAATGAACCTGGTGCAGTAACACCTGGGTCACTTAAGATAAATTTATGCTTATAATAGGTGTTCAGGAAATACTCCCAATTCACTAGTAGGTTGAAGGTTGAAACCTACCTCTCTAATTTTTTCTTCCTACTGAAATCTACATTTCTTAAAGGAAGGGACTCCAGTTTCTCCCCCCGGATAGCTGGCTCACCACCAAAGTAAATAGGATTTTTAGAACATTCTCAGGTTTCTCAACCTGTCATATTGTTTTATAGCAGTCAAACCAAATCCTTGACTTGGGCATGTTTATTTTCAAAATGTCTGCAGAAATCACTCCACTGCATGCCCAGGATCATGCTTCTTGGATTTAACTATTTTAACCAGTCCTGATAAATCATTTTGTCTCCTTTAGTTACTCTGGCTGTTCTTTTTGTGTACGAGCAGGCTGCTTTTCCGGAGTGGGAAATAAGGCCCAGGGAGAATTTTCCAGATGTCTGTTTTCAAGAGTCCTTCAAAGACAATCAGCCTTTTTGGCTTTGCCTCTTCTTAAATGGGGTTTTATGGTTTTTGTATTACTTTGTATTACTTTGTTTGTATTACTTTTTTGTATTACGTTTGTAATACTTTGCAAATATGCTCTGTACTTTTTTACTTTGATAATTTCTTCTTTGTTGAATATTTATCTTGAGCTTATTTTCCCTAGATTCATTAATTAAGGTATCTTGTCTGTTTGCTTGTTAATGATAAGTTAATTACTATTTTACAAATACTCCTTGTTCCATTTATAAAATTCCAAATATGTAAGAAAATATTCCGAAGGATCTCAGATCTTGGGTTTGGTATATTTATGCACTTTTGTCTTGTGTTAACGACATGTTAACAGCTTCCTACACCACATTTTTAGAGCTGGATAGTAAAAGAAAGGAAACTAACATCACCTTCAGTGGAAATTTTCATGCAAGCTTATAAAGTAAGTAGTATTTATCCTTGTTTACAGATCAGCCACTTAACACTCAGAGGTTAAGTGACTTGTCCAAAGTCCCACAGCCAGGAAGTAGCAGTGACAGCACCCAAGCTACTGTGATTCAGAGCGTGAGCACTTCCGCAAGGCTTCTGAGAGGGCTGCTCCTTTGAGTTTCGCTTTGCAAATACTCTTCTCATTTGAGGGAAGTTTTAGGAAAATCACTTGTACTTTCTGAATCTCTCAGACAGAAAAGATTATCCTTACTGATTCCAGAAACAAGAAATAGTGATCAGGTTTAAGAGACAGGATTTTAAGGGTTAAAGTTATTGCAGGTTGTCATGGTTTGTTGAAGATGCTACAAAATAAGCAAAGGGACACAACCCGAATCTTCAGGCAGTTGCCATACCAGCTGCCAGTCAGGTACAGGAAATATTTCTATCTATTTCTATTTCTCCTCCTCCACTTCCTCCTCACTCAGAAGTGGTAAAGGAGTAGGGTAAGGCAGGCTGGTGAAATCTCAGCTTTCTGATGTTTATTAACAAAGGAGGGTGAGGAGTCCCTGTTTTGAGGCTTCAGGTAAACAGACGAATAAGGCTCTAGAAAAAGCCAGGAACAGAGATGAAGTCAGGAGATAAATTATTTTCCCTTTCACCCTCCAAAGCACATGCACAAACTCCTTGCACTGCCAGCCATGTTCCCCTTCACCGGAGAAAATAACCCAAGAGCCTGGTTACATGACCGAGATTCTCTGCCATCCCATTTCACTGTTTGGAGCAACCCACAATTTCCTCTCCTCTGAGAGTAAACCTCAGACCTCCTTATGATGTATAGAGTCCTAGAACACTTGCAAGGAACGTGCATATCTTTGTCACACCTGATCCCTGTAAAGGTGAGAGTGTAAATATAAATATTCCCATTTTTGAAAAGACAGAAATAGGCTTCAAGAGATCCATGGTGTTTACGTGGTGGAGCAGGGACTCTGGGCTAGGCTTTCTGACTATTTTTTTCTATTTCTTCCTATTTCTTGTTGCTAGAAATCTTTGGTCTTTAAAGAATTTTAAAAATTTTAAAATTGTGATCAACTTTGCAGACAGTGAAAAGCACAAATTGAAATTTACATTTCAATGACTTGACAAATGCACACTGGCATCAACACCCTAATCAAGATACAGAACATGGTCCTCTTTAACTTATGGTAGCATAAAATCTAGAAACTCTGGAGAAGTCTATTAAAGAGGAAAGAAAGCCATATTCAGAGAAATAAAACTTTTTATTTTAAAATTTTAAAGTAAACACTTTACAAGGCATATTCAGGGAAATAAAACTTTGGGCACTTGATATACTGATGTAAGATCCTTTTGCCCAGGGGGACGGAGGAAAAGCAAGCTGGAGGGCTGATTTTTCTAAGCTACCTTGTGATTTCATTCATTCTCTGCTCTGCAATACATTTTTGTATAATACTCGTAGGAACATGTGAAAATTAAAGGCATCAGATTTTCCCTACATTTTTACTTTGGCTCTTGATTTTATTATACTATTAATATCATACTACAGAGCTCCCAGCTGCAGTTGGCTAATTAGTCTTATTCATACTGAAGAAGGACCATAATCCCATCTTAAACTTTGCACAGTGCAGCTCGATGTTTTCTACTCAG
This sequence comes from Equus przewalskii, assembly GCF_037783145.1. Lineage (NCBI taxonomy): Eukaryota > Metazoa > Chordata > Mammalia > Perissodactyla > Equidae > Equus > Equus przewalskii. The sequence goes on from NC_091850.1 coordinate 23,736,054, forward strand.
ACGGTTCTCAACCATAATGTTATAATTATACCACTTTCTCAGCAGCATCACCCACATACTATGATTAGAGTCAAAGCTAAGGCTATGTTTATAGTGTACTAACGAGCATGGAATTGTTTCATTTTAAGTTATCATTTACCTCCTCTGTCGGTAACAGAAATGTGTGGTAGTGGAAGAGTCATGGTCTTAATATGCTTCTCCGAACAATAATTTCAGATACCAAGAAGCCAAAAAAGAAAATAAAATCCCCAAACCTCAATATGAGAAAGTATGGGAGACACGATTCCTAGTCTGGTGACCACAATGACTCCTAACTTGAGAACCTAGGATGGGCAAGCTAATAGATGCCAGCCTGCTGGTGGCCACTGTGGGGTCTCGGGGTGCCCTCTCTTGATTTGGCTTGCTGCACTTCAGGTCAGTCTGCGGGACTAACACTGTGGCAATATTTTCTCTCCAGGCTCTCAGCCTACAGGATAATGACTCATCCAAGCACAGGGAACTTCTATCCTGCAAGACCATTCATTTCTTTAAGATATATTTCATTCATATCCACTATGGGCCAGATCTAGGTGCCAAGTACACAGCAAGGAAGAAAGCAGAAATCGTTCTCATTCTCAGAAAGTGTTCTCATGGAACTTTAATGTATTTTAAGCCTGTCTCTTGGTTATTTACTTGGGCGAATAAAAAGAAAGCTTTTACTTTTATTATGGGTGGTATAGACTGACCAATACTAGCTTGTGTGCCAAAAGCTCGCCTAATCAGCTATAGACTGAAAGCCACCATTTTCCTGACATATGGGTATGGACCCAGTCTGCCAACGAGAAGAATGAGGAATGAATGGAACATGCTTGGGTTCCATTTGCTGGGTTTATTTGTAACCAGCTATGAGGCAGCACCTGCCAGCTCTCTGACATTGATAGGGGCAGAGATAGACACTTCATTTCCAGTGCACCTCTCATTTGCTTGCCCAAAGCCCCTGGGTTAAAATATTTCATAAAACCTTAACATTCTTTGACTCGTCCTGCTCCATGGAACTTTAGATGCAGAAAGAACAGAAGACAACATCGTGGGAAATCATAAAGGATGACTTGGTGGAAGGACATGTCTAGGTGTGTGTCTTGTGGTTGTATTTTAGGAATTATTTCTTGAGTGTATGGGGTTTCTTTTTAGAGTAAGGCAAGTTATGAACTACTTTGACAGCTTTTAGGCTGACAAGCCAATGCATATGGTGCAAATGCTTCCTCTCCTTGGTTCTGAGACATCCAAGAGCTGAGCCTAGGCCTCCGAGAAATCAGTCAGCAACACAAAGGGAACTGAATAGTCTTTGAAATGAAATTCTGTTATTTTTGGTTATCTTCTACATTTCTTCTTACTTACATGAGCTTGAATGACTATGCTATCTGCAGTGCTCTCAGCCTCTCAGCCCCTGACCTGGGACAGCAGGGTAGAGGTAAGTGGGGAGAAAGCAGGCCACATGGCATGGACAAGGGCAGGGGTGGCCATATTTCAAATATTTTATGTAGGCTTATAAATGGCAAGCCTTCAAGTTGTGGCTCTAAGAGCAAACAGCTAGCAAGTAGCAATAAGAAAAAAGCCTACATTTAGAAAATTGCAACTAACTAGTTCCCCCTTCTCTCCTCTCTCTTTTTGGTTTGTGATTTAATCAAAAGCCTATTGGTTATCTTTCATTTTTTCTTGTTTAAGGAGCAGTTAACAGGCTAATCCAAGGGGGCAGATTGTATATGCTCCACGGACACATCGTCTTGGAGTCTCTATTGGGACACAGTAGTGTTCGCTATAACGTGATTTTAGTTCCAGGAAATTGCTTGCGCCAACATTACACCTATAGCAGAGTTTGTGTGCAAGAGAATATCATCATGCTGGACAACAGCAGCAATGAAATCTTCAGCCCAAATTGAGCTCAAATATGAGCTAGAGCCATAGCCTTAAATGCTAGCCAAGTCATTTATTTTTCCTTGCCACTTGAAAACAAGGATGTCTCTCAGCATCAACCCTTTGGGACCACACACTTCAGCACAACTCATTCAATGCCTAGTTAGCTGTAACTCAAACATTTTCTGGTTTTCCCACAGCAATTCTCTAAACTAACGTGTTCATCTAAGGTCCTTTCCCACTTTCCAGAGAAAAAACTCTGATCACTAGTAAAGCTGATTTCATGGTTTCCGCTGGGGATGTGAATTGTCTTTACATGGGGACGGGGGTTGAGACCATATGTTCATGAGGGATTACTGTATTTTTAATATGGAATTTGCAAATATACACAAAAATAGAGAGCATGGTTTAATGAACCACTATATGTTCCTCACCCAGCTTCAACAATTATCAGCATTTTACAAATCCTGTTTTGCATACTTTCCTTTTTTAAAAAATCATCTGCTTTCACACATAACTACCTACATATGTATGTCTAAAAGCTAAGGACTCTCTCACTTTTTCAAAATAATACCAATATCACACCTAACAAATTAATAATGATCACTCAATATCATCCAATGCCCAGTCTGTGCTCGAATTACCAGAAGCATCTCAAAAAATGTCTTTTGACAATTTATTTGTTTGAATCAGGATGCAAACTAGGCCCACAATGTCTCTCAAGTCTGTTCAAATCCATGACATTTTCTCTGTCTTATTTTTATTACATTGTTTTTTTGGTTGAAGATAATTTCCTTTAGCTTACTGCATCTTTAAAGGGTCATTTAAAATGTTCCTCTATCCCTGTTATTTCCTATAAACTGGCAGTAAGACCTAGAGGCTTAATTTGATTCAGTTCAACTCTCAGGAAAATAATTCATCATTGGTGGTGCTGTGAACTCCTGTATCAGGGACATATAATATCATATGATGACAAGATTGGTCTGGGTTCAAAGCGCTGTCAGCCTGATTTACCCAGAATAGAGTATACTTAAATATTTTATCATTCACTGATAATCTTGCCTAAATCCATTATATCATTAGGGGTTCTAAACTGGTGATTTCTCTAGTCCTACCATTTCATCTGCATTTATTAGCTAGAATACGCCTATGTTAAAAAACAAAAAGAAAACAACTTTCCTTCACCAACTATTCAGTTACCCCGAAATGCAATTCATACAAAAATTCAAGGTAATGGTTTATTTCCCTCGATGTACTGATTTCTAAAATAATAAATAGATGCTCTAGTAACCTCCAAAGGTGACCATTTTTGAAAAAGTATCATTATGAACTTACTGATGAATCATGTTTTGATGCCATTTTTAAGGGACTGGAATTATAGGAATAGAAATGATGAAGTCATTTCTCCCTTTTCAGCTATTCTGGTCTGTTTTCAGAAAAAAAGCACTTTGTGTAATCTTGGCTAAATTTCCCCTTCCATTCCCTTTTTCTCCACGCTATCACCCTAATATTTTACCAGGTTCCCACTATAAAAATGGCTGAAGTCAAGACTAGAAACTAGATGACATCTAAAAATCCATACATATAGCAAATCCTCTAGGGAAACCCCTGTGGATATTTAATGAAGAATTCACTCAGACTTAGGGAAAGATCAGTACAGACATCCACAATCTAAATATTTGAACACTGTGGTAGACTCACACGCTAGACCCACACCATGCCCACATCACTGGGTGCAGTTGCACAAGTGCCACAATTACCAGCAAGCTGTGGTCCTTCGAACACTAGTGGCTACTGAGGTAGCAATAGGTAATCTCTTGGACAGAATTTTCCTCGTCAACTATTTCCAGGAAGTGCTGTGGTTCTTTTCTTTCTCTTGGATATTCATAATGCCCCAAAACAGATGCAATAAAGTGGTACTGAGTGGTTCTGCAATAAAGAAGCCTGTTTAGTTTTATGTTTTCCAGCATTTCCCAAGCACTGGAGAAATGGTAGGCTAAGATGTTAAGGTCAGAATTTTTTCAGGAGTGTTCAAAGAATCATTTGTAGAGGGGATTTTTTAGAAAAACACATATGTAGTAGTGGGTTAAATTTTATCCCCCAAAGATATGCCCAACTCCTAACCTGCGGTACCTCTGAATGTGACTTCGGTTGGAAGAAAGGTCTTTGCAGATGTAATTAAGGTAAGGATCTCAAAATGAGAGTATATTGGATTAGGGCACAAAATTCAATGATGGGTGTCCTTATAAGAGAGAGAAAAGGAGGAGAGATACAGAGACACAGGGAGAAGGCCATGTGAAGATGGAGATAGAGATTGGAGCGTTACATCTACAAACCAACGAACCCCAAGGATTGCTGGCAGTTCCCAGAAGCTAGGAGAGAGGCATGAAACAGATTCTTTCTCAAAGCCTCCAGAAGGAATCAACACTGATGACCCTTGATTTTGCACTTCTGGCATCCATTATTGTGAGAGAATAAATTCCTGTTGTTTTAAGCCACCAAGTTTATGGTAATTGGTTACATCAGGCCTAGGAAACTAATACAATATGCCTGAGATCCATCGATGGAGATTGACTCAGTAGACCTGAAGTAGACATCTGGCATTTGTGCTGATTGAAAATATCTACAGATGATTCTATGGGCATACTCACCAAGAACCACCGCTTTAGGATCTTGGGAGTTGAAGAGTTGGCTACCTGCTTATACTGACATTTTACTAGGATTTTACGCTGCTGCTGTGGCTCTGGATGCACCAAAGAAGGCTCCTGCCCTTTATCTTCAGATCTGTGTTTTCAGAGAAAGTAGTCCCAAAGAAAACATTTCTGGGTCATCCCTTAAGAGGTACATCGAAACTCGTTACGTATGGGTGCTGATGATGGTCAAGGCTACGCAAGTAGGAGGAGGGAATGAAGGCCTGAAAGGGGAGAGAGGGAGACCAGCTTTTGTCAAATCAGTCAGACAGATCTCCCTTGAAGGGGATTCTTATTTTGTAGCCTGAAAGAGGCTGAGTTTCTTTTCTTTTGGTAACTTGAAAATCTTGTTCTCCTATGACTTCTAATCCTTCTAATTCACTCAGTTTCCTTCTTTCCATCCGCTACCTGAGAAGACTGCTTCTTTCATCTCAGATTATATTCATCTGAAAATATTTTCTTTCTTTTCTTAATTGTTCTCTTTTTAGCAGCCTGGCTTCCCCGGGTATCTTTTTGATGTACATCTTTCCTCTCAGTCTGCTTTCTCCAAGAGGAGCGGGGGATGTCTCTCTAGTCCTGTCAATAACTGATGACTAATAAATAAGGCATTTGCTCTCATTAATACCTCAGCAAGGAGAGGTCTGCAAGGCAGAAGAAGGGTATTTTGGTTTTCCGGTTTGACAATTTCTCACATTGAGGCTGACTATACCCTAGGAGGTTATTTACTCATGGATTAACTAAGGTTATTCAGTCAAAAACTAAACTTTTAGGAAAGTACCAAAGAAAAATTTCACCTAATTAAAAATTTTGCCCCAACTAGCCCTTCACACAGGAAAGCCTGGGTATTTAGAGTGGAGTATATGGGGAGATACAGGGTAGAGATAGCGAGGGAGCGATGAAATGGTGTAGGAAACTTGCCTCCTCGTTATGTACCATAGAGCTCCTGATCCAACGCACAGAGGCAGCCAAGTTCACCTGCAGCACGGGTCAAACAGGCCGTCAGAGGCTAAGCCTGGGTACTTAACTACTAGTTAATATATTATTTGCTTCTGCTGTTAAACTTGATCTGAGAAGCCTCCTTATAGCTGAACATCTGAAGCAAAAACAAGTTTTAAGTTAGGGACTCCAGGGACCTATAAATGGATACATATAAAAGAATCCTACCAATAAAACAGTCCATGATTATTGCCAAATGACTCATCTAGGCAATAAATGTTCTACAAGCTCAGAGAAAGGAGCTTGGGGCTGAGTTTAGTCCACTAGGGGATAAAGCTGCCTTTTGGAAAAGTAGAAAAAGTTTGTTTTGATGCCACAATTTTTAGCTAACTGTACAGCCTCACCTCTTCGACAACTAAGGACAGTCTTTGTCAGGGGAAGGAGAAAGAAAGGGGAACAACATTCTACAAGGTGCCAAGCACTGTGATAAACATCTTACCTAATCCTGCCTAAGGGCAGCCCTGAGGCAAGACTGTGAAGCAATTAAGCCAGCCTCCAGGCTGCCCTTCCTCTCTCTTGCCTACCACCAATTTGTTTGGGTGTCTGTCTTTCTTGGCTTGGTGCCCATGTCTCATCCTCTGGCCATCTGGATTTTCTACAATCTAGAAAGGAAGATACCATATGTACAGAAGGCACTTGAGTTCAGTGCAAAAGATGCACAACTTCCAAAGCTTTTGGAATTCAGAAAAAGAAGTGCTTCAGTTGTAGTAAGGATGCTATCCAGGTGTCTCTCCATTTCCCTGGGGTTTGCCTGGCAGGAGCTTCAAGGTGGCAGGTGCACAAAGCCATGTGTGCTGACGATACAGAACACAGATGGCCTCTCCTACAAATATTTGCTTTCACATTAATCCAAATTTGGCATTTTAAAATTCTACTTATTAAGGAATGTGAAGAGAGAAAAAAGAAGAGGTAAAGTCTGCTTTTCCATGACACACAAAAAATCAAAAGGTAACCTGTGGCAGTAAAGACATGAGCTACTCGGGAACACCTCAAGGACTCATGAAAGCTATTCATCTGAATAGTAACATCTATTATGATGTTGTGAGGTTTTGGATTTACCAGTCTTTTACAGTGCACAGCTTCTAAAAGGGGAGTCTTCTGTCTTTATTCTTCAGCATGAATTCAATGGCAGAAGTCAGTTTATGAAAAATCTAGAAACCCGCAAACTCAAGTCTGCCCTCATACTGGAGCCGTGTGTTACAGTGACCATAACTCTTCATAAGAGAATATTATGTGATAATGATGACACATCTCAGACAGTTCAGCTGCAAATTATTGCCCATTCCATTCATCACCAAGCATTTACAGATGCTCAGCTTTCATTTGATGGAGTACCTTTAATAATAATAATAATTAATAATAATAAATGTACCTGTTCACATTGATTAGACAGATATTATTAACCTTACTTTACAATACAGCGTATTTCAGAAGAGTTGTCATAAAGTGAATCTTGTATTCTCATTAATGTCAGTTACCAAATCGAAGATAATTTTCTACAGGAGACTTAAAGGCAACAACCAACACAAACATGATGACTAGTTCCATAAAATACCTTATTACAGAAACAATCCTTTTTCTGTTTATAACAGAGGTTGGCATACTTGTTCTTAACGGGCCAGATAGTAAATATTTTAGGCTTGCAGACCTATAGTCTATATTTCATCTACTCAACTCTGCCGTGGTACCTCTAAAGCAGCAATAGACAATCTGAAACAAATAGGCATGGCTGAATTGCAGTAAGACTTTATTTACAAAAACAAGCATCTGCTCTGAGGACTATAGTTTGCCCACTCTTGGTTTAAATAATTGTTGTCCTTAAAAAAAAAACCCAAAGAAGTAGCTTCTTTTGTATTAGATATTGTGAATTGCATGCAAATCAATTTCCTATAAAGCACATATTTTTAAAAGATCTTTGAAAGTTGTAAAAGCTCTTTTATGACTGATAAGTTCTTTATTTAGTAATTAACTACCTCTTGATTTATGTTTGGTTTAAATATATGTTATCTCATATTGCATATACTTGCCATGAGGCACACTGTTACCTGAATTACTACTTAATGGTATTCATGCTTGAAGTCCATAAATCTTTTTATAAATGTGATGTATGGTTAGCTTTCTCAGTGTATAGATTAATTTGTCTCAAAATCAGGGCACAGCCACATAATGAATTAGTTTTTTTCTCAATGCACAAGTACACATTGTCTGAAAAAACTGTTCATCATAAGTAGGAGCTGGTGTGGACAGAGGCCTTTCTGGAATGACAGTTAGGGGTCCTCTCCCTAGAAAGGCTCCTATGTGCAGAAGACAGAGCTCTCTTGAGGGCAGTGATTACAGAGATGGTTTCGAAGCTGTAGAACTCAGCAGCAAATCAGAAGGCTGCAGGGTAAAAGAACTCAAAGGTCACAAACAACTTTGGGATGATTTAACTTTCTAGAGTCACTAAGAAGTGTTCACCACCCACTGGGTCCCCAGTGTGAAAGAATGTTTCTCCTGGATTTCATCCTTGAAAAGTGTGTGCTATGCTTTGGAAGAGAAACCATACTAGGAATTGGTATATAGAGTATACACAGGCCCACTGGAGTATTTAGGGAGATGCTTAATCATCCTTCTTAGACTTAAAAAAAAAATTTACTCAATTCTAAGATGAAGGCTTTTAGAGGCCTATACTCAGACAGTTCAGTTGCAAATTATTGCCCATTCCATCCACCACCAAGCATTTACAGATGCTCAGCTTTCATTCGATGGAGTGTCTTCAATAATAATACTAATTAATAATAATAAATGTACATGTCCACATTGATTAGGCAGATATTGTTAATCCTATTGTATTTCAGAAGAGTTGACTGTGAAGTAAATTCATAAAGTGAATCTTGTATTTTCTTATTGTTTGGGTTCCATAAGAAATAGAAGACCTTGATATATGTTGACAACCAGAAAGGAGCTGCAGGTACTTGAGGAGGCTGACCTTGAAGTGTGGCTCAGTCCCTATTCTAGAGGTTTCACTAACACTGGCCTAAGCATATGCACAAAGAATGTCTCTTGTAAACCAAGTGGTAAATATCTACTTACTACTGATTATGGCTTAGCAACTTGCTGGGAGCTGAAGGAGGATAAAAAAGCTAAGACCTAATATTTATCTTACAAAGAACTCTTATCTTCCAAGAAGTACACATGCACGTAGGGCAGTGTATAATAAAGCATGAACACTGGGAAGCTAATGGCAGGCGTTATCCGAGTATTTCAGGCTGGAAAAAAGTCACTGTGAAGTCCAGATTTTGAGATAAGCGAACACTGTTGTTGGAATTATCAATAATATGCATTATCTACACTTTATTTTGTGTATCTAGGGAGAGATGCAAAGCATTGCACTCACAGTATCTTACTCTCTTGTTTGTCTGTTAAAAGACTCTGGGAAGATGTTTTCTCTGTACCTCTGTTTCTTCTTGTGTAAAGTGCATAATTCCACCTGCCTTCTTCCTATTTCAGAGAAGCAAGTAAGAGGATGCTTGGCATTATCTGGAGATTAGTGCTGTATGTGAGTCAGGAAGGGCTTACCACTAGTTTGGGAGCAAGAGAGAGCCAACATAAACACTGCTTCCTTAAAAGGGATCATAATAATCTGTGCTTACACACTGAATCATTTATAAACAGTAGACTGTCAAGAATTCAATGTCAGCTTCAATGTCAGAACCCAATGTCACTGCTGCTCTCTAATGCATGTCCAAGGCTCAAGTTCTTTGTAGTAAATAAATGCTGCACATTCTAAGACACCATCCCCTGAACAGACACACTGCCCTTAGGTTGCACTTATTTCAGCTGTATTGTCAGCTAATGAGCCCTTAAGGCTGAAAAGATCTGATGAAATAGAATGCTTAAAGCTGAGAGGGTCGTTCAGCTCTTATGGGGGCAGTGATGGGTCACAGGCAGGAGTGGGGCTACTATTCTTTTGGCAGCTGAAGTGCCAACAGGATAGCACAGTGATGACACAAAGATGTCCTGTGATGCACCCCAAAGCTACAGCATACTAGTCCCACGACCTGAAGTTAAGATTCTGTAGAAGCTTTTGGGAAAGACTGTAAGAGTTCATACTTAGCAATGGACAAGAGAAATTTCTCCTCCTGAATATCTTTATCCTTCCCCTTTCATAAATGGCTGCTGAAGGGCATGGAGGTACTCTGTGGTAGCCAAAGAGTAATTACAATATTGGGGAAAGCCTTCCTTTTTTTTCTTTTGTATGTGTGTGTAAAATCCAACAACTATTCATTAAGCACTTGGTGTATGCCACGTACTTAGCAAGTATTGTAGGATACAAGGATGTATAAGATACAGCCCCTATCCTTAAGGATAGTACATTCTATCAAGAGGGAACAGAAAGCACACAAAAGTCTCCATTAGCTTGAAACAAATGACATAATGATATTAATGTCCAAAATAGAGTTGAGTATGGGCAATTTCACACAGTTCAATCTAATACTTATTGGAATAAAATAAGAACCATGAGAGACTACAATAAACACTATGGCGCCAGATACTATTGTAACTACTTTAAATATGTCAACACTTGTAATTCTCACAACAACTTTAGGAAGTAGCTACAATTAGTATTTCTATTTTAGGGATAAAAACCAAAACAAAACCAAGGTACAGAGCTGTTATGAAACTTAGATTGGATCATGCAGGGGGTAAGCTGAGGAACTCGGACTTAAATGGAAGCTGTCTTGCTCCAGAGGCTGAGTTCTTCAAGCACTGTGCTATATACTCTCTCTCCTCAAGAGGGAGAAAGAAAAGGCTACAGAGATTGCAGTGTGGAAGTACGCATTCTCTTGGGGGAACTAGGAAAAGCTTTGTGCATAAAGTGATATTTGAAATATGTCTTACAGACAAAATCAATGAAGGATTATTCTTGACTGGTAGGTAAGGAGAGGAAATCTCTGGTGAAGGGGGTTAAAACCAATGGATATAATGAAGCAGGAATACATGGGTATACACAGGACACAAGGAAGGTAAGACTAGGAAAGCACATAGGATCCATGTTGTGGAATTTCGTGAATGCCAGGGAGATGAATTTACTAGTAATTTAGTAAACAGCAGGGAGCTACTGAAGATGGTTGGGCAGAGGAACCACTGGATCAGAGGTAGGCAGGAAGGATGAATCTGGAAGAGAGAGTAGGATGGCTTGGAAGAGGGAAAAATAGGAGGTAGGGAAGAAAAATTAGGAGTCTAGGGCAGGAGTCCAGCTAAGAACATGTGATAAGGACCTGAACAAGCAAGATCACGGCTGCTATATTAAATTTTTGTCTCATAAAAGTGTTTTTTATTGAAAAGTGAAAGTAACTCATGATTGTGAAAGAAGTTGTTTGTGAACTTACGAAAATTTAAGCAATTCATTTGCTGTGCCCATCTAAGGTAATAATCTTTTGGAATCCTTTCAAAACTTAACTCCGACCTCAGTCGTTGATATTTATGTTCAGAATGCCTGTTTTCATAAAATCTTGGACTAATTTATGCTCCAAAGGGCAGCCAATGAAACTCCAATATTTTTTTTCCAGTTGGATATTCATTTTATTTTGAGGTGGAAATGTCATTGATCATAAAATTTATACTTTCATAGTAATATGAAATAAATTCAGTGAAAAGGAGTGACTTTAAAAAATGAGAGGAAAAATCCCCCTCAGAAAGATGTGTAATCATCTAAAAATTTCTCTATGTGTTTAGTAAGTCATATGGATTTGGCCTGAATGCCATCAAATCCTCTGCCAATAATCAACCATGAGAGAGAAATAAAATTATTGAAAACACACAAAGAACATCGAACCACAGCACTCTAACTGAGGCCTCTGCCTTCTTCAGGAGTACTAAAAATGTTTTACTTTTCTCTAGAAGATTCTAACCATTGTCATCACTCTCCCCAGCAACAAAAAGCAGCTTTCTTTGTGGTAAGTTTGTACTGTTACTTCTTTAAAGCATAACAAAAGATGTCTGTATATCTCTAAACTGTAAACTCCCTCAATAGCATTCTTATCCAGAATGTGGGTTTTCTGCTTATATTTATGCTTTTGCATAGGTGAAGTATGTTGCTACCCATGTGTGTGAGCTGAAACGTCTTCATGGGATTACTAATCAAAAATAACTCTTTCTTTCTAGAAAATATTTCTTAAGAATCTACTCTGTGTAATGTATGTTAGCATGTGCTCATTAACACACAAACTCCCATTCACATGGAGTAGGCCTCTTCACAGAGAGCAAAGCCCTGAGGGCTTAGAAAATGGGACAGATACTTTTTGCTAAGGGAGAGATCAAAGTAGGGGGTGATTCTTTAGGTGGTGCACTGCATGGGTAAATCTTGGTCTGGTGTTACTGCAGGCTTTTCTCCAAAGTTGCTGATGCTTAGCAATGCTATGCATGAACTGGGTTAACTAAAGATAAATGATGTAATGAAGTCATGGGTTCCAGCGTTGTTTCAGGGCAGGATGTATCAGCCTGTCAAAGCTACTTAGATATAATTAGATTTACGATTTTCACCTAAATTCAGTGGAACCTGGGGGCTGATGGATAAGGTTGTCCACATAGCTAGAATGTGCCTACATGACCAGCTCACTACAGGAAACTTTGGGCTTCCTGGTACTGAGGTGCTTGGCAGGCACGTGGGTAGTGCTTCCAGACCTGGAGACAGAGTGCAGTCTGACTGAGCAGTGGGTAGACAAAAAGGCCTGCACTTGAACTCTCTAGACCCTGGTCAACGCATACCCCTCTTCTCCTGTTGCTATGCAGTATCCTTTGCCTGTAAGAAAGCTGTCCTGGGAGTATAAAGCATTTGATTGCTATGAGTTTTTTCAGCAGTGGAACACTTAAGGTGATTAATGTGTAATTAACACAAGTGGGGAGATCTAATCCTCCATGAATGGCCCCTGTGAGCCAAGAGGCTCCATGATAACCAGGGGTGCTGGTGGGAATTGTAAGTGTGGAGAAGGGTGGGTAACCACGGAGCTATTAAGAATACTTCCATTTAATTAATTTATTTGCAACAGCATTTATTACTTATTGTGTTCAAGGTACCATTTTAGGTACTGCAAGTTATACAACTCTCAATAAGACACAGCTGTTCATAATCCAGATGGGGAGATAAGAGAAATATGCAAGTAACTATACTCCAAAGCAGCCTTTAAATATATTTCTTAAGAGTGGAATGAAATAGCGTGCCCTTTCTCATAGATGAGCACGGAAAGGGAGGGACTGCTTCAGGCCAAGACTAAAAGTGTTTTGGCTGAACCTTTAAGTATGGGCAGGATTTATATTTACAGAATGCACAGTGAGGTGGAAGGAGGATAGTTCTAGAAGGTGGGATGACATGAGCAAAGTCCCAGATGAAGGGAAGCACAGGTCCCTGGGGAGTAGTGAGGAGTCTAGACCTACAAGCTGGGGTGAGATGATCAATGGTGGATTTCAGTGTCTTGGGATATGTTTGCACTTTAAAATTTAGGCAGCAGGGAGGGCAATAAAGATAGTTAAGGTTACTTAGAGCAGAGGGATATGGTGGGTTCTTAAAATTGTTACTGGCAAAGGAAGATGGATACAAAGAAGGAGAGATGGGGTAGGAAGTAGAAGGAGAGAGGAAAGAGATAGCTACTAAGGGGTTTTTGCAGTAGTCCAAGGATAAAGTAGAGGTGGCCTGGTGGGGGTGGTGGCATTTACTTATGTTTGGTCATTTCTATGTAGGACTTGCTTGGAGAGGGTTTTTATTTTTTTCTTCTATGGGGTTTTGCTTTGAATCTGAGAATTTAGAAAAGTGCAAATAGGAAATGTGTAAAGTATAACTGTGTGTTGACAGGACATTTCATGTTGAACATTAGCTTTTCGTGTAAAATGATCTCCTTAGGGAGAATATGAGCTCCCTGATATCAGGACAACATCTTACTCATCTCTTTCTCCCCCATGGTGCAGACCTGAGTGCTGGGTGCATAGCAGAGTTAATATTTGTGATACAGACAGTGTATACAGTGACACACTGAGCACTAAGTTCTGTCACATCTCAATGAGATGCTTGGATGACAAAGATGGCCACATATCCAAGTACATGCACTGTGGAAGGTGCCCAATGATACGGACACATCCATTGACATGGGTTGCTTTATCAAATCAGTCCTGGGCCAGAGGGCATGTAACTTTTGATAAGGAGAAGCAGGAAGGAAAGGATTCTTCCTTGTGTGGAGAAGTCAGTGTCTGTGTGATATACTACAGATGAAGGATAATTAACGAATATTCTTACTTATCACAAAAAAACAGAAAATCAACGTACACCAAATGACTGGCAGGAATTTCTTCAACACATCCACCATACCCAGAGGTTATATTTTTAACAAGGCCCAACATTTAGACACCTCAGACCCAGGACCTGACAAAGAACATGGCTTGGGGAAATCATACTACCACTTTGGGGGAAAGTGGAGTGGAGTGTATTGCGTGTGCATGCACGCACGTGCATTTGTGTGTGTGTGTGTGTGTGTGTGTGTGTGAGGGTTCCAACGTGGAAGGGAGCATGCATCATTAGTAAAACATTCATAACTGATTCCTTCTCATTTCCTTACAGAAAGTAACAATAAGTCACATCATCTGCTGTGTGAAGTGTTTGGAATATACTGGCTGGGATAACAACATAACTAAACAACTACTCCTGTTACAACCTCTCATGCTAATTAGGGAGCAGATTAACATGTCAGATGTTTCTAAAACAGGAGAGTTGTAAAGAGTTTGTAGTCTGGCACAATTGATAAGTGGATGACATTTGTTAGAAACAGCACCAACCCTCCCTTTGAATCACCTCTGAAGAAATGATATTTGCATCTCACATTAGAAACTTACTCTGCCATTTAGTCATAAAATCCAAATTATGGTTTCATGAGACCAGAGTTACCAAGGAAACAGCAATGGATTAAACACAGGTATACTGTCTTCCCTTCCTTTACTGTATAATCTGGGCTGTAGAATATTCTTCAACTGATGAAAAAAAATCCATCCCTGGCATTTAATTAAAGGTCCTTATTATGTGATCAGGATTTTTTTAGGTAATGTGAGGGATTCAGAAGAAGCATAAAACATGGGCTTTGCCTTAAAGCTCAGTATAACTAATTAATTCATGAAGTCCACACAACTCATTGAGTTCTGCACTGGTGCTAACATATACACTAAGATGTTGTGAGGTAAATGCTATCACAGGGCCACAGACAAAGTTCCATAAAAACACAGGCAGAACAAGTCTTTGGGCCTGAGGATTTGAAGAAGCTTCCCCACAGAGCTGATGTTTGAGCTCACTCCTGGGGATGAAGACGAGATTGTCAGAGGACAAGAGGGGGAAGCACAAAGGCATTTTAAAGAGAAGACAGAGCTGTCGTGAAGGCAGAATTTTGGAGCACAAGGTGATTTGGTTGAAGAGACAAGGCTAACTGTCTGTCAGTGTGATCCCTAGTTAAAAAAAAATACCAAAAAAATGATGATGATATAATACAGGATTTGTAAAAAGAGGCAGGTTCTTAAATTCAATAACTAATTGTTGGTTCACAATAAATTATTTCACAGTTTTTTTCCTTTTCATTAATTTGGCCTTATTTACCCCCTAAGGATAAGCAAATTAGAGACATAAAGCAGCAGCCTAGCAGAGAAGTTGAAAAAGAAATTATGAAAAAATTTTTTTTGCTTGCCTGTGCAATTTCAGCCAGTCATTCATCTATCACCATACCCCAAATAAAACAGAGAAAGGACAGTACTTGAATTACAGTAAAGCATGGACAGTATTGCTGAAGGCAGAAAAAGGACTGAAATTCTTACTTGTCCGTAGGCCTGGATTAACTCTTTGCAGACTCTGGGATGCTCTGCCAAGGGTAGCTGGTATGGCTGGAACAGAAAGAGACGAAAACCATTAGTCATCTCTATAAAAACAGTCTGATGTGACCCTGTTACAATCTAACTTGCAAATGACAAAATGTGACCTGGCCCAACCTCACAAGAATTCTCTCCCTCTTTCCTTTCAAAATTAAAATTATACCTACCCTCTAGAAAGAATTCATAAAGATCAGAGAAAATGAAAACCTTCTGGTCTTAGTCATCTCTGGTCTCATGCCTAGACACAGTCAAGACAATGAAAAAATGCCTTCCTACATCATTTGAGTCCAAACTTGAGTCTTAGTTGTGAAACAAGGAGGAACATAAATTCTTTTTTAAAATAGTATTAAAAATAATTCGGTCAAAAAAGTTTACTCTTAGAAATAAACATGTGAGCAATCCTGGGAGTGGCGAAGGAATGAGGGAAGTGAAAAGCTGGACAAGAGGGATACAGAACTTAATGATGTGAGATGAGCAATGAGTCATCTATTATAAAAGCAGTTATAATTTTATTGATAATAGGATTAGGTTGCATTAAAAACAGGAAAAAGGGAAAATGATCAATGTAGCTGTCATTGAACTGTTGAACTGGGTTGCTTTGCAAGCATCTTTAACTACAAAAGCATGCAACTATTATGCAGCTTGGTGGAGAAGGGGGTTTCTCCAGGATGCTCCACATCAGATCATGTTATCTCCAGGTTATTCTTAGAGAGGCAGCGTGGTCTAGGCCCACAATAAGCACTGAGCATTACCTCAAGCAATGAAACTGCTAATGCTTTTGGTCCTTAATAGAGACCCACAGTAACAATGCGAAAAAATCTTCCTTTGATATGAAAAAAGGAACAAAATGAAGATGCATGGGGAGTGAGCTGGTCCACTCCCACCTCGATGAATTTCACAGCTGGGCGAATCCTCTCTACTTGTCCTGATTCACTTTTCAGTCCTTTTTCACTAACTCCTCCCACCTAGCTAACCCATAGGAAGCAGCTGTTGGGTCTGGTGTTCATCCTACCGAACCCAACAGATGATGTTAAGATCCTCTTGTTAAATGCTGCAGAATTCTAACTCTTGTAAGTTTTTTCAGACTGGACCTATCAGGGAGAGCAGAAAGGAAAATTGCATTTTACGAAAACTCCCTAAAGTCTGCTCACTTCTTTCATGTCCTACCCTTTTATTGCTACCATTATCTAGACGCCCCTCCCCAATTCCTTGCTAGAAATCAGAGAACACTTTGTTTTATTACCCCTTGACCTACGTTGGGAACTGAAGCATCCCAACTGTGAATGATCTTTTTCACTGACAACTATATATGCCTTGAGAAAGCTTTCACAGCTCAAAGGAAGAGGGAAATTAAGTCAATCACAGGATGGCACACAAGCAAGTGTGTTATTTTGGTCAAAATTATCCAGCAAGTTTGTCTCAATTTTCAGCTTGAAACTGAGAGCCCTAACGGACACCAATTTCCAGACTCAGATCAGCAGTAAAGTTGATGAATTTCTGCAGAATGATGACTGAAATGGAATGTGGGGGTCAGTTATGAGGCCCAAGGGGAGTGCACAGAGCCAAACCTCAGGCCCAGAAATGCTTGGGGAGCCCCGGCCACCCTTGACTCTTCACAAAGCAGGGTTTTGCTTTCCTTGCAGACAGACATTTGGTGATTTCCTCTTTATCATGGCAGGACTTGGTAACATTTTTTTGAAGCAAAAAGCCTTACCCTCTACAATATGTGATGAATCAAAACATAAAAGGAACAAATGGCATCTTTGGGGAAGAACCACAGATTTATGCTAGTGTCCAGAGGGTGCTGGTTACACAATTAAAGCACAATGAACAAAATTGTGCCATCTTAGCAAATGGAGGTGACAGGCTCAGTTATCAATTTTAGTGTCAAAGCTGTCTTTAATGTCTAGAAGTGCTGAGTGATGGGGGAAACAAATAAAGGGTGACAATAAGCAGAGAATAATGACTCCAATATATTTACACAGGGGCTTTAAATACTGGCATTATAAAATGAATTAGCTACAGCCCCTGGTTCCGTGAGCCCACAGCTTCTGGGCAGCAATCTATAAAGGAAGGAGGGGTCCAGCACTGGAGGAGCAATGGAGTGGCCCTTAACAAGTCTGGGCAAGTTCCTGAGGAAGGTGACTCCTTGAAATGGGTGCTGAATGTGGGATGAATGAGCAATGAAGAGGAAAAGAAAGGGTGCTGGAGCCAAGGGAACAACAGCAAAGGTGAGAGTTAAGACACAGCCTGGGAAAGGAAAGAGCTGTGCTCTATCGGGAGTGGGTGGAGCACAGTTGGGCCGGGACGTGTTGAGGAGGGGAGAAGTCGGGGCACACAGGGGATGGTCTCTCCAAAGAACTTAGTTTTGTTCCTGCCAACACTGGAGAACTACGGCTTTGCAGTGCCCTGGGGCAGAGCTCCCCATCGTGGACCTGCCTGAGAACTAACTGCTATCTACCCTTTCCTATTATGTCCAACCTTGCACTCAACTTCCCAGCTGTGGTATATAAATGGACCTCAGTTTCTCTGTCTGTAAAATGGGGGCAGCAACAGTATCTACACATGTAAGGTTTAAATCAGTTAGTAGATGCTCTTTACTAAATAAACCCTATATTCAGTCCTTAGTGAATGTTAGATATTCTTGTTGTTATTGGTAGCCGCTACCCTGAAAGCAAGGGCACATATTTCCCCACAGAGAACTTGACAATGTTTTTACACAAGACTTTGTATGTTTAGGGCTTTGCACATATAAGGACAGGATGCCGTCCTAAGCCAGCAAGACCGCCACTATTTGGGTCTACCTGTGCAGGCTGTATGCAGGCAGTGCGGCTCTGGGGAAGTGATATCAGTGGGTGGGGTATGGGAATCTACTTGTGTCAAAGATTCAGTGTGGGACTAACATACAGTCAGTTCAAGTTCTTGTAAGTTGGTGAGTTCTCTACTCTATTAGTAAGGGAGCTAGAGGGGGAGAATCAATGTTCTGGCGAGTATCGTAATTTACCAGTTGCACAGCAATGGCATTTAGAACCAGCCCTGAACAGATGGTGCAAACACAAGTAAGTAAAACAAGGTACTGCAGATGGCAACCATTTTACACAATGGCAGGGGATCATATGCAGGCACACGATGGCATCTGCCATAAAATAAGCATGGTTAAGGTTAGCTATCGTTATTGCTATTAGCTTATGGTTATGATAAGGATAATGATGATATTGTAACTGTCATGAAATCTTTATTTCAAGACGCCTTCTGAGAGGTTTTGCTCTGTCCCTCGGACAGGCTAGTTGCCCTCCACCCAGCAGCCCCAGGACACTCCTACACCCCTTGCCGTAACTGCTTCTCGGCCTGTGCCCAATGACAGTGAGCTCTTGAGGCAAGTACCGCTGCTTTCATCTTTGTAACATCTGTTAGGAGCACAGGGCATGGCACCCAGTAGTAGTAGAATAATAAAGTTTGCTAAAGAAATGAAGCAGATGAAGATGAATTACAGGTGCTTTAGATACTGGCTTTGGGCTAAATGGGAATCAAATGCAATAGTTTATTTTCAGCAAATTGTGTCTCCCCTTGGGAATCTGAAGTTTGCTTGACAACTTTTCCTGTCTTTTTGAAGTCTGTTTATCCTTGACCATAATCCAGAAATTTTCCCTGCTGGGATTTCAAGCTCTATAGCTCTTTCCAGACCCACCCTTGCCTTTCCGTCAATCTATGATCACCACCACTGAACAGCAGTCAGTTTAAAGACATTATCTCCCTCCAAACTGCCCTTGCAGTAAGGCTCAAGTTCAAGCTCACCATCTGGTCACATGGATGCCATGCCCTGGATTATCTTGCTGCCTCTGAAGGGGCTGGTTGATGGGAAAGTAAAAAAAAGTGTGTGATGTTTATATCTCACATTACTGTGCACTTAAAATGCATGAGGTGCTGTACTAAGCACATTTTATGAATTTTCTCATTTTACCCTCACAAAAGCACTCTGAAGTGGGTATTATTATTAGTTACACTTTATGGATGAGGGATCAGAAGCTCAGAGAAGTTCAGTAACTTGTCTAAGACTACCCAGCAATTACATGGCACAGGCCACATTTGCACTGGAGCCAGATTCTGACTCCACCGCACCCTATAGTTCCCCAAACTTGCCTGATCATCAAGCTCTTCTGTGGCATTTGTTAAACATACAGATTCCAAGGCCTTGTCCCAGATTTATAGAATCTGAATCTCTAGGGCCTCGTCAGTCTGTATGTTGGCAAGATCCTGGGAATCTGTCTGTTTGCCTTGCATGCCCCTCCCCTAGCCAGGTGATTCTTATCACAAGACACGTTTGGTCTCTCCTCCACAGCAAGGAGGAGTTCACTTGGAGTAGAGAAATATTTGCTGAACATCTCCCTTCATTCATCTTTCTAACTACTGTGATATACCAAAGTAGGGTAGGACTCAAGTTGGTCAAGATGAGAAAATAGCATTCACCAGAATGTGCCTGATGACTTTAGCAAATTCAAAGGAAGAAGCAACACTGTCTATTAAGCTTTTTGAAAAGAAAAGACACGTTTGGGAAACTCTTCACTATACACTACATTCTTGCTCTGGTCAGAGTCACTGCGTCCTCTGCAGGCTTCATTTCTAGGGCCTCCCCACTAAGTGCCCAAAGCTGGTGCTCAGTAGGAGGCACTTGCTAGAGCACATGCTGATTTATCTGAAGGCTGCAGACATCCTGGAGAGTTATAGGGATGGGGCAAGGCTGCTGAGGCTTTGGGCAGGAATACCCTTCAAGGGTCAGTTAACGAGGAACCAGGTAAAGCTCGTGACACTCTGGCAGCCAGGCCTCCTCCTTTTGCTCTGTCACGGAGTGATTGTTGCACAGTAGATCCTGGGGCTGCAATCTTCTTCTCTGTCATGGCTACCCCCTGGCACACCAAGTCCTGGGCCTGAATGCAGTGACAACTCTAAGCTGGAATTTCCTTTCTTTTGTGGCTAACTGGATTAATTGAATTCCCATCCACAGTTTCTCCTGCACTAAAGTGTATTATCTCGAACACATTATGACTCTTGGCAGCTCTAAAGAAGAGTGTGTAATCTGAACAGGAAATCTTTGGACCTTTCAAAGAGACAGTATTACCTCCCCAGATCTCCATGGGGGAGTGCATTTCTTCTGTACTTGAACAGCAAATCGTAGAGTACATTATGTGAGATAATTTAAACAAACATACAAAAGGAACCATGAAATGATGCTGGTAGTTTCAAACACCAGCTTTCAGTTAAAAAAGCTGCTTTACAAACCATATACAGCAATTTCGGAAGAGAAACCAGCATCAAGAAAAGAAGCACATGCTGAAATAAATCTGTAGCAGCCATATTTTGCTATAAATGGATTTTGAGAGTAGCTGGGCCTCAAGTTAAGAAGAGTTAATGCTCAACAAGAGACCATAAAGACCTTCTTTTCTCACAGGTCTACCTCTGGCTTAGTGGACAAATGTGGAGGTTTCCTAATAACTTCAAGCTTCACATATTCCTTTCCTGTTTGGCAGTGCTCTCCTTGGTGAGTTTTTTAAAAAACATCCTCCTGACACAAGCTTATGCACGTACTAAGGACATCTGTTTGCAATTAAGGACAGATGCTAGGGGGTGAGTTTTCAAATGCAGCCCTTTGGGTGATAAGGCCAGTTAAAGGTGTAGTAACTTAAAGAGTACACAAGGCGTACTAAAAGGCGTACTAAAAGGAGCAATTAAATGAATGCTAGGTTTCAGCTGGCTTCCATCTTCCTCCAGCAAAGCGTCCCAGCAATTCCTCCAGCTTTCCTTTCCAACTGCTACAAGAACAGTGAAACACCCTGCCCAGCTAGCTGCCCCTAAAGCTGCTTTTCATTATGGAGAACAGCAGGGTGTCAACACCAGGCAATGGGCAGTAAGCCAGCGCTCTATGCCATGTGATAGGAGAGGCCCAGAGTAATCACAGTCACTGTTTGCTAAGAGGAGCAAACAGAATCACAGGTTGGCACTGGGCCAAGATCGATCCTAGGTAGGCCAGTCAGGGGCCCAGGACTGAGACCAGAAGGATAGACGAAGAGTATTAAAAAGTCAGACCGCGGTGTGAGGAGAAGGGCAGAAGTGTCTCTTCCCTTACAATGGTATCTTAGATGTCTTTAATACCTGTGAATTCACTCATTAAAGCAATTGAGTCAGACTGATTTAATCAAGTCCAAAGCTCAGATGGTGACTCATAGATGGTCACCACTGTGCTAGACCTGGCACCTCTTCCCAGCTCTGTGTTCAGTGACATCATGTCATAGACATGAAATCAGCCATAGTGGGAATATTTACACCATAAAAGTTGGCAAATGCTACAAATCAAGGTTCTCTGCAATCTAAGCCTGTGGAAACTCCATCTGCCTTTCAAGATCAGTTTGAGTGTCTCCTCTTCCATGAAGTACCCCAGTTGGAATCCATCTCTCCGTCCTTCAAGCTTTCACAACACTTTTGTTTTTGTAAATATCTGGACCATGACACTCACTATTCCCTGCTCACTGTCTCAGTGATCTGACTTGCCCAATGAATTATAAACTCCCTGAAATGTGAAGTCAAGGACCATGTCTCATTCTCCTTTTGATCTACCATAGCATTAGCACAGTTCCTTAAATATAGTGAATGCTTGATACATATTCATGAAATTACTGAATCTCTCACTAGAAAGTCGTTCAAGAAAAGTGGTGAAGCATCATGATTTTACTTATATTATTATTTTGAATTTATCAGACATTTGGTGGCCTCTGGAGTCATTGAGACTCACTGCACAAAAGAAGATTCTA
This sequence comes from Equus przewalskii, assembly GCF_037783145.1. NCBI lineage: Eukaryota > Metazoa > Chordata > Mammalia > Perissodactyla > Equidae > Equus > Equus przewalskii. The sequence continues at coordinate 23,758,315 of NC_091850.1, forward strand.
AAGCCCATCATTAGCTCCTGTAAGTGTCCTCCTGGAACCATGAATGCTCAAACTCGAGGCAAAGTAGGCATGTTTTAACTCCTTTTCATGGTATCTAGTCCTTTGCTAGTGTTCTATGAGGGAAAGAAATAATGAAAATAAGATTGTTTAATTTCCTCCCCTGCCCTCCTGACACCTGGATGGATGCCTCTGCCTGGCTTTGGTTACAGTGGCGAGCCAGTCTTTTGATATTTAGGTAGACAGTACTTGCTGCCCGTTTATTAGGCTGAGACTGGTAGTAGTGACTCAAGTCCTGGGAACTGGTTGTTTTGGCAAACTCATCGATCTTCTTGTTCAGACCAGGCAGCATTTCAGAAGCACAGCATGTGAAGGGTGTCCTAAAAAAGCAAATATTTTGCCAGAGGTTTTAAGGTGTGTTTTCCCCTCTCTGGGCAAAGCATCTTTTATAAACAGGTTGGTCTGGGCCCCTGCCACTCTGCCTCTTGTTTCCAAGCTCCACTTATCAATTTCCATGTAATATTCCTTGAACAAAATCCTGTCCCCTTGGGAAGTCGATATTTGAGAGCTAGAGAAAGTGGTCTTCAGTCAGAACTGCAGTGTAAGAGCATGGAATTAAGACTTTGAGACTCTATATGGTGTTAACAGCCCATTCAATATACTGAATATCATCAGTTAATTTGAACAAATAAATGCCCATCTTGTAAAACATGCCCACTTCAAAAGCTGGTTGAGAGTCCTTTGACTTTAATTGTAAAATATGCATCACTAACTTTCAATGTGCCAGGCACTGTCCTTGATGCTGGGAATACAATGGTGAAAGAGCAGATGGAATTCTGGCTGCGTGCGCCCACATTCTGGTGTGTGTGAGGGGGTAGACAGTAAACAGAGAAGCAAATAGATACTGCCAGGTAGCGGGGTAGGGTAGCAAGATGTGGGGACAGTGGCTACTATAGACCTGAAAGCAGTGTGAAAGAATATAGGTCCTGAGATGACTTTGAGGAGTAGCAAGGAGGCCAGTGTGGCAAGAGCAGAGGGAGGGAGGGGAGAGAAGAAGGATTTTGGGATTGCAGAGGTGCCAGGGGCCAGATCTTACATGGTCTCGCAAGCCAGGGTAAGGACTTGTGGACTGCTCACATCAGGTTCCATGAAGGGACCCCAATGAACTGGAGCTGCTACTGCCATCCCTTAACGATGTGTCCTTCCTACTTGAATCCTTTACTGTAACAGTTGGGAACACCTCCCAGGTATTGGCACTGGGTCCCAAGGCTATTTGGTGTATGGCTTTAATTCATGAATTACCTTTATCCCACTGTACTTGGTCTGGGTTATGGGTACAAACCAGAGAGCCATTTGTTCAAGATATATTTCTTGAGCACCTTTTATGTGCAAGGCACTATGCTAGGCATTGGGATATGGTGGTGAACAGACTAACACAGTCCCCAAGGTTCATTTCTTTCTGTTCTCCTAAATGGATCCTTAGCCCCAGAACAATTTATCAGCTTGCCATCTGGCACATTCCTGATTCTAGGTTTCTGCTCATTTTATATCATTCTCTTTGCTTTCTCCAGAATGGGGAGAAATTCAGAGGTAATTCCCATCTACAGAGTGGAGATAATAAATCAGAAAAAGAAATAATATACATAAAGTGCTTAACAGAATGCCTGGCACATAGTATTTATGATTACAATTGCCTCTCAACTAGTGGCATTTATTACATATGCCACTCATCTGATAGTTACTTAGGTCCTATGCTGTATCTTGCATTATTTAGTTTGCATGTGTTTGTATTCTTGCCCCCTCAATTAGATTATAAGTCCCTTGAAAGTAGGAGCCACATTTTCTCCTTTCTAACCCTGACACAGTAGGCCCTCAATAAATATCTGCAGTATGATGGCTATCTGGCCCTTTATGCTAACCACCTCTCTTTTTGACTAGTATCTATAAGATTATAAGTTTATTTGTCAAAGAGTCTTAGTAGAAGGTCATGTGCATTTTAAGACATATTTGTCACATTTGTATGTAGTAAAAGAAAACAGGAAACTTTGACACAGCTTTTCTCAGATACAGTACTTGACTCAAAAATTTTAGATTTATTTTCTAAAGGCCAGTTTTGGAAAGAAATTGTTAAAACTCTGCTTTGTGGCTAACGTGGGACCAGTTCCAAAAGATATTCTACAGCGGAAAATGGAAGCTGTACCAAAAAGTGAATGGAGATGGATAAAGCGAGAATCCACCATAGACACAAACCTTGGCAGCAAGGTATCTGATGTTTATTTTTTTGAACTTGGTCCTTTTTGTTGTGCCTTCCATAGTTCTTGGCTCCAGTGAGAAGCAATCTTTATGGGTGCTGAAACTTAACTCTAAATCTAACATCAGAGTTTCCAAAATGGACAATTAAAATTAGAATGAAAATAGCCAATCAAATCACATAACATCAGTTTAACATAGAAAATTATACTGGGTGTGAAAAAAAATTTCATGGCATTTTTCTGGAAGGAATTTATTTAAACTGAAAAGTAGCTACATTTCTTTATAGCTATAGGGCAGGCAAAAACTTGCAGTCTAGAATATAAGTTTTACTTCCTTGCTTGAATTTTGTTTAATGTGATGACGATATAACAAAGAAAAAAAATCAAAAGCCTTATTGATAAGCCATATGTAGACACTACTCTGGCCATAGATGCCTTGCACAGTGTGTCTTTGTGTCAGACTGAAGGGGCTCCCTGCCCATAGGCTTTCTGGCAGGACAGGGACACTGTATGGCTTTAAGTGTTCCCTGATCGAATGTGGGAAAAGCAGCAGCCAGCCAAGTTCGGAACAGAGTTTTTATTGTGCTGCGGCCAGGAGGCAAGGGGGAGGGAGAGAGACAGGACTCAAACCACTGCTGCCCTGCTCTACTTTGTGGTGGATGTAAGTTAAAAAGGCTGAGAAAGACACCTTTGGGTAGATGGTGCTAAGGAAGCTCTGAGACGTTATGTAGTTCAAGTTCAGGACCTGCACCAAATGCAAATATGTGTGTATGTTTGTAGTTTATTTATATTTATATTATTTAATTTATATTTATATTCAATAAATTTCCTAGCAGCAGCTAGTACAGCTGTAGAGCAACAAAATAAAATGTATGAATATTTAAATCCCAGCTGAGTCTTGTCTGCTTTCAGCCCCTTGCCCTGAGTTGGAAAATCTGAATTGCCTAGTTTCTTTTTCTTTTCTTTTAAGAGTTGCACTTCTTTTTTTTTTTTTCCTGCAGGGAAAGACTTGCCCTGGGCTAACATCTGTTGCCAACCTTCCTCTTTTTTTTTTCCCTCCCCAAAGCCCCAGTGCATGGTTGTATATCCCAGTTGTAAGTCGTTTTAGTTCTTCTGTGTGAACCTCTGCCACAGCATGGCAACTGACAGACAGGTGGTGTGGTTCCGCAACAGGGAAGCAAAACTGGGCCACTGAAGCAGTGAGTGCTGAACTTTAATCACTAGACTATCACGGCTGGCTGTGCCTAGTTTCTTTTTAACAGAAAGAGTATGCAGGGAAAAGGAATCTCTAGAAGCCAGAAATGGTTGGGCCACCACCATCACTTCAAATGAAAACCACAACAGGACATTTCTCTTTCTAAAGAATGATATCAACAAAAAAATTTTTAAAAACTCACCTGGAAAATATACTCTATTTTTTGAGTTCTTAGGAGTTGTGCTTCCAGAATCTTCTTTCCTATTCCTGGATCTTTTCAACTCTGCTTGAATGACTGTCTCTAATTCCTAGATTCTTTTTCTCTTCTGAAGCCACTGCAACTGTGCTTCTGACCCTTCCCCTCCAATAAACCTGTTCTTTTCAGATCCAATGGTCCCTTCTCATTCCTTACTCAACTTTTCAGATGCGTTTAACCCAGGAGACCACTGCCTTTTAAAGATATGCTCTTTGCCTAGCTTCTATGGTGCCAGATTTGCTTGGTTTCCCTTTTTCCTCACTGGCTGTTCTTTCTTGGTCTCCTTTTTTGGCTTCTCTTCCTCGGCTTGACCCCTAAATATTGTAGTGTTACAGACTCTTTGCTTCTCTAGCTTTTTTTTTTTTCTCTGCAAGGGGAATCTCATCAAGTCTCATGACATTAAATACCATCTATATGCTGATGGTTCCAAATCTCTATCTTCAGCCTGAGCTTCTCCATTGAACTCCACACCCTACTCAGCATCTTCACCGGATGTCCAATAGGTATCTCAATCCTAACATAGAACTCTTGAGTAATCCCTGACAAACCTGTTCCTTCTCAACTCTTTGCTGTCTCTGCAAATTGTTTCACCATCCGCCCTGTACTTAAGGCAAAACCTATACATCATCTTTATTTCTTCCATTTCCCTAACTCCTACCCCCTCATTTAATCCATCAACATGTTATTTCAGTTCCCTCTTCATCTCCTTTGCTATTATTATAACCCCAGTTCCCAACACCTCTTGCTGGAACTATCAAATAGTTCCATAATTTGTCTTTCCTCTTCCACTTTTGTCCCCCTTCAATTAACTATTGAAACATTAAACAGGGTGATCTTTTTAAAGCATAACATCAGATCATGTTACTTCACTATCTAAAATTCTCCAGTGGCTTTCCATGTAATCAGAGTAAATTCCAAACTCCTTATAATGGCCACCAAGATCCCTTATATAGTAAACATGGCCGGTGGCCTACCCAGACTGCCTTTCCCCCTTCCTCTTTCCGAACAGAATCTTGATTTTGTTCTGGTAGCCACTTCTCCCTTAAGCAGCTCATGTGTCTCAGAGGAAGCTGACCCAACTCCAGCTGCACTAGTAGGTATAATTGGTTAGAGGGTATTCCCATCCTCTTCCAAAGTTCAAGAAAGAGGATGTGGCCCAAGGGAATCTTATGGGCGGATTCTAGAAGATTTAAGGAAAAAAAAATTTACAGGGACATTGTTTCCTTGCTTCATCAATTTCACCCCAAGCCTGAAGACAAAACTGATACACATAAGAGGGCAAAGACAAAACTTTTGGGAGATGAATTTGGAGTCACCGGCTTTAGTCAATCCTAAAGCCTGCATCACCTCTAGTTTTATAAGTATATGAGTAAGTTTTCTTAGTACTTAAGTCAGTTTGAATTATGCTTCTTGTTACTTGCTCCTGAACCTGCTAATACATTTCAACAGTAGCCCCTGCTTTCTTTTTTTAACTTCTTGTGCCAATGTCGTCTTCTTGTTATGCCCCAGCCCTGAAACTTGCCAAGCTCATCTAGCCTCAGCTCTTTTTATATTCCTAGCACCCAAATGATCTTTGTGTGATTGGCTTCGGCCTCAGCTCAAATGGTGTCTTCCTAGGAACACTTTCTCTGACCAAATCTAAAAGAGACATCTCCAGTCACTTGTAGGACATCACCATGTTTTATTTTCTTCATAGCCCTTATTTATCCTTGTTTTGAGTTTTTTTATTTGTTTATTTATATTCTTGTCTATTTTCCTATCATCTCCGCACTAGAATATATGGCCAGAGAAAGCAAGAATCTACTTTTTCTGGCACAAAGTAGGCATTCAATAAATATTTGTTGAATGGATAAATGCATGAATGAAGCCCTTGGTCCTGTAACAAGCCTTTCTGTTTGTTACCCCATCTACAACAGATTTAAAGTCTGTAGAGTATGTATGCTAAAGATGTGCCTGTAAATATTTTCCTGGGAATCCTATGACAATTCCTTAAAATTAGAAACAAATAAATGGTTGCTAATTTGCTTAGCTGGGCATAAAAGACTGTTAAAGCAGGAAGAAACTTTCACTGAAAATAGTTGGTAATCTAAAGAGTAGCTAATATCTTTTCCCTATCCCCAGCATCATCACTGTTTTCTTGGAGGCTCAGACTTAAAATTTTCGACTTGTCTATGATTCCTCCTTTTCCTACTAATTGTCAGAACACGTAATTGGTTCTTTCTTCCCTTTATGCATTCCTTAGGCTCCTCCTTTCCTCTCTTTCCCACTTAACACTTCTCTAATGAGGTCTCATTTCTTCACCCATGCTTTACTCCAAAGCCTCCTGTTATCTCTGCCCTGAGCAGGGATTCCAGTCCATTCTTTGTACTCCTGATGGCTTTCTTCCTAAAATACCATTTTCATTCTGCCATGCCCCTGCTTCTGGACTCAAATGGCACCCTCTCACTTGCTGGATTAAGTCCAAATTCTTTAGCCCAAAATTCAGAGTGTTTCTTCAGAAGTCATTGCTTTACTCTTCCAACTTCTTTCCCACAACTTGTTAATGCAAACATGTGCTTCAGACAAGAGAATATCCTTATGCTTGTCAGGGCTGTGTCCTGTTTTCTGTCTTCTTAACCTTTTTCTCTTTATCTTCTTCTGTGGAAAGATTCTATCCTTCCCTCCCTAAGCAAAATCTCTATCTCCCTGGAGAACAGCCCCCCCCTTCATAAAACCTTCCCTGATAATTGGCTCTATTCTGACAATTTCTGACATTTCACCCCTCCCCTTGAACTAGACACTAAAGTTCTCCATCAGTGATTTTTCTTGAAAAGATTGCTGAGGAGGAACATGGAATGCAAACCATTTGTATATAGCTACTATCATTAGCACCATCTCTCCACACAAGAAAATGTGACCCAAGTATATGCTATAGACAAGAGGCATAACAGTATTAGAGGACAAAGAGACTTCCAAAAAAGTTCCCAAAGTCACATTGGACTGTTTGTAATACTTATTTCCAATAATTAGAATCTATCCAAAGCTTCTAGGAAATAATTTACATTGTTTTCCCTCCTTGGACACTTTCTTACAGTAGAATGGCACAAATAGGTATATTTTAGAAAGATTAAAATTTATAGTCACAAAATTTTCTCTAATTAAAATCTACTATGTACATGTTTATTTTTTCAAATTTCTACTTCTGGAGTACAGTTTTAGCAGGTAATCTCCTCTGTTTTTTGAGCTTAACCACAATATCTATTTATTATTCATAACCAGTGGCATGTATAAAGGTAAGTGGATGATATGTCCATATTGTCTGAAAATGTTTTTCCTTAACCCATTTCTTGATAATGAAAAATATTTGAAATGATAAACTGATTATACCTAATCATTTCAGTCAACACATTTATAACGAGCATTGCTTAAATGCCTAGCTCTTTGCTAGGTTCTGTAGGCTAAGGAAAAGTAGTTGAAGACATGGTTCCTGGGCTTAGAAGTTACAGTCCAATCAAGGAGCAAAACAAACATACCAGATGCTACCAGAAACTCCTAAGAACTTGTTGATGCACAAGGAGTTCAGGAAGAGGGAGAGCAGCACAAGGAGGAGCAGCCTGGTAACTATTTTTTTTCTGAGGAAGATTAGCCCTGAGCTAACTGCTGCCAATCCTCCTCTTTTTGCTGAGGAAGACTGGCCCTGAGCTAACATCCATGCCCATCTTCCTCTACTTTATATGTGGGATGCCTACCACAGCATGGCTTGATAAGCGGTGTCATGTCCGCACCCGGGATCCGAACCGGCGAACCCTGCGCTGCTGAAGCAGAACATGTGCACTCAACCACTGCGCCACCTGGCTGGCCCCCAGCTTGGTAACTTTTAATGGAAGTGATGGGACTGGAATGGATTTTGAGGGCTCGTAGAATGGAGGATGCAGATAGAAGGGCAGGGGAGGGAAATAACACGCTACAGAGCAATGATGAAAGGGCAAGACTGGCTTTCAGGAGCATTACTAGGGACAGGTATGGCCATGGTGGGGGGTGTGGCTGGGAGGAGACGGAGGAAAAGTTGGATATTTAGTATGGAGCCAGATGGCTTCAAAACACAGACTTGAAGGCTTTGGTAAGGAGAACCACTAAGATTTTTGAGCTAGAGCGGGGTAGGACAAAAGGGCTGTTTTAGGAAGTTGAGCTCTGTTCAGTTGCATGCCTGAGGGACTGAGGAATCCAGGGGGCCCATGCAATGGCCCAGGAATGACCCCTGAGAGTACTGAAACCATATCCATTATGTTCTATTGTTCCTACTTGTTCAGAAGACCTTGACAAAATAAGGCTTTCTCCACATGACTTGCCTTCTGTGTGAAAGTTTCCTTTCCACGTCTCCTGCCAAGTCTTCTAAGGACCAACCCCCTCACTTCCCTCCTTCACTGGATGGATGGTGACCTCCTCTTCAGTACCTCACTTACCTACATGACCTCATAAGTGCGAAAACAGGTAACTGAACAGAAACCTATGTCAGCTGAAATTTCAAACGCAAAAGGGTCCAAAAATTAACACAAACCTTTGTTTCAAAAAGTTTTAATTTGTTGAGGAGTAAAAATAAAATATTTAAATGTCTATTAAACGTTCCCACCTCCCTGCAAAGTAGGCTATGTCAAATTCCCCTTTCCTCTTGAGCTGGGCCTCCTTTAATGCCACGTCGGAAATGTTCTAGAAAATTTCAGACAATTTTGCTTAATAGAATAATCTCATTCTGATAGCAAAGACAGTCTGTTCATTCTAAAGTAGGCCTGCTCTGGCAGAAGAGACAGGAGATGGCCCAAGAGGCAGCTTATATTCACTCCCTGTTTGCAGAAACTACTGATCAAATAGCCTCTGGCAAAAAGTTTAAAAATTAAAAAAAAATATTTGATTTAAATTATAGTATTTCAGAGGACATCTGTGCAAAGACCTGAAAATTTATCAGGCACTAATGATAGCAGAATAAACAATTGTTTCTACTTATTCATTAATCAACAAATAACTGATAATTTACTACACCTACCATATGACTGACATGACTCCAACACTAAGGATATGGCACTGAGTTACCCCTGCCCTCATAAAGGTTACATTCTATTGCTTCTCTATCACAACAGTATCTATCTAGTTAAAGATGCCCAAGACAATGCCTGTCTTATGACTTTTTAAAAGTAATCCAATATCTTTAATTAGCAGAGAAATGAGATGATAATGATGATAGGAAAACTGGGGAATGAATTTGGAAAATAACCAAATCTTAAACAGTTAAATCTCTTTTACCTATACAACTCAGAAATCAACCAATACAGCTATAAATTGGATGTAAAAACAGTTTCTAGGGAATATGCAATGTATTAACGTAAGCAAATGTTAGAAGTGACAGCATTATGTACCAAATGCATGTTAATAACAATTAAAGGTTCAGTTTACATGGTGGGTTATTTATGCCTCTTCTGCTCATTTCTCAGTTACCAGTTGCATATCAGAGTATATGCACAAAAATATTCTTATTTTCTGTTTAGCATTTTTTGCTGTAAAGTTTAAAAAACCTTAAGGGCATTTTCCTATAAACTGCCCAGGTGTAGATTTCATGTGAAGCAGGTATGAATTTTTTGCAAAGTCATCAGAGTATAAAGAATACCACACTATTGTACTTCTCTGAAGTTGATTAAAGTCTGACTCTGAGCCCCGCCAACTCTTACCAAGTTGGTGGGATATTCAATTTCAGCTATTTTCGAGGGAAACAGCTCTATTTCCCATTCCTCAGTCAGCTCAAGGGAGAGTCTTTGGAGATATTACACAAAAATAAACATTTACCAAAAACATATCCATAGTCTTTCTCTTTCTTCTCCTTGGGTCCCAACACTCCTAAACTCCAAAGATGCTCACCTCTCTCCCCAATATTTGTAAACAAATCTACAAAGAGAAGTCCTGTTCTAGACCTGCAAATCCCCTGGAACCAAGAGAAGAAGAAGACTTGGATGCCTTTGGAATGAGAGCTGGAACAAAACACAATTAATGCATCAATAAATGCTCCTGCCACATTTGAAATGTTAAGTGGCTAGTTGTTCACCTTCCATTCTTACTAAATGACACAGAAGTGTTGAAAGGTAGCATTTTGTCATCATTATTTCCTTGGAATTGTAACCTAGAACAGAGTAGTAATTTGTGCTCCATGCAAAAAACATTCTCTATGTCCTATTGAGCTTGCTACTCAAAGTAGTGTGGTCTGTGGGCCAGCAGCATCGGTATCACCTGGGGGCTGGTTAGAAATACAGAAGGTCAGGCCCCACCCCAGATCTTCAGAATAAGAATTTGTATTTTAACAAGTTCTCCTCAGGTGACCTTAAAGTTTGAGAAGCACTGATTTAGGTGGTTTTTCCTCCCTTTTTCCTTTTCTACTTCTCAAACACAAGGTATAATCCCCGCACTTCTTATGGACCTCCCCTAAAACCTTCCAGATGAGTAACGAAAACTAAGCTTTAAAAAGGGGCTTCTTCCTGTTCTGCAGCAATTGGATGAAAACTGTGTCACAGCATCTGAGATTAGATAATCAATAGAATTCCAATGGGAAGAAAGTTCATATTTTTCTTCTGGAGGGAGTAAGGCAAGTTATGCTCTGGTTCTATGTTTGTGCTGCTAATTTTACTAAATTGTGTATAGAGGGACTCCTTAGCTGGGATCACTAAGCTGTAATTTGAGAAATGAAAGACCAGCATTTGGTTCAGGTCCCAAACACAGATTACTGACTGCTTACTACAGACAGAGAGAAAAACCTCCTTTGAGCCAGGGTACAAGTAGTTTTGAAAAGTCATTAGACTTGCAAAAATTCTATTTGGCCTATGAAATTTACACTTGGGTCAATCATTTACACTTCGCAATGCCAGTTTATTTCCCAAGTAGAGATATCCCCTTCTCCTCATAATCCAATCATCAGAAATATTTTCCTGTTGTATAAAGTAGAGGAAGATGAGCATGGATGTTAGCTCAGGGCCAGTCTTCCTCAGCAAAAAAAAAAGACGAGGATTAGCAGCAGTTAGCTCAGGGCTAATCTTCCTCAAAAAAAAAAAAAAAAAAGAAATATTTGCCTGTTACAGATACCTACTTCCTCCCCACTCTTTACCCCCAGTGGAGACTAATTAAAGAAGAAAAATGGGAAAATAGATTAAAATTTGTTTTTAATCATTTCCAAATTTCATGGCATTTAGGGACATCAATTGCTCATTCATGCATTCATTTCCATTTTTGTCTACTTTTCAAGTAGCTGTTTTTAAGGTAATTTTGTCTTTAAGATAATATCAAAAATCAAATACTTGAAATCATTTACAAGTGGTATTTCCTACTTTTGAAATGATGCTCTACAAATTACATTGCTTTCCACAGTGGTGCCTGGTATACAGTGCTACCAAGAAATATTTGCTGTGTTCATGTCTTAAAAACATTTATCAAGTGGCTATTATGTGTCCAATTAGTTATTAAACATAGCTTAAGCAATATAAGAGATAAGTCTTGTGGGAAGTAAAAGTATACGAGCAATCCCCATGCTCAAGTAGACTACAGCTTACTTGGAGAAGCCAGACAGAAACACACACGCAGTGAAACACAGCCAGGATGAGTCAGAATGAACAAAGCATTTCTAGACGGCCTTCCCAAAACATTGCCTGATGAGTTACTAACTAGGTCAGTGATGTGGTCAAGATCACTGAAAGCTGGAACAGCCTGGGAAGCCTACATCGATAAAGTAGGACTTGAGTGTACCCTGGAGGATGGCTAGGTAGGAGTTAGAGGAAGAGAAACGCCAAGAGGGTGCAGTCATAAGTAATGTTATACACTTACTTTGACTCTGAAACGGCTCTATCTGAAATAACTATAAAAGAAAACAATTTCTCCTCTGGAAGAGCAATTTGGAAATGAAGCCCTGCATTTTGTGAGTAAATGAGGCTTGATTTGCAGAAGGTCTAGATCTCAGTTTTACACAAATAATAGGGGAGACTTAAGGAGCTCCACGGCATCCTGGGAAGGCTGAGAATTTCTGACCAGGGGCCGTCACAGACAACAATGTTCGTGAGGCTCAGGACCCTGGAGTCAGATGGAAATCTCCCCTGGAAGGTGCAGTTCTCACTCTGAGAGCAAGTGCAGTTCTAATTTAACCCAGGAAGGATAAACAGCTTCCTAAATCTTCATTCAATCAAATGTCTTGAGCTGAAGTTACCTTCAACAGCCAAAAGTTTTAAATATTATTAAAAATCTAAAACAAATAAATAACAAAAATAACACTACCTAGTAAGTTAACATCAGAAAAATATTTGAGCAATAATTATACAACCTCAGAGATGCCCTGGTCCAGAAACCCAGAACCCAGTAGTTAGCAAATACAATCCTCAGTAAAGTCTTTCCATTCTTCCTGTTACTATTCCTCATCAGCTAACACTGCCTGATGGAATCGCCATCTGACACTGCCCTATTAAGTCAAAGTCATTATAAATTCTTGGTCTTTAGCCAAGGAGTGTTTTTAAAATTTTTTAAAATCAAAATGCCAGAAAAGAGTTTTATCTTTATTTATGGGGCTGTGTCTTGTGAAAGAACCAAAGAACAGTTACGAAGAGTTTCCAATATTAATCCTCCATGTGTGGCAAATCACCTATCATTGTGAAAATTATTAATGTTATGACAAAATTAAATGGCTTTCCTAGCAGGCTTACTGGCAGAACATTTCTGAGAAATATTATGCCTGTAACTTTAGGTCAAATCAATGACATAGCTCATCTTCCCAGAGACTTAAGTAGAATGCCTATTTTTTTGAGTTTCTGTAAATCATAACACCATGGAAAGGCCACACTGATGTCTTTGCTCCAGACCAAAAACAAGAAAAAAAAAAAGATGTAACTAATAAGGCACAGACAGGGTGAGTAACTCATCCCAAATCACAAGGTGGTAAGTAATCGAACTGGAATTTTAAGCCAGGCAGAGGCTCTAGAGCTCACACGCTTCAACTCTACAGTTTTGTTGGGATTTCTTTAAGAGTTTCTGTCTATAGATCAGAATCAGACAGCAGGAAATGAAAGCAACAAACAAAACAAAATAAAATCATTGAAAGCTAGAGTTGGAGTGGATCTAATTGTTAAATGGGCCATAATTTCGATGAAATAACTGAGTCCCAGAGTGGTTAAGGGACTGATCGAAACCACACAAGTAGTTAGTTGGATTGAAAGTATAATCCAGGTCTCCAGCCTTGTCTGTAAGGGCTACTGTGCCATGTTCTCTTCCTCCTTCTTCTTTTCTTCCCTGACTCCTTATTTATCATTCCTCTGCCATGTTATTTCTCTGTTCCAAGCAAAGCTCAGGGCATGAAGACATTTCAAATCATAAAGACAGAAGTATTAGTCATAAATTAAATAATACTATAGAATTAAACTGGTGTACACTTTATATATTCCTTTTGATGGCTTTCTCTCTATTTAAAAGGTATCAATTACAGATTCTTTCTAAGATAGATAACATTTTAATGAGAAGTAAAAATGTAAGAACAGATACAAATATACGTACGTATTGATCTAACTGGTTAAATGAGATTTTTTCACTGTTCTGGAAGATACAGCCTTCATCTAGGCACTACAAATTGCATGTGTGTGGGGGAAGGATAGAGATTGAGAGGATGGGAGCTAGTGATGGAACAGGGACAGGAATGAACTTCAAAGTTGTTCAAAAAATAGTGGCAACAAGTACCTCTTGCTTAGCAGATGAACGAAGTGGTAAATTGGGTAGAATTTCTAGTATTTACTATAGAATAGAGATTTCTAAATATAGGGTCAAATTTTAAAATACTTAAAAAACCCAGCAGATATTAAAAGGCATTCAGAGTTTAGAGTCAAGAAAAAAAAGTTAATTTGATGTTGATTCATTTCTGGTCCTAAATGGATGATGTCCTAAACACTTGTTTCTGGGAACTATTTAGGTTACAAAAACCAGTACACAAGTTGGGTAAGTAACATTCACTTTGTTCTTTTAAAATAATGTATATGGTCTCCCTAGTTCTGGGTTGAGGCTGGCATGCATCTTTCCAAGTATTCTACTGTAAGCAATCTTTGAGGTAGTAAAATTAGATATAATGACAATGAATTTAGGATGAGGAACATTCCCGTAGTGGAGTTTCAAGGCACTACAATGTGAAAATTGGAGTTCTTGCCTTAATGAAACTCTGCCTACAGTTGGAGTTTCCTGTAGGAAAAGAAAATGACATCATTAAAATATTCCTCATACAGGGGAAAGGTCTATATTAAATAAAAGCATTTCCCCCAATAAACTTTCAAATGAAGATTTGAGATGGTGGTCTATCGAAAATGCATGATGTTGGGGCTGACCTGGTGGCACAGTGGTTAAGTCTGCACGCCCTGTTTCAGCGGCCTGGAGTTGGCGAGTTTGGATCCCAGGCGTGGACCTACACATTGCTCCTCAAGCTATGCTGTGGCAGTGTCATGCATACAAAATAGAAGAAGATTGGCACAGATGTTAGCTCAGCGACAATCTTCCTTACCAAAAACACCAAAAAAACAAAAAAAAAAAATCATGTTCCTTCTCATTGTGTGCATCCTTTATTTCTGAGAAGATAGAAGAGAAAAAATTATAACAACTGTAAAAATCTACATTTACATTGCCGTGGACTGATCTATAAGTCAGGAGGCTACTCATCTGTAAGATGAGGTTGTGTCTGAACACACTTAGTAGTTTCCTATACTAAAACAACCTGTTAAAGTTCTAGCAGCCAGTGGTAACTACCTACTGAAGAGCTGTTTCAAACTAGTAACTGATTTACCATGTCATCAAGTTTTCTTCCTTTCTTATTGTTGATGTACATAATAATAGATTTTCAAATAAAGGATAAATTTACAAATCCTGTCCCGAAGGAATCCACCATGCAGTTCCTCAACAGAAATGATCTCGTCTGCCATAGATTTGCTCCTGGTTGAAGTTCGCAACCCTCTGGCTATGCAAATGGTATTTTTCAACTATTACGTGAAGTCTCCATTTCTTTCTATAATTCAGACAAACGTCAGAAAGGACACACTTGCAGAGAGTGGCACACTGTTCATTCATTCAACAAGAGCTTGATGGGTGCAACCAGAGACACCACACTAGATACAGAGACAAAGATAAATCAGATACGATTTATCAATACTTCAAAAAGCTTATAGTCTGATAGGGAAGATGAGACAAACACAAAAATATAGTATAACCTACAACATTTTGTGTATATATGTATGTTATGTATGTAAGATGTACACAACAAAGGGCTAAAATGGTTGAAATCTGATGAAGAGAGTAAGGAAAGACTTTACGAAGACCACGGCAATATCTTGAAGATGATGGGATTTGAACACGCAGACACTAAGATCTTTACGTAACAATATAAAGTGGTAATTAACGTTGGAATGTGGGTTGGGACTAGACTGCGGGAGACTGCACTCCAAGCTAAGAAAATTTGGACTTTATTATTCAGATTCAAAATTCATATTTTTCCAAGCATAAATTTAGATATATTATGTACTCACGGGCCTGTGGGACTATCTGAAAAAGGACTGTTCCGGAAAACCTGGAGTATAAGATCACATATGTAAAGACAAGGAGAAAGCACAGAAAATTTTTTGAGAGAAAAAATGAGATGGTAGTTGGGATACTGAAAATGAATCTAATAGTTAATGAAGGGCCTTCACCAATGTATTTCTTCATCTGAAACATAAGACATCTGCCAATTTTGCCTGCACAACCCATTGCTCCCGAAAGGTTTCAGTGGCAGCTGTGGTGGGCATAAAAATGCATCTCTTAGATCTCCTACAGCAGGAAGCAAAATTGGCTTATGCCCTCAGCTGCTGTGCTCTGAAACCCACCCAGCCAATGACTTAGCATGACAAGGACACCAAGGCAGGCCCTTTACTAGGAGTTGGGGGATTCCTCTGTCAGGTGACTTTGGCTTGAAGACTCCTTGTTGGCTTTGCCAAAACTTTCTTAGCATTGTACTGCTAAGACCTTCCCCTCTCCCTCTTTCCTTTCTTTCTTCCTCCTGTCTCCTTCCCTCCCCTTTTTTTCATTCCTTCCTTCATTTCTTTTCTTTTTCACAAGGCTCAGACCTGCACTGTCATCTGACAGCTCACCCAGTCTCCTCTAGTTCCTTCCCCATTTTTCTTCACAGGCATTGCCTCTAATAAATCTCTTGCATATCTCATCTCCAGGTAAATCTCTTGCAGGTCTGTATCTCAGAAAACCCAGACTAACATAGCAGCCAAACCTTGCATTCCCAGAATCACAACAGCTTGAGAAAAAGAAATGATTTCACCTGGCCAGCCACTAGCAAGCTGCTAAAGAGACCCCAAAACACTGTATCATGACCTTATGAGCCACTTAGCTTTGTTTCTTCTCCTAAGAGTGAAGTGCGTGCACTGAGTAAAGAGGCTGGCAAGCTTTGAAATAAAAAGAGTCTCAAGGACTTAGAGGGGTTCAGACTCAGATTAGGTTCATTGCCAATGCTGTGCCTGCCAAGGAGGATTCAGAGACTGGAAGAACATGGCTAATCTCGGCATCCAGGGCTTTCTCTCTTACTTTTCATTTTCCCCTTTAACATGTTATCCTCATATTTCTTCTATCCTCTTGTGATTTCTGTCTGGTCTTCTTCCTTTAGAAATTTCCTTTTCCCCCCTTTGACACATGAATGAAAAAGGAAAACCCTATCATACACTTATAGAATTCCGCTTCCTGCCAATCAAGGGCCTTCCTGAGAGCCTTGGCACTCGAGTGCATTTCATGCCTCCTGATTTACTATTTAAAGCCATGTTTGCATTTTAGTGACAGTCACTAAGGCCACTTCATCTCCCAATGTTTTCCTCAGTCACTGGACCATTATTTTTCCTTCTTGAGACCCATACCAAATGAACAGATATCACAGATGTTAAACTTGATTTTGAACTATAGAAAAGGATGCTGAGATTTCAATGATAGCTGAAAAAGACTAATCTTGAGAAAGCAAAAGATGACTGTTCATAACAGAGCAGAAACGACTCTGGCGAATGTTGTATCCTGTTACCTTACTAATTTATTTCCTTCTTTGACTCTGTGATCTAGAACCTGTTGTGTCTATGAAATCAATCAGGACACTTTGTTCTTTACCTTAGATTCTTCTAAGAAGTTCCTGTGGACAGATACCATTGGTTGGCTACCCAACAGCCAGGAACCAAAGTGCCCCACTCATGGCTATATTGGGATAAGTATCCCATTCACCTGTGCCAGATGCTCAGCCTTTCAACCTCCTTTGCAACTAGAGGTGGCAGGTGACAGAGTTCTGACTAACGAGACTTGAGTGGAAGTTGGCTGAGGACTTCCGGAAAACCTTTAGATGCCTCACAAAACAAACAGGTGCAAGAGAATAGCTTGCTGACACCACTCCCTCTTCTATCTTCATGCTTTGAATGTGTTTGTGATAGCTACAGTTTTAGCTACCACTGGTCATCATGCAGTGACAGTTACAAAGCCAAAAAGCTGACATAGTAGGGGTGGAGCAGAAATCCAGGAAAAGCCTGAGATCTTGATGAATCCTTAAGCTACCTATCCAAACCTGAGACTACTTACTTCTAAGTCATATATATTTATTTTTAAGTAAGCAGTAAATGTCCATATGGCTTGAACTACTATCGATGGGATATTTTGTTACTTGCACCAAAGGGAATTTAAAGCCCCTTCTCTGCCTTTCTGTGTCAATGGCAGAGACTGTGTTCCACCATGACAGCTCTGGTCACGTGGCTCCTTTAGCACTGCTCAGAGCCTCACCTGGGATCTAGAATGCTGTGTCCTCCTCTCGCACTTTCAGGCATGCAGGTAGTAAAGGCTCTCAGCTATTGCTACCTCTGGGTCCTTCACCATCCTTGGTTGATTCCTTTAACCCTATGGATGCTTTTGTAAAAAGACACATCATTCTATTCCTGTCAAACTCTTTGCATATGCTATCTCTTTCTTCCCTGGACCAAGACTGATAAAATGGATTTCTACACACATTGCATTCTATTTTTCTGATTCCACAATACTGATTGAGAGTTTTCAAAAATAAGCAACTTAAACGCTGCCAGAAAAAGTAGGGTAGGATGAAGTTCTAGGTATGTAGATTTTAACAGAAACAAACACACCTTTTATTTTTTACACTGGGTAGTAGAAGTGAAGATAGAATTTGAGTTTCAGAAACATAAGAAAAAATGTAGAATATGTAGTACCATGACCCATTTCATCACAATCTCACGTTCTTTACATAGTGCAACTTATCTCTGAAATTCATCTTCTTGGTTAGTTTAACTTGAGGGTTCACAAAATAAGGACAGACTGTTTTGTTCTTGCAGGACTATATGTACTATTAACCAGTGCCTTTCAATCTTCTTTGACAACAATCTACAAAAAGAAATATATTTTACATTTGACCCATATGTATATCACTTTTGTCTCTGTCACTAAACAATACTGACCATTACTATGAATGGTATGATCTTCCACACTAAAGAGTACAATACATGTCTTACTCTTCTGTTCTACACTATTTAATTTAAAAAATGCTAGTTGAACCTTATTAAATTGCATGGCAGTCTGATGGTTTCTAGTTGGAGTGTAGAAAAAATTGCTGAATACACTTAATTTTTTAGTGAAAAGAATCTAAATTCATGACACAAAAGTGTGATCTAGTGGAGAGGGTAACAAAAATACTAACTAGAATTTGTGCTTTTTATTAGTTTTATTTTTTTTCACATTTATTAATATCATTTAATAGCCAAAAGAACCCAGTAAGAGAGATAAGGCTCTCATTTCCATTCCTAGATGAGAAAACCAGGGCTCACAGAGATTAAAGGATTTGCTCATATTCTCACTGCCAAACAGCACAGAGATTTCCATCTTCTGACGCTGAACCCTTAACTCTTTTGATACTTCTGGGTTATCGGTAGGTAATCAGAATCAGCCCAAATTGTAATCGAGACTGTCAATAACTGCAGTTGTAAAACAATAAAAATATTTGCCTCTCTCATTTCGCCAGGAAATCTTGCAAGCAGATTGAGGTGGTGGATGTTTCCAATACTCAGGAGTCTTAGAAGAAAGTTAGTAAGTTCTTAATATCACACTTCTGCTATTTCCACATTTATACATGCTCTGTACTTCTATTATGGTGACCATCGTGGCGTGGGCCTCTTTGTTTTGTCTCTCCAAACCCAAGCCCTTCTACGAAACTCAAATTAAGCTCCTTCTCTTCCATACAGACTTCCTGAACAACTCCTATCTACCCTGCCCCCTTCTCGGTCTTCTGAATTCTACCATCATATACATACTATCACAACACCTAGCAACTGCTTATGGTGCCTCGTTATTTTGCTTTTGTTTCATGTGTCAGTCTTTTCTTCCTGATGAGACTGTAAGCTCTCTCAGAGTAAGGATGACAAAGGCTCTTATGGCTGTATCTTTCCCAGCCTTAATGTGTTTCAGAAATTGGTTAACTGTTAATAAATGCCAGATGTATTTTTATACTTTGTTTGTTCTCTTCCCTTTTTCTTTTTATAGTTTTCAAATTTTCAGACCAGAGACAGAAGATTTTTGAGCTATAAATCCTATTAAAAACAACTCTTGACACACAATAAATTTCCGTTAAGTATTTATAAGATGAATAAAATGCTGAATGAAAGTTAGGAAAGATAAGAACTAGCACAACCAAAATAGTGGCAGGTTCTTTAGTATTTGACATCCAAGGGGAATTACATTATGGATCTTAAATATAATACAAAATTGTAATAAATCAGATTAGATCTTAGCAATTAATGACATTAATACTGTCAGAGATGAGAGAAGGGAGGAGAATAGTAGGAAAATTCCATTTGCACTAATGCTTTAATGAGATTTTGAAAAATGACAAAGCTATAATGTGTTCGGGACTGTAATTTCTTATTTGGGACAATTATTTCAGGAATAGTTATAAAAATATACCTATTATTGGGTCAAGTTCCCTAAAATCCCTTTTACAATAATGTGAGATTTTTTTTCAAATGCCTGGGGCAACAATCCTCATGAATAGATTAAAATGAAATAAATAAGTGAAAGTAAAAAGTCGCACCAGCAGTTATACAAACCACAGTTGTAGACATCTGATTATTCATTGTGTGGTTAACACAGTAGAGTGATAGCTTTGGAGGAGAAGAAAGAGAAGACATCAAAAGAAAGAAGACTCTGGTCCATCTCAAAAACATTCTTTTCTGAAGTTGCAATAAGATATACGTTGATTCAGATTTCTAGACACAGAATAGTAATTGTTTGGCCATCTAATACTATGTGAAGACAAAAACAATTTCTGTAATGACTGAACGATAAGTCAGTAAATGGGGTAGAGAGTATCACGACATCGTACTACTCTCTTTAGGCCCAGAAGTTGCTTGATTCTGAATCAGTCCAAAATGTTTAGGCACAGTCTTAGGTAATCTGTAGAACAGGGTCACACCCCTTGCCTAGAGGCAGAGTTGATAGTCATCTGTTATTATTGGTATCATTGATGGTCACATGGCCACTGTGATGTGCTGCCCAGACCTCCTTCAATGAAGAACTTTTTGCTCCAGATGCTGGAGGTGCTCTAGCTCAAGAGCTTTCAGTTCTCAGCCCCTTCAAGGGATGGCCCCAGCAGCAGAGTGCTGCCTCATCCAAGGGCACATTCAATGAGTGATCCATGTTGGGGTAGAATGGCCTGGCCATCTTGGTCCCGTGGGAAACAATCATGAAGGACCATGCCAGCTCCACAGCTCCTCATGGGGTCAGTTGAGACTGTCACTGGGTCTATTTTGCAGCTTAACTTCTCCCTCTACCCACTCCTGCTTCCCTTCTCTCTCCTCCCACAGGTATTAATCCCAAGGGTACTTCTTGACAAAGATTGTGTATGCTAACCTCTATCTCAGAGTCAGCTTTCTGGAGAACCCCACCTGTGACACAGGTTTTTAGCATATTGAAAATACCCATGCTAGTTGTTAAAAGGTACTGACTCAAGCCCCTGAGGGACCGACTCCCCAAACTGCCTCCTCAGTCCTCTCCCTGGGACTTTCTGGACCTTTCCATGATCAAGGAACTAAAGGGGTAATGTCTGGGCCAGCAGAGTCATGTTCCAGACTGTCCTAGTACTCAGGCCTGGTTCCCTCTGACTGGTCAGTCCCTGTGTGGTACTTGTTATTCAATCTTTTAAATATGACCTCAGCCTATTGAAGTCAAGCGGGTAGCAAAAATGTCCAAGGCAGTGTGGAAGGGGGATGGTGGAAAAATAGAGAATGCCTGCCCCATCTGAAAGGGGCAGTGATTACTTAGTTCCAGCCAACTGTTTTAAGAATGCAGGCCCAGGCTTGTCCAATTAGTCTAAGAAAAGCCAGGAAAAAGAATTTTTTTTGTTGTTAAATCCTTTAAATTTTAAATGATAACAGCCAATTTGACTTTATAAAACTGCTGCCTGGGTTAAACAAAACATGCCATGAGCTAGATCTGGCCCATGGACATCAGTCTGTGAGCTCTGTGATAAGATCTCTCTGATCCACAGGGCCCTAGGAGGCCAATTCCAGTAGAATATTTGGTAGCTGGATGGTTTTTCTAAGTTCTGCCTGATCTGACATCTGTGGAAATGTGGAAACACCTGCAATTTATACACCAATTCAGAAGACCAGGCTAGAGTCACAGAGTTTAACCTAAAACCCATCTCAGATAGTCACTTCTTCCAATGAGGTATGTGACATTGACCAAGTTGACATGAAAGCTATTTATTTCTTACAAAATAGTTTTGACCTCTGCCCATGGAAGTGGTCATATAGAGAATTCAATAACTTTATACTTTCTTTTCAACCTGCAAAACTGAAAAAAACCAAAGCTTTGGAACAGTCCCCAATAATTTGATTTTAATGAAGTAGACCTCTCCTGAGACACTCCTGCCTACAGATGCTTTTCATATTTTACATTCATATCTGCACACTCCATTGACATACCTACTCTTAAGTTTCTCCTTTTAAGATGTTCTCAAGTAACTTTAAAAACAGAGGTTTTAAGAGGCTTTGGCTATGGGTATTTTTCCAAATTCTCAATCTGGATTTATAGAAATATAAATCTTGAAGACAACAGGACAAAGAAAATTCTAGAACTATAGGCAGAAGGAGGGTCTGGTCAATGCAAGACACAAGCATAAAGAGAGTTCTGGTGGCTCATGGCCATTTATGTGCATTGAATTGTCTTCAAAACTGAAGGGCAGTGGACAGTTACTTAAATGATGAAAGATTAATTCTCTTGACTAAAGGTATATTGCTTTTCTAATTTACCTTTTGGAAGGGAGTAGAGTAACTTTAAATACAAAGACTACTGTTTGGCAGTGAGCAAACATTCCCTTTAAGAACAGGTTAGGGCCAAGCCCTGAAAGGCCCCAGTGTTGAAATAGGAGGCAAGCAGAAAGCCTCAAGCAGTATCCAGCAGCCTGTGCACTGACTTGGGAAATTTCACTCCTAATCCCCAGGTAATGGAGTGGCACCCAGGAGTGTTTTACAAATTCTTTCAAAAACACAAACCTGATTCTTTCAGTCCCCTGCTTATTCCAAGGTCTTTCTATTACAGAAAGGAAAAATCTCGAAACTCCTTAGCATGGCATAAAATGCCCTCAATAACCTGGCCAAGAATCTCCTCTTCCACTCTTACATCTGCTTGCTTTCTGGGCTAGGAAGCTCTGTGGGGCCTCTTTTATAGGGGCACTAATCCTAGTCACAAGGGCTCTGCCCTCATGACCTAATCACCTCCCAAAGCCCAGCTCTTAATACCATCACCTTGGGGACTGGGACGTCAACATATGAATTTTGAGAGCACACAAACATTCAGACCACAGTGGCCCACTACCCAGGTACCCAAGGAGTTCCTGGACAATACTGAAACACTGTGCTCCTTCACATTTCTAGACTTTGTCTACCTTGCTTCTTCTGCCAGGAATGCCCACTCTCTCATCTTTCCCTCCCACTTCAATGATCAGTCTTTGCTAGTTGACATTAAAGACCCAATTCAAGTACTTCTTACTTTCTCCACTTTTCTTTGACCCATTTCAGAGCTATAATTATTTCTCCTTCATTCGTGCATATTCATTATCTTACACCTGACTCTGTCCAAGGAAAATGTTACCCAGGCTATCTCAAATTCCTCAGAGAATATGGCACTAGGTTTCCCACTTAACAGTGGACATGGCAGAGGGAGAGCTGGCAATCAGTCCAATGTCTCCGAACAATATCACTCTGCTCTCAGAGCCTCCCAGCCTGCTGGCAAGCCTCATCAAGTTGTACCATCCTGTACCTGCAAATGAAACTGACTCTCAACCATGGATACCAGGACTTGAAGCTAAGAAAGTTATTCAGGACAACTCATTCCTCCTTCAGAATAACAGTTTCCCTGGCCATTGGAAGACACTTGGGAACAAGGCTGCAGAACTAGTCAGTCTTTCCTCAACCCTGGCATTGGAACCATGGATGCCAGCATTGGCACCTTTCTTGGCAGGACAAAGTACTTCTTCCAGGTTGTTCTTACCTA
This sequence comes from Equus przewalskii, assembly GCF_037783145.1. Lineage (NCBI taxonomy): Eukaryota > Metazoa > Chordata > Mammalia > Perissodactyla > Equidae > Equus > Equus przewalskii. The sequence continues at coordinate 23,781,599 of NC_091850.1, forward strand.
GTGATATGCTGGAGTCAGCTCTTACAAGCTCATGGGAGTGAGCTGGTTGTCAAATTTTCAGGAATTCTGTGAGCTGCTTATTAAACATAGTCATTACTAAAAATTAAATTATATCAACTTAAAATTAAACAAATTATATTAAAAGCAAGTTTAATAAAAAATTAAGACCCATCTCTTCATATTATTTTTATTACATTTAAATATTATCTAGGATCTTGAGGTTATTTAGGTCTGTTGTATCTGTATTGTGAAAATACCATATAAGGGTAGACTGCTGTGCCTCTTTTCCCAATGCCACTTTCAGTCATTCTGGTAGCTTGAAATCAACCACAGTGGGAGAATTTATACCATGGAAATCAGCAAATACTCCAAATCAGTGTTTCCCCTCCTCCACTCCTCCCTGTCCCTACCACCACCAAGAGGAGGTGTTAAACATTTACTAGCACACCGCTGCAAATAGTCCTTGCCCATCTACCTTGAATGAATACAACCTGAACCCTGGAGTGAGCACTCAGCTTTTCTAACCATCCTCCATTATATCCCACAGTAGTGTCACTGACCAGCCTCACAAGTCTTACAGGTTACTAAAGGAACAGGTTTCTAGTAGAGAGGAGTACAATGCTTAGAGGCCACCCTTTCAACTAGGCTGGTGAGCTGAGAGCTAAAGACTAATTTGCTCAAGACTGATCTCCTATCAGCTAGCCTCCAAGAAAAGAAATTAGCTTCCTGCAAAGCTCTATGGAAGAGTTCTAACCCAATGCTTATGGCAATCAGTTCTGTTTAACCTGAAGGCTTGGAGCTTAGGTGCTTGATCATGCCAGGAGAGAGGCTGGTGCTACCCACAACCACAAACACTAAGCTGGAAGGATTAGGCTGGAACCAAAGTTCCAACATATATTTCTATTGCAGCCTGGCTCCTGATCACACCACAGGAGGAGCCAATGCTTTCTTCATCAGGTTACTTAAAAACCCCACAGTCCAAGGGCCTGCTCCTGCCAGACTGTTCATGTGCTGCCATAGAACGTGCAAAAGCAAAGCAGCGTTGCACATCTGCTACTGCTGCCGTTTCCATGGGTTTCCCCAATGACTGCTGCGGCAGCCTTTCTGCTGAGAATGCTGATTTTCCTTGTTTATACGACCCTCTCAAAGCAATTTATACAAATTTCATTTTATCTACTTATTTAACTGTTTCTCTTCATTTTTCTTGGATGCAGGGACCCACTTCATTCATCTACCACAACATTTATGAAGCCCCTACTGCGTGCTATATACTGTGGTAGGCTCTGCCCACAGTGATGAATAAAGCAGACCTGGTGAAAAGTCAATAAATAGTGGGTTAATTCTAACTCGAATCAGCTACAACAGCTGGCTGCAATTCACTGATTCTTCTTCATATTCTCACCTACTTCTTCCATCCTTGTGTTTAGACAGGCCTTTCTATTTCTATATAAACCATCAGAACTTTATCCTAATTGGCCTCTCAGACTTTAATTCTCTGCCTTCTCATTTATTTTAGAAACTGAAGTGAGAATCCTTTCTTAATAGGAAACTGTTACTCCACTTTTCCACAGCTCCTATCTTTAGCTGCCTCTTCAATCAAATAAAAACATAATAAGGCAATCAGCTCCGGTACCACAATCAGACAGATCTCCTTACTGCCCTCAGGACATCACTCACTCGCTCTACAGCTGCATCTTTGTTTCAGCCAGTCTCTCACAGAAAACACCCTGTGTCTCAGCAACCCACTTCCTTTTCCTACTAAGCTCCACTTAAGATCCATTTCATAAATGAAACCTTACACAGTTAACCCAACTTGGTCTGCACCACTCCAGGTACTCCAACAATCCCTCTGAACTGGATCACATATCTTTCTTTCTCCTTTATGCATTCATTCATTCATTTCCATTAGAGATTAAATACACAATAAACATAATCAGAAATATATACAATGAAACATACCGAGAGAAGCAAATTAGAGCAAAGGAAAAACAAGATCTAAGGAATAAGAGAATTCCAGGAAAAATTCCATATAGAAATAATACCATTGGGCCCTGAATAACAAATAAATAGAAGTTCACTTTCAGCTCTTCTCTTTCTGGTAGCCAAAGCAGACCAGAAAGCACAGTTATGAGTTTCACAGTGGCCATAAGAAAAAAATATACCAGATTCTGAGGAGAAGTAGAGTTTTTATTACAATATTCAGCATTTCTCCCACAGACCATTACACCATTTCTCCCATGGATCATTATAAAAGGGAACAATGCACCTTACATCATTGCTAAGATTATGGTAAAACATTTCATAGGGCTGCAGCTTCTAAATGAAAATCAGCTGAAGCAATTCTGCAGGGTAGACAGTAAGAGAGTAGGTAACATCAAGCGGATGATGAATATATCCTGGCTTCTATCTAATCCATATTTTTAGGGTTATTGCAGGAAGCATTGTTAAGTCAGAATTTAGCATCACTTATTAGTATTTATTTTGGCCCTTTGACTGTAAGTTTCTAAATGTTGGGAAGTGTGTCATGGATATATTCTATGTTGGTGGATACACAAGTCAAAACTATTATTATAATACTACTAAACTATCATTTGTCTCTTTCACGAATGTACTGTGGCATTTTTCAGAGGCTACATGACATGTGATGATGTTATCACTTTAATGACTGTGTGTTTTAAAAATTTCTCAGTTTTAATTTTAATACAGTAAATATCAATACAATCCCTATAAACAAAAGCTCTTTGGTGCCTTCAATAATTGGGAAGAGTACATAAAAGGGCCCTGTGACACAAAAGTCTGGGAACTGCTGTTCTGCTATTTAGGTTACTTACTAAATAAGTATAGATAAACATTTAAACAGTTACAACACGTGTACCCTAGGACCTCTTGTTACTAAAGTGATCATTTTAAAGAGTCCACAGTTGGCATTGCTTCCTCAGTGGCCAGAGAAAAACATCAGTTTTATCTAAACATAGCACTGGTCATGACACTATTTTAATAACATATGCAACACAGTCTTAACATTTTAAGCAAGAGGAAAGGAATGCATGTAACAGAAGAACTAAAAAAAACGATGGAAAGGTTTAGGGTTATTTAATCCAAAACTGTGATTCTCAAACTCAGGACTACCGTCACTCCCGTGGGAGTGAGAGTAAGCATGGAGAGGGGAGTTACTTGGATCCAAGAATCCATGTCACCTCCAAGGATTGTCTAATACTTCAGTAAATAAAGGTACAAAAGGAGATGTGAGGGCTGTAGAAGTTGACACTAAATGGGGATCACATCCGGAAAGTTTGGGAACTTCTGATCTAGAAACAAGGTGGCTAAAGTGATAGAATATACATAGGTATATTTTTCATGAGCAAGATGCCAACAAAATTCTAGCAATGCAAATATGTTTACCATTCATGAAGAGCCATTTAGGTTAGATACATAGGAAAATTCTCCAATGTCAAGGGTTTCAAATAGGAAGAGATAGTTTGGAGACTAGAAGGGATTTCTTTTAATTTTCTAAGGATGATTCAGGTAAGTGACCCCTTAGTCTAAGCTTCTGTTTATTGTCCTCGGTCTTTTTCATCCTTCAACTTCAAAACTCTGCTTAAGAAACTAGCAGCTGATTTCCTAATTAGGAAGATCTGACACTATTTCAAAGCCTCAAGGATGGTTATTAGCCTACTCAATTCAAGAGAGGAAACGGGGTTTGGATCAAGTATCTAGAATCACCATCTATTTCCAGCTAAGGGAATTCCCCCTCAAGTGGAACACATGTATCGTCTCTTGGGGCCTCACTTTAAATTCCAGGCCCGGGCATTACATTCCAGAACACTGCCTTCAGAAACACCCTCAGCAGGAGCACTCTCTTCGTGGCCCTTTAAGCACAGGTGTCCCTCCTTAGGCAGTAGCTCTACCAATGTGAGGTCTAGGATCCAATTAGAGAAGGAAGACAAGGAACAGTGCCTCATCCTTCTCCAGCTGCCCAGGACTCAGCACCTTGAATATAGGCAGGCTCTATAGATAAATCTCTATGTATCCATACAGACATATAATGTTCACCAAATCAGCGGAAGGTGTTTGTTTGCTTGTTTATGCAAAAATAGTTACTTTGACATCAATATTGATATATAAGGGCTTCTAAGAGAGCTTCCCTTGGCCTAATACCCCCATTCCCCCACATCCTAAGGAAAACAGAAAGCAAAATAAAACAAAAACAAAATTATATCAACTCAAATAAGCATTTACTAATTGCCTACTTTACACAAAGCACATTTATAGACGCTACATAGATTTATGAGCTATGGTACCTGACACTAGGCACTTGCATCCAAGAAAATGATCACATGGACTCACACAGCTGAAAGTTTAAGTCCAATATTGATTTCTATAAATGTCTTTTAGTATCTATTGTTTTGTAACAATAAACAACGTTTGCATAATTAACTAGCATTTTCCTAAGAATTATATCCCCATCATTCATTGCTTCTAAACTACAAATTTATAATAGAACTGAGTGTAGAGGCCAGGTTTTCACTTGGAAACTATTTGGTTTTCATGGAGAATCTTAGAAATCATTTCCCTTTGATTGTCAGCTTCTGGAGGGCAAGTACTACCCTTTTCTAATTAACCAGACTAAGCAATCTCTCTCTCAATTCATCAATCTGGCATTACTTCAAATTATTTGGTTAATAGAGGTTTCCTAAAGTTTTAAAAATCTCTAGGTAAGGATGTCAAGGGGTATCTCCAGCTCAACTGGAGTGGTTTAATAACCTGAAATAAAATGGCAGCCAATAAAATACCTCTTTTTCATTTTCACTTTTTTCAATGAATTTTGGCAAGGATGTGAAGGTAAATGTTTTCTAAGACATAATGACTCAACTCTACGTCTTTAAACAGAAAATATGGAGAGCTGAATTTGGCATTCACCCACAGAGCAAGACCTAAAGGGCTGAGGGAAGAATCCCTTGGGTCCCCAAAATGTCCATACCAGCTGGTGCAGGAAAAGAGAAATTGTACCATCAGAGATTTATTCATCTGGATGAATCAAGGTCCCATACTGAAATTCACCTACCCCTGAGAGAGTTATCACATTCAGAGTACTCAGCTAGCCACATCTCAGCATAAATTATTTTGTCTGATTATTTCTATGGGCCATCAGTCTGAGACACACACACAAATAGGTTTTGAGGTGTAAGAGAAAGGCCAATGTCTGGAGCTCTTTTGGGAGGGCAGGCCTGGTTAGGGAACAGCAGAAGGATGCCCTGGCCTTGAGGACAATGGGAGGGTGCTGAGTCGGGCAGGCATGGGGAGGGCAGGAGGCAGGGAAGAGGGAGTCTCAGAGAGAGAGGTGTGGAGGTCTTTAGATGCTGAAAACAACCTTGCCAGCTGCATAGTCCTCCCTGGATAGCACATCCAAAGTTTAGTGCACCAGTCTTCACATGATTTCCCCACCCCTGGGGGAGAGGGCAGACTTTGACAGATAGTGGGAAATCTCAGTTCTCATTCCTCATCATCCTTCCCTTCAGCTGCAGCTATCAGAACATCTAACTTGTGAGAAAAGCAAGACAATTTAAAAGCCAAAGATCTTACCCACTTGTTCTGAGAGAGAAAACTAGTCTTGGAAGTGACAGAACAAGGTCCACCAGGGTCATTTGCCTCATACGGGTCAAAAGTTCACTTCATGAACCAAGCCACTGCCACTCCTTTGACCTAACACGGAAAGTGTCTGCCCCATTTCTGGGCCTTCTAAGTGCTGTCAACAGCCTGCACAGCTCCCACAGACAACTCCTGACAATGTTACAGCTGTTTCCTTGCCTGCCAAAACTGCTTAAACTTGCAGGGTTCCCTGCATTCTTTTAAATCAGGGTTGGAAGCTACAGCTAATGGTAAACGATTCAGCTCAAGTGTTTTTCATTTTGATTGCAGAACTGTACATTTGCCTAACGTAGACTGCTTCCACACATAGTTCCCTTTTAGAGCTGTGAGGTGGGTGGCCAACAGGGAGTTCTCTTCTGCTCAGATTTTACTGTGAACTTAAAAACAAGTTGCTAGGCTTACATCAGGGAAATTAACCGTAGTCCCTGCAACACACACACAGCTGTATAAAGAAATCCAATATGGAAGGCAAGAAGTCACTTCACTCCTATACTCCCTGTGAACAGCTTTGTCAGTTCTAGGCATATATACTGTGTTTTTGATCCTGCAAATCTGTAAGCCACCAATTAGAATGTCAAGAAGCATGTACTTATTGGTTTGAGTAACACTGCTTAATATCAAATTTATCTATTTTAATGCTCTTTTATGGTCACATTTCCCATAGCAGAGTTTAAGTAGCAAAAACCCAGGGACAACTGATTGTAACAGAACACTTTTTAACATTCTGTAGTTGGTTTGCAATCCGAATATGTGGCAAAACCTGATGATCTGTGGTTGCTTTGGGGGGACAGTAGCTCTTGAATACTGAATACAATTGTGTTTCCATTCTCTTGATTCACTTATCTATCATGCTGCCAACACAGCAGTCCTTCCCACACTGAAAGTCAATAAGCAATGGAAGGAAGAAAACTAAAAAACATTAGGTTTAGTAGAGTAGAAAACACTAGTCTTAAAAAAACTTTCCCCACAGAAACACTTCTGCCTTTCCGATTTTAACCTTAAACCTCTTTAATTGGTTACAGATAGACTCTGCTGGGATCTTTCTATTATTTTGAAACGTTGCATGTCAAAGTAGAAGTTGTCTACAGCCTCTGACTTTGACTAAGTGCTTGGTAGTGTGTTCAGAACAGAAGAACATACCCTTATACGCACTGGCCCAGCTGTAATTAAGGATGGACAGTGATTATTTCTCATTTATTCTCACCTTCTAATTTTTTGTATCCCTTATCCTTTTCAGTGAGGCTAGGATGATGCCACACATGCAGCATACTCCCAATAAACATAAATGAATGAATGAATGAAATAATTGATTAATGTTGCCTTTCCCCTCCCTACCTTCCCAGTGACTTCCTGGCAACCCCCTAGGGTCCCAGAGCCATTCACATGTATTTTCACCTCCAGCTGGCCCTCTCTGGCTCTCAATTTCTCACCACCATGCCTCTCCACCTCAACATCATGGTCTTGGTATCACAGGGTCTTGCCAAGTAATCTGATGATTTGCTTTGTTTAGATTGTAATTTTGAGATTTGTTACTTATTCCAAGAATAATAACTCAAAGGAATCATTTCTACCTTAAATTAAACCTCATGCATGGGTAGCTGTTCAGTTCTCTCACATGTAACACAAATGACCTTTAAATATTCAGGATGCCTGAAAGACAGAAGCCAAGTTAGTACTGAAAAAGAAAAGACACAAGTATACACACACACACGAGAGAGAATAGACTATTTTTTTAAAAAGATGATGCAATAATCAATAGTTCAGAACTTTTACACTTAAAAGGTAAAGCTATAAACTGAGATACATTTTGTCTCATCTCAAAAAACTCTAAAATACTATGAAAACAACAGGAAAAGATGATTCAACTCAGAGAAGAAAGGGAAAGCAAAAGGAAACTTACAGACTTTTCTTCTCCTCAGTCAAGGGTAATACATGAAGACTGGAGAGCATAGAATAAACATAGTAAATAAAACTGAAGTCTAAAGCCAACAGGACAATAAGCACAATCTCAAAACTAATGATGAGTTCAAATGTTCGAGATCAGATGAGATTTATCCCAGACCCTAAAAGCATAAATGGACCAATAAACTATTGGTTATTTCTAAGGCTTTTGGAGGACAAAAATAGGAGATATCCCAATGTTTGAATAGGTCAAAAAGGTGGATTCTTAAAACTATACCTTTAACTTTAATCCCCAGCAACATTCTAGAATGAATTGTTAGATTGCTTATGAAAGGAAACAGGTCACTTGGAGACTGCACAGATTCACTAAGAACAAATCATTATAGGACAGTTGCTTCATTTCCTTTCATGAAAGGATTACCTGACTGTTGTTAGGGGAGTGTTGTTCATCTAATGTTTCTCAGTTTCAGTGAGGCAGTTGATGTATCTCTTATGATATGTTATGAGTAAAATATACTACTGTGGCCTGAATAATTATAAAGATGAGTGAGTTCATTGATGGTTAAACAAATGACCCAAGAAGTTAATTACAGAATACTGAACAGCCTGGGGCATGATCTTCAAGGATAGGTTGCAAGATTTTGAATTTGGTCTTGGTATAAAGTCTTTGGTAGAAGACCAAGAAGAAAAAAGGCATGCTTATGGATTCATCAAATCCATGGATGAAAGAAAACTGTTAATTCTGCCACAGACAATAAAGGAAAAGCAGGATTTCCAATCTAAAAGATCTTATTAGATTCAACTAAAGACTAAAACAAACTAAACTTCTCCACAATTCACATGGAGAAAATGTAAAGTCCCAAGTTTGAATTTGAAATTCTCCTGCGAAAGTACAGGGCACTCCTTATCACTATGTACCACTGCATGACCTCTAGCTGGCAAAGCCTGCGCATCACAGAAGCTCCTCTGACACCCCCAGAAGCTGTATCAGTATGATCTGACTCAAGGCATCATTTTGATTTTGAACATGAAATTCAATGCAGACAGAAAATTATTGCAATTTAAAATAATGCATACTTTAACATTGAAAATCTTAGTCTCCCTGACTCAGCCCTCTCTGGAAAGACAGATGTGCTGGCAAGGAGGAAAGACAAGTTCATTCACTTATCAGAAGACTGGCCCTGAGCCAACAGGTTACCCTTCCTAGGAGATTATAGCTCACAGTAAGGGGTAGGTAGATACGTGACCACAAAGTGGGAAGAAGGGGAGCGGGTGGACAGAGAACATGGCCCAGCTCCAGGGGAAGGCATGGGGCCACATTTGTCCAAGCTTCTCATCTTGTGCTTTAGTTAGTTGTGGTCTCCCTGGGCCAGAAAAAAGGTTGTGAGAAGAACAAGTCAAGTCTCTGTTTCTTTTAAAAAACAACAGCGAAAGATATCCTCCAAAGTTCATATTCCCATATGAAAGAGAAAGGAGCGCAACCTTTGCCACTAAGCAGGAAGACCAGGCAGTTGTGTTTGCACGAGGTTCCCAGGGAGGAAGGAGGAGGGGTTGAGACTAGTGATAAGATCACAGCTTCCAGCCTCTGAGTGGCTTTCCCTGACCCTCTGGTCTTGGCAGTTCTGGACTTGATCCCTTCTGGTTTGACAAGGGAAAAACAAAACAAAACCACAGACAGAAAGGGGAAAAGAAAAAGAAAACTTTCCCAAGTTATCGATCTCCTTTTTTCCTTATTCCTTCTGTCTTTGGTCCATCCACTGCCCTGTGGTGGTGGTTTATTTGGAGGAGAAGGAAATATTCAAGTTTCTGCAGCATCTCAGCCTAAGACCATCCTCAGAAAAGCATAATATCATCATGGGGTTTGTTTCTTACTTTTGTTTTGTTTTTTTTTATTCATTTGCTTGTTTTGAAATTATACACAGGTTTGGCAATGTATTCCAAATAAAAGAAATCCTGTTTAAAAATATTTACTGCCAAACTTACAAACATCTTGATAAGAAAAAAGAAGTCCAGGTGGAGTTAATTTTATTCAGAGAGCCCAGTTTTTTAGTGTGTATCACTTTGGGGTTCAGTATTAGAAATGGGGGGACTGACTCAAGGATCGGACAACTCAACATTTTGACCCTCCTTTCCATGTTATTTATAAACCATTTCTCCAACAAACTTATCTGTTATACCCAGTGCCACGTGTTTGGGCTTTTTTTAGTCATACATTTTGCACCTTCATTCAGCTTTGGCTGTAATCCCAGCCCTCTGGCTCAGATGTACTCCATGACCTGGCAAGAAGGGCCCTTTGAGGTCAGTGGGACCTTGGTGAGGAGTGGTGAAGAACACGGAGTCTGGAAAGACACACCAAACGCACTGAAAGTCTGAGGGATAACTCTGCTTTTAGATTTTGACTACCATTATGCTTTCATGAGTATCACCTATACGAAATGCAGCACCTAAAACCAAAGGTTGGTGAAGACAAACGGGCTTTGCAGAGGAAACTTCTCTCTTAAAGGTATAATGACATCCCCTTAATGTGCATCCCTTAGATTTGTGAATCCAACTGTCTTATCTTGTCATTGAGCCAATTTCCATCTACGCAGAGACCTATCCATCAAAAAGTTAAACTCATTTCTTAAGAAATAAGCTTTCTGTTGTTATAAAGCCCAGTATTGTTGGATACAGTCACTTTAGCTGAAAAGTATACTTGACTATCAAAAAGCTTGGCACCCTCCAAAGTCTGCATCTCTGCTTTTCTTCTAAACATTTGTGCTGAAAATTCTTAAGTTGAGAGAGAAATAGGAGGCAGGGGTGGATTGGGAGGTAAGCAAAATGGGATCAGAGAGGGCAGAAGAGGAGGAAGAAATGAAAACATTACCTGCATCCCACCAAACCACATGACTTCCGTGTTCTCTTTCTTTAGTTTTATACAATAATCGCTTACATCTCTTAAGCACTTATGTTTTGAGAGTTCTTTACATGTATTAACATTTAATCTTCATAATAACCCTATATGCTAGGCATTATTATTTTCCCATTTTACATATGAGGAAACTGAGGCACAGAGAGGCAAAGTGACTTCCCCGACATCACATAACTCCTAAGTGGCAGAGGCAGGATTGCTATCCAGTCGGTTCTCTGAGCCACTCCTTGCTTTGTTTCCTCCATGTTTACAGCCACCTGTAGTAACGGGCAGGTTAGCATTGCTAGTCTAGATAAGATTCTCTCTCTTTCAACCTTACTAATGCCTCTCCTTTTTTTTTTTTCCAAGTTTGTTATAGGGATTACATTTGGACATTTATTTAGTATTTTATTCATCAAAAATAGAGAGATGATTATTCTTTGGAATCCTGAAACTACAAAGGGGTCAAAATTTGAGGGATAAAGTTTTTTTAAATTTTGGCTTTAAACAAGTAAGCTATGAAAACAGTAACAAACCAAAAAAGTGTGCAGCAAAAAGTGGCAGGAGGTTATATGGCTGTAATTCTCACACCCTGCGAGCTCATCAGTGCTTAGCTGTAGGAAAGAAGCACGGAAAAATGTACAGAACATTCCAGGGCTGGAGTCTGGATAATGACCAGTGGCCTGGAGCTCAGCCTTCAGCTATCTAGCCAGAGGTGCCCTATACCAGAAAACTCAAACTCACAACAAAATTAAATTAAATTAAAAATAAGATGTCATTATTTACCTAGGCATATTTGTTTTATAAAAGGCTTAATCTAGGATCTCTTTAACTATGCCACTCTAGTATTTGTTTATAGGCTATTTATGAACTAGAAAAACCACAAGAGAGAAAACCAGATGGAAGGAATCCTGTCAGTTGAGTACCTATCAGAAAGGAAGGCAAAGCATCATTCATACAAGCCAGTGGAAAAACAGATTCAACTGACACCTATTTAATTTTGATTAACATAATTTTCATTTAATTATTCAGGGGCTTCAACTATCGCACAAGCGAAGGGACAGCTCGCAGAGCTGGAAAGGCCCTGAGGAGTCCTTCAGACAGCCTGCTCAATTGAGGCTCGTACGTAATATTATCCTGGTCTTACAGGGGCAACTGAGGCTCCCTGAAGTTTACTTACCCAGCCAGGTAACAAAGTTTAAAAATGGCAGGAGGACAGGGAACTGGAATTCAGATCCTAAATATTGTTCTTTCCACATTATATTGTTCACAAACAGGGTAAACGGTGGGTCTGGGACTCAAAGCAAATTTTCTTTTCTATATAGAGATGTGTTTTCTATCATTGGAAGGGAGAAGGGTAGTTCAGGGGTGTGTGTGTGTGTGTGTGTGTGTACACACATTCCAGTTAAGAAGCTAAATAGGTTGTATGACAGTTTTCTGATAATAATGATATACAATGGTAAGAACAGAAAAATCAGTCAAATGAAATCTTATCTTGTTGGTGTTCCTTAAGAAAAAAATACTAATAAAAAATCACTTATGAAGATAGTAAAAGAAGAGTAAAAAACCTCCTCAGTAAAAGGGGACTCCTGCAGGCAGGAGGTCTTGGAGGGATGCAAGGCAGGCACACCACCTGCATGCCCATTACACTGTTAACGCTGAGTTCATAGTTCATGTCAATCCCTTTCACCTGGTGACTGGAAGCTTCTAAACTGTAAGGATTTAAAAAAACCCTCTCATTTTCTGCAAGATTTAGAAAATCCAAAGGTTGGGGGAGGTAGGGAACAACCACCTTCTTGTGTAAGAAGTCGAATCTGGGTAAACAATAGAAGAAAGAAATGAGGGACAAAGAAGCAAAAATATCCCAAGGATAATCTTTTCCAGATAGATTTTGGAAACCTGGAAAAAGCCCATAAATAGATGCCAGGGTCTTTATAAAGTTCTGCTCTAAATGTAAGCTGTGTGCAAACGGTGTCCAAACAGCTTGAGGTTACCCTAATGATTTCTCTCATAGTTGTGGTCTGTGGACATCCCCTTGGGGACACACCAGGCTCAGACTGGCCACCCCCTGGTGCTCCCATTTAAACATCTTGCTGCTTGTCAGCACCTCCACTAGAGGGCAGCAGGTGGAAAGGAGAAGATGTCAAAATGGATTAACGTTGATGCTTGGCAACAGCAGCTGTCAAGGTGGGGTGCAAAGTAATGCGGGTGTAAGGGGGAAAGCGGACTGAGTGGAAAAGCTGAGAGCCCAAGTAATTGGTGGTTTTCCATTTCTAAGTGAAGCCAGTGACGGAAGGAGGAGTTCAGCCTTAGTAGGAAGTTGGAGCAAGGTTTCCCAAACCAGCTAATCTTCAAATTCACGTTTGGAGTTTTCCTAACACAAACAGCTAACACGCAAAACAAACTCCAGGGCATCACTCTAGGTCCTCCACATCAGAGTCTCTAGGTCTGGAGCTGATGAATGTGCATTTTTCAGTAAACTCCTAGCTTACCCTGAGGAACAGCCAAGGTTGGTCCCATAATGATGTCTGCACTGGTGGTGAGTCTAGAAACCATGACTGTTGATCAGTTTATTTCACTCTGTCACAATGTGTGGTGCCTTTTCAATTCTGTTCTTAACCTGAATTTATACACGATCTTTTCATCAAATGAGTTAGTGGAACTCTAAGAATGATGGTCAACTTATACATAGAACAAAAATGGAGACAGGAATAAGAGAAAGCTGTGATGATAAGGCCAATAGACCTATCTCTAGCCATGTCTTCTGGTGCTCCAGAAAGCAGAAGGAAAATGGTCAGCAGTAATTGTCAGTGAGAAAGATGAATCAGGGTACATGAGTCAGGGGTCATGCTTCTGTGGTTGGCCTGTCACATGGGAGAGCAGAGGATTTCATAAGGATCTTGTCTCAACCTAATTCATACACCTCAAAACCTTCTTTCTGCTGTTCACCACTGTGCTGTGAGGGTGCCACTCAGCATGGACCTTAAGGCATTTCCTATTTTGCAATGTTTCAAAACAGATTTTCAAATAAATTCCTTCAACTAGGTGGCTTGCTGTCAAAGGCTAACCTATGGAGGAATGCACACCACAGCAGGAATGTGCATCTTGGCCCAATTCCTGCCAGAAACTGCTGGAATCTTGGGTGAGTCATTTAAATCTTCTGGGCCTGGGCTTCCTCACCAATAAACATAGAGGGTTGGTCCTACAGCTTCCAGCCAGGGAGACCACAAATACATGTTTAATGTCAAATTATTTGGAATTGACTTCTAACATTTAAAACCTAGGAAATTCATATAAAATATTCAAGATCAACTTTGGGTATACTCTGATGGGGAACAAATGAAGTTTTCCATAGCCCTTTCCATGTTCTAACATACTCGACAATTTAATTATTTATTACTTTTATAGGCTATTATCTCCCTCACCCACATGCCCTCTTCAAAACACACACACACACACACCACACACACACCCACACACACACACATCCTGCTGAGCTCCATGACAGCAGGAGTTTCTCTCTCTCTTGTTCACTGAGGCATTCCAAGCACCTAAAATAGTGCCTGGCACATAGTAGGTATTCAAAAATTATTTGTTGAATGAATTAATTCCTTTATGAAAAGTATAGTTTTTTTCAAGTGAGAGAAGCTGGTGACAATCAGCTCAATCAATATACTCAATCAAGTATATTCCTGATTTATAAATCACAATGTGGACTTGGTTTTCATAATGAAATGCCAAATAAGGGCTTTCAATACATGTTTATCCCTATACATAGTATGTTCGTTTTTCATAAATATCATCAAATTGAGATTAAAAAATAATGTTGAGGAACTTTTCACAAGGATTCTGATTGTGCCAACAGACCCACCCATCAGCTGTTTGTTTCACTTGTAATGCTTAGAAAAACAGAATGGCATGGTTATTCTAAAGGCATGTGACAGACAGTTCAGTATGTGGAATGTTCCATATTAATGTGACCTTAAATATACAGATTGATTTCTCTGGCGATAAAAGGCAGGTCTTAAGACTGATGAAATTTAATCTCACACCAATTATATTAATTTCAACAGATGGCTTTGCAGTTATTATACTCTCCCATGCTTCTTTTAATAAATGGTCGTGGATGTCTCCCAGTTCACTCCACCAGCCTTTAATTCTCAAGCTGTTGAGGCAGAAGTCTCAGGAAGCATTTGTTGGAAGCACTCAGATGTGACTGTGCCTTCATGGGGATTTGTTAACTGATGTTTAAGTTGTTGCATTCCTCATAAACAAGCATGAGTGACAGGCTTTAAGGGTGATCTCCCCAAACAAATGTGACTCATCAGCATTAGTGCAGCACATGCTAGAGCTAACAACTCCTGCTCTATTCAAACTATGCGCACCTCTGGAACATGGAATAGGGAAAATCCCGGGGGAGGTTTAAAGGGAGAAAATGCTGCAGCCTTTAATGTAAATGTGTCTTCATCAGGCACACCAGCTTTTACATGAAGTTTCCTTGTTAATGAATATTTCATGTAGAACACCCAGGAATAATGTTTGGAAATTCTGGTACTTTCATGATGGTCAACCATGGCATGAATATATGGCATGTATGAAAGGGAATTAGTCACAATTAGTCAACAGGTAATTGCTATTATAGAGCTTCAGTTGTGTAGTCCAACTGGTTTTCTATGGTTTGGTTCAAAGGCAGCCCTTCCTTTCTTGGGGCTCCCACAACATTTTGTGCATGTTATTTAAATACATTCACTATGGGATGTCTTACAAGATCTCTTTTTTTCTTCTAATCTCTGTTTCCCTAGTAAACCTTTAAGCCTCCCAATGTTTATTTATTTATGGGTCTCCAGCACCTGGCTCAAAAAAATCTTAGATGAATGAAAGAACAAATGAGCTGGTGAAAAGACAAGGGGTGTACTGTAACTATATGTATAGATATTTATTTTACTTTTAAAAGTACTTAAACAGATTTTATCTAATTTGACCCCCACAACAATCCTGGGCACTGTCAGTTCAACATGCAATCACCAGATCTAGGCCGGTGGTTCTCAACTGGGGGCCATTTGCTCCCCTCAGGGAACACTTAAGCAACATCTGGAGAGGTTTCAGTTGTTACAGCCAAGTGGTTGTGGATGCTGCTAACCATGTTACAATGTACAGGACACCTCCCATGATAAAAAAATTATCTGGCCTAAAATGTCAATAGTGCCAAAGTTGAGAAACTCCTATCTAGGCCCTTGATCTCTGAAAACTATTGTAACCCTATGTTCTGTAAGCTCCTGTCCAACAATATGTTTCTGATTAAGTATATCCTATAAGAAATTACTCAGTGTACCATATAAAACTACTTTTTGCATTCAGTCATCTTCTTCAAAAACATACAAACAAATCAAAAACATGGGAATAGTAAGTTCACAGCTTGATTCCTAATTGCTGACCCAGGATGAACATTAGGTTTGCCAGCGCTGTTCCTTTAGCAAAGGCATTTGGGTGTAGCTAGCACCTGGGTACTTCCATGCATCTCAAGAAGAATGAATGTACTGTCTGAGCTATCTTAGTGCATTCACGAGTTCAGCTGTTTCTGATGATTACAGCTCCTAGGAGGACAGCCAGAGAGGACTAGGTGGATTTAGATATCAATTGTTTAAAAGAAACCCCAGAGCCAAAAGACTGGCAAGTTAATTCCCTCTTTTGCCTTTGAGAAAATCATACATGAGTGAGTGGGCATAAGCAATGGTACTGCAGTAATGTAGAAAACTATAAGGAGGTAGACAGAAATCTCTTTTGTTTGTCACAACTGAATATCTTTCTATAACTTATAAAAACGATTCCCTAACTTAGTAGGTGTAGTGGGGTTACACATCCAGATCTTTTATAACTCAGTCTCCAGCAGGAAATAACATGTTCCAATGAACATAATTCTAATAATGCCGAAGTACATAGGACATGGAGAACAGAGGAATCTTAGAGATCATCTTAGCCACTGATTTTCTGCCTTTTTAAAGAATTTGCTAAATTATTTATTCACATGAAATCATACCTGGAAATCCACTGGGTAAAATCAAAACAATTATTATATGAAGCAGTGTTTGGACAAGAGCGGGGCACCAGAGCACCTTGGCAAGTCAGCTCCACACTCCCATACCTTAACCTCAGCCCTGTCTGACCTAGCAACTCGCTCTGCTTTGGGATAATTGTCACTGGTATAAAGTACTTTCTTGAACAGCACAATCTAATTGTATTTGATCTTCCCCTCCTGAAGAGAAGGTCAACAAAGAGGAGATTAGCCTTTACTGAAAACCCAACTTGTACCAGTAACTATGCTAAGTACTTAAGGTGCTATCTCATTTAATTCTCATGGATGGTTTTCTGAGCAAGGTATTTACCATCTCTATTTTAAGATGAGAAATGTAAGTGCTGAGAAGTTAATTTGCTCAGAGTCACAGAGTTGAAATTGATAGAACTGAAATTCACATGTGCATATGTTTGATTCCCAAAGTATACACTTTGGTGATATTATACTATTTTACCATGCTATCTCAAAGAATTGGTTAAAGCCTTCTTCAGCATGATACATTTTTAAAACAAATATCTTGCCATTGCCCTCTCGTCACCCTCAGATTAAACATCTCCAGTTCCTTTCGCATGACTTCAAGAGTCTTCACCATTAAGTCTGTTTTGTTTAGGTTTGTCAATATCCTTCTTAATCTTGATGGCTGCAACTCATCAGATTAGTCTAGATATATTGTGGGCAGTGCAGAGTCCAGAAGACTGGTGCTTTTCTTGTTCACAACCTTCTGTTTCTATTAGGGCAGTCTGAGCTAGCTTGCTTTGGCAGCTACATCGGAACAGGTTAGTTATATTATACTTGCATAGTCTTTTAGGGGAGTTGCTGTAAGCCAGGACTCTCACTTCCCTCATTTTTGAAGTTGATTTTTTTTGAAAACTAGACACAGGACTTTCCATTTATCCCTATCAAATTTTATCTTGGTAGTTTTGACTGACTATGTTAAGGCCATCAAAATATTCTGAATCCTACATGTGTCATTCAGCATATTACCTATCCTTAGCTTTGTATCATCTGCATATTAGCATGCCTTCCTTGTCTTCACTCTAGTAAGTAATTAAAAAAAAAAAAGCCCAGGAGAAGGTCATTCACGAAGGCCTGCAGAGAGGGCACGGTATGAGGGAATCTCTTGCAGAGTACCACATCCGTATCTAAGAAATAAGAGAAAAATAATTTTGGAATTGAAAGAGACAGATTAGGTTTATCTTTCTGTAAAGTTTTATTAGTAGATGAGCAATTAATTTAGAGAAACTAAGAACTTTTTGCCCACAACCACAGAGTTGATTCCTGACAGAATTGGATTCATAACCCCGAGTTGGTGCATGGTTTTTCCCATCACACCATTAGATGGGATCACTACAGCAAAGAAGACATTCCTGATTTGTTTTTCAACAATTTCTTGACACAACTTTCTTTTCTGACAATTAGACCCTTGCTTCTAAAAGAGCGACACAAGAAAGAAATTCCAGTGAATGGAAGACTCTTGTTCTCATAAGCGTGGTTTCACTGATTTAATATAGACAAATCCTATCAGAAAAATGGTGTAAGAATAATGTTACAACCAACATAAATCCTATGTACCAAACAGGGAATATTAACCCTATGAGGATGGGAAAATCTCTGGGTATGGAGGTATAGATTTATAAACAGGCAAAATATATGGTATAATAGTGAGTGTGTATGTAGTATAATTCTATAGATACGTTAGCAGAAAGGGGGCATGGCTTTCCTGTACTTCGACAGCTTCTGCATTCATGAAGAACCCACAAATGATACAGAAGAGAAAACCCAGAGTTGATTCCATAAGGCAGTCCCTGCACCTTCCCAAGACAATGAGGGAAAGCCTTGTAGATAACAGGGCTAAATAGAACTGGAGGGTGTCGTTCAGTTGCCCAGGAGGTACCTTTCACAGGGTTTTGTTCAAAGAAGAGGCGGCTCCTATCCCCACAAACTTTGGTTACTGATTTAGTCTCAGGAAGAGATGCCCATTTGCTTTGAGGAAATTATCCACACCTCATCAGAAGTTTTATTTATACATATATATATATACACACATATACATAACATATACAAACATATATAAAATATACACATACTTATATATACATGCATACAACATACATAACATATATACACAAAACATATACACATATATAATGCATAATACACACATAACAGATTTAGCACATATATACCATATACACATATATAATATATTTTATGTACGAAATAATGAGGTCCAACATTGAAAGTCTAAGTACTACATTAAACTTAATGAATCTGAATCTTAGAGGATTTACAGAAGGAGTTCGTGGAATCATCTCTTGTCTTTTTGATAAAATATAACTCTGATTCCTTAGCTAGGCTGATCATGTAAAGCAAATGCAACTTCCAGAAATCAGCTGAAATTCCTGCAGAGGTGAATACTTCAGTTCCTTAGCCACCATGGGAATCCTAGGGCACGAGAGGCAGCGTAGGGCGCACTCTGGGGTCAGATTGCCTGGGCTGAACTCCTTCTTTTGCCTTCACCAGCTGTGTAAACTAGTTACATAATTATTCTTGGTGTCCTTACCTAGAACAGGGTAATCATGGAACTTTCCTCTTATCATTGCTGTGGGGATTAACTGAGGTAATAAGTATAAAGTAATAAGTATAAAGTAACTTGATCCACTAAAATGCTTCTATAATTATTGCAATGAATTTGTTTTAATTCTGTCCCTCCACATCCTCAGTCCACCTGGTGACTAATCTGGGAACCGTGCCTCTCTCCACTTGGTATCATGTCTGCTACAGGGCAAATGCTCCACGAACGCTCACTGAACTGAACTGACTCACCCAGTATCACTCCCAGGATCAGCCAACTCACTACAAACTCACTTGCTGTATTGATTAGATTTAATTTTATTAAAAGTACAAGAACTAGAGCACTAAGGTTTTATCAAACTTATCCTCAGAATATTCATTGTAAAAACTATAGACGTAGAACAGTGCTTCATTTTAGAAAAGTTTATGCCCTCACGTTTTACTTCTATTGTTGAGAACATCTTAAACATTAGAATCCTCTTCAAGACAGTTTTCTCGAGTCATTATTAAAATTATCTTTAACTTCCAAAACTTCCTTATGCAACTGAACTCTTTCTTTTAGGCATATATTGTTATAAATAAAATTCTACACACCTATTTAGTTTGCATGTTTATTTAGGCCTCAGGGTTTGCAGTAACTCAACTTGAAGCCAATAAAAGTCACCAGTTATTGAATACTTACGTGTTTTTCCTGTGTCATCTCAACAGGTGGTTTACTTGTGTTACCTCCCTAATGACTTTTTTTTTAAAGATTTTATTTTTCCATTTTCTCCCCAAAGCCTCCAGGTATGTAGTTGTATATTTTTACTTGTGGGTCCTTTGAGTTGTGGCGTGTGGGATGCCACCTCAGCATGGCCTGATGAGTGTTGCTCTGTCCACACCCAGGATTCGAACTGGCGAAACCCTGGGCCGCCGAAGCAGAGCACACAAATTAACCATTCGGCCACTGGGCCGGTCACCCTAATTACTTTAAACAAGTTATTTTCCTCCCATTTAACAGATGAGAACACTGAGGCTCAGAGAGTGTAAGAAACTACCAAAGCCACTGCAGCAGATGCTGTCAGTGCTTTCCTGATGTAGATCCTGTAGCCATTTTTGTGCCCACAGAGTCTCTGTGTGCTTTCACCCTCAATACCCAGTACCTGTGTCTCTTTGTTGGCTTCCCACTGGCTGCTGGAACCATCTTGATCTGTAATTAGCTAACTGATAGTGTTTAGGAATTTACAACCTCCTGGGGTTAGCCCTTAACCACCAACAGAGAGCTGATCTCTACAACCTGAAACACTGCTTCTGGAGGGGACTGAGCCAGATACTCACCCCACCACCCACCCTACCATGGGACAGTCCTTGATATTGCATTTTTGCTTGGTTTCTTTACCTTCCCTATCCCATTTCCCTACTCCCCTCATCAGTTTCTCCCCGGAACATTTTCTAATAATTTACTTTCATTTGAATCCTTGTCTCAGCATTGACTCCTGGCTTCAGGGGAAGTCAAACTAAAAAAAAAAAAATGATCACACAGCTCATAAATGGCAGAGCTGGGATTCAAACGCAATTCTGATAAAGTCCAAGATCGATGCTCTGAAAATCCCTAATCTAGACTGCTTCTCCTGACCGTGATAGAAAAGAAGGAAAGAGGAACCAGAGGTGACTGGTGTGGAGACTTCCTTACTGGTTCCTACTTGCTCAGCATCTCTGTAGGTTCTCTGAGTACCAGTCAAGGCTGCCTGGCCAGCTGCCTGACAGCTCTTCTCCTCCCAGGGAGCCCTTCCATGGGCTCCCTATACCCTCTAACAATCTAAGCTTCCAGCTGCCCCAAGGAAGTGATAGCCAGGCGTGGAACCACAGCACCAGACACATCATGCATAACCAAATCAAATGCAGATCAAACTGAGCTTCTATCAACTAACTGCAGAAATCAATCAGTAATCTACATAGTATTTACTGAATGCCATTTGAGGGCTCACCAGTGGCCATGGTCTCCTCATTTTGGCCTGGAATTTTAGTCTCTTCCTTCTACCTTCCGCATTAAGTCCATCAGTTGACACTCACCACATCAAAGGCTTCTGATTTGGGGTTTATAGCAACCCACTCCCAACCAACATGTTGGAGAAATCATCCCCCAAAATTCAACAGGGAATAGTTTCATTTCAGATACATCTCATGTTAATGAAAGTGCTTAATGAAACTCCTCCTATTTTTGTCTTTAATATTCTTCTATTCTCTCCTTAAAGTAAGTTTTTTAGACCGAAGAAAACAGGATTTTAGCACCTATCTAATGGAAATTGGAGAGTCAGGTCATCCTGGGGAATAGTTATACTTTTTCCTTTCACAGCCATAATTGCTATACAAACGTGAGCTGGACATGCAAATCTGGCCAGAGTATGCACAGAAGTTAATCTAGCTCCTTCTGTTCCTCAATAAGAGCTTTCCAGGAAGTCAGGATTAGTGATAGCCGTGAAGTGGGAGAGAGCTAGTCAACCATGCTAATGAAGTTCCGAGCAACATCCAGAGAGGATGGTGCTGGCACAGATCACAAGAGAAGTCAGGCACAGCCATATACAAGCTTGTAAACCTAGCATGGGCTGTCCAAGCACAGTGCCTCAGGTACTTCACTGTACTCTTTGTCTTGCCAGCTGATCTGGCCACACTGGGCCCTGACATGGGGCAGGGCTCTTTGACTGACTTTCCTCTGCCTTCATCACAACACATCCTTTCATTGTTAGCTGTTGTTTAGAAAAGCACAGTTTCTCTTGCTCCAACCAAGGAAGCAGCTGGGTCAGTGGCTGGGAAGAGGAGGAGGGAGGATATGTCCTAAATGTTAGGCAGCCACAAAATGGTCCTTCCTAAAATGTGACCTCTGATTTTGGGGGAAGCCAAGGCTCACCAAGATAAAGCATGGTAAACATCACCAATTCAATCTCCACTAACGTGAATCTATCAATACTTACACACTGTACATGGCTATGTAGAAGTCAAATATTCCCAACATCATTATTCTCCTTCCACAAATTTGCAAGGTATTACTAAAAGATTAGATGATGTACGAAATACTAGTTTTTTCATATTCAGAGATCACGAAATTAAGGATTTTATCAATATAACTTTGACTTTTAATTTTGAGAGTTTCATACTTCAAGAAGGGCTTTAGTTGGAAAATTGGAGAAACCTGATTTTTAAGGAATGGGGCTGGGAAAATTGATCCAGCTCTCCAGATGATCCCTAATCAGGGTTTTTCATAATCTAAAGTTCAATGTCCAAAGGGACAGAGAAAACGTGGATTTGGGATCTGGAGGCCTCATTATATTTCTCTGTCTGTTAATATTTGAGGAGATTTAATCAGGCAGGTGGCTCACAGATAAAGGTGGTGTCAGGGGGTTGGTGCTGGGTGATGGTTCACTCAGTGCAAGATGTTGGCCAGTGGCTGGTACATGGGGTTACAAGGTTCAGTCACCTGGAAAGAGGTTGGCAAGACTTAGGGAGGGCATCAGACTCCCATGCATTGGTGTATAGGGAAAGTTCTGGACCTGATGGCATCTGAAGTATACAGCAGAAAAAATGAGATCATTCCATCCACAGGGAAAGCCCACAAATCAGGGCTTAGGGTAGGGCACATGGATGCTTGGGGCTTCCTGGAGACTACTGGCCCTGGCTTCTACAATTGTACAGCTTTGTCTAGACCCCTCCACTTGGAAGGGGGTCCTAGTTCAGCCCCTGCCCTGGTTAGGAAGGGAGATAAGAGAGCATTAGTGACAACTGTGGCATATGCCTGGGGAAGTCACAGGTGAGGATTTAGAAGCTGATACATTCATTCCCTCAACAAATAAATGAAGATCTCCTCTATGTTTCAGCACACTAGAGGTTGGGGACACAGAGATGAACAAGATATCCTTCACGGATTTTAAGATCTGGTGAGTTTTAAATCCGTATCACTGTATTCCACAGAGTATGCAACGGTTATCTTGTCAATCATCTGAAAACAATTAAATTGCATGTATTTCAAGTTCAATCCAGACTTGCCACACAATTTGAAACACAGATGTCATTAACAACTTCATTTAGGAGAGGGGCACACAACAAATGTCACCTCTCCCACAACCTGATCCCACTCTTTTCTGCCTACCCACTGTGTCTTGCCTCTCCTGTGTCCTGCCTCTCAGTGAGACCTTCCATAAAAACATCCTGAAACATTTCCTTCGTGGCTGGGACATGATCCACCATGCTCTAATGCCTACAAGCCTGCTGTGGAAATGTAATGCACATGCTATAATTAGCTCAGGTTAAGGCTTAAGGCCAGTGAGTTGTTATATAAACAGAAACAGAGAGTCCTGATAGATATATCTAATGAAATAATGTGGATTCATTTTGAACAGATTTGGGAAATACAGACCAAAAAAAACCCTCTGATTTGTAGCTGAGGCTGAAGAGCTCCAAGCCCCTGGGCCCTCCAGTCTGGTCTGTGCAGGAATCACCAGCCAGGGCGCCGGGGAATCCTCTTTGTATGGTCAGTTGCGTCAGATTTCAAAGTGTCTTTATGTGATACATCATCACTGCCTTTATGCTGCTAACTACAGATGATGGGGAATCTTTGCTCTGGTTTTGAGAATGACACTGTTGACAGCATTACTTAAAGGCCCATGTGAGTGTTGCTGGAAAAGCCAAACTGGGAGGGCAGTGCCTGATGTTTGTGAAAGATGAAGGTGGTCTTTGGGGTCGTGCTGCTGGTGACTGCCTGATGACAAGTTAGGTGCACAGTACTATGGATAAGCAGGCAGTTACGAGAAACAAGGGCTAGGTCTCAAAAGATGCCCTTGTTGATGGTTCTGAAACGTCTAAAATTCTTTATCATGTAGAGTTTAAAGTTACGGTTTAAACCGAACCAGCTTGGGAAAATAATCCAATGACTTAAATTCACAGTGAGGAGAAAACGACCAACCACAGGCTCTTTCCGAGAAAGTTTTCCTAGGGGAAAGGTGCTGGGTGATTGAGGGGCCCTGGGCCCCCTTCTTGTGGGGGATAACCTCAAGCAGAGGCTGCCTGGGCTGGTCCAGGCTGCCATGGAATTCTGCACAGTTGAACCTGGGTTAGCCTCCAGCTGAAGCAGAAAACCAGGTGTGTCCATAAACAGGAGCTCTGGCCAGCACCACACATCAAATGTCAGCTTCATTCCTGTCTACCCCATAACAGAAGCCCCAGTTTAGGCTACTGAACCAAAGTGGTGTGGCAACATTTTGCATACCAGGATTGGCTCTTGTCCTGTAATAGTTGGGTTCTAAGGTGGAAGACCAGAAGTATAGTCGATCATTGGCATGTGTGAATCAAACATTCAAGGTTCAGACTATTCTTGGGTGGTCCCAGTCTTTTATTACTAATTAGCTGAGGCACAAACGTAATCACTCACACTGCCAGCAGCTTTGTAGGGGTGAATCACTTAGCTACTGTGTAAGCCTCCCTGACCTCCCAGACTCTGCCCAGCACACAGCTTTGCTGCACTCAACTCATCTTTCGTATATTTTATTGCATTCCAAGGGGCAGGCACATACTCTAGGGTTAATAACCTATCTGGGGGTATGTCAAGGTCTCAGTATATAGTCATGAATGTCCAGAGACTACATGGGGAGCAGGCTCAGGCCTTTGTCCCCACTGTGGACCCTCAGTGCACAGTAGCCTAAGCCATACCACAGCCGCACTGCAGAGGTGAGCAGATAGCCATGGGACCTGGGCTAGGCACAGGCAGGAGTTCTGGAAAATGGTACACAAGAAAGGTGGCTTAGATACTCTGCTGTCATCAGTCTCAGCATGTTTCCTCCCCCACAGAGCTGTTCTGTGCAAGTACCACTGTGCTGCTAACAGGCTGAGCTGTGTTCCAGGACTACACTGTATTAAAAGTGAGTCACTGCTGATGTTGATAACATTAACTAAAAATGTGGAAACTTAGAAATGGATGGAGTAAGAAAGATCAGACAGTTCTTGCAGTCAAAAATCCACACATACTAGGACTTCAAATACTGGTGATTCCATCTCTTCCACATTTGTCTGTGATCCATCTATTTTTGTTTTTTTTTTTACAACTGTCACACTTCATCTCTCTCCTGACCTATTACAATCATCTTCTACATTCATCTCTCTCAATTTCACTTTTACCCTATTACTAGTATTATTCCCAAAATGAAAAAATAAGTATTATCACTCTGCTTAAAACTCTTTAATAACCTAACAGCACCATGATTAAATGATGCTTACTTGTCTGTCTTCTCTTTTATAGACCATGAGTTCTTTACAGGCAGGAACATAAATTTAAAATTCACTCTTGAATCCATAAAAGTGCTCTATAAAAACTTGCTGAAAGACTGTTTTGTGCCATTATCTGCAAATGTCTGTGCTCATATCTTCCATTTGGCACCATCTAGACGACAAGACCAGGAGCTCCTCAACCTGGCCTGCTGTGAGCTGCTGCACTGCAGCATCAAAACTGTTTGTGATACCAAGAGGACCAAGTGATGCAGGGGTGCTGATGTACATGGACTCAGGCCATGGCATTACAACAGACTGTAAGATTTCTTTGTGCCTACTGGTGACAGTAAAGGCAGCAGCAATCTACAGCTCTATGGCTTTTTTCCTCACTTCTAGTATGAATGGGAAGCCTGGAATTGTTCCTTCTTGAAAATAGTTAACAGGTACACATTTTACTGTTTACCAACCACAACTGCAACTCTGACACTTGCTTGCAAATAATTACAAAATATATCCTATATGTCTTGGCAACCTCTCAGGGCTCTGCAGAGCTTCAATTGCAAGGGGATAGGGTTTATTTAAGAAATAAAATGCTACATCCACTGTGCTATTATTTCCTGTCCATTAGCAATGAGAACACAGATGTCTTTTCTTTCACATAAATGCGTGTCCGTTTGTATAGGTTTATGAAAAATGTCTAAAGATATACAGAGAGCATTATTTTGGGGATCCATGTTCCCTTAGGACATGGTATCTCACTCCTAGTGTAAGTTTCTTACCTTGACTGGAATAGAATAATGCAGCTTTTAATCTTTAGAGTGATAAGATACTAATTATGTGCTTTGCCTGCAAGCCACACTATATGTAATACATAAAACATGTCTATATATATATACTCACCTATAAACATAATATATTATACATAAATATTATATATGATACATAAATATTACATACACACTTACGCACACACAAGTAATGTTTCATCATTAGCACTTTCGCCTGACCTATATCTTTGAGAACTATGACCTGCTAAATATGGCATACACTTCCTCTCTCTTCTCTTCCCTTCTAAATACTATCCATTCTTCAAGGCCCAGCAAGACTTGCCTTTTCCATGAAGGTGTTGCCATCTCCAGGTCTTCTATAATTTAACTCAAATCTACTGACATAAGTCTACTTCCAAAGAAAATAATTATAAATGTAGTGTTCACGTACCACACACTCTGGCCAAATTAATCCTATGCCTTTCTTGAAGTGAGTGCTCAAAAAATTTGTGGAATGCTCAATGTGTGAAATGGAACCACACGTTACCTAGCACAGTGCCCTGTACATGGTATACACCCAGTACCTGCATGAACTCTTCTCCGTGTACACCTCATGTCTGCACCCATGCAATTCTGTTTACATTGTTCCTTTATCACATCAGCCATTCCTGTAGTCGCCATCTGCTCTTCTCAGCTTTTTAAAGTCTTAACCTAGTATTCTAGTTACTGCTGAAATAACACCGACCTCCTTTATGAAGCTCTAATTCACTACAGCTGGAGGTGACCTTCCTCTCTTCACTCCTCCGAAAAAGTGTAGTTCAGGGCACTATTTGGAAAGGTAATAGACACTGCCTCACATTATAATTCTTTGTGTATATTCCTGATCTCTTAACTCACGATAAATTCCTTGAAGGAAGAATCATTGTATTCTTCATAACCCTAAGTTTAATCTTTGAAAACAGAAAGCTCTAAAGAAATATCTGCACATTGAATTTGCTGAATTAAGTATTCCAGTCCATCTCAATTTATTCTTTTTCAGAGCATCCTGACCATTTGTATTCATCACACAATCTGGGCCCTAACACTATATAGTCTGTCATTAATTTCTATAAGATTCTCACATCCCAAGTAGACTGAACTTCTTCAGGGCAGGAGCTTGCCTACTCTCTCCTTAGGTTGCTGAGGTCAGAGAGGATGCTCAGTTGTAGACTGATTGAAATAGTAGAGATTTATGGTCTAATTTATAACAGGCACTCCTTGGAAGAATATTTATATCCATCAAATCTTTATGCACATTTCTCATTAAAATCACCATCCCAGGCACAGCAGTTTTGATGCAATCAGTTGCCAGTTGAACCCTGTGAAGCCCTCAGAAAATGAGGCAATGTTGGTCATTGCTGATTCTGGAATAAGAAATTCTCCCTGAGACTATGTAACCTGCCTTGAGGATATAGAGACTGATATTAAGGATGAGAGATCTACTACAACACAGTAGCTACAACAATGGTGGCACTGTTCGCTGTTTAGTTCTCATTAAATTTCCCATGGGGGCAATTAGACTTAATAAAAAAGGACCAGTATATTTCTAATTGCTCATCTGCCCAAGCAAGAAAAACCCTGCTCAAGGCTTCAAGGGCCAACCTTCCCTAGGCATACAAATCTGTCATCCTCTACCAGCAACTTTTCTCCAGGTGATGCTTTCCAGATCCCTTACTCAGCAGTGCCCCATCCTTCACTCACCAAAGTGAATTCAAGTGAATGGCTGGTGAAACTATAGTGGTATCATTTTTTCTCTTTAATCCTCATCTGTATTTTTAGTTGCCTTATACAATGGGAGCGAAAATAAAAATAAAATGACTTGGTTACAGTCTGGACTAGGCAGAAAAAGAAACACATGGTCCAGGAATGTCATCTGAGATTCAACCTAGATCATGTCATGTGATCATTTTGGCTGAACCCATCAGATAAATGGTCAGAACTGGGAAACACACACACGTGCACACTCGTGTTCGAACATGCTCATCTACACCTTCTTATGTAAACATCATACCCCATCCTTAACAATCCTCAGGCCATTTTAAGGTAGAATTCTGGAGTAGCCACATATTCCAAAGGAATTTTGGTTAGCCAAGGAAAAAAAAGAAGGAGGAAGAAATTTTTTCCTTTGCTAACCTACTTACTATCTCTAAGTACTGGTAGGCTATGTGGTTTGTGTTTACCGTAAACCATTGCCTTTTCTTATGTTCTTCTCCCCTCAAACCAAAAACAAAGCAAACAAACTCTCAAGCAAACATAAAACCAGCTAACGGTGTTGTTTCCTTATGAAGTTAAAGGTTTACTGAAATGTCAAAGCAGCTGAAATAGATGCTCTTTGCAGACTCTCTAGGTCTAAAATGTAACTTGAGCTCTAGTCTTTCAGCTGGGGATGCATTTTTAATTTTCTTTAAAGATTTCCTTTGTCATGCTTGTCATTTTACAGGTTTTTTAAATTCCTCGAGACTTGCCCAGTGGAGTGAAAGTCACCTTAATGAAGAAAGTAGAGATTAAGCCACCATGACTTCGGAATAGCAGAGGATCTCAGCTGTAATTCTTTGGCTCAGAACCAGGGTCTAAAACCAGCCATGGGAAAAGCTGCTGAAATGGAGCCTGCAATTCTGTCCATGTTTGACTTGCATAATGTTGACATTATAACACCAGAGAGACCCAAAAATATTACAAACAATTATGACTTCTTTCTATAAATATTTTTAAATTGCTCTAAGAGATAAAATCACATATTTTACCCTTCTTGTTTTCTTAGTTACTCTGGTCGCCCTCAGCAGCTCACTACTATGCATTTATTTTTGGCTCAAAGGTCAGGGAGGACATCTTAAGGCACTACCTCTGCTGTTAAACTGTGTTTTCCAACATGAGTGCCCGGTGAGTAGAGGACTCAGCTGCTCTTAAAGCAACAACTGAAGGTGGTATCATAGCATAGGAGAAATCCACTGTCTCTGTCTTCTGTTGGAACCCAAGCAAGGAAGAAAACCAAAGATGCAAGACAATCTTTTAAAAAGTCTCCCACCCATTTGTGAGCTCAATTTTCTTTCTGGACAGAAAAATCCTTCTTCTCATTCCCTTTCATTACTCTTTCTTGTTCCAGTTATTTCTGCTACGAGACAAGTTTGAATATATTGAGACTTCTCCACTAGGAAGAGGGTATATAAAAAAAGGAAGGAGAATTAGAGAGATGGCCAAGGAAGCTCATGACTTCTGAGTACATTATTTAACTGTTTCAAGTGTCTCTTCCTTCAAACTTAGTGAAATGGTAATCGCCCAGAGACTGAGAGTGAAATTTATTGGAAACTTGCAATTGCCGCTCTCAGAGAATATGATTAGGCCTTAATTCTGAGCTCTGGAAATAGGCTATGACATCCTTAGTCACAGATGAGCTCAGTGATCAGTAGGTTAATAACCCTTCAGGGCAATTTTAATATCTCTCCCCAAGCCTGAGGACCAAGAGACCTGGCTTGTCTTCCATATAAATGCCCTCAGCATGATTTGTAGCATTTTTGATGTGAAAACATCAGACGTCAAAGCTGGCTACTGTATTCCTCCTAAAGCATCCACGGAAAAGTCCTCCCAGTTTAGGATTTTAAAGCTAAGACAAGTTTCCTATTTGTTGCTACTTAAAACTCACATCTTTTAACTAAATCATCCGAGGAACTTAGATTAACAAATAAAGTTCAGTGGTATTTCCAAACACTGGCGGTGGGAATGGGAAAGCAGAACTCACCTTCACTCCCAGAAAAAGCATCACTTGAGCCTGCCACTGCCAAGGTCAACAGCAGCTGCCAGAGATCCATACCTGTGGGACCTGTAATCACACAAAAAAGAATACAAGAAAGCCAATTAAAAGCAGACCATTATCATTAAATCCTGTTTAAAGATTGGCTAAATCATGAAGGAGCCGACATGCATGTCAGTTCTAGAAGGAATCCCAATAAATCTTTCATTGCCCCAGAGTCTCATATTGTCATACTTTCCATGAAAGCAAACAGCAGGTCGTAATAAATTCTACTTCCCGTGGGTGCTCGCCTCAGGAAATAACATGGACACTAAAGATTTTCACATCCTGGCTGACAGCGATCGAACCACCTCACACCAAATGACCCCCACACACCGCTTCAATCACAGGGCCAGTGTGTTTCACTTTAATTTGATCTGGAAATAGAAAAACTTGTCATCAGTATCACCAAGCAAGGGGCTCTGGGTTGGACGGGCCACAAAAGGAAAAACAAAACAATCCATTATAATAGTAAAACTTCTCCAGTGAACAAAAGAGCTCAATTAGCACTCAAAATACTGTGCTAATGAGCTATCTGAAGGAAGTTTAACTAGGCAGAAAGGAGAAGGTGAGAAGCAAAAGATAGCAGAACATCTCTGCTTCCTAGTGTCCTCCTGGGTTTTTAGTTTCAGGAGGAACGTGGTCTCTGAAAGGCCCAGGAATGTGAACAGCTCAGGCTCAAAGAAGGGTCAGGTCGTGATCTTGCTAGCAGTTGGAATCCAGAGTGTGGCCACACCTTGAACTCTTCAGTTTGATGAAAGAGGGAGCAGGTCAACATGCCTCAGTCAGCACACACCTTTACCTGAAGGGAATAAGCTTCTTTGGAATAAATAAACCAGGTATCTACTTCCAAGATCTCTGAAGAGACAAGTTTGGGCTGGTTTAAAATGAACTCAGGAGACAGCCCTTTGGAGAGTTGATGCTACATCTGACAACTAATGCCAACTATTTGAAAGCTTTGCTGCAACATTTCCACAAAATGACACTACTTACAAGTCACTCAGGCATACCTGATCATCACACTGGGATCTCCACCAGGGCCTCTACTGGCCTCATTTTTATTATTGTACCTTCTTGACAATAACGAAATAGCTCTCCTCGTTACCGCTAATCAGGCTGAAATGATGAACAAGAATGTTTGTTTTCATGGGTAATGGAATGATCTGGTCCCCGGTAATGGCTGTGTAATTCTGAATAGGTATAAAATGTCTGATGTTCTGTACTTCCATTTCTAGACTGTGGATGATCAATCACTTTTTTGTCCAATATGATTTTATGTTCTCAAAAAATTCTAAGAAAACACATCTTTACATAAACTGAATATCTTCCTGTGTCTGAATACCCATGTGAATGCCAACACACATAAGGAGCCCCCTCCCACACCGCCTCATGGAGTCACTGATAGGATCAACATGATAGTGCAGATGACACACTTGCCAACTGTGAGATTTCATACAAACGTGAGTTGCAGTTATTATAACATCCACGTTTTAAATTCCTAACCTGGAAGGCTCTGGGCTAAAGGGCTTGCATTACCCTCATCTGCTTTGCAAATGTGAACCTCTGAGCATCTCTCCCTTAGTCCTTTACTCCTAGGTGAACAGGCTATGTAATCATAGTTTGAAGCTTCCAACAGAAATACATAAAATATCCTGTTGGTAACTGGATATTTCCTTTTAAATTTTATTTTTAAAGTATTTTTTTAAGTAGGAAAGCATGGAGGAACTGGACTCTGTATATAGCATTGGTTTTTCTTGCCATCCCCATCACCCTGAGTGTCAGGTAAAGAAGCCTCCCCTGGCACATGCTCTCTTGATATCAGATTATAACAGAGAATCCCAAGGCCCAGACAGCATTTTTCACTTTCCAACTGAATAAGAATATGAACAGATTTGCTTCTCCCAGAAGAGTTCTTTCTCTGGTTCGGAAGCCACCTCTTCAAACATCTCAAAGAGACTTGGCAGATGCCAGAAATAAATAAATTTTGCTTCAGATGAATAGTAGTTGACCCCCTCCCATCCCCAAACTTCTGAAAATGGCTGCCTGCGAATGAACTTCACTTCTCCCAAACAAGGAACTGATTATCACACCACTTCCTTCACAAGTCAAACACATCTCCATAGAGCACGCTCTATCTCACAAAACAAAACAAACAAACAAACAAATCAGAATCCCCAAAGAAAAACTAACCAGAAATCTGCACACTACCACAGCAGAAAAGGAGGTGTTTAAAACTGCCATTTGCCCAAAAGGGAGATGAGAACAGTTCACCACCACTGAGTGCACTGCATAGGGACCCAATTCTAATTCTCTAACTAGGGGTGGGAGCAGAGAAGACGGTAGAGAACTGTGGCTGGATTCAGTAAGAGCCAATTGTTTCATTGGAGAGGAACACTCTCTTCCACTGTAGCTGGCTCAGAGGGGCTGCTGGCTACTCTGAAAACAGCCCCGCTGCACTCCCCTAGTGAACTCTCTCTAGAGCCACCACATGCCTTAGGCCAATGGGCACTCTGTTCAATTCGATTGTGGCCTACCCGCTTCCACTTTGCAGACCTCTGTGTGGCCGCTTCTAAAGGAGAGACTCTTTCTTTATTAGGTTCTAGCTGAGATAAAATGTTAGGAGAGGACAGAGTGTCCGCACAAAAAGTCTGGAACTTTAATCTATCAATGATGCACCAGATGGGAGCAGGAGAAAGTCCCATTATTCCCCTTCCCCGGTATAATAATCTGAGTAGAGGCAGGCACTGTCCAGAGGAATCTACCAAATTGTATCTTAGCCTGTGGGGTTTTTTAAGTTTGCGGTATTTTTCTAGGGAGAATCCCTTTCTAAATTTCTAATGATATGTATGCATTCTTTGGTTATAGCCTCATGGCAAGATTTTCATTGGGGGTGGGGAGAGACAAGCTTCTACTCTTGCATAATAGAACTCACATAATTTCCACTCAAAGCCTGAGGCATCTTGACTGCTCCCCCCACCTGAAGGGAGAGTCAGTTGAAAAGCAAGGTGATCCAGCTGGCATGAGTTTTAATTCTGTAAACTGTCCAGCGGAGGAGGCCTCTAAATTACAGTTAGGCCTATGATATACTGACTTTTATTCCTTGGCTATAAAACAGTCCATAAACACATGAGAAGAGATGGAGATTAAACATAACATTTTTTCCAACATGTTATAACCAACTCCAGGCAAAGAAAGCAGTTGATTTAATTCTCTTAGATTTAAAATTAGCAACTATTTGTTGAACTACTAGTGCCTGCTAGCACTGTGCAAGGAACAATGGAGAATACAAAAGCAATCATAGTTCTTGACTGCAAGAATTAGGCAAGATAGGTATGTGAAACTGAGCAAGAGGAGCATGACTAAAAGTGGAAGATCAGAGTAGGGAAAAATCAGCCACTGGATTGAGGGGCCTAAACTTAGAACTAAATGACAGGTAAGGCAAAGTGAGAAGGGGTGTGTGAACTTGTATTATGGGGAAAAACTCAGACAGTGCAAATGTCCTATCTGGGTTCTGATTCGTTCAGGATAGTAGTCAGAGGAGATTGGTGAGACAGAGAGCAAGGTTCGGAATGATGAATAAAGGGGAATAAAATTGGACTGGCAAGACAGGACCAGACTGAAACAGTATTTCCAACTCATATTAATCAGAAAGTCACTAGAAGTTTTGGTACAGCTTAATCACGTGCAAAAGTGGATTTTTCTTGGGATAAACCTGCCCCTCATACTTTTTAACTTAATATCACTGAGAAATCCTGACAAGATTTGGTGATAACTGGATAAAGGAGATGATAAAGAAAGACACGTTGATCACAAATGACTGAGTATATAGTATACGTGTGGATGAAAGATGGTGCTATTGACAGAAATCAGGAATTTGGGATCTGAGTTGTTTAGGGGAGGGGAAGGTCATATGACCATCTTGGAATCTTGGTGTTTAAGGTGATTACAAGACTTGTGGAATTGTTAGAAATGTCTAGTGGAGAGCTGAAGGCAGGACACTAAAGATCAAGAGAGAAGTCATTACTAGATTCCAGAGCTATCTACGTAGAGATGATGAGTATCAGATGAATTTAATGTGAAGACTAGACTGTTTCATGAAGAACCCCTACATCTTTATTAGAAGTAATATTTAGAAGTATATTAAGCCATATAGGGAAAAATGTGCTCATATCCAGTTTGTAAATTTGCCGAGACAAAACAACCACCACCCAAAGCAACCTGCACCTTCTGATTTGTATGAAGTATTTAAAAGGAAAGTGGTCAAAAACACGCCTAGAAGTATGATGTTAGCATATTAATATACAGGAGGAATAAAATGACAGATTTAGGAGCTTATAATCCCATTAAAGCAAAATACCAAAATGGCAGCTGATGGATCAGAAATAATAAGTTCTCCCCAATTTTTGTTTTATTAGTGTAGCTGCTCTGATACCGAAAAAGTAAGAGCTGATTAAAAAATCCCCACAGAAGCAGAATTGCTTATATTGCAAAACCAAGATTGCAGGTGGATAACCTAATAAATGTGTACTTTCTGATGCTGGTGTTGATTACTAATAAAATATTGCAAAACTGAATTTTGTTGATTTTCTGGTGAGGCTTTCCTAAGAACTCGGCACTGGAAAAGGGAGAAGCTAATCCAAAACATACAAAAGGGTATTTGAAATGACCTAGTCTAATTCAGCATTTATCTGACCAGTTTGCATTTGGAGTTCATGTTAATGCCCACTTTTTATGGTGGTGCTCATTTGAAAATTGCTCAGCCCCAAAATGCCCTAGGTCAATTTATTTCCTTTGCATTAGTGGGGAAGAAAAATTTCACAGACATTATTGACATAACTACTTTTGCTGAGATTTTCTCTTCTCAGGAATCCAGTGGGGAATACAGGATGGGAAAGTATTTTAAATGTGTAAGGTAAGAGGGAAAAAAGGACTTTGGGAATAGTATATACAGTAGGTCTCCATTTTTATAAGAAAAATAAATCATATAGGGTATGAACCTGTGCTGACCAATTCGGTTACCATCAGTCACCTGCGGCTATTGAGCACTTGAAATGTAGCTAATGTGACTGAGAAATTAAGCTAGAATCTAAATTTTCATTTTAACTAATTAAATATGTCAATTAAATAATTAAGTATATTTGGAACAGGCTGGGTATGTGAATCTACTTTTTCAGATATACATTTTATGAAATCTAAACACAGATCAAGTATTCCTGATGAAAATTTAGCATCTTAATTGACATGTGCTGTAAGTGTAAAATATACATGGACTTTGACGGCTTGGTATCCAAAAAAACACGTAAAACAGTTCAGTAATATTTATGTTAACTATAATGTTAAAATCATATTTTGGATTGTTGGGTTAAATAAAATTATTAAAAACTAATATCTTGTTTCCTTTTATTTTTTTAAATGATTTTTAAAGATTAGTAGAAAATTTTAAATCACATACGTGGCTTGCATTATATTTTATATTTCTACTTGACAACATTGATAAATACATTTTATGGTTTGTATGTTTATATACTTGCATTCAGAAACAAACTGTTACAGTGAGCATGTATGCTTTCATAACAAAAACAATAGCAAAATAAAATTTTATATTTCTAATGACATACAAAACCATTATGATTATGTTTTAAGAGATCCTCCCAAATGCAGAATGATAGAGACAGAAGATTCACTGAAGACTTAGGTATAATTATATTTGTAGAAAGTTTTTTTAAGGGTACCTAGCGTGCCCTTGTTTACCTTTAGAAGTGTGAC
This sequence comes from Equus przewalskii, assembly GCF_037783145.1. NCBI lineage: Eukaryota > Metazoa > Chordata > Mammalia > Perissodactyla > Equidae > Equus > Equus przewalskii. The sequence goes on from NC_091850.1 coordinate 23,817,280, forward strand.
CACTCATATTGTATCTCTGAGTCACCGACAGTGGTGTACTGATGAATATTTAACGACATTCTGTCTGGAATTAAAAAAAGGACCATGGTTTGCAGTGTTTGCCAATTTCTGTGGTATAAATACCTTCCCCAAGGCTGATTTTAAGTTACCAAGTCACTGAACGTGGATTCCCTGAATCACTGGATTCACTGAAGTTACCAATCGTGGATTCACAAGCCAGTAGGAACTGGACCAGCACACCACCACCTGGGCAAGTGAACGATGCTATCTAGGTTCCATGTGAGGTAACAGGTACAAAGATTAAGCAATCTGCTGACATTGACATATGATGTAAGAGACAGTGTTACTGAGTGAACCCTGGACACTTGATTTGATGCCATCTGTTCCACTGTCAGCTGATAACATTTAGTTAATAATCATTGATGGATACTTTCCCAGGTCTTTGGAAATTAACATCAGCCTATAACACAGACGCTATCCTTGATCTTCACTTACAGAGATGGTGAGTTTAGGTGTTAAAAGCATGTGTTCTGGAGTCAGAGAGAGCTAGGTTCAAATCCTGAGGTTTGCCAAACCTCAGATAAAGATATCACTCCTCTCTAATATGGAAATGATAATATTTTTCCCTTCTTCATAGGAAAATCAGGAGGGCATCAAATGAGATGATTTATTCAAAGCATTTGGCATGCCCCCTGAAAGTACCAATAAGTGCTAGCTACTTACTAGGCCCTTTCCGATACTAGAAATAAATAGACTATGTTTTACAATGCCTTCATGGAAAGATTGGGGCCCTCATTTGTATGTCAAGAAATGGAAGCCTAAGGAGATGGTAAAGCAACCAGCACATGTGCTCTTGGGCAGCCACAATATATGACTCCCTTCTCAGTGAAGCACACTTACATCACATGAGGGCCCAGGGAAAGGGAAGGATCATTGTAACGTATTCTCATGTGTAATGTGTGCATCTCCCAGGATAAGGCAGGAAGGCTGCCCATTTTTGTTTAAGTGTACAGGCAATTACACACCTTTGACACGGAGGCTCAACTGTGAGGAAAATAATCTAGACACTGATTATAATCACCCCTAATCACCAGCTCATCTAGAGATGAAAATTCTATACTGTTACCAGGTCCAGATCATTTGTTATGTGAATCATGGATTTCTAGAGCTGAAAATCGGGTAGATGAATTTCAATGATAAGAGGCTTAGCTTGAAGCTAGGTCTCTTCCTGCGAGAACACAGAGAAGGAAGCTGGGTTACAGGAGCCTGGGTCTCTACCTCTTCCTTGCTGGAGGAGTGAAAGAATAAGGGGCATTTCAGTACCAAATGCTTAGTGCTACTCCTGTCTTGGTCTTCATGGGTATTTTGTTGGAGGGGACCTTTCTCGGTGCATAGGGCATTCTGTTTGAGTTTAGTAGACCCCAGTAGTACTTTGCAACACTTCACCATAACAACTATCCCTATGGATGGTTGTCAGACTCACCCAGCCTCATTTACTTGGTGTATCCACTGATTCAGGATGCAGGTGTAGCTCTTTCACAGAAGAGAAAAGCAATCACATAGGTGCTTAGCTGAACAATATGTTTCTTTTTCTACCTTACTGACATTATTGTACCTACTAAGTCATTTTTTCCAGAACAGAATTTTAAAAAGCAAACTTCTCACTGGATTTCTGCTTTCTCTCTCTTTCCACAAGTGGCTCTTTTTTAAATCTAATTTTTTATTACTATGATAGATCATATAGAACATGGAGAATATATTTTAAATAAAGCTAAAGATGGAGTTTCTTTCAAACTCTCAGATGGAAATTGGCTTTGTTTTACCTAATTTAATAGGAAATAGATAAACTGTTGAAGACAAGATCTCATAGAATGAAGTCTTTAAACAAAAACATTATCTTGACTAGATTATAATCTGACAATGATTAGTACAATAATTCATAGTGTACTAAATTCTTTTTATATCTTAAAGAAACGCATGTCACTGCCTTTTGGGGGGTTAACAGAAACACAGGTTTTTAGAGGAGTTACTAGCCAGCCCAGATAACCTATAGAGCAAAAATTGGGAGAAACTCTTCTTTCTTTTTATCAAGTCCAAAATAAAGAAGTTGTTCTTTTAAGGTAAACAAGTTGGGAAACCAAGAGTGAGGCAATATGATCTCCTGGGGAAAGCATTACTAGGAAGGAGTCAGCAATCCCAAGCCCTGGTGCCAGTCCAACACTGCCTGACTTGGTGACTCGGGCAGTCATTTAATCCCTGTGGGCTTCAGTTCCCTCACCTGCACATCATTCCATGATTTGGTGATGAGCCAAATCCTGCGTTGTCCGATGTAATGAACAGCTGCCATTCATTGAGGACCACTGGTGTCCTGATGTTGCCAGGCTCCTTGTCCTTGTCCTTTTTTAGCTGTGGGCAAACTGGGGGCAGTGTCTCACTCACTATTGTATCCCTAACAACTAGCCTGAGGCCAGACACAGAAGAGATACCCTCTCCAAAATCTGCCCAGTGAATAAGTGTGCGAGGTGACTTCTTATTTCACTCAACTTGCACACAGATCCAGCAAGAGAGTGCCTCATTTTAAGATTGAGGAAATGAAAGTTTAGAGGAGCTTAGGGAGGTTAAGGGAATCCTCCAGGCTCAAACAGAATATTTCTGAGTAGGGATTGGAACTGCGCTTAATGTTTCCAAGGCTTGCCTTTGCTTTCCCATGCTTCTTAAATGATAAACCAGGCAGACTAAACACATGAATAGGGTACCAGTGAGGCAGGCAAACCACGGAAAGCAAGAAAAAGAGAGTAAGTTTGGATCTGAATTACGAACAAGGGCAGACATCATAGTATTTTTAATACTTAAGGCCTGTTAAAGACAGTGATAATTCATAAATGCTGACACAGCAGATTCTTTAGTAACAGTATTACTCAAGGGGTATAACGTTCATCTTTATCCCTTAGAACCTCCAAGAGCACCTGGTCTACTTTTGGGTACATTACTTAAGAGCTATGAAGTGTGCTCTTTTCATGACCCAGGGGCATCCCCCCACCTCCTTTAAGTTTATACATATAAATAGAAAGAAGTCTATTTGGCCAGACTGACTGGCTGCCAGATAGATGGCAAACACGGGGCAGATCAATGTCATGTCTCATCTCCAGGAATTTTATGATACAGCACTTCACTCTTCAAGATCACAGGAGGTGTAATAGCTTGGATGTGGACCATTCATTGTTAATAGCTTTAACAGAAAATGCTCTCTAGAAATATAATGCAAGCCACAAATGCCAGCTACATATGTAATTTTAAATTTTCTAGTAATGGCATTAAAAAAGTAAAGAAATAGATAAAATTAATTTTAATGTATCTTATTTAGCACCTAAATATATAAAGCAAATGTTAACATATCTACAGGGAGAAATAGACAGTAGTATAATAATAGTAGGGGACTTTAATACCCCACTTACATCAATGGATAGATCATCCAGACAGAAAATCAATAAGGAAACATTGACCTTAAATGATACATGAGACCCGATGGACTTAACAGTTATTTACAGAACATTACATCCAAAAGCAGCAGAATACACATTCTTCTCAAATACACATGGGACATTTTCCAAGATAGATCACATATTGGTCCACAAAACAAGTCTTAATAAATTTAAGAGGATTTAAATCATATCAAGCATCTTTTCTGACCACAATCGTAAGAAATTAGAAATTAATTACATGAAAAAACCTGGAAAATTCACAAATATGTGGAGATTAAACATGCTCCTGTACAACCAATGGATCAAAGAAAAAAATCAAGAGAAACAAAAAGCACCTTAAGACAAATGAAAATAGAAATGTAACATACCAAAACTTATGGGATGCAGCAAAAGCAGTTTTCAGAGGGAAGTTCATAGTGATAAATGCCTACCTCAAGAAATGAGAAAAGTCTAAAACAACCTAACTTTACACCTCAAGGAACTATAAAAAGAAAAACAAATAAAGTCCAAAGTTAGCAGAAGGAATGAAATAACAAATATTAGGGTAGAAATAAATGAAATAGAGACTAAAAAGACAACAGAAAAGACCAATGAAACTAAGAGCTGTTTCTTTGAAAAGAAAACAAAATTTACAAACCTTTAGGTAGACTCTCCAAGAAAAAAAAAGAGAGGACTCAAATAAAAAAAATCAGAAGTGAAAGAGGAGATGTTACAACTGTGATACAGAAATACAAAGGATCATAAAAGATTACTATGAACTATTATAAGCTAACAAGTTAGACAACCTAGAAGAAATGGACAAATTCCTAGAAACACAAAGCCTACTAAGACTGAATCATAATGAAATAGAAAATCTGAACAGATTGATTACTAGTAAGGAGATTAAACCAGTAATCAAAAACCTCCCAACAAAAAAAAAGTTCAGGACCAAGCAGCTTCACTGGTGAATTCTACCCAACATTCAAAGAAGAATTAACACCAATCCTTCTCAAACTCTTCCACAAATAGAAGAGGAAGGAACTCTTCCAAACTCATTTTACGAGGCCAGCATTACCCTGAAACCAAAACCAGACAAGGATGCCATCAGAAAAGAAAATCACAGGCCAATATCCCTGATGAACATAGATGCAAAAATCCTCAACAAAATATTAGCAAACCAAATTCGACAATATATTAAAAGGATCATATTCCATGATCATGTGAGATTTATTCCGGGATGCAAGTATGGTTTAACACCCACAAATCAGTCGATTTGATACACTACATTAACAAAATGAAAGATAAAAGTCACATGAACATCTTAATAGGTGTATAAAAACATTTGACAAAATTCAATATCCCTTTATGATAAAAACTCTCAACAAAGTAGGCACAGAGGGAACATAACCCAACATACTAAAGGCCATATATGCCAAACCCACAGCTAACATCATATTAAATGATGAAAGCTGAAAGCTTTTCCTCTAAGATCAGAAATAAGACAAGGATGCCCACTCTCACCACTTTTATTCAACATAGTATTGGAAGTCCTAGCCAGAGCAACTAGGCAAAAAAAAAAAAAAAAAGAAAGAAAGAAAAGGCATCCAAATTGGAAAGGAAGAAGTCAAACTGTCACTATTTGCAGATAACATGATATTATATATAGAAAACCCTAAAACTCCACCAAAAAACTGTTAGAACTAACAAACGAATTCAGTAAAGTTACAAGATAAAAAATCAATACACAAAAATCTGTTGTATTTCTATACACTAATAATGAACTACCAGAAAGAAATTAAGAAAACAATCTCATTTACAATTGTATCAAAAAAATAAAATACCCAGGAATAAATTTAACCAAGGAAGCGAAAGTCCTATATTGAAAACTACAAGACATTAATGAAAGAAATTGAAGAAGACACAAATATATGGAAAGATATTCTCTGCTCACAGATTGGATGAATTAATATCATTAAAATGTCAATTCTACCAAAAGCAATATACAGATTCAATGCAATCTCTACCAAAATTCCAATGGCATTTTTCACAGAAATAGAACCAACAATCCTAAAATTTGTATGAAACCATAAAAGACTCCCAACAGTCAAAGCAATTTGAGAGAGAACAAAGCTGGAGGCCTCATGCTCTCTGATTTCAAACTACATTACAAAGCTATAGTAATTAAAACAGTATGATATTAACATAGAAACAGACATATAGATCAATGGAACAGAAAAGAGAGCACAGAAATAAACCCACACACATATGGTCAATTAATTTACAAAAAAGGAGCCAAGAATATACAATGGGGAAAGGACAGTCTCTTCAATAAATGGTGCTGGGAAAACTAGACAGCCACATGCAAAAGAATGAAGCTGGACCACTATCTTACACTATATGCAAAACTTAACTCAAAATTGATTAAAGACTAAGACCCGAAACCATAAAACTCCTAGGAGAAAACAAGTGGTAAGCTCTTTGACATTGGTCTTGCCAATGATTTTTGAATCTGATACCAAAAGCAAAAGCAACAAAAGCAAAAATAAAGAACTGGGGCTACATCAAACTAAGTAGCTTCTGCACAGCAAAGGAAACCATCAACAAAATGAAAAAGCAACCTACTGAATGGGAGAAAATATTTGCAAATCACCTACCCGATATGGGGCTAATATCCAAAATATATAAAGAACTCATAAAACTCAATAGCAAAAATACAAACAACCCTATTAAAAAATGGGCAGAAGACCTGAATAGACATTTTTCCAAAGAAGACATACAGACGGCAACAGGTACATGAGAAGATGCTCCACATCACTAATCATCAGAGAAACACAACTTAAAATCACAATGAGATATCACCTCATACTTGCTGGAATGGCTATTATCAAAAAGACTAGAAATAAAAAGTGTTGACGAAGATGTGGAGAAAAGGGAACCCTTGTGCACTGTTGGTGGGAATCTAAATTGGTGCAGCCACTATGAAAACAATATGGAGGTGCCTCCAAAAATTAAAAATACAACTACCATATGATCCAGCAATTCCACTTCTGAGTATTTGTCAGAACAAAATGAAAACACTAACTCAAAAAGATAAATGCACCTCTATGTTCATTGCAGCATTACTTATAACAGGTAAAATATAGAAACAACCTCTGTGTCCATCAACAGATGAATGGAAAAAAATTGTGGTACATGTATATGTGTATATATATATATATATATATATATATATATATATGTATACACACACACACACACAATGGAATATTATCCAGCCATAAAAACGAATGAAATCTTGCCATTTGTGACAACATGATGGACCTCAAGGGCATTATGCTAAGTGAAATAAGTCAAAAAGAGAAGGACAAATACTATATTAACTCTCATGTGTGGAATCTAAAATATATATATCAGAAAAAAAACCCAAACTCACAGATGCAGAGAATAGGTTAGTGGTTACCAGAGGCAGGAGATAGGGAGTGGGAGAAATGGGTAAATCTTTTTTTTTGTGTTAGCGTAAATTAATTGAATTAAAAAAAATCAACAAAATGAAAAGACAACTTACCAATTGGGAGAAGATATTTGCCAATCATATATCTGACAAAGGGTCAATATCCAAAAAATTTAAAGAACTCATACAACTCAAGAACCAAAAAAAAGCTATACGACTCAACAATAACAACAAAAAACCAAACAACCAAATACGGGTAGAGGATCTGAACATTTTTCCAAAGAAGATATACAGATGGCCAGCAGGTCCACGAAAAGACGTTCAATATCACTAATTATTAGGGAAATGCAAATCAAAACCATAATGAGATAACACCTCACACCCTTCAGAATGGCTATTATTAAAAAGATAAGAAATAACAAGTGTTTGAGAGGATGTATAGAAGAGAGAACTGTCTTAGACTGCTGGTAGGAATGTAAATTGGTATAGCCACTATGGAAAACAGTATGGAGATTCCTCAAAAAATTAAAAATAGAACTACCAAATGATCTACCTATTCCACTTCTGGGTATTTGTCCAAAGAACACAAAAACACTACTTTGAAAAGATATATGCACCCCTATGTTCATTGCAGCATTATTCATAATAGACAGGACTTAGAAACAACCTAAGTATTCATTGATAGATGAATGGATAAAGAAGATGTGGTATGTATGTGTGTATAGAGATAGATAGATGAAAGAAAGATAGATAGAGAGAGATATACAGTGGAATACTACTCAGCCATAAAAAAGATGAAACCTTGCCCTTTGTGACAACATGGATAGACCTGGAGGGTATTTTGCTAAGTGAAATAAGTCAGATGGAAAAAGACAAATACTATATGATTTACTCATATGTGGAAGATAAACAGACAAACACATAGATAAAAGAATAGATTGGTGGTTATTGGAGAGAAAGAAGGGTACAGGAGGGCCAAAGGGGTAAAATGGCACATTTGTACTGGAACTGTATTTGAACTAGACTTCTGGTGGTGAACACAATGTAGTCTATACAGGAGTCAAAATACAATGATGTCTGCCTGAGATTTATATAATGTTATAAATCAATGTTACCTTAATAAAAAAAGTAACCAGTGTAAATGAAAACAGTTGGTTTATTAGAGGAGTGGGATTCTGGATTTTTCCTACTTCCTCCCCTTTCTCTTTTTTTGGTTACTCATGCAACAATAATGTTTATTAGATGGCTTTTCATAAAAGTTATTGTAAATATTAATAATACTTAAAAAACGTTTGAGAAGTGATGATTTAAGAATATTTAGAGACATTCTCCCTCTAGAGAATGGTATTATTTATCTGAAGAGTCAAGTAAAAAAGACAAAGCAGAAAAAGATCACAGATTGGGGCAGAAGGCTCGGGTACTAGTCCTAGCTCTTTGGAGAGACCTTAGTTAACTCATTTAATTCTTTTGAATCTCAGTTTTCTCATCTATATCATGAAAGGAGTACTAGTATCTGGTCTCTAAGCTCCCTTCCAGTTCTAAAAGTCTGTTAGTCCACATCCCTATGTACTACACTGAAGGCTCATGCGTATCTATCACTCTTCTAGCTTCTCCCCCAACACCTCCCCCAACAGAATCCAGAAGTCCAAGACAAAGTTCACGCTTCACTAGGTTTTTGTGATAGAAACTTAGCCATCTAATAAATGAAGAAATACATAATACAGTATCTTACTAAGGGCTAAACTATATGATGAAGATGTTTAAATTACATGGAAAAAATAAATATCTTATTTAACCCTATATATCCAAAATATTATCATTTCAAGATGTAATAAATATGAGAACTATTAATGAGATATTTTATACTCTTTTTTTCATACTAAGTCTATATATCGGCTGCGTATTTAACACTCACAGCACATTGCAATTGGCACTAGGCACATTTCCAGCTCAATAGCCACATGCAGCTAGTGGTTACTGAATTGGGACTGTGCAGCTCTGGAACACTGAGAGATGTGGACGTCCATGGGGCCAGTTCTGTGGCTAGTGCAGAATAGTGCTTACTATTGCTCATGAGCAGGCCACACTGTTGAGAAGAGACCTTTAAACAGAGAATTTGCAAGGTCTAACAGTTTCTTAAAGTCTTAGAAAGGAATAATCTTGCTACTGAATCAAGAAACAGGGTGTCCTAGACCTTTGCAACACTCATTTTGCACATAGTCATCGAGCGCTGAAGTCTACATGCAGTTAAATGATAAACCTTTAGTTTGTGGGACAGAATTTGGAATTCGAGCACCAGATCTCTCCCTACTTATGGGACTTTAAGCGAGTCATTTCTCACCCTCGGCCTCAGTTTCCTTATATCCAAAATAGAACGTCAGCACATATCAATAGTTCTCAGCCTTGGCTGTGCACTAGAACCACCCAGGAACTTAACAAACAAATGTCCTGGTCTTACCATAGATAAACGGAGAAGCACTGACCTAGTGCAAACCAAATGTGCTATGATTTTGAAGTCTGTGAAAACTGAGCTCACCTGCCCGAAGGAGCCTTTCAGCTGAGGAGAGGGAGAGAGAAACAATGTCATTCTCCCCCATTCAACCAACCAGTAAACATACTTTTTGCAACAGAGAACTTTCTATGCCAAGTGGTTGAAATACTGAAATATGAAGGCAGGGTCAGAAAATACTAGACTATCAAATGGCAAATAAAAAGAATGCATATAAATCAATGAAATCAGCCATCCACACATATGATCACTCAAGAAATGACAAAATATTATTTCAAAGTGCTGCTGCTGAGACTCGGTAGGCAGAATGCTAAAGAGGTCCCCAAAGATTACCATCTCTGGTTATTCAACCAAACCTATCTAGGTACTGTGCTGAAGAGGCTCTGAAGATGAAACTAAGGTTACTAATCAACTGATTTTAAAGTAGGTAGATTATTCTGGATTATCTGGGCGAATCACTGCAACCACATTAACCTGTAAGAGCAGGAGAGGAAGTCAGTCAGTGAGATGTGGCAGAAGGTGAAGTCAGAGAGATTAGAAACTTGCGAGGGACTTGACCTGCTGTTGCTGGAGCGGACCACGTGGAAACATGAGATGCAATGCAGGCAGGCTCTAGGAGCAAAAAAGAGCTTCTAGCTGACAGCCAGCAAAGAAATGGGGAAGACAGGGCTACAACAGCAAGGAACTGAACTCAGCCAACAACCCAAATGAACTTGGAAGCAAATTCACCCCCAGAGCCTCCGGAAGGTAATGCAGCCCTCAGGGCAGTTTGATTTCAGCCTTGTGAACTCTAAGCAGAGAATCCAGTTGCACTACGGTGTCCAGACCGCTCACTTACAGAACCAAGGTAATAAATGGGTGTTTCTATAAGCTACTAAGTTTATGGTAATGTGTTATAGAAGCAACAGAAAACTAATAGAGCCTCTAAAAGTCTGTAATAGAGCCTGACATTGACTTTCCAAACACCAATCAGGAAGATAATTATCAGTCACCACCAAAACATGTCCACATGGAGAGGGGATTTTTAGCAGACCATAGAAATTTGGAGGTGGAAGAGACTTCAGAGGTAATCTAGTCTAATCAATTAATGATTGATGAAGAATGCTGAAAAAAATTAGATAGTAAATAATTTATGGCTTTGTCTCCTCCAACTACCTGGGACCAAGAAGAATGCCCCAATACAGAGACAGGTACAATAATCTTTCAGAATTTGGTGATGCTCTCCCCTGAAGTCACTTAGTTTTCTCTATTCCAATTCTACAATTGCCAAATGACCTTCTGATTCTTATCTTGTTTTCTGGGTTTTCTCTCTTTCTGGAAAACGAATACAATAATGGGCTGAAATGAAATTGTTTGACAGCTGAAATAGAGGATAAACAAATGTACTGGCATTCTGGTACACTGGCCCATCTCCTGCGTTTGGTAAGTATAAATCGGGCCTCTAGAGTCTGATCACCTCTGAATCAACTGATGCAATTTATTTTTGAACACGTAAATCTGGACAAGAGATGATTCCCCAGGAAAGTAAGAAACCCTATATAACTCAGTTTGCTGCCCTTGCTGCTCATCTTAACCTCAGGTTAAACCAGGAAGTTAAAAAGCAGACATGTGTCAATGGAAGGTAAATCAAAACCAAGGTCAAAATCTATGACAGACTAGGGTAGGGAGAAGATAAGGACAACGGGCATGTATTGATGGAGGAAAAGGTGGTGCAGAAGGGGGAAGCACAGGCTATCTTTGTAACATGTCCTTGTAAACCTAACATCTTGGCTCAGCAAAATTTGTTTTCAGTCTTCTTGAATTAAACGTTTGATTCTCAGGAGCTTTATGTTTACCACCCCATGGGACCATCAGAGCACAACTCAGGAAACGGTAATTCAATGACTTGGTCATGTTTCTCCTAAATCAGTAGGCTGGTGAATGAGGGTTGGAACGAGCAGGCCGAGCCGAACCCTGAACCACTATTGATTCATGGAGACTGTCCACCTCACAAGAAGTCAAAGGAACAATTAAATGCTTTTTCATTGCAATCTGATTGAGCGAAATCAGTTATTTCACATCTTGTAGAACAGTAAGAAAACATCCACCCCCCCGCCATCAAACTGAAAAATGATTCAAATGAATTTTTCACTTTCTACCACTTGTGATCGTGTTACCAGTTAAAATTTTACTTCCAAAGGAGGAAGAAAAGCTACAGGGTATCCCCAGCGTGGCAGTTTACACAGAACATCATGTAAAAATGCTAAAGAACCAGAGGGCAGGTGCCTGATATGGGGAAATAATTCACCTGCTGCCCATAAGCATCTGAAATAACTCCTGTCCAAACTGAACTCAGCCTCTCCTAGCTGCCCACTCCTACCTAATGAGCAAACAGCTCCATCTCTCATATTTTCTATCTTGCTTAATGAAATTAGGGTTCCCCAGTTACCTGAACTAGATGGCTTGGTAATGCCATTCCCTCTCATATGTAACTTGTCACCCTAAGGAGGTGATTCTACCCGAGAGTTCTCTCTGGAATGTAGATCCTCCTCCCCGAATCCTAGCCCCACTGCCTTTTCTTTTTTCTAGACTTGAAACATCCTCCTTCTCGGTCTATCTTCCTTTACCTTCAAGCCCGCTGCCAGACAAATCACAAACCTAAATACTTTTCAAAATTATGATCAAAGATGGTCGCCTCCATGAAGCCTTCTACACTCCCCTGAAACTTAACTGTTCACTCCTCCATGTCTACACACTGATTTTTTTTTTTTTTTTGAGGAAGATTAGCCCTGAGCTAACTACTGCCAATCCTCCTCTTTTTTTCTGAGGAAGACTGTCCCTGAGCTAACATCCATGCCCATCTTCCTTTACTTTATATGTGGGACGCCTACCACAGCATGGCTTTTTGCCAACTGGTGCCATGTCCGCACCCAGGATCCGAACCAGCTAACCCTGGGCCAGCGAGAAGCAGAACATGCAAACTTAACCGCCGTGCCACCAGGCCGGCCCAACACACTGATTTTTTTTTAACCTCTGCTATAAAATGCGCCACAGAATCAAAGTCACAAGATTATGAACCCCTGTCTGTGGAATAAATGAGTTCTCAGTGCCTGTGTTGCTATCTGTAAAGTTCCTCAGGGCAAGACCCAGACCCACTCCATCTATTTATCCCTCTGCCCCACCACTAAGGTGCCTTGCAGGATTTGATGAGTGAACAGATGTGTGCTCTGTGTGTGTACGTGCGTGCACGTGTGTGTGTTTGGGGGGGGGGTGTTGGTGGGTAGACGGTAAGCCAGAGGCACTAGAAGCTCTCCCCCTCCTCCCAACCCAAGAATACCCACAACACCATTTAGCTACAGTTTCTGGATCTTTAGAAGAAGTTAGTTTGGGTAAAAAAGAGCAGAGGGTACTTTGGGGGTTAGAAGATGGCCCTACGGCTGAATTTGGGGCAGCCAGGACGTTCCCTGAGGGTGCTGGCTATAGGTACCAGAGAATTTAACAAAGGCAAAGAAGGTCGCAGTTAAGTCAAAATTCTGCGTAGGACCCATCTGAATGGCTGCTTATGCCAAGTAAAGGCTGCATTGCTCCTTCGGCAGGTGGCAGAATGCAGCTTCCCACAGGTCAGCCTTCCCCATCAGTGTCTCACCCTCAGTCCCCTCAGATCCCCATTTCATCGCCTTTCTACTTTTGCAGGGCGGACAAGCAGAAAAAGTCAGCAGTAAAAGAAGGAAAAAATAAAGGAAGATGTGGGCAAGTGGCTTTCCACTTCTCTTTTATCAGTGGCATAAGACAGAACATGAATCACAATTTTTTTCCTTTGAAAATTATTTTCCATGCTCACTAGTTTTGATTCCTTAAGCTACAAATAGTTTAAAGATAAATGGCTTTACTAGTTTCTCTATTCATCCGAATGTCTAGAAGCCTGAGGTTTGTGATGATGGGGGCCAGGGAACCAGCAGGAAGTTGAATCACAATCAGAGAGCCCGGGAGCTGGATGGGGCCCTAAAGACCATGTTAGTGTAAAGGTCACATTTTATAGATGAGGTAAGCAAAACCTAGAGAGATGAATCGATGTGTATAAGACCCCTCTGCTGGTACAGCTGATCTGGAAGAAGCACCCAGCTCTTCTGTCCCTGGTGCTACGGGCTTTTTTAGTACACCATGTTGTCTTCAACTGTCGCTCTATTTTCAAGGAGCACTTCAAGGAGCAAAGAGCCACACTTACTCTCAGGCTCACACATGCCATAACACATGGTGTCATTTACCACTAGGCATTCAGTACAAATAAATCATAACAAGTGCGGGCATGAGGTGACTTGGGCTCTCTGGCTGCCCCAGCCAGCCGGCCACTTGCCCAGCCTCGATGGGGGCCAAGTTCCCCTTGCCACCTTCTTTGAAGTAGGACAAGAGCCTTGGAGTAATACAGAAAAGGAGTTTACTCACAACCAGCCTTCAAATCTGGACCAAGCAGAGCCTAAATTTCCAAAAATAATCCTGGTTAGAACCTTGCAAAAATCTATTCTCCACACTGGCACCGCAGTGATTTTCTTAAACTGCAGATCAGCTCCCTCTGTTTTGAACTCTCCAGGACAAATGACAAACTCTTAGGAAGGTACATCCAGCCCTGTGTGATCTGATCTTGTCTCTCTCTACCTTTCTCTTCTTATCTTCCAGCATTTCCCCAAACCTCCCCTTTCTTCTGCCAATAGAGAAATCTTCTCAGAAGGTTCTAGGTTTTTCACACCTCTGGCCCCTCTGCTTCCTGTCCTCTTCCCACTTCATCCATCTCTGATACTCATTCCCTCAATCCTCAGCTCAAGGTCATGTCAATTTAGACTCATTTCTAGCAACACCCCCAAATTCCTACCAGGTGAGGCTTGGTGGCCCTCCTCTCTACTTCCATAACAGCCTTGACAAACTTCTATGATAGCACTGTAAGATATCTGTGATTTTCTCATCTCTCTCCTGAAGATCATTTTTGTTTCCCCTACTACCTCGCATGGTGCCTGGCACACTCAGGTTTAAATGAATTGTTGAGAGAATGAAGAAAGACCCCAACACCATTTTAAAATGGGAGTTTTGAGGGGGTGGGAGCATGTCCTTCTGTTGAAAGTTCATCTTAATGATTTTTAGTGAGATAGGGTAAGAGGTGTTTCCCATCACATCAGGCATGATGGGACAGCTTTAATCAGGCATCAGTAAGAAACCCAAAGCATCAGAGAAAATCAGCAAAGAGGGATGGCTAGAAGCACAAAAAGACAAAATCTGATTTTACTTTTCTTCAAAGTGATGACCATCTCCAAGACTTTAGAAAACCTGGAAGAAAAGGCAAAACAAACATGCAATTGTGGTGTCACTTCTTCTTCATAATATTCTTCTAAAATATAAACTGACCATTGAAATGTAAAACACGGACCAGAATTAAAACCCTGAAGTGTTTCCTGAGAGCAAATTATAATCTCTGTTGACTTTCTCAAAATGTACCAGATGCTTAAATACTCAGAAAACCAGCCCTTCATTCAGAGAACAAACTTTGGAAACCCAAATTATATCTTAATGGTGATTAGACAAGAAGGAAGGCAGTCTGAGGCTTTGCCTAATATTTTATAAACTCCAGGACACAAAAACGAAGTTTTTCTTACAGTAGAAAGGAGAGGGGGAGAAAAGAGAAATTAAGCCAGTAGAGGGAAGAATAAGGTGGGAGGAGAAAGAAAGCAATTGTCTCAGCCATCTTGGAGAGTTACATCCAAAAATGCAAAAGCAAGTTAAAAAAAAAAAAGCAACTTGACTATCAGCCTTTTAATCAAAGTTAACAAAAAGGGAATACTAACCAATATTCCGGCAAATATTCCTGAAATAGAGGCTGGATTCTTGTATGGCTTCCTCCGGGCTTTATGGCAAGAAGTTTTTAAATTTTCTTTTTCATTCAGTCATGTATGCAAGTGGACCACATTACAGTAATTTGGTTAACATCTGGCAGAGAGAGTGCAGATGAAGGTGGAATATGGTGAAAGTTTCTTGGTCACAGCTTAGCATGTCTTAATCTCTAGCTTCGTGGTCTTGCTGCTTTTATATACAAACCTTTGCAAAATCCTGCCCAAACCAATTATCTTCTCTTTCTCCCCTCCCTCCCTCTATCACACACACACACCTGGTACCAGAAGGGTAGATAAAGGCACACAGCCCATTGCCTTACATAATGAACCCCTCAACCTTTGCCCAGTCCTCCTTTGGGTTCTGCCAACTGAAGTGAAGGCCAGGCCTGGGCTAGAGTCTCATGAGATGCATCACCAGAGAGCCAGCCAGATCAGCTGAGAAGGCCAAGTGTGAGAATCTGACAAAGGCTACAAATGGGATGGGTTGAAGAGAGTAGTAAACTGATCTGAATCTAATCTCATGCCTTCTCTAAGGAGTGCAAGAGGAAAGCTCCTGAGAGCCGAAGCATCTATTCCTTGTGTTCACTGGCCTTTCACTGAAGTAGCCCAAGTGTCCAGAGTGTAGCACACTGGATATTTGTTAAATGAAGGATAAATGAATGAACTTCAAAACATTAGTGCCCAGTGGAAATCCTAACATAGTTAACTTAACTGTAAATGTTTAACCATAGTCCTAGTGGCACAAAGTAGTTGACTAGAAAATCATTTGTACCTCCTATATATTGTTTAGTCTCCTACTCCCAACCCACTAAAGTCCTAATCAACTAAGGATGTTTTGGTTGATTGGGCAGGAGGACACAACATTTATATAGTGTGGTTTCTGTTTCTTTTTAATTACTTTGTAATAAAGGGAAGTAGGTCTAAGAAAAAATATCACAAATCAACTAAAAGGTGCAAAACACTGAACATTTAGTGAACTACATACATAAGCAACACAAGAAACAAAAAGACTGCTTTCTAGCTCTGGAACTTCCCATGTTTCCTGCAGCTCCTCACATGGTTAGAATAATCATGATGATTCCCATCACTGAGTGTGGGCTGAGCGGCTGTACGTGCAAGGCTACGTGACTAATATTCCTGTGTGTCACCAACAGTCCTGTCCACACTATCAACACAAGAAGAATGTACACGATTTATGACCACAGTGAGAATTAGCAAGGCCTTTTGCTGGTTAGAAGACGCCCTCCGCCTGTTTGACTTTCCTTTGTTTGTAATAAACCATTCTGTGACATGCCATATGTACAAAGCTTTTTAATATAAGGAACCCCTAGAGGGGAACATTCATTTGAATAAATTAGTTAACAATGACTAGATCTGAGACTTTCTCTGACTGTGAATTGGTGTTTAGTTTATTTTGAAATCATATTTTCAATGTGTAGAAACAGCCTGTCTGACAGATGCCTCTAAAGCTCATTTCCAAAGCTAAACTCAGGGGTCCATAGACACCTCATCCCCAAACCTGGGCTTTCTCTAGCATTTGCAACACAAGCCAGAAACGTAGGAGTTATCTGGATGTCTCTTCTACCTGCTATGCCCCCGTGTCATCTGTCAACATTACCTCTTCAGGATCTCCTGAATTCATTCCATTCCCTTTATCCTCTCCACTGTTGCCCAAGTCCCAGCCACCGTCTCTCACTTGGACTTCAGGAACAGCCTCCTAACACCCACTCAGGCTCTCTCAAATCCATTTTTCACATAAAAATTATGCTTTAAAACACATTTATGATCATAACGCCCCTCTGAATAAAACATTCAAATGACTTTCCTTGTCCATAGGATTATTACTACAATTGTATAATGTGATAATATGATAATTTACTAATTGTTCCCTAACATTCATTCTCCCTGCTTTCAATTTGTAATAGAATCCATTGAGAGATGACATTTCAGAGACAACCTTGCAGCCAACTGTGGTCAGATGACTCAGTTCCGGCTAGCAAGACGTGAGCAGAAGTGGCACACACATCTCTCAGGGAAAAGCACATCTCCTCCCCTTCCCCTTCTCCACTCCCACTGGTGTGGATGTTGATGGGTCGGATCACTAAACACATGGATGAGGGCTACGTAGATCTGTGGACCACTTCTGGAACTCACTATGAAGTTAGATCCCAGATAACGAGGGTTTCAACATTGGCAAAAGACCAACTAGCCAGTGTTTTAGTAACCAGTCAGCTCATATCTTTCTAGTTTATCCTTGAAATATGTTTTTCGTCTAAGTTTTCAGGTTCCACTGAAACAGTAGTGGGAAAGTGTAATCACACAATACTTGTGTAAAAATATAAGCTGACATTTTCTCCTTGATACCTAGAAAGAAAGAAAGTTTACCTGAACACATGACATTCTGACATGACTTTTTTATGAGCCGTAAGAGATATTCCTTCCTTTTCTAAGACACTTATGAATCCTAGCAGTGTGTGAGAACCAGAAATATTTGACACTTTACAACTTGTGAGCAGTTGTATTTGGGGAATTATTAAGGCCCACAGAAATGACCATCCTAGTTAGAAACATTATTTTTGTCTAATAAGAAAGCAAGTGACATTGCCCCCACCCTATCCCAAACCAAATTGCAAAACCTCAAGTTTTGGGGGGATTTATCAAATAAATAAAAATAGGTAATAAACAATGATTATACAAAGACAGTAGGGAAGTGCAAAACATTAGAAAAGGAGCCTGGCCTACTGGTGGGTTATATCTGCCCAGGTTTTTGTACCCAGCCCCAAAACCAAATTGTATGTTGCACATGTATTCTGATATAGTGTTAGTGGGACAAACATGAAGCTTTCTGCTTCAAACAGAATTTTATTCACAGAAACTTCACATTTATACCACAAAGATGAGCTAAATCAAGAGTAGGAGTACAAGATACTGGTTTGTAAAATGATCGTTTTCCCCAGAGCCAATTCTGATTTTTTTTTTTTCTGATTATACATGCACAAGACTTGCTGTGTAGAAATTTGGTAAGTATTAATATAATGTAAAACAAATTCTGGATTCTTTTTCTGTCACTCTCTTGCTAACAACATATCTAGAGAAAATTGACAACAGACCCCATACAAAAAGCTGTCTCTTTTTTTGTTTATTTTTGATTTTTCTTTTTCCATTTAACATTAGCGTCTCTTAAGCACCTGCCAATTAGATTGCCACTTTTTCTAGGAAATGCAGCTTTTAGCAATTCTTTGTTGATTCAAATGAAATCAACCTGGTCAGCAGATATTAACTGATTAGATTGAGAATGAAGTCCTAATACCAACAGGAAAGGTTTGAAATTAAATGTTGAGTGACCCAAGCAGATTCTATCAGCTTGGAGAAGTTGCGGGTAAGAGGAGAAGGAGCTTGAAGACATCGTAAAAGAATCCGTGAAGGACCCATGATGTCTTGACAGACAGCTACATGAGAATGGCTAGGCACAGCAACAAAGACCTGGCGTCATTATGTACATCCCCATTACACGGGGTTATACAGAAACATCCTCTTCCTTGCTGGCTGAAGGAGCACAGTACTACCCGCCACCAACTACCCCAAAACAAAAATAAACAGGGGACCGGCCTGGCTGCACAGTGGTTAAGCTCGCACGTTCCACTTCTCCGTAGCCCAGGGTTTGCCGGTTCGGATCCCGGGTGCAGACATAGCACCGCTTGGCAAAAGCCATGCTGTGGTAGGCGTCCCACGTATAAAGTAGAGGAAGATGGGCACGGATGTTAGCTCAGGGCCAGTCTTCCTCAGCAAAAAGCGGAGGATTGGCAGTAGTTAGATCAGGGCTAATCTTCCTCAAAATAAATAAACAAATAAATAAAAAACTCAACATAAAATTTAATGGCTGCATTAATTAATATTCCATCATATTCCTATTACTGGCGATTCAGGTCAGTGGTTTTCAAACTGTGAGTCACATCTATTATTAGGCCGTGAGATCAATTTAGCGGGTCAAACCCAGCTTTGTTGGTTGGCTTGCTTAAACGAGTGAAATGGTGCTCTGAATGTTTGCCTCCCACCTCCTATCCCAAATTCATGTTGAAACCTAATCCCCAACGTGATGGTATTTGGAGGTGGGGCCTTTCAGGTGATTAGATCATGAGGGTGGAGCCTTCATGAGTGGGATTAGTGACCTTATAAAAGTGGTCCCAGACGGCTCCTCCACCCTTCTGCCATGTGAGGACACAGCAAAAAAGACAAAAAGCAAAAAAGAGAAAGCCATCTATGAATCAAGAAATGGGCACTCAGCAGACATTGAATTTGCCAGCACCTTGATCTTGAACTTCTCAGCCTCCAGAATTATGAGAAATAAATTTCCATTGCTTATAAGCCACTCAGTCTGTGGTATTTCTGTTATAGCAGCCAGAACAGACTAAGAAGAATGGAATGGAAATGAACAGACAGCTTCTTTACATGAATCATTTCAATGCATATATAGGTCTACTGACTCTGCAGACCCAATATTTTCTTACTGTGGTAGCAGTCAAAAATGTTTGTAGTCCATTGATACAGACTGCTTCTAGTTTTTCAATATCCTAAGTAATGCTACAATAAGCATCTCTTGAAGGGGAGGGGATTGGCCTGTGTTTCCATTTATTGCCTAATGGTTGATTCCCAGAAGCAATGTTGCTGCATGAAGGGGTAGAACATTTATGAAAGTTTTTATAAACATCACTCAATTGCTTTCAAACTGTCCTAATTTAGACTCAGACCACACCAGCAGAGAACTTCAAGTTCACTAAGTAATTGTCAGCAAAATTTTCTTTTCCTTGCATCACTGCTAATTCGATGGATAAAAATATCTTCTATTGTTTTCATTTATATTTATTTGAGAATTAGTGGGGGTACTTCTTTGAAACATTTAATGTGATTTACCTATGTATGTCCTCTCACTTTTTGTTGGGTTCCTTTCTTTGTTGGAGCTCCTATCTTTTTTCTTTCTGCTTTTACACGCATATCTTTTTAAGGAAAGCTTCCTCATTATTCTCTAGAGATGACAGTACAGCAGGAAGAGAAAATGGGAGAGAGCATTTTAATCAGTTTGATTTTGCCAGGCTGATATCAGACCACCCTTAGGCTTTTATCCTTCACTTGATTTTGAGACCAGCTACCTGATATTGCGTTATTAGCCTTAAAGATAACCTTAAAAAATAACGAATGCCAGAAATGCTGGTCAATGTGGCACTGCAAATTTATACTTTGAACTTGCTCCTCTGTGCCAAATACTGCAATGGTAGGTTTATTATTTTTTTACTTAAGATGGTAGAACTTGAAAATGTGAAAGAGCAATTACCTGCCAAAGAGGGCAGACTCAGAATCTCTAACACACATATGACGGAATTCCAGAAGGAGAGAATTTAATTTAATTGCAGAGAATCAGTTTTGGAAAAGGTTATTACTAATAATTTTACAAAATTAAAGAATGGAATGAGTTTTCAGATTAAAAGCCCACAGTAATCACTGAGTAGTATAAATAAAAAGTAAATCCACAATAGGGTATCAGGATAAAGAAAAAAATGTTTAAAGCTACTTTAAATAAGAGGCAGATTACCCACTAAAGAACTCAAATGGACCAGTAGAAGAATTTTTCCTCAGCAACAACAGGTGCCAGGACACAAATGAAAACCTTTAAAGTCTTAGAGAAATAACTATCCTTTTAGAATTTGATACCCAGCTAAACTACCACTAAAGTCTCTGTGTGTGTGTGTGTGTGTGTGTGTGTGTATGAGGGCCATATAAAAACAGAGTTTACTGCCTAAAAGTTCTAATTTAAATAATTACTAAAGCCGCTATTTTTGCCAGAAGACAAGAATCATGTTAAATACATGCTGAAATTCTCACCTCTTAAAAAAATACTCTCTTCTGACTAATCCACTTATTATCTCTGTAATTATTAACCCATTTCTCTGCTCCCCTTTAAAGCAAAACTTCTTGAAGGGATTGCATTATACTCTTATCTCTGATTCCTCTTTGTCCATTTTGTTAAACCCATTCAAATCAGGCTTTAACCGCAACTACTCCAGTGAAATAATTTTTGTCCTGGTTACTAATGACTTCCACACGCTAAATCTGGTGGTTACTTTTTTTTAAAGATTGGCCTTGAGCTAACATCTGTTGCCAATCTTCCTTTTTTTTCTTCTTCTTCTCCCCAAAGCCCCCCAGTGCATAGTTGTATATTCTAGCTGTAAGTCCTTCTAGTCCTGCTATGTGGGACACCACCTCAGCCTGGCTTGATGAGTGGTACTAGGTCTGTGCCCAGGATCCAAACTGGCAAAACCCTGGGCCACCAAAGCAGAGCATGTGAACTTAACCACTGGGGTATAGGGCTGGCCCCTGGAAGTTACTTCTTAATCATCTCATTTGACCTATAAACAACATATGACACAATGGATCATTCTTTGAAACATTAAATGTTCCAAATTTTCAATTGAAATTTAAATATCTTAATTTTGTATTTGGACACCATTGTCTATTGATTCCCACCCACGGGGCACTTCATTTTAATCTATTTTGCTGTACTCTCTTCATTTTTCCAACCCTGTAACATTGCAATATCTCTAGGACTTATCCTCCTCCTTTCTCTATCTGTGCTGATTCCCTAGGTGATCTTATTCAGTACTGTGACATTAATATCTAGATGATTATGTTCCCAAAATATATAACTTTAAGTCAGGCCACTTCCTTGAACTAGAGGCTCATATCCAATTAACCAAATTGACTAATAATTCCCTTGGATGTTTTATAGGACTGTCAAACTTATAAATCTACAATTAAACTTTTGATTTTATCCTCCTAACCTGCTCATTCCACAGTCTTGGTTATTTCAGTCAATATCACCTTCATTCTTCCATATTTCCAGGCCTTTCATTCACACCCTAACCAATCCATCAACCAATCCTCTCAGACATACCTTTAAATTATATCCAGAAGGTGATCACTTCTTACCATCTCCATCTTTATCTCCCTCATCCAAGCCACCAACATTTCTTATCTAGGCTATTATAATAGTTTCTTAATTTATCTACATGCTTCTGTTCTTGAATCCCCTTATCTCTAAAAATATAAGCCGACCATCAGGATCTTGGTCTTGCTAAACAAGAACATGACAATTCTCTGTTGAAGCCCCTCTGATGGCATCCCATCTCACTTAGAGTAAATGCCAAAGTGCTTACAGTAGTCTGAAAGTCTTACATGATTTCCCCCCACTCCCACTCACCATCTCTGCCTCCATCTACCACCATACTTTTCTTGCTCATTCTGCTCCAACAACTCACGACTGTTTGATGTTTCTTGAACCTCATGTGGTATATACTGTTCCCTCTGCCTGGGATTCTTTTCTCCCCGACTTCCTTCAAGTACCCATTCAAATATCACTTCATCTGTGATCTCTTATCTGACGACCTAGATCAATAATAACCCTTACACTCGTATTTTTCTCCATAGCAGTTATCTTTATTTGATATATTATATATTTACTAGTTTACTGGTTTTTCTTTCTCTCCTCTTACTAGAATGTCAATTATATGAGTTCAGGGACTTGTCTGTTCTGTTCAGTGCTGCATTTCCAAGTACCTATAACATGGCAGGCCAATAGAAGTCATGCATAAGGATTTATTACACGAATAAATAAATGGTGGAAGAAAAGGGAAAATGATAGCTAATTCAACTAAATATTGCTTGTAAAAACAATATGGACCACATTTTCTATTGATCAAAAAAGGTGAAAGTAAATTTTATACAATAAAAACAAGGAAAACAGGTGAGATTATCTCAAAGGACAATGAAAATGTGCTAGATTTTCTGCTTTGCTTGGGAGAAGGATAGGTAATGTGGGTGAAATGGGAACACTATTGTTGCTTAATGTGGGAGTGAGCAGCCCGACTGAGGGGTGCCTGAATAATGGGCATGAGGTGAGCACTGACAATGTGGTTGTTGCCAACTTCTGCTGCCTGAAAAATCAACAAAGTGGGGGTGGGAGACCCATACCAAGGAGGACTGAGGTCATACCACACCATGGAGCCTAGGAAGGGAGAGAAGCTCAGCCTGATCATAACTCATGGGAAAGTGATAGGCCTCACAGAGTTTAGAAACAGGAAAATGAGATGTTTTAGGTTTATGTTCTGTGGATATTTTCATTCTCAATAGACAGAAAACGGAGAATGCTTATTCCTAGGTAATTACTATATTTGAAATAAAATGAAAGGAAAACCTTTGCATTTTTAGCTTTTCAAAGAAACATTTCTGAAAGTAATTATTTAAATCAATACCTATAAAAAGGAAGTCTACCAAAATACACTTTAAGGCAACCTTAAAAAAATAAAAAAAACAAAAGATAATACAATAAAACATCCTGTTCAAGTAAGATTTAGGCCAGGATGATTCATTATCAGAAAGATTTATCAATATAATCTACTGCATTAATTATTTTAAAGAGGCAACCACATGGTTATTCTAACATGCAGAAGACCACTGTTTATAATTTAACAGTTATGACAAACTCTTAATAAACTAGAAATAGAGATCAGTTTTCTTACTCTGACAAAAATGTCACCCAAAAACCTACACCTAACGGCATACTTAATGTGAAACTTTTGAAGAATTCTCACCATTACACAGCACAAGATAAAAATTTGTTTCAATTGCATGTTAAGATTTGCCACTAGTAGAATTTCTATACCCCCAACTGAGTTCCATCAGTATCTAGAAAATTTTAAAGTTCTGTGAATTTACTTCCAATTACTTTTTTCCCCTTGAAAATGTAAATGCTTTTCATTCTTGAGTTCTAATGTGACCCCTTTAGGGCAAAAAGGCAAAGCGGGCTTTTCAGCCCTACCTTCTCATTCCCTAGTGCCCAAAGGGAAACAGATCTAAAACTTCAGAAGCAGGACCTCATCTTTTTCTCCTTTATTATCTTGCATAATGCCTGGAAAACTACAGGACCTAATAAAATGTCCTTTTCCTTCTCTAGTAAATGAGCCTTGGTTGAACAGAAGCATAGCCAACACCTCACCACAAGGTGCACAATCTTTGGATCTTGATCCTCTTTCTTATGAAGGGAGAAATAATTTGGAGAGTGAGAAAAGTTGCCCAACCAGCAACCACAATGGCAACCCACCTCGGCAGCAGAGAACGGCAATGATTAGACATTAATCTCTTTCTCAGGATGAGCTGGGAGTAGTCGTGGGGGCTTTTTGACCTGTCATTTCAAGATCAGAGAAAAATGTTCTTATATTTAGCACTTTTAGGTTGATTACCATAACTAATATTATTGCCAGAGTGAAAAACGTGATAAAACGATGAGATGACCAATTTATTAAAACTGAATTTATCTGTATTTACATAGTCACTTTTAAACTTCAAATAGAAAATGTCTTTGATCAAGATATTTCAACAGACTGCTGAAAACAGAAAGTATCTGTGCCATTTCTTTCGGTAAGTACTAACACGCATAAATTTCTTACATAATGGGTGAAGAAGAAAAGTGTTTTTTTGATATATGAATGTTTTTTTCTTGTGTTGACAGAAATTTGGCAGTCAACGTTCACCACCCTTTACACACAAAGTGGCTCAATCAACCACTGGCTTTTTCTTAGAGATCTGGTAATCTGTGTCTCCTTAATAGAATAATGATAGGGATGTTTTCCTATGTGCGATACAAAACTAGGCAACAATGGAGTGTTTATTTTGGCCCATCTTTGTACAAAGGTCCTATCTATGTTCCCACTTCAAAAACTCTCGCTTATAAATTCCTAACACCCAAGAAAGAAGTCAAGCTGAGAAAAACCATGACTTTAGTCTTTCCTTTTGGCCAAAATCGTTAATTTGGAGAATGCAAATAAGTCTTTCAAAATTATTTTTAAACAGCTGAGAGAACTCAGGAATATGCCAAAGCTTTTCACCTCAAACTATCTCCAAAACTTGTCTGTTTGATCCTTTCTGATTCGGTTAAGGACTAGAGAAATACATTTTATATAACCAGAACTCTCGACCCAGTTAACATCTTCTCTTCTGAAAAGGGAAGTCAATTTTTTCTCTTCCTTTATTAACAGGTTTTCCCAGAGAAGCAAAAATATTAAAACAAAATCAGCCTAAGTAATAAGAAAAATATGTGCCAAAAGTGTTTTCGGCGATCTGCTTTTTAACTAGACAAGCTCTTTGCCAGATGAAAATCATTAGCAAGAGGAACTGTAAAGCTTTTAAAATGTGTTGGAAAACATTCAGAGAAGATACACAGCATGAAGAGCTTTACAAACCTGAAGCCACCTTCTAACTTACACCTGGAAGCCAGTGTATCCGATGCCTGAAAGGCCTAGAGTAGGAAATATGGATTGAATCTTGAATAAGATACCAGCCTCAGCAACTGCAGCTCCATAGTATAGACCAAAGGGAGCCTATTTCAGAGACGCCATCTATTAATCTGAAAAGCATGGATATGTACGTTCCTAGCACCCGTTGCTGCACAAGTAGAGAGAAGGTTTGGGCAGGTGCCAAGGCAAAGGCACCTCAAGAACAGCTGATGTTCTTGCAAGAGGTTTTCTTCAGGCAAAGAGCAGAAGAGGACTCTTGATCATTTCCCTCTGCCTCTCACCATTCATGCATGCAGTGAGTCACTCAATAAGTATGTCTGAGCACCTATCATATGCTATGCACTTTCCAGAGCTCTCAAAATCAGCGGTAAAGGCCTCTTGTTTCATAGAACTGACATTCTAGTGGGAGAAAATTGATAATAAAAAGCAAACAAATGAAAAAGAAAGTATCTGATGGTATCAATGCTATCAAGAAAGCATAAGAGGGCGATGTGATTGAGAGCGATGGAAACAGGGGGTGGAGGGTTACTCGTGTAACTGGGGTCATAGAAGATGTTTCAGTGGAGCCGAGAGTAGAACAAGAGAAGACAGCTATGCCAAAATCTGAGGGCGAAGCATTCCAGACAAGGGATAGTTAACTTGATGAGTTAGGGAACAGAAGGGAAGTCAGTGTGGCTGCACCTTAGTGAGCTGTTCGTCCTCAATTCAATTACCTAAAATCACTGTAACATGTTCCTCAAACTTGGTGCAAAACAAGGAAATCTAGAGACAAACACACCCATGCTTGTAAAAGCATAAAGAGGTCTTGGGGGTCTTATACACACAATAATGACCTAATGACATTGATGTCAAGAGCCTGAGCTTCATTCAGTTTATTTTCTAGTACTGCTAGATTTGATCAGTTTCTCACGGTTAAAGGCACAGAGAGGGAGTCCAAGGCTAGTAGGGTAGAGGAGTGCAGGATGTGGCTATGGGAGGAACTGTAACTAGCTGCCTATCCTCATGAGACCTCTGACCATAAAGCTTTTCCTGATTCTTCAGATTTGCATAAGATCACAAGGTATCTTGTGGTACAGTGATCTCTGTCTAGCTTTTAACTCCCACCTGATGCTATTATATTCCACTTCGTATAATAGTTATTTCAAGATTTGTCTTCTTGCCGCTGTTAACCTATAAGCGACTTCCTGGCACAGACTGTATCTTACTAATTGTTCTTTTTGGTACCCAACCCAGGGCCAGGCACATAATAGATGCTCAGTGCATGATAAATTCCCCAGGATTTGCTTTGGCTTTATTAGCCCAATGTTCTGATTACAGGTATTGTAATGGTAGCCAAATAATATAATTGTTTTGTTTTGATGTGTAAGTAATAAATCCTTAAGAACTTCTGTGCTACCCACCAAAGGGCAAAGAGATTCCCAGCAAGTCTTGGCATAAAGTAGATACTCTGTGATGCTTGTTGAATGCATGCATGCATGTCTCAGTGGAAAAATCTATGAACAAATTCCAGTAAGGACAATTGTACCCAGGGTCATTTAATTCATTCAGCAATGAATTTCTACTATATGCTCGGCTCTAAGATAGTGCCGCAGAGACAACTGTGGGGAAAACAGATGTAGGCCCTGCTGTAATGGAACTACTGTCTAGTGGGGAAGCCGAGTGAAGTCATCCCACTGTATGTAATTATAAGTGCTATGAAAGGAGGCATGATCTAGTTTGATGATCAGAGAAGCCTTCTTTGAAGGCTACCTAAAGACATTGTCGACTTTATTCAAAATGTAGACAAGAGGTCAATGCCAGCACATAATTGTCAAGTCTTTTTAGGAACCGGGCCTATAGACACAGAGCAAGTGGTCAGGAAAGATGACAACTGATGGTAGCTGAAGTTTCCTCTCGGTAACTAGGGATTGGCACTGAGAAAATATGTGGAATCTTCCTCTTTGGTCATCTTTGAAACTAGACGAGAGCTTTTTATATGTGTCCTGATTGTGTGTGGTCTTGTTTAAAGAAAGAACACACTCAGCAACCTAAAATTGTCTTCTGCAGGCATTCTTTACTATACCATGATTCTTTCACTGAACACTTTAAA
Organism: Equus przewalskii; assembly: GCF_037783145.1. Lineage (NCBI taxonomy): Eukaryota > Metazoa > Chordata > Mammalia > Perissodactyla > Equidae > Equus > Equus przewalskii. Next base: position 23,844,988 of record NC_091850.1, read on the forward strand.
TGTAGCAGCTCAGCTATTTTTCTGAAGTATACCAGGAAAAATTGAGATTTATTTTATGAGCTGAAAAACAATGCATTGCCCTTATTCTCCCATCATTCAGGAAAAACAGCTAAGTGAAGTTTTGGTCAAACTTTCCAAAAAGCTTCGGGCTGAGGACAAGCATGGAAAAATTCAAGCTCAAAGGAGAAATTTCCAGAAATTTAGAAGCAAGTGAAAACAGGGGGTTATAACAGTTCAGTACTTGCTGCCAGGAACAAAGTATATACGATATTATTTATTGCTGAAAGCTTCTCAGAGAGGCAGCATCTGGTTTCAGTGAGGTCTTGCTTTCATCCCATCTAGCAGCTGGACCGAGCATTACAGCACAAGGAGATCAACCAATTTGCCAAGGTGACACAGAGAGTTAGTGACTCTTTCCAGATTAGACCACAAGAGCCTCTGGCTCCTTGAATGCCAAGAATAAGTCACATGACCAATGGAGAGTTTAACACTTTTTATTGACTCCAAGTGGATTCTTTAGTTTTAATTTTCTATTTGTGTTTATATTTTCAGAGTCCCAAAGAATTGTTCTTTCTCCCTTTTCTCCAGTGGGCAGATCAGATATCAACTTGGTTCCCTGTGAGTGCCAAAATTCCCTGCCCTCCTCGACTGGGATCTACTCATCTAGGCTGAGTGTCTAATGGCAGGAAAAGTCAGAAACGGTCACGCAATGTTCCACTCACATCGGGAAGAGGAAAATGGAGATCCAAAGGCTAGCTAAGTTGAGCAGAAAAGCTGGGCACTCTGCTTTGGTCATTCCAGTGTGCCTCTCTGAGGCAGGGGAAAAGCTGAGGAAGACAAGGTTAATCTGCCAGGAGAAAGTGCCATAAGCTTTTACTTCTCTTTGAGCCTTTTTCTTTACCAGTGTTATTTCTCACAGAGCCCTGGCTACAGAAAACAGGTCCCTTCATTCCTTTTGCATACGTCTTCCATACCGACAGAGGAAAAGGAGGCTGTGGTTTTCAAGCACATGTTTTCCCCACATCCCAAGCTGGCTCTGTTATTTGAGTTGCAAAGGGAACAAACAAGCAATGACAACACACACACAAAACTTCTTTAATAAGAAGTTTCAGTATTAATATAATAGCCAAATTATCCACAAAAATCTCTGTCTCTCTCCCTCTGCACATGTGTGTGTGCACAATACACTATTAATTCTTAATGCTATTGTGCTATTAATAAATAATTATGAATATGTTAATATATAAATATTATTAGTAGTATCATGAAATCAAGAGACCAATTTTAGGGAAAGCAAGGGAAGGAAGTAAAAGGACAGGATTATAACCATTCTTTTTAATGTCTAAATTTCTAGCTGGTGGGTAATCTAATATGATCAGACCAGAGAACTGAGAGAACTGAGCCAGCTCATTGTGTGAATGTCTCTGGCATATTCTAAAATGGCCAAAGGAATAAAGACGGGAACAAGACCTCATTTGGTCCTTAGAGTCTGCAACGGCAATAGGGCACAGCATCAAAAGAAAACATGCAAGCTTTTGGAGTACATGACAACGCCCAGAAGACATGCCATTTTAATAACATAAAACATATGTCTGCTATGAGTGGCAGCCACCTAACTTTAATTCTGAATGAATAATACCACTAAGAAACACATGACAACTTCAATATAATAGGATTTGGGAAATTTTTACTTAAAACTTATTGCAGATGTCAAAACACAATATGATGCAGAACATTTCACTTTGTTTCCTTTATATCATGATTTTCTTTGTTAATTGGAACAGACAAAATTGGTCCTGACTATAAAGAAGTGATGACATTTCAAGCAAAAGGACTTATGTTTTGATTTATAAATGCATTCTATTCCCCTCTGACTTATGATTATTCCAGGGGACAGCCATGGTAATTTAAATATTGTACTCATTCATTCAGCATTTATTGAGTGCCTACTATGAGCAGGGTACTGATTTAGGCCCAAAGATTATAAACAACACAGACACATCGCCACCCTCCTGGAGCTTCTAACCCAGTAGTTCAGTCTTATTTCAAAGTTCAGTTTTGTTTTAATAAAGCTCAGTTCAGGTTTTAAAAAGGAAACCTCCAAAGGAAAATTCTTAAGTTATTACTGTCTTTCCAAAACTTATTTCTCAACCCTCTAATTAGTCCATCGACATCAAACTAACAATTATTGTCATTCTTAAAGGAAAGAGCTATGCGTTGATAAAGAGTTCTTTTTCGCTTTGAGAAGATGAGTTTCTAAATAATAAATGTCTAATGAGTTAACCAGTAGGTTTGGTTGCTACTTGCCAAACTGAGTGCTGTAACAAAAGCCAGCACAGGCCAAGTGGAAAAGAAGCCTCCAAATATTAAACTCAATTCCTTCTCTGCCAAAAAAGCTAAACTGCCATCCTTAGCAAGCACCGGTAAATAATTACACATCCTGGCAATCAAATGCAAACAATCAGGTTTCAAAGTTTGCCCCAAACACTCGTCCATAAATCCTTTGTGCCAGTAGGGATCAATCTGACCACAGGGCCACCAGGCAATTGGCCAGGACATAAGTCACACAGGTCTACACCTCCACTTCAATATAAGCTCCAGTCCTTCACTGATGAGCACCAAGGGTTTTCAAAGCCAAAGGAGCATGCCCAAATATCTCTTCTTGGGAAAAACTCAGAAATGGCCATTTTACATTTGAGATTCTTCTACTTTCTGTCTTTAACTTTCTGTCACTTCCCCTCCCACCCCCAGCTGCCTGTCTCCTTTCCTCTCACTGTTTCTCCTCTACCTTCCCTACAGCACCAAACACTGTTCTAAGTTCCTTCTCTGTATCACCTCATTTCACAACCCTAGGAAGAAGCTCTGCAATCATCTTATGCAGCAGAAGGGGACCCTGAAGCTCAAGGTCTCACAGCTGGCAAGGAACTGAACCAATTAGCCCATCTGACTCCAGAGTCCTCAACCACTGTGGTATACTGCCTTTTAAGTGGTTTTTGGCTTAAGTGTTTATGATAAAGTTGAACTGTTTTTACACACTAAGTAGAAGAGTAGCAGAAATACATAAGAAATTAATCTTAGTCTCTGCCCTGCTTGAGAAAAATCTAAGAATCTCTCACTTTACTAAAATGCTTTAAAGGTGATAATTAAGATGGTAATTAATGGGGCAATTTATTAAGGTTTTAAGTGTCAACTGCACCAGCTTCAGACCTTTTGCTACATGGAAGCACATTAACAAAAGTTAGGAACAAATACCAGTTAGATGTTATAATGACCCAAACGAATAAACAAAATGGAAACACCAAAAATCTACCCTATAATGTAACAGTTATACTCTGTACCCACTCCAAAATTCAGCTAAATAAAGTCTTTGTTTTTACTGACATTTATTATTATTATTCATTTCATGGGTCAGGAAGAGCTTTCAGTGGGCATACTTCTTAGGTTTAAACTAAACAATTTGATGGGGAGAAAGCTAAAATATTAGCCCCTGGAAGATCAACATACCTCATGAACTAATTTATAGGCTGTGATAAAACTGAAGAAATTGCAGGATTGCTACTGCCCTCCTTTACCAAGGCTTTTACAACTCAACTCTGTTCTTACTGGTTGTGAAGGCTGGACCACCCACTAAATTTTCTCCAGCTAAATAAACAGCTACAGTTGAGAGACGTGCAAACTTCTTGGCTTACTGTTTTATATCCACCCAGTGTTAATTCAAGACTGAGTTCCAGCAGGTTACAGACTAAATCCAACAGAAGGAAACTGGGATCTTAATTAAGCCTTACCGCCAAATGCATGAAATCATTAGTCCTCAACCTGTGTCCACCATCACTCTTCTTTCCTCTGAACAACTCCCTGGTACACAGAAGCGAACATTGTTTAGAGGACACAGAGAATGACATTGATCCCACGGAAAAAGAAAAATGCAGCAGCTTTTAAAGCGGGTTCCATTAGTAAACTGACAGTATTTAACAACAGGAAGAGAGTACACCGGAAGATGAAGAAGGAAAAACATGATAACAGCAGTTGTAAACAGTAGCCGTCTGCATGAAGTAGACGCTAGCCTATGCCAAAACAAACTACAAGGAAAAGAAAACTTTGTTTTTACCAGTAAGGCAAAACAGCTTTCTGGATTTGCAATCATTTTCCTTTAGAGTCCTTTTTTGGTTTTCTGGAATGGACCAGGTTCAAGGTCTCTATTTGGAACTCTGATAGGATGTAGGGGAAAAGCAGCTGCTAAGGTTTATTCAGCAAACACGTATTGTACCTAATCTGTGTAAGACAGTGCATTTTGGTTGAGCCTGTGTGATGCTTTATGACCTTGTGGCCTAAGTACTCTTTGCAAGTTTAGTCTGTGCTCTTGATAAAAGGTGACTGCCCTCTCCTGGCTGCCTTTTATGAGACTGTTTGCTTTAAGACTTAGCTGGCCCCATCACTCTTCCTCCTCTGAGATGTCACAAACTCCCAGTGAAATGGAGTGTCTCATTGGTCCTAAAAGGTCCAATCATCTTTCAGATGTTGGAGACTTAACTTAGGAACCTTACATAGCTCCTTTATCAAATGGAACTGGGATCATAATATTATGGGGACCCTCCCACAATCTTTTCTTTCCATCCTTTCCTCTCATTCTATAGTGACCACAGACCTTTACAAATGTCTCCACCATGGTAGAGTTCCAGGGACAGACCTACGTATCACCTCAGCAAAGATCCCAGCCTGGTCACTGCCCTAGCATCCTCTCTTATTCAGGCCATGCCCCAATCTTCTATTTCTACTTCTCAAACCCAGCACCTGGTTCTGCTGGCTTCTCCACTTACGCTGGTCTCAGAGTGTCCCTATATCCCTGAATAGTTTCTTTCTTCTTGCATCTAGAAGCATTTATGTCTGTGAACATAGATAGCTAAGAGTTTGCAAAAACCCAGATCAAACTTGCTTTTTGAGGATCACAAACTCTAACAGGAGGAAAGAGAGGCCTGGTTATCAGAAAAGCAAGCCTAGAGATCTCACCAAGAAGTACAGTGTGAATTTATCTTCCCAGAGAGGAATCTCTGGGTCTCTGGGTCTGTGTACCCAAGGAGGTGATCTTACACGTGGGAGATTTGTGGAGCAAATCTGGTCTAGGGACCTATACCCAAAAGTCACTTGTAAGCAGCCTATGCTGAGCCCAAAATATACATCTAAGATGCATCCACTGACTTCAGCAAATGTTTTACTTTAGCCATCTGGCTTCAAGATGGGTTCTGGTTCAAGACCTTGCCCAATTTTGAATAGGAAAAACACATTCTGAGCAAAGAAAGTTTAATTTTGCTTTTGTAAGTGATAAAATAATTTTTCAAAGGACCTTCAGGATAGTAAAGAATTTTTATATTGGCCTCATTAATGTTTTCAGCCAACTCATACTTAATCACTAGAAATAGGGAGAAGGGGTAAGGAGGAAGGTAAAATACATAGGCTAAAGTCACAGATAATCCCCAACCCTCTTTAATCAAATTTTAACCTCATCCTGCTAAGCCTTTTATCAGAGCTGCTGAGAAATAACCAATGTGACATATTTAAGCTTCATCTCATCTATTTCCTCTCCCTAGACTCTAGTTGGGCTGCTAATGAGCTGTGAAGTGGCCAAAGATAGCTGGCCTCCACAAGGGAGGGAGAAGACTAGAGGCTGGATAATCCACGAAGTCATTTGGATGCTACGCAAGAAACTGTGTACTTCTTATTCCAGCCCTAGGAAATATGATTTAAGAGGCTGAGCAGGCACTTTTACACCGAATAACTGCCCCTACATGATTGAAATCTCACCAAAGAGGTACATTTCTTTGAGTTAAAGCATCATGTCTCTAGTAATCATTTGACTATCAAAATTGGGCTACATTAGTCTACTGAGATGCAGAAATGTGAAGTAACTTGATGATACACAACCTGTCAAGAGCAGAGCCAAGACATGGCCTACAGTGAGGTATTGTTTTCATCATAAACCTCGCTAAGGATCTCTCTAATTTAACCTTATTTCCTTAATCATTAAAAATATTTTCTCCCAGAACGATGAGTTTAGGACACCAAAGTAAGCACCTCAGGATGTTCAAAAGTGTTTGGGGGGGGTGATACTACCATAAACTAAGAGGCAAATCAAAACTGGTAGAAGGAACCTAAGACAGACCTGAGAAGCAGGATGTGTCAAAGCTTTTAATTCAAGTCAAAAGTGTTACAAGGCGACCCCATGGCATTAGTGGTTAAGTTCGGCATGCTTCACTTTGGCAGCCCAGGTTCACAGGTTTGGATCCCGATCACAGACCTACACCACTCATAGGCCATGCTATGGTGGTGACCCACATACAAAATAGAGGAAGACTGGCACAGATGTTGGCTCAGGGCGAATCTTCCTCAAGCAAAAATAGAGGAAGATTGGCAACAGATGTTAGCTCAGGGCAAATCTTCCTCAGGAAAAAAAAAAAGTTACAATGTGTCTACTTGTGCCATTACTTTCATTACTTAATAGCTTATACAGCTAGTTTCCAATGGGTAGCTTGCTAGTCAAGTGCAGAGCCCTAAAGGATCTGGATACAGACTAAGTTTTGCTTTAGAAAAGATTCAGAAATGAATATTGACCCTTCATTCATATACATATATATATGAAATAAATTTATATATTCAGGAAACAAATAGATCTTTCTATGTATGCCAGGACTCATCTAAGTACTGGAGAAGCCAGATATTGGTTGGGAAAGGTGAGGAATGGGAAGACTACTCCAGTCGTACCACCTAAAACCTTTGAGAGCTCCCTAGTTGGATCAAATCCAAACTCTTTATGGCATATAAACCTACTTCTCTCCTCAGCCTACCTTACACCCCCAGCCCATGTTTAATGATTCATCATACTGTTCTCTAAACACACGAGGAACCTGTCCATTTCTGTGCCTTTTAACATGTGGATTCCTGGATCCACCTCCCACCATTTTCTACACTTCTCTCCCCCAGCCCCATTTTCATCACCATCCTCATAAAGCCTCACCCAGCACCAAAGGGAGTTAGTGACCATCTCCCTGCCCCTTTACGACATCAGCACAAAACCGTGTCATGGCTACCACTGTGGAGTATTGGAATAACCTATTTTTTGACCATACACTGAGACTGGTAGTAGGTGTCAAGGCAATGTATTCAAACTCCCATAAAAAACTGATTTTACAGCAACCTACTAGCAGCTAAAGCACAGGCTAATATCTGAAAAGCCTATGGACTTAATTTAATTGTCAGCATGAGAGGTTGGATTCCTAGGATGGAAGCAAGGAAAGCTTAGGATGGTAGAGGGGTACAAAAAGATATACATAGCCTGTATCACAATTTTTTTCCAGGCTATCCCTCATAATACATTACTGAAATATTAAGGCTTTAAATGTCTGAACATCCCCAGGGACAGTGTGGTAGGTATAAAACAGCATTAAAGTCTGATGCATACCAACGAAGATATGAAACCACGTTTGATAAAAGCCAGTCTCCCATCACATTCACACACACACACACACACACACACACACAAAATCAGAAAAGAAACAAAGATGGACTATTCTCCAGGTAAGAAGGAAATTAGTATGAATTGTAAAGGAGTCTGAGTTTCATTCACTCATTCAACAAATATTTATGAAATGCCTTGCACCATATTCCAGGCACTGAAGATATATCAGAAAAAAATGTAGGCAGCAAATAAAACAAAAACTCTACAATCCTTGCCTTCAGATTGCTGATAGACTCATGGATGTGGGTCAGGCAATAAATGAGTAATATGTGTCCAAGGATGACAGCACTATGGAGAAAAAGAAACAATGACATGCAGGAGAGAATGTCTGGAGCAGGATGAGTGTGTTGTCCTTTTATGCGGGCTGTCAGGGAAGCTGACACTATGAAGGAAAAATCTGAATAACGATTGGAAAGAGATGAAGAAATCCAGGAGGATTTCTGGAGTGAGAACACTCCAGGTGGGGAAAAGAGCAAGTGCAAAAGGCTCAAGGTAGGTGCTTGCCTGACACATCTGAGAAACAGCCAAGATGACAGTAAGTGAGCACAGCCTGTTCTGTTACAACCTGTGTTTCTATAACAGAAATGAGCTCATAGGCTATCGGTAAATAGTAGGACAATGTTGGTATAACATGGAAACAAAATCTTTCTTAGGCAAAAGGAGCCAGAATAGCAGGACAGAATTCTAACTTTAGCAGGAAAGGAGAAAGCCCCCAGATTGGCTGCTGCACAGGCTGGTGTGGTTCCAACTCCATTTGTAAGAATTAAAAATGAGCACCTGCACCAGAACTGCCTTCCCAGAAATGGAACCCCTCCCAACTCACAGCTCTGCATCCATTATTGCTTTGGCTAGTGCTGGCGTTTTTAAGTTGTATAAGATAGGAGAGGTCTGCTTGAATCCTAATTTTCCCATAAGCCCTATTATTTTTAGAGTACCTTTTGCAGAACACAAAGTTTTACAGGACGCATGTATAGCATTATAGCGGAAACATCTGCCCAAGTGAAGTCAAGGATTACAGGTCACCTAACGGCCTTATAGGTCACTATGAAATGGGAAGACTCTGGAGGGCTATGACTGGATGCATAAGATGATATGATGTGCTAAAAATAAACTGGTGGCGGGGGAGAGAAGATGAGCCAGTGTAGAAGCAGATCAGTTAGGGGCCTTTGCAATAATCCAGGTGAGGGAGGATGGTGGCTTGGATCAGGAAAGGTAGCAATAGAAATGGTTAGGATTTGCTGATGAATTGACTTTGGGAAATGAGAGAAAGAAAGGGGTCAAGAGGATCCAATAGCTTTTAGCCTAAGCAACTGAAGGATGGAGGTGTCACCAACTGAGATGCGGATGATTCAAGGCTGATCCACTGAAGTGTGACCAACTCAGTTTTGGTAGGGTCACTTTTGAATGCCTACAAGGCATTCAATTGGAAATTTCAACTATGTAGTTGAATAGACATGTCCAGAGCTCAGGGAGATTAATTTGGAAGTTTTCAGTGAACAGACGTTATTTAAAGCCACAAGAGTAAATGTATTCAAAGTGCCATCAAATATTGATTTCCCAGCAACCCACTAGCAGCTAGAGCACAGGCTAACATCTACAAACACTGTGGACTTAATTTTTAATTCTTAGCACAAGAGCTTGGATTCCTGGAATGGGAGTAGGGAGTGCCTATGGTGGTAGAGGGGTACAAAAAAAAAAAGAAAGGTCTGAGGCCTGATTCCTGGGTCATTCTAACAGTTAGAATTTGGGGTGATAAGCAAAAACAACAAAGAGAGCTTACAAGGAAGACTTGGAGGTGTGAGGAAAATCAGGAAGGTGTGGTGTCCTGGAGACCAAGTGAGGAAGGGTGGGTGATCCGGCAGGTCAAAGAAGATGAGGATTGTGGATTTGCCACTGAATTTAGCAACCGGGGTGGGGTAAGCAGTTGTCCCAGTGGCCAAGCACAGTTTCCATCTACTGTCCCACCATAATCAATGGAATATAGATAACTCTCCCAATGAGTTTTGCTGAAAAGAGAGATAGAAAAATGGGGCAGTGGCTAAAGACAGGCACAAAAATCAACATTTGAATGTTTATTTTTTATAATATTTGGACATTACAGCATGTTTTTATGGTGATTAGAATGACCCAGTGAAGAGAGAAAACAGAGAAAGTGGAGCATTGCTGGGTAACGTCCTTGAATATAAGGCAAGAGGGAAAGCAAGTGTCAAGTGGAGAGGTTCGTCTTAAGTTCTTCATTAACAGGAGGAAGGCACAGCATATGGGCATTGATTCTAGGAGATAAGTAAGGTGGTGGTGGGAGCTTATGGATTGTCTTCTGATTGCTTCTGGGGTCTTTTGCAATAAAATAGGAAGAAAAGTTATCTGCACTTAGGTAGGATGTAAGAATAAGTATTAGAGGCTTGAGGAGAGAGGAGAAGGGGTGCAATAGTTGTCTAGAAGAGTAGGAAAGTGAATGGACCAGGGAACTATGGGGGCATTGCCAGTCATTACTAAGGGCTCAGTGAGGTTAGTGGTCACGCATTTAAAGTGAAACCAGTCAGCATGGTGTGCTTTTCTCCAGTCACATTGAGCTCTCAGGTGCAGGCATGGTGTTTGGCGGAGAGTTAGATTTAATCTGGGTTGGAATGCCGTCAAACAAGAGCATGATAAAGCAAGTGAAGTACAAAAGATTTTGATAATGAATTGCTATGGTCCGAACAACTACTTCCCCTTCCCTGCGCCCCCCAAATTCATATGTTGAAACCCAAAGGTGATGGTTTTAGTAGGTGGGGCCTTTAGAAAGTACTTAGGTCATGAGAGTGGAGCCCTCTCCTAATGGGCTCCTAATCCATGCATGGGATTAGTACTCTTATAAAAGAGATACACAGAGCTTTCTAACCCCTGCCATCATGTGAGGATACAACGAAAAGTCTGAGACCTGGAAGAGAGCCTCACTCAGCCATGCTGGCAGTCTGATGTTAGACTTCCAGCACCCAGAACTGTGAGCAATAAGTTTGTGTTGTTTATAAGCTCCTCACTCTGTGGTATTTTGTTATAGCAGCCCAAAAGGACTCAGACATGAACCATGGAATAAAGGGTGAGGTGAGAATATTAGGTCTTGTCAGCTGCTAATGGAAAGTTAACCAATACAGGCTTTAAGCAATTGTCATGTAGCAAATGAAAATCCATAGATATACATTTCATCACATGGTGATATCTTTTTCCCTTCTTTCTAAGATATTCTTTTTCCCTTTCAAGCTGGTGAAACAACAGTAACATCAAACACAAACTTCCTGTTGGGAGATGGGTAAGATCCCCGTTCATACTGAAATTAATCATCTCTTGAGGTTCACTATTTATGAGAAAGAGTCCACCAACCCTGCCCTCAAACGGGAGCTCTAGAAAATAGTGGAGGCTGACAGGCATGGGGGGCAGAACAGGGCCATATAACTGTGAAATCACTGCAAATCATTTTCACGCACATGCCTCCTCCAGGCTTCCGTACCCTCTGATTCTACCTCCGGTCACTATACTTCCTGGAGAGATTCTCAATGACTTTCCTCTTAATTATTTTCTCTTTGGACCTTCCCCCGTCAGTTAGCCAGAGGGCCAGCCCTCTCAGCCCCATAACCACATACAGATCTATCTGAGTGATGAGACTTGGACAGGGGGAACTGACCAGCAATTCTGGCTGCTGTCAGGCACTTACAGGAGTATTGAAAGAAAGTATTAGAAAGTGGATGCTAACCCAAGATCAGATGAGGTCAGGGCCCAGACTTCCTTGAATATATCATTCTTTTTCGGCAGCTTGTGGTTTCTAAAATAGCATTTCCCATCTGGGCTTGTGATTCTTTGTTTGGCCCTCCTCTCCTAGCAGATCCAATCAAGGTCTTTCTCTGCCCTGCTCTACCCCTCAGGAGGTTGACTACCGTGGCCTGAATCTCTAGACTCCTTTGTTGGCTGACTTCCTACTGGGTTTGAACAATGGAGATTAGAAGGTTGAAAGACAGGCCAGGGATGATTACCCCACAATCCCTGGGCTCTGGCAGAGCCTAAGGCCCTACAGGCCTCTAGCTTCTGTCATGGGGCCCCTCCTCTGTGGCTCTTGCTCTCCCAGAACTAGAGTAACACCAGTTCCTCCCACGGCTGCTCTAGGTCTAGGCGTGGTCACAGCCTCCCCTTGTGGCTAGGATCCAAGTGCCTCAATATGCCTTGTTGGTGACTTTAACCCCACCCACACTTCTGTACATCTCCCCTTCATTAAAGTCTCTTGAACCTTCAGAGCTAGATTCTGTTTCTTGTTAGCACCTTGACTGATACACCATTTCAAATTCCGCCATGTGTAATTTTACAACTGCGCTTCAGTGCTGAAGCTGCTAGACCAGACGAAGGAAAGAGAAATCTCAAACATATAAAATATGTTCATTCATTCATTCATTCAATCTAGGTAAACATGCTAACATCTGTGTCTTATTAAAAGTAGACACAGAACCCTTACTTTAAGAACTTCAGAATGACTTAACAGGGAACTACGTCTTCAAATAACTTTTTTCAATAAAAGTTTCACTCTCTGAATCAGAGGATACTTACAAAGTCTAGCAGTCACCTTTGTTGAAATCTTTTTCTATTAATTGTGACCCTGAAACTGTAATCCTTTTGATGACACCTGATTTGATATCACAGAAAATTAATCAGCTAGTTATTAGATTGTTTGGGAGGTTCTCCTGGCCTAACAAAAGGCCCTAAGATTCTATTTCAGAGAAAGAAACACACAGGAAATGAGAAGAATTTAATATACTTCAGAAAAGTTAACAGTAACAAATGGCCCATTTGAAAGCTAATTTGCACTAAATGTCAATAGATTAGTAATATAATCTTATATTTACCCAAGATTAGCAGTTTGTCTATAAAGGCTGAGGTCAAAGAATACTGCTGTTAATTTTCAATGAATCTGCTTAATAATCAACTGTTAATGAATACATCCCTGTTTCCTTGTAAGGACCCAGGATCGTGAACGTCTGGGGAAAAATATGCTGATACTCCCCAGGTGAACTCAGGCCAGGGTGAGATTGCTAAAGGAAATCTGAGTCCCATAGGTTCTTATCTTAAGGAAAATAACTTTGCAGACTGACCAATGTCACCAGCGATATCAACATCAAACAGATGTCAACATTACATTGCACAGGATACAGAGTCTGGTTAGAAGGGCTAAAAGTGTATTCCTGGTAAGAACTAATAAATAGACAATCTACCGTTCAATCTAGTGATGGATCAAAAATATTTTGATGAAGTGAACACGGGACTATATGTTTGGCAACTTTTTTAACCTTTAGCTCCCGAGAAGTATGGTAGCGAGCAAAACCAGACAAATCTCAGTTCAAATTCTGGCTTTGCCTTTCTTACTTCATTAATCTTGGGCATGAGAATTAACCTCTCTAAGCCCCAGTTTTATCATCCAAAGTATAGGAAAAACTATTCATTTCCCTTGCTTCAGATACCATCATGTATGAGATGCCCCATCTCACTTAGCAATGGCTTTGGGGAAAGGGATAAAGAAAAACATTGCTTAATTAAATACACTGATCAACTATATAGTGCATCCTGACTTCAGAAATCTTAAACTGGATAAAATATGGCTCAGAATCTAGGAAATAGGACAAGGTTGCTCATCTCATTGAGTGTGTCACATGGAGCAAATAACACAAAGAATGTAAAGCGCCCATCATGACTCCGGGCTCCAGAGTAAGTCTTCAGTAAATGTGGATGTTTTATTGTTAGCATTAGTATTCGTATTAAAGAAGGAGAGGCATCCTTTGAGGCTTTTGCTCAACACTTCTCAGTTCAAAATACCATGGAATTTTAGAGGTAAAATATACTGTGGAGAGACGGTTTCCTTCGCCTTATAGATGACCTATATGGATGGTGTGATAAAGTTAAGTGACTTACCAAAACTCTCTAAATAATTACAGAATCAAAACCAGAACCCAGATTTCCTAATTATTTGTCTGATTATTAATAATAATAACATAATAAGTGCTTACTATGTGCCAGGCAATACTAATTGCATTATATATAATATTACTGAGTCATCACAGCAATCCAATGTAACAGTGTAATAGGTACTGCTATCCCATTTTACAGAAGAGGAAGCTGAGGCCCACATAGGATAAGAGAATCTCACAAAGCACACTCCTGGTCAGAGTCAGAGCTTTGATAAACCCAGTTCTATCTCATTCCAAAGCCTGAACTCTTTCCACTGAGCTAATGCCTCCTACTTGGCTTCTCACTTGCTCCTTCTTGGATTGTTTTACTGCTGGAAGTCTCATCTTTTTAACAAAAACTATTAATTCCACAAATGCAAGGACAATGTTACTTATTGTTTTGAACATGCACGGCACAGGACTGGGCCTGGATAAGTGCTCAAAAAATGTTTGCTGAGTATATGACATCATTTTTTAAAAAAAGTTATGACTTGTAAAAGCAAAAAACCTGAAGCACCTGACACAAACAACCTGTGGACAAAATTGCTCAAGTAATGACTTGTATCTGGATGCCATCCCTTTTCAGGAAGCGCTTCCTTACTTCTTTAATCACTTTTGATTCCTTAGTCCAAGGATTGGGCTTGAACAGAAACTCTCCTTAGCTCTAAGAAGTAGAATTCTAGCATATTCTCCTGCTGGTCCTATGCCAGTTCTGCTTTCTTTAACAGTCAACCACCCCCAGGGCAGGGCGAGCCTGAGAGGTGTGTAGGTAAAATTTGACTGTCCTTGAAATCAGGGAAACCACTTCCAGCTGGTACATGTGACCATATTTAATGTTAGGCATTCAAAAACTTGAACCAATTCTTAGCTGAAAGGGGAAGAGTCAGGTGATACCTCTCTTCTTTTCTCATTTAAAGAAAATGAAGCCCCTCAAGATAATAAAGAGACCCAGAATACAAGGTAAGGATTTCCTAGAAGACTCTCTTGGGAAGGTGGTGTCATTGAGCTCCTCGGCATCCTTGCCCTGGCCTGGGGAAGATATCACATCCTTTAGAAGAACATATTGCTCATCCTGAAGACGGAGTAGGAGTGTCATTTGAGGGATGTGAAGACAATGCGAAGCCAGGTAACATGGGATCTTTACCTATACTCAACTCTTGTGCATTTCCTCCTTGAAGGTGCCCCACTTCTTCCTTCCTGCCTGGCCCAGCAAGCTCTCTTCCCATGAAAAATTGGACACAATATCTGGTAAATTGGACCAGGGCCCATAGTCAGCCACAATCTGGTTGTACCACTTCCTACTCCAGGTTAATAACATCAGTCAACCTAGGTAATACATACGAGCTACTGCTTTCTCTGTTAGTCAAAGCTTTGCAGGATAACTCCAAAAGACAATCCCATGCTCATTACAACTCAGCTAAAAAGAAAAATTAAAAAAGACCATGATGCTTAACAGGGCTATGGGTCTCATATTTAAAAACCACATGAGAGATTTGCAAATGCATAATCCAATTTTATGGTTTGTCCAATCAATGTAGTGGCAGTCAGTTATCCAGTGTATACATTTAATGTATCCTTAATGCTTTCCCAAAGCCCCTCCTTTTCTCTTATCCCACCCTTTCATTCTGAGCACATACAGGCCTGCTGTTCTGAGTCCTAATAAATTTCCCGTTGGAACATTTATAACAGTTTCTGCTGTCTTCCCCCAAGTATCCATAAGGCTCCCATTTTATTTCCTTCAGTTCTCTGAGCAAATGTCACCTTATTAGAGAGGCATTCTATGACTATCTCATAAAAAACACTACAGCCTTGGCCCAGGCCCACTCCACCTATCTAACCCCTGACTCTGTTTTGTTTCTCCCCATGGCACTTATCTCTACATGACACATCATACATTTGTTTACTGACTGCGTCCCTTCACTAAATGTGAGAAATGACTTTGTTTTGTTCATTGTGGTATCTCTACCATCTACAACAGTGACTAGCTCATAACAGGCTCTTTATAAATATTTGTCAAATGCATTAACAGTCTTCAAGGGGAATCTTCATTTCATATCATTGTCAAAAGGTGACAGTTTTAGGTAAAAACACCACATTTTAGGTAAAAAATACCACATCTTTTTCAACCACTTCTCACCTTAAAATCTAGAATAGATTGTATCCTCGCCCTCCAAACAGTACGTTTTTTAAAAGCAAATCGTGTGCTTATTTTAGTAGCACATTCCATACTTTGATACTGTACCCATTTCTGAATGAGATCATCCTCTAAGTCCAAAACAAGGTCAAAGGCATTTCCTGAAGTCTTTCAATAAGCTTTACACCAGGTCACAGAAGGAAGCTTTCCTTTTATTGCTTGGGCACAGAAAGATATTCGAAACATGGCAGGAGAAAAATTAGATCTATAACTGACCCTGGAGAAGTTGTTTCAGAGACCCTGATAATCACAAACTAAAGTTAGACAGACCCGGAGGCACCACACCACGCAGCAAGAGTACACCTTGTAATCAAATGTTGTGCATACCAGAACACGCTGTACCTTTCTCTCCATGATGTTCTTATCTTCCAGTTGAACAACGTCTGAATCTGACAATTTTCCTGCCTTACTCTTTCTCCTTTAGATCAGGAATTGACCACGTGGAGAAAACAGGAATACTATATATATTTTTAAAACATCTCAAGTTTAAAATACACAATTAGTGAAAGAAATCTGAATACAGAAATGGTTATCTTGTACCAATGGGATGAGTTCATACACATCACCTTATTTTAGAATTATAAACCGAGTGAAGATAATAATGCTGCATGGATAGGGGAAAAGAGAGAGAATACTTGGTCTGATTTAAGGACAAATCAATTTTAAACCATTATTTCTTTCAAGGTCCAAATAATTTATTTAATAGGCAAGATTTATAAGTAGGATAAGGCAAATTAATGGAACTCTTCCATTCTCAGTTGGTTGATATGCAATCATGTGTTATAAAGAGAAAACTAATGTAAGTTTCTGGATTCTGAATCAAAAGATACATTGAGGGTATTCTTAATTTTTGGAGACTTCAATTTGAAAAACATTCTCTGGTTTCTCTTACTTATTCCTAAAACCTTAAAAATTATCATGAATATCATTTTAACATTTTACTCAATAATAATTCTGTGCCTATATTGTTGAAAATTCCAGGCTAGGGTCTGAATCACTGATGTTTATCACAGCCATCTGTGCTGCAAACTCTACTCTTTGGATCTCAGTGTCTTATCCTATACAACAGGAGAAGCAGACGTGAAGATCTCTTAGGTCTCTCTCAGTTTTATGAATCTCTTAACTTCCACCCACTGATGCTGACAGACAAACAACACTTCTGTTCAGAAGAAGTCTGGACAAATACCTCAAGGGTGGATCAGATGACCTGAATGATAACCCACCCTTCTAGACTGGTTAGTTTGAAAGCTATTTCATGGAAAAGCTGCTCTGAAGCTTAGCAAAATCACCCATTTGCCAAATGTGATGATTACAGGATCTCTTTCTAAGCATTCTGTCAGTATAACTTGCAGATGAGCTTATTTTCAAAACTTTTCCATCTGTAGGACTTTTCTCGTCACTAAAAAAAAACCCCAAAACTGTTGTGTTTATGAATCTGGTTGCTTTTCTTAGTTTAGAGCAGTGGTTCTCAACCAGGAAGATTTTCTCCCCTAGGTGGCAATTGGCAAATGACAGGGATGTGACAAAATTTTTGGCTGCCACAAGTCAGGAGAGGTGTGTTACTGGCATCTAGTGGGTAGAGACAAGAGATACTGCTAAACATCCTACAATGTACAGGGCAGCCCCCACAAAAAAGAATTATCTTGCCCAAGATGTCAACAGTGCCAAGATTGGGAAACTCAGGTCCAACGAGAGATGCTTTAGATTGATGGTAGTCCAGCCAAATCTCAGTTGGGCAAATAAAAATAGAATTCTTGGGGCAATCCTTCTCTTTTCAAGTCTCGTGGACATTCTTCACATTTGTTTAGAGTTTAATGAGTGTTTATGGGAAGCTTAGATATTAAGGAAGCACAAGGAAAGTTAATTTAGATGCAGGTAGAACTAAATAAATTGTTTCCTGGATTCCTTTTTCTGGGCATGTTTTAAAGTTGATAGTTGCCACTTCTTTATAAAACATGATTGAGCACTTTGATATGATTGGATCTACTGGAGCAACACTGCTGGGTTTAGTCTAATTTTAACCCAAATCCTTGCAGCCAACCAGAGATTCACTATAGCCAGTACTGAGCTAACACCCTCCTCCCAGCACAGTCTCAGGGATGGGAAACAATCTTTTATGCAGAACCTGATGCATGTAGGATGCAAACAACTGTGACAGTTTTTAATGACAGAGTATTGGCTCTGTGGCCTGCCTTCCAGAGAATGAGCCAGTTTAGAAGATGAACTCAAATAACTGTGCACTTGCCACTGTAAAAGTTACAAACTTTTGTTTTCATTGTAAATTATTTTAAAATGTACCCCACACACCTTTGCCTTTTGCAACAGATACTGAACTAAGTTTAATCTTTTCTTAGTGGTTATAAGATATCAATGTTGTGGATATCAGGTATCAATCTGTGTAACTGCTATGAGCAGGGAGACAGAGCAGTGAAGTGTTAACTTCACTAAGGTTCTTGTGGCCTTAGTAGGCCATCTGGTAAGTGATGCTTGCTATTTTGAACTCCTTGCCTCCACAAAGTCACCAGAGACAGAGCATAAGCATTTCCCCTAAAAGTAGAAAGCAATCACGAAGGTCTGACATGCACTCGCGCATCCATTTCACATGCTGTGAATTCTCCAACAGAACTGCACTTGCAGACATAGGCCAATAAGTGTGCAAAATCAGTTTTTACATGATTTTGCTATTAGCTAACACTTATCAAGTGCTGACTATCAGCCACACTCTGAATGGCTTAGTGCTTTTCGTGCATTATTTAATTTCATCCTCATAACAACCCTATGAGGTAGGTCCAAGTATTTATTCCCATTTTACAGACAGAGGAGGCTGAGGCAGAGAAATATTGAGCAATTTACCTCAATGACCATACCCAGATTTGAAGCCAGGCAGTCTGAACCAAGAGCTTTGTTTTAACCACAACCTCAGAGGCTGCAAAATGACAGCCTGTGGTCTAAGTGTGGCCCACAGATATGTTTTGTTTGGCTCGTGTAACATTTATAACTTTTGGGGCCACCATCTAAAGTTGGGCCTGGCACAAAGGCTCAGCTGAGGGGCAAGTAGGGCTGAAATCCAGCCTGCGCTTGACTTGCACAGCCATGGGCCCTGGCATGGGGGGAGGAGGGTGCCATTTCCTAATTTGGACAAAGAAGCCAGGTGAGCTAGTGGCAACCCCGGTTGTCATACCAACGAATTGGGTTAATCACACAAAATTCCAAGTTTCTGGCTTCTCAGGGATAAGAGAAAGGGAAGACAAAAGGGGAAAAGAGGGAGGGAAGAGGGGAGGGAATTAAAACCCGCATTCCTTTATGGCAGCAATTTCTCTAGAAAGGATACATGCTTGCTTGTGTGCAACGGACCCATTTCACACATTTAGATGACCTGCCAAGACACTATAGGCTTTCCGAGTTTGTGACCTGAGTACTACAGGACACTTCTGGCATTTTGGTTTAAAATCCCCTCCCTTCTCCTCTCAAAAAAGCGTCCAGTCAGAGTGCTGCAATTAAGTTTCAGCCCCCTTCGCAGAGCAAAAAAAAGCAAGTCCACCTCCTCTGAGCTGATTTTTCTCTTCAGGTGACCAAGCAGGGTGTATTCTGTTTTCCTTTGCAGGCTGAAATTCTTGTTTTTTAGGACATACTGTTCTCTCAAGGCTCTATGCCCAGCAGCAAAAAAAAAAAAAAAAAAAAATTGGTTGTGCATAACCAGGTATGGGGCAAGGATTCAGGCATCTGATAACTGCTCCCCTTAGAGCACTTCCTTATCAAGATGGACTGCACACATGAGTGTTTACATTTTGGAGGCATCACGATTACTTTTCCTTACACCATGGCAGGCCTGGAACTTGTGGGCAATCAACAGGGAGCCACAGGGAATGGCGAGTGGAAGATAAAAGTTACTGCTGACCAAACAGTAGTCAACTGGTGGGTGCCAGACACTTCCCTACCCCATTAGTGCTCCAGTACGTGATACCTTTGTCTCTGCCAAGCTGATGCGATCCAGTAGTTCCTAGTGGCCCCCCACACCCTTACCAAAGGGCTTGCTGGCTGGTCTACAGAGACACCTGTTGCCACTACACAGCTAGGAAACTTAGAGCGTCATCACTCTACTCCACATTTGGCTGAGGACATCTAGCAGTCGCCACTCCTGGCTGGCACATGCCTTGTTTTGCTGTGGAAGCCAAAGGAAATCATTCTATCCGTTGGATCTCTGTTCTGTACTAGGAGATTAGAGAAGGATAATAACCTTTAGTCTATCAAATTCATTTGAAATGAAGAAAAGATCCATAGGAGTTTAGAGCAGAGATTTTCAATCTTTCCAAGCATCAGTATGACCTCTTGAAAAGGATACCGTAAGTTGCCAATTTAACAACAGTTCTCCCCCACTTCTGTACCTACAGAACACATTTTTATGAGGGTGGCAATGTGCCCAGCTTAAAACAAACAAACTCCACATTTTCTAGGTTCTGTTGCAGAAAGGGATGGTCTTATGACGCTAACTAATGAGATGTAAGTTGAAGTCAAGTAGGACATCCAGGAAAGAGAACAAACTTGGCTGGCTTGTCTGTTTGCTTATGTCTGTTTATCTTTTGTCTTTTACCCTTCACCTTCTTCTTGCTTGAAAACATGGTGCCTGGATCTCCTGCAACCATTTTGTGAGCATGAGGAAGAGGGTAACAAGGTGAGGATGATGGAGCAGAAAGCAAGACGAAATTCATGACATTTCCTGATAGAGACTATAATACTTACAGCATGGGAACTTCCAAATTACGTAATTTTTCTGAGTCTTAGTTTCCTGAAGTATGATATTACCTACCTTGTAGGGTTTTTCATGGGTATTTAAATGAGATAATGTGTGTGAAATTGCCTCACAATGAGTGATATAAATCAGTCAATCCAATCAACAAATAAACCATTCCTTTCTCCCTTCCAATTAGATCTGCAGACTCAAGGAGAAATTAAGCCAGACTTACTTGCTACTAGCTAACACTTTCAAAGGAAGCTTCTGTCTAAAGTGTTTTTTGACTTGGTGTCAATTGGCACAGATACTACTGAGTAAACAAGGCCCTAGCAAATGAAAGAGATCCACTTCAAGGTGAGCAGCAGGAACCCAAGGTAAGTAGCAGATTGAGTCTTTCCAGGCTGAAGCAGAGAGAAGGTGTGGCCTTGCTTAGTAGGGAACCTAAGAAACCTGAGATAAAGCAACCATCAGGAAGTATCTCAAATCCCCTTATAGTCCAAGACATTCATCCCTCAGGAAAATTATGGCAAAATGGAAAAGCTAAGAGGGAGATCAATCCATCCATCATATGACTTCAGAGCCTAGAGACCTTAACACAAAAAGAAGGCCAGCCATTCCCTCCCCCAGGCTACAAGCACACACATTATTTTGATACCAATGTGCATGCAAGTAATCTGTGAACACGTGACTCTTTTCCAATGTTTTTCGACTTTTTAAGAAAATTAGAGAATTCCACAATTTCTCTTTTCGAGCCAGCAGTTCTTTGGCACCACAGGAACCTGATAACGTCCTTCTCTTTAAGGTAGACATCAGCAAACTGTTACTGTAATGCCAGAGAGGAAATATTTTAGGCTTTGTGGTCCGCAGGGTCTCTGTTGCAACTACTCAACTCTGCTGTTGTAAACAGACAGCGGCCATTGATAACTGATAATACATAAAGGAATGAGCATGGCTGTGTTCCAATTAAATCACATTTACAAAAACAGGTGGCCTATAGTTTGGCAGTATCTGCTTTAAAGGACATTGGAACTGTGCAAAACAAAACAAGAAACTTTAGGTAATAGAATAGATTCTCTCATCAATCATCATCACTACGAAATTAGAGTCAGCGGAGGGTCGTCAGGCCTGGAGCAGCTTTCACGGAGGCTGACCTTTGGGCTGTCCTGTGGCTATGCTGTCCTCTCCCACAAATGTACTGCAGTGTCTATTATTCTTGCCCCGAACTCTCCTTTAACTTCTTTCATAGATAACAGCCAACACTTATGAAATACTTGACATGATGCCAATGTTCTAAGCATATTATATACATATGTGTTGATCCTCTTGATCCTCACAACCCCATGAGGTACGTTCTATTATTGTTCTCATTGAACAGATGACACAACAGAAGCACAGAGAGGTCAAGTAATTGCCCCAGGGCCACACAGCTAAGAAGTGGCAGAACTGAACCTGGAACCCAGACATTCTGGCTCCAGAGTCTATGCTCTCAACCACTGCATTATCCTGAGTTCATACAGTTTCCCTCTTCCACATCCAAAAAGCCAGCCCTGACTGGGCACGTCACACCAACTCCACTCCACCCACTGTATATCAGTATGTATTTTTTCATTTTCTCAAGAAAATAATTTAATGCAACTTTCAGATACAATTACCAATTTACAGGAAATAAAGAGGACAGAAAAACATGTCAAAGGATACACGGGGAGGCAATTAACAAAATTCAGACTGTAGAAAACTTTCCAGGACAAACAATTCAGTTTCTTCAACAAATAAATTGCAGAGAGAGATTTTGAACCTACAGATTGGAAGCGACTTAAAAGACTTATAACCAATTGCAATACGTAGAAATTATTTGAAGCCTGATTCAAAGAAATAAACCATGAAAAACAATTAGGACTTTAAGAGACAATTGTAATTTGAACACTATATGAATATTCAATGATTTAAAGAATTACGGTTAATTTTTTATATAATAATGATATTATGAATAGACTAAAATGCTTATCTTTTAAATGAGTAAGGTGATGGATATGTTAATTAACTAGATGGGGAGATCTTCTCACAATGTCAAATTTCACACCTATATCAATTTCATACCTATATCAAATCATCACAATGTACACTTTAAATGACTTATAATTTTATTTATCAGTTATACCTCAATAAAGCTGGGGAAAAGAGAGAGGAAAATGCTTATCTTTTAGAGATGTATACTAAAATACTAAGGATGAAATGAAATGATGTCTGGGATTTGCTTCTAAACAATAGGGAGAGGGAAATTGGGTGTGGCAGAGATGAAACAAGATTGGCCATGAGTTAATAACTATTGAAGCTAGATAATAGGTATTTGAGGGTTCATTCATTATATTCATCTGCCTACTTTTATAAATGTTGAAAATTTTATATAACAAGAGCTTTATAAAAGAAGACATACTAGGGTTTAAAAATAAGACTTCGGGCAAGAAGAAGGTTCTAGATTTATCAGTAGTTTATCGGTCTGTACATGGATAATTTCTTCCTTTTTCAGCAGATGTTTTTTCTTTTTTGAGGAAGATTAGCCCTGAGCTAACATCTGCTGCTAATTCTCTTCTTTTTGCTGAGGAAGACTGGCCCTGAGCTCACATCCGTGCCCATCTTCCTCTATTTTTATATGTGGGACGCCTGCCGCAGCATGGCTTGCTGAGCAGTGCCACGTCCACACCTGGGATCCGAACCGGCAAACCCCAGCGGAACGTGTGAACTTAACCGCTGCACCACTGGGCCAGCCCCTCAGCAGATATTTTAAAGCTTAAGGAAGAGTTTAGAGGGAATGCCATTATGGGAGTAAACTGTTCTTGTTCCTAAAAGATAAGCCTTGGAGATGCTGGGATAAACTGCAACATAATTTCTTAATGAATAAATTTCTTGAATGGCGCCAAAGTACTCTCATCCCAATGAAGCAAAACCCTCTGTAACCCCCTGGCCAATACTTCGCTATACTGTTGACAAGCTCAGAGCGGAAAGTATGAGGAGGAAAAAATCACACTCAGAAGTCTCAGAATTGGAGGATGGAAAGGAAATACTCAGTAGAGGGGAATATGGAACATATACACACATGATAGAGCAAAGGCCACGTGGTATCATGTTCAAAGCACTATCTCAAGAGACGTAGGTTTTGACTCAAGCCCCACAAGCGACCATCTGAGCAATCTTAAATGGTCTCTTATAACTGTGAACCTCAACTGTTTTATCTGTAAATTAAAGGATTTGGATTAAAATTCCTAGGAAGATCCATAATTTAAGAGATAAAACTAAAGATTTATGCTCTCGAAAGCCAGCCTGTCGAAATACTAGACCCTGATAGATTACTCAGTTCAAGTCTAGTGAAAACTTCTTTGAAAGGTAACCCTAGAGCCACAGAGCCCTGGGTTATTGGCAAGACAAAGAAACAAGGTGAAATTAGTGAAGTTAGGAAGAGACCATATTGAATAAAATGGAATGTGAAAAGTAATATGCCCTACTGATCAATGTTTCAACTAAGGAGATAAGTTATGGATGAAAATAGACAAAAGCATATGAGTTTTCCGTGAGGACAGTGCTCTCTAGGTATTCAACCATCCATGGGTGCCTAGTGTCCCAAAGGCAATCTGTCCTTCAACAGCTGTGATCAGCATTCTATTGGACAAGGCATACCCAACACTTACAAACTTCGCAGGCCAAATAATACTGCCTCAACTTCCAGAAACTAGGCTCCCACAACACAACACATGGATTTGCATTTGGTGCCCCCAGGTCAGGCACAGCTCCAGATCAGCATCTCGATACAGACGCATCCAATCTATGGGCCTTAAACTTTCTGCATGTCATTAGCTTTGCAACAAGAGTCTAAGAAAATTGGTCCAGTTTGCTAAATGACCTTCAAAGAGAGAACAAGTTATTGGAAATGATGAAGAAGCCTGGTATACTGAATTGGTTGACAATACTTTTGACCTTAAATTGTAGGAATTGTTCACTAATTAAGAAAAGCTAATTCTCTCTCCTCAGAAAGCCTAATTACTTGTGTGCTTATGCTTCCCCTTCCAACACAAAGTGCTCCTTCACGAAGCAGGGAGGTTTCCAACTGCATTGCCTCAACTGGTCTTGACAAGAGAAGAGGTGAATCACGGGAGAAGCCTGGCACAGTCTCACTCTGTAATAACTCTTTACCCAGGGCTAAATCACAGTGGGCCCGATACAGGGAGATTTCCTTTTTTCTTTTCTTTTTTTTTTAAATAAAAAGAGGGGCGTTCACAAAGGATCCATCCTACTTGACACAATTAGTAGAATTATGGTGACTTAGAGCTGCTGTCAAGAGTGGATCTACACAGAGAGTGAAGGCAAGCAGAGAGAGGATTAACTTGATCTTCAGGAAAGCTTTTGTTGATGGCACCAAAACTAATCTGTAGCAAGAGATGAAATATTCAACATAATCTCTTGCATAATGAAGATATACAGAGCCAAATACCTCTGAGATTCCTGAGCACCGTTTCCATTAGAACACTACAAATTAAGGCTTTCAGCTTCCTCCACAGCAAGTGTTTTTTCTTGAAATTAGAAGATGTGTACAGAGGCTTCAGTTATCTGCACGAAGAGCTCCCTACCCCAACCCCAATGAACCAACTACCCCACATGTCTGGGTTGGGCTAATGTTTTTTTTCTTTCTGCTTTTCTCCCCAAATGCCCCCAGTACATAGTTGTATATTTTAGTTGAGGGTCCTTCTAGTTGTGGCAAGTGGGACACTGCCTCAACGTGGCCTGATGAGTGGATCCAAACCAGCGAAACCCTGGGCCGCCACAGCAGAGTGCACGAACTTAACCACTCGGCCACGGGGCCGGCCCCCTGGGTTGGGCTAATTTTGAGGCCAGTGCGTTTTTCTCTGATTTCACAGTAATAGGGCAGTGACAAAAGGCTATCCAGAAGAAAAAATCAGAGATGGTGACTGGGGTTTGTGTTTAATTAATACAAGATGAATAACATACATAAGGAAAATATGGAAATAAAAAGAGCAACCAATATTAATAACCCATGAGGCTGGCAAGCAACAGGTGAGATGATTGTAATCTTTTGTGTGTATGTGTGAGGAAGATTGGTCCTGAGCTAACATCTGTTGCCAATCTTCCTCTTTTTGCTTGAGGAAAACTGCTGCTAAGCAATCATCTATGCCAATCTTTCTCTATTTTATGTGGGACACTGCCACAGCATGGCCTGATGAGTGGTGCTAGGTCCCCACACAGGAATGTGAACCCTGGGCCACTGAAGTGGAGCATGCGAAATTAACAATTATGCCATGGAGCCAGCCCCGAGATGACTGTAATCTTGGTCAAAAAAATAGTTAATAAATAATTCATAAATCTCTCAGGGAGTAGGGAAGAAAATTTATATTTACTCTTCAGCCACACCATATCACTTTCAAAGGAGTCTAATGCTGTATTTTTTGTTATGTATATCTCCCATTACATGCAACATGCCTGGAACATCCTATAAATATTTATTAGATAGGTGTAGTGACCTGAATGTGGCATGGACACGCCGTCCTTCTAGCTATCATTTTCCCTTCTCTTTCTTGCTTGTCTATAAAAGTAACAAGTACTCTGAAGCAATACCTGCACCTTATAAATGCAATCCCCTCAAAAATGTTGGGGTGGGGAGGGGTATTGGGAGATTTGTCACTTAGTCCCATGCCTGTGAAACAATAAAATGTAGATGCTGGCATATTGCCTCAGTAAGATGGCAGATATTCATAAACAAATACACCACGATGTGGCAGCTTTCATCACCTATCAAAGGGGGATGCTAAATCAGAAACTTAATTCCAACCACCTACATATTTGGATCTGACAGCCAAGCACCACGCCAGAAAGAATGAATGCATTTTTACAGTGCAGGTGAATACCTTCACTGCAGTTCACTCATCTATAAAGGGCACTGAGCAGAAATAAAAGTCCGACCATTCAAGAAGATTCTCTAGCAGACTTTCAAATTCTGGGTGAGGACATCATGCGCCTGTCTAAGAATCAGTTTGCTATACATAGTTGCATTTAAGGCAGAATGCGTTCTCTCTTGTCCCCCCATTCATGATAAGCTGTGCTTAAGGGCACACAGAGATGTCTGTGGCTGCCTCACAGCAAATTTCTAGAAGACAGAGTGTTTAGTGAATGCTTAGGATTGTAGAGTCAGTTACATAGATGGTGTGTCTCCTGGATACTGCCACTTTCATAGATATCCATCCATGCTTGATGGTACTTAAGGAGTGGTTGATAGAAGAAGACGTTTTTTTCCCCTAACAAGTCTTAAATAATGAGAGCTGGTTTCTGAATATTAGGAATTTAAATAGGGCTCCATTACTTTTTGAGCTATATTACTAGTACCATCAAGAGGGATAATGTGGAGGCAAGAACTTATGTATGACCTCCTCCTTCCTCCTAAAAATGACCATCCCTCCACTTCCAATCAGCCAGGGTATGGTTGCCAACAGTTGCAACAGGAAGAGAAGTGTTACATCAGCCAGAGAGCCTTAAGGTCCAATCCTGGTGATGATGTTCCCTTTAGCTCCTTTTGTTCCTTCTGAGTTCCCAAAATAGTTCAGCTATAGGGTTTACGGAGAGTTTGGCCATGATGAGTAGAATTAAGTATATGCAGGGCTTAGATTCTTTCAGGCAATTACTGGACATCCACTAGAGCACCCATTCTCTGCTGCAGTGAGGAATAGTCTCAAGAAACTTTAAGATTTACTTTCTACCCTCCAAGAGCTCACTCAGTGTCAGTCTCTTAAAAGGCTTCCCCATGATGATTACGTAAGCCATGTTAGCTGACCTCTAGAAAGGTAGACCTACCTCAGCCAAAAAACCATAATGGAGAGTTTGCAGCATGACTGCGATAGAGGCAAGACAAGGAGAACTTACCCACCCCAGTCGTATTTTACTGATGTTTTCACAGTCTGTCTTGGCAAATGAAAGCTGGAAGAAATAGTTCAAGCCTAACACATGTATAAAATGTGTATAAAACTGGAAATTGGGTATACATATACCCAGTGCTTTCAGAAATATATCTTTTGCTCTAAATTTATAAGCATTAACAGACCCTAAAATTTTACTTTCTTTTCTGCTACCACTATACATGGATCCCAATAATAAGACACACACAATGCATGATCTTTCTAAGTATGTGTTAGATCCTTCCACAAAGTCATTTATTATTGGATACCACAGTCCTAGAAAGCCATTTACACAGGTCTGAAACTATGTACCTTATCTATCCACTAAGTACAAAAGATAATTTTTAGGCCCACAACCCTCTATAGAAACAAGTGTCTTGTTGTTGTTGTTATTCATCAGGGTCTGAAAATGTTTAAATATTTGCACAGTGGTTTTTAAAAAGTACTTGATAACCAAAACTTTGAAAATCTACTATTAAAGAATGCTTTTCCTGATAATATGATGTAGCAAATTCCTTCTCTGTTCTTAAGAAATGCCGGCTTTATTCGAAGCAACAGCTTTCATTAACACGGTAAATCCTCCATCTCCCTGCCTCCACTGACACACTTGGCAGCAAAACCTGTTTTCTGCCTACAGAGTTACTGAGACTAGAAAACACTGCAGTCACTCCTGGGGAGAGGGAGCCGCCAACCCTTTGAAAATACCATTCCATTCTATCTAAAATGCACCAAATAACAGACTTTCTACACAATAATATGACTTTTTCTTGACAGCACGGATTCTGATTTCCCATTACACATTCCATTACTTTATTTGTGGTGATCTAAACCATTTCTTACATTCTTTGATGCCTCCATCCTTTAAATACTTGCAGGCTTATCTATGTTTTAAGTCTATTTTTGCCCATTGTTGGCCAAATCACGTTCCCATTTAACCCTCAAAACCTTTACCCGGGCAAGAGAATTTTTGCTTCCCTTATCTTGGATTTGAGTGCACATAAAACATGTCTTTTTAGGTTGCCTCCTTTGTAAAGCTTTCTCTTAGGAGTACCTTTAAGCTGTGACACCAAAATGTGTACCCTAAAATAATATTTAATCATTCCAAATATATTTCTCCAAAGATTTTTTTTTCCAAATCAGCAGCAAAAAAAAAAAAAATCTGGATTATAATCAACATTTGCAAGTGTCAGCTCATAATTTACCATTAGTTAATTATACTTAAAACCACTCTTTCCTCTACCTATAAACACAACCTTACATCAAGTAGAACCACAGCCCCATCCACACTGTCACCTCCCTGGGTTCACCCCAACTACGCACTCCTGCTTACAGCAGAAAAACCCCTTCAGCATCTTCCCAAACATGCATTCCCATTCTCAGACCAACAACAAAAACGGACCCCAGTCAGTTTTCAGCTACACATATCAGATACAATGCTCCATTAGTCAGTATAATTTCTATATGGCTTTAACCTAAATCATAAGTAGTCCCTTCCCCATATTTCACTTTACTTTTTATTTATTTTCACTATATTTTACTTTTCTCTATCCTAATCTCCCCATTCCTCAATATTAGCTGCCTATTTTTTTCCCACCATTATCCACTATATAGATTTGCGGGTCTTGTAAACTTAATCGGCCTTTTGCCCAATCATTACAGGGTCACCGTCTAGTAGTCTGAAGAGCTTCACAGTGGCTACAAAAGGGACTCCTTTTTGCAGCTTTGCCTTCTTAAAGTCACTTACAGAAAATGAGTACAAGGGAAAGCCAGAATTGCCTGGACACGATGCAGGCAAGAGGGGAGGTAGGGGAGAAAGAGATTGTGATTTTTCTTTTACTCCAGCAAGTGGTCAGTCTTCTAAGAATCCCTAGTCTGCTTGCTGCTCAAGGTCTCCACATCCAGTCTTATCTAAAACTTCCTAATCTTTTGCCTTGAAAATGCCACATGCATTCCTGTCTTCATGCCTTGGCATGACCCACACCTGCTGCCAGGAATGTCCTCTCCCTCCGCCTGGTTAGTGAAGTCCCACCCACATGTCCTGCCTTAGCTCAAGCCCACCCCTTGGATGGCAGACCTCCACATCCACGCCTCCTGCCTCCTGCTTCCTTGCAGGCCTGGGGAATTCTCTGACTGGACTCCTCCTTTAGCACTTTCCATATTCTGCCTTGTAGAACATACATAAAAAGACCTATCTGTTCCGGAAAAACAGCTATCACATAGTGATCTAGGGATTGTATAAACATTTCTATTTCTCAAAAGAACTCTGCAACATGGTATTAGGACCCATATTCTATAGAAAAGGTAACTAAGCCTCAGAAAATTTAAAAGATGGGCCCAAGGCTATATTTTAATAGAACTAGGGCTTGAATCCAGGCCCACCTGCCTTTGAAACCCACGTGTGGTTCATTATGCTAAGTAAATGCTTCAGTGAAAGTAAACGCCGTAAAATCAGGCCCATGTCTTACACCTCTCACTGTCCTCAGCTTGTACTCTCTGGGCACTTAATGAGCATTCATGCAAAGGTTACATTCAAATGAGATTGCATTTCCTGAGTGTAGTGCTACAGGGGAAGAGGGCCAAGAGGGAGAAGAAAGCAAGTTTGGGATTAAAATTTCTGCAGATAATCCACAAAGTGAATGGTCCACAGGCATGATAATCCAGTGTTGGCTAGATACCCAGTTGCACGGAGGTCTCCTGCCTAACTTCACCATGTCAGAGAATAAGCATCGGTGTTTACTTCCATGACTGTTTCTGCTCAGCCAATGAACTTGCTGGGGCTGGAATGAATCCTCTGTGGATGTTAGAAATATTATGACAACAGCAGGCACTGTCATTTGCAGTGTCCAAAATGGAACTTCCATTTTTTTCCTCCAAGTAAGATTTATGTGATTCTCTTAGAGTACCTTCAAGTTACTTCAAAATTAAAACCTTTACTTTCTCTTCAATAGTCGGATTTTCTGATGATTTAAAACACAGAAAAATAGCTTTCTAACATCTTAGTAGTCTCTGTGTTATACAGGCTGTGATATATTCATGTTTTAAAGTCCAGAGTCATGTTTCAGGAAACAAGTTTGTGACTGTGATTTTTGAATCTGTGCAATTACAAGACATAGTACAACGGATACTACTATATTGCTTTTGGTCTTTATTTTTTTTTTAAAAAAGGAAAAATGTGTAAGATGTTTTTTTAAAGGAACAAATCTGTCATGGGAACTTCAGTCCAGACAGGCCAGGCAGGATATTGGGGGCCAAGTTAAAGCTGAGACACTGTTTACAAGGGCAACTACATCTGTGGAGCATGGGTCTTCTGACCAGGTCTTGCTGATCTTTCATTTTACATTTACAGTCCTGGGCACAGTGAAGTGGCACATGCCAATGAACACCATCACAGCTGTCACAAATGCAAATATAATCCAGTAGATTGGACTGTACAACATAGGTCTGCCAAGATAGCTCAGATTTCTAGGCCAGGATTATAATCATAGTTTGCAGAATTTTGAGAAATTAGTGAAATCCTTCTATACATTGGTGCACAGTATTCATAATATAATTCATGGGGCAATGCCCTTACTGAGACTAAATGTGGTCTTAGGCAGCACACAACCGAATCCTTCTGGAAGAAATAAAGTAGAAGCCACAGGGGACCCTATGAGCCATTCCAGGGTTTCAGTGGGTAAATGCTGGATCTCTGAACATCTTAGTAATCAAAACTCATCCACACAATTCCACAAGCTAAGAAGTTCATTTCATGTTTCCTATTCCAAGTTCTACTTGTCAGCTGGAAGTACTTGCTCAATTTTTGTACTTGTCCATGTGGGAATATCTCTTACCCAAATGTTCTTGCTATATTTTTCTTTAGACTCTATTGCAATTGTTAGTTTTTCTCCTGTCTTTTTCTTCTTTAGAGAAGGGAAAAAAAGGGAGAGTATTTAAATGAGGTTTAGAGTTCAAAGCTAAATAGAAGGGCAGTTTATTCAGCTGGGCATATCCAACACTACTCTCAAATATTTATTTTATGGCTTTGTCCTATTTTAAAAGCCTTATTTATGAATGGCCATAACTTCTGAACTTGGAGAGAAAAGCAAAATGCCTAAGCCCAGACATCCAAATGAAACTCCAATGATAATTCATATCAATGCATGGTAACCTCCTAAGCAACTCTTTACACCACCATAGAACAAATAAAAGGAGGCAAAATGATGAGCCTGTCTATGCTTCTGTACAATGACTCAAAGTCTTTTGTAGTTGTTGTATTGCCAAAAATATGCTGCTCAGTAAAATGGCAATCAATGCATAAAACAAGTATGTGTGTGTTTAAATAGCGGAGATCAAAGACAAACTATGGAGATCAAGATATTATAGTCACCCATTATTTATGTTTCTAACAGAAAAAGTAAAGAGATTCTTCTGTATTTCAATCCCATATTTTATTTCTGTTTCCACCCAGCTAATTATCATCTTACATGGTTATGATTAAACATTGCCAAGAGAGTTAGAGGGTCTATTTTCAGTCTTGAAGCTGTTTTTGTTAAAAAAGAAATGTAAGAGGTTTAAAAAAAATGCTCTAAAGAGGGCCAGGAAAATGAGCTGGGAGGGCACTGGGAAGGTGGGATAGAACTGAAAGGGAACAAAGTTGAGAAGGGAAGGGCAAAGCAGAGAAGATTGGGCAGGCAGGTGGTGATGGGTAGGGCAAGAAGTGAGGAGTAGAGGGCACAGGTTAAATAGGCAGTGAGGAGAGATGGTGAAGAATGGAAGGAACTGGAAGTAGCTAGAACCCTAGATTCCACTGAGAGAAACATGGGGTAGTTAAATATGTGGAATTTATGTTGGATAGACTTAAGATCTACCATGTAGTAAGTGGATGAACTTGGGCAGTTTTCTCAGCCTTGGGGATAACAACATAATCTACTTTACAGGGTTATTGTGAGGATTAATTGAAACATCTAAGCAGATGTTTTGTACGTGGCGAGTACTACCCAAATGTTAGCTGTGGTGATGAAGATGATGACTACTTCAGGTCATGTAGATATGTGCTTAGCTCAATGGGGAATCCCTAAATGAGCAACTTACAGTTTCTCTCTTCCAGAAACTTACATTAGGAAGGATGATAAAACATGTACACAAAAGAATCTCTATTATATAAAGAGATATTTGGTGCATCGTCAATGTTAACACATGCACTAAAGAACTCAGAACACCAATACACTGAAACTCCACCAAATAAAAAAAAATTGAGAAGTTAAATAGCAGATAAAATGTGAATAAAGTGTTGCATTATTGTTAGAGAGCAAATAGGAATATAGTAATTGTGTGCATAGTACTTAAAAGGGTGGGCTTTAGAATTCCATGAACCTGGCCTCAAATACCAGCTAAGCCATTTACTATGTGACTTTGACTTTGTCACTTTTTTCCTGGACCTCTGCTTTCACATCTATAAAAAGAGAACACAAATCCCTACCTTATAAGATTGTTAGGTGGATTAAATGAGGAAATACATACATTTAGCAGAGTGTTTTGATAAATGTGATGTCATACTACTTTATTAGAGTTTAGTACTACAGTTAGAGTTCATAGCAGATTGAGAGAATACCTTGAAAGTATTGAAGTAAGCCTGAAGAAGGCATAGGAGCACAGGCACAGTAAGTAGACCAGTGGGTTGACTCGGGGTATGTATGTTGTGGTGGGCAGAGGGAAGCAGAAAGAAAAGCACATTAAAAATTGTTGTCTCAAAAAGGTTAGCATCTGTTCTCACTTTTCACTGTGACCAAGATAAATCAGAAAGAATTTTAAGTAAATGCTGACAGAAAAATTTCATGATTTGCAAAGGTTCAGAGCCATTGACAAATATCATCAACAGTAGAAGCTTCAATTGGTGGGTTAATAAGATATATAGGCAGTGATCTTTATTAGTGTTTTAAATACAATTCTGCCTACAGGCTGATGGATAGAATAAATAACTCTCTCAGTAGAGTCTTCCTACACTAGAGGACAAATGGCGTTTGCTGATTAGTTGAAGTTATTTTTGTTAGGCATCATGGAAGAAAGAGAGTGAGGAACAAATATGACCCACAGTTTCGAGAAACCACATCTAGGAATCTGGCATTATGGTAGGTCACTTATGTTGATTTGTAGCGATTTCACTATGCGATCCAAAATGGTCTTCTTTTGGTGTTGTATTTCATGATCTCTATTTATTTTAATCCTAATGATGAACCATACAGTGACAGCTAGGCACAATCTTTATTTAGCAAATTTGGAAACTGAGGCACAAGGAAGTTAAATTAGATGTCCAAAATAACCACAGAAGATAGAGCTTTTGTCAGCCTAAATCTGTTCTCCAAGACTTAAGCTAAAAATAACAGTCAGTTGCCAATGAGTTATTAGACAAAGAAAAAATGTTTCCCATACATTAAGCCAATACACTAAAAAATACTCACGATGAGATTCTATTTGATAAAACTGCTCCACTTGGGAGACAATCCTTCCACAAGTTCTTGGAATCCAGACCACTTTGGCCCTTTTAGGGAGCAATGTGAGGAGAGTTTAACCATTGGATTTTGACTACTGAGATTCACCAGGAAAAATGATAGTCTAATTGTATGAAATTTTCTGAAGAAAATCAATGTCATGATAGTAACAATGCATTGAAAGAAGGAGAGGAAAAATGGACTTATTATCCAAGCTGAATTATTGAGCCTATTAAGAAAATCATTATGTAGAGGACTGCTTTCTGCAAATTCATAAAGTGATGTTTTGGAACCCACCTTCTGGATTCAAAGAAAATCTACTAACAATGATAGCCAAGTATTTTTATAAACTATGCAGGGAAAGGAGAAATGGGAAGATTTGAACAATCTCAATCCATTAAACATTTTTTTTATTGCCAATCTTCCCCTTTATTTGCTTGAGGAAGATTAGCCCTGAGTTAACATATGTGCCAATCTTCCGCCACTTTATATGTGGGCCACCACCACAGCATGTCTGATGAGTGGTATGAGTTCGCGCTCAGGATCCAAACCCACGAACCTGGGCCACTGAAGTGGAGTGTGCCCAACTTAACCACTATGCCATGGGGCTGGCCCCCTCATTAAACATTTTTATAAGGAGTGTGATTTGAATTAAAACAAATGAGACTTTGGAAGGGTGAAGTTGGAGGCTTGCATTCTTTCACTCATGACCACCATTCATTCATTCAACTGACACTGATTAAGTCCAGAGTCCTGTATTGAAACGTTACTAAGGGTTCAAAAGGAATAAGAGATACGGTCTTTTATCTCAAGGAATATACACCTTAGATAGGAAACATTAGGTTTCATTAGGTTTCTGTCAGATAATTTAAAATAATATAGAGTTATATATAGACAAATAAATATAAAGGTGCATTTGTTATAGGAATAACCAATTTTCAGAAAAGGAATAATAAAGCAGAAAATTTTCCATTTCTTTTTTATGTCTTACCTACAGGTTTTATTTGATTCTTATGTATTCTAAAGAATACCAATACTGAATTAGGAAAAGAGTTAATAGTAAGAACTCAGGTAAGAAGGAGCCACATAAGTATGATTGGGTAAGATTATGATTCATTGTAAGTAATCAAGATTAATGAAATACAAACACAAATGAAAAGTGTAAGGGATCATCGAAGAACAAACCATCCTTAGGCAACAGAGTTCTTAAGTAAGGAGAACAATCATTAGAATGCAAAGCAATTCACTGTGAAACATTTCAGAGTACACTAGCCCTCCCTTCTCCCAACTACAACTGCTTAATACAAGGCTGGAGTGCCTTTGCCTGGCATGCAACTACTGCAGTGCCTAAGAAGGGAACACATTCAAGTCAGTAAACCAAGTGTGTTATTTAAATAACCAGAGGAACCACCCCTTATTAGAATATAGAAATATGCAAGTTACTCTTTTATGATATGCCACTAGTCTCTTCCAACCATCTCCATAAAAAAAAAAATTAAACATGGCTTCTTAACTCTGCTATTTGCAAGCCAATTCCCGAATTACAGGAGCTCAAGTCCTTACCAACCGAGTTGAATCTGAAATGGTCATATAGTCTTATAGAAATAATTTTGTTTACAATCATTAGAGTTGCTATGTATCTTAAATAGCACATCTGAGAGAGGAAACATGAGCAGTTTTGTTAGTAAAGTAGAAGAGAAATAAAGGCAACAGAGGGGGCGATATAAAAGGTGCAGAGAGACGGATGGGCTAAATGCTGGTGCAGGGCCCTGAAACAGATGAAATGATACAGGATAAAAACTAGTAGTAAAAGTGTTTGGCCTGAGAAGAGAATAATCCTTCTCTGAATTCTGACTCACAGAAGGAAAGGAAGGATAAAAATCCAGAGAGGTTTTATACTGGAGAAGATACTCTGCATATAGGATGGCCTAAATCAGTGGTTCTCAAAGTGCGGTCCTCAGACCGGCCGCACCAGCATCACCTGTGAGCTTGTCAGAAAGGCAAATTCCCACCCCTGACCTACTGAATCAGGATCCCTGGGGATAAGGTCCAGGAAACTATGTTATAACAAGCCCTTCATGTGATGTTTATACATGTTAAAGTTTGAGAACTACTGACCTAAATCATCTCAGTTAAAGCAGTAAACCAGATCATCTGCTGAGAACAAGAGTGTGGGGTCAGGACTTCAGTGGTGGAGATTTACAACAGCTGAAGGTAGGATGGAGGCGAGGAACTAACGAAAGCCTAGCCGAGTTGCACCAGGCCCACGTGAAGCTAGTGAGCACATCTTTGCTAATTAAAAGGCTTCTTGTGAGCTGGCTTCTGAGTAAATTCTGTGCACAGTAACAGTGCACTTATGTAAAACTGCATTCTGATTTTCATATAACTATGACCCTGGAAAGACAGCTTGATTATAATTGAGGGACTGTTTTATACGTGTGTGTGTGTATATACATATATATATGTACATATGTTGTATGTTTGTGTGTATATATGTATGCGTGCTCACATATGCATATATGTAAGTATGCATGTGTATGTATGTATTATGTATATGTATGTATTAAGTATGTATAGAACAAATCGAAAAAGCAAGAGAGAGAAGAAAAGCTTTACCTGCATTAGACTAGAGAAGAAAATATACTGGAATAAAAGTTAGCAGACTCAGAGGGAAGCCCATAACTCTTCTAAACTGTGGCCCTGGGCAAGTTCTTAAACTTCTTCAGAGCTCATTTTCTCATTAGTAAAACTGGATCTAGTATTCATTTATTCAAACAACAAGAGAGAGGAAAAATAGATAAATAATCACAGAACAAAGAATATTGTGATGAAGGGTATGATGGAGTATTGGTATATACACAGTGCTTAGAGAACAGTGAGGAGTTAGCAGTTAACTCTAAAGAAGGAAAACAAGAAGACTTCACATGGAAGAGGCAGTTAAGGTAGACCACAAAGACCAAGAGAAAATTCAACCAACGGAAGACGATAAAGGTAGAGAGTAGGAAAGTGCAGAGGGAGGACAGGCCTCTTCCAGCTCCAGGACTGCTTTTTTAAACAATTTTGAGCAGCCTGAAAATAATGGGCAAATTCTATCAACCAACCCAGTACTAGGACACTCTTCATTTTTCAACAGTTCATAAACATTGAACTTTGGGTAGAAGCCTCTCAGAATTCTTCCTGGCTGGCTTTAAAGTAAAAGAACCAGGGGTGTAATCTATCAAAGGAGAGTCCAGCCCTCATTTTCCATACCCCTAACACGGAGATTACAGGTGTTGCTGGGGCCCCTCGGCAAAGGGCTGCTTGCCTCTGAAAAATATTCCTGCTTGCAGGCCAGAATTTCAATTGATTCCATCATGGGAAAGGAAGAACACAGTACAATGAACTTTTGATTAATCTTTTATAAGTGGCCAATTTTTCATTCTCGTAGTAAAAATTCATATATTGAATCTCTGGCAAAGAGCCCCTGCTAAGCACCCTCTTCCTGTCTTGGGTCGTATCTCAGAGGACCTGAGTGAGCAGAAAGCAGTTGTCTTCTTGAATTTAAAAGCAGTTCTGGGTTCTCTTCAGGGTGGCACGGTTACCTTTAAGACAAAAGAGCAGCAGCTGTCTATTTCTGGGAGAGGACGAAAAGGAAGCATCTTTTTCATTTTGATCAGATTTCAACGTTTCCAGGATTAAGCAGCAGGCTGATCAATCATGGTATCGTATCTCCCTCTTCTAGAAAATGTATATTTCTGATCAGTCACTTTTTACAACTTCTGGAAACTGTCCAAACTACCAGACTTAAAGGACATCTTAATGGTGGACGCCTGTGGTCCTACTTCAGGTATTACAACGAGGTCCAGGTTCATATGGGCTGAGTCACATGCCTGTCTATAAAGAAGCTTTTGCTGGGCTTTTTAACGATGTCCACAGTATGAAAACTTCAAAGGGGAAACAATCTCCCCAGAGCAAAGTGTGTAGGATATGCACTTACAACCATTATCAGGCCATATGCTGGCCAGCAAGCATTATTAAGCACCTACTTTGTGCTGAGCACAGAGACAACAGATGCTGGTTCTGAACACAAGATAAAACTCTGAGTCCAATTCTACCCCTGGAATATAGCCCAGAATGTTACAAGTGTTGGCTTTTATTCCTTGCTCTGACGGCACTCTGACAGGATGACGTGCTTGAGTTTTGAGAGTACAGGTCTGGGTGCACTGATCACATACCAACTCTTTCCCCAGTAACCTGTCTTTACGTGAATGATAACGTTTTGGACACAGGCTAAGACTTCCCTTTATAAATTTTTCCCAGCTCTTGCTACATCACTTGGCCTCGTGAAACGAGCCTCACTTTAATTTCTATTTCCTCTGCTAACATGTTAACTAGGGATCATTTGGGAAACAGTTGGTGTCATGAATGCTTACCCCTTTCCTCCATAATCCCTATCACCATCAATAAAATATTTTAGATGTTGTGAAGAAACAGTTTTGTTTGTTTTTACATGTCCAAATAAAATATATCTTTAAGATCTCACAGATGGGGCTGAAAGGAAGCGTTATTCACCAAGCTCAGGGTTCTTTGGGTATATTTCTCATTTGCAAGCTGTGTAAGCTGACAATTAGAAAGAGTAAATGTGAATGCCACCGAGAACCACAGTGTCTGTGGGAGAGATGGGGTGGCAGGCAGAGAAGACAGACCATCATCTAACAGGATTCCGTCGATAGCCTATTAGAGACAGTAACACCCTGAAGCGTTGTAAATTGCCTGAACCTCAGAAGCCTCCAATTTCTGTTGAATTTCTGCTGGCTGTATTTCTCCCTCAGAAGTGAACTTTGGGAAAGGGCTTTATAATTAATATAAAGTAGCAGACGAAAAGGAGAATACAGTTTTCAAACAATTTTTCTCTTCAGTCAGCAGTTTCTCACCATTATTTTCACCATTAACTCATTGTCAATTTGCATTATTTTCAAGAATTCATGATTTTTAAAAAAATTTAATGTGATGTATTTTTTAAAAATATTATATAAAATTGTGCCATGCAAAGGGTATTCCTGTTCAAAACAGACCCTAAAGATGAGGAAAAAGAGCCTCGTTTTCCCACTGTCAAATCCCGGTAGCAATAGGGATTCCAACTTACTTTTACTCACTGTGTCTGCCTATTTTGACTTCTGATTCTGATGTTTTGGCTGACTCTGATACATAGGCAATTTCTGATTCATAACCTACTTCATTCATATACCCGGGGGAAGACCCATGTTTGCAATGCCTGAAACATATGGAATTTCGGGGATCCTTTTTAAGAAAAAAAAAATACCCAGTTATAAATACAAAATGCCCATGATCACCTTAATGCCACCCACCAGACGTAGAAGCACAAAGTAGGAAAAGTTGAATTGAAAGGAGACAGCGATTTTAATCAATTATGGTTGAAATACTCTATGTTTTGAAGTTTTTACAAAAAAACCATGACAACTTATTGCTGGGACCCCTCCCAGGACTTTGGAAGGGTCCTGTGCAAGTGAGAGACCCCGAGGTTTCAGCTTCTATAGCTTCACAACCAATCTGTCTCTGTGCTCACCCCAAATTTCCACTGCCACCACCACAGCCAAATTGAGGGGGACATTCCAGCACAAGAATAAGTGTAACTCCCTTTACTGTTTCCCCTTATCCCAGAAAAAGACTGAAATTCTCAAAAAGTGACGTGGTTAAAAATCAAGTGTAAAAGAAAAGAGAAAAAATATTGTAGAAAGTTAAAATATTGTTCCTAAAAATACAGGTTTCCAATCCTCAAAATACTACCCACATCTCCTTGATTGTCTTGTCTGAGCATCCTGTTTTCATAAGATGCATATTTCCATAATGTTCCTCTTTATGGGATGTTATCTTTAATGATCAAAATTCACTTTTCTCTTAAGTTCTCCCCACCGTTTTTTGTTTTTTTTTTTAAGTTCAAACAGGATCTTCCATCATGATTCCAGGCTCAGGTCAGAAAAAGATGTTTCATTCAGAAATAATTTGCCAAAGACCTCTGCCTGCTTCGGAGGCTATCTGCCATGCCTCTCATAGAAGGTATCTAACAAAAGTCCAGTCCTGACTACATTCCAGCAAATGACTGGCTCCCCAGACGGCAGCTAGAGCCCATGGCCATCCTGAACCAGGCACTTCTACAGTAAGAGGAGGGGCCCTCTCAGAAGCACATTGACAAACACGTAGCTTTAAACAGGCCATTCTAATCCATATACCAGCTTTCCTGAACTTTGCCTAAGAATAAGGCTTCATCCTCAAAATGCACATTGTACAATTCACCTAATTAGGTTCTGGTTAAGACCTATCATGTTTCTAACACAGGCCCAAAAACCAAATTCTTTATAGCCACAGAGAAATCTTACCTTTGAGCCATTCATACCATTCCTACTTAGAAAGAACAGTTTCATCTTTAGCCTCAGCTGTTTATATTGCAAAAGTCATGGTGATGGTCACAGCAAGTCACCCAAAATCCTTAGTCATTCACTGACTTTCCAGTAACCAGCAAAAGAGCAGCAATGGAGGTGACATCCAAGTCACGAAATCACAGAATAACAGATTCTTAGAACATAAGGAAGCTCTGAGGTGATCTGGTTGAATGCCCCATCCAGCATGACTCCAGTCCCCATAGCTCAGAAGCTTGTTCACCTGGCCACAACTGAACAGATCCATGCACACAGAGCTCCTCCAGGGGAGGAATTTTAATGTTTAGATAAAATCAGAGATAGATTTTAATGTTTAGAAACTCTTCCTTATATTTGCCCACTGCCAGGCCTTAGTCCCCCATCTACCACTCCTACCCTGAAGCAGTCAAGAATAACCCTCTTCTTACTCTACCAGTGACAACCTTCAAATTCTTATGGACAATATACCATGTTCCACTTAGGCATTTCATTCTCTTTCTGCTCTTTAATATTTCGCATGGTCTCCTGCCCTTTTACTACGCTGGCACCCACTCCTGAATGTTCTCTAATTGGTCAATATCCCTGTTAAAACATCTCACCTAGACTTGAGACCATTAACCTAGATGTGGTCTGACTGTGCATATTTGTACCAGATACTTCTATTTTTGTGCAACAGCATTTATACAATCCTCAAGTGAGTTAACTTTTGGGAGCAACTGTTCAAAACTCTTGGCTCAAATTAAGCTCATGGCCAATTACATTTAAAACCAAAACAGATTCTCTAAACCAGATTCTCTAAAAAGAGAATATCATGTGTCTCCAGAAGTAGTTAAAGCATTATCTTCCAGTAAATGTTTAAAGGATGGAATCCCATAATAGTCACCCCCATTGACCTTCTGCATAGTTTGTCAACCTAAAGTCAGCAAACTCATCTTCAAATTTTGCCTAATGTCTACATGGTACCACACTGTGTATAAAAGTTCTCCTGCAATTTAAGACTACAGGGTCCTCAGTGGAATGGTCATCAGCCCTAAAAAAAGACATCTTGCCTAACCCAGGCTAAGTAAATATGTTCTGGAAATTTCTTTTATATTTTTATCATTATTGCTACAACATTAATATAGTACCAAGGCCCAGAGTAGGCATTAAATGACTAAGCCATTGGGTAAACGAATGATTAGTTCCCATGCTCCCACCCTCCCTATAATAATGCTGATTAATTTCCATCAATGTATTTCATTCCCCACATCACTCTTAAGAGCTATAGTTCTCCACTAGGACACTAGACAGTGATAACATTCTTGTCTCTAGCATTGACTGATTCTGTTAGTTTAGAAATACCGATTCTGTTAGTTTAGAAATATGTGTAAGCTTCTCAAGACCCTTGTTTCTGCATCTAAACAACAATCCAAACATTTCATGTATTATTTAAACAAAGACATGTAGTATATGTTATGGACCAGGCACAGTTCTGGGCACTTTACAATTATTAATTCATTTACTCCTCAGGAAAACCAGACTGAGAGAGAAAGGTGAATTTAGCCAGGATCATATCTAGCAAGTGGTAGAGTTGGGATTTAAAGAAAGGCAGGCTGGCTTATTGCATGTGTGTGCTTAACCACACTCTCTCTCCATGTGCTCTGATGGCATGTTTGGGTAGTAAGGAAGATCACTGATCACATGCCTTACATATAAGTAAATCTCTTAGTACATCAAAAACTGCTTGATTTTCCATTAGCCCCTCAGACAGTAGCTTCTCCTTCTGAGTCATATTTTTTTAAAGGTACTAACCAATGGAGAAATCACTCAAAATACAGTGCCTTGAACATAGAGTGGATGCAAATGCCTTAAATTGATTTGGATTCCTTCCAGTCACAACTGTTGGAAGTATTTACCCAAAATGTTAAGGACCATGAGAGCCAGTCGACCTATTGCCAGAACAACAGCAAATCAAAAAAGTGCCACAGCAGGCACCAGGAATCTGAGGGAAAAGGAAAAACGCCATTGCCTCAGAGTATCGAGGAGCAGATCCTTCCAGAGCTAAGCACTGGCCCAGTTGAAGATAGGAACAGAAAGGGACCCAGATATTTGCAGGCAGTTTACAATAGTATAAATAGTGACTTCTACCCTCACAAATAAGAAAATTCTCAGGACCTACTACCTTGCTCCAGGCTTCTCGACATACCCATTCCCAGTCACGGAGTCTGCTGGAGTTCAGGATTTCCTTGATACTCAATACTCTCATTTCACTTATCCCAATGGGTTCAGTGCAATAAAGTTTTTAAAAATAATTAAAGCCAGATCACAAAAGCTATAAACAAACAAACTCCTCAAGAATGTGAGGTGACAGGGAAAGAAGGAAAAGCAAGTTGGAAGGCTAAGTGGTCACAGAAGCAGTTCTATTGAGTGGTATTTTTTTCTATTATTATTATTTTTGCTGAGGGAGATTTGCCCTGAGCTAACATCTGTGCCAAGCTTCCTCTGTCTTGTATGTCAGATGCCTCCACAGCATGGCTAATGAGTAGAGTAGGTCCATACCTGGGTTTTGAACCTGTGAACCCAGGCTGCCGACGTGGAGCATGCAGAACTTCGGTCATGGGGCCAGCCCCTGAGTGGGTATTTTTTTTACTCCAAATTTATATTCAAACTGAATTCAGTATTCCCTCAGCTGAATCAGAAGTACACTAGCACTGCATAGGGCGGAGCCCCAGGGGGACGCTTCTGTTTCACAATGGAACTCAGAGAAGGCAAGCTCTTTCAATCTAGGGCTAGGGTCTGCAGCAAACTAGTCCCTAAGTTCAGGATATCTCTCTGGAAAGTTTATTTCTGAAAGGAGTTTATGGTTCTTAGCTATAATCATCAGAAAGGCACTGATAGGCTTTTAAATGACCAAAGGTCACATTTCATCTGAATGAAGCAGCACTGGACATAGCAATAGAATATGTGCACTCAACTAACGTTTTAGATGGAATGATCCCCCAAGATTCCAGAGGAAATCTTTGGGGAATACAATTCTGAATTTGGATCCTCACTTTCAGCTAACTGAAGTATTCTTCTGACATATTAGATAAAGGGAAGAAAGAAAGAGCAGTTAATAATTGCAACATAATTTTAAGCAAATAATGCAATATATATGTATACTCATTTTATATATATATATATATACATACACACACACACATTTACACAAAGATACACACCATATATATCCTCCTCTTTAGGAGGTGAGATAGATTGCTGATAGGCTAACCCTTGACATGCTTTTCTGAAAGATAAAATGAACATTTGCCCCCATTGAGTAAGTGTCCCTGGGAGCTTTCCAGAAAGAAACTCAAACTATAAAAATTAGTAAATGGCTAGAAAATGAAGCAACAGCCCATGTAAAGTCCAAACTTGAAAACTCAAACACAGTTTATGCTTATGTTCTGGTACCAAGGGCTCCATTTCTCAGTTGAGTAGGTGATGCAGGTATCATGGGAATCGAATTCAGGAATGTCTTGGGTCTCTGGGTCTGAGGAGGCTGCTCTCCTGTCAGGAGTGTCCTGGGTGCTGATCCTACTGTCATGGGAATTAGGGTT
The DNA here is from genome assembly GCF_037783145.1 of Equus przewalskii. Taxonomy (NCBI): domain Eukaryota; kingdom Metazoa; phylum Chordata; class Mammalia; order Perissodactyla; family Equidae; genus Equus; species Equus przewalskii. The sequence continues at coordinate 23,888,801 of NC_091850.1, forward strand.
CTGGGAAGATGCCTGAATACCAGCCAGAGAGAAAGGTCTTGTCAAGCTCTAAGACAAGGGGCTTGGGCATGCCTTGCAGAGGCAAAGGTGGGCGGGAGCAACAGCAAGGAGAAAGCAGATCCTTACCTGCCACCATGAGACTCTCTCCTTTTTCCTCTCTCTTCTGTCATCTCCTCCAGTACAGGCTGAGGCAGATAATGGACTGGTCCATCAAAGTGGAATATACCAGACATGAACAGGTCTAAGCCTCAATCTCCTTACCTGTCAAATGGGGATAATTATACTGTCTATCCTATCTCAAAATCTTGCCATGAAAATCCCAATGTATGTGACCTACCTCCTATGGACTGAATATGTGTTCCTCCAAAACTCATATGCTGAAACCTAACATCTTATATGATGGTATTAGGAGGTGAGGCCTTTGGCAGATGATTAGGTCCTGGAGGTAGAGCCCACATGAATGGGATTAGTGCCCTCAAAAGAGATCCCACAGAGCACCCCAGCCGCTTGGGTCACGTGAGGACAAAGTGAAAAGATGGCTGTCTGTGAACCAAGAAGCAGCCTCTCATCAGACACTGGTTTTGCCGACACCTTGATCTTAAGCTTCCCAGCCTCCAGAACTGTGAGAAATTTCTGTTGTTTATAAGCCACCCAGTCTATGGTATTCTGTTATAGAAGCCCAAATGGATTAATACACCCCCCTATCACTCACTACAGTTCCTCCTTTATCAACTATTTATAGACCACACAAATATAGGAAATAATTTTCCTCTTTTCTCACTTCTCATCAGGCTAGGTTCCTTGGACCTACCTTTCCCAATGAGAAGTGGGAAATGCAGTCTTTTAGCAGAAAGCAATAAAATAGACAATTCCCGTCTTGTCTCAAACTCCCAAACTGCCTCTTTCCCAGAACAAGAGAAGCCTCCTTCTAGAATTAAGTTACCTGGAACTACACTTTATCATAAAGTGATAATTAAATATGATTCCATTTTATGGACTTTAAAAATTCATATTGAAATTTACCTCGCCTGACATTTACAGACATATTTTTAAAAAATCTGTTCTTCAAAATCATCACCTTCAGTATAAGACAAACAAACAATCCAAAGTTACTGTTCTGGCTTTGCCAACCTGAAGGCAGCCTCTGGGCCCGGCTGTTCTGTTTTTCTTCTTGATTCAGATGCTCAGTACTAACCAATGTATTCCACTGCTTTTCATTATACCTAACTTAGACTACGAGGAACCAAGCTCTGTTTCACACAGGACCTACAACGCAAGCACTTTTTACAGAAAGATCATTCTCTCTTTTCAAGAGGGTCACAGAGAATCTTTTCCTACTTTGTTTCTTTATTATTTCCTCCAAAATAAACATATTCCAGTGTACCTTTCAGTCACTTTAATTCACTCACTAGGGTCACTATTTGGTCTAGTTACTTCTAATCTAGAAAGAGTCAGATTCTCTTCCTTTATTTGTAGTGAAGAAGACAAAAGAAACTCAGTAATAGACATTCACAAGTGCATTCTGTGTGTGTGCGTGTGGGTGTGCAGCCACTCATAACTGAGAATATTAGCTCTGCCAAGGACTCTAGGGATCCCCTAGCTCACCCCTCTTTGAACTCCACTGTATACTTAACAAAACTGAGGTCACATGGCTGAGATTTCCTGGTCCTGTTCCTTCCTCAGTCCATCAGCACACATCTGCACAGTGGATTCATGACACTCTTCCTTTTCCTCTGCTTCACACCTGCCTCCTTCTTCTCCTTTCTCTTGACTAAGTCCACTCTTTCTGGGCTGCATGCCTTCCCATCATATACCACCTTCCAGAGACCTCACTCACACAGTGCATCTGAGCTTTTCATGTAGGTGTTTCTGATGACATGTCCCCACTTTCAATTCTCTAAAAATTCAAAAGTAAAAGGAAACTTACAACCCAATGGGGCAGATCAAGCAAAATGGAAGTTTCAATTGGAACAAGAAGAGAGAAAACTAATTTGAGTCAGAATATGAATTCCCGTTCATCATTATATCCTCGGCATCTAGAGCAGCGCTAGCACATTCTAAGTGCTCAATAAACACAGACATGTAAATGATTGAGGAGCTCCAAGAACCAGTCATCAGCAAGTAAAAGATAATAAGGGCAAACTGCATTAAAAGTCAGAAGACTTGGAATCTAGTACTAGCTCTGACTGAATTAAATTATGTGGCTATGAGCAAACTTTCTCCTCAATTAAAAAAAATCAAGGGAGTAGCACTAAATTATTTCCAAGGTATTTTTTGTTTTAAAAATTCTGTGATGATAAAATATATGAATTACAGCTAAAGGCTGCAAGGTCTATGAAGAGGTCTGTGGTCCAACCATCTACCTCTCCCCTTTATTTCGTGTTTCCAGAAAGATGATTTATTATCCAATTTGGAAAATTTCTAGGAAAATATTTGAATTTCCTATTGTCATCTACTCTAAGATTTTATTTAAAAAAAAAATCATTCTCAGATTTACCCTAAAATCCATTTCTATGTTTATACTGCTGTTAATCAATTTAGGACTTAACTATCCAATTATAAAATTCCACAATCCTCATAATCTTGGGATATAATTTTATTTCCATTGCAAGTATTAAAAGATATGGCTACTAAGACATAAAAATTTTCCCTGAAGTTGTATCCTTGCCTAAATCATTAAGCTTGTCTACTGTGCTTCTCTCTAAATATACATTTGAGCAGGACTTGATTAGTTTTCTACCAAGAAGTACATGGTTATTAAATTAGATCTCATCCACTAAGACTCCTTATTTATCTTAGTAATTTTTAATGGAAAGCAAATGAAACATTATTACATAAATGCTTAGAGATGACAGTAATTTTATTCTAAATTTGATAAAGAAAAGGTTAAATAAATATTACAATTCTCAGGAATTGCAGTATAAGCCTTTAAATTTAAATCTCCCCCTTGCTTTTTTATAACTTATTCTTAAAATATTTATCAGTGTAATATTGAAACTAAGTTATTAATTATTTTCTGCCAATTTCCTTGTTTTTCAGAAGTTTAAGTGAGATGATATGCTAATTCCCATTTAGATCTTAATTTACGTACTACATTTTTTAACACATTCTAGTTTTCTATGTAAATAATGCATTTTAATGCATAACTATACCTCCCCAATATAAAACTATGCAATAAGAAGTGCTGACATTTCAACCTTCTGTCATAATTTCTAGGTTTGAGGGCCTCCCTATATATACACGTGTTCTCAAACAGACACACATGCATTTTATTGTCAAATATCTAAAACAAACTACTCAGTCTCATAACAATAATAAACCAGAGATAAAGAAAAACTTGCTTTCAATGTTAAGGAATGGCTGTAAACTTACAAATGGAAAATATTTGGGTAATCTCATTTCTACTTGAAAACAGACCTCCTCCTTGAAAAAGAATTAATTTACATATTATGACAAAGTGTTTAAGTATACATGTGAATCAAAAAAATTATGAAAATCTAAAGTCCCCCCCTTGCATCTTTTTTGGGTGCAAAAGTAAAAAAAACCCCAAATAAGTACTATTAAACTTAATTTAGCTTCATTTTTAATAAGAAGCGACTTTATAATTCCCATGGCCCTTCTGAAAAATAAAATTGATCTCTGACTCAGAGAGAATCTGAGTTGAGAAACATTAAAATCACTCTAATGACAAAAACAGAGTTATGACCTGTAGCAGACTGACAAGAGAAAACCAACAATTCAAATAATCCCTAAACAGAGTAATTCTGGTTTTGTTGTTACAGTGAGTGCCTGTATCTGGGTTGGAAATGTGAACATTAGATGTGACAGTCATTTTTAAGACTCTACTTCCAAAATGTGGTGCCAAACAGTTTCATCTGAATTTACTTCTTATGAGGTAGCTCTTGATCCCTGGGTACCATGTCTCTAATCCCAGACTAGAGGAATTATTTCTCTAACTTCTCAGCGATCTAAATTGGAGGTGGTCTGCCAGAGGCAAAACCTTGAAGGTAACACTCATGCTCTGTGCTTTTCCATTCTTCTCAACTAGTTCTCACCAGTCTCTCCTGCTAGCACTCTGTTTCCAGAAGATTAGATGCTCACGCCTCACTCTCCCTGGATAAATCTTCATGCATTTCTTTGCCTCTTTTCATCTTCTCTTCTATCAACACTAAAAGAGCTTTGGTGATGAACACAACACTGAGCTGGAGGTAGAGTTGAAAGCAAAACCACACACAGTCTCACCCTTACAATGCTGACAGACTACTGAAAGGAAGACAAACATGAATCAAATAATAGTACAGATAACATACAGCCATCAAGAGTGGTGAGGGAAGGCCTCCCTAAGGAAATGACAATTGAGCTGACAGTCACTATGTCAGAAGGATACAGTGGAGAGTAAATAGTCTCATGACCTGACAGATGATAAATGTGGCCACTGCTGAAAAGGAATGTTGTGACCCGAAGCTGGAGAGGCAGACATGTGCCAGACCATGTGGCTTTTTAAGGAAAATGGTAAAGATTTATTTTAAGAGCATTAGGAAACAACTAAAACATTGTATACAGATAATGAATGAAATAATGAGGTCTGAGTTTAGAAAAATGTCACTCTAATGTGGTGAACAGACAGGGTGGGGAGAAGGTAAAACTCAGCCAGCCAGCCTGCCTGCCTGCCAAGCAAAGCTCGCTCGCCTCCTTCCTCCTTCCCCAGCTGCATTCTCCTTGGTCAGGACCCACCCTTCACTAACTAGGGCTGCTCTTATAAATCACCTGTGTCCCTTCTTTTTCTTTACTGGCAAAGAAGGAAAATGCTTATCCTAGGAATGGAAGCATATCTGATATTAAGATACTCAAGGAGTTTTCTATTCCTCAGCCACAAAGCATGACTAATGGTGGGATGTTGGAAGCTACATACCTTAGGATATATTTGGGAACATGGGAGCCTTTTTGTGCCTCAGATGATATTGAATAAGGTCCTAAAAGAACATTTGAAGAAAACACACCAGAGCCCTAATTATGCCAGTTATTCTTCATTGATTACTATTACCTTACTAACAGGCACTCAAATGAGTATTATTAATATAGCCTTCACTATTAAACATTGTTTCTTCCAGATTCTCTATTAATCTATCACCTATTAACTATTAAGAAACACTTTTTATTGCTTTTGGGTTGATCACTGGTGTTTGCAGATTTAACACGCTGCAGATAAAAATGTAAGTTTAACAGGCAAAATTATTGCAATCAGACAAGATACTATTCCAACAGGAGGTGAACCCTTTGCAGAGAGGAATAAACACACCCAAAGGCACACATTTGCATACTTAAGATCTATTCCAAACTTCCTGGAAACAAAACTAACTTTAAGTGCCTACTACAGGTCAGCACTATAAGCAAGATACATATGCAATTTCATTTATAACTCACAGCAAAACCATTTTGCAGGTTGAGGAAAAAGTAATGTGCTTATATGGGTAGTAAATGGTAGAGCCAGGATTTGAAATTTTAAGTAACTTACTTACCTCTCTAGTAAATTTAAGTAATCTGCTTCCATGATGTATTAGCCTGCTTGGGCTGCCATATCAAATGGATGGCTTAAACAGACTGGATGGCTTAAACAACAGAAAGTTATTTCTCATAATTCTGAAGGCCAGAAGCCCAAGATCAAGATGCCAGCCAACTGGGTTCCTGGTGACAGCTCTCTTCCTCTCTTGCAGATGGTCACCTCCTCACTGTGTCCTCACATGGCAGAGCGAGAGAGCTCTGGTGTCTCTTCCTCTTCTTATAAGGTCACTAGTCCTATTGGATTAGGACACAAGCATCCAGTCCATACATAAGACATGGCTAGAAAGTGGTAAGAGCAGGATTTGAATAGATATCTCAAATGCCCATGATCAGTCCACTTCTCATGCTGTCTTTCTCAAAGTCAGAGGTAAAGCAGTTTGAATTTCAAAAAAGCCACATCATCATCATTAGTGTGTTAAGACAATGGGACTTATTTATCAAGTTTCTAGCCCAGCTAGCAAAAACAAAGAAATAGCCCATTCATCACAGTGTGCTAGTGTCATAATCATTCATCTTTCAATTTCTTCAGTTAACCATCTTTACCTTGCTTACAGGCTCTTAATAAATGAAACCAATGGAAACTTTTCACAATTATACTGCAAATTCCCCTGTCTCGCATTTCATATCAGGGAGCAAAGTTTAGTAAAAACCTTCAACTGAAACACAAGGTAACACCAACTGGCATTTAGCTTTTGAAACTAAAGCATAAACAAGCAGACAATTCATTACTATGTTGGACATAATCAAAAGACTAATTTATTAGTGCCAGAAAACAGGTATTTGGTGGTGTGATTTGTATAGCTTCTCTAGTTTGGCATCATTTTCTTTCAAGTTAGACATTACTGAAGGGGTTGGAAGTAAAAACCTTCTCCTTTAAGCAAGAATTTGCATGAACTAAGTCTGAAGAAATAAGAGTTAAAACTTGTATTAATAAGTAACCCTTTGGGCCAGCCCCGGTGGCCTAGTGGTTAAGTTCAGCACACTCCACTTTAGCAGCCCAGGTTCAGTTCCTTGGTGTGGACCTACACCACTCCATTAGCAGCCATGTTGTGTGGCACCCCACATACTAAAAAAAAAACAGAGGAAGAATGGCATGGATGTTAGCTCAGGGCGAATCTTCCTCAGCAAAAAAAAATAAATAACCCTTAAAAGACTTAAAATTATCCTGAAACCACCATAAAACCCCAAAATACACAGTGACTTAAAAATAAAAACTCCTAAATTTCTGTTTTATAAATCTTTAAATAGAGTAGGAGAGACTATAGAACTCAGAGCATTTATCCTTCACTATCTTCATGAGGTCACTCTAAGAGTTAACAAATATTGATTTTATATGTTGCAAATGGAAAGCTTTATGAGAAAGTTGTTTTAGAATAAATGTTTACTTTATCCCACAGTATAAACAACAAAGAAGTTTCTTGGGCACTAAAATATTTACTGGGAACGATTATATTTCCTGGCCTTCTTGTAACTGTTGTGATTGTAGCTTTCACTGCAGTAATTATACATAACATTAATTTTAGTAAGTATGCACACACACCACCCATATATATGAAAAATTCATATTTATATATACACGCACACACACGCGTAGGTATGCCTATGTGTACATATATGTGTATACATACAGGGACTAGGACCTAAGAAGAGTGTGGACTCATTTTTGGTTTACTTTTTTAAAGGCAGCTACTTTTGTCATAAAGTCAAAAGATAATTGGTTATGACAAGTGCATGACCACACAAAACAATGAATGAGAGGCTCAATTCATAATTTAGATAACTTAAAGACAAGAGATATTGTGCCCCATTCTGCTCCTGCACCCAACAAATCTTTTTCTGACAAGTTAGCATGAGCTATACAAGGAGAGATTCACTTCATTTGTCAACTTATTGTAGAGGTTGAGCACAGATATAAGCAACCTTTCAGCAACCAAGATGACATGGCTTCAACAAGAGAAACTAATACATCACATTATCCATTCACACTGAAAAGATCTTGGCAGCAGTTGCCTCGAGACAGCATGGAAGGAGACTTTGCTGGGAACAAGTGGGAAAACGAATCAGCTTTCAGCCTGAGTTTCAGAGACAAAAAATTCTCATTGTTCAACCAATCTAAAAACCCTTAATGGGATTAAATCTCTAAAATGGAAAACTCTCCATGGCTAGTTGTCTCTAAGCGAAAGAATGCTCATCTTATAGCCATCACAACGAATACAACAGTACCTAAGATACACATGGGCATCTTCTAGGGTTGATGAAATACATTTTCATTGGTTACCACACTTGATCCTGGAAATATTCCTGTGGGCTGAGGTTAGGTATATATTATAATCTCCATTTTCCCAACAAGGAAACTGGGGCAGAGAGGCACAGGGTCATGGTTAATAAGCAATTTGCTTCAGTTAATAGTGCACTTTTTTTTTTAAGTTAAAGGCAGGAAATATAGGTAATAAGCTCAGATAAATTGAAGATTTTTGAAGTTACATGGAATTCAGTAATCCACCATGTGTAACATCAAGAGACACTAACAACATGTCCAGTGAAATTCCTGGAGGAACTAGGGAAAAACTAATATTTAATATACAACAGTGTGCCCTGTCTTTGTCAAAACCAGTACACATTTGAATTTACTGAAAACTGCTACACAGGTCTGGTTATACAGGTTACTGGATCTCAGCCTAGCTTTGAAATACGGGAAATCAAATTACTGCTTTGAGACTCAGTGTTCCTCACTGATAAAACAGGAATAATAAAACACCTAGTTCATAGGATAGTTGTGAGGAATAAATTAGATATTTATGTAAAGCACCTGGGACATTCTTGGCACATAAAGTGGACAATAAATGTTATCTTTATTATCGTCCTCATATATAATATATATCATAATATTAATAGTATAATTTTTTAAATATAGAGCAAGGCATAAAGGATTACGCACTTTGGGTAAGAGGTCCCCCACAAATCAAGTACAGATTTTTAACCTGTAAAAAGTAAAATCCTATTAATTCAAATATATCCACTTAAATCTCATGCCAGGCAGCTGACAATTAACCACACAAATTAATTCTTCCCTACCCAGGTATCTGCTCTCAGGCAGACACAGCAAGAAGTCACAAGGAAGCTGAAGGAGGGCAAGACCCTTAAAGAGCCTTCCACAGCAAAGCACAGGAAGAAGTGAGCAAAATCTGTGGTAATTGCCTCTTTGCTCCCTAGGGAAAGCCAGTCACATCTCAACTAATGATCCAGCTCCCAAACAGGAAAGAATGAAAGGGGTGGTGGGGGGGGGCTTCATTAAAATTCTCCAGAAAATGAATTAATCCTCTTCCGCCCTCGTCTCTTGCTCCCGAGCAGGTGTCCTCTACATGGTAGTGTGTGAGTTCTGCTGTTAATAAGACAGAGCTCCCTTCCACAAGAACCTGGGATTTTTCCACCTTCAAAGATTAAGTTCCCTTTGATTTCACATAACAACTAGCTTACAGATAAGGTGTCATTTGTTTGCCATCAGTCTTCTGGCTTTGGGAACAAGCAATTCAAGAAATTTGAGACTTTAAACACCATCTAGTTCAGTTTCACAAATGAAAATGCCTTCAAGGGCCAGAAGGTAACACAAATAAATGAAATGGGCCCGGAAGAAACTGGTTTACTTTGTTGAATTTTTACCACTCAGAAATATAAGCCCAATTGCTGTCTAATCTTTCCATTTTTCAAGAGAAACTAGAAATCTTTTTTTTAATGTTGGCAACTGATTTAAAAAATAATTAAGCCCTGTATCCATGTGCAGAGAAAAGCTCACCTATATACAGATTTCCAGTTGAGACTTCCGAACCAGTCCAGTAAGTTTTGGGCCTGGTTTCCAAAAACATAGAACCACCTGGAGGCTTTAAAAATACACATCTGGCTCCTCCTCCAATGGCAATTCTGATTTAACTGGGCAAGGGCAAGCTTTCAGGTGATTCTAATACGCAACCAGAGTGGAAAATCATGAATCTTGGTCTAACCTATTAATTCTACAGATGAGGAAACTGGGACCCAGAGATGAAAGCAACCTGCAGCTCCCAGGAGAGAGGGAACACAGGGCTAAGTCTTCTTATCCCAACATGCTGTTGCAAAACTCTAATAGAAATGCTACTTTTCTGCCAAAGAATCAGAGCTTTGACTTTAATATATGTAGTCTGTAAAATATTTCAAATGCTTCCCCAGCAGAAGTGTTAGTTTTCAATGCTAGAGTCCTTTTGCCCTAAATCCAGTGACTATCATTGCAATATCTGTGTTGGACTGTAAACTCCATGAAGGCAAAGAACTTGTCAGTCCCTCCCTCCCTCACCAGTGAGGTGAGTCAGGACTTCAACAAATACGTGCTCAATGAATGACTTCACGACTTTCAAAGTTCTATTCCCCTATCAATTGGGAATAGAGTCCAACGAAAGCTCAAAAATCAGTCTCATACAGAGAAAAGTCAGCAACTAGAACCAATTCAGAGGAAACAAATTATGAGGTCTTGGCTATCTAAGGAAAAGTTCACTTAGATCATTGTTGACAAAGAGCCATAAATAGTAACTGAAGGAACAGCAAGCAGCTAACAAGAACTCATCTCATTAGGTTTAAAGGTTCTTTTCCCTTGCAACAGTATAAAGAGGAACAGACAAATCTATTTCTGTCACTCTCATCACCACTAACTTGGTGTACTTATTTTCCCCGGTGCTGAACCCTTGCCAATACCAATAGCCATAGCTTAAACATCCTGTCTGGTTTCTTGACCGCGTGTGACAGAAACCTGCTGCGTTCACTTGTCTGCACTTGAAGTATTCCTCTTCACACACTATAGGGGATCACTGTCCTCAAAAATGGGATACAGTGTTGTAAGTGTTATACACACATCTCAAGAGATTTTTTGATAAATACCAGGCTTACTTTCATCCTGCGAAGATGTTGGCAAAATCCTACTCATTGTGCAAGAGTAAGACAAGTTATTGCTCATTTGGTTTATTATTAAAAAATACATCTCCACCCTATCTGTCAATCAACACAATCCAAGCAGCTCTCTCCTTCATAGTGAGTTGTCTTTCTAAAATAACAAATCTGATCATGTCACTTACCCACATCATAAATTCTGGTGCAGCTACCTACTGAGACCCAGATGAAGTCCAAGATCCTGACAAAATGCCTACTTCCCAGCATCATTTCCCTTCACCTACCCTCAAACATCCTCTGGTCCAGCCATTTCACATCACTTATCATTTCCCTAACACACCATCTTCTTCAATATTCCATGCTTCTGGGTTGTCCCTTTTAAGAATACCTTTTCCCCTTTTTTCTCTCTGATGTTCTCTTATAGAACTTTCAAGAATCACCTCAAATGGCACATCTTCTGAGAAGTCTTCCATGACTCACGCAGGAGTAATGAGTCTCTGCTGCCTTCATCTCTCCTGCCTCCATTGGGTTAGTTGCGAGTGCAGTTAAAAGCCTCTTGGCTGTGTGCTCCCAAAGCCCATGTCTGCTTTTCATTGCATCCCTAGCCCGACTCATGCAGGCACTCAGTATGGAACACAGGTTTGCTGAGTTCAACTAATGGCTGCTGCTGCTCTACCTGTGTGGGTAAGCAGACAAAGGTGAGTTTCCTGGGCAGTCTTGCCTCCTGTGGCAACTATGGCTTATATCCAGATGAACCTGTTGGTATTTGTGACTTTTTGGTTATCAGTGTTTTGGCTTCAACTGTCCCATTATGAGTCTCTCTTGTGAAAGGAAAATACTGCACGATCTCACTTATGTGTAGACTCTAAAAAAGTAAAACTCATAGAAACAAAGAGTAAGCTGGTGGTTACCAAGGGCTTGGAGGTGGGTGAAATGGGGAGATATTTGTCAAAGTGCATAAACTTTCAGTTATAAGATGAATAAGTCCTAAAGAACTAATGTACAGCATGATGACTATAGTTAACAATGTTGTATTTTATACCTGAAATTTGCTGAGAGAGTAGATCTCAAATGTTCTCACCACAAAAAAAAAGGTAACTATCTGAGGTGATAGATGTATTAAACAACTTTAATGTGGTAATTATTTCACAATATTTACTTATATCAGATCATGGTGTACACCTTAAACTTACACAATGTTATCTGTCAATGATATCTCAATAAGGACCTTAAAATACATTAAAACAAACCAATGGACAAAAATTGCGCCCTTCTCTAAAGTACACTGAGCTTAAGTCAGACCCTCCTTATTCAGTATAACATATGACATATAAGTAAATGTTGATTGCATTGAAGTACATTTTTCAAATTAGAAGACAGGTACCATAGGCAGTCTCTCTTGATATTTACCCAAGACTCTTTTGCTGTGATTTAAATCAGGAATACTTTCAGAAAACATGCTACCAGAGATTGGAGGAAACAGAAAAGCACAGTCATGTCAAGTTTATAAATTAAATTTTTTTTTAAAAAACCACAATGATTACTAGAAAAGACTACCAAGTCTTTTCCCTAGCAGAAGAACACACTCATACTATTCTCTTAATACATAAAGCTAGCCACGGGAGCTCTCAAAGTGGGATATTTTCTATTGACATCAGCACTAATACTTTAGAGATGATGGCAGCACAGTTCCGTCAATGAATCTGACTCATGATTGATTCATTTTTCTATTTGCTGGACTTTAAAAGATACCATAGTTCCCTCATACTGTGCCTCAGCAATAACATTGCCTTTTGAAACTTGTATCATCAGACCAATCCTCCTTTAGTCTGAAAGCATCCAAAAAACTTCATCAAATACAGAATAAATCCATCAATCTAATTACTGATGCCACTATGGCACACTGCCCACACATTGCTAAGTACTGTGGAGGATATGCAAAAAATTCAACAAAAAATTCCTTCCTTTGATGAAATTAATAAATCACACTGAGGCTTTACATGTTAAGTCCCTTACTTTAATCTTCTCAACAAGAACTTCCAGAGCACTCACCATCTGCAAGGTACTGTAGTGAGAGACTGTACATGGTGCTGTCCCGGGGAGACTGCAGACATAGCTTCTGAATGCAGGCCATATACAGTAAGACAACGACCATGAGAAATTTATGGCAGCAAGGGTGAGAGTCTTAATAAATGTGCTAAGGAAGTGCTAAGGGAAAGGAAAAAAGGGCTTGTAGCTGGAAAGGCAGCAGGCGCTGGGGAAGGATCAGAGCAGACACTGTGGAGTTTGATGTTGTGGTGTTTGAGCTCAGCTTTGAAGGATAAGTAGAATGAGAGGATGCAAAAATGAGAACGAGAAAGGTCATTGTGGAGGGAAAAACATGAACAACAGTTGTTGGGCAGAAACAAACGAGACATTTTGATGGCAAAGAAGTAGTTGTTTGAAGCTCAGTACAAAATACAGATGGATAGGTAGGTTCATTAATATCACAGGGGTGTGAATACCAGGCTAAGGCATCTGAAAATCAATCCATAGGCTAATAAGGTCATTTTTGAGAAAGTGAGTGGTCAGAACGACAATGATTTAAGATTATTTGGCAATGGTGAGATGGAATTAAAGGAGCATAAATAAGAGCTGCTGTGGCTGTTGCTTCTGCTCCAACCCAGGGGTATGAGCTGCAAACAGTAGGGAATCTTCTGATGAATGTTTATAGCTACTGTCAAATGGGAATCACTAACTGCTTGTGGTGTCTTGCTTCATAAAGCTTTGGCTTCAAACACATCATGACGAAGTCTCTTGTCACTGGCACTGAGCAGTCTGCATGCTTTCTAAGTGTTATAAAACTGCCAAAAAATATATACAGAAAAAATGCTCACCATTCCCACAGAAGACCAAACTTGTAGTATAATGGCTATATTCTGCATAGCACTTGACATATATTAAACACTCAGCAAATGACGAATTGGATTGAATTCAAATTTTGTTGTTGAATCCAGAGAAGACAGTGCTATAACTTCCCTTGGGGTGATGGTTAATTTTATGTGTCAACTTGACTGGGCCACAGCACCCAGATACGCAGTCAAACATTATTCTGTTTCTTGAGGGTGTTTCTGGACGAGATTAACATTTAAAATGGTAGACTTAGAGTAAAGCATATTGCCCTCCATAATGTATATGGGCCTCATCCAATCCATTGTTGGCCTTAATAGAACAAAAGACCGATCCACCCCAAGCCCCCAAGCCCAAGAAAGAGAGAATTCTGCAACAGATGGCCTTTGGACTTGAACTGCAACATCAGCTCTTCTATGGGTCTCCAGCCTGCTGGCCCGCCGTGCAAATTTTGGACTTGCTGGCATCCATAACTGTGTGAGCTAATCCCTTAAAATAAATCCTTCTATATATATGCACATCCTATTGGTTCTGTTTCTCTGGAGAACCTTGGCTAATACACTGGTGAAACACACCAGGGTGTTCACAACATGCCCCATGTCTACCTGAATCTTCTTATAATTATCTTCTCTATAAAATGTCCTTGACATTAAATTTATGAGATGACAGACAAGGGCTATGGGCTGGGGGTAGGAGTGTCTAGATTTGCCAGGCTTTCTTTAGCAACAGTTATGCCTATGAGCCCCATACATTTCAGAAGCACTCCACTTAGCCAGAAGTTAACTATACAATGGGCTTCTATTTAACATGAAAAGAACAGAGGTACTTTGACATAACTGAAAAACCTGGCAGTGATGAGCCTTGTCGCTGAATACCAGGTAAAACATTAACATAACTTCATGTGTGATTTCAGTGAATAGAATTTTGGCACCATTCCAAGATGAGTGGACCATGATATAGCCACCAAGTCCAAGGATCCAGGCTAACTGAGGGCCAACCAGTCCCCTTATAGGGGCCCAAGCCCCATACTCAGACCTCTGTAGCCAGACTGACACAATCCTATTCTGATCGAGCCAAAGGGCTGTCTCTCCAAAGAGACTGCAGTGAACAAATAGTTCCCATTTTCATCAGTCAAATCTCAGTGTCTAGCCCACAGGTAATTTGTCCTGAGTTGTGTCATCTTCTTTAAAATAATCTTTACTTCTTTTCTTTGGACTTCTAATATCAAAGAGAATGAGTAAGAGGGCAAGGCCTATGACTCTGATTTGTGAAGACGGAAACGTATGGTTTTGGGGTTTTGTTTTTTTGTTTTATTTTAAAGGTACAATTCTTTGATTGTTTTCTCTATTTGTGTTTTCATCTTGATTTTACACTGCTAGTATCTTTTATTATCATGGGCTTAACAACAACAACATATTCCTTTTTTTTTTTTTTTACATTATATTCTCATATTCCTTTAAAAAAAAAAATGCACTGGAGGGGCAGTCACCTGGGCTAGTGGTTAAGTTTGGCATGCTCTGCTTCATTGGCCCAGGTTCAGCTCCCAGCTGCAAACCCACATCACTTGTCAGTGGCCATGCTGAGGCAGTGACCCACATAAAAATAGAGTAAGATTGGCACAGACATTAGCTCAGGGAAAATCTTCCTCAGGAAAAAAAACAAAGCACTGGAATCACCTGGGGAGCTTTAAATAATCTTTGGGCCCCTTCTCTAGAGATTTGGATTTAATTGTTCTGGGGTGCAGCATCCTGTTCTGATGGCTGACTTCTGATCTTCTTTCATGTTTATTCAACTACTCTGACTATAACCTTCAGAAAGATCTCTATTCTCTCCCTCTCCAGTCTTTACTTTCTTTCTTAACCAGCTCACATTCCTGGTTTAACATTTCAACAGCTCCCTTGCAGATGCCAATATCCTAAACTCCTTGCTACTGCCATCTTTTCATCATACCTCTCTAACCAACTTAGATCCCACTTTCTCTGTGCCTGGTAAACTGTTGAAAACCTCCAGAAGGGATCAAATACTTTATAATACTTTTAACAGTGGTACCATCATGAATTCATGATCATCAATCTCAACTGGACCTTCAGGTAATGACTAGCAATCCTACTAAGCTTTACTAATTTACTCCCTTTCACATTCAAGCTTTCTCTGTCCTCCTCAAATATCTGAAATTACCTCCTTTCTTTTCCAGTATGTCATCCCCTTTCTCTCTCCCATTCACCTTTCCAAAGCAGATAGAAGCCATCAAACAGAAACTTAATTTGCAGCAACCTCTTGGCACCTGCACACATCCTTTCTTCTTCCCTCCCAGGACAGAAGGGCAGGAACAAACACTCTTCTCCAATTCCTCCAGCTGTGCTCTGGATCTAACCAATTCTATCTTTTCAAGAATCCCACACAATTAATTATTTATCCTGTCTCTATCTTCGAGCCACCCCCTCATCCTCCCCAATCCTCTTTCCCATCAACCTTTAAACTTGCCCAAGTCTCCCATCTTTAGAAACCTCTCCCTTAATTCTACTTCCTCTAGTTAAAGCTCTATCCTTTCACTTCCCTTGACAGCCAAATGTGTTGAGTTATCTATATCCACTCCCCCTCTATCTTTATATCTGCCTTTCTTCACTTCTCACCTGCTCCCAGGACACTTCTCTCTTGCCTCTGCTTCCATCATTACACCAACACAGCTCTCCTTAAAGCCCTTCAAGACATCCATTTTACTAATTCAAAGGCCATTTACAGGACCTTTTGTACTTTACCCCTCATCAGCATTTTAAATTATTCTCTTTCCTTGGCCTGCAAGACGACACCTCTAGCATCTACTCTGTCATATTCTTCACTCTTATTTGTAAACTTCTCCTCCACTTAGCTTTTAAATGTTGGAGTTCCTCATAGCTCAGAACTATGGTTTCTTCCCTCACTCCATTTCCACTCTGTCTTTGATCCCACTTACCTTTGTGGCTTCAATACTGTGTGTAAACCACTGACTTCCAAATTTATATCTCCAGGTACCTCCTCTGACCCAGGACCCAAGAATACAGTGTGTCTCCTTGTGGATGTCTTAAAAATGCCTCCAATTTAAAATGTCCCCAAACTAAACTACTCTTTCCCAACCTATACCTGGTGTCCCTCCAGCATTCCCCATTCACCTGAAGAAGTCAAATGCCTGAGGGTTATCCATGGCATCCCTTGCCCTGTCATATTCAAGCCACCACTAAGTCCAGTCTACTTTACTTCATAAATAAATGGTAAATCTATTAACCATAAATAACGGTAAACCTATTCCCTTCTCTCTATCTTTACCATCACCACTCTGGTCCAAACCAACATCTCTGGCCACTGATAGATTCATAATCCATTTTCCTGAATACTTTTCATTCCTTCTCCATCCATTCTTCATTACAGAGCCAAGTAACCTCCTTAAAATGCAGACCCGATTATTATGTCACTCCCTTGCTTCAAACCTCCAATGGTTTTCTGCTGCTCTTATGATAAATCACAGCCTGCAACAGCATGTGAGATATAGTCCCTGCTTACTTCTCTGGCCTCTTTTCAGGTCATGCTCAATCTCACTCTCTGAACTCTGGCAACACTGACTGTTTTCAGTTCTCAATAGTACTAGGTATCTTCCTGGCTCCTGTTTTCTCTGCCCAGGTCGCTCTTCCTTCTCCCTCCTACTTCTACTCCTTTAGATTTCAAATATCTTCCTTTGAAAGAGTTCTCTAACCACCAAGCCCCAACCTGGATTGGGTCCCCTCATACTTTTATGTCATATTACTTACAGCAGCTTTTAATTATCTTGGTCAATGTCTTTCTCCATCCTAGATCATGAACTCCCATAAGGTAGAGGCTATTCTGAGTTACTTATCATCATATTCTAGCACCTAGTCCACTGCTCTGCTAGGTAAAGTGTAGAATGAACTGAGTGAGTTGTGAGTAAGTGAATGAAGGCATTATGGTAATTATGGATCTTTATACTCAGGCTATCAATATTCAACTTTATACTCCCCTGCAGCACAAACCATGAATCAAGGTCAAGCATATACTACCAAGTCCAGTTCAGTATAAAAATTGGTTTTGAGAACTCAGGGTGCAAGCTGCATAAAGGAAAAAACCATTGAAAGGGAAGGACTGGGATGGTCTGATCTGTGTTCAACTTAGGCAAGGGAACTAGAATCTCTGCTTTATATTCATTCTGAATACCAAACAAGAACTAGCCGTATCCACTTCAGGAATGAATTCCTTAAATCACTTAAATCACTCTGTATATATAGAAGAAAAAAATTCACTTTCACATATATTTTTAAAAGGCAAATAATCTAGGATCTTCTGTAAGGACTTGAAATGCCCTAAATTCAGTACTTATACATGTACTAAAACCAACACTAATATATGTCCTTCCAGCTTTCAGAGTCCACCTTTAAATAAGTTTACAGTACTATATCCCAAAGTCTTATACAAATTCTTGGGTTTAGGCTCAAAAGATATCAATCAAAGTCCAAGTCATTTATTAAACTACAAATGGCCATAAAGCAGAGTTAATACAATTTGTCAGGCAGAGCAAACCAAGAAATGGCTTGACCTATGAGCTTTTAGGACCCCCTTGGAAAAGCTGAGTAAAATCACCAGGGAAGAGGTTAAAATTCAACTTCACTTTATATCCCTCTTTAAATCATGTAAAGCGCAAGCATGTTCCTGACAACTTAAGATTATGCATGATAACTTTCCAAACAGAATACTTCCTGAGTTTTCCCACGAGTATTTTTTTAAAGTTCAAAATGCTATCTTCAGCAACATGGTTATTATTAATATCCTTGCTTTTTAAATCATGGATTTTTACAACAGTTGTCTTTTGAATTATAAAATCTGAAATCCCAGGGAAGTCATTATAATTATTATGTTGTTTGGACATTAATATTTTACTACTTACATTCAGCAGCACATTTTTTTCTGAAAAATTTCTCCTTGCTGTATCAATATTTTAAAATTTAAGATTTAATGAAATTAAGACAATTTCTTTTTTAAAAAAAATGATCAAGGCAATATTAGGCTGCATTAGTTATCTATTGCTGCATAACCAATTAACCCAAACTTAGCAGTGTAAAACACGAACACTTATTACCTTACAGTCTAGCATGAAGGACCCAGAAGAGGCTTAGCTGGTTGGTTCTGGCTTAGGGTCTTTTATGAGGTTGCTGTCAAATTGTTGGGGGGCAAGGGGCTACAGTCATTCTGAGGCTGGACTGGGGCTGAAGGCTCCACCTTCAAGGTCAGTCTTACGGTGGTGGTTGTCAAGAGGCTTCAGTTTCACACTGGCTATTGGACTGGGACCTGGGTTCTTCATTCCGCACTGGCCATTGGACTCCCTAACTTCCTTTCCACGTGGGCCTCTCAATAGGGCAGCTCAAAACATGGCAGCTGGTTTCCCCCAGATTGAATGATCCAAAAGACAGAGCAACCAAGACTGAAGCCACAGTGCCTTTGAATGATCTAGTCTCCAGAGTTGCACATCTTCAGTTCTACTTTACTCTCTTCTTCAGAAATGAGTCACCAAGTCCAGCCTGCACTCAAAGGGAGGGAAACGTGTACTCCACCTCTTTAAAGGAGGAGTATCAAAGAATTTGTGGACAGATTTTTAAAACCACCACATAGGCAGTGGTTAGAAGAATGGGAATTAGACACATTTGGAGTTAAATTAAATGTCTTTAAATCTCGACTGTGCTACTTAACAACTGTGGGTCCTTCACAAATTATTTAACCTTCTTATGTCATAGTTTCACCAAATGTAGAATTAGGTAGATCAAAGGGGTTTTTTGTGGGATTAAATAACACACAATAGTCCCCCTTTATCCATGGTCTCACTTTCTGCATTTTTAGTTACTTGCAATCCAAAAACATTACATGGAAAATTCCGGAAATCAGCAATTCATAAGTTTTAAATTGCACACTGTTCTGAGTAGCGTGATGAAATCTTGTGCCATGCCACTCTGTCCCTCCCAAGATGTGAAGCTGAATCATCCCTCTGTCCAATATATCCACACTGTATATGCTACCCACCCCTTAGTCACTTAGTCCCTGTCTGGGTTATCAGATCGACTGTCATGGTATCACAGTGCTTGTATTCAAGTAACCCTCATTTTACTTAATAATGGCCCCAAAGCATGAGAGTAGTGATGCTAGCAATTTGGATATGCCAAAGAGAAGCTATAAAGTGTTTCCTTTACGTGGAAAGATAAAAGTTCTTGACTTAATAAGGAAAGAACTAAATCATATGCTGAGGTTGCTAAGATCTACAGCAAGACTAAATCTTCTATCTGGAAAATTGTGGAAAAGAAATTCATGCTAGTTTTGCTGTTGCACTTCAAATATATATGTATGGGAAAAAACATAGTATATATAGGGTCTGGTACTATCCATGGTTTTAGACATCCGCAGGGGGTCTTGGAATGTATCCCCATGGAGAAGGGGGCACTACTGTAGCATGAAGAAAGAACTTAGTATAGCCCCTGGTCATAGTAAGCACTTTCTTAATGCTCCCCACACAACAGTCATTGGTGAAGCAAACTCTTTCTTGAGTGTCTGCTAAATAGAGAATACACAGACCTTTGCCCTGTAGGAGCCTACAATCAGTAAATCTGAATTTAGACATAGAAAAGCTAATATGATTTTTTTCTATAGAAATCTGAGGGTTTCCTAAAGAAAAGCAGTCAGAAAAGTAGTCTATACAATATAAGGAAATACATAATATATTTAAACATTTTTGTTTGCTTGCTTTTTTTAAGAGAGGCTGTTCCTTCAACTTAAATTTTTTCAAAAGAGCTGATGAAAGCCCGGCACTTTGGAGAGTGGAGACGTGCAGTGCAGCCAACCTGGCCCTCCCCTCTGGACACCCCATGCCCCTGAGGGGGCTTGCTGGAGCACAGTTTGCAAATCTGCATTAACAGGTTGTGCCTGTACTAACAGGCACAAAGGATCAAAGGTCATGGTTTAAAATCATGCCAACCTAATGTAGCCATTTAAGTAAAGTTTCCTACATATGTTCGGAAAAGTAATGGTTTTTCCCCTTTAAAAATGTGCAATGCTCTCAACGTTAGAGTATGAAGGATTACCTTTCAGTCAATCCCTACTTATTCCTCCTAAGAAAAAAACCCATTTTTACAGGATTGTCCCTACCTATCTTCTTAGAAGTGAGATCTCATTCTGAGCCAATAATTTGTGTTTTACATAGATTGTGTTATTAGGTACTAACTCTAGGCTTCCCAAAACTTGTAATCAAAGTAAAACTAAACAAAAACCTTAAAGCCTATTTTTTTCTGAATTTAGAATTGGAGCTTAGGAGAATTTCAGCATTGGTTAGCCTAGACACTCATGCTGTTTATCTTCCCAGAGTCAAAGCCTGAGTAATTTATAAGAATTTCTCCTTTTGAATTCTATGTCCCAAGTTCCAAGGCAGCCAAGGGTAATTTTCAGTTGGGCCATTGGGCCATTGCAAGTACAAAGATTAAGGATTTTACTGAATATGCCATATCCTTCAGGTAACAGTTCAAAAAAATACAGTAACTATGGAAAGACTGAGAAATGGAGGTCAACTAAGTAACCCGAAAACATTACAAAATAATAAAATATTTGAATTATTATACAACATCAATGCTCTTTAGAGATGCTTGCTTCCATGCTATTATTAGCCCTGTAATAAAACTTTACTACTGGAGTACGGGTGACTTTCTGAAGAGCTTTATGGTCAACATATGTGGGTATCAAGAAAACAGGTTTTACAAATGTTAGGTAGGCTTTGAAAATAATCCACAGATTCAAGGCTGATGCTTAATCCAGTTTACTAAGAATCCCTGGGCAAGTAACTTACCTTCATTGAGTCTTATTCCCTAATCTGTCTAAGGTACTCAAGGCAATGTGACTCACAGTCAGTAGGATTAAGTGTGACATGCACATACAATGCTGACACATTCAAGGTACTGGGTCATGTCTGGTTTAGGGGGTCCTGCTTCACATTTGATGTTCAGGACACAGGTTCAAAATCAAATTTCTTCCAAGTCATCACACGGTTATGAGTGCTTCTCAGGTTATTGGTGGAGGCTCAGCTACATACATGTCTACCGAATAAAGTTTTGTTCTTATGGTTGTTTTGATATATTTGTTGTTTTGAGAATACATCCTATGTCCAAGAGGAAGTTGGATGTCAACATCATTGTACTTTCACCCATAGAACTTACTGTCTAGTTACAAAGCCTAGTTAGTTGAACATGTGAGAGAACCCAAATAAAAGAGTGTATGCACAGTACTTAAAAATTGTAAAATTAAGTGCAATGTGATATTCTGGAGTGAATCCTGGAATGGAAAAAGGACATTAACGGAAACAGCAAGAAAATCTGAACAAAGTCTAGAGTTTAGTTAACAGTACTGTATTAATGTTGTTTCTTAGTTTTGATGAATACATCATGATGTTAACATTAGGGGAAACTGGGCAAGAGATATATGGGAACTCTATAGTCTTTGCAACTTTTCTTTAAATCTGAACTTAGTCCCAAATAAAAAGTTTATTTAAAAAAGACCATATTGTATTATCCAACACAAACTGCCTGCCCCTTCCCCAGCATACCCCCTTACCTTCCTTCTTCACACTGCCCAGTTTCTAACTGCCAGCACCTGCATTTCTTTGCCTGAAAGTTTTCTCTTGCATCTAGAGACTGCTCTGCCCTAGCCAGCATTAGTGCCCATGAACTAACGACTGATGGAAGTTGCTGGGTAAATATTCAAACTCTTTCAATCTTGAGTGAGAGGACTCTGAGATATGTGTTTTGCCTGGTCTCCCAAAATCTCTCCAGGAAGAGTACAAACTCCAGATGCCAATGGTGGCAACTTGCTTCATAATGTGCCCTCTATGGGCTCCTTTCCCTTCCTTATTTCACTTTCCCAAATAAACTTCCACCTGAATCCTTCTGTCATGATCTCCTTCTGGGAGAAATCCAAACCAAGACATTTTCCTAACTATATTTGCTGATCAAGTGAAGTCGCTACTGAGTATATGAATTCAAGGTCATTTACGGGGAGATATAGCTGCCCTGGATTATCTTTGGTCTCTGGGAAGAGCTCCTCACTCCATACCATGAGGAAATCTCCCCAAATTACAAATACACTAGGAATTGGAACATGAAAGCCATGCATTTTTGGATGTGTGGAAGGGAAATACATATCTGGAAGAATGCTAACAAAAACTTCCATTAACTACTTAAATGCATTCATTCACTCATTCACCCAAAACTTACTGAGGACGTTCTATGGGATATAAAGTAAGCGAGACAGAAAAGATCCAAAGTATTAGGGAGCTTACATAGCTGAAGAAGGACAAAATACAGGAAAGCAAATTAATAAACAAGATAATATTAGATAGTGATAAGTGCTGTGAAGAAAATAAATCAGGGTCACATGATAGCATGACCTAGTTGGGGGAAGGTTACTCTAGATAGAGGTTGGAGAAATCCTTTCTGAAAAGGTGACATTTGAGCTGGGACCTGAATGACAAGAGAGAACCAATCCTGTGAAGATATAAATATCTGTACCTATATCTAGATATAGATATATACTAATTTTATTTATTTGAAATCCCCCCTCCACAATCTCACAAAGTCAAGCCTAAAGAGTATAATATCCTCTCATAAAATATTATCTCTCTATCACCATAAAATATAGACCATGTGGTTACTAAAATATAGAGGATTTACTTGGTAGGTACGCATACTATTTACATTTACGAATGAAAAGATAAGATGTCTGGGGATTGCTTTAAAAGACTCAGGGGCACGGTGGAAAGATGAAACAAGATTAGCAAAATACTGATCCTGGAAGCTGAGTAATGGGTATTTGAGGTTCAAAATACTATTCTCTTTACTTTGTATATGCTTAAAATTCTCCATAATCAAAAGATATTTAAAACAAAGTAAATATCTAGGAAAGATGGAGAATTCCCAAGGTTATAGGAATCCCACCTCCCCAAAATTTCACCAGTAAATTAGGAGTCAAGCAAGAATGGGAGCCAGTGGAATCCTGAAGGTGTAAGGAAAAACTTTTGACTTTGAAACAAGCCAAGGAGTTTGCCTGATATCCTTTCAATGGAACCCTGAGGCCTCTAGGGATTAGCCAATCCTATAGGAGCCTGAGCCTTTGTCTTTGAAGATGCTATTTTAACAGTTCTGAGGAGTCAGAAGTCAACCTGTAGAAACGAGCCATAAAAGTAATTTTTGTCCACACAAATGCAAATCGGGTGTGTCCAGTGGAAGGTAATTGATTATTGCCCTATGGATAGATCGGATGTTGCAAATTCATTTCAACATTCCTTTACTGTCTATTCATTTGTGGTCTTTTGAGTTCTCCTTTGAAATGGCTATAACATCTTCTCAAGTTCCTTCATTGATTAATATCTGTATTACTTTACATCTGTTCATTTTATATCTGTAGGAGAAGCATGATCTTAACTTTTTAGAGAATTATCCTTTAATAAAGATAAGCAATTTTAAAGTGTTCCAATCATGGGAAAGTGTGCATCTATGCATCAAAGTGCATATTTATTCAAAGTCAAGGACTGAAACACTCTTAGGCTTTTATGTGCATTCCTCTAAGGTCTCATATCTTACAACATCTCATTACAGGCTGTTTGTTATGCAGAAAGGCCATTTATCACAACCCTCATGATCCCAACTGGCCAATTTTCAATTGCCCCTTAACTTGCCAAAAGTATCACCTTGCCTAAGGAGGGTCTCCCATTACTGGCAGATAGAAATCTCTCAGACGAACATATATATCCAGGAATGGCTTTTAGTATTGATTTTTAAATCCAAACTTCATAAGTCACTGATAATCATGTGGATACACCTTCCATTTCTGTTGTATGGCAATACTCCAGGCATGTTGATAGAGAAGTAACAAGAAAGTAATCTCTGGCCAGCAGTACTCATCTAAAAGAGGAAAATTTCAATAGTTCAAACCAAAGAAACACTTCAGGGACTCATTAAAGCCATAACTTTGGTTAAATGGGAAAGGAGGAGGAAGGAAAAGAAAAAAAACAGAGGGGCCAGCCAGGTGGCATAGTGGTTAAGTTTGCACACTCTGCTTTGGCGGACCAGAGTTTGCAGGTTCAGATCCCAGATGCAGACCTACACAGTGCTCATCAAGCCATGTTATGGCATTGTCCTACATACAAAATGGAGGAAGACTGGCACAGATGTTAGCTCAGGGACAATCTTCCTCAAGCAAAAAGAGGAAGATTGGAGGGGGCTGGCCCCGTGGCTGAGTGGTTAAGTTCGCGCGCTCCACTGCAGGCGGCCCAGTGTTTCGTCGGTTCGAATCCTGGGCGCGGACATGGCACTGCTCGTCGGACCACGCTGAGGCAGCGTCCCACATGCCACAACTAGAGGAACCCACAACGAAGAATACACAACTATGTACCGGGGGGCTTTGGGGAGAAAAAGGAAAAAATTAAAAAAAAAAATCATTAAAAAAAAAAAGAGGAAGATTGGCAACAGATGTTAGCTCAAGGCCAATCTTCCTCACCAAAACAACAACAACAAAAAACTTAGCAATTGATATCAAGTGGCTCTTTTATGAGTGAAAGTTTTAAGTTTCCTCTCTCAGAGCCTCTCAAAAGGGTGCTGCAGGAAGTCATCTCTCTCTGCACTGTCCAATATGTGCCAGGCACTATTTTGACTCATTTAAACTACAACAGCCTTGCAAAGTAAGAATCACCATCTCCATTTTGCAAATAAAGCTCAGAGAGTTTAATTAACTTACTGAGGGTCATAAAGGCAGCAAACAGCAGAGCTAGAGTCAAACCCCACTAGCCAGAGTTGTGTGATTCCAAAGCCTACTCCACGCCCTTTCCAGAATGCCAACCTACCTTAGGGTTTCACAGTGGTTGACACCTCAGAGGACATCTGCCAGCCCTAATTCACAGACAAATCCCTGTGTGCTCCCAGGGAAAAGAACTGCTGGTCAAGAGCCACTTGTCTCAATTCACAACCCATCCACTCAGTCAACAAAGCTGTCACCCTCGCATATGAACTACAATGTTTATGGGTGGGAATGTGGTATAGTAGAAAGAGCCCTCCAAAGAAAGCTAGAAGAACTGGGTTATAAATCTGTCACTGTCACCATGGAGTTTAATTCTACAGAAGTCTTACCATTTCTCAGGAACTTCCATTTCCTCATCTATAAATAAAGGGAGGAGGTCGGATTCAGTTTTCAACAGGGGTCTACTGGCATTTGAGGGGGTACAATTTTTCCTCATGTAGGACTGCACCTGGCATTACGGAAATTTAGCATACTGACTCTGGGCACTAAAAGCCTATAACTCTTTCCAGTCCTGTACCAACCATATTTCTAAATGCCCCCAGACACTGCCTAGCAGAGAGGCAGTGCTTTGGTTGAGAATCAGTGGTTGATGATCTCAAGTTCTACGAGGCCCTATAGCTCTGTTGGGCCAAGACTGTCAGTAGAAGCCTGTGGCAGGGAAGTGGGCGTGGAGCAGGGAAACTCACTCCTAATGCTACCACTGTAGGGTCGAGATCATATTCTGGAAAGGAAGCCATACTGTTGGCATTTTTAATAGCCCTCTTAGAATACCTTTAAAGAAAAAAGTTTTAAAATTGAATTTATATAATGTTCATACAAAAGAAGTACAGTCAAGCCTCTGTATCTGTAGGTTCCAGATCAATGGCTTCCAGATCCACAGATTCAACCAACTGTGGATGGAAAGACCTATGATGATTGCATCTGTACTGAATATGTAGACTTCTAGGTTTTTTTTAAAGATTGGCACGTGAATTAACATCTGTTGCTAATCTTTTTTTTTTTAAAGATTGGCACCTGAGCTAACAACTGTTCCCAATTTTTTTCTTTTTTTCTTCCTAAATCCCCTCATTATATAGTTGTATATATTTTTTTTAGTTGTGGGTCCTTCTAGTTGTGGCATGTGGGATGCTGCCTCAGTGTGGCCTGACGAGTGGCACCATGTCTGTGCCCAGGATCCCAACTGGCGATCCCCTGGGCCATGGAAGGGGAGCGAAAGCTATATAATGTTATAATCCAATGTTACTGCAGTAAAAAAAAGTTTATTTAAAAAAAATTTTAAATAAATAAAGTATATGGGAGCATGTGCATGCATTCTATGCAAATATTACAGCCATTTTATATAAGGGACTTGAGCATCCAAGTATTTTGGTATCCGTGGCAAGTCCTAGAACCAATCCCCCACAAATATAGTGGAACAACTGTATGCAGAAACACCCTGCAACAGTCACCTCCCACCAGCAAGGACTAGCCTCAGGGTAGCCTTCCCAACAGCCCTATCCAAGGGACAGACCTTCATAATAAGCAAGGAGAAGGAGCCTGGTACACCCTTCCTGCTCCCCTGTTACAAGTAACCCCAGTGAGCTCCAAATCTGCCTCCTGGTGCTCAGTTCCCAACCTCCTCAGCACCAAATGTCTACCTATCAAAAAATATTAAGCATATTTTAAGGCCTGGCTAAGGAGCCAGTTTACCTATAAAGCCTCTCCCCAAATACTTCACCCCAAACAGCTCTCCCATCTCTCTAAATAAATGTAGCATTTACAGTGTGTAATAGTACTTTTCATTAAGTTGTATAGCTGTAAATTGTTCCATAGTCACACCATGTACATTATTAGTATTGCCCTCCTAGCTTGAATGCTAGGTCCCAGAGACACGAGTAATGTCTTACACTACTCTTATATTCCCCAGAGTGTCTCGCATATCCCCGGGAACACAGTAATGGTTCAATAAGTATGTGTTCTGTCTTTGATTTTTCACAGTGATCCCAAAAATACCACTAACTTGGCCAAACTTACATCCTGTAGGCTAATAAAAAAATCTTATTTATTCAGCATGTTTTCCCAAATAGTTTTCAAAGTACTTTTCAGATGACATCATTAATTCTCACGTACCCTATATATGTACTGTAAGGAATAAATAAAAATACCAAACTTTATAGGACAAAAGCAAAGAGAATTAAAATTTCAGGCTCCGTGATGAGGGGTATACCAAGAGCTGGCAAACTGCATATATCTTGCAAGTCCTACTGAGTTCTACAGAAAAATTCGAACATGTCTCCATCTTGCTTCAAATACTAAGAACTTCTAGACATTTCCAAGGCCCTGAAAAGGATCCACCTTGGAAAAGTGGTCATCAGTTTGACTGCCATCATTAATCTGAGAATAATAACCAAATTTGCATTATGAGTTTAGATCCTAATTACGACCAGGATCCTACCCACATCTCTTTGCCCCCAACTCTCCAAATACTTCTTGTCAACACTTCAATTTCTCTCTGTGTCTTATTACATACTAAGGTCATCAATAAAATATTTACTGAACATCTATTCTATGACAAGCAAAGCATTGTTTTGCCAATGTCTCTAAGAGAAATAAAATGCTACACTGACCGCTAATACTAAGAAATCATTCCTTTTCATTCTTGCTCCTCTGTATTTAATCTTTCTGATCAACTAGGTATAAAAATGTTGTCTTTTCTTCTTTCATCATCATCTTGCCCAGGAATTCTGGTATCTTCCTTTACCCCTAGGGGACGAAGCCACTGTGGAGGCTCTGTCATCAGAACTCTTTTTCACAACTTACCACTCACATATGCTTTGGTAAACTATTCTTCTCTTCCCTTTACCAAACTGAAATTTTCTGGGCTAATAACATAGTTTGAAGGTGTCCAGAGAAGCAGTTGAGAGTGTGATTTAAGATCATATGACACGATACTGACCAAGGACAAAGGCTGCTTTCCTGACCAATAGCAATCAAAATTGGAAGCCTGACCAAGGTTTCTCACCAACCATCATCAAGCTTGAGATGAACTATTTACTACATCACTTATTCACCTTTTGTTTCAATAAGCACAGGGAGAAAACTGTGAATGACTCTGTTTTGTAATGGTCACACTCTACTTTTTTTGATATGGCAACTCAAACATAAAAAAGACAGACATGATGCTCATTATGATAAAGTATATACTTTAAGCAAGAAAAAAATAGTTTTCCTTTGGACCAATGACTGCATCTTATGTGTAATATCCTGGATACTAAAGGAACAGAGGGGTATGCCCCTTTTAAGTTTTTTAAATTATATACTACTTTAAGTGTTTCATTTTATAAACAACGGAGGCAACAATCTAGGAGTTACGACAGCGTATGTCTAGCATAACAGGCTATTCACTACAGATAAAGACACAAAAGCACCTGTTCAATTTGCAAACCCTCGGTGTTCGAACACTGACTAAGGGCTTTATCAGGGTATTCTCCAGCACCTGTGTGGAATCTCCCCGAAGTGCACTTCTTCCCTGGTACCCTTTTCACTTAGAAGCCCAGCCAGCCATCGGTAGCCTTACAAGCCCAGCTAGCTATTGGTAGACTTGTTTATACTTAAACAAATCTGCAGTCTAAGAAGTATAATTCATTGGGATTATAATGATATTATTCTAAAGAAAACAGATTGAAGTCTAATCAATAACCAAAGAAGCAAGCCCTAATCAAAGCAGTAAACACATCCGGAAGTTTTAAGGACTTTGGTGAAGAAATTATCTACTGATTTTGGAATGGTGTATTTGAAGGTAAGCTTAGATGCTAATTAAAAACACACAGCCCAACAATTTCTGACAAAATCACTGCCTTCTTATGAATCATTATTAAGTAAAATTGGTGCCTGAGCTAAGGCTTCATTGACCTATATTAAAAGGTAGTGGGAAGCACTGAAGAAAGAAGTTGAGGGTAAACAATGATCCTCTCTGTCATCCTTCTTTTAAGAATCTGGTACTCATCATGGACCTTTCTTTAGCTCTAAGCAAAAACAACAACAACAAAAGAAAAGAAAATTGTTTCAGAAAGACTGTCTGCATCAGACCAGGATGAGCTGGTGTTGTTTTAGAACGGGAACCGGAACTACACTTGTGATTACATTTTATCTGTTTTACATAATTGATTAAAAAACTTGATGAGGGAATAAAATAAGCAAACACTATTTCTTAATGCTTATGTTCAAAATAGTTGTATATTGTTAAATAGGTGATATAAATTATAGCTCAACTGTCCAAAGCATTCCACATTAATTCAACTAACACTTCCCATACCTGCTGTGTTTATAGCATTCAACAAAGAGTGGGAAAAACATAAAAATTAATAAAAATTTATTTCCTGTTCTTGAGGAATGCACAGCCTAGCAAGGAAGATAGACACATAAAAAGTAGACCTGAAAGTAAAAATGAATGAAATAGGTATTCTCAGAGAGGTTTAAGCAAAGGGCCAAAGGAGCTGAGAGAAGAGAGAAATCCAATAATTAAATGGATTCAAATCAAAGCCTTGAAAAGAACCCTAAGAGGTCATCTTGTTTGCTCCTCTGTTGTTGTCTATTTGTTTTTAACATGTAAGAAATGCAAAGCCAGGAATGTTAAGTAGTTTGCAAAAATTACAAAGCCCATTAGAGGAAGAACTTAGAGGGGACCCAGGTTTCCTGACACCTAGTTTAGTCTTATTTTATATCATGCCATCCTAACTTGGGGATTTCTTATATCAAAAAAGAACTTTGGTTTGGAAATCACATGTTTAAGTACTCGTCAGCAAAGAAGCAAATGGAATATGGATGGAGACCATAACGCAAGGGGATGCGTGGGGAATCTTACTACAAACACAGACACACACATGAACATACACACGTGTGCACACATGTCAATCCACACACATGCACATGAGGGGAAAAGCATGGACAATTTCATCTAAGAGCACAAGACTGTCACTGGCCCCTTGTCCTGGCGAGGGGCTTCTGATAGGCCCAGATGTCACAGGTTGCTTTTCTCTCTTTGCCAAGAAAAATAGTCATTTCTTTCACATCCAGACTTGCTGAAAAGAAAACATTGTCATCATCATCAACCATAAACATTTCTTGCAGGAAGACAGAAGATTCTCAGCTGTGGCAGATTGTCAGCTGGTGGCAGGGGAAACTCATAATTTAGATGGGAAGCCCCAGACAGATACACAAAAGAAGAATCAATCATACCAGGTAGGAGTCTAATGCAGAGTATGCGCCAGAAACGCTACAGAGGTTATGTGGAAACACCTCAGCCCTGGGCAGTAGACATAATTTTCGCAGAGGAGAAAAGCGAGTGTAAGAGGAGCTAATGTGCATGGCAGGGCTAAAGCTCAGAGTCAAACTGCGGTCCAATGGACCCCAAAGCACTGGCCATTGAACCACACCCTTTCCCCCTGTATATACCAGCCTCGCTTCCTTCCTCCAAGAAGGCTAGGATTTGGTAAGTGAGGAGCATCAGAGCCTTTGTCCTACTTGGATCCAGACACGTAACAGACACGCTAACCTCCCTTAGTACTGAAGCCACAAAATACCTGCTTCAGACTTCCCTGCAGCATTAGCAAACTATTTGCCTCCCAAGGAAGAGTAGGTTGTTGACTCAGTCATGTCCTGTACGTACAGCTTAAATGCCAGTTGCCTGAGGAAACATTTCTGTCTGATGTAGTACTTTCGCCTCATTTAGGGCCAGATGGCATACTCCCTGGACTTGGACAGAACAAGCCTTCCATAAATGCCTCATTGCTAGTACTGACTCATGCTCTCGGAAGCGGACTCAATAGGTCCATGGAAAGAATACCTTGTAGTCCCTACCTGCCTATAACACGCAGCTTCAATTTCCTTGTCTTCAGAACACTCCGCATCTGCTATTTCTGGGGGATGGTATTCCTTGAGAAGAAGAAATTAAGTAGCTATCTTCATTGCATGTAGAAGTCTATATACCTGCGCAGTGTTACAACTTCCATTGATTTATAGGAAGTTCAGGCAGGAAAAAAATGCTTGAAATTCTTATCATAATGTTTTGACTATGGCTGATTAATAATCTGAAAAGAATGAGTTGTTATCTTGTTTACAGGTTTGAAATTAGTGAACAGTGTAATGGGATGGCTAAAATATGAATATTAAGCTGCCTTAATAGATATAGAAAGTCCAGAACTAAGGATTCCATATCTGCGTTTTAGATGACATATATTAGGAAGGAAGGTAAGAACACAGAATCTAAGGCATTCTGGTCAGGGCAGAGAAGGGTGGAACCCCACAGTGGGTGAGGAACAGCTGCAAGAATAGGCAAAAAGGAATTTTGGAAGAAGCAGCATAATGTTTGTTTTCAAATACAGCACATAAAGGGAAGAGAGATTAGACTTATTGTTTGTGGCTCCAGCAACTGGATGGTAGGCCAATGGACGAAAGAAAATGTTGATTCAGTATAAGCCAGAAATTTCTAAAAATGAATCTTCCATAACGAACTGGCCCACAAGGAAGCAAAATTTCCATCTGATTATGCCCAAGAAGGGGTGGGCCTGCCCATTCATAGGGAGGGATACTGAAGCGGAAGTTCATGCACGTGATACAGAATTACTTCTAAAGTTGGTTATCATACTAATCAACCATTTTATTGGGCACATTATTTACGTTATACTGTTCCAGGTTGAAAAAAATCACTTGCCCAAAAGGCATCCTGTATTGCCTTGTTTACACAATTGGCAGAGGGCTGACTCCAGCCTTACTAAACTTCAGCTGTTAACAATTCAGTTTTCAGGGACTCATTAGGTGATTTGAATATTCATATTAGAGATTACCTTCATATTAGAGATTAGATTCATAGAGACTATGGGGTTTTCTCTTTTAAGAAGAAAAAGTGACGGGTGTATGGACATGTGAACACACTAAGAAATAGAAGTTAATTTAATTATTGACATAGTTTAAAAAAACTTTGTTTTCAATAAAGTAAATCCAGTCTCCATAGTTGTGCAATTTACCAGTGGAATGACCAGAGAAGCTTAATCTTCAGGTCAGCAGATTTAAAAAATATAGCCCACGCCTTATTTTCTAAGCTAAACAATTTGCTGTGCCACATTCTCACTGTATCACTCAGATTTATCTTTACATTAACAATGCTTATCAGCAGATAGCCAAAAAGGCTCGCCAAGTTGGACTGACTTCAAGATTTGTTTCCATGCTGGGGTGCTTCATGTGCTTGGCAGAAGCAGGCTGCAACTGAGGCTCTATTTATTAGCTTATATAAACATTATGTCCTGAGCTAACAAAATACTCTACATGACAATCCCATAGGTTACTAAGCACCGTAAACATCTGTTAGCACAGCCACCAGAGATAGCACAGAGGAGGCATCCAGTGGCCATTTTTAAGTGGTTTATGATATGGAGTCTGCTGTTTAAAGACCAGTCATCAGAGACACAGCCCCAAACTCTGCGTAGAACAAATATTTGCAAGGCAAAGTTATGCTCAGCTTGAAAACAAAAAACGCACTCGAGTCATGACTTTGTTATTACATTTATAGACTTGCATTTCACACTTTTGCCCATTAAGTGTTGGCTTTCCATGGCATTCAGAAGACCAAAACTATAATTTCACTGTGATATATTTACTCCAAAAGAAAAGCTGAATGTTGACTCATCAACTTTCCTTGGACAACTTTCTACAAGGGTAGAAGAAGGAGATGAGGGCTGGGACACGCTTAGGTTATAAACGATGTTTTCCAAGGGTCTCTGTGCTAAAACACATCCTTCCAGCTCCATGTAAAGCGCATCTGAAGAGAAAGCATAAATATCTGGAGACCCCTTGAAATCTAATCTGGGAACACTGAGCTTTGGTTTTCTTAAAAGGAAACAGAATCCCCAATCACCCAAAAAGATGGAACCAACAACCCTGTCTACTGAATCATTTTACTTCCTTTCTATTGAGCATTTTAATTTCTGGAAATGTTTCAATACTGGTGACCTCCAAGGTCTATAACTTGGCACCCCCAGAGCAAAGGACTTCTAGCATGACCCAGGTGGAAACTAGCCTAGAACACCAGTTGCTCAGGGCACAGAGTTGTCACAACATTTGTGAGGAAAGGTGAGTGCCTTCACAGGCACACACGCCAGGGAATCTAAAGGTAAACACCCCAGAGAACATCTAGTCTTGGACTGTGGACAGGAGTACCCCAGGAATCTCAGATCCGCAGCTCCAACTTGGGTCTAGATCGCCAGAGTTCTGTACCCACACATATACCCATCTCCTAGAACCCTTGTCCTCCTATGCAGGTCTCCCGAGAGCTCTAGAAACCTCCACTACCAGCCCTCAGCCCCTCGAAGACGAAGGGTTTTAGCATTTTAAAGTCCGTGGAACTTAAACCCTATGCAAGAACTCCTGCGACTTCCCAACCCTCTGGCCTCCCCTTACCTTTCCCTGTCCCTTCCAAGGTCTCCTGTTGGCATAAACAGGCAGGCGGCACCTCTCTGGCCTCCCTCCCCCCGCCCTCCCGCCCCGCACACCCTACTGACTCGGGAGCCGACACGCCTCCCCAGAAGCACACACGCTCGCAGACACACAGGCGCGCACGTACACCCATTCAGCACACACACGACGCACTAGGCCACCAACTCCCGCAGCCTGGCCCCTGCAGGCGTCCCCCCTTGGCTTATATATAAAGCACTTGCCCCAAAATAAACTTCCCCACGCACCCGCAAGTGGGTGACCCTGTCCAGCACCCTCTGCGCGCCGCCAGCGCCCTCTCCCCAGACACGCGGCTACCCCACTCACCCGCAGCTCTCATGCCTCGGGCAGTTCTGTCAAAACTTTGAGCCTGGTTGATTTCATAACCACGCGTGTGTCCAGGGCTGAGGGAGCTGGGCTCTCCACGATTTCCACCCACCCCAGCTCATAGGGACTGGTGGCGGTGACTGTACTGACTCCAGCTCCGCGGGTGCCAATGCGCGGCTTCAGCCCGCACACAGGCGCAAAGGGCGGTGCGCTTTGGGGAGGAGCGCGTGGTGTCGACGCGCACAGCCAGACGACCTCCTTTCTCCTCCGGTCGCGCCGCCGGAGACCTCTCCCCGCTCAGCAGCGGCAGCCTCAGCAGTTCTGCCCCAGCCCGGCTGACGATGTCAAACACAAACAGTCGCAAAACTTTTCGACTTCAACAAAACTGTCTTCAGAGGAAGCCCCTCTAGGTACCGCAAACACTAGTTGGAGCAGGCGCCAGTGTGGGATGGTTCGTCTGTCGCCCCCAACTCCCTGACGCCCCCCATCAACTTCCAGACACAGATACACACACACACACACACGTCCACAGCGTGCATCGGGTTACAACAACCCACCAGCAGAAAACAACTTCTCCGTGAGGAGGAAGGGAGTACAGCCAACCCCCAAGTCGCCCGCAAAAAGAATTATACGTGTAAATACATAAGACAGATCCCCATTTCCACAAACAACTGGCGTCCCAGGGTCCACTCCCAGGCCCCCTGGCACAACAGGGAGAATGTAAGAGCCCGACTCCCGGAGCCCCCTCCAGTACCTCCAAGCCTCGCTGCCGGAGAGAGAGCGCGGGTTCGCACCCGCGCTGTGGCCGAGGGCGCGGGGCCTCCGGGGTCCCCGCCGCCGCCTCGGCTCAGCAGCAGCCGCCGCCACCGCCGCTGCAGCAGCCGCCGCTGCCAGCCGCCGCCGCCGCCGCTCCCTAGACCGCCTCCTCTTCCCATGGCTGCGCCCTGCTTGGCAGCTCGCGGGCTGTCAGGCTCGGGGAGGGGGAAGGGGGCGGGGTGAAACGGGAAGGGAGGACGGGAGGGGAGGGGTGGGAAACAGCGGCCGCGGTTCACCAAGGGTCACGCCGGGCCCGGCCTGCGGTCCCCCGGACCCAGGCTGCCGAAGCGACGGGAAGAGGGAGTTCAGGGCGGCCGGTTCGAGAGCCGCTGCGGTGGCGCCGAGCGGCAACCTCCTGGCCACGCATTCCGAGGAGCTGGGATGAAGCGTTCCCCTGCGAGGAGTTGGAGTTGGTGCGTGTCACTCTCATCTGGGCTGCGCGGCTCCTCCTAGAGGAAAATATTGGTAGTTGCAGGACACTTCCTTCCTCTCCGCCCACCACTGTTCCCAAAAAGAAGGCAGGACCTAAAAGAGCCTAAGTGCAGTCAACAAATTCCAAGGAAAGCTTACAGAAAAGTCAGCTATCTGCAGGAATGGGGAAAAAAACGAGCAAGCTAGCTGGGAAAGCGTCAACCAAACATTGCTTCTCTCCACCTGCAACCATTTTCCAAACTTCTGCTCACTGGGGCCTGGTGAAAAGATAGTTAAAAGTAGGAAGGATTTTATTTTAGAGGTTAGAAACCGAAGCAGAGAGAAGTAATTTACCAAGGAGACAAGGCATGTTAGAAGAAAGATATATCCAGAAGTCAGAGCACAGGGCTGCAGGGTGTCCAGACACAGGCCTCAGCCTGAGGTCTGTCCTTGTGTGTGACCTAGGGAAGGCACTGGACATAACTCATCTGTCAAATACAGGGCTGCCGGCCTCATTCCACTGAAGGGAAAAGTGAGAGGAGAAGTTGTCAGAGTGTTTCAGAAAGTTAATGTTGTTGTGCATAAGCATGTCATTTTGTAAAACTGCTAGTCACCACAAGCTTTCCTAAGCAGAAAGTACAAAAGTCCAGTTCCAGGTTGTCTGAGATCTGAAGGAGCAGCCCGTCATGCTATCTTTTTACTATTTACTGTATTACTGATAGCCAGTTGTGACGTCATTTGTCTAACAGCTTCAGCTTACTAAATGACACTTTTTCCTGGGCTCACAGACACAACGTCAAGATTATACCCAGAAAGAAGTGTTAAAACAACAACGTAAAGAAACCAAGCTTCTTAGCACTAGGATAAAAGACCTCTAGGGCTGGAGAGGCATGCAGGGAGGCCAAGTCTGGGGAAGGAACACAGGATGAAAGACTTTGAGGTGGCAGATGTCACATGAGACACCCCTGCTTTTAGAGGAATCAAAGTGGAAAATTCTGTTCCTTAGAGTCCTTTTTGGGGCTCACCTGTGGCCCAACAACCCAACTGTTCCAGGCAAAAACACCCAGAATGAAAGGAGGAGGACAGATTCTGGAAGAGGTGTGTGTCGTCACTGTCCCATCCTGGGGCAGGAGGTGGGTGGATATTGCTCTTGAACTGGTCCTGTTCTATCCCACCCAAGTATAAGGAAGCTTTCTTTTGCTAAGACCGCCCCCCAATCCCTTGATTTCTGGGGCTCCACACTTTGCTAGAGCAGTAGGATTGCTTACTAGTGTCTGGAGCTTTTAACATGGGAGTTGCCATAGAGAAAGATTAGGGCAGAGGCAAGCAGAACTCCTGCTGGGTGGGCAATATGTGCCAAGCTGGCTGAAAGGGCAGTGCTGGCAGGAGCCGGGACCCAGCCGTCCTCAAATGCTGACTCCACTCCTGTCTGAGATGACCTTCCAGGCTGGCTCTTCGGACTCTGGCGTCATCAAATTCTCTCTTTATATCCCCTCTGTGCCTTCTCAACCTTTGCCCCTCCCCTCCCCTCCAAGCCCAGAGACTCTGATGTAGTCTAGGAGGTGCCAAATGGACTCACAAAATATTTTCTGAGTCCTATTGTTTATGTCCTGAGATGATTTCAGAGCCATACCTAAAAGAGGATTGCCTTCTTTTTGCTTTGGGTTCAGCTGTAGCCTTAATTCTGTGAGACAGGAAAGTAGACTATTCTGGTATGGTAGAAAGGTCATCATTCACAGAAAGCACAGGAAAAGACTCACTGGTTAATGTAAAATATAATAGAACCAGATATAAACTTGCAACTTAAATGAAGAACACTTTTTATTTTTAAGTCCCATGAATGAAAGTTCCTTGATCTCATATATGACCACGTATAAATCTACAGTCATATGCGCCTCTTTATATTTTCCAGATTATGGGGAAAAATGTATCAGGTATTAAGTTGACTAATATGTTACAAGTTAAAGCACGCCAGAGCACATTTACCTTATGAAACATAAAATTGTACTTACTCATGCCTTCCCTTCTGCCTGGATTATCCTATTTTGACCATGGAAGAAAATCCTCCTTAACCTTCAAGTTTCAGTTCAATTATTTACTTCCTCTCTAAAGCTCTTCTTGGCTCTTCTCAAATTTGTTCCAAAGGTGGAATTAATTAATTGATTATCCCTGCATTGCATCCTCAAAGACCCTTATAGCTACTTTTATTAAATATTTTAGTTTTTGTCCCTATGGCTGCTTTCCCCGTTAATAATGAGACCGCTGAGAGAGGCCCTATATAGTCTTAATATTTGTACCTGAAATGTCTAGCTTAGTGCCCCGCAAATAGTAGAGTGCCCGATAAATGTTTAACCAAACTGAATGAAAATTTGTATCTCCTGAATTTGTATCTCAAACCCAGATCTCTATACAGAGCTCCAGACTGCCACACTCCACGTTCTCTCACACTCCACCTTTAAAATCCGTTCACCTCTTGACTCCTCCACGACAAGCACCTTACCTAGTCTGAACCACCGTCATCTCTCACCTGGGTTACTGCTGTAGTGTCCCAACTCCACTGGTCTGCTTGCATCAACAATTCCCCCTCCTCTCCTCCCCACCACTACTACCACCCCAAGAGTGTGATCTAAACTCACTTGCCAGAGGAATTCTTTTTAAAACTAAGTCGTATCATGGCATTCCTCTGCTCAACACTCTCCAGTGGTTCTCCATTTAAATCAAAGTAAAATTCAAAATGATACATGAGGCCCTTCATGAGCCTGTACCTCTGCCTTCTACCCTCTCTCCTAGTACTCTCCTTGTCACTCAATCACCCGTGCTGCCGCAGTCGCACTGGCCTCCTTGCTGTTTCTTAAGCAGGCAACGCACACTCCGCACTTCAAGCCTTCACACTGGCTCTTCCCTCTGCCTTAAATCTCTTCCCAAAAATAACCTCTCTTACTTTCCTTAAATCTTTGCTCGATATTACCTTGTCAATGAGTCTTAACTTGACCAACCTATTTCACCCTATTACAGCCCACCCTTCCCCCACCCCGTTGAACATCTCCACTACAGCTTGGCTGAAAATATAAACTGCATTTTAAAGGCAATAAAAACAATTATACCATGATTCAGATTATGCATATTCAAGTGCAGATATCTAGGTCAGATGGTATCTCTCCAAACCATAGAATCCACAGTGTAAATTTCTTACATCTACAGTTATCTGGGGTTAGGGTGTTGCTTCGCTTGTCGTATTGTGCTATGAAGTGCCAAAGCTTTTTCTTGGAACAAAACAAAGAGACCAAAACACCTGAAGTGGCATTTTGTGGCTGCTTCCTTTTGTAGCATTTGTAGTTTTAGAACAGCATTGGCAGTCAGGAGCCTTGGGGTACTATATGGGTCATCTGTGACTTTGGTAAGCCAGTTATTTATCTCACAATGACTCAATTTCTTGGTCTATAGCATGAAAGGGCTGCTATCTGAGATCATTTCAGCTGTAAGACAAATTATTAGATTGATGTCTGTGATTGTTAACATTATGTGTCAATTTGACTAGGCTATGGTATCCAGATATTTGTTAAAGTATTCTAGATATTTCTATGAAAGTATTTTTGAGACGAGATTAACATTTAAATCAGTAGACTTTGAGTAGGGCAGATTACCCTCCATAATGTAGGTGGGCCTTATCCAATAAGTTGAAGGTCTTAATAGAAAAAGACTGACCTCTCCAGAAGAAGAGGGATTTCTGCCAGCAGACTGCCTTTGGACTTGAACTGCAGCATCAGTTCCTCCCTAGATCTACAGCCTGCCAGCCTGCCAGACTACCGTGCAGATTTTGGACTTGCGAATTTCTACAGTTGCATGAGCCAATTCCTTAAAATAAATCTCTTTCTATAGATAGCTGGATAGATAGACATATAGAGATACACAGATACATATAGAGATACACACATACATATAGGTATATAGAGATATATACACATCTAATTGGTCCTGTTTTTCTGGAGAACCTGGACTAATACAATATTTATTGGTAAAATTAATAAAATTCTAACAATAAAACACAAACACTTCCTTTAAAGGATTTTTTTTAACTAACACTGAATTCCCATCCACCAAGTTCTTTCATTCAAATACTGGAGAGCCTACATCATGACAGATTTGTTCTAGGAACTCAAGATGCATCAAGGAACAAAACTTCCATGACACACCCACAAGGACCCTGTCTTCACGGGGCTTGCATTCTAATTGGGAGAGAAAAGGAACAATAAGCATAATAAATGAATAAATCATTGAAGTGCTGATTAAAATAAACTATATCAGGATAACAGACTGTATAGGAATGCTGGGAATTCCTGCCTTGCCCAGGACTCAGCAGTGTATTGTAGAATTGAGCATGTGATGGTTGTGAACACGTTGTGAGAGCTCCTTGACAAGAATAATCTCTCCACCCCAGTCCCTATCCCCAGCCTACTGCTGCCTTGGTTGAGAGGATGGAAAGGGAATCATGAAGGGAAGAAAACAATTCAGAAAAGTATTTACCTTTTCTTTCCTCTGTTGAAAGACAACAGGGAAAAGACTATTTCATGATCTTGGAAATTCTTAGCTAAGACTCATGAGGAGGTCCCAGAGCCAGAATTAAGGCTGCAAATCACCATTTATTTTATCAATTCCAAAACATAAGTATTTCAATTCAGAGCTTATAAAAACTAAAAGGAATGTGGTTACCTTGACTCTCTTTGGTGGAGTCAGCACCACCCAAAGCTCATGGCCTGGGTAATGCCAGACTATGTACAACCACCTGGTGGAAAGGAACAAAATAAATAGGTCTCAACAGAGACTCATGAATGTTCTCCTTTAAATCATTTAAGTGTAAAGATTAAGAAAAATCAAAAAGCATTTTTGAGATTATTTTCTTTATCCTCCCACCAAATGCAAAAGCTTGTTTTTAAAAAACATCTGATAGACAGTCACCTAGCTTCTGTCTGGATAATTACATTGATGAGTAAACCACTCACTCCCACACTGGAAAGCGTGTTCCATTTTGTGACTGTATTATTTGTTGAAAGTACTTTAGCCAGAATCTGCTATTCTGCTATTTATACCTGATTCTGTCTCTAGAGCTTGTAGAGAAAGATTAGAAATTTAAATTTTTATTTTCATGAGACACGCTTTCACACGTCACACCACAAGTTATGCCTGCTCCAGGTCAAACATATGTAGGTCTTTCTACTGCTTCTTATCTGATGTGGTTTCCAGACCCTATACATGTTCTGGGCCACCAGAATATGCTCCTGTTCATCAAGATCTTTCATAGATTGCTATTCCCAGCCCCAAATTCAATTCCATTATGGTCACCACAAGATAGAGGAGGACCATGAGCTTCCAACTAGGAGCTCTGGAGTAATGGATTTAGCCGAAGTCCTGGAGTCTGGTGATGTGGTGGGAACCCCAGCTCTGACCCATTTCCATCCATCACTCAACCTACACTCCAAGGAAGTGAATTTAGCAAGCTTACTATGATCAAGCCATTTCCATCTCTTCTTTCCTTTCACATTCAATCCTTTCCTACTTTCTATTTTCACATATTATTTTGTTCTTTGCTTCTCTCTTCTTTATTTTTAAAAGAAGTGGAAATATAAAAGCAAAAAAGGATATGATTGAGAAAGGAATCTGAGAAGGCATGAAAAAGTTTCTCATAGCAACTTTCCTTTATAGAAATTAGGCCCACAGAATGTTTCCAATTACTGAATAAACTATCAATCTAGTTTGCTAATCACTCTTCTCCAAGGGCATCATGAAAGCCCGAGAGGAAGAACACTCAACTTTTGCACATGAACAGAAGACTCACCTAGCACCCAGTGTCTACCCGGTGAAGCCAGGCAAGGTTGGGGGAGAGGATGAGCTGCTGGAGAATTCCTGGCTAGAAAAAACCCTTAGGTAGGGCAAGAACTGTGTTGAGAAGGGAGAGCGCTTGCAGTGTAACCAGAATTTTCCCAAGGTCACTGGCCTTCTGCAGCACTTGCTGAACCAAGTGTAATGTTGAGACATCTTACCACACAAAATCATGATATCTTTAAGGAAAGACTTTGAAAACTAAGTACAATAGGTCTCAGCTATCGTAGTCAAATAATAAATCAGAATGTCTGTCAAAATTAAATTTGCTTCATAAAATATGTTCATCGTATGTTTTGTTAACACTATACGGTATTCCAAGCACATTTGCATAAATTATATCAATTTTTCTTCACAGCAGTCCTGTGAAGAAGGTATGCTCATCCTCTCTTTATCAGTGAGGATTATATAGGCTTAGATTGGGAACTCAGAGCCTTTCTGACCCAAGTCTGTTCTTTGGACTCTTCTACAGCTTCTCCAGGTGGCCGTGTCTGCCATCTTGTCCATCTTGTGTTTTTAAACCACCAGACCACAAGTATCTGTCTGAGGCAAAAGCTTTAACATTTTCCTCCAATTTCCAGGAACCAAACTAATCGGGAGGGGAAGGGGTGGGGAGCAGGGAGGAGATAAGCAAAGTCTACTGGATTTTTAATATCACTATGTGCACTTTCAGCTCTAACATTTCTGGAGTCCAGAGCCCGAAGACAAATGAAGCCCGTATACCATAGGTCTAAATATTTTAAAGTTACAATCAAGCTAACAAATTGTTGGATACAGTATGTTCTAGCTTTGTCTCTTGAGAAATGTCCTGTCATAATGACCTGGTAGGACAGGTTTGAATTTAGATTTCTCAGAGTTCTGCACCAGAAAGTGGTGATTCAGGGAGATCAGCTTCATCCTCAGTCTCTAATCCTCCCTACTTGTCTTCCCAGTCCTGGCGCCCCCTACACACAGAAAGGGTCTCCTATACATGTGTGTGGAACCCCAGCTCACATGTCCAAGCTCTATTTAACCTTCCGCTCTCTAACCTCAGAACTCCAGGACATTTAGACAGGAAATTCCAAAGGCTGCAATATCCAGGGTATGGTCTAAAAAGGAAGCACAGCCCATGGATGGGCACATCTCATTCACTCAAAGGTTCCTCGTCTTGTGAATTGGGGCATGGCTGGAAGACAGCCAGTCGGGGTAAAGGGAGTGGGGAGGGCTTCTGTTTCATAGGCCTGAGGCAGTACTTATTATATGATCTCATTTAGACCCATGAACTTTTCTTTAGTGGAGACAGGGTGGGAAGGGAGGCATTGGTCTAAGAGCATCTTAGAAAGAAGGTCCACACTGGGCTTTCAATCGAGAAGCCCAGTGCAGAATTCAGCATACATTAAGTACGTAGCAAGTGCTTGTTAAAAAAGTTGAATTTCATTTTTTAAGGCAATCTGATACTCAATATTGAAAATAAAACTAAAAGAAAAGCAATATATTATGAAATAGATTTGAAATATATATCCAGAAGACACCAACTACCTGAGAGCAAAAACGCATTTGGGGAAATTGCAATTTTTAGTTATTACAAATAGTTCTCCTATGGAGATTCTGGTTGGTGAACATTTTTACACGTTTCTATTGGGTAGATACGGCCAAACAGTGTTCAAAAGTGGTCGTATGAATTTTTACTTCTGCCATCAATGTGTGAGAGTTCTGATTATTCACATCCTCACCAACACTTGGTATTTTTCGTCTTTTTGTTTTAGCCATTCTGGTGTCTGTGGAATAGTACTACACTGTAATTTAAATTAGCATTTTCCTGATGTCTAA
Organism: Equus przewalskii; assembly: GCF_037783145.1. NCBI lineage: Eukaryota > Metazoa > Chordata > Mammalia > Perissodactyla > Equidae > Equus > Equus przewalskii. Next base: position 23,931,731 of record NC_091850.1, read on the forward strand.
GGAAATTGAGCATCATTTCATGTTTATTGGTCATTAGAATCTCCTTTTTACAAGTGTCTGTTCAATTCTTGTCCATTTTATTTATACATATATATCTGAATATTTGTTTTTTAAATTACTCGGAAAAATTACATTAAATCGTTAACTGTCATTTCCTCTAGGGAGCGAAAAATTTTGGAAAGTGGGAGGGGGTGGATGTATGAAAGAACAAGGACTTTTATACTTTTCTTTTACACTAGTTTTCTTTATTAAGAAACATAAAACCTGAATCTGCATAACAAAAGCCTCATCTATATCAGAAGTTGAGTATTCCTATGATGCTAAAATTCTGAGCTTAATGAAGTATTCAAATGGCACATTCCTCTAGTAGATTAAATATATAATTTGCTTTACAATAATTTGCTTCATAAGCAACATTCTAGGAACACATCCACTGTGTAATGTGAGATGAGGTACTACCTCTAATTAATTCATTATTAACTTTTTATAAAATAAGAAGCATGGATAAACGAAAGTGGTTGATGCATAACAATCACTTTATTTCTGTTGACTCTGATAATTTTCTAAGCCAATATATGATGTCACAGCTTTTAATGTCTACATGCCTTATTATCTATTTTATTATTTATTTGCCTTATTTATGATTTTTCTTTAATGTTTTTCCAACCCCCTTCTTGTGAAACAGGATTTGAGGTGGCTTTTGAAGAAATATATTAGCCAAAAAGATGAATAAATAAAACAAATAGGAAAAAAGGAAAATAGGATATAAAACTAAGATAATAGGTAGAGATAGTTAGCTCTTGAAATGCATCTCATAACGCCCTGCTCATTTGCTAGAAGTGGGTCACAATATTGGCTCTGAGTTTCTTGGTGACTATAACAAATAAGAAAAAATGATCCTCTCCAAGATATAGACTACCCATAAAGTGAAAGCCCAGCATTGTTTAGGAGTGCATCTTCTGAAACCAGTATGCATGAGAAATTGTTTCTGGAGTTCCTCATACAGGAAGTCCACACAGTGGGCTGGATGACGTATTGGTGATATTGTATAAGACGAGACTGAGGGGCCCACTGTCCCTCTGAAAATTGGTGTAGAAATTTGTATCTACCCAAATGGGAAAATGCTGCCTGAAATTAGAGGCGATCTCACACTCACCTTTAACTCCTTTTTAACTCAAACCATTAGTGACATTTAATTTTAAGAAATATTTATTTCATAGTAACCACAGAAAGTTTTGGTTCAAAAGTTATTTTAATGTAGTAATATCTTAGATTTGAGAACGTTGGTATTTAAAAACTTAATTGCATTCATAGTTTACGAAAATCTTAAAGTGTCTATGGAGCTGTGTGTTCCAGGGTTTGAGCAAAATCCACCCAGATAAACAAAAGTCAAAATGAGCCAGATATCTGAGATGTATTTACAGTTCCCAGCTTTCCTGGGATTAATTGAAGTAAAAGATTGACCTAACTACTGCCTTATCTAGGGGTTTATTAGGTTTACTAGAAATACATTGACTGTTTCACTTGTGTTTATGACTCACAAAAGAGTTAATAAACAATTTAACCTCATTTGCATGCCTTATGCATGATAGATGTTGATTTTAAACTGAAAACTATCAAAACATAACTTAGAGCCTGTTTTTCCCCTTTAGATCACTTTCTGAACGTTTGCAGAAATACACGGCATTAGTAACTTGAAATTATTGAAAGTGACCATCACAGGACAAGTAGAATCAGCTGCCCAATTTTTGTGGCATGAATCAAGGTCATCAAAGTTTCCCTGGTAAACTTCCCCACGACCCCTCGTGCTGCTCTTCCCCAAATTTATCTTTCTGAGCATGAAATTCCAATTTTAGAATCGTTACCTTTGGTCAAGGCTTGGTTTTTAGAATGGTCTTGTCAAAATTCAAATATTTATTTGAGATGAGCAACAAATTAATTATTAGAACTTAGTTACACCTTCACAGAGATGAATTAAGTGGTCATACATTTCTAGAGCAAAGTAGTTGTTTTGTTTATGTTTTTCCTGAAGAATTCCATATTTTGAAAGAGACTGTATGCCAAATATTAAGTTCATTTATCTTCCCATTTTTATTAATCTATAAAAATACAAAATTGACCTGCTGACCACCATGAGATAATATTGAGTTAACACAGTTTCACTCAACAGGATGGAATTTGGTGTTTTTTATTTCCTATCTAGGTTTATTATGCATAATGTGTATTTTGCATTATAAGAAAGTGATTATACTTAGATACAGATATATAATCTAACATTCTAATATGTATTCTAGAATTACATATATATTCTATTTATATAATTTGTTTTAATTTTTAAATTTTGAAACAATATATCTTCATGGTAAAAAATAATCAAACAACACAAAAGAATATAGAATGAAAAAATATTTGCAACAGATAAAACAAGAATTTAATTAACATGTAAGGCAAGAATTTAATTAACATATAAGGCAATCTTAAAAGCAATCTTAAAAACTATCTTATTACAATAGACAACCCATAGACATCTCAAAGATAGTTAAGAAAAGACAATTCACAGAAAAATAAAACTAAATTATTATAAATGTATGAAAAAATGCTTAAATTCATTCATTGCTGAAAAAATGTAAAACAAAACAATAGAACTTTTTTTAATCTGTCATATTGGAAAAGATAAAACATGTTAATAGTGTACATTATTAGTCAGGATGTGGGGACAAAGATGCTCTTATTCAATGTCAATTGAGAATGAAAATGAGTAAAATCTATTTTCAGGAAAATTTGGCATATCTATAAAATGTTAAAGCATATACCCTTTTACTCAAAAATTCCACTTTTAGACATGTATACTTATAAGCTCACAAAATTATATGAATGCTAAATTATATGAATGAAGACAATTTTAAAGTGATTTTACACTCTTTATCTGTCTTTTGACTTTTTATTTTGAGGAAGATTAGTCCTGAGCTAACTGCTGCCAATCCTCCTCTTTCTGCTGAGGAAGACTGGACCTGAGCTAACATCCATGCCCATCTTCCTCTACTTTATACATGGGACGCCTACCACAGCATGGCTTTTGCCAAGCGATGACATATCCACACCTGGTATCCAAACCGGCGAACCCCAGACCGTTGAGAAGCAGAACATGTGAACTTAACCACTGCGCCACCAGGCCGGCCCCTGTCTTTTGACTTTTTAAAATGGCATATTGTTTCTACATAGAAATGTTTAGTTTTCATACGGTCATACTTATCCATTTGTTCATCACAGGCTATTTATGCCTGATGTAGTTAACTCTGCTGTGAGATAGGACAAAGCATCACCACTTTTCCTTTGAGGAAACTGAGGCTCAGAGCATTTACCTGTTCCAAGTCAGGGTGGAGACTTGATCTCAGTTCTGACTTTGAAGCCTATGCTATTTTCACCTTATCATACTCAAACTTGAAAAGTTGGAAAGATCGAAACCTTAAGGGTGGCTGAGAGATCACCACAACTGTTTGAATTCTTATCAGTTTGGGAACCACCAGATGGGAAGAAACTACTCTTAGCTGCTGACGCATAGTTCTACTTAGTGGAGTCACGTGTTCCACTTCTTAGTTTTGGGTATGTTGAGTATGCATCCAAATCTTGCTCAACCTTAGAATGTTACAGCAAATTAAATCACATTTCCAAATTTGCAAATATATCTCTGAAGATATTAATGTTTTCAGAGATTTCCAAATGGGGAACTAACACATCAAAAAGATTGATAACATCTAAAGATGCAAGTTCAGGGGGAAAGGAGCACTCCTGTATAATGATGGTAATGTGCGGTTACCAATGTTTTTAAAAGGCAATTTGATGATATATATCAACATTTAAGTTCCACATACCCTTTAAAGTATCAATTCTACTTCTAGAATTAGCCTACAGTAACATTTACCCAAGTACAAAGACATATGGACAATGACATTTATTCCATCTTTAATGGTAATAGAGGAAATCTGATGACAAAATGCTCCTCAATATGGATCAGTTAAATAAAAAGTTCATGCAATGGAGTGTTATGCAGTTATACAAAGAATGAGATAGACCAATCTTCACTGATTTGGCTGCTGTCAGTGATACATTATTAAGTAAAATTGCTTGGAGAAAAATATCTAAGGTGTGAGCCAACTTTTGTGAAATTGCATTGCAAAAGATCTTGCTACCCCTTGGGAGTGGAAACAGGGGAGATGGGGCAATGGGGGAAATGGAGGCAAGCAGGGAAAGGTGAATGTTCGCTCTTTATTTCATATAGTTTTGTGTACTGTTTCATTTTTTTCCAAGGAGTATGTAATACTTTCACAAATTCACTCTCTCTTTTTTTATTTTGCAGAGAAAGATTCGCCCTGAGCTAACATCTGTTGCCAATCTTCCTTTTTTTCTTTTCTCTCCCCAGATCCCCAGTGCATGGTTATGTATCCTAATTGTAAGTCCTTCTGGTTCTTCTATGGGAGCCATTGCCACAGCATGGCAACTGACAGCCAGGTAGTGTGGTTCTGTGACTGGGAAATGAACCCTGGCTGCTGAAGTGGGGAGAGCACTGAACTTTAACCTCTGGGCCATCAGGGCTGGCTCACAAATTCATTCTTTATATAGTTGTGTTTTTTAGGTTATTTTCAATGAGCAAGGACAACTTCTATAATTTTTTAAAAAGCAATGATTTTTATAAAGATGAAAGTAATACATCAGCTTTGATTTAAGAAACAGGTAATGTGACCAAACTGTGTAGCCCATGTGCCAGGATAAACCCTTGAAGCAAACTGAGGCTGAAAGCTAACTTCCATTAACACAAAGCAATAGATTAGAGGACTTTTCTTTCAATAAAAATTGTTTACATTAAAATTTGGCATCGTTATTAACCCAGCTTTCTTGAGATATCCTAATACCATTCAAACAAAAATGAGTCACACAGAATGATAGTTGTATTAAAAATCCCCAGAAGGCCTCCCTCTGGTTCATATAGATCCAACCGATTCATGTTCCTTGAAGAAAGGAAGAGTTCAAAGTGGAACAAGGCTGGTCACTATTCCAACTCCAACTATAGATGCATTTCTTTTATTTCTTCTGAGTGCTGGCCCTCTCTCTGTGCTTGGAAGGGCATTAGCTCAGTGTAAGTCAGGGAGGAGTCGTGCATTCTTTCCTGCAGAGGAGTTGTCAGACTTCTTGGCACATTCTGGGTTAAGGTTGGATTACGCTATCATGGTAAAAAGTTTAGCTCAGGAGATAATCTGTACTTTGTTAATTTATCCAGGCCCAGGATTTACTGATGATGCTCCTTAGTGGATTTCAAAGAAGACATAATAGCTTTTCTGCTTGAAGGCTCTGCATATGAAGTGTTCTATCATCCTAAAATTTCTACCCAAATGAAAGGTTTTAGTTAGAAGCTTGAGATGATCCTTTTAAAAATGTAAATGCTAGATATGTCAGATAGGAGGTCGGGCTGGTCAGAAGGTCTGGGGATGGTGCTGGTATAGTTTATGAAATTGGTAGAAACAGCACTGGGTTGTTACAGTGAGAGGTTTAGCAGTGTTGTACAGAAGCAAAGAGTAACAGACTATAGTTTGTTTCTTCTCAAACTCAATCCCTACAGTTACTTGTCCTCCAAAAAGCCAGGAACAGAAAACCCACCCCGCTGCCTCGTCACCCTACTTTCTCTGCATAGAATGACAGAAGTAGTTCAGAAACAGCAGAAAGCTGCAGGATCTTATATGCAAAGTCATTGTTCACACATGATGATGATTGTCAGAGAAGGAAGAAGAATCTTTTTAAGTCTTGTGAAATAAAGAATCGTCAAGTTATTAAAATACATTAGGGATTCAGAAATCATGAAGTAAGAACTTTGTGCAGCCAAGACTGATAATTTTTGTAGTGTTATTAGTAGTATGGCCAATTATTTGATGGAAAAGCCATTTCAACCTAGAACTGCATGAAACTCAGATGAAGAGGATGAAAGAAACCTGAGCCATAAAATAGCTAAGAAGGAAATCTGAACTTACACAACGGAAGCAATTATTTACGCCATGCTAGGCCAAAGGTTTTACCAATTCCTATGTACAGGAATTGAAAGTTAATTCAGAGCCCCAGCTATTGTCTGTATTTCATCACATAGAATACTATATATAGTAAACTGCATATCATTCTTGTTTCAATCATTCTTAACTAACTCTCTTGTCATTGTAAGGAGCCCAGTTAGAGAGCCCTTGAGGATAACATTTTAGGAAGGCATCTGGGGCAGTCATGGAGATGCTCAGCTCCCCCTTCCAGAGAACTTTGTGCAAGTACGGGGCTGGCAGACAGCTTCCAGTGGCCCCATATTTGGTTCCGCCATAACGTTCATGCCAAGGCCACGCTTTCTTCAGGTTGCTCCTAGCCAGTGATTGGCTACTAGAGCTGGGCCATTTCTCTCTTTTTTCTCCCCAAAGCCCCAGTACATAGATATATGTCCTAATCGTAGGTCATTCTAGTTCTTCTGTGTGAGATGCTGCCGCAGCATAGCTTGACGAGTGGTGTGTAGGTCCTCACGCAGGATCCAAACCAGTGAACCCCATACTGCCAAAGTGGAGCACGTGAACTTAACCATTGAGCCATGGGACCAGCCCCCATCTGAGCCATTTCTTCCCAACACCAGACTCTTCTAAAGAGCAATCTGTGCTCTGGGGCTCCCTGTAAACCTCATTGAGGCACTCTCAGAGCTGCATTATAGTCTAAGACTCTTCCTACCTGATCATCCTTCCTTCCTTCTCTCCTTACACAGCTGCTACAACTCCAGCATCATGTGGCACTCCCCTGGACTATTCTGCTCCCTCTCCTCTACATCTTTCACAGGTGTCTCCTCCAATGAATCCTTCAAACACCTTGGCATCTGCTCCTCAGACAACTCTAAATGATAGAGCATTTGAATTAAGTGGACCCCAACTTGCAATAGAGATAAAAATTCTTTTAACTTTTAAGTAATTTTTTCTTTTTGCTGAGGAAGAGTAGCACTGAGATAAGATCTGTGCCAATCTTCCTCTATTTTATATGTGGGTCGCTGCCACAGCATGGCTGATGAGTGGTGTAGGTCTGCACCCAGGATCTGAACCTGCAAACCTGGGCCACCAAAGCACATCATGCCGAACTTAACCACTAGGCCATGGGGCCAGCCTCTAAGTACTTTTTTGCAAAACTTTTAAGCACTGCTTAAAAGCTTACTCCAACAAGAGTCACTGCTGTCTGGGTGTGTTTTAGATTATTTATTTACAAGGAGGCTTTCAGTAAGGGGCACCTTATGTGAACAGCGGAGTTTATTGCTGTTGAGGATGTCATGAGAGAATCTTCAGAGACTTGGCTTTCTCTCTGACTCAAGTACCATTTGCTTATCAGCCAAAAAGAATTGCTTCAATGCCAGTTGGTCTTAAGTGTTGACTGGCATCTCATTGTCTACACTTTGCAAAAATATGTTTGATATTCAGGTTCAGAGTTCTTCCATGCAGAAATCAAACAAATGGATCCATCAAATTCTAAAGAATAACACTAAGATATGGGATTTTTCTTACATTTGTCTCAGTTAAACATGATAACCTATTCCGTGAGGATGTCAAAATCTGATTTTAATATGACCAGATTCAGATTCAATTAATAAGAAAGGATAAATCAAGAGGGCCAGTTTACTTAAATTTTTCAGTCACGTATGTATGTATCTATAATATGTTCATTTGTCCTGCAGATGGGTGCATAAGATCATCCACTTTTCCACTTACATAGATCTCCTTCAAAGTGGCTTGGGTTTGCATAGGCACTTTGGGTGCGTAAGGGCTCCAGGTTCAATATTATACCCTGGCAACTAATGAGATTCACAAATATAACTTAAACAGCTTGAAGAATTTCTTGGTAAAAGTCCATTTAAATATAATTTTTAAGCTAGTTAGAGCAGATTATCTTACTATGTATTACAATACCACCAAGAATTTTAGCATAGTGAATTTATGTATTTCCTGTGTTATTTTATTATTTTCTATGTGCAATGACCTATGACATTGACTATCTCCTGTAATTCACATTACAACCCTATGTGGTATGCTATTTATTTTCTCTAACTTTGGATACAGAAGCTGGGTTTTGGAGTCGTTGAGTAACTTGCTCAAGGTTCCATAGCTAGCTAACAGTTCAGCAGGGATTTTAATGTGGATTAGTACTTTTACAGACGCATGGTACATCCTTGCCAAATGTCCTACACAGCAGAAGACAGGGCCCATTCTACACATTAATGTAACATTGGGCAAGTCTCTTAACTTCTCCAGGAGAATTTATAGAACAAGTAGGTTGGGTTGGCCTCGAGCCCTAGACCCTCTCTAGGGTTCCTTCCTGCTTGAATATTCCTTTACTCTAGCTAATCTGGGTAAGCTCCTACCAAAACATAATCTAAAAAACAAGTTATTTGCAATGTAGTGTGCAAGCCTCTGGACATGCTGATCGGGTGTGCCAAGTCTTCTGAATGTTCTTAAGTTTCTATTCCTCCTTTTACCTTAAAATGGAGTATATATGGCAAGAAAAGAAAAATGTTGTTTATAGCTTTGATGAATGCATGTCCTGTGCTCTTTTGGGGGAGTATGTTTATGTTTAAAGCCATGAAAAAATCTCAAGGGACTGGCTGAGTGGCATAGTAGTTAAATTTGTGTGCTCCACTTTGGTGACCCAGGGTTCACAGGTTCAGATCCTGGGTGCAGACCTATGCACCACTCATCAAGCCATGATGTGGTGGCATACCATTTACAAAATAGAGGAAGATTGGCACAGATGTTAGCTCAGTGACAATCTTCCTCAAGCAAAAAGAGGAAGATTGGCAATAGATGTTAGCTCAGGGCCAATCTTCCTCACCAAAAAAAGAAAAGAAAAGAGAAGAAAGGAAAAGAAAAAAAATCTCAAAACCAAGACATCATAATTTAAAATAAATGAATAGCTGTAAACTATGTATAAAAATACAACTGAATTCACTCAAAGGTTTAAAAAAGCCATATATTGGGGCCAGCCCAGTGCAGTGGTTAAGTGCACATGTTCCGCTTCAGTGGCCCAGGGTTCACTGGTTCGGATCCTGGGTGTGGACATGGCACCACTTGGCAAGCCATGCTGTGGCAAGCGTCCCACATACAAAGTGGAGAAAGATGGGCACAGATGTTAGCTCAGGGCCAGTCTTCCTCAGCAAAAAGAGGAGGATTGACAGCAAATGTTAGCTCAGGGCTAATCTTCCTCAAAAAATAAATAAATAAATAAATAAAATTTAAAAAATTAAAAGGCCATATATCCTACAAAATTTAAATTAGTGTTCTTTATTATAAATTCTAATTTAAGCAATGGAATTTAAGTGATAGGTCTCTGATATGTACATTTCCTCACCTGCACTTATCCTAAAGTTTCTACTCTGATAATGCTAGCAAGTTATGTTTGAGATAAAGGCATTTGGATCTAGAAATGGCTAGTTCAAAACTGTTTCAAAATCAGTAAATGATCCAAATGGGAAGTCTCCTATGTTCACTACGATATAAATTCTTTGTCCTCTTTGAAGGACTGGCATTTCCAATTTACATTGTGCTTGAATGTATACAACTTCCTTATAAAATAGTCAATTTCATGTTTGTATTAGCAAATTGATGCCATGAGGACGGAGTATATTGTATAGGCCACGTGGCAGTGTGACACAATCATATAATTTCCTCCTCAGAGTTCTCTTCAGTTTTATTCATTTATTCCATAGTTATATACTGCAGGAAGCCTTGTATGAATTTTCAGGCATTTCTGGCTATAATAGATTACTGGTGAATAACTTGTTTATCTTCCACTTGTTATTATCAGACAAACAATAGGACTACTGAAAAGCGAAGTCAATATTTAACTAGTCAAAGCAGTGAGAGTCCTCAAACATACTCAACCCAGGATTTACTTTATAAAATTTCTCTTCTCACATTTTCTCTACCCATCTGTTATTCCTATTTTATCATCCTCTTCAAGTTCAAGCCAAAACTTTTGCCCAATCGACCCACCATTGCATTTTTATTATTTCTTTAAAAATCAAATCTGGCATCTTATTGAAAACAGATTGAATTATCAAAATGAAATAATTCTGTAAAGTTCAGTCTTTCTTTCCTGTTTTTTTTCAAAGTGGCAGCTAGAAGAGAGGTTCTTTCATGTTCCTCAGGAACAGAGAAAAATTGCTCCTTCCTTTTATGGATTCATTAAGACAGACCTGAAAATATAATTTCCTTGTCTTTTCCCCATGAGAGGCTATAACCTAGATTTTTATTTGGCGAAGATGCCTGTAAAACAAAACTAAGCTGTCTCAGTTTATGTGGATGGTCTCTTTTTGATCCACTGTAACCAAAATGAAGCAGAGAGACCTAGATTTTTCTTCCTAGTTGAAACAAAGAATTAACGAAAGAAAATGGAAGAAACAAGCTAACAATCCTTTTTCTCCTATCTTACCAGAAACACACATACCCAGCCCTTCCCTGGAGGTGCCACACAGCTGATAGGGCTCTTGTTAAACAGTGACTAATAGCACAATGTCAAGAGTCTAAAAGGAAATTGGTTTATAGTTCTCAATCCCAAAGTGAAGTGTTATAATGAAAGGCAAACACAGCAAACATGTGGTAACTCAACCTCTTGACCTTAACTTGTGGAAGATAAGTGTCAGGATTTGGGTTTTGTGAGAGCGATGAATTCAGGCATGCCCATGTTTTTCTGCGTGAACAATGCTTAAGTTTGTAGCTGTTTAATTTTCTGACTAATACTGTTATCCTCCCGGTTTGAGTCCATTTAGAATGACTTACCAATTATATATAAAGGTATACAATTGCAGATGATTATTTCACGTCTCTCCTCTCTCCTCAAACCTCCAACACCTCCCCTCCATCCTCACTTTTAGCTGGGGACCTTGCTTCTCAGTTCACTGAGAAAATTGAAGTAATTAGAGGAAAGCTTCCACAGACCTGGCCTCCACCATCACCACCACTACATCTACCCACCTTCCAGAATCTGTCCACATATGCTCTTTATGATCGATCAATTCTCCCACTCCTGCTAAAGCCAGGCTCCTTTGTCCTGCATAAGATTTCATGTCGTCTCACACAGGGCATTGCTGTCTCCCCTCTCTCTTACTGTCAGTTTCTGCTCTCTCCTGTATCGTTCCTGAGGGCAGACAGACATATTGTCATAACTTTTATATTAAGAAGAAAAACTAGTCTTGATCCCACTTCCCCTCCCAGCTGTTATCCAGGTTTTTTCTCTGCCTTTGACAGCAAAACTCTTTGAAAAGGTTCCTTATACTCACTATTTCCAATTCCTTTTCTCCACCTGCTCTAAATTTCATTCCAGTCAGGAATTTCCTTCACCACTCCATTAAGATTGGCTTTGTATAGGTGATCAAAGAACTTCCTGTTGCTAAATCCAATGGTCAATTCTTAGTCCTCGTCTTACTTGACATAGCAGCAGCATTTAAATTGATTGATCACACTTAACTCCTGATATTGCTTCTTCATTAGGCAAGGAGAGACATCCAGACAGCTCTGGAGGCTCACTTCTTCTCTTTTGGTACTTTAGTGAGGCTGAATTAGCTCGATGGAAGAACTGGTGGATACTAGTTCCTGAGCTCCAGAGAGGACTTTCTAAGATACTCACTTTCTCAAGAAGGAAGCTTCTACTGTTACATAGTAAGCTAGATGTTCTTGCCTACTCCTATATGTACATAGCACGTTATCGGGGTATTATCCTTCTGGAGTCCTGGCCGTGGAGATGAGAGCTCAGAGGATCCTGTGTGCTCTGCTACTTATTGATTTGTGAGATTCTGCCCAATAAGACCTATTCTGTATGTAACATGGTGCTCACAAGTAGTGTCTGCATGCGACCCTTTTGCTATCAACTACTCCCAGAACTCTTCACTCAAATGTTTTTTCTTCTACCACGGTGGCCACTCCCTTAATGATTTCATCCAATCTCATGACTTCCACTTCCAGGCCAGACTTCTCTACTCACCATGAGAGGGCAAGAGTGAGGATACTGGGGTGCTGGTAATGATCTAAACCTAGATACGGGTGATGGTTAAATGGGTATGTAAGAATTCATTGAATTTTACACTTATTGTTTATTCATGTTTCTGTATATATGTTATCCTTCAATAAAACTTATCCAGAAAAGCCAAGCTGGAAGTTGTGTCTCATCTTCAAAATAAAAATAATAATATTTACTTCATAAGAATGCTATGATAATTAAAAGAGGTAACATGTGTAAGAACCTGTCAGTTTGTAAGGCAGTAAATAAATTTTATTTTACCCCATTGTCTTTTTCCCCTCTAGCTTGCTGATACTGACTCTTTTTCTGTAAGCAAACTTTCTCATGCATTTAAAGAACTAGTGGGTCTTATGGAGGCTACTTTTATCACAGGCTAGGACATTGGCTAACCATGAGAACATCAGTAAGGGATTGTAGGTTTCTTGAGGTCAAAGGAACATTGTTTCTAGGAAGGAGGTGATCGAGATGTAGGTCATGAAATATGTATCTAGTTAAAAAAAAAAGACGTGTGTGTGTGTGTGTGTGTGAGAGAGATTTAAAAAGAATGAGACAAATTAATCTGTACCTATCTGGAATCACTGAGTGAGAAAGTGAAGTACTGAATAGTGTGTAAAGCATATTACCACACCATATTCTATGTGTGTGTGAACACACATACAAATAGATCCTTATATGTTTGGATATGCATAGAAAGATAACAAAGACACTGCTTGCCTCTGTAAACAAAGGTCACAGGCTAAGGACAGGAAGGAGTAAAACAAAAGGGACAGGGTTCCCTGACACCATGCAGACACTGTATCGACTCTGGACCACCTACTCCAGACATTTTCAAGTGTAGGCAAAATATAACTCTACCATGTTTGGACTATTGCTATTGTGAAATATCTGTCATACATGGTTGAACCTAGTCCCAGTCACCACAATTCCATTCTGTAATGAATACTTTTTTTTTACCAAGAGTAGGTATTTTTTTGAAAATAGTAATAAAAATTAAAAATTGCTATTTGAACACAATCTATGCTGAGAAACTAAAGGTAGATTAATTGACAGAAACCAAGAAATCTAGGACCAGATGTGGAACTTACATCATATATGTGAAACTTACATCATATATGTGAAAAGGTCAAGAGGATGATTTAGGTGCAATTGGCACATAGGTGAGTTTTGTTTTTGGCGTCTTGTCACTTGCCTTCATCCACGCTTCTCTCCTATAATCTCTATTCTCACTCCTGCCTCTAGTCATTCTTCTCCCCAATCTCATCTTCCTATGTTCCATTCTTATTCTTTGTTGACTTCCACAAATACCCTCTTAAGAATTAATAGTTAAGTAGCAGGAGTGTCAAAAGTAAACTATTAACGTTGGTCATCTGCTGGAATTGTGGAGAGGTAGAGCTACATGGAATAAGGGACTCTAGTGTAGCAGGAAGAAATGTCCTATGATTTTTGCCTCTTCTGCTTGATATACTTGATACACATTCCATGTTTTAAGGCATTGTTTTCTACTCAATGGCACATGTCCCGTTAATTTGCAATCAGCCATGACCAGATCAAAAATTAAAGACCAAATAGAATAACATTCATTTGTAATAAACTCAAACTGGAAACACCTCAAATACTTACTAACTTGTTAATGGATAAACAAATTGTGGTATATCCATACAATGGAATTCTACTCAACAATGCAAAATAATGAACTATTGACACATACAATAGCATAGATAATTCTCAGAAAAATTACATAATTAGTGAAATAATTAGTGAAAGAAGCTGGACAAAAAAGTGCATACGTTATGATTCTGTATTTACAAAAATCTAGAAAATGAAGACTAATCTATAGTGACAGACAGCATATCAGTGGTTTTCTGTGGATAAAGGAGGGAAGAGAGGCAAGAGGAAGGGATAACAAAGGGACATGTGGAAAGTTTTTAGTATATTGGATATTTTCATTATCTTGATTGTGTTGATGACTCCATGGGTATATACATATGTTAAAACACACCAAATTGTGCACTTCTCTGTCCTGCTATGTTTCGCAGACATCTACAGACTGTATCACCTAGCATCTCTTACCCTTTGGTTCTAGTTGACAAAGGCAACCAGCAAGAGATCAGAAGGGGGGCCAGCCTGGTGGCACAGTGGTTAAGTTCACACGGTCCACTTCTCAGCTGCCCGGGGTTCGCCAATTTGGACCCCGGGCTCAGACATGGCACCACTTGGCAAAAGCCATGCTGTGGTAGGCGTCCCACATATAAAGTAGAGGAAGATGGGCATGGATGTTAGCTCAGGGCCAATCTTCCTCAGCAAAAAGAGGAGGATTGACAGGAGTTAGCTCAGGGCTAATCTTCCTCAAAAATAAAAAAGAGATCAGGAGGATGAGAAGTGACTTTGGAGTATTTATTCATCCTGCTCCCTTCCTATCACACTTTAATTGTCTCAGCTCCTATACCAAATGTTACAGCTCTTGTTGAATGGTGCCTCTCCCACAGTTAAGGGAGGAGAAAGATAATAAACAATGTAATATAAAAATATGTAAATTAAATAATTACAATTTGGAGTACTTTCTATGAGTCAACAAATGGGGTGTTGTGGTAGAGAGTGCTCTCAGCAGACTGCTTAGAGAGGGTGGGTAAGGAAACCTTCCCTCCAGAGGTAACACTTAAGCCTAAAGATGAGCAGGACCAATCATATGAAGAATGGAAGGAAGAGTGTTCCAAACAGAGGGAACTCTAAAGCACAAAGCTTTAGGTGTTCTAGCAGTGAAAAAAAAGGCCAGTGTGACTGGAGCATGGTGAGAAGGGATAGTCATGGCGTTAAATGAAGATGAAGACAAGGATTTAAAGTGCAATAGAGGGGCCGGCCCTGTGACCTTGTGGTTAAGTTCGTGCACTCGGCTGCAGGCAGCCCAGTGTTTCATTGGTTCGAATCCTGGGTGCGGACATGGCACCGCTCGAGTCACGCTGAGGCATTGTCCCACATGCGACAACTAGAAGGACCCACAGCTAAGAATATAAAACTATCTACTGGAGGGCTTTGGAGAGAAAAAGGAAAAAAGTAAAATCTTTAAAGTTCAATAGAAAGCTCTTTGAAGGCTTGTTGACAGGCAGAGATATGGGTTTTTAATGGATTGTTTGAATGCTATATGGAGGGTGAGTGGTTTGCAGAAAGGCAAAAGCAAAAATGGATAGTCCAGTTAGTTGGCTATCATAGTCCTTGTGAGAAATGTGTTTTGGACAAAGGTGGTAGCAGCATGTTATTCCTGAAGAGGTTTGCTGATTTGTTAAATGTTAGGCTAAAGGAAGAAAATGACTCCACAGGCTCTTGCTTGAGCAAATGGAACCATTTATAGTGATAGGAAAGGCAGTAGAGAAATAACTGTGAGGTAAGCCAATAAATCATTGGATATGTTAAGAGAGAGTTTCTCACATGAAACGAATCTCAGAGGAGAAGTCTGTTCTGGAAATATAATTTGAGCATTGTTAGTACATAGATGATGTTTAAAGCAGGGAAAGATCTGAAGGAAGAATGCAGATAGAGAAGGGAAAATGACTCAAGTTTAATCCTCGAAGAACTTCAGCAGTAAAAGGTTGGATAGAGGAGTTGACTGTGAAGGTGATGGAAAAGGAACAGTCAGTATAGGAAAAAAGCCTGAAGAGTATAATGTCAAAAAGTAGAGAATGGAGCCAGCCCTGATGGCCTAGTGGTGCAAGCTCGGCACATTTCACTCCAGCCGCCCAGGCCTGGTTCCTGGGTGTGGAACCACACAACCCGTCTGTCAGTTGCCATGCTGTAGCAGTGGCTCACATGGAAGGACCAGAAAGACTTATAACTAGAATATGTAACTATGCACTGGAGCCTTGGGGAGGAGAAAAAAAGAGGAAAGATTGACAACAGATGTTAGCTCAGGGTGAATTTTTCCCAACAGGAAAAAAAAGTTTATATTAAAAAAAAAGTAGAGAATGGAAAGATTTTCATAAAGAAAGGAGTGACCAACTATACCAAACGCAGCCAAGAGGTCAAGGAAGAAGAAGAAAGTATCCATTGGATTTCATAATATGTAGGTCATTGTTGTTTTTAATAAAAACTGTGTCAGTGGAGAGCTTGGGACAGAAGCCAGATAAGATAGGTGGAAGCCTGAATATTTGGTGAGGGCCTGGAGAAAATGAATGTAAGCAACCTTTCTGAGATGTTTTTCTATGAAAAGCATAGAAATGGTATGGAAACTGGATATGGAAGTTGTGTGGTAAAATAAAGTCTTTTACTTAATTATTATAATTTTTTAGAGAAACCAGAGTGTGTGTTTAGACTCATGGGAATAATCCAGAATAAAAACGAAAGCTAATGATGAAGGAGAGAAAGGAGAAACTTGTATGAGTGAAGTCCTTGATTTGGCTAGATGGCACAGAAGCCAGAGCATAGGTGGAGGGACTGAGGGATTGATCTTTGATGAGAGCAGGGACGTGTGATCCACTATAAAAAGAGGGAAGAAAGAAAGGATGGAAAGAATGCAGGCAGGTTCGTATGTTACATGGGGAGAGTACGAGGGAGTTACCAAACTGATGCTCTCTATATTCTTAACAAAGATGACATGAAATTATTCCCTAAGGAGGAGATGTAGAATTTTTTTAAATAAAAAATAATATTTCATTCTTACCCACAGTTACTTATTAATGGGATATGTGTGCCTCTTGGCCACCGTACACCCTCTCAAATTTTGGAATCATATTAGTTACCGCCACCCTCATTTCTTGTTCTGCACTGGTTTTAGTATAGTCCCTGCTGATGCAGAATGTCTTAAGTGAAGGTGTGAAATGGTCAGCTCGGCCACTGGGAAGTCACATTTCTTTGGAAAGTTGGGGAATGTTGAAGGCCCGAGTGAAGTTTTTCAATCATCAATTTAAAGTGTACTCAGTTATACAATTTTATTTTCCCCAGTTGCTTGGGTGCTGATACAGAAAAAAAGAAACAGCTAGGTTGATCTCTGTTTGGGGTTTGGGATATATAGAATCTCTCTAATATGCTTTCATTGCTTCCATTACAATTTTAAATTCAAGAATTATATGTGAATTTCCATAAAATCTTTCTTAGTCTCAGAGTATTATTATTCATGATTTCCTATTCTTAGTCTATGAACATAATGTTCAATTGAACCTTGATACAACATAATAGAGAATATGCTATACTTTTATTTCTTGTAATAAATTTATCTTATGGGGAATGGTGATCATCTGCTGATTTTTCAGGGAAAAAACCCTTTTTTGAATGAATATGTTCTTTCATTTGTCCAGAGTTTTTAAAAAACTTCTTTCATCATTCTTATAAAGGGAGATCTATGATTGTCAGAGTTTGGAGTTAAAATGGGCTATTTCAGATATCATGTGAATTTCTGTTCATTTTTTAGAGTCCAGAGAAAGAGAGAAGACAGAAATTGAGATTATTACAGCTAATTCTGCTAGTTCAGAAATCCAGAAGTGCAGAAGGAGCAGGGAGGGACAGAGCTAGATGAAGCAGTGACAGGAATCTTCACCTATGTGAGGAATTATTTCTCTGTCATGTTTGTGGTATTCATGGGTTAGTGAAAGCAGGATCTCCACTCTTTGCCTGGAGGTTCCTTTATTGAGAGCACAGTGCTGTTGTGTCCACACTCTCCATCAGTCCTGGTGGTCCATAGAGGGGGTAAACCGGCCATAAGCACCATGGGCATCTCACTTCCTGTGGTCCTAGAACCCATTGTGCTTCTTGAGACTATGATGTGGTCCTCTGGACTCACTCCTACTTCCCCTTCACTCCTCACTCTTTGATTTAGAGGGTCATGGCAGGTTTCTACCAGGTTTTCTGTTGTTCCTGTCCCTAACAAGCTGTTGGGTAGGTTCTTTTAATCTGTTTACATCTACAAAGTATCTGGAGAAATCCCTCAAATATTCTGACTTGAGAATGCTCCTGCTTACCAATTTTCAGGACTAAGTGGGCTTTGGGTTTATTATTATATGAGAGAGTTATTTGAATGGGAATCTGGATATGAGGGAGTATAGTGAACATCTGTTGTTTTGGGGACCTGTATCCAGTTACCTTTTTGTTGTAATCATAAATCACCTTCCCCCTGGGGAGCAAATTCCGAAAATCTCAGTCCATGTGCTTTAGGACCAGTGAGTGAGACAGACCGAAACTTTTGCTGTACCTTCTGGGAAGGGGTCCTTGCTCTCTCCCATGGGATCTGTACCTGGGAGGGTATGGTCCTGGAGATGCTGCATCAATGTTGCTTGCAATCATGAGGGGACAGGCTGTCTATGGGTGGACTTGGCATAATCAATGACAAAACCTCAAGCTGAAGGCCTAGCACTTTCATCTGAGCCTTGGATTGTTGAAGGTCTACTCTCTAGACTTTTCAGATATGGGAGCCAATTAACATGTCTTCTGATTCAAGACGATTTGAATTGGGTTTTCTTTTACTTGCAACTGAAAGATTCCAAATTGATAATCAGAGATAGGAAGCTGAGCTTAAGATATCATCTTACCTAGAAACTCTTCCTTTTATTTTGTTGGGACAAAAATGATTTAACATTTTGAACATATTCCATTTGATAATTTAGCATTATGCACTGAAGTCAATTCTTAAAAATAATTCATTTAAAAATCAAATGAATATAATTTTAAATTTCATCTTTGTAAATCAAATTAAAAAGTGTGACAGCTAAATGCTGTTGGTTCTGTTTGAATTTTACTCAAATATCTTTTTAATAAGTCATTCAAAAAGTTGTTTTGTCAATAAACATATTCTAAAGCTCATTACTCATTTATTTGTCTGCAACCCCACAGTTTGCCATAAATTTGAGTAGGCCCAAAATTAGGCAAACTGTCTCTGAAATATCCCTACTCATTCTCTCCTGCAGAGTGCCCATGTGGTGCACTTGTTTCAAGGTAACTCAGGTTGTAGAAAGAGTCCTTACTTAAAATCTGGACACTGTCAAGGATTAGATATGTAACCTTGGACACATTGTAGGGGAGAAAGATATTTCCTCTACTCACTCTAGGTCCTTCTGGCCAGACAATGAATTAAATTCACATGAGACAGAATAACAGGAGAAAATTAAACAAAGCTTTATAACGTATGTACATGGGAGAGACTCATGAAGACTGAGCAACTTGCCAAAATGACAGAAGCTCTCACCTTAAATACCATCCTCAGCTAAGGACAAAAGAAGATGTTGAGGGTAGAGGGAGTAGGTTATGGAAAGTTACCAGAAAAGTATGGTAAACGAGTAAGGTTATTATGCAGATTTAAGTCCTTGCCTTCTGCACTGATAAGAGTTTCTACAGATAAGGTCATCCCCCTTCTTCCTGGTACAGAGAGGGAGACACCTTTACGGAGGAAATTTTCTTTACAAATGTAAATGTCTCTGTACAAAGGGTAACTTCTACTTTTCAGAGTTTCTCTCGTGACTGCAGTTTTTAAAAGTAACCAGCCCAAAATAATCCTCATGCCAAAGAGACATATCTTGGGGTGGCCAATTCCAGTCCCCAACAACATCAAAGAATAAAATTATATTTCTGCACATATACATGCACAAAAATGAGTTTCCCATGGACAAAAAGAACTAAATATGAAGAGACAAATTTTAATCTGCCATTAGAAGAAACCGTGGCTGCAAATCTTTATGTGTTTTGGATGGAGAAGGTTTTTTTAAACAGTGTTCAAAAAGCACAAATTAAAAAAGTAAAGTTTGACCTATCAAGAGATAATCCTTCCATATAATTAATAGTTTCACCAAGTGAAAAGACAATCACTAAAGTTGGAGGAAAATATATTTTCAATGTATACAACAGATGAAATGTCAGTGTCCAGAGTGTATTAAAGTGAATTTTAGAAATCAAAGAGAAAAAAGATTACCAGAAGAAAAATGGAGAAAAGACAATGACAGGCAATTCATAGGAGAAAAAAACCCAAAAAAGTCAATAAACACAGAAAAAGTTGTTCAACTTCTTTAGTTCTCAGAGAAATACAAAGTAAAAGAAGAAATGAAATTCCACTGTTTAGCCATTAGATCAGCTAAATATTTTTAAATAGATAAGATCAAGTGCTGACAAATCATGGAAGTTTTATTAAATGCTAGTGGGAGCTTAAATTACTATAGCCATGTGAAAGAGTAAGATTGAAGGATTTAGTGAAATAGAAAAGGCGTATAACTTCTGGCCCAGTAATCCTGCAACTATTTACATAAATCCTAGAGAAATTCTTACATATGTATAAAAGAAAACACGTACAAGGATATTAACTTGCACAATTGTTTATAGTAGTGAAAATTTTAAAACGATATGTCTGTCTTGGCCATAAAGGCTGCAGCACTGCCCTCTGAATCCACAACTGCCTTCGTGCTCAGATCAGGCTTCCCACAGGCTGCTCTTAGCCAATGACAGAGCACAGCAAAGACACTAAGGCAGGCCCATTTCTGTGAAATGTAGGACTTACCTGCAGCTGACTTTGGCTCAAGAACTCCCTATAAGCCTTGCTGAAACACTCTTAGAACTGCAGTACAGTCTGGCTTTTCCTTCCTTTCCTTGCTTCTTCAGAGGGGCCAGACCTACTTTCTGATCTGAAGGTTCTCCCAGCCTCCTATGGCTACCAATGGATTATTTCTCACAGATAATTTCCCCAATAAATCTGTTGGATGACTAATCTCATCTTGGCATCTGCTCCTCAGGAATCCGTAATTAGTACAAGTCATGCCAGTAGTGGCCCAACAAGGTAGTAAGATAACCCTGGCACTTGGTAGTGGTCCAACTGCTACAAATTACACTGAAGATGACGTGGGAAAACCTCATAATGGAGGAGAATGTCTTTACAGGTGTAATGATTCAGAAATGTAAAAGATATTAGTGCTGCTGGGGGTGCTTACAAAGTCAGCGGAGCTGGCTGGTTACTACTAAATTGTGCTAATGTCCTGCAGAGTGATAATGAGTAACTTAGATCCATTAACAAGAAGTTACAGGTTAAGTGTGAGGCCAGAAGACCTTGTTGGTAACTAACAAAGAGGCCCATATCTCCTACAGTGCATTTCTGACACAGTTGAGCAGTAAACGGTAGAGATACAAAGCTCCAAAGAAGTTTGAATGCTCGGTCAAGGCAGAACTCTTACACTAACAGATCCCAGCTGGGAAAACCCAGGACCCTGAAATGTTGAAAGGGGACATCTGGATGGATGCCCCTGAAGACACCGGCCCCAAAGACTCCTCTGAACCCTCACAGCTTCCAGAGGTACTACAGTCCCTTGTAAGAATTACAAGTGCTAGCACTAAGAGCCAGCACTTGTCCTGTGCTGAGGAATACTGCCGAGGTCCCTCTCCTAGAAGGTAACAGATGCCCACTCCTAGGAGTTGTCCCCACCTCCCCTCCTGGTAGCTAGGCCAATAAATAGCAAAACCTCACCTAAGTGCTGGATCTGAAAAGGGAGGGAGAAGATTACACATGGAAGGAGCAACAAGAATTAGCTAGGCTGTATTGTCAAGAGTCACTGGAGTACCACTGGGATTAGATTTTTAGGGTACACGGTCAAGGGGGCCAGAATTTATTGACTTAGAGTCAGCTTCTCAAGACACGGTATTTATCAACCTGGCAAGGCCTCAGAAGATGGGTCAAACTTGCTGTCAGGGTGGCTCTTAGAGGTCTGGAGGAAGCAATAGCCAATGCTGAGCAAAGTAGAAATGCCAGAACTGCCCTTGAAGACAACAGAGGAAGGAATTAAGGGGTTATAGAAAAGTGGGCATATCAGAACGGATCTATTATATAAGGCCAGAAAAGCCAACAGAGGATTGTGTTGCAGGAGAGCCCAGAAACACACTATTTACCAAGGCCATTAAGAATGCACCAGTAAGAAGGACACCAGCCAGTATCGACCTCCCAAAATGGCAGCAGCTTCCCTTTGCAGGCAATGTTGATAGTAGAGGAGGTGGTCACAGAGCTAGGTTCGTTAATGTCATGGGGACAGGGGGCCTGAAGTAATAAAAGCCAATTGTTAGTGCTTAACTGATAGGAGCCAGGCAGCTGAAATTCTCATAATGCCTGGCAAGGTTGTAAATGTAGCCAAATGGGCTTGACTGGCAAGGAGCAGCAGAGAAGGTAAACAGCCTTACACTCCCAGAAGCATATCAAAGGGCAGCCAACAAGGGTGCTGCTTACCATCTGGAACCAAAAAGAACAAATTCTGGAATTTTGGCTAAAGTGCAACTTCTAGTGGGTCCACTGTGATTATTTCCCCAGTTCCCAAATGTATAATTGCAACTGTTAATACTTGGCATTGGCATCACACTTTGACACACACACACACAAATTGACCCCTTTTATCTGCAGTCAGAAACACCGTAAAAAAGAAAGGCAAGTGGAAAACTCTGAAACTACCCCCCACCCCAGTTAAAAACAATATGATACTTGAGTAAGGTGGCAGAAATGAGTGCCTTCATTAAAAACCTAAAGGATGCAGGGGTAGTGGTCTCTATCATATCTCTGTTCAGTTGGCCAGTCTGGCCTCACCAGACATTGGCTGGATCCTAGAGAATGACTGAGGACGACTGCAGCTTAACCAAGCAGTAGCCCCAGCACAGCAGGGAGCTTGGGTGGCCAGGAGGGTATTGCCATTAGAAGAATAGATTAATAATGCCTCAGGTATATGGTATGCAGTCATTCAACTGGAGAACACATTCTTTTCAATCTGGATCAGGAGAGAGGATCAGAAACTGTTTGCATTCATGTGGAACAGACAGCAATATTCGTTTACAGTTTTGCCTCAGGGCTCTGTTAACTCTTCTGCTCTTTGCCATAATATGGGCTGAAGTGACCTGGACAGGCTGAGCATTCCACAGAACATCAAACAGATCCATTACATCAATGACTTCATGCTATTTGGGCAAGACAAGCAAGAGATGACTAATATGCTGGAAGCCTTGGAAAGACACACGTTGTAGAGGGTGGAAGGTAAACCTTATGACGATTCAGGCACCCACCACTGAGCGAAGATTCTAGGGATCCATGATCAGTGACTTGCTGTGATATTCCATACAAAGTAGAAGCCAGATTTTTAAAGCTCTCCCATCCCCTCTTCCCTACCCCCAACAAAGAAGAAACATAAAGCTTGATGAATCTTTCTTAGTTCTGGGCTCACTGTTCATTGGACTTCCATTAGTGGGATTTTCCAGCTGGGTAACTGGTGGAAGGTGAAGTGATTAACTGAACTAGGAGGGGTGGAGGATGACAGGTTTGCTTGAGGGGAGAGGAAGACTTGAGGCTACAATGCATACAACCTCCAACCACAGATAAGGAATGGCCCCAAGATGCAGAAGGGCTGTTCTGCTGTAGGTGTAGACAGAGCCAAGTGGCCTCGTGCATGTGTGAAGAGAGTTGCAGAGACAAGAACCCAAGAAAGCATTCTTCTATAGAATAGAAAGATGTAGAGGCTAGAGATAGTATGAAGGGCTTAAAATGTGTGACAGTTTTGAGGAGTATTATTTCACTAAAGCAATTATAGATGTTGATGTAGACATTGCTTATTATCTTATTAACCTCCATTGAATGACACTTTTTAATGACATTTTAAAGCTCTTGTTTACTCATCAAAGAGTAAATGTTGTTTGCTCATCGAAATCAGATAAGTTTACGAAAACATCCTGCCTTAAGTAACAAATGTTTTCAGTGAGTTAAAGAAAAAGATTGAACCACCAGAGATGATGCCTATGTGGAAATCTAGATACAACTGAATGGCAGTAACTTGAAAACCCTATGTGATATCTTTTTGCATCATGTATGTAATTAATTTCTATAATGTAGGAAACTTCAGTTTTAAAGTTGTAAAAGGACCTTCTGAAAAGCACAGGAAGGAGAGAACCAAGGAAAGAGGTTGGAGGGACTTTCACTGAATATTCTTGGGTACATTTTGAATTTTGAGCTATGTGTATATATCATCTATTCCAAAACAAATAAAATGAAATGAAAAAAACAGTCCTATTCAAAAAAGTTCCCCAAATTATAACATGCATAGGTAGGAAGAAAATTTAGCAAGAAAGGGACAGGACTTTTAAAAGGAAAGCTATAAAATATACTTTAAAAACGTACAATAAGACTTGAATAAAGGAAGTGAAACCTATGTTCCTCGATGGAGGATTTGCTATCACAAAATATCAATCCTTCCCAAATTAATAAAATAATTTGATACACTTCCAATCAGAATTCCACTGGATCGGGACAAAAGTATTTTAAAGTATATATGGAAGCATAACTGCTTAGTAAAAGCCAAGACAATTTAGAATAAGGAGTATTGGTGAAAGATCTATCATTATCAGATCTTAAAAATTTGCTATAATCTTTTATTATAACCTACTGTTTTGGATGGTATGCCATTGGAATTTATTTTTATTTATCAAAAAATTTCATTCTTATTATGTTATAGACATCATTCTAAGTATTTTACAAATGTTAACTCATTTAATCCTTAAACAACTTTATGAGAGATGCTATTATTATTTTCGCTTTCACAGGTGAAGAAACTGAGGCCATAGAGCCTTGCCCAAGGTCACATAGCCAATACATAGTGGAACCTGGATTCAAACATGCCTTTAATTAGTAGGTTATGCAGCCTCTCAAAAGCAAATAAATCAGTGGAGTAGAACAGAGTCTAGAAATGGATCCACCAGCAAACAGGATCTTATTAGATGAAAAGAGTGGTGCTTCTATTCAGTAGACTACTACTCTCTAGTGCTGATATAGCTGGTTCTTCAACAAAACTCTAACTTAGTTAGATTTCTGTATATATGGCCAGAGCTGGGGACCACCTGAATCATCATCAATAATAGAATCATGGAGTAAATTATGATACATTAATGCTATGGAATATAATGCAACTATTAAAAAGGAGTCATGTCTATATCTATTGACCTGACAGGATAGCTACATTTTAAGTGGAAAAAAAGGAAACTGAGGGAAAATAAGTATTTATAAATATATATATGTATATTTGTGTATATGCATTTGAATGATGATGGAGAAATATATGTAAGGATACACACCACGGTATTATCATTGGTTACTTAGGAAATAGTGAGAGAATGCTGGTGGCAGAGGGACTTATTAATGATTTCCATATTTCTTTGTTCTTCACTTGTTACAACAATTTTACACTTTGAAAAAAAATCCAAGATAAATTTCAGACTTCATAAAAACTAAATATTTTAAGTACTTCATTACATAAAATATTTGAAGTTACCAAACTCTTAATGTCTGCTTCTAGTATACAAATTTTGTCTTTCACCTATTCATTTACTTTAAACAAAATATTAGTGTTTTTTTATTTATTTGAGAAAACGTTCTTCTGAAGTCAAAATTTTCATGTGTGAGATTAAATATGAAATATATTCTTTCTTTAGCAATAAACTTATTCCTGAAAAAGAGACCAATATCATTCTCTAAAAAGATGCCAAAGCATCTAAGTTTGTATGCATGCAGTAAGAAGTTATGTCCTTCAGTTATGTCATTGGGGAGATTGTAAAGTGAGGAATTCAGCAAGAGGGAAATCAAATTCAGATAGGGTACAATTGTTCTCTTTCTCCTCTGTGCAGTATAATCTCTGTTTGCACCTCCCAAACCACTGTTCACTCATCTCCACCATGCTCTAAGCCCAAGAAGCTGACCTGGATGGATTGCATCAACCAATTTCCCTGATACTGTGGCTTCCAGTTGAGTTCACCCAATGGGAGACTTTGGTGAGAGACTGAAGGCCAAGAAGTGAGAATGGTTGGGTGTTTACTCCCCCTGCCCACTTGCTCTCCATTGGGCTGACAGTGGCTGTGTCCCTCCATGTCACCTGGAGGGTAACCGGTCTTCCATGATTTCAGCTGTTTTTGGCTTCAGGTCACTGCAACCCTCATCTACCCTCTTGCTTTCTCCTCCATATCCTTCAGGGAAACCATCTCTTATGAAATTTTACTGTATGGTTTTGAAGTGGTTCCTCTGCTTTATTGTTACCCAGAACAGGTAAGTTACCCTTTTCTGAAGGTTTGCCATGAACTCAGCTTTGATCTTGGCTTCTGCTGCCTTTCATCCACTATTTCTTACTACTTCTGCTCATTATGATTATCCTAGGTTCATCAGCTTCAGATGAACCATGCCTCAGTTTGCAGCTGTTAAAAACCACTCTGAGGATGCATTCCTCCTGAGTTTCTGGCACTTTTACTCTTCTTGTCCTCTTAGCCTTTTTCACAGCTCTAAGATTCTTCATTCTTACGCCTTTTATTCCCATCTATAATTCAAACAACATTAAGTACATTAAGATACACTAAAAACATTCAATGAGTGCCTCTGGTTCCAGTATTCCTTTCTCAGCTGTTTAGTCTTAGAAAGTTCTTGCTTGCCTCACATTTGGTGCCAGATTTGGTTCTACTTTAAAGTAAAGCATTAGGGCCATTTTTATTCATATGTTATTTGGTTCACAGACTTTCAGAAACATTATCAGAAATTGAAGGGTCTGTCTATATTTCTTCTCTTCCTCTGCCCTAGCCATCTCCACTGTCCTAAGCAAGGCTGACTCACCTCACTTTCCATGCATATTCCAATTTAAAAACATGCACTGATTTAGACTCTACTTATGGTTAACGCTGCTGGCCTTTCAGAGAGGCTGAGCCTTCTAATCAAGGCTATTCTTTATCACTATCTGCTGACAGACCATGAGGAAAGTAGATGGTGAGTCTCCAAGATCTTTGAAGAGCAAGGCTTTCTCTTATGTTTCTTTCATATCCTTCAAAGTGCAGGGCTGAGCCCAGAGATAGTCAAGGGCCTGGTGCCAGATCAGTGAATGAGTAAGTGGACCACTTAATGTTGTGTTTCCAAGGCCTCTACTCAGCAAACTGTAGCAGTGACTCTCTTTAGCTAATGGCAGACTTGATGTTCAACAGCTTCTAACTCATTTAAACCTATTTCAGATTTAATGGGGTAAACCTCCTCCCTCTTCTGCTCTGCCCCAAGGCAAGGCACCATTCTTTGGCTTTCTTGGCTCGTGGTGAGTCTGTTGCCCTTTCTAAGAAGATTTGTTCTTCATTTCATTCTGGCAAGGTCCCAATTCTAGAAGACTCGGCAATAATCCCCAAATACTTTGCATATGTTTTGCCATAAGAACTGAGAGAGACTTAAACAAGTTTAGGGAAAACCACATCTATCCTCAAGTATAATGTGGAAAGTATGACTATTAAAATTCATCATGGTCCCAGCTTATATGGTTAATGAAAATCAGTTTTGGTTAACATATCCAGTACCTAAATGAAGCAAATGTGGGCCAGGAAAAAAAGTAGTAAGCTGCATAAAAACCAGACAGTGGCTTTTAGAAGACTTGCCTTCTTTTATTCCCCCTCAGTTTGACCTGAGAAGGAATTGAAATTAAAGGAAAGACCTATACAGATTGTATCTGCTATAGGTGGGCAGTTAAAGCCCCCTAGGCGTTGTTGGAATGGGAGTGTCTGAGTCAGTTTTAGCACAGTCAAGGCGGTTGTCTAGGAAAATGTCTCAGTGGTCAAAAGAGTTGAAATGACTGGATGTCTGTGCTCTAGTGCTGTCATTGTGATTTTCTATTAGCAGGCTGAATAAATTTAGGAAAGAAAGGTTAACCAATGAAACAAGCATGACCTAACAATGAAGTTCATGGAGTTGTTCATCCTAAGTGCTTAGGTGGAAAATATAGGATGTATTAGGAGAACTCTGCTCTTAGGAGTTCTTAGTCCTTCCTAGGGAATAGGGCCTTTTTCCCTAGAGGGTTGGAATCGTGACTTGCTTCTAACCAATATAATACAGCGGATAAATCCCAAAACCATGCTGAAGCGGATGGAGGGAAAGGAGGAGAGAGAAATAACTTTAAGAAACAATGTTTTGACTCAGTGCTGTAAGGTTAAAGACAAAAGAACTATCTCCAAACACTGGACTGTAGTTGGAAAATTTGCTTCTCACCGGGACATGGGTTAGGAATTCTGGAACTACTTTGTCTTTACACTACAGTTGATAAATAAGTATATATATTATAGATGATAAGAGCCAGGTTTCTTACTGTCAGAGAGAGAAGTTACAAAGGAGGAAAGTAGAATGAAATCTACAGAGGTGGATTGGTGTCAGAGGCAGCAAAATGGACTCATGTTTGTTTTTAAATATGTATACAGATAAATAAGTAAATAAATGAATTAGTATATTTATTTTATCCACTGAGAGTAGCTAGAAATAAAGGAAATGCTATTAAAAAAAAAAGGACATAGCGAAAGAGCACAAGAGTGCCCACTGGCCAAATTTAGAACAGGTTGAGCAGCAAAATAAATAAAGGTAGTATTGGATTATAATCCAAAGAATAAAATAAATATCTATGATTGCATGCTGATATAAATATAAATAAACAAATAAATGGTATAGAAGTGACAACTTACAGAAGAATTCCAATTAATAAATGTAAAAGAAATAAAGAAAATAGAAAATCATCATTAGAACATCACAGTAAGAATTGATGCAGGTAAGTCCACCATGGATGCTTCAATATGTTGGCTAAAGTTTAATTAAAACAGGATATTTGCATAATCTTAGAGTATCTCTGCTGAAATATTTAATAATTACAACAGGAAAAGTAGTAAGTTTCCACCTTAGCCAAGTGATCAAGGTGAGCATCGCCAGTAATAATGGCGACATCATGATCACTGATATGATACCCTGAGAAGGGCACATCATGACTGTGGTAGCCTTCTCGATAACACATAATTTCAATTTAATCATAAGAAACATCAGACAAACCCAAGTTGAAGAATATTCTTCAAAATAACTGGCCAGTACTCTTCAAAAATGTCATGGTCATGCCATATAAAAGAAGACTAAGAAACTGTCACAGATTGGAGGAAAGCAAAGAGACATTACATCTAAATTAGGAGTGGGCAAACTTTTTCTGTAAAGGGACAAAAAGTAAGTACTTTAGGCTTTGTAGGCCAAATAGTCTTTGTTACAATTATTCATCGCTACCATTTTAGTATAAAAGCAGACAGAGATGATTTGTAAATAAATGATCACAGCTATGTTCCAATGTCCTAATAAAACTTTATTTACAAAAACGAACAGTGGGCCAGATTTGGCCTGTGGGGCCATAGTTTGCTGACCTCTGATCTAAATGCAGTGTAGGATCCTGGTACAGAAGAAGGATAGTTAGTGGGAAAAATTGAATGAGTCCTGTTTTTTAGTTAATAGAATTATACCAAGATTAATTTCTTAGTTTTCATAAGTGTTCTATGATTATGTAAAATTTTGTAAACATTGGAGAAAACTGGGAGAATGGTGTATAGAAACTCTGTACTATTTCGCTACTCTTCTGTAAGTCTAAACTATCTTTTAAAAAACTCCAAAAATCAATTAGTCAAATACATACATACTTAGATACATACATACATAAATGGAATTGAACATGGCTGGGAGAGAGAAAAGGCAGGGCAAGTTACTTCAGAAAGTCAATGCAAACTTGGCCAGAAGTAGAATATTTGTAGATTTTGTGAGGTTTGGAAACTACTACAAATTGAACTCTAATTTAAGTTTTTTTTCAAATCACTAAAACTTTTCCCTCTAAATATTTTAATTTTTCTCCTTGTGATAACAGATGGGCCAGGAACCATTAGGAAGTTTTTGAGATAACCTACACAAAGCTCATTTGTAGAGAAAATTCTCACAAACCTCAAGAACTACTAAAACGTGTATTTGTGAGCTGGTCGGAGAGTTTCTTCTAATCATCATTGAATGATCCTTAGATTGATTCCGGGCTAAAATGTCAATTTGTTTAGACTCTGAGGTCTTTTGTGTGCTTAGGAACATAAAAAGACCTCTCAAAAAGACAAAGCCAGAACCTCTGCATACACATAACCACAGATTTCATTCTACATTCCCTCTAAATCCACTTAAAAATCTTACTTCTTTTACCAAGAAATATAGAAATATGGAAGGGGTAGGTGGATGGTGGTTGTGGCATTTGGACTTAGGCTGGAATTGATACACCACTTCTTCCCTTGGTGGGAATCATACATACATACCTGCCTAACTTTCTGTTTGCTATTGCTAAACCATACTTGGAGGATCTTAGATTACTCATCTTGGAAGCACCTGAGCTCATAAGCCAATCAACAAACTTTATTGAGTGAGTACTATATGATAACTCTCTCTCGTACCCCATCTTATCCAATGCTAATCCTGTTGGTTCTGAAATCTATGTTTAGTGGAATCTGAAATCAATCACAAAAATAACCACTTTTCCACTATGTCCCAACCCAGTACAAACCACCGTTATTCCTCCCCTAAGCTCCTGCACCACCTTTTACCAACTGCCCTGTGTCCACTCTTCAGTTTGTCATCACAAAGTAGCCAGAGTGGTATTTTAAAACTGAAATTCAGATCATGTCATGTCTCTGATTAAAAGTCTCCTATATTTCCCATTACATTAAAAATAAATCTGAAATCCTTTTCAAGGACTACGCAATCTTATACAATCTCCCTCCTGCTTACTTCTTCATTTTAATCTTGTTAGTCTCTTTATCTGGAACGTCATTCCTCCAGCTCTTTTTGTGGCTTGCTTGTTCTTATCATTTAGATCTCAGCCCAAATGTCAGAAATTTCGCCTGAACTTCATGTATAAAGTTGACCCTACTCCATCAATCTCTATCTCATTACATTTTTTTCTCCATAGCACTTGCTACTCTCTGCTATTATTCTATTTGTTTCCTTTCATACAGTTATTTTCTCCAATCAGTCCCTTAAGGGTAGGGACTATATCTGTCTTGCTCACCACTGTATTTCCAATGCCCAACACTGTGTTAACACAAGTAAGTGGTAAATAAATATTTCTTGATGAAAATAAAGGAACATGTGAATGAATTAATGCAAGGTACTAGAGTAAGCAACATAACAAGTGTTCAAGATTGTTTTCTGTCCTCAGAGAGTTTATAATCTAATAAAAGTCATATTAGGGAGTGTAATGGAGTGAATTTGCTTGACATACTATGAGAAGTCTTAAAAAGCAAGGGTAATGCTGGGTTAGAGTGGTTCTTAGGAAGGACTGCTGAATTCTGACTGAGGAGATCAAAGTAATTCAAATTATGCCCTAAAGAATGAATAAACTTTTAAAATGCAAAACCCTGTGGCTGCAAAAGGGGTAGGTAGACTGCCCTTTCCATTTACCCCTCCAGGCCAAAGGAGCAGAAGGAGTGAAGCCCACCAGTGAAAGTAGCAGCAAACGGGGAGATAGGAGCCAAGATGCGGGCTTTGTGAGATCAGTTAAGAAGTCTCCTGCTCATTAAGTGATATTTGGAGCTATGGAAGTGGAAGCATTTTGGGGAGAGAAGAGGGAAAGTGATACAAATGAAAGTAGAATAAATAATTACGTTTAAGAACTAGGTAAATATAAAGTCACTATGAAAGAGGGAGAGACAGAAAGAGAAAGACAAAAAGAGAGAGAGAGAAAGGAAGAGAGACAGAGAGAGACAGAGGGACAAAGTTCAGAGAGGTAGGAAGAGAGCATGTAATAGAAACTCATATTATTTATCAGCCCTTTCAAGCCAATTTTGAAACTAACAAACAAACACAAACATTCTCTGGTAGGAGTTCAAGTAGAAGAATTACAGAAAGCCAGGGAAAAGAGTTTCAAGAATGAGGGATTGGTCAACAGGTCAAAGAACAAGTTATAGAGAACTGGGAATTGGATTTGGCAATCAGGAGGTTGTTACTGGCCTTCTGGGAACAGTTTTAGAGGAGTGCTGGCAGCAGATGCCAAAGTTCAGTGGGATAAAGAGTGAGTGGCAGGTGGTCAAGTGGAGGGAAGGCAGTGAGTGTAGCTTTGTTTTTCAAGTTTGTTGATGAATGGAGTTCCAAAAAATGTGTTTTACTTTTTGTTTTGTTTTGTTTTTTTGGTGGGAGGACGTGGAGCCATTGCAGATCATCTTAGGGAAGGGGGAGGGGCAGTTGGCCGAGCTGACTGCATCACTGAGCAGTCCCAGTCCTGGCAGTCACTTTTGATGTGCAAACGTGCTCAGTGCTGGAAGGGTTCCATCAGGAAATGAAGGGAAGTAAGTGGTGCTAGCCAATCTAACCTATTGCATTTAGTAAATTGAGTTTAATTTGTCTATACACACATGCTTTTAAATTCATCTGTTTCTACACTCTCTGTTTTGTATTCTCTCAGTGTTTTCCCCCTTAAAGTTTTCTTTTAAAAACTTTCATTTTAGTTTGACTGAATTAAGAAAAAACTAAGTTTTTTTCACACTTGAGTCAAATAGATCAGTATATAGTTGGGGAAAGTGTGTGTGTGTGTGTGTGTGTGTGTGTGTGTGTGTGTGTGTATGTGTTGGGAGAAGCATCAGTGATAGTTAAAATGATTTAGGGAAAATAAGTGGGATAGATATTGGGAACTTAGTAGGTGAAAAAGCAGAGAGAACCGTAGACATTGGCCCTTTATTACTTGTGTAGTTGACTCTATTATGTTACAGGACATAAATCAGTTGCTTGTCAAAATCAATTGGTTGGGAAACTCAAAACCTATTCGAACCTGAGATCATCTTTAATGTCTGGTTTATCCCTCTGGGTATAGGCATCTCAGGGGCTGCATGTAGCTTTCTCCCTTTTCTGTTCACCCTCACAGTGTCTAGCATGAGATCACATACTTTGCATGTTCTCCTCCATGGATGGCCATGACCAAGGTTCATAGCAACTCTAGAATTCCTGCTGTATTTTGGTATGTCCAGATGTGGCCTGAGGCCTTTTTTAAGACATGAAAGACTGAATCAAGCATGACACTAGTTCTGTATCTAATATGAGCCCTCTTAAATTAATAGCCAGGGTCTGGAAGTTGTTTCTCCTTCCCAACACCTAAGGCAATAGCTAATTATTTCAGTGTGAAGACTGTCAATGGAGCTGGTTAGAGAAGGAAGCCACTGAAAACTGATTTCTAAAAAGCTCCAGTAACTGAAAGAAATGTATTTGGTACCTAGAACTTACAATGCCCTGGGTTGAGTGTTTGTCATCAAAAGATAAGTAAGAAAATAGTCCCTGTTATCAATGAGCTCTACCCTAGTGATATATGAAAGATGGTGGCCTTGAGACAGGAAAAGCTTGTCTCTCAGAGATGTAAGCGGGAATCATATGATTCGAGAGAGCAGACGCAATAACCTAAAGGCAGATCCTCAGGAGAGACAGCCATGCACAAATGTCCACAGACTACACAGAAGGTATTCACAGAGGTTTGGACGTTACCGTGAAAGTCAAGAGGAGAGCAAGAGAGTCTTAGATATAGTAGGAATCTGTTAGCAGTTGCTCTGGCCACCAAAGCCCTGAATGTGATTCTTCTGTTCTGGGGATAATTGTGTTAAATGAACAGATAAGGTGACATTATAGGCTTTGAACAGTAGTCAGAACGGAAATAGAAGAATCTACAAAAGCCATATCTTGAGAGTGTAATAATGAAAGCAACAGACAAGTTGTGAGGTATTCTAGCAGAGAGAGTATTAGAATCTGCCAGCAATTTCTATTCCTTCACTTCTCTTTTGAGCCAACTACGTGTTATCTGCCACCTCACTTGTGGACTCAGAATTATCCAGGTTATCTGACTCCTTTTTACTGCACTGATGGCTACCTTTGACTGACTCAATTTTAGATCCTCTCTGGATTCCTAATAGTTGACTGTACCTGGGCTCTGGTAACTAAGAATACGGTTTTTTTTCTTACTACCTGAAGTAGGTTTCACTGGATTCTGTCTGGTGACAGTATTTTATTACTGACCACAGTCTACCAGATTGAGGAACCAAGATAAGGAGGCAGTATTGGATTAAAAGCAAGTGGTCTTTGGCCAAAAGCTGGTAGTTTGGACCAGAAAACCTGATTGTGTCACCTCTTCAAATTCGCTGGTCTGTAAGGATACGTTTAACACCATGTCATCTATCTATGCTAAGTTCAGAATCAAACTGTGTAGTACAACTTGCTAGTATCCAGTAAGAGACACTACTCTCTCTGAATTTAGACCAAATTCTGGACCAGAGATTTCCACATCTTTCACCAACTGGAGTGTGTATGTGTGCAAGGGTGTGTAATTTTTCTTTTTTCAATAGCCATGCTACTTAAGTCTTTCTTGTTTTAATCAAAACAACCAGGCAGGCTATTTCTAGCACATCTGTGTGTTCCATGGGACCTCAACTTTTACTTCGCTGCCCTTAAACCAGTTTTCTTTTTTTTCTTTATTTCTTAATTTTTTTTAAAGATTGGCACCTGAGCTAACATCTGTTGCCAATCTTTTTTTCTTCTTCTTCTCCTCAAAGCCCCCCAGTACATAGTTGTATATTCTAGTTGTAGGTCCTTCTAGTTCTGCTATGTGGGATGCTGCCTCAGTGTGGCTTGATGAGTGATGCCATGTCCACGCCCAGGATCCAAACCGGTGAAACCCTAGGCCACTGAAGTGGAGTATGCAAACTTAACCACTTGGCCATGGGGCCAACCCCTGAACCACTTTTCTTATTTCAAATTTAGACTTTCATCCAACAATAGAATATTAAGCATCTCCATCCATCTCTGCCTACCAACTTGTTTGGTTTCCATAAAACAACATTTCTGTATTACAATGGTACTTGTTTGTAGATCCATTTCAGAGTTATTACATTTTACTCCATTGTTTAAAATAAATAAATGGAAGATAGGGAAAATTAATATGCCAATATTAGCAATAATACAATGAAGACAAAGATGGAGAGAGCATGAAGTGGACCAAATATTGGTTCACAACCTCGGAAGTTGCCTGGATGAAATCTGAAACTGGCCTCAATACACAGAGGGCAAGGAGAGATTGAAGAAAGAGGCAGACCACTCTAGATTGGTAGCTGGTAGTTTTAACAAGCAAGGGAACTTACATATGAGGTTTGTCTCGGGTGGCTGCAAGACGACCAGATTTCCACATCCACCCGCCAGAATCTTAAAAGTTCATATAAAGGCCTTAACTGGATTCAGTCATGTATTCAGTCCAGATAGTCTCAACAACAGATTAGTCTCTCAAGGCTATGTTCTTGAAACAGCTCCTAGTGTGAGAATGGTAGATGGAAAGTACATCCCAAGGACAGAGGAGGGGATGAGGAGCCTCTGATTGACTGCGTCCAGCTTGCCAATCAACCAAAGTTCATGTCTCTCAACAACCTCCTCCAACACCAAAGGAGGTGCTCTTTGGTCTGGTTTGGATGCATATTGGAAGTAAGCTTGTTGATTATATATTTAATTCCAATGGAAGAGAAAAGAGTTTAAAAAATCTAAGAAGTACTAGTAAGATATTGTTGAAGATTATATATCTAAAAGGTGAAGTATTATAATAGAGGAAATGGAGAGTTTTAAAAAGTTATGGGTTGAGATTCCATATCAATAAAATATTCTGTTGATCCTCTAGAGAAATTCACATCATCTAATGCAGATAAACAGCTTTACTCAGCCTTTTAATCAAGAGAATTAGAAGCTCAGACTTAGAGCCTGGCCCAGTGGCACACCGGTTAAGTGCTCATGTTCTGCTTCGGCAACCCGGGGTTCACTGGTTTGGATCCCGGGTGCAGACATGGCACCACTTGGCAAGCCATGCTGTGGCAGGCATCCCACATATAAAGTAGAGGAAGATGGGCATGCATGTTAGCTCATGGCCAGTCTTCCTCAGCAAAAAGAGGAGGATTGGCAGCAGATGTTAGCTCAGGGCTAATCTTTCTCAAAAAAAAAAAAAAAAGAAAAGAAGCTCAAACTTAGCCTTCTTCCTGTCAATTAAAAAAATAATTTACATAAAGCAGAAATCATTAAAATTGAAAACAGGAAATCAATAGAAAGACTCAATGAAACCAACAGCTGGTTCTTCAAAATTGTCAATAAAATTGATAAGGCTCTAGCCAGGCTAACTAAGAAAAAAAGAGAGAGGATGCAAATTGCTAATATCAGAAATGAAAGAGAGGACATCAATACAGATCCCGTGGACATTAGACGGATAATAGAAGAAGACTATAACCAACTCTATGCCTACAAACTTGATAACCTAGGTGAAATGGACCAATTCCTTGAAAAATACAATAGAGGAAATAGATGATTTGATAGGCCTCTATGTAAGAAAGAAATTGAATCAATAACAAATAACCTTCCAAAATAGAAAGCACCAGGCCAAGATGGGTTGATTTGCATATTCTACCAACTATTTAAGGAAGAAATTATACCAATTCTCTACAGTCTCTTCCAGGAGATAGAAGTGGAGAGCATACTTCCTGTCTCATTCAATAGGGCAGCATTATCCTAGTACCAAAACCAGGGAAAGACATTACAAGGAAAGAAAATTATAGACCAATATCTCTCATGAACATAGATGCAAAAATCCTCAAGAAATATTAGCAAATCAAATCCAACCATGTGCAAAAAGAATTATACACTGTGACCAAGTAGGATTTATCCCAGCTATGCAAGGCTGCTTCAACACTTGAAAATTAATTAATTCAACCCATCACACCAACAGGCTAAAGAAGAAATGTCATGTGATCATATCAATAGCTGCAGGAAAGGCAACAGACAAAATACAACACCCATTTATGACAAATCTCTCAGTAAACTTGGAGTAGAAAGGGAACCTCCTCAATTTGATAAAGAATATCTACAACAAACTTACAGCTAACATCATACTTAATGGTGAGAAGCTCAAAGCTTTCCTGCCGTAATCAGGTACAAGGCAAGAATGTCATCTCTCACTACTCCTTTTCGACATCATAGTGAGAGTTGTAACTAATACAATAAGACAAGAAAAGGAAATAAAAAGTATACATATTTGGAAGGAAGAAATAAAACTCTTTGTTCACAGATGACACGATCATCTGTGTAGAAAATCTGGAAGAACTGACAAAAAAACTCCCGAGACTAATAAGCAATTATAGCAAGGTTTCAGGATACAAAATTAATATACAAAAATCAATCACTTTCTTATATACCAGCAAAGAACAAGTGAAATTTAAATTAAAAACACAATACCAATTACATTAGCACCTCCAAAAATGAAAAATTTAGATACAAATCTAGCAAAATATTCAAAAGATCTATATGAGGAAAACTACAAAACTCTAATGAATCAAATCAAAGAACTAAGCAAATGGAGAGATATTCCATGTTTATGGATAACAGGACTCAATGTTGTCAAGATATCAGTTCTTCCCAACTTGATCTAAAGATTCAATGGAATCCCAACCCAAATCCTAACAAGTTATTTGATGGATATTGACAAACGGATTCTAAAGTTTATGTGGAGAGGCAAAAGATCCAGAATAGCCAACAGAATATTGAAGGAGAAGAACAAAGTTGAAAGACTGACACTACCCAACTTCAAGACTTAGTATAAAGCTATAGTAATTAAGTAGTGTGGTATTGGTGAAAGAATAGACAAATAGATGAATGGAACAGAATAGAGGGGCCAGAAATAGACCCCCAGAAATACAGTCAACTGATCTTTGACAAAGAAACAAAGGCAATGCACTGGAGCAAAAAGAATCTTTTCAACAAATGGTCCTGGAATAACTGGACATCACATGTGAAAGCATGAATCTAGATACACACCTTACCATCTTCACAAAAATTAACTCAAAATGCATTATAGAACTAAATGTAAAAGGCAAAGCTATAATAATCCTAGAAGATAACATAAGAGAAAACCTAGATGTCTTTGGGTATGGTGATGATTTTTTAGAGACAACAGTAAGGGCATGATCCATGAAAGAAATAATTGATAAGCTGGACTTTATTAAAATAAAAAACTTCTGGTCTGTAAAAAGACAATGTCAAAAGAATGAGAATCCAAGACACACACTGGGAGAAAATATTTGCAAAAGACACATCTGATAAAGGACTGTGATCCAAAATATACAAAGAACTCTTAAAACTCAACAATAAAACAGAGGATTTTTAGTTCAGTGAGAATATTCTACATGGTACTATAATGATGGATATATGTATTACACATTTGTCCAAATCTGTAGAACCTATAGGTATATCTGGATTGCTACAGCACCAAGAGAGAACCTGAAGGTAGACTATGGACTGTGGGTGATTATGATGTGTCAATGTGTGTTCATCAGCTGTAACAAATGTGCCACTCCAGTGGGGGATGTTGATAGTGGGGAGGCTATGCAGGTGTAGGGGCAGGGATATATGGGAAATCTCTGTATCTTCCTCTTAATTTTATCTGAACTTAAAACTTCTCTAAAATAATAAAGCCTTAAAAAATACAGTCTACTAAAAATAATTTATAAAACATTACCAAAATTATCATCATAATCTCCTCTCCATCCCTTGCAAATTACCATTAGGGCTTCCATTTCTCTTCATTAAAAAACTTTTTCTGTTTATTAGATCTGACTTTAGTTAAGGTAAGAAATAAATTTATAAAATTAATTTTCATTGCTTATTACTAATGTTTAATCTTTATTTTGAATATTCATAGATATTTGTGTGACATTCAGGGGTTAAATCGCTGTAGCATTCTTTCTGCACATAAAGAATGTTAGAATTCTTTTTATTCCCTGAGAATAGACCTCGCTCCCTCCCCTTTAGATAAGCTACCTTCCATCACACTCTCAGGGAGCTTGTGAATAAAAGTACAAAGTGCATCTAAATGAAGTATTTGTCTCAGTCTCTCACAAAACTTACAACCTTATACTCTGTCTGCAGTTCCTGTTCTTAGAGTCATATCTTTGAGTTAAGGCAGTTATTACAATGTGGGCAACAAAAATGAAACCCATCAGATTTCAAAATTAAAACAAAAAATGTTAACTTTTTTGATGGGCATTTTTCTAAAATCTATTGCTCATGTTCCTCCATTCTTAGAGTATACAGACATAACAACAAGTATTGTTAGTTATTTGGTATCATTACCAGCATGTATTTTGTGCCATTTGATGCAATACTTTAGGGCCTAAAGAAGCAGAGGTATAAGGTTTTATGGATTTACTTATACGTATGTTTAATAGCAACCATTTAACTTATACAAATTTCATGTCTGTTTTTTATATTCTTTTACTTCTTTTTCTTTTTCTAATAATATTTTACCTTTTACTACATTTAGCCAACCTCATAAAGAAACATTTAATAGGCTTTAAATAAAGATCTGAGGATTTCTGCTAGGAATAATAATTATGAGTTTGAGTTTATATATAGTTTTGGAGCTTGGTTTGGCAACTTAGATGCCTCTTGGTCTCAATAGTCTTCTGTGAGATGAAAATTACCCAATGAGTGACAGCTGGAGAGGGGGGATGTTATCATAATATGCTTTGGTTTGCTAATCACTTTATAAGTGTTCCAAAATGATTGGTAAATTTTCCATTTACTTTTATTATGAAATATTTCAAGAATGTCAAAAATACCAAAAAGAAGTTATTTTTAAAAGTTGTTGTAAAAATGTGTGTATGTCCCAGATTATATAAAATGTTGATATTTTCCTATACTAAGAATTTTTTCTTTTTATGACTGGCACCTGAGCTAACAACTGTTGCCAATCTTTTGCTTTTTTCCCCCAAGTCTCCCAGTACATAGTTGTATATTCCAGTTGTGGGTCCTTCTAGTTGTGGCGTGTGGGACACCACCTCAGCATGGCCTGATGAGCGGTGCCATGTCCGCACCGCCAAAGCAGAACGCGTGAACTTAACCACTCAGCCACGGGGCCGGCCCCCTATACTAAGAATTTTTGTCAAAGAAATAAAATGTTATGGGAACAATTGAAATTTTTTATATTCCTCAGAGATTCCCTTCTTCTTCTTCTTTCCTAAATGTAGCCACTTGCCTGAAACTGACAAGTATCTTTTCTGGCCAAGGTTTTATACATTTACAGTGTATATGTATTCATAATTCATTTATATAGCTTTATGAGTCTTTAAATTTTACATAAATAATGTTATACTTTATGTAGCATTTTGCAACACATTTTTTAATTCCAATTTACTTTTTCAAAGGTTGATTTATATGATTCACATAGTTTGAGTTCATTAATTTTAAATGCTGTGCAATATTGCATGATATGACTAACACAATTTATATGAATTTTTCACTTTTTTAAACAAGGCTGCTATGAACAATCCTATACATGTCTCATTATGTACATAATTTCTTGGTATGCATGTAGGAGATTTTCTCTAGGATATATAGCAGACATCGGAATAGCTAGGTTAAAGAATATGCACACCTTCACATTCACTGGAAATGACAAAGCACTCTCAAGGTGCTGCCAACTTTTATTCCCTCCAGCAATGCCTGAGAAGTCCCATTTTCTCAATTTCTTGCCATCTGTTGACTTTCCCAGATTTAAACACTTTTTACCAAATTGATGGATGTGTTATACTTTGCCACTGTTGTTTTAATTTGTACCTCCATTGTTTTCAGGGAAGTACTACATCTTTCCTGAGGTTTAGTGGTCATTCAATTTCCGTTTCTGTAAACTGTGTATTCATATCCTTCGCTCATTTTCCTATTAGGCTGTTTGAATATTTCATATTCATCTGTGAATATATTTATTTATATTTGAATACTAATTATTGGCCCATTATCTGTGTTGCAATTATCTTTTCTTAGCCAACGGTTTGTTTGTAAAATTTATTTATAGCAACTTTTGCTTCACACAAAATGTTCCTGTTTGTTCTTGAAATTAGAAGAATTGAATATATTAGTCTTTTTCTTCTTGGTCTATGCTTTTTGTTTCTTAATGAAATAATTTTCAACTCCAATGTCATAGAGACTTTCTTCCATCTGGGATTTATTTGTGTGTGTTGTGTGGCATAGATAACTAATTTTGGTTTTCCCCACAAAGAACCAATTTTATATCTCTTTTGGGATCATCGACTTCTTTCGGATATTGAATTTTATCCATGATCAGCTTTCGTTGGTGTTAAATATTCATTTCTTAGATAATGCTATGATTATGTTTCATCTTCCTTTTTAGAGGTTAGTTTCCTAGATAAAGTGACCTTTCATTTTGCACACTCAATCTCTACTAATGATATTATTATTATTACTGCTATTAGTGATAGTACCAAGATATGCTCAATTGGAAGGCAATAAAGTCATCATTTGTCCTGAGTAATGGATTTGCTTCCATTACTCAAATTAACAGAGCTTCAGCTAATAACAATAATTAGTTACTATGTGCCAGACATTGTACCTAATATTTTACTTACCTCAGGTAATTTAATCCTCTCGAATATTCCTTGGGATAAGTTCTTTTATTATCCTTGTTTTCCAGAGGATGCAGAGGAGGTTTAATAACAGTATGAACAGTCGTCAGTTTGACCATGACTAAAACCCATTTGTCCCACTGTCTTCACT
Organism: Equus przewalskii; assembly: GCF_037783145.1. Lineage (NCBI taxonomy): Eukaryota > Metazoa > Chordata > Mammalia > Perissodactyla > Equidae > Equus > Equus przewalskii. The sequence continues at coordinate 23,973,165 of NC_091850.1, forward strand.
GTTGCTTAGAGAAATGCTTATTGTGAAACTAATGGGAAATAGAAGTATCTACCCAAATTATTTGGCCTTTGTAGTGATTGTGTCTATAGTCACCCAAGAATTATTAAGTTGTTCCATACAGCACAGTGTTTTGCCCTCTTTTAAGAATAAAAGACAGACGTGTTGCTAATTGTTTTTTTAAATCAAAGTAGCAAGTCCTAATTAATCCAATCATTGACAGTAAGGGCCAACTGGTGAATGAGATTTTAAAGATGATTCTGTCAAAAGTGGAGAGCAGGGGCTGGCCTGGTGGCGCAGCGGTTAAGTGCTCCCATTCCGCTTCGGCAGCCCAAGGTTCACCAGTTCGGATCCTGGGTGAGGACATGGCACCGCTTGGCAAGCCGTGCTGTGGTAGGCATCCCACATATAAAGTAGAGGAAGATTGGCACAGATGTTAGCTCATGGCCAGTCTTCCTCAGCAGAAAGAGGAGGATTGGCAGCAGATGTTAGCTCAGGGCTAACCCTCAAAAAATAAAAAATAAATAAAAAATGGGGAAGAGGGGAGGGCAAAAGGGGTGATTAGGCTCACATGTGAGGGGATGGACTATAATTAGTTTTTGGGTGGTGAACATGATGTAATCTATACAGAATTCAAAATATGTTATGATGTACATCTGAAAGCTATATGATGTTATAATCCAATGTTACTGCAATTAAAAAAATTAATTAATTAAAAAATAATAATAAATAAAAATAAATAAAAAGTGGAGAGCAGATGCATGTAGAGAAACTGCAATAGATATTTCATCACTGTGTGAAATACTTTAAAAATAGGTCAGGGAGGAATGATAAAGCAGTTTTCAGCTTAAAACATGTAGAAACTTCAAATCACAAGCTGCATTAATTCAGTATAGTTCTATCTCTCCACTTTGGGAATTCTCTAGTAATGTTAATTTAGCTGCGTCTGTCCAGCTAGTAACTGAAAGCATTCTTTTGCTTATTAGTGAAGAAATATTTTGAATCCCCAGCATAATATAAAAGAATTACAAGCTAAATAAGATATTTTAATGTACCACATAAGTACAATTTCAGCTTTAGATTTTTCCAGTGATGTGGAATAGTGCAAATCAACACAATAGCATTCTATAAAACATATCCTTAAATTGCCTACTTGACTCTTAGAGAAGAAAGGGTAGGAAAGATTTTCCATGGTAAGCATTAAAATGTCTTTGCAAATTAGTTCCTTGTCATTTCAACAAATACTTCCTAAGGACTTGCCTTCATTCTCATATTGTACTAACCAAGAATATCAAGATTAAAAACTTACTTATCCTCATCCTTGAAGTAGTCATCGTCTTGACTAGTGACCCATTACTAGCTGTCACTTAGCTATATCTTGAGAGGGTAGACTAGAGGACAGATTAAATTTGATAGTAGATTGATTGCAAAAATATCCCAAATGTCCTATTCTTTTCTGTAATCATGTCTTTTGCAATGTGACTTTGTAGCTCCTCCCATTAGGAGATGGAGTACGGCCTTGTTACTTGCTAATAAAATGTGACAGAAATGACAACATACCATTTCCAAGTTTTGGCCTTAAGAAACATTGTGTGTTTTCATTCTCTCTTGAAATGCTGACACACCCGTGAGAACAAGCCCAGGGTAGTTTAGATGAGCCAGCCCCATTTGATTGTCTAGTTGACCATAGAGAATTATGAGTGAACCTAGTTGAGATCAGCTTATGTTGTTCCAGATCAACAATGTTCCCAAGCTCACCCATAACTCATGAGAAGTAATAACTGATTTTTGCTTTAAGGCTTAAAATGTAAGCCACCAAGTTTTTTGGTGGTTTGTTATACAGCAGTAGCTAACTGGTAGAAATATGAGAAATATTTGGGGAATATGGAGTATGGCCCTGGAAAGCCAAGTCTTTCCAAAGCAACTCAGGAAGTTTAGGCAGTTGGGAACCCATGAAAATGCTCCTGGCAGGTATTTGGTTGGAAAATGTTGAAATAAGAACAGTTGAGGAATTATCAAGTCAAACTTGACCAACTTCAGAAGCTCTTCAAAAATCGAACCTTTCTGTAGATGTTGCCAAGTATCTAAACATGCTCAGTTATGCTTGTGATAGTCATTTTTTAGGGTCAAAAACTTAATGCCAAAAGACTACAGAATGTGAGAGCTGATAGAAACTAGACATTTCACACCTTCATTTTGCAAATGAATAAGAAGAAATAGGGGTCCAGCAATGATCGACGGCCTGTCCTAAGTCACGTAGACAACTTTTCTCTCGTTCTTATTTGCCACTCAGTTAGTTACAATGTTATTTTGAATCTTTTACATATCCATGCCTCTTTTTCAATGTCTCCTCCAAAGTTTAGGGCTTCCTTACTTGGTACCTGATTTACTACAATGGCTTATTTCTTGATATGTCTTCTTTTTGCAGGGTTTCATAATGGGGGTACCACTGGCACTTTAGGTAGGAAAATTCTTTATTGTGGGAGAATGTCTTCTGCATTCATTCCTAGACATTTTGCCTCCTTAATCTCAAGGTAATATGTGGTTTTCTCATTGCTTCTTCTCCCTCCCATGCTCTCCCCTACCCTTGCACTCATGAAAATCAAAAATACCCCACATCTTGAAGAGTTATTTGTACACCCATGTTCATAGTAGCATTATTCACAATAGCCAGAAGGTCGAGGCAACCCAAGTGTCCATCAACAGATGAAAGGATAAGTAAAGTGTTGTATATATACATATAATAGAATATAATTCAGCCTTTAAAAAGAAGGAAATTCTGACACATGCTACAACATGGCTGAATCTTGAGGACATTATGCTAAGTGAAATAAGCCAGTCACAAAAAGACAAACAACGTATGATTTTACTGATATGAGGTACCTAGAGTAGTCAAATTCATAGAGACAGAAAGTAAAATGGTGGTTGCCAGGGGCTGGGGAGGGGGGAAGAGAGAGTTAGTGTTTAATGGGTAGAGAATTTCATTTTGCAAGATGAAAAGATTTCTGAAGTTGGATGGTGGTGATGGCTGCACAAGAATGTGAGTATATTTAATGCCACTGAATTGTACACTTAAAAATGGTTAAAATGGTAAATTTTATGTTATATATATTTTACCACAACTAAAAAAAAAGTTTTACAAGACCCCTATATCTTTCCAATTGTAACCTCTCCCACTGACACAGCAGAGCGGGTGCTGAAGCACTGCACCCGCTCCTGAGAAAGCTGCCCTAAATTACTCCTCTGAAAGGCTCCCCAGTGAATCCAGCCTATGTTCTTCTTGGGATTTTCTGTCTCTAGCAATAATTGACACTTCATGATATTTATTCCAGCTTCAAATTATTAGTAACACATAATTTGATATACTGTTAAATACATTTTTGGTTCTTAAGTGGTTCTTGTGGATAAACCCTGTGTTCGGAGCTAGATCTTAAACTCTTTGGGCTTTTGTCTATCTCACGGCACCATGCCCAGTTTTAGATCTGTGGTTTATATTCCACAAATACGTGTCTATCGATTGACTATTGGAGACTTCACCAGAGAGCAACATACAACTACCGGAGTCGTGATTACTTTGCATTTGAATTTGTTGCATTCTGCACTGTGCTTAGCCTTTCTCTGCGTTTTCGAGCTTACTACAGCACTGTGAGTTGCTGTCCTCCTACAGACTACAAAAAATACTAAAAAAAAAAAAATACCTTTGTCCTGTGGATTGTGAGTCTTGCTGCCTAGTTATTGAAAATTCTAATGACCTCTTTAAGCTCGTGCTCCCTTTATCTGTGTAACACACAGGCCTGCTTTCAAATCCGGTGTATTGTGTAGGCCCTCCTGGAGGAAGCTTCCTTTCAGTTATCACGTTCACTAATGGTGTCAAACCTTTCCAACCTGTTCGCATTAGCCTTTTCATTTACTTTTCTTTGGAACCATTTCAAACTTACCGTCAAGTAATAACCTACCATCATTTCACTTCGAACGTTGTGGCTTTTTCCCCCTCCTCCACATCTCTTCCCTTTCAAACATTCAACTCTCCTCCCTCAACCAACCCCCAAACTAGACGTTACTGCAAAAGAGTCATGAGGTTCTTAAGCATTTCTCTGACCCAACAATTCATTTCCAGAATCACAATGCATTTAATCTTTCTAAATTTCTCTGACCTTCTTAAGCTTTCATGCAGGAACACAACGCTCAGTTTGTTTATAGTAAGTAGTAAAGAATGAAAACTCTCTGCAGTTTGGTACAGGGAAATGGAACCCTGAAAATCTATTTGAGGCATAATCATCAGACAATTGTTCTAACCCTAGATGGAGCAAATCAGTAGATTTATTACTCTTCCAAAGTACACCTTCAATTTTGATACAGTTTCTGCACAAGAAAAACAGTCATCTTGAGCTGATATTACTTCTTGTATTTTTCTTCAATTTTATCAATCTATGCAAGAGCAATAACATTTCCCCCTAATTTCTGCCCTTCACAAAGAACTGTTATGCAGAGGTCATAAGCCCCACAAGTCATTGGTGATCATCCTGATTTCTTTATTTAGCAGAGCTTTATGCAGGCTTCATGATTTTAGTTCACACTGGAGATGAATTATACAGATCCTGTTTTCAGCATGAGGCTGTGATTCCCTTGAACATCTGTTGATTTCGATATCTGCCTACCCAGAAGGCATGTGGTTCTTTTTTGAAAAATTCACATTAAATGTTAATAGGCTCCTTGGGGAGTCTTCTTTGTGTAAACAGAAGATAATTTGTACTTTGTGCTTAACATCTTTCTTCCTGTTGATTTTGGGGTAGAGCTGATGGGAAATCTAATGTTTCCTTTAGCCACAAGAAAGAGGTGAGCATGGACGGGTAAAGGATTTCATTTGCCTGTTCCTCACTGTACGTTTCCAAGGCAATGTTTCAGGGTAGAACATCCTCTTTGAGTACAAATATTGGTAATGCATTTCTCAAGGCAAAATAATGTGTGAAGTCCAAATACATTTGCATTAGGACGTTTGGGAATGTTTTGAAGTCGTCCTGATGTGCCTTGAGGTCATGGAATTCCAGCTCCATTAGGAAAAGGAGGCCACAAATGTGATGGAGAGAAAGGCAGGCATGCATGGCACATTTGTGTGTGTTTTCTAATGTGGTTGGTTTGTGCGGTCTGAACAAGTAAATGGCAAGGAGGGTGCAGAAATCTCCGTGTCTCCTGGTCTTCTAACAAGTTGACCTGTGTGCCTCAGAGTGAACAAGGATGGGGAACTCTTAAAGGAAGACCTTTGGCAACTTTGTCAATAAATTGATCCTTAATTGTACTGACTTGTTAGGCATAAACAGCAAATGCCTATATAAATCCAAATCTCCCAGGGATTGAGGTTATAAAGAATCCTATTTACTCCAAGAGTTTATAGTCCCTGTGCTGCTAATGTTGTTATTTTAAAATTAAGGATTAATTGTCCTCCTCTTCTAGGTGTCTGATGCCCTAAAAAGTTTCCCAGCACTACATAAAATGAACCTACATCTGCTTCGTATGCGTTGTAAGTTAACCCTTTACTTAGTGTTTTTGAGTTTCATGGGAGAATTACAATTTAGCTCAAAAATCTGTGAGCTGTGAATTTGTCTGTGTGATTACCAAACTGTAAAGCACTTTATGGCATTTATACAAGTTCAATGTGGACAGAGACTGCAAACACATGTTTATGTCCTCCCTCTTCCTGTAATTAGATTCAAAGTGACTCCCAGAAAGTCACAATGACACGCCTTGCTTGAGAAGCTGGTGATTATTCTTTTGAGAGAGAGAGCTCCTTGAATTATACTCTGGAAATCCCTTGTGAATGGAGAGGGCTGTGCGTGGATGGAGGTCAGGCCAGCTTCAGCCACAGCTGGTTCACCGTTACATCGTCTACATATTAGGCGCAAGTGTAAACTTTGATTTATTTGAATTAAGAGTCCAATGACAAAAAGTCAAAAGAAAGAATTACTTTTTACTTCCACCTTCTTTCTGCATCCTTATTTTCTTCATCTTGATTCCGTTCACTTACTCAACCAATCAATCCATTAAAAATTCTCCATGGCCTCCTGTTAGAAAGCGTAATTTGTAGTAGGAGTAGACGTTGGCACCATCTACAGCTCAGAACTCTTTGCATGAGGCCCTTGTCACTATTCCATAATCTTCTTTCTTTTTCTCTATCTTTCTTGCTTTGATTTCTGCTTTGTCCTCTACCCATTACTCCAGTACTCTGCTTTCATCTAAAACTCTCCCTCTCTCTTCCTTTTTACCTCTTCTCCTCGTCCAATTCTCATTTCAAGTGGAACCACAAAAGATAGTGAGCAGAGAGCAAAGATAGAGAAAAGTGCACCTCTATGGTATAGCCACAGCGAATCTTTCCTTGTTTCTGTGTCCTCATTTGTCCAACTGGATCTTAGTTCCTTCTACTATAAATATGCATGAAATTCTTCAGAGAAAAGCAAAAGGAAAAGCTTTAGCAGGAGACAAGCTGTGACACCGGCAAATGTACCTTCTAAAGCTCTCTCATGCTTTTCCTGACGTGCCTCCCGTACTCCCTTGTAACACTTGTCGCCTGCCCCAGGCGTGCCCCATCTCGTTGCTGTGCATCACTGGGCAAAAGTGAACTCCCAGTGGATATGGCACAGGAACTGAAAACATTTTTCTGTAAATGACCAAATAGTAAATATTTTAAGCTTTGTAGGCCATCTATGGTTTCTGTTGTAACTACTCAACTCTGCAATTGTAGCACAAAAGCGGCCAAAAGCAATACATATGTTCCAGTAAAACTATACTCATGTACACCGAAATTTGAATTTCAAACGATTTTCATTTGTCACAAAATACTTTTCTTCTTTTGGTTTTCCCCAGCCATTTAAAAGTACAAAAAACATTCTTGACTGGTAGGCTGATCAACAACAGCAAAGAAACACCAGGCCACGGGTCAGATTTAGCTTGAGGACTGTAGTTTGCAGACTCCTAAGAGAAAAGATAAACTCTCAGAGACTAGGAATTTATGCAAGTGGCATGAAGTTTAATCTACTTCTCTTTCAGCGTGAATCATGTAGTCAGGCAGGGCTCTTTAAATAGGATGTCTCAAGGCCCCCTTACGGCATCCAATTATCCTAAATCATCAGCGAGGAGAGAGAATACTCCATCTTGAAAGAACTGAAAATTACTCGGGAAGTTAGATTTTCAGGGCAATATTAATCTACACATGTCACATTTTAAATTCTCATGACCACAGGTGGTCTCCTCCTGTGGTGTGTTTTTCATCTATAATTACGTCCATCTGGAAGGATCCTGGAAAGTGCTGCCACAGAAATGATGTCACTCCCCTCCAAGCATGATGCCTAAAGGAGGGGAAGCAGCAGGATAAGAAGAAAACATCACATGAGGGATAAAAAAGATTTTTACCCCCTGACAGAGGCTTTCCACAGCCAGGAGCAATAACACAATGACCCAAATCTAAAATGGGGCTAGGAAGTTCAAAATTGGACTTCAGTGACCTCTAGAATTATTTATAAAATACTCCCCTCCCCCACTCCCCCTTTCATAAAAACTGTCTTCCAAGGAGAATAAAATGTCCAGGGAACGCCCTCTGTAGCACTCACTGGCAGCACTATGCTTCTCACCTGCCCTTGCCCTTGATCACTTTGAAAATACAAAGAGCCTTGACAAAAGACGAAAAGGAGAAGTTGGCTACCTGTGAGCTTTTCCCTAAATTTGGTGCTTTCAGAGCTGGAGTCTACCATCTATATCCAAGCAACAAAATGATTGCATCATTTGAACAGCAGAAAATTGGGTAGGAAAATTGCATTCTGAAGCCGAAGGACAAAGTACAGAATCAAAGGCCCTGGTTTATAAATGAGTTATTTTCAATCTTGCTTTTTCATTTATCTTCTTTTTGTTGTTGTCAGACTATTTTCCCAACAAGAGATTCATACTGGGAAGTCTGCTTGAAGGCAATTCGATATCTAGAGAATAAAACAACAAGCAACTTAAAGAAGTGATGGGTTTTCATTGAAATTAAAAGAACCACTTGTTGCAAAGACTTATAAAAACCCTGTGGCAAGGACATTGTATTAGTATAAATAGTACCTGACTTATAATAGATCATGAGCCAAAAGTTCATTTGTAAGTCAATTGTTTCTAACTTGGAAGACATTTGCCTACCGACACAGTGTTGTAGGTAGCAACCAGACACTGGAACTTATTCATGATGGCTTGCGTAATTCAGAGTCACACATTCAAAACGGTAAAATAACACCTTTTGAGACTCTCAGAGGGAAGGATGCAAGGACATGACAATGAATACCTCAAGCCATGAAGTAAACACGGTGCATCTTCCTGGCACATGAATTTTGTTACAAAATTTAGGAAAGTATTCTACCTAGGTAGAATATTCTAGGAATTAGAATTAGAAGTATTCTAGGAATTAAACATAAGTATGCATAATTTATTGAATAAAATATAAAATCCCTGAAAAATTTAAAGATAAAACTTGAAACTTCAAAAGTATCTTGTGTTTGAGCTTGCAGCTTTGGTCTAAGTCCTCAGACTCCACTGATTTCACAGCTCTCCCATTAGGCGAACGGGAGACGGTGAGAAGCAAGGCAGTTCAGCATTACTGCTCCGTGTTTACCTACAGCATGGCCGCTTGTTGAAGTTGACTCCATTGCCCACAGCCAGGCTAAGACAATTAATGAAACTCAACTTTATCTGACACGTGAATTACCGTCTCGCTGGGGTAGTAGGAAAGAAAATACCCGAAAGTATTTGGAGACTGGAAGTGACCAAAGAGACATGATAATTACATGCAACCTGGATCCTAGATTGAACTCTGGAATAGAAAAGGGACATTAATGGGAAAACTGGTGAAATTCTAATAAATGGCTGTAGATTAGTTATAGTGTTGTAACAATGGTAGGACATGGAAGAAGAGTGAGGAGGTCAGAAGCCCAGGCTAAAAATTAAAGTATTGAAGAATCAGTGAGCATATCAATCTCTCTTTCTCCTCAAACATCCTTTTACTAATGAACAAGATGAAAGGATCTCCTGATATTGTTTCCACATCTGGCATCTCTGGAGACAGGGATGGTGAAGCAAGTCTGGAAGCAGTTGGGGATGGGTATAGAAAGGGCTTTCTTTGGATGGTCCCCGCATTTGAGCTGGACAGTCCACAGAGGCAGACGAAATTGTCTTCCAGATTCCGCCATGGCTGTGAGGGTTCAGGTGGGATGGGGCTTTGTTGGGAGACTTCATTAACTTTCTAAGTTAGAGGTCTTGTTCCAAGGAAGTCAACCTGAAAGCCCTGCCCCCAGCCCCAAGGTATGGCCAGCTAGGAGCATTTCCTGTTCACTGGGGTCATGTAAGATTTTGTCTCATTTTGCCATGAAGTGTAATTTCCTAAGCCCTTAAAAAATTCATGTCATCCATGAATGGAAAGGAATGATTATATTAGCCTGACAGACACTCTGTCAGTATAATTAATGCTATTGAATTTCTTTCTGCTTTAGCTGGGGATGTGAAAGACAGAGCAGGAAAGAACTAGTCATGAAAAATAGAAAGGCAGATGAGGGAGATGCCATTTAAAGAGAGAAAGGGAGACGACAGCAGCAGATACAACTTAGCCGACCGCAGTTTTGCTGCTCTCCTGTGGATATACAAATAGAAGTTGGGAGAGTAGTGCCAAGAGAACTTCCTAAACTATAGACAAACACACACACATGCAAGCATGCGTGCACATTTAATAGGATTTTTTTCTGACTGATGCTTGCTTTATTTTAACCTCAGAGGGTAGAGTCCAGGGAGTCTTGTTAAGGGCAGGACGGAGGGAAGAGTAAGGGATGCTCAAGATGCTCAAGGTAAGTTTAAGAGACCAGGAAAAGTCTGCATTTGGCATAGAATGCTCCCTCTAGTCCACAGTTAAGCGTAAGAATGGCTCCTTATGTCTCCAAATATTTGAAAGTAAGTAAAAACTCCCAGAGCTTCTCTAAATCATGCATGGAGCATAAAAGAAACACTTCTCAATCTTTAATATTCTCTTGCTGGTTCTTAGGGCTATGCAGCATTTAGTGAGACTTTGGGGTCTCCAAGAAAACGCCTTTCTCTCCAGAGCAAGTCTCTATCCCAAGATGGCCCAGTCTAGCCATTCAAAGGATATTTGTAAGTGGGATTCACCCAAGCTGGGGTATACTTATGGATTATTGGAATAGGTTTTTAATATTTAACGTTTAATTTTGAAACAATTTTAGACTTAAAGAAAAGTTGCAAAAATAGCACAGAAAGTTCCCATGTAGCCTTCATTGAGTTTTCCCAATGTTAACATCTTACGTAACCGCAATACCAATTATCAAAACCAGAAAATTAACTTTGGCTCAATACTGTGACTAATCTACAGATCTCATTCAGATTTCCCTAGTTTTTCCACTGATGTCCTTTTCCTATTCCAGGATCCAAGCCATGACCCCCCATTGCATTTAGTTGTCGTGTCTCCTTAGTCTCCTCCAATCTGTGGCAATTCTTTGGTCTTTCTTTGTCTTTCATGACTTTGACACGTTTGAGGAGTATAGGTCAGTACTTTGAAAATTGTCCCTCTGGGAAGTTACGCATTTTGAGCAAAAATATCATAGAAATGATGTTGTACCATTTTCAGAGCATCATGTTGGGGGTTTATGATTTTGACATGTTTTATTACTAATAATACTAACCATGTTTAGGGTGGTGTCTGCCAGGATTCCCCACAGTAAAGTTACTATTTTTCCCTTTGTAGTTGATTAATATATTGTAGTGAGATACTTCGAGGCTCTGCAAACATTCTATTTTTCATTATACGTTGCCTACTAATTTTAATGTCTGTCAAGGGCTTTTCTTTGCAGCAATTATTACTGTGGTAATCCACTAAAGGTGATTTTCCACCTCTGCCATTCCTCCTACATTTATTCATCAGAATTCTACTGAAGGGAGGGGCTATCCCTTCTCCCCCATTTATTTCCTTATTTGATTATTTATTTATATCAATATAGACTCATGGATTTTTTTTTTTTCAATCTGTAGGTTATAGTCCAATACTATCATTATTTGCTGAAATATAGGGGTTTTTTTGTCTGTTTATTTTGTTTTTTAACCTCATGGATCTTGAGTTCCTAAAAGGTGAAAATTAAGTAAGGAAGAAAAAGATACCCTCACCTACCTTTAGATGTTAAATTTTAGCGCTAGACCTGAATGAATCTTCCAGAAATACTAGAGAGAGGCTGGAAGTCATGGAAAAATGTTTGATACATTTTGGTAATACATAATTCTAGAGAACCTCGTCTCAAGCAGGCAATTTAAAGATACCCTCATTGGCTAGAGACAAGACTTTAAATCAGGAAAATGAGAATACATTCAATTAGGAAGATGCATAGGAAGATGAACTCCATATTGGAATCCTTGTCTAAATTGTAAGCCTACAACCTCTTTGCTTCTAATGGAATCACTCTCCCTGCTTTTCCTGCTTACTCGAGAAAAGGGAGAGAACACAAGATCAACACGTATTCTGTGTGGAAAAGGGACTTCCTCCTGTGTACTATTTCAGAACCAGTTTTCTGAGAAAAGCCAAAAACAAACAGTTGTAAAATGTCCTAAACGTTGATCCCTTCCCCTGGGTGAGCTGTTCCCTACTGCTGGGAATCGCCCCCTTTTTCCCCGAACTCCCACAGCTCGTTTGTACTTTTCTTGAGATCGTTACCACATTCAGTCCTGTGTTGTAACCTCTGTATATGTGTAAACTTCCTACTCATTCCTAGTCAAAAATAGGCTGCCTTATTTGACGATATTAATGAATTATTTTTACCTTTTTAGGCTTGATCATGGTATTGTGGATTTATTCTTTGAATCCTTATTTTTCTGGAGATATATACTAAAATATTTATGGATTTCATGGTATGTCTCAGATTTATTTCAAAATCATACATGATGGGGGTGGGGAAAGTGGGTAGCATAGCTAGGGAGTGTGGGAAAATATTCTTATGACCTTAAATCAAAAAGAACTTCTTAAACAATACTTCAAAAGCCCAAACCATAAAGCAAAGGATTGGTGACTTTGATTACATTAAAGTTAAGGTTTTTTTGTTAAAAATGATGGGACATGGTCAAAGGCATAGACAGATTCGGAATGAGAAAATCTAGCTGTACTATCAAAACTGATGAGATTAGTATCAGGAATAAACAATATACAATCTTCAGATCAACAACAACAACAAAAGGACAGCCCTTCCCTCAAAAAAAATAATGGGTAAGGGCTGGCCTGGTGGCGCAGTGGTTAAGTTCACAGGCTCCACTTTGGCAGCCCGTGGTTCGCAGGCTTGGATCCCGGTTGCAGACCTGCATACAGCTCATCAAGCTCTGCTGAGGCCGCGTTCCACATACAAAATAGAGGAAGACTGGCACAGATGTTAGCTCAGCGCCAATCTTCCTCTCACACACACACACACACACACACAAAAGGTATAAAGCAATTTACAGAGGATCAACTCCTCAAAACTAACAGGCATATTAGGAGAGGCTCAACTTTATTAGTAGTCTGAGAAATGCAAGTCAAACAATAGAGATATTACTTTATTAGAGTAGCAATATTTTGAAAGATCTTTACTGTTAAGTATTGGTAGGGATGGGGGCTCTCATAGCCCTCATGCACAGCTGGTAGGATCTAGGCTGGAATGGCCATTCCAGAAAGCAGACAGGCAGAACTTAGAACTTAAGTGTATGGATACCCCATGATCCGAAGGTATGCTATTGCACATATGACCTAAAGAAAACCTAACGCACACAGGTCTATACAGATGTTCATTGCAGCACTACTTTTTTCTTTTCTTTTCTTTTCTTTTCTTCTTCTTCTTCTTCTTTTTTTTTTTTTCGCTGAGGAAGATTAGCCCTGAGCTAACATCTGTGCTAATCTTCCTCCACTTTATATGAGGGCTGGTGCTACAGCATGGCTGACAAGTGATATAGGTCTGCACCTAGGATCCAAACCTGCGAACTCGGCCACCTAAGTGGAGTGTACAGAACTTAACCACTATGCTGGCCCCACACCACTATTTTTGAAGATGGGGATTTTGTAGTCCCAAATGATCTTATAGGCAAGACCAAATATTCGAGGAACTGATATACCATTTCTACAAAACGGTTCCAGAAAATAGAAAAGAAGAAATACTCTCCTACTGATTTTATTAAGCTAGGGTAGCAGCATAGATCAGTGGTTCTTACTTGTCAAATTTTGCCTCATCTTAAAACATTTGGGAAGTTGTATGTATTTTTCCAATTTTTTCTGACATTTCATTTTTCTATATGATTTCAACAAATTTAGTATTGCTCGCAACATAGTTCATATTAGAAGTGACTATCACTTACAGTTTAACTCAGCTTTTCTCTTTAATTTTTATTTAAATTTTCATTTTGAACCAATTTCAGGCTTATAAAAAAGTTTCAAAAATAGTACAAAGAAATTCTGTATAGTCTTTGCCAGGTTTCCTAAAACGTTGACATCCTTATGTAACTAAAGCACAAATACCCAAAGAGAAGATTAACATTCATAAAATATTCTTTTTTTTTTTGGAGGAAGATTAGCCCTCAGCTAACATCTGCTGATCCTCCTCTTTTTGCTGAGGAAAACTGGCCCAGAGCCAACATCCATGCCCATCTTCCTCCACTTTATACGTGGGATGCCTACCACAGCATGGCTTGCCAAGCGGTAACATGTCCGCACCTGGGATCTGAACCTGCGAACCCCAGGCCGCGGAACCTGAACGTGTGCATACTTAACTGCTATGCCCCCAGGCTGGGCCCTAAAATATTCTTAACTAATCGATAGATCTTATTCATATTTCATCCATTACAGTCCTCTTTCTGGTCCACAATTTGATCCAGGATCCAATGTTTCATTTAGTTCTCAAACATGGGATAGTTCCTTTTCTTTCTTCGTCTTTCATGACCACAATGCATTGGAAGAGTATTGGCCAGTTATCTTGTAGAATACTCCTTGATTTCAGTTTATCTATTGTTGCTTAGGATTAGCACCAGGCTGTATGGTTTGGGCAACAATACTACAGAAGGATGTTCTGTCCTTCTCAGTTCATCGTATCACAAGGTACATGATGTTGATATGTCCCATTTCTCTCCTCACTTGACAATGTAAACTTTGATCATTTGATTAAGGTGTCATTTACCAGATTTCTCCACTGTGACATTACTGTTTTTCCCTTTGTGATTAATAAACATCTTGTGGGGAGATACTATAAAACTATGTAAATGCCCTGCTTCATCATACCCTTGCTGATTACTTTAGCATCCATTTATGATTCTTACTTGCAACAATGACTACTGTATTGTTTGCCAAATAGTGGGTTTCTCCCATTATTCTTTCCAGATTTATTTATTTTTCCCAGCTTTATTGAGATATTATTAATAAATAAAAATTGTAAGTATTTAAGGTGTATGGCATGATGTTTTGATATACATGTGAATGTGAAATGATTACCCCAATAAGTTTAGTTAACATCCATCACCTCACGTAGGTTAACATAGTTCAGGCAACATCCATCATCACCTTTCTTGTGTGTGATGAGAACACTTGAGATCTACTATCTTAGTAAATTTCTTGTATACTATATATTATTATTAACTATAGTCAATACACTGTACACTAGATCTCTAGGACTTGCTCATCTTATAAGTGAAAGTTTGTACCCTTTGACCAAGATCTCCCCATTTCACCCACCTCCCACCCCCTAGTAACCACCACTCTATTCTGTTTCTATGGGTTTGACTTTTTTATATTCCACATATCATTTTTTAAGGCTGAGTAATATTCTATTATATACACAATTATTTACATATAAATTATACATAATTATAAATATATAATATATATCATATCTTCTTTATCCATTGACAGACAGTTCAGTTGTTTCTATGTTTTGGCTAAAGTGAATAATGCTGCCATGAACATGGAAGTGCAGGTCTATCTTTGAGATAGTGATCTCATTTCCTTTGGATATATACACCCAGAAGTGGGATTTCTGGATCACATGTAGTTCTATTTTTAATTTTTTGAAGAAATGCCATACTGCTTCCACAATGGCTTTACCAATCTACATTCCCACCAAAAGTATGTAAGGATTCCCTTTTCTCCACGTTCTTACCAAAACTTACGTTTTATTTATTTTTTCTTTTTTGTGAGGAAGATTGGCCCTGAGCTAACATCTGTTGCCAATCTTTCTCTACTTTGTATATGGGACACCACCACTATAGTTTGGCTTGATGAGTGGTGTGTAGGTCCATGCCTGGGATCCAAACCTGTGAACCTCAGGTGGCCAAAGCGGAGCATGTGAACTTGACCACTACGCCACCGGGCCAACCCTCTTTTATTTTTCTAATAATAGCTATCCTAACAGGTGTGAGGTGGTGTCTTGTGCTTTTAATTTGCATTTCCCTGAGAATTAGTGATGTTGAGCACTTTTTCATATATCTGATGGCCATTTCTATGTTTTCTTTAGAAAAATGTCTATTCAGAAACTTTGCCCATTTTTAAATCTGAATATTTGAGTTTTTTTGCTAAGTTGTATGTGTTTCACATATATTTTGGAACCCCTCATTAAATATATGATTTGCAAATATTTTCTCTCATTCTGTAGGTTGCCTTTTCAGTCTCACTGATTATATATTCTATTTAAGGGAAGTCTTACAATATGTAATTTTTACCATTTAGACTCTTCAGAAAGGAAGAGCAAAGTTCAGTTGATTTTTTAGTTTGATATAGACCCACTTGCTTATCTTTTTTTGATGCTTGTGCTTTTTGGTGTCAAATCCAAAAGCTCATTGCCAAGACCAATGTCAAAGAGTTTTCTCCTAGGAGTTTTACAGTTTCAAGTTTTATGTTTAAGTCTTAAGTCCGTTTTGCACTGATTTTTGTGTATCAGGTTAGATAAGGGTTCAATTTCATTCTTTTGCACGTGGGTATCCAATTTTCCCCAAACTTATTGAAGCAACTATCTTTTCCCCATCATGTATTCTTGGCACCTCTGTAGAAGATCATTTGACCGTATACGTGTAGGTTTACTTCTAGGCTCTCTATTTTATTCCATTTGTCTATGTGCCTGTTTTCATATCAGTACCGTACTATTTGATTACTATAACTTTGTAATATAATTGGAAATCAGGAAGTGTGATGCCTCTAGCTCACTAATACCATCTTATTAATTGTTTCCTGGCTGTTCTGTAGTTCCTTTGTTCTTCTCCTGATGTCTTCCTTTGTGATTTAATGATTTTCTGTAGTAGTATGTTTTGATTCTTTTTTTCATTGTCTTGTCTGTGTCTATACAAGTTTTTGTTTGGTGGCTACAAGGAAGCTTACATAAAACATTTTGTAGTTACAACAGTGTGTTTTAAGCTGGCAGCAACTTTGTGTATAACAACCTTCCTCTTTCACTCCCTGCTCTACATTTTGTTTCCACATTTGTTTGTCACAGTTTACATCTTTTTTTACTGTGTACCCATTAAATTATTGTAACTATAGTTATTTTAATACTTTTGTCTTTTACCCTTTATACCAGAGTTAAAAGTGATTTACATACCATACTTACAGTGTTAGAGTATTCTGAAGTTGACTATGTACTTATCTTTACCGGAGAGTTTTTTACTTTCCTATGTTTTCATGTTACTGATTAGCGTCCTTTTATCGCAGTTTGAAGAACTCCCTTTAGCATTTCTTGTAAGACAGGTCTAGTGGTGATGAACTCCCTCAGCTTTTGTTTGTCAGGCAGAGTCTTCAGAAAATGGTAAATAATTCAGTCAGAAGAAGAAAAAGAAAAAAAGAATGAAAAGGAATGAAGAAAGACCTTGAAACTGACTGGACACCATAAAAAACCCTAATGTATGAAGTATGGGATTCACAAAAGGAAAAGAGAGTGAGAAAGGGGAAGAAAGTGTATTAAAAAAAATAATGAGAACTTCTAAAATATGGGGAGAGATTTAGACATGCTGATACATGATGCTCAAAAGTCTCCAAACAGGTTCAACCCAAAGAGGTCTATACCAAGACATATTATGATATATTTTATCAAGTTACTTCACTGCATTTCCACCCCTAGGTTGAAAAGAGGCTGAAAATTAAAGTCATACAGTATAGCCATTTGCTTAGTTAAAAGTTGGGACTATAATACTCCAGAGGAAAGAGAGACTGGGCCGGGGGACCACCAGCAATTCCTGCTGCAAGCTCCCATATGGAGTACCCTTTTACTGCCTGGAGACTATTCTTATTGGAAGCCCTCAGTATAGGTATTGGCATAGGGCTGCTATAATTTTCTAAGGAGGAGAATATATTTACTGCATATTGTGGGTCCCAAATCCTAAAATCCTAAGGACAAGGCTCCCTGAAGACTTTATCCTGGGATCTAGAGCCTTATGTCAGAGAAGAAACTTGCCAGAGCTGCAGATTTCTTTAATCCTGGGGGTCTGATGTCTTGCGGACAGCAGGCAGCTAGCTATTCCACTGTTGACTCTCCTTTTCCTCTTGTCTGATTTTCATTTATCTAGTCTTCTGTTCTACTTTGAACTAAACTTGGATTTCATTGCTGGAGCTTATTTTCGTAGTTCCTGAGTTATTCAGAGAAAAGACATAATCTCATAATGACTAATGGCATTGAATTTGAATAAAAGTGGTTACAGTTTAAATTTTAATAAACATGACTGCAGTGGCTCTCTTAAAAGCTAAGTGCTCATCCTCATTTTGACCCTTTTCCCCTAAAAATTAGTGAAGTAAGATCATGAGGTTTTAAAAGAACACTGAACTTGGTGTCAGGGAATGGTGCAGCCTGTGGCAAGGACAGAAAAAAGCTCTCTGGCCTCAGAGGGCTCAGATTCTTTACAATGTGCTCCTTATCGCAGGCCTCAGGTCACCTGAGTTTCCCTGGACTAACCAGGTTTATCAGAATCTCTATTTGTGGGGAAAGATATTGAAGCAGAAAGTCTTAAATATTTCACAGCCTTAAAAAGTATGAATGTATCCAAATTTCCCTAGCCAAAGCAACTTAAAAATTTTTTAACTTAATTTTTTCCAGCTTTATTGAGATATAATTAACACATAACACTGTATAAGTTTAAGATGTAGAATATAATAATTTGATACATATATATATTGCAAATTATCTGATAAAGAGTTAATATCCAAAATATATAAGAAACTCATCAACTAAATAGCTAAAAGCCAAAATCTGATTTTAAAAATGGGCAGAGGATCTGAACAGACATTTTACCAAAGAAGATACACGAATGGCCAACAGGCACATGAAAAGATGCTCAACATCACTAATCATCAGGGAGATGCAAATCAAAATCACAATGAGATATCACCTCACAATGGTTAGAATGGCTATTATTAAAAAGACAAGAGGATGTGAAGAAAAGAGAACTGTAATACATTGTGGGTGGGAATGTACATTTGTGCAGTCACTATGGAAAACTATGTAGGTTCCTCAAAAAATTAAAAATGCAATTACTGTATGAGCTAGTAATCCCACTTCTGGGTATATATCTGGAGGAAATTAAATCACTATTTTGAAGAGCTCTGCATTCCCATGTTTGTTGCAGTGTTATTCAAAGCAACTTTAATTGAACTTTTTCTATGTTCCACTTGTAATACTACGCATTAGCTTTAATGATTTAAAAAAAGAAAAGAATATATTTCCATGTCTTTGTGAATTCGACAAGCCTTAATATTTTACTTTAAAACCATTGTTTCCCTAGCCAAATTATCCTCTTTCTTCATATTGTCACCTGTAGTAACTTTTACTGTAGCTGTTTGTGAACTTATTGGCAGATAGATTCATCTGTCTTTTCCTCTGAATGATTCGGTTTTTATGAAAATTACCAAACAAGTACCAAGTCAATATGCTGGTTTCCTGTTCATCCCTGAGGACAAAAAAAGAAATATCGATCAATGTTCTCCTTGACCTGGAGATTTCACAGGCAGCAAGCACCTTCCTGTTTTTTAGATTTATGTACTTTTCCGGGTGGGTTCAGAGAGCTAGGGCTGGGGAAAAACCCTTTTTAAACAAAAAGATATAGTGTAAGGGTGAGGATTTTAATACTTTTTGGTAAAGAGACACACGCATTCATGCAAGAAATCAACAGGTCGGTGCCTGAGCGTACATGTATACACCTGAGAAAGGGAGACTCTCTCGGGTAGGCAATTTACCCACACAGACCTTTACCTCCCAGTGCATTAGCCGGTGATCTCCGGGTATAGATGTAGATTGTAGTAGGAGACTGGTTTGCATAATGCATGTGGACTTTCCAACATCCTTAGAATTCAGATATATTTTTTCAATATCTTATTGTTAGCTTTTTGTCTTTTACATGCTTTTTTCCCCTGCTAAAAGTACAATTAAAAAGTCTCACTGATTATATATTCTATTTAAGGGAAGTCTTACAATATATAATTTTTACCATTTAGACTCTTCAGAAAGGAAGAGCAAAGAAATAGTAAATAAAACAAAAGTTTGAATTAATTCCTTTTCAGAAGTATTATCCAATTTAAAGACTTTTTGGTTTAAAATTTCTTTAGTGTTTTGGTCTGAATTAAGAATTGTAGATGGCCAGATTGTAGAATTTTGCACTCATTCATTCTTTTATCCACAAGTGTGGACTGTCTTCCATGTGCCTGGTGTGCTGTAGACTCTGTATCTACAATGATCAGAAAAATAAACACATAAAGGGAACAACATGGTCCCTGCCGTTATTGAACTCACAGTCCTTAAGTCTAGCTACATCCAGTAGTTATTGGTGCTCTTGAGCTTCTTTGCAAAAATAAGAATTGGACTTGCTACATTTATAAAGGAGGTCATTATATTTGAAATGGATGATCCGTAGCCTTGAAGGATAAAGATGAACTTTATACCAGAATGTTGTAAGATGAAAGCAGTTAAGCTGCAGTTCCACGATTACAAAGAAAAAGAGAATAGGCTAAAGGAAAGAGAAGGGACAGCTGGAGGATAAAGGAGAGGAGAGAAAAGGGAAGGAAAAGGGAATGGAAGGCAGGGGAGGGGAAGACTGTGGAGGGAGAGAAGGGAAAGAGGAGGGAGAGAAGAGGAAGAGTTTGAGAAGAAAAGAAGATTCAGAAATGACTAGCAGTTTCCTGAGACACAAGGAAGAAAAATAGCCACTGAAAGAGATTTTTTTTGCTTAAAGAAACAAGCCACAGAGCCATCCCCTCCTCAGTCTCACCAGCTCCCCAGCAGGTGCCCCACTGCAGCCCCACTCTTGTCTGAGGCATTTCCAGGGGTACCCTTGGGCCACTTGCCTGTCTTTTCTCCAAAGCATCTTACTGGAGGCTTCTACCCTTCCTGTTAACGAATTCTAGAAATTCTGGCTTTGTAAGTCTTTGGGGAGAAAACAATTTCAACTTAATGTTGAAATAGATATAATTAGTTAAAATAAAAGCAGCCTTTTTAAAAACTTGGCTTTATTTAAATCATCTGCTTCTTTATTTAAACGGTTTTTCTCTGACTTCCTTCCCTATGAAGGGAAGATGCAATGAAGAAAGATCAGAGAGAAAGAATGAACACATTTTAATGAATATCCTTTACTTTGGGAATTAGAATTTATGGAGTCACAACATTTTAGCACTGAATGCAATCTTCGAGATATTTTTATCCAAAAAACTTGTATATATCTTATATGAGGTAACATATCTATATATTTTGTTGCTAAATAACTTTTGAAGAAAACCCTGTTTAGGAGGCAGAAAATGCTGTAATGTAAGGACCTAAATGGTGACCTTTGCAATTTTGTACTCAGTGTGAATTCCTACCCAGGTCTAGGGTGCATTGCGTAATGTCAGGCATGTTGCTCAAACTCTCTCAGCCTCAATGTCTTTCACATGTAAAATGGGATCTTTCAGGATCATCAGTACTCTAGAAGATATATATGAAGGCATATGGAATGCAAGAAATAAATGCCACCTTCTATTAGGGTGCCTGCCCCAGGTGCTTCCTTTTCTTGATCTTGTAATTCTGATTTTTCTGCTGCTGTTGTGGCTGCTGTGGTCTAGGCATTATATGGGCAAGTGTGTTAGACGTACATAGAATTACAATTAACAGCAGCTGAGAGGCTGTCCTAATGGTAAATTGCATCACCTTTAATGCTTGCAATCCTTGATGTCTATTTACGCTGTTCTAAAGCTTCTTTTGCCTTTTTCCTAGTACTCAGCCGAGTACAGCAGTCTCTAAGCGGTCTATGCCTAAGTAACCTATTGCTATGGCTTCAGTGATCCACTGGGAGTTTTCAGATTCAAATGCAAGTACTTCTGTTTTGGCTTAGAAACTTTGAAATTTTCCACATTGGGGAATCACCCATTTTGCCACCTGAGGAGAGTAGTATTGTAGAGAGATGATGCAGCTCTCAAGAGGAAGTTAGGCTTTTTTGAAAAAAAGTTTTAGACCCTCCCATGTCTCCTAAGAGGGCATTTCCTCAGGATATCGATTATATTTTGTAGGGCGACAGGTGACCTTTAATTTGGTTTCCACTCACCTCTAACTTATTTCTTTCAAACACTATGGGTAAATCCAGACAGATATTATATACTCCAAATGGATATCATGTATGTATGTATTATTTTATTTAGAGTTTCTTTTTCAATTTCTAGCAGAGAAAATGACGTAAGATACCAATTACATAAATACATAAAACATGAATAAAAGTGTACTCTCTGCTTCCTCCATTCCTATTGGGGCTTCCTAGACTCCCACAAAACTCCAACTTCTTTTAAGATGCATGTCCTTCCAGAACTATCCATGTTGTACATCTCTCTGGACTGCTCTTCCTAACATGATTCTCTTAATTATGAATTCATGACTTTTGCTGCTCATTTTTCTCATCAAAATGTATCTGTGCTGTGTCCTTTATATATATTTACACAATCTTGGAGATGGAAGGACACAATCATTCACCAATATTTGGAGCTCCTATTATGATAGTGGTTATCAGCGTCTTTGGTTTCAGTACCCCCTTTATACACTTAAAAATTATTGAGAATCCCAAAGAGGTTTTGTTTATGTGGGTTGTAGCTATCAAGATTTACCATATTAGAAATTTAAACCTAGACCTATTACATGTTAAGTAACATTTTTTATGAGAAATAACTATATTTTCTAAAAATTTGTGGGAGTGGCACTGTTTTACATATTCACAAAAGTTATTTATATTCAGGGCTAGTCAATGTGATAAGATTGTAGATTTCTTGCGGGCAAGGTCTTTCACTCATTTGTTTTTACATTGTACGCAGCTTAGTATCTATTGCAGAAGAAACTCACTAAATGGTTTAGAATGAAAGGATAAAAGAATTCTGGATGCCATGTTTACCCCTGGTCTCAGGAGCACATGGCACGGTTGGGAACTCCTTGCAGGATGCCTGAGAGCAGAGGCATTCACTCCAAGGGAAAGGAGGATAGTGACCCACTCTGATGTGAGGAGTATGGCTTGGGTTTGAGGTTAGGAATGACTGAGCAAGATGCAGTGTTTACCACTGGGACTGTCTTGAGTACTAGGGCAAAAGGACTCAGAATAAAAATGAAAAGCACTGTTTCCTGAAAATCCCTACAAGAATAGGTAACATAGCATAGCCCCGTTCTGGAGCCCATGTTCTAGCGAGTACCACATGATGGTATGATACAAAACTTTTCTAAGGCACAGACTGCTGTGTCATTGCAATGGGACTTGCTCAAGACTTCTGCTCAGGTGGAGCCAAGCTCTCAATGCTGGGCAATGGCAGCTTTAGCAGAGACAGATTGTTAAAACTCTTTTCTTTGACCAACATCTCCCTATTTCCCTCACCCTTCAGCCCCAGTAACAACCATTCTACTCTCTGCATCTAAGATTTCAACTTTTTTAGATGCCACATATAAGTGAGTTCATGCAGTATTTATCTCTGTGTCTCGCTTATTTCACTTAGCATAATGTCCTCAATTTTCATCCATGTTTTTGTGAACGACAGGGTTTCCTTCATTTTTAAGGCTGAATAATATTCCATTAGATATAGCTCTCTCACATTTTCTTTACCGTCCATCCGTTGACAAACACTTAGATTGTTTCCATATCTTGGCTATTGTGAGAAATGCTGCAATGAACACAGAGGTGCACATTTCTCTTTGAAGTATTGATTTCATTTCCTTTGGAGTTTCAGATATGCAGGATGAATAACTTCTGGAGATTTAATGCACAGCAGAGTGTCTATAGTTAATAATACTGTACCATATATGTGAAATTTGCTAAGAGAGTAGATCTTAATTGTTCTCACACACACAAAAAGGTAACTGTGAGACGTTGGATGTGTTAATTAGCTTGATTGTGGTAAACATTTCACAATGTATACATACGCATATCAAAACATCACATTGTTCACCTTAAATATACACAATTTTTATTTGTCAATTATACCTCAATAAAGCTGGAGGGGAAACTCTTCCTTTAAGAATCAATGCAAATGTTATTTTTTATAATATGAATGGGGAAGAGAAGAGAGCCAAAACGGAGCAGCAGTAGCTTCCTTACCTCTCAAGTAGAAGCATTGTTCTCCTCTAGACTCAGACAGGGAGGCAGGAGCAGAGGGGGCCATTCCACTGTTATCAGAGGCATAAAAAACAACAAAGCACCTCGGTGCAGGGAGGAGGGTGGAGGACACATCTGGTACCACGTGATAGCTCAAGAGCTAGTGCTTATCTTGGAAGACACACTCTAAGCAGAAGGAATTGGGCTTTGAATGGGGTGTGAAGTCCCCAGAATTGTGGATAGAGTAGAGCCAGGAGAAGAGAAGTTCTGTTTCAGCTCCTGTTTGTTACTCCCAGAACGGCATGGCCCACAGAAACACAAGCTACAGCTTGCCATCCTGCTCACAGTTTTGAGTTGCTCACAGTTTTGCTTCCCAAAAGAAGAACCTTGGTTTCCCCACCTCCCGTTCATTTCTGCTGTTATAGCAGTTCCTGAAATGTCAGAATCCTTCCCCAGCTGATGAAATCTAGCATTTTGCCATAGGGCTAATACTTAGCTTCTTCTGCAAACACTTGAGTCAGCTCTTATTGGAATCAATTTCTTTTTCTTACAATCAAATCTGTTTACAATTAAAAACTTACAAACAATTCAGATATATTAGTTTCAAACTAATTAGAAACATACATAGTGTGAAAAAACAAATAAATATTGTAATTCATTCCTTGTTTATTCATTAATGAAGTTGGATGAACATGCTGATCTTAGCATTCTGATGGTTTAAGTATATATGTGGCACCGATTATCACAATAACCCAAAAATTAAGTAATCAAGTTCTCATCCAACAATTGTTGTAACACTCATTTTGGTCCAAAGTTAGAAAAATAAAAGCACAAATGCTGCTCTGCATCAAATGAGAAGAACATTGGTTTAGCTTCCCTACCCTCCATATCCAGACACCTGTATCTGCACTCCATTCTAAATTACTAGGGTCTCTATCACACACCAAGTGCCGCTTGTGGCGAGGACTAAGGTGTTCCCTGTCCACACTGGCCTCTGCTGTGGTGCAGCTCCTCTTCTAGCCTACACACTGGATGATGTTCTCTGATATAAACTGAGATGCAGTTAGTTCCACCTGATTCTCAGACACTGTGTACTGGCTTTGGTGACTAATATCCATGGTCTCTG
The DNA here is from genome assembly GCF_037783145.1 of Equus przewalskii. NCBI lineage: Eukaryota > Metazoa > Chordata > Mammalia > Perissodactyla > Equidae > Equus > Equus przewalskii. Next base: position 23,997,859 of record NC_091850.1, read on the forward strand.
CCATGTCTCAGATCACAAGGTCATCTAGTGTCATAGTGACACCAGAATCCAGTAGGCTCTCTAACTCACTCTCAGCCAGCTTTTTGGGTGCTCTATCATGCTACACTAAGTCAATCTGCCAAGATCCTTTTGTCTGTCATTGGTGTTGGACCACCCAGGTGTTGTATTGGACTTAAGGCTTGACTCCTAGGCTCGCACTCTTCTTGCCTAGAAGCAAGGCACAAGTCCTCTCTGCTGTAAGTTTTATCCTAATCCCATGTGGATTTCTGTGGTGATCATGAAAATGTGCCTCTCAGATCTCTGACTCTGAGGAGTGTAACTGACCCATAATTCTACCTGCTGTGCTCAGAAATGCATCACTGTGTTTGAGCAAGGCCACACTTCCCAAGGACTGCTCCCATTCAATGAGGAGCATGACTGAGATAATTAGGTCAGAAAACCACCTGGGAGGCACAGGGCTCATCTGACAGATGACTTTGGCTCAAGGGCTCCGTGTAAGCTTTACCAATCTTCTAAGAACTGTACTGCAGTCTATGTCCTCCCTCCCTATCTGCCTCCTTCACAGGATTCAGACCTTCATCGCAGTCTGACACCTCTCTTGCCTTCCTCTCCACTCTCCCTGCCCAGTGTTTCCCCCAGTAAATCTCTTTCAAGTCCAATCTTATGTTGGCATCTGTTTCTTAGAGATTTAGGACTATAACAATTTAGAACAACCAAAATTTTAATCCTCCTGCCTTATTTCTTGAGGATACTATCTTTAGGATCTAAATCTCTTCCAACTCCCCTCTTCCTACTTTCTCATTGAACTTTACTTTGGGTGAGAGTGGCTAACATTATCATTCTGTAAACACTTCAATTTTATTGTTTATTTTTGAAACTCTGTCATCTAGCTTTTAGCTTTCTTCTTGCTTAGAAAAGTCAAGTTTTTGGAGCTTCATAAAACAAAATCACCAAACCAAGCAATTCAAACAAAAATTCCTTTTCTTCCCACAAGACTTGGCTCTTACTTTTGCTCCCATACCATGTGTTCAACAAAAGCCCATTCAGAAATTCAGTCTATCCCTTGGTTTTAGATGTGTTCAGTCTCCTTTTGTGGGCAGTGCAATGAAAAAAGCTATCACTGCCAATTAAAGGGTGGGAGAAGTGTAAAAGAATTGTAGGAAAAGAACATTAAGTAAAAGGAATAGAAAATGACCTCATTTAAAATCAAAATCACAAAAGTATCATTTGATATCATGTGGCATCTAAAGATTTTTATTCTCATCTGGGCTTCATCTTATTCTCATGATTTAGGACCCATGCAGAGGGACTGAAAGTTTTGTGCTAGGTATAGTTCAGTTGTAGGAGAAGATTACATTTATTTTTGCCCACTTCACATCTACTTCTTTTGGGAACATCAGCCTAGAATTTCAAAAATTCTTGTGCACCATGGACTATTACAAACCCTACATGAGAACTGGAGCAAGTCAGCTTGCAGCCAGGACTTTGACCCTAGGATGCAGAGAGAAGCCAGATTTTGCTTTTAGAAGTGTGGACTTACTAATATTTCTTTTAAAGATTTTATTTTTTTCCTTTTTCTCCCCCAAACCCCCCAGTACATAGTTGTATATTCTTCATTGTGGGTCCTTCTAGTTGTGGTATGTGGGACGCTGCCTCAGCGTGGTTTGATGAGCAGTGCCATGTCCACACCCAGGACTCGAACCAACGAAATACTGGGCTGCCTGCAGCGGAGTGCCCAAACTTAACCACTCGGCCACAGGGCCAGCCCTGGACATATTAATATTTTGCTTGAAAGTAAACTGTAGAATGCTTTAAATCCCCCAAGAAATAATCAGCAGAAGTAAGAAAAGTGAGGAGAGAGGGCAGAGTCATGAAAAATTAAAGCTTCTATCTTGCACTGTGAAATTTGAAAAGAATTGAAGCTTTTCTTTAGGAAGAAAGAATAATTCCAACAATATTAGCTCAAAATGCAAGAGAGAAAGGGGTCATGAGAAGGAAACTTTCCATGATGAGAATTAAGATTTTAAAGCAGTATTATGCCCCTCTTTCTGGTTTTCTTTTGGTTGGAATATGAAACTTTGGCAGCAGTTTTATTATAAAGAGAGTGGGCAGCTGAGCAGAAGCTAATGGGGGTCCAGAGTTATCTGGGTGTCAGAGGGAGACCAGAGAATGGAGCCTAGGTCCTGGGATCAGACAGGCTCAGCTGGTGCCTACTGTCCTCATAGGTCAAGGCCAGGATCTGAGCAGTGGCTTGTTCACTCCTCATCACTGAAGGCCCTTGGAGTGGAACCCACACCCAGGGAGGCCCCCCGGTGCTTCTGAGGCTGGATCCCTGGGGGATGACAGGGTGGTGGGAACCACTGAGGGAGAAGCAGTGAAGCCCTACATGGAAGGAGGTGAACATTTCATCCAGCATCCAGGCTCTGATATAAGATCTCACTGAGCTTGGCATAATATTCTGAAGAAACAGATTCTGGAAAAAGTCATAGCCCCACCTGCTTAGAAGGGAAGAATTTAGATGAGAATAAACATCTTTTGTAGTGGCTCATGGAAAAAATAGGAGGGGAAATTTATAGAGTAAATTTTGTCAGTAAGCTACGTATTTCCCCATTCACTTTCTTTTTACATTCTTCCCACCACTCAATGGTGGTGAAAGTTTTCATCCTGAAGCCATGACCATCATGATGGGAATGACGCAGAAAAAGATAAAATCTAAATTCTTATTTTTGAATTCTCTTACAGTCTTCTGTAACCTATAGCAGAGGCAACTGTTTGAAAGCTCTGACTTCAATTGCAAGCATTTAAGAGAGAAAATTATGTATTCATTTATTGTTATCTATCTCTTTATAAATTTACTTATTTCAAAAGCTTCTTTTAAAATGTTAAAAGCTATAGGCTGATACAGAGATCTAGAACACAGAGTTTATAACATGAACCACAATGTATGGAAGAATCCCTTGATTTACAGGAAAACTTCCCCATCATGTCAGAAGAGCTGATGGTTCTTTTCCGGATTGGGAGGAGGAGCTTATAGGGGACAACAAGAGAGTTTTAAGCGCCAGTGATGGAGTCTGCTCCCTGTTCCTATCCTCTCTAGGGATTGAAACACTGTGTGCGGTGTGTGTGTGTGTGTGCGCGCGCACGCATGCGTGTGTGTGTGGGGGGGGGAGGTGGGGGGGTGGATGTGTGATAGAAATTTCTGAATGTGTTTGAATCTCTGAAAGTTTATGGGTCTTGTGTCACATTTTACATCTGAAACCATAGGTAATAAGATCATAGGGTTAAGTAAGTTTCTCTCCTGGAGCCTTTTGCAAGATGAAGAAACTCTAAAAAGAGTAACATAACATCACTGATACCTTTGGGCAGCATGAGTCTTTGTGGTAGGTGCTGTTCTTTGCGTGTGAGATTGTGGGATGTCTAGAACATCCCTGGTCTTTCCCCACTAGATACCAGTAGCACACCCCCTCACCCAGTTGTGACAAGCAAAAATGTCTCCAGACATTTTCTAATGTCCCCTGAGTGGTGAAATTACCCCTGGGTAGGAACCAGTATCCTTACAGTAAGTGAGAGTTGGTTAGATCATTTTGCTCTATGCTATGGGGACCAAAATGTCACAAGATGGGGAGGACATTGAGAACAGAGAAAGGGCACTGAAGGGGAAGGCGGGGCCAAAACACCAAGCTTCCTCTGCACCATTTTGTTCTGGGTTGGGTCTTTGTTCAGTCTCTAGGTTTTTATCAGGATTTTTTTAAACAAGATGCCAAATCTAAGGAACAAGTTCACCTCCCTAGGAGCCTATCCAAGTATGTGGAAAGAAGAATTACTCCAAATAACAGGAAATAAAAAGACAACGTCTGTGTCTAATGGCCTGGGGTTGGTCAGGTTGCAGTGAGCAAGCTAGTTTCATTTAATGACTCATTAGTGGACTGCTGAAAAATAGTACAATAGTCCTAACACAAAATCTTCAGCCAGAACAGAACGCAACTTCAGCCCCAGGCATACATGGAAGTATCCTAGGCAGAAAATAATAAATTGAAATTCATTTAACAAAATATTACCTAAAGCATTTAAAAACAAATACCCACCACAGATACTCTGATGGAAAATACACCTGGACTAGTAATATTGCCAAAAATACCCATGGATGTGCACACAGAAGGAATTCTGCAATCCGATACCAAAATAAGAAAGACCAAAACAATTTTTAGCTCTGGGAGACCTGGAAAAAGCCTTAGCCTCCCATGCTCTGATCCTGAGACTGGGTGGTAAATATATCCAGGTGAGGTCACATCTGGAATTTTTAGTTACTTGGTTACTTTGGCTTATTCTAGGTCTGGATAGACGTAAATTATTTGGCAAACTTTTAAGAGTGAGCGATGACGAAGGGGAGGAGGTGGATGGAGAAGATAGAAGACTGAGACAGAATATCACCAAGAGCTTCCCCCAAGCGGCCATGAGGCAGGACTATGCCGTACAAACACTTCGTCGGAGCTTGATTTGTGGTGGAACCATTTCGAGTGACTCATACTCCAGCAAGTGGAGTGGCCATTGACAACGTACCAGTGTAATCTGCAACTGACCCAACCTGAAAGCAGCCTTAGTAAGGTAGAACTCTGTAAGAGATACTGCTTATCTAGTTTTATCATTTGGGGCACCAAAATTAATTATAATAGGTGGGGTTCTAAATATCCCCAGGCACTGTATATATCACTGCTGGGGGGAAATTCTTTAGATTGAGACTTTAAAGACAACAAAGTGAAACTACACTGGACATTTTACTGACCTCAACAAAATGCTAAGGATCTACATATATGTATATTTACATGCATTTCTCTCTCTCTCATGTATTTGGATGTCTATTTCCTAACTGAGGAATTGGAAATAACTCATAACTAGCATGGTCAAGAGAAGAATCAGTGTCCCTTCTGATGTAGATCCCAGTCTCTGTGTCTGAGGATGTGTCCCTCCCAAGCAGTCTGTGCTGGGGCATCCATTTCTTATGAAAGGGCCTTTGAATTAATCCTAGAAAGAGCACACCTGACACAGGCTGTGCTCTTTGGAGGTAAGCTGATAAATTTCCTTCTAGCATAGATTTTAATATGTATTAGAGATACTGTTTTTATAGACACACACCTGTAAATTTTTGATAAAATTAGATTAATTATACATAACTTTGTTCTTAAGATCATCCTTTCAGGAATACATATGTTCTATGTGTATTAAGGGTCATTGATATAAACTAAAATTATTCAATTCTGCTAACCTTGTCATGTTTACACCTTGAAAGAACATTAAAAAACTTAATTGTGTGAATCATCTTATAAGTCGCCTCCATGTCAAATAGTCAAATAAGAGCCTAGAAGGGCTAAATTACTTCCTACTTTAATACTTTGATTTGACTTGATGAAGTACCATCCTGTGCAGGTACCTGCAATGCCTCCCTGCCCAGCTGGATGGAACAAAAGAGGAGTCCAATAAAACCCTCCTCGAGCCACTCTCCTCTTCAGGTTCTGACTTCTGTCTCTACTCCTTTTCCCCTCCAACTTACTCTTCAGACACTTTGCTGACTTCCCCAGATTCTGCACTATTGCCTAATCTAAAAATAACTAGCATTCATTTAGTGGTAACTACTAACATAGCATAATACTTCTAATCAATTTACATAAAAATATTCTTGGCTCTTCAATAAAAGAATTTGTGGTCCATCGTTTATTGTAACTTATGCTAATCAGGCCTGAAAAAAACCTGCTGACATCTCAAGGTGTTTTATAAATTGTTTAACTGGGGACAGAATGTATTTAAATGAGAAGGAATGGAGGGAGCTACCAGCCATGAACTGAACTTGGGTAGTCTTTCTGCTGGGCACGGCTGCTTGGGGTTGTTTGGTGCTTGGAGATGGGCTGGCGTGCTTTAGGTATCAAGGATATTTCTGATGAGAACATAGAAAAGGTGATCCAAAGAATCGCTAGGGGAGTCAAAAGATCACCCATGAATGTGACTGGTCGAAAGTTCTAGAAAGAAACTTCTTTAGCGGAAGAGCAATACCGCTTTATCATCAGCTAATCTGCTGATGTTGGTCTTTACAGGGCTTTGTTTCACAACGGAATTTTTGAAGCTACTTGTCTTACTTCAACCTGTTCCTAAAAGGTTGTAATGCTTGATCCACCAAGCCTTTTCTTTGTGGTATGCCCTCAAAAGTATAATGAGCCAGAGGCCCAGGAAATATTGATATTCTCCCACCTTATGATTCTTCCATATTCAGAGATGGCCATGGTATTGTGATTATGAAATGCAGCACAACGTGTCGTTATGTGATGATGAAAAGGTGAGTTCTCCTGATCCTCCTTAGTGAAAATTTATCCATGGGATTATTCACACTCTGCCTACTGCCTCATCTGTGTGTTTACGTTAATGAACCCTTTGAGTTTTCAGATTCCAACCTCAAACATCTGAGTTAGTTTCCATGTAAGGGCTGTGTGATTTAAACAAAAGATTTAACATTTTACTAGGGACAGCATTTTACTTCTATGTGAAGAATTAAGGATGGGAGGGAATTAGCACTTGGTAGTTTTTTTCTTGTTGCTGTTTTTCATCTTTGACACATGTTAAAAGACATGGAAGCCACAATATTAAATGGCTGGTGACGAGACTTTTGAATTCTCTATCAGTATTTCAGTCCCTTGGCTAGATCTGCAGCCATCTCCTCTAATAAGATTAAAATTGAAGTAGGCAGTACAGTGTGATGAATGTAGAGTGGTTTAATGGAGATAAAGTGTACAATTATCTTTGATTAGGGACATGGGATAATTTCCTTTTCCATTTGAAGCCTATTTAAATTGTCTTTCTAAAAAAATTTTTTTAATTGCAGTAACATTGGATAAATTGTCTTTTATACCTGAAGTTTTCTTATTGATCTACAGTCATCCTAGCATTTTTAATCCAACAAACATACTCTTTAGATTTTTAACTCAGTGATACATATCATGTTGGGTTTCTGAAATCTGTAGTTACTGACAATCACAGTACATTAATAAAATTGTAGAAGTTTGAAAAGAAAAGTTTCTTTCCAACTTTTTGCAAGAAAAAGCATTACAATTTCATGGGTGAAAGGGACCCTAGAAGTATTTAATCCAACAATTTCATTTTACATAAGAGAAATAAGACTTAAAGGCATCAAAAAATTTGTCTATCACACAACCAGCTGGTCCTAAAACCTATGTTTCTTTCTTCAGGGTCCAGAGTTGGTCTTCCTATGTCATAGTTGTGCCGTATATGACTGGGCTCACCACATATCACCGCCAGCTGTGCTGATAGCTAAGGAAAAAGATTCTGCAGAGGCAGAACAGCTTAGTGAGTAGGAGTTTTGGCCCTAAACTTAGAAGATTCTGGTTTAGAAGCCCAGCTCTACTGACTGATTTCAGGCAAATTACTTAACCTCTCTGGCCTCGGTTTCCTCAGTAAAATGGAGTTTATAATATAATCGCACTAGATTTACAGATCATTGTAAGGGTCAAACGAGGTCCTGACAAATATTATTCTGTTTCTGGAATAAGTATCCTAACCCTGGTTTTGATAACCATGAATGGAGTTCAGTAATTTTAACATTGAGAGCTTTATCTCTTTATCTTCAGACAACAGAATTCAATAAGTAGAGGGTAGGAAGATCCAAATCGATTCTGACTAACAGACTACTCCTCATGTTTTGATTTGTGAAATCCAGCCAGGCTGTATAAATTGGAAACCTGAGTCCTCTCCCAGAGATTCAGACAAGTTTTACCACAACCATTTCAGCCCGCAAAGCATCTATGTCAGCTTGTGACATCTCCAGAGATGGAGATTTGAAAATTCCATGGCCAATCTATTTTTGAGCTCTCATCACCGTCTTCTTCTCAGTTTACCTGACTAATAAATCATCAAGAAAAGAAGAAAGTCAACTTGAATTTACTAAATGCTTGTAGCACTATGTCAAAGATTTCCTAGATGTGTGTTTTGGCTTCTCCCAGAAGCAGATGCTGAGGCAAAGATTAGCATGCAAGTAGTTTATTTAGGAAGTGATCTCAGAGGGCATCAGTAGGGGAGCAGAAATGAGACAGAGAGGGGAAGAAGGTGTATTATCAAGCAGGTTATTGCTGTGGGCATCTGGGGCTCCATCTCTCTGGGGAACTAAATGTGGAACACACCTGGATGCACCATACCTGGCAGGTGGAGAGGATAGCATATTTACCCTTCAACTTCAGCCATCCCTGAGTGAGAGCTGTTCCTGGGAGATTAAATTCCCCTACACTTCCAGTTTGTCCCTTACGTGGTCTGAGAGAAACCCACGTGCAGGGTATTGCCATAGAATGCTGCTGGCTTGAACTCGATTGGTGAGTATGAAGGGAATATGGGGGATGTCCACCATAGCATGTTACAATAAAAGCAGCAGCCACCGGGAAGCATCTAGCCCTGGAATGTGATTCAGGAAACGGAAGAATCTTCTATATTAATCTAATGAAAAGTCCTTGAAGAAATGGAGTCATAGACCAATTATATCCTTCTTAGAAAAAGCAGGGGAAGGTGGATGACAGGTACATTTGTGCACTTGAGGATGCATGCACCTAGGCCCATAGCATTTCAATTCCATCTTCGTTCCTCATTTCACTAATACTTTTTAGAAATATGGCCTGTTAGAAACCACTCTAAAACAAAACAATAGACTGAAATCTCTGTGGTGCCCGTTTTCCACCCAGCTGAGAGTGACAAGATGTTTATCAAGTCTTGGAAACATCAACGATCCAAGACTTGGCTTTCCATTAAGCATTGTATTCTGCAAAACTTCAATTGAAGACTGATTATAAGTGGGCACTGATGGATAATATAGATAATACTGCAAGAATAACGATATAAGGAAAGTTAGCATGTGTCTAACTCTAAGTTCAGAACAAGTTCAAGCTGTTGCCCTGGCGTACGCTTTCACTGGGGACCAGAGGGAAGGCTGAGAAATTTCAAAATTATCCAACATGTTTTCTTATTGTACTTGGAAAGATGTCTAGCGTTTTTTCTTTTCTTTTCCCACTTATGAAGTGAGCCCAATTGCTTGTGTTTCTGGGATGTATTCACACAACTAAGAATTAAGGTACTATCTTGGGTGTTTCTTCTTCTCTACATAGGCTCGCTACCCTGCTAATTAGGAAAAAGCACTAACAGCATGTATGGAATTTACTTGCATGTCGTGACTTGCTGTAACAACAATTCAATGGTATCTTTACCTTTTTCAGCCAAGGTTTCAAACAAAGAGCCCTGTGAAGGATGTGTTATCAATGACTTTTGGTAAGACAGAACATCAATAACTTACTCTGCAGAGGGAGATTTTGGATAAGAATTGTACGTTAGAGCAGAAGCTAAATGAGCACTGTAAGATCCACAGCGCTAGAGGTAAATTGTTTCTCTTTTGCTATGCCCCGTGGTACAGTAGGAATTGTAAACCTGGAATTACTTAAAAGTGTGTCTATGAAAGCAGAACATTCACTTCCGCTGGGCATCAGGTGGAGGGTTGGGCATAAAGCTGCCTCTGGTCAACACTATGCTTTGGTTGATTGTTTATCTATCAACTACAAGCAAGGCAGGGTATGGACAGTAGATATTTTTTGTTTGCTTTTGGTGATGGCAATCAGTTAATGGCCTGTTAATGGACTGCCAATTAAATATCTAATTAATGACTAAGGAATCAAATAGAAAATTGTCAAACTCTAATTTAAAAAATTGGAGGCATTATAGGCCAAATAGAGCCCACCATTGTTTTTATAAATAAAGTTTTTTTGGAACTTTAGCTATGCTCTTTTATGTATTGTTTAGGGCTGTTTTTGCATTACAGTGGCAAAGTTGAGTAGTTGTGACAGAGACCAATGGCCCTTAAAGCCTAAAATATTTACTATTTCGCCTTTTACAGAAAAAGTTTACTCACCTCTTACTATAGAGATGTGACAAATTTTTTTTTTTTTTGTACAAAATATGCTTAATAGACTGCTACCTGAAGAGATCAAAGATGTGGGTTTCATTGCCGTGTGCACATGTTCATATCACTGTATGGTGCTGACTCTGGTCTGTCCTCTTAGAAATAAGTACTATTAGCCATAAGAGAGATTGATGTGGTAAATATTAGAATGTAAATTATTAGAATCGGGAGCAAGCCATAGAGGTCATAGTTTGAAGTTCAAATTTTATAGATGAGGAAAATGAGACCCAGAGAGGCCAAGAGGTTTGCCCAATGTAGCTCAGATCATGGCAGAGGTAGGACACCATTTCTTCTAAAACAAACAGTGAAAGCTCTTTGGATGAAGCCCAGTCCTCTCTGATGAAAGTCAGGGAATATTAACTTCTGTTCTATGCTGAGTAAACTGAGTTACTCTAATAAGTGATTCGTAAACTTCAATGTGCATCAGAATTACCTAGAGGGCTTCTCAAAATGAACGTTATGGGCTTAATTCCTTCTTTCTCCTCAAGGGATAAAGGTATTGCCGATGCAGCGGGTCTAGGGTGGTCTTAAGAATTTGCATTTCTAACAAGTTTTCCAGGTGATGCAACTGCTGCTGGTCTAGAGACCACCTTTAAGATCCATTGCTGGAAAACAACTGAGACTAATTAATTTCTGTCCCTCTTATGTGTAGGCACTTTGCTCTAAAGCAGAAAGAACCACTACCAGCTGATGGTTTATTAGCACGTGGTAATCAACAAAGAACTAGCAACAATCTCCTTAAGGGTGATTATTTTCTGTTATTACACTATACCTATTAAAGCAAAAAGAAAGAATAAGAACAAATGAGACTAACCAAGTCTTAGCTATCAAGCTATTGAAGGGGAGTAGGGACAGATATAAAGGACAAAGTGATGTAGAAAGCTTTCATTCTGAAATTCATTCTGAGTGTCTAGCAATTGACAGTAGAAGGTAGGAGTGTTGTGAGGGTAGGAGAAGAGATGAGACATTAGAAGGTGTTGAGATGTCAATATGTTCTCAGCATTTTTAAGTACATGATTCATTAGGCAGTGAATCATAAGATTACATTGTGAGAGATCATCTAGTACTGTCTTCGCCCCCACATGCAAATTTGAGTTCATTTAAGATCTATGTGTATAGATTTGCATAAATATTTATTCCATAAAAGTTCTACGTTAAAGAGCTCAATTAGACTCATGTTCAGAAATTCACAAAATTCCTTAATGGTCGAAGATTTCTTTTAAAACTAGAAAAACAAGGGGCTGGCCCCGTGGCCGAGCGGTTAAGTTCGCGCGCTCCGCTGCAGGCGGCCCAGTGTTTCGTTGGTTCGAATCCTGGGCGTGGACATGACACTGCTCATCAAACCACGCTGAGGCAGCGTCCCACATGCCACAACTAGAAGGACCGACAACGAAGAATATACAACTATGTACCGGGGGGCTTTGGGGAGAAAAAGGAAAAAATAAAATCTTTGAAAAAAAAAAAAAAAACTAGAAAAACAAGAAACAAATTATATTAAGCAACTAACATCACACAACAAACCACTAATGAGATGAAGAAAAACGAGAAGTTCCCTTGATCCTTAGTGAATAAGGCAGACATTAATGGAAATGAATAAGGAGTAGAGGTTTATTTTTCTTGGATACTCTGTAATTTAAGCTGTTTTGCTTTTTCTTGAGAAAAAAAGGGGGAGATACTTAATCTCAAAAGATTAAATTCAAACTGAGTAGTGATGAATAGATATGGTTCACACCCCACCCTCTCACCAATCATCAGTAAACACGAGTAAAGTGCTTCTTATAAGAAAAAGTTCTCGAAACTCAGAACAGGGAAAATTTAAACCTGATGTTTCTCACTTCCTTCCAACTTCTCCTGTTTCTGTTGCAACACTTGACTTTTCCTCTGCAATTGTGCCCATGGATTACTGGATTGCTGGCACTGTGGTCTCCCTAGCTATTACTCCTGGGATTATGAGGTCCAAATTGGGCATGTCTGAAACTGACCTCACCCCGACCCTTCCCCTCTCTTGCCCCCAATTGCTCCCTCTCTGGACTTCCTTGCTTCTGTCAAAGTTATCATCGTTCTCCAGGCACACAGGCTCAAAACCTCAGAGTGAACCCTGCCAACGCCTTCTTCCCTCTCAAATCTGGCCTGTTCCCAATCTTCTCAATTCCTCTTTTATAATGTCTTTCACACCTATCCCCTTGTCTCTCTCCCTCTCTCCCACTCCCATCTGCCCACTCTAAACCCTCCTCAGGTCATAGTGGTTAAGAACACGGGCTTCAATCTCAGATACTTAGACCCTGCTGCCACCTCTGATGCCTCTTAGCTGAGTAACTTTCAATCTTGAAGTGTCTGAGCCTCAATGTCATCATTTTATCTCTAAAATGGGCATAATAATACTTGCCCACAAGTTGTTATGAGGATACAATAACAAACTCAAAATGCTTAGCACAGTGCCCGATGCACAGTAAGTGCCCCCTAATGAGGTGACTATAAAAGTTATCACTCAAGAGAAGGACTTACTATGTAGCTTCAATTTTCATTTGCCCTCTATATACAGGCATTCACTTTCATATACAATCTTACATACAAAGTTTTATTTCATTTTCTCTTATAAAATCTTTATCACTCTTTATCTTTCTTGCGCTCTGGATGAGAAGGAGCTCTGTAGAGAGAGAAAAGCATGAAGTATTTTCATCAACACTCATCATGTATTCATTGCATATGTAATTAGTTATGATGAGGTTATACTGGAGTAGAGTGGGCCCCTAATCCAATATGACTGGTGGCCTTATGAGAAGGGAAAATCTGGACACAGGTGCACACACAGGGAGAACACCATGTGAACATGAAGACAGAGACCAGAGTGATGCAGCAGAAGTCAAGGAACGCTAGAGATGGCCAGCAACCCACAAGATGCTAGGAGAGGGATATGGAACAGATTCTCCTTTGCACCTTCAGAGGAAGCATGGCTCTGTTGACACCTTGATGTCAGACTTCCAGACTACAGAACTATAAGATGATAAATTGCCACTGTTTAAGCCACATAGTTTCTGGTAGTTTGTTATGGCAGCCAGTGAACAAATACACCTACAAAGATGTCATGAGACAGATAGAGCAGGTGGCCAGGGTCTACAGGAGTTACTTCCAACAGCAGCTGAGGGCTGTGGCAGCTGGGGACTAGGCAAGGTGAGAGCAGTGAGTTGCTGCCAGGTGGAAGTCAGGAGACCCAGGTTGGATCCTCATACAGCAGCTCTGCTTCCCTCCCTGCTCACATCTGGCAAGGAGAGGAATAGGAGGTTAGATCGGAAGATGAGGCCTGAGTTAGCTTCTTGGAAGCCCCAAAGTGCAAGTAGCCATTTGCCCATTGCTGAAGGTCTATCTCACTGTCGGGAAGTGGAGTCCTCCAGAACCAGTAAAGGGCAGAGGGCCTTATGTTCCCAGCCCAACCATCCTGAAATGGTTTTTAGTTTGTAGAATTTTCCGCTCTAACACTATTTCCCAGTGCACCGGATTCTCATAGACAACCAAACCCTCCCTAGAGTATCTAATCCACAGGCCAGAACAAACCATAATCACACTTTTAAATACAAGAAGGGTAAGTTTATTCACATTCCCATGCCAATAGATACAGAAGTTGTGCCCAGTGACAGCTATTTGCTACATCTGAGTCTTTTCCTTTTTAACTGTGAATTTATAACCATTTTTCTGGCTGGAATAGTTGAATTGGCTGGATGTCTGATATCAAGATAAGTGGGATTTTATTTTATCAGAAAATAAATCCCTTTCAAATTTACCCATCTGAAAAGCATTCAGGTCTCCTTCCTTGGGAGCTAATTTGAGTATCTTCATGGCGATGAGAATGGCAGCCAGCATGACTCAGATCATCTCCTGGGTACTATGGAGCATGCTGGTAGATTCCACCTCAATGCCCTTTGTCAGACTGAGCTACACTCGACTGGAAAGGAGCACCTAGCAACGTCTGCTTCTGCTATGAATGGTGCAGAATTATTTTTTATTCTTGTTTTTTGTCTTTTTTCTTCTGTTTTTGGATTTTCAAAATTTTTGCAATAAAAAGTTGTTATCATTCCCATTTATAATGTCCATTCCGGCCTAGGCAAACAGGAGTGCAATCTTAAAACCCACTGAACTGAAACTGCATTGACCTCTCTGTAATAAGGTTGTCAGATAAAAGACCAGATTTCTAGTTAAATTTGAATTTCAGTTAAACAGTGAATAATTTTTTACTACAAGTGTATTGCAAATATCGCATGGGACATACTTATAGTAAAAAATTATCCATATTTATCTGAAATTCAAATTTAACTGGATGTCCTGTATTTTTATTGCTAAATCTAGCAACCTTACGCTGCCAGAGATGGGGATTTTCTATCCCTGTTTTTCTATTCATTAATCAAGTAAGATGTTGCTTCGTTTCTTTTTTTTCTAGCAAAGAAGTACTCTGATTATGTCTTAGAACAGTATTTTTCAGAATGTGCTCCCTGATCACTAAATTAAATCACTTGGATACTGGTTAAAGTGCCAATTCAGGGGTCCCCCCTAAGTCATGCTTAATAATGAGATTCTCAAGCACCCAGGAGAGTCTGATGCCCTGTAAGTATGGGAAGAAATGACCCATACGATTTGGACTTCAGTTAAAGCCTGACGTGACTGTCCCTTCTCCCTGCACAACGTATTACTTTGAGCGATGGTGGTCTCAACCAGAGGAGCCACTGTGCAAGTTTTGAGATCTGATAACACTGACAGACCATTGCATTATTTTCATGGTATTCATTATTTAAAATAGTATTTCTTTCTAGCGCCTCTCTAGAAATTGTCAATATATATACTCATGTTTAATTAAATTTGTAAAAAAATCAAAGATATAATTTTATCTATTGACGTAATTTGCCTGTATGTTCGTTGCTGTGCTCATCTCCGGGCTCAGGCCTAGGGATAAACTATCACTTGCAATAGTTTTGTATTTCTAGGTCTTCAAATATATCACACATGCAAATGCTGCTTGGAATAATAAGGAATCCAGAAAGCTTTGCTATGGATTAACAAAAATTTATTATGTTGACATTAAGCGATATGTGATGTAATTTTAAAAGCGCACTCTAGATATGAAATTACTTTCTTGTGCAAATTATTGACCTCTCTGGGTTTACTGTCTCATCTAGAAGATAATAATATTAGTAGTACTATTCATAGGTTTTGGGAGGATTAACCTAAATGATATGTGTAAAGAATTAGAATTACTGCTTGGCATAAATACAAGGCAAAGGGCTCAATAAATGTTGGCTGCTATCAATATTACTATTAAAGGCATTCTTCCATTTATAAAATCATAAAACTTCCAAAAGACATGTAATCAGAGAAGACTTTTCCAGAGGAGCTGTTTCCTGATTTTGAATTTTAGGGTACTGTGGAAGGACACCGCTTTAAAACCAAAACACCATGCTACGGGTGTGATGAAAAATCATAGAATAAATCCTTCCTTCTTTCCCCTGCCAACTATTGTTGGAAATTTTCCCTCTTTACCAAAAGTTTTTTATGGTTTTTGACACATCACAGGAGGGACTCCTTTGACAAAGTAAACACAAAACATGCAACCAATAAGCAATTTGATTAAAATATCTATGTTCTACCTCCTGTTTGACTTGAAGATCAGTGTAGTTGAAGCACAGCGAATAAGAGAGAATGGCAGGATTTGAGCAGGCTAAAAAGTGGGAGATTGGTTTGAAATGCTCACATTTTGATTTTTCTTCTGAATGTGGTGGGGAACCGCTAGACGGATTTAAGTAGAAAAGAGACATCATCAGATTTGCTTGTTGAAAAGATCACTCTGGCTCACCTTCTTCCCTCAGGCAATAAACAACCTCTCCTTTTCTACTTTGTCTTTATTGTCTACAGTTGCTTGTTTGCTTTTGTTTTCTGTCTATATCTTCTTTGATTAAATGTGAACTTAATGAAGTTGGAGAATTACCTTATTTATCTTTGTAAGACCTATATTACAAGAAGCCTTGCAAATAATAGCTAATTAACAATCATTTTTTTTAATGTATGACTAGATGGATAGATGGTTGAAATGACAAAGCAAGGCCAAATGTGCATTTGATTTAACAAGTGCAAGTAAATGTTGATGCTATAATAAATTAGTACATAGACAGAACCAAAGACAGCAATACAACCATCCCCAATCTTCAAAATAGGCTAAGTGACAGAAAGCCAGGTGTTGACACTTCTCCTACAAGGATAGCAGTTTTCAGTTTACACAACAGCGTGTAGATCACTCTGCATTGCATTAGAACAAAGCAGCTTTGTCACAGGGCATTTTGATCTATCCAGAGTAAAAGCATTTATCATCTTGGCCACTATTTTGTTTGGGAGTCATCACAAAGAAATGGCACAAATTGTGACGGTGATATTTCTTGGATACATATCATATGAAAAGGAGATTGTTTTCTGTGGACAGCATGCACTTTATGCTGTTAATCATGGCCAGCTCTTATAGGCTAGAGTCCTTACTGCTTTTCTGCATTTAGGCCAGAATCATGAGAACAAGATGGAAGAATAACAACACCTTGTATTTTCATATCACCACAATTTTTAAGTGTGCCAGAATGTTCCACAGATGTTCAAATTTATCGGGAACTATGTGTAGCACTGAGAAATTAAGGGCTCGAGGAGTCCTAATTCTGAGCTAAATTTTTGTTAATCAGAGTAAGCATGCAAACGATGTTTCTCACCTTTCTGCTTATGCATGTAACGCTTTGGACAAAAATTTATCACCCAAAGTTCCGGTGGGGTATGGAATGCTGGTCAAGCCCACAGGACTGCTGGGAAAGAAATGGAGGGCAAAGATTGGACTATCTTTCCCAGTGCGCTGTGTGTGCATTGGGAGGGTTGGCTGTCTGGGGTTGGACTTTTGGAAGACTGTGGAACAGAAAAGATTTAGCCAGGGAAGTGAGGGAAAGGATCAAAGTGAGAAAACTTTGCATTGGTATGAAGCCAAAATGGCCTCAGTGCAGAAAAGATACTTTGAATGGGATGTTTATTGAAGGCTTGCTCTGTAGTGTTTAACATAAAACCACTCTCCCCAAATATCTTCCCAAATCTTCCGTAAAATATATATTGCTTAATGATGCTTTGGAGGGAGTCAATTTTTAGGAATGAATGTGGGGAAGCACTGAATCCTGCTTCAAGGGTAGGTATGGGCAAGGGCAGATGCTCTCCTGAAGCCAGAATATATGCTTATACAAATCCAAATGCCATTTTTTGCCTAATCTGGATGAATTCTTGCCAAAACTTCCTGAAACCTATTCAGGAAAAAAAAAAAGATGAAGTTTTTCCCAGAGTTTTATCAAAAGAAAAA
This sequence comes from Equus przewalskii, assembly GCF_037783145.1. Classification (NCBI taxonomy): domain Eukaryota; kingdom Metazoa; phylum Chordata; class Mammalia; order Perissodactyla; family Equidae; genus Equus; species Equus przewalskii. The sequence goes on from NC_091850.1 coordinate 24,015,213, forward strand.
ATATACAAGGTATGTAGAATCCAAAGTGATGATGAATTCTTAGTTTCTACTTTCTTAAGGTAATTTTTTATTGAGAAATTATTTAAAGGCCACTGTTCATTAAACCAGGCTGGATAGGATCCATGTAAGCTCAGTCTTGCAAATTGTTCTTGGAAACATGATTAGGCTCCAAAACCGTCTATTAGACTTGCAAACTTTAGCCAGCCCCCTGCCTTTTCCTGTCTCTTCCTTTCATAACTGCCCCATTGACAGCCGTTCTTTAGGTTCTCCTAAAGGAATGTACACTCTGAAGAATAAGAGGGGAAAAAAAGGGATAAGAAAAGGAATGCAGAAAACCTGTTTAGTATCAGTTCTCACGATGAAATAGGGATGGGAGGGCTTGATTTTGTCTGGTCTCCCTGAACCTCTCTGGTCTCCATCTTTTACCCTTCCCTGGTGAGTCTGATGTTTCATACGTATTTTTAAAATAAATTTTAAATTGATGTATAATATTCAATGGACTACACATGCCGTAAGTCTAAAGTTCCACAAATTTTCACAATAATAACACTCATGTATTTACCACTAAGATCAAGAAATAGAACACTAGCAGCACCCCAGAAGTCCCCTTCACACCTTCTCTTAGTCATTACAAGCTGCCTTCCTTGAAAGGAGTTAACCTTACTTCCAATTTCTTATATTAGAGGCTTTTAAAAATACTTTATATATAAGTGGAATCATATTGGTCTGCTCAGGCTGCCATAATGGAATATCACCAACTGGGTGGCTTAAATAATAGAAATTTATTTTCTCACAGCTCTGAGACTGAAAGGCCAAGCTCAAGGTGTTGGCAGGGTTGGTTTCTGCTGAGCACTCTCTCTCTGGCTTGTAGCTGGCTGCTTTCTCACTGGGCCCTCACATGGCCTTTTTGTGTGCGTGTACACTCTTGGTGTCTCTTCCTCCTCTTATGAGGACACCAGTCCTCTCAGATTGGGGCCCCACCCTCATGAATTCGTTGAATCTTAGTTACCTCTCTGAACACCTTATCTCCAAATACAGTCACATTTGCAATTAGAACTTCAACATGTGAACCTGGAGGGGGGTGCATAGTTTAGTCCATAACATACAGTATGTACTATTTTAAGTCTAAATTTTTGCTCAACATTATACTTGAGAGATTTATTCATGTTGTTTTGTGCAGCGTTCACTCATTTAGTTTCAATGCTGTAGTATTCCATTTTATGGGTAAAATGATTCCAGTTGCAGTTTCAATTTATATGGATGACAATGAGTTTTGAGCACCTTTTCACATTTATGGACCTTTTGATAAACTATTTTGTGAAGTGCCTATTTGATATTTTGCTTGTTTTCCTTTGCACTAAGTATTTCTTCTATAGATTTGTTAGGGTTCTTTATGAATGTTTTTTGTTTTCTCCAAATCTGTAATGTCAAAGAACACTTCCTAGATTTTTAGTTAGCATTGACGTAGAAATGCTTTACTTACATATATTCAGGTGAAAGCTGTCATTAGACTGTTGTTAACGAAGGCAAAAACTAGACTTATAAGAAGAGAGAAGAGAAGAGATCTGCACAGTCTGAGCAGTCTGAGAATGGTAAGTCTTGTTTTTACTATGTTTTGGGGGGTAGGAGGGGTAAACAGATGTTGGAAGGTGGATTCTCCAGAATTAGACACTGAGATGTAATTTAGGGTACAAGATGTTTGTTAAGGATCAATGCCCGTGAAGGGAAGGGGAATAAAGCAAGATAGATAGAGGGAGAAGTCTAATCACAATTCAGGGCAAACAGAGTCACTGCCAACCTTGCAGGGACAATTTGGGAACAGTGAATTTTGCTTTTACATTTTTTGAGGTGAACTGATAAGCTTACAACTAGAAAAGTGGTCTGTCTAGGCACTTTCCCCTTGAGCAGACCAGGTCTGCAGATTCCCCTCCTCAAAGTTCCTCAATGGCTTGTTTCTCCCCTCCTTTTGTAGTATATACTAATGAATAGAATTCTTAGATTTGTACTCAATTTAGGTCTTTGAATCTTCTAAGATAAGGTAGGAGAATATCTTCCTGACCATGACATAACAAAATTTTTCTAAAACAGAATACAAAAAGCACTAACTACAAAGGAAAAGATTGATAAATTAGACTGGATTAAAAATAAGAACTCTGCTCAGACACTGTCGTAAGAGACAAAAGACTATGCGTGAAGATATTTTCCCACATATTGTATCAAATAAGGTTAACAATCTTTCTTTTTTTTTGCATTTGAATATCCAATGGACCTGATTATATTTCTTTGATTTTAAGTAATTTTACTATGATGTTCCTAGGTGGGTTTTATTTATATATTTTTCTTATTATTTGTAACATTTCTTGGATCTGTGGCTTGACATCTTTCATTAATTTTAGAAAATTCTTGGTCATTAGCTCTTCTAGTATTGCTTCCACCCATTCTCTCTCTCTTCTTTTACTGGAATTGTTATTACATATATATCTTCTCACTGAGTCCCATATGTCTCTTAAATTGTTTTTGATATTTTCATCACCTTTTCTCTCTGTACTTTAGTCTGGATATTTTGTCCCCAGTTTGAAAAGTGTGAAAATCCTCTTCTAACTGCGTCTGATAGTCTGTTAAAAATAATCTATTTAGTTTTTATACTTTTAAATTCTAGTATTTCAATCTGAGTCTTTTTTTTCTAATAGATTCTAGTTCTCTGGTGAAATTATCCATCTACAGTAGTTTTTCCATTATTTGTTTTTCTTCTCTTGGTCTTAGATCATTTGTCCTTGTTTTGCTCTATGCCTAGGAATTGAGTAAATACTGAACATCACGTATGAAAAATTGAAAGCTAATTAGAGGCTCTGGATAACTATTTTTCTCCAAAGAAGATTTACTTTTGCTTCCTGAAGAAAATTAGATAAGAGAAGATCACTTCTTCTGTTCTCAAACCGAGCTGACAAGGAGCTGGGTTTCAGCCTTCCTGAAGGCTGGTCAGTTTCCTTTACTATCTGGGTTTTGCTGCTTAGGAGACCCAACTGAAAATCTGGAGTATTTGACATAGCTTCTCCTCTTTGGCAGACTTTCATCTTTGTTTTCTTCTTTATCCCTTGAGACTGCCGAAAACTCTGACCCACTTGCCAAGCTCTTAGTTCCACTTATAAGTTGTCAAATACATGTCAAAGCCTAAAAGAGAACTTACCATGATGATTCAGGAGTATCTCATGGGCCACACAGGTAACTGGATCCATGGAGATGAAAAAGATGCTGATGTCTCTTAAAAAGAAAAGCAGAAGTAGATGTCACACTCACTTCTCTGAATTTCTTTCTAGAATCATGGCCTTTGAAGTCCTTGGTGTGTTCATATCTCTTTAACACCTTCAAAAAAATTTTTTTTAAATATTTTATTCAGATTTATAGTTGTTCTCAGTGGAGGGCTTGATTTAAAATGAGATAGTCCATCAGTATACAGAATTGGAAGGCATTTTCTTGTCCTTTCAATTCCCCTTCAGCTCTGCGTAAGTATTGCCTCTCCCTCCACCCCCTCTCAGTTATTTCTTTTATTATATCATCAGAAGATACATACCTAATTCTAAGGAACCACCTTTGACTTCTACTTTGCCTCACAGTATTTAGGAATCTGCATATGCATATTTAGGAATCTTTAGGACCTGCCTGGGCCTTGAAAAAGTATCCCCAAAACTCAGTAATCACTTTTTGAAGGTGAAAGCATTTTGACAGAGTTCCAAGGCTGATATTGTAAAACAATTATTGAAGGTGACTGATCTTTGCTGGATACTAATAGCTCCTAGATACATAAAAACTAAAAAAGAATTCAAAATGTTGCTTTTCTGGTTCTCTCCAAGAGTTTAGGAATTTATCTCCACTCATCTGACCTATACGAATTTTATTCAGTGACTTTTGATTGTTGTTCCCCAGCCTTATTATGGATTCTAATATATTTCCCCCAATGGTCCCATGAAGAGGCAACAGAAAATGATGAGAGACGGGGATGCTTGAAAGGCTGAACCAATTTGTCTTTTGTAGTTCAAAGTTAGAAAGAAGCTTATTATAGAAAGACAGTAACTGATATCTCTAAGATAAATGGACTTTTCCTCTTGCCATTTACTAGGCCTAGAGAAGGATAAATCTCTTCCTGCTGAAGGTGAGTATTTGAGGCTACATTGGAGCATGGCTGAGTGATGAAAAAATTAAGGAAGTGCCTAGGACAAGGTCATTGTGATAATTGATAATAAAAACACACTCAAAACTCATTAAGCATAAAAGGAAACTTATTACTGTGATTCAGGAGTCATGGAACACACAAGATAACTGGATCCATGGAGATGGAAAAGATGCAGCCACTGCTAATTGTGTCATCTGAAGAAAAGAGAGGTAGAGAAATACTGTGGCTTTTTCCCTCCTGTAACCCTTCCATCTCCTGCCATAGCCTCTGATTGGCCAAAGTGAGTGGAAAGTAAGAGAGCCTGAGAGATGAGAAAGTAATAGTCCCTGTAGAGGCTAAGAGAGTGCAGGGAACAGATTTGAAGACAAAGATTCAAGTGACTGTCAAAGGAAAAGCTATGAATTTACGGTTGGGAAAATGTGTGATAATGGTCCAGGAAATTCCACTTGAAAATACTATTTAAGTGCCAGTCTTTCTAAGGAACATATGAAAAGGAAAATATCTCAAGACAGTGAGATACCTATATGAAAACAGATATACCAGGAGCACATTCCTATAAGTAATGGTCTTCTTCAGTAATCATGTGTGTGTTGTGCATAGGTCGTATTAATAATGCTTATGATGTGCATTTTCATACATTTTTCATATAATTGTCTTATTCATATATTTATGACCTTTAAAAAAAATATTTTCCCGTTGCTTAGCAAATAATGTTGAACTGAGTCTTTGGGTATGAATTTGACTGTCTGATTCTTCTTCAGACAGTGAATCCACCTGGTTTATATTTACTGTATGGTGAAAGTTAGTCTCCTGTGGCAGAAACATACTGAATGAGAATAAAATTTAGTTTCTAGCTAATGAAATGCTTCTCAGGTACTTTTTAAACTGTGAAAGAATTCAGTATGATTCCTCTCTTGTAGGATCCAGTGGAAGACAATTCCAGAATTTATTATCCCAGTTTTTATTATATTCAAAACACAATTAGCTAAGTCCAACATGTCTCTTTTCAGTCTTAGGATATCAAGAAATGGAAGACATCACTAATGAACAGTCTACTGTTCTGGTATGAAAACACTGTCAGCATGAAAATAAACAACCTAACTCTTACAAACAGTGGAGAAAACAAAGAAAATACCTTGAACGTAGAGTTAGGAAGGAGAGGTTCCTCATGGGATGTCTAAACTTCCATCCCATTGAACATTCTCTATGATTCTATAACATACTTTCCATGCAGGGGACACCAATAAAGAGCAGGACTTGTAGTGGAATCGTCTCTCCCTTCCCTTCTCTGGGGGCTGCCATTTGACTCCTGAAACAATTGTATCAAATACATTTTTGAGCCAAGATCACATCCATTGCTTTGGATAATCTGGGCCACTGCTATTGACAAGAAGGTTTGGAATGAAAGAGAAGGTGTTTAGTTTAGCTTTATTAAATCTACTATGGTAGTAGGATATCTGGGATAAGTCAAAGAGCCCTCTGTGACAACACAATCCAGTGCCATTGGATAGAGCTTGCTGCAATGATGGAAACGTTCTATAATCTGCTGTCCAATATGGTAGGCACTAGTCACAAGTTACTACTGAAGACTTGAAATATAGCTGGAATGAGAAATTTTGTTTTAAATTTTTAAAATTTATTTAAATTTAAATAGCCAGGTGAGACAAGTGACCACCTGATTTAATTTCTGATTGTTGTGGTAATTAATTACTTCAAACTTAGTGGTTTAAAACAACATAAGTTTATTATTTTACACTTCTGGAAGTCAGAAGTCCAAAATGGATCCTATTGGGCTAAAATCAAAGGATTGACAGAGCTGCATTCCTTCTAGAGACTCTAGAGGATAGTCTGTTCCTTTTCTTTCCCAGCTTCTAGGGGCTGCCCACATTCCTTGGTTCATGGCCGCATGACTCTGTCCTCTGCTTCCATTGTCACGTTTCCTTCTCCAATTCTAACTCTCCTGCCTTTCTCTTTCTCTTACAAGGACCTTCATGATTGCAAGGGACCCAACTGGGTATCATAGGATAATCTCCCCATCTCAAAGTCCTTAATCACATCTGCAAAGTCCTATTTGCCATTTAAGGTAGTATAGTCATAGGTTCTGGGGGTTAGGGTGTGGATATCTTTGGTGGGTGGACATTATTCTGTCTAATATACTATTGTATTGAATAGTGTGGCTCCAGAGAGAAGTAAGGATTGGGGAGGTAGGAAAAAATCTGGAAGGATTGAAAGCATGGAGAGATGTCAAAGATTCCTAGTTACAGAGATAGAAATTAAGTTGTGAACACTGTAAAATGGTTATTAGATCTCCTAGGATTCCTGATGGAGGAGAAGGGGATTTGATCTGAGAAATAAGCACAAAGATGCATTAATTTACCACAATAAACTCTATTATAATAACTATTAGAAACAAAGACCAATAATATTTGCCTAATTTCAATTTATCTGGAAGTTCTGTAATGGTAGTATAGACTCCTTACCAAAATTTCTTGCTCAATGATTCCCAACTCAGTCAACTGTGCCAGTCAGAGCCGGCTGTGATGGATTATATATCTGTTAGCAGAAAGATGAATGGCTATAAAGGAATGGGTTGGAATTTTACAAAGACAGTATTTAGGCTTCCAAAGAAGCCTGAACTCTTCAAAACAGGTACTGATTCCAACTTGTTTCTGTTGCTCCAATGTTTCTCTACTTCCTCTTATGGACTTTCCCTTCAAGTCAGCTTGCAAAAAATAACATAATTTTCATTATTTCATTCTAAAATGTCATTTATAACTAAATTATTATTATACTTGGCTTATAATAATTTGGGTTGTTTTCCTAAAAATAAGTTCTTCCTCAAAGACTGAATATTTTCCAACACTCCAGATAGTCTTATAAAAAGATGCCATATCCTTAGAGTGACTCCAAAGAAAAATTTCACAATCATTTTGATCTATGAGAACATAATTTAATGTCACCTCGAAATTTTTAATATCCTTTGTTAAAATAAAATAAAGTGGAGACCAGGCTTAAAGATCTCCTTAGCAGACAAAACCAGTTAAGTCACATAAGCAAAACTCAGTCCAGTTTATTTTATGAATGTAAACGAAGCTTAGGTTATTTCTTGCAAATGCCTCTGATAATCATAAATAAGACTTAAGTCATATTCCTAACATGGTATAAGATAATCACTTTTAACCAATCCCCTGCCCTTTTGGGAACCCCCACTGTAATAACCAATGATTGTAAAGGCTGAATAAAGTTCCCTCATTTTCACTTTATAAGCCCTCCTGTAATAGCATGCCTCTGAGTTTCATACTAGTTTCAGGTTTATTGAGTTTCATTCAATAAAATATTTGTATCAAGTAAAACTCTCTAAATTTTCTTTTGATACCTTGAATATCAAAAAAATATATTCTAAGGTGATTATTTAGAGAGGGATAATATCAGCTGAGCCATAATTTTTAGTGGATAGTTTACAAATAATCACTACTATTGTGATCAGATTTCGTGTCCACTTCAATGGGACAACTTAATTTTAAAACCATGTGCTGCACACTCTTTATGTGCCAAATGATATAAAAATGCAACAGACATACTTGTTCTCTGACCTCAAGTTATCTTATAGTCCAGTGAAGGACATAAATAAGTAAACAAATGGCTTTCCACTCTAAAAGCTTGTAGGACTTCAGGCATTTCCTCAAGTTATAAATCTCTATCAACTACCAAACAAATGTTAGTTTTCATTCCTTTGGTGCTTTCCAGAAGCCTCATGTGCTTCTAAGGTCCTGCCACACTATAAATAAGGAAGCCAGGGCCTAGGAAAAGGAGGGGACTACTGACCATCACTTGGGCAGTAAATGGAAGATTATTACCTATTAATAATTTATCATATCTGCTTACATTGGGCTTCATTTTGCCATACCGCCACCCAAGTTAGAAAGTGATAAATGGAAGAAATTAGGATGTATTATTATAGGAGTCCAGAGGAAGGAGGGAAGACTTGATTGAGAGAAACCAGAGAAGGTGTCCGAGCTGGGCCTAGAATGGTGAGTAGGAGCTGGGGCTGACAGTAGGTGGAGATAGTAGTTTGAAGTAAGGTTCTAGAAGGGGCTGCTCTGTCTCTAAGCTCCTTCTTTTCTTATGCCCACATTTACCTTTTTTCTCTATGTACACACTATATTCCTACCACACCAAGCTACTTGCTGTTCCCCAAACACACTTGGTTTTCTCATGCCTTCTTTAAAGGCATGCGGTATCCCCACCTACACATCTCCAGCCACCTCCTCCCAGTCCTTCATTTCTCTGAAAAATGCCTATTTATCTTTTATAAGCTGAATTATTTCTTTCTTCTGTGAAGCTTCCCCTCACCAACCCTCCAGCCCCTGACAACCGCGCTCCTCTTTCCTTCCCCCTAAACAGACAACAGACTGAGGGACTCTTTCTTGTTTCTCACATCACCAAGGGTAGAGATGGTCTCCTATCACCAAGGGTAGAAATGGAAGCCAGCAGATCTGGAAAGGCATTGCTGTAAGAGAACATATGAAGGAGCTGCAGAGGGCTGAAATATGTTAGGCTCAGTGAGAGTAGAGACAGAAGAGTGAGTGACATCTACAGTAGTAACATTTAAAGGACAGGGAGAAGATGAGGTGAGAAAAAGTGGGTAGTGGGTCTAACATGACTCTAAGATTTTGATACTGGCTGACTTTGAGCTGGTGTCAGCAAACTTGTTATGTAAAGCTTCAGATAATAAATATTTCAGGCTCTGTGGGACATAGAATCTCTCAGAACTACTCAACTCTGCCACTGTGGCACAAAAGCAGCCATAGACAATATATAAATGTATTTGTGTGACTGTGTCACAATGAAACGTTATTTACAGAAAAAGATGGTGGGCTGAATTTGGCCTGTGGGCTGTCATTTGTGAACTCGACCTAGAGAATGGTGATTCCTTTATCAGAAATTGAGGCTCCGGGAGCTGAAGCCTGCTTGTAGATATGGGAAAACTGGTGGAGGTGTGGTTTAATTGAAATTGGATGTGCTGAGATGCTGGCTTGACTTCCATGTTAAAGTGTCCAGAAGACATTTGCTGCAGTTTGAAAGCAGCAAATAAGGAATCAAGGGGCCCCCTCAATGTCACTGATTGGTCAGTGTAGGACTCGAAAACATTGTCTCCTGTGGCACCTTGAAAACAAACCAAATAAAGAACCAAACCTGCTCTTTCTCCTGTATCCTCAAACCTCATTAGCAGTAACTTAGGCTGGGATGATGAGGATTATCTGAGATTTCTTGTTCTCCCTTAGGACCCTTTTTCCATTCATTTGGTCCATGTCACATTTCTAATGGTTCAGATGCTGAGCTTTCTTCTTCATTGCTGCTGCCTTACTTTAAGTCCTTATCAGTTTTTGTCTGAACTGCTACAATAATCATTTTAACTTCTCCCAACTTTTGACCTCACCCTACACTACTACTAATATAATATTATTATATACTAATAATCCCTGTACTAACCTTCACTCTTGTGCATTCTCTGTACTATGTTGACCATGAGTTTCAGAGATGCACTGGGGGAATTTGTGCTTCCCTTCTCTGCAAGGTTCTACTGGTTCAAAGGATCTGGTTCCAAGAGGAAGAAGGCTTTTGTGATGGAACACAGCAAGGTGCCTCCTGGTCACTTTTCCTTCCTTGTACCAAGACCACCAGTTAGGCAAGGAAGAGGCACCGTCCTAGCAGGGGTAATGAACCCTAATGATGAAAAAATAGTAGGGCTGTCGGTACACGATGGAGACGTGGAAGAATATATTTGGCACCCAGATGATTCACTAGAGTGTCTCTTGCTTCTCTCTTAATTTTGCTAGTAAATGGACAAGTGCAGAAGCCAGGTTCTCTACTGTCCAATTATGACAGTAAATGGACAAATGCAGAAGCCATATTTTTTAGGTTATGGAACTTTAAACGTCAGGGATAAGACTCAGGGTCACCCCGTCAGGTAAGCCCCTTAGACTAGCAGAGTGCTAGCTGAGAGTGAGAGTAATCTAGAATGGGTAGCTGAGCAAGGAAATGACAAGCATTAGTTGAAGCTCTGAGACTAGCTGTAATCACGGATGCTGTAGTTCACTCTGCTAACCTTCCTTATGTAAATTTTCACTGGAAAAGAGACCACCTAGAAGCCTGGAGGAGCTCTTCTCAGATAGGATGAAGCAAGTGGATCTGAGCAATGCAAGAGCTGAACTCTAGTGGATGCTAAGGTGGAGATCCCAGATCCCCTGCCCAGGACCAAGGCACCCATGACCACCCATGTCAGGATGTTGTCTGTTGACTGCTCTATTTCAAAACAGAACGGGCTAGCCCCCTTGCTTCAACTTAGGGTGTAGCTAAAGAACCAGCCTCAGGGCTCCCTGAGGGAGAAGCTGAGGCCTTTGTTGCAAAAGCTTCACAGTACAATTCCCCCTACTCCCCAATGCCCAATCCTGCCTCCCTCACTCCCTTACAGGTATGTTCCTGAAGACACTCCACAATAAGACATCTGCTTGCAAATCTCCATCTCATGTCTGTTTCCCTGGGATCCCTACCTAGACATCCAATACTGCCATGTTTTCCATGGTGATAATAAGGGAGGGATCATTTCAAGTCTTAAAAGCAAGTAAGCACATTTTTTATTAACGAAAATTGTGCTCTTAATTCTTTTGAACTTCAAAACTTATAATGTTTGCTATCTATTGCAACCTCTCTGCTCATAGGCCCAGCTACTTCAGCCACTGACTCATAGGCTCTCCTCAGGCACATCATGTAAGATCCCTGGTCTCATTTTAAACCAGCCAGGAAATTGGGCTCAAACTCCAGACTGGAGACCTTTGAAAATCGTGTTAAAACCACATTAATTCAATTTCTGTTACTTCGGTTGTGTTTCATGCTCTATTTCAAGCTGTCACTTTTTAATCTTCCTGATTTTCATTGTTTATTAAAAGACGAATGATCTAGCATAACGTTGATTCAATCAGCTGGACCAAATACGTGAGATAAAAGCCATGTAATGTTAAAAAGGCTGTCCACCAAATAAAATTTTCCAGGGTACAAAACAGGTGGATTAAGGAAACCAAAGTTTTGCCTCATGGTCACTTTATTGCAATAGTCAGTGATGAAGATAAATATGGTCTGAAATTGTGTCCATGTTGTGTGTTCAATCAATACATCCTAATAAGGAGGAAGCAGACTTACAAGATAAATATGACCCTGGGCATTTGAATGGGTGGCGTGTCAGCATAACACCCCTAATACTGGCTATAAGAGAGCATGAAAACTCACTCAGACCTCTAGCATCTACGTCTAACGCTCAAGGAGATTGGTTTGCATTACACGTTCCCAGTCCATTAATTTTATGTCATATCCAAACTTTAAAAGTTTCTGTGTTTCTTTGGTAAGATTTTCTGTTAGAACTAAAGATTTAGAATTTTGGAATTATCTTCCATTGTAATTACTGACTGCCTTCTGGATTGTAAACTGTCTGCGGTCAGGAACTGTGGCTTATTCTTTTTTATGTCCTGAAGTACCCTGCACAGGAATTTGTAGGCAGTGTGTTACCAATAAGTAATGCTGAATTTAATTAGGGCTGGGAAAGCATTCAGAACTCAATTAGCTGAAACTTCTCATTTTGGAGATGAAGAAAGTGAAGCTCCGAGGAGTAGGAAATAAATTATTTACGGAAGGGCTAAATAGGGCAAACCACATAATATGCGCTAATTAAAATGAGAAAATGTAAGAACTCAAATATAACTTATTTCCTGTTTCGTGCAATTACTTACATCTGATTAGACAGTAAATTGCCCATAATTAATTAAGGAACACTGCTTGTTAAAAAGCACCTCATTTTACAGGATGGCTTATTATAGTTATAAATTTTATCTGATAAACTTTCATTTCCTAAATAATTTTCCTTTGTCAGTAGAAAGCAAAATATCTTAGGTTTATTTGCATTTAAGGGAAAATTTGATGATTTCTTCATTCTTTAAAGTAGGTACCTGCAGACTGATTATCCTTTAAACATTAAATCCTACATATCCATGAAATGTATTACTAATCTGATTTTTGAAACTTTTTGGTAATTAACAGTTGTACATATTGGGTGAAAACATTTTTTAAGATATTATAGGGTAAGTTTCCATAGCAGTTTCTTAGGTTATACTGTAATAAAATTTGTTCACTTGCTTCCTTGGTTACAGCTATATTTTCCCTTCCATTAGGTGTTTGCTTTGTCAAATATCAAATAAGATTCTACAACAAATTAAGTGAATTGTAAGCTTAGAGACAGGGCTGGCTTTGTGGGCATGAGACTTCTGTATTTGCACAGAGCCCCATGCTTAGAAGGGCTCTGTACTTGTTTTAATGCTCTGCTGTCACTGTCTTAAAAATTCTTAGGAATTCTTTAACAAGGGCCCTGCATTTTCTTTTTGCACTGGGTCCCAGAAATTAAGTAGCCAGTCTTACTTAGAAGTCAATGAAACATCATCAAATTATTATCTTCTCTTCACAATTCTAATAAATATTAAAAATATTTCATTTGTAAAATTCCAATTAAAGAACGCTTGAGAATTGGGGTGTTAGAGTTGAGACTTGGTCTCTAAAGCTTTTTTTTTTCTTTCTATGAGTTAGATGCATTCAACTACTTTTATGTCTCAATAGACATACAAGTAAATTGTTTTGTTGATGGAGGACCTTGGGTATATTGGTTATAATCCTAGGTTTAAAGATGTATAAAACAGTATAGGTGTTTCTGGAATGGCCAGTGAACTTCATGTGTCTAGAAACCAGATCTGCCACATTCACAACTGTTTCCCCAGGGTTTTGCACAGTACATGGCATATAGTGAGAAGAATTGCTTTTCTAATCAAATCTCTGGCTTTTATAGCTTTAATTTTGAGTATCTTCTTCCTCCTACTTTTAAATGTAGAAAATCAAAGTGAATTGAAATTGCTGGTTACCTGGGACCTGGTTAAATGATATTTTACTGAATACCATGCTGATTGTTGGGATATGTACCAAAAATACCAAACTTGCCAATTTTTATACAGAAATTCTTAGATGGAAGGTATGAGAAGAGAGGAATGAGATTTGGAGATCATGGAGCATAGGGAAATAGGAGAAGGAAATTGATAACGCCCAGAGAAAACTGAACCCCTGATACCAGCTTACAATTTAAGATTCAAATGAAGTTAGCTCAATCATATGTTCATTAAGAGACTCAACTTCCCTCTTATTCTCTTCAGGGATTCCTAGAAAGAGAAGAGGCTTACAGTTCTTGGAGTCACTTGGTCCTGAGTTACTGCTTGTGCTAAATCAATTGAGTTTGAAAATTATCTTGCCTTGTCTTCAAATACTGTCCCTTTTCCATGCCATAGCTCACCCTAGTGGGGACCTACACAAATGGTAACAGATTTTCATGAAGATTTGGGATGTGGGAGGGGTTATTCTTCTCACAAATACAAACACTTTGAATTTAATGTTAATGTGTTCCCATTCCTAAACGTCCTTTTGCCGTCATGAGAGTGGGAATTTCTCACTGAATAACATTTCTTCTTGGGTTCTAGTCACCTACCATGGTACTCTGTGCCCTCCCTCTGTGATCCATGCTGGTCTCCTCCCCTCTCTTCTCTCACTACTGATCCCACTCACTCCCAGGTATTCTATCTCTTTCCACTCCATGACCACGTATCTATGATCTCATGTTAGTTTTATAAATAAAGACAGTTCGCTCCATGATAGGAACTCTGGTGAAAACTGAGGAAAAAAGACTATGAAATACATACTTACAATGAGAATATTTACCCTAAATAAAAATGGTATGGTACACACAGTTCTTTGTCTTGCTCCCCTTCCTCAAATATCTCTTTACTCTTTCCTTAGCCTTCACCTTTCTGTTATATTTTTCATAATCATGGAGGAAAAAATTACTGTGACCAAGAAAAAAGTTTTCTCTTTTTAAAGAGTGGCCCTGAGCTAACATCTGCTGTCAGTCGTCTTCTTTCTTTTTCTTCTCCCCAAAGCCCCCCAGTACATATTGTATATTCTAGTTGTAGGTCCTTCTAGCTCCTCTATGTGGGACACCACCTCAGCACAGCTTGATGAGTGGTAGTAGGTCCACACCCAGGATCCAAACCAGCAAGGTCCTGGGCTGCCAAAGCGGAAAGCACGAACTTACCCACTTGGCCACAGGGCCGGCCGCAAGAAAAAATTTTTATAAAAAGTTTTATTCTTACAGTATAGCATAACAAAATCATGTTTTTTCAAACCATACAGATGAGTGTTAATTAATAACAAACTCATAACAATTGATTAGTAAGGATTTTCAGAGTTAAAGACTGATTTCTTTTATGTTTTCCACATTTTATTTGTTAAACCACTTTATTGAGGTATGATTGACTTACAAAAAGCTGCACATATTTAATATATACAATGTGATGAGTTTGAAGATAAGTATACACCCATGAAATCATCACTACATTCTATGCCATTAACATATCCATCACCTCCAAAAGTTTCTTCCTACATTTTTTGTGTGTGTAATAGGAACACATAACATAAGATCTACCCTCTTGGCAAGTTTCTAAGAATATAATACAGTGTTATTAACTATGGGTACTATGTTGTACAGGAGATCTCTAGGAGTTTTTCATATTGCATAACTGAAACTTAGTACTCTTTGAATAACACCTCCCCATTCCCCCCACCCCAGCCCCTGACAACCACCATTGTACTCTCTGTTACCATCAGTTTGGCTGTTTTAGATTCCTCCTATAACTGGTATCATGCAGTTTTTATCCTGTTGTGTCTGGCTTATTTCACTTAGCATAATGTCCTCCGGGTTCATCCATGCTGTCACGAATGGCAAGATATCCTTCTTTATTGAGAGATTTTTTCATGAACAGATGTTGTATTTTGTGAAATGCTTTTTCTGCATCTATTAAAATGATCATACAATTTTTATTCTTCATTCTGTTAATACGGTTGTATCACATTTACAGTATTGATTTGCCTGTGTTGAACCATCCTTGCTTTCCAGGGATAAATACCACTTGGTCACATGTGTGAGCCTTTAACGTGCTGTTGAATTAAGTTTGCTAATATTTTGTTGAGGATTTTTGCATCTATGTTCATCAAGGATATTAGCCTGTAGTTTTCTTTTCTTATGGTATCTTTGTCTAGCTTTGGTATTGGGGAGATGCTGGCCTGATAAAATGAGTTTGGAAGTGTTCTCTCTTCTATTTTTTGGAAACATTTAAAAAGCATTGATATTAATTCTTTTTTAAATGTTTAGCATAAGTCATCTGTGAAGCCCTCTGGCCTGAGTTTTTCTTTGTTGACAGGTTTTCCATTACTCAATCTCATATTTGTTATTGGTCTGTTCAGGCTTTCTATTTCTTCTTCAGCCAGTCTTGGTAGAATGTATGCTTCTAGGAATTCATCCATTTCTTCTAGGCTGCCCAATTTGTTTGTGTACAATTGTTCATAATAGTCTCATGATCTTTTTTTATTTCTGTGGCATCAGTTATAATGTCTCCTCTTTCAATGCTGATTGTATCTATCTGAGTCTTCTCTCTTTTTTTCTTGATCAGTCTAACTCAGGGTTTGTTGACATTATCTTTTTAAAAAAACAACTCTTAGTCCCATTGATTTTTTTTTCTATTGCTTTTTTGTTCTCTATTTCATTTTTGCTGTTCTAATCTTTATTATTTCTTTCCTTCTGTTAATTTTGGGCAGGTTTTTGAGCTTCTTGAAGAGAGGAACACACAAAAAATTTTACTTGGGGGTGATTCATACAGTAGAAAATTAGTGGCATCTGAATTCTATCTTCTTTGGAAGGTGAGATCGTTTGTAATTTGCGAAAACCTGATAGACAATTTGTGCTGTTGGTTTAGCCCTAAAATAGTTTTAAAAGAAAAACTGGCAATATTTGCCCAAGTGTAATCTTCTCTAAGGAAGTACTCCACTCCCACTCCTGCCAAGTGACATTTTCGGGCTCTGTTCACCAACACACCAGGTGTGAACACCAGGAGCTCTGCCCAAAGGCCAGGCAGAAGAAGAGGGAGCCACAGTGACACAGTAAATTTATACACTTCCAAGAGACTCTTGTGCAATAGTATAGTATCCTTCCAGACCAGACAGGGCTACTTACACATTATTTATGTCGAGAAGAGCATTTAAATGGAAACTTTTCTGAGGATCCAGGTGGATACTTCATGAATTTTACCTCGTAAAATGAGAAAGCTTAATTCAGTTCTAATGGTTTTGACATGGCCAAGCAATCCATTTTCAAATTTGTGAGCAATCTGTAAAATACTATAATGCTCATGCTTGATGATGATCAGTGATTAGAAGAAGGGAAAGGCAAGAACACATACGTCTCACATGAGGAGCTTTTCAAATGAGCAGATTCTCCACATTTTGTCAGAAATTATGACCACTATGTATATAAAAAGGTGAAAGTTCAGATACAACAAGCAGAGCAAATGATTCTTATGCAAATAGCCCACACTCTGAGATAAACCAGAAGAAATTCCACCTGGTATTAACAGTCCAAAGAGGATATGTTTTGCTATTCCATTCAGTTTTTTACGTCAATTAGCATGATTCCATCCTCTTCTTCAGAGTAATTGAATCAGAACATCCATGGGTGTGACTCCAAAAGAGATCATTTTAAGTCCATTGGTTTCCTACTGGATTTGGGATCCAGTTCTCCAGAGCTGTGTTTCTCAAAGTCGGTTTAAGAATCACTTGTATCAGCACCACCTGAGAGCTAGATAAAATGTAGATTTCAGGTTTATGGACTCAAAATTTTCTGGGATGAAGTCTACAAAAAAACACAATTTTTAACTAGTTCTGTCCTTGATGTCTGAAATTATACTGGAAAATTAGCTTTGTTCATGGTAAAGCAGCAAAGGATCAAAGCTAAAGTAAAAACAGTTATAGGGCTGGCCGTCCTATCAAGCATGTCAAAGATTCTGATCAAGCACATCATGAAAACCAACAGGATGTCAGGCTCATATTAGAGGATACGAGAAAGGCTGGCTTACCCCATAATCTGTAATGCCAGGGTAAAGAGCAAATGGTGAGAATCAGCAAGAGGCTGACAAGGGGACATGGAGGTCTCTCTGGGGAGTTCTAAGGGCTATGATCTGAGCACAGCATAAATTCAAGAGCTGTAGGGCTGACTCTCAGAGTCAGAGTTTAGTCATAGGATAAGGAGGTGAATTTTGTGAGTTTTCTTTTGTTGTCATTTTCTCAATCAAGGCTCTAGGGTTTGGAAGGTAGAGAGAACGATTCAGGCTACAAAGGGAAAAGGAAAATTTACTGTAAGGGAAAGTTTACTGAAGGACACTCATAGAGTGAAAAATGGATGAAATCTAAAAAATGTATCGGTTCAATGTTAGAGACAGAGGGTATTTCTGAATTGAAAGAGGCTCTAAATGCCTATAAAGAGGAGCTTAAAGACTGTCACTCTGGTCAGCTGCTCTCCACTTTTCTGGAGTATTATAGCTTTTCTTTTTTTTAATTGAGGTCATATTGGTTTATAACATTATATAAATTTCAGGTGTACATCATTATATTTCGATTTCTGTGTAGACTACATTGTGTTCACTACCAAAAGTCTAGTTGCCATCCATCACCATACATATGTGCCCCTTTACTCTTTTTGCCCTCCCCTGCCCCTTGTTCCTCTGTTAACCACCAATCTGTTCTCAGTATCTGTTTATCTTTTACCTATGAGTGAAGTCATATTGTAATTGTCTTTCTTGGTCTGAGATTTCCATTAGCATAATACCCTCAAGGTCTATCCATGTTATTGTAGCTTTTCTGTTTTAAAATTAATATTTCTTTCTTTGATTTCCATTCAGTTTTCCAAAATGGAAATTTAATTAGCTAAGCCAATTGTTGGTGTGTTTGTTTCTCCAAGTTGTTCAGCCTGTGGATCAGGTTGCCATCACTGATCCAATCAATTGTGGTGGGAGAAGCTGAGGACATGGAGTAGGGGAACCAGCCACGTGATTAAAAAATGGTTGCTCAGGAAACAAGGGGTGCTGGGAGAGACAGATTCTTTTAAACCACAGAGGTGGGCGATAGGCAGAGTAAACATGTTTGAGCCTTTCTCTTTTTAACTGAACCACTTATATCAGCATTAGTTTCACATGGGAACATGATAACTTTGACCTCTCACATTAGGGTGAACAAGAGAAACAGAGAGACTGACCTGGCTAGGAATTCAGGGAAAGAGCAGGGGCCCTAATACCTGGACAGGACACTGTCTGGTGACTGAAACTCAGGAAGACAATCAGAACCCATTGCTTTGGCCTGTATGTCAATAAATTTGCATACCTCAGGATTAGGTCTGCATAAACAACTTGATGGGTTTTCACCTTTTTATTTAATTCTTCTGTGGAATTTGGGATAAGTGTGTGTGATTTCAGACTATGCTTTAGTGCTCTTTTACCAACTGCAACACTGATGACTTGGGATCTCAAATCTTGCTGACATTAAAATGACTTCTTTATGGATACAGTTCAGTAGATCTATATAATTTTCTCTTCTTAGCTTGTGTAGCTGGCTGGAAAAAGTCTACATGATGCCAGCAATTCCCGTATTTCAGTATGACAGATGCTTCTTTCTGCTTACATTCTACAGTGAATCCTTTTGAGACAGCAAAGACTAGCTTTATTTAGACTTGTGAAAATGTGAAGATCTTCCAGCCACTGTCTCCTCTCTTTAAGACAAATAATATGACAAATAGTTTTCCTCTTCTTCCACCATGAGAAATTCTGATCCTACATTGTCTGTGTGCCTTTGAGAAAATCAGTGGCTGACTTTCTGAGGCCAAATTAGAAGAATAATAATTATTAAATTATCTCAATTATGTTCAATAATGAAGAAAGGAGAAAATATATCTAAAAGGGTAAAAGTGAAACATCTAGAAGTAAAAACATTGCTTCATATATCCAGGGACCAGATTCTAGTCCCACCTGTGACATTAACACTGTCTTCTTAGACAATGTCATCTAAAACTCCTGAAAAATTGAGTTGAATTGGTTCTATAAACTATACAGTATTAGAAGTTATGTGAATATATATGCATATATATGTGTGTATATAAAGAGTGTTGTGTGTGTATATATGTATATGTATGTATATATGTGTGTATAGTCATGCACCACATAACTGTTTTGGTTAATGACAGACGACATATATGACAGTGGTCCCATAAAGTTAGTGTCATATAGCCTAGGCGTGCATTAGGCTATCCCATCTAGTTTTGTGTACGTACAGCCTATGATGTTTGCACAATGATAAAATTGCCTAACAACACATTTCTCAGAACACACCCCCTTTGTTAAGTGACACATGACTATATACATAAAATATATTACGTATATACTTTGCCATCAGAAAATTCAAATTTCCTATATCATTTCTTTGCAAGCTCAGGCTCCATCTTTGGAAGACCCAGGGCTATGTGCCAAGGACCTTGAACCTCAGTCAACAGTCAATATTTATTAAGCCATCTATATAGCTATCAACCCATTCAACCTCCTCCAGACTTCAAGGTACTAGATAGCAACATGGTGAGGTTTGATATCTGAAAGGAGAGGAAATAAGAAACCATTCCAATTCTATTTTTTTGTTGTTATCTGTTGGTTTGTTCTTTATTTTAAGTTCTGGTTTTCATTCTATGGAAGTGATGTTAGGCAATGAGTTCCTTAGGGAAAGTAGCATGTATCCTCATCTATCCCCAGGAACTAGTGGGGTACTCAATAAGAATTTGAAAGCATGAATACATGAACATATTCATGAATGTACTTCAGAGACCAAAAATTCTAGAAGCTTCTCTGTGATCCGTGCCCTTTGAGGAGAGCTCCTGTCCAAGGTTTATTATGAAAGATAAAACCAGGGACCTGAAGAATTGAATGTATTCCTCTTCTCTTCAAACTTCACTCTGTTGGGGCAGTGGAGGACAATAGAGAGAAGAGAAAATAGAGGAAAAGGAAGAGAGTGAGGAATTGAGAAAAACATTGTAGAGTGCTGTATGCATGGTCAAAGAGGAAAAAAGTTAGACTCCAGATGGTGCATCAGAGTGGCATTACCACTAGCTTTCCAAGACTTCCACCCCCTCACTTCAAATACAAATCTCTTCTCTTTTAGCAATAATGAAAATGTTGTACTGATGACATGGGTGAATACTAACCCAGTTGAAATACCAATTTTGTAAAGAAAATTTAGAAAGAAAACCAATTCTATTCAAATTTCTCATTCCCGTGGCTAGTCAAACTTTTCTTAGGTTTAAATTATAGCAAGGAGAGAGCATTATTTATAGTTGACTTTGTCATTGTGGGAAAACATGTAACCTCAACCTCGAGGGATGCTGGGACTTTAGAGGCAAGCTGGCAAAGAAAGGAGCGTATGTTAGGACAAGTTGGCACCAGGGAACTGGAGAGAAATGTGAACCAGGCTACTTGTGGTTGTCTTTGCAAAGGCATTTAGCTTTTAGGTCATTTTTATTGACACTAGTATCCAGTTACAGTCATGTGGCCATAGGGAGCTTAAGGTCTGAACACTGCCATTCTATTTGATTATTGTTGCCTATATGTTGTAAAATGGGTGAGTTTTATGCCCAGAAATTTCAGTACATTATTTCTTTTGGAGGCATGACAATCTCAGATCCTTTCATAAATGCCATCTAGTCATCTTAATTCAGGCACTCCATGGAAGTCTATAAAATTATAAGAGAGTTAAATGAAATACATGTTGGATTTTAAAAGCTACCTCTAATTACCAGTGAATATCTCCCCAGAGGTCTCTTCTAGGCTTATGGACAATGGTAGCCATTATAGTCCATTACAGAGTAAAATTAGCACTTAGGCAAAATTTGGTCATTTTATAGAATCCCAAGGAGTCTATGATGTTTCTGGTTTTCAAAGCAGGTTCTGAAAAATTATCTATGCTGTGACACCATGGACATAAAATTAGATCCTTAAATGTAGCTAGACTCATTGCTACTATAAAGCTAGCAAGCCAAAATTTTTTCAGAGGTAACGAAATAGAGGAAGAAGGAATAGTTTCCAAACCTATGAGTAACAAAAATTTGACAATTACTACAAAAAGAAAATTAAGAAAATAAACGAACCTTTATGTTTGATCTTGATCATAGCATGAAGAAGGTTGCTCCTCAAAAAAAGTGGCGCCTCTTTATTGCTCAGCAAATAGAAAATGTTACATCTGTGAGCAATCAGGGAATGATAGCAATTAAAAAGTAACCCTAGTATTTAAATAAGACCTGGTCAAAATCCGCTACTGGAAACTCAGGACTTCTCTTTTAAATCCTTCTTTTCCAAGGTTTTTTTCAACTGAGTGTTGGAATCTCAGTGTTTCTTTGCAGAAATATTTCAACTGAAGAGAGGAATGTGTGCCTTTGGCCCAATTACCCCGGCCTTTCTAAATTCGCTCATGTTTCTGGCCCAACGTCCACACATTTTCCTGATCCGGTTGGTCATCTTGCTACACTTCCCCAATGACTTGATAAAGCAGGGCTTGAACTTGCCCTACCACACCACAAGCGTGACTGACTTGAAACACTTGTCTTAAGTTTTTCTCTTTCTAGATAAAGTTTCTAGTAACAGGAACAGCTCCTTCTACCATGGAAATATTGAACCTGGCATCAAATCTTGGTAAAAATCTAACATGCTATAGTGATTCCAAAACTTTTCTGAGTCTCTTCTTTGAGAGTCTAATGGGGGCAAAAACAAGAATGCATATGCAGACGATAATTTGCCAAAAGTTCAGAAAGTTAAAAAGACCCAGAACCTAGATGAAGAATTCCAGAAGTAGAGCCTTGGGTCACTAAAGTGTCTAGATGCCTAGCTATTACTATATTTTTATATTAGCTATTGCTAACAGAGTTGCAATATGAAGTTGGAGTTGCGCAAGAGTTTTGCTATGTCTCATAAATCTAAGATATTGTTGAAGTCTGTCTAGTTTGTTGTGCTCAAAAGAGTACGAAATGTCAGAGGCTTAATTTGCCTTAACCTTTTTGCAGTTTGTGGAGTACTTGCTTTTTTGTCTTCATTCTGGTATCCCAGAAAACCCTGAATGACAAAATGTTACAGAGACCATATCAAATCTGGCAGGTTTGGACCATGATGATGAATGATGGATACCTTCTGGCTCCCCAGTGAGGATGCATGGATCAGTGAAAACTATATCGTATGAATCTTTGAGGTCACTGAGCCCAACTTACAACCAAATTCAGGATCCCCTCAACAGCATTCCTTGACCTGTTGTTTTCAAGCCTCTGCTTAGACACCTCAGTGAGGGAGGGTTTATTTACTCCTCAAGTGAGTCATTGTATTTTTGCAGAACAGACACTATTAATAAAATAAATGTATAAATATTAACAAGGTAAATTTTATTTATTCCTTCATGTTGAGCTGAAATCTTCCTCCTTTTAACTTCCATCCTATAATCTCCACAAGAAAATAAATGGTGCATAGTTTTCAACAATACAAGCAATGTTCTTTTGTGCTTGCTCCTTCTCCTTAGACTTATTATAGACTTATTTAATTTGCATATAACTCCTGTGCAATTACAGAATTCATTAAAAGCAATAACAGATACTGATATGAAGAGCACCATGGCAATGCATCTCAAAGCTAGAGGTGATAAACATTGGCAGTATGCATGGTGCTTAGGAGCGCAGACTCTGAGGCTAGGCCATGGTGTTTGGAGTCCCACCTCTGGCTTTTGCTCACTGTGTATGCTCTGGTGAGCTGCTTAACCTCACTGCTCCTCAGCAAAACGCAGCTGCTAGTATCTGCCTCATAGACTTGGGAGGATCAAGTGATCCATCTCTAAAATGTTTATAACAATGCCTTGCTTATAAAAATAACACTTTGTCTCGATGTGAAGAAAAATGTTAACAATCAAAAGAGAAGAGTATATTTCCTGGCACAAATACGTAGAAATTTGAGCAGAAGTGAGATGTCTGGTTTTGTAGATTGAGGGTGCAGTCCTGCATCGTGTACCTGTTTGAGTTACGATTGAATTAACGCATCGCTCAAATTTAAGATCTCAATCTGTACCTAATCCAAGGCAAATTTCTGGAAGATTAGGCTTGTAACGCTTCCCTGTAATGCTTTAAAATATGTAAGGATTGGCAACAGTGACACCTTATACAGCTACTGTTCCATCTCATACTTTGGGCCTCCTTTATTTGGATTTTGTGATCATTCAGACAGTGAAAAGTCTCCATTGATGGAAAAAAAAAATGCCTTGTGGAGCCAAAGAGGAAGACAATGCACGTACGTAAGGCAGCTCCTGGCACCTTCATCTGGAAACGGTAAATGGCCCTATCTGCTCACACCAGCAGGCTGGCTGCTATGAAATTAAGCATTTTGAAAGAAACAAAGCTTCATTTCTTTAAGAGTATTCTATAGTTCACCAACCCGGTCACTGAGTTTGACTTTTTTTCCTTTCCAGAACACAAAAATAGCAATAATAATAATAAAAGGTATTCTGAACTTTTTTTTCATACAGCTTTGCCAGATTCTGTGGACATCCTCTTTCAACAACTTGTCTAGAGCTCTCAACATTTCCAACTAATTTAACACTCCTACGCAGAGCTCTTGTTGTGTCATCAGGCTCATTTCTCTTCCTCGCAGCTGCATTTCCCAATAATTCCATCCCGTTCACTGAGTTCCACAGGTAGCTTCTGTTTCCTCAAGGTTTGAAACAGGCCTCCCATGGGATAATGAAGGCGCCCATGGCTGGCTGCAAGATTCCCTTTTACCACTGGACTCTTAAGACTCCAAAATATTCTTCATCATTTGGCATAGCAGACAGTCCGCAGCAGCCATTTGGTTTTATAATCGGCGGAACAGATTATTTCAGTGCAAGAAGGAGCTGTGGTCTGAGGTTGGGCATGAAGTTTATTTTCCATTTTCTACTGAGAGATGAATGAGCACCTGAATGAGAATGAAAAATTAAGTCCTACAGCTTTTCTATTCAATTTCTAGTCATTAACCTTTTCTAACTAAGGCTATTATAAATTGGGAACTTGTTCTTAATTTTCTATGGTTTATTTTCTTCTCTCATGCCTGTCAAGCCAGAACTTTGGATCTTGTAAATGGTGTGGATATCATTAGAGGAGACACAAATGATGAAGATTTCAGATTAATCCCTGTTCTTAGAAGCCAGAGAGAAGGAAGGCAATCTCCAGCAAGCCAGCCTCTGT
The DNA here is from genome assembly GCF_037783145.1 of Equus przewalskii. NCBI lineage: Eukaryota > Metazoa > Chordata > Mammalia > Perissodactyla > Equidae > Equus > Equus przewalskii. Next base: position 24,039,635 of record NC_091850.1, read on the forward strand.
TTCTAGACAAAATGAGGTCCATCTGAAACCTCATTCCAAATGGCTGCAACCAACAGTACCAGAAGACATGCCTGTGGTACCCACAGTTACGTTTGTTTAGAATTGTTGCAATTTGTACTCCTGGACACTATATGCAGTCTTGTTTTTAATAGTGCCAAGATTAATAATGCTAAGATTAAAGGTCATGAAAATGTAACACTGGACGTTGAAAAGCCACATACAACCCCAAATCTCTGATCTGAGAGAGTTCGATGGCCCAGGGAATAGATTTAGAACCAAGTTTCATGCTTTGGTTAGTCTTCAAAGTTAGCATTGAGCTGCATGCAAGCAGAATGATCTTGCACCAAATAACACCCAGTAATTTTCTCGATTCTCAATATTTCCTCTCTGTCACTGGTTCACTATAGGTCTGTCCCTGGGTTCAAGTGATGATTATGAAACAACAGAATTTCTCCTGTGAAAATCCCCCAAACAAATTAGAGAAAATATTCAGAAGATAAAAGTCATATTCTGAAAATTGGTTGGTGAGAACTAGGAAAGTAATTCCTTTAGAAGAACAATGCTGTGATGTTTGGTTGGTCAATAGCTGGCTCAATCCACAAAAGTCTACTTTTTATATTTCCAAACTACTTTAGTAATTCATTCCATCACCAACTATTTGTTGAGTGTTTGTGAGGGATCAGGCACTGTGCTGAGCACTGAGAATACTGTGATGAATAAAAAACTGCCACTGTTCTCAAGGAGTTTACTGTCTACCGGGGAGAAAAGTACCTGACAATTGGGAGATAGTAAGATAAACTGTATTTCAGAGGCTAATTCAAAATCTGGATCTTCTCTTCCTACCTTTATGACATGGCTAATCAAAATGAGTTTTCCTTTCCTGGCCCAAGCACATTGCTTTTCAGAGAAAATGGAGTACAAAGGTGTGAGACTGTTAGCCCCTGCTGGTGATCTTTGAGAATCACAAAGAATGGGAAAATTATTGGAAGACTCAGGTCAGGGAAATATCTTCAGGTTATCAAAAAGACTATGATGTCATTTCCGTAAAATATTAACTAGTAAGTGTGATGTCAATCTCAAGTAAGCTTTCGGGAAACATTATTGAAGAAATAGTTTGTGAGCACCTAGAAGTGAAAACAGAGATTACTAGGGATTCACCAAAAAGCAATGAAATCTTATTTTGATATGATTATTTGACTAATAGAGCAAAGAACAGAAATTGACGGAAATTTAAATTTTACCAAGACACTTGACAAAATCTGTCACTATAACATTGTGCATAAACAAGAGATGGAATAAGATAGTACTCTCTAAAGCACAATTCATCCAATTGAATCAATTTGTTTTTTAAGTCAAAGTATCCAAGCGTACAACACAGCTCTGCCCTAGTCAATGTTTATCATGACTTGGAGAAGATATGGGAAGTATGCTCATCCAATTTAAGGATGAGGAAAATCAAATCCAGAGGGATGGGGAGTATTGAATGACAGCCTCAGGATATTCAAAGATTTTCACAGTCTATAAGGAAACACACAAATCAAAGCTATTAGAAAGAAGATGACATATATGGACGACATTAAAATAATCTAACATAAGAATAATATTACCCTCAAAGTAGAAATGCCAATAAGTCTAAAAGGAAAAATATGTAGAGATAAAGTATAAAGATCATTTCAATTTTTTTATTGAGCTGTAACTGACATATAACATTATATTAGTTTCAGGTGTACAACATAATGATTTGATATTTGTATATACTACAAAGTGATCACCACAATAAGTCTAGTTATCTTCCAACACCATACAAAATTACAAAAATTTTCTTCTTGTGATGAGAACTTTTTTCTTTTATACTTTTTATTGAGATTATGATAGTTTACAACCTTGTGAAATTTCAGTTGTACGTTATTGTTTGTCAGTCATGTTGTAGGTGCACCCCTTCACCCTTTGTGCCCACTCCCCACCTCCCCTTTCGCCTGGTAACCACTAATCTGTTCTCTTTGTCTACATGTTTAACTTCCACATATGAGTGGAGTCATACAGAGATTGTCTTTCTCTATATGGCTTATTTCACTTAACATAATTTCCTCAAGTTCCATCCGTGTTGTTGTGAATGGGACGATTTTGTCCTTTTTTATGGCTGAGTAGTATGGCATTGTATATATATACCATATCTTCTTTATCCAATTATCAGTTGATGGGCACTTAGGTTGCTTCCACATCTTGGCTATTGTAAATAATGGTGCAATGAACATAGGGGTGGATGGGACTTTTGGAATTGCTGATTTCAAGTTCTTTGGATAGATAGCCAGCAGTGGGATGGCTGGGTCATATGATATTTCTATTTTTAATTTTTTGAGACATCTCCATACTGTTTTCCATAGTGTCTGCACCAGTTTGCATTCCCACCAGCAGGGTATGAGGGTTCCTTTTTCTCCACAACCTCTCCAACATTTGTTATTTTTTGTTTTGGTTGTTTTTGCTATTCTAACGGATATAAGGTGATAGCTTAGTGTAGTTTTGATTTGCATTTCCCTGATGATCAGTGATGTTGAACATCTTTTCATGTGCCTATTGGCCATCTGTATATCTTCTTTGGATAAATGTCTGTTCATGTCCCCTGCCCATTTTTTCTTTTTTTTAAAGATTTTATTTTTTTTTTTCATTTTTCTCCCCAAAGACCCCCGGTACATAGCTGTATATTCTTAGTTGTGGGTCCTTCTAGTTGTGGCATGTGGGATGCTGCCTCAGCGTGGCTTGATGAGTGGTGCCATGTCTGCGCCCAGGATTCGAACTGACGAAACACTGAGCTACCTGCAGCAGAGCGCGTGGACTTAACCACTTGGCCACAGGGCCAGCACCCCCCTGCCCATTTTTTGATCAGGTGGTTTGATTTTTCGTTGTTGAGTTCTGTGAGTTCTTTATATAGTATGGAGATTAACCCTTTGTCAGATATAAGACTTGCAAATATTTTTTCCCAATTAGTGGGCTGTTTTTTTGTTTCAATCCTGTTTTCATTTGCCTTGAAGAAGCTCTTTAGTCTGATGAAGTCCCATTTGTTTATTCTTTCTATTGTTTCCGTTGTCTGAGAAGAGATGGTGTCCAAAAATATCCTTTTGATACTGATGTCAAGGAGTGTACAGCCTATATTTTCTTCTAGAAGTCTTATAGTTTCAGGTCTTACCTTTAGGTCTTTGATCCATTTTGAGTTTACTTTTGTGAATGGTGAAAAAGAATGGTCAATTTTCATTTCTTACATGTACTATCCAATTTTCCCAGCACCATTTGTTGAAGAGACTTTCTTTTCTCCATTGTAGGCCCTCAGCTCCTTTGTTGAAGATTAGCTGTCCACAGATGTGTGGTTTTATTTCTGGGCTTTCAATTCTGTTCCATTGATCTGTGCACTTGTTTTTGTACCAGTACCATGCTGTTTTGATTACTGTCGCTTTGTAGTATGTTTTGAAGTCAGGGATTGTGATGCCTCCAGTTTGTTCTTGTTTCTCAGGGTTGCTTTAGCGATTCAGGGTCTTTTGTTGCCCCATATGAATTTTAGGATTCTTTGTTCTATTTCTGTAAAGAATGTCATTGGGATTCTGATTGGGATGGCGTTGAATCTGTAGATTGCTTTAGGTAGAATGGACATTTTAACTATGTTTATTCTTCCAATCCATGTGCATGGAATGTATTTCCATCTCTTTATGTCGTCATCAATTTCTTTCAGGAAGGTCTTGTAGTTTTCATTGTATAGGTTTTTCACCTCCTTGGTTAAATTTACCCCAAGGTATTTTATTAATTTTGTTACAATTGTGAATGGGATTGTGTTCTTGAGTTCTTTTTCTGCTAGTTCGTTGTTAGAGTATAGAAATGCTACAGATTTATGTATGTTGATTTTGTACCCTGCAACTTTGCTGTAGTTGTTGATTATTTCTATCAGTTTTCCAATGGATTCTTTGGGGTTGTCTATATATAAGATCACGTCATCAGCAAACAGTGAGACTTTCACTTCTTCATTTCCTATTTGGATTCCTTTTATTTCTTTTTCCTGCCTAATTGCTCTGACCAAAACTCCAGTACTATATTGAATAAGAGTGGTGACAATGGACACCATTGTCTTGTTCCTGTTTTCAGGGGGATGGCTTTCAGTTTTTGCCCATTGCGCACGATGTTGGCTGTGGGTGTGTCATATATGGCCTTTATTATGTTGAGGTACTTTCCTTGTATACCCAGTTTATTGAGCGTTTTTATCATAAATGAATGTTGGATCTTGTCAAATGCTTTCTCTGCATCTATTGAGATGATCATGTGGTTTTGTTTCTCATTTTGTTAATGTGGTTGATTGACTTGCAGATGTTGAAACCATCCCCGTGTCCCTGGTATAAATCTCACTTGATAGTGGTGTATGATCTTTTTAATGTATTGCTGTATCAGGCTTGCCAGAATTTTGTTGAGGATTTTTGCATCTATGTTCATCAGTGATAATTGCCTGTAGTTTTCCTTCTTTGTGTTGTCCTTGTCTGGTTTTGGGATCAGGGTGATGTTGGCTTCATAGAATGTGTTAGGAAGCGCCCCATCTTCCTCAATATTCTGGAATAGTTTGAGAAGGATAGGTATTAAATCTTCTTTGAATGTTTGGTAGAATTCTCCAGAGAAGCCGTCTGGTCCTGGACTTTTATTTTTGGGGAGGTTTTTTATTACTGTTTCAATTTCTTTACTTGTGATTGGTCTATTCAGATTCTCTATTTCTTCCTGATTCAGTTTTGGGAGGTTGTAAGATTCTAAGAATTTATTCATTTCTTCTAGGTTGTCCAATTTGTTGGCATATAGTTTTTCATAGTATTCTCTTATAATCTTTTGTATTTCTATGGTATCCAATCTGATTTCTCCTCTTTCATTTCTAATTTTATTTATTTGAGTCCTCTCTCTTTTTTTCTTAGTGAGCTTGGCTAAATGTTTGTCAATTTTGTTTATTTTCTCAAAGAACCAACTCTTTGTTTCATTGATCCTTTCTACTGTCTTTTTTGTTTCAGTTTCATTTATTTCTGCTCTAATTTTTATTATTTCTCTCCATCTACTGACTTTGAGTTTTGTTTGTTCTTCTTTTTCTAATTGTGTTAGGTGTCATTTGATATTGCTTATCTGAGATTTTTCTTGTTTATTGAGGTGAACCTGTATTGTAATGAATTTCTCTCTTAGGACAGCTTTTGCTGCCTCCCAAATGAGTTGGTATGACATGTTTTCATTTTCATTTGTCTCCAGATAATGCTTGATTTCTCCTTTAATTTCTTCAATGATCCATTGGTTGTTCAATACCATGTTGTTTAATCTCCACATTTTTGCACCTTTCCCAGATTTATTCTTGTAGTTGATTCCTAGTTTCATAACATTATGGTTGGAAAAGATGCTTGATATTATTTCAATCCTCTTGAATTTGTTGAGGCTTGTGTGATGAGAACTTTTAAGATTTATTCCCTTAGCAACTTTCAAATGTGTAATACAATATTGACTATAATCACCATGCTGTATGTTACATCCTCATGACATTTATTTTATAACCCTCATGCACTGTTGGTGGGAATGCAAGTTGGTGCAGCCACTATAAAAAACAGTTTGGAGGTTCCCCAAAAAATTAAAAATAGAACTACTATATGATCCAGCAATTCCACTTCTGGATATTTATCCAAAGAAAATGAAAACACTAGTTCAAAAACATGCACCCTTATGTTCATTGCAGCATTATTTACAACATCCAAGATGTGGAAACAACCTAAGTGTACATCAAAGAATGACTAGACAAGAAGATGAATTGTATACACACACACACACACACACCATGGTATAAAATAAAATACCACAGAATACTAGTCTGCCATAAAAAAGAATGAAATCTTGCCATTTGTGACACCATGGATGGACATTGAGGGTGTTATGCTAAGTGAAATAAGTCAGAGAAAGACAAAAGGCTTATGATTTCACTTACAGGTAAAATCTAAAAAACAAAACTCATTGATACAGAGAACATATTGGTGGATGCCAGAGGGGAGGGGTCTGGGGAGTGGGAAGGAGGCGAAAGAGGTCAAGAGGTACAAACTTCATGTCAATTTTTCTTGAAATGAAGAGAAAAATTTTTCTTCTCATTACATGCCAGGAAAAACTGAAGCAGAAAGTTAGACAGTAACACACATTCTAATTGCTGAATGTCAAGGTTAATTTCAACAGAAAGTTAGATATCAAGACATATTCTAGTTATTGAATTTCCAAAAAGTAAGTCATCCTCAAGTGGGAAGAATCAGGCTGGTTCAGTTTCCTCTCTAGTGACAGTTCTCAAAGACAAAGGAGACTTGTCCCCAAATTTGAGTAAAAGAAAGTGACCCAAGAATTTTATTTCCCGTGAAGCTGTCAACAAGTACAAAGGCAGAGAACCTTCATTCTCAGACATGAAAGATATTAAGAAAATTCACACCTCTGAGTTCTTCTTGAAAATAAAATCTAACCAACTAAAGGACAACTCCCAATTTGGGAATATATGAGAAAAGACTGAGAGTGAGCATTGAAGTCATTTATACATGAAACCTATGAATAGTACGTTGGTGGTTGAAGAACAGAATATAAATGTTAGAAACTCTTTAAACATAAGAAAATAAGATAAAAATTTGCAATCAGAGAAAAGATACGTACTTGTAAGTTGGGAAATGTATAATCTTTTTTAATTTTTAAAATGTTTTGGATCTATTTTTATTTGTTAGTTTTTGTTTTTAGTTAATGGCCTTTAAAAAAGAGTAGTTTTAGTTTTACAGAAAAATTAAGCAGAAAGTACACAGTGTTCATATATTCCTCCTCCTAAACACAATTTCCCTTATTTTTAACATCTTGTATTAGCATGGTCCATTTTGTTACGACTGATGAACCAATATTGATAATTATTAACTAAAGTCTGTAATTGACATTAGGGTTTACTCTTGGTGTACATCCTATGGGTTTTGACAAATGTATAATGACATGTATCCACCATTACACTATCATAGAGAATAGTTTCATTGCCCTAAAAATCTCCTGTGTTCCATTTATTTATCTGTCCTTCCATCTCTCTCCCTGACTCCTTGGCAAACGCTGATCGTTTTACCGTTCCATAGTTTTGCCTTTTCACATAATATTTTAAAGCAGTAATTTAATTGATACTGTATAAAATAGGAACATATAATAAAAAATTCATATGGTTTTCATCCCTAATAGTTTTCATTTCTTTTTCTTAACTTTAGAAAAAATTATCTTGTATAAAGTAACACTTATTTGAAGCTTACAATTAATTTCAGTTTTAATTCTTTACCTTTTAAAGTTCAAGAGAAATATTTTTATACCGTTAAATTTAAAATAGTACGCATAGTATGATTGTATTTCTATTAATTTTTTTCTGAAGATATCTGTCTGTTCATTTACCCAATTGCACATATACATAGAGATATATCTGGAATCATATTCAACAAATATCATAAATTTATTCTGGGGCATTGGAATTTTAGGTAATTTGTAGCTGTTTGTAAGTTAATTTAGAGCTGTTTTTCTTTATATATATATCACAGGCATGTATCTTTTCAACAAGAATTATTATTTTAAAAAATAAAATCGAATATATTAAAATAAACATAATGAGATCATGCAAAATTTTTCATCTGCATCAAAAATGCATATCATAACTACAAGATAGGGAAGTGAAGGCTAAAAGCTTGAAACTTACTTTTATTATAGATGAAGGTGAGGTTAAAGAGTGTGCTTCAAAAGCTTAATAAAATATTACACCGTATTAATAATGTCAAAACTAGAAAGTCCCTGTGTGTTCTAAAGACCACATCTAGGATTTTTTTGGGGTTTTTTTTGCTGAGGAAGATTAGCCCTGAGCTAACATCTGTGCCAGTCTTCCTCCACTTTATATGTGGGTCACTGCCACAGCATGGCTGACCAGTGGTGTAGGTGAACTCCCAGGATCTGAACCCATGAACCTGGGCTGCCGAAGTGGAACCCACCAAACTTAACCACTATGCCACAGGACTGGACCCCACATCCAGAATTCTGAGTTTAGCTCTGGATGCAAATTCAAATGCTTTCATTATAGAGTAACTAGGATTTTGAAAGAATCAAAACTAATTCATGAAACACTATCTTATGAAAGACTTAGTATTCTTGTTCTTTGTGATTTTGGAGAATTCATTATGTATTAACAGGTAGAAACTCCGGAGAAAAATAATTTGACTCAGTGATACAAATCTTCCTGAAAGGACTCTGCACCATCGACATCTAAGAATAACTTGGTCAACCTTTTGGCAGGGATGTTGTGGTAAGAATTCAAACCTCAGCCAGGCTATAAGACTGAAAGATCTATAAGTCTCTAAAATATGATCGGTTTTAAGACCTGAGTTTGGAAACAAGCAGAGATGATGTGATGAGCCCAGTGCTTTCACAATCAAATAAATCTATTGAAAACCATACAGACCCTACATTGGGTAATTATCACCAATTGTGAACCACAAGCGTTTCGACAAACAGTTGTTAGCTTTCATCACTCCAAATATTTGGAAAGATTTTTCTTCTCAAGGGGCATTGGTAGAAGAATGGGGAAAGACTATGTACTAATTAAAATGCATATATATATATATATATATATATATTTTTTTTAAGACTGGCCCTGAGCTAACATCTGTTGCCAGTCTTCCTCTTTTTTTTTATCCCCAAAGCCCCAATACATAGTTGTGCATCCTAGTTGTATATCTTTCTAGTTCTTCTATGTGGGACGCTGCCTCAGCATGTCTTGATGAGCAGTGTATAGGTCTGTGCCCAGGATCTGAACTGGTGAACCCTGGGCCACTGAAGTGGAGCACACGAATTTAACCACTATGCCACTGGGCCAGCCCGGAGATGCATATTTTTTTAAGTGATAAGCTTTTATGATCTAAGCAAAGACACTATTGCTTGCCTCTCAATTTTTCTTCTTAGCTTGATTCTCAAAATTCAAATTGAGGGTGTGTAGACAAAGTTGAGAACCACTGCAAAATGTCCTACCTCTCTTAAGCTTTCCTCCACTCTCTCATCATGGTAGATTACTTAGAAATCTACTGTTTAGAAATATTTACCCCTCCCCAACCTCCGTGGTCACCCCGTGCCTCTATAGCCATGTAGGTATGGCTATGGAACCTGGATGGCCTTGTCACTTTGGCGGATGGGACGTTAGTGGACCCGAAGCAATCGAAGGCTTTCAAAAGCCTTTGCAGGACTGGGCCTGCTCCCTTGTGCTTTTGCACATGCCGTGAAAAGAACATGTCTGGCCTCCTTGGTTCAAGGAGGATGAGAGACACGTGGAGCAGAGTCGCCCCCTCAGAGCCCCAGGCCCTCAGTGAGTCACAGGGTCACCCCAGCTGCTGCTGTCTGAACTCGGCTTCCCAGCCGAGCCCAGCCCAGATCAGCCAAACCCCAGCCCACTCACAGACACGCAGGCGCGGGGGTGATCATAAATGATGGTTCTTTTAAGCCACTGCGTTTTGGTTCATTACATAGTGACGGCAAACTGATACATCCACTTTTCCACAATGGTGTAAATATTCACCTGGACCTCTTTAGCGGGCAGTTCACCTTTGCAAAGTTTTTATGGTGTTAGTTTCTTCACTGCTTTTCCAAGAGAAGAAAGATGACATGGAATTTCAGCTAGTTTAAAAAGTTGCACTATACATACATTCCGTAAGTCATATGGGTCAATCTCCTTCAGTTCAGTCTGCAGGTTGGGCAACTGTGTGACCCTGGCAAAGAGGATTAGAGGACTACAGGATGGACGTTATCCATTGTTGTTATTGCGTGCTTCACACAATCATAGTTTTACAGTGTCATCAATGTGGCCCTGATGTGTTTAGAGAATAGAGCTCCCTTCGTACCAGCATCAATCACTCACATATTTGCATTTTATCTCCTTTCCCAAACTAAAGGGCATGGTTTGACAGGATGTTCATTAATCTTGTTGGAGTACATTTATTTGGAAATTGTCAACAAATAAAATATCTTAAATGTCTTATTAAAAAAAAATTCAAATTGAGGAAAAGTTTATAATTTATGTGCACATAACATATGCAAATATATGACTAAAGGGCAGTGTTTGTGGAAATAACATGGATGTCTGCTTCTGTATCTCTATCTTTCACACACTGTACCTTTTTCTTTCTAGATTGTGGAGATATATAAGTCAAAGGGGTCTTAGCAATCATTTAATCCAACCACTTCATTGAGCCAATGAGGAAATTGACGCTCAGAAAGGTTAAGCAACTTGCCCAAAGTCACATCGTTCCTAAAGGAGCTGATTCTAAAGCTCAGGACTCTTGACCCCCAGCCCAGAGTTCTTTACCTCACTTCAGGGACTGAATTCTCTGTGCCTTTATTTTCTCTCCTTATATTGGCTTCTTGTTATAGTGCCATGCTTTGTGCAAAAGCTTTTTTCCATACATACCGGTTGCAGACATTTCGAATAAGCTACAATCTTTGGCATTCTCCTGTTTATGCGTACGTACTAGAGTGCTGTGCCTGTCGTCTCTTTACTTGAATTTTGTGTTCTTTGCAAAAACCATTCATCTTCCTTTGTTCAAGGGAAAATATTCTTCAAAATAAATCCTTGTTTTTTGTTTTGTTTTGTTTTTTAAATATTGAGTAGAAAAGAGGAATCTTTCAGAGGTCAGGTTTCTGGTTTGCAAATGATAAGATCCATTCTGCCTTATTTAAGCAGGTTTAAGCAGTAAGGAATTTATTGCAGAACATTAATTAGCTCACGTCATCTCTAGGAAGACTAGAGAACTAGGCTTATATGATACACAGCTAGACTTGTATACTAGGGAACAGTGAAACCAGGAAAAATGCCTTCTGGACAAGAAACTATTCCAATAAAAATCGTGCAACCACTGCATACCACTTAAAGCAGCCATCCGCCAGGCCTCTGCTGCACAGGGGACAAAGATCTCATTCCTGCACAACCACAGGATCACTTTTGTTGTGGTCTAAGGGCTCCCTTCAGGGGTCCCTGGGGCTTCCAGGGCAGTTAACTCTCACTGTCACGGAGGTATCCATGACAACCTCAAGACTTCTGCACAGAGCGTGACTCTTCAAAGCACAAACTAATGGTCTAAGACACTGTGGTTCTGGGCCGTGAAACCTCATCATGGGTTTCTCTTGAGTCATTGAAACCCTTTCTCTGCAGTCTGGGTCATAGAAGGGGCCTCCCACATGCAACCCTCAAGTGTGTTCCTTTCTCAGTCTCATCATATGCACAAAGCATGCCTTTTATGGTGCAATGGAAGGCCTCTGTCTAGAAAGTTTCCTGTTTCATTAATAGAAACATTCAGTAGCAGTGGTGTTGCATTTGCCTAAGAATTCAATTAAGTTTTTCTAATGACATTGTTTAATTAAACGAGCACCTTTGTATTTTGGGGATGGGTTTTTAACTAAATATTTAAATATTTAAATATTTAATTAAAATAATAAGCACACTTCACAATTATCACTGTTATTGTTTTCCCTACTTCGATGCTTTAACGTGAAGTTCCTATCATTCACGTAAGAAGAGAGAATTGAAAAGCTAATAGTTGAAAAAACTTTTCTGAGGTCAGGGAAGGCTTCCTGGTCACAATGTTCTCTTCTAAGGGAAAGTTAGGAGATTCACCAGAAATGATATCATCACACTACTGCTTATTTAGTGAGACTTGGAAATAATATAAATGAATATGCTTATCTCGGGCTGGATTTGTTTAAGCACCACACAGATGATACTCCTATTGTCTCAAGTGATTCTTTGCAAAGAATGAAGTAGATCTGAATGCATTCCAGATGGGAACAGGGTTTATTTATTGAACTCAGAAGCTGAAGAGCATTTAAATAGATTTGTTCAAAAAAAAAAAGAAGAAGAAAACAAGACAAGAAAATATGCATATAGAGTAAAATTCTAGGGCTGAATTCATATAGAATTTCTATTGTGAATTAAGTATACATTTTTAATCTGTCAATCACTTTATCACAAGATTTATACCTGTTGTCTCCATCCAATCACTTTTTTGGCTCATTGATGCCTTAAAATTTGACCCAAATTTTAAAAGAATATTTTGATTTGGAGTAATAATCTCACTAGAAGATTACTTGGTCTTTTTTAACTTGGCAGTTTCTTATACCTCTGGGAATACAAAATGAAACCAAACTTTAAAAAATAAGTCATAACTATTCTGCTCACTAATCTACTTTACGAGAACTCATTCCATTCAACTGAGAATGTGGAAGCCTCATCATCAATGGTGTTATATCAGACCAAAAGATGAAACTTCTGGCATAGAATTGGAATCTAATATGCTGTACAAAGAATCTAGACTAGAGTGAAGGTAAGTGCCTGGATATAGACAAACAGGTGAAACCCAATCCATCTGAAATTCTGCCAGGTGTATTTTTCAATAGAAGAAAGAAGTGAATCGCAACAGTTGGTGACATAAATTCACTTCTGAATAAATAATTTGTTTCACATCCATACCCAAGGCTTGGTAGCAATTCATTATAAAAATAAGTCATCTCACAGCCCAAGGGTTTACAAATGAAAATAGATTAATATTGATCCAGAAAGATATATGAAAGGGCATTTGTACAGATACTGAATATGGCAGTTATTAAATAATAACGTTTCTATTACGCGAAGACATCAATGGGAGTCTGGGGGTGGATGGACAAAAGCATTATGGAAAGGGAAATTTTCTTCCTTCCTGTTATTTGTGAGAGGTTTGTATTTAAAGAGAATCTTGAATGAAGATGCAGAGGTGGAAAGACATTCCAAGTCTACTAGAGAAACAGAAAGTTGGCTCAGAAACACTTATAGCAAAAAATGCATATGTTAGTCAGCTTCGTTGCAGTAACAAACAATCTCAACCATTCACAAACGTTTATTTATTGCTCTTGTTATATACACGCTGGGCTTGGCTTGGCTAAATTTCATTCATTTTCTCATTCTGGAACCACAGCTGATGGTGTGGTTACCATCTAGGACATGTTATTCTCACGGGGAAAAGTTGTAGAAGTGGGTGAGCAGAAACATGTGATGCCCCTAAAGCCGTTGTTCAGAACTCACACACTGACATTTCTGCCCACTTTCTATCAGTCAAAGCAAGTCATATGGCTGAGCCCAAAGTCAATGGGAGAGGATTCATATTCCACCTACTGAAATGCACTGCAAAAGGTGTGGATGAATAGGTTTATCACAGGGATGGAGAGAATACATGGGAACAATAATCCAATCTATCACAATGTATCAAGAAGAACTATTTTAATAGACTCAATGACATAGGAGGGAGTGGTAATAAGGGTTGGGTTATGCAGTGCTTTTTCAAAAACAATCTGGAAATACAGGAGAAGTTTGTCCTGATTTGGAGAACAATCTCGAGCAGAATCAACCAGATAGAATCATAGTTGGAAGTAGGTGATTAGTCTTGGATACCTTAAGTCTCTTCTTTCGGCACCCTTTCCTCGTCCCATCATAAACTTGCTGTCACTTTATGAGCTCCCAATTCACAGCATCAAATCTTACTTAGGACCAAGACCTATCAAAATGGAGCATTCACAATGGTCTTCAAACTTAGCATTTTGATGTTCTTTCCAAACGACAGTATGCATACAGTCACATGGACAATATTGAATATTTAATATAATTTTAAACGTTTTGTGAGTGAGGTTTTCAATTTTTAATGCAATACGAGACTCAAAAACAAAAGGACTTGTCTCAACTCTGAAAGGCTCAGTCTAGGAATGTATCTGATAAGGTACACCCGGTAGGACAGTATTTTCTTCAACAAAATTTGATGTAGGAGAAGACAGCAAAGAGGACGGAGAGGTGGAGAAATCAGAGCAGAGTTGGTAGTTTGATCAGTATGGAGCAGAAAAGACAAGGTTCTAACTTTGCCACCCATAAACAAATGTCGAGCTGTTTGGCTCTGCTCTCATGGGACACGTCTGCCATCCTCTGTGACCTGGAGGCTATCAATTCAGCTCAATGGCTCAGTTAGTTTCCCATATACAAATAATGGTGAGATATTCATAGACATAGACCGACAGGATAGAGCATTCTAACCAGTGTATTTTATTTTAAATATAATCTTGCCTTTTATCATAGCAAACAAATATGTAATTTTTGTTCTAGTAGTATAAGATAAGAAAGAAATATAAACTTTTTCAATATAAAATTCAGTTAGGTATCCCATCAGTGCCCTACTACCAAACATAATTTACTCAACCATTTATTTTCATTCTATCTTAAGAATGGCTAGATTCATTTACTATACTTTATTGAGCACTATAATGAAGGTGATGATGATGATGTTAGCTAATCTTTATCAAGCACTTATTATGTGCTTAGTTCTTTACATAGATGATCTCATTTAATCCTCACAATAACCTGAGAGATAGGGATTATTGTTGTCTCCACTTCCAGGTGGGGAAACAGGCTAAAAGAGGTTAAAAGATGTTTCCATGACATATTATCACCAAGTGGTAGAATGTGGATTTGAATCATACCACCCTACATAAGCCTTGCAACAATACTGTGAGACGAGTAACATTATTTTTATTTTATAGACAAGGAAACTGAGGCTAAGCAATTTAACCAAGATCCTCCAGCTAGTAAGTGGTAGGGCAGGAAGGTGAATCTAGAATTGCCTAACTTCAAAGGCTGTGTTCCAGGTTACTTATTAGCATAAGTGAAAAATTTTACAGGCAGGGTAGAGGAAAAATCATCAGCTTGGATTTACATCCCTGTTTTGCCACATATTAGCTGGGTAATATTTAGCACCTGTAAAGTAAAGCCCTGGTGGTCTAGCAGTTAAAATTCGGTGTTCTCACTTCTGTGGCCTGGTCGTCTCCTGGTGAGGGAACCACACCATCTGTCTGTCAGTTGTCACACTGTGGTGGCTGCGTGTTGCTGTGATGCTGAAAGCTATGCCACTGGTATTTCAAATACCAGCAGGGTCATCCCTGGTGGACAGGTTTCAGTGGAGCTTCCAGACTAAGACAGACTAGGAGGAAGGACCTGGCCACCAACTTCTGAAAAAATTAGCCATGAAAATCCTATGAATAGCAGCAGAGCATTATCTGTTATAGCTCCAGGAGACAAAAAAATGGGCAGGCAAGTTTCTGCTTTGCTCTACACAGGGTCGCTAGGAGTGGGAATTGACTGGATCGCGTTAACAACAACAAAGTGAAGACATTGATTTGCATATCATAATTCAAGTTGTTGTGACAATTAATTTAAACAATGACATAAAGTCTTGACACAAACTAAACTCTCTATAAATGTTAGTTGTTCTTTCTTCCTAACATTATTCTCCCCTCACTGTCCCCTACCACATGTAAATTTTACTCTCACAAGATTCCACCCAGCAGATCTACTTGACATCTCTGTATATAACTTTAACTTACTTCCCTGTGTCCTTCTCCAAGGTATGTAATAGCAGTTTGGAGAGCCCTGATTTCTAGAAGAACTGCATATTTATTTTTTCCAATATTCAAAAACATATGTGGATACCACAGAACACTTATTTTCAGCACAATGTTACTACAGAGAAAACCACAATTGATGTACCATTAGATTAGCATGAAACTTATCAGAATCAGAATTCCTGTGGATTCCTGCAACCAGTTAAATAAAGGCCATTTAGACATTTTCCTAGCTGGTATTGTACTTTCTCTGACACAACTGTCAAGTTATGCCCAGTTGTGTAGGCACAGCTTATCTTAATGTTTATCTCAGATGAAACTCTTTGACTTTTAGCAGTCTTAATCTGAAATAAGGGAAAAGAAAACAAGTATACAACACATACAATTCTATATTCAAATAAAACCCTAAAATTCTTCTGGGAGCTCATCAACAGGAGTGATGAATGGTCCATGAGTTATTGCAGAGGTCATTTTGGCTGAACCTGGACCATGTAACTAATTTTAAGGTGAAATGGCTCTTGGAAATAAAAATATGAGGAATAATTATTAACCTCCTAATTAGAGACATCTCTGAAGTTTCCAGTTTGATTTACTGTCATCCCTTATTGTCCACACATATGGCTTTAATCTCCTGAATTAAAGATTATCATTCCTCATTCAAGAATGATATCCAACAAAAGCACTGGGGAATCTTTGGTTCAATAAAATGACAGGCATGTGTGTGGGGCTTAATGAATAAAAGGAGATATTCACTAATCTCTTTTTAAGAATCTATTATGTGCAAGAATTGTGCTGGATTCTAGGGCTACAAAGTCAAAAGTATTGTCTTCCCCCAAGAAACTTACAGCTGGGGGGGATACAACCATATAAATTGATTACTATAACATGCGAGGTGCTCACATAATAGACCTAGGCACAAGGACATCCAGACACATATGCAACAGCCACTATGTGGTCAAAGTATAAAATAGAACTTATTGGTGACAAACTTACTAGCAGAGAAGTAGCATAAACACATGATCCTCTGGCCAGCCTCACTGAGATAAGATAGCCCATGGGACTCTACTCCTGAAACACTCTTCATGTTTGTAGAGAAAGACAGTGGTCCTCTATGAGACTACATAACAATGGAATATTCTGTAAGGAAATGGCTTGTTACAGAGGAGGAGCCTACAGAGACCAGTTCCTGGATCAGGGTATTCTTCAGGTGAGTTGCTCAGACTTGCTGAGCCAGCAATGCGCCAAGCTACAAAAGGGAAGGGTATTAACTGTAAAAGCCATCTGAACTCGTTTCTTCTTGTTCTGGAAGCCTAGAGAAAGGCATGGGGATTCAGAGAAGGCTTCAAGGAGGAGGACATTGGAACCGAATTTTGAAGAGGTTTGCAAGATGAAGACGGGGAAGAGCATTTGGGTAAAGAGAAGAGCAGGTAAGAAGGAATAGCATGAAAGACATAGCATAGTCCCCATATTCCTGGAACTGCAAATGGTCCCATGCGATTGGATAATAGTGAAATAAGGCCACAGGACAAGTAGATGCCAGATAAGTGCATTTTGCAGTTTCTAATAGGTCAAAACAATAAGGAATTCACCTGTGTATATTCTTTCTATTTAGCCCTTATTTTCTGATGTTTGGGAAAAAGGATCCCTGAATAACCAAGAAAACAAAAATGACAAATTCTATCACTTAAGTTTAAAAGCCATTAGTCTAGGTGTAAACCAGAAATATTCTGATGCATATGTACAGACAAAACATTCCTGCTCCTTGTCTAGATGAAAAGAGTTTTCTGGGAGAAGGAGAGAGGAAAGAGACCAAGTAAACAGAAGAAAATTTCAAACTTTAAGAAGATGCCAGGAGTCTCCAGAGATAGTGAGCTAAGTGGATGCAAAAACAGAACCCAGAGACCATCCTGTCTCTGTGTAGTGACCCCTGAATCTCTTGTTTACATCTAGTGTGATCTATCAACAGTAGCCCATCTGCCATTGATTTTCCAACAGGAGTAAGGCCCTCTTGTGTCCTAAGATGTGCTTAGTCTTTAAACAGCTCACATCCTGAAGACAACTCCACTTTTAAGACCTTAGGATGTTATAAATTCCTAGGGACCCTGGACTCTCAGAGGAGTGGGATGGTATGGAAAAGAGAGTGTCTCCAATGGCCAAAATGGAACTAAATATGTAGTAGAATATCAAATATAGTTATCTCATGAGAGACTGTGGTGAGCTGGTGAGGCTAATACGTTTATTTTCCAGAATGGACTAGCCAAAGTAAGATGAGTCTGGACAACTTTGAGGCAGACCAACCATGGAGTGAAACCGTGACTCAAATCACAAGACTCTTGAAATCCTTTAATATCTGTAAAAACTGATTGAAAATTCCTCTTTCCATTACTGGTGGATTTAATCATATGCTTGCCTCCCTATATCTCCAGGCAGAGACAAGGAACAAGATGGAGTCACTGGGAATGGGACCGGCCCCTGGGGATGTAACAGTGACTGGAAGGAAGGGAAGAAGGGCATACATGGAGATTTGTCGCTGGTGAAATGAAAGGCTCTTCAGTGGGAAGCAGAGTTTTAGAAAGTTTGCCTTGGATAACAAATACAGCAGACATTTTCATCTAGTCTGTGGCTAATCCGGCAGGAGAATTAAAAAGAGCGTAAAGATAAAATCACCTGTACATAAGAAAAACTATCCACTTACAGCAATGCTTTCCTGGGAGATCGCAAAACCGAAGTTGTTTCAAACAACTGGTTCTGAGAAGCTGAAGCTGATAAATCACTATGGATGTTCAGCTACCCCAGCAAACCAGATTCTTGCTGGAACTAACAGAAGACTCTTGTGACAAGTAAGCAATGGAACTTATCTTCACCAACTATGAACAGAGGTAGGGATTCATTTCATTACATCAAGAGTGCAAATTTCAATTAATTGGTGTAAACACCACGAAAGCTCACCCATATGCTAGCGCTTAAAAAAACTGACATTTTCCTCTTAGCTACTGAGTGAATTTCTTCACAATGTGTGTTCCTTGGCAAGGTAATAAATTCAGCTATGTTTTTTTGATTTTTGGGTTTTGTTTGCTCTGATGTTGCTGTTGTTTTCATTCTTGTACCTCCAAATCCATGAGTTGAGTGAAGTTATGTAACATGCACAATAGTAACCTTTCCTATTTGCTTTTTGGATTTAAATCTATTAGACATGTTTCAAAGTGTCTCTTCTGTGTGAAGTGAGAACTCTTCTCACCTGCCCACAATGTCAAGAATGACAGAGATGCTGACAAGAGAGTTTGGGAGGCTTATGTCTGTGACATTTGGTAAACTGTTCTGACAGGGCATAGCTGAGGGGAATGCAAGAAAGGAGGAAGAACAAATACAAAGCAAAGGCTTTAAATAAATAGACATGTAACCTACTCGGTCATTCTATTGGCGTCTCTGGAGAAATGAGTTATTTGGTCTCTAGGGTGCCATATATTTCCCAACCGGTGATGCTGTAAGTTCCTGCCTCCTCAGGTTCACACAGGATTTATTGGATTTATTGTCTAATTATAGATTACATCACTATTAACATCAAGGCATTAAAAACTGATAACTCAAAGTGGGAATAGACCTTGGCCAAATCATGAAGCAAGTAAAATTTGCCTTCACCTCCCCTTTGCCCCAGATGCCCTGTAGGATGTGCTCCCCTGGGCATCATCCTTGATACTATTCCCAACAAGCAACTTCCCAAGCTCCGAAACCTTCCTACTCCTTCTTATCAGATTTCAGCTAGAGCTTTACCACTCCCCTCGATCTGGCTCATTTTTTTCTAAAATGATGGCTAATTTCTTGGTACACTGATCAAACTTCCAAGTTGAAGTAAGTACAACAATGAATGAATTCTATTAGTGACCTTTTCAACAGGAGTTTTCTAGTGCCGTGGTCTTCAAATCCAAAGAATGGAACGTTTGAAAGGTACCCTCACACACACCAATGTGCTTTTGGACTAGAATTTAGGACATAATTTTCAGTAGGGCTTCTTCTTGGAACTCGCAAGTCATAGCCACCAGATGACTGTTTACACCGATTGTGTAAAGCTCTTTCTTAAGGTATGATTAGAATATTAAGCTTGTGAAATACGCTGTCAGTTTGGCTCCTGAGATTGGATTGTTTGTTTTTTAATTGAGGTATAATTGACATCTAACATTATATTGGTTTGGGTTGTACAACTTAATGATTCTATATTTGTTTTTGAATTAAATTGTAGAGTTATAATGTATATATTTCATTCAATGGCTGTATGTTATTTTAATTTTTTAAATTATCATCATTATCCTAGCAATAAAAATTGGTATTTTGTTTTTTTTGAGGAAGATTAGCCCTGAGCTAACTACTGCCAATCTTCCTCTTTTTGCTGAGGAAGACTGGCCCTGAGCTAACATCCATGCC
Organism: Equus przewalskii; assembly: GCF_037783145.1. Classification (NCBI taxonomy): domain Eukaryota; kingdom Metazoa; phylum Chordata; class Mammalia; order Perissodactyla; family Equidae; genus Equus; species Equus przewalskii. The sequence goes on from NC_091850.1 coordinate 24,059,534, forward strand.
CATCTTCCTCTATTTTATATGTGGGACACCTACCACAGCATGGCTTTTTGCCAAGAGGTGCCATGTCTGCACCTGGAATCTGAACCAGCGAAACCTGGGCTACGGAGAAGCAGAATGAGTGAACTTAACCACTGCGCCACAGGGCTGGCCCCAATAATTACTACTTTTACTTGAACAACCATGACTACCATATTCATGTTTTGAGACTTTAGTGTGTGTCATGTGTTTGGGGAACTGCCCTCCTATTTCCATGAAAGGAAGGGACCTTAATGAGCTAACATTTCAGCCCACCTCTCTGGGAGGAGTATGCGTCTATATAATGGTGGGATGGAAAGATTCTGACATCTTTTGGCTGATGTGTCTTTATTAGATGGACTAAATGTGTCAACCTCTAAATACGTGTCCTCTCTCTGTTCCCACTCACAAATCTCTAAGGACGTTAAAGCTGCCTGTGGAGACTCGATCTCCCAAAGGGCTGGGATTATGAAGCTTCATTGTGGTTTAACCATGGTTATCAGATTTATCAATCATTAAGCCCATATTTTGATTCTTTTCCAATGTCGGTTGGTCCACAGTCGTGAGGGATAACAGTAAAATTACTCTTTCAAAGGCTGAAACCCTGACACCAGGCTCTATGCTCAGAGTTTTGTATCTATTATCTCATTTATCTGTCACAACAACCTTGAGACGTGGATATTATTACTCTCACTTACAAATGATGATGAGGATTTTAGTGACATGCCTAGCTGGTGAGTAGGAGAGAAAAGATTTTGGCCTGGGTATATCATTTTGCTTGCTAGTCTTTGTACATTTTTTTTTGGTGAGGAAGATTCTCCCTGAGCTAACATCTGTTGCCAATCTTCCTCTTTTTCCGCTTGAAGAAGATTGACCCTGAGCTAACATCTGTGCCAATCTTTCTCTACTTTGTATGTGGGATGCCTCCACAGCATGGCTGGTAAGTGCAGTATGTCCGAGCTTGGGATAGGAACCCATGAACCAGGGCCGCCGAAGCAGAGCTCATGGAACTTGAACCCCTCAGCCACGGGGCCAGCTCCCTAGTCTTCATCCTTTTACCATCCAAATATTCGTTCTTAAACATTATTGTCTAGTTTCACTTGATTTTGAACTCTAGACAAATGGAATCATGCTTTATGCATTCTGTTACATCTGGTTTCTTTCTCTCACATTGTTTATGAGATTTTTCCATGTTGTTCATATAGCTGTAATTCATTCATTTATTTGTTGAATAAAATTCAATTGCCAAAATTTGCTTATTTATTATACTTCTAATGGACATTAGAGTTGTTTACAGTGCCTTGCTATTTTGAATATCACTATGAACATTCTTGCACGTGTCTCTTGGCACTCAGATGTGTTTCTTTTTATTAAATCTTGCTCCATGACTTGATAGTCAGTCTTCTGATTTGAGCCATACTGGTGAGTGAGTAACAGTTTATTCTTGTGGTTTTAGTTTGAATTTCTCTGATGTCCAATGAGGATGAGCATCATTTTGCGTGATGTTTTTGGTTATTTTGTTTTCTTATTTTGTGAGTTGTCTTTTAATTTCCCTTGCCATTTTCTACTGGAGTCTGCTGGGTGTCTGTTTTCTTATTGATTTGTGGGGGATACGGAAGCCCTCTGTCAAGTGTATCTGTTGCAAATATCCTTTACCACTGTCCAATTTGCCATTTCACTCTCTTTTGATGAAAGAAGTTTTAAAACAATGTAGTCAAATATATTAATCTTTTCCTTTATTGTTAGTATTTCTTGTGCCCTTTTCCATAAAAATCTCCTCCTACCTGATATAATGAAGCTATTCCTCTACATTAACATCTAAAAACTTTATTTTGCTGCTTTTCACAGTCACGTCTCAGTGGGAATTGATTTTTGTGATGGTGTGAAGCAAAGCTGATCCATTTGATTTACTTTTTTCCCCATAGGGAAATTGTCCCCGTACAGTTTATAGAGAAATATCGTGTTTTCCTCTTTGCTCTGTAGTGTCTCCATTGTCAGAAATCAAGTGTTTGTATACGTGTAGGCCTTTTGAGGGGTCTTCTATTCTTTCCTATTTGCTGATTTGTCTAATCTGGAGCTTTTCCCACACTATTTTAATTTCTGAAGCTTTATAAGTGGAATTCACATCTAGTAAAATAAGTTTTTCCCCCATTATTTTCCATTTTCCTTCTTTGAGGTTATCTGAACTATTCTTGGCCCTTTGCATTTCCACATAAATTTAATAATCATTTAGTCCATTTCCACAAAAATAGACACTGTTATTTTAATTGGGGTTGCATTCAATCTATAGTTTAATCTGGAGGCAATTCACATTTCTATAATACTGAGTCTTCAAATTCAAGAATGTATTATACCTCTCTAGTTATTTAATTGTCTCTCTTTCTTTAGTTCCCTTGATAACATATTTAGGTTTCTGAGTAGGAGTCTGATTTATCTTTGGTTAGATCTATACCTAGGTATTCAATTTTTTTTATATTTTAAAATTGGTATGTATCTCAAAATTTCTCTATTTCTTGCTGGTATATTGAAATGCAATTGAGTTTTCTTTTATATTAACTTTGGATCTAACAACTCTGCTAAATGGCCTTATTAATTATAATAATTTACGTGTAATTTCTCTTGGACATTAAATAATCATAGCATTTGCAAAATACAACATTTTATTACCTCCTTTCCTATCCTTGCACCTTTTATTTCTTTCTCTGCCTTCCAGAGTAGGCTAAGAAGTCTAGAGCAATGTTGAACTGAAATGGCAGTAGCAGGCATCCTTGATTGCTCCTTATCTTGAACGGAATGTATACATGATATTTCAGAATTAAGTATGATGAATACTATCAGTTTTTATAATTATCAACTAGAATTCTTCTCTTAAATCTTTTAACTCTTCTCTATTTTGTTAGCTATTTGTTTCTTTTAGGAGTGTACTTTATATATTTTCATTTAGGTTTTTAGTCTTCACTGAAGGGTTGATTGGTATCAATTGATACACTATTACTGGAAGCAAAATACCCAAAACTATGTATATTTTTATGGGTTACTTAAAAGATTTTCGTGATTAAACTGTTTTCATAATTGCCTATAAGAAATTTTTATTTTATGTGCTCTGACTTTAGAACTTAATCACCACATGATTGCACTATAGTTTGTCATTAAAATTTTTTCAGAACACTAAAAAAAGAGAAAATTTATGAATTCGTTGTTGAGGCTGATAAAATCTAATTCCTCAACTCCACAAGATTAGGAGAAAGAAAAGAAGAAAATAGACTCATATCACTTAGGAACAGAGAGTAAAAGATCTTTAAAAATTTAGCAACCCAAATATATTGGTACAATCATATGTGCTTAACGACAGGGACATGTTCTGAGAAATGCATCATTAGGCGATTTCCTTATTGTGCAAACAACATAGAGTGTATTTACACAAACCTAGAAGGTATAGCCTACTACACACCTAGCCTATATGGTACTAATTTCATGGGACCACCAATTGTACATGTGGTTTGTCATTGACCAAAATGTCATTATGGGCACATGGCTATATATTGAAAGTACAGTGTACTATGACCAAGTCGGATTTATTCCAGAAATGTAAATGAAAATCAATGTTGGGATAATTATTGATAAAATTCACCACATTAAGTTTAAAGAATAAAACATTTTATCAGCTCTGTCAATTGTGCAAAGGCATCTCTATAAGTGTTTTTATTAAAATAAAATATTAAACTAGGAAAAGAAGGAATTCCTTGACTTGATTAAGGGTCTCTTTATCAATATATAAATCATACTTAGTATGAAAACACTGGGACATGCCCACTATAGTCAGAAACAAGACAGTGATGATGCCCTCTCTCACCATAACATTCGACACTTTTCTGGAAGTTCTACCCCAGAGGTCATCAAAACACAACCTATAGGCCAAATCTGGTCCCCTGCCTGTTTTTGTAAATAATGCTTTATTTTAACACAGTCATTGTCATCCATTAATGTATTATTTTGACTACTTTGACACTATAATGACAAAGTTGAGTGGTTGAGACAGAGATAATATGGCCCACAAAGCCTAAAATATTTACTCTCTGGCCCTTTACACAAAAAGGTTGCTGACCCCTGTTGTGACCTGTACAATAAGATTTTTCTTTAAACAAAACAGGATATTGAAATCAGTAAGAAAAAATGTACTAGCATTGTCTACCTAGATAGTCCCATTGAATCAGTGAAAAGAAAAGCACTAGAACTGATGACAGAATTCAATAAAATGTGACATAATATGATAACTATGAAAAGAAATGCTTCCTTGTAGCTAATTAGTAACGAACTAGAAAGTATTATGAAAAAAGGTACTATTCACAAGAGTAACAAAAGTTTTAATGTTAGTAGTAATAATCTGCAGCCTGTGAAGATTTTAATTAAAATTATAATGATTTATACATCAATTCGGGAGAGAATTCTTATGTTTGTAACATGAAGTCTTTCCATCAAGGAAAGTCACTCTATTTATACACCTCTTATTTTGTGTTTTTCATGACAGCCAAGACTCCAAAAGGTGTCTCTAGATGGAATGTGCCATACCTGTCTAAGTGTAGTGTCATCATATGTAAATTGGGGAGGAAAAAACCTGTCCTACTCACCTCATACAATTGCTTAGGGGATAAAATGGAATACTAAATGAAAAAGTACCTTAAAAATCAAAAGTGCTAAATGAAAAAATCCCAATATTATTAGCATTTTTATCTAATTTTAGGTGAAAAGGAGAATGAAAACAATGAAATGAGCACACCTATAGAGGATAGAAAGTGAGAAACACAAAAGGGTGCAAAATTTTAAAGTGAGATAAGAAAGTAAGCCATCCAAAGTCATTTCATGTTTACTGCAGTCTTTGAAAATGAGTAACTTTGTGTGATGTGCACATTAGTCATGCAGCCCTGTTTAATGCATAAGATTTACTTGGAAAGCACATGTAAGGCCCAGAAATGGATCAATGATGGCTAGCAAATAATCTCTGGGGAGTAGTGACACTGAAAGTCAGCAGCTAGAAAGCATTAAGTAGGAGTGAAGAGAAGGCCTCAGAGAAAGTGATTATTGCTTCGTTCTAAAAGCTGCAGTAGGAAGATGCACCTAGGTGTAGGGCTCAGAAGCTGGAAGCTGCTTCTGGGAAAGAGCACTGGCGATCCTTTGCAACACAATAACCTTATTGTGACAGACAGAGAGAGGGGAGGCTGCCCCTCCTCTTCATCCACGCCTCCTCTTTCACTTCTCTTCTAGCTGCTAGCTATTCATGTAACCTTATCTTGTGTAGGATCGTTTTATTTTAATCTTCAAGATTCCCATTGATACTTCTTTTAACCTCATTTCATCCTAATAAATATACGATTATGTATGCATACCTCTTAGGGTGTGTGTGCATGTGTGTGTGCGTGTCCATTATATGAGGGATTGACACGCAAAAGAACAGCAAGAGATCAGGTAAGGGTCTGTACTTAGGTCATCTCCCTAGAGGAGGCCCTGATGGTAGAACGACAAAGAGTTCACATGAGGTCAAGTTTATCTCTGGCTGATGCCACAACCATGACATCCCTCAAAAGCTCCATGATGACTGTGTGCAGAGGTAGAAAGAGGTAAAATAGGCAGAACTGCTGTGTGTATTATTAAGAATAGTGTGGTCTTCAGAGATAAATAGTGTTGGAGAGACAGATTCCTAAACCAGGATGACCATTAGATTATCTGGGGAGATTTTTAATCATTTATGTCCCCATACCCAAGTCTGTTGAGGACGGAGAGGGGACTAGGAATTTGTACTGTTGAAAAGTTCCACTTACGATCACCCTGGTTTGAAAACTCCAGAAATAGTGGGGAAAGGACCCCTTGTTGTACTCCTACTTATTCAGGAGTTCTTAAATTGTTAAAATTTCCATGGGCCTCAATTTACTCATTTGAAAATTAGATAAGAGGATCTTTAAGATCCCTTCCAAATTTTTGGCTCTGTGAAGTTTTAGAAAATCAATCAAGTCAAAGATTTGATATAGAGCTCAGTTTGAACCTTTTAAAAGAGGTTTTCATATTAAAGCTGGTTTACCAAAGGACTACCTCATGAAGAACATCTTGAAGAAAGAGTAGATGTACACATGTTAGTCAAACCTTGACTAAAATCATTCATTCAACATTTAACAGGAAGTCATTGATTGGCTTTTTTACGACAAGCACTGTCGTATTCACTGGGTATAGAAGAGAACACCATACACACAATTTCTGTCCTTGTGGAACTCACTTCTAGAAGGGGAAAGGCAGGTAATAAACCAACAGTCAAAGAAAAATGAGGATTACACATTAAGAGAAGTGCCATGAAGGACTCGAACAGGATGATGTGATAGAAAGTAACCTGGTGAGGATGGAATCAGGTGTTCACTACGCACAGGATGCTCACAGAAGGCCTCTGCACTGGCACTTGAAGGAGGAGAGGGAGCTGGCCATCCAAATGGGAGGGAGAAGAGTTTTTTTGTCAGAGGAGCAGCAACTTACAGAGACCTCAAGGGAGTAAAGAACTTGGAATGTTCAAGGACTGAAAGGAAGAGATATGGTGACTTGGACAGGGCCAGTGGTGGTGGAGAGGCAGAGACGTGGCCAGATTTGAGAGCTCTTTTAGATAAAGAGAATATGTCTCCCTTAAAGGAAAATAACCTCCACATCCTTGGGGTGTTAGAGTAATACAGAAGAGTCTAGGCGTCGGAGCCGTCCTGTGAAATACTTGCTGTGTGACTTCGGTCAGATTATATACCCTCTCTTTGCCTCAATTTCTTCATCTATAAACTAGAGATAATAGTACTTACCTTATGGGTTATTCTAAGGATTAAAAGTAGAAAGTAAAGTGTAAATATTTAGCGCAGTGGTGGAATATATTACTTTCTTGATAAATGTTAAGTATTGTTATAATTGCTATTGTTATGGGTTTTTTTTTTTTTAGATCATAAGATTTTATGTCTATCAGTGTCCTGAATAAAATAAGCCTCTATCCTAGGTCTGTAGGTTTTCTCTTCACTGGAAAAATAAAACTACTGGATCAATATAGGCAATTTATTTTAAAATACTTTGTTATAGACAGGATGATGTTGTATAGTGGCCAGTTAATTTAAGTTTATGTCTAGAGGGAGTCAGTGAGCATATGATCAAGAATGTACTGTCTAGGAGAGGTCAGCCAGGGTTGTGTCAAGTACCACAAGCCATTTTGGTTATCCATAAGTTGATCAATAATAGATGCTTATCTAGCTAACATACTAAATGTGAAAAAAATAAAATAAAAGGTTTTATTGTTGAAACCAATGTCTTGCTAAATAACATAATGGATGTTGCATGTAGTTCTCATTGGTGAAATGAGAGGTGTTCCCAGTTTTGCATTATCTGGGCACGAGGATCTACCAAGGCCTGTAGCCTGTACCCATTAGGAATGCCACCCAAGGCTTGATCCCTAATAGATTCTGTGTCCAACCATTGGTATGAGGATAACTGTTCACCTCATGCCCACTAGAGGGCACAGACTGGGAATCTGCCTCAGATGAACCTCTAGGACCAGCTACACTTGGAGCATCTTAGTGGACAGAGAAGTGGAACTTCACCAAGTTTACAGGATAGATTTATTAACTGTTTGCACCTGCTTTGTTAATGAATATTTTTTAAATAAATGCTGTATGTGTGGAGAATATTTATTTGATACTGGCTTACATTATAAACAAAGTAGCAGGATTGTGGAGGAGTGACCCCTGCCACCTCTAATTTTATTGGTGGATACTATTTTCTACCTAGAAGACTATAAGAAAACTAAATTGCTTGGGAAAGCTTGCAACAACTCCACAATTCCAGTGAATTAGTTCCCCAGTGCCCAGCGCAGAACCTTGCTTCTCAGTATCCCTGAGATGGAAGCTGTGACTGCCACTTTGGCTTCCCTAAGATCTGAGGACCAGGAGTGGCCATGGGAAAAAAATCGGATGATCTGTTACCATAATGTTGTCACCAGTGATGGCCATAGAATCCCTGCTGCCACCACCATAAAGAAAGCCCTCATCCCACTTGAACTGCCGAAATGGCCTTTTCTTTATTGTTGCTATCCAGAAGGAATCATAGACTGGGCCTACTCTAAGGGTCATTCCCTTGCCTCCCACCCACCTCAATTCCACCCTTTCCCAAAAGAGAAGTATCTGGGCCTAGAGCCTTAGACTTTTCATGCCTGGCCCCACTCAGGGGATCCCACTAGTAACTCTATTTTTCTTCTGTTTTTCCTAGCCTCTTACCTAGCAATCCAAATGATACAGATCTTCATTTTCTCTCCCATTGGGAAACACAATCCAGACTATTTTCCCCAGGCAGATAGATAAGACCAGCTAAACATCACATTTATATTCAATACTTTAGTTTGTTCAAATCCAATATTTAAGTAGAGATGGCATTCAGACCTCCTGAGAAGCTTTTTCAAAATATACATACCTAGCCCCCACCCTCAGAATCAGGTTCTTTTCTCAAGGTGAGCCCAGGCATGTATAATTGGAAAATCTCTAGGTTATTCACATAGATAACCACATTTCAAGGCCACTGCTTAAGTCTCTAAACCAATTGCGTGGGACCCAGGTGCACTAAATGGGTAACTGGGCTTGCATTGATGTATATTTTCAAAACATTTAATTTCCTAAAACTGTGGAAGTGCAGCCCTTGGATTTTTCCAGCTGTTTCTCTTGCATTCTTGGCTGCCATATTCAAATGGTTCTTAAGGACTGGGGTCACCTCTCTGCCCCTCCTCTCTTTTTAAGTGGCCTGGCACAGACCAACCAGGATACTTTTAATCACGTTTTTCTAGGTCTTGGATTATACAGACAAATTGGGATATTGGGTTGGAGCAGTAACTCTCTTTCTGGTTCCACGCGCCTGGGCTCCAGCCCTGGGCCGCATGCAGAAGTTCCACATGGCATTCTGGGGGTCAGGGAGCACACTGCTGAGAGGCAGTGTTACCCAATTTGGTGACAACAAAATGGAATGGGTGAAAAATCAAGCAGGTCGAGAATTAAGAGTTGCTGAGGGGCTAACACAGGAGAAGGGAAAGAAGGGAAGCAAGTGTTTGTGAGAACCTGCTGGCCATGCTTGGCACATACTAAGATGCATTGGCAAACTCCAGGAAATCCCTGATCTGGGGGCCATCTGTTCACTATGGCCTGTGGTGTGGGTGCGTTAAAAGCCTAGAGACATAGGAAGGATGAATAGAAAGAGAAGAATTGACTTAGCTTAGAATATGCAATGGATTCTTCTGGTACCATTGCTACTAATGAAACAAGGCTACAAGAATTTATGCCCTCCTTAGAAATAATTCCCCTATCACTGAGTGTTCCAGAATCTGTGGGAAATTTGATCAAACAAAACTTTTATTATTGAAACACCAAATATTATTCTGTTCATTTTTCAAACTTGGCATTTTTTCTCTATCTGATATGAAATGAACGAAGCTTTGCGATTATTCACCCTGTCACCACTTAAATGACTCATTTACAGCACAGAACAAAAGTGATTTTGTGGACGAAAGACCTGGATTTTAGCCATGTTTGTTTCCAGCTGACAAATATTGAGTATCCATGGCATGCCTGCCCGGCGCTCTTTGGGGTAGGTGGGAAAGACTTGACCTTGTAAATCAAGAGATTCTAAATTTGCTTCAAAAGATAAGTGAAAATTTAAAGTTATGCCACAGAGTTCTATCTCCCAAGGGTACCTATTAATTATTTGACCCAAATTCCTTGCATCATAGCAAGATTTCAAAGTTGCAAAATATGAATTTTTCAAGGGAACACCGGAAATCAGTTGTAAACACTAAAAATTACTTAGTTGAATTCACAATTCAAGAACAACTTTTTTGTTGTTTTCCCTATTCATATTATTTTGGTAGCAGCAGGCAAACTCTGTCACCTTGGCTACCTTCCTTCTTTTTGTACATCATTAATTCATTTCCACCTTTGTTCATCATTCGTTCAACAAGTATTTATTGTGTGCTTGCTGTGTGCCAGATCCTGTGCTCTAAACTGGAGATAAAAGAGTGAACACAAGTGGTCACCATTCCCTCTTCTTGGAACTTTTTTAGTCTGATGAAAGACAGGCATTAATGAAAACATCTCATATATGGGGATTTAACCTAGTCAGATAAATCAGGAAAGACTTCCTTAAGGATAGGAAGTGAACTGAGATCTGCAAAATAGGTAGGATTTATCTAGGCAAAGCTGTGCAGCAAAGGGAACAGTATGGGTAAAGGCCATGTGGCCAGAGGAGCATCTTGAGTTTAAGAACCTGAAAGAAGACCCAAGTACCTGGAATGAGAGAGCCAGGAGAAGCACCATAGGAGATAAGGCTGAGAAGGTAGGACAAGGCAAGATGAAGAAGCCTTCCCCTCTGAAACACCCCTCCCACCCTCTCTGATTTTTCCCTCCCCCAATGGTCTCAGCTGAAGGACTCTTCATTCCCAGAACATCCCCAACACTTTCCCTATATCCATTACTTTCACCTAGAATTTCCTCCCCAACTCCATCCCCCATGATTTTATTCAATTTTCCAAGTCCTGCTCAAATTCCATTTTCTCCACAAATCTTTCAGTGATGCCCCAAACAGAATTAATTTTGCTCTGTTTCCATGAACTTTGCATTTTTATTAGAAATTATCATATTCCAAGTTAATTCGCACTTTTTTTAACATCTATTTTTCCCTTTCCAAATTGTATGCAGCTAGATGGCAGGAATCATATCTTGTTTATTTCCTATGGGGTCTAGCATAGATCTTGTGCCTAGTGAATGCCTAACAAATTCTTATTGAGTTGCAGTAACTCGAGAAAATGAAAAGGCAAGTACATCCCTTTGTTTTCCTTCTTTTTAAGATGTTTTGTGGTTTTTTTTTAGGAAAAAAAGGCAGTAAGTAGACAGCAGCAAAAGGTATTATGTAGCATTATGGACAGAATATAAATAGCTTCTTAATATTTGTAAAGATTAACTTTATTTCAAAGAAGAACTATGCTACTTGAAGTCCAGATAAGAACCTCTTGTTATCTGGGGACACATTCTTAACAATATTTTGAAAAACTCCAAATAGTGTGAGTGAAGATCTTAATATTTTGCAGAAAAAAAAGTCTTCTAAGAAGTAAGTATTTTCTACAAAAATAAATGCTGTTTATAAAATATTTGGAAAATAGAGAAAAGTGAAAAAGAAATAACCAAATTTGAGGAACTTGTTCATTCTGAAGCCAATAAGCCCTCTGGCTTAATTTGTTCTCCCTGCTATTTCTGAGAACCTTCTGGAAGCTTTAGACACTGCAACATGCCCTCTTAACTGCAAAGGATTGGCACGATGCACGGCCATTAACTTTTATACATGCACTTTCTGCAATCCTTCCTTAGGCACATGCTTATGCCTTGTGCCATTACTGGCTTCTCTTAGAAAATGTTATTTCTTAATTTAAATTATGCCTTAGGCTGAATGCAAACTTACTTTTTGTCAGTGTTAACCCTCATGGAGTGGATTTAGGTACTGAGGTGAAATGGTAGGCCATTGAGAGTAATGAAATTTAGAGATTAGCGTTAAATGCTGATAACAGGCGTTGAAATGATCTGTGACAGTGGGGAATTGCTCTTTTCAATGATTATGACAGTAAAGAAAGGCACAGCAGCATCATTGCTAAGTAAGGGGCACTGGAGTTGGGAGAACAGAAAAGGAGGCTGCAACTCCCTGCTTGAAGTTGATTAAACAAAGAGAGAAACTGCAAAGGTGAAGTACCATTTTCACAGTCTTTATGAAACACTGGGATTTTAAATTGTAGACAGAGGCAGAGTAGTGTAAGTTGACATAAAATTGAGGGATACAAGAAAAATTATGAAGAGTAATGTGAAGTACCTACTGACAGGTTTTTAACCTGGGATCTACAGATCATTTCAACGGAGTCTGTATGAAAATTTTGCATCCGTGTGTATTTTCAGGGGTTCACAGAAGTTAAGAAGCTCTGTGTATGGTATAATTTTCTTTTACTTACTTTTGAATACTTCATTTTAAACAGAGTGATATAGTTGTGTCTATTACCTAGTTTTAATTGATATTCTACTGTAGCAGTTCACAGAGTATGGTCCCATACACATCTGGGGCTCTCCAGGACCCACTGAGGTCAAAATTATTTTCATGATAATACTAAAAGAGTGTGCAACTTTTTTACCATGTTGACACTTGCACTGATGGTGCAAAAATGGTGGTCAGTAAAACTGCTGGCACCTCAGTATGAATCAGGGCAGAAGCACCTAAGGTAATAGTAGTATGTTCTTCACTTTCATGCACTTACATGCAAAAAAAATCAGTTTCCCTTAAGAATGATCTTGACAAAGTAGTAAAAAACAAAAATAAAATTAATTTTGTTAAATCTTGACCCACGAGCACACAAATTTTTAATATTCTGTGTGAAAAAAAGGGCCAGTACACACAAAGCACTTTTGCTGCATCCCAAAATATGTAGACTGTCTCAAGGAAAGTACTTAGACAGTTTCTTAATATTGAGGTAAACAAGCCACTTTTTTACATAATATTCTTCCTTAAAAGAATGACCAGGGGCCCACCCCATGGCTGAATGGTTAAGCTGGCCGTGCTCCACTTCAGCGGCCCTGGGTTCACTGGTTTGCATCCTGGACACGGACCTATGCACCACTCATCAAGCCATGCTGTGGAGCCATCCCATGTAGAAGAGCTAGAATGGCTTGTGACTAGGACATACAACTACGTGATGGGGCTTTGGGGAGAAAACAAAAGGAAGAAGAAGATTGGCAACAGATGTTAGCTCACGGCACCAAAAAGTATACCTTAAAAAAAAAAAAAGAATGACCAAAAAAAATTATGGTAATTCAAATTATCATTTCATAGATAACAATTGACAATATTATTGCCAACGATATAATTCAAAGTTAAAGTGAAAATTGGAATTTTGGAAAATGTGTACATGCTGTCATGAATATGACAGCTTCACAATATTTAAAAACTTTTTTGATGAGATCAGTGCTGATATTAGCGAACGTAGAGTTTTTTTCATATTGTATAAAATATGCCAACATTTGGAATATCTGTATAACACAGTGAATATTTTTGAAATGACCGATTCTTGATGTGACAGAATCACACAAGGATGAAAGAAACATTCAAAGTGCAAGATAGATCAGTGGATTTCAATGTAACATAGTAGGAAAATTATCAAGTTTTGGAATAGTATCAAAGAAGCATATCATAATTATCTGAAATGGTTATTAAAATATTCTGTCCTTTTTCCAACTATATATCTCTATGGGACCAAGTTTTCCTCCAATACTTCAAATAAAATATTATATTGTAACAAATTTAATGCAAAAGCAGATATGTGAGTCCACTTTTCTATTAAGACAGATATTAACAAAATTTACAAGATGTAAAATGGGGACACTTCTCACTAATTTATTTTTTGTTTTGGAAAAATTACTTTTCATAAAATATGTACATTAACATGTATTGGGTTTAATATTGTTATTTTAAAATGAAATAATCTATAAATATTTTAAAAATTTTCAATTTAGATTTCTAAAATGGTAAGTATCAATAGAAACAATGCACAAAAATGAGCCACTCAAAGGGTCCTGGGACCAGTGATATGCTATCATGTGTATAACTATTTTAACATTTAAAGACTTATTAAAATTGAATCAGAATGCCCAGATTTTTTTGTACTTGGCTTTATCACTTGATAACTTAGAGATCTTTCCATATCAATATGCACAGATTTACCTCATTCTTTTAAATATCTACATGGTATTTCAATGAAAGGAGGTACTGGAATTAATTTTATCAGTCCCCAACTGATGGCCTTTAGTTCATTTTACAGTGTTTTGCTTTATAAATATTGCTGAAGTGAACATCATTGTACTTGATGTACTTTTGCAGTAATATCTGTCAATTACCTCCAGCCAAAGACCAAGGAACATACACGCAGCTGAACAAGTTGGGTTTATTACTTACAGCAGTGAGGGAGGAACCACATCATGGGTGATTTTGGAGAAGGTCCAAGGAAACAGGGATTAGCTCTAGATTTGGTGTTGTCAGGAAGCAGGAATAATTCTACAGTTGGGTATTTCAGCAAATCTTATCTACGGAAAGGGCCTACTAGAGAGAGGGTAAAGCTGTAATTGAGAAAGAAGCAGCAGTCACTTACATTAGCTGGGAGAGGGGGTGATCGGCATTTTGTGGGCTGCACAGTGATAGTTTTTGTCTAAGACAAAATCATAAAGCGCCTTTGTTTTGCCCCATTTTATTGAAGTCTCAGAGTGAGTTTAGCCAAGGTTGGTATTTTGTGAGAACGTTAGGTCGATAGCAGAACTTGGTTTAGTCTCGGCCTGATCCTCTGTGGGGATGCGAAGCATGAATTGTACCACAAAGTCTGTTCTTCCTAGAGATGAGGGGGCTGGGCTTTTGCATCCCTGTATCTGTCAGTCATTGGATACAGGCTATTCCATGAGGGAGGCATGTACCTCTCAGGTGACGAGGAGAAGTGGGTCCATTTGCCCATGAGCAGCTCTCCACAGTGGCAGGATCAAAGCAGTAAGAACAACTCCTGAGATCTGAACAGTACTTCAACAGCCTCTGCAACACCATGTATGAGTTCCGTGGGTTAAGTTCCTCCTAGAATTCAGTTCTAGGGAAAGCATGCTGTGCAATCTGCCATAATCTGAATGCTATAATGATGATAATGATTACAATTATAATGTGGTGCTTACTGTGTGGCATCCATCTCCCATAAGGTTTTTGCATGTATTAACTAATTTCATCCTTATAATGACCCTATGAAGGAGATACTATTACTACGCTTACTTTTACAGATGAAGAAAATGAGGAGTCAACCCTGTGGCCTAGTGGTTAAGTTCAATGCACTCTACTCCAGCAGCCCTGGTTCGGTTCCCAGGAGCAGACCTATACCACTCATTGGTAGCCATGCTGTGGTGGCAACCCATGTACAAAACAGAGGAAGATTGGAACAGATGTTAGCTCAGGGTGAAACTTCTTCAGCAAAAAAAGAAAATGAGGCTCAGAGAGGGTAAGTTTACACACTTAATAGCAGATTGGGATTTGAACCCAGTCAGTAAAGCTTTAGAGTTTCTTACCTAGCAAAAAAAGAAAAGCACAGATTCTCTTTAAGTTGTGTTAGGCTACCACCTAGGTCATAACTAATTGCATAGAGAATTAACGCTAGACTCAAAGGCAGCTATCTCTAGACTAGACATGAGGAAGGCCGGTGGGCTATCAGAGGCATGGGATGAAAAATCTATCCAGTGATGCTCTATTCTGAATACTGGCTAATCAATCAAATAAGAATATTTAAATGTGACAAAAGGGACAGAGTCAGAAGTAGAAGCTCAGTGTTACAGACAAAAGTCAGGGAGCATAGAAACAGGAGCCAAGTGGAAGTGGAAGGAGAAAGGAGGTAATGAGAGGGTGACTCACGCATACACATGGCTGAGCATAGAGGCGGGGCTGGAGCTCTGAAGGTACTGACGAGGGAACTGAGTCACTAGCCTGGGACTGCCTAGGGCTGTTATTGGGACACTTGGCTTGCTGTGACACATCAAGTCACAATTTAGTTCTTGTAATATATTTTTAATGATGCTAAATCCTCACCAACTTTTTATTCCTTTTCCCAACTGAACCGAAGGAAAAGATAAATCCTGCCTTATGATCTGGAATGCCTCATTTTATCACACAAGAAGGCAAAAGAAATCCATCGTGTTTCCTTTTACGACTTAGCTGTTGAATGGGATAAAGGTAAATTTAGTTTCAAGAGTGGGAACAATTTTGTTCCCAGATTCTGATAAAATATTATACCTGTACAAGGATTGCACATGGCACTTCATTTTTAAATCTTTATTTGTTCTGCTTTAATATAGGTTTGATATTTTGTTTCTTCTTTGAAAGCATGTATAGTATAAACTTCAAATAGCAATGTGGGAGAGATGGAAATAATATGTTATTTCATATCGGGTCACTGCGCAGGAATATATGACAAAGTAAGTCGACAGACATAAAATAAAATATCATTGAGCAAGAGCAAGTGACAAAAGACAGCAGATTGATTTATACATTGAGAAAAGCATGCAGCCCATTAAAACGAGGCCAAGAGTGGCTAAAAATGGCCAAGTAAACTATTTCCTTACATAGCAAAAGCAAAATGCTTGCTGTTGGGAAATAGGAAGGTAGAAGTTCATACTGGTTGTGACTATTCCTATTTACGTAATTTTTTTGTAAAATCAGCTATTGTAAAAACTTAGTAAAAATGTAAAAACTAAAGTGTAAGAGTAAATGCAAAGTAACTGAGTAAATACATTAAATTCTTGACTAGATTAGAACTCTGTCACTTAAAGCAGAAATTGTCAACTCTAAAATTTTCTCCTTGGAAATATGTGAAACATCATACACTACAGCCTCGGCTAAGAGTACTTAATAGTCTGGAAATTCCCAGATGACCGATACAGACCAATGCAGAAATCAAACTAAAAACTTCTCTCAAATCTCAACTAATCAGAATTCTTAGGGAATAATTACATTTGTTGCTTTTAATTTTTTCTATTACTAAGAGTTCATCAATTAATAGTTTCTGCTTCCACTCTTTGTGGCTAAAAAGACCTATAATGTAGCCTGTTGGGAATCCTTTTTCATAGTAGGAGGAGAATCTTTGACAGAATCTAACTGTTATGACCGAAGGTGCTTTCAAAGAAAGAAATTTCTGACTTGCTACAGGCAGTTTTATAAATCACTAGCTCTGTACCTGGCCCACAGTAAAAATGTTCTGTGCACGTAAAATTACTATTACTATTGATATCATGATTGGTCCATCCAGTGTGAAGTGGAATACAGAAAGACTACTAAGTGCTTGAAGATTTCCTTCATTTTTCAGCCCAAGTTTATTTTTTCTATTATAAAGTTTTCAATATTTATTGTACAGTTTTGGAAAATAAAAGGAAAAGAAAAGTAATAAATAACGAGCTGGGCAAGCTTTAGTTGTGTTTCAGGAAATGGAGGTTTTAAAATTTCTTCTTTCCTTTAAGAAATGCAAAATATTTCCACACATAGTCATCATCTATCTGCACAACAGTTCTGTGTAATAAAGGGCAGTCTCTGTTCCCAGTGCATAGAAGGAAAAACATACAGAGGTTAAGGGACTTGCCCACTTGGCAGGAACAGAACTAGAACCTCTGTCACTTGGCACTTGAAACTCTCACCATGTGGCTTAAGACCTTTTTTCTACCAAAAAGTACTAATTACTAATCACTAAAATATTCATGAACATCCATCACCATATGGGTTGATTTAGGTTCTTAAATTGTGATGGGGAAGCATTTTTTACCACCTTCTCCTAATGACTAAAAGCCCTAATTAGCTAAGATGTGCTGTTAATAATTGTAAACTTTAAATTTTCACCTATGATACCCTTCGAAGATATTATTTAACTCTTAAAGAGAAATGAGACTAAAATAAATAGATGAATACAGTCTTGCAAAGAAAATTAGAAAAACATGACACCATACAATCAGCCAGCTCTCACTAGAGTACACTGCTTGTAAATCAGGGCAAAGCTGGCTTCTGGTGGTAGTCATAGTGATGGTGAGAGAGATTGGATTTAGGATATACTTTGTAAGTAGAGCTGGCAGATTTACTAATAAATTAGGTGTGAGACAGAAACTAAATCCCAACTCTTGACTCTGAGCTGCAGGGTGAATGTGAAATCATTTCCTGAGATGAGGAAAATAGGAAAAGTTTGGGAGTTTGGGGGCAGGAAATAAAGAATTTGGTTTAGAAAATATTGTTTAAGATGTCTAATATCCATTTAGGTGGAGGTGTAATATAGGCAGTTCATATCTTAGACTAAGACTCCACAGAAGTGATCAGAGCTAGAGCTAGAAATGTGGGAGTCAACTGGGTGGAAGGAGAGCTAAATGGGATCACCAGATGGAGAGTTCAGATCTAGACAATTTCTGAGGACTGAGAACAGGAAGCCCAGAGTCAATAGGAGCCCACAGAAAAGATGGTGTAGTCAGGGAGGTAGGGAAACAATGTAGTGTCCCAGAATCCAAGAGAAGAAAGCATTCAAGACAAGTTCCCAAAATAATGCCCAATGCTATCAAGTACTACTAAGAATTCAAATAAGATGACTGAGACTAGACCATTGGGTTTTGCAACATCATGTTCATTAATGACCCTAAAAAAATGAAATTTCTATTGGAAATGATGTTCTAAGTGAAATGAGTTGAGAAGATATGTGGAGTGAGAGATTGGAGACAAAGGACAAGCAACCAGTTCTAGAACTTTTGTCAAACAGGGGATCAGAGAAACAGGAGCATACGGGGTTGAGATTTTTGGTTTTGTTTGGTTTTATTTGTTTAAATTGATCAGGTTTATTTTGTTGCTCATGAGATGTAGTACAGCATGTCTATATGCTGTTGGGAATAATATAGTAGAGAGAGAAAAACTGATGGTACAGAAGCATGGTACAGAAGCAAGGAGGAATACTCCAGGAGCAAAGTCGTTGAGTAGAAGAATGGCGTCAAGTGTACAAAGTGATGCATCGGCCACAGTTGGAAGCGTGGATAATTCATCCACTGTAACAGAGGGAAGGCAGAGTGCACTGGTACAGACACAGATAGTTTTGTACATTTTGATAGTAAAAAGATGAAGAAAATCTATGCTGCTTCTTCCTATTAGTGAAATGAGGAGAAAGGGCATTTGAGTGATTTGGTGGGAAGGGACATCGGAGGTGGGTGAAGAGAAGTCGTGAGAAGTGGTCTTGGAGAGCAGGAGACTGAACTGATGAGGGCAAATTCTAGTATTGCCATACAGCACTTGGGAACTGTAGCACGGTTCTGGGTTTTCCTCCAGCCACCGGCACGGAGAATGCAGACAGCTGGATTTGACCAAGATTGGGATTTGCCAGTAAGTATGATGACAGGAGAGAAAAGCAGCAGAATTAGGAGTGTATGAAGAGGAATAATCATATTAAACTAAACTGGATAAGGGGGAAATTACATATGCAGATTAATGGAAAAAGTGATAGAAAATGCATTAGAGATAGCAGCTCCCTAGAGAATGGAAACCTCTATAGTCCTTAGCCCCCTTTCTCCACTGTTACTGTTATTGTCAAAACATAAAGTTTCTTAGGAATATTAACTGTCATATAATATTATAGTATAACATTAAAAAGATACTAATTTGGTGGAAACAAAGTTATACAGTTTTTAGACAAATATCTACAAACAGTCATTTATGTATTCCAAAACCCAGTTTAGAGGAAAGTCCAGTAAAACTAGCATTGCCTATTGCATTTGCTCAGTACCTGAATCTTTTTTGACTCATCCCTCTCAAACTCTATATCCAAATGAACACCAAGCACTTTGGAATGTTTTTTGCATAATGTTTCTCTTATTAGTATTATTTCTCTTTCATGTTCACCTCAGACGCATAAAGCTGCAACCACCACCTAAAGACTGTTCCAGCCTGCATTGTCCTTCAAGATTGACTTTCAGTCTCCCTTACTTATGCTCCATTTGCAACCTAAATGTGTCTCAAATACAGCTAACATTGCTTTATTTTATGTCCCAATGCAAACTGTTGACATTTATGCAACGCTTTCCAGTTAATCTGGAATTTCCTGTGCTTTCGCATTGCTTTATGTCTTCCCCTTTCCTCCCTGTTTCTATTCCATACCTCATCCGGTGTATGCCTAAACCTGTCCCTGGAAAATTTAGAGGTTCCATTGTGCATTTAGCCAGCTGCAAAGGAGACCTTGAGAATCCTGGACCCCAGGGGACCATAACTAGCCGGCAAAGTTCTTCTTTGGCAGCCTTGGTTTGGAAACACTTCACAGGCTGCTTCCTGCGAGCTGGGCAGAGTTTGCTCTTTTGGAAATCTCCCTCTTAGTCAGCTGCTTGTTGGCTGGCCTCTGTGCGAATTGGAGCATGATCTTTCAGAAGAAGGCAGTACAAGTTTGCTTGGGGATCATTTGTTAATGGAGAGAACGGTTGTGATTTTGTGAATTTAGATCCCAAGACCAACCAACTTCCTTTTCTTCCTTCGAACATATGGGATGAATAAAGAGACAAATAAGGGTAGTGATTTAACTAACCTTATTTATCTTTTTTCCCCCCAAAAAAACCCCATTTTTTAAAGAGAAAGAAAAAAGCCTTTGTTTATGTAAGCCAGGGTGGTTTGACAGCATGGTTAGAACAGCTGATGACCTAGCTAAATCCTTCAGAAGGCTTGGCCAGAGGGAGAGGGAAATATATAAGATAAGATATTGATATTTTGTAGAGCACACTGGAGCTGGTTATTAGATCTACAGAATAAAGAATTTGGTCAAATGCCAGGCTATAAATTCTTCTCCTGAACTGGAGAACACATACTCTAAAAGCTTAAAAGAAACACACACTCTAATGTGTCAGGAAACCCTCTGATAGTTCAGGCTCTACACCAGAAACATTCTTTGTACCTTCTTTCCCTTAGTAAGATAAAAGTCAGGACCTAAGGAAGACAGAAGGCAAAGATGTGGCAGGTGACCTCTTATGTATAGGAGATGCTTCAGGGAGGCTGCAAGCTGGGCCCTCTGAAGTATGTCACTACTTCCTCCCCACATGTTCACAGCAGGAGCCCAAAAGCCAAGCTGGCCCCCTCCTTGTTTCAGGGCAGACAGAGGTCAATGTGACTCAGGATAGAAAGCTGCCAATGGGAAAGTGAAAACAGATCCAACTGAAATGATCATAAGAGCTGAAGGAAATCACATCAGGGCTCATGAGGTTGACAGAGGGACCCATAGGATGGATAAAGTTCACCACTTTCTCAATGGCAGTTTAGGTGCAATTCAGAGCAAAGTATCGGTCCAGTAAAAATGACTTGGACCTCCAATCCTTTGCCTTCCACAAAAATGCAATGTTCTGCAAACACTCCATTTCCTTCCGTTATATTTGGTGTGTCTAGGAAGGAATGTCAATGAGCATATTGTTAGGGAATGTTGTTGATAGAAAACAATCAGAAATCTGGAGCAAGTGTTGTTTATTTTTTTATTGTACTTTTTAAAGGCTCTACCATAGACTAAGTTCAACAAAACTGGTAGTGTCTGGGGAACCCAGTAAAGATGGGTTATGACACAACCCAAGTGAGAAAGCCCAAAAATTGACTGACCAAATATAGGTGGGTCTATTCCCACATATATACATAGAGAGAGAAAGGCTGTGGTCTTGATTACTGTAGCTTTACAGTAAATTCTCTTTTTCCTTTAATCAAAGTTATTTTGGCTCTTTTAGATCTTTTTCATTTCCACGTAAATTTTAGAGTCTGCTTGTCAGTTTCTACAAAATAAAAGCCTTCTGGAATTTTTATTTGGTTAACATTGAAAGTGTGGATGAATTTGTGAAGAAATGACAGCTTAACAATATGGGGCCATCCAATACATGAACATGGTATATCTCTACATTTATTTATGTCTAATATCTCTCAGTAATGCTTCGTAGCTTTCATTATACAGAATTTGCACATCTTTTTAAAATTTTTTCTTTAAATATGTCAGGTTTTTTGATGCTACTGTGAATGGTGTTGCTTTTAATTTTTATTTTTAAGTGGTTATTAATAGTATATAGTTGCTTTTTGTATAACAATCTTGTAGCTTACAATCTATCTAAATTCACTCATTAGTTATGAGTTTTTTTGTAGAGTCATTAAGATTTTCTCCATATATG
Source organism: Equus przewalskii (assembly GCF_037783145.1). Classification (NCBI taxonomy): domain Eukaryota; kingdom Metazoa; phylum Chordata; class Mammalia; order Perissodactyla; family Equidae; genus Equus; species Equus przewalskii. The sequence goes on from NC_091850.1 coordinate 24,081,328, forward strand.
ACCATATTATCTGAAAACAAAGACAATTTACTTCTTTTGTTCCAAATTATGTCTTGTTTTTTACTCATCTTATTTCGACGGCTACCTTCAGTACAATGTTGAATAGATGTGGTGAACATGAACATATCTGCCTTGTTCTGATTTTAGGGGGAAAGGGATGTTCATTCAGTCTTTCGCTAGTAAATGTAATGTTAGCTGTGTATTTCATTGTAGACACAATGTAAGTTGAGAAAACACCCTTCTATTTCTACTTAATCATGAATGAGTGTTGAATTGTACTGAATGGTTTTTCCATATCTGTTTAGATGATCATATTTTTTATCCTTTATTCTGACAAAATAGTGAGTTACATTGATTGATTATCAAATACTAAACCAAATTTCAATTCCTGGATTAATCCCACTTGACCATGATGTAGTATCCTTTATGACTGCCTTCAACTTAACAAAAAAATTTTGAGGATTTTTGCATTGATATTTGTGAGAGATACTGGTTTGTAGTTTTCCCTTCTAATGTCTTTTTCTGATTTTGCTTTTTGATCAGGTGATGCTGGCCTTATTAAATGAAGTAGAAAATGTTCATCTATTTCCTTATTTTCCAAAAGAGTTTGTGTAAGATTGGTGTCATTTTTTCCTTAAATGTCTAGCAGAATTACTGGTAACGTCATCCAGGCCTGGAGTTTTCATTGATCAGATATTTTGGATTACAAATTCAATTTCTTTAACTCAAATAGAGTTATTCAGCTTTTCCATTTCTTCTGTGTAACTTGTGTCCTACAAGGAATTTGTCCATTTCCTCTATGTTGAATTTATTTGTACATTCATTGTATTCTCTCATTATTCTCTTAATGTCTATAGCATCTATTTATTCCTAATATTCATAACTTGTGTCTTTTGCTTCTTGATCAACATTTATAGAGGTGTATCAGTTTCATTAAGTTTTTCAAAGAAACAATTTTTGGTTACGGTGATTTTCCTCTATTATTTGTACATTTTCTATTTTATTGATTTTTAATATTAGCATTATCACTTCCTTTCTTCTCTTACTTTGAGTTTTATTTGATCGTCTTTTACTAGTTTCTTTAGGTAGAAGCTTAGATCATTATTTTTCACTTTTCTCCTTTTTTAATACAAACATTTAACTTCCCTCTAGATACTACTTTAACTTCATAATATGAGTTTTGATGTCATGTTTTTATCATCATTCTGTTCAAAGTATTTTGTAATTTTTTCTTTAGAAGTGTGCTGTATAATTTACAAATATTTTGGGATTTTAAAAAATAGTTTTAGTTATTTATATCTAATTTAATTTAATTACTTTAGGTCATAAAGTTAAAATTACTAATTATTACTAGTTATAAATTACTATAATTTCAATCCTTTTCCATTTATCGAGCCTTCGTATGATTTGGCATATATCTGGGTGAAAGTTCCATATGCACTTGAAAAGAGCATGCATTATTCTTTGTTGTGTTCCTTTATATATATATATATATATATATATATATATTAATTGGATAAAGCTGATTGAGAGTATTGTTCAAGTCATCTCTCTCTTCTGATTTCTGTTTATTTGTTCTATCAATCAATCATAGAAGAGTGTTGAAATATCAAAATGTAATGGTGGATTAATCTACTTATTCTTTAAGTTCTGTAAGTTTTTGCTACATGTAACCCAGGTAATTTTCCTTGTTTTGAAGTCTACTTAGTCTGATATTAATACAGCCATTCCAGCTTTCTTATGTTTATACTTACTGAGTGAGTAATATATCTCTGTCCATTCTTTTTTCACTTTTTACTTTAATATGTCTGATTTTCTTATACATGTCACATGGGTCTACTTTTCTGTATAATATTTAATAATCTCTGCCTTTTAAAATAGTATGTTTATACCATTTATAGCTAAAATAAAATTATCAGTATGGTTGTTGTTTTTAAGTCTACCATTTGCAGTTTATGTGTTAGTTGTTTAATTTGCACTTTCTCCAATTTTCCTCTTTTCTTGCTTCTTTTTGATTATTTGTGTATACTTTCAAATTTCGTTTTATCTTCACTACGATTTATTTATTTTATTGCATAGTCTTGGGTTTATATTAAGCTTCTGCACCTTATTACAGCCTATTTTCAAATAATATTACACCACTTCATGTGGTATACTTGCAAAAATATACTCTTTGGACTGAGGCATGTACACACCATCAATGTAGTCTGCCCTTGAGAGACATATCAACAAGGTGTACACAGGCCCTGGTGGGCTATGTGCTTTAGGGTCGGGACTTTCAGGGTCCCAGGTACTCAGAGAATGGTCTGCATTAAGAGAGGTACAGGAGAATATATCCGCTTGATTCTGCAGACTCTCACTCCATGAAAAGGGCAATAGGTGGAGGAAGACTGTAACAAGAACTTCTCAAGTTCAAGGCCCAGGTCTATGGGCAATGTTGTCTTCGAACATTGACCGAATCTTAAATTTCAAAAACTATACTCTTTGCATTATATCCTCAAGAATTGGTTAGTTTCTTCATCAGAACTTCTAACTTAAGACAGACTTGGAAATTGTATCTCTTGGTATTAAACTCAATGAAAAACACAGACAGGGAAGGAAGAAGAGAATAAAAACCCAAGGGACCTTCAGACAAAGTGGTGAAATATTTGAATGTTCACTAATTGACAATTTGTCTGAGTTTATTGCTGGGTAGTATAATTAGCTAATTCATAAACTAATAGGATTACTCTAGTCACCACCAAAATTTTATAATATCTTTCCCTTCTTTGGATCTTCCTTCTCTTTTCAAGATCTTTTGCTTCATATGGTCCAAATTCCTATCTTCATATATTTATGGATATCTTTAAATGTCTAAATATTTTCCCCAAATTGAGGCTGTTTCTACTACCATTGAGAATATTGAATTTTAATAATTATATTCTGTTTAGTTTTATTACCTACTTTAGGTAGAAATAACGAGATCAGTACTTAGGAAGAGAGAGTTCAATTGATCTATATTAACAAAATCGAGTCTTCACATGCACACACACACACACACACAAAGCACAGTTAAAACCAATGATTATTTCAAAAAAATGTAAAAAATTTTTCTCTTCTTTAGTTAAATGGGACTGTGCTATTCAAAGAAGGACTGCTTCTCATTTTTAAACTATAATGACAATTTGGCTTAATCATATATTAAACATTTATTAAGTAGTCACATCAGGATAGATTGGGTACCTAATATTACAAAGCTCTATTCTGTCCTCAAAGACCTAATATTCTGAAACTTAGAGAGAAAGAGCATAAACAAACATGGGCAGGCATAGATTCAAACTCAGCAAAAACTAGCTTTATTATGCTTTCCTTTTCTACTCTCTCTCTCTGATAGTGTACAGATAGATTTTTGGCACATGAAATCGTATCATTGTTTACATTAGCAGTTTGGGAAATTGACTTATACTGGTTCCACCTCTTTCAGGCCTAGAGACTGTCTCATCTTGAGTGGCCTTCCCATCAGGAAAGCGTCTCAAACAGGAGTCCAGAGCCTGCCCTGTGACTTACAGCACAAGAACTTTCCAGAGGCAGCTTTGAGATAAACACATCTCCGATAGCTGAAATATTTGTTAATTCAGGCTGACATGGATTCACTGGAGTCCAATGGATTTCAGGCTCCATAGTGGAGGAGAAAAAAGAAACTTGTCCAGTGCTTCGTAAAGCATGATTATTTAACATTCTTGCTAACAATCTTTTAAAAGTTATAGTTGGAATGTTGATGCAATGTGCAAAGAATACTGAAGGCAAAGTTATCCCTGGTAGGAGAGAAAGAGTGGGGAGAAACCACATAGGTAGAATGATGTGACACATAACCCTCATTCTTTTCTCTTTATGCACAAGGAGGAGAACTGTCTTCTAATGCCTTGTGAGAAGTTTTGGTAATAGGAAAAAAACTGTAAGACCTAATAGTGGTCCCTCCCAGGTATGAATTGATCATAAAATTATTTACATTGATCTCCTCAAATATAACATTTCCATAAATATTGCAAACACTGGTCTCCATGTCATGTCTCCCTGAATTTGTCTGAATTAAATCTCCAACTGGGCTAAGGGCTGGTATGTATTTTCCAGCTCATGCTTTTAATAAAAACTTAATATGTTTTTATTGACAGACCTCTAGAGGGAAACATAAGCCTCAGGTCCGGGAGCCTGAATGTGGGACTCTAGAAGGAGGATGACTGATAGGACAGTTAGAGGTAGAAGGAGTGTATGACCTAGAAGGGAGAAAATGGTTTCTATCTCCTGGATAACCATCAGGTAATTCCATCTGTGTGGATTTACAAGCAGAAATTGAAAATTGTTCCATTAAAAGCTTTGTGATTGGGGACCAGTCCCACGGCCTAGTGGTTAAGTTTGACATGCTCTGTTTCAGCAGTCAAGATCTGGTTCCCAGGTGTGGACTACATGACTCATCGGCAGCCATGCTGTGGCAGCAACCCACATACAAAATAGAGGAAGATTGGCATGAATGTTAGCTCAGGGCAAATCTTCTTCAGCAAAAAAAAAATAAAAAAAAAAAAGCTTTGTGTATCCTGGAGGAATGTGTAGCTCAAAGCTGGGAAGAGGGTGTTCCACACTGCAAGATAGAATACTGTCTGGTTCTAGTGCTTTGAGTCTCTAGAAAACATAGCACTACTCTGGGACTTCTAGGATGCAAAGAACCCATGGTAGCAATGGCCATGGAAGGTATCATGGAGAAGGAGGCAGAGATATTAACTTCTTGGGAAATATCCATGTGCTCCTCACATCATCCAGTCTCACTGCAATTAAATGACTATATGATTATTTGACTATATGATTATTTCTGGTCAATGCTCTGTGACCAAAAAATGCTCTGTGTCAAAAGTGACCTGTTTAGTTTTAGGCCAAAGCATTCAAGAGCCAATGCAAGTCCTTCCAGTATTTCTATCCCTGCCTTAATGACCCTTTAGGCCACTTGTGAAGTTGGAAACATGATAAGATGGTGGAACCTCTGTTAGATTGGATCTCCAAGTCACAACCTGGAGGAGAGCTACCCAGGAGAGCTGTCAGATCCTCAGTGAACTTGGCCTAATCTTTGAGTAAGAATGAACTTTTATGTGCAAAGCCACTAAGACTTCAGGGTTTGTTTGTTACCGTAGCATAACTTCCCCTATCCTGACTAACATAAGGAGACTATACCAATAGAAGGGAAGAAAATGTTAGATGCCACACAGTAGGTAATGAAATGTGTTGATGAGACATTGGTAGAGATACCTAGAATACCTGTTAGAGACTTTAGAGATACGTAAATAACAGGAAGGTTAAGATTCAGTAAAATAAAGATTATTACTGTTCATATAATCCTTCCTCTTAAACTTTCTTATGACGTGTATTAGAAGTGATAGAGATCTCTTTTCCGTTTCCTTTATTTTATATATGTGCGACTTAAAGACAAGGGGTGCAAATTGTTTGCCTAAGCTCTCAGCACATTAATTACGAGGAAAAAATGGGACGAAGGGTGGTAGCCTGAGGGGTCTATTAGGTGCCATTTAGGCCTAGTGAATGCCCTTGACAGATGACCTCATTTCCCCACTCTCTCAGGTTGTTAGTGCACCCCTTTTCAATGCTCTTATAGCACTTTGCTTTTTTTTGTACAATTGTACTTATACTTCATTGCAGTTATTTATGAATTCCACAGCACAGTGAAATCCTTGATTCTCGAGGTCATGTCTTAATCTTTATGTTCCAGTGTCCAATACAGGGCCTGTGGCAAAAAAAGAACTGAATAAAATTTCATTGAAAAAATGAAAGTTTATGTGATGTCAGCACTGAAGAAAGTTTTGGGTAGTACGGTGCTTTGGATAAATGGAAATATATACATCAAAATTATGTAAAAAATCCACTAAGTTTGGATATTAAAGAATATCTTCTCCCACCCTGATAAAAGTGTATCTCTTATCATCCAGCCTATGGACTGGAATTCCCAAAATTAGTGTATGGTTTGGTTTGGATATTGAAGGTATTTATCAAAATAGAAATGCAACTTGGGAAAAATAGAATGACACATAATTATTTATCTATTAATACCTTGGTGTAAATTAACCCATCATATAGTCTCAGCAGACATTAGGTTCCTGATGGAATGGGATGAAGAATATTCATTTTTAAGGGAGTGGGAGGAGGAATATGGACCCACCTGAGTAGGTAGGATATCAAAGTGGAGAATCTGGGCTATTTTTTAATGGCTTTATTAAAGTCATGAAGACATGAAGAAACATGAAGATTTTGCCATCATTTTGTCAAAATTACAAATTAGGCCCCATATGTAAGTGTCTCATAGGTAATTTCTCAGCTGCTTTTCTTTATTTTCTCTGAATTTTCTAATATGTCTTTTTAGATTTTAGAGGAAAGGGAGAGAGGAAAGGTGGGATGAATTATAAATTCTCTTTTCACTTTATGAAATATGAGATCATTGAGGTTAAATATATCTTGTGGGCAAATTCACTGCAATATGTTTTGTCAGTCAATGCCCCAAATCTTGATCAGATAAATTTTCTTTGAGTTGTTCCTACCTAGTCAAAAAGAACTTATGTTTTTATATCTTATAAATGAAATCATCATACTGAAATTAGGAAAAATACAGACTTTCAAGTCAGTTTCCGTCCCCCATAAGGAAGGACAGAGCCTAACAGACATAGCTATGCTAATATTGATTATAGGATTATTCCCTTCTGTTCCCTTTACTCAGGTACCAAGTCAATTTGGTATACCCTTAGGTGAAGGCAGCACAGTGTTCCCAGCAAAATGAGAAACATTATCTAAAGTGTAGACATAACCCCCAGATACCACGCGGGCTAAATCAAAAGTCTTAATGGAAGACAATTTCCTACACTTACACGACCTTTGGAATAATAGCTTCCTTGCCTTTTCTAGAAAAATAGTTTTTTAACCTACATCTGCATCCCTAAACAATAGAGTTGTGTTTTTCCTGTTTTTAAAATTTCTACAAAAAGAATAAAGCTATAAATATTTTTTGTGTCCTGTCCTTTTCCTTGAATATTGTTGTGAGATTCACAACAATATGTATATAGCTGTAGTTAGTAGTTTTTGGTATGAATATATCACAAGTTTACTTATCTCACTGAAGATGAACATTGGTTTGCAGTTTGTTTAAAGTATAATGAACATTTGACAAAATGTGGCAAGAATTTAAAAATATAAGAACTAAAACCAGAACAACTTCAGACCAATATTTTATTGTAGTTTCTTCATAGGCTCATTACTGAATGTGAACTGAGAATATTTCCAAATCATCAATGAAGGGAGGGAATAAAGCAATTTGAAAAAATTGTGTGGCTGCTAGAAATCATGTAGTAAAATCCTTTACTTAATAGATGAGGAAACAGAAATCCAGAGAAGATTTGACTTGTTTATAATGACATAATTCAGACAGTCAAGGATGAAAGACAGCTTTCCATCTTCGGTGGTACAAAATTTTCCTAACTTTTCATGTTGCCAAATTTCTCCACCAGCTACCAGTACCCCCTAAGTGGTGAAGTGGTAAAGACCATCTGGAAACTTCCTGCTAGTCTACCCAAAGGGATCAGTGCGTAGTCAAGAGTGGATATCTATCTGAGTGTTTGTTTATCTTCCACATATGAGTGAAATCATATGGTGTTTGTCTTTTACTGTCTGATGTATTTAGCCTAGCGTAATATCTTCAAGGTCCATCCATGTTGTCACAATACAGAAGTTGAAATATAATGACATACATCTGAAATTTACACAAGGGTATAAACCACTGTTTATTTTTTACTGTTACCTAAAAAGAATTTTTTTAATCAAATAGAAGAAATTTTAAAATAAAAAAGTGCATAAAAACATTGGTGCTATATTTTGATAAAATTTTAAAAACAATGGTTTGGGTATCTATTTATTATAAAAGACGTAGCATTAAAAATACCTGAAGAAATCCGTTTTGAATTTCAAATGTAGAAGATTTACTATAAAATTACAGGATGATGTTATTTCGCTTTTAAGATTTTTTTAAATTTGTCTTTCATTATATCTTTCCAAGTCATTTGCTGTTTAAGAAACGAAACTAAAATGGTTTACTCAATATTATAAAAAAAAAAATTGGCCACCAATTGGGAACCCAAATCAAACTTTGTCTTGTTTCAAAGAAAGAGAACGCAGAGGAGGAAAAATGGTTCCAGGAGAAACATTCTGGATGGCATATTGGAGAAGAATGTCTGTAAAGTTCTGAGCAATAAAAGAAAAAAAACTTCCTTCCTGACAGTTTGAAATTTCAACGATTTTAGAAAGAAAAATTTAAAAGGTTCTGCAACATACATTAAAGTTCTGATAAAAAAATAAATATATCAGTGTAAATGTCATGGGTTGGGGTAAATACGATACACATCAGATTAGTTCTGCACTATGAGATACTCACCATGAGGTTCATCTTGTCCCTTTTCATATGACATAGACAGAAAGACCATGTGTATGTAAGTGGACAGCTATGGGGAGAGATATAGAGTGAAGTAAACACATGCAGAAATCTATAGGTGCCAATGGGCAAGTGGCTGGAAAAAGCCATTAATGACATAAGAAGCTTAGCCAGTGGATCTTTTCTCTTAAACGTGTTTTCACAATGTATCTCTAGGCAGGTCAAAATTTTTATATTCTACTATATGTGTGCTTTTTCTTTGGTTTTGGTTTGGTTTAGTTCTAAATAAAATTTTCTTTCTTTTCAATTCTTACTTTGAAGTTAGACTTTCCAAATAAAAATATCCTCCTCTGTTTTATTTCCTAAAATATCTTGAGATATAGGAAGAACAGATATTTTTGCCTTTCTTGAAACTTGCCATATTCATTTGCAATGCAAATAAAATAAGGCGTGTACCAGAACAACCAGGGAGAAAAGATGTAACAGGAAACATGACATTGAATTCTGATGAGTAAAAGGTAATTTTCTCAGAGGCTAAGCGATATACCTAAAAGCGTATGGCACCAATCAAGTAAACTGTAAATGTATGATATTGTTACAAAGGAAATAAAATAGAGTATGTGAATTCCGCCCAGTGGGGGACCCAAATCAAAAGTGTTTTCAGTGTAGAATGATCCACAGCTGCATTAATGCTCAGTTATCTGAAAAACAAAAACAATAAAACACTGGAGAAGTCAGCCATATAAAAAAGACCTGAATGGAACCATCTCTATTGGAAAAGCTGTTTCCTAGTATAAAGGCATTTCATCATATGCCTATTCTTTCAGCAGGCACTGTTGTATAAAATTGTTTGCCAGCATGGTGGGTGTTCACGGAAAATAAGAAAAATTACTATATTGCTATGAGTAGAGAAGAAGCACAACAATGGTTTAAGTTTCAGTTTTGAAGAATACGTCAAATCTTGCATGGGATATATGTATTTTTTTAATCTACCTCAAAACAATTAAATATGGCTTGAGTGAAATATAAACTGTATAATTAAAATGTTAAAGGCTTTTAGACACATTAATAGCTATAATAAGAGCTGAAAATGCAAGACCTAGGAATGTCTGTCAGAGCTCTTTGATACCCAGAGAAGTAGAAAGTGGGTTTTAATCCTAAATTTGTAAGTCACTCTCTGCAACACCATCAGGAAGTCATAGCTCAGTCTGCCTGACCTGAGATGGGAGGGCTAATGGGCTACTCCTCTGGTTTACTGTGAGCAGAGTTAGCTTCCTTGCAGAGTTCCATTTGGATTCTGACGCCTTTAAAAACAAATAAACCCAATCCCTATGGTCCTCTCTCATCGCCCATGTTAAAGTGTTCCCGCCTGCCCTTTTTTGAAAAGCTTTGGCGTTCAAAAGGACACTGGCATTGTCTCTTGGTTGCAGAAACTAAACAGATTCTAACCTCTTTTAACTAATTAACTACTTACTTCCTATCTTCACCCTCAGAGTAACAGAATAGTTTAATGTTGGTACAACCAAAAAGCATTTTATTGCTTCCACAGAGTCGCCACCTGCATGAGTAATCTGGATAGACTTAAATAATGGAAGTATTATATAATTGAAATTTGCTAAGCAAGTAGAACTTAAACGTCCTCACACACAAAAAAAGGAAAGATAATACATGAGGTGATGGATGTATAGCAAATCACCACGATGCACACGTTAAATATCTTACAATTGTATTTGTCAATTATACTTCAATACAGCTGATAAATAAATAAATAAAAATGAAACAAAACAGCATAGAACCCTCTCATCTCTTGAGGACACCTCTTCAGGACTCTGTGAAACTCCCTAGAGGACGATTTGAAAACCACTGTTATAAAGAGATGGAGAAAAGAATACTTTTAAAAGTTTAGGTAGTTCCCGACTTATGAATTTAAAATGTATTGACCTAAAAAATTGTGAAAAATAAATGTTATCAATTCTTAAAAAAACAACAAACATGGAAATAAGAAAAAAGAAATTACAAGAGAAAAAGAGTTAATGCATGGCAGATATTTTTTTCTCTTTAAAATTTTTCTTCCTCCTTTATTCCCTCCCTCCGTGGAGAATTCCTCTAAGAAACGTAGCCTTCTCCCTCCCAATATCTACTGGACATTTGTTGTATTTTGGCAGCCCAGGATCTGACCTCCTTCTGGTATTTGGAGTCCTCCACTCTGTGCCATGGTGGGAGGCCTAGATGGCCCCTAACCTAAAAGCCAGACAGATCAGATGATTACTTCCCAAACTTCCCGTGGCTGGAATACAGTCCCCAGCAGCCAGATATGCATTCTCCAGCTCAGAATAAGATGCATGATGCTCATGACCCAGGAAAGTAGGTGTGGTGGAGAAGCTACTGTAGTGATGACAAGAGCAGTTCAGAAATGACCTGTTTCCCCAAGATCACTATTTCTTCCATCACTTCAATAACTTATTCCTGCCTGGTATTCAAAGAAACTCCCCAATGATTTCACCAGCTATAAGAGTCATGAAACTGTCAGCTGTCTAGTGAGCATTTAATGTACTGTGCTGAACGAAACCTCTAGCACATATATGGGGGTTGAAGTCCTTGATCACCAATATAACTTACCTGGCTGCTCATACAGAGGTAAATTACCCAGCATCATCTGTAAACTGAGAGAAATAATAGTATCTAGTTCATCGTTTCGTGATATTGAAAGAGATAACCCTTGTAGAACGCTTTGTATAATGCCTGGCATGGAGTTAGTCTATGATAAATAGTAGCTATTACTGTTATTGTTGCTGCAATTTCTTTGACTATTTCCACTACTATGGTATCTTGCCCCCTCCAGCTTGTGAGCTGTCAACTCTCATAACCAATTCCTTCAGTTAAGCATCAGTCTCCTCTAACTTCAAAGTTCCCTTTGTTAGCCTCTGTTTTTGTCTCTATGCAAATACTTTCTATCATGTTTTCTTCCTCAAGTATGGAAGTTTATGTGAAAGCATCTTCTTCCAGAACATAAGTAAATATAAGATGGTGACATTAGCTATATTTTTATTCTTTTCTTCCTAATTTTGGGGTGTTTGTTTTGTTGTCGGTGGTGGTGGGTTTTTTTGCAAGAACCATATGTTACTTTAATAAACAGAAAAAGCAATAAAGCTATTTAAAATTATATATTCTTGACATATAATGCTATTCTGTCTTCTTTTCTAATAGATCTGATTGTATTTAATAAGGTGCACCCTTCCTTTGTTATATTCCCATTTTTATTTTATCCAAACAATTCTACTTAATACGTAGTAGTAGTTATGAGATCCTATTTACTACTCTGTTACAATTCATATTCCCACTGATTATATTTGTTTATCTTATCCTGTAGTGTAATTTGTATTTCTCAGGATCCATGACTTCCAAATATGTTAATAATTTAACATATTCATTTTCTCATCCTACCTCCCATACTTAATGCTTCTTTTTCATGTTTTAGAAGATATTGGTCATAATAACTGATTCCCAAGTTATAACAGTGTTTGTCAAAATCTAGTCATGCCTCCTGGGTTGCTGCTTGATTGAGAAGTGATCACATAAAGCTAGTGCCTTCCCAGCATCGTATAAGAAAATGGCAGACAATTCCATGGGAATTAATTTTTATGTATGTATAAGGGATATTGACTGAGACAAGTACTAAGGGAGTAATTAAAGATTCTTAAAGTTTACATTTATGAACTAAAATTAACTCATTACTAGAGTTCCCTGAGCTCTCATTGAGTATTCTATTATAGAGCCAGCTCTCAAGCAAAGCTTAGCAATGAAGACAACAACATGCTTAGCTTCAGGGCAGCATCGTTATTGGATCTTGAATTGGTCATGATTGGTAGTTGTAGCTGTTCTTGCGTGCTAATTATAGGGCAAGTATCAAGTTCTCCCATTCCATTCTCTGGTATATTAAGGAAAAATGTGGGCTTTTTTTCAAATCCAGCTTGGTCACTTCCCTTGGTCCCAGGTTTACCATGGGCTGCCCTACTTTTTACTGCTAGTCTTGCCCTGAAACTCTTGGACTAAAATCTCCCATCCATAAGGAGATGCAGTTACCTCTCTGCCATTCTCAGTGGTGAAATAAATACAAGACAGGGTATACTTCCCATGATTGCCACAGAAGTCTATACAGTGTATCAACCTTTATTGAAAGATTGCAGGACAATAAAAGAAATTGCAGTGAGGATCAGGTGCATTTAAGACTGTATACCAAATAGAGCACTTTCAAGGAAAAACGTGAAAGTATTAAAGCCTTTACAGGAAGCTCTCTCATGGTTACACTCCAATTCTTGATTGCTCCACTATATTTAGATTCTCCCTCCTCTCTAAGAATCCCCCCTTCAAACCACTTCTCTTGGGATCAACCCCATTCCCTATTGGGCCAACTCCTATTTCTAGGAAACCATCCATTCCCTACCGTCAGAAAATCTGTGGATTCCATAATCTACTAGTAGTATATATGCCAAATTCTGAGTTATTCAGCTCAAAGCAACACCAGAAAGACTGAAGAGTTAGGGGACAAGGATTGGTGAGTTACAGAATGGGATATGACACTCCAAAATCTGTCAGTTTCAAGCACGTCCCCCTGTTCTTCCCGATAATCCAAATGGATCAAAAACACACATCTACAAACATCTTCTTAAGATAAATATTAATTTTTAAAAAGACTATAGTATAAATCCTTATTGAAGTGGAGAAACATTGTACTAATTACAACATAATTAGTACAGTTATCCCTGGACTTGACAGTACAATGTTCAGGGGTAAAAGTCTCCCTTTATTTATCCTCCTGTGTTCAGGTTGTGCTCATGGGCTTATCACTACATAAGAAACAGGCAGTTCCAGTGACTTCTAACTTGGATGACTGTAGCCCAATCCAAAAGCTGCTTTCTGTAAACGCCAGTGATTCTCTGCAGAGGGATTTTTTTTTTTTTTTTTTTTTTTTGTCCTGACTGAGAAAGATTTGGTGAATAAATACCTCAGCCTGGATGGAGTACTCTGAGGAGTATTCTTTACTATCTTCCAGAATTCCATAGGGAACTCAAGTTCTGGTGGCCCCAGTGGTGTCTTACTTGGTAATTCATCCTTTGTTGACCACTTTCCTACCATCTCATGTCCCCATTCCCCTAATAGTGCTTACTGGGATCCCCAAATAAATGATTTACTTGTGCTTGAAACCTTATCTTAGGATCTGCTTCTGGGGATTCCAAGCTAAAAGAGCAGTCATCTCTCTCTTTTCAGACAGATCAGAAGCTTTCAAGTTAAACTCATTTTATAATTGGGCTAAGTCAGATTCTTGGGTAGGGTGAATTCATCTAGTTTCTGAACAGGAAAAAAGTCAAGATGAGAACCCATTATTATTCTGAGTGAGACGGTTCATGTGGTTAAGGAAAGATTAATCATCTAGCAATAAAAATCTTAAAATAAAAAAATTACTGTTAAATTAACTTCATGGTTGCCCATTTAGTTTTTTATGGGTCATTTGAATAATCCCAGAGCATAGAGCAACAAATTTAGCCACAATATTTTAGCCAATGGGTTTTCCACTAGCTAAACTTTAAGTTATATATGTACCATCATTCAAATATAAATCAACTACAGTCCTTTCATTAAAATAGACATAGTCATAATTTCCATAAATTCTAATGAATTTTGTCCTCTGCTTGATCAACTATTCTTCACAAATCCTCTTATGTCTTGGGAGCAGTGTAGTTTACTAGAATATAGTTCTCAGATTAAGGTGCCTGGAGTTTAAATCCTGGGTCCTTTGCATTCTCACTTTAACCTCATATCACATGCTTAAACATTGTGCTTCAGGTTCCTCATGCCGAAAGGAGATAGAGTTCCTATTATGTAAATGGAGTTGTTGTGGCAATTAATGAAGTAACATATTTATTTAAAGCAAATGGTCTAGCTCCTGGCACATAGTATAATCCTCAATCACTCTTGAGGATATTATAGATTATTGAAGTAGACTTATTCTTCAATTGGAAGAAAGAGTGAAACATAGCATTTAAGTGCCTAAGAGTCTGATTTTCTTGCCCAGGATTTCCCAGTGCTGAAGGGAGCTTCCTTTTTTCTCCTCTCCTCATATTATTAACCCCCATGTGAATCAATGAAAGTGGGTAACAATTATCAAACGGGTAGATCTGGGCAGGCCTTTTGGAGTGAATATTCATTCCAGAAAGACAACACACCTCCAAAATGGATAAATGAGATTTGCATGCACTGCTTTTGCACTTTTCTATTTCCCATGATGTTTTTCTTCCTTCCAGGGCTCTAGGTATCCTTGCCTTAACCTGTGCTCTTCTTTTTTGCCATAAAGTGCTGTGTTCAGTAACAGAAAGCACTAAGCCTTCAGCTAAATCATGGGGTGTGGCCAAAGAGATGATATGGGAGTAAAAGGGATTCACTAATGAGAAGCAAAAAGGAAAGCAAGGTTGATGTGTGATCCCTCTTACCTTTGTGGAAAATATGGAAATAAACTGTGGTGATGCCACACTTCTCGTAAAGTATTGGCATTTAATAAAAACTGGAATTAAAAATCAGATATTTTCTAGGTTTCCCACTTTACTCTTCATATCTTATCAATGAATTTTGACCAATGTCAGTCCAATGAATGGTAAGATACATGATATATATGATTATAGATGTAGTGATCTTCCTCTGAATTCCTGAAGTAGATTTGAACCAAAGGAAGAAAAAATGATGCATGTACCAACGTCCTGAGAGGAAATAGATGGCACACTCAAACAGGTTAATGGAGGATAATTTAATGAAAAGTCTATTTACATAGGTCTCAGGAGAATTAAGGGAAACCAACAAAAGATAGTGTATTCCTCTGGAGAAAGGGATGGGAAAAGGGAGGAAATCATTGTTTTTGTGTTTTTATTTTTTAACTAATTGAATATCTGTAAGAGACCATAAATGTTAAAAGGCTCACCCCTCCATAAAACAGTATAGTTAAAACAGAAGTCTGTTCTTAAAGGTTCATAGCTATTTCCTCCTTTTGTTCCCACTGAACTTCATACTCAACTCTAACACTTTGACATTATCTATTTGTCCCACTACCTGGCAAGCTCCTCCAAAATAATTATCAAGTATTAATCATAAATGTGTTTGCTTTACCATCACTTCATTTCTCAGGGACAAAAGATGATAAAAGTTTTCCTTTTTAAAAAAACTTAGAAATAAATACTCACACTTTGTAAGTGTGACAAAGGATGAGGAGAAGAAGCAGGGACAGGAACGAATACGTTATCAAGTACTTTGGTTAGGCAACTATGCTAGATGTTTGACAAATCTCTTTTTTCTGTTTGTTACAATTATGATTTTTCTCTCCGGAACTATTTGATGATCCCTCTGAATTCTGAGCAGTGTTGTGAGAAGCCTTTGCATTGCTGCAGCATAGCAACATATATCTTACTAAGATTACATCTCCCTTATAAAATGGCCAGTGAAATCAGTTTGAATCACACCCTCCACTAGGTCAATAGCCTTCCCTTCTTTAAGATAAGGACGGGCACTGGGCATGACCTTCCTGGACCTCAGGACTCAGCTCTGTTTTATAGTAAGTCTGGAAGGAAATGGTATCACTACTTGGTGTGGGAATTGACAGACCCAGTCCCTCTATTTATCATTAAAACTCTCTAAGGAATTTATCTTTCTTGTTCAAAGAATTCTACTCCCCTGCATAGCCCTGTCAAAATTTTCTGTACATATGGCTGTCATGTTCTCCTAATAACTCATTTACCTTACAGGAAACTGGCAACATTAAATATTTACAGGGCAGGAAGATCAGAAAGAGAGATTGCCAAAATACCCTGAGTTCAGCCAAGAGCCCAACAGATAGTTCAGTAGGTAACGTTTTCTGCTTTCTGTCTGAGGAAGATCAGAAATAGCTATTAGACTTTTTCAAAGGAATATTCTTAATCACACTGCTTGGAAAGGGATCCTATTTCTGCTATAAGTTACAGGAAGAAATAAATCCTTTAACAACAACATTGTGACAACATGCTACAATGTATTTCTAGCTTCAAAGAAAGCTGTAAGAAGGAAATGCCTTGCCTGTATTACTTTAACAGTTAAGGATTTCTGTTCCCACAGTGTTCAACGGAAATACGTTTATTTCAGTGCAGTTGCTTGAAATGACTAATTTTCTGCTGTTTTTCCTAATTTCATTCTCATTTGCTTTATCTGAGAGTTTGGGAGAAATGAACTATTCCACATCAATTAATTTCCCAGGTAATTATAGAAAAACTGTTTATTTTGGTCATATTGGGAAAAAAATAAAAACTTTAATAAATAATGTTCCATGTGGATCAAGTTCATCATTTTAATCTGAACATCTCTCAACTCTGGTCTTGATCCCCCTGCATCCTTGGCCGTCAGTGCTGTACACGGCACATCCACTCATTCAGACTGTCACCACTTAGTGTCTGCTTTGTCACTCGGGTAGCGATGACTAAATATGGTCTCTCCCTGCATTGAGTTTATTGATTTAGAAGGTACTCAACGTGTGTACTAAATTCATGAAAATTAATTAATGACATAAACTCCTCTGAGGGTTGGTGGGTTTTTTTTTTTTTCCTTTTTACTTATTCCCTTTGAAAATGTCTTTCTTTTATTAAAACTGAGAAAACTGTTAAGTAAATTTGGATGTTTATTATATCAAGCATAAACTTTTGCAGAATGTGTTGCTTTTAAGAGTGAGTACTTACATTAGATATTTTAAGCATACAAATGGAATCTAATTTTGTCTTTGAATTAGACACAATGGGCACAGTGAAACCGGAACTTATATGGACGCTAGGATAATAATACTGCGTTTCTATTTCCACAGCAAACCCGTGTAATTATCTGATTAAGCACGTAACTTGTTTAAGGTATTTTCTTCCTTTGTAACTTCTAATTCTATTATTCAATGCCTGAAGAGTATCCAAAATTTACCATTTAGTATCAAATTAGCATCTGTCATATACTACTAAGGAAGACAAGGTATCTGAAACAAGGAGTTATCTTAATGGTTGAATAAGGGAGTATTTGCATTAATCAAATTTAATTAATATAAGTGCCACATGAAGGCTTGGTTTTTAAGGAAGTGGAATACAATTAGATACAGAGTACAATACACTCGAAATGTGGGGCAAGTAAGAGCTTCTTCCAGCTGTGAGTATAACCATCACTTAATGCTCCTTTAACCATTGAGAAATCTGGCTGACTATTTTAATGCCTTGAGGTTAGCATTATGAACTTACTACCATCCTGTGAAAATATTAATAATAATAAACACTATATAGTATTTACTATGTGCTAGTCAATAATCTGAGCATTTTGTGGATATTAACTCATTTAATCCTTTCAATAACTCTATTAAGGTAGGTATAATACTTATCTCTATTTTAGAAAACTAAGGCACAGAGGTGCTAAAGTGAATTGCCTGAAGTCACAAGTTGGCAAGTGGCAAACTCAGGACTTGAACCCAGGTGGGCTGCTTCTGAAGGTCATGTTCCTACCCCTACATTGCCATTTTAAAGGACAGTGTGTCTCTGCATACTTGAAATCACACTCTACAGGATACAAACTATGTGCTCCATCTATCCTTGAAGACTAGTTGGCAGCCTCTACCGCCAACATCAGTGTGAAAAAAGCATCAGGAAAATTATCTAGGGAGTATTAAATAACATAGCTGGAATTCATATTTTATTCACTTAGTCAACCAGCCTTCATGAAGCACCTTCTAGGTTCTTGGCATTCTCATATGTATAGGGACACAATGATAAGTCAAGCCCTGCTCATTGGTGGAGGGACACTGGCATGTAAATAGCTACATCACACACCATTTGTTAGGGTTCAATAGCAGGGACATGAGCACAGCACTGTCAGAGGAAAACATCTTGCCATGATGCTTCTGAATTGGTCACAACTCAGTGTAAATAACCAAACCCCCTAGATGCCAAGCAATGCACATTACTGTAGTTCCTGGATTTCATTGTAGGACATTTAATATTCGTTTTGAAAAACCTGTCATCCTATCTGGGATTGCAGACAGTGCAGGGCAAAGCTCTCAGTCTGAGAAATGCTCACATTCACGGACCTTGCCTCAGCACATCTGATGCAGGCAACACAGTGATTTGTCAATCAAAGGCAAGAGCCTAGCTTTTTATCAGAAGCCATGCCTTTAAAATCTGGGGCAAAAATTAATGCAGGATCACCAGCTAGGGCCTTTTCTAGCCCCAATAACTTGATTATTAATAATTAGGGCTTACTGGGAGTGGGAGTGCACTAAGCATTCTGCATGCATTGTCTCATTTAATCCTCACAGATTCCTAGAGGTAAGTACTCTTAACTATCTTCATTTTACAAATGAGAAACTGAAGCTTAACGTTTGCTCAAAGATTTGCCAGTAGGAAGTGGCAAAGCCAGGGCTCAATCCCAGGCTTATCAAAGTGCAAGGCTCATGCATGCCCTTAACTGCCGTGCTATACTGCTTCCGGTTCATGCAAAAGGCACCGCTGAAGGGCTTCACCACAACCTCCACCTACAGAGTAAAACATCCATAGCAGAGTGTGGAGACAGGTGGCACCACAGCTCTGTATTATAAACAGCAATGCCCTCCATATCCCATGGCTATTCTCCCTTCTACTTGTGACATTTAGACCTTTGAACAGTGTCTAATGGTGCAGATGAGTATGCTTACTGTAATCCTATCAGTCTAGCAAATATCTTGTCTTAAATGAAAGGTAAGACCTCAGCATGGAATACGTCTGGGCCCTCTAGTCACCAGGAAGATAGCAGGCTTCCATGACTTTATTGGCTAGGACATCTGCCAGCTATTGTTTCATTTGAAGTTCACCATTGTCAATGGAAATGAAACTAAAAAGGGGAGAACACAAATGACAGGGTAGGTGGATGTTTACTTAGAAGTGGAACTGCTGTGCAGTATTAGGTCTGAAGAGCTTGAAGTTGTTAGTGAAATCTGAACTACTTTTAAACTTACCTAAAATTTGCTCTGTTTTTGAGAAATGAAAATTTAATAAGGCACAATTTACAGGATATTAAGTTTTCAGTAAATGTATAACACTATAATTGAGAGTAAAATAGTGTTTTATATAGATATTATATTTATAAGGATATTAAATTGAGAGATCATTATTAAAAGGCCATTATCAAAATGACAAGATACCTCTATGAGGTATGTGGAAATTCTGTCCTTGAGTACTCATCCATTCATTCAGTCAGTCATCCTTTCCAAAACAGTGAGTATTAGACATTCCGTAAGTGGAGTAGGAATTCAAAATAGTAAATAATGTTGAGAAATCTTAAAAATTTTTAGACGGTTTGTGGATTTTAAGATATTCCATTTACTTAAAGTTAAAAGGAATTGAAGAGCTGTATTGAAAGTTCGTTACCATGATAAAAATTAGTATGCAGACTTGAACCCATCAGTTAGCTTCTCTAACCCTCAATTTTCTCATCCATAAAGTGAAGAAGTTGGACTGGAAAACTTCTAAGGTCTTTTTAACTTTATTTATGACTCATTCATGGGCTTTCCATTTATTTGCTTAAAGATAAAATTAGTCTCTCGAGAATTTCAAGAAGCCAAGTAATCAGAGAAATGTTATAGGCAATGAATGTGAGCAGATACATGGCTTGAAAGACAAATACATTCTAAAGATTTTTGGAGGAGAAGAGTAGGTAAGAGGTTTCAGTCTGGAGAAAGAACATGGGCTAGAGGAGGATGCCTTTAGATTGGAGAGCGAGCTTTCGACAATGGGAAGTCATCCGAGATTTGTGAGCAGGTGACTAATAATGGCACCACCTGGACTTCATGCAAATGAATAAAGACAGTTGAGGAGTTGACCAGTTTGAAGTGTTTGGGGAACTGTTTAGTGACTGTATAACTTTTTGATCACTAGAGCTATCACAGACACAGAGGAAAAGAAAGAGGGAAGGAGAAGTTGAAGGAGAATAAGACACAGATAGATGAAGCCTTCTACATAGCTACATAAGCTTTTGACAGCTTATTCCCGTATATAATAATGTGTGGAGGCCAGTAGCACTGTGGTTAGGAATACATAATTTCATGATTGGATATCTGAGTTACAGCTCCAACACTCTCTAGCAGATGGCTTTAAGATGTATCTAAACTCTTTTAATCGCAATCTTCTCTTCTGTAAAGTGATGATGATGGTAGTTCATCCATTTTAAAGTTGTCGTGAGAATTAAATAAAATAATGCTTGGAAAGCATACAGCCAATACTTGACATGTGCTCAATAAATGCTATCAATAACAACCAACAACAGTAATAATAATAATAATTATTATTATTACTATTAATATCATATTGCTTGAGTAAATGTCAAACAAATGTGACAAATAGCAAAGGTATCCAAAAGCCAGATATGGGCAAGAGTGTGGTTGGAGTTGCATAAGCTTTCCTTAAGGTCTCCTTGAAATGAGTGTCATTTGGTGGGTGATAAATTGGGATTTAGATAGGTGATTTTAGGAACAGAACAAACCAAGGTTCAAGGTTACATTGGTCAATGCATTGCCTTAGATCAACGTCTGTTTAATCCCTTTCGTACATTCCAAATTTTGAACCACCCACCTTTCAGCATTTTGAGAAGCACTGTTACAATGGGAAGAAAATTCTCTTAAAGTCAAGAGTATTGTTAAGTTTGCTTCTCTGGGTTTGAGTTTTTGAAAACATTAGCTCTCTGGTCCTTTGAAGTTCTAGAGGGCTATGGTCATCTGACCTAAATCATTGATGTATCTTTCTAAAATTAAAACAGACTTGAAGACTTTACTCATGTTATATCAGAGCAAACCGAGGTCTTGACACAGCTATTTACTTTAAGTAGAAATAAGTTTAAAAGGTACAGCATGACTCTCTGCAAAACTGCTACAGCAAAACAACCAACCAAGAAAAGAGACAAAAATAAAAAAGACAGAAAGAAAATCCAGTCTGCAAAAACAAAGGAAAGGAAAGGAAAACAAAAAATTAATCCCAAAGAAGAAAAAACTCCCCCATAGTTCTTTTTCTGTAGAAGACCTGAAAGAAAATGTAAAGCTAATAAAGTAGGAATCAAAAATGAGATGACAAAACAACGGAATGAGAAAAAAAGGAAGACTAAAGAGCCAAGGAAATCAATTCAGAACCAAAAATATGCCATTTCAAGAATCATAGATCGGAATCAGAAAGAAAGAACAAAAAGACAAGGTTGAAAACCAAATTAATGATACAGAGGAAAAACTTGAGTCATAGTGAACGAAGAATATAAAGACTGAAGCTAAAGCACTTAGTGGAAAGTGAGGATAGACAATGGGATAAATAAAAGAATAATTGGTAATGATGAAGTAGAAAACCCAAGAATAAACACTTTCAAAGCTATAATGAGAATATTTTCTGAAATTAAGGAAGAACAAAATTTGTAGCTCCAAAGGGCACACTGTGTTCAAGGCAAGTGTGATTCAAACGGCTGCCACCGAGACATGGCCTGGCCATGCAAGAGAATCTGAAAGACAAAGAAAAAATTCTCTGGGTATCAAGGCAGAAAATGTAAGTCATCTATACAGAGAAAAAATGGAAACTGGTTTCATGTTTCCCCCAGCAAGTGTAAATACCAAAGATAATGGAGTAATATTTCTAAAATTCTGAGGGGAGGAGAATATAATTCAAGGACTTTTTTGGTATGGCTGCAGAGCTGTTCATATATAAAGAAGCAGATAGACATTACAAACACAAAGAACTCTGAAAATATAGTAGGCATGAGCTGCTCATAAAAAACTCTTCTTGACAGCTCCCTGCCAACTGATGTCTCCCAGCAGTAGAGACATCAAAATTAAAGAACTAATGGTGAACACTGACTCCAATAAAATATAGAACTGATCTAAACAGTGATAGGAAAATGTTCAGTTAATAAAATCTATAAACCCAGACAGTGCAAAAATAATATGGTAATAAACACACATTAGAAGATTTGTTTCTTTTTTCTTACTGGGAATTAATAGATACCACCTAAAGTTGATGAATCAAGAAATAAAAGTTTGCATATTTCATATAAAATTAATAATATAACAGCCAGGGAATAAAACTCATGATTGACATAATATAATAATTTATTTTCTGATAACAGAGAATACATATTTACACAGTCCCTCCAAAACAAAAATAATATTGAACACTTTCTCTGACTACAGTGCATCAAAAGTAGAAAATAACATAGAGACCAAAAACTTTCCAAGGAAATTAACCACAAAATCACTTTTTGAAGTAACTCTTGA
This sequence comes from Equus przewalskii, assembly GCF_037783145.1. Taxonomy (NCBI): domain Eukaryota; kingdom Metazoa; phylum Chordata; class Mammalia; order Perissodactyla; family Equidae; genus Equus; species Equus przewalskii. Next base: position 24,104,091 of record NC_091850.1, read on the forward strand.
ATCAAAAGAGAAAATACAGAACTTTTGGCATAACTAAACAATAATGATAAGGAAAACAGTAAATATCATTTCTATGAGCTCAGAATAAAATAGTCTTAGAAACGTATTACCAAAGAACAAAGCAGAGTATTAAATGATTAAATATTAAACTCTTGTGCAACAAAATTAAATTAAGAAAAGCACACGAAGGCAAATAATAAAATAAAACCCAGAAAAGTGTAGATTTAGGAAAGAAGAAAATAGCCAAATAAATTTAAAAACCCAAGATGAAAGTATTTTTTTACAAGAAAAAAAATGTATGAAATGGCTAGTCTATTCAAGCAAAAAGGGACAGTGCACATTTACAAAATTATAAATCAACAATGGAAATAACCATGAAAAACTTTAAAAATGCATCAGAAGAAACTACTTTCAAAACACTGTAAAAATATATGTGAAAACCTGGATATCGAAACACAAATGATAAAAGAGATGGAAAACCTAAACTCGTTGTCGTAGGCATGAAAGCATCACGCACTCAGGACATAGACATTTCTGATAAAGCCCCCACAACGAGAGGCAGGTAGGAAAGTGAATATCATTATTGGGTCCTTCCCCTTTCCAAGGTCCCAGTAGGAACTGGGACAGTCATGTGATGCTCAGAAAGTGGGAGAGAAGCTCTTAATTCTACTTTGTTATAATTTAATAGTCCTTTTCAAGCCCATAGTGATCTTTTTTTTTTTTTTTTTGGTATATCATTAATAGACCATTTTTTTAAGAGCAGTTTTAGGTTTACAGAAAAATGAGTACAGACAGTTCCCATATACAGCCTTGTCCCTCACCCACCCAGTTTTCCCTATTATTAGAATCTTTCATTACTGTGTACATTTGTTACAAGTGATGATCCTATATTGATACATTATTATTATTAACTAAAGTCTCTAGTTTACATTAGGGCTCACTCTTTGTTTTGTACAGTTCTATGGGCTTTAACAAATGCAAAATGCATGTATTTACCATTATAGTATCATAGAAAATTATTTCAATGCCCTAAAAATGCCCTGTGCTTCACCTGTCCATTTCTCCCACACATCCCCACCCTTGGCAGCCACTGATCTTTTCACTGTCTCCTTAGTTTTGCCTTTTCCAGAATGTCATATAGTTGGAATTATACAGTGAGTAGCCTTTTCAGAGGGGCTTCTTTCACTTAGTAATATGCGTTTAAGTTTCCTCCATGTCTTTTCATGGCTTGATAGCTCATTTCTTTTTAGCACTGAATAATATTCCACTGTCTGGATATTTATCCAGTTTGTTTATCCACTTACCTGTTGAAGAAAATCTTGTTGCCTCCAAATTTTGGCAATTATGAATAAAGCCAATATAAATATTCTTGTGCAGGTTTGTGTGGACCTGAGTTTTCAATTCATTTGAGTAAACACCTAGTAGTGCAATCGCTGGGTAGTATGGTAAAACTATGTTTAGTTTTGCAAGAAACTGCCAAACTGTCTTCCAAACATCCAAATGCTGAACCATTTTACGTTTTCCACCAGCGATGAATGAGAGTTTCTGTCGTTCACATCCTTGCCGGCCTTTGGTGTTGTCAGTGTTTTGGATTTTAGCCATTCTCATATGCATGTAGCGGTATCTTATTGTTGTTTAACTTGCATTTCCCTAATGCCATACGACGTTGAACATCTTTTCACATGCTTATTTGCTATCTGTATATCTTCTTTCATGACGTGTCTGTTCAGATACTTTGTCCATTTTGTAAGTGAGTTGTCTGTACTTGGGTTGTTTCTTTTTGTCACCGTCTTCCACACTGACCTCATTTTGTTGCTTTCAAAGGTGTCCTCTCTCTCTTTTAATTGTCATCAAAGATACTTAGAATAATCTCTTCAATAAGTTCGTCCTTTAGGAAAACAAATGCCAGGAAGGAATTGATCTTTGAAGGAAGGGATGGGGGTTTGGGCATCACAGCAGGAAGAATTTTTATTTCATAACTTACTCTACTAATTAAATTTTTTCCAAAATGCATATAATGACTTTTAGTTTTCAGATAAATAGATAAAGAAACAAACTATCTGCCACAATGACAGGAGAAGAAACCAGTGGCAGAAAACTTCACTCTTCTCTAATGTGATGTCTCATTTATTGCTCACTTTGGCTATCAGCTATTGTCAAAATGAGAACGTCGCAAAAGAGAAAGTGAAGAACTGAAAAAAAAAATAAATCACATTCGCAAGATTTTGAAGGAAAAATGATAATTTAAAAATACAAGAGAAGAAAATTTATGAAATGTGCCATGTGCCTCTTACTAAGCTTCTCACCTGAACCCTCAAACAGCCGAGCTGACTCCTAACAGCCAACCATGTGGAAGTCTTTGCCTCGCTAAGCCTGGAAAAACATGGCAGAGGCTATCAAAGAAGAGGATGTTTTATTAGTTTCTGGTTTCAGTCCTAACAAATCATTGGCTAAGGGGCAAATAAAATGGTTTCATTCATACTGAAGCAAACACCTGAATCCTCCTGTGTACATCACAGAAGATAATTAAAAAGAAATTTTAACACAGTTGTGAGCTCTCACAGGTGGCCCTGATGGCCAGATGGCTTAGTTTTTCCTTGAATCAAGACTTAGTATAGAAACGAAAATTTCTCTCCACTTGGGGTCTGCAGCAGCTGCTGCCGAGAATGAGTTAGGGTGCATGTCTTCCGGGCTAGCTGCTTTTGCCTTACCAGAATGATAGACCAAAGGATAGGTCGAAGGCACAATTCCAAATCACTGCTGAGAATAATGGCAATTTTCTCTCTTCTTGCCCCTCTATCTCTCATTTTAAGAAACAAACAAAAACACTACAGCAAATCCCCAAACCTCCTGGTGACTTGTATATATCTGTCAACAATTTTATCTTGGAATAAGAAGAGAGGAAAGCTTAGTGCTCCACCATTTTTAGGGATAAAGAAAACACCATGTCCCTTCTAGGAAAGTTCCCTTCCAAATACCTCCTTGAGAGCGAGTCCAAATAAAATGCATGTTGTTTGTTTTTCAGCAGAAAATCCCTATCAAAATATTGCATGTAATGGTGGAATTGCTTCTCCCTCATTTCTAACTAAACACATACCTATAAATAATGTTCTGGGTTAGCTATGCCAGGGTCATACTTTTTCCCAGATTAGGGAGAAAGTTCCAGTGAAGAAGTAGTTCCAGTGATGGAGCTCAACTACTGGTCCCATCTCCTTAAGATTCAACTCAGCCTGTCTCTGAAAACATTGCCCTCCCCTGTATGCCTCTGCTCTGAGCCTCAAGTCCCACTGGATTTTGATCTGCTTTAGTAAAGCAATCCCTAAAGTTCGTGGAAGGATTTGATAGAGAGCCTTTAAGTCAGAGTTCTGCATTAGGAAAGCAAAGTGACATCTTATTCAATTTAATTTAACAAATAGTTTCTATGTAAGGAAAAAATGCTTCAAAAAGTCTGAGATATTCTTTGGCACAATGTCTCCTATATTGGAGAGTAGAACTATAGCCATTTCTGTTTCTAAGTAATATGGCCTGAGATTTGCCCACTTCTCTATTTTCTTCTTATTGACATTAACCATCATCATGCTGAATTGGCCAAACCATCCTGTGTCCTCCATCCAGGCTGCCCCACTCAGTGTAAGATAGGATTCTTCATGAAAAATCAAATTAGGGGGCCAGCCCCATGGTCTAGTTGTTAACTTTGTGTGCTCTGCTTTGGTGGCCTGGGGTTCGCTGGTTTGGATCCTGGGTGTGGACCTATACCCTATTCATCAAGCCATGCTGTGGTGGCATCCCACATAGAAGAACTAGAATGACCTACAACTAGGACATACAACTATGTACTGTTGCTTTGGGGAGAAAAAAAAAAAGAGGACGATTGGCAACAGATGTTAGCTCAGGGCCAATCTTCCTCAAAAAGAAAAAATGAGGACCTTGCTGAGAAAAAACAAAAATCAAATTAGGACAGGCCATCAGAGGCTTAGAAATGTTTGAGCCCTTTGACACACGAATGCCACTTCTGTTAATTTTTCCTCAACAAGTCATCTTACATGGAGAAAAAAAGAAATGAGAAAACAACATTTACAAAGATATTAATCACAGTATATTTATAACGATGCAAGTATAAAATGAACTTAATGTCCAAAAATCAGGAAAAGGTTAAGGAAAACTCCTACATGAAGATTTTGTGAAATTAAAATGTTGGTTTATCAAGCATTTGAATTATTGTGGAAAAATAATTACTTAGTGATTATTATAACTGTGTTAAAATATATACGCATAAGAACGATTCTGGAAATAAATAAGCCAAAATGTTATCAGTGATTATATTTGGATAATTAGGCTATGGGTAATTTTATTCTTTTTTGATTGAGGTATAATTGACATACATTATATTAGTTTCAGGTGTACAACATAATGATTCAATGTTTGTATATATTGCTCAATGATCACAATAAGACAAGTTAACATCAGTCACCATACATAGTTATAGAGTTTTTTTCTTGTGATGAGAACTTTTAAGATTTCCTCTGAGCAACTTTCAAATGGGAATACAGCAGATGACATGATACTATATGTGGAAAACCCTAAAGACTCCACCAAAAAACTGTTAAAACTAATAAATGAATTCAGTAAAGTTTCAGGATACAAAGTTAATATACAGAAATTGGTTGCATTTCTATGCTCTAATAACAAGCTATCAGAAAGAGAAATTAAGAAAACATTTACAGTTGCATCAAAAAGAATAAAATACCCAGGAATAACTTTAACTGCAGAGCTAAAAGACCTGTACTCTAAAAACTGTAAGACATTGATGAAAGAAACTGAAGAGGAAAGATATATTGTGCTCATAGATTAGAAGAATTAATATCATTAAAATGTCCGTACTACCCAAAGCAATCTATGGATTCCATGTAATCCCCATCAAAATACCAATGGCATTTTTCACAGACTAGAACAAAGAATCCTAAAATTTGTATGGAACCACAAAAGACCCTGAATAGTCAAAGTAATCTTGAGAAAAAAGAACAAAGTTGGAGGGAACACGCTCCCTGACTTCAAATTATGCTACAAAGCTGTAATAATCAAAACTGTTTGGTACTGGCACAAAAACAGACGTATAGATCAACAGAACAAAACAGAGAGCCCAAAAATAAGCCCACACTTATATGATCAATTAATCTATGACAAATCAGTGAAGAATACACAATGAGGAAAAGACAACCTCTTAAATAAATGCTGTTGGGAAAACTAGAAAGCTACGTGCAAAAGAATGAAAGAAGACCATTATCTTATACCATACACAAAATTAAATTCAAAATGGATTAAAGACTTGAACGTTAAACCTGAAATTATAAAACTCCTAGAAGAAAACACAGGCAGTAAGCTCTTTGACATCAATCTTAGTAATATGTTTTGAACTGTCTCCTCAAGCAAAGGCAACAAAAGCAAAAATAAACAAGCGGGACTACGTCAAACTAAAAAAGCATTTGCACAGCAAAGAAAACCATCAACAAAATGAAAAGGCAACCTACTGAATGAGAAAAAATATTTACAAGTCGTATATCTAATAAGGGGTTAATATCCAAAAGCTATTAAGAACTCATACAACTCAATAGCAAAAAAACAAACAATCCGATTACAAGAATGGGCAGAGGAACTGAATAAACATTTTTCCAAAGAACACATACAGATGGCCAACAGACACATGAAAAGATGCCCAACATCACTAATAATCAGGAAAATGCAAAGAAAACACAATGAGATATCACCTCAAACCTGCTAGGGTGGCTATTATCAAAAAGACTAGAAATAGCAAGTGTTGGTGAGGATGTGGAGAAGAGGGAACCCTCCTATGCTGTTGGTGGGAATATAAATTGGTGCAGCTCCTATGGAAAACAGTGTGGGGGTTCCTAAAAACTTAAAAATAGAACTACCATATGATCCAGCAATTCAAGTTCTGGTTGTTTATCCAAAGAAAGAACACTAATTCAAAAAGATATATGCACCTCTTTGTTCACTGCAGCATATTTACAATATCCAAGACATGGAAACAACCTAAGTGTCCATTGACTGATGGATGAATGGATAAAGAAATTGTGGTGTATACATATATATATTACATATAATGTATATATATATAATAATGAAATATTATTCAACCATAAAAAACAATGATGTCTTGCCATTTGCAACAATGTCAATGGACCTAAAGGGTGTCATGCAAAGTGAAATAACTCAGATAGAGGAAGACAAATACTGTATGATCTCACTTATATGTGGACGCCAATAAAAAAAAAGCTCATATATATAAAGAATGGGTTGGTGGCTACCAACAGAGGCAGGGAGTGGGGTAGGGGGAGGGAGAAATGGATGAAGGGAATATATATATATATATACTACAATTTCTTTATTCATTCAACAGTCAATGGACACTTAGGTTGTTTCCATATCTTGACTATTGTAAATAATGCTGCAATGGACATATAGGTGCATATATCTTTTTAAATTAACATTTTTGTTTTCCTTGGATAAATGCCCAGAATTTGAATTGCTGGATCATATGGTAGCTCTATTTTTAATTTTTTGAGGAACTTCCATACTGTTTTCCATAGTGGTTGCACCAATTTATATTCCCACCAACGGCATAGGAGGGTTCCCTTTTCTCCACATCCTCACCAACACTTGTTATTTCTAGTTTTTTTGATAATAGCCACTCTAACAGGTTTAAGGTGATATTTCATTGTGTTTTCTTTGCATTTCATGATGATTAGTGATGTTGAAAATCATGTTTTTGATTTTGGGCTTTTTTTTGCTGAGGAAGATTAGCCCTGAGCTAATGTCTGTTGCCGATCTTCCTCGTTTTTTGCTTGAGGAAGATTGTCACTGAGCTAACATCTGTGCCAATCTTCCTCCACTTTATATGTGGGTTGCCACCATAGCATGGCTGACGAGTGGTGTAGGTCTGCACCCGGGATCTGAACCTGTGAACCTGGGCCGCTAAAGTAGAGAGCACCGAACTTAAACACTATGCCACAGGGCAGGGCCCCAAACATCTTTTCATGTGTCTGTTGGCCATCTATATATTTCTTTGGAAAAATGTTTAGTCAGTTCCTCTGCCCATTTTTAAAATCATATTGTTTGTTTTTTGCTATTGATTTGTTTGAGTTCTTAATATCTTTTGGCTATTAATCCCTTATTAGATATATGACATGTAAATATGTTTTCCCAGTCAGTAGGTAGCTTTTTCATTTTGTTGATAGTTTCCTTTGCTGTGCAGATGCTTTTTAGTTTGATGTAGTCCCACTTGTTTATTTTATTTTTGTTGCCTTTGCATTTGATGTCAGATAATTTTATTCTGACTTTTTTCTATCTGTTTATATTTTTCAAATGATCTCTCATGGGCTTGTATTACTTTTATAATTTAAAAAGATGCGTACTTTTGAAAAGTTGGAGCAAACAAAGAATATATCTTTGTCATGAACCTCCCATGTTATGAAGGCATGTTTCTCCTGTAATGGTTACCAGTCCGCACACTGATACAGGACAGAGAAGAAAAGCAAGAAACCAGCACCTCTGGAAGTCTCAGAGGAAAAAACGGAGTTGGCAGAGGTAAATGGCTCTCTTCCTTCCTCGGAAACTAGATGACACCCAAGAACTAAGAAATTATTTATAGCTACAAGGAGTAAACCTGGGAGTTAACAGGGAAAAGGGATCCTGAAAAATGATGTGTTTCTTCTAAAACAATAATATTACTTCATATTTGAAGGGTATTTTACAGTCAATGAAACACTTCACAGATATAATCTCATGCTATCCTTTCAACCACTCTCTTAGAGAAATATAATTATTTTGATTTCTATATAATGTGCAAGACACTACCCATGTGGGAGACACATTGCTGGAATTAGAGGGGAAACAAATGTATCAAAAGCATGGTTTCTGCTCTCCATGAGTTTATGACCTAATGGAAGAAACATGACACAGAAAAACCGCCTAAGAGTACAAGCTCATATTTAAATGCCAAGAGAGTAGTGTAGACAGAAAATGCTAGAAAAGTTGAGGAGAAGAAACGTGAGCTGTGAGCAGAGGTGATTGTGCAATGATGATCTGGTTATCAGGGAAGGAATTGGGAAAGGGAGGATGGTGACATGGCTGCAGTGGGGAGAAGAGGAAAGGGAATCAAGGAGTGGAAGGGACGATAACCAGCTTCAGTTCTCTTCAATGATCGGCATGGAGATTCACTCCTCCTATTTCTAATAGGATGAGTCTGAGCTGCCAGTCATAAGTAATGGGGTAGTTTTGGGTTTTTGTTTCTCGGGGTTTTTAGTGGTTCATCACGGTGAATTACAGTTATTGTTCACTTTTAGCCTTCATTATCTGAGATGAATTTCCTCCGTTGATTAATAGATTCAAGTAGCCAACATTTCATGTGGGTCTGTGGTGAGTGAAACATTGGCACTTGTGTGGCATTGAGTATACAAAGTGTAACAAGACACTGTCCACTGCCCTGAAAGTGCCGCCTTTCCAGAAGGAGAGACCTACGTTTAAAATGCTAGCAATTATTTGCATAATGATAGTGATGGAAACTCAGAAATTTATGAGATAAAGGAGGTGATGGGGATGTGGTATTAGGAGAAGCTAGTTAAGGATAAATTGAAATTATCAGGCAAAGAAGGGAGAGGGGTAATTCAGGCAGAGGAGGCCACGTGGCCAGAGTTGAGGACATAAGGAAAGTCTGGTGTGCCAGGAATTGCTAGCAGTTTGGTACTTTCAGAGATCCCAGTGAAAGGCAAAGAGGACATGAGGTTAGGGAGATAGGAAATAACAGATTAAGATGGGTTTGTAGGCCATTTTAAGGAACTTGAGCTTTAATCTGTACAGACAATGGAGATACACCAAAGAGTTTAAAGTAGGGCAAGGGTATTGTAATTAGTAACAACATTGCTATACTATATTATGCTATACCATACTATACTATACCATACCATACCATACTATACCATACCATACCATACTATACTATATTATACTATACTATACATTACTATACTATATTATACTATACTATGCTATACATTACTATACTATACAATACTATACATTACTATAGTATACTATACCGTACTACACTATACTATACCATACTATACCATACTATACTATACATTACTATACTATACTATACCATACCATACTATCACATTACTATAGTATACTATAGTATACTACTCTATACTATACCATACCATACCATACCATACCATACTATATTATACTATACTATACTATACATTACTATACTATACTATATTCTACTATACTATACTATACTATACATTACTAAGTATATGCAAAACATTTTGTCAGATTTTATGGAAAATTTTTTCATTTTAAAAAGTAAACAATATGAACCTTATAAAGTTTATGCAAATTCCTTTGTCAAGGCCTCAACTTTTACCTTATTAATGGAAAATTTAGAAGAAATTTAGGAGAATATGATTAAATGTCCTCAATATGACACGTGATTCTTGTTTACTTTCTACCAAGATTTGGGTTTGGCTTGTTTATGTCATAGGAGGAGTATAACCAGCAAGTGGCTGTAAAGGTCTATGGGATATCGTTCAACTGCTCCTCTAGAGAAGTAAGGCTGAACATCTCCCTACAGGATGAACCAATTCTCTTTGGGGATACAGTTGGAAGAGGGACAAGAAGTTTTTTTCAACTTCTGTAAAATACTCATTTATATTTAAACAAAAACAAACATACACAAAGAAATCTTTGCATTTTTGCTTGTTTCATTGTTAACTTTTTAGAAATGTATTTATAAATCAGGAAATGTATTGTCCTAAAATGTATGAATGGTCCAACTGCCTGGCCTCAGGACTAGGAACTAGGAACTGAGCCCTGTTCCTGCAGCTGACTTTCCACTTACTGTTACGAAAAGCAGCAGCCTTGCTGCAACTCGGCTTCTGTTAGAATTACATTCTGGAGTTGTCGCGGGTTCTTGAGGGAAAACATGGAGAGATTCTGACAATTCTTAAATGCAATCTTTCTTAGAGATATGAGAGCCCTGCAAATAAAAGAACTTAGAATTTGAGGACAGAACTTTACAGGTTATCTGAGTCAGTATCACCGTATCCGAGGCCCGGAGAGTGATGCTTTGTGTATAGTTACACTAAGCGTTTGCAGAAGACTTAGAACTGGCTAGGTGGTCTAGGTGGGGGGCAAGGATCACACAGACGAAAGGAACCTCCAAGAAGGGTGAGAAAAGGGGGCAGTCTGAAGGCCACAGACCTTGAATGAAGCTGGTTCCTCAAGGGTTGGGAAAAATAGCATCTCTTCAGGTTTGATGTTAATGTTACCACTAGGCTTTGCCTGCTCTTTGATATTTCCCCCAAGTTGGCCCTGTGTTACCCCCATCTACAGTATGACTCAAAAACCCTGTTATTAGAACCTTTTTTAAAAAAAATTTGGTAATAACAACATGGCATGAATATTTTAATTCCTTACTCTCTGCCCATCAGACACTACCTGGGCATGGCTCATTTCCTCGTTGAGCCCAGATAGCCTTAAAATTTATCGCATTCCAGCACTCTGGGCTGCCATTGCCAATAGGTTAGACCTAGCTCATCAGATACAATTTCTTTGCCATCCCCAGATTAGAATTAAAGATGGACATATTGTTTCCAAAAGTTCTCTCTTACACTGGAAAGATGGTGTGATATTTTTGTTTAATACATTCCTTTTAGTTGAATACTCAATTTTCACTTGAGCCTACTCAGACAAGTATTTCCCCACTTGGCTGAGAGATGGTATCAAATGCTCTACTCTCTGCCCTGGCTCTGGAAGCTCTTTTCCCAATTAGCTGGTTTCTCTGGTGTTACTTTCCCTGTGCTACTTTCATCATCCTACCCACAGAGAGGAAGGTATTGACACCAGTGTATAAACTTTAAAAAAACTTCAATTTGTAAAATAAGCAAGAAAAGGCCTGCCCTTTCCTCTGGGTTTGTACAAGGTGCCTAGTTACATGTGACTATGTGAGTTCTGGTTTCCTTAGTCGCTTGCAGAGGGCAGAGACCTTGTTTTTCGTGCTTCGCCCTGCATATCTGTGACTTCTGCACAGGGTGCTTTTGTTAATCCTCTGCATGGTTTTCAATAAGATGAATTGGCCGTCCCCTCTGTCTGGTTGCTGAAGTTTTCTCCATGTGGCTGCCATAGTCCTCATTGGGGGTACAAGTGCAGGGAAGGTGGTTCATTCACTCAGTGAGCAAATATATACTGAATGCCCTTTATGAGCCAGACCATCCTAGAGACCATGTTTTCTGCGCTTGGTCAAATAGAAATGATCCTGGTCTCATGGAGCATAAAGTTCCGTGGAAGAGACAAGCTACAAACAAACAGACACAAATGACATAATTTGCTTAGTGTGATAAATGCTTTAAAGGAAAAGAACACAAGAGTTATAAGAGAATGTATCTGGAGGGTCCATTTACATTTGGGTGATTGAGGAAGGCACCTATGAGGAGATAAGCTTTAAATGGAGACCTGAGGATGAGGAGTGAGTTAGTCACAAGGAGCGAGGAGGACGAGTGCTCCCAGCAGAGGGAAAAGCGTGACTGTGGGCCCTGAGGTGGCGTTTGATATGAACAATGACGCCAGCTCCCTTGTGAGGGCCTTCTCTGGCTCTCAAGTAGACATAGCAGCATTGGCAGATAAATACAAATTCCAGTCCAGGAAAGAGGGAGGCTGCCCCCAGAGCAGGGTCTCATGTAAGAAAGATTTTCCATCTCACCTGGGGTAAGATACGCCCATTAAGTTATTCATGAAGGTCTCGCAGCAATATGTGTGGGCCAGGAATGAGGCTTAAATTCACGGTGAAAGTGTGAACATTTGAGACTGCCATTTGGGAAGGTCTACACCACAAAGGCCAGAGTCGAGGCTGGAATCCTGGCTCCCCTGTGTCCTCTTACAGTTTGATGTCCTTGCTGCTGTAGGAAAATGATTTTCCATCACTCTGGCCTTTGGAAACTAAGGTGCCAGATTCTCTGAAGAGAGCATTGTCCTTGATAAAGGAAAAACACAAATGCCTGGGTGTTTTTTTTTTTTTTTTTTTTTTGAGGAAGATTAATCCTGAGCTAACTACTGCCAATCCTCCTCTTTTTTGCTGAGGAAGACTGGCCCTGAGCTAACATCCATGCCCATCTTCCTCTACTTTATATGTGGGACACCTACCACAGCATGGCTTGCCAAGCGGTGACATGTCTGCACCCGGGATGCCAACCGGCAAACCCTGGGCCGCCAAGAAGCAGAACGTGTGAACTTATCCACTGCGCCACGGGGCTGGCTCCCTGGGTGTTTTAACTACAGCACATAAGAGACGGTAGAGGTAATGCTTTGTTTTGTTTTGTTTTGTTTTTTCCCCCTCAATTTGCTTTACCTTTCCGACCAGATTGTTTGTCCACTGAAAGGCATGTTTTTGCACTTCTTTTGTGGCATTTTAACTGTTATTCCAGAGCCAGAAAAACTAAAATATAAATGAATCCAGGCAGGCTCTTATAAGCAGCTAAATTAATCTTATATTTAATTCTTTTTTTCTTTTCTAGTTAACTCTTACTTGAGCTGAAATTTATCTTACCAGATCTGCCTAGTTTGGAAGTTCTTTGAAACAGAACATTTGACAGAGAGTTTCCTCCTGTACCAAAATTAGTCATATAATAGGGGAAATAGGAAGACTTTTTCCAAGTCTCCACGCAAAAAAGGGAGTTCATTGCCTAATATTTCACAAAACAAGTTGCTCATAAATTTTCTACATTTATCCAAAACAAAACTTACCAGAGGTTTTCCCACTATTTTCTAATAGCTTAAAAAAGGTAGGGAGAGCAAGACAATTCACTTTATTTTATAGAAGGAAAATAAGTGGTAAGGAACACACACTCCCCTTGCATCCACTATTCTCCTTTTCACTCACCCATTGACTCAACAATTAAATGAGTTACTATGCGCCAAGCCTGAAACATGTCAAGTCCATACTATGCCCTATACAAGTATCTGATAAATAAAGAAAAAAAAAAAAATGAAGAAGCTCGGGAAGGAGAAAAGGATAGAAGAAGGCAAAAAGAAAGAAGCAAGTAGAGGGAAATTATGGAAAGTATTCTGAAACCGTCAGAATATATAAAATGAAATTAAATCTTCCAGAATGCTTCAAGATTCTATATGACATCTTCTTAAACTCAAGTTACACCAAGAGACTCTCATACAGATAAGTCCTATAGAAAGCAAAGTGATATTAAATGCCACAAGTTTCTAACTTATAGATGCCATGAGCCTGTTCCCCTTAAATATATTCTATTTATTATTTAAAAAATGCCTAAAGCCTTTTGGATTTGACCAAAATGTAACAAGCTCTGGACTAGCTCTGCCTCAATGCACAGACATGAAACTGGACAACAGGCTGTGCAACACTGCAATCTCTGAAAGAAGGGATGCTAACAAGAGAAGCCTCATATTAGCCCTGCCTCCCTGCTTGGGGGTTTCTGCACTGCAGTGCAGTGAATTAGAATCAGGAGATCAAGACGGCCTTGCTGTTTTGAAGAAGCTGAAGTGTCTGGAATCTGCAGGGCAGGCAGCAGAGAAGAGAGGATTGCAGATAGCATAGCCCCAGAAGTTTTTGTAGATATCGGGTTGAAGTGGGGAGTTTTGCACAAGTCCTTGACCACAGGCTGTGCTTGACATGAGTATGACAAACTGTGTGAGGCTTACCAAAGGGTAGAAAATGGAACAGAGACACTAGTGGCCTAGCAGTGCTAGGGACATTGGAGTCCTGGCCCAGCCAGAGTGTTAACAAGCTTTAACACCTTGGCAACATCACAGGCATTCAGCTGAGACGCCAGAAAGGCCATAATGGGTTGTGTAAATGAAATCATACCGTTGTAAGGTTACTCCCTTTCTGAACTGGGAAGTGTGAAATGCAAAATGGTACAATATTGACTGTAAACAGACTTAGATAATTAAGACATATATTATTAATCCTAGAGCAGCCACTGAAAAACAATAAAAGTAGATGTAGATAATAAATCAACAAGGGAAATAAAATGAAATATGAAAAAAAGTGGAGGAACACAAAAGAACGTAGAAAAGGACCAAGAGAGAAATAAATAAACAAGAGGAACAAATGAAAAACAAATAGCAAGATGGTAGATATAAACCAAATCACATCAATAATAACAGAAAACATTAATGGTCTAAACACTCCAACTCAAAAGCAGAGATTGTCAGAGTGGACAAAAAAATTCAAAACCAAATTATATTCTGCCTAAAAGAGATATGTTTTAAATTTAAAGACAAATATATTGAAAGAATGAAGAAGGTAGGTGGTCATATTAATATCAGACAAAGTAGACATCAATACCAAGAGTTTTAAAAAGGACAGGGACAGCACTGGTGGCCTAGTGGTTAAGTTCGGTGGGCTCCACTTCAGCACCTCAGGTTCAGTTCCCAGGCACAGACCTACACCACTCTGTTAGTGGCCATGCTGTACTATCAGCCCACATCCTAAAAAATAGAGGAAGATTGGCATGGATGTTAGCTCAGGTTGAATCTTCCTCAGCAAAAAATAAAAAGGACAAAGGGGCATCGAATAATGACAAAATGAATGATCAGGAAAATTTATCAGTCTTAAATATGCATGCTCTAAACAACAGAGCATTAGATTTGATGAAGTAAAAATTGATAAATCTAGAGAGAGAAATTGACAACATAAATTTAGCAAGTTTGCAAGGAATAAGGTTGTTATACAAAATTATATTTCTATATTAGCATTTTTATATTAGCAGCAAACAATTGGAAAATACAATAAAATATGACTTACAGTTGCATAAAGTATGTAGGAATAAACATAAAGTATGTAGGAATAAATTTAATAACAGATGTGCACACTTCCACATTAAAAGCTATAAAATATTACCAAGAGAATTAATGAACATGTAAATAAATGGAGAGATATATCTAGTTCATGAATTGGAGCACTTAATATTGTTAAGATATGCATTTTCCACAAATCAATTTACAGATTCAAGATAATCCCAATCAAAATTTCAGAGACTTTTAAAATAGAAATTGACATCCTTATCCCAAAATGTATATGAAAATGCAAAGGGCCTCAAATTGCTAAAACAATTTTGAAAAACAAGGGAAAAATGTTGAAAGACTTATACAACTTGATTTCAATACTTAACTATAAAGCTGACAAAACCAAGTAATATAGTATTGGGGATAAGAGTAGAAATATAGGGGCCGACCCCACAGCTGAGTGGTTAAATCCATGTGCTCCACTTCAGTGACCCAGGGTTTCACTGGTTCGGATCCTAGGAGCAGACCTAGCACCGCTCATCAAGCCATGCTGAGGCGGCATCCCACATAGCAGAACTAGAAGGACCTACAACTAGAATATACAACTATGTACTGGGGCCTTTGTGAAGAAGAAAAGAAAAAGAGGAAGATTGGCAACAGATGTTAGCTCAGGGCCAAAGTTTAAAAAAATGAAAAAGAAAGAGTAGAAATATAGACCAAAAGAACAAAATGGAGCATTCAGTCTGAAGTGCAATTGCTGAACTATGGAGGCTCAGAGAGTTAAAAAATCTATGGAGATTCAGTCATAGGTGGGCAACCACAACTTTGTGAGATTTACCTCCAGGAATTTGACCAGGTTCTCATAGCAAGTATTAAAGAAAACTCCCCTCATCCTTCTGGAAACAAAGGGGAAGAGGAGACATTTTGAAATATGCCAGAGCACTCTGTTCTTAACAAGACCTGCCCTCAAGAGAGACTAGTTAAGCAGAGCCTAACCTGCTGGGTTATTATCAGAGCCTAACTGATGTGGAAGAAGGGAAATACCCAACTCCAGCCCAGTGTAGCCATCCTGCCCCACCTGAGGAGGGAGAAGAAAACTGAGGAACACTTGTGAAGCTCATAATCCAGAGCAATCTCACATCTAGGAATTTATCACATCTCTACATCTCAGGGGAAAATGGATGAAATTCGATGTCAAACATTGTTAGTAATAGCAAAATGAGAAAGAACCAAAATGCCTATTTGTGGAAAAGAGTAGAATAAGCTGTGGTATATCCACACAATGGATTTCTATGAAGCCATTAAAAATAATGACGAACATGTCCATGAACTGACATGGAATGTTTTCCAGGATATATTTTTAAGTGGAAAAAAATCAAGATGAAAAAGTGTTTATAGTATGCTACCTATCGTATAATAAAGACGGAGGAATAGGAACAGATACCACACATTTGCTTATTTTTGCAAAAGAAAAGAAAGGACTGACAGAAACTACGGAAAATGGTCACCCATTGGATGTATATGGGAATAGGTAGAAGGGAAAAGCATTTTTAAATATAATTGTATGAGTTGAACTATGCAAATGTTCTATATATTCCAAAGATAAAGATAAACTTTAAAAAATAGTAAACCAAATCCTGGGTCAGCCCCAGTGGCCTAGTGGTTAAGTTCGGCACACTCCACTTCAGCAGCGCAGGTCTGGTTCCCAGGCATGGACTTACACCACTCATCTGTCAGTGGCCATGCTTTGGTGGGAGCTCACATACAAAAAGAGAAAGAATAGCAATGGATGCTAGCTCAGGTGAATCTTCCTCAGCACAAAAAGAAAAAAAGAACACGCTCTGAAAAGAGAAGAAAATCCTAAAATTGAATACGATATGAAGAGAAACAAATGACTCTAAGTGTATGTTTAATTGATAATATAGCCATGCAGGCAGAGGAATCAATTCAAGTACCTTTGGAAACAGTGTCTTATCTATAACATCCTACTGGGAGCAATTCTAAGAGGAAAGAAAACTGCAAAAAATGTTAAACTTTACTTAGGTTTTTTTGTTAGTTCTAATGCTATTTTAATTCTTAAATTGTTAAATTTATACTATGACAAGTAAATATATTACTATAAGGAATCAGGATTTTCACTGTGTGAGAGAAAAAGCAATATAAATATACCATTTAAAAACTAAGGAAAAATGATGTAATGTTAAATTTGAATTGGAAATATCAATATGAATTCATGTTTAAAGTATATTTCCTAGCTCTATCCATTAGAGTAGCCTAGAAAAAATAGCACTCCAATAACAAGGAGGATATTTAGCACTCAGATTTTAGTTTTTAAATATCATTCCCTAATAAAAGGAATCAAGCACCTTGGAAAAATGATTGATTCCAGATCTGGGACAGGAAAAATTTAAGGTAAACCTGGGACAGCTTGTTGGTTCAGAAAGCAAAGTACTCAAAGACTAATGGGCTCATATCAAAAGGACAAAGAAGTGTACTTAAAGGGGCTCCTCTTGACCAAATTTGATATAGTTGGAACATAAAAAAGTATAAAGATAGCAATAGATTATAATACATTAAATTTAAAAATAACCCAAGTCCACTGTGATATTCAAGAGGAGCAGGAATAGGAGGAAGGGTTCTTCTTCTGAGAAAAATTCCAGTTAATAGTTAGAATTAGCCATTTGCCATCTCCGGTGTAATAACATACCTATGTAAACATCATCAATGAATGCTAAAATTAAGATGTGGAATTGTGGGGAAATAGGATATTTACACAGTTGCAAAGTACGGCTCATAGATTACTTATTAAATATAAAGGGGAGCTACAACTTTAAATCAAGAGAGCTAATGGTCATCACCTAACCAAGTAATTAACTTAGCATTGATAGTAGTCATTCAACCTGGCATTATACGTCCTCTGATGTAGTGCATTAAGTACACAATATCTCCTATAAATTAATCTTGCCGGAAACGTTTCACCTGATTCTAAGCACGAGAAAGCAATTAGACAAATCCAAAATGTTGGACATTCTAGAAGACAACCGGCCTGGACGTTTGTTTTTTTTTTAAAGCCAATATCATGAAAAGCAAAACCAAAAAGCAGAGGGACTATGCTAAATAAAAGAAATGAAAAAGGTAAAACAGCTAAATGTAATTTTTGCACCTGGGCTGAATTTTTGAGGAAAAAAAATACGTATCTTAACAGAATTGTGCTTCTTTTAAAAAATGCCCTTAATCTTAACAAGGCCATGTTAAAATTTTAGGGATGAAGGGTTATGCTGTGTGCAACTCACTTGCAAGTAGTTTGGAGAGAGAATGAGAGGGAGAGAGAGAGAGAAGAAGGGTGAGAAAGAGAGAGACAGACAGAGTACAAATGTGGGAAATTGGTGAATCTGGACAAAGTGTATTTGAATGTTCATTGTACTATCCTTCCAACATTTTTGTAAGTTTGAACATTTTCCAAATAAAAAGTTGGAGCAAAGTGAAACAAGTACTTGTCTTGAAACTGTAGGCTTACTGTTTGACTGAATTGCTATTTTCTATGGAATGGTGAACACACAATGAAAACAAAAAGTGATGATAGGTATAACTTTGTTTGGAGATATGTACCGCATCCTCTCTGACTTAATGACACACACTGCCCTTAGAACCAACCAACCCACATTTGGGGGCCAGTGTGGACTATGTGTGGCATTCCTGTGGCCACGCTGTCTTGTCCTGGTGGAATACGTGGATGTCTCTGCTGGGTTTTCCCTTTTGTCATCAGCAAAAAGGAGGTGGAACCCAGAAATCTGTTTTGCTCAAGCACTGACTCTGGTCTCTGTTCCAAAAATCTCAAGGAGACTCTCAATTATTCACCATGTGAGAGTGGTGGGGAGAGAAGATGGGGTGATGGGCTTCCTGCCAATGCCAGAATTCCAGAGCCAAATGCCTTAGGGCATTGAGAAGTCTTTGAGGCACTTTAGGACATGGCCCTAATATCTTAGAGCATTATTGACGCACTAAGGAAGGACAATCCAGTCCATGATTCTCCAAGACTGTTTTGAGTAAAGTTCTACGCACTTTAAGAGGCTATTAAATGTTTCCCCTTTATCTTAAACAAATAGACTAAATCAAGACTATAGGTTTGTATGTATGTGAGGAAGGGGTCGAAAGATTTCTATTAGTGGCAGGTATTTCTAAATGGTGAGGCTAAGGTTAGTGTTGGGAGACAGAAGGGCCTGGAAGCGATGCCAGAAAGACAGAGAAAATCTCCACCTTGTTGGTGTTGCCTATTCTCTTTCTCATGAAGACCTCTCACTCGGTTCTCTCTGTGTACAGAAAGTCCTCATTGTCCAAGGATAAATTCTTAAAAAGACCACTTAAAGTGAATGTTCTCTCAAAATGGGACCAAAATTGTTTGTTACATTATGAAAAAGAAAAAGGTTTTGTAGAACTTTATCTTGAAATGTGACACTAAAATTTATGAAATTAATTTTATTTAATAAAATTTAAGAATAAATTGTTGATTTTGGAGACTTTTCCTTAAAATTAGCACAATAGAATACTCTTCCACTTATTTGTTTGATTCTTTAAATATGACATTCAAATCACAATCCAAAAAAAAAGCTCAAAAGTTGTATTTCACTGAAATTAAAAACTTTTACTCTTTAAAAGACAGTATTAAGAAAATGAAAATGAAAACACAGCCATCGACTGGAAGGAAATATTTGTGAAACTCACATTTGATAAAGGACTTGCGTCTAGGATATGTAAAGAACTCAATAATAAAAAAAATCTCAATTTTTTAAATGGGCAAATATAGCACATACTGATTGTCAAATATTGGGAAATCACAGACATATGAAGTAGAAAGTAGAATTTACTCATAATCCTACTACTTAGAGATAATTACTGTTAGATAAGATTTTAAATGACATGTCCCTCCAACTTTTTATGAGTAAATATATCTTTATATTCTATTTTTTACTATTTTACAATATGCTTTTTTTAACTCTATAGTATATATAATATTGAGCATGCTTCTGTTTCCTTTGATATTTGCAAATATGATTTTTAATAGCTATAATGGAGGGGTCATAATTTGTTTATCCAGTTTTGTATAGTTGGACATGTATATCACGTTCAATTTTATACTACTATTGTATGAACATTGCTGTACCCTAGTCTTTAACCACATTTCAGTTGATTTCTCTAGGTTGTTATGATTTCACAGATCTGACATTAAATTCTATCAAAAATTATGTACATTTTAATAGATTTTGTTTTTGTATATAGGAAACTCATATCTTAACTCACTTAGTTCAATGCATTTTGTTTTTCTACAAAAGGAACCCAACAAATGGAGGTGTTGGTGCAGATTTCCAAGGCTGAGTTTGTCTGGGTGCAGCCAGCGCCTCTGGTCAAGGGACAAGTCAGGATGTGAATCTGTAGAACTGACAGCTTTACCAAGATTTATGCACTAAGTTCATGGAAAGAGTTCTGGAAAAACAAGAAAAAAGTTCGTGTTCAAATTCCCATGTCTCTCATGGACACAAGGGGAATGGAGGCCTCTGAGCATTTTATTTCTATCTCTACTCTTTAGCACATCTCAGAACATCTACACTTTATTTGTTATTTTTTCTCAGAAACATCTGAATGAGAGGCCAGCGATGAGTCAAGTTTTCCAGTGCCAAGCTGAGAGTGCCACACCTTCTCACATACCACTTCCATTGGAAGCTCATACTACCCAAGTTTGTTAAAACCCCAAACTATCTTTTCTGTTCTTTAAAACTCCACGGCCTACCACAGTGCAAGTTGCATTAGATGTTTAACAAAATATTTATCAGTTGTTTTCTGATTGAAAAGTTTCTGCTCTTTTCACCTCAAGGAATCACTTAGTAGACAAACAGCAACATACAATAATTAAGTTTGATTGAATCTAATTGATTTGAATGTTAATGAAACAGTGCCTTCAGTGTGTTTTATTTCGCTTAAACTTTGACGACACTTAAGCAGTTGTCTTGCTTCCTCAACTTGCCACCCCTCCTTCTCCCCACCATTGCATTCAGTTCTGTTCCTGTGCCATCAATATTGTTTGTCTGAGAGCCCTTTAATCAGCTGTAGGTGAAGTTGGATGGGAGCTCTTAATTCTTCCAGCTCTATCACCGCCCAGGTTAGTTGCCAAGGGAACCATCTCAGTCAGTCAACAATAAAAGACTCATCAGATTTGGTTGTTTTTTTCTTTTGCCTTGATGAGAGCCACCGAAATGTCCTCTTACATGAGAGCACAAGTGCCAATCTTTCCTCCTATTTCTTCTCATACGACCTGAAAGCAATCCTTACTTATAGTAAGGGATGAAAGAGGGAAGTTTGACAAGTCAGAGTTGTGAACATTAGCTGAGGTCAATGACATAGAAACAACAGGTATTTGTTCACTGGAAAGAAAAATTAAAATTTGATATGTAGATATTTTGATAGAGTTTTTGACTACATGTCCTGTTTGATCAGAGTGAGGTGGATGGGTTTGTATTTTATTCTGACAGTGTGTTGATACATCAGTGAAGCAAATGAGGAGACTGCCTTCTGAGGCAGGACAGAGTCTGAACTTCCTTCCTTTCCTTCTGTAGTACTCTTATCCACTGGCACAAGTATAACTCTCAACAAATGTAGAGAATCTCTCACCAGTGGCTGTTGCCAACCTGTGGAAGGTTTTCTGCCGTGTTTCAAAATATCTAGCCAAGTCACTGTCTGGAAACTTCCAGAGGCTGATGAGGAAGAGTTGCTGCAGCCAGTTACCCCAAATGATTCTTCTGTATATAACTCATAAAGACGAATGCAAGAGTGTCTGTGGTAGCAGCTCAAAGACTCCCCTAAAGGGAGGGGCAGAAGACAATCTTCTCAGAACACAAGTTCTAAATCTCGGTGGGCTTTGGGGGAGAGGAGTCCATGACATACCTAAAGTTGTCTGAAAACTTTTGTGTGTGTCTACATACATTTTTCTGGTGAGAAGTTTTAGATCTTTAATTAAATCCCCAAAGGAGTCCATGACTCTCCCCAAAATGTTAAGAACCACTCGTTCATAGAATGCTTGAGGTGGTATCAGGAATAGTGGCAGATATCCCAAAATAAAATGTCTTGAATAATCTCCTCACCCACTCTCACTCCTTCCCTTTGTTCCCCTGTAACACCTCCCCCCAACTTGGACATTGGAATTATCCAGATTCATCAAAATCTCAATTACTAAGTCCATTTGGTTTGCATGCAAACAAAATGATACAGTGAGTATTTTAATAGTTTTCCTTTTTGGACTAAATGGTTGACTCAAGCCAGAAAACAAAAGGTTAATTTTGTCCTCTGCCCACATTAGAAAAACAAAATCAGTGTTGATGCAGTCACTCCACTTCTCCAAACACCAAAGTGGTTTCTGAGAAATCTCTCGCCACTCTGAAGAGTGAACGATTAGAACACTCATGATTAGAGAAATCAGATTAATTGGCCCAGAGTGTGATGTGGGAGTGTGTTCTTTAATGAAGATGGCTGTGCAAAGTGGATACACACAACGCTCATCCAGAATAGTTCGGGGGACTTGAGCCATGTTTCTCAAAGTGTGCTTAGAAAACTGCACGACCAGAGTTGTCTTGGGGAGCCTGTTAAAAATATCAATTCCCTGTAACCATTCAGACCTTAAGAGTCAGAATCACTGGTGATGGAACTAAAGAATCAGAAGTTAGAACAAGTATTGAAGAGATTGGTGACTGTGAAACATTCTAAAATTTGAGAATTTTGGTAACATTTCTCGAGTCATCTCTACCTAAGGATAGACGGCACGGGACGGAGAAGGCAGTGCTGTTGAGTCTGGAACCTGAAGCACATCATCAGTAAACAGCAATATGGGATCCAGTCGCCACTCACAATTATAATCCTGTCCAGATGTTTATTTCGGAAGGCTGAGAATTGGAAAATGATTGCATGTTCATAACAATTCTGTTATTGACTCAATTAAGAAGCATATTAGCCCATTGCATTCAGTGGATATCTTAAAACTTCATTATTCTACATCTGAAACATTCCAATGAATGTCTCCTCCTTTCAACCAGAAGGGCTCAATCTCAGTATGAAACGATACATTTCAAAATTATGGGGCAATTCAAATTCTACCTCCAAGGCTCTCCGATTGATAAAGGATGTTCAGAAGTGAGCCTGTCCATCCCCTGGTCTAGGCAGGCTTGGGGAAGGATGGGGACTTCACATACTGTATTGTGGTTTACTATTCTCAGAAGGTAGTGTCTGTGACACCAGGGAACTCATTCCCAATTTGGTCAATCCCAACAGAAACAAAACATCTCTGTTTTTTATTCTTTTCCTTTCATTGGTCTCTTAAATTGTCACTTCCTAGAGCTCAGGCTCAAATGTTTCTTGGACGGTCATTGTCTTCACACTAAAACATTTCTAAGGAAGTTGGGCATAAATCTATATATAAAACATAATTCATTTGTCATCAGATAATTTGTAAGAATGTTTGGTATGTCTTCTTGTTTGTTTGTGCTCCCTCCCAAAGTCTCTGCAAAGGAGAGACCTGCCTCCTGGAAATAAACTTAATTATTTTTTAATGTTTCCTTCACTTTTAAAAAAGAATGCTAAAGCAAAACACTGAATTCACCAGGAGGTATAAGCAGATCAGTAGACATAAGATGGTGTTAAAGAGCTCTGTCCACCCCTGCCTGCTGCCACAAACTTCTGTGGAAAGAGTTTCACTAGAATTTCTACGGAAAGAATTTGCTGAAAGACCTTTTTACTAGTCTCCCTAGTCAAGTTAATGAGGTCATTTACACTGCTCCCATGAAGATCTGAGGTATTAGAGTATAATTCATCTCTACTGATATGGGCAGCAACTCCTGACTTGTTATTTATTGTGATAAGAGGAATAGTGTCCCCACCAAAGACACTCACGTCCTAATCCGAAGAACCTGTGAATATGTTACTTTACATGGCAGAGGAATTAAGGTTGCAGATGGAATTAAGGTTGCTAATCAACTGACTTTAAGAAAGAGATGATCCTAGATTATTCGGTTGGTCGCAATGTAATTAGAAAGGTCCTTAAAAGTGGAAGGGGGAGGCAGAGGAGCGAGTGTCAGAGTAATTCAATGTGAAGATTTGACTTGCCATTGCTGGCCTTGAAGATGGAAAGGAGCTATGAGTCAGGGGATGTGGGCAGCTGCTAGAAGACGGAAAAGGCAAGGAAACTAATTCTTCCCTAGAGCCTCAGGAATGTAACGCAGCCCTGCCAACATCTTGATTTTAGCCAGTGAGACCCATTCAGACTTCTGACTTAGAGACCTGTAAGATAAGATATTTGCATTGTGGTAAGCCACGAAGTTTGTGGTACCTTATTATAGCAGCAGTGGGAAACTAATACATTCAGCTAAATATTTACATCTTTTCCCTTTCAGGATAAAACAATTTTTTAGTATTTTAAAAAATTAACCTGGATTTTTCCTCAAATGGAGGGGAACTTTCCAACAGTTTCCTGTTTCTCTTTAATTATCCCTAACATCTGTGCAGTGCTTGACTTATTCTAGTTGTATTGGACTACGATGACGACTGTGATGATATAATCACAGAGAATCTTGAGCACTAAGAGGGCTTCAGCTTCTAGGGAGACAGTAATGTTCAAGTCTGGTCTTGTGACTTTAGGAGCTCTAGATATCTTAGAGGAGAGCAGGTTTGGAATAGAAAAGATGCTCAAGCGGGAGGAAGTTCATCTTCCAGCATCTGCTACGAAGAAAATCCATTTTGACTGGATTCACAGCATGTAAAACTACTTAGTAATATTTGAATTTTGATGGTGTGCAGGTCTTCTCGGACATCATACAAAGGATTTAACATTTATAGATTTAACTTCTTATCCTGTTTCTTATTTGTAAAAGAAGAACCCACCTGAGATTCTATTCTCTCCCTCACCTACCAGCTTTCCTGCTCAATTAATTACCGCTTGTGTTCAGAAGAGCTGGTTTACGAACTGTTCCTGTCTTACCACTTTCTCCTATTGGCTGTAATAATCACCATATTCTCCACCCTAAAACAGCCAAATCCTGTTTCTTTAAGAATGACTATTCTTTTCATTTCCTTCATTCCATAAAAATGTAACATTTTGAATACATTTAGTACTTTGTCTTTCCCAACTCTGAAAATCAGCAAAGCGACCTTTTGTAGGGCTTAAGATTTTAGGACAGAACTTAAAACAATGTCTTTAAAAGTTAGAGAAGATAACTAACATTTGGGAGTACCTAATATATGACAGTTTCTCTACTAGGTAAGTTCGCACATATCACATTTAATATCCATAATAACCCTGTAAATTATATATGATGTCTATTTTTCACATAAAGAAACAGTGGCTCAGAGTTTTATAATTTTCCAAATATTATCTAGATGGTAAATAGTAGAGCTGGGAATTGGACATCAGGTCTGATTCTTTCCACAATAGCACATTGTTTTTAAGGCAAACAGTGATAAATATGAATGTGAAGTTAATACCTTTATTGTAGGGACTGATGCAAAATATACAATATTTGCTTATGGATTTTTTTTAACTAGATTTTATTTTTTTAGAGCAGCTTTAGGTTTAGAGGAAAAATGCACAGAGTGTTCAGAGTCCCCATCTACCCCTTCTGCTGCCTCCCCCAACACAGTTTCTCCCATTAGCAACAGTTGATTTTAGTGTGGTGCATTTCTTACAACTTATGAGCTAATATTCATGTATCACTATTAACTAAAGTTCCCAGTTTAGTTTAGCATTCTGTTTGTGTTGCACAGTTTATTGGGTTTTGACAAATGCAAATGTCATGTATCCACCATTACAGAATCATACAGAATAGTTTCACTGCCCTAAAAATGCCTTATGTTCCCCCTATTCATTCCTCCCTCCCTCCCCTGAACCCCAGGCAACCACTGATCTCACTTTATTCATAGTTTTGCTTTTTCCAGAATATAGTTGGAATCATACAGTTTGTATCTTTTTCAGACTGACTTTCTTCATTTAGCAATATGCATTTAAGTTTCCTCCATGTCTTTTCATAGCTTGACAGCTCTTCCTTTTATCACTGAATAATGCTCCATTGTATGGGTATACTACAGTTTGTTTGTTCATTCATTTAGTGAAGGATTTCTTGGTTGCTTCCAATTTTTAGCAATTATGAATAAAGCTGCTATAAATATTCATGTGCAGATTTTTGCGTCAGCCTAAGTTTTCAACTCACTTGGATAAATGCCAAGGAGCATGATTGCTGGATCATATGGTAAGTTTATGTTTGGCTTGGAGAGAAACTGCCAAACTGTCTTGCAAAGTGGCTGTACCATTTTGCATTCCCATCAACAATGAGTGAGTGTTCCTGTTGCTCCACATCCTCGACAGCATTTGGCATTGTCAGTATTTTAGATTTTTGCCATCCTAATAGGTATGTAGTGGTATCTCATTGTTGTTTTAATTCGTAATTTCCCTAATGACATATGATATTGAGCATCTTTTCAAATTCCTATTTGCCATCTCTATATCTACTTTTTTTTTCTAAGGAGCATTTTCAGATTACACATTCCCTATTTTTTTTTTTTAAAGATTGGCACCTGCACTAAAGACTGTTGCCAATCTTTTTTTCTTCTTCTCCCCAAAGCCCCCCAGTACATAGTTGTATATTCTAGTTGTGAGTGCCTCTGGTTGTGCTATATGGGACGCTGCCACAACATGACCTGATGAGCTGTGCCATGTCCGCACCCAGGATCTGAACCAGCGGAACCCCAGTCCGCCAAAGAGAAGTGCGTGAACTTAAGCACTCAGCCACAGGGCTGGCCCCCTCTATATCTTCTTTGATGAGGGATGTGTTCAGATCTTTTGCTCATCTTATAATCAGATTGTTTGTTTCCTTATTGTTGAGTTTAAAGAGTTCTTTGTCTATTTTGGATGCCAGTCCTTTAACAGATATGTGGTTTGCAAATATTTCCTTCCAGTCTGTGGCTGGTCTTTATATTCTCTTGACAGGGTGTTTTGCAGAGAAGAAGTTTTAATTTTAATGAAGTCCAACTTGTCAATTCTTTCTTTTACAGATCGTGCTCTTGGTACTGTGTCTAAAAGGCCATTGCCAAACCCAAGATCACCTAGGTTCTGTATTTTATCTTCTAAGAGTTTTATTGTTTTGCATTTTAAATATAAGTCTACACTCCATTTTGAGTTAATTTTTCTGGAAGATGTAAAGCCTGTCTAGATTCATTTTTTGCATGTGGATGTCCAACTGTTCCAGCACCATTTGTTGAAAAGACTATCTTTGCTCCATTGTATTGCCTTTGCTCCTTTGTCAAAGATCAGTTGACTATATTTGTGTGGATCTATTCCTGGGCTCTCTGTTCTGTTGCTTTGATCTAATTTTCTATTCTTTCACCAATAACCCAGTGCCTTAACTAGAATTTTAGAGTGATATGGAAAGAATGCAGTTATAATGTGCTTTGCAGCAGAGCATGGGAATACCTTTATTACATTGAGCATATATTTTGTTACTTCTTTGCCAGTTGATTCAGTCTTCCCATACAACATTTGAAGCACGGTCATGTGTCACTTAACAATGCGATACATTCTAAGAAATGCATTCTTAGCCTACTACACACTTAGGCTATAGTACTAATCTTATGGGACCACTGTCGTATACGTGGTCCATGTTGACCAAAATGTTGTCATGCGATACATGACTGTGTTGCGGAAGACAACTGGCTCTGCTTAGTGTTGGTCTCTAGGACGACTTCCAGATATCTTTTCCATCTTTCTCCTTCTATATCCAGAAAGAATGGGCTGTTATTGGTTTGGATTAAGGACAATTGGTCATGAGTAGATAGAGTTACAGGCTGAGTTAAAAATCCAGAATTCAAATGTGTGGGGTCTCATTTGGACTCCCTTTTACACTAATACTGAGATAATTTCTCTTCTCACACTCATCAAAGGCAGATAGAATGAAGGTCATTCTCATTTTGAGTGCACACCTCCACAGCACCCATGCATTCAGACAAATTCTCTTAGTCTCTTGGACTCTTTTCTACCTCTTTAAGACCTTCCAAGAGTGCTGAGAGGTTAAACAGGTTAAGCAGGATTCTCTGCCACTTCATTCAAATCGATTGAGGCCAGCCAAGATTAGATAAAGCATTTCTCCACAAAAATTAGTGCAGCTTTCCAGAGGTCCCCACTGCCATTTGGAACCAAGGCCTCTGCCAGCAATGAAGTGTAACATTTTTCATGCTTTGTTTTATGGGTGATGACCTTGAGGCGAGGCATTGTTGGTTGAAAGTATAATTCAGCAATTTCTGTGATTCTTGGACCAATTCCGCCACGCTGTCTAATTGCATATCAACAGGTCTAACTGCTAATGTGAGCACAGCTTACTATTTTGATCAACTTAAGCATGAAATTAAAACTGTGTCAGTTTGGTCCATACTAGATTCTCCATAAACTAAAACGAAGTTCAGATTACTTTTGGTGGTTTGGATAAATAGCCAAATTGATAGATTGTATTCACAGTGGCTTTTCACCATTTAAAAGGATAAGGTACAATTTTGGTTTTAAAACACATAGCAATCAAAGTTCTGCATGTGGGGTTGCTGATTTCAGAAATCTCTATTACATCAACTACTGTATGTATAATTCTTCTGATTTTAAAGGGCCACCTAATAAATATTTGGCGTGCTTTTCTCCTGTAAAAAAGGAAACACTTTAAGTTACACATTGATTCTCTTTTGATTCTTTCACTCATTCATCTAACACTTATCATACACAGGAAATATACTAAGTGATCGAACACAGATGAATGAAAGGTAGTCCCTTCCCAAAGAATTCACAGCCCTTAGAGAAGATTACCTTCTAGTATGATTCTAAGAAGGGTCTGTTTCTATGTCTTCAATACATAAAACATGCTGTGAATGCAAAATAACCAATAAGCATTCTATAGATAAGAGAGATAAGGTGAGTTTTACTTAATCCAGAGTAAGGATTATAACTCCAGAAGGCCTTTTCCAGAAAGGAAAAAAGCATTGCAAAGAAGCATGGTTTTCAGTACAGTCTTATACATTTTTAGAACAAAGAGCATACATTAAACACGCCCAGGATACACAGTCATCAAAGTTTTAAAGAGGTATTCAGTTGCAAATTAGCAGGTCAACATGACCCTGATGTGGAGAAAGGGACTAATACGGGGTGTTACCAATAGGATGTAGGAGGGAAAATATGCATTTTTATCTTAAGAGAGTACATTCTTTACTTAAATGGTTAAAGCAGATGTACAATGTATGTTTGACAGGCCATAGTCAGGCTTCTTTAGTTTAAATTGAATAGCTTTGAATCTGAATAGTTGCCCCATATACCTCAGTATGTGAAAATCTCTTGTCAATGTGAACCTTAATTGTCAAGTATGCTCCATTTTATCTGCAAATGAGAAGTTTAATCACACACACCTAATACAGCTTATAGTCTCCCTTGGTTTCAAAAATGAACCTTCAAAATAAATCTTTCAAAAACAGAAACTAGTAGTTCTCTATTTTCATGTCTCTTTATACGTGGCCACCTCTGTAGTCTTAGGTCTTTTGTGAGATTGGTGCTGTCATTGAAGGGCCGTGGCCCATAGGTCATCTGGAATTTGGCTTTGGTAGAAATGGTTTGGTGAAAGTTGTAACTTCCCGGGGTGTAGAAAGAATCTTAGGTTTTGATGAAAGCAGTAGGAGATCATGAATGTGGATGGGATTAAGGAGGCTAATAAGTACATGCCTCACTTGATTTGTTTCTAAACCCTTGGATGATTAATTTAGCAGTGGCTTTTCTCCCAATTAACACCAGCCTCAGGGGACTATGCCCTAATCTACAACTTAAATAGCTAAAAGGAAAAAGTTCTCTACATCTTTAATGTATTGATAATTCATAAAACGCATGACAGTACTGAAACCAAAGAAAAGGAAATACCCCCTCAGACATGAATTATTCTAATGAAAGAAGGGAGAGGAAAAAAATTAAAACATCTCTTCAAGCATGCTGTGTTGTTGCTATAAGATGAACACAAATTAAAAAGAAAATTTGGAGTATAACAGTCAAGAGCTTAACATATGGGCTATTTTACATTATTTGCAAACACAAGAATACAGTTAGGATCCACATTTGCTGTTTGCTTTAAAGAACTCTTTACTCATGTTTGACCAAAACTGTGCAAATCAGTTCAACTAATGCTAAATACAAGAGAAAAAGGACATGGAACCACTCGTATAGAAGAGCCAGGAAAGTCCAGACAATGAGAAGAGCCAAGGAAAAAATATTGACAGTGATTTAAAAATAGGAACAAACAGCAGTAAATGGAAGAAACATCACTCAAGGGATGAGCTATGTGGACACCCAACACTCCTGTGCAGCTGCTCTGGTCTCCTTTCGAAACGTGAGCCAAGAAAATAACTCGGGGAGCTATTCTTAACTTTAAATGGGGAATACAACCCTGGCAATTTACGGGGATGCTCAACGTTGATTAACACTGCTGGAGAATCTCAAATAGGCTAGAGCCTGCCTGAAAATTCCAGATGCTAAAATTGGCACATATGTTTTCATATCAGAAGTATGTTCTACATAAAATGCAAACATACGTGACTTGCTTTTATATTCATCTTTGTATAACTCATAATTTTTAATTTTCAGCCCTGTGAACAGCTACTGAATTACTTTACCTTGAGAAGGACATGGACCATTTCTCATCTCCATTTTCATTTTGTTTTTTTTTAAATATGAATCTAGTTCATAAGTAGAAAAGAGTCTCCATTTATTGAGTGCTGATTATTGGCAGACCCTGTAATATACGTAGAAGATGAAACAGAATGCAGGGCTTCTGGTCCCTTAAGGTGTTTTGGGAAAGAGAATGTTTGGCATTATAATGGGCTCAGAGCTGAAGCTTTGCTCTTGTTCTTTTCTCACATTAGGAATATTGGCCTTCTGCCTTCTCCCTAAAGTATAAAATAACAAAAAAAGCCTCATGAGTGGAATGAATAAAAAAAGAGTGAGTGCATTTGTGTGTGTGTGTGTGTGAAGGTTACCAAGTCGAAATAAACAGCATGGTTATCACATAGGTCCTATTGCCCAAACAAGGTATGCACATTGCAGTGTTTCAGAAGCCAGCAGCACAACACTGAAGCTCCCATGTACTATAAATTCACTCAGGAGATTGTTTCCCTAAATAGCATAATTATTCTCTAACAGCTATACATTCTTTTTACTTTCCTTCTTCCTTGCTTCCTCAAAAGAACAGTGGCTTTGGTGAACTTTTCCTCAGTTCAAATTCTGACTCCACTATTTACTAGCTGTGTAAGTTGCTTAACTTCTACCTGTTTTCTTCATCTGTCAAATAAGGATAATAACACTGCCTGGCTGTTTGTCATGAATCTTAAATAAAGTAATGAGTATGTAGCACAGTGTTTAGCACACAGCTGGCACTCAATAAATGCTACTGATGCCTTTCTACTATATTATAACTGTGGTCTTATCAGCAGCTTATTATTTCTCCCTGCACAAATCCTTTCAAAGAAGTTTTCTTTAATTACAACCATCATCCTTTTTGTAAAATCAAAGAATATTTGAGCTAAAAATTATCTTAGAGATTATCTACCGCAGCCTTCAATGGTTTTATATTCTTCAGTTGAGTCTAAGCACAGATAAGGAAACAGGCCCAGGGGGTGATGTGACCTGTTTAAAGTCACATAGATGGTGAGAGGTAGAATTTAGGGCCAGATCATAGGTCTCCAGCAATGTTCAGTCCCATATTCCCTGGTGCCTCCCTACAGATGTTTTCCTAATTCAGGAAAGATTAGAAACAATTGAACCTTTTACAATGCCTTTCTCATTGAAATTTCCTCTTTGCCTTAAAGAAATGACAAATTGGACCTTGAGAATTTAGGCTTGAGATTTTTGCATTGTATTGTTTGTTTATTTGTGTTGGGGAGTGTGTGATGCTGGTTCTGGCACTATTTTCAGACTCCAGATGTAGCATTGCTGACTCAGAATCACAGTGTTTCTTTTTCACAGCAGTAGAATTCTGGAATACCAAATATTCTCTTCCCTTTGACACCTGTCTGGTTTTGTTTTGATCTCAAAGAAAGAAGTCTTTTGATGAGAAGAATTATGTCTCAAAAGCTAATAAAGAGCCAAACTTCCTATATTGTGAAAGGGTGGGAAGACACCCCAAAATCAATTGCTTATCCAAATACATTACATTGGCAATTCTTGTAATAAATGTAGGTGGGTAAGAGAATCCCTTAGCAAACAGGAACTGTGTATTCAGACTACCATTGCATTCACCTAACAGAAATAAAGGAATATATTCTCAAACTTGTTCTAATGTTGTGAACAGCAGTAGAACTTCCATATTGACTTAGATTCAAGAATTTATTTGTTGACATGCCATAGGTATTCTATCAGTACCTAACTTTAGCTATTAAGCTTTTTCACAGTGTTCATTTCTCCCAAGGAAAATGAGAACAACAGCAACAAAAAAAAAAACAAAAAACCAAGGGTATGATAAAGTTCCAGACTAAAAAATTCAGTGAAAATAAGAAACTGAAATCATTTAGGATTTCTCTGTCCCTAAAATTTAGCTACGCTTGTAAACATTACCAGGTGTTCTGTCTAAACTGGCGAACAGTAAAGAATTACCTGGGTTTCAGAAGGACATCCAGACTTCCTTATCAGTCACACATTAAAAAAACTTCACTGAGGATCTACTATGTTCTAAAAGCTAATCCAAAAGGGATGAAATGTTCAAACATAGCCATACACATGCCCCCTCCCTCCCACCATTCATGCACATGCGCACGCACACACACATGCTCTTTCTTTCGTCTTCACATTTGACAAATAAAGTTGTCCACCCAGGCTAATATTCTTCCCTTCTTGGTCAGCATCTCTTCCAGCCAGAATCAAGCCTTCGAGCTGTCCTTTCTGAGGCGGTGTTACCAATATTGGGCTAAATGTGCTTGCAACCAAATTGGTTCATGTCATCATTGCAATATTTGCACATTGTGTCCTTTCGTTCCCTCGTCTCCCATTTGGCTTTTGGAATCTCAGACGGTGTTACTTAATTATGTGAAACTACTATGAAACTATCATAAAGCCAATCAGTGGTATTTGCTGTTTCACAGCATTATTGGCCACAGAGACAAATTGTTAGGAAAACGGGGGCGGGGTGGGGGGCGGAGAACACTTAGCAAGTGAAGATGGGCTGAAAACGTAAGAGCAGATAACCCTGATGTTTAGCACATGAAATAGTGCTATTATCCATTTCCTATTTTGGGGGCCCAGTCTAAGAACATTCAGTGACTCCTACCAGATAAGGTTTAAATTTAGTTGAAATTTAAGTGATTTTTCTGAGAACAGAGGCTGTGAAGTATATTTCTGTATTTCCATGACATGGTAGGTAGAAGGCATTGCTGTATACATTCTCAGATGCCATTGATTTAAAATGCACCAGTATTTTATATACCACTAGGAAAGAAAAAGATGCTGCCAATTAAACCAGTGGTTTTATTCCTAGTGAAAGAGCTGTGCAAGTCTTAGATTTTTCATTCGCTGCTCATATCAAATGAAGCAAGGTGGCCAAGGTGTTCCTAAAACTTCTTCACATCAAGATGTTATAAACCAAAAGGTGCATCCTTATTTCAGAAATGTTAAAATATAGAAAATACGTGTACTTTAAAATCTACATAAAATGAAAGTGTTCAACATCCCTCATGTTTGCTGCTGTTGCTGACAATGGTGATGACCGTGTGTGTGATTGTAATCAATACACGCTCACCCTCAGTTGACATTTCCCATTAGGTTGTGTGACTATTTGACTAATGTCCATCTATGCCAACTGACTGTAAGCTCTGTGACCAGAAAGACTATGTCTGCTTTTCACATCATTATCCCAACCCTGTAGCTAAGTTATCGTTCTATAAATGTTTGTTGCTTATTGATAGAATAAATGAATGATGATAATGATAGAATGCCAGTCATATACCTAAGAGCAGCCTGAGGAATTTTAAATGAGACTTTAGCAGGTGGATTTCTTCCTTCAATCAATGTGAAACATATTCTCTGCAATGCTAGGAGGCTAACTTCCATAAAGCCACTGCTAAACTGTAATGGTAAAAAACTTTTTGAAGTGTAGATATTTGAGATGGAAGGACTCACAACTCAGTTTAATGTAGTAAATAATGTGCAAAGCTGCAGGTTGAATTCAGGTCAATGACCTATTAAGGTAAAGTTTTATTTATTTGCCTCCATTGCAGGTAACAGCATAGATAAAATGTAAAGAGAAACAATTTTCTCACATGACAGCATCTAAAAAAGACGACTCATATATCTAAATACATGTATATGTATTTGCACATATATGTATTGGTGTATCAGATTTTTGCTTAAAAACACAATTATAATCTATTTTATATGGAACAAGACTTTTAAATAGTATGAAAAGTAAAGTTTATAACTCATTTTGGAAAAGACCAATCAATGGGATCTATGGTTCAAAATTTCTCGAAAGGTGAGCTCCATGAGATCAGAGACTCTGTCTTGTTCTTGGTCATATCCCCAGCACCTACAACTGTGTTTAACAGATAGTAAGTGTTCAGTATATATCTGTTGAGCAAGTGAATTAAGTTTTGACTATGCTGAAACACTTTCTGCCATTCATGTAGTGATAAAATAATGTTAGTGGAAGAACCCTGGTGCTTACTGACTGGTGTAAGGCAGGTTTAGGAAGTCTGACTTTCAATCCTGGTTCTGCTCCTAGTTCACACTTGGGAAAGTCACACATCTCTAGGCCTGTTTCCTCATCTGCAAAACAGAACTGGTTCCAGAATAGTCTCTCAAATATAAGTAATAGATATACCCTATGTTAGACATGATAGGATGAGTTATGCTGTAATAGCAAATGGATCCCCAAGTTCCAGCACATTGACACAAGATTTTGTTTCCCATTCATGCTCCATGTTCATCAGGGATTTCTAGGGGTCTCTGCTCTGAATAGTCACTTAAAGACCTAGGATGATGGAGGGTCTATCATCTATAGATACACCAACTGGAACATGTGACACCCTTAATTACTGCAGCAGGAAAAGGATTGGAAACTTGTGCACTTCATTGACCAGAAATAGTCACATATCCCAGCCTAACTGAAAAAATAGATACATAAGGATGGGTGGTGGAAGTTTTTGGTGCCCTTGGTCCTATTACAGGCCTGGTGAACTCATCCCCAAGCTGCTGTAAGTATTGATTGCTAAGAGCTCAGTTACCCCCTTTCTCTTTAGAATCGTCCCTAGATAAATAGGAGCTATCTTGACTGGGAACTTTTCCCTATTTCCTAGTGACAGCACATAATGACTGACTGACACAGCTGTACAAAATTCAGGCCATTTGTGTCAAAGTGAGACCACCTCTGTGGTGAAAGTCATGCTCCAGAACTCCCCATGGGATCAGGCTGATGGTAGACTCCAGCTGAGACCTACACCCTTGATTAGCTTTTTCCCCTTCCCTTTCCAGTTTCCCTCATTCCAGCTTCTCCTGAGAGTACTCCCTCAGTAAATCACTGGCATACAAATCTTAACCTCAGGCTCTGCTTCTAGAGAACTCCTCCTAAGAGAGTTTGTACCATTGGTCCTAAGAAACTTACTCTAAGGATGTGATTCTGGGGTAAGATCATTCAAAGGTGCATAGCATTTAACACCCACCATTAGTGGCAGGTGGGGAATTACTAGGCCCCGGCATGCTGTAACAGTCCAGTCACTAAGATTTTTATCTGTAGTGAATTGGAGTGGAATACAGGTAGAATGCAATACATTTATAGGTGCAATGCCTCTGGCTTTTGAGAGGTATAGAGGAAAGAGTAGCCGTGAGGACTTTGGAATTGTTTGAATGTTGTTAAGTGCCACTAATGCATTGAAGAGAGAAAATGGCAGGCTCAGATCTATTAATTATCAATATAAAGCAAAATGTGAGAATTAGAGCCCTCTTTAACAGCATTTAAAGGTAATTTCATCTAAAAGTACCCTCAGCTAAGGGCAGACAGAGCTAAATACCAGGTACAATACTTATTGTAAGAGTGGTAGAACATCAAAAAAAAAGCTGAATTGGGGGCCAGCCCAGTGGGATAATGATTAAGTTCGTGCGCTCTCTACTTTGGAGGCCTGGGGCTCACAGGTTTGGATACCAGGTGCAGACCTAGCACTGCTTGTCAAGCCACACTGTGATGGCATCCCACATAAAGCAGAGGAAGATTGGCACAGATGGTAGCTCAGCAACAATCTTCCTCAAGCAAGAGGTGGAAGATTGGCAACAGATGTTAGCTCAGGGCCTATCTTCCTCACACAGACACATACACACAGATACACACACACACACACACACACACACACAAAGCTGAATTCACAGCCTGGACAGTCTTCTGCACAGTAGTCTAGGCTCTCATAAGGAAGAAATGGAACCCTGAGATTTGAAATGAGAATATCTGGGTATAAGATCTTGAAAATCCTGAACCCCCAGATTTCCCTGAAGTCTCTGGGCCTGTAGAAGTGATACACTCTCCTTTGCAAGAAAGTAAATGTTCTCACGTTACTTTAAGACATTGCCGAGAACTTACCTGAGGTACATGTTTAATAAAACAATGCTTGCCCTCTTAAGCATCTACCTGCACCTTCCTTCCTGGCCACAAAAATGCATAAGTAAGGTAAAATTCCAGCATGACATAACTGGGAGATTTAAAAGAGAACTAAGTTCATTCACTTGAATAATTGTCTCCTGGGGATAGGGGAGTACCCAGATCTTTAGAAATCTATTGGATAAAGCATTTGCTTTGACACTGATACTTAAAGACCCAAGGGACTGTCATGGCCCCAATTGCAGCAAGGGCAGATGGTACTAAGGCAATAAATAGAGCCCTTGCCCAGGTCCATCCCACAATAGACCCACTAGATTAGTGGGCCCACTTGGTTGTTATTTTCCTGGTTTCTGAACATATAATCAGAATGGATGTCTTTAGCAATTGGCAGGATCTTCACATTGGTGCCCTAACCTGTGGAGTAAGAGCATTTGTAGTGGGAAAAGCCAAAATACAGGGGTGATGATCCCCATAATTTCCCCATTTAATTCACCGATGTGATCCCTGCAAAAATTAGATGAAGCAAAACACATGACAGAGGACTACTAAAGCTTAATCAAGGGTAGGTCCAATTGCAGTTTTGTGCCAGATGTGGCATATTTACCAGAACAAATTAACACAAATTATGGTATGTAGTATGCGTGTGTTCATTTGCAAAAGCACCATTTTCCATACCCACCAGAAAGGGGGATCAGAAGCAGATTCTATATATACCTGGTGGTGGAGGAAAAAGCCTGAGCTTGGTTCACAGGTGACTTGACTTGGTATATGGGTGCAAGCTGAAAATAAACTGCTGCTGAACCACAGTCCAGTCAGGATGGCCCTGAAAGACAGTGATGAATGGAAATCCTGCACTGGGAGGAACTTAGAACAATGCATCTGGTCATCCACTTTGAGAGTCACAAAGAAGTAATCTGTGGTAAGGGTAAAAATTAAATCGGTGACAAATGGCTTTTCTGGTTAGTTAGAAGGCTGGAAGAAGCAAGATTAGGTGAGGACAAGGAAGTCTGAGGAAGAAGCGTTTGGCTGGAGCTGTGGGAGTGAGTACAACACACCACAATCTTTGCATTATGTCAGTACTCATAAGAGAACATCCACCACGGAAGAGGAACTAAATAACAAAGTTGTCAGGGTGATTTGGCCAGTAGATGGCAATTACATTGAACCCCTTCCACATTACAAGGGGCAATATTTCATCCAGACTGTCAATCAACTCTCAGTCTCTGCCCACAATGCCCAGTTAGCAACACTCCAAGGGCTCAGAGTGTCTGATGTAAGACTCCAAATCCCACATAGCATTCCTTGAGACAAACTTTATGGCAAAAGATGCGTAGTGGTGGCACATAGCCATGGCTCTATTTATTGATCCCACCATATACTGGATCACCTATAAGCTACTGACTTGACAGACTGGTGGAAAATCCTCTTGAGGACTCAGTTGAAGCTCCACCTTGAAGAATACACTTTGCAAGGATGGAGAGCTCTTCTTCAGGATGCTGTATATACCCTAAGCCAATGGACATTAATAGTGCTGTGGCCCCAGTAACTAGTATGCAAAGTCTGGGAACAAAGGAGTGGACGTAGGAGTGGACCCACTCATCATCACTCTCAGTATCCCACTTGGGGAACTTGTCTTTCCCCACTCTGCAATTTTAGGCTCTGTGGGTCCTGGTTCTTAGAGGGTGGATGCTTCCACCAGGAGATACAGGAGCGTCCCAATAAACTTGAAGTTATGACTAACTCCTGGTCACTTTGGGCTCCTCAAGCCAGGAGACCATCAGACAAAAAGCAGCTACCAAAAGCCAGCAGGGGTAATTGACTCTGTTCATCATGAGGAAATAAAGTACTTCTAGATAATGCAAGCAGGGTGATTCATTGGGCTGTCTCTTTGTATTTCCATGACCAATTTTTCTATAATGAGAAAGTCTAATAACCACGAGCTGATGAAAGCATGGCAACCAGAATCTCAGATGCCACAGGCAAGCCAACTAGTCCAGCAGAGGTGCTACCCAAGGCAGAGGGGTGTCTGGAACAGGTGGTAGAGGAGGCTGATAATGAGTATCTTGAGGCCAATTGCACCAGCAGCAGGAGTTGTAGTTTGTCTAAATAACCTTCTTCTTGTAAGTTTTCCCAGAACATTGACCATTCAGAACCCTGGAAAAGCTGTGCTGGATGGAGTTTGCTTAATTTGAGAAGCAATCAGATCTGAGCATTCAGGGCAAGTACTGTAGGGGGCCTCATGGTTGCTCTGCCCAGATCCACTTTACTGGGCTGCACCATCCATCCTCCAGCTCTCATGCCTTAGCAGCTGTTAGCAGTTCACAGCTATTTCCCTTCCCCTAAAGGGAGCCACTATAATAACTCCAGGGGGCAGCAACTCATGCTGACATTGGACGGATAAACTGTGATGAAATTCATGCTCCATAGCTTCCAGTGGAACCAAACTGGTTCCAGATGGTCTCCAGCTGAGACCAGATCCTTGCTTAGCTCCTTCCCCTGCCCTATCCTTCTCTCACTCCCTCTGTTCTCCTGAAATCACTTCCTCAATAAATCATTGCACAAAAATCCCGGTCCCTGGCTCTGCGTGTAGGAAACCCCATCTAAGACAGAGAACGAATGGATCATTTGGCAGACAATCCTCTCTCAGCCACAGATGCATTTAAAAGGAAACATTTCTTCCAGACTCCTGTTGTTGACCAAAATCACTTTTAATATTAATTAAATATGCTCAGATAGTAAGATACTTATGGAATCCTTATGTGATTAGCTCTAATAAAACTATAAAAGCTGAGCAACTTTCCAATTAGATTAGCCAAAGCAAAAATAAAATTTGAATTTACAACATTAATGCAATGTGACATTTGTTTTTTTCTGAAGCTAAAGTGCTGAGGTTGGATTTAAAAGCAGAAAGACGTAGCCCCAGTCTTGGTTCTTTATTTAGTCTCTTCCTGTGTTTTAATGTCAGCAATACAAATTCAGAGAATGCCATTGTTCCTATTGTTTAAATACGTTCTACAAATTGTCATTAATAACTTCAATGCTTTTTTGCTAGCTCCGGACAATCAGCTCTCATTCTCAACTAAAACCCAGGTGGCAAACAATCCTCTATTGACCACTGTAAAAAGTTCTCACTGATATCCTTTTAAAGCTTTCTCCCTCACCAGGTAACGGTTCAGAATAAAATGATGTAGGCTCTTTTGAGTTTGGTTCATCTGTTGTGCATTCTTCATGAAGAGTCAATGTCCTACTATTTTATGAATTTGCTCTGCTGTGCCACATTCATTCATGGGTGCATCATATCATTAGAGATTTCTTTGGTGGGCATAGTGTCGGAAACATAAAGGCAAGTATGATCACTGAAATTAGGAAGCTATACAGAAGGCCCTCTCATGATCTTAAATACACTTATGTTACATTAGAGATCATCAGCAAAATGAAAATAAACAGTTAAAAATTTCTCTTAGCTAACTCTTATACCCCATGCTGATATACTACACATACCACCCCCTCAGTTTGTAGACTTTATTTTGGGAAGCAATGCACTAAAAGGATTGTGAAATCCTTTCTACCTTAAAATTATATGCATTTTGCCAATCTCAAAAACTGCCATAAACTATGGTGGTTCATGTCAAAAATAAAAAATGGCTTAGCCACTAGAATATGCTGCCTTTGCATTTCCACTGGAAGACACTGCCTTAGCTTCAACCATAAGTTGAAACGATTACTGGTTTTCTCTCATATTAGTGCTTTTGCACCTTAGATTTTAAGGTTTCCTTTTCCTTTCCAAGTAGTAAAGGTTTATGGATGAAATCCACTCATGATTTAAAAATGGTAAAACATTTTTTATTTACAAAAAACAAAATGCATACTTTGAGCTAATTAAACCTCAATGGTCCCAATTCATATTAATTAGCAAGAAAAAATAAGGAACAAAAACATCCTCTCCATCTCAAGTGACTCTGTGCATGGATGACTTGGATTTAAGTAAAGTAGCTGTTCTAACTTGACATTTGTGAAGAATGGATGTTAATCAAATGCCTTTTTTTAAGCAATTAATTAGCACAAAGAGTCAGAGAGCTGCCATCTAACAGGCAATTTCTGTGATTTCTGCATTAATTACTACTATGGTACACGAAGCTGAGTTCAGATAAATAGGAGCATTGTGGAAATGAATTATTTTGGTATTTTTATGTCTTCTTGTAGTGAACTTGTGTATAGCCATGAGCCACTGGATTTTCAATCCCCGTGGAAGATTTTCTTCATTAAATTATCTCTGCCCCAAACTTTTGTGTTTCATGAATCAGCTGTACCTAATCTCTCATTTGTGGTATCAGGGACAGGACGTTTATAAAAAAAAAATAAAACTGTTTTTGGAGGTCTATTAAAAGTTTATGAAATTTTGAAACTATATTAGGCATTTAGAGTCAATTTTCTTCTCCAAGATAACTCAAAAATAGCATTACAAGAAGTGACTTGAAGAAAAGAAAAAGATTGGTCCCAAGTATATAAAGGAGCCACCATTTAGCTCTGGCTAAATTGGATTACTGTGTTGTGACCCAAGAGACTCCTACAAAGTTATCTCAGTTATCCAGTGTCTTGAGAGAATAAGAGGTTCTGAATTAGAGAATTTTCTAGGACAGAGAGATACGGCTTTTCTGTTGTGGTTAAAAATAGAGCAGATTTGTAGTCCTGTAGATCTAGGCTCATATCCCATCTTCTCTGCCTTGTGCTACCTGTGTAATTTTGTCACAGCAATCTAAAGCAAGAACGAAATACTGAGTTTTCCTAGAATGATAAATAAAATGTGTAGACAACCTGGAATTCTTGTTTGGAATTAAAGAGTCAAAAAGTTTATATGCACTACGCACATTTCACTTCCTCCTTTCGAAGTCACTTTGTAATTCATTGCATCTGGTTTTCCTCAAGCCCCTTTTTATGTACTGCCCCCTATCCTTACCCCATTCTTGCCCTGACTTTTCCCTGGAATTGCTTTCAAAAGGTGTTACTGTTACTGAGCACAAACACAGGTTCCTTTACCCACCACACAAGGGGGGCCAAAAATAAAAACATGGAAGGCCAGGCTTATGGCAAGAAAAGGGGTTTTTATTATCAAAAAGTAGCTAGGCAAGGAGATGGGAGCTAAAACTCAGATCCACCTTGTGGAAAGGAAAAAGATAGAGGTTTTTATTTGGGGTTTTAGGCAGGGGAGGGGGAGCATAAGGCCTTGCTGGTTGGCAACTTCCTACTAGCCTGCATTTGGCCTTGTGAGGCTGCTTGCAGGAAGAGGGGATGGCAAGATAAGGGAATCTACAGGTGGATGTCTGTGGTGGTCTGCCTCCATGATGAAAGGTGGACTCTGGCACCAGGAAGCCAAGGAGTGGGGTCTGGGAAGCTTCAGTTTCTGGATATTCTCTAGGCATCAGTTTCCCTGTGATAAACTTCAAGGACCCATAATTAGCCAAAACTTCAGTGTGAGCCCAACATAAAGCCACCTGGGCTTTAGCAATTTGTAACTTCTACTTTGTGAAGCTCAGGGAGACAAAGGTTAAAGAAACCACTATTTACATGCAAATGTAACTAAAGAAGAAGGGAAAGGGTGCTTTTGGTTTTAACCCCATGTATGCTGGATTTAACGTAGGGGAACCAATATCAGGGCCGGTATCAGTACTAAATACAATTCATATTTTTCAGGCCTTTTCTTACTTGACTTCTTCGCTGTGTTGACACTGGTAACCATTTCTCCTCCTTAGAAAATTCTCTCTTGGTTTCCACCAGACAATGATCTCCTGGGTTTCTTCTAACTCCTTTGGCTTCTCCACAACTCTCTCTGCTCAACAGTTATATAGGGTGTTTTCCAACACCAACAACCAATTCTCCAATTCTCTGGACACCAACTGGGTGTCCAATGATCAATTCAATTCTGACACTAACTACCTGGAGTTAGCTTCATACTCCACAGGTTTAAGGGTTTAGCCCCACAAGACTACCCTCACTTCAGGCACCAATTGTAAGTCCCAAGGCCACCAGTACTTTTGACTTTTCTCCCCCTTTTTCTCCCCTCTTTCGGAAAAAGAGGTAAGCAGAAATTGAGTAGTTAGAAAGAGAGCTAACTACTGTCAGCAGTTAAAGAAAGCTTATAATAAGTAACATACTCCTCTGAGGAGAGCACCTGTAGCAGAAAAAAGAGATGACTCTAAAGGCCCAAAGAAATAGCTATAAGCACAGAAGAATTTGACACAAGTCAACAAAAGAAGGACCAAGCTTACCTATTTCAAGCCAGGTTAAGAAAACAATTTATAGTTACAGCACTAAGAGTAGTGAGGAAAGGTAAAAATTATAGCTTTGTATTTATATTTCTTTAAATATTTCTTTATATGGTACATCCAATTTAAACACATTATTTAATCAGTATGTATGATTAGCTCATTAAAAATATTTTGGAGTGCCTACCATAGGGACAAATTGTAAAAGAGACCAAAAAGATTACTGGCTTTCCTGTCTAGCACACATTTCAAGGTTATCTCAGCCTGTCGTTGTATTTGGGCTATTTTACAACTAATTTGTAGAAAACTGATAGTAATGCAAATGATTCTTGTTCATGGAAATGCTAATTGTATCTGGTGGAATGCAATTAATTATTTCTCTTTGGATATTGACTAGTGTCCACAGTTTTGCATCTATTTGTAAGTTCTTTTCAGGTCTTGATGCCTATACATTTGTCTGTTCCTCAGATTCTCTTTTGAACCCATTGTACCATCTATTTCTTTCCTTATTATTTAAAAATAAAAACCATATTTTATCTCCACTGTGTAAGGGAGTGTTGTAGGTTTGGGGATAAAGCTCTAAAGAAGATAGAGTTCATTCCTTCATGGAGCTTATAGTTTTATCACATTTGTTGTCTTAATAAAAACTTCTAAGGTTTTGGAAAATTTGAGTTTAAAAAAAGATAATGTATCTCTCTATTTGATTTATGGTGGCATGTCATGTGACTAGACATCTAATAAGTAAATATCAACCCAACTTTCAACTCATTTAACAATTAAAGTTTATGGATCTTTCATAATTGGCCCAAAAAATTCTAACTCCCAGATACTTCCCAGAAAGTATAATTTTCATTCTGTTCTGGGCAATATATTCTCAAAAAGGTGGCTTTAATAAATAATATTTATGGAAGATTAGCTGAGTCGAGTTCATTTATAACTCTAAGTACCCTAAATTCGGGGCCAAGATTGGATTAAGCCAGGCCATCAGAGAGTTATGCAGATGTCATATGTTTCCCTCACACATGAAACTGCTTTACTGAATTATACTTTGGTGTTATGCCTTTGTTTACATCAACATGTAAGAAATGAGAATTTATTTTTATATTCATTGGGCAGATGTTGAAGACCTTGTTTACAGTGTCACAGTGTCCACAAAACTGGTCAGCCTAGAGAAAGCTAGGATTCTCCTAAAGTGTTGTTTTAGTTTTATTTGAGGGCATGAAAAAATTTAATTAACTTTGTTTTCCTCTGTGCATTAATTTCTATGAAGCTTGGAGCAGTATTTCTGGCTTACATAGAGCAATGTCCAGGGCATTTTGTCACAATTATTATGTGCTAATCTGATTGTCGATATTTTATTCATTGTCCTCTTATTCCTCATCTCCTCAATTTCTTCACATACTTATTAAGTTGTATGAATAAACTATTATTTAATGAATATTTATAGCTGCCTCAAATCTATTTTTGGAACTGTATATCATATATATGTTATCATTGCTAATATTTATTGAGATTATTGCATGCTAGA
Source organism: Equus przewalskii (assembly GCF_037783145.1). Classification (NCBI taxonomy): domain Eukaryota; kingdom Metazoa; phylum Chordata; class Mammalia; order Perissodactyla; family Equidae; genus Equus; species Equus przewalskii. Next base: position 24,148,397 of record NC_091850.1, read on the forward strand.
AAATATGCTAAACATTTTATAAAAACTATCTCATTTAATTCCCACTACAATCTTACAAGAATTTTATTTACTCCTATTTTGTAGATGAAGAAACTGAGACTCAGAAATTGTCCAAGGTCACACAGCTGTTTAGGCCCAATAACTAGTAAACAGCTGATTTGGGATTTGATGGGTCTACCTAGCTCAGAACCTGTGTATACAACCACTTCATTAGGCTGCCTTTGTATAGATACATATTGTGTGTGTGTGTATAAAAACAAATAACTAATTTTTTTATTTAACCTAAATCTCTATGGAACCAAGTTGTTCAGATTGTGGTTCTTTCAGCCAAGAACTATTGTTGAAATTGTATCAGCTTGCTTTAATTATACAGAAGATTCACTGTGGAAATAAATACAGTAACCTTCAAAATACCTAGGAAAATATCAAGTATATAATAGGCTCCCCATTTAGATACAAAAATTAATTCCTCTTTTTAAAAAAAATCGTCTTAAGAGTATTAGTGGCCAATGTTGCCAAACATCCGTCATCATCTGGAATCCAAGACTCCCCATTCTTTCCCATGGGCAAGTATTGGCTAACCCGCCCTCCCCTTGTCTCCACTGCCAATGATTTCAGCCCTCAGCAACTCTTAGGCAAGTCATTTAACCTATCAGCCTTAAGATTCCACATGTAGAATGTGGAAAATGTAAGTACTATACTGGGCTTTTATGGGGACCAAAAAGGGCAATTATGTGAAAGAGTTTTATAACAAACGAAATTCTATCATCCTTAGTCATTAAAAATATTTTGCTTTTGTTAGAAATTATATGACTATCTGTAAGCATAAATGGCTTTATGTACACAGTGAGTATAAGGAGGATTTCCCGACTGGAGGAGGTTATGACATTTGCTCCAGTAATTGCGGAAATAGTGTCACTCTCTGGGACTGTTTACAGCATCATCAATCACAAAGGTAGGGGTTATATGACGAGGTCTCAGTGCTCCTCGGAACTTACAACTGGGTCATCTGTATATTTTCTCCATTTTCTAACTCACTGCCTTTATCGATTTTTCAAGAGACTGGACATTCAATTCAACAGAACCCTGCTTTCCATGTATACATGTGCCAAAATAGCATTTATCATTAACAAGGAGGGACATTTTGATGATTGCCATCACAGATAAGGAGATATTTCCCACACAAAATAAAAGTACAGTGCTAGTAACTAACATTGACTTATTTTCAATCAATTCTATCAAGTATTTTTACCATGCTTTGTATTATTTGTTTACCTATCTATGCCCTCAGAATATCAAGGTTCTGAGATCAAGTTACTTCACTCTATTAATGTTTCCTCATTTGTGAAATCAATAAGTTGAATTAAAAGATACTGAAATTTCCTGCTAGCCTTGCTACTCTATTACTCTATGAACTTAATTGGGACAATGTACTACTTTTTCTGAGTTAAAAAAAAAAATACTGTTCCTATTTTTCTCCAATATACCAAAGTATGGTTTCAAGTTTGCCGCAGGCTCCATTAGGGGAAATTCTGTTACATAATGAGAGATTCTCTCTTCCAACACAACCTGACAAAAAGCCAGAGAATGAAAAGCAAGAAGGTCTGCTCTGCCATTGCTTTATATTTAGACGAAATTCAAGTTTCAATTTCCTGAGAACACTAGATTCAACAGTGAAGCAGATCATTTATTTTCTCTCTGCTTGGAGGCTCTTTTTCACACCTTTGGCCTCAGATAATTTAAAACGTCTTTTCCAGATTGTGAAAAAGATGTCTTTTTTGCGAGGAGTGTGTCCTGGGGACCACATTTTCGAGCTACGTCTACCTGAAGAGCGTGACACTCTCTCCACTGCTCCAAGCCTCTCAGTTCTAAAATCTATCAGCAGCTTTAGAACCTGGAAAAAATAAGGTTTTATATGGCTATCCTATTCACATTCCATAAGCTTCTGACATCTACTTCTCTTCGAAATGGTTCCATGTTGATGACAGGAGAAAATGAATTTCAAGCTAATGCATTCAACCCGTACATTCATAAATCTCTTTTTCATATTTCAGAGTTATGTGTCCTATTAAAGTGTGAAATTTGAAGAAAGCTTCTTTCTTCTCGTAAGTGGAATTCTTCTTAAGAAGACAGATTGGCTGTGTATTGATTCAACAAATATTTAGTGAGTGTCCGATCTCTCTTGGGTCTTGTGCTAGGTGCTGGGGATGCAGAGATCAAAGAGACCCTCCTGGAGTTTCTAAGAGGTCACATTCTAGTGAAGGTCCAAGGTTAGTACATAGACATTCCAATACATTGTCATAAATGCTGTGACAGAGATAATACAGGACAGTTGGGAAGCACACAAAAAAGGCACTAGAACAGAAAAAGGCATAGAAGCTTCATAAAGAATGTGATCTCTGAGTTGGGTTTTGAGAGATGAGTAGGTGTTAGCCAGACAAAAGAAGAGGGGAAAGGAGCAAGGCAAGGAGAAAGCTACAGGCACAAAGGCACCGAAAGGGAGAGTGAGAAGAACTTGCAAAATCACAAATAGCTCCTTTGAAAATTACGCTCCAAATTTCAAGTTGGGAGAAATGAGGCTGGAAAAGGAGAGTCCCCTCATGAGAACAGAGAAAACGTCACCTAAACACAATACTACATATTAAAATGAGTTAAAAATTGACTGTATCACTTTTCTAAAGCTTGAATATTTTCTAATCCACTGAGTTTGGATGACATTTGGGGCTTTTAAAAAGTAAAAGTAAAAATTGAAACCTATTATCAGAAATAGTCATAGTGCACAAATTTAACCAAGTTCCTTGTAATTTGAATGTAAATTATGGAATTTTCCTTTAATGGTTCCAAATATTCCATTTGCTTTGGCACTATCTGGAGTAGGGCAGTGTTAACTGCCAAAGATTTGCCAGAATGTCTATCCAATGGCTCCCAATTTGTGTGCCTCCTCCCCTTCGCCAACCCCAGAATGAAATCTGTCCCTCCAGGCTATCTCTTGACCACTCACCCAGTCCTAGTCCCCATAAGTATCCTCATCTTGATAGGCTGGAGAAGCTCTAATAACTTGCCTAGCTCAAAAATTGTTTGTCAGTGATATCAAATAAATGTCAACGTTATTGCATTTTATACCCAACTTTCACAATCATAACTAGTATCATATAGAAAAAGGAAGTTTTTGATTTTGTAAAGTGATACAAAAGTTTATATGTTAGAAAGTATAGATGGGAAGAAATGCAAAAATACTTTAAAAAGAAAAGTAATAGGTAATGATTTGTTTTCATAGGTATAAAGCCTTGCTATAGAGCTATTATAATTAAAATACTATCTTACTATCATAATAATAAGATCAATGAAACTGAAAAGAAAGCTAAGATACAGATTTGAATAATATCATCAGGTCTCATCCTGGGTCTCTTTCTCTTCTCTAGACTTGACTCTGAGGTGATCTCATCCAGTCTGTCGTTTCAAGTATCATTTATATGCTGATGATTTCCAAGTTTTTATCCACTTAGGCATGGTCTTTCAGTTCTAGACTTGAATATCCACTTGCCTATGGTAGTAGTCAGAGTCCTCCAGAGAAACAGAACCAATAAGATATGAGGGGAGATATATAGAAAGAGATTTATTATGAGCGATTGGCTCACGTAATTATGGAGACTGAGGAATCCCACCATCTGCTGTCAGCAAGCTGGAGACCCAAGAAAGCTGGTGATGTAGTTCCAATCCAAACCCAAAGGCCCAAGAACCAGAAGCACCGACATCTATGGGCAAGAGAGGATGGATGTCTCAGCTCACGCAGATGGTAAATTTGTCCTTCCTCCATGTCTTTGTTCTATTCAGTCCCTCAGTGGATGGGTTGATGCCCACCTGCATTGGTGAGGGCAATCTTCTTTACTCAGTCTGCTGATTCAAATGTGAATATCTTCTGGAAACACCCCTACAAACACACCCAGAAATAAAGTTTTACCACCTATCTTGGTATCTCTTAGCCTAGTCAAGTGGACACATGAAATTAACCATCACATTTATATAACAACCTCGTTGATTTTTTGAAACTCTATTTTTCCCCCAAGCTATTCTTCTATTCCTCCCCCTCTCAATAAATGCCACTCACAATTCACAGTTATAAAAATAAAAAGCGGAGAATTATCCTTGACTCCTTTTTTTCCCTCACATCCAATTCTAGAATAAATCTTATTGGTTCTACCTTCAAAATATATCTCTATCTCATTGCTAAAATAATACTCTAAACTATGAACCTGGCCTTGACTATGGCAAAGGCTCCCCAACTGATTTCACTGCATCTACTCCTGTCTTCCTCCAATCAGTTCTCCACTCCCAGCGATGTTGTTATAAAATAAATCAGATCACGTCACTCCCAACTTCAAACTCTCGATGATGTCTCATTTCAAGTAGATAAAATCCAGTCTTCACCATGCCCTACAAAGCACTGCATGATTCAGCCCCACCTGAACAGCAGAAATGCTATTAAAATATCATTTAAATAAATTGGAAATTTTAGCCCAGTTATCTCATTTCTACTGCTTACATTATTGATAGAGTATAAACGGGGCTCATGATCTCAATTAGGAATACAAGCACAGGGAAACAAACACATACCTCTCTTCTTGCTAGGGCAGGCCCATCTCTGTTGAGTAGTTTTGCTATGAGTAAGTGACATTTTACTATGCAATGCAAGCCATGTCAATCAGCCCTGAGAACAAAAGAAATCTGAAGCTATTTCTTCAATTATTGCCAAATTTCACAAACTATGTAACTTGGTCAATTTTTATAAAATACAGAATATTTTGTTGAAAGAAATAGAAACTCTCAAACCACCTTTATTGAAAACATACTAGAAAAATGTAACAGAACCCACATGTAAGAAGTAACCCCAATTCCAGTGGAAAAAGGAAAGTCACCTGGTATTTTTCTTAATCTGCCCTCAGTCTCTCTCCATGGAGCATCTCATTGGTGCTTCTCTCTGCACCTTTGCTCAATTCACTTCTTTGCAGATTGACTTTCTCTGCCAAGTTGTCAATTTCTGATGCACCATAACTTTGTCTCTTATTGGTATTTTATTTGCATGAAACTAATTGCACATAGTTTTAAGATTGGCTCCTTAACCTGATTGACATATTTATTTCTAATTTATTAATAAAGGTATTCTTAACATTTTAGCTTTAATCCTAACCCTTATGTTAACTCTAAAGTTTGTCAAATAATTAATGATCTGTCTTATTTGAGGATATCAAATAAAACCCTTTGATAAACAACTATCTGTGTGTTCATTTGTTTGTTGGGTAATTCATTCCTTAAACAAGAATTCAATGAATACCAATGTGTATCAGGCACTTTTTAAAATCCTAAAAATACTACCATGAATGAATCAAAGTCCCGGTACTTTGAGGATTCTAAGTAAATAGGGTGACAAAAAAATGACCACGTTAATTAAAAAAAATAATTTAATCAATGTTTTTATATTTGTTAAATTTAGTAAATTAATTAGTAAGCACATCCACATATAAATAATTTAATTTCAGCAAGTGATAGAAAACGAAGTGTGTAGGATGGAGGGCATTGGCTACTTCAGCTAGGCAGATTTAGGAAGGCCTCACTGAGGAGGTAAATTTTCATCTACAGCCTAGATGATGAGCAAGAACTACACAAGGAAGTGGAGTGGGGCGGGGGGTGGCAAATTAGATTTTCTGAAAAACCTGCCAACAAAAAACACCTAGAAATGCTGGGTAAAATATCAGAAAATATTTTAATTGCAAAATTGAGTTTCAAAAGTCTAAAGGAACTCCTCAGAGGCTGAAAACAAGAGGGATACATAACAGCTGAATCTATCCCTTGAGGATATCTGATAAAAGGGACCTAGAGCCCTGAGTTTTATTGGCTCCATGGGGTGAGAAAAAAAGGCCCCTTTAAGTTGTGTGGTTGGAACTGAGTTCTCAATATAAAGCTGGAAACATTGAAAGGCCTCAGTGAAAAAAAATATTCCTGCTTGAAGAAGGAGATAAAAACATAGTTCGTCTCTTTTGGTAACTGTTTGGATAGAAGGAAATATTTGTGGTCATATATAAAACACTGCATCCGACAATGAAGGGATAAACCACTGCTCTCACGCGTGGGTGAGACATTTATGAATACTGACTACACTCTTAGACATATCACAGTCAAACTGGTGAAAGTCAAAGATTAAAGGGAAAAAATATTTTAAAAATCCAGAGGGAAAAATAAAAGACCCATTATGAAGAGGGAAACAATTGTAAGAATCTAAGTATACTTTTCTTCAAAAATAATGGAGGCCAGAAAACTACGGAATGACATCTTTAATGTCCTGGAGAAAAAACTAGGATTCTACATCTACTGAAGCTTTCATGCAAAAACAAATATGAATTAAAGACATTTTCAGGTGAACAAAAGCTGAGAGAATTTGTTGCCAGCAGAACTGCCTATAGAAACATGCTAAGGCAAATCCTGCACACTGAAGGGAAGTGTTCCAACATATCCTCTATTTTCTTCTCAGCAACGGGTTCTAGTCCTTCACTACTTCCCCACCCAAGGATGAGCCCTTGAGAATGGTTTCTTTCCACCTACTACTACTCACCTCCCACCCTCACCAACACAGAATACACTATCAGTTCAGCGTGTTGTGATCCAATTAGTCATTACATTTCCCCGAATACATTGTGGCTTCTACTCCAAGAATACTTATTTAGCATTTCTATTGCATACACTCTGTCACTCTAACACTGTCTTTTTAGGGTTAACTTTTAGGGTTTAGTGCAGATGCATTCCTCTCCATTAGAGATCTCTGTTGTGCTTGATCTGTTGTTCAGTCAGAGCCTTGCTATGACTATTTTCTTTGTGAAGAAGGGTAAATAGGTAATATCCCCTCTGATTCTTTACTCACTCAGTAATATCTTTCTTTCATCATAACAGAGGACTTAAATTTGGAGTGACTTCAGCATTGCTCATCCCAATCACTTCTTCTCTGTTGTATATTGATGTTATTTCACTTCTTCTCTGTTGTATATTGATGTTATTTCGCTGTTGACTAGCTCTCAGCTATTTTGACTTTTTACTTTTATAAATTATTTTTCTAATAGAAGCTTGTAAAATTTTCTTTTTAAATTTAGAAATACAATAATTTTACCAGATATATGTCTAGGTGTCTGTCCCTTTTCATTATTTTTTCTGGGATTAAGGGAGCTTCATCAATCTACCAAATTAGATCAACATCGCCAAGAAATTTTTTTTCTACTATTTGGAACTTCAGAGATTCATAATAAATTCAAAAAACTCCCAACAATATGTTATACTTTAAATATTCCTCATTCACTTTATGTAAAACACTGACTAGATTCAGTAGAGATGCTAACAGATATAAAAATTCAAAAGGGATTAGTCCTTTTTACATAATGATTTCATAAAGAACACATCAAATAAAATTTCCCTAGCACAAACATGTTACAAAATATTCTAAAGCTGCATGATGATTCTAAAATTAATAATTTGACCTCCATGGCAATGGTAATAAGGAATAATGAATATGCTAAATTCTATGCAAAAGCTTTCATGAGCCATAATAAAACTCCACTTGAATTATAAATAATTGTGTTTTAAAAAGAAAGTAAATAATAAAGAAAAAGAAAGACCTAGTATAATTCAGATGGAAAGGAAATTGATTAACATGATAATATTCTGCTGAAAGTGTTTGGGTATAACTTAATTAGATATATACTTTTTCTGAAATTGATCTCATTAAGAACCACATGACTTAAATGAGAGAGGTTCACTGGACTCTATGGTTTCATTCCTCAGCTACCATCTGCCTCCCATCCTCATCTCCAGGGCATTTATTAAAGTTCTTGGCACTTGTCATTCTGTCAAAGATTCCCCAAAATGCTGCCAAGGACAGAGGGAGAGAATTTTGTATACTCCAATTACAGGCAGAATTGAGATGTAAGCAAAATCTACTTTGAATTCCCCAAACTATTCATTTTTGTATTAGTTACCCTTCCCTTTAGGCACATAGGCCTCTTATTCTCTCTATTTCAAAGGAAAGAAATATACACTCCCAAGAAATAATATGACATCACGGATTTACAGTCAACTCTGGTTTTTAGGCTAAGGACATTTCAGACATCAGCAAGTAAAAGAAAGAGTACATATTTTAAGTACTCAGAAAAATTTTACCTGCGTAACACATAGAAATAACACCAAAGTGGGCCACTTCTGATTGCATGGAACTCTGCTCCATTCTTCCGCATATAAGATGGATAGGATTACTATTGGATAGAAATTCTGCATACATTCATTTACTCCCCCTAAATTTCTTGAATGATTAGTATGAGTCAGGCTCTGCGTTAGGCACTCAGGCTATAACTAAACTGATATTCATGCCATACATAATCCATCTACAGAATTGACACACACATTTACTTGGATATTTTTTCCTTTCCTCATCCCAAAGGAACTAAAGGCTCTTAGAATGGATATAAGCCTTGAGAGTTCAGAAAAAAGAGCAGACACAGGGGACAAAAGCCCAGGAAGAGAGTTGTTAGGTTATTGGGGCCCAAGGTGCAATGGTGTGGGAGTAGCAGCAAGAACCTTGCATGGTCCAAAAGAGAAGTCAGTCCAGGTCAGAGCTGGAAGTTAAAGGCTAATCAAGTGGTGTGAAAGAGAGTCTAAGGGAGAGGTGCCGGGTCTGAAGCTGTGGTTGACAATGGTGACTCACATGTTGACCTCACACAGGCAGAGCCTAAGGTATAGAGTAGGATTTTAAAATTGCACAGATCCAACTGGACAGTAGACTTGTCTGATACTGAGATACAGAACTGACACTGAACAAGCCCAGAGTAATCCTCCAATAGGCTGAGGCAGGAGGAAATGACCACTACTTTTTGGATAGATAGAATTTGTTAGCTCTGTGGCAGTACATGGGGAATGCATGCCCTAGTAACTAGTTCCAGGTAACAAAGAAATCCATTGCAGCAAATTCTACCACGCATACATTAAGTCATAGCACTTACAATCTAAAGACCTGAGCATATCCTAAGGTAATGATTAGAGTGAGAGACTGTAGTTTCAGTGATTATTATAAGGATGAGCTACCTACAGCAATTAGAGGGCTTTATAAGCTAGTCCAATTTTACTGCGTTTAATTCTTAGTCATTTGGTAACTTCCTGAACCAGGCATCATGGTAGACACTGACTGGGAATTCATATATGAACAAGATGAAATTTTCATCCTCGTTATCTCCTTTTGAAGCAGTATGGCATTAAGAACATGAACTTGGGATCAGCCAGTTTCCAAATTTGAGTTCCACTTTTTCTGGGTAGCCATGGGAGAGTTATCGAATCAATTCTTAGTTTCCTCATATGTCAAATGAAGATAATAATGTCCAGATAATAGGGTTGTTAACAAAGGTCAAATATAGCAAAGGATGGGTCCAGCCCCACGGCCTAGTGGTTAAGTTGGGCATGCTCCACTTTGGCGGCTTGGGTTCAGCTCCTGGGTACAAATCTACACCACTTGTCACAGCCCGGCTGTGGTAGTGACTCACATACAAAATAGAGGAAGATTGTCATTGTCACAGATGTTAGCTCAGGGCCAATCTTCCTCAGCAAAAAAAGACAGAAAGAAAGAAAATACTGCAAAGGATGTAATACCCAGCACGCGCTCAATAATCGTTAGCTGCTATTATTTTTCTTTAATATTTTATGGACAAGAACACACAATTGCTGAGAACCCTGTTGCATGAGGTAATTGTTTCATATTAATTTACCCCTGACACTTTTTGAAGAAATACTACTACTGGAGCATTCATGAGCCGTGCTTATATTCTGGAATCTCTCAGAGCATTCCTAATCAGGGAAGTTGGCTACTTAGAGATGATAAATGTAAAAATCAATGAAACATGAATAGATGAAGGATAGGATTGTTAACATGCCGGATGCCTCCTAAAAATCCAGAAGTAAGGCACAAAACCCAGAAGTGTGAAGCTCCCAGGTATAGAGACACTGAAGGGAACCAGGAAGAAGCAGGGAGAAATCCAGATGGAAGATACTTCAGGTGAGCTTCTCTGTCACTTGACAAGGTTCCAGGAGTGAGGGACAAGGCTGCCAGAGAGAATGAACCACTGGGTTCAAATTAGACTGAAAAATAAATGGCAGGGTGTGGTGAATCTGGGCTAGGAACACAAAGTATAGTGTCAACTGGGGTTAGCAAACCTGGGGTTTCCATGCACTGTCAGATGCAGTGGCAAATCAGTGAGGACTGACAATTCCAGTGGGAGGAGAAAGATATGAATAAAGTCTAAATTAGAACAAAATAGGATTTGGCCATAGTTCTGGTCAGACTGAGGTAATTTGCTGGGGTTGTCAAAGGTGTGAGCTCTTTCTAAGGGTCTGAGTCTTCGGGGAGGATCTCCTCAAGAAAGAGCATGTCATGTCCAAGACAGTGCTATTTAAGATCTTCCTGAAGCACAGTCTAGAAGTCACTGGTAATTAAAAAAAAAAAAAAAAAAAAGATGTATTCGATCAGTTTAGCCTCAGCTAAAAACAGTAAGGACCTAAGGTGACAGGAGGCTAACCAGTTCTAGGTTTACGTTGATGAGAAAAAAGTCAAAATGCCTTTCCCTTACACATTGTTACAAATCCAAAAGATTGGTCCAAAAAAGTTATCCTTTGAAGTCTGAAGTTAATCTGTGTAGCAATGCAAATGAAAAGAATTTAATAATGAAAATCTACGACCAATGCATAGCATTTCACCTCATGGGAACAAAAGATTTAAACACTGTGTACTTAGTACTTGGAAGCAAAAGCTTATGTAGATAGCTGATTAAAATAGAAACATATTCATACAAGTTCGTATCATTCCAATAATGTAGAAAGGCAATTAGAATGGGAAATAATGCCAGTGAAGGCAACCCTACCATATGAAGAGAAATCTTTCTCAAGTAAATCACTCAACAAATGCAGTTTTGGACTTTTGGGGCCTACTGCAGTGAGGAATAATGGAATTAACAAGTGACATGGAAAGAGGGTCAGGTAAATATGGGCCATGTATGTAATTCTAAATCTTACTTCTCTAGGAATTTTGTAAAAGCTCCATTAGTCAACCAAAAAAAACTAAAGAAATCAGCATGGCTTTAGAACCCTGCTTGTGGGTCAACTTTTGCCCATCAAAACAGTAACCTCTTTAAAATTAAACCTCAGCTACAGTAAAAGAAAAGGTCTTTAAAATTTGTACCATGTTGTAGGCAATTTGTTTTAAATCAGAGATAATGATCCTTAATCTCTGAGTAGAAGCATTTCACACTGTTGGCTTAATTTGCTTGAACAAGTCTGATCCGTCATAATTTACCAGCGGTGTATGGGTCTGGGGAAAAGGGAAAAGGACCTGGACACTTTTTACGCTATTGCTGCTGATAGGGTGATAAAGAGGGCTTTCTTTCCATCCTTTCTTGTGGCTGATGATAACCAGAACTAACGTGCAAATAGCTAGAGAGCCCAGGATAATGGAGATCTATCAAACATGTGGGGACCCTGTGAGGACAAAGTTCATAGAACAACTAAGGAAATGAGTTTACTCAGGTTATTGCAACAAGGAGGATGCTCATTAATGAGAAAAAAAATGGGGGGAGGGCCTGCAGTTTTACAGAGGCAGGTAAACGAGAGAGTCATCAGTGAGTCATGGGATTCATGAAAAAGGATGGAGATGGGTCCCATCTGAGTCACTGAGGAAGAGTGGAAGTGAGTCTTATCTTATGTGAGGGCGGAGTGGTACTTTCAAGTCAGCCATTTCTCAGAACACACAAGGGTGGGAGCACAGGGCTCAGAAAAAGTTCAACATTGTCATATCTTTTTATTCTTTTTTAAAAATTCAATTGTTAGTTGGTTTAAATAAAAAGAGCTATTTTATTTTACATACTGCCACATTATTCTTGTTTATACATTGAAGTAAATTGAAATAATAAGTGGTACTGCAAGTAGTACAAGTAGTAAACTTAGAAACTGTGATGGAAGCACATTTCAAATTTATAGTTAAAAAGAAATAAGAAAACGAAGCAAGCTCTTTCAAAACATACATTTGAATTCTACAATATTTGTTTTTTGCAGATGTCTAAAATCAAAGTACTAGAGTAACAAAACTAACATGTTTTTCTGTGAACTGACTACAGAATCCTTCGATCTGTTTCTTTTCTTTTCTTTCTTCGAGGAAGATTAGCCCTGAGCTAACATCTGCCACCAATCCTCTTTTTGCTGAGGAAGATTGGCCCTGAGCTAATGTCCATGCCCATCTTCCTCTATTTTTTATGTGGGACACCTGCCACGGCATGGCTTGATAAGCGATGCATGGGTCCACACCCCAGATTCAAAGCTGTGAACCGTGGGCCACCAAAGCAGAGCACAAATTTAACCACTGTGCCACCAGGCCAGCCCCTTGGATCTGTTTTTTGCACAATGGTACTTTCACTATTTTTTGTTATGGAAACTTTCAAACACACACAAATTCAACACAATAGCATGATGAACACTCATGTACCACAACCCAACTTCTGTGATTGTCATTATTCTACCATTCTTATTTCATCTATTTTTCCAGAGTTTCTTTACTCAAGTATTTTAAAGCAAAACCCAAACATCGTATTATTTAACCAAAATTACTTCAGGTGTGGATATTTAACCGACAATAACTTCTTTTTAAACAAAACGACAATATCATTATCAAAACCTAAAAAAAAAAATTCCGTAATATTTTACAGTGTTCAGTCTGTGCAATTTTCCTCTTTACCTCAAGATTTATTGGCTTATTCAAATCAGGATCCAAACAAGGGCCATACATTGCATTTGGTTGCAATGTCTCTTTAAGTCTCTTTTCATCTCTAACATCTCTCTTTCCCATTTTAATGCCATATATTTTGTTGAATAATCTGTCTTCTTTTGTCACAGAATTTCCACACTCTAAATTTGACTAGTAGTATCCTTAGGGTTTCTTTTAACGTGATTTAGAATCTTGATTAAATTCAGATTCAAGTTTTTTGGCAGGAATAAGTATCAACTTTTTGTTCAAAATAAACCCTATTAGGGTTGTCAATATACTAAAAACATTTTTTAGGTGGATCAAAGTTCCTGAAGCACGGGTGGACCTCTTGGAGCTCCACTCATATGGTCTCTCTATTTCTCAGCATTCAAAATGATCCCTAAGGAACAACCTTGAAATTCTAGGTTTCTGTCCACAGAGAAAAGTATGAAAACCCACAGGGCTAGAGGATCTCTAAAATACCTTCCTTAGTTTGACATAAAAGGAACTAAACTGAGAGAGATGCTCAAAACCTCCCTCATAGAAATGGCGTCCACACTCACTTCTAGAGCGCTGCCTTGTTAAACCAGACCTTCTATCTCCAAGACACTCTTCAACCCTCACCCCATTTCAATTACTGGCGTGTAAATCTTTAGATTTTCTCTATTTCCCACTGACAAATTTACTCTTTTCAAATATAGAAACTCTTAGGTTTACTCTTTAACCTTGGATCCAAAAATGACTTCCAACTTCCAGACATTATCAGATTCTGAAGCGATAAATGTACATCCTGATGAAGGCCAAGCAATATTTCTGGTTTTGGTGAGAGCGTATTAGGGGTCTTCGGATAGGCTTCTCCTTGCTGCAAGGAGAAGGTTGCAACAGAAGGCAAGAATAAGAAGGAAGGAAGAAAGTAAAAACAAATTACAAAGCCTTCACAGTTTAGCCAAAGGTTGGCCATGTCTATGTCTTCACTTAATAGTTAGTTTAAGGTCTGTGAGGCAAGACCATCAAATAAGCATACTGTTCTTTTTCTGGGATTCACACATTACCTACGAGAAAAAATGGGAACATATATCCCTTTCAATTTATCATCTAGTCACATCTCTCCCCTTGGCATCTGCACTTTTTTTCTGAATAATTTTTATTCCTTTTCTGTGCTTGTATATCAATTTAGATGACACTGGCATGACTTTGCATACTAGCAGGATCATTATCAGTTCCTGGTCATTTTTGTTTGTTTTTTATATTTTATTCGTTTCCTACAGAAAGACTATAACATCTAAATCATTCATTAGTTTTGGTAGCAAACTAAATCTTTGCTTTCTACGTAATTTTTCTGAGTTGTTTAGATTCTGATTGCCTTTATTCATTAAGACAAATAGAGCGTGGTACAGGAGGCTTCTTGCTAATAGCTAATAAAGCTAAATTTTATATGTGCAGAATGAATCTCAGGGCCAGGGTAGATGTTATGGTTATAATCATTATTTGTCCTGGGTTTTAAACAGGGAACATTGCTAGTTAACTTACCAGGAAGCAGAACAAATAGCTGGTCAACATCTCCCTGATTTTTGACATTTAGTGATTTGTACATCTTGTTTGTTGAACTGAACTGATTCACTTAGCTCTAATGGCTGTTTTCAAGGTTAAATTCATTTTAAGCCTTCAGCTATGAAAATGGAGGAAGCAAATAAATGCTCACAGAATGGTGGGCTTTTAATATGAACATGGTGAAGAAGGAGGTGCCCATTTGACTTGGTACATAAAGGAATCATAATGTTGAACCCAGTTTGAAGATTACTTGACTCACTGAGTGGGCAATAAGCAGGGACAGTCTCTGCCACTATTTGACCAAACCTACACAAGCAATAGATTGCAATATGGATAGGCTCCAACAATCTTACTATATTGGACTAGTTTGTTTAACAACCAATTCAACAATAGCATTCAAATTATAATGTGAAAACAACTAAATCTTTCAGAATTATTTCTACCTATTGAGAGAGTGGAATGACGGTATCCAAACATAAGAAACAAATTTGCTTGTGCTGGAGAGGGCATATAAAATTTTGAAATAAAGATTCTTATCTTTAAAGTGAAGGCAAGATGTATAAGGAAATTTTAAAGGGAGCTGAACTTTTGAGATATACTCTAATATTGAAACTTTTCATGTGCTACTTTGTAATTCACATTTTTAATAATAGCATCATTGAGATATAATTCACATGCCATACAGCGTATGCATTTAAAGTGTATAATTCAATGTATTTAGTATATGCTCAAACACAGGGTTGAGCAAACATCACCATAATGTAAATTTAGCACATTTTGTCCCTCCCAAAAGGAACCACATCCCCATTAGCAGTAACTCCCCATTCCTCCCTCCCCTCAGCCTCTAGCAACCACTAATCTTTCTATCTATAGATGTGCTTATTCTGGATAATTTATAAAAAACTTATAAAAATTAAATCACATAATATGGGGTCTTTTGTGACTAGCTGTTTTCATTTAACATGATGTTTTCAAGGTCCATTCATGTTGTAGCATGAATCAATACTTCATTCCTTTTTATTGCCAAATGATATTCTGTTATAAAGATCTAATATATTCTATTTATCCATTCATCAGCTGATGAGAATTTGGGTTATCCCTTTTTGGCCAGTAAGCATAAAGCTGCTATGAATAGCTATGAAAAGCCATGTACATGCTTTGTTTGGTTTTGTTTTCCAGCTTTATTGAGGTATAACTGACAATAAAGTGTGTGTATAAGATGTATAACGTGATTTGATAAATGAATGCACGGTAAAATAATTACCATAATCAAGATAATTAACACCTCCATCACCTCATATAGTTACCACTGTGCATTTGAGTATGTTGAAAACAATTAAGATCTACTCTCTCAGCAAATTTCAAGCATCCAAGAGAGTATTGTTAACTATCGTCCCCATGCTGTACGTTAGATCCCCAGAACTTGTTCATCTTACAGCTGAGAGTTTCTTTAGTGACTTGGCTGAACTCTTCCTGTGAAGTCTATTTTCTCCACTGGGTGCAGCCTCTGTTGCCCCTACTCAGATATTTTCCTTTTGTTTTATCTTTTATCTTGGTCTCCCAGGGGTCATCCCTAGGTCAGAGGTGTGTTCAAGTTCCCAGTTTGATTTTTACCCTTTTACCACAGAATGTGTTGTTGCCTGGAGCCTGCTGTCACAACTCAGGGAGTTTACCTTCCTCACCAGTGTTCACCAGGGACCAGGAGTTTAGTGATCCCTGTCCGGTAGCTCCTGAGAAAGAACGGCGCACAGTCTTCCAAACTGCCAGGGATGAGCGTGATTTGGATCTTGAGCCTGGCTTCTTAGTTCAGCTGCATCAGATCAGCTTACTGTCCAGTGTTGGGTCAGAGGTTACATTTAAGCACCTTTTGCCAAGAGGTTTCCTCCTTTGTTAACATCTGTTTGTGGCTCTGGGAATGTTAGCTTATCTGCCCCACATCGTGCTCTGCTTGCTCCTGAGTGGGTGAAGCCTAGGGCACACACCCAGCCTCCCCAAACCCCATGGTTGGCAGTTGTTATGGGCTGAGTATTTAGGGGGCTATGTCTCCTCAAATTCACGTGTAGAAGCTTTCCCTCAGTAGCTCAAAAGGTGACTATATTTGGAGATATGACCTTTAAAGAAATAATTAAGGTTAAATGAGTTGTTAGGATGGGCCCTAATCCAGAATGACTGGTATCCTCCTCTGGTTTTGTTTAGTAAGCTTCTAGCTGCTGTGACATTTTGCTCATATCATGGACCTATCACCCTCCTCTTAATCGCTCTTCACCAATATCTCCATTGTTTTTTGTTTTTTTGTATGTTTTGCGGAGGAAGATTCACCTTGAGCTAACATATGTTGCCAGTCTTCCTCCTTTTGCTTGAGGAGGATTTGCCCTGAGCTAACACCTATGCCAATCTTCCTCTATTTTTTATATGTGGGTCACCACCACAGCATGGCCACCAAGTGGTGTAGGTTCATGCTTGGGAACCATGCCCAGGAACTGAACCTGGGCAGCAGAAGCAGAGCACACCAAACCTACCCACTAGGCCACTGGGCCGGCCCCAATCTTCATTGTTTTTGACAAAACTCTCAGTTCCTCAGGCTCTGTTCCAAGTAAAGTCATTCCTCTCAGGCAGAGTTTTGGAGCTCTTCATCCATACTTATTCCCGCCTCTCCCCAGGGCAGAACTCCTGTGCCACTGTGCCAGAGCTGGGGGAGAGGACCTGCTTTTCCCAGAGTAAGATCCCTACTATACAAAAAGGTGTTGGGGAGTGGCCTCCCCTGTTCGTCTTGTCTTGCCCTCCTGGCATGGCACCTCTACCTATGAGTGACTAGGGTAATCAGGGTCCCAGGATTCTCAGCCTGCCATGCCTGGAGTAGAGCTTCCACCCTACAGTTGAGAGCGGGGTTGGAGTGAGACCAGATCCTTTCAGTTGCACCTGTGTGGAATAGAGTTTCTGCAGCACAGGCCAGGGGGAAGGATAAACACTGGCAGCCTCCCTCACCCCAGATGAAACCAGAGTCCCAGGTGAGAGCCAAGAGCAGAGAACCTCTGTCTTCTCAGCTGCACCCAGAGTGCAGTGTCCAGGGAAGACCAATCAAATCACAGTGCCGGGGGAACGGGTGGGATAAGGGAGTAGGTCATGGCTCAAATTCCACAGAACCTTGCTGTGCTTACCAAGAATTAATAGATTTTCTTGAATGAATGTTTCTCCCTTTGCTGTATTTCTTTAGGACAATTGTCAGAGACTCTAAATGATTGTATTTTATAATGTTCAACAGTTAAATTGTTGCTTTTCTGGTTAGAGGTTCTGCCAAGCTCCCAACTCCACCATTCCAGAAGCTCCATCTCAGCCATTCACTCTTGGGCCTTAACTCCAAGAGTAAACATTTTGAGACTGATACTCCCTTTAAGTGCTGGAGCCCAATTTAAATGTCTTCATGAAATGTAAAAGTGAGTGATTTGAGATATATCATGACTGTACAGTCACAAGGAGGGGATTTGCTACACTCTGGTCAAAAATAGCTAACACTTGGGACCAGCCTGGTGGCGTAGTGATTAAGTTCACACATTCCACTTCGGTGACCCAGGTTTCAC
The DNA here is from genome assembly GCF_037783145.1 of Equus przewalskii. Classification (NCBI taxonomy): domain Eukaryota; kingdom Metazoa; phylum Chordata; class Mammalia; order Perissodactyla; family Equidae; genus Equus; species Equus przewalskii. The sequence continues at coordinate 24,166,337 of NC_091850.1, forward strand.
AGGTTCGCATCCCAGTTGCAGACCTGTGCACCACTCATCAAGCCGTGCTGTGGTGGCGTCCCACGTACAAAATAGAGGAAGGTTGCCACAGATGTTAGCTCAGTGACAATCTTCCTCAAGCAAAAAGAGGAAGAGGCAACAGAAGTTAGCTCAGGGACAACCTTCCATACAAAAAAAAATAGCTAACACTTATATGGTCTTTAATATGTGCCAGGCATTATTCTAAGTGTTTGCATGTATTCATTATATTTAATTATCACAATAACCCAGGAGGCAGGCATTATTTTTAAATAATTATCCCATTTTTATATATGGGAAAAATGAGGTACAGAGAGATTAAGGAATTTACCTGATGTTACATAGCTAGTACCTGGAACAGCTGGGATTTGAACCCTACTGGTTCAAGTTCAGACCATCCTAAACTGCCTCTGTCTTTCAAGATTTCAAGCTGTAGTATCTCCAAGTCAATATAACTTATTTTTCTTTATAAAGAAATGATTTGTTGAAAATTTGGGAATTCTAAGTTAGATAGCTTTTGCTATACTGCAGATATTTTCTAGAAAATCTGATATTATATCAAACTAATTCACATAAAAATAATAGTGTAATGTAAAAGAGATTTTGCTTCTTACAAGAATAATCTATGGGATTTATAGACAATCTACAATTCTAATAAAATTCAGAGAAAACTGGCTGTGGCTTTTAGTTCAGAATACTCATTTAGAAAGGTCCTAATTACATGGGTCAGTGCTTTGTAGCTGGCAGTCTTGTGTTATATATAGTCATTTCTTTAATAGCCATTGTCCTGTCAGTCATCATTGGATGAGTTTGATGGCAGGGGAAGTGGCATGGTCTCAAAGTAAACATTAGCTGCCACTTCCTACTCTTAAATTAACTTATCTGTATCTCTTTGAAAGATTCTTTCCAAAACTCCTATCCCATAACTTACCTTTTCTAATTCATAGAGAAAATAAAACACATAAGAGAAACTCAGTCAATGTTTTGACACCAAATCTTCAAAGTCAACAGAATACTTTTCCATTCTTTCTATCTTCCATCCTCTCTTGCCTTCCTCCTTCCTGTCTGTGCTCCCATCTACCCATCTGTATTGTGTATTTCAGCTCATTTCCAGTGATAGCTCCCAATTACTTACCCCTCTCAATTATCTGCAAACTCTCCATCTATTCTGGCTCTTTCTCTTCAGTATTTATGGAGGCACAGATCAGTGATTCTTTACTTTTGTGTACACCAAAGTCACCGAAATAGTCAGGCCATACCTAGGAACAATTTAAATCTCTAGGATTTTTTTAGAAATCTCCCTAAGTGATTTTAATGTCCACCTGAGGTTGAGAACAAATGCACAAGAATCACCATCTTAACACACACACACACACACACACACACCTACTATAGACAAAAATGACAATTACAATGATAAAAAAATGATAAATCAAAGAAACTTTTTAGCCCATATCTCCCTTAAGATCTGGACCCATTTTTCTTTCCCTTCACAACTGAGGAAGATGTTATTGGATCTCTTTTACCTTGCCAGTGCACTCTTCCCATAGCTTTTCTGAGTTTTGTCTTCAACCAGTTCACAGCTGCCTCCTCCAGAGAACTACCCTCAGACAAACAGGAGCCACATCATTTTCTTACTTCTTGAGCATTTCTCATTCTACTGCAATCTTTATTCTATCTGGTAACACCCAGCAGTCATAAGTGCCAGGTGAATTGTCCCAAAGATAAAAGAACAGAGAAAAACAGTGAGGAATTTTCCGCCGGTCTGGGGGACATTCTACCCAATTGAGTCCTGGAGCCATTCTCCCAAGAAGGGGTTCCCATATTCAACCAAAGGTTAGAGTTTGGTACTTTCCTTGAACTGGAGTCCCAGTTGGGACTTTTCCCACAGTTTTTTCTCGGCAAGGGCACACTTATGACCTTTCCCCTCTTTTTTTTTTCTTCAGTCTTAGTAATTAGTGATGGGCTAGATAGTAGTTCCTGGAGAGGGGAGATGATAATCCATTTTGAAATAAAGGAACTGGGTGGAATCTGAACTGCCTCTAGAGCTGTATTTCCAGTCTTGCAAGGATTTTCCAAGGACAGTTGGAAGTTACTGGGTTTTAACTCAATGACATTCTAGATTGACCTACCTGTCCAACTACATCACAAAGGCACAGAGAAACTCCTCAAGTTTTCTCCAAGCTGGAGTTTCTGGGGCATAAACCATCCAATTGAAAGTGTTTCCAACTAGTTAAAATGCACCCAGGGGTGAGTCTCTGGGTTAAGGCATTCCTCATGGCGGTAAGGCTGGTGTCCAACTGACAAGGCCAGAGAAAGAGTGCAAAGGCACCTGACTGCAGACATCAACATAGTTATAAGATCTAGTCAAATCCCACTTAGCCCAGGGCACTTAGTCCCTGAGCCAGCACAGGTGAGCCAGGCAGGGAAGCAGGAGGCAAAGGCCTGGAGAACAAAGGAAAAGAGATCAGGCCTCACCCTCATGGCCTCTTCCCCAAGGGTTATCGAGATAGAGGTCACACAGCAGTTCCCGTGCCGGGGCACACAACACTATCAGGACAGTTCATAGAATAAATCACAGATCTCCTATCCTCATAACCAACTCAGTAGGCATCTAAATGCTTAATGAGTCAATTGCCAAGAGAGGGCTCCCCACATGGTTGCCAGGGTGATCAGGCCCGGAAACCAGAGTGGGGGCTCCCAGGGGTGGAGCCTTTAACACTTTAAAGATTTCTTTGTTTCTCAGTTGCAAAACTCAAAAGGAGCCCAAAAAATGGTCACTGTCACTTTAAGAGAGAGGAAAGAAAAGGGTCCATTAGCTTGAGAATCTCCTGAACCTAGGGCAGTGTCCTACTTGTTCTGCCTGTGGGGTTCCTATAGCAAGGGGCGATGAGGGGGTCCCTCTGCCTTGCATACCTTGTATACCTTCCCTATTATGCCCGGCAGTCATAAGTGCCAGGTGAATTTTCCCAAAGATAAAAGAACAGAGAAAAACAGTGAGGAATTTTCCGCCGGTCTGGGGGACATTCTACCCAATTGAGTCCTGGAGCCGTTCTCCCAAGAAGGGGTTCCCATATTCAAACAAAGGTTAGAGTTTGGTACTTTCCTTGAACTGGAGTCCCGATTGGGACTTTTCCTGCAGTTCAGAGCATGGTCAGGTGCCAGAGGAAGGGATCCCAATCCAGCCTTAGGAAAAGAAACCTTCCACGGGAGTCTTGGAGATTGGCGGCTGTCCTAATGACTTAAGTGGCTGACCCATGCCCATGTAAAATTTGTCTATTAGAGATAGAGTCAGGAAGGAATGGATTAATTCATTTTCCATCACCCTCAGGCTTAAGGTACTGATTCTCTTCAGGCTGAATGCCACGATTTGCCCCATAGAGTAGCCATGGGCAGCAAACGTGGATTCATACAGCTGTCTGAGAAAGTTCCCGATGGAGCAGTGAATTTAGATCCATCCTTGAAAAAGACAAAGGCACAAGGAAAACTACAACTTCAGCTGACAAGCTGGTGAAGCAAGCTGGCTCAGCAAGCCAAGGAGTCAAAAGAAAGACTTCCTGGGCTCAAGGCCTGGAAGTAGCGCTCCTCTATTCAAATAGCATGGCGACAGGGCCTATGGGCAGTGAAGAGCTGCAGGATGGCGACAGAGCCCATGGCCAGGACTTAACAGGTCTTAGTTTATCGCATAAGGAATTATTCCCAGTCAGACATTTTAAAACATACTCAGGCAAAGTTGATATAACCTCTTCATAAAAAGAAAATCAGCTCGAGCATTCCAACCTTTACAATCTTATGAACACTTAGACCTTCATATTTCACCAATTCAAGTATAACCTTAGTCCGGGTTTAAACCTAGTTACCATTTTCTGTGTTTCCTTTTTAATTTGGCCGTTTTTCATAGATACCAATAAAAATTATGATGAGAGCGCTCACAATTTTTTCCCCAATTTAGAAGTTTCCCGAATTTAAATGATCCATCGTCTGGCCGAATTGACGAGTAGGGTCTTAACAGTGACTCAACCAAAGCTTAACCAAGGACAAAGAGGCATCCCCAAAAGAGATCCAGAAAATTCACTCCCAAAAATAGCCTAAGAAAGTAAAGGCAAGCAATAAAGGTTGAGACGACAAAGGCCCCTTAGGAAGGCAGTTGGGACCTCTTATGACAAACTTCCCCGAGAGCTTACACAGCAGGACAAAGAGATACTTTCCCAGAGCCCCAGTCTATGTGACTGGCCGCCAAGATGCGTGCCAGTACATGCATCCTCTGATGGCAGAGACCAGAGAGGTCACAAAGCCAAGCTCTCAAGACATAGAACAAGACAAAAAGCCCAGACAACAGGCTTATACAGACGCCTGTGTCTTATGACAAACAAAAAGACAGAGACAAGGAAAAGTCTATCTCTGGGAGGAAAAGGATCTACAACCAGTGAGTACTCAAATCCTAGAGTCGCTGAATCCAAGAAGCTAGCCTCACCAACGTTTTCTCCTGCTAATCTAAATTTAGGAGAGCAAAAAACTCACCACTCTTGCTTCCATTGGACTCCGCTGGCAGAGATCCGGGAGACTGATGTGATAAGAACTCTTACCTCTTGCCGGCTCTTGTCAGGGGTCCAGGATCTCTAGGCCGCAGCAGTCCAGGAGCAAGCAGTGTCCAGCCAGTGAAATTTCATCCTGCCGACTACGCCAAAACTGTAGGGGAGGAAGACATTTCCTCTTCCCAAATGGGGTTCGTCTGGCCAGGGAACGAATTAAATTCACATGAGACAGAATAGCAAGAGAAAATTAAACAAAGCTTTATGAGGAACCATGGCCCGGGGCCTTTCTTCCCCAAGGAAGAAAGGGCACCGAAGAAGTGGGGTGCACACAGTGGTTATATACCCCCAAATGGGGTGTTTCACATGTGATTGAAATGTCCCTCCCACAATAGTCACAAGATTGCCCCATCAGCACAGTGCTTGATGGACACAGCAGGTAGTGGTCTGCTATCTCGGAGGGCGTAGCAGGAGGCAAGTCGATTGTCTGGAGCTGGGTGGTCACAGGTGAGCTCAGCAATCAGTTCCTAGCCTAAAGAAAGATGCTTAATTTTTAAGAAATGCCAACGTTGGGAGGGGGAGGGAAGTCAGTTACAGGAGGTTACCAGACTAGCACAATAAAATGCAGATTTAAGTCCTTGCCTTTGGTATTGATTAAGAGTTTTTGGAGAGAAGGTCATCTCCTTTCTTCTTCCTGGTACAGAGAGAGAGGCACCTTTTACAGATAGAGATTTACCTTACAAATGTAAATGTGTCCTAACAAAGGGCAAGTTCCATTCCTCAGAGCCTCCTTGCCTGTCCCAGTTTATCAAAAGCAATGAGCCTCAAATAATCCTGATGCCAAAGAGACATATCTTGGGGTGGCCAATTTCAGGTCCCCACATATGTATTCCTCAACCCTACCCCCACCTACAACTAGCTTAGATATTTTTATTGCCTTGGATTTTCTCTATCAAAGTCCTTGTTACACTGTTTTGTAATGTCCAGTTTACTTGCCTGCATTCTCCATTAATTCTTACATTCTTTAGGGAATGTGACCTGCTCACATACTATATTGCCTTGTAGAACAATGACATACATAGTTTTTGCTTAATGCATATTTGAGAATGAATGAATGACTTTACCATCCTAGCACATAGTAAATGTTCAATAAAGTTACTGCATTTCAAATAAAGTAAAATCTGTGTGCACGTTTCTGGATATATTGCTTAGACCACAGGAGAATGGGTAAGATTTGGAATAGAGAATTTACTAGAACCCAGCAGTGTATGTCCTCTACATCTTTCCCATTGCTGAGATGAGGGAACTGAAATTTATAATGGAACTCTCAATGATGTTCTTCCCTGAACCTAGGATATTAACACACTTGCCTTTATTTTCATCTATGGCTCCAGTAAATAATTTATTTTTAGCAATACAAAATAAAATAAAAAGAATGGACTCCTGGCCTTACTTAATCTGCCCTAAAATCAATTTTTTAGTTTTAATTAAGTTACAAGCCCCAATTACTTTTATCTTTACGATACTTTTCTTTTTTTAGTGAGGAATATTTACTGTGAGCTAACATCTGTTGCCAATCTTCCTCCCTTTTTTTTTGTTTTTTTTGTTTTTTTTTGCTTGACGAAGAGTAGCCCTGAGATAACATCTGTGCCAGTCTTCCTCTATTTTAGATGTGGGTTGCCACCACAGCATGGCTGACAAGTGGTGTAAGTCCGTGCCCAGCATCTGAACCTGTGAACCCCAGGCAACAGAAGTGGAGTATACCAAACTCAACCACTATGCCACAGGCCCAGCCCCTGCTTTCCACTTTTTGACTGGCCATTCAAACACTACAACGTCACTGTCTTTCATGAACTATCTCTCGGGGATCTTTACCATTTATTAGAGTTATACCCTACTTTAAGCCAAATCAAGTATTACACAAACTCAGAATAACTGCACTAGAAGTTGTCTATTTGCTTTAGAAAGGATTGATCAGCATTTATATTTGAAAAGAATTCTCCCTTTCTTATTCTGATTATTACTTGATTAGTATTGTTTGATTTACATGCAAGTTTTCGGGTATATATCCATTACATACAACAAGACACAACTATAAGAGGTTTTCAAAATTTTTCTTGGCAACCATCAACAAGGCTTTATATTTTCAAATTCATATGGACACTGACCTCTAAGTTAATTGACAGCAATAAAGCTGTTAACGTGACTTCTCTTAAACGATATCTACTTGGTAAACAAGATCTGATTCTCACTAGTTAGAGTTCTCTCAACCTCTGAAGAAAGGGAAATTTTGTGACTAATTTGAGATGGAATTACTTATCATGGCTTGGTATTCTGCTCTCATGATATAATATTGCCAAGGAAATCAATGAATAAAGTGTTAAAATTAAAATGAGGAAAAAGTTTGAAGGAGGAGAGTTTGTTTAAAGGTGGCTTTCAAATTCTTAGCCCAGCTTGGAAAATAGCTTCTTTGTGAAGCTCTGAAGCTTTTCAGTTTTACTTACAGATTGATTTATATCCTCGAATTCATGCCAAGCTCTGGTATACACTCTGGTGCTGTGTGGTTTGCAATGTGAAAATGCACATTAAATTAAAGAAGAGAAATGGAATACTAAAGAAATGATGGTTTATTTAAATTTATGAAATATAGGGAGACTAGTACACCATTTTTAAAATTCTTTAGATTCAGGTGTTCACATTCTATCTTTTAACATGAAAATAATTAGCTAGTCTTTAGTAAACAAAATTCCTTCCTATATTTTACTTAAAGAGAGAAAGATTAATCAGAAGAAATTGAGTCGATAACCAAGACAGTTAAAAGAATGTTTTGGTTTTCATCCTGAAATCAATTGCTGTTTATCCCAGTATCTCAGATCTGTGCTCCTACATGATTATCCAATGAAAATAATCCTGAAGCCTTGTAAGACATTCAGATCAGCAAAGGAAAACTATTTTTTAAATTATTTTCTTTACTGAAACTATAAAGTGAAGCATTATATTTTAGAAGAATTCATAACAAATGTTAAGCACCAAGTCTTACCACACTTACCTTTGTAAGGTGTAAGTCCTATTTACAAGATTCATGAGCAAGCCTATTTTTATTTTCTATCTTCAGAGTAAGTCCTGAGTCTGACCACTTCTCACCATCTCCACAACCTCCACCCAAGACCAGGGCTGAGATAGCCAGGAAAGACATCTACAGCTGTACTGGTCATGAAAATATTGAACCATTTCTCACCAGCCAGTAGATATCCTCTTAGCCATTCCACTGAGCCTGCCAGGTGCCCCTGCCAGCCACTCTGAGCCCTCCTCTGACACCCCCTATGACTGTTCTTGAAGTAGAAACTCAAGGATTAACACCTGGCACAGCAGGTATCCTACCAATCTTGATCCTTGTGACCTGTCAGTACCCGTAGCATATGGAACCTAGATCTGCCTTCAACCAATGCAGCACTGTCTTTTGCACAGACTCCTGTTACCCTTCTTACCCCCATTCTACAGGAGGGCAAGGTGATTTTTACGATTATTACTAATGGAAATCAGGTCATATTGCTTTCTTCTTTAAATTCTTCAGCAGTTTCCCATTACACTTAGAATAAAATCCAGCCCTATCTAGGCTTACTTGGCCTGGGTAATCTGGATCCTGCCTCCCTCTCTAACCTCATCTTCTACCATGCTTCTCATTCACTGTGTTCCAGAACCACAGGTATTCCTGCTTTTCTCATTTCAAAGCTCTCACACTTGCTCTTCCCTTTAACTCGGAAGTTCAGATCTTCAGTTTTCAATTCTTTCAGGTCTTTTCTCGTATGTCCCCTTCTCAGAAAGGCTGATGTGATGGCAACCCTATATAAAATTGCACCTTCCACCTCTGCCCCAGCTTGGACCTGTCCCAGTCACCATCTTTTCCATTACCCTACTTTATTTGCTTCACAACCCTCATTCTGTTTATGTGTTTAGTTGTCTTCTTACTTATTTTCTGTCTTTTCTATGGAAAGGGAATCTCCCTGAGAGAAGAATTGCTCATGGCTCACTCATGACTCTATCTGTTCCCATTGTTTGGTGCAGTATCTGTCTTACAATTTCCTCCCCGGTGCCTGCTCCTTCTTTCCCTCTGCCACAAAGACCCATCCTCCCAATGCTACCTGTCCCAAACCAGCTTTATCCATTAATAATAAGCTCAAATGTCATCTCCTTACCACCTTCTTTGATCATCCCATAGCATGTACTCTCTCCTTCTCAAAGCATGCCTATCAATATTCCTCTTTTCTTTTAAGACTTTAACTGCAATTGTTATGTTATTTGTGAATTACCCTCTCCTCTCAGTAAACTATAAGCACTTTCAAAGATAAAATTTTAGCCCAGATACAAGCCTTCATTTTAGTCATCAGTAAGTTCTCAGTCAGAATGAACTCTCCTTTCTATTTATTAGCTGACTTCTTTCTTTAGGATAAACCTTAGTTTTAGGTCATAGGACAAAGAGAGTCTTTATAAATTTGCAGTTCGTGGTGAGTTAACTTTGGCTGATGGGGAAGGGAGCTGTGACAATTCCCCTCAGGACACATTGCTACTTCCTTAGGAAAACTTAAATATAGTTTATAAACTTGAAAGAAAATAAGGTAGAACAACTCCCTTAAGAGATTCTTTCCAGATGTTTTTAAAGTAAAGTTAAATCCTTATAATCATTCAATGTTCACTAGCCCTCTTGCTGGAAGTTTCGTCCAACTACACAAGTCATATTTCTTTTCTAATAAAAACACTTTTAAGCCAATGAAAGTATTTATTGGCACTGGTTCATGTCTATGAGAAGTGAACATTTTAATATTTTTAAGCAGATGATCTAACCGCAAAGCTAAATTATTTGTAATTCTTGTAAATTCTATCTGTTATCATCAAACAAATATTTATGGAATTACAATATTTGAGTGTCAAAGAGTTCCTTAGAGTCCAGATAACAATAACTAACACCTAACAGTGTATGCCACGTACTGTTTTAAGTGCTTTCTATGCAATAATTCATTTAATCTTGACCATAACCCTCTGAATTAGGTACTCTTAATAACACCATCCTTATTTTAAAGAAGGAGAAATTAAGACACAGAGGGGTTAAGTGACTTGTCCAATGTCACAAAGCTAGTAAATGGCAGGGCTGAGATTTGATCCCAGCCATGTCTTGTTTGGAGTTGTATGGCAGACATATACTTGTTCCAACCTCCTTCTCCCTCAACTTCCATTAGTACGGAGGTTTGAAGTAAAATACTTAACTTCGCAGCTTCCTTTACAGGTAGTGGTAGACACGTGACCCTTCTCTGCCAATAAGCGTAGACACGAGTTCTTGGGAAAGGCTTCCCTTCCCGAATAAAAAAGAAAACTTCATAGAGAAAAATATTTGGCCCTTTGCCCTACTTCCAATGTTGCGTTCATATCTTAGTTAATTTCTGATTATTAGTTTTTTTGGACAGGAGCTATTCTTTCTTGATTAGTCAATACCTGAAAACTAGTATTAGGAAGAAAGGGAGAGTGAGATGGATAGCGAGCAGCTTAAATTCAGGTATATTGCCTCAGAACACTCTCCTCAACTCTACTGTATATTCTGCCCTGGGACGTCTCACCACTCTGTGTCCACACCAGTGAGGACGTTGATTGTGTTCTCAGCAATCAGTGTGGTATAAACATATACACACTCTTCACTCAGGGTGAGCAGTAGGTCTCTTGGCTTACTGTGGAGAGCTATATGTTATGGAATTCTATTTTTATTTCTTTGCAGGAAGAAGGTAGTTGTAATGATTTAACTTTTTTATTTCTTCTCAACAACAGTTGTCAGGTTGATTGCTACCACTGTCTTTCCTCTTTGTTAACCCATTGGCCTCCTGCTTCTTTTAAAGTTGAGTTGTTTGCATAGTTTCTCTGTCTTGTCATCTGTGTCACTCTGCAATACAGAAATTGGCCCAAGGTCTCTCATACAGGCCATGCACAGCCTCAGACTTTGCCATCCCAAGTAGGAGATTCATGGCCAGTCTCTTCAGAGCCAGATAATAAGCGATTTTCCCCTTGTATACGCTGAAAGATTTGAAAAAGAAATTATCTGCAGTCAGTGTCCTCCCTCCTTTGGCTTTGGCACAAATTCTCCAGTGGTTTGGACTAAAGAGTTATTTTAGTTGCTAGTTTCATTGACGATGAAGAGTCTTTTCTCCTCATTTATCCTTCTTTATGAGCAAAGGTATTTAAAACACTTTCCTCCCCAATAATCTTTAACAGAATTTATTCTCCTAAGGTTTCAAAGTCACATAAGTAATGCACTCAGGGTCTTCATGTGTATCATTACTTTCTGATTGAGTCTTTTACTGGTTTATTTTGATTAGCTTCTAGGAAATACCAATACATATTAGAATAGCAAACTTCTTCCTTACCAGCCAGATGCTCTTAAAACACAGGATGCCAGTGATAGCGTAAACACAAATACTAACCAGGGCACTGGAATTGCTTCACAGTTCTCTGATATAAGTTGGCTTATATCTGATTCTAAGATTCTGAAACTCAGAATTGAGTGCAAGAATTTTATCAGGAAAGGCTAACAGGAACAAGACCTGTGGTTTTAAGCCAGGATTTCTCAACTTCAGCACTATGGCTATTTGGACAAAATAATTCTTTGATGTAGGGGAATGTCCTGTGCGTTGTAGGGAGTTTAGCAGTATGCTGGCCTTTACCCACTAGATGCCAGTAGCAAACCTTTCCCCCATTTACAACAATCAAAAAAGTCTGCAGACTTTCCCAATTATCCACCTGGTGGGGGTGTGGGTGGGGGAGGTAAAATCACTCTCAGTTAAGACGCACCGGGTTAAGAAAAAAGCAGAACTTCTTTCAGCCCCAGCAGCTGGGGAAATGAGTGCCTGAGTCTTGAAAGGGGACCTGGTGGCACACTATAGCATCCTCTACATTGGTTCACTGGGATCCTAAGCCTTGTTAAATACTTTTGAACATAAAATATCTAGAAAGATGTTGATCTTGGATTTAACCCTCATAAGTAAAAGTGAGGGTTAAATAAAATAATGTAGGTAAAGTTTCTGGCATATGTGATGTGCTAATTAAGTTGTAACCATAATAATTTTGTTCACATATGAAATTTCCTAGGCATAATTCAAATACAACAAAGCCTAGTAGGTTTATACCATACTCTTAAGGGTACCTAACCACTTTCTTTGGTTGCTTGGCAATGAAGGACAAAGGGACAAAGCTACCAGTGTGAACAAATACTAACTTACATGATTGGAATTTTAGCCCCAAGAAATCTTTCAATAATAGACATCGTCCTAATGTGCAAATGACAGCAAACACTCCATATCTGACCTTGCACGCAGAGTTAAATACGCCCCCAGATAGAAAAGCTACACTTTTCTTTTGCAGTGATAATTTACAACTGGAAAACATTTTCATTGAGTAAGAGGTTTGCTTATTATTTAATAAATTTAGACTTTGATTTGCCATGATGTATCAACAAATGCAACAGAATATTATGTTATCTTAATTATCTTGGGTTAGTGGGTAAAAAATAGAGGCAACCTTCATGTGTTAATGAGTATTTAATAAATGAAAAATGTGAAAACAATGTTATCAGAGTATTTCAAACAGAAATGAGTAGAATTCAGTGAAGGAAAATTGAGTGATGAAAGCACACACAGTCGCATAAGCAAGCTCTACTCGAAAGGACTGACATTATCATAACCCATATATATACCTAGAATAGATATACTACGCTCCTTCTATCTCTACACATACCAACTTGCAAACCATGATTACCAGTAAGCATGGTAGTAAGAATGCGAAGAATATTTTGTTAAATCTTTTTCAGCATTATAATTTGGAGCACAACTATTGAAACGATGGGGTCATTAAAATAAATGTAAGAGTAGTTTAAAAACAGCTTACTGTTAAAAAGAGAAAATATCAACAGTGTTAATGACTTAGAAGATGGTCCAGGTCCACGCAAAGCAAAATGTAAGGAATCAAGTTAACCACAAGTAAAATAGAAAATGTCCAAGCACATTATTATACTGTTAAACTCAATTTTAGCAATTCATTAAAAGTGTTTGTGGGGGCCAGCCTGGTGGTCCAGCTGTTAAGTTGCTCCGTTTCAGCAGCCCAGTGTTCACTGGTTCGAATCCCAGGCATGGACCTACGCGCTGTTTATCAAGCCATGCTGTGGCAGGCATCTCATATAAAATAGAGGAAGATGGGCACAGACATTAGCTCAAGGCCAATCTTCCTCAGCCAAAAGAAGAGGATTGGCAAGGGATGTTAGCTCAGGGCTAATCTTCCTCAAAAAAAAAGAGTGTTTGTCATATCAAATTAATTTGAATGTTATTAGTGATGAGGATTTTAGGCTGGTTACTTTTAAAACTACAGATGAGGAGCAGGCTCCGAGGACTGGAATTTTGCTTGCCCTTCTGAGAGACATTTGCGTTTGTGAAGGAAGTGGGGGTGACCTTGTAGGGACCCGAAATTGGCCACCCCAGGATATGTCTCTTTGGCATCAGGATTGTTTTGGGCTGATTGCAATAAACTGGGACAGGGAAGGAGGCTCTGGGGAATGGAACTTGCCCTTGTTGGGACACATTTACATTTGTAAGGTAAATCTCTATCTGTAAAAGGTGCCTCCCTCTCTGTACCAGGAAGAAGAGGAGAGATGACCTTGTCCCTAGAAGCTCTTAATGGGGAAGGCAAGAACTTAAGTTGGTTGCTGTCTGGCAATCTCATGTAACTGGTTTAGGGTGGTGGCGTCTAACCTTTCTAACCTTTACTTAATCTGATTTGATTCTTGTCTAAAAGTCATGGGATCACCCAATGACCAGACCCCACCTGCACTGATACCATTTTAACTTTTTTTTTCATGTTCTTTCCTTTGTCTTGTAAAGAGATGAATCATATACCTATGCCTTAAATTTGGCTCTAACCCTCAACTGGGGGCAGCAGGAGCTCTGACTGCCCGTGGGTCCCGTCCCCACACACCAGCTCTGCTTGCCCATGGGTCCTGTCCCCATGCCAGCGGGGGCAGCAGCAGCGGCTCTGCCTGCCCATGGGCTCTGTCCCCATGCCAGCGGGGGCAGCAGAAGCGGCGGCAGCAGAAGTTCTGACTGCCCATGGGTCCTGTCCCCATGCTATTCTATACTATTCTCTAAATAAAAGAGCACTACTGCCAGATCTTGAGAGTCTAAGAAATCTTTCTTTCGACTCCTCGGCTCACAGACCCCGCATCAATTCGTTTTGGAGTTTCCTTTGACAAATTTGAGTATTTTGGTTAACAATTTTAGTAAAAATAATTTTAAACTTAACCAGAATATGGAATATGATTATTTCTTGCATCTTAAAGAACTCACATAGAACCCCCCAAATTTGTCTAGAATTTTTAAAAGCTTTTTATTAAGGTATGACATGCTATAAATTTGCTTTGATTTTAAAGCAGTAAAAGGGCTACAATCATAAGTAGTTTATTCAAAATTTTAAGAATATTTTAGCATTATTACAATAAAAGTAATTCAAGCCAAAAGTAGAGGTTTTCAAGAAGATTATTCTTGAAAAATAGTCTATATCTTATTAATTTTGAGAATTTGAGAATTTTGAGAAATTGAATTGTTATATTGCCATATTGAAGCATGTGTCAAACTTAATGTTTGTATGCTTATTCTCCTAACAAACTGTTCATAACTTCAAGATTTTGTTATAAAACCACCAACTCTGTGAATCTTTTCCTGACCTCCACACCACCACAGTTAACAAAGTAGAGTTAATCACTTTCTCTATAGATGGACTTTACAGCCCTTATCACATTCCACTGCCCTTTTATCACCTTCTGATCTTCCTTCCTAGAAAGTGAGGTCCTTCAGGACACAGTCTGTAATTTATGCATCAGTGAAACTATGGTTCCTGCCTTGGTCTTTGGCACATAGAAAGCATTCAATAAATATCTAGTCAACAAATGGACTAATTAATTATTTAATTAATTAGTGGAAAGGCAGAGGCAATTACTCTCATCAGTCCTAATGATGCGGGGTCGGTGAGCCGAGGAGTCGAAAGAAAGATTTCTTAGACTCTCAAGATCTGGCAGTAGTGCTCTTTTATTTAGAAAATAGTGTGGAATAGCATGGGGACAGGACCCATGGGCAGTCAGAGCTTCTGCTGCCGCCGCTTCTGCTGCCCCCGCTGGCATGGGGACAGAGCCCATGGGCAGGCAGAGCCGCTGCTGCTGCCCCCGCTGGCATGGGGACAGGACCCATGGGCAGGCAGAGCTGGTGCGTGGGGACAGGACCCACGGGCAGTCAGAGCTCCTGCTGCTGCCCCGAGTTGAGGGTTAGGGCTAATTTTATAAGGCATAGGTATATGATTCATCTCTTTACAAGACAAAGGAAAGAACATGAAAAAAAGTTAAAATGGTATCAGTGCGGGTGGGGTCTGGTCATTGGGTGATCCCATGACTTTTAGACAAGAATCAAATCGGATTAAGTAAAGGTTAGAAAGGTTAGACACCACCACCCTAAACCAGTTACATGAGATTGCCAGACAGCAACCAACTTAAGTTCTTGCCTCTGGCATTGACCAAGAGCCTCTAGAGATAAGACCATCCCCCCCTCTTCCTGGCACAGAGAGGGAGGCATCTTCACAGATAGAGGTTTCCCTTAGAAATGTAAATGTTTCCCAACAAAGGGGCAAACAAATTCCACTCCTTGGAGCCTGAATCTCATCTGTAGTTTTAAAACTAACCAGCCTCAAAATCCTCATCATAAGCCATTTTAAAATTAAGCAGCCTAAAAATCCCCATCATAAACCCCCCCTGAACCCATTTTGGCCCCTAAATCTTTTGGGGATATGGACGATGGTCAGTCTTCTGTAACTACTTCCGGCTGTACAAGGTCGTAGAGCTGTCCCTAAATGGGGCCATGGGTACAAGTAGGAGGCTTAGCGGACCGGAAGGCTGCGCCCGTGGCGTCCAAGGCTGACAAGGTGTACAGAGCCTCTGGCGACAAGAGAATCATTTGATGAGAGGTGGTCCAGGAGGTGAAACTTTGTTGACATGTGGAAGACAAACAACGAAATAGACAACAAATTATAATAAGAAATACAAGCAAGATGATTAACCCAATGAATAAGGTTCTGATAGTAGTCCAGAAACCTGGACCTGACCAAGAGTTCAACCAATCATTTAGAGATAGGAGAGGGTCAGACATGAACTTAACTTGGTGGCTTATATCAGATAGGAAGCCAGAGATATTCCGATGGTAGTCAGGAATATAGACACAACATTCAGTTTTTATAATGGCACAAGTACCCCCTTGCGCTGCTGTCAAGACATCCAGTGCCATTTGGTTTTGGAGGACTGCCTTACTCATTTGGGACACTTCTAAATCGAGCAGCGAAAGGCTACGTTGTGTATCATTTAAAGCTTTCATAGTAAATTTGTTTAGAGCTTCCATGTGCCAGATGACACTTTCGATTCGTAATTGGGGAAGGAAAATTGAGGCAACATGGTCATACCAGTGGAAGACAGAGCGGGTCCAGCGCTGTTGCAGGTTGGGTAGGTTAGCAGGAGGAGATATAGTAAATGTAGTTCTACCTTGCATCCAGACGAAACCTAGGGTGCATCGTCCAATCCATCCAGGTGGTAGCCAAGGCCATAAGTTGGAGCCACATAGCCACTGAGTGCCATTAGGGGCTAGCCAACGTGTGCTTGGCCGTCTATCCCAGTCAGTCCCAAACCAATCAGTATTTTTTAAGCTTATGATATGAGAACACATATGACGGGGAATTTTTCCCATAGGTCGGGTGCTATTAGGCCACGTATCACAAGTGTGATTGGTTTGTTCCCAACATATAGTGGCCTTTTGACTGAGTTGACCACTAGTAGGAGTGAGCCAAATATATTCGTCCCAAATTTGATATAGTCCATCCTGTGTGTATTGATAAGTTGGGGACTTTACCTTTGGAACTTTTTGTTTATCATCCATCTGTGGCAAGGCAAATCTAGTTAGTATTTGGGCGGTAGTATTGAAGGAAAAGGTTTGATTGTGGCCAGGGTTCTCCCAGGTGTCAGAGACGGATGGCCACAAGGAGAGTAATAGATGAACCTTGTAAAAGAGAAGAGCTAGAATCTAATATCCATGAATGCGTACTATAGTTTCTACTGAAACGTAATTTTTTTCTCTCTAAAATCACCCTCATTTTTATAAAAGATAGCCAAATTAAGATTAACTGGTCTGCCAATTATTTACATAAGTGCAGCAAGAATACCAATTGATTATACAGGCTTTTTAAATCTGCTTTGCTGGAATTTTTATGAGGAATCTCAGATTGAACTGTAAAGGCCTATCGAGGCCAGAAAAGCCAAGCCAAGGACTTGCCATCAGATTTTGCCTGCAGTACCTACAGGTTTGGGTGGACTCCTCTCTCCTCGAGGTCCTTCAAAATATTCTGAGGTTCCTTGCACCTGCCAGATAAGCAAGCTTCCTTACTTACCGGGTAAGATTGCCAGAATCTCTGTAAACAAGGTACCAGGCCCATGATTCCAAGTGGCTGTATTCCAGAAAGTCCAATCTTTGTTCCTGAAAAGCTGTCTTGTCATATCTGAGCCTGTATGTTTCAAATATGACATTCCAGTCAAAGCCTTGGTAATATAACCAATGTGTCCTGTTATAAGGAGAATAGGTTCTTATTGAACTTATGCAAATAACTATATTGCCATGAAATAACCACTCACTCACAAAGAGTTTCCAAATTCTGGAGGGATCAGGTAGGGAGAAAAAGTTAAATGTTTCAGTTTTGCTCATAAAGGTATAATTTCACCAAATTGCTGTAAGTCATAGTTAGCATAAGAGAAAAGATTTCCTTAAATCTGAGAAAACAAAACATCAAAACTCAAGAATATTTCAAACAGAAGTCATAAAAAATTATAATCATTCTCATCAGTTCACACAGTCCTGTATAATCAGTTCTTGAACTTAATCTTCTGTTAGCAGATCTATGAGCTTAGTTTCTGTTAGAATTCTGTAATTTCTTACCCAATTCAGTTTTACACTCTGAAAGTTTATCAGAAACCTGTCGTTTAGAACCCTTGTGTCAGAATCCTTTCCAGGAATTTCTCTGGAGATGAAACATATTTGCAAAAGCAAAAAGCATCACAGTAAAACAGCAACTATCTGCAAATGGACAAAAGACTCAAAAGGGCAATTGACAAAGAAACTTGGCTATTTCTGTGACATATTACACTTTAAGATAATAACTGGAATTATGACTGATAACCAGAACAGATTAGAATTTTAGGAATGCTATATAATGTTAAGACACGTATATTAATAACATTCACCCACGTAATACCACATAAGAAAGTTTATCATTGCTTATTTGACAATGCTACCCATGTAATTTAATAAACCAAATAAATCTAATTAATTTAGTATTTTCCTCCTTATAGGAAGAGAGCAAATTTCTTTGAGAAGTCTCAGGGGCCCTCTGAAAATCCTCAGAGAAATTCTTCTTCCATCTACCAGGTCAAAAGAAAGCCTTCATTCAGGACTTGAATATTTTTGAGGGAGAAGCTTGTCAAAAATATCAAAAGTTTTTGAAATGCTTGTTCAAATAGGAAACAACGCTCACTGTTAAACAATGCTCAGGCATCCATTCAAAGTGACAACAGAGACAGTCAAGAGCAAACAACACCATCAAAAAAAATTTTAGAAGAGACCTCTTTCTTTCTGAATATAGGAAATTATTTTAACAAAACATAGATTTTCTGTCTTTTAGGTAGAGTTAGAGCAGGCCAAAAGTTCAATAAAATTATCCTTTGAGAGATCTCAAAGCCAAATTTTAATTTCTGCACCAGCTTATTTTTAACATTAAAACTCATTCACTTAATTGGATTTACTTTAATCTTAGTCTACTTCACCAGGCATAAAACTCCTTTCAGAATTTCTCTTCACAAACCTTCTACAACTTTCTTTTTGCCTTCAGAATTTGTCCCAAAGTCTTTCTTTTTTTCCTTTCTAGTACATTAGGACAAATTTATCTTTCTTAACCCATCAAACAAAAATACTTCCATTCTTTGTACCTTCTTTACTGAAAACTTACACCTTACTTTCCTTGAATACAGAGCTGTTTTCCTTATTAATTCCCAGTAGCTTTAATTATATAAGTTAATAACTTTTAACCCTTAACAGACCCTAGTAAACACTGAAAAGGTAAGCAATCTTTTATATCAGCATTCTAAACACTTCATAATTTCTAGAAACACTCCGCTTCACAATAAAACACAAGGCACGCTTTTTAATAGACCCAAACGCTTTTAGCCTCTTTACAATAAGAAGCCAAAAGTAAATAACTTATATATGTTTAGCAATAATGTTTCAGTTCTATCCAATCCAAAAATGACCCAGATACTCAGATTTTTATCATTTAACTTAACTTGGCAAAACTCAAGATTGTTACCAAAAAGAATTTCAAAGCAGTTTTTTTCCAAGTATACAGACCATAAAACAGTTATTGTACCCACTTTTATCTATTTAAACTATTTGTTTCCAACAATTATGTTCAGATTACCTACAAAAACATCACTTGAGACATTAGACAAAACTGGTCATCATTTAAAGCTATTATTTTACTGACGAATTTAACAGACAACGTGAAGTGAACTTATTTGACTTGGAAACCCAGGCTGCATGCCTGCATCGTATGCAAATACCGACAACTCTGACAACAAGACTATTTTCAATCAAACCAACAAACTTAAACAAGCTTTCATTTACCAAAGGTTAATTCACATCACGTTAACTTGAAAGACATTGGATTAATTTCTACTACATTTAGAATTTATGTAAGCGCTTACTTTAAGCCAATTAAACAGAGCTCTTAATTTTGGTAATACCATCCGGAGGTAAAATATCACACATACAACGTACACATAGACACACATACACAGAGACTGCACAGCTATTGTTACAGCTATTGTTTTTTACCAGTATTTGTGGAGAAGATACTCAAGATGCTAGATTTTTTGCAAGGGCACGCTTACGGCCGTTTTGCCTCTCCCCTCCTCTCTTTTTTCCTTTTTTTTTTTTTTTTTTTTTGCTTCAGTCTTGAGGAATTAGTGATGGGCTTAGATAGTAGTTCCTGGAGAGGGGAGATGATAATCCTTTTCGTGATAAAGGAACTAGGTGGAGTCTGAACTGCCTCTAGAGCTGTATTTCCAGTCTTGCAAGGATTTTCTAAGGACAGTTGCTCTTGATTTCCCAGAAACTGGCTTGTAACTCAAATTACATTCCAGGTTGATCTACCTGTCCAGCTGCATCACAAAGGCACAGAGAAACCCTTCAAATTTTCTCCCAGATGGAGTTAGAATGCATCCACAGGGTGGGTCTCTGGGGATGCTTAGGGCGTGCCCCATGGCGGTAAAGCCAGTGTCTGACTGACAGCAGCTGGAGAAAGGGTGCAGAGGCCGATTGCGGGTGTTGACATAGCTATAAGATTTAGTCAAGTCCCGCTCAGCCTGGGCACTTTGTCTCCGAGCCAGCACAGTTGAGGCAGGGAAGCAGGAGGCAAAGGCCTGGAACTGGCTGGAGGCTGGGGCTCCCAGAGCCAGGTTTGAGTTAAATCCCTGGCAAAAGGCTTATTTTTCCAATTTTACAGAAGGTCAAGGTTCTGCTCAGGTCTAGCCTGAACTTAACCTCGACTTGATGACAACAGAAGAGATGATGAGCAAAACAGACAAAGGAAAAGAAGAGCTCAAACCTCGCCCTCATGGCCTCTTCCAGAGGGTTATCAAGATAAGAGCCCCACAACAGTTCCCGTGCTGGGGCACACTACGCTAGCACGACAGTTCACAGAATAAATCACAGGTCTCCTACCCTCACAACCGAGGTAGTAGGTGACTAAAATACTCAATGAGTCAACCGTCAAGAGAGGGCACCCCCACTTAGGGTTGCTGGGGTGATCAGGCCCAGAAACCCAAAGTTGGGGCTCCCAGGGGTGGAGCCTTTTACTCTTTAAAGATTTCTTTCCCAGTCGCAAAGCTCAAATGGAGACGAAAATGGCCATTGTAACTCTTAAGAGAGACGAAAGAAACGGGTCCATTACCATGAAAAATCCCCCCTGAACCTAGGGCAGCGTCCTACCCGTCGTTCCTACTGTGGGGTTCCTATAGCAAGGGGTGATGGGGGCGTCCCCCGGCATTGCATCCCTTGTATACCTTCCCTGTTATGCCTGGCAGTAACAGGTGCCTGGTGCCTATTCTGCCTGACAGCATAGGCCTGGTGAATGGTCCCCGAGAGAAAAGGAGAGAGAAAAGGAGCCATTACCTCGAAAATCCCCCCAGTGGGGTTCCTGTAGCAAGGGATGATGGGGGCATCCCTTGAACATCTTCCCTATTTTGCCTGGCAATAATAGGTGCCTGGTGAATGGTCCCCAGGATAAAAGGAGAGAGAAAAAGACAGTGAGGAATTTTCCGCCAGTCTGGGGGACATTCTACCCAATTGCATCCTGGAGCCATTCTCCCAAGAAGGGGTTCCCATACTCCACCAAAGGTTAGAGTTTGGTACTTTCCTTGAACTGGAGTCCCGAGTGGGACTTTCCTCACAGTTCAGAGCGTGCTCAGGTGCCAGAGGGAGGGATTCCAATCCAGCCTTAGGAAAAGAAACCTTCCACGGGAGTCTTGGAGATTGGCGGCCGTCCTAATGACTTAAGTGGCCGACCCGCGCCCACGTAAAATTTGTCTATTAGAGATAGAGTCAGGAAGGAATGGATTAATTCATTCTCCATCACCCTGAGGCTTAAGGTACTGATTCTCTTCAAGCTGAATGCCACAATTTGCCCCATAGAGTAGCCATGGGCAGCAAACGTGGATTCATACAGCCATCCAAGAAAGTTCCCGATGGAGAAGTGAATTTAGATCCACCCTCGAAAAAGAGAAAGGCACAAGGAAGAAAAGGGCACTTACCAGAACTCGAGCTCACAAGCCGATGAAGCGCGATCCCCGTACGGAAGATCCCCTGAAGCAAGTTCCCCGTACGGGCCACCAGAAATGATGCGGGGTCGGTGAGCCGAGGAGTCGAAAGAAAGATTTCTTAGACTCTCAAGATCTGGCAGTAGTGCTCTTTTATTTAGAAAATAGTGTGGAATAGCATGGGGACAGGACCCATGGGCAGTCAGAGCTTCTGCTGCCGCCGCTTCTGCTGCCCCCGCTGGCATGGGGACAGAGCCCATGGGCAGGCAGAGCCGCTGCTGCTGCCCCCGCTGGCATGGGGACAGGACCCATGGGCAGGCAGAGCTGGTGCGTGGGGACAGGACCCACGGGCAGTCAGAGCTCCTGCTGCTGCCCCGAGTTGAGGGTTAGGGCTAATTTTATAAGGCATAGGTATATGATTCATCTCTTTACAAGACAAAGGAAAGAACATGAAAAAAAGTTAAAATGGTATCAGTGCGGGTGGGGTCTGGTCATTGGGTGATCCCATGACTTTTAGACAAGAATCAAATCGGATTAAGTAAAGGTTAGAAAGGTTAGACACCACCACCCTAAACCAGTTACATGAGATTGCCAGACAGCAACCAACTTAAGTTCTTGCCTCTGGCATTGACCAAGAGCCTCTAGAGATAAGACCATCCCCCCCTCTTCCTGGCACAGAGAGGGAGGCATCTTCACAGATAGAGGTTTCCCTTAGAAATGTAAATGTTTCCCAACAAAGGGGCAAACAAATTCCACTCCTTGGAGCCTGAATCTCATCTGTAGTTTTAAAACTAACCAGCCTCAAAATCCTCATCATAAGCCATTTTAAAATTAAGCAGCCTAAAAATCCCCATCACTAAGACTCAAAAATCTGTAACATGCGGTCATTTGAGAAACATCAATGCTACACTGACAAAGAGTAATGTGCGGAAACCAGCCTGGCTGTGGCCTACCAGAGAAAAGTGAGAACAGCTCATTGAGGGAACTTAGAGAATGTGAATCAGTCCCCCAGCAAGTGTTCCCCAGACTGTCGTCTCAACTTCTCATCTTGGGGGATGATTTTTTAGGGAAAGCGAGAGGAGAGTATCAAATGATGAGGATTTTTAGGCTGCTTAATTTTAAAATGGCTTATGATGAGGATTTTGAGGCTGGTTAGTTTTAAAACTACAGATGAGATTCAGGCTCCAAGGAGTGGAATTTGTTTGCCCCTTTGTTGGGAAACATTTACATTTCTCAGGGAAACCTCTATCTGTGAAGATGCCTCCCTCTCTGTGCCAGGAAGAAGGGGGAATTGTCTTATCTCTAGAAGCTCTTAATGTGGAACGCAAGAACTTAAGTTGGTTGCTGTCTGGCAATCTCATGTAACTGATTTAGGGTGGTGGCTTCTGACCTTTACTTAATCCGATTTGATTCTTGTCTAAAAGTCATGGGATCACCCAACGACCAGACCCCACCTGCACTGATACCATTTTAACTTTTTTTCATGTTCTTTCCTTTGTCTTCGTAAAGAGATGACTCACATACCTATGCCTTAAATTTAGCCCTAACCCTCAACTCGGGGCAGCAGCAGGAGCTCTGACTGCCCGTGGGTCCTGTCCCCACGCACCAGCTCTGCCTGCCCATGGGTCCTGCCCCCATGCCAGCGGGGGCAGCAGCAGCCGCAGCAGCAGCAGGAGCTCTGACTGCTCGTGGGTCCTGTCCCCACGCACCAGCTCTGCCTGCCCATGGGTCCTGTCCCCATGCCAGCGGGGGCAGCAGAAGCAGCAGCAGGAGCTCTGACTGCCCGTGGGTCCTGTCCCCATGCACCAGCTCTGCCTGCCCAGGGGCTCCGTCCCCATGCCAGCGGGGGCAGCAGCAGCGGCTCTGCCTGCCCATGGGCTCCGTCCCCATGCCAGCGGGGGCAGCAGCAGCGGCTCTGCCTGCCCATGGGCTCCGTCCCCATGCCAGCGGGGGCAGCAGAAGCGGCAGCAGCAGAAGCTCTGACTGCCCATGGGTCCTGTCCCCATGCTACACTATTCTCTAAATAAAAGAGCACTACTGCCAGATCTTGAGAGTCTAAGAAATCTTTCTTTCGACTCCTCGGCTCACCGACCCCGCATCATCAAAGAGCTGTGCTGAAGAAAGAACAAGTTTAAGAATGTCACTGAGCTTTGAATAGAGTGGCTATTGATGAGACATCTGCTTAGGGACTCTACAAAAAGCAATGGAAGTGACATGCCCCCCTTCATGGGTTGTCTGTAAGTCCCAATACCATGTCTGAAACTTTGATCAGCTGGAAATAAAAGCGTATTCCTACCCAATTTTTCCTTCTCATCCTTGGAATCCATGAGCACAGACTCTTGTGCTTTGGTAACAAAGAACCACCAAATCCCAGCAGCCTACAGAACAAAGGTGTCTTTCTTTCTCACGTGAATGTCCACCAGCTAGTGGTTTTGCTCTGCACCATCTTCACTCAAGACCCAGGCTAATGAAGCACCTCCCGTCTGGCACACGCTGGTCACCCTGGCAGACAGAGTGAGAGAGCTCTGGAGGGTCAGGCAGCAGCGATTAAATGCTCCATCTCAAAACTGACATGTGTCATTTCTGAACACAACACAATTTTCCAAAACTTGTCAGTGGCCCCACCCAACCACAAGGTGGCAAGCAGCACCATCCTACCCTGTGCCCAGGAGCTGGGAGCCAGCACAAACTACCACACCTCGGTCTCACTCCTCTGGGAGGTAGCCATGACAGATCATTAGAATCTTGTCAAGGAGATTATCTTCTTTTCAATTAGGGGGGAAAAAAACTTCCTTTTTAATCTTCGCTCATGTTAATTCATTAGCCTCGTGTTTGCCTTTAAAGAGATGAACTATCTCTGTGTACAGTCGTGATGTGGGGCAAAAGAAAACAGACACAAAGATGATATACTGCATGATAACATAAAGTTCAAAAGCAAGTAAAGTAATCGATGGTGGTAGAACGCAGACAGGTATTTACCTCAGGTGCAATACCGACTGGGAGGCGCGCCTTCATATCTCTGCGCGTAAAAGTTGATCACGGTGTCCTCTTAAGATGGGGCTGTTAAACGCCTGTTAGACCTAGCAAAGTTCTCACATGCGGAACTTGAAACTTGACCGTTAATGGAAGCTGGGGAGAAAAGAAAGATTCATGTAAATCCATCTCTTACCTAATACATGTTTTAAAAAAAGAAAAACTGCATAAGTAACTCAGACAAGAAAACCAGTCACTTGGAATTCATGAAAAAGTGAACACTGGAACACTTGGGATGTTTCCATAAGTTCCATAAGCAAGGCTTTTCTTGAGTGATTCAAATCATCCTCATCTTCAACAGAAAGCTGTGTGCAGCTGATACATTTAGTCAACTCTGAAGACACTCCAACACAGCAGAAAAGGAGATGCTTCCTGGAACAGGGTAATGCAAAAAGCCAGCTTGTCAGGAACCCCCATCAATAGACACGAAGTTTTAAACAAAACTATTGATCCCTTGGCAGGACTAAAAGCACTTGCTAGGGGGAAATAAAGGAATATGGTTCTGTTTTTTTACTAGTGAGTAGAAAATATGTTTAATCATTCTTCATTATTATAGGAGCCTTTATTCCATACAACACTATTTAATGAGGGCCTTGAAAATACAGAATTTCATCTGGAGCAGTCTTTATAATGATTTAAGAAAATGAGAACCATGTTTGGAGGTTAAGTTCTCCTGGAGAAATTCCATTTGTTGTACCATAATTTCATAAAGAAATATGCATTGTTTTAAATTAAACGTATTGTTCATATGGACAAAAGTAGCTGGTTTATTCAGATTGTTTAATAATTTACAATGATCCATCTTAATGGTTCTCAAGTTTGTTCAGATGGTAGAGACCTCATGGGGATCTTTCAGAATACCATGACCTTCGTACCACACTTTGAACCCTTGATATTTAATTCCTTTACACAAATCATAAACTACTTTCTTAGCCAAAAAGTACCCAAAAAAGAAACTATGTAGATATACACACACAAACATACTCACACACAATAGAAAGTCACAGTCATTAGTACACAGGCTCGGAAAAGAAAAATGAATTATCTAATCAAGTATGACGAACTGTTTCAAGTTTTCCTACAAATATTCATTTGCTACTTTTAATTAAATGACAATAATAAGCAATGTATAAATAAATTGTTGACCTAAATAAAGAGGTAAACTGAGGCAAGCTCAAAAACATGAATTTACTAAGGAATAGGAGAGGACTCGCAATTCGGGACAAGCAAACTGTAGCACGCTGCAGGCAAGTCCGTTGAGGATTTGGGGTAGGCTGTATCTATAGGCAGGAAGCAAAGACAGGAGCGTGACAGGGTCAGTTAAAATCAAAAACAAAAGGAGACCAGCCTTGAAAACACGCCGAGGAGACAAAATCAGTCCAGTCATACAAACGAAGCTCAATTCAGCCCACTTTGTAAGACCAGTCAGGCCTGAGTCATCTCCCGTTCATGCCTCTGGCAAACCTTCTCAAGGTTGATGCGACACAACCTCTGATCAACTTCCCATCATCCAAGGAAATTCCCACACTATCCATTTTCTGTAAATCCGACATTTACAGGAAATCGGTCTCTTAGTCCTTAAATTTTGTTTTCCTGAGGGCACATCCCTGAGATTCTCCATTTTATACCCTTTAGTTCTATTTTAGATTTGAATTTTTTCACAATAGTTATAGTTACTTATAATATAATAAATAATACTAAGGTAATTCCACAGCTAAAGGTTATAGTAGACAAGAACCAGCTGTCACCAAAGCTTTTAATAAAATTTTAGGAGGGAAGAATTAAAAATAGAAAAAGTCTATCAATTATCATATTTTTTTCAAAAGTGGGGAAATAGATATTATTCAGTTTTAGCCTCAGAACATTTTGTTCCAACTTAGAGAATGCCAGAGTTTCAAACACACGTAGTTTGCTTGACTTTATTGTCAATGAGAAGAAGTGGAAATCCTTTTTGGTTTTATTGTAGGTGCTGGGGCTTCCTTAGGACTTGATTTTATTTCAGCTCCTGTACTGCAGTGGAGGCAGGAAAGAATGGGAATGTGTTTACAAAGGAGGGCTATACCAGGCAATATCACAGGACAATGACCTCCAATTTTTTTCACTCCTGTACTACTAGAAAGAATTTTGGCAAACTGTGTACCTCTTTGCACATTTTTAACTTAACAAGTACAATTTTTTATCATAAGCTTAAATAATTTCAAATAATATAATTTCTTGTGTATTTAAATATTGACGTGTAAGTAAAACTGTTATATCTTTCTTCTAAATATATCCAAAAGAAATAAACATCACGGTCCATTTTAATCAAATACTTGAATTAGCTCTTCTTTAAAAGTCAGAAATTTTACATCGCTTCCTTTTCTGCTTGAAACTTGTATTTCTATGTCACTTGAATTTCACCCTAGTCTATTTTATATCTGAAATTCTTTTGCTAACAATCTGTCTTAATTCTCTACGTAGACTAAAATGCTGTTTTTTAAATGTATTAAGGCCATGAAACTGTGCTAAATTATTTCTTCTACATTCAATTATAATTTCAATTATTAGTAAACGATCAATATGATATAAATATTATAAATATAGGTAATCCATTATTAGATATAGAAAAGTAAAATTTTATTGGAAACATAAGTTAATGAGTATGATTGTTGCAATTGGTTTACTATGGATAAATATTACTTATTTCTTGGATGAGACAGGGTTTAACAGACATTCCACTCATTATTAATTTTTTTATAGAAGTGATTGCTGAGAAATTATATAGATGGAAATGGAAGGAGTTTTGTGTACCAATGTCACCCAATTCTTTGAACTCCTTCCAAGTTATATTGTAAAAATATCACATGCTGATTATATTAGTAAACCATCACACTGACCCATCATTAAAAATTATTTTTGGGGCCAGCCCAATGGTATTGTGGTTAAGATCATGCACTCTGATTTGGCAGCCTTAGGTTTGCAAGTTCAGATCCCAGGCATGGACCTAGCATTGCTGGTCAAGCCACGTGGTGGAGGCATCCCACATAAAATAGAGGAAGATGGGCACAGATGTAAGCTCAGCAATAATCTTCCTCAAGCAAAAAGAGGAAGATTGGCAACAGATGTTACCTTAGGGCCAATCTTCTTCACCAAAAAAAAAAAAAAAAACCACAACTATTTTCAATGATCTCTTACCTAATAACTCAATATGTGCTCCTTCAGTACTGTTAAAAGAGAAGAACTGGCCCAACCTGCAAAGAATTTTTTTATACACTCATAAGAGTAATGTAATTTTTCAACTTCTGGAAAGTACACACAGATGGATTTATCAAGACTATAACATTACTATGAATTGTATCTTTTACTCTTTCACCTAGAAGCAACTTATTTATTTATTTGTTTGTTTATTTTTATTGCAGTAACATCGGATTATAACATTATATAACTTTCACTTTCAGTTTGTGAGTGACTTTAGGTCTGAAGCGTGTCTCTTGTATGCACCATTTATATTGGTATTGTTTTTTTATACAATCAGCCACTCTATGCCTTTTGATTGGAGCATTTAGTCCATTGAGATTTAAAGTAGCTACTGACTGGGGCCAGCCCCATGGCTGAGTGGTTAAGTTCACGCGCTCTGCTTTGGTGGCCCAGGGTTTAGCCAGTTTGGACCCTGGGTGTGGACATGGCACTGCTCATCAGCCCATGCTGGGGCGGCATCCCACATGCCACAACTAGAAGAACCCACAAGTAAAAATATACAACTATGTACCAGGGGGCTTTGGAGAGAAAAAGGAAAAAAAACTAAAAAGATAATAATAAAAAAATAAAGTAGCTATTGATAAACATGTATTTATTACCATTCTGTCACTTTTTTTTCTGGGTGTTTTAGTACTCTTCTCTGTTCCTTTCTTCTTCTCTTGCTCTCTTCCATTGTGGTTTCATGGCTTTATTTAGTAACATGTTTGATTTCTTTCCTCTTACTTATTTGCTCATTTATTATAGGTTTCCAGTTAGTGATTACCATGAGCTTCCTATATAATATTCTACGTATATAGCAATCTATATTGAATTGATAGTCTCTTTAGCTTGACCTGTTTCTAAAAGCTCTACTCTTTTACTCCCCTCTTCCCACATTTTATGTTTTTGAAATCATACCTAATCTCTTATTTTGTGTGTGTCTATCCATTCCTCTCTTATCATTGAAATAGGTAATTTTAATGCTTTTGTCTTTTAACCTTCATATTTTCATAGGTGGTTGATCTGCTACCTTTACTGTATTTTTGCCTTTACCAGTGATTTTATTGCCTGGAGAATTTTTTTGATAATTTTCTTATCCCTATTTGTGGTCTTTTTTTCCCACTTAAAAAAGCATTTCAGCATTTCTTGTAGAACTGGTTTCTTGGCGATAAACTCCTTTAATTTTTGCTTGTCTGGGAAGCTCTTTATCTCTCCTTCCATTCTGAATGATAACCCTACTGGATAGAGTATTCTAGCTGTAGGTTTTTTCCTTCCAATACTTTAAATAAGTCATTCCACTTTCTTCTAACCTGTAGGGTTTTGTCCGAGAAGTCCAGTGATAGCCTTATGGGCTTTCCTTTGTATGTCACCTGTTGCCTTTCTCTTGCTGCTTTTAGGATTTTCTCTTTATCTTTAATTTTGGACGTTTTAATTATAATGTGTCTTGGTGTAGGCCTCTTTGGGTTTATCTTGTTTAGCGCTCTCTGTCCTTCCTCTACTTGGATGTCTGTTTGCTTCCTTAGTTTAGGAACGTTTTCAGTTATTATTTCTTCAAATAGATTCTCTGCCCCTTTGTCTCTCTCTTGTCCTTCCAGGGCAAGTGTAACGCAAATGTCAGTGCACTTGATATTGTCCAGAGTTCCCTTAGTCTATTCTCACTCTTTTTAATTCTTCTTTCTTTTATCTGTTCAGCCTGAATGATTTCCTCTAGTCTTTTGTCCAGCTAATTGATCCATTCTTCTGTATCATCTATTCTGCTATTGAGTCCCTCTAGTGAATTTTTCATTTCCAGTATTGTATTCTTTATTTCTGGTTGGTTCTTTTTTATATTTTCCAATTCTTTGTTGACATTCTCACTGTGTTCATCCAGACTTCTCCCAATATTAGTGAGCATTCTTATGAGTTTTTGCTTGAACTCTTTGTCAGGTAGATTGCTTATTTCTGTTTCATTTAGTTCTTTTTCTGAGGTTTTTTCCTGTTCCCTTGCTTGGAACATATTCCTTTGCCTCCTCATTATGCCTCTTTCTCTGTGCTTATATCTATGTATTACGTGAGTCAGCTATATCTCCTAATCTTAGAGAAGGGGCCTTATGTAAGGGATACCTTTTGAGGCCCAGCAGTGTGCCTCCCTCTCATCATCAGTCCAAATGTTCCAGGTGTGACCCCTGTGTGGGCTTCTTGTGTCCCTTTGCTGTGGCAGGGTTGTAGAAGCAACTTATTTAAATTGATATACTCCAAAAGAGTTGAAGAAAATTCAAAATATTGCTAACTTCAATACACCTTGGCCAATAAGATTTTTTAGTCATTTATTTTTATTTTGTTATGTGTTTTCATATATTTTTGTCAAAACTTTGGCAATACAGATTTACCTGTTTCAAGTTATGGAAAAATCATATAACCTAATTAGCATAGTCATCCTACTACCTCTTTCCTTAACTGTTCAAAGCTCTTATAATTTGGATTTTCTATCAACATATGTGTCTTCTCTGGTGAACAAATATAGATATGGAGTATGGGGGTAAAATAAAAATTTCTTGAATTATATTATAAGCAAGGCATTGTGATAAGAGAGACGAGCTATTCCTTAGATCTCATCTCATCTATCTCCTCCCAGTTCACTGTGTTCCAGTCTGAAAGTCTTCCTCATTGTTCCTTGAATATTCCAAGCAGACAACCCACCCCCTCTTTCCTGGAATGTGTCCTCACTTCATTAAGATATCTGCTTAAACACACTTTATCAAATATGGTACCCACCACTCAGTATCTCCTTACTCTGCTTTACATTTTACTTTGCACTTATGTCCACTCAACATATCATAGATTTATTTGCTTATAGCTTGACTCTTCCCTCACCAGTGTTTAAGATCCATGAGAACAAAGACTTTTGTTATTCCCTGCTGTTTTTCCACCACCTAGACTAGTGCTTCATACATAGTAGGATTACAATAAATATTTGGTGAATAAGTAAATGGATGCATGGGAGTCTTTCTGACCTTAATTATCAGCAAAATATTAAAAGAAAAAAATTCAAACTCACATAGGGTTAATAATAGTAATAGTCTACTTTGTCAAGTATGGACACTTTAAAAATTGCCACCCAATAGTGACTCATTTCCTAAAACAAAGGAATCTTTAACATCAGAACCCATTAAGAATCCATTACATCAGAAACTGTTCTAGACATTCACTATAATTTTCTTATTTCATACTAGTGAAAACTTCAGCAAGGAAATCACTGCCCCAAATACGTTGGCTGTCAACACTTATCTGGGCCATGCCAGGATGTTATCTTATTCTCATTTCATCATGAGAAATGATCTGATAAACTGCCTCAGCTAAGGCATTGGTAGTTGATAAATGGATAAAAACACTAAAATATATTTGAAAGCCAAAAAAAGACATTGGAAGATTGATTTAAGATGAAATTGGAAAATGTCTAATGGCTTTCTACAAAGAATTTCTAAAGTAAAGGAAAGAGGGAGTATATTCTATTGGTGGAATTTGGGGCTTCAGGAACTGAATCACGAGATGGAAATTATTTTTCAGACATCCTTCAAATTACCTTCATAAAAATGTGAGTGCCCACAGATCAACCTAAAGGAAGTTGTGACATTTTGCCTGACATATTATCTGAGATTTGGGGCAAGCCTGAAACGGAACTTGCTAATCACTGCTTCTTTCCCTTCCCACCTCATTGGGGGTTCCTGTTCATACATACTATCGTAAGAGATGTCATTTTATGCTTTGCCTCCTTGCCAGTTTTTTTGTTTGTTTTCACTCTTGTGCTATACGGTCCACATAGTTTTTGATATCTTTTAGCTTCAGTAATTTGGAAGGTATACTTGGTGCTTTGCTTGTAATTCTTACAATCAAACCATTAGTCTCTAATTATCAATGTCAGGAATGAAACAGCCATTATTTGCTCTTTCAATGACAAAATGAAGTAATTAGTATATTTGTACCTTCCTCAACACCTGTATCTTCTCTCTGGTGTTGTTTTGCTCTTTGTTTACAATCTGGAACGTTTTTATTATGATCTGGGATTATTATTTTTTTTTTCTTGAGGAAGATTAGCCCTGAGCTATCATCCACCACCAATTGTTCCTCCAGGAAGACTGGCGCTAAGCTTCCATGCCCACCTTCCTCTATTTTATATGTGGGACACCTGCCACAGCACAGCTTGGTGAGCAGTGCATAGGTCCGCACCCAGGATCTGAACCAGCGGACCCCAGCCCACTGAAGTGGAATGCGCGAACTTAACCGCTGCACCACCAGGCTGGCCCCTGGGATTATTTTTAAGTGCATCATCAATTTAAAAAAGTATGTTTGTTTCATTTTGTAAGCACACAACTGTTGTTTATACTTTTGTTTGTTTAAATAGTTTCAGGGCTCAACATCAGTCCTTTCCTATCATGACGTAGATGATGAATTTTTATTTTGATGTATCTCTTATTTGACTGAGTTCATCTTCAAGTGATGCTTATTGTTAGGGGCTCCCAGAGGAATGTTCGCTCTCTTGCCCCTGCTCGTCTTGATCACTAACTCTAATCCCTCCAGATTAAGAGCTCTTAAAGGGGTAAGCCAGCATGTCCTCATTTCCTGCAAAGGCTGAAACACCTCACTACTGTGTTAGTCTTTGATGTCTCCTTTAATCTGGTCTCATTTGTGCTTTATCTACCAGAAATCCACTGACATTACATTCATGGCATATCATTGCTGTTACTCCCTGTTCTTGTTGCTCATTTATCATTCCAATAAGTGTTGGGAAAAGAGCAGGTCTGAAAGGAAGATTTTACTACACCACTCTTTCGCTTCAGATATCCTAGCTAACTCCTCACCTAGAGTAACATTCAAACTCCCTAGCAGAAACATCCTTCCTGCTCTGGCCCAGTGCCCCTGAATCTTGCTCCTGAGCCAGTGCCTCACTCACCTCACCCTATCCCTGGGCCTGCTCCTGTGTAGAGATAAAAACAGAGCAAGACTTTTTGTCCCTACGCTGGTTTAGTCAGAGTCCCAAATTAAAACCATCCCTTATTTTTACGTATTTTATTTTGTTTTTGGTATTTTATTTAGTGCTAAAAGTCTGAATGAAAAATCAACTCAGAGCAAGTAAACCGGTCCATAGCAACTGAATATGGAAACGTAATGTCAATAAATACAGGACAATTATCAATGAAATAGCTGTGTTTGTATTTTAACAAATATCAAGGGAACTAGCATCTTAAGCAAAGCCATCTATAGTCTGAGCCAACAAACACCTTGGAAAAAATTTCCCAGTGCTTTGGCTATAAATATTACTTCTCAAATGTTAATAAACATGAAGAACTATCCAAGTCGACTAAGAATATCATTCTCCAGCAGTCATCAGGCATCTCTCAGCAATTCTTCAGCTATTCACGATGGTTTGACTGTGTTGACTGCCAGGTCAAATATTGTACTAGCTCTAAAACCAAACTAAGAACATCTTTTTATAGTTTATTCTTAATTCTCCTCTGGATATCACTTATTACAAATAGTCTTATGAGTTCCTATGACATTTATACATAGAATAACTGTTAAACCTAAATTAAATTTCTCAAAACATGACTGTATCTAATGAGGTCAGCTTCTCTGATCTATGCTAGGCTTTCTTCAAAACCAGCTGCAAATTACACTCAACCTGCTAGGCACATTAGACCATGAGTTGCTTCACTGCAAACAGTAGGTATGTTTTTTTGGACTAATTAACTAGGATAAAAGGACCAGCCTGCAGTAGCTTGAGGTATTTACCATAGACTTCTAAATATATGTATAGAAATTGTTCTGTGCAAGGAGCTGTTTAATTGAAGAAATCTGTGGGCTCTTTAAAATTTGGAGAATAAATCAAGAAAAACTGAGATAATATTTTCTCTTTTGACAATGGTAATTAAGATAATTTCCATTATCTAGTTTATGCTAACCATTTGAAATAGCTCTGATTAGCAGTGAGCTGAATGCCTCTATCAGTGATTAATCTCAGCTTTTGATACCTAGTGCAATAAAATGACTGGATTTGCATTTATACACACCTCAGCCTTTTCCATTTAGAAGGTATGTAAATACATTAGCCACTTTTACCAATAGACGACATTGAGTTACTACTAATTTTATGTGCACATTTCTATCAAGCATAAAAGAAGTGGTGAGCCTTCATTTCTAGTTAATTTAACACAGTCTTGGTTGACAAATGCCTTTTTTCATTGGAGTCTGAGAATTTTAAAAAAATTAGCTGCCAGAGCCCTGCTATTACTAAAAGCATTAGGAACTGGATTACTGCCTTAAAAATAAGAAAAATGGGTTTTTCAGATAAAAATCTCTGATGAGAGCATCCGTAGAATTATAATTTAAAAACTTTTAAAAATTTTATAGGTGTGTTTAAAACATGCCTTCTCTTTGGTATATTTTTTGAGAGCAAGATTTTTTTTTCTTTTTTTGCCAGCATCTCATAATTTCTATTGCCTCCTATAGAGGAGGAGATGGCTTTTACTAGATAGAACAAATACTGTTTGAGACTCACCAACATTAGCCAGTTTTGGCAATGAAGAAAGTAATTGTGTTCCTCCTCCTTCCCTCTGTGAACATCTCCTTTGTTTGTTTTCCAAGGTCTCCTCAACCTCTTAATTTTGCAGCATCTCAAGACGGCCTTGGTCTTCTTTACACTCACTCTCTTGGCGATTTCATTCAGGCTTGAGGTTTGATCCCCTCTCTCTATGCTCATACTCCCAAAGTTTTATCTCACGTCTAGACTTTGCTCCCAAACTTCAGACTCATTTATCCCACTGCGGCGTTGACATCTCTACTTGGATGTCCAATAGCATGCCAAACTCAGCATGTCCAAAACTGGACTCCTACTCTTCCTCCACGGAGACCTTCGCTCTAGCTGTTCTCTCTGCTGGAATGATCCCCCAGAGAGCTACTTGGCTAACCTAGCCCCTACCATCTTTGCTCAAATATTGCCATCTTAATGAGTCCTGCCCTGATTGCCTTATTTAATACTGCAACCTGTCCTCTCTCTCACCCTAGACCTCTGATCCTCCTGACTCTACATACCTTTTTTGCCCATAGCACTTTAACATACTATTTGATTTCCTTACTTATTTTGTATACCCCCACTGAGATACAAGGCCCTTAAGGGCACCATCTTTTCCTCTTTGGCTCATGGTGTATCTCAAGTACACAGAACAGTGCCTGAGACATAGTACTCTCTCAGTAATTACTTATGGAATGAATGGACGGCAAGAAACAAACATATCCCTGAATTCCAACTGCATAGTCTTGTAGGGATTTATAACATTAAAAATCCGTCTCATTGCCCCTCAACACTGAAGCATCTTTTCCTGCCTGCATACTTCATTCTTTCATTTAGCTACATCTCCTCCCTTCTCCTTTCTTCCCTTCCCTTCTCACGTGCCCATTGCTCTCTTGCTTCCCCTTGGCTTCTACTCAGGAAATTCTCTTATGAACACCAGAATCACAGAAGTGAAGAGCACTGTTTGAATCTCTGTTCCTCAAATTACTATTCTGTGCCTTTGTTCTAACTACTATATGTGCAGGAAATTCAGAAAATATCATCTGGATGTTAACTGAGATCAGCAAAACTACCCTCAACTTGTCCAGACTTAATTGTACTGTTGAGTGAACACATAAAGAAGCTTGAAAATAAGGCTTATTTTGTGTATGTGTGTGTGTGTGTGTTATAATACATAATGTTATCATATAGGCACAACAGATTATTCACTATGAGGTGTATCTTAAGTTCTCAGAGTTACAGAAAAACAGCCATTTGTATTTTATAATCTAGGATGCTACGACTTTACAATGTTGGATTTTCCAGTCCAATCAGAGTTTGACATGTATCGATCCTGTGAGCTAAAGTACAGAAGAATTGATCAATTTTGTCAGATAAGAACATCATCATATAGCATGCTGGATCTAAGGCACCTCTTAAAGTAAATGAAACCTCACCTTGTGTCCCATTTCTTGTTCCAGTCTAGAATGTGAATGAGCATTGCTGTGTTGCTGTCTCATCCCCTCCTTAGCCAGAATCAGGAAGATCATGAGTTCAAAGGTCATTCTAAACCCACATTGAATTCGAATGTTTATTGACTGAAAATATTTCTGAACGGTCAAAGCTTTCCTGTCATATCATAAAGTCTAAGGGAGAACCAATCACTCTAGAACTAAGGAGCTCCTTACTAGACAACGTGAGGCTTCTTTTGTTTGTCTTCCCTTGTGTACCAGTTTTTGATGGTGGTGATACTGGTGAGGTGGGAGTAGAGGGGAGACTTGTAAAGGTTCCAGCTAGGCATGTCCCCTTGCCCCCATGAATTCAACTGTATTGGGGAACCTATATATAGACATAAGCGGACCAAAGAGGGTCTTCGAGAGCATGAGGTCCAAGGTTACTCTAGGCCAAAGATAGTACTACCATTATGACCCTATAGAATATAAAATTAATACAGCACTGGATTATTTTGTCACCTTGAACAAGTTCAATCATCAAGTAGTAAAACTAGAGAGCAGGTCCCAAAATATTCACTTGCTAACTGCTTTACTATGTTTCCCACTGTTGCCAATGTACATTCATCTGATATTCAGGCCCACTGCCCAGAAAAACTTTAAGCCAGGCTTCATCCGCAGAGATTGTAACTGTACCTAACATGGTACCTATTTCTACTCTTCCCTCATCTCCCTTCACCTCCCACTATCTTAGATCCACATATGACATATCTTAGGTAAATACCTCTGATGAGTTCCTGATATCCTCACACACTAAATCCATTCTCAAGATGTTTGCCAGATATGCCTCTTACAATATCTAAAGGGAAACCAGACCTTAATTTCTTATGTTTTAAATTGCTAAAAGCTTAAGCAATTAATTTCACATTTTGTGTATGAAATTATTTGACTGACGTTGGACTACAGTGAGGCTAGTGGACACCTACAATTTACAATCTTGTAAAGCAATATCTATTGGATTACATTTATGAAAATTGATCTCAAAATAACTGTAAAATTTGTATCATTACCATCCTGGTCCATCAACATACAAACCCACCCACCCCCCCCCCACACACACAGGTACATGAGGGCTTGTTACAAGTCTTTCTTTTCTAAGTCACTGGTTTCCTGAAACAAAAGAAATATCTTTCTTATTCTTCTCATTAGGAGATACAGTATCTCAAAACTAAAAATTTGATGGTAATAATAACTTGTTTCTATAAGCTTTGTGTCAGGCATATACTGAGTCTTTTGTGTGTATTTCCTCATATAAGTCTGATGACAACCCTGTGCTATACGTGCTATTATTATCCCATTTTACAGGTTAGGAAACTAAGATGCCTTTACCTTGGTCACATAGACAGTAAACAACAAGGCTGGACTGTAACTCCTAGCAGTGTTACTAAAAACCTTCACCCTTTACCCACATCCTCTGACGCCCCTAGCTCGTTGTATAAGAGTTTCTCCATTGATTGCATCAATTATATTACTACCATCAATATTTAGAATTTACAGAATAATGTAGTAACTTGCAAATGTAAGAAATACATTTACACAAACACATCCACATGCACACACAACTAAAACAAACGTTTCACAAACCAATAATAAACCCTACTACCTTACAATAGGCCATGCACTCTGATAGTTTCAATATTATTCTAGTTTAGTCTAGTCCATTTTTTTAAATATTATCAACCTACTAAACTGATTTTACAAATTGAGTTATAACCCATATTGTGAAAAACACTAAATAATTATATTTAGCTTTCATTTTTCTGTTAGTCTATAGCTAATGATTTATCAAATTTGATGCAAAGGTGAATTTTAAAATGTCGTGATAATTTTATTTTTTAAAAATAGTTCATAAAATATTCAGACTGTATGTACACAAGAGAAACATAGAATTCAACATTTCAGAGGATTTGATAAAGTCATCTAGTGATTTCATAAACAGTAAAAGTTATAGAAAAACTATCTTTGCAATTGCAATAAAGCTGAGCACACAGTAGTCTCTCCACATATGTTACAATAAAAATAATTATGTAGCTTTACTTCTGCAAGGCAAAGGAAACCGTCAACAAAATGAAAAGAAAGGCAACCTACCAATTGGGAAAAGATATTTGCAAATCATATATCTGATAAGGGGTTACTATCCAAAATATAAAGAATGTATATAACTCAATAACAGCAAAACAATCTGATTCAAAAATGGGTGGAAGATCTGAACAGACATTTTTCCAAAGAGATATACAGATGGTCAACAGATACGTGAAAAGATGTTCATCATCACTAATTATTAGGGAAATGCAAATCAAAACCACAATGAGCTATCACCTCACACACATCACAATGGCTGTTTTCAAAAAGACAAGAAATAACAAGTGTCAGAGAGAATGTGGGGAAAAGGGAACACTTGTACACTGATGATGGGAATGTAAATTGGTGCATCCACTACAGAAAACAGTATGGAGATTCCACAAAAAACTAAAAATAGAACTACCATATGATCCAGCTATTACACTTCTGGGTACTTATCCAAAAACATGAAGACATTAATTCAAAAAGATAGATGCACCCTTGTGTTCATTGAAGCATTATTCACAATAGCCAACACTTGAAAACAACCTAAGTGCCCATCAACAGATGAAAGGATAAAGAAGATGTGATATATATAATATATGTACATACATACATAATGTATGTACATATATAATATATATACACATGATGGAATACTACTCAGCATGAAAGGATGAAATTTTGCCATTTGTGACAACACAGATGGACCTTGAGGGCACTATGCTAAGCAAAATAAGTCAGACAGAGAAAGAAAATTACCATATGATTTCACTCACATGTGGAAGACAAGCAAACAAATGAATACATAGGTACAGAAAACAGATTAGTCGTTACCAGAGAGGAAGTGAGGGACTGAGTGCGAAAGGAGTAAAGGGGCACATGTGTACAGTGATGGATGGCAACTAGGCTTTTGGTGGGGAACACGATGTAGTCTATAAAGAAAGCAAAATATGATGATGTACACCTGAAATTCATGCAATGTTCTGAATCAGTATTACCTCAATAAGAAATTAAATAAATAAATATAATGGCGTAGCTTTAAAAAGAGATTTTCTGTGCCAGCCCAGGGGCATAGTGGTTGAGTTCCCGCGCTCTGGTTTGGTGACCCAGGGTTCACAGGTTCGGATCCTGGGCACGGACATAACACCACTTGTTAAGCCACTCTGTGGTGGCATCCCACATAAAATAGAGAAAGATTGGCACAGATGTTAGCTCAGCAACAATCTTCCTCAAGCAAGAGGAGGAAGATTGGCAACAGATGTTAGCTCAGGGCCAATCTCCCTCACAAACAAAAATAAACAAATAAATAAAAATAAAAGGAGGTTTTCTTCTGTTTTTTAAATTGTTTTCTTTCTACATTCCATAAATCTAAACATCATATGATGGCCCCTAACAAAAAATATAATTTATTAATATTGCTTCATTATTCAAAGGGTTTCATATGCAGAAAGAAAACCAAAGCAGCAAATAATAAAGTGGAAGTTAACCTTTTAAAAAAGGTTTGATTTAGCAACAAATATATTTTGAGTTATACAAAAGAAGTAATTAGTTTCTTTTACACTTTTTTTTTTAAGGAAATCTAAGACTGGCCTCTATACACAAGGGTTTTTAATTATAGTTTTTTCAAATGTCATTGTCT
Organism: Equus przewalskii; assembly: GCF_037783145.1. Taxonomy (NCBI): domain Eukaryota; kingdom Metazoa; phylum Chordata; class Mammalia; order Perissodactyla; family Equidae; genus Equus; species Equus przewalskii. Next base: position 24,205,851 of record NC_091850.1, read on the forward strand.
TGCTAAATAAAAGAAATCACTTTGGCATAACTTATCTATTCACACTGTGCAGTAGAATCGTTCCTCTCACAAATGAATATGTCGCCATTTTCATAGTTGGAATGATTTGGAAGTATGCTATCTTTTTAAATAGAATAATTAGTAAAATGCTGATTAGAGAAACGACTTTTTTCCAAAGTTTAGTGTTGGGCACAAGATGGAATGAGAATTTTTGAAGATTAGTAAGGCCAATTCTCACTTCAAATTGGGATCAGTCAGTCTTTGTTTACTTAGGTAGAACAAGAGCTACACACATTCAGGGATTGTGTCAAAAGTCTTACTATCACGTACAACTCCTAGCCATAGCCTTTGTTCAGGAATAAGAAGCTGGTCCACCTTCAGTGCAAGTGGACAAAAGAGAAAGGCAACGATGCAAAAAAGAGAAAGGCAAGGATGGATGGAAGGCTTACCAAGCAATCGATCAATTTGCAGGAGAGTGAGAGGTAGATATTCACATTCAAGAAATGCTTTTGTGGAGGTATCATGAATTACACACAGCCCTTTCCTAATATATATTTTATGGGAACTAACAGATACCACAAGTGCAAAAGTAGCCTGAAAGAGTAATATAGAGAACTGGACTTCACAGTCTAATAACACACATGTCACCTATAAATGTCATATTTCCATTAATGGCTTCTTCCCCTTCTTTGAACTTACTCAAAAATAGGAAAACATACATCACTCAAATGCTATTTTTTTCAACAGCTAACTAAATGCTTTGTCCTTGGACTTGACTAGTTAGCTAAAAAACTCCACTTGTCCAGGGCAATTTGGGCTACCACTACCCAGAAGATGGTCATGTCCATAATCCTCCCACCTGGTTCCTCCACTAGGGGAGGGGAAGTTATCACATGGAAGCACCTGAGAATATAAGGAAGCAATATGTGCAAAAATATGGTTACAACATTCTCTTTCAAAGGTGTGCTTTCAGGGAGAAACAAAAGCCTCTTATTCCTGGCAACTTGATTCCTGAAAGCCCTGCCCACAGTCTCTCACTCTGTTCTACATTCATTGAGTGAAGACAATTGTGAGACATCACAGAGATTTAGCAAATATTTCTGAGCACAGCCCTAAGAAGGGCAGGAGAGAGGTGCTCATGAGTTTGCTTCCTTTCCTCCTGCAAGTTCAAAGACAGGGCACAATTAGATTCAGTGGTTCAAATCTAATAGTTTGTGTAAATAGCCTTGAGTCTCAGTACCAGCCTTGTCCCAAGAAGAGGAACCAGATTAGACTACATTTATGCATTGCTTAACAACAGGGATGTGTTATGAGAAACACATCATTAGGTGATTTTTTTGTATGTGAACACCATAGAGTATACTGAAGGGGAAATTTGCCACCTCAAAATGTGTCCCTCTAACATGAGTATTATTTTAAACTGATTATTTTTAAGAGATAAAAGACTCAAAATTTTTTTGTTACTTCCCCCTTAACTGCCTAAAAGAATTCAGATTAAAGAAACCTGTCTCAGGAAGCAAGGTACCACCTTAGCATAAATGAACTAGATGGTAGACGGGGAGGAACCTAGAAAAGCCTGTTTATTGGGCTCCCCTTGTGTTCTTCTGTTTCTTTGTGGTCAAATAAACACTTGTTTTTCAAACATTTGCTCCTTTTCACCGACCTGTGAGTTGCCTTCCTTCCCTTTGAAGTCCCTGACTCTCCCCACCCCCAGCATCTTCTTTTGTCTTTAACTGAGGATAATATTTAAGGTCAGGGCTTCAGCCATTTGGGTGAGTTACTTGGCTTTCCTGGGTTTCTCATGGGTATACACGTTATTAAAGTTTTGTTTGTTTTCCTCCTGTTAATATGTCTCATGTCAATTTAATTCTTAGACCAACCAGAAGAACCTAGAAGGGTAGAGGAAAATTTCTACCTCCCCTACAGTACTTACACAAACCTAGAGAGTACAGCCTACTACACACCTAGGTTATATGGTCCTAATCTTATGGGACCACTGTAGTATATGCAGTCCATCATTGACTGAAACATTGTTATGCAGTGCATGACAATATCTTAACTGAGCTGGCTTAGTCAGGCTGGTGACATCAGTGTTTACTCATAACTACAGGAAAACAAAGCCTCTAGGTAAAGGAATTCAGATTCATCCTCTAGGCCTCAAAAGTTGTATCTCAATCTATAAACTCTAGGAATGACATCAGAATCATGGCATAGTGAGCTCTTCCCTTAGACTCTCCCCACTAAGATACAAAGAAAAAGACATTCATAAACCAGCAGAGTATACTCACACAACACAATAGACGTCTGAGAGACCCACACAGCCAAATGTGTGAAGGTGGGGGTGCTAGACCTCCTGGGAGGAAGTGGAAGGAGGTAAAGTGATCTCCTCTCCCTCCCTGGCAGTGACCCCGGGGGCAGGACTGTGTGTGGCTTTGAAAGGAGAAGTGGGTGGGGCGGCTCTATGTGGGAACATCTTCTCTTTCCGAATTGCCTCCCAGCTGTGGGAAAGCTCCACACAGAGGAGGTTAAGCTATTGTGAGGATGTCTTCATCAAGCCAGCATCCCAGGATGGTAGATACCAAGGACAGAGTGAGAATGCCCCCAAGATCATGCACTCAAAAGAAAGCACCCCTCCTCATCCTTGGCACACCAGCTCAGCCAGTCAGCCAGAGCAAGGGACCCCCACTAGAGTGCTTGCACGTATGTTAGTAAAGCAGCAGCTGTGAGCAGCAATCACAGACAGGCCCCATCAGCATAGATTCCAAAGGAGAGGTTCATACACCAGAGATCACGGTAGGCTAAGAATACACAGCTCCTATCCCCTTCCCCAGTGGCAGCAGGTGGAATCTGCAACCAGATACTACCGCTATGCCAAGGCATAAATCCCCCCCTTAAACAATATGAGGAGGTATGCTAACGCTCCACACCAGAAGGAAAATGACAAGCACCCAGAAATCAGTCCTGAAGGTACAGAAATTTGCAATCTAAATGACAGAGAATTCAAAATAGATATGAAAAAACTCAACGAGTTACAAAAAAATTGGAAAGACTTCAATGAAATAGGAATAAAATTAACAAACAGAAGGAATTCTTCACAAAAGAGATTGAAAATATAAAGACAAACCAATAAGAAATGTTGGAGATTAAAAACGCAATGGATAAGATAAAGAAAATCTGGAGTCCTTGAATAACAGAGCTGATATTAGGGAGAACAGAATTAGTAACTTGGAGGAGAGAAATATAGAAATGCTTCAGATGGAGGAAGAGAGAGAACTAAGACTAAAAAGAAATGAAGAAATTCTCTGAGAAATAGCCAACTCAGTTAGGAAACGCAACATAAGGATTATAGGTATTGCAGAGGGAGAAGAGAGGGGGAAAGCAGCAGAGAGCTTGTTCAAACAAATAATAGCTAAGAATTCCCAAAACCTGGAGAAAGAGGTGGAATTACAATTAAAAGAAGTTATTATAACTCCTAATTACATCAATGCAAAAAGACCTTCTCCAAGGCACATAGTAGTAAAACTGATGAAAGTCAATGACAAAGACAACATAGTAAGGGCAACAAGGCAGAAGAAAGTAATTCAGAAAGGAACCCCTATCAGGCTTTCAGTGGATTTTTCAGCAGAAATCTTACAGGTAGGAGAGAGTAGAATGATATACTCAAAATTCTTAAAGACAAAAGCTTTCAGCCAAGAATACTCTATCCAGTGAAACTATCCTTCAGATATGATGGAGAAATAAAAATCATCCCAGATAAATAAAAGCTGAGGGAGTTCATCACCACAAGACCCCCACTACAGGAAATGATCAAGAAGGCCCTCATACCTGAAAGAAGAAGAAAGGGTTTACAAAGCTTTGAGCAAGGAGATAACTAGGCAGACAAAATCAAAAACTGCAGCTCTCTATCAGAACAGGTAGGCAAACAGTTAATTATAACATTAAGGATAAAGGGAAGAAAAACATCAAAAATAACTACAATCTCATTATTTTAACCATAAATTCACAACACAAAACAGAATACATTGTCACCACAATAACTTAGAAGGAAAAGAGGAAAAGGATGGAAATTGCTTAGACTAAGGAAATAAGAGGTTATCAGAAAATGGACTATCTCATTTACAAGATTTTTTTATACAAGCCTCATGGTAACCACTAAACAGATAATCAGAACAGAGACACAGATGATAAATAAAGAGTAAGCTGAGAAAACTATCATAGATAACTACCAAACTGAATTGGCAGTCCAAAATACACAAGAAGAGTAACAACGGAAATACAGAACAACTGGAAAACAAGTGATAAAATGGCAGCATTAAGCCCCTGGTATATTAATAATCCTTCTAAATGTAAATGGATTGAATTCTCCAATCAAAAGACACTGAGTGGCTGGAGGATTAAAAAACAAGATCCAACAATATGCTGCCTCCAAGAAACACATCTCAGCTCTAAAAACACAGGCTCAGAGTGAAGGGATGGAAGATGATACTCCAGGCTAATGACAAGCAAAGGAAAGCAGGAGCTGCCATACTTATATCGGACAAAGTAGACTTCAAGACAAAAAAGGCAGTGAGAGACAAAGAGGGACAGTATATAATGATAAAAGGGACACTCTACCAAGAGGACATAACACTTAGGAATATATATGCACCAAACATAGGAGCACCAAAGTACATAAAGCAACTATTAACAGACATAAAGGAGATATTAACAACACCACAATAATAGTAGAGGACCTTAACACCTCATTTACATCAATGGATAGAGCATCCAGACAGAAAGTTAACAAGGAAATAGTGGAATTAAATGAAAAGCTAGACCAGAGGAACTTAATAGATATACAGTGAACACTCAATCCAAAAACAGCAGAATACACATTCTTCTCAAGTGCACATGGAACATTCTCAAAGATAGATCATATGTTGGGAAACAAGGCAAGCCTCAATACATTTAAGAAGACTGAAATCATATAAAGCATATTTTCTGACCGTAATACTTTGAAACTAGAAATCAACTACAAGGAAAAAGCTGGAAAAGTGACCAAAATATGTGCAGACTAAACAACATGCTACTAAACAACCAATGGATCATTGAAGAAATTAAAGGAGAAATCAAAAAATGCCCGGAGAAAAATGAAAATGAAAATACACCATACCAACTCATATGGGATGCGGAAAGTGGTCCTAAGAGGAAAATTCACAGCAATACAGGCCCACCTTAACAAACAAGAAAAATCAAATAAGCAATCTTAAACTACACCTACCAGAATTAGAAAAAGAAGAAAAAACAAAGCCAAAAGTCAGCAGACAGACCAAAATAATAAAAGTTAGAGCAGAAATAAATGAAATTTAAACCAAAAAAAAAAAAAAAAAGCCAGTAGATAGGATCAATGAAACTAACAGCTGATTCTTTGAGAAGATAAAACAAAATTGATAAACCCTTAGCCAGACTTATTAAGAAAAAAAGAGAGAAGTCTCAAATAAATAAAATTAGAGATGAAAGAGGAGAAATTACAATGGATACCACAGAAATACAAAGGATTATAAGAGAATACTATGAAAAACTATATGTCAACACACTGGACATTTCAGGAGAAATGGATAAATTCTTAGACTCATACAACCTCTCAAAACTGAATCAAGAAAAAATAGAGAATCTGAATAGACCAATCACAAGTACAGAGATTGAAACCGTAATCAAAAACCTCCCAAAAAATAAAAGTCCAGGACCACATGGCTTCTCTGGAGAATTCTACCAAACATTCCAAGAAGATTTAATACCTATCCTTTCAAACTATTTCAATCTATAAACTTTAGATATTTCTAGATCAATGATCATATACTGTGTGTGTTTGCAGTGTGTGTGGATGTAGATGTGTGTGTGTAAAGAGATTTTATATCTTCTGTTCATTCTGGGAAAAGTATTAAAAAATTGAAACTGTAAAGTTTATTCACTCTGATTCTTTTTTTTCTTTAATAATTACTCTGTGCCCTAGGTAGTAATTAACTTGACAATCTCATTCTTATTTCCTGTCCTGTGGGAAGTGAGATTGTTTGTAAACCCCCACCACTGAGGTATTGACTGACAAATTTTTCTCTTTTGCTGAGAGGTAAGGTTCTCTTAAGATAGAAATTGAAAAGATAAAATATCTGCTTTGGGAAACTTGGAAATATGGAAGTCAGTTGAGTGACAGAGAGAACAAAGCAATCAGAAGAACATCATTCTTTATTCATTGAACGAATACATATTAAGTGTTTGTTCCAGGTTCTCTTCTAAATACTGGAGAACAGTAAACAAACAAGACCAAAATACCTGCATTTACACTATAGTTGGAGAAACTGACAATGAAAACACACACACACAGAGTCAATTATTTAGAATATAAAATGTACATGGGTAATAGAGAAAAACAAAGCAGCGAGAGGGGACAGAGTGTAGGTGAGGTACATTTTACCTAAGGGAGGTGCATTAGTTTTCTTTGCTGCACAAGAAATTATCGCAAACTTAGGAGTGTAAAGCAACACCCATTGCCCAGGCACAGCCTAGGTGGGTCCTCTTCTCAGGATCTCACAAAGCTGCAATCCAGGAGATGGCCAGGCCTGAGGTCTCATCTAAGACTCAGGGTCTTCTTCAAGTCCAGAACTCTTTGAAGTTGGCAGAATTCAGTTCCTTACAGCTGTAGAACTCCAGCCAGGTTGCTTCTTCACAGCCAGCAGAAACAACTGAGGACTGAGGAGTAAGATTCCTCTTTCCTTAGTTTCCTCTTCCTCCAAAACATTCCCCAGACCCAAGACATATCAGACCACTACATTGGAAAGATGAAATCCTTTACTCAAGCATCAGGTATCTCTCAAAAAGAATTACAGCATAGGGGCAGGCCTGGTGGCACGGCGGTTAAGTTTGCATGTTCTGCTTTGGCGGCCTGGGGATCCTAGGTGTGGACCTATGCACCGCTTGTCAAGCTGTGCTGTGACAGGTGTCCCACATAGAAAGTGGAGGAAGATGGGCATGGATGTAACTCAGGGCCAGTCTTCCTCAGCAAAAAGAGGAGGATTGGTGGCAGATGCTAGTCAGGGCTAATCTTCCTCAAAAAAAAAAAAAAATTACAGTATGGAAAGAAAAAATGCTTGTAACTTTATCTGTGATAGAAGAGCTTACCAGCCAATATCTTATGTTTTCTAGCTCTTATCTCTGTCTCTTCTTTAACCTTTCCAATTCCTTTTTCTGTGTTCTCCATTCTAACATCTCACTACTAAACTGTGGAAACCCAGCTTTCCCCACCAAAGAAGGCATATCTGACCCCTCCTCAAGTCCTCTCTGTATATTATCAGCTGAGCACCTTATGTCAGGGTTAAAAGCAAATTGGAGGCTACTCAAAGCCTGTTGGTGAATGTTGAAATTTCAGTTCATTTTCCCACAGTTGATTGTCCTGGCTGATTTTTTCCCTATTTTAGTTAAGAAGTAAGCACACTTATTTAAGACAGGGGAAGGCTGTCAGTGAAGGCTGAGGAAGAAAAGACTTTGCCTGAGACATAAATGATTAACAGAATTTAGATAAATAGATTGTAGAGTTTCCCAACAAATGTGAGGACCCAGTAAGGTCACAACCTAAGCCAAAGTTCAGAGCAAAGAATGCAGGCACAGATTCAGACAACAGTAAGCAAACCCCATTGAAGCAGAGAGCTTGTGTGTGGAGCACAGCAGCACTTCTCATGGTTCTTTTTATTGCAAGGGACATATACGCAACTCAAAAGAGGGACTGATGCATTCTTTTAACTATAAAGTCAGTGGCAGAACTTGCTTCAGACACAATTAGGAGTAGGGGCAGATATTGTTATTTCACGGCTCTCTGTCATTCTCTCTCTCTCTGCTTTGCTCCTCTCTGTGGTCTGACTTCAATCTGCAAATCGGCTGTCTGAGCATGGTGGGAAAAATGGCCACTGACATAACCACATTTGTATCCACTTAGCTTAGAAAGTTAACAGAGAACAAGAACTTCTTTCTCACAGCACCGGAACACAGGGAGGAAGAACAACTGGCTTGCGACAGATCATGTGCCCAAATGGACTAACTACTGTAGCCAGATGAATGAGGCTATTATAATTTCCTCAGCCTTTGTCATGTGCCTGCACTCTCTGATGGTTGTGGGGAAGAGGTGTATAGGAGTTGGAGGGTGATGCTCTCCAAAGGTAACAGAGATGCTAAATAGGCAAAAAATAACGAGATTCCTTTATAATTAATAAGAGATCTCAAGCTTTTCCTTGGAGTTTTTACAGCAAAATATTTGAGGGGTATGCTATATCCAGATACTCTATTTACTGTTTATGAACTATGAAACTCGATTCTCATATGACAATTTCCAGGATGATGTCCGAAGTTTGAAGAGTTCCTTAAGTGATCCGCTATATGGTTCTAGAAGGTGGGTGCATTTCTCCTCATTTCACCCTACGTCACTATTATAGGGGAATACAGCTGGGAAGATAATTCAAATTCAGACAATGGAGTGTATCAGATGTAGAGATAAGATTAGATTTTATTGTATTTGTACTTGATACTGGCAGTTACTTGGATATCATTGTGGAAATTGACATTTATACTTCATTTTTTTAATCCTATGTTTATTTTTAATTATCTACTTGCAAAATAATCTGTCTTTCTTGCTTGCTTATCTTCTTCTCATGGAGAAACCTAAAACTAGAATATCCAAATAATCTGAGCTTCTCTCTCCTCCCTCACTCACACAATCCCCACCTTTCACATTTTAGCTATCCTTTACCTATCACCCCAAACACTCCGGAAAGTGTCAGAGGACTGTGTGATTTTATTCCTCAGGTTCCCTCCACACCCTTTTCCTGTGTGGGCAAACAGAACAATCTAACTTCACTGAGGAATATTGAAACATGTGACTAATCATATGTGTAAGATATGCTGTCAGGAACAACTATAGGAGGCACTGATGAAGAATTATGAAAAACAGGACATAGAGGAAATCTAAGAAAGAATTAGGGAAAAAAATGTCAGAGTAAACGTGTTAAAGAACTATGAAATACAGGACGTCAGCGTAAGCTCAATGTAACTACTGACGCAAATTGAATACTTGCTGACTATTACTAAAAGTAGGATGATGTCTAACAACTATAGCCTTCATTCCACATAAATAGAGCTGAAAATTCACTACAGCTCTGCAGCCACTTGCTGGCTACCTGCATGCATTGAGAGTCTTTGCTTTGCTCAGTAGTAAAATCAGCTAATTCCATACTTATGAACTGGCATGTCTCTTCAAATCTTGATTTTCTTTTTTCCCCAAAGTCTGCATCTATTTACTTAGAAATTCCAGTGGGTTTTCAGGAGTCACTCTAAGAAGGTAAAGGAAGAGAGCGTCAGAAGAGTGAATTGAGTCAGTCTGAAGCGCACAGTAGACCCAGGACCCCACAGAATTCATTTAAACTCTGTGTCACTGAGGTCATCTAAAAGCTAAACAAAAATTCTTTGTTCAGAAAGATGTAGCCAAAGTGTTTCCAAAATTAACCCAGACTATGAAAGAAACCAAATTGCTAATTGTAGGGTACTGAACACTAAAATATCTGAGTTTTCTTTAGCTTTTGTTAAAACCAAATATTCCAGTTTGTCCTTGTGAAATAAGTGGCTCCTGCCATCATCATGAATAATTAGACCAATATAAGGAAAGTGTGAAACAAATATACCAAAGCGTACATTTTATCTGATTTTTGTGTCATGTTTTATTCTTTCTCTATCGATGTTCTTTCACATTCTGTTTCTTTTAAAATAAATATATATACATATATGTATGAAATTAAAATACACACTTTAAAAAATTACACAGTACCAAATGAAAAGCTAGTCTCCCACTCAATCCCACAAACCCCAATCTCTTTCCCTGGAGAAAAATAACTTTTAACTAATTCTGCTTTTAATCTTCTGGTGGTTATCACCACAATTCTAAATGATATGCTTAATGCATGGCTTAGAAAACTGTCTTTAAGTTGATGACTCCAAATTTTTTAACTCTAACCATGACTTCTTGACTGAGCTCTGGTCTCGTAGAGCCAGCTGCCTGCCAGCTTACACATGTAATGAGCATTGCAAACTTAACACTCCTAAAATAGAATCCAAGCTTCCACTCTATTTCCTGCCCCAAACTAAGTCATACCACTTAGTCTTTCCAGTTTTTGTAAATAGCACCATGATCTACTTGAGTGCTCATATTAACAACCTAGGAGTCATCCCTGATTTTTCCTTTTTCTTCTTCCTCTCTATTCAATCATTCAGCAAGTTGTAGGAATGCTCTCTGACCAAAATATATCTTGAATTTTTCCCCGTCTATACATCTCTGCTCCTCTCACACCCAGCCACCACTGTTTCCTAACTGAACCACTAGAACAGGTGTTAAAATTTTAGGCACTATCTATTGACTCTCCATTACCCAAAAAGAAGAAATCAGCAATTCTGCATTCCTCTCCCACTATCCCTGAATTCCATGACCTTAACATTGGTGGGATTTCTAATATTCCTCCTTACTTCAACTCTTGTTCCATTTCAATCCCATTTCTATGTAGCAGCCAGGTAGGTCTTTAAAATGTTGTCGGATCTTATTATTCTTCTGTTTAAAACCCTTCTACTATACTTGGAATAAAACCAAAAGGCCTAATTGTGACCTACAGGTCCCTGCACGATCTGATTCTCGCCTGCCTTTCTAACCTCATCTCTTATCATACTCCTATTTGCATCCCATGCTTCAGTTGCACTGGCCTCTGTTCCTCTCCTTGAGTGTGCCAAGAGGGATCTGCCTAGAATGCCACTTTCCTGGTTTTTGTGTGGCTTCCTTCTCATCCTTGACGTCTTAGTTTAAAATGTCACTTCCTAAAGAAGCAATCCTTAGGTAACTTATTCCAACCTCCCTTCCCCTTGCTTTCTCATGTAGGTGTGAACTAAAGACTTCATTTCCCAGCCTCCTTTGCAGCCAAAGGAGGCCATGCTACTCAGTTCTGACCAATGAGACACAAATATAAACCAGTTCGTGTTCTCTTGTGTTTCATCCTTCCTTCCTGGAATGCAGACTAAAAGCTATTGTGCAGCAATTCCTGGTAAGACTGACAGAGTAGGAAGAAAGGAGCCTTGATCCATGATAGCATCCTGAGATACTGTACCAGCTGTGAACTGAAAACCCAAACTTGTTATTTCATGAGAAAAATAACTTCTTTATTGTTTAAGACACTATTTATTAAGTTTTCTGGCAACCACTGATAAACATAATCCTAAATGATATAACATCCACACTAGTTTCTTTCTATCGTGTCACTCTCTTTATTTACCTTATAACTTTGATCTGGATCAGAATTATTTAGTTTTTGCTAATTTTACCAGTTTATTATACATTTATTCCAGTTGAAAATAATTATTGAATAAATGTTAAATAAAGAAATCTCAATAATTGTTACTTAATTGATATAATTTCTTTTTTACTCCTTGCTATGAAGGATGAAAATTTAGCTTACCAATCCCCAATAATTTTGTTGTTATACTACATTTAGTTCCTTGTGGTAAACTTGTGAACTTAAATAGGACTTAAATTGTAATTTTTTAGGTACTATCTATTGACTCTCCATTATCCAAGATGAAGAAATCAGCAATTCTGCATTCCTCTCCCACTATCCCTGAATTCCACGACTTTTACATTGATGGGGCTTCTAATATTCATAATCTTTTCTATACCTCAAATTGAGTCATCCATACTGTAAGTTGATTCTACAAATCAGCAATAGCTTTGAAAATTATGACTTTTATAGCTATTATTCATTCTCAGAGTTGCATAGATCAACATGTAGAAAAGAAATTCTGTCCTATGTCACTAGCCATGCGTCACTTAATTATTTTTTTAATTGTAAGTATAATACATGCTGTTTGAAAAATGCAAAGAATATAGAAGGCTATAGAAAATAGTGAAACTCCTTTTATAGGGCTTTACTTATTTACTAGAAATGATTTCATCATACATATTGTTATTATTATACATACATATTATACATATTGTTCTATGACCTTTTTTCTTGCAGTATTATGGCTATCTTTCCATCTCTCTGTGAATATATGTAGTTCATTTTCTTTGATGGATGATTCCATATATGGAATTGCATATATGTTTGAAACATTTCTTTAACCCTATTGAAAGACCATTGAGATTGTTTCCTATCATTTGCTATAACATTAGTAAAATGAACACCCAGTAATGCTATATTTGTAAAGGAACATGAGTGTTTCTGTGGGATAAAATCCTCTAGTCAAAAAATAGTTGTGTTGTACATTTTAAAAGATATAGTAGAAACTCTTCTATCTAATCTTCTGGACCAGTGCTGTGCAGTAAAATATAATGTGATCCAAATATATAATTTTAAATTTTCTAGTAGTCACATGAAAAAAGTAAAGGAAACAGGTAAAATTAATTTTCAGCATTTATTTTATTTAATCCATTATGCCAAAAATATTATGATTTCAGCATGTAATCAATATAAAAAATTATTAATGAGATATTCTACATTCTCTTTATCATACTAAGACTTCAAAATCCAGTATGTATTTTCCACTTACAGTACATCTTAGTTCAGATGCTAAATGTTTGTTGGAAATACTTGATCTATATTTAAATTTCATAAATGTGTAGTTGTAAAAGTGGATTCACACATCCAAGTTGCTCCAAATATGCTTAAAAGTTGTTCAATGATTAAACTGATTAATTGTTTGAAAATTTAACTTTTAATTTATACTAAATTAAACAAGAAATTCAGTTCCTCTGTTACACTAACCTCATTTCAAGCGTGCAATAGCCACGTGTGGCTAATGGCGATGGTATTGAACGGCACAGATATAAATTAACCAGATTAACCAAAGCTTCCTCAGTATTCCCTCTGTTCACCAGACTTACTGACAAGAAGTTGAATATTTGCAACTAGAAAACTTTGGTCGCGCTAGAAGCATTTTTCGCACCCACGGAGTTTTATACTTACAAAGATGAAGTTGTTTTGTTACGAAATCTGTGTCATTTCCTTGTTCTAATTGTAATTGTGCAATTCAATCAACACTACAAAATATTGATGAAAAATTAATATGAAAATATTCATTGCTTTGGAAAAACTTAAAGGGGAATCACTTTAAAAACCTATTGGTTTGGAGGTGGGCAAGATGACTGTAAATGTTTGGGAAAACACCGTAAAAGTATAGAATTCTGTACTCTTTTTGCTTAGTAAATTTCTTTGAATTCTTGCTACACTTTAAAAGAACAGAAACTGGAAACAATAGATAATTTTTGGCATCTTTTGAGATAATTGTATAATTTTCCTCCTTTTAACTGTTAACCTAGTTAATTGCATCAAGCATTTTACTAATATTTTATTTTTATCCCTTTACATTCTTCCCTTAATGCAGTGCTGGTTTAATTTGCTAATATTTTATCAGTATTTTTGCACTTATTTGTATTTTTATTTTTCGGTGCCGTCCATGCGTGGTTTTCAGCATCTGACGCATGCCCTGACACCATTTGCAGGCTTTTAAGAATTGCATGGCCTGAGGCCCCATGCCAAGATGAAAGATGTGACAGACTGTGATCTTCTCAGATGATTGCTTCCATCTCCCTCAGATGTATATGGCACAGCTATTTTCAGTCTCTAGTGGACATAAATAAATTAGAATAAACTGGTTCTTTATTTAGTGAATGGAAAGATCCTAAATCTCTTTCTTCATGGCTCCCAGTATGAACTCAAAATAAAAGACACATTGTCTTTTGTTCTGCCTGTTGCCTGGCGTGTAGAGAAAAAGAGTAGTATCATTTGAAATGCTGTCTAAACATTGCTGCTTAATCAATTTCCTGCTTTGATTTCATATCACTCTCTTTAGGAGTTAGAATGCTTTTGGATGCAAGTAACTGATTATCTGACTAGCACTACAGAAATATAGAGACTTTTATTTCAACAAAGAGGGTTGGATAAAAAAAGAAAAGTTTGCACTTTTGGTGGATAAAATTAAAAAATGAGTGTCATGACATACTAACCAGAGCCAACCATACATCTCTTTCACTGTTAACTTTTTAAAATGTAACAGCCATTAGAACAAAATATTAAAATAATCTGATTGTACAACCCAACCATTACTTTTTTGTACCATAAAATGTTTGAAAAAGAATTTAAAAAAAAGTTGCATGTTCAATTTTGATTTACTAAAATCTTATGTATTACAGGGGGCCAGCCCCGTGGTGTAGTGGTTAAGTTCAGCACACTCCACCTCAGCATCCTGGGTTCACATTGTTTGGATCCTGGTACAGACCTACAGCACTCATCAGCCATGCTGTGGCGGTGACCCACATATAAAGCAGAGGAGAATTGGCACAGATGTTAGCTCAGGGCTAATCTTCCTCAACCAAAAAAAGAGGAAGATTGGCAACAGATGTTAGCTCAGGGCTAATCTTCCTCACCAAGAAAAAAAAAAGTATTATTAACATTTTAGTGAGAACATAACAGTTCTGTATCTCCAATAAAACAAAATAAAAATATTGTTTGTCTAAAATCATTAAAAAGAAGTCCATATATAGGTGATTGCAAGGTTGGTTTGTGATTTGATTATACTAAGAAGGATCCAGGCCTTTTTAGTTTTCTACTCTGCTACTCTCAATGCTTCAGCTACGTCTCTTCCCACAGTTGTAGGACGGCTATTGAAGTTCCAAGCATCAAGCAATCCTATAACAGCATCCCAAGGAGAAAAGATAAAGATCGAGTTTTCTTCTTAGATCTCTCTCCTTTTAGAGAAAATTATCTTTTGTAGAACTCCCAATAGATTTCTCTTTGTATCTCATTGCTCAGAACTGGGTTAAATGCCACCTGTGGCTGCAAGAGAGGTTAAGAAAGTACCTCTCTCTTTTTTAGCTTCTATAGCTGGAGGTGGGCATGGAAAAGGGGGTTGGGAATGCCTAACAGATTGGAAACTAGCACTTCCCCTGCTCACTGCTCTATTTTCTTTCAATTAATTAATATGTTTGTGTTTTCATTTTTCCTTTGTGCTTACCCAAGTTCATATCAGTTCCCTTTACAGGATTTAATATTCTATCCGAATACACTTTTAATGTTTTTTCTGATTCACTGAGTACATCCCAGCCATTCCTTTTAACTTGCTTGACTTTCTTTTGTGCCATTACTCTGAGGGCAAGTCTCAGTCTCTGTTTCTAATATAAACACTAGGTGGTCACCACATTCCAAATGGTTTATCACACTTGAGATGTTTTCAGTCACTTGCTTTAAAAAGGAATCTCATGACATCAGACTCTCCATGCTCCTGTTATTTCCAAAAACACACTTTAGTCCTCGTGTTTCCATGGCATACTTTTTCCCCTGGCAATATCAGATTCATCAAATTCCCCCTGACCATGCCCCTGCCAGACTAGAAAGAGTCAAGGACTGAATCTTCTTTCCAGCCTCTAAATGTAGTAGAATTGACATTTGGAAAGCATCATATTGCACATTTATGCTTAGATAAAAGAGATCCTAATTGAAACTAAGCTTGGATTTAGACAAACATGGGTGCATCTGACAAGTTGGGAGCATCACTAGCCTGAAGGCATGGGTTGATTTGTATGGGGTAAGAAGCAAGGGCTGCTCCATACAAAACCACTGTCAGAAGGAACTATTGTAACGTTGTCTGCATGTATCAAAGGCCGACTCTTCTCTGAATTAACTTCCATGTAGAATACAATTGTTTTTAAGGAAAAGGAATAAAAATTTGCCAGTCTGAATTTCACACACACACACAATTAATCTCAACAGTATTCTCAGCAATTGTTTAGAACTTGGGCAACAAAAGACTTTTTCAGAGAGAAATATTTATTGCTGACTTTGTTACATTGTTTAGTGTTGCTGTGCATGATGATGGTAAAATTGACCATTTTTAGTTGGTTTTATTTCTACTTCCAAATTCTCTACAGATAATGGTCCCCCTTATTGCTTGTACCTGGAGCAGATCATGCCTACTGCACTATCCTTGCTGAGCCACTGGGGAAAACTAAGACTTTTTATATATTCACATTGTGCCAAGAATTGTCTCAGTGCCTTATATGTCATATATCAGAGGCAGTTTTTTTTTTTTTTTTTTTTTGCTTGAGGAAGATTGGTCCTGAGCTAACATCTGTTGCCAAGGCTCTTTTTTTTTGCTTGAGGAAGATTGTCACTGAGCTAACATTTGTGCCAATCTTCCTCTATTTTTTGTATGCAGGACACCAGCACAGCATGGCTTGATGAGCAGTGTGCAAGTCCCCACCCAGGATCCAAACCCACAAACCCTGGGCTGCCAAAGCAGAGCTCACAAACTTAACACTATGCCAGCAGGCTGGGCCCAGAGGCAGATATTTTTATCCCTGATTTGTTGATGAAGAAACTAAGGCTGAGAGAAGTTAAACAAAGTTTGTGAGATTATTAGAAAAATCCAGAATTAAACTCAGATCCATCGTGTTCCAAAATCCATGCTCTCTAATGGATACCAACTAAATTATAGAGAGTCATGCGACTTAGATTCTAGCCCCAAACCTCATGTTCCTAATCTGAAAATAAGGCATGCTGGGGTAAACTGATACCTAAGATCCTTTTTAGATAAAAAAATTGAACTTGCTTTTTTGGGTGCTCTCTAGGGACCAGGCATTGAGCTAAGCATTTTACATATATGATTTGTTTAAAAACAAAAACAAACCTAGTGCAGTAGGGGAGAAAACTGAGATACAGACAGGTTAAATAACATACTGAAGGAACTAGCTAGAGTTGGCAAACGGTGGAGCTGGAATTTAAGTTCAGACCTGCCTGGCTCATGAGGACACATACTTGACCTAAAATGCCCACATGCTTTAAAGAAATTGCTCTCAGTTAGAGACACATGTCAGAATATGCAGAGCAAAAAGGTGGAATTTTTAAAAGCATATTAAACATTACAAAATTATTTTATATTCACATTTCACAATACTCTTGTTTTATAGGACAAATTGCTGAAAATGATTCTTAACTGTTATATCCACAAATAAAGGGAGTGTTGACATACGTAGGATCAGATGCTGGAGCGGGTGTAAGTTTAATTCTCTTCAGAATTTTAAAAATCACAATGAACAAATCAAAAGGTCCAGTCTCAAACACGAAGTGAGAGTACAGAAGCAGGGTGAGGGGGACGTTGGGAAGCCTCCTCGCTGAATGTCTTCCCTTAGGATAGAAACCACACTCGCCTTAGTCACGCAAGTCGAATCTCTGTCTTTCTAAAGACATTGCAGTCTTGATATTTTTGTCTTTCTTGCAATTCCCTCTGGTTATCCTATAATATGCGTAAGCTACAGCAGTAAAAAGATAGCTATATACCCTATCTTCATGGAGTACATAGTGTTATAGGGAAGTTTATGGGCCAATCTCAGATTCTTGCCTTTTTTCTGCAGCTGAGTGGGAAGTCACTAGCTAGCCCTGAATTCGTGGAGAATTTCTTTGCTGATGTGCAGTCCTGGCCAGAAGCCACGACAGCTTTTTTTACTTCTGGGGAAAGGCTGGCAAAGAGCGAGGTGCCAAAGCCAAACTTTACCTACTTCAAGTTTCGCCAGGGTACAGCCCTGTTTGCTCCCAACTCAACACAAGCTCATAAAATCTATTTCTGTCCTGCGGCCCTTGAGCATGTGCAGCTTATTGGGAATTTGTCTGGACCAGTTGGACAAATAAAGGTGAGAATAGAGAGGAAGGGATGAATGGAAGGATCGTTATGAAGGAAAATTTGAGAGTGTTTGGTGACTGACTGGACGTGGATGCCAAGGAAGAAAGAGGACTCGAAGCAGGATCTAGACTTTTTAGCCTGGGTGGTTGGGAATGGTTATAACTTGATAGAAATATCAGCCAAAAAGACTATTTGAGAAGTACTTTAGATAAACTGATAAGGGCACCTGCATGGAAACATAAAAAGAAATATGCTCAACTTTGCCAAATTAGGGTAAAAAGTGGCATTCACCCTCCTTTTAATATTCAGACCAAACAATTACAAAGTCTTGTCTCCCCACTGATCTTGAATCCCATAATAAACCATTCTGTCTCAGGTGTGATTCTAGATACTTACAGAGAAAAAGTGAAAAATTTAGTCAATTCCCTGTATGCTCTCTGTTCTTTGCTTCTCCTACCCAATGTTACTGAGTGTTGCTTGTAACAGCTACCATTATTAGTGTATTTAATCTTCACAATAAACCTACAAGAAGGAGGTATCATCATACCCACTTTGGTTATGAAAACAGTGAAGTTCAGAGCCAGGAGTTACATACGGCTCGTTTGATTTAGGGAACTTACCCTTCCTTGTCCCTTGTACCCTGCTGCCTCTGTCCTCATGGACTGCCCTGATGCCTGGAAATGCTGCTGGGGAGAAGCAGCACGACAACCCAATGCAATCCTTGCTCCCTGCTAGAAGTTCAGTGGTACCTAGGGCTTGCCTGACTCCCAACACATTCCTACTTTGCACACTCTAGAAATTCAACACAGTTGTACTTTGCTGTCCGAAATCATAATAACTGGGGCATTCATTGCCACCAAAATCTAGGGGCCAGAGTCTATGGGAGTTCCAACTCACTGAAGAGGCTGCCTAATAAAAGATTCGCCTCTCCACTCTCACTGGGACAACACAAGTTTCTCAGATTATGTCTCTGCATCAAGACGGGGCATCCAACAGTACAGCTCTTTAGTAACATAGATCTTTCAGTACACAAACGTACTCTGAGAAGTTTACTCAAGGGGTATCTACAGAGTCAAGGTTTCCAGCCTTCTCCTAGGACAACCTAGGCCCTGGTGTTGTACCTAGACCACCTATTAAACACATTGCCATGAATTCCCCTTGGGGACCCTGGTGTCTAACTCTCAACAGCTGATCTTAGTTAGGGCCCCTGAACCCATCAGAGGTTCTAATAATGTTGAATTTCAAGAAAGAAGCAATCTAATGTCTACACGTTGGTCCTCCTGAGGCTTACTTGACTCCTACGTAAATTTGCTCACCTTCCTGAATTTCCTCCCAATTTATTTTGTGCTTAGCATATTAAGTAATTTGAGGAAAGATGATATTTGTTACCCAGAAGAAAAAGTGACTAATTGTTTCACATCCACATATGTAAAAGCAATCATTTAAGTGATTCTTCCCAGAACAAAGAATGTCCACTCGTAGGTGAAAGTAGTCATTGGCAAATTTGGCATGGTCATTTCTTTAATTAGCAAATAATTCTTAAGGCTTTCCCATACTACACACACTTCAGCTAAGAATGGAACTTAAGTAGGAGGTGAGAGTTTGCCAGCACAGTGTGTTAGGAAATCCTTCCTTAGAGTTAACCTAAATCCATGAATAATATAGTTTCTTATTATAATTAATATCAGCTAGAATCATCTAATAATAGTTTAATAAATATTAAGCCAGGCATGTGTGCCAGATGATAAGGGTATGAAGATAAAGACATTATTCTAGCCATCAAGAATCACTTTGTCACACACATTAGAATGACTATTATTAAAAAAGAAAGGAAGGAAAATAATCAATGTTGCCAAGGATGTGGAAAAATTGGAACCCTTGTGCATTGCTGGTGGAAATGTATAATGGTATAGCCACTGTGGAAAATGATATGAAAGTCCTCAAAAAATTAATGACTTATCACATGGTCCAGCAATTCCGCTTCTGGATATATACCCAAACGAATTGAATTGGGGACTTGAACACATATTTGTACACCCATGTTCATAGCAGCACTATTCACAACAGCCAAAAGGTGGAAGCAACCCAAGTGTCCACTGACGAATGAATGGATAAACGAAATATGGCATATTCATAGAATGGAATGTTATTAAGCCTAAAACAGGAAGGAAATTCTGACACGCAACAATATGAATGAACCTTAAAGACATTATGTTAAGTGAAATAAGCCAGTCACAAAAGGACAAGTATTTACGATTCCACTTAGATAAAGTCAAATTCATAGAGAAAGAAAGCAGAACGGTGGTTGACAGGGACTAAGAGGAGGAAGGAACCAAGAGTTATTGTTTAATGAGTATGGGGTTTCAGTTTGGGAAGATGAAAAAGTTCTGGAGAGGGATGTGATGATGGTAACACAGTAATGTGAATGTACTTAATGCCACTGAACTGCACACTTAAAGATGGTTAAAATGGCAAATTTTCTGTCATGTATATTTTACCACAATTTTTAAAATTTAAATTTAGATTTTAAAAAAAGAAACATTTAGTCTAGTGTAGGAGAAAAACTGATAAACAAGCAATTACATAACTCTCTGGGGAGTGCTGAGGTAGTGACATGCAGCATCAGGGCAGCATCCTGCATTCACAAAGGACACTACTTCATAAGTAGTCCTTTTATTTAAAGTCAGATAATAAAGAAGAGGGGGTTACCACTTCAAAATGTTAAACACCATTCAGCCTGCTCTGATTCAGCCACTCATACTGCTAGTGCTGGAAGTTTAAAATCACAGAACAAAGGTAACAAATTCTTGGTTTTCCAGTCCCAAAGCCACAGTACAAAAGAAGGGCAGAAAAACTAGAAAATTCAGGTCCTGTCCTGAACACACATACACAGATTTCCAAACTAGGTAAAAATTCCACAGGGCGGAGGATAGAGCGAAGGGAAGCCATTGGAGTATGAGAGTTGAAGTCTAGACACTGAATGATTGGCCTGGACAATCCTTTGGTGGGCATAGATTGTCACGTGCACTAGGGAGAAACAAGGAGCAGCCAGCAGCAAAGTCAGTGGCCAGATGGGAGGTCAGTACTTGGAGACATTTTCGTCTGCATTTACTAAGAACTACGCAACACCCACCCTGAAGCACTGCCTCAGTTGCCCTTCTCAATGACGGCAGACAGTAGGTTACCCATTGGTAGTCCAGCAAGAAGGATGCCGATATGCTTTCAAAACTTGCTAAGCTCCCATCCTTCCCTCCCTCTAGAGAATAATCTCCCTTAAATGGCTCAGGGCCCCAGTATCTCCCTAGAAGAAAGGGCAGAACTCTGGGCAACTGATAGTGATATGGGAAGGAAAGAAAGCCCCTGTCTGACCTACCACATGACAGGCGGAACCAGCTCAAGACCTCCCGTTAATCTGGGACAGTGTTGAACAGCGATAGCTTAGTTCTATAGCTATTATAACATAATTGGAAACCTGAAGTGCTAAAAGCAAAAAGTCTGAGTATCACACATTAGATATTCAAGCAGAAATTCTCTGGAGAATTTTTTAGAAAAAATATAGCAATACTAATGTTTAAACAAGGAAATCCATGCTAAGTATCTTTTGGACAGGGGGACTAAAAGAAACCCCCCACCAACACAAAGGGATATTACCAGGGCCATACTCGTGGTTCCTGTAAGACTCTTACTCAGTCAGGCATGTCTATAGACACAAAGCACAAAGTCCCAAGGTACAACGTCACAGTCAGGACCACAAAGGGATTGAAAGAAATCAGGACAAATTACTGGGGCCTAGAGGTCTGGAAAGGGATCCAGCCGTGACCACACTGCATTATCAAAACAAATCCCCTGAAAGGATTTTCAATCAGTCTGCCCAAATTTACTCTCAGCAGCTCTAGTTATAGACTTGCCTCTTCTGGGCTCAGGAGGGAAAACACAGAGAAATCAAACTGGTATGTCCAGCCCCTAAAAACTCCAAACAAGGGTCAGTCATGCATCCTTGGTAGGCCTATGTCAATACTTTGCTCTTCATTAAAGAGGTCAGCTGAATGTAAGATAATGGAACTCCCATGACATGATGACTTTGTTGCGTCATGAACTGAAATTATCCCTGGGCCAATATGTGACCAATTTCTTTCTTATTATTCACACATTGCCCAGTAGACTCCAGCTTCCTGGAACTCAAAATCTCTTAGCGATAATTTAGCAGTAACATCACAATGTCTCATTGTTCTCTAGTAAGAGTCATTTCCATGTGATTCATCTCAAGTCCAGTATTCATTCTTTTCCTTTCCTTCTGGCTGTTCTGTCCCTTCTCCATGGCTACTCAAAATTATTAAGTGTCTCATGGTATCAAATACAGGCAAATAGCTAGAAATGCGAAACTATCTTGGGTGGATCTTCTTTCATGTGTGTACTAACCAGAGAGCAGTGCCTATTCCCACCCAATTGTAGAAATAATTGAGATTAGTCTACTGTGTGTCGATTCCACTCAATCAGTGGAATGGGCTTGCTGTTAAGTGTAAAGATACAATATTATATAGTTCTGCAATAACGTTTAAGTATATTATAAGTAAGACTATTAAGGCCTAATGAGTTAGACCACCTAAGAATCATGTTCGTTAGCTGTGGGTGAAAATGAAAGTTGTATTAAAACTATTTGCATTGCCCACCTATGAAAGCTAGACAGATAAAGCATGTGATTGGGAACTCAATCTAGGTGTGTCTGCAATACAAAAATTTTCTGTCAGGTGTAACACATATCCATGGATGATATTCAGTTAGTAAATCATTATTTACAAATAAATAAATAAATAAAGTTATGAATACTACATTTGAGGAACAGAAAGAATAATAAAGATTTCTGCCTATGAGGAGTTTGCAAATTTACAAACTTGAGGGTGAATAATACTTCTCAGATAATTTTAATACAAGTCAGTTGCAGTTCTTCATCGCTCACAAGATGTTTAGAATCTACAGTCAATTCTTAGGTAGATAAAAAAAAGTGTAGTCAAAATACACCTTGAAAATCTCTTAGATTATCCTAAAGTACAATATAAGCACTTAATTCACAGTGTTTTTAAATGCATACTGTACAATTAGTCTACTGAATATAAGAAAGAGCAAACATGAAAAATTTCCTTTTACATCGATTTCCTGTAAAATTTTACTTAAAACTCTTGCTAAACTATGTCCACTGTTTAATTTGTGTAAATTAAATGATGCAACACTACTCTAGGAAATTAGTGTCATAAACTGGGTACAAGCTATAAAAATTCAGAGGAAGGAGGACTTACACCTCAAATCAACTCTCTAGTGAATATTTTCCTGGTAGAATGCCTGTTTGTTTTTAATAACCAAACGTATTAGTCAGGGATCTCCAGAGAAACAGAGCCAATAGCACATGTGTATATATATGGAGAAAGAGAGATTTATTTTAAAGAATTGGCTCACAGGATTGTGTAGGCTGGCAAGTCCAAACTCCAGAGGGTAGGCCAGCAGGCTGGAGACCCAAGGAAGAGCGAGAGTTCGATTCTGAAGGCAGTCTGCTGACAGAATTCCCTCTGCCTCTGGAGAGGTCAGTCTTTTTAGCATTCAGGCCTTCAGCCTGAATATATATTCATTATTGAGGACAATCTGCTTTACTCAAAGTCGACTGATTTAAATGTTAATCTCGTCCAAAAAACACCTTCACAAAAACAGCTAGAATAATGTTTGACCAAATATCTGAGTACCGTGGCCTAGCCAAGTTGACCCATAAAGTTAAGCATCACATCAAACTTCACAGGTTTTTATAGGACAGGCAGTCAAACTATCACACACAGGCCAAATTCAGCCTGCCATCTGTTTTTGTACAACGAACAAATCAAAAGTGGTTTTTACATTTTTAAATGAATGGGAGGAAAAAATCAAAAGAACACATGAAAATTATAAGAAACTCAAATTTCAGAGCCCATAAATAAAGTTTTAATGGAACACAGTCAGGCTCATTTATTTGTGTATTGTCTATGGCTGCTTTCATGCTACAATGGCAGAGTTGAGTAGTTGCAATGGAGACCATATGGCCGCAAAGCCTGAAATATTTATTATCTGGTCTTTTATGGAAAAAGTTTGCCAACCTCTATTCTAGAAAATGTTTATATAGGAAAAAATTCATAGTTATATCCTCAAAATTCAATACAATGTTTCTAATAAAAGGATGTTCAGAAAAAAATCTCAAATACATTCAAACACAGTAAGTAGGGCATCAAAATCACATTTACATATGTACCTGAGAGACGCCACAATATCATATTTGATATGACAAGATGATAAGAAGCTTTTCATTAAGTCCCAAGCCTCTTAAGTCTCCTCAAGCACTGTATTAGTTTGCTAGGTCTGCTGTAATAATGTACCACAAACTGGGAGGCTTAACCAACAAAAACTTATTGTCTTACAGTGATGGAGGCTAGAAGTCCAAATCAAGATATTGGCAGGGCTTTTTCATTCTGAGGACTATGAGGGAAGGCCTCTCTCCTTGGCTTGTAGATGGCCATCTTCCCCCTGTGTCTCTTCACATCATCTTGCTTTTGTACATATCCCTTTATGTGAGTCCAAATTTCCCATTTTTAGAAGGACACCAGCTGTATTGGGTTAGGACCCATCCTAATGACCTCACTGTAACTTGAACACCTCTGTAAAGACCCTACACCAAATCAGGTCACCGTCTGAGGTTCTGAGAATTTACATTTCAACATACAAATCGGAAGGGAAATAATTCAACCCATAACAAGCAACATACAAAATATCAACATGAACCACAAAAGTGTAAGCAATGCTCCATTTTGCAAATGTTCTGCCTTGAAGCCTTGACCAACCTCCAGTGAAGACTTGCCCAAGCATTCCTTTGTTTATTTTCAGCAAAACCAAGGTGAGAGGGCATCAATGAATTTCTCTGAGATTGATGGTTTGCCTGAAATTTCTCCATCGTTTCTCAATTTGTCAGCACTAGAATGTTCCACAACCAGTACTGAACAATGGCTGTTACAACCTTCTTCTTTTCTTCCTTCTCAACTTTCTTCAAACTTTATATTTATACATCATTTGGCGACTATCAATTCACACAGAAAGTTAACAGTTTTTTGTGTAATTTTTATAGTATTTTATAAGAAGTGTATTTATTGCTGTGTTACTTGCCACTTACATTGTAAAGGTGTTTAGATCATAGTATGTTACATATGTTACTTCATATAAAGTAACTGCTGTGTGATTTAAGTTTCTTGCTCATACATAGGCTTTATATTATAGCAGCATTTTAGAAAACTGATCAGGGGTTTTGGGCATGACATAAAAAACATTACAATCTTTCTTCTTGAACATAATGGGAAATAAACTCCTGATTAGCATTTTCATGCAGAGCTTCTGACTTTTAGAAATTGTTTACTAACATTAAGTGAGTATTTCTCAGTGGAGAGATGATAGAAACGCAGCAATTGAACTGTGATTTCATGAACTTGATTTCGTGAAAACTCAGGGCAGCGCTTCACGCTAAAGTAAAAGATGTTGAAGTGCAGAAATACAAAAGTGCCAAACATTTGGAACACTAGTTACATGATAGCAATTGATATCTGTAGAGGAGTAGAGAAGCAAGGCTTCACCAGGAAATGATAGATCACAGATGATCTCGGATTCCAGGCTAAGGGGTTGAGAATTTACTCATAGGCAACAGAGGGTCATATTTTTATATATATATATAGATAGATAGATCTTTTTTGAATGAGAAATTCAAAAGCTTGTTGGGGGGAAGAAGAGAAGGGCTAAAACTAAATACAATTTAGCCAATGTGACTTCCTGGAAATAGAATTGGATTAAAGTCTTGGTTAAAAATCCTCAGGCGCCCCCTACTGGTAAGGAAGAGATGACAGCCCAGAGGGAAAATTTGATCAATACCTCTGCAGCTGGAATAATGATGGAGAAAATACTCTTCCTTAGGATGAAGCAATAAAAATATCCTAAAGCAAAGTTTTCCACCAACTGAGAGCATTATTTTCTGAAAACTAGCCGATATTCAATAAATATTCATATGGAGGGCTAAGAACAAGATATTTCTTCAGCAGTTAGAGAACACCAGCCTAGTGACTCAATAGCTGTGGAGAAGGGTAAAGTATAAATCTTCATTTAAACACCTTCAAAAATAAAAATACGGTGTGCAAATGTATTTATAGCCCTTCACTCCAATAGGCTTTCAAATGAGCCATGCTGGAAGCACTATATGAAACTGCAGCTCAAAATATCTCCTAAGATGTTTTTCTAGCACCAACAGATAGTAAAGTTAGGAGGCAAATAAAGTTTATAATTGGAAACTTGAACAAGGAGGAGCGAGGTGAGACTCTGTTCCAATTCCTTGGAAAGAGCCTCATTGTTATATCATATCAGAGGATGAGCCCTCTCCAGCATCCCTCACATTCTCCAGCTGTGTCTTTTCTCCTTAAATTTCCTTCCTATTCCTTTATACTTGATCCCTTTTCTCCACAAGTGATAAGGGACATATGGTTGAACATTTAGGGTATATTCAGACACAGCTCAGGTGGGACACAAGCATTTCGTTCTCCCCCTTTGCATCAAGTTTTCATAAATTGGTTTTGGCAATTTGCTAGCCAGTTCTGAAAATAACCAGCTATATGCTCGCTTAGATAAATCAATGGACCCTCTGTGCCTCAGTTTCCACAACTATAAGATGAAGAGGATGGAATACATGGTCTTTAACAGCCCTTCCAACTGTAAATACAAAAGCACTACAGTACTTAGAATTGTGGAGCTCAAGGAGAGCCGACTCCACTCCACCCTGACAACTCAAAGCCCAGAAACCTTCTGTGGTTTGTCCAAGAGGCAGAAATTGAACTGGAATCAAGACTCTTGACTGCTTCTGAGGATTTCTATTCCATTCTCATTTATTCCTATTTGAAGTAGAAAACCCAGCCTACATTTCAGAGAGACTTACGGAGCTTGAATCTATACAAGTGACCAATTTTCCAAAACCAAATAATTTTTTTCCAATCCTAATTATTTAAAAAAATATATGTGATTCAAGCATTTCTGCTATTTTTGATGGTTTCTCAATCCAGTGTTACACATATTTTAGAATCTTTAGCTGTCTTACACAGACTTGGAATTCTCTTTACCTCTCAAAGATCCCTGCCGTTGTACTTCTGCTCTGTTCACCTTTTTAAAAAATTACTCAATTGTTTTCACAGATATTATTTTGCTTGTTTCTTAATTGAAAAACAATAAATTTACTGGTTGTGAAATTTAAATTTGTCAAAGCTATTCAAATAAAATTCTTAAGTTAAAAAATGTTCAGCAAGCATTACTGCTCCAAATCTATAAGAATGTTTTGCAGGTCTGGGTACGATCTGTTAGGGACATCAGAGGAAAGGAATGGGTGATAAAACAACTTGGAACTGACCATTTCACAAGCAGGTGTTTATAGAAATATGGAAAGCCAAATCACAAGCAACCTTGGTAAAAAGCTGGATACACCGCACGGTGTTCAGCTATTATTTTTGCCAACACAGCATCCAATCCTTCTTCTGAAAACAGCACCACATTTTCATTTGAAGAACTCCCCCTCCTTCTCTCTCAGTCCACGTAGTTCGAAGGCTGCTTGGAGATCCTATGTGCCAGGGCTGCCCAATTAAAGGACTGCCTCCTTCAGGCCACAGAGGTTAGTACTGGGATGAGTATGAAACTCAAGACAAAGCGAAGGGTTAAGTCTCTATTCTTGTCTGAACTCCAGGACTTGTTTAAATTTCTTCACGTTGTGCAGTTATTTTTTTCCCCTTTGCAAAGGAAGCCAGTGTCTGTCCCATCTAGCTCATAAAGTTGTTTTTAGGATGAAATGATTCCATACACAACTTATGAAAATGTTTCTAAGCAGGATGCATTACAAAAGCATGTGCTATTATGATATGTGTAATTGGAATCACAAAATACATGTAAGATATGCTAGTGTAAAAGCAAGATGTAAATGTGCTTTGGAAAGCAAAATGCACTATATAAACACAAGGTAGTGAGGATAACATCACAACTAGTTTGCTGCTAAGCACTGGGGCATGAACTCACTGAAACTGGAGATAAACACATATTATCTGAACACATTTATCCATTTAGTTTTTCAAGAATTTATGGATCACCACTATGTTACAGGCACATTCATTGGGGTATACACAAAGGCTACACTGGAGATTTTATACATATAATGTGTATTATGTATCAAGAAGAAAAAAATGTTATTTAACATATACACACATTCTCCCATCACACATACACACAGTGAACAACAGCTAAAGGACTATAGCTATTTCTGCTTTATATAAGAAATTAATCATATCAGGGAAAGAAATCCTTGAATAAAAATCTGACTTGGGCAATCATAAAAGGAAATGTTTTCATTTCAAGGTTTCTTCCATGTTTTCTGCTGCTAAATGATAGAGTCCTCAAGGCAGAGTTCTTTGTTTATCAGAATGATTTAATGAGTCTGGAGAAATGACAAGTAGGCCTACAGTTTAGACTAGGATCATCACAGTAAGATCACTCTTAGATGGTACCCATTGTGTGGCAGGCACTGCTCTAAGGCCTGTACTACATTGACTCATTTAATGTACACCACAACCCCATGGAAGAGCTACTCCTATCATCCTCACTGCAGAGAGTAACCAGAGCACCACCATTAAACAGCTTGACAAAGCTGGGGTTTGAACCTAGGCTCCAGCACCCTTTCTCTTTAACTAGTACGTTGGATTGCCTCCTTAGGGACTAAAGGAAGCAGAATCCTTCTGTTTTATCAAATCAGAGTGTCTGATTTTTTCAGAAACAGCAGAAAGGAAGAGTAAAAATGGAAATTCATTAATATGGCCAGACAGTTGAGTTCCACGTAAGAAGATGTCCAGCTAAAATTCTTTAGTGGTAGGTATGATTGATGGGTTTTTTTTTTTTTAAAGCTTCATGGAGATTTAATTAATATGCCATTCAGTTTGTCCATTTAAAGTGTGCAATTCAGTGGTTTTTATTACATTCACAGAGTTGCACAATGATCACCACAGTCAATTTTAGAACATTTTTGTACCCCAAAAAGAAACTTCATCTCAAGGAAGAGTGACGTATATTACAAATCAAGGATCCAATCTCCATCATGCTTGGGCCATAGAAAATTACAGTAAATCAGCTTTGGTAAGGACAGTAATATCTTATATTTGTAATTTGCATCATATTTTAAAATATGCATTCACGTGTATGACTTCATTTGGTACTCCGGATGCAACCCTCTGCTGTAATCAGGGGAATATTGTCCACATTTTATACATGAGGAAACTAAAACTCACAAATACCAAATGATGGCATTAATTCATTGCAGAGGGGACTTCTAGTGATTTCAAAAACTCTCCCATGGCTCAAAAAGCAGTAAAAAATTGTATATTTTTATCTAAATACCTACATTATTTATCTATCACCACTAACAATTAAGATGTCAGTATACAAATGAAAAACTTTTTCAACTCTTTCGCCACTTATTAAGCATCATTTAAAAAGTCTGATGATTCTGAGATTATGATTGTTACCGTGGTAATGAACCACAATATCAAACTCTGTTCATAAATCATTCCTAAGTAAAGCAAACAACAGTATGAGACTAAACACTGGAGCTTCTTTCATTTAAAATAGAACCCATATTTAATAAGAAGAAGAATGTGTGAAAAAATTAAATTCAACATTTATCGCATGCCTCTTATAGTCTAGGCCTTGTACCCACGCCTTGTACCAGGCCTTATAGTCCAGGACTGGCAATACAGAAACAAGTAATATCAATTTAGAGCCATTGGCACAAATCGTGTTTTCAGCAGTTTGCTCTTTTAAATAGGGTATGTTTGGGTTGGTCACTATCTTGTTGTGATGTTTAAGCTAACAAACTAAAAATATAAGATACAACCAAACAGACATTCATCTGATATATCAGAAGCCCAGAAAGAAAGGTGCTTGCTTTAATTAACAAAGAAATTTTAAAAAATTAAGTGATAACAACCAGTGGTAAGAGTTTGGGAAGACCTAGCTTTTCTAGAGAGAAATTGACAATAGTATAAAAACATCTTAAAGTGGCTGGCCCCATGGTATAGTGGTTAAGTTTGGCCCACTCTGCTTTGGCGGTCTGGGTTTGGATCCCAGGCATGGACCTGCACCACTTGTCAGCATGCGGTGGTGGCAACCCACATATAAAATAGAGGAACATTGGCACAGATGTTAGCTCAGGGCGAATCTTATCTTCCTCATCAAAAAAAAAAACCCGCAAAAAATGCACCTTAAAAACACCAACTATTTAGACCTAATAATTTCATTTCTAAGAACTTAGCTTCATGAAACAATCATGACACGCATAAAGTTAAAAAGAAAGGTGTTCAATTAAACATTACTTATAATTTATAACAAAAAATAGGAAGAATCTAATAAACCAAAAAAGAGATGACTTGTTAAGACGGTTATAATACAATTGTATAAAAAAATACCACCTAAGCTTCATAAAGATGAAAAGTTTTTTCTATTTTCTTCACTAGCTTATCCTCATCATTTAACACATAGTAGATGTTCAATAAATATTTTTTAATGAATTCATGAAGAAAGGAAGGCATTAATGAGGCCATTAAAAATAATGTTAGTAGGAGGAGTGATGTCAGCATCATGGCAGAGCGAGCTCTCCCCTTCAACTCTCCCCTCTAACATACAATGAACAGGACATTCATATACCAACAGAGGACACCCACACAACACAAAAGACTCATGCAGCCATATATCTGAAAGTGGAAGTGCTGGAGTCCCCCCCAAGGATGTGAAATGAGGTAAGAGGTATCTTCTCTTCTTCCCAAAGGGCAGTGACCCAGGGGCTGTGCATGGCTCTGAGAGGAAAGGAGAGGGAGGCTGTCCTCTATGGGAATACCATCTCTCTCCAAGGGCCCTCACAACCCGCGGGAAAGCCACACACAGAAGCAACTAGCTATTGTGGGGGTGTCTTCATCAAGCTAACACCCCAGGAGAGCAGATAGCAAGGGAAGAGTGAGAAGCCCCTGGGATCACACAGGAGAAAGAAAGAGCACCACTCTGCCACCCAGCACCCTAGTTCAGCAGGTCCGGAAAAGCAGTGGCTGAGAGCTGAGCCACAGGTCTTGGCAGGTTCAGAATATGTAGCTCTTGACCACCACCCAGTGGTGGGAGGTAGAAGTGGTGATCAAATACTACCACCATGCAGAAGCACAAATCCATGCAATAAAGCAGTATGAGAAAATAAATTAAATCTCCAGTCCAGAAGGAAAATGAGAAGTACCCAGAAATCAAACCTGAAGGCACAGAAATCTATAATCTAAATGATAGAGAATTCAAAATAGCTATCACAAAAAAACTAAACCAGTTACAAGAAAATGCAGATAGATAGTTCAATGAATTCAGGAACTTCTTCATAACAGCAATTGAAACTGTAAAGAAAAATCAATCAGAAATATTGGAGATGAAAAGCACAATGGATGAGATAAAAATAATATGCATTCTCTGAAAAATAGAGCTGATATTCTGGAGGAACAAATCAGCAATATTTAGGACAGAAATATAGAAATGCTTCAGGTGGAGGAGGAGAGAAAACCAAGACCAAGAAGAAGTGGAGAAATTCTTCGAGAAACATCTGACTCAATTAGGAAATACAACATAAGGATTATAGGTATTTGAGAGGGAGAATGGAGCAGAAAGCCTGTTCAAAGATATAATAGCTGAGAACTTCCCAAACCTGGGGAAGGAGCTGGAAATACAAGTGAATGAAGCCAATAGCTCTCCTAAATGTATCAATGTAAAAAGACTTACCCCAACACATATAGTAGTGAAGCTAGCAAAAGTCAATGACACAAAAAAGAAGCAAGGGCAAGAAGACAGAAGAAAATAACTTACAAAGGAACCCCTATCAGGCTTTCAGCAGATCTCTCAGCAGAAACCCTATAGGCAGGGAGAGTGTGTAATGACGTTCAAAACTCTGAAAGACAAAAACTTTCAGCCAAGAATACTCTATACAGTGAAAACATCCTTTGGATATAATGGAGACATAAAATCTTTCCCACAAAAACAAAAGCTAAGGGAGTTCATTGCCACAATACCCCACCTAAAAGAAATCTTCAAGAAGATCTTTCATACAAACTTCATGGTAGCAACTAAACAAATAATTAGAACCAAGACAAAAATAATAAATAAGAAGAAAACCAGCATAGAAAACTAATGAACTGAATTGGTAGTCCAAAATACATGGGAAAAGAAACAAAGAAAAGGCAGGAGAACCAAAAAACGAGTGATAAAATGGCAGTATTAAGCCCTCATATATCAATAACCACTCTAAATGTAAATGGATTGAATTCTCCAATCAAAAGACACAGAATGGCAGGATGGATTGAAAAACAAGACCCAACAATATGCTGCCTCCAGGAAACATGTATCAGCTCCAACAGCAAACACAGGCTCAGAGTGAAGAGATGGAAAACGACACTCCAAGCTAATGGCAAAGAAAAGAAAGCCAGTGTTGCAATACTTATATCAGACAAAGTAGACTTTAAGATAAGACAGGTAAAGAGAGACAAAGGGGGCAGTATATAATGAAAAAAGGGACATTCCGTCAAGAAGACATAACACTTATAAATATCTTGAAACCCAACACAGCAGCACCAAAGTACATAAGGCAATTATTAACAAACCTAAACGGAGATATTAACAACACCACAGTAATAGTAGGGGAGCTCAACGCTCCACTTTCATCAATGGATAGATCATCCAGACAGAAAGTCAACAAGGAAGTAGTGGAATTAAATAAAAAACTAGACCAGATGGACTTAATAGAACACTCTGAATAGAACACTCCAGCCAAAAACAGCAGAATACACATTCTTCTCAAGTGCTCATGGAAAATTCCCAAGGATAGACCAAATGTTGGGAAACAAGGCAAGCCTCAATAAATTTAAGAAGATTGAAATAATATCAAGCATCTTTTCTGACCATAATACTATGAAACTATAAATTAACTACAAGAGAAAAGCTGAGAGACAAAGACGTGGAGACTAAACAACAGGCTACTGAAAAAACAATGGATCACTGAAGAAATTAAAGTAAAAATCAAAAAATATCTGGAGATGAAAATGAAAACATACCATACCAACTCATATGGGATGCTGCAAAAGTGATCCTAAGAGGGAAATTCATAGCAATACAGGCCCAACTTAACAAACAAGAAAAATCTCAAATAAGCAATCTTAAACTACACCTAACAGAATTAGCAAAAGAAGAACAAACAAAGCCAAAAGTCAGCAGAAGGAGGGAAATAATAAAACTCACAGCAGAAATAAATGAAATTGAAACAAAAAAAAAAATAGAAAGGATCAATGAAACAAAGAGCTTCTTCTTTGAGAAGATAAACAAAATTGACAAACCCTTAGTCAGACTCACTAAGAAAAAGGAAAGAAAGCTCAAATAAATAAAATTAGAAATGAAAGAGGAGAAATTACAACAGATACCACAGAAATACAAAGGAATGTATATATTCCTTTTATAATTATAAAAGAATACTATGAAAAACTGTATGCCAACAAGTTTGACAATATAGAAGAAATGGATAAATTCTTAGACTCTTACAACCTCCCAAAGCTGAATCAAGAAGAAGTAGATAATCTGAATAGACCAATCACAAGTGAAGAGATTGAAATGATAATCAAAAACCTTCCAAAATATAAAACTCCAGGACCAGACAGCTTCTCTTGAGAATTCCACCAAACATTCAAAGAAGATTTAATACCTATCCTTCTCAAACTATGCCAAGAAATTGAGGAAGACAGAACACTTTCTAATACATACTACTAGGCCAACATCACCATGATACAAAAGCCAAACAAGGACAACACAAAAAATGAAAATTCAGGCCAATATTACAGATGAACATAGATGCAAAAATCCTCAACAAAATATTGGCAACCCAAATACAGCAATACAACAAAAAGATCATACACCATGATCAAGTGAGATTCATACCAGGGACACAGGGATAGTTTAACATCCATGAATCAATCAATCAATCAATGTGATACACGTTAACAAAAATGAGGAATAAAAACCATGTTGGTCATCTCAATAGATGCAGAGAAAGCATTTGACAAGATCCAACATCCATTTATGATAAGAACTTAATAAAATGGGGATAGAAGGAAAGTACCTCAACATAATAAAGGCCACATACGACAAACCCACAGCCAACATCATGCTCAATGGGGAAAAACTGAAATCATTCCTCTGAGAACAGGAACAAGACAAGGGTGCCCACTCTCACCACTCTTATTCAACATAATACTGGAAGTTTTGGCCAGAGAAATTAGGCAAGAAAAAGAAACAATAGGTATCCAAATAGGAAATGAAGGAGTGAAACTCTCACTGTTTGCAGATAATTTGATTTTATATATAGAAACCATAAAGAATCCATCAGAAAACTATTAGAAATAATCAACAACTACAGCAAAATTGCAGGGTACAAAATCAACTTACAAAAATCAGTTGCATTTCTATGCTCTAATAATGAACTAACAGAAAGATAACTCAAGAATACAATCTCATTTACAATTCCAACAAAAAGAATAAAATATCTAGGAATAAATTTAGCCAATGAGGTGAAAGACCTACACAATGAAAACTAAGAGATTACTGAAATAAATTGATGATGACATAAATAAATGGAAAGAGATTCCATGCACATGGATTGGAAGAATAAACATCATTAAAATGTCCATACTATCTAAAGCAGTCTACAGATTCAGTGCAATCTCAATGAGAATCCCAATGACATTCTTCACGGAAATAGAACAAAGAATTGTAAAACTCATATGGGGCAACCAAAGACCCTGAATAGCTTAAGCAATCCTGAGAAAAAAGAACAAAGCTGGAGGCATCACAATCCTTGACTTCAAAACATACTGCAAAGCTATACTAATCAAAACAGTATGGTACTGGTACAAAAACAGGCGCACAGATCAATGGAACATAATTAAAAGCCCAGAAATAAAACCATACATCTACGGACAGCTAATCTTTGACAAAGGAGCTAACAACATACAATGGAGCGAGGAAAGTCTCTTCAATAAATGGTGTTGGGAAAACTGGACAGCTACATGCAAAAGAATGTAAGTAGACCCCTATCTTTCACCCTAGACAAAAATAAACTCAAAACGGATCAAAGACTGGAAGGTTAGACCTGAAACCATAAAACTTCTAGAAGAAAATATAGGCAGAACACTCTTTGACATCGGTCTTAAAAAGATGTTTTTGAATATCAGGTCTGCTTTGACAAGGGAAAAAAAGAAAAAATAAATAAATGGAACTTCATCAGAGTAAAGAGCTTCTACAAGGCAAAGGAAATCAGGACAAAATGAAAAGACAACCCACCAATCGGGAGAAAATATTTTTAAATCATATACCTGACAAGGGGTTAATCTCCATAATATATAAAGAACTCAAACAACTGAACAACAAACAATCCAATCAAAAAATGGGTAGAGGATATGCACAGATATTTCTCCAGAGAAAATATACAGATGGCCAACAGACACATGAAAAGATGTTCAATATCACTAATCATCAGGGAAATGCAAATCAAAACTACATTATCACCTTATACCCATTAGAATGGTTATAATCACCAAAACAAAAAGTAACAAATGTTGGAGAGGATGTGGAGGAAAAGGAACCCTCATACACTGCTGGTGGGACTGCAAACTAGTACAGCCACTATGGAAAATAGTTTGGAGATTTCTCAAAAAATTAAAAATACAAATACCATATGACCCAGCTATTGCACTACTGGGTATTTATCCAAAGAATTTGAAATCAACAATTCAAAGAGAATTATACACCCCTATGCTCATTGCAGCATTATTCACAATATCCAAAACATGGAAGCAACTCAAGTGCCCATTGACTGATGATTGGATAAAGAAGATGTGGTATATACACACACAATGGAATACTACTCAGTCATAAAAAAAGACAAAATCATCCTGTTTGCAACAACACGGATGGACCTTGAGGACATTATGTTAAGGGAAATAAGCCAGACAGAGAAAGACAAACACCATGTGATTTCACTCATATGTGGAAGATAAACAAACGCACGGACAAAGAGAACAGTTCAGTGGTTACCAAAGAGAAGGAGGTTGGGGGGTGAGCACAAAGAGTGAAGGGGTGTACTTATATGGTGACTGGCAAATAATAATAAACAACAGAAATATCATAATGTCATAAACTGTTATGACTTCAATAAAATAATAATGATGTTAGTAAATAATACTTAAATCCATTAAAAAGTTTTCACAATATGTTTTTATATTTTAAAAAGAAAGTTATAAAATAGTGTTTATAGTGTGATCACAATCTTTTTCTCTCAATTTTATTGTGTTCTCCACCTAAAAGGACATGATTCACAGTTGAAGAATTCATTTTCTTTTTAAAAATCAACATACTAAAATTTTTGAGCTGGCAGAAAGATATAACTGGAAGTCTTCAAATCTGGCAGTAGAAAGAGTAAAAGAGTAGAGCTTGAAAAGACCTCACCTTGAGCAATTTTCCATTCTAAAAACCATTTATTTGATGTAAGATCTTGAAGAGTCCTAGTCAATTAAAAACAAATAAAAAAGAAAGAAGAAACAATCCCCAAACACTTTCAGTTCAAATCTGAAAACATTCTCCCAATGAATCAACCTGCCATTGTAATGAATTTCTTCATCCTTTTTTTTGGCTATCTTACCAAGAAACGAGTTTTCCCAGAGACCAAGGCTGGTTCCAAACAGACCCACCAATGCTTCCCTTTCATAGTAATAGAGCTGAGAAGTGTTTGCTCCAGGACAACAGGATAGAGTAAGAGACCCCACTCTCCCTCTTCTGCTCTCATCAAGTTTCCATTTAACAATGGAAGGTAAGCAAAAAAGATAGTATAGTTTCCTTAAGAGTCCTAATAGAGCCACAGCAGAACCTTGACTTCAGCCTCTGAGTTCTCAGACCCACTAAAAGTTAATAAACCATCATTACTTATAAACCTCAAATAAACAAAGATGACTTATACTCTCAATTCACAAGTAGGGATTGGATTGACTGCTAAATCTAATATTAGTTTAAATAAACCAACTGTATACTACATTTCAACAGTACATAAAAAGTTAGAGAGAAATCTAAATAAGGTACTGTCTTTATTATATAAAAGGATGCATATTTCTTCCTAAGCGAAAATGAGAAATGAAGGTACATAGAATATTTTAAAATAATGAGGAGGATCAAACAATGTATGTTCTTAAATATTCCATGAATTAGGAGATAAAGTCACCTGGTGAGAGTGAGAAGGCAGGGCTGGAGATGAGGTTAAGGATTGCAAGAGAGAGCAAAGAGGTTTAGAGTAACTAGAAACACGCCAGAGTCCAAAGGGAATGAATACAGGAACCGTCAAGTAGCAATGAAGACCCATTTGAGTTTGAATACCAGAAATCTGAAGAGACCAATCAGCATGGCTTAGCAATTTCTCAACTAATGCTCTGGAGCTGAAAAGGGCAAGCAAAGAATGTATTTTGGGTAAGTTAGTCAGGCCTAACCTTTTGCGAGGAAAGCCTGGAAGATTGTCAAGCAGAGAAAAAACTAGAAAATTTTGAGGAGACATCATCAACCTAATCCTAGGCTAGGAGTAGATTCAAGTTTTAACAGAAGGCAGCTAGGTAATTAGAACATAAAGGGATAGTAACTAAACTGACATTTCTGTAGGAGTAAGAGAATTGGTGAACAGTAAGTAGGTTGTGGTCAGAGTTACAAATATTATAGTTAAGATATTGGAGAAGAGTTTTAGTGATGCTAAGCTCCAGGGTGTCATCATGGGAGGCTGATGTAGAGCTGAAGGTCAGTGGTTTAGAAGAGGCTGAGGAACTGTAAGGGTCAGATATCAGAAGGGACATTAACAGGAATGTTGACGCACCCAGGATGGTGATGAGTCACAGAGCTACATTCTGAGCCACCTATTTAGTTCATCTGGAATCTGGGTTTTGTGTTGGAGATGTGGTGGAATAGAGTTCATGATGGTAAAGAGGAGACGACACAATATAAATGTAGACTTTAAAAGGAAAGGATATTTAGTGGGTGCAGAAAACATGTGGTCCTCGATAGTGAGGAGCAAGGACATGCTGAGCCCTACTCCTTCCATAAAAGGTTAAAGAAATTGCCTGGCCTGATATTACAATAATGGGTCCAAAAGCCAAGAAAATGGAGAGTAGCCATTTACACATTTTCTTTACTATTTTTCCCCTGTGCTTCTCTTTCCAAGATCCAATGAAAATACTATTAAAATGATGTTATTTCTCAACGTAGAATAATCATAAGAAAGAGAAAACTATCTGCAATGCCTGTTAAAACAACGACAACTAAAATTGCAATCAGAGTCTTGAGGAATTGGTACCATTCTTAGAGAATTAGTCAGACATCGAGGGGTTCCCTGGTGGGCTCCTATTTTTCACATCTCAGCTCAACATCCTTTTATTCTATATGTTCCCAACGTCTGTCGGATTGCCCACCACACTGAAATACTTTTTTAAGTGAATTAATGGATCATATGTATCTAAATTCCCTTAGGACCCGAGACCAGGCAGTATTCCAAGGTTTCAACATTCAGATTTGCTACATGGGACTCACAGAATCTAAAAAATGCAATCATAGATGGCGTAGAAAGATCAAGGGAGAATCACTGAAATCAGCCATTTAACTGTGTAATATTTAAAACTATTTAGAAGTATTTTAAAATTATAAATGTGTTTTTACACTGCTGGCATTATTGTACCAAGTAAAGGAAGAAATCATGATGCTAACCCAGATCTAAAACCCACTTTAGACATAACTACTATAACCTATCAGGTCCCACTGGAGCCAGTGTGCACCTGCCAAGCAGCCACATCCTGTCCTTGCCATATTTCCTCTCCCCTAGTCTTGGAGAAATTGATGCTAAAGTCTAGATTGCCAAGACCAGGGAGTCACGTAGCTAGTAGATATGCTTCCTGGGTATGAGCATTTTAACAGTAATCTTTGGTCTGAACCAAAGGTGGAAAGTTTAAGCTAGGCTGAATGAAGAGCAGGTGCTGACATGAGAGGCAATGGGGAGATATTTTGAAGAGATGCTCCTTGGATTAGTAAATCATCACTGAGTAGGCATCTCTAGCTTGAACAATTCAACAAATACAACAAAGAAATAACACAGGGCGCAGAGAGCACCTGAATTCTGCTGTTGTTTTAATTAGGTATGCACTCTGATCTTCAAATTGCTTAATTGGGTCAGGTCTCAATAAGACCCCAAGGTAAATATATTTTAATGTATGCAAAGGGAGCTTTAAAGAAAATTATCTAAATTACAGTAATCACTTAGCAACTAATGTCTTCCCATTTGTCTCTACAGTAACTTGCTAAGGTCTTAAGGGAATTTAGACTGCTAAGTTCTGAGCTAAGTTCTGAATTAATAGTTATTTTGGCTTTAAAATACCACTCCAAATTTAATTACATTAATTATGTCTAATGTGTTTATTTACACAAAAATCAGTCAGCCTCTTGAGCTATTTCTTGACTGCTGACATTTAAACGTGCTTTTTCATAAGCATTTCTTATTAAAGACAGCCAATGATAATATCTAACTAAGTTTCAAGGAGACCTGCTAATGCAAACTGAAAATTCTTTAGCATAAATGAGATTCATCAGGTTCACCAGTACTGTGCTCAATGTTGGCATCGTAGTAGCCTCACTTATTTTCTTTCTTAAATCATTTAATTCCACTGTAGTCAGAGAATACACTAAAAGACTACAATCCTTTGAAATTTGTTCAACTTAATTCATGATCCATCATATGGTCCATTTTGCTAGACATTCATGTGCATTAGAGGGAAGATAAATTCTGTTATTGGTGGTTCAGTGTTCTACACAGCTCAGCTAAGTTGTTAATTTTGTTGTTCAGATCTTCTATATCTTTCCAATTGATTTCTAAGAAATCAGTAGTGGGGGTGAGATAAAGAGAGTGCTCAAGATTGTATCCAAGATTTTTGGCCTGAACAATGGGAAGAACAGTGAACACTGGTGGTCTAGTGGTTGAGATTCAGCACTCTTACACCATCGCATGGGTTCCTTTCCCAGTCAGGGAACCACACCACCTGTCTTCCAGCTGTCACACTGTGGTAGCTGTGTGTTGCTGTGATGCTGAAAACTATGCAACTGGTACTTCAAATACCAGCAGGGTCACTTATCATGGACAGGTTTCAGTGGAGCTTCCCAACTAGACAGACTAGGAAGAAAGACCTGGCTACCCACTTCCAAAAAAATTGGCCGTGAAAACCCTGTGGATAGCCATGGAGCATTGTCTGAGATAGCACTGGAAGGTGAGAGGATGATGCAAAAAGACCTGGCAGGCTTCCACTCTGCTGTACACAGGATCTCTAGGAGTCGGAATCGACTTGAGGGCATTAACAACAACAAAAAAAACCAGAAAGAATAAGTGGTAATGAAATGAGATGGAGAAGAAAGAAAGGAAAGGGAGTTACTCACATAACTTACATCCTGTTGCACATCTGCTGTCATCTTCTCTTCCTCTATCCCCGCTCCCTCATCCTCACAGTTCAAGGTCATTTCTACAATAATAGCCCTCACAAGAAGCTTAATCATATCCTTGTATAGTTTTTCAGTTCTATAGTATTTCAGTGCCTAAACTGAACTCAGAAATTTGAGGACTTTCCAACAAAAAATGAACATCTGTAAGCATGTATAGACAGATATTTGATAAAATCCTTTGAAAAAGTTATTCAGCTCCCCAGGTCAGGAGAATTCAGGTCAACATTAGTAATTTAAGGAGTTTATGATGTGCCACAAATGGAGAAGTGAAGTGGAGAGCAGTGATGGTTGCTTTATTTTAAGATGGAGCTCATACTTATGATTTCCATTTTATTTTTTTTAAAACAAGCCTTTTAAACTAACATGATGTACTAATCTCTAATAAAACAAGCCTAATTGCCTCCCATTTAGATTGCAATCATGAAGGTCTGGTTTTTCCATAAAAACACTGCTCATTCTTAGATTACACTGTATTCATAAACAAACTCCTGTGTGTTGTTTCATTTTTTGTAGTTAGAGAGAATGTAGCATTTACTTGCAAGAAACTGAACCCAGGCATTAAAGCTAAATGGATTGAAACTGGTGAACATTCCGTTCTCTATAAACAGCAGGAAGACTGTAGCATCTCCATATTAGGCAAAGAACAATGAAAATAAGAAATAAATCACAACAATTTACATAAATAGTAGAATTTTATTATTTTGTCCACTCAGAAGCTATGTTATTTTCTTGCATGAGAAAATCAAAAACAGAAGTATTTAGAACTCACAAACCTCCTCCTTGTACTTAGAACATGTTTGCGTTTTTGTGGTGTTAGGCCCTCTGAGGGCTAATGACATCATAATTTGGGGTCTGTGGGCTATCTTGCCTAGGGCTAACACCTGAGTAAAAGAGTAAAGTTCAAAACATTCACACAAACATCCCAAACAAACACAGTTCTGAGGAAGGGATCATTCCATTGTAGCATCTTCTAGTTTAATACATGAATACAAGTGCTAGCATCACGTTTTGTTCCCTGGACCTAAGCTCATCAAAGTTCGATTTTGTTTCAGAAAGGAAGATAATGATTAGTAGGCTACATTTGTCCTTAAATAATTCAAGTAAATTCCCTGAAAATGACTCAGTCTTTCCTTGTTTTTATATCTTCCCTCCCCTCTTCCCTGCCCCACACACATGTTCCCCCAAATTAAAACAATCTTACGGTCAATAGCTTTCTTTGCTCTTAGTCAAAAACATAGCCAGCCTGGCTTTGGGAGTTTATACCAAACAATGGAGCCAAGAGGTAAGAGAAATAGAAACTAGGACAGAAAAATCATTTCAAGTCAAATGAGGGCCTTTATATCACACCTTAACCATTCAGTGCTCTAAAATCCTCTCTAATCTATCTCAAGGATTGGGGACTGCTCTCATCCAACTTTATGCAATGCTTTTTAAATTTACCAGAGAAAAAGTTACAGTTTCAAGGATTATTACTACCATAACTAAATGCTGAGTTTGAAATGTATGTTATGAGTCAAATGTGTAGGGTTTTACTCTTAAAGGAAAAAAGATGAGTCAGAAATTTTAAATAGAATATTTGAAATAATTGAGTTCAAGATGAAAGAAACAGAAAGAGTTCCATCTTTTAAACTAAGAATTGGGTGGCAACATATTTATTTTTCTTGTTGATATTTTAACAATTTGACTTTTCCTGTAAACTAGAGAGTAACTGATGGCTTATGTCGTCTGTCTTATACCAAGTTAGCAAAAGGCTCTGTTTTCTCTTCTTGGAAAATAAAGTTAACGATAATACTAATAACTATAATAGCTAAGTTTTATTGAAAGCTTAGTATGTCAAGCTCTTTACTTCAATCAATCAAGTTCTCTCAAAGAGTTTATAAGGAATATACTATTATTATCCATTTAGCCAAAGAAATTAAATCTCAGAAAAGTCAGGTAGCTCTCCCAAGTTAGTTAAGTGGAAAAGCCGGAATTATAACCCAGTCTGACATCCTCAAGAGCACACTTAATCTCTCTCCTACATAGCCCATAACATCAAGCCTATGTCATTCCTTTGCACTACCCATCATACCTGGAATTTTTCTCTTGTCACTCTTCAAACTTTGTTTTAAATATATATCATCCCTTGTTAATTGTGAAAATTCCAGTAAGTAAACCGAAGAATAGTTTCTGACTTGCTGCTCTTCTATTACCAGCTTTGCTTGCCTTTGCCTTCCAGTTCTTTCAATGTTGTACCAGTCGTCATCACTGGCAACCAACCATCATCATTTGCAACATGCACAAAGATTTACCCCTATTGGCTGAAAACATTCATTTAGCACATATAATGTTCTAGGCTCCATTGAACAAATGAATAAATAAATAAAGAGATTAGTTAGTACTAGATTGTAAAGGGAATTACATGTCCTGCTAGACTATCTCCTTGAAGGCAATGGAAAGCATTTCGAGTATTTAATAGGGTAATGGCATACTCTGATTTGATGATAAAAAATCACAAACGTGGAAGTTTAGGGTAGATTTTAGAAAATAGTGAGACTGGATACAAGGAAATCAATTAAGAAGATTTTACTGTCCAATCTAGGCAAGAAATGATGAAGACTGGATCTATACCTTGGTAAGAGGAATTGAGAGGTAAGGTAGATAAAAAATCTATTGAAGAGAGCCCAACTTGGAGAGAATCAAACTGAAGTAGCTTATTAACAGTGAAGAGGAAAGATACAAAAGACATCTCGAGAATAAAAGTCCTTCTATTCTGCTCAGGTCTCAACACAAGACGGGAACATATTACCACTTGGGATTTTCGTGCCTGGGAAGAAAGCTGGACAAGAAAGATGAAGTGAGCGAAATTATCCAGAGCTAATTTTTCCTACCATGAACAGAGATTTAGCAGATTAGGAGATAAAAGTGAAAATAAGAGCCACTTGTCATCCTCCTACCTTCACTTCAACCCAGCAACATAGGTTTCACTTATCTTCATACTCACACGGCCAAAAGAAGAATGGGAACCTCTGCTCTACAGCGGAAGAAAAATGGGAAGAGAAACATGAGGCTGATTGTTTCTGCCCTAAAGGA
The DNA here is from genome assembly GCF_037783145.1 of Equus przewalskii. Taxonomy (NCBI): domain Eukaryota; kingdom Metazoa; phylum Chordata; class Mammalia; order Perissodactyla; family Equidae; genus Equus; species Equus przewalskii. The sequence goes on from NC_091850.1 coordinate 24,249,348, forward strand.
AGTTCCTGTGACATCTCCCTCAGAAAAGATGATGCAAAAGCCAATAGTAAGGTAGCCTTAGGAGAGCAAGCTCTCATGTCCTTGTAATGCTAGATAGGACACCTGTCCAACTACCACAAATGACCACTACCCTAGGTGAGCTACCCCAAAACTCTTGCCACATTCAACATTATTCTTTGAGCCCTAGAGAGTTAAAGAAGTTGAGATGATTTATTTAGTCTGCATAAAAGTTAATTTAAAAGTTTACACTTTAACATTATCAAATTAACTCAACCGTTTTTAGTGTTAAATCATTTGTTCCATTTTTCAAGTAAAATACGTATAAAAACATGAAAGTATAAAATCATAACGACACTGAAAACTAAAATTGATGAACAACTTATTGTTATAGTCTATTACAAATTGCTAGGTAGGATTTGAGAATCACAGTGGATGGCAATCCCATATTATCTAATTTTTGTTATTGTTTACTATCTCTCTCCTGTCAGGCTATATTATGAAAATAACACATTAAATTATATTTAATGATATTAAGAAGCATGATAGAGAGAAGGAAAAGAGAGTTAAGTTATTGGATTTAAATCATGGGGACTCAAAGGAAAATATTTAATTATTGAGTCGGACAATTAGATACAGACTAAAGAAATTTTTAATTTAAATACAATACTAGTGAAATTTTACAATAGGGCATTTACCATCACAAACATTGAAGAAATATATGACATATTTAAAAAGACATAAAAGAGAGAAATATCAAAGAATCAACAAAAGAATAGAGAATTACAAACGAACAGATATACCAGTTGCAAGAGGATATATAAATGGCTTAAATTCTGCATGATAAAATCAATTTAGCTAAAGAAAATTAAACAAAATGGCACAAATAAGTTAAAAAGCAAAAGGACAGCCCAAGCTATATAAGAAAAGGGAAATAAAAAGAAAGGTGACAATAGTAAAATGGGATAAAGGAAAAATCAAGGTAAATAATTAAATTATATAAGGAGGATCATTTTGTATTGAAAAGTATTTCAATTCATAATAAAATAACGACTATCATTAAGAATCTTTCTGCATTGGGTAATGTTCTTTTACAATATCAAATAGAAAAATTAGAATACACTACAGAAATTGATAGAACAGTAGTATTAGAAGTCTATAATACTCTCTCCTTTGGATTTTGGCAAATTTAGTAGGCAAAAGTTAAGCCACAGAGGGTATTAATTATATATTCACTTAGGCAAATTCATGTTATATAGACAACATGGAGGGTCTTGTATGCTGCAAATCACTCTTTTAAAAATAAAATACATAATTTCAAAGTCGATAAATTTGGCTATATGGAATATCACAAACAAAACTAATAGAAAAACTAGAATAATATTTGGCCCGAATAATATAGAAAAATAGTTAACTAATTTTTATTTAAAAACATGTAACTTATTAAGAAAAACACTAGCAACCCAACAGAAGAATGAGCAAAGGACTGATTATTCACAGAAATAATACAATTTACCTAAAAACGTATAAAGAAATTTTGAGCTTGCTATTCATCAGACATGTAAATTAAATGAGCAATGAAACTGAATTGTGGGGGGCCGGCCTGGGGGTTCAGTGGTTAAGTGAGCATGTCCTGCTTCGGCAGCCCAGGGTTTGCCAGTTCAGATCCAGCGTGCGGACATGGCACTGCTTGGCAAGCCATGCTGTGGTATGCGTCCCACATAGAAAGTAGAGGAAGATGGGCACCAATGTTAGCTCAAAGCCAGTCTTCCTCAGCAAAAATAGGACGATTGGCAGGAGATGTTAGCTCAGGGCTAATCTCCCCCCCACCCCCAAAAAAGAAATTGCATTGGGGATGCCAAATAAATACAAGTTTTAATTACTAAGCCAAGTCAGGATGTCATAGGCTGAGTAGTCTCATACATTGCTGGTGGTAAAGATTTCTGGGAAATAGTGAAAGGTTTGAGACTTAATAATGTTCACACATGGGGCTCGCCTGGTGGCACAGCGGTTAAGTGCTCATGTTCCACTTCAGCACCCCGGGGTTCGCCAGTTTGGATCCCAGGTAGGGACATCACACTGTTTGACAAGCCATGTTGTGGTAGGCGTCCCACGTATAAAGTAGAGGAAGATGGGCACGGATGTTAGCTCAGGGCCAGTCTTCCTCAGCAAAAAGAGGAGGATTGGCAACAGATGTTAGCTCAGGGCTAAGCTTCCTCAAAAAAAATAAATAAATAAAAATAAAAATAATGCTCACACATTTCTTTTTTATTCAGTACAGGGTACCACCTTGGAAATTATACAAAAGTACACAAAAGATGTAAGCCCATGAACGCTCATAGCAATTTTTTGTGTGTATTATGTGAGGAAGAGTGGCCCTGAACTAACATCTGTTGCCCATCTTCCTCTTTTCCTTAAGGAAGATTGTTGCTGAGCTAACTATGTGTCGATCTTCCTCTATTTTTTGTATGTGGGATGCTGCCACAGCATGGCTTGATGAATGGTGCATAGGTCCATACCTGAGATCCGAACCTGTGAACCTCAGGCCACAAAAGTGGAGTGCGTGAACTTAATGGCTATGCCACTGGGCCAACCCCTGTAACATTTTTTTGAAAACAAAAATATCTAAAATAAATCCATAATCTCTTATCTGAAACCCTTGGAGAAGAATTTTTTGGAATTCATCATTTTTTGGACTTTAGAGGGCAAGACTAAACCCCTGAGGGTTTGGAGCAACATCCCACAATCCTCTAATATTTCTGGCGTGAAATGCCTCACTTTAAGTGGGATAAACACAGGTAACAAATAGTTTCACATCAGTTTAGATAAGTCTTGCCATCAAACTAGATCAGGTCAACTCCGGTGCCCCCAAATGAGTGACAAAAACATTTTTCTTTTCACAGCTGTTTGGATTTTGAAATTATAGGTAAAAGTCTATAGATATGGGATTTTGATATTATAGAAAAAAGGAACTGTATTGATGGAATATTTGAAGCATCACTACATTATGAAGCATCCATATGATAGAATATGACCCAGCAAATAAAAATTACAGAGTCAAAATGTTTTATAGGACAGGGAAAGTCTCTTTTATATACATACTTGGTGGAAATCTTAGTATTTGAAACTGTATATACAGCACAATTCCAATTTTTAAAAATATTTATGTGCATAAAAAGATGCAGATGAAATACTCTGAATTTTAACAGTAGTTCTCTCTGAGTGTTAAGGTTATGGTTGATTTTTCTGTTTTACTTATGTCTTGTCTACATTCCCCAACTTTTAAAATAGTGAGTATGTATTCCTTCCCCTCTGGTAACCACCAATGCGATCTGTGTTGCTATGTGTTTGTTGTTGTTTTTATCTTCTACTTATGAGTGAGATCATACAGTATCTGATTTTCTCCCTCTGACTTATTTCACTCAGCATAATACCCTCAAGGTCGATCCATATTGTCACAATTGGCCAGATTTCATCATTTCTTATGGCTAAGCAGTATTCCATCATGTATATATATCACATCTTCTTTATCCATTCGTCCCTTGATGGGCACCTAGTTTGCTTCCAAGTCTTGTCTATTGTGAATAAGGCTGCAATAAACCCAGGGGTGCATGTATCTCTATGCATTTGTGTTTTCAAGTTCTTTGGATAAATACCCAGCAGTGGAATAGCTGGATCATATGATAGATCTATTCTTAATTTTCTGAGGAATCTCCACACTGTTTTCCACAGTGGCTGCACCAGTTTGCACTCCCACCAGCAGTGCAAAGTTCTCTCCACATCCTCTCCAACACTTATTGTTTCCTGTCTTGTTAATTACAGTCATTCTTGTGGGAATGAGGTGATATCTCATTGTAGTTTTGATTTGCATTTTCCTGATAGTTAATGATGTTGAACATCTTTTCATGTGCCTGTTGGCATCTATATATCTTCTTTGGAGAAATCTCTGTTCAGATCTTTTGCCCATTTTTTAAATAGGTTGTTAGTTTTTTTGTTGTTGAGATGTAGGAGTTCTTTGTATATTTTACATATCAATTCCCTATCTGATATATTGTTTGAAAATATCTTCTCCCAATTGTTAGGTTGTCTCTTTGTTTTGTTGATGGCTTCCTTTGCTGTGCAGAAGCTTTTTAGTTTGATGTAGTCCTATTTGTTTATTTTTTCTATTGTTTCCCTTGCTCAGTCAGACATGGTTATTTGAAAAAATGCTGCTAAGATTGATGTCAAAGAGCATACTGCCTATGTTTTCTTCTAGAAGTTTCATGGTTTCAGATCTTACATTCAAGTCTTTAATCCATTTTGAGTTGATTTTTGTGCATGGTGTAAGATAATGGTTTACTTTTATTCTTTTACATGTGGCTGTCCAGTTTTCCCAACACCATTAATAGAAGAGACTTTCCTTTCTCCGTTGTATGTTCTCGGTTCCTTTGTTGAAAATTAGTTATCCGTATATGTGTGGGTTTATTTCTGGGCTCTCAATTGTGTTCCATTGATCTGTGTGTCTGTTTTTGTGCTAGTACCATGCTGTTTTGGTTACTATACCTTGGCAGTATATTTTGAAATCAGGGAGTGTGATACCTTCAACTTTGTTCTTTTTTCTCAGGATTTCTTTGGCTATTCATGGTCTTTTGATGTTCCTTATAAATTTTAGGATTCTTTTTTGTATTTCCGTGAAAAATGTTGTTGGAACTTTGATAGGGATTGCATTGAATCTATAGATTGCTTTAGGAACTATGGTCATTTTAATTATGTTAATTCTTCCAATCCAAGCGCACGGAATATCTTTCCACTTCTTTGTGTCTTCTTCGATTTCTTTCAACAATGTTTTATAGTTTTCAGTGTACAGACCTTTCACCTCTATGGGTAAGTCTATTCCTAGGTATTTTATTCTTTTTGTTGCAATTGTAAATGGGATTGTATTCTTAATTTCTCTTTCTACCACTTTGTTGTTAGGGTTTGGAAATGCAACTGATTTTTGTATGTTGATTTTGTATCCTGCAACTTGACTGTATTCATTTGTTACTTCTAAAAGTTTTTTAGTGGATTCTTTAGGGTGTTCTATAAATAAAATCTTGTCATCTGCAAATAGTGACAGTTTCACTTCTTCCTTTCCAATTTGGATCCCTTTTATTTTTTTTTTCTTGCCTGATTGCTCTGGCTAGGACTTCCAATGCTATGTTAAATAAGAGTGGTGAAAATGGGCACCCTTATCTGGTTCCTGTTCTTGGAGGGATAGCTTTCAGTTTTTCCCCATCGAGAATGATATTAGCTGTGGGTTTATCATATATGGCCTTTATTATATTGAGATATTTTCCTTCTATGCCCATTTTATGTAGTTTTTATCATGAATGGATGCTGTATCTTGTCAAATGCTTTCTCTGCATCTATTGATTAATTAAATTTAAAAATCATGTGATTTTTATTCTTCATTTACATTCATTAATTTGCAGATGTTGAACCATTCTTACATCCCTGGAATGAATCCCACTTGATCCTGGTGTATGATCTTTTTAATGTATTGTTGTATTTGATTTGCTAGCATTTTGTTGAGGATTTTTGCGTGAATGTTCATCAGTGAAATTGGCCTGTAATTTTCTTTTTTTGTCGTCCTTGTCTGGTTTTGGTGACAGGATAATGTTGGCTTCACAGAATGAGTTAGGAAGCTTCCCCTTCTCTTCAATTTTTTGGAAGAGTTTGAGAAGGATAGTCATGAAGCCTACTTTGAATGTTTGGTAGAATTCACCAGGGAAGCCATCTGGTCCTGGACTTCTATTTTGGTGGAGTTTTTGATTACTGTTTCAATCTCCTTACTGGTGATTCATTTATTCAAATTCTCTATTTCTTCTTGATTCAGTTTTGGAAGGTTGTATGTTTCTAAGAATTTATCCACTTCTTCTAGATTATCCAATTTGTTGGTGTATAGCTTTTCATAGTATTCTCTTATAATCTTTTGTATTTCTCAGGTGTCCATCGTAATTTCTCCTCCTTCATTTCTGATTTTATTTATTTGAGCCTTCTCTCTTTTTTTCTTGGTGAGTCTAGCTAAAGGTTTGTCAATTTCGTTTATCTATTCCAAGAACCAGCTCTTGGTTTCATTGATTTTTCTATTTTTTTTAGTCTCTATTTCATTTATTTCTGCCCTGATTTTTAGTATTTCCTTCCTTTTGCTGATTTGGGACTTTGTTTGTTTTTCTTTTTCCAGTTCCTTTAGGTGCACTGTTAGATTTTCTATTTGGGAGTTTTCTTGTTGGTTGAGGTAGGCCTGAATTGTTATAAACTTCCTTCTTAGAACCGCTTTTGCTGTATCCCATAGATTTTGTTTTCTTTTTACCACAGAAAAAAATACATGGTTTAAAAGAAACAAAAAAATGTTGAAGCAGCTATAGTATAACTTAAAATGGTCCTCATGCATTTAAGGTGTTATTATTAAGATAAATCTAAGTGAGTAGTCTTTTTTTTTCTGGTGAGGAAGATTGGCCCTCAACTAACATGTGTTGAAAATCTTCCTCTTTTTTTTCTCCCCAAAGCCCCAGTACATTGTTGTATATCCTAACTGTAAGTCCTTCTACTTCTTCTATGAGGGACGTCACCACAGCATCACTTGATGAGCCATGTGTAGGTCCATGCCCAGGATCCAAACCAGCAAACCATGGGCTGTTGAAGTGGAGCATGCAAACGTAATCACTACACCAACAGGCTGGCCCCTAAGTAAGTATTCTTAAACTTACAGAAAAAGAAAAGCATACATTTAGGAAAAAGAAAATTCTGAATTTATTGGCTATAAAGGTGATTAATAGCAATAGTAGTTCACTAAGGAATGTTTTCGAATCACTATCTCTAATTAAATTTAAATAATATACAACTCCTGCATATGTTCTTTTATTTATCATACAGACGTGTTTTATGTTCAAATTTCCTCCTTTAGAATATTGTTGATAAGCTGGTGATGCTGTGCTATATGGAGATTAAAGAAAAGCGAGTAAGAAATGAGAAATTAGCTTTAAGATTCTTTCTATCCTTTTTTACTACTTTCATCCTGGAATGTGGAGAAATGATAGCACAAAAAATTATTAACCTATGTGTTTGCTCAGTAAAGTTCACAATTGTTCAAAATGTTGTCCCGAATATATACTGTAGTCTCTTTATGACCCTTCCTGGTCTCTTAGCATTTGAGTTCTCAGTAAAAAGTCTTGAGCAATAGCTTCTGTAATTTTTCTATTCAGTACATGCCCCCCACAAAATCTTTATTTGAACATTACCATGAGTGGCTCAGTCTCTCCATTCTATAAAGAGACATTGGAATTGAAGTACTCTTAAGTCTATTTCATAACAGACTCTCACAGAAGGTTCCAAATGTGCATTATTTGTTTTGTTTCCCAATCCTGTTGTAAATAACAACTTATGATTGTGGTCTTGTTAGGCCTTAATCACCACTTGACTCACACTGGGAGAGTTAGTAGCTGGTTGTGAGCACCAAGGCGGCTATTTTTAGACCTTTAAAACACAGATCTTCTGGCTAACCTATATCAATCCAATGATTCACATCCTCTTGGTAAGAAAACATGCAAAAGCTGCTCTGTAACCATCTGATCCTTTCCCAATATTAAGTCAGCTCTAAGCCCCAAGGCTGGGCAGCTGACTCCCACAGAGCTGTCACAAACAACTTTTAATTGCAGAATGGCTTGATGCAGCTCCTTGTTTTGTTTTGTCTTTAGATCGATTCAGGTGCAGCTAATACAAATGAGTATATGGGAGCTTCTGGTGGTATTTTTGAAGGTAGAAAGAAATCCTCTGAAGGTAATATGACCATTCTTAATGAACCTGAAGTCTTTAGCAATAAGAAAAGATAAACTTTCAAAAGGATAAAACATGTAGTTGCAGATTCCTTGGATACCGGAAAGATTGAGAATTTAAAGTCGTAGGTCCTAAAAATATAAATAGTAACGAAGAACCAAGGGCATGTTTTAGCAACACCAGGAGACCTTACAGTCTAAGTAGTGTGTGCTGGAGCTGGTTCGAACTGGCTCAGTGTAATGATTGTGCTCATTTCTTCCTAACTCTACATTCAGTGATGTCACAAGAGTAGCTTGAAATGGGCTGTGGTTGGAGCGGTTAAACCACAGAAATCATCAAATGCTACAAATCAGGGTTTCCTCCTGCTCCCCGAGAGGCAGTTGTTAAACATTTGCTAAACGCAGACTAATGTCCATAGTTTTCAGAATTTTTAACAATGTAATTAATGGTAGGTACATTGTACACTCTTTCAAAGTCAGCACTGTATAATAAGAAAAAAACTCTACACATGAAGCAGAATACTATTTGAAGACGGACTCTGATTAATTAAAAACATACATTGTAAACCTTATGGCAACTAGTAACAACATTTTTTAAGAAGTATAACTAATAAGTCATTAATGGGGCCAGCCCTGTGGCCGAGTGGTTAAGTTCGCACTCTGCTTTGGTGGCCCAGGATTTCGCCGGTTGGAATCCTGGGTGTGGACATGGCACTGCTGGTCAAGCCATGCTGAGGTGGCATCCCACGTACCACAACTAGAAGGACCCACAACTAAAACTACGCAACTATGTACCAGGGGGCTTTGGGAGAAAAAGGAAAAATAAAATCTTTAAAAAAAATAAAGTCAATAATGAGGATAAAATGGAATCATAAGAAAAACACTCCATTAACCAAAGAGAAGGCAAGTGAATAAAAGAAACAAAGAACAGACGGAACAAATAGAGAGCAAGACTGTAGATTTTAATCCAACCATATTGATGGTGACAAAATGTAAATGACCTAAAAACCTTAATTAAAAATAGGGATTGTCAGATTGGATTTTTTTGAAGTATATGCTATTTATAAGAAACCCCATTAATATAAAAGCATAGATAGGTTAAAAGTAAAATGATGGGTAAAGACATACCATGCAAACGCCAACAAAAGAAAGCTGGCATGGCTATAATAATATCACACAAAGTTACTTCAGAACAAGGAATATTATCAATGTTTGAGAGGAAAATTAGATAATGATAAATGGGTCAATTCTCTAAGACCTAACAATCCAAATGTGTACATCCCTAACAACACAGCCTCAAAATACATGAAACAAAAACTGATGGTGCTAAAAGAAGAAATAGAAATCCACAATTATAGTTTAACTCTTCAACATTCCTCTCTTAGTAATTGCCAGTATGACAGGAAATCAGTAAAGATTAGGAGACATAAGCAACACTATCAACCAATCTGTCAATATAATGTCATATTATTGACATTTATAGGACACTCCATCCAACATCTGAATAAGCATTTCTTTCAAGTATATGTGAAACATTCAACAAGATAGACCATATTCTGGCCCATAAACAAATTTTGCCAAATTTAAAAGAATACAAATCATACAAAGTATGCCTTTGGGCCATAATAGAACTAAAGTAGAAAACAATAAGAGAAATATATCTGGAAAATTCTCATATATTTGTAAATTAAAGCTGCCATGAATATCCTCAGATATTCATCATTACAGCTGAGTTCTATTATTTTCTTATGTGATTTTTTAAAATGTGATGACCCCTTACGGTTCACTTGTCAAGGAGGCCTTCTCAGGGATGTTTGAGCTACGTCTCAAAGGATGACTAAGAGATTGTCATGTGGACATAGGGTATGTAGGGATGGTGTTGGAAAAGTTCTTGAATTTCAGTTTCAAATTGAGCTCAGTTTGGCTCTGCTTTTTGACTCTGGAAAGAGTCATTTTGAGAAGTGGTATATTTAGTCCTGTGAAATAATAGTGACAAAAAAAAAAAAAAGACTGCATATGCCAATAGAAATTTGTTTGAACTGTAAGGGGGTCATCATATTCCCTGACTCATGCACCAAAATTGTCTGATCTTTGTTTTTTTATCATCAAATCAATCAACAGAAGAATTTCTCATGTAGATAAAGAGGTAATAAAATTGACAGATTATAATCCAAGATTTCAAGAGACAGTGGGAGAAAGAAGAGGTACATATTTTTAAAAATACATATATATAAAATGAAGTAACTCGGAGAAGAAAAAACTATTCATAACTATAGATAGCCATCTGCATATAAACTCTTTATAATTCATTTTAATCAATTCTAATCAATTACTGCTTTAATAAACTAAATATAACAGGAATGAAAATGATGGAACCAAAACTATAAAATGCTGAAAGAATAGAGAAAGACACATTCTACCTATTTTAAGATCCATATTAAAATACACATAATCAAGAGAGAAGAAGAGGACACTAGATGATTTATGACCCTTTGGAGTGGTCTTTTTAATAATAATCAAGACAACCATTATTTCCAGGAAGATTATCTAGCATATAAGATGCTAGTCACACAGAATTATTATTAGGCAGAAAATGTTTGTCTTTTATATCTTAATTTTTACCAGGAAATACATTCCCCTAAAAATTAATCAGTTAAAAAAACTAATCCATTAGACTGGGTAATGCTTTATTGCCTAGTTTGTATATTTTAAAAATTATTTAAAAAGCAGCACATGTGCATTGTATAAAGTTAGAAAAGTACAATTAAATCAATCCTTCACCACCAGAGATCACCACTACTAATTACCTTAATGCCCTTGTTTCCAGGTCTTTACACACACACACACACACACACACACACACACATCCCTTTATAGTTATATCACTATAAAATCATATTGTAAATACTCTTCCTCAACCTACTTTTTTCAGTAAATGATCTCTACTTTATCTTTCAGTTCATTTTATCTCATCTAATAGTAAGACTATATTCAAGATTCTCCATTTGATCTAAAAAATATCACATACAGCTGGTATAGCCATTCAAATATCAAATGTAGGATCAAACTTAATCTGGTTTTTATGTCCCTTAAATTTCTTGTAATTGATCATAATCTGTTTTCTACGATAATAATTTTTTAAGGAACCCAGGCCAATTATCTCCTGCAGAATATCCCCAGATTTGTCTGGTTTCTTTGCTATGCTATCATTTAACTTATTAATCTATATCCTGAATTTCTTGTAAATTGTACATTTTGTTAGAAGTTTAATAAATCCAACTTAAATATTTTTTCCTGGAATAATTCTTAGGCAACGGTGTGTACTTCATGTGGTATTATGTCAAAAGGCACGTAATATCTGATTGGTGATGCTATGATTGATTGAGTCTTATACTAAGTTATTTTGTTTTCCCCTCCACTATACAGATAAGCTTTTCCCCTTGTGATTAAACAATAATGTATGAGGTTTTCTTTTAGCAATTAACCAATGGCCAGTTTCCCATCAATCATTTACTTAATGATTTTGACACAAACTAATAATCCTTCCCTTAATCTAGTAACATGATTTGGGTCCGTGAAATTATTTTTTTCTTATTCCATGATCCCTTCTATGTTTTCACATGGCATTTTTCTGCAAAACAGCACTTACTCTCAAAAATTGAGATATTTGTTTACCCTGTTGGTGAAGACATAAGCAACAGAATTCCCATAGACACTTGGTGGGAATACTTGTACCACATCTATGGAAAACAATGTGGCATTATCTAGTCAAGTTGAAGATACACACAATCTATGACCCAGAATTTCCATTTTAGGTATAGCATTTTTCACTCTAGGTATTCTCCACTTAAAATCAGAAATCTACTTTTGTAAATTAGACATTTTAAAAATAAATGCTATTGAGAGTCTGTTTCTCAATATTTTACATAAGGAAAATTACAACTGAGACCTCAACCACTTTCCTAAAATATAACTAATTCACAATAAAATGTCTATATATATAAAAACAACAAGCTGTCATGTTAAGATGGAAAATGACTAAAATGTTCATTAAATGATTAATATGGTTATTTCAAACAGTTGCTTTGTATGCAGCAACATGCTGTGTTTGTCTAGGTTCTCCAGAGAAACAGAACTAACTGGATATATATAATATGCAATTGATATTCTATGTCATATGACATATGATTTATTATAAAGAATTGGTTCACGTGATTATGGAGACTGAGAAGTCCCAAGATCTGAAGTCGAGACCCAGGAATCTGCTGAAGACCCTGGAAAGCCCATGGTATAGTTCCAGTCTAAGTCTAAGTCTGAAGGCAGTAGAAGAGCAATGTTCCAGCTGGAAGATAGGCAGAGAGAGCAAATTCTCCTTTGCTCTATTTTTGTTCTATTCAGGCCTTCGATGAATTGAATGAGCTCACCCACATTGGAGAGGGAGTCTGTTTAACTCAGTCTATCCATTCAAATGTTCATCTCATCCACAAATACCCTGACAGATCTACTCAGAATAATGTTTAACCAAATATCTGGGCATGCTCCCCCAGTCAAGTTGACACATAAAATTAACCATCACTCATGCCCTTTGTTGATTCTGGCTGTACCTTTCAGAACGTTAACATTTAACAATTCTATTTGGAATATAATTCAAGACTTCTCCTTAGCCCTACACCTTCCCACGAACACACTGTTCTGTTTAAAATGCAATATCGAGTTTGAGGGACATAAATACAAATTTTTCATATAAAATATCAGCTGACAAGTGTATTGCAAAGACATCTACATTCTAAAGTTTGGATATTAAATGTAAAAGATGTTTCACCAGGGAAATGTTAAAGAATGCCAGTACCCACCCTAAAAACATGTAAACATATGCACGAGCATACATGTATAAAAATAATTTTAACAGTGCTATTCATAGTAACCAAAAACTGCAAACAATCTGAATGTCCACTTATAGTAGCATGAATGAGTTGTGAAATATTCAAACAGTGAAATAGTATATCACTAAGAAAATGATATAGCCAGATGCTATAGTATGCACGACCTTGCAAACACAATATCAAACAAACAAAGAAGGATAAAAATAACTCCAACAGTATGATTGCATCCATATTAAGTTCAAAGCAGACAAAACCAGACCATTGTTTAGAGATGCATATATAGGTTGTAAAAGTGTTTAAAAAAAAGAAAGTTATGATTGTCACAAAGCCAGAATAGTGAATACCTCCAGAGTAGAGGAATAGGATTATAATTAGGAAGGAAGCCATGAACTATGTGGGTATTCTTGGATGATGCCAAAGTTCTATTTTTTGACTTGGGCTATACCAGTGTTTGTTCTACAAGTATTCATTAAACAGTACGGCTATATTTTATGAACTCTTCTGTAAGTACATATATATTTCATACTTAGAAAAGAAAAAAAATGAATGAAAAGTTAGGTTAGGCATTAATACAGAAGATATGATTGCAGGATGCTGCTGAAGGGCACCAGCCTCTGCTTGCTATATCTGACCATGTGTCAACACATGTATAATTGAACTGCAGAAGATAAAAATAAAGACAACTAAAATAAGCAAGGGACAAAAGCATTTGCAAAAGACCTGGCACTTAGAAAATGCTCAAAAATGATACATTTGTTAGATTGGAACTTGAAAGAAAAATCTTCCACATGAATAAAAAGCTTAAAAAAAACAGTCTGGAAGAAAAACTGAATACCTTAGTGGGAACATAATAGCCATTCATAAAATCATAAAATGTGAGAATACTGTGAACATGGCTTTGTGCAATAAACATTGCAATTTTCAAAACATGAGGATACCAATGAAATTCAAAAGAAGTCATTTTCAACAATTAAAAGAAATTGTATCTTACACAGATGACAGTAAATTTGCACTGTCATTATTATTATATGTCCTTAAATTTTGGTTGTGACAGAAAAAAATCTAATAAGTAAGCACCTAGTCAGAATATTCAGCATCAAAAGAAAGTGTTCCATCATTTCAATATTGCTTAAAATTCAGGTAAAATAAATGTTTCTCAACACTGACCAGGCTCTGGCACGTGAGGCAAAACGTTCAGAAGCAGTCTCTTAGTGACCTCTGATTTTCCATACAGTGCTGCCCTCTGGTGGGAGAGCTGTGTCACATCTGACCCCACAAATACCACTTCTCTGTGGTACTTGATTTTTGCAAAAATTTCCAGTTTCACTTTAATGAATGAAATGTATCTTTCTTCCCCTTAAAGCACTTCATTTGAAATTCCTGTCAGTTGTAAACAAGATGAAAATGGCTATATATGTTTTCAAGTAAACCAAGAAAAATTCATTTATTTTTGTATTTACAAAGAAATCCATAAATGGTAAACTACATACCATCAATTTTATTGCATTATTCAGAGTACTAGAAGAACTAAACCCGAAATATTTTTAAAAAACTTTAAAAGCAGGTGTGCAAGACTAGATATATGAGCAATAGGAATGGATTTAAACATTACATGTTCCTAAATATTTGATTTAAATTACTATTCTCTAATTAAGCAGCCATCATAAGAAATGTTTTTTTTTTATTTCAATGATGCTGCCATCATTCAAAACCAGTTTTGAATAGCTGTATAAAATTGCCTTCAAAAGATGTTTAAAATTACATAAGAAAATCTATAATTATTTTATAATTACTTTTTTTGATAAAGACATTACTAAATTTCATTATCAGCGTTATTTACAAACTTAATTGTGAATGTCATTCTTATTTTAGAGCAGATATGACTTTTGGAACTAAAGATTTTCCACCATTGAAGGTATTCAAAAGAATATGATGAACATTTTTAAGATATTCTGAAAGAGGAGTTCCAAAAGTGTTCTTCTCTTTTTGTCAATAACTATAACTTTTGTCAACAGTTATTATATATCTGTATATGTTGGAAGGGAAAATAACCATTTATATGTAAACTGTCAAGTGTCAGCTTCTGCTTACAATGTAGAAAGTTAGAAAAGAATGTAATTACTACCCTAACAATAATGACAAGTCAGACAACCTATAAAATCATAGTTCATTAAAAATCTATCAGACAGCTAAGGATGGGGGAAAATATCTAATGAATTAAGATCCGGAAAGTTGCAAACCTCTCTCTAGAATGAAGAGACCCAACAGTTTGTTTCACCCTTGGTGAAGCAGTGAAAAAGGAGAAAGCTGTCAGAGGAATGGGTAAGAAAAAAACTGCTGAACCATTAAGGAATTTTTGTAGACCAAGTGTGGGCTGGCATGATGTTTAGAATCCTTAAAACATAGAGTACACCCAGCTACAACACTTTTTCACAGGTCTTCAGAGAGAGGTCATGAGAAATATCCAACTAGGGCAGAAATGGGGAGAGAAACTTTCAAGCACTCAGGCGTTACACTAATACAAGGCAGTGGGCCCCAAACTTCAGTTGAAGGGGCAGAATGCTGAGAGAGACCCGCTCCACTGAGGTAGAGTGTGCAGGACCTCATGCACTCTGAGGGCAGGAAAGGAGAACCGAGACAAGTTCTGTAAGTTCTCTGGGCCATTCATTGAGTAAGAGGAAGTGATAACCTGTGACTGGAAGAGGAGCAGGAAAACTAACAGAGACTCCCCTATGAGGTATTAAGTGTAGGTGGTTTCTTGTGGTTTGAAGGCAGCACAGGAGAACTGAACTGAACTCTTAGGTATGCTCAGTACAAAGCAATGACTGATTTTGGCTGGGGTAGAGGCAAGAGAGCTGAGAGATAGCCCTCTGAGATGCGGACAAGTAAGGCCTGAAAAAGGCTGAAGGTAAAGTAGGAGAATGGAAACAAATCCGAAAGGCACTCAGGTCCCAAGTTTGACTACAAAGAAAATTCTGGCCCTTTGCACAAATTACTTGAAGGCTGTGATGAAATAAATCTAACTAAAGATACAGCCAAGCCCAGACCCAACTCAACTATAGACTAGATTGACTAATCTCCTCACATTCATGGCCTGACAGCAGGGATATACCCCTTTCTGAGTGTAAATAGTATTTGCCTCAGTTTCTATTGTTCTACTATCAATACCAAACCATCAATCAAAAGATACGAGCCATGGAAAAAAGAAAAAAATGTGACTCATTCTCAAGAGAGGAAAAAGTTAGTTAAGATCTGATCCAAAGGTGGTCCAAGTGTTAGAATTATCAAAGAGGGATTTTAAAATAATAATGATAAATAGAGCAAGGAATCTCATGGAAAAGGTGGATATCATGTGTGAACAGATGGAGAATTTTAGTATAAAGATAAAAACTATAAAAAGGAGCCAATGGTAATCCTAAAAGTGAAGAATAAAATATAAGATGAAGAATTATTTTGTTGGGCTCATTAGCATACTGAACACATCAGGTGAAAGAATCAGTAAATTCAAAGACAATAGAAATTATCCAAGTCAAAACACAAGGGAAAAAAATTTTAAAGAGGAGGGGGATCAGAACATCCAATAACCGTGAAACAATATCAAATAGGTTATCATTTGTGTAGCTGGAGTCCCAGAAGAAAAAAGAGCAGAGCAGAATAAATATTGGAAGAGATAATAACTGGCCATTTTCCAAAATTGATGAAAGACATCAACCCATAGATCCAAGAAGTCCAGTGATGTTGCAGGAGATCATAGCAACATTCTTGCTGGGCTTTATGCTTAGGAAAAATAAGTTACAAATGGGTGGCTGAGAAATATGTGATCTGCTGATTCTCGTAAATTAGTAAACCAGATTGTTCTGCTTTGGAATCAAGGGCCGGAAGGGAGTATCTTATTGAGCATGAAGGCAAGGGGCTTAGGAATGCTGGGCCCTTGCAGGAAGGGAATGTCATCTGCATAACTTGCTGACTGTTTGTTCCTAGGATACTCCGTAAGAGAATGGCCTTGTGTAGGGCTGGGGTACGATGGAGGAAGGAAGAGTAGAACTGCTGAGTTTTGACTTGCATATCCCTGCTGGCATGAGTGCCTGCTATGCTTGTATTTCTTTGCTTGCCTGCAAATAAATACGTGGCGCTCAGAGGGACCTCACCTCAGTCCTTGAGGCTGATAGTCCCCTGTCCCATTGAATAATATAGATTGTGTCTATTATGTAGATTGTGTTCTGTCTATTAATTCCATCCACCCCTTCAGCTGGCTGCCTAGCTAGTCTTGGCAGCACAGTGAAGCCCAAGAAGAATAAATACAAAGAAAATCACACCTTCGCATATCATGGTTGTACTGCTGAAATCTAAGGGATAAAGATAAAATCTTGAAATCAAAGAAAAGAAATATTACATACAATAATTAAGGATGAGAATGATGGCTGACTTCCTATTAGAAAAAAATTAAGGAGATAAGCAATGGAATGGCATCTTTAGAGTACTTAAAAACTCTTTATCTAGAATTCTGTATCCAATAAAAATATCCTTTAAGAATAAAGGAAAATAAAGACATTTAGGAGTCGGCCTGGTGGGATAGTGGTTAAGTTTGGTGCACTCTGCTTCAGTGGCCTGGGTTCATGCGTTCAGATCCCAGGCATGGACCTACACCACTCATCAAGCCATGCCATGGAGCACATACAAAATAGAGGAAGACAGGCACAGATGTTAGCTCAGGGCCAATCTTCCTCACCAAAAAAATAAATAATTAAAATAAAGACATTTGGAAGTAAGCAGAAATGGAAAGGATTCATCTCATCTCCAGTAGACTTGCACAATAAGAAATATTAAAACTCACTAATGTTCCGTGGTTTTTTTCAGTCATTTCTCTCTCTGTGTTTCCTTTGTACAGTTTCAATTGCTATGTCTTCAAATTCAATGGTCACTTCTTCTGCAATGTGTAATCTACCATTAATCCCACCTAATGTATTTTTCATTTCACACATTGTATTTTTCATCCCTGGAAGTCCAATTTGGGTCTTTTTAACCTCTTCTGTCTCTACTTAGCATGCACAATATTTACTCCAGCTTCTTGAACATACAGAGTATAGTTATAGTAATTGTTTACTGTCCTGGTATAATCATTCTATCTTCCATGTCACATCTGGATTAGTTTTGATTAGTCGATGATTTTTCTCCTCCTTATGGATGATAGTATCTTGATTCTTTGTATGCTGATAATTTCTTGTTGGATGCTAGACATTACGGATTTTATCTTGTTGGATGCTTTATATTTTTGCATTCCTATAAATATTCTTGAGCTTTGCTCTGGGATTCTATTAAGTTACTTAGACAGCTTGATCCATTCAAGTCTCTTTATAAGCCTTGTTAGGAGGAACCAGAGCAGCATTTAGTTTAGGGTTAATTTTGCTACTGCTGAGGCAAAAAACTTCTGGGTATTCTACCAACATACCAAAAATTATGAGGTTTCCCACTTTGGCTGGTACCCTCTGTAAGGCCTGAGTATTAGCCTCTCTAATTCTTTCTGGTGATTCTTTCTCCAGGCTCAATTAGTTTTCTCACCCTCATGCATTGATCAGTACTCAGCTGAAGACTCACGGAGGACCCTGCAGATCTCCAGAGACCTCTCTCCCTCTCTCTGCACAGCTCTCTCCTCTGTGATACTCTGCTCTATGATCTCTGGCTTCCTTGGCCTCACGAGACTCTCAGCTTCATCTTCTCAACTCAGGGATACCACCTATCAGGCTTGGTTTGAGTTCTCTCTCTCTTGTGGCTGGGAAATCTGCAGTCTATAAGCTGGGACAGTTATAGGCCTCATCTCATTTGTTCATAGAGTGAAGGGAATCACTACCCTTCATTGCCTACTGTTCAATTTCTTGAAAATTGTTGTTTCATATATTTGACTCAGTTTTTTATTGTTTAGAAAAGTAGGAAAGTAAATCTTGTCCCTGTGAATTTATCTTCCATCTTGGCTAAAAATAGAAATTGTTGTATCATGCTTTTTTAAATATAAATCTACGTAATCTATGTAATCTGTACATTATGACTGAAAGGCTGATTTTTTTTCCTTTCAGATCCATTCAAGTAGGAATCCTTCTAGGTCTTGTATGATATCAAATTTAGAATACAATATGAATAGTAAGTATGGACTTTGGAGTGAGCAAAACTATCAACAAGCAGAAGTGCACTCACAAAAAGGCATATGAAAGGACATTGATCCTATGATATTCACTCCTGTTTACCTACTTCTCCTTTTTAAATTCTCGTCTGACACTACTTACCTTTAAGACCAGATGCTCCTGTATTCCCTGTAATTACTTTCTACTCTGGGGAGTGAGTAGCATGGACTGTCCACAAACCCTTTTAGATCCCAAATATCTTGCAAATGTGCAAACTCTGTTTTGTCTAGGTAATATAGCCTTGCTCAGTGTCTCTAGAATTTCTCTATAAATGAAGAAACGCAAACATATGCAACATACACATATCTATCAATTTTATACTAAGTGTTCATGTTTAGCTTTCAGCTGGAAATGTAATTTAAGAATTTAATGAACTCTGACGTCTCTCTTTTGGACATCCCTCCTTCACTTCACACAAACATCTTCACAATCAATGATTATGAAATGATTAAAATAAAAAGTAACATCCTGTCTCCCTAAGTACACTGAAAAAAGGCAACATGAGTAGTTTATAAATGCTTCTATTATTTGCAATATTGAGAATAGGCCACCAGCTGGTGTTCAAATAACTAAATCCTTTTGCTGAAAATTCAGACCAGAAGGATTGGCTAGATGTGGATGATGCATTGTGATTATATGATTCACTGCTATGCTCAGGGGTTGTTGCTTTGAGAGTAGTTACACAGCTCCAATGACTAAGAATCTTAATTTGAAATTCATATTACGTGATGCATGGCAATGAAATAGGAAGAAAAAGGGAATTGCATAATGTCCATAATGGGATATTTTTCTATTGCTTCCATCTCTCATATTAAAAAGAATGTTAATAGCATCTCATAAGGTTTTTACTCTTAAAAATATTTTTAAATTTACCATTTTTAAAAGTAAGAATAATAGCACATTTTAAATATTCTCAAATATTTTTTACAAGTCAAGCAGTTTAATTTTGCCTCTCTCAACTATATTTGAGCCTATTAAAGCAAAATATAGTTTAAAAATGAGAAGATTATTTGGATGAATTCAGGAAACCCTTTCCTCTGTAGCATTTGTAGAAAAATTTGAGGGAACTGAATAATCTTTGCCTTCGATATTAAAGAACTTGATTGAATGCTATCACTCTGGAATTCTTCACTTCATTTCCTTTTTAGTCATATTCTGCAATTGACCTCTGCATTTGGAGAGAGAGTCTGGCCTGTTAGTACAGTGTCAGAATTTAGCAGCCTTGGACCTGGAATGCTAGTTTTCTAGTTCAGACGTTTTTCAAATTTTGTTCAGCTTTGACACAGGAAAGATGATGTTCCCATGCATAGCACAAGGCATTTGTATTATCTAAACTTTCCATCTGTAATTCCACTTATCTTTCTTAAGAAAATATTGGGAGGCAAGTAAAATAAAGTGACTTTGTTATGGGATTAAACTTGAATCTTATCAAATTTGTTTTAAAGTAAATCATCATCATGGTAGGAAATAACTTGATATATGGTAGTCTTCAAGTACTTTACCAGATAGGCTCTCCCAGAAGTAAGAGAACAGAAGAACTCACAGATCAAATTAAGATACATAATTGAATAACACAGTTAATTGAATCAATTGAAAACATACAGCAAGAAGCAATGGGAAAAAAATGAGGTAGGTTAATATACCTACTATGGGGTTCAAGCAGGATAAAGGTCCGATGCTACCTGAATCCTGTGTTCCACAATGTTCACATGTTCTCTCTCTCTTACTCTGCCTCTCCTTCTCCCTCCCCCTTCTCCTCCTCCTTCTTCCTCCTACTCCCTCTTCTCTTTCTCTTTCTCTGTGTGCTACATCCAGCCTTTTCTGCCTACAATGTAGTTATAAGGATGAGAGTTAAAGGTGAGAAAGGAGACTCAGCAGATAGAAGGTACCTGGAGCCAAAACACCCTTGCGCTATTAGAGAGATGCAGGAGTAAGTATTCCTGGTGAGTAGTTTGCCAGTAACTTCCTGAGCAGCCCCATCAAAAGACACATGTAGCAAGAATGGATGTCAATATTAGGTAGCCAATTTAAGGATATCATGAATGTCTTGAATATTCCATGCCTCATGAATGCCAAGTGCCTACTTGTTACTTCTAACCCTCCCTATATTTGTTCAGCACACATATGCACCACTTAATTTATCTAAGCCTAACACATCCCACAAGCTACACACTTACTTAGTTTTACCTAAGGAAGACTTTTCTAAAATAATGCAGCAAATAAACATAAACATTATTTGCAAACTAGCTGTAATTACTAACACAGCAGTGGTTCATTCTTATATTCAAGAGATATTAATTCAGAGTGACATCAGCAACATGGCAGAGTGAGCTGTTCCCTTTATCTCACCCCCTTCAAACTACAACTAAATGGACATTCATTGATCAATGGAGAATACCCACACAGCACAACAGGACACCTGAGAGACCCACACAGTTATACATCTGAAGGTGGATGGACTACAAAAGGGGAGGTGGTGGAGATATGTGAGCACTCTCTGGCCCCCCAGCAGACCTGTGCATACATAGGACTACTCTCCCAGTTGGAGCACGCACAGCACCACTGCAGCCCTCAGAGTAGGAGTGCACCTCAGCATGAATATGGGAACAGGTGATGGCAGCCCTGAACCCACACACGATTGCCTTTCCATGGAAGAGCTCACAGTGCTACCATGGTCCCAGGGAGTGGCCGAGGCTCAGACCCAGGGGTGAAGACCCACCCACCAAGCAAAACAGCTGGTGTGACCAAGGAAAAGACAGCAGTGGATCTCCACACCTGTGCAAATGAGTTCCTGGCTGCCATGAATGCCCATAGTACCACTGCAGCCCTGAAGGTGCGAGCGCCTCTTAGGGGGACTGTGGGAGCGGGTAGGAGCAGCCCTGAGCCCCTGTGTCATCACTTTTCCATCCAGTGTGAGAGCCCATAGTGCTGCCATGGTCCCAAGGAGTGGCCCAGGCTCAGGCTTAGTGGGGAGGCCCCACCCACAAAGCACAACAGCTGGTGCAACCTAGGAAGAGGCAGCGATGGATGTGCACACCCGGGTGAACCACCTCCCAATTGCTGAGAATGCCCATAGTACTACTGCAGCCTTGAAGTGGGGAGCATACCTTGGTGGGACTATGGTAGCAGGTGGCAGCAACCCTGAGCCCCCATGTGATCACTGTCTCATTTGGTGGGAGAGCCCACAGTGTCACTGCAATCCCAAGGAGTGGCCCAGACTCAAACAGGCACAGCTGCCAGGGAGCACAGTAGACTCAGAATACACAAGTCCTGCACCCCCCCCCCCCAGTGGCGGCAGGTGGAATCTGCCACCAGATACTATCACTATGCAAAGGGACAAATCCACCCCATCAAATAGAAGGAAGAGGTATATTAATACTCCAGACCAGAAGGAAAAGGACAGAGAGCCAGAAATCAATCCTGATGACACAGAAATTTACAATCTAAATGATAGAGACTTCAAAATAGCTATCATAAGAAAACTCAACAAATTACAAGAAAACTCAGAAAGAGGGCTCAATGAAATCAGGAATAAAACTAATGAATACAGGGAATTCTTCACAAAAGAGATTGAAACTATGAAAAAACCCCAATCAGAAATGTTGGAGATTAAAAACACAGTGAATAAGATAAAGAAAAAATCTGGAGTCTTTAGGTAACAGAGTTGATATTATGGAGGATAGAATTAGCAATTTAGAGGACAGAAATATAGAAATGCTTCAGATAGAGGAGGAGGGAGAACTAAGACTAAAAAGAAATGAAGGAACTCTCCAAGAAATATCTGACTCAATTAGGAAATGCGACATAAGGATTATAGGTATTCAAGAGGGAGAAGCGAGGGAGAAAGGAGCAGAGAGCTTGTTCAAAGAAATAATAGCTGAGAACTTACCAAACCCGGGGAAAGAGCTGGAATTACAAGTAGAAGAAGTTAATAGAACTCTTAATTACATCAGTGTAAAAAGACCTTCTCCAAGGCAAATGGTAGTGAAACTGGCAAAAGCCTATAACAAAGAAAATATATTAAGGGCAGCAAAGCAGAAGAAAATAACCTACAAAGCAACTCCAATCACTCTTTCAGTGCATTTCTCAGCAAAAACTTTACAGGCTAGGAGAGAGTGGAATGATGTATTCAAAATTCTGAAAGACAGAAACCTTCAGCCAAGAATACTCTATCCAGCAAAAATATCCTTCAGATGTGATGAAGTTTTATGAAATAAAAATTTTCCCAAATAAACAAAAGCTGAGGGAGTTCATCTCCACAAGACCCCCTGTACAAGAAATAATCAAGAAGACTCTCATACCTAAAAAAAAAAAAAGAAAGGGTTTACAAAGCCATGAGCAAGGAGATAAATAGGCAGACAAAATCAGGAAATTGCAACTCTCTATCAGAACAGGTTAGCAAACACTCAGTTATAACATTGAAAATAAAGGAAAGGAAACCATCAAGAATAAATAAAATCACCTCATTTTAACCACAAACTCACAACACAACACAGAATAAGTTGTGACAAAAATAACTTAGAGGGAGAAGAGGTAATGGATGGAACCTGTGTAGACTAAGGAAATAAGGGGCTATCAGAAAATGGACTATCCTCATCTACGAGATCTTTTATACAAACCTCACAGTAACCACGAAACAAAAAATCAGAACAGAGACACAAATGATAAATAAAGAGAAAACTGAGAAAACTATCATAGGGAGCCACCAAACTGAATTGGCAGTCTGAAATACACAGGACAAGAAACAAGGGAAATACAGAATAATCAGGAAACAAGTGATACAAGGGCAGCATTAAGCCCTCATAAATCAATAGTCACTCTAAATGTAAAAGGGTTAAATTCTCCAATCAAAAGACACAGAGTGGCTGGATGGATTAAAAACAAGACCCAACAATTATGCTGCCTCCAGGAACCACATATCCACTCTAAAGACAAACTCAGGCTCAGAATGAAGGGATAGAAGGTAATACTCTGAGCTAATGGCAAACAGAAGAGAGCAAGTGTTGCCATATTTAGACAAAGTAGACATGAAGATAAAAAAGGTAAGAAGAGATAAAGAGGGGCAGTATATAATGATAAAAGGGACACTCCACAAGAGGACATAACACTTATAAATATATATGCACCTAACACAGGAGCACCAAAGTACATAAAGCAACTGTTAACTGACCTAAAAGGATATATTAACAGCAACAAAATAATAGCAGGGGACCTTAACATCCCACTAACATCAGTGGATAGATCATCCAGACAGAAAGTGAACAAGGAAATAGTGGAACCAAACAAAAAACCAGACCAGATGGACTTAGATATATATAGAGAATAGTCCATTGAAAAACAGCAGAATATACATTCTTCTCAAGTTCACATGTAATATTGTCAAAGATAGACCATATATTGGGAGACAAGGCAAGCCTCAATAAATTTAAGAAGGTTGAAATCACACTAGGCATCTTTTCCAACCATAATGCTATAAAACTAGAAATCAACTATAAGAAAACAGCAGGGAAAGTGACAAACACGTACAGACTAAACAACATACTGCTCAACAACCAATGGATCATTGAAGAAATTAAAGGAGAAATTAAAAAATATCTGGGGACAGATGAAAATGAAAATACACCATATCGCCTCATATGGGATGCAGCAAAAGCAGTCCTAAAATTCATAGCTATACAGGCCCACCTTCACAAACAAGAAAATTCTCAAATAAGCCATCTTAAACTATACCTAGAAGAACTAGAAAAAGAACAAACAAAACCCAAAGTCAGGAGATGGAGGGAAGTAATAAAAATTAGAGCCAAAATAAGTGAAAATGAAACCAAAAAAAAACAGTAGAAAGGGTCAATGCAACGAAGAGCTGGTTCTTTGAGAAGATAAACAAAATTGACAAGCCCTTAGCCAGATTCACTAAGAAAAAAAGAGAGAGGCCTCAAATAAAGAAATTTGGAAATGAAAAAGGAGAAATTACACCAGATACCACAGAAATACAAAGGATTATAGGAGAATACTATGAAAAACTATATGCCAGAAAATTGGACAATCTAGAAGAAATGGGTAATTTCTTACACTCACACAACCTCCCAAAACTGAATCAAGAAGAAGTATAAAATCTGAAAAGACCATTCACAAATAGATTGAAACAGTAATCAAAAACCTCTCCAAAAATAAAAGTGCAGGACCAGATGACTTCTCTGGAGAATTCTACCAAACATTCAAAGAAGACTTAATACCAATCCTTCTAAAACTATTCCAAAAAATTGAAGAAGACAAAATACTTCCTAACACATTTTATGGGGCCAAAATCACTCTGATCCCAAAGCCAAAGACAACACAAAGAAGGAAAATTACAGGCCAATATCGCTGATGAACATAGATACAAAAATCCTCACCAAAATATTGGCAACTGAATACAGCAATACATTAAAAGATCATACACCATGATCAAGTGGGTTTTATACCAGGGATTCAGGGATGGTTCAACATCCACGAATCAATGTGATGCACCATATTAACAAAATGAGGAATAAAAACCACATGATCATCTCAACAGATGCAGAGAAAGCATTTGACAAGATCCAACATCCATTTATAACAAAAACTCTCAATAAAATGTGTATAGAAGGAAAGGAGCTCAACATAATAAAGATCATATATGACAAACCCACAGCCAACATCATACTCAATGGGAAGAAACTGAAAGCCACCCCTCTGAGAACAGGAACAAGACAAGGGTGCCCACTCTCGCCACTCCTATTCAACACAGTACTGGAGGTTTTGGCCAGAGCAATTAGGTAAGAAAATGAAATAAAATTTATCCAAACTGGCAAGGAAGAAGTGAAACTCTCGCTGTTTGCAGATGACATGATTTTACATATAGAAAACCCTAAAATATCCATTAGAAAACTACTAGAAAGAATCAACAACTACAGCAAAGTTAGAGGGAACAAAATCAACTTACAAGAATCAGTTGCATTTCTATACTCTAATAATAAACTAACAGAAAGAGAACTCAAGAACACAATGCCATTTACAATCACAACAAAAAGAATAAAACATCTGGGAATAAATTTAACTGAGGAGGTGAAAGACCTATACAATGAAAACTATAAGACATTATTGAAAGAAATTGATGATGACATAAACAAATGGAAAGATATTCCATGCACATGGATTGGAAGAATAAACATAGTTAAACTGTCCATACTACCTAAAGAAATCTACAGATTCAGTGCAATCCCAATGAAAATTCCAATGACATTCTTCACGGAAATAGAACAAAGAAGCCTAAAATTCATATGGGACAAGAAAAGACCTTGAATAGATAAGCAATCCTGAAAAAACAGAACAAAAATGGAGGCATGACAATTCCTGACTTCAAAATATACTACACAGCTATAGTGATCAAAACAGCAGATACTGGTACAAAAACAGACACACAGATCAATGGAACAGACTTGAAAGCCCAGAAATAAAACCACACATTTATGGACAGCTAATCTTTGACAAAGAAGCAAAGAACATACAATGGAGAAAGAAATGTCCCTTCAATAAATGGTGTTGGGAAACTGGACAGCCACACACAAAACAACGAAAGTAGACCATTATCTTTCACCGTACACAAAAATTAACTCAAAATGGATCGAAGACTTGAACACAAGACCTGAAACCATAAAACTCCTAGAAGAAAATATAGGCAGTACTCTCTTTGACATCAGTCTTAGAAGGACCTTTTTGAATACCATGTCTACTTGGGCAAGGGAAACTAAAGAAAAAACAAACAAATGGGACTTCATCAGACTAAAGAGCTCTGTAAGGCAAAAGAAATCAGGAACAAAATGAAAAGACAACCCAACAAATGGGAGAAAACATGTGCAAATCATATATCTGACAAGGGGTTAACCTCCAAAATACATAAAGAACTCATACATCTCAACAACAAAACCATACAACCCAATCAAAAAATGGGCAGAGGATATGAACAGACATTTTTCCAAAGAAGATATACAGATGGTCAACAGACACATAAAAAGATGTTCAACATCACTAATCATCAGGAAATGAAAATCAAAACTATACTAAGATATCACCCTATACTTGTTAGAATGGCTATAATTACCCAGACAAAAAACAACAAATGTTAGAGAAGATGTGGAGAAAAGGGAACCCTCATATACTGCCAGTGGGAATGCAAACTGGTGCAGCCACTATGGAAAACAGTATGGAGATTTATCAAAAAATTAAAAATAGAAATACTATGTGACCCAGCTATTCCACTACTGGATATTTATCCAAAGAATGTGAAGTCAACAATTCAAAGAGACTAATGCACCCCTATGCTTATTGCAGCATTATTCACGATAGCCAAGATATGGAAGCAACCCAAGTGCCCATTGACCTGATAAATGGATAAAGAAAATGTGGTATAGATATACAATGGAATCTTCTCAGCCACAAGAAAGACAAAATCGTCCCTTTTGAAACAACACAGATGGACCTGGAGGGTATTTGTTCAGAGAAATAAGCCAGACAGATAAAGACAAACACTGCATGATTTCACTCATATGTGGAAGATAAACAAACGCAGGCACAAAGAGAACAGATTACTAGTTACTAGAGGGGAAGGGGGTTAAGGGGTGGGCATAAAAGGTAGAGGGGAACATATATGTGGTGACTGACAATAATGTACAACTGAAGTTTCACAATTTTATAAACTATTATGACCTCAATAATATAAAAATAAATGAAAAAAAAAGATATTAATTGCTCACCCACCAAGAGCCAATGACTCTTCTGGGTTTTGGAGACATGACATGGAATCAACTAAAATCCTTACCCTTCTGGAACTTACATGTTAGTGGGAGCAGCATGGTTAAAGGACACTTCTTCAGTTCATGTGTGCATGGGTATGGAGAACTGCATATGCATTCACATTGTGTATGTGTGGTGGCTGTACATGTAAGTGTGTGTGTTGCACATACTTAAATTTTTGATTAGCTTAGTTCCAGTACTACAAAGCCACAAGTCTAAGGTCTAGAAGTATTTGAGTATTGAGGCTAATGAATTACATTGTACTTTTCTAATGTGCTGTGTTGCAATGCCTACAGAACACATGGGTTTGAATACTGGCTCTGTCGCTTGTTATTTGAGTGTCTACGGATAAGTCGATCTTGATGAGTCTCACATTGTATATACAGTTTCTCTAAAGAATTAATGAGATAATATGAGCAATGCGGTGGACAAACTAGAAAATTATCCACAAATATAAGGGAGTTTCCATATTATTACCCCAATTAGTGAAGTAAGCAGTAGTGATATTTACATCTTTTTGTCACTATTTTTCTCACTTTTTATAACTTTTTGTCACCATGGTCCCAAATTAGTAAGTTAGTAGACATTTTTTTTTTGCCTGTACTTTATCCTTTAGGCTTCAGTTTATATTTCTTTCTGTACCAAAATCTTCAGTTTTACTTCCTTGTTCTTTAATAAAGATATGAGATCACATGGAAGTGGAGGTGGGAAGTTATTTTTGGTTTTCACCAATAGCTATCACCAAAGTTGCTAAGAAAATTCTTACCAATCCTATGCTCACTCTATCTTCTTAAACTCCACTGCCTCATCCCCACGTTCGTCTCTCCCCACATTCTCCTATCATCTTCCTATTTGAACCCTCTAAGTATACTGTGCTGTGTGTTGAAATTTTTTAGCAACCCTAAGATTTGCTTGTATCATTACATAAAAAGGCATAATCCTGTTGGTGCCATGTGAACAAGCAAAGCAGTGCTCTCTTACTTCATTAGCATTCACTTTGCAGCACTAGACTCCTAATTAAGAGATTCATAAGTATTCATATTCATTCAGGCTACTCTACATTCTATTTGCTACATTTGGTTAGAAACATTTAGACACATTAACTGTTCTTCCAGTCACAACGAACACTTGCTGTGTTTGTGGATAAGCCAATTGATGATTATCCTTTGTTGAAAGCAAAATATAAAAACATGTTTTGTTCCCATTTTCAATTTTCCTTTATTCCTTTACATAAGTCATTGTATTTGGATGAAGGAAAGTAATTGTTCTAAGACTGAACTTTCAAATTGCTATTCGTAGCTTCTTCCAATGGTAATAACGTGTTCAAGTTATGCTGGTAAATACAGTATAGAAAACTATAAGCCTGAAAAGTTAACGTCTTTGATAAAGAGAGTGATCAGATGGAGGGAGGGGTGACTTGAAGCTCTGCCACCTGAGTAATGGTCGCAGGATCAATGGATGATTATTCCAGAGAAAACATTTAATGGGCTGGGAAACAGCTTTTGTTAAAGCATAAGAAAGAAATTTGATTTACACTATGTGGTCTCAGAAGACAACTAGAATTGATATGTAGAAATTACAAGGAAGGAAATTGCAGTTCAAAAAAAGGAAGACCTGCTTAACAATTATATTCATTCAAAAATAAAATGATCTGATTTTGGAACCCCACAGGATTGTGAGGCCACCTAAATTAGAATCTTCATACATCTTCTGAATACCACGTAGATAAGAGAATGAGTAAAAGCACCTATAACCCATTCCTACAGCATGACTAAAACAGCATAATACTTTAATTTACCTGTAGCTAGGGAAAAAAACCTTCCAAAACCAGCAAAGCCACCTCTGGAGCCCCCTGTAGAGCAGCAAGTGGGCACTTATGTATAGAATACAGACTTAATCATCTTCCAAAAGATACAGTCCCACCCTGAGGGCAGAAATGCTGAGAATAAATCTGATATCTGGATGTTCAGAGCTCTGGCTACGGGGAATTGAGGGGGGGCTTTGAAAGTGCATGCAATCAGAGTTGGAGCTGCACTCCTCTGGAAGAGTGGGAAAGACTTGGAAGGGAAAATAGCTTTGAAGGGGAAGGATTCTCATGGATTTGAGAGCTGAGGGAGAATAAGTTAATACGTGGTAGAAGTTAAAGGTCCTACAGAAACAAAAGAAAATCAAAACATCAGAAGACATTATTATCCTCTCTCCTCTGCCCACCAAAGAGTATAGACATTAAAGAACATGCACTTCATCGTACCAACAGAAGAGGGTACTCTTGAGCTAAGAAATCTTATAAGCCAGAAAACGCATCTTTGTCTACATAAAACTGTTACTGCTGACCTAGGAAAATATGTTATTCCCAAATTAACAAAAAATAGAAAAAACTCCATACTAAAGGTATTGTAATAGAAAACAAAAAAATGAAAACCAAAATATTTCAGATGATGAAAATTATTCCCAAAAAACAACCACAAAGCAGAGAAAAACTGTAATAAAATATACTAATTTAAATTAAATATCCTTAAACAAGCATTTGCAGGTGTGAGAAAAACTGAAAGAATATATTTAAAAGTTCAAAATAGAAATTAACATAAAAACAGGAAGATGTGAAATGAGAGTTGATTGTATTCAGCAACAAAACTGAAGATAAAGAAAACAATCATCTATGAAATAAAGACTAAATTGCATGACATCCAAGGAAGAACATCTAGACTGAGAACATAATAAAAGATATAAGCAAAAATTAAAGCAGGTAAAATAATGAAAATGAATTAAAGAGAAGTAAAAAGGATCATCAAGAAAGTGATAGGAAGACAAGGAAAAAAAATCTAAGTAAGGAAATGGGCATCAACAAAGGTATAGTACAATGATAACCATAAGAACAAAAACATGAACACAGAACATATAAAATGTGTAACATTTATGTATAATACATAATATTAAAAAGTATTAAGATAGAAAACATAAAAATATAAACATACAACACAGAAAAATAAATGCAATAAATATATAATACACAGTAAAATTACTGAAAATAATATGTAATAATTATATCAATAAATAAAAATAGATTTAATTGACCTATTAAATAAAAAATATTTTCAGCTTGGCTCATGTAGCAAAACCCAACTGCCAAACAAACCCACCCAACGGTTAAATAGACTAACTTAAAGCAAACTGATTCACAAAAACTACACTAGGTAAATGCAAGTAAATAAGAAATCTTGATATTCCATAAAAAAGATTTTAGGCTTAAAATATTAAATAAGACAGAGCTTACTTCATAATGCTGAAGGATACAATGCACAGTGAAGAAATAATGGCTATAAATGTATACTCACCAGATAATGGAGTAACTTCCTTAATAAAGGATAATTACAGAAAACACGAGAAACAGACTGAAATACAGTAATAACAGGGGACTTTAATACTTCACTCTCACTCAAAAACAGATCAAAAGAATGAAAAAAATTAAGTAAAGATATATACAACTTAAATAATATAATCAGTAAGGTAGGTCTTATTGACACATATCAAAAAGAACATACCTTCTTCTCAAGTGTACATGAAACATTCAGCAAATTTGGCCTTCTATGAAGTTACCACAAAACCACTGCAAGTTTCACAAAGTAAAATTAATACTGTTGGTGCCACTCACGTAAACAGTAATCTTTACTATACATATTAAAGATTTTGTTCTTATCATCTGTAAACTAAATCAGGATATAGGGCGTTGCTCAGGTCTCTGATGCATATCCAACAAAAGAAAAGATTATCAGGAACAAAGATCAGATGTCTGCCCCTCCTCCTCCCCAGAGATCAGCCCCTATATAAGCCGTCTGTAGTCCTTGTTCTGTAAGATGGGCTTTAAGGACGCCAGTCCTCCATCTTCCATCATTGCTGGCAAAAACAAATAAAGCCTTTCTATTTCACTGCTTTGCCTCCTGGCTTTTTGGCTAAGTCTTGCGGCAAGCAGAATGAGCCCATTGCTCAGTAAAAGTACTAGGTTCTCTGATTACAAACCAATAACTTGAAACTAATTAAAAACAGAAAACAAAAAGACCCTTCAATGAAAATTTTAAAACTTTCTACTAAGCAATTCTTTGGAAAAGAGGAAATAAAAATCAGAATTTCTAAAGAATCATGGTAATAAAAACACTGCATCAAAGAATCCATGGAATACAATAAAAGCACTCATCAGAAAAAAATTCACAGCCTTAAATACGTATATCAACAAAATGAAAGAATGAAAATAATCACGTTCCCAACAAAGAAAGTTAGGAAAAGTATAATAAAATAAACCTAAATAAAGTAAAAGAAAGAAGAACAAAAATAACAGCAGACATTAATGAGGGACAAAAAAGAAGAGCAAATACTAAATAAGTCAAAACACTAGCTCCTGAAAAATACGCAATAATAGAGACAAAGCATTAGCTAACCTAGTCAAGAGGGAAGAAAGGAGAAAGCATACAAATACAAAATAAGAAATGATAAAGAGGAATTTATCATTGAAATAGGATTTATTTAAAAATCATAAGATAGTATTTCATAAATGCCTATGCAAATAAGCTGGAAAACCTAGATGAAATAAATAATTTCTTAGGAAAATTTGACTCTATGGAGAGCAATGGATACAACAGACCGATTTCCATAAATAAAGTTACCAAAGAACTATCCTGTAACAAAGGAACGAGAACCAGATGTTTTCGTGGAATAAATTCTACCAAAATTTCAAAAACCACATGTTTCCAATACTACCTAAACTTTTTCAGAGAATGGAAAAGAGAAGAAAAACTTTATTTTTATGGACAGCTAATTTTCGACAAAAGAGTCAAGAACACACGATGGAGAAAGGAAATTCTCTTCAATAAATGGTGTTGGAAAAACTGGACAGCCATATACAAAAGAATAAAAGTAGACCATTATCTTATACCATACATAAAAATTAACTCAAAATGGACTGAAGACTTGAATGGAAGACCTAAAACCATAAAACTCCTAGAAGAAAACATAGGCAGTATGCTCTTTAACATTGGTCTTAGCAGCATCTTTTTTAATATCATGTCTCCTCAGGGGAGGCAAACAAAAGAAAAAATAAGCAAATGGGACTACATCAAACTAAAAAATCTCATGCATGGCAAAGGAAACCATCAACGAAACAAAAAGACAACCCACCAACTGAGAGAAAATATTTGCAAATCATATATCTGATAAGGGATTAATGCCCAAAATACATAAAGAACTCACACAACTTAGCAGTGAAAAAACAAACAATCCAGGGCTGGCCCCGTGGCCCAGTGGTTAAGTTCTCAAGCTCTGCTACAGGCAGCCCAGTGTTTTGTTGGTTCGAGTCCTGGGTGCGGACATGGCACTGCTCATCAAGCCAGGCTGAGGCAGCATGCCACAACTAGAAGGACCCACAACAACGAATATACAACTATGTACTGGGAGGCTTTGGGGAGAAAAAGGAAAAAATTAAATCTTTAAAAAAAAAAAACAAAAAACAATCCAATCAAAAAATGGGCAGAGGATATGAACAGACATTTTTCCAAAGAAGATATACAGATGGCCAACAGGCACAAGAAAAGATGTTCAGCATCACTAGTCATTAGGGAAATGCAAATCAAAACTACAATGAGAGATGACCTCACACCCATCAAAATGGCTATTATTAAAAAGACAAGAAATAACAAGTATTGGAGAGGATGTGGAGAAAAAGAAACCCTCATACACTGCTGGTGGAAATGTAAATTGGTGCAGCCACTATGGAAAACAGTATGGAGAGTTCTCAAAAAATTAAAAATAGAAATACCATACGACCCAGTTATTCCACTTCTGGGTATTTATCCTAAGAACATGAAAACACTAATTCAAAAAGATATACGCACCCTTGGGGCTGGCCCCGTGGCCGAGTGGTTAAGTTCTCGCGCTCCACTGCAGGCGGCCCAGTGTTTCGTTGGTTCGAATCCTGGGCGTGGACATGGCACTGCTCATCAGACCACACTGAGGCAGCGTCCCACATGCCACAACTAGAAGGACCCACAACGAAGAATATACAACTATGTACCGGGGGGCTTTGGGGAGAAAAAGGAAAAGATAAAATCTTAAAAAAAAAAAAAAAAAAAGGTGCATCTCTTCTTTAAAAAAAAAAAAAAAAAAGATATACGCACCCTTATGTTCACTGCAGCATTATTCACAATAGCCAAGACTTGGAAGCAACGTCAGTGCCCATCAATGAATGAATGAATAAAGAATTTGTGGTGTATATATTTACAACAGAATTCTACTCGGCCATTAAAAAAAAAAGACAAAACTATGTCATTTGCATCAACATGGATGGACCTTCAGGGTATTAAGCTAAGTGAAATAAGTCAGACTAAGAAAGACAATTACCATATGACTTCACTCATGTGGAAGATAAATAAACAAAGACATAGATATGGAGAACAGATTGGTGGTTACCAGCTGGGAAGGGGGTGGGGAGAAGGCAAAAGGGCTAAAGGGGCACATATGTATGGTGACCGATGAAAACTAAGGTTTTGGTGGTGAACATGATGTGGACTATACTGAAGTTGAAATATAATGATAAACACCTGAAATTTATATAGTGTTATAAACCAATGTCACCTCAATAAAATAAAAATAAATAAAATTAAAATTAGGCATTTCTACTTTAAAAAACTTTATTTTTATGAAGCAAGTATAACACTGATACATCAACCTGATAAAGACATCACACATTTTAAAAATTCTTATGGGGGCTGGCCCCGTGGCCGAGTGGTTAAGTTCTCACACTCCGCTGCAGGCGGCCCAGTGTTTTGTTGGTTCGAATCCTGGGCGCGGACATGGCACTGCTCATCAGACCACGCTGAGGCAGTGTACCACATGCCACAACTAGAAGGACCCACAACGAAGAATATACAACTATGTACGGGGGGCTTTGGGGAGAAAAAGGAAAAAATAAAATCTTTAAAAAAAAAAATTCTTATGAATTCACTTATAAATATTGATGTAAAAAAAATCCTGAATATATATTAGCAAAAAATTTCAACACTACATGAAAATAATACAATATGAAGCAAGAGCTTTAACTTATAATTGTAAGGATGGTTCAATATTAATCAATATTAGCATTAATTAATATTAATCTATCAATAATTTAAGGGGAAAAATCATATGATTATCATCACAGATTCTAAAAAACCCTTTGATAAAATTTGACACCCATCTCTCATTTTTAAAAAGCACTTAACAAGGTAGTATTTAATGCATATTTCCTTAACATGATTACTAAACATCACTGCTAAAGCCAATGTCTAAGATAATGGGAAACCTCTGACTAGAGGCATTCCCACCAGGCTGAGGAACAAGGCAAGGAAGGAGGTCCGTTGTCTCAGTACTCTTCAATATTATTTTGGAGGTATCAGCAAAGCAAAATCAAACAGAAGATTAAGCATTGTAAAAGAAGAAGTGAAACTCCTTATTTGCAGATTATATAACTGTAACTCTGGAAAATCCAAGGAATTATAAAAAAGCTAAAACAATAAAGAAGGATATAAATTTAATATACAAAAGTCAATCACTTTCATATATACAAATAATCAACTAGAATATATACTGTAAGGGAAGATTCCATTTATAATATCAGCAACAAAGATAAAATTCTTTAAAATAAACTTAACAAGAAATGAGCAAAATGCATATAAGGAAAACTTGAAAACAATCCTGTCTTGAATAAATGGAAACACACCCATTGTCTTGGATAGAACAACTCAATATCCTAACTATGAAATTTCTCCTCAGGTTACTACATATGTATGTGACATATGTATATATATGTAAGTGTGTGTGTATACATAGCATTCCCAATAAAAATAAAAGTTTCTTAATAAGTTGATATTAAAGGTTATATTGAAAAATAAATATTTAAGAGTATCTTAGAAAACCTTTCAAAAAAGGAATGATGGAGGATAAGTGCTATCAGATATTAAAACACGTTACAATCCCGCTATAAGTAACAGTGTGGCATTAGAGCACGAATAGGGAAGCAGACTAAAGAAACGAAACAGAAAGGCCAGACTCCATTACATAAAGAAATTTAGTATCTAAGAAGGACGGTATCTCAAAACACTGTAGGAAATATGGACATTTTAATAGATTATAATGAAACAAATATCCATTTGGAGAAAGATAAAATTAGATCCACACCTCAGAATATAACTGAATAAACTCCAAATGGAGTTTTATGTTTAAAATATAAAGAGATGTATATGTAAAATATGAAACCACACAAATACAAGAAGAAAAGGGTAAATTTCTTTATAAAATGGGTGTGGGCAAGGCATTTCTAATGACTCAAAAAAATAGATACAACAAAAGAAAATGTTAATTAATTAGATTACATTTTTAAAAGTTTTGCACAGCAAAAATATAAGTAAAGCCAGAAGACAAACGATAAACTGGGAAAAAATACTTGCAACATACATCACAAATAAAGACCAGTCTCCCAGATACATAAAGAGTCCTTTAAAATTTGAAGGAAAAAAAAGAATAATCCAATGGAAAAACAGGCAAAAGGCATAAACAGAAAGCTCACAGAAAAATAAAATATTCAAAAGGTTCTTGAATGTAATAACGTTCATAATAATAACTAGAAAAATCAGGCTGAAGTAAAACAGGTCTACACAGTTACAATGCATCATACAATTTATTACTAACCACTACTTTCTATTTCACTTAGTAAATTATTCATCCAGATTTCTGACTTAACAATGTATTGTTTTCACATGAGAGGAAAAAGCACCCATGCCCTAGGACTGGCTGGCTTTCAACTCAGCAATACATAGTGTAACTGTTCAAGAAGAGATCCAAGTGTCTAGATAGACGTTTGAAATAACTGTTATTGCCATCCTCCCCCATGCTCCCATCACCCTCTCCCCTACTCTTAGCAACCAACAGTCTACTTTCTGTCTCTATAAACTTGTCTATTCTGGATATTTCATATACACAAAATCATATAATATATGGTCCTTTGTGAGTGACTGCTTTCACTTAGCATAATATTTTAAGGTTCATCCATGTTGTAGGACGTGTCAGTATTTCTTTTTATTGCTGAATAGTATTCCATTGTATGGATATACAGCATTTCATTTATCCATTCATCAGTTTATAGACATTTGGATTGTTTACACTTTTTGGCTATTATGAATAATGTTGATATAAACATTTGTATACAAGTTTTTGTATGCTTAATATGTTTTCATGTCTCATAAGTATATACCTAGGACTGGAATTGCTGGGTCTTATGGTACCAATATGTGTAACATTTTGAGGAACTGTCAAACCGTTTTCCAAAGTAATTACACCATTTTACATTCTCACCAGCAATGTATGTGGTTTTCTATTTCTCCACATCCTCACTAACACGTATTATCTTTTTTTTAAAGAAGATTAGCCCTCAGTTAACATCCTCTGCCAATCCTCCTCTTTTTGCTGAGGAAGATTGGCCCCGAGCTAACATCTGTGCCCATCTTCCTCTACTTTATGTGTGGGACACCAGCCACAGCATGGCTTGATAAGCAGTGTGTAGGTCTGCACCTGGATCTGAATCAGGGAACCTAAGGCCACCCAGGGCGCAGAAGCAGAGCCTGCAAACTTAACCACTATGCCACCAGGATGGCCTCTTACCTGTCTTTTTCTCATTATAGTCATCCTAATGGGTGTAAAATGGAACCTATTGTGATTTTTATTTGCATTTCTTTGGTGTCTAATGATGCTTAGTATCTTTTCAGGTGCTATCTTTTCACGTGCTTATTGGTCATTTGTGCATCTTCTTTGGAGAAATGTCTTTTTAGATTCTTTGCTTATTTTTAGTTGTTATTTGTATTTTCATTATTGATTTGTAATAGTTCTTTATATATTCTAGATACAACTCCCTTATCATACATACCATTTGTAAAAGTTTTCTCCCATTCAGTGAGTTGTCATGACAATATTTTTAAATCATATTTTATTGGGTTTGAATTTCTCTAAAACTATTTTTCCTAAGTTTTTTCCACAAATATATATAAACATATATTTAATAAATAAGTATATTTAATATACAATTTATATTTAATATAATTAAATTTTAATATTCAACATTATATTAAACTATCATATAAATTATATAATAAATAATTGCATACATAATGTTTAATATAATTATATATTAATATTTAATATATAATTAAATAAATATATAGCTCCTTAAATATATTCTGTGAAAAGGGGATTAAGTACGAAATAAGTGGAGCCAGCTCTGTAGCTGAGTGGTTAAGCTCACGCGCTCCGCTGCGGCAGCCCAGGGTTTGGATCCTGGGCGCAGACATGGCACTGCTCGTCAGGCCACGTTGAGGCGGCATCCCACATCCCACAACTAGAAGGACCTGCAACTAAGATATAGGGCTATGTACAGGGGGGGTTTGGGGAGATAAAGCAGAACAAAAAAAAAAGATTGGCAACAGTTGTTAGCCCAGGTGCCAATCTTTAAAAAAACAAACAAAAAAGTATGAAATAAGTGACATAAGTCTGAGAAATGCCCCACAGTGAATGATCTTTGATTCACCTTTTGTATTAGCATATTAAAGGTCCAGAGAAATTCTGTGAAACCTGCTGAACTTTATTTAACCCACTAAAACCAGTGTTATGTTGACTCAGTTATCAAGAAAATTACCATACTTTAGAATAGACTTTAGAAAATGCTACTGAAGATCCAATCGGATCAAAATTGTAAAGGTTAAGTTGAAATAGCTATGATTTGGTCACAATTCTGTCTTTCTGTATGTAGCAACAGTACCACCTTCTGGAAATCTAAGGATAGCACTGTCACAGTTTTCAGATGTTAAGAACCATTTTCTGTGAATTATAGTATCACTTGACAAATGAGCTAAGACTTTGTACTTTTACATTCCCTTATATCAAAACAAAAGAAATAAAAAATCTTGTCCTTATGCCATCATTGATATATCACTCCTAGAATGAAATAGGAATCAAATAGCCATTAACAAATGTATTGATATGGTATTTTTTTCTGTTAAAAATGTCAGAAAATAAAATGATTGGACTGATCTTCATAAGTGTTAAATGAGAGACAAATTGTCTTACATATCACTCTTGCATTTTCCTTAAATAAGATGCAGAAAAGCAATAAGAAGAAGGTAGAAAAGAGAAGATGACCTTCAATGTACTCTGGTGTCAAATTGATAGTGCTATTTATGGCAAAGTTGAAAAATGAAATCTTCCTTTGCCAAATTTCTATTTTAACTAAAACTTCTATATTTCTGTGAAAACCCAAGAGCCTTATAGTTCCCCCAAATTATTTTATCAGATTTATCTACTGAAGGTTTTTTATATACCTCTTAAGTAAATGGGGCATTTTACATCAGGTTTTTCTTATGAGATTAAAAATAAAAATTCATTTTGATAATGGTGCTGTTCTATGCATCAAAACTTTTTATTGAACAAACTCTGTTAGAGCACTTTTTTGTACCAATTACTGTCCTAAGTGCTTTAAAATACTAATTTATTTAAACCTTTTAAGAACCCTATGAGGTAGGTATTATTGTTATTAACCTTCACTTTACAGTTAGGGAAACTCAGGCACACAGAAGATAAGAAACTTGCCCAAGATCAAACAGTGATAAAATTAAGATTTGAACTCAGACCAACATGGCTTTAGGATCCATGCACCTAATGACTTAGCTATGCTCCCTCTAACAACTTCTTATACGGATGTGTAGAAAGAATAAGCAGCTGGAAAACTTTAAATATGGAACATTTAATTTGTTGAGACTGTAGCAAGGGTCAGACTTCATATGTTGTGCAAATTTACTTGGGACTTATTCCAAGGGTCAAAGAATGTGAAGGCAAACATAACTCCATAAAAAAAAAAAAAAAAGCAGTAAAAAATCATTATATCATAAAAATGAAATGATGAAAATCATGGAGAATGTGAGACTATATGAGAAGTTTTCACAATATATGATGATGATCAATAATTAAATAAGTATAGTTCAGCTACTTTGTGTAGACATAATGTTGGAGATGTTTTAATAAAAGAACATTGTGATCTAGGAGATCATAAGGTGTTTAAAAGACAGTGCAAAACCACTAAGAGTTTTGCTTTCAGATAGAATGCAGAAGGCCACAAAAGATTGTTACTACAACAAGAGAACACAGGATAAAACAAAAATTATACTTTAAACCATTAAAGAGCAGTAGATACAAATAAGACTAAATTAAATTCCAAAGAGAAACAGGCTCTTTTTGGTGATCAAAGGGCCACTCTACTTTTATGGGACCAACTGCCTATTCTGGGTATCTGTGGAGGGAATAGCAGGCCTGTCATGGGAAGAGAGATTTTGCTGAGATGAGAAAAATACCACTGAAGCTTTTAATGACAATATGACTGGTATAATAGATTGTAAATGGAAGAACTCCAAATGTGAAAATAGTTGAGCCCAATAATTCACCCCCAACAAGAATTTTGGTAAGAAAAAGAGAGCAGATGAGAAAAGCAGGAAGATGTCTCACAGTTTTGTTCAGTGATTAGGTTTAGGGCCCTGCTGGAATTATATCTAGAGATGAACTGAAACTGACCATATAGGCAACCCAACCCCTTTCCAGATGATAATATGAATCAGATCAGCTCCTTGGTGGTGGCACAGCATATTGGGGATTGGCATAAAAGAAAAGGAGAGATACCATCTGATTTGGAAAAGTGATAAATTAAATAAAGATATGGCCCAGCTCCAAGTTGCCCTAGCTGACTGATGAAAAAAGAAAGGATGGATTAACCTGCCTGAAAAACAAAAGACCAAAAGAAAAGGATTATCTAGTTAGGAACGTATTATTCTCTTCAAGAAAAATTCCATGTATAATTTTAACCAAAAAAATAGGAGACATATAAACAAACAGGAAACACTAGTTTGAAAAGCTAGGTGTACCCTCATGTTCATCACAGCATTATTCATAATGACAAGACTTGGAAACAACCTAAGTGCCCATTGACAGATGAATGGATAAAGAAGATGTGGCATATATATACAATAGAATACTACTCAGCCACTTGACAAATGAGCTAAGACTTTGTACTTTTACAGTGGTCTATACAGAAGTCAAAATATAATGATGTACACCTGAAACTTACATAGCTTTTTAATGTTATAATTTTATAACACTACAAATCAATGTTACCACAATAAAAAAAAGAGAAATAGGAAAAATGTAGCCCCAAATCAAGAGAAAAAATAGTCAATAGAGGTATGCTCACAGATGACCTAGACATTGGAATTAGTAGAAAATTATTTTTAAAATAATTATTGAAATATGTTAAAGAATGTAGTGAAAAAAATAGAATGACTGAAGACATACAGAATTTTAGCAGAAAAAGGGAAGCTCTAAAAGAGAACTAAATGAAAATTTTAGAACTAAAAAATACGATTAAAATTCTTAAAAATGGATGGCTATAATAAGACTAGACAGAATATGAGAAAAAGAACGGTAAACTCAAAGGTCAATAGAAAATATCTAAACTGAAACATGGAGACAAAAAAATGAAATTAAAAAATAACATCATCAGAGACCTACAGGACAATATCAAATGATCTAACATATGTGCAACTGGAGCTCCAGAAGCTGAGAAGAGAAAGAACTGAACAGATAAAATATTTAAAGATATTGACCGAAAATTTTCCAAAACTGATGAAAGATAACCAACCAGAGATCCAAGAGATAACATTCTTTAGTTTAGTTCAAAAACTAAGAAAATCACACCTAGACACATCAAAGCCAAACTGCTAGAAATTAAAGATAATGAAAAAAATTTAAAGTAGCCATGGAAGCATGACACATTCAATTCAGAGAACAAAATGACTGACTCTTGTCAGAAACAATGGAAGCTAAAGGCAATTATATCTTTAAAGTGCTGAAAGAAAAAAGTCAACCTATGATTCTGTTTCCAGATGTGCATTATAATCCTTAGAGCAACCACTAAAAAAGCAATACAAAGAGATCTAGCCAAAATGGTTTTGGTCCCAGGAATGGCTCAACAGTTTCCTATTGGACTAACTTGTCTGCAGAGGACATAATAGTAAAAGGTAGCTACCTAATACCACTGAGTAGTGAAAAGAAGCAAGCAAATTCTGGTGAGGAGTACACACTCAAAGGAGGAAAGTTCTATTCAGTAATTTCCCACTTTTTATTACTTGTAGATTGGGTGTAGGCATCGCTGGTACACATCAAAGCATAGGGAACTGGCAGAATAATCACAATCTTTCTGGCTTGGGGAATGAGAGGACTGACACAGGGCAATTGCAGCTAGTAGAGAAAAAAGGGAGTGTCTTACAAAAGAAAAACCAGAAAGGAATCCTCAACTTCTCTGTCTATATCTCCGGCAGAACCTTGTGTGCAAATCAACTCAAGCCTCTCAATGAAAAAAAGATATGAACTTGGAGTGGAGCTGTTGCCCAAGGAAGAGAGTTTGCAATTTATGCCTAACTATGTTAATTTGTTTAACCAAAGAAATATCACTCATTGGAGAAAAATAGCAGGTTCCAGTTTCCATAATTTAACATTCATATTTTCAGGATACAATATAAAATTCTGCAACATACAAAGTAAAATGAGAACGACACTCATTCCTTTAATAAAGGAAAATCAACTGAAACCAACCCTCTTAGATT
This sequence comes from Equus przewalskii, assembly GCF_037783145.1. Lineage (NCBI taxonomy): Eukaryota > Metazoa > Chordata > Mammalia > Perissodactyla > Equidae > Equus > Equus przewalskii. Next base: position 24,291,725 of record NC_091850.1, read on the forward strand.
TTGGAATTAGCAAACAAGGATTTTAAAGCTGTCATTACAACCATTCTCAGTGATGTAAAAAAAAATATGCTCTCAACGAAATAAAAAGAACTCTGAGAAGAAAAATAGAATAAAATAAGAGCCAAAAGGAAATTATAGATCCAATACGGTATCTAAAAAAAGATTCATGGGATTGATTTAACAGGAGAATAGAGACATAAGAGGAAATGGAACTTGAAGATTAATCAATTGAAATAATCCAAGATGAAAAACACAGAGACAAAAAATTGAAAAAAATGGGCAAAGTCTCAGGGATAGGTTAAATTATAATGAACAGTTAACACATATGTTATACAACAGAAACCAAAGGGGGAGAAAAAGAGGAAAGAATGGGAAAGAAAATATATTTGAAGAAATAATGACCCAAAATTTTCCAAATTTGGTAAATGACATGAATTTCTATAATCAATATGCTCAATAACCCCCAAGCTGGATAAATATAAAGAAGGCCATACCTAGGCACACCGTAGTGAAATTGCTGAAAACCAAGATAACGTATAAACTTGAAAGCCAGAAAAAAAAAAGACAAATTACACACAAAGGCACAAAGATGTGAATGACTTCTTATCAGAAAGAAGAAAACAAAAGAACATCTTGAAAGGGCTGAAAGAATAAAATTTTCAACCCAGGATTTTATGTATCTTGAAAAAATAAAAGACTACTTTTATTATTTTTAAAAATTTTCTTCTTTCATAGTCTTTATAATATATATGACTTTCAGCAAAAATTCTAACACAGTCTTCTGGGATTTATAACATATCTAAGTGTAATACATTTAACAGCTGTAGCAAAAAGAGTGATGAGGAGAATAATACGACCTACACAGTTACAACATTCCTATACATTACACAAATTGATATAATATTAACTATAAGAAAACTTTGAAAAGCTAAGGATATATATTGCAATCAAAAGAGCAATCTCTAAAAATGCAGAGAGATGCTACAAAGCTAAAAGAGAAATTTAAATTGAGCTGAGATAGGAGGGCTGTAACATCTCCTCTGCAAAGTGCAAGCAATTTGTGAGGCGGTCATATGATCATGTGAGTCTCTGGAATGTTTTTTCTATGAGCTTTCAAAGTTATCTGAAAATAGAAAGATCTTCCAGGAAGAGTTATTTTCACTGAATTAGTATTAAACATGATATAAAGTTAATTTCTACTGTTTCAGAAAAAACAGAAGTCGGCATGGCCACAATATCAAGTGCAACTCGAGCAAATATTCCAGTCTTTAAGCAGTATATTTATTAAAAATATATAAAAAATTCTTTTCTGATAACCCAGTAAAGGACCCTTGAAAAGAATCCATAGGAAGCTTAGCAAATTTGATATTCTCCACTAGGGCAATCTGTGAACTGAAAAGAATAGAAATCACAAGGAATGAGAGAAGCATGAACTTATTTTTTCCAGAATTTAATATTTTAAAAAAGAGAGAAAATATAAAAGTTATTGAAAAGAATCTTAAAAGTTCATTTTGGGGCTAAATGCTAGCATTGAAACTTTTCTCTTGTAACTGATTTAAGGTAAAAATTATATAAAACAACACAGCAGCTGCAGCTGTCCAATATAAAGCCCAGCTGCAAAAGGCAGGACAAGAAGAGCTGGCTGAGCAAACATTCACATGACGACCTTACTAAGAAGTTCCAAATGGTTTCAGTCCCCGAGGTCTAAAATGAGTATCATCTTGCATGCTTAGATTCTACTTCTTCAAGAATCCACTGAATGCCGTTCAAAAAACCAGTTAGAGTTTCAGCCTCTGTATCCTGGACCTATGAGCAGATAAGAGAGACCATTGTCAGTAAGAACCTGAGTCCAGGTAGAAATAGAGCAAAAAATAAACTAAGATTTTTCTCACCAGAGAAGATAGGACCTTACCATCCATGGGTGGTTTAGACGATTCAGACGCAGCTCATGGGCCAAATAAAAACAGGGCATTCTTTTTACATTGGCTCGAGAAATACAAGCTAAAACCAGCACCGGTCTTCCTGAAGACCCAAAGGCTGGGTCTGCCATTGCCATAATACGAGAGAATTCATCTTGCCATTCATGTCCTAAGGAACGCAGTCAAAACCCTTAATTTGCATAACTTGTAATGATTTTAAAAATACAATAAAATTAAAAACAAAAAAAGGAAACCAAAAAATTACCAGGATCCAAACATAACAAACTGCCTCTATTGCTGTGTTCATTTACTGGTCTGTCATAAAACTACATTAAGCAGCCTTGCAAAGACAGGAATTTAGGTGAAATCAGAGGGGGAAAATCACAGTACCATTCAGACGTCTCTACAGTTTAATAGCAAAAATACTTTGATATAGATATTTTCCTCTGACAAATTCTGTAGGTATCACTACCCTTTCTTTCAAAAGCCTCTGTTTCAAAAATTTAAACATACAGTTGGGTCTAGCTTTTTTACCTAAACTGACAATCTCTGCCCTTCACTGGAGTGCGTAAATCACTGACATTTTGTGGTAGGCAGAATTCTAAAACGACCCCCAATGACTCACACCCTCGTACAATCCCATCCCCTTTGAGTGGGGAGGAGTCTGCAAACATGATGGAATATCATTGCCGTGATTAGGCTATATTATAAGACAGGTGACTTTAAGAAAGGGAGACTATCCTCAGTGAGCCTGACCTTCTCAGGTGAGCCCTTAAAAGGGATGAGGTTCTTCCTGGTGAGAGAGATTCTCCATTGCTGGATTTGAAGACAGGGGGAGTCACATAGCAAGGAATGAAGATGGCCTCTAGAAGCTGAGAGCAGCCCCCAGCTGACAGCTAGCAAGGAAACAGGGACCTCAGTCCTACAACAGTAAGGAACTGATTTCAGCCAATAATCTGAATGAGCTAGGAAGCAGATTTTTCCCCAGAGCCTCCAGAAAGGGATGCAACCCATCTGATGCCTGAGACCATAAACTGAGAACCCAGCCACGCCGTGCTCAGACTTCTGACACAGAGAACTGTGAGCTAATAAACAGGTGTTGTTTTAAGCCACTAGGTTGGAGGTAAGTTGTTACATATTAACAGAAAACGAATAAACAGTAAATGTAATTATCAGTATGTTGCATTTACTTATTTTTTTATCATTTTTTTTGCTGGGGGAGATTCACCTTGAGCTAACATCTGTTGCCAATCTTTCTCTTTTTTTGCTTGAAGAAGATTAGTCCTGAGCTAACATCTGTGCCAATCTTCCTCCATGTTGTATGTGGTCGCCACCGCAGCATAGCTGACAAGTGGTGTAGGTCCACGCCTGGGATCCAAACCCGTGTAGCTGGGCCATCAAAGCAGAGTGTGCCAAACTAACCATTACGCCACGGGGCTGGTCCCAATATGGTGCATTTAAATCTATCATGTACCTCTTGGACTTTGACTTTTCCCATCTGTTCTTTGTTCCTTTTTCCCTCTATTCCTATCTCTGTTACACTATTTTTAGTGGTTGCTCAAGGATTTACAATATACATTTGTAACTTACAATAGTCTTCCTTTAAAGGTATTATACAACTTCACACATAGGAGAAACTTATATCAGTATATTTACATTTCCTCCCTTCCATGTTGTGTTGTATTGTTATATTTTACTTAAAAATATTATATCCCCTATAATACATTGTTATTATTTTTCCTCTACATAAAGAACTTAAAATTAGAAAAAAATCTTTTATATATAGCTACATTATTTTCATCCCAGGGCTCTTCATTTCTTTTTTGTAAATGCAATTTTCCATGTGGTACCATATTCTTACACCTGAAGAGCTTCCTTTAAAATGTCTTGTAGTGTAAATCTGCTGATAATGAATTTTTTCATATTTTGTTTGTCTGAAGAAGTTTTAATTTTGCCATTTTTTTTTTAAGATTGGTACCTGAGCTAACAGCGGTTGCCAATCTTTTTTTTTCCTTCTTCTTCTCCCCAAAGCCCCCCAGTACATAGTTGTATATTCTAGTTGTGGGCCCTTCTGGTTGTGCTATCTGGCACGTCCCCTCAGGATGGCTTGATGAGCAGTGCTAGGTCCATGCCTGGGATCCAAACTGGTAAAATCCTGGGCTGCCAAAGCGGAGCACGCGAACTCAACCACTTGGCCACAGGGCCGGCCCCTGCCTTCATTTTTGAAAGATATCTTGGCTGGATATAAGACTTTCCCCCCTTCGCAATACTGTAAAGATTTCCCTTCATTGTCTTCTAGCTTGCAGCAATTCTGTCAGGAAGTCTCTGTCCTAACCTTTGGCTCTCTATATGTATGTTTCCTTTTGCTCTGGCTGCCCGCAAGATATCTTCTTTATGTTTGGTTTTCATCAGTTTGGCTACGATGTATCTAGACATATTTTTTATTTACCAGGTTTGGAGTTCTCTGAGCATCTCAGATCTGTGGTTTGTTGCCTTTCAGTAATCTTGAAATAATTTTGGCCATTACCTGTTCAAAAATTTATTTTTCCCTCTTCTTACTCCCTTCATGTTTTGGGACTTCAGTGACACATAAGTTACACTGGGGGTTGGCATACTACATTGTGCAAATCTGTTTTTATGAATAAATTTTTGTGTAAAACAGCCATGACCATTCATTTACAAATCTCCTATGGCTCCTTTTTTTTTTTTTCTGGGGAAGATTCACCCTGAGCTAACATCTGTTGGCAATCTTCCTCTCCTCTTTTTTTTCCCTGCCCCAAAGCCCCAGTATATGGTTGTATATTCTAGTTGTAAGTCTTTCCGGTTCTTCTATGTGAGCCACCACCACAGCATGGCTACCAACAGACAAGTGGTGTGGTTCCACGCCAGGGAACTGAACCTGGGCTGCTGAAGCGGAGCACATCAAACTTTAACCACTAGGCCATCAGAGCTGGCTCAGCTACTTTTGCACTATAACAATGGAGCTGAGTAACTGTGAGAGATCTTATGGCTCATATGCCTAAAATATTTACTATCTGGCCTTTTAAGAAAAAATTTGCTGGGGCCAGCCCCGTGGCACAGTGGTTAAGTTTGCACATTCCGCTTCAGCGGCCTGGGGTTCACCAGTTCGGATCCTTGTTGCAGACATGGCTCTGCTTGGCAAGCCATGCTGTGGCAGGCGTCCCACACATGAAGTAGAGGAAGATGGGCACGGATGTTAGCTCAGGGCTTGTCTTCCTCAAAAAAAAAGAAAAAGTTTTGCTGACTCCTGAGTTAGATCACTTGATAGGTTCCCTTAGCTCTTGATGCTCTGTTGCCCACTTCTACTCTTTTTTCTCTTCGTGTTTTAATTTGGATAATTTCAACTGATCTATCTTCAGGTCCACTGATGGTTTCCTTTGCTCAAAAGTCCACTGAAGGAACTGCTCACCTGTAATCACACTTTTCTATTTAGCATTCCCATTTTACTTTTTCATACTTCCTTCTCTCTGCTGAAAATCCCTATCTGTTCAGACATATTGTCTACCTTTTCCACTAGATTCTTTACCATGTTAATCATAGTTATTTTGATGTCTTTTTCTGAGAATGCCGACATCCAGGCCATCTCTGGGTCTGGTACCAGTGACTGCTTTATCTCGTGACAATGGGTCATTTCATCTTGATTTTTTTGTCTTATAATTTTTAATGTAATGCTAGATATTTTCTGTAGAAGAATGGTAGAGACTGAGGTTAAGAGGATATACTCCCAGAAGTAGCCATTAATGCAGTGGATTGAGTCCAATTAGTCAGTAGTTGAGCTGGATTTGGCTTTTAGTTATTCAGAATTTGCTATAGTTCACTTCAGTGCACCATAAACTTTAAGTTCTCTCAGCAATAGGCTGCTTCTATCTTGTTCTGAATGAGAACAGTATTTATTATATATATACCCTACTTTGTTCACAAAGGATTTGGGGAAGAAATTACAGTACTGGCTTGTGGCCCAATAACATTCTGATTTCATGCCTATGTAGCATTGTAAATGGCAATTATTCAGACTATAGGGAGAGTGTTCTTAACAATCTACTTAATTAAACATTCCACCCCACATATCCCTCTACTATCTGGGTAACTAAAACAAAGGTAAAACTTTTCAGTTATCTGCATAAATTATTTGAATAGGGCCAGAAGCAGACAAAATATCAATAATAAAAAGTGCAAAAGCATACAACAAAAAAATACTATTTAGTATACATCAGAATTCTGTAGGTGCTTGTTGAAAAAACAGATGCCCCAAACACTGAATTATAATTCAGGGTAGGAATCAAGCAGCTGTGTTTTAACAAGCTCCCCAGGTGATCCTAATGCACATCAAGGTTTGAGAACCCACTATTAACAGTAATGGTCATAGAATCACATTGATAAAATTAACCATCATATTCCTAAGAAGCCACAGTGAAGCCTAAAAATGTATATTCTTATTTGCCTTGCAAAGAAAGTGCTTTTAAAAAGAAAGTAAGATAATGCTTACTTTTTTGAGCTTCAGCATTTGCAACGTAGATGAACCCATCAACAACTTCACACACCTTCTGAATTTGTGGAATTACACTGTACCGGCTTCCTTGTTGATCATCTCCTTCATTCTGTAGACTGAACATCTTGTTAACTGTACTTGTATGCTCTTCTCTTGCTCTATCTCTTTCCTTTCTATAAGAAAAATGTAAATATAAAACATAGACACTAAACAAGCTCCATCCCCCTAAAATATTCCAGTCCTGATGTCTCAGGTAGGCTGCCAAGTAGGTAGCCTTACCTGGTAGTTGAATATAATATCAGGATGTTGAATTTATGTTGGTTGCCCAACTGAAAACTGACTCCTGATCCAATACCTAAAGGAGAAGATTACAGTTACCAAAATAAGTCATTAATAGAGACAGCAAAAGATCAGATTAAAAAAAATTACCCAGTGTTACCAGAAAGAGGAAACAAAACACTCTATGACAAGTCATACAAAGCTTTGGAATAAAATGAAATGTTTGTGCTGGAAAAGATGCCGTATGTAATTTGTATTTATTAGGCAATAAAAATATGAAAAAGAACAAAGAACTGCTAGGCTTATAACATTCCTTTTCATATCATCATCACTATCATCATTAACTTTATCATCATCATTATCAGCTGATTCATAACACAATAGCTATTACGATTTATCATCAAGACTTAAGACTCATTTTCACATTTTTGTTTCTCACTAGTCTTATACTCCATGTATACATTCAATGAAATGGCTTTTTTCCCCCTCTGAAAAGCTGTTTTTAAATTGATGGGGAGTAACCAATGGCACCTTAGAAAATGGGGGAAATATAGCAGATACTGAAATTTGGAACCAGACAGGTTAGAATCCTGAATTCGCCACATACAGCCATTTTGTTGTGTCTCAATTTTGACGTCAAAAAACAGAAATAATACATACTTTTCATGGTTGTTGTAAGCATTAAACAAGATCGCATATGTAAAACTTCTAGTAGAATGACTGGTAAATAACAGGTGCTAAATATTAGCTTCTTAATACTTTACATCTGAATAATTTAACATTGTTATTTGTCTTCCTTTCTTTGGCTGTGGTAAGACTGAGAAGCTGATTCTTCTCTTGCCTCCTGGAGAGATCCTTCTCTTCTTCCATGGCTCTACTTCTTTTTGCTATATAAATGTCCTCTTAGATCTGTCTACTTCTCTCCATCCCCATTATCACCTTTTTTAAAAAAATTATCATCATCTCTCACCTGGACAATCACTTCCAACTAGTTTCCTACATCCAGTTTTGCCCCCTACTATCCATTCTTCTGGCAACAGCTGGAGAGACTGCTTTAAAATGCCTATCTAATTAAATCTCTTCTCTTCAAAGTCATTTCTCTTCAGATAAACAAAACCCTAATATAATCTGGCCTCCACTTACCTCATTAGGACAACTCCACCTTTCATTAATCCCTGCAGTAGCACTAATCTAGTTGTTTAAAAAAGCCACGCTATGCCATCTTCTATCACCATTCCAGGCAACAGAAATACAAAGATCTTGGTGGCTGGGTATGCAAGCATCTCAGGTTAAGTGACCCTAGTCCTCTGGCCACCAGGGCTGGTAGAGAAACCCCCCAAATAGTTCATAGAAACAAATTCTCTCTCTGATCTTTGTTTTCATCGGTTTAACTTCTAGAGATTACCCTCCCAACACATCTAACCTCAGCCCAATATGATCTCCATGTTGTTCTGCACCACCTTGCCAATGACCCATCCCTCTATTCTTCTCTGATCTTGCAGAGTTTGAGGCATAATTAGATTGACATTTTCAAACAATCACTCCAGTGCTGTCTGGAGAATGAAATTGCCATTTTATAATCAGCAAATTTCCCCATATCCCCAACCTCATCTTGAAGTGGTCCTTCCACCTCATGGCCTTACCTGAAACTGGCCCACCCCTAGGTGCTGCTTGTCTAGCAGTAGACTCTCAAGTAATAAAGTTGTTTATTCTCTCACATCTCGGGGTAAAGAGGCGGGGTCAGTGTTCTCTTTACTCCTCAACGCCATGTCCTAAACATTACTCAGCAACCCTCTTGAACAACTCCATCTCTTTGAGACACACACACCATTCAGCTGTAATACCATCTTCCCTTCCTCAATCTTGTCATTTATGAATCTCCTTTTGACAATCTCTTCCTCCAAACATTCACTGAAGATTTCAGCACCTGGTTCACAATATTCCTGTCCATCTTCAGAAACTTCCAAGTCCATGTGGACTCTATATGATTCCCAAATCTTGATTTCTAGTCCAGGTCTTACTCTTGAGATTTGGATGCATAAAGTAATCCATAAAGCCATTTGTTCATTCATTCATCAATATATACTGAGTGCCTGCTATGTGCCTGGCACCACAGATATAACTAAGAAGAAAGCTGACAAGATTCCTGCCCTAACGGAGCTTCCATTCAAGTGGATTGCTTACAGCAGGCATCTCTACTTGTATCTCTCAGAGTTATCAAAGTCAACATACTCCAAAGACTGGCTGTCATTCTCCCTATACAGATCCCTCTAAAAAGTTTCTCTTTCTCCTCCTATGTTTCCTTATCCTAGTGAATGGCATCAACATCCAATATGAAAACCACACTAGAAACCTGGAGTTATCATTATTACTGCTGATACAGATTCAGTCAATTCTGTATTCTTTGTATGTTTATCACAATATTACAGTGGTTTCTTAATGCGTCTCCGTGTCTTCATAGCCCCTTCTAATCAATTCTCCACTCAGAAGCCAGAGTGATCTTTCTAAAATGCAATCTTGATCATCTCACTCCTCTGCTTAAAATCCTTCAACAGCTCCCAAATGCTTAAGCATGGCATACAAGTGTCTTCTCATCTAGCCCTACTCTAGGCACACACAACTACTTCAAATGCGTCATGCACACCCAGAGCTTTGTGCTTTTAGAAATGTAGTTCTCGATGCCTAGTCGACTTTTTTCTTTTTTTTGGTAGCCTACTCCTACTTATCCTGACTCACGTGAGGCATCATGTTCAATGTGGAGCTTTCTCTGACCCTTTGCCTTTCTACGCACAAGCTAATTACCCCATATTCTAATCACCTGCATACTTGTCTCTAGCCTCACCTAGACCAAGTATCTACAGGACAGACAGAGATTTTTGATGTTGTTTGTTTTAAATCTCTGCACCTCTAGCATCTAATAGGTGCTCTCAATAAATGAATAAGTAAAGCATAAGCTAGATCATACTGTTTATATTTATTATAGATCCTGCTTACCAACTAACTATACAGTAGCTGTTGGTTTTTTTCATAGAAAGAAGGGAAAGGAGAATAATTTAGCTGTTTTTTGAAATTCCAATATATATCAAAGTACTTTGCACATAGTAGATGCTGAATGGTTTTTGTTGTTAATATTCTTTTAAAATATAAAAAAGAGGGGCCAGCCCAGTGATGTGGTGGTTAAGTTTGTGTGCTCTGCTTCAGTGGCCCAGAGTTTACAGGTTCGGATCCCAGGTGCAGACCTGGCACTGCTTGTCAAGCCATGCTGTGGAGGCTTCCCACATAAAAGAGAGGAAGATTGGCAACAGCTGTTAGCTCAGGGCCAATCTTCCTCACACACAAAAAAAATAAGATGAAAAAGAAATATGATTATTATAAATACTGTACAAATACAATATCTTGACAACATATAATTTACTTTCACAGAATCTTATAATCTGATTACACAAATTTATGGAAATAAGAGGAAGTTTACCTCTCATGAAAAGTAAATGAATTCTTTCAGTCCATTGGGACCTGGAGTCTCCCCTTCATCAAATTACTATATTTCATTACATCAAAGAGTTATTAACAAACCAATTTCTATTTAACATTAGTGTCAAGCTCAAAGTGTTTGAATTATTATGTACCGTAGATTAACATGAAAATTACCATCGATCTGCCTCTGAGGCAAACCAGCTGTTGGGCAGAGTTCCTCGGAAGACATCAAGCTCAAGACCAAAGATGTATTCAGTTCTTCCAAACCTGGTCCAAACATAGCAAATCGTGGTTCGTTCTGAATGATCAATGAGTGTAAAAATGAGGTGACAGCTCCATACACCGGACGGCTAGATTTCGAAGATCTTCTTGTATATGGGCAGCACATTTTATAGCTGTATAAAATTGTCACAATTAGAAAATTACCACAGAAAAAACTTACTTAGCCATTTATTCATTCATCAATATACAATTTATTGAGAACTTGCTAGATACAAGGGATACAATGATTGTATAGTCCCAATCCTCAAGGAGGACAGACAACATTATCTATGTAGGCTGAGTCCCACGACAGAAAAAAAGCACAAGGTGCTACAGGAAGTAGTAGTGGTCCAGAAGCTGAGGCAGCCTTCCCTAGGAAGTGGTTACTCACTTTCTAATCTTTCATCTAGATTTTCTCAGGGAACACTGGGTCTAATACTTGTTTCAGTGGTTAAAATTCACTACAGAGAGCAGTGGTTCTCAACCTGGGGAGATTTTCCCCCTCAGGGAACATTCCGCAATGTCTCGAGACATTTTTGCCATCACAACTGGGGGGCTGAGGGGCAGCACTATTGGCATATAGTGGATAGAGGCCAGGGATGCTGCTAAACATCCTACAATGCACAGGACAGTTCCCATAACATCTGGTCCAAAATGTCAATAGTGCCAAGATTGACGGACTCCGCACTAAAGATAAACTACAGAGAGTGTTAGCACAAACGTCCCTGGAGGGTAAAAAAAAAAAAATTACTAAGGCCATCAATATAATCAAATTTCTCAGGTACTTCTATAACAGTCTCAAATACAATAGTTCAGTAAGTGTTAAATATGCAAGGAGGCTCAAACGTTCCTTACAGATAACCTAATGAAGCCAGAATCATGTGAAAGAAACAAATCAGTTTCTTTCAGTAGTTATAAATTTCTAAAATAGAAATTCTACATGTTATCAAAAATTAAAACAAAGTTACCCAAATCAAAATAAAACCTAAATCAGTCTGGTTAAGACAATCACTAACCTAACAAGACAACCATCTTCACTTAGGAACCTTGTAACTCAAGAAGAAAAAAATCAACTTTGAAACTAGGTAGATCTGGCTAAGCCTCACCACCTTAATTCGTTATGTAAGCCACTTACAGTCTGAACTTCAGTTTTTTCATCTGCATTATTCTAGCAATACAATCAACCCAGGGTTGTAAGGATCAGAAATAACGCATATGATCACAAACAGTAGTTACAATGATTACTATCCCTGGGGAAAATTTGGTTCCATAGCATCACATATTTGATGCTACGGTTGGTTGTGGGAAAATGCAGAGGTAATGCCCAGCAAATGAGCATACAATAACACTGCTGAAACTACTTATAACATAGCAGTCTACAAGATGATGCAATGGCATCTGGATTGGAATAAGGAAAGATTCTTAATAACTCAAATAGAATATGAAAAAAAAATCCTATATGTAGCTATTAAATCTAGCACAGCAAAATAATTCTTACCTAAAGCAAAAATATTCTTTTAATTTTATTTACAATGCCTTAAATTTGGGACCCTCAATAAAGCAGGTTATACCTGGATCCAACGACATTATGTATTTTTAAGGTAGCATGACGGCATTCCACTCTGAACAGTCCCTTATAAGTTAAACGACCTTATGCAAATCCATTATCACTCCGAACCTCAATTCCACAACCATAACACAATGATAATAATACTTTCTTATTGGGTGAGGATTAAATAAGTAAATACACATAAAGCATCCCTCATAGAATCCAATACACAACAGTCACTCAATAACATTAATTCTTCACCCACATGATATTTCAAAACGTCAATGCTTTTGGATGATAACAAAATCTTATTTCCCAGAACCTTGAAAACGGTTTTCTTCTCTGTCAAAGAACTGCTCTCTGATCTCTGGCCATTGCTTTTCTGTATATGGAAAAGTATTTACTACGTAACGAAATGACAAGTGTTCTAAAGATAAAGAAAATTTTAAGAAATGTTTTACTTCCTGCCATGTAATTACTCAAACATTCTAGTCAGGCACCACAAGGAAATAACAAAATGGAAAGTTGAAAGGGTCCTACGAAGAAAGTCACTGAACTTAACCCCCAATTTTTACAAAACAACACTAAGACCCAAAATCCATGAAATACATCAGTAGCAGGGCCAAGACTAACTTAGATTACTGATTTGTAATACAGTCAAATTTAATAGCTTCTTTTTAATTCATAAAAGTTTAATTCATAGATACTTACACTGCCATGTAGTCAAAAAATGCACCATCAGTGACCTCAGATATAGGCTTTTTTAAGATTTCTAGATCTGGAAGAGACTTCCAGTCAACAGAAGACCAGGAAGGAAGATCTCGCAACAGAAAGTATCTCCACAGAATTGAATCTCGTACAGTTTCATTCCAATAATGACTTGTACTTCCCAGCTGACACAGATCATGAGGTGAGAGAAATGACAAAATATAGAGCTGTACGTCAATCTGAAACAGAGGGAAGCAGCAAGTGGGTAAATTGGTTTTTGATAATAAATTACAAAATAAATCATTAAATTATACTAGGAAACCAGAGGATACTCTGTCTTTTTAATACTAAATCTATCATAAGTTACAAAATTAACAAAGAATTCTTATACTAGATAACCAAAGATCAATATGTCAGCGTTTGTCTTTTCTTTGGTGAGGAAGATTGGCCCTGAGCTAACATCTGTGCCAATCTTCCTCTTTTTTGCTTGAGGAAGATTAGCCCTGAGCTAACATGTGTGCCAATCTTCCTCTACTTTGTATGTGAACGCCTCCACAGCATGGCCAACAACAAGTGGCATAAGTCCCCAGCCGGGGGGGAACGAAACCCAGGCTGCAGAAGCAGACAGCACCGAATTTATCACTAGGCTGGCCCCAACTTGTCAGCGTTTTTAATAACTAAATCTATCATTCTGAAGTTATTTTCCTGCCATCAGGAAAGAATCATAACTGAACACTTAATTTCTGCCACATCGAAACATTCTTGAAAAACCATCTTTCTGGTCCTTTTTTTTTTCAAGCAAAATAATCAGTTCCTTTAACTTCTCCTTACGGGTATTTTGCCACACCAGCGATTTGAATAACTTCCTTAAGGAAATAATTTATTCTTCAGAATAAAACCTTTATCAAGCGGACAGACTTCTGATTTTATCAGTAGATCAAATCAAAGGGTAAATGTGTCATGTGAGTTCCTCTCTAGAACCTATTAAGTCATTTCAAAGAACCTCTGCAAGGGGAGAGCCATAGAGGCCTTCTACGCCTGCAATCCTCACTTGCTGGTGGACGTCCGAGGGAGGGATCGACAGTCCAGTTGAGACACAGAACGTTAAGAATGTCGCCTCTCCGTTTTCCGATCTGCCTGAAAGGGTTAACAATAAATGATGTGTCTAATTCCATGGCCTGTTGTAACGTTAGGCACTGGTAACTCAGTCGTTTATTTTCAGCTGAGTGGACGTTCTGTCACTTGAAATGTACGGAAAGATAAAAGCCGCAAGAGCCTCGGAGAGTGTGGTTTTGGGGACCCCAGTGTTTGGGGACACCGAGCCTAGGATGACAGATGCCGGGAAAGCAGACACTGGACGCTTTCCCCAGAGGACCAGAGAGGCTGGAACGGTCTCCTTACTTCCCTGACCTGACGTTCGGGGTGTGGCGGCCCCAAGGCCGGATCTGGGGGCAGGAACCCGCAGGGTGACCCGGCTGGGGACCAGGGCGCCCGCTGGGCGCGTTTCGCTGCGACCTCCGGCCGCGGCGGAGCACCAGGGGGCAACGCCAGGGCGTTTCCGGGCAACGGCTGCTCCCAGGCGACGACGCCGGCAGACCGGCTGCAGGGACGCGGCCAGCCACAGGGTGGGTCGCGGGGACGCCCCAGCCCCGAGGCCGCCGGGCGAGGCGCCCCCTCCCGGCCCGGCCCTGCGGCTCCGCGGCCGGTGGCCGCCGCTCACCGGCAGCCGCGTCAGGGCGCTGGCCTCCTCCGCCGCCTCCTCCGGGGAGGCCCTCGGCGCCGCCCTCTCCTTGCCCACCGACTGCCAGAAGCTCCTCCAGCCGCTGAGGATGGCCGCCTCCAGGCGGGCCCAGTCGCTGTGTGGCGACTGAGGGGAGCCGCCTCGGCCGCGCGGCGCGCTTCCCGCCATGGCCGCCGGCGCCGCACGTCGCGCGCCGCAGGGTCACGCCCGCCGCCGCCCGAGTCCCGCCCCTCGGGCTGGGCCGCCTTTCGGGCCGTCAGCTCGGCGCCCGGAGGGAGGCGGAGGCGGTCTGCCTGGGCCCGGACCTGCCCCTAGCGCCCGCTGCTGCTTTCCCGTCCGGCCGCCAGCTCGCCCACGCCAACTTCCCCAGTCCCTGTCAAACTCCGGCCCCTTTACCACTTGTCACTTCCCCCGACATGGCCCCTCCCGTTGGGACCCACTCCACTTTACCTGGGCCTAGGCGATGCCCGTTTATTCAACAGATGCGACTCTTCCACTGTTGGGCTTAATTAATGACCAGTTGCTTCCTTCTCAGGAGCTGTGGGGTTTGACGGTTGCTTTCAGTCTCCAATTCACCGTTTTCTTGGGGATTGGCAAAAATCGGGACTAGAGAGGCGGTCAGGAGCCCAATCATAACGGACTTTATACCAAAATGAGGAGTCTAGGTCCACTATGCAAAAATAGAAGTACAATTTAAAAATTGCTGAATGTATGCTTCTCATTAAAGGGCAGCAAAATATGGCTAGAATAAGAAGAGAAAGCAGATATGTTGTTGAAATCCCACTAGTGAGTTTTTTTGTCTCTCAAAACGTCTATTTTACTCACTCTGTCGTGGCTTACTTTAAAAAAGCTTTAAGAAACTATACCTTAGCCCACATTACAATCTGTTACTGTATTGGACTGCGCGTGGTCTCTATTGGTAGGAAGGACACAAATACTTTAGTACTGTGTGTCAGCCATTTTCAAATATATCCCCCCACTTAATCTAATCCAAAGAACACTCTGCTCAAAAACTAGATCTCTGTTTCTTAAAAAAATACTTCAATCTAATGTTATAAATGTAATTGAAAATCTCTAAGATTATCCGATAAAGAGCAAGACAGCTTGAACTGTTATGCCATGCAGTAAGAAAAATACACACCAATTAAAATAATCCAGTGGTTTTAAAATTCCATTCTTGAGAACGGACACAATAAATTAGATAGGTCTCTACATAATCTGGTTTAAACTCTTTGTCAACCAGTTATTGCTAACAATATCCAGGACATGCAACTATCCATTCTTTGTGAAGATGTTCATATATGGAATTTCTAAATTGCACTGTTTTATCTCAACCATCAAAATATTCTCACATATAACCCAAAACACTTGTTGAAAAATTAATCCCTTTTTTTTTTTACTTTTTTTTTTTTGGAGGAAGATTAGCCCCGAACTAACATCTGCCACCAATCCTCCTGTTCTTTGCTGAGGAAGACTGGCCCTGAGCTAACATCCGTGCCCATCTTCCTCTACTTTCTATGTGGGACACCTACCACAGCATGGCTTGACAAGCGGTGCCAACGTCCACACCCAGGATCCAAACCAGCAAACCCCTAGGCCGCCGAAGCAGAATGCGTGAGCTTAACTACTGCACTACCGACCTGGCCCTAATCCCTTTTTTTAATAGTCTTCAAAATAGAAAACAGAATTAGCAACTTCATAAAACTATTAAAGTCTTTAAGGATCATGATAGGCTACAGGGAACAGATACATAAGTTGTGTATGTATACAAATATTTAAATACATACATATATTTAACATACTATATAGTCACCCCTCCCTCGCTCTATATATAAATGTATGTAAACTGCACATAGCAGAGTGCTTAATGGTTAATAATGGACACAATGCTTATTGGCTTGAATTTGTACTTCAAAAGTAAATATCTGGAGATCGAAATGTCAAATAACAGAAGTCCAATAACAGGTTCTATGACAGTCTAATAACAGGTTCTGTGAGATCCAAATTTAAAGTTTCATTTTTTTCCTTGCATGCCATTGCTAGGGGCCAACCACCAATCCAACTGCAAGCTTAGTTCTGCGAGGCTGTCCTGACAAGAAAAAAACCCATGAATTAATTAATTAACCATGTGGCATTTCTCCTGCCTCTCTAAGAGCAAGAAAGAACTAGCACAAGAAAGAAATATATCAGTTCGAGCATGAAGTACTGAAATGGTTCTCGGCTCTCTTACAAGGAAATGTGAATATTTGTAAATGAACGTTAGGGTTTTTTATTATGGAAATTTTTGAACATATATATGAGAGTGAATAGTATAATGAACCCCATGTATCCACTAGCTAAGATTCAACAGTTACCAACATATAGTCAATCTTGCTCCACTGCTATCTCCACCTAACACACATCCTGAAATCTTGGTTACTTTTAAGCAAATCCCAGACATCATTTCATCCCTAAATATCTCAGGATGAGTCTCTAAAAAATAAGGTAACTTTTAAGAAACATAAGCACTATACCATTATCACACCTAAACAACTTTCTTAAACATCACCAAATATCTGGTCAGTGTTTAACTTTCCCATCTGCCTTAAAAATGATTTTTTTTTTTTTTTTTGTGAGGATTGTCCCTGAGCCAACATCTGTGCCAATCTTCCTGTTTTGTATGTGGGACACCACCACAACATGGCTTGATGAGAGGTGTGTAGGTCCACACGTGGGATCCAAACTTGTGGACCCCAGGCCACTGAAGCAGAGTGTGAAAACTTAACCACTATGCCACCAGGCCAGCCCCTCGAAAATAATTTTTTTTACATTTGGTTTGTTTGAATTATGACACAAATAAGATCCACATATTGCATTTGGCTGACACAGTCCTAAAACTTTTTCATTCGAGTTTCCCCTCCTTTATTTTCCCTTGCAATTTATTAAAGAAACTAAGTTGGTCCTTCTGGAGTTGCAGGATCATGTTCTAGACTTTCTTGATGGCATTTCAATGGTGTCTTTAACACATTCCTCTGTCCCAGGCTTGATCGAATTGAGCTTGGTTTTGTATAATATTTCATAAGTAGTATTGTGTACTTAGATTGGGAGCACAAGTCATTCTTGTTTTCTAATGTTCAAACTGATCAATGGTTTCAAAAACCTGATTCATTCATTATCAAATTCCCCATAAGATTTCACCTCAAGGATTTAGCAGTTATCAATGATTGTTTACAAGATACAAAATATTACTATTCTAATTTTATAATTCCTTTTATTAGATGAATTAAAGAAAAACTGTCCCTCATCAACCATTTGATTGTCCTGCCCAAGATCTGTAATCAGCCTTATCGCTAGGGAGCTTTAGTTCATTTTAATGGGAAATGGATTTGGACATTATATAGTGGTTTTTATAGAGACAAAATATGAATTCATACTACTATTTCCCACTCACAGAATTACAGAACTTTTACTTACTTTCTTCAGTTTCATGTGTCTCTTTTCTCTGACACTGAAAATTCTCATTTCTAATTACATTAGAATAGTTATTAGCAATATAATTAGAGGAGTTTGATTTCTTTCCAGTTCTTTTTGCCCTTGGGGATATGCCACTAGGGGTGTGCAAATTACTGTGCTTTAAAGATATTTGAAACATTCCCATGTATTTAAGCCACCAACTTGATACACAATACGGCTTGTTTCATTTCACTTTGAATTTTTAGGGGTTGCTTTTCTTTAATTTTGATGTAATCTTGTTTTATAAAAATGTAGTATATGGTTCCAAAGTCAAATGTACAAAAGTTGAGGTATATTCAGAGAAGTCGAGCTTCCATCCTGGTCCCCTCCATCTGGTTCCTCTCCCACCACCTCCCACTCACACCATGGTAACTATTTTTTAAAGCTTTTTTTTTTTTTTTTTGAGGAAGATTAGCCCTGAGCTAACTACTGCCAGTCCTCCTCTTTTTGCTGAGGAAGCCTGGCCCTGAGCTAACATCCGTGGCCATCTTCCTCTACTTTATACGTGGGATGCCTACCACAGCATGGCTTGCCAAGCAGTGCTATGTCTGCGCCCGGGATCCGAACCGGCGAACCCCGAGCCGCCAAGCAGAAGGTGCGAACTTAACTGCTGTGCCACCAGGCTTTTTTTCTTTAATATAAGCAAACAAGGTTATACACATATTTATATTCCCTCTTAAATAAATAGTGCTATATATCTTCTTCACCTTGTTTTTCACTTAATAGGACCACTCCATAGCATTACAGAAATATTCCTCTTTGCTTCTCACAGCTACATACTATTCAATTATGTGGATTTACCACAGTTTAGAATAATCTATTTTTAAATAGGGTATGTGTAATATTTAGATGACTAATATTTCATGCCTCTGACTTGCGACTTAAGAGTAAGACCAAAAGGGACCAGAAGCCAAGTCAATCAAGCTGACTGGTAAATTCAGAAGTGGGTATATATATATTTGGAGGCTGAGGTTGAAAAATTTCTGAAAATTGTAGGTTTTCTTCCAGCCATACCTATAACACACATCTGAGATGCCTATCCAGCCAGTGATTTCTTCTCTGAAAGCTGGTTCCCATTTAGAATGGCCAGCAGGACTTGAACTGAGGACAGGGTAGTGAGTGCTCACTGGCCAGAACAGTTTATCACTCAATTATTCTAGTTGATGAGTATTATATTTTTCAGCATGATAAATGAGGTATCGATATACAAAACTAGACACTGAAGAAAATTTTTGTTGTTAGTCTTGTCTAGTCGATGCTGACTCTAGTGACCCTGTGTACGGCAGAG
The DNA here is from genome assembly GCF_037783145.1 of Equus przewalskii. Taxonomy (NCBI): domain Eukaryota; kingdom Metazoa; phylum Chordata; class Mammalia; order Perissodactyla; family Equidae; genus Equus; species Equus przewalskii. The sequence continues at coordinate 24,310,946 of NC_091850.1, forward strand.
CGGAACCCTGCCCAGTCTTTTTGCATCATCCTCTCACCTTCCAGTGCTGTATCAGTCAATGCTTTGCTGCTAATCACAGGGTTTTCAGGGCCAATTGTTTTGGAAGTGGGCGGCCAACTCCTTCCTAGTCTGCTTTAGTCCGGAAGTTCCACTGGAACCTGTCTACCATGAGCGACCCCTTCTGGTATTTGAAATACTGGTGGCATAGCTTTCAGCATCACAGCAACATGCAGCTGCCACACTGTGACACCTGACAGATAGGTGGTGTGGTTCCCTGACCCAGGAAACAAACTCAGGCCCATGTAGTGACAGCACTTAATCTTGACCACTACACCACCAGGACTGGCCTTGAGGAAGATGATCATAGGATCTCTTTTGAGCTCTTTCCATGTGCAAAGCATTGAAATAAGCATTTTGAACAAAAATCTGTGAGCTAGGTACTATTATTATTCCTGTGTTAAATAATAACATATTAAAGCATAGAAAGGTTAAGTAATTCATGTAGAGTCACACAGCTAGGAAATGACAGGGCTGGGATTTAACCTCAGGCTTCTGGCTCCAGAGCCCATATCCCTAACCACTAGACTACCCTGTCTGAAGGAATGGATCAGAAGAAAGAATATTCAGATGTCAATAGTAAACTGAGATGATAAAAGTTTTTGTTCTGACACAACACTCAGATATGAAAGAAAACAAAGAACAAGATACAAATACAGGAACATGGTTTTATTTTCTTTAAAATATTCATATGCTCCAAAACATTTTACTTAAAAATTTTCACTGGAAGTAGGAAAACAAAAAACAGTAAAGAACACCAGCATGAATACATAACGCATACCTTAACTGTGATACATCAAATGTATTTTAACGTAATACTTTCATAACATGATATCTCACATTGTGTTAAGAAATAATACTAGGAAGTGATACTAGAGAACTATAGAATCCTGGATTCTGTGGCAGATGGGATATCCTTATGGGAGCCAAAAAAGAGCCCTATAAGGTAGACAGAGAAAAGTGACAAGTAATCTAAAAGTAGCATGTCAACCAGCTATAGGTTTTTAAAACGCCACTAAAAATGAATCTGAGAATGCCTTTAGACATAGTTCCCACTTTAATGAACATCAGAAAATTCGCAGTGGGATTGTAAAGGTAGGAATGTGATTTTATTGTGGGGTTTTAGCCATGACTCTCACCTTACTGTACTGTATGCAAAGGAACAAGGGAAAGCCTTTAGTCATGATTTGTACCTTAATCAGCATCAAACAGGGTCCACAGTAGTCAGAAACCCTATAAATGCACCAAAGCACACGGGCTTTTTAAACTAAGTCTCAAAGCCTAGTTAACGCCGGAAAATTCATACTGGAAAAGAACCATACAAATTTAAAGATTTTGAGGGGCCAGACGGGTGGCATAGTGGTTAGGTTCACACACTATGCTTCAGCGGCCTGTGGTTTACTGGTTCAAATTCCAGCGGCAGACCTACATACTGCTCATCAAACGATGCTATGGTGGCATCACATACAAAATAGAGGAAGACTGGCACAGACGTTAGCTCAGTGACAATCTTCCTCAAGCAAAAAAGAAAATTAAGGATTATGAAAAGTCCTTAAATAGAGTTTAACTTTTAGTCACTATCACAGAACTCAAAATGGAGCGAAACCCCAAGTGTGACATAAGCAGGCTTTTAGCTTATTACTTACCCATTAGTAAAGTCCACACTGGACAGAAACCTTTTAAATGTAATCAAAATGAGGTCTTAAGTAGTGAGTGACTCAATCCTTAATTCGGTATCAGATCTTCTATAAGAGAAACTTTACGAATGTTCTGAATGTGCAAGGCATTTAACCAAAGGGGTGGAATTTGAAGACACAAATGCTAAAGGAGACAGATGCTTAGAGGTGCCTTCCCAACCACCCTAGATAAATAGCGCTCCTCTCCAGTCACACTGGCCCCTTACGCTGCTGTATTCTCCACTGCACTTAACACTTAACACAGCACACATTTCTTTCTTAAAATCTGTTAACTTCCTCCACTAGAATACAAACTCCAAAAGAGGGTATTTTACAAAGCTATATCCTCAGTGCCTAGGACAAACCCTAGCACGTAGCAGTCACATAATAGTGGTTGATGAGTGAAGTGTAGTACTTTCCTTATGTAGAGTATTTAGTATCTTGGATTTACTTTATTCTGAATGAAACAGAACTTACTTAGGAGGCTGTAACACATACAAAAGTGTGTGGTTCGTTGTTTTATAATACACCAGAGTAAAAAGCATTACATTATAACTGTTATGGTCTACACATGATTCTCCAATTGTGTGGGGGGTGGAAGTCATACAAAAAGCACCCAATAGTACCCTCAAAACTGTACCAACCAGTGAGAGACCCAAGTGAGTCACAAGGGTCATGAAGGCAAAAATGGAAGTTCCAGCTTCTGAAGAGAAAGTTTTCTTGTTTTCTCAGGTTCTAAATCTAAATAATACTTTACTCCTCTGAGAAGTAATTCCCAATTTGCCTTGTCAACCACTGGGGTAGAGGGCATGGCAGTTTGGAATCTGCAAAAAGCAACCCTTCTGTGCAGAGTTCAGCACTTAAGAATTATGTCTCTTATTAATTCAAGAACATTACTAAGGGCCTACCATTCATTAAGCACTATGTATAAAGATACATTTTCAAAATATGAAGTTCACCAACTCATAAGGAAAATAACTATAAAGCAACGTGATCAGTGTGATAACATGGGAAGTGAAGATTAAGGAAGCAGAAGCACAGGAGTGTCTAACTTTGACTGGAAAGGGCTGAAGAAAACCTTAAGGATACAACATCACTGGAGCTGAGTCCTAAAGGATAAGTAGTAGGTATTCACTTGGCCATAAAGAAGGGCAAAGCGTTCCAGGCAGAGGTAACGAGGCCTGCTAAGGGTACTGAGGGAAAAAACACACAGCACGTTGGGGAAGAAACTGGAAGTCCTTGTGATTGATCATGATGCTCCAAAAGGGGTGGAGTGAGGGTGGGCAGTTTGTGGTTTCAAAAACCTTATTACAAATTATTTAAATCTTTATACTTACAAAGCACAAAGGTATTTTCATGGTAACACTTGTTAAAAAGCTAAGTTAAACAGAAATCTTCTTAGCTGTGTAAGGGGTAAGCAAGGAGACAGCAGCAGACACAGGGAAAGAGTCTCCTTGTCTCAAGAGGCTTTATCAGATTGTTTATGTGTATCAAAAAGGAGCCTGTGCTTTACATGTCTGAAGAACACTGGACTAGAACATGATTACACAGGATGAACTGGCAAGGTAGGCAGAAACGAGGTTATGACATTCTGTGTTGCCCTGCTCCGTGGAAGACCGAAAAAACAGAAAACATGCACCAGAAAAGATCTTAGACGAAAGACGAGGATTAGTGGTTTGGACACACTGAATTTAAAACTACCATGGGATGCCTAAGTGAAGATATTTAATAGGCAGTAAGAAAGAAGGCTTAGAGAGGAAAAGAGAAGCTGCAAAAAAAAAAACAAAGAGAAAGAAGGAAGGAAAAGGGGGGTGGACAGAACTCCAGGGAAGAGCAATACCTAAACGGTAGGTAGAAAAACAGAAGCCCCTGGGGAAGTGAGGGAGATGGCACAGACGAAAGGTGGAGATTGCTCTTCAACAGGAAGTAGCTACTTCTTTTCCTCTAAAAAAGGGAAAATGAGTAGGGCAAAGGTAATAAATAGAAGTTAACTTCCTCCTGGTCTCAATTTTCTGTAAGATAAGACCAAGAGCTGTATGCTAGCAGAGGGGACAGAGGGCCTGAGCAAAGTGATGAGGAAAGTTACAGGTTTGGATTAGCCACAGCGGGAAGGGCAGAGGGGCCACAACAGTAACAAACAAGAGGCTTACATTGAGGGCTCTTTTAAAGTTGAAAGCAAGATACTTACAGAGATTCCACTTGAAGGACTGCATGTACTTCACGTGGAACTCAGCATCCCAGGAAATGTGGAAGACGGGATGAATTCAATGTTGAGGGCTTTTGCAGAATGATCAGGCTGAAGGACAAGGGGAAGACTGATTTGAAGAGACTGTGGAGAGCACTTCATAAGGTGCCCCATAAGGCTGGGGCTGGATAGGGAAGGAAGGATGTCTGAAAGGGGCTGATGGTTTAGGAGAAAGGAGAGTAGTCCAGAGGAGGAGGTTGTGAAGAAGCCAAAGAAATAGTCCAATCCAAATAAAGGAGAGAGAAAAATCAGTTAAAATGAGGAAGTGAAAAGCTGGAAAGATGAAAATTGTCATCAGTTACTGAAATTTAAGATTTCAGAAAAAGAAAGTCAGGATGGTGATATTCAAGGTGAGGCCATGGGAATTCCATGCTCCTGGAATGTGATGAAGTCACTGGTGCAGAAATCAAGGATCTATCAGCAAGGTACCAGACAGATGATCCCAAGATGACAACAGAAGTTGAGGTAGACAGAAAGACTGTAAGCAAGATAGCAAGTTAGGCTCTCTGGCCTTTATCACTCACCTCTACTATTAAAAACAAAAAATATTAAAATTTCAATATGTATGAAAAGATGTACCCTAAAAACATACGAACTAACAGTAGACTAACCTAACTTGATTTTATCATCATTACTCACGTGATAAACTACGCATATTCTTTTAAACAATAGGAAAATCATTTTTGAATTTTTATAAAATGCCTAAAAGAATAAAAATTTTAAATGCCATTAGTAATACATGATAAAATAATTAAACAACAATTCTTTTGTGGAGTCTTTCATTATTTACCTTATTGTGGAAATGAAATCTGAATATTGGTCACAATTTTTTATTTTGCCAATTTTTATATCAATAGCATATATCCAAAGCAATGAGATGACCTGATTTTAAATCTTTGAAGCACAGCAAACCTCAAGACAGGAATACTAAAAAATAATCTAAAGATAGTTGAAATGGTCGATTTTATGTTATGTATATTTTACCACAATAAAAAAAGTAATACAAAAAAATCATTGTAAAGCTAAACTGAATTCTTCCTTAGTATTAGTTACAGCATATCTATAATTTAGGCTGAGTTAGAATAACATACATGCCATTTTAGAAATTAAAGAATCATTTAAGAAGATATAATGAAAGACGAGGATGGCATCTGAAAAAGGGTAACAATGCTGAATATCATTATGTAGTGTAATGGTCTTAAATTCAGTGTCACTATGTCTTCTTTTCTGGAACTTTTCCATTCATGGGTCTTTTTGTTTGTTTTTCAGTTTGAAAAGCATGAGATAAACTTACTAGTTAGTGTGCTGCTGAAAGAAGTTTAAAATTTGTTTTGCATTTGTTGTATTCCATTCTTGTTCTTTCAGGGGTCCTTCACATACAGATACATACTTTTTCAATATTTTTTCTCCTACTTCTCGGAAATCCAAAGTTTCTTCGTGTGTAGTGTAGCTTGCTCCAGAAACACCAGTATCCACTTCATGATTTTCTGGCTGTTGATCTGCACAATGTTTCAATCCCCAGTAACACATTTCTCCACTGTACATCATAGCCAGCAAATGAATGTCACTAAATATTCCTGGGAAAGTCATTTAGGTTGAGAAATTAGTTTAAAAGTTTAAAAAAAAACCCTGGTTATTAAAACTCTAATAAATTCTTTATGTCATTAAGCATTTTTCTTTCTCATTTAAAGTTACATTTAGAAAAGCCAAATTATCACTCACTAATACAAACCCCATTTAATTGGCACTTCTATCTCTATTTTATCTATTGTCCGAGAACCCTTTTTAAAGACTTAGTTAAGTCAATGTTCTTAAGCTTTTTGGGATTCTCTATAGGACCTCTTTGAGAAGCTAATCTAATCAATGGAACCTCTCCCAGAACATACACCCCAAATTCTGCAAATAATTTCGGAACATTCAGAGAATCCCTGAATCCCATCCATGAACATAACTTTTATTTTGGAGTGTGCTTGAGGATCAATGATACAGTTCCAATAAAGCATCCTACACCTCCTGTACTTGTACATGTCTACACAAATTATCACGCTAAACATGATCCCGAGAGGCCATGTAAATCTAAACGATCAAAGATGTTAACTTATATCCAAGATGCTTTATGTTCCCAGGAAAAAGGAATACACTGCAGGATTTTCATCGAAAGTTGAAAGCATTCTTTTATGGAATAAGGCAATTACATTATATAGTTAAACATTATGGCACACAAAGTATATTAATTTGGTAGAAAGACAAACAGACCTAGAATCAAAAAGCTCTGGGGATGAATTGACTTTGGGTAACTCAGCAAAGCTCTTTGAGCCTCAGTTAACAAATCTGAAATATGAGGATTCCATATGTCCTATTTATTTCATGGAGATTTCTTAAGGAATACATGAATAAAAATGTATGAAAAAGTTTTAGAACTCATAAAGTGCTATTAAAACATTTAACTAGTTAACTTCTTAAAGTCACTCAAATATAAATAAAAGACTTACTCTAATGTGTGATTAGAAAAGTTTACCTCAAATAAATGAGCATCATAATCTCAGCTGCTCACCTAACATGGCTCAGCAGAAATGACTATGATGGTACTAGAGATTAAAAATAGATGAAAAATTCAACTTTCAAAACTGTACTAGTTTCCACCATCTTAAATCTACCGCAAGCTTTTTATCTCAGAATTTGTCCCTTCAGCTAATCTTTCACTTCACCTCAAATTTAGCTTCTAAATAGTAGCAAAAGAACAGGTTTAACAGAAGAGATGACTCATTAAACTGTTATATCAATAAAAGAAATAATCATTTAAGAGCAGAATCTGAGGCTTGTATTCATGAAAAATGATAGGCTGCACTAAATTAATTATGTTTTCTATGTATAAAACAACTTTCACTTACTAAGTATAATCATTTCTTTTCACTTTATTCCTTTATAGGTAAAAGATTATAAATCTCAGAGAAAAGCTGGATACAGCATTAGATGTTATTCAGAATTGTATTTCATATTATATACGGCATTTTGTTGAATGCATTATCCTTTTATTTTTGTGATCTTATAACCTGTCTAGTTATTCCTAAAAAGAACAGTGGAGGGGAGTAAGGAGAGAGAAGCAAAAAACAGAGGGAAGGTTGAACTTTTAAGCAGGCTAGAGCTGTGGGAGGAGGAACTGAAGTAGGTCCCACAAAGTGAAGCCACTTGGGAAGAGTGAGACATATTTGCCTAAGCGAGATCTGGGATCCAATTTATGCCCAACTCTAAGTTAGCCTCAATTTTTATATTAACAGGAGTGACTGCTGAACAAGGTACATAGATATCCTATGGAAGGTGTTACTAGGGAGAGAATGAACGACTATACGCTAAAGAGTGGTTCTCAAACTTCAGCCCGCATTAGAATTACCTGGACATGCTAAAATTTGATTGCTGGGTCCCTACCTCCAGAGTCTCAGATTCAAGTACAGGGTTGGGTCTATGAATCCGCATTTTTAACAAAGCCCTAGGACCTAGGGTGATGCTGCTGGTCCACAGACTATGCTAAACAACTTCATTAAAATATCAAAGGAAGAGACGACCAATGTGTAAATTAGGCACGTTCTCCCTCTCTACTCCCCCAAGAATTGACTACTCTGTAGCTATCTCTTTCTGCAGCTACAAATTTTCCTTGATGTTTTTTCTGCTAACGCTCAGCATGGTTTTCAATAAAATACTTAACTTTGCACTGTGCATGTCCTTGATGAACACACATGTGACAGTGAGGAGTGCAGGCAGGGAGATGCAGAATAACCCATGAAGTGAGTGGAGGCAGAAAGATGACTTATACAGAAAAAAAAGGGTGGCCAGACTGAAATCCCCTAGAAATGATGTCTAAATATGGCTGCATCATGACACGGGAGCCTATTAAAAATAGATTCCTGCACTCCATATATTGAATCAGAACCTGCAGATAGTACACAGAAGCCTGCATTTTTAATAAGCTACCCAGGCAATTAGTGATGCCAGTTCAGAGCTATTGCTTTAAGGGATCTGAAATCCAGATTCCGGGTTAAGCAATGAGCCAAAAGGCTGCCTGGAAGGTAGAGGTGGTCCCTAGTGGTATAAAAAGGGTGTAAACCAAGGTCGTGCAAAACTCAACAGTATTTTGATTTAACCCGTTTGACTCCAGGGTTATTCTGACAAGGCTTTTTATAAGGGCCCACAGAAGACTGAGGCTCAGAAATGAGGTAAAGAGATTTACTGAAAACATTACTTGCTAATTTTTAAAAGCTAAAAATTTAATGGCATATAGGCACTGTTCAAAGGACAAAATGATTATCTCACCTTGGAAAAAAATAAAAATCATACCAAGTATACACTGTTTTATCTAAAATTGGGTAAATTATCATTAAGATGTGGCCACAAAAATATTTTGATGATTCATATAGAGCTTTCTAATTAGTATTAAAGATTATTCAGAATTATGTTTTATGTTGCCTAACAAAAAATAAAATAATAATTAGAGCCTCTCCGATGGGGTCTTAGGAGTCATTTAGCCTACGAAAAGTAGGCAGGCTTTCTGGTTTCTAATCTACATCTTGAGAGAGATGAAGTCGGGAGGAGCGAACTGCTTCAGATGAGAGCAAGAAGTCAACACCAAGAGGACTGAGCCCTGGCAAAACTGCTGTGGAGCTGATGTTGTTTTCTCCTTTCCTAGGGAAAAAAAGAGACCCTATCTGTCCCTTTTGATTCCCCTGTTGAAGAAGCAATGGGAGTTGGGGAAAGTACAATCAAATTACGATCTGAGAGAAGACAGCAGTATCACAAGCATTCTAAAGAAAAAATTCCAGGCCATGAAAGTATATTACCTTATAACTAGAAATGGGACAATGAGCACAACTGGTGACCTGTGCCACTTTCTGTGGTTCTAAACAGGCTTTAGCGCCTATCCTTGCTTTTTCTTTTAAATCAATCCATGCAGGTGGATGAGGAGATTTTAGAAAGGTCATTTTCAATGCAGCTAATTAGTTCATAAGTTATCTGGAATAAATACTTCCCACAAATAAATCAATACACCCATGTTTGTCAAAACGTCATGCCCACTGAAGGAGCACTTTGTATTCGCAATAAGATTTTTTTAGGACAAGCTACTTAGCTTGAATTAACTGAAAGGAACAACTTTTGGACACCAGTAGCCAGACATATGTTAATGACACAAATCATGCTGGTTTTAATAGGCAATGTTTTTGAATAGAAAGGAAAAGCCTAAAGAAGCTAAAAAAGAAAGAATTATTAAAGTAAACTTATAAAATTAAAATATAAAATTTTCCCTAAGAAGTTTTCATCTTTCCCATATTTGATTTTTCCCCATCAAAACTCCAGATTGAGCATCAACAAAAATTTATATGTAGTCAATTGCAAGCTACTTGACCTTAAACAGGTTATCGGGCTTATCAGGAAGAACCTCAGTTCTTCCATTTGTAAAAAGAGATGGTAAAAATAAGTGGTTCTTCCCTCCCATAGTCTAGTCTAAAACCCAAACGATGCTCTATATTCAGTTCCTAACATTTTTAAGTGCACAGACGTTTATGACAGAAACTAACAGTTGCCACTAAATAGTCATTCTTCCCTTCTTTCTTAGTAAAAAGACAATTTATTTGGGATGGCGATGTATCAGGTAAAGGGCTATACACCCCGGTTCCCTTGTAGCAACATGAAGCCATGTGATTTAATTCTGGCCAGTGAAATGTAGGTGGAAGTGTTCTAAGAAACTTCTGAGAAGACTGCACCAAAGGAACAGCTTGGCTGAAAGAAACATCCTTTTGCCATGCCTATAGACCGAAACATAGGTGAGATGGAAGGAGTTCCAGGAGCATCTTGTGATACTGAGGATGGAAGCAATCTCCTCAACAGAGATGCATGTTGCACAACTCTGGGTCTTGTTTACATGGTATTCTGTGAAGTGCCTCCCTCTGAAGCTCTCGGGCTCCAGTTCTAAAGCTGACAAAGTAAAAAGATAGGAACCTAATGATGCCATGGAGCCACCATAACCAGCTCCAGACCTTTTTTATGTGAAAAAGCAGTAAATTTCTACATTGTTTAAAAGTTACTTCCAGTCTCAGTTACAAGTAGTTGAACCTAGTGACTGATCGGGGCCATGTGTGGATGCAAAGGAAATAAAAGTAACATGATACGTAATTCTCCCAAAATTACTAAACAGAGATTAGCAGTATTTTTCTATATTACATGAGAAGATCTCTGAAGTTTTTTAAAGTCCCTTTATTTTTTGTCCATAATGTGACTTGAAATTTTTTAAATCAGAGTTAAATCAAATAAATTCCTTAAAATTTTAAAAAGCTTTAAAACACCTAGAAAACTTCAAAAAGAGATCACATTACCTTCGCTCAGTAATTTAGCTGTGTCTAGGTCCTGGAAAGAAACTCCTTCATTTAACTGGATAGGACACCGATAATTTAGCATCTGTAGCAAGTAACTGATTCCATCAACAAGGTACTAAATCAAAGTCAAAGCCAAAGAATTGAAAGCATTATATGCAAAGCTGTAGAAACTTCAAATGCTAAATTTTTCCCCATTCTTTAAAATTAGCTCATATATAGACATATCTTATGGCTATTACATTACAGTGGTACAAGGACCCACCACCCTACAACTTTTATAAATATAACCCTCCAAAGAGTAAGGAAAGAGTAAAAAGAGTAAGGAAAAGAAAAATAAATATATTGTTAACCAAGAACACATGATTCAGTAATATACTTTTCAAAAATGTTATCATAGGAACAAAAGGATAAAGATAATAAAAATGTGTTCAATAACAATGTATTAAAAATATCTATGTACTTATGATAACTTAGAAATACTATGATCAAACTTTTCCATATGAAAGCGTGAGCTCTCATTTCCAGGCCCACATAAACCACGTGCACAATCAACCCACATCAGAATCCTTAGTAATACAATACTACAAGAGGGTCTTTGGATTTATGAATTTGGTCAGAAGAGTCAAGGCAAATCCGAGGGCCACAATTCTGTAGCAGCAGGGTCACGTGGGTTCTTTAGGGGTGATCTGCTGACAGAGAGAGGCTCACAACCAAGTCTGTTTGCTTCAGGCCAAAACATACACTTAGAAATTAATATAGATTGTCTATCTCATATTTTAAAAAATAAAAGTCCAGAACTTAAATAAAATCATGCAGAACTTTCCAGTTTACAAAGGGATTTCATATGTTATCTTATTTAATCTTTACAGTAATTCCAATTTGTTTAGGATTACATAGCTAGGAGGTCAAAGACCTGGAATGCAAACTGACCCTTTGATTCCACTACTCTTAATACTACACCAAAGACAGCTTTTTGAAACCTATGGATGTCAAGAATAAAAAATATATGAGGAATGCCTTTTTACCTTTTTAAGAAAACTAGATTTTCTCGTGAGCCATTCTCTCCTTTTGGTCAGAGAATGACAATACATATAAAGTAGGGCTCCTCGTCTCCAAGAGAGACATTCCAGGAGCTCATCCCCAAGCAAGTCGCTGTGCTGAAATATAACAAAAACAGAGCTGAAAAGAGAAACTACATGTCTGTAAGAATCAAAATTAAATTTCAAAGTTTAATTTTGAATTTTAATAATTTTATAATAAAATAATTTTTTTTTTTGAGGAAGATTAGCCCTGAGCTAACATCCATGCCTATCTTCCTCTACTTTATATGTGGGATGCCTACCACAGCATGGCTTGCCAAGCAGTGCCATGTCCGTGCCTGGGATCCAAACTGGCGGACCCCGGGCTGCCAAAGCAGAAAGTGCAAACTTAACGGCTGCGCCACTGGGCCAGCCCCTAAATTAATAATCAAAATTAATTCAAAATTTACTGAGCAATTAAAAACAGTATCATTTCACAAAATTTGCTCTTCACTTAGCTACTTACACAGCAATGCCCTACTTTGAATCAATTAGAAATACAGAAATCTATTGCTACAGGAAAATTAAAATAACTACTCCAATTTACAGAGTTTTTACAAAATGACATTTATTTTAGTACCCAATTCTCCTAATATAGTTGAAATGTAAGTATTTCATAATCTGATTAAGAAGACAACTTCCAAATTATATGTCACTTGAAACAAGATCGTATCTATTTCTATTCTTGTTAGAATAAAATAATAAAAAGATATACACAAAAACAATTTTAATAAATCAAACTTTTACCTTGTTATGTCATTTAAAACTTGGGATTATTTGTTTCTATTTGTTTCCACAGTTAGCATCCTCTGATAAACACATAGAGCAAAAAAGACATCTCAGTAGAGACAGCCAGAAGGCAGTGAAAGATGAGAAATTATTACTTGAAAGAGTAGCCAGACTAGAGACAAAAATCTTGGAATCATCTCTGGGGTCGGCCCAGTGGCACAGTAGTTAAATTTGCATGCTCTGATTCAGTGGCTGGGGTTCATAGGAGTGGATCCTGGGCACAGACATACACACCGCTCATCAAGCCATGCTGTGGTGGAGTCCCACATACAAAATGGAGGAAGATTGGCACAGATATTAGTTCAGGGCCAATCTTTCTCACACAGACACACACAAATCTTGGAATGATCTACATAGAGATGGCAGTAAAAACTGTGAACAGGTTGTCAAGCAAAGACAGAATAGAGATTAACAGAGGATTAAGGAGATATCCTTTGGGAGTGCCTGCATGTCCAGAATGGGAGAGGGGAGATGCTCAGGAAAGAGCAAGAGCAAGGCTTCTCAGAGATGAAGCAGAGGAGCATGGAGGGATGGGGTGACCAGTGGTATGAAAGGCAGCAAATGCCCAGGAGAATGAGGATTGTAAAAAGGACAACAGATGTAGCAAGAGATTACTGGAGACTTTCAAGAACACACAGCATCTGCAAAAGTAAGAGAGCAGAAACAGCAAATATCTGTGTTTAGAAAATGATTAGGCACTGTAATTACGATACAATTCCATCATGCAAATATTCTGAAACATATTTAGTAAAATATGATACTTTAGTTGTCATGTTGGTCTAAAGTGTTAAACTCTCACATGTCCTCCCTTCAATCTTAATTTAGAACAGAGACAAAGACACATTCAAGAAAAAATAGACTCCAAAGAGAAATATAGCAAGAATTAGAAGAATTCCACCATAATTCACATGAGTACAAAACTTACTTTTGGATGCATATTATTTTCTTTAACTAAAATTTCTGGTTCTGAAAGAAAACCAATCAGCTCTTTTACTTTCTGTGAAGAGTCTTCAGGAAAATCTTCATCTACTAGCTTGTTCTCCTCAAAATATGTCATGTCCAAAATAGCCTGAAGTAAAAGAGAAGACAAGTATCTACAAATGATTTCAACTTGAATGAATAACTCTTACAGTTTAATCTTACATATATAGATACTTTATTAGACATTTAAATCTTCTGGCAAGTAGTTAAATTTGAAAAATAGGCAAAATGTTTAGCTACAATCATAATCTGAGATGGATTTGATAGAAAACTTCATAGGTAGTTTACTGAAATATTGAATTAATGATAACCTTGCTTCCCTCAAAAAATAAAATGGAGATTTATACTTTCATTAAGATAAGCTAATCATACACAACATAATGATGAAAAGTATAATCATATAAGTAAAATTATTCTTTGCTATTTATACACATCCACACAGAGGCCTGAATTTGAAAGGAAAATTAAAGAAAAAAAGGGGAAACAGAAAAATTTTATGAATCAGCGTGATAAAAGCAGGGGGACTCATGTTGAGAATCCCAAGGAAAGACGAATTTCAAGGAAAAAAATAGGGCCCTTATAGAGACCTCTAATCCCTCTGAATGACCTTCAACTGCATATATTAGTGTTTTGCTTAATTGCCCACAAAGGGAAGCAATTCTGTTATCTGCAAGATCTTCCTGACTTTTCTTATCAATACAGCTAATAAATCTTGCTTCTTTGCACACTACCTCAAAGCTTCAAGTCCATATGTTTTATGCACACAGTTTCTTGGACAAAATTAAACACTTTACATAGAGAATAAAATGATAAAATAGAAATAAATAGAGAATAAACTGACAAAAAAAAAGAATAAACTGATTTCATTACACCTAAACTTTAAAGTCAATCATCTTAAATAATTCTGCCCCTGTAACATGTCAGAAATCACGTTTCAGTACCTGTGTGTAAAGTTCTAGAAGATTTGATGGATTTGAACATTCTTTGTCTTCTCCACACAGAAGTTTCAATTTTTCTAGAGCTGCAGAGGCCCTAATTAAAAAGTGATCTGTAAGAGAGAGATCACTTCACAGTTTCAGTGTTATTTAAACAAAAAAAGTTACATATCTGAAATGATGAAATGCAATTATGTTACAGCATTGGAGAAACAGCATAGTAGTAATGGTATCATTTGTAAAAGGTTAAATATATCATAACGTCTAATCCTACTTAAATTTATCATAAAAGTTATTCTGGAAAGCTAGACTGAACACTTTCTAGGTTCAGTTGCCATTTCTTAAAAGGAATCTGTAGTTTCATAATGCTTCTTTTGTGATGTTGATGCTCTCAAAATGTTTAAATAATAAATTTAAAACTTTTATTGGAATAGTAAAAATATATAAATCTACAGAAAGGGTTTCCACAGAAAACTTATAATTTCATAAATGTATTCTCCAAAAGAACACGATTGATTAAATCAAATGCCTCATAAAATGTAAGCACTGAGCAACTATAACTTTATCATAATTGTGTTTATGTGTGTAAACAGCTGTAACAATTAAAATTACATAATCCATCTACGTGTTTTATTTCTTTAAAAACCTAGAAACGGAACAAATTACTGAATTCCTTGCAAACCTGGAAGAAATTGAACTAAATACTTCTGATCTGCCCTCTAAAAATAACTCACTCTCCCTCCCCTCTACATTGTCTAATTTCTTCCCTTTCTCTACTGTCATATTCCCTTTGCTTCTATGATTTCACTTTTTCTTATAGATTTTTCCTCCCTTACCTTCAAAGCGTCTGTATCAAGGTCCTATCCACCCTTCTGCATCCATCTCATGTGGTCAGATTCAGATATGCCCACCAGCAAGACACCAAAGTTCCTGAGTTTGCCCCTCTGTGCTTCCCCCCTGAAACATATACTTTTCCCTCCTCACTGGCCAATGCACAGAAAATGTAGCATTTGGTGTGGGCCCCTCTGACCCTGCCTCAGCACTTATACAGACAGGTGAGCTGTCTGGCATTGGAACAAAAGCACCACCAGCTTAAGTTAGGTGTGATGGCAAGCATACAATGACCTTAAGTTTTCCCAGGTGAGGTTAACCTGTATCTAGACCAGATTCTGATTGCTTTAAGGTCCGCTACTCACCTGAATTGAAAGTTCCTCCTTTAGCACTGCCCTCCCAACTCCCCTCAGCCCAGAAGTATCATCTACACAACCCAGAAAAAAAGATTCTATTGTGAAATCAAATTGCATGGAATCTGGCACTCCTTATGTGCTTCTTTAGAGATGAGTTAGTTTTTTTCCCTTAATTTGCAGGATTATTTTAAATGTAAAGACCTGCACTAAATTCACTAAACCATTGCTTAAGAAGTATCTCACACGAACTCATGACATAATTTGGGGGGGGAGGGTAATGGCTCACATTTTAGAAAATTTTTATAAGATCTAATATTTTTACTAGAACCACTCAAAGTAACAATTATCAAGGCAAAGACAAAAGTGATTTTTACATAATCCTTGGAAAGTCTCTCTCACAGCATACTTCCATATAGAAAATACACTGTGCTTGTACAACGAGAAATAAACCAAGAAAAACTGACCAGAAATAAAAAGGAGAGCATTCTTAGATGGAGCATGTCTGGCTGTATCTGATCTAATTTGAAGAAGACAACAGGGACTATCAATCCCTACAACCTAATACAAATACAGTGCTGTTACACATTTTGAGTGTTTCTTGAGTGTTTCTTATTTTTGTTGCATGGGAAAAGAATGCCAAGTTCAATTTAAATACATGCAACCACGTTTTAATTAAACTTCATAATATAAGAAAATCTTGCTAGTAATACTTCATAGCTCATAATGTGGGCCACTATCACTTTAATTTTAGCAAACTGTCAGAACTTTATAGCCTCCAAACAACAATGTATACTACTTGACTTTTATTTCCAGCCTTCATTCTGGACTGGATTAAAGAACTCTTCCACCGGAAAATGAGAACGGCTTTTGGGTTCAGTGATAAGTGAATAAAAAACATTCTTTGATCTCTTTAGACTGGTTCAAATGGAGCTGGAGAAGGGTGAAGATCACTGAACAGCTTATTTAGAGGCAACTTAGCTACACTTCTAGGTAACAGCTACTACTGTGCATGAACTAACTATGCATGGCAATCTCGGGATTCTCTTGCCACAAACCAAAAAAGAAGCCAGCTTCAGGGTGGTCTGTGGGTTTTGAAGAACATACTCGCAAAAAAAGATAATCCAGCAAATGATCTTCACTGAAACTAGAGCCATTTCATCGTGGACCCTATTTAATAAATTGACCAACGATTCAGTCGTTTGGGAAAATGTTCCACTACCATTTTCCTATGAGTCTGATGACAACGAGTCAGTCCACAAGAATTTTAAAACCTACCTGTAGTAAAGGCTTAAAACAGAAAAAGAAATAATGTAGAACCTATAGCCAGCTGAAAAATAATGAAAGAAAACTGAACTTACACTCAAAAGTCAAGGTAATTCTCTAAACCAGTTTTTCCTAAGGAAACCGCTTAAGATATTTCCAAAAGAAATGTTCAAATACTGACACAGCCCTTTAAGAATTGAGATGACGTATGTGAAAGAATCGTCTAACTTATACCAATGTAAAGCTCTTCTGTAGAATACTGTTTACAGTTGAGTTTAGAATCCAAAATATAAGACGGAAATTTACAACGCTTCAGTGAAAAAGTGGAACTGTTACACACGCCTAGCTATCTTTACTGCATGCAAAACCACCACTACTTATTGGCATACTATCATTCAGCTTTAACCGCTCATTTAAACTTTCGTGCGTACTTTAATCTAGATTTTGCCCTTTTCCCAATCGCTACCGAGAGCAGCACTGATCTGAGATGTAAGCCATTTCCCTGGGTTATGAAAAACGCGGTTTCAACACAAACACCTTGGTGAGGCAAAGCGAGCTCTTGTGGGTGGACAATCGACGCGCAGCAAGGGGTTCAGAAGCCAACACCTTAGGTAGCTCTGGCCTGAGATCCACACGGACCACAGGCCGCAGCCTCCAGCCCCTAGGGCTCCGGAGCGCCAGCTCTGAACCACCGTCCGCCTGCCCGCTCCCTCTCCTCCGCTCCCTCACCGTCTTCGCCAGCCGCTTCGCTAAGTTGCTGAATATGGGCTTGAGCCAGGTCCCCGAGCTCCTCCACTCGCTTCACCACACTGGAGCCCGCGGCCGCCATGGCCACAACGGGCGGGCGCGCCCCAGCCACGTGACAGCCACCGGCCCGTGGTCACCTGATCCCCGGACCAGGGCGGGGCGTGGGGGCGGGGCTCTCCTTGTTAGTGGGCGGGGACCCCAGCTCCAGAAGAGGGCCGGCCACGCCCCCCAGAGGTTGTTCCGGGTTATTTTCTTCCTCCCGGGCTTCCCCTCCCTCCCATAATCCTGAGCAGCCAGGGGACTTTAGGGGCGGGCATGACGTCAAGGGACGCCTCTCTCCCGCCCCTTCCTCTAAGCCAATCGGGAGCCGTCCATGCCTCCAAGCTGATCCAATGGGAAGCCAGCTCTCTCCGCGGGGGGGGAGCTGGTGAAGAGGCGTGGCAACAGGTGGCTGGCGGATGGCTGCCAGGCAGCCCTGCCCCTGCGTCTCTATCACGCGCTACAGCTTGGTCACTAGAGCAGACGGGAAGGTCTGGAAATAGGACCGTCTGGTTTTGGCCTTGAAGTGAGGAGGTTGCCTAAAATAAAATGATTATAATCTCCTGGTCAGAAATGGAAAGCTTGACAGCACCCTTGTAGCACATCCAACTCCAAGAGATTATTGTGAGAGTGGGTGGGGAGCTACAAACATGAATGGGAGTTTCCAGTCTACATGGCTATGTGTCCTTTTCTTTTCTAAATCTTAATGTTAGCAGCTGAGTTTATTTTATTTCAGATCTGCTTTGGTTATTAGCTCAAGGTTAACGTACTTTAACCGTCTCGCCTCCAATACTAACAAAATTTTGCATTTACCGAAATTTCTATTGCCATGCCTCTCGAGACCCTCCCTTAAAGCGTTCATTGCTTTAAGCGTGAGTTCATCCTCTCCACTTTGAGTTTCAAAGCACTTAGTCAATGAGTCTAACTTCCATTTTGCATTCCCTGTTTTCTTCTTTCTGGTCAAACAAATCTTTAATTCGGATTTTTGTTCTTCAATTTGACTGAGGATATCTTGAATAATCTTCATCCTATCATTTCTTATGAAAAGTATTTTTTTTTTACTTAATAGAAGATACTGAAAATGGGAAAGTGTGTTGTGATTTATAAGTGATTGACCACAACAGCTTTTTTTTTGTTTTGGTGACGATTGGCCCTGAGCTAACATTTGTTGTCAATCTCCCTCTTTTTGCTTGAGGAAGATTATCCCTGAGCTAACATCTGTGCCAGTCTTCCTCTATCTTTTGTGTATGGGATGCTGCCCAGCATGGCTTGATGAGCTATATATTGTATAGGTCTGCACCTGGGATCCGGGCCTGCCAACCCCAAGCTGCTGAAGCAGAGAGCAGGCACTTAACCACTTCCCCATGGGGCTGGCCCCCACTCAGTGGCTTTTTTTTTTTTTAAAGATTTTATTTTTTTCCTTTTTCTCCCCAAAGCCCCCCGGTACATAGTTGTGTATTCTTCGTTGTGGGTTCTTCTAGTTGTGGCATGTGGGACGCTGCCTCAGCGTGGTCTGATGAGCAGTGCCATGTCCGCGCCCGGGATTCGAACTAACGAAACACTGGGCCGCCTGCAGCGGAGCGCACGAACTTAACCACTCGGCCACGGGGCCAGCACCCCCACTCAGTGGCTTTTTAACTGACCCTCGTAACACCAGTTTCTTCTTCCTTCAGTTCTCCCTAAACATAGGTGACAGGAATCATGTGTTAATTCTGTGTCCTTAGCGCCTCCTACAGTGCCTGGCATATAATAAGTACTCAGAAAATGTTTAGTAATTGAACAAAAACTCCATGTTATCTTGCCAATATATTACTCTCTTATCAGGAAGCTGAAGGCCAGGAAAGTTGCCTTATATGATCAATGTGGGTTAAAGAAATGAAACTCTAATAAGCATTTAACACCTCAAAATGCCAAACCTCCCTAAGTGTATATTTTAAATAAAATTTACAATTCCAATGATTCATTAAACAACCATGTACTTTCAGCAGCAAACTGCTGAAAGGAGAATTACTGCTCAAATGATACCCAAGTGTGAGCATGTCTTCAGAGAGAGTTACAAGGGATCTGAGAGCATGTAGTTTAGCCCCTCATTTCCAGGTGAAGAAACTAGACAGAATTCAACTATTAACCACTCCAAACCCTGATAGATGTGATTCGATGATTTGTCCAAGATCATACCAAAGTAAGCACCTGCAGAAGACTGTCTCACCATGGATATAAACAGATTACAGCCAGACCTCACCAATGCACACTGAAGAAAGTGCTTAAAGCCAGAGAAACCCCATCCTAGAAAAGAGGAAATATGAGCAATTTTCTCCAATTTTATATTTAGATATTTTCATTTTAGGGAATCTACATGAATAGAACAAATAAAAATATAATGCTAGATTTCAAAAACCTCTTCAGAGAAATTAATAATTATGAATTTACTATAGTCAACTTACTAAATTATGAATTTACCATTATTAATCTGCCCAAAGAAATCTTCTAAAATAAGTAATTGATCTCTTCTTTACCACTTTCCTCCCCACTGATATAAATGGATAAAATCCAATTAGCCAAGAAGACATTAATTTCTATGGATGTTTGTAAAAGACATAAAGTATTTAAAAATAAAATGCTTGATCGCTTCTGAATTACTAGTACTTAAAACTTGTAACATTCTTTTGGAACTTTCCCTTTACTGCTTTATATTTTTCTGTGTGGGTCTTATTTTCTCACATAAATGCACCAACCCCTTGTGAACACGGACTGTGTTCTACTTTTTTTTTTAGTTGCCACCAGTGACTTGCATTAAAGATTTCTTTCTTTTTCATTTACTGATCCATTACTGAGTCAGGCACTACAATAGGCACTAGGATTCTAGCAGTAAATGAAATGAACATGATCACTGCCCGCCTGGAGCCTGTTATCTCGTGGGGGAAGACAGAGACACAATAATCACACAAAGGAATGCATAATTTTAAAATTATGGAAGATACTATGAAGGAAAAGTAAAAGGATATGATTTGTTTTGAGGTATCAGAGGAGGCTTCTCTGAGGAAAGGATATTAACACCTAAAGGATGAATAAAATTAGCCAGGTGAAGAGTGGGGTTGTGTACCAGTCTGGGTCCAATCAGGAAAGAGAAACCATACGGTAATGTGAACAGGAAAGTTTGATATAAAGAATTATTAACTACGACAGGGGATTGGAGTCACAATGGATTGGCTAGTAAGAAGTAAGAATAGAGAAATAGCAGGGATAAGGGTCAGCCACTACCCCTGGGATAAAGTTTCAGACCTTGTTGGAGAGCTCAAGGCCATGGGTTGCTGGCTGGCCGGAAAGTCACTATAGTCTGCACCAGTGGAACTTGCTGGAACTCTACCGTCTGGAACTTGCCAGAAATCTGCTCTCTAGGGTGCTGGGGAAAGCTGCTCATGGCAAAGTATCTCACGGGAGGCACTCTGCTACAAAACTGCCCAAAATGGGTGTCAGGAAGAGCTGCTGGCTGCTATGCACTGCAGATGTCTGGTGCCAGGGAAGCTGTGTGTGTAGCAGGAGCGAGATGCCAGAGAAGCTGCCCGTGCTACAGAACCTGCCAAGAAAAGACAGGAGAACCAGAAAGGAAGACCTTTTGTCTCCTGTAATGTCTCTCTAGTTCCCTCTGCTGACAAAGTTTAACATTGTATCAGCTGACAAAGAAAAAAATATTTAAAGCGTTCAGATATGTTTTCACAAAACAGGCAAAAAGGATAAATCTGGCACTGAGAAGCAATAAATCTATAATCAGCACACTGGAGAAGAACAAATCTGGCACAATAAATAGCATATGCAAAGACTCTGAGTTTGGAAAGAGCCGGGCAGTTTGGAGGGATGAAAGAAGGCCAAAGGCTTCTGTGTGAGGGGGAAGGTGGAGCAAGGTGAGGCTAAGGAGCAAATGTGGAGGTTATCTCTTTTTTTTTTTTTTTTTTGAGTAAGATTAGCCCTGAGCTAACATCTGCTGCCAATCCTCCTCTTTTTGTTGAGGAAAACTGGCCTTGAGCTAACATCCATGCCCATCTTCCTCTACTTTATACGTGGGATGCCTACCATAGCATGGCTTGCCAAATTGTGCCATGTCCACACCCAGGATCCAAACCACTGAACCCTGGGCCGCCAAAGTGGAATGTGTGCACCTAACCACTATGCCACTGGGCTGGCCCCCGAGGAGGTCATCTCTTGAGGTGGATGCCTCACTTACAACCGTGGAACTGGACTACAAACCCTGAAGTGTGCCCCGCACTGGCCATGCCTGTATTAATTGACCGTGTCTTCTGACCATGGTCAATTCCTTGATTCAATTAGATGGTCATTAGTTCAATATTTAATGAGCACCTAGTCTATGCCAGGCATCATTATATGGTAATAAACAAGACAGACCTGCCTTTGTGGAGACATATCCAAGAGTACATAATAGATAGATCCAGGAGTAAAAATCCAACAGAAGCCAAGCCAATCTGATTCTTTCTCCTGGTAATTTGAAACGTTGAAGAGAAAGCACAGAGACAAGACTAATCACATTAATGTCAGCACTCCAGAGGGACAAATCCACTTGCTGCTACTGAGGCTACCTGGGGGCAGATTTGGTTTCTTTACCTCCCTAAGTCTTGGTTCCTCAACCTTTTCCTTGATAGTCTCCTGTACCTTTATCCTGAAACTAATCAGAGTCAGTTTCTGTTATTTGCAATAAAAAAAAAGAAAAAACACAAAACACAGCCTGGGTATAGATTAGTAAGGCCAGGTCAGGCAGGGCCTCTGATGACATGTTAAAGACTGCAAACTTTATCTTAAGTAGAACAAGAAGCTATTGAGGTGTTTTACACGAGGGAGTGGCATATCAGATTGTATTTTAACAACCCCACTCAGGCTTCTGTGAGGAGAATGGAATGGCGAAAGTGTGAAAGAAGAGTGGGTAGTTCAGTTAGAAGACCATTTAGTTCTCTGGGTGACAAAGTAATTCATCTTAGGATGGGGACAGTGGAAATGGAGAGAAGTGATTCTGTTCAATACACTAGAGAAGCAGAATCAATAGGATGTGGTGATGGGATTGGATGTGAGAGGTAAAGGAGAAAGGTATCAAGGATGTCTCCCAGGTCTCTGCTAAGAGCTACTTGAGCAATGGCAGTGACACTTACTGACTCCTATAAATCTGGAGGAGGAGCAGATTGGTGAGGAAGAGCAAGAAGTCAGTCTTAATGATTTCTAGACATCTTTATGTAAATCCAAGCTGAACAAAACATTTATCTAATGTAACTTTTTATGTTCATCTAAAAAACCAACTGGCAATTTATTTCTGAATTTTATGGCTGCAGAAAGAGAGAGAGAGAAAGAGAAAGAGAGAGTTCTCCTACAGGCATGATGGTAATTAAGAGCTGCTCTGTGTGAAAGGACTTGAAAAGTCAAAGGCATGATAATTAGGAGTCTTGAAAAATAAGAACTTAACTATGTCATTTTTTTTCGTTCTTGGAAGATTGGCCCTGAGCTAACATCTGTTGCCAATCTTCCTCTTTTTTTTTTTCTCCCCAAAGCCCCAGTACATAGTTGTACATCCTAGTTGTAGGTCATTCTAGCTCTTCTATGTGGGACGCCACCACAGCATGGCTTGATGAGTGGTGTGTAGGTCCGTGCCCAAGATCTGAACTGGTGAACCCCAGCCGCCAAAGCAGAATGTGTGACCTTAACCACTTGGCCATGGGGCAAGCCCCCTTAAGTATGTAATTTAACCCCTAGGATAAATTCATTCTGGAACAGAAAAGAAAGACTGTTGTGTCATTTAAGTTTTCTAGGTATCATTTTATCTCACAAGAAATTATTTCTCTCCTCCACTCCCTAATCATTTTCCTTATTCCATGTACAGCCCTGTTTTACTATTTCCTTAGCATTTTTAATGACATATATATTACCTGTAAGATACATCTGCTAGATAAACTAATTCTAATAAGCATGCACTATTGCTACAATATCAGATCATTTCCGAGTTCTGTGCTTTGTCAGGGACATGACATTTAAAGATAGAGTACATTATTACAAGTTCATTGGAGTCTTAATCGTATTATTTCTAAAACAAATTAACAGAACACATTGAAACCTTACAAATAATTGCTGTTTAACTTGCAAAAATTCTATTAACAGCAACACTCTGGGGCCTGCCCAGTGGCGTAGTAGTTAAGTTTGCATGCTCTGCTTTGGTGGCCCAGGGTTCTCCACTTTGGATCCCAGGTGCAGACTTAGACACCACTCATCAAGTCATGCTGTGGCAGCATCCCACATACAAAACAGAGGAAGATTGGCATAGCTCAGTGACAATATTCCTCCAGCAAAAAAGAGAAAGATTGGCAACAGATGTTAGCTCAGGACCAATCTTCCTCACCAAAAAAAAAAAAAAAAAAAAGCAACACTTTGATTTATATTACTAGTTTTTGAATCCCTAATAAGCAAACATTTTAAAACCATATCCACACAAAAGGTGAATTTCAACTGTCAGATCAGCCACACTAGCTTCTTAATATCCTAAAGAATTATCTGAAGGAAAAACATCATATTAGGTAGAATAATTTTAGTGCAGGTCTCAGAAAACCCAAATATAACTTACAAAATGAGGAAATACATGGTTTGGAAAATGAATCCCATAGGTAGGACAGGCTTCAGTGCTGCCTTAAACCAGCAGCCCTAGCTCCATTTCTCTGCAAGTCTCTGGGCTCTGCCTTCTTTGTGTGTTGGCTTCAATCTCAGCCTGACAGTGAAAGGGCTGCAGCCATTCCAGGCCTCATCTCTAAGGAAACCATTGTCAGAGAAAGAGAGAGGAAGTTACTACTGGGAGATCTCACAGAATTATAAGGAAGAACTTCTCCAGAACTTCAGATCAAACATTTCCTCTCATGCCATTGGTTCATTCTGGGTCACATGCCTGGGCCAGAACCAATTACTGACATAGGGTTAAAACTACCATTATCCTGATCAGGTCTGTATTAGTCATGGTTTTCCAGAGGAACAGAACCAATAGGGGAAAGATATATATATCCTCCACATCCACAGATATATCCATGCATACAGATGAATTTTGTGGGTGTATGTATGTTAATATAACATATGTAATCTATTTTTTTGTAATTCAGATTCTCTAAGGCAAAAACACATTTTGGTCCATAGAACATGACTTATAGGTCACATAGTAAGAGTAGTAGTGGTATCAGAAAAGAATTATTTTACTGACCAAATAAATTATATTTGTGCAGCACTTTTAACTTCCCAGAGAATTCCTGGATCTTATCTCTAAATCCTTTTAGCAACTCAGTGAAGAGGTAGATGTAAAGAATGTTCTCCACATTTCACAGGTAAAAACCTGAGGCTCAGAAAACTTAACTGACTTGCGTAAGTTAGCACAACTTAACTAGTGGCAGAGTAGAGATTCGAACCTCCCTTCTCTTGACTCTTAGATCTCTGATCATTCCACAGTGTGCTACCACCCTCACCTTCTTCCCCATCTCCCCACTTACCAAAACCTCAACTGATTTACCACTGGCCCTTTGGGGAGGCTCTATATCATACTAGTTAACAGCAGAGACTTTGGAATATGAGAGATCTGAGTTCAAACACCATCTGTTCGTTTTCATTTACCTTATGATAGTGAGAAAATTAAAATTTCGAGGCTTCAATTTCTGCATTTGTCAAATCACGATAGTGATAACTACCTACTCCTTGGGTTATGTTGAAGGTTGAATTAAACGAGCTATGTAGACTGTCAGTGTATTCCTTAAGATATAGTAAACAGTAAATAAGAATGAATAAATGATAACTAATGCTGGTCAAAACCCCAACTTTAATCTACCCAGTCATCTGCTCTTTTGATTATATGCCAAAGCCACTGAGTGCTACTGTATAAAAAGTATAGAACAGAGGAGATGGATTCAATATGAATTAATGACCCCCACCCTCAGCTGAGTTAGCAATCCTTCCTCATATCTGTACTCAATCCCTTCCTCTATTTCCCACAAGGTGTTTTAAAATTTCACCACTTATATCCACAGCATGAATTCAGCAATAAAAAGAAAATTTTGAAAAGGCTTGAGACAGGCAACAGCATGAATGAATCTCAAGGGACTTATGGTGAACGAAAAAGACCAAACCCCAAAGGTTATATACTGTATGATTTCATATATATGGCATTCTTGAAATGACAAAATTATAGAGATGTAGAACAGATTAGTGGTTTAGCGGGTACCAGGGGTTAAGAATGCGAGAGTGTGGGTGGAGGGAGGTATGTGGCTGTGGTTTTAAAAGAGCAACACATGCTAGAACTGTTCTATATTTTGACTGTGGTAGTTGGTACAAGAACCCACATGATAAAATTACATAGAACTAAATACACACACACACAGAGTAAGTACATGTAAAACTGGTGAAATCTGAAAAAAGTCCAAAATCCATGGGTTATATCAATGTCAATTTCCTTGTGATTTCATACTGTAGTTTTGTAAGATGTTCCATTGGAGAAAGTGGGGGTAGGGTACAATGGAATCTCTCTGTATTATTTCTTACTACCACGTGTGAATAATAATTTTCTCAAAATAAAGTTTAATTAAAAAAAGTAACTTGACCATACTCCTATGGCTGATGCATCACTCGAAGTGGGCTTCCACAGATGGAGATAGGGATACAGAGCTGGTGGGAATCTTTTAGTTGGAGGGACGTGAATAAGCAAAACAATGGAAAGAAGGAAGTGAAGAGTATATTTAAGGAAAAGCAAATGATTGAGTTGAATGGAGACCTAGAGTAAAACTAAGTAAATATTATAAAATAAAACTGGAAAGGCACCTTAGAAATATACGTTGGAGTTCCTTAATTGAGGAGTTTGGACTACCTTTGGACTTACTTGTACAGACTGAAGAAGCAGACAGCAATGTAGATGGAGAACCAGAAAATTACACTACTCAAAGGAGAGAGTGAAGAACAGACCATTGGGTCGTTCTGAACTATTAGGACATTGTTAATAACTTTCCCCTCAGCAGTTTCAGTAGAATGTTTGAAAAGCTGAAGTTCCAGTCCACTGCCAGGCAGAAACGATTGTTTTTAGACAGCCGACAAGATAGATGGCAAGGAAACATGGTGTGGCTATGTGGGAGTAGACAGCTGGACATTGAAGGTGAGAAGAAAATAAGCCTAAGCTAAAACAGGAAATAGAATTGAGGGAAGCCTTCTTGATAAAGGGTTGAGTGAGTAGGAGGGGTTGGGAGATAGGGTGAGGGAGGGATTATATCTGTAAACAAAGGGGAAAAAATAAAAATTAGTTGGGAGAAATTTAAAACGAAGGTAGAGAACTAATAATAGATAAAGAAAAGAGCAGAAGTGTATACCTGTCGCCTTCTGACTCTTCCACAGGTTGTAGAACTAAAGAAAACCCAAAGTAGTTTATAGTATCCCAAAAATAATTTCAGAAAATAATTAAATCTTTGAGAATTCCCTCATATTGGTACTCTTTGATATCAATACTCTTTAAATTTGCTGAACACTAAAACTTTCCCAGACTCCTTGTGAAGCCTTTTGCTCTAGCCATAAGAGTGCTACAATTTTCAGACCTCTGTATACTAAGCACCAACCCTTGTGACAACAAGTATCTTGAATATATTTGTAAAGAGTCTAACTAGGATAGTAACAAATTAACTTAAAAGATGGGTGATACCCAAAATCTGCAAGGGAAGAGAAGCACTCACTCTCATATCCTATTCTTAGGAATGTACATTTCTGCAAACTACTGGCAGGCAATCCAACATTATTAAAACTTTTCAAATGTTTGATCCAGCATTTATCCTATGGCAATAACTGGACAGGTGTGTAATGCTGAATATAACATGGAAGTTCACCCCAGTTTTGTTCATAGTTGTGAACATTGGAAACAACAAAAATATCTATCATAGGAGACTGACTCAATAGGTTTTGGTACGTTCATGGAATAGAATATAATGTAGGCATTAAAACTTGTATTTTGGCTCCATATTTATTGACAGATTGAGATGATCATAATTTACTGTCAAATAACAAATAGCATAAAAGTAAGTAGAGCATTTCCTTCTTTTTAATATGCACTTATGCATTCAAATTTTGAAAGATATAAATTATGAATAGTAAACTTATACTCTGGATGGGTTTATGGATGACATATTTTTAAATTTTTATTTATTTAAAAAATTTTTTCAATGGTCATTTAGTTAAAGCAGAACTCTCCTTATCCCTGCAGTTTCCATGTGGAGAGACTATTATGAGGGTAACACTGGTGGTTGAATGGTGGCCTCCAGAAAGATCTATCTAGATCCTAATCCCTAGAACCTATGAATGTGACCTAATTTAGAAAAAGATTCTGTGCAGACAACTTAATTATCTCAAAATAAGTTTATCTTGGATTATCCACCTAGATCCTAAATCCATTGACAGTGTCTTTATCAGAGACACAAGAAAGGATACAGACACCAGCAGAGCTGATGATGTGAAGGTGCAGACAGAGATCAGTGATGCACCAAGGAATGGCAAGGAATGACGGCAGCCACCAGAAGCCAGGAGACACTTGCTATGGTCTGAATATCTGTGTTCCCCCAAAACTCATATGTTGAAATCCCAACCTCCAAAGGTGATGGCATTAGAAGGTGGGGCCACTGAGAGGTGCTTAAGGCATTGGTAGAACCCTCATGAATGGGATTAGTGCCTTATAAAAGAGGCTCCAGAGAGATGCCTAGCCTCTTCCACCATGTGAGAACACAGCAAGAAGGTGCTGGCTATGAACCAGGAAGAGGGCCCTCATCCGACCATGCTGGTACCTTGATCTTGGACTTGCCAGCCTCCAGACTGTGAGAAATAAAATTCTGTTGTTTATAAGCTATCCAGTCTGTGGTATTTTATTATAGCAGCCTGAACAGACTAAGATACACTGATGGAAGGATAGTCCCCTCAAGCTTCAGAGAAAGCACCATTTTGCTACCACCTTGATTTTGGACTTCTGGCCTCCAGAGCAGTGAGAGAATAAATTTCTGTTGTTTTAAGCCACCAAGTTTGTGCTAATTTGTTAAAAAAAGCCTGGAAGCTAATCCTGTTGGTCCTTCACAGCCCTTTTCACATTCCTCCCCAAAGAAGGATAAGTGGGTCACCTGAATTTGGGAAATGAACTAGGCTGCATCTCATTGGAAGCCAGCACACCTGCCAGACACTTGTGTTCTGGTCTGCCCCTTGCTAAGCGGGCAGAAGCATCCCCTTGGAGGAAGAGGCCCAGTGTCATTCACCTGAACTTGTGAGTGGTGGATAAAGCTGTCAGATTCAGTAGATATAAAGACAAGTTCTCCAGTGAGCTCTAATATTCATAAAACTTATTGACTTAAAATATTTTTCATCTTTCTGATTTCTGTATCTAGCTTTCAATTGATTCTGACCCTGGATGGGGAACATAGGGTATTATTTACTGATCTCATAAACTCTAACAAAATTTTACTTTTATTGTTCAAAAGTAATTTCTATTTTGAAATACCAAAAGGAAGTATGAGGGATCTATTCCTAAAATATTTGCTTTAGGTGGCCAAAATTAAACTTACATTGCTTTCAAACAAGGCAATACATTCAAGAGTTTTTCTTCTCCCCTACAATCATGGAATTTCATTTAGGATTGCCAAGGGAATAAAACTTGAAACTCAAATTATCTTTATTGAGAAAGAGTGACAAATTCTTCAATAAAACTGAGTTCCTTGTAATGTGTTGTAAAACTGGCTCAAAAGTAACTTATAGAGTTTCATGAACTAATGTATCCATCTTCTTTTAAAGTTGTAGGCTTTGTGGTGTTTTAACTTGTCCTCGTTCCATTTCCCTCTCCCCAGCTCTGCAATAGCCTTAAAACCAACAGCTCATAATCATGGTAGCTATGAAAAACAGCAGACTAACAGCCACTGGAGGGGGAAGAATGGATTTAAAGCTCCCACAAAGCCCCATTCCTAGAGAATTGTCATTATCCTATCTGTCTAGCAGTTCCCTGGAAACACGTACTTGCAGAGCTTGTCTTTATTTGACCTGACTCAGACCTCACCCACTGCAAATAGCTTTTTCCCAGGAGTCTCTGTTGAAAACAATCATCAGTGACTGTTTAACACTGGAGCTGCCTGAAGTGGTGAAAGCAGTTGGGCAAACAAGAAGCTGACCAAAAACCATTAAAGGAAAAGCTGGGAGATGAGATGTCCACTGGGGACTCTGAAAAATTACAACATATTCTGAGAATGAAGAAGGCCACACACATGTGTAGGACTGTGTGCATGCTCAGGAGAGACCCGAGAGGGCCCTAATTTCTTACCTCTGGCTGATCTTGAGGAACTGTATAAGAAGGAAGTGAAGGCTAAAACAGAGATGTAAATGGCATGCTGGAGCATTGAAGGCATGCTCAGCACACACACAGAGTCCCTAGGCCAAGGCTAGGAGACTAATTTGTTCAAAGCATTTAAGGAAAGCCCTGTCCAATAATTACTGGAGCACTAAGCTAACCAAGCAGAGACTTCAGTGGTCACACATGATGAAAAATAGACTTTACAGAATTAGTTCAGGAAAATTAGCAAACTAAGAGCAGTAACAACAAAAAAGCCTGAAGAAGAGACATTTGATTTCCAGAGTTACCAGATTATATTATTTAGAATGTCCAGTTTCCAACAAAAGATTATGAGGCATGCAAAGACAAAAGAAAATATGGTCCATACAAAGGAAGAAAACAGTCAATAGAAACTGTCCCTGAGGAAGTCCAGGCAGTGGACTTAAAAGACAAAGGCTTTAAATGAGTTATTTGAAAGATACTCAAAGAACAAAAGAAAACAATGTCTGAAGAGCTAAAGGAAAATATAAGAATGATGTTTCACCAAATAAAGAATCTCAGCAAAGAGACAGAAATTATTTAAAAAGAGCGAAATAGAAATTCTGGAGCTGAAAAGTACCATAACTTAAATAAAAAACTCACCGGAGGGGCTTAACAAAAGAATCGAGCCAGAAAAAGAAGCAGCAACTTTGAAGATAGGTTAAATAAGATTTTCCAGTCTAAGGAACAAGAAGAAAAAATAATGAAGGAAAATGAGCAGAGCCTCAGGCACCTGTGGGACACTGTTAACCATACCAAAATCAGCATAGTGAGGTCCCAGAAGGTGAGGAGAGAGAGAAGGGCAGAAAGAATATTTGAAGAAATAACAGTCAAAATGGTTTCTTAGATATGACAACAAAAAACAAAAAAGCAAAAAAAGAAAAAATAGACAAATTGGATCAAGATATTCAGTGCTTTAAAGCTTGCCATCAAGAAGGTGAAAAGACAACTCACAGAATAGGAGAAAATGTTTGCAAAACATATATCTGATAAGAGACTAATATTCATTATAAGAAATTCTTACAATGAAAAAATTAAAAGATAAATAATCCAGCTTAAAAAGAAAGCAAAGAGTTTGAATAGGCATTTCTCCATAGAAGAAATAAAGATGGCCCAATAGCACATGAAAAGATGCTCAACATCATTACTCAATAGGGAAATAAAAATCAAAACCACAATGAGATACCACTTCACATCCACTAGGATAGTTATAATAATAAAAAAAAAAAAACAGATCATAAAAAGTGTTGGCAAGGATGTAGGGAAATTGGAACTCTGGTCCATTGCTGGTGGGAATGTAAAATGATGCAATCACTTTGAAAAACAGTTTGGCAATTCCTCGAAAAGTTAAACAAAGAGTAACCACATGACCCACCCATTCCATTCCTAAGCATATGCCCAACAGATATTCAAACATATGTCCACACAAAAATGTTTTACACATATGTTCCTAGCTGCATTATTCATAATAGCCAAAATATGAAAACAACCTAAATGCCTATTAACTAATAAACAAAATAAGGTATAATCACATAATGGAACATTACTCAGCCATAAAAAAGGAATTAAATACTGATGCATGCTAGAACATGAATAAACCTTAAACCATTATGCTATGTGAAAGTAGCCAGACACAAACGAACACATATTATATAATCTGACTTTATTAAATGCCCAGGATATGCATATCCATAGAGGTAGAGAGTAGATTAATGGTTGCTTAGGGCTGGGATGGATGGGGGATTTAGGGGTGACTGCTAAAGGTATGGGATTTCTTTCCGAGGTGATGAAAATGTTCTAAAATTGACAGTGGTGATAATTGCACATATCTGTCAATATACTAAAAACCATTAAATTATACACTTTAAATGAGTAAATTATATGGTATGTGAATTATATTTCAATAAAGCTGCTTAAAAAAATGTGTCCTGTGTTGAGCACCTAATGCTTACTCCACCGCAATTCCTACCCACAAATTCAAAGGCTGAGGCTCTAACATACTCTTGTGAAATTCCTAAAATAACATGGTAGCCAACAGTGGAATAGTCATGCCGAGATCCCACTTCCTCCTCATTGAAGATTCATTGTTCTGAAACTACACTTGGAATTTGTCAAGCACAGAACAGGCATGTATTTTAGATGAATGTCTGGTGATTTTTAGAAAACGGAGGGTTCCTCTTTTAAAAAACTAGAATATACTGTATTCTGGATTTGATTAGATGAGAACCTTCTGTTAGCAATGAACAAAAAAGTGAAACTGGAAAAGTTGGCAGGGACACATTATGGAGCCCTGGAATGCCATAAGGAGTTTACACTGTCTGCTATAGACATTGGCAAGACCCAGAATGGTTTTCAGCAGGGTAATGGTGTGGTTAGATTTCTGAAAGATATACTGATGGCGAGGAGGATAAAGATGCTCAACATCATTAGTCATTAGGAGGTTTAAGTCTGGAGAGAGGAAGACCAGTCTGAAGGCTGTTACAGTAACCCAGGAGAGAGAGAGGGATGACCCAAACAAGGGTATTAGTATGGATGGGGAAGGGAGGTGGGCATGATAAGATAAATATTTAAAAGGTAAAATCAGCAAGAATTGGTCATTAATTCAGCACAAAGTTAAAGCCCAAAAGCATTACTTTGTGCCTGTTAATAAGAAACATCCATTATTTAATTTCTAAATACTTTATTGAAGTCAATAAAGAAGTCAATACGTTCTCTCTACCCCATTGTATAATGTTGTTTCTATTAACTTTGGAGATTAAAAAAATGATTTTAATGTAAACTGGGCACAAGGTTTAGCAGCTTTATTTTTTCTCTTCAACTTATCAATATAAATTAACAGACAATAAAATACAATATGAAAGAGCTACTAGAATTTAATATACTTTCATTTCTTATACTCGATCCAGAAAGTTCCCTCCCTTTGGCTTTATCGGCTGTAATAATTAAGCCTCTGAAAAGTGCAATTTACTTTTCCTGGCTCAAAACAAATTATTCCCAAGTTAGATCATTTGAGGTTGGTCACTTCCAACTATATTTCTTAGCCCTCAGTCCTCAGGGAAGGGAAGTCCTACAATCTCCAGTCTGCTTTCATGCTCTCGCTCCTTACTATCCTGAACATGCTCTCCCAAAATTCTTCTTAACAATCACCTTCTTCCCACCTTTTTTACTGTGAACCCTGGAACTCTTGCTCCAATGTTGATAAATGCCCCCATCTCCTCAAAATTTCCATGTATTTGTTTCAGCAGGCACTGATTATTAATACTCAGTCTGTTTGCTTGAGGTCAAGATCACTGATCATACATCTCTTCCCCTCTACTGACCTCTCACATTCAATAGACATTAAATCTTGGTTTACATCATTTTATCTTCACCTTAAACCCTGCCATAATCCTAAAATAGGCCAACATCCTGGTAGACCAGCAAACCAGCCTGTGGACCTCAGAAGTCTTAAACTCCAAAACTCAGTCTCCGACTACATCTCATATATCCTTTACAGTTCTCTCATGATCTCACATCATAATAGATCTTCAATGTAGAAAAGCCCTTTGACGAAATTTTCTCTCAATCCTTATGGCTTCCTTCTGGCCTCTTTCCCATCTTTTCAAAGCCTGGGTCACAAGATTAATCACCAAGCAGCACTTTCAGTTCTCTATCCTTTCACTCGACAAAATCCAACCAATCCTTAAAGAATGTTCTCCCCTGTCACTCAGGTGGTAAGCTCTCCTGCACAACAACTTTATTGCCATACAGATTGATGCCACTATAAACTGAGCTAGACCCTTCATGCTGCCTGGCAGTCATCTCACTTGTCCTTAGGTAGCTTCCTCTGGTGACTTTCCCTCAGACAGTTGGCTCCTTGAGGGCAGATTGAGTGCCCTGTGGATGGTTGCATCCCTTGCATATATCATTAACTAGTATATAGTAGACACAAATATTTACCTTATGAAATATTAATTAATTTATTGAATATTTATTATTAAATTAATGAATGCACCTTAAAAATGCTTGAGTTTCTCCCATCCCTTGTCTCTGTGGTCCTCTCTGGCTCCTTTCCATTCTGAATCCAACCCCCACATCCAAACTCTGCAGAAGTGTAGTCTACATTTACTGCCTCCTGTCTCCACTTTCTTATCCCTTATTGAATCATCAACACACTTCAGTCTGGCTTCTTCTCTCATCATTTTCCAGTCATTATTTTACTGAACATTTCTGCAGCATGTGACACTGTTTCTTTATCACAATTTCTTTTGGGAACTCTCTAGAGTTTCTTGGTTCAATGATTCTATACTCTTTTGATTCCCTTTGTTCCTCTGTGAGAATTCATTTCTTTACTGTCCTATGGAATTAACTTTTACTACCTTCTCAATAAATCTGAGCGTATTAACGTTAGCGTCTCCTGGAAATGGACACTGAAATGGTGATGTGTGTAGGTGGTTTATTAAAGTGCTCTCAGGAAGATTACCTGTGGAAGAAGCAGGATTGGGCAGTGGGAGAAGCTGAACGGTGATGTGGTTCATATCTTGAGTTAGGATGTGAGCTCTTGAGTAAGGATGGCCCTTAATTGATTTTACAAATTGAGTCAAAGAGGCCAAGTCTTTGTACTTCTATATTGATCATTCATTCATTGAGGGATTTCCCCAGAGAATGGGTTCGATGTATGGCAAGGCATCTCCTTGGGCAGAGGGCAATTCCAGAGAAGTGATACAGCTGTGACCCATCAGGAAGCAGCGCTCCCAGCAGCTGTGGGAACCAGTGCCTTGGTTATGAAGGGGGAACTGGGAGGCGCACAATAGCTTCCTTTACTTGAGAGGTTCCCTCCCATTCTGTCTTCAGCTCACTGCTCTTCTTATTTCTCACAGTGCCTTCTACCCTGCTTAACATACCTCATGCTCCTGGTTTCAGTTGCCACCTATACTAATGACTCCCAAATCTATCTCTAACCCAAACCTCTTAATTGAGCTTCCCACTTACATATACCCTTATATAAAACCACCTATTGGGCATTTTCAACTTTTATGGCCAAATAAGGCTTTCAATATAGGCATTTCAAATTTAAAATGTCCAAAACAGGAATCATCATTGCCTCCCCCTTCTATGCATCCTCCCATTACTATCTTGGAATCATCCTTGAATCCTATTACTCAATCAGCCCCATTCCAGTCCCAACCAATCAGACACAGAGTCCTGAATATTTTACCTCCTTTCCATTTCAAGGTAGAGGTGAGCACTATTCAAGCCAGACTTTTGATTATCTTCAATTTTATTAAAAAGATGAGTGTCGCATTGTAAACAGGGCAATGGCCCCACAAAGAGGTTCACATCCTAATTTCTGGAACCTGTGAATATGTTACCTTACATGGCAAAGGACAAATAAGGCTTCAGATGGAATCGAAGCTGCTAATCAGCTGACCTTATACAGCAATATTATCCTGGATTATCTGGTTGACTCCAATGTAATCACAAGGGTTCTTAAAAGTAGAAGAGGAAGAAGAGGTCAGAGTGAAGCCATACGAGAAGGACTTGACTTGCCATTGCTCACTTTAAAGATGGAGAAGGGGATTATGAGCCAAGAAATGTGGGTGGCCTCTAGAAGCTGGAAAAGGCAAGGAAACTGATAATCCCCGACAGCCTCCACGTATTAGTTCTATTAGCTTCTGTGATTGCCACAAAGTTAGTGGCTTAAAACAACACATATTTATTCTCTTATGACTCCAGAAATCAGAATTCCAAAATCAGTCTTACTTTACTAATGTCAGTGTGTCAGAATGGCCACACTCACTCCAGAAGCTCTAGGGAAGAATTCATTTTTTATCTTTTCCAGCTTCTAAAGCTGCATTTCTTGTATTCCTCAGCTCATGGTCTATTCTTCTGTCTTCAAAGCTAGCAGTGTAGTATCTTCAGATATCTTTCTGCTTTCATCACATCATCTTCTCGTCTCTAAAGTAAAATCTCCCTATATCCCAGGTTCTTGCTTAAGAATCTAACTTCTAATAGTTTGCTGCCAATTCTTACAAAACTTGTTAGAACCTATTCATGCCTAAAGGATAACCAGCCTTTCCATTACTGTTGGACAGACCAGTACTGTCCAACAGAACTTTCTGTGACAATGGATGTGGTGTATATTTGCATTGCATTTCATATAAAAGGAATCATATGGTCTCTTGTGACTAGCTTCTTTCACTTAGCATAATGTCTTCAAGATTCATCCATTTTTGTGGCATGGATCAGTATTCCATTCCATTTTATGGCCAAATAAGTCTTCATTGCTTGGAAATACCATATTTTGTTTATCTATTCATCAGTTGATGGGCATTTGGGGGTTTTTCACCATTGGCTATTATGAATAACGCCACTATAAACATTCCTGTACAAGTAATTTTGTGACCATATATTTTCTTTTCTTTTCTCTTTTTTCTTTCTCCCCAAAGCCCCCATTACATAGTTGCATATTTTAGTATGGGTCCTTCTAGTTGTGGCATATGGGACGCCGCCTCAGCATGGCCTGATGAGTGGTGCCATGTCTGTGCCCAGGATCTGAACCAGTGAAACCCTGGGCTGCTGAAGCAGAGCACATGAACTTAACCGCTTGGCCATGGGGCCAGCCACTGACCATATATTTTCATTTCTCTTGGGTACTAGTTGAACTGCCATGTCATATGGCAACTCCATGTTTGTTTGAGGAACTTGTTGTACGTACCATCTATTCTAACTCCTAGCAACCCTGTGTACAGCAGAGCAGAACCCTGCCTAGTATTTTTGCCCCCTCCTCTCACATTCTGGCACTATATCAGACAATGCTCTGCTGCTATTCATAGGATTTTCATGGCCTATTTGTTCAGAAGTGCGTCACCAGGTCCTTCTTCCTAGTCTGTCTTAGTCTGGAAGTTCTGCTGAAACCTGTCCATCATGGGTGACCCTGCCGGTATTTGAAATACTTGTGGTATAGCTTTTAGCATCTCAGCAACATACAAGTGACACAGTATAACAATGGACATACAAGTACTGTGGTTCCCTGACTGGAAATGAACCTAGGTCACAGCTGTGAGAGGGCTGAATCTTAACCACCAGACTACCAGAGCTGGCTGTTTGAGGAATTGCAAGACTGTTTTCCAAAGGGGTATTCCCATTTTACTTTCCTGCCAGCAGTGTATGAGGGTTCCAATTTCTTTTCATTCTTGCCATCATTTTGTTATTATTTCACTTTTTCATTCTAGCCATCCTAGTGGGTGTGAAGTGGTATCTTGTTTTTTGAGTTTTTTTAAATTGAGGTCATAATAGTTTATAACATTGTGAAATTTCAGTTGCATCTTGTCAGTCATCATATATATATATGCCCCTTTACCCCTTATGCCTACCCCTCCCCCCCCAAACCCCTTCCTTTCTGGTAACCACTACTCTATTCTCTTTGTCCACATATTTGTTTATCTTCCACATATGAGTACAATGGTGTTTATCTTTCTTTATCTGGCTTATTTTGCTTAACATAATACCCTCAAGGTCTACCCACGTTGTTGCAAATGGGATGATTTTGTCTTTTTTATGACTGAGTAGTATTCCATTGTATGCATATACCCCATCTTCTATATCCAGTCATCAGTCAATGGGCATCTGGGTTGGTCGACTTCTTGGCTATAGTGAATAATACTGCAAATGAACTTAGGGGTGCATAAGTCTCTTTGTGTTGTTGATTTCAAGTTCTTTTGATAAATACCCAGTAGTGGGATAGCTGGGTTGTATGGTATTTCTATTTTTAATTTTTTAAGAAATCTCCATACTGTTTTCCATAGTGGCTGCATCAGGTTGCATTCCCACCAGCAGTTTATGAGGGTTCCCTTTTCTCCACATCTTCTCCAACATTTGTTGTTTTATGTCTTGGTAATTATAGCCATTCTAACAGGTGTAAGGTGATATCTAAGTGTAGTTTTGCTTTGCATTTCCCTGATGATTAGTGATGTTGAACATCTTTTCATGTGTCTATTGGCCATTTGTATATCTTCTTAGGAAAAATGTGTGCAGAGAGATCCTCTGCCCATTTTTTGATTGGGTTGTTCAATTTTTGTTGTTGAGTTGGGTGAGTTCTTTATATATTTTGGAGATTAACCCCTTGTTGGATAACATGATTTGTAAATATTTTCTCCCAGTTGGTAAGTCGTCTTTTTGTTTTGTCCTGGTTTCCTTTGCCTTGCAGAAGCTCTTTGGTCTGATGAAGTCCCATTTGTTTATTTTTCTTTCTTTTGTTTCCCTTGCCTGAGTAGATGTGGTATTCAAAAAGGTCCTTCTAAGACCAACATCAAAGAGTGTATTGCCTATATTTTCTTCTAGGAGTTTTATGGCTTCACATCTCACCTTCAAGTCTTTAATTAATTTTGAGTTAATTTTTGTGTATGGTGAAAGATGATGGTTTACTTTCAGCTTTTTGCATGTGGCTGTCCAGTTTCCCCAACACCATTTATTGAATAGACTTTCCTTTCGCCATTGTATGTTCTTAGCTCCTTTGTCGAAGACTAGCTGTCTGTAGATGTGTGGATTTATTTCTGGGCTTTCATTTCTGTTCATTGATCTTTGTGTCTGTTTTTGCACACATACCATGCTGTTTTGATTATTATAGCTGTAGTATATTTTGAAGTCAGGGATTGTGATGCTTCCAGTTTTGTTCTTTTTTCTCAGAATTGCTTAGCTATTCGGGGTTATTTGTTGCCCCATGTGAACTTTAGAATTCTTTGTTCTATTTCCATGAAGAATGTCATTGGGATTCTGACGCAGATTGCATTGAATCTGTAGATTGCTTTAGGTAATATGGTCATTTTAACTATGTTTATTCTTCCAATCCATTTGCATGGAATATCTTT
The DNA here is from genome assembly GCF_037783145.1 of Equus przewalskii. Lineage (NCBI taxonomy): Eukaryota > Metazoa > Chordata > Mammalia > Perissodactyla > Equidae > Equus > Equus przewalskii. The sequence goes on from NC_091850.1 coordinate 24,349,543, forward strand.
CCATTTCTTTATGTCATCATCGATTTCTTCCACATGTCTTATAGTTTTCATTGTATAGCTCTTTCACCTCCTTGATTAAATTTATTTCTAGACATTTTATTATTTTTGTTGCGATTGTAAATGGGATTGTATTCTTGAGTTTCTTGAGTCTTTCTGTTAGGTCACTATTAGTGTATAGAAATGCAACTGATTTTTGTAAGTTGATATTATACCCTGAAACTTTGCTGTAGCTGTGGATTATTTCTAATGGTTTTCCAATGGAATGGATATTTTAGGGTTTTCTATATATAAACATATAAACGTGTTGTCTGCAAAGCAAAAGTTTCACTTCTTCTTTGCCAATTTGGATAACTTTTATTTCCTTTTCCTGCCTATTTGCAATGGCCAAAACTTCCAGTACTTTGTTGAATAACAGTGGCGAGAGTGGGCACTTTGTCTTGTTCCTATCTCAGAGGGATGGCTTTCAGTTTTTCCCCATTGAGTATGATGTTGATTATGGGTTTGTCATATGTGGCCTTTATTATGTTAAGGTGCTTTCCTTCTATATGCATTTTATCAAGAGTTTTTGTCATAAATGGATGTTGGATCTTGTCAAATGCTCTCTCTGTGTCTACTGAGACGATCATGTGGTTTTTATTCCTCATTTTGTTAATGGGGTGTATCGCATTGGTGGATTCATGGATGTTGAATCATCCCTGCATCCCTGGTATAAATTCTACTTGATCATGGTATGTGATCCTTTAATGTATTGCTGTATTTGGTTTACGAATATTTTGTTGAGGATTTTTACATTGATGTTCATCAGTGATATTGGCCTGTAATTTTCCTTCTTTGTGTTGTCTGTGTCTGGCTTTGGGATCAGGGTGATACTGGCCTCATAAAATGTGTTAGGAAGTGTTCTGTCTCCTTCAATTTTTTGGATAGTTTGAGGATAGGTATTAAATCTTCTTTGAATGTTTGGTAGAATTCTCCAGTGAAGCCATCTGGCCCTGAACTTTTATTTTGGGGGAGGTTTTTTATTATTGTTTCAATCCCTTTACTTGTGATTGGTTTGTTCAGATTCTCTACTTCTTCTTGATTCAGTTTTGGGAGGTTGTATAAGTCTAAGAATTATCCATTTCTTCTAGATTGTCCAAGTTGTTGGCAGACACCTTTTCATAGTATTCTCTTATAATCCTTTGTATTTCAGCAGTGTCTGTTGTGATTTCTCCTGTTTCATTTCTAATTTTACTTATTTGAGCCTTCTATCTTTTTTTTTAGTGAGTCTGGCTAAGGGTTTTCCAATTTTGTTTAATTCTCAAAGAACCAGCTGGTAGATTCATTGTTCCTTTCTACTGTTTTTTGGTTTCAATTTCATTTATTTCTGCTCTAATTTTTAATTTTTACTACCTCTTGCTGACTTTGGGCTTTGTTCTTCTTTTCTAGTTCTGTTAGGTGTAGTTTAAAATTGCTTATTTGAGATTTTTCTTGTTTGTTAAGGTGGGCCTGTATTGCTATAAATTTCCCTCTTAGGCCCACTATTGTGCATCCCATTTGACTTGATATGGTGTATTTTCATTTTCATTTGTCTCCAGATATTTTTTGATTTCTCCTTTAACATCATCAATGATCCATTGGTTGTTCAGTAGTCTGTTGTTTAGTCTCCATATGTTAGTCACTTTCCCAGCTTTTTTCTTGTCCTTGATTTCTAGTTTGACAGCATTATGGTAGGAAAAGATGTTTCATATGATTTCAATCTTCTTAAGTTATTGAGGCTTGCCTCGTTTCCAAACATATGGTCTATCTTTGACAATGTTCCTTGTGCACTTGAGAAGAATATGTATTCTGCTGATTTTGGATGGAGTATGCCACATATATCTATTAAGTCCATCTGGTCTAGTTTTTGGTTTAATTCTCCTATTTGTTTTTTGGCTTTCTGTCTGGATGATCTATGCATTGACGTAAGTGGGGTGTTAAGGTCCCCTACTATTATTGTGTTGCTGTTAATATCTCATTTTAGGTCAATTAATAGTTGCTTTATGTACTTGGGTGCTCCTGTGTTAGGTGCATATATATTTAAAAGTGTTACATCCTCTTGGTGGAGTATCCCTTTTATCATTATATACTGCTCCTCTTTGTCTCTCATTGTCTTTTTTATCTTGCAGTCTACTTTTTTCTGATATAAGTATGGCAATATCTGCTTTCTTTTGTTTGTCATTACCTTGGAGTATAGTCTGCCATCCCTTTCCTCTAAGCCTGTGCTTGTCTTTAGAGCTGAGATGTGTTTACTGGAGGCAGCATATTGTTGGGTCTTGTTTTTTAATTCATCAGCAACTCTGTGTCTTTTGATTGGGGAACTCAATCCATTTTCATTTAGAGTGATTATTGATATATGAGGGCTTAATGCTGCCATTTTATTACTTGTTTTCTGATCGTTCTGTATTTCCCTTGTTTCTTGTCCTGTGTATTTCAGACTGCCAATTCAGTTTGGTGGTTCTCTATAATAGTTTTCTCTTTATTTGTCATTTGTGTCTGCTCTGATTTTTTGTTTACTGTTTTGTTTACCATGAGGTTTGTATAAAAGATCTCACAGATGATATAGCAAATTTTCTTATAAACTTAGTCTAAGCAGTTTACATTCCTTTCTTCTTCCCCTTCTGAGTTATTGTTGTCACAACTTAGTCTGTTTTGTAATGTGAGCTTGTGGTTAAGATGAAGTGACTATATTTATTCTTGTTGTTTTCCTTCTCTTTATCTTTAATGTTATAATTAAGGGTTCGCTAATCTGTTCTGATATCGAGTGGCAATTTACTGATCTTTTTCTGCCTATTTATTTTCTTGCTCAAGGCTTTGTAAACCCTTTCTTTTTTTTTTCAGGTATGAGGGCCTTCTTGATTATATCTTGTAGAGAGGTTTTTTGATGATGAACTCCCTCAGCTCTTGTTTACCTGGAAGAGTTTTTATTTCTCCATCATTCCTGAAGGATATTTTCATGGGATAGAGTATTCCTGGTTGAAAGTTTTTGTCTTTTAGAATTTTGAGTGTATCATTCCACTCTCTCCCAGCCTGTAAGGTTTCTGCTGAAAAACCCACTGAAAGCCTGAGAGGGGCTCCTTTGCAGGTTATTTTCCTCTGTCTTGCCACCTTAATATTTTTTGTCATTGACCTTTGCCATTTTTATGACTATACGCCTCAGAGAAGGTCTGTTCATTGATGTAATTAGGAGTTCTTTTAGCTTCTTCTACTTGTAATTCCAGCTCATTACCCAGGTTTGGGAAGTTCTCAGCTGTTATGTCTTTGAACAAGCTCTCTGCTTCTTTCTCCAACCCTTCTCCCTCTGTAACACCAATAATCCTTATGTTGCATTTCTTAATTAAATCAGATATTTCTTGGAGAATTTCTTCATTTCTGTTTAGTCTTAGGTCTCTCTCCTCCTCCATCTGAAGCATTTGTATATTCCTATCCTCTAAATTGTTAATTCTATTATCCATAATATCAGCTTTATTATTTAAGAACCCCAGACTTTTTTTTATCTCATTCATTATGTTTTTCATCTCCAACATTTCTGATTCATTTTTCTTTTTTTCCTTCCTTTTGTAGATTGCCACCTGAGCTAACAACTGTTGCCAATCTATTTTTTTTTTTTTTGCTTTTTCTCCCCAAATCCTCCCAGTATATAGTTGTATATTTTAGTTGTGGGTCCCTCTAGTTGTAGCATGTGCGATGCTGCCTCAACATGGCCTGATGAGTGGTGCCATGTCTGCACCCAGGATCCGAACCAGTGAAACCCTGGGCTGCCAAAGCGGAGTGCTTGAACTTAACCACTCAACCATGTGGCCAGCCCCAAGATTCATTTTTCTTTAGAGTTTCAATTGCTTTTGTGAAGAATACCCTCTGTTCATTAATTTTGTTCCAGTTTTCATTGAACTGTCTTTCTGAGTTCTCTTGTGACTCATCGAGTTTTTTAAAGATAGCTATTTTGAATTCTCTGTCATTTAGGTTGTGGATTTCTGTGTTTTCAGGATTGGTTTCTGGGTGTTTGTCTTTTTCCTTCTGGTCTGTCTTATTAATACACTTCTTCATCATATTTTATGGTGTGGACTTTTGCCTTCACAGAGTAATAGTATCTGGCCATAGATTCCATCTGCCAGCACTGGGTGGGGAGGATCAGGAGCTGTGTATTCTGAGCCTGCCTTGATCCCTGTCAGCTGTGCCTCTCCAAGCCTAGGCCACTTCTTGGGATTGCTGTGGCCCTGTGGGCTCTCCCACTGCATGGGAAAGTGATCACATGGGGGTTGGGGCTGCTGGCGCCTGCTCCCACAGTCCTGAGACGTGCTCCCTCCTTTGGGGCTGTAGCAGTATTATTGGCATTTGTGGCAGCTGGCAACTCATTTGCCTGGGTGCACAGATCCACTGCCATCTTCTAGGTCACAAGGGCATTGTGCTTGGTGGGAGCCTAGGCCACTTCCTGGGGACCATGGCAGCACTGTGGGCTTCCCCACCAGATGGGAAAGCAATCATGTGGGGGCTCAGGGCTGCTATTACCTGTTCCCACAGTTGTGCCCACCTCAGGGCTGCAGCAGTGCTATGGGTGCTCCAGCTGTGAGAGCAGTTGCACACATGTACAGGGCTGCTGGGGAGCTGGAGTGTGCTCAGTTATCTCCACCACCTCCCTGAGGTAGTCCATCCTCCTTCACATGTATAGCTGCATGGGTCTCTCAGGTGTCCTGATGTGCTGTGTGAGTATCCTCCATTGATCAGTGAATGTCCATTTAGTTGTATTTCAAAGGAGGAGAGACAAAGGGAACAGCTCACTCCACCATTTTGCTGACATCTGGTATCTCATTTTTTTTTTTTTTTTTTTTTTAGATTTTTTTCTTCTTTTTCTCCCCAAAGCCCCCCAGTACATAGTTGTATATTCTTCGTTGTGGGTCCTTCTAGCTGTGGCATGTGGGACGCTGCCTCAGCATGGTCTGACGAGCAGTGCCATGTCCGCGCCCAGGATTCGAACCAACGAAACACTGGGCCGCCTGCAGCGGAGCGCGCGAACTTAACCACTCGGCCACGGGGCCAGCCCCATGGTATCTCATTATTTTTGATGTGGAGTTCCCTAGTGCATAATGATGTTAGTATCTTTTCATATGTTTATTGGTCACTTGTATATCTTCTTTGGAGAAATGTTTATTCAGATCCTTTGCCCAGTTTTTAAATTGAGCTATTAATATTTTTATTATTGAATTGTAAGAGTTCTTTATGCATTCTAGATACAAATCTCTTATAAAATGTATGGTTTGTAAATATTTTCTCCTATTCTGGGGTCACTTTTCAGTTTCTTAATGGTGTCCTACTTTTTCTTTTGTTGCTCATGCTTTTAGTGTTGTAAATAAGAACCCATCACCAAATCTGAGGTTGGAAATTTACTTCTATGTCTTCTGCTAAGAGTTTTATGGCTTAGCACATTTTACATTTAGGTCTTTGATCCATTTGGAGTTAATTTTTATATACGGCATGAGAAAGGGACCAAACTTCATTCTTTTGCATGTGGATATCTAGTTGTCTCAGCAGTATTTGTTGGAAAGACTATTCTTTCCCCATTCAATATTCTATCTATTATTGAAAGTAAAATATTAAAGTCTTTATTATTGTAAAATGGTCTATTTCTCCCTCCATATCTGTCAGTTTTTGCTCCATGTATTTGGTAATCTGATGCTAGGTGCATATATGCTTATAATTGTTATATCTTCCTGATGGATTTCCCTCTTATCATGATTTGATGGGCACACTTATGAATGATCTGGTTATGGGGAATGCCCCTGTTTCATTTCTTCCCCCTCAACTAAGAGGATATAAAAATAAGCCTTCTTTGGGGCTGGCCCCATGGCCGAGTGGTTAAGTTCGCACGCTCTGCTGCAGGCAGCCCAGTGTTTCGTTGGTTCGAATTCTGGGCGTGGACATGGCACTGCTCGTCAAACCATGCTGAGGTGGCGTCCCACATGCCACAACTAGAAGGACCCACAACGAGGAATATACAACTATGTACTGGGGGGCTTTGAGGAAAAAAATAAAAAAATCTTTAAAAAAAAATAATCCTTCTTTTACTTGCAAAGAGTCAGTTTTATTTTAACTAGGATTGGCTTTCAGTAAATAATTGGCAGAGTTATTCACTTATTGTCAGAAAGGAGGGCTATTTTTTTGTAAAACACAAAAGACCTTATTTTTGATTCTGTCCTTTTCATTGTTTTAAGCAACAAGAATGCGATTCTCTTGTTTCCAAATCAGTAGATTCTAGGTCTTTTCTAGGCTCATATCAAAAAATATATCTTACAAAATCCAGACTTCTGGTTCCTTGAAAGAAGGGAATATATCTCATTCCTTCTTATATTTCTGCTGTGTGGAAGACAGCCTGCTCTAGAACAAATCCCTGGTGACTGAAAAATTTAAAACTACTTTTATCACCTCTTCAGGGATGGATATTTACACAGATAGGAATAAAAAGAGGGAGGAGATGATGAGCCTTTTTATCCACATGAAATAAAAATGATTATTGATTATAAGAACACAAGTAATAAAGTCACAATCACCTGAAGTAGAAGTGACTACTGTTAAAATTTCTATAAATATTCTTCCAGACATGTACGCATAAACAAAAGCTATTTTTTTTTTCATGGAGCCATACTAACATAGGGTTTTAACCTGATTTTTTGACTTTTCAATGTTTTTAAGATATTAAAATGTGTCATTCTTTTTAATATTGCTGAGTCTATAAAATTAAGAGTTTAACAAATTACTGGATAATTGTTGGTTCTTAACTTTTTAAAATTACACAAATAATATGTATTAAACATCATAAAAATTAAATGATGCAATGCATATAGATGGAAAATCAAAAATCCCCTTTCACCTTGGGGCCAGCCCAGTGGTGCAGTGGTTAAGTTTGCATGTTCCTCTTTGGTAGCTCGAGGTTCACTGGTTCAGATCCCTGGTGCTGACCTACACAATGCTTGTCAAGCCATGCTGTGGCAGGTGTGCCACATATAATGTAGAAGAAGATGGGCACGGATGTTAGCTCAGGGCCAGTCTTCTTCAGCAAAAAGACGAGTATTGGCAGCAGATGTTAGCTCAGGGCTAATCTTCTCCCAAAATTAAAATCCCCTTTCACTTTGGACTCATACTCTCTCTAGTCTTCTACAGTAATCACTGTTAACAGTTTAGTTTCCTTTTAGGAATTTTTCTAAAAATTTTCATATAAATACCACAAATATAGAATTTTGTCTGTTCTTTTTTACATAAATGGAATCACATCATACACATTATTCTGCAACTTTATTCTGTATTCTGCAGAATACATTTAACAATATATCCTAGTGAAGTTTTCCTATAAGTACATGCAGATTCTTTTTATTTATTTTTTGCTGAGTTATATTAGCCCTGAGCTAACATGTATGCCAATCTCCCTCTATTTTGCACATGGCTTGCCACCACAGCATGACCGCTGAGTGGTGTAGGTCCACACCCGGGATCCAAACTCACAAACTGGGCCACCGAAGTGGAGTACTCTGAACTTAACCACTACACCATGAGGCCAGCCCATCTTTTCATTCTTTTTAACTGCTGTGAAATATCCCCCAGTGAAGATGGTGCATGAGATGGAAATTTAAAATTTGATATTTTGCCTTCCAAAATATGAGAGGATCTGTTTCTTCCAGATCTTGGACAACACTGAGTATAACTAATCTTTCTAATTTTTACCTTTCTAAGGAACAAAAAGTTACATCTCATTATTTGAAATTGCATTTCTTTGATTAGACCATCTTTTCATGTAATAATTGGTTATTTGCATTTATCCTTCCAACACATGTATCCACTTTTCTTTTTTGGCGTTTGTCTTTTTCTTTTGGAGGCATTAGAATTTTATGGCTACTAACTGTCAGATTCATGCATAGAGAATATTATCTCTCAATCGGTTGTCTTTTAATTTTGCTCAGGTGTATGAGATTACAACTTTAAAGTTTATGTGGCTTATTGAACCCATCAATCTTTTACTTTATAGCTCCTGGATTTTATAACTTGTTTGGAAAGGCCCTTCCCACTCTAAAATTGTAAAATAATTCCCTTACATTTACTTCTATGTACTTAAAAATATATATATTTAGTAATTCAATCAACTTGGGCTGTACTTTACATATACCTGAGACATAGGGATCTATTATTTTTTTCTAAATTTACAGCAAATTGTCCTAACACCAATTTAGGGAGTAGTTCACCTTTTTCTACTAATTAAAAAGGCCATCTTTGCCATACAGTAAATTCATATGCATATGAATGGTTGATTCTCAAATGTCTAGTCTACTCCATGGATCTATATAATCCTATGCTAATTCCACGTTGTTTATTTAGGAGCTGTTAATTCTTCATATTTATTTAGGAAGCATTAATTCTTCATGTTTCTTTTACAGCCATATGTACAAAATGCCTTAAAGCATATTTACAAAAATTATACTTAATTTGTGAAGCCTATGATGACATTGGAACATATAGAAAATCCTGTTCCTAGACTGCCAGTGTCAAAGATAAACACAGCCAAATATTAGCTAAAGTGTTGGAAACAGATTTTACTCAGTAACTGCTAACAGTAGCGGCAAGAGCTGAGCTCCACTTTGATTTGTGCAGAGGTGATTGGGAGTCTTAATGGAAGAATGAGGGAGTAGGGCGGAGTCAGCAGTCGTGGGGGTAAGGGGAGGGGCTCTAGCAGAGTTAGGGAAGTGAAGAATTACAAAGGCTTGTGTAAAAGTGATTAGGTCAGTTGTGCGTGCCAGCAGGGAATTAAGGAAGATGGGATTCTATCCTCCCACTGAGTCTGGGAGACAGAGCTCAACCCTCCCTGATAATTACACGTCAGAGGAATAGCTTTCAACTCCTAGAGAAGAACACATTCGAGTAGTAGGAGGCACATATAGATCTCAAAGGGACAGAGGAAGGATTCAGAATTGTAAATGAATGCTCTAATATAGAGAACTCAGGGGCCTAATGCTAGGTATTGGCTAGAACAAAAAATAAATTCTTCTGAAGATTCTGACCTTTTCCAGACAAGAACTCAAAGCAGGGCTGGGTCGTCCTAGGGACTTGGCCTTAGGCTGCTTAGCCATCTAGAGTTGGTCAGATCTCTTAGCGCAGGGCTCTGGGCAGAGTCCTCATTTGCCAAGGGTTCTTTGCAGTTCTCATCAGGCACAAATCATCAGGTGCAAAACTGACATTCATTTTATGGGATATCTTTGATAAGCAATTTCCTACTGCTTATGGGACACTCTTTTCAGAGGGCAGGTACATTTTTGAGTAGAAATGCTTTCATGGTTTTTGCCATACACATGAAAGATATCAGAACATAGGGATAAAAGTTACTGTTTTACATTTTTCTATGTTTCCATTAGGTGTCCTAGGGTTTTTTAAGGACACTCTGTGTACAAAGTCATTAGCTGATTTCTGAGGTGATTGATTTTTTTTTTAAGAATTTTTTTTTTTTAAGATTGGCACCTGAGCTAACATCTGTTGCCCCTTTGCCTTTTTTTTCCCCTTCTTCTCCCCAAAGACCCCCAGTACATAGTTATATATTCTAGTTTTAGGTTCTTCTGGATCTGGTATGTAGGACGCCGCCTCAGCATGGCCTGAGGAGCGGTGCTGCATCAACGCGCAGGATCTGAACTGGCGAAACCCTGGGCCACCAAAGAAGAGTGTGTGAACTTAACCACTTGGTCATGGGGCTGGCCCATGAGGTAATGGATTTTATTGTTGTTGAACCAATATTCATTCATACAAATGACCTGAACTATTACACTATCACCTTATCACAGACAGCTCCAAAAGGATTTCTTGTAAGTTAATTCTACTGCTTTACCTTGAAAGTTGGCTCCCATCACTCCCAGTGAAGCCCAAGTACTACATGAGAGACCTCATAGGTCTAAAAAAAACACAGAAAAGACAAAGTCCCTATCTTTTTTTGAGATATTTAGGCAGAGATAAACATTTTTAGAAAATAGACAACACCCTTGTAAAATTATTTGTGCTTAGAAGAAAATAATTCAGAAATGTACAGACAAAACCAAATTTTACTCAACATCCTTCTACCAAGACATAGCCACTGTTAACATTTAAGTGTGTGTATACTTAAATATACATATATACATTCATACATTTAAACACACACATTGAAACACACCTTTATGAATCTCTCTGCATATATACACGTATACATTTTAATATTTTTGCATAAATGGACTCATACCATATATGCTTTTCTGTAACCCATTTTTCACTCAATATTGAACAGTGGACAATTTTCTGTTAATAAAAATAGATCACGACTATAATGGTGTTAATGAAGAAAATCACACAAATTGATAACTTTATAAATTCTTCACACCCCAACTGGAGTGATATTTTTACAAAGTTAAAAATTGATCATTTTACTCCTGATTCAAATCTTCAGTGGCTTCCTTTTGCCTTTAGGAAAAGGACCATGAATCTTGGCACCCTTTTCAAGGTTTTACACAATCTGTCCACCTCTGCTCGTTCTGGATTATATTTCTTATACCCTTATATTATATTCTCTTATATTTCTTATAGGGCTTTGCATACATTATTCTCTCTAATTACATTGTCCTCCCTCAACTATCCACCTGCTGCTGATCCTTTAGGTCATAAATTTAATTGCTACACAAAGTCTTCCTTTACACCCCTCTCACCCTTATGTTATATAGTCTTTTAACACTCTGCCCTTCTCACTGACATTACCCTGCACAAGGATGTGTGCATTCTTATTCAGAGTCTTAATCTCCTGATAAGAGGTAAACTCTATGAGTTTGGAGACATGGGACCATGTCTGTCTGTCTTATTCATAACTGAATCACTAGCCCTTAGCACAATGCCAGATAGAAGGAAGCACTTAATGATTAGTTCATTGACTAGTTTGTAGAGTAATGATGCAGCATACTCTTATAGAACAATTCCTTTATTGACATTTAATTATATATTTTTTGTTGCTGTAATAAAAATAGCTGTATTTAATTTATAAAGAAACAAACCACATTCACCTGTATGTACATGTAGGATACAATTTTAAAATTTATATGGATTACAAACAAAAAAGTTTGTAGGCCACCACTCTAGAACATACAGAGAATAAAGATAGTAAAATATCATAATTATCACAAAATATTGATATAAAACCAATTTTTTCCCCAAAGGTTCTTAACCAAATTGGGGAATGAAGCTTGCCTGTTAAAATCGACTTTGCCTTTCCTCCATATGTGGTCACTAAAAGCTGGCGATAAATTCAGTGACCCTTCCCCTTCCCAGTACTTTCCCTACTGCATTCCAGACACAGCACTTCAATGCTTGCAGACTGATTATGTTCCAGGGCTAGCCAGTTCTATCTTTTTACTACTCTGGAATGTTTTCTTAGACATCAACAAACAGAGCTGCAGGGCAAGCCTGAGGTAGATAGACAAGCTACAAGTATAGATAACTTTGGAGAGTAGCAACGTTTCAATTGACTGCTCAAGACTACAGGGAACTGGCTGATGTCCATATGTGATTTACAAGTGGAGAGATATTGGGGCCAGCCCTGTGGCATAGTGGTTAAGTTCAGCGCACTCTGCCTCAGCAGCCTGAGTTTGGATCCTGGGTGCAGACCTATACCACTCCTCAGCCATGCTGAAGTGGTGACTCACATATAAAATGGAGGAAGGCTGGCACAGATGTTAGCTTAGGGTTAATCTTCCTCAAACAAAAAAAGAGGAAGATTGGCAATAGATGTTAGTTCAGGGCTAATCTTCCTCGGCAAAAAAAAAAAAAAGAGAGAAAAGAAGCGGAGAGGTATTTATCTTGTTGATTCTTTCGTCTCCCAACTTAATAGCTTTATTTCCTTGAAGGCTACCACCTCATTCATCTATAGAGAAGTACATATTGGAAGATTATTACTGTTATTCCATAACGGGCAGCTAAATGAAATATTAGTGTGTGACGTGAAAAAAGAGCATCTAGTCTCCCAAAACACTCCCCTGGATTCGCAGGTTGAGACTGGAGAAGGCAAAACTTGGTAACCAAATTAGAAATAGATATATATGTGTGTGTGTGTGTGCGCATATGTATAGTATATATGTATATAAATTTTGTGGTAAGAACACTTAACATAAGATCTACCCCGTAACACATTTTTAACTGTATAACACAGTATTATTAACTATAGGCACACTGTTGTACAGCAGATCTCTAGAACTTATTCATTATGCATAACTGAAAATTTATACCTGTTGAATAGCAACTCCCCTTTTCTCCCTCCCCTGGGCCTCTGGCAACCACCATTCTACTCTCTGCTTCTCTGAGTTTGACTATTTCAGATGCCTCATATAAGTGAAATCCATATAGTATTTGGACTTCTGTGACTGGTTTATTTCACTCAGCATAATATCCTCATGTTCATTCATGTTGTCACATATGGCTGGATTTCCCTCTTTTGTAAAGTATAATTATACCACATTTTCTTTATCCAATCATCTGTGGATGGACATTTAGATTACTTCCACATCTTGGCTATTGTGAATAATGCTCCAATGAACATGGGAGTGCAAACATCTCTTTGAGATCCTGAAATGTTTATTTTGAACTCTCACTTTAAAACCAGATGTATAGTACTTTTAAAACTTAATTTAAACTTGTACAATATTTTAGACAATGATAGAAAATACCCAGAGTCCTGCCCTCATACATATTTATTTTTTCCTCATTTTTTGGGTTGTCCTTTTCTGTTTTTGACCTTATGCAAAAATATAAACCATACAGCATCATATAATCCAATGTAAATTCTGTCTTTTGCAATTTTCCTAAACATTTCCACACAAATTTAACATTTTTACTTTTTAGTGGTGGCATAAATAGTCTTTTAAAATGTATTTGGTAATTCAATCAACCTGGGTTGTATTTTATATACACCCTAAGATATAGGGATTAATTGTTTTTTCTAAATTTACAGCAAATAGTCCTAACTCCAATTTAGGGACTAGTTCTTCTTTTTCTACTAATTAAAAGGACCATCTTTGCCATGTATTATTCTAAGGTCTGCCTCCCAACTACATAATCTGGTAATCTTTAATATGTCAAAATCAGAGATACCCCACAATTTAGTGTACATGCTACTGCTTTGTTAGAGTTGATAAAACAGTTAATATATTACTTAAAGTTTAATTTCAAAATACAATGTTTGTACTTCTGCAGAGCCCTTAATGTTAGATGGCTTGCCAAGGCTGGATTAGAAAGATATTGGCTGTAATTGGATGTGGAATTTAACTTGCAGTCTATGAGGATTTCTTGAAAAGTTTTAGGAAAGCATATGAGAAAACCAGATCTGTATTTGAAACGATAATTTAAAAAGTGGTGAATGTTGAGGGAGAAAGGAAGTTCATTTAGGAAGCAACTGCAATAATCCAGATGAGAGAAACAGAAACTAAATTCCTACACAAAGGCAGGATATATGAAACTGGAGAGTTGGGGTCACATTTGAAGATATCCCATAAAGAGGGAGGTAAAAAGATAAAAGCAGTCTTTAATACCATATAGGCCAGGGTTTGAATCTTGCCTGATGTTTTCCAGTTTATGAAAATACAGAAAGCATCTGAGAAATGTATAAGTTCAAAAGGAAGAATCTTTAACACGTGAATAATACAAAGAGAGATTGGTCCAGACATGACCTTACATCCTGCCACTCTGCAGCTCTCCTATGCACCAAGGAAGGCCGCATAGCGAGGGAATAGCAGAGGGAGATTTGAACCCAGGCAGCCCAGCTACAGAGTCCATGTTCTTGACCATTTTGCTATTAACATTTGATTCTGGGGTTGTGTGAATTCGTCCTGTGAAAGTCAAGAGGCAAATATAGCTTGAAATATAAAGGCAAGGTGCAGTGGAGAGGAAAACCAGTAGAGATGGTCCCCTTCTATGCCAAGTGACGAAGCATGGACTTTGCATCCTAAAGGCAGTGGCGGAAACCATTGAGAGGTTTTAAGCGGAAGTAACGTGATCAGTCTTGAATGCACACCAGATCACTCTGGTGTGTTTCGCTCCTCTAAGTTTCCTTAGCACCTTAACATAATTTCCATTTTCATTCCAGAAGTTGAGCCATCTCCAACCATATCGTGCATTTATTTTACTTTTTTCTGAGAGAAAACTATGCTAAATAAAATTCATTTTCTATCCCTTGAACAAATTTTAAGTACACATTAGTTAACACAAGGCAGTACTTCAAAAAAATCTATGAAAATAACAATCTTACAAATTAGGTAAATTAGAGGATGACTTGAATTATAAAACAATACTTAAATTTACAGATTTATGTAAAATTTCAAATTTCTGTCTTTCAAATCCACTAGAGGAAGATTACTTGTCTGAAGGAATTTGTTTTTCACATATTAAAGGACCGTTGTATAAAATTAAGCAGGCATACATTTTTAAAAATTGAATCAAAAGACCTAGCTAAAAACTCCTATTACTAGTTAAACCAGTCAAACAACATTTGAAAAACAAGTTTTCAAATGCCCCTGATGGTCACTTGGAACAATACTCCACCAACTGTGAGGTCAGGATGTCCTACATTTCAATGAGAGATGATGCTAATGCATCATACTTTAGGAAAATTTAAATAAATATCCCTCAAATAGAGAATGACAATTTACAACCTAACTAACTCTGGAATGTTGTCTGCATTCATGTGATAGAGGATATATACAGACAGAGAGGAGATATATATATATATATATATAAAATACAATACAAAATAAACTTCCCTATTGCCTGTCTGGAATCAGACCTTCTGTTTCAAAGCTGTAAAATCAATTCAATTCTCCCAATTTTTAAGAATGTGGAAGTTAAGCTCTACAAGATTACACAAAGAAAAGTTTCCAGAATATCAAAAATTTGCCACGAACTGCTCTTCAAAGCAAGGGGGAACTATTCTTATTGGTTCAGAAAAACTCAGATATTTAAAAAAGCAGGTTTTTACACAGATTACAATTGAAATGGCTTTGTGGAACCAAAAGGGAAATCTGTATAGAAGAATTATTCTGTAATTTATTCAAATTGAAGATATTCATATTTTATTTTAAAAGTATAAAACGAAGTCATAGAGTCATAAAAAACATAGTACAGTGTGTTTTGACGACAGAGTAATGAGGCTGATTTTGTCATGAGATTTAGAGTCACAGAGAGTACAAGACTTAAAATGTGCGTCTATTCCTCAGCCAGGAGCAACAGAGTGAGACGAGCCAAGGAGAATGAGTCATATGATCACAGTTAGACAAAGTGGTCAATGCTTTTTTTCCATTTCACGTGCCCTCTGGAAGGGCAAAAGTGGAAAAGCAGACTCAGTTGTGAATGTTAGCTTTTTCACGTTCTATAAGCTACAGTACAACAGCTGCTATATGCTATATTAGGCCTAGTAATGAGACTTTAATTCTAATACCTGAATTTCCTCTCTATCCAACCTGTTAAATTGTGTTGAAAATATAGAGCATTACTAAGCTAATTTCTCCTTATGTAATTCCATAGTCGAACTTGGTACCGAAGGGTTTAGAACAGACCTCCCCAAGATGTGCCACTTTGGCACGTGGGATATTTTAAGCCAAAGGCAATGGAGACTCTGTGGGCTCAGGAGAAACTTTTACCTCTCCTTTAAAGAATTTAAATTGGAGGGCTTTCCATAATAAGAGTTATTCTAAGAAATACATTTTTATCATCTATCTGTAGGGCAAGGCGAGCATCTAACATTTGTTCTGCTTACAGTCCTGTGAATTACCCTGCTCTCCTCTGAAGCTCCAGGACTCTATCCCCATCCTTGGCTCAAGATGGTGAAAATGATGTCAGATTAATAAACAGAAACCTCATTCAATTGGAGTCAGGAGGCCAAACATGCGGCCCTCATGCCCTACATTCATAGTGGAGTCCAACGCGAAGAAAAAAGACTTCCTCTTTTTGATGGGCAATAAGCTCAGCCAATGAGAGTCTGTCACAACTCAGCCAATGAAAAGCCACTACACTCTGAACTCTCAATTCCTGCAATGGACTCTTTGTTTACAATAGCCCTCTCAACTTCCTCTTCCCCTCTTTAAAAGAATTTCTCCTCCTTTGCTGCTGGGGGACTTGCAAGTGGCTCGCCATGGTTGGAGACCTGGAAATGCAATTCTTTGCTGATCTTGAATAAACCTATTTTTGCTGGAGAAACACCTGACTGTTTGTTTAAGGTCAACATTTTGGCAGCCCGTACAAGGAGCCAGAGAAGACCCCTGACAACTCCAAGGCTGGTGAGCAAACAGGTGCAATACCCACAAAAGAGCCCATTAAACTCACTGCTTTCCTTGCTAACCCTGGAGTTGGAGAGTAAGTCTATTCTCCTGGAACTGAGCTGCTGCAATCTTTGCATCTGAGGCTCTTCAGGCTTTATTTGAGATCTATTTTAAGGTTGCATCCTTTTCTGGTTAAGGCCTTGTTTATCTGACAGTACTCAGGAGGCACTTCAGCCTGACTCTTTGAATTAGGGTGTCCCTTTGAAATGCATTGATTCGATCTTCGGTCCATCTTAATGAAATCATACTGTTCTCTTGGGACTGGCTGGTATTAAACCTGGAGGCTGTTTGAGCTGTTCAAGCTGCTTGGCTTACAAGCTGTTTAAGCTGTCTGAGAATTATTCCTTTGCTCTAGAGGAAAATCTCTAAGAAATGGGATCTCAGTTATCTAAATATTTTGAGGACATTCTCCCTACAAGAATCCTGACCAATTTGTTTAAAAAACACAGTTGGAGAGCCAGCCTGGTGGCATAGTGGTTAAGCTTATAGGCTCCACTTTGGTGGCCCAGGGTTCACAGGTTCAGATCTCAGGTGCAGACCTAGGCACTGCTCATCAAGCCATGCTGTGGCTGCGTCCCACATACAAATAAATAGAGGAAAATTGGCAACAGATGTTAGCTCAGGGCCAATCTTCCTCACCAAATAAATAAATATAAAAATAAAAAACATAATCATTCCTTATGTGCATCTCTAACTCAATGGACCAATCTAACCAGAAGTAATTTAGAACATCAACGGCCATCATGGAGAACTTTTGAACTCCCCAAACTTACTTTTCTTAAAACTGAATTGGACAACCAGAGCTCTGTAATTTCCAAAACTAAATGGAACTCCTATTTTGATTGGCATCTTGAGGCTTCCAAACATTATCAGGAGTCTAAAATTGCCTTTTCGCAAAATAAAATTTTACGATTAACTGAAGCAAACAATTAAAGAAAGATAAAAATGGCTTCCAAAGCCTCATGTTCTTCTCCTAAGGTGCCATTTTCTTACTCTTCCCCAGCTTCTTTGTCTCAGGCTCTGCCTGTGGCACCACCTTGTTCTTCTTCCCTGGCTCCTAGTGCTCAGGCTCTGCCTCCAGCATCATCTTCCTCCTTCCTGTCTATACCATTGACATCTCCTTTACACTCTCAGTTCCCCTTACTAACATTCTCACCAAACTTCTCCTTTACCCTGGACCTCTTTCCACTCCCTCTTCCTCTGAATCTATCAGAACCTGTCCCTTCAAAATTAAGCCTTCTGAGGATCCAGGGGCTAATCCCTTAATTTCTTATGCTCTCTGGACTAAAGCTGAACTGTGACCTAGAGTGAAAGCTTTTCCCAAAGAAACCAAAGATCCTCACAGATTTAAACTGAGGAATTTAATATAGCCATTAAAACTTACCAACCTGGTTTCTATAATTTCTATCAGTTAGTTCATACGCTTGTCAATGAAGGCCAGGCCCTGCATTGGATGAAAACTGCTAATTAGCAAAATCCTGAAAGCTCTAGAATTACAACCAGGAGACCAACCCATTGATCTGTTCTATGATCAGGCTTGGGCAATTGCTAGACAACTTCATCAGGCAATTCCTAAGGCTTTTCCAAAGACTATTGTTTGAATCAAAATTCAACCTTGTACAGAAAAACCTGATGAACCTGTTCATGACTATTACAATCATCTTCAGATTGTTTTTAAAGAAAATTCTGGTCTTCCTTCAGATGTGCATTCCACCTGGGTATGTTTATTAATGGGTTCTAGGTTTATTAGTGGGCTGAACCCCTTCTTTCCTTTCTGTTCTAGTAAAAAGGACCAGGATGGAATGGGAAACCATGTCCACTCCAGATTTAGTTAATCTGGCAAACCAACTCTTTCACACTCTAGTCACTTTAAAGAAAGATCACTAAAATTCTTAATCTTAAACTTCAGCAAATGAAGGCCCCCAAAGAAAACCAAAAACTTCCTAGTTTCTATAATTATTGCAAGGAATCAGAACATTGGAAAACAGATTGCTGCAAATTTAAGTGATTCAAGCACCTTCAGACCTTTAACCACTTTTGCAATGTCCTCCAAATTCTCAACCATAGGGCTCTGAGGAACTAGAGGAGCACTTCCCAATCTTCTCTCTAAATTGGCTTGGAGAAACACATCTCCAGATTGGAGACGGAGCTCTTTCTGTCCTGAGACACTGAAGTCAATTCTCGGTGCTCAGCCCCACTACCATAAAGCAGCTCCTTTTATCCTTGGAGTACTGAAACAGTCCAAGTAGTGGGGATTTCTAAGAAACCTCAAAAAGTTCCTGTCTCTGAACCTATTCTCTTTTGTTCAGGTCCTTTGAGAGACACACACCCTTTTCTCCTTAGTTCCTCCAGCTCTATTCATTTATTAGGCTGACTTCTTGGAAAAGTATCATGTCAGAATTTCTTTCTCCTGAAAGGGGGAAATAATTCTAGAATTTGACAGTAGTCATCAAAACAGCCAACTAGGTAAATTAAATGACCCTTTGGCATCTTTTATTTGCTCCTTCTCTGATGGTAGTAGAACTGATTCTGGAAACACTGATCATTTGTCCCTATTGAATTAGCTACCACTCTCCTTTTGGGCAAAATCTCTAATGGATATGGAAAAAATTCACAGTGCACCTTCCATCAAGATTCAATTAGATCCCTTAAAACCTCTCCCTGGAATTAATCAATACTCTATAAGTAAAGAAGCCCTTCAAGACATAAAGCTCATAATAGAGGGTTACAGGGCTAAAGGCCTCACTACCCCTTGTAATAGTCCCTGTAATACTCCTGTTTTATCTTTGAGAAAACCCAAGGGCTGAGGGTGGAGGTTTGTCCAAGACCTCTGAGCAATAAACAACATTGTTATCCCTCAACACACTTTTGTTCCTAACCCTCATACACTACTAACATCCATTTCCATTGGAGCAAATTCTTTCTGGTAATTGATTTAGGTAGTGCATTCTTGAGCATTCCAGTTGATGAAGCTAGTCGACATCTTTTTGCCTTCACTTGGGAAGGAAAACAATTCATTTGAACAGTAATGCCTCAGGGTTTTACTGAGAGTCCTTCTCATTTCTCACAAATCCTAAAGGCTGATCCAGATGACATAAAGTTCCTTAGGGGCTCTACTTCATTATAATCTGTGGACAATTTGCTTCTTTGCTCTCCTTCCCAAGCCTCCTCACAGGAAGATGGCATCCACTTGCTAAAGCTTTTAGCCTTGAAGGAACATAAGGTTGCCAAGGAGAAGCTGCAGTTTGCCCAAACCTAGGATCAATATATGGGCATCTGATAATCAGAACAAGGGCTATACTTAGATCCAGATAGGTTTCATGGTGTCCTAAGTTTCCCCAAACCCCAAACTAAGCACCAGCTGCAACGTTTTCTCAGGCTAGTTGGCTATTGCTGAAATTGGATTCCGTGTTTCCCTTGTGAACAGACGTCTGTATGTTTTACTAAAGAACAAACAACCTCATCCCAATTTTTTGGGAAGAATCAGATGACATAGTCTTCAAGGCCCTAAAGGTGAGTTTGATGAACCCACTTGCCCTTGGACATCCTAATCGTCAGATTCCCTTTTTCCTTTTTGTATATGAAAAGGAAGGGAATGTCCTTGGGGCACTCACCCAAAAATGGGGGGACCACCACTGACCTAAAGGGTATTATAGCAAGCAATTGAACGCTGTGACATGGGAATGCCCCCCGCCTTTGCCTTAGGGCATTAATGTCAAAGGGCATTAGTGCCACTGCTCTTTTGCTAAGGCCACTGAGAAAATCATTGTGGGATCTCTTTTAACCATTTTTGTACTTCGTGCAGTAGAAGCCCTCCTGAATTCTCATCACACTTAACATACTTCAGCCAGCCACCTCACCTCCTATGAAAATCTTTTGTTAACTGATTCTCACATAAGTCTTTTAAGATGTAATAACTTTAACCCTGCCTCTTTCCTCTTCTCCATTACCGACAAAGTCCCTCATGACTGCTTAACCCTGATGGATCATCTCTTGGCTCCTTGTGAAGATCTGCAGTTAACTCCTTTGAGTAACACCGCCTTCTTGTGGTCTACTGATGGTTCTTATTTAAAAGGTGAGAATGGCAAATACTGTGCTGGGTATGCTATTGCAAATACTTTTGATATCACTGAGGCAGCACCTCTACCTATCGCTACTTCAGCCCGAAAGGCTGAATTATACGCTCTTACACAGGCTTGTACTTTAGCCAAGGGCAAAACTGCCAATATTTATACTTACAGTAGATATGCTTTTGGAGGAGCTCATGATTTTGAAATGTTTTGAGAGCAATGTGGCTTCCTTACTTCCAGCAGAAATAAAATTATCAAAAATGGCCCCTATGTTCAGAACTTATTGGATGCTATACTTTTACCTGCTGCTTTAGCTCCTATGAAGATCCCAGGGCATTCTAAACTTGACTCTCTGGAAGCTAAAGGAAATCACTTTGCTAGTATTTCTGCAAGAAACGTAGGGCTTAAAAGAACCAACAACAGCCAAGCCTCTGTCATGGTTCAAAGGGATATTTCCCAATAATAACTTAGAAAAACTGACTAAATAATCACAACAATTGGCCTCAGAAAAAACAAACAAGATTGGAAATTCAACAATTGTTGGTTTGATAAAAAGAGAAAGCTCTGGTTCGGACCAAATCACAAGCCAGTCCTACTACAGCCTCTATGATTCCCATTTCTAACCATCGTACATACATTAAACCATTGGTCTACTCACAAAATAGTGGCATTCATGAATCAATATCAGTGGGGAAATATTAATAAGGCTGCAAAAAGTGCCTACCGCACATGTCCCATTTGTCCAAAATATAATCCATGGAGGCCTAGTCATACTGCTCTTGAATGCCTAATGGACCATTCAAGGTTTGGTCAATGGATTTCATACAACTTCCTCCATCCCATGGATCTGAATATGTTTTAGTCATGGTTTGTATGTTTTTTCACTGGACTGAAGCTTTTCCTTGCAGACAGCCTACTGCCTCTTCTGTGGCTAAAGTCTTCTTGGAAAGGACTATCTTTACTTGGGGAACTCCTCTTGAACTTCACAGTGATCAAAAACCCTATTTTACTGCTTGGTTACTTGCAAGTCTGTGCTGTTTGGCCTGTTTTACAGCAATTTCAATGTGTTTATCATCCTCAATCCTCTGGTTAGTCAAACACACTAACGGCATTATTAAGACTCAATTGACAAAATTTGTAGAGATCTCCAAATACCTTTGCTGAAAGCATTGCAATTGGTCCTTCTAAATCTCAGATCCACCCCCTTTGGAACTCATAAACTCTTACCCTTTCAGATAGTCACAAGATGCCCAATGCACTTGACTCCTGCCTCTTTTGACCCACAGCTGATAAAAGGAGGTATATTCCAACATTGCAAAGGTTTAATTGCTTCTATTAAAAAGAACCATGTTTTGGTAGAGCAATCATTTCACAGTGCACTCTAGGAAGTTGAAGAACTTAAGCATTACACCTTGCAACCTGGAGATTTTTTCTATTGGAAAAGATACCTCCAGAAGGATTCTCTTCAACCTCGTTGGAAAGGCTTCTATGAGGTACTGTTAACTCTTGTGCCACAAAACTCCAGGGCATAGACTCTTGGATTCATGTGACACACAAAGAAAGCATCAAACCCTGACTGTACCTGCACATCATCTGGTGACCTGAAAGTAAAGATCTCCTGGAATGGAAGCAGATGACATCTGAGGAGAAGGCTTTCCCAAGATGTCTGCACCAGGTCTGTTGGAAGTTTCACTGCCAAACTTTTGATGATGACATAACACTTTAGATGATCTCTGATGCCTACGATCTTGATAACATGACATCATGGTATCCTGATAACTTGATAACATATCAAGGACTTTAGAAAAGAAAAATGCCTGAGACTTCTCCCTTCTATCCTTCCTTGTTACTTAAATGTGGCCTCAATAGGTTTCCAATCTGTGCACTTTCCCTCCAACAGGACATTGAGGAAAATCCTTCTGGAAATTGAGGGACAAAAACCTGCTGAAACCAGAAAAACCTGACTTTTGATCAGCGATGCTTTCAGAGAAAGATCTTGATCGAAAGGGGAAATGTCAAATTAGTAAACAGAAACTTCATTAAATTGGAGTCAGGAGGTCAAAAGGGGGAATTCTCAAACCCTATACCCATAGTGGAGCTCAACAGAAAGAAGAAAGACTACTTCTTAATCAGCAAGAAGCTCAGCCAATCAGAGACTGTCAGAACTCAGCCAATGAAAAGCCACTACACATTGAACTCTTGAGTCTTCCAATGGACTCTTTGTTCACAATAGCCACCTCAACTTCCTCTTCTCCTCTATAAAAGAGTTTCCCCTCACTTGCTGCTGGGGGACTTGCAGGTGGCTTTGTCATGGTTGTAGATGCCAAATTGCAATTCTTTGCTAATCTTGAATAAATCCATTTTTACTGGAGAAATAACTGGCTGTTTATTTGTTTCTCAATGACACCTCATTTTATCTTTCTGTCTCTGAACCTCTCATGTACGTGGGGTCTCTGAACCTCTTCTGTATGTGGGATTCCCGTACACAAAAAATTAAATTTGATTTTTCCTGTTAATTACCTTATGTCAATTTAATTCTTAGACCAGCCAGAAGAACCTAGAAGGGTAGAGGAAAATTTCTTCCTCCTTTACAGTATTCTGTTCCCTTATTGATTTTGATTAAAATTATAATATTCATAGGGAAAAAGAAAGAGTTCAGAGTTAAAAGAATACTATGAAAGGGCAAGTGCTTTTATGGACAGACTTTAAACTGGACTGTGATTGTTCATTACCTTAGTGCATTTGTCAAGGAAGCTAAGGTCTCATTTAATTTTCTTGTTTGCTTTCGTTCAAAACTAATAGCCATATTCCTAGGACTTGGTCAGCCCTTTATCAAATAAATTGTTTACTGAATTTCTGCTTGGTCGTTTCACTCTGCCAAGTGAACAGATGGTTCTGAAAAAAATCAGACGACTCACGTCTTCAAAAAGTTGGTCAAAATTAAGTCTTCAAGGGAATGTATGTGCCATGCCAATTCACCACTACAATGTGAATAAACTAGAATAACGCCTAACATTTATTGACTGTTTATAATGGGGCCAGAAGCTTGGCATGAATTAGCTTACATAAACTTTATGACAGCTCTGAGTATTGTATGCAATCCTAATTTGAAGATTAGAACATTTAGGTTTAGGAGAGTTACATAACTTGCCTAAGGTCATTCAGAGGGATACACACTGTAGGGTGGCATAGGCTCAGTAATCTGGAGTTTCTGGGACTTCAGTGCCAGAAAGTTCCCGGAAAATGTAGACTTGGGTGATGAGGAAGAAGGGGGACAAAGTGGACAAAGTGTGCTAAAACCAGGTCCCAGAGGCCCTAATCTTGGCCCTCTTGACCAGGCTTACCTGCTTGGTTACACCTCACGGCAGACGGCTCATGGCACGTTCTCAGAGCAAACACGCTACGTAAGCCAGGGCAAGGTGTGGAGAGAGAGGACTGAGAAATGGAAGAAATGGGAACACTGTCCAGGCTGGAGAAGAGCAGTAGGGGGCCTGGGGGGGAACCCCCTTGCAGCCCACACACGTGGGAGACACTGACTTGGAAAAGCAACAAGGAAAAGCAGCGGACTCTCCTCCGCTGCAGAACCCTAGGCCACAAGTTATGCAGGGAAGCAGAATTTGTCACCCCCAAATATGCCTCTTTAGCATAAGAACTATTTTAGGCTGATTATTTTTAAGAAACAGCAGACATTAGAAAAACTCTAAAAACTAAGTAGAAGTTACCCATTTGTAAGAGACAGTTACCCATGTCTAAGACCCTCCTTTTGTAAGGGTGTCTCCCAAACAGTAGCAGAAAGAGGGGGATGACATCTCTAGAAACTCTTATCAATTTACTGCTTTTTTCCTGATAACCTCTCATAACTGACTTCCCAGCTCCAACTTCTTTTGTCTGTAGCTGAAGATGGTACTTAAGGTGAGGGCTTCCACCATTTCCAAGTTACTCAGTTTTTCTGGGTATCTCCCACGTAAAAAGGAGGTATACATGTTATTAAGCTTTTGTTTTTCTCCTGTTAATCTGTCTTATGTCGATTTGATTATTAGATCAGCCAAGGAACCTAAAAGGAAAGAAAGGAAAAGTTTCCCGCCTCTACACCCATCCCTGATCTTGGGAAAGGCAGACACTAGCGCCCCCTCACACTGATGGGCCTGACTAAGGGGCGGAGGGGGCAGGGCGCGCCAAAAAAGCTGCCTGGAACGCGCCCAACAGCGAAAAAACGAGGCAGCCCCGAAGCTGGGGGCGGGGTTGGGGGGGTGACCTTCCCTGGGATCCCGCGACTGCGCGAGTTTCAGCCGCGGGCGGGGCCCTTCCCAGCCGCGCTGCTCCGTAAGCCTCAGCCGGCAGCGGAGGCGCCGCCTCTGCGATCGAGCCTCCGGCCCGCCCCCCGCGCGCCTCCCTCTCCCTCTTTTCCCGGTGGACCGGCGGCGGCCCAGGTAGCACTCGCTGACACACACACACGCGCACGGCAACCCGCCGCCTCCTGCAGCCGGACCCCGAACATGGCGGCTCTCAAACTCCTGTCCTCCTGGCAACGGCCCTGGGCCTCCGCCCGCGGCTCCGGGGGCGCCTGGCTCAAGGTAAAGAGCGGGTAAGAAGGAATACCCTGCGTTAGAAGAACGCGGACGAAACTCCGAGTGGTGCCCGTGTCTTCTCCTCTGCCCGCCTCCCCCCCCCCCCCCAGCCCGGGAGTTGGCATCCGTGCGGCCGTACCCCGGGCACTGCCAAGCGCCGACGCCTTCCTTGCCTCGGAGCTCCCCTGGGTGCCTGCTTTGGCATGGTTCTGCATCTGCTTCCCCGATGGGGCGAGACGAGGCAAAGAAGCGCGCGGAGAGGCTGAGAAGCGGCGGGAGGACGCGTGGCCCCGCCGCCAGCGCCCTTCGAGCCTCGCTCCGTCCTCCTGGGGACGCATCTCCGACTTGGGCAGCCTCCTGAAAAGGGGCTTTGGCGGCCGGAACGGGGCCAGGAGGGCGCATCAGTTTAAGGAGGGGAAGGGGTGAAGGCAGCAGGGGTAGGTTTGCGCCCCGCATTGAGAATCTTGGGGCAGGGCCGCCTCTAGAGGCCGCGAACCCAGGGGCCAGGTTAGTTAGGGCGAAGCGCGAGTTCGCCGCCAAGGGGGCGGATGCTGGGCGCGCCCCTCCCCTGCCCCTCCTCCCCTCTTTGGCTGTGCCGCACCGCGGCAGTAGGAGAGGGAACTGGAGCGTTCGCCTGGGCGTCTTACCTGCCAAGCGGAGAGGCTTTGGAGGCCTGGAAGGTGGCTCGCGCCCCGTCCCCCTGGGACCCACGTTAGAGGATTTCTGTTTTCAAAGCCCTTTGAAAACCTTGTTCCGCCCTTACTGCCAACTCTCCACCGAGTGGTATCCGAGGCACTCTCGCCCCGATTGTTGGTTGGTGTGTTTTTTGACCCATGCCCTGTCCCCCGCCTGTAAGCCCACGCTCCGGTGGGCTTACAGTGTAAGTAAACTCCGGTGTCTGGAGCCCTCGGAGGCGAATAGTGGACCAGAGCTCTAGGTCCAGGAGGGTGGCTTATCTCGGCTACTTCCGTAACCGCGGAGCCTCTTCTTTGGAAGGGAAAACGAAAAGTGATGTTTTTACTTAGTAGCGTAATGAATAATAGTTCTGAGCTTGAAAGCGTGCTCTGCACACGTTACGTACTCACAGAGAATTCCTGGTCCGCCCCACTGCTCGCTCTTTCTGGCATCCAATCTCTGAGAGCAGTGAACGCGGGGGGGCCGCTAAGCCCCTTAGGTAAGTGCTAGGGGATGACTTGAAACTGGAACATTTTACGCATAAATGCCTCTTAGGAAGCATTTTGATAATTGCAGATAGCTTTGGATATATAAAGCGCTGTTAAAAGGGAACTTGACCTTCGGTAAGGTTGCTGCGGGTGTTGAAATTAATGCAAACCAGGACCCTCCGATATTCTTGGGCAAGGTCAATAACATCACCTGCTTTGGCAGTTACTTATTTGCCTAAGTGTAGTTTATTCATTTTCTCGCCATAGGTCTATCATTAAACCATTCCTGAAGCCCAGCAACCCTCTTCTTAGGTGGCGGAGCTACAAATTATGGGTTTTGCAGTATTTCATTGAAAGTTCATATCAAGATTCAGACTTTTGCCTTTCAGTTTGGATTGCCATAGGTCCAACTCCTGCTTTCCACTGATCCCCCAGCGCGTGGCATTTAGTGCTCTTACTGCTCCTTGAGCCCTTAAATCATCACCTCCTGCTTCTGGTTTAAGCGTAATGCTTGTGTTAACTTTTCAAATGTACATATTGTCTTCTTAACCAGGTGGAAGTTTCTTGTTGGCGGGGACCATGAAGTATGCCTTATTCTCATCTCTCTCAACATTACACCCTACCCTGGGTGGAATAGACATGTTTAATGCAGTGGGCAAGAGAACCTGTGGGCAAACTCAAGAAGTAAACTTGAGAATTGTTCTCCTAAACATAACCAACTGATAAAATGACATAGATTTTTTGGTTTTTCATGGTAGGCAAGTCTCTCAAACTTGAGCGTGCATCAGAATTACCTGGAGGCTTTATTAAACAGATTGCTGTGTCCAGCCCCAGAGTTTCTGATTTCGTAGCTCCTGGGTGGGGCCCCATACCTTGGATTAATAAGTTCCCATGTGATGTTAATGCTGCTGATCTGAGGACTGCACTTTCAGAGCTAGCAGCATTGACTTAGATCAAAATAGACTCTCTGAAGATATCTTCCTCCCTCCATTACTATTTTGGAGGGAGCATTTAGTACTGTTTTTCCATTCACTATAGAAAACTATTACTGGAAAAAAATCATTAAACTACCATTAACACTTTACTCGCCTCTCTGCCTTGAAACGGTCTTTTCCCAGATTTATCTCCTACCCCAGACTCTCCTGAGCTTCGGTCCTCCTAGTACAACTTACTGGTCGACTGCCCCTGGATGTTATTCAGCACTTCAAGCTCTTTCTGACCCGAATAAACCAGCCATACAGTGGCTTTTCCCTCCCTTGTTTGGTTTTGTTTTCAGTATGATTAACGGCACCAGTATCCATCCAGTGTGTAAGCTAGAAATCTTGGAACCATTCTCTCCTCTCCTTTCTCTTCCTCCGGTTGATCACCAGTATCATGTGTAATGATTTTCTAATTATTGGTGACTATTATCCTTGTTAGTTTTCAAGTTTCATTAGAACAGGGACCTTGCCTGTGTGGTTTTTTTGTTTGTTTTAATTCTATATCCTGAGTATTTAGTTTATTTGATACAGAATATGTATTTTTGAGCAAATGGATGAATAAATGAAAGAATGAATTCCCCTGCCACTTTCCTGACTCAGGGTTTTGTTTGAGAGTTTTGACATCTGTCTGTTTCAAAAGCTTTGCTATCCCTTCCTCGTTGAAGGATCAAGTTGAAACTCGTTAGTGTAGTCTTTAAGGCCTTTGACAGCCTTCCCCAGTCTCCCTTTCTAGCCTGATCTGCATTAGCTTCTCTCCATGCGACCTGATCTCACACATCGCTGAATACACTGAGTCTTTTTCCATCTCTGTGCCTTTACTCGTGCAGCTCCCCCTTTCTGGATTCCCCATCCTCAGTAATACTCTGACTCTTGACGAACTCTTCAAGCTTTCTGATGTACTAGGCAGAGTGTGTCTCTCCTTCATCTGTGATCCTTTAGATGTTTCTCCACTGTTGGAACAAAACATGTATGTTCCCTCGAAAACAAAGTATGCCGCTGCTGTAGAGAATTGCCTAGTGTCAGCAACTCCATGTGAGCTCCTTGTGATTTATTCGTGTCATAAGTACGTAATTGGCAGTGGTTAGTCAAGGTGAACATTCCACTTCTGGTAGACACTGGTCCAGTGCTGGACAGCTAAAGCATTTTAACACTCGTCACCACCTTCTCTTGGCGGTGATGCCATACTCTTGCAAGTCTGCGTGTGTATCCACCTGCCTTTACTGCCTTTTCCTTCTAACATGCCTTTTACTTCTCTTCATCTCTCTCCATGTGGCCTCTCCTCCTCACTTCTGTCTATCAAAGTTTGATACTGAAGTGGGCAATGTCAACCTTTCTGTGTCCTGATTTATTTAACTGTTTAAGATGACCAGGTAAATATCACCTGGGTGTACAGTTCCATATCATTAAGATAAGATTTATTTAAAGATAAAAAAGCAGTATGCCTTGTGGATTTTCCCTGAAAGATTTTCAAAATAAAGTACATTTTCATTAAGTTCCGGAGTGTCAAATGACAGGAAAAAGAAATTTAAGTGGAAGAAATAGAAGTAGTTAAAAAGGAAGGAAATTTTGGATTGGGAAGTCATGAGATAAAATTTTGGCTCAACAGTGGAATCAGACCTCAAAGCTTAAGTGTAAGAATTTGAAGTGGCGGACAAGGGTGAAGATGGAGAGGATATTAAACGGAGAAGTAGATTAAATAGAAAAGGTTTTGCACTGTAAGAATTTTGATTATTTCTTACAGTTCAGTTCTGAATCATTATCATTTCTTTCCCCCAATAGTAGTAGCAGAAACTACTGGCAGCACTAAAATGGAATTTTGCAGAAGGTAGGAGAGTGGATAAACAAAGTGAAATACACGATGTGAAGGTAAAGGAAGACCTCAGTGAAAAAATGATCCGCAGAATAAGTAGATGTTGAAGCTGTACAGTTCATTACTCTTCATTCTTTTAGGTAACTTCTGCAAATTTGAAGGTTATTTGTTTATTTTTGTAGCAGATGATGCTTGGGTCTTTTTACATCATTGTTTTAGTATTTAAAATACATTAGAAGACAGAGGTCAATTTAGGAGCATTTTAGAGCTCTGCTTTGAATTCGGTTATTGAAGGAAGAAAGGTAAGATGTTATTAGAGACACACTTTTCTGCCTCCCTGCCTAATCTTAGAAGGTGTGGGTGGCCATTCCTTGACTCCCAGAGGCAGGGAGTGTGGGGAGAGAAAGCGGGCAATATCTGGAGGAAGCAGATCAGAGAACAGACCCAAAGGCTTTCTCTGGGGTGCTGCCTCCCAGGCTCTGGGCAGCAATCTGGGCTGTAGGCCTTGAAGATGTGCAGTCAACATTGTGGTGCAGCTGGCCTCAACTGTCCTGCTTCCTCTTTGCCCCATCGCCTGTGTTCATACTGCTGAATTGCTCAAAAATATTTGAATACTTGGACTGACAAACTTGATTGCAAGTAAAATAAATAGGATAAAGTAATCTTTCAGCTAGGACCCATTTTTTCAAAACCCTCAACAAAGTTTGCATGGACTAATTTGGTACAGTCTGAGCCATGTTAAGAAAAGTTCTTTGTGAAATCAGGAAAATGTGCATGTGCATGTATGTTGGGTAGAGTGAGGAGGTTAAAAATGAAAACTAAATTCCAGTAGATGACAAGTTAATCTTACTGCCCTGGTGGGGAATGGAGAAAAGGCTGCATTCCCCAAAGGAAGGTAACATCCCCTGGTGGCCTCTGTAGTCCAGGCACAGGGCCAAGTGCTTCTGCATGCATCGTTATTTAATCCTTGTTATATCCCTAGGAAATAAGGATCATACTTCTGTAAATTTAGAATCAATCCCTCTCCCCCACCCTCTGAAAAGGAGACTCAGAATTTAAATAATTTTCTCATGTTCATACTGTCTATGAATAAGAGGCATAAACTGCAAGAGAAGCAAAAGTATATTTGGCATCTCAAGAATTTCAATTTGGGGAGCCCACATTCAGGGAGAAACCCAAATAATGTTCCACTAGGGAGTAAAAATCAGGGTCTTTTAAAGACAAAGAAGGGAGGTTGTATTACAAAGAATTTTAACTGGAGTTGGAGGCAGAGAGCTAATCTTTCAACCCATTGACTGACAGTTGATTCTGTCTTCAGAAAGTCCACTGTCCTCAGTGTTTGTGATCAGGATGTCCCTTCTCCTGTCAACTTCTCAAACAATTGTTTGTAAAACAATTGCTGTTTTGGCCCAGTCCCGAGGTTTGGTCCAGCCCAAGGTTCAGGAGACCAAGGCAGTTCCTCTGGAAAGGTAGCTCCAACTCCATTTTAAAATGGTTCCACTATAGTCAATTTTGACAATACAATTGTGACTGAACTGGGATTTGAAGCAAGGTTATTTTTGACCCCAATATTACTGGAGTGTGGCCCATTATGCCACTCTGTTGGTTTTTCAGCCAATAGATATCAAATGTCAGTATAACAAATAGATAATAAATGTCAACATTTATTGTTAACTGATTGTATGAAAAATGAAAAAACCAGAGTTGAGTGCCTGTAAGTTATCTTGAGCCCTTCTCACATTCTCTGGAAACATGAATGACTTTTATTGCTTTTAACTTTTGGTCATGTGGATAAATGTGAAACACGTAAGTCTTTTCTAAAGTACTTGTGAGGTAATTTTTCTGAGTATAGGGCAAGCATCTCATTAATTTCTGACTGTTTGTAATGAAGACACTAATTATGAGCTGAAAGAAAAGAATGGAATTCCTTGACAAGGCTGTATTTAATATGCTTTTGTTTTTCCTTAATGGTAAAAAGCCTCTCTTGGTCTGTAGGAGAAGTGAGTTTTCTTCTGACTTCCTCTCTCTAGGATTCGTGTTTCTGAGTCCATGGATGAATAGTTCAGGCAGCCTCACCCCCTCAGACTACTTAGGTGTAGATAAATTCTTTCATTGTTTTCCTCCTGCCACTAAGGCCCTGACTCTTCACCCCTAAGTGGAGATAATGATTGTAGAGTTCTTCATGATAAAATGGGATACTCATAAAGATATGTTGTATATGAATAAGGAAATTGAAGTGGAATACAATTGAGGGCTTTTAAACAATGCAGAGAGAAGCATATTGTGGTAGAAGGACTCTGATGGGAAGTCATCCTGGGCTCTGGTCTTGCTTTAACATAGTTTGGGTAAATTACAAGATCTTGCCAAGCTGCAGAAACATGACCTGTAAAATGAGTTGATTGTATTTGATATATGTGTATTTTTCTCTTTTCTCTTTAGGAGGTATCCTTGTCATTGCACAGAAATGGGGTGCTCCTACCAGATGCACATAAACAAGTCAATTACTTATGGCATCAGCTTTTGGGAGAGAAATCAGCTTTATTCTGTGAGATCAATCTGCAGGGAGACAGGGGGTGTGTGCCCTCAGATCTTTCTCCTCAATTCAGGATTTGGGGTGAAATTTAAGAGGTTAGGGAGACCAGGCTGGCACACGGAAATGCTAATGGGGCAGGTTTTGATTGGTGGGTTTCTAGCATTTATGGTAAGGTTCTAAACATTTATGATAAGGTTCTAAACATTTATGATGAGTTTTTAGACATTTATGATGGGGTTTTAAACCTTAAGGTGGGAAAGGAATTTGAATACCAGATCTTCCTGAATGATGGACCCCATGCTCCTGATAAGAGTCCCACTTTTTTTTTTTTTTAAATATTATGAGCTCTACAATTTTTTTTTCTTTTAAAGATTGGCACCTGAGCTAACAACTGTTGCCAGTCTTCCTCTTTTCTTTTTCTTTTTTTCTGCTTTTTCTCCCCAAGTCCCCCCAGTGTATAGTTGTATATTTTAGTTGTGGGTCAGGAGTCCCACTTTTAAGTCCCAGTCACGTCTCAGTCCTTAGGTTCTGTGGGGAGGAGAATCTTTGGTTCCACAGTCACTTCTGGTCAAGATTTCTTCTTCTGCACATGCTCTGGTTACATGACTTTGCAAATTTTCTGAAAGGCAATTCTTAATCACTCTGTTGATTAGCTAGGGTCGGTTGAACTGCTCTTGGAGGGCCCACAATTACATCCTCAACTTTATTTTACAGTGTGTCCATTGGCCTATTTATTCCGGCTGTCAAACTTAATGTCCAGGATTGAAAATATGTTTGTGTGTGTATGTGTATGTTTAAAACAGAATCCAACAACTCTTTTCTACTTGAGGATAGGAAAGAGAAGACAGGTCTTAGTGGCTCAAGCCCTTTCCTTTCTATCTCTACCTCCACTTATTTCCCTGTTTTTTGGCGGTATCCAGGGTATACCGCCCTCCTTACTTGACCTTGCCCAAGGTTGGAATTGAAAGGGACAAAAGTCATCTGTGTGACCTCTACCTTTGCAAATCTCATTTGACTTTCAGTATAGTTTTCTTAAATAGGCTTCTGTACTAATTGACACTTTTTATGAGAGGAGTTTTTAGAGGAAGAAAAGAATGATAGAAACTCATTTGAGTTAATATCTTGACCCCCTCAGGATGTCTCTCTGGGAGACTCACAGGCAGTGGGTGTGAGCCTAGAACAATTACAGACTCCTTATGGTGGCAGCACACAGGGAGTCAGGTGTCATCCTCTCTACTCCCTCTCTTTTTATGTTGAATATGTGATGAGAATAAAGGAGAGGTGATGTTGAGTATGAGTGATTGATTGCAACACGATCGACTTTCTAATTTTTTCCTGTCTGTGTTATAGATGAAATATAAAGAGGGAAACAGTTTAAAACTGATCCTGAATGCTCACTTAGATAATGTGATTTGCACTAAATAGTACACTGTGGTGATTCTAGCCATGCCTCCCTTGTAAATAATAGTTTGCTGCTTTTCTACAACATCCATAAATGCCAAGCCCCATAGTTGGATGTCTTTGTGTGCTATTCTTTTTTAATTTTTTTTGTGAGGAAGATTCACCCTGAGCTAACATCCATTGCTAATCCTCCTCTTATTTTTGCATAAGGAAGATTAGTCCCAAGCTAACATCCATGGCAGTCTTCCTCCAATTTGTATGTGGGGTGCCTCTACGGCATGGCTGATGAGTGGAATAGGTCCACACCTGGGATCCTAACCTGTGAACCCGAACCGCTGAAACAGAGCATGCAGAACCTTAACCACTTGGCCACAGGGCCAGCCCCTGTGTGCTGTTCTTTACATGTCCCTTTAGGAGGCATTCTCTGTCACTCAAATGTATCAAGGGCCCCACTATGTAGTATTTTTAGTATTGGTCATGCTGTCCTTAATTTTCCCAAGAGCAGCAGTTATGTCTTACTACTTACTAGATTGGAGTAAATAGCATGGTGGTTGTCACATAGTAGGATCTTGGTAAATATTTGTTGATTGAATGGGAAGTTAGGTTACTGTAAGAAATTGATTCTTGATGAGACCATTATTGGAGATTCGAGTCCCAGTATATGGGCTATCTACTTTCACTCTTGGGTGGTTACAAATAACACAGAATTTTCCCTTATATAATAGAAGCCGTGGATCACAAGAGCATTTCAGTGATAGTCTGGGGATGGAGTATGTCCATCCTACTCTTAAGATGAACTACTTATAGCCCTACCCTTTTGAAGAGGAGATAGTGAAATTATCCTTGTGTATATAAAAATTGAAGAAACTGCTATTCAGTCACTTGATGTCGGGATACATTCTGAGAAATGTGTCCTTCGGGGATTTTGTCATTGTGTGAACATCATAGAGTGTACTGAAGGGGAGCAAAATTTACCACCCCAAAATGTGTCCCTTTAACATGAGTGTTAATTTAGGCTGATTATTTTTATTTTGTTTGTTTGTTTATTTATTTGTTTATTTATTCTTTAAAGATTGGCCCCTGGGCTAACATCTGTTGCCAATCTTCTTTTTCTTTTCCTTCTTCTTCTTCTCCTCAAAGCCCCCCAGTACATAGTTGTATATTCTAGCTGTCAGTCCTTCTGGTTGTGCTATCTGGGACGCCGCCTCAGCATGGCCTGATGAGCAATGCCAGCTCCGCGACCCGGATCCAAACCAGCGAAACCCTGGGTCGCTGAAGTGGAGCCCATGAACTTAACCACTCAGCCATGGGGCTGGCCTCTAGGCTGATTATTTTTAAGAAACAAAAGACTCAAAGTTTTTCTCTAAGGCTGATTATTTTTAAGAAACAAAAGATTCAAGTTTTTCTTGTTACTTCCTCCTTGACTGCCTAAAAGAATTCAGATAAAAAAACCTGTCTTGGGAAGCAAGCTATCCCCTTAGCATAACATGAACGAGATATGAGATGGTGGACAGAGAGGAACCTAGAAAAGCTTGTTTGTTGAGCTCCCCTCTGTGTTCTTCTGTTTCTGTGTGGCCAAACCCTTGTTTACCAAAGGTTTGCTCCTTTTCACCTACCTGTGAATTGCCTTCCTTTCCTTGAAGTCCCAGACTCTCTTTACTCCCAATATCTTCTTTTGTCTTTAGCTGAGGATTGTATTTAAGGTGAAGGGTTCAGCTATTTCGGCAAGTTACTCTGTTTTCCTGGATTTCTTTCATGTATACATGTTCTTAATCTTTTGTTTGTTTTTCTCCTGTTATTCTGTCTCATATCAATTTAATTCTTAGACCAGCCAGAAGAACCTAGAAGGTAGAGGAAAATTTCATCCTCCCCTACAGTACTTACACAAACCTCGATGGTATAACCTACTACACACCTAGACTGTATGGTCCTAATCTTATGGGACCACCATCGTATGTGCAGTCCATTGTTGACAAAAACGTTGTTATGCAGCACGTGACTGTACATGTAAAGACATATCTCCAAATGATTATTCACTTAAAAATTTTTTTTTTAATGTTTTAGGGATGTGTTTGCTACTTTTCAACCAGCACACGTCACCATACCAAATTTTATACCGATCCAGTGGAAGCCGTAAAAGACATCCCTGATGGAGCAACGGTACTGGTTGGTGGTGAGTAATAGTATTGTTTTCCTTTTTATGGTAACATCCTTATGTTTTTAGCAAAGCAGGGAAATCATAGTGGCAATGCTATGTAGATTAGAAATGTGAATTATTTTATTACTTAGTTGTTATTTATTCATTATTTCATTTTTATTTATTTATTTATTACATATTTTATTATCTATTATTTTTATTACAGTGTCCCTTTTCTGGAAGTTTAGCAAAGTGCAGCACTTTATAATTTACTTTTTTTCCTCTTGTGTTTCTTTTTCTGTTATTTTGAAGGGCTGAAGCTTCGAATGGTGATGTCTTATTAGTAGCTTTGAAAAACCCCTAGATCCTTGGGAATCTGTTTGCCTTAAAACGTTTGCACTGATCTCATCAGCCCTCACCTAGCCACTCCTTTTATTCCTCCTTTTTTATGAGATAGAGACCAGAAAGCATCTATCTGTTATGGAGCCCCCAAGTTCTCTTGCTCCTTTCTGTTTGGAATGTCTTTTAGAACCGCTGTCTCACGCTCCTTAAACTTGCTGCCTGATTTTTATAAATTTCTTTGGATTTCTAGGCCTTGGTCCCAGGAATAAGGCTTATTTTTAGGGCTGCTCTTCATTCATTCATTCAAATGATCAGTCATTGAATGTCCAGTTTAAGCCTGATACTATTTGAGATTTGCGGAAGATGTAAAGAAATAAAAGTCGTTGCCCTAGGCTTCCAATTCTGCAAAATTGACTCAGGCATATAAAACACGTTTGAAAAAGTGACTGTATAAAGGTTGAATTATAAAGTGGGGCAATAATAGATATGTAGTTAAGTGCAAGAAGAACAGTGTATAGCCATATTAACATATTGCACTTGGCTTTACACTTATGAATTGAGGGCTTGGCAGTGATGTCTGGTGCCATATAATGGTGTGAAACATTTGATATGGCTATGTGGCCGTTTATTAAGTTGCTAAGATATATCTGTGTGTTTTGCTTCATAGGTCTAATAATGTGTCTTGTATTTTTTCTTTCTTATTAAAAAGAATAATATACACATGTCCCTGAAAGAACATTATCATTTTCACAAATTATTTTATCTTTTTGGCTTATTACAGGTTTTGGTTTATGTGGAATTCCAGAGAACCTTATAGGAGCTTTACTAAAGACTGGAGTAAAAGGATTAACTGCAGTTAGCAACAATGCAGGGTAAGTGTGCATCTTTAAAAGAGTTGGCTTGAAAGAAATGACAATTTCCCATAATATGTAAACAAAGTCTATCAATGAAATGAAAATTTTCCTCATATACGTGAGCAATATGCTTAAGCATCAAAAGATTGTGCTTAACAAGCTCAAGAGTGTATTCAAATATTTTTGGTATCAGTCTTAATAATCATAAGTAAAGTGGACTTGAATAATTTTATATCTTAATATGATGTACTTTTATTTTTCTAAATTTCAAATATATTGTTAAAGTTAAAATATATGTTTTCAAATTGAATCTTACATGTTAGATTCCTTTATGTTGTGTGTTATTACAGGTCATTATTGTTAAAGGAAGATGGACATCAATTTGAAATCTGTTTCAAGTTCTTTCTTTTGGTTCTGGCATTACTCTAGATAATATATAGGAAATGCCATTAACCATTAAAAATTTTGCTGGTCTTGTTAGAAGGAGGAGGATATGGAGCCAGTGCTTAAGACAGTAGGATTGCATGTCAAAATGGTCAACAATAAGCCATAACATTTTAATAATGGCATGCACATTAAGATACTTTTAGTTATGAGAAAAAGCTACTTTTATACAAAATGGTATAATATCAGCTCTCTTTCAATGATGAAAGACTATAAAGTCTTAAAAAGTTAAAATTAACTAAATTGACAGTTTAGCCTATTATTGTAAATGCAATTTAGAATAAATAGTAGATTATTTAGGAAACAAAACTGAACTTATCCTTGTGCTCATGTTTTCTTTGCTGGGTTTATTTATGCTATTATTTTCATCTGGAAGGCCCTCCCATCTCTTCTCTGCATATCCACGTCTTTCCCATCTTTCAGGATTTGACTCAGGTTACATATTCTCAAAGAAGCCTTGTCCAATTAAAGTTCTCTAACCTTCATGGATCTTGCCCTCTCCTGAATTCCTTTGGAGACTTTTAGCTTTTCTTTGTATGCTGAATTGTATTTGTGCTCTTCGATGTATATTACAGGCTGATCCTGTTACTTACACTAGTTTGCTCTTCCCTGCTGTGCTCAGCCTGTGAGTCTGAGACTCACCGAGTGTTGGAGCTGGACGGGATTGTAGAGATCATCTGTTCCTGTTCCCTCACTTAATAGAGGAAACTTGTCTGTAAATAGAGAAGTAACTTGGTCATGATCACTTGATATTTCTTAAACACATCTCATGCCCTTAGAGCTGACTTTATATTGAAAAAATACTTTTGAGTGTCAGTGCTTTGTTTGGTTTCCCAGATAGCTCAGCGCTTACAAGAGCTGGTGGAGACCAACATAAATTCTTGATGCAGAGTAGGTACTGATAACGTACTTCATTGGACACAAAGAAGGCACTTTGCCCACCCTCATTGGTAGTTGATTCTCCTAATTAGGGTGTTTAAATCCTAGGGGTCTACAGGAATGAGGGCTTTGTTTTGGCTATTAGAATGGATGACTGAAGAAAACTTAGCATTGCTTCATTGGAAAACCAGTGACATGGTTTGAATCATTGGGTAGATGGAGAGAACTTGGAATTAGAAGTAATAACTAGTTTCTCATTTAGAAAACACCTCTTTTTATGGAAAGATCTGCTTGATTGGAAGTCTTTCCAAACCTCAGGACTCCTGATTGATGTTTTTGTTTTGTTTGTTTATTTTTAATAATCAGTAAGACCTGTTGCAATGAGTTGCCACTTACCTTGGTATGGAGTATTAACTGTTAGTCTTTTAGTCTCAATAAGATAAACTCTCCCTTAGGATGACTCAGATGAATTAATACTTTGATATTGATTGATTAGAAAGGTAGGAAAAATTGAGAATGTGCCTTTCATTGATTTTTGGAAGACTTTAACATATGAGTTATGAGCCTGTGAACCAAAAGTTTCACAATAAACTGTACATCAACCAGTTAAATCACAGAGCCAAGGGAAGAATAGGTATGTTATATTAGTCCTCTCATTTCCTCCTGACAAGATTATTTTAGATTACAGTCCTTGAAGGTGGGATTTAGAAAACTCCAAGGGCAGCCCCACTTAGATGTGGAAGACTAATCAGTACTATCTGGGAATATGTATGTACCTGTGCTGGTGATTACAATACCATTACTTGTATATAGTACTAGTCAATAGGGGTTCTGTGAGGCCTTGATGAGCAGTTTCTCACTCTAAATAAAATTTCTGATTCTACACCAGTGGTTTTGAACCAGGAGATAAAGGGAAGTGGCCCCTTTTGCTGTGCCCTCTTTCTTATTTGTTGGGGACACTGCAGCTCTGAAGGGCTCTCAAGGGCTCTGAAGGGCTCAACAGAGAGATCTAGGCCACCTTGGCTGATGATAAACATTCCCCCAAGATTTGGTTATTTTGTCTGGGAGGGGCTAACCACTTCCTGGGATGCGCACTTGAACTTCTCTTCTCACCTCATGGGAGATTTCACTTATCCCGTACAACCATGTCGTAAATTAACCTTATATCCAAATACAGCCTTTTATTTTCTTTTGTTACTCTTGATATGATCAGAGTAAATATAAATTTTGTAATTGAGATTTAGGTATGCATAAAATCAGAGTACGCAAGAGAAATACTGTTTGGTAAATGGTTGCAACTTCATTTTTATTAGTGTTTTATTTTGACAAGAATTGCCAATTAATGAGATTTTAGAAAAGTGTGAAATTTCAGATTCAGAAAATGAGAGATATTTGCAGAACATTGATGTCTTCCATGAAAGATCTTTTTGCCTTACATTAATATATATCTTTAATGAATTCTTGGCTTTAGACTTCCTTTCACCACTAAATTGTTTGAAACCTGAGTTTCTTGTGCTGCAGGAAAAAGGTCAAATCTCTCTCTTGTTAAGTATGCTAGAAAAATGTTGGCTACTAAAGGGAAGCAAGATAATCTCTTTGAAAGTTCATCAGAATTATCTTTAAAATCAAAGAGCTGCAAGATGCTTTAGTACACACATTTCTCTGTTAGAAATGGTATGTTCCTCATTTGCAAATGATCATATATGTCTTTCTTTTCTCTTTCTATTGTGAGTAAGGGCCTAGCCTTATTCATTTTTGTATCAGTGTATACACAGTAGATAAGGGATACATGTTTATTGAATTTGTGAATTGGAAAGTATGCAGCAAGAAAGACACTCTTATTAAAAACTATGTAACAGCATTTTCTGAGGCATAAACCCTAACTTTGTACCTGGTCAGGTGGTAGCCTGTACTGAGCATTGTCTCCACTGCTTGGTTGCCATGCCAGGTTGCTAGTCCAGAAACAAAGCAAAGGCCAAATACACATGGTTTCCAGAGCCAAGGTCAACAAATACAGAGAGGTCATCTCCAAGCAGAGCCAAGTTCAAATGTGTAATGGCTTGAAAAGCCAACAGAGATCCATGGAAGAGTAATTAGAAAAATTGCCAAGTCAATGAATGACCAAGCGTATTCTGGCTTATGGCATGGACCTGTGTGCTTGGAAGGAGTTTCAGATATTTAAAACTACAGAACGCAAATGGGCTATATCCACCTTCATGGATTATTTTATTGTTATGACTTTATTTGGACAGGGCTCCAGAGGATATCAATGGTGCTTTCAAAGTGGGTAATTGAGGAGAGTTTACCAAATGGACTCATGGTCAGGACTGAGGGAAAGCAACATGAGTATTGAAGAACCCTGGAGTTAGTGAAAGAGTTTAGCTGGTCCCACCAGCTTGAGGCCTCATGGGGTGAGAGGAGGGAGCTGTT
Source organism: Equus przewalskii (assembly GCF_037783145.1). Classification (NCBI taxonomy): domain Eukaryota; kingdom Metazoa; phylum Chordata; class Mammalia; order Perissodactyla; family Equidae; genus Equus; species Equus przewalskii. The sequence continues at coordinate 24,389,518 of NC_091850.1, forward strand.
AGGACCTGGAGGAAAGCTTTATGGAGAGGGCCATCCAGGGTCCTGCTGCTCGGCAGGGGGAGAGCCAGGGGAATACCAATCCTGTCATCACTGTCCTCTCACCCCCAATCCTCCTGATGGTGCCTGCCATTGGTTGGACCCAATGGCCAGTAAGCCCCTGCACTCATTCTACCAGGTCAGCCATCCTAGGCAGAGGGCAGGCTGGAGATGGGAGAATGGATTTGGAGGGGCAGACAGAAAATATCCAGAATAAGGACTCAATGATTTTCATTTTTGTCAGAGAAGAAACAGTGAGGAAGGAGATAGTGAAATCGAGCAATAAATTCATTGGACAAATGATCAGTTGTTTCTCAGGTACCCTCTGTGTGCTGCATATGCTTCCAGGTGCTCAGGGACAACAGTGAGCAAAGCAGACCAGGTTCCTGCCTTTGTGGACCCTGCATTGCAGTGGGGAGAGACAGAAAAATAAATTTTCCAATATGTGAGAGATTACAGTGCTGTGGAAAAAAGAAAAAGAGCAAGAAAGGGGGATTGGGAGGGTGAAAGTTGAGGGGCAGTTTCAGTATAAAATGGGGTGATCAGGGCAGGACTCATTGAGGTGAAAGTTGAGCAGAGACTTGAAGGAAGTGGGAAATGAGCCATGCAGATATCTGGGGGAAGTTTCCAAGACAGGAAAAGACCAGTGCAAAGGCCCCCCTGGTTGTATACCTGGTGTGTCTGAGGGACAGTAAGGAGGCCAGCAGAGGTAGAGAAGTGAGCTGAAAGGAGCTGGGAGGAGTGGGATAGGGACGTGAAGTGCGTCCCATCTCGGGGCCTTGCGGGCCACTCTAGACACCTTTGCTTTTTACTCTGAATACGTGAATGCCATTGAAGGGTTTTGAGCAGAGCAGTGACATGACCTGACATTTTCTTTTACCCTTACGTTTTTGGCTGTCATTTTGTGAGTAGAGTGTAGAAGGCAGAGGTAGAAGCAGAGGAGTGTGTGCAGTATCCCAGCAAGAGGTGGTGCAGGTCACGGAGGAGGGAGTGAGAAGTGGTCCGATTCTGGATCGAGTTTAAAGGTAGAGTCAGGATTTCCCAACAGAATTGATGTGGAGTGTAAGAGAGAAGTCAAAGATGACCCCATTAGTTTACTGAGCATCTATAAGGATGGGGCTGCCATCAGGTGACAGGGAAGGCTGCAGGTGGCAGTGAGTTGGGGGGAATAGAATTGTTAACCTGAAAAACTGAGGGCTTAATGAGGCATTAAGTAGGACTAGGTGAAACAGAAAAACAATAAAAACCAACAAAAACAGAAAGCATTGTGTGTATGAAAGTGCGGGCAAGAGCCCGAGTCCTAGAGACAATCTGTAGTGATGTGGAGCCCTCTAGTGGACAATTGTATTATTAATCTTCAGGGAATTCTCGCTGTATCTCAAAAGTACAGTCTTGAAAATACTTACGTTATTTAGGCTTAAGATTTCTTTTGAACAAGTAAGAATAAATCATGTAGCTATTTCTTTTATGCCCATGGTGGTGGGAAATGTTATAAGGTTCAGTATTGGAAGGCTGGGACCATAAAGCCAGTTTAGTAGCAGGATGACAGTTACCTGTTACCTGGACTGCTTTGAGGTAATCACTGTCAGGCCAGGCTAGGGAGGTTAGAGGCTTGGAAATGGTACATTCTGAGACCTAGGAAAGAGTCACTTGAGTGAGAATGGCCACTTGTGGGCGTGAAGAGTATGAGGATGGAGAGTGTAGTGAAGATGAGAGAAAAGGAGGTTGTTAGGAGAAATGTCAGTGGTTTGTCACGTAAGGCACCATACTCACCCCCTTTCCAGGTCAAACAAGTGGATGTCACCAGTGATCGTTAGACTAATTCTCACCTGCCCATTATTCTGCTATATTCCCTTGCCAAAGCCTGACTTCTGGACTGGGTCTGCATCTATGTCAGGATGGACAACAAGTCTTAAGAATTATTTCCTCCAAATATCCCTCAATTTGTCCCTTCTTCTCCATTGCCATTGCCACTGCCTTAATTCAAACCCTCATCATTGCTTGTTTGGACCATTTCAAGCCTCTTAACTGATGTCCCTTCCTTTCATCTCTGAAGCTCTCCAATTAATTGTGTACCCTGTTATTTTCTGCTTAAAATTATTCACAGGGTCTCCCATATCCTTCAAGATGAAATCCTGATTTCTTGATATGGCTTAGTAAGCAGATCACAACCTGTCCTGCTTTCTACCTCTCCTGCCTCGCTGCTGCTTTTAGTCCCTATTCCAGTCACACTCAACCTGAGGCTGTTACACCATTTTACACCTTTGCAAAGCTGCCCGTCTGCCTCTTTCCCTCGTCACTTCCACATCTATGCGCTACTCTCGGAGACTTTTTTTTCTCGAAAGTTTGTTCAGGTATCATCTTCTGTAAGCCCTTTTCTGCCCTCTTTCTCCTCTCTTAACTTTTGGGTTTTCGATCTTCAGTGTTCTCATCACACTTCATGCAGACTTCTCTTAGTACATCTCTCCCTCTGTTGAAGTGATGTTTCCATGTTTTTTTCTTGATAACTCAGAGCTACCCATGGCCCAGGACCTGACATACCAGCCCTGGGGTAGAGTAAGGACTCAATAAAGGATTGTTGGATGAATGAACCATGTAGATAACACAGCTCCCTGCGGAGGAGTCGTCAGAGCATTAAAGGAATGGGAGGGAGATCATAAGTGAAGACCTCTGTTTCTGGGAGGCACTCTGGCCTTAACCATTACATTTCTATCTTTTAAAAAACTTTATTGAAGTATTATACAGAGTAACACAGAAAAGTGAACAAATCATAGGTGTACAATTTGGTGGATATTTACAGGCTGCACACCCGTGTAACCAACACCCAGATAAAGATACGGAACACGACTCATACCCCAGAAAGCCCCCCTCACGCTCCTTCCAGTCACTGTTCTCCTCTCCCGCTACCAGGGTTAACCACTGTGCCGGCTTCTGGTCTTATGCATTAGTTTCGTCTGACTTTGAACTTCCTATAAAAGGAATAATTCAGTACATACTTTTTGTGTTTCTTTTGTTAAACATTTTTGTTTGCAAGAGTCATCTGTTGTTGCAAAGATCATTCATTCTACTTGCCATATAGTATTCTATTGTGTGGCTACACCACAATTTCTTTGTCTCTTCTACTTTTGAGGGATATTTGGGAGGCACAAGTTTTTGGCTATAGTGAGTAATGCTACTATGCATATTCTTGTATGTATCTTTTGGTGAATAGAAGTATGCATTCCTATTGGGTATAGACTGAGGAGTGGAATTGCTGATTTAGTGTATGCATTTAATAGATATGGCTAGTAGCATTTAATAGATATGGCTAATAGTTTTTCAAACCTGGTTGTATCAATTTACGTTCCACTCAACACATATGAGAATTCTGGTCATTGCCAGCCAGAATGTTGGCAACCAGATTGTTGGCAATCCTTGTCAACACTTGGTAGTTCCTTCTTTTTTACTTAGCTATTCTTTCATGTTTGTAGTGATGTCTCATTGTGGTTTTCACCATATTTCTTTTCTTTCTTTGTTTTTGAGGAAGATTGGCCCTGAGCTAACATCTGTTGCCAATCCCCCTCTTTTTGCTTGAGGAAGATTGTCCCTGAGCTAACGTCTGTGCCCATCTTCCTCTACTTTTTGTATGTGGGATGCCACCACAGTGTGGCTTGAAGAGCAGTATGTAGGTCTGCGTTTGGGATCCGAACCTGTGAACCACAGGCCACTGAAGTGGAGCACACGAACTTAACTCCTACACCACTGGACCGGCCCCTCACCATATTTCTTTTAAAAATAGTTTGATAGCTTAAGTTCAAGTATTCTTTGTTATCTTAGAAATGTTTTTTTTTAATCTAGTTGGTTAAAGTATTTTTGAAACTTTTGAGTGGGAGAGAGGGATGAGGTGACTAAAAGTGGAAAAGTACTCATTTAATTATTAATCTGTCTTGTCACATTGACTTTACTTGAAATCCTAGGTGTATTTTGCTTTGAAAAAGAATAGAAATAAATAAGAAAGGCACTAACATGAGCACCTTTACCTAAGGAAAAAAGCCAACACTACATGTACCATTTCTAAGAATAAATTGAACTCCAACTTTGGTAGAGATATTACACTATATTATATACAACTTAACAGACACAGCGTTATTCTTGCTACCTATAATCTTTTCACTGGTTTGCAATTCATTTCCTGATTTTTTTTGTTGTCATTAAAAATGTTTCAGTGTGTAAATCTTCTTGAGCAAAATATCTATGATATAGGGAAAATGTTCATAGTTATTTATAATTTGGGTCCATATTTCAAGAGGATGCTGTTCTCTCTTTTAAATGTGAGAATGCCCTTCCCACCTTTTTAGGACAGAAAGTTTCTCCATCCCAACCTTCCTTTGGGGTCAGTGCAGGCTAGGAGAGTGGCATTGCCATTGCATTTATGTAGCCTCTGAAGCCGAGGGCAGGAACCAGTCCATCTCTTCGCTCATCTTCTAATTCAGAATCACTTTGGAGAATTGGAGAGAATGAAAGGAGCAGGGTAGGATCGTGGGTTTGAATCCTGGCTGTGTCACTTACTGCCCAAGGTCTTGGAAGCAATGACTGAAACATTTTGAGATTTAGTTTCCTCAACGGTAAAATAAGAAAAGCATCGTCACCGTGCAAGGCTCTTTGGGTGGTGGAGGCTGAGGGAGAATGTGGGTTAGATGCCTAGGAGAGGGGATTTCTCTAAATTAATAAAATTTGACATTTGTGAGTGTTAGCAATATTAGTGTGCTCTCAGATGTTCCTTTGACTGTAAGCTGCCTTCGCGTCCCTTCCAGGGTTGACAACTTTGGCTTGGGCCTTTTACTTCGATCCAAGCAGATAAAACGCATGGTCTCTTCGTACGTGGGAGAAAATGCAGAATTTGAACGGCAGTACTTAGCTGGTGAGTTAGAAGTAGAGCTGACACCTCAGGTAAGAACATTTCTCTGCTTTTCTTTTACAATACTAACTTATTTTAAAATTTACATTCCCCTCTGCCCCCTAGAAATTTCTTTGTGCAAGGGAGGTAAGGCAGGGACGATACTATTTTGCCAAAAAAAGGAATTTTGTTGGGTAGGTCACACCTTCTGATTGCTGAGGACTAATATTTTCTGTTGGTGTGCACTGAAAAATGAGGTATTTCTAGTAAAAATATCCAGGCTGCAAGATAAATTTTTAAGTTTGACCCTATAATGTAATAATGTATATTCCTCTAGAAGCCTGCAAAGGGACTTACTGAAATGTTTGACAATTGTTCTAAAAGTCAGTTCCTACAAATCATCGAGTTAGAAATTTGTGAGTCATCTGGTCTTGCTGAGACATCTCAGGAGAGTGACGCCCATGGGGAGTGAGACTGGCTCCATCATAGAGTAAGAGCTGGGCTCAGAGACCAGGTCTCCAGGGAACTGGCGCCATTACAAAGTGAGCAATTACTGCACTTAACCTAGCAAGTTTCCACTCATTTCATACACCATCTCCTAAGTGAGTGAAGAGTTTCTCATAGAGGAAAGTTTTTGAAACCATTTGAGTAAAACAAGGATCTACAGGTTGTCTGCGTTGGTCTTCCATTTTGACATGGTCTCTGCAACTGGACCCACTTTCGTCAACAGAAAATATTACCTCTGACTTCACCAAATTGATAATAATGTAATATAGCAGAATTAAAAAAATCCAGTAATTAAATCACAGCATACGCTTGGCTGGAGAGAGCATGCATAGGGGAGCAGTTCCTTCTACCCGAGGCTTCACTGTGTTGCAGTCACACCTGATCCCTCTGCAGTGTTGGCACTGTGCTTATCATAACATCGTACTGTGCTTGGTATTTATCCAATTTTCATTTAAAATTTTTTGAAGATAACAAAAGGTGTACTTTCTTAGTCTACTTGTGCTACTATAACAAAATACCACAGACTAGGTGGCTTAGACTACAGAAATTCATTTCTGTCTGCTCTGGTGGCTGGGACGTACAAGATCAAGGTGAAGGCGGATTTGGTTCTTGGTAGAGGGAAGGAGGGATAGAGAGAGAAAGTGAGTGCGCATGCATGAAAGTGAGTACCCTGGGTTCTCTCATTATAAGGACACTAACCCTATGGGATCAGGGCCATACCTTTATGACCTCATTTAACCTTAGTGACTTCCAGGAAACCTTATCGCCAAATACAGTCACATTGGGAGTTAGGCTTCCACATGAATTTTGGGAGGACACAGTTCAATCCATAGCATATACTTTTCCTCTTCACATTATAGGTTGAGATACCTTATCCTTCCAGTTGTGGAGCTATTGAAAATTAACTTTTGAATTGCCTTTTATACCTTTTCCCCTTATTTTGTCAGAGGGCATATATATGGGAGAGGAACTTCCTTATTACTTCTTTTATACTCTTTCTTTAAACTGAAAGAGGTCGGTGTCCCCTCCCCATCTTAGTGGCACAGAATAAACAGTGGCTCTGGCAACTTGTTTTACAGCCTGAGAGCCGGGGAAGAAGTGTTGATGAAGTGTAGGGACCAGGACTCCCTTTGGGGGTTGGATGTGGGGGGCTTGTTGGTACCTGCACACGGTCTGTCTGTAGAAATAGTCTACTTTCATGCCCTTGCCCAGTTGGACAGAGAGAAGGAGGAAAGTATTCAGGGAGGGTGGACTTTTAAAAAAGATTTGAATTTAGTTTGAGTTTCAGTTTAGTGTTCAAAGGTCCCAATCAAAAAATAAAATTGTTTTTGGGTTGGGACAATATTAACACACTACCATTAATACCTAAACCAATTCTTATTGCTGATTAACTGGTCAGTTATCTAGTATGAATATGAGGTAGCTAGACCGTAACAGTAGGTTTCAGTGTTAGGAAGGGTGTCAGGAAATGTTCAGAGCCAGAGTTATTCTCCTCTGAGAAGACTAGGTGGACAGGCAGTTGGGGGTGGGAGAGACCTAGGGAAATGAGGTTTGAAATCACTGGTACCCAGGAGTGAGATGAAGGTGATCAAGAGAAGACACAAAGAAACTTTGCATACAGCTGTTTCTACTCTGGAACAAAATTTGAAATATTCTGGGCTTTAAAAAACCAATTTACCTATATGTTGTACTCTTTGCCTAATTTTGGATTTTTCCTTAGGTAATGCAGTAGAAAAAATACTAAGGAGAATGGTTTAGAATAAATTATAAATACATTTTGAAAATTTTACATTATTATTATATAATAACGACTTATTGTTATTAATGATATGATTCAGGCCATACCTACATATAGGACAGTAAAATACAAGATTGAAATTAGATGTTTTTTAAATATATGCAGTTAAAGTTGCATACTTCAGATTTCAAAATTGGTTTGAAAATATTACAAATAGACTGATGTAGAATATGATGTCAAGAAAACAGTGGGAGACATTGGAAGCTAGAAGCGTGGTTATACAAATAAGCAGTTACAATTTGAATGTGGATTAAGACCAGAGAGGTTGTGGTCTAGAGAGGCAGTAGTTGTTTTAAGTGAATCTTCTAGCATACGGCATTGGTGAAATACACAGGATACAGCACTAGGTACTGTTTAGAATGACAAGCCTCTAGAGAGTAGGAACCACGTCTGTGAATGTTTCTGTGTCCACATACAGAGTGTGCTTCATGAACTCTTTATGGGGTGTTGGCTGCTCACTTCTAGGGCACACTTGCAGAGAGGATTCGTGCAGGTGGGGCTGGCGTTCCTGCGTTTTACACCAGCACAGGGTATGGGACCCTGGTGCAAGAAGGAGGGTCACCTATCAAATACAACACAGATGGCAGCATTGCCATTGCCAGCAAGCCAAGAGAGGTAAGGAGCACTCGCATCCGGGTAACACCGGGTGCCTCTTTCGGCACAGGATTCCAGGTGGACTCATTGGGTAAATAAGTATAGAATCCTTTTTGCCTGAGAACAAACACTGTCGTTCATTTATGTAAATATGCTAGATGAAATTTCTATCTAAAGCTGAACATCTGCTAATAATTAAACCACATAAAAAGAGCAGAATAAATAAAGGAGAAGAAAAGAAACTATAGTCCATATCAGATGTGTGAGTCAAGATTAGTTTTGTGGTAGGTTTTAACACATTTAGGAGCATTTATAATTGCCGATCATGTTTAAGTGGAAAATAGAGTAGATTTATGATATATATGGTATTAAACTCTTCCTGCTCAGGCCCCTTATGAATGTAACTAGAGGAAAAGAAGCCAAGGAAACTGCAAGTTTGTCTACAATCTTGAAAAGCAGGGGCCAGTTGTAATTATACAATGAAATAGAGAGAGAGTTCATATTGTCTCCTTTATCCTTCCTTTTGACTGCTGGACACGCTTGAGCTTTAGACTGAATAACTTAGTTTTCTTTGAAGTGCCGATGAGATGGGCCCCTTTATACTGGGTAACTTCACTCACGTAGTAGAAAAGAATAGAACTCTAGATATAGATATTTGAGTTACTCAGATTTGAGCCAGTTTTAAAAATTACACAGGCCAATCTTTCATTACTGTATTTTTAGTTCCGCCTCTTCCTGCACAGGTTGCAGAAATGCAGAGCTTAGCTCTAAGGATGAGAAAACTTAGTGAATCAGGGGCTGTCTTATCACCTTGCTGCTTATAGGGATGTTAGCTCTGCAACTTGTGTTTTGAGGGAAGATAAAAGGTCATTGAACGTGTCCCCTGCTGTTCAGTGTTCATCCCCCACCGTGTCCTCCATCTGGAGCTTTGCCTTTCTGCTTGGAGTGACCTATATTGACTCAAAGCTTTTATTAACATTTTTTATATTCTATATACTTTCTTAACTTCCTGATTAGGTTTAAAAAGTTTTTGACAAAGTAAAAGACAGGAGCCTAATTATTAAAGTGGATCTCAGTATTATAGATCAAGATGTTCAGAAAAATTGGAAGAGCTTATTAGAAGTTATAGCATTAACTCACCTTAGGAAAGCCTAGGATGGACTAGCATCTGTCCTGAATTTCTGGATTCATTCTGCCTGGAGTCAGGTACATGAATTTAGTGGGTTTGTAATTTTGTCTGAATCCCCTAGGAATACAACAGATAATTTCTTGAAACAGCTCTCGTTAGCTCTTTGTTTCCCCTGTCTATGGTAGGAAGAAGAAGTGGGTGAATTCCTTAATTCAGTGATGTTAATTGAGGTCATACTCTTTGCCAGGCACTGGTCTAAGTACCATGGAAAAAGGGAAGATCTAGACCAAGTCCCCTTGCTAGTGGTGGAACTCACAATTAGCAAGCACATGATGTCACTACTGAAAGTGCCGTGAAGAAAAATCAAGCTGGGTAAAGGCAGAGAGGTGGTGTTCCAGACTGAGTCATGGAAAACCTCTCTGAAGAGGTGACATTTAGTGGGGACCTGAATAAAATAGGAGAATAACCCTGGTGAAGATCATAGGTTGTGCTCTAGACAGAAGAAAGAGGGACAGGGTCTTGAGGCGCCTTTGCCCTGTGTGTGGAACAGCAGGGCAGTGAGACCGGAACAGAGCAGATGAGGCAGAGAGCCATAGGATTGGAGGTTGAAGCGAGGCAGGAGCCGGATCACGTGAGTTTGGATTTGACTGAGAGGTGAGAGGCCAACAGAGTTTTGAACAGAGGTGAGAGAGTGATGTGATCCGAGTTCCATTTTGGAAGATTCACTGTGGCTCTTGGGAGGTGAATTTTTGGTAGGGGGCCAAGAGCTGAAGCAGCAAGAGAGATTAAGAGGGTGTTGTATTAATCCAGGTGGGAGTGGAAGGTGACTTAGACTAAGGTGGTAAGAGTAGAATTTGTGAGAAATGGTTGGAATGGCGATATATGTTGATAGTAGAGCCAACAGGATTTACTGATGTCTTGGTTGTAGGGTGTAAAAAAGGATAAGAATCAAGCATGCTGTTTATTGAGATGGGCAAAGCATGGGGGTAAAGAGAGAGCTCTGTCTGGGATGGTGCATCTGAGACGTCCATTAGCCTCCAAGAGGAGGTGCTCAGGAGGCTCCAGCTTGGGGGCAGTTTAGAGCTGGGACAGGAATTTTGGAGGCATCAGCATTCAGTATTTAAATCTGTGAGACTAAATGAGCGGCTAGGGCTGGGGGGTAGCTGGAGAACACTGCCCGCATTTAAAGGTTGGGAAGAGGAGAAGGAGCAGACAGGATGGGAAAGAGTGTCTAATAGCTAGTGAAGAGGAAGCCCAGGGGACTCTGGTGATTGGAAAGACAAGGGGAATTTTACAAAAGAGGAGGAAGGGATCAACTGTGTCAAAGAGTGTGAAGAGGTCCATTTACAGGCCTGGGAATTGACCATTGGGTTTGGAAACATGGAGGTCACCAGTGACCTTAAAGAGGGATTTTTCTGGAGTAGAGGGAGTGAGAATCTGACTGCAGTGGATTCAAGAAAGGACTGAAAGATGAGTAAGTGGGGACCATGAAATACACAACTCTTTCAAGTGAATATAATAGCCAGTTTGAAAAAACCAGTTCCTTCTCTATTTTTACATTTTAGAATAGGTAACACATAGCAACAGCTGATATGTAGACCCAACAGGAAATTATATAATTGGAATAGAAAAAACTGCCAATTTCTTGATTTTGCCCTGGGTTAGTATATATTTAGCCTGGTTTTCTAGATCTGTATGTAAAATACCAAACTATCATCATTGGTATTCACCGTAATGACTTTGGAATACATAAGACTCTTTGAAAAAAACTTTGTATATTGATGTACGGCTTATAAATATCTTTCATATAATTTGTCTAAGTTCATATTAATAAGATCTTCATTTATCCCCATTTATTTAGAGAATCCTAATGATTCTCTAAATTCATTAATCTTTTAAGCGGGAAAGTTGAATAAGGTCTTTTATGAAGCCGATCTTTAAGAAAGGATTTCTGTTTTAAACCGCAGTGAAGAAAAGTAAGTGTACCAAAACTCTCTACTGAGGCTTTCTATTGAATGCATGCAATTTGTCCACTAGAGGGTGCAGTAGGAAGGAGAATGGAGCTCTGTTTTCAAACGACTCTCAGACTCTCATCCTGGGTAGTGATGGAGCGTGGCAAGTGATGTTGTTTCCTCTCTTCTGTTTCAATTCCCAGAGATGAATCCCCAAGAAGAAAAAGAACATAATGCCATAGCATAGTTTTGCTTTATGCACCACTCCCTCCGCAAATTTGTAGGAGAATTAAAAGATAATAAATATACAAAATTCAATAGCATTCCGTTAGAACAGTAATGACAGAAAAGGAGGTATAATAGAATAAAATATAACATTTATAGTAGCATCAGAAATCCCTATGAATAAACCTAAAACAATATACAAAGCTTTTATGGGGAAAATTATAAAACTATTGAAGGAGGTAAAAGAAGACTTCAAAAAAATGTAGGCATGTATTATGCTCGTGGTGGGGCAATATATGGCTTGCCAGTTCTCTCCAAATTAATCTACAAATTGTAGGAATCCCAATTAAAATCTCAATGGATTATGGATTAATTAGAATTATGGATTAATTAGGAGAGATGACTGGATTTTTATAACTATTTTAGGTACAAAAACAACACATTGCCCATTTCATGCAACTTATATATATATTTTTTGGGGGGATAGAGGGAAAGAGGGACTATTTTTCCTGTTCAATTCATAACCTATACATGCAAATTATAAAATGAATACTAACACACACAGTCTGTGCCTCAGGCATATAGAACTTTTGGTTCCTCAAATTTACCAAGCTCTCTTTTGTCACTGAGCCTTTGCATATGCTGTTCCCTTGGTTCCCCCTTTGACCACTTTGACTAAATCCTAGTTGCCTTCCACTACTCATCCTTGAGGTCTCAGCTTAGATTCTTCTCCCCTGAGCTCGTATCCTCTTCTCTGCCTCAATTTGAGCACACAGCGAAACCTAACAAGACCTGTGCAAATTGCTGACAGTGCCTTCCTTGTCTCCTGCAGGTGAGAGAGTTTAATGGTCAAAATTTTATTTTGGAGGAAGCAATTACAGGGGATTTTGCTTTGGTGAAAGCCTGGAAGGCAGACCGAGCTGGAAACGTCATTTTCAGGTAGTGTGATGGTTTTAAAAAATATTAACATAATGCCTTTCGGCAACTTTCTATTTCCTAAATTGTGATTATAAAATGGGTATCTTTGTGTGTGTGCTATTTAAAAATTCATTTAAAAAATGACTTGAATTCAAATGCACCCACATGTCTGTGTATATGTGTCTGTGTGCAGGGCTGCTGCTGTGTGGGCTCGCCTGTATAGTGTGCCTGTGGGAGTCTGTTCTGATGGGCTGGTGTCCACATTGCTCTGCTTCTTGAATATTTGAATCGATATACCCTTGTATATAGTCACATACAAATTATTTTTTCCTTGTGTATTTTAGTCACCAAGACCAGTTATAGTGTGGAGATGTGCTTAGAAAACATGACAAAACCACATAATTATATTTAATTTTGATATTGTAATTTATGTGCATTGTCTTAAAATGTCTAAGTTACTTGGATATGCTGGAAAGATATTGCTAATCATCTTTTAGATCAGTTCTTTTCCAGTTCTATGAGTGTCTACTAGGAAATGCTTCTAAAGACTCTATCTGAAAAGTTGACTAACCTTAATAATGCTAAACTTTCGTTCTCATTATCTGGATAGCCACAGGTGTTAAGCCATAGGCTTAATAGATTTCAAGATCTTTTGATATCCTAAGCATACTAAAGACCAAGTATTTAGTACCTTGGACTTAGAGATTATATAGTTGTTTTCTTAAAATTATGCCACCTTTGAATATACGTATAAAAGTTTCCCCAAATATTTAGTTTTGGAGACACCTGTTAGATTACAGAAGTCATTTTCTTTCTTATAATATTGCCATTTGCTCCTTTTAGTTAGTGATTTTTATCTTTACCAAATGCAGCTTTGGTACAATCACAATTAAATTCTCAGTGACCACGCTCATGTTGTTTCTATCCATTTCTGAAGAACTTATACAATATTAATACCATATTTGATTTCTTGAATTCAGCCAGTTTTTGAAATTACAACTAATTTTGGCAATTGCAGAAGGCGTTTTGCGTCTTGTCTACCTTATTTAACAACTTGGTGTAACATTTGCCAAGTTTAGTTGCTTTTTCAGAAAGATCAATGCAGTTGTATAGTAGCAAATAGAAATGAATTATTTAAAATATTTCCACGAGTTTAGCCTGTGCCCCGCTCCCTGGCTCTGGTACTTCAAGACTGCACAGAGCTGTTCCGAGCACAGACTGTGCCTGTGGTGTATGCTCAGTAATCTTTGAGCTTTGATGTGAAATCAGAGCGTTCATCACCAATGGTCAAGTGACCTAGATTCTTAAGATATTGACTTCTAGGACCACCTTCATGTTTGGTGGGACAACTGGTACAGAGGTCTGTGTATGCCGCTGTTAATCTGGGAGAGCCCTGTACGCCCCTACCTCTGGCCACACTGCCCTTGGAGCTTTTGATGCTGAATGTCTGGTAGAATCCAACACAACAACTTGTGAAACTACACAAGGACTCCTCTCTCAAGGACATACCTGTCCTTGAATCCGAGTGAAATAAACCTTAGTGGCCTAAAAGACCAGTAAAACAGCTGTGACTTGTTTCCCTTTACCAGAGAAATTTTTCTATCAACTTGACCCTCTCAGAAACAAAAATACATTTAAGTTTTTATGGTTAGAGGAAGTATATTGATTTAGGAACTTGGGAATGCAAAGCCATCGGCAAAATTGGCACCTTCTTGAAATCTTTACACCTCAAGGTCTGATGTGAGTGTTGTACTTTCAAAAATTTCGTTAAAAGTTGGTTCTCCAGAATGAGCTTTATAGGTGACTCACAAATTACCAATGAATGTTTTATTTAATTTCAGCAATGGGCTTCAAATACACTTCTCTTTAATAGAGAATATAATTACTATACCTTCTCATATGAACCACATGCTACTTTCCCTTAATATTTTAATAAGTAGTATTTAACTATAGAAATAAAGTAGTATCCCTATTAAAAAGATTTAAGGAAATTAGTTTTAAATAGATTTATTAATATCCCTTGTATTTTGCTGTGTATAATCTATGTGTTGAAATTGAAAAATAACCCCTCTTTCCCTCAATCCCATAAAAATCCATTTAACTGAGTTAAGTGGGCATCGTATTGTTTTCATTTATAAAATAGTTATAAAACTTCATTAATGGAAAATACGACACTTTTTTTAAAAAAAGATTCACAGATTCTTAGTTCATAGAAATTCTTTTAATCTATAATTAAATGTGAAAGAGACGCTTCTTATTTTTGGTCTTCTTTCTCCACTTTCTTATTTCCCCTACCTCTAATCTAGGAAAAGTGCCAGGAATTTCAACTTGCCCATGTGCAAAGCTGCAGAAACCACAGTGGTGGAGGTAAGAGAACAGGTTATTTCTGGTTTCCTGATGTTAATGTTTTAACTTGATATTACATGTTAGTTCAAGAAAAAGTACAACAGTTCATTTCTTTTTGGAGGACAAACAATGACAGTTTGTTCGTTTTGGATGTGGAAGGATTCTATGTAAATACATAATAGTTGAAATTTTGCTGTAACATTAGCTTTCTGGTTAACTAGGATCTCACTAGAATGTTCTCTTTGGGAAACAAGGTATGGGACCAGCTTATAAAAGTCTTTGGTATTTGTGTTAAATAGGTCTTCCTGGGCGAAATCCCAAGATGAATTTTTGTATATAGAATCCCAGGGAAATAGTGTTCATTATCCAGGAGAAATTTATTATCTTACTGTATTAGATGGTGAGAGGCAGGAGGAGGGTAGTACAGATAATTGCTTTGATGTGGTTCTGTTCAGAGCGGTTCAATTAAGGCACTAACTGAGTCTCCTTTGGACATCTCAGGGTTTGGGAGAGACTTGAATAATTCTAGAGACTTCCCAGGGTTAAAGCTCCGGACAGAAATAGGTGCTTATACTAAAACTCTGCCGTTTTGTTTATACATATATGAAGCTGAAAGGAGACTTCAAAATGAGTCTTAAGTTGAGGTTTTGAGATCACCTCGGAACCAAATTTTCATGGGAGTTGAGATAGTTTTCCCTTGGGAGGGCTTTATAGGAACCCATCTTGGGATCTGGAAATGTTCTTGATTTTTCTTATGATGGTAGTGTTGTATGTGACATCTTTTGACAACTCCTTTTGCTTGGCCAAGATGGCATTTCATGGAGGCAGTACAGTGGTATTTTTGAAGCAATCAAGTGTGAGAGGTTCTGTTCCTTTATTGGAAAGTGAAGAGTATTATTTTTAAAGTGCTGTGGGATGTGGAACTTTCGACCCAAGCATAGTAGTTTCTTTTGCAATGGCTTTAGTATATTGTTGGCACTTAAAATAGATAATGTGGTTTACTCTGTCTGTGTAATCTGTGTTTTTATTTATTGTATCATCTTAATGACCTGTCCATGGCACACATCTGTAACATTACAGATGAAGAAATGCCTATATCATAGCTTAAAATAATTCATAGTTTAACACTGTATTGGTTTTATGTACTTCTATAAAACTGCTGGAAACTAATATTTCTTCTCTGTGTATCAGAGGGGCATTGTGCATTATCCTGGGTGAAGTTTTTTTTTTTTTTTCCTTCTTCTTTTAAAGTCTGGTTCTTTTCAGCCAGTCTTATTTTTTCCAAGAGCAGAAAATGATCCTCAAGTATCTGAGAATCACTGTAGATATTAGAAAGAGAGGTTCTCTTTTGGTGTAAAGGAAAGGTGGATAAATCCCTTAACTGAGCCTGCAAGTATGATAAAGACTTGTCTCTTGTCCGAGACCACACGTCTCTGATCTAACACAGCACGCTCATTCCTGTTAGGCCCAGATTCCCATTAGGATGCCTTTCAATACAGTGCTGCAGCAGCCACCCCCAACTGACTGTGCCTGCACTGTCCAACATGGTAGCCGCTAGCCACACGTGACTTTTAACATTTAAATGAATCAAAATTAAATGAAGTAAAAATTCAGTTTCACATATGGCTAGGGATTGCTGTGTTGATTAGCGTAGATATAGAACATTATCATCAATGTAGAAAGTTTTATTGCACAGAGCTTAATTAGAAGGATCAAGATTAAATCTAATTTGTCGTTGTAGTTTAGGAAGATAAGCAAAACAGCTAATTAGACAATAGATTATTGTAAGCCCATGCCCTCTGCATGCTCATAGTAGAATAGGTCCACATGCCCTTAGGTTGAATCGTCTGTGCGCTCAAAAGTGGAAAATAATTTGGAATTGGGGATGGTGAGTAGATTGGAAGTTTTCTGCTATGAGGTCGATTTTGATTTTGTGACTTTGGACTATTCTGAGTGTGGTGAGTACCCTGGACCTCCAGCTCCTCTTCTGTGCTACGTTCTGTGCAGTCCGTTACGTGCATTGGCCTCCAGGATTCTATAATGCTTTCTCTCTCGCCCTGTCCTGCTTTATTTTACAGTGGTCCTGGTGGGATGGATGATTATGAGCTGGTCTTTGAAGTGTAGTATTTAGGAGGAGTCTTCAGGGATCAATAATTGTCTGCATATTCTCCTGCTGAATATTAATAATAGTAATCGCTACCATTAATCAAGTATTTATTATGTATTTATTAGTTACTGCTGTATTTTTTATGTACTTTATGATTATTTTAATCCTCAGAATAGTCCTATGAAGTAGGAACCATTATTATCCTCATTTTACAGATGAGGACTTTAAAACACAGAATGGTTACATTACGTACCTGGTGTCCCACAGCCGGGTGGAGCTAGGATAGAACCATAGAAGGACTGATTTTAGGGTGTCTGCTCTTTTCCATTATTTTATGAAAGACTCTCAAATCGTCATAAAAAGATGATATTTCAAACTCTTGAAAGATGTTGAATCTCCAGCAGTAGTCCATTTCAGTGCTGACTATTAGAATCAAGCTGATAGGGAGTTTTTTGGCCAATATAGTCCCCTATCCCTGGCCTTCCTTGCCAATTATTTCAGTTATGGTCTTTTTCTTCTCCAGTACCATCTACCTGGGAGATGGCTTTGAGAAAAGCATTGTCCTGTGATTGAGAGCCGTAAGGGTCCATTCAGTCTTTGTGTTGGACTCTGTTCATTCTACTGTGTAGCCTTTTTGAACTTTGTGGCTTTTCACAAATTTCCCTAAACATGGTGACTGAATGTCTGTTCTAGTACTGTGGTATCCTAAACAGTAGGAACTATAACGGTGACTACACCGTACATTTCAGACAAAGACTTTTTTTTAGAATTCTTCGCTCCCCTCCTTTCTCCTACAGATGAGGAAATAGAGGACTTTTCAGTAGCAAAATCTGGGTTAGAGTCTGTCTGCTGAAGCTCCAGGCCACTCTGGAAGGCTGCATCTTTTCACCCTTTCTCCCTGTTTACATCCTGTCACTTGAGTTTTAAGGAGGGTCAAGCTGTAAACATCTGAAATATTCATGATGATGCCCTTAGACATCTTAACATTTTTGGGCTGAGAAGCAGGGTGGTAGAGGAACATGCAGGCTTTTTTTGCTCATAATTTTTTCTCTATTAATTTCCAGTAAATGTTTTATGTCAAGAAGTAAATCAGTATGTTTATCTTGAATTAAAGAGAATATCAGATTTGCCCTTGATGTGAATTACTTCTGATTTCTGCAAAAAGGGAACATTATTCCTTTTTGGAAAAGTTTTCCCTTTCAGATGTCTTCTAAGCAAACGTATGAGTTGTATAAAACCAAAGAGGTGATCAGTTATGTCTGTTTTCCCCTTTAACAAAACCAATATGAGTACTGCTTTCATATTTCTTAACACCTGCAGCCATTTGCATGCTTCACCACAGAGTTGTGACATACTGAATGCTGGCTGTATCCCCGTCTTCCCCCCACCCCCAACCTTAAAAAACTGGATAGTTACTTGGGAAAAATAGTACAAGTGGGTGCACATATTGGTACACATGCCAGAGAGATAATTCTCTTTTTAGCCCAGACAGTGTTATTTCTGGACCTCTCTCTCTTTGAGTGGGTGAAGTCTTCTCTGATAAACTTCGCAAGTATAAGTGCAAAACCAGCCACGGAACAACTCTTGGCGTTGCATTCCGCGTGTTTAATAAGGAGTATCCAGGACTGTTATGTCTTCCAAGGGGAATCCATTTGACTTCTGGAGGGGTCTTGTTAACCACTCAACTCCTTGTGAGCCCCTCTGCCAGTCTCCTGGGTGCATATCCTACCATCCTGGGTTCCTCTGGAAAGTGACCTGTTTCTACAGTTTTTTTTTAAGCAACTTATAATAGAAAGCCTAGGGGGAGGGGCAGGAGCGCTTCCCTCAGGAGACTATTGACACTTTCTCTCCTGCCAGCAGCCTGGCATGCCTGCACTGTCAGAAAAGGTCGTCTGACTCAGCCACCGAAGGCTGTTGAAGCTGCCTGTGACCGAAGTAACCCAGCTGGTTTCATCAGGCATGTGCCCTGGCTGCTGTTAGAAGCCAGCAAGGTTTACACAAGGCCTCTGCAACTATTTTAGCTAATTTCAGCTTGTAGTTAAAATAAGTCTATTCATTATCACGACTTCAATAGTTATTTTTATTATATTTATATTATAGTGTATTTATTCGTTTGCTTATGAAAGAATTGTTTCTATTACGGGATATGTGATGCACACAAATATTATATACATAGCCTGTGTGAGTTATGAATAATAATAATAAATTGAACACTTGTGAACTCACTTCAGGTAAGAATTAGAGGCTTGCTTGGACCCATTTTCATCTGCCTGCCTCCCCTATGGAGAAAGCCACTATCAACAATATTATGTTGATCAGTCCTTTGCTTTAAAAAAAATTCTAAGTCATAAGGTATGGACATGTGGAAGATTATCTCCAAAAGGATGTCGTAAGACTTTTTGTTTCAAAGAGCCAGGCTCTGGGAACTGTGACTTCTGTGTTCTGTACTAATGCCTGGCACATGGCATCCCTCCTCAGGAGAGGAACTAGAGGAAAAGATTAGGAGTGCATCTGCCATCCTGCCCGGAAGCTGCGTTGTTTCCAGTTGGGGGGTGAGGGAAGGTGAAGATTGCAGTGTAAATGGTATGTAAAATTTTATTGTCGAGGTTTGTGATGCAGGATGATAGACTTACACAGCAGTAAACAGAAGACTGTTGTGAACCCACCTGAGCTCATCACTCAGCTCCAGTGACTGTCAACCCATGGTCACTCCTGCCCCATCTACATCCACATCTCCTTCTTTGCCCTCCTGCATTATTTTTAAACAAGCATCAGATACATCTTGATGACATTTTAGGAGAAGTTCAATGAAGCTCACAAATTCTAGTGTGCCAGGGACTTTTCTAGGTATTGGAAGGTTTTCTAGGCTTTTCTAGGCACTTTTATAGGCTTTTCTAGGTTCATAGCATGAACAAAACAGAAAAATTTCTGCCCTCATAGAGCTTATGTTCTGATGGTTGAGATAGACAATAGATACAACAAATAAATAAAATATAGTATATTAGATATTGGTCAATGCTAAGGAGAAAAAACAAGGCATGAAAAGGGACATGAAATGTCAGGAGAAGAAACTGAAATTTTAGATAGGGTGGTCAGTAAAAGACCTCACTGAGCTGACTTTGGAGTAAAGACTTCAAGAACGTGAGGAAGCTGGAGGTCTCCAGCTGTCTGAGGGGAGCAGTCTGGGCGGCGGGAGGAGTGGTGGGTGGCAAGGCCTGAGGTGGGAGCGTTCCTGGTGGGTTTGAGGAGTAGGGATGACATACCCTCCTTCCTTCAGTGCACGGTGGTGGGCTGAGGAGGCTTACGTGAGAGTAGCTTTCTTGAGAGTAATGGCAATATCTCCTGGGCTATGTGAAATATGATTTCTATTTTTAGTTCATTTTGTAATAGTTCCCAAGAGGTGTTAGGCCTAAATCTGACTTTAAAACTCTGAGGTGAATGGAGAATGTGATGTTGAGATGGGAGCCGCCTGGCTTTTGTGACGCTCTGGCCCTGCCTGAAGGACTTTGCGTTGGTAACTCCTCATGAATTACCTGAGCAGAAGTGATCCAACTGGTTGTTATTCCACTTGACAGTAGAAGGTGGGAACACAGTGGGTTTTACCCACGTGACTTAATCACTTCAATGAATCCCATGAACATTTCATCTCCACCGAGCAGGCCAATTAATGGATCAGAGGGACTTTGGTTACCTTCCTTCCTGCTTTAGAGAAAATGAAAATGCCTGAGGGATAAACATAATTCCTTTCCTCTGAAGTTTCTTTTATTCTTAATCTTTAGATTGCTAATGCCTTATGATTTTACAGTTTCAAAAACAGAGAAACTCATAATTTTTCCAAAGACAGTAAAAAGAAAAAAATTAGGTATAAACAGGAAAAAAAATTAAAGCTTCTATCCATGTAAGACAAATATTTCTAACCATGTTGAGAAACTTCATTAGACAGGTTCAATTTCAAGCACATAGACAGATACAGGCAACTACTGCTTGTGCCTGTGTGGGATTCATTCACACACACAGACCTTTGATTGACATGTGGAGATGTGATATTTATGAGAACTTGGCTGAAATGTCAAATTTGACGTTCACTGTGTGTAGCATTATACGTTAAATGCCCTTCCCTACACTTTGGTATTTACCTGGTGAAGCTCTCTGCTTCCCTTAGTTGGCTTGAAGAATGAGGACAGCAAGAAACCATGTATCCCAATTCTCTTTACTTCATCCACATGGGCCAATTGAGTTGAACACTCCACACAAATTCTTTAAAAAGGGGGGTGTTGGGGCTGGGTAAGAGAGCTATTTGATACAATACAAAAAGAAGGAACACTCTCTTCCCACCAACGCCCCCAAACCCTGGGAACCATTGATCCTAAGGCAGAATACAGGCACCTTCCCGCGTGTTAACTTTGGGGTGGATGTAGTGAGCGACAGATATCGTTTACATTGATTGATTTTGAAACTAGTTAAGTTATATAATATCTTTAATTTGCATTTCTTTCTCTTACAGTTCTTCAGTCAGAAGATTTTATTTATGCTTTTGGATTTTACTTTTTTTAGTTACTAAACAGCTCTGAAAGACATATCCATAAATTCTTATGCTACAGATTTAGCCAGAGATAGAATGCTTTGGCAGATAAGATGAAACTATCCTTACACATCTAAACTAAATGAACTGATTGATTCTGCTGATTTCAGAGTGTTGAAGTATTTAAAGACAATTCATTCATTTCCTTGAATTTTCATGAAATCCAACATTGGTTTGAAAATATTTGAATGCTAATGAGGATGTATTTAGTGAAGACATATTGTAATTGAGTATTTGGCAAAATAACCTTCTCAGTAATAGAATTACTATTATGTTAGTATTTGCTGTTTCTACCAAGGAAGCAGTAAATATAAAAAGACATAGGGGGCCAGCCTGTTGGCATAGTGGTTAAGTTTGTGCACTCCACTTTGGTGGCCAGGGTTCTTAGGTTTGGATCCTGGGCATGGACCTGTACACTGCTCATCAAGCCACGCTGTGGTGGCATTCCACATACAAAATAGAGGAAGATTGGCAGAGATGTTAGCTCAGGGCCAATCTTCCTCATCAAAAAAACAAACAAAAAGCCCCACAAAAATAACATAGACTTGGTGAATGCCCAGTTTTAACTTTACTGCATTTTTTTGCATACTCTTGTAGATCACTAAATATAATTCTTAGCCTGATGACTATTTACATCCAGAATAACAGCAGAATAGAAATATGGTTTATTGATGATAAAAATATATTAAATCAAGTGCTAATCCTGACATTCTATTTCTTGTTGCTTGGTAACAATGCAGCAACTATGTGAGCGAGTTTCATTATCTCAGGTACAATGGACTTCATTGCATTGTAGGGTAGAAATACCAATTACAGCAAGTCATTTGTATGCCATTATCCTTACAAAATTTTGGTGCTATTTTTTATTGTTAGTGCAGAGATCCTAAAAGAAAGCCGTTTTAATAATACATCCCCCTTTTTTTGATGGATTGGTGAATTTTAGTCTAGCTATTTTTGGCTTTTTGACTTTGTATCTATTTATAATTTTTGAGGCTTCACAAATTTGTGTTTTATCAACCTGCACTGTATAAACTTAGGCTTTTAAATTTCAGTATTGATATGTGTATTATAAGTGATACTTCATTAGTTCTTAACGAGCATCTTTTATCCTTGACCACCTGGGATGGGGGGAGAAAAAGTATCCAGGCAAATTTTTTGCCTCATGAAAAATAGGGCACATTCCTCCTTCTTCTCTAATACAGAGCATTCCTAGTTTTAGTACCTGCTTCAGGAAAAGGAAGACTGTTGAACCAGTCTGATTTGTTTTAAATGAGAGACTGATTCATGTTGTATGTAACTATATATGTTCTATATAATATTAGTTCACAATTATTATTTATCAACAAGGGCTGATAAACTACAGCCCGTGGCCCGTTTTTGTGCCACCTAAGAGCTAAGAATGTTTTTTCTTTATTTTTAAAGTGTTATTAAAAAAAAGAGGAAGAGTATGTGACACAAAGCCTAAAATATTATCTGGCTCTTTACAGAAAAGGTTTACAGACCCCTAATTTACAGCGTAATTTTCATTGCTGTAGTCTGAATATGTTAAATGTCACTCAGTATTATTTCTTAAAGGACCGATGAGCTTAAGATGAACTGAAATAAAATAATAACTGGTTTGAAAGAATCAATGAAAAATTAAATGGAATAATATGAGTTTGTGTAGAAGTAGTGAAATGACTATGAATGTGGTAGGCCTGTTCGGGGGGCAACTATGAAGAAAGGAGAGTATATAGAGCAATTGTTTATTCTGCCCCAGTTGTTACAATTTCTTTAATATCTCAATGCCTTTGCCCTAAATCTGACTTTGATATAATCATGTGTCAATGGACTCATTTTATTGGGAGCTTCTTGCCTTTTCCTGCCTATTTGACTTATCTCATAGTTGGGGGCCAGTTTCTTGTGTACACAAATGTACCGTCAGTACCCTGGGGTGATGGGGTGAGGACTTCGCCAGCCTGACCTGTGCCCGGCATATGGCTGCAGCTCCTGCAGGCTGGCAGGCTTCTAGGAGCTGTGGACGTGGTACAGACTTGGAGTCGTCCTGTGTCCCTGGGGTTTGGAAGGACCCCACTGCCCTGGGTTTTCATCTCTTCTGGAGCTGTCCCCTCACATGCTGGAGAGAGGGAGGAAGAAGGGGAGTCGAGACACTTTGGGGATGGTGAGGCTGATTTTCTCGGGCTGCTGAACTGTGGCTTTTAGTTTGCTATTATCTTTTAGTCAGAAGCACATTTGTATGATTTATCTGGTTATTTCCTATGTGTTGGAAAGGTAAGGCCTGAAATCAGGAACTTAACTAGGGCAGCCGTGTGCTTTCTGTCTGGCACCAGTCCTCTTAAGAAATAGAAAAAGCTCGGGGCCGGCACCGTGGCCGAGTGGTTAAATTCGTGCGCTCCGCTGTGGTGGCCCAGGGGCGGTGGTTGAGGAGATAAAGCAGAAAAAAAAAAAGATTGGCTACAGTTGTTAGCTCAGGTGCCAGTCTTAAAAACAAAAAAAAGAAATAGAAAAAGCTTAAACCTGCCGAATATTCCAGTGATGAGAGACAAAAGTTGATTATTTTAGCTGGATTCAACCTCTTTTGTGTAAACAAAGGTCCAGAAAACTCTATACTTGAGTGCCATTTTTTAGTAGCTTGCATTTTATATTATTTTATGTTTATATAATACTTTATGTTTTTCAAAGCACTTTCACATTATGCTGTCTCATTTGATGCTCTTAATCACCAGGTGAGGTAGGAGGAGAAGCAGTATTATTATATTACAAATGAGAAAAATGAGACTTGGTTATGGTTCTGGGAATAGACCCCTAGGAAGCTGAAAGGACACTTGGAAGACTTGGTTCAAGTCCTGACTTTCCATGCTCCATCTGCCACTGGCACGCCATGACAATACCAAGCCTTTATTTCTCACTTGCTTGTCAATAGGAAGAATTGTAGAACTCTGAAAATGTATGTATGTGGCTCTGTGGGCTTTTGTAGGAGCTTGGATTTCATTTTAAGTGCAAATGAAAGGGTCATGGTTTTAGCTTATACGTTGTATGTCAAATGGATTTTATGGAGGCAAGAAGGGAGGCAGAATGGCCAACAAGAAGCCTATTGCAGTGGTCCACAGGAGAGGTCATGGTGGAGTGGAGGTGGGGAGGGTTGATGGAATTGAAGAAAGAGTATTTTGTAAGAGGAATCTATTAGACTCCCTGATATCTTGGATATGGAGTGTTGGGGAAGAGGAAAGGCAGAGATTAAAATGACTCCCAGACCTGACTTGAGCAATGATGTGTTACTGAGATGAGAGAATCCTGGGAGGAAAAGCTTTTGTGAGAGGAGGGGAAACAAGCTCACTGGGATGGATTGGCTCTTTTAGGTATTGAGGTGGTGCAGGTGGGCGTGCTTGAGTGGTGCTCAGAGGAGGTCTGGAAGAGAGTTACACAACTGGGAATAATCCATACATATTTGATAAATTAGAGTCGCAGAATAGAAAAGACCGCATAGGGAAAGAAGTCCTGGGACTAAGCTCTGAGGAGTCTCAGTATATTTCTTCGACTTTTTTTTTCTTTTTTGTGAACAATATCTGAGATGAGGAGTCACATCTTTGCCTTTCACTAGCATTATGACCTTGAACAAATTGCTTTAGAATCCCAGCTTCTTTATAGCATCTCCTGTCTGTTTGCTTATTTCACGTGTCTATTTTGAGGACCGGTGGGATAGGGCATTTGAATGTGTTTTCTAAAGCTTTGAACTGCTGCGTTCTCATCTTAACCACCTCCTGCTGCTTTGGCTAATAAACCTCAGACGACTGCTGTTGTTCCCACTGACCTAGTGATGACTACAGAACTATGCAGTGGATGGCAGCTGGCAAGGCTCACCCTCCCTACCCTTTTCCCATCTCCCAAAGTTCTTGAGATCCAAGAGAATGAAAATTCCATAACAACCTCAATTTCTAAATCTTAGTGTATTATCAAAAAAAGTAGCCAAGCTTGTGTTTGAAATATTGTAAGCTTTAATCATCAGTAAATTACCTTATATTTAAAGCTCTTCTAAACCAACCTAAGTATCTTGATCCCTTACATCAAGCAAAAACTATGATGACTTTTAAGGGGAGCATTATGGACACCTTGAAGAAAGGAAGATTGTTATGAATCTGTCATTTCATTGGCTTAAGTTGCATATACTCAGAAATTGATGACTTCTCTCTGCTATTGTATTTTAAATGGAGCATTAGACAATGACCTGTTTATCTCTTTTTGTACTTTGGTTTAAAAGATTCAGATATTCTGGTTTGATATGAAAACTAAAGTTTGTTCCCTGATGAAACTTGCTTGTGCTGGATGTCCATCTTGACTTCTTTTCATTGAAAGTAACATTTGTTGTTCTTTTGGGTGCAAGAGAAACAAAATAAATAAAGAGGGCCTCAGATATTCATTGATGATTTGTGTTGAACTAAAGGCACACCACCACCTGCAAACATCAGAGGGACTAAGTCCAAAAATAGATATTTCCTTATTTCCTTAGGATGGAACACGCTGTTACATATAAATAAATTAGTCTGCAGGTGTGTTTTCACTGTTTTCTTTTGAAAGCTTTGCCTTATTGAGTTTTCACAGACTCACGAAAAGTGTGTTTTGTTTTGTTTGTTTTTAGCTGAAATGGTTTGAAACAGTTGGTTAATTTGGGAGAAATAATGAAAGACTAGAAACCAAGAATAACTTAACTGTTATAAAGTAATATATATCCAAAGGGAATGAAACCATTAACTTGAAAAGATATCTTCCCCCCATGTTCATAGCAGCATTGTTTACAGTAGCCAAGACGTGGAAACAGCCTAAGTGTCCATCAATGGATGAATGGATAAATAAGTTGTAGTATATATATACAACGAAATATTGTTCAGCCATAAAAATGAGGAAATCCTACCATTTGTGATGACATGGATGGACTTGGAAGGCATTATGCTAAGTGAATGAAGTCAGACAGAGAAAAAGAGACCCTGTATCTTTTCACTTCTATGTAGAATCTAAAAATAAAACAAACAAACTCATAGAAAAAGAGATCAGACTTCTGGTTACCAGAGAGGAGGGTGGCGGGAGGGGGAATTGGAGGAAGGTGGTCAAAAGGCACAAATTTTTGGTTATAAGATAAATAAGCTCCAGGGATGTCATGTCCAGCATGATGACTACAGCTAACGCTGCTGTGTGATCGATAGGAACGGTGTTAAGAGAGTAAATTTTTAGAATTCTCATCACAAGGAAATATCCTTTTCCTTTTTTCTTTTTATTGTATCTATATGAGAAGATGGATGTTAGCTGAATCTATTGTGATTATCGTTTTGCAATATACATGAATCAAACCATCCTGCTGTACGCCTTGAACTTGTACATTGATGCATGTCAGTTATTTCTCAATAAAACTGGAAAAAGTGTATAGATGAATAAAACTACATTTTTATCAACACTTTAAAAAAAAAAGAAATGGTAATGGTTTTCTACTCTTTGGTTCATTTTGTAAGAAATCAAGACCGCATGTCCAAGAATATAGGTCACTTTCTGTTTGATTCAGCTTCTGACATTTAACGTTAATATACAGTGTTTCTGTCACTGAGTAACTAAGTCAACATTCAGTTACTCTGAAGAGAATTCTAAATCCAGATCCCATGGGAGGGAAGTTAAACAGGAATCTAAAGTACCCTAGTATCTTTTCTGTGCTTGCTGTGGAAAGAAGCTGGGTTTTTCATTTAAAGAAGCTATTTTAGTTTTCTTAATAATTAAGGGAAAGGATACAAGTTTTGCCTTGTATTGTGAAAAAGTTCTTTTCAGTTTAGAATTTCATGTTAAATTTTGAAACAGGTTTGCTGGCACAGACAACCCAGGGAAGAAAAATTCATCATTATCAATCTCAGACGAATACATGTTGACTGTAGATATAGAAAGCTACAGGATTAAGGCTGTTGAGTTTGAAAGTTAGTATAATTTAAATTTCTCTCAGTTTGAGGAATTTACACAGCTCATTCATTTTGAGAATTGGCATCTCACAGGTGGAATTTGGTCTTTAGAAATAAAGGAAGTATTAAGTAAAGTTTTAAAGGCAGTTCTATAAATCAACTCCTGTTATAAAAAGAAGTATTTTAGCTGCTGTTTTATTTATAGATTTTTTTTCCCCAATGCTTTTGGCACTACGTTAGCACCCAAAAAGTTTTCATTTATTTTTCCTCTTTGTTGGTTTATATGTTTAATGTAAAAAGTAGCATTTTTTTTAATGTGAATTGATGCAAAATAGGAGACATTTCCCTATATAAAGAGACAGGAAAATAGAATGGAAAACTTTTCTTCATGAAATTAATTTCCAGGAAATAGGAGGAGTAGTCAAGTGGTCCGAGTCAAATGGATACAGCTAAGGTATGACCTACACAGTGTGCAGTAGAGTCTATAATTGAAATATTTTCAACAGTGGCAATAGCAGGTGAAGGAGTTATAGCCTAATAATAATAACAATAACGGTAGCAATGACAGACACAACACATACTATTTGTACCGTGCACTTAAGTGCAAAACTCTTCAAGTCACCCACTATATAACCTAGTGAGGTAGGTTTTATTTCTTTCTGCCTCGAAAGCCTATGTTCTTAAGCACAAGCAAAGGATAGAGGGTGTATTTTAAGGTGCGTTTTGCTTTATATTTTGCTGTATTAACGTTTTTAATATACTTTACTACCTCCTTACTGGCAGGGTCATGGATCTTTAGCTAATTGAGTTTTTCAGTCAACTAAGTGTAGCTCCAGGACCATGTTAATGCTTCCCTAACCACAAAATTAAAAATCATTCAGGAATGTTAGCCTCTTAAAACTTATAAAATAGGTAATGTCTTAAAAGCTATAAAATGAGAGCCTTCACACTTGAGAAGCTTGAATGTTTTTCCCCCAATTGAAAATGAGGTGATAGTGTTATGTAATTGTTTTAAACCAAGATAGAAATTTAAGAACTTTATATAATAAATACTGGCAGTGATTATCTACTTGAAAAACAGACACTTCCAATTTCCAGTCTGGCATCTAAGGAGCTTGGAAGTCACCCCTCCTGTGCTCACAATAAGAAAAAAGCTGAACAAACTGAAATCAAACATTGCTTCTTAGATCCATCAGAGAATTGAGGCACAGGGCAGACTGCTGCCTCCAAAATTAGAGAGACAGACAGGCTGATACAGAGAATCACAACTTACTGGAGCAGAAGCCGAGGAGCAGAAATCTCCGTGGGAGCTAGCACTGGGGTAGGAAACCCTAAAGTAATTGATGAATTGCTGGAGGCTCTCAAGTTTGAGAGTTAAAAACTTCCTGTTGGCCCAGTCTTGGGTAGGGAGGGGCCGTGCTTTCATGAGTTTTACCTCTGGGATTCCTACCAGATTCTCACAATGAAGATTGGAGAAAAATCTCCCTGTGCTTTCCGGAGGGTTGCCATTTTGAAATATACCCAGAGCATTCTGTTCTTCTTAACAAGGCCTGCCCTCAGGAGAAACTATTTCAGCAGAGCCTAAGTGACCTGGGGAGAAGGAAATACCCAACTCCAGCTTTCTCTATCCTTCCATATGGGGGAGGGGAAATAACCAATTCTGGCCTCCTTTCATCTTCCTCTCTCACTTAAGGGGGAAAGGGGTCCCACAAAACTGAAAAGCACTAGTGAAGGTCACAGTCTGGGGGGCAGAGGCTCGCTAAAAGACTGAGACCTGATCATAGGGCTATGGATGCTTCTCTCTCCCCCTACCCCCACCACTACTACCACACAGCAGGGCTCCTATACAATAACAAGGAAATACAACTGAAAGAACTCCATGTCTTAGACCTTATTTAAGAAGTCTCTAGGGAAACCCAAAGACAACAGAGGAGTCAAAAACAAGGACACTACAGAAAAATGGAGCCACTAACACCTACAGCTACAGCAAACAGTAAACACAACCTAACTTCTAGACAGATAAACATAAAATCTCACAATTAAGGCCTATCTACCTCAGTTACTTTTACTCAGTCCATCATGTCTGGCTTTCAACAAAAAAAGTATAAGGGATATTAAAGACAACACAGTTTGAATAGATAGAGCAAACATTAGAGCTAGACTCAGATGTGGCATAGATGTTGGAATTATCAGGGTGGGAATTTAAAACAACTATGATGAATTTTCTAAGGGCTCTAATGGAAAAAGAGGACAATGTGCAAGAACAGATGGGTAATGTAAGCAAAGAGATGTAAACTCTAAGAAAGAATCAAAAAGAAATGCTAGAAATCGAAAACACTGACAGAAATGAAGAATACCTTTGATGGGCGTATTAATAGACTGGACATAGCCAAGGAGAGAATCAGTGAGCTTGAAGAAATGCCACTGGAAACTTCCAAAGCTGAAATGCAAAGAGAAAAAAGAATGAAAATCAGAGAACAGAATATCCAAGAACTGAGCAATTACAAAAGATGTAACATATGTGTAATGGGAATACCAGAAGCAGAAGAAAAAGAGAAAGGAACAGAAGAAATACTTGAAGCAATAATGACTGAGAATTTCCCTAAATTAATGATAGACATCAAACCAGAGATCCAAGAAACTTGGAGAACACCAAGTGGGATAAATACCAAAAAATTTACAGCTAGGTATATGATATTCAAATTTCAGAAAATCAACAGCAAAGTCTTAGAAGAAACCAGGGAAATAAAACACCCTACCTACAGAGGGACAATAATAAGAATTACATTAGATGTCTCTTTGAAACCATGAAAACAAGAAGTGTGGAGTTAAATATTTAAAGTGCTGAAAGCAAAAAGCCACCAATCTAGAGTTCTGTATCCAGTGAAATTATCCTTCATAAGTAAAGGAGAAATAGACACTTTCTCAAAGGAACACAATTGAGGAAATTTGTTGCCAGTAGACCTGCCTTGTAAGAAATGTTAAAAAGAAAAATTCTTCAGAAAGAAGGAAAATGATATAGATCAGAAACTTGGATCTACATAAAGAAAGGAAAAGCATTAGAGGGAATAAATAAAAGCATTAGAAGGAATAAATGAAGCTAAAATAAGATCTTTTATTTTTCTTATTCTGAATTGATCTAACAGATAACAGCTTGTTCACAATAATAGCATTAATGTATTCCATAATTATAGCTTATGGGTAAATGAAATGAATGATAGCAATGTTATAAGGGACAGGAGGGAGAAATGAAAATATTCTGTTATAAGATACTTACACTATCTGTGAAGTGGTATAGTGTTGTTTGAAAGGGGAATTGGATTGGTTGCAAATGTATATTGCAAACTTCAGCACAACCACTAAAAAAGGTAAAAAGAGAAGAATAACTTACATGCTAAGAGAGGAGAAAAAGATGGAGTCATATAAAAAGCTTATAAAACTGGAGAAGACAGAAAACGGGTAGAAGACAAAAAAGAAACAAAGAATTAGGGCAACAAATAGAAAATCTAACGAACATAATAGATATTAATCGACTGATATCAATAATCACTTTAAATGTTAATGGTCTAAATATACCAAGTAAAAGAAAGAGACTCTCAGAGTGTGTTAAATAAGACCCAACTATATGCTCTCTACAAGAAACCCACTTCTGTTTTCATCCAGCCTTATTGTGGTATAATTGATGTAACATTGTGTAAATTTAAGGTGTACAACATGTTGATTTGATCCACTTAGATGTTGTGAAATGAAGACCACTGTGGCGTTAGAGCCAACACTTCCATCACGTCATATAATTACCATTTCTTTTTTCTGGTGAAAACATTTAAGATTTATTCTCTTAGCAACTTTCAAGTATATAATACAATAGTAACCATAAGCACCTACTGTAGATTAGGTCCCCAGAATTTATTCGACTTCTAACTGGAAGTTTGTACCCTTTGACTAACATCTCCCCATTGCCCCCACCCCCAGCCCCTGGCAACCATCGATCTACTCTCTGTTTCTATGAGAAACCCACTTTGAATATAAAGACACAGATAGACTAAAAGGAAAGAGATGGAGAAGATGTGCTATGCTAACGCTAATCCAAAGAAAGCTGGAATAGCTTTATTAGTATCAGACAAAGCAGACTTCAGAATGAGGAAAATTATCAGGGATAAAGAGAGCCATTCCTTGATGGTAAAGGGGTCAGTTCTTCATGAAGACAAAAATCCTTAATGTGTATGCAGTGGCAGTTGGTTCTTCTTCCTTTTTTTCCCCCTACACTCACAGTACTAGTCTCATTATGACCTTCGCAGATAACAGCGCCAGCTGCCCAGTACCGTCTTCACAGAGGTTTGGGTCGCAGCTCTGAAGCCCTTTTCCCACTTACCAGTTCCAGCTTCTTCCTTTTGTTCCTCTTGAAGTTACTATGTCTGTGTCACCTCAGTGCTTTTTTGCCTTTCAGTTCTCAATTCCTTATTTAAATTCTCTTTATTAAAATAACTGACAAAAATTAACTCAAAACCGAGCATAGACCTAAATGTAAAATGCGAAACTATAAACCTCCTAGAAGATAACAGAAGGGAAAATCTAGGTGACGTTGGGTTTGGTGATGCCTTTTTAGATACAATACCAAAAACACAGTCCTTGGGCAAAAGATCTGTACAGATACCTCACCAAAGACCATATGCATTTGGCAAAAACATATGAAATGATGTTGAACATTGTATGTCTTTAGAGAATTTCAAATTCAAACAATGAGATAGCACTAAACATCTGTTAGAATGGCTAAAATCCAAAGCACTGACAACACCAAGTGCTGACTAAAATGTGGAGCAATAGGAACTGTCATTCATTGCTGGTGGGAATGCAAAGTGATACAACTGTTTTCAAAGACATTTTGGCAGTTTCTGACAAAACTAAACATACTCTCACCACATAATCCAGCAATTACACTCCTTGGTGTTAACATACTCTGCTACTTGGAACACTTCCTGAAAGATTAATAAATTGCCTGTTTTTGTTTCCGTGTAGAATGTATAGTGGGCTTGTTCATGCTCTGAATGTGAACCATTGTTGAATTTGGTATTTGATTTCTTATATTTGTCCCAAATATCCAAGAACTACTTTCTTGGTCCTGTGTGCCAATTTTCATAAGGAAATAAGTTTTATTCTTTCAAGGTGTTACTGCATACATGTGTGTGACCACATATAAGATAAAAACAATACTTCACTTAAATATGGGAAATGGACAATAGACTAGAAATCCATTCTAGCTGCGCACTGAGTCAAGTTCATAGCTTACCCAAACTGCAAACTGCCACCTTTAGAGTTGCTTGGGAATATAGTAAAAACTGTGATAGTTAAGTTCACACATGATAAGGATCTGCTATTAGAGACACAGTAATTATCTTAAACAATTTGATTTGTGAGAGAGGACCAACTTGAAATTAGAAGTTGTATATAGAGTGATGGTTGCTAAATTTAATGATAAAGATAGTAATTGCTGTGGGATCCTGGTGGTGGTTGTTGCATGGTTTGTGGCTCTAACCCTACAGAACCTTTCTATTTCTTGGCTTTGTGTCTGAAGATATTTATATATGGTGGATTGTAAAGGAAGGACAGGGCTCCAGGCATTTTACACCTGCCTCTTGGCTCACAAGTCTAAGGACATTTGGGTGGGGATGGGCCAAAATGGGGTGTGGAGACACCTCCTGCATGGAACCAAGGGCCTTGAGGGAAAAAATGGAATTGGATGTCTCTTGATTTGATTTCCTTAATTACTGTTCATACCTATATATTTGTTTTTATAAAATTAGGATCACATTTTGTATTCTTTTTTCATTACATAAAACATTAAGAATGCTTTTGCAGGTCAGTAAATATTACCTAAAAAAGGATATTTTAATAGTTATACTCAAATTTACATTAACAACTCTATTGTCAGACTTTTTGTTTTCCATCTTTCATTATTATTAATAATGCTTTAGTGAATATCCTTGTTTCTGTGCACATCTGAGTATTTTCTTTGATGAAATTACCAGAAGTAGATTTTTTGGGTTGTGCATCAACATTCTGCAAACTTTTGTTAAATATTGCTAAATTGTTCTCTAGGAAGATAATTTCAGTTATATCCCCATCCATAGTGATGTGTAAAAGTATCATTTTGAACCATTCTCAACAACATGGATATTATACTTAAAATTTTTTTGCTAACTTACTAGGTGAGAAAAGCTGTTGTATGATTTTAATTTGCATATATATTTTTTTTTTTAAGGAAGATTAGCCTTGAGCTAACATCTCCCACCACTCCTCCTCTTTTTTTTTGCTGAATAAGACTGGCCCTGAGCTAACATCCATGCCTATCTTCCTCTACTTTATATGTGGGACACATGCCACAGCATGACTTGACAAACAGAGAATAGGTCTGCACTGGGGATCCGAACCAGCAAACTCTGAGCCACCAAGTGGAATGTGCAAACCTAACCACTGTGCCACTGGGCCGCCCCTTTAATTTGCATATCTTTGATGACGAGGAAGTTGAATATTTATTGGTTGTATTTCTTTTGTGGTTTTATGTGTTGTTGTAAGTATTACTATCGTTATTTTAATGGAACTGTCTCTAGTATTTCTTTTTTTTTTTTTGAGGAAGATTAGCTTTGAGCTACCTGCTGCCAATCCTCTTTTTGTTGAGGAAGACTGGCCCTGAGCTAACATCCATGCCCATCTTCCTCTCCTTTATATGTGGGACACCTACCACAGCATAGCTTGCCAAGTGATGCCATGTCCACACCGGGCATCTGAACTGGCGAACCCCAGGCTGCCAAAACGGAATGTGTGCACAATGGGGCCACTGGGCTGGCCCCTTATATTTCATTCCCAAGTGTTCTTGAGTCCCCCACATAGATGAGGAGTTGTATAAGTGGGAAAAAGAAAAAATTCAGGATTGTGATTGATGTGTGCTCTGGAGCTAGGCTCTCTGGGTTTGAACCCAGCTTCCTGGGGGTCCTCCAGCTGCTGGACTCCGGGCAAGACCTTGATTGGCTATAGCTAGTAGAATATAAAAGGAAGAGCATCTTGAACCTGTAGCAGTAACCCAGTTATGGAAGTAAAGATGCAGAGAGAAGGTAACCGTGGCTGGCAGCTGTATCCACAAAACTCACTCCTAAAATAAGGTATGAGTCAAGCGCTCTGTTGATTCACTGTTTTGAGACAGCTCTCTAAAAGTTATGGTCGTGGTTTCCCACAAAATTGTCTCGTTGCAAATGAGGACATAGATTCTATTGAAAAAGAGAAGGCAAGAAAGGGCCAGCGGGCATTTCCAACATAATGTAATGGTTTTGGAATCTTTACCTATGATATTCTCTTCTGAAAGGTTATTGAATAATAAGATGCAGTATGACTGGCATAAAATGAGGGGATGCTCTCTTACAAAATTGTCATATTGCAGAAAAGGACAAAGATTCCACTTACTAATTTTGCTTTCTCTGTTAGTTTAACTAACAAACAACTTTTGACCTACTTATCGATTTCTTCCATGTTGGTGTTAAAAATTTAGCTTGTGATTTTAAAGTCACTCCTATTAAAATAATAGTGGCTTTTCTCACTCCTTCCAGAGACCCTGTCAAAAAATGTTATTTTTTCCACCTCAAATATAGATCCACTCTATAAATACTGAAGTGATAATTAGGGCTTCTGCAAGATTGTTTCATTTTAAAAATTAGCTGCTTTTTTTTTTTTTAGGAGTTACTCTCCAAATCTTTCTTGTTCAAGAGTATAGCTAAAAGAAGAAGGCATTTTAAAGTCATGGCTCATATAAATGATTTAAGTAAGAAATGTGTGAGAGGAGAAATGATAAACATTACTCATCGACCCTTTTTCTGTTGTTAATTTCTTATAAAGGCATTTCTGTAAATATCGTTATTGTAGTTGGAGCATGGAGCATATGGCAGCTTCCTAAAATTAGAATATATTCGAGTTTCCCCATGGCCTTTTACTAGGCCCTAGAAAATCCAGGTGCTCAACCAAAAATTAATAAAAGTGAGAGAATATAATTACCAAGGTGTTAAAATTTTCTTTCTGGAGAGAAGCCACGGTAATCAAAAGAAACTGCCCTTAGCAACATTGCTTAAGGTGAACTCTCTTGTGAGTTTTGTGAAGTATGAAGGAAATCGTATTTCTTTTTTGTTCAGGTTGGCTGTCGCCATTTCTGATAGCATTTCCCAAATTAGGTTCCTTGCTCCCTAAAATAAAGATAAATTAAACATTCCAAACTTCTTTCTGCCACTCCTGTTCCGATGCACCCTAGATCCTTTCACAGGTACCAGCTCGCCACGTTCCCACATAGAGCACATTCTTCTGTGACTCCAGGCCTTTGCCCTGGCCATTCCTGCTGCCTGGAGTACCCTCCTCGTCCTTCTCTTTGTGGCTTGTTGGCTGCTTTCTCAGTGGAGCTTTCCCTCTATTATGCCATTTATTACCATGTTATATTGTGATTAGCAGTTCATACAACTCCTCCATTAGACTGTTTGCACCTTGTGGGACCTTGTCCTACACATCTTTGTATCCCCAGCACCTGGCACAATGCCTGGCACATAACAGATGCTCATTAAATGACGCTTCAGTCACTGGGCCAGCAGTTTTAAAATATAAGCATCACTTTACAGGCTTAGAAATGTTCTGCCCATTTTAGTTGTTCTAGTCATTATCCTGCCATGGTCTAGGGAAGCAAAAATGCCTTATATTCAGTGGTTCTTCTTCTTGGCTTTATGTTTGAGGCCTTTGTTGGGCCATGCATTGAGAGACTTGATAACCTGCCACCAGCTGTTCTGTAATTCCCTTCCTTATTACTGTGACTAGCTTCCTGTGACTTCCCTGGGATCATTTTATCTCAAGGTGCGCCTTTTAATGCTGGCTGGATTGGATAGTGTGTCTTATTCAGTAGGCTTTTATTACTCAGCTAAAGCAGAACAAAACATATGGTAGTTAACTCGACATGCAAAGGGTTATAAATTGGTGGCAAATAAACTGGCTGTGTAAATGCAGCAGGCTGGCTAGTTATGAGAGAAAGGGCATGGCAAATACACAGGTACAGAGTGGTATTGAAGGTATAGTAGCATGGAATTGAAATCATGCGTTGCATTTAACAAAGTACACCCAGTGAAAGGGAATTGATCTAGTGTTGAACAACCTGGAATAATTAGAAAGGTATTGTAGGTTAATGTGTGTACTTTAAGGTCTTGTTATAGAGCGTCCAGGAACTACGTAGACTTAAAACATGAAGAAAAGAATATTAGGCATCATTTAAAGTTCAACTTTCATGTTTTAGAGATGAAATGATGTTAAGAGGTTCACATGAGAACACAGTACTAGATGATATTAGGGCTGAAACCAGAATCTACATCTTTTGACCCCAGGTCCAGTTCTCTGTGTCGTACTGTATTGTCTCTTTGTTTTTTTTAAGTATAGGAGAAGTCAGTGAAATGTATGGCATTAGAATCATGTGGACAAAAATCCCTCTCTTACAAAGTATTGACATCAATAAAGTACTGTTTTCTATGAACCACACCCACTTTTCTTTAATGGGGAAAACTCTTCCTAAAAGATTAGGGTGCTTCTTTTAATTGTCATTCTTAACTTCTTGAATATGTTGTTGAGTTTTGGGGATGAGCTGTGAATGCTGAGAAAACATTTTAGATTCGGGACCTTGATCAAGTCTGTTCACCGTAGCTTTCAGTAATTGCTGTGAATGACAGCCTCAGAGCTACGACTGGCCCTGCTCTCCTAGTGATGACTAGAGGCTGAAATTCGATTTTTTTGGAAAAAACTGGAAATAAGTGATGCCAGCCGCAAAACTGATTGCGTGTCTCTGCCGTTTGTACTAAGAAGGCCGTTTGATCTTCATGCTAAAGTCACAGTTGAGAAAGTGATGAATATGTTTGAATTTCTTTAGGACTTAAAGATCTAGTTTTGGAAATTGAACCACAGACAGAGGAAAGGGAATGGTATTTGTTTTGAAGTTTATTTATCTTTTCATTTTATGCCTACCTTTCTTACACTAAATCAGAGAAAACAAACATGGCATTTTAATTTTCTTAATGAAATAAGTGGGATTCCGCTTTGCTTACTGCTTCATAGAAATGAAAACATATGGAGAACATTTAAAAGATGAGGTGATAAAAGAAAGATCTGATTCTATTGCACATGCTAAACGATTTTAAATTTAGGAATTATTGAGTCATCCACAAGCTGAATTCGAGTCACAATCTCTGTTAGATTAAGCAGCCCTTATCTGTGTGCTGGGAATGCTAGAGTTTTTAAACCAAGTATCCTTTGCAGTTTATGTGTTAAATGCTGTGTTCTTGCATTATAAAAAGCTCCAAGGATGATTAACAGCCCAAATTGAAGGAAACAGTCTTAAAGAGTAACCTTTTAAAGATTTAGTTGGCATCACTAATAGGCAGTTTTTCTGTCACTGTAAAACCCAACACAAACTTTCTTTTTCTCCCTGTTTCTCTGTAACTCTCTTCATTGAAAAATGTTCCTAGCTTAATTCTATTAATTATATCATGTCCCCCTGTTTTCCTTGGGATATGTGATAATGGTGTAATTTTTTTTCTTACTATTATAGATAAGACTGGTGCTTTGAATGAACGTGTTAGAAGTATTTTAATTCCTTTGAGTAGATGTCCTCATTTTAATTACTTCTCTGGATTTTCTGCAGCCCTAAGAAAATTTCCTTTTAAAAAAAGATATGACAGGGGCCAGCCCCGTGGCCAAGTGGTTAAGTTGGTGTGCTCTGCTTTGGTGGCCCAGGGTTTCACTGGTTCAAATCCAGGACGTGGACATGGCACCGCTCATGCAGCCTTGCTGAGGTGGCGTCCCACATAGCACAACCAGAAGGACCTACAACTAGAATACTTCTATGTACTGGGGACTTTGAGGAGAAGAAAGAACAAAGAGAAAGAAGATTGGCAACAGACGTTAGCTCAGGTGCCAGTCTGTAAAAAAAAAAGGAAAAAAGATATGACAAATAAAGTTAGATATTTATAATACTGCCTGAATGTTATTTAAATCACATACTTAGTAAAGATTGGCAGTTTTGGTCAAATAAAAAGTGTTAGCAAAATATCAGCATGGACTAGACTGGATGTGGTATTACAGTCAGTGGAAATGAAAATAATTCTTATCATAAACTGCTTCTAAATTTGTTTAAAAAACTCAGTTCTTCCACATTACAAAAACTATTGGGATGCTCCATGAAATAAGTAATGTTCCTACTTTTTTGGGGTCAATATGTCCTATTAATTTTGCTGCTAGCCATAGTTTTAATGAGTTAATTTAGGGTAAACTTTTCTTCTGAAGAGTTCAGATGCCTTTCTCCGTTTTCCTTCTCATCTCTTATTTTTAAATGAGACATTGTGGGGAGGAAGGGCTGTTTTTGTTTTGTAATGAGGGACATTAGGTTGAGGGTGATTATCATCATCTCTGGGGTTGGACAGCAAGTGGAGAAAGGAAGATGCTTTGGGCATTTTCAGGGTATCTCTGTCACACTGTAGTCCTTGTGCTGGTGATGAGCTAAACCCTTCTGTGTTCTCGCCTAAAAAATTCTTAGGCCAGGTATTATTTTATGATATTAACTTTGATCCTTGCTGAATTTCAGTTAATATCGGCCCACTTTATTTTCTTAACCAGTAGAGACCATCTTTGTCATATCAGCTATTCTTTTTGGCCTTGTATCATTCTTCCATTTGGTAAATGTACTGTTTAATTTTTACCCATTTTGTGCCAGAGATGGTGTAAAGTAGCTTATAAGACACAGCAAATATTCACGATAACATCAATTAAGAGAAGGGCTATATGAAGAAAGAAAAGTAATGGTCGGGCAACAAATGGAGCTAGGATTAGACTAAAAAATTATGCTGTAGTGGCAAATGTGAATGGATTACAGATGTCAAAAATTAAAGTACTCATTTACTTAGTTGATAGTATACGTAATTTAAAGGAAACTAATGATCAGGTGAAGTACAACTATTCCTGCTATTGAGACTAGACAGAATTTTATCTTAATCTGTTTTAATTGCAAGACAGAACTCAGTTGCAAGAAAGAGAAACTGACTCTATAACTGTGGTATAAAGATATAGATTTGCTCCAGGAGAATGCTTTCCTTGGAGCATTAAAAGAGTGGTTGGACTCCTTGATTATTGTTTTTCTCACCCAAACTTTTGCTAAATACTTGGAGGTCATGAGCCTGAGATTGTCTTCTCTGACAGAGACGGGATTGCATCTGTTTAGAATTGCCTGTTGTACCCAGACTCTTGCCCCTTAACCCTAATGAGCTCAGGCTATGTTCCCTGTCCTCATTTAAGGCCTTGATAGAGATGTTGAACAGGATGGGACCAAAGACATCAAACCACTAGAGCAGGGGTTCTCTTCTAATCTGGGGTCTAGCTGAGGCCGGAGGATGAAAATGGGGAGATGTTTATGGACCAATCCCCTGGAATCTTATGAAGGATTTTATAGGTAAAGAAGTATTTTTGTGTGTTAATAGACTTTGTCGCTTTCATCAAATTCTTAAAGAAGTTTGGGTTCCATCCCCCCTTCCCCCCGGGCCATAGTTAAAAAACACAGCATTAGAGACTTCTAAGGCTTTGTCAAGCCATCAGATGCTTTTGTGGTTCTTCAGGTAGTTGTCATTTACCTATCTGTGCATCAAGCCAGGCTCCCTGTCTGTGTTCATCATTGCTGAATCTAATAGTGCTTAATTCAGATTTCTTGATTTGAAGTGAATGACTCCAAGTCACATTTTCCCACTATGTCTATAAAACTCTCTCGTGAGAGACTTGGTCACGTGCTTTGTGATACCAACCGTGCTTTTTTCCTGGCCTGCCAGTATGCTAGCTACATCTGCAAATTAATGAAGTTCATTTGATATGGCTTTGTTTTGGGGGAAGCTTGTACTGGTGTCTAACAATACTATTTTCTCTGTTTATGACTTTACAGACCATCTGTTTAATAATCCATTTTAGAACACTGTTGTGAATCAAGCCCCATTTTGAAAAGGAGTATATTTGCCTCTCTCCATCTACTGACATCTATACCATTTTTCACTTGACTGTAATTGTGTGACCATATTTCCAGACTCTTTAAGAATCCTGGGATATAATTTTTATGGGTCTATAGCCTAGAAATAGTTCAGAGAGTATAGATGTCTCTTCTTGGAATTCACTTCCTCCTTAGCCGTATTACTTCTGCCCTTTCCTTCTCCCTAATGGAGAAGTCAGGAGGAACATGGAATCGAACTGCTGTGCTTTTTTCTGTCTTCTCTCTCAAGCAGTGGTGATTGTCATTTCTGAATTCTCCATCACCTATAAGAACAAAATCACTCCCAGAAACCTCTCTTTCCTCATTGATAACATTTTGGACGTGATTTATCTCATTCCAGTTTTGTACCTTTTGACATACCTCTTAAGATTTCATGTGACTTCCATTTGTCCTAGGTCATGCATGTCTCTCTTTTTCATGAGACCTTTTAAAATACAAGGAAACACATAGCTATCCCTGTTATACTCATTTCTTTACATACCATTCTCTTCATCAGATGATCTATTTTCATACTGTCAGAATGCCGGTTTTGGGAGCCTCGTATCCCTCACAGGCCCATTTGTCAGAGTATCTGACCACTTGATCCTGCTTATTTTTTCTCTCAACTTTTTGAAATCTGCTTTTCTTCAGAGACTGGGATATATTTCTATGGATGTTCAAGATTCAGTTTCTGGCCTATTACAAATTCCAATTTTACATTGTCACTTTCTCTCAGGATTTCCATCATTTCTACTTTACCAAGCAGTTTATCCCTATTGGTTAGAAGTCCAGAATCATGGTTTCTCTCACTGTTTCATTCTGAAAGATAGAACTTGTCAGAAGGCAATCTATAATTTATCAGTAGAATATGATGAACAGAAGATGTTCAAATATTTGGTGTCTCTCATGCTATCACTATCTTATTTCTGAGCCAATTTTGTCGTTTCTATTTAAAAAATATCATCCACTTCTTTACTTTGGTGAGCATTCTGATTATATGGCCGTGACTATGATATTCCTTCTCCTTTTAAACTCACTTTAAATATATTTTACCACATTTCATCGCTAGGTTGGCAGCTTCCTAGGCATATGCATATCTTCTTGATATAGCTTGTTCTTCTGTCAGCTTATTTTCGCTGGACATTGCAGAATGTCCACAGACATGAGATCCAATCTACCAGGTTTCAATAATGACTATGCAGTCGTATCTACAACCATTTTAAGGTGGCAGATTCATTCATAGCCACTCATCTTTTCAGTCTTTGTGCATTTCTATACAGACATCTAAGATCCAAGTATTTATTCCAGCCCTTTTTAGCTTTCATGCCATTTCCCCCCTATATATTTGTATTAGTCATAGTATCGCTTAGCGGGAAGCTTAAGAAGTTAGGCACCTTCTTGATCCTTTGGATTTTGGGGGAGGAGACGCCCTGCGTCCTGACCTCCCCTTTTCTCCACATTTCCTCTTTATCTTACCCATTCTTTGGTAACATTAATATCCAGAGCACTCTGAGTTTAACTTGTAACATTTTCTGTTATTGCTCATTTTCTCCCTCTTCCATTTTTCTAGCCTTCCAAAGCTTTTTGCTAATTTGGGGTTGCTTAATGTTTATATGATTCTAGACATCGTTGCTTCTTGTCTGCTTTCTTATTTCCTGGCAAAAGAAGAAGGTTCATCCTAAACCTTTTTGAAAGTTGAAATGACTCAGGAGAAAAACCTGCACTGTGATTCCTCCGCTTCCTCCCTCAGCAGCCCTCCCTGCGTCCCCACGGCGAGGTCTGCAGGTGCATAGCCTTTCCACCAACCACTTTCAGGGTCAGGCCAGTTTTTGTGGCTCTAACGGATTGAGATTGTCACTAAAATAAAAATAAAAATAAGAAAGTGAATGCCTTGCAGCTCCTCTTTTCCCTTAACCTGAGATATAAATGATTGTTTGCCAAGTAAAAACAAAAACATCATCGCCCGAGGATGAATTCTTATCCCCTCTCTGAGCTTGAAAATAGAACTTTTCAGAGTTATAAAGTCGGAAGTGTACGGGGCAGAGAAAGCAACCTTTTAAAACAAAGTTCACATCAATAATAATTAACATTTCCTAGCCTGTATTTTCCTGTTAATGACTGAAGACAAGTACTAATTAGAGAAGCCTCAAGTGTCTGGATCTCTAGATGTACCAGATGGTGCTGTGAAGAACTGTGCAGAGTGCCAGGGAGAAGCCTGGCTTGTTCTTAGCTACCTTTTCCCCATCTTGATCCTGTCTGAGGACACTTAAACATGCCCATTGCTCTGCACTGAGGCTTTTTCTTTGTTCTTTGTTCTCTGTCCTACCCACTTCTGATTCCAGGAGGTCCATTTCTGCCATCGTTAGTGAGTGCTCTTGTGAGCTTTTATTCTTACTTTTTCTCTAACAAGCTCGTTTTGTTCATCTTTTTCTTTTAAGATTTCCTTTGACTCTTAAGTGATCGCCTCATCTTGCTAGACTGTTCCCCCCGCGTTGGTTCTTTCTTACCGTTCTTTCTCAAGATCACACAAAACCAGCACAGAAGCCTTCAATCCCTTCAATAGCTAGCATTAAGATAGTTCTGCCTCTTCAGTTTTTTTTAAACTCTTTTCACAGATTGTCTGAAAACATATGTTTCCTTCTTTTGGTTTGTACTTCAAATATTTTCTTCCTTTGCTATTAACTCTGCTAACCAACTCTGAGAAAGCTTGGATTTTTGTGTAGAAATTCTCATTAATGTTGAGTGTTGATATTGTTGGACAAAAGCTGCACATGCATTTTCTACAATATGGAAATCATTCATATTAGGATGACAAAGCGTGGAACTGATTACATTTAACGGGATTCTTGCTTTTCATCAGAGTTGTTTTACCAGGACATGTTCTTTCACTCTGCTTGTTGTGAAAATCATGATGTAATTGCCCTTGGTAAACAAACCTTGTCTTAAATTGGTGTTTTTTGCTGAAATTTTGTTTGGTGGAACCAGAAGAAAATAGTGATTGGTTAAATTTCCGGATTACGTGAGAAGTATAACTTTTCTTTTTCCTTTCCATTGAATTTCTTGCCCCTGCTGAAGGAGAAAGGCAGGGAGACCAGTTAGGAAGCTGCTACAGTAATTCTAGCAGGAGATAGGAGGACCTGAACTTTTGTAACAGCATTAGGCATGGAGAATAATTTGCATTATTACCTTCAAAAATGTCGGCAAAAAGGGTTTCCTTAATTTATTTCATAGTATAAGTTCTTTTAGAGTTTAGAAACCACAATTTTTTTTAGAATCTCTTTTCTTTTTATCATTTCCTCGTTGGTACATGTCTAACTAATTAAGGAATTTATCACATCTCCCGCTTAAGTATTTCCCAGTTTTGGAAACTAACTTACTTGGTGTCTATTACATCTTTAACAAAATA
The DNA here is from genome assembly GCF_037783145.1 of Equus przewalskii. Lineage (NCBI taxonomy): Eukaryota > Metazoa > Chordata > Mammalia > Perissodactyla > Equidae > Equus > Equus przewalskii. Next base: position 24,432,993 of record NC_091850.1, read on the forward strand.
AATTTGTAGGTTTTTCCCTCCTTGATTATAAAAGTAAATGAGAAACAAAAATAGCTTGTACTATCACCCAGAGATAATAATTATTAGCATTTCAGTGTATTTCTTTTGAGTTTTGGTAGGTATAGAAATAATAGTTTGTGCCAAAGGGCATATCTGTAAATAGTTTTTTCCTTAGACAAAATATTGCATTTTTATGAAACATTAAATTATGAGATATTGTTAAATATTATGAGAACATAATATTGATTCATCATGTAGATGCGCCATATACATTTTACCCTTATCCTATCCTTGACCATTGAAGTTGATGCCAACTCATTATTTTAACAAATGTTGTGGTCATTATTTTTGTGAGTAATGTCTTCATATATATCCTCAGGATAATGGATTCAGGTATAAACAAATTTTAAAGTCAAGAACTCATTTGAAGGCTTGAATTGAGTTAAGTGTAAAGATGTGAGTGAGCCCTACTGGCTGAAAGTTCCCGCTAGTTAAGAGGTTGCATTAGTACTTAGCTGCTCTGCACTCTGTTTGTCCACCTCCTCTTCACCTGGTCACCACCTTGGGTGGGAAGTACCAGAGCATAGAGAGGTTTGGAGGGGGAGATACCGAGTACAGTGATGGGCAATCCCCCTGCCCCGCCAGCTCATTCTCAGATGAATGTGGGTATGCGTCTCTCCCCACTATGTCAGCTCAGATGCCCACATGTCTACCGACTCGTCCTTGGAGTTTCTGTTTGATTTTCGTCAAGAGCCTCCTGTTTACCAAGGAAGATAGCTTCTATCTATCATGTCCTATTCTTTTTCAACTATCTTGGAGCTCTGCACAACAACTAAAAGGACTCTTGTAATCCCTGATATTTTTTCATTGTAGGAGGAGCATGGTGTGGGCATACGTGGTAGAACTGCATAAGAAGGGCTACTTAACCTCAAAACTTCTGGAGAGTTCAGTTATTAATTTAGGAGAAAGGTTTAATACAACTCTGCTTGTGCCAGGCAGTTCGTTTAAGGAAATAGTTATTTGCTTTGGGTGTGGCATCTTTTAAGCTGAGCACTCACTATCTTCAAGATAATATTTTTTGCTGGCACCAGACAGATAATTGTCTGACCAGAACAATGTTGACCTTAGTTTTTCTTGACCTTTGTTTTTATGTTGATGTGAAAAACAGTTTTTTTTGTCCTTTTTCCTATGAGTTCTTAGAGAGCAAACTAACTTGGCGGCATTTGTATTGCTATAAAATGCCCTTTTGCTTTGTGAGTGACTTTAATTCTAATTACGTTGAGTATTTCTAGTTACTGTTAATATTCTTCTTTGAAATGTCCATATTGAAATTAATGATCTGTCTCTGAAATTATTTCAGTGACTGCAGATTTCTATCATGATCCTAGGAAGCTAACAACAGGAAAAATTAAAAACTGTTACAAATAGCATTTGTATCTCTATTTAAAAAGCTCTTCAATTGACCAAGCAGATGTTGTTACAGATTTTTGTCTTTAATATGATAAATTTCCCATTAATTTTGAAAATCTGGGCTTAAGGGATGTGCTTTCAAGTTTTGCAGAGTTGAGCTGCAATTTGTGAAAGTTCAAGCAGCTGTTCTGACAAACCATTTGACAAATTTGTAACTGAGGCTGTTTTAGACAAAGACTTAAGCTCTGGAGCTTTATGTTTTGTATTTCATGTTTAGACACATGCATTTTAATTTCTTCTTTTTTTTGGGTCCGGAAGGCATGATATACATTACACACATACACACATATATACATACATATATACGTGTGTGTACATATATATGTGTGTATATATACACATTTTCTCTCTCTTTTATATATATATATGTGTGTGTGTATATACATATAATTTTTTATGTTATATATCCAACTTAAGGAGGTAAAGATGTATTTACTTCACTTTTTTTAAAAAAAATAAAAAATGTTCAGTTTAAACTTTCACTGTTTAATTTTTTAAAAATTTTCTCTTTGCCCAGGTTGAAGAAATTGTGGATATTGGATCATTTGCCCCAGAAGACATTCATATTCCTAAGATTTATGTACATCGCCTTATAAAGGGAGAAAAATATGAGAAAAGAATTGAGGTAATTGACTCAGTTTCTTTGTCAGTGTCTACAGATCTGATTCTCAGAGATGTGTGTCCCTGGGGCCATTCCGGGTGATAGGGAATCGGTGCTGAGCAGGAAGTCTTGCTTTTGATCTTAGCAGGAGCCGCTCATGTGTCCATCATCTGTGTTACTGTGCAGCCCCACAGCGCCTTGTGTTCACAAAGTGTGCATCACTTAGTTCCGTGATTCTCTAGACTGTGTCTTCCAGGCTTCTGTTGCTGTCCTAATTTATGACACATGGTTTTGGCTTGTCCTACAGGGTAGAGAAGGATAATCGAGTCTTTGGTGGCTTTACCCCTGCTAAACTCTTAGTGTTTGATTGTTCAGAAATATCTGTGCCTCTTGATGTTACTTTGCACTTTATAGAGTCCAGAAGCAACATCGTTTTCCATTAGTATTGGGCTCTGGGCTGCTGGTGGGAATGAGATCGTGGCAGGGAATGAGTACCAGGAGCATTGGAGGTATTCCAAGGCTACCGAGAACATGAAGAATGACCAGCTGGGCCAGAATTGATATGAAGATTCTAGGGATCAGCAAGAGAGTAGGCATGCAGTAGGGATATCAAGGAATCAGAGATACCCTGTACCCTGTGGACAGCAAACAGAAAGACATTCTGCAATCCAAAACTAGTGTCAGGAGGCTAGGGACAAAGGAGGGATCATTTGCAAACAGCAGCCAGAGTCTGTGTCAAGGAGATTTGGTAATAGGAATAGTTTCCCGGTTGGTTTCTGGATGTTTCTGTGATTCCTGTGATGCACTTGTAGCAAAACCAGTCTAGACTCTGCAGCTGGAAATAGGCAATTGGCAGCAGCGACACCTGGTAAACACATTCTGCTAGCCCTGCAAAAACAGAGTCCCAAATCTGTTCCTTCTTTGTTCTGCCTCAATCCCTGAGCACCCCAGGAGAATTCGGTTGCAAGAGTCTTAAGAGTAAGAGTAGTAACAGTCAGAGTGACTGTAACAGAGGGATTGTTTACTTCAAAGCAACAGAACAAGTGTATCCTTCTCTTCAAACAAATCTGACCTCTTTCACTTTACTTTCTAAAGAATTATTATTGTCATCAAATGTCACCCATGTGATTCTTGTCTTACACTCTCTGTTGTTTGCAGATTTGCCTCGTAGTAGTAATGGGAGAGAGTTAAATTGTTTTTCAGTAAAATTTTGTATTTCAGCAGTGATAAAAAACAAGGTATACCTCAACCATGAGTAATTTATTTCTGTTTACTTTAAAGCGTTTATCAGTCCGGAAAGAGGGAGATGTAAAAGCCAAATCTGGGAAACCTGGAGATAACGTGAGGGAACGTATCATCAAGCGGGCAGCTCTTGAATTTGAGGACGGCATGTATGGTATCCTTTATCTTTCTGAAACCAGGCAAAGACACAGCTCTCACTTTTTCCATATCCCTCAGGCTAACTTTTAAAGCAGTTGATCAGTTTTTACAAAATGTGGCATATAACCTAAAGATACCAAGATACATGAAATTGAAATTATAATGTTTGCCTTCTTGAAACAAAATGGCAACCAAATATTTGTTTAGCTATTTTCTAATATACAATGGATTTCAGTACAATGTGGCATTTGGCTAAAGATTTTTGGGAGAAGAGATTAACCAAGATGAGGGTTTCAAATCTCAGAGGTACTAGTTATAACCAGTGCTATTTACTTTCTCTATATTCTGACATTTGCATACTTGTTGAAACGTAAGATCCAACTTCTTAACAACCCCTTGTTTCCCTTGACAAGATCCCGTGAGTGTATCCTTTCATGTCTAATGTTTTGTAAGGGTATTCAATAAATGCTTCAGTGAATCTGTGAGTCCGTTCGCCATTTTGCTAATTTTTAACACATCAAATGTTTAACTGTATGATATAAATCATATATATAAACCCAAAGAGTAGATGATAAAATACATATTTGTTGAATGGTGAATACAGTAAAGCCACATTTAAAGACCTAGGGCAGGTGGAACTGGAAACATGACAAGTGTCTCCATCCTGTGAGCTTCCCCTAGCCCGTGAATAGCATCTTTCAGACTGATAGTGACTGGCAGAAGTCTCTTTTTCTACTTTTTTTGTTTGGTTATTTACCTCCACCACCTCATTTTTCTTTATTTTCCAAGTTATACTTTGTGTTATGGTGGGAATTCACATAAGGAAAAAGAATATAATAGCGCTTCCTCCTCCAACTCCTGCATCAGCAAGATATAGAGTCAACCAAGTTAACTTAGCTGGTGAAGGCTAGTCACTGGCTTTTCTTCTCAACTCCAGTCAGTTGGTTTACTGTTGATATTTAAACTCGGACTATATGATAACACTACTTTTAGATACTAGTGGCTTCTAGCTGTTCTTTCTTCACTGTTACTGTATTGCCTATGAAAAATATTTGCAAGTCAGTTCATATATGTGATCTTTCCATATCACCTACTGTTTTTCAACCCAGAGTACATAGACTTTTTCTCCCTGGTATTTGATTCACTAAAAAGTACTAAAGAACTGAGAAAATTATACAGTATGATTAAAGAGTTGAAGTATAAAGCTTGTACCTTGGGTTGCCCTTACTTGGAAATACTTACTCATAATGGAATTAATATCTCAGTGTGTCCTGTACATCACTGTGAGAAATGAAGTGCAAATAACACTACGCTAGTCTGTGATTTGGTAAGAGATGAACCAAGTAGCTATCGTCTTAGCTTCATAGATGCACCGTATCCACAAGAAGTGACCTGGTTCACTGAGTCGATTGCTGGCCTTTGCAGTTTACAATATGGCAGCATATACAAACTTTGTTTTTTTCTGGCCTTGGATCATAACTATCTCATTGTTATTAGCATTTCATCAGATTGCGATCATTCTTTGCACTAATTCTGGTGAGGCCTGCAATGTTCAGTGGTAATGGACAGCATGGACAGAAATTCCAGGCAGTGTGAACATCTCTGATCTGGTCAGCCTGCTTGTGTTGAGAGGCAAGATTGAACCCATACCATTGCTTACAAATCAGGGTTGACCCTATTTTGATCATCTTAGAAAGAAAATTCAACACCCTCACTTAGCTCTTTGATGCTTTAACACAGCTACTTTTTGTGTAATCTCAGTTGTATTTGCTGAAACTTAACGCCCCCTGCCCTTCTTCTTTATAACTTAGAGAAGATTCAGTTACCAATGAATGTTATCACAGTAACCCAAAGGAATTGATACACTTTTAGGCAGACATTTTGGTATTGTTGGAAAACTTTATTAAATTTAAAAATGGCAGGCTTTTTTTTGCTGAGGAAGATTTGCCCTGAGCTAACATCTGTGCCAATCTTCCTCTGTTTTGTATGTGAGTTGCCACTATAGCATGGCTGCCACCACGTGATGTAGGTATGCTCCTGGGAACCAAACCTGGGCCACCAAAGCAGGGTGCACCAAACTTAACTACTACACCATGGGGCTGGCCCTTTTTTAGGATATGGAATCATCTTTACTTTTAGTTGGGATTTTGAATAGTGACAGTTGCTTCTAAACAAAGGTCAAGCCATGTCTAATAATACGTCAGTCATAATAAGTCATAAGATATCAGTCCAGATTTACTGAGCACATTAATGAAAATAAAAATGTCCTAAGACAAAAATGACCTCTTGGCTAGTCTACTGAAGCCACCACTTTGATATCTTTATGGAAAAGCATATCAATGTTATTGAAAAGGCTGTGATTAATTAGAGATTTTCTTTTAAAAAAAGTTACAAAATACTGCCCAGCAGATGTTTGGAGAATATATTCAGTGATGACATTCAGGGCAAGTGCCTTTAAAGAAGGATTCTATTCAGATTTATATCCGTGGAAAATTCATGGCATAATCTCTCCAGCTTTTATGCTCTGGACCTTAACATCTTTTTTTCTAGCTAATTTGGGCATAGGAATCCCTCTTCTGGCGAGTAACTTTATCAGCCCGGATATGACTGTTCATCTTCAAAGTGAAAATGGAATCCTGGGTTTGGTAAGATGGAAATTAAAATTTTATCTCTGCAGTCTTGATGGAGAATGAGATATTCCATATCGTGTAGTATTCTTATGACTGAGAGTTGTTAGCTTAAAGTTCCCAACCTTATTTTTCTCTGTGTTCATCATCATATTAAAGTATTTAACTTTTCCCATGAAACAGAGGTAACTGCGAACTTGTGTTGTTGATTTTCTGTGGTAGATGCTAGTTTCCTGACTATGTGAGCTTGGCTGTGTGCTCCTCCCTTGTCAGTCTGGCAGCTGCCACCTCCCCATCATGCCTGCTCAAGGAGCTGGCCTCCCAGTTTCCTCTTTGGTGAACTGTGAACCCTTGTGTGATTGGACAGGATAGTGAAGGTCATTAGCAATTCTCTATTAAAAATCAGCAAGGCTCTGAATGAGAAACTGAAGCATCAAGTTTCTGTTTTACGGCGGGGACATTTTTGACTGATGAATTCAAAAAATCTTACAAGTTCTCGTTTAATTATTGTTTTGAGGCTGTGTTGCTCAAAAGGGTAGAATGTTCTCTTCTTCAAGATTAACCTTTCAGATGAGCTCAATTTCTTATAGAATTTGGCCATACTTTTTATTCAATATTATAATAAAATTAAGGAATGTTTTTGCTTGCAGGATGACATTTTTTATTTAATTGTTAACTATGGCAGAGATTACATATAGTTTACTAATTTATAGTATTCCTAATCTTTTGTTGTTTCTCAATAGATCTTAACTGTTAATGCAATAAAAATTGTAAATATGGAAAATGTATATCCAGTATTTAAAATATAAATAATGATCACGTGTATATATTTGATACTGATTGATTGAGGCAATAATCATGACTATTTTCAAAAACACAAAAATGGCATGTGTCTGGGTAAAAGCAGTTTCATATTAAAGTTAAAGACTCATACTTTTAAGGTGCCCTGGAGATTGTCTGGAGTGACCATTTCCCTCATTGTGAAGACAAGGGAGATAAGTGGATGTGAATTACCCATGGTCAACATTTAAAGGAAAATCTACACAAGTCTAAAACTTTAGGCGCCACTTCAATTTATTTAAAGGATAAATTTTTGGTCCCTCTTTAGAAAGTATGTTAATATTTTACTTCCAGGGGCTGTCCCCGTGGCCGAGTGGTTAAGTCTGTGCGCTCTGCTGCAGGCAGCCCAGTGTTTCGTTGGTTCGAATCCTGGGCACGGGCATGGCACTGCTCATCAAACCACGCTGAGGCAGCGTCCCACATGCTACAACTAAAAAAAAAAAAAAAAAAAGGACCCACAACGAAGAATATACAACTATGTACTGGGGGGCTTTGGGGAGAAAAAGGAAAAAATAAAATCTTTAAAAAAAAAAAAAAAAAAAAATTTGACTTCCAATATTTCCTCATTCTTGGCTCCATTTTATGTCTTTGTCTTTTTCCTTTTCCTATTTCCTCTCTTTTTGTTTTTAATATATATTATGTTGTGAAACTACTTGCCCCATTAAAGTAATTAGAGATGCCTTATAAAATACATACAAAATTGAAAAACAAAACCTTGCTGAGAATCACTGGGCCAAGGGGAATAAGGGCATCAGAACTTAGATGTGGTGAGAGGGAGGGTTAGAGCCCCAGGTTGGAGCCTTTAGGAGCAGTACATGAAAAAGCTAGAACTTTGCCTCTCTAGGTCCTTCTAGCCAAATAATGCAGCCACTTAACTTGTATTCACTGATGCTACCAGAAAGGTTTATGAATAAGATTGGCCGCATAGTACATACTAAATAGTTACTTTCTGTTTTACTGACCTATATTTCTAACAGCTTAACGTTTCTTTCAAACTTTGGTAATTGTTAGAAAATATTTTTCATTTACCTAATCACAGGTATTAATGTAGAAAAGAGTAATCAATATGAGAAACAGAGCCACAGAAACATCGGAATCACTTTTAAAAGTTTCACTTCAAGTCTTTTGATGATAATTTCCTAGGGTTTTTTAGAGAAGTTATTTATATTACAGTGTTGTGGGGGTTTTTTGTTTTTTTGGTTTTTTTTTTTGCTGAGGAAGATTTGCCCTGAGCTAACATCTGTTGCCAGTCTTCCTCCTTTTTGCTGAGGAAGCGTTGCTCTGAGCTGACATCTGCTGCCTATCTTCCTCTTTATGTACGTGAGCTGCTACCACAGCATGGCCACTGACAAACGAGTGGTGTAGGTCCATGCCTGGGAACCAAACCTGAGCTGCTGAAGTGGGGCTTGACAAACTTAACCACTAGGCCACTGGTGCTGGCCCTATATTACAGTTCTAGTGTGTGCTTTAGTGAGAAACTTCTTTTACTAATTGACCATGTGCTTTATTTGACAGGGTCCATATCCGTTACAAAATGAAGTTGATCCAGATCTAATCAATGCAGGTAAACTCACCCATTACATGTTTCTCCAGTGTTTTCCTTTGCTGTTAATTTAGCTCTGTGTCGAATAATAATAATAACGAGTTGATTCCTTGTCTTTTCCTGGAGAGTGCTCCAGTGTATTTTTCATTAAGGAGGAGAGATAATCCTTCCTAGTCCCCTCTTTGCCTGGCTTGCTGGTTAGAAGTCTCCGCTTATTTAGGGCAGCCTAAGGTAAAGGAGAAATTGCAGGTGGGGATACAGATAACGACAAGGGCTTTGGTGGGTCGATCAGTCAGAGTCCTGGCAATGTAGAGAGAGCCCTCTCAAATGGAGTAATGAGAAGAATTACAGGAAGGGGCAATTCATAAGGGTGTGAACAGGATTAAAGGAAACCAGAAAAGCATGGTGAAGTACCACAGGGAATTATTACCATCCCTAGGCCTTAAAGGGCAGCTATGGGAGAGGGCCACCCAACAGGCGCTGTGGCCTTTGGTAGAGGAGTACAGCTATCTTGCAGAAACCTGGGGCGGGTGGGTGTGGGGATTTCCTCTGCTGGGTCTTCTGCTTGTGCCTCCCGTTGGCCAATCCCAGGTTGAAATAGATGTGCCTTCCCAGGATGAGAAGGGTGGAGAGTGGATCCATAAAAAGAAAGGATCTGGCACACTGAGGGTTTTGTTGTTGATGATACTGTCCTCGAGTCCTCATTGGAGTGGGAGAGCATCCTTCAGAAGTTCAAGGGTGCTTAAGGGTGTGCTCTGTCACTAAGTACGGCCCAGTGATGTGAGTAATAAATGCAGAGTTTCCTTGGATTGGGTACTCTAGGCTTCTCTTCTCCTTTGTTCCTACACTCAGATGCTTTGCCTTTTATTCTTAGCCTTTTATTTGGGACATAGAGTCACATGTAGTAGCAGCCTAGAGGAGGAAAATTGGTCATCATCACTGCCTGCGCTTGAAGCAACACTGCCACCATGTTGGGGCTGAAGATTGTTATTAGAATGGGGCTGCCTATAAGAAGCTAGTTTTTATGTTTAGCATGATTTTCTTTACCCTTCTTTTACTCCTGTTCACTCTACCCACACCTAAATATTATTCTTACTTCACGTTCAAAAATAGTATGTGTAAATCTCCGAAAAGAAGCAATATTAGCTGAATATAAAGGCCAGCTGCCAAGTAGAAAGGATGTTTGAGACTTGGAATTTTTGGAAGTAGAACAGCTTCTGGTCGAATAGTTGAATTAGTTAACACAACTCAACTCTGAAAGGCCCACTGTGATAAAGCAATGACATTTAACCAAGGCTGTAATTTAATTGTACTGTACCCTTTAGCAATAGCTCATTGATCTGTGAAAATATTTGCTGCTTGGTTTAATTAATTTATGATGTTAGCGAGTTATTTGCAAAGTGAATAACTCCATTTTCCAAATTTCAGGCTTGAGTTCATAAAACCTGCATTCCTTTGAAAAGTTGTTATTCTTTTCAATGACGTTGTTGGACAGTAGGCGTTTCTGATTCCATTGAGCTTAAAAGTAGTTCCATCCTAATGAAGCCACCAGTTTTATACTTCAACTTCTGAAATACCACATACAGTCTTAAACTGCTTGGTAAAACAAGAATTCATTGCTTTTGGGAAACCAAGCTGCAAAGCAGTTTAATAATATTCAAATACTCTCATCAAAGTCCTCTTTGGGATTTATGATGCTTTTGACTTTGGAACTGTCTAAATTAGGGAGGAAATACTTTAAGCTAGAGAACCCAGAATATAAATTGGTGGTTTCCTCAACTTCCCAAATTTGACACTTACCTGGAAGATCAGCCTATTGTTTGTGTTAATTTGAAAGGATTTTTATAGAATCCCTCGGAATGAATACAAAGAGTTATGTTTCTGGGTGTAATCAGTGTAATAAAATTTTTAAATAATAGAACTATTTCTAAGGATCTCTTTTTCTAAATAATAATAACCTCATATGATTATGTAGCAATGAATTACCACTTATAAAGTACTATCTAGTGTATAGCATACTTTTTCACATGTATTATACCATTTCAACCTCGGATGAAACCTCATTATACAGATTGGGAAACTGAGGCCCAAAAAATGAAGGGATGTGCTCAAGATCACTTTGCTAGGGAGTGGACACTTGCAGTCTCCTGCTCCTGGCCCCTGGCCTTTTCCTCTGTTCATTGAGCTACAGTCTCTGATAAGCTGACTTTTACAAAGGTGCAGAGGGCAGTGCTTAGAACATTTCAGAGGTTCCATAAGGTCTGGGCTTGAACCTGCACCATTCCAGTGCAATTATGAAATTTCTAACAAGTCTCATGTTGTAGCTTTCATGTTAATGTGCATTTTGTATTCTTCTCTATTTCTTAATATTATTTTCTTATTTAATTATACAAATAATGTTTTAAATGACTTACCTTTGATTGAAACTGCTTTGGAAAGAACCACCATGTTAATCTCATGGCATATAAATATCTCTGACCACCCACTCCCATGTGCCTCTACAGCAGAGGTTATCTGTGGGCAAGGGGGGTGATTTTACTCCCCTGGGGCATGTGATAACGTCTGGAGACATTTTTGATTGTCACACCTTGGGGAGTGTTACTGGCATTGAGTGGATAGAGGCCAGTGATACTGTTAAGTATCCTACAATAACCAGAACAGCCCCCCATACTCCCAAGAGTTATCCAGCCCCAAATGTCAATAGTGCCTGCTCTAGAAGTCTGGGTGCCACATCTGAAGAAACACAGGCCTGCAGACTAAGGTACAAATAGTACAGCATTCAATATCTATCTCATGGTTACAACTGACCTTTCCAACTTTATCTTTCACTACACCCTCCAAGGATGCCTGTGTCCACCCATTCTGGCTTCTGGGTCTATTCTGATCATGACTCGTGCTTTCCTTCCACCATGTGTTTGCTCTTCCTGTGCCCTTCACCATATTTTTATTCTCTTCTCTTCCTTTTCCATCCCCATCTCCTTATTGGTAATTTGCTATTGAAATGCATTATACCTCTCCTTTCAAGTCCCAGTTCATTGTCCTCCCCAAATCCTTCTGTGGCTGAAGTGTAGTTCCCAGACCCACAGCATCAGCAGCAGCATCACCATCACTGGGGACTTGTTAGAAATGGAAATTCTCAGGCCCTCCCACTCACCTACTAAATTACAGACTCTGGGCATTGAGCTCAGCGGTCTGTGTTTTTATAAGCCCTCCGTGTGATTCTGGTGGGTGTTATAGTTTGAGAACCGTTAGTTTAGGGCACATGTGTTTTCTTTGTAACACTGTTCAAAGCACGCAATAGACATTTATTTGATATTGAGTGAATGACATGTTAATCATGAGCTAAAGGACTCAGTAACTATGACATTGAATAACTATAGTGCCCAAATATCATGAAAGGATCTAGACATACACAGAGAAAAATTGGAGGAGACAGAAATCAATCAGAAATAGCCAAATAAGTATCTTTTTCTTTAAGATACTGATTATATTATTGGTTATAGTTGTTTCTTGACCAAATTTGGACATTGTATTTTAAAAACATGGACTCAGTTTTAGGATATTTATTTTTGTTTAGGTATTAGATGTTTAAAAATGCTGAAAATTAACTTTGCTTCTGAAGAATGTAATTTGTAAGATGCCAGAATGTTAACAGGGGCCTGACAATGACTTTGTTTTCATGAGAGTTGTTTATTGGACCCTTTAATAAAACTATGCTTCATAAATCACATGAGGAGAGCCGAAGCTCTCTCCATTGATCTCAAAGTTTCCTATAAAGTGGCAAATACTGCCTTCTATGTACCAGCAGATGGTGGAGATTGCCCTTTGAAAGTCATTGCGATTCAGCACATCAAAAAAAAAAAGAACTGAAATTTTTATGTTTCTCTGTTTTTTTGTCCTACAAATTCTTCCTCCTTGCCTCTCCTCCTCAGAATTGGTGAGGAACTAAATTTGCTGGACCTGAAAGCTGTGTTAGGATAAGGTTTAGTTGCATTGTGCCTGTCCTAAAGTCTAGGGTTCACAGGCTAGCTGTATCACCCCACTGTATAAGCCAATTGCTGGGTCCTGAACATTATCCCTAGAGGGGCGACAGCATTGTCTCTTTGCTAAGTAGGTTTGGAGTGAGGAATAATAACAAAGACAATAATAAAAGCTAATGTTTATGCAGTCCTTTCTCTATGCCAGGCACTTTGAGTAAGGACTTTACATGCATTATTTCATTTAATCTTCCAAATCTTACAGGCTGTCTAAAAGCCCCTACCCGTCACATCAAAAAGTATTTTCCAAAGCTTTTTAGCTCTGTGGTACTTTGAAAGATGTGAAAATGTTTCCTTTGTTTAGAATCAAACTCCTTTGGGATATATAAATAGTCTTACTCTTTCTCTATACGTGAGCTCAAATGAAGGGGAATATTGATGGAGACATTAGCTTTCTGGAAGACTTGAGAAGCTGAGGCTACAGCTGTGTTGCATGATCAGACCACCCTGATCCTGTTGTGTCTGGGAACATTTCTCTATTCCAGTCTTGGAATCACGACTTTTCCTCCCCTTCTGTTTGTCTGCCCTATTAAACTGGAGTAATGAGTGGGATGTTCTCCGACAGTTGACTTATCTTTGGCAACACAGTATGTGAGCACTTTTCTGGTCGAAACCCGAAGCTTCTCCTCGGCACCTGGCTCCTGAAGAGACAGGAAATAGATAACAAGGAGAAAGCAGCTCAGATATACGTTGGCCAGTATTAGGATGTTATACCCTGATTTCATCAAAGTTCTATGGTTTTAACAAAAACTTATAGGAGCAAGAGAGGAAGGATGAGGCAGGGAGAGAAAGAGAGAGAGACTGAAAGAAGAGAGTCAGGCCTAATGATGTTAGGAGTTCTCAGTGGGACCTCTCTTTCTAGAATATTCATTGATGTTTAAGAAATATCTGAGGGGAATCTCCTGGGTCATTCCCTGCAAAGTTGCATTTCTTCATATTTATTCCACAGTCTCTTTACTCTAGTGACTGTGCTAGCACTGGGTTCTGACAGGTGCATCTCAGGAACTCCTTTCCTCCTCCACTCCTGTTAGCATTCAGCAGGGGCTTGGGAAGGGAGTGGGGCTGGTGGGAGGTCGGGATGGGTACAGCCAACAGCAGGGTGCATTGCCTGCAGAGAATTTCAAGACAATAATAAAATTAAAACATGGTCTGTTTTTATTATCACCATGCAAGGGCAACTCTGAACAATGTTAGTGACAAAATGCTCCTCTTTGTAGGGTGGACAGTTCCCCTTGTGTCCCCCCATCCCTGTTGCCGCTGTGTTTTGGTAAAGGAAGCCTTAGTTCTGTAGGGGACAGAGAAGGCATAGACCCCTGTCTCCATGTGATTTCCACTCTTAGAAATCTAATAGTCTTTTCTTTCTTTTTCTTTCTTGTGTGTGTGTGTTTAGGCAAGGAAACAGTTACTGTTCTTCCAGGAGCTGCTTATTTCTCCAGCGATGAGTCATTTGCGATGATTAGAGGGTATGTAATAACGGAGCCCCTCATGTTTCACACAGTGTGGAATGAGCTTAGTCACCCTGAGTGTGTTAGCAAGGCTCTGACACACAGCCACATCTCCCAGCCAGAAAACCATCATGGGTTTGTTTGGCTGCACCAAGATGTGAAATTATTCACATTGAATGTTGGGAATTGGAACCTCCAGCTGCTATTATTAAAAGAACCCCCTGAATGGAATATATATTTGTATGCCAACTATACTGAAGTGAACATTTTTAGGGTTCTTTCTGAGGATATCCTAACATTTTCTACAAACGGTGTGTTCATTTTCTAGCTAGGGTTTGTCTGCACATGCAGCCCCATTCTCATGCGCCGAAGGAAACAAACTCACTGTGTACACCTGTTTTTAATTTGTTTTTGGAGACAATATAGGCTATGTATATTTTTTAAAGAACTCTTAATGGCTGTTTCTCTACATCAGCTTGAGCTGATCTATTTGGAAATCAGGTGATTGGTGGGAGAAAGCAAATGTATTTTGAGGATATAGAATTATTTATTTTAGTTGCTGGCAATTTCAAGCAAATGGGACATAAAGCTTGTCAAGTTTGCTTTATATTTCCTCTTTTTCTTTCTCAGGGGACATGTCAATCTAACAATGCTAGGAGCAATGCAGGTTTCCAAATATGGTGACCTGGCTAACTGGATGATACCTGTAAGTAGACATTGTATTATTTTGAATTATGCTGGTCAGAATAATTGTTTTTGAAATACTAAGAAAAGTTTTGTCAAATTGCTATGAGAGCACAATACAGTTATTAACAAAGAAATATTTTAATGTGTATTTCTTATTTGAATCAAATTTTAATTAGGCAAGCACTGAGAAATATTCAGCTTTGCCAGTTTGCTATGTAGTTGGGACTGAAAATAGGCAAGATCAGGACCAAAGCAGAATTTTCAATAAAGAAATAGAGTTAGGGAAAATTAAAAAAAAAGATGGTTTAATTACAGTCAGATAAAAGAAATACAAATATTTAGCATAAGTAACTTTTATAACTAGAAAGAACAATGAATGAGTTCATTAATTTTATGTTAATTCTATTATTTTCTTATTCACAGTGATTAAAGTCCTTTCTTGATCAGTGAAGTGACCCCATAAATAATCAGTCACATTGTCTTCCATTATGGCATACAAAGCCTGTGATGTTTAAATAGGCTTGTGAAATGCAAACAGTTTTTGTTTACTAATGACCCATATTAAGGAAAGAACCTCTTAGAATTAGCTTTGGAAGAAGGACTGTAATCAGTTAGTTTATGAGTGTGGTTCGTAATGTTCCAGGTTGTTGCTTTCTGATACATGTATGGAAACAAGAATGAATGCACATTCATGATTATGAGCTCTTTTTGGCTGGTAGCTCTGATTACTCTTTTTATGTATGTGTTTAAGGATTTCTGTTTCTGGGGCTGGCCCGGTGGCGTAGTGGTTAAGTTCACACACTCCGCTTCCGTGGCCCGGGGATCACAGGTTCAGATCCCAGGTGTGGACCTAGCACCGCTCATCAAGCCACACTGTGGAGACATCTCAAATAAAATAGAGGAAGGTAGGCAGAGATATGTTAGCTCAGTGACAATCTTCCTCAAGCAAAAAAATAAGTAAATAAATAAAAATAAGGATTTCTATGTGTTTCTCTGTAGCATCAGCTAAAAGGAATTTGTTTAAGTAACTGAGGCTGGTGTTTTATGATTTGAAAGTTTTTTTTGAAATCTTTTAGATTTTTCTCTAATAATTTTTGAGGAAGGTGGATTAGTATAGTTGATCACAATGTTAGACAGAGATTATGTTTATTTGACTCTTTTGATCTAATACCTCCTGTAATATTATTTTAAAGTTTTAATGATTATTAAAGCCCTGATTCTCAAACTTGGTTGCATATTGGAATCACCTGAGAGTTTTAAAAAATATTGATGCCTGTGTTCCACCCCCAGAGTTTCCAGTTTATTTAATCCGGGATGTAGCATGGACGCAAGGCATTTTATAAGCAACACTGGTGATTACAAAATGTAACCAAGTTTGAGAACCAATGTATTAAAAAATGATCATAATTCATATTTAAAATGTAATGGAAAAATGTGATTGACCAATTAATAGTAAGAAGCCTTAGCAAATTATTGATTATATTATTATTTTAGTTTAAAAATGTTTGTCATTCTAGATCAGCCGTAGTTAATAACAGTTGGCAGCTTTTGAAGGCTTCAAAGAAATCAGGGAGGGTCTCCTGAGCATCGTACTGTGAGTCAGATTGACAGTTTATGGAAATTCTTACTTGTGTAGGAAATCAGAATGAATTTCTACTTTCAAATTTTAGAAGAAGACCATATGGGTAGTTGAAGGAGCGCGGAGAAGCAAGCCCTAGGTTTTAGCCCTGACTCTACCAGTACTTAAGGTGTGACCTTGAACATGTCACTTAAGCTCCTTGGGTTAAAGCATCCACACCTATAAACTGAGGGTTTGAGACTAGATCATTTCAGGGGTCCCATCTGGCTCTCATAGCAGTTAAGAGTGAGGGCCATGTAGTGAGACAGACCTAAAATCCTATCCAGACCTAAACCAAAAATCCTATTTTTGTCATTTGCCGGCAGTGTAACTTGAGATACTTGTCTACTTTTCCTTATCTGTAAAATGGGAACGATATAATACTACTTACTTTATAGGACAATGTAAAGGAGTAAATGATGTAATGCAATCAATGTACATAGCACAGAGATTGACATACAGTACATGCTAAATAAACAGGTTGTTATTATTTCATGGGTTTAGAGGGAGAAGTTGGGGTTACCTGGCAGAGAAGGGAATAGCATTGGTTACTGTGAACAAAAGAAATACCTTTTTAAATATGTCTGTTTCGTGGGACTGTTAATGAGTTTTGAAATCAGTTTGCACAGTGGTCCTGGATATAGAGCAGAAACACGTTCCACACATTTTTGCCTTCAGGGAACTTGGACATCTTTAAAAGTCACTATACGGTTTGTTTATGTTATGGTTTAGCACACAGTGCTGTGAAGGCTGGAAGCTCTCATAGTGAAAGCATACATTATGTAATTGTCATTTGTAGGAAAGATTTTCCAATGTGTGTCAAATTTTTGCATATCCTGTTGAGACTCCTGTGAATGATTTAAAAATCGGTGCGTATTACTTGGTAATTTTCTTGATACAATTTAGAGCTCATGAGTTTCCAAAGGACTGGACCCAGCAGGGCGGCGATGGGGAACTCTGGAGTTCTGAAGGAACACTGAGAAAAGTTAAGCATAGAGTGTTCTTGTGTCTGGTTCTGCTCTTTTGGTAATGAAAGTTGGGGTCTGATGAACATTTCTTTTGTTCTTTTAGTAACTAAGAATCACTTCTTGGCTTCTTTCTATGTTGTGCACAGTGTATATTTTGATTCCTTTGGACATAGGATAGCTTAAGAGTCAAGACCATGAGCTTTAGTTTGGAAGAGATCTGATTTGAATTTCAGCTCTACCTCTTACAGATGATACGATCTGGAGGACACGTTTTTGTCAGGATTAAGTGAGAAGAAAATGAAAAGAGAATGCTAAAAGCATTCTATAAATAGTGGGTATTATTTTCCTTTTCTTCAATGTTCTATTGCTTAAGATTAAAGAGAGAATATTTGCCTTAAAATACGTTGTCATAATGAGCAAGACTATATTTTACAGTCAATAGTACAACCCATTTATCCTAAGTTCGTATTCAAGTACCAAAAATTAAGCCCTTTGAGGACACATTTCTTGCTCTTGTTAGTTATGGATAAGATACAGCATAGCCTCCTTATATAGTTTCAGTGAGCAATCTATTTCTATTTGTCCCAAAGATTTATGTTGATTTATAAAATTTAAATATATTTTTATTGCAAGATCTGGCAGTCAAGAAGCTGCAAAGTTCAGCTTTATTATATCATTTTTCATTTACATTTATCTTTTTACTGAGTTTAATACTCTTTCAGTGGTTGTAAAGCCTTGAGTTTCTCTGCCCCATGGCATCCCCATCAATCATTACAATGTCAGATTATAATAAACATTATACTTTTAAGGGCGGCCAATGGTGTGGATGCTATTTGTCTTATTCTTTAATAGCTTCTTAGTCTGCAGTGTTGGTCCCATGTACCCAGATTTTTAAAAATTCTGCCCTGAGCATCTGAAGAGAGAAAACTGGACAAAACAGTAGTTGGCTCCTTTGTGTTCCCTGATTATCGTGGTGGCAGTAAAACCCCAGGCAAGCCACGAAAATGTGGCAAGATGTACAATCCATTGAATCTGCATTCAGGACTGCTCTGGCCTTCTTGATGCCTATTTTTGGAAAACAGCTGCCATAGTTTACTGACTTGTGAAGGGACGCAGATGTGTACAATCAACTATGAGGGCTAGTTGTTGAAAGCATGCAACAGTGGCCCACTGGACAGGGCTGCTGTATATGAGTAACACAACACCCAAGGGACCACTCCTTCTATTCAGGGAGAATTGAAATGAGGCATTCTTAAAGCAAGGAGAACAGGATGTTTTTGGTGTTTGTTTTTCCCTCACATTTTTCATTTCTTTGTGCCTTTGAAAAGAATAAATACAAATTAATGTTGTACTCCTGTATGCCACATATATGAGTACATAAAATTGCTTTGGTCTTCTAGATATGATGTCTGTTTTAAATAAGCTAACTCTCTAGGCTTCCTGTTTGTACAACTAAGGGAGTTTATGTTCATGATTCAGTGTTGTGTTTTAGTTGCATCAATTGTAGTCTAAATATTAAACCCATAGATAGAAATATAAAGATTACAGTATAGATGAAGATATAAACATACAGATATAGATATGGCTTTGTCACATTGGTGTCTTGTTCATTGGTCCCAAGGCTCAGGAAACTGCAAACCATTGGTAAGGAAGAAGGACAGGTGTGAAATATGTGTGTGATAGTATGATGCTTTTACAATTATTTAGCAATGCTCTTGCCATATCAGTGTAATGTAGTGGTAAGTGTACAGAACTTTGGAATTAGAAAGACCTGCGCTTAAACACTGGTTCTATCGCTTATTGGTGATGTGGCAAATCATTTCATGTTAGTATACTCATTTGTAAAATGATAATATTTAATATACTAATTCTTGGGATTAAATTAGTTCATTGCTTCAACAGATATTTATTAGGCGTGTATTAAGGGTCATGCTCTGTTCTAGCCTTTTGAAGATACAGCAGTTTACAAAACAGATGAAGTTCTCCACATTATGGAGCTGGTGTTCTAGCAGGGGTCAGCAAATATGGCCCATGTGCCGAATCTGGCCCACTGCCTGTTTTTGTAAATAAACTTTTATTGGAACACAGCCACATTCATTCATTTATGTATACCTGTAGCTGCTTTTGTGCTGCAACAGTGGTCACATATTTGCAACAGAAATTCCATGGCCTGTAAAGCCTAAAATATTCACCATCTAGCCCTTTATAGAAAAGTTGGCCAACTCCTGCAAACTGTGAAACTTGTTCATCTTTAATTTGAAAACTTTCCTCCTTATAAGCATGTAATGCTCTAAATTTCTCTCTAAGCATGATTTCCAAATATTTGGTGATTTTCCACAAAACTTTGTGTTAATTTCTAGTTTCATTCTCTTGAGGTCAGAGAATATACTTAATATGATTTCTATCCTTTTAAATTTGAGGTTTATTTATGGTCTAGAATATAGTCTTTCTTAATGACTGCACTAAGTTCACTCTGGATGTGAAAAAAATGTGTATTCTGCACTTGTTGGGTCATGTTCTATAACTGGCAATTAGGTCAAGTCAGTAGATAGCATTGTTCATTTCCTTTGTCCTTTTATCCATTACTTAGAGAGGAGTGTTGAAATCTTCAGCTGTAATTGTGCGTTTGGCTATTTCTCCTTTCAGTTGTATCACTTTTGCTTCATATGTTTTAGAACTCCATTACTAGTTACATTAGTACATATTTAAGATTATTTTCTCAATAAATTGACATCTTTATTATTATATCCCTCTTCATCTCTGGCAATATTTCTTATTCTGAAGCCTACTCTCTGATATTAATATAGTCACTCTCCATGGTATGTCCCTTTCCATTCTTCTACCTGCAGTCTATCAGCATCTTTATATTTAAGCGGGTTTTGTATATAGTTAAATCTTGCTCTTTTATTCAGTCTTATAATCTCTGAATTTTAATTGGATGTTCAGGCCATTTACGTTTAATGTAATAATCAACATGGTTCGGTTTAAATCTATCAGCGTATGATTCCCCCCCCCCATTTACCCCATTTGTTCTTTTTTTCTTTCTCTGTTCTCTTTTGAATCAGTTAAGTATTTTTTATGATTCCGTTATATTTTCACTGTTGACTTATTTTCTTATGTTTTTTTAGTGGTTACTCTAGGGTTTATAATACACATCTTTTATTTATCAGAGTCTACTTCAAATTATGTATCACTTTACGTATAATGTAAGAACCTCACAACAGTAAACTTCCATTCCCTGCCCTCATCCTGTTTGCTCTTCTTGGTCATACATTTTATTCTGCATATGTTATAAATCCAATACTTTGTTATTATTTTTGCTCTAAACAGCAAACTACTTTTAAAGAGATTAAAAAGTGAGAAAAAATTAGGTATTTTATGTACTTTCATTATATAATATGTATTAATGTAATATAGATAAATTTTATATTTTCCCAACATATCTGCTCTTTCCTTTGCGTCAATCCAGATTACCTTCTGATGTTGTTTTCCTTGTGCTTGAAGGGCATTGTTTGATGTTTCTTGTAGTGCGAGTCTTATAGATGTCACTTAGGTTGATTCTTTCAATATTTGCTTTTATGCTCCGTTAAGGTTACTTGAAGAGCAGTCTTTAGTTTCAGTCTCATTATTCTGACTACTAAGCCGATTTCTTTCTAAAGGCTCTATAGGACGCCCCATGTATTATGAGGCCTTTTCTCTCTGGCTAGTAGCAATGTGAATTATTCCAAGACCTATGAGAATTCTGGACGTCTTTTGCCTGATACTTCCTAGTGGTTCTTTCCTAGGCCTTGGATAATTTCCTCTCATATTTGCATGCATCAGTACTCTGCCAAACACTTGAGGTGAACCCTCTGCAAATCTTCAGAGATCTTTCTCTCTGTGTAGTGACCTTCTGTCTAGTATTTTGAGATCCCAAGACAAATTCTAGTTGCCTTGGTCTCTCTCAACCCAACAAGACTGCTAGGTTCCACCTGGGTTCCCCTCCCTGCACTGCAGCCTGCAAACTCTCTCTAGGCAGTAGACTGGGTGCAATCACAGGCCCACCCATTGGCTTCCCTCAGAGATCACAGTCCTGTACTGCCTGTTGTCTAATGTCTGAAAGGTATTTTTTCTTATGTTCTGTCTGATTTTCTAATTGTTTCATACCATTAATAATATTTTTGAATTTATGTCTTTATATATTTTTGAATGGTTTTCTTAGTATAAATCCCTAGAAGTAGAACATCTTGGTCGATTTTTTAAGGTTTTTGATACTTATTGAGTTACTGTCTAAAAAAGTTATCCCAATTCACACTCACACTGTTCCCACTCTATTACCAACACTGGTATCAGCTTTTTTGTATTCTATAATTCTATTTTATTATTTTGTGTTTCTTTAAAAGCTGTCATCTGGGACTGCGTAAAGAGCAGGCAGTGCCTTCCTTTTCTGGATGGGCACTTAATCTGCTTCTCTTTTGTTCTGGAGGCCTTCTGTTTGGCTTTTAGCAGTTATTAGCTCTTATCAAATATTGTCCCAGTGCTGCTGTCTTTGGTCATTTTAAAAGCCAGCATTGATGATGACTATTCTGTGTTAGTAAATGTGTCTTAAGAGACCAACTGTAAATGTATGTGTGTGAGAGCATGTGAATGCGTGTGTCTGTGTGTTGTCTGTATCCAAGATATTGAACCAGCTTTACATGTGGGATGAAATCAAAGCATAACTATTTTTATCTAGTGTAGTGCCTTTAACTTTAGTCACTTACGAAAGCTTTCCCTCTATGACATTTCAGCTCATTCTCAGATAATAAACTGTCATTGGGTCACTTTAGTTCACAGACTCTGTCTTGATTCAGGAATTAAAGGGTCCAGTCCAAAATAGTGAACAATGTTTCAATATCCATTTAAAAGCAATGCATCTCCTTTCATTGTTGCTCCCTGTCTATAGGCAGGGCAGGTCGCATGCATTTGGGACAGGTTACATGGCGTTCCTTTGCTTTTTCTCTCCACTAGCTTCCTCCCCCAAACTCACTGTTTGCCACACCAGGGTCAAATTTCAGGAGAAAGGGAAGGCGAGAAAATAGGGCCGGAAAGTTCTTACATAGCTGGTGACTGGTAATACTATGAGCTGGCTCCACGCTCTCCCATCCTTTTAGATGTTTAAAGCTGATCCCTTTCTCTGTGTGTGGGGGGTCTTTAGAGACCCCCCTTCTGGGCCCCTTCTGCAGCATCTGCCTGATAGATGACGACTGGATGTTTCCCCAGCAGCTCCTGATTTCCCTCTGGTCTACTTCACACATAGACTCTCTCTGATAGAGCCCTCTCTTCCTTCCAGGGCACCTGTTGAAAAAAGATTAGAGTATCTTGAGACTGGCCCTCTCCTACATGGCCCACATTTGGGAAGCACTCATGTGTTTCTTGTCCCACGGGCAGTGAAAGTATAGTTACTTCCCCCAATCCACCACTTCACCTTTCTCAGGTAGAAGGCATTCCCTAGCTGCAAGGACTGTCACTCAGGCTCTGTTGAATCAGGGGTTGGCATATACTTTCCCTCTCTTTAGTTGCTGAGGCAGATGGGGTAGGATCACAGCACACTTTTCTTCAAAGTCCTCCTTGTAAAATCCTCTTCTGTCTCCATACTCTACTCCTTGATCTTGCCAAGGGTCTCAAGAGTCTAGGAACTTGTTTTTGACCATCTTCTCTGTAAATTCTGCTTCTGAGCATCTATCCCACATGCTGGCATCTCATAGCTGTCATATTTGAACATCAGTCATAAGCAAGGCAAAAAAATTCCCAATCTAACCTTCAGTTGCTGCCACTTGGGCTTGTGGGCCTGCTGTTTCCTTGCTGCCTTTATTTCTCCCTTGTAAGCTCATATTCAGCTAAGCCTCCATACATGTAGGGATGTCTTCTGTCTGTGATTCCTGTACATCATGGTGATCCCCCAGCCTTTTCTGTTTCCCAACTGCCCCAGACAGAAGAGAGGACCATGGAAGAACCTAGCCAAGCCTTGGTAGAGGGAATCAACTGTACTGACTCAATGGATGGACTTTTATTTCCCATGCCAATTAGAGACATATTTAACACTTGCACAGTTTCCAAGAGCAAAGAATGATTCCTTCTTATACAGCAGTTTAACAAATGAGCATACGTTGTAAAAAAAGACAACTTAGTATTAGTGGTTTATGGATTTAGGGTGTTATTACAAACATAAGCTGTTTTTATAGTTCTTTGCTTGGATACTGTATTTGGTTACCCAAAAATACTTTTATCTATGGCTATGTGGAAAACATTATGTTGAAACATAATCCTTAGTTTTATTATTTTCATCCAGTATTTTTCAGACTAAAAGTATGCTTATAGATCAACATATTTGACATATTAATTTTATAAGGAAAATTTCTCTTAGTTGGAAGCTCCTGTTGAGTAAAAGCTATGATTAAGGTTTAAAAACCACAGTTAAATTATAAGTCCAATATTTTTACATGGAGGGAACTGACGCTTATTAAGCACATACCATTGGCTGGATACTGTGCTATTTATTTGTATAGTTATTGTCATTTAATCCTTATAGAACACTGTGAGTTAAATATAACCATCTTGTTATAGATGAAGAGACGTAGGCTAAGAGAGGTAACTATTCAAGTTTACCTGTGTAGCACGTTATAAATGGAGATTTGATCACAGTCTCCTTTATTCTTATGTGCTTTATATTCTGCTGCATGGTTCTTTTGGGGGCTCTTTAACTAATGCCTTTCATTGTCGAAGCAAAACCACCTGCAAAATGAATAAATTTCCTTACAGCATTTCTGTAAACTTGATAAAGAAATTATTGTTTCATCGTGTGGGATAAAGTCTATTGCAATTGGAAGGATACATGTTTGTATATATGATGCTAGTTCAAGGCAGGGGTTTTGAAAGGTGCTGGATTGACCAGTTACATCTTCTTTCTTCTGCATTTTATCATTTTTTAAGTACTCAAATTCCAAAGTCTCCACTGCCTAATCGTGTATAATTAACATAAATCTCATGTATGAAATATTTTATCCATTTTATGTACTGATTTTGGTTTTTTTTTGTTTTGTTTTTTGTTTTTTTGGAGGAAGATTAGCCCTCAGCTAACTACTGCCAGTCCTCCTCTTTTTGCTGAGGAAGCCTGGCTCTGAGCTAACATCCGTGCCCATCTTCCTCTAGTTTATACGTGGGACGCCTACCACAGCATGACTGCCAAGCAGTGCCATGTCCGCACCCGGGATCCGAACCAGCGAACCCCGGGCCGCCGAGAAGGGGAACGTGCGAACTTAACCGCTGCGCCACCGGGCCGGCCCCTGATTTTGTTTTTTGTAATCTACCAATTGAAGAGTTCTTTGGAAGAGTTAGGTCCTCTACTAGAATTTTTATGAAATTAGCTTTCAGTATTTGTGTGTGTGTGTGTGTCTGTGTGTGTGAGTGTATGAGGAAGATTGGCCCTGAACCACATCCATTGCCAATATTCCTCTTTGCTGAAGAAGATTAGCCCTGGGCTAACATCTGTGCCCATATTCCTCTATTTTGCATGTGGAATGTCACCATAGCATAGCTTGATGAGCAGTGCATAGGTCTGCACCAGCCCAAAGCAGAGCGTGCAAACTTAACCGCTATGCCACTGGCTGGCCCCAGCTTTCAATACTTTTTAAATGGGAAACATTGAAACATAACTGTAGAAATATGGGAATCATTGCAAAGGGGAGTGCTAAATAAAAGTTTAAAAAAAGATTAAAATTAAGATCAGAAAGGAACGATAGCAAATTCATTAACAAGTCAGCTCCCTCAGCCCTGGTTCCCACAAATGTTAATCTTTTAGGTAGGCAAAGGAGGATGAGAATGTGAAATAGACTCTTTGGGATATCTGAGTTGTCAGCGATCTTAAAGAGATTTTGTCTTTGGATTGCTATCTGAGTCTATTTTTGCTCTGGAGGAAAGGAAATATTTCTCTCCTTGCTATGTTTCATATGATGTCTTTGTGAACGACTGTTTAGCTCTAAAAACTTTGACTTTTAACTGGAACTCAGGTATATTCAAACCAGAGACTGAAAGAAAGGTGAGCTAGACATCTGATTGATTCCAAGTCATGGTGCTACATGGCCTCAGCAACTCTTGTAAGAATCTGATCACATACTCTCCATCTCCTCTGGTGTTAGAAGGCAGACTCCTATGTATAAAATGGGAGTTTGGTCATCTTTATTTTTTAATCAATCTGTCTCTTCTCGTCTCTTCTCGTCTCTTCTCTTCCGCCTCCCCTCCACTCTCCTCTTCTCTTTCCCTTTATAGAGAGAACAAGCACTGAGTGTGATATTTTCAATAAATATCCCTTTGGCGAATGATATATTTGTATAACTGAAGCAGCCCCTTCTCATTAAATGGCCCACTTAAAAGGAGGGGAGGAAACATAAAAGTGATAGATGAGGTCTCCTAATAACCAATTATTAGTAAATTTATCAATAATGGTGCTGCTGACATGACTTAGCAGGGAATGAAGCCAAAGGGCTGAAGACAGTGTGACCCTTCAGCTAAAGGCTAATGAATCTTAAAGACTAAATTTTATTAATTGACTGGATTTGGCATTTCCAGTTCATGAAATCTTTGCTTCTTACTTTACTCCTTTGGTTTAGAGATAATTTTTGATCAGCACTTTTATTAACAAGAAAAGTGTTGTTAGGGAAAATTTCAAATATATGCAAAAATAGAATAGTAAAATGCATATATCCAGGTTAGATAGTTATCCATTCATGGCCAATCTTGTGTCATCTATACTTCTATTCACTTTTCCCCCATCCCAGATTATTTTGAAGCAAATCACCCACATCGTATCATTCTATATATAAGTATTTTAGCATTATCTCTGAAAGATAAGGATTCCTTTTATAAACCACAATTCTGTTATCCCATTAATGTTAAGGAATTAAGGATATAATTTCTTAATGTCATCCAGCCATACGGCGCCCTAATTTTACTGATGGAGCACCTGAATCTGGAGAAATGAAGTGACTAGGCCCAAGTCACAGAACTCGTTAGTAGCCAAGCCAGTACTGGAGCTCATCTCTCATGTCTCGTAGTCTTATAGGGATGCTGTGTCCACTATATGAGGAAAAGTTTCCTTTTGAAATACAACGTCCCAATACAAAGAACCTTTCATTCTTCTTTCAAGAACACTTAGAAACAGCTCTGTGTCTCGGTGAGGTCACTGAACCTTTCTAGACCTCAGCTCTTTATTTTTAAAATGTGATAAGTGGGATAGGTTTTATTTAACAACATTTACTAGGAGCTTTTTTTTTTTCATATTAGGTGTTGTATTAAGTGCTGTGGGTAGAGTGGCGAGCAAGCCTATAATAGTCCTCCTTATGAAGAATCTTCTTTCTGTGGTGAATATGGTAAAAATCGAGATGAGAGATTTTACTGTGCAAAACCTGTTGTACGCTAAACGTTAAGTAGGTTGATTTAGGAAGAACTGACGTGTTTACAATAGTGAAGTCTTCTTGTCCACTTAGATGGTCTATTTTACCAATTGTTGAGATCTCGTTTTATCTCCTTCATTATGTTTATTCCTAATTATTGTACAGTTTTTGTCAATATTTTGGGCTGGGTATTCCATTTCAATTTCCAAGTAGTCATTGCTAAAATAAAGGAAAACTATTGTTGTCTATATGTTTATCTTATATCTATTCACTGTATTAAATTCTCTAATTAGCTATTATAATGTTTTTTACAATTCAGGTCTTTTAAATTCTACTCTTATTTGCTTTCTACTAAACCACACTGTCCCTAAAAACTAATAAATAAAGTAAAGCATTTGAATACAACAAGCAACAAGCTGAATCTAACACAAAATTATCTTATTTCCATGTAAAGTTTAGAAAAAATGAATCATGCACTTGGCCACCAAGAAAACCTAATAAATTCTAAAAAGTACTATAAGTATATTATATTCTCTAAGTCCTTGAAATTTGAAGGAAAAAAAAACCCATTCTTCTGAAAAAAGTATCAAATCTTTTTGCTAGTTGTGATCTCATACAAATTACTTTCTCTCCTTTGGTCTAATCCAGAGCTGTCCAAAAAAACTTGCTGTGATGATAGAAATGTTCTATACATGCTTTGTACAATGTGGTAACACAAGCCACATGTGGCTTTGAGCCCTTGAAATGTGGCTAGTGTGACTGAAGAACTGAATTTTTAAATTTTACTTAATTCAAATTTATATAGCCACATGTGGCTAGTCTACTTTATTGGACAGTGCAGGTCTAATCTATTAAATTAAGGTCTTGATCTCAATAAATCCCAAGTGAACCCAACTCTAAAATTTTGTTTTAATTTTCCAGCTGTGGATTTACACATTTCTGAAGATGTTATGATATAATGGGAAATTTGAATACTTAGAAAAATAAACAGTTGAGAGGTGGTGGTAAAATTTCAAAATTTTCATACCCAGTTCAATCTTTCTAAAAGTTATGAGACCTAGAAATCTTCTACATTAAATAATTGAGCCTTTGGTAATCTAAAGATTTTTAAATGCAGAGATTTATTTTACCAAGGGTTGGCTTCTAAAAGTCAGCCCTACGGTGAAAATCACATTATTCAAATTACACTTAAAAGTCTCTTTTACTTCTTTATTAAAGGTTGGAAAACCCATCAAATCTGTCTCACATT
The DNA here is from genome assembly GCF_037783145.1 of Equus przewalskii. Lineage (NCBI taxonomy): Eukaryota > Metazoa > Chordata > Mammalia > Perissodactyla > Equidae > Equus > Equus przewalskii. Next base: position 24,460,868 of record NC_091850.1, read on the forward strand.
CTTTCCCTGTAGGGCATTGAATCAAAAGAGAAATAAAAACTGAAATTATAAATTACCCAGAAATTAATGAAAATAAGAACTTTTTTGTAGAATACAATTAAAATTATACTCAGAAAAAAAATGGAAACCCTTAAATGCCTTTATTATTTGCAGAAACTGCGTTGACGCTACTAGCTTACTTGCATTCCTTAGCAGTGTGATGCATGTGGTGTGGCAATGGTGAAGGACGTGCAGCATTTTGATCATATTAACACTGGGATGTGTATTGTTAAGACCTTCAGAACAGTGCTAGATCAGGTCGTGGTTGTTGATGTTAAGAACTAGGTAGGGCAGTTGGCTTCCATTTGGGGGTCATGTGACATGTGTCTTTAAACCCTAGAGTTATCTTGATAAGTTCACGTTATGGGAGGCATGTGGGATTGAGCTGAGTGAACATCAGTTTCCCATCTCCCATCTTACCCTCTTTCCAGAACTTCACTGTCTAAATAGAATGCCAGGAAAAATCATCAGCATTTTTTTTTTTTTTTGAGGAAGATTAGCCCTGAGCTAACATCTGCTGCCAATCTTCCTCTTTTTGCTGAGGAAGACTGGCCCTGAGCTAACATCCATGCCCATCTTCCTCCACTTTATATGTGGGACTCCTACCACAGCATGGCTTGCCAAGCGGTGCCATGTCTGCACCCGGGATCTGAACCGCAAACCCTGGGCCGCCGATTCAGAATGTGTGCACTTAACCATTGTTCCACCGCGCCGGCCCCTCATCAGCATTTTATAGTTAGCTTTCTCTCCCCTTTCTTTTCCTTCCTCAGTTAGTATAATGGAATTTTCCTAAGCAAAAGGGAGATGGAGTTTTTGAACTTTATTGTACCCAATAAATTCAACATTGCCCATCTTATCACTTTGTAACTCAAGTAGATCATTGGAATATTTGTAATAATACTTCATTTATAGAGAATTATTACAGACTAAGATACCCCATATATAGGATATTTTTAGAATATCCAAGTTTAGCTGTATAAATACCAATTTTAAATAAAATTTTGGGTGGAAAATCAGATTACCAATCTTGTTGTGCATAAAAACAGTAAATATATTTTGCACAGAGGCCTGACACAGACTCCTTTGGGGGAGGCTCATAAGCTTTAACTGAAATACATGAGATTTGACATGTTTTAGCCACTCATGATCTGTTCTGCATGTTTCTGGATTGTAGTCATAGGCTAGAACGTTCACAGTACTGGATAAGGGAATTTTTGATTGGTGAGTTGTTAACTATGATTTGGGCCCTATCTTCTGTTTTTGGAACCACTACCTTCTGGTAAAGATCATGTACTTATTGTCAAATAATAAAGGGCCAAAAAATTGCACATTAGAATGAAGACAAATAAGCATATCATCTAAATAATCAGACCCTGAAAACCTAATTCACAAACAATATAGAAATAACTCTCTTAAAAAACACAACATTTTTCTTACTGCCAGAACTTTATGAAAAATAAACTTATTACGCTGGCACTTAGAAGCTTTATCAGCTAACATATTTCCATACTGAATGTAACTTCTGCTCATAATCATGTAGTTTTTAGGAAATTTAATTTTCTTAAATCGTGGCTTTCAGATTGGTGAAAGAGGCATGGTTTGTTTATAAGCACATTTGGAAAGTTTTGTAATTTTAGTTGTAAAGGATCTAACTGCATTTTTAGAAGTTGTCTAAACCAAAGCTACATAGGGCATCTCTAGGCTTGCTGCCTGCCTCTCAACTAAATTAATTAACACCCTCCAACAGACTAGGAGCACTAAGAAAGAAAAATGGTGCAATAAGTTCAACATAATGGACATTTTAAAATAGGAAGCATCTTCTATGGGGATTCAATTACCTCTTTCCGGAAGCTAGGGAGAGACTTCATCCAATTCTTTTTCTGACTTCTTCTATAACTTCAGGTAATTTACTTAATTTTTTCTTGTTGTATTTTCTCTTATTGTAGAGGAAAGCTTATTATATCTACTTAGTTTCTACAAGTACTGTTTAGGTAATGAGGAATTGTCTTCATAAAATTGAGTTTATTGAAAGATGCTCAGCATGGAAAAAGTGAAGCATAACAAGAAAAATGAAATAACAATAATAAAAAATAGAAATGATACATTATGTCATAGAACAAAGGTCCAGTTCGTATACCTAATTTTTTTCAAACTTGTAATGTGGTTGCAGAATGTTGTTTTAAAAGGTCCTCATTACCACGTTTGATTTTTTTTTTTTAAGCACTCTATCAGAAATCTAAGCTGTCTAGCATTGGGCCATGAGTATCAAAATAATAGTGACTTGGATGGTAAAGTTTATTTATTGGGAACAAGAAAACAAAACACAAAAAACACAAAACACACATATGGTTTTCAGAATCACCTTTCTTATTCTTTATTCAGGTACTAACTTGGGACTTTTTGTTCTGTTCGTGTACTCAGTATTGGTAAATGGTGGGTTCTGCAAAGGAGTAAAGTTCAGTTACTATAAGAAAACAATCTTAGCTGAAAGCAAATTCATTTTATTTTGTATATGTGAATTCATAGATTCATTTAACTGTCATGAATTTACTTATTTTTGGAGAGTCAGATGTTGCAAAGCCTTTTAGCAGCAGGCTTAAAGAGTTATTAAGAGAGGCCCTCACAGGGGGAAATCTGAGAACCAATCTCTGTTTTGTTTTCGTTTTGGTGAAAAAACAAAAGCCACAGGAACAAACCACATACTGAGTTTTTTAAAAAAAATAAACTTTGTATTTTGGAATAATTCTAAATTTACAGAAAAGTTACAAAGATGGTATAAAGAGTTTCATATGCCCCTCATTGCCCCAATTTCTCTCATACTTGTAATCATTTTACCGTGAAACATTTGTCAAAACTAAGAAACACAAATTGGCACATTACTATTTTTGGGGTGGGGCAGTGTTAATTGTCTTTTTCTTTTAATTGTAGTACGAAACACTTAACATGAGATCTACCCTCTTAACAAATTTTTAAGTGTACAATACAGTGTTGTTAACTATAGGAACTATGTTGTACGCAGATCTCTAGAACTTACTTACTGATCTTGTATAACTGAAACTTTATACCCAGTGAACAACCCCCCATTTCCCACTCCCCTCAGCCCCTGGCAACCACGATGCTACTTTGCTTGTATAAGTTTGACTGATTAGATACTTTAAATAAGTGGAATCATGCAGTGTTTGTCCTTGTGTGATGCCTTTTTTCGCTTAGTGTAATATCCTCTAGATTCATCCATGTTGTCGCATATGGCAGGATTTCCTTATTTTTGGAGGCTGAATAGTATTCCATTGTATGTATATACCACATTTTCTTTATCCATTCGTATGTCAATGGGCATTTAGTTTGTTTCTGTATCTTTGTTATTGTGAATAATGCTACTGTGAACGTGGGAGTGCTACTATCTCTTTGAGATCCTGATTTCAAGTCTTGGATATATACCCAAAAGTGGGATTGCTGGATCAAATGGTCATTTTATTTTTGAGGAATTTTCATAGTGTTTTCGATAACAGCTGCACCATTTTACATTTCTGCCAACAGTGTACAAGGGTTCCAGTTTCTTCACACCCTTGTCAACACTTACCCTTTGTTTTTTGATAGTAGCTACCTGCGTGATACTTCACTCTATCTTTGATTTGCATTTCCTTGACGATTAGTGATGATGAGCATCTTTTCATATACCTGATGGCTGTTTTTATGTTTTCTTTGTAGAAATGTCTATTCAAGGCTTTTGCTCATTTTTTAGTTGGGTTATTTGATTTTTTGCTATTGAATTGAAAGAGTTCATTATATATTTGGTTATTAACCCCCTATCAGATGCTTAGTTCACAAATATTTTCTCCCATTCCTTAGGTTTTTTTTATTTTTTTATTTTGTTGGTTGTTCCCTTTGCTGTGTAGAAGCTTTTAGTTTGATGTAGTTCCACATGTCTATTTTTCACTTTTGTGCCTATACTTTTGTTGTCATTTCCAAGAAATCATTATCATGGCCAATGTGCAGAAGCTTTTTGCCTATATTTTCTTCTAGGGGAAGAAATGTTTTCTTCCTAACGTTTTACAGTTTCAGGTCTTATGTTTAAATGTTTAGTCCATTTTGAATTGATTTTTGTGTATGATGTAAGATAATGGTCCAATTTATTCTTTTGTATGTGGATACCTGGGTTTCCCAGCACCATTTGTTGAAGAGACTGAATTTTCTCCATTGTGTGTTCTTGGCACCCATGTTGAAGATCAGTGGACTGCATTTGCTTGGATTTATTTCTGGGCTGTCTGCTCTGCTGGTTTATATGTCTGTTTTTATAGCAGTTTCATACTGTTTTAATTACTGTAGCTTTGTAACACATGTATATATTTTTTTTTTGTTGAGGTCATAATAGTTTATAACATTGTGAAATTTCAGTAATACTTTATGTGTCAGTCACCGTCTAAATGTGCCCCCTCGCTTCTTATGCCCACCCCACAACCCTCCTCCCTTCTGGAAACCACTAAATTATTCTGTTTGTCTGTGTATTTGCTTGTATTCTACATATGAGTGAAATCATATGGTGTTTATCTTTCTCTGTCTGGCTCATTTCGCTTAACATAATACCCTCAATGTCCATCCATATTGATGTGAATGGGACGATTTTGTCTTTTTTTCATAGCAGAGCAGTTATTTCATGGTGTGTGTGTATGTGAGTGTGTGTGTTTATATATATATATACACTTCCTTATCCATTCATCAGTCATTGGGTGCTTGGGTTGCTTCCACTTCTTGGCTATAGTGAATAATACTGCAGTGAACATAGGGGTGCATAAGTCTCTTTGAATTGTTGATTCCAAGTTCTTTGGTATAAATCCCCAGCAGCAGGATACCTGGGTCATATGGTATTTCTATTTTTAATTTTTTGAGAAATCTACATGCTGTTTTCCATAGTGGCTGCACCAGTTTGCACTCTCACCAGCATTATATGAGGGTTCCCTTTTCTCCACACCCTCTGCAACATTTGTTATTTTTTGTCTTGGTGATTATAACCATTCTAACAGGTGTAAGGTGATACCTTAGTGTAGTTTTGGTTTGCATTTCCCCGATGATTAGTGTTGTTGAAAATCTTTTCTTGTGCCTAATGGCCATCTGTATATCTTCTTTGGAAAAATGTCTGTTCTATCCTCTGCCCATTTTTTGATCAAGTCATTTGTTTTGTTGTTGTTGAGTTGTGTAAGTTCTTTATATATTTTGGATCAACCCCTTCTTGGTTAAATGACTTGCAAATATTTTCTTCCATTTGGTGGTTGTCTTTTCATTTTGCTCCTGGTCTCCTTTGCTTTGCAGAAGCTCTTTAGTCTGATGAAGTCCCACTTGTTTATTTTTGCTTTTGGTTCCCTTGTCCAAGTAGACGTGGTATTTGAAAAGATCCTTCTCAGACCAATGTCAAAGAGTATACTCCCTATATTTTCTTCTAGGAGTTTTATGGTTTCAGATCTTACCTTCAAGTCTTTGATCCATTTTTGAGTTAATTTTTTTGTATGGTGAAAGATAATGGTCTACTTTCATTCTTTTGCATGTGGCTGTCCAGTTTCCCCAATACCATTTATTGAAGAGACTTTCCATTCTCCATTGTATGTTCTTGGCTTCTTTGTCGAAGGTTAGCTGTCTGTGGATGTGTGGTTTTATTTCTGGGCTCTCAACTCTGTTCCATTGATCTGTGTGTCTGTTTTTGTACTAGTATCGTGCTGTTTTGATTACTGTAGCTTTGTAGTATATTTTGAAATCAGGAAGTGTGATGCCTCCAGCTTTGTTCTTTCCCAAGATTGTTTTGACTATTCAGTGTCTTTTTTGATTCTATATAAATTTTAGGATTGTTTTAGCTACCTCTGTAAAAAAACTGCCACTGGGATTTTGATAAACATTGCTTTCACTCTGTAGATCACTTTGGGTATTCTAGACATCTTAACAATATTAAATCTTCAAATCCATGAACACAGGATGTCTTTCCATTTATTTGTGTCTTTAAAATTTTTTGTAAATTTTTTGTTGTTTTCAGTGTACAAGTCTACACTGAATCCGATTCACAGTACCACATTGCATTTAGTCGTCACATCTCCCTAGTCTTCTCTAACCTATGACAGTTTCTCAGTCTTTCCTTGTTTTTCATGACTTTGATAGTCTTGAAAAGTACTGGCCAGATGTCCTGTAGAATGTCCCCTAGTCTGTGTTTGTCTGATTTTTTTTTTTAATGATTACACTAGGGTTATGAGTTTTGAGAAAGAATACTCTAGAGGGTAAAGTATCTTTCTTTTCACATCATATTAGGAAGTATAGCATATCTGCATGACATCACTGTTGAAATTAACCTTTATCGTGTTATTAAGGTGATGTTTACGAGATTTGTTCACTATCAAGTTACTATGTTTCCCTTTCCCTACTTTATTCTTCAGAAGCACACCAATGGACTCAGCCCACTCTCAAAGGTCTCTTGGAGTGGGAGTATTATATATTATCTTCAGTTCTTCCGGGAAAAGATTTGTCTCTTCTCTCTCATTCATTTATTTATTCAGTCATTTGTTTATAGCAGTATGGACTTATGTATATTTTGTACTATGAGTTATAGTCCAACACCATGATATTTATTTTCATGCCCAAATTGTCCCAGCCATGGCCATGGCCGTAGGGAGCTCTTTCTTCCATTCTTTTCATTTTTTGTCAAGTACTTCCTTCCCTTCTGTTACTACAAGATGTTCATCTTATATTTTTCTTGCCCCTAGAGTCAGCTGTTTCTCCAAGGAGTCCTGGTTTCTTTTATTTGAGAATGGTTTTGAAAGTAAGATGTGGTTGTTAGTGGTGCTTGTTGCTACTTGGATGTCATTGCTTCTAGGCCTCTCAGTGAGCAGAACTAAGTAATGTATACGTGTACACTAACCCACACTCATTCAGTTTTGAATAATAAAAATAAACAACTTTCCATTTTAGATCTTCTCACTGAGGTTAGAGGAAAAAAGTAATTCCTTCCTGGTTCACTATGTCTCAAGGTGATTATCAGGAGAACGTGTTTCCTTCTAAATAGTGGGATTAAAAAATGTCATTCTTGGGAATAAAAGACATACCTCAACTTAGGCTCCATATAAAATGGACTTGAAATAATCATTTTTTTTAACTCAAACGTTGATATTTAATACTGTTTTGCATGTATGTAACATCCATCTTTGGTGTTATGGACAAAGTTATTGAAACCATCAAGATCAGAAACTTATATCACTTTATGAAGTTTAGGAAGTTAAAACACCAGCATATCAAGAAGTGAGTTAAAGTTTATTTGTTTATATATGTTTCTAACTCTTCTGATCTTTCTTTGTACTTTTTTTACTTCAAAAGAGTGTCTTTTGTTTTTTCATTCTATTCTCAGTATTTTGATTTCTACATTACCAAAATCGTCACTCCCAATTTTTTTCACTTGTTTCTTTTCTCTAAAGACACTTAACTTTTCATTATTATTCCCAGCATCATCTCTCTCTTTTTTTTTTTTTTTACCATCCAAGAGCTTGCGCAGGCCCAGTTGACTTGAAAGGATAAGAAGATAGAAATTAATGCTCTCTCAATTTGCCTTGTTATGTATCTTTCAAAAATATTAACTTTAAGGCAAATTCCCCAAAGTAATTCTTTTAACCTGTTTTGGTGTTTGAAAAAGTTCCTCGTTTCCACCTCATTCTCCCTAGTGGAGGAGGAATTATTTTACCTTCTATGTGCTTTCAGTTCCAGGATCTTCAAAGGAGAAATTCTGTTTTTGATTTCTAAAATCATCTGATACCTGTGACGTTAGGACCCTCTTGAAGTGACATGGCTTCTGAGCATTCTGTGTTGGTGGGTCATTCTCACAAAGATAATGTGCATCTCCCTCCTGGGGCTCAGCCCTCATGTTGGTCCCAGGATCTGTATCACTGTGGGATGACATTGCCTCATGGTTCTGCTAGTCCTGAAAGTGGGGTATGCTTTCTCAGCTAACCAAAGGTGAGACCTGTCTTCACATGTGAGAGGCCCTGAGTCTCCATTGTACAGATTTGGATTTGCACAAGTGGAAAAAAGCTGAAAGACTCTTCAACAGTGACCAGAGCGTTATTAGTTCACCCTGAATGTTCACAGCTGTGAAGTCCCAGTAGGCACTTAGTAGTCATCAGCCGAATCTACAGAACATTTTGGGAAAAACAGAGTATTTGTTAATTTGGTGTAGAGTCAAAACAGTTTTCTGTTCTTCCACCTAACCCTCTAATACTTGTTTAATAGGACACCTACATTTAGCATACATAGCATGCTGTCTCACAATTGCTCTTAAGTGTGTGCTTTTTTTTGACTTCTAAATTATCTTCTACATTATTTTTCATCTTTGCTGCTGTGGATAAAAACACTGGTAATGATTTTTATGTATTCCTTAATAATGTTCTTTCGGTCACTGTGTCTCTCTGTGAAAATTCCATCTGGCTGTCAGAGACGGCAGTGCAATTACAATAAATCTGTAATTCTGCTCTTTAGAGCTTTGCTGACAGTGGGTGGAGGTGATGGAGCAAGTGTGCTTCTGCCCGTGGTTCTAGTTTTCACATCCTCCTCCTTCCCCCCAACCAACCCACACCCCGTTTGAGGAATCAGAAAATAAATTTTCTGAGAATGGCTGTTTCTTCTTTCCAAAAGAAATAGTAATAATTTCATATTCCATGTGAATGAGTTGTTGAGGGGGTTGATATATTTTAGTAATGCAGACACATAAAAATGATTAGTTGTTACCTTTCCATTTGTATTTTAGCTGTCATTTTTGTTGTGATTATCTAGGAATCTCCTAAAAATAATATAAGCCTTTAAAAAATTCTGTGTGATAGTAAATGGGATCTGTTTTCCTACCGTTAGAGCATGAGTTTGAAGCAACCATATGGAATTCCTGTGTTTGTAGGTTGCACATGGCCACATGTGGGCAATTTCATGTGATTCTAACATATTTCTCTCAGTGACCTAATGGAAGGAAGAGGTTGTTAATGGAGAAAATAACTTATCCTTGGATTTTTAAGTATTATACTTATTCTATTTCTGGCTAATTTACAGGACTAGAAACTCCAATGCTTAGTTTTATTCAATAAATTCAATTAAATAACTTATTTATAATGTAATAATGCTTAATCATTTTAAATAAAAACAAATCTCCTTATATCCATCCCTATATCTTAAGCACTTGCTCACACTCTTTCCGTCATTGTCTTCTGTAGGAGGCCTGATAAAACAAAGTGAACTCACTTAGCCAGATTGTTTGATGTTTGTTTTCATCTCTGCAGAATTATGAATAGACTCTGTGAAGACTGAAACTACTACTTCAAAACAGAGCTAAGAATAGCACAGAGTTTTTCTCCTGTTGTCCATTTTGTTAATCCAGCAAATAGAGAGATCAGAATGTTAGTCTTTCTGACCTTGTACAAAGAAGTCAACCTATGCAAAGTGCCTCATTTATAACCAAAAGAAATTTAGTCAAACATCGATTGTACCTTAGGAAGAGAAAATACAAGTTTCATACTTATAACTATTCACTTAATAAATGCTGATTAATTTCCTATACAAAGATGGAGCTAATGACCTACCATCAATTTTATGTGCACTGGGATTTTTTTCTTAGAGTGATGAGGTTTCATGAGTGAACTATGGAGGCAATACTGAATGATATTTATACTTTTACAAAATGAGAGAATCAGTGTAGTTAATACTCTGGGACAGAACTCATTTTTGCTATTTGAAGTTAATTGATTTCTTTAGTGCACAGGCACTGATTAATCTGATTAGATGTGATCAGTCAGAACAGATGGTGGTGGCAGCTGGATAGGATCTTGGAGGCTGGCTATTATGTTTTAAGTTACTAGATGTGGGAAGAGGAGGTTGGTTAGAGAGACTATAGTGTTCATTTTGTGAGGAAGAATGTCAATTATAACCACCTGTGTGGCTTTGCCACTACCTGCCAGTGGAACATCAGCCCTGATCTTGATGCAGGTCACGTGGCAAATTCTAAAATGGGGAAAAGCAAGGATGCTGTGAGAGCACCCAAGAGAGGTCCTTAATCTAATCTTGTTGATGGGGTGGGACAGAGGTATGTGAACACTTCCTTAAAGAAGCGGTCATGATTTGATACATCAAGGGTGAGCTGGAGAGCTTGATAGAATGAGGATGGGACCTTAGGGTGTGGAGCCATATGCTGTGTACAAGCAACTCACTTCTGGAATAGAAATGGGAACAAAGGTGTGGGGAAATGAGGAGGATAGAGGCCAGGTTGCCACAGGCGTTTTTGTCAGACTGAGATGCTTGGACTTAACCCTGAAGCCCTGGGGAAGAGTGAAAGGTTTTAAGCAGAGGAATGACATAAGACGCTCATTTTACAGAGATCATTTTCATGAGAGGGACAAGGCTGGACATAGGGTGATTAGTAGTGATGTTGTTAAGACACTCTAGGGAGAAATCATAAGGATCTTAGGGAAAGAAAAGGTCAAGTTCAAGAAATATTGGGAATATTGGAGTTCTTAGTGTTTGAAACACAGATTGATTATACACAGATAATGAAGGAGAGGCAGAGATAAGGACTTTTCTGATTTGGACTTTGAGGTAGATGGTTGGCCACTAACTGAGATGGGAAATTAGTAGGTAGATGAGATTTGCCTTGATAAAGATGCTTAATTTAATTTGGACCATACTGAGCTGAGGCATGTGATAATTAATATAATATAGTAGAAGTTTTTATTTCTCACTCACATAGAACCAAATGAATATCCCTAAGTGGCAGGAAGCTCTCTTCTGTGCAGTAATGAGGGGATTAAGATTCTTTCCATCCCATGGCTCCACAATTTTCAACATGTAGTTTGCAGAAAGGGGAGGAACATGGAGCAATGTCCCTGAAAGGTTTTATGGTCCAGCCCTGGAAGTACTACATATTACTTTCACCCACTTTCCCTTGGCCAGAACTTATTCATGTAGCTAACCATATCTTCAAGGAAGGCTGGAAAATGTAGCCTAACTATCCTAAGAGGAAATGATTTTGGGAATCAGCTAACAGATTGTGCCACAGGGTGACTGGGAAGTGTTTGGATATTGAAGTCTGAAACTCAGAGGAAATATCTGAGCTGGAAATGTGGCTTTAGGAATCATCAGAGACAGGGTAAGTCGATATCATGAGAAGAGATGAAGTGCAGTCTTGGAGAACAAGTAGAACCAAGAGCAGGAGGCCAAGAACAGAACTTTTAAGTTGGCCAACACACAAAGGTGGTGTGGGGAGAAAGCATGCTAGCAAGGAGCCTGAGAGCCTCACGGTGGCAGATATTATACCATGGAAGCCCATGAGTGGAGAGTTTCAAGGAGTTGGTGGACAACAGTAAAATGTAATAGAAGGGTCCAGGAAGGTAGTGAAATAAACCCACAAAGTGTCTACTGAGTCAGATGACTAAGTATTAGAGACCTGATCGAGTAGTTCTCACTTCAAGGGCATGGTCAAGACAGAAACCGGATTTCAGTGCGTTGAGGAATCAACAGGGAGGAGCTGTCGAGGGAGGAGGAGGGAGAAACTGGAGCCAGGGCGTAATTGATGAAACAAGGTCCCCGAGAGCACAGGAACCAGAGAGCTTGCTAAAATGAAATTTTGAGTTTATCCAAGTACTGCTTTTCGTTGTGCTTTTTCTTTTTATCCCATATTGTGATTGATAACTGATATTTGTTGTAAGCAATTCTGTTAACTTACTTAGCAATAGAGACTAGAATTATATTTCTAGTTCGGTATTGCTTGGTTTACGTGATCAAGTCACCTGTCCTGGGAAATACAATTCATCTTTGAAAGGAAAATCACATTTCTCTTGGTTTTGAATACAAAGTCTAACACAGAAAAGAGAAATATTCTGCTGTAACTTTGTTAGAACTTTGTTAAACTAAAGCAAATTGTAGATCTTTTATTTTCTTTAAAAAGAGGAGTTATAACGCGTCTCTTGTGTTTAAACACATGTGGTTATTAATGTTTCTCAGTTTCCCTCGCTCCTGCTCTTCACTCTGAGCGTGATTAGAGGCCCCTTTATTTCCCTAGAGCATTTTTTAATAATGAGGAAGTGAGACAGGAATAAAGAGGCTTGTATTTGGATTGAGGTGGGTACTTAATGTTCTGATGATTAATATTGAGCAACAAGCCCTAGTTTTATTAATAAATCGCTCCACAGTTGTCTCTCCCTTTTACTTCTGGTCAATTCACATTTTCTAGTGGAGCACATAGCATTTTTTAAAATGATTTTAAATTGTTTCTATATATTATAAGCTGTTTGTGTCTTAAGACCAGAATATTTAGAGCCATTACTATTTATGTACTAATGATAAAGATGATGGCAAGAATGATTTTTGGTATGTTTTATATTTTACTTTAAACAGCATTTTGCAGAATTGTTTAAATGTGTTCATTTTACCTTTTTCATAAAAACCTTAAAATGTCACCAAACGTGTTTAGAACTTAACTATTATTTCTTTGGGAGTGCATTTAATATTTGTACTTTGATACATTGAGGGTTTTTTAATGCTAATGCCTATTAACAGAATTTCTTGTACTTTCTTTACAATTCTCATATTAGAAAGTGGGATCAAAGTAAGTATTATATAAGTAAAATGTTGATTTTAGTTTCAGTCTATTTCTAGAAAAAAGCTAATCATGTACATCTTTTATTTCTAATTCGTATCTTGGTACCTGGTTTATAATGGATCCTGAATAAATATTGGTGAACTGAGGATAATACTTGAGTCAGTATCTTTTTAGAAAAGTTGTGTACCTGTGTCATAATAGAGCATGCAGCCTTTCTAGCTCATCTTATTGCAGTGTTCTTTGCATACTTGATATCAGGGTCAGGCCTTATCTGCAAAAAGATGGATTGGCTGTGAAATGAGTATCCAGCAGTCAACTCTCCGTTATGCTAGCCAGAACTCCTTTCAGAACGAAAGTTGCACCATTCGAGAACTGTATGGGGCCGGCCTGGTGGCGCAGTGGTTAAGTTTGCATGTTCCGCTTCGGCGGCCTGGGGTTCACTTGTTCAGATCCCGGGTGTGGACATGGCACTGCTTGGCAAGCCATGCTGTGGCAGGCATCCCACGTATAAAGTAGAGGAGGATGGGCACGGATGTTAGCTCAGGGCCAGTCTTCCTCAGCAAAAAGAGGAGGGTTGGCAGCAGTTAGCTCAGGGCTAATCTTTCCAAAAAAAAAAACAACAAAAAAAGAGAAATGTATGTTTGCTGATGAGATTTTAAAGAAAGCCACACTTTTTATCACCCTGGCCCAGTGCTTCAATTATACCCAGAATCTCTTCTTTATTATAAGCCTATTTTTCTCAAACTATCAATTTTCCTCTTGTGATTTATTTAAAGGTGTATCTTTAGCTCCTTAACCTCTCTGTTTTATCCACTCCTTGTTTTGTATGTTAAATAGAATGTGGGATTTGTGGCAGGAGATGAAGATGAGGGTGAGGTCGGTTTCTCATCTCTGTAAAATGTCAAGCAGTGTGTTAGACATTTGAGTAGAGGTGAATCAGAGTGCCTGGCACAGCATCTGACATTGTCACTTCCCTTGAGGAACAATAGTAAAACGTCCCCTAAGGAGGCTTGCTCAGGTCCCCCCTCTGTTGTGCAGCTATAACAGTTAGTTCTAATTCTACACTGAATTCTCACCCTTCTGTAGAACTCGTGTGAGCACCAAATCATTATATTAGTCACACAAGCTGCTGTAACAAAAAGCTTCCCAATTTCAGTGGCTTAGCACCCTGTATGCTTATTTTGCACTCATGTTGAACAATGCAATGTGGTTCCATGGACTGGGCTCTGCTACGCACGGTCATTTAAGGACCCAGGCTAAGGGAAGTTCAGCCATCTTCCAAGGTCACCTTAGATGTCAGCGTCCAGATGGCAGAAGGTGAAAACACATGAAGGGTTGCATATGAGAAGTTTTTATGGGCCCGAGCCTGGAAATCACAAATATCACCTCTCTCTCTTCTATTGTGTGGAGCTCAGGCACATGGCCACCCCTAACTTCAGTGGAGAATTGGGTCCTGCAAGTAGTTGGGTCCCAAAAGAGTGCCTACTAAGCTGGGTTGAAGGATGGTGATGAATTTCTCACTTGCATCAGAGTGTATGTCTTATACAACTTTTATTTTTTTTTCTGCTGGTATAGATAGAATAATTTTTTTTTATTAATTCATTCTGATTCAGAAATCATTGGGAATTGAAATGGAGGAAAACATTTTATTTTCTTTTTCCAATACAATGAACATACTGAAAAAAATAGGAAAACCAAGGGGCCGGCCCTGTGGCCTAGTGGTTAAGTTCATCTCACTCTGTTTTGTGGTCTGGGTTCAGTTCCTGGGCATAGACCTACACTACTTGTCAGCAGCCATGCTGTGGAAGTGACCCACGTACAAAATAGAGGAAGATTGGCAACAGATGTTAGTTCAGGGTGATGAATTTCCTCAGGAAAAAAAAAAGAAAAGAAAAGCACAAAACCAAATATTTGAAGGCTTTCCTGTTAACCTGCCAGAAATGCTTTCTCTTAGGAGATCCTGCTGTTCTCTTTCCCATCTTGCAGACTACTTTTGTGAAACACTCCTCTGTGAAATTCCCATGGGCCTCTTCCTCCTATCCCTGCTTCCCCAGGCACCATTAGCAGTTGCATCCACAGTGCTCTGCTAGAACTTGACCAATGTTAGTTTAATCCATTCATCCACTCACTCACCCAAACACCTATAATGCAAAAAAAAAAAAAAAAAAAAAAAAGGATGAGGGAAAAGGTTGAAATTCACTGTGGTAGATTACATGCTGAGTGGTCCACAGGGACACAGGGAATGGACATTTTGCTCTGCCTTGGGCATGAGGGATTGGTAGGATATGCTTCTTTTAAGGGCAGGAACTTTGGTCCAAGTCTCTCTAATTACTCATGAATACTTTCCCTCCCCCAGATGTTGAAGTTTATGAGGAAAAGAAGCCTGTTTTGATAACCTCTAGTCCCAGCAGCCAGTACAATGCCAGCCTCATACCTAACACTCAGTAAACTGAATTGACTGAAAGGATATAAGTCAATCAATTTATAAACTTTATTTACTATATGATTTTCTATACATTATCCGATACCTTCCTTGTAACAGCTCTGTGAAAGGGCAGATATTGTTAGTCCTGGTCTGTAGATAATGAACCCAAATTCAGAGAGATTTGGTGTTTTGCCAGTGTCATACAATGGGTTAATAGAATAGCTCTGAGAGGTTCTGCACCTAATCTTGTGTGTTTTTCACTCCTGGAAACAAATATTTAAGTCTCAAAACAGTGCTTTGAAATTTGAGGCATGTGCTTTAAGGAGAAGACATCAGACCCCTTGAATCTCTTTGAGTGATGAAGGCTTTTCATTTACATTGAGTCAAGCAGGAATGTTCTTTTTAACAGCAACAAAGAGAAGAGCCTCCCACCATGTTTTATAGCTCTTTATGTGCCAGCACAGTGTTTTGTACCCAGTAGGTGCTCTATAAATGTTTCTTAAATAATTGACAGTGATTTAAAAATCTGTAAATCAGATTTGCCTAACTTGGACAAGCTTCCCATATGAGGCTGCCAGCAGCTTTTGCCTGTAATCATTGTGTCACAGGGGACAAAATTCGTGTGTGGTATATTCTAATTCAAGGAATTTTTTTAATTCAAGGAATTTTTAACACACTAGCTTCATTTCTGGTGTCCTTTGGCTTCTTCGTTCTTCTAGCGCTTACGCCCTTGGAGTCTGCCCAAGGACACTATCTGTGAAAGCTGAGGCTGCCCGGAGGTTCTTAGCACAGCAGGTTGAGGTGTTTTGGAATGGACTTGCTTTAGTGTCTTTTGATGCTTTAAAAATCTCAAACTTCCTTTGTGATAGAGTTTTTGATAGACATTCATTGCTTCCATCTCTGGCTTGTCCATATTTTGTACCGTAAAGGTACGGATTTGAGTCTGTGTTTTAAAGCCAGATGTGAGTGCATTGCCTAATCTCTTTATAGCTATGCAATTATAGGAAAGGGGCCAAGAGCCCTGCTAGAATTCACTGTCAAATCAGCAAGAGGACTTGGATTAAAAAATAAAATTTTAAGGAGGTTTAAATGTTAGACAACATTTCTCTTCAATATACTTGAGTAAGAGTTTATTTCATCATCTCTGGAAACATTTGCTTTTTCCAAAACTCTGTAACCAAGAGACAGAATAGACAGTGGAAATTATTCAGAGTGTGTGGCACATAGAAGGTGGTTGGTAAATGTTTAATGAATGAGGAGATGGACAGATGAACAAAAATAGAATGAGAATGGTGAAAGGATCCTGAACTCAGCTTCTGTTTTCTGTTTTCGCTTAATAGGAATATATTTTTCATTTTGTTTTGGTTTGTTTTTCTAAAAGCAAGATAAATGCCAAATTTTAGAAAGACAGACCCACCTTTCATATTAATCATTACCAGGGAAACACCATTAGTGCCTCAGCCTATTACCTAATGGCATTTTAATCTGCAGGAATTCCAAGAGAGTGCTTTAGAAAGTGTCTGTAATTGAAGACTCAGCGGTGCCTATTATGTGTTTAAAAAGAAAGAAATCGATGTCAGGGGCATGTGGATTTCAATCTCATGTTATTGTAATAATATTAATGTGCCAGAACTTTGGAAAAGTTCTTAAGATTTTTCTTATGCACTGTTTGTCTTATTGCTAACGTATCATCAGCAAAATAACGTTAGCCACCCTTGTTAAAAGTGGTATCATAATATTTATCCTTCAACCATAGAAGAACAGAATATTAAGGTTGTAAACCTTCAAGTACTAAGCAATGAAGATGAGTGATTTTTTTTTCTCACTAATTATTACAATGGCTTATTACAAGTTAATTGTGTTCTGCCACATACTAAAGAAGTGAAAGATGGAGACTCACTTCTTATGTTCTGGTTCTGTTTTACAGGGGAAGATGGTGAAAGGAATGGGAGGTGCTATGGATCTCGTGTCAAGTGCCAGAACCAAAGTGGTGGTCACCATGGAGCATTCTGCAAAGGTAACGTGTGCTGCTGTTGGAAATACACAATACGCCAAAATCCTGTAAACCAGGTCATGCGACCGTGGTTTTTATTGTTTTCTCTGGCTTATTCAAGTTGATAGCATTTATATTTTAGAGAGAAAGTTTATAAATAAAGGCAGTTATTTATTATCATTCAGCTAAATGGTTGGTTAACTTTGAATGAAGCAAACATCAGGATGTTCTTTGATTATTTGCTTCATAGACTCTTTAAATGTAAAATGTGTAATGTCTTGAAAAGCAGTGAAAAGATGTCAGGGCAGATGTGTCGATTCAGGTTTATAGATGATTATAGTGGTTACTATCTGTGTGCAAAATGAAAAACACAATAGACTATGAGTTTTTAATACCAGTTATTTTCAAATGAACAGTATGGCCTCTTACCAAGGCTGTGAGGTGCCATTTTGAGAACATGTTAGAAAATGGTGGACTTGGTGATAGCAAGTGTCCTTATTCTGAAAGGTATTATACTTTTATTTTGATAAATCATCAAATATTTATTGAGTACCTCTTATGTGCTACACACTGCTAAGATTTGGCAGTGACCAAAATTAGACAAAAATCATTGACCTCATGGAGCTTGTATTTAATAATAATGATGATGATGGTGATGATATCATCATCCTACAATAATGACAGCTTCCATTTATTGAGTTACTGTGTGCCAACAGTTCACTAAGTGCTCTGTATGTGTTTGTGTATACAAGCCAATGAACTTGATATAGGTATTTTTTATGGTTCCAGAAACAAAGCTTCAGAGAGGTTCACTAAATTGCCTGAGGTCACCTAACTGCTGGAACTGAGATGAGACCTGGGTGTCTCTGACTCCAAACCCCACTCTTCTAACTGCAGAGCTATCAGTATAACTTTCTTTCTTGTTTCCAGCTCAGTGTCTTTGAACCAACTGAGCTTAACTGCCTCCTTGACCTGACTCCGTGGGCTTCTGATGATTTGCAAAGTTGATCTGGGGTGGTACCCACTTCCTTTTCTATGTCCTTTGTTCATTCTCCTTCCTTCTTTTTAATTCTTAGTTTTAAAACAAAATCTACCCCTTCCCACCTTGAGACCTGCTACTTTGAGTGGAAGTGGTAGCTGGTTCGTCCTGTGTTCATCGAGTGATGCAGCATCACTAAACTGTGGGGGTATATGGAGCTGAGAGATTTGCATCTGACTTGCTTCCCATGGGAGGGTTCTGTTACAGAGTGATGTGTGCCATGAAATGGTTTTGTTGTGAAAACTGTAATAAATATGAAATTATCATAAATTGTTTTGTAAACAGTGGAAAGTGAGCAGTGGAGCATAAGCATGGAACAATAGAAATGAAACCAACACAGGTGACTTCTGAGAGATATCTTGCAAAAGCATCCAGAATACTTCATTTCAGAGGCGAAAGCATGCCAAGCATGCAAATCAAATCCAATGTTTTTCCAGAACATAATGTCTGTTTGGAGAAACCTCTTTCCGACTTTCCTTTTGTTGTTACTTTAATGTTGATGCGTTTACTGAAGTCCAACTTATTTCAGATTATTTTTGTGCATTCATTTTCAAAATATTAGGCCTGTATTTAGCAAATTCTCTTTTTTTTTCCCCCAAAGTCTTTTCTTTCTTCTCAGCTGGAATTTCTGATAGAGGGAAATAAATGGTGCTTTGAACCTCTGATTAAAAATCCCTTATGAAAGCTTTTTATGGAAGCAAGATAATATTTTTACCTTTCTTCTTTTTTTTCTCTCAGTGGGGCCATTGGCATTGAGTTTTAGACCAAGCTGGAGTTAGGTATTTTTCCCTAGATAGTTTCATTTGAATAAACTAACAAAAGATATTTTTGTGATTAAAATAATAATAGCGATTTGTTCACACTTAATAGTTACATAACCTTGAAAACTGACCAACAGAAGTTTCTCTTCTTGCTGCCTTCACCTTTTACCTGTGGTCCCACAATGGGTGGTTGCCGCTATGTATTGCTACTGGCCCAGCTCAAGGGAACACGCGGACCTCGCCACTTCTTTCCTGCATCGTTTGCTCTGGCTGAAAGTTGGTAGAGGGTGGAAAGGAGATAGAGAAGGGAGGTTTTTCACTCCTGGTAGCCTCTCCAGTTAATGATCTGTTCTTTTAGACACGCCCGGTAACTTCTGCCTTAATGATGAAGTGAACAGCCTGGGGGACGCATCTCTAAGGTTGTGAGACACGAGAGTGAAAAGTTGGCAGCGAAGGCTTAAAACCTGATCAAAGAAATAGAGTCTTGTCTTCTTGTGCTGCTAATTTTTTTTCTGTAAGTGGGTGGAGCTGTCAACTGGTTTTCAGGTGGAACTTTCTTTTTGCTCCTTTTCCTCGTTGATAGGGTGACAGATGCAAGTTGCTATCAATACAGCATTACCTGACTTTTAAACGCATGCTTTTTTGTTAGTTTTAATAAGACTCTTTCCTCACAAGCCTCTGCAGCCAGCCAGCAGCTTCCGGAATTTGAAATCTGGCTGACTCCTAGTGCTGTTCTGGGCTAACCATCATAATGTTTCCCCTGCCTTAAAACTACCTCTGGAGACGTGCGGCAGGCACTGGTGTCAAAGTGGCATTGTAGCATGATTGTCCTTTAGCTCAGGCATAAATGTTGTCATTTAAGCTCAGGGTTGAGCTTGCAGATTGTTCCAGGCGTCATCGTGAAGTAGGCACAGTTTTTGGGGTCCAGCCACCCTCTTTCTTAAGCTTCTTTTCGTGTCTTGATGTCCTTCTTCTGCCCTCTAAAATTTGGAAGAAAACGAAAGAAAGGAGTCACAGTTTGAGTCCTTCCTAGGTGCAAGGCCCTGTGTGTCGCACTGCACATACTGAATTTCATTAACCTCTCAGGGACCCTCTGCAGTAAGACTGGGATATAGGCAGAAAAGAAAACTGTCCAGGTAAGTGGCAGATCTCGGAGTTTCAGTTTGGTGCAGCCTGTGTTCATCAGACCATACCATACCACATCCTCACCAGAGCTACCTTCTGCGCCAGCATCCCTGCCTCCTCTGCCCTTTTCTGGAAGCTTCAGCTTTCAGAATTACCTCTTTCTCTTTTTTTATTTTTCCTGGTCAAAGCTCTCCTTGCTTTGGTGAGCTAGATATCAGCAAAATACTTAAAAGAAAATGATCTGAGAATCTAATTGTGCCCCTTGCTACCCATCTCTCCTTCTTCCCTTTTGTATTAGAATCCTCCAGGTTTTATCTGGGCACACAGTAGCCCGATGGCAGACCATATTTCCCAGACTTGCTTGCATTTAGATGCATCTGTGCAACCAAGTTTGAGTCAATGGGATTTGAGCATTTGCTATGTGTGTAATTTCTGATCCATGTCCTTAAAGGTAAAACTGATTTCATTGGCCTTTCTTTGTCCCCCTCCAGCAATCTGAGAAGGGCCTTAACTGTAGCAACAGCCTTGGACCCAAAGCTGTAAACATAGGCTTACAGAGCTGCTGCACCAACCCAGACCTCTGGGTGCCCTGTCCCCTTCTTTATGGGTGCCTGCCAGGACTCCTCATAACTCCATCCTAGGCCCTCTGCCCTTCTCACCCTCAGTAACTTTCTTGGATGCTATCTAAATTTTTGGCACCAACTATTATTTTTCACTCAGTGACCCCCTAATCCTTATTTCCGCTCTGGAATTCTCTGATGAGCTCTAGAACTGTGTTTCTTTCTTATCAGACAACTTTACAACTCCACCTGGTTGTTCCACAGCCACCTCAACTGCAACACATATATAAGTGAAATCATTTCCCCTGAAAATCTGCTTCCATGTGCTTAGCCCAAGTAGGGTAGTGATGATCTCCCAGCCCCCATCTGGAAAGGCACCCAGGGTGCTTTCTGCTCCCACCCCTATACCAAGCACTGTGAATACTGTGTCCACAATACCCCTGTGATCTGCTCCCTCCTGTGCATTTCTACTCTCCTTGTTTAGGTCCTTGTCACATCTGCTTGGATGACTCTTGCTGTGTCCCCAAAAGTCCCCTTGCTGCCAGACTAACCCTCCTTCCTGGTAATCAGGCACACCACTGCCAGAGTGGCTGGTCTATAGCTGGATCGTGTTAAGCCCACACTGCTCGGTTCACTTTAGCCCACTGACCTTTTGTCATCAGCTTCCCAGCCGCCTCCCTCATCCTTGCTCCCGGGGATTCAGTTCTGCTAGGATCTTCACAAATGCGTCATGTCATTTCCTGTTCTTGGGTGGTTTCCACATTCTGTCCCCTTTCCCTTTTTATCTGGCTCATTCCTACCTCTATACAATCATATAGAAATGAACCAACATTTTACAAGTTTGCTGGCTTAGTGCCTTCCATCCTCTAGATAACATGAATAATCAAATGAATATCCTTTGATGCTTTGTCTTGAAGTTTGGTAGAATTGCCTTACATGAGTACGTTAATTTACTTGTTTATGCAGGCATCAAATATTTATTGAGGACAGACTATGTGCTAGGCACTATGATAAGGTCTGAGGAAATAAGAAATGGAAAGATATGGTCCTACCTTTAGGCAGCTCAGTCTCGTGGGGTTAGAGTCCTAGAAATCAATAATTAAAAAAGAAGAATGTACAAAGTAGAGGGCGCAGAGTCCAGCACCCATTTCCGTTGTGGGGTTCCTATGGGATGTAGCATTTTCGTGGAGACCTGAAGGATGAGGCAGAGTCTAACAGGGACTAGAGCATTGCAGGTTAAGGGGATGGGCCCTGGGGTGAAGGAGGGCAGTGCGTGTTGAGGGATTTACAATTAGATCCCTGTTGTCAGAGAGCAAAGGGAGAAGAGTTGGGTAGAAATGCACGCGTGCAGGCACACACACACACGGTCTGCACTCTACACAGTGGCCAGGGTGATTTTTTAAAATATAAATCAGATCATATCACTTCTTCCTTGGCTCAGAAACCCTCCTTGGCTTCCCATCTCACTTCGATTCGAGTTCGAACTTCTTACTGTTGTCTCTCAGGCCCTCCATCATTTGTGGACTCCAACCTTGCTACCTCTCTGATTTCGTCTACTATCATTTTTCCTCTCACCCAATGAGCTCCCCAGCTGTACTCTCTTCCTGTAAGCTTCTGGAGTATTCCAAGTACCCTCCTGCCTCAGGGCCTTTGCACTTGTTATTCCCTATGCCTGGAATGGTCTGCCTCACATATCTGTGTGGGTTGCTCCCTGAGTCCACTCAGGTCTCTGATCAAAATACCAGAGAAGCTTTCCCTGACTATTATATGGAGCAGAAGTCCCCTCTCTTCTGGTGACCCTTCATTCCCCTTTGTCACTAGAATTTATGTTCCCTGAGGGCAGGGGCTCTATCTATCATAATAACTGAAGAGAATCATGCGTGGTGCACAGTAGGACTCAATAAACACTTGTTGCATTGATTAATTCTTCAAATAATAATGATACTTTGAGCATACAGTGTAGAGCACTTTTAACTTTTTCCAAGCAGTTACATGTTTACCACATCCATTTGATCATTACAATACTCTTGTGCGATAGGTCTTATTGTTTCCCTTCCAAAAACACACAAACCAAATTCCATGGAGGTTAAAGATTCTGATAAAAGTCAAGTCGAAAATGAAGAGAGAAAGCGAGCCGAGAATCCATGTGCCCTGCCTCTGGGCCTCCATTTTCTTTTACTAACTTTTCTGTCTGGCGAGTCCCGTCACCACTAACAATATAAAGGAGAGTGTTTTGTTCTCAGTATTTTGTACTGGAAATGTGTCCTCAGGGTATAACTTCCAGAGCAGAAAAGCAAACAAATTCAGTCATAGTTGTCATTTATTGGAAACAAGCAGAGCTCGGGTAAGTATTTTAGAGAACATAAATGAGAGCTCTATTACTAAAATCTGTTTGGATTTTATTTTTATTACAGTAGGAGGTCTGGATGCTGAAGGGATAAAAAGAATCATAATTATATTGTTACAAAGTTGAGAATAAATCTCTGTGAATAGTATTTTGTTTAAGTCCGGTCGGGTCTAATAGCAAAGACGTCGTATAGAAATCTGGAAGGCTGTTTTACCTTGTCTGTACTTTTTGTGGAGAAGAATTATCAAGAGTAAGTGAGGTTGATTAATCCTATTTATTTTGGACCAAATGTGTTACCGAAAGCCAACAAATATGAAAGATTTTTTAAAAAATCCTTTCCTGGGAAACATTTTTGAGATAATTTTCAGCAACATTGAAAAGTGTCCCAAGATGAAGCATACCTTTGTTAGGATAATTCATTATTAACATAGTTTCAACTCATTTAATATTTTCTATTCATAAAAGCTTGTCAATATTTTATCATATGTTAATGAGTCTATTTCATGGCTAGGATCTGTTTGGAAAAAATAGTCACCTTTAAAATATAGAAATCTGGGGCCAGCCCCATGGCGTAGTGGTTAAGTTCATGTGCTCTGCTTTGGCGGCCCAGGGTTCGTCGGTTCGGATCCCAGGCACTGACCTACACACTGCTCATCAAGCCATGCTGTGGCAGCATCCCATGTAGAAGAACCAGAAGGACTTACATCTAGGATATACAACTATGTGCTGGGGCTTTGGGGAGGAAAAAAAAAGAGGAAGATTGACAATAGATGTTAGCTCAAGGCCAATGGCTCCTCACCAAAAAAATAAATAAATAAAATATAGAAATCTGTACGGGGTTTTGCCTTTTTATTTCTCCCTTAGTGATGGAAAGGCCTGCAAAAAATGTTGTAATGGGGAAGAAAAGCAGATCAGAGTCCAGCGGCCAGTAAAGCTCTTTATAATGTCTTATAGAATTTAATTAAGCTAATAACTTTAAGTTCTGTGACTTTGAGTATCCATAGTTCTTAAAAGAAAAACTAACACTAAGAGAAGCTTTCTCAGCTACCACAACAATTCATGAATGGAAAGAGTAAATAATTCCTGCTCATTCCTGGGCTCTGCCATCCTTAGGCTAGAGATCATAGGATGCAATCTTTAGAGAGAAGATAAAAGACCATGATAAATATTTTTGTATTATGTTGAAGAAAAATAGTCTTCTATTCTGAGATCTCAAGGCCCTGAAGACTATTTTCTGGGAAACGGCTTGCTGTAGGTATCATCTCATTTGGCTAGTCTTCCCCTTGAGAATGTGCCTGTAACCACAAACTGTTATTACATCCACATATAAAAACCATTTGTAATAGCAGCTGTTCTCCAATTCAGAGTTAGCCGAGTCTTTCCACTAAAATCCTTTGTGGATTGTTGGAATTCCTACCAGATAGGTACTGTGAAAAGGCCAAATATATCCCATGAGAATAAACTCAGTGTGCATAAGATCATCATCTTGTCCTTTTATTCTGAGTACCTTGATATTCTTTATTTAGCAAATCCCATTTTCCTTTTCTATGTACTACATCAATCATCATAGTGTTTTGACGGTCATGTGTTTTGTAATACAATGTTCCCGAATATTCTGTATCTGTGGGGGGTGTGTTTATGTGTGTGTGTGTGTGTGTGTATAGAAGCTATTTCACTTGGTTTAGGCATTGAGACCAGTAGGGAGAAGGAAGAGGCAAAGGGTGGTGACATTTCAGGCTTCTTCTGTGGTATTTATTTTGGCAAGCCCAAAGGGACACTTGACGTAGGTTTCGTTATGCCCCCAGACAGAGATTGAATATTCTCTTGCCAAGTTCAGCCGTGTAGCCCCTCTTTTCAACAAATCAGTGTAGGTCTCGAAGCTTTAGGAGGGAGCAGGCGGAAAAGGTAGAATAATCATAAATCATTCTATTTCTCTCTTCACTTGTAAATGTGTATGTTTCCTACTGTGGTCTTGAGATGTCTCTGCTTCTCCCTTTGATCATGACTTTATCTATCTCCCCAAAGTTTTGTAAGCCCCTTCACATACTTCTGCTAGCCTCACTTCTAGTGAGCTCAGGGATGCTGGGAATGAACAAGTACATATCTTAGGACTAGAAGGCAGCCTCTAGTGGTCTGTAGACACTCAGTCAGATGATATTTTACAACTCCAACTCTACTGGAGGTCTTTGAATCAGAATTACAATATTCAAACAGCATTCATTGATTGCTATGGTTTCCCTAGTGCTCTACTCATTGCTGTAGATAGGAAGATAAATTGTCTTAGCATTCAGTGAGCTCAGAGCCTAGTAGGGGGGTGAAGGGAGGTCAGCGAGTACGACTTGTGTCATGAATGAAGGAAGCACAGGAGCACCTAAGAAGTGCACCAGACTGGGGTGTCCCTGAGACACTAGAATAGGGGCACCGGACAGAGGATGTTGGTGATGGTTTCTCCAGGGAATATGGCACTGGAGGCAAGGCCTGAAGAATAGGCAGGGTGTTGTTATTTGAATATGGGGTGATGGGGTACATGGTGATGTGTGTTTCAGGTAGCATGGACAAAGGCTTAAAGACTTGGTTCTTCCTTAAGGAGCAACCAGCTTCTCAAGCCTTCCCTGTACTTGATTATTAGGGCCTTCCCAAAGGAGGTACCTGAAAGAGCAAATATATTGCAGCCATACTTAAGAAGCACTTAACAGAAAAGATGGACATAAAATAGGTTTTTATGTAGTAAAACAATCTTACAGGAATGCTCCATTGTCTCGGGTGAATGAAATGTTGACATCAAGTACAAACATCATCGGGTTATGAAGAAGAGAGCTTGTTATTTGGGATTAAGTTTATTGTCATAACATAAACCTTGTTGTAATGATAACAAGGGGATTTATTATCATTTAACCAGAGTTGTTTATTACTGAAGAATTTAGACCCAGGATTTCACACAGATATCTAAAGAATTAAAAAGAGACCATGAAGCAAATGATAGAAAGTACTAAGGCCCTGAGTCATTTAAAAAAATGGTGAATTCCGAGGTCTTGCATGAGGCCTGCAAGTGATAAAGGCAGGGTGGGGGGAAAAGCTGGAGAAGCAGGTGGAGGAGCGAAATTTATTCACCAAGGTTATGATGAAGTTAGCAAATAAAGGCATACGTGTTGAAATCAGGAGTCCTCGGGACTAGTCAAAGCATTTTTAATGCTACACTTTGTACCCATTCCTCTGCCTTTTCTGACATTTCTTCTTGAGAAAGAAAGAAGGACGCAGAATAGTGGGAATGAACAAGACCCCGCTAACCCTAGATATTTGCATGTAGGTTCAACCCCTCCTAGTTTAGTGCACTTTCACAGCATTTCACCTGATCCCTACAGTGATCAGATAAGGCAGACAAGGCAATCGAAGAGAAAACCTAGCACAAAGAATTTAAGGGACCAAATGACTAATTAAATGGCAGAGAGAAGATGAAAAACCGGGTCTTTGGACTCCTAATACAGTGTTCTTTGCTACCACACTAAACTGCATCTCTTTTTCAGGATTTATTTTTAAATGCTAAAAACTCAGCAATTGTTCCTCCTTTGTGAATCATTAATCTATGCAGCTGCCATACCACATTGTAAGCCTCAGCCCCGCATGGTTAGAATAGAGCGCTGAAGTGGGAGTTAGTCATATTTTGGCTTCATAGCTAAGCTATTGTTGAATATTGAATTGTGACACTCTTTAATCTTTCTGCATCTCATTTTCTCTTTTTCCTTGATGTGTGTTATGTCTTGGAGCTAAATGTGAATGGAGTCATCTAGCTACATTGTTCTCACTGCAAGAATATGCTTGGTGCTGGTTTCCTAGGCCAGAGATATGGTTTGCCCCCAAATATGTGTTGTGGTTTCATTAGTTTTGTGGGTCTCAGGAATTGTGTTTAGGCTATTTTTTGTGTAATTATATGTCCAACTTCATATAGGAACTTAAGAGCTCCTAAAGAATTCCTTGGTAGATTGTAGAAATGTTAAATGTAGGTTGTATGAACGGTACTAGCTGACGTTTTTCGAGCACTTGCTAAGTACTGGACACTTGCATCTCACTGAAGCCTGACAATAGCCCCATGAGGGGAGGTGGATGGGAAGCAGGGCACGGGAAACCAGCACAACTGGTGTCGCGCAGGGTTGGGCTGTACATGCAGGGCTCTGGCTCCAGCCCACACCCTGAACCACTACCTTCTTTGTGATTCCTCCTGAAACAGAGCTAGTTGTTCATTAGAATCCAGGAAGCTACTCTCATACGAGATGTAGATCTAGCTGAAATAATGAAAACAAACTAAGAGCTCCCTGCAGAAGATGTTCTTCAGGGGCCCGCAGAATGTTCACTTTGTTCACGGGCGGACCCGGACTCATTGTGCGTGCCTTGTTTGAGTTACATTACATGTAAGGAGTCCTGACAACTGGAGAAGTTCCAATATTCATCATTAATTTCAGCTTTTTAATTAAGCTTCTGTGACACGTGCAAACTTTCTTTGAAGCCTGGAAAGGAAAACACATCATTTAAAATGAAGTGAAAATGAAGTTTTATTTCTACAGCTATAAATTTTCTTATACAATAAGCTCCAGAAGCATGTAACTTGTTATTAAAGGTGTAATGTCTACCCACTTTGTATGTATTTAGCACTAGTTTTGACTAAATTAAAGTAGTAGAGTTTGTCTTTTTTTGAAATCCACCTGAGATTCCCAATAAAATTCCCTTTTTTATTCCCGTTCACTCAAAAAATATTGAATACCTTTTGGGCCATGCACTGGGTTAAGTACACTATAACCTTTTAATTACTGGTGTGTTGGTAAGTTGACACATTATCACAAGGGCTAAAATCTTAATGAAGCCCAGTTATCTGAAATTCCTTCTCGGATCATATACTTGCTTTGACGGCAGTTTTGAGAGAGTTGTAAACCAGGTAGCAGGTGCATATTTTAGTAGGTAAAACACTTGAGATGGCGAAAGATGATGTTGACATTCTATGTGGTGATTTTAGACCCAAAAAAGAAGCAGAAGAAGCATTTTGCCATTTTTCATAGAAGATCTAGAATGTGATAGGTCAGCCTCAAGGGAAATATTAATTTAGGCTCCTGGTGCTTGATACTTAGAAAAGAGCTTAATGATAATCATAATCAGATCATCAGAGCTAATGTTTCAACTGTGCTCCCCAGACGTGCCTCAGAGGCCACCTCTATACTAGGGAGTGGGAGGAAGGGATTAATGGGGAAAACCTGCTTTCCACTCTTAATCCCTCTTTTATTTTATGTTTGAAGAAAGGGTACTGTGGCTAAAGGAAACTGAAGAAATGTGGATTTAGGCCAGCTCACACATTTTACCAATGAGCAAACTGAGGCTCAGACAAATTCTAGGAAAGTGAATAAGAAAGTGAATATAATTATGGTTTACGGCACTGCTTGGCCAAGCAATGAACCATTTTACATGGTCATTTTGTCAGTATGTCTATTTTGTCAGTCTGACTATTGAGTTACCTACAAACTGTGTCATAGCTATACTGGGGGAACTGAAGATGATGCAGGATGGGGGTTTGTAAGAGTCAAGTCTTTGTGTGCCCCAGTAAGAAGTTAGCTGATAATGTCTACAATTGATTGATCAAGAAATAAATACCGTGGTCAACTTAATATTTAAAAATGCAGAAGTGAGAAGAAAATGTATAGAAGTATAAAAGAAAATGCTAAAAATAATTGAAATTGATTCCTGTTGAGAGCAGGACTAAGGGTACAGAAGGGAGGCAAAAACTGCTGTTTTCTGTGTATATATTACTTTTTTAAACAAAATTAAAATATTTTTCAAAAAGGAATATTATGCATTTGTGTTCTATGTATGCTACCTACTCTTGGTAAATAATAGCTCCTGTTTGTCAAGGAGACGATTCCCTGGAAGAGGAAAATAAGCGGAATACCAGAAGTGGAATTTCTCATTACATGATACAAGGACTGAGGCTCAAGGTCCAATTTGTGGCAGGATGCTTCTCAACTAAATTTTTATGCCTTTGGCTATTCAGTTGGCATTCTCCCTAAATTATTCTAGGGACAGAAGCTGCCTCCAGAAAGAAAGTAAAAGCATGACTGTGCAAAGATTTTAAAATAGCCCCTATTTAGGAGACAATTTCTCTGATAGTTCCTATTTATCCTGTAGTTACACCAATTTTAAATAAGAATTGCTCCCTAACTAGTCTTTTTGACGTTTCCTTTTTTTTTAAACAGGGAAATACACATAAAATCTTGGAGAAATGTACATTACCACTGACTGGAAAGCAATGTGTCAATCGCATCATTACTGAAAAGGTAAAGCGCCTTTCTCTTTTGATTTCCTGTATTATCTACCACCACCTTTTGTATTTACGTTCATTTTTAGAATTTTCTTATTACCTTCTGAAAGTGTATTTCGTTGCTATTCGTAGGATTAATTTAATCTGTGCATAGACTGAATAGGAAAATTCATCAATTTAATGTTTCTAAATGTAGAATTCTTAACGTGAAACTCTCTGAAAATAAACATATACACTCAAAATTGAACCATGGTCCTTGATAAACTTTGAGTGATATAATCGAAGAAAAGTTCTGTCGATCCTTATATTTGGGCTATGAATGTGGATGATATATACAAAGTTAAGAATATAATTATCGTTCCTGCCTTTCTTCTATGCTTTCCCAAATCACAAGTAACAAATTGTTGGATTTCATTTTAAGAAACTCAGTAAACATTGAGTTGTAATCATGTGGGTGCAGATTGCAGTACAGACCCCACAGTGAACCGAGAAATCTCTTCTTTGGTTCTTGCATGCTTTCAGCCCTCTTCTTTAACGTGGACTTCAGAACACCCCCCCTCCCTCCCATTTTAGTGCTTCTCTAGCCTTTTTCTTCTTAGATAGAAAATGTTGGCCAATGGTGCAACTGAAAGCTGCTCGGATCAGAGACAGACATCCCTGGCAGTTGCCTACAGTCACCTGTCTGACCCAGATTTGAACCTAGGATGTTGGAATGACGTAATTCTCATAAGTGAGCTAGCAGGGGGTCATTTTCTTGATTCAGTATCTTGATGAAACCACAAAACAGAATTGTCTATATCAGAGTTTGTTTCTTTGTTTTCTTTTTTCTCTTGATGATGCTGTTGCTTTTACCAAGAGCCAGAGCCATGGCATCCTTGCATTAATCTGGTTCGCTAACCCTCCCTGGGGTATGGTAAGAAGCACCCTAAAGCAGCCCTTTGAACTAGGTTAGGAGGTTGATAATACTTTCCAGAAGCCACATTTTAGGGAGCACTCTGTCCTACATGGTGCCTTCCGCTAGGACGTTTTATGTGGAATTTCAGAAAGATGACTTGTGGAAAAGAACATGTGGATGAAAGGGCAGAATATTTGATTCCACCATTGATTCCCTGAGTCTTACCATTTCTTGAACCCCTTCAAAACTATGGGCAGGACTTGAAAGAAATCCATTACTTTGAAAATAAAGACAAAGCAGTCCTTGGTCCTGGTTTCTTTAACAAAGTGGTAGAACTACTAAGGATAATTCCAGCAGCATTTCCCCCCATCTTCCTCTTCTCCCCAGGAAGCCCTCTCCCACTCCCCACTCCTTGTGTGCCTGCCCTTCTTCTTGCCAGTTCAGTGCTTCTACCTGCAACGCCTCCCACCCACTCTGCCTCCCCAAATCTGACCCATCCTTCAAGCCCAATGCAATCCCCATCTTCATCATGAAGAGGTTTCTGACCCTCTTGGCACTCACAATTTCATGCCCAGGTTGGTCCCCCATTCATTTTGGCACTTATCATCCAATACCTATATTTTCTTATGACATAACTTTCTTATGAAATAACTTATTTAACTTAACTGCCATTTAAAAAAACTTTTATATCCTTTCTCTCCATCCACATTGTTGTTTTATTCATTTACTTGTTACTAAGCATTTTGTGAGGACCCTCTCTGAACCAGACTATTGCCAACAGTGGGCTTCAGAAAGGAGGACAGTCTGCTCCCAAGGAGCACATTCAGGAGGGTAGACATCAAGCATCTAGCAGTACCAGCAGCTGGAGTAACAAATACAATAAAGGCCATGATCGAGATACATGCCAGATGCTGAGTTAGGAACATAGAGGAAGGCTGCCTAACAGGCTGGGGAGAGGGTCACGAAAAGCTTCTAGGTGCTTTCAAATACAAGCTCTTAACTTTTTTTGTAAGGCATTTCACAGTCTGTACCTTTTCTCCTCCAGTCTTAGTTTCTCTCTTTCTGACTTAAAATTCTCCTCGCTTCAGCTGTACTAAGATGCTGTGAACTATGTTGTATTCCCCCCACCATGTTCTTCTGGGACTTTGCAGATCCTGTCTCTCTTTCTGGAATGTTCTTTCTAGCCCATCAATCTGGCTAATTCCTTCTCACCTCTTATGTCTCAGCTATGTATTTCTTTCTCTGACAAGTCTTCCCTATCCCTCCCCAAGTCTTCTAGATGCTTCCCTGAATTCTAGTACTTACCCTAACTCAGCATTGACGACTGTATTGAAATAACCTCTGAGGTCTGCCTGTCTCCTCACTGTTTATCCAACACTTAGCGTGGTGCTTGCCCATGCACAGTGAATGCTTGTTGAATAAATGTACTCTACTTTTCTTGACAAGAAAATTGATAGATTGAGTGATGAATCTTGAAAGATAAGTAGGAGTTTTATAAATGAGAATAAAACCCAAGAAGCCCTTTTGGACAAAGGGAAGAAAATAGGCAAAGTCATGGATGCTAAGAAAACATAGCCTCTGATCCAGCTCTGATGGCCTAGTGGTTAAGGGTCTATGTGCTCTGCTTTGGTGGCCCAGGTTCTGTTCCTGGACATAGAACCACAGCACTCATCTGTCAGGAGCCATGCTGTGGTGGCTGTTCTCATGGAAGAGCTAGAAGGACTTACAACTAAAATATACAACTATGTACTGGGGCTTTGGGGAAGGGAAAAACAAAAAAGGAAGACTGGCAACAGGTGTTAGCTCAGGGCAAATCTTTCCCAGCAAACAGCCTCCATTTTTATCAAGTTTTTGTTTATACCACTAAATGGAAATCTTCCTAAGTAAATTTCTCTCTTTTAGATAATAGATGCTTGGCTTTCCAATATATGACCTTGAGGGCTAATTAGGGGTTGATAAACGTGTTAATAAAAGTTATTTTATTTTTAATTTTTTGTGTGTGAAGAAGATTGACCCTGAGCTAACATCTGTTGCCTGTCTTCCTCTTTTTGCTTGAGGAAGATTGTCACTGAGCTAACATCTGTGCCAGTCTTCCTCTCTTTTTGTGGGATGCCTGCCATAGCTTGATGAGCGGCGTGTAGGTCTGTACCTGGGATCCAAACCTGCCAATCCCGGGCCGCCGATGCAAAGTGCACGAACTTAACCACTATGCTGCTGGGCCAGCCCCTTAGAAAAGTTTTTTAAAAGCAGTAAGTCAGTTTGCCATGGAGTTTATCTCCCTGATCACCAAAGCCTCGTATTTGTGCTACCACAGTTCTCTTCTCCCCAAATCCCTTCCCTGCTTGTTCTTAATAAAACAATCTAAAGGCTCTTTTTCTCTTATTTGTTCCATTTCAATAAACTGACATTTATTCATAACATAGGGAAAAGAAAATCAGTACATGTTTTCTGCAAAGGGAAAGTGTTCATTTTAAAAAAATTTGAATCATTTTAGAATTAAATAACCTAATACAGCATACAGACAATCCTAAATATTAGACCATGTATTTCTGTTGAAGAAAGGCTTTTTTAGGAACATAAAAATGTGCGATCAAAAAGGAAATTTGCTGAAATATTTCCGTCTAAATTTAAATAATATTTTCAAGTAAAATCAACCAGGTTGCCTGGGCATTCATCAAACAGAGACTGCAAGTATCACTGGTCCCCTTGATGTTTTGCTCTTGCGGAAAAGTATCAATTAACTGGAGACTAATAAGCGTTTTGGCATTTTGATTTGGGTTCACATACAAGTGACAGTAATTTAAGCTATTAAGGAGAAAGAACATGCCTGTACCGTGCCCCACTATGTCCCAATCATGATGCCCAGTGTTCAGAGTGTATTTTCTGTTTACTATATTTGTCCTGTATAACAATCTTGGGAAGCGGGTTTTTTGATATCCACCTACAGATGCTAAAACAGGTTCACCAAAGATTGCATAGCCATTGTGTGGAGGAGCTGGAATTCCAGAACCCTCGAAAGTCAGGGTTCTTTCCTCTACACATTGCTGTGTCTTCATCTTAGCCTCCTAACCAGGAGTGTGTTTCAAAATGACAATTTAGAGTTTGATTTCCAAGCCACCTGAAAATAAAGATTCTAAGCCTGCAAATAATGGTTGAATTTAAGGTATATCCAGAAGAGAGGAGAGATCTTGGAAGCATAATATTTAAGTCTGAGAAAAAGGAAACTATCCATGAAAGCTGAAAGAGGGAAAAGTGCCTATTGCAACTGGAGGACAACTTGTAGAACCAGCGAGTCGAAGTCATAGGGAAGCGGTTTTTACGGTTAGAGCTTCGCATCAATACACAATCTGCCTTGAGACAAGTGAACCTCCTGCCCCTGGAAGTTTCTAAGCAGAGGCCCAGTGACCATCTCAGAAAAATGTTTTGAGGAATTCTTGGATGGGAAGTTACAGTAAATGACTTTGTTGGTCCCTTCCACTCAAGTTGTGATGTTACTAACCCTGACAGCGTGTGCTCTAAATCGGATACAACAGGGTGAATCTATCTACTGAGATTAAGCTGTACCAGTTGGCCCTCCCATCACCTGGTGTTACCAACCAGAAGGTTGGAATAGAATGTTTAGGCTGAGGTTAGCCTTCTCATGCTTGTCTGAAACATAAGCATCTTCATTTGACTTGTGTATCAGAGTATCAGACAGAGATTCTCATGCTATCCTCTTGGACCTCTGTGTCTTCACAGGACTTAAAGGGGAAAGTTTTAATATTTACCTGAGGGTCTTTCAGGGCCAGGACAGCTAACCCTTTATAATTACTCCCAGCTTCTTCAGAGTGCCTCCTTTTGTTTCCTGTAACTCCTTCCCCAGCAGCATTGATCAACATTTTCCCCATCATCCGTGCTTTCACTTTCCAGATATCTCCTTGCTCCCATCCCCCTTCCATTTCTTCATTCCTTTCTTCAAATCATTATTAATCATCTAATTGACATTTTGACCAAAAGTGTTAGAGCTAACAAAAGGAGAGTAGGTGAAAAAACTGGTTACAATAGTAACTAATGCCATCGATATCAACACTCATTTATTTTCTGGCATCAACAGTGCATCACAACTAATTGCCAGTTAGAGAGTTAGCATTTATTCCCACCAAAGTATAATAGTTACAGCTGACATTTTTTCATTGCTGATTTTCAGAGTCTTTTGTCTCTCCTTTAGGAACTTGAGAGGTTATTTCTGTTTTGTGTCATAAAATAATTACTGTGATAAAAATTGTCACTGTCGTTTTCTTGACTCTGACAGGCTGTGTTTGATGTGGACAACAAGAAAGGGCTGACTCTGATTGAACTCTGGGAAGGCCTGACAGTGGATGACATAAAAAAGAGCACTGGGTGTGATTTTGCAGTAAGTGTTTCTGTGAACAAATCCAGCCACTTGTCCTGTATCACGAGCTTGATTAATGAGTGTTTATAGGACATGAACCATTAATTTGTGATCATTTTTGGAGTTGACCTTTGCAGAGAGCAGGAGTGGAAGGAAGGGTGCTCCAGATGAGAGCAGGTGGGAGCAGGAACGGGCTGTGACTCACGGGCCAGGGCTGGGCTCAGGAGTCAGAAGTAAGAGGGGGAGGAACCACCAGGAGCAGCTGGAAATAGAAGGTCGCACTTGAACCCTAAGCTACTTTCTGTAAAGTCTCTTTCAGTCCTCTGTTCTTGAGTTACATATCAGCCGTGGCTAAACTTGATTAACTCAAAAATGTGAGCCACACACAGAGAAATGACACTTCCTTGTTTTTAAACCCATCTGTGGCTTATGGCTTTCTGTTTGATTGACTTCTATGCCTGATTGTTCCGTCCATTGAAGATACTACAATGTTGGGCTTCTGACACCACCAGATTTGTAGTCACAAAAGAAGTCTGTCTTGCATTTGAATAAAAACTTAACTGCATAAAAACTCTGACTTACAAAGCAGATTAAGTATTTCAGGGGAGTATCCATTTAAGAAATCCCCAGATTTCTTTTTTTAAAAAAAGAGTAAAACTGTAATAAAAATAATTGCCCTTTAATATAAGAACTTGTTTATAAATCGCCAGTCACCTCCCTAATGGGCGTTGAGAGGATGGCTCAGTCCATTTGAAGTTGATCAAAAGTAAAGGTGAAATGTCTCTAAAAAAGGAAAGAAAAGAATTTGCGTCTCACGTACCTTTTAAGAGTAATTCTACTTGTTAAAATGAAATATATTTATAATAAGAAGAAAGGTTGCAGCTACCCGTCCTGGGGAAAGTAATTTAATAAAACATATTTGATAAATCATGCATATATTTCATACATTCCTTCTTTAGGTACTACATGCTTGGCTGGTACCTATCAGTGCATAACAGATTTCTGTAAAAACAATTTTGCTGCATAATTCATTATCCACATATAACTGTTTCTGGTTCTATATGAAGGTCTTTGTCTATTAACCTTTTTTGAGTTTCCCTTTGGAAAAAAGAAGTCTGTCAGCAATACTTTGCACAAAAAGCACATCTTCAATTAGCTTTTCAATAACCCAGGGGAAAAAAGGGATTTGTTTACACTTTATTTAGAATTCCTTACTCCAGTGATAAAAGCAAACAATTCTTCTACTTAATCAACTATTCTTTGGTTTTTTTCTCCTACGTGGATGAGTTAACTTCTTCTTCAGTATGTAACATTTCTGAGATCCATAGAACCTTCAATTCTCTGCTGCAAAAGATACTATACAAAGGAAGACCCTCATTGTTTTCTGTTTCTTTTTTATTCATGTAGGTAAATCAGGAATGAAAAAGACTTTTACTGTTTTTGCTTTTTTTTTTTTAAATGCTGGTTTTCATGTTTTGATACATCGAAAAATATCTCTATGGTCCCTCTTTTATTACAGTACCAGCCTTCCTTCTCTTTTGACATTGATATGTAATCTTGTTTCCTCCAAATTAGGGTGTTGAGATCAAATGTTAATTCGTATGTCAGTGTTGTCCTGACAGTGGAAAGCTGGAGTATCAGCTGAACCATCTTGACAAAACAACCAGCTTTTGAGAATCTGATGATCTCTGATGATCCTCAAAACATCAACAGCGTCTCTTTAGACCCTGATGGATGAATCACATACAGTGGGTTGTTTCTGTATAAGGCTGCGGACGGGAGTGCTCTGATTAATACAATGCTCTGTTTAATAGCTGGGTTATCAGTAAGATACATTTAATAATACAATTACATTGAGGATAACATTTCTTTATTTGATAACTCATAAAGTATTCCATGTTATGATCTAGATGATAATCCATGTGATTATTACTGCCTAGGTAGGACTTGATATCTGACTATATACATTCAAGTTACTCAAGATTTCTGTTTGAGAAAAGGCCCACCCAGCCTTCACTGTATAACTAGAAGTGAACATTCCAGAAAGGATAGTTAGATAGCCAGGTGGTTGCATAATAAAGAAAAAAAGGTAAACACCTGGGTCAGAGTAATTGTGAAAATGTGTTGGTATAAGTCGCATATACCTAAGAATATGACTAAATGTATGGGTGAAAGATACAGAATGTGGATATCAGCTGATTGAGAAAATACTGAGAATTTCAAAGAAAAAGGCAAAATACGACAGCATCAGGACATGACAAAATTGTGGTTTCAGGGTACTAAAAAATAATGATCATAATGAAATATTTAATGAAATAAATATAATTCATTTTTAAAAAAGAATTACTAAGACTTTCCTGTATACTACAGTACAGTTAGCAACAACAAAAAATGTGGAAGGAAAATGTGTCCTTTAGGTATCACCTGAAACAGCTTCTTAAAAAAAATCATAATCACCAAAAAAATATGTGGTGAGTTGTATTCATGATTTAGTGTCAGTTGAAAGGAGAAGTTTTCTTTTCAATTGGTAGGAAAGTCTTTTAAGAGTTATGTATGTCTGGAGTTCCAAAGGAGGCTATGGAAATTTGTCATAGAAATGCAAATATTGACTGTATTTCTGGAACCTTCCCCACACTCCCAAAATAAGACTCTGGTCAAGAGTAGTTGGCAGCAAGAGAAGCCAACCTATAATGGACAGAGATCTTATTTCATATGATCACTCTCCTTCAAAGTGCAATTGTTATAAAGAAAGGGACTTTCCTCTGGGTTTCTTGAGGATTGAGTTCTGAGTCTATTGCGAGAGATAAAGGAGCTGGGCACGTAGAGCTGAAAATATCACTGTTATTATAAAGGCTAGGATGGAGGATGTGGCTTAAGTGGCACAACACATTTCCCAGATATGAACCCCAGAAGTGGGAGAGACTTCAGCTCCCAGGTTTAAGCAGCCTTGGAAAACTATGAGCTTCTTACACAGGAGCAAAGCTTTCCTGCTGAGCTTCTTTCCTCGTGGCTGAGAACAAAATAGAGCATGTGCACCCTGCAGAAGGCCCATCCTAATCAGGAAGAAGAATTGGGCTGAATTTCGGATGCCCCAGTTCCTCTACCCAAATCATCATTCATTTAAGTCACTAGAGGACACACTGGAGGCCAGGGTATTACACTAATAGGTGTCCTTCCACCTGGAAAGGAATATGAGAAGTGGGGAATAAATGCTCCACCTCAACACTGTTGGTTGGTAGAGCCATATGTACATGTTCCTCCTCTACAAATGCTTGATTGTGATGCGGTACAGTAATAGTTTTCTCTTGTTCTTTTATGTTACTAACGCCAACATTTTTATGCTGAGGAGTCTTTTGGTTTATTTTTCTCCCATGGCCCTCACATTTTGAAAAAAATCTGTCTCCCAAATACTTATCAAGTAATAATTCATTTTCAAAGAGTCAGAGTAATATTGCACATTTCCTCAAAGTAAAGATGTGACAAGCTAATGAAAATGTCAAATTTCTTTATTTTTGGCTATACTTATATCACTCAGTATGTTACTGCCAGTTACTTGATGGGCCAAAGTAGAAAGAGAAAAGAAAAGTGACATCCCACCACTTAAATTCCGTTATCTCTGCAATCCCTTTTTCCAGCGAGTAGTTAATTCAGTTGACTATTCATTTCTTTCTCTTTTGATGCATGATTAAGTTACATGAAATAGGTTTTTCTTTACCTTTTATATCTTTGGACGGTTTTTGAAACAGAATATTCCTTTTTGTTTTTATTTTTTAGTTTCAAAAATTAAAAACAAATTGAATCCGTATTTGAGCATCATGTCGTAGAATAAACTTTCGGAGGTCATTAGTCATCCATGATTATTCCTTAAACACCCAGTGTATGTCCCATATTGAGCTATGAAATGTGAATAAAATAGAACAAATTGGTGTGTTTCCTTCTCCCAAGGGCCTTGGTCTTATTCTTCAGGCAGAAACACACCTCAACAACCACTGGCAAAAAATTAAATGAGAATACTGCTTATTTATATGTTTGCAATGGAATCTTAAAGCAGCCAGCTGCAGGCATTCTTTGCCAAGTTGAATAAATTTATACTCTCAATATCTGTTATGAACTGGCATTATACCAGAATTAAACAGTATACTCTTGGGATTTTAATGGACTGGAAAGACAATCGTTGGCTTGTCTTCTACACTTAAATCATATAGTCTTGTGCCTATCCTGTAGATCACCATGGCAAGATAATCTGCTTCAACTTGCATGAGCTTACAATGTTGATGAGACTGTGAGAGAATAGAATGAAAAATGGTGGTTTAGTAGGTGTTTTTTATTACAAAAATAGATGGGCCAAGTCAGTCTACATCCAGTTTCATCTTCCTCTTTTCTGATGAAAGTCAGTTTCCACAATGAGGATATAAATGATATTGAGAGCTCAAAATAGGGCCAATATGACAGGGAAAAGGATCAGATGTTTAGTTTAAAAAATTAAGGTGTTCAGTTTCTTTTTAAAGGAATTGCTATAAAGCATCTATTGGAAATGATCTGTTTTCAAAAAAGAAGAGTTTTATTTCATTAAATTATTTCCACAGATGCTTTGTTGTTAAAAACAGAAAATGGATTGTTTGTGAGACACACTTTCTAAATACTCAGAGCCCATATGTTTTTCATTCTTTTCAGAAGAGTTGAAGAGCTATGCAAATGTGGGCTGTGACTTTTGTCTATTTATTATGTGTCTATTATTTTGTCTGTTATTATATATCTGCTCTTAGAAGTGACAAGTCTGAATGAGCTCTCGTTTATCCTAACCTATATACCAAGCCATACTGATCCCTTTTATTCTGGTCATGTCATTCTTTTAGTAGAAAAACGGAAAGGGGAGTGTTAAATTTTGATATTGTGAAGAGTTAATGCAAAAACAATTCATAAATGAGCTAAAAAATATTTAACCTCATCAAAGCCAAATAATTACCTACTTCTATTTATAGTACTGACTTATCCTCTATTAGAAATCTTTCCTCTAGTTCTTTGGAGATTATTTAACCCACTCACTCATTTTTTCATTTGTTCATTCATTAATTTAACAAAATATTCACTCTTTATTCTGGAAGGCAAAATGCCAATTAGGCCCACTTTGATTGCCATATCCTTGAGGGCTCAGAAAATCACCTAAATTTTAATATTGCCTACAGTGCTTTCCATGGAGATTATTACTAGGACTCAATGGATATTTGCCAGATTGAATGAAGAAATCTGTACCTGGCATTGCACCTTGAAGGATCAGTCAAAATTAAGCCAGACCACTTACATTTAGGTTTCTTCTTCACCAACTCTACCATTAAATGTTGATCTGTCCTCATTTTTCTCTGCTTCAGGTCTCCTAGGAATGCATTTGCTATTCTGTACATTGAACATAATTGTAGTCAACATTTAATATTTTTAATGCTATTACCTCCTTTTTTGTAATAACTTGGACTCTTTTTACTACCTTTATATCATTTCCATTCTGATTATGAAATTTCTGATAAAATGTTGTCATTGACCATACGTGTCTTTGTTAATGTGTATCCAGTTAATCCAAAGACTGTTGTGTATCTTAACAAAATTGTGAATTGGCTGGACCTATTTTGAGGACTTTGAGACTTG
This sequence comes from Equus przewalskii, assembly GCF_037783145.1. NCBI lineage: Eukaryota > Metazoa > Chordata > Mammalia > Perissodactyla > Equidae > Equus > Equus przewalskii. The sequence goes on from NC_091850.1 coordinate 24,500,960, forward strand.
TACCTGATCTGTGACGCTTTTGAATCAAGTCTCAGAGGCATCAACCTCAGAGCTCAGTGATTCACACAGTAGAGAGCTTGGTTTTCTGGATCCTTTATTGTCTCGCTCTGCTCCTCCTTCACCCCCTCCTCACTGCCAGTCTTCATGATCCTTAATTTAGGAGCTATAATGCGAGAAGGTTGAGAACTACTAAACACACAAAATGTAAACAGAAAAGGAGTTCCCTGTTTCAATGGTTCAGAATGGAAAATAATGAGGAAATTCCAGGTGCGGTTCATGGCAAGGCTGCTTGTTGCCTACATCATTCAAGTTTGGAAATTCAAAGAAGTTATGTTTATGCCATGAGGTTTTTTTATAATTTGGTTATTTTTTTCTCTTTCTTTTACCAGGTTTCACCAAAACTCATGCCAATGCGACAGATCGTAACTTGAAATGTGGAAAAGACATTTGACCCAGACTGTGTGTTTGTCATTTTAACCACATAGGATTTCATTGAAAGGACATCAGTAAGAGAATTGTATATTTAGCAAGCAGTTTTTGATTAGTCGTCTTCTAGAATCTTATGCTTTTTGTAGCCATGTATAGACTTTGTTCTCTCTAGTGTACTGTGACATTTTAATGGGAAAAAAAAGAAAATGTATATGATTATCTTATTTGTTTTATATGTACTGAGAAGGCTGTCATTACAATTGGTCCTCAAATTGGATTTATCTTCACCTTCCATGCTTTGTACGCTGAATTGTGTGCAGTTTGTACCAAGATGGGCCCTTAGGAAGAGTTTCATTGAGGTACTTTCCCTCATGATGAAATCATGACATTGTAGAAAAAACGAATGAGGGAGAAAAATAACACCACTCAGAGCATATCCAAGGCAGCATTGTGCTAGTCCTGAAAGATAACATATATGTGAATTTTGATTAGGAGAAATGCTGTCTTAATGATTATGTTTTTCCATCAGCTTGCTCTGACTTCTCTTTTGGAACCCATGATTTTGTGATTACATCTTGTTTTCCTAGCACACCTCTCTTCCTCCCACACTTTTTATAACTAAATAGATGCCTAAGAAGGCAAACTAGAACATCTCTGTGTGGGAGAAATGACTGGTTCATGGAAGATACCAAAGGGTGGAGAGTCTATTGGTGCTGACATCCCACCAAGAAGTTGCCTTTATAAACCAACCAACCAACCATCTGTGCTTTGCCAAAGACTAAGGTTTATTATAGGAAGAGGGCTGTAAACCTGACAGATCTAGTCAGTTTTCTCTTTTTAAAACACTGAAGTATTCCTGTGTATCCAGAAGGGTCCTTAAGAGTCTTTCTTGATGTTGTTGAGGCCCAGTGGGCTACTTGGACAGTACCTCCTCCTAAGCCAAGAGGGGCTGCGGGGTAATTTATCATGAATCCATAGTCATAAGACAGCAGAATTTTTTTTTTAATTCTTTCTTTTCAGACTCTCTTATTTTTGCTTGGAAAAGTTTCTAAATATTGGAGGCCTTTTTCTACAGAACAGTGTTCTTTCTTCTACCCAAGTCACTTCCTTTAGCAAAGTACTTTTAATTGAGCTTTATCCAAGTAGGGGAAATAATGATGAGCAAATCCAGGATTTGAAGAGCAGTGAGCTTTCATTGTTAGAAAAGAAAATGGTGGGCTGGGTTTTGTAAGGAACTTCTCCTCAGAGGTATCCTCAGTACCAAACAGTTGCCTGGGGGGATGGCTTCAGAAGCATCTTGCATGTCAGATGAGAGAAAAAAGTTCAGGCACCCTGAAGACAGGCCAGACAGCTGTCCTCTGGACAGAGGTAGGTATAGTACAGTGCAATAGATATTCTTCTGGCACCAGGTATAGGAATTTATTCACATTAGGTGATGGTTCTCATTGAAATTCTCTCTCTTTTCAGGTACGGCTATAGTTGTGTCATGCAGGGTAGCAGAGGGAGGAGAGAGGCTTTTTTGTGAGAGGCACACTCCATGTATAAAATAGTCTTTCTGTCTAGCTTCATGGTTGAAAGCATACTCTCCCAGTACTGGTAAAATGGACTCTTCTTAGAATTTGCGAGGTCCAGAGAATAATATATATCTATATAAGAGTTATGATTAGAAAAAATTATATTACTGCTGGTTGCTATATTTGCAAACTTACATGCTTATCATTCCAGTCTGTTATTTTGGGATAATGTGATTCTAAGAATGTTCTAGACTTTGAGTGGCAAAACCTAAGGAGATGACTTTATATTTTTAAATATTAAAGAGTGCCTTGGATGTTAAGAAATGCATTAAGAAATACAATAAATATTCCAAATTGTTATAGATTGGTGTGGTTGTCCTTTTTCTTATTCAAGAATGGCATGACTACACATGAGAATAATACAACAGAGACTGGTAGAATGGCCAATGATAAATAAAGCCAGCATGCTTTACCACTTCTAATCAAGTTGTTGCTTTTCTTTTTATTTTACTGAAGAAAAGATATTGTTCTTCATGAAAGAATAAATGAAATGTTTACCTAAATGAATCTGCACTTTGGTCCTTGTCGGAGCCGATCATTTATCTATAAAAATTATTATCCCAGGCTTCATGTGTTAATATTATTTTGCTTTTGTCTAACACTCCTTTAGGATAAGTATGCATTAATTCATTTCCCAGGGGTGTGTTGAGTTTGCTTGCATTTGGAATGGGCTCTGGTGCTAATCTGCCCAGCATCTATGTTGCCCCGCTATTAACAGACTCACCCCCTGGCCAAGGGGTTGAGTGTGTGCCCAGGATGTGCTACTTTTGGTAGTTCTGCTCTGTCCACAGTGGTTATAATCCAGGGGTAGGCATATGACCCAGTATGTACAGACATGTGTCACTTAACAACAGGGGTACATTCTGAGAAATGCATCATTAGCCGATTTTTGTCATTGTACAAATATCATAGAGTGTACTTACACAAATCTAGATGGTATGGCCTACTACACTCCTAGGCTATACGGTACTAATCTTATGGGACCACCATTGTATACGTGGTCCATTGTTGACTGAAACATCATTATGTGGCACATGAATATACCAGTGAGGATTTTCTCCTATTTTTAAAAAATGGAGATGCGAGAGAAGCCAATTTTCTTATTCCTCTCTGATCACGAAGCCATAAGAATGTGAGTCTCGTACTAAGAGCCTGCCTCCCTCCTACACACACACACGCACACACTCATGCACATACCCTACCAGCTGAACTGTGGTTGGAGAGAAAGAAGCTGAAACACAAACACATTGAGCTAAAGGCAGGGAGTGTCCTAGTGACACTTGGGTTTCTGGTTTTGGGTATGCATAAGGCCAACTTCTCCAGCCATACCTGTCCATGAGCTCACAAGTCTCCATTTTTGCTTGAGCTGGGTGTTTGTCATCTGCAACCAAAGTGTGAACTCAAACAGCTTTTGTAATTCTTGAGTCCTGGGAGGGATCTGGTCTCCTACAGAAGTTATGCAGAATAGGAGCAAAACTGCTTGTATCTGGGCCCACAGAACACATTTAAGAGCATTTATAGGTGTTACTAGTAGGTAGGAAGGTTGAGGGTAGAGGTTTTCTTTCTCTTACAATCTCAATGTAGTCAGCACAACTTTAAAAATTATTCCAGTGGAAGTATAAGCACAGATTTATTCAATGGATGGCTTCCTTTACACTAACTTTCCTTTTCTCACAGGATGTGATCTTGAGTTCTTTAAGCTTATTTTCAGATTCTCTATCTTTAAAATGGGGATAATATAATGTTTTTCACCATGGTTCTATGAGATGTAATTAATACACCTGATTGCAAAAATACTGACATCTCTTTAAAATGCTGTGCCATGATATTACTTTGGGACAGAATTGTCAGTTATTCCTGTCCTTTCATTTTTCAGTGTCTGTACTGCCTTCCCACCTAAGACCATATTGAATGTCAAAGTGGGTTGAAGCATAAATATCAATAAATATCGTGTGATCTGAATGCACATCCGTTTGACATATACTTGAAGTTTTCTGCTTCCTAATGTTAGACGTCTCTGTGTAAGGTCATCTAAAGACACCCTTTACAGACCACAAAGCAAGTCCCGTGAGAGCGATGGCTATACTAATCCAGGTAACAAATTGATAAGACAGTTTCTTTCCTTAAAGCCACAATCAAAAAGAAATGATATTTAGTTGTGGACATTAAATATGCTTGATTATCATGATCATTATTACCCTTACTAGAGTACCACTCTGCAGGGTCCACTTGGAAACAACCTCAGACAACTATCCTGGGCTTTTTGTGGCATGACCCACATTGGGTCCTTACGAAACACTTGTATTTCCACTGACAAATGATGGGAGCCCAGGTGCCCCATGCAGTCATTTTATCTTTGGCTTATTCCTAGACATTCCATCTCTTACCCTTTAAAATTTTCAAGAGGAAATCAGGCACCAGTCCAAAAGCTCCCATTGAAACCCTGGTGTTGCATTTGAAGCCCCTCTCTCTTGATTTGAGAATAGGAGGTCACATCTTCCACTTTGCCTTCTTGGGGTTAGATGCCTAATAGCTCTCTAAATCTCCACAAATATTCTTTTAATCTCCAGTTCCCAACCCTTGCATGCACTCAATATGAGTAAGAGTTTAAGAGTTGTCTAGCTGGTTGTGTGCATAGTGGCCTCACTTTGTAATGTACATTGTGTGAGTGTGTGTTTTAACATCTTGTATATTAGTATAACAACTCCATGACTTGACCATGATAGGTTTCCAAATATGTTCATTGGATCAGTTTACTGTTTGAAAACATGAGGTGATAGTAGGCCAGGTCTAAGGATTTCCCTCAGCTGAATAATTAGGTAAGACTTCTAAGGAAGATGTAGGGAAAGAAATGAGAGGTGGAATATGGAGGCTGTAACAAAGGAATAAAGACACCTATGATGATCACCTACATTTGTTTAGCATTTTGTAATTTACAAAACACCTAGAATACGTAAGCTAGCTTATTTCATTCTCACAATAATCTTCCAGGAAGACATTATTACAGCCATTAAAATTAACTTCATTAGTCTGAGAGAAGTGATGTCCATCAGTTCTTTAATCAAATCACTTTCAGGGCTACTGTTAGATTTTGCTGAGGTAGCTGATGAGATGTGAATTAAATCCCCTGAATAGAACTAGATTTGTTGCTCTATGGTAAGCTATAAAACAGAGTCCAAAACCTTTAAATCTAATGGGACAAGTCTTGAAATTTTGTTCTGCCTCTCTACACAGCTCTTGTGCACAACCCAGTTTATAAGGAAATGAGTACTTGTCAAAATAAAAAGGATAATGGCCTCCACCAGGTAAAACGTCCCTGTGGAGGACTTGCAATTCCTGGGTTGGCTCATATGGAAGGCCCAGTGAAGACAACCACAGGTAAGAATGCTCAGCTGACACCAGCAGGAGGGGCTGATGGGCATTGCTTCGTCTTTGTGGCTGAACACCTTTCTGAAATTTGGTTTCCTCAGCGTTAACCTTTACCTGTGTTCAAAGTCAGAGTTGTGACTCAGACTCATTCAGTTGAACTCCAGAGATAAGGTTGATATTGGCAGCGTGAAAATGTTATTGGTGACATGGAGGGAGCATCACTGAGTGAGATCTAGTGCCATCGCTTTCACCAAGGAAGACAGGGTCTATGGAAAGAAGAAAACTAGTCACAGCCTTGGAGCCTGTGGAGTTATTGGGGGTGGGTGTAGGGGTGGAAAGGCATTTGGGTCATCAAAGCGCATACCATATGAGAACATTTAATTCTTATCATTGTGTTTCTTTGACTATTAGATGTCATCAATTATTATTATGGGTTTTTTTTGATAGTAAGAACGTTTAGCATGAGATTTACCCTATTGATAAATACAATATTGTTAATTATAGGTGCAATATAGTGAAGCAGATCTCTAGAACTTATTGATCTTGTATAATTGAAACTTTATGTTCATCGAACAGCAATTCCTCATTTCCTCCTTCCCCCAGTCCCTGGTAACCAGCATTCTGTTTCTATGAGTTTGACTGTTTTAGGTACCTCATATAAATGGGATCATGCAGTGTTTGTCCTTCTGTGACTGGCTTATTTCACTTAGTATAATGTCCTCTAGGTTTATGCATATTGTCGCATATGACAGGATTTCCTTTTTTCTGGCTGAATAGTACTCCATTGTACGTATACATTATATTTTTTTTATACATTTATTCATTGATGGACATTTAGGTTGTTTCTATATCTTGATTATTGTGAATAATGCTGCAATGAATGTGGGAGTGCTAATACCTCTTCAAGATCCTGATTTCAATTCTTTTGGATATATACTTGAGAGGGGATTACTGGATCATAGGGTCCTTCTATTTTTAATTTTTTTGAGGAACCTCCATACTGCTTTCCATAGTGGCTGCACCATTTTAGTTTCCCACCAACAGTATATAAGTGTCCCAACTTCTTCACATCCTTGCCAACACTGTTATCTTTTGTTTTTTGTTTGTTTTATTCATACCTATCCTAAATAGGTGTGAGCTGATATTTCATTGTGTTTTTGATTTGTATTTCCTTGATGATTAATGATGATGAGCATCTTTTCATAGATCTGTTGACTACTTGTATGTTCTCTTTGGAGAAATGTCCATTCAAGTCCTTTGCCCATTTTTTAGTGGGTTAATTAAATTTTTGTTATTGAGTTGTAGAAGTTCCATGAATATATAAATATATGTACAGCTCCAATTGACTGTTTTTGCTTTGTTGCCTGTGCTCTTGATGTCATATCCAAAAAGTCATTGCCAAGATCAACATCCAGAAGCTTTTCCCCTATGTATTCTTCTAGGAATTTTATAGACTCAGGTCTTACATTTAAATCTCTAATCCATTTTGAGTTGATTTTTGTGTATGGTATAAGATAAGGGTCCAATTTCGTTCTTTTGTATGTGGATGTCCGGTTTTCCCAACACTTTTTGTTAAAGAGACTATCCTTTCCCCATTGTGTATTCTTGGCACTTTGTTGGAGATCAGTTGACCATGTATGTGTGGGTTTATTTCTGGGCTTTCTATTCTATTCCATTGGTGTATATGTCTGAAGGACCATCTGTTTTAAAATACACTATGATTTTGTTTGCTTTTTTATCACTTATAAATTTTATTGTATGCATATTAAGAGTTTTTAGACCTTCCCTCAGTCTCAGATGAGTGTGCTTAGTATTCCCTTTTCATAATTAGAACAAAGAAGGGTCATTAATGGATGCTTTATTCAGCTGACAGACATCCCCAGCAGTTACTGGCCCAAGGAAATCCACCTGTCTTGAGGTTTGTGCATTTACAATCCAGGGGCTTCTCACTGACAAGAGGGTTCAAGTTGTCCAAGGAATGGGTTGGGGATAGGGATCAGGTCAGGAGAAGAGTGGGAGGGAACAGAGGTGCCTGCCTCAGCTTCTCTCAGAGCAGTGGGGTTGCCAGAAACTGAAGGAGACAAGGCATTTGTAGGATACCATCATTTGTGAAGTGCATCCTAACTCCAGAGATATAAAAATGTGGGGAATTATTCATCTTAGAATTGATGAATTGGAGCGGGTCCTCTAAAGCCATTCTAAATTAGCACAGTGTGAGTAAGAACAGTTTAAAGAAACATATTATAACTTTCAAGTATGTACAGAACTGATTGCATAGGAAAAGACCCTTAGGGACCTGCTTTATGGATGGAAAACAGTGAGTTACATTAGTGCGTATGTAAACAGTGCTTTAAAACACACTAAGTAGTCCAAGTGTGTATTATGTAATCTTTGCATCATGTTTTGCCGTCCAGGTATGGCTCTATGTCCTGCTATCCTTACCCCCAACTCCCATCTTTTTCATCTCCACAATTGCTATATTAGATATACACAAGTTTACTCTCTCTGTGAAAAATTTTCAGAATTTTAATTAAAGGTGTTTAACATATCAAAGATACCCCGATACATACACAAACATAGAAGGCCAAAGCACTTGAGGAGGCACTTCCATTAAGTCAATAGTCTCAAACTCGATGTGAGATTGCTGAAGAGAGAACAATGCCATTTAGGATGAACGTTGCTATGAAATAAATGTTTCTTTTCCTCCCCTCCCCGCTAAATCCATATGTTGAACACTAATCCCATTGTGATGGTATTTGGAGGTGGGGGACTTTGGGAGGTCATTAGGTTTAGATGAGATCACGAAGGTGGAGCTTCCACAGTGTGACTAGCACCTTTATAGGAAAAGAAGAGACCAGAGCCCTCTCTCCTGTGCCATGTAAGGACACAGCAAGAAGGCAGACAAGGAAGAGGGCTCTCACCAGACACTAAATCTGCCGGTGGTACCTTGATCTTGGACCTCCAGCCTCCAGAATTGTGAGAAATAAATGTTTAGTGTTTATGCCACCTGGTCTATGATATTTGTTATAGCAGCCAGAACTGACCAAAACAAGTGTGATCAACTTGGAGAATGCTCAGGAAGATAAAGAATTAAAAAGAATAAAACTATGGGAAAAGAATAAGATACATGGAATATTTAACTTGCAGAAGAGACGCTAAAAGAGTGATTTAGTAAGAATTTAAACAACTGCTGTGTATAACTAACGTAGAATACCTTCGGTCTGAAAGGAAAGAAGAAAAAGAGAGGAATGAAGAATTTAATTTATATATTAAGCAACATTTCCTGACAGTGAGATTTTAAAGAACAGGAATTAAATTACCTACCTATTTATTTATTTACTCATTTATTAATTTATTGGTAAGAGTTGAAAGAGGGAGAGGGAAAGGAAAAGTATTTTGTAGTTGATTTAAAGGCAGTCTTGAAATCTAGTATTCCTGAAATCTCATATTCAAGGGAATTTCTTTATAGTCTGGATTCTCTTTGCAGTTTTATCAACTCTCTTATTATCCCAAGAAATCTATTAACATATGGTTGGCAAACTGGTTGCTCAATAAATTTTTAGTGAAGGAGTGATTAAATTAAAGAGCAGATGAATTAGTGAAAAATAATTCAGTGGCATAGGGTCATATTCATACAAAATTCAGTTTCTCTTTTTATATTTCTAACTCTAAATAATAATTACAAATAAACACACAACTGGTTTGGGGATATGCCAGAAATAGTTTCTCTCTCTCTCTCTTTATTTCTTATCTCCCTCCCTTTCCTTTTTCTTCCCTTATTTTCTTTCAGCAGATATTTATTGAGTGCTTTATCAGTCAGGGTCCAATCAGGAGACAGAAACCACATGGTAAGTTGAAGAGGGAAAGCTTAATATAAGGAATTATTAACTGTAAGAAGGATTTGGAGTGATGAGGAATCAGCTAGTAAGAAGGAAAGAGAACTCTAAACAACATAGGAATAGCAGAGATAAGGAGCCACCACTGCCCCTTGGGTTGAAATAGAGCATCCAGGGAAGAGGTCTCCAGGACTGAGATCCAGACCTTGTTGGAAAGCAAGCTGTGGCCTGTTGGATGGCAGAGAAGTCACTGTGGCACCATGTCAGCAGAAATTGCTAGAAAGCTACCTCTGAGGTGTCAGTAGAAGCTATCCCCAGGGGGGATTGCCACACTTCACAAGTTGCCAGAAAACCACCTGGAGAGATGCCAAGGAAACTGTTCACAGGGATGTGTCTCACTTATGGCACTCTACTGTAAAGCCCCCTGTGGGAGTGCCAGGGGAAGCTGCTGGTGCTGGGCCCCGTTGGCCACCACACACTGCAGGAGCCGGGAACTGGAGAAGCCAATTATGCTGCATTTATGGGTCCTGGAGAAGCTGTGTGTGTTATAGGGGTTAGACAGTGGAGGAATTGTGGGCTACAAGACCCCGACAAGAGAAACATCATACCCAGAGGAGAAACCTCTTCCTCCTCCAGTGTCTCTCCAGCACCTCCTATTGAGAAAGCTTAACAGGGTGCCAGTTGGCAAAGGAGTGCTATTTGCAGTGCCCATCTCCATTACCTTGGAGCAGACAAGGAAAGGTGGATTTGGAGCTGAAAAGCAATAAGTTGATAGCTGGCATAAGCAGCTAAAATTCAGTTTACAGGTGTGTTGAGTTTTCCTTTTCTATGAAGGAAAAGTATGTGTACCATAAGATGTTATTTAGAGGGTCCTGAAATTAGATCTCATACTTGCCTCTGTTTAGCACATCCTTAAATATACCACAGGTTGTTCAATAAAATGTGTAACCATGTCTAGAAAGAAGAAGCTAAAGTGACCTTTACCGATCAAAAAGAAACAAACAAAAAACAAAAACATGAAACAATAGGGAGATCAAATAATTTATGAATTCTCATCTGTACAAAATCAAAAGGATTCTGCCACAAATGCAATACTCCTGGTAAGGAGCCATTGGAAGACAAAAATCAACCATCACTTATTCTTGGTTTGAGAAAATCTGAACTTTAAAGTTTTAGTGAAACAATAGAGTTATTGAAAGGCTATGAAATAAGACAATCCTGGGTGAGAGTAAGGGGCATACCACTCAATGGCTATTGTAGTCATTTGATTGTAGATGTTTTATTGTGGAAGGATATTACATAGATGCAATCTGTTCTGAAGGGGTCAGTTGAAATGCTGTGGTGACTTGGAAAATGCAGCAATGAGAATATTACTGACCAAATGGAGCCAGCTGTGTTTTTCAGAAAATAAGCAATTGTGAAATGACCTCATAGTCATCTATGGTATCATGGAGAAGCAGAAATGTTTCAAGGACAGCTGAGCTTGTGGTAGAACTGGGCATGTTTATAAAAGTTAACTCAGCCATAAACTTAGAAGTCATTTCTTATGGTAGAAGGGGAAAAAGGAGGGCTTAAGGTCGGAAAAACAACTGTCCTATACATAGAATAGATCCATATGTTTGTCTCATATGACTTTCTATTTAGTAAGGAAACATCGTATCAAGACCACTGCTCAAAAGGTCAGTCTACCTATATGTATAGAGCAGTGATGTCTAGTCCAGGAAAAGAGTAATTATGTTAAAAATAATTCAGTAAAACATTCCAAGAAGTGCACCTGCCTAATAGACCGTGTTCTCCAAACACGGATTTTTTTTTAATACAAAAGGAAAGCATTTTGAACCTTTGCTCCACAATCGATTTAAGTCCTCCAACTTACACCATCTCATGACTTGACCATGTCAGGAAAGGTTTTAATTCATGGTGAAGTTATATGACATAGGGATTTGCTTTAAAATACTCTCGACAAATAATAATAACAATAAAAATTGAGAAAGCTGGATGAAATAATATTGGCAAAATTTTGGTAATTAATGAAGCTGGGGCAATGGTTACATAAGAATTCATTATACTATTCTCTTTCGTGTATGTTTGAAATTTTTCATATTAATGTTTTCAAAGTAAGTGTATACATGCAATATCCATTTCAGCATCTTCATGATAACTACCATTTTGATGGTCTCTTGGATTTTGGATAAGAAATTTAGTCAAGAAGAACTAATGTCTCAATGGAGGAGAGAATATGAGGATGGCTTTTTAAAAATCAAGTTTTCGTTTATTCTAGTCTCTAATAATGCAAATCTCGGTGCTAAATAGAAGAATTAAAACAAGTGCAAAAAGCATGAAAAGGCAATCAACATCATTAGCCATCATGGAAATGCAAATTAAAATCACAATGAGATATCACTACACACCTATCAGAATAACTACAATAAAAAAACAATGACAACATCAAATTCTGGTGAGGATGTGGAGACGCTAAATAAGTTCTACATTGCTATTGGGAATGTAAAATGGTACGGCCCCTCTGGAAAGCAGTGGGCAGTTTCTTATAAAAGTAAACATGCAGTTACCACATGGCCTCTTGGGCATTTATCCCAGAAAAGTTAAAACCAATGTTCACACAAAAACCTATACATGAATGTCTATAGTGGTTTTATTCATAAAAGCCAAAAAGTGGAAGGAGCCCACATGCCCTTCAGTGGGTGAATGGTAAACCAAACTGTGATAAATCCAAAACATGGAAAACTACTCAGCATTAAAAGCGAGTGAACAATTGATACGCATAACAACTAGGATGAATCTCCAGGAAATTATGCTGAGTAAAAAAAGCCAATACCAAAAGGTTATACAGTATATGTTTTCACTTATTTAATGTTTTATTGGCACCTGAGCTAACATCTGTTTCCAATCTTCTTCATTTTGTTTTTTCCTTCTTCTCCCCAAAGCCCCCCAGTACATAGTTGTATATTCTAGTTGTAGGTCCTTCTGGTTGTGCTATGTGGGACACCGCCTCAGCATGGCCTGATGAGCAGTGCCATGTCTGCGCCCAGGATCGAAACTCTGGGCCACCGAAGCGGAGTTCACGAACATAACCACTCGGCCACAGGGCTGGCCCCTATGTAACATTTTTGAAATGACAAAATTTTAGGAATGAATTGCAGATTAGTGGTTACCAGGGCTCAGGGACACGGGAGGGAGAGAGGAAGGGTGGTGGGAGTGGTTATAACAGGGAGGGGTCCTTGTGGTGAGGGAACTCTGCATCTTAACTGTGGTGATGGATATATGAATGTACACATGTATAGAACCAAATATACACACACACATATGTACAAATGAACACAAGTAAAACTGGAGAAAGATGAATAAGATTGGTAGATTGTCAATGTCATTAACCTGGTTGTGATATTGTAATACAGTTTTGCAAGATAGGGAATTGGACATCTCAATATTGTTTCTTCCAACTGATGAGAATCTAAAATTATCTTAATAGAAATTTGTTAAAAAAAATTGCAAAAAATAACTAAAAGTATAAAGACTGCCTCTTTAATCTGCTCGAAACCTTGGTGGATGTTCATTCCTTTTTTCATTTGGAGTTAAAAAAAAAGGTTGTAATTTTCCTATCAATAATAGGATGTAGTTGATTACTTTGTTTTACTAGAAATGCCACCCACTTGTTGGATGTCTCTGAACAATTTCTTCATCTCTCTGGGTCTGTTTTCTAATATGTAAATGGGTCTAATAACTTCCTCAAAAGGCTGTTGTAACTATTAAAAATATCTCTTAAGGGGCCGGCCTGGCGGCGCAGCGGTTAAGTTCACACGTTCTGCATCTCAGTGGCGTGGGGTTTGCCGGTTCAGATCCCGGGTGTGGACATAGCACCGCTTGGCACGCCATGCTGTGGTAGGCGTCCCACATATAAAGTAGGGGAAGATGGGCACGGATGTTAGCTTAGGGCCAGGCTTCCTCAGCAAAAAGAGGAGGACTGGCAGTAGTTAGCTCAGGGCTAATCTTCCTGAAAAAAAAAAAAAACTCTTAAAATATCTCTATGCCTGATACATAGTAGCCACTTAAAAAAAAATGAAGATAATGTTTTTGAAACTATATTATTTTATTATTAGGGAATCCACTTCTGTGAGTGTCATGAAGCCCAGGCTGGGTTAACAGTGATGAGTTCTGGAGGTAACTACACCCCACTCTGGACTTTCTGGTTATAACCGCTGTCCTCTCTCTACCTCAACTGAAAGCCCAGACTATGAGGCTTCAGTCCCTGCCCTCCTACTCCTGGAAGATGCCAAAGCCAACTATGTAGGAGGAGTTTGCAGAGAAGACGACCTTGTCTTCCTAGAAGACAAATCCTCTACGTTGCTTTATGAGGCTGATAACAACCCCAAACCGCAGACAGGTTGGGACCCGTGGAGGCCTCAATGGAGATGATTTTTTATTTGTAGATTTTTTAGGACCCCTGCTTTTCCACTTTTGCTCTCTTTTGTCTTTGGGAATTTTCTCATATGTTTGTGTCCTCACTGGAACATGAAAAATATTTATGTAGAGTAACATCTCTTAAGAAAAAAAAATTTGGAGAGAAAACTTAAAACTAATGGCCAAAAAGAGATATTGGATTATCTGTGATTTTCAATTATCTACCTCTTCCTGGCCAAGAGTAGCATATAAAAGCAAGAATTACTGACGTTGAAATTAATGGCCATTTAAAATGCTGAACACTTAGGCCATTAAAGGTGAATATAAATTCTCATGGTGGTCTCTCATCAGTTCTCATTTATCACCAAGGACACCTGTTGATTTAAAAACGTAGAAGTTCTCATTGAGAGCTCGTTCGGGCCTTGTAATGAGAACTTATGAAAAACCAGCATTGCACCATCGGTAATTATGTACATTTCTGGGTCCATCTACTTCTATGAAGCAGACAATGAGCAGTTTTTGAAGGTAAAATGAGAAAAATTATTCTTTTAAAAAACAAGCAGGGACTTTTCTTCTTCCGGTAATGGCGGTGTACGTTGCTGTAGATAAAGCAGCAACAGAAAGCAACCAGGAAAGCTGGATAGAATGCCCTCCTCACTCCGCCTCCACCTCCTCCACCACCACCACACAAACAATGTTTGAGATCATCAATAAGTGTACAATGGAGCTGCATCTTTTTGAAGCAAAAACGAAGCACAATGAGGTTAGCCTTAAATTCTTAAGCTTGACTTTCCATGGCATTTTTCTCCTTGAGGTATTTGCTAATTTATAAGATTTCTGGAGCCAAAACACTGGGAGAGTAAATATAAAGTGACAGCTAAGAGTCTGAAAAGTTTAGAAGAGCTTAAACTGCCTTATGTATTTGGGGAGACAAAAATTGGAAATCAGGGCCAGCTGAAGAGGAAGGGTCTTTGTAAACACCTTAGGATTCCAATTGGATCCCCAGAAGGGCAGTACCTCAGAAGTAAGGGTGGACCAGAAATAGACAAGTCTTTGAAAAGGTGAAAATCCATCTCCAAAACATCCCAGTCCCTGAGTGGAATAAGGTGATCTGTCCATAACCTGACTACCCAATAGAAAGACAAAACTCCTCTCAGGAGGACCTCAGAAAGAGCCTCAAATTATTGCCACAATTTTTAACAGACAGGTGAGCCAGATGTTGGAATCAGCAGACACAGACTTAACAAAGATTAATATATTCAAGAAAATAGAAGATGAGATAGAGAATTGAACCAGAGAAATTCCAATGTATTATAAATTGAAATTAATAACTTAATAGATGAGTGTAAGAGCAGATGAGACAGTTAAAGAGAGGACTAGTAAACTGGAAGATAGAACAATATAAAATATCCAGACTGAAATACAGAAAGAAGAAAAGGATTACCAAAAAAGAAAAAAAAAATACAGGTGCTGGACCCATTGACGTAGTGGTTAAGTATGGCACGCTCCACTTTGGCAGCCCAGGGTTCATGGGTTTGGATGCCAGGAGCAGACCTACACCACTTGTCAAGCCATGCTGTAGCAGTGACCCACATAGAAAATAGAGAAAGATTGGCAAGATGTTAGCTCAGGGCAAATCTTCCTCAAGCAAAAAAAAAAAAAGAAGAAGAAGAAGAAGAAGATTGGGAACAGGTGTTAGTTCAGAATGAATCTTCCTCACCAATAAAAGAAATGAACCAGAGAAATGTGTAAGAGACATATGGAACATTGTAAAAAGGTCTAATATCTGTGTAAAAATGTTAGAGCAGGAGAGGAGCGAATTGGGCTAAAGCTTTAATGGGCAAAATTTTGGACAAGAATTTTCAAGATTGTCAAAAGAACTTAAGCCACAGATTTAAAGAAGCTCCACAAAACCTGCGCAGGATTAAAAACAAAACAAAAACCTAGGCATATCAGCAGCCAGTAGCTAAAAGTCAAAAACAAAGAGAAATCTTAAAAGCAGCCAGAGGAATAAAAGATACATTACTGTTAAAGGATGAAGAATTAAATGGAGAGTGACTTCTTAAAAAAAAATGAGAGAGAATGGAATGCTATTTTTAAGTGCTGAGAGAAAGCAACTGCCAACCTAGAATTCTTCAACCAGTAAAACCAGACTTTAAAAAAGGGCAAAATAAAGGCATCTTCAGGCAGACAAAAATATTTGAGAATTTATCACCATCAGACCTACCTTAGAAGAATACTAAAGAGAGTTTTTAAGGCAGAAAGAAAATACAGAAATACTGATAGAAATGGAAAGTAAATATATAGAATAAATAGATGATAATGTTTTGTAAGATTTAAAATGTATGGAAATATAACACATGACAACAATAGCATAAATGATGGGACAATGACAAGTGAAATCAATGTGTTGAACACTCTTGTATTGTTGGGAAATTTATATGATACCCTAATAAATTAAGGAAGCATGTTGTACTCTCTAAGGCACATTAAGAGGAGAGTAAAACAAAGAATTATGAGCTAAGAGAGGGGAAAATGGAATAATAAAAAATTTGATTAACCCAAAAGAAAATATTAAAAGAAAGAAAAAGTTACATAAAACATTAGAATAAATGGAAATTAAATCATAAATTGACATATTTAAATCCAAATACATCAGTAACCACAGGAAATGTGAATATATTTCTTTCGTTAAACTTGAACAAATTAAAGATTCATGAGTGCAACCACTAAAAAAAGAGTGAAAGAATGTAAAACTAACAACAAAAATACCAGATGAACTCAAAAGAAGGCAAACAAAAAGGAATGTAGAACACGTGGACAATGGAAAAAACATTAAAGTGGTATACTTAAACACAAATGTATCAAAAATAGCATTAAATACAGAATTAATATTCCAGTTCAAAGACAGATTGTCTGATTGGTTATGAATATATAAAACCCCACTTATGAGGCTTACAAAAGTCCCATCCTAAATATAAGGATGTGGAAAGTTTGAAAGTAAAATGATGGTGTTTCAGTTAGGACTTATTCAATGAAAAAGAGCCACTGTAAGAGATAAGGCAAAAAGGATTTTCACAGGAATTAAAATGCACACGGTTTTATGGGAGTTGGAGTAGAATTCTATGAAAGGATGTTACCTCTGTGTCTGGTGGTGGCCTAAAGTCTCTGTAGGCTTGGCAGGCAGGCAGTTGGGAAGAAAAGCTGAATGTGAAGCTGCAGAAAGTGAGGACAAAATGGAACCACGCAGATAAGTTAGAATTCTTGTTTGTGTCTCCACCTCCAACCTTGAGTGCATGTGGGCCTGCAGAAAATGTTGGCCCCCCTCACCATGGATTAGCATGCGCACGTGGTTCAGGACTCGGAGAAGGTGAAGGGGACCATCTGGCAGAAACTAGGAGCTGTCGTCCTGGTTATTGATCCATACCTATACGTGAGCCAGCAGAGCAGAAACAATGTACATAACTTCTGCTTGGAAATCTCACGGAAATTTCTTTTATGGCTAACCCTAACCCAAAGCCAATTCTGGGAAACCTAAGTCCGGTCTTACGATAACTTTGGTGCCCATGCTCATGTTCAGCCTCTCGTAGGGCCTGTAGCAGGCCAGAAGCTGTTTCCCAAAAGAAGAGTTAATTGCAGAGGATGAGGTAGCTTGTTTCAAAACCCTAAAGGTTTGTACTGTGATTGACTTATATAGAGAAAGGGTCTACAAAAGACTCCATATGGCATTCTTACCTGTCACAGACACATCAAGTGCCATTGAATCTGGAGGTCATGTGACCCAAGTGGCAGAACAGCTTGCACAGCAGCCTGGGCAAGTGACAGAGCCTTTTTATTCCAGGCCCCACTCGAACTTTTGGGTTACTTGGTAAACAGATCAGAGGAACATGCCCAAATCAGGTAAATATTGCTTCAGAAATCCAAAGAGGCTCACTAAGTGTTGTGACCTTTTCCTAGTGGTAAGGTAGCCCAGATGCCACAGCTTGTGTATTACCTTAGAAGGAATGTCTTGACATAACCTAGATCAATAGACCCCCTATAAATTTCACCAAGGTGGCAGGCCCCTGAATGTTGGATTTATTCTCTACCCTCTGACACATTTGTGTCTCACCAAGGTGTCTAAACTAGTTGCTACTTTCTGCTCACCAGATCGAGTCAGCACATTGTCGTCAATGTAATGGATCAGTGTGATGTCCTGTTCAATGGAGAGGTGATCAAGGTCCCTGCAGATGGGATTAAGACATAGGGCTGGCAAATTGATATACTCCCTGAGGTAGGAAAGTGAAGGTCTGTTGCAAGCTCTGTAAACTGAAAGAAAACTGCTTCTGATGGGCTTTATCAATAGAAAAAGAGAAAAAAAGCATTTGCTAGAGCAATAGCTGCACACCAGGTGCCAGGGATCATATTGATTTACTCCAGCAATGAAACCACATCTAGAACAACAGTTACAATCAGAGTCACTTCCTGATTAAGTTTAAGATAATCCACCGTCTTTCTCCAAGATATGTCAGTTGCCTACACAGGCCAAATAAATAAGTTGAATAGGATGTGGTACAAATCACCATCACTGTATCATTCAAGTCCTTGATAGTGACACAAATCTCTCAAATCCCTCCAGCAGTGCATTGTTGCTTTAAGTATACAGTTTTAGTAGGTAGAGGCAGTTCTAGTGGCTTCCACATCGTTTATCATCATCATAGTATTTTTGCATCATTATAGTATTATCTATCTCTATCTCCATCTAAATATCTATATATATCTATGTATCTATCCATCTATCCATCTATCAATCATCATATTAGTCCTCATTCCATGGGCCAAAGAACCAATGTGGGGATTCTGACAGCTACTATGTCTATTGCAATGATGCATTCTAGAACTGAGAAAATAATCACAGAGCAATTTTGTGATCCGTTGGACCCATGGTGCAATGTATCCAAGCTAAAACTCTCTTGATTACCTATCCACCATGAGCTTCTACTCTAACTGCTAAACTGCATTGCATTTGGGTCTATGAAAATTATGGTCATTTGACAGCTAGTGGTCAGTAATCCCCAAAAGTATTGTCAGCCTGGTGAATGGCTGCAGGTCCTTTTGAGGAAGGCTAGGAGGAAGATTTGTAGTATAAAATTTAGGCTGTGTTGCAAGGTCTTTCTCAAAGGGGCCCAGCCGCCCCTTCATTCAAGGGACTCTGGTTTTGTGTCAGGTCTGGCATTTGGATGAAATGCTGCAACTCTATTGCAGTGATTCAAGTTAGACTTCTATTCACTAAACCTAGAGCTTTTCCACTTCAAAAAAACCTGCTCATATGTCCCAACCCAAATATTCAGGGTTCACTCCTACCAATCAGAGCTCTAACTTTAGCATGAGAGACCTGTGAGATTATGAACGCAATTTGTGCTATAATTCAGCTATCCATAGGATTAGACACTGGATTTATTTTTCAGAAATCTCAGCACTGTGGCTATAGGAAGTAATTGTTTCTTGCAGGGCAGTCATAAATGCTTTCTGGTCCCTTGCTTGAGTCTTGATATGGGAATTTAAAGCCTTGAACTCATCATTTTTTTCCCTCAAGTTCTTCACCATACATAAAAGCATCAATCCCATTACACTTCATATTTTCACTAAAATAGTCTATGACAGCAACTATTTGGTCATCCAAAGCCCTATTTTCTATAAGCACTTAATTCCAGATGTCTACAAGTGATCATTTGAATGACTGTTTTGCTATTGCATGCCATGTACCACCATTGTCCTCTTTACTTCTGAACGACACAATCATTAAAGCTTTATACCTAACCAGATCAGAGAACCAATTCCAGATAAGTCAGAACCAAGTTAGAGAATCCAGCCTTACGTTTCTGTTCTTCTAGAACTACTTCTGGTACCTATTTCTGTATCAATTAGGGAGTGGAACCATACTGAGTGATAAAGAATAAGGGACTTATTATAGGAATTAGAATTGACACAATATGGGAGCTGGTGACGAAGCCTATGGAAGACTGCTACCTCTGCATCTGGAAATGAGTTGCTATAGGTCAGAATGGCCAGCAGTCAAGATAATCTGGACATGAAACAGGGGAGAGGAAGGACAAACTGGAACCCTTGAGGACAAACTGGAATCTGCACCTGTCTCTCACCATCTGCAATCTGATAATATGATTGACCTATAGAAGAAGCTTATGCCTGTCCTCATAGAGTCCCACGTGCACCTGGTCCAGGACTCAGATGCTGAAGGGGAATATCTAACAGCAGTGGGAAGTCTGGCTACTTCCCCGCACCAAGAGGTGAACCCGTAACTCAGTGACAACATGCATGAGCGACAAAACACCTCATCCCATACGCCAACTTTCAGAACGCAACATCTGAGGCTTCAATTTCACTTTCACTTTCCCAATCTCACACAAATTTCTCCTGGGTTGCCAACACAGAATCATGCAGGAAAGGGAAGTATGGGAAATAAACTTCCAGTTTAGCTAAATAGAAACTCAATACGGATGGTTTGGAAGCAGAGATGGTTGTGGAAGAAGGGAGACTCAAGGTAGTAAGACTAGTGAAGATATTTTAACAATTGACAATAAAAGTTATAGGAACCTATAATTATTGGTAATAAGAATAGGAAAGCAAAAACACCCATACAGAATATTTTATAGAGGAAATACCCAAAGACTTGCTTAAGGAATGTAAACAAAAAGAGAAAGAGGAGATAAAGAATGACTTCAATCTATTAATTAGGTGACTGGACGAATGATCTGACCAGAGACAGAAATGTGGAAGGGAGGAAGTGAAGAAGAGAGGAGGGGAGAATTATGGAAAATTATATTTGCTGAGGTAGAGGTGACCTGTAGGTATTTAGAAATGAAGAATTAAATAAAGTTGCAAGGTAAATAGCTCTGAGATGATTAATATATTAATTACAAGTTTCCTGACAAGTCCTTAAACTGTGATCTACATCTGTAGAGCAAAGAACACACGCACTGAGATGGTGTATCTGTCTTTGGGTAAAGATACAGATGTGGACATATAGACAAGTATGTAGACATCTTCTATATGTCCAAAGAGATTACTTTATCCTGAGAGTTACATTAATTCTGCTTTAAATTGCTATTTCCATCAGCTGAAAGTTCTGATGTAGTCTTCAAGATTTCTTCAAATTCCATAGAATTTACATTCTTATGGTCAGACCTTGCTGTAATTTCTTGTTCTTTTCTGAGTTCTTCGTCTCCCTCATGCCTTGTAGCCACCTGCTGTTCTCTTCACTCCGTTGGTACACTCATGGGATATACCTTGCTTTCCTTAATTTCCCCATATAACCACACACGGGTAATTTTTGTGTGCACAGACTTAGCTTAAGTTTGGAATGACAGAGGGGAGGTGCTTAGCAATACTTAATGGTCTTCTGGCCATCCCTGCCCCTAGAAATTTCTTGGTACTCAGTATTGCTCTGGAGGTCCCTCCTACTGTTATGATGATCAGCTCTTTCTTCCCTTCATTCTCCTCCCACCCCTGTTTTCTGCTCTCTCTATGTTCAAATTCCTCTTTATTTTGTATTTGTAGAAGTTTGGTTCTCTCTTTACTTATCTGTCTCCTTCCAGATAGTGATGTGGGGCCTCATGTTTTATTCTCAAACTGGTTGATCAAGATATTTGGTCACCATCTTCTCCTCTAAGGGTAAATGAAGCCACTGCAATCAATTATAGTTTAAATAGCAAATATAGGTAATACATAGATACAGATAGATGATAGATAGATAGATGATAAAAAGGAGGGAGGGAGGAAGGAAGGAAAGAAGGAAGAAAGGAAGGGAAAAAGAGCTGCCTCTCTACTTAGTCCTCTCACTGTTACTCTCCATCTTAAATATAGAATTTTGTATTTTTCCTTTTCAGAAAATGTCAATTCTGATCAACATAAATCATAAGCATTTAAAAACATATCAAATAAGGAAACTTGCCCTAGAAACAGGTCTACAAATTGCAGCTAATTGACTTGAAATGGGGCAAGGTCCACTTCTCCATTCTCCAGTCTACAGAAGGGCACAAGATGTTATGAAGGAATTTAAGAGTGAAAGTGTTCTCAGGGTAAATCCCTGGGTCTTGTATTCCAAAGCCTGGAAAGTAAATACAATCTCTATGTTCTAAAAAAAATGTAGGTTCTTTTAGGCAGGTATTTCTGAGGTCTGTAATGGCAAATGCAACATGTATGTGGTGGTGGAGGGGTGGTTATTCTAGAATGGAATATAATATTATTAATATGGAAAGACATCATTAAACAAGATTAACAAATAATGGTTATTTAAGTTTTGGCTATTTGGTTATTTTTATTTAATTTGTATATTAAATTTTTTATGTTATATTTATTTATTTTATTTTTCTATTCCATTTGGCTATTTTTAGATTTAGATATTCAGTCACTTCCTTGAAATTCAGTCCTAAATACTGTGTCTGGTCCCACCCTATGTACTGCCTCTTTCTGGGGAACTCCCTACCCGCTCCTTCCACAGTAATTAAGGAGCCGCTTGTTTGCAGCCTATAGTTGCTTGCTCCTGTTTTGGTATAAATTCTCATGCATTTTCACTGCCTTTCTTCCTTTTCATTTACCTGTAATCTACTTCTGTTTTAAGACCCAGATGGAGTCTCATCTCTTCCAAGCAGCCTGCTTGATTTAATCCAGATTGCTCCATCAGTCTCTTCACTGAATTCCAACTGTATTTTCAAGTGGTCTCACACAGAGTTGTTGTTTTTGTTTTACAGACCCTCTAACTTCCCTTCCCCTACACACAATGAGGGTCCATAATCTGGTGATTAATCTTAATTACAGTAAGTGGTTAATAGATTGATGGCAGAATTATTCATTTCTCAGACAATTTGATCGTTCTCCACATATAGACTAAAATTTAGCCATGGCCAACATTAAAGCTGTGGAATTTTCCAGTGAAATTCCACTTTTAACAAACTGTAGAAATAATCCCTGAAAGTATGGTCTTTGAGATTCCATTTTTAACCAGCGTTTTTTCAGGAAGTGACGGTTCAATTTTTAGATAGAATTCTAGAGAAATAAGCAAAAAGCTTGCAAACTGTGAAATTCCACAAGTTTGTTGACATCTTTAGACTTAGTAGAATGGGCCCTGATTAAACTTATTATCATCATTGTTCTGGAAAGTAACAATTCTCCCTGCAGCATTGAAAAGAGTGGAGATGGGAACAGCATGGCCAGCATGGTGTAATGGAAAAAGAGTCCAAGTAGATGTGAAGGGATGTAAGTTCTGTTTCTAGTTCTGCCATGACCATGAGCAAGTGCCCAAATCTTGGGAGCCTGTTTTTCTTGTCTGTCACTGAAAACTTAGACATCCATTATCCTCCAAAATCAACCTTTCTGTAGACAATAGAAAATGGCTTTGACAACGGACTAGAAAGCCTTTCAGATCCTTAACAGTGGTCATTCCAAACAATGCCAGAAACAATATTCTATAGGGCCAGGGAGAGAGAAATTGTCTAATTTAATAGCATGAGTAAGTGCAGCTAATGCTTAGTGGAAAGATTAATCTTTTTTAAACCGTGAATTCAGAATTGTAAAATGTAGATGCTGAGGCTGGCCCGTGGCTGATCGGTTAAGTTCGCATGCTCTGCTTCTGCGGCCCAGGGTTTCACAGGTTCTGATCCTGGCCGTGGACATAGCACTGCTCATCAGGCCATACTGAGGTGGTGTCCCACATAGCACAGCCAGAGGCACTCACAACTAGAATATACAACTATGTACTGGGGGTTTTGGGGACAAGAAGAAGATTGGCAACAGATGTTAGCTCAGGTGCCAATCTTTAAATAAAATTAAAAAAATAAAAATATATGTAGAGATGCTACTATAGTTTTTACCAAAACTACTTTAGACTTGTATAGAGATTTACATTTTTTTCTTTTCCAAATGAATCTTCAGAAGGCTTTTACATGAGAGACAGCTAAGCCTTGGCAGTGAGAAGAAATTCAGAGCTAGGAGAAATATATGATGGCTTGGATGTGACCAGTGTCAATAGATTTGTCTTCCATTTTCAGGTTTTGATATTTAATGGGAACCTGAATATAATCATACAAAATGTTTTTGTGTCTATGTTCCCATATATTAAATGGCAAGGGTATTATGTTTTATCAAAGACTTAGGGAATCAGAAAGTCAAATGTCCTCAGAGACCAGAAAGTTAAAGGAAATGGATGACATGAGCCTCAGGAAGTAAAAGGGAGTGGTGGGGAAGGTAGCACACTGGAGAGATCAGACCTCATTTAAACCAGCTGACTGGTGTCAGGCAAGCAAATTTCTTGGCATAACGTTGTCATGTCTTTTGATTTTTCAAGTATATTTAATATGTGAATCTCCAGATTTGGGGCATTTAATTTAAAATTTTTAGATCAGCGTGCAGAACAAACAAAGCATGTCTGCAGGTCACCATGTGAACTCTACCTTAGAGTGTGCCATCCAAAGAACACTAAGAGAGGATCATACCTGATTCTGTCTCCAGGTGCTTATATTACAGGTAAAGAGACCAAAACTGCAAGAGACCACCTGGTTGGTAAACATTTTATATATTCAACAAATATATCAAACATTATGCTAGAAACTCAGGATACCTTTAGTGAACAGGACCGACACAGTCTAATATCATAGAGCTGTTCAACTGGACCAAGGAGATTTACATCTCAGATAGCTGAGACCCTCAACAGCCAACTGGATTTATTCTGAATGCATTCACACCTCCCATAGTATAGTGAATCTGATGTTGTGATAGGCTGGATCAGGCACTCTCAGTCACTGGAATGTTTAGATAATCAGAAATATTCTGCAAGTAAGCATTGTGTTACGGCTTGGTGAGTAGCTATTGAGAGAGCAGAACAGTTAACACCTTGTTGGTACTCATACGATCTTGATCACCTCCCACTTAGCCTTTGCTCTCTCTGTTCTCTCTCTCTCTCTCTATGGAATGTCTTTCGACACACTTAAATCCTGCCCATCCTTCAAACTCCAATGGTATCTCTTCAGTGAGATGGGATGTTATCTCTTCCTCTGCTGAATCTTCATTTGAGTTTATTTCTTATTCCAGTAACAGATGGTAATTTTCTTAAAGGCATAGATAAATAAGTGATTTTTTTTGTCTCCAATTATGGAGTACACTTTTCTGTTGTTTAGAATAATAGTATAATCTTAAATTGTGTGTTCACTTTAAAGTCTGTTCTGCTGGAGTTCTATTAGGGAAATGACATAAATACAATAAAAATTAAGATAAGGGAGTCTGCTGGTGGCATTGTCGTTAAGTTTGCAAGCTCTGCTTCAGCAGCCTGGGGTTTGCTGGTTCAGATCCCAGGCACAGACCTATGTACCGCTTATCAAGCCATGCTGTAGCATGCATCCTACATATAAAAAATAGAGGAAGACAGGCACAGGCATTAGCTCAGGGCCAATCTTCCTCAGTAAAAAGAGGAGCATTGGCAGTGGATGTTAGCTCAGGGCTAATCTTCCACAAAAAAAAATTAAGATAAGATCCCTATGGTGCTACGAAGGGCATACATAGTGTCCCTCTCATAGGCTGAAAAGAATAAAAATAAGTTTGAAGTAGGGGAGTGGAAAGGGCCAGAAGAGGAAATCACTCTTTCGGATCTGTATGGGGAAAATTTTTTTGCGTGTAGTAGGATGCAAAGAAAAAGTCCTAATTGGATACTAGTTTCTCCAGTTTAGGCAATTCCAGAAATAAGTCACTTACTCTCTGTTGCAGAAGGAGCATTCTTTTGCTTCTCAATGCTTTTAAATCATTATTCCACCTTTCTCTTTTTCTTGTAAAAGTCTGCTAGGTTCTACACAAACAGAACTAAGTTTGTATGAGGTCCTACTTTAGGTAAGCAAAATGTTCAGGTGAAAGAGAGAGCATGTTGCCCTACCCATACCTACCCATATCACAATGTGCCAGCTCCCTCCTAATAGCAGAGCAAGCCTCATGTGATGAAAGGCCAAAACATAGAGCATGACGGGTAAGAAAGGGGACTGTTGGGAGGAAGCTGTTGGAAGAACACACAAAATGATAGGACATATAATCAGCTATATAAATTGTGTAACATAATTCATGGTCCTGTTTCTCCTAGGAAAATGTAAATATTAGATTTTTCAAAACTTTAGGTAAAAACTAAGATCAAGGAAAAATTAGGAGCACAATCTTGCAGAGAAACCTACAATCACCCTGAGTGATCCTACTTCATCCTGTTCACCCCCTTATAAGGTTGGATTAGCTCTGAGGTTAAATTGATACAAAGGAGAGGGTCAGCATCAATATGTAACTTCACAGGTATGTGATGGAATAAAGGACTAATATAAGACCAGAAAATGAGGAACTTCTAGTAGCTGAGAGAACAATGGCCTCAGGAACCTCATTTGGGGGAAACTTTGGGGCTCTCTAGGAAACTGCAACCACAAAGTGCTGTTGGAGTCAGAAAAAGAACTAGATTTAAAGACAGAGCCGATGAAGCCTTCATGGGGGATGCAGGTTGTTTAAGGCCCCAGGTGCCAGATACAGCTGCAGGTTGGGACTGAGATAAAACACAACTCATTTTTTGAGGAAGGCTCTGGAATACAGCTAGGTTTCCTCAGGGGCACTGAGCCCGCGTGAAAGACAGTTGGCTTGATGACTCCTATGTTAGCTTCTGTGTGCCTGTGTTCACAAAGGAATCACTGTCACCTAAGAAACTGGCTAATGAGTAAATCCTACCTACATTTTGGAGAAAGCATTTGTAGAAAGAAATGGATTTTGTTCTCCCTCCTAGACTCTTCCTCTTACCCCCATTCTCATGTTCTTCACCTGTGAATCAGCCAAATGTACATTGGTATAATCATTATTTCCGTTTAGTAACTATCTATTATGCATCAGATGCTAGTAAGAGATTTCTTACCTGTCTTATTTCATATCTTCTCATCAATCCTACAGAGTTGCAGAAACAGAGGCTCAGAGAAGCTAATGGAATTGCTCAAGGCTCTACAGTTAGTAACTGGCAAAGGCAGGATTTGACTACGGGCACATTTAGTTCCAATGCCCGTCATAAGCTTGAGAAAGGAGTAGGAGTTAAATACAACCTAAATAATTAAAACTATCACCTTAGTTGGCTAATCCTCAGCTGCACCAATAACATGTCACAAATAGTGGGCAAGTAGCTGGCTTCTAACAACTGCCTGAAAGTTTCAAATGAAATACAGTTGTTATGCAGATTACCTATTTTGGGGAAAAAAGCAAGCAAAATCCAAAGTTTTAGTGGGGACTCTGAAGATAAAAAGCTCTTAGAAAGGAATAAATGATTGTTTAAAAATGCTATTGAATCGGTTTTCAGGAATGGCTATTGTGATTTTTTAAAAGGAAAACTTTGTGTGTTTTTTTTTAAGAAGAACAGCACTGCTAAGCAATTTCAAGAAGGATGGTAGCAGTTTGGTTCAACTAACCTTCCCAAAATGTGAGCAGCAGTGTCATACAAAGCCCCAGACAAGAGCTCTCCTCGAAAATGCAATTGCCAATCAACAGCCACTGTTCATTTGTTTGTTGGTTCATTTACTCGTTCACTTAATGTTCTTTTCATTTTTAAAGTGTTGAAATACACAAAGGAGTGTATAATCCATATGTAATGATTTTAAAGAATGTTTATAAATTGAACACGCAAGTAATGTAAGGAATATAGCATTACTAGTTCATTAGAAGATGCCCTCCTCACTGCCTTTTCCCAGTCAGGTCTCATTGAAAAGGTAATTTTGGTAATGACCTAAAGGAGGTAAAGGAGAGAGTCCTGTATTTCTGAGGGAAGAGCATTCTAGGCAGAGGGAGCAGAACTTTCAAAGGCTCTGAGACGGCAGCAACTCTGGTGTGTTCAAGGACAATGGGAGTCCAGTTTCACTGGAATAAAGACAGTGAGGAAGAGTATTATGAAATAAAGCCAGAGACAAAATGGGCTCGATCACGTGGGCCTTACAGGTCTATAACAACTTTGTTTTTTTTATTCCGACTGATATGGGAGCTATTAGAGAGTTTGAGCAGAGATTCATGAACTGATTAACATTTTAAAAGGACCCATCTTGCTGAGGGCAGAAGCATAAAGACATGTTAGAAAAGACCGTTGCAACAATTCAAGCAAGATGATATTGGTTTAGCTTATGGTGGTGA
The DNA here is from genome assembly GCF_037783145.1 of Equus przewalskii. NCBI lineage: Eukaryota > Metazoa > Chordata > Mammalia > Perissodactyla > Equidae > Equus > Equus przewalskii. The sequence goes on from NC_091850.1 coordinate 24,528,759, forward strand.
CAATGGAAGTAAAAAGAAGTCAAATTATTTATGTGATTTGGACAGGATTTGCTTACATTTCCATTATCACTTACACATGCTTAAATATTATATCCACTTATATGTGCTTATACTTATCACTGTCTATGCTCTTTATTCTTTGTTGCAACACATCCATCTGGGATCGCTTTCTTTCTTCCTTTAGAATCTCCCTTTGTGAGGGTCCGTTGGTGGCAAACGTTTTTTCTTTTTTCTGAAAATGAATTTATTTCTCCTTTTTCTTGGTTAGTAGGTACTTTCTCTCAGCAAATTGAAGATATCATTCCACTCTCCTATGTCTTCCATTGTCACTGTTAGTCTATATGTTTCTCCTGTTACAGTAATCATCTTTTTCTCTCTGACTGCCTTATATCTCCCAGTGGTCTTTGTTAAGCAATTTTGCTGTATGACTACATATGAGTTTCTTTATATTTGTCCTGCTTGGGTTCTTTAAGATTCCTAAATCTATGAATCAATTTTTTTTTTTTTTTTAATCAGTCGTGGAAAATGCTAGCCATTATCTCCTGAAATGTCACCTCCTTCTTCCTTCTTCCTGGACCTCCAGTTATATGTATGTTACACCTTCTTTATCTTCTCTGTCTCTTAGAGACTCATTCATACTTTCTATTTCTTTTGTCTGTGCTGAATTTTGTCTGTGCTGAAAATTTGAATGCTTCAAATTTTTCAGTTTACAATGTCTTTGTTCAGAGGTATCTTATCTGCTAATAAGTGCAATTATTGAGTTTTCTATTGTAATTATTATTTTATCATTTCTAAAAGTACTGTTTCATTGTGATTCAAGTCTCTTACACTATATATTTCCTATTTCCTGAAACTATTTTCAAGCTTGTATATTTGATTTAAGTTGTGAGTCTTATTATTTCAATATTTGAAATTTTAAGAGCTCCATTTCTGCTGGATTTTACTTGTGCTGCCTGTTTCCTTGGGGTTTTTTCATTTGTTTGTTTTTGACTATGTGCCTTATCCTTAAAAGCATTTATGGGAATTTTCAAGGTGTAGAGTGATGATCCATTTCTTGAGAGAGGACTTTTATTTGCTTGGAGAGCATGAAGCATTAATAGTCTGGAACTTTTTTTTTTTTTTGAGGAAGATTAGCCCTGAGCTAACATCTGCTGCCAATCCTCCTATTTCTGCTGAGGAAGCCTGGCCCTCAGCTAACACCCATGCCCATCTTCCTCTACTTTATATGTGGGACACCTGCCACAGCATGGCTTGCCAAGCGGTGCCATGTCCGCACCCAGGATCCAAACTGGTGAACCCCGGGCCGCAGAAGCAGAACATGTGAACTTAACCACTGCACCACCAGGCCAGCCAATAGTCTGGAACTCTTTTAAAATAAATCCTCAGTTTCAGGTTTTTGAGGACTCCTAGTAAATTTTAAAAAAATTAATAAACTTTATATTTTACAGCATTTTTAGGGTCACAGAAAAATTGAATGTGTAGTACAGAATTCCCCACATACATCTTCTCCCTGCACACCATCAACATCCCACACCAGTGTGGTACATTTGTTAAAGCTCCCTAGTGAATTTAAATTTAGTTGAAAATCTGCATAATCACTAACTCTTGTTTACAACTTCTTAGAGACATTGCTCCCTTCTTTGTTCGGCACTGAAGCAACTTCCCTGAAGTGCCCTCATGTTGAAGAAGACGTGGTTTACACCTGGTTCAGACTTCAACTGGGAATGGAGCTTCATGAGGGGCAGGTCTCCTATTAAACTCCCTACTTGGCATGTTCTGAGCGTCACTTTTTGTCCCTGTGCCAATGAGGCCATGAAAACTGAAGCTCATCTTTCCCAGGTTCAGCAAATGTTCTCACAAAAAAGTGGTTTTCTCCTATGAGAAGAAATTTCTATGTGTTTTCTCCTACAGGTAGAATTTGGCCTGAAAAATCCCTACAATCTCCATAAAGTACAATTAACAAAGCTTAAAAGTCTTTTCCTCAGTCTTTTTAGTTGTTTTCAGTGGGATACCTGACCAAACGTTTTATCAGAGACAGAAGTCCACTTATTCTCTCAATCAACAAACCACTATTGACCATCTACTACTGTGCTGGATATTTGCTGGAAGCAATTATCCACTGGATATTATTCCTGTCCTTGAGGAGGTTACAATCAAGTACAGGAGGAGGTGCATAAAAACTATTCATCGTAAAAGTTTTCTGAACTTAGAGAAGTTCAACGTTATTTTTAATGCAGTGTCCCTGTGTTTTTCCCAAATGCAGTTGGAGTAATTAAGAACTAAGCTCTGTGGGAAGAGACTTGTGAATCATTACTCTCTGTACCAACACCCCAATTTTTCCTGGTTCCTGTGAAGGAACAGAGCTCCAATAGAAGGAACTGAGGAACAGAATTAGAGTGAAGATGAGGGTTCCAAGGATGTTATCACTGGCTTAAACTCTGTTTTCTTGGGGCCATTAAAATGCTGAGATAGTCTGCTCTCTCCTGTTGTCTGAACCTGCTTCACTCATGTGAATCCTGAGTCTGACCTTCCTGAGGAGTCCGCTATCACCAACATCAAGGAGACCTTGTAGGTGTCACCTCCAGTATTAATCATACCAGTGGATGTCACTTTGTTGAGTTAATTATTTTACTGCTTCATGTGATCATAGAGTAGTTCTATAGACACTGCAAAACTTGAGTAGGACCTGCAGCTGCCATAAGATTTAGAGTTCATTTGACACTTTTGAGTATGCTTTTTTAATCCCAGGAAAATGCTTAATACATTTTTTATGATTAGGACATTAGATTTTATTCATATAGCATAGAAAAAAAATCCAACAAATCAACTTTAAACAGTGAGATATTTGATACCATATCTTTATTTACACATCACTTTGGGAAAAACAGTCCTGAAAGGCAAACCAAGGTTAATGTTCCGGCAATCAGCTGAAGTTAATTGATGGAGACATTTCAGAGTAAAATAAAATTATCTTGACAGCTTTTCAATAGGATAACAACCTGACAGTCAAAGGACTACCTAATTTTTTCCCTAATCACGACAAATTATTATTAATAGCAGCTCGCACATGTATCACACATCTTGAGGGACGGATCCCTGTAGATTTTAGAGCACAGATTGGTGAAATAGCCTCCCTCCCATTAGCTAGATCCTGGGCATTCCTAAAATAGTGATGCAAGAGTAGTTTGTTCCAAATTAAGTTCAAAAGGCTGTTTAACTTCTTAAATTTAGACTATAAAGCAAATACCTAAAAATATGAGGAGTGTTAAAAGTAATGTTCCAGAAACTTTCACCAAATAATTGTAGCCCACATGAGTAATTTTTCTATTCCTTTCCTTTTTTTGAGAGAATGACTCACTGATCAAAAAATTTTGCTATGCTCACAGAATATGCATTACATACTTGATGTGAATAAATCTTTTATAGTTTTAGAATAGGTCATAAAGTCGTAAGATGAGGGACAAGAGGGAAACTCTTTTCATTTGGACACATATCCTAGGAAAGATTTGGGAGTGGGGTCCCAAATTATACCTTTCATTTCCCTAAGCCTTGAGATCATGCCTTTGTGTATTTATGAGTGCTGGAAGGAAGAAGAGAACATGGAAGATAAAATCCTGGGTGGAGGCTGGACTATGTCCATCTTTATGCCCTTCTGAGAATCCAAGAAAACTCCAGAATAGTAGGATGGAGAGAGGAGCTGGTGAGAGGCCATCCAGGTAAGGTAGAGCTGAACACAAAATTGGGAATTCTTGACTAAAGGCAAAAAACAGACCTGCGCCTGGGCATTTATAACTTATAAATCAATTGACAAACTGTTAAATAAAATACATTCTATCTTCCTATCTTGAAAATTTACCTTCAAAAATGAGAAATTGAAAATTTTATGTAAAGCTATTGTTTTTATATTGCTTTATAAAACAATATTCATAATTATTTATTAAATTTAAAGGCAAAAAACTGTAAATAATGAATATCACATTTTAAATTAAGAATAATTTAAATAAAGCTGAAATTTAAATATATTTTAAAATGTTAGTCAATTTTACTAAATATCCTTATAATAGTGTTTGCAATTGTAGCATTCATCTTCCAACTAGTCGCTGCTGTAAACAAGTGGTATGCTTCTTGGTGTTAGGCCTAGATGTGCACATTTAAGGGAAAAACGAATCATTCAATATTGCAAAATATTCTTCAGCCAAGTGCAGCTGTTATGAATATTGCACCAATCCATGAATAACTCCAGAATCATGAATTGGAACACAAAGAAGAGCAAGAAAAAAGATGTTCAGTTCTACTGAGAAACGGCACGTTATTCTGCAAGAATCTATTACATCCATGCTATCTGAGTGGAAGGATTTGGCAAATTAATAAGTTTGTCTTAATTTTTTTTTTAACCTAGGTACATATGGGGCTTAAATGCTCTTCTGATTCCATAGCTGTGTTCATTTCAGTGGCAAACCTTCCTGGTTTTTAGACATAGTGGTTTTTTGTTTCTTGATCTAGGTAAAAAAATGAGAAGAAGCGTTTCCCTGGGGCCTGAATGGTGTTAGTCACACACATGGATGTTTAAGGTTGTGATTTGCTGGTTACCATAGTCAAGCACTAGATTCCAAGTGACAGAGGCACCCATGTGCTTTTCAAAACTTTTATCTAAGTGTATGTGATATGTGGAGCTCTCTAAAGCATGGAGCCCTGGGCATTGTCAAAAGAGCTTTATGAATTCCAAAGTCATTGGCTCTGTTTTGTAGAAACTTACCCATGTTGCCTAAAGAACTTTCACACCTAACCTGTGGAGGCAGGCAGAAGTGTAACACCGAGGCACCCAGGAAGAAAGCCTTGGGATGGCTTGTTCCCTGATGGTTTGGGTGAAGGAAGGGAGGTGACTGTAGGTATGGGTGGGAGCAGGGATGGGGGAAAAGAGCCATTTGGAGGTGCAACTCTCTTGTGAGAAGGTTTCCACATAAACAAACTTTGAAATAGAATTGCAATTGTTCACATGGATGTCTGTAGATTCCAAGTGTGTGGTATGTTTCATGGAGTATTTTTGTCATCAATATCTGTCGTGGATTCTTCAAATAGCCCGGTGCCTCTCTCAGAATCTATTAAGAAGCAGTTTCAGGAATGTAGAGCTCTCCAGAGCCCCATTTCAGCTGCTACAGTAAGGTAAGATAAAAGGAATGGAAACTAACTACTTCGAGGATAGGTTCAGCTTTTAAAGTATTTGTTACGTCTGGCTCCTTTTTTTTTTTTTTTTTGGCAAGGGTACAGAGGTTAAAGCTGTGAGAAAGAATAGCGGAGAGCTACATGATAATGAAAAACTGGGCTTTTATGGAACATTCTTTAATTTCTAAGGACATCAGACCACAATGTTATGCATATTTTTAATGAATTCTATTTTTTCAGCCTATTATTTATGCAACCAAATAACCAGATAGTTTACATTTAAAAATAACGATTCCAAAAAATTAAAAAGAAGGAGGTTGCTATGGAAATTATTCCACGTACATCTGATAGGTGAGTGTCTCAATTTGAAACATGAGGTGGTCTCAGGAGAAATACAAATTTACACTGCAATAATAATGTAAAAAGAAAATCCACTAAGCTAAATGAAAAGGATATTATTTGTGTTGAAGAAACTCCCTTATTTCTTTTTCTTTATTCAATAATAGGAATATAGTCCTTTATATTAACAGTATGGGCAGAAACTAAACTGAAAAGCTGAAAATTCCCTTTCTGTTGTTTGTGTTTCATCAGCTGATACGTAAACATCAAGTTTATGAGAAAATGAACTCAAGTCCCCTCTCAGAATAGGAATGGGCTGGTTCACTGATAAATATTCAGACACTGTAGTGATGGTATATGAGCCAGAATCAGGGTCTAAAACAAAATCACCATAATAAGCAAATACGTAATCTCTAAAGGGGTTTTCCAGACAAATTGGAATGCCATCTGCTATGTTTAAAGGATTGGGCATAATGAAAAAAACATTTTGAACACAAATGTTCCACAATACAAGCTGGGTTTATGCAGATGCTGGAATTCCCAAAGCACTGAGAAAGAAGGTGACTGGTTAGAAAAGGGAAATAATCCTGTTAGCAGGACAGGTGTGTTGTTTTGAGTCTTTGTTTAATAACTTTTCACTGAGGAGAAGCTGGTTTTTAGACCCATAATATGACATCTTTCTGTAGTCTCTATGTTCTAGAGACCTTGCTTTTCTTGGTAGGCTTTGCGCAGCTCTTGGAGTTCTTTCAAATGTGTTGGCTGGAGTTATCAGATTCAAGAGACTCTGACTTATAAGGCCTTAGCCTTTATTATTTAGCAAAAGCCATGGAATTAAGTACACAAAAACAAAATTCCAGCTTGACTACGACTGGACTGGAAAAACTTTTCAGGAGAAATTAAAATCTTAGCTGCGCCCAAGGAGAGGCCAATAATACCAGGACTATTTTTCATCGTAACTCAATGCACAGATTAGGATCACCATTTATTAGGATGACCTGCACTGACTCATGGCTTTGTGCCAAGCACTTTAGAGGAGGCAGATTGATTTTTTCTGGACAGTAAGTGTCATTTAGCTTGCTATTGTTGCTGTGCCCTTAATGACACCCTAAAGACTTGATTGAGTTAATGTTCCCCCCTTAGTATCAGGAAGGAACTTAAGGGTCCATGAAAATTTAGATTCTTGTTATTATAATTAGAGATAATGAGGACAAATGTACAGAGATAATTGGTGCACAGCAACTGCAAAAAGACGACAAGCATGGGCAAAACAATTTGGCAGGACCGCACATTCATACATGGGGAGCAGCTGATAAGCTCCGAATGCTTTAATTCCCAAATCTTTTCTGTTTCAGGTTTATATAGTGCCCATCAACTGGGCCCTCTTCTTTATGACTATCTGCTGAACACTGGCTGAGTTAAAATTGTTTTGTTATGAGCTATTCATATCACCTTAGGGAGGCTGGCTTATAGTATGAGCCTCAATTTTCCTATAAGCCAACTAAACATGAAAACATACCTTTAGAGCAACTTAGTTCCTAAGAGGAGGGTGTGAGACCATGATGCTCTGGCTGCTCCCTCTTCCCTAAGTGCAGAACTAGGAAGCCATCTTTTACTCCCACTGTCAGTACTATCCCTAGGCAGCAGCACTTGCCATAGAGACAGTGGTTGGGAGGGAGCTGGGGTGATAAGTGTGGGGGCTGGCCAGGGCTTGCTGCTAAAACAGGCAATGACTTGAACAGGCAGTTGCCTTGGGAGAAAAAAAGAGGGAGCTTTGAGAGCTAGTACCCCAAACAAAGACCTAGAGGTGACACGGTATCAATTGCCCACAAACCCTCCTATCATCACCAAGATGCAATAATGGAAACTGCTTCCTTCTCTAGCCACATGACATATCTTCTCTTGTCTTTTTATGATTTTCCTTTAACTGCAGGGCTACCCTTGCTGTTCACATTACTCTAATTTAACTTGAGCAAATTTGTGGAGGAAGGAGGAAGAAGAGAAAACACACGTGTGATATGCCTGGAGCCTGTATCTCCTTGCAATTGTACGTGACCACTGATACTGCTTTGCTTTAAGAATATGAACCAAGGGCATCCTCAGACACTGCTGGTGGGAATGCAAGCTAGTGCAGCTACTATGGAAAACAGTATGGAGCTTCCTCAAAAAACTAAAAATAGAAATATCATATGACCCAGCTATCCCACTACTGAGTATCTACCCAAACAAGTTGAAATCAACAATCTGAAGTGACATATGCTCCCCTAGGTTCATTGCAGCACTATTCACTATATCCAAGGCATGGAAGAAATCCATGTACCCATTGACTGATGATTGGATAAAGAAGACGTGGTATATATATACAATGGAATACTACTCAGCCATAAAAAAGACAAAATCATCCCATTTGCAACAACATGGATGTACATTGAGGGTATTATGTTAAGCAAAATGAGCCAGACTGAGAAAGACAAACACCATATGAATTCACTCATATGTGGAAGATAAACATGTGGACAAAGAAAACAGTTCACTTGTTACCAGGGCAAGGGGGGTGGGGGGTGCACACAGGGGTGAAGGGGAGCACTTATGTGGTGACAGACAAGAAATAATGTACAACTGAAATTGCTCAATGATGTAAACTATTATGAACTCAATAACAAAAAAAGAATATGATCCACAAGCATTTTAGCTTCTCAAATAGCTAGTGTAGAATGTCCCATTACAGTTTGTTTCCATTTCTTCCTTAAACATTTTCAGCTTCTACCATTCAGATGCAAACATCTAAATTTATGGCATTGAACAGTTTCAGCAACCAATATGTCTGTTTTATATTCCAACAAATGCAAGAGGTTGAAGCTGTTTTTTGATGAAAACCAAGAGGAGCAGTGTTTTTAATCTTCCTCACTCCTTCCCTCCCCAGATGACCTTGAAAAAACCTTCAGTTCCAGTTTTCTCATTTATCAGATGAGGATGGTTGTACTTGTAAGGATTACTTGAGATGATACGTGGGAAAGTGCTAAGTGCAATATGGAACATTGTTATAAAAATGTAAGGTCTGTCTGTTATTAGTGGTCAATATTATGCTCTGGTGTTAGAAAAACTAAGAACAAAGGAGCATCCAATAGCCATGTAAGGAGACCCCTCTCCAATGGAGAAATATAATTTCTATTCATTAAGATAGAAGTAGAATCTTAGAAAAGGCGTTTTTTTTTTTTTTTTTTTGTCTTTACGTGTTGTAAATCCATTTTATGCATAACGTTAAAAGGATCACTTCTAGATAATGAACAGTAGTGATTTAGGGCCCAGGGCCATATTGTTTAGTGGGTAAAGTAGAATCCAAACCTTAGGTTAAAATATGCCATGAGCAACACTGTGTTGTGTGTGTGTGTATGAGAAAGAGAGAGAGATTGTCGATAATCACTGCCACTTTCTTTAACTAACATATTTGTTTCTTGGTTTAAAGCATAAGGTATTTTTTCATGTCAGTTTGCAATATCACTTGGCCATATGAACTTCTTACTATCCTGAATGTGATAGCGCACATCCTTCATGGGCTTATGGGAAGCCCATTTCACTGCTTCCCAACGCATTCATACAGGAGACGTAACTAAAGTCTGAACTATTAGCGCTTGTCCTCTGGCTGAATAATGCTTTGCTTTTGTGGTGGTTGACTAGATAATGAGAAATTAATGAGTTCTGGATCTCCTCTGCATTGGTTTCACTTGGGGGATGACAAGATACCTCCTGACTTTGGACAGTTTAATCCAGCTCATAAAAATGGCATATTTATCTCTATCATGACGGCTAGGGAACAGGATTTTAACAATGTTATATCCACAAATCACTTAAGTCTAAGAATGTGGTCTCAATGGTAGTTCCGTTACAAGCATGGAGAAACAATGGGTACTCCTTCTTAGTAATTGGGACAGCTACCACCTTGACTGTGCAATTGCTTGAATTGTCATGTGGTCTACCGTAGGGAACTCTGGTATCTCTTCTCCGCAAAACTGTTCATGGAGTGGTTCCCAACTAGGGACGATGTACTGCTCCCACTCCAGGGGACACTTGGAAATGTTTGAAGATATTTTTGATTGTCGTGACTGGAGAGGTATTGTAGACTTCTGGTAGGTAGAGGCCAGGAATGCTGCTAAACATCCTACAATGCACAGGACCCCCCCCCCCCCCCACAAAGAATTGTCAGGTACAAGATATCAATAGTGCTGAGAGAAACCTCAGGAAACCCTGTCTTTGAGGATTTCAGGGTAAAGGGTTTCAGACAGTTACCTGGCAGGGGACAGGGAGAATGAACCATGAGCCTGAGTCAGATCCGCTCCACAATGGCTATGAAAAAGAGTCAGATTTGGTGGTGATAAAGTATGATTCAGAGCATCCTTTTATGAGAAAGACATAAGGCCCCCATTCTCCTCCTGGGACCACATTAATATTGCTCACCCCTCACTGCTGATTCTCTGAAATAAAGCATTTAGTGTTTACTCCCCCACTTGTTGGTAATCCTGCAGGGAGGAAAGAAATCCAGAGCAATTAATGACACGCCATATTCCCCTTATGTTCCTATTCACCTCCCGACCAAATATATGAGGGACTGTAGGCAGTACATATGTGGCCATTTGCATGGAAACTTTTAATGAAGAGGCTTTTGGGAGCTGCACAACGTCTGCACACAAAATACGCAGGCGGGGTGGCAAAGCAGCTGCAGGATAACTGATCGAGTTTCCAAATTCCAAGGATTATGTCAAGATTCATTCATATTAAGTCAACCTGGGATCCGCAACCTATTGTAAATGAAACTAATTCAATAAGGGCATCTGCTGTGTTCCTTTTCACATTGCCTTCAGCAGGCATTATCTTTTTATTTTGAGGGAGCTTTTTGTTTTTGTGCCCCGTGACAGCAACTCTTCCCTCCACGAAGCACTGAGCCTTTGCCAACTTTCCAACCACCTTCTGAATAAATCACCTGTGTTCCATCAGGCGGCAGAGAGGGCATTTTGAATTTCCTGTGGCAGATGGTTTGACACACCTAATTGAAGTAATATATCTTTCAGAGAGTCTTGATATTCTATAAGGAAATGTACAGCATGTCACATTGTGACAAATCTCTACTGGCTGAAATAGGAAATTTGGAGTAAATGTATTGAACTCAGCACAGACATGGCGTTCTTTCAAGGGGGGAAAAAACCCCTACCTCTAGACACTCCGCTTTATTAAGGCAGACATTTTTGCCAGCTACATCTAAGAAGGGCATCAAGGGCTCTGTTAGCCAATTTGGGAATAGTGTTATAATGAACTGAATAAAGAAGGCCACCTGTAAAAAATTAGGCATAATCCAGGAACAGAATGGCTTTTGAAAAACCCAAATAGAGGTCCATAATTTAGAAAACTGAACTCCGTTACTGGCTTTCAAGGTCCACCAAATGAGAATGCATTTTGTTATCACAGAATCTCACAGGGCATGATGGGAAAGAAACAACTGATTTGGAGTTCTAACATCTGAGAGGGCTTTCAGCTATGCTTGAAATGAATAGTAGAAAAGGCATTTCCATGAACAAAATTCAGCTTCCACTAAGTGAGAGCTTTTCTATATTTAGGTTTGGGTCTTCAGGTGAAAGAACTTTTGCAGTGGAGCAAATGGATGTAAAAAGACTGCTCCTTTAACAGAAGCTGGATCACGTCTTTCTTCCGCCTCAGTAGGTCCTTTTGGGGGTTGGCGGAGCAGTGAGAAAGCTATTGCTGGGAGAATTGCTATCGCAGTCCTGTGGCACGGCTGTGGCTCTGAGAACCCACTGGGAGAAAATGGTATAATAATGCATTATAAGGGAAGCAGAGAGAAGAGGTTTATGAGAGGAGTGACCTGGAACCTGCAGCCGCCTGGCACCCCACGACTCAGCACTGTCTAGACTGGGTTGATTGATGGCTCGGCCCCTCCATCCTGCCTGGGCCGCACAGCTTCACTGGCCTCGCTCTGCTCCAGACTTGCATAGAAAGACATAGTTTCAAGCCACTGCCCCAGGGGGATTGTTACAATTTCTTGGAGGCCTGGTCCTTGTTATTTATTATAGATGATTCTTAATTTGCAAGATAGTTCCACACCTGAGGGCTTGCCGAATGAACAAAGCTCCCATTTCCAGATCAATCTGTAAAGGTCTTATATATAGTGCTTTAAAAGAAATCCAGTTGCTGGTTGCTATTGTATCTTATTTCTCTTTTAATTCAAATCTCTGCTCAAATGTCACCATCCCAGGGAGGTCTTCTCAGATTATTCTATCCAAAACACCAGGCTCTATTCCTCTCCATCCCTTACCCTGGTCTAGTTTCATCTATGATACTGTTACTACCTCACATCATTTTGTGTATCTATTCGCATATTTTCTGCTCCCCTTCCCTGGACATCTCCCTTTCCTCTTCTCACCTCCCATCGTAGGACCAGGAAGCCATGAGCCAGATAGTCCTCTCTTGTTCACCATTATGTCTTCAGTATCTATACCAGTGCCTGGCAGATAGTAGGTGAATAAGTAAATCCTTTGGATCATTCCCAGGTTGACTGTGACTTTCTGATTCACCTAGACCCTACCTGAGGAATGGGTATATGCCTCCCATGTACTTGACATCGCCATGTGTGTTACACGAGTCAAGAGAGGTGGATATAGCAGTGTGGTGTCTAAGACCCTCAAATGATCTTTTTATGGAGGGGAGTTTGTTTTCCTGATCTCTCCTCTTCTACATCTTGACCCTGACATGATGGGGTTCTTTCTCTCCTCCTTAAGCCTCTGCTTTTTCTGACCTTAATACATCATCTTTACTCAAGTCTTATGTATCCCTGACTTTGATTTCCAGAGATCTGTTCTGCTTTGCCCAAGATTACTGTCAGATTCCTGATTTCATCACCACCCTCCACTGGATCTGTTCTTACTTGGTCACCAGGACATTCCTGTTGCCAAATCTACTTGATCCTTGTCTAGTTTATTTGCCATCTCAGCAGCATTGATGCAATGCAAACCTCTTTCCTTTTGAAATATTTTCCTCTCTTGGTTTCTGTGACCCTGTTTGTCCCTTATCTTTCTTCTTCCTTAATGGCCACACCTCCCCAGTCTCATTTACAGGCTTCTCCTCCTCTCCCCAACCATTGCGAGGTGGAACCCCTGATCCAGTGCTTCTCGAATTTTTAATGTGCATACACTCACGCAGGGAATTGATAAAATGAGGACGCTGATTTAATATGCTTGGGTTGAAGCCTGTGATTCTGCATTTCTAATGAGCTCCCAGGTGAAGATTATGCTGTTAATCCAAGGCCATCTATACCCAGTGGTCAGGGACCTTTTGGAAGGCAAAGTGTAATGCGTCACTCTCCTACTTAGAACTCATTAGTGCTTCCCACTACACATTGGATTAAATCAGGTTACTTATCATAGTCCTTCAGTTCCTGCATAAAGACTCCTATCTACCTCTCTAACTCCATCTCATGCCTTTTTTCTGGCGTCCTATACTTCAGCCACACTGCCGTCTTCTAATTCCATAAATACTCCAAACGTCATGGTTAGGAGTGTGAGCATGAGAGTCAGACCTCCAGGTTGCTGATCCCGGCTCCCCTACTCACTCTCTCTACAACTGTGGGTGAAGAACTTAACATTTCTGCCTCTGTTTCTTTTTCTGTAAAATTGGAATAATAGTATCACCTACCTTATAGGAAAATGATGAGGCCAAAAAGAGAGAATACATGTAAACACTTAGAGCATGTGGAGACCATCTAGTAAATGTAAGCCATCATTAATTCTTCCTCGTTTGTCTTCTTCTGTGTCATAATGTTTGCCTTTTGGCCTTTAGGAGATGCTATCCCTTCTGCCAAGAAAGCATTTCCCTTGCTCTTTGTATTGCAGGCTCCTTCTCCCCTTTCAGACATTCAACTTAATGTTACCTTCTTAAAGAGATATTTTATGACTACCTCTCTAAATTAGATACCCTGCCCCTACCTTCTCTATGACTACACATTGTTTGTTTCCTTTGTACCTATTGTCTGTTTATTATCTATTTTACCCATTAGACTGTACACTCCATGAGGGTAGGGCCATATCTTTCTTGTACATCACCAAAGCTCAACAGAATGCCTTAATAAATATTTGTTCAATGAACAAATGAATGAATGGGTGTTCCTGACCTCCAGATGCTGGTGTGACCTGAATTCCTAAAATTTAGAGAATCTAGAATAAAGACACTGGAAATTAACCTAATGTCCTAATGTCCTTTTAACCTAACTCTCCTATTTTATTGAAACAGAAGGTCATAATAGTTTCCCAAGCTTGATGACTGAGTTAACATTTCCAACTGTGGCTTGTGCCCTGATGCTGATTAGCTCCAGTACGTTAGTTTAGCAGGAAGTATGCAAGATTACTCTCTCTGTTTCCAGATTCTTCAATTAGCCCTTTCCCCCCCTCAGATATGAGATACGTTGGTCTATTCCATATAGATTTACCTGGAGGAAAGAGAATTGGTGCATGTTTGGGTTCTTTTGAAAGGAGCCAGGAAATAAGCTTGATGGAAATGCAGTTGAGAAGGGAGATGAAAGGAATACTTGGTGCATTTTGGTCACTGGTCAATTTTCTATGACTTTAAGTAATTTTGAGATAAGTGAACAATGGTGGAAGTCTTACTTTCAATATTAATATTGGCATGCTCCTGTTAGTATAATTATTTAGAGTGATGAGAATACAGGGCTTAAGAATGCACTCAAGGTTTGGTATCTTGTCTTCTCCTTTGTCCTAGCCTGAAGAGTGATTTACCACGATTTCTTTCTTCCAAATCCTCCTCCCCATTCTCTTCTATGCATAACTACTAAATTAATTTTCCAAGGACTCTTCTTTGTATATGTCACCTTCTTGTTCAACAATAATCAGTAGACCCCTTCTGCTTATATAATGTATTCCTGAGTCTTTGGCTTGGAGTTCAAGGCCTTTCATCTTACAGTCCTATCCATCTCTCTCATCCTGAGTCATGCTCCATTTGTGATCTCTTCTCTGCCAGAAATTTGCTTCACTCAGCTCTCCAAATTGGTCATGCTCTTTCCTGCCTCCACTATTTGCTCAAACTGTTCCTCCTGCATGAAAGGTCCTCTTTTTTTTCATTTCATGGTGGGTAAGCCTACCTTCTGCTAGGCCTGGTTCAATGGAGGCCTTCAGTCAGGTCTTCTAGGGGGGTCCCAGGTCAGGGATCCCCCCAACCCTCTAGTGGTGGGCAGTCCACAGAGGCTATATGGTATGGTATCCTCAGAGCCCCTTCTGAATGTTAAACTTATAAAGATCACATGAGATGTGATATTAGCTTTCAGCAGACATTACCACAAGGGACAGGATAGCAGCAGATCTGGAAGGAAAAAGGTTTAAGATAAGGCTAAAACTGCTTAATCTAAGGTACTGAAGGGGAGGTCTGCATGGAGCAAATTCAAGAAAAAGTTAAAATTAGCAGCAAGTATATCTTGCTCAGCCCAGGAAGAGAGAACATGCATGTGAAGAACACAAGGAAACAGCACGCTCTTAAAGGGGTGGTCCATGCTGCAGAGATCTCGCCTGAGACTAGCTAACTCCTTTCCCTTATGACTAACTCATTTTTCTTTGATCTCACCTCACTAAGTACTCATCTGGTTATAAATTCAGTCTCCTCTCCTCTCCCACCTCCTCAGGTATCTTGAATCCTAGCAGGAGGCTGCCTCACCTGGTCCAATTGGATTTTGTCACAGGAAAGATTATGCCTTAGGAAATACTTTGATATACTGATTTATACATCAATCTCTTGTAAATATGGTTACTGGGAGTCAGTGCCCACATTCTCAGCAGCACTGGCCATCATAACTAAACTGAGCTGCTGAATGTGCAAACATGAGACCCACACCCTGGAGCAGGCTGGCCCCACTAGGTCCTGCCCCTGTGAATGCCTGGCATCTAGAAGGCCTCCTTCTCAGGCTTTTCACCTCTGTCTTCAGCAGCACTCCTCAGTAACACTCACTGGCCTTTCGTAAATGCGATCTTTTCATGTAACTCCCTAGGGTCCTCTAAGAGACTGAAATGTCTTATGGGATAGGCCTATATGTCCTAATCCTAGTGCCTGGCACAGTACCTTGACTGAACACAGTCCATGTGACATGTAATAACTATTAAATAGTTACTTAATATTATAATTTAATGTTATAAATATTATATAGTTATTACTGCCTTTCCTCTGCTAGCATAGAACATCCATGTTGCCTGTTTTGCTCACTGCTGTGTGTGTCTCCCATGCTAATAAGGAGCGCCTGGCACATATTTGCTGCTCAGCAGTATTGGATGAATGAATCGTCTGAGAAGCCATGATGTGCTATTCCTCTTAGGATATATTTATTTTAAAGCTCGCCAGAAAGTCAGTTACTTTCACCCCCTCAGGCCCCACCTCCTGATACCTTTCTGCCTGCCTTGTCAAGATTTCAAAAATACTTTCTCTGGTTCCTGGGTAAATAAAGCTGTTGTCAATTCTCCTAGAGTGCACATATGTGTCATCCACTGTTTTACATACTTTGTATATATTCACTGTTTTAATCTTTACAATGGCTCTGTGAGGGCAACACCATGATTATCCTCGTGTTGCAGATGAGGAAACTGAGGCACAGGGAGTAAAGTGATAGCGTTGGATGTGAACTCAGACAATCTGGCGTCAGAGTTCCTGTTCCTAATCGCTAGACCAACGGCCTTTGTGGTGGTTAGAACACCTACCTCTCACGTGGAAACTCCTCACATCATGAAATTATGGTGCATGTGAAAAGGGAGGCTTGGCTAAGACATGTAGGCAGGAAGCCTGCCCTGCACATTGTTGACAAATCATATTAATAATCAGCAAGATTTACTTGTTTGCAACATTGTGATTATACAAATTGATTAGCAATAGTTGGGATTAGATCAGACAAAGAGTTCCAGCCCTGCCCTGGAATGGCAGATAACCTAAAGGATAAAACTACTGAAGGTGAGACCAACTGGGCTTGGAGAATGACAGAGAACTCTCACCCCTCTGCTCCAGCAAGTGGTTGTCTCAGTCATTCTGCGTGATGGAATGAAAACTGACCTCTAACAACCAGGGATCTTTATGTCCTCAAAATGCTTTTCCCATGGCCCTCTCTTTCCAGACCAGGGGTGCCCTCCAGTTGCAATCGATGGGGTTCAGTTTCCTCTGATATCCTCAGAAGTTGCTACAAGCCCCTCAAAGGCTGAAGCCCCTGCTGGCTTTGTGTGACCTCAGGGAGCCACCTGAACATGTGTTAAGAGGATATATTTTGGAGTCAGACACTCCGTAGTAGTTTTAATTAACCTGGTTAATTGACCTCCCAGAACCTCTGTTCCCTCATCTACAAACTATGCACCTCATAGGCTGGTCATCAGTCAACCCAGCCCATTGCCCAGCATGTGGTAAGCACTCTATGTGTCATATATGTACGTGTATGCTCTTTTCTCTGAAACAAGGCATCGGTTCTGGGAAGGACAAAGAACTCGCACTACCGTCAGATCATTAGGCTCCAGCCCCAGGGACTTAGCCTTAGCACTTGTTTTCTCACCTATACAATAACACCCACCCTGCAATTACTGAGCAATCACCCTGGGTCAGATGATCTCCGCTCTATATCATGCAGCCCCAGCAGGAAACAGATGGCAAGCTCAATTAGAATAAATCACAGAGCGTCTAATAAAAGAACATGCACAAAGGTGAGGACAGGGTGTCGAGAATCCACGAGGAATAGGTGATACCCCTGGGCCAGTAAGAGTGGGGTCATTACCGCCCCAGTGATGGCGTGACAGGAGCTGTTATCCATACCTGTAGGAGTCAGTTCTGAGCAGAGGCTGCCTTGATGGAGCCTGACCTTAGCTAGAGAGGAAGTGGCCAGCCTGTAAGGTGACCTCGAAGGGGGCGGCTAGGGGAATACACTCCATGACCTCATTCTCCTCTCCCTATGACCTTGTGCTAGGTCTCCGCAGTGGTCAAACCCAACCTGAAGCCAGAGGTCAAGAGAGCCCCTTGCTGTAGTCCTTACAGGTCAAGTAGAGAAGGTGGGAGAATATGCAGAAGGGTAACTGGAGCCCTTTGCATGGGTTACTTATTTAATACTTACAACATCCTTGTAAAGTAATTATTATTCCAGTTTTTCAGAGGAGGAGACTGATTTGTGAGCTGTGAAACAATTATATATATGTTTATGCGTGTATATTTCTATATAAACACACACATTGCATATTTATATATTTTTACTCTTGTTTTTGTTTCAAAATACATTTATTGTAGAAAATTTGGAAAAACAGACCCCTCCCTGCATAAAGTATTGATCAAATAACCTTATTATCAAAAATCACCTCTATCACCATATTTGTATATCTATTCATGGTCTTTTATATGATACATTTTTATTTTATTGTATGTCAATTTATGTCATTTCATTTTATGTGTAAAAGCATGTGTGCAGATTTCTATGTGTTATGCACTATTCTACATGCTTTATAAATATTAACTCAGTAATTCCCATAACAATCTTATGAGGTGGGCACTATTATTACGCCCATGATATAAATGACAGAGGTTAAGTAATTTGTCCAGAGTCACATATCTAGGATGGAGTTCAGGTTCAGATTCAGGCAATCTGGGTTGAGTCCCATTGTCAACCATTCTGTCGCACTGACTCATGTATACATAGATTGCAAAATCGGAATCATATTGTACATTCCTGTTCTCTACCTTTCCTTTTGTATCTAAATGTATGTCTGCAGCATGCATTCATTTAGCAGTTCTTTTTCTTGACTTTTCTAATCCCGAATGAATATTTCAGCAAGGAATAGAACATGTCAGTAACAGGCAGCTAAAAAATCAGGTAGAAAAAATGTGCTCCCCTAACATACACACACACTGAAAAAAACCAAAGGAAAAAAGCTCATATTTCTAGGCAAATATTGAATCATTTGACATATAGAGTTACCCTCCTATGGATCACTTAAATAAGGTCAATGCATTTAACTGGCTCTGTGTGTTTGATTCATTGCATAAGAGCAGAAAAATTAATTGGCAGTCAGTTAACCACTACGGGCATTTGATATGTACAAGAGCCTTTGGGGACTAAGGGATATGTAGGACAAGTCCACAGAACTCTCTTGCTGATGGTCTAGTTGTGGAGGCAAGATATCTGTGTAGGGAAGAATGCTATGGACTGAATATTTACGTCCCCCCAAATTCATATGTTGAGTCCTTAACGTCCAGTGTGATGGTATTTCGGGATAGGACCTTTGAGAGGTAATTCGGGTTGGATGAGGTCATGAAGATGGGGCCCTCAAGGTGGGATTAGTGCCTGTATAAGAAGAGACACCAGAGATCTTTCTTGCTCTCTGTCTATCTCCCCCGCACCCTCAAAGAAGAGGTCAAGCGAGCACACAGCGAGATGGTGACTGCATACAAGCCAGAGGAAGAAACCTCCAAATGAAACCTACCTTGCCGGCACCTTGATCTTCAACTTCCCAGCCTCCAGAACTGTCACAAATAAATTTCTGTTGTGAAAGCCACCCAGTCTATGGATTGTCGTCACAGCCTGAACAGACAAACAAGGAAGATAATTTTTAAAAGTAGTTTAAGGCAGTAAGTGCTTAGCACTAAGTGAAGGATATAAGAAGTATTTCAGAGGAGGGAGGGGTCTGAGCAGCTGCGCTAGTCAGATAGGGCTCCCAGGACTTGGGGGGATTGGGAGGAGGAAGAGGCTGCAGACCCACAGGCAGAGGACTTAATGACCATGCAGATTCGAAACGGGCTTACTCACGATTCACGCGATGGGTCTGAGCAAACAGCTCCTCTCCGCGATGGGCATTCGCCCTGCTCTCTGACTGGTATGGTCTTCTCCCCTCATCACCTGGTGAATGTAACTCCTGCTCAGCCTCAGGACTCAGCTTAAAAGTCTCATCCTCAAGAAGCCTTTGCTGGCTCCAAGACTTGGTTGTGGTCCCCAGTTATAGAATTCCTTGACTTTTCCTTCCGGGCACTTTCCACACTGATATGTAAATTAGTAATCTGTATAAGTTTTTGTTAATGCTTGTCTGCCCCACTGGACTACAAGCCTCTAAGTGCCCGGTTTAGGTTGTATTGTTTCTCATTATGGTCCCGAATCCTGGCACAGTCTTGGTAGGCATCAGGTGCTCAATAAACATTTGCTGGTTGACTAAATGGATGAATGGCTGTTATCCCCCGACAAGAGAGCCCTTCCTTGCTATGCAGTGACATGTTTTAAAGACAGTCTTTTTTTAGGTTTGAGGTAAGCACCACATGTATTATCAGAAGAAATATGTTGTGGTCGCTGAGACCTTGTTTTAAAAATAAGCTGGTTGACTCTGATCTGTGACAGCCTTCTTTAGAGCTTCACATTGTTTCTAATTTATGGAAATATGAGAGAATGGAAGTGCACGGTCAGGTGACAAAATAGACTGGTTGGAATAGATGGCCATACAATAGCTAAAAGAGAGCTGGGGTGTGGTTCAGATATCACATCAGACTTTTGCATCATGTCAACTTAGGATGAGAAGAAGATTTTGTTTTTTTGAGGAAGATTAGCCCTGAGCTAACACCTGTGCCCATCTTCCTCCATTTGATATGTGGGATGCCCACCACAGCATGGCTTGATGAGCGGTGCATGGGTCTGAGCCCAGGATCTGAACTGGCAAATCCCTGGCTGCCAAAGTGGGGTGGGCAAACTGAACTGCTACACCGCCGTACAGGACGGTGTAGCAGGGACATTGCTTCCTTTTATGTTGGGTTCTCTGTGAGAGTCCTTTAACTATACTCAGATGTTCCCATTTCCAGTTTCCTGTGGTATCAGATGTTTGGGGTAAAAGGCAAGATCTGTTTTTTAGAGACATCTGCTTAACAGAGAGTTCAGAAAACCCCGCTCTAATGGCTTTGAAATTAGCTGCTTCTGACCTATTTCAGGGCAAGTTTCCATTATCCTGGGGTGACCCTGGTGGTGACAATCCTACTCAGACACTCATGGCTCCAGTTCCTTTCCCTCTCCTGCCTCCACAGAGCATATGGCCATTTATGGTCATTCCATCCAGGTCACAAAGACGAGAAAGCTTGGGGTGGTCAAAGCCTCATTCTCTTTTGGATATTTGTGGAAGTGCAAGGCCGGTGACATTAACAAGCCTTCAGCAACCAAGGCCCTTCGTGTAGGAGCTAAAAAGGGCCAAACTGATATTCTCAATGGTCAAATGATCAAAAACAAATTTCAGTATGTTGACTGGCTAACAATGTTTGAGACCTTTTCTAATACAGAAACCCTTCCAGTGTCTTCCTCACACTCATTATTACAAGCTGGTTGATGAACTATGTTTTTACAAAAAATATGCCATGAACAAATATGACTGAAAGCCATCTCATATGTCTAAATCCTGGAATACGTCCCTTTTCCATTGGTTACTTAGTATATAGTCACATGCCACATAATGACGTTTCGGTCAATGATGTACCACATATATGACGGTGGTCCCATAAGATTAGTACCTATAGCCTAGACATGTAGTAGGCTATACCGTCTAGGTTTGTATAAGTGCACTCTATGATGTTTGCACAATGATAAAATTGCCTAATGATGCATTTATCAAAAAGTATCCTTGTTATTAAGCGACACATGACTGTATTTGAAATGCAGCTGAGAAATAGCCAGGAAGTAATATTTTAAAGTCTTTAAGCAACCAAATGATTTTCCCAAGACCTATATAGTAAATTCATATACTTTATTTATATAGTTCCTCTGATCTTCACTTTGTGCCTGTATATTCTTGCTGTATACAAAATTTTAACAAGCTTAGGAATATGGTTTCCCAGCACATAATATATTAAAAACAATATATCAGAAAGGGAAAACTCATTAGAATGAGCAAGAAGTCACAACTGATGGCCATATTGTGATGGAAGATGCAGAGAAATGAGGAAAGGCAGATTCAAGAACTACAAATAAACAAACATTACAGCAGCCTGGGGCCATTTTGTACAGGCAAGTGGCCCTCTCCCCACAGATTGGAAAACATTTCTGTATTACAACCCTGCAGGTTAAGAGGATGCTTATAGTGTTGACCCTGAATTGTCAAGCAAAATAAAAAGGCAAAATCATGACAGGTAACTTCTGTTTAAGAGTCAGAGAAGCACTCAATGTATTTTAGAAATATTTTCAAATGAAGTAGTTCAAATAAAATACGTTCAAAGGCTCTAATGGATAAGCTGTGGTTACCTGGAAAATTCATTTAAGTGAAACATCATATTTTATGATAATGTCAAAAAAGTAAGGTACGTTATGTGGTGAGAGCTGAAGAGTTCAGATAATATAATCTTGATTTCATAGACATACTGAAATATTCATGAGATAATATTTCCTCAAATAAAATTTAATAATAGTATGTTGTGTCCTATATGTTCCTAAGATGCCTAGAGTTGCAGTTAGAAATAGGGAGACAAAAATTAGGGCTCTATCCTATATACAAAATGTTTGTACCTGACTAGTTACCTCCAGTTGGAAAGCTGTGTGGAAGACAAATTCTCCAACCTGTGCAAACTTTAGACAGTCTGATCAACAATAGATTGAAATAATTCAGTTAGCAAATGTTTTCAGTAGAGTAGAAGAATTGCATTTAAACAACCAAAACCAGGGGAAGAAAACCTTAGCATCCTCTAAAGCTTGGCTCACCATATCTCGCTATTGTATTTGGCAGACAGAAGGGTACTCAAATGATGCATGCATTGGTTTAGATTCACCTGGTTTCTCTGGAGAAGACACCAAGTATGTTTTATCCTTCCTTCTTAATAGACTTGTCTTTGCCTTCTTGGGAACTAAGGAGATAAGTGCTTTGAAATTACCCAGAGAGAAGCAGATTAATGGTTTTGTTTTTCAAATATCTCAGTAAAAGATTTGAAAATTATTATTTGTAAGGTTGTAAGTAGATACTTAATGAAGCACTGCAAATTGAATATCCCCTCCAGACACACTGAATTAGCACCGTGGACCAGAGACCCACAAAATAAAGCTATTCTAAGCTAAAGCAGAAATCCTCAGGGTTCCTCATTTACCTCTGCTTCCCAAATTTCACTCCTGGGATGAGCCATGTTGAACACATTCTTTTGAGCTTGCTCTCTATCTCGCAGTTCCTGATGGAGCGTATGAGGTGCTGGTGGGGCTCAGGCACTGTCTCGTCTATCATCAATTTGGGGAGCTTGGCACAGGCTATTCAGAGGCCCAGGGTCCCAGTCATTACACATCTTTTTCATGAATGCTCTATCTGTCCAGTGTGATAAGTATCTATAGTGATGTGCAAAATGAGAGTTAGCAATGACAGCTTGGGTTCCTCTAAGAATCATTGTGAATGCTGTGATGAAATTTTGCTTATGGAAAAAGGTTCTTCCCATTCAGAGATGTCCCACCCTACTCTCTCTGTCCCGGTCAGCATTTCCTTCATATCTCTGTACCACAAATTCAGTAAGTGCTCCTTAATTTTAAGGTCCAAGCCTCTACTGTTAATAATGGCTTCCCTTTACATCAATTCTTTCCCTAACTCTGTCTTCATTGATGACAGTCTATTTCTTTTTCCATATCTGGTTCACCTGCTTTGGGAGGGAGTGGGCTCTTAGAATCCAGTCCCAGTATGACTCTGTGTAATTTGAGAGACCATCTTCTCCCCACTCCAAGTCAATGATGGTATTGTCCTGGTAGTGAACTTTAGTTATTGTGTACTCCCTCAGACTGTGCCCAGCTCGTTTCTACTCATGACTAATGGGGGATTATAGCTCCAAATGGTGAATGGAAATAATTACTGAGTAATTTTTAAAGACTTATGTATAGCGTTTAAAGCACTTTCATATGTTTGATTTATTATGAACTTCAAAACAGTCTTGTGTAGAAGGTAATACAGGGATTAATTTTATCATCCTTATTTTACAGGTGAAAAAACTGAAGGAGAGTGACTTATTCTAAGTCACACCCTTAGGATCTGGCAGAAAGAAAAATGAACTGAGGCTTTCTGGATCCTTCCTACTTTCTACCTCTGGCTGCTGCCTCTCTTGGCCACTCTAGAGCATCGTGTGATGCTGTGGTATGACAACAACAAATCAATGTTGTCTCTTTTTTTTTTTAAAGAAGTGGTTCTTTTTATTTATTTATTTATTTTTTTCCTTTTTCTCCCCAAAGCCCCCCGGTACATAGTTGTATATTCTTAGTTGTGGATCCTTCTAGTTGTGGCATGTGGGACACTGCCTCAGCGTGGTTTGATGAGCAGTGCCATGTCCGTGCCCAGGATTCGAACCAACGAAACACTAGGCCGCCTGCAGCGGAGCACTCGAACTTAACCACTCGGCCACGGGGCCAGCCCCTCAATGTTGTCTCTTGGATGTGAAGGTGATGGTATGGCTCCCATGAAAGGCGGGTGTGAATCCATTCATCTCATCGTCCCTCACGTGACAATGGTGGACATTTCCAAGCTGTTTGGGATTCATGAGTAATGAAGCCTTGAAATGAAGTAAAACAAACTGGTCCTTCTGGCAATGAAGTCTTTTTTTCGTCTTATGATCTACTTTAGAGATCATTTTTTAAAATTGAGTTCATAATAGCTTACATCATTGTGAAATTTCAGTTGTACATTATTTCTTATCTGTCACCACATAAGTGCTCCCCTTCACCCTTGAGCCCATTCCCCACCTCCCTTCCCCTGGTAACCAGTAAACTGTTTTCTTTGTCCACATGTTTGTTTATGTTTGACATATGAGTGAATTCATACGGTGTTTGTATTTCTCAGTCTGGCTTATTTCACTTAACATAATACCCTGCAGGTCCATCCATGTTGTTGCAAATGGGAGGATTTTGTCCTTTTTTATGGCTGAGTAGTATTCCATTGTATACGTATACCACACCTTCTTTGTCCAATCATCAGTCGATGGGCACTTGGATTTTTTCCATGTCTTAGCTACTGGGCATAGTGCTGCAATGAACATAGGGGTACCTATGTTACTTTGGATTGTTGATTTTGAGTTGTTTGGCTAGATAGCAGTGGTGAGATAGCTGGGTCATATGGTAGTTCTATTTTTAGTTTTTTGAAGACTCTCCATACTGTTTTCCATAGTGGCTGCACCAGTTTGCATTCCTACCAGCGGTGTATGAGGGTTCCCTTTTTCCCACATCCTTTCCAACATTTGTTATTTTTAGTCTTAGTGATTATCACCATTTTAACAGGTGTAAGGTGGTATCTTGGTGTAGTTTTTTTTTTTTTTAAGGTTGGCACCTGAGCTAACAACTGTCACCAATCTTCTTTTTTTTTCCTGCTTTTTCTCCTCAAATCCCTCTAGTACATAGTTGTATGTTTTAGTTGTGGGTCCTTCTAGTTGTGGCATGTGAGATGCCACCTCAGCGTGGCCTAATGAGTGGTGCCATGTCTGCACCCAGGATCTGAACCAGTGAAACCCTGGGCCGCCGCAGCAGAGCGCGGGAACTTAACCGCTCGGCCATGGGGCCGGCCCCCTTAGTGTAGTTTTGATTTGCATTTCCCTGATGATTAGTGATGTTGAACATCTTTTCATGTGTTTACTGGCCATCTGTATACGTTGTTTGGAAAAATGTCTATTCAAATCCTCTGCCCGTTTTTTGATCAGGCTGTTTTTTTGTTGTTGTTGTTCACTTGTGTCAGTTCCTTATATATTATGGAGAGTAACACCTTGTCGGATATGATTTGCAAATATTTTCTCCCAATTGGTGTGTTGTCTTTTTGTTTTGATCCTAGTTTCTTTTGGCAATGAAGTCTTTGACCTGATTAGTATCAGGCTCTGTCTAATCAAGAGGACATTCATGTGTAATGAATAGAGTAGAATAGGGTAGAAAAAACAGAAAATGTCCACAAATGTGTGATACAACAAATTAAAAATACGATATGTACCTTTCCTTATTTTAAATCTGATGAAATGAACGGGTTTATTTTTACAGCTTTCCTCTAGAGCGGAAATTCTGGAATGAAACTGGCAAAAGCAAGGTGCAGATGACTGTGTGTTGCCAGGACTCCTACCTCCCCCGCTCACCCACACATTACAAGCACATTCCAAAGGAGTCTTAACTTCCACACTCCTGGGGTCCTGCTAGCTCAACTATAGGGGCCAGCTGGCCTTTTTCATGGTGCCCTGTGGGAATACCCTTTGATATTGGTGGGGATCCTAGGGCTGAATGAGAGAATAGAATGAGAAGCCGGCTCCAAGGGAATATTTGATCTCAGAGTTGGGTCACGGTGAGAGCAGACGCCGCCTGTGAGGACAGTTTCATGCCAACTGAGGCGATGAGTCTCTGCCAGGCTGACTGCAGTCGGACGCAGGCATTTACCTTAGCTAAACCTCGAATGACTGCCTGTGTATGAGCAATGAGCATACTCGCTGAGCCTGGAGTTCCAGACAATCATAATGCCGGGTCTGCTTTCTGAAGCCGGAGTCTTGTTCAGGTTCTGTATTCAGGCTTCCTGCTGAAAGCATTACAGAGAACAAGTGTACTATGTGACAGATCCCAGAACTGATTCAGTGGCTAAAACCATAGCGTTGCTTCAACCCCACCCCATCGTTATCCCCACCACTACTTCTCCCTTAGATTCTGAGATACTGGCCTTTTCTCTGCCTACTTTAACTGGTAGGAGAAAAGGAAGAAATAAAGATAGAGAGATGAAGAGATGAAGAGTCAAACAAGGCAGGAGCAGAAGGAGGGATCGAAAACGAGGCAGGTTTCTGAGTGGCTTGTATACCTGGGGCAAAAACAAATATTAAAAACAAGGTTCATGCAAAACAAAAGACTCTTTTCTTTCCTTTGTACCCTTAACTTCAGACAATGGAGTTTCCTTCAGTGCAGGCTTCACCCTCACCTGCAAACATACACTCAAGATTGATCTGGCTCCCTCTAGTCCTTGTAACAGTATTGCTGAGGACAATCTGATTCCCAGGAGTGCTTGATGAAAAAGCAAAGTGCTCATCTACAGTGAGCTTCAAGGCCTGCCTTCCCTTCCTCCTGTGCTAATATATGAGCATGACAGTTTATACAGAGCCGCTCTCCCCCGAGGGACCATTGTGCATATGGAGCTGGCCTCCATCTGATGTCCACAGGATATACAGAGCCAGCCTCTCTTTGAGTTTCTTTACTAGGGAACAATAATGGTACAGAATAAGGAAAAAAGGAAGGAATGAGCTAAATGAAATGAACCTCTCCATCTCTATTTGGTCCATTTGTTCAGAAGCAAGATGATTGAAATATGAGAGAAGTAAATAGACATTGTATTTGCCATAAAAAATCAGGACAACCATAACACTGGGACCATTTCTGCTATGAAACAAGTGCTCAGAGTCCTATAAATATGACATATGGTTCAATGATTGGCGCTAAGAAACCCCATCTAAAAAGACACTGGAGGAAAACAACAAATTAAGGTCCATTTCAACTTGATTTTATAAAAAATCATGTGGTCCTCCAAAAAAGAGAACTTCAGAAATATTTTTGGCTCTCCTGGGCTGGCAGGATTAGAGTTTTGCCTAAATCAAATGTCATTAGCGACAGTCAAATTGTGTCATTTAGAACTACTACCAGGAGATAATGAAGACCATCTCCAATATGGTCTGCAAGATATTTTGGAAACATTTGCTTCTGCAGCAATGCATGCTGCTCTGTATGATCCACATGAGTTGTTTCCATTTTCAAAACGTAGTACTCTGCTGGGACAGAACTGAAGGAATAAATTATTTTTTCTAGTTAATGCCTCAGGTCAGACACCTTCCTGAATAAAGTATTGTTGCTGGCAGGATTGCCTAAAAGCATAATGCGTGACTCATAAGCACATATGGCACTGATATTTAAAACAAGGGCTGGGTGTGGAGTTCCATTTTTACCTATTGTTCCATTTGCACTAATGAGGGCTTCACAATGAAGACCAATTCAGCCTGGGTGGTTCTAGCCACGCCTAAGGGAGGAAGGAAACATCTCTTAACAGGAATTCACATCACTGGGTTACTTTTATGAAAATAGAAAAGATAAACAGTGTTATAACTTTTTTCAAACACAGAAAAATAGAAAAGTTAGCTTAATAGCTTTTCTATCAGCTTACTTTTGCTTACTGACAACTTTTTTTTTACCGTACTGTTAGAACTAGGAGGGCTTGTGCGAAAGGCATGATGGGACATGAGCAAGGCCTAGGTTCAGAGAGGACCTCTGGGTGTCATCTATGCCCAGAATCCATACGGATTCATCAGTTCCACTGGAGCTGGAGTAGGGATGTCCCATCTAAGGGGAGGGCACAGTAGTGTGGAAATCTCCCAGGCTACGCTTGAACACTCAGGGGCCAAGTGGACATCAGCATGTCTCTGGAGATGAGCTCATGCTAGGGGAAGACACTGGTTCTCTGGAGAAGCCCATTAACAAGATCCATGGGAGGCTTCAGAGCCTCCATGAGCAGTCAGCGTCCTTCCCAAGGTTTCACTCCCACAGCTGTTGCCTTCTCTCTCTGTGCTTTTATTCTGCAACTGTCCCATCCCACAGGATCAGGACAGGATCAAATCTGAGCCAAAGAAGTTTGTTCAATCTAAGGTGACATAGGGCCAGGATAAAGATGCGGCAAATGAGGTGAGTCATGCAAGTGCAGGGTCAGATTTGTCTCTATTTAGAACTTTATATTTTGTTTATCATGGATTTTGAGGGAATGCTTTTCCAAAAATACTGCATAAAAATATTATTTATCTTGATTCCTGAATTGTATTGAACACCCTTACATTTTATGCCTAAAGTGAGTACCTCACTTACGTCACCTTAGTTCCGTGTTTTGACCTTTGCTTTGTCTTCAGACATGATTTAAACAGCAACAGCCTAGATTACTATCTCTCCAGTGGGTGTTCATCGAATTTAGGGAACAGCATTTTCAGGCGGTGTGGAACAGATACTTTCTGCCCCAGTGCCTGGTTAAGATGGTAAGAAACCAGCATATTTCTGTGGCTTTGGTTTCTTTTAAGCATTGGCCATCTCCTCAAGGGCATGTTTACTCATGAAATTTTGTTACAATCAGTTGAATTTCTTCAAGAGTAGAAATCAAGTCCGCTCATGTTTCGATCAAGCACTGAAAAAAAGAAGAATCCATTGCTGTCGAATTGAAATGAATCCAGCCATTTTTATCATTCCCCATTTGCTTGGCAATGAAACAGGCTTTTTGAAACATAAATGTGATAAATGGTTCAAAATTAAATTGAGTTATTAAACGAGTTTGCACCTAATAAAAGGAAAACATGGCAGCAAGGAACACTTTTCTATAGAGAAATGGGAAATCTACCCCAGAGGGAGGAAGACAGCTCAGAGTTGCTACTTGCCATGCAGCCTGTGTTCAGTCCCTATTGTGGTCAATAGCCATAAGGTCTTCCAAGGACTGGTCTGGGTCTGGGACAAGTGTGAACACAGTGAAGACTTTCCATTTTTTGTAGTAACCATCTACCTTTTCCCTTTTACATTTTCCCTATCCCTTTAGCACCCTGTCCTGGTGACCCTAGATACCCCAGTCGGCATCCTGTGCTCCAGATGCTTCCTTTTGCTTCTTAGCTTTCCCTCCATCGGTCAGGATTGCCTTTGGCTGTAGATAATAGAATCTCAGCTACATTGGCTGATCAAATATGGGTCCAGAGATGAATAGTTCATGGCTGGTGAGGATTATTTTAATCTGGGCCTAATGTTGCCCTGAGAACAATCATATTACTAAAAAAGAGGAGAAAAATGACTATTGCTTATACAAATAGTAGTATCTGCCCCACACTCCAATAAATCTGACTGTACAGTGCTCTGTTCTTAAAACAATTAATTTAGTCCCTAATAGGCATCAGAAAATCTTTTCTATATTGGTTTAAAATATATCATCTCATTTATTCCTTACAGCATTCTTGTGGTAGTTACTATTTTTGTTTCACAGCTGAAGAATCAGAAGCCTAGTGAAGATAAATGGTTTGTTTCAAGTTACACAGTGCATGATAGAGCAAGAATTCAAAGACCCCATCTTTGGCTTTAAGTCTAATACTCTTTCTATTATATTATTGTGATGAGTAGGATCTGTGCCATGGCATTAGTGGTCTTTAGTGTAGCAGTGGAATTTTGTCTCCTTTTAGTGGTCAATACTTTATATCACAGGAATGATTCTAATCATGAGAATTTAGGAATTGGATAGCTTTTGAACAGGCAGGATATAGGCCTCAGCTGATGCTGGAGGCCTTGGAAATAACACTAAAATGGATTTTATGAGGGATGCTGACAAACATATATATATTTTTGGTGGATCTATATAAACAGGACCAAGTGAGGTATTTAAAAGCATTGCTTATTTAATTCTTGGTTAAACCTGTAGCTTCTGAACGGTTATGAGGCCAACCATTAGCAGAAAGAAATTACTTTTAAGATTAGCTAATCACAAACTCACAACTTGGAGGGCATTATGCTAAGTGAAATAAGCAAGAGAAAGACAAACATTGCATGGTATCGCTTGTATGTGGAATCTAAAAGAAGTTGAGGTCACAGAAACAGAGAGTAGAATGGTGGCTGCCAGGGTTTAGTGGGTGGGGAAATAGGGAGAGGTTGGTAAAAAGGTGCAAACTTTCAGCTATAAGATAAATAAGGTCTGAAGATCTAATGAATAACATGGTGACTATAGTTGATAACAAGAGTCACATCATGAGAAGAACATGACCAGTCTCAACAAAAAATCTTAAACTCTTTATTAAAATTGTTAAGCTGCCATAAATAAATATTACATACCCACTAAAGTGTGTAAATATTTAGAAGAATAAGCATTTTGGAAATAATTATTGAGATAGCTTTCTTCTTATTGCTAGAGGATCTCAAGATAGCTTTACTAAGGCTCAGAGCATCTGATCTCCTTCCTGAGGTTACATTTAATCTGCATAAAAATCCTTCTAGCTGAGAAAGTATGTTTCTCTTCTCTGCAATGTGTTTCTGTTAAAGCGACGTAGATGTGAAAATCTCAGCCATGTTTGGACTTTATTTTTCCAAACATGTTTAAGCATAGCACAAATTCTTAAAACAGACATATTAAGTGGTTTTCAGTCTACGATTTTTTGACTGATTTCATGGCCAATAACATTTTCAGTTTGGGTTTTATTGATGATTTTTTTTAGTGGATCAACATTGCTAGGATAGTACTGTCCCTGAAGAAGGGGAGAATTTTTTAAAATTACCTTTATTTCTGACAAGATACCTGAGTCAGTTTCACATTTTGACTGATTTGAACAAATATTAGATTTCTTGACTCCAATTTTTGAGTAAATTCTTATTATCGGAATTACTCAAGATATAACTCCCACATTTGAGTCTCAATTTTTCTCTACTTTGCAAAAACTGCTTTTTTCCACTAGAGTGCTTGTTTTCCTTTTTCAGTTTTCCCAGCGGATTCTTCCTCCTTCCTCCAATACCCTCTGCTCTCTCCTTGCCTTCCCTCACCACACACCCACAGCCAGTTGATTTGTGGTGGTCCCTCCTTTTGTGCCCTGAACTCTTACGACACATCACCTCACACACAGCCTCAAGCCCCTCCCTGCATTATTCTACAGACTTCTTTTTCTTGTTTCTTGCCTGATGCCCAACAACAAAATGACATTAAAAAGCATCTTGGCTTTTTTTCCCTCAAGCTTTATTGAGGAATAACTGAAAAATTGTGTATATTTATGGTGTACAGCATGATGTTTTGATATACATACACATTGTGAAATGATTACCACGATCAAGATAATTAACACATCCTTCACTTCACGTAGTCACCATTTTTTTCTGTGTGTGGTGAGAATGCTTAGGATTTACTCTCTTAGCAAATTGCTGTATAATGCAATATTATTAACTGTATTCAGTGTGCTTTACACTAGGTTCCTAGAACTTATTCATCTTATAGCTGAAAGTTTGTACTCTTGACCAATATTTCCCCTTTTCCCCTACCCCTCTGCCTTTGGCAACCACCATTCTTCTCTCTATTTCTATGAGTTCTACTCTTTCAGATTCCACATATAAGTAAGATCATACAGTATTTGTCTTTCTCTGTCCGGTTTAATTATTAATTTGTCTTTCTTTGTCTGGCTTAGCATAATGTCCTCCACTTTCATCCACGTTGTTGCAAATGGCAGGATTTCCTTCTTTTTTTTATGGTTAATAATATTTCATTGAATTTATTTTTTAATCCATTTTCTTTATCCATTCATCCATGAACAGACTCAGGTTGTTTCCATATCTTGACTATTGTGAATAATGCTGCATGGAACATGGGAGTGCAGATATCTCTTCAAGATACTGATTTCATTTCCTTTGAATAAATACCTGGATGTGGATTCCTAGATCAAATGATAGTGCTATTTTTAATTTTTTGAGGAACTGCCATACTGTTTTCCATAATGGCTATGCCAATTTACATTCCCATCAATAGTGCACCCAGGTTCCCTTTTCCCCACATTCTCAAAAAGCATCTTGGCTTTTTATTCCTTTATTATTTTAAGTTATATTCAAAAATAAATAATTTTGTATGTTGTCAAAGGATAGCCTCTTTTCATTTAAATGAGTTAAAAGAAGAAGAGGGGAAAAAAGTAACTGAAAACATCTCTCCACCTAAGCAAGGAATCTGTCTTTCTATAAATATCTAGGACTTGAATCAAGAGGGGTGAGCTGCTCTTTCTGGATGCTGATGATCCTCAGAGTGGAATCTTATCGACTGATTGTTTGGAAGACAAGCTCCTCATATCCTCCAAAAGTAGTTTAAGTGTATGTGCGGGGGGAGCCTGGGTGTGTGTTATTACATTAGACAGCGGATGGCATGGTTTTACTGATGATATAAAGAGACCACAACATATCCCTCTGAAGGGAATTTATTGCCATCTTCAAGTTAATGTTTTTGATATCAGAGTGTTTGTTATTACCAGTGAGGTAATGTTTAAATAGATCAATTGCACCATTTTATTATGCAAGTGTAATAAAGCCCAGGCCTTCACAGTCCCTTGAGCTTCAGTTTAGCTCTGAGTTGGCTTGAAGCAATTTCGCGATCTTCCTCATTTTCTGGATTGATTGGGATAAATAAAGGACGTGGTCTTTGGTAGAGAGGGTTGTCCTGGGAGCTGAATGCTTGTGTAGTGATGCCCCTTCAGCCATTGAATGGCTGGGATTTCTCTTTTTCTTCAATGTCCAGGGATCTTCAATATATACTTAGACAAAATTGTCCAAGTGACCCAGACCTTTCCAGGCCCAAGTGGAGGCCAGGGAAGCCCTCGAGTGGCTCCCTCTACTCGCCTTCCTTAGAAGTTGAGATCCGTGTACACTTTTCAGTCATTGAAAGTGGATCCCATTTTTTGGAAAGTTTGCATAAAGGCTAAAAGTTTTTCTCCAAGATTGACCTGGAAAATGTAATGGTGAAAGAGATTAAGTGTTTGTCCTGTTTGCATAGTGAATGTTGATTGGCTTGGGATCCAAGGGTACAGAAAAAAACAAAAGCCATAAATTCAGCAGGTATCAGGGTGCAAGAAATTCTCCTGTGGATTCACTGGTACCGGGGGTTAGGACGTGGATGTGTCTTTTGCGGGGACACAATTCAACCCACTACAATGTCTGATAGATTTCAGTTTGAAAGTGCTCCCAAGCACACACTTGGTAACCTAGAACCCCAAAGCCAGGGAGATTCCTTTGAAAGGAGGATGCTCGGTGCTCTCAAAACAATGGAGGTTCTGGGGGGAGAGCCAAGATGGCGCCATGAGTAGTCCTCTTTGTCTCTAGCCCTTCGAGTCTACAATTATTTGGACACTTATCGCTTGACAAAGGATATCCAGACAGCATCTCAGGACGTCTGAGACACCCACGCGACTATACATCGGAAGGCGGATGGACTTTCCTCCGGGAGGATGTGGAAATAGGTGAAAACTCTCCGACCCCCACGGGCAGCCTAGTACCCGCAAGCGGCTTTCTTCCAACGGACGCCCCCAGAGGATCCACACACATCTAGGGCAGGAGCGAGAACACAACAGAGGAGCGACGGTGGAAACAGGTGACCAGAACCCTACCTAAACCCCCCGCAATTACTCCTAAACGCAGAGGGAAACTTTGGAGTTGCACACCTGAGCCCGTGGGGAGAGTCTCTCCCCGCCATTGGCGGGGAGACCCAGCCTGGTGCTCGGGGCACCCGGAGGGTCCCAGAGAGAGACACGGAGGGTACGGAGGTCTCCCAGCTGCCGTTGCCCGCCCCGTGGGACTAGGGATTGCCGGAGATCTCGGAGAGGACCGGGGCTGGGGGAACTTTCAAAGGCCGGTTCGGCGACCCGGAGGGGAAGCGCTGGAGCTCTGCCCGGGCAGCAGACAAAACTCTCTGTGTGCCGTTAGCAGAGGGGCCACGCTGAGCATTCACGGCTCCGGGAGAGGCCCGGAGAGAATCCCAGAGGGCGGGGCGACCCCCAGCTGCCGTTGCCCACCCCGTGAGGCTAGGGATTGCCGGAGATCTCGGAGAGGACTGGGGCTGGAGAGAGTTCCAGAGACCCAGCTTAGTAGCCTAGGGGGAAACCCTACAGGCTCACAGCAGCCTTAGGGAAAGCCTCTGCACAGCACCAGTAGAAGGCACCCAGCCGCCAGCCACAAGGCTGGAAGACCCCAGGGCAAAAGCAGCATAGCTAGGTGTACTAACCACAAACTGTAGAAGATGCCAATAGCCCTCCTGCGACCCATAGAGGACAAGTGAGATTTGGTGGGTGCCGACAGCAACGGAGCAACAAATATAAGTGATCCCACCCCTGGCCGCTGGAAAAGCCCATAACACCATTGCAGACCCCAAGGAGAGAGCGCATCTAGCTGGGCAACAACAGCAGGCACCTGCAGCCTGAAGCCCCCCTGTGACGGCCCCCACGGCAGAGGAGGGAATCCAAAGGGCAACTGTGGCTACGAAGAGGGGCCCAGGCCCAGTTAGCAACTACGGACAGGGTTCCTGGTTGGTGAAGTATAAACAGCTGCTCCCCCCACCGCAGCAGCTGAAACAAGTGAAAGGAGCAACTAAACTCTATCTCCATGCGGAGGCACAAATCAACATCATCAAGCAATATGAAAAAATACATTAAATCTCCAGAACAGAAAGAAAGTAACAAATACACAGAAAACAATCCCAAAGAAAATGAGATATATAACCTAAATGATGATGACTTCAAAACAGCCATCATTAGGATTCTCAATGAGTTAAGAGAGAATTCTGACCGACAACTCAACGAGTTCAGGAGCTATGTCACAAAAGAGTTTGATACGATAAAGAAGAACCAAACAGAAATATTGGAAATGAAGAACACAATAGAGGAGATTAAGAAAAATCTAGATGCTCTGAACAGTAGGGCCGATAATATGGAGGAAAGAATTAGCAATTTGGAAGATGGCAATATAGAATTGTTGCAGGCAGAGGAGGAGAGAGAAGCAAGACTTAAAAGAAATGAAGAAACTCTCCGAGAATTATCAGACACAATTAGGAGATGCAACGTAATGATTATAGGTATACCAGAGGGAGAAGAGAAGGAGAAAGGGGCAGAAAACCTATTCAAAGAAATAATGGCTGAGAACTTCCCAAATCTGGTGAGGGAGATGGATCTTCAGGTGACAGAAGCCAATAGATCTCCAAACTTTATCAATGCAAGAAGACCAACTCCACGGCATATAGTAGTGAAGCTAGCAAAAGTCAACGACAAGGAGAAAATATTAAGGACAGCCAGGCAAAAGAAACTAACCTACAAAGGAACCCCCATCAGGCTATCAGCAGACTTCTCAGCAGAAACTTTACAGGCTAGAAGAGAGTGGAATGATATATTCAAAAATCTGAAGGACAAAAATCTACAGCCGAGAATTCTCTACCCAGCGAAAATATCCTTCAAATACGATGGAGAAATAAAAACTTTCCCAGATAAACAAAAATTAAGGGAGTTCATTGCCACAAAACCTCCTCTTCAGGAAATCCTCAGGAAAACCCTCATTCCTGAAAAATCCAAAAAAGGAAAGGGGCTACAAAACCAAGAGCAGAGGAGATAAGTAGAAGGACAACAACAGAGAGTAGCAGCTCTACATCAGAACAGATTAAACCATGGGACGAGAAACAAAGGAAACTGAAGAAAACCGGAAAACAAGACACAAAATGGTAGTGGTAGGCCCCCATGTCTCAATAATCACTCTAAATGTAAATGGATTGAACTCCCCAATCAAAAGACACAGAGTGGCAGGATGGATCAAAGAACAAGATCCAACAATATGCTGCCTCCAGGAAACACACCTCAGCCCCAAAGACAAACACAGACTCAGAGTGAAGGGATGGAGAACAATACTCCAAGCTAATAATGAACAAAAGAAAGCAGGTGTCGCTATACTAATATCAGACAAGGTAGATTTCAAAGCAAAACAGATAAAGAAAGATAAAGAGGGACAGTATATAATGATAAAAGGGACTCTCCACCAAGAAGACATAACACTTATAAATATATACGCACCCAACACAGGAGCACCAAAATTTGTAAAGCAACTCTTAATAGAACTAAAAGAAGACATCAACAACAATACAATAATAGTAGGGGACCTCAACACACCATTAACACCAATGGACAGAACATCCAGACAGAAAATCAACAAGGAAATAATAGAATTAAATGAAAAATTAGACCAGATGGACTTAATAGATATATATAGAACACTTCATCCAAAAACAGCAGGTTACACATTCTTCTCAAGTGCACATGGAACATTCTCAAGGATTGACCATATTTTGGGAACCAAAGCAAACATCAATAAATACAAGAGAGTTGAAATAATATCAAGCATCTTTTCTGATCATAACGCTATTAAACTAGAAATCAACTACAAGAAAAAAGCAGAGAAAGGTGCAAAAATGTGGAGGCTAAACAACACGCTTCTCAACAAACAATGGATCATTGAAGAAATTAAAGAAGAAATCAAATATTATCTGGAGACAAATGAAAATGAGAACACGACATACCAAATCATTTGGGATGCAGCAAAAGCAGTCCTAAGAGGGAAATTCATCGCAATACAGGCTCACCTCACTAAACAAGAAAAAGCTCACGTAAGCAACCTCAAACGACACCTAACAGAACTAGAAAAAGAAGAACAAACAAAGCCCAGAGTCAGTAGAAGGAGGGAAATAATAAAAATAAGAGCAGAAATAAACGATATTGAAACAAAAAAGACAATAGAAAGGATCAATGAAACAAAGAGTTGGTTCTTCGAAAGAATTAACAAAATTGACAAACCCCTAGCCAGACTCACCAAGAAAAGAAGAGAGAAATCACAAATTAATAAAATCAGGAATGACAGAGGAGAAATCACAACAGATACCAATGAAATACAAGAGATCATAAGAGAATACTATGAAAAACTATATGCCAACAAATTGAACAACCTGGAAGAAATGGACAAATTCCTAGACTCCTACAATCTCCCCAAACTGAATCAGGAAGAAATGGAGAATCTGAATAGACCAATCACAAGTAAGGAAATAGAAACGGTAATCAAAAACCTCTCCAAAAACAAGAGTCCAGGACCAGACGGCTTCTCTGGAGAATTCTA
Organism: Equus przewalskii; assembly: GCF_037783145.1. Classification (NCBI taxonomy): domain Eukaryota; kingdom Metazoa; phylum Chordata; class Mammalia; order Perissodactyla; family Equidae; genus Equus; species Equus przewalskii. The sequence goes on from NC_091850.1 coordinate 24,565,909, forward strand.
CCAAACATTCAAAGAAGACTTAATACCTATTCTCCTCAAACTGTTCCAGAAAATTGAGAAAGATGGAGAACTCCCTAACACATTCTATGAAGCCAACATCACTCTGATCCCCAAACCTGACAAGGACAACACAAAGAAGGAGAACTACAGGCCGATATCACTGATGAACATAGATGCAAAAATCCTCAACAAAATTTTGGCAAACCGATTACAGCAATACATCAAAAAGATTATACACCATGATCAAGTGGGATTTATACCAGGGACACAGGGATGGTTCAACATCCGCAAGTCAATCAACGTGATACACTACATCAACAAAATGAAAAACAAAAACCACATGATCATCTCAATAGATGCAGAGAAAGCATTCGACAAGATCCAACACCCATTTATGATAAAAACCCTCAGTAAAATGGGTATAGAAGGAAAGTACCTCAACATAATAAAGGCCATATATGATAGACCCACAGCCAACATCATACTCAATGGACAAAAGCTGAAAGCCATCCCTCTGAGGACAGGAACAAGACAAGGGTGCCCACTTTCACCACTCCTATTCAACATAGTACTGGAGGTGCTGGCCAGAGCAATTCAGCAGGAAAAAGAAATAAAAGGAATCCAAATAGGTAACGAAGAAGTAAAACTCTGGTTGTTTGCAGACGACATGATCTTATACATAGAAAACCCCAAAGAATCCACAGAAAAACTATTAGAAATAATCAACAACTACAGCAAAGTAGCAGGGTATAAAATTAACGTGCATAAATCAGTAGCATTTCTATACACTAACAATAAACTAACAGAAAAAGAACTCAAGAACTCTATCCCATTCACAATCGCAACGAAAAGAATAAAATACCTTAGGATAAACTTAACCAAGGAAGTGAAGGATCTATACAATGAAAACTACAAGACTTTCTTGAAAGAAATAGGCGATGACATAAAGAGATGGAAAAACATTCCTTGTACATGGATTGGAAGAATAAACATAGTTAAAATGTCCATACTACCTAAAGCAATATACAGATTCAATGCTATCCCAATCAGAATCCCAAGAACATTCTTCACAGAAATTGAACAAACAATCCTAAAATTCATATGGGGGAACAAAAGACCACGAATTGCTAAAGCAATCCTGAGCAAGAAAAACAAAGCCGGCGGAATCACAATCCCCGATTTCAAAACATACTACAAAGCTACAGTGATCAAAACAGCATGGTACTGGTACAAAAACAGGTCCGCAGATCAATGGAACAGAATTGAAAGCCCAGAGATAAAACCACACATCTATGGACAGCTAATCTTCGACAAAGGAGCAGAGGGCCTACAATGGAGAAAAGAAAGTCTCTTCAACAAATGGTGCTGGGAAAACTGGACAGCCACATGCAAAAGATAGAAAATTGACCATTCTTTTTCACCACACACCAAAATAAACTCAAAATGGATCAAAGACCTAAAGATTAGGCCTGAGACAATAAGTCTTTTGGAAGAGAATATAGGCAGTACACTCTTTGACATCAGTTTCAAAAGAATCTTTTAGGACACTGTAACTCCTCAGTTGAGGGAAACAATAGAAAGAATAAACAAATGGGACTTCATCAGACTAAAGAGCTTCATCAAGGCAAGGGAAAACAGAATTGAAACAAAAAAACAGCTCACTAATTGGGAAAAAATATTTACAAGCCACTTATCCGACAAAGGGTTAATCTCCATAATATACAAAGAACTCACACTGCTTAACAACAAAAAAACAAACAACCCGATCAAAAAATGGGCAGAGGACATGAACAGACATTTCTCAAAAGAAGATATGAATATGGCCAATAGACACATGAAAAGATGTTCATCATCGCTAATCATCAGGGAAATGCAAATCAAAACTACACTAAGATATCACCTTACCCCTGTTAGATTGGCAAAAACATCCAAAACCAAGAGCGACAAATGTTGGAGAGGTTGTGGAGAAAGAGGAACCCTCATACACTGTTGGTGAGAATGCAAACTGGTACAGCCACTATGGAAAACAGTATGGAGATTTCTCAAAAAGTTAAAAATAGAAATACCCTATGACCCAGCCATCCCATTACTGGGTATCTATCCTAAGAACCTGATAACAGATATCTCAAGAGTCCGTTGCACCCCTATGTTCATCGCAGCATTATTTACAATAGCCAAGATGTGGAACCAGCCTACATGCCCAGAAACTGATGACTGGATAAAGAAGATGTGGTATATATACACAATGGAATACTACTCAGCCATAAAAAAAGACGAAATTGGCCCATTCACAACAACGTGGATGGACCTCGAGGGCATTATGTTAAGCGAAATAAGTCAGTCAGAGAAAGACGATCTCTATATGACTCCACTCATAGGTGGAAATTAGTATATTGAGAAGGAGATCTGATCGGTGGTTACCAGGGAAAAGGGGGGGTGGGGGGAGGGTACGGAGGGGGAAGTGGTGTACCCACAACATGACTAACAAAAATGTACAACTGAAATCTCACAAGCTTGTAATCTATCATAACATTAATAAAAAAAAAATATAAATAAAAAAAACAAAAAAAAAACAAAACAAAACAAAAAAAAGAAATTCTCCTGTGAAGATCAATATCCCCCAAAGAGGATCATTAATCAGAAAGTCATGAGGACGTTCACCTACAGAACAACCTGTGGGACTAATCATAACCCTGAGCTGAGGTACACTCCCAGTTTAATATAACCAGTTAGGAGCCATGGAATATAAGGATTAAATGGACAGCTGAGCCTATCACTCCATTCCTTATCCTTGGAGGCTACTGGGCTCTCTGGAGGTTAGAAAGATATTCTAACAGCAAAACTCTTCAATTCCAAATAACTCTAGGAAGGAAATAGGCCCTTTACTCCCATTTATGTGATGGTTGGGAAACTTTTCTCATTTAACCAATAGTCTTTTCTCCTAAAAGGGTGTCACCTTGATGTGACCTCTGGATCGGTGGTATGACACGCAACTATTTTTCTTAAAACTCCAATGAACAGCTTCTGAGATAGAATTTCATACTGATAAAGAGTAAGATTTTTGTAATCTTTCCTAGTGGCCCATGTATTATTTTATCTCATAAAAGTCATTTATGAGAACCTAGATGTTGGGAACTCTGATGGTTAATTTTATGTGTCAACTTGACTGGGCCATAGGGTGCCAAGATATTTGGCCAAACATTATTCTAGGTGTGTCTCTGAGGGTGTTTCTGGATTAGATTAACATCTAAAGCAGTCGACTGAGTAGCATTTTGCCCTCCCTAATGTGAGTGGACCTCATCCGATCGGTTGCAGGCCTGAACAGAACAAAAAGATTGACCCTCTGCCGAGTAAGAGAGAATTCCTCCTGCCAGACTGCCTCTAAACTGGGATATTGACTTTTTCCTGCATTCAGACTCAGACTGAAACATCGGCTCTTCTTGGGCACCCAGTCTGTCAGCCTTTGGGCTAGAACCACACCATTGACTCTCCTGGGTCTCCAGCTTGCCAATTCACCCTGAAGATCTTGGGACTTGTCAGCCTCCATAATTGCATGAGCAAATTCTTTATAATAAACCTCTTTCTCTCTCTCTCTCTCTCTCTCTCTCTTCCTCTCTCTTCATTCTGTTGGTTCTGTTTATCTAGAGGACCCTCACAAATACAGAAACCAACAGGCAGATTTCCCTTGAAATCTGTTAACTTCTCTTATTCATGTTATAAGTTTCTGTCTTGAGTCCTAGATATAGACACGTTCTAGTAGTGTGCGGAGTCTCAGTCCCGATTGAGGCTCTTCCCTCAGATGTTCCGAAGCTCACGAAAGCAGCCAGCTGCAGTGGTGCAGACGTGGTGAGAAGTGTGTCAAAAGGACCTGAGAGTGGTCTGCCCATAGTGCTAGGACCTAGAAAGAATCCTCTGCCACTCACTCAGGCTCTGTGGAAGAAACAGAAAAAAGGAGGATGAGGGAGAGGAGAAGGAAGAAGAAAACGGGTGGAGGAGATGGGTGCTCTGGGCAATTTGTACTTGTTCAAAGTAGAACTACAGATGGGCTGAAGGCCTCCGGAGAGATTAAAGGGCTCTTTCCCCTAGGCTGCCACCCTATCTCTTTCTCACTAACAATTTCTCTTTCACTCTTAGCCTTGGGGAGACATAACACAGCCTGGGAGACAGCAGTGAATATTCAGATTCTGCAGTGATTATGTCTGAAACTCTCCCTAGGATAGAGATGTTAAATCAGAGGCGATTCAGGACTTCTGCAAGATGGAGGAAAAGTCTCTTTGGATTTTGACCTTTCCGCTTTCAATGTGTGTCCTAGTTCCCAGGGAAAGAGGTCATAGTTTGTGGAGCTCATCCGCATCCTTATCACGCATCATCATCTCCTAACATAATCAGGTGTTGTTTGGGTTGCCTCCTCCCCCTCCGCCATCACAAGGGCAGCACTCCCAGAACAAGTTAACAGTTATCAGTCCCGCCCACACAGTGCGAGCACCAAGCATGAAAACGGATGTCTTTTTTTCTTCTTTTAAATGTGTCTGCTTTATATCTTCACTCTCTCAAACAGTAAGAAGAGAAATGAGTTACAAGGGAATTTGTGTTTATCAGTCTCTGGAAACCACTGTCTGTGGGGGCTGCTACTCCAGCCTTCCCCGACTATCCATCACTGGGGCAGGAAGCTGGCACCCAGGGAGAGAGGCCTCTGCCTGTGGTGGCCTGGGGCGGGTGGCCAGGGTCTGGGGCACAAGGAAAACAGCAGGAAAGCTCCCTCAAATCTGGAGATTTGAGTTAAACATTTTTTAGTTGGCAATAAACAATGGGGCCTTCAGTGGGGAAGACCTTCTTATCTTCGTCTCTGTCTGTCCTTTTCCCGTGCACAGTCACTTAGTGGATGAGATGAGAACAAAGTGTCAACTGAAAATGAGTAAGAAGAAGTGGTCCAGACCCCACTGAAAAGGGCAAGCCTGGGCGCAGGAGTCTGGCTATCCTGTTGCTAAGGCCTTTTCTAGCAGGTCTCTATCCAGACTCATCCTTGCATGGCTTCCCATTAGTTCCCAGTAGCACTGTTTCCGCCTCCGCCCCTTTCATCCCATTAAGGGTGCTCTGAACACAAAGGTACCTGGGGTTACCCTGTGAGGCTGCTCATGCTCCCCAGTCCTAGGCATTGATATTTCAGACAAGCTGCTTCTATAGCAGGACATTAAACACCAAACACCCATCGAGCAGAGACTGTAATTCCACAGCATGGTGTTCGAGAATGGTGTTTTTCAGCAGGCTCTGGAAGAATTTTCAAAGCCAACTTGATAGCCCCTTTAAAGTGAACTCAGGATAGCATCTCCCGAGTTGTGGAAAAGGGTCCTTCACATGATTTCATCTAATTTTTTGCCCTGGAATAGGAAATCTTCTCTCAATTCTTTTCTTTCTCTTTCCTACCTACTTATTGACCTCCATTCCACTTTAAAGTCCAAGAGTTCTCAAAATTTCCAGTGTGAAGAATCACATGGGCTGTTTGGTAAAAATCTTGATTCTCGGGCCCTACCCTCAGGAGGTCTGGAGTTAGTTCAGGAATTAGCATTTTTAACGAGAACGCATAGAATTGGCATGCAGGGGTCCTCAGCCCACATTCTGAGAGCCCTAGTTTAACCTTCCCCGCTCCAATTTGATGAATTATCGGTGACAGTATAATATTTGAATCCATTTTCAGCTTCATTGCTTTTATGTACTTTATTTTTTCCATTTCAGCATTTAAAAAAACAAACAAAAACAAACTAAAGGCAGAACACCAGAAAATCTTGCCACTCTTTTATCACTGGATTTGAGTGAATTTTTAAGACATAAAAATATGTATCTAAATATTGCTTCACAAAGTCAAGTTCAAACCAGAACTTTCAATTCAATAAAGATTGGATTTAAGCAAAACTTGAGAAAGAAAATTTCGTCATGTTTACCCTTCTGATATTAAAATCCTACAGAGTAAAATATATTTGGTAATAGTTAAGAAGTAAATGGAATTCTTATGAACGAAGTCAGACTTTCTTCTCCGACCTATGAAGTTTGTCTGTCTTTTTGTGCTTCTGTCTCTCTGCATCTTTCTCTCGTCTTGTAATTCAGTGAGAGAGGAAACTGTTTGTTCCTACTGGTTCAGATTTTCTGCATTCAAGGTATAAATGAGTCTCGTGGTGGAGTTTATTTTCAGGGACACTCTGAATATCAAATTATTAGTTTCTCCAGCACATCAGAAGACAAATTTTGCTTTTGAAACATATTCTGGTTGAGAAATAGAGAGATTCCTGGAAAGTTAGATATTGATTAAACTTAATTTCACATGTGTATAAAAGTTTGCCAATCAAGTGACATTTTAAGTACTCTGAGGCTATCTTGAGGAAACTTGTAACCCATTTGTTGGTAATGTGAGCACTAATTTGGTAACGTGAATAGCTATCCCCTAATTTAGCCTGCTTATAAATTTGGCCATCTGTGCACTGTACCCTGTTATAGTCAGGTGCCTGTGCCCTGTACGAAGAACCGGTCATAAGCGAATGAGACAGAGATGAGCATGACTTCTCCGGAGATGGGTCTTACTCGAGTGGGCAGAGAAAGAGGAAGTAAAACGACATATTGAGTGCCAAGCACTGAGCTAATATTTATGTCTGCTATCTTATTTCATTATCCGAATCATACCAGATACGTCTTATTATCATTCTCACTTAATGGATGTAAAAAATTTGAGCTTAATTAACTTGCCTAAAATCACAGAGACAGGAGGTAGCACAACTGGGATCTCAGTTCATGCCTGATTCAGAGCCCCACGGTCTTTCCATTAGCCAGTGACTGCCCCTTGCATGGTGGGGAATAAGGTGTAGGCCCCAGAATGAATAGACTGAGGGTTCTCATCCTGTCATATATTGATAAAGTTAGCCAATCCCTCATTTAAATACCGTATAAGTCTGCTTCAATAGCATTCGTCAGTAAGGCTTGTCAGCTCTGGAAATCAGCTACTTCTACCCATCAAAATACATAGGGAACCAAATCATCTAGCCAAGAAATTGGAAGTGACCTGGAGTCCATCCACATATAGTCCATATATATCCATCATATAGCCCATTCATTGCTCTGCCTTAAAACGGCTGTATGACAAAACTATCAGTGGCAGAATTTCATACTACATGTAGTCTCTGTTTATTTTATGACAGCTTTTGAGGTATATTGGCATACAGTAGGTTTCACATATTTAAATTGTGCAATTTGATAAGTTTTGACAAGACACACACACACATGAAACCACAATCAAAATCAAAATAATAAACATATCCATCACTCCTTTGTAATTACTCCCTCCCACCCCTAGCCACCTTGACAACCCTAGGGAACTAAGGGTCTGCTTTCCTTTAGTATTGATTAGTTTTATATTTTCTAGAATTTTATATAAAGGAATTGCATGTTATGCACTTTTTTCTAGCTTCTTTAATTCAGGATATTTTTGAGATTTGTCCATATTGTATCAACCATTCACTTGTAATAATAGTTCATTTCCCTTTTATTGCTGAACAATATTCCGTGGTATGGATATACCACAATTTATTTACCCATGCACCTGTTAATGGATGTCTTTTTCCAGTTTTTGACTGTTACAAATTAAGCAGCTATGAACATTCATGGACGAGTCTTTCTATGGACATATTATTTATCTCACTGCATCTACATAGCTAGAAGTGGAATAGGTAGATCACATCGTAGGTATATTTAACTTTGTAAGAAACTTCCAAAGTTTTTCCAAAATAGTAGTACTATTTTATATTGCCATTGATAGTATATGAGAATTCCAAGTGCTCCACATCCTCACCAAATCTTGACATTATCAGTCTTTTACACTTTTAGACATTTTATTAACTTTGGCGCAGTATCTCATTGGGGTTTAATATTGTACTTCCCTAATAATTAATGAGGTTGACCATCTTTTCATGTGTTTGTCATTTGAATATCTTCTTTGGTGATATGCCTGTTCAAAACTTATGCCTCTCCTTCTTTTAAAAATTGGGTCACTTGTTTCCTTATTATTATACTTTTGAGTATTCTTCATATATTGTATATATAAGGTCCTTAGACATGCAACTTACAAATATTTTCTCCAACATGTGACTTGTCTTTTTACTCCCTTAACAGTGTCTTTTCAGGGGCAAAAGTTCTTAATTTTAATGAAGTTTGATTTATCAGTTTTTTTCTATTCTGGATCATGCTTTTGGTGTTGTATCTAAGCAATCTTTTTCTAGTGCAAAATTGTAATGATTTCCTCCTGTTTTCCAGAAGTTTTCCAGATTCAGATTTTACATTTAGATCTATGATCTCTTTTGAGTTAATTTTTGTGTATGTTATGAATATGGACCCAACTTCTTTGTTTGTTTGTTTGCCTCTGTGCATACTCTTGTGCCAACACTATTTGTTGAAAAGACAGTTTTTTTCTCCATATTGCCTTTGCATATTTTTCAAAAATCAATTGACTATAAATACAAGAATCTATTTCTGAACTCTCTATTTTCTTCCACTTATGTGTTTGTCCATTTTGATACCAATTTCACACTGTCTTGATTGCTGTAGCTTTATACTAAGTTTTGAAATTAGGTTGTATAAGTCCTCCAAATTTTCTCCCTTTCTTTTCAAAGTTGTTGTGGTTTGGTAGGTCCTTTGCATTTCCGTATGAGTCTTTAGAATCAGCTTGTCTCCTGTCTTGTTAATTATAGCCATTCTGACCCGAGTGAAGTGATACCTCATTGTAGTTTTGATTTGCATTTCCCTGATAGCTAATGATGTTGAGCATCTTTTCATATGCCTGTTGGACATCTGTATATCTTCTTTGGAGAAATCTCTGTTTGGATCTTTTGCCCATTTTTTAATTGGTTTGTTGAGTTTTTTGGTGTTGAGATGTGTGAGTTCTTTGTATATTTTGGATATTAACCCCTTATCTGATATGCGGTTTGCAAATGTCTTCTCCCAATTGTTAGGTTGTCTTTTCGTTTTGTTGATGGTTTCCTTTGCTGTGCAGAAGCTTTTTAGTTTGATGTAGTCCCATATGTTCATTTTTTCCTTTGTTTCCCTTGCTGGGTCAGACATGGTACTTGAAAATATGCTGCTAAGACTGATGTCAAAGAGCGTACTGCCTATGTTTTCTTCTAGAAGTTTCATCGTTTAGGGTCTTACATCCAAGTCTTTAATCCATTTTGAGTTGATTTTTGTGCATGGTGTAAGGTAATGGTCTACTTTCATTCTTTCGCATGTGTTGGAGAGGATGTGGAGAGAAGGGAACCCTCGTACACTGCTGGTGGGAGTGCAAACTGGTACAGCCACTATGGAAAGCAGTATGGAGTATCCTGAAAACGTTAAGGATAGATTACCATATGATCCAGCTATCCCACTGCTGGGTATTTATCCAAAGAACTTGAAAACACAAATGCATAAAGATACATGCACCCCTATGTTCATTGCAGCATTATACACAATAGCCAAGACTCGGAAGCAACCTAGGTGCCCATCAAGCGACGAATGGATAAAGAAGATGTGGCATATATACACAGTGGAATATATACTCAGCCATAAGAAATGATGAAATCCGGCCATTTGTGACAACATGGATGGTCCTTGAGGGTTTTATGCTGAGCAAAATAAGTGAGAGGGAGAAAGTCAAGTACCGTATGATCTCGCTCATAAATAGAAGATAAAAACAATGACAAACAAACACATAGCAATGGAGATTGGATTGGTGGCTACCATAGGGGAAGGGGTAGGGGGCAAAAGGGGTGATTAGGCTCACATGTGAGGAGATGGACAGAAATTAGGTTTTGGGTGGTGAACATGATGTAATCTACATAGAATGTGAAATATATTACGACGTACATCTGAAAGCTATATATTGTTATAATCCAATATTACTGCAATTAAAAGATAATAATAAAATGTTAAAAATAAAATTAACAAAAGAATCAGCTTGTCAATTTCTACAAAAAGCCTATTTGGATTTTAATTGTAAATGCATTGTATTTATAGATTATCTTAAGGAGAAATGGCATCTTAACAATATTCAGTCTTATGACCTATGAATGTGGTATATCTCTCTCCTTTTTAAAGTTTTAAAAACATTGCTCCCAGCAATATTTCATAATTTTCAGTATAAAGGATTGAACATCTTTTGTCAGCTATATCCCTAAATATTTCATATTTTTGATGCTATTATAAATCATATTGCTTTTGAATTTTAATTTCAAGTTGTTTGTTGCCAATACATAGAATGCAGTCAAATTTTGTGTATTATGAATGTTGCTAAACTCGCTGATTAAATCTAGTAGTTTTTTGACATTTCATGGGATTTTCTACACAGATGATCATATTGTCTATAATAAAGAGAGCATTAGTTCTTTTTTACAATCTGAGTAGGTATTTCTTTTTATTACCTCTTTGAACTGTCTAGGACCTCCAGTACAATGCTGAATAGAAGTGGTGATGGCAGACATCTTTGACTTGTTCCTAATGTTAGAAAGAAGACGTTGGTCTTTCAAAATTAGGTATAATGCTGGATGTAGGTTTCTCGTGAACGTCCTTTCTTAGGTTGAGGAAGTTTGCTTATATTACTAGTATGCTGGAGATATTTTATCAGTAATGGATGTTGGATTTTTGTCAAATACTTGTTCTGTGTCTATTAAGATGATCATATGTTTGACTTTTTTTGGTCCATTAATAATATGTTAAATTACACTGATTGATTTTTCATTTGTTAAAATGAACTTGTATCTCTAGGATAAATTTCAGTTGGTCCTGATATATGGTCTTTTTAACGTATCATTGGATTTAATTTGGTAACATTTTGTGAAGCATATTTGCATCTGCATTCATGAAGGATATTGATCTGTAGTTTCATTTAAATTTAATGTGATTATTAGTATAGTTGAGTTTAAATATACTATCTAGTTAATTGTTTTATATTTGTCCCATCTTTATTTTTTTCTCTATTTATGCCGTCTTTTGGATTAATTGAGAATTTTTTAATGATTCTACTTTGTCTCCTTTGTTGGCTTATTAGCTATAACTCTTGTTTTGTTATTTTAGTGTTTGTTTTAGTTCATAATATATATCTTCAAATTATTATGTTACCTTCATGTGATATTTTTACATATAGCGTAAGAAAATTGTAACAGACTACTTCCATTTCACTATACCCAGATGTTTTCCTATTGTTGTTATACAATTTACTTGTGTATATGTTATAAGCTTCACAACACGTTGTTATTATTTGTGCTTTAAATGGTCAATTATTTTTAAAGAGATTTAAATAATAAGAAAAACTTTCTATTTTTAATGGAGTTTCCATTTCCAGTTCTCTTCATTCCCTTTTTTTTTCTTTTTGCAGGGAAAGATTTGCCCTGAGCTAACGTCTGTTGCCAATCTCCGTCTTTTTCTTTTTTCCTCCCCAAAGCCCCAGGGCATGGTTGTATATCTTTGTTGCAAGCCCTTCTAGTTCTTCTATGTGAGCCGTCACCACAGCGTGGCAACTGACAGATGGGTGGTGTGGTTCCGAGACTGGGAAACGAGCTCAGGCCACGGAAGCCGTGAGAGCGCTGAACTTTAACCTCTAGGCCATCAGCAGGGGCTCTCTTCATCCCTTTAATAGAACAGATTTACATTTGGAATCATCTTTCTTCTTGAATGACTTCCTGTAATATTTCTCGTAACACAAGTCTCTTGGTGATAAATTCTTTTAGCTTTTGGATCTCTGAAAAAGTCTGCTTTTCACCTTCATTTTTGAATTCAAGGTTTGTAGATATTTTTTGTTTTAGTACTTAAAGATGTCGCTCTACTGTCTTCTGGTTTCCATTGTTTCTTATGGAAAATATGGAATAATTTTTATCTTTGTTCCTATGTATGCAATGTGCATTTTTTTTCCTCTGGCTGCTTTTAAGATCTCTTCTTTCTTTTTTTTTTTCTCTCTCTCTCTTTCTTGTTTTGAAGAAGATTAGCCCTGAGCTAACATCTGCCACCAATCCCCCTCATTTTTGCTGAGGAAGACTGGCCCTGAGCTGACATGTGTGCCCATCTTTCCTACTTTGTATGTGGGACGACTGCCACAGCATGGCTTGCCACGCAGTGCCTAGGTCTGCACTTGGGATCCAAACCAGTGAACCCTGGGCCACTGAAGCAGAACATACAAACTTATCTGCTGCGCCAGTGGGCCAGCCCCAAGATTTCTTCTTTGTCACTTTTTTAAAGCAATTTGATTATGATATGCTTTGGTGTAGTTTTCTTCATGTTTCTTGTACTTGGGGTTCATTAAACTTTTTGGACTTGTGAGTTTATAGTTTACATTAAATATCAATATATTCTTCCACGGTTTCTTTTTTGTTAGTTCCTAATTTTCCTCTACTGTGGAGATTCCAATTATATGTAAAATTTAGGATCCTGGAAGTTGTCTCATAGCTTGCTGTGGCTACTAAGCAGTAAAAATGTAGTAGTAGGACTGAGGGCCTGGAGTTTTAATTAGATTGAATTTTAATTAAGTTATATATAAGTTTATTTCCCATGTGGCTAGTGGTTTAAATATTGAACAAGTACCAATATAGAGAATGAAAACAGATAATAAACAAATAGGCAAAAAGTGTCTAGTGATGGTAATGGTATGAAGGAAAATAAAGCTGGTAAGAGGGCAGAATGAAGGCTGAAATGCAGGTGTGGCATCTTTTTATGTAAGTGTTCAGGGAAGGTCTCCCTAAAAAGGTAAATTTGAACAGAATCTTGTCAAAAAATAAGGGAGCAAGACCAGTGTTTGCATGGGGGAGAAGAAATTTTGGCAGAAGGAACTTTAATGGCAAACTCCCTGGTGAGGGAGCATGCTTGATGTGCTCAGGGAACAGCAAGGTGGCCAGTATGAATGGAATAAATTGAAGTGAAGGGAGGATGATAAAGACAAGATTGATTTGGGAGAGATCATGTAGGCCCTTGTAGACCATGTTAATGGCTTTGAATTTATTCTGATTAAATGGAAAGCTGTTTTGTGTGTTGAGGAGAGGAGTGACATGATCTGACTCATATCTTTAAAAGCATTGCTCTTTCTGCTGTGTGAAGAATAAGTTGTGAAGCACAAGGATGGATGGAGAAAAACCGGTTAGGAAGCCCTTGTAATAATCTGGAGGAGACAGGATGGCTACCCAAGGTGTTAGAGACAAAAAAAAAGTAGTCACACTGTAGATCTATTTTGAAATAGAATTGATAGGATTTGCTGATGAATTGGACGTGTGGGAGAAGATCAATAGAGGGGTCAAAGATGGCCGCTAGTTTTTTGGCTTAAACACTGGAAAGGTGGAATTTCTGTTTACTGAGAAAAGAAGGATTGTAACAGGAAGTGGTTTGGAGGAGGGAAATAAAGTATTCAGTTTTGGACATAGTAAGGTTGAGTTGCTTTCTGTGCATGCAGTGGGAACTTGGAGTAGGCACTTCTATGTAAGAGACTGCAACTTAGGGGAGAGCTCTGCCTAGGACGTGAGAGTATGGAGTCTGCCTGTGTATGGAGAGTATTTAAAGCCATGAAACCAAGCAGGATCCTCTAAGGAGTAAGTATCTACAAAGAGGAGAAAAACCTCAGGACTAAGCCTAATTTAGCAACCCAATACTTAGGTTGCTTGAACCTCTGAATGCCACATACCCCTACTCAACTCACTTGGCTTCTTTACTAGCTAAAATTGCCTTATAACAACAGTGTGGTTTTTTCATGCAACTTTGTGTGTTTTTGATGCAATTTTAGTGCAATGACCACCTGGTTAAGATTGAGCAGCCACAGGTCATCCTCACAAAGGAAAATTCTTTTGCCTCTTAGGCAAAATTAAGACTAGGTTAGGGTTGCTAGTAGGGCTAGGATCTCCTGAATAGGATGGGCCTAAACAGAATTATTGATCACCTTAAGAAAGAAGCATTTTCCTGGGCATAGCACCACTGTGTGTGTTTGTGTACACTGCACATCACACAACTCTAGGGCACCCATTGTGCACATAGATTTTATATTTATTTTGCCAATTTTCCAGAAGATGGCAGGTAAGAGTCTGAAGGAAGAGGTACCTTTTCTTATTTTGCCCAAAGGTACTACCTTCTCTCAATGCAATGAGGATCTTGAGACCCCCACTACTGGAAAATGGCAGCCCTTCCAGAGCTCAAAGATTCAAATGTGAAAAGGGGGCCTTTGGATTACATCTCTTTCATGTTCCCGATCCAGGCCTACCATGCAGACTATAGATGTGATTAGAGATAATTCCTCCCCAGTAGAGAAGAATACAGTCCAACCTGGATGCTTTTGATACCAATGCTTTGATAATTTGCAACTGTGGTTTTATAAGTTTCCTGAACCATCCATTCCTCTTCCCTCTCACAAACCACCAGAAGACAGGTTGAGAGAGGTACTGTGGGAAAGTCGATTGAAGAAAGGATTGAAAATTCGGAGATTTAGTGAAGGCCTCCTCTGCCCTTAACTGACAACCTCCTTGGGCAAATTATTTAATATCGTTTAACCTCATTTTCCATATGTGTAAAATGACAGAAATGGAAGTGTTGATTATCAAAATCACCTCCAGCTCTAAGACTTCAGGATTTCAGATGAGCTTTTATACGATTTGTGTAGGGTTACCTGGTTAACAAAATAACATTATTTTTGGCTTTTCCCCTGAATAGTATGAAAGTTGAGAACATGAGGATTTAAATGATATCCCAGATAAACCAGATTTAGAACAGCACAGCCTGAGACCTGACAGTATTGCTCTAGGTAAATGCAGGTTTATGAGGTTTTAAGAAATTCTCTCTCTCGCTCCCTCTAATATTCATTGTACCATGTTGTAGTGGGAAGAGCACGTAACTTTGAAGCTCAGTCAAAAGTGCTGGGTGGAAGTTTTAGCTCTGTCACTTATTAACTGTGACCTTGAGCTATTCACTAAACTTCTCTGACACTCTTCTTATGTATAAAATGGGAACGTTAACATCCACTTGAGAGCATTATGGGTAGACGAATCAAGAATAAGTTCGTAAGAGCTCTTGGTAAACTGTAATATACTCTATGCATTGGAGGGTCTGTCAGTATCATGCTGAGGAAAGCTTTCCATCACAGGGAAATGTTAACAAGTGAAACATAAAAACCAAATATACTGTTTGATAAAGAGCCTCCTGGCCACCACAGCAATTCTCTCTCTGTTATGCCATGTTATCTTCCAAACATCCCTGGCTGAGTTTCATTTGGCCCATTTTAAAGGCAAGGAAGCTGAATTATAGCTAAGTATAGTTAGATTTCCCGTTATCATCTTTGAAAATGGTCATAAGTATGTACGGGGGACATTCAATTTTATTTTTCTCTCCTACCACAACATGTCAGAGAAAAATTCCATTCAGCTTATTTAATTATGTATTTTTTATTTCTCTTCTCCTATTCCTCCCAGGTTCTCGGTGTTACATTTTCATTCACTTTTTTTTTTTTTTTTTGAGGAAAATTAGCCCTGAGCTAACTACTGCCAATCCTCCTCTTTTTGCCGAGGAAGACTGGCCCTGAGCTAACATCCCTGCCCATCTTCCTCTACTTTATTTGTGGGATGCCTACCACAGCATGGCTTGACAAGCGGTTCCATGTCCGCACCTGGGATCTGAACAGCGAACCCGAGGCCACTGAGAAGCCGACCGTGCACACTTAACCACTGCGCCACTGGGCCAGCCCCTTCACTCACATTTTAAAGGAAAGATTTCTAGGAGCCACACACATGATCTGTATGAAAGGAGCAGACACAGAATGTAGATCATTCTTGATTCCTACTTAAGGGGAAGACAGCCCCTCTGCTTCCTACCTGGCGTTGGCAAAGTTGGTGAGGTTTACTTTAAATACTCCCAAATAACCTTTTTATTAATATCTCCTATGCCTGCATGGCAGCTGTCCCGCAGGACCTCAAAAGAAATTCATAGTCATTATTAGTTAACATGCTCAGTGTCCCTGTGAAACAGGCACAGGGCGGGGGTGCTATCTGCCTTACTCAGGTGAGAGAACTGGAAGTCGCTGTGATGCCTCTAGGCTGTTCCAAGAGGGATTAGGTGAGTCAGGAGCAGATCTCAGTTATTTACTCAGAATCAGTACTCTCACCAGTACATTTTTTTTGTTTTGGTGCGAAAGATTTGCCCTGAGTTAACATTTGTTGCCAATGTTACTCTATTTTTTTTTTTTTTTTGCTTGAGGAAGATAAGCCCCTAGCTAAAACTGTGCCAATCCTCCTCCACTCTGCATATGGGACACCTCTGCAGCACAGCCAACGAGTGGAGCAAGTGTGCGCCCAGGATCCAAACCCACAGACCCAGGCCACTGAAGCAGAGTGTGTGTCACCTTAACCACTCAACCAAAGGGTTGGCCCCTCATCAGTATAAATTTTAGCTGGGAAAAAAAATTATTTGGAACTAAGACTAAGAATAGTGAATTTGTATTACTAAAACCCGAACCCACTGTTTCTTGATGCCTGGTACTAACCCTTCTTTTTACTTAAACAAGGCTTTAGAGATTTTTGAAGCACTTTGTCATCTTTGCATGCATCTACTCATCCTTCTGTCTGTCCATCTATCATCTGTCCATTCATCTATCCATCCATCCATCTATGTATCCAAGCTCAACAGAGCACTTAGAATATTCCAGGCATCTCCCAGGTCCTAGAGCTACAAAACTGAAAAAGACTTAGTTCCTGCCGTCAAGGGGCTTACAATCTACCGGAGACAGACACATTAATTAATAAGTTCTTCAAAATAAAGCAGATTCGGTGACAGATGCATGCACAGAGAATAGTGTGGTAAATAAAAGACAGAAGTGGTCAATTCTGTCTGGGATCTGCTTTAGAGAGGAGAGAAATTGTAGCTTGGAAACAGCAATCCGTGAGGTGTAAAATCCAAGCAGGTGTTTTATATTATGCTAACATCAAGCTGTAGAGCTGTGCTTTTCAGACTTCAGGGTGCATGAAAATCACCTTGAGGGCTTGTTGAACTATGAATTCCTTGGCCTCCATAAGTCTGAGTCATAACTCTGATTCATCAGTCTGGGCTGAGTGTATTTCTACCAAGCTTCCACGTCATACTGCTGCTGCTAAGCCATGGCCCACACTTTGAGAATGGCTGCTTTAGAGATAGGCAGACCTGTGGGATCACTATTTTAACCAGGTGATTCTCACGGATCATTTTTCTCAGACCTCAAATAGAATCTAAGAATGGCAGAAATTAATGAATAAAAACTCTTATTTTTTAAAAGAAGCAAATATGACTCAGAAATTTTCAGTGATTTGCAGATTACCTAGTCAGTAGCAAAGTTGACTCCACGCTGATTTTCGAACAGTGGTTCTGATAAATTTGCCTCATGGAGCTGGTCCTCTCCATCTACCAGTTACGGCTTTTGGTCACTTTTATGAGTATTGAAGTGAGTTGGAAAGTGGCTTCTAAGGGGGGGTGTGGGCATCCACACACAGACGAGCTGCACAGCAGAAACTCAGATGGAGACAAAAGACCCACCTCCACAGCAACAGCTTTCAGAAGGTCCAGTTGCCTCCGTTGTAGAGACTTTGTAGAAATAGATTTAGTGAAGCAACTTACACAGTTCAGGAGCCACCTGCTATGGACCCCTATTCCAATGGGCAATTAACACTTATGAACAGTTGTGCTTACTGAGAATTTTATAGGTGGAGCAACTCTTGCTCATTTTGACTTGGAGTTGGTGGAGTGGGGAAGGCAGCAGGGAGGACTGAATTAGTAGATTCCCGGGCTTCCATCACTTTAGCATTGTACTGCTGCTTTTATTTTTTCCATCAGTTGTGCAGGAGACCAATCTCATGTCTCAGCTGGGTTGCAGTTCAGTCTCTGCTCTCAGGGCTTCTTAAAATCTGGACCTTGTCTTCTTTTTCTTTCCTCAGGGTCTACACAGTGGCTGGCATTTAGCTGAGCTTGAAGAACTGATTGCTGAATGAATAAATGAACTGTGAATCTATGAATGCCCCCACTCAGAACAGTGACTCAGAATATTTGCCTGAGGCAAAACCATGAAATTGGTGAGGTTTCCTCTGCAATTACAAACAGCAAATCATTTAGGGGCCCTTCCAGGCCTCCTTTGTCACCTTCCTAACCCTTTCAGGCATAGAGTACTTCCATGTGGCTCTCTGGTGCTCATGGCCTATCTAGCGAGCATCCCGCTTATCTCTTTTTGTTCTTTCAGTGCACGCATGTCTTATTTGTTTACTCATTTACTGTCAAAAAAAACAACATAAAATTGATCATTTTAACCATTTTTATGTATACAATTCTGTAGTGTTGAACGTATTCACATCGTTGTGAAACATATCTCCCGAACTTTCTCATCTTGCAAATCTGAAACTCTATATCTATCAAACAATTCCCCTTCTGTCCCTCCTCAATGCCCCTGGTAACCACCATTATACTTTCTGTTTCTATGAATTTGAGTACACTAGGTACCTCATATAAGTGGAATCATACAGTATTTGTCGTTTTGTGACTGACTTATTTTACTTAACATGATGTCCTCAACGTTCATTCACGTTGTACCATGTGACAAAATTTCCTTCTTTTTTAAAGCTGAATAAAATTCCACTGTGTGTATATACCACATTTTGTTTATTTGTTCATCCATTGATGGACATTTGGGTTGTTTCCACCTCTTAACTAGTGTGAACAGTGCTTCTATGAACATGGGTGTGCTAATATCTCTTCAAGATCCTGCTTTCAATTCTTCTGGATGTCTACTCAGAAGTGGGATTGCCAGATCATATGGTAGTTCTACTTTTAATTTTTTGAGAAAAACTCTCTACTGTTTTCCATAGTGGTTGCACCAATTTACATTCCTTCCAACAGTGAACAAGGGTTCCTTTTTGTCCACATCTTCACCACCACTTGTTATTTCTTGTTTTTTGATAGTAGCCATCTTAATGGGTGTGAGGTGATATCTCTTTGTGCTTTTGATTTGCATTTCTCTGATGATTAATAATGTTGGATGTCTTTGCATATTCTTGTCAGCCATTTGTATATCATCTTTGGAGAAATGTCTGTTCAAGTCCTTGGCCCATGTTTTAGTTCCTTATTCGATTTTTTGTTGTGGTAGAATTGTAGGAGTTCTTTACATATGGATATGAATCCCTTATCACATTTTTTATTTGCAAATATTTTTTCTCATTCCATGTGTTGCCTTTTTACCCCGTTGATAGTGTCCTTTAATGCACAAAAGTTTTTAAGTTTGATGTAGTCTCATTTATCTATTGTTACTTTTTTTTTTGCATGTGCTTTTGATGTCATATCCAAGAATTCATTTCCAGGTCCAATGTCATGAAGGTTCCCCTTATGTTTTCTTCTAAGAGTTTTATAGTTTTATATCTTACATTTAGGTCTTTAATCCTTTTTGAGTTGTTTTTTTGTATGTGGTGTAAGGTAATGGTGCAACTTAATTCTTTTTCATGTGGATATCCAGTTTTCCTAACACCATTTATTGAAGAGACTGTCTTTTTCTCACTGTGTATTCTTGGCACCCTTGTCAACAGACAGGGCATTATTCATTTTCCACAACATCCCACTCCCCAAATAATGTGTGATGACTAGAAAATAACGTGCCAAACAATAAGTTGCAGACTGTTTTTTGGTACTTAGAATTCCTCTAGGAAGCCTTAGTGTTTGAGAGTTATTAGTCTGATTTCTGGTTGCTCAAGTCAGGACAGAGTCTCTCTCTTCCCCAGCTGCCACCTTCAAAGCTCTGGCTGCAAATATTTTGTTTTGTTTTGAGTGTGCATGAGCTAGCTAGCCTGGGACTCTGCCAAGGAGCCCACCTCAATCCCTTTATCACCGTGTACCATGTTCTCAATTGTTAGGCTTAACTGTCAGATGCATCACAGCAGTGTTGTGGGATCTTCTCTCTGAGAAGAAGGTGCTCCATCTCCTTTATTTTCTCTCCTTGTCTTGACCAGAGAAAATAAGAATCCTACTTCTACAGAAGCTTCAGTTAAAATTCCAGAACTAGGTCACATGTAATCCAATGGGGTCAGGACAGCCTGAAGCTGAGATTTGGATGGATTTGTTTAATGTGAGGAACAACATGCCCCTTTCTCACGTCTACCCCAAGGTCTATTTGCATGTGCTGATTTCCGTGGGAATCTAAGAAGCTCCTGGGCAGGGGATTTTGCATAGGGGTTCGGAGATTAACAGACGTGATGATCCATTGTGGTGGGAGTTAGAGTAATAATCAAAGCCAGCCTGCAGAGTGAAATAGAGAAGAGTCACCATAAAAGGGAAGAAGTCTGCTGCTGTGGGGAGAAGAGAGTCTTAGCGATGGGAGCTCACATCTGGAGGGGCATATTAGTTCTGGGTAGAGTGTGTGGCTGTTAGTGACCCCATTCCAGCCAGCTGTCCTGGTGCATGCATGTGCCCAGGAAGAAAATGGGTTGTACACACATTATTACTGTAATGCTGTGGAGTCCAAGAAACCCTGTGGCCAGACTCCCCTCATAGAGCGCAACACAGAAGAACGAAACTGTTTTCACTCAATTTACAAGAGCTTCTGTGTCCAAAGTGAAAGGGCATAGATTTGCATCTTGGAGGGGACAGTGATGATGAAGTCTGTACCAAATCTTTCATGGAATGCTAGTTTTGGTTGTGGTAACTTGAGGAGACAGGGCTCAGTGGTCAACGGGGCTGACAAGGCTTTTCTTAGAGAAGCCCTTCAGAGGTGCTCTTGAGGATTCCGGCTATGGAGTCCTGGATGGGCTGGCTGTCACAATCGAGGCATGAGTAAATACTTAGCGCTTTATCAATGCAGCAGTGGAGTCAAGAACCACACCTTCCCAGGAGCAGGGACAACATTTATGTCAAACCAGCACAGTGCCTGAACTTGAGAAACAGAAGAGAAGTGGCAGCCTGGATGGTTTTACAGACATGTGTACAACGTTCCTACAAAGGCCTGAAATTAATGCATGAACAGGAAGACACTCAAAGCTGGCAATATTTAAATAATGATGCTAATGTGAACCAAGTTTATTCATTAATTCCACAAATGTGTACTGAGCACTTACTAAATGCTTGATGTGTTAAGTACCAGATATAAAGAAAGTAAGAAGCCAGAGTCCCTGCCTTCAGGAGCTTACAGTCTAATAGAGGAGAGAGACAAATAAGTAAGCTGTCTCAACACACATGCACATGTGCATGCACACCCAGATAATTCATTTAGTCAATAAATACATAATAATAAATATTATTTATTCAATAAACATCTTGCAAGAGTCTGTTTTGTGTCAGACACATCATACCTTTCGCTATGCTTGCATAGACTTGTATGGACTTGCAAACTAATGAAACACGGACGTTCTAGGTACACGTGCACTTTAGGGGTTAGAGACGTTGCAGTCCTTCCAGAGGTTAGTTTGATACTGTAGCAGGCAGTCTGCACCTTGTCCTCACCACCCTCCAGCTGGTTTTCCTGAAGCTGGGAAAGCGTGAGACCAGTATGTGGGAGCAGAATCTCCTCAAATCATGACAATACGAGTAATGAAAATCCAGATGGAAAGCTCCTGTCAACTCTTTTACAGGTGGAGCCAGGATAAGGTGCCAGGATCATCCAGAAGCCAGCAAAAAATCATAAACATCCCTTTAAAGCTGACACATAGTGTGAGCTTTGCCTCTGATTTCAGAACCCCTATTATAAACTCTTCTGGACTGGGCAGCTGTAGCATCTGGGATCTGATATGCCAGTGGGAGAAAGCAGGGAAAAGAAGTTGGAATTTCACATTTCTTGTCCAGGGTTTGATTTTTCAAAAGGGAGCCTATCAGGGTGGATTGTGGAAGGCAAAGTCTTAAAGTCTTAAAGGATCCAGTGGGTTCTATTTCTTTAGATTATTATTAGGGGAGGAATGGTCTTCTGGAAACAATAAATGGCACTGAGTAGCAAGAAGGGTTGAGAAAGGAGCTGCGTACAATTGGGGGTAGAGGGATGTATGGCAGAGATGTGCATTACATCTTACTGTTCCTGCGTGCTGGCTTGGATTGTGTGGGCAGATGGACCCTTTCTGTAGGCATTGTAAGGTCTGCAGGAGCTACAGTTACATCTGTGCTCTGCTAAGAGCCACTGAATTTTTTATTCTGCAATTGATAAATCAGTAAGGATTTATAAAGGAAGTACTGTTTCATGAAAACAGCATGGGATTTGTAGATCAAAGATACAAGTTCTAGTGTCTGTTCTGGTTCATGTGGCATTGGTCATGTCCCTCATCTATTTGGACTTTACTTTCTTCAGTTATAAAACAAAGTTAAGATGTAGTTATAACAATATCCACCCTACTTACTCCCCAGGGTTGCTGTGACGATCAAATGAGATAACATCCGTGAAAATGTTTTGCAAATATAAATGCTAGTTTATTCTTTTTGGGTGTCTGGTGTTGCAGGGCATAGAAAATAAGTGTTAAATATGGTCACTGGCCATAAAGAGCTTACAATTTAGTTGGGGTGATAAGACTTACCCCTACGAGTCTGTTTCTGGATCTTCTATGCATAGAATCATATCTTAGTCACTCTTCTGTATTCTGGCTTCTTTCAGACTGTGTTTGTGAGCTTCATCCATATTTCTGCATGTATGGAAAATGTGGTTGAGAAAATGTTCCAGAAAGTAGAAGAGAGAGAGAGAGAGAAGCAGAAGACGCAGAAGTAGCAGCAGCAGCAGCAGAAGAGGGTGTGAGGAGGAGAGAGGAGAGGAGAGAGGAGAGAAATGAAGAGAAATATGAAGAAAAAGAGTAAAATAATTGAAAGATATTGCCCAAAGGGAATGAGATTATGAGATAGGAAAAGATGGAGGAGGAGACTGCTATTTTTATTAATGTAAATCTTTTTAATAATAATAATAATAAAAACGCTTACAGAGCACTTACTATATACCAGATGTGGCTCTATATTAATTTGCTACAACAAATAGCACAGATTGGGTGGCTTAAACAACAAAAATTGATTTTCTCACATTTCTGGAGGCTGGAAGTCCAAGATCAAGGTGTCAGCAGATTTGGTTTCTTCTGAGAGTCTCTCTCCTTGGCTCATAGATGGTCATTTCCTTCTGGTGTCTTCACATGGCCTTCCCTCTGTGTGTGTGGGAATCTCTTCTTATAAAGACACCAGGCATATTGGATTGGACCTAGCCCATTTGACCTCATTTCACCTTAATTACCTCTTTAAAAACCCTATCTCCAGGGGCCGCTTCGGTGCTCTGGGGTTCACTGGTTCGGACCTGGGTGCAGACATGGCACTGCTTGTCAAGCCATGCTATGGTAGGCTTCCCATAAGTAAAGTAGAGGAAGATGGGCATGGTTGGTAGCTCAGGGCCAGTCTTCCTCAGCAAAAAGAGGAGGATTGGCAGCAGATATTAGCTGAAGGCTAATCTTCCTTAAAAAAAAAAATCCTATCTCCAAATACGATCACATTCTGAGATGCTGGGGGTTAGGACTCCAACATGTAGATTTTGGGAGGGACACAATTCAGCCCATATATGAAGTCTCACAATACCCCATGAAAAATGTGCTATTATTATTCTATTTACAGGTGAGAAAATGGAGGCACAAAGCAGTTAAGTAACTTTCCCATGATCGCAGAGCTAGAAATGACTCAACCACAATTTGAACCAGGCAGCCTGGTTCAGAGTCTGTGCTCTTACCCACAAAACTGTACTGCCTCTATTGTTTGATTATAAATTCTGTGCATGATAAAAATAGAAATTAATGGATAAAGATAGAAATTAGTAGAAATATAGGCAGGGTTTGTTTTAAAATTTTAGCCAGGACCAGTCTTAGGATTGAAACTGCTTGCCGACCTTATACTCGAAGGACTGCAGATGTCCAGCATCCTGAGGTAATTTCTAGCCATGCCTTCCTCTCATGTCAGCTTTTACAAAGATTTCTTTGGCTTTAATTTCTTCCTCAGGAGATGGCTTTGATGGGGGTTATTTTTCCTTTGATATCTGAGAGAACTAGTTTCCTTGGATGATGCTTCTTCAGTGCGTACATCCTAAGGAGATTATGGGCTTCTAGTCTTCACACTGCCTCCTGTTCGTGGACAATCCTGAAGAGTGGTAACCATAGTTACCTTATGTCCAAGTGGTTTTGCAGTGACTTGTTCCAAAGGAAATTGTAAGCGGAAGCTAGAAGATTGCATTTGGGAGAGAATGGAAACGGAAATTAAAAAGAAAGGAGGGCGTCGAGAAGCTACAGAAGGTGGGAAGGATGGGAAATGATCTGGGGTTAAACTGGAAAAGAGCAGCAGAGACGGCAGCTGAGTGGACTTGCTTTCATGTTGAAGAAAATCATCAAGACTCTCTTAACTGAATTCCACTTCCACTTTAGCATTTCTGTATTGGGCAATTTTCATTACATTTCAATTTAGAGTTTCTTATTTGAATATTTCTATTAACATGGACTGGTTACCATCCCTGCCTCCCATAGCTTTTGCAAAGGTAAGACAATGATTATTGGTATATACTGACCTACCTAGTATTTCACATATGATTTATGCCTTATTCTCTGTCTTGTGCAGGGGACAGGGAAGCAGGTAAAAAGAAGCAGACCTTCTACCAGCTTTTAATGAGTCCTGGAATATGCTAACCTAATTCTTTAAATCTATGGCATAAACAATTATAGGAACAGAAGAGGAACAAAACGCTGACAGGAACTCAAAGGAACAAGCACTCAAGTACAGAACTGCCTAAAATGCCTTAAGACCTTTCATCCGTAAGCTAACACCATCTGTTAACGTGCAAGGAAATTCAGTGGTCTCTGGGTTGTAGCTGCAGGTATAGAGGTGCCAGATGGAACCATTTTAGCAGCTGTGGAAGCTGGGGAGTAATTATTACTTCCTGTATTTTGTGGCCTGAAGAGTTCTCAGTAGATGTAGCTAAAATAGTCAAAGCCAGATGGTTCTAGGAAGATGCTGCACATGGCCTTGGACCCCTTTGCCTGCTCTCTGTCCTCTTCCCCCACTGTGTGGCCAAAAAGCTTCAGATCCACTTGGTGAGTGGGCTCATCTGCATCCGTGATGCTTTATTTCAGAAACTGTCATGCATTTACCACTTAGCATCCATGAACGGGTCTTTACTGCTGATGTTCTCAGAAATCAGCAGTTTCTGAACTGCTCACAACATCCCTTATATCCAAAGCTAGCTCTGGGCTGTTTCTCTGCCCCACGTGATCCTTTTTCTTGAGTTACAATTTGATAGAGTGCTTGCGGACTCTCCTTCTAATACTGTTTCTTTAGATCTTGATGGCTGTCGTATACCTTCAGGAACTCCAAGCAGGCTTGTACCATCTTGGCCTTCACGAATTAAAGCTGGCTTGTCAATTAAGTGTAGCCAGCATCACTCTACTAATATCCTCTTGTTGTTCCATGTCTTCTTGGAGCAGGCAGCCATAAATGTCTTCAGATGTGGGAAGACTTCTCATTTGAATCCTCTATCCCAATTCCACACCAAACAAAATCATCCTAGTGATATTAATGTAGTTGATCAGCAAGGTGATGGTACCTATGTTTCTTCATGTTCCAAACTTTAGCTGTGCTTTTTTTTTCCAACTCATAAACTTCCTGATGATGAAGTGCTTTAGGATAAGGAGCATAACATGGAGAAGATGCAGTCCCAGCAGCTGTGTAGGAGTTCTGTGGAACTGGCTCGTAAGTGCTGATTTTAAATATTCAGAAATTTTGTGAGCCAGTAGCTTGAAATCAGCCACTATGGAATATTTACACCACAGAAATTGGTAAACACTATAAATCACGGATTCCACATCCCCCCACCCACACCCCGGAGAGATGATTTACCGGCACACTCTCTGAATCTCAGATATAATGTGTATCTGAGTGCGTGTTTATGAGAGATCGAGTGAATGAGGGAAGAAGTATGGAGGGATGCATGCTCTTCAATTTCCTGGAGGAAAACACTTGTAAATAGGGCTGTCAAAAGTGCAAAAGAATCAGGGTGGCCCGGTGGCGCAGGGTTAAGTTTGCATATTCCACTTCAGCGGCCGGGGTTTGCCAGTTCGGATCCCGGGTGCAGACATGGCACCGCTTGTTAAGCCATGCTGTGGCAGGCATCCTACATATATAAAGTAGAGGAAGATGGGCACAGATGTTAGCTCAGGGCTGGTCTTCCTCAGCAAAAAAGAGGAGAATTGGTGGCAGATGTTAGTTCAGGGCTACTCTTCCTCAAAAAAAAAAAGTGCAAAAAATCAGTAATGCAAATTCTGAAACATAAATCACAGCTCAATTGGTTCTCATAAAATGTAAAAATTACAAATTTTTAATCAAATAAAAATTTTTAAAAATATAGCACTGCCATAATCTAGTGGTCTGTGCTTTCCCAAACATTATAGACAAAATGTCTAGGGTCCCTGAACTCAGTTTGCTTGCTGTAGAGTCTGAATAAGGCATTTATTGCTTAGCTGATAATATGTTCTGAAAGCTAAATGGCTACAATACAAATCTTCACAGGAGGACTGGGAAGACATCCCCACTTTCTCTTGCTTAGTTATGGACCCCTTTGAGGTGCTATTTTATCATTCAAAAACAGGGCTTTGTTCCTTAAGGGGATGGAGAAGATGTTCTGACTTCAAAGAAACGTTAGTACTAACAACTCTCAACTCAAAAATGTGTTCGCCAACACTTCTCTCCAGGCTCCAGTTCCAGTGGTTGAACATAAGTGTCAATATGCCTGTTGCAATTTGAACTCAGCCTTTCCATTGCATTGCCATCACGGTGAAGATATCTTTCAATTCTATTTCTCCCTGTGTTTTTCAGTCCATCAGGCTTTCTAGAGATTTCGTGCTTATACTTACTGAGATTTCCTCAGTAATAGACACCAAAAGATGAATTTATTAATCTAAACCATAACTTGATTCAAATATACTGCAATTAACAATTCACTGGATGCTTTGGCGACTAGCTCCCAAAGTGCCGAAATATCTGTTCAGCTCAGTTATCTCCTGGGGATTCACAAGATCCAGGAGCCACTGCTGTTTGTCCCAAACCACTAACGGACTATTAAGAACAAAAGTAAAAAAGTAAACGTAATTTACAAAATGTAAAATCTCATGCTACCAGTTTGAACCATGCCCAGGGTATAAAACTCAAAATAAGCAAAAAGGGTCAGCAATGTAAAGTTAGTCTCCCTCTAAGCCCTAAGTTTGTGCTTTTTCCCCCTGCCCTTTTTCTATTAGATTACTTAAGATTTTATCTATTTTGCCCCATTTTTTAAAACCTAGATCTTGAATTTATTGATCAATTCTATAATTTTCTATCTAATTCATTAATTTTTGCTCCAATATTAATATTTTTTGCTTTCTTTAGGTTTATTTTGTCATCGAATCTTAATTTCGCCAATTGCTGTCTCTTGTCTTCATTGGTGTAAGGATTTAGGGATATGAATACAGTTTTGGTGGTATTCTTTAGTTCTATTTTCAATATTATTACATTCTAGGTAGTCTACAATTTCAGTTTTGATTTTCTTTGATCTACCAATAAACTTTTAAATAACAAAATGGACAAGTTCTAATCATTGGGTAGGAATTTCTAGCTTTAACTTGAGAAAGTAATAATAGCTGATGTATGTTCAGTCTTTGCTCTGGGCCAGGAACCAGGCTCAATGCTTTACATGAATTATTTTACTTAACCTTTAAACCAAGCCTTTAAAATAGTTACTATCACAGACTTTATTTTACATTTATCCTCTCTCCAGTATTCAACTGAGACTGAGACTTAGAAAAGTCGAAGGACTCGACCAAGCTCACAACCTTGCAAGTGGCAGAGCCAAGACTGAAACCCAGCCATTCTGAGCTCAAAGCTGGGTTCTTGACATTGTTGCAGGATGAAAGTGTCTGTTGTCCTGACTTGAAGTTATGGAGTTGGCTGGCTCCTTGATTGGAGGGTCTCAACACTGCTGCTTGGGCTGAGCATCTGTGCGGTGTCTCTTTCAGATGTCACATTCCAAACCAGCAGGAACAAGGAATGCTCCTTGAGTCATTTCACCCAGATGATTCCCTACTTAGAATTATTAATCACCATGAGCCTATGATTACATGGTGCTCTGCCCAGTGCTACACAAAGCTGTTAACCAACATGGTCTTTGCCATATTTATACCCATTGGGATGTTCATTGTGGTAATACTCAGCTTGTGAAAAGGGTATTGGTAAGTATTTCATAAGCATCTTCTTCTGCAGTGGTTTTCAAACTTGGCTGCACATGAGAATCACCTGGGGAGCTTTAAAAAATCTCAATGCCCAAATCTCATTCCAGACCAATTAAACCAGAAACCTCTAGACGTGGGACCTAGGCATCAGCTGTTATTTTAAAATCCTGATGTCTTAGATAATGACAGTGCCTATATTTTGTTTCTGAAAAGCAAACACTATTGTTCAACTGTTCAATCAGTGATTGTTTATTTTAAAAATAATGTTTCTCTACCCCCAATGTAGAAGTAGTGTATGTTCATTATATAAAATTTAAAAAATAATAGCAAAAAATTGTAGACCACCAAAATATCAATTTGCAAAGTAATGATTAAGTGAAGTTTAGGTATATTCATTCTCTGAACGTCTTCCTTATTAAGCCAATGTTGATCATATGATTGCTTAAGTTTGCAATGATTTTCTGTGACAAATGTCAAAAAGAAAAATGTAGGGAGCTATTAGAACATATAGCAGGAGAACCTCTTTCAGTCTAGCATTCAGGATAATTTTCCCTGAACAATATGTGTTGAGAATTGAGATTTGCATAATAAGGAAAGAGTAGAAATGAATTGTCTGTCAGTTGTCACACTGAGGCAGCTGCATGTTGCTGTGATGCTGAAAGCTATGCCACAGGTATGTCAAATACAAGCGGGGTCACCCGTGATGGACAGGTTTCAGCAGAGCTTCTAAACTAAGACAGACTGGGAAGAAGGACCTGGCCATCCACTTCTGGAAAAATTGGCTGTGAAAACTTTATGAATAGCAGTGGAGCATTGTCTGATACAGCGCCGGAAGGTGAGAGGATGGTGCAAAAAGACCGGGCGGGGTTCTGCTCTGCTGTACTCAGGGTCATTAGGAGTTGGAATCAACTCAACAGCACTAACAACAGAGGAGTGAATTAGGCAAAGGTAGACAGGAAAAACCCATGGATACAAGGATAACAGCGGGGCAAAGGGCTATGGGGTATTAAGGAGCACAGTTCCTTTTATCATTAAAGACCAGGGTATCTGAAGTGTAGAGGGTGGGGAATCTGCACAGGAAGGCAGGAACCAGCTCCTTCAGGCACTGCAAGATTTTGGTTTGTGTTGGGAAAACATTAAAGGATTTTAGGCAGAGACGTGGAATGATCAAAGTTGTGTTTTGAGAAGACCTCTTTGCTTGTCATGTGGAGAATAGACTGGAGTGGGCAAGAGGAAAATGAGGATACCAAGTAGAATAAAAGTTGACAGATGATAGTATCTTAGACTGAGATGGTGGCCAGGGAATTAGAGAGAAAGGACAGAGATGAAGAGGACACATTAGACATTTAAGAGGTAGAATCTGGTAATGGATTACACGAGGGAATTAAGGAGGAAAGTGATGTCCACACCAACTCCTCATTTTCTAGCTATCATTACTGGATGCTGGATGCTCTGTTCCCTAAGACTGGATGGGTGAAGGACTAGGCTGAAGGGAAAGCAAATGAATTCAGTTTTTGATAGGTTGATTTGAGGTGCCCTTAAGATGATTAAATGGAGAAAATACATAAAAAATTTGAAGAGGCAAGCTAGGAGCT
This sequence comes from Equus przewalskii, assembly GCF_037783145.1. NCBI lineage: Eukaryota > Metazoa > Chordata > Mammalia > Perissodactyla > Equidae > Equus > Equus przewalskii. The sequence goes on from NC_091850.1 coordinate 24,595,718, forward strand.
CAGAAGAGAGGTTAGGGCTGGCGGTATAAATCTGAACATCACTGGTTTGTGACTGGTAATTGAAGCCTTAGGTGGTAGTGAGATTTCCAGAGAAGAAAGTATAGAGTAAGAAGAGAAGAGGCCAGGGCTGTGTCTTGAGGAATGCTAATCTTTAAAGCCAGCTAGAGAAACCTGAAAGCACAAAGGCAACTGAGGAGGTCTGGATGAGAAGTAAGAGGAAAGTCAAGAGGATGTGATGTCAAGGAAGTTTAAAGAAGACAGTATGGATTTTTTTAAAGAAGGAGTTGTTAATAGTGCAAAATTCTTCTGCCAATCCACGTAAGATGAGGACTGTAAAATGCCCATGGCTGTCAACAATGTGGAAACAGGTTAATGCAACTCTAGCAAAAGCCACTCTGGTGAGGGGTGGGTCTGTGATCAGATTCGAGTGGCTTGAGGAGTGGGCGGGAAGTGAGGAGAGAGCCAACAAGGGAAGCGATTTACTTTAAGAAGTTTGGCAGTGAAGAGGAGGAGAGAGTTAGAGTGGTTGTGAAGGGCTTTGTGGCTGAAGGGAATATTTCGATTTTGTGTTTTAAGATGGAGTAGACTTGAGGCTATTTGAAGACTCAGACAGGGATAGTTCCTGAGGAGGTAGGAAGAAATAGGGTCTGCCAAAAAGAGGAGGGACTGGCTTAGACAGGAGGAAGTATACCCTTTCTTTTATAATATATGAAATTAGAAAGTATGAGTACACATATGTTTACTCAGGGCACACAGGAGTTTCTTGTCTGTGAGCGTCTATTTCTCTGTAATGTATCAAGTAAGGTTGGCTGCTGTGGAGGTGTTTGGGGGTTGTGGGGTACATATATGAGTGTGTGTGTGTGTGTGTGTGTGTGTTGATGAAGTATGCTGAGGAGAGGATCAGATGTTTAAAGAGAGTCAAACAGTTTAGAAATAATCATATGGAGAGTGGGAGATGGAGTTGACTAGATGAAATAGTGGAATTACTGGGTAGTGTTGAGGCCTAGTTGAAGTAAGTGACCATGAACTTATAATGGTACAAATATACTTGTTTCATTTAGTTATTCATTTAACAACTATCTATTGAGCATTAGTGCTGTTCCAGGTACTGAGGATATAGCAGCAAATAAAATAAATTCTATGTCATTATAGAGCCTACATTCCCACAGAAGACAGATAAAGATCACATAAATAAGTGTATTATATATTATGTTAAGTGGTGATAGGAGCTGTGCAGAAAAACTATGCAGCTATGGGGGGATATTGGTTATACAGGGGAGTCAGGGAAGGAGACATTTAAGCAGAGATCTGAATGATACAAGGGAGGGAGACTTGTAGATATCTGGAAAAAGTGTATTTCAGGTAAGGAAATATCTGATAAAGGTAAATGCAAACACCCTGAGGCAGGAAGAAGGACCAGCAATGAGGTCAGAGTGGCTGGAGTGACGTGAAGAGAAGATATGACCAGAATGGAAACTGTAGGCCAAATAAAAGTGTTCTAGAGCATGGAAAGGAATTTGGCTTTTAATCAGAGTGAGATGAGAAGCCATTGGAGGGTTCTGAGCAGAGGAGTGACATGGCAGATTTTGCCTGGTGGGATTTTTCTCTAGCAAAACTCGGATGCCTGAGTGCAAACGTGGAGGAAGTCCCAGGGTTGGGCTGGCAAGTACAAAGACCAGACAGAGAGATATTGAGCATTGGGGTATTGAATTTGTTGCCTCTAGAATCTAACTGAGTAAGGAAGGGCACAAAGACAGGGAGAGGCCAATGGATAGGGATAGAAGAAAATTATTGATGAACTTGAGGTTACATGAGAACAAAGAATAGTCAAGCAAATCAGTGATAGGGAAAGGAGACTGTGATGGTGGTGGCAGGGGGTGTACATGATTTTATTAAGGATTGTGTAGCTTCATGCAATGCCAAGGTCCATGGTATATCTTTGGGAAAGAGTACCTAAGTGAGAAGGTCAAGGAAGGGAGAGGCTAAGTGTTTGTTGAATTTGACATTTTATTATATTTTAATATTTAGCATAAGCTGAATTTTTCCAATAACAATACACTTAAAAAATGTTCTAAGGAACACTGGAAACCTTGACAAGCACATTACTGTAAGTAGGGCAGAGCTCAGAGTCCTGTTTCGAATGTTTTAGAAAGATTTTCTTGAGCGGCATCTTATTGAAACAACATCCACGAGGGAGGTCTGTTTGGCACAAGTGGAGTACGAGTGGGCAGGTAGGCAGGTGGACTCTAGTGTTCTTACCACTGTTTAAGTGGTTCACAGCTAGAAAGTACCACACTCACTTAAACAATGAATTAATGGAGATCACTTAGTGATGTAGACCTGGCTGACTATTGAATCATCTACAGAGCTTTCTCAAAATACAAGTATCCACTTCCTACCCTGGACCTAATGTTTCAGAATTTTTGAGGGATGAAGTCCAGGTGTGTTTGTATATTTACATAAAGCTCAATGGATTATGTATAGCTAAGATTGAAAACCCCTGGGAATAGTGTTTTGTGGAGAGTTATTGCTTTTACCTGCCAATATCCATGGCCTCCTTTTCTGGTCATGCTGATGTGACTTTACCTGGGACACCATCCCTAACCTACTCTTGATCTATGTGCTTTTGGCAAAACTGATGCTATTCTGGCTCCAGGAACAGCGGGTTATCCAAGACTGGTTGATTTGGGAATGACATCTCTCTTTCTATAGAGATTGGTTTAAGAATGGCACAGGACTTAAGCCAAGGCAATTTTTTCCAATAGGAGCTAATTCCAGGACTTTTGCTTCACTCATTGGGTCATTCTCTTGACCGTGGGTTTACACCTAGGAGGATGTAAGCATGGAGCTGCTGATGGGTATCTTGCCAACAGCAAGAAAGCCTCTTTGAAGAGGGAATAACACAGTGGAAAGCAGAGGCAGCCTAAAGACAAACATGAGTCCTGCTGATAACGCTTTTGTGTGAGCCATTCCTGATTTTTGATTATGTAAGCCTATGTCCCTCATTTGCTTGGGTAATTTGAGTTGGGTTTTCTGTAACTTACAGCTGAAGAGTTTGCTACCTAGAGGTTGGAGTCTTGTCTGCAGTGTTGCTGAGGCTCTCCCACTTTCTAGATGCTCTCCTCACTCCAGGTGATGTGATTTCATCCTTTCAGGTAGTCTTTTTGCCACTTTAGCTGAGGAAATTTATATTCTCAGAATCTGGATCCCATGGCAGGGAGACAAGAAAATAGGATAAGATCAAGATGGGAAGAAAACTTATTTTCTATGAGGTTATGGTGTCTGATGACCTCTAGTCATGTTTAGACTGCTCAGCTTCTTACAAGTCCAAGGATCAAGGAGCAAAAGGCCTCGGTCAAAGAGAGTTATTTGGGATTTAGAATGCTAGAAGTAATGGACAAGAACTTTATGTTCTGAACTCAGGTTTAAAATATGACAAAAGCTAGACACATTCATCTAAACCTTTTTCTGTGTTGGCATGTTTCTTAGATCACTCCTCTTTATGACTTTGCCCAATAGATGCTCATTATCTTAAGGTTATTAATAGTTTCTGAAATAAAGTGCTAAGTACTCCATGTTGTCACAAGATAAGGAATCACTTTATTTCCTAGAGCAATTTTGAAGAAATCATGTTTTTGTTGCCAGGAATATCGAGAACTGTTATAATATTACCTACCTCATCGAGCTCCCTGCTTGTAGTTTTTTCTTGAATGTTCAGCTCCTGAAATGCTAAAAGGACCTGATTAGGAGACACACTCAGTTTCAAGTTAGTCTCATATTATAGATTCTAGGGGTCACTTAGGAGAAAAGCAGAATTGTACATCCTAGATCATCTATTGTCTTGCTATTTATCAGGTAAATACCTTTTCATTTCCTTGGAATGTCGGATGCTATCATTTTAGAGTCTGTGGAAGAAATCACTGTAACAATTTCTGTACCTGGACAGAACACCGACCAAAATTTCATGGTACAAAGTCCAACCATCTCAAATTGAAATGCAAATCAGTAGATAAAATTTGAAAATGCAGTCTGGAAGAAGACTTGATATAATTAATGTCCTTTTATTTCTCTTGAAAATGGTATAATCTTATGACTCCTGGTGAAGGTCATGTTTAACTGCTTTTCTCAAATGTCACAATCATTTCAGAATAATGCATAAATACCATTTTGATATCAGTTTTCTTTCATGAGACAATTTTCCTTAATAACCTGAAACTCCCCCTGAGCCACAATGTCTAACTTTCTTTAATGCTAACATGAAACTCAATTTTAAGAGAAAGAAATAGCAAAGAACAATTGGCACCCAAATCCAGAAAGCTCGCGCTCAGCTATCTGCTTTTTTTCTTCTTCTTTGTCATCGTTTGTAGCTTAAAAGGAAAAAAGCAACCCCCCACCAACACCCAAAAACTTGTTAATATAGAAACATGGGAACACTTTACTTCCTTACTTAGTCAGTACTAAACATGCCCCAGTTAGGATGGCGCACAGTCCACTGGTGCGTGGAGACCACTTTCATTTGTCACTGTCAATAAGTCACACGGAATTGTAGGGAGTTCTAAGAGTACATCTCAGCATGATTAGAACTATCCTGATTTATCTTTGTGAGCAATGAGATACTCGTGGCTGAAAGCTCAAGGTTATTTCTTGCATTTAAAAATCCAGTTCAGGGCAAAAATGGAGCTGTAATGCAACATTTGAAATGCAAAATCCAGACAACAAAGTACAATTTTAAAATCCAGTCCCTCAAGACTTAATAAGTATAGAAATGAATTTAAACACTCACATACACACACACTCCTACACCTACCTTAGGTTGGCCTTCAACAGCAATATGCACACACACAAACACGCACACACATGCACATCTTCAGGAAGCTAAGTAACTTGTGTTTTTTAAACAAATAAATCAGGAGATAATTTCTTGTATACCAGGAGCCCCAGCTTGAGTTTTAGCAGTGTTCTCTCCAAGTCTTAGGCATGTCTGACATGTGGAGTTCCGTAGGAATGGGCTTGCCAGGTATCCATTTTCGTAAATGGTGATGGGGTTCCCTGGGAAAGCATATATTTTAAGGAAACTGCTAGAGGCTCAAAAGATTATAAAAATAACAATCCCTCAGGATTGGAGGGAAAGGGTTGATTTGAGTACAACAGGGTCTCTCATGAAAATTCTCCTCCCACCCAGCAACACACCCCTCCCAAAGGATTTGGACCTCAGTCTTAGAGTGAGGGTGACTTTGAGGTTTTTTTTAAAGCTATTTTGTAATGATCTCAGTGAGTTATCAAGACATCATGAACCTGAGGCAGTGTTGCTTTGTAGTTTATGTTAAGTTTTAACCCAAATGGGAGAAGGGGACTTTCTTCTTCAGGGGTTGCTACTGTTGGATGTTCAAATATAGACTAGACGCAGTAGCTTGAACTATTGATTGAGCCAGCCTCCATCTGGAGCAAAGAAGCAGGACGGGGGCTCACCCTTCAGAAGATATCAGTGGGGTCTCAGTAGCGTTGGAGGTTTCAGTGGATGGAGGCAGTGCATTGGCACGTGTTTGTTTTTGAACCGTCAGCAAGAAAAAGTGACTTTGTGAAAAGATCTCACCACAAGCATCTGGAGGCTGGGTTGGAGGTGAGAGGGAAACAATGGGAGGTTCAATATGTGTAGAAACCACTGAGTGTCCATAAACAGGCCAGGCATTCTATTGGCCCAACTGTGGGAGGAAGAATGACTGTCCTGTGACTACATTAGGCAGCTGCTCTCCCTCCAAGTTTGAAGTGGCCTGGGAAACATGTCTGCCCTTTCATTTTAAAAGAATTCTTCACCTTAGTAAAAGATTCATCTCAGTTTTCTTTGGACAATGAGAATATGATTGTTTCTACCAAAATATTTCAATCAGAGACAATTTTCACAGAACGTCTCATTTGTGAAGAGTGAGGGCTTTTCGTGCTTTTGATTGCCATGGTAATCATCCATGGGAAAAAGGACTGGAAACTAGGGGCTTTTACTTGAAGATCACTAAGTCGAACGAAAAGTAATTTTGCTGGAAACAAAGATGGACACACACATCTTCCTTCTCTTCACCTATCTAAGAGTATATATTAGTACTTCCTGGACGCTGGAGTATGAATCGAGCATTATTCCATAATTTATACAATGAGGAGATCAACTGCTAATGGAAGAATCTTTTGAGGATAATTCAAGAATCGTGTGTGAAAATAACTGCCCCATCTTTATAATGATGCCAATATAAAATATTAGACATTTCTTAAGTATTTCTCTTCACTGAGGCCCCAATTTCTATTTGATATAATTTGGTGACTTTCTCACCGTAAATTGAAGAGGTTTTAGTGGTTCTTGTTAAACAAGAGACTATTAAATTAATCTGGTCAGAGTTGTTTAAATTATTAGTATGATATTTCTCTTCTTTAAAAGGATTTTTGTAATCCTGTTTAGTGCTGCCCATTACATGAAAAAAATGGAGATTTCAAATGGCTTAAAAGAATGAGAAAAATGCTGTAATAATGTGGGAGTGTAGAGATCTCTTTAATATCATGGTTTAAACTCTTTTGTAGATATACTTTCTATTTGCAACAACATGGATGAACTGAGAGGGCATTATGCTAGTTAAATAAACCAGACAGAGAAAGACAAACACTATATGGTATCAATAAAAAAAAAAATCCAGTTTCATAGAAACAGAGAGTAGAAATGTGGTTGCCAAGGACTAAGGGGAGGAAAAAATGAAGAAGTGTAGGTCAAAGGATAAAAACATTCAGTGATTAGAAGAGTAAGCACTGAAAGTTGCTGAGACATGACATCTTTTTTTTTTAGACAGGAATTTTATTTATTTGTTTATTTTTTAAGGATTGGCGCCTGAGCTAACATCTGTTGCCAATCTTCTTTTTTTTCCTCCTTCTTCTTTCCCCTAAAGCCTCTCCCGCCCACCTGCCCCCTGCCCTGTACATAGTTGTATATTCTAATTGTGAGTGCCACTGGTTGTGCTATGTGGGACGCCACCTCAGCATGGCTTGATGAGCGGTGCTAGGTCCGCACCCAGGATCTGAACTGAGGAAACCCTGGGCCATGGAAGCGGAGCGCAGGAACTGAGCCACTCGGCCGCGGGGCCGGCCCCAGGCTGCTATCATTCCTGTTGTGAAGCGTGCCGGTACGCTGCTTGCAAGTCCTCTTTTCCATCATCTCTCCGGCTGCTTTTAAGGTCTCCTGTTTTTGGTGGTGTTCAGTTTCTTGATAGCATTTTTAGGTATGGATTTTTTTTTAATTTACTTGGAATTCTTTAGTTTGATGTCTTTCAACAACTTTGGAAAATTCTAAGGTGTTATCTCTTCAAATATTACCTTTCCTCCATTTCCTCAATTGTCTCCTTCTGGCATCATAGTTATGTGAGGCCTTTTTACTCCATCATCTATGGCTCTTAACCGTTCATTCTTGTTTTCCATCTCTTACTCTCTGTAGATTGCATTATGGATAATTTCTTCAGATCCTTCTTTTAGTTCTAGAAGTCTTTCTTCATTATAGCTAATCTACTGTTAATCCTACGCATTGAGCTTTTAATTCAAATTGTTATATTCTTTACATCCTGAAGTTCTATTTGATTCTTTTTTAACTTTACATTGTCTTTTTATAGTCACCAGATGCAATCTGATGTCTGTTGTTTTGTGATTTCTGGCTGTAAACACATAGTCCTTGGAACACAGTCTCTGGGAATTCTTTGAGAACTTGATTAGAGTTTCATTTCCTCGGAGAATTTGTAATTTTTTCTGCTAGATGTCTTGGATCACTTTAAATTATAGTCCTAACTTAAGGGTTTTTCCCCCCAGACCATACAGATAGGATGGATATGAGCACAGAACTTTATGTGGGCAGTCTTTGTATTTACGAATTTTCAGCAAACATTTCTCTCTCTATCCAGCACAAAGATAAAGATAGGCAAGTTTCCTTGCTTTCTTTTTCTGCACAGAGGATTGGCTTCTTGTTCACCCCATATGGGGGATGTGACCCTTAGCGCTTTAGTTATATGTCCAGGTCTCTCATTGGAATGTTCACCTTGAGGGGACTCTAGGCTTTGCCTCCTTTCTCTGGAACTATCTGCCTTTAAAACAGTGCAAAGCCTCCAGCTTTCAGCTGATACCATCAGAGACAAAGCTGGCTTAGATTGGCTCAGTGACTTGTTTAAACTGTTTTAAAGTACTTTCCTGGGGCCAGCCTGGTGGTGTAGTGGTTAAGTTCACGTGCTCTCCTCCACTGGCCTGCGGTTCACTGGTTCGGATCCTGGGCATGGACCTACACGTTGTTCATCAAGTCATGCTGTGGGGCATCCCACAGCTAGGACTTACTAGCTGTGATAGGTAACTAAGTATCTATGATAGATAGCTAACTAGGACTTAAAACTATGATATACAACTATGCACTGGGGCTTTAGGGAGAAAAAAAGAGGAAGATTGACAAGAGATATTAGCTCAGGGCCAATCTTCCTCACCAAAAAAGATTTACTCTTAAAGATTTAATTAAAAAATAAATAAATAAGAATACATAAAATACCCTTCTCATTTTAGATTTATTTTCATATATGTTTGTTCAACCTCTGCCAGATGCCAGATGGATGATTGTGGAAATTTTTCATCAAAGTTGGTCACAGGGTATATCATTTGCCATGACCAATTGCAGTTTACAAAATCTTTTTCTTTAGTCAAAAGATGAATAATTTTTATTGTTTATGAAAACTCATAAAAAGTTTATTAAAACTCAGCAGAATAAATTCTTAGAGACAATCCTTTTGGCAGTGATTAGAAGAACCCTTTGACAAATTGTAACACATAAGTTTGTAGTCTCTGCATTTATCTAACCAGAAAATAAATTTATTTTTTGCTCACTAACTAACACATTTAGTTTTTACAATAATCTTTATATAGATGGTTTTATTTTTGGTACTTATTTTGTAAAGGTAATAGTTATTATGCTGTTGCTGATGTTGATGCTGACCTTATTTAGGTCCTTAATATTTTGAAACTTGTTGACTAGATATTTTTTTCTGGCATATTTTGGCTTTGTAACTAACTGAAGTTGTCCAATTGTACACCTAATTGTACAATTATACATTGTATACCTAACTGGGTTGTACAATGCAAGTGAATAAATAATTATTTTATAGACAAAATGATGTCTCTAGTAGATTCTATGTAATGTCTTTAATTTTCACCAGAAGGTCTCAACTGTGGATGAAGTCACCAGAATGAATCTCGGGGGATCTGGATCTCAGTTTCTGCTCTGCTACGGAAGTAAATTACTTTACCTTTCTAGATGCCAAGTATGAAATATCAACACTGCACTTTTCTTCTAAGAGATGTTTCCCGTAAGCATGACAGTGCATGATCCCACTTATATGTGGAATCTAAAAAAATTTAACTCGTAAAAGCAGAGAGTAGAAGGCTGGTTGCCAGGGGCTGGGAGGGGGGAAATGAGGAGATATTGGTCAAAGGGTACAACGTTTCAGTTATGCAGGATGAATAAGTTCTGGAAATCTAAAGTGAAGCATAGTGACTATAGTTAATAATGTATCTTACACTTGAAATTTGCTAACAGAGTAGGTCTTAAGTGTTCTCTCCACACACAAAAAAATGGTAACTATGTGAGGTGATGGGCATGTTAATTAGCTTGGCAATTATTTGTTTCACTATTGTATACCTATATCAAAACATCATGTTGTACACCTTAAATATGTACAATGTTTATTTTTCAATTATACCTCAATAAATCTGGAAAGAAAGATTTAAATTACATTAAAAGTTACATTGTTCCCATATAACTTGAGTAAGAGAAAAATTAATAGATAAAGAGAAAGGAAATAAACTTACCACAGAGGAACTAAAATTTCTGATACTTTAATCAATGTTGTTCATCTGGTACTTCTGCCTGCTATCAACATTTTTATTGACAAGCAAGTCTATTCAGTGCCAATAGTTCTTATTTTCTGCCAAGAATAGAACAAAGGGCAATGTCTTTAAATAAGAAAGTTTTGGTTGATAGTAATAGTGTTAATTCATATAGTAGAATTTTTTCAGATTCTGTAAATTTCTAATGGCAAATGTAATATTGCCTGAAGAGAAGGAAGGGTGTAGATACAGAAGACATGATTTTCAAGTATGTGGTAACACAAAGCTAAGAAAATTGATGCAGTGAATATTTAACCCTGAGTTCAAAAATATCTTGTTTGACTAACGATGAAATAGATCCAACAGTATGAAATCTGTAGGCATTAAATATAAATTACTGTGTTTAGGTTCAAGAATTCAGCCTAGTAAGTATATTTTTGAGGAGAACTGAACTTAGAATGACTCAGGCATGAAAAGAATTAGGGGTTTTAAGTGACTTGCTTTCTAAAAGAAGTAATGGGATATGGCCTGCAATAATATAAGTGTGGGGTTCAAATTACGGAATGTAACTCTTGCCACTCTTACTCAACTTACTATTGGAAGTCCTAGTGAGAGCAATTAGGCAAGAAAAAGAAATAAAAGGGATCCAAATTGGAAGAGGAGAAGTAAAACTGTCACTATTTGTGGATGACATGATTTTATATGTAGAAAACCATAAAGAATCCATCAAAAATCTATTAGACATAATGAATACAGTAACGTTGCAGGATACAAAATCAACATACAAAAATCAGTTGCACTTCTATACACTAACAACCAACTAGCAGAAAGAGAAATCTAGAATACAATCCCATTTATAGTCACAAAAAAAAGATAACAAAATACCTAGGAATAAATTTATCCAAGGAGGTAAAAGACCTGCAGACTGAAAACTATAAGACGTTGTTGAAAGAAATCAAAGAAGACACAAAGAAATGGAAAGATATTCCATGTTCATGGATTGGAAGAACTAGCATAGTTAAAATGTCCATATTACCTAAAGCAATCTACAGATTCAATGCAATCTCTATCAGGATCCCAAAGACATTTTTCATGGAAATAGAACAACGAATCCTAAAATTTATATGGAATTACAAAAGACCCCAAATAGCCAAAACCATCCTGAGAAAAAAGAATAAAGCTAGAGATATCACACGTCCTGATTTCAAAATATACTACAAAGCTATAGCAACCAAAACAGCATGGTACTGGCAGAAAAACAGACATACAGACCAATGGAACAAAAATGAGAGCCCAGAAATAAACCCACACATTTAGGGACAGCTAATTTTTGACAAAGTCAAGAACATACAATGGAGAAAGAAAAGTCTTTTCAATAAACGGTGTTGGGAAAACTGGACAGTCACACGCAAACGAATGAAAGTAGAGCATTATCTTACACCATGCACAAAAATTAACTCATAATGGATTAGACTTGAATGTAAGATCTGAAAAAAAAAACAACCTCCTAGAAGAAAAGATAGGTAGTATGCTCTTTAACATCAGTTTTAGCAGTATCTTTTTGAATATGTCTCTTTAGGCAAGGGAAACAAAAGAAAAAATAAACAAATGGGATTACATCAAGCTAAAAAGCTTTTGTATAGCAAAGAAAACCATCAACAAAATGAAAAGACAGCTGACCAATTGGGAGAAGATATTTGCAAATCATATATCTGATAAGAGGTTAATATCCAAAATATATAAAGAACTCACACAACTCAACAACAACAAAACAGACAACTGAATCAAAAAATGGGCAGAGGATCTGAGGAGACATTTTTCCAAAGAAAATATACAGATGGCCAACAGGCACATGAAAAGATGCTCATCACTAACTGTTATGAAAATGCAAATCAAAACCACAATGAGATATCACTTCATGCCCATCATAATGGCTATTATTAAAAAGACAAGAAATAAAAGTGTTGGAGAGGATGTGGAGGAAAGGGAACCCACATACACTGCTGGTGGGAATGTAAATTGATGCAGCCACTATGAAAAACATAGAGATTTCTCAAAAAATTAAAAATAGAAATATCATAAGACCCAGCTATTCCACTTCTGGGTAACTATCCGAAGAGTGAAAAAATAGTAATTTGAAAAGAAAGATGCACCTATGTTCATTGCAGCATTATTCGCAATAGCCAAGACTTGGAAACAATCTAAGTGCCCATTAAAGGATGAATGGATAAAGAAGATCTATCTATCTATCTATTGATCTATCTATCTATCTAACTATGCACAATGTATATATTATCTCTCTCTATATATACATGAAATGGACTACTACTCAGAGACAAAAATGATGAAATCTTGCCATTTGTGACAATATGGATGGACCTTGAGGACATTATGCTAAGTGAAATAAGTCAGATGGAGGAAGACAAATACCATATGATTTCACTCAAATGTGGAAGATAAACAAACATACAAACAAATACGTAGATACAGAGAACAGATTGGTGGTTACCAGAGGGGAAAGAGGGTGAGGGGAGGGCAAAAGGGGTAAAGGGACACATTTGTTCAGGAATGGATGGCAACTAGCTTTTGGTTGTGAAGATGATGTAGTCTATACAGAAGCTGGAATATAATGATGTACAACTGAAATTTATATAATGTTATAAACCAATGCCACCTCAAAAATAAATAATGAATTAATTAAAAGAATAGATTACAGAGAACCCCCCCAAAAAAGGAACTCTTGGAAGCATTGCACAACGTTGAAAATACAAAGGATAAAGAGTTGGAAGCTGGTCCAAACTTAGATGTATGAAAAATTGCCAAGGTGTAGAAAAGATGCTCACTCTGTATCATCATTTATACAAAGTAAGAAGGCAAACACTCTTGGCGTTTTTTTTTCTTGATAATTTTTTTAAAAAGAAATAAAACACTTTACTTTTTAAAAAATTGTGGGATGTACTGATCCCTCTTTCCTTCGTACGGTTCATGTCGTGACTGATTTGCCCTATTCCATTTGGCGAGCTAAGTTCATTTACTTCTCCCAAGGAGAGTGAAACGTGGGACTGCAATTGGACAAACATGTCACGTAAAAATGATTTAGAGAACCTGGGAATATCTACCCTGGAGAAGCAAATGAATTTGATAAAGGCATACTAGTTACTTATTCCTTTCATCTCATCTTCATCTTCCTATTGCTGAATTGTAAGAGAAGTCAGTTTTTTGTCCTTCTCCCTTTTCCATCTATCCTAACTCCCTCAGTCATTGCATCTGGTCTTATGGCTTCAAATACCATCTACATGCTGACAACTACCACATATATATTTCTAGTCCCAGGAACTCTTGATTCTTACAGTCAACTATTTACTTGGCATCTCCATGTGGATGCATAACAGATGTTTCAAATTTAATATGGTCAAAACTCAGCTCCTGCTTTGACTGCCCTCACTCCCTTTCCTCCTGAAACCTGCTTCTTAGGTGTCTTCCCCATCTAAGTTAGTGACACCTAAGTTAGTGATAACTCCTTCATTTGCTTAGGTCTAAACTATTGGAGCCATGCTTCTCTCTGATCATTGCAAAACGGACATGATGTCTGACAGATGGTTGGGAAGAAGATAGAGGACACACACAGATCAAATAGGAGCCAGTCTCATCTCAACAAGTCCATAGGAAGCCTTATAAAGTGCGTGTGTGGAGGAGACATTTGACAGTGAAGATGCAGCATGTGGTGTGCCTTTCGAGAAGAATCCTGAGGTTCTGGACACCTGCTCTGGTCAGGTCTGGGATGAGGGAGAGAAAGGCATGATGAAATGGTATTCTAAAATGAGTGGGCTTCTACAGGAAAGGTGCTTTTGGGATGTTTGGCTGAGTCTGACTCTGAACACGCTCAAGTGTTGGCAACGGTGAGACACACAGCGATGCCTGTTTTTGGTGACACGGAGAATAAAGCTTTTAATGATGGTCTCACCCACAGTGTGCAATGCAAAACCCAACACCTGTGACTGTTCAGTCTTCTGTTATTGTGGAAGTAATTATGCTATTCATGGAACACAATAATCTGCAATATTTCTCAGAGGAAAAGAACAAATTCTGACTCTCTTGGTTCAATTTCTAGAGAGAAATTCAACAGCTTTACTGTTCTATAGGAAAAACAAAACTAAAAGCGAAACCCACTGACAACTCAGATGAATAGAAAATGGCTATGGATCTCACTGAATATATTTATTTTTAATTTTCCCTCTCCTTTGTCTTTTGTATAGATACAGTATTTTAAAAGCTGGTATTCAACCTCTGATAATTATTCATTGTTCCACGCACTCAATGATCACTCATTTCCCATATACTGACAGCATCTTTATATGGATGTGCTATAATCAATGGGACAAAATCGGAGTTTTCGTTTGCCCTGAGATTTAGTAGTTAGGCCCCACCAGAATATAGGATGCCAGAGTTTACTTGTGTCTTATCTAAATGTGACTATTACTAAATATCAAGCAAAGGAAGATAGGTGCCATTTTTTTTGTTACTTATTATATTAAGAGGGCTAAGCACTTCATTTTATTGTTTCACTAATCCTCAAAAATAACCCTAAATAGATACTACAGTTTCTATTCTATAGATTAGGACAATAGGTTGCCTAGAAGTTTAAATGATTAGCTTGAGGACACACAACTAAGTGGCAGAGCCAGAATTTGAACCCAAGCCTTTTTATTTTACTTCAAAGCCTATGTGCTTTCTTGCTATACTCTGGCGCTTCCCCACTATAAAAAGAGAAAGAATAGAATAAATGAGTGACATGAAGAAACATGAGGAAAGTTGGGCTTCCTTCCTCTCTAGCGGGCTTGGAGAACACCCAGGGCGAGGGCTGACAGACAGAGGGCTGAGGTGACAAGGAGTTGAGACATCTTTGACTTCTCCTTGGATGTTTTGGCAGCTTGTAGCCATGACCTTAATGAAATAAATAAAGAGAATATAGGAAGAAATACAGCTATCAAAAGAAAACCATTCCTAGGCTATTTCCCTGGACACAGAGGGGTTGCATTGTCTTCACGTGCAGTGTTTTTACTTTTACTTTTAGTTTTAGTTGCTACCATTCTGGCAGACTTGTCCCTAGGGCAAGTGGAAGAACAAAGGCAATCATGTTTCAGCAGCTCAACTCACAACAGGAGCCCGCAGCCAGAGTCCCTGGACTTCCAGCTGCGAGGTGGTCTAGCAGTCTGACCTCCTCATGGCCTCAGTAACCTGAGTGGAACACATTTTCATTTTGGTGTAATTGAGGATCTGATTGCAGTCATTGGCTTTCAATTATTTGAAGTTTGGTTCGACTGAAATGGAAGATAGTTCTCATTAATTAGCAATGGCTAAGTACTTTGGGAACATGTTTCTCTCTGGCTTTTAAGGTCAAAATTCTTCTTGCTTCATTATGCCAAAAGCATCCATTAGATAAGGGAGAATAACAGAGTTAACATGAGGTCATTGGCATGTTAATTATGATTTTCTAATAACTCATTAAAAGAGAAATATAAGTAATTAACAAAGTCTAAAAATGGCTTATTTGTGTCTGTCTGCCTGTGTCAAACATTGTATTGTCCTTGTGGGCTGTGAATAGAGAAATAGTTAAGTGCATTTTCAGTATTACTGCTTAAGGAATTGCATAAGAGCCTGTTGCCAGGAGGTGAAAAGCTTAGGCCAAAAAGGCCAATATTTAAGTGTTATGATGACTAGGAATAATTCATTCAGCACCAGGAGACAGGCAAGGGTTAATATTAGCTTCATTGTCATTTCTGTAAAAGTGAAAATTGTTTCTTAAGTTGAAGAAAGAACTTACTTGCATAGGTATGTTGAAACCACACGCATAAGAAACAAACGCTTTAATTATTTTTTTTTAATTTTATTAGTTTCCTAGAGATGACATAACAGAACATCACAAACCTGGTGGCTTAAAAAGCCCAAATTTATTCTTTTGCTGTTCTGAAGGCTCAAAGTCTGAACTTCAGATGTCGGTGAGGCCACGCTCTCTCTGAAGGCTCTTGAGGAGAATTCTTCCTTGCCTCTCTCCTGGTGGTTACCAACAACCCTCGGCATTCCTTGGCTTGTAGACGCATCACTCCGATCTCTGCCTTGGTTATCACATGGCTGCTTCTGCACGTGTGTCTCTCTCTGTTTCCCTCTTGCTATAAGGACACATCATTATATTAGCGTTTACCCTAAACTAGCATGACCTTAATCTTAACTTGATTACATCTGCAAAGATCCTATTTCCAAATGATGTCACATTCACAGGTATTGGGGGTTAGAACTTGAACATAATTCTGTGGTCTGGATCTCAAAGTATGATTTGTTCCTTTTCTGTGTTTTTTGCTTCTCATCAGCTTTCTCTCTCAGGTACTCTGAAGGCAAGTATCATACCTTCCCTCAGAGTTTTGGTTTTTTTTGTGTGTGAGGAAGATTGGCCCTGAGCTAACATCTGTTGCCAATCTTCCTCTACTTATGTGGGATGCCGCTGCAGCATGGCTTGAGGAGCAGTGCCAGGTCTGCACCTGGGATCTGAACCTGCGAACCTCAGCCCGCCGAAGTGGAACATGTGAACTTAACCGCTACACCACCGGGCCGGCTGCTTCCCTCAGTTTTTACAAAGCAAACACAAAGAATCAGAGAAGTCATAGACCAAGGGCAACATATTAACATTCACAGCCCAGAGTCTAGTCAGGAAAACAGAAGTCACACCAGTTATTTTAATAGAGAGAAATCAATATAAGGAATTGGAGAACTGAAAAGGCAAAAAACAAGCGCTGAGGTGATATAGATCTACTAACCGCAGGAGGAATACAGGCAAGGGTTGGAACTTGTGTGTGGGGAAGGAGCTCACAGAACTGGGATCCCTACCCGCATGGAGGTGGTGCTGGGCCGCCTGCTGGTCTCTCTGAAGGGTACAATCAGGCTAGTTCTGTGAGTGTGGAAAAAAACTGGAAACCAGAACCATCTGCCACTGCCCAGGCGAAGAGCAGTTGCTGAGGTGACACTGACAGGAGTAGCAAACACTAAGGAAGGAGCATGTCCCTTCTCCCTGTGCCTGTCACCAACATCCCTTTCCTTAGTGTATCCCCTTTTGCCAGAACCAAACTGGGAGCCATCCAGCAAAGGTGAGATGTGGTTCAGGGTCCCAGCTGCAGCCCCACAAAACAGAGTGTGGACAGGTGGGTTTCGGGCTGAGGGCTATAGCTTAATGACAAAGCAGAGGCAAGTTTGCAGAGCCAGTTTTTAGCTTTGAAAGATTAGTTAACCCCGGAAGCTGCTAGAAAGGGGGGAGGGGGAGGAGTTAATGAAATTAGAGAGAAAGGTGCAGAGGAAGTGGAAAAGGGAAGAAAGACCTCTTTTCAGGAACAGGAAACGGAGGAGAATGAATGAAATTGGTGGCTCACTTACCAGATTGGATATTTTCAGTCCCTTGAACTGAGGGTTTTGAATTTAAACACTTTGGATGGAGATAAGGGCATGTGGGGAAAACCCCACCTTCTAATTAAGGAAGAACTAAATAGATCCAGGTGGGAATTTCCCCCCAACCTGGGGCAGCTGCTGATGCTGTATCGCTGTTTAAATTCCACAAAGAGGAAACAATGACTATTTATTATATGCTCTTCTTCTATACACTGCAGGAATAGAAAATGAGTATGAACACGTATACAATTAATTGATGTAGCAATCAGTGGATGAGGACTTCAGGGGACAAATAGATTACACTTTATACTGCAGTGTTTCTCAAACCTTTATTTTTTTTTCATTCTCTCTCTAAGGAACCTTTCAGAATTTTTTTTTCCTAATTGTTTCTCTTCCCATGAAATTTTAATATCATAAATATACTGTACAACTGTTTATGTACTGTGGCCCTTTGGAGAGACACACACCACTGTAATGTCTAAGATGTTCCCTTCCCACATGCTCCAGGAACTAATTTCTAATTTCTCCCTGTTGGGGAAACATTGCCCTGCTGAGAATTCACGCTGTAATGGAGGCTGTCGGTGTTCCACCCAGATCTTCTCCACTGGTGGTGCACCCGTCCCCCAGCTGCTGTGAGAATAACATCTGGGGAATTCTCTAGAGGATTCCCCTAAGCCAGGGAAACTACTCCAGTGGAGGTTTTACCCCTCCAAAATCCCATCAAAACCAGCAGCCAATGACTGACTGACAGTCAGGTACAAAAGGCTGATGCTCAGGTCCCTGAAAGCAGTTCTGTAGGCCCCTAGGTGTGTGCCAAACCCAAGGCCTGCCCCTCAGGCTGAAGCTCCAGGACAAACAAGTTGGCTTCTTTCATAGAAAGACTGGGGGCGTGTTTCAGCCTGCTGTCTGTGCAGTGCCCTGGGGGTGCTCATCTGCCAAGAACTGTCTCTGACTTTTACTGTCCCATAGGACCCAGGATGGCAAGGTCCCCTGGCCTCCAGAGCCAGGTAATCAAGGAGTGACTCCTGGTCAGCAGCCGCAAAAACAGGGGCACTAGACGTGTGTAAAAGCTTCTCTCTGGGAGATAGAGACTGGTGCTCTGGAGCCGGAGAGGGAGAACACGAAGATGGGGCCCACCAGTTGGAAGGAGGCAGAGGGGCAGCTGTATATAGAGAAAAAGAAGTCTAGTGTTAAAAAAAAAAAAAAAGATGGCAGCCCTTAGCTAGGGAAAGGCTGAAGGAGAGCCTGAAGCTGGTGCCCACCAGCCAGCCCCTGGATGTGTGCTTATTTAGATGCCTGCCCCTCAGGATCATGTGTTAAGATTAACAAATGAGCCTCATTCACACACGGTCTGGGAGTCTCTCAGTTGGCCACCTCTGCCTGGGCCCAGGCTGTCTGTCAGAGGCCCTGAGTCCTTTGAGTACTGTTTCTCAGATCTCTGTAGTCTTGTGGGTCTCAGGGACACGAGCCCTAGATGTCATGGAGGCTCCTCTCAGGTGCAGCCAGCTCTTAAAACTTGGAGATGCTGGATGAGGGGTTTAAACTTCCCACCTCAGGAAGAAGCTCCGGGTTTTGAGTTCCTTCCTGATTGTGGGTTGCCATGCCAAGGTGGGGGGTTTTGGTGAGATTGTGTCCCAGCCTCTCCTCCTGCGCTGGATGTGGCCTTCTGTTGGTGACTCCATAGGAAGTATCAGACAGTTTTCAGATTTTCTTCAGAAGAAGTTCTTTCATATTTAGCTGCAGATTCTATGTGTCCATGAGAAGAGGTGAGCCCAGGATCCTCCTACACACATCATCTTGAACCAGAGCCTCAGGAATCTCCATCTTAAAGGAAGAGTACAAGTTAAGTGTGTAAGGAGGAGGGAATGAAGTATGTTTGTTTGTGGGCATCAAAATGAGCAAAGATGTGGAGGATCTGGACATGGTGAAGAGGCTGGCTATTCAAGTTAAAGAGTAAATCAAAATGGATTAATAGGGTAGCTATTTCAGAGAATGGCTATCCTTCTGTTGCAGAGAGGTTAGGTAATTGGGAAGTGTTCAAAAGAAACCAAAGCAATTCAATTTGTTGACTTTGGGGGATGATTTAGTGAGAACCTGCTTGCCTACTTAAGTACTGGAGTAATGGCAGGGAGACGTCAGAGGCAGGCACTGCCAGCTCCTAATTAGATGGGAGGGTCAGACAGAAACACACATGCAGGAGTCCAAGGGTGATAGAGGGTAGTGTAATAAAATATAAGATTGTATGGGTCATCTGTGTTGGCCATAGGATTGGAATTTAAAACATAGGATTTGGATTTAATTCCATTTATAATTATAAATTACATTGCCTCATTATAGGCTACTTTGTCGTAGTGGAAGTCGGAGTAGGTGAAAAACAGATAGCTATTTGAACAACCTTTTCACAAGTTCTCTATCTTCAGAGATCTGACATTTCCAGAAAAAGCAAGCCCAGAGTTTGTCAGATGCTCTGCTTTTGGACAAATGAGTTTCCTGTTGAGTTTCTCTGATTCTTGGCAGAAAAATCAAACTGTAGTTTACAGATTAAGAGAGACCCAGTGAGGAAACTTCATTGAGGATCCCTATGGTTAATGACCCTGAGCGTTTGAGGAAATGCATCCATTAAAAAGTAGCAGAGGCCAAAAACAGACTTGGGGGGTATAAGAATAACCAAAGCATAGCGGATCAAAGAGAAGGGACTACAGGCATCTAGAAGGAATGGGGTGAAGGCATTACAAAATTAAAGAGACAGAAAATGACAGTTTGTACAGATTTGTCTTGATGCAGATTCTGCAATTCTTGCTGATTCTTTTTATTATTTCTTAAATTTGTCCCCATCTTTCCATACTCACTGCCACTTCCCCTGTTTGGATCATAGCTGTCATTTACCTGGACTATTGCAAACTTTCCCTGCTTCATGCCTTGACACCCCAAACCCTACCCCAATTCATTTTCCACTCTGCCGCTAATGATCTTTCTAAAATATTCGTCCATTCATCCCACAGATATTAGTGAAACACCTGGTATGAGCTAAGCACTCTACTGGGTGCTGGTCAGACAATGATCAGCTAAGCATACATGGCCTCTGCCTTCAGGGAGCTGAGAGTTCTTAATGGACGGCTGCAGACAATGATTAGGGCTTTGAAGGCAAAGTGTAGGAAGAATGAGAGAACCACCTGGGGTCATGGTGTGGTTGGGAGGAGGGAAGGGGCAGGGTTCTCAAAGAAGGGTCCTTGAGAGCCTGATGTCTGCAGGACATGTTAGAGATTTTGATTATTAGCTAAAAACAATGGAAAGGCTGGCCAGGGGAAGGTTGTTGACAAGAGGAGATCTGAGTTTTGTGAAGGCCATGCTGGCAGTAGAATTGAGAAAAGTTTGGATGGTGCAACGTAATTGAGTTTCTTCCTTCTCTCCTTTCAAAGGATCCCCTAGTCTTCAGGTGTAAATCCTGGTTCCTTAGCTTAGTCTTCAAAGGCTTTCTGTGAACTATCTCTGCCTTCCCCACCAGTTTCATCAACTGTTGGAATTTTCTCACGTTTTATACCTCTGGTTCCCAATTAGAATTACCTGAGGACATGTTAAAAATTCAGATTCCCAGGCCCCATCCCCAGGGATTTTGTTTTGTTAGGTTTAGGGTTTGACTTGAATATTAACATTTCTAAACAGTGCCCCACACTGACAGTCTAGACCAGTGCTGTCCAAATAGAACTTCCTGTGATAATGGAATTTTTCTCTGTCTGCGCTGTGGAATATGGTAGTCATTAGCCACAAGGAACTATTGAGCACTTGAAATACGGCTAGTGCAACTGAGAAACTAAATTTTACTTGTAATTAATTTAAAAGAATTTAATTTAAATAGCCACCTGTGGCTAGTGGGTATTGAATTGGACAGTTCAGGCCTAGACTCCAGTCTGAGACACTTCCTATATGATGTCTGTCCTCAATGTGCAGTTACCTGCATCAGGCTCTAGGCACAAGCTCCCCACTCCTGGAGCCTGCTCTCCCCTCATCACCACCTCCTCCCTACATGGTCTGTCTATAGGGGTCTCCTCCTAGAGGCCCCATTGACCCCTTAAGGTCCAGATTAGATATCCTTCCTCCAATATCACAAACTTATGCCTCTTTGCATCCCCAACATCTTGAGGGCTGCCTGGATACAGCACTCTCTGTACATGCTTGTTGTATAAATAAATAAGTGAAAAAATAAAGAGGCAGAACAATAGATTGTAGAATCATTTAACTGAGTCAGGCCTAGGTAGATACTGGTACTCAGAAGATGAGGTATTTTTTTTCTTTTTTTTGCTGCAACTTTGCTATATGGAATTCCACAAAGCTGAGCTCCAGAGAGTTAAATTCTTCATGATCTGTAGTTTCCAATAGGGTCAAGGTTATGTCTCCAGTCTCTTTGTGGATCTGTTAGCTTTGCAATGTATGAGCGGTAGCATGGTTTTGGGAGTAAAAGTTTTGGAGCCAGACTCCTTGGATGGAGACACTGACTCTGTTACTTACTAGCTGTGTGACCTCTGAGGAGATGTTAAGTTACTGAACATTTCTTTTACTGTTTCATCATCTACAAAATGGATTAACCATAGTACCTACCTCTCAGTGTTGCTAATAAATTTGTGAAGGGCTTAGGACAATATCTGGTACATAGTAAGGAATTAAGTGTTTGTCAAATAAATTAAAAGCCAACTTGGTCATTGGTTCCATTAATATCCCTAGTTAGTGATCTTGTTTCTTGGTCAAAAGGGGAATTAGGAGGAAAATACAGGCAGTAAATATACATTATTAATATTTGGAAACCACCCATGCCTTCCAGGACCCAGTCAGGATGAAGGTGCGGGATGGCGTCATGAACACGGAGACAGGCTCATGGAAAAGAGCACTGCTCTAAGAGTCACTACATAGACTGAGAGTGTGAGGAATAGGTGAGGAGATGTTCTGGAAAGGTAAAAATGAAACAGCCAAGGTTTAAATGAAAGCCGGTGTGATTTTGATATAAAAGGCAAGCTTCTTGAAAATTGACTCATTTCAGATCTCTTGTCACCTTTTTAGTTTAAGCCTCAAGTGGGTTTTGGAAACAGAATTTGAGCTCCCACCTCTCCTTTCTCAACATCAAACTGATGTTGAGCTTTGATGTCTTCTTGTCTCCTTAAATTACGCCCCCTTCCTAATAGCACCCTTCCTTGTCTTCTGGGGAATTTCCTCTCTGCCAGTGCAGGCACTCTTGGTGGGGAGGAAGTCAAGGTGCCCTGTCCATCTCTAGGGGATGGACGTGGATCTAACTTAGGCTAATCAGGCACTTTCCTCTGGGACTCGAATTTTGAGGGGAATGATGCATGGACTGGAGATACCAATTCAGCCATACAGTACCCTAATATTTGGACCCCAAAGTTAAGAAGTTCCTACAGCTTAAGGCTCCAGGGTTTGGACCTGTTCTCGACTTTGTTCTTTGGAATTCTGCCTTATTCAGAATTTTAGCTATTAAATATACCTCCAACAAATTCTATGTTCTGTTTACATTAGCAGAAATTAGTTTTTGATATAAAGGATACAAACTGATATGACTCCATAATTACTGAAGTCATGATCTAATGAAATAAATGGTAAACTTTGAAATTTTCCGTCAAAGCACTCTGTTTTTGAATACTCTTTTTGTTGATTCTGAAGTAGGAGAGGAAATTTCAAGGTTGCAGTATTGGGACTTCTTGAGTGAAGATGAAATGCTAGATGTTTAGGGATATCAAGTAAGAAATAATAGACTAATAAGGGAAATTATGTCCAAAAATCTATCTCTAGGACAGGGGTAAGTGAACTTTTTCTAAAAAGGCTGGATAGTAAATAATTTAAGCTTTTAGGGCCATACAGTCTTTGTCAAAATACTTCTACTCTGCCATTGTAGCACAAAAGTAGCTATAAACAATGTGTAACCAAATAAACATGGCTCCGTTCTAATAAAACTTTATTTACAAATACAGGCAGCGGACAGGGTTTGGCTCACAGGTCACAGTTTGCTGACAGCTGCCTTAGAATTGTGCCTGGCATCTATCAAGCATTCAATAAATATTCATTGACTGGATGAATGAAAAAGGGGTCTCTTTGTAGGTTTGGCACAGTTCCCATGTGACGGCTTCTATTTTCTCTGAGTATTAGCAGAGCGAGGTCAGTTATTGACAGTGGAACAGAGTTGGGGCTTTGAGATCATTAGTGAAGTTTTGAAATGACTCCTGGTTGGGGACAATGTCTGATTCTAAAATCTAATTCCTATACTTTTCCAGGAATAGTTTACTGGGAGAGAAAAGAAAGGAATCAGCATCTATCAAGAATCTAATGTAGTGTTTCTCAAAGTATGCTCTTTGGAGCACTTGCAGCAGAATTACCTGAGGTGTTGGTTAATAGATGTGGATTCTCAGGATCCCCCGAGACCTTTTGAATCAGAACCTCTGAATGCAATGCTGTTTTTATCAAACTCCTGAAGTGATTCTTATGCAAATTAAGTTTGAGAGCCACTGTCTTAGACGATATCAGCAACTTAAAATATAATATGCGATCTTCACGACCTTATGAAATAGATATTGTTAACCCCATTTTACTGATAAACATACTGAAATTTAGGTAGGCAAAGAGAATTGCCCAAAGTCACACAGACAGTAAAGGAAAGTACAAAGTTTCACATTCACAATTCCCCACTATGGTATTCTGCCGCAAGCAACAGCAGCAAAACAAAAGTATGGATTAGATTCTTCTAGTACGTTATCTAATTGGCACCATCTGTGAAAAGACCTAAACTACTACCGAGGTTCAATTTGAAAATGAAATGTCTGATGATTGAGTATTTGGGACTGAGACATAAGTTAGGGAGAAGCAGTCATCTGATGCTGCTGTAGGATTGGTGGTGGATTTCGAATTAGGAGAAACTTCTCTGAAATGTGTCGTATTTTTCATTTCAAGGACCCACCATAAAAGAGATATACTAGAGTTATTTTTCTGAGGCTCTTGCTGGGATCAATTTGATGCAAGCTCCTTTTGCTTTGTAAGTTGATAAACTAAAATTCACTCAAACTGTGAATGAGATCCAGATTGGCTCCTTCTACAGTCCTGTTGCATCTTATTGGAATGTAACATGTTTAGTGCAACTATGAAGGCCAGTCCACTATTTCACAACGTTGTGCGTACTACGTAGACCATGTTTTAGTTCAACTGAGGTTCACTTAACTGCCGTTTGTTTCCAACAATGTACTACCAGCACTTTGAACTAGGACTTGCGTGCTAATTCCTTGATACTCCTTGAGCAGCAACCTGGCTGGAAGCAATGTAGGCATAGCTGATTAGTCCTCCTTCCAGTGGGGACCTCTAAGATGGGGCTTGGTGAGATCCTTGAACTGCGTTCTGAAGGTAGAAGAAATGTCTGTGTGTATCTCCCAGAAATGAGGCATGTTCCGGATCCTCATGTTCTCCCATTCCTTGTGAACTTACGTGTATCCCAAGTTGTGCAAGTTTGTTGTCTGGCTGATTTTACTCCAAGGTTTAAAAACCTTCTGCTTTTGTTCCATACCTGGAAATTCAAGCCAACTGCGAGAATTTGAGTGCTGGAGTATGCTTTAGACAACCAGAGGAAGAGTGATTTATATTAACTCTTCAAGAAAAAGTGCCTGTTCTGAGCTTATTAAAAGTACATTCAAATTGAAAACATGAAGTGTTGTCAAAATTTAAGAAATTTTAAAAATAATTTTGACTATTTGCATATTCAGGTTTATAGCTTACTCTTTGGAAGGTAACCTTCCTGTATCACGTGACTCTACTCTTCTGAAATATTTGATATATGCTGAATGGCACTTTAATTAAATCCTCTCCCATATTGTTCAGTTAAAAACACGATCAGCACTTTCTAAACTGTATGTGAATTTTTCACCACAAATTTGAAAAATCGTGGCCTGGCTTTTACTCAATGCCCTCCCCTCTCCCCATAAAACTGCTGGCACTTGCTGTGTGCCCATTTAATACCAGTCTAGGCAAAGCATAGATGGAAAAAAATCACATCTGTTGCCCAAAAAAGTCATCCATTCTAATATGCTCCCCAATTATTATCCAAGTAGTATATTGTGTATTATCTATGCCAGGCTCAGCTCCTTTTAGCAGGGAAAATTGAGAAAGGACTAGACAGCCAAAATTATAGTGTTTACAAAGGACAACTTTATGAGCCAGAAAGAAGCTGCCCTAAATTTCTGCCAATGGCGGGAAAGAATGCCTTCTTCTGAAGCCCAGCCGTAAGGTTCCATCTGCCAGGTGATATGGCAGGACCGAGGAACAGATGATTCCATGGTCTGCCCTGATTTCCCCATCCCACAGGGAGTCTAATGTATAGGCTATAACAGGAGGAAAGGCTGAGAACTCCAGTGTTGAATAAAATAACCTGCCTGTCCAAGGATACTGCAGGGTCAGTACCATGCTGATAAATGTCCTCTGAAAAATGTAAGAAATTTCAAAGTGCCTTTCTCAAGAGAACAGACAAAAGAGCTGCCAGGGTTACAGGGAAGAGAAAACTCTTGGCTAAAAACAAGTTTTCAGACTCCTTTTGAACTCTTGTCCTCAAGAATACAGGTCCTCTCTGTCTTATGAGCTTCCAGTTTAGGATCATTCCATGTATCAGAACCAGTGTCTCATGCTGGGTAGGGGTGGTGGCAAAGACAGTTGGTCTTTGCACTCAGTTAGAAACAAAGTGAGCCAGATCATAACAGGGGCCTGGAAAGAACAGACCGCAATCAAGTAAGAAAGGAACGTAGACGATTTTCAGCAGTGGGAAGTCAAGCACCACATCAATGATATTTTATAAGAAGTAATAGGAGTTAGCATGACTGGGTACCCTGCCATACAAACTGAGATTTGGGCCAGGACTCCAGATTCCAGGAGAATTGTGGGGAGAAAGATAAATCTCAGTACCATAGGAGCCAAGGTGAGGATCAGACACAGGGAAACAGCACAATACTGTTTCCAAGGCAGGAAGAATGTCTTAGTCATTTTGAGGCTCCATTTTCTTGCTCTGTGCCTATCGCATAGGGAGTACATTTGAAACTACTGATCATTCTGCTCACTCTTTCTTGAGTGTTGACTCCCCCTGATTTCTGTGGCATTACTCTTTTCTGTTTTTCTTTAACTCTTTTGGCCATGCCTTTTTAGCCTTCTTTGAAGGATTTCTTCTCACCACATACAGGACATCTCTAAGTGGGTGTCTCATTGGCACCTCAAGTTAAATGAATCCAAAATACACTCACTCTTGTCCCCAAACTTGAGCTTTCCTTGTGTTCCTTGCCTCAGCGAATGGCACAGTCTTCCCAAAAACTTAAGTCATGAGCTGGGTGACAACCTTTCCTCTTTCATCTCCCTCACCATCTATATCCAATCACTAAATCCAATTGATTTGTCTTTCTGAATAGCTTTTAAAACTACTACCCACTTTTTTCTATACTGACTGATACTACCCTATTCGGGCCACCAGGATCTTTCACTGATATTATTACATAATCTGTTAAATGTTCTCCTTGCCTCCAGCTTTGCTACATGCAATGCATTTCTCTTGTGGAAGCCAGGCAGATCTTTTAAAAACACAAATCTAATCATGTCTTTGCTTAAATCCATCTTTTCTCTATTATTCTTGGGTTCCCACATTAAGAATGAAGTTCTGATTTCTTAAAATGATTACAAGGGTCTCCTTGATTTGGCTCATGATTACTTCTCCAGCCTCCTCTCTCAATGACTTCTTCCTTTTTTTTTTTTAGAGATTGGCACCTGAGCTAACATCTCTTGCCAATCTTCTTTTTTCATTCTTCTTCTTCTCCCCAAAGCCTCCCCGTACATACTTGTATATTCTATTTGTGAGTGCCTCAGCTTGTGCTATGTGGGACGCCTCCTCAGCATGGCCTGATGAGCAGTGCCATGTCTGCACCCAGGATCCGAACCGGCGAAACCCTGGACCTCCCAAGTGGAGTGTGCAAACTTAACCACTCGGCCACAGAGCTGGCCCCGACTTCTTCCTTAGTATGCCCTTCACCCCTTTCCAATTTTATTCTAGAAGCAGATTGACATCATGCTGTCTATAAAAACTCCAGCCCGTTGCACATTGCCCTCTCTGCCTTGAATACTCCTCCCCTCTTTGTCTGGCTAGTCCTACTCATCTTGTAGGTCACCCTTTATATGGCACCTCTTCTGGAAGAGGGTATGATGATTGCTTTTTAATTTCTTTTATTATCAGATTGTAATCTGCATAAGGGCAGAAATGCTCTCTCCGCCTTGCTCATCATTATATTCCCAGGGTCTGGCACTGTCCCTGGCACGTTATTCTCTCCCAAACAGTGGTGAAATAAATGAAGACTTATTGAACTCACCTGAAGAAATTTGTAGACATGGGGTTTGAGAGTGGAGTTTGAACATAAAAACAAAACGAGCCTGCAGAGTTGTGGCCATTATGAGGGTGTAACCTTTTTAAGAGTCCTAGAGAATCACTGTGGTGGATTAGCAATGACTAAAAATTCTTTGATACTCCTCTCATGGAAAAGTGAAGGCCTATTTCCTCTCTCTTTGAATCTGGGCTGGCTTGTGTCAATTTTACCAATGGAATATGATAGAAGCTATGCTATGCCAGTCTGGACCTAGCATTTGAGAGGACAGGCAACTTCTACTTTTTTATCGTGGGGTCCTGAGATGCCACTTCAAAAGTCCTACTACTTACTGGGGGCACTATATGGAGAGGCTCTGGACTATATGGAGGGGGGGAGGGACCCAGCTGAGCCCAGTCTTGCAGCTATTCTTGCTGAGACTTCATGCACGTGAGTGAAGCCCTCTTGGATCTTCTAGGATATAAGGAACCAGTCTACCAGGCACAAATGACCCCAGCAGACTCCACATGAGCAGAAGAATTGCTAAGCAGAGCCTTACCCAAATTCTTGACCCTCAGAATCATGAGACAGAGTAGAATAGTTTTTGTATTGTCACTAAGTTTTGGGTTGGCTTGTTACACAGCAATAGATAACCAGAACATTCAATGCTCCCTTTTCATTAGCTGTTGGAGATGCAAGGTAGGGAAGGGATTTTCTTGAACCTGCCATGTTCTCCCTGCAGTAGCTATGGCTTTAGGCTTGAAGCTGGGGTCGGGGGATATATGCAGGAGTCCTGAGTCTTAACTCAGAGCCCATTTTCCCATAGTGACAATATCCTTTGTTGTTGAGTTTCCAGACCACCCCTCAAAAATCTACTAAGCTCACATACATTTTGAAGAATTACTTTTTCAGCTCACACGAACAAATATTTGGAACCTGACCTTTTCAGAAATTGGGAATTGATTGAATAGAAGGTGCCAGATATTTGTGAAGAGGTGGCAAAAGATTACACTCAGGGATATGACTTAAAATCAAGCCCGCAAAAATAGATTGGCAATGGGAGTGGTTGTGGGAAGGAACATGATGGGGGCTATACATACCTATCTTTGCAACTTGTTCTGTCCCATCCCAGATTCTGGAGGCTATCAGGTACAGTGAATACAGTGGCTAAAGGAATCTATATCTGTTGGTCTTTTGCTTGGCCCTACTAGGATTCTGTGTACCCACTCCTAATGACTGTGGCTCATTTTCCTGCACCGAGTCATTGCCTGGTAGCCCAGAGCTTTAAGCAGATCTTTTTCTGACTCAGACCCCAGTCTCCCAAAGATCAAATGTGTGGCACCCGCTGCCATACGTTTCTTATTTTTCTCAGGCCTCTGCAGGTTCCCCTGATACATACAGCTCTGGAGATTGCTTGAACGACCTCTACTCACAACAACATCCTGGGTTTTGGACTCCAGATGGGCTTTCCCTCTCTCACCCTTGCACTCTATTCCACTGTCCTGTTATTACCACCACCTCCTCATTCCTCCAAAAGGGTAAATCTCCAGTTGGTCTTGCTAGACAGTGTGCCTAAGGCTTATGCTCGAGCTTGTTCCCAGAATCCAACTCTTTTTATGCTAAAGATTATTTAAATTATGAGAGACACACATCCAACCAAGTCTTCTTTAATCTGAAAGAGGGAATTTATCATTTTTTGTATCCAACAGAAGGAATGGGACCGTCCTTTAGGGCAACTGGATCATAAGGCTGATCCACAGGATTATCTCCTGATCTCTGGCATCTGCTTCTCTCATTCCCTTTTGCACAAATGCATTGGGAAACAAACTACAGAGTTCAGGGCTTGTATCCGTTTAGTGGGAAACTTGAGAAGGAAGAAGGCTTTTCTTCCCTAGTATCATTTCATGCACCCAAACTGCAGCAATCATTGTCAGGCAGACTACAGCTGCCTCCTCTGCCTGGGCTGTGTGCCCAGCCCTATGACTTGACGGGGACCTGTTATCAAGTAGGGGCTGGACATGTGCAGGGCCTCCAAGGCAACGGGTGTGAGCTAAGGAGACACCCCAGTTTGTATCTGCAACTGTTGCCTGATTCTGTATCACCTGGGATTGTCCATCTGGACATAATCTATGGAGGTACAAGTGAGAGAGATTGTGGAGTGGTGAGGAATGAACATGGGAGATGAGGACTAGAGCAAGGCATGAGTGTGCCCATCTGAACACATGCCTCAGCTCAGAGCAGAGCCAGCAAAGGGGAAGAGCAACGTGGACTTTCCTAGAGAGACCTCAATCTTGACCATATGTCTATGTATTGAGATTTGCTGAGAACAAAATATCAACAGTAAGCATTGGATGACTGGATGAACTTGGGACTGAGCTGTTTGTTGCTGGTATTAGAACAGTTATTTCCTGCAGGTAATTCTGTTTTATTTCAATTATGTTTGTTTACTTATGCTCTACCCCAAGGATAATAGCTGGACTTCATTCGAGCTGTTAGCGGACTCAGAAAAGAGGTCCCTGACCTGAAATAGAGTATGAATGAAGATGAATATGTTTTATTTTTTCTGCCAGAAGTAGCTTAAGAGATGAGAAGTTGTTTAAAATAACTGTATGAGATGATGAAGAGAAGGCAAACATTTAAAAAATATACTTTTTTTACAAGAAGGAAATTAAATATTTTGAATTTATAGTCTAACTATCTTATTTAAGAATATCTTTTTAACTAAGAAAAAAATGAACAGATTTAAATCAATTAGGAGTTGAAAGGTTGCAAAAATGGCTTTCAAAAACACAACAAAAGATAGTGCATTTTGTAATGAATTAGAATAGTTCTATCTACTTTGTTGGATAATTTGCATATTGTATTACTAAGCTGATTGTCTAGAATATCATTGCCACTTTATTGACTAAAGCTTAAGTGTCTTCACAGGTCTACACTGGTAAGACAATTGATTTTGGAAATCGCCTATTAAATATTGAAATATGCTGTGTTTGCACATATTAAGGCAAATCTTGCTTTGCTAACAAATTATTCTAAAACCGAAGTGCCTTTTCTATTTCCTGTCATAATTTTGATTCTAAATTGGGTAAACAGCATTTTGAGATTTGAGATGAGGGAATATTCTTTTGTGGAAGTATTTTTTCTTCACAGAAGGCAAGGGCACTATAGTCAGATGTTTTTCACAAAAAGTGGCTTACTGTTTTTTGAACTCTCCTATACTTACAACAAATTGACTTTCTACAGAATTTTGGATTTCAAATATGTAGTTTCAGTGGGCGCACTCATCTGGGTTATACCATGTAGCTGGGCTTAGCGTTCAGAAGACAGGAACACTACACTCAGACAGCAAGAGTTGTGTAGATTTTACCAATTTTCCGATTTTCACTTGGGAAGCTTAGTTCAAATGGCTGGAGTGGGAAAACTGTCACACAGTGAAAAGTGACTTAAAGAACACCAAGAACATGTTTAAAGTGGACACAATGGTTAGTATCTGAACCACATCTCTAATTCAGTTTATTACAATGTAGACTGGACTGGAGCAGAATCACCATAAACAGCAATTCTTAGTGGATGGGAAACTCACAAATAAGTCATCCTTCAGGAGGCACAGGGTGAAAGGTAATTGAAGATGTCTGTGAGTGTGCTGGGTGGTATGGACATCTCAGAAATAGACTCATGGAAACGGGTGATGAAAGGCAATAAGAAGGCAAAGTGTTTGAGCTGCATGTAAAGAGGCAGCCACTTCTCAGACTGTCAAGAGGTAACAACCAACGAGTGGTAACTGCTGTGATTCAGGGCCCCTCATGAGATAAGTGGATGGAAAAAAGAGTAGCAGTGTCCTGAGAGGGTTCAGGGGAGCATCTTTCTTCCGTTGGCCTTCCTTCTCCCCTTGGTATAACTCCATCAAAGAGTGTAGTGGGTTGAATAGTGTCTCCAACACCCCCAAATTCATGCCCAACCAGAACCTCAGACTATGACCTTATTTAGAAATATGATCTTTGCAGATGTAATTAATTAAGGATTTCAAAACGAAATCTTCCTGGATTTAGATTGAGCCCTAAATCCAATGACTGGTGTCCTTACAAGAAGAGGAGAGGACACAGACACAAGGAAAAAGGCCACGTGAAGACAAGGACGGAGATTGGAGTTATGCTTCCACATACCAAGGAATGCCAGGATCCACCAGAAGCTGGAAGAGGCAAGGAAGGATCCTCCCCTGGAGCCTTCAGAGCAAGTGTGACTCTGGCCTGCTTCTGATTTCAGACTTCTGGCCTCTAGAACTGGGAGAGAATGAATTTCTGTTTTAAGCCACCAGATTTATACTAACTTATTATGGCAGCTCTGGGAAACTAATAGAAAAAGTGAACAACTCTGTAAAACTGTCTGAGGCCGTGGCAAATCCCCATTGGGCCACTGTGTCTGACTACATAGAGGTGGACCTTCGCAGGCATTGAAAACACCTCATTTGTTAGCAGAGAGGGAAGGGCCACTAGCCACTCCATGAGCAGGGTGAACACAGTCAAGTGAAAAATCTCATTATGCAGCCACATTTAAAAACATTGCACACGTATTGGGAGTGGTATATGGGAAAACATTAATACATAAATTGCGTATCAATTCTCTAGCTGGGATCTGGCAAACAGGTAAATTTTGGTGGAGATTAAAAAAATATGGGATGTCTGCTGGCCCCACTGTTGAGTGGAGGATCAGTCTGGCATTGGGAGTCTCAGTGCACAAGCCTGGTGCAGCAGACATGGCTAGTAGCAGCTAAAGGCTCCTAAGAGTGGGCAGCTTTGAAAGTAAAGTGAAGAAATGTTGAGAAACATACATAAAATATTGAACTCAATGCCTGAATTATGATAAATATAACAGGTGTTCAATAAATGTAAACTACCCCCCCACCGGTCTCCTTCCTATATTGCTAAGCAAGAATCAGCCCTAGAGAATTACACATATTACGTGTGAAATACTTTTGAGCCCCGTCTGACCTCAACGTCAGGGCAGGGTCATCTAGACAAGTCAAGCCCAAACAAAAATTCTAATCTTTTCTTGTCTTTCTCCCTCAATGAAAAAAGTCCAAATACATACTTCACGGCAACCATTTGAAATTTTCCCATCTGCTTCTATTCCCATCTACCCTAAGGCGGAGTGTCTCTTAGTCTTCTATCCCAAAGAACTTTGTCACCCATGCTATCCAGTCCCTATCATCTTACTTTTAAGACCAACTCTTTCATCTATGCATCTGTGGCCAAATGACATGTTCCTGATAAATCGAGTCGCCCAGATGTAGTTGGGCTCTGGGAGCGCTTCCTTCTGCACGATTTTCTCAAGAAACTGCATGTGAAGGAAACTTCATCCTTTCTCTCCTTGAGGAAGAGGAAAAGAAGTAAATACTCAGGCAAAAGTTGTCAGGGAAAGACTGCAAACTTCTCCACATTAAATGATTTTACTGAATTGTATACAATCTGATAAAACTATGTTAGACCTGAGTAGCACATTTCTCTTCCTATCTCACGTTATTTAAATGAATATGGAACCTTCATTTTCAAGCTGTTAGCCAAAATTACCTGATGGTGTGTGGTAGGGGACTTATGCTGTGGATAGGAAACAAGACAAAGATTAAAAACTAGCCTAGAGAAGTATTGCCAGGAGAAAAATGGTTATTTTCTACATTTCCCTCTGCCCTAAAATACCATTGTTCTTGTTATACTTAGTCAACTCCTAGTGATTCTTTAAAGCCCCCTTTCATATTGTACTTCTGCTGTGAACTCTTTTCTGTCTCCCTCAGGGATAATCTCTTTATCATTGTGACCCCCACATCAATTGTTACACAGTTATTTCTGTTTGAATGCTTTGTGAATTTGTGATGTATCTGTCCCCCTGGAAGACTGTTGGACCCTTATAGGTAAGGACCTTTATCCTTAGAGTCAAGCACATACTTTGTAGGTATTCTGTAAATATTGAATATAGTTAATTATTTCTATAGTCAGTTTATCTATACTTCCCATGCACTTTCAATCATTTATAATGGAGGCAATTGGGCTGACCTGATTCCAATAAGGGTAAAGTCTTAACTCACTGATTATAGGTTTCATCTTCAGTGGGTTTTGACTTGTAGCCTTTGCTTAAATAGTATGATGGAGGAAGTATCTGTCCTTTGTGTGACTGTTTAATTTCATGTTCCAAATGGCCATATTTTCATTATTTTAGTAGGGATACTCTAGTATCTGCTAGCTATAAATGAGTCGCTTCTCCTCGGGAGACAAGAGGAGCTCAGAGGAGATGAGGAGGCTGCATGGAACATGAATTCAATAAGAGACCGTGACTCTGAAATATGGCTATTGGAAAAAGCCAACAGCCTCCGACCCCTACTTACTCAGGTCTCCACCTTTTTCTTGTCAAGGATTGCCCTCCTTTAGACTTAGAACAGTCATTTTGGACCAAAAGCTTATATTGGTTGACCTTCCAAAGTTCTCTTTTGCCCCAGAAGCTGACTTTGTGTGAAGTATGTGATTAAAATTGGCTGAGATTTTTCCCTAGAAGATCCTGAGGCATCAGAGGGTTATATTGAAGAGGAGTGAGAGGAATTGAGAAACTCCTCTTTGTGAACCTAATGGAATGGAAAGATAAGTAAACTTTGGGACTGGAAAACCATCCCCAGGATGCAGAGGAGACTGGAAAAAGTGAGGACTATGGAGAGGAGCATTCTGCTTACTGCCGGCCAAAATGTTGGTTTGCTATTAGTGTACACAGTTCGGACATGATTTAATCTCATATTGGAAAAGTTGCAAGTTTGATTTAAACTGGATTATCTTCTTTAACAAATACTTTAAAAAATACTGCCTAAGTTGTCTGTTACTCTTTTATCAACTTGGATGAGGGCTATCCATTGGCACGCAGGACTGAGTGGTCCGAAGTGCTGGCCTCAGAGGGACATCCTGACTGTTGCTAGGGAAGTTAGTCTACAGATGTGTTCTCTCACCTAAAAAGATAATAACGGGTTGTTTAAGTTTTTATGTTCTCCAGGTGGCAGAATAAAAGTGCAGCTGCTATATTACAGTCATAATAATAATAGCAATTACTGTTTCTGTTAACAGCAAGAACCTCAGAAAGCTAAAAGAACTTGAAAAGTGACATTTAGTGGAAGCTGAAATTAATGTAAGAAAAATTAAACACATTATCATTTGTCTCCCCTTTAATCCTCCTCTGGAGGGAGCAGGGGGGCAGAAATTTCAAGCCAAAGCTTTTTATCAACAGTAGTTACACAGAAAGTGCATCAGAAGACTTCTTGTCCTTTCCCTTGAACAAAAAATCAGGGTGAAACCATTTCGGGCTTTTTGTCCTTTCAAAGAACCAGACTGTCTATTGCCTACTAAGAACCTTTGGAATCCATAGCTTTGCAAAAGAGATTAGCTTAAAAGAAAACATTATTATCTGGCTTTCCACAGACTTTCAGCTTTGCTTCAAGTCATCATTTTTTCCCCCTAAAAACATAAACACAAAGAGCAAAAAAGCAGATATTTAGAAGGTCAAATGCTTCACTAAAAGCAGAATATATGAACTTCCAGTCTAACTTGCATGTTTCCTGCAAGATCCTCTGTTAGCTTGTGGTATAGCTGGTAAGATAGAATTTGGTAGGAATTCTGGAGATGATAGTATCATGGTGTGGGGTACAATGGAGCATATTGTGAAGGAAGCTATTCTAGTCTGAGGGCTGGAAAAAATTTCCCCAATGAAATAGCATCTGAGAAGAAACCTGAATAATGACTAGGAATTAATGTTCTGAGTGAAGAAACAAGATGTGTGAAGTATTTAGGCAGAGAAATGGAAAGAAAACCAATTTGGATAGAATGTGCTTGAGTGAGGAGGAGTCGAGAGACCAGTTCGTAGGAGTAAGCAGACGTTGAAGGGACCCAGAAGGCATTCTAGGTGTCCTGGACTTTATTCTGTAGTAATGGAAAATAGACGTGATGATCAGATTTACATTTTGAGAAAATCACCACAACTTAGTTATTGATGCACCCAGTGATTATCAACGGATGCTAGAATATTGAGTGAAAGCTTTTTGGGGAACAGAATATTAGCATGGTGCCAGGGGGTCACCTGACAAATCACTTTCTAATTGGAAATGGAGAAATGTACAGTTAAAATGAAGAGAGCAGAGAGCTGTCAGTCAGCACCTTAACCAAGGGGTAAGCTTTATCATCTCTAAGTAATGAGGAAATAAACCAACATATTCAGAATGTGGGACATTCTACAATGTAACTATCTTGAACTTAACAAGAAGTCAATGTCATTAAAAAAATGATTGGAGACTATTCTAAACTAAGATGTAAAAGAGATATGACAATCTAATGCAATGAGTTAATCCAGATAGAAGCCTGATTGAAGGTAGAGGGAACAACCATAGAAGACATTCTTGGGACAATTGGAGAAGGCAGAATATGGACTGGATATGATAGCATATCATGGAATTATTGTTAATTTTCTTAGATATAGAATCAGGGCTATGGAGAGCATTCTCCATTTTCTTATAAGATTTGTGTACTGAAATCATAGGGGTGAAGTGTCATATTATTTACACCTTACTTTCAAATAGTACAGATAAAAATATGAATACGATATAAATAGTACATATAAAAAGAGTGAAATAAAGCAAATCTAGTAAAATGCTAACAATAGTGGAATAGAAGTGGAGAGTATACGCATGTTCATTGCTCATTGTAAAACTCCTTTTAAAGTTTTCATAACTACAAGTTGGTAATAGAGAGGATTAAATATTGTGGTAAAAGAAGAATAAAGAAAGCAAGAGTGAATGTGGGCCAGTCAGTTAGGAGGTTATTGCAGTAGTTCAAGTAAGACCTGGAGCATAAACTAAGGAGTGGTCCAGGACATGATCCAGCACATTAGATGGCTGTTTAGGGAACAGAGTGGGTTAAACAGAATGGAGTAGAGCTGATTATTTGGAATAGCACCTGGCACCTAGTAGGCACTCAATTGTCTTAACTCATAAAATAATGAATATATAACATGGGATTAAAAAAGAGGAAGGAATAAAGATGACTTCCAGATTTTTTACTTAGAACCGAGTACATTTTTAATTAGAATAGAAAATGAGAAAGAGCATGTTTTGGAAAGAAAATGGTATGAGCAGGGTGAATTTGAGTTTTCTCACAGATCATCAAAGTGGAGGCATCAGGTTGGTAGTTATACAGAGAGCTCAGGAGCAAATGATTTCAGAATTATCGGCCAATAAAGTAATTGAAGCAGAAAAAACTGCCCAGGAAGAGTTTATAGAGCGAAAGCTAAACAAAAAAAGGTCCAGGATAAAGCCCTGAGGCACTCTAACATTGAATGGAAGGGCAGAGATGGGCAGCTGGCCAAAAATACCGAGATTGAGTGACCAGGGTAGTTGGAGAAAAACCAGGAGAGAGTGGCAGCAAGCATGTTAAGGGAAAAGTATTTTCAGAGGTAAGTATTTTGACACTGTCTAATATTGTTGTCAAATGCTATTGAAAGATCAAGCAAGACGGATTGAAAAGTGAATCTAAAGCCCTAGAAGACTGGTCGCTGGCCTGAGAAAACAGTTTTAGAAGAGTGGTAAGAGTAGACATTCGCCCACACTGGGTTGTGAAGTTGAGTGACGGGAGGAGATGAGAAGAGCGAGTGCGGCTAACTCTTCTGAGAAACTGGATTGTGAAAGAGGAGACATAGACTAGGAATTGGAGAGACGAGTCGATGGAGGAAGGATATTTTTTTAAATGTGGAAGACATTTGAGCATACATAAATGCAAATTTGAAAGAAAAATTGTAAGGAAAGTTTGTAGTTACAGAAGAAGGAGGGAATACTTGATAGTGCAAAGTCTCTGAGAAGACTGAAGATGGTAGGATCCAGAGCAGACAGATGTAAGACAGGTCTCATTATCTAACCGTATTGGGTTTCAAGTTTTTATTGGTGAAATGAAGGGCATTGGCTGAAATATTTCCAAGGTTCTTTCTAGCTCTAACAACTTGTATTTTGGGGTGTCTAGAGGAAGGGGAAAGACACAGAGGATGGATCATATTAGGCATCAAGACTATATAAAGGCAACAACAGGATACCATCAAAGTGCCAGGTCAAGAATGATAGCCTTGGGGTGACTGTGTTCCTGGGATGTCACTTGTAAGAGATGAAATGAATGAATGGACACTTGTGAAAATCACTCTAAACCTTGAAGTGCTGGTCATTGGTACTATTCCCATCTAAGCGAGAACAGGAGGGAACGGAAATCAAACATGATTTTGCAGTTTTCCCAACGGTGAGTCTTGCAACTATCAAAGCTCTGCTTTAGAGTCACTCTGAAGATTCTTTTTCAACCTGCAGCAGAATTTAAAATAGTTTCCTTTTAGTACTGTTTTCATATACAACTTTTGTAAAAGATCTTGACCTTCCCAAACATATTTTGGACTTTTGTGATTACTGTGCCTGGTATAATGATGTTGCAGAGAGTGCAGACCGAGAATAGGGAGATAGTGAAAAGAGGGATGGGGACCAAGACGTGAAGGTGGGCCAGTGCAGTGGAGGGGAGAAAGATGACAGGATAGGGAATGGTAAGCACTGACACTGGTTGTGACTCCCGTAGGGGTTCAAGAGTCAAATTTGTTAATGTTACTGTGAATCACGACAACAATAGTGACCATTTATTAACCACTTACTATGTGCTAGGCAGTGTACAGACTGTTCATTAGGCAATTCTCAAAACAATCCAATGGGGTACTATTATTATTCCTCTATTTATTTATTTATTTTTTTGCTGAGGAAGATTGGCCCTGAGCTAACATCTGTGACAATCTTCCTCTACTTTATATGTGGGTCACTGCCACAGCGTGGCCACTTACGAGTGGTACAGGTCTATGTCCAAGAACCAAACCCAGGCCACCAACGTGCAGTGTGCGAAACTTAACCACCAGGCCATGGGGCTGGCCCCTCCTGTATTTTTTTATTATGGTAAAATATATATCACATAAAATTTACCATTTTAACCATTTTTAAGTAGCATTGTTGTGCAACCATCACCACCACCCATCTCCGGAACTTTTTCATCTCCTGAACTGAAACACTATACTCATTAAACAAGTCCCGATTCTTACCCCTCCCCCCCACCCCCCATTATTCTTGTTTTGAAAATAAGGCAGCTAAGTCTTAAAGAAAGTAAAAAATATTTCCCAAGGGCATAGAGATAGTATGTGTCACTAATTTTAGAGTCTGGCATTTATGTGTCCAGAAGAGTTTGATTTGAAGTGAATATAGATTTCCAGACAGAATTGCCAGCCTGTGCCATAAGTTTCTGGATCCACTGACGTAAGAAGAATCATGCTAAGAATATAAGTAAGTCTGAGTCTGGAATACCAGAGACCCTTTAGAACAGTTAACCTATTGCTCGCACAGTGCTGGCGGATGACTTCACCACTCCACGGTTTCTCACTCATCATCAGTACTTTGGGCCTCTATGAGTTTTGTAATTCCAAGGAAGACAGCCTTTTGATGACCACCGGGAAATCTGCTTGAATTACCTTTCAGGCTAGAATGGCCTACAGAAGAATCTAGTAAAGTATATAATTTAATTCAACACTGTGAATTCCCCTAGAAATTAGTAATTTATTAAGCAATAATAGCTGATCCTTTTTTTTTTTCAGATTTAGCCAGTAAATTAAAAAAAAAAAAACAACAACTGAAGAACAGTTCTACTTTTCCTTGTGATTTTATTCTGCTTTTACCTTTTATGCCTTTTCCCTCCCCCTTCAACTCTTCCTGTTGTCAAGCTTTCTTAGAGACTATACATACATCAGTAGGCAGCACACTTTAATACGTTGCTTGGATACAGATGTTTGGAAATATAGGAACACAATTTATACCTGATTCTGTTACTAAGGAAACCACAGCAACTTTGGAATTTTCCCTTGGGAATCACGATCACAAACCGGAAAGAAATCTATTAAGAGTTTTAGAAGAAGAAAAATATGTAAGACATGGTTTAATTGTATTTCTACACTGGCAGGTTAATATTTATAAGCTTCTGTAGCCTTTTTCTGCCTGTGGTATAAATATTGCTACATACGTCTTTGCAAAAAGTTTGATCATATTATATGGTATGTGGGGGTGGCCAGGGTATTTAAATATAAACACAAACCACTTGTAAAACATTTTATAACACAGGCTATAAATCAAATCATTGGCGCTTTAAGGGACAACACTTACAGGATTTTAGTTCTACTAACCTTTCTTTCACAATCAGAGCACAGGATTTGCAGGAGAAATGCTTTTCTTGTGTCAACCCTACTGGAAAATCATCTCCAGGAAAAACAAACAAGAAGTTAATTTACAGAATCTATTTTGTTTCTCCAGCCACAAGGAAACATTATGCCTGCCTCAGATTTCCTTCCATCCAAACCCTGACAAGCTTCCTTAATATTATGGAGGCTGACAGTGCCGGAGGTAAGTTTAGGATAGCAAGAAAAACTCCGCCTGCCCAGGCTAGCTGATAGGGCCTTTTCACATGTATAGGTAATTATGTGCTGAAACATAGCTCCTCATGAAAGGGAGAATGTTCTCTTCCAGACGGTGTCTTCAACAAAGCTCAGTGTTCTTGTTATAGCTCAAGTCATCTTCTAAAAACTGCTGCAGCCCGGCAGTAGGAAGCACCTTGTCTCTGAACACGGAGCCCAAACAGGGCTAAAAAGGGAAATGGAACATATGGTAATAAACTCTCTGAAGCTCTGATGCCGGGTTGTAATCAGCAACCAGAGCGAGAGAGGCCCTGGTGACTGTGAACTCTCCCCCTAGGGCCTCATTAACAAGGCCAACTGTGCCTCAATGGAGGAAAACAGCATCACGTCCTCCAGGGAGAGCGCAGCCTTTCAGAGCAAACCCTAGATTTTCCTTTGGCTGGAAGGAGCATTAATTGGAAGGAAAGGAAACTTCACCGAGAAGCTGGAAGAAAACCACTGCCCAAGAGTCCCCTTTACCAGAAGTGTCTCTGTTTATTTGGAAATAATATTGATGAGCTTTAGAAAGCTTATTTTTGCCAAATGTTGCATCTAGAGCACTGACTGTAAAGGATCGGAAGATTTCCTCTTTGGCTCCTCCTGGCTCTGACCATAATGGCGGTGGGAAGTCCTCCTTTGTTTCAGCTTTCCCATAGGTGGGATGGGGATGGGACTGTTGGACACGGGGGGGGGGGGGGGGGGGGGGGGGCGGCGGTGCCTGGTCTGAATGTGCTCTAGAATCCTCTTACTGTCCCACTAAGACCCTCCTCCCCACAGGAGCACTGAGTTTGGGACATTTTTTCCTGTGGGAATGAGAAGACCTGTGGGCGATTTTACAAACACTGCCAAGACAGTGTGCATCTTCAATGTCAAAAGGCTTCCTTATGTACAAGTAGTTCTGAGGGGCACTTATATTTGTACATACTGTGTATATTCCACCACCTTCTGGAATTCCTCTGTCTCTTCCCTCTTCCTTCTCCTCA
Source organism: Equus przewalskii (assembly GCF_037783145.1). Classification (NCBI taxonomy): domain Eukaryota; kingdom Metazoa; phylum Chordata; class Mammalia; order Perissodactyla; family Equidae; genus Equus; species Equus przewalskii. The sequence continues at coordinate 24,636,912 of NC_091850.1, forward strand.
CCTTCTTCTAACTTATTAATGATAAATCTTCAGAATTCTTGATACTGCATGCTAAAGATACTCATCAAAATAAGATATGAAAAGGTTCCAGGCTGGGTATCATCCCTGGTTCTCCCAATTGTTATAGTTACAGTGGCCTCTGGTAACACATTCCCTATCATATTAACATATCCATTTGTATGCAGGGTTTTTGTTTTTCAGATTTTGTTTTTACCTTGCAGTGCATAACTGCACCTTACCTCTTTGTCAACTTGAATGCCAGTTTATTTTGCAGCTTTTCTTTGAAAATAATAATAATCATTATTATTCAGCAGTTATCAGTTATTCTGGGTTTATTACACCCTTTAAATACAGCATCACAATTAATCATTAAAAAAAGTCTTTGGTATAAGTATTATTATCTTCATTTAAAGATGAGGAAACTGAGGCTCCTCAAAGCTTAGTCAATTGCTCTAAGTCACAGAGTTAGCAAGTGACTGCCTGGATTCACAGGCAGGTGCCTGACTTTGAAACGTGTGGTCCTTCCATGATACCAGGCTACGTTTCTCTCAGAGTGTCTAGAAAGACTTTTAAGATAGTAACAAGGTTTGGTTGTAATTAGCCTGGAGCGAAATGACCATTAAAGCCCCTTTCAGAGCTATAAGTTGATGCTGTAAGTAAAACAAAGATTGGAGATATTGGCAGCCATGATACTGACAGTGAAATATTGAGTAGTGTATGAAGACGTAGCCAAGAAGGCCAGACAGACTCGGATTCTCCCCTTATTTCCACAGGTAACAAAACGTGAGACTTTGAGCAAATGGCTAACCAGTTTGCCCTCCTATTCCTCCTCTGTAAAATGATTAGTGCACTTTTAATAGACTTATTGATTCCACGATTACTTTAAAGGGGAAGTAGAAACTTTTCATTAAGCTGTGACATGGAGAAGTTAACTAAAGTCTGTATAACATTTTACATTTTTCAAAGTCACTTGAAGCTGCATAGCATCTCTTAACAACCCGGAATCTGTCCTAGAGGAGGTAAGTGTCCACCCTGAATGACATCCTTGTGTCTCTGGTATAGGACTTGAGGTTGAATAGAGAGAAAAGGAACAATCAAGAGATCATTGATAATGGTTGAAAATACCTTTGGACCCCAACTCGGGACCTCACACTCATGATGCCTTTCCACTGGGGTGTCCTAGATCATCAGCCTGGGAGGGAAACAATAAAAGTATGGAGAAACAGCTGCAAACTCACTGAAGCTTTTTTCTGGGGTAAGTGCTTGATTTTCAGCTCCACCTCTCAGACCTTACACACATTTGCTTCTAGCCTCATTTCTTCACAGAATGAGGTGTGTGATCATCAGTGCTATAGATGGCCTGGGAGCAATTGCTCTTCCTAGAGAGCATGCATTCGTAGGTGCATTTACTCTTGTCAAGAGAGCTGTTCCCCAGGCACAGCTGGAGAGAACACTCTATGCTCTGTCCCAAACTGAGCACAGGTCCCACATGGGGCCTGTATGGGTGCTTTGTGGATTCTTCCTTCCAGAGCCCGTGGTAGCCCTCTTCCTTGGAAAGGATAAAGGTTAGCCTCCTGTCACCACCTATTGAAGAACCACACTTTCTCCTTCCATGAAATCTGGGCTAGTCTGCTTCTGTCTTCTGGCTAGATCTTCTCTCTTATCTATGAGGTCTTATTCTAATAAGATAGCAAGATCTTTTATGTTAAGTCTGTAAATTTGGCCTCTCACCCTTTGGAAGTGCATGTAATATATAGTTCTAAAAACTGCCAAACTATGTAATAAACATCTATTTATTGACTAAATGAATAAACTCTTAACTTGCATCATGAGAAAACACAATGATTCCTCTGCTTTTCCTGTGGGATCTTTTCCCAAACAGGCCACTTAGCCTTTTGCTCAGGTTCCTGCTCGCACTACAACATGCGCTAGTTTTGCAGCAGCATCTTCCAAGGTGAGATGTGGAGCAGGGGGTTTTATTCTTGCATGTGCAGACTTGTATAGTCAACTTCCCACTGGACATGGTATCAAAACTACTTGGGTATCAAAAAAAAATCTAAAACATAGTATGTTCAATGATCTCTTGATTTTCCCTCTAGTACCAGCTATTTTCATATTCTGTACATCTGTAATTGATTTCTTTTTGTCAGTCTAGCCAAAAATCTTGTATTATCATCGACTCTTCTCCTTCTTTCATACCCCACAACTAATCTACAGCAAATCTTGTTAGCTTTACCTTTAAAAAATATCCAGAAAATCACCACTTCTCACCATCTCCACTGTCAAACCACCATCATCTCTCACCAGGATTATTTCCATAGCCTTTTAAGCTGGATCCCTGCTTCCATCCTGCTCACCTATGGTCTATTTTCAACAGTGGCCAGGAAGTTCCTGTTAAGATGTGTTACATCATGCTATCTTCTGACCAAAATCTTCCAAGGGCTTCGCATCTCATTTGGAATAAAAGCCGAAGTCTTTACAGTCTGGCTCCCCTGTTACTTCCCAGAACTCATCTCCTACTGCTTCACCCCTTGTTCACTCTGCTTCAGCCATGCTGGCCTCCTTGCTGTTCTTTGAACATGCCTGGTACATTCCACAGAACCTTTGCATTTGCTCTTGTCCAACCATTCACTAACTGGCTCCCTCATCTTCAGATCTTTGTGCAAATATCTCCTTTTCTGTGTGATTTCTTTTGGCTACTCTATTTAATACTGCATCTGACCCCCATTGCCCCTACACACACATCATATTGAGTTTCTCTGCTTACTTTTTCTCACAGCATCTGTTATGGGTTGAGTTGTGTCCCCAAAAGGATATAGTGAAAGTCCTAACCCCCAATACCTGTGAATGTCATTGTATTTGGAAATGTGTCTCTGTAGCCTTAATCAGCTTAAGGCAAGATCATTAGAGTGAATCCTAACTCAATATGATTTGTTTCTTTATGAGAAGAGGAAAACACCATGGGAAGACAGACACACCCAGGGATAATGGTATGTGATGACAGAGGCAGAGATTGGCGTGAGGTAGCTGCGAGCCAAGAAGCATCAAGTATTGATGCCCACCACCAGAAGGTAGGAAGAGGCAAGGAAGGATTCTATCCTGAGCTCCAGATGGAGCACGGACTTGCTAATACTTTGATTTTGGACTTCTAGCTTCCAGACTGTGAGAGAATAAATTTCTGTTGTTTCAAGCCACCAAGTTTGTGGCACATCATTATGGCAGCTCTAGCAAACTAATACAGCATGTATCCTACCATCTGATATACTACATATTCTACCTATTCGTTGTGTTTATTCTCTCTCTCCCCAACACTGTAACGTAAGCTGCTGGGTGGACACACCAGTTCTGGCTCTCTGTTCCACATTGCTCTGTTCTCTGCTGGGTTCTATCCAATCTGACTTCTGCCTAAAGGCTGATTTTAGTCAGTAATATTGTAATAAGTTTGTATGGTGACAGAAGGTAACTAGACTTACTGTGGTGATTATTTTGTAGTATATACAAATATTGAATCACTATGATGTACACCTGAAACAAATAGGCTGTTGTATGTCAACTATACTTCAATTAAAAAGAGAGGGAGGGAGGGAATGAGCGAGAAAGGAAGGAGGGGAGGAAGGAAGGAAGGAGGATTGACTGATTGGTCTTAATGCTTCATGGGTGAACCTGCAAATTAATCTCATGAAGCTAAGAACTGAACTCAAAACAAGAAGTGGAAGGGGCTGGCCCCGTGGCCGAGTGGTTAAGTTCACGCGCTCTGCTGCAGGCGGCCCAGTGTTTTGTTGGTTCGAATCCTGGGTGCAGACATGGCACTGCTCGTCAAACCACGCTGAGGCAGCGTCCCACATACCACAACTAGAAGGACCCACAACGAAGAATATACAACCATGTAAGGGGGTGCTTTGGGGAGAAAAAGGAAAAAAAAAATAAAATCTTTAAAAAAAAAAAAACAAGAAGTGGAAGTTCTAGCTCCCATCTAAGGATAGCAAAAAGAGTAATTTTGGATTTGGTAGAATTTGGAGACTATACAGATTGTGGTGCTACCACAGAGAAAGTTATCCATATGAACTCCCGTCTAATGCTGACAGTGTGCCCAGACGGAGTGGTGAAAGGGGTTAGGCAAGTGCCTGCAGATTAGATGAAGAAAATGCTGATGGATTGGTTGGACATAGAAGGACAAATACCATAGAGAATTCCTGACAGTTATGAAAATATCTTGTCCAAAATTTACTTGTCTTTATTTTTTCTCATACTGTTAGTTTTAATAGCTTTTAATTTTTTTCACAGCACTCAAGGTGTCTCAATAACACTACGCCCCAAAGAAAAATATATTATCTTTGTAAAAATTGTGTTATTGGTGAAGCTAAACATGTTAGAAAAGTGATACACAATGTACAAAGCATTCTCTAGAATGCTTTAGAGCATTTAGAATGACACCAAAAAGAAATGTCAATCACCCAGGAGATGTCCTATACCTTATCCCTGGTCTCTGAATATAAATAGAAAATGTTAGGAGGAGAAAAAAGTAAGGAACCGAAAAATAAAGTGAGGGCCCTTAGGACAGGATAGTGCAATATTTGAGGGAATAGACTATGGAGTTAGAGCTGGATGTGAATTCTGGCACCAAGACTCAATAGCTGTGGATGGTCCTTAGCTACTAATCTTAAATTTCCCAGCCATAATACCTGCCTGAGTGTTGTTGTGGGTTATAAATGAAATACACATGGAAAATACTTAGCTCAGTCCTCAGAAAATGGTACCCATTATTGTGATGTCTCCCAGTGCAATTAGTACCTGTAGGTGAGATTTCTTTTAATGTATTGTGAAAGAACATCTAGTGAGAGAGACTCAGCTCGCTGCTGTGGAGCTGCTCAGAATCTCCTTTCAGGCAATGATCTGAATGTGCTTGTTGACAGTAAGTATTATTCTGGAAAACGATTCATTCACAGCCTTCCTGATTAACTGCCGTATCACTTCCCATCATTATCCTTTTCATCTTACTTGACTATAAATACATAATCTAATGATCCTCTCACTTAAATAGCTCCTTTGATGATGGAATTTTCAAAGTGCTTTTCAGTCTTTCCTTCATTAGGCAAATCCACCCATTTTTCTAGAGTCTATCACTGAGACACTTGAGAACTTTGAGGTAGAAAATTCCCCCTGATTTTCTAGAGAAGATAGAGAGACAGCCCTACAAATGTCAAAGCATCATGTAAAGGAGGAGAAAATTTATTCCAGGAGTTAACCTTATTACTATTGCCTTACTAATGCTGTTTCTTTGCAAGTTCCTTGAAAAGCTTTTACCATATGCATGAGTTGACCAGAGTCCATGACGTGACAATTACACCCTCCTGGAAACTATGCCTCCCTATTTTTAATTATCTTCCTCTTTAAGGCCTGGTATCATGAATTCTGATTCTCCAGCATTACTTTCATCTCTCTTATTTCACATCATGGCAAATATTTATCCAGCTGAGTGTTCAATTTTCCCCTACCAAGGCGGAGTTGGCTATCAGATAGCTATGAATTTAAAACTACACAGCTAAGGAAAACATCCACCTGTAAATGAACCAGGAACTTGATTGGATCTGAGATTTGGCTGGCAATCTGAGCAAGGAGCTTGGCTGTCACCAAATGAGGCATGTTTTAATTAAAATTTTTTGTTACATCATTACAGGGCTTAAAGACAGTACGGTCCTTGAGATTGTGCGCTAGCTGCTTAAGGAAGCTCTCTGGCCATGAGACTTGTCAGAATCTGACCTTTGCCATTCTGGATGATGGGAAAGAAAATGCATTATCTTCCTTGGCTTGCACAGTGGTTAAGAAAATAACTAGATTCTTTGAAATTGCGGAAAAAGTATTCCTCTTCAAAACTAGTTATTTTAGAAAAAGAGTATGAGATCTTTACTGTGCCCTCTGCAGGAAATCCACTCCCCAAGGTTGTGTGGCATCCTTCTCACTTTGCTTAGTTCTCTCTACTCAGATGCTTTCTCCTTTATCTTTCTTTATGGCACACGTTGCAACATTCTCATTGCATTTTATAATTTTTGTAAGGTTATTTATTGTCTCTCTCCTCAGCTGGAACGTGAATTCTATGAGAGCAGAGACTTGAGATGGTCACTACTCCATCCCCAGTCAATAATTGTTGAATGAAAGTTGAATGACTTGAAGGGGATGGTGGGAAGATGGAGTTAAAGATGCATGGTGTAAAATAATGAAATGGACACACTAGCTCGTCTAGGGGCTATTGGACTAGTTTCAAAGAAATTTTCTGAAAACCTAACTCTTCTTGTAACAGCCTAGTTTCTGTCACTGTGGTTAGGAGAAACAGAAATAATTACAATCTATACATAATCTACTATTCTCTGCGTCCCTTTTCCATGAGTTTGGGAATGCTTTTCCCTTAAGTTTGTGAGTGTCCACTGTTATGTCTATTCAACATAGTTTTGAAGGTTCCAGTCAGTAGAAGGAAAAGAAGAAAGTTGTAAAAGTATTAAAGAATGAAATAAGTTAAATTGCCTTTATTTACAAATGACGTAATTACATAAGAAATCCAAAAGAAGTTATAAACTACTAGAATTAATAAGTAATCTAGCAAATTTGCTGGATGGAAAATCAATATAGAAAAACTACTTTATTTCTATATATCAGCCAAAAAGAAAATTAGAAAAACAATAACATTTAAAATAGCACCTAAACACCATGTACCTATGGATTAAACTTAACAAAAGATGTATAAAATATAATTAAAAGTACAAAATTTTGCTTAAAGAAATTGAAGAAAACTTAAGAAAATGGAGAGATGTATCAAGTTTGTGAAAGACTCAATATTTTTAAGATGTAATGTCCCAAAATTGATCTATAAATTCAAAATGAGCCCGATCAAAATTCTAGAAGGTTTTCATGTGGAAATTGACAAGCTGATTCTAAAATTTATATGGAAATTAAAGGACTGAAAATAGCTTAGGTAATATTGGAGAAGAACAAAGCTGGAGGGCTTACACAGCCAGGTTTCAAGACTTACTATAAAGCTCCAGTAATTAAGACAGTGTGGTGTTATATAAGGAGAGACAAACAGGTTAATTGGACAGAATTAAGAGTCTAGAAATAGACCCACACATATAGAGTCTCTCAATTTATTACAAAGGTGTCACTGCAGTTCACTGGAAGGAAGGGTGGTCTTTTCGTTTATTGTGATATAGCATTAAATATTCATATGGAAAAAATGAATCTTGCCTCCTACATTACAGCATACAGTAAAATTAATTCGAGATGGAGTATAGATCTATATGTGAAAGACAGAAAAATAAAGCTTCAAGAAAAGAAGATGTCTTTATGACCTTAGCGTAGGAATAGATTTCTTAAATAAGATATGTAAAGCACTCACCATAAAAAACCCTAATAAACCAGACTTGAATAAAATGATGACTGTTGATTCATCAAAAGATATGAATTGTTGGGGTGAGCCTGGTGGCACAGCTGTTAAGTTCGCATGGTCCGGTGGCCCCTGGTTCGCCAGTTCAGATTCTGGGTGTGGACCTAGGCACTGTGTGTCAAGCTATGCTGTGGCAGCTGTCCCACATGTATAAAATAGAGGAAGATGGGCACAGATGTTAGCTCAGGGCCAATCATCCTCAGTCAAAAGAGGAGTATTGGCAGCAGATGTTAGCTCAGGGCTCATCTTCCTCAAAACAAAAGATATCAATTGTTATGAGAATGAAAATCCAAGCCATATACTGGGAGAAGATATCTGTAATTTATATATCTGCCAAAGGACTAGTATCCTGAATATGTAAAGAGTTCATGCAAATTAATATAAAATAAACCATGTAATTTTTTTTTAATTTTAGGCATTTCATAAAGTGGGATATCCAAATAACCAATAAGCATACCAAAATCTAATGAATCTTATTAAGCATAAAGAAAATGCAAATTAAAACCACAATAAAATAACACTTTACATCCACTAAAATGGGAAAAAGTTAAGTGATTTACAGTGTCAACTCTTATTCCCCTTACACTTTTGGTGAGAGTATTGATATAAAATGATTTGGAAAACTGACAGTATCTACTAAACCTGTATACCAATAATTCGAGAATTTTACCCTTAGTTATATAAGAAATAGAAATGTCGACATTTGTTCACCAAAACTTCTACAAGAATGTTAATGGAATTACTATCCATCATAGCTAAAAACACAAAATATCAAAATGTCTGTCAACAAGAGAATGGATTAAAAACCATGGTGCATTCACACAATGGACTGATATAGGCAATAAAAAAGAATCAACTACTGATCAACAGCATACAAGAATATCAAAATAATTGTGCTCTAAGAAACCAGACAAAAAAAGAGTGCATAGTTGTGATTTTATTTACAAGAGATTCATAACAGGTAAAACCAATTTATTTGTAACAGTGGTCAGAACAGTGTTTATCTCAGGAGAGTATAGTTATTGGGAGGAGCCATGAGATAAGTTCCTCCAGTGCTCCTGGTACTCTATGCCTTGATTCAGTGGTGATTACACAGCCTATACATATGTAGAAACACATTCAGCTATATGGTCAAGATTAGCACATTCTATGTACTTTACGGGATGTGCGTTATACTTCATTTCAAAAGGAGGCGAAGCTAAAAATTAGAGTTTAGTGAAAGTAAAAAGCATCAGTTAAAAGACCATAACCAAATAGGATAAAATAATAAAGATAAGACGACAGATGGAAGAACATAAGTCCCAAATTCTCACACCTTTCAGAGACAGGCAGACCACCAGGGTACAGCATCCTGGGGGGGAACATCAGGCAGCATACGCTGAGGTCTGTGCAGGATTTAGGTGCACTAGAGGTCAGCTAATCCCCTGAGCAGCAGGCTTCCGAGCTAACAGCCCTTCAGCTCCTGTGGAAGGCTCAGCTCATACCAAACAGGTATTAACACCTCAAAGAAGACAGAGAACGAAGCAGCCTCAGGCACCCAGCTGAACTCTCTGCAGTCCAGTAGCCTGTAGCAACCAGAAGGGAACTTGGCGTTTAGCCTTCCTTTTCTCACCAGCAGACCCCTGGAGGATGCCTCTGGCATGGGCTGACACAGGACCTTTGCTTTGTGTCCATTATCCACAAAAAATGCAGTTCCATTCTGTGCAGCCCTTCTTTTTGATGAGGGATTTTTAGGCATAGTCAATAGACTACCAGTAAATCATCTTTTTTTAGGATGTTGGAAAACTATTTGTAATCCATTTTGATGGAAGAATTTGTTCAGGAACAGAAAGAGTATTTTAAACCTGGTGTTTGGATTTCATATCACGTTCTCAAACTTTGCTGTGTAAAATGGATGAAATCAACGGCCAAAGAGCTCTGTCCATATCATTGCTTTCTGTTGCCCTAAGCTTGCTCAGTGTGGATGCTGGCCCAGACGCCGAGTTGAACCAAGAACATTGTAAACTTCTAGGCTTTGGTGTCCTAAACTGTAATGACTAAAATAATAGCCCTGTTTGATGGTGGCCATTTGAGCCTCTTATTCATCTCAAGCTGTAAAGGATGGCACATTAGTATCTGTGGTCACATAACTGACCAGTTGAAATCTCGTAGATTGCTTTCAAAATCAAGTGAAAAAGTGGTTTTCAGGGATGAGGCACTGCAGGAGCTACAGAGCATTGTAACTGGTAGCTCTTTGCCCAGCACATATTCAGACCTGATAACATTGTCTTATATTTATATGAGACCTCACAATTTCAACACGCTTCTGTACACATTGTTTTATTTGGTCTTCATAAATTCCCCCCAAATAGGTATCATATCCATTGAAGGTCCATTCAAAGTCGCTCAGTAAGTGAAGGAATTGGGACTAGAACTCATGTTTTAGTTGCAGACTCCAGTCTCTATAGTTGGTGAGGCTGGACTTTCATAAATGGAATCTGTTACTTTTAAGCTCTTAAATTTGCAAGCTTGAACTAGCAAATGTCTTTTTCTCTTTCTATCTCATTTTGGCACAAAACTTTGCAATTATTGACATTTATACAAGAGATGTTCATCACCATCCTATGAGGTAGGTCAGACAAGGAACATGGACCCTGTGGAGATCTTGTTATATTTCTCCAAATTAATAGACAATCATGAGGAAAGTAGGGCGCTTGTACAAAAAGATAAAGCTACACGTTTTGCTTTAGGTTTAGAGAGTTTCAGACAAACTTTTATTAAATCATTAGAGAAGGGAGACAAAATCATAGCTGCCATCTCAAACACCTGAGAAGAGGCCCTAATATTTTTATAAAGAGTAAAATATAGGGCTTAACCGTAAGAAGGAAGTTAATTAAAAAAAATTAAGTTCTCTGTAAGTTCATTCAACATCTGGAGTGGTTAAAAATGTAGTTCATGAACTATCACTATTTCTTACACTAACCATGTTATTTTTCTCCATTGTTTTATTGAGGTATATTTTACATTCAGCAAAATTCCTCAGTTTTAGTGTTTAGTTCTGCAAATTTGTGCTAACACATGCAAATATATAACCACTACCCAAATCAAGACATAGAATAGTTCCATCATCCCCCAAAATCCTATATCATCTATGTTTTACAATTTTGTGTTTTTACAACTATCTAAAATGTGTGGACAGACCATGACACAAGAAACAGAAGTTGTGATATGTGTGTATATACCAAATGCGGGTATATTTGGGCATTATTCGTCCTAAATTTACAGGTTGGGAAATTGAGATTCAGGGAGGTAAATAATTTCCTTAGAATTGAAATCATGTCTGTCAGATTCCTCAACTCTTATCATTCTTCTGGGGTACACACTGCTGAGACATGGAGATATACAGCTACAGAATACCCCAACCTATGTAGATGGACCTAGGAACTGCTGGACTACACTCCAGCTCCATGGTTATTAAAAAAAAATGTATTTTTCTTTGACAGCAACACAAACCCTGCTTCGTAAATAATTTTTGACTTAGCCCAATGTGAGACTTTTCTCCCCTGTATGAATACTGCTCTGATTTTCAGTAGAAATTTGTTAGAGAACAGAATTTACAGAACTGTACAGTACTTGTAGAAATGTTTAATTCCACAATGCTATGCTTCTGGCTGCAACTTAACCATAAAGTAAGGATGGCTAATTTTATCAATAGGCAAGCTATTCCAGACTGAAACCTCATGGAGAAAGAAGAGATGATTAATGGGACAAGTGAAAATTTGCTCCTTATGGCATCATCCAACTGTGTATATAGCAAGCATCATTGTATTTTAACATGCTGGGAACACTCGTCTGGATTGAATGTTAGTCAATAAAAATTCTCTTTTAAAGGATGGCTGCTGTGGGGTCTGCACTTGTTTCCTGAAGCTGCAGCGACATGCTGAGAATTCAAAGAAAAGCATACTGCATAATACTTAATAAAGTGCTAAAAGTACTAAAGAGGCACAGTCCGTTGTCCATTAAAAATGCAGTAAATTTTTCTGAAAACCAGATTTAATATCGTGTGTTATTTTTCTCCTTCTTGGAACCACACATGACTTAAATATTTCCATGAGATCCGAGATAAAGTGAAATGATAAAAATGATGAAATGAAAAATTATAGCTCTCCTTTGGATAGCAGAAGAAAAAGGAGATAGGGAGATTTATAATAAAAAGTAAAACTCAAAGGAATTCAAACTCAGTCTGTTTGTAATTAAAGCACAGATTTAAGTCGTGAGGTTTTGCAGCCTTGGCAGATGAGCTAAGTTAATTTACAGGTATTTAATTCACTCCACAGGGTAGAGCCTCCTGTTGTTGCTTTGTGAATATAATATTTATATTGATAATTATAAAACTCATTTAAAACATTAAAGGAGACCTAAGTAAATACGATAAAGCCCATTCTCTCTCAGACTCCAAATGGTCCATACTAGATAGTGAAAACTGGCCCAGTGTTCAGCAAGTGCTTCACTTAGGACCTCAGGGGTCGGGGAAGGAGAAGGAAGAGGCAGAACAGGAAAATGTAGCAAGATTCCTTCCTTTGTTTTCTTTGGGTGGAGGAATCTAAAGAGTGTCTCTTTCTCTTTTTACTGCCTTGGCTGAAAGAAATATAGGGCAAACAACAGGAAACGCCATCTCCTTTAAAGACACAGACCACTGACAAATCACTCTACCCTTCAATTAGTATTTATTCAATGGAATTTTTTTTACTTCTCTTGCATTCCTCCCACTCCTACACAGGCACATTTTTATTTTCAAAGTCCAAGGTCATCACATGACTGTTTTCTCTCTTCTCCATAAGAACTGACTCTATTCTAGAGTTTGCTCAAGAATCAGCCCACACAAGCTACAGAACTCAGGGGATTGTGGGCATGTCCCTGCTCTCTCAACTGTGGGGAACAACGCTGTTGAGTTTAGTGGGCAGAACTCTCTCAAAAAAATTCCATTGAAGTCAAACTTCTTAGAGGAAGTAATAGAAATGTAAAAAGAGGTGTTAGTTGACAATATTTACTGAGCACTTAATGGACAATGTCTATATAATTTTCTCTAAGCTTTGTCCTACCTGTGTTTGGAAAGGAGAGTGGAAAGTGTTATTTTCTAAATTGTCTTGAGTTAAAGCTCTGATTGATTACAAAAGGAGAAATTGTTAGTAGAGTAAGCATGTTTTTAAAAGAATAAGAACATTATTCACTACTCAGAAGTCTGTACCTAAAATCCAACTTTACAGCTATCTACTATAATACCCAAATCAGAGTAGAACTATAGTGAGAAACTTCCAGTATTTAATGACTAGTTCTTTAACTAAAAGTAAATTTCTTAGCCTAGCATTTAATTGAATCTCAACAGACTTTGCTAGCCTCATCTTCTCCTTCCTTTTGTAAAAACAGAATAATATAAAACTTCTGTTTGAGAAGAAGAATGTGGAAATGAGAAATATGGGATGCAAGAAGAGAATCAGCTCTATTTAATGGAAAGTTTTGAAGCGACCACTTTAAATTTTGTTTATCTAGGTGCAGTGCAATATGTTCCAAAATATTGATAATGACTGGTGGAGCTTAAAGCCCATTGCCTAGATTTATTAGACGAATGTCAATTATTCCAAACCAGACCACACTTTTCCATACTTCATTCTTTCTCATGAAGTTTCATCAACCTTTAGTTTTTGACATCTGAAGTCCAAGAAGAAGTTACTGTAAAAAATAAGGTAGTAAGTACATGGCAGGCAACTTGAGAATGATAGGTATTCAATAAATCATCTCCTTATATTATAATAATTTGGAATACGTACTAGATCTAGGCTATACATTAAATCTAGTCCAAGGGCACTACTGTCTAACACAAGTTCTTCCCCAGTCTAATTTTTGTTCAAGCTTTTTGTTTTGGCTTATATAAAATGAGTCAATTTTGTACCTCCATATATATGTACATAATTAGGAATATTTTTGCTTTTTATAAGTGTTTCCTAGAAAGTACCACAGTAACTCTCAAAGAACTAAAGAGTTTTGATTAATAAAAAGCGCCAGCCATCATGTTACAGTAAATAACTGGTAATTCCATAAAATATATCTTAATCACCAGGAAATTTCCTGCATCTCAGAGCATCACAAGTCTTATAATGGTCTCCATCTGCTTTGGGTAAACAAACACTCAAAGGCATTTAAGCCTATGCTTAACTGGAAGGCAGGAAAGGCAGGCTCTGGCATGAGAGCCTCTCTGGCTCTTCCTTCAAAATCAGAACTTAAGCTCCAGGTACTGGGAAATGATGGAGTGAGACTGGTGAGGCCCATGCTCTAAGGACACTTCAAGTACGGGAAAGCTGGCATATTTTGTATTCACTATATGCCCGGTACAATTCAAAGACCTTTACATGTATTAACTAATTTCATCCTCACACCTACCTAGTGAAGTAGTTTCTATTATCAACCACTTGATATCATCCATTTTGTAGGTAGGAAAGCAAAGCAAACGAAAAAAATGTTAAATACATTGCCAAAGTCGTAGAACTCATAAATGATGAATCAGGAATTTGAATCTAAGCAAACTGGTTCTAGAACTCGCATGCTTAATCATTATCCCCTCCAATGCGAGAAAACAATAAATCTTTCTAAACTCTAAGCGTTTTGAGATTGTGGAGTTCACAAGTGTAGCGTTAGGCCATTTTCCTAGGAAAAGGGAAATTCTGCGACTATTTGTGCCTTTGTCCTCTGAATTCCTTTATTTCCTGAAGAAAGGTTAGCTTTCTTTCTTTTTTTTAATTCAAATGTTCCTGAGTGATTTACATGAATGTCATTCAAACTTGATGTGAATTAGTTTAAAATCTCATTTTCTTTCAAACAACTAGCTGAGATAATTCACACCCAATGATAAATGGGAAACTTTTAAACAATGGGATCAGAGGTACTGTGGAAAGTGGGATATATCCCTCAGACCTCAGCAGACCCTGCCTGTAGGTGCAGACTTGGGTCAAGCACTATATAGAAGGAAGTCATTTATCACCCTAGATTGTGTGGACCCATGAATAGACGTGAGAGATGTCTTCCAACTGGCTTTTACTAGTCTGCAACAGAATTTGGATGTGTGAAAGAAAGTTCATTGTATTTGCCTCTTTGTATATACAAGAAACTACTCTAGAGAAATGTGCTTATCTGGGACAACTGTACAATGAAAGAAAGGATGGGACACCATGCTGAGGTACAGAACTTACATAATTAAAGGAAAGAGATGGACAATTCCATGAGCAGAGGCCAGTGAAACACTGTCCTCTTTTGATAAAGTGATATTGGCAAATGTTAAGAAATGCTAAATCAGGACCTTATGCATTATTTAGTCGGATTCTTCCTTTTGGGACCAAAATCACACTTTGAGAAGCTATGAAGGTACCTACAGTTCCAGTGATCCTGGCTAACCTAAAGCTCAAATAAAATTCTCAGTGGTTTAAACAGAGCAGTTCTGCAGAAATATCCATGACATGCAAGCATGGATTTTGAGAAGTTTCCCCTCCTTGAGACCAGAGACTGCTGAAACGTAAATGTAAAGCATGCTCCTTTTGACCATAATTGTGTTAAACAGACAGATTATTCCTAAGCAATGGATCTCAGGAGAGGAATTTTAGGTAATATGATGGATGGTGGTGGAAACAGTTTGAGGAGCCAGGCATTTTACCACCAGCTGCCCACTTTACTTTCTGACACTCTTCCTACAAAAAACCAGCAGGCCAACTGCAGGCTTTACTGTGACAACTCCATGCTGATTGCTAGCCCGCTGAGAAATCCTATGAAGTAGGTATTCCTAATATTGTCTGGTGTAGTTTTGGGTTCCCCTGCAAGCTGAATCTGAAACAGGAACTTGGGTGCAGAGTTTATTTGGGAGGTGACTCCTGGAAGTAGAGTGAGGAAGCAAGGGAAGAGAGGGAGGGAAGGAGGAAAAACAAAAGAAAAGGCACATTATTGAGCTGGCTACTGGTGGTGGGCAACCACAGAAGAGTGAGCCTCAGAATTATCTCTCTGAAGGATAGGAAGCTGGGCCATTTATCTATCAACATCCATCCTCAACTGTGACTAACGCTGCAATGAACATGAAAACGCAGATATCCCTTTAGATAGCGATTTCATTTCCTTTGGATACAATACATGTTAAAGTTACAATTGGTGAGCTTCTATTCAGCATCCATATAGCTGGCTTCTATCAGAATTGCTGCTGTACTCCAAGGTCTCTGGTAGTGATGTGACCAAGTGGAGAGAAAATTCAACAATTCTTTAGTGACTGAACTAAGGATTAGGTTTTTTTTTTTTACCTATTAAAAATCATTTCACAGGATTAACTGCCTTTGCTAGACTTGTAAGTCTAAGCTATTTGATACCATGTATCTTTAGAATGTATGGAAGTATTTTGACAAAGATAAGATCGGAAAATATTAGCCAGAACGAAGAACATAACACAGAGTTCTGGACTAGAAGTCAGGAAACTGAGCTTTTGATTCCAGTCCCAGGACTGTCGCTATTTAATTTGTGACCTTGAGTGAGTCACTTGATTCCTCTGAAGTCCTTATTTGTAAAGTGAATAAATGAATAGACTTGGAAAGAAGACATCCAATGTCTCCTCTATCTTTATACTAAGGAATAATTTGCATACCGTGAAATGCATAGATCTTCAGTGCACTGTTTGATAAGTTTTGGCAAATGTATACAACATTTTGACACAGGTATACCCATCACCCAAATCAAGATACAGAAAATTCCCATTATCTCAGAAAGTTCCCTCATGACCTTTTACAGTTAATCCCCAACCAGGGTAATGTCTGTTCTGATTATCACCATATTTTAGTTTTGCTTGCTCCCTGACACCATTAGTTAACTGCTGTTTCATAAAAACAACCTCAGAACTTAAAGCAACTATTTATTAACGGATCAGCAATTTGTGCTGTGTTCATTTGTATGGTTCTGCTTTCAGAACGACTCACTCAAGCATCTGTGATCAGCTGTTAAGTCTGCAGCTCTAGCACAGCTTTAGCTCTGACATTGTATCTCTACTTCACATGGTCTCTCATCCTCTAGCAGACTATCTCAGGCTTGTTCACATGGTGTCTGCATCAGGTTCGAAGAGCAAGTGGGTATGTGCGCGATCTGATCTCAGAACTGGCCCATCATCATTTCCATTGCATTTTATTGACAAAAGTCACATTCCAGCACAGACTAAAGGAGATGAATAATTTACCACTCTTGATCGAAGGTGGGAGAAAACATTGCCAAGGGCATGGGTATGGGAGGTGTAAAAGGGCTTTTTTGCCATCCACTATATTTCTATGAAGGGAATGATACAGTATGTGCTCTTTTGTGTCTGTTTTTTTTTTCTCACAGCATAAAATTTTTGAGAGTCATCCCTGTGGTTAGATCAAACTTAAATTTGTTCATTTTTATTGATGAGTGATATTCCATCGGATAAGTAGACTATGATGTATTTATTCATCCTCCTCTTGATGGACAGTTGGCTTGTTTTAGTTTTGAAATTGAATTACTTTCCTAGGGCTGCCGTAACAATGCACAACAAATTTGGTGGTTTAAAACAGCAGAAATTTGTCTCTGGGGGCCAAGAAGTCTGAAATCAAGGTGTCAGAAGGGCCATGTTCTCTCTGCTGGCCCTCTGGGAGAATCCTTCCCTGCCTTTTCTAGCTTCTGGTGTTTGTAGGCAATCCTTGGCTTGTAAATACATCATCACTTTCAGCACACGGTTGTCTTCTCCCTGTGTGTCTTCACTCTGTGTGTGTCTGTCTCTATGCCCAAATTTTCTTTTTTAGAGACACCAGCCATATTGATTAGGGCCTACTAAAAAGACCTCATTTTAACTAGACTATCTTTGTAGAGACTCTGTTTCCAAGTAAGGTCATATTCAAGGTACTAGGGGTTAGGTTGTCAACATATCTCTTTTGGAGGACACAATTCAACCTGTAACAGGGATGCTATGCGTAAAGTTGTTATGAACCTACTTGTGTAATTCTCTTTGTGGTAATATACCTCATTATTTGGGGGTATGCCCCAGAGTGAGTAATAGGTAAAGCACATGTTTAACCTTGTAGGAAGCTACCAAATAGTTTCACAAAAAGCTGTATTATTTTACACATTTATTAGAAACGTATGAGAGTTGTAATGATTCCACATCCTTGCTGAGACTTGATATTGTCATCTTTTTGAAGCATAGACATTCTATTCAGTGTGGCTGATATCTCATTTTGGCTTTAATTTGTATTTCTGTGATGACTAAGAATGATAAACCCCTTTTCATGTATTTTTTGCTGTTTATATATTTCTTTTGGAGAAGTGTCTGCTCGGTATTTTTCCTTGGCTTCGGGGGGAGTGTTGTTTAATTTTCTACCTTCAAAATGTTATCATTTGATACTATGCTGTATTAGTTTCCTATCACTGCTGTAACAAATTACCACAAACTTACTGGCTTAAAACAACAAGAGGAGGAGGTCGGAAGCCCGAAATGAGACTTATGGGACTAAGACCAAGGTACTGGCAGATCTACATTCCTTCAGGAGGTTCTAAGAGAAAGTCTGTTTCCTTGCCTTCCCAGCTTCTAGAGAAACTGCCTGCATTCCTTGGCTTGCAGCCCCTTCCTCCATCTTCAAAGCCAGCAGTATAACACCTTTAAATCTCTCTTTCTCTCTTTCTCTCCTCTGCTTCTCCTCCTTCCCATTTCCTTCTCTGACTCTGATCCTCCTGCCCTCTTGCCTTCCTCTTGTAAGGACCCTTATAATTCCATTGGGCCCACCCAGGTAATTCAGGATAATCTCCCATCTCAAGATCCCTAACATATTCACATCTGCAAAGTCCCTTTTGCTATGTAAGGTAATACATACAAAGGTTTCAGGGATTAGGATGTGGATAACTTTGTGGGAGCCATAATCCCGTCTACCACACATGCCAGTTGCTAAGCTGTTGCTCCTTGGTGAGAAATGCACTTTTCTATATTTCTGATTTGAAATAATCGGTCTCGACAAAATATATTTCTGCTTTAGTAGCTGGTTCTCTCTTAGGTTATGCCAATAGGAGGCATTAAAGGATACTAGAAGGCAGGAAGAGGAAGAAGGGACTTAATTCTTTCTGTTTAGCTTGATGCTTTTAATAGCTTTACCCCGCATTTGTCCTCAGTGGCAGCAGCAGATGGAGCAGATCCCAGCTTTATGCCACATTCCCAGAATGGCCACACTTCCAGAATCAGTCTCATCACCCTTAGAGGTACCCACATAAGCTGGACAATGGATATTCAAAGGTCTGCGTCTTCACTCATCAGAGCCACTGCTCCAAGCATCTCAGTTCTAGTAACTTCAAATTATTTTCTGTTTCTCCAACTAGAGATGATGGCAGCTTCTTGCAATAATTACAATAGTGTACATTTTTAGATTTTTCAGTTCACCAACATCTGTTTAACCCATTCTCTACATTAAAATCTCCTGGTTGAAATATCTAGTATATTTTTGTTTTCTTGATACACTTGCACTATGATCAGTTATTCAACTCCCCCAACAAATGGCTACAAAGTTAGAGTGATAACAGCCTTAGAAGAAAAGGATAGGAATAACTGTGAAGGAAGAGAAGTTATCTCAAGGCTGTCTGATGCTGGTTCTTTCACAGGAAACATTATGGCATAGAAAGGCGAGTCCATCTTCCCAACAGAATCATTTCACAGGATTATAAGGTCAAAATTTTCTTCTTATTGTGGAGCAGCCGAACTCTCAAAGACATTCACACTGGTTTTGATTATTTTGAAACAGAAAAATCATTTTAAGGAATGCAATACAGGATTATTAGAAAGTCTTAATCCAGCTTAAAGTTAAAACTATGCATAAAACTGACGTAGTTTGGCCAAATTTAATACCTATGTAATTTTTAATACTAGTGGTTTAGTAGTCCATCTCAGTCATCTTAATAAAATTTCACAAGCACACATGTATGCACATGCATGCAAGAGATTTATAAGCTACATAGTCTTATTGTCTTCAAATAAGCTGCCTAAAGAAAATACCCATTTGAATTTCTAGATATGTGCCATAGTGAAGCCACACTCACAATTTATGACCTCATTTATTACATGTTTGAACATCCTTTAGATTACACTCTTGCCAGAGATAAATGGGCTCGACATAAAATAATAATGTTTCAATCATGGAAATGTGATCTTAATCATGTTTAAATCTGCCTGTTATATTGACATTAATTAGCAACCCAGAGCCCCTGCTAAAGCTCCCCACCCACCTTTGAAGAGGTTATTCATCAGATAGGAATGATGTTTGTCTAGGAGTGCACTTCTCTTAATGGACTTAATATCATTATTTTTTAAATGTCCAGATCCTCACCTCCATCCCTTCTGCCCCACTTCCTGCTAAACTTCAATGGCCTATGTAGCTCTTTAAGGTCATTGAGACACTGGGTGGAGGTGGTGTGATATAAATCTATCAGAAGTCAAAACAATCAAGTACACATGCATTAAAAAGAGGACACCTTGGGAGTGCGTGGGAAGAGTTGAGGACCTGGAGCAAGTCACACTGAAGAGTACCATATGTCTGAAGTGGGGTTAAAATGAACAATGGCAATTTAAAGAGAAAAATAAAGCACAAAAGGAAAAACTGAAATGGGGTGTGTGTATGTGTGTG
Source organism: Equus przewalskii (assembly GCF_037783145.1). Lineage (NCBI taxonomy): Eukaryota > Metazoa > Chordata > Mammalia > Perissodactyla > Equidae > Equus > Equus przewalskii. The sequence continues at coordinate 24,657,018 of NC_091850.1, forward strand.
TGAGTGTGTGTGTTTAGAGTCAAAGGTAGATCATATTACTGTGTTCCAATCTGAAGTCTAGTGCTGGTAGTAAGGACTCCAGAGAATGTATTGTAGCTTCAAGTGTGTAGATTCTTTTCCACTTGCTGCTCCCTTGAGTCAGTGCCCACCCTTCTCCTGCATCGTCCTCCTCAAGGCACAGAGCCTCGGGGTTATCACAGAATTTTCTGATACTGTAAGAAAGGCTTGTTTACTGAGACTTTAATGAGCTCTTATGATGAGATTAGTTATACAATTGTCTAATATGTTGACCCATCATAGAAATGACCTGAACAGTCTGAATTATGGTGCAATATAAAAGATTCTCAATGTATGCTAGTTAGAAAAAAAAGGAGAGGTTCTACGGGAAAAAATTAATTTTGATTTGAAAATGTAGAGGTAAGGACAAGGACTATCCTTGAAGTTTAAATTCTAGAGGAATAATACCAAACTTAAAGAGATCTGGATTGAAAGGAAGACCAAAGAAGGAATCAAATCAAGGAGCAAAACCCACCTATAAATTAATTTTAAGTTTATAAACCAGATTTATGATTTAAAACTATGGGCAAAGTTCTAACTGGCAACTTTAGTGCTATGCCCAGACTCCCACACACTCTTCCTCTTCATATCAGAGGATAGTGAGCATGGGAAAAGTGAAAATATTGGAAAAACATATATTAAGGGCTATAAAAATGTTATGGTTGTAGAGAGAAGGTTTGAGGATACTTAATACATCAGCAAAAGAAACATGTGGAACATGGCTACAGGCTACAGTGAGCCAAATGGCAAATAAATTTGAGTAGATTTATATTTAATCATGGGGACATTTGCATTTCTTTGATGACTCAACTGAAAGTTCAAGACTGAGAGAGGCCCTTGGGCACTAATGGGTTAATGCATCTTAATCTCCATGTAAGGTAATAACAGAATTATATGCATAATGTGTGGCTCACCCTAGTGCCTATAGTGTGTACTAAGGACTCACTAACTGTACCTAATATTATTAGTGTGCCTGCCTTCTTCCCTGGTAGTGACTTTCTGGTAATATGTGTTTGAGAGTCTGGATCACTGAGTGAAATATGGCTGAATAATTTCTCTTTTAATTAAGTCAGATGAAGCTATATTTTCTGACACTGTTTTAAAAAATGTTTAAAATTATTCTTAAGATGTTATTTTCCACCTTCTTTTATCCTGGTATATATCCCTGGGGATTAAACAAAAATTTGCTACTTAGGTCTAACATCTGTTGGAATGATATATACTGCCAAAATATCTAAACAAAAAATGAAGAAGTTCAGGGGCCGGCCCAGTGGCATAGTGGTTAAGTTTGCATGCTCTGCTTTGGTGGCCCGGGGTTCACAGATTCAGATCTGGGGCACAGACCTACACACCACTCATCAAGCCGTGCTGTGGTGGCATCCCACATACAAAATAGAGGAAGATTGGAATGGATGTTAACTCACGGGCAATCTTCCTCGAGCAAAAAGAGGAAGATTGGCAACAGATGTTAGCTCAGACTCATCTTCCTCACCAAGAAAAAAAAAGAAAGAAAAAACTGAGGCCTTAATGATACAGGCAAAACATCTGAATAATTGAATGAATCACCCCATTTTCCTCTGTATGTTTTGTGCGAGGGTGGTTTTAGGCATAACTACACAATAGAAAGTGAAGTGAAGAGGAACAAGCTAATTAGTGTTGTCAAATAAATAAGAGCTAGAGGTGCCAAACTTGGTATCTTGATCCAAATTAATTGGTCAAATTTTCTACAGTAATTGTATTAACTGAATAACTTCCAAATTTCAGTTTTTCTTTTTATTGCAGAGAATGGTAAAAAAAAAAAGAAAAGTTTGTGATTTATTTCATGGTCATTCCTTTTTACCCTTTGCCATGTTTTTCATCTAACTTGTGTTCTAGTTTCTCTTCTTGTTCCCCTACTTTCGTTCTATGATGGTTTCTGTGTTTCTTCTCCTTCTCTGTCCATTGCTAGTAGTACAGATTACACAGACTTGTCCACAGGCTAATCTCAACATGTTTAATAGTTATCAGTGGGAGAGGCTTAAAATTATTCTTTGTTGGTCTGAAATCCTTGCATCATATTACTTGCTGGCTGACTTGCCAATATTTGCTTCACAAGAAATCTGTCCACATAATTTCCAAATTTGTTACAATATATTTTAATTGCTCCTATAACTATTAACTTCAGCAAACATCCCACCATCAAATCACATCTTTAAACACATGCTTGTGGAAATGTGCTTACTTTACAAAACCTTATTATTGTTTCCAACAACTATTTTGTATAGTTTATTTTAAAATTGTTTTTAACTAAGTGAATGCCTCCCAATTCCCTTCAGAGCCGTTGTAATGAACTGCAGTCAGTTCAAACCCATTCTTTGCAAATGCTGGATTTTCCAGACCCTGTGTCTCTTAGATATAAGCCAAGAGCCACATCTCAGCTTTTTCAAAGCTTGTGAAAGAAAATAAGAGCAGTATGAATAATCATAATAGATGTATTCTTTTTCAATCTCACTAATCAAAGTTAATAATGAGGTATAATGAGTAATATCTTTGTGGAAAATTATACCAACAATTGTCATGTATGAAGAATTCAAGTTTTATAATTACACAAAGTATATGATAATGCTGGGTTATAATTTTCTTGCGATAAATTATTTTAAACAGAAAATTACTTCCCTGTTATTAGCCAGTACATACTGGGACATTCTTCCTTTGTTACTTAACAGCCTGCAGGTGGCCATATTACTTAACCATAACTTTAAGTATTGCATTTTTGAATTTCCATGCAAAATCAAGATTAGTCTTGTGCCCCTTTGTGTCTAGAAACCAGCATTATTCACTTTGAGAAGTGTGTCATTTTTCAGAGCCCTAACTGCGTGGATTTTCTGCCAAACCTATTAATTTGGAGGTTGCACACTTATGATTACTAATTTTTCTGTTTTAGAAAGGAAGTTCCATAACTTCCTCACCGCACAATGATATTTGTGTGTGGGTGTCCTCTCGTGTTATATCTTCTCAGTTCCTATTTTCTTCCATGTGCTTCACAAACTAGAATCACGCAGACAGGGAAATAAGACATTTAGGCATTTGCAGTCTCCTCTTGGACCTTTTTGTCAGTTGGTAACTGATTTATTATAGATTTTGACATTTATCTCTTCTAGGGCCAAAATTATCTTTGTTGGGGCTGGGAAAGCTACTCCTTAGCCATCTTGTATTAATAATAATTTGTTTTTGTTGGATGTTATATAAATTTTTTTAACACTTTCTGCAGAGCATTAAAAAGCAAGTTTATTTACAAGCTCTTTATGTCAGCTTTCAAAGACACTCTGATTCCAAATATAGCCATTTAGTATTCAGTACAAATATTATATAATCATTAGATAGAATGCATTCCTATGTCTTTTAAATATGCTGTTTCTCTATAACTGTAAAATGGTCTTTATAAGTATTTGCAGAGACACTTGCAAATGTATTCTTAGTATTTTTGTCAAATGTTATTTTCAAGCTATATTCAGTAATTAAGTAAAATTATATTATTGCCTATATGGGAAAGTTAAAAATACTATGTCTTACATAAATGTGATACATAATAAAATAACTTAGTAGTCACATGGGTTACTTGATGTGTAGTGGATAAAATGAGCCATAGATCTTAGGTTCGATTTTTTATCAGACATGCATGCATTTTCTTCTGCTTTTTTTAAAAAAAAGACTAACATTTTGGTAAAAAATACACAAACAAATCATTTTAAAAGAGAAAGGCTTTAGACTATAAAGAATAAATGCAATGATTACGACACACATAGATTCATGGAAATTGCTTATCTTTTCAACAGTGTTTGCCCATAGTAATTACAGATCCAGTGGGTGTAGTTACTTTGAATTTAGAGTACTCTATAGTTCTAAAGTTGTAATTTTATTTTTTAAAAATTTTCCTACAAATTGTCTGTAGGGACATATAACATCGCCAAGTAGTGTGTATTTCCCTACAGACAACTGAGTTAAATAAGAGAACTGAAAGCATCACATTTATATTGTATCCAGGTTACTAATCAGTGAAGTCAGAAAAATCTCAGTCAGTTCATTAAATCATTGGTGATTTTTAAAATCTAAAGTGACTGCTTGACTAAATTAAATAACCAACTTAATATATTGAAACATTATGGATGAGATGTTCTCATATATGGAATTTATTTCAAAATAATCCAATATGGTAGAGAAGTGTGTAAAAAGAAATAGAAATTGGCCATGAGCTGCTAATTATTGAGGCTGGGTGATGAGTGTGTGGAGGTTAATTAACTGTTCTCTCCACTTTTGCAAGTGTGTGAAATATTTTGTGATAAAATGTTTTATTTATTTATTTATTTATTTAAAGATTGGCACCTGAGCTACTATCTGTTGCCAATCTTTTCTTCTTCTTCTCCCCAAAGCCCCCCCCCCCCCCATCCCAGTACATAGTTGTATATACTAGTTGCAGGTCCTTCTAGTTCTGCTATGTGAGATGCCACTTCAGCATGGCCTAACGAGCAGTGCTAGGTCCACACACAAGATCCGAACTGGTGAAACCCTGGGCCAGCGAAGTGAAGTGTGCAAACTTAACCTCTCAATCACGGGGCCAGCCCCCATGATAAAATGTTTAAAAAAAAACAAGTCAGAAACCAAGCTGTGGCTGTAAACCACAAAACAAGTTTGGTATTTACCACCAGGACAGTATAGTCACAGGGTTACAATAGCTGGCCATGATAAACACATGCCTAGAGCAAATTATGAATCTGTTCATGTTCAGCACTAGAGTTGTGGACAGCTACTCTGAGCATCTGTAATTATGGCTTGGATTCAAGATCCTCCAAATTTATGCATTTGCTAAGACAAATGGAGGATGTGAACATTTTCTTATATCTTTATGATATTTTTGAAAATCTAAATAATTTACAGATAACTTTCTTCTGGAATGAAGAAAAAATTTAAATGCATTCCACTTTGCTTTCACCCATCCTACCCTCCCCTTTATAATCTCTTTGAAAAGAGTGGTGTGGCCAAATATTACAATGTTGATTTTTAAAACTCAAGACACTATAAATGATGTGGAATTAACTTTTTCAAATAAAGGGGTTACCGTAACATTTCTTTAATGCATGGTTACATTTGAGCCATTGAGCTAAGCATGAGAAAGAGTAGCTTCAATCTTTAAATTGTTTCTTTATATGATGAAAACAAAAGGAAAAATTTCACACTTAAGGGTGAGGGATTGCATAGAGCTGTAAAGAAAGGTTTAGTACTGAATGAAGATGACTGTCCAATCTTTAAAGTAACCTTTATTAGGCAAAGGTGTGCTCTTAAATGATGCTAGTCTGGTAGTCAGAAAAATGAATAAGCACAAATCGTCACTGTCTCTAATTCTTCCTTGTTTCCCAGTGTTGAGCATTACTCAGAGCTCCCTGAACAGCCAGGCACCTGTTCTGCCTCTCACATCCTGCCCAGATTTCTGACACACTCTTCCAGAGCTGCTCTGCAGTTCTCGGACTAGGACTAAACTGAAAGCTCATTATTTGACTTTTCTTCTCAAAATCTCTTGCTCTAAGGTGTGAGTGGTGTCCCACAGCATTATCCATGGCTGTCAGACAGCCCTAGATATAGATGATTGCCTTTGGGGTTTGCAACAAGAGACTGGAAAGAAATGCAAATTTTAAGAGACACCCTGCAGCAGGAATTGTCTTTACTTCTGTGTAGCTGACGAAGTATTCGAGAATGGCAGAAAGATACAAAAGGTTTTGCAAGGCATGCTTGTGCAAGAACACTCATGAGCTTGCACATGGACGCATATAATTTGCTTTATTGCATCAATCTGTTTGTACATAAAGTGTAAGTGAAAATCTTCTTGGTAGGGAATACATATCAACGTTCCCAATGACATCTATCATTGACAAAGGTCTGCTAGTACTAGACTAGCACTCTTAGACACTCAGATAAATTATATTGGGCTGTGTCCTTCTACTTATTGGTGACAAAGAGAAAAATAGTCCCTGACATCTGGGAGTTCTGCTGGTACTATAAGTCAGGCCTTGATGTTCACCTGTTGAACATCAACACGTTCACGGAACATCAACATCAGACAAGGTCATTCTGTGACCTTGATAAATAAAAACAAAAGAACATGAGCCCTCTGTGATCATATATGAAAACAGAGAAAACATTAATATTGTTCATGACACAAAAATGATCCAACATCCCCCACTCTAATGAGTGACTCCTGCTTCTTTTCTTACTACAACTCTAACCTTAGTCTAATCTCTCCTCTTTCAGGTTAAGCTTTATCAAGATACTCATTGAATTAGCCCCCACACCACTTTCTGAAAGCATCCAAATCAGAGCAAAACTCCACCTTCTAAACCTTCCTCCAAATCACCTAACCTATGAGCAAATTCGTAATAAGTTCTTTATAACACCCTCTTACTGAGACGTCCCAGGGTTCCCATGATGTGCATTCTCCTTTGCTGCAAAAGGTAATAAATCCAATTTGTATAATTTCAGGTGTGTTCCTGGCAGTCATTGGCTGGAGTATAAACTATTATTAAATGGTTATGATGGGAATTTTATAATTGACAAAACAAATATGTTTCTTCAGTCTAGCAGTGTCAATGGTCATTAGTTTGTTTGTCTTTTTATTGTGATAAAATATTGCCATCAAGTTGGCTCCAGCTCCTGGTGACACTATGAGTAAGTGATGTCCACAATGTCCTGTCCTCAACAGCTCTGCTCAGCTCCTGCAGACTCATGCCTATGGATTTCTTTATGGAGTCAATCCACCTCATATTTGATCTTCCTCTTTTCCTGCTGCCTTCTACTTTTCCCAACATTATTGTCCTTTCCAAAGAATCCTGCCTTCTCATAAAGTGCCCAAAGTAGAACAGCCTCAGTTTTATTTTTGCCTCCAGTGATAGTTCAAGCTTAATTTGCTCTAGAACCTACTTGTTCATCTTTCTGGCAGCCCAGGGTATACATAGAGCTCTCCTCCAACACCATATTGCAAATGAATCCATTTTTTTCTTATCAGTCCTCTTCACTCTCCAGCTTTCACACTTGTACATAGTAAGTGGAAATACAAGGATGTGGATAATCTTGGCCTTGGTCTCTAGTGATACTTCCATACACTTGACAGTCTTTTTCTTTTTTTGAGCAAGATTAGCCCTGAGCTAACATCTGCCGCCAATCCTCCTCTTTTTGCTGAGGAAGACTGGCCCTGAGCTAACATGCGTGCCCATCTTCCTCTACTTTATATGGGGGACGCTTACCACAGCATGGCTTGACAAGTGGTGCCATGTCCACACCCAGGATCTGAACAGACAAACCCCAGGCTACCAAAGCAGAAAGTGCAGACTTAACCGCTGCGCCACCGGGCTGGCCCCTTGATGGTCTTTCTTAATCCTTTCATTGCCGTCCTTCCAAGACTAAGTCTTCTCTTAATTTCTTGGATGCAGTCTCCATTTAAATTGATGACTGAGCCAAGGTGAACAAAATTTTTAACAATTTCAATGTCTTCATTGTCTATGTTAAAGTTGCGTAGTTCTTCTGTAGTCATGATTTCTGTTTTCTTGAGGTTCACACGCCGTCCTGCTTTGGCTCTTTCTTCCTTTACTTTTGCAAGTGTATAGAGCAGTAGCATTAAGTGCATTTTCATTGCTCTGCAACTATCACCACTATCTATCCATCTCCAGAACTTTTTCATGAGTTAAACTAAAACTCTCTACCCATTAAACAGTGAATCCCCCTTCTCCACTCCTCATCCCCTAATAACACTGTTCTTTACGAATTTGACTATTTTAGGTACCTAATAAGGACAATATTTGTCCTTTTGTGTCTGGTTTATTTCACTTAGCATAATGTCTTCAAAATTCATCCATGTTGTAGCTGAATTGCATTTCTATTTAAGGCTGAATAATATTCTCTTGTATGATTATACCACATTTTATTTATCTATTCATCTGTCGATGGATGTTTGGGTTGTTTCCACCTTGTAGCAATTGTGAACAATACTTCAATGAGCATTGGTGTAACTATGGTCATAATTTTTTTAGCAATGATGAGTAAGACAGTTTCAGGATTTTTCTGATTCTGCACATGATCCTAAAGCATTCTTCCTCTTCCTTCCCATTTGCCATGCTCTGAGAAATCAAGCATAATGCCAGTAGTGACCCCTGGAAATCTAGATAAGTACATCAGTTGTTTCCAAGTGTCATCACTGACTTTACCAAGATAGCAAAAGGGCTGGGAAGACTTAGGGGAGATGGTATAAAGAGGCAAAACAATTCTGAACCAATTTTTCTTTCAAAATATATTTTCAAGTTATGTCTTATGCTACTTAGTGAAGTGCTAAAAAATAGGCATGCTAAAGGAGGGTTTTTGACGTTGAGGTGAGAGATACAGCCAAAGCATTTGTTAGTCAGCCATTAAGCTATCATTTGCCACTTTCTGCTTGAAACACGAACTCAGTCCATTCAGGCACTTGCTGCTCTATCGTGTTTCTCTAGAGTAGAGCACATAATAGACATTCAATAAATATTTATGAAATAAGTGAGCAAATGAATGATTATAATGAGCCCTTATTCTGTCTTAGGCACTGTGAGAGGCATTATAGGGTATCAGATAATACCACCTCTGTCCACATAATGCTTTAAGGCCAGCTGGGGAGTTAGAAACACCTACAAGATTGGTATAAACAAACTTCAGTGGATGTGCAGCAAAAGGAAAGATTGCTTCTACTTATGGATAGTAAGGGAAGTTGCAGAGATGAGTTGGTTCGAATGGAAAGAATTTGGACAGATGAAAGCATGCATGTGCGTGTCATGTGGCGTTAATAGCACGGACAAAGCCATGGTTCCAAGAAGCATAACAATCAACTAGTTTACTGAGCTTCCACTCTGTTCAGTAAACTTTAAATTCTTCACTTCATTTAAGCTTCCTAGAACCTTCCATTTTCTCATGCCCAGAAAGAAATAATTATTCTCTATACTTCACTTAAAGAAACCAAGAAACATATAGTAACTAATTGGGAAAACCTGGATTTGAATCCAAGCCTTTGGATCCCACAGCCTGTGATACCAAGCACTAGATTATGTTCATTGGGTATTGATTAGCTTATTTTTGGCTGGCAGATAAGGCGTAGATGTAGGGAAAGAGAGGAGAGGTAAGGCTGAAAACTCTGCAGGGTTCACGTGCTGGAGAAAAGTGGGGGTTATCAATTTTTCCTATCTTGAATTTAAGCACAAAAAGTATTTTTATACTTAAATACAGTCAAGTTCTTTGGATGAAATATCTAGGTAGAGGTTGTAGAGAATGGTAAAAATGCATTTATTATTAATAGTTAATTTTACAAAGGTTCTTTATTGTCTTTTGGGATACGATTTTTTTAAGTTTGACTCTGTAAATGTATATTTCTGAACATTGTGGGGTTTTTTTAATGATTCAGCTTAATTGTTTTAAACAGAGTTCCTTTTTAAAATATTGTTCAGCTGAAATGTGTGCTAATGTTTTTTGACCTATAAGAATCCTTGTTTTTCAGAACATAATTCAAAATCAATTTATTTGAAAAAATGCATAGCAAAGAGCCATGTATTTGTAAGGGTGGAGGAGGATATGAAGTCAGGAAACGTTCCAAATGAGTAGCAATGTTTATAAACTGTGCATAGTGGGGTTTTGATGGACAGCTGAGGATTATATAAAACCACTGCAATAAGTCATTTATCTCTATTTCTTTTTTTTAAATGATTTATCATGCTGGTTCTTTTTTTTTTTTTTAAATTATGCCTTTTTGTTGTTGTTGTTGAGGAAGATTGGCCCTGAGCTACCATCTGTTGCCAATCTTCCTCTTTTTTTTTTTCTCCATAAAGCCCCAGTATATAGTTGTATATCTGGTTGTAGGTCATTCTAGTTCTTCTATGTCAGAGGCCACCACAGCAGGGCTTGATGAGCAGTGTGTAGATCTGTGCCCAGGATCAGAATCTGCAATCCCCAGGCCACCAAAGCAGAGTATGAAAACTTAACCACTCAGCCACGGGGCCAGCCCCCTTTCCATTTATTCTTAAAAGAGTTGTTTTTGTTTATTTGTTTGTTTGTTTTTTAAGGTTGGCTACTATTGATATCACACTTAAAAACCATTAGTGTTTTCTCATCTCTGTTGTAGTGGTAAACATGTTGATCCACACCTTGAGCTGTCTGGATGGAGTAAAAAAACTAAGGTACCTATTTACATTCCTCCTCTTCCTATCTCCAGCAGATAAATGTATGAGAAAGAATCACAAAGGAAACAGAATTATAGAATAATAGAGTCAAAAGGGACCCTAGAGGTTAGTAACAACTTCTAGTTTAGTTTGCCAGTGGGCGTGATGGTTAATCTTATGTATCAACTAGGCTAGGCTCTGATGCCCAGTAGTTTGGCCAAACACTATTGCAGATGTTGCTGTGAAGGTATTCATGGATATGATTAGCATATACAATTATTTGACTTTGAGTAAAGCAGATTACTTTCTATAATGTGGGTGGGCCTCATCCAATCAGTTGAAGGCCTTAAGAACAAAGACTGAGGTTTCTTGAACAAGAAAAATTGTTCTTCAAGACTGCAACATAGAAATCCTACTGAGTTTCCAGCCCGCTGGCCTTGCCTTTCAGATTTGCCAGCTCTCACAATCACGGGAGCCAATTCCTTAACATCTCTCTCTCTCTCTCTTTCTCATCTGTACACACACATACACACTACTGGTTCTGTTTCTCTGGAAAACCCTGACTAATACTAATAGCAGGAAAGCTGAAGCCCAGAGAAATTATGTGATTTTCCTAATATCATTTAGTAATTGGTGGCAGAGCTGATAATAGAAAGATGGGGAAACTGGGGATAAAATTGCCTAAATGATTATTTTTTATATTCAGGAAAGAAATTCAGAACTATTGACTTCCAGCCCTGTCTTCTCTAGTGGATTGCATGCAGAGAAATGTAAAGTTTTATGCAAAACCAATACATTAAAAATTCTAACATTCAAAACAGGTAAAACAGGGGAGGGGTTGTTCATCTACTTTACCAAAGACACAGTATATGATTCTTTATAGGGCAGCTTTGCTCAACATTTAGGGTGGTTTCATTTTTTAAAAATGCTTTGTAACCTTTTAGAGACACATAAGTTCAACACACTTGAAGGAGATGTTTTTAAAGTGTATCGTATTAAAAAATGTTATCAAGATTCAGTAATTATTTCATCCTCTTGAATATGAATATTTTATAATGACTGAGAAGGCAAAGAGGGCCCACCCCCATGGTGAGTGGTTAAAGTTCCCCACACTCTGCTTCTGCACCTGGGTTTGCAGTTCGAATCCTGGCACAGACCTGCTCCTCTCACCCACTATGCTGTGGAGGTGTCCCACATACAAAAAAAAAATAAAAGGGGAGGATTGGCAACAGATGTTAGGTCAGGGCAAATTTTCCTCAGCCAAAAAAAAAAAAAAATGAAAAAAAGGCAAAGAGAGGGAAATACACATATGTTGCTGTGTTAATAAACTTAACTCTCACATTTCATATGATGCCTTGCTAATAGCAAAGCTCTTTCATATACACTCTTTCCTGGAAGCTTCACCACAAATCTCTGAGTTACTATTGCCATTTTATATAGAGACAACTAGGACTGACAGAGACTAGAAGACTCGCCCAAACTACTCATAGCCAGAGCAGCTGATTCCCAGAGTTGAGCTCTCCGCATTGCCCTGCAGTGATGTCTAGAGCACCAACATTAGCCAGAAGTGTGATGTTTGTAGATCTCTTGACCAAGAATCCTATAGTGAGCTAAATTCTCACTCTCATCAAAAGTATATGTGGGTTCTACCATGCTAGTAAGAATACTAAGATTTACCTTGGGAAAAAAAGTCCCAGTACATCTCTTTCTCATTCTTAAAGATAACACTACCATACCCTCTCGAAGCTATGAAGTTAGTCTATGGGAGAATGGAAAACTTGATCACAAGGCTAAGGCATTACGTCTCCTCTCTCCATCTTTCCCACAATGGTCCTCATTTAGAGTGAATGTTCTTTGGGCTTTGCATCCCTGTACAATAAGCAAGTTTTGGGTGTTTTTAATTCTATATGATTTACTGAAATAAAACGGCCATTCCCATGTTTTACAGGTCTCTCTCCTACCTTGGTTTTCATTTCCCCAACCTAATGGCATTTACTTTAGGAAAAGGATTTACACACCACTGGATCAAAGACCAGAGGTACCTTTACTGCATCTACTTTCTCTGGGTTGCAAAGACCCACCACATTTTCAGTCCATTACTTATTCCTACTCAGGCCATTCCTGGACTTACCACATTTGTAAGACTTGATTCCTCTCCTCTTTCTCGTATGAGAGCAGGTGGACCAAGACAGCTCTTTGGAGGCTCAATGAGTGATTTCTCTTGAGAAAGGTACAGCTCTCTAGTCTGCCAAGGAATGAAAATTCAGACAGTCACAAAGATCATTTCGAATGGTGCCAAATAAATTCCACCAAATGCGACTGGCAATAATTACAGCATGTCACTGAGAAATCTGATGATTTTCCTCTAGCATCAGGCTTCTGCCTGCTCCTGAGTGTCATGAGAACGACAGAGAGAGGACATAGGCAGCTTTATCCCTAGAAATAACATAGATTTCTCATGATCGGGGAAATGAAGGAGTTGAAGTGCTTCTTTACCTTGAAATGTCTGAAACAGGATACTAGGGATTAAGTAGGAACCACCTAGAATTTACTGCCTTTTCATGACAGCACACTTGTCAACTACTCCAAAAATTAGACAAAGTGGTGAATAAAGACCACCATTTTGTTATAAGCAGGGCTGTGGGCTCCAGCTGAGGAAAGCCATAACCTGTTGTAGCTTACAAAAAGGAAAGCTCTCTGGTAAGAATGGAAAGTCCTGAAAGCCAGTATGAGAGTCAGCTCCCCAGGAGACGATAGAATCCCGAAGTCTACTAGGATTTTAGGTCCAACCACAAGACTGTCTTTTTTTTACAAACAAGACCAGGAAGTCACATCAAAGGGCCGAGCAAGACCATAGGCAAAGCTGGGTAAACCAAGTTTTTAAAAAAAAAAGAATAACGATAAGCCAAGGAGAGCTGCAGAATGGCGAGAAAAGGCAGAGACGCATAGGAGGGATAAGACGGGAGGAGGGAGTCGGGGAGGGAGGGGAGAGAGGAGAAAGCCTAACGCGGACGTCAGGAACAAAAGCTCCGGCGGAGTCTGGCGGAGGCACGAAGGGAGCATGGGGTGTTTTGAATAATTATTAAAATTAGCATGTGTCTGCGCCATCCTGTGGGTGTGGCGCAGAGCGGAGTGTAAACTCTAGCGGGGCTGGAGCAAACATTGGATTAGCGGCAGCAACCTGCCAGCCTGCCCAAGGAGTGCGGGGACCTGCGCGCGGCAAGCAGACCAGCACCATGGCCTCGTCTCAGGGGAAGAATGAGCTGAAATTCGCCGACTGGATGGCAACTCTGCCGGAGAGCATCCACAGCATCCCCCTCACCAATTTAGCCATCCCAGGTAGGCGCGCTGAGGCTGCCGACGGGGCGCTTGGCGCCCGCTCCACCTGCCCCGCCCTGCTTTATTTGCCACTAAGTGGTAACTTGCCCCGATGCCCGAGGGAGGGAAACTCATCTCCAGAGGTGGGTCTCGGGCCAGGCGAGCGCGTGCCTGGGAGCCCCGGGCCTCCTCGCCTTTTCCAAACCTCTGGGGACCGTGGCGCGTGGAGTCAAGGTGACTGCTTTTGCGCTGGGCTTTGGAAGCAGGCTGTGTGAGAGGGCTGGGTTAGGGGAAAGGCTCAGCTGTAGGATGCGCTTCGCGTCCCCCTCCCACGGTTTTCCCCGCAGACTCAGGGGGTGGGGGCGATTTCTGGGTCTGTGGGAAGACAGAGCGAGGTGAGCGCGAGCTGGCGTCCTAAGGGCTCGGCTGGTGGACCTCGGACTCCATCCTGTCACAGAATAGAGCGGATTTGGTAGATTTCTCCGCTAGAACCTACTCGAGTCATTGACATTCGTCTCCAGTCTCCTTTAAAGAGACAAAGCGCTTCCCGAAGAGTGATGAAAGTTCAGGGACCGGCGACGGCATGATCGCTGCCCTTGACTGGGAGCTGCAGGGGGCGAGGGGCGAAGGGCGCCGCGTCCTGGGCTGCGTGCATCCCGAGGGCCTGGCCGGGTGGCCACCTTCTGGATTCTGGTCCAAGTGCTGTTAGCAACGTATAGCGCCCGGGTCAGAAAAGCAAACCCTGTAGACTGTGCGTTTGCTGCTTGGGACAGAAGCCGGGTAGGGGACCTTGCGTGAGCAGCGGCTGAGGGATGGGATTGACAGGCAAACCATAGGGAACGGCGATTGCGCGGTGTCCAGACAGCCTAGAAGGAAGGAATCCTGGGCAAAGCAAGGAAGGGATCCAGAGGCTGCAGCATGGTGCGTGCGACTTGGACCAGAGGACTGGGCAGGTTTCTGGGGCAGCAGCCCCTAGCCCAGGTGTGCAGAGCAGACAGTCGTTTCAGGACAGTGTACCATGGTGACAGCTGGGGACACAGCCATACTTTGTTACCAATTTGACTTTTCACTTGGGCTGAGGGTGCAGACAACTGATCCTTCCAGGACCCAGCTAGAGGGCAAATTACCCACAGGTGGTCCATCCCCTGCCCTGAGCCAAGCCCAGTTATCAAGTTCATCCTTCTGGTCTACCTCCTCTTGCTCTGCCCCATTCAGTGCCCTCTCTCAGTCACTGGGAGAAAACATAGAGAAAAGAAAAAAACGGAAAAGAGGGGTACTCCTAAATATCCCAAGAGGCTCAAACCAGCAGCGCTAGAATTGATTAGCAACTCAAATCAATGGCTGTTAGTCAAGCGGATGTTTGGAGGCTGTGATAGGCACAGGCCACGCTGAGCGCTAACCCCAGAAGGGAAAGGATTGTCTCCTTTTGCCCATCATCAAGAGGTAGCTTCCCAAGAGCCCAGCTATCTCTAAGGAAAACAACACCGCAGCTTCTCCACTCTGCACGTACCCTGCTACCTGGGTGAGCCTGGGGATTGCTCTTTTGAAGGAGATAGTAGAAAGTACACAACTTTGTTGGCAAAATTCCACTCTCATTTCCACAGGCATTCTTATCCTCGTTTCTTTCTTTGTTTTTATTTGGTTTTTAGACAGTTACTTTCACATGGTCTCACCTGAGCATTTCTGTACACAGAGAAGGTAAGAAGGGCGAGGACTCTGACGCCAGCTTTCTGACAGGTGGCTCTCCAGGGACACAGAGAGATTAAAAGCCTAAATTCACATTTCTAGTTCTGAGGGATGGAATGATACCATGTCTGAATCTATCTTACATTTCTGTATTACTTCGCTTTGCAAAGCCCTAGTATGTACACCAGATCACATAATCCTTCCCCAAACCTTGGGAAGCAGGCAGTGCTGGTACGCTAAACTCCATTTCACAGACGTCAAAATCGCAGCTCAGTGAAGGCAAATAACCTACTATTAGGTTAGTGATCTGACCCCTAAAGTGGTCCTTAGGGAAGACCTCCTAGGAATTTTGGAGGGAAATGCTTTGGAGTTCATATCTGGATGATTCAGTTGCAACAAGTACTAACCAGGGTGGGGGGCCGAGGAACTGGGCATAAGCAGGAACAGGGAACTTTTTCTTTTCTCCCCATGGCACAAAGTGAAACCTGAGGTCAGAGACTTAGATATTCTGGTAATCTTAGAGACATAAAGATAATGGCATTGGATGCGGTGGGAATTTCCACTGTGTTCCCAACCCCTCTTAGTAAAGTAAAAAACCCCTGCAAAGCCTCCATTCCTACCCCCTGTACTTCTGAGAAAAAAAAAAAAAAAACATATTTCGCCAAGTCTCCATCCTTGAATTCCCCCATGATCCTGTAAAGTTGGTTTGGTAGATCCATATATATAAATCCAGGTTTTAAAATGAGTTTGGTATCTTTCTGCATTACTCAATTGTGAGAATTGGGGAGGAAAAAAGACATTCAAACTTCGATAGTCAGAGAAGACTAATTGGAGACTATTAAACACTAATGGAATAATTGCCTTAAAATCATGCTAATAGCTTCCTGGCTGCTACATGTTTACTTGGCCAGTTGCTACAGCTTGAATTAAGTAATTATCTCCACCATTTAAAACCACTCCTGATGCACCACACAAGTGTTTCTGTGGAAGGGAACTGCTGCTCAGTCATCCTCAAAGCTTCAGGTTTTCTTAGGTGAAGCAACTGGAGAGTGAAGAGCTGTCTAATTATGAGGCCACCCACTTGGGGCAGCTGACCCAGATTACCCAGGGCTAGTGCAGGTGTGTGATATTCCCCACCATGAGCACGGTTCTGGCATCTCGAAACATTTCTCAAGTGTCTGCGTCTCGAATGCTTACAGAACCAAATCTCTCAGTGGCTGTTTTGCATTTAAATGGCTTCATGATTTGGTATTGACTGGCCTTAGGAATTAATTTAGTGATTGGTATTAGTAGTTTTACTTTTCATTTATTTTTCAAAGGAATGTTGGAACACCTTGACAGCTACTCAGATTTCAGTTTCGTCTGTTATTTCTTCCTATCTCTGATGACACCAAACTGAGTTTTCATTCATACATGCTTGTTTAACAATATCCTGGCATTTTGGATTTTGAATGATACCTTCTCTCACCACAAGCAGGTCAGAGAGGACTAACAGGGATGGAAACAGGAAGACAAAGTATAAAATTCAGGTGAGGTGAGTCTGATGAATTTCTGGCTGCTTTGAGGCAGAGTTCTAACTCTATAATCGTGGTGCCTCCAGAACCGTTGTAAAGAGATCCATCGTGGGAACGAGCAAGCTGTTGCTTGATCTGGGTAAGGTGTTGGTGATCTGGATCTATGACAGGGAGTCATTCTGTCCAAAATCCAAAGAATCAGGAAGGGATTTTTCTTTTCCCCATGGGAGGGGTCTGCTATGCATTTTCTGATATGTGATGAAAGTCTTCTTTACATAATACAGCAAATTGACCATGCAATAACAAAAGATGGGCCAAAATATTGTGAGACTAGAACCTCAGACACAGTGCGTCTTTCCTTGATGTTGGAGGAGATCAGCGAGAGGATGTGACCGCAGGTTGACCTGAGAGCTGGACCTGGGCAATAGGAGACCCCTTAACCCCGCCCCTGTCCTTGGAATGTACGATTTGACCACTGTTCCCACAGCCAGAGCTGGTTTCAAGGAGACAGCCTTGAGAGAGAAATGTTTTGTTGAGACCATCTGGATGGTATATGTGCCTGAACCCCATTAAGATCTCTATACAAACGTTTAAGATTCTGGCCGGTGGGTGCAGAGATCTACTCATCTTGTGGCCGCCCAAGACAAGCCTTGGATGTGAGTTCTCTTGCTTATTAAAACTGCTCCCTTCCAGTCTGCAGTGGTCTGCTTCTTTCTTCCGTTTCTCCTTGCCCTCTGTGTACGGGGGCTAGTTTGCAAACTAATGCTTGAACAGGAATTGATTGTACTTTAGATAAGAACACAGAAATGTTTTAGAAATCAATAATTATACCTGTCGATTTTGTTCATTTCTTCCGGAAAATGCCAACACCAGTGAAAAAAGAACAGTTTCCTAAGTTAAACTAGATGTTTATACAGTTCTGATTTTTGTGTTCTTGTGTCGGCTTTTCTTAGTTTTTAATTTCTTCCCTCACAGTGATCTCTTCTTCTTGTTGCCAGTGTTCCTGGAGCCAACTGTCTTCCTTTTTCTTGTGACTTACTATTCCTATTTCAATTGGGATGAAACAATCTAAGGACAAATCTGTGACTAGCTCTAACTATACAAATTTCTTTTGAAAAGCAGGGGATGTTTCATCGTTTTAGTCAGATGGTTATACGAAAGTTAATCTTTCAAAGCACTCAAAAAGCAATAGAATTGTTTAGGATATTTCTTGTGTTGCCTTTCCAAGTCCCAGTTTTGTTTTTGATTTTGCTAAAAAGAAAAAATTGAAGAATATCTGGAACATAACTTATTCTGCTAGAACTTTTTCCTGATGAGTTGTACTGAATCCCCAACTATTACTAATTAATATCAAGTGATACTTATGCCATTTTACAGTTTACAAAGTGTTTTCTCATGTACACGTGTGCTTTTCACATGTCCTATCAATAATCTTCTAAAACCTTGCTATTCAAAGTTGGTCCAGGGACCAGCAGCGTTGACATGCATGGAAGCTTGGTAGAAATGCAACATCTCAGACCCCACCCCTCAGACCAATTTAATCGCAATCTGCAGTTTAACAAGATCCACAGGTGATTTATGTACACATTTAAAGTTTGAAAAACATTGTTTTAGAGCATCTCTAAGGGGATCTTGATGTAAGTGGCAGAGCCAAATTTGAATATACATCTTTGACTAAGCTCTTTCTATTCAATCATGCAGTCTATCCACGAGTGTTCAAATTTACAATCAGGCTTAGAGCCAGAACCCCATATCTGAGTCAAGGCTAATGGCCCAGGCTGGGAACATTTCTGATAAGTGACATTGCAGTCATCATGCATCTTGAGCGATAAATGTATTTAATTGCTACTTAAGTGTTCAAATTAGGTCACTGTGATAAATGTAAAACCTTTCCCCTCCTTTCCTTAAAGTCCTGCTGCTCATTGATATCAGCCATCAACAGCACTTAAAGTCAGCCCATCTGGTGATGCTGGTGGGCACTTATGACAATCTAGGAAACATCCCTGTGTTAGTTCTTTGTCCATTTAATCTCATTCTTTGTTGTGTTATAGCTTCAGCTACTTTTGTTATATTTATGTGTTGCAGATTCATTCAACTCATCTATAAGCTAGAACTTTTCAATATTGCTCTTGAGTGATAGTGACATCATCAATGCAAAATATAGTAATAATCAGCATCAGAAAGCCACCAAAAACTAAGGTAAACAGTAAATTGATTTTTTATGGAAAGAAAATGATCAATCTTGTTTATATTTGCAAACCATGCCTCATTTATTTGAAGCATGGTTTACATGGAATAGAAACATGCATAAATGTGGTTATAACTCACTTGTTTGACTTTTATTAATTTGGGATAATCAGTGTTCTAAAATAGTTAAAATTTAAAAACCCCTCAAATTGCTAAAATGGATACCACAATGTTTATGTTAATATTCACATACTTTATTCATATGAAAATTTCTCATATCCTTACTCAGAGCTTGTTTTCTCTTATTTAATTCTAACCCCACCCAATCAGAATAGAAAGAGTAAATTACAAAGAGGAACGAGACTGCTGAGTGCCATACATCAGCAATAACAACGGGGAATATTCATGAGGGAAGACTAACAAATGAAGACACAGGGACCCAAAAGGTAGTGTCCCTAAACTCTGCCAGCCTGAAAGTAAAATCAGAGTCATGTTGATTGTCACTTTTGACTCCTTCCAAGTACCGCCTTGATGTGCTTCCAAGTAGTTCTGTAAATCTCTGGACAAATTCTTCTGTATGGTTTATCAGCCAATTTGGGGGCTACCACATGGCATCTGCCATTTTCCTTCTTTCCTGTTTTGGGGAAACTTTGGAGAGTTGTCACTTTTACTGCTTTGACATATAGAGAAACTGTACTTCCCTAGTTTTATGCCTAAAACACCACTGCTGCTGGCAGTCCCACTAGGGCCTGTGCTGTCTGCAGAGGCCCAACATTGAGGATGTTAATGTGTAACAAGCACCCTAGATTCCACTATAGTCAAAGGCTCCCAGAGCCCGTTCCCCTGCTGTGCAAGCTGCTGATGCCAACTTCTACTGACTTCTACTTCTGCCATTGCTGCCGAAGCCATGGATGCCAGCCCTACCAGAACTTTTCAATCATTTTGCCTGGTATGGATGTCAACAAAAGAGCTCTTTGAATTTGTATTGATTCTTTTGTTGCCCTCTTGCCCTGGGACTCAGGTATGAGTTTATGAGGGCTGGGCAGAGGACAATATGTGGGATAGATTTTATTCTGTACTCTGCATCATTCTCAATGTTAGCTCACTCTCTGTGTGTATGTGTGCACGTGCACATGAGTGTGTGTGTGCATGCATAGTGTGTACTGATTTCTCTTAAGATAACTTTCTTCCCAAGAAGCTTCTTGATTTTTCCTACAAGTAGATCTCTGGTGGGTGCTGCCTAATTAATCATTCTTCCAGGGAGGTCCATAGTAGGGATACAGTCGGAGTACGTACCATTCCCAGTGAGCAGCTTGGGACAATGTACATCTGACACACCTAAAGTAATTGCTAATATCTCCATTATTTTAAAGCACATTAGTAGAGTAATTGATGTTCACTGAGCCTTCAAGGAAAGGCTAAATTTCACACACATGCACCTGTATGCACATATTTTAATTATTGTTGGTTAAAGGGGTCAGCTCTATTAATCTGGAAATTGCACCCATTACTACCAACAAGGATGCTTCTTACCCATAAGCATTAGTTGTTTGAAACAAGAGGACATGTCACTTTGATGGGCACTCAAGGAACTTCTAGACACAATCATGGGATTTGATATCCTCAAGAAGCTTATACATTCTCTTATCTCTCCTTCTCTGGGTAGGGTTAGGAGTAATCTCCGAAGATGGGGGACCAGAAAAGTGTCTAAATCGTAGGTTCCAGAAGGCAGGGAAAAGTGAGAGAAATTGACCATGGTTCAGATGGAATTCTTCTTCCAGAAGCTTTCTACAGCACCATATGCTTTTATTATGCTCTGTTAAGAGAGGAAGATGGGTCAGGAAGAGGGGCAGGAGGAGATGGTTAAACATTCTTGAGAAGCAGCCAGGATTAGTCACCTCCGGAGATCAGGTACTGAAACAGATGGCCCGTGATGTGTTAGATGTGCTCTTGTTATGTGATCCTATGTTTCATTACAGATCCTGGGAGTGGACAGCTCATATTCCTCTCTATCTAAATGCCAGCTAATATGATGTCTCACATAGAAGAATTCTTCCTGTGAATTAATTTTTATAAAGCAGCCGTGTTTATCCTTAGTCAACATTATAAATGATGGTGTGTTGCTTGATTCACTTGAGGAATTTTTATTTCATGAAGGAAAGTAGACTATGATGAACGGCAATCTTGGTTGCCTGCCAGGCTTTCCTGCAGGTCCCCTTGGCTTGTTGGGTGCTGAAGAGAATGTGCACATGAAGGAGTTCTGATGGGCAAATGGGAACTTGCCTCAATGTGTGTCTCAGGCCATGCTTCGCTGTTGCCGTATATGGAGGAGAAGGAGGAGGAAGTATGTGAGGAGGAGGACCAAGGCTGCCTTAGCAGAGTTAGCTCTAAACACCCTCTTGCCGTGACCTGTTCTGGGCTTTTCTCAGAAAAAAAAAAAAGTGATCAGGGGGATGTAAAGATCCTGCCTTGAAAGTTGCTCGAAGGGAAGGCTGCAGAACTGTGAAATTGGGCTCAGTCTTTATCACCCCCCTCATGTTTTCATTTCTCTTCGTATTAGTTCAAATTCCTTGGGTCCAGCATTAGAGTCTTACTCTTGAAAATATCCTTAATTCCTTTGTCTCACTCTTTCCTGTTCTGCTTGCCTGGAAAAACCCCAACACAATTAATCTCAATTTTTTGCCTATTCGATCCCAGAAAACTTCAATGGCTAAACATTGCTGGAGAAAAATTGCACAGCCTGGATGCCCCAGCCCACTGGAAATTTCTGACCGTGACTCTTACTGCACGTCCCTAGTGTATTCATTTTCCTATTCTCTTAAATGACAATTTCATACTTCTTCTTGCTCCTTAAATCAACACCTCCTTCCCACCTTGCTCTAAACTTAGGACTTCACCTCTTATTTTATAGAAAAAAAATAGACGCAAACAGAAAAGAACTTCCTCAGTTTCCCTCCATTAACCCACCAACCCACTGCATCTATTTCTGCATATTCTGCATTTTCTTTAGAAGTCCTGGACCCGCTCCTACCTGCTTCTCTACTTGTGTCTGGATCCCATCCACTCAAATCTCCTCAAAGTTTACCCCTAAATGTATCCGCTCTCTCTCCCACATCATTATTTTTCTCTACCTGTCCTGAATCATGCTAGTTAGTACACAAACATTTGTTAATATTACCACTCTTAGGAAAAAGAAAAGCTCCCTTTGACTCCACATGTACCTCTCTATCCACTGCACTGTTTCTCTGATATTTGTAAAAATATCCCCTCTGTCTTCAGGTTGTTATTTCCCTTTCTCTCCTGAGCCCATGCCAACCTCATTATTTCCCCACCACTGCACTAAAATTGTTTTTATCAAGGTTGCCAATGACCTGTATTTTGCCAAAGCTAACAGTTAATTCTGTGTCATTTTATTTGAATGTTCAGCATCATTTGATGGAGTTGATCACACCCCTTTTCTTGGAAACATGTTTTTCCTTTGGCTTCTTATGGCATTCTTTATTGTGGTAAAAAAAAACCCCACGTAACATGAGATTTAGCCTCTTAACAATTTTTTGGGAGTACGGTATTGTTAGCTATAAGCACAATGGTGTGCAGCAGATCTCTGTAACTTTTTCATCTTGCATTATGGAAACTTTATACCCCTTAAACAGCAACTCATCTTTTCTCCTTCCCACAAGCCCCTGGCAACCACCATTCTACTTTCTGCTTTGATGTATTTGACTGCTTTAGATATCTCATATAAGTCTAATAATATAGCATTTGTCCTGTGACTGGATTACTTCACTTTGTATAATGTCCTCAAGGTTCATTTACATTGAGGCATATGGCAGGATTTCCTTTTTTCATGGCTGAATAGTATTCCATCGTAGGTACACACCACATTTTGTTTATCTAGTCATTTGTTGATGGACATTTAGATTGTTTCTATATCTTGGCTATTGTGAATAATGGTGCAATGAACACAGGAGTGCTAATGTGTCTTTGATATCCTTATTTAAGTTCTTTTGGATAAATACCCAGAAATAGGATTGCTGGGTCATATAGTAGTTCTCTTAATTTTTTGAAGAACTGCCATATTGTTTTCCATAGCAGCTGCACCATTTTACCACCAACAGTGAACAAGGGTTCCAATTTCTTCACATCTTCACCAACACTTGTTATTTTCTGATTTTGGGTTTTGTTTTTTTAAAAATGAGTATCCTAACAGGTTTGGGGTGATATCTCATTGTGGTTTTGATGTTAATTTCCCTGATTAGTGATGTAGAGCATCTTCTCATCTACCTGTCAGCCATTTTTGTGTCTTTTTTGGAGCAACGTCTTTTCAAGTCTTTTGCCTTTTTTTTTTTTAAAGATTTTATTTTTTTCCTTTTTCTCCCCAAAGCCCCGCAGTACATAGTTGTATATTCTGAGTTGTGGGTCCTTCTAGTTGTGGCATGTGGGACGCTGCCTCACTGTGGCTGGATGAGTGGTGCCATGTCCGCGCCCAGGATTCGAACCAACAAAACACTGGGCCGCCTGCAGTGGAGCGCACGAACTTAACCACTCGGCCACGGGGCCAGCCCCTCTCATCTTTTGCCTTTTTTTAAATTGAGTTATTTGGTATTTTGCTATTTGGTTGTAAGAGTTCATTATTTTGGAAATTAATTTCTTACAAATATATGGTTTTCAAATATTTTCTTCCATTTCATAGGTTTTGCTTTCATTCTATTGATTACTTCCTTTGCCATGCAGAAGTTTTTCAGTTTGATGTATTTCCACTTCTTCTATTGTTTTGTTGTTGTAGTCTGTGCTTTTGGTGTCATATCCAAGAAATTATTGCCAAGACCAATGTCCAGAACTTTTTCCCCATGTTTTCTGCTAGAAGTTTTACATTTTCAGGTCTTAAGTTTAAATCTTTAATTCAATTAGAGCTGATTTTTATGTATGGTGTAAGATAAGGGTCCAGTTTCATTCTTTTTCATTCTTTTGCATGCATTTGATTTTCCCAATATGTTTGTTGAAGAGACTATCCTTTCATCATTATGTTTTCTTGGCACCCTTGTCAAAGATTGGTTGACTGTGTATGTTTCTGGGATCTCCATTTTCTTCCATTGGTGTATATATTTGCCTTCATGCTAGTACCATACTGTTTTGATTACAGTAGTTTTGTAACATGTTTTGAAACGCAAAGTATGAGGTCTGCAGCTTTGTTCTTCTTTCTCAAGACTTGTTTTAACTATTTGGGTCCTTTTTGGTTCTATATGAGTTGTGGTATTGTTTTTTCTCTTTCTGTAGAAAAGCACCATTGGGATTTTGACGGGGATTGCATTGAATCTGTAGGTCACTTTGGGCATTTTAACAGTATTAAGTCTTCCATCCATGAACATGGGATGTCTTTCCATTTGTTTGAATCTTCTTTAATTTCTTTCACAAATCTTTTGCAGTTTTATGAGTAGAAGTATTTCACCTCCTTGGTTAAGGTTATTCTGAAGTATTTTATTCTTTTTGATGCTATTATATATGGGATTGTTTTCTCAATTTCCCTTTTGGATTGTTTATTTTTAGTGTATAGAAATGAGACTGATTTTTGTATATTGATTTTGTATTCTGTAACTTTACTAAATGCATTTGTTCTAACAATTCTTGTGTGTGTGTGAGCGTAATCTTTAGAGTTTTCTACATATAAGATCATGTCATCTGTGAACACAGATAATTTCACTTCTTTCTTTCCTATTTGGATGTCTTTTACTTCTTTTTCTTGCTTAATTGCTCTGCCTATATTTCCAGTATTATGTTGACTAGAAGTGATAAGAGTGGGCATACTTGCTTTGTTCCTGATCTTAGAAGAAAAGCTTTTACCTTTGGATATGATGTTAGCTGTGGGTATTTCATATATGACCTTTTTTATGTTAAGATAATTTCCTTCTATTACCAGTTTGTTGAATGTTTTTATCATGAAAGAATGTTGAATTTTGTCAGGTGCTTTTACTGCATCTACTAAGATGATCATGTGATTTTTATCCATCATTCTGTTGATGTGATGTATTACATTGATTGATCCTTGTATGTCGAACCATCCTTGCACTCTTGGGTTAAATCCCACATGGTCATGATGTATCATCCTTTTAAAGTGTTGTTGAATTTGGTTTGCTAGTATTTTGTTGAGGAGTTTTGCATTTATATTCATCAGGGATATTGACCTGTAGTTTCCTTTTCTTGTAGTGTGTTTGTCTGGCTTTTATATCAGAGTAATGCTGGCCTCACAAAATGAGTTTGGAAGTATTCCCTCATCTTTAATTTTTTTGTAAGGGTTTAAGAAAGATTGGCAGTAATTCTTTAAATGTTTGGTGGAATTCAGCAGTGAACCCATCTGTGGTCCTGGGGTTTTCTGTGTTCAGAGGTTTTTGATTACAGATTCAAATCTCCTTATTAGTTGTAGATCTGTTCAGATTTTCTATTTCTTCAGGATTCAGTCTTGGTAGGCTGTGTGTTTCTAGGAACTTATTCTCAGTTATACAGTTTATTGGCATATAATTGTTTATAGTACTCTCTTTTAATCCTTTTTATTTCTATGGCCTCAGTTGTAATGTCTCCTTTTTCATTTCAGATTTCATTTATTTGTCTTCTCTTTTTTTCTTAGACTTGCTAAAGTTTTGTCAATTTTGTTTGTCTTTTCAAAAAACCAACTCTTAGTTTTGTTGATTTTTTCCATTGTTTTTCTACTCTCAATTTCATTTATTTCCTCTGTAATCTTTATTATTTCCTTCCTTTTACTAACTTTGGGCTTAATTTCTTCTTCTATTTCTAGTTCCTTGCGGTATAGAATTAGGTTGTTTGAGGTCTTTCTTCTTTTTTAATGCAGGCGTTTATTGCTATAAACTTCCGTCTTAGTAATGCTTTTGATGCATTCCATTGGTTTTGGTATGTGGTGTTTTCATTTCCCTTTGTCTCAAGATATTTTCTAATTTCCCTTATGATTTCTTATTTGACCAATTGGTTATTAAAAAGTATATTGTTTAATTTCCACATATTTGAGAATTTTACCATTTTCTTCTCCTATTGATTTCTAGTTTCATTCCATTGTGGTCAGAAAAGATACCTGGTATGATTTCAGTCTTTTAAATCTGTTGAGACTTATTTTGTGACCTAACGTGATCTATCCTGGAGAATGTTGCATATGTGCTTGATAACAATGTGTGTTCTGCTGTGGTTGGATGGAATGTTCTGTATATGTCTGCTAGCTATATTTGGTCTATAGTGTTGTTCAAGTCTTCTCTTTCCTTAATTGATCTTCTGTTTGGATGTCCTATCCATTATTGAAAGTGGAATATTGAAATCTCCTATTATTATTGTGTTGCTGTCTATTTCTCCCTTGAGTTTTGTCAGTGTTTGCTTCATATATTTAGGTATTCTGATATTGGATGCATTTATCTTTATAATTTGTGTATCTTCCTTGTGAATTGACACTTTTGTAGTGATATAATGTCCTTTTTGGTCTCTTGTGACAGTTTTTGACTTAAAGTTTATTTTGTCTGATATAAGTATGGCTACACCTGCTCTCTGGCGGTTACTATTTGCATGGAATATCTTTTTCCATTCTTTCATTTTCAGCCTATATGTGTTCTTAAATCTAAAATGAGTCTCTTGTTTCAACAGCAGATTAAAAGGATCATGCACCATGACCAAGTGGGTTTTATCCCTGAAATGTAAAGATGGTTCAACGTACACAAATCAATAAATGTGATACACCATATTAATAGAATGAAGGATGAAAATCATATGATCCTCTCAATACCTTCCCATGATTTTCATTTGAATGACTTATAGAAATCTCAAGCTTAACATGACCCAGAAAGAACTACTGAGTTCACCATCCATTACCAAGTTTGTTCTTAATCAAGTTTTCCCCATCTAAGCATTTTGCATCACTATCTATCAGTTTCTCAAGCCCAAAAGTTTGGAGCAATTCTTTATTTCTTTTTTTCCCCCTGAAACTCTAAACCATCATATCTGTAAATCCTGTTGGCTCTTTCTCCAAAATGTATCCCAAATCCTTTCATTTCTCACTATTTCCACTATTACAATCCTAATCTAGTTGCTGTTATCTCCCACATGAATTCCTCTGAAGGCCTCCTAACCAATTTCCCTGCCCTCATTTTTGTCCTTCTACACAGAGTGTCGTTCAAAAGTATAAATTGGGTACATCATTCACTTATTTTAAACCCTCTGCATTTACTTACTAAAATTACTGGCCCCTGTCTGTCTTTCTGACCTCAGCTCCTTCTACCTTTCCTCACTCACTTATTCTAGCCATTCCTTCTCCATACCCTCCAGATTTTTTCTTGTTTTAGAGATTTTCTTGGAATCCTCCTCCAGATCATTACCAGTCTGCCTTCTTTTCTTTCTGGCCTTCAATATGATGCCTTCTCCTCAGGAGATATTCCCCAACCATGCTAGCCAATGCAGTTTACTTCCATCCTTAACATTCTTTAAACAATTGCTTGGTTTACCGTTTTCATAGTGCTTGAGTAGCAACAATTAGTTGCTTTATTTATTTGTATGTTTATTATCTGTCAACTGAATAGAATATAAGCTCCTTGAGGACTGGACCTTGTCTGAATCTTTTCTGATGCCCAGAATATGTCTGGCCTGTGGTCAATGTGTGGTAAATAATTGTGGACAAATAACAAATGACAAACCAGTATAGAGGGACTCTGACCTTGCTTCTGTTCTGTTCATTTGAAAACAAGGCAACCCCAAGGAAGTATTCAAGTCAGCTTTATTTTTCAAGTTCTTTAACAAAAACAGGCTCATTTCAGCAAAGGGATGATCTCAATGAACTTTAATAAAGACTATACTGGGCCCAATGTTTTTTGAATGAGTCACATGACAATTGAAAAGGTGAAATAGAAATTTGTTTTATATGGCAGTTTTCAGCCATTACGGCACTACACGTTCAAGCAATTTTCTTGTAATTTCTACGTTTATACACTTAATGATTATTGATGATGATAACGACTTTGAAGAAATATCAGATTGGACTGTGCCTTCAGGAGAAAAAACTATGCTATTTTTAGTACTGTTTTGGTTTTTAAGTTTTGTATTCTAATTATCTGTAAGATGGTAATTCAAGTATGACCTATATAGTAATGTATTTAATGAAAATATAGTAATCATGCTCACCCCCACAATTATTTTAAATACTGCTTTTATTATTTGTTAGCCTCTGTTAAGGAATATGGGAAATTCTACTAAAATACAACGAAAGTATACATGATAGCCACAAGGCAAAAAAAGAGGTTCCACCTAAGAAACCAATATAATAGATTTAAAATGCCTGTACAAAAGATGTAAGAGCTGGCATTTAATTGCAGAAATGTGTCAACATGGCTAAAGTCAAGAAACGGCCTAGACTAAAACAATGAAAACATACCAAGATCTCTCTTCGCTATGCTTGGAGCTAGAAGTGGTAAAAGGACAGGCTAGATCATGGCTTGTGACAGATAGTGTGAAATTAACAGATGGTAAGAAAAAAAATAAGCACTACCTAATTTATACAGAGGAGATGTAATTTTAAAATGTAGGCTCTAGTTTCAAATACCTGGGTTCGAAGCCTGGCTTTGCCGTTTATTAGCTCTGTGACTTCAGGAAAATTACTTAATCTCTCTGTGCTTCAGTTTCGTCAATTAAAAAGTGGGGATAATAATAGTACTTCAGAGGTTGTCAGGAGGACTTCATAGGAAGAGTGCTGCTTAGGTGGTTGTAAGGATTAAATGAGGATCCACGTAAAGCGCCTAACAGTGGCTGCTGTACACGAGGTTACCGATTTATATTTTATTGGTGATTTTCAATCAAGATGAATAATCTTTAGAAGAAAAGTGAGAAAATAGTAAGAAAAAATGTTTTCGAATGTGTAAAGCTTTTGTGCCGAGGTAATATATATCTCCACGTACTAAGACTAAAAAAAAAACCTGATAAAATATTACAGAACCAAACAGTTGTTTCCAGAGATTGTGAAAACTGAGGTATAAAGATACGTAAATGTCACAATTTCTAAAAGAGCAAAAATGGATCCCAGCAACTGTATAGGGTAATACATGAGTGATTTGTGACTAATTAAAACAAGGAAGTGATGCTAACCTACATGCTGGTTAAGGGAGCACCTTATATTGTGCAAAGTGAGCTGCCTGGGATACATGAAACCCCAGCTGCAGTCTTGGATCTGCAACCAAGTCTTGGGCAAGTCACTTAACTCCACTGGGTCTTTGGTGTTAAAGCTGTAAAACTGCATAGCGGTTGATGTTGTGGACAAACTTGGTTCAAACCACGGCTCTGCTAGTTACCAGCTGAGTCATGGGAGGCTCTAAAAATTCTCTGAGTTACAATTTCCTCAGCTCTAAAATGGAGATAATGACAGTCCCAACTTCATATCCTTTGTTGTGAGGATTCAATCGGATAATATATATAGTATACCTGTCACAGAGTAAGGGGTCAATAAATGTAGCTCTTTTTATTATTCCGTCATGCCTAGTTAACCTCATTTATTTTGCTAACAGGGTCCCTGGCAGGGCTTACCTGGTTCTCTGCCTCTCTAATTTCCTTTTTCCTTGACTCCTCTCAGTTAAAGCCTCTCGACTTTTCTCTCTTCCCTTTTCAGGTCCAGCCGTGCCCTACGCTCCAGAACCAGTCCAGTTATAGACAAGGGACTGTGAAGAGGGCTATTTCAACAGTTGCCTTGCTGTGTCCAGAGCTCAGCTTCTGTGATGCAGCTGGTTCTAGAAGATGAGCTGTTGTGGGAGGGGCAGATGTGAGTAGCCCAGAGAGTGGACTGGATCTTCCCACTGGTGGAGAGGATATTGGCTAGGAAACACAGTGACAAGTGACAGGGAGAATATCCATATCCAGAGAGGACAGTGACCAGCAATAGTTCTGGTTCAGCAGAGGGAACACAGTCCAATATATGGACAAGATAATAGGAGATCTGCAAGTAAAATTCCTAGAAACACAGGGAAAATTCAGCCAGATTGGACTTCCTTGTATGAAGTTTCCTTGTCCGAGTCTGAGCTTTGGAGACCACCTTAGATAACTAGACTTTTCTCTCTAAGATGAAGTACTTCAGCCCCAGACTATACCTATATCCTAGGATGAGAAGAATTCTGTATTATTCTTCCCACTCAGTCCCAGAATACCTTGTGCCTGGCTGAGTTCTCTCTCATTGTGATTTATGAGAAAACTCCCAGTTGTTACAAGGCTGATGGATATATTAGGTGAGGAAGATTGGCCCTGAGCTAACACCTGTTGCCAATCTTCCTCTTTTTGCTTGAGGAAGATTGTCACTGAGCTAACATCTGTGCTAATCTTCCTCTATTTTGTATGTGGGTCACTGCCACAACATGGCCTGATGAGTGGGGTGTGGACCATTGCCCGGGATCCAAACCCATGAACCTGGAGCCACTTAAAGTGGAGTGCGTGAACTTAATCACTACACTACTGGGCAGAAAGCCTAAATTTTTAAATGATTTGTAAACCTGAAGATTAATTGAAACTATTCCAATAAGCCTTAACAAGAGTTGAACTGAAAAAAAATGAAATATAAAATATGTAAGAGCAAGTTGATAGAAACCTGACTTTACGATTTTTGAGAAAAAGACCTGGGGCACATAGCCAACTGGAAGCTGACTATAAGTCAGTAGTATGACGTGGCAGTAAATGTACATCTGGGCTGCATCGCCGGATACAGTTCATAGAACAAGGAGGGTGCTAGCCTGACTGACCTTGTGCTGGGCAGAGCCATCTGCAGCCTGGTGCTCAGTTCTGGGCTTCAGACTTTCAGAGAGACTCTGGAAAGCTGCCATGTGTTGGGGGAGTAAGGGGTTGGGGATTGTAGATGGAATTGGAGATTTACCAAGTCATTGACTGAAGTTTCTGGAAGCCAAATTGCATGGGAATATAGTCACTTCTCTTCACACACATGTAGGAGAGATCTCTGGAGTTCTAAATTAAAGCAACCAAAAAATAGAATTTAAAAGGATGAAGCTTTGGGCAAACTGAAAAAGACGGGAAGAACCTTTTATCAATGTGATTTTTAAGTAGTGAACTCACCCTCCCTAGAAGTGTGTAAAGAGAGGCTGGATGGTCATCTTCTGAACATCTGCACTGACACAGCGGTTGACCCAAATGACCTCTCAGGCCTTTTCTGATTCTAAGAAGCTGTGTGATTTTGGGTATGTTACTTCAACTTCAATTTCTTGTATGAAAACGGGGCAGGAATAGTACCCACATTCATATGATTGTTGTGTGAATTAATGGAATAATCTGTGTGAAACATTTAGCATAGTGCCTGACACCTCGTAAGTTCTCAATGAATGTTATGAGTTATACAAAGTTACCTTTGTTAACCTATGAGTTAACAAAGTTACAGTTACCTTGACAGACTGAATAAATCCAATCTTTTCACCAATCACTACTTCTACCTTACCTGTCCTCCATCTATGGCATATTTTTGCTCTTTTACCTGTATTGTTTTTTAGAATGTTTTACTTATTGTTTAATTGCCTAGAAAAACTTAGCAATCTCTTCTAGAAGGCGGGATATGGACTGAAAATTGAATACAGCAGGAACAAAGCCCATTTTAATTTAGAACATGAATATTATTTCCAAAGCTATTAGATTAAGAACAATATTTTGGCATATCAGTAGATAGAACTTACTTTTCTCTTGTGTCAATGTGATTATCGAGACTGCCCTCCCGTGATGGAAGATGTGCAGACTGTCCACTGCGATCATTCCATTACCACACACAGATTGGGATCCCCTGGGCCTTTCCTGAAGTCAAGATGCCCAAATGACCCTAAGGCCCTGATTTTGAGCAGAGTTCTTGAAGGGGAAAACAACAACCCTGAGTTTAAAATTTTTCCAAGAATGGTTTTCTGCTTAAAGCCAGTTTCCTCTTCAGACGTTTCATTATGTTAATGGACAATTCATTGAAGGGCCATTTAAACAATTTAATGGGGTGGACTACAGTATTTAGCAGCAGTACTTGGTTGGTAAATTGTTGATAAAACGAAAGATTGGAGTGAGAAAAAACTTCCGGACTTAAAGCCTAGAAATGTAAGAACAAACACTTTGCAAAAAGTTGCAAAAAAATAAAGGTGTGTGACTCATGGAGGCAGTAACTTACAGATGGCTCACCTACTTTGGTCTCAATTGTTCAATGAATGTGCATGTA
Source organism: Equus przewalskii (assembly GCF_037783145.1). NCBI lineage: Eukaryota > Metazoa > Chordata > Mammalia > Perissodactyla > Equidae > Equus > Equus przewalskii. The sequence continues at coordinate 24,689,186 of NC_091850.1, forward strand.
AATATTTTAGAATACTGTAGTGTCTGTGTGTGTGTGTGTGTGTTTTAGGATCTTAAATCATACATTTTATTGGTATCAAGCATTTATCAAGTCAATCTGATTAAGCATTGGAATTTATATACATAGAACTAACCTACCAGCCCCCTCAATGCACATGTTAAAATGGACATTACGTTTTTTAGTAATAACTGACAATTTGGACATCTAGGGTGGGGCAAGTCACTCAACATCTTTGTGTTTATTTCCCTACCTATTAGATGGCAATATCAATAATTCCTTTCTCAAAAGGAGAGGGATTCTATGCTAGTGCATATTTACAATATATGTTTGATAACACAAGGATCAGTAAAATTAGAATGCTTAATTTTGTGTGTGTTCGTGATGCTAAAAGTATTTTGGATAGAGGAGGGCAAAAAATGACAATTTAAAATCTAAATACACGTGACTATTAATTTAAATAGGAAAATAGTATGACTATCTACTTCCAAAATGTGTAATCTAATAGAGCAATCATTTTTCAAGATTTAGTGTTGTTTTCTATTTATATATATATATATATATATATATATATATATAATTTTCTTTTTTGCTTGAGGAAGATTAGCCCTGAGCTAACATCAGTGCCAGTCTTCCTCTATGTTGCATGTGGGATGCCTTTCATAGCATGGCTGATTCATGGCATACATCTGCTTCCAGGATCCGAACTCATGAACTCGGGCTGCTGAAGCAGAATGCATGGAACTTCAACCACTTGGCCACAGGGTCGGCCCCTATATATTTTTTTAATAACTTGTTTTTTAAAAATTATGGTAAAATATACATAGCACTGGATTTACCATTTTATCCCTTTTTAAGTGTACAGTTCAGTGGCTTGAAGTACATTCACGTCGTTGTACAACCATCACTGCCGTCCATCCACAGAACATTTTCCATCTTGCAAAACTGGAAGCTGTACCTATTAAACAGTACCATTTTCAAGTTACTTTTAAAATAATTTTCTCTTTCACCTATAAAACACTTTAAATATTACAAAGATGTAGTATATATTTTATCTTATTTGTGCTTCAACAATCTTTTAAGAAAGATGGGGACCCAAGGCTCAGAGACACTTGGTAAGTTGCTAACTCTCACTCCTTCAGTTGAGTGGAGAGCCAGAGCTGGAACTCAGGTCATTTGGCGCCCAATCTAGTATTCCTTCCTGCTTAATCCCATTGATAATGCAAAACCAACTCGTTGTTTGTTTCACCTGATCTCTCAAGTGACCGGGGTTCTTGTTCTCTGATTGTGCTCATCTACTATAAACTTTGTACTTACTTTCCAAGTTCTCTTTCGATCCCCAGTATTTGAGATTTGTGGCTTTTTTTGATAGGATAGTATCAGATTCCCTTTAATTGAAATCGTTTATGGTTTAAATGCTACATGTAGAAACTGATCTTAAAATGAACTTGTCCAATGGATGAACCTTGAGAACATTATAGTAAGTGAAATAAGCCAGTCACAAAAAGGCAAACACTGCATGATTCTGCTTGTATGCAGTATCTAAAATAGTCAAGCTCATAGAATCAGAGTAGAAAGTAGGGGGAGGGGAGAGGGGGACTGGAGAGTTGTTTAATGTGAATAGAGTTTCAGTTTGCAAGATGAGAAAGTTCTGGCCAGCTGGTGCACAACAATGTGAATATACTTAACACTATTGAACAGTAAACTTCAAAGTAGTTAAAAAGGTGAGCTTTTCTTTTTTCTTTTTTTACCACAATTGGAAAAAAAAACCACTTGCCCAGTCAGGTCAACTTTTACAGGTTTTAACATAATTACCCATAGGTTCGCTTTGCAGTTTTCTGCAGTGTTTGTAATTCTTTGAGGCTCTAACACCAAAAAAGGGCATTTTCTCTAGCTTTGCTCCTGGCTACAAGGCTAATAATCTTGTTTTTCCCTCTTCTTATTTCATTCTTATTTCATTCTTGGTTTCACTGATTGAAGATGGCCAAATCACATTACCTTCTCGGGCCTCTGTTTCTTTAGTGTGATATCAGGCTAATGTACTTTGTCCTCTTAAGTATCCTGCTGGTAAGGATTAGTGAAATAATATATGGGAAGCTTTCAAATTCCTTATATTGGAAATATCTTCCTGGGTGTGTAAACATGTTAGGATTCACATTGCCCAGAGTCACCTTCCAAGGACAATTTCTCTTCTTGGAGGGAGGCAGTGGCACCATATTACAACTTGGACAAGATCAAGATTCATCCATTCAGAAATTACATACTAAACACTAAATATGTTCCAGGCTGTTCTAGAGGCTGGAAATGGAGGTAAACAAACCGGATTCGGCAATTCCATTCTAGTAGTAGAAAAGAGACCATAAACAACTACACAGAAAGAGCCTTTGGAAGAATACACCTAAATCAGAGGGGTCATGTTGATTTTTATGGAAATCTCTGAGCTCCAGGTCATAACAAGTCCTCTTGGAGGACTTCATTTTTCATTTTCACATTAAACTTTGGAATATGGGTACAATGGTTGAGAGTCTGTCATATGCTCCCCATAAGCACTCGTGGCTTGGGCTCTCAATAACCAACTAAATAGTGAAAATTCCAGTCTTTCTTTTAGATAGATAGTCACAAATATCTAGATGAAAGCGTGACCTTTTCGTCTTTCACAGGGATGTTTCTGTGGACTGACTCCCTGATCTTCATGCTGGAAGGTGGGAGAAGGCAGGGAGGCGGTGGCTGAAGTGTGGGTACCAGAAGCCTCCCTCCCTTCTTTAACCTTATTCTACACATGGGCTCAGTTTCTTTCACAGTTTCTTCCCAGGCCCAGGCCCCGTGACAGTTGCTTGCAATCATATTGCACTCTTCATTTACCTGCATCCTTAGCTTCAGACCCTGACCAGGGTAATATCGAAAGAAAGTCTCTCCTTTTTCCTGGCCCTTTTAGAAGCTGTTGATCTAGTTGGAGAGCGCTCGCTGAGTTTTAGGGCCGCCCTGCGCCTTAGAAGTCCGAAGGGAGTTCTTTCAGAGGTGATGGAAAGACAATTGTTGAGTCTGCTCCATGTGTGTGATTCCAAAAGAATAATCTGACTCCTCTTCAGTAGGCTGGAAAGCTCTTCCTGACGCAGAAGTATAGTTCTGGGAGATCCAGCTTAAAGTACTCGAGCAGTACGTTCACAGGAAGAGATCACAGTAACATCAAATACAATACCATTTACCAAAGGCCTGCCTTCTGAGAGTCACTTACATGTATTAACTCTAATCCTTATAACACCGCTGTACAGCCAATATTATTCCCATTTTACAAATGTGCAAATAGAGAGATTAGATACTTGGGCTCACAGAAATACTAGGCTATGGGATGGAGAGCTGTCAAGTTTCAGCTTTTTTAAAAAAATTAGATCTTATATCCTGAATAAAACTCCTAGATTTTGAGTAGCAGTCTTTCTTATTTCTCCAGGACTCTCTTCATTGATAATTATAAGTGATATATTTCTGTGTTGTTCTGATTTTAAGTAATTAAGTGCATATTTCTTTGAGCCCTTTTAGAAACAGTCGGTATTCATGCATGCTAATGTTTTAACTTACTTTTCCATTATGTTATAACTTTAAAATGGACCTAGATATTTTATTAAATGCTTAAACAAGAAAAGCACCAAATCTAATGGTACTTAAATTCATCAAGAGTGAGATTAAAAGTTTGCTTTATGCCTTCAATCCCAAATTGTAGTTTTTCTTTACACCCTACACTTGGTTGCAAAATATCATCATACCGTTTTCTATCCAATGAGAATAAAGCAAACGTTATAAATGAGAAAAATGTTCAGTGCAGCTGCATCAGCCTCACCAGGGTGTAAGTGGGACTCTAAATCCCAATGTTATATTCAAAAGGACATTACCGTGTGGTGAAGCTCACAGAGCCTCTCGACGGATGATGCCTTGGTCCTCAACCGTGGGAGATGGCATTTTGACTTTGATTGCTTTTTTATCAAGAATTTAGAACCTTTCTCAGAATATTGCTTTCAGGGGATTTTTCTTGGCTAATGTTTGGGCAAAAAGTCATTTTTCTTCCTGCTGAAAGGGATCTTTTTCACCAGCATTCAGAATGGAATATGACAAAGCTTTAGTGCCCATCTCTAAAATGGCTTGGATCTTTGTGACATTTGCTGGCAGTCAAAACAAACGCACTTTCCCAAATTTTAAGACAATACTCTAATAGAAAATTAGATGAAAGAAATAAATTTTACTAGAATTTTTTTCTCCATTAAAAAAAAAAGTGGAAAATGGAACTAACATTGGATGATTACTTTCTATTGTCTAGACAGTATGTTGGATACTTTGGCAAACATTGGCTAACATTTGTTCGTAATGGAGTCATTTTTTTAAATTATAGAATTTGCCCCTTGAAGGATGACACTATGATTAATTTGAACTATTTTAGACAAGATCTTTTAAAAGAAGACCATCCTTTTTCTCTGTTTTTATTTTTTAGCAGAATACTAAGGGCCAATATAATTTAATCATTTTTATGATTATCATCATTATTATTATCAGCATCAATCATTGAACCGTATATCCTACAGAGATAATGGAAGAATCTATTGGTATGTGCACAGCTGTTTGCGCATACACTCACCGGATCAACATCTATGTTTTTAAGTTTTTTGTTTGATTGTTACAGTTTTATTTTTATCGTGGTAAAATATACACGGTATGAAGTTTACTATTTTAATCTTTCTTAAGTGTATAGTTCTGTAGCATTAAGTACATTCACATTGTTTTGCAACCATCATCACCACTCATCTCCAGGACTTTTTCATCTTCTTCAAGCCTGTTAAACACTGACTCCCTACTCCTCCCTCCCTCCATTCCCTAGCAGCCACCATTTTTCTTTCGGTTTCTATGCATTTGACTACTCTGGGTACCTCATATAAGTGGACTCATATAATATTTGTGCTCTTGTGACTGGCTTATTTCTTGGCATAATATTTTTAAGATTCATCCATGTTGTGGCATTATCACAATTTATTTCCTTTTTAAGATGGAATAATATTGCATTGTATTATGTATATACCACATTTCGTTTATCCATTCATTAGTTAATAGACACTTGTGTTGCTTCCACCTTTTGGCTATTGTGACGAATGCTGCTATGAACGTGAGTGTACAGAGATCTGTTCGAGTCTCTGCTTTCACTTCTATTGGGTATATTCCCAGAAGTGAAATTGCTAGGTCAGATGGTAATTCTTTGTTTACTTGTTTAGGGAATCTGTTATAGTTTTGATCACTCACCTCTGGCTGCCATTTCTTTGTACTATTAGTGTGCCTGCCTTCATAAAATTTTTGCTACTTATTCACACCTCTTTATTTTGACTGTTTATTTTCTTCTAGCTGAAGAGGGATTTAGCTAAGTTGATTATAATTAGGCTTAGTACAGAAGTAAATAGGCTCTGAGGGATGTTTAATTAAGTAAAGTTCATCATCTTTAGGATATAAATTTTATCACATCTATTTGAACACTAAAAAGTCTTTTTATTTTATATACTTTTAATGTTATAACTGAAAATGTTATTGATAGTGTCTTTAGATAATTAAGATCACGGGAGTGGTGACTTCTAGATAAGTAAGATACTATAGTTGTTGGAATTAAGATTTCTTAATCTAGATATTAATTATATGTGATTAATGTTCTGATAATGGACCAAACATTGGATGATATCCATAGCAGAAAATATTTTGGAAATTCATGAATTCTTATAGATGCTTATTATGTATCTGTGTCAGTCCCTAAGCTCAGTTTTAGGTTAGTGTGTGGAAATATTGAGTGAGTCTAGATCTCAGGTGTAAAATGCAAATATAAGCCTTTGTGCTCCTCTCAAAAAAACAAAATAAATAATATATTTTTGGTACAAATGGCTTTAATAATAGCCAATAATTTCACTCAGAATAAATAAATACCAATAAATAACATGACCACATGGAAAGGGGATGTAATAATCAGTGTATTATTAAATATCAATCTTTAGCCATGATATACGTAAGTCATCCTAAGAAAACTTCTCAGTGGTCTCGTCTTTATCCTCAGACTTTTGAAGGATTACCATTACTCCTGCAGCATTTCAGCAAATTGTCTTCTCTGACTCCTAGCCTTCTAGGCGAGCCAAACTACCCAGCAAATACCAGGCACCTCACACTCCAACCCTGATCGAGACATTTATCTTGGACCCTGGTTCTTTTTCTTCATTCCCACTTGTGTTTTGGGTCCATGTTTCCATCCAATGTCTATTTGGATTCTGACCCCTTTGGCTTTGTCTTCAATTTCTACTTGCCTCTCATACTTGATAACAGAAAGAAAATAGTTCTCTGCAAAATAAAACAAGAAAAATTATCTAAATTAGAAACTTCATAAAAACCAAAACCAAAATGGAAAAGACTTCTTTCTCCTAAAATGGAGAAGCTACTTCACTGAGGATTAATAGCAGGAAATCAGTATATCCTCCTTCTCTCCCTCCCTTCCTCCTTGTCTTTCATTCATTCAATGATGATTTACCTTACAGAACTTATTAGACACTGCTAGGTTCTATGCCCACAAAAAAAATGAATAAGATGGCCTCTACCCTCAAGTTGTTCACAGTTTCCTGGAGGAAGCACACATGTTAAAAAGTGCTGAGAATACAGCATGATCCAAACCAAAGTAGAGATCTTCCTAGCTTCTCTGCAATGTAGACATTGCAGGGGGAGTAGACAGGGAAGATTTACCATTAAAAGTAATACTAAGGTTGAGTCTCAAAGAATTAGTTTTCTTGGCAGAAGAGGAGGCTCAGGGCAATTCCAGGCAGAAGGGTCAATATGTGCAAAAATCATCGAGGTGTCAAGTAATACGGCACATTCAAGGAACTGTCAGTTGTTTGACACAGGCCATGTATTTGGAGATGAGATAGAGCAGTGGATGAGAGCTAGAAGAGAATGAGACAGAACTTCAGCTGGAGCTGAGACAGAAATATCCTGGCACCTATGCTTCAGGAACAATTCTAAGGTAAGATGTAAACCATTACATGGTGAGAAGAACTGTCGAATGAGACGTCATACTAGAACAGCAGTAAGTCTAGGGAATCCCGTGTCACTGCAGTCCTTGGTCTTTGGACTGGGACAACTCAGACTTCACCTTGTAGTGTACCCAGATCCAGGTATGTCATCCAAGACCGTCTCTGGGCAATGGGAATATCTCTCCCCATGGCTTATTGCTTAACATTAATTCAGCTTCATTTCCCTGGGCATTAATTTCTCAGTGAAAAGGAGGCTTTGGATTAGATTCTCAGTCCAACTGGTGGTCTCACTCTAACTTTTTACACAAGGTACAGCATTGTGCCCTGAGCTTAGGCTCCACGCCCTATGTTGTAATTTTAAAGGGAGGGGAAGGGCTAAAAATAGCACTCTATTTCTAATTAATTTGAGATATTTTTGGGAAAAGTGGCTTATATTCATAAGCAAATAGGCTTCTTGATACAGAATCCTAAAGTTAGGCTGGCTTACATTTAGGGACTCTGATTGTTACCGCCTGGCAGTGAGGGCAGTGTAACACGTTCTCTGGCAGGGCAGGATGTCTACCGAGGTAGACAGGCTAAACGCAAGAAAGACATTCTTGCAGCCTGCTGGGAAGGACTGCGGAAGTAGGCAGGGATGCTAGGGACGTCAGAAGTCAGGAAGGAATTTTCTCCCCTCAAACACTCTCTACTCAGGTTTCTATAGGACTTGAGTTTTGTCTTTCCCTATAATCCTCCAAAAGACTTAAGTTATGCCTTGAATTGTCATTCCCATGATCGAGCCTGCTATCCAGTTGGACACCAGGATACCGCCTCTATCTTGGCTTTCTTTTCTTGCCTCCTATTTAAACTTTCTCCAGTTGCCTTCTGGGTTTGTCTCAGCTCCATAACCTGTCAACAAAGCCTAACAGCCAAGCGTTGTTTATGCTGGGTGATTTCACTCAATTTTCTAAACTCCTGTTCCTTTAGAGGGGAGGTCGCGGTATGTGTGATTCATTATGGTACTAAAAATGGTTTCCTCTGGCTAGTTGTTATTTAACTTTTCTGGTACTTAGAGTTCTTGTCTTTAAAATTTGAGGCTTGGACTAGATGATCCCTAGATCCTGGAGGCTGTTTTATCCTATGGCTCTATAGTAGATTGAAATATTGGCCCCAATTCTCCACCTCTCCTGCATCCACTTGGCCTAGCCTCATTATGAGCAGAGGGTACTTCCCTCCCCCTTGACTTTGGAATTGGCCACATGACTTGCTGAGAATAAGACAGAAGGTGCAGTATGCCAGTTCTGAGCCTAAGCCTTAGAGAGATCTCCCTCTTGCATTTCTGCCATTGTTGTGAGAGTAGCTTCCCTGGGTCCCAAGAGGAGGATGGGAGAGATGTGGAGGAGAGCCACACAAGCTGTGCCGCCTGAAGTCAAGTCTTCTCAGCCACTTCAAATTGTAAACAAGAAGTGATTGTTCATTGTTGTATGCCACTGAGACTTTGAAGTTGTTTGTTATGCAGCATTATTGTGAGAATCCCTAACTGATACAGCCTCCATGGCTGTAGTGTTTGGCACATAGTAGGCTTAATAAATATTGATTGAGTGATTCTATTATTGAGAATTATTTCATTATACCTGTTTTTGCATGAAGCACAATGGTCAAGAAAATGTCCCCTGCATTATAGGTATTATCAATCTAAAGTACAGTGACTAGAGATTCTTAAAACTTTTCTGTAGGGGAGGGTGGAGTAGTCATTACCCAGTGCTATACTTTGTCAGATATTTCTTAAAGTTCTGTGACCCCTACAACCACACTCCTAGCCAGTACATGTCTGTCACCGATCCTTAGAGACTCACTCCTTGCAAACTCCCTTCAGAAGTTTCTCGAGTGACTTTGTAATTTTTCCAACTGGTTATATTAGGCCATCCTGACCTAGATCATTTAGGGGAGAAAAGAGAGGCTGCTAAAGAGATCAAGGCCTTTAATGAGACTCTTTTCACTGGAGTCTTTACGAATTAGGTCAGTTACAATCTGATAAAAGCAGAGGCTAGTCTGTAGTGGATAATTAGGAAATTGCACTGAGATATAGGACAGCCTCTTCAAAATTACTGCTAATGCCTAGATGAGTTTTTCTGGAGCAAGCTGCAATGCTGAGAAATCCAGAGTTTGGAAGTTACTTGGGTACAAAGGAGGTGGATTTTAGGGATCATGGAAGAGACATCTTGATCCTGAGTACCACTTCAGAGCAAGGATCTGAAAAAAGAGGCACCTAATTCTATGATGTGCCCTTCAAAGAGAACCAGGTGAGGTCACAGACCTATTAACAACAAGGATGCTGAAACTGAGAAGAGGTAAGAAATTGGCCCAAATTATCTCAACTGCCCAGTGAGATCCTTGTTACTTTCTATAGTGCCATGCGAATAAAGTATGTTGGGGTTTTGGGAGTTTTTTGGGGGGTTTTTTATGCTGAGGAAGATTTGCCCTGAGCCCACATCTGTTGTCAATTCTCCTCTTTTTTTTGTTTGAGGAAGATTGGCCCTGAGCTTCCTCCATTTTTTTGTATGTGGGACACCGCCACAGCATGGCTGGTGAGCCTGGGATCTGAACCCACAAACCTGGGCCACCAAAGTGGAACACGTGGAACTTTAACCACTCAGCCAAGGGACCAGGCACAAGTACGTAGTTTTTTTATTGATCATCTACAGTAAACTCTGTACTGTATGAAGAGATAAAAGGATCATTGGACATTATAGGAAATGCAGCTACTCTTAGTAGCAAGTACCATTTCTTGAGTTCTTACTTTGAACTAAATGATTTTTATCTGTATTATTTCATTTAATTTTTATAATTTTACTGTAAATATAATAATATTATTCCCATTTTTCAGATGAAGAAACTGAAGCCCAGAGAAAATAAATGATTTTTCTCTAAGTTCACAGGACCAGAAATATAAAACATGGGCTCCGGCTTTTAGGAGTTTGAGGGTGTTTTCTCAGGATAACAGGCCTAGAAAAATGATATGTGAGAGGTGAGAACAGTAAAAGTGGCATAAGGTTGGCTAGGAGAGGAAGACCTTGAAGATAAAGGGTCTAGAGGAGGGGGTCTCAAATTTTTCTATAAAGGGCTTTCAGGGCCCTCTGGTGTCTGTTGCACACACTCAGCTCTGCCACGTAACATGAAAGCAGCCACAGAAATATGTAAATTAATGGGCATGAATATGTTCCAAGAAAATATATAGGGACATTCAAATTTGAATTTCTCAAAATTTTAATGTCACAAATATTATTCTTCTTTTGCCTTTTTTGTTTTTTAGCCATTTAAAAATATGAAGCCATAGCATGCAAGCTGTAGAAAAACAGGTGGTGGGCTAAATTGTTCTGTGGTCTGTAGTTTACTGACCACTGGTCTAGTGTCCAGCAGTACATATGTATACATATGTGTATGTTTTTTATCTATCTATCTATCTGTCTATCTGTCTATCTATCTATCTATCTATCTATCTACTTATAGTAGCAGGAAATGGGAGAAGCATAGTCACTGAATACTGATAAGACAGGGAAATCTGTAGAAACTGCATTCAGTAACCATCTCAAAAGCAGTGGAAGATTGGGTGTTAAGCACTGTTATGTCGCCCAGAATAATTTTCCCCTTTACTAAATCCTTGATTAGAAATTTGAGATTTCCTTAACCGTTCTGTGCTTCAGTTTTCTCCTCTGTGTAATGTGGATAATAAGAATATTTACTCTCCGGGTCAGGTTCCCCACATCAACCCCAGGTTCAACGATTCACTAGGAGGAATCCCAGGTCTCAGCATATGGTCATACCCACAGCTGTGATTTACTCCAGCTAAAGGATACAAACCGAAATTGGGAGGGGGGGAAAGGCCATGGGGCAAACTCTAGGAAAACCAGGCACAAGCTTCCCACCATCCTCTCCCAGTGGAGTCACGCAGGACGTGCTTAATTCTCTCAGCACTGAGTGGTGAGAACACATGTGGGATGTTGCCAACCAGAGAAGCACATTAGAGATTCAACACCTAGGTTATTTACTGGGGGCTGATCATGTAGGCGTCCTCTGCCTGGCCTGTATCAAACTCCAGACAGCCAGTTGGAAAACACGTATTCAGCATCAACCATATTGTCTGCACATATAGTTTAGGCACAGTGAGTCCCTCTTTCAATTCTAGGAACGGTGGGAACCCTCCTGAAATCCAAGGTCCTAGATGCCAGCCAAGAGTGAAACTGGTAAGCAGACCTTTCAAAGGACAGCACTCAGGCCTGTTAGGTTAACTCTTATCTACACACTCTCCCAAAGTGGTAAGCATTAAATGAGATAATGTGTTGTGCTTAAACAATACTTGGCAGAGAATGAGACCACAAAACTACACATTTCACTCTCAGCTGATTATCAAGGAGGCAAGGAGGCATAAAGAGAAAGTCTCACAGGACTGCAGATATGGCACATTCTTTTGTGGATATATTTGTGTGTTATGAATCATTACACACTCATAGAACCACATGAGAAAGTGTCATTAACTTCACCTATCACACTGCAGCAATTAGGAATATGACCTTCCCAGTAATATCTTGAGTATTACGCCTTATTGGCTAAACAGATACTTAGAAGTCCACACACAAGGGACAATGTTATCCTGATGTTCAGAATTCCTGTGATAGTGGAGGATACTCATGCTCATGGACTCCTGAAGGTTTGCAGATTTGTTTGAAATTAACAAAGAAGAAGGGACTTTTTCTTGTAAGTTTCCCCTGAAGGAGTGGAGGGAACATCCAAATCATGTCTCATAGTAACTGATCAGGTCACTTCTGTGGACTGTTCCACTGTGTGCCTTTCTTTCCACCAACAACCCTTAATACGGAATGGATCTACTACTGGTTCAGTCATTGTGTTACTCACAATTGGCATCAAGGAAGGATGATAAATGTGCTATCAATTTGTATGAAGGAGCAAGTCATTACTTTGTTTTGTGCTATGGAAGTCCCAGTGATTGTAAATTGATTCATTAAAGGCCTAAGATGTCAGAGTTCCCCTTTTGAGATACTGTTAATCTTCAATTACCCACCAATGCATTTTCCACTCCACGGCTAATTTAGATGCTAATGCTTAATACTAGGCAGAGTTTCCCCTGTTATCCAGAATATTTTCCTTCATGTGCAGATTTTTTTAGACAATAAAAATGCTTTAGAGAGTAAAACGTTCAAAAATAAACCTTCATAAGGTATCATATAAATTGTTAAGGAGATAGGGAAGTTTATAATTATATTTATTATTTTGCATTACCCATAATATTGATGCTGATATTTGAATCAAGCATGAGTTTTTTCTTAAAACATTTGTTCTTAAAAGAAAGCAAAAAAGGGGCTGGCCCTGTGGCATAGTGGTTAAGTTCGTGCACTCTGCTTCGGTGGCCTGAGGTTCACAGATTGAAATCCTGGGCGTGGAGCTACACACTGCTCATCAAACCATGTTGTGGTGGTGTCCCATATGCAAAAGAGGGGAAGATTGGCACAGATGTTAGCTCAAGGACAATCTTCCTCAAGCAAACAAAAAAAAGAAAGCCAAAAAATTATTATTCTTTTCTTTACAGATAATTAAACAATTATCCTTCTATAATGGAGATGTAACTTAAGATTGTGTTAGTATCTATAATGAGCAGTTTTTCCTTTTTTGGTTAGCTAATGAATCTCCTGAGTGTTGAGGAATTGATACCAGGCTAAAGATCATCAACTCTCTAATAATCCAGTGCTTTTCTGACAGAACCATAACCTCTAAACCATCATCACTTCTTAGAAAGCAGGGCCTCAAGCCACTGCAATGTCAGTCTCTGAAATAGAGCAACATGACCTGCTTATTCTGGGATGAGATTTTGTTTATTTTATTATATAGAAATTATGGTCTAGATTGTTTAATTATTTTCTTTTTAAGAGCCTGCTTTAACTATTCAAGGACTTTAAAAGAAATCCACTTGGGTGAAAACTCAATAATGCAGCCATTTCCAATTCTATCATGTACAATTTAATATAGTTTATATGCTTCTTCATCACCTTAAATCTCTTCCTGAGTTTTGCAGACCAGGAAATCTTAAGTCAAGAGGAAAATGGTATTGAATTAGATAACGAAGAGAAAGAATGGATTACCCAATTCTTAGGCCATAGTCTTCTTACCAAATGGTCCAAAACCAGGCAGAGCAGATTGGATGCAGCTATTGATGCTTCCAGAACTACCTGCCTGTCCTGAAATGTATGGAATGGCAGTTTGAAGAATTAGGAAACAAACTGCCTCGACAATAAAGCTTTTGTAACCAGATAGGGTATCCTTTATGCCATAGGCCTACTTAAGTATATCATTCAATTTGAAACTTTAAGTTGTGAACTCATTACATTTAGCAACTTAGATTTTAAGTGGGAAATAGATCCAGATATTTTTTTTTTAAGATTGGCACCTGAGCTAACAACTGTTGCCAATCATCCTTTCTTCTTCTTCTTCTTCTTCTTCCCCCCAAAGCCCCCGACTACATAGTTGTATATTCGAGTTGTGAATGCCTCTGGTTGTGCTATGTGGGATGCCGCCTCAGCATGGCTTGATGAGTGATGCCATGTCTGCACCTAGGATCTGAACCAGCGAAACCCTGGGCCACAGAAACCCTGGGCCACCAAAGCGGGGCACGTGAACTTAACCACTCGACCATGGGGCTGCCCTGAGATCCAGATTTTAATGCAGTGGCATTGTTCTGGGATGGGGCCAGGGGCTTGGAGTTTTGGTTTTCAAGAGAGGAGGGAAGGAGATGTAATAATCCTTAAAACCCAGCTGTATAGAGAGGGCAAAAAGTAAAGCAATATGAAAGAGAAATGCCCTTGCATGTAAACAAATAAACTACATTTTGGTTTTGCTAACAAGTATTTCTGTATGTAGTAATAGGAAAGATCATCTTTAGATCCGATAAACAATCATATTGGTATTTAACCTAGGTTATAAATGAGAGATCAAATCCAGTGGGCAAGTTGACGCTCAATCTCAACATCGTAACTTTGATTAGTGAAGTCAGAGGGGTTTTCAGATACCTTCAAAGATGGGCTTAACAAAATGTTCCTACTTTTGTTGATTCAACTAGACTCAAGACTGGATTGCTCATTTTATTAAAATCTACATGGGTTTGTTGCAGGTGTCCACTTAAGCTATCCAATTAAAATCTGACATTAGGTTAACTGTCACTCTCAGTATGAACACACTATGAAACTTGCTTTTACGTAGAAAGTCCACTTCTAGGAATGTATCCTACTGATGTACTTGACATTTGCAACGTGATATATGTATTAAGATGTTTCAGCATTGTTTGCAGTAGTAAAACATTGGAAACAACCTAAATATCTATCAGTTGGGATCTGTTTCATTTATGGTACAATATAATACTATGGCAGTACTTAAAAAAATATGAAGACAGCTCTATATGTCCAATATGGAATGGTCTTCACAGTATTTTAAGTGAAAAACTATCATACAGAAATCTGTATTATGTGCAATCATTCGTATGCAAGTATACTTCTAATGCTTATATATGAATATATATTTATATTCATGCTCAAAATGCATAGAACATCTTTGGAAGGATACATAGTAATTGGTAACGATCACAGTCTCTTCAGAGGTGAAAAGTTGTTGGAGACCGGAGATGAGAGGGAGATTTAAATTTCACCATATATACTATTTTACAACTTTTGACTTTTATAATGTTTGTGTATTATCTATTTAAAATGTTGTTTTCAAAAATTCACCTGCCTGGGAAGAGCAAACGGATTCGTAACCTGTTCTCCACATTACTTTGTCCATATTCCTATTATCACATTTATTAAACTTTCTCCTGTTAAGAATTTGCTGTTGAATTCCCTTGCTAGTTTGTGAGCTTCTTAAGCTTAGAACCGTTTATGTATTTTAACACAGGATGTAGCTTGTCTGGCATATGGTAGGGGATCGATAATGTCTGAATGGGTGAACACATTTTTATATGCCATGATTCCCTTTAGTTACTGCTTTTAATTTTTACTTTATTGTTTTATTATAAATAATTTGTAAACAAAGTGGTAGTTAAAAAATAATTAGTACAAAAAGGCTTATATTGAAAGCAGAAGTCTCCTGCCTTCATCTAGTCCCTTCCTACAGAGAAAACCGCTCTTATCTTCCTTTTAGCTGTGCCTTTTGATATTTACCTCCATATCTCTAAATAGTAGTCTTATACTGATACTTATTGATTTGTCAATTTTAGGCACCATCTATTGACTTCTTGGTATAGTGCCTGAGGACTTAGCTCTCTTACTGACTCCTATTGTGTCCTACCTCCACCCTTTATCATCCTTTCCTTATAATTATATTACCATTTTTGGTTAAATTATTTAGTTGGTGTTCATATTTCTATAGCTAGGTAACTATTCTTCACTACTAAGCCAAGTAATGCATTATGATTATATTTCATACAGTTTTTTTTCTAAAGTCAAAGATCTCATTTTTTTTTTAAGATTTGCACCTGAGCTAACAACTGTTGCCAATCTTTTTTTTCCTTTTCTTCTTTTTCTCCACAAAGTGCCACCCCACCCCCCCGCCCCCCGCCCCAGTACATAGTTGTATATTCTAGTTGTGAGTGCCTCTGGTTGTGGGATGTGGGACGCCGCCTCAACATAGCCTGATGAGCAGTGCCATGTCTGTGCCTAGGATTCTAACCGGTGAAACCCTGGGCCGCCAAAGCAGAGCAAACCAACTTAACCACTTGGCCACAGGACTGGCCCCTTAAAGATCTCATTTTTAAAAAGTGTTTTCATTTTTTTAAGGAAGATTAGCCCTGAGCTAACTGCTGCAAATCCTCCTCGTTTTGCTGAGGAAGTCTGGCCCTGAGCTAACATCCGTGCCTAACTTCCTCTACTTTATATGTGGGACACCTACCACAGCATGGCTTGCCAAGCAATGCCATGTCTGCACCTGGGATCTGAACCTGCAAACCCCAGGCCACTGCAGCGGAATGTGCAAACTCAACCGCTACGCCACAGGGCCAGCCCCCAAAATTTTCTTTATGCTTATGGCTATTATGTTCTGAATGCTCAGAAAGATTTGTAACTTGCCTATTATAATTTTTCCAAATGCTTGCAGTTCCAAATAGAGCTTCAGATCCATTTTTCCCTGGACACCTGACTCCTGAGGCCTCCAAGCTCCTGTTCCAGTATGGATTGCTCTGTAATCTGATGTGCCGCTGTCATCTGGATTTACCTTTTCTAATCCTGTGTAGAATTTCCTATATGCTGTATACTAAGTCTGTATCTTCCATAATCTAATAAAGACAATGATGATACTAATTAGCTTTTATTATGTGCCAGGCACTGTTTACTGAATCCTAATATGCCTATGAGATGGGTACCATTATTATCTCCATTTTACCGATGAGGAAATTGAGGCACATAGTAGTTCAATAGTTTTCTTAATGGCACACACTAGAATGTGAAAGAGTCAATATTCAAACCCAGGATTCTGATTCCAGGGTCTGTGACTTATTCATTTTAATATACTGCCTCGTGTTCTGAAGATATGTCTTCATTACATGTGAAAGGATATATAGGAGGTAAAATTTTGAGATCTTATGTGACAGAAAATATTGTTTTATGCTCATGGTTGATTGATATATTGGCTAGATATAGAATTTTCTCTTGAAAATCATTTTACCTGAGAATTTAGGAGGCATCGTCTTTTATGTGTATGACCTGTTTGTAAATAACCTCTGCAAACTCTTAGGCACTTCTGTTTCTCTCTATTGTTTTGAACTCTGATAATTATTTCCTTTCATTCATTTATTTTGCTGGGTAATTGGTGGTCCTTTCAATCTATAAACTTACGTTTTTAGCTCTCAGAAATATTTCTTTATTGCTTCTTTGCTGAGTTCCTTCTGTTCTTTTTGTTTATTTATTTATTTATAAAAATCCTATTAGTCTGTTTCCTTAGAGATCCCTTTTCTCCTTTGTTTTTTGTCTCTCTCTTTCATGCTGGAGGCTTCATTCAAATACCTGGTGATCCTGGGTTGTCCACTCATATTTAAGAGTGAGACCAGATAAAAGTTTATGGAAAATTCAATGATAATAATGAAGATGGTGGTGATGATGATGATGATGATGTGTGTGTGTGTTGGTGGGGGCTTGGGGATGCAGTTTATCAACTCTTAGGATTCACTCTGAGGTAAACAGATGGTAACTGTGTCTGTTCACTGAGGTAGACACCTCCCCAGGTTGTTTGGTAGAAGTATTTTTTGTTTTTCTCCTCAGAAGCTCTTCAGGTTATCCAGAAAAGAATATTCTAGTCTTTTGCCTGTTTAGGCTCCTAGCATTAGGGGAACCAGGCCAATGAGAGAGCTGGGATTTCTACTGTTGAGTGGCATTTGCCCACTTTCAATTTCCACCATACACATGCTCCTCCTGGATCAATTTCTCCAGAAAAAACCATTGTTCTCCTTCCAGTTTGGGGGAAGAATCCTTGCCCAGTTGTACAGGATGGAGGAAGAGACCTGTGAGTCTAGCTGCTCTGATTCACAGACTTTTGACTATTGCTTACCTCATTTTCAGCGTATCTCCTTATTGCATCTTCTGGTGCTTCTAAATCCTACACTTTTTCAGGATTTTGTGGAATGATTATCTTTCTTTTCATCAGTATCCTCCTCGTCATGCCCTTAGGTTTCAGCTTCCCCTGCTCTTCTAAGTCATTTAGAATTTATTTGTTCATCCACTTTTTATCTTCCAGATATTTGTTGATGTCTCTTTGTTTCCTTTTACATTCTCATTATTCTTGTAATTTTTAAATCTCTCTCTCTCTTTTTTTTAGTTTAGGAAGGGAATGAAGAGATAAACACACATATTTAATCTGCTGTCTTTCCCAAATTCATTCTACATCATGTATTTTTAAATGATGCCTTGGCTAACAAAGTCATCGGACAGAGATGCTGGTTTGGATCACGGCAAAGAAGGCTTTGTTGAGTTCTTTCTCAACTAGCTCTTATCAGCCCATTATCACTTTTGGTCCCACCATTCTCATTCTCCATCTCACCAAAGAGAAGCAAGGTGTTTGAGAAGATAGCATGTGGATAAGTTCTGTTGGTGCCTAAGACCTTCCATTAGGGTGAAAGAATACAGTAGATGAATTTATGACTCACACCACTAAGAAAAGTAATGAAAACAGCGTATGTTATCACACAGAAAGAACATTTTCCTAGCAAAATAAGTATGGCACAGATGAAAATACACTCTAATTTTTTTCTCGCTCATTATTTCATTAAGTTTAAAAAAATAATTATTGCTGCTTTATAAAAATGTAGCTATGATGCATTTTTTGTAGTCCTGTGATATTTCTTCCCACATTATTAGACTCAATTATTAACTTTATAAGCATTTTTACTTGTGCTTTTTCTGTCTGGTGCTCAATTTTCTTACCTATTTGAAAAAATTCTTCAATGAAATCTTTAAAAACAATTTTATGATTCTTAAATCTGTTTTTATTAAACATTTGTATAGTATTTTAAGGTAAGATTCTTATTAGAATTTTAATTCTATTTGGAGACTACAACACTTTAGGAGATTAGAAAAAGAGGACATGAAAGAGAGCAATACTTTTTAAAGTATTAGTTAATGAGATCTAAGGAGAAAGATGAAAGAAACGGGGTTCCTTTTGTGTCTACAGAAGGATAAGGGGAGAAAAGGAAGAAAAGACTTAACTGGGTAGGTTTTTTTTCTTATTCAAGATATCGTTTCCATGGTTTAGGGAAATTTGGGGCTTAAAAAGTCAGCTAATTTCATAGCAGAGGTATATTTTCAAATTGAATTGAGGGGAAAGGTCTTTTGAGGTTAGTAAAGAGCATCAATAAGGGAGCTGAGACAGCAGCTTTTACCCCAGGCTATTTCAAAAGTCAAGAGCAAAGCTAAGAATAGATGTTCGTAATGGTCAGTCTGGTTTTCAGACCACAGACACATGCTCTCTGGTCCCCATGCCTGCTTAGAGCATCATTTTAGAATATGCAGTGGCTGGATATCTCTAAAGAGACTCTGAGTCACTTCCCTACTCGACCTCAATTTTTTCTTTTAATCCTCCAGTTGATTATTGGGTTGAAAGGAAGCCTGAGACAAAGACCAAGGACAAGGCTTCTAATTCAAGAGAGTGAATTGAGAATTGAGTACAGGCTGAATTCTCTCCCATCTGCTCCAAACTCATAAAAAAATACTGGGTAAATATTTACAAAAATTAAGAAAACACATAAATATTCCAAATAGTAAGAAAGGGAAGTCTTTGGAGACCACAAATAGAAATGCTTGAAAAAGAAAAAAAGACAAGAACCCATCAGGTAAGTAGGAACTACAGTATAGGAACATAAAATGGTATTCTTAAGTTGAATTTCCTTAACAGAGCCCGAGTGGTGAGCACTACACTATCAATGCTGGGACCTCCATGGAACTACTACGGATTTACACAGAAGATGATATCCCTGAGTACCTGAAGACGTCAATACAATAAAAAACATGCAAAGAATTTAGCAAGTTTAGGAATCTACATTCCCCAAAATAAGAATCATTGAATAATCTGAAGATATTTTAAAATAGTTTCATGTCCTTTAAAAGATAAAGAACAAAATGGGAACACCAAAGAAAGTATAGTGGATATAAAACAAGAACAAGTGATAATGAAAAGATTTATTGAAAATTACCATTAGAATTCTTAGAACTTAGTAAAATAATTTTTGAAATAAAAAGAAAACGCAATTACATACATTGAATAGAAGCCTAGAAACAGCTGAGGAGAGAATAATGAGCCAGAAGAATACAGCACAAAGATGTAGAAATGGAAAATATGAAAGAAGAGTTAGGAGACATAGAAGATTCCAAAAGTCCAACATATATGTGCTGCAGATTCAGAAAGGAAAAAGTACAGAGAAGGGTGGTCAGACAATGTTTAAAGAGATAATGACTAAGAATTCCCCAGAACATAAGACATAGCTCTTCACATTAGAAACACCTTTTGAGTAGTGAGGAAGATAAACAATGACCAGGGGAAGCGAAAGGAGTAACTTTTGAAAGAGGAGACTGGAAGTAAATACAATTTTTACCCATATTTATTTTATCTCATCTCATCTCCTTGTTTATCATATGCATTGTACTGTTCACAATATACAAAGCAGTACACATAAGGAAATTTTTTTTGACTGATATAGGGGCACAGTCAAAAAGATTTGCAACTAACTCGATATTTATTTCATGAGAGTATAATCTTAGAATATCTTTAACCAATAGGTAATTGAGCTCAACCAAAACTGTGGGAACTCAATAACTGGACCTCAAAACTCCTAAAACTAGAGACCACAGAGCTCTTCAGATTGAAGCTGACCAATAAGTAAACACAGTCAGTGCAGAGTGAGGGATTCAGTCAGACTAGAAAGATGGAATAATGATCATTTTGCAGTCAGTCCTGGGCATGATGTTGGACTGGTCTATGAGTGCCATTGGACAGCACACTTATGGTAGTCAAGGTGGTCAGCAAGAACCTGACCGAAAGTGTCTAGAGCGATGCCTGTGGCATAATTCCCAATAAAATATTTACATTAAAAAGTGTTGTCACTGATTTGTTGAATTCCTAAGAATTTAGGAAGCCTAATTGTCTTTGAGGGGACAAATATTCAAAGAGGAAGGGTGGCCCTGAAAGTGAATGCTTTGATTGGTAGAAAAGAAGGAAAACCAAGCCTAATAGTGGTTCATGCCAAGGCACAATACAGAGGCTTGAAGATAATAGCTCAGCATCAGTATAGGGACACCTGTCATGGTCAGGAATACAAGCCTTGTGTTGTGGTAATTTCACTCTGGGGAGAACATGGAGCCTTTGCACCCAGATAGCAAAGTCTGGGAAGATCCCTAAGAAGTTGCAAACTTGGATTAGAGATGGAAAGCAAACACTAAAACAAAGACCAGAAATGTGAATCTTTTACCAGCAGAAGGAAGTACAATATGACAAATTCTTTTTGAGGTGGGGCTGGTTTTTAGGTGAGACCACAGTTGTTTTATACAATTGGTTATAAAGTACACAGTATATAAATGTTCCTCAAGACAAGCTTGCTCAGAGTTCTACACATGCTGTTTCCAGTTTCTTACTTTCCATTTATTTTCCTACTGAAATCAATCAGGCTGCTACCCTCAACATTCTACTAAAAAATCTCATTCTAATTCACCAATAGCTTTAAGCTGGCAAAGCCAATGGATACTCCATAGTCATCATCTCAGCATCATTTCACAAAGTTGAGCACATCCTCTTTCTTTAAGAAGACACTTTATTCTACAGGCTGTGACACATGGCACTCTCCTGGATTTCTCTCCTACCTTTTGGCCACTCCTCCTCAGCCCTTCTCCACTATCAGATTTCTAAATATTAGATTTATGCTGTTTCCTTGATCCTCTTCTTTTCTCATTCCATCTTCTCACTCTAGATGAGATCATTGAACACCACCTATATGCAAATAACTCCAAAATTTGTATTTCTAGTCCAGATCTTTCATCTGAGTTCCAAGACTACCCAACTGTCAACATGCCATCTCCATTGACATTATAGATAGGTTCAAAACTGCCCTTCTGCTCCTACCCCATTTCCCCTGCTGTCCCCCCAGAGCAAAATGTCACCCATATTTTTAGGCAAAATTGCTTATGTTAAAATGACCTTGGATTTCAAAACTGGATCTTGATTAGGAGTAACTCTACCTGATGTAGACATCATAGCTTTGGACTTTTCTGAATATGGTGACTCTTGTTACTGGGCATGTCTTTTGTAGGGGTGTGACAGCTACTGTCTGGGCTAAATGTCCTGCCAAAGAGCTGAGTACACATGGGACCCTGAAACTCTCTCAGGCTACTGGGTGTGGTTTTAGTACAGTTAGTTTCTCAGGGTTGTGGATAGTACAGAGTTATTGCAGAGGAGGCACCTACTTTTTCAGTTGGTGATCTAGCAGTTAAGGTTCAGCGCTCTCACCACTGTGGCCCAGGTTCGTTTCCTATCAGGGAACCACGTCTCCCGTCTGTCGGTTCTCATACTGTGGTGGCTGTGTGTTGCTGTGATGCTGGAAGCTATGCCACCAGTATTTCAATACCAGCAGAGTCACCTATGGTGGACAGGTTTCAGCAGAGCTTCTAGACTAGACAGACTAGGAAGAAGGACATGGCCACCCACTTTGGAAAAAATTGGCCATGAAAACCCTATGAATAGTGGCGTAGCATTGTCTGTTAGAGTGTCAGAAGGTGAGAGGATGGCGCAAAGAGACCAGGCAGCGTTCCGTTCTGCTGCACACAGGGGCACTAAGAATCAGAATTGACTTGAGAGCACTAACAACAAACTTCTTCAGTGGATATGATACCTGAAATAAAATTGAATCTGTTAATAGGCAACAGAAATATGGTACTAAATTATCACAACTCAGTTTCTGAAGAGTTGTCCCTGTGATAGGCTGATCTGTTGGTGTGGAACCCAATTGGGTTCTGACGAGGACACTGAATTGGTCTGCTGCTGTGATTTGGGAGCAGAATAAGCTGCTTCCTTCTCCAACATCCAGGCAACCACTGTGACTGGTATGCCATCCTTTTCTCTCCCTCGATTGTCTGATCACTTAATCACTTGAAAGATGATCAACACCTCTGAACTATTGTAAAAATAATGCTAAAAGTAGAAATATCAGTGTTGGTTAACAAGTGAGGCAGTGATGAAAAATGTTTCTATACCCCAGTGTCTTAGAAAGGAAGAAACCACCACAGTTCTGCAACACACTTTATGGAGGAGAGAAAACTAAATGCTCAAGCGTATGTGAAACAGATTGCAGTAACTTAGTGAGGAGTTATTACTTCAAAAAATCACGTTATTCCTTCTCCCCTTTTACAGATTTTTGAGGGAGGAGAGATAATTTCCTGATCTTTTCTAAGATACCAAAAAAAAAAAAAAAATGGAAATTATTTGAGTCATCTGTTACACTGTCTGTGTAGCCTTCTCTAACTTAGAATCCTGTCCCCTTCATTCTCGATGTGTAACATGTTAACGCACCCCTTTTGGTTTTGTCTGTTGAGTCAACGTATGGATTATACAGAAGAGTCTGTTCCAATATCTAGAAGGAATATTGTGCTTTAGTTTAGTTACCAATAAGCCAATATAATACCAAAATGTGTTATATAATTTGATTAGCCATTTCATTCTCCAGATATAGCCCAGATAAATTTTGGTCCTTCCAGATAATAACAAGCCAATTGTTAGATTACAAATATTTGACACTACTGAGAATATTCTGAATGCATTGACTGATAAAATATAAAAAATTAACTTCATACCAAATTTGGAAGCCAGAACTTGTTATCATCCCTTTATTCAAAGACAAAATATTTAGGCAATGACAACAATAGCAAGAAGAAAAACACTGACAGTTCCTAAACAATCACAGAACAGTTCCAATGACTTTACACATTCATAAACAAGAATTGTAAATTACTTACAGACTGTAGACCGCAAGCCATTTGTTAATGATAAAACATGAAATGTAATTATCAAAGATTTCAAGTGAAATTTCATTTTATAAATACATAAATTTGTCATAAATAGAGCAATGAATCTTTTAATTCTTACAGGATAATGAGTATTCACTAGGTAAAATTATTTGTATGAAAACACATTTAATTTTTTGGTTACTCAGACTACATGGCAGTGAAATAGGCTGCTTGGTTTTTGTCAATGTGCCAGGTACTCTGTTCTAAATGCTGATGAGCTGCAATAAACCCTGGAATTTCCATGCTAGGATTCGACAGCTTTCACTCCAAAGGTTCTTCAACTTAAAGAAAAAAAAGTAAATCTGATGATGCACTTGTCTTAGTCGATTAGGGCTGTTATAACAAAATATCATAGACTGGGTGGCTTGTAAACAACAGAAATTTATTTCTCACAGTCCTGGAGGCTAAGCCCAAGGTCAAGGTATTGGCAGATTTGGTGTCTGGTGAGAACCTGCTCCCTGGTCCATAGACAGCCATTTGTTCACTGTGTCCTCACATGGCAGAGGGCAAGGGAGCTCTGTGGGGCCTCTTTTTCAAGGGCACTATTTCTCATTCAGGAGGGCTCTACCCTTGTGATCTAGTCACTTCCCTAAAGCCCCACCTCCAAATGCCATCACACTGGGGATTAGTTTTCAACATAGGAATTTGGGGGGACACCTTCAGTCTGTAGCAACATATATGCTAGCAGAAGATGAGGACCACATTTGTATTACCTGTGCACCTGAGTACTTCTATTTACCCACATTTTGAAAAGTTTACAATTCTGCAGGAGCAAAGGTGAGGTGTATTAAAATTAGCCAACATTATTGAGAACTAACAGTGTGGTCACCACAGGGTCAGGCACTGGAGCGCCAAAAATGAAATTTTCCCATCTCTGAAAGGTTTACGACACAAATGAGAAGAGAAAGCATCCATCAAATCACCTTTTAGAGAAGACTGGGGACCATTATGTTATATTTTACACACACATATCTTTGTTGGAAAATCTCGGTTAATTCAGCCTTCTAACTGTAGTTTCTTTTCTCTCTGCATTGCATAGTTAAGCTCTTTGTTACATACAACCTTGACCTACGATTGTTTCTTGAAGCTATTTCTTGACCTTCAGCATTAGCTCCTTGCAAGGTTTGTGTTTATGTATCTAATCATTTCTTCTTCCCTTCTTCTCCATGACACCTTAGCCCAATCATAGGCACAGAATAGATGCTCAGACAATCCTTGTCGCTTGTTTGATTGTATGCTTGATGGAGGTAGGCCTTAAATTCAGCACAAAAGAAGTTGGTAAGAAGAGGTCAGAATCTGACCTGTAGATTGAGAATGCTGACTGAAGACGTTGGCAGAAAAAGAACATAATGGTAGACTGAGAAATTGTAAAGAGGTGTTGCTGATGGAATGGTGTGGAATGTGTTAGGAAGCAATAAGAGATAAATCCAGCTAACCAGCTGGCAATCTAGAAGCCAGGGCTATGAAATTTTCTTAGTGACCTTACAAATGTAGTATTTTAGGAATATTAACTTGGCATTGGCGTGCTAAAGGGACTTGAGTAGCGTGATGCTATTTAGACATAGCCCATTCATTCAAATGAGTTTACCATTCATTTAAAATTATCGAGATTAAGCTGGACTAACAGGATTTATTCATCTTGGCCTTATTTTTTGGTGCCTTATTGTATTGATTGATTTCTAACCTCCATTTATAGCAATGAAATCTAGTTGAAGGGCTTTCAAGCAAACTACTCTGCCACATTGATGTGGGTGATTTTTCATAGCATTTCTGAAATCTTAGAGACTATTTTTTTCCTTTTGTCTAGTCTGAATGCCATTTATATTTGGAAGAATCAAGACATGAAATCCTCCTAACCTGTTCAAACACAAAAGTGGCTGAAAACATATTTTTGTCATTTGTCCTTTAAAGCTATATTTGTCTTTACAGCCTTGAACCCAAGTGAAGAGACTCAGAAAGAGAAGAGAATGTTTAATCAATAACTTTAATATTTTTCTATTTAGTCATTTGAAAAAGTACTTGGCATTTAAGGGAATTATGTTTTTTATAAAAAATAGATAAGAAAGGAAGAAAAAAGATCAAGCAATACTCTATAGAACTGTCTAAACAAAAGATGCTTTTGATAAGGAAATAAGTTGTAGCAACAGAAACTAAAAAAATATGTCCTTTTTATTTGACAATGTACAACTAAAATGTAGCATATGTTGCATATGTTTGCATAACACTAACCAATGTTTGTGTAAATTATTTTACAGGATCTGATAGGGAACGTTCCCTGTTAAATGTGTACATAGCTTCAGAAATGAATGCAATTTACATAGATGTCTTTGAACGTTTTCCCTTGGAACCCTTGTTTTTCATTTCAGCCCATTCTTCCTGCTTTAGCTTTCTCTGGCCTCCCTGTTCAAACAAAAGCATTCAGATTTCCAGGGAATTCAGCATTACTGTGAAATGACTCGACCCTCTTCCTGGGCCATTTGCTTTAAATCCACCGTTTGTTTTGTCCACCACTTGTTCCCAACGCTTACCCAAGTGCCTGGCACAGGATTGACATTTAACTAATGTTTATTGAATGACAATTATTCAACATCCTATATTTACCCCAACTTTCCTTGTCATTGATAAACTTTCACTCTTCAAGGTAAATGAATGTTTATATTTCTTATTCATCCTGGTCACATTTCTCCTTCTCTGTTACTCCTCACAATTATATTTTCATGACTTCTGGTTCTGTTTTCAACTTTTCAGTTTCAGTTTCTAACCTTTCATTTCCACTGGGGATTTTCTGGCTATTCACTGTGTCCTTTATTCCTTCTATATTCAGTTCTCTAAATATGAAATCCCTAAAGCTTCATCTATTTGGGTCTTATCTTAATATGTTTTCTAAAATATTGCACTGACAACCTGCTACCCTCTCACCTCTGACCTAGCTACTTTTTACCACCATGGACATTATCTAGAATGGGGAGAGGGAGAAGGGAAAGCAATTTATGCATGCTGGTGAAACATCATTCCAGTGACAATTCAGATTTCTTCTCTCCTGTTTAAAGTCATTATTGTCTCAGACACATTGTGTATAATGATGGTTGATACTTCCCTAAGTTAAACTCACTGCTCCTATTGGTTCTTTCCACTCATATCTACACAGTTTTTCTTTGCATCCATCCACAAACAGCACTATATTTCTGTGGCTTTTGAACTGTTTTCTTTCTTAGAACTGCAGAACGTCATTTTTTAGGGGGAAGAGTGAGCTGAGACACAATTGTCTACAGAGGATGGGGAAGAGCCAGGCTTCTTGCATTTCCTCGGGGCTCTTCTCCCTCATTGTCCTGTCCCAATGGGTGACCTGATATATTATGAGCTTTCGTGCACCTCCCAGGAGACCTAGTCCCATGGGAGTTTTTTTTTTTTTAATTGAGTTATTGATAGGTTACAATCTTGTGAAATTTCAATTGTACATTAATGTTTGTCAGTCATGTTGTAGGTGCACCACTTCACCCTTTGTGCCCACCCTCCACCCCACCTTTCCCCTGGTATCCACTAAACTGTTCTTGGTCCATAGTTTTAAATTCCTCATATGAGTGGAGTCATACACAGATTATCTTTCTCTCGCTGGCTTATTTCACTTAACATAATTCTCTCAAGGTCCATCCATGTTATTGCAAATGGAATGATTTTGTTCTGTTTTGCAGCTGAGTAGTATTCCATTGTATATATGTATCACATCTTCTTTATCCATTCGTCTGTTGATGGGCACTTAGGTTGCTTCCACATCTTGGCTATTGTAAACAGTGCTGCAATAAACATTGGGGTGCATAGGACTTTTGGGATTGCTGACTTCAAGCTCTTTGGATAAATACCCAATAGTGAGATGGCTGGATCGTATGGTAGTTCTATTTTTAATTTTTTGAGGAATCTCCATACTGTTTTCCATAGTGGCTGCACCAGTTTGCATTCCCACCAGCAGTGTATGAGGGTTCCTTTTTCTCCGCAACCTCTCCAACATTTGTTGCTATTAGTTTTAGATATTTAGAATTCTCGCCTCCCCCATGGGAGTTTTATTAAATGAAAATAAGCAAAAGGAGTTTATGTGAAACACTTGAAAGCGCACCATTTTGAATATAGTCATACTTCTCTGACAGTAAAGGTCACTTGAACACAGCCAGCCTGAGTATGAACGTCCTGCAAGTGTTATATCTGAGGCAGTGGTCCTAAGTACAGGTTCCTCAGGAGCAGGTCATGCTGGAGAATGCGCTCCTAGGTTCCAGTCATCTGAGAGGAGAATGAGCAACCCCTGACCAAGACTAAACCCTGGTATCTGTTTCTCTTAGTGACTTGTCACCTCCAAGGTACATGAGCTTCATGTAGATAGCTGACTATGTCTACCACAGTCATTTAAATATATAAATATCTCCCTCTATTATTAGTAGGCTATTGTCATAGCTGTACTTAATTTTCTTATCATTTAAAAAAGAAAGCATCATGTTCTCAGACAGAACTTCATGCCATTCACTTTCCACTGGCTGTGTGGTGGGAGGACAAAGGTGGATACCAGGTCATGTGAATGTCAATAGGCCCTTAGATTAGTTAACCAGTGAAAGTGAATTACATATTTCAAGTGTTTACATTGGCTTGACTTTTGTTCGTGTTTCTGAGATGGCAAAAGCATTCCCCAAATATATTTTTGCAGAAAGCTCTTATGTCCCATTGGTTCATGTGTGCTGGGTAGGCGCATTTGCCTATTAGTGCTAATGCATTCTCATAATGCACCATCCACTCTAACAAGAGCAAGAAGACAATAGCAAAGTGATCTTCCTTAATAAAAGGAGTAACTCCAGTGTTTGAGAACTTACATTCCTTTTTTTCAACATGAATGGCCATTTTAGTTTTTGTTCCTCCTTGTAAAGATATTTCCATCCTGAATGTACCTGCTTTACAAAAAGAATCAGCCACTGCATATACCTATTTCATACTTAGAAACACAGAGAATTTTTTGGAACAATAGGTTTTAATGAAGTATGGTGGATAGCTCTATTTTTGTTTGCTATGTGGTTGTACAAAGATCATAAACAGGATTCAGGCAGCTTTCACAGAACTAGACAGAATCTAGGATGCCAGGAGAATTCCAGAATTATTGAGAGTAATAACCAACTGCTTATTATCTATCTACATGGATAAATCCACACTTCCTTCAGATCTCTGCTCAAATATCACTTTCATTATGAGCCTACCCTGTCTATCCCATATAAAATTGAGGCACTGTCCCTCAGCATTTACCAGTCCCATTTATCCCATTCTACATAGCTTAGTAAGTATACAGGAGGATTCAATTCTCTATTTCCCTGGCTTTAGACTCCATGCCCCATACTGCCTTGTTATCTAGGAATAATGGACTGGGCAGTAGCAGTAGTAATATCTTATATTTTTTACATTTTGCAACAAATTTTCACATGCATTATTTTTAATAAAATGATGATATGGGACAATAGCCTTATGAGTTTCTCTTTCTCCCAGGACCTGCATTGTCATACTTGAAAATGTGATAGGAGCAATACAGGTTCCTGAAATCTCCTCTTAGGCTTATAACAGAGTTGATAAGGTCCAAAAGGCTTTTGAGAATCTGGTAGAAACAAATATTCTAAAAATATGAGCAGATATTTAAAAAGAGGCATTGTCTATTTTCAGAATTCATGCATTGAACCCTCACATCGCAGGATTATGTCCTTTTGTACTTAGTTTTATTATTCTGGAGTCTATGTTCCTGCACTTCACTCCACATGGCTTTACACCTAACTTTTCTCCTTCTCATGTCCTCTTCCCATCGGATTTGTATTTCCTTTCTCTTCAGCTTTCGGATTCTCCAATACTGTTCAGCCATTGTCTCTGTGGTTAAGGTGTGTCCCTTTTCTCTACCTGACACCTGATCTCATTGTCCTTCTGGGAGAGCTGGACTGGGCATCTTTCTCTGATGTCGCTTACACTTGTCAGTCATATTCAAAATGCAAAACAATGGTTTAGGCTGTTGAGATTGGGAAAAGAGAAAGTCAAGTCAATGGAAAAATAAAGAACTAAAGGATTTTGTGTATTAATTTACTAGGGCTGCTGTAACAAAAATTACCATAAACTGGGTGGCTTAAAACAACAGAAATTTATTCTCCCTCAGTTCTGGAGGCTGGAAGTCGGAAATAAAGGTGTTGGCAAGTTTGATTCCTTCTGGACACTCTGAGGGACAATATGTTCCATATCTCTTTCCTAGGCTCTCGTAGTTGTTGGCAATCCTTGGTGTTCCTTGGCTTGTAGACACATCACTCCAATCTCTGCCTCCATCATCACATGAACCTCTTCCCTTCGTGTGTGTCTGTGTCTTCACATGGTCTTCTTATAAGGACACCAGTCATTGGATTTAGGTCCACCCTAATCCAGTGTGATGTCATCTTAACTTAACAGTTTACATCTGCAAGCACCCTATTTTCAAATAAGGTCACATTCTGAGGTTCTGGGTATATATGAATTTTGGGAAGGATATTATTTAACCCAGTAATTTGTGCTCTGTTTCTAGCTTTCAAAGGAATGCTGGTATTATGACGTGTTCTTCTGTGTTATTTAGCAGATGTCTGGGAGGTCCAAACCCATGCCAATGAAGACATTTTTTTCTTGTCAGTGGAAATAACTTGTGCAGAGGTAGGTGTTGGGAATATGGAAACATAGAAGCATAAACGTCATGATCGTTGTTTTGGATAAAATCTAAAAAGGACACATAAGTGAACCATAGCCCTGCATAACTGAGTTTTCTCATTGCCAGCATCAGCACATAGAGCAAAGTCAGGAAAATGGGATGTTGGTCTCCAGAATACCAGGGACTAGCTGAGTGACTCTGGTCAATGCAGTGGCTGGACCTCTCTGGGGAAAAGTACCTGAGATGAAAATTTTCTATACTTATTCTCCTGTCCAAGGATTAGAGTCTGGGGTTATATAACTCTGTGCCGAGAAAGTTTCTGTGTTCTGTTGAGGAAATATATTTAGCACCTATCACATGCTGGGTGCTATGGTAGCTTCTCTATAAAACATAAGTAACTCATTTATTTCTCAAGACAACCCTGCAAAATACTTTTTAGCTCCATTTTACAGATGAGGCAAAAGTATTAAGAAAGTTTTAAAAATCCATTCAAGATAAGTAGTCCTAACGAGTCGTTGAACCAGGATTTGAACCCATATCTGTCTATGCTTATACCATACAACAGGCACAAAATGAAGCGGACAAATTCCCAGTGAGTGGCTGAATGAGGGGACAGGCCTATGAAAGAAGAAAGATGTCTAGGAAACCAGTTCCCATGTGGTAGGGAATAGAAAATAGAGAGCATAGTAGCAAAACATCCAGCCAAGAGTCTGACACTTGTATCAGTTCTTTGGCAGAAGAATATTGATAGACTCTCTGGCAGAAAATGGAATGGCACAGGCTTTTAAGACTGGAGTTAGCTGTGGGAGCCTCAGAAGTGTGTTTCTTTAAGTGCAAATGCTTTTAAATTTCTGGTACTAGCTGAGTTGGCCAGGATTGCTCGAGAAAATCATTAGCCATTGTTTGAATAAATATGTCTCTGCCCACACTGACCTTGAAGTAGACTATACAGAGATGCTCCGCGTGGGGAGCAGCTCAGGTGTGTCTCACAGCCTTGTGTATCTGCTTGAGATTTTTCCCTTGGAGGTCATGTTTGGCACTATTTTTGTTGATGTTTGTTCTGTTTGCTCTGTAATCTGTGGCATGTCTCCTTGTCAGCAGTTCCACAGGTCTCTTGGACTAGGTTTCACCTGCTCTGGGAGGTTATCGCCTACTCATTTTAGGTGCTGCCCTGGATGAAAGCCTTATAGCCTCTATTTATAAAGTTTAGACCACTTCAAACATGCCTTCTAAATTTGGTGAAAATGTAACCAGCTTCATTTTAGGTAAATGGATTTTTCTTAAATAATTTCCCTTTTACTTTTCCTTAGTATTTAGTAAGGTTCTGCATTTTCGAAATCCTGATGGTACAGTACTAACGAGAACCAAAGGAAGGTGATCTAGTCCAAACTCTGACAAGCGATTTAACAGGAGACAACATCGGCAAAACTGGGAAGAAGAGAACCCCAAGGGAAGGACACACTGGAGAGACAAAATGAGGGCAGCTCAGTCTGCTTTCCCCATCCGACTCCTCGTTCCAGCACCAGTACCTTGGAGTATTTGTTCTATTTCAATAAGGAACGTAATCCTTGTGAGAGGAAAGCAAGACTTGGCTGACAGTGTGGCAATCAAAATATCACTGTTTCTCAGCATAGCCACAAAATTGTCTTCATCTGAGAACTGGGTAAATATTATACTCCAAGTGTCAGGCAGGACTTGGGAAACCTCCAAACCAACAAAAAATATTTTATCTTACTGTTCAGTGAATCAGTTGATTATATTGTTTAAAGAAAATTGCTATCTGAAAGCTCTAGGATAAAGTGACAAATGTGAAAAAAGGAAAAACCCTATGCAGAGCCAGTTCTCAGGGTAGTCTCCTTCTGATGTCTTTCATTAGGTGAGTTTGTCTGGTCCCTTACAGATAACAAAGATTAGGGGTTGACACCCAATGGAAAATAAACAGAGCCCAGATCTACCCAGCAAAATAATCACTCTATTCCTCTTCTGAGGTGTTTCTCTCAAATGTTCCTGGCAAGGCAGTGCTTTTTGCTCCCTACATAAGTGTTCGGGGCATACTACCTTTATTATCACAGTGGTGTATACCCATCTTTTCTGCTAGACTGTGACCTTGTTGACATTAGTGACAATTTTGTTCTTACTTTTGCAATAAGAGGCACATGAATGTCTATCAAATTGAATTGTAAATGCAATCCCACCATTTCCCTCTTCAAGCAGAGATCTTCTATAACATTCCCCAGAGATCATCATATGGCAAATATTCTATACATTTCCTCTATTAAGGAATTCACGGGCTTACAAAATATTCTACATGTGCATCTCAGGAGCCAATAAATAATAAAACAAATTCAGATGTATATTTCTGCTTTTAACTGAGATGTCTCAGGATGCCTTGAGTGTTTGGAACCCTTGAGTCTTCAATATCTTATGAAGTCTCCTCTAGTGTAAAACTCTTTGTTCAACAGGTACCAAAAAAACATTGTTTTCCCAGATTCCATTTATTGCATTTGAAATGTCCACAAGGAGAACCTGCTCCAGCCTTGGAGGCCTCCTCCAGACCAGAGTTGATGAGGAGGACACAGAGGTGCACTCCAGGATCTTGTGAATTTGGCATAGAGGCAGCAGAGGCTCCACCTCCAGCGTTGTTAGTCGACCTCCTATCCTCTCCCTCCATTTTTCTGCTTCCATCCTCCCCACCATCTATGCTGCAATGCCTCTCCTTCTTTTTCCTCTTCCTATTGGCCCTCTTCTCTCTATTCATCTGGGGAATCCCTTGAACAGAGAGGAGAGAATGAGTTGATGCTGCCCCTCTCTACATTCCTCATGGAATCAGAGTCAGCCCAAGGATTCAGAAGTCCTGCGTTTAGAAAATGTGCCACTGGTAAGGAACTTCTATAGAAAGTCTTAACGGGTAAAGCGTTCTTGGAAAGATGAGAATTAAATGGAAAAACAGTAAATTAGATGCTTTGCTTCTGGAGAGACCTGAAGTCAGGTGTGTCTTTGCAGGAAATGTTCAACCTGCTTCCATCAGTGTTAGTCTTGTAAAGTATGTGTAAACTGCCAGCAGCTCTCCTGACAGCCACCTTTGTCAGGCAGTGCCCAGGGAACTTCATCTTTAAACTATTAATGAATTGAAGGTTAAATTTTAATTCTCTGTCAATTGAAACTTGTTAATCAAAATTCTGTGTTCTTTTATCTTAGAGACTTTTGAAAAATGGAGTATAGAAGATTGTCTAGAGATAACATAACTACCACTTGGTTTGAAGCTTTTATACCTAAGATTCTATAAATGTTAATTTCCTATCAATTGCAACTTGTAAGAAAATCAGCAGGTTTTTTCTCTCCTTGCATCAGTCTTTTATACGGCATCTTCTCAAGCCTGTCCTTTGTTCCTACCTTCACCAAGCTCCTCAACATCTTGATCCTGGGGAAATCAAGCTAAAATCAAGGGCAACTTTGAAGATGGAAGAAAGAATGGACTTCCATAGAACAGAGTCACTTTCTTTTGTCTTAGTTTGTTTTCAGGCTACTATTTCTGTATGTAGACATATTAACTATATTGCTACTCTCTTGCATACTCCTCCAAACAATGCCATTGACATCCTCTCTAGAGTTAAAATTATTAAATATTTGGTGTTAATACCATTTCTCTGGTGAGGGTTATAATTATGCTTTAAGATACATGGTGTAGCAGACATTATTGGTGTTCTGCCTGTATCCTCTTGGCACCCATTCCTGTGCTCACCAATGGCTTCTAAATGCAAGGATTCTAAACACAAAAATAGAGACAATATATACTGCGAGAGTTCAGAGGGGAAGACATGTATATGGAAAGAGTCCTGGAAAAGGCATACACTGGGTTTTGTTACCTGGGGAAAAGAAGATGAAGAGAAAGGAGACAAGGATGACTCAGAACTTGGATGATTGAGAAATTAGGAAAATTAAGGAAAACTTGAGTTTGGTTTTAGCCAAATTATGTGTTTATCTAGTTATTCACTAACTTTTCCAGAAAGATTTAAGGCAGGCTACACTGAACCCATATACCAGTCCTGTGTGGTTTCACAACGTGAGAGGTCTTACAAATTTATCTCACTCTCTGATTCTATCCATTTTCTTAGTTTTGGAAAACCTAATTGGCACCAACTCTCAAGGCATTTTTCAAAGGACTAAAGTATTGGCTAGTGGCCAGTTTGGGATGTGGGAAGTTAGAAGACTCTAGACAAAGTAAATCTGCCCTAAGCTCGGCCCCGGGCCTCTCCTCCACAAGGGCAGGTGGCTTTTTCATCCTTCTCAGTTCATTGAGGTCAACAGGGTTCCTAGCTTGGATCAGCTCTGCAGGCTCCAAGAGTGATGGGAGAAATGGGCTCCAGGTGCCAGTCAAGAGCACCTCGTCAGATGCATTGATTTCACGCAGCCTTTGATGTCTGTGTTTGTTCTGGAGATCCAGGGAAATATGATCTGTAGAGTTGATGTTCCAACTCTTTATGGTATTTTCAAAGCTGTTATGAGGCTGTCATTGCACCAGAGTCTGAGGGTAGGCTTCCTTCTTTCCTTCTTCTTTATCCCCCCAGTTTTGGTGTGTGAATGATTAGTGGTGTTTGTACCATTATATTGCATGTCAACCAGCAAAAGCCAGAATGCTTTTGAATCCACCTTTAATTTATTCACAGCACAGTGTGCAGCCACATGATGATGGCAAGTTAATGGGCTTTGCCTTAATGAGATAACAGTTTGCCTCCCAGGTTGGAGGTTTATGCTAGTTTTATTTGTCAGCCTTACCTAAGTAGATATAAGAAATTGTAGCTTTATGCTGACTTATTATCAGGTCCATTTGCAAAGAGAGACAGATTTTATGGTCTCCTCCTGCTGGTCTGTTCTTTGGGCCATTTCAAGTTGTTTTTCCCCTTCTCTTCTTGGCAGTTAAATGCAACAACCCCTGGGGCTCACCCATGTGGCTTAGATGAAGAGGCAATTCAGTTGCATATTCCATGGAGTTGCATCTTCATTCCAATATGTTGTTATAAAATAAGGTCTAGAAGTGTACTGGCTCTGTCACTCTCCCTGCCTTCCTCTTTACTCCCTCCTTCCCTCTCTTAATCCAGCAGGATTTAGGATCCTGGAAATAATATGACATGAAAATCTAACACCTCCCAAGGAAAGAGAAATTGACAAGATGCTTGGCCTTAGCTTTTTAAATATTTTGGCCTTGTCTTTTTTCTTTCAAATTCTTTTTTCTCTGTTCACTTCAATTACCACTGAGTCTTTAACCCTGGCTAATGACCACATCTTCCCCAGTCTACCTTTCTGGTAACTTATTAATGCTTAGCAGTGAGAAGGGCAACAGCTCTATTAACACAACCAAACTGATTCATAATCAGACATGAACCAGGAACTGGTTAAGAGTTTTACAAGCAGTGAAGGTTAATAGAACCATTCTCCTGACCATTTTCCAAACCAACCTTCATGAGTTTTTCTGACCTCCACCCCCAGACATACAGCCATCACATAAGAGCTTTTGGCATGGGGGGAATGTAGGTGGAAGTTATTTATGAACATTAATAGCTTTTGCAAGTATTGAACAATTATTAGAGTGCCCCTACGTGTAGCCTCAGCTAGGTTCAGAATAAAGCTATTATATTGTTAATCTAGCATTTATCTAGAAGACAGGCTTCAAAATTAGAAAGCTTGTTCAGTTGAAACTAGCACTTATTCATTCCACGGGGATTTTTACACAGACTGTTTGCCAGTATGAAACACTATGAAGCTATTTTTTGGAATTGACTAGTTGAGTCAGATCACAGTCTAATCAATTTCAGAACGAACAGCCAGCTGGATAGAAGCCATACTTTGCATTACTGGTTAATTGCTTTGGTATGAATGTGATTGGCTAATCCATCCTCCAAAGCCAAGGAGACCTTAAAATAGTTTGTATGTGGTAATTCATTGGTGGGAAGGAACTAACCCATGGAACTCGCCCTCTGTCCCCCCACCGCACGCACCCATACACTATTCTCGGATTATTCCGAATAATAGTTTCACCTTCCTCAGTCTCCCCCAAAATATACTTTGTCTTGCATTTTGTTTTTGGAGACATTATTTCATTGATCCTTTCCTTAAAGAAGACTCTGCCACAGTTTCGGAGAAGGACTCAAGGAAGTCTCTCCTCATTGGATTCAAGCCTCGCTTCCTGGTGAGAATTGGTGGCATCATTGCCATATTCACATAGAAAGAGTCTTGAAGAATTTAATAATTCTTTACCTGCTGAACAACTCACTTGTTGAAATTCTGTCATGCGTGTGAGGTGTGGTACTAGCTTTCCTTTGACTTACTGGTTGAAAGGTGCACGATAAGGATGTCCAATCAGTATAACTTCCGCGTTGGGAGTCAGGACGATCTGATTTATGTGCCCTTCCTTAATGAGAGACACTGAATATTGGACATAAATAAAGTCATACTTGAAAATAGTCTGTCACCAGGAATTACTCCCCACAATGCAATAAACCAGCCTTGTTGTGAGTTCAGTTGGCAGGATTTTCAAAGTCACAAATCAAAACTGACCTTGCCCCTTGTTGACTCACACATTAATATAAAGACACAGGTTTCTCTTCAGGGCATGGACCTAGATTCTCATCAAAGGAGAATTTTTTCTAGAGCTATGTCCAGGGAGAGCATGTCACATAATTACACTTTGTTACTAGCTCTCTATGTGACGAAAGCTTATTAGATAAGCTCTTTCTCTTCCTTTCACTTTGAGGATATGAACCAATTATTACTTCCCTCTCTTTTTCTTTTTTAAAATGTAATACCCAAAAGTACTTTACTAATTCTAGTGTCAAAATTAATACCCATACTAATAGCAAACCCTTATATAGAATTTACTATATGCTTCCATAATCAAAAACCTACCAGTTGCTAATAAAGTAACTTTGGCATCGCTTTGCTGTGAGTAATTTGTTTGTGTCTGTTGGCTTTGATGCACAAACAGTTAATGGGCTTCAGCCTAGGGTACCTATTTAAAATGGAATTGGTCATGTGATTATTCATTTTTATTAATATCATTATCTGTGGCTATGAAATTGCTGCTTAAAATGTGTCCTCTTTTATTAATTCATGTATTATTAACCTTCCAGCATGTATTGCAGCTTAACCGGTATTATAGGACCTGAATCGTTTGTTTAAGTAATGAGGACAAAATAAGAAGAATTGGGCTTATATTTCAGCAGGTGGAATTTAGTTCAATTACAGGGAAACAGGCTGTTCTTGGCAGACAAGTTTGATATGACTGCCCGGGTGGGAGAGATTGGCTAATGCTATCTGAGAAGCGCTGAAGGAGTCCCTCTAACCCCAACCCAAAATGTGGCTCCATCTGTTTCTCCTGGCACCTGAAGTGCTGGCATTCCTAATTTTGTTATCCTCAGACAGAACAGTTACAGTATTGGTACTCCCAAGAAGGCTGGAGGGCTGTTGGGAACATGTATGAAAAAACTCTCACCTGAGGGAGATACCCATGGTGAGACTAGGGGACATAATTTTGTATACACCTAACAAATAACCAAATGACTGTTGTGTGAGAAATATGGTTGTCACCATGTTCACTTCTAATTAAGATCACCAATTATAGAGTGAAATTTAAAGATACTGGCCTCGAGATGAGTAATAAAACCTGAGAAGGAAATGTATCCACAGACTGATTTGCACTTCACTAATTTTCCCATTTAAAAGAATGCCTACAGTAATTGAAGTAGAAAAACAGGAGATTCCAAACTTTTACCAACAAAATAGCTCAGGGAAAGTACCAAGACAGAATAGGGTTAAAAGAAAAAAAAGCTGAATGGTGTAGAATAGTATACATGGATTCTCAGATGAATTTGTTATTTTTTAGCACAATCACAGGCTGTTCTAGTATTTATACCTAAGTCTGGTCTGTCTGTACTTCACCCAGACTGCCCTGAAATGCTTGTCAAAAAAGGCAATTATTTTGTTTTATGAACACATTCCAAGTTTCCTTAAAGGGAAGACTCAGTTCAGATTTCTTCACTCAGACTGCTGAACTTCTCAGTAGTCTTGCAAAAGATTGGCCCAGTGTTTCCACCCTCCGTGCTGTGCCTCTCTGAAAGAACCACAACAACAATATTTTTAATGCTTACCAAGTCTCAGGTCCTATAATGACTGATTTTATCTATCTATCTATCTATCTATCTATCTATCTATCATCACCTATCTAAATTACCGAACAAATATTGATGTAGGAGGGCTCCCTGGATCTCTTTTACGTCTATTTCTCCTCATGTTAAGGAGAATTCTGTCTTTGCTGTCTTCATTTTTGGGACTTGTGTAGGTTGGAGTAAAGGGGGAAGGGAAAGACTAAAGCAAACCATGACAAATTGGTTGAGTCACATTGGAAAGTATAGATAGAGAAGGTGGGAGAAGGAGGGACAAGAAAGACAAGAGTAATAAATTTGGATTTGAGATGTTTGTGTGAGGAAAGGGGATTCAGGGGCCACTAATGAGATGGGGAAAGAAGACTAAAGTTTTCTCCTTTGTGGTGGGTGGAAACCCCCTTAGGCATTGTTTTGCCCCTGCAACACAATTTGTTTGTTTCCTTAGTTTAATTATCTTTGGTTGTTAGAAAAGTGTTACTTCTCAGTGTTACTCTGTGCTCAGGCATACTATAAAACCTCAATGATGTATTATGTATGGTTTACACATTCATTATCTCATTTAATCCTCACAATATTGACTTTTATTTTTCTTCCACTTACAGACGAGAAAACTGACTTAGAAACATGATGATTTCGCAGGTAGACAGTAGCCTAGTCCTCATGCATGTTTATTATTATTTTAATAATAATAAATTATAGTGATACATAAAGGGATGAGATGTACCAACAAACCAGAACATCCTAAAGAACTTCTTTGGCACTGGAAGAACTCTTTGTGGGAGATTGTTTGCTGAGTCATACAGCGTGCCAGTACATATGAACAGTCAAATTCACTGTTATCCTGGCACATGAAAGTTTTGCTCTTTTTCAGAGTAATTATTTTCTTTCCATAGAAAAGAAAAATCATCATGGATGATTAAAATTTCAATATGATCATCTAAATAAGACTCTGGAGTCCTTTGCTGATCTGCATAATGTTCTTTAATGGACATCAATAATTGAATTGATTTAGGGAGAATCTAAAATGATCTGTAACTGAAAATCTAAATTTTGCTTTTACAAACACAATAGGAGTTTTTAAAAAGAGTAATTTAAACCAGACACTGATACTTCCACAAAAATTAGACCTCACGTAAATTTAAACACTTTTTCTGCTTGGTCGGGGTGATCAAATCAAGTGTCTGTATCCTATGTGTGGTGACACTCCATATCTCTGCATTTATAGCATAGACTGTATTACTATTTTCATTTATAGGCAGGGAACCTGAAATATATGGAGGTGAGATGATCCCTCATGTTCATTTAGCAAAATTGAGATTATCTCCAAAACTTGGCCTGAACTTCTCCTCCAGGTGATACGTAAGACATGCAGAGAGACAAAGGAATCAAGAAACGACCTTCACAGTGCATGCTGAGGTCCAGAATATGTAACTCTACATAGTGAGGTGGTGGCACATGTGGGCAAATGGGGATGCTGTGAAAAAGTCTCTTGGATCCACATAGTACTCCTGCCTGGAGAGAGATTTCCCCATGAGAATGCTTCGAGAAGCTATTCAGGTGAGAAACTTCTCTTGGCCATGAAAAGAGAAACGGACTTCCCATGAGAATGAAGAGAAAGGTTAAAATCAGAGCAGAACTGATGGCTTCTGATGCATTTGTATTTTTCTCTGTGAGAAATAATGATCTTACAAATAGTGGCAGAAAGGATGCCTTGTTTCTGCTAGAGTTGCATCTCGTTTGGTGAGTGATGACATTGACATTGCATAAGCGAGTTTTCTAAGCTAATTCTCTTCTGTGTCTTGGCTAATGCTGTTCCTTCTTGCCAGGTACCTACCCCCTTTCACTGTAACTTTTTTCAAGACTATTATTTTTTGGGTCTGTCATCTTTTCAGGTACCAAAAGCTTGGCTTGAACTACTTTAAGCAAAATCCCCCCAAAATGAATGAATGAATAGACAAGTGGACAAGATTTAGTGGCAAGATGTCTGGGTGGCTCACAAAAATAAAGGAAGGGCTGCCATAACCAGGCAGCTCTGCTTCCACGGGCCTGGAATACCACTAGAACTGCTTCTGTTTTTCCCTCTGCATCTCCCTATGTATTGGCTGTCAGGGTCACCGCTAGACATCCCATTCTGACAGCCCAATCTTGTGCTATCCTGTGAAAGAAATACCACACTGCACAGAAGGAGCATGAAACCAGGGCTTGGGCATTGGCCCTTGGGGTGACCATATAGGCACAAATCCTGGACTTCTTCAGAGCATCTGGTCAACCCTATGTGCAGGGATAGTGGGCCTGAGAGCACCCCAAAGGGAAGAAATGGGGGGTCCTCATCTGGGCTCAGGGCTCACCCAGGTGACAGTCCCAGACCCAGCTGGTCCCAGATACCAGAGAGGACTTAAACATGTTAAAGAAGGCCCTCCAAAGTATAGGGCCCTACTTGCTCAGGACTATTGCCTTTTTCCTCTTAAGCCAGTTTCCTCTCTGAATTTAGACCCATCGTTTCTAGGTCCATCTCTTTCCAGTCTCCCTAAAAGAGAAGAATCCCTCCTTCCCAGCCTCAGTTCTAAAAATTCTAGAGAACATCCTGCCTGTCTTAGGTTAGGTCTCATGTCTACTTCTTGAAATAATCAAAGTGGCCAGGGGGTGAGATATTCTTTGGCCTAACTTGGGCCCTCTTATTCACCTGTGAGGTGGTGGGGGAGAGGAGTACCATGATTACTATGAAGGACGAACAGTTTCCCAAAATGAAGAGAGTGATATTCCCAGGAAAAGGGTCGAAATCAGAATCAGAATCATAACAGTTAACACCTATAGAGCACGTACTATATGCCACACATTCCTCTATGTATTTATATATATTGACTAATAAAATTGTTACAATAACTCTATAAGGTAGATATTATTTCCTCTATTTTATGGGTTAGAAAACTGCAGCTTGAGAGATTATGTAATATGCTCAAGGTCACATAGCTAGTAAGTAGTGGAGTTAGGGCCTGAACCCAGGTGGTCTGGCTCCTGAATCCATAGACTTAATCACTGTCCTCTACTGCTCTTTATAAATGACCATCACAAGCCAAGCCCATGTCCTACCTGTCTATGAATCCTTCCCCTTCTACACCTGCCCCAGCTGACTTCTCCTTTCCACTTCAAAGTCACGGTCACTTCTACTGAATTTAACGCTAGTTATTGTTATTTTTCACTCTCTGTTCTCTAAACTCTGTCTGCCCAAGTAGCCTCAGTGAATATATAAAGAGAGACAATGTTATACGGTTCTCTTGTATCTCTGGAGAATCTAGTACTTGACGAGGGACCATCATACAAGTCAGTGGAAAGTTGAGACATTGAAGGTTTTAGAAATTAGGTTTAAATATATGGAAGACTGTCAATTTAGGAATATGAGTTTCACTGCATATAACAGAAAAAAAGTCCAAACAATAGTAGCTTAAACAAGATGAATTTTTTTTCCCTTCTCACTTGAAGGAAATTTGGAGAAAGTTAGTACAGGGCTGAAATGGTAGCTTTGTGATGCTTTTGGGGACCCAGGAACCTGTCTTCGTGCCTTGGCATCCCTACTCAGCATCTATCCTTAAGATCAGTTACTGGTCCGGTATTACACCTGCATTTCAGACAGCAGAGAAGAAGAAGGGAACTCTTCAATGGGCAAACTTCTTTTCAGGAGACTTCCTGAAGGTCTCAAATGCTTTAGCTTATATCTCATTGAATGGAACTTTTCGTATGGCTTCTCCTAGCTGGGGTGTCTGGGAAATGTAGGTTTTTATTTGGCCCATTCATGTATTCACCTAAAAATCAAGGTTCTTGTACTAAGTTGGACTGGAAGAATGGATATAAATAGGCAACTCTTAAGTTTTGCTACAAGAGGAATGAAAATAACCTTCTGTCA
The DNA here is from genome assembly GCF_037783145.1 of Equus przewalskii. Taxonomy (NCBI): domain Eukaryota; kingdom Metazoa; phylum Chordata; class Mammalia; order Perissodactyla; family Equidae; genus Equus; species Equus przewalskii. Next base: position 24,731,524 of record NC_091850.1, read on the forward strand.
GTTTCTTCTCAGCGACCTTTTATTTTTTATGGACAAATTTTCCATTCATGACCCATGCAAGAAATTTAAATGCACTCTGGATGTCTCCCAGGAGATACAGGACACCTAGAGAGCAGCCCCGTCTCCTTCCTATGGAAATAGTGTAACAGGAAATATCCCTGAGCAGCACTGTAAATCACCAATGATGCTGTTTTCGTTTGCTTAGAAATTTACCTTGATAAATGTGCTTTTATAGTTATGGGAACACATACAAAGCTTTGCTTTCTTTGGTACTTTTCCAAGGAGAAAAACATTTAGCTGATCACTTACATTTTTCACACTCTGATTTCAGGTGATATAAATAGCTTGTAAAGTTGCTTTTCTAATCAGAGGTTCAGTACTAAATAATAATGTCCGAAGGGCTATGCCCAAGTCAACAACCTTGGGTATTCCTAATGGAGAGCCTTTCACATGTGTTAGTAAGCTGCTTTCATTGCCTGTGCATTAATTAAGGTAAAATGGTTAGCTGTTGAAATAAGTATCCCAACAATACTTTGACTTAAAAATGAGGAATTTTATTTCCTTCTCACTTAAAAGTCTAATGCGAGTGTTCCAGCAGCTTTGTTCCACATAGTCATTCAGGGACTCAGTAATGATTCACCTAGTGATAACCTTTCCAGCCAACTTAAGGCGGAAGAAACCAAAGCCCAGGGCTGGGGATTTCTTCCCAAACAAACAAATTACCTTCTGCACGTTCCAATGATAAACGTTACACATGCCAACAAGAGAATTGGGAAATGTCCGATGGCTTTGTGTCCAGGAAGAAGGAAAAACTGGGTTTGGGTGAATGGCTAGCAGTATTTATCATGCATTGATGGACAACAGTTAATCTCCCTTCTTCCGCTCCCTGCTCCTCATAATCGTCTCCCCCAATACCAAAGAAGTCTTGAAAAATTCGATCACTCAACTTTTCTGATCCAATCTCTCCAACAGTGGCCCTAACACTTGAATGAAGTCCAAACTTTTTGCCAGTATCTACCAGACATGACATCATGTGACCTGTGACCCTTCTTCACCCCACCCCCTCCATTCTTGCATCAGTTAAATTCTGCCACATTGGCTTCTTTCTATTTTTAGAATTCACCAAGCTCTTTGCAACTTTAAAGTTGGTGAATGTGCTGTGTCGTGGGTCTGGAATGGAGCCCCCTGAGCGGCTCACATTGCTGCTTCCTTTTCATCATTCCACCTTCTCCTCAAATGTCGCCTCTGCCAGAAGGCTTTCCCCAACCACTTCCCACTGTCCCCAGTTGCTATTACTAGACGGTCTTCTTTAATACTTATTTTCTGAAATTGCCTTCTTTTATGCATTTATTTATTTATAGTGTTTGTTTTATTTGCTAAGTGTTTAACAACACTTAATAGAATGAAAGTTATTATAGCAAGTCTCTATCTGACTGGCTCACAGCCCTTTCCAGTGGGCCTGATGTCTCAGTATTTCATATTTCTGTTAGTTTCATGTATGTTGTCTTGTCACTGTATTTAGGTTATAAGCTCCACAAAGACAGGGGTGATGTCTTCTGATTTAACTGTATATTTAAACTCCTGCTAGGGTGAGTTTATTAAATCAAAGCTAAAAGAGAAAACTATAGAAGGTTTTTAAAGAGAAAATGGGTCATTTTCAGTCAGAAGGTCAGATTTTCTATCACTCCCCCTCCTAACCTCATGAAATTCTGTAACAAAGCTTGCCCATATGATGCTTAAATAAAAGAGTTTTCAGAAAGAATTAAGGGGACACCTTCTTTTAAGTTCGTACTTTTTCTTTGACTTTACTACATATCCCCAAGTACGGAATCCATGAAATAAATTCATTGAACTTCAGTTGAATTCTGCAGATAAATTATTTTGGTTTTCAATACTTTGTTTGGCTTTGAAAAATCTATCCTGAAGTAGATTTATGTCTTTTATCCAGTATGGTTCACAGAAATGTGAAGTTGTTTTGTCCTTTCTGCAAGCCCTGAATTTGGCCCTTTAAGCCCTCTGGCTGCGCACCTGCTGAGTAAGTGCTTAGCAAGTGGGGGTAGTATTCAACTGAGCGATTTCATGGCTGCTTGTCATGGTAGGTAGTGGTGAGAGTCACAAACTTCTACTGCTGGAATTTCTTAGTAGAATGCCTGCTAAGACTGCTACAAAGAGATGCCTGATAAGATCCTCTCAAATAATTCAGCAGTAGTAATAGCTGATGTTTATTGAACAAATTAAGAAGCAAACTCTGAACTTGTCTGTGTAATTGAACTATTTAACCAAGTCTCAGGTTGGAGATGAGTCAACCAACGCTTACAGATATTATGTAACTTGCAAATGATCACACAGCTGGTAAGAGATGAAGCCAGGATTTGAAACCCAATTCAGTTTTATAATAGATCCTGTTCTCTTAAACAATGCTACATTGCCTCATACTAGAGGGCATTTGACAGGGATGATGCTCAGTGATACATATCTTAGGAAATGCTGTCCTAGATAATTGCTAAGGTAGCTTTTAGGATTGACATTTATGAGTCTAACCTGTTATAATATTCAAAATATCTATCAGGCATTCAGTAAGAATGGATACCTAATTAATCCAAGTACATGCCAGCACATCTTACCTGGAGTATACTTCCTGAACATCATTCCAACTTCTCTTTCAATATCTGCCCCTTCCTCAGAGAGTACATCAAGAACCTCTCACCCCCAACAAATGTGTTATTATTAATTGGTATCCACAGGGTAGGTCAGGCTGTCAGACGCAGAGACACCATCCAGCAGGTAGCGTAGAGTGACTTCAAAGACCATGAGGCCACAAAGGGCTCTGTGTAGTGTGATGCTGAATGGTCATTCCTGTTTCTTCATGGGAGAAAGAGAGTCTCCTTTCTCTGCTAAATTCTGAGTAAGAAACTCTGCTCCTTTAACTAGTCTCCATAAATCTTATTTTCCAAACTTTATCCAGTGTTTTGAAACTTATTTTGCAACAGACCCATTATGTATACCAAGGAATACCTATTAACTGTGCTCAGAATTAGTGTTTTGGGAAGTGCTATCTAATCTAAAGTGTCTTCCCCTCCAGCACATGCTCATCCTCTACCCACCCCGCCCCCCGCCTCATTTGCATTGAGAAAATTCAATTCAGAGAGGCCAGGTGACTTTTCTAAGTTTCTCAGGCAAGAGCTGAGATTTTGAGTTTTCAAGATCTTTGCCATCCAGCCCAGCGCTCTTTCCACTACATTCCTCTGCTTGCACACCACAGCTGACCAGTGTCCATTTGAGTGGTATCCAGTAAACCTCAACTATCAGATGGTACAACCAAACACTAATCTTGGGTTTCAAAGGCTGGTTGACATTTGTTTGCATACTCTGGCTTGTCTAAGGATGTTTAACAGAAGGTTACTTATAATAGTCAAATCTTGGAAAATAATATCCAGTAACATGGCACTAGTCCTATAAATTACAGTGCAACCTTATGGTGGCATCCACCACCTTCATGAAAATGATGACAAAGTTGTATACTTGCTGAATTGGAGAAATACCCAGGGCATATCAAAAAAAATGATAAAGGCAGTTTCTGCAATAATATTCTCAGTATGATAGCATTTAAAATCATATGTGTCTTTGTTTATACATGTGGATGCACGTCTGTATGCAAAAAAAAAATATCTGAAATCCTATTTGCCAAAATGCCAATAGACAATTCTTTCAAGAGCGGCATTATATGAATTTTGGTTTCTTCATATACTTTTTCTACTGCTGGAAATGTTTTATAATGAATGTGTACTACCATTAAAATTAAGAGGAAAAAGCTATGAAGCTATTTTCATTTAGAAAAACAAAACATTAGACCTCTTTCCTTCCCTGTTTACCAATTCTAATCCTACCTACCTTCTCCTAGTCTTCTGCATACCTACTAACACCAGCTCCAGGCACAACCCCAGGAATCTTCTAGAGACAATTCCTCCTGCCGCTACTCTCTCCAGGCTCACTTTCACCCAGGTGCTTGATAATAGGTTTCCTACTTTTCTATATAATACCTGCTTCTTCCCCTTTTATCATATTATCTCCACCCACCAAAATTCTATCTTTCAAGGCCCATTCCAAGATTCACCCCTGGAAAACTCAGACTCTTGGTGCCTTGGAAATCACACCATTGCTTGTGTTCTTATTCTGCTTTTACAAGATTTCATAACACAGGATTGGATACACGGCCTCTCTGCTCCTTGTACCCTGCATAAGGCATGGGACTGAGGAAGTAAGTGGAGAATAAAACCCAGGCTGCAATCTGGTCACCAAGCTGGGCTCCCTCATCTCCTTCACTAGGTCAGACCCTTCTATTATTAGCCATTGTCCCAATTGCAACTATAGATTATCAACACCCATCTCTTCATTACTCAGTGAGGAGGAGGTCTGGGTCTTCTTTTACTCATCATCATATTCCCAGCACCGAGTACAGTGTCTGGCACATAGAAAATACTCAATAAATCTCCATTGAATTAATTAATAAATGAGTGAGAGGTCAAGTGACTTGTCCAAAATCACACAGAGACATCAAACCTGGGGTGCTTTGTGATATAGCAACTTGGGTAGCATTACAAGGGCAAATAAAGATAAGCAAAGACATGTAGAAGAACTGCAAGAAGGGCCAACCCTGGTGGCCTGGTGGTTAAAGTTTTGTCTGCTCCGCTTCAGTGGCCAGGGTTTGGTTCCTGGGCATGGAACCACACCACCCATCTGTCAGTAGCCACACTGTGGTGGCAACAGATGTTAGTTCAGGGTGAAACTCTCCCAGCAACAAAAAAAAAAAAGATCCACAAGAATTCACAGCTTTGGGCAAGTAGTCCCCAAGATTTTTCTTATTTAGTTTTATATTATTATAATTTTTTATTGACGAATATTAACATACAGTATTGTGTTAGTTTCAGGTGTACAGCATAGTGATTGGACGTTATTTACATTACAAAGTGGTCACCCTGATAAGACTAGTAGCCATCTATCATCATACAGAGTTATTACAATATTGCTGACTATATTTCCTATGCTAAACAGTACATCCCCGTGACTTCTTATTTATTTTATGACCGGAAGTTTGCACCTCTTCTCCTCTTCACCTGTTTCTTCAGTGGCTGTGTGAGCATCTCCTGTTGTTTGCCTGTGCAGAGGGAGAGGAGTGAAGGGCTCTGGTACTGCTGCTGAATGTGTTTGCAATGTCTGCACCACTCGGGCTGAAACACTCCATTCCGTGGGCTCCAGTCAGATCAAATCACATCACAGCTACAGGAGTGACCCATTCTTTTTCCCTTCCCATCCCGAGGCTTTTAACGGAAGGAGAATAGAGGAGGGGGGAAAAGTCTGATCACCTGAAGGGAGAAGTGTCATTTTATGTTTTTGTTTCTGTTTATTAAAGAATTGCTTCACGAGATTTTAACGTATTGCTTGATATTACAGCAATTTTCTCTCCCTACTCTGAGAGTGCTGATTAGATCAACTGAGAAAGGCTGCATTCACACCACTTTAATCGTTCTCCGGATGAGCATTTTATTTGCTGATTTCTGCTGTCATCTTGGTGAATCAGTAATAGAAGAAACGCTTCAGCACCAGGAGCTCAGGTCTCGTTTCTCCCGTGCCCGAGCAAACATGGAAAAATCTATAAAATTGCTCTCAGACGTCACTGAGAAACTGGTCTAGCTCCCTCTATCTTGAGGTGGAGGAAAGGGGTGTTCCGGCAATGACTGAGTGGGACACTTGATAATAGGAAGGTTTTGAGGAGCCAATGTTGGTCCGTGTTTCTTGCTTCCTCTTTAGCACTACCTGGCTACTTAATAGGTGGAAAAAGAGGCGAAGGGGAAAGAGATAAGTACCACTTCACAAACACTAGCCATATTCCAGGTTATGAGCATTAGGATTTATTATCACATAATCCTCAAACAGGACGATGTGTTTCGTGTGATTACTTTCATTTAGAGTATGGACTCTGAGGCTCAGAGAACCAAAGATTTGCCCAAGGTTACCTGGTTAGTAAGTAGGAGAGTCCAAATTCTCATCCTGGTCAGACCAGGAGAGGAGTAGCCACAAAGGCAAGGAAGGCAGGCTGGTGCCATGGATGTTACCTCTGAGCTCCTCCTTCATGTGGTGGAGAGAGATGGGCCGTGAGGCTGATGAACGGAGTGGGCTGTGTTCTGCAAGGCTAATTGAACGGAGCTTCAGGTGTGCTCATCATCAGCACCAGCTCGCTGCTTTGGGACCTGGAAAATAAAGCCAAGTTCCTTGAGATGTAAGAAAATGGTTCTGGGTTAAGAGAAAATTATGGGTAAGACAAAGTAAGACGTGGACAGAGTAGGCAGCCTCTTATGTTCTTTCGTGGGAAAAGAAAGGATGCATCAGTCAATTCAACCTGTAAAAAGGTCAAAACAAAAAGGCAAAACAACTGGTTGACTACATTTTTTTTTGTTTTCATCTGCTAGTTACATTATTAATTTACGATAAACAGAATCTTCTTGCTCCTATTTATTCACTCAGAAAATTGCTATTACGAACTGACTGGGGCAAATTCTGCTCAGTGCTCAGGGGTCACAGACACGTCCCTTCGCTCATGGAACCTGGCTGTCTTACTTGCTTTCCTCCGGCAGGTTGTGTTTGGAAGGGACAATTTGAAAGTAATTTCTGAAGGAGTAGACATTGAAAAAATGGCATGCAATTTATCACTGAAATTTTTAAAACCTTATCACATAAATAGGGAACAAACCTCGATTCAGGATATCTTCCCCTGCCTTCCCTTCCCCTCCCCTCCCCCCCTCCTTTCCCCTCCCCTAGTCTCCTCTCATTCCCTTCTCTCCTCTCCCCTCCTCTTCTCTTCCCTTCTTACTTTGCTTTATCTTTTGAATAAACCCATGCTGGACACCAGAAAAGCAATTGTAGACCCCCCCCAAAAAAGAGTTTTTCAGCTATGACAAACTTACCCAAATTTCACAAGGGGAACATTTAGAAAGAAACTCCTCTACTTTTAGCACCAATATGAGAATTGCAATTTTTGCATTACAATTTTTACTTTTAATTACATAGTAGGGAGAGGAGGCCTTGTAATATTATTCAGGCTGGGGGCCTCTAAAAGCCTTAATCTGCTCTGGATTGTAAAGGCAATTTAAACAATTTCACAGCATCCAAAGGCAGGAAACCAGGGAAAGTTGCGTCCTTGTGGGTGGACACTGGGCAGATGGGAGCAGTCCCTCTTGTCTCCCAGACACAGGGACCTCTCACCTCTGCTTCATCTTTCTGTCTCCTCCATTCTCTTCTCACCCCTAACTGGCTTCTCCCTCTTGCTTGTCTTGCTCAAGATCCCATGTGGCTGCCTTGGGCTCTTCCATATACAACAAATCTCATGGTCCTAGCATCCATCGTGGACCAATTGTAGGAGGGTGGCTGGAAATTGGAGGGAATCACATTACCATCCCCCTCCTAAATTTCTAAAATCAGTGTCATCTGAACTCTGAAATCATCTGCTTCTCACCATCAAAAACCTTGTCTGTATTAGAGATTTGTAAGTAATGGCTCAGCAAGACAGCCAGGTCAATGAGACCTCCCTCTGTGGGTTTTAATGCGATATACTCCACATTTAGTCTGAAAACAATCAAACAAAAATGATGATTGGATTTTGTTCTGCTAGTTTTCTTTTTGAGTGAAGAATAGAAAGGTGAACTATATAGACAGGTACCCGGGCATTTAATGTAATGTCTTATGAATATTTCCCTCCCAATTCATGTTGTGTAATTTCTAGAACCTCTTTATAAAATTATCTACCTTGACAAGAAAATTTAGGATAAATTTATTACAAAAGTGATTGTGTTGCATCGATAAGGAGAACATAGTCATGGTTACCAGAGGAGAAGGGAGTAGGGAGAGGGCTAAAGGGGTAAAGGGGCACATGTGGATGGTGATGGATAAAAACTAGACTATAGGTAGTGAGCATGATGCAGTCTATACAGAAACTGATCTATAATGTATATCTGAAATTTACACAATGTTATAAACCAATATGACCTCAATGACAGTAATTAGATAAAAAAATTTTAAAAAGTGATTGTTGCAAGAATAAATCTGTAACCTAATACAAAAGGCACCACCAAGTGATGCATAAGAATTTGTAAGTCTAAATATCAAAGATTTTAGAGATATGTTTATTGCATAGATTGTGGTGATGGTTTCATGAACATATACTAATTTCCAAACTCATCAAGTTGTGTACAGTAAATATATATAGCTTTTTGTATGTCACTCATACCTTAATAAAGCAGTTTAAAAAATGAAAATAAATGTCAAGAATTTTGTATACTCAGTGTAGTTTTTACCTTTGCAAACTCTTACCACAGTCTCTCGTATTTACAGAGGAGTATGCAGAAATAACTATTTTTCTCATTCTTGTTCAAACCAGAGAAGAGGACAGTGGTTCAATCTATGACCGTTCTTCAATTAAATAAAATTTTGAGTAATAACCCAAAATCTGGTGCTTGGAATTCAAAACATCATCAGTGAGAGAGAAAAATCCCTACATGGATACAGATTAATGATTTCCAGCCCCGAGAATTGGCACAGATCTTCTCTAATTCTGCTGTTTTGTGCATCTGTGAAGTGACTCTTGCCCGTCGGGTAACAAGCTCCTCAGTAGAGAGCTCCTTTCTCACATATTTCCAAGTGCAGACAATTTGGTCAAATACTCATTCGAGGACAAGCAATTGGCCAGCCAAAGCTGGGGGAAATCGTTCCCAGAGCCAGCTTGGATAAGCTGCAGATGGGAAGATGATGGGCTGGAGTGGCAGAGCTCTGAGGTGCCAAAATTTCCTCCATCTTTCATTGTAACGTTTCTATTTTCTTTATACTTAACGATATGCTTTTAAGGATGATTTTATAATTTAAATATTTCATTCCCTCTCCCAAAGCTTTTGGGAAATTTATATCTTCAAATTATGCGAGCTCCAGATTATACCAGTCTGGTCCTCTGGAAGGTGTCCTGGGGAAAAGGAGGGAAGGACACTAAACAAATGAGCCTTTCCTTTGGTACGCCGCACACCCAGGTCTGAGAATTCTCTTGCAGGCTGGCCAAGTTAATTTTGGATAGGGAAGGCTTGAGCAGCGAGGCAGCGAAAGTCCAACAAGGCTCGTGAAGAATTTTGTGTCCTTCCTAAATATTCCTGCCTCATTAAGCCCCGTTATCAGAGCAAGATGTGGAAATTTTTGCTGCTTCAAGCTGCAGCTATTTTCAGTAAATTGAATTAGTGCTGTTTCCATATTTAACCTTGAAAACTACAGACAGGCCAATTCTTTACAATTTCACTATTTTGGTTTTATAATCTAATCCCGCCAGAGTTCCAAGTAACTGTTTGATTTGCTTCAATTCAGCAAACCTTTCTTGGGTTCTTTCCTCTCTCATGGAAAGCAAATTCATTAAAGGTATGTATTTACTTCATTGGCAAACATTTATATAGCATCTGCTATATGCAAAGAATGGTTAAAATTGCTTTAGAAATATTAACTCATTTAATTCACAACAATTTTATGAGGTAAGTACTATTATTTTTCCTGAGACAGCTAAGGCACAGAGAGGTTATGTAACTTGCTCAAGGTTGCAAAGCTAGCAAGTGGCAAAGCTAGGATTTAAACTCAGGCAGCCTGGTCCTAGAGTTTGCTCTCTTACTTTAGCAGGATCACTGGGAGATTCCTTGCCAACCTGGCATTAGGCCCGTCTTTGGCATTGCTTTCTTCTGATATGTAAAATAGTGTTTCTGGAGGCATCAATGTTCATGAAAAGTTGAATATTTTTCCAACATTGTGATTCTTGTAATTAATTTGTGCCGAATAAGAACATTAAACATAAGTTAAAATTGTAACTTATCTGACTCCTCAAATGACTTTTATGGGTTTTTGGATCAATTTGGATGTGAAGAGATATTATCTCTTGCAGAAAAGTCTCAGATCTGAACTCTCTTCTTGCTCATTTCTTTTTCTTTTTTTCATCCTCCTTCCTTATCATATTTCCTTCTTTCTCTTTTTCAGGGGCATTTATTTCCCAAATCACCCCCACCTTCACAGCATTTACTCCCAATAAACCCAACAGCTCCTCCTTTTATTATTTGAAATCATGTTAATACATTGATGTTCAAGATGATTTGGAACCCAAATTCAGCGACATAGAAATCCCAGTCCCATAAGATACAATCCACAAAATTTTTCCTAAATCATTTGACACACACTCTTCTTTAGCCAATCTTTGCAATTCAGTTTGACCAGGTTGTTGCTAAGGTAACACAAGGTGACATCCTTAGCTCTCTCTCTCTCCTCCTCTCTTCTTTTCCTCCTCCATTCCTCTATGCGCCCCCCTACAGATTATCTCCAGATACTAAATGTGTCCATTCTCCCCACTCCACTCTCAGTGTCTTCTTTGTCCTATTCCACTTAGTTTCCAGTCTAATCCACTTTTAACTTCATTAAAAGATTGCTTGGTCTCTACTAAGCAATTTCTAGCAGAAGACAGACCACAGATCCAATGGCTTCTTTGAATGGTATAAGTTTTCATTGTTAATATTGTATTTCGCTAGGTAATATTGTATTTTTGTTTTGGTGATTGACAGCATGCCTAATGTGATAGACAGAATGAGTAATTTCCCCTTTGAAGGTTGAGTGCTTCCAAAGTTTGGGCTGCTTGGGGACAATCTGAGTAATAGAGATATAGGAAGACTTTCTAGGAAGCTGGAATAATTCAGTACTTCCCCAAGGAAGAAACGCTCTCCTCCAGCTCTCCCAAGTCAGTCCGTAGTCTGCCTATTCCACTCTCTGGAAATAATCTGAACTCAGGGAGCCTTTGAAATTGCAATTTTCAATTGTTTTACCCCATCCCATTTATCTTACTGTGATACCAATTTTTTAAAACTACTTTTCCTCACTAACGGTCTTTTAATAGCATAGGAAGCTTTCTAAGAAAATTTTCCTTGTGTGGAAAAATGCGCTAAATGTTATGGGGTGAAAGTAGGGAGAATGAGGGGATTGATTTTAAAAGTTAAACAATTTCTGAAAAAATACCAGAGTAGACTAGGATGGAGGCTTTTGAGCTAAAACACTGTGTTAGTTTACTAGGGCTGTCTTAATGAATGGCTTAAACAACAAAAATATATTTTTTTACTGTTCTTGAGACTGCAAGTCCAAAGTTAAAGTGTCAGCAGATTTGGTTCTTCTGAGGCCTCTCTCCCTGGCCTGCAGATGCCCACCTTCCCCTCTGTCTTTTCTGGTTTTGAGTAGATTAAAAAAAAGAGTTTCTGAGGGCTGGCCCCATGGCCAGGCGGTTAAGTTCAACACTCCACTTCAGTGGACCGGGGTTTGTGGGTTCGGATCCTGGGTGTGGACCTACACACAGCTCATCAAGCCATGCTGAGGGGGTGTCCCACATAGAAGAACTAGAAGGACTTAACAACTAGGATATACAACTATGTACTGGGGCTTTGGAGAGAAAAAAAAAAGAGGAAGATTGACAACAGATGTTAGCTCAGGGCCAATCTAAAAAAAAAAAAAGAAAAGTTTTCAGTTGTCTTTAGTGGGGTTGGAGCCCGAATTTATCCTACCTAAGTGGTAATTCAAAGCCTAGGCTGAGAAAGTACCAAAAAAGTTGTTCCCATGTGGATGATACTCGTGGGGTGAATGGAGGAAGAAAATGCCAAACTGTTTGGGTGCAGCACTTCAACTACTCAGACTCTCCTAGGAGAAGGAGTTAAGATTCCCTTAGGAAAAACAATACTTGCTTAAAATGACCTCCCAATAAAAAACCCCAAAGCACACCTGGAAATTATCTAGCATAAACATGAGGCAGCAGATAATTAATTTGTAAGGCTGGCTGAAGGATTAGCAACCACAAAACTTGAGACAAATTGTCTGAAAGAGACATTCTCATAAGTATAGCTAAAATTATTGAAGGGATTAAACTAAGATTTAGAAGCCAAAAGGACAGACTAAGGTGTCATTTAAAAGAATAAGAGAAATATGAAAAATATAACAAATAAGACTTCTATATATAGAAGATTCTTCACTGAATTTAAAACAAAATATGCTGGGTAAATATCAGATTATACACAGCTGAAGAAATTTAATTTACTAGAAAATTAACAAGAGTAAAACACTGAGAGAAAGAAATGAAAATATGAATGATAGGGTAAGAGTCATGGAGGACAGAATAGGAAAATCCAAAGTAAAGCTAAGAGGATTTCTGAGAGAAATAGAATAGGATGGGCAATATTCAAAGAAATCATGGCTGAGAATTTTCCAGATTTGATTATCAAGATGAATGCTCCTTTTGAAAAACCCTATGGGTCTTGAGCAGGAAAACAAAAAATAAATCTACGTATGAACATATTGTAGTGAAATTGCAAAACAAAGACAAAGAAAAAGGTCTTAATAGCAACAAGAGAGGAAAGATTGATATGTTACAAAGAATAAAATCAATTAGCAGAATTACAATAAAAGCATTAGTAATCAGAAAGAGGGAAAATACTGATAACTAGTACTAGTCATTCTAGAATTCTCTATTCAAATAAATTATTATTTAAATGAGAACAAAATAAAGACCAGAAAAACAGAAACTGAGAGAAAAGATTACTCAATGACCCTCATCAAATGAATTACCTTAAAAAGAAGGAAACTTTAAGAAGGAATGGGATGCAAGAAGTAATGGTGTGCAAAGAAATTAACAAATACATATGTAAATCTAAATTAACATTAAATGCAAAACTTAATAACAGTTCTAATTAATATGGGCAGAGGATTAAAAGCAAGGTAGAACTAAAATTCTAGAAAATAGTAACATTGCAAGGGAAGGGATAATCAATTTTCTAATATTATATTTTTCAAGAGAAGGATAGAAACATTAATGTTAGCTTGTCAAATAGTGTGTTTGTTAAATTTTGAAGGATAAATGAAATAGAATGTATACCTTCCAAACCAGTAGAAGGAAAAGAGAAATGAAATAAACTTGATCAATACAAAAGAAGGCAGAAAATAACAAGACAGAAAAGTAGAACTGCAAAAAGTGGCAAAAATGATAGAAAAAGTATGGCAAATAGAAGACACAAATAACATGGTAAGAATAAGTCCCAATTTATTGATACAATGAATATAAACAAATTAAAAGACAATTAAGAAACAACTGATAAAAAAAATGGGTCAAAGACCTTAACAGACACCTCACCAAAGAGATATACAAATGGCAAGTAAGCATGTGAAAAGATGCTCCACATCATATATCATCAGGGAAATGCAAATTAAAACAACAATGAGATACACTGCACATCTATTAGAATGGCCAAAATTCAGAACATGGACAACACTAATTGCTGGTGAAGATGCAGAGCAAGAGGAGCTCTCATTCACGGGTTGTGGGAATGCAAAATGGTACAGCCACTTTGGAAGACAGTCTGGCAGTTTCTTACGAAACTAAAAATACTCCTCGTATGATCTAGCAATTGTCCTCTTTGGTATTTACACAAAGAAAGTGAAAACTTATGTTCACACAAAAACCTGCACGTGAATGTTTGTAGCAGCTTTGTTCATAATTGCCCAAACTTGGAAGCAAACAAGATGTCCCTCAGGTGAATGGATGAATAAGCTGTGGTACATCCAGACAGTGGAATATTATTCAGCCCTGTAAAGAAATGAGCTATCAAGCCATAAAAAGACATGGAGGAAGCTTAGATGCATATTACTAACTGAAAGAATCCGATGTGAAAAGGCTACATACATGATTCCAACTGTATGGCATTCTGGAAAAGTCAAAACTATGGTGACAATAACATGAGCAGTGGTTGCCCAAAGGGTTTAGGATGGAGGAAGAGATGAGTAGGCAGAGCACAGAGGATGTGTAGGGCAGTGGAACCATTCTGTATGATACCATAGTGATGAACACACATTTTTATACGTTTGTCCAAATCTGTAGAATGTATACACCAAGAGCGAACCTTAATGTAAACTACGGACTTGGAGTGATAAGGATGCGCCAATCTAAGTGCATCAGTTGTAACAAATGCACCCCTCTGGTAGGGGACGTTGATAATGGGGGAGGCTCTGCATGTGGGAGAGTAGGGATAATGGGAAATCTCTGTACCTTACGCTCAATTTTTCCATGACTCTAAAACTTCTCTAAAAAATAAAGTGTATTAAAAAAAAAAGACTCTTAGGAGACAGTTTCAAAGAATTCTGCTTTTATGGTCTTCACAAGAGACAGACCTGGGACATAAGAACACAGAAAAGTTGAAAGTAAAGGGAAGGAAAAGATATACTAAGTAAATATTAATAAAAGAAAGTTGATGTAGCTATGTTAATATCACACAAATTAGACTGTAAGGCAAAAAGCATTATTATGAGAGAATGATAGGTACTGTACAATGATTAGAAGAACAACTCACCAAGAAGCTCAAACAGCCCTAAATCTGCCTACACCTAACAAAATAGCCTCAGAATATCTACAGTATAAGGTTATTGTACTTCAATAACTAAATCTACAATTTTAGTTGAGGAATATTTCTAGCATAATTCTCATATTGCATGCTAGATCACGCAGTTAAAAAATTACTAAAGGTATGTATGATTTGATAAGACAACAAAAAAACAGTATAATGGGTATATAGAATTGTGCTCCCCCAAATTAAAAATTCCTCATTTGTTTCAAGCACTTTTGGAATATGTTTAAATATTAACCATGTTAGGTCACATAGCATGTCTCAACAAATACCAAGACGATACATACCAAGTTCTTATTTACAGTGCAAAAAAAAAAATAAATAAATAACAAAAATACAGAAAAAATAATTTTAAAAAATTAGGGAATTAAAAAATTAAAATATTTCCTAGATTGAAGAAAAAGTAATGGATATTAAAAGTAGATATTAAAATTTGTATAATGAAGCTAAAATGGTCCTTAGGTGAAATTCAGAGCATTGTATGAATATATTAGAAAATTTGAAAATTCGAGGGACTGGTCCATTGGCGTAGTGGTTAAGTTCATGCATACACATGGGTAGCTCGGGGCTCATGGGTTTGGATCTGGGGCACAGACCTACACACTGCTCACCAAGCCACACTGTGGTGGCATCTCCCATACAAAATGGAGGAAGATTGGCACAGATGTTAGCTCAGGGCGAATCTTCCTCAGAAAAAAACCAAAAAAAAATCTCATACATGAAATATTCAGTATGGTACAATTATGGTCTTTGTTTTGATTTATAGCTTATACCCCACATGCTTTTTTAAAAGATTTGAGCGTATGGTAGCAACAACATATTTGACACAGAATAATTAAAATAAAAAAATAAAAGGAGATTCGTAATTAAGGGAAAGAGAGAAAAGGAAGTACCATTTACCTCTAACATGGAATTATTTAGCTATTAAAGGAGCTTGCTAAGGAAGCTCAGGGAACTAATTTTCTGACAATAATCATAATCATAATCATAATAGCTAATTCTTTGGCGCTTAAGCATTGTACTAAGTGCTGTACATGCATTACCTC
Source organism: Equus przewalskii (assembly GCF_037783145.1). Classification (NCBI taxonomy): domain Eukaryota; kingdom Metazoa; phylum Chordata; class Mammalia; order Perissodactyla; family Equidae; genus Equus; species Equus przewalskii. The sequence goes on from NC_091850.1 coordinate 24,747,062, forward strand.
ATTTAATTCTCACAACAGCCCATTGAGTGGGGTTAGTCTATGCTATTTTCCCCATTTCACAGCTAAGGGAACTGAGGCACAAAGAGATTACGTCATTTCACTTGTTGTCACGTAGCTAAGAAATAGTGGAACTGGGCAATCTAATTCTAGAACTGATGTTACTCTTTCCAGCATGACCATTGATGTGGAATGATTTAGTGGACAATAGGATTATATTATTCTAGAAATAAGAGGATTTTGCCCTAGATTTCTGGGGGTTTAGTCTCAGAAATTTTTAAGTTGCCTTATGGTAAACAGAGAGTGAAATGTTAGCTACCATTTTTCCATGACTCCAACTGTGTCTTGGCGTCATCGAGATTTGTCTGACTTGCCATATATGTTGCCTTCTATTGGAAAGAAAATAGCATGTCCTACGAAACCTCTTAAATCTCCCCCTACCTCTTTGATTCTAATATTCCAGGAAATTACTCTAAATAATGAGTGCATTATATAGGACACTGGTCCTCATTTTTTTGTGAGGTCCTTTTTATTATGATGAAACCTGACGGGAGGGAAGTTTATCTGATTTGAGGGACACATGTGGCTGTCACATCTTGAGCAGAATTGGGAAGAGACGGACTCTTGCTGCTGGCTGCATTTTCCTATTTTCTCTTCTCTTGAAACCCCAGCGGAGGGCGTTTTCCCTCAAGCAATTACTCTTCAACCCCACTCCTCCCAAGATTCCAACTTTTTTTTTTTTTAAAGATTTTTTATTTTTTCCCTTTTTCTCCCCAAAGCTCCCCGGTACATCGTTGTATATTCTTCGTTGTATATTCTTCATTGTGGGTCCTTCTAGTTGTGGCATGTGGGACGCTGCCTCAGCGTGGTTTGATGAGCAGTGCCATGTCCGCGCCCAGGATTCGAACCAATGAAACATTGGGCCGCCTGCAGCGGAGCGCGCAAACTTAACCACTCGGCCACGGGGCCAGCCCCAAGATTCCAACTTTTACGTTTCAAATCTACACACAGAGAGAAGAAGGAACTAATAATAACATAATATAAGACCCACTGTCTGTCAGTCAAGGGCTACCGCTCAGTCACTCCTCCAAGATGGCAGAACCTAGAACTTTCTGTTGCTTGCAGCTCAGCCTTGGCCTCTCTCTGTCTCTACTGCTCTCCACTTACAAGGTGACTTTTATGACGAACAATGTGACCCTATGGGGTGTAATGGTTCATTATTTCATTGTGAATCATAGGAAATGATAAAATATTTGGGGGTCAAATTCTTTCAAAAAGTGATGACCAATTCCATGTCACTGTTGGAATAACAAATGGTTCAGATAGTCAATGAGTGAATGTGTTTTCAGTTGGAAGCCAGGGTGGCAGATTTGGGGCGGGGGTGGGGGGGTGTGCAGGAAGAAGAGAGGGAAACAAGAAGATATCATTTCCCCTTTAGGAACCCCTCAATCCGGTTTAATTCATAAACTGGAGGACTTATGAGTGAGGTGATGTAGTGTTCAGCTTTACGTTTGGTTCGGTGTCTAGGATATTGCCAACCACATGTTAAATATTAAGTAAAGATTACCAAAAAAATTAATTTAACCTTATATAGTCTGTGTCTTCAGCTTCCAGGTTTGTAAAAGACCCTAGGGGCTCCTCCCACTGCCTGTCCCTCTGCTTTTCATAGGGCTGTACATCACCAGAATTGTTTGGAATTTTCCACCCAAGTACTTGTAATGGCTGTATATGAACAGCAGCCCCCAAACAGGGGGCATGCGAGCCTGTGTCATGTTCAAAGTAGTTTACTACACGGGAAAAAGTCTTTGAGGCCGTATGTTTTATCTTAAAAACAAAAGCGAATTTTGTGCTCTTCTCCTTAGTGTGCGTGTGTGTGATATGAAAGCAATCTCTTCCTCCTAAAAAAAATCAAGTTAAATTGATGTTCCAGAAATATATGCCATGCTTATGCATTGACTTCTAGAATACTACACTGTTATGTACCAATATTGCCATTTGAAAAGACTATCCTGAGCCATCCCAGACAAATTTTTCTCTCCAATAATGAAGAGGCAATTACATTTGTTGTCCGTTTGTTTGATAGTCTTAAGTTCAGACGCCTTAATATGCCATTTGATTTCTGAAAACCAATACGTAGATAATTCCGAAGTGTTAGTAAGCCATGAGATGAAACATGGTATTTTTCTTCTTTATCCCATACATCCTAAACTCCAAAAACAAGCTCTGCCAGTTCAGCCACTCTGACATGTGCACCAGATCAGGCTCCACTGTAGGCAAGTTTCTCTGGCCACCCTCCCCGGAGATCCATGGTCACCTTACCCAGGTATCCGAGGGCTCCTTGGAGAAGTCCAGTCATCACAAATTCACACAGTACAGATCTGTGCCATGGCTTGACAGCTTTGTGACGGCAGCAGTCTCCTAACTGTCAGGGAAAAGGCCGGTAAACTCATTTGCAACAATTAGCTGCTAATCAGACAGTCGTTAATATTAATGTGTTTTTCTGTTCCAGGATTTTTAGGATTTCTCCAAGGATTTCTCCAAGGCCTGATGGCCCTCCTTCTGTTGATTCTTCGGTCACCAGCTCTGTCTTCTTGCCTTGCTAGGTAGAACAAGAGGCATGGGAGTACTTTTTCACAGTGTGACAAAACAGCGCTCAGAGCCCCTCTCTTGGTATTGAGCCAAGTGTCATCATCTGCTTTCAGCTCTTAGTTCCTGGGGTGGGAAGGAGGAACCTGACCCAGGAATTCAGCGGGGGCTGAAGACGTGCTCCCTCACCTTATCTACCCAACTGCGGTGGGAAAATTCTCTTTGTAATGCAGGCATCAGCAATAGAATCATCTTCCAGGATAGTGGCCATCCTAAGGGGTAGAAATGGGCATTCCCTCTTGGGACCCTTAGGCAGCCCACAATAGGTAAAAGAACAATTGTCAGGTATAGAGAGCTCTACAACTTACAGAGTGCTATTTTACTTTTTCACTTGATTACTGTAATAGACCAGCGAGGTATGTCTACAAAGGAATAATGGGCACCATTAGTGTTAACTGCATATTTGAGAAGTAAAGAGAGGTCTAGTAGACATCTACTATTTCATCCTGAAATGTTGCCATTATTGCTCTTGTCCGTGCATTCAGGGTTCCCAGTCTCATGACTGGTCCTGGGAAGCGTCTTTTGTTTATATTGGATGAACTGGTATCTCTAGGACTCCGCTGTGGTGGAGGTTTAGGACAGCTGCCTTCAAGTCCACAAGATATGCGCATCTACTCCTGCCTTCTGGAGTTCAGTTCCACGTCTGACTGAGGCAGGGGTCTTAGGTGTGGGCAAAAGGACACCAGTGGTTCCTGAACTTTTTCACTCTGCCAGGCCTCTTCTCACATGGAAAGATACTTCACAGAGTTAACTCTCAAATTCTGAAAACTAGCATGTCTCTTTCAAACCAGACCAGATCTGTCTTTGGCTATGGTCCCACCCTTCTCACAGTGTCCGGCCTGCCATATGCTGGGTTGTGTCACTGTTTAGCAAAAGAGGATGCTGAATGGATCTGGTTTGGAACATTCCACTTACTTGGCCCTGGGCACTACACTGGCTTCCCATCTGCTTCTGAGTACAGCTCTTGGATCTGACTCTAGTTCTGAAAGTCAGAGATGGTCTGAGACCTGCCCTCACTGAGCCCTGACTCAGCATTACATATCCAGAGGCTCCTTCTTGTTGGGGAGTTTTCATTCAATTTGGTTGAACCCAACTCAGTGCATTAGGCATTTTCAGCAAGACAAGAAGAATCATGTCATGATTGATAGCGGACTTAGAGTTAGGAGAGCTCTATTACAAACAAAGCTATAAGTCCTAGATATTGCTTTTTTCCCTCCAGATCTTTCCACCTCTGTCACCTTGCCCTTGGCTCCAGAGGCTGACTAATGGAACTCATTAATGGGCTCCTGTGTTCTTAAGCTTACAAGTAGGTTTGACCTCAGTACAACAGAGGTACCTCAAGAGGATGTAGGAAAGTAATGTCAGGTTATTTATTGCTCCAGACCCCTCTCTGAGCTAGCTTTGGGATGGCTGAGCCCCTTCACTGAAGGTCCTTATTCCTCTCAAGGCAACTATCATTATACCCAACTCCTACTATTTCTGAAAACACTCCTTATCCTTGTCCATTGCTGCCTAGGAGGGGTAACAATTCTTCAACTGTGATTAACCTTTAGACACTACACTGTAATTTGTGCTTTCTCTACATCCCATCCACATGGTCTCATTATAAATAAACTCTCCTTGAATTATCCTAATTGCATTGTGCCTTCTGTTTTCTGTTGATACTCAGATACATTGTGTGATTTTGGGCAAGTCACTTCGTAGGACTAGTTACCTCATATGTAGTATGAGAGATTTAAAGCAGATAATATCTGTCCTAGCTCTAAATTTGGTTGGCAATATAGGGTCTGCAAAATAAATCTTTTCTTTGAGAGATTTTGGATCTTCTTTGGGAGCTTCAGGTCTCTTTGAAGAGATAATCTATACACCTGTGAAATGCAGAATAGAACTAAGTATCTAAGCAATTAGGATGTATAATAAGGGCTCTAAGAGTTCAGAAATGGGGCAAGTCAGTGTGAAATGAATGGTCAAAGGAAACGTATGGATCTGCCAATAAATTCTATCCCAACACCAAAGAACCATTTGTTAGTGGATTTTCTAATCTAGATCCAGGATGAATGTTGTATTCAAGGCTGTACCAAGCAGAAAACCTGTCTTGGAGCTCTTCCAGAGAGCCCAAACAACATTGGTTAATCTTAGACAAGCCCTCCTGGAAATGATTTACTAGAGACTGGACTCAGCCACATCCCACAAGAAAATATAAAACTTCTAGGATTTCTTGAATCGAAATATTCTTTTTTAAAAAAGTGTAGAAAAAGCAAAAGATTTGGAGTTGAGAGGCTGGAGTTCTAATGTTAATTGGCATTAATTAACTTACCTTAAGTGCTTTTTAATCTGAAAATAATTCTATCTTTTATTTGCTGTAGGCTACTTTGGTGTTTTTCCTTTGATTCAGAGATATTAAAGATGTATACACTAATATAAGCATAATATAATAATCACCCTCCTATCCACCAAACAGGTTAAGAAATCAAATATTCTCAATATAACTGAAGTCCATAGTCTATCCTTCCCCAATTGGATACTTCTTTTTTCCCACCAAAGGTAATCCCTGCTCCCTCTCTCCCCCTTCCCACCCCAATCTAGAGCCAAGGCCAAGATGGACGAATTGCTTTGCCAACTCCCCTTGAGTGGGGAAGCCCCACTTTCAGTGAGAGTACAGGGCACAGTATTGCCCTCTGAGGGTCCTAGCTTTATGTGAACACTGCTTGCTCAGGCCCACACCTTTCTCCTGTGTTTCTGTAAAGCCCAGAGCCCTAGGTTTTTATATCAGTAAATGTCCTCATGGCATCCAAGGCTTCAGGGCTGGCTTAGTTTCCTGGACTTCATCTGCTCTTTGGTTTGGTTTTAACCATTGGAGATTTTCTTCATATTATTACTAGCTCAATTGTGCATTTTTTAAATAAAACATTTAAAAACTATATTTTCATGTATTTCTCTTGTAGTAAAAGACTTTTAAAAAATCTAGTTTATCATATTGTAAAGTGCAGAAACAAGAAACTCAGACTCAAAGACTACTCATAGTGAAAGTTTGAAAACCCTTCTCCTCCCTCGCAGGCAAGATGACTGTTGCCTAAACTAATTATAAAAATAGAAAAACTTTTACAGCCAAGGAGCTAATTCAGCTAACCCAAATCTGCTGCAATGCAAGTACACTGACAGTTACAAATAAATAATGAAAAGGGAAGTGATCGTCTCTTTGGCAGTCTTCTCTAGAACCTTTCATTTAAAGTTCCTTGAAGGCAGGGAACATTCTTTTAAAAACATGCATTTGAGTTTATTGGAACTGGAGATTCTCTTTAGTTTTACTTCTCTCCTGGTGTGTAGCACGTTTCCTTTCACATTGCAGGTGTTCAATATGTATTTGCTGATTTGATTTGAATTGCCCCGTCCAAGTTCAATATTTCCTCTTGTTTTGCCTGTCCTGACACTGAAATTGAGCCAGTTCACAGCAATCCCTTCCTTATGCTGCACAGAATTTGTGACTTTCATAATCTAATCTTGGGCTCATTCACTTGCAAAGTATTTGCTTGGCTTGTATAAAATAAATAACTTTTAACTAGGGAGTTGTTTTTTAATTATTTGAATCTTGTGTAGTGTGGCGTTAATTCCCAGATCAAACATAAACTTGAATAAGTGTAATACCATAAATGGCACGGTTTATTATGATTGCTTTGTGTTTTGTTTTGTTTTCCTCTCAACCTGGGATCACTAGAAAATCACTGATTGTCATGGGAGATCATCCCACCTCTCATTACTTCCTTTTTCCCAAAGAGATAAAAAGTGAGTAAGAACATGGAGTGCATATTTGACTACAATTTAAACCAAATCTGAGCAATTCCTACTGGAAGACAATTCACACAGTCTGGTACAATAAAAAGACTTTTCAAAAAAAAGGAATTTCCTTAAGAAGTAAAATAATTATTTGAGATGTGTTTGTTTCTGTGTGGGCTCTAGATAGTGTGCCTCCAAGTCTAAATTATATCAAAGCCTTTTGGTATTGGGGGAATCTTTGAGGTATGCTCTTGAGTGACTAGACACAAGAAGTAAAGGTCAGCAAAAAGAAGATAAATGAGGAAAGAGAGAAGTAAGGCATCAAGGCTGAATCAAGAAATGCCTCTGTCCTGGGATGGGCAGATTGAAGAAGGTGTGTGATTGGAACAGGGTCATTATAAGCATTGCACGGAAAAAGAGCATGTTGCCACCATAATTTTCCTGCTCACAACACCCATGACTTCCACAGCCAGATTGTAGTGTCCTTTACTCCTCTTAAAGTAGTTACACAGCTCTGTGAGGATACAAGGAGAAGTGGTAAAGAAGAGGAGGAGGACGGTCTGTCCCAAAAAGTGGGACTACTGAGTTTCTGAGAATTTACTGTAAAAAAAAAAAAATGGAAGAGGTTCCCCTTAGTATAATTTATGAGAGGAAACTCAGAAATACATACCAATAGGGGAATTGTTAAAGTATGTATTAACATACACAATATATTGCAATCATTTAAACAACATCTGAAGACTATGTAATACTATGGAAAAACATTGATGATATAGTCCAATGTGTTTAGTACACACTGATCAAACTATGTAAAATATGAATGCATATGGACACATACTAAAAGGATATTTGGGTAAATGCGTAGTTTTCTCTAGGATAGCTCTCTTAGGGTAGGAAAATTGCATATCTTGTTTATTTTTCAACTTTCACTTAATGTTATCACGTTTGCTTTGTAGCCAATTAAAACAACATATATATGCTTGGGTGTGGAAGAGACGGTGGGGTGAAGTTGTTATAAGACCACCAGTCCCTGAATGAGACTGTTCGTATCATTGTTCCCAAAATTTTCTTTGCAATCTTCCTTTATATCCACGACTAGCCTGGTATAGGACACATACTAGGTGCTCATTAAATAGTGTTGAACACTAAATTAGTGTTCAATTAATACATTTGAGTGTCATTGCATAATTTTTTCATTTCCCAAACAGCTACGCCCATTATCATTTTAGGTACAATGTAGAGTCATGGGTTTTCCATTTGAAACTAAGATAAATACTATACAGTCATGCATCACTTAATGACAAGGATAGGTTTTGAGAAATGCATCGTTAGGTGATTTTTTCATGTGAACATCATAGACTATATCAAAGGAGAACAAAATTGCCACCCCGAAATGTGTCTCTTTAACATGAGGATTATTTTAGGCTGATTATTTTTAAGAAACAAAGACTCAGAAAGTTTTTCTTGTTACCTCCCTCTTAACCACCTAAAAGAATTCAGATTAAAACTGTCTCAGGAAGCAAGCTATCACCTCAGCATAACATGAACTAGGTGGTAGACAGGGAGGAACTTAGAAAAGCTTGTGTGTTGGGCTCCCCTCTGTGTTCTGTTTCTGTGTGGCTAAACACTTGTTTTTCAAAGGTTTGCTCCTTTGTGCCTACCTGTGAATTGCCTTCCTTCCCTTTGAAGCCCCTGACTTCCTTACTAGCAACGTCTTCTTTTGTCTTTAGCTGAGGATGGTATTTAAGGTGAAAGCTTTGGCCATTTTGTCGAGTTAATCAGTTATTCAGGGTTTTTTCCCTGTATACTTGCTATTAAACTTTTGTTTGTTTGTCTCCTGTTAGTCTGTCTCATGTCAATTTAATTCTTAGACCAGCCAGAAGGACCTAGGAGGACAGAGGAAAATATCTTCCTCTCCTACAGTACTTACACAAACCTAGATGGTATAGCCTACTATACTCCTAGGCTGTATGATACTAATTTTATGAGACCACCATCATATATACAGTTTGTTGTTAGCTGAAACGTTGTTATGCATTGTATGACTATATATAAAGTGTGACCAATGCCATTATAAGAAATAATGCTTTATAACAAATATGTGCTTTGGGGTGAGTGTTTGGGGAATGTTTATATGGCATGTAATATGTGTGTTTTCTTGGATTTATAGGGCAAAATGTCATGTAGCATTAAGGTATTGCTATTCAGAATCTTCTCAGGTCCAATAGTGGTACTTATGTTCTAGTTTTTAGAAACCAGTCTGTATGTGTGGACCATTAGGTATCGTTTGTTATCCTAGTTCTGCTGTGAGTTTGGAAAACAAGAGAGGTATGCTGTTCTCTCCATATCTAGATCTCAAATCCCAAGGCTGGAGGAAGAAAAGGGGAGATTGGAAGGAAGACCAAAGGAATAAACTATCCCCATGCCTCAAACATTTCTTTCATAAAAAAAGATCCAGCTCTTGGCAAGAAGCGGTGTCTTGTGAGGGCATCCTAGAATCAAAGGCTTATATTTCAAGGAGATATTCTTTCTGTAGCGCAAACATGATTAAGGGTAATGTTGTGTTATTTCAGATTTTCATTATTCATAAAAGGAAAACCAATAGTGCCAGACATGCAAGAACAAAGCTAAACAGGCTTCAGAGGCCTTCTGGCTCTCAAACCTAAGAGAATATAATAATTGGACTGTTTGTTTGCCATGTTTCATATTTGTTTTCTTAGAGGGAAAACACAACAGAGACTTTTTTTTTCTTTCAGAAGAGTTGATTTTAGTGATGTGGATTCAGTTTTATCTAAGCTTTCACCTCGCTTTCCCCAGGCCATTCATGCTGTCTGCCCAGCTAACCCGAGCTGCTCCTGTACGTACAGGTATTCAAGGCTGCCCCAAGGTCTGGAGTCTGCAGCTACAGGGGGGTTCTAGTGGAGAAACCAGGGAAGGCAGTGGCATTAAGAAGACACCAACCTCTTGAACAATTAGCTCCTAAAGAGGAAAGGGCAAGACTGGACTGACTGTTTGGCGCCAGTATCTCTTCCCAGCTTCTTTTCCTTTCCCTTTTGATGTATGTTACCTGATATGACATGGAATCTTTTTTTGCTGTTCCTTCAATGTCTGCTGTTGATGCTCAGTTTTAGGTACCTGTCACAAGGATAGGACTACTGGGGAAGAGGTGGTCCTAGAGTAAGCTGCCCTACACTTGGACCGCCTACAGGTGGCCTGGGTTGAGGGAAAGCTGTGGTTCTGGCTCTGGCTATCAGGAGGAGAACCTCCACTTGTAAGAATCTGGAATGGCCTGGGCCTAAGGAGCAGAGCCCTCCAGACCTGGTGGGGCTTAGCATTGCTGCACCTGGTACAGGAGAGGGAACTCATGGTCCACAGACAAAGGGGGAAGACTTTAAAATGCATTTATCTATCTAAAGCACCCCTGGATGCTGTAGCAATATTTTTACTTAGTAGTTCTAAGAACTTATGGCAACCATAGGTGTTTGAATCCTTTTGGAGCAATTTTCATTCATTCATTCAGACAACATTTCGTGAGAACCTCATATGCGCCAGGCACTTAGTGTTCAGAGTTAATAACGAAGAAATAATAATTAATAGTCATACTAAAAGCTAATATTCATGAGCATTTTCTGTGATCCATGTTTAGTGCTTATCACTTATTTTATTTTATCATTTTTATATGTAGAGAGCATTGTCAGTCCCATTTACAGATTAGAATCTTGAAGTTTAGAAACAAGGAAAGGTATTATTTCATACAACAAATATTTATTGAGCATCTTTTATGTGCCAATTTCTGTGCCTTTTGCTGGGGACACAGTAGTGAACAAGACAGATTAGATTCTCATTCTCGTGTAATTTAAATGCCAGTGAGGGGAGTCAGACAATAAGCAAATAAGCAATCATAGAACATGAAACTCAAAGCTAGTGATAAATACTATGAAAAAAATGAAACTCGATCACGTGATAGAGACTGACAGGCAGCAGGGGAAGCTGGGGTGAGTTAGATACTTGAGATACAGGAAGATTTACTAAAGAGGATGACACTTAAGCTGCGACCTGAAGGAAAAGGGGCTGGCCACGCAAACAACCAGGGGCAGAGCATGGCAGGCAGTGGGAATAGCCAGCACAAGGGCTAAGTTGGAATGAGTTTAGTGTATTCAATAAGCAGAAAGAAACCTGGTATAGCTGAGGTCCAGCCAGCAAAGGAAGAGTGACCCATCTTCAGTGGCCATAGGACCCTGGGCTACACACTACTAAAGGCTCCTGGAGTCCAATTTCCTTCAATTTTATGGAGCATCTTTGGAGGCAGCGAATAGGGGAAGAAACAGAGAGTCTGCTGTGCAGATTTTCTTATGTTTCCTCTTAGATAAAGCACATCTCTCTCTTAGGTCCAGACTGTCTTGTCCTTCTCGAGCTGTGCAGGCCCTTTGGTAGTTGAGGCAGAGCAGAATGCCAGGAGGAACATGGTGTTTTTGTTTTTGTTTTTTTAAGATTGGCACCTGAGAGGGGCTGGCCCCGTGGCCGAGTGGTTAAGTTCGCGCGCTCCGCTGCAGGCGGCCCAGTGTTTCGTCATTTAGAATCCTGGGCGCAGACATGGCACTGCTCATCAGACCACGCTGAGGCAGCGTCCCACATGCCACAACTAGAAGAACCCACAACGAAGAATACACAACTATGTACTGGGCGGCTTTGGGGAGAAAAAGGAAAAAATAAAATCTTAAAAAAAAAAAAAAAGATTGGCACCTGAGCTATCATCTGTTGCCAATCTTTTTTTTTCCCTTCTTCTTTTTCTCCCCAATGCCCTCCGGTGCATAGCTGTATATTGTAGTTGTAGTCCTGCTGGTTGTGCTATGTGGGACACCGCCTCAACATGGCCTGATGAGCGGTGCCATGTCCACACCTGTGATCCGAGCTGGCAAAACCCCAGGTCTCCCAAGTGGGGCGCACAAAATTAGCCACTCAGCCCCGGGGCCAGCACTGGAACATGGTTTTCTTCTGGTTCTCTCCCAGATTATTTGCCAACAGACGTGTCCCATTTGAGTTCCTCTCTAGGCTTGCTAAAATAGCCAAAGCCAACATTGTTGACAAAATATGCCATTTTTCTCCCTAATCTTGCCACATTTCTTTCATGGATACCACCTCCCATCTTTCTTATTTAGTCATCCTTGATTCATCCTTCTCCCTGACTCACTGGATTTGGTAGAATGGTCCTGATGAAGCTGGAAGTACAGACATTTGAAAGACAGAGCAGCTTGGTGGCCTCAAGGTTAAGAGGAATGAAGCTTACTACTGCCTTGTTCTTATGGCCAGAGACTTGTGTTTGGCTTGTTAAATAAGATGTGAAGATTGACTTCCAGAGTATATAAGTAAGTGACCTCAGAAAATTTATCAAAATAAATGTTTTATTATAAAAATTATTCATAAATATTTTATTAATAAATAAAAAGAAAGATCAGTTCAGACTTTCTTCTTTGTGACACAGCAAAATATTCAATCAATAACCCACAACACAGGCATTATGACATCTCCCCAAACTTGGAAATTATACAAACAGAAGTGTGTGTATCAATGTGTGTGTGTGTGTGTGTGTGTGTGTGTGTGTGTGAAGATAAAGTGACTGGGAGTGGGGAAGAACAGGAAACTGAGAAGAGAAGGCAGTTGTAACAGGTAGTCAATGAGCAAGAAGATGCCAATATTACCTTAATACCTTGCTATTCAAAGTGTGACCCTTGAAACAACAGCCTTGATAATGCCTGGGAGCTTGTTAGAAATGCAGGATCTCATGCTGAATCCCAGACCAACTTAATTAGATTTTAACAAGATCCTCAAGTGGTCCATATGCCCATTAACATTGGAAAAGGATAGCCTTAAGGATGGCGTGTGTTTGGGCTTTTGTTCTCACCCTTTAGTTTTGGTGATTCATTACCTCTAGAAGATCATGTTGAGCTCAGGACTGAACCACTGTTTGATCAAAAGGTATGACATAGTTTATTATAGCATTTATCATGCTTTATGATAATGGTGGTTTTTCCTTGCCTATTTCTCCTCATTACAATATCAACTCCACAAGGACAGAGCCCAGATGAGTCTTGTATACTGTTTTATTTTCATATGCCTCACTCAATGCATGGCATATAGCAGATACTCAATAAATGTCTACTGAATGCTTAATACCACAGAGCAGGAGATGAGGCATCAGAAATACTTGATGGAAAGAACCCACCTTCCCTTTCCTTACTTTATAAGTGCTGTTATTTTTATCTGCCCAACCCCCTACTTCTTCTCAACCACACGCAGAACTCTTGTCACAGTGTCTTGCATGCAATAGGTGCTCAATTTATTTAATAAATTAAATAAGAGCAACATAAATCTTGTCCCCACAAAACTCATACCATGCAGAAGCTTCTGGAGTAGAGACGGAGATCAATGAATACAAAGTACCTATGTGCATGGTTTAGTTTTATCCTGATTTACTGATGATCTTGATAAATTGTCAGAACAGTTGACAGAAACTTTGAAGTAAAAATCAAGAGATTAGTAGAAGTCAGTGCCAAAACCACATATTCTGTTGGGTTTCAAACAAACTCAAAAGCAATTCCTCATGTGTGGTAGTTTTCAGTTGCTGTAAGTATTCAGAACAGCTTCAAAGTAGAATGGCACAATGAGACGCATGTGAGAGTTGAGTTAGACATGTGGGAAGACGTGTGTATTATGTAATAGGAGGAAGGGGGCAATTCAGAGTGTTTGGTTTCTCCCTCTGGAAATTACTTTATCTGTTTGTATGGTTTCCACTGGAGTAGGCTTTCTCAACCTTGTTACTACTGACATCTTGGGCCTGTTGATTCTTCGTTGTGGGAACAGTCTGGTGCATTGTAGGATGTTCAGCAGCATCCCTGGCTCTCTACCTACTAGATGCCAGTGGCAGCCCCCTTCAGTTGTAACAACACAAAATGTCTCCACGTGTTGTCAAATATCCCCTGGATCAAAATCACCGCTGGGTAAGCACCACTGCTCTAAGGAAGCAGATAGGCCCATTGCTCTTTCTAATTACCTGACAAATACTGCTGCTCTACTGATTTTCCTCTTAAATCTTTATATTTCGAATATAGATTCTTCCCTTTTTGGAAGCTGTCCTCACCAAGGCTGTGTTGCCTGGCTTAGAAGGTTGTTATGCTGTTATTGTTGGCTTTGCAGCACACTGTGCACAGCAGAAACTCAGAGAGTGATTCCGTTTAACTCTGCTGAGAAGAAAGGTCCAGACAGATGCCACAGTAGAAAGGGAGAATGAATGGCTGAGCTGGTTTATGGGAAGTTGACAGTAATTTAGGACTTCTCTATTTCTTAGTGTCTCTTTTAATTATTTTTCTGGCATCCCTATGGATAGAACTTAAAAAGAAATTCCCATGAAAAGGAGGTTTAAGAGTTTCTCCAAGGGTGGCAGTTGGCACAGGCTCTTTTTTCTGCCCCTTGACTGGAACACTGCTGCTCTAAACTATTCACTGTCAGCTCATCTATTGGTTTGAAGAAAGAACCCAGCAAGTTTAAAGAAATTGTGATGAATATTGAGCTTCTCTACTCCTGGGAGCCATCAATGTAATAGGGCTTTTCAAATTTAGCATCTGGGATCCTGGATCAAAAGACTTAAGTAAGGAAACCCGCCTCCTTGGCTTCAGCTTACTGTCTCTGAGACGTGCTGAGGGAGAAGGTTTTACACAATGTGAAAGAGACAGATTTACCCAAAGAGAGATCACAGCATGAGTATTTTGATTTTTCCTTTACAAAAGGATTAATCTCAGTGTTCTGCGAGATATGTCGGGTTTAATTTAATATTTGAAAATGTATTTCCTATACATTTATTATGTCAAGTGAAGTATACATATTAAATTACAAGTGTATGGTTTTTAATTATCTGTTCACTTCTAGAAGTGTTTTGGTCTGTGATACACATTATGTGTCATCTCTGATGATACGAAATGCCTTGTATTATCCACAAAGACCTGATGATGTGCTGGGGGATAGAGACAAGTTTATGTGCCAGGAACAAGGGCTGATCCTTTTTCTCCAAGGTTTGGCCTTTGTCTCCAAAAAAATCCAAATAACTGATCAGTTTAATCAATGGAATAAACAAAAATGAGTGAGATTAACTGTAGGTTGTCAGCTAAGAACTAAGTAATTAATTTTAGATTTATTTTCTGTCAGATTGGGCAAAGTATTTATAATTGGTGAGAACTGATTGACTGGTTGACTTCCAACCTAAGTAAAATTGATTTGAGAATTAGCATTGTTTTCATAATCTGTGTATTTTCTCTCCTCCCTCACAGTTAGAAATCAAGTGGATTTTATTTCTTTGAAATACTACCAGGAATGGGGCAGTACAGATCCATCTGCAGAGAGGATCATGAGCTTAGGTTAGAGTCCCATACTCCGTCAATCAGGATGATAGCCTCTCAAGGCCAGGAACCACGCAAAGGATTGTGTTTAGGAATTTAGCACAAGGTAACAGGGGGTGGAACTGTACTCTGGAGTCAGTAGTATTGAAGGAATACCAACAGACAGGCAGACTCAGCAGAAACCAGGTTCCAGTGATCAGTCTAGCATTTAGAGGTGGGATTTCAGTCTCCTGCATGGGAAGGGGTAATAGGAGCAAATAATCGTCTTAGAAGAGTTGAATACTAGATAAGTTACCAAGTCAAAATTTCTGTTAATGAAAATGGGCCAGAAAGCAAGAGGAACTTGTTGATGACTGCCAGTGTATTGGGTGAGAATCAATTAAATCCTTTCCCTAAGATTAAATCCATTCTAGAGGCCCAGGCAGGGTATTCCCTGTAGAGGGTTGAATGGTGGCAGCTGGGATAAGGGAACAGTACCTGAAAGCTATTTCAATGGTCCCAACAGGAAAGCAGGCCACTGACAATGGAACAGGAAAGAAGAGGCATATCTGCAAGAGGTTTTGGAAGTCAACACATGGGACTTTAAGTCTGATTAAATGTGTGGTTTGAGGGGCAGAAGAATTGAAGTTGAACCCAAGGATGAGACAGAAGAATTATGAGCCAATTAGGTGTGATGGGGGCACATTAAAAGGAGCTGGTTTGAAGGAGAAGATGCTAAGGTCCATCTGGGACATTTTAAGTTTAAAGTTTCCATGGAGTAATGAAATTTAGTTGCCTGGTAGGCAGACAGGGGGTCTGGAATGCAGGTCAACTTAGATGGTATCAATTTATGATGCATGAGGCTTCAAAGGCATGAGGCTAAAGAAATGGATGAGATCACCCAAGAAAAAAAGCAGGGAGCAAGTTGAAGTCTTGACTAGCGCTTTGGCTAACACCCTCATTTAGGAGCTGGAAGAGCAACAAAAGACAGCGAAGGAGACCAAGAAGGGACAATTACAGAGAGAGCAGAAAACCTAGGAAAGAGTCATGTATCAAAAGCCAAGGAGGAAAATATTTCCAGAAGGAAGTAGAGCAGTATCAAATGTTCCAGAAAGGGTGAGCAGGATTCACTCATTTGTTTATTCAACAACATTAACAAAATGCCTACCAAGCTCTGTGCTACAACTTAGGAATGAGGGCATGGAAGTGGCTGCTGGGTCTTCTTTAGTAATCATCAATGATATTTCACAGAGGATTTATATGAGTTGTAATAGTGATAGTCTGATTACAGTGGTTAAAGATGGAACCAGCTAGGGAGAGAAAGCCAAGCTGTGAAGACTAATTTTCTGAGAAATTTGAAAAGAAGTGGTAAACAAGAAGAGGGTGAATAATAGCCTAAGCTGTAAAAATGATTAGTAGTAGAAATAGTTATTTCACTTTTGTAGCACATCCCATGTGAACAATTTTGATCCATGGACTTGAATCAAATGTTTTTATATTAACAAAGCCGGGTGCAGTAGGAGGCATAGGAAATTATTTGCCTTTTAGGAAGTTTACAATCTGGCTCAAAATCAAGCATGTATAAATGGAGGGGAGCACAGTTACAGGAGGAGAGCAAGATACAAAGACAGAAAAAAAGTCAATGAACGTGACAAGTGTTAGTAACAACATCTAATAACGATTACTGGTTGATGAGGGGAGCTTGCAGACCAGAAGAACTGTGGATTCAGGGAAAGGGAAGACCACGAGGAGTGAAAAAAGGCTTTGCCACAGAGGAAGGAATACACGTGGGTCATAAACGAAGACTGGGATTCAGACTTTCACAAAGAGAGGACAAGAGAGTAAGCTTCCCTCCGGGACTGCATGTCCTCCCATGGAAAGTGGAGATAGTGTCAACTGCCTACCCTCCACCTAGAGAAGGGCCGCAAAAACTAAACCTACTCTTTCAGTTCCTCCCCCAGCAGTCTTCTTTTGGTTCTCAGATGGAAGGTACATGTACTTTTCCACTCCTGTGGTGTTGGCTCTATTATTACAAAAGGTACCAAGGCATCAAATATGCAGGAAATCTGTTATCAGAAAGCAATAATCTTCAAAACCTCAGCACTGTGCCAAATAACAACAGACCAAACAGGGAGAGGGAAACACGATGTGCCTTACATAAGCTGTTGCAAGCAAGCTCAGGGCTCTGCAGAGGCAAGGAGTGGAGCACAGAGTCAGAGCCTGAATTCCAAGGTCAGGATGTGGATATTGAAATTGCACACGTGGGCATGTGAACCCTTGGTCCACTGGGCCTTTTCATTCTGAAGGTTCACAGGTGAAATTGACTTGATAGATTTTCTTTGATGTTTATTAAGCCTATAATCTTGTAGAACTTGAAATGGATCTATGACCAAACCAAGAGACCAACCAGAAGTTCATCCCAAACAGCTTTTATAGATAATACTGGAGAGATACTGAATGGGAGAAAGTTAGTACTTAGAATACATCACAGATCAATTTTCTTAACATGGCAGAATGGAAATATTTAGTTTGCTCTTCAAAGCAACAAGAAATGGGGTAATTTTGATTGTCACACATTTGCTAAATCTTTTAGAAATGACGGATAAGAATCTCGTTTTCAAAAAATATTTCTAGGGGCTGGCCCCGTGGCCGAGTGGTTAAGTTCACGCGTTCCACTGCAGCGGCCCAGGGTTTCGCCAGTTCGAATCCTGGGCGCAGACATGGCACTGCTCATCAGGCCATGCTGAGGCGACATCCCACATGCCACAACTAGAAGGACCCGCAACTAAAAATACACAGCTATGTATCAGGGGGCTTTGGGGAGAAAAAGAGAAAAACAATTTATAAACCTAAATCCTGCAACTTAAATCATTTCTCTTCCTACCCTCCCTCCATATGACCTTTCACTGCTCTCCTGATGTGTATTTATCTCAGTAATGTTTTCTTAGCCTCAAGTGAATAGATGTTTTGTGACTAGCTATATCACCCTAAGAAAATAACAGTAATTTAAGTTTTATAGTTCTTTTGTGGAACTTTCATGAACATGGTTTTGTTTGTTTTTTGTAGGAATCCTATGAAGTAAGTGTGGAAAGTATTTTAATTTAAACCAATTAGAAAACTCAAAGCCAGAATGGCTAACAATCCAATGACCTTCCAGTGTTAAACGGTGAGTTAGCAATAGAGCTTGAATTTGAGCCTAGTCCCCCAACACTCCCTTCAATGCTGTTTTCAGTGCACTGCATTGCCTAATTTTCTTTATTCTAAAGGGCAGACTGTGCCAGACTGAAATCGAAGTGTTGGCCAAGGCTGTAATCTCATTTGAGGCTGAGGATCTTCTTGCAAGCTTGAGGATTGTTAGCAGAATCTAGTTCCTTGGGGTGTAGGACTGTGGCCCTCAGCTCCTAGAGGCTGCCTGTTATTCACTATGTTGGGATGAAAACTTTTCCTCTTCCAACTTGGATCGAGTGACTGGCAGTCTGTAAATTAATTGATGATAGACAGATTAACTGGAGAAAAGACAGTTTATTTATGCATGCACTGTGTGCATGCGGGAGTGCTCTGTGAGGAGTAACTCACTGAATAACCAGAAAGAAATGCTTATATACTAAACTTAACAAAGGCGGGGTCTTCACTGGGAGAGTATGGAAGGTTCTTTTGGGTTTTTTGATTCTAACGAGAAGCTGAATTCACACTTGGTGTGAATCCTGGTGCTAAGGGTCAGTTTTCTTCCCAATCAAGAAAATCCCTAGTAGACAGGTCAGTGGCTGCTGTATTTTCAGAGGCTCTGCTTAAATTTAGATAATGCTTCTTTCTGTGGCTGCTGATTGCTCACATGTTTTCAGCTTAAAGTAGTTTTTGTCCTGCTTTGGTGGGATATTAATCCCTTCAACTACCACATGGCTCTCTCTACAATGTTGCATTTTGCTTCCTCAGGATGAACAGAAGAACATGTGTTGCTATTTATTGTCTCTATTTTATGAGATTTCCAGCTTAGGTCAGACCCACCAAGGAGAATCTCTCTTTGGTGAACTCAAAGCCAACTGACGAGGGACCTCAATTACAGCTGGGAAAAATGAACTTTTCCATATAATACAACATAATCATGAGAATGACATCCCATTATATTCGCCACAATCAAGGGGAGGGGATTATACAGGGCATCTATACCAGGGGGTGAAAGTTGGAGGGCCATCCTAGAATTCTTCCTATCACACCAAATAATAGGATGAGAAGCTAAGTCCACTACTACCAGAGACCATAAAAAAGATGATCACACATGTAACACTATTGAGTTAATAAAATGGATGTTTCATGCTAGTTGATTAGATGACATCTAAGATGATTCATAACAGTAGGCAGAATGGAGTAACTCCATTTGTGTATTCAAGAAGATTTTTTAAACAACTCTTCTTCTTTTATTTTTTTCTCTTACCTAATACATAGTTTTCAAGACTAGAAAGATGCATATGAAAATTTTGAATTAAATTAATTTCTCTTCATTAAAACTCCAAGTTCTCATATTAGGCAGTTGGACCTAATATGTAGACAACAAATCCCCTCATTAACCTCAAAGAGTTGATAGTCTGTATTAGTTAAATATTGCTGTGTAGTAAATTACCCCAAACTTAGTCACTTAAAACAACACACCGTTTCTATGGGTCAGGAATCTAGGCAAGGCTTACCCAGGTCCTCTGCTTCAGGGTTTCTCACAAGGCTGGAATAAAGATCCCATGGGGGCAGGACTGCTTCCAAACTTACTCAGGGTTGTTGACAAGATTCACTTCCTTGAAGGCTACTGGACTGAAAGCCTCAGTTTCTAGCTGGCTGTTGGCTGACGGTCACTCCCTACTCTTTGCCACATGGGCCTCTCCAACATGGTGGTTCTCTTCATCAAACCCAGCAAGGGGAGGAGTAGCAAGATGGAAGTCACAATCTTTTTTAATCTAACCTCAGAAGTGGCATCCCATCATGTTTGTGTTATTTAATTCAATAGAAGCAAGTCACTAGATTGAGCCCTCACTCAGGGGAGGAGTGTGAATGCCAAGAGGGCAGGGATTGTTAGGGGCCATCTTAGAAGTAGGCCTACTGCCTCAATGAGCGAATGATTTAACAGACTGAAGAGAAACTAATAAAAGCGACTGTTTCCAAGAAATGAGAGAAACTAGCCTCTTCCACTCACTTACTCAGAGCCGGAGCAAAGGAGCTTGATTGGGGGTGACCAGCTCTTGTCTGAGTTGAGAGGACAAATGAAACCCAAACTTGAGAAGTTAATTTCAGAATCTGAGGAGCAACATTAAGTATCAGGTCCAACGTATGAGTTTGGGGCTGTAGACAAGGGAAGGATACAAGGTCAGGAGCCCAGAAATACTGAGTCAATGTAGACACAAAATATCAGACCAGATTTGGCAGAAAGGTTTGGATGTAGCCAAGAGCAAGATAATGCTTAGCACTATCTTGCTTGTGGGCTGGGCTCCCTGATTTCAAAGATACTGGGCTGGAACAGACTTTTCCTCTCAATTATTGAAAGGTCTAAAATACTACTGTATTTTTCTCTTAAGTTAAAAAAATGGAAAACAATGGATTAGTGAATATGTTGAAATTGGGGAGGAACTAGTATTCCAAATGAAATTAAACGTCATGGAAATATTCCTTTTTTGGCCAACGTTAGATTGTATATTTTCTCTTAAAATGCATGGATAGTGTTTTGCGTCACGTGACGGCATAATTCTCCTCTCTAAATAATATTTACAGTATGAAGCACCCACAGGGCAGCATTCTGCACCAAGTGCTACACGTGCACCTCAGAGTCATACAGCTTAGAACGAATATCGGTGGGGACACTAAGGGTTTCTCCTTCTGTTAGCTGTTTTTTGTTTTTATTTTTAACTTTACCTTATTTTGACCTTAATATTAGATTTTCCTTAAATGTCAACAAGTAATTTATCCAGAAATTACAATGTCCTTTTACAGAATTTTCAAAAGTGATGAATTTCCTAGGCTTTTTGTAAAATTTTCCACATAACCACCTGATAGGATGATGAAACTAAAATTAAGTTGAAAATGAAGAACCACTCATTTCTGGAAATAGAAATCTAGTCACATCGAATTCCCTCTCTGCTTGCTTCCAATCATATCTTCCACTGGATTACAGAAATAACCAATTACTTTCATCTGGCTTTCTTTCACATGCCTGGAAATTAATTTGTTGACTCTTATTTTGAGGGTTTATTCATTTATTTTTACCTATCTTAATCCTAGATCATTCAATTATAACTCTTCTTAAACTCATCTTTTTATTTCTTTCTTTAAAAACACTCTTGTATTTTGAGCCACGGCACAGTTGGTTTAGGTTTTTCATTTATATAGCAGTCACCTGAACAGCAACTAATAAATCAATATTAAGCAAATTAAGTCCCTATTACCATTTGCCAATGCCAAATGCAAACTGCCAGTTTTGCTTCTTCGGAAAATGCTGACATTTTCTTCCCATACCATCTACCAAAGAGAAATAGATCAGATAGTTCCAGATTAAATTAAACATGGCATTCCTGTATTTTGGGGTTACCTTTCACGGTTTTAAAAAATCTAATAATTATGAGGAGTTATCTCTTCCAAATCTTAAAGATTATGATTTGCAAGATATCAAAGTGTTTTCAAAATATTTTCTCTCAACAGCCTACTATGGTGTCTGAAATCCATACCCTGTGATTCCTATGGCCTGTTTAATGCTAGTCATAGATAAATAGATGTAGAAATAGGTACATACATTATCTATGACATAGATATGGAATATAGACGAAGATAAATATTGCATCACTGAAAAAAAATTGCTTCAAATAGCTTCTCTATGGGTCTGGTTACAATTCCGATGTCTGTGTGTATAGGAGGTGGCTATGTCCCCACACAGCCAAACAAGTCTCTGGACCAGCTGTGTGTCCTACAATTTAACTCAATTCTGACACTATCTCCCTGGAGATAACGTCAGATCCCACAGGTTAAGGGTTCAGTCTTAAAGACTAACGCCTCCCCCACCACTTCAGATGCGAATCTCAAGTCCAGGTCATCATGTGTGCTTCTGACCAATCAGCTATAAATCAGAGGTTCCCACGACCCCTTCTTGAGGTTCAATTAATTTGCTAGAGAGGCTCACAGAACTCAGAGAAACATTTCAGTTACTAGGTTACTGGTTTATTATAAAAGGATGTAACTCAGGAACAGCCAGATGGAGGAGATGCCCAGGGCAAGGAATGGGGAAAGGGCCGGAGCTTCCATGCTCTCTGAATGCACCACTCTTCCCCAAATCTCCATGTGTTCACCAACCCGGAAGTTCTGAAGTCCTTTTGGGTTTTATAGAGGCTTCATTACGTAGTCATGACTGATTAAATCATTGGCCATTGGTGGTGGAACTCAATCGCCAGCTCCTGTCCCCTCCCCAGAGTCAGGGGGATGGGACTGAAAGTCCCAACCTTCTAATGACATGATTAGCTCCGCTGGCAACAGCCCCCATTCTTAGGTAGGGTCCAAAAGTCTCTTCATTAACAGCACAAAAGACACCTTTTTCACTCTCATCACCTAGGAAATTCCAAGGGTTTTAGGAGCTCTGTGCCAGAAATGGGGACAAAGACCAAATATATATTTCTTTTTATAAATTAAAATATAGCCCTGAGGTGATGGGTGAGAAACTTAGAGAGGGGGTATGTGTATGTATGTGTGTTTTGGGTTGGTCGAGTGAAAGAACCAGAAAAACATGTGCCTCAAGGGACCCAATCAGGAGTGGGGCTAAAGAGGAAGCCTGAGTAACAGATGGGGAATGATGACATCTGCCCTTTCTAATGGGTGAAAAATCCATGATACGTTATCTAATTTTACCTATTCGGTAGGTCGTGCTCAAGAATTAAAGGAGACTTCAAAAAAGGAATTAAAAGTTGAATTAATTTTTTTATTGGGTCTGATAATATTTTAAATGGCACTCCATACTTACAGGCAAATCATACACAAGTTCATCACTCTATTTCTGGAGTTTTGATATTTGTAACTGCAAAAAATAAACAAATAAACAGGTGGTCCTTGTTGTTCCTAGGAAGAAATTCTTCTAAATTTGGAAGGCAACTCCAAAGAGAGCTTTCAGTGCTGAGAGGAAACATCTGTGAAGAAAATAGTCTATGAGTTAATTTTGAAATGCCGTTAGTTGTGTTAACTTGCAAGAAAACAAATAATTCTTTATTCAATAGATAAAAAGTGCTTGGCCTCATCTAAGCTGACAGTTGCCCAAATGCAGGGTCAGGAAGGATAACTATATCAGCATTGTCCTGGCCTCTTGCCTTATTTCTCCCTTTCTCTATTCTTGTAACCTCTTGCGCTTTCCCAAGTGTATGAGGTAACAACTCACTGATCATCTGCCTGTGAAAAGGGTTTCTTTAGTCAATGAAACAAGCCTTCAGGCTTAAAATCAACCCAAAATAAAGGGAAAGGGCAAGATTGTAGACAAAGTATTTGGGAACTGCTGAGTCCCCATAAATCCTACTTAGTGAATGAACACTTATGACACTGGCATCAAAAGCCAATCCTAATAAATGCATTAAATTCTTAGTTTGTAGAAGTAGATGATCATTTGAATTTTAGAATATTCATCAGAAGGGATTTTTCTTATCATTTTACAATCAATTTGAGCTGTTTAAGTGCTTTGTGTACTGTACTGGGTTTTAAAAAGGACTCTCCTGAGGCCGGCCCAGTGGCGGAGTAGTTAAGTGTGCATGTGCTACTTCTCGGCGGCCCAGGGTTCTCCAGTTCGGATCTCGGGTGCAGACATGGCACTGCTTGGCACACCATGCTGTGGTAGGCGCCCCACGTATAAAGTAGAGGAAGACGGGCACGGATGTTAGCTCAGGGCCAGGCTTCCTCAGCAAAAAAGGAGGAGGTCTGGCAGTAGTTAACTCAGGGCTAATCTTCCTCAAAAAAAAAAAAAAGGGGACTCTCCTTAGACATGAGAATGAACTAGGTAAATATTGCTTAGTATTTCCTTTGGTTTGGTTGAGGGAGAGATATGAATGTTGCAAGAGGGAAAGAAGTTGGGAAGGACAAAGGACTGAAATATAACCACATTATGCCTTGTTATTCTTCTAGGATCTCACGATTCCTTCAGCTTCTACATTGACGAAGCCTCGCCAGTAGGGCCTGAGCAGCCAGAGACAGTCCAGAATTTTGTCTCTGTGTTTGGAACTGTGGCCAAAAAGCTGATGCGGAAATGGCTAGCCACTCAAACAATGAACTTTACTGGTCAGCTAGGAGCTGGGATCCGTTATTTTGATCTTCGAATTTCCACCAAGCCCAGAGACCCCGACAATGAACTCTACTTTGCTCATGGTTTGTTCAGTGCCAAAGTGAATGAAGGCCTTGAGGAGATCAATGCTTTCCTCACAGATCACCATAAGGAGGTAGTGTTCTTGGACTTCAACCATTTTTATGGGATGCAGAAATATCACCATGAAAAACTCGTCCAAATGCTGAAAGACATCTATGGAAATAAAATGTGCCCAGCGATTTTTGCCCAGGAAGTTAGTCTAAAGTACCTGTGGGAAAAGGACTATCAAGTGCTGGTTTTCTACCACAGTCCAGTGGCTCTGGAAGTGCCCTTTCTCTGGCCTGGGCAGATGATGCCAGCACCCTGGGCCAACACCACAGACCCGGAAAAACTGATCCAGTTTCTTCAGGCGTCTATCATTGAGAGAAGAAAGAAGGGCTCGTTTTTTATATCTCAGGTGGTGCTGACCCCCAAAGCTAGCACTGTGGTCAAAGGGGTGGCCAGTGGCCTCAGAGAAACCATCACAGAAAGGTAAGTGGCCTTAAGGTATCAGGGGAAAAGTTTAAGTAACGTATCCCAAATTCATGGAGCTAGTAAGTGATGGAACTAAAATTCGTACCCACGTGCATTAGTTTCCCAAGGCTGCCATAACAAAATGCCACAATCTGGGTAGCCTAAAATCAAAGAAATTTATTGTCTATTGGTTCCAGAGGCTAGAAGTCTAAAATCAAACTGTTAGCAAGGTTGATTCCTTCTGAGGGCTTTGAGGGAGAATCTTTCAGGTTCTAGAATCCCTAGCTTCTGGTGATGGTTGGCAATCCTTGATGTTCCTTGGCTTGTAGAAGTGTCACTCCAATCTCTGCCTCTATCTTCACATGACCTTCTCCCCATGCGTCTCTGTCTTCTCTTCTTAGAGAATCCAGCCATACTGGATTAGGGACCACTCTAAAGATATTATCTTAACTTAATTATGTCTGTAAGCACCCTATTTCCAAATAAGGTCACACTTATATGTACAGGGGATTAGGACTTCAACATAGCTTTTGTAGGACACAGATCAACCCGTGGTACCGTGTATTTTGACTCCGTGTCCAGTTATGTTTTCTTAGCACTGCTTTTCACATTTGCGTAGCACATTCCCTACTGTCTGTGGAGTCTTTTAAATACGCAATTCCATTTGATCTGCATGACAACCCAGGGAAGTAGATATTGTCTTACAGATAAAAATTGCGGTTGAGAGAAGTGAAATGTTTTGCTTAAGGCCACTTGAATAATGAATGATGAAACAAAGACTCAAACCCTGTTCTTTTCAAGCCATATTCTATGTCTTTACACTATACCATAAGCAAAGATCACCCTCCAGAGAGTGAGCAGTCCATTGGTGAAGCCCAGTCATATATGTAGAGTGGTACTTACCTTGTGAGGTGTAGTTTGGGCAATCACCAAGGGTCTCTGTAGCTCTTTCCCACGAGTGTGATACAATGGGTAGAATTGTACATATTATTTGTTCTTTTGAGTTAAAGTATTAAATAATGCAAACATTGAAGAAAAAAACACGATTCCTGTCAGATCTTTTACCTTTAACTTTTTTTTTTTTTGGTGAGGAAGATTGGCCCTGAGCTAACATCTGTGCCAATCTTCCTCCATTTTGTATGTGGGATGCTGCCACAGCATGGCTTGATAAGCAGTGTGTCAGTCTGTACCCGGGATCTGAACCCGCAAACCCTGGGCCGTCGAAGCAGAGCATGCAAACTTAACCACTATGCCACTGGACTGCCCCCCTTTTACCTTTACCCTTAATTGATATTTTGAATTACAGTAAGGAGACAGCATGAATGATTTGCTTGGATTCAAGGTTTTTGTAGGGAAAGACAAGAGAATGAAGAAGAAAGATATGGAGGTGAAAATAGTATGGGTGTCCTTATAGCATAGCATATAGAGTGGGGATTGGCTGGGGGTGAGGCTTGTGGTAGGGCAGGAACACACTTGCAGGAAGGCTTTTAGGCAGGCTACAGGGAACTTCGTCCTGTGAGCAATGGCGAGGCAGGAAATGATCTTTGCAGTAGAATGACTTGACTAGATGCTCATTTTAGACAGATAATTGGCACTGCACGGAGGATAGATGGAACAGAGAGAGTGAGCAGTTAAGAGGTGCTTAGAACTGTTTTGGCAAAGTAATGCAGCTAAACTGAGGAAGTGAGAAAACCTAGAAGGGGACATATGCCACAGCGAAAATTAGGATGATCCGGTGACTATTTAGTTACGTGATGGGAATAGAAAAAAGAGTTGAGGAAAAAGATTCTTCTTGAGAAGTAGAATGAGTGATGGAGGCATTTATAGAGGCAGGAAACAAAGACACAGGGACTTGGGGAAGAAGTGGGGAAAATACAATCCGGGCCATATTAAATTTAAAGTCTTAGTAAGGCATCTAAGTAGATATGGCCAATTGATCATTCGGAATATAGGCCAACTCATTTGGGGATTATTGGCATTTTTTGGCAATGGAAGCCACAAGCCATTGGCTCCTCCATGCAAAATCATTACTTCCTTCTGTTATTCAGATATTAACTGGGATTTCCCTTTTCTTTAAGATTAAAATAGCATACCAAACCCTTCATTTTACACCCTAAGTACAAGGACTTCCCTAAGATTTCTGCTAATGTCTAGATTTCTTACGTTCTTATGGTATGAGCCCTTGCTGCTTCTAGATTGCATCATTTTATGATTTGATTGTCCCATGTGGCCTGTCCATATTCCCAGTCTTTATAACCTGAGACATGAAACCTACTTCATATTCAATTTCCACAATGGTTTTTAGACTTTACTGAAGATCTGAGGAGACAGGGGAGGTTTTATGATGATAATAATGCAGATAATTTAAAATGGAATTTTCGACTTGTCTGTAATTATAAATCTTCTAGCTTGGGACATCTTTCCCTGATGACATCTATACCGGTTTTCACTCCAGCCATAGATGCTCAGAGAGAATCCTCTCCACCTCCTTCTCCTTGTCCTTTTCTCATCTCTTGTCTTCCCTGGCCCCATATTGCCTTGGAGACTCTACACTCTCCTCTAGATTATTATGCCAAACTATTCATCTCTCTCCCGGCCCCAACCTACATTAGGCTAGTCCCATCAAAGTATTCGTCAGAACAAGAAGACTCTTTATTTAATGAAATTTAATTGTTCCAGTAAATAACAATTTACCACCCCTCTCACATATGTGAAAATGAGGGAGTTATATACACATAAGGATGTGTTGTTTTCACATTTACCCCAGAGAGCACCCAGATTTTGAGGAATCCCTGAGGGCCCACTAGAGGTGAGGAAGGGGCAAGGGGGGCCCTGGAACCAGCCAATTCCAATTCTCTTCATTCTTGCTACACCTTTAATGAAGGAAGCCTTATTTCTAACATTTATATATTAGGCACAAAAGGAGTCTTCCCCTCCAGCTTTAGCTTTTGCTGTGTAGTTCTGTGCTTAGGAAGACTCTGCATTTCCATATAACAGGCCTGCTTTGCATTTGGCCAAGAACCATACCATGATTTTACCCATGTAGGGAATAGCCTTTGGGAAGTCAAGAAGAAAACTCTACTCAAGGCATAAATGACTTTCATTTTTCTCTCACGTGGAATTTCACGCAGTTTGGAAGTTATAAGTTGAACTGCTTCTTGGTTACTTATGTTCTAGTACAGTGTTACTAAAGTCAGATTTGTGGATGGAAGATCAAACAAGTTAGAGAAATGCTGAGAATTGTATATCCATACAATTCAATACCACCTCTCAAAAGATTCACAATGCATATTAGCATATAAAAGGCACTGACAAGTATTTTAGTGAAGAATCCTGTTTAAATGTAACTAATCCAATGTTTTCCGAGTGCTTAGTTTTTTTCCTCTTTCCACTTATTAACAACCCATGGGATTAATTTTGAAAAATTATCCTAGGCCATCTACTCTAATTCAGAACTTCTTACTTGCCTCTGGCTTATATCTATCTGGAATAGTAGGACCTGTATCACTGAAAAGAGAAAGTGGGGAAAAAGAATTTAAAAAGTAGAAATGAAGATCCTATAGGTAGAATCAACCTCTTTTCTCTCAAATTATGCAGATTACTTGCAAATGATTTGCAAATATATTTGAATTTTGCCAGGATACTTGTGCTCTAAGCATCCTTGAATGGAGTTTAGTTTCACAAGTACCTCCTTTCTTTTTTTTTTTTTTTTTTAAAGATTGTCACCTGATGGGGCTGGCCTGGTGGCCAAGTGGTTAAGTTCACACGCCCTGCTTCGGAGGCCCAGGGTTTCACCGTTCAAATCCTGGGTGTGGACATAGCACCACTCATCAAGTTATGCTGAGTCAGCATCCCACATGCCACAACTGGAAGGACCCACAACTAAAATATACAACTATGTACCAGGGGGCTTTGGGAGAAAGAGGAAAAATAAAATCTTTTTTTTAAGAAAAAAAAAGATTGGCACCTGAGATAACCACTGTTGCCAATCTTCTTTTTTTTTTTTTCTGTTTTTTCTCTCCAAATCCCCCCAGTACACAGTTACATATTTTTCAGTTGTGAGTCCTTCTAGTTGTGTCATGTAGGACACCACCTCAGCATGGCCTGATGAGCGGTGCCATGTTAGCACCCAGGATCTGAACCAGCGAAACCCTGGGCCGCAGAAGCAGAGTGCGTGAACTTAACCGCTCGGCCACGGGGGCGGCCACCTCAGAAGTACCTCTTTTTAAACCACCTGCAAAGCTGGCATTTGAGTATGATGTTAATGTGAAACTCAGAAGGTTGGTTTTGTTTTGTTTCGACACATTCCAGCTTTCTGGAGGAGGCATATAGGAAAAAAGTTCATTCTCAGCCCTTGGATAGTGCCTTGCAAAGGTCATTTGCTTACCTTTGAAAGAGTCAGTCAAAGAACACCTGACTCCCCACAAACATACTGCCTCTCTCTCCTCGCCAAGTGACAAAACCCATGAAAAAGACTTTTTTTATTTTCTTCTTGCTATTGTGCCAAAGTCACTCATTCAGAAAGTCCTATATTGACACCAAAAGTGTTACTGCACAAAATTGGGGTTCTCTTGCCTGATGCACATCAATAAGAAACGAATTAATTACAGCAGCAGCTTTTGAGAGAGAAATCGGCTTTATTCAGCGAGATCAATCTGCAGGGAGACAGGGCGTGTGCCCTGAGATGTGTTGCCCGGATTCAGGATTTGGGGTGAAGTTTAAAAGGTTAGGGAGAACAGGCTGACAAGTAGAAATGCTGGTGGGATACAGGTTGTGATTGGTGGGCTTCTAGCATTTATGGTAAGGTTTTAGACATTTACGACAGGGTTCTAAACATTTGTGATGAGGTTCTAAACTTTTATGATAGGGTCCTAAGCATTTTTGAGGGGGTAGGGAAGGAATTTTAACAGCAGGTCTTCCTGAAAGCGGGATGCCTTGCTTTTGATGAGAGTCTGACTTTCAAGTTCCTGTCCTTGGGTTCCGTGGGAAGGAGGCTCTTTGGTTCCTCAGTCATTTCAGGTCAAAATTTCTTCTTTTGTGCAGGCTCTGGCTACTTGACTTTGTGAATTTTCTGAAAGGCAATTCTTAATCTCTTTGTTGATAAGAGATGAGGTCTGTTCGAATTGGCTCTAAATGGGCCCATGGTTATAAAAGATGTAACGAGACTCTCATTGGCCACCAAAGGAGAAGTCACTGGGCCGTATTCAGACCTGTCTGGGCCTTAAGTATTTTCAGCAGTAAAATTTGGAGTTTGAATTAGATTATCTCCAAGATCCTTTCCATTTTGTAAATCCTACAATTCTAAGATCCTGATTTTGACTAGTTTCTCTACTTTTTTTTATCTTGTCTAATATTTGGGTCAAAAAAACTCTGAGCACATGCATTTAGAAAACAGTGTTTGAAAGTGTGGGTGGCTTTCAGGGAAACTAAATCCAGCCTGGATTTAGGTACCACAGCTTTCAATCTGGCCACTGGTTCCAAATACTGCAGATGCATTTGCTATATTTTAGCAATGCCAAAAGACACAGATTTTCTTTCTTAAAGACCTATTTTTAATTTATTTTTCAAACACCAGCTTTTGCACCTCACCCCCACGGAATTCACACATTCTTAAAAAGAAGGTGTGTGACTTGAGTCAAGTCTTTCCTTAATTTGTGGAAGTTTATTAAATTATAGGTTTTTTTAGTTAAAAAAAAATTCAGTTAGACCACCTGTCAGAATGTTTAAGGAGCAATGCATCTTTGCAAGTAAATTGATGCTGAATTAATTGAGATAATGTTTACACAGACCAACAATGTAGATGACAATAATGATGATGATGATAATGATGTATTATAAGTGCTCTCTGTAAGTTCACTGCTGCCCTGCCCATACTGTCCTGATCATAGTCATCGCCTTGAAGGTAAGGCAGGATTTTCAGCATGTGGCTGGTTGTTAATAAGTGCCAATGTTATCCAGGTGGCAAAAAGAAGGCAACTGCATTTGGTGAGCCCACATTGTGTGCCAGGCACTGTGTTAAGTGCTTTATACGAATTGCATCCGTTTAATCCTCCCTTCAGCCTTGCAATGTAGGTGTTTTCAGATCCAATAGGAAGGAAAACTGAGCCTCGGAAATGTCTAGTACCTTGCTCAAAAATCCCATATTAATTTAGCAAAGCCTGGATTATTATTTGTGTCTGTTTGACTCCAAGTCCCATGTTAACTCCTACAAATTCTGTAAAATTCACATTTCTTAGCAGTGGGTGCATGTAATAGATTATCTATCACCTTGGAGGGCACAGTCGGGTCTAGGGGTTTGGGAAGGTAAAGTATGCGGAGGTGAGGTGGGCGAGACTATAAGAAGAGCAGGTCTGAAGTGTGTGCCTCTGCCTCAAGAAAGCAAACCCAAGTAGAATGCTGGCATGGGGGCCCCAGGGAAGCATTGCTATTGAATGATAGAAAGGAAGGGAACTTGGAGGTGACCTTGCTCAATCCTCCTTGCCTTGTGCCTAGTGCCCGTTTAACTTTTCCATTTAGTAAGGAAACTGAGGCCAGAGGAATGCTAAACAATCACCCAAGGTCACAGAGCTAACTGGCAGCAAAGATGGGATTAAAATTCTGGTCTTCTGGTCTCCTGGCTTCTGGACAGAATTCTGTCCTCCACACCTCAGGGAGGGATGAAGACAGAGGATGGACAGGAAGAAGAGGGAGCAGCAGAGAATATTGAGCTGCAGGGACCACGATAGAAGGGCGAGCTGGCTCTCGGTCTGTACAGTGCACAACATAACATGGCAGCCTGGAACCTTGACTGGAGGGGTCAGAGGTTGGGCCTGGGGATGAGCCACAGACTTTGTGAAGAGGTGACCTTCCCTGGGCTCTGTCTCTTTCTGCCTCATGAACACAAAAGATGATTTTTTCCATCCAATGGGGACACACTCCAGCTCACAACACCAGCATTAGCATAATCATTGTTTATAAGACACTTTCATTATAAGATCCATTTCTTCAACGTATATTTATTGGAGTCCTCATTTGTTCAACAGGTGTTATTGCCAATTTGCAATTTGAGAAACTGAGGTCAGAAGGATAAATAATTTGTTCAGGTGGTACTGTGAGCCAGTGCTTGGATCAATTCAGAATCCAGATCTTTTCAGTTCAGAATCTAAATCAATTCAGAATCTAGTAGTCTTCAGAACCACTAGAAAGAGGAGTCTGGCTTGTAAATCAGAAGGAAGATCCAGAAAGCAACTCTTTTCCCAGTCCAAGGCTTGGCAAACTGGACTGTGCTTATAGAGAGTTTGTTAAAATGCTAATTCCGGGGCGCCATCCCCAGAGCTTCTGATTCATGAGTCTGCAGCTCAAGGTTTTTCATTTCTAACAGGCTCCAGGAAAGCCTCACTTTGAGTTGCTCTGCTGCTCTCTGCAGACAAGCTGTACCTCAACCACCCCCACCTATACCTGAACTTGGTTTTAAGGAATCTGGAGAGAGACCATCAATCCTAAGATTTATCAGTCTTCTCTCTACCCCAGGGTGAGGTGTTTCTTCCTTAAATCTAAGCTACAACTTCTCTACCCACAGCCCCTGACAGACTTAAGTCCAAATTTGCTTGTTCTATCACTAAGGTAGATCTGCCAATCACTGATTTCCAAAAAGTGGTGCTTTGCTATTCTCTTCCATGCATCCTCTCACTCATGCCACGCAGCTCAATCTTAAGATCATTGTGGGGAGGGACTCTTTGTTCCTCTGGGCTCTAAAGTACATTCCCATGGAAGAGGACTTGGTAACTTCCAGACTCAGTGTTTTCCCCCAAAACCTATTAATGTTACAGCCTTTTGCAATGCAATGGCCTCCGCAGCCCTGATGTTGAACAGTAAAAAAGAAGATTCCATAACAACTTCAACCATGAGGCTGTGTGACAGAAGAGTGATTTCGGCCTGAGTCCTGCTGAGGTATGGCAGGAGGGAGGGCTATCTGTAGCTCTCTCTGTTTTAACAACTTTTGACCCAAGAATTTTTGAAACAGGAGTGCACATAAAAGCTCTCTCTCTCCTTCGTTCTGCTGATGTTGTTAAGATTAAAGTACAGGCAAATACAGGCAAGCGCCTTTCATTACCCGTGTCAGGAAAGTCAAAGACTAGAGAGAATTCCAAGCTGCTGGAAAGTCAGATACCCATTCAGTGCATGGTGAGTATGTCTGTGTGTGTCTGTGTCTGTGTGTGTGTGTGTGTGTGTGTGTGTGAGAGAGAGAGAGAGAGAGAGAGAGAGAGAGAGGATGCATGTACTTTTCTAAAAAGTGTGGCATAGGATAGAGGTTCACCCACTTTAGTGAATCTCTCTGGATCTCAGTTTTCTTACGTGGAGTTACTGAGCAGATTGAGTTTAATGTTTGAAAAGGAACTAGCCTAGTATTTAGCTGGCACTCACGAAAAGCTGAGGGCAGGTGAATTGATGCGGGGTGGAGGGAATAAAGGTGGAGTGTCCAGGCAGCAGGAATGTTTAGTCAATCAGGTTGTGGCATAATAGTTTGGGGACTTCAGCCAGCAACTGAGGGGACAAGGACGCTTGTTTGGGATTTGAAACGCACTGTAACATGAATTGTCAGTAAGTGAGCAAGTAAGAGGTATCTGATTCAAGAAGTAAAATGGACCAGATCTGGACAGCTCGGGCCATATTCAGCTCCCTCCGAAGAGGAGGCTTTGGGGCCAGCTTTCCCTTTCTGCCCTCTGCAGACAGGGCTCCTGGCTTGGAGCACAAGTCCATTCCACTGAAAACTCATCCAAAGAGGAAAAGCCCCTCTCTGGAGAGACCTACTTATGTCAAACTGAGAGGAGAGAGGGCATAAGCGTTCTGTGATTGCCAAATCACCAGACACAAACATACAGTTGAACACACTGAGTTTATTACTTATTGCAGCCAGAGAGAATACAAACAATGGGGACCAGTGGGATACCCCAGTGAGAAGGTGTTGGAGAGGATTTTCTTATTGATTTGGGGCTCAGCTTGGATGACTTGGAGGGAGATTCAAGGAAGTGGAAGTTCTTTCTAGATTGGATGTTGTCAGAAGGCAAGGACAATTCTGCAAGTGGGTATCTCAGTAAGTCAGCTATAGGGCTAGAGTGAGGCTAAACTATAATTGGTAATGAAGTCATAGTGATTCATTGTAATCTAGAAAGATAGATATTTGGTTATTTTGTGGGTGATCTTGTTTTTGTGGTTAGACAAAATTACAAAGTATCCTCTTTTATCTCACTTTCTCCTGATCTCAAGTAACCTTGTCTGAGGTTGGTATTCTGGGAGATTGTTGATGTCCAACAGAAGAATAATATGACCTAGTTGTGAGTGTCAGGCCAGCTTCCAGATGTCAGGGATTGCTTTTTAATTTCTTTTCTCTTTTTCAGTGCAATGTGAAGGAAGAAATATCACTTATTTCCATTTGGTTTGAAAGCCTCTGGTGTAAATTAGGCTTTCCATGTACTTTTTCTTTGATTCTTTTTCTCATTGAAGCAATTGAGGGTGTATGTAGGTAGAAGCCCACACCATATTGATAATGAGGCAAATCAGAGTTAGTGATACCCTAGCCCAGGACTTCACTAAAAATGCAAACTCTTCAAACTGAGCCATATTGACAATCAACTTGACACTGTTCTTTTGTGGTCTTAAGTTTCTGCCTATCTCATTGGGCAAGGGTTGGAATTGATTGACAAGTATAAGGAATCCCAAGTGGTGGAGACTTGAAGGGGTTGGGGAAGGGAAAGAAATGTGAGAACACAGCATTTTATAAAGGGAATCGCTGATTCTTTAATATTTGTGGCTATTCCAACTTCCTTCTCAAGGTTTCACAACTCATTCAGGGCACAAAGAAGCAGAAGGTGAGATGGCCAACTGCCATATTTTCAACCAAATTGTTTTCTTGCCCTTTGTTAAAAAATAAAATTCCACTGAGTAAATTTGAAGATCTACTTGGCTTTATGGGATTCATGAATTGGGCAGCATCTCTTCTAGCAACCGGAGAGATACTCCAAGGAGTTGTATAACTGGAAGGATTTTATAGGGAGAAGGTGGGTGGGGCAGAAGCTATTAGCAAAAGAAAAGAAAGGATTATTTCAAGCCAGGGCATCTTCTTTTGGGGGAAGAAAGAGAATGGCCCTGCTTTATCATGCAGATTACTACTGTGCTAGGAGGGAAATTTCAGCAGTCACATTCCTGGGAGGGGCTGAAATGTAATTAAATCTTGGTTTTGCTGTTGTGGGGGCAAAATGACTGCATTTGGGGCCTGTTATTTCTTTTTTTTCAACATCTTTTTGGCAGCCAGGAGGCATGCTTTTCTTGGCCTTGTTTGAATGGTGCCTCTGAAGGCTTGTTTGTGCTGGGCATCCTTAGTAGACACAGCTTGGGTGACTGATCTACTGATTATCAAGGGTGACTCCAGCAGGTATGAATGTTTATTTCAGGGTGTGTTGACACAAAATAACCAATAACCATTCCATAGATAAGAGAAATAAAGGGAGTTTCACTGGAGCCGGAGTAAGGGTTATAACCCGGGAAGGGCTTAGAAAGTGTTCCAGAGAAGCATGGTTTTCAGCACAGTGTTGGACCTTTTTAGAACAAAGAGCATACATTAAACACACCCAGGATACACTTTCATAAAAGTTTCAAAGAGGTACTCAGTTGCAAATTAGCCGGTCAACATGACCCTGATGTCCTGAATGGGGCTAATATGAGCGTTACCAATAAGGTGTAGGAGGGGAAGTCTGCATTCTTATCTTAAGTGAATGCATTCTTACTTTAATGGGTAAGCAGACTTACAATGTAAGTTTGATAGGCCATAAATCAGGCTTTTCAGTTCAAAACAATCAGTTTTGACCTCGAATAGTTACCACATATACTTCAATATGTGAAAATCTCTTGTCAAGTGATATAAACCAAATCTTCTTTGTCAAAGGACAAAAAGGAGAGGAGTTGCTTTAAGTATGCACCCCACTAACAAAATTATTGCATAAATCTACAATAACTTCCTGACACCACCCTAGGCAATGACTTGTCAGCTTTTCAGTTATCACATTCAGTTGATAAAATGTTTTCTTTCATAATATTTTCGATATAACAACAATAAAAAAGCTGGAAGTATGAAATTTTCTCAGAATATCTGGCCGTGGAGGATTCCAGAAGAAAATACTATATGCATTGACCGCAGACACTAATATTTGGCTTCATTGTATACAGCGCAAACCTCCTGGCTCTTGCTCTGTGTGTCTGGGATTATAGCCTATTGCTAATTAACTTATTCTGAAGTACTAAAGTAATTAGACAAGAATAGCTAGAGACTTGCTTGTCATAATTGATTTTTTTTTTTTTTGCAGAAATCACAAGTATAGCTTAAATTTTTTGCTTTAAAATATTTCCTCCTCCCACCCCCTCATCACTTATTTCCCTGTGGCCTCAGCTGTTAGAAGAAAAGAAGCTTACAAGTTGTTTCTGGAGCTGTGACATCCTATCTTGAAGGAACCCTATGTGTCATTGAGACTGTAATGTGTGATTTCATTAGTGATGCTAAAAGCACAGGCTGCCCTTTGGAAATGTATGTGAGATTTGGCCAATGTAAAACTGAGTAAATTCACCATGTAGCTGCTGCTTATCTGAATACGAAAAGGCTGACAGAAAAGCTGTTGCCAATATGACTTAGCTCAGGTTCAAAAATGAACCGGTCAAGAAAACAAATAATGTAAGTTATTCAGGAATGTACATTTTTCAGATGTTTTTGTTCATTTTTGAAGAGTTTAATTTAGATTGCCTGCTTCTCCAAATAAAATGCTTGTAATAAGTAGCTTGTAATGAATAGATTGTAGGGAAACTTGAATGAGTGCATAGTTCAGTCTAAATTCAGTCTGTTAGAGAGACTGATTATGGTTTTGTGGGAGATGTGATGAAACTATTGCTAAAAAAGTAGCCTGTCTTGGTTTTACATTCATTGGTTAGGAGTTAAAGGTTATTTAATGAATTTAATTCATTGCCATTCACAAATAGAGCAGGCTGCCATGCGCATTTCTACACGGTTTTATGTGACAGAAGGAGAATTTTACACCTTTGC
This sequence comes from Equus przewalskii, assembly GCF_037783145.1. NCBI lineage: Eukaryota > Metazoa > Chordata > Mammalia > Perissodactyla > Equidae > Equus > Equus przewalskii. Next base: position 24,783,729 of record NC_091850.1, read on the forward strand.
ATACACACACAATTCATTGCCACTGTGTGCTTAGACTTCACCCACATGTCCAAGTAGCCCCCAAACAGGATACAGCCAAGGACTCTTATATCTGATTAAAACTGAGAGGCTCCCTAATGCCATGAACACGGACATTTTGATGTCTTCATGACATGGGCTGTGCAAATAAAGGATGTTTCAGTGATCCACAATTTTCTGTTACAACTAGCACTACATAACCAGCCTTAGAGTGAAAATGTATATACGTTTTTTCTGCGTATGTGTATGGGTGTGTTTTGAAAGGAGTGAGAGAGAAGTAATGAAAATAAGTAAAATCTGGTCTTCCCTCAGGATCTGTGAGAATATATTGCTTTACTCCTACTCAGGAAGGACAGGAGAGTTTCATGTGCAATGTGTTCTTATCTTCCAACTGAGAGTGGGAAAAAAGTGCTCAAATAGCCAACGTTGTGCTTTCTCACCTAGTTTCATGATTGTAGTAGAACATGCACTTATATTCTTTTAGCATGCTCTAGACCTCATATTTTCTGTAGTGTTTTTCTTGAGGAATTTCTTTGGCATTTTACTCGTTTTTTTTTTTCTTTGCCAACATTGCTTATATTTGTGATATTTTGGGGCTTTTGTCTTTCTATAACTCTTGCTAAAAACTTCAGACAGAACTTAGATATGGTAGGATGGAGAGGAGAAGAAAATAATATGACCCACTTGGTGACTAGGATGTGATTTATGCTATCACTTTAGAGAATTCTAATTTCTCTTTTTCAAAGTGGACCAAAGTAGTTTTTCCCAGAGTCCCAGCACAAGAATCCTTCAATTTTTCAGTCAGCCAGTCACTCAACCAACAAGAACATAAGACTGTGCAGTGGGCATCGACTGGGGACAGGAGAGGTATGGTATAATGCTACAGGAGGGGAAGAAATTTTCCTCTACTCTTCTAGCTTCTTCTGGCTGGTGTAAGAATTAAATTGACATGAGACAGAATAATAGGAGAAAAGCAAACAAATTTAATAACATATATACATGGGAGAAACCCAGGAAAACTAAGTAACTCATCAACATGGCCAAAGCCACCACCTTAAATACCATCTTCAGCTAAGGCCAAAAGAGGATGTTGGAGGTGGCATTTTGGAACTTCAGAGGAGAGGAAGGCAATTCACATGGAGATGTAAAAGCAAATGCTTGGTAAACAAATGTTTGCCATGCCTTGCAAAGACAATGGGACATGGGAAGGACTTTGATCAAAGGCGCCTTGCTAGTTTCCTCCCTGTCTACCACACCTAGTTCATTTTATACTATAGTTCTCTATGGTGATATCGCCTTCCTGGAAGGGGCCTTCTATCTTAAATTCTTTTAGGCATTTGGGGGAAGGTCAAAATTTCTCTCAGTCTTTTGTTTTCAAAAATAATCAGCCCAAAATAATCCTCAAGCCAAAGGGACATATTTTGGGGTGGCAAATTCTGCTCCCCTACAGATATAAGACAGAGTTTGCCACTAAGTACTAACATTTTGACTTATAGATTTTATATGCCAGAGGGGCTCCAAAGAAAGAAAGATGACACAAGTGACTTCTCCAATGTCTCAGGACAATAATACACTGACCTTTCCTCCCCTTTGCCTTCCCTCAAAACATTGTAACGTTGCACTCAAATATCAGGAGCGCCTCAATTTTCTCTGCTCAAATGTTATCCGCTTATGTGGTTGCCTAATCATTAACCACTGACAATGGTAAAAAGCATCTTTTCTAAGGTAGGAAATTATGCTTACTTTTGGGAACATTTCCAGACCATAAGATTCAGACCAGGCCAACAAGTGAGAGTTCTGTGGAGGTTTGAAAGACCCAGCCTTAGACACCAACATTTTGTGTGCTTATTGGTGCTAGTGACAGCTGTTTATGAGAAAGGGGAAAATAAAACCATTATGTGAAAGGGTTCCCTTTTGACCACAAAATTCAGCAAGTCCCCTGAGAAAATTTGATAACTACATGTTATATATTTTATTTTAAAAATTTGAGGTGGAAAAATATGCTTTTTAGGCTTGACTTCCTGTCCTGCACAGTGTATGTGCCAAGATATATTCCTTTATTATCACAAGTACATATCAAATGAAGTACATTCCTTCACTTATTGAATTAACTTGACAACCAGGATGCCACTTTTGGTACTTCTCAATGACAACTGAGAAGCAACCTTTTGACAAGTGTGGTTGGCCTTTGCCCTGTTTCTTCCTCTCTTCCTTCTCAGTTTTGCAGAGAGAAGGGACAATTTTATAGCAACTTGGCAAAACGATAGCACAGGAAGTCCCAGCTGTTCTTGCCCCAGCTGTCTCTGAGATCTAATAATACAGAGTGGGAATAGCACATCTCCCTAAAGAGCATGCACATTTTAAGTTGCTTTAATTTTCCTGCCAATTAGACTTTTAAGATGCCAAATGTATCTCCAGGCAACCTCCGCGACAATTTAGGACCCTTTGGTAAAGGAGCCAAAAGCAAAGGGAGATTTTCAAGTGGCAAGATAGCATGGGAAAAAATTACTCTTTCATTACCAAAGAAAAAAACACATATTTTTGCTTATGGAAACACGAGGACACAGGGATATTAACACTGACACCAACGAAGGCTACTAAAGAGACTGGGAGTTAGGATTCTCAGCCTAGAACAGGGTTTCTCAGTCTCAGCATAATTGATATTTTGGACAGGCTAATTCTTTGTTGTGGGGGACTGTCCTGTGCATTGCAGAATGTTCAGCAGCATCCCTGGCCTCTACCACACGATTCCAGGAGCACCTTCTCCTGCAGTTACAACAATCAAAAATGTCTCCAGACATTGCCACTATCCCCACCTGGGGAGGGGTGTATGTGAAAGAAAACTCCCCCAGGTGAAAACCACTGGCCTAGAGTAGCCACTGCACAGAAGATCTTGTGACAGTCACTTTTCCTAGAACTTAATTTCTTTCCTTGTTAAACAGATGATACCAACTGCCCAGGGATACGGGAAACATAAAATCTTTAGTTATATGGCTTGTATTTTGTTCAAATGAATATGCCCAAATTTATACATTTCCAGCGTCTGCTGCCTTCGGATTAGTCACCTTGGGAATTTACTCCTCCATCCAAGTGAGGCTGAAGCAATTTTAAGAGTAATTTTTGTAGACAGCAAATCTTTATCCTTTTAAGGTGAATTGGTTTTTGAATTCACTCAGAGCCAAGTTTAGTAAATACAGTGGGTGAGCAAAGCTGACGAATGCTTCTGGAAGTCGAAATCCAGGGGGAACAATAATAAGATCGATTTTCCTTCTGTGCCTCGTGAACATACCCTGAAGGCAATTTCAAAAGAGGAGTCAGAGAGAGAGCCAAGATGGCGCCGTGAGTAGTCCTCTTTGTCTCTCGCCCTTCGAGTCTACAATTATTTGGACACTTATCGCTTGACAAAGGATATCCAGACAGCATCTCAGGACGTCTGAGACACCCACGCGACTATACATCGGAAGGCGGATGGACTTTCCTCCGGGAGGATGTGGAAATAGGTGAAAACTCTCCGACCCCGACGGGCAGCCTAGTACCCGCAAGCGGCTTTCTTCCAACGGACGCCCCCAGAGGATCCACACACATCTAGGGCAGGAGCGAGAACACAACAGAGGAGCGACGGTGGAAACAGGTGACCAGAACCCTACCTAAACCCCCCGCAATTACTCCTAAACGCAGAGGGAAACTTTGGAGTTGCACACCTGAGCCCGCGGGGAGAGTCTCTCCCCGCCATTGGCGGGGAGACCCAGCCTGGTGCTCGGGGCGCCCGGAGGGTCCCAGAGAGAGACACGGAGGGCACGGAGGTCTCCCAGCTGCCGTTGCCCGCCCCGTGGGACTAGGGATTGCCGGAGATCTCGGAGAGGACCGGGGCTGGGGGAACTTTCAAAGGCCGGTTCGGCGACCCGGAGGGGAAGCGCCGGAGCTCCTCCCGGGCAGCAGACAAAACTCTCTGTCTGCCATTAGCAGAGGGGCCACGCCCAGCATTCAGGGCTCCCGGCAGAGGCCCGGAGAGAATCCCAGAGGGCGGGGTGACCCCCAGCTGCCGTTGCCCGCCCCGTGGGGCTAGGGATTGCCAGAGATCTCGGAGAGGACCGGGGCGGGGGAACTTTCAAAGGCCGGTTCGGCGACCCGGAGGGGAAGCACCAGAGCTCCGCCAGGCAGCAGACAAAACTCTCTGTCTGCCATTAGCAGAGGGGCCACGCCCAGCATTCAGGGCTCCCGGCAGAGGCCCGGAGAGAAGCCCAGAGGGCGGGGCGACCCCCAGCTGCCGTTGCCCGCCCCGTGGGACTAGGGATTGCTGGAGATCTCGGAGAGGACCGGGGCTGGGGGAACTTTCAAAGGCCGGTTCAGCGACCCGGAGGGGAAGCGCTGGAGCTCCGCCCGGGCAGCAGACAAAACTCTCTGTGTGCCGTTAGCAGAGGGGCCACGCTGAGCATTCACGGCTCCGGGAGAGGCCCGGAGAGAATCCCAGAGGGCGGGGCGACCCCCAGCTGCCGTTGCCCACCCCGTGAGGCTAGGGATTGCCGGAGATCTCGGAGAGGACTGGGGCTGGAGAGAGTTCCAGAGACCCAGCTTAGTAGCCTAGGGGGAAACCCTACAGGCTCACAGCAGCCTTAGGGAAAGCCTCTGCACAGCACCAGTAGAAGGCACCCAGCCGCCAGCCACAAGGCTGGAAGACCCCAGGGCAAAAGCAGCATAGCTAGGTGTACTAACCACAGACTGTAGAAGATGCCAATAGCTCTCCTGCGACCCATAGAGGACAAGTGAGATTTGGTGGGTGCCGACAGCAACGGAGCGACAAATATAAGTGATCCCACCCCTGGCCGCTGGAAAAGCCCATAACACCGTTGCAGACCCCAAGGAGAGAGCGCATCTAGGTGGGCAACAACAGTAGGCACCTGCAGCCTGAAGCCCCCCTGTGACGGCCCCCACTGCAGAGGAGGGAATCCAAAGGGCCACTGTGGCTACGAAGAGGGGCCCAGGCCCAGTTAGCAACTACGGACAGGGTTCCTGGTTGGTGAAGTATAAACAGCTGCTCCCCCCACCGCAGCAGCTGAAACAAGTGAAAGGAGCAACTAAACTCTATCTCCATGCGGAGGCACAAATCAACATCATCAAGCAATATGAAAAAATACATTAAATCTCCAGAACAGAAAGAAAGTAACAAATACACAGAAAACAATCCCAAAGAAAATGAGATATATAACCTAAATGATGATGACTTCAAAACAGCCATCATTAGGATTCTCAATGAGTTAAGAGAGAATTCTGACCGACAACTCAACGAGTTCAGGAGCTATGTCACAAAAGAGTTTGATACGATAAAGAAGAACCAAACAGAAATATTGGAAATGAAGAACACAATAGAGGAGATTAAGAAAAATCTAGATGCTCTGAACAGTAGGGCTGATAATATGGAGGAAAGAATTAGCAATTTGGAAGATGGCAATATAGAATTGTTGCAGGCAGAGGAGGAGAGAGAAGCAAGACTTAAAAGAAATGAAGAAACTCTCCGAGAATTATCAGACACAATTAGGAGATGCAACGTAAGGATTATAGGTATACCAGAGGGAGAAGAGAAGGAGAAAGGGGCAGAAAACCTATTCAAAGAAATAATGGCTGAGAACTTCCCAAATCTGGTGAGGGAGATGGATCTTCAGGTGACAGAAGCCAATAGATCTCCAAACTTTATCAATGCAAGAAGACCAACTCCACGGCATATAGTAGTGAAGCTAGCAAAAGTCAACGACAAGGAGAAAATATTAAGGACAGCCAGGCAAAAGAAACTAACCTACAAAGGAACCCCCATCAGGCTATCAGCAGACTTCTCAGCAGAAACTTTACAGGCTAGAAGAGAGTGGAATGATATATTCAAAAATCTGAAGAACAAAAATCTACAGCCGAGAATTCTCTACCCAGCGAAAATATCCTTCAAATACGATGGAGAAATAAAAACTTTCCCAGATAAACAAAAATTAAGGGAGTTCATTGCCACAAAACCTCCTCTTCAGGAAATCCTCAGGAAAACCCTCATTCCTGAAAAATCCAAAAAAGGAAAGGGGCTACAAAACCAAGAGCAGAGGAGATAAGTAGAAGGACAACAACAGAGAGTAGCAGCTCTACATCAGAACAGATTAAACCATGGGACGAGAAACAAAGGAAACTGAAGAAAACCGGAAAACAAGACACAAAATGGTAGTGGTAGGCCCCCACGTCTCAATAATCACTCTAAATGTAAATGGATTGAACTCCCCAATCAAAAGACACAGAGTGGCAGGATGGATCAAAGAACAAGATCCAACAATATGCTGCCTCCAGGAAACACACCTCAGCCCCAAAGACAAACACAGACTCAGAGTGAAGGGATGGAGAACAATACTCCAAGCTAATAATGAACAAAAGAAAGCAGGTGTCGCTATACTAATATCAGACAAGGTAGATTTCAAAACAAGACAGATAAAGAAAGATAAAGAGGGACAGTATATAATGATAAAAGGGACTCTCCACCAAGAAGACATAACACTTATAAATATATACGCACCCAACACAGGAGCACCAAAATTTGTAAAGCAACTCTTAATAGAACTAAAAGAAGACATCAACAACAATACAATAATAGTAGGGGACCTCAACACACCATTAACACCAATGGACAGAACATCCAGACAGAAAATCAACAAGGAAATAATAGAATTAAATGAAAAATTAGACCAGATGGACTTAATAGATATATATAGAACACTTCATCCAAAAACAGCAGGTTACACATTCTTCTCAAGTGCACATGGAACATTCTCAAGGATTGACCATATTTTGGGAACCAAAGCAAACATCAATAAATACAAGAGAGTTGAAATAATATCAAGCATCTTTTCTGATCATAACGCTATTAAACTAGAAATCAACTACAAGAAAAAAGCAGAGAAAGGTGCAAAAATGTGGAGACTAAACAACACGCTTCTCAACAAACAATGGATCATTGAAGAAATTAAAGAAGAAATCAAATATTATCTGGAGACAAATGAAAATGAGAACATGACATACCAAATCATTTGGGATGCAGCAAAAGCAGTCCTAAGAGGGAAATTCATCGCAATACAGGCTCACCTCACTAAACAAGAAAAAGCTCACGTAAGCAACCTCAAACGACACCTAACAGAACTAGAAAAAGAAGAACAAACAAAGCCCAGAGTCAGTAGAAGGAGGGAAATAATAAAAATAAGAGCAGAAATAAACGATACTGAAACAAAAAAGACAATAGAAAGGATCAATGAAACAAAGAGTTGGTTCTTTGAAAGAATTAACAAAATTGACAAACCCCTAGCCAGACTCACCAAGAAAAGAAGAGAGAAATCGCAAATTAATAAAATCAGGAATGACAGAGGAGAAATCACAACAGATACCAATGAAATACAAGAGATCATAAGAGAATACTATGAAAAACTATATGCCAACAAATTGAACAACCTGGAAGAAATGGACAAATTCCTAGACTCCTACAATCTCCCCAAACTGAATCAGGAAGAAATGGAGAATCTGAATAGACCAATCACAAGTAAGGAAATAGAAACGGTAATCAAAAACCTCCCCAAAAACAAGAGTCCAGGACCAGACGGCTTCTCTGGAGAATTCTACCAAACATTCAAAGAAGACTTAATACCTATTCTCCTCAAACTGTTCCAGAAAATTGAGAAAGATGGAGAACTCCCTAACACATTCTATGAAGCCAACATCACTCTGATCCCCAAACCTGACAAGGACAACACAAAGAAGGAGAACTACAGGCCGATATCACTGATGAACATAGATGCAAAAATCCTCAACAAAATTTTGGCAAACCGATTACAGCAATACATCAAAAAGATTATACACCATGATCAAGTGGGATTTATACCAGGGACACAGGGATGGTTCAACATCCGCAAGTCAATCAACGTGATACACTACATCAACAAAATGAAAAACAAAAACCACATGATCATCTCAATAGATGCAGAGAAAGCATTCGACAAGATCCAACACCCATTTATGATAAAAACCCTCAGTAAAATGGGTATAGAAGGAAAGTACCTCAACATAATAAAGGCCATATATGATAGACCCACAGCCAACATCATACTCAATGGACAAAAGCTGAAAGCCATCCCTCTGAGGACAGGAACAAGACAAGGGTGCCCACTTTCACCACTCCTATTCAACATAGTACTGGAGGTGCTGGCCAGAGCAATTTGGCAGGAAAAAGAAATAAAAGGAATCCAAATAGGTAACGAAGAAGTAAAACTCTCGTTGTTTGCAGACGACATGATCTTATACATAGAAAACCCCAAAGAATCCACAGAAAAACTATTAGAAATAATCAACAACTACAGCAAAGTAGCAGGGTATAAAATTAACGTGCATAAATCAGTAGCATTTCTATACACTAACAATAAACTAACAGAAAAAGAACTCAAGAACTCTATCCCATTCACAATCGCAACGAAAAGAATAAAATACCTTGGGATAAACTTAACCAAGGAAGTGAAGGATCTATACAATGAAAACTACAAGACTTTCTTGAAAGAAATAGGCGATGACATAAAGAGATGGAAAAACATTCCTTGTACATGGATTGGAAGAATAAACATAGTTAAAATGTCCATACTACCTAAAGCAATATACAGATTCAATTCTATCCCAATCAGAATCCCAAGAACATTCTTCACAGAAATTGAACAAACAATCCTAAAATTCATATGGGGGAACAAAAGACCGCGAATTGCTAAAGCAATCCTGAGCAAGAAAAACAAAGCCGGCGGAATCACAATCCCCGATTTCAAAACATACTACAAAGCTACAGTGATCAAAACAGCATGGTACTGGTACAAAAACAGGTCCACAGATCAATGGAACAGAATTGAAAGCCCAGAGATAAAACCACACATCTATGGACAGCTAATCTTCAACAAAGGAGCAGAGGGCCTACAATGGAGAAAAGAAAGTCTCTTCAACAAATGGTGCTGGGAAAACTGGACAGCCACATGCAAAAGATTGAAAATTGACCATTCTTTTTCACCACACACCAAAATAAACTCAAAATGGATCAAAGACCTAAAGATTAGGCCTGAGACAATAAGTCTTTTGGAAGAGAATATAGGCAGTACACTCTTTGACATCAGTTTCAAAAGAATCTTTTCGGACACTGTAACTCCTCAGTTGAGGGAAACAATAGAAAGAATAAACAAATGGGACTTCATCAGACTAAAGAGCTTCTTCAAGGCAAGGGAAAACAGAATTGAAACAAAAAAACAGCTCACTAATTGGGAAAAAATATTTACAAGCCACTTATCCGACAAAGGGTTAATCTCCATAATATACAAAGAACTCACACTGCTTAACAACAAAAAAACAAACAACCCGATCAAAAAATGGGCAGAGGACATGAACAGACATTTCTCAAAAGAAGATATGAATATGGCCAATAGACACATGAAAAGATGTTCATCATCGCTAATCATCAGGGAAATGCAAATCAAAACTACACTAAGATATCACCTTACCCCCGTTAGATTGGCAAAAACATCCAAAACCAAGAACGACAAATGTTGGAGAGGTTGTGGAGAAAGAGGAACCCTCATACACTGTTGGTGGGAATGCAAACTGGTACAGCCACTATGGAAAACAGTATGGAGATTTCTCAAAAAGTTAAAAATAGAAATACCCTATGACCCAGCCATCCCATTACTGGGTATCTATCCTAAGAACCTGATAACAGATATCTCAAGAGTCCGTTGCACCCCTATGTTCATCGCAGCATTATTTACAATAGCCAAGACGTGGAACCAGCCTACATGCCCAGAAACTGATGACTGGATAAAGAAGATGTGGTATATATACACAATGGAATACTACTCAGCCATAAAAAAAGACGAAATTGGCCCATTCACAACAACGTGGATGGACCTCGAGGGCATTATGTTAAGCGAAATAAGTCAGTCAGAGAAAGACGATCTCTATATGACTCCACTCATAGGTGGAAATTAGTATATTGAGAAGATCTGATCGGTGGTTACCAGGGAAAAGGGGGGGTGGGGGGAGGGTACGAAGGGGGAAATGGTGTACCCACAACATGACTAACAAAAATGTACAACTGAAATCTCACAAGCTTGTAATCTATCATAACATTAATAAAAAAAAAAAAAAAACAAAACTGCATACAGGAAAGCAACTCTGAAAAGCAGAATTTACTTACCCTTTGTTAAGAGACATTTACATTGTAAAGGAAATCTCCATCTGTAAAGGTGTCTCCCTCTCCGTACCAGGAAGAAGGGGGGATGACCTTATCTCTAGAAACTCTTAAATCTGCATCTTCTTTACTGTACTTGTCTGGTAATCTCCCGTAACTGATTGCCCCCACTCCCAACAGCCTCCTTCGTCTTTAGCTGAAGATGATATTTAAGGTGGTGGCTTCAGACATTTTGGCGAGTTGCTCAGGTTGCCTGAGCCTCTCCCATGTATACATTTTATAAAGCTTTGTTTCATTTTCTCCTGTTAAAAAAAAAAAAAAAAAAAAAAGAGGAGTCAGAAAAAGGTTTTGAGTCATCCTACCATTGATGGGGTAAGTGAGAAATTGTCTCCACAGGTCACAAGTCTGAATGACAGCTCACTTTCAGCTTGTAAATTCTGGGGTGTTTGTTATAAAAAGAAAATCCCACTACTTTAGAGTCATATCTCATAGAATAGGATAATGTAAGAGAAAATATTCTTGATTCTTGAAAAAAATGTCTTTCTTTAAATATGTTGATTATTGTTAATGTAACTTGGCTCAAACAATAGATATTTGCAGAACTTTTACCGAGTCTGTGCTAAGTGCCTGCACTTCAAAATGACTAAGACACAGGCCCTGGTCCTCAAGGGGGTGACTTTCTAATGGGGAGACATATACATGAACAGTTTATTTCAACATAGTGTAGTTAATGCTAAGATAAATTAGAAGCAAATATTTACTGGTTTCTCAACCCAGCACTGCCATTTGATAACTAACTGTGTAAGATGGAGGAAGTCACTTAATTTTGCCTGCCCTTTGTTTCCTGATCTTGTAAAGTGAAGGCATTGACCAGCCTTTGTTCCCTCTTTCAGCATCAATACTCTGATTCTATGGTAACAGTGACAATTTCTTTTTTGTTTTCTTTTTTAAAGAGTTTATTTTTCCTTTTTCTCCCTAAAGCCCCAGGTACATAGTTGTATATTTTTAATTGTGGGTCCTTCTAGTTGTGGCATGTGGGATGCCACCTCAGCATGGGTTGATGAGCGGTGCCATGTCCACACCCAGGATCCAAACAGGTGAAACCCTGGGCCACCGAAGCAGAGTGAGCGAACTTAACTGCTCTGCCACGGGGCCAGCCCCTCTTTTTTGTTTTTTGAAGGAAAGAGTTAAACCTTTTTTTATTTTTATTTTTTAAGGTATGCTTTTGGGTGAAGAGGATTGGCCCTGAGCTAGCATCTGTTGCCAATCTTCCTCTTTTTTTTTTTTTCTCCCCAAAGCCCTCATACATAGTTGTATGTCCTAGTTGCAGGTCATTTGAGTTTCTTCTATGTGGGATGCCACCACAGCATGGCTTGATGAGCGGTGTGTAGGTCCGCGCCCAGGATGCAAACAAGCAAACCCCAGGATGTCAAAGTGGAGTGCATGAACTTAACCACTCTCCCAGCGGGCTGGCCCCAACTAAAGGCAATGTTGACATTGGTTGACAATGTTTTCGAAGGGAAATCTAATCACATAGTATCTAAATACCAACCATTAATTTCATTTAAATCATTATCAAAATAGGAAGAAATGCCCAGCTAGATGTTCATGAACATTAACTGTTGAGAGACCTGACCTGGTACTGGTAGTTCATTATTAAAAAATGATCACAGAGGCTGGCCTTATGGCTTGGTGGTTGAGCTCAGCCTGCTCTGCTTTGGCAGCTCGGGTTCGTGGGTTTGGATCCCCAGTATGCACCCACAACACTCGTCTGCTATGCTGTGGCAGTGACCCATATGTAAAATGGAGGAAGGTTGGCACAGGTGTTAGCTCAGGGCTAATCTTCCTCGGCAAAACACAACAACTTTTTTAAATAATCATAAACTAAATGAATTATTCTGACTTTCTTCTTCTTGGACTATGCAGGGTTACAATGAGCTACGTGTAGCCTTGGTTGACCAGAAATTGCTGTATCCCAGGAAAATGGCAATCAGTGAAAAGGGAAGGAAAATGTCTATATTTAAAACTTAACTCATAAATCCTTTGTTATTTAAATTAATGCATTATTGGAAAAAATATGAATACCGTCCATAAACCTAGATTCAAGTTTGTATGACTTTTAGGATGTCAGTTTCTGACCTGAATATTCTCAATTGTAACAGGAAGGGATTGGAATGAGAAAAAATATGTTTTGAATGACTACAATAGATACATAAAATATGTTCTCATTTTAGACCTCCTAACAACTGAGTGATGTAGATCTTTTCACTTCCATTTTATATGTGGAAAAAATGAGGCTCAGCAAAGTAAACCGACTCACCCAGCCTCTATGGCAGAGCTGAGATTCAAACATATGTCTGTCTGACTTCAGAGTCTGTGTTTCTTTTTTTACCCCCTACACATCACTCCAACTTTTGGGTTTTCTTTGATTAAGTTCCAAAATTATATGATTATTTTCACATGTAACCCAAAGCAGTAATATGAAAGTATCAGATATTTGCTAACAACTGAAAAATGAAAGAGAAGAAAATATTTATATCTACTTCCAAATTCAGGAATTTTAAATGACAACTTAAAAATCCTATCAGAAGAGTAGCTTTCCCTAACATGTGAAAACGGCTTCTGAGAAGTGTTGTTGATTCCTAGCTATAATATTTTAAATTCTCAGTGCTTCAGGGATAGAGGAAAAGGCAATCCAATTTTCAGGTTATCTCCTTTCAGTGTGCTAACTGATACGTTAACATAAAAATAAGCATGATATTCTGTTTGGTGGCTTACTCAAAGAGCAGCCACCTCCACTCTAGTTTTTAACTTTCATCTGCGAGAGCCTTGGTGATTCATGACTTTGTAGATCACAACTGTGATAATTAGTTCAAGATTAAAATAGTCAAGTGAAATATCCGTTTTAACTGTACTATTTTTGCATCATGTGGATTAAAAAAAAAAGCTGTAGTGAACTGTAGAACTAGAGATTAACCGATAGCCCTGAGATGTGGCTTCCAGCAGAGAGTGGCAAAGCAGCTATCCATTCATTTCTTCATCCCTTTATTTATTCTTCATCCTGAGAGTGAGTGAGATAGATTCTTTTGTTCATTCCATTAAGCATCTCATTCATGTTTCCAGTATAGTTTAAGTAGCCCAGAGCATTCACTCTGGACACAGAGCTGGGCTTGTCCTGACTCTGCCACTTGCCATTGTGTGATCTTAGGCAAGTTCCTTAAACACTCTGAGCCTCAGTTCCTCCTCTGTAAAATGGAAATAAAAATAAACCTGTCTCATAAGGCTACTGTGAAGCATAAATGTTATACTCACACAGGATGTTTAGCTGAGTGCCTGGCCCATAGTGAGTGGTCAGTAAATGTTGACTTTCGTTACATTATTAACAGCAGTTTTGCAAGGGCACTCACTGGTACTCTGCTAAATTAGAAGAGTAAATAATCCTCTTCAAGAACCTAATTTCCTAGGAAGAGATTTCATTATTGAGACTAATTAAGTTTACTCTAAATAGAACCTTATTGTAATAGAGCCTATTATTATGATTTGGATTTTTCAATACATATGGGCACACATAACAATTCCATACACTAATTGTCGGGTGTTATTTGGCCGTCTTGCAACAGGTATCTTGGGATTTTACTTTTCTGTAACACTAATATTACAGATTTCTGTTGTGTTTGTCATTATTTTTATTTTCTTGTAATCCTTTTAAAACTAAGTTTGAATCTCTTACAGTGATTCTGTGTGTCAGAATTACCAATGGGACTTGACAACCTACACGTGTTCAAGCCTCCTCTCTAGAGACTTGGCAGTGGGCCTGGCTCTCATTTGGTGTCAGGCCAGGTCTGAGAACCACTGATTGACCCTACCATGAGCTCTTTGAAGACAAGGACCACCACCAATTCAGTTTTATATCCCCTAAAATGGCTTATAATAGCTATTAAATATTTTCTAAGTAGTTTTGGAAGTCAGATACCATAGATGATAATAAAAAAGAACTTGAGTTACGTTTTCCAAACAGAAACCAAGTCTTGCATGTTTTAAGAACTGATTATATTGCTTTCTAAAATTTGATCTCTAGTATTTTTCTGCTATCTGTGTTGGTTTATACCAAGGAGTAAAGACTATCTACAATCAACGAACAGTTTAAATCTCTGCCTTTCGGGGATCTATTGACAGGTTGGGCTAACTGAGTGATGTTGACAAGGCACTGTCCTGAGGAAGACAAGTTGTTCTCATTAATCTCGTTTCCATTGTTTAAATACAGCAACCAACCCAGCAGATTCTGTTGCGAGTAACCATATACCCATCTCAGGGTGAGGTCAAGCGTGTCTGCACACACATGGTTGTTATAGTAAAACTGAAAATGGCTCATTAAGTTGCTTCTGTGATCTCCATCACCCTTGGTGACAACTTGGTGTGACTGGGGTAATTGTGCAACTAATTCCAGGAGTTAATGGTGGGCCCCTGGGATGTATGAGTTTTCCACACCCCCATATGGCCCTCCCTGTCTGCCATGTAGTTTGCAATAACACCACATGACCTTCCAGATGGTGTGGCCTGCTGAGCCTTTCCCCCTTCAACCTCATTAGCAGAGAGATGGGATGGGAGAAATGGTCCTCTTATCTCTGGAGTTACATCCCCAGGAGGTTTGGTAAGGGTTCAGAGCATATGTTTCAGAATACATTAATGGCAGAAAGGTTTGTTCAGACATGGTACTCTGTAAACTGAGTTATATGTAAACTAGATTAAAATAAAAGGTGATTTTCATTTTCAAAAGCAAGGATCCATGGGGGCCAGCCCAGTTGCATAGTGGTAAAGTTTGCACACTCTGCTCTGGTGGCCTGGGGTTTGCCAATTCGGATCCTGGGTGTGGACCTACACGCTGCTCATCAAGCCGTGCTGAGGTGGTGCTCCACATAGAAGAACTAGAAGGACATACAACTAGGATATACAACTATGTACGGGGGCTTCAGGGAGGAAAAGAAAAAAATTACATATGTGGCTTACATTTTAAAAAAACGAAAACAGGGGCTGGCCCCGTGGCCAACTGGTTAAGTTCGCGCCCTCCACTGCAGGCGGCCCAGTGTTTTGTTGGTTTGAATCCTGGGCATGGACGTGGCACTGCTCATCAAACCCCGCTGAGGCAGCGTCCCACATGCCACAACTAGAAGGACCCACAACAAAGAATATACAACTATGTACAGGGGGGCTTTGGGGAGAAAAAGGAAACAATAAAATCTTTAAAAAAAAACAAAAACAAAAACCAAATAGGGATGCACATAATTTGGGAATTGTTGATATGCCCAATAATAAGAAGCTTAACATTTATGTTAATGTAGGAACAATTAAAAGATGTGACGCAAAAGTCAGTTAATAATAATAGCATCTCAGCAATGGCTGATGCCTTTGCTCTTAGATCCACACGCCTGAAATGACTTTCCCAAAGGCACTTGCTAATTTTCACTTGGATCAAAATCTCCTGTAATCACGGCCAATCTTCTTTCCACTAACACAAGGCCATCTCTTGGTAGTAAAGCCCATAAATGTAGTAAATTTCTCAGGGACGTCAAGATGCTCAGTTTTTCTGGAGGAGAAGTGATCAGGTAGTAAGGATAAGTGGCCTGGATTTGCAGACAATCATGTCATATAATTTAAAAATTTTAAGCCAAAAGAAACCATTTGATATCCAAAGGAAAACCATACACTAGTGGGAAAATAAATAAGCCCTGAGGTACAGTGAGCAGAAGTTCTTTTCTTCTTCTCCTAATATTAGCCTCACCGGTCTGAGTCCAAACTTCAGCCTGATCAACACTGCCCCACGCCCACTCTCCAGATCTTACATGTAACCCATTCTTGTGACCAGGGCAGTGTGGATGCGGAGGAAGTCATGATTTAGTGAATGAAAACAGTGCAAAGATGCTCCTTTCCTTTAAATGTGTATAATGTGTGTCAAACCAATTAAAGAAAAATTCCTAGGCACGGTCATCCAGCTCTCCTAGCTGATATGGAGGCCCTGCCCAGGAGTGGCAAGGGAAGAGTTTGGACGGAGTGTAAATGGACACTGACGGTCCATGGCATGACTCTGTTAAGAGTTCAAAAAAAGGTGGGACTTCAGGCTGAAGCAGGAGCACGGAGGTTGGAGCAGATGCAGACTGTGCTGTTAGTATTTCAGACAAGTGCCTTATTGCCTAGAAAGATAATTGTGCAAGCTACAAATTGTCCTAGAGTGCATCATCCCTGTTCTGGTTGGAAAGGCATTGCTCCAGGTGCTGTATGGCTCTTTGTAGCTCTGTGTGCTTTAAAATATCATGCCTACAACTCCAAGGGTATTTTCTGTCTGTCATCGGTCTAAGAGGCTGCCTGCTTCTACACTGTTAGTAGCCTCATAACTGGTGTCAGGCCAGGGTTAGGGGAGGGAAGAGACAGTAGTACAGTGAGGTTTGTCTTGGAGTAAACATGGACACAGCTGGTGTGTCAGAAGCTTGGTGTGTGTCTATCTGTATTCTGTTGGGAATTATTATCTAGAGGTGAGAAAAAGCAGAGAGTGTATTAGGGAAATTGCAAGGGGTTCTATGCTATAGCATAGCATTTGGGATTAAAGCAAGAGATAAGTCTAGAGAAAGAAAAACAGTGCACATTAGGAAGGACCTTCCTTGTATTTCATGCTAAGGAATTTGAGAGTTTTCTTGGGAACTAATTGAAGGGTTTTATACAGGGAAGTAATATGGTCAGATTTGGATTTAGACAAATCACTTTCTCTAGAGTAGTGGGAATGGGTTCAAGTGGGACAATACTATAGGCAGGGAGACCAGATAGGAGTGACCAAACCAAAGTCCCCACTGGAGCAGAGACTTTGTCTATTTTTGCTTCTTGAGGTCTAGGTATGTAATAGGTAGTCCATAAATGTTTGCTGTTAAATGAAGCTGTGGTAATAATTTAGATACCATATGATGACAGACTAACTAATATGGTGGCAGGAGGAATTAAAAGAGGGGGACAGAGATTCTAAAAATGTTAGTGAGCTAGAATCTACAAAAGTTGGGCAACTGACTTGTTATAGGGAGAGGAGAAGAAAGGAGTTTGGCGGAGTCAAAATAAAAACAGGCTTGAGTCACTCATGACGCCATTCACTGACGTTCGAAACATTGGACGTAGAGCAGGTGGAGGGAGGGAAGATGATAGTTTGCTTCAAATATGTGGACTTTGAGAGGTTGGTAGGACATCCAACTCCTAATGACTATAACGTAGCCTGGATTAAAGGGTCTGGAGCTCTGGAGAGAGATCTGAGTGGCAAAAGTGTTTGGGGAGGTTACCATCGTACAGCTGGGCATTAAAGCTGTGGGAATAATGAGATCATTGAGAAAGGGGATGGAAATTCGAAAAGAAGTGGACAGAACTCTGATAATCACCAACATTTTAGGTTTGGGTAGGAGAAAAGTGGTTGCAAAAAAACTGGGGAGGGACAAAAGATCAGAAGAAAATACCTCAAGGGGTATGGCTTCCCAGAAACCAAAGCAGATTTCAAGAAGGGGAGCATCTTCTAGCACTGAAGATATAAAGATAAAAGAAAAATCTTCTCTGGAGAAGTTCAAATTCTGGTGAAGAAGGAGGCAATGACGTAGATAATTCAGAGCCATTAATGCTCACAGTAGAGAAATACAGTACTGCTGGACCCAGAGGAAAAGTGCCTCCACCAATCTCTCTACGACTAGGTCTGCAGTCAAAACAAACTCAGAAGTAGAAGAATCCTGAACAATTGCTTCCCTAGTGAGGGATTTCATCACATAGCAGAACTCTATATTTTCCCGATAATTTGTTCATTATGTATCCCTTCAATAAAATTGAAACTTCACAAAGGTATGGTTTTCTGTCTCTTTTGCTTACTTCTGTGTCCCCAGTGCCTAGAACAATGCCTGGCATAGAGCAGATGCTCAATAAATATTTATTGAATGAATGAAATGGCAATCATACATCTGGACCAGATGTGTACTG
Organism: Equus przewalskii; assembly: GCF_037783145.1. Classification (NCBI taxonomy): domain Eukaryota; kingdom Metazoa; phylum Chordata; class Mammalia; order Perissodactyla; family Equidae; genus Equus; species Equus przewalskii. Next base: position 24,801,964 of record NC_091850.1, read on the forward strand.
ACCTCAGACCCTATCTAGGAAAGCCTATTTATATAAAACTACTGATGAGTTCATTTTCTTGTGTTTGGCTCTTTCTCTTAAAAGCTGAGTGCTCAAAATATTGGTTTCGACTGAAGTTTCCAGCATGCTGTGTTTTAGTTACCCAAGTGTTCACTGTGTCATGAGGCTTATTCAATGCCTCTAGCAAGCCTTCTTAGCCATAATGTGCACTGTCTTTAAATCATATGAGAAAATCTTCATATTTTCTTGCTTTTTAGAATTCTTCAAATAGGTCCAATTCTAGGAAGTATTCTACAGCCGGTGATGACACAAGGGACCTGTTTTCAAATTAACTTTGCTCATTTAGGATTCTCCTAGAAAATTCCCTGAAACTGAAAAAAAAAGAATCCATAGCTCCAAAAGAACGACCTGCGTGGTCGGCCCGGTGGCTCAGCGGTTAAATTCACATGTTTTGCTTTGGCAGCCTGGGGTTCGCCAGTTTGGATCCCAGGTGCAGACATGACACCGGGTTGGCAGGCCATGCTGTGGTAGGCGTCCCACATATAAAGTAGAGGAAGATGGGCATGGATGATAGCTCAGGGCCAGTCTTCCTCAGCAAAAAAGAGGAGGATTGATAGCAAATGTTAGCTCAGGGCTAATCTTCCTCAAAAAAAAAAAATTAAAAAAAGAATGACCTGTTAAAAAACTGTTTGTCATTTAAACTCTCTAAGCAAAGCATTCTTCAGCTGTCAGGAATCCTTCATATGTATGTTTGATTTTAGCTTGAATAACTCAAGATAGCTGGGTCTTAAAAATTTCAGACTTACTAGTGCAGCATTCAAAATAGAGAAAGGTAGTTTGTACAATGGATTGCTACCATTATTCTTGCCGAGTACACTAAGCAAAACAGGCAGAGATTTAAGACTTGGCTAATTATTGTTCATTAATATCTTGAGCACCTACTTGTGCCAGCATTTGCTAGATGTTGTCCTTTTAAATTTAAATGAGATACTGTCTCTGCCCTCATAAACCCAGAGATTTCCAGGAAAACTTCACAGAGAAAGTGATTTTTGGTCTGAGAATTATAATGAATAGGAATTTGCCAGATGAATCTGGGGAAAAAGAACCCTTGAGGCAGAAGGAATACTGCATGCAAGTTGTAGGAGTTAATAGGCAAGAATGTTCCTATTCGAGATGTACGAAGAGTTTCATGGGTCTTGAACCTTAGTTCATGTGGGAGAGGGCCAGATGAAGTAACTAACCAGAAGTTTAACAGAGGTCAGACAATGGGTGGGTCCCTTGTGTGCTGAGTCTTTCAATTGATAAGGAGACCCGTTCTTTATTTTATAATTTTAAATACATATATGCATAAGAAGAGTGTGTCTGTGGCTATAGTACATACTGTCACTGGTCTTATCATCAGCCAAGTTCACTGATTAAAATTCTCAGGATATGGCCATTCTTGGAACCAGGCATTTCTGGCCTCATTAAGCCCATATAACTTAATGTTGCAATAGATACATTGGGAAAAAGTGACCTAGTTCTGAAATGTAATAGTCACTATGAAATTTAATATTCACCGTGTCAGAACATTGCAATTATTTTCCTCCTTTTTTCAAATGTTCTCTCAAAAAATAAACAGCATATTTCTCATGTTTCAAAGAAGCAAAGTAAAGCACGGAAGTTGGGCGATATGATTTAATTGAAAACTAATTCAGCCTGGTCTTAACATCTCAAGACCAAGATCTATTTGGTCCTTAATGTGTAACGAGCAGTAGTAATATCATTTACATTGCTTATTCATTGAAAAACTAAATAAACAGTTTACTACACTGGCAACAACGAGAACTCTAGAATTTGAAAACTGGAAGGGATCTTAACTGCTCTCCTTATAGCAACTTCATTTTAAATATATGAAAACTGAGGGCCACAAGTCAAAGAGCTATTTAGCAGAGCTGGTCCTAAAATCCAGGCCTCTGGACCCCCAGTCCAGTGGCTCCTTTCTGTTCTATGTCTCGTCTCATCACTGAGATGATGTCTGATCTCCCTCTGTTCTGCAAGGAGCCCAAGTAGGCAGCAGAGTGGGAGCCTCACTTCACTTGTACATACTGAAGTCTACCGTGTGCTCAGACCTTTGCCATGTTCTGGGAACACAATGATGGATGAAAGGAAAGAGAGCCCCTGCTAGCCTGAAGCTCCTGCTGCACTGAGAGCAGATATTAGTGTGATACTAATAAAGTCACGCTGATGTGAAATGGCAAGCTATAGGAATGCTAAGTGGGAAAGGGTATGGTCCAATGAAAGCACATATCAGAGGAAGCTAGTGAGTCAGGATATCTGCCCTGATTTTTTTATTTTCTTAAAAATCCAAGAAAACCAAAGGTTAGAACAAGTTTGCCTCAAAAAAAGTACGTGCTCTGGGGAATTGGGAGTTCCTTGACAGCTTATGAAGCACATTGTCACCTAACTTAGTTTTTCTAATCCTTGCCAAAAAGCAATACTATAACGTACGGTTTGGTGAATTTTGCCACTGTAAGAGCAAGAATCAATTTTTTCTAGAGCTTTTCATTTCAAGGTGGTCGTAAAGGCATAAAGTTGTCAAAGTAGTTACCAGTCCCAAATTACAACGTTAAGAACACAAGATTTAAAAAGGAATTTAAATAACCAGAGATTTTGATTTGTTTGTGCAATATATTTATCAGACCTGAAGAGGCAATTTTCTTGGGAAAATAGTGTCGTCTATAATTGCTCGTTCATAGATCTCTGTGGGACTCTTCTCATACTAATCTTCTAGAATGGATGCTCCGGAAAATTTTCTCTACCTTGTCTTTGGACAGAATTGCACCTAATTTTTCTGATTCATGTTATAGGCTCAGATCACCCTTACTGGGTTCTTTTAAGCGTGGCTTAAGAAAGATGAAATTTACCTTTAGTTACCCAGTTTTCCATCACCTTGACAGGCTTTCCAATGGAGTGTATCTAAACCCTAAGAAAAAAGATAGAATTCCATGAAAGTTCATAGTATCCTTTCCATAATGGAGATGGGACCTAATGTCCTAAGATTCTTTCCCCAGCTCTTACAGCTTCAGATAGAGAAAATGAAAAATTCGAGGCAAAAAGGGGAAGTGAAGAGTCTCAAAGAGAGATGGGGAGTGCAGTGGATGTGGGGTCATCGGGTGGTGGGAACTGTAGGAGACAGAGCTCTCCCAGTACCTCTCTTATGGGATCTGCTGAAGAACTGGCTGAAATCAACATGCCTCATTCATTTTCAGCGACTAAACCAGAGAGGAGAAACTAAAAGAATGAGAGCATTGGGCTCTTAAAGAGAGGGGAGTGGAGGAGAGCCTCAGCCAGGCATAGTGTGTTTCAAGCGCTGTCGTTTCTAGGATTCTCACTGTGGAAATGACCTTGAGTATTTTAAAGCAAGGGTATTCAACCAGCATGTAGCAAAACTGCACACTGAGCTGTCAAATTTTGATCAATGTGTAGAATTTATTTAGTCTTTGTTGTGAAAATAAAGCAAGCAGAGAACAGACTGCCCCTCATGTTTCCTACATGAAGAAGAAAAGACTTGGAAGATACTTAGCCCAGAGGAGAATGATTTGACTTTTCAAGCTCCTTAGTATCTTGAAAATTATGTGTAATGTTGTGCTCATAATGTGTAATGAGCCCTAGTAATATCATTTTACTGGGTCTTGAACCTTAGTTCTATGCGGAACTACTTCAAAACTTGAGTAAGCGGGAGCTATGTAAGGATTATGGTATCTTGTGACACAGGGGATGGTGGAAACTTCTGGCATGGGAGGTGAGTCGGGCCTTCATCAACCTCAACCATCGTGGAGTCATCTGCAGACAGATATTAGCTCAACTGAGCAGGCTGGGCAACAGAGGGTAGAGCTGCATACAATTCTCTGCAACAAAATGGTGCAGAACACTAGGAAAAAAATAAAACCTGCCTGTTCACTGGGTCATTCCAGAAGTTTGCCTTAGGAGTTTATAGGTAGAGTCAGGGCAGGAACTAAAATAAGCACAGTGCTAAGGGACAAGTTTCCGTCATCGTAAAGTGATTTATACACCCTGTGATGCATGTGATTGTGGGGTAATAATTACTCACTTGGTTTGTGCTTTTTTGAGTCTCTTAAGTGTGCAGCCAAAAATTCTAGCATTTTAAAGTGTCATTTAAATCTTCAAAGTACAAGAACCACAGCTTTAAACCCTGGGACCACTTCATGTAGGGAAAATGTGGGATGCTTTTGACAGCCTCTCACCTCCAACTCCACACCCCTGTGAAGTGGGCCGGGCCCTGGTTGCTGCAGTTTAACGGAATGTTGATTTCTCAGGGATAATGTTCTTTTATCACACTCTGTGCAGAATTGAGTGTAACAAAAGGTTAAAGCACTCCATACACTTTTCCCAACAAGAGGACTGGACATCTCTGAATTTGGGAGAAGTTATTCCCCTGAGAATAACAACCCTCCTTTGGAGCTGTTTGATTATCAAAAGGGCATTTTTCATCTAGACATAACACTTTGAACTTCTGATTGCTCCTTTGTTCCTAAAGTTAGGTTGAGTGTCCTAACAGCCTCTAAGAAGCCCAGCCATCTTTTTAAAAAATAAATTTTACTTTTTAAACAGAAGAAAAAACATGGGAACAATTTTCTGGCCGCTTAAACGACTATGGGATAGAATTAGGGGTCTTCTTGCATATGCAGAACTGGTAACATATTGGTATGTAGAATCTTTCTAATACTTTTGCGCTGTCATTATCTGTTGATGGATATTGTCTATAAATCGTAGGAACGATTAGTAAATCACATTACAATCATCCAGGGATTTTGAATTATATGTTTCAGATCCAGTTACTGGATAATTGGAGCAAGTACTTGGACGTCTGATTATTACTTGACTGTGGTAATCCCTACTTTTCACTACCCTTGGCAGACTTTCCAGAGCTCAGTATTTCTAGACTTTCTCTGAAAGTGGTGGCTTGCTCTCACTCTGAGGCAGTTTAAAAGTCTCTCTTCTTCTTTGCCAAGCATTCGTGGATCCACTGCAGGTCCTGATCTCTCCCAGTGCCTTTTTACTTAGTGAACCTGCATTTGAGAGACTGCCAAGCACCTAATGTATTCAACATCACCTCTGGCCCAATGCTCTCGGCACCTAAAAAAAAAAACCAAACCAAAACCGCCAGTAATTTGCTCTATTTTTAAGTCACCATTTTATATAAGGGTTATGGCATTTTTTGGAAAAATAAACTTGTTTCAAAGGTGGAAGACCCTTTGTCATTATACTCACAAAAGCCACGTTGTCCTGTTAATTAACTAGCTAACCCAGAGTAGTAGATATTGACATTGCAAAAGACCACCAGGAATGGCTGGATTTTTTTTCCAGTTTCCCTTATCAACTCAAAATCCTCATTCTCATTCTTGTGACATCAGATACAAAGATACAAGAAAACAATTCCTGACAGGATTTCTCAGCTATGCTGTGATTACTTCTTTTCATCCTCCTGCCTGTATTTTAGGATAATGGTACATTGGGGTCCAGTAGGAGCCTCTATTAGACCATAATATCACACAAGTAGTCATGCCTTTGGTTTGAAAACAGCACCCAAACAGCTGCTCCCTTAACCCATTTAGGACATGAAGCTAATACTATTAACTTACCTTACCAAGTGAGAAACGCTTTACAATAGAGAATCCCATGAAGTGTTAAAAATAATCATTTGGAAAAAATATTTGTTTCACCAAATACCCACTAGAGCTTCCAGAGAACTTCTCTGAAAAATCTCCTCTGAACCATTTTTGCTTAGTGCTTTGGAGGAGCACTGAGTGGTGTTGGCAGGATTACCCACTAGACCTGAAAGAGTGAAGGCTGGAAGAGAGATTCTGGTGTCATCACTACCAGGAGAGGTGGGGAAGAAAAGGGAAAGAGCGATAAGCCAGCAACTTCCACTTTTTAATGGACTCCTTACCCCTTTGGGGGACTATTTGTTTTTCCTTTCTTGCCCCTACTTGGTGGTTCTTGGAGTAATAGTGCCGCCACTTGGTCTAGTGTTAGAACAGGGAAAGCCTGGGACAACTGCAACTCAGGGCAAAACTGTTAGAGAGAAGCTAGCGAAGCTGCAGTCCAGGACGAGTGTGAGTTGTCTCACATTTCCTCCAGTGCTATCTGTCATTATCAGGAACAATTCTAAGCTGATAACCACCACACATAGACTCTGTGCTCAGCTCAGGGATGCAGACCCAAGTACATCAATCTTCCTGCCTTTAGGACCTCAAAGTCCAGTGAGAAAGGCTGGCCTAGCAATAAATTGTTATAGTGTAGTGTGATAAGCAAGTAAGATAAATATGAACAAGGTGCAGTAAGAGTTCAAAGAAGAGATCAATCATTTTGCCTTGGAATGAAAGATTGCTAAAGACCTACGAAACTGATCTAGTAAATATCCAGAGCAGACCAACTCTACTGGTTGGCAAGCTTTGCCAATAATGGACCAGAGATCATTTAAATAATTGAAGCATTTTTTTTCCAGTGCTGAGGCCTCTCTTCAACATTTTAATTTGGAAAGTTCTAAAGCATCCACTTATTAAAACAATGAGATACCACTACACACATATTAGAATGGCTAAAATCCAAAACACTGACGACACCAAATGTGGAGCAATAGGAGCTCTCATCCTTTCCCGGTGGGAATGCAAAATGGAACAGCTATTTTGGAAGATGGTCCAGCAGTTTCTCACAAAGCTAAATCTAATCTCACCGTATGATTCAGCAGTCTCACTCCCAGGTATTTATCAAAGTGAGTTGGAAACTTATGTTCACACAAAAACCTGCACATGGATGTTTATAGCAGCTTTGTTCATAATTGCCAAAACTTGGCAGCAACCAAGATGTCCTTCAATAGGTGAATGAATAGACTGTCATACAAACCGTCATACAACCACACAAGGAAATATTATTCAGTGATAAAAAGAAATGAGCCATGAAACAGCATGGAGGAAACTTAAATGCATATTGATAAGTGAAAGAAGCCAGTCTGGAAAGGCTACATATTGTATAGTTCCAGCAATACAACATTCTGGGAAAGGAAAAACTATAGAGACAGTTGGATAGTGGTGATGGTGGCACAGCAATGTAAATACACTTAATGCCCACTGAATTGTACACTTAAAAATGATTAAAATTGTAAATGTTATGTAATTTATATTTTAGACACACACACACACAAAACTATAGGGACAGCAAAAGATGAACGGTTGCCAAGGGTTTAGGGATAGGGAGGGTGGATTGAATAGGTGGAGCGCAGAGCATTTTTAGGGCAGTGAAACTATGACACTGTAATGGTGGACTCAGGACATTATGCATTTGTCAAAACCCATAGAACTGTACCATGCAAAGAATGAATCCTAATGCAAACTATGGACTTCAGTTAACAATGGATCAATATTGGTTCATTGATCGTAACAAATGAAGCTCACTCACGCAAGTGGTTTCTCTACAGGAGAAACTGTGTATGTGGGGAGATGGCAGAGAGAGTACCTATGGGAACTCTCTGTACTTCCTGTGTAATTTTCCCATAAACTTAAAAATTCTCTAAAAAGTTAGTCTATTAAAAACATATCCATTGGGATAGAGTCAAATAGGTATAGGGCAAAAACTAAACATGGAATTGGCTGTGAGTTAATGTCAGTTTTGATTTGAGAAACGAATAAAAATCTATAAAAGTTAGTGGCTTTAAACCTGAGAATATACATACACACACAATTTAGGGAAAAGGATGAAACATAATAAGTAATTGGAAAGTTGCCAAGATAGTTGGTTGTATGGGTAGCTATTTTTTTCTTTCACCAGTGGCTTGAGCTGAATGAGAGATTGTGTTCAGAAAACAATTGTTACTTCATGAATATTCTCGTTCTCTAGGCTCTGTTATCACATTGGTATTCCAGTTATTGCCTTAGTGCCTCAGAGTAGATAATGATGGATAAACCAGACCCAGAGTGGTATGGATGAGAGGAATGCACTCTGGATGGGATTTTAGCATAATGGGGTTACAATTTCATCTCTGCCACTGAGTGGAAACAACATCAGAGCAGGCTACTCACCCTTCCTCCAGTTCAGTTTCCATATCTATCCAATAACAGGGTGGGACCACCTGGTCTCTGAGCCCCATTCTTGCTCTCAAATTCTTTTGTCCTGTCTAGTTCAATCTAGCCAAAGACATAATTTGGGAAATCTCAAAGAAAATCCATATCTGCAGAGATAATTTTATTTTAAGATAAATCTAATTTTGACTTACTTCATCAGATACAAGTTGGACTCTGAAAAAGAAAATACCCATGTTGGTATCCTGAGTACTCTGACTGGGTCAAATTTGCCCTATTAAATACTCTTACAGAGCCATTTAACTTCTATATATATCTTCCACCACAGTTTGTAATTATACAAACTTCTTCTTTTTATGATTACCTTGTTAATTCCTGCATAAACACCCCCACCACTAAATTTGTGAGCTATGTGAGAGAAGGGAATGAATTTATTTTATTCACCATTAACTCTCCAGTGTCTAGAGCCCAGAGTAGGTGGGCAATGCATATATATTGAATGAATGAACGAATGTATTAGTTTAATGCAACACAAATATAATTTTTAGTTATATGAAGTAAAAGAGACCTATGATTTTTAAAATGTAGCTTACTCTGCATGAATTTCCTGACTGATATCCAACAGAGGCTGTAGGTGTGAGCAGAAAGTTTGCTGATAGGAACTTAGGAATTTTAATTTTTAGTAATGAATAACAAGTTCCTTTATGTAAATGATCTGCTGTTAATTGATGTGAGCCACAGGCATCAGTTGCATTTATATATTTCTCATCTAAAATAATTTCTAGGCAAACAAATGGATCAAAATAGAGTTATAAGAGAAAATTAACAGGAGTTATACTGAGTATAAAACTTGTAACAAAAATAATGATTTCCTTAAGTGACAAAATGGGAATAGCTTTTCATTTTAGATTTAAATATTTCTGCAGTTGATCATTTGATTATTTGGAGTTCGTATTTTCATTTTGCTGTGGAAAAAGAAACTGAAAAATATAAAAAGTCCTACTTTTTATTTGAGTAAGAGCTGAAGAAATCTGAAACGTTAATTATTGAGTCCACTTTTTCTAAAAATGAGTTGCATTTCTGGATGGTTGACTTTGCATTTATTTTTTGGTCAAATATGTCAATAGAATATTGGACAGACTATCTTTTGCCTTCTTCTATCCTGTTTTCATGGAGATGATTCTAAATGCCAGCTTAATGCTTGCCCTTTATGATCAATTTATTATTCATGTTTTAGAAGTCCATCTGAAATCATTCCTTTTAAACATGCCTGTTAATTCAGAACATCAATTTAGAAAGATTATTTCTTCAGTCCAAGTAATGTGTTATGGCAAATGGGGAACCATAGACGCCATTTAAAACTTAGAGCAAGTACAAAATGGTAAAAAAGCCATACAGATTTTTATTACTTATCTGAAATTGAAATAGCTGCCCGAGGTGTAAAGAAAAATTTTTCTTTTCAAACAAACGAATCATCCAGTTCAGCTTAAGCAAGTAAATAACACAATTCATGGAAATGTTTGCCTTGTGTATAGCAAATACATTCTTAGGCTTTAGGGAAAAATGTTTTAATGTGACTGTGACTTGACATTGGAAAACGTTTTCATTAAGATCAGAAAAATGTCAGAATTCACTATTAGCTGATGTCATTCTTTATTTTCTCCAGTTTAAGCACATTGCATTTTCATTATTTCTAAAAATATTCTGTCTAGACATGTGTTACGTTTTTAAATTATTTCAATCCATTGCTCAGGATGTAGTTACACACTGAGTTTAGTGATTTTTTTGGTAGTCCAACAAAGAACCACCTACGGGGGTTAGACATTTTGACTTTAGAACTGAATTGACCATTTATTTTAGCCAAAAGCAAGGCACTTCCTTTCCACATAAACAAAGTTAATTTTCCTTTTGCCTGACAGTAACTCATTTTCAAAATATTCACTGGCTACTTGGAGATATTCTGTTTTGGCTTTGGTTTGGGTCTTTTTTTTCTGTTTATGTAAAAGATTCTTGAAGCAAAACAACTAGATTTCAAGTAAGCAAAACCTTCAGATTGTGTAATAAAGGACAGTCCCTCCATTTGAAGGGAAAAAAATGCTTTTAATATCTTTAGTCCAATTTCCCTGTATGACTGTGGTATATGCAGCGGTCTCCATGTACCCATACTCATAAAAGCTAGGTAAGTGGCTAAGGACCCAAGGCGGGAAAGATAAGCTGCCAGGGTTTAACTCTGAGATCCTACAGCTTGTGTGAAGTTGGAGCAGCTTTGACGTCACAGGTGTGTTGATGGTAATGAGTTAATAAGTAGTAAACTTTCACATGCTTCTGATGAAAAGAAAAACTATACTCCGTCTATATTCACAATCCGGGAAGCATAGATTTTTGAAGCTGCCGATTTTCCAGTTTGGAGAATGTGAGGACTTCTAGGACCCATCCAGCCATCCACCATTATTCTTACTTTTGTCCAGATATTATCTTTCTTGTAAAATGAAAAAAAAGGAGGCATCATTGATCATGTCTTTCTATATGTAAAGCAAGGATATCCGATTATTGAAATAACGAAATATATTACAAAATCTTCTATGTTTGAACTTTGGAATGAATCAGCTCCTTCTTTTTTATTGATTTACATTGATTTTTATGCTGCACTTGGGAGTTTTTCTTCTGTTTTGAAATTTTTCTTAGAACAGTTGCTGCTGATTATTGATATATTAAACAGAGTTAGAGAATGAGATGCTGAAGCTGATAATAGAGCATCATTGTTAAATTTACAAAGCATTCTGAACATCTTATTTTTTATGTTCAATAAGACATAGTTTGTGAGGCTTCATTTCAATCATCAAACTGCCTTTTGGCTCAAGCTTTTTGGGGCCCAAACTTTCCGTACCATTGTTAAGGAGTTTGGGGGACAGAGTCAATGACATCTAACTACTGCACAGATGGTGAAACTAAGGCCATTTCCTGAGTATATGTTCAGGTTTTCTAGTTTAAACCAGAAACCTTAAGGTCTCATCTTAAATACTCTTCTGATCTCACTCTTCAAAACCTAGAACAATGCCTCCATTGCTTAGCACAGTGCCTGACATGCAGTAGCATTTGTTTTAACAGGATTGAACAAAAGCTATGGTGTCACTAGCCAGAAGGAACCCAAGGTGGGATACTCTGCTTGAGCTGATGTTACCATGGCTTGATCAATTAGAGGATATATAGATTACTTTGTGAGGGACAGTGACTTTAAAATCACATCTGCTTGCTGCTGTGCTCATTTCCAAAAGGGGCAGATCCCTTCCTGGCTGCCCAGATTTATTCTTAAATACACAGATGAGAAGACAGGAGACACTACACCTCAGCCCCATAACCAAGTTTCGTTTATTACAATGATTGGAACAAAGCCTTCTTGTGGATGGTGGCAAGTCCAACTGAGAGACAGCTGTAGACTTGTATTTTTAGCAATAAAACATGGTTAAAAATGGGCTCCTTTGCAACCTAGTGGAATCATTTGGTCTTGAAGCAGCATGCTGGAATCTCAGTTTATAACCTTTAGGTACATAGTAACTACATGACTCCAGCTTCATTTTAGATTCAAGTTATTTGAGACTAGCAACATAGGAGAGATTCCAAGAAATGTAGAAAGGAAGAGTGATAGAAACTCTCTTTTCTGCCATGACCCTGACTATTTCCCCACCATCCTTTATGACTTCTAATAAGGTGAGAGGAATGACACACAGCCAAGGGAGGTTGGGTGAGCAAATATTGAAAATCCAATGGCAATCCAACCCATTTACAAGTGAAAAGTTCAACTGAGGGCCAGGAAGATTCCCAGTTTACATACTTCCAAATAATTCATTTAATTGGAACGACTTAAATTTGTAGGGCACTTTGCAATTTTCAAGGATGTTCACAGTGATGATAATATCTGAGTGTCCCAATAACCACGAGGTAGAGTGGTATATTTCCATCCTGCACATTGCACAGAGACAATCAGTCACTTGCAGACATTGTTCAAGTAGGGTTGCAGTCTTGGTTTCAAGAATTACTTTTTCATAGTCAGAAAGGAAGCTGTCCATTCTGGACATTAATGTAGCAGTGTAGAAATGTGATATCGATGGTGTCGTCTTCCATGGGTAGCCTGTTACTAGTAGAGCCAAGTTTAGATTTGCAATTCTCAAGTCAATCTTACTGATTTTGTTTTTCACTCAATTCCACTAGAGATAGTAGTCTAACGTAGCTAGGGAAAGCAAATCAACATTATGAACCCTGCTTTATTTGGCATCAGAAATAGTAATGAGCAGCATTCAAAAATGGCAAGTATTTTAACAGCAACATCTTTAACGTTAATTTAAAATCTTTACTTCAGTAGGATATGAATGAACGTTGCTGTTTATTTGTCTTCGTATCAAATCCTTTATATCTCCTAAAATGAAACTAAATACCAGGGATAAGACCTGTTATAAAATACATTCTATTATTAGTAGCTAAAAAAGCCATACATTTGAAGATATTTTCAAACGAATTCTACTTAATGACTTCCAGTGGGACATGAGTTCCTAACAAAATTAGCAGCCATCTTCTTTGGGCTCTTTCCTGCTGATTTCAACTTTTATTTGAAAAGTATTCATTAATTCTTTCACTTGAAAAATAGCACTGTCCCTCTGAAACAGTTCCCTGTCGGAGAGATTATAACAACTTAGGAGAAGATTCTTTCTTGGCCTCGCCACTCCAGGGGGCAGGCCTGGTAAAGCTGATGAGCAGCCTGCCCACTCCATTTGTCAGCGCCAAGGCCTGTCACTGGTGCTGCTAATTCACCACTGACTTTCCCTTGTGGATTCCTTTTCAAAGTTGAACTCAGGTTCTTTGAAAGAAAAGTTTCCAGTCTACCGTGGTGAAGGAAACATGGGATTTCTATAACTGTACTTCTGGTCTAAGGCAGAGAAACTGAGAACCCTGGCGTTCACTTTATTTTACAACTTTTGATTAATTGATGAGCTGTATCAATTATATATAAAATATATTTTGTTGCCTCTAGGATAGTTTTGATATTTCAGGATATTAGTTATTTAATTTTGTTGATGTTATCTGTTTTCAGGGGCACTCTTCAGTCAAGCTCAAAATTCAGTTGTAGGCAAATGCACTGGTAGAAGGTAGATTGTGGCGCACGCTGGTCACTTCACTCCCTGAATGCAGCTGCTTGTTCATTATCTCAGGGGGGTGCTGCTGATGGAAAGATCGAGGAGAGCAGCCGCTGTATAAAAACATGCAGTTAATACAATTGTAGGTGTGACTCTAGAGAACTTTGGAAGTTCATTGAGATTCCAGAAAACACACAGGCACATGCACACACACACCCCTGAGCCTCTTTTCAGAATTGTGAACAACTCTTTATGTCACCACCAGCAGGCTCCTCTGACTTTCTTTCTCTATGCCAGTGTCTGACCTCCTATTCCAGCCTGAATCAATCCTCAAACAACTTGTAAAGACTTATCCTGCAGACCTCCTCTGAGATATCCCAGGACTCGTCTGTCATGAGGAAGCGTTTTATCTCACCTTTTGGGGGGGCATTTCAATAGCATTATAGATTAAAGTAAAGACAGATTTTAATTAAGAAAAAGTATAGCAAATGGTCACATTTTCAAATGCTTCCCTAAAATGCAATCAGACCAAGTTGCTAAAAATGCTCCTCTTTCATATAGCCCATGGTATGTTCAGTGACTCCTAGAATCAATAGCTATTTAATTAATGACTTAATTAAAGCTAGAGTGAGTACCAGCCCTGAGGAAGGGCAGCATTATTGTCATCACGTCACCTTGCCAAACTCTGCTTCTGTATTCGTTAAGTGCAGACTCAATCAGGCAGGCAGGTAATTTACAAGACCCACTATTCACATGCATGTGTGATTCCAAATTTTGAAAAAATTATATTACTTACAGATTTCTCTGTACCTGTACAAATTTTTCTGATGTTGACCTCTGAATTCTAAAACAGCCCAGAGGAGACTTACCTGGATGGCTAACATCCCCTGACAATACCATTGCTACTGGCCAGCTGGAGCTATCTTTTGGAGGATCAAAACTTCCATATTTCTCATCTGCTCCCATTCTTTAGTTTCCAGCCACTATCCAGCCTCAGACCACTCTTGAGGGCTTTTCTGCAGTTCTGGTGGAATCTTAGCTCCTGCATGCTTTCTATTTTCTTTGGCAGCAGAGAGCAGATTCCCTGAGCTGAAGAGGGAGAAGAGTGTGTAAGGTAGCAAGCTTGTGTTGACTCTTCTAAAAGTAGAACGGCTTCCTTTCCACCAGGACTGCCTAATACCTTCCTGCTTCCTTCAGAAGAAGCTGTGAAAGAATTCCAGGAAAAATGTGATGATGGAATGACTTTGGAAGCATTAATAGAGAAATACTCAAAATAATCTTTGATTGTAGTACGAGAACAATAGTACCCAGAATGAGGGTGGAGATATTCTGTTAAACTCTACACCCAAGTTAGAAAATTGCATTATTTTCCAGGTACTTCTTTTGGAGGAAATATAGGCAAAGTGGAATGTTCAGAAGAGAGTGACAAGGACACTGAGAAGGTTCCAAACTGAATTCTTTAAGGAAAGGAATGGGGATCTTTAAGATGGAGAAGGAGTGATACAGATGGTGAAGTAGGAGGGTCCCAATTATTTTCAAGTATTTAACGGAATATCATGTTGAAGAGTAATAGACTTTTTTTGGATAAACCTAAGGAGGACTAGTAGGTGGTCAGAAAGAACCTTCTAATAGTGGGAGCAGTCCAAAGACGGGAGGGTCTCACTCAGGAGACTGTGAGAATTTCAAGTCCCTGAAACATATGGCAGAGTTGAGCCCTTAAAGAGGATGCTGTAGTGCAATAATTCCAGAACAGTAGAACATTAGATCCACTAGGAGTCCCTTAGTCGTTGTAGGAAGGAATAAAAAGGGTATGTGTGTGTGCATGTTGATAGCTGTGGGACAGTTCTTGGGTCAAATAAGTTTAGGAAACACCAGTTTGAAAACAGGGAAGTCAGTACTTACTTCAATAACATCTCAATGTCCTTAATATGATAATATGCTTAATGTGTATTATGGACATCAAAGAGGCTTCAGCGTTACCTAAATGTATTTGACCAAAGGAATATTTATTTGTCTTAGGAATATCTCTAATATCTCATGAAGCGTTGTTCTGTGGAACTCACTTTAGGAAACGTTTTCATAGAGAACGTGTTTACTGTTTATGAACATCTTAAGGACATTTAAAAACCTGATATCCTCTCACGCTTTCCTAAATGTGGCAAGGAGGAAATATACAAGGAGGAGAGAGGATGTATAACAAATAAGACACCTATGTGGTACCTATGTTGTTTGACAATATTTACTGCATGTTATTAAGTTCCTAGGAATTTTCCATGTTGTCAAAGAATGCTCAAGTGGACAATTTAAAAAGTGTCAGGGAACATGATTTCCTAAAGATGTAATCAACAGATAACACAATGGAAAACAGTCTTTTCAGACTAATTGACTTAAAAGTTTGAACTCTTTTGGTACTATTAAAAGACTGACTTTGTAAGACCGCTGTTGAGAGGAAATTATAGAATTAACAGCATAATGAATATTATTCTCTTGCAGAACAGATGACATATTCATCTACCCTTTGCACCTGCAGTTGTCACTGATTAAAGGGGAAAAGGCCAAAGAAATCACCCCTGATAATTATGCATAATTACATGGGCCCACAGATACGTGAATACATTAGCACCTGGGATATTATGATCAAATTAAATTCTGTTTGCTTCATTCTGCATGTTAGCGTTTTCTCTAAGGAATGTGAAATTTCTGAATTTGGCTTTTTAATAATTGAACATCTGATTCGGCTGCTATAACCACACTCATCTTTGAAAGAATGTGTCAGGGACTTGGAGTTGCACAAAGTACTGTACACAAAAGGTTGTGATGATGTAAGAAATACCCCACAGCTTCTGCTTGGCAGTTTGCACTGGAAAAGTCTCCCATTAGAGTGACCACGACAAATGTTTTCTTTAGAAGTAGGTTTAGATTTTCTGAGCCCCTGATACATTATTCATAGCTTAATGGTACCCAGAGGGAAATTCTAACAGATGACTGAGGTAAGACTATGTGGTCACTGTCTCTAAGTAGTCTAGTTTATGTGGCCTTTCTGCTTTCCCAGAGGAGGTAAAGGTACCCACATGAGTCTACACAGTGCATGGCACTGAGCATAAATGCGGTTTTTTTCAGGTGATCCTCTCTCCCCCACCAAAAAAAAAAAAAAACAACTCTCAAATCAGCCTACACATACCCTGTTTGCATTTTGGAAATGAAAATGTGGTTTTAATTTCTCTATCTCATTAAGGTTGCCAAAGGTTCCTATTGGAGGTGAAGAAGAACCTACTGATGATACAATTTCCTGCCATCAGATTGGACAGTTGTAGGTTGGGTTTCCCGAGAAGCAGACCATAAGACACAGATTTGTGTGCGGAAGTTTCATTCTGACTTTCCTTGGGATCAATGCCTATGGGAGAGTGAAGGAAAGAGGACTGGGTGGAGGGAGAAGCTGAGCTGTGATGCAGTCACAAGAAAGGCCTCAGCCAAGCCTACAGGAAGCTCTGGAGCTGGGGTGGACTTTCAGAGTTGTCCTACCTTGAAGCCAATGCCTTTATACACTCCTCCCCAGAGATCAGTCATTGGATGCAGGTTGTCCCCAGAGAGAGTATGTAACCTTGAATGAGGTGGCTCTCTTTGGCTGAAGGCAATTCTTGGACAGAAACTCAGCCGAGAGCTGATAGCCACCAACAGTTCTAATAGCTGGGAGAATGAGTGCCTCAATCTGGAAGGGAGGATCTGAGCAGTCACTACACATTTATATATAGAGCAACTTTTTCCATCGCTTGCCTTAAAGTAAACTAAAACTAGGAAAAATGAAGGTAACATTTATTTACAGTCTACTGTGTGCTAGGCACTTTAAGCCTTAACACTAAAAATGGAGTAGCTGCTAGCATTTATTTTGAGTTCTCATCTCTCAGGTATTGTGTTAAATTTTATATGCATGTTATTCCATTTAATCTTCTCATTAATCGCTTTTTATTCTCTTTCACGAGTGGGGAAATTGAAGCTAGAAAAGGTTAAGTGACTGGCCTAAAGTAACACAAGTAGGAAGGAGAGTGTCAGGATTTCAATCCAGAGTCTGCTCCGAAGTCCTCACTCTTAACCTCTATGTTGTAACACCCATCTATATTATATTGTTTTGTTGTACTTTTCAAAAACACTATGAACTAGGTACCGTTATTATCCCCATTTTACAGTGAGGAAAATGAGCATCTGAGAGGTTAAGTAACCTTCCTGAAGTCACATATTATTAGTAACTCAAATCAAGCTCTGTCTGATTCTAAAACTCTTGCTCTTTCAACTGCCCCTGTATCGATTATAGGCAGTCCATTAAAACTTGATAAATACTCACTTAACTTATGAGTCCTTGGAGCGTAGTTTTTATTTAGCCTCATGAATTTATAAGAGTCCATGGAATATTTCCATTGGAATTGGAGAATATGCCAAGAAAGAGTTAGTTCATGAGGCCAAAAGAGGCTTCATGGACATCTCCGTCTTCCAATGTTTCCATGCAAGGTGATTCAAAGCAATTAAGCAATTTCTATTTGTAGCAGTTCAGGTAATTCTGGAATTAGTCCCAGAATTAAGGCAAGGACCATGTCTGATCCATCCCTGTATCTTCCCCAACAACTGCCACATGAAAGGTACTCAGTAAACATTTGTTGACTGTCTGAGGGAATATATGACCGTGATGGAGACTGGCAGTTCTCAGGATTTCACCATCAAGGACCTTTTACACCACTTTCCCTCTCAGAGCCCTTCTCCTCTTAATAAATGTATATAAGTAATAACTTACTTCCTGTTCGTTAAAATTAAAGGCATACAGAATTCAGCAAGAACTTCCAATAAGCAATAGGTAGGCAATGTTAAAATTGAATTGAGAGCCAGCCCATGGCCGAGCGGTTAAGTTTGCTCGCTCTGCTTCGGCGACCCAGGGTTTCCCCAGTTCGGATCCTGGGCACGGACATGGCACTGCTCATCAGGCCACGTTGAGGTGGCATCCCACATGCCACAACTAGAAGGACCCACAACTAAAATATACAACTATGTACTGGGGGCTTTTGGGGAGAAAAAGCAGGAAAAAAAAAAAGAAGATCGGAAACAGTTGTTAGCTCAGGTGCCAATCTTCAAAAAGAAATAAAAACTAAATTGATAAAATGGCTCTGCCAAAAATAAAATGGCATTTCAGTTAACTTGTGTGACTCAAGTTCATGGGGGACTGATTTCTGTCATGGCTTTCAAGGTTGCCACCTCTGATATTCCTAGGTCCAGGACTCCCAAGTTGGAAACATTGAGAGCCAAGAGATAAACCTAGATAGTCCTGGAGATGTCTGTTCCAAGCAAAAACAGAAATGTAAAATTTCCTTTCAGCACAAGTTCAGCAGCAGCTCTTTCTTAGCAAATAAAAATCTTTCCAGAGAACAGAAAGGAAGGGCAAGTGGCAGCAACAGAAACTGTATGCTCTGAATAAAGTGGATTGCTTCTGAACTTTGAGCACCCAAATTCCCCGAGTATTTGCGCCGAGTGAGGGGCAGTTGGTACTGAGGGGGAGACGGGTGAGAACACTTGATCCCACATAGACGGGTTCATTATACTGAGACTCTGCCCTTGAAAGAAAACCCATTGTCTGCCTCCTGGCAATCTAAATCTTAAAATACTGAAGAGTCTTTTTGTTTAGAATTTGCAAAGCTTTCTTCCTTCCTTTGCTCCCTCAGAAAATTAGCAGACAGAATAATCCCTGAACAGCAGGAGGCCCGCATCGGAGAGCTGACCGTGCTCTCATTCTGTCTCCCTGCAGGGTTTATGGCTTATCCTGAAACACTGGCTGGGAGCGCAGGATGAGCCTGAGGACACAGTACATTTTATGAACTCTAAACACCATTCTTCTTGTAGTTTATATGATCTTATTTTAAATGAAAATGGATTTTTAACGGTTTTCTTCCATGCCACAATAAAAAGGGCTGCTGTTGCCATCATCAAAGGAAATGGATGGCATCTTTTGCTTTGACTTGACTGCATTGCTTTTTGTTAAACAAACTCAAAAATAAACTAAGCGAACAACCCGCCTGGCATGGGACGGAGATGAGATAACTCCTGGGAGTCCCTAAGGACTTGGAATGTGTCCCTTTGAAAATTTAGAGCAGCTAGTATAGTTAGGGTGATGGTGAAGGTTGGTCAGGCCCAGTGCCCAATATTCCTGGTGTGACAGCAGCTCTTGTGTCTTTATCTTGTGGCTCCCAGGACACGTCTGCATTCATGACTGTGGCCAAGTCATTATGAACAAGCTAGACCTTACATTTGAATAATATTCTCATAAATATCATCACCTTGTATGTGGCTGTGTCTACCTCCAAGTGTTATTATTCCTCATTTTACAGTTAGGGAAAATTGGGGCTCATTGTACTTACATAAATTATGCAAGATTATAAATAAAACACATTACTATAGTCAGGACCAGAACTGAAATTTCTCTTTTAACACCAATCTGGTTGATGTGATAGTTTTTGTTTGTTTGTTTTTAATAAATCTCTCTCCCCTACTAGACCATATGTACCAAGAGAGGAAGGGGTGTGTGTTTCTGAGCGCCATCATGTCCTCAGCACACAGAATATGTAGCACATAGGAGGTGCTTTATAACTATTTATTGAATAGATGTCTTTATCAAGCTACAAACGGAGTTTGAACTTAATTTAAGCAGAGAATCTGGGAAAGTCAAGGAAAGAGGGATTTTTCCCTTCCACAGCCACCGATGGGAAAATGCAGATCGACTATACGTTTCTTCGTGCCTTCATTATTTTCTGTTTTTCACCTAAATGGTTGCAGTAATTTCGTTCTGAATGTACACAGTGCAGGTCACAAGAAGACTTGGGAAGACTCTAGTCTCCTATTCAGGAAAGCCCAGATCTTCCACAATCTCCAGAGTTGCTTGTTAGGACATTGTTTTACACATAATTCATATGACTTCATTCCTTCTCTGAGTGCAATTTTAGGGGAAAAAGGATTTTTTTTAAATGAGCTATTTTTGTCATACATAAATGGGATATGCTGTTTCCTGCACAGAAACAAGTTTGGAAAAAATGATAAGCCCTGTGTTAATGGAAGTTACTATTTATGAGATACACCCGTCTGTCTACCTGAGGTTATTTTGAAGCCCTTTCCAGAGTTTAAACCTGCAGGTGCAAAGGCCCTGCTTTTTATCACTGATAAAAAGCCAATCTTTTGGGCAAGAAGTTCTTTTCATTTGGTTTTCTCTTCTTTACATTTTCAAGTGAAATTTCCAAGTTTTCAGAAATAGCCAGATTTACAGGAAATCACATTTTTGTGTGTGTGTGTGAGGAAGATTGGCCCTGAGCTAACATCTCTTGCCAATCTTCCTCTTTTTGCTTGAGGAAGACTGTTGCTGAGCTAACGTCTGTACCAATCTTCCTCCCCTTTATGTGGCATGCTGCCACAGCATGGCTTGATGAGTCGTACTATGTCTGCACCCGGGATCCGAACCTGCGAACCCTGGGCTTCCGAAGTGGAGTGTATGAACTTAACCAGACCAACCCCAAGAAATAGCATTTTAAAACATGGCAGATTTGATTTTAATTACTTGCTCCAGGCTGACTCAGTTGCTCATGGGATAAAAGACCTGTGATCATTATTTTAAACTTTGCAGATCAACTAAGCTTCTATCTCTCAGGACAGGTTGGGTTTGGGACAGGCAGTAAGGAGGCTCTGACATTTTCATAGTAATCTTTCTCCCCAAGGGCATCAAAGAGTTCTGTAAAAATTAATGAATTGATTTTGGGGATTCTATTTCATTCAATAAAGGAAACATTTCATTGGAAATTAAATGCATTCAGATGAAATTCACTAAAAGGCGTGTCTTATTATCGACATCGTTCACTCATAACTACAAAGTACAACAGTTCAGAGAAGTTGGAGAAGTAGTATATATAAAATGCATTTGTTGTAGCACTATTACATATACACACACACTTGAATATAAATTTGACACGAATTCCTAATAAATTTAAATCTAATTAAATTATAAGTAATTAAAATTAATAGTAAACTGACAATAAATAAATTAAAGGAATCTTATGAATTAAGTTTAATTTTAATAAACTTATTCCTTTTTTTAATTGCAGTAACATTGTATTATAACATTATATAGCTTTCAGATGTACATCATAATATATTTCTAATTCTGTGTAGATTACATCATGTTCGTCACCCAAAAACTAATTATGGTCCATCACCACACATGTGCCTAATCACCCTTTTGCCCTCCCCCTACTTCCCCTATGGTAACCACCAATAAACTTATTCTTATAAATATGAAGATGATCACTGCGATCGTTATCATTAACACAGAATCTCATGTATAATATGCATAATGCAAGGAAAGGCATTTCACAAATTGACTGGTCAATTTGAACATTTGCAAGTAAAACTTGCCAAGTACAGAAAAATTAAAATCCTTCAAGTTAGGGGCTGGCCGGGTGCATTGTGGTTAAGTTTGTGCACTCCACTTTGGTGGCCCAGGGTTCGCAGTTTCCGATCCTGGGCACAGACCTAGCATCTCTCATCAAGCCATGTTGTGGCAGCCTCCCACATAAAATAGAGGAAGATTGGCACAGATGGTAACTCAGTGACAATCTTCCTCAAGCAAAAAGAGGAGAATTGGCAACAGATGTTAGCTCAAGGACAATCTTCCTCATACACACACAAAAATCCTTCTAATTAGTTTAAAAAGAAAACACTTTTGTTCAGAAAAATAGCATTGAATTCACCAAATAAAATCTGTGGCAGTAGCCACAGTGAGGAAAACAGAGCAGGCTTTTCATGAATTATGTTATTGTATATACTTCTATTCTAAAAGTAAATCTTTTGTTTCTAAAAGTGAAGCTGTTCATTTGTTCAACAGATATTTATTGGGCACATAGCCTATGCCAGACAGTGCTAAGCCCTGGGGATACAATAGTTGGAAAATGATCCTGGACCTCAAAGAGATTGCAAGCTAGTTGGGGAGACAGACAGTGATCAAACGCAATACAATTACCATTCTCACTAGTGTTTTGAAAAAGTGACATTTAGAGTATCACCTGAAAGATGAGTAAGTTGGCCAAGTGAAGGGGCAGGGAAGATAAGCCATTCTTGGTAAAGAAAAATCAAAAAGCAAGCCAACAACAAGAACAAAACAGCATTTACACAATTCCCTGAGGATAATTAGGCTGGTCAAGATGAGCAACTGAGGATGTGCCTCGAATTCAGCGAGGGGGAGAGTGACTGGAGATGAAACAGGAGGAGCAGCTAATGGCCATTGTTCAGGACGCTATAGGTCAGTTAAGGATTTTAGCTTTAACCTCAAAGCACTCAGAGGTGATTGAAGCATTCTGAGTAGATGATTGACATGAATTAATCAGTCAAAGTCAGCACATTG
This sequence comes from Equus przewalskii, assembly GCF_037783145.1. Lineage (NCBI taxonomy): Eukaryota > Metazoa > Chordata > Mammalia > Perissodactyla > Equidae > Equus > Equus przewalskii. Next base: position 24,824,592 of record NC_091850.1, read on the forward strand.
AGGATTACTGCACTCAGCACTTCTAACTCCTAAATCTTTTCCTTTAAATCTTCAAAGCCAGCAAAATCAGAAGACTCTGGCTTCCACATCTCTCCCCTCCTGGTGCTTCCTTGTGGGGGGTTTTCTGATTCCTGTAGACTTGCCTGTTTCTCTTCTGAGAAGCCTGCCATCTGTTTGAAGATGCCTTTCCTCAGGAGAGTTCCACATCCAGAGAAGGCCTTTGAGGCTACATGGACCAGTGTTGGTTCTGGACCTCCTCTTTTTCCAACCTAATATAGAATCTATGATGGGAAAAGCAGCTCAGATGTTTGCCACAACTATGTGCCCAGGAAGCAAAGCCCTTCCAAGGATACTTTACAAAAAGCCTCATATCAGTCTTGCCCTGCAGCACCAGGACATTCTCCCCTCCTTTTCCTCTTTGACTGGAACTGTGGAAGTTGGGAAGAAATCCCTCAGGCTCATTTTTACATCACAGCTCTATTCTGGCTGGGTATTGCTCTCAGAATTCCCTGCTGCCTTCCTTCTTTGAGACTGTAGCCTTCGGAGCAGGGCATTGCCAGCTGTCACTCAGTGGATAGTCAACACAATACCTCTTAGAGCTAGGCACTCCTCTAAGCACTTTACATGCACTAACTACTTTAAGTCTCATTATCATGCCCAAATTATAGATGGTGAAACTGAACTTTAGAGTGTTGTTAACTAACTTGCTCTAAAGAAATGCTAATGCTGAGACTTGGGTAGAAAGAGTTTGGCTCCAGACTTGACACTAGTGATAAGCTTTTATTTAAATTTTTATTTATCTCGAAATGATTCTCCTGGTAGTCAGTGAGGTCTTGCAAGTAAACAGTCTAAAAACACACTATAAATCTAATATCTAATGAAAAAGAGCGATTAAGAAAAAGGGGAGCATTTATCAGACAACATTGCCATATTTAATACATCTTTCTAGAACAAAGAAGACCATTCCATAAATAGATACTAAAATATTAATATACAAATTCAAAAGGGATTTAGTAATCTCTTCAGATTATATAACATCACTAAGAAATATTTTCCTTCGTAATATTAATGAACATTATTCAGGTTTCCACTAGAAACTTTTTAGCTATAAATGTGGAAGTAATATGAATGAATGAATGAAGACTTTATTGGACCTCATAGCAATCTCAGAGCTGCCAAAGGAGACAATGAGCCCTTTACTTATATGTGAAGAGAATACAAGTTTCAGTGTCACTAGATGGTAGACTTTTATGGAATGCGTCTAGAGTGATGCTCAGACTCCACAAGCTGTCAAAGGAGGCCCCAACAATCTGCCCCAGAGTACCTTCCTGTTCCTCCCCTCCTCCACTCAGTCCTCCTACTGTCCCCACACCTCCATGGCCCCTACTCTCTGGTCACCTGTCCTTCCTAATCACATCATCTCTTTCACGCACATATGCTTTTTTTTTAACCACTTTATTGAGGTATGATTGACATATAAAAAGCTGTACATATTTAATATATACAACTGGATGAGTTTGGGGATAAGTATATACCTGTGAAACCATCATCACCACCATATCAATCACCTCCCAAAGTTTCCTCCACCTCCTTTATTATTTTTTTATGTGTGTGTGATAAAAACACTTAACATGAGATCTGCCCTCTTAGCAAATTTTGGCATACGGTACGGTATTGTTAGGAGGGCATTATGCTAAGTGAAATAAGCCAGACACTGAAAGACAAATACTGTATGACCTCACTTATATGTGGAATTGAAAATAGTCACACTCAGAAAAGCAGAGGATAGAATGGTGGTTTCCAAGGGCTGAGGGGGAGGGAGAAATGGAGAGGTAATGGTTAAAAGGTACAAAGTTTCAGTTATGCAAGATGAGTAAGTTCTGGAGATCTACAATACAGTCCATATGCTTTTGCACGTGCTGTTCTCTTTTCTTGGAATGTCTTCCTTCCTCTTTATCTAAAGAGTCATGACAAGCTCAAATGTCACCTGTTTTGTGATGTGTTCCTTAAATTCCTCCTTAATTTCTCCTAAATGAAATAAATTATTTCATCTGCTATGCTCCCATGAAATCCTATGCTCACAACTGTTGTACCATGTTATATTGTCATGATTAGTTCACATCCATTTTGGTTGTTAGACTTTGAGAAATCTGAGACCAGGATTTCCAGTTCAACATTTGAGTTCAACAAATGTGTTGTTTTCCTTTTGAGTTCCAGGGATTGTGGTAGGTACAGGGGGTATATTGTTGACTATGATACGATTTTTGTTTACTAAAAAATGTGTGGAGGGCCAGCCCAGTGGTGTAGTGGTTAAGTTTGCACACTCTGCTTTGGTGGCCTGGGGTCCAAGGGTTCAGATCCTGGGTGCAGACCTATGCATTGTTCATCAAGCCATGCTGTGGTGGCATCCCACATGGAAAATGGAGGACGATTGGCACAGATGTTAGCTCAGCAACAATCTTCCTCAAGCAAAAAGAGGAAGATTGGCAACAGATGTTAGCTTAGGGCCAATCTTCCTCACAAAAAAAAAAAAAAAAAAAGCACAGGCACTGATAGAAATAGGCGTGGAAATGAAATGAATTTCAATTCTATGTGCAATGTATAACCACAGAACTACGCTTAAGGAGTATAAAGCCTAAGGAGTACATAAAAGGAGTCAATATAAAGCCTAAGGAGTAAAAATCTTTACCCAGATTTGCATGGGAGAGATTGAGATAATGCCTGGGCCAAATCTTGAGGGGTGAGCAAAAATTAGTCAGACCAAGAAGGGTACTGGAAGAAGGAATGATATTTTACATAGAGGAAAGGCCTGAAAGAATGCCGAGGCATGAAACCACAGGGTGTGTTTGGGGGAAAATACAAGCATTTCAGTATTACTGGAGAAAAAATTAGCAAGTAAGAAGTAACAACAAAAAAGCCTGAAGCGGGATGTGCGTGGCAAATGGTGCGAGGGATGCATCCACACTGCTAAGGAGCTGGGTGTGTTTCGCAAGTGAAAGAAGACTGTGCGATTGTTCATGCAGTGGAATAATGCGCTCGGATGGGAGAAAGATTGTCTGACTGTAGTGTAGAAAAGGCACAAAAGGGAGTGTAGGGGGCAAGACTGTGGCAACATCTCCAAGTTGCTGAGGAAGGTCTGAAGCCCAGGAGGGCTCTGGGAGCTACAACCAGAACACTGCCCTCCACAGGTGCACAGTGCATCTTTGTTGAATGAACGAATGGGTGATTTCAGAAAAATCAGATTTTAACCACTTTATCTTATACCAAGAAAATTGTTATGTTGAGCCAATTATTACCACCAGAGTAGGCTTTTCAATTAGCTGTAATTATCCGTCCAATACTAAGTATAATCGGAACTTGCCAATTAGCTGCAAATCATGCATTCTTAGGTCCATGTTGCCCCCAAGGGGGCAAAAATTGGTTCTTGAGAGGGCAAATAAAAAATTGGCTCTTTTTATGTATACAGCACAGATATACAAACAGTACATAAGCAGATACACAGCTGATCTGTAGTATTAAAATTCCATAGAGGAGAAGGGGGAGTAGGAAAAAAATATTTTAAAAGGCTTCATAGGGAAGCAGTAGTGAAATAAGGATGCTAGTGCTGCTGTAAATAATTATTTTAACTTCAGCAGCATTTGCTAGTTTTAATCCAATATACTGAATCTTTTTGTTTAACCTAATTCTATTTAAGACTGTTGGAGGATTTGAGATTCGACTTGGCGTTATTGCTTGTTTTGTCATATTGACTTTAGGAATGTATACCTGAACAGAAAAATAAAAGTGTTCCCATGACTCAGAGAAATGGTATTTTAAATGTAACACTCCTATTTCATCTGAAGATTACGTTATTCCAAAGAATGTTTCATCAATCCTCAAAACAATCGATTTTATAGAGAAACAGAGGAAGACCACTCTTGTGTTTTGATAACATCTTTCCGAGGGGATAACAATTAATTGTTCTAAATTCAGGCCCAGGAATTTTGATCTTAGAGTCGTAGAGGGCAGCCGAGGAGCTGTTTCTGTGATGCGCGTGGTTCTAAGATGGGAATTTGGTTGCACAGGATCCTCACATGGCCTAGTACCCCTGGGTTCTAGTGAAGCAGGTTCATACAGAATCAGTATCCCTCTCACGCACCCAATCTCTCACCTCTCAAGGTGAAGATATCTGTTGAACAGCCATCCTTCCCAGGAAATGCACTAGTTGTAATTCCCTTTCCAAAGTGTGTCCGCCTTTTCTAGAAGGCCAAGGTGATGCTGCCTTCACAACAGAGATATATCATCTGCTCTAGCAAGTACGGAAGAGAAAGTAATGGAATTCAAACCTGAGTGGCTGCACACACATTGCAGCCGCGTCTGTCTTTCTAATGAACTTGAGCACACTTGTGTCTGTGCTCTAAGGATCCAGATTTTTCATTTTAAGATAGAATTCTCTTCTGAAACTGTTGCTGTGAGGGCCAGATTTCTCCACCTGCCAGTCTATTTTCAGAAGGCGTTGGGTCTTTTAGATCCATGTTACGCTCTTTTGGAAGCAATTGGATCCTCCTCTATCTGTGTCTAACAGAAAAATGGATATGCTGAAAGGCATGCATCAGAATTTTTAAGGGATTACCCACAGGATTAACGTCATCCAAGGCAGTTGACCCAGTTTTTCCTGGATGGATTGGGTTTGCTTAGACTGTACTTTCTGAGATCTGGAGACATGAACAGGTACTACATTCCGTGCTTTAACCTCATGGACACAAAAGAGCATGGCTCCCTTTTTTCCTTGATTTTTATGATGCTATATGCTCCCTATTTTCCTCCTACTTCTATGCCTACTTCTCTTTGTCTTTTATTGAATCAACTTTTCTGCCCATCCGTTAAATGCTGCTGATCTTTAAATCTTCTCCTCTCTCCTCCTCTACCAAATCTCCCCAGGTAATCTTATCTTCCCTCGTAGCTCTTACTATTTTCTCTCTGTGATGGCTCTTGACCAGCTCTGTGTCTTGAATGTCAGACTTGTACTTAACTACCAAGCCAGCCCTGGTGGTCTAGTGGTTAAGATTGGGTGTTCTTACTGCTGCAGCCTTGGTTCACTTCCGGGTCAGGGAACCACACCACCCAACTGCCAGTTGTCATACTGTGGTGGCTACATGTTGCTGTGTTGTTGAAAGCTATGTCACTGGTATTTTAAATACCAGCAGGGTCACCCATGGTGGACAGGTTTCGTCAGAGCTTCCAGACTAAGATAAACTAGGAAGAAGGACCTGACCACCCACTTCCAAAAATATTGGCCATGGAAACCCTATGAAGTACGGGGCATTGTCCCAATCCCATACTAATCAGATGACATTTTATCAACTCACTTCCTTAAATACATCTGTTGCTGCTACTGCCATGTAAGCTACCACCATCTCTGGCCTGGATTATTTCCACAGCTCCCCAGTTACTATTCCTGCCCCGAGTCTAGCTCTCTCCCATTCACTTGTCTGCCCTGAAGGCAAATTAATCTCTCCAAATCACAGATCCAATTATATTCTTTCCTTGTCAACAGCTCTCAGTTGTTCTACATTTCTGAAGGCCTTCTATCACCTGTTTCCTTCTTATCTCTCCAACATTTTTAAGATTTCCTTAAATTTTTTGATATAACTTCTTTGAGATTCTTAACTGCATCATTCTCTTTCCTCTCTCCCCTTCTGTCTCTCTTTTCCTTCCTTCTCCATTTCATCCAGGAATTGAATGTCCACATGTGTTCCCTCACACTTTCTTTGTTATTACAATATCATCTCTCAGGCCTCAGTTTGTTTATCTCTTTCTCGTGGAAACCTCCTTTCCTGCCCTCTTGAGTCATAGTCGATTTCACTCCAATGTGCTGTCACAGGATACTGCATCATTATTAACGTCACCTGTATCTGTCTGTTTGCATCCCCTACTCACAAACACACACCATAGTTCTGTCAATGAATGAAGAAATGCTATTTCCTCTGCCTGAAAATGCATTACACATCCTCCATCCTCCATTCCCACCTTTACTCAGCTAAACCTTCCTAATCCCTCAACATTCAGGGAGCATTCTTCTGATAACTTTTTCTTGACTTCACAGGCTAGGCTAAGTGACTCTCCTCTGTGCTCTCATGGTAATGAATCATCTGTTGTAATGAAAGTTGGATCACACCACACTTCTTCTCAAGATCTTCCAAATACTCCCCATTTCACTCGGACTAAACCTCAAAGCCCTTATAATGCTCTATAGGATCTTCCCCTCTTTCCTCATTATCCCTCTCACTTCATCTCTTACTACCCTCCCCTTTCTTTTTCCAAGCTTAGGCATGCTACCCCTTTAGGGTCCTGGCAGTAGCTGAAATGCTTTCCCCAGATATCCACATGACTCACTTCCTTGTCTCCCTCAAACCTTTGCACAAATGTACCCTTATCAATGAAACCACCCTATAAGTTGCAATTTGCACCACTCCTCTCCACCCGCACCCTCCTTATCCTCCTTATTTTGCTCCATTTTTATAGCACTTATTCCCTCTTTTCAAATGATATCATTTACTTATGATTATTATTTAATGTCTGTCTCTCCTTCCTTGAGTGTAAGCTCCACAAGGGTGGATACTTTTATCTGTTTTGCTCACTCAAGTTTTCCAAGTGCATTTAATGGTGACTGGGATATAAAAGGTGCTAAGTAAACGTGTTTAAAGGGATGAGCCATGGTTGTACTATATTAAAATTTTCTTCTTGTCCACCTGCCCGCCACCAAATGGTGAACTCTTTGAATACAGGGATTTTTGCTGTTATGTCTATTTACAATATCTAGTACATTTCCTGAAAATAGTGGGTTCATAATAAATGTTGGCTAAGTGCCTGTATTCATCTATGATCTTACCGCCCCATAGCTTTGCAAGTTTTGCAGTTGTATCGTGCTAAACCAGAATATAAGTGCAAGGATGTTGTTTTCTTAGTGGAGAAGCTTCACTATGAACTCTCATAGCATCTGAGATCTCCAAAGCTGCAGAGTCCATTATAGACCAATATAGTGAATATTTCTCCTGCAACATCTCTTCAGAGGTTAAGAATTTACCATTGTCCATTTAGCATTTTTTTCTCCATTCTGTACCTATAATTGGGACATTTATTTTAGTAAGGTGGAAAACTAATGGGAAGCCTGAGCTTGAAAAATAATATCTTACCTTCTGTGACTTCTCTTTTTCTTTCCTTTCTCAGGGCTCTTCCTGCCATGATGCAGTGGGTCCGCACACAGAAGCCAGGAGAGAGTGGCATCAATATTGTCACTGCCGATTTTGTAGAACTTGGTGATTTCATCAGCACCGTCATAAAGCTCAACTATGTCTTTGATGAAGGAGAAGCCAACACTTGATAGCACCATTTGGAGTGTTCATGAATAAGACAAAGAAGACTCATCGTATTAGGCATATTATCTATAAACACTCTGATTTTCCTATTCCACTGAGTCTCTGAGGGTATTAGGGCTTGTAGTGGGTGGGAAAAAGGGGAAACCATTTCTTCAGTGATTGTTATCATAGTCTGCATTAGTATAAATACTTCATTTCCCATTTGATGAGTAAACTCTACTTCTAGTGTTAGGGATAAAAAAAGACTGGTGAATTTTGTTTTCCAAAATTAGTCTTTGTAACATATAACTGATGAGTGTTTTGTTGATTGCGTTTCTGATTTCAACCTAGGACTCCTCTACTGTCTTTACCCTCTAACCTGAACTTTCCGTTCCCTCTCTCGCTCGCTCTTTTTAATCAGATGCTGTATGGGACTCAAAACAATTGAATGCCCAACATAACATGTATTTCATTGTTGTACTGAAATTTATCTGTTTTGTGGGACTTGGTATAATAGTCTGTAGTCATCCGCAATTGGGTAATCATTGCTAACTTTTGGTCATAGAAAATACGCATCAAATCAGTTTCCCTGCATCAGTAATATTGGAGGCTATAATCAGTGATTTTTGTGTTATATGAAAATAATAGTGTTTCATGGTATTTCTATTTAAGGCAGCTATAAATATAGAGTAAAAATTTCTTTTGAAGAACTATTAGTGCCAACTCCATAGTGAAAAATGGTGGGGGCGGGGGGGATAGATGCCATTTTAATTCAGGAATCTCTGAAATAATGTTACCCTGAAAATGCTCAGTAAATGAGTAATTATCACATGTGTTAAAATCAGAAAACTCTGAAAAGAACTCTTAGAAAAGCTCTCCTAACAATTTTCCTGATTAAAAGAAAAGCAGAAGAGAAAGCAATGAAAGATTGTGCAAGCTTTCCTACCAAAGTGGAATTTCCTAATATGTAATTCAAAATCTCAGATTTGGAGGAACATATTTCAAGAAGCTTTGATTCTAGTTTTTTACTTGAAGTTGAGGAAGGAGGAAGGGTGGCAGAAAGAGTTAGAGCAATCTTTTTGAAATTATGTCCATAAAATCTCAAGGATCCGTGAATCTTTAGGAGATTCTTAAATACATGTGATTTGGGCAGATTTACTGAAAATCAGCACTGACTCATCACTTCTGGGTTCCATCCTACACTAGGGTCGAGATTTAGGCAGGGCAAAAGTGTCATAGGAAGTTTTTTGGCCAAGATTTGACAGCCCAGGTCTACAGGGAAGAAAAATGATAACACAACTTTGAGCATTGCTTCCTCCTTGTCACCTTTGTGATATTAAACAACTCTGAAATAATCTTAAAAGAGCACAATAACCCTTATCTACATGCCTCACAGGAATATTCTGAGGCACTTAAAAAAATCTACAAAATTTGCTGAAATTCCTACAATTATGAATTATTTTATCTTCATGTTTAGAAATAATCACACCTTAATAGTTTCCTGAGAAAATACAGTCCGTGTAAAGTGGGGCCATAGAGAAATAAAAGCATGGCCTCAGCTTTTAATTAATTTAAATGTAAGACATGTGATTTGATTTCTTAGACCTCGGTAACGGAGTTGATTCCAAGATTATGTATGTCAAGATTATAAATAATCAGAGTTGATTACAGGATTATAATACTCATTATCAGAAAATAGTGTTTATTAGCAACTGCAGGGAGAGGATAGAAATTGTTTATACTGAAGAGAATGTTTATGGAACGTGTATAGGTATGCTTGGTAGATCAAGTATCTTGCACACACATGCAAAAGATATGTTCTACATTCCAGTTGTGTGTAGATGTCTCGCCACACACAATATACCAATGTATGCCCACTCCTGCAGGCAGACAGACACAAATACACACAACCACACACAGACCTGGACAAACACAGTCACAATTCTTCTTTTCAAGTAAAAACATTGATAATATTAAACAATTTAATTTTAAGACTGAAACTCTTAACAATGTATAAAAAAGAGTTATAAGACCTTTGAAAGTAGAGTAGCTGACCAAAATATTTTTGTAAAAATACTGTAGCTTTGGAATTAATTATTTACAAGTATAGGTTTCTTTCTGCTTTCTCTCCTCTTGCAATTTTCTTGTCTTTCTATCTCTTTCCTGTGCTCTTTATGTGCCATTGAATATGAATCCTTTTTAAAAGACTATGGATTATTGAAATTTATGTCCTGTAAATTTGCTTTTTGGGCAGATTATCTCTCTGACTATTCATTATTCATCCTTCAGGAGGATCTTTAGCCAAGCACACTTGCAGTGATACAAGGATTTAACTTATAAATATGACAGACAACAGATCGTTGAACATATTAATGAAAAGTGAATTAAATATAGAGGTAACTATGTTGTATTTTCTTGAACTTAGATGCTTTCTTATAATATTTGCTTAGAATTAGCCTTGTCATTTGGGTGCTGGAAAAAACAAACACGCTGAAGCATTAGACTAATTGTGCAGTTTCTTAACTGGAGAAAGCTTTTAATTGCTGTTAATTATATGCACATAGAAACCTTGTTGACAGAAGATACTTTTGAGCCAATGTTGTGGTTTTCATGTGGACATGCAGTACCTATGTAGCAGGCACTGAGAGTAAATGGATTTGCCTTAATTTCTAGAGGAGGGATCAGGCGGAAGTGAACCATGGGTCCTCCAGCTGGAGGGAGAGTTCACTAAGAGGGATTCCTTTGAAAGACGAATGAAGAGAAGGTGCCATCGGCTGTCTCCTGTCCATTGGCCCTGCCCTGAAGCACACTTAGGGAACAGGCTGTGGACTTTACATAAAGCGATGGGGGTGAGGACTGTGATATGCAATCAGAGCTTACCCTGAGCCTATGCTCCTTTGTCTTAGCTGGGCATTGTCTTTCCAGAAAGCCAGGAGCACAAGGGCTACACATAGGCCCCAAGATGGTAGGAGACACATCTTGGTGCACTTTTTCTTTTGCTTGTTTCTCAAGACTTTACACAACAAGTCTTATAAGGCAAAAAACAGAAACAAAATCTAACTTTTACCCAATCTACAGCAGGAAATCAAAGAAGTGGGTTGAAGGAGGGAAAATACGCAAAGAGTATCATTTCTTGGTTTCCTTTCCTGTCTGCAATTTTGAAGGACTAATATGGTGAAGACTCCTGCCATTATCATTTATGTCTCCCTTATTACAACACAATCATGTGAATGCAGAGAATGAGGAGGCATCTTTTAAAAGCCTTAGGATATTCTATATGATGACCTCAATATTCACTTTCAGCCATACTGGGATAAGTCACTTTTCATGGAGGGCCACCTACTATGAATGTATTAGAGCATAAAGTGTTTGCATGCATGTGCCTGTGTCTGTACACACATGCAAACACACACACATATACACACACACGCAGCATGCACATCTCACACACATACACATTATTCAAGTTGAAACTGCACTCTAAGCAATCAATCTGATTCTATTGTCATTTTAACTCTTACAATCAATATCTCCTACATTAGTACGCATAAACGTAATTCAAATATTTAAATATTTAAGAGAAGAAAAACCCCCAGAAAACCAATGAAAAATGAAACCATCATAAGTAAGAAACACCTAGCAGTAATGGTCTAACTACATTGTCAATTACACTTCAAGCTGGAGAATTGAAGATGGATTTGAACATAAATTACAAGCAAATACGCATCTTCACTTAAAGTTGTTTTTATTTCATTGAGGTTCTTACATATTTTAGCCAAGTTTCCCTGTTCAGGTTCTCCCCTGTTAGGATTCCAGACTGGAAATTGAAAGTCTCAGGAAATGTTTCCTGAGTTTTTCAGTTCTACAGTTTTACAGTTTCGATGACACAATTTTCTAACCTTTGGTTGCTCATCCAAATGAGAGCTCCATAGGTAGAGTGCTCGCATTTTGAATTGCTAGCAGAAAATAATGCACAGTGTCCCTCAGGATATGCTATACAAGGTTTTAAAAGTGTTTTATTTTACAGCACTTTAGTCTTTTCAACTAGATTTCTGTGACACAATGGTGTAAATGCTATATTTGCCATAACTTATTGGTGGCTCCTGTGTTACATTCAGTTTTAAATGATGCTCTAAATTGTTTGTTTTCCGTATGACAACGATAAAATATTCGGTAGAATTTGTAAAACGTGTTGATTGAATCTGTTGAAAATTGTGTAATTTTTATTTCATTCGTGACACTATTTTGCAGGCATCAGTTCTACATGTGTACTTGTATGAGTCAAAACTATGTGCTTCCATGTGACGTGTGTGTCAGTTAGCATATTGTATGCTATCAAAAATCAAACTTATCCTAAAGAAAAAGGGCACATTATGACCAGCCTTAATTCATTGCCATTTTTTGTTGTTGCTGCAATTTGGGATTAAAATTTAAAGAGAAATTATGTTTTCGTTAATGATGAGCTTTAAAAAAGTCATATGAGGAATGTGCTTAAGGATTTATCTGAGTTCCTATGAACAAATAGTTCAGCTGTGGAGCATCTGATGCTTCTCAAAAGTTCCAAATGTCAGTTAATTTATTAACTTCATTATCATGCAGAGACTAAATTCACATTCATTTCCATCAGCAACAGAACCAGCGTATTTCTAAAGCTGTTCTTCCAAACATGGAACCTATTTTGCTTGTAAGGATAAGTTTTCCATGAAAGATTGTTTCTCCAAACCATTACTCTTTGAAAGTTGCATCTTCTCAAGCAACATGAACTGCCTTGGCTCTGTAAGAGTCACTAAAGACCCATCAAGATTAGGTGGTCCCAATCTGGTTCCCTTCTCAAAAACTAAGCGTGCAACACTCTTTCAAACTTTTGTTATCTGCTTCCATGGAATCCAGCTATAGAAAACTCATGACTAATTTGAGAGTGTGCACAGGTTGTCATGCTCGAAGCAAAACTCTGGAATCTTCCTTGGGCCTGGCATCTGGTTATGGAATATTAATCAATCTTCTTATTTCCCCTCTTTCTCTATCCTCAATTATTTTTTTTCTATACTTAAGGTTGCCAGGTGAAACACAGGATGCTCCATGAAATTGGAATTTCAGGTAAGCAATGAATATCTTTTAGTATAAGTACTTCCCAAATATTTCACGAGACAGACTTATACCAAAAAATTATTTACTGTTTATCTGAAATTCGAATTTAACTGGGTGTGTCCTGTATTTTTTTCTAATCTGGCAACCCTACCCATCCTGCCTCTCTCTTTTCAGCTGGGCTACCTATAAGGGGTGAGATCTTACCTCTTTCCATAATCTATGTTAAGATACCTCATAGAAATCTATAGTCCTAATACCCTTCTTGAAGGAAAATGTTGGTCCACGCTAAGTCCCACAGATGCTTTATGAAGGGCCAACTGAAGTGTAGATGGAACAGTCAAGCAAGTACCTCTATAAGATTAACACCACCACCTTCAAAATTTCCCTTCACCGGCCTGTTGCGAAGTCAAGAGTCTCGCCCGTTAATCCCTTAAATAACATTTCCTAGGAATTGAGACGACCAAAAACACACCTACATGTTAAAAACGCCCCTAGAAAGTGGAAGCACCTTCGAACTCAGTACCAGGACCTCCTTTAAAATTCAATTTCTTTTTCTTTCAGAGAAGTAACAAAAGAATCCATTACTCCCCTCATTAACACCTTACCACAAATTATTTTTATCCAATTAGAACTGGCCATCTATGGAATTGCAGAAAATTGACATAAAAAGGAACTTTCTTGACCACCAGAAGAGAGAAGAGTCTGAGGTGTCGACACAGCCCTGTCAGTACCTCCTCAAGGGGTTGGGTGGCAGTTGGGCAGCAGACAGGGGACAGCATATGGACCCTGACAATGAAGCTAGCACCTGACAGACAGACTTGCCAAAGCAAATTATAAAAACCAGCACTTTTTCTGAGGAATTGGAAACCCAGGACACCCCAGAGTAACAGTGAGATCTGAGACCAGTTTCTAGAACAGTTTTTGGAGAACAGAACCGTGTCAGAATTCCTAAATAGAGTTTTCAAATACTGTTGTTTTCAACAGTGAATCCTTGATGTAGTCTGAATGTGGACTGAGTTATGGAACACTTTTGGTACCTACCTCCTCTCTCGAAATTCCTATAAGTGATAAGAAAATCCACATCCCTTAATGTAACACTTCCATCTCATGGTCCCTGATTGCACACATTTGTGTTGATTTGCTTCATTTCTAAAGGATGGGAATTTGCAGAGCTGGTGACATTTCCTTCATTAAGACACCGGAAATTCACCAGAGGGAGACAGATCTGTGCCTTCTCTTTTTAGGATCTGGTCATTGATACTTTAATAAATGTGGTGTAAATAAAATACATGCCTACAGTTCTGTTTAGCAAATGTGAATTTTTTTGATAAGATTGTGTTCTTAACGTAAAAAAAGTTTCTTTGTATCCAGTGAAATGCCTAATAAAGTCCTGGTACCAGTTATCTTTATTCTTTTATTTCAAATTCATCAGTGCTTCATTAGAAGCCCAAAAGTGGATCTCTTAAATAGGACATGACTCAGGGCATCAGAAAATATAATTCTTTTTTAAAAATATGAATCATCATATTAGGATCTCCTCTGTGAAAGAAGATATTCTCCACCAATAAAGATAATGCCATGAGTGCTACCATTACATCAAAATTAGGTATCTCCAAAGTCTGATATTTTAGCTTCTTATATACCACAAAGAAGGCCAATTTCAACATAGTGCTATTATGTTAATAGAGTATATTAATATTGTAAAATACCATCTTGAGGTCAAAAGCTTAGGATGAAGAAAATCTACTTTTGCTGAATCTCTACTATGCCCAATGCATGAAACACTGTTTCAGAAATGAAATTGCCTCTGTATTTCACCAAATAAATCCTACATGATGGGGTTCAAATCAGCCTTAAGACAAAATTTAAGCATTGTAATAGTATTATAAAGACAATCCAACAAAAGAATGTAGTCCAAGATCATCTTTGGGGTTGAACTTGGACCTAAGTGTCCCAAAAAGCTCTGCTTGTTACATACACTAGGAAGTTTATGACATTAGATTTCTCTTTATAAAGCTGTGAGGATTTCTACACTTATGAAAAATTGCATATCTGCAAATAATACTCTACATCGTCATATCTCTGTCCTTGACATAACACTGCTGTAGTTTCATCAGAGCCATTACTCGTTTATTCAGTTATTCAGCAAACATTTGCCAAAAGCCTATTATATAGCAGGCTCCCTGCTAAGCATGACAAAACATTTCTAAGATGTTCCTTAGGAAAATGGATGAGTACATCTTTGGTAGTTTCTCACTAGAGCTAACAGGTGGCACCAGTTTGTCCTCCAAACAAACAAACATCAATTTATTCTCAATGACCTTTTCAAAGTAATATTCCCAGATAGTAAAACTGTTTGAACACAGTTATTGCTGAAAGCCTAAGAAGAAAAGGACAATTTCTACAGCAAGTATAACGGGCGGTAGGTTGGTCACAGCCCCATATAACCAAGAGTGGATTCCCTCCCTCTCCCTGCCACGTTCCCTGTCACCGTGTGCAGGACGCTGTGTACAAGCTTGGCAGCCACATTCTACCTGACTCTAAACCAGTAAAAGCAGAGGCTCCTTCCCTTGCCTTCCTCCCCTCACCTCCAGGGCTTCAGATGAAACTGCTTTTTCTTGACAGGAGAGGCTGACCTCATAAGGTGAAGCAGACTCCATAAAGTAAAGAAGTGCCACCTTTATGTAGTGCAAAAATGGGGACTCTTCTTAGATCAAAGGAGCAAAAGCGTCATCTGGAATTGGAGGAAATATTTCTTTTTAAGTGGAAAGTAATACTGTGGCATGATGGAAGGTTTCAATATTGGCTCTCAACATGTAGTTCAATACACATCTTTAGTAATGAGCCATAATGATGGCCACGCTGGAATTAAGTGGCAAGAAGTGAACCTAAGTGCAACTAGGCACCTTCTACCATATTTGTCCTTTAGTCCTGTGGATAGAAATATTCCTGGAAACGGCTGGAGCTATTAGGCAAAGGTCAACCACATTAAAACACAATAAATTCCAGAAAGTGGGAGGTAGTGCCCCAGGCACCAGGGAGGGGAGGATGGTGGAGAACGCCAATGCTGGCAGTTCCTGAAGCACTCTTTGGCAGAATGCTTATCCTCCCCTCCCACTTTTTTCCTCATAGGAACATGTAAGCTTGACCTCCTGGGGTTTTACCGAGAAATAATTAAGAAAAAATCTTTTGCCTCAACACAACTGCTCAGCTATTATTAAATTGTGCTCTTTTATTTTGGGGGGAAAAAAAATGTGCCTGCAGACTGGTTTCAGTTTTGGCATGGGGAAAAGGCAGAAAATATTAATTTAGAGCCAATAATCCTTTCCTCATTGGACTATAAGATTATTCATCTTTGATTTAAGCTTTGAAGGTAAGAGGTACATCTTAGCTATTTCTATATCCCCAGGAAATGGCAGTTATTAAAACATGTTTGGAAACAATGAAATGGAATTGCGACTAGTTGTGACCCAATTGAATGGTGGACAAGTGTTTGATAAATGTCATACACATGCTGAGCACTTTCAGGTGCAACAAGGGTTCAAAAAGTACGAGGCAGTATCCTCCATCTCCTGAATTCCTTGGAGAAATACAGATAATGGGAGATTTAGGGGGAAATACACTGCATGGCATTCTCTCCAAGTGCAGAAAGACGCTGTCTCTTAGCTGTAATGTCAACAGTAAATCTTTGCGAAGAATATTTACCCAGGGGAACTTGGCTTATGAGGCATTTATTTAAAAGGAGCTGAGAAAGGGTGCAGGAAGAATTACATTTTGAGCTTCAACAAAATCTTTTGTTAGATTTTCCATTCCTCATCTGCTCATAGATACAAGCGGGGTGGCATGAAGACGTTAGAATTCCACAGACTCTCGCTTCCACACAAGGCCTCTGCTCACACACCCTTTGGGAAGACTCTCCCCTCCCTTACACTTTCTTGAGTCCCCAGAAGATGTTTCCTGTGTGCTTAATAAAAAATTACATGGCCTCTGGCTGCTGCCTGATGCTGCTTTCCCATCTTGCTGCTCACTTTGGTCCAGTCTTTGCTCCTTCTCCACCAGACCCAGCAGTCTGCCCAGGAGCACTGTTATCCTCTGTTGAGCATCACTGCAAAGGCAAATCTTCAAATGTCAAAGAGGTGAATGGTCTGTGGCCAAGCGAAGCTAGGTAAGGAAATGTTTCTCCTCCCTTTATGTTGCATTTTAATAGAGGGGCTCTTGTGTCCCCATAACTACCCGAGATTAGGAGTGAAAATCTCATTCAACACTTAGATACAGCTCTCTCTTTCTGTCCCTCTCTCTCTCTCATCTTTGGGCTCAGGACAGAAACTTAATTTCAGTGACAGCCACCACGCTGTTCACAAAGTCACTGGTTCCCTCTGAGCACCAAGAGTGTGGACTGCAAAGCAGACCCAGGGTCCCACTTCCCGTGGCCCTAGCAAGTTAAGACAGCTGTGGAATGTTGTGTGCAGAAACTCCTTTATTTGAAGCTCTGATCCCAGGTTGTGAATTGAAGCTGCTTTCCTGTGTCAAAGTGACTTAGATCCTGCGTGCAAGAGTGGGCTGTTCATTCTTACTGATAGAATTTCAAATAGCCATGGTCACTCAAGGAGGGCGTTATCATGACACTTTAGAGCTGAAGTGTGTCCTTGGGAGAAAGAATGTTTCCTGTTAAGTTTGCAGAGCTGGCTGGATCTGAGTCTGTTGTTCCAGCCTGATGAATGGCCAGGCAGATTTTCCTTTCTCAGTCCAAGCTAATTTTTACTTTCTCTGTTTGTAACTGAGAGAAATCCAATTCAAATTAATTTAAGCCAAAAAAAAAAAAAAGAAAGAAAAAAAGAGGAGAGACTTTTCAGGCTAATTGAAACTGAAAAAGCAGCAGCTTTGGGGATAACTAGGATCTCACACAATATCAGCAGGGCTTGATTTTTCTCCATCTCTCAGTTTTACTTCCCTCTGCATTAACTCTATTTAAGTATGGTTTTTCCACACTGAGTCAAGATGACCAAAGTATTTTTCCCAATAGTTTCAATCAAGAAACAGAATTGTGTCTCACTGGTCTGAGTTGGGCCTGAAGTCACTTTTCCAGTCAAGCACTGCGCACATGAGGATGGGCTGAGAACGGAGAAGCGGTGATTTACAAGGAAAATCAAAGCTCTGCTACTAGAATATGTGAGAAGCTACTCTAGTTAGGCATAAATACAGATGTCCTCTCCAAAGGCTCTCCCAGCGCCTCTGAAATCATGTCGTGGAGGGGGCACTGCCTTTATTTAGTCATCAGGTTGACCTTGATTACTTTGACTTCAATTCTGAACCCAAAGGGAAATTAGAAAGGAAAAATAAACATTAAACAGATATGTTTTGAAGTCTTTTTTTTTTTACTTTTAAATAATTTCAAACTTACAGAAAATTTGCAAAAATATTGGAGAAAATTTCCATGTAAACTTTGCCTGGAGTCCTTTTTTATTTTTGCTGAGGAAGATCAGCCCTGAGCTAACATCTGTACCAGTCTTCCCCTACTTTATATGTGGGTCACTGCCACAGCATGTCTGATGAGTGGTGTAGGTCCAAGCCTGGGATCCAAACCCACAAACCCAGGCTGCCAAAGTGGAGCACACCTAACTTAACTGCTAGGTCAAAGGGCTGGCCCCCAGGAGTCATGTTTTCAATTAATATTTTTTTCAATGTTAGGTTCTTATCATCTGGGAAACAATGTGTTTTAAAGTATTACTCACATTCCAGAAGCAATTAAGATGTCAGAATTGAAAACTTTAAAAATCTGTATCCCTGAAGCCATTCACATAATAAAGTAAGTCTTCATTCAAAAGGCACAATATTCTAAAACACCACAAAGAATATAAAAATAAAGCCAACTGTTTGTAGATAAAGGGGAGAAAGGAAAATCCCTAAGATGAATAATATATGGGAGGATGTTAGGTACTCTGTTTAGTCTGAATAAGATGTAGGCTAGGATTCTTACTGTGGGAGAAGAGACAGGCAATTCTGAGAGACCATTTCCAGAGGAAGATGGTAATGTAGTCAAATTAATGGTTCCATAATGGGAGAAAATTATAGCCTTGGTAGCGCCAAATCATTTTTCCCTAATCAATGCTAATCACAAGGGATCCAGAAGTCATCAGCTCAATTCTCGGGGTCACTGTTGAAATCATTGACTGGGAAAAATCTAGCTGATTCCTGAGATAAAGCATTTCTGAATTAAGAAAGTGGATGAAGTAGAGTGGAGTGTGTGTACACATAGGGGTGGGTGTGTGTGTGTGTGTGTGCGTGTGTTACTGTTTAGGGACTCAACAGGACTTTTTGCAGGATTTTCTCTTAAAAACTACTTATTAATAAGTGAATTGCAAACTTATTAGGTGCCTCATCGAATGAACTCCCCACAAGGCCACATTTCCAAATTTTGGCTGCCATTTCAGCAGCTGCAATTTCTTAGGATGCTGCAAAAGGAAAAAGGCCTTCCAAATAAAAAATATTGCGTAAAAATATTTTTTTAAATCAACTCTGGAAATATCCAAAGATGATTAGCAGCCCATGGGGACATGAATGACTTTTGTCTTATTTACCGGTGAATTCCCAGTACCTAGTACACTAGCTCTGTGTTAGTTTCCTAGAGCTGCTATCACAAACTGGGTGGCTTAAAACAACACAAATTTATTCTCTCACAGTTCTGGACGCTGGAAGTCTGAAACCAATGTGTTGGCAGGGTTCATTGGTGATTTTTGGAGGTTCCTAGCTTCTGGTGGTTGAAGGAAATTCTTGGCATTCTTTGAATTTTGGGTGAAACACTCCGATCTCTGCCTCCATCTTCATGTTGCTTTCTCCTCCATTTTATCTCTGTGTCCTCTCCTTTTCATACAAGGAAACTACTCATTGGCTTTAGGGCCTACCTTAATCCAATATGACTTCATATTAACTAATTACTTCTGCAAAGACCTTGTTTCCAAACTAGGTCATATTCTCAGATTCTGGTGGACACTATTCAACCCACTACCAACTGGCACACATCTCAAAGAAATGCTGGAATAGCCACAGCGTGTTAAAAAATAATATCAACATATTATCCTTCCTTCTTTTGATAGATTCCCCCTTAGTAGGTTAGTTGTTCAGTGAATTTCGTTTAAATCAAAAGAGTGTAAAATAAAATTCAAATTACGAGTTTGTAAAAATCCATCTGGAACATTTTTTTTCTTATATACTGACAATATAAACAAAGAAACACAAGACCTGGACACCAGACACAACATTCTCACACTGTTGTGTAAATTTAAAAAATAATATTCTGGCGTACTCTGCTCAAACAGTGTGTCTTTTTCCTACAATATCTTCCCCATTACTTGTCTCTATAGATTTCTTCTCAATAGAATGACTACACGATCAATATCCTTTTAAACTTTTTTATTTACTATTTTTGAAATGTTGCACTTCAAGAGATACAATAGAATGAGCCCTGTGTTAACATGTTTACAGAATGACACCCTGATAGAATAGGTTTGTTGTCTCACACTCTCATATAAATAATAATAAATTCTAGTGTATCCATCAGGATCAAACGAGGAGATAGAAACCAGCACTAATTTGAACAGGGAAAATTTAGTATAAGTAATTATTAACTGTAACAGGAGATTGAAGTAATGGAGTCTTGAGTAGCATAAAGTGTGGAGAACTAGAACTCTAAAGAATATAGGAATCGCAGAAATAAGGAGCAGGATCTACCCCCTAGGGCTGAGATAGAGCATTCAAAAGAGAGCTGTTCCCAGGGCTGAGATCCATATCTCACTGGGGAGTTGCTGAGATGCTGTGCCGTTGGGCCTTGATGGCAATCTGCCCTCTGGAGACAGCCATCCAGAGGGAGCTGTCATGCCTCAGAACTCCTTGCATGTGGCACAAGTGGATGCAGGGGAAGCCATGGAACAGCATGTGCCCCACCAGAGAGTCTCCACTGCAGAGCCTTCCCAAGGGTTCCTGGGGGAAACTGCTGGCTTCTGGGCTCCATGCACTGTAAGAGCTGGGCACTGGAGAAGCCATGCACTGCAGGAGCCAGCACTAGAAGAATCATGTTGCAGAAGCCTGGCAAGAGGTACAGACAGGAGCCAAGAAGAAAATAACACTTTCTTCCTCCAGTTCCCCTCCAACTTCCTCCACTCCTAAAGCTTAGCATGCGCAAGCTAACAAAGGAAATCTCTTTAAAGGGCCTATCTACATTTTCACAAGGCAGGCAATGAAGTGCAGATTTGAAGCTGTAAATTGATGAGTGGCATATCCAGATATCAATTTCCTTAGCTTGAGAACTGAATTTAATTATCTCTCGATTTCTTAATGAAATATTCTAGACTGCTAACTTTTAGTGGACGCTCATTGCTTAACGAGATATTATACACTGTTAACTAACTTCGATGGAGAAAAGAGAGTTCCTCTAAACTATACAAGTGCTAAAGTATCGCTATAAAACTGGAGGCCAAATACATCCATATCTGATGTGTTCTATCTGAGTAACACTTCATCGTAGAGTCCTTCAATGCTTGGCCTATTACAGTGATTTTCATCTTTAATATGAATAAAATTGAAATCATCATTACACAGAATTATTTTTATTTAAAGCTCTAATTAGTATTATATCTCCTTTAAATTTTTATTTCTCACCTCATGCTTTTTTTACTCTGTCACTACTTTGTTATTTCTTGATAAACATTAACATTAGGAGGATTTAGCGTGTATCAAAAATCTTTTATGTACTAGTACTTTCTTTATATTGTTTTATTTAATTGTGAAATATTTACTTGGGAGCTGAAGTATTATCATCTTCATTTTCTTTCTTTCTTTTTTTTTCTTTTGAGTAAGATTAACCCTGAGCTAACTACTGCCAGTCCTCCTCTTTTTGCTGAGGAAGTCGGCCCTAGCTAACATCCATGCCCATCTTCCTCTACTTTATATGTGGGATACCTACCACAGCATGGCTTGCCAAGCGGTGCCGTGTCTGCACCCGGGATCCAAACCAGCGAACCTGCAGCCACCGAGAAGCGGAACATGCAAACTTAACCGTTGCGCCACCGGGCCGGCCCCCTATTTTCTTTATTTAAAGAAACCAAGACTTTACGTTTAGTAATTTTTCCAAGTACATGCAAACTAATAAATGGTTAAACTGGGATGTAGATGCAGAGTGTCTGGATCAATGACTCATCAGACCCCCATAAAGCCCCCTGAAGAAAAAAATACTAATGATAAGAAAAAAGTGAAAAAATAGTTGTACCATTGCTACCGACTACTCGGTTCCCCCTCCCTTCCACTATAATGGCAGAGAACGCTACTGCTTCTTGCAGAGTTAGACTAGATAAAGCAGATCAATTATGATTATTTTTAAATAACATACATCATAACTTAGGATGCTTATCATGTATGCTTATAGGAACTAACCTTAATCACTTTTCCCGCTTCATCTTCTTGTTTCCATATTCTATTTTCCTCAGAACCTGGCGTTCACAAGCCTTCTGCTATCACTGCCTGACTCACAGAGACTTACTGTTAATGTCTCGGGGAGGGAGGAACAAAAAATGAGCTTGTCACCAATCCTCACGATTACGTCCACAGAGATTTAATGGGACGGATCAATGAAGGAAATTATTGAAAGGCATCTTGGAAGAATAAAGAAGCATGCAAACATATATCCTGTTGGTCAGTGGACATTTATGAATCCTCTCATTCTTTAATTTGCTTTAGGACCCACCTAGGAAATACTCTACCCTGTCTTTTAATGCTTAAAATACTTGATTGTTTGACAAGATAAACAGACGAAACACATGACCGAATAAACACATTCTAATAAACACATTTGTTTGAATGTCCCATATACTTCATTCAAGCATATTGTGAAAACTCACAGCACCAGTTTCAAGAATTTTTATTGACCATTCACCAAATAGTTATTGAAAGTCTACTAAACAGACAAAAATCACAGCTGTCCTAGAGGTTAAAGTCTTGTGAAGAAGACTGACAATAAACAAAAACAAATAAGGAATTTTATGGTATGTTAGAATGTGCTATGGGAAAAATAAAGCAGGGAAATAATGTAGTTGGTGACTACAATTTTAAATGGGAAGTTGAGGAAAAGGCTCACTGAGAAGGTAGCAAAGTGAACCATACCAACATCTGGAGGAGAACACTCTAGACAGAGTTTATCAGACATCTCACACATCTCTGAGAGCCTCTTGGCCTCGTCTGTGTCTTGTTCCAGTTCTGTGTGGACTCGGACTGATTTAACTCCTTTCTTCTGCCCCACGGCTTCCTGTTGATAGTGCAGTAGACTCTTGGGCCCCTAGACTCATACATGAGACAATTGGAAGTGCAGGGGAATTAATGCCCATGGAGGGAAACTTCAGCTAACGCAAGAGAGGATCCTGTGGATAAATTCTTCTCCCTTTATATTCCCCAGGAACACTGCTGCTCAAAGTGCAGTCCTATGAATTGAACAACTAATTGCACTAAATGGCAGCCAGCTCAACGTGTCTTTGCACTGATACTCTCTCCTTCCTGCATCTCTCTTCTTGGCCCTGGGATTCGACTCCCTGATTATCACACAAGCTCTATGCCTCTGTTTCTGGATAGCTCAAGCCAAGACACAAAAGGAAAAGAAAATGTACAAAGCCTTGAGGTAGAAATCTTATTGAGATTGGTAACATAATAGCTTATAAATAGATAATGAGAATAATCCAGTAGGAGGGGAAATTGATGCTGCAGGAGAGGAGAATTACTGGGGCAACATCCATGAGAGTGTGAGGATAATGGACTCTGATGGACAATTGAAGAGGCTGTCCCTACTAGGAACATAGACACTTCATCTTCAGTAGCAAGAGGGAAGGCAGAACATAAGGGTGCAGGTGCTGGTCAGTGGGTAGACATGGTGTGGGAACTTGTGGGCCTTTTCCTGTGATTGCTCCAGTGTACTCAGTGAAACTGAAAGCAAATTCATCAGCTGAGAGTAAGGATGAGAGAGTAGATACTGAAGGTAAGAAGAAAGAGGAGAGGGCACAAAATAGTCATCTATCATCTTTTCTCTTTAAGAATTCTATGTTTCTGTCATTCTAAGACTTCTACTCTGGTCTCACCTACCCTAACCACCAGTGCTGAATGGCAACCAGAATAGAAGAATTCAAAGAGAGGTATCAGAGTGAGCAGAACCTGGTGAGGTAAACAACTCTGCCCAGTCAATTCCTCTATTTCCCATGGGCCACTTGGGATGGGCTAAGAGTGGGTTCCGTTTCTATCACTTAAAATTTTTTGAGCAACAACTCTTCCATCTTCATGTCCAATCTGTGGTCCAATAGACATCAGATTAGTTCTGTGGATGAGGGGTAGGCAGAGCTTTTCTTGCTTGCAATGCCTGCCTGAGAAAAAGCTGAACCAATTTGCCCTGGTAGGCATCCAGGGGATTCTGGATATTTCAATGTTGCAAGATGAATCCAAAGTTTTCTTCCTTGCCTCTGGGGCATCTACCAGAGAAGTATGAGTTAGAATTTCTATGCCCCTGGAAATTCTAAGAATTGAACAAATGTTGACCTCCTTCCTCTCTCTCTACTTCCTTGTGGCTATCCTTTATTATATTCTTTCCCAGATACACAGTTCCAGTCCCTCTTTCGTATGTGCAAAAAAAGGCCTTCTGAATCGCAAACTACTCTTTGCCTTCTCTTACGAAAAAACAAATTACAACATTTAGAGTGCTTTCTGTCTTAAAATAAACTTTATGCATGCATTATTTCATTTAATACTCACAGAAAGCTTATCAAAAAAGCATCCAATTTTATAAATAAAGGAACTGAGTTTTAAAGATATTAAAAGGCCTATTCGAGTTTACATGGCTAATGAGCAAAGGACGATTTTTACCTGTGTCCTTTTACTATAGGTCTCATGAGTTTTTACTAGGCTACATTATAATTGCCCATCTTTCTCTCTGCCATTTACCTCCCTCTCTACAACAATTATACCATTATACTAACCTAATAAGATTCTAGGTGAGCTCAACTAATCTAAGCTCACAATATCCAACTAGAAATTGCTTAACTGTGGACATATAGCATACTGAAGAAAGATTCTAAACTCCTCAATCAATGGAAATAGACACTTCATCGGTAAAACTAGAGAAGTAGAATTTTTCACTAGTTACTATTGTACTTAAGGAAGGCTTATATTTCCCTAAGTTATAGAATTCTGCAGAATCTGCAAGTCAATATTCTAGCCAGCCAATACCCTGGAAGAGCTGGCCAGGAAGACAAAGAAAAAAAGTCAGAGTAAGAAAGAAGAAAGAAAGGGAAAATCAAGGGATGGTGTGTGGGAAGAGAAAACTAGCAATTATCCAGCTTCTATTATCTGTCAAGTATTTCGTACATGTTATTTATTTTAACCTTGACAGCCATGAAGGAGAGAAGCAGGCCCTCTCAAAGGATGTGTTTAAAGCATTGCAAAATTTGTAAGGAGGATTTCAGCCCAAGACTGCCTGTCTACAAAGTTCATGTTCTTTGCACTAAAATAGAAGGTATAAGAAAGGAAGAGGAAAGTCTATTCTACTCCCAAGAGCCCTGAAATAGTTACCAATAACAACATGGTTACAAGAAATATATTTGAGCCAAAAACACACTCCAAGTGGCCTGAAACAGGCCAGACAATATGAAGTTTAACTATGTCACCTCTTTCTGCAATTACTCTTAGTCATCCTTATTGATCTGATTTTATTGCTCTGCATTTTCCATTGACAGCTTCTTAGTGGTGGCTCTCAGTGACCAGCTACAACCTGTGTCTGCCCAACAAGATAGAAACACATATTTATTGAAGGGCTTAAACAAAAGGACAAGGTCTGACTCGCCCATGATGTGCCGACCTAGGCAATTAACTAATACAAGTTCAGAACCGTAAGACCTCTTCTTACCTTGAAGAGCCCTCGATTGAGCTTACTGTCTTCTTGCACATGCTGTTTTCAAGTGTGAAGAGTTTCTTACCAAAGCAGTTACAAGGAAGGCAATTTTGCCAAAAAGAATAATGTGTAGTCTAATGTTTCACCTGTTTTCATCAGTTTAGCCATAGAGATGTCAATCGTACACCCAAGCCAAAATTAAAAATTCAGAATCTCAATAAATAGCTGAACTATTTATTGAATAAATAGAGAAGAGACATTCATTCATTAATTGAATTAATATTTTGATTGAACACCCTTATTTTCTAGGTACTTTCCTATATCCTATAGATACAAAAGTGAACCAGATATAAATACCCTTATCTTCCTGGAAAAACTTACATTATAGCAGGAAAAGCTAAAACCAATTATCACACAAATAATTACATGATCACAAATGTGTTATATATGAAGTGAAAGCAAGGAGTTGTGAGTGAGCATACATACAAAAGAACTGCCTGACTTAATCTCGGGGTCAAAACAGGTTCCTAGAAGAAGTGGTGCTTCATTGGGTTCTAAAGGATAAGTAGGTGTTGGCTGGGTAAAGAGGAAAGAAGATTCTAGGAGAGCATAGGAAACAGCATTAAGTGGAAGCATGGAATGCTCAGTTATCAGAAAGAATTCTAGTGAGGCTCATGAAGATCGGGGAGGGAAGAGCTTGTGATGGAGTTAAAGCAGTTTTACAAAGTCTTGTGCACTGTGAGAAGCATTCTGGACTGTATTTTAAAGTCAATCTGATGCCATTAAAGGATTTAAGCAAGAGAGGAAAGTAATCATATTTGTTTGTTAAAAGATTTCCTTAAATGTGATATGGAGAATACATTGGAAGCAACAAATAGAAATATTTTGCAAGAATTCAGGAAAGAGATGATGATAGTTTGGACTAGAATAAAGGTAGTGAAGGTGGAGAAAAGTGGGTGGGTTTGAAAACACAAGATTTAGTGTTTGACTCAATATGGGGGTCAGGAAGGAATGGAATCCAAGATTACTCCCATGTTTCTAACTTGAGAAGAATCAAGAAATTATTGTACGAACTATAGAAATGGAAGAGTTTCCAAGATGCACACATTTGGAGAGATGGAGTAGTGCTTCAAACTTTGGGCATAATAAATTTTAGATAGTGTGTGATGGGGGGAGCTCTTGAGCAGGCAGCTGGGTAAACTGGCTGAAGATACAAATTGAAGAGCAAGGTGAACATCTCAAGATCTATATAGGAACAGAACCTGGATTTAAACAAGGCTCCCTCTCAATTATTAAGGTTGTAGTAAATGATGACAGCAGGACACAGACGTGGCCAAAGGAGATACCATTAATGGATATCCATTGTGACAAGTATTCTCCACTCATGTAGGCCCTCAAGTTAACTGACCTAACCAAACTTAATCCTCCATCATCTAAGTGGCTTCCTTATGTTTCAGTTCTACTGGGATGGGATTTGAGCCATCAATAAATGGGAATAAAGATGTGAACACAACACTGCTCTAAGAGATGGTAAAAGCTAAACTTTTAAGTATGAAAGGACATATTCATAGATGAAAATTTCACAATATAGATTAAACAGAAACCTGAGACTAGTAGAAAGAAAGAGAACATAGTTCATCAAGTATAAATTCTCAACACCAACCTAGGTGGTATATAGAGTATTTTTTAAATACTTGTTATACATCATGTTTATGATTAACCAAAGGCAATGATGCGTAAATGAAAACTATTTAATTATCAAACAGTACCAATAAAAAAATCAAGATGTGCTCAAACATATGGTGTAGGCTATTTTTTCAATTAACAAACATTTGTTGAGGAACCATCATTTGACAGACTCTGTGTTGTATCTATATATTAAGGTACAGAAATGAATAAAATATTAGTTTCATTATGGAAAGTCAAGTTTTAGGGAAAAGAAACAGATAAACATCAAACACAAAGTACTAGAAATAAATATGCATTTTCCATGGGAATATGTAGACAGGATCAATTAAATTTGTTGAGGGTAATGATGTTTGAGTTTGATATCAAAGGATGAATGTGCCAAATGAAAAATAGTGGAAGGATTTTACAAATATAAGACATAGCACGACAAAAGAATGAAAGATCGTGCTGGGCTCAGTGGCTGATACACAGGCATATGGTGGGAATTGGTAGAAAAGTTTGGAATGGTGGATTAGGGTTTTGTGTGCTGTGCCTGCAGGTAATGAAAGAGTATCTGATCTCTTCCCAAGAGGGAAGTAAGCCATATTTCAGCATGAGACTTAGGTCTGGATACTGCCTCAACAGAATGGTTCTCTGAGTACTCATAGGACTATTACAAATCATGTTCAAAAAAAGAACACAACAGCTCAACATTAAGAAAGCCAAGTCTGTTAAGTGTAAGGGGTAAGTACTAAAGATGAAGTCAAGAGTTTCACAAGGAAAGTTGCAGGAATGAGTGGATAACAAAAAACAAGGATGAGTAAAATCAAGGGTCCCAAGGCCTGGATAAAGAAATATTTGTTTAATTGGCCCCTGGCTAGGACATGGATGAGCTGGCCTGGTTAAAAGGCATGCAGGTTGGGGAGCTCTCACAGAGGGAGACATGGATGGTTGTCAAGCAAGGGGCTAACATATCAGATTGGTATTTTAGAAAGGATTACACCAGGGTAAGGTGAAAGATGGGTGGAGATATGGTAAATGGGGGTCAAGAGAGAATTCTTTTGTGAAAGAGAGAGAAAGAATTTGATGAAGATCTGCACTAGGGCAATGTCCATGGGCTGGAGCAGTTTGATTAGGAAGGGGAAAGATAACACGAAGACACAGTAGTTGAGCAAGACTTCAGGGTCATTTGCAGGATGGGTAGAATTCAGCTTGATAGTGGAGGAATGGGGCAAGGACTCCATATTGGAGGGAAGGGCAGCAGAACTTTTTACAGGAGAGCAGATGTGGGAAACTCCTGAGCCTGACCCCTTCTGGCATTTTGATATTCATATATAGTTCCTAATATGAGCTCCATCTCTTGGAAGGAATTTGTAAGTGGGCCTCGGCACCATATCGGTTACTGTCTAGTGGCTTCCTGCATCAATCACCTCTAGAAGTTTCAGCACGAATGCCTGTGGTTGGAAACCAACACAATAAGAGCTAATCTGTGGGCTCAAGTTTATTTAGGAGTCTAAAAAGGTCCTCAACTGTCCATTCCCACCATCTCCACCGGATATGAACCATTCTCCAATGTGACTGACCTTTTACACAGGACTATGCCCTATGGTGCAGTGGGAAGAATTTGAGCTTTGACCACATATTGGCTAAATGATTGATGAAAATTACCTTACAACAGGAAAAATGGCTGTCTGTCAAAAGAAAAAATGATACGGCTTAAGTATCTGCATGTTGAGCTGCAATAGCTTCCACGGAGACTTTCTGAAGACCGGTCGCTGCTTTTCAATGATTCCATTGACGTCAGATGGTGTCTAGTGCAACCAGCTATTTTTATATATCAATTGAAAATGCAGCAGCTATCTCTCCTCTGAATTAGATCACAGAGCAGCAATGAAACGCGTTCCTCTGCCGTAAGGTAGACAAACAGGCTCTTCTGGGTTATGTTAGAGAGAATGTGAGTTTTTCTCCAACTGCCCTGGAGCAATGGTTGCAGTCATCAATTGTACAAATCACTGGGTGCTTTTTCTGGAAGTATTTGTAAGGAAGGAAGAAAGGGAATATTTTGCTTTGCTGATCTGAGAGTAACTGCAAGAAAGCTGAGCACAGTACACAGAGCAAAACAGTCCTTAGGACAGCAGCAAGATTGCCAATGCCAGACAAGGAAAGGAGTGAGCGTAAAACAGTTGATGTCCTTTTCTCCATCTTCATGCTGATTCCCTTGTTGAAAAGGAAAGTGGATGATCAGATTCAGGGCCCAGGAGGTTATCTGAGCCCCAGGACTCACCTTCGGTGACTTTTGAGGCTATGGCTTCCAGTGTCTCCAAGTGGATATATCCTGATGCAGATGTTACTGACAATACCCCCTGATGTTGCCAGATAGGACTCTCTGGATTAGAAAACCATATGCACAAGCACACAGCCGCAGCACAACCATTACTGGTATTCCCAACAGAATCCCCAGAGTAGCTTTGAATATATTTTCATGACCTTTCATATTTTGGCTAGAAATAAAACAAACAAATGATCAACAAACATCACATGATATACATTCAACAAAAGTCTCTTAACCATGATGGCACGGGTCATATAGTAGATTTTTAAATCCCCCTACATAAAATCAGTTTCTTGTACATACTGATTTGTTTGTAGCAGAATGTAGAAACTCATTATTTTATGAATTTTGGGGGTGAGATGGGGAGGAGTAAACATTCAACTTCAAAACCATCAGCTTTTTTTGACTCTATGCTGTTTTCCCAGAGAAGTCCAGACATTTCAGGAGCCCCTTCATTTGCTGGGCTGTATTACATAACTGCACTTTATAAATTCTGAATTTTAAATTGCAGACGATAATATCAGCTTCCAAATGTCAGACATCATGATGAATTGTCTTTTCAACTTTTCAAGCCATTTGCTTTCTTTCCTTCTGGAATGTCAAATGTAAAGGCTCCTGATAACAAAGCTGTGCAAATCATGTTATTATTAATTTTTTTGAGGCAATCATAATACTTAATGGACAATTCTTCCAAAGCTTGTTTCATATGTAAAAGCCTGTGTTCTTCGCTTGATATTCTAATTGTTCAGACTGAGCCAGCTTTTCAGTAAACTAATCAATAAAATCTAACCCCCCCCAATCTAACACATGTGAAATGACTGTTTTCACCACATCTATAGCACTAAAATTTGTATTTAAAAATGTCAATTGAATGCTTAATTAATCTCTTATTTTGTAATTTTCTTCCAGACACACACAGATGTTCATTGTGCCCTTTTGGAAAGTGAGGGTAGAGCAACTCAAAAAAGAATTTCAAGGCTCATGAATTTTTCTTCCTTAACATCTTAATCTGGCAAAACTGACATGAGAATTGCACCTTGTATTTCATGAAATGTTGTTACAAAGTAGTATTAAAAGCTAGACTGTTATGCCTTTTTTTCTACTTTCATTAAAGCTCAAATGGAAATACTCATCATTGGAAACTACAGAAATTAAACTACATATTGTTTGATGGGTTGGTTGATTTATTTTTAGAGGAATCCTTTCAGCACGTATTTATAGAGCATCTACCGAATTCTAAACACTAGGCTAGGTAAGAAATGCAAGGAAAAATAAAGCACAGTTCTGGCTTAGAGAAGTTGGAATTTAGGTGGGAAGAGATTAAACCATAGCCGTAAATAACAAGAACTCAACAGGGCAAAGACTATTCATTTTTTCTTTCTGGATACGACTTTGAAATTAAGTTCCTGAAGTTTTAAAAATGAATATTATACAATAATTTTTGAAAAACGTACCTAAATATAATCAACATAGCTCTAAAGGATACTCCTCCTTCGCTTGGGTCACAAGGCCATTCAGCGTCTATCCTCGGATTCAGTTATGACTCTTTGATAACATGAGGCAGGGCACAGTGCCCTTATACATTCCACACTACAAACAAATACAGATTTCTAGCAGTGGCTCTCAGCAAAATAATTGCATGTATTGCTTTATCTTCAGTAAATTATTTCTCCATTTTCTTTTTGACATTCTAGCCAATTGTAGTGGCTCCAAGCTTGTCTTTTATTACAGAGGAGACAGTAAATTTCAGATGGCTTAATTGATAAGCAAAACCGTCAACACAGAAGACTCAAAAACCCTTCCTCCATATTGACAATGGAAGAGAATAAATATAATCACATTATAAATGCATCAAATATCTCTGGAAGGATACACAAGGAATGGTAACATCAGTTGCCTCCAGAATTAGAAACTGGGTAGCTTAGAGGTCGTGATTGTAGGAACATTTTCACTCTATGTCTTTGTGATCCTTTTAAACATTTGAAATGTGTATATATGACCTATTTAAACACACATACCACAGTTACGTATCCAGGTATGCTTGAGATTAGAAACCTCTCGGCCCCACTAGGCAGAATCCACACTTGGTTCCAAGCCCCTTCACTGATCTAGCTCTCCTCGAAACCAGAGGTCCTCAAATTGCGTTTCCTCTTCCCGGCCAGGCCAGCATTCTCTTCCTCATTCCATTTCCTTTTTCTGTACCATCGTTCTCAACATCTTACATGCCTACAATCTCCAGCTTCCCATTTCCCATATCCCTACCCCCAGCCCTTCTCTCCTCTTGCCCAAGGTAGTCCAAGACTCTGAGAAGCTGTCTTTGTTAACTAAGCAGGGGAACAATATTTTTAAGAACCTGGACATGGCATATGAACACTGATTCCTCCTAACCTATATGGTGGCCCCTGCCCACCATATAGAAACAATTGTTCTTAAGAAGTAAGTTAAAATCCAAGTGCATATATGAAGAACATATAAAATGTTATCTATCCTTACCTGGTTCTCTCAGGTGAAGCCACAGTTCCATGAGCCTCTCAGGTGCAAAGATGACGTAAAAACACACATTGTCTTGAGGGTGAAGGACATCAGCCTCTCTCACCTGTCTCCAAGATGTCAGCAAGGAAGGATGCTCTCTCTTCCTGGTTAAGGACTTCCAGAGGCCACATAATTTATTCTCCATCCCAGACAACCAGTGGGTAACCTAAGAAAGTATTTTTTTCTTTCCCCCATTAAAAAAAGAAAAGTAGCTTCTTTTTTCTACCTGAAGTTCCTTTTATAGAGAATACTGCTGCCTTTGCTAACTGAGTCCAGGAACTTAACTATTACATCTAAAATGACATTTTAAATGAAATATTAGTCATTTATTTCAGGAAAGAAGTGACTTTCTTTTAAATAATACCCTATTTTGAGTGAGTGCCAGAGATAGTGAATCTAGAAAATGGAGTAAAATTTATTGTAATAATCCTCAAAAAAAAAGAAAATATTGCTGCTTAATAGAATTCATGAATGTATCACCTTTTCAGATCTCATTCTAAAAGAAAAAGAAAGAACTTGTTGCTTTCCTTTAAAAGGGCATTCTTTTATTAGAATTTAGTCTGCTGCCAGGAAAGTAAGGACAATATAATTATATCACTAAACCAGGTCTGGTATATTTGATTTTTAAATCTCTTAAAAGACCTTCAATAAGAAGTTTATATAGAATGTCTTGGACTCTTACTTAAATTACGTATTGTGTATTTTTATGTCTTGTCTCTCCAAATATAGTATGTGCTCCTCAGGAATAGGAACTAAATCTTATTTAATCCACAGCATCTGCCTCAATGTTTGACAGATAGTAAGTCTTTAAGAAATGGTTGTTAAATAATTAGAGAAACTAGAGTTGAGAAACTACAGGGAGGTGGTAACATACAGCCTGGAGGAGAAACATTGCTGCCGGTACGAATAAGGCATTTCCTTAAGGACTGGTAGTATCCTTAAAAGAACAATCAACTGACCATAAAAAATAACTTAAGAGGGTTTGCTTTTTCCACAGAGGGAAATATTCTATCTACTTTAGAAAGTGAAAATAGTTCTTTATTAAATATGTGTAATAAGTTTGAAGGAAAAGTGAACCACCGTGGATCTCAAATCGTGATCAATTAAAGCAAGGGTTCTAAAGAGGCAGAAAAATAAAAAGGTGGAAGATAAGGGGGGAAAAGCAGGGCAGGTTAAGGGAGGAAATTAACAAAGGGAGTAAGAGGAAGGAGTGTGAGGGGCAGAAATGAAGATACAAAAGGAGTAGAGATTTCCAAGACATTGGTTGGTTGTACATTTTTATTGTTTATTTGGGTTGTGTAGCTCAGAGTAAATGATCATTAATCAGCTTAGCCAGACGTTTGATATTTTAAAAGATAGTTGTTGCTTTTTCTTGTTGATGAATTAGTTAATTGGTATGAATTATGAATTAGTGTTCAGGGCTCACCTGCTTGACTCTTGAATGGTCACCTGCTACATTCCACTAGTGAATTATGGTAACAGAAATGGCAGCCCAGCATTTCCATGAAATCACCCCAAGTACAAATGTATCTTGAGAACTAGCTGGCCATCACCCCTGACTTAGGCTTATTCCCCAAATTCAGATTCTAGAGGCCTCTATATTCAAGTTAAAGCTTTCCTGCACCAGAAGAATAGAAATGTTCCACATTTTTCTCAATGAGAAAAGGAGTATCAATGAAGATTGTTACTCTAATACTTAACACTTACTAAATGACTGCTAGGACTACCATGTACTTACTTCCAGATTCTGTGAGTTGCCTTTTACATTCATTCATCATCTCATTTTATCCTCACAAGGGCTCTCACTTTCACTGCTACAATCCTAAAAACAAGTCATGGGCCAAAGGTAGTCTGCTGTTCGTATGATATCTACAAAACCTGCTACATGCAGTCGTATCTGCCATCCACCTGTGCAGTCCAGTGGAACTTGAATATGCAAAGATAACTTTGGGAATAAGGGCCAAAGAAGGTTTCACTACTTTATATATATATATATTTTTTTGCTGAGTAAGATTAGCCCTGAGCTAACATCATTGCCAGTCTTCCTCTTTTTTTGCTTGAAGAAGATTAGCCCTGAGCCAACATCTGTGCCAATCTTCCTCCTCTTGTATGTGGGTCACTGCCACAGCATGGCTGGCAAGTGGTGCAGGTCCATGCCCAGGATCCGAACCCATGAACCTGGGCCACTGAAGCAGAGCATGCTGAACTTAACCACTATGCCACAGGGCCAGCCCCATATTACTCTATATTTTGAGAACAGAGAAGCCAGCAAAGTTGTATGGGGCTGAGAAGGGATTAGAGGGAGTAGAAATGAGAATGAAGCTGCCAAGAAAATGGCCCCAGTGGTATGGTGGCTAAAGGACTTTTCATCCCAATGATCTCTACAGTTTAGTTTGAATTTGTTCAAATGTATGTGATGTACATCTGTACTCGTATATTTCAAGAAAGTCTTCTACTCACACAAAATTACCTTGTATGGAAGTATGTTTATTTTTGTTGATTAATTTGGGGGGAGAGTTGCATTATTTTGCCTGTATGTGGAAAGTAAGGGAAAAGTCTAAGTCCAACCACAGGGTCAACACAGTATGGTTGAGGAATGACAAGAGCAAGACAGGGAGTCAAGTCAACCCTAGTGGCCTAGAGGTTAAGTCTGGTGTGTTCCACTTTGGTGGCCTGGGTTCATTTCCCAGGCACAGACCTACACCGCTCATCTGTCAGTGATCATGCTGTGGCAGCAGCTCACATACAAAAAGAGATACACAGAGAAGACAGGCTCAGATAGTTTGAATAACTTGTCTAAAGTTGTCAAGAAAAAATATTAGGGCTGGATTCACATCTAGTCAGGTTCCTCAAATCATGCTCTTTCTACCTCTTGCAAGGCAATTTCTAGAGGGAGCTCACAGTCGTAATAATGATAACAGTGACATCCATCATTAAACAGTGGTTTCCAATAGCACCTCTGAGGTCAATATACCATCAGTATTATCTCCTTTCCGGAGATGCGAAATCTGAAGAAAGAGTCACAAATGGCCTGTGAGTAGCTCCTTCTCAGCTGAGTTCCTTATCCTCTTGCCACACCCAAGAAACCCAGAAATTGTGGAGTATTGGTCGTCATTTTCCTCTTTGTACTGAGAAGAAGGAGGATATTTCTCCTCCTCTGAGCACCAAGAGGAGCGAGAATTCCTTCAATGCCTTCCTTAGGATGTTCCTTTGCCTCCAGCTTTCTGTCTAAAGGCAGGGGAAATACACTCACTGGGCAGTGACCTCCTCAGAGACCCTCATCTTCCCAGAAGAATGTGTCCTGAAGCCAGCATTCTCCTCCTACCATAATCTCATCTGCTTGCCAGTTGCCCCATCAAGAGATATTGCTTATTGTTAGATTACGAGGCACGGAAGATATAGGAGTAAGGCATCCCTCCTCCCTAGGCTCCCACCAGATACCCAAGCATCTCACATCTTTCTTCAAATCATAGGACCTTCAAACTATCTTACTACAACTTTTTGCCAATCCCTGGTCTGAAGAGGTTAGTAAGCACAGTGTAGAACAGTGGGGTGTGGCGTAAAGAATTCTAACTCAGGGGTGTGATTCATCAACTAAGCACTATGTGGGATGCCACCTCAGCATGGCTTGACGAGCGGCGCCATGTCCGCACCAGGGATCCGAACTGGTGAAACCCTGGACAACCAAAGCAGAGTGCTCGAACTTAACCACTCAGCCATGGGACCAGCCCTGTAAACATGTAGTTATTTCTCTGGAGCTTCAGCATTTACTTCTCTTGGAGAAAGCCTGGAGACCCGGGCTAAGGTGATGGACATGTACAAATATTTTGTGGTAGTAGGATTTTGTTCCCTTGTCTCTGATGGCACATTTCTATAAAATCCATATTTGAATTTTCTGTAAAATGGTCATTGAAGACATTGTCCGTTTTTTTATTCCCTATCTGTGACAGAGCCTACCAGTTGCCTAGCAAATATTTTTAATGGTGTACATTACCACCCAGAAAAAGACTACTTTTCCCAGCCAACTCTACATCCTTACATGATGTGGCATGTGACTAAATTCTAGCCAATAAAACAGATGCAGAAATGTTGTGTGAGACTTCTGGAAAGTTTTCTTAAATGAGCAGAGACAAATAACTTTGGGGCTCACTCCTTCTTGCTGACAGCCTGAAACTCAGAGGTGGTGGCTAAAGCTCCAGGCGCCACCTTGGACCAAAAGATATTTTGAGGATGGAAACCACAAATCTTGAGGATGATGGAGTAGAAAATAGGTCCTGGGTCCTAGGGGACACTATGCAGATTCTCTGAACAAGCTTGGGATTCCCTATGTCTGACCTTCTTTTACGTGAGACAGAAAGAGCTGCTAATTTGTTTAAACCATTTGTATTTGGGGTTTTCCTGTTTTATGCAGCAAATCTAACCACCTGTCTCCTATATAAGGATATGTATTATGTTTAAGTTTCTTGTGGAGTTCAGTGCCAGGAAAGACTAGTTCTTCCCTCATACGTTTACTTCATATCTCACTGCCTTAGCTTTTTTGACCTTGTCTACCATGAAGAACAGAGTTAAATTTAGTGGTTCTTGACAATAATGACTCTTGCCCACGGCTGCTGATATAACAACTTCCATTCCTCCCCACCTTCCTCAGCCTGACCTATTCTTGCATCTTCTGGTAGTTTACCTCCATTTCAATAGTCCTGTTGCATATTTTTATAAACTTCCCGAAAAGTGTTTTTAAAAATATATAATCTCAGGATTTAGTATGATCTGCTGATTAGATGACATTGCATTTTAGCAAGGAATAAAACAGGAAAAGGGAACTGTCACTTAAATCACTGAGATCTGAATCCTAAAACTACTCCGTCTCCCTTAGCTGAAGGCCATTCTCTCTCTGCTCACCAACAAATAAAAGCCAAACAAGACCTATATATATTTACAAAATCAATTCAGATGGTAAATACAGTTCTTAAGCTGTTGCTTCCTTTGTATACACAGAAACCCAAGACATGGCAATTTACAGGTACTGAATTAATTGATGTCGGATAATGAATTTTTTTTGATAACAGCTAGTAAGTGGCAGAGCCAGGATCCAAATCCAGGTCTGTGTGCACACAAATCCTCTGTCCTCTGTCAGTACTGACTCCTACATATGGAAAACAATTATTTATAAGGCACAGTCTCAAAAAGAAAAAACTAATCTGCTAACAGCCACTGTCTCCCTTCCTTTCTAATTAAGAAAATTTTCCCTCTTTTCTAATTAACAAAATACTTTTTTAATTAATAAAATACTTTTCTTAATTAGAAAGAACAGATGGAAAACAGACCTATAAAAACTCCACAGTTGCACCTCTGCCTCCGGTCTGAGGTGCCGGTGTCGTGAAATCAGTGACCTCATGTAGACACGCCTCCTGCCCCTCCCCTACCTGTTCTCTTGCTTCATCTGAGACTGTGGAAACTTCTCGGACCCTTAGGGACTTGCTATAGGTATAAATACATTGGAGAGAAGTGTGGAGTGATTTTTCCCACATTATATCAATAGATGCAGAAAATAGAAGCCTTATTCTCAGTAGAACACAGTTCTGACCTCCATCTCTTTGGTGAGCAGATAAAGCTGTGCTCACAGTACATGATTCTGGTCAACCTGCCGTCAATAGGAGAAGGAAGTTATATTTCCTTCAGGCAATCTCCTACTTAAACACAAAGATTTTCTTAAGCAGATTATTTGCAAAACGTAACCATAGAGGAATGGGAGGGTATTTTTTTTTTCCCTAAGAAATATCCTGAAATAACCTTTTAAAACCTCAGAGAGAGAAATGCCTTAACTTCTCCTGGACAGAGTTTCCAGAATTGTATTGGCCCCCTCTCTCCACTCCTTTGGTCAATACTTGCCTTGGGGTAGTGATGTCATGTTGGTATCTGTTGGTCCTCACTGTTCACTCTTCTAGGGCAGGGATGATAGGACAGTGACAGAAATTCATATAATGGGGACTCAATAAATGTCCAAATGAAACAAGTTTCTAGTTTCAGACCCTCTTGCCAGTTTCCTCTTCTTCACAGAAAAAGAGATCTCCTTCTACTCACACTTCATCCTTTCACTTGAAGATTTACAATCCCCCTCTACATTCTCCTCTCCAGGCCACTTGTGTTTGTTTAATTATATTCTTCTTTCTTAGTTTGACGTGGTTCTTGGTTTTTGACCGCTCCCCTCTCTTTGAATGAGTGGGGAACTAACTCCCTCCTTCACTGATAGATTAAAAGTAGTTCTGACAGCAGTGAAAACACAGCATGCTAATTAAGATGTCAAAGAAGATTCAGGAGGCTGGGGTGAGTGGCTATCTCCCATAAGACCTGGTCTCGTCACTGAGCACCCAGGCCCTAAAAACTAACTCCACAATGCACCTGCCATCTTGTCACATGGCGCCTCTCTGGCATGATTTTTTGTTATTAATCAATTTTTCTAATTAAGAAAAATTAGTCTAATTAGTCCTCAATTGGACTGCCAACTTCCAAGGAATTTAAACACAATAAAATACAATAAAATAACAAAAAATACATTATGCAGATATTTTTTCAAAATCCAGAAAGTATTTCAAGACTGCCTGTAGAGCATCTTACCCAGCTCCTGGAACATACGAAGTTCTCAACTTCAACTGGAATCAATTTTATGTTATAATGGGAATTGTTATATTCGGATACGCCAGTATATTAAGAAGTATAGATAAAAGAGAAGTCATTATACTTAACCTGCCTTGAAAAGTAGTTTTGATGACATCTTAAAATCAGATTGGGTGCCAAAAAAAAGATTATATATGGAAGGGCCAGGCTGAGGAAAAATAACTAAAGCATGACGAGGTAGATATTTATTTTTAAGGAGCTTCATCCAATAACAATTTATTAATATTAAGCTATTAGGACATCTAAGATACCAAGCTAGAGACTCTACAAGAATAACACGATATAATATCCAGATTCTACTCTAAAAAAATCTTGAATGATAGATAACAGTAAACTGCATAACAGTAAACAGTAAACTTAAATAAGAACCATAAACTTGCAGTATAAGGCAAAGCATAAAAACAAAATTGTAGGGGCCGGCCCCATGGCCGAGTGGTTAAGTTTGCACACTCCGCTTCAGCAACCCAGGGTTTCGCCAGTTTGAATCTGGGCGTGGACATGACACCACTCATCAGGCCACGCCGAGGTGGCATCCCACATGCCACAACTAGAAGGACCCACAACTAAAAATATGCAACTATGTACTGGGGAGATTTGGGGAGAAAAAGCAGAAAAAAAAAGAAAAGAAAAACTATAGGAACAGCAAAAAACTCTTTAGAGGTCAGAGGTTTCTTCTCAGAGCAAAACTCACAGGCCACCTAGGAAGTTTCAATAATTCTGCCAAACTCAAGTTAAAGCTTCTAGGAGTCAGTCTGTCCTCTGTTTCATGTTCCAGTTCCCACCTCCACCCCCAAATTCAGTCTTACTCCCTTGCCACTCTCATTGAACAAATCATATTTAATCTCCCAAATATACCATCCAGAAGTCAGTGGACAACAGAGTAAGCAATTTTGTATATGAGACTAAATTTCCAGTCTATTATAGAGGGCTCATGTCACGGAATCTGAGATGGAGATTTACATGTAGGAAGTTTTTTGAGGAGTGTTCCTGGGATCAACAGTGGGGACAGAGAAAGAATCAGTATTGGATAGAGGGAGAATTGGGGCTATGATGCTTTCAAATCAAGGCCTCAGCCAGACACTGGAAACTCCACATTTAGCTGGAAGTCCTTAAGAGTTGTTTCAAGTTGGGTCAATAGGCCCAGGCCATCACTTCCGCAAATCAGCCAGTCAGTGGAGCAATCAGCCCTGGGAAAGGGTTGTGACATTGGGCGAGGTTGGCTCTCTTCAGTCAAGGCAATCCTGAAAGAGGGCAGACAAAGGTAGGGGGATAAGTCTTTCAGTGCTGGAGGAGGATCAGAGTGTCATGGATCAGCATCCACACAGGTTGCACTGTTTTTCCATTTAAATTTTCCAAAGTTGATCCATATTTTTAGAACTGTCTTTAGTAGCTTTATGCGTGTACTCAAAATATTGATGTCTCCTGATTTGTATTATAATTACCAACTCTAAGTAATAAAAAATTCTATAACTTTGTAGGTGATAAAACTTGAAAGCACTGAATTGGTCGTTAAGTTCGTGTCTCCTTGTTCAAATAGAATAGCTCTCCCTTCTCTCTTGCCCAGCTGTTGCCAAGTAATTTACAACTCAGAAAAGGCTAATGGAGGTATAAACAATGCACAGATGTCTCTCTGATTGCCTTTATCGTGTTCCTCTGGGAGGTGTTATGGAAATCATTCCTTGGCTTTGCCAGAGTTCGTTGAGGAGGTTGATCATAATGGAAATGAACAAGTGCGTGCGAACAAAGAGCAGTCCTGTTCTTCCCATCAGAGAAGGCACTCGGAGGTACTATGTCAAGAAGCCATCGGAAGTTAGACTTCCGGAAAATTGTTTCACAGAGAATTTAACTGTGACATATAAGTAGTCATTTGTATCCTGGAACATGCAAAAATATAGTAGTATCGGGTTGAGTTTCTCATTAATAACTTTATTCATTCACCAACAAATTTCTGTGGGCCCACTAATCACCTTGGAGATACAGTAGAAGGTACAACAGATACAGCTATTGCTTTCACAGAGACTGTAGAATAGTTGAGAAGATAAACATTTCAACCAAGAAAATACAATGAAGTCCAACATTTCACAGGAGCATAAGCAGGGTTTCTAATCAAAACTAAGGAAGTTTCTATAGATCTCCAAAAGGAAGTGATATTTAAGCTGAGAGCTGAAAAATGAGTTGAATTTAGGCTTTCAAAGAGGTCAGGGAAAAGTGTTCTAAGTAAAGAGAACAGCATATGCAAAGGTCCAGATAAAAAAGAAAGAATGGTATACTTTAGAAAATAGCCTAGAGAAAATAGTTCAAGAGAAATAGTGAGTGGGAAGAAGTTAGAAGTCAGGGGGGAGAAAAGGGCTAAATCATGAAGGACACTGTAAACTGTTAAAAGGCTTGGAGTTTATTGTGATGTCATCGGGAAGCCACTGAAAGATTTAAAGCAGAGAAGATATGAATATAATTTAATTTTATAAAAATGACTTTGGTGGCAATGCAGAGAGTAAATTGGGGACAGCAAGACTGTGGGTAGAAACCAGAAAGGAGGGAGGAAAGAGATGAGGATGGACTTTACTCAGATATTAGAGATGGAGATGGAGAGAAATGACAAAATTTAAGAGATTTTTGGCAATGAGAAACATGAGTACCCAATGATTGATTAGATGATGAGGGGAAGGGTTGGGGAGTCAGGGAGCACTCCCAGGTCTGACTTGGACAGTTTGGTGGAGATTAGTGCCATTTACTGTCAGGGAAGGCTGGAAGGAGAGAAGAGTCAGGATGGGGCTGACGAGTTCACTTTTGCACATTTGAGGTTAAGGTCCCTTTGAGACGTTGAGGGGTAGAGTTTCAGCAGCAATTTGACTTTTCTTCAGGGGCTTCTTGGCTAGAGATGTACATTATGTCATGCTAAAGAATGATATTGACTAGGGAAAGTTTGGAGACCAAAAAGAGTAGCAGACGTGGAACAGAGCCATGAGGAAAATCAATGTTCTAGGATTGGGTAGCAAATACAGTCACCAACGCATCTGAGAAAGAGCACGAACAGAGGTAGGAAGAAATCGAGGAGAGTTTGTTTGGCAGAGATTGTTGTCTGAGCACCAATCTGCTTCCTTTTCTTTCTAGGCTGTTTTTTCCCAGCCTCCCAGGAAGTTCCGTGTTGCTGTGTGATTGAGCTCTAACTAGTAGAATGGGAGAAAAAGTGATGAAGGCCACTTTCAAAGCTGATGCGGAAAGATCTTCCCTAATGATCTCTCTCTTCCTCATCTATGGCTCAGTGTTAACCCCCAGAGGAGGACAGAAACCTTTCTCATCTCCTGTGGGAAAACACTATTGGACTTTACATGAGTGAGAAATAAACTTCTTTTGTGTTAAGCCACCAAAATTTGGGAGCTTATCTACTGCAGCAGAAGCATTATCTTCACTTATACAGTGTGGAATCACAGAAGCTAAGGGAAGAGACTATTGCAAAAAGGAGGGAGTATTCAACAATGTCAAATGAGTGCTGAGAAGTCAAGCAAGTTATGTACTGAAAAGAGTCTCCCAGATTTAGCAACACAGAGGTCCTGAGGCACCTGCGTGTATCAATCTCTGCAACTGAAGACTTTTAGGCTAAACCTAAACATATCTAAGATCTTGACGGCAGTGGTTGTTTTAAGGCTGTTTCCGCGCTCTTAAATCAATTTGACTATCTTGGCAAACTTTGTGTATGAGGTGTTTTCAATGTCACTTTTCAGTCAAATAAGACTTCTGAGATTAGTTATTCAATTGGATTTTGATTTATTGACTTAGTCCTCAGTTTTCGACTGACTGAGTAGATTATTTGATTCTCTTGACTCAATTTGGATGAAGAAACAAAACCTGTCCAAAGTGTCAGAGAAAACTTTGGGATCTATAGTAATCAATCGATCAAGGGCTGTTTGGCCTGGCTAGAAGACCTACACGTACTGTGAATTCTCTGAATTTTCTAAATCAGTGATATAAATTTTACACGCCTTGAACTTCAGCGTGTGTAAAAGCCATAGGGACCTTGTTAAAAATGTAGAGACCTAGAACCTTGTGTCCAAATATTCTAATTCAGTAAATAGGTTTTATGTCCAAGAATTCACATTTTTTTAACAGGCACTTCAGGTGATCCTGAT
The DNA here is from genome assembly GCF_037783145.1 of Equus przewalskii. Lineage (NCBI taxonomy): Eukaryota > Metazoa > Chordata > Mammalia > Perissodactyla > Equidae > Equus > Equus przewalskii. The sequence continues at coordinate 24,867,264 of NC_091850.1, forward strand.
AGGCGTTGTCCTTAGCCCACACTTTGCTAAGCACTGATCTGCGCCTACTGGAATGCTTTAAAATCCCAATTTGTTCTCAAAAGAGGAACTATAACTAAGCCTCAAGAACTTGGCACTGGAAAGAAAATTTGAAAAAAAACCAGAAGAGTATTTCTGTTACAAGAGAATGGAAGGGAGAACTATAAAGGCAATGTCACATTCTTCTTTCCTTTAAATTTACAGGCACTATTTTCTCCATTTTTAGACATTCTCTCCTCATTGTGAAATTTCAAATAAAATGCTAATTCAGTGATGAAATGTTCTCCTTCCAGAGCCCCAGAATACAATTAGCAGGTGATGCAGCAGGCTCCTGTAGTACTTGGTTGCATTATGAACTCATTATGAAAACAAGAATGGTGTTTACTAATCTTCAGATGCACAGAAAGACAGCTGAGGATATTATCGCCCACTGCATTCTGCTAGCGCCTGAAGCCCGTGCCTTAGGCAGCTCACACAATGCCTATTTACCGTTAAAATTTCATGTACTCCCATTAAATCAATTTCTGAAAGAGTTTCTCTATTGGCAGCAATTTCATGTGCAGAGAAGTAAGCAACTGAGCCTTTTAGAAGCTGGTATACGAGAGGTTGATGGGGGCTCCATTTGCCACGCCTGGCCTGATAGTGTGCTGAACTAATCTCAGTAGCTAATCCAATCTGGAAAAGGAGAGGAAGGAAGGGAGGGAGGGAAGAAGGAAAGAAGGAAGGAAGGAAGGGAGGGAGAAAGGAAGGAAGGAAGGAAGAGAGGGAGGGAAGGAGGGAGGAAGGAAAGAAGGAAGGAAGGAAGGGAGCGAGGGAGGGAGGAATAGAGGGAAGGAGGGAGGGAGGAAGGGAGGAAACAAATGGGAAGTTGCAGTTAATCAACTCCAAGTGACCAGAATAACCAGTTTTAGCGATATGAACCTGTGCAATAGCTATAGTCCATTGCACACAGCATTGCTTTATATGGAATATCTATTGACAGCTTGATTAAAAGCTTGAAATGAACAATATGTGCCTCACTGAGTTAAAAGCAAAATTGGTTATGCATATAAACATATGTGGCAATCTCGAAAGCCAGTTTTCATCAAGTGAAGTTACATGCTATCTTCTACATGAGAGCCTCATTCTAACAGAACCTTATTTCCCAGCAAACTCACCTTTGAGGATGGCCCTGCCACTGGTATAACTTAAAGAATAGGATCCTCCCCTGCCCCCCATCCAGGTGTGTATCCACTCAAAGCGCTCGTTCTTCTGCTCTCCATGTATTCTCTCTAGATCTCAGTTTCCTCGTTTGCAAAGATGGGATAGTAATACAACCAATCTCAGTACGTTGTGAGAATTAAATGAGATGATGTATATAAAATGTCTAGAAAAATATCTGGCATTTTGTAAGTCTTATTCAAATGTTGTCCAAGAAAAATACTAGGTACAGGTGTTTCTGCCATACCACTATATGTACTCATTCTTCACTTTTTGCAAAATCACACACTAAACATAAGAGTGTGCATGGGAAAAAATAGAGCTGGGAGCAGATCCCTCAAAACCTATGGCACTTTTACTTAATTACTTAATTAATTTAATTACTGAGATTTATTGGTTTATAGCATTACATAAATTTCACGTGTACATCATTATATTTCAATTTCTGTGTAGAATACATCATGTTCACCACCCAAAGACTAATTACCATCCATCAGCATATATGTGTGCCCTATCCCTCTTTCACTCTCCTGCCTCCCCACTTCCCGTCTGGTAACCACCCATCTAATCTCTGTATCTATGCATTTGTTTGTTCTTGTTGTTGTTTTTATCTTCTACTTATGAGTGAGATCATGCAGTATTGGACTTTTTCCATCTGACTTGTTTCACTTACCATAATACCCTCAAGGTCCATCCGTGTTGTCGCAAATGGCAAGATTGATCTTTTTTGACAGCTGAGTAGTATTTCATTGTGTATATATACCACATCTTCTTTACCCATTCTTCTCTTGATGAGCGCTTAGGTTGTTTCCAAGTCTTGGCTATTGTAAATAATGCTGCAATGAACAGAGGGGTGCATGTATCTTTATGCATTTGTGTTTTCATGTTCTTTGGATAAATACCCAACAGTGGACTAACTGGATCATATGGTAGTTCTATTCTTAAGTTTTTGAGGAATCTCTATACTGTTTTCCATAGTGGCTGCACCAGTTTGCATTGCCACCAGCAGTGTAGGGTTCCCTTCTTTCCACATCCTTTCCAACATTTGTTATTTCTTGTCCTGTTAATTATAGCCATTCTGACAGGCATGAGGTGATATCTTATTGTAGTTTTGATTTGCATTTCCCTAATAATTAGTGATGAACATCTTTTCATGTGCCTGTTGACCATCCATATATATCTTCTTTGGAAAAATGTCCATTTAGCTCTTTTGCCCATTTTTCAATTGGGTTGTTACTTTTTTTGTTGTTGAGATGTAGGAGTTCTTTATATATTTTGGACATTAACCCCTTGTCAGATATATGGTTTGCAAATATCTTCACCCACTTGTTAGGTTGTCTTTTCATTTTGTTGATGGTTTCCTTTGCTGTGCAGAAGGTTTATAGTTTGAGGGCACTAAGAAAAACACTAAGAATCCTAAAGATACTAGCAGAGTTAAATCTCCACTGGCCTTTGTCCTGAAAATGTGAATCAGTCCACCCTTTGATGTCTCAAATGCTAGAACTCAAGTTTCCCCCGGGGAGATGTAGATTTTCAAGAAGAGTCACTTTAATAAAGGACATTTACATCCAAAATAAAAATATGATTCTGAAGTTTGTTCTGTTTTTATTGCTATCATCTTGTATTCACACGTGAAAATGTCTGTCCAGGTTCTTAATCTGCATTTACAGTTTCCCTGGGGAGTTTAGCATAATGGGTAGTAGAGCGTGTCTGAAGGCCACTAAACTAGCCACTTGCTTGCTCAAAAGGAAGACATTTAGAGACTTTTAAGCTTCTTTTTTTTCAAAGCTTTTCAGATATTAAAGTTTTGTTGTATTTAACTGTGAAAAAGTTTACTTTTGATCGCTTCAAACAGTGAACACACTGGGAAAAATTGCATTTGCTCCAACTTGCCTTCTGTGTTATGTTGACCTCATTCCTCTAATTACCAGTTGCATATGAGTTGATTTGCATTGAAAGTACATGTTGTAGCAGACAAGGCTATGGATGTAACAAAAAATTCCAGAGGATTTGAGAATTGTGCTATGATATACAGTGACTCAGAGGTCCAACTCCCCCAGTATTCTTTTCAAAGGTGACTTGAGCCCAATAAGTAAGGTCTAGCAAACGCTGATCTTGTTAGAAGTTTGGAACAGTGTGTGTGGTGCACCCTGGTGGTTAGCAAAACACAGTCAGACTTGACGTATTTGGCTAATAGGTTAACCAGAGAAGGCAGCTCCATTGTTTTAACTCCCTTTACATCTCAGTCAGTAATAAACAAACCAATAGAACTCACTGCTGAGCTTTCTCAGAGGACTCTTCTTTTGTTGTTGGGTTTCTTGCTTCCTTTGGTCATCATTCATTTTTATCTCATTTTCCCTTCAAAATTGGAGTGGAAAATAAGTAAAGATTTCTACTGTCGTTCTAAAAGCAAGAGCTGTCTTCCTGAAAGATTTTAGGTCCTAGATCCTTTGAGGAGAACCAATGGGAATGTGATATTACAACAAGCAGCAGTTCTCAAATGGCTTATGGAGCTTCTTACAGGTAACTGATGCTCCTATAAACTACTTGTCACACCCACTCTTCTTGCTCTTTCTTGGGAAACAATATCACAGGATAAAAGAGAAACCAAGGACTGCTGTGGATAAAGCATCAACTGCTGTGCTAGCACGAGAAAATAAGCCTTATGTTTTGGGCATTTGTTCTACTAGATTTGTGGCTACAGCCTACATGGAGCATAGCCGCACTGAGGATCCCAACGGTAGAAAAACTACAACGCAAAACTTAGCTCGCTCCACTCCATCTCTCCATGGCCCCCGGCTACACAAGTTTCTTTGAAAGGTAAAGTTTTCTGAGGTGCTGCATCCAATCTTTCAATATATGAGCAGTAGTCATACTAACGTGGGAACTAGCTGAGTTATACATAGGCAAAGTCAATGGAATATTACCAGGTTAGTTGTGATCATTAAGAAAAGAGAAGACAACAGATCAGAAGAATGCAGAGCTCAATTCCTTCTCGAATTAGGAGAAATTGAGTGGAGAAAAGGGAAGATCATGCCACTGTAACAGACTTTGAGATGGGTGGCCCTTTGAACATGTTTTGAATCCCCTTATCCTTGCAGCCATTTCCCATGGCCTCCCCAGTTGACAGAATACATCATCAGTACCCATAGTATTTCATTTGCCTTATTTCACAGACACTCCTGTAGACTCAGAACTCCTAATAATATTGTCTAGAGTCTGGCCACGTCTTCCCTGAGACTACATTCTTTCTGAGGTCTGTAATAATTGTCAAACCCAATGGACAAAACAAAATCCTCACCTGGCTGATGTCTCTACATTTGGCCTAATTGTCTGATCCCACACCGTTCTCTCAGAAATAATCTTCTCCCAGTGGTTCTTTTCCTGAGTCTCCGTCTACATCTCTCTCACTCTCACTTTCACTCTGATTGCACGCTGCTTCATTTCTGCCTCTCTCAGCTTGACAGCTCCATTTTCTTATCCACAGACTCTGCAAGGCCTACAGTATTTCTGTTGCCGCTAGCATTAACTTGCTAGTGGCTCTGGCTTGCCATGAGGTCAGAGCTGACCCCCATGTCTACGTGACTATTTGATCCAGTGTGCAATACCATATCATCAGCTATAGTCACTCACCCTATCTCTTAAGGCAAGTATCTGAGATAGAGAATCTGCTTGGTCACAGTCAAGCCAAAAGATGGACTGACTTTGGGCCAGGTAGCCACTTCCCGTCTAATCGGTTGTGGATGTTGGTGGGATGCTATTCCCTCAGTAGGCCCCTTAGGGAGCAGTGGGCAAAGAGCAATTGATTGTAAGTTCATGGCATAAGTGTTTTCACTCTGTTAGTCCCCTGCCTTCTCCCATCAATCCTTTGCTACACTCACAATGGAAGTTTTGCCATTTTTGTCTTACTTTTTCATGCCTTTGCAGAGGTCATTCCCTCTGCCTGAAATGTCCTTTACCATTTCTTTGTCTGCAAAATTTATCATTTTAAGATCCAACTTCACCTTCTCTGGAATAACTTTCCCTACTTCTGTAGGCACTGTTGCTCATCTCCAAGCTCCCGTTCTCCTTTGTATTTCCATTTTAGTAATTACTATACCCTAAGGGCCCTATTTATTAATACACTTGTCTTCCCTAATAGAATGCATGCCCCTTGAAGGACATGTCTACCTCTTAGCCAACATAATTTCTTCACCAATGCTTAGGACTATGTTAGGAATTCAGTAAGGATTCAATAAAAATTTTCTGAAAGAATCCATACATAAATGAATGAGATGTTTGAAGTGAAAAATGGGAGTGGTAAATAAAGAATTAATAAAAGAGGAAGAAAGGAAATGATAGTACTCAGCCTACAAATGACAGTCATTCTCTCTGGATGCTTTTCCCCAAACACATACACCTGTACTGGGCAAATTTTTACTGCTTCAATTGACTTCTCTATAAACAAGGTAGAGCTACATTTATGGGGAAAGAAATTGATACTGTAGCTTATATACCATGAATCTCATTAAAATGAACTTATTTTCTACAAAGTAAATTTAGCTGTAGCTTTTCCTAATGTTGCCATCCTGGGCAAATTCTTAACATAGCCAAGCTTGAAATTGGTCAGCGCTATTAAATCTCTCTAACTTGTATTAATCTGGGATAACAGTAGGACATAAGAAAAGAGTTTCATTTATGGAAAATGTAGGACTATAAACGTAGAGTTATGTACTTTTTAAACAAGGAATTATTTTGGTTATTTATTGCTGAAAATAAACTACCCCAAGATTAAGTGGCCTGAAACAACAATTTTTTATTATATCGCAAGATTTTACCTGCCAAAAATTCAAGTAAGATTTAACTGTGTGGTTCTTTTGCTCCATGTGTCATTGACTGTGGTTGCTTTGTGATATTTAGCAAGAAGCTGAGCTGTTCTGGACAGTTCAAGAAGGTTTTCTTATATGCCTGGTGCCTGGGATGACAGGAAGATGGGGCTCAGCTGGGCTCCTCTCCCTCTCCATGTAGTCTCAGGGCCTTGTCAGCTGTGAAGCTGGACTTTATATATGATGGCTCCAGCCTCCAAGAAACCAGGGCAAAAGCTGCTATCCTCCTAAAGATGAGGACCAGAACTGATGTGGTGTTACTCTTGCTGTACTCTGTTGGCCAAAGCAGTGACAGACTGGGATAGATTCAAAGGGGTGGAGGAACAGACTTCATCCTTTCACAGGGAAATGGCAGGTGATACAGGCAGAGAAGAAATAAAGGCAGCCATCTTGGGGAAAGCTACCACAGAAATACAACTTTATTGCTTTTAAGAAGGCAATGTAATTTGACTCAGCTTTAAATCAATCAATGCATAGTTATTGAATATTTATTTTGTACCTTACTCTCTGCTCAGTTTTATTTGGCCTGCCTTAAACTCCCTGGAAGGCCTGTTTTGGGGAAATAGATGCCATTGCTGGTAATGCTTTTTTGGAAAAGCTCTCTCAATTTGGCCTTAAAGAAGAACTAGCCCTCCCTGGGTTCAGTCTCAGAAGAGGCAGGAGCTCCACTCTGGCCACCTGTGTGACTTCGGGCAGCTTAGCAGACCTTTTCAGGGTTTCTGTTTCTTCCTCCGCAAAATTTACTTAATTAATCTTTACTTAGTCTCTACTCTATATCTTTACTGATGATACAAAGAAACACAAGACTATTTATGTCCTCAAAGAACACACAAGGCAAGGGGCACACTCGTAAAGAAGTGTGATACAGTTTTACAACAGTTAGTACTGATCGCCAAGTTCTCTTTTATGTCTAAAGTTTTGTGACTCTATATGAGTTTTAATTAACTTATAAATAATTTATATGTAAATGAATGTCTTTGAAGAGCTTATTCTCTTAAGAATTTGAAATATGCATCTGTATGATTTGTTTACATTCTTAATTTGTAGTTGACTTCATTTTAATCTCTTCTTACAGTGCTAAGACTCTAGGCCTGAAAGTGATTAGGAATGCATCCACTCCAGTCCGTTCTTCTACAGACGAGGAAACTGGGACACAGAGAGACTCAGGGACTTATCTCACCTCACTCAGCTTATTCCTGGCAGAGGCGGGCCAGGCCAACAAGTTCCACAGTTCACAGACATGCTTGCCTAGAAAGACATTTTGTTCTAGCATCTCTTTGCCCACTGAAGTGTTAAATGGCAGAGCCCTGTCAGTTTTATTGCATTTTGTTTACCATCTCCAGAATTCTTGTGATGTTTTGGTGAAGAAAGTTTTCATCTCTTTGCTTCACAACCTGTGGAAATTGTATAGTGATCAGTTGACACATACTTCTTCAGCCATGGAGGAAGACCATAACTATATACACACTAAGACATACAGTTACACATCCTATTTCCATCTGCGCTATAATTCCTAATTGGAGTGAGCTCAGAAAACACAGTTGTTCACAAATGCAAAAATTCTTCATTACTGAAACCACAGTATTATCCTAAATTTTTATTACTCATACCCAACAAGAAATGTACTAGAGACATGGTTTCTATGACCATCTTTTCTTTCCCTTAGCTGTCAGAGAGAAACATAAATCTCCAGAATTTTGGCAGTCTAAAGGATCTTAGAGCCAATCTCTACATTTTATAGATGTGAATGCTGAAGCCAGGGGGTTAGTGGCCTTTTCTAAGGTCTAAGGTCCCATAGACAGTCACCAGAGCTGAAACCAGAGTCCAGCTTTCTGATTGCCAGGCAGTGCCCATGTCTAAATGAAAGAGCCTTGCTGGAGCATCCTCACAACATTATATTCTCATTTTGGATGAATGCAAAATGCAATTAAAGCTCTTCTCCTCCCAAAAGAAATGCTAGATTTTGCTATACATCAGAGAAAAGCTTTTGAAATCTCTCCTGCCCTCTCGTTCACAAAGACATTTCTTTTCAAGTGGTTCAATGGTCTTTCCAGATCTGCCCTGGATAATAGGTAAACATTCCATCTGCCTTAATGAAAGTAAGACAACAGGGACAAGGCTTCCCTTTTTGCCTCAATGATTTTTTTGTTGATATCAAAATGGTTCACTATGGAAATTCTTTGAGCCGCTGTTTTCCGCCCGCAGATGGTTTCCTCAAAATTTCCCAAATTAAGGAATTGTTGACATTATATTTTAAGGATGAATATTTGTGCAAATTAGATCTTCCTTTAACTTCAGTCAAGACTTGTGTGAATACGCTATAAACCAGAGCAGAAACCAGTGGGAGACAGCCACTCCTCACAGCAGTGGTGAACATAATTATGCTCAGTAGTGATGCATTGGTCTTTTTGCTATTTCTTATCATTTAGCCACAAAAGACCCATCAAATCTCCCTGTCTAAGTCTTCTTCATCACTCGCTCACTCTTCTCTCTAAATATATAACTCTTATCTTACTGTGGCCTGTCTCATGTTTTTTTTCCCAAGTACTACTACAAATCTATTCTAAGACAGGACAATATTTAGACACCACATGTGTTTAATATCATACAAACCAATCATCTGAGAGAAAGAGTGAATATTTCACTCTTATTCTCTATATGTATTGATGTTATAGAGATGTAGCCTAACTCTACCTGTATTTTGAGTTGGATAGGAAGTCTTTAGTTTATTTCAAAAATAGACTCCCAGTGAGCAAGCTTATCTCTTTTGACCTAAAAATGAAGAAAAGACCTAGATCTTTCAAAAAATAGCCTGATTCTAACTCCCAAACGGAAATGCAGTTGGATTAAAACTGACCTTTGGGCACAAACCCCTGATGCCGTTCATTTACTCTTCTCAATGGGATTTGCTGATATTTTCCTCTGCTTCTAATGTAGCCTGAAGTCGTGTCTTTAAGACAGCTTTTAAAAAATTAGAGAGAAAAAGCAAAAGACCAGTCCTTGAGACAAACAGAGGCCAGACTCATCCCTCTGGCAGGCTGAGAAATCTCCATTTGGTGACGGCAGCAAGTCTAATGGGAAGAAAGCCATTAATTAAATAAACAAAACACTGCAGTTTGATCAGAGGAGGCAATATAGGCAGCAGCACATTAGCCAACTCCTAGCCCTTTCTAGGAGAGAATTACAGAGGTTGTAAGGATTGGTTTGGTTTAACCTACCATGATTACTCCGGAGAGAGAATTCAGAGTATGTGCTCCTGGATCGTTGAGCTCATCCTGCACTTTGAATTTACCTTAGAAGCTAAAGTCAACTGGAACATCTTAGTTGCATTCCTTCCACTTAGGGAGAAACTGAAAGAACCATCCTAATCTCCAGGTTTTAGGAGATAGAACAGTTCTCTTGACTCTTTTCCTAGATGACTTTACTTACTGGCTCCCATTCCCCTGGCGTCTCATACCTACCCTGAGAAGTTGGGACCACTCCACTTTGGATCCTAACTTCTCTCCACTGCACTATTCATGGTAGAGATGGATGATGTGAAAAGCCCTAAGCATTGTTCTGTCTCTATTATCTGGACCCTAGCACAGCTGTGGTACCTCTTTGGAACCTGGCCTAATGGTTTTATGAAGTCAGATAATTATTCACAGGACTTATCTTCATTGAGCACATGCTGGAGAGAAAAATAATAGCAGGATATAGAAAACACTATCTGCCTCAGATTCAAAATTGGTTTCCCATGACTCGATTCTGGTTCATGTTATGAAAGGAAAATTAATAGTCTGCCTTTTGTTGCTATGAATGCTTTTGCTAAGCCCCTACACCACAAGTTCCCAAGCATACATCAGAAAACGCAGGTGTTTCATGCTGTTTCCAGTGATGGGGATGGATAATAAAACCATGTATATTGTCTCTGTTGGTCCTTGTTGAGACCAATGGCATGTATTTGTGCCATGATATTAGGAGAGGGGATTCCTGGTTGTATTTGTGTTATGGCTCCAAGTGACCTCTGTTAAAACACAGGACTGTTACCTGAAAGGGGGACACGCTGACCCCCAAAGAGCTCTTTAGCAAGTTTGTTTAAAATTAGGTAGCTTGGGGCCAGCCCCATGGCATAGCGATTAAGTTCCCACACACTCTGCTTCAGTGGCCCGGGTTCACGCGTTTGGATCCTGGGCATGGACCAACACCACTTGTCAGCCATTGCTGTGGTGGCAACCCAAATACGAAATAGAGGAAGATGCCAGAGATGTTAGCTCAGGGATAATCTTCCTAAAAAAAAAAAAAAAAAGATTAGGTAGCTTGAATCCAAAACCATAAAGAGAGGCAAGATTTTTTGATAGAGTAGGTTATTAAGAAAGATTTCTTGGAAATTTAGATCTTTGTGAGTTGTAAAAGTAAGGACACTTTACCTTCAGGAGTTATCCCACAAAGTCTGAGTGCCTAGGCAGTGTTCAGAGAGAAATAACTGAGAAGTCCAGGAGGCTGGGACCTATAGGAAAGCTGGGCAGGATGAGGGTGAGAGGAGAGAAGGTAAAATAGCGCCAAAGGCAAAACTCAAGTGAAGCTAACCTTTGATTTGAACGTGAATTTTGAGGAAATCAAGCGACCTTGAAGGGAGTAAATATTGTTCAGAGATATCATTTGAAATTTGTATTTTGACTTTTTAAAAAGTCAAATGATCCTTAAAAGCAAACATCTTGCAGCCAACCTATCTGAAGTTTGGATTCTTCCTTTTCAAACGAAACAGTGGGACTATTGATGTATAAATTACCAGCACACGGTCTCTTGTTCTTTTTTTTTTTTTTTTTTTGAGGAAGATTAGCCCTCAGCTAACATCTGCTGCCAATCCTCCTCTTTGCTGAGGAAGCCTGGCCCTCAGCTAACATTCATGCCCATCTTCCTTTACTTTATATATGAGATGCCTACCACAGCATGGCTGTGCCATGTCCACACCCGGGACCTGAACCAGCAAACCCCAGGCTGCCAAAGCGGAACGTACACACTTAACCACTGGGCAACCGGGCCTGCCCCTCCTGCTCCATTTTAAGTTACAGAACTTCCAGCAGCTTCTACCATCTTGGAGTATGACCATGAACTTTGTAAATTGTCGGCATGCTACAATTTTATCCTTCTTTGTTTTTGGTTTGTAACTTTCCCCTCCTCCCTGCCCACCTTATTTCTTCAATTCCAGTTTTGTGAAACATACTTTAGGAAAAGTGGATTTTGAAAGGAAGCAAGGACAAAAGAAGGAAGGAAGGAAGGAAAAGGAGGGAGGAAAAGACAGAGAGAAAAAAGAGAAAGAAAGAAAACGAAGAGAAAGAATTTGCTTGCTCACTTATCATATATTGACAGGATTTTTTTTTTTTTGTCAGCAGTTTTTCTCGCCCAGAAAGAATGTGTCTTGCTTATTACAGCATTTAGTATATTTAATTCAACGGAATGTTTTTTGTTCAATTTTTATACATTCCCAAAGCCTGTCAGAAAGAGAATTTGAAGGCAGGAAAAACCACCACCTCTGCTGTAGTGATATCGTTATTAAAAAATCTCCTTAAAAATTCAATAAAAAATGTTAAAATCTTTTGTATTGATAAGTGACCATTAAACAATTTTAAAAGTTTCACCACTTAAAAAGTTTAATTGTGAGATAGATTTTAAATGTTTAGATACAACTCCAATGTTCTTTTCCTGAATTCATGAATTTTAAAAACTGAAGTAGAAAGTTATTTCATGTTTAATTTGTAATTGTTTGGAGGCCAGCCCAGTGGCCCAGTAGTTAAGTTCGAGAGCTTTGCTTTGGCTGCCCAGGGTTGGCCTGTTCAGATCCTGGGTGCAGACCTACGCTCTGCTCATTAAGCCATTCTGAGGCAACGTCCCACATAGAAGAATTAGAAGGACTTACAACAACAATATACAACTATGTACTGGGGCTTTGGAGAGAAAAAAAAAACAGGAAGATTGACAGCAGATGTTAGCTCAGGGCCAATCTTCCTCACCAAAAAAAAAAAAAAAAAAGAGGAAAGCATCTTGTCCAATCCTTTAAAAAAATTTGTAATTGTTTAAAAAAATGGTGGGAGCAAAACACAGAACAACATATTTGTGCTTCTATTTCTTTTAAAAAGAAAACAAAAATATAGACATTTTAAATCAGATTTAGAGTATATAGAAATTTTTCCCTAAAATATATTCGAGTCTCTCTTAATTTTATTTTCAACTTAATACTTATTAAACTTTATTCTGAAACTCGTCTTAAAAACTAGAATGCTTTTGAAGAGAAATGTTTCTGACCTAAACAATCTGGTAGAGTATCTACTGAGATTCCTGCTGAGAGCCCATTACATGAAATATGAAATTAGTTACTCTGGGTTTGGCTGTTGTGCTGAATTATCTGCTGGTATTCCAAGTCATAGGTAAATGGTAAGTTTTCCACTTTTTTTATTACTCTCTTTCTTTTGTTGATGGGCATGCATGTGAGGTTTGTGTTTCTTCGAATGGCTGGTTTGAAAAAAAAGATTTTTAGATGAAAGTTGGCTAAGGCAGTAATTAAGTTTTATAGACTATGTTTTATAGTGCATTAATACACAGTGTCTTTTATAATATGAGTACTAGGGGACAAAGTCTATGTGAGGTGAATGGAGATTTGATTTACACATTTGGAAGGCAAACCTTTGTGGAGTGTCTTGTCGTCACTAATTGAAGTGCAATCTTGTCAAATCTAACTCCTTATTTTCATTTATTCATTCTGTTTCTCCTTATTCATATTGTTCATCTTTAAGACTTGTGTTTAAGATGAGAGATGTTGTGGGGGTTTTGTTTGTTTTGTTTTACTGAACAATTCTGAATTTACTGAAAAGGAGAATCTGAAAGTACTAATTAAGAAGTTTGATGTTATGTTTTTGAAACTCGGTTTCCTAAGTATTTGCAACTTATCTTTTCCTGCAGCAAGTTACGTAACAGTCACAAAGCTGTTTTGTGTGTATGCCAGCTCAGTTTTCAACTTGGAAACCACTCCATTTGCCCAGACTGAGAATTTGAAAGACATTTGAGTATTAGAGCTTGTATTAAGCTTATAGTGGAAGGAAAACAAAATGTTAGCCTCAATTATTTTTGAAAAGAAATTAAACTATAGGAAAGTTTGGCTAGAACTTGTGAATAACCTAGAAATCATTATCTGTAAGTGGCTAATAAACAGATACATTAAAGAAAAGTTAGTTCTTCCTCCTTTGAGGTTTAGGTTTCCAGCTGGGGATGCTTTGCTGCCTGGAGGATATTTGAAAATGTGTGGAGGAGGTTTTTGGTTGTCATAATGACTGGGGACTGCCCCAGGCATTGAGTGAGTATAGGCCAGAGATGCTGAATAACCCTCACTATGTACAAGAAGGTCTGGCTTAATGAAGAACTGTCACTCACATTATAACGCCAGCAGCACCCCTGTTGTGAACTGATGGCGTCCCTATTCTTAGTGGGTATGACATATGGGATATGTTAGCAAACTATCCATTAGAATGGATAGTCTTTTTCTTTGCTCTTCTTTTTTTTTTTTTTTTCTTTTTTTTTTGCAGTGCAACTTTAAGCCAATAAAATGAACTAATTAGGAAACAGAAATCTCTTCTTCCTAAAATTGTAGCTAATGCCCACTGTAAGCAATTGGTAATTTAAATTCTCAATGGTTGTGCCAAGGGGTTTTCTGGTTTTATTTGAGGTGGTAAAGTGCCAGAAACTGTTTAAATCTTATCATAGGAAAATAGTGCTATAATCTCAGAAAAAAATTTCTTGTAATCTCAAGTGCTCAAAATTGGGACAACTGTGGAGGTTTAATAGCATTAGACCTGAAAAATAGGATTTAAAATTAAAGTTATCCCTCTTAAGAACCCAGACAGACATCATTTACATTGATGATGGAATAAACATAAGAGACTCTAGAAAACCCATACATGGACCAAAGAACGGAGGGTAAAATAAGCCATGCATTTAGTTCAACCTTGGCCAAGTAAACATTTTTATCTTTTGTTTTCTCCATTAAAAAGAACAAAGGCTGGATTCATATCTTTTTTAAAATTTCATTAAATGTTTGATTTAGTGATTTTTAAGTTGAGTAAGTAATTTTTTCCAGTCCATTAGAGAAATATCCCCTAAAGGCAACACCAATTTATGACATTCTTTTTTTTAAAGCTTTCAAGATGTAATTTCTCATCTGTGATAGTGACCCAGAGTCCAGTTCTTTATTGCTGAACTAAAACCCATGAACATCTTGGTTAATCTCATTGCATATGTATAGACATGGTTACTTTCATTCAACAAGTCTCTAGCTTTAAGACCTGTCAAATAAAATGGATCCCTTGCAAGCTTGCTTTTTTTTGGCACCTGAGCTAATGCCAATCTTTTTTCTTCTTCTTCTTCTTCTCCCCAAAGCCTCCCAGTACATAGTTGTATATTCTAGTTGTAGGTCCTTCTGGTTGTGCCATGTGGGATGCCGCCTCAGCATCTTGATGAGTGGTGCTAGGTCCACGCCCAGGATCCAAACTGGCAAAACCTTGGGCCGCTGAAGCGGTGTGCACAAATTGGGCCAGGGGGCCGGGCCCTCTTGCAAGCTTTTTTGTAATCTTTGTAATCTTTGTAATTTTTGTAATCTTTTTTGTGACACGTTTTTGTAATCTTCTATGGTGAGGTTGAGTTTTAGTTGTGTGTTTCTGTGTTCTCAACTTTTTGAGTTACTGCTGGAGAGTGAAGTAGATAATTCAATAAAAAACGTTATTTGACTCTGGACTGAGTTTAGGCTATTACATTACAGTTCGTTGAATTACACTTCAGTTTTATGTTAAAAAAACCTCTTTGACATTATCTTAAATAATCCTCACAACAACCATCTAGGTTTGGTGGTATTATCCCCAAACTAGAGCATTGAAGCATGTAAGTGACCGTGTGAGGGATCAGAATTTGCCACCCTAAAATGTCTCTCTTTGGCTTGATTATTTTTAAGAACAAAAGACTCAGAAAGAAACTTTGAACTTCCCCCTAACTGCCTAAAAGAACTTAAGATAAAAGGCCTGTTCCAGGAAGGAGCTATGAACATAGATAACCAGAGTATGATATAAACGAGGAGTGGTAGGCAGAGAGAAACCTAGCAGGGCCCCTTTGATCAAAGTCCTCTCCATGTCCCCTTGTCTCTGCAAGGCATGGCAAACATTTATTTACCAGATATTTGCTTTTCCATCTCCATGTGAATTGCTTTCCTCCTCTTTGAAGTCCCAAACCACTATCCCCAACATCCTCCTTTGTCTTTAGCTGAAGACAGTTCTTAAGGTGGTGACTTTGGCCATGTTGGTGAGTTACTCAGTTTTCCTGGGTTTCTCCCATGTATGCATGCTGTTAAGTTTGTTTGGTTTTCTCCTGTCATACGGTCTCATGTCAATTTAATTCTTTAACTCCAGCCAGAAGAACCTAGAGGGTAGGGGAATCACCCTTCATCCCCTACAGCTGGGGCCCCAGGTCTAACATTTAGAAAGGGGCTGATCCACCTTTCAGTCTGAAGCTTTTCCTATAATATTAACTAACCTCCCCATTTTCATTTAAATGTGATTGCCTCATATTTTAGTTAATAAAAGTATTAAATAAAATAAAACTACTACAATGCAAATACCCGAATCTAAAGACAATTGCATAAGGGTCAAAATCCTTCTTCTCAATTGCATGTAGAACAAAGAAATTTACAAAATTTGACTTTTTAGGTCTTTTCTGGATTTTTAAACTCATAAGGCAAGACAAAAATAATGTTTTTTCAAATTTGCTTTATCTTTCTTTTTTCATAATACATTAATGAGAACTGTAAATCAAGATTTAATATAATCTTGATATAATCAAGATATAATAATCACAAATATGTTATTATAGAGTGATCAGGGGAATTAAAGCAATTTAATTTTTCACTTGTGAGGAACATCCCTTGGTGTTTTTCTTCGGTGTTTTTTCCCTGAAAGTCATATCAAGTTTTATGATTTGGTAGAAACATAATGTTTTATAGAAAAAATATTAACACTTATGTAAAAATGTTTTCTCATATGAAGTTTTAAATTTGATTAAAAAGTTTTTATGCTGATAGTATTAGCTTGTTTCTTTTTAAAAAATCATATCTGTCAAAGAAAAAGAGGAGATTAAATAATAAAAAAAGAAAGAGTGGCATAAAAAAGATGACCAAGTTTTGCTGAAGATATAAGCAGAGAAATGGGAGAGTAGCTGGAGGCTGAAGTAGGGTTACCAATTTGTTTTATTTTTGTTTCATGTTTGGGTTTAAGATGGGGGAAATGACAGCATGCATGCATGTTGAAGAAAATCATCAGACAGAGAGAGAGAATTTGATCATTAACAAAAGAGACGGGAGATACGTCAGTGAAATCTTCCTGAACCAGCAAGAACGGATGGGATCCAGTAGACATGTTGGCCTTAGATGGGAGAATAGACGGTTAAAACTGTCAATAGTATGGGAGGCTGAGCAGTTGCAGATGGATGAGTAGAGGTGGTGGTAACTGTTTGTGGACATTCTATACTAGTGGCTTTTATTTTCTTGCTGATAACTCTGCCTTACACTTAAAGAAGACTTCTCTCAGATACTTCATTCATATGAAAGTATAATAACCACTAAAAGTTTGAAGCATTACCCTGTGTAGTATTTATAGTATAGCAAATGTTAAAGCCTTCATTTAAATGGCAGAAAGCCTAGCTCAGAGATACAACAAAAAAAAGCCAAGGTGAACTTGCTGGGCAGTGAGAGTTGGTACCTCCCACTGATATTATATCATGAGGCAATTGTTCCTTTACCTATTTGTAAAACCTGCTCCATTTTATCAAGGAATTGGTTGGCCTTCAGCCTCTCTTATAACAGCTCATAGATATAGAAGCTCAAGAAAAAGGAAGATTGGTATGGAATATGCTGCAGTTGGTGAGACTATTGATGTCTCTAGAGGTATGACATCTTAGCATAAAACCAGACAAGCTTTATGCCAGAGAATTTATGTCCAAGATTGAAAAATCTTGGATTTCAATCCAAGATTGAAAAAAACCAAGTGTATGATACACAGATTAGCTGGTGCCAAACCACAAAATTTTATCAGCAGTGGGGCCCTCCGATTTCAGTTACTGAAGGGGTGAGAGTTGAGAGAAGCTTAGCAGTCTGTATAATGTAGCCCAATCTGAGGCCTGCAGATATCTAAGATTCTTAAGCCTAAATCACATTTAACAGATTATTTGTTTTTACTGCACAGCAACATCATGATAGTAACTTTTCAAATTGTTAATGTAACACCTCCCCTCCCTTTCTGTTAACACATCTCAACTTGTAGATGCTTAGATACCTTTTCACAATGATTTTTCCCTTCTTTGGGAACTGTTTTCTCTGCAGATACTAATCTGTAATGATGGGCTTTTTACAGTAATGCAATCCGCCGGTGGACCATGAATGAACTCCTGACCAAGCTGGCCAATCAGATTCTCTCCTCTGGAAAACTGGGACTGCCAATTTGTCTTTACCTTTGATAGACTTGTAGCATGTATATTCAGTTGTGGAATGCTATCTTCCCCTTCATAGTCTACACACAGAGAAAGCCAGTCAGTGGAGGTATAAGAATGCCCGTGATAGGCAAGGAGAAGTGGAGACGTACACTGGTTTCATGGCTGCCATTGATTCCATGAGACACTCTTGTCCCACTATATACAATTTCCTTTAAGGAAGCCATTATTTCAGTTCCTTGCAGCCAAAAGAGTGCAACTTCTCTTCTACCAAGGGTATGAAATGATAAAAGTGGATCCTTTGGTGCCATCTGAAGATATTGATCCTTTGTTAAAGATAATTTCTGGTTGGCCTCTCAAAGCATAGGGATAACCAGGGGACAAACGTGAACATTTGTGTACCGAAACTCTAGGTCTTCCCCAATTTCCTGTAAAAACTGAAGAGATGTAATCTTTTTATACCTATCTACTCATTTTTAAAATTATCTAGGAGACTAAGATGCTCTTACTGAGACCCACAGTAGCAGAAATCACATAAACCCATGACAGGACTAGTCACTGTTTGCTTCTTATGTATCTTTCTTTCTGGATTGCGCTACTATTCAGTCCAAAATTCTTGAAGATTTGATGTTATCAAGTTGATTAAAGTCTATCCCAACACTATGTTATGATTTCCTTACTAAAGGGAAGATCTTAACCTTCACACTGAGCTAAAATACACGGTGATAATCTCTGATCCATCAGATAATGATTAAAATAATTCTGGAGGCGCTGTGAATGGAGTAATCAAGGTTCTCTGCCCTTGGTAACTACATGATTGTCACCTTAGTTAGCAGGGTGGGGAAATGGGGCTTGATTCCACTGTGGATCTGTAGAAGAGAATGTGGTACATCTCTGAGTTATTTCACCTATGGTGAGAAAAAGTGAGAGTATCTTTCCACCAACTCCCTAACTGTCCAAAGTTGAGGGCTACTCCAGCAGCATTAACTCTTTGCATTTCTGGCTAGTCGTTTGTATGGGCTAAGAGCCTTCTCAGGGTCATTAAATAGCCCTCAGGGAGAGAGTAGCAGAGACTTCACGAAGCAGGCTTTGGTGTATGAGAGGTGAGCTAAGAGGATATGGTAGGCCACTCATAGCTATTGCTACACCCACATTCTAGAGAGGAGATAGACTAAATAATAACAGTCTAATTCAGTAACTAGTCCCATTGTTCCTGAAAGAGCTTTATAAATCAAAAAGAACTTTAAAATATATATATAAAGCAACTAAATTCAAAAAATTCTACTTAAAAAACATGATGCATCATTATCAAGCACTATACAAGCTTAAAAAGGCCAAGGACAAGAACTTTTTAGCATAATGGATTGCTAAGTGAACAGTTATTTGTAACACTACAAAATAAGAGAAAAACAATGTACTCATAAATCATAAGATGTGTCAACACAAAAACCATCCAATCCATATATTTTTTTTTAGTGACACTTAGTCTAGTTGTTTGCCTGAAGCCTGAGCCACTTCCTGCTCCATCACTCATTGACATCACACTCAAGATTAGTCCTTCGTATGTTGTAGGTAAAATATGTTCCTCTTTAAGCAAGCCCTCTTCTGGCCTTGATGCTTTCTTGATCTGCTGTCCTTAATAAAACTAGGCTCTCTCCTGACCTTTCCCCAGTAGTAGCTGGTACTCGCCAAATTTACCAGAAGGTGGGAAATAAAGCTTGGTGTTCTCCTTTGTCTGCATTCCTCGCCTCCTACCTTCTTCCAGATCATAACTCTTGCCCATCTTGTAAAATTCTACTTCCTCTGTGGATTAACTCAACCTCCTATCCCAACATTTAGTTTCTAGGCCACTCCTTTTCTCACTTCCTAGGGGAAACCTTGCTGATCCTAGACTCTCTGCCCTTGCACTGCCATCCTGAATTTCTCCTTCATTACACTGTTAATCATTGTTATTATAATAAAATTCCAAACTTATCTATACATATTAACTGTCAGTACTTTAGATGGCTTGTATGTTCTAGCAATTTACATTTGTTTTATTTGATTCTCATGAGGACAAAATTAATTCCAAGTTTACAAATGAAGAAAATGAGGTTTGGTAAGGGGAAGAAACTTGTCGGTATCACACATTTAGAATCCCTTGAGCCAGTCCGCTATCAAACTCAAGGAGCCTAACTCCACAACCAGCTCTCCTACCCTCACTGCTCCGCTGCCTCCATAGTATTTTAGTTTTTTTCGTTATTGTTTATCTTTTTGAGAGATTCTAAACTTTGTGAAAGAAAGGATTGTATCTACATTGCCACATACCTAGGTCCTAGACCCATGCTTGACACAAAACAAGTGTCTGATTTACATTGCCTGAATAAGTGAATGACTAAACCAGTCAATACTCAATCCTGCATGGCAAAATAACTGAGTGGATGGTCAATGGGTTGGTGATGGGTCAGTAGTTTTATTTCCCTATGATAAAATCAAGCATATCGACTAAAACAGAATCACAAAAATAAACTTAGTGCTAATCCGTAGCACATTATGTTTTAAGATTTTTCTTCTGAAAAATTCCATTTTCATGTAAACGTCTCAATTTAGACTGGCTTCACTTAATGACATATCCTCAAAGGAATAAAATTTTAGTCCTCAAATGTATTGAGCAATAAACCAGGGCGATAAGATTTGTTTAATGTTAATTAATTAATTATTATAATTAGCTTTTCAAATACATTTTTTAAAATATCACCACATATGCCCAAGATTATGCTAAGTGTTATGGAGAATATAAAAGAAGGAAATCTAAACTTTGTTCTCAAGTTCTTTAAAATCTGCTTTTAAATATGAGATAAATAATGGACAGAGCAAAAAAATGTCTAATCATATGACATTTTGTATGCTGCAGATTGTAATGTTATAGATATTCTGAGCTAGAACTTCTTCCTGTGGGTTGAAGAGGTCAGGAAAGTTAGGGGA
This sequence comes from Equus przewalskii, assembly GCF_037783145.1. Taxonomy (NCBI): domain Eukaryota; kingdom Metazoa; phylum Chordata; class Mammalia; order Perissodactyla; family Equidae; genus Equus; species Equus przewalskii. The sequence continues at coordinate 24,887,810 of NC_091850.1, forward strand.
AGAGATAGATATTAGCTGAGAGAATACAGGCTTTTCTCATGAGTGGAGATGAGGAAATTTTAGGAGAAGGGCAGAGAAGAATAGAGAAATGAGCCAACAAGTAGGTAGTTGGTGAATAGAACAGAAAGGCAAGTTGCTTGCCAATACATACAGTTTGTAGTATGAAAAACTTATAATACTCTCTTAAAAACCACCAACTGGTTGACGGTGACTGCCAAGCTGAGCATTTAGACTCAATGATAGAGCTAACAGAGAGCCATTGTGGATTAAGATATGATGAACGAAGGCTACTAAGAAGATAACACCAACATTATTTTTAGAAAGATGAAGAGCAGAGGCAGAAGGTAGAGAGATCAGCTAGGAGGCTACCATAGGTATTTAAACATGAGGCGAAAGGGACCTGGCTTATTAAGACAGAAGGAATTAGAAGGAATAAGGAGATGTAAGAGACACCATGAAGACAGAATTGAAAGGGCCTGTTGACTGAGTGGGCACACAGATTTAAGGAGAGGAAGAAACAAATGGTTACAGCAAAGTCATAAGTCAGAAGAACTGGAACGATTGTGACACCACTATTAGATACGGAACAATTAGTTGTGGGATCTGTTGGTGGGATAAAGAAGCAGAATAGCAAGTTCAGATTTAGACATGCTCCTCTGGGGGTAACTGAAAGCTTAAACATGGGATTTCTCAAGGCTTTTGCAAACATGAGACAGAAATTTAAAGGAAAATCTTGGCTAAAAATCTATCTTGGGATGAAACATAATTTATAAATTATTGTTTTAAATAAGTAATAACTTATAGAGAGAATTTTGAAAAGCTTCTTCTCTTAAATAAGGAAACATTCTCCTTACAAGTGTGTGCTGACTATAGAGGAATTGAAATTCACTTTCCAGAACTCAGATGTACTTCAAAATGTAATTTTACTTTCTGAGTTCTTCTTGCCTTCCTGACCTTAACTCAATGATTGAAGAAAAACATCTAAATCTTTCCAATTATATTATTGTTCAAGGTAAATATTCAGTCATCTCAAAACTTAAACTTTCTATCAAAATTGTTTTTGCCCTGTCGTAGGGTTTCTATTCTACCTTCTCCATTTCAACATCCATGCAAATACTCATAGAGGTGGTGGGATGGGGCCACTGATCCACAGATTGTCATTTCGCACCATGCTGCTTGTCATTGTGATGTGCTTTGTCTTACCTAGTTACTAAGCATCCACAGCTAGTATTCATCTTGAACCAGTCTTTCCATCTGGTCTTTTAAGGCTTTACGATAATACCCATTAGGAAACACATGCTGCTTGTCGCAGCATCTAATAAAGAAGGGCAGCAGAGAACCTGGCTTTACAAAAGTATACTCATTGCTTGACTACTAACTTGCTTTTCAAACCCCATCTTCATAATGAATAAAAGGACAAATCTCAGCCAAGACTCCAAATCATCTCAAACTCCAATTAATAGGGTTCCATTAGTGAGGAGTTATTATAGCCACGAGTAGCAATAATTGTCAATCTTAAGTTCTGAATAATTCACAAATGCAAATGTGCTTCCATATTTTACCACCTTGGCATTCCTTGTTCCTCATAACTTTCTTAGTTTTCAATATAAAGCTGATTTGATTGAACCTAGTAATTAATGAACATGAGTAATTGTGTTCCCTTGGCATCTTCAACAAATGGAATCACCTTAATCCAGCAATCTCAGAGCAGAACAGTCTCTGCACTTCTGTTTCCACAAGTGATACGGAGGAGGTAGGAGATTGCTTCATTAGTCACTGATAATCACTTATAAAATTGGAGAAACCACAGACTAATGAATATTTCAGTCTTTTCCAGCTCCTATACTCAGTCCTACTCCAGTTAAACTCTAGACTGGATCTCCATTTTCTCATCTGTTGATTAAATGGCCACTTCGCCAGATAGAATTTAAGAGAACGAGCATTTGGGAAATACATTTATTGGCAAATTCTCTGATGAAAGGATTCTAGTTCCCCAAATTATGCAGCATTTTCCAAGCAAAAGAAACTTAGAATAACAAAGTTTCACTCATGGGAAATGCTAGAATTTTTCCCTGAACATTATGGGTAAGTAGAATTTCTACTATGGAGACAAAAATCTAGTTACTATGGAGGGTGTCAATATTGATAGCTTGCGGTTATGGTGTTCTACTTTTATGCTTCAAAAGAGATAATGTGAAGTTCTTCTGGGAAGAATGATCCTTGTGGGAAAGCATTCCATAAGTGACACTATTCACCCAGTTTTGCAAGCTCTGGCTACCAAGTCTTGACTCTAATGGTTAAACAAAGTCTATCCATCCAGATATCATATATAGCAATACTTGAAGGTCTTAATTTAATCTCAGAGATTTATTAAGGAAACATAAATATTTGCAGAAATTATTGAAGCAATATTCGATAGTGATAATACCGCCATATGCGTATTAAACCAAAAGAGAATAAGAAATCAATTTAATAAAAGAATTAGCTAAACTGTAAATGTATACACAGATGAGGTGCTCATATCACCTGATGATAATCCAGCATAGCTAGAACAAATGACCTGCTCTCATGTGGGTTTTGCTGTTTGTCTCACAGTGCTCTTCTTTCAAATCTTTGAGGACAGGAGAGCTCTTTTTCCTTCTCATCCCTTATTAATAACTGCAATTATTTCTTTTTGCTCATGCACTTACTTAGAAGCAACTGAGCATTTATTACATTTGCAGATGTGTTTGCCTCCCTCTAAAGTGCTCTACGAAAAGCTAATTGCCTACTTTTCTGTAATAAGAATAGCTGCATCTTGTTTTAGCTTTATGTTGTTTTCTTACCCAATTGCTCTGTGACACTCCTCCCTCTGCCATGATGTAAATATTCTATGTGTGAAGAGCTTCCTCATCTGTGATGTCAATAAAAAGTTACACCTTCCTTAGAGATCTGAATTAAACATGGATCTCTCACATGGTATAGCCCAACTACAGTTTTTATAGACCATCCATCAAGCAACAATGGTAACGACAGTTTAAGGCATCATTGTTTAACAATTTCATGTCCAATATCTTTTATGCCACAATATCCTTGCAGATCAGTGGTCTCATTTAGTTTTGATACCTACCAGAATGAGTTGTTACAGCAATGACCATTACCCTATTTTACAGAGGAGGAAACTGAGCCCTAAACATGTTATTTGATATTCCCAAGGTCAAATAATTGGTGACTAAGCTAGTACTAGAAGAAAATCTTCATATGGATAAGTTTTTATAATATGTTGTCAAATGAATTTAAAAAATGAGGATTAAAATGCAGATAAATATTATACACATACTAGAATATTAATTGAATAAAGAAGAAATACTGGTAGAAAAGTACATTTTATAAATATCAAATACCTTCTATATTCTAGGCCGTGATAGACTCTGTGTTTACAGAGAGGAACAGACATAATCTTTGCCACACTGGAACTAACAATCTAATGAAGGAGACAAATAATAATCTAAGAAATATATAATAACACATTGTGAAAACTGTAAACAAAAAACCAAAATGCCAGCAATAGCATCTAATTTAATATAAATGAGGGCTTATTAGACTCTGAAGAAGTTAATTGAGGCTGAAAAGAGAAAGATCATTAGGAAATAATCAGGTGAAGATGTTGGGTGATGTTTTAATTTTTCTTTTTACTTTTCTCACTTTCCAAAATTCCACAAAACACAGTCTCTACTTTACCAGTCAGAAACTATGCGTGTTTGACTTTTGATTCTTTCTCTAGCAGATGCTTCCTATCAGACCAAACCCCCTAGAAAAGCAACTCTAAAGGCTAAAATTAAAAAGAGAATAACCAAGGTGAGAACTACTGTAGCAAACCAAGAGATCCAAGAGGAAAATTCATGATGGTAAGATAAATTCTCTGCCACTTTTCCTTTTAAGGAATTTTCTGAAATATGACGGAAGTGGGCCAGAGTCCTAACAAAAAGCAGCAGATCAGAGCTTTCTGCTGTCTCAGGCAGAGTTTCATTCAATCATCTAGTCCTTGTAGAATAATGAAATCATCACAGTTTTCTGACTAATTCTCCTGCTCTCTTTGTTTTCCTTCCTCCTCTGACATATAGCCCTCCAGTACCCAGCGAGGTAACAAGGCCTGTTCATCCCTAAATGTCACCTATAGGAGAAACCATAAAAACCAAAGCGTTGTTTATTACAATCGTACCTGAGGCAGGTTCAGTTTTAGGCTGAATGCAAATCTTTCCTTCACGTTCTTGTAAATTGTATTCTTTATATCTGTGATCAAAACAGATTGGAAAGCTTAATTGACAATAGAAATTCAAAAGAACTTATGCATGTTAAAGTTTCTTAAGATGGGGGAGGAGAATAGAGAAACTGTCTGGTTCAATGAATGTTGTTAAGAGGTTAAATTTATTCCCATTTAAAAGGCTACATGAATTTCTATTGAACATACAATTGGCCATATAGACTTATTTCATCAATCTCTCATTAGAACATGAAAGAAATAAAATGTTGTAAAACCAGAAGGACAAGGAGAATAGAGGAGATCTCAGTAGACATAATATTTCAACACCTTTTGGAAACTAGGAAGCAGATGGAAGAATGGTACATGACTTGGGGAAGAGGAAGCAATACTAAAGGGCACACAGAGGTGAATATCAGAGAGAAGTCACTTTTCACCCGCAGATCCCTGTGGAGATAAAGGACTTGGAGGCACCAAGATAAACAACCCCCTCCCCATCTTCCTTGGGCAGGAGACCCCAGGCTTGGGAAAGCAGATCATACAGATGGAATGAAGAACAGCAGAAATGATAAATATGTGGATATACATAAAAATAAACTAGTTTTTCCACTTAATTTCTTTAAAATACATCTAACAGTTTAAATCAGTTTCCCAACTTTTTTTCATTATCATCCCCTAGGAGCCTTTTTAGATTTTTTTCCTAATTACTCACTACCCCCCCAATAAAATTTTAATACCTAAGATATATTGTATACTTGTTTATATGTTGTATTTCTGTTTTATATATAAAAATAAAAAATATAAAGTTTATTCGTTTTGTTTAATGCAGTGTTCAGAATGACTAAATTTTTTAAAATTATTTTATTGCAGTCATGTTGGCTTAAAGCATTGTGTAAATTTCAGGTATACATTATTATATTTTGGTTTCTGTATAGACTGCATCATATTTACCACTGATGGGATTCAGGGCAGGCTGCCCCAAGATGCACCACTCTGGTAAGCGGATTATTTTGAGATGAAGACCATAAAGGCTCAGACTCAGGAAGAGCATTTGACCTTTCCCCCCTAACTTCCTAGAAGAAATTTAAAATAAAGACCTGTCCCCAGGACAGGCCATCACCATAGATAACTGTCGGTATCCGGGAGACTGGGAGGATCCTTGCTAAGCCCGCTCTTATCAAAGTTGTATTTACCAAACATTGGCTTTTCCATTTCCATGTGAATTGCCTTCCTCCCCTTTAAAGCTCAAAATCACTACCCCAAACATCCTCCTTGTCTGTAGCTGAAGATGCTTAAACAGGCAGCCTCGGCCAGTTGGCTGAGTTACTCAGTTTCTCCTGAGTTTCTTCCATGTATACATGCTATTAAACTTTGTTTTATTTTCTCCTGCTAATCTGCCTTTTTAATTATTTGACCAGCCATAAGAACCTTAAGGAAAAGAGGGGGTGGGATTCTCCCACTTCCCCAACACCACCAATAGTGTAGTTTCTATTCATCACCATACATCTGGGCCCCTTTACCTGTTTCACCCTACCTCCACCCTTTTCCCCTCTGGTAACCACCAATCTGTTCTCCTTATCTAGGTGTTTATTTATCTTCCACATATGAGTGAAATCATATGGTATTTGTCTTTCTCTCTCAAATTATTTGACTTAGCATGATACCCTCAAGGTCCATCCATGTCATCACAAATGGCACAATTTTGTCCTTTTTTATGGCTGAGTAGTATTCCGTTGTGTATATATATATATATATATATATATATATATATATATACCACATCTTCTTTATCCATTCATCCATTGATGGGCACTTGGGTTACTTGGCTACTGTGAATAATGCTACAATGAACATACGGGTGCACAAATCTTTTAGAGTTATTGACTTCATGTTCTTTGGATAAATATCTAGTAGTAGAATAGCTAGATCATATGGTATTTCTATTTTTAATTTTTTGAGGAATCTCCATACTGTTTTCCATAGTGTCTGCACTAGTTTGCATTCTTGCTAGCCCTGTATCAGAGTTCCCTTTTCTCCACATCCTATCCAACATTTGTTATTTCTTATCTTGTTAATTATAGCCATTCTGACAAATGTGAGGTAATATCTCACTGCAGTTTTGATTTGCGTTTCCCCAATAATTAGTGATGTTGAACATCTTTTCATGTGCCTGTTGGCAATCTGTGTATCTTTTTTGGAGAAATGTCTATTCAGATCTTCTGCCCATTTTTTGATGAGGTTGCTCATTTTTTTGTTGTTGAGATATGTAAGTTCTTTATATATTTTGGAAATTAACCCCTTGTCAGATATATGATTTGCAAATATTCTCTCCCATTTGAGGAATTGTCTTTTTGTTTTGTTGATGGTTTCCTTTGCCATGTAGAAGTTTTTTAGTCTGATGTAGTCCCATTTGTTTATTTTTTCTTCTGTTTCCCTTGCCTGAATAGACATGGTATTTGAAAATTTACTCCTAAGACCCATGTCAAAGAGTGTACTGCCTTGTTTTCATCAAGGGGTTTCATGATTTTGGATCTTACAGTCAAGTCTTTAATTCCATTTTAAGTTAATTTTTGTGTATGGTGTAAGATAATGGTCTACTTTCAATCTTTTGCATGAGGCTGTCCAGTTTTCCCAACACTATTTATTGAAGAGACTTTCCTTTCTCCATTGTATGTTCTTGGCTCCTTTAATTTTTCCTTGATATGGGAAAATAATTTTTTTTTTCCTGAGGAAATTTTGCCCTGAGCTAACATCTGTTGCCAATCTTCCTCTTTTTGCTTGAGGAAGATTCGCCCTGATCTAACATCTGTGCCAATCTTCGTCTATTTTGTATGTGGGTCACAGCCACAGCATGGCTGACAACAAGTGGCATAGGTCTGCACCTGGGAACAAAATTCAGGCTGCCAAAACAGAGCATGCCCAACTTAACCACTAGGCCATGGGGCCAGCCATAAGAATGTATAATTTTTAAATAACTGCTAGATGTTCATTTGGATATCATCATTTTTTTCTTTTCAGCACTTGATGTGATGGGTTGAATAGCCTTTATAGAATTGAATAATAAGATATAAACAATTTTTATTTAATTCTGAAAACCCAAGTCACACACAAAAACACTGAGGATCAAGCATAAACAACATCTACAAGGCAGCCAATGGTAACCAATAGACGCGAGTGGGCTGCTTCTTGCAATATGCTCAAGATAGAACAAACAATCAAAGAAAAGAAGCCATCTACTCACCACAGTTTTTTCACATTGATCTTGTATACATTTTGTGTATCTTCCATGAATTCAATGTCAGTGCTGCTCTTGTGACACCCAGGAAAACCCAAAAAGAGAAATTAAATTCTAAGGAATAAGATTCTGTTGGATAGGGTTAAGCTTTACAGTGTCACAGACTACTGTAATACCTAGGAATTTTTCACCGCCCCTAACCACAACCAATTTTCATCTTCTTGAGGGCAATGCCATCCCTGTTGTGCATGTATAGTTTAAAGCAAAAATTATAACAGTGTATTGTGGTGTTTACATGAAAACTACAGCATAAAGGCCTGGGATCAGGATAAATGCAGTTATTTGGAGTTTGACTTTTTCAATAAACTCTTATACAGTATACTAGTACTGAGAAATACAGAGATTAAAAGAGAAGAAAAGCAGCTCTAATGTGAACATGACTGGTACTGGACAGAAGGCTGAAGAAGTGGGAAAGGATGAAGTTTGGTTTGCTGCCTGAAGACTTTTGTTTCTGTTTTTTTAGGTATATAAATAGGTTGCTTTAATAAAATAAAGAAAATGTTTTAACAAAATATTAAAATTAAACTGCCAAGAATGCTTATCAGATCCTTGGTCTTTGTTTAGTCTAATTTATACAAAGAACTTTTTTTCTGATTACACATAAAACATTAGTAAGTTTATTAAAGGGAAACAGATGTAACAGAATGATTTGGGGTGGCCATGGGGATACTGAAAGATAATAAAGAACAAAGTAAAACAAGTTCCACTAGAGAGCAAAAGACCTCTAATTCTCTTTTTACCATTTATTTGTTGCATTAACTTGGCTAATCACTAAAGTTACCCAGGGCCTTAGATTCTCCTTTATTAGTAACACCTTGCCTGCATAAAAATGGCTGTACAAATGGCCAACAGGTACATGAAAAGGTGCTCAACATCATTAATCATCAGGGAAACGCAAGCAAAACCACAATGAGACATCACCTCACACTGGTTAGAACAGCTACTGCCAAAAAGAGATAAATGTGGGGAGCATGTGGAGAAAGGGAACCCTTGTGCACTGTTGGTGGGACTGCAAACTGGTGCAGCCACTATGGAACACAGTGTGGAGCTTCCTCAAAAAATTAAAAATAGAACTACCATACGATCCAGCAATCTCACTTCTGGGTATGTATATAAAAGGGAAATGAAAACAGGATATCCAGGAGATATCTGCACTCCCATTTGCATTGCAACATCATTCATGATATTCCAACATATGGAAACAACCTGTCCATCAACAGATGAATGGATAAAGATGATGTGGCACATATATATACACACAATGGAACATTACTCAGTCATGAGAAAGAAGGAAATCTTGCCATTTGTGACAACATAGATGAACTCTGAAGGCATTATGCAAGTGAAAGAAGCCAGACAGAGAAAGACAAATATTGCATAATGTCACTTATATGTGGAATAGTAAAAAAAAAAAAAAAAAAAAACCAAAAAGGCAAACTCTTAGAAACAAAGACTAGAAAGTGGTTACCAGGGCTGTGGGGGGGGTGGGAGAAATAGAGAGAGTTTGATAAAAGGGTACTAACTTTCAGCTGCAAGATGACTGAGATCTGAGGATCTAAGGTAACATATGGTGACTATAGTTGATAACACTGTATTACATACTTGAAATTTACTGGGAGAGTAGAACTGGAATGTTCTCACCAAAGAATAAAGAAATATATGAGGTGATAGATGTGTTAATTATCTAGATGGTGGGAATTCTTTTGCAATAGTACCATCAAATCACCATGATGTACACTTTAAATATCTTAAAATTTTGTCAATTATACCACAGTAAAGCCAAAAAATGAGGGGAGTCACAATAAGCTTTCAAGGTCCTTTCTAGCTTGAAGAAAATAATTCTATAACTCATTCTTTATCTGTCTCCCTCCACTCTTCTTACTAAACCCTTTTTAATCTAATAAACCTTAGCTCAAATGTTTGTCCTCCCGCCTTTACTGACCTCCAAATGTAAATTTCCATATCCTTTATACTTTTTCATAGCACTCTATTATTTTATGGAACTTGTCATATTTTATTATATATTTTAAAGTTACTATTTAAAAAATATGACTTACTTTACTATATACATTTTGTGTGTGTTTGTTTAACATCAGTTTTACCTAGTAGACTGTAAGTAAGCTGATGAGAACAAGGATTATATTTGTTTTATTCACAATTATATTTAGAGTTTAATCCATTCCCTAATTATGGGAGGCACTCTAAGAATATTTCCAAAATGAGCCTGGAAAACAGGTTTTTTAAAATACTTCCAGGGGCCGGCCCCATGGCTGAGTGGTTAAGTTTGCACATGCCGCTTTGGCAGCCTAGGGTTTTGCTGGTTTGGATCCTGGGTGCTGACATGGCACCACTCATCAGGCCATGCTGAGGCAGCACCCCACATGCTACAACTAGAAGGACCCACAACTAAAATAGACAACTATGTACTCGGGGGACTTGGGGAGAAAAAGACGGAAAAAAAAAAAGGAAGATTGTCAACCGTTGTTAGCTCAGGTGCCAATCTTTAAAATACTTTCAAATTGAGAGTGGGCTGGGAAATAGTTTGAGTTCATTATCAACTCTCTTAAGACTGAGCTTTGATACATTGGTAAGAAAAAGTGACATTTTTATCAGGTCATAAAAAGAATAAACACAGCTAAATGATTAGTCTCATGTCTGCAAGTGTTTGGAAAATGTCAAGAAATCAGGAAACTCATTGTCCTTGTATCACACCCTATCCCATGTCAACAGAAGTTGAGGTTTTCATCACTGTAAGACTGTCTCTTGTCATCATTTATAAAAAATACAACTATTCATCAGAGTTTGTTATTTTAAAAAGTGACCTCCCTAAACACTTGAATTTGTTCCATTTCTTTCATTTTCCTCTCTGCTTTGGCCGCAGACCTAGTAATTTGCAGCAGGGTGACTGGAAACTGCTGTCTTCCACTGCGGGGCTAAACACGCTGTGCATGCGCTGTTAATGGGCTTGGTAGGCCCTCTAGTCTCTCATGAAACAACTCCCGCCTTGAAGAACTTGAAAAAAATTGGTATTTATTTGTGTGAGCCAAGTCTCCAAGAGAGGATGTGCTCTATCTCTGCCTTTTATTCTTAGACTGTTGTTAAAACTTGCAGTTGTTTACAGTTCCAGACGTAGCATTTTTTCCTTTGCCTCACAGCCACAAACTTAACCAAGACCCCAGTGATCTCTTACCTGGACTTGTTTCTTCCTTTGTTCCGTGCTTCAGGTATCTCTCTATGCCCAGAGGACCACATCGCTGCTATCATTTGCTTCTCAGTAGTTTTCCACAGCCTCAGAATTCAGAATAAAAATTTCCCCTCAAAGCTCTTTGTCAGAACTATGTCAAGGACCTCATATTCAAGGACATCCCTTCATTGCTTTCAGTGCCTCATTTATTAGCTACTCACAACCCAGAGGATAAACAGTGTTCAATAGAGCCCACTCCAAGCTCTCTCAATAGCCATACCTGAACTTTGGCTGGCCTTTCTTTCTCAGCCTCTTCCCTTCCATATTATAGATGGATCCTAGATGACCCTACCTCAAGGAAGCAGTCCTGATTTGAAGCACAATTTCTAGCTGCTTCTTTCCACACTACCCTAGGAGGTAGAGTAAATCATTTTTAGTAAATATTTAACTAATTTGTTAATTTCTACAATTGCTGTGGTTGTATGAAACTCATGGAAAGCAGGCAATATGCACCATTGACTTAACAGTGGACAGGTCTCAGGGCTGACATCAGCCGGGATACATGGCTTGAATTCACTCTGACTGAGCAGTGCCATATCATACAGTTGGGAAAGTCTCTGAACATCTCTTTTGAAACTATTTGAAATTGCAGTTGTTTGAAAATTACAAAATATATCTTAGTTAAAAATCACTTGTTTGTAAGAAACAAAAATATATTCAAAGTATCAGAAGCAAGAAAATATAATTTATTAAAAGACAATCGTGTACCTTAAGGAATTCAAGGGGAGAAAGTGTTGCTGGGCCTCATGAGGGACTACTTTACACTCTCTCGGCACATTTCTTCAAGTTCCCACTTCATTCTTCTTTCTCTCTGCAGAAAGGCTTTCTCTGCTTCTCCTTGCATATGACTTAAGTACACTTCCTGTTATGCCTAACTAGAGTCACCGAGTCCCAATCTCCAACCTTAACACATGAAATTCAATTGACTCATATGCAATCCTGGTGCATCTGTCTTGTCCAAGACGCAGAATCATGAGACCTGCAGCCAACTCAACAGGTCCTATAGGATTAGCTTTTCTGAGACAAGACTGGATAGATTTTCTCCAAAAGAGCACAGGGGCAGGAGAAAATAGAGGCAGAGAGAATGACCTGCATTTTTAGAAGATACAATATTTTAATAAATATTAAATAGATACTTCTAAAAACCTATATAATTCGCATATTTATTTTGCTTGTTTTCTCTCTCCTCTGCTCAATAGACTGTAAATCCCGTGAAGGTAGAATATTGTTTTTTTGGTTTTGTTCACTGTTTCAGTGTCTACAATAGTGCCTTGCAGTAAATTTTTGCTGAATGAATGAATAAAGCCTTTGGATAACGTTAATGGCAGTAATTATAGTGAATATGACCTAATAGACAAAAGAATAAGCAACTGCATGCACGAGGGAGGTTATAATTCCTGTGATAGATTTCTTATAATTTTCAGTACTTCTCACATTCATTTTTTCTATCCAACTACCATTATCTTTTAACTAAAGTTCCTAAAAGAACTAACCAAACTTATTTTTTTTTTTTATCTTTAAGTCTCAACATAATGTCTGGTGTGTAATGGGTGCTCAGTGAATATTTATGGATTGATCAGTATAGGTGAATAGAGACTATTGCTCCTATGGCACTTAGAAAGGATTTTGCAAGCCATAAAATGCTACCCAAGTGTTAGATTGTTATTTTCATCATATTGGAGCTTTAGGAAAATGCTGTAGATTGAATGTTTGTGTCCTCGTAAAATTCTTTTGTTGAAAGCTAATCCCCAGGGTGATGGTATTTGGAGGTGGTCCCTTTGGGAGGTGATCAGGTTATGAGAATGGAGCCCTCATGAATGGGATTAGTGCCTTTATAAAAGAGACCTCAGAGAACACTCTTGCCCCTTCCACTGTGTGAGACTATAGAGAATAGATAGCCACCTATGAACCAGGAAGGGGGCTCTCATCAGACACTGAATCTGCCGGCACCCTGATCTTGAACTTTCCGGCCTTCAGAGCTTTAAGGAATAAATTTCTGTTTTGATAAGCCACTCAGCCTATGGTATTTTTGTTTCAGCAGTCCAAATGGAATAAGACAGAAAATTTCCTTGTTAACAGTGGTCAAGATGCACGGGACAACTGGAGATCAAGAAGCAAACTAGAAAGATGACCCAAGAGGTTTGGCAAGATCTATTTGACTTCAATGAGCTTTGTTGCCTTTTCCCAGAAGGCCCTGAATTAAAATCTAATCCAAGTTTCTCTATAATCCTAGAAGAGGCAAGAATTTGCAGAGGTTTGCTTTTTTAGATCTCAAATTACATTTCTATTACATAGATGTCTATGTTACACTAGTTTTAGACTAGGAGCCTAAATAGCGGTTCATTTTCTTTTCATTCCAAAGAATCGTCCAAGGGCTTATTCAATTTATTATCATCATTATGGATCACTCAACAATTCAGCAAATACGTAAATAAAAACAGTTCTTGGAGCACATTGCTACAGGAAAGATCATTGCCTCTTATGCCAAATGAGTGAGAACTTACATAGTGGAATTTTACCTGAGGGCATGTATGTAAAGGCATAAAGTAAAATTCAGCCATTTTCTTGCAAATTCATTGTGTATAGACAACCCAATTCAATCAACATTTATTTTACTTCTAAGTTAATCAATTATAAATATGAATATTATTCAGGACCTGTCATTAAGGAACTTTGAATATATTAAATGGAATAATAGAGAGTAGGTGATAATACAACATACAAGTAATCATAATATCTGGCAATATCAGGTTCTACATAAGAGGTAAAAAGAACTATGTAAGCTTAAAGGATGGAGGAATCATACAATATCTGATCTTAAGGGTGAAAGTGTTTATTGGAATGGTCCTTGAAGAACAGATATAAAATACACTACTATTTCAGAATTTGAAATTGAGGAAGAAAAAGTTTCAAGAAATACAATGGCAGGAGAAATTGTAGCCATTTTGAAGAATAACAAGTTATCCAATTTGGCTAGATGATGGAGTATACAAAAGGAAGGAGAGAAAAAAATATCTACAGATGTTATGTAGGATCAAATGGCTTGGGTTTCAGATATTAGATATTAGGGCTCTTTCCTAGTTCAGTGGTCTTCTGAAAAGAACAACATTGAGATTTTGAGTAGAGTTGTGGGGCTGGGAGGTGAGCTCTGGAATGACTAATCTGGCAGAGTAGTTTAGGAGGAATTACAGAAGGAGTACTAAGGCTCAGAGACCAGTTGAGCCACTGTGCAGTCTTCAAGGTGTGAGTTCATTGGGTCTGGAAGTGAAGTTGCAGCTGTAGGCATGGTGAAGAGACAGAAAAGATGGGAAGTGCACAGACAAGAGGCTCTTCAGAGACAACAGCTACAGGATTTCGCATCTAGTAAAATAGAGGAAGTGGGGGAGAGAGGATGCCATCACTGTGATATGGTCTTCTATTTGGATACTATTAGTGAACATTAGGATGCAGATTTGTGGACTAGGAAGCAATCAACACAAAGGTGATGGATAAAGCCATGGAAGCAGATATAACACCTGATGAAAGGTAAGAGGCTGAGCATAGAATTCCAGATGGGAGTAGGAAGAGAATCACAGAAGGAGGAAAGAGAGGAAACACATGTTTTGTACTGTGTCCAAGAAGCCAAATGTGGATTGAGAAGTGGTCATTCATTTTGGCAATTAGGAGAGTACTAGTGGTCATTGAAAGAATAGTTCTTGTAGCCTGGTTGTATTTATAACCCAGACTGAAAAAGAGTGAAGTTAATGAGTAGATGGTAAGAAATTAAATGTAGTCAATTTAGCCTTTCTACTAATTTTAGTAGCAAAGGAAAAGAGAAAAAGAACATGGTAGCCTGAGGTCCAAACCTCTGTTTCGTCCTCTTGAGAGTTTTAATCTATAATTCTCCAAGTGAAATAATTCAATTTGCAATTTCACTTTATCTGCTCATACACTGACTGACAAAGTACACTCTAAAAGGTTTGTGAAACAGACCGGGGTCATTAGCCTTGGCTCTAATGAGGTATTAGAGTATTTTTGCTGTAATGGTAAGTTGGCATGTGAATACTTAGCATATGAAAAATCCTTCAGATAGTCAGCAGCCTCCACTGTTCATTATCTTATGTTTGGAGTCATTTTCTTGGCAAAAAATACCACTTGGCTGTGAATCTATCATCATTAAGAGAGGAATAAAGATTTTTAACAAAATACATCTTCTCCTTCTGGAAAAATGATACTTGCTCCATCTTAGCTTTTCATGTCCTGGCTCTAATTTCCTCCTACACTCTTCTGTTCCTTTATAATTAAAGGCCTTTTCTACAGGTCAGTCTGCATTTAAGCTCACTAGCAACTTTCTACATTATGAAAATATGGAGCATTTTGCGTGAAACGGTATTTCATGTCACCAGCCAACACTTTCAAAAGGCTTCGGTTGCTTAAACGGTTCAGCTGGTGAACTTCGAAGTACGCTTTGTTTCTCAGCAGCCCACATCCAAATATTGTTTAGAGAGCGCTCATATTCTTGCACAGAGGCCGACCTAAACATAATTGCACACAAGCATTCGATTCCTAGCTCTGGAACAATCACCCATTCATCAGTCCCATGTAAGACTACTTCTACTTCCCAAAACCAACTGGACACTGTGGTTGTAACGATCAGACCAGAAATCTCTCCCTCGGGGTTGCAGGGTTCAGAAAATGTTTTCTGTAAAGGGCCAGACAGTAAACATTTTAGGCTTTGCAGGCTATGCAGTCTCTGTTGCAACTACTCAACTCGACGGCTGTAAAAGTAGCCACAGACAATGATTCATTGTGTGATTTTATTCTAATAAAACTTTATTTACAAAACAGGCATTGTAACCGAAAGTTCGGTCTCTGAACACGATGCCAATCCAAATAACGAGAACAGAGTCTTGAGTGGAAGAGGAAAGGTTTTACTATGCCAGGCACAGGGAGCAAAGCAAGGGCTCATGCCTCAAAAATTTCTAGCTCCCTGATGAGGAATGGGTAGGGATTTTTATTTGGGGTTTTGGGTAGGGGAGGAGGAACATGTAGCTTGTGCAGCTCGGTGCTTTTCCACCAGCCTGCGTTTGGCCTTGAGAGGCTGCAGGCAGCCAGGCGGCGGGGATGGTGAGATAGGAGGATGGCAGGTGGGCGTCCTTCGCCATTGTCTTGTCTTCCTGTTTGAGGCGGGTTCAAGCGCCGGGAGTCCAGGAGTTGAGGTCTGGGAAGCCCCCGCTCCTTGATCTTCTTGAGACAGTGGCTTTCCTGGCAAACTTCAAGGACACATGATTAGCTAAATTTTAGTGTGCCTCCAACTCCAGGCCACCTGGGCTGTTAACAATTTGTGACTCGCATTTAGTTGTAAAGCTCAAGGAGTCCAAGTTTAAAGAAACAGGTATTTACATGTGAGTGGAGCTAGAGAAGCAGGAAAGGGGGTGGTGGGTTTTAGTTTTAACCCCATATACGCTGGGTTCAATGTGGGGAACTGATATCAGGGCTGATGTTAAGAGCCTGTAACAGCATCAGGCTACATTTGCCTCAATGGCTGCTCCAGAAAATGACCCTGAGTGGGATATGTCATTTAACCATTCATGAGGACCCAAGATGGGGGACCCAAATACATCACAGAAAAGACGCTAGATTCTCACAAGATGCTAGGTCAGTTCCAGTACTTGGGTCGTAGGCAGTTGCTCTCCGTCTCAGAATTCCTCCATGCCACATTCAATTCTCTCTACCTGTTTTTGCCGTGCCATGGCACACAACTTTCTCACCCTCTGTGCTCCTCATAGTCCACATTGCTTAACAACCCTGGGTAAGGGGTCAGCCCCACGGCCGAGTGGTTAAGTTTGCAGGCTCTGCCATGGCGGCCTGGGGTTCGCCAGTTTGGATCCTGGGTGTGGACTTAGCCCTGCTCATCAGGCCATGCTGTGGCACCGTCCCACATGGCAGGACTAGAATGATATACAACCAGGATGTACATAATGTGCAGAGGCTTTGGGGAGAAAAAAAAAGGGGAAGATTGGCAACAGATGTTAGCTCAGAGCCAACCTTCCTCTCTAGAAACAAACAAAAAACCCTGTGTAGGCTCATCCTTTTGGCTCCTGACTTTCATCTCTCTAGGTTGTCTTCTAGCATTTGCCCTTAGCTGCAAACACAATGACTTTAGGAAAAATGTATTTAATTTTAGGACCTCAGATAACCAACTAGAAAAAAGAAGTGAACATGCTTAAATGAAATGTTTTTTCTTGCCCAGTCACCAAATATTTTCTCTACTTATTTTCTCAGATACTCAAGCGTAAAACTGCTAACCCAACCCCAAAGGGTCTTCAGCGCTGGTCTGTGGCACACCACTCGACTTTCCTTCTTAGCCTGAAATTCCAGTCTCTAAATTCTTCATACAGTACAGGAGAAAGAAAAGAAACTGTAAGTGAGACTCCTGACTTACTCAGGTTGTGGACAAGTAGCTACCATGCGTGTTAAAATGTGTTACTTTAGAATAGTGGTTTCCCAGCTGTGCTTCGAAGAATATTTAGACTCGCTGAGATAATCATTCTCCACTGCATGGTGAAAATTTCAGCTAAGAAATATTTTTTTAGCTGTTTTCCAAACTGAGAATATAATTGATACTTTTAAAAGAAGTTTTCTACTGTTTTGAAAAAAATTGTGAAACATAGTTATTTTACCAGAGGAAAGAGTTTCCACAAAGTAAAGCGACTTGCTGACGATTATGTAGCTGGTTATTACAGAATCAAGGGTAAAATGTAGGTGTCCACATTCCTGATCCCTATAGTTGTCTTTTTTCTGTTGCACTATTTTGTTCTGTTTCACCTTAGCATAAAATCTATATTAGCCAATCTCAAACTGTATTGCGAACCCTTCATAGAAGCATAATTATCATTAGATATAAAGAAGATGATTGACCACTGCTATATGAAATGTTCCAGATTAAATGTTCTATTTGGTTTTGCTGATATATGAAAACATTTTTTTCTGTAATAAACTTGTATCAAGTAATTTTACTAAATTATTACTTTTAATACGTGTCTATAGATTATTCTGAATTTTCCACATACACAATCATATTGTCTACAAGTAATATCATTTTCTTTACTTTCTTTTCAATGTCATGGCTTTTATCTCTTTTCTTTCCTTGTGTCACTGGATAGGAACTCCAGCACAGTATTGAATAAAAGTGGTGATAATAGGCATCCTTATCTCTTTTCTGATCTAATGAAGAAAAGATTCAATATTTTCCTGTTAACTCTGATGTAAGCTACAAGTTTTTTGGAGACACTCTGTCAGATTAAGAAAGTTATTTTCTGTTCCTAATTTGAAGAAATTTTTTATCTTGAGTAAGTGTTGAGTTTTACTAAATGTTTTTATGCATCTATTGAATAAGTTTTTTGGTTTTAGTTTCATTTACTTTATTCTACCTTACATCATTTATAAAAATACAGTATAAATGCAGAGGATTAAAGAACTCCTTTTGAAATATAAAACTATAATACTAACTGAAGAAAATTTAGGAACGTATCTGTGACTTCAGATTTTTTAAACAAAGTAATTTCTTAAGCAAAAGAAAAAACTATCCAAAGCAAAAACTATCAAGGGAAAATAGACAAATTTGATTACATTAAAATTAAGATTTTTCTCTTCGATCAAAGACACCATAGGTAAAAATAATACATAGGTGTCAGACTGAGAGAAGAAATCTGCAAAATCCAACACTTACAAGGCATCAACACCTGGAATGTATAGGGCACACCTGAAAATCAGTTAACAAAAGTCAGTAAAGAAGCACAATAGAAAAATAGACAGAAAATGTGAATTGTTAATTCACAGATAGGAAAACAGAATGTCTGGCAAGAATACAGAGATGCTGAAGTGCACTATTGATCAGAGACCTGCTGATTAAATAACCAGGAGATACCACTTTACATACATCAGATATAACATCAGTAGGTTGGCAAACAACAAATGCTAGTAAGAACTCACTAATGAGAAGCCCTTGCAGGCTGCTGGTAAGAGTATAGACGTGTATAATTTTTCTAAAAGCAACCTGGAAGTCTTTAGGAATTTTCTCACAGGTTCACAAGGAAAGAGTATATTGTGTTTAGAGTTGCAGGGAGTTGAAGGCAATAAAAGTGGACAATAAGAGTGGATAAGTAAAATACCATTGATAACACCAAATGTGCATGCTGCAGTAGATTTACACTGAGTAAGGCTCAGAAGCATAATGTTAAATGAAGAAAGCAAGAAATCAAATAAAACTTTTAGCAAAATACCACTTATGTAAGTTACCAAAATACACGTGGAAAATGAGACTTTGTATTTTTGAAGGATACACATATATCTAAGTAATCCTATGTAAGGACAATCATCAAATACATTAACACTTGTAACTAATCTGGGAAAAGAAATGAAACCAGATCTTGGGGTGAAATAGTGAAGAAAGGGTAAAAGAAGACCTTACACAGACCAATGATGATATAGTTCCGTAAACTATGGAATGTGATCAATTCTGTGCATTGAAATCTTTAGAAAAAGTATGACGTCATTTAAAAAATTACATATGTATGTGTGTTCATGTGTACACTTAGAGAGACACACATATATATGTTATATGACTGAAAGTATTTACTCCAAATATTAATAGCAGTTTTGTCTGTTTATGAAAAATGATTTTAATTTTCCTTTTCACGCTTTTCCATATTTTCTAAATGTTCCTCAATAAATATTCTAGAATCAGAAAAAAGTAAGAATCTGTACATATTTCAATTAAATGGACGCATTCCTAAAGGGGAAGGCAATTTTAAGCAATTTATTCTAAAGGGTTTTTAAAAATAGAGTCAGAGATTTCTTTCCCTGCAACAGCAATATGTATTGCAATAGCTCTTGAACGGGAAAATCATTGAAAATTCAGGCCCCTGTGTAAAATCTTGCTCAGAGTTTCAGGATTACTGCTGATTGAAGTAATCATTTGCAAAGTCCAGAGTTTCCACAGAACGTTTGTTTTGACAACACTCTAGGTGGTGTTGGGTCTCTGGGACATAATGGCATTGTCTTGTGTTAGCTAGCAATAGCGAAAGAAAGTTTGTTTGGATTTTCATATAAACTCTTTTCATTGTGAATACCTATTGTTTCCACAGCTATTTGCAGATTAGCTCTCCGGACACCACAAACTCTGTTTAAAGGTGAGTGACATCATGATTTCATTTGTAACCTTAATATTTCAGAATTGTAGATTGTGTTTCCAACAAACTTACTCTTTCTTGCATTAAAATACATAACTCAGATTATAGCCATTTCTTTGTCTTTCTTTTAAAAGAAGAAATAACTACTTTGCTAAAATCTCAAAAGAACCAAAGGTTTATGTCTTTTAAAGAAATATCCTGCCAGAGAGCTACCCTGTTAAGATCAAGTTTTTCTATGAGCTAAACTACAGTTAGAAGTAAAGCAAACATAACCTTTAGCCAAAGGACCAGTCATGTGCCTGGGCTCCCCAGCCTGTCCTAGCAACGGTAAATATCATTTCTTGAGCCTCTGGGGCATGCACAAAAGAAAACAATAAGAAATAAGGGATTCGAGACATTTACAAGGAGACGAAAAGGAAGAACCTGCAGTTGGGGGCAAACTAGAGCATCCTCTGAACCTGTCGGGTAAGATGTGCCGAACTGCTTTATGGACGAATCTTTCATGTGACTCAAGTACTTCTAAACGTGACAGGTCAGAATAAGATGGACTTCACTCTATGCTAGAATTCTCTAAATGCTCACAAAGCCATCTTCAATGGGCCCACTGATTTTTAGAGTTCAAGAGGGAATGGCAAATATAAAAAAACTGCAGAATTGCTGCTCTTCTATCATGATACTGCAGTGGAAGGTTTTTCCTTTCTTCCTCTATTCACTGAACATTCTTTTGTTCCATGTTTGTTTGGTAATGGGTCGAATGCCCACATGTAATTTCAGATGTCTCCAAAATGCCTAGAGATGTTGGAAATGAATAAATAAGGAACCATTTGATATTATATGCTGGGCCATGGAAATTAAAAAAATAGAGAAGTAATTATCTTTATTTGAGTGAAAATTATCCTTTTAACATAAAACAATTTTTCCTCATAACAATAAAATGTTATAAAAGGAAAAGGTACCAGTTAGCTCTTTTATTAGCATCTCCTAAAATAAGAAGCTTTGATGTTATCGTCTTAATTTATAGCATTTTCCAAATTGCCTCAAAACAGTTATAGTCAAAGAAGAGATCAGGATATTGTATAAGAATTCTGTCCTTGCAGTTTTTGATGAGAATTGGAATAAAAACCACATATACTTTCCAAGCTTTGGAAGTTAAAACAGATAGTGTCTGCTGAGAACTGAGAACTGGTAATCTCTGGTAATTCAACTTCTCCCATTCATTTACATGCTGATTCCACAAAATGCTCTAAGAATCTGTTTTGCCTACAATTGAAGGAATTATTCTGGAAGATAGCTATCTGTTTAAAATCTAATAAGAAAAAACAAATAAATAAACCACAATAAAAACCCCTCTGTTTAGGTTTCTTTGTTGAAGTGGTTTGTGTATAAGAAGATCCCAATTTGGAGGTGGGGGGATGGGGTGGTGGTCTGTCTAGCAGTTAACGGGGAGACTTCACATTGTCTAGGAGCCTTGGCTCCCAAGGGCCCCGAAGCCAGCGAAAAACCACCCAGTCTGGACTTGAGTCTGATGATTAGGACTCACACTATTCTGTCTGATCACTGCCTAAATTTTGTCTGGACAGTCTTGTCCCAATGTCCTGTGGTTCTATGCTGTTGAGGAAAACCAGGAAAGGTAAGTTACTTATCAGTGAACTAAAATCAGTAGGCAAGCTCAGCAATCTTTAAAGGAGCCTCTGATTTTTATGATTGAAATAGCCTAGGGCTGTAGTAGCTTGTCTATGAGTTGGATAAGAAAGTTTGGATAAAAAGCCTGAGAAGCATCTTCAGTTGCCGTCTACCCTCTGCAGACAGTGATAATGGATTCTATTTCTTTGTATTTCACTCAACGCCTAGCAGCACACAATAGATACTCAAACGTGTGTTGATTCCATTTTAAATTGAAGGACACATTCAGCCATATGTCAACGGATTTGGTCACTTTTATTCTAGCATTTTTCTCTGAGCTTGTAGGAGAGTTCAGAAAGCTTACTGATTTATTAAGAAGAAATGTTCTAATTTCTGAGCATATTGGAGAAACAGTTCTTATATCCGATTTCAAACTCTTGGCTTGAGTGAAGATTTATAAAATGATGAATCCAGTTTTTTTTTTTTTTTTTACTGAAATATCCTTTCATCACAACTGAGAAACATAAATGACCACATTAAAATATGATCAGAAACTCACCCTCTGAGACATTCGTTAGGGCAATTTGGCATATCTATCAATATCTTAAATTTCATATCATTTGACTGAGCCATTCTATTGTTAGGAATACACCCGTTGGTCCAATGGATATAATACAAAAGTATGCTAGGATGTAATACAAAGATGTTTATTGCAGTGTGTGTCTATACTAAATGTCTGCAAATAGGATAATGGTTAAATCCAATATGATACATCCATATGGTCTAAAATTATGCAGCCATTAAAAAGAATAAAGTAGATATGCATATATTAATATGGAAAGATCTTCAATGTATACTCTGAAGAGAAGAAAGCAAAGTACAGAATAGCATACATCATGGTTCCTCTTTTTCGTGTATGTATTTAAACCACATGCATGCATGTGTGTGTGTAAGGTGATGTATGGGAGAATTTTCCCTCTTTTGGTTACCTATAAAAAGAGAAAACAGTGATTATGTGTGGGGAGAGGTTCTGGCTACAGGTAGAAGAGAACTCAGGCCTTATGTTTTTCTTTCTGTTCTGTTTAAAATTTCCAAATATGGGAACATTATTTGTATTTTTTGAATGTCAATAGAAGTTTTCTGGTTGGTTACATTATAAGCCATCTTAATTTTCTTCATCATAGATTTCTATATATTTTTTTCTTTTTTTTGAGGAAGATTAGCCCTGAGCTAACTACTGCCAATCCTCCTCTTTTTTGCTGAGGAAGACTTGCCCTGAGCTAACATCCATGCCCATCTTCCTCTACTTTATATGTGGGATGCCTACCACAGCATGGTGCTTGCCAAGCGGTGCCATGTCCGCACCTGGGATCCGAACCGGAGAACCCTGGGCTGCCGAGAAGTGGAACGTGCAATCTTAACTGCTGCGCCACTGGGCCGGTCCACTGTATATTTTAGAACACAACAAATGTTATCAAATAAATAAGAAGTGTACTGACTAAACAAATTACAAGTGTTTTAAAAGTAAAGCTGTATCTCAAGAGGCCTAGTTTTTTATTTCAATCAACTATTACAACTAACTAAAGCTAAACCAGCTATACTGCAAACTATCACTCTTGCTAAAATGATGCATAACAATTGAACAGATGAGTTCATTTCCCAAAAGTCTAGAAAATATCCTTAATCTGACAGAAATTTTAAGAATAGTATTACAGGGCCGGCTCCGTGGCTGAGTGGTTAATTTCGCGTGCTCCGCTGCAGTGGCCCAGGGTTCGGATCCTGGGCGCAGACATGGCACCGCTCGTCAGGCCACATTGCGGCGGCGTCCCACATCCCACAACTAGAAGGACCTGCAGCTAAGATATACAACTGCATACGGGGGGCGGTTTGGGGAGATAAAGCAGAAAAAAGAAAAAAAAGATTGGCAACAGTTGTGCCAATCCTTAAAAAAAAAAAATAGTATTACAGAAGTGGCCATAATTATGGACCCAAATTACACTATTCAGATTTCATTAAAACCCATTTCTAAACATTGTCCTACACTCCACCAGTTCAACAATACTTATTCATTATATACGATGCTTGCTCTCATTCTCCTAAATGCTGAAATAAACAAAATGGACAAAAAAAGATTAACTGCCATGGTGTTTACATTCTAGTGAAAGAAGAGAAAAGAAAGAGGAGCTATTTATTTAAACTTAGTTTATACATTAGGGGGAGATATATAACAGAAAAATAAAGCAGTGAAGGAGATAGGAAACTGGTGGGAATTACAATTTCAGATAAGATGGTCGGAGATCCTATTTTATTTGTGAGATGAAAAGCGACTAAGGACATATTTCTAAATCACTTTGAATATGAATAACCTTACTTAACATCAAAATATATTTTCTATCTTCACGTGATGCTTGTTGTAATTTGAGGAGCCCTTAATTTTGAAAAATGCATGACTAACAGCTACAATTAAATTTGTAACACTTTTAAGTGTTATTGCTAATTTGAAAGCTAATATTTATTGAGGTATGATTTTATGCCAATGGTTATTCTAAGCACTTTACATGAATTTTCTCACTGAATCCTAACAAAAGCCTTATGAAGAAGGTAAAAGTATTATTCCTATTTTATAGATAATAAAACTGAGACATAGAGAAATTAGATGAATGGCATTTTACTTCTTTAAATAAAAATTAAATATTAATTACAGCAGCATTTTCTATATTATCTAGTCATGTTGCATATTTTGTTAGAGATGTAAAGATCAAAATAACAATATTGGGAGGCAGAGATGGTTTTGAAAATTCCTTTCAATAATTCACAGATCCTCAAGGTTCCACAGCACACCGTTGGAAATCACTGGTCAAAGTTTTCTCCAGCGTGCAGCCACAGCTGGATAAACGCTGTTGTGGCCTGGGTGGTGGAGCTCTAGGCATCCAGATGAGCCAGTAACACAATTATTGGTGTTATTAGAAATTCAATGCAGCCACGCACCTCATCCAAGAATGTGGAGTCTTCGGCTCTTACTTGGCATGTAGCCTCACCATTCCCGCACCTCCCTAAGCCTCAGTTTCATCATCCATAAAATGAGGGAGCTTAACCTGGAAGCTTCAAAGATCCATTCCAGCTCTGATTTCTGTGACCCTATACGTAGAGACAGTTGGACAGTGAACTCTCTCTTTAGCGGGTTTCCAGGATGCCGGGAAGCTAAATAAAGCTTCCAGAGGAATGGTCCAAACTCCTTCCTCAGTCCCGGAAAAGTATCAAAGTTGAAAGGTACTTGAGGGTACTACCCACAGAAAATGAGCAGCTGTTTTGAAAAGTATAAGATTATATAAGAATTTCCATTTTGGAATGAAATAGGATACAAACATATACTACATATTTTGTCTTACAGTCTATCACTAACAGTTCAGAGAAATTTACTAGTCCTGGAGGTTGTAACTATGGGAATACCCACCCTAAGAAATAGGATTTGTACTCATGAGCATGTGAATTTATAGGTGTTAACTTGCCTTAAGGAAGGCAGGGAGATGCTGATGTTTTCTAAGATCATATTCGAGTCTGTAATTGAAAATAACTTGTAAAGTTTTACCCCGATAAGGTTGGATATGTATTACATCCTTCCTCCTCAGGGCCTGGGGGCTCTCAAGGCATGGCCAGACACTCCATCCTGTATTTCATCCTGCTGAGTGCTCTGATTGACAAGAGCCAGGCCTGTTTCTGTGATCATTACCCATGGACTCAGTGGTCTAGCTGCTCAAAGACCTGCAATTCTGGAACCCAGAGCAGATGGAGGTGAGTGTGAGCTATGTAGCTTTCCTTTGTGCCCTGGGTACCCTGGAGGACAGAGTTAGCAATATCAAAAATGCCACACTAAGCAATGGGAAAAAAAACAATATCTTAAAGTGAGAACTCGTGAATTTGGATGGAATTTGAGGTCTTTTCCATATAAGGTTGAAATGAAGTCTACTTTTGTTCTCTCCATAAAATTGAAGAGTTTCAAAAAAACTTAATTAGGAATCTGTGTAATATCTTCAGTTGACTATTTAACTTACTTAGACTCACCACTCAAGCTTTTTTTCAATCAGCATATAACTCTGCTTGCGTGCAGTTAGTGAGTTCATTATAGAGAATTTTCTACTTATTAAACCGAGTCTAACGGAACCTCAATTGAGTGGCACTGTTAGCTATTAGCTTGATTGTTGGCATGCACAAGAAGGCAAGAAAACTATGTTTACTTGATGGCATTTAATAATTCAGTCTTTTCACCAATTCAGACTACTTGTCCCCCACATTTCTTTAAATCGGTTTCTTTAAATCTGTTAGATGTTTCTGGTCCATGGAGATGCTCACATGACATGGGGGAGAAAGACATATATTTAATGTGTTTTAACCATTATAGCACTTTTTAGAGACCTATTTTAGAAAACTATTTTTGCCTATGTAGTGTGAGTCTCGTTAAAATCACCCACTGACTTCCCCAATAAACCATCCACTAAGTATGTAAAAACAGGTTTGTTTATAATACTCCCCTACTCAAGAGTCCCTCAGTAGCTCTCTACTGCCTACCAAATAAAGTGCAACAAATATCCAGTCCCTCTCAACCACGCACTTCTCAGGCCCAGCGCACAAGCTCCTCCATGGACACGTCAGGCTCCTCCATCTTCAACTGTTGCATATGCTGTCCCCTCCACATAGCCTTTCCTTTGTTGCCTGAAGAATTCATATGAATTTTTCAAGATCTATCTCTCATGTCATATTCTGTTTGAATCTTTGGCCCCACAGCACTCTGACTCCATCTCAATCATTATACTTATCACATTGTGTTATCATCTTTTAAGCAATTTGCAGGAACTTTCTTCTCTTTTCTTTCCTATCCAGTCCCTTCCAGGAATTCCATCAGGGCCAGCTTCATGGATGTGTGACCTGTCAGTAGCACAGGACCCCACACCTAGAAGAGCTCTGCGCTTGGCTTAACGCTCTGCCATCACTGTCTAGAAATTCTTAATAATTTTTGAGTAAGACGCCCCCCGTTTTCATTTTGCACTGGGCCCCACAAATTATGCACCCAATCCTGAGTTCTGCTGAGTGGTAAGAACTGCACACATGCCAACCTGCCTGATTTTCCATGAAAACCTTCTTTTCTTTTATTCACTGTAGTTAATTCTCGACAATATTTTTCCTATGGGGCTGGAGTCCCAGTGAATTCACTCATTCTAAGTAGTTTTTTCCTTACTGTTATAGACAAATAGTAATAGATCAGTACTATCTGGATAACTCTTGTGACCAGCTTTGCACCAAGCAGGAGACTAGAGAATGTAACTGGCAAACTTGTCCTATCAACTGCCTCCTGGGAGATTACGGACCTTGGTCAGATTGTGATCCTTGTGTTGAAAAACAGGTAAGGGCCATATGGGCATATTCAGGAAATCTGAATCACAATAAAATGGCTTTTGTTCCCTGACAGGCTCAATAATCACAGAAATGCTGAATTTCTTCAATTTCTGAAAACAAACTGTCCTAGCTTCCATTGAGAGAAAATTCCGTTTAACAATTTTGGAGAGTTGTGGGGGAGGATTCATTTTACATGTTTTCCTGTCCTGCAACCAACAAAAGGAAATTCTGTCCCCAGTACTGGTATTGCACCTGCCCAGCTCTGAGTTCCACTGCCTGTGCTCTCTGAGAGCTGAGAAAGCACAAGCAAGGGCTAGACAATGGAGATTTCAGTCCAAGCTTTAAAATCGGATGGAAATGAGGGATGTCAATCCACAGCCTGACTCCTGGCCCTTCCTCCAGTTGCCCTCTCCCTGGGGGAAAGTCCCTCAATTTGTTTACTGTTCCCAGCTGCACTATTTACCCACCTCAAGTTCATTCCTGTAAGGGCGGTGGCCCATGTGGACTCCAGTCAGGGCAGGTGATGAGAATTCTCACATCAGGGAAGAAAAAGAAACTTATTTGTGGAGCACTCCATCTCTGAGGGAAATTTTTGTAGGCCCTTTACATACATCACCTGATTCAAACTTCACATCACATTGTGTTTTTCTACCCATTTTTCAGGTCAGGATGTCATAGCTCGTTAGGTGTTAAGCAATCTGCCCAAGAATATAGCACTGAGGAGCTACATTTTGAACTTAGATTTTTCTGATTTTAAAGTCAGCACTTTTTAATCCTATCATATTTCTATCATTCCCTGACTCTTTTACTATTCACTCTTTTCAGCTGTTAAGAATGTGTCGACCTTGGTTTCCATGGTGACTTCCTTATGCAAAAGAACCCCCACATCCTTTCACATTTATCACTTCACACTCTCCTTGAGATATAGAAGAGCCATTGTTATTACCTGGAAGAATTTACTGTACTCGGACACTCTCAGTAAATATTTCTGCATTTAATTTTGATTCTATTTATTTTCATATGATTTCAGAGTTAGAAGTCTTAGAAATCCTTTTTACCCCACTTCTTTAGTGTACAGTTTGGAAAACTGAGGCTCAGAGAAGTGATGACTTCCGTAAGCACACACAATAATGGAATTGGAAAAGTCATTAGTTAATTTAGGAAACACCACTTAGGAAAAATCACTACTGTGATTGAGAAGCCAAGTTTTCTCAGATATGTTTTGGCTTTGACCGTGACTCACCTTTCTCTCCTTTCCCTTCAGTTTAAGGTTAGATCCATTTTGCAGCCCAGTCAGTTTGGGGGACAACCATGTTCGGAGCCCCTGATGACCTTTCGACCATGCATTCCGTCCAAGCTCTGCAAAATCGAAGAGATTGACTGCAAGAATAAATTCCGCTGTGACAGTGGTAATGTACTTTTGGAAAATGTTCAGCCTCTATTAAAAACGACTTGACTAAATAGAGTTATTCCAACTGACTACCAATAAAAGCCATGATAGAGAAGTCCCACCTTATTTTAAGCATGGGGAGACGGGGGTGTTATGCTACCAATTACCAAGCTATTTATGTGTGAAATTATAGCTGTCAAACTATAATCATCTTGACCAGTTACCTGGTTCATTTGCTCATCAAGTATTGGTGCCCAAGTCCCCACACTGCTACAAAGCAAGAGGAGGAGAGAAGAGGAGGAAGAAAAGGACGAGTAGGCAGCTACTTTTAGAAATTGGCTATTAATATGCATAAACCTATAATCAAAATAAGCAATTGAAAAGGAATGATGGATTAAAAAGATTTTCAATATAATTTATTAAAATAAAATATTAAGATACTATGTCAGGGGGATGACTAGAGATGATCTAACAAATTTTCTTCAGGGTCCATCAAATGGTTCCAAAGGTAATTTCAAAAGAGAAGATTGAAAATGATTTAAACAGTGGCAACATTCCCAAGTCCAATACTCATTCAAATTCATAAATTCTGATATTTAAGTATCATTAGATTATGATCAAATCTTGAATATACTGCTTAATCATATGTATTCTCTTGCCTCTTAATAGCTCTTGAAGGCCATCATTTTGAACAGTCTAGATCATGTTTCTGTAAGTTTTTTCAGTAAAGGTCCAGATGGTAAATATTTTAGGCTTTGTAAGCCATGCAGTCTATGTTGCAACTACTCAACTCTTGCAATGTAGCATCAAAGCTCCCGTAGACAGTGTATAAACAAATGAGCACGGCTGTGTTCCATTTGAACTTTATTTATGAAAACAGGCAGCAGGTCAGTTTTAGCCCATCAGCCATAGTTCACTGACTTCTTATCTAAATAGTCAATTTGAAGTTAACATAAAAGCAGAGCTAAGATGAGTAAAATCCATACCATTTCTGTGTAGTCTGGAATACATTGAAAAGTAAAATATTTATAATAAGATAGCAGATCTCAAATCCCATAGAAAACTGACCCCAGACCTTGGATCTAATGTTTTTCTCCTCTTACTCCTTGCTTCCTCCCTTCAGCTTTTCCAATCTTTTCTGAATGTCATATAGGAATGTTGGCGTCAGGGTTTTCCCTCTGTGCTCCTCCAAACCTGAGATACGAGTGTGGGATGTGGGAAGGGAGATATACATCATGCCTACACGAATAAGGTCATTCACAAGTTGACAAAAGAGGGAATATGAGAAAAGTCTTGATGGCAATAGCTGAGGGGAATACAGACCTAAGCAATACATCTAGAATGTTAAGAAAAAGATTTAGAACTGAAATAAAACTATTTGAACCTTGAAGGATAGTTTTTAGAGCAAATTACCAGGAAGAAGTCCTTTATTCAATGGTTAAATAATCTGTGAAATTTATTACAAAAGAGCTTTGTTTAGGTCAAAAATATTCACAAGTTTGAGAAGGCCTGAGAAACACCAATGGGCTGTCAATTCATAATGAGTGATTTCAGGAAAGTTAGTGGTGTAAGCATGGCTTATCTGTAGTTCATCAGCAAAATCCCCACAGAAAGTGATAAAAAACTCAACTACTGAAATGCATCAATAATGTTTGGTAAGCAGTTGCTACCTAGAGCTCTCTTAGTGACCCTTACCCTGCTGTCCGGATCCCTTCCCCAGGAATACCTAGACCTTCCCAGGACCCAGCCACTAACTAGTTAATCCCTGGCATGGTGGTTGGCATCCATTCTCATTGGGTTGTGCCGTGGCCTATTGGTTGTTAAATATTCCACTGAAGGTGATATGCTACTGTGCTCTTCTAAAAACGTCCAATAATGCCACTCTCAAAGGGAATAAAAGGTTGGATGGATCATCATTTGTCTGACTTAGGATGATGTTTGGCCCTCAGTTGACAAAGAACTCTCTATCCTAAAGCATTCCCCTCTTCCCTTTCCTCCCTCATGATTGCTAGTCAGAGTCCCCCAAGACTAAATATATTATTTTAATGTATACATGGACCTTTGAGAATTACCCATGAGATTAATCCCCGTGTACTATGCCAACTGCTCTCTCAAAATCACAATTTTAAGCATTAAGACTAGAGAATTTGCCGCTGGTAGTAAAAATAATAAACTCTTGCAGTAACACAAATCAGTTCAAGTAAGTAGGAAAACCTCGTACAATTTCTAAATGATTACATAGCTCCTGCTGTAAATGTACAAACGTGTGTGCTGGCTAAAACACGCTGACTTCTGCAAATCCTGCACTATCCAAACTGCCCTTCCGCTTTCCCTTTCCTTCTCTGCTATAGGACGTATTCACGGCTTACAGTCTCTCTCCCCTGTGCTTCCTATTTCATTGAGTTTCCATTAGCCTGGAATCATTCTCAGCTATGCCCTGTTAGACCTATATCACTCCTGCCACACTTTCATAAACATTACTCAAGAGGTGTCCTCCTGCTTTGATCCATACCCTTGCTAATAGGTCATCTCCAATACCCCTAGAAGTACCAAGTGGATAGAATCTCTTGTATTCTAACATGTCTGATACCCATTCACAAAGCTAGGTTGGTGAGAACTGTACCCTGCATGTGTATTCCTCTACTCACAAAATGGGATTCTTTTTGCATAATCATATCAAAAATTAGCTTTTGATTAAATTTGTAAGTGCCAGGTTCAAAACTTCTTAAAAATGTAATATTTGTTCTTTTTTATTCTTTAGAAAAAAACATCTCTATTTCAAACTAAATTACCCATTCTGTTCTGCCCTGAAAAAAGCAAACAAACAAAAAACTAGAGATGTGCTATTTCAAAAACAGAGCATCTTTCAGATTATGTCTTGTAGTGACAGAAACTCAATTCCTTCTATATTTTCAGTCTTGTTTGATTGTGGTGCCCATAACTCTAATTCCTTATAGGAATGGTCTGGATACAATGCAAGGTTTTAAATAATCAAAGGAGGACTTAATTACTTTCATTACACTCTACTTAGTGAAGATTATTGACTAAAACAGTTGAAACCAAATGCTTTCTGGGGAACTCTCTATTAATAAAAATCCTTTAATTCAACAGAATACCCAATCTCCCCAAGCACTTTAGTTGCTCAAAATAGTCGTGCATAGCTGTAATGAGATGCTGATCACAACTTAAAATAGTTAACCAGATAATCTTGAGTAAAATATTTAACCATTGCCAGTGAGACCTGTACATAATGGTACAGATGTTAGCATCTCTGATTATCGGCAAGAAGCTGAGGGACAGGAGAGGGGTTGTCACTGTACATAGTAGCTAAGGCATTTCAGTTTCCGTAATATGTGGGTACACACTGATTCCAAGGATCCTTATGAAATTCAGCAAGCTTAAAAAGGATGGGAATTATCTGAGTATGTGGAGTTTGTTCTATTTTCTAAATTTACTCATTTAACCTGCTACCTAATGCTGTAGTACCAAGGCATTTAACTTGTCCAAAAAATAGTTAAATATAGTAAATTATATATGGTAAAACAATCATGATCAATAATTATATATAGTAAATATATACAATAAAAGATGTATAGTTATATATAGTAAACACAGATAAGTGTGCTATTTGATTTTGACAAATGGATACCCTCATGTAAATAACCCCTAATATAGAAAATTTCCGTAAACCTAAAAAGTTCCTTCTTTTCTCTTTCCAGTTAATCACTCTTCTTGCTCTTTAACATCAGTTAAAGGAATCACATGGCATGACTCTTATGTGTTTGGTTTCTTTCACTCAACACAAAATTTTAGAGATTCAGCCATGGTATTATTTGTACCTGTGGTTGTGAGTAGGTGTCAAATTATAGTTTTTTGAATAAAAACAGTGACCTTGAGTCTGCTATCCTGAATCAAAACAAATTCTGAACCTACTGTTAATTTTCTCCTACAGAACATGATTTCTGCAATAAGCTTACTGCAGTGAAAATGGGGTTCTAGAATTGTTTCTCTTACTTGAGACAATATGCACAATGAGGATTGAATAATTCTATAATGACTCTTATCCTAAAAAATAAGGGAAAATATCAGTTTTTCACTCTATTTCCATATTTCCTAAATCTTTACCAAAAATAATGAAAACTTGCTCTCAAGTTTCTCTTGAAATTTAAAGCTTGCATGTTTCAAATCAATAATTGCTTTCATAACTGACCATTTGTTGTCAATCTTGTTGTTTGTTTTTCTTGACCAGGCCGCTGCATTGCCAGCAAGTTAGAATGCAATGGAGAAAATGACTGTGGAGACAACTCAGATGAAAGGAATTGTGGGAGAAAAAAAGCAGTATGCTCACGGAAGTATGATCCCATCCCTAGTGTCCAGTTGATGGGCACTGGGTATGTAATATCTTTTCATTGTTTTGGGCAGTAGCGGCATCTCAGATCTAATGAGTCAGAAGCAGCAATGAAACAATGAGACACATCATTGTCCATCTTCCTCATTATCCTCTTACTACTTCCACCAGCCCTGTCTTTGACACTTGGCTACCATGTTAAGGCAGCATGTGGCCAGGATCCTCACCCCTAGGGAATAAAAGAACTTAGCACTTTCATACTTAGTTTAGCCAGCAATGTTACAGGCCCTTCATAAATATTGTTTGTTTTAATTCTCATATATCCTTCTGACAGCTCTGGAGTGGATGAGGGTAAAGTGGTGGGAGGCCAGCCAAGCTGGGAGGTGCTAGGGCGGATTCCTGGGACTGGGTCTTTAATGGGTGAGTAACCACTCAGAGAAGTGCAGTTTCTCACTGATAATGGAGGTCGAGGGTATCAGAAAAGTATGCTTGTGACTCTATTAAAAGTCAAAACACTAAAGAAGCAAAACCATCTTCAGGAGTGAGAGGCAAGCTCTGAATTAACAATGGGAGACAAAGCCAGAAGGAAAGGAGTTAGGCAAACAAGAAAAGAGGGTGATAAAAAAAAAAACAATGGTGTGAAAAGGTAAGAGAGCAAGAAGTAAAGTGACCATGGCTAGGGGGTCCGAGCTTCCTCTCACATGGCCTGTGTGATGCATGGGTACTCCGGTACAGTTTAAAGGCAGAAGGTCAGACCTGTGTTACCCTTGAGTTCTACTCGCTCAACTTACAAACCAGGAAACTGAGCTTCAGGAAGCTTAAATAACCTGTCCAAATCTACCAACTAGTGAAAGGTAGAACCAAGATTCGAATCCAGACTTCAAAACCCAGGTTATTTCCACCATCTCATTATGATTCAGGACTACATCTGCTTTAGAAATGGAAACATACTGGAAGAAACCTTGGTAGACCACACAACCCTCTCAATCTTTGAATAGTGCTCAGAAATTCTAATGTTCCTATTTTAGATCATGAGGACATTGGAGGTTTGACAAAGGATTCTAAGTTCATTAGACTGAGCCAATGTCTTAGAAAACTTTAGGAAATATAAGAGAAGTCAATGAACACAGAAGAGCTTAGCCTTAGTTGGAAGCATAAGAAAAATAAGTAAAGATAATCTCCTGTACTCTCCTGTTCCCATGGTTAAGAATTCTCCCTTCAATTTTTGGGCAGAAAGCGAGTAGTTTGCTATAGGCTTTTATTGCTTTGCATTGGACTTTTTTAAGTCTTTACTTATGCTGCCAGGCTGGCATAATATGAAACCTTGGGGCACAAAAGACAAACAGCAACAGTTGCAAATACAATCTCTTTTGATTAGAATAAAAACCAGAAACTCAAGGACAAACTCAAGGACAGCGGTAAAATGGAACAGCCATTAGTCTGGAAGGAAGGGGAGTCAGACTTTAGCCACAGTTCTGCACTAACTCACTATATCATAACCACGTTATTGAATGTCTCTGGGCTGCTGCTTCCTTATTTGTATATTGGATAGCTACGAACCGATTTGAAGTTCTGCCCTAAGAATTCCTAATTAGAGTTGATTTCAAGGAGGGTGTTTCAACAACATCTTATCAATGTGCAGAAATGGTTTCCTTCTTTTTCCTTCCCCGGAAAGAAAACCTCAGCCAAAAACTCCCACTGATAATCACATTTTCTACTGTTCTGATTGATGAGGGGTGACATTCCAAACTCACCTCTTGTTCAGTTGGTCTAGACTCTAGAGTTGCAGATGGGGAGGACCACATGCTGTGTGTACTTTGGCAGAAGGACCATGTGGCCCTCTGCCAACCAGAGCTGTTGTTCCAAGGATTCTCAGAAATGAGCAAAACCTGCTGGCTCCAGGACAGCCAGTCCTCTGCTTGCCTCCCCAGGGACTGGGAGTTTTGAGAACTGCTTACTGGAATCTCTTTCTAATCTGCTGGCCTCAGAATCTCTGCCCCCTCTCCTACACATGTCTACCCACAAAAGATAGCTTCCTGGGTGGCTGTACCTCTTTTTAAATGGCATCTCTCCAAGAAAGAATTTAACAAGACGTACCAACTTTCCTACCTTGCCAACATCAGTCACCGGGTCTAAAACTTGAAGGAAGAATCAGGCAATAATAGCATACTGTTTGTTTTTTCTCACGCTCAGCTAAGGTACAAATGCATACACACACACTCACACACACACACATACATACATGCACACAAATGCATATTTTTATATATATAATTTTTTATTCAAAAAGTTACAAGATATGACACATAATGTCAAATTAGATAAAAGCAACTTAGAAAACTAAAATATTAAAGGCCTTGATGTATTTGAAACACCAAAATATTTAAAGTCAATTTCAATACCACAGACAGAAGGAGAAAGAATAGAGCTGAAAATTGCTGCATAGTTTACTTAACACCTAAAAGAGTCCTCAGGCATGCTCTGATAGAGCCACGTGCACAAAAATCCTGTCTTCAGGCTCTCTGCAAGCAGCTGCTACCTTCACAGATTCCTTACGAACTGGGACCCATTTTTCTCAAGCCCTTTCTTGTTTGCGACAAACACAATAAGTAAACAGCATGTGGTAGTCTGAGTTCAACAGTTCTTTTTTCCCTCATTGATCCCACTTAACTCGGAAAACAAAAATGAATGTCTTGAACACTTGTGTCTGTTGCGCTAACTTAAGCAGTTTAGAAAGTTCTTCCCAGACCAGCTTCTCATACTTCGTCCCTAAGATACCTATTGATACAAACTCAAATATGGATGCGAATGAACCTCAAATTATGCTTGCAGCTGAGTATGAGGTGCATCTTACAGAACCCACAGGAATCACTTCTTTCTTTAACAGCTTTATTGAGATGTAACTCGCATACAAATTCTCCTCCTGTGTGCCTCTTTTACTCTCACACTACTACCATACTCATGACACTTCTGACACCAGATGTGTGAGGTTTTCTCTCACCAAGCAATTCTCTCTGACACCAGCTGGGTGTCCTACAATTTAACTTAATTCTGACACTATCTACCTGGGCACAGTGTCAGATCCCACAGGTTAAGGGCCCAGTCTAAGAAGACTGTGCCCCCTACTTCAGATGCCACGCTCAAGTCCAGGTTGTCACCTGTGCTTCTGACATACCAGATGTTCTAACAACTCACTCCTTGGGTTTGACTAATTTGCTGAGAGTGGCTCACAGAACTCAGTAAAACAGTTTAGCTACTGTTTACCTGTTTATTATCAAAGGATATGATAAAAGATTCAGATGAATATCCAGATAGAAGAGCTGAGTAGGGCAAAATATGTGAGAAGGGGAGTGAAGCTTCCATGCCCTCTCTCAGAGCACTACTCTCCCAGCACCTCCGTGTGTTCACCAACCCGGAAGCTCTTTGAACCCCGTACTTTTGGGATTTTTATGGAGGCTTCATCATGTAAGCATGATGGATCATTAACTCCATTTCCAGCCCTCTCCCTTCTCTGGAGAATGGAGGGTGAAGCTGCAAAAGCCAAGCTTCTAATCATGGCTTGGTCTTTCTGGCGACCCACCGTTATCCAGGAGCCCACCAAAAGTCACCTCATTGCAACAAAAGACACTGCTATCACTCAGGAAATTCCAATGGATTTAGGAGCCCTGTGGCAGGAACTAGGGTTCAAGACCAATATTAGAACAAAAGATGCTGCTGGTGCTCTTCTCACTCAGGAAATTACAAGAATTTTAGGAACTCTGCGCCAGGAACTGGGAGCAGGGACCGTTAGATATATTTTCCATTATCTCATCACATGTAATCCAATATTACCAAAATTTTTGTCAAAAAAACTTCCTTTTTTCACAGAACAAAAATACCTATAAGAATTTGGAAAACTATTAGCACCCTGGTGAAGTTTTTCATCTACCACAAAACAATTTCTTAAATACTTGGTTTGTGAAAGCTAATTAATCTCTGTGTGCTTCAACTTCCTCCTTTGCAAAATAGGTATAATAATTATGCCTACATCACATGGTTATAATGAATATTAAATAAATATAATAAATATTAAATATAGGTCAAGCAGTGCTTGACTTATAGTAATAGTATGTAAGCGTTTGTTAAATAAATTTTAAATATTATTACAGTTACTAATAAAGCAATAGTAATATTATTACCATTCTATTAAAATATTGCTATTACTATCTCATTATTAACTCTCTATGAGAATTCCTTTATTGTACCATACAGAAGGAAGTGGACCCAGAATGGCATTAACTATGTGATCATTTGTTTCATAATCTGCTTCCAAAGTTTGCACTGGCTTTGTAAGTCATGAAATAATTATAAACTCAAATTTTATTTCATGTTGGAAGCCGACAACAATTAAGTGAGTGGAATAAGGAGATCTAACAGAGCCAAAAGGGTTGAGTTTTGGCTTCCAGCCCTTTCTGGATGCTTCACTATAGACTAGAAAAAATGGGGTTTCCTTCAAGTCATTCGTCATGAGTCAAAAGTGTCTAAAAGAAGAATTTCTTTCATATAAGTAAGGTAAATTTTAAAGATTGCTCTACATCTATTGAATTCTTGAAAATTACTTTGTTTCTAGGTTTCATTTTCTGGCAGGAGAGCCCAGAGGAGAAGTCCTTGCTAACTCTTTCACTGGAGGAATATGTAAAACTGTCAAAAGCAGTAAAGCAAGTAATCCATACCGTGTTCCGGCCAATCTGGAAAGTGTCAACTTTGAGGTATGACAGCCTATCATGGCGGCACTCCAAGGCCAATGGTGATTAAAAGCTGAATTTCCAATGTAAAATTAGTGATGAATGAAGGGACAGGATAAAAAGATAATGAACAGTTTTATCACCTATTATACATTGGTGTTTAGTCCTTCCACAACCCAATGAGGTCAGTGTTATTATCATCAATTTACGGATGAAAAAAGTACTATAACTAATTTGCCCAAAGTCAAACAGCTAGTAAATAGTGGATTACAGACTCAAGCCGAGGTTTCCCAAACTCTGGATATTACCGGCTCCAAACACAGGTTCTTTTACCTGACACACAAGAAAGATACCAAAATAAAAATGGGAACACCAGGTTTATGACAAGGAAAGACCGCCAGACAAGGAGATGGGAGTTTGTTAGAACTCAGATCCACTTGCTCAAAGGAAAAAAGGTAGGGTTTTTGTTTAAGGTTTTAGGTAGAGGAGGGGAAGCACGTGACCTTGCTGGTTCGTGCCTTCCCACCAGCCTGCGGTTGGCCTTGAGAGGCTGCTTGTAGGAAGGAGGATGGTGAGATAAGGGAATCCACAGGTGAATATCCTTCATTGTCTGCCTCCACAGTGGATGGTGGATTATGGTGCCAGGAAGCCAAGGAACTGGGGTGTGGGAAGCTTTAGCTTCTTTTTTTTTTGAGCAAGAGTAGTCCTGAGCTACCTACTGCCAGTCCTCCTCTTTTTGCTGAGGAAGCCTGGCACTGAGCCAACATCTGTGCCCATCTTCTTCTACCTTATATGTGGGATGCCTACCACAGCATGGTGTGCCAAGTGGTGCCATGTCCACACCTGGGATCTGTACTGGTGAACCCCAGGCCACCGAAGTGGAATGTGCGCACTTAACCACTGCACCACCCAGCCAGTCCCCAGCTTCCGCTTCTTGATAGTCTCTGGATATCAGTTTCCCTGTAATAAAACTTCAAAGGACTGGAAAGCAGCCAAAATGTTAGCATGAGGCCACCTGGGCTCTAACCATTCATAACTTCTATTTGCCCTGTGAAGTTCAGGGATACAAAGGTTTAAAAAACTGACATTTACATATGACTGTAACTTAGAGAAGCAGAGGAAGTGGAGGAGTGCTTTTGGTTTTAACCCCATATATGCTGGGTTTAATGTAGGGAAACTGATATCAGGGCTGGTGTCACAGAGTCTGTGCTTTCTGCAGTGAACATACAGCTGTGATATATACCCACACAGATAAATAGCTCCATTTATTCAGAATTTTCTCCTATCGTAGATAGCTCTTTCAGGTAACCACAAAATTTAGACATAAAAAAGTGCCTGCTTCTAAAAAAATCAAGATGAATCTAAATATATTGGGGGTAGCTCTGCTTATCTTCCTTCCCATCTTATAAGTTGGTTTGGTTTTCTGTTTGTTCTCCCAAGTGGTAATGAGCAGTATCATGCCTACTCCCAGAATCTAGCCCAGTGCTTTACACATGGTAAGTGCTCCATACTTGTCGAACTAAAGTAAACAATCTACTTCATTTAATTTATGGTAAGAGAAACAGGAAAGACATGATTTTAATGGTGACATACATGCCTACAAATTTGACATGCTGGAGAGCATTTCTGAAGGTCTAATGATTTCTGAGATATTTATGGATAGTAAAAGTTCAGAAACATTCATTCAACATTTCCTTTTAAAAAAAAACCTTTATATACATATAACTATAGGTATTTTCCAATTTGATAAACTCAATTTAAAACCATCTAATGTACATATTAATGAGTGTGGGAAATGTCCTTGGGAACTGCCAAATTCCAACACCTTTTGGAAGACTGGCCCTGAGAAGTCCCATCTCTGCCTGGAGGTAGAAGTGACAAGAGTAAGGAGGGGCCTCTGACCAGGTAAAGAAACTACCCGCTGTCTCCCTTCAGATCCAGAAGTTGCTAACCCCAGGGCCCACCAACACCAAGGGAGGTGGAAGAGGTCTTGCCGGTACCCTGAATAGGAGCTCAGAAGATACTTTTTTCCAAAGAAACAATAAAATCAGGAATCCTGTCAAAGATGGTACTACTCTTACGATGTACAGTATTGAATAGGCTTTGTTGACAGAGCTAAAACCCAAACATTTACATATAATATTGTTATGTTGGAGGATGCTTTCTAGCTCCTAAACAACCAATCAATGAGCTTACTTTCAAAATACAATACTTTCCAAAAAACAAAATGTGGACGTTTTAAATGCTAACCAGCAGGCACTTCAATATCTGAAAGTAACACTGAATTTTGGACCGTATTTTCCTGTTGAGCAAGACTCTTGCAACTGGGTTATTTTGTCTTTCTTTGACTGATTTTGCAGGCTATTTAATCGTGACATGTGGTTTGCCTAACAGTGCATTTTAATATTGAATATTTTAAAACAAGAAGAGGTTGTTTCCATTGCAAACCAGACAAGCATCTTGAACATAAAGAAATACTCTTCGATCAATTTACTTTTCAACTTAAAAAAGTATCTATTGTTGTCTTCTTACCAATATAACCATAACAGGGATTTAACTTGTAGTTGGAAAACATCCTGCTCTACTCATAGCTCAAGTCAAGTCCCACTGGCTTTTTCTCTTCTTCCCAGACTAAGTCAGTGAAGACTGATAACCCGCCACCAGGCAGAACCAATCTATTCTTTGTCCTCTGCCTTGTAGACATGGCCAGTAGAGTGCTGATGCCCAACATTGAATAAAGCTAAGGGGATGGGAATGGAACCAGAGCAGACAGGACCTACCCTTCCCTTTTCTAGCCCTCAATTTTCTGAAAGATACCTTAAATTAAACTCAAACTGCATCAAATTAATAGGCAGACTGAAAATAGTCCTCGTTGCTTATCACCTCAGTAACTCTCAGTTTAGGAGTCATTTCCTTGAGCAAGCTTTTCCTGGTATTGCCTCTCTGGATTTTGTATATTTGTGGCAATCCCGTTGACAGTACAACACTTGTCACATTGAATTAAGTGTCTGTGATTGTCTTTCTTCCTAACTAAACTATTGACTCCCTGAGGGCAGGGACTAACATTATTCCTTGTTCCCTAGCAAAACGAGTCCTCAGTAAATATTTATTAATGCATAAATGAATGAACGATTCTTGCATCAGATCTTCACAGTAGCTCTGGTATTTCCTAAGTTATGTTTTATTTCATATGGATTTTTCTCCAGGTACAAACTAAAGAAGATGATTTGGAAACAGATTTCTACAAGGATTTAATTCCCCTTGGAAAGAATGAAAATCAACAAGCCTCAGCTTCAGGCGTAGGGAGCAGCAATTTTCATTTCCCTGTTTTTTATTCCTCAAAAAGAAGTGAAATCTCTACCCATAGCTCTGCCTTCAAACAAGCTATTCAAGCCTCCCACAAAAAGGTAATACACGTGGTTCTTGATCTTTTTATTCTTTCCTAAAAATTAATGCCAATTCCAGCAATCATGCAATGAGAAGGGGAGAGTTTTCACATTAAATCAGTAAGATTTCTAACACAGATTTAAATAGTTTCATGTCTTGTTCTTGTTGTATCTCACTTTAAAAGTTATAGAGGTAATATGTATAATGATGCTCCCTGTCTGCATGCGTTTTGCTCTGTTTAGGGTTGTGTTTTCTTTATTGTAACTTTTCTTTGTCTTACTGTTTTAGGTTTATTTCTTATAAACTGCAAGTAACAGAATTTTGCTTTTTTGAGTGTAATCTGACAGTCTCAGGCCTTTGCTA
The DNA here is from genome assembly GCF_037783145.1 of Equus przewalskii. Classification (NCBI taxonomy): domain Eukaryota; kingdom Metazoa; phylum Chordata; class Mammalia; order Perissodactyla; family Equidae; genus Equus; species Equus przewalskii. The sequence continues at coordinate 24,928,988 of NC_091850.1, forward strand.
GGGAAATTCAACCAACTCACATTTAATATACTCACTGAAACACTTGATCACATTTCTTCCATCTTTAATTTTTCTACTCATTTCATTTTGTTGCTATTTCTTGTTTCTTTACTTTTTCTGTCTTTGTCACATTTCTATCTCCTCCCTCTTATCCTTTTGGTCATTTTGGAAGTTCTACTAAACTTTGAAATTTTGATTATAGTTACCTTTCTCTAGTTAACGAGCATAATTAAACCTGTGTTTTTCTTCTGTCACATGAAGTAATGTCTATAGTCCCCAAAAAGATGTTTTATTTACCTATTCCCCACCTCCCATCCTCACTGTTTCCTTGAGTCCTTGAGAACACATTCACTTCCCTACTCCCCCACCACCGTGATCACAGACCTCCAAACCCTCAGTTTTATTGAGATAGTTCAAAACGTATGTGTTCCAAGCTATTCATAGGTATCATTTTGTATTTGTTTTTATGTTATATATATTTATTTGTTTTTATTCTGACTCTTGTCTTCTCTATTTAAAGATTCTTCACATAACACGTAAATTCAAAGTTAATAGTCTGTATTTTACATTTGTGTTATATTTTATATATGTATTTGTATGTATATGTGTGTGCATATATGTATATCCCATTTACTCCTCACTGTCTCCTCTTTTCTCATCTTCTCTTTCTTGAAATCCTTGTTCTCATTCAGTTGTCATATTTTTATATTTTCCTCAGGTAGGATACATGCAAGGTATATTCCCTAAATCTTCATATATCTAAAAATGTCAACCCTAGGGGCCAGCCCCGTGGCCTAGTGGTTAAGTTCGGCACGATCCACTGATATGAACATGTAAGAAAAAAAGAGAATAAAACAGATTCCTTTTATAACTAGATTATTAGTTCAGTTTCAAATGGGTCACAGAGTGTCCCTCAAACTTACCAAATTATATTCTTAAGACAAGATAAAATTACCGGGAAGTAAAAATATACACCCCCACCCCCAGGCCCTTCCCTTAATTTCCTGATCCAGAATATCTGGGGTCGGGCATGTGATTCTGGCTTTTTCTTTTTGAGTCCCCCAGCTCACTCTGATGTCGTATCCAGGATTGGAAATAATTGCCTAAAAATATAGTGAAAGATGGGGAGGGAAATGGAGATGTTGAAAGAGACATAGATAGACAGATCTCAGTCTCAACATTAAGATTTGCTTCACAGAATTAGTTTATAAGTGCTTCAAACATATTAGAGGACATTTGTAAAACCCTTATCTGTCAGTAAACAGCTGTTATTTGATCCTCTAATAGTCCGCCCCAAAGTGGAAACATTTTGGGCTATTCGCAGTATCTGGTTGGATCCTATGAAACTGCGATAGTCAACTATTTTTGACTCACAAAATTGTCCACTTAATATGATTCAACCCAACATCTTTGATTAGATCTGAACAGAATAAGGAAATCTCAGGTTAAATCAAAAATGCCACTGCAACCTTAAGTCTTCAAATAGTGAAAACAAGTTACCACAAACTTGAAAATCAATCCATGCCCTTTGGTGGAGCTTAATGCGCTTTATTTATTTATTTTGTCAATGATTGATCTGACTAAACATTTGTTGGGCAGTCTGTTTCAAAGTCAAAATACCAATTATTGCAGTAAGATTCAGTGCTGTTTCTGAATTACTTTACAAAATTGAACCGACAAAAAGATGGTTAAAATAAAGCGAGATCTCACAAAGTGTTGAAATAGATCGTACGTGGTTAACAACCTACTGTTACATAACTCTCTAGTCTAAAATAGCCTATTCCAGCCATCAGGCACTGGCAAGTGGAATGCTAGAGAAGGTGATGTGTTGAGTTACCCAAATTTCACTTGTATTTTCCACAATTTAGTTTTTAAAGCAACCTGAAAATTTTGAACCGCCCATTTAACATCCCTGTCTGAACAGGCATTTCAGAGACTCAGTGAGTAAGTGTGCTTCTTACTAAAAGCACAACGCCCCTCCAATTTTTGAAAACCATGGTTCTATGAAAAAATTCAAGTATTAAACTTAAAAATAGAATTAATGGACACTTACTAAAATGTAAGCTCCGCAAAGGCGTGAACTTTGTCTGCCTTGTTCATTTCTGGGCCCACAGCACCTGAGATAGCAGAGCAATGTAAATATATTGAAGGCAACAAGGTAGGAAGGAGGGAAAGAGGAAGGCAGGAAGAGATATAGGAAAAGAGAGAGAGTGGAGGACAAATGATGACTCTTTTTCATTTCTTGTGATTATTTTTTTCTTTTGTTTACGCAGCTGTCCTAATTAAACATACAGGAAGATAGCTGTTTAATAATTTACCACCACAATAAAGTTATTTCACTAAAATATACTCCTTTCTCTGTTACTCTTACTCAAACACTACAATTTGCTAAAATTGAGATATTAGATAAAGTATACAGAATTTTTAAAAAAATAGTCTACATGGCTGCACTCATAAAACTCAATGGATACGTAGAAGGGACTCTAACAGAGTGAGATTTTGAACGTAGTAACAACCACCTAATCCTAAATGAACCTCAATAACAAGAAATGATTTAAAAATACAATCTTCAAACAAATATTTCTGCTCATGGGTGGAAGAGAGAGAATATAAACAATTTTCTTTAATTTTACCCCCTAAGTAATTTAGAATCATAATATTTGGAGTTGAAAGGGTATGTAATGTCACCTGGTACACAGACGAGAGCTGTATACCAGGTGACATTTCATAGCCGACTGAGGCTTGGAAAATTTAAAGGCTTTCTCCCAGTTAGTGACAGGGTATGACTTGAATCTCAGTTGCATAACTTCCCGTTGAAAATTTACATGATCCTTTTTAAATTATTTGCATTAGCAAGGCCTTCTAAGTAAAAACTTCGTAAGGATGTAGTCACAATTGACAATCGAGAGAGAAAATTTTATTTTTCTGATAATTGATCTCTTTCCCATAGAATAACATATGCCTCAGTCACAGTTTACGTTATTGAGATAATCTTGTCTGTTCAGCACTTTGAAAGAGCACCTCATGGAAAGGTGCTGGAAAATAAAATGAAAATTATACTTTTGTACATGAGAACATGCAATTGAGAGTTAAAATTGTTGGCGTACTATGACTGGAATGAAGCTAAGGATAAATAGATGACATTTAATGCTTGATACCTCAAGCTTTCATTACCTTTAATCATCTTTATTTATTTTTTTTTTTACCTCTTTTCTCCTCTTCCATTTAGGATTCGAGTTTTATTAGGATCCATAAAGTGATAAAAGTCTTAAACTTCACAATGAAAACTAAAGATCTGCAGCTTTCTGATGTCTTTTTGAAAGCACTTAACCATCTGCCTCTAGAGTACAACTCTGCTTTGTATAGCCGAATATTTGATGACTTCGGGACTCACTATTTCATCTCCGGCTCCCTGGGCGGCGCGTATGACCTCCTCTATCAGTACAGCAGCGAGGAACTGAGGAACTCAGGTATGCTTGCTGCAGCCCTCATTTCTTTTAAGTGATATGATAGCATGCAATACATTTTTCACTTTATCATTTTAATTCTTCTTCTTTATTGACTTTATTAGACTCTGCTTTATTTTGAAAATAATATGAAGAACAACCAAAAAGTACAACGCAAGCACACAAAATAAAAATAGAAAATTAAGACAAAAAAAGAAGGAAAAATAAATATGCTTAACCTCTTTGACTGGGCATCAGATTTTGTCTCTGAATTTCCTGACATCTAGGAACAACATAAGCTACACAGGGGTGGTAACTGAAAAAGAGAGACACATGCCATTATCTCAAGGAAAACAAAATGTGTCCTGGAACTAAATTCTAAAAGATAATTTATTTATACTATTTGTATAGGAGATAATAATTTTATAGATCAATAAATATGGCAAATTCACTAGCAGTCTTTTTCTTTTAATGAGTTTAACTAAAAGCCAAGGGCATAAGATGAAAGAGCAGTTAAGGACTTGGCAAGAGGCTGAGTTAATGTAGCCCAGATATGCACCTACCATTGATAAAACTTGAAACCAAATGAGAAGCACTTTTGTTTAAGGAAAGATTGCAACTTTATATCTTGGGATATAATCAGTGATATTTTTCTGCTTACGCATAAAATAACAATATAAAGCTTGGTTTATGAATAAATTTTGGTTTCTTAAGTATTATCTTAAATTACCAATATTAATTGTTATTACAGCTTGAGCTCCTGAGGATAAATTTGTTTTCAGATTCCTGTGTGAAATGACGTAGGGTCTTTGTGATGATTCTATCATGTGTCTCTTGAGAACATGGCTGGGAAAACTGTACGGTAACTAGAACTCCACTGGCCACTTCCCCGAAATGAATCAGAATTCTACATCATGTAACTTTCATACAAAAGAACCCAGGAATTTCTTTAAAAAGACAACATCAGGCCAACCCAGGGGTCAATAGAGTATCAATCGCTCTGTTCTTACACCTCACTGTGGCAAATACTAATGCTCAGTGTGACTGCCCTGAGTCCTTCCAAACATTAAATGACCAGATATCCCTCATGATCTGCTTCCTAAGAGAAGAGATGGAATAAATGTCTTTGAGAAGGACTTTCAGTAAGAAGGTATTAAAAACATTTTACCTGACAGAGTTACTGAAATCCAAAAGATTTATGCCGTGATGGGCTTTCCACACTGCCTGTCCCTTATGTCCCATTTCAGTTATCCTTTCCACTGAAGCAACGTTTGCATGATGAACCGGACATCTTCTGCCACTGAGAATAGCATCAATGTTAATGCTGAGCAAAAATGGTTAGGGGAAATCTCTGCCCCTTGACTTGATTTCATCTCACCCTTGGGATGAAATTATGCTGGTCACTGCTGCTGTAGCCTAGAGAATAATTTTGCCCTGGATGAGCTATACTTATCATACATTCAGAGCAAAGCTTCTAAAGGCTTTGGGATCAGGTCAGTTAAATAACTATGTGAATCTTTAATCAACCACCCAGCATTTTAATAGCTGAAGCCCCATAACCAAAATGAAAAGGGAGGAGCTGCATTTTCCTACTAAAACGTTCTTACCTATTCTTACCTGCCCTTTCTTTTTCTATAAATAGAAACCAGCAAACAGATATGCATAATAAGGGAAAGAAAGGGAGCTTGAGATGTGATAGGAACTAAAAATATATAACCCTACACATCGACATACACATACATACACACGCTATATATAGTATTTATAGTGTGTATATATATAGGTATATTCAATATGTTCAATAAAACATTCTTACATATAATATATATTCTTATATATATATATATATTTCTCTGAGTCACAATAATAATATTGGTGTGCAATTTTAATTGTGGTTAAGATGAAGCACATTCACACAGAAACAAATCTCAATAAACTGGAATTCTCTAGTGGGTGTGTTTACCTGTTTTTGGCCACTCTCTAGATGAATACACTCTGGGCTCCTCCCTTTTCTCTTTCTATTCCTTTTCCCCTTATCTGGCCATTACATGGAACTAGAGTATAGGCTTAGTTTTTGTTTACTTTATTCAATAAGAATTATATCCCTTGTCATTAGTTTCAAAAAAATGGCTTGGATATTTCATAGTCCTTTTTCTCCCTCAAGAAGAAGGAAACGATTAAATTGCTTGTTATTTGCCTCCCTTGATTTATTCCTCTGTTGTTCAGTGTGCCATAGTCAATTTAAAACCTTGAATAAAAGTTGACATTGCTTCAGTGTGCAAGGTGAAAAGAATTTCAGGAATACAGTGAAAACATTAAACAATTAAAATATCATAATATGCAAGATGGTAATTTTAAACTCCTTTTGTTAGGAGTCATTTTCTGCTTTGAATTGGAGGAGAGAAACTATTCACCCCACTGTTTATCAGTATGCCATTTTTGAGTCACACTGTTGACCTTTGCCAGTCAGAGTAGCTGAGGAGATTTTCAGAATACTCATCCCTGTGCTGCATCAGAGGGATGCTCAGGTTTGAGAGGCTGAGTGCTGTAGCATCAAGCAACTCTGTCGTTAGTGTGGATGGAGGTCAGGCAGTAAACTACAGGACACACGGTATTGCGAGGAAGAAAAGAAAGAAATTCAGACGGAAGTTCTCTGATAAAGACGTGACATTTTAATTCCTACATGACCAACATCATGGCTCATAAGAGGGATTCATCATTCAAATCTTCAAGGATTTTTCTATAACCCTCAGAAAATGAAATTAACTAAGTTTATAGTTGATTAATTATGGTATAGTTAATCGGACACATAAAACATAATTTTCACTTATAAATAATAAAAACCTAATGAAAGACTAGGAAAAGGATAGGACTTGTGCCCTATAGATGCATTAAATTCCTAACATGGCCTAAACATTTGACTGATCCATTATAAGAACAATCTTACCAGAAAACAAAATGACTTGTATTTATTCAGCCTGGCCAAGTTAAAGATGCAAAGGAAACATGAGGGCTTCAAACCAAGAATTTTTTACTCCCAACTTAGAATGCATCTCTTCAAATGTGTCAAACTATTGAAAAAACTTTGAAGTAGGCAGACCCCAACCCCATCTCCTCAGCCTCATTTCTCAGTGATCAGTGCCTTTAGCTTTCAATTTCCCTATCACACCCAAACTGTGCCTCAAGCTCTAAAAACGCTCTTTCCTGCCTATTGTAAACTCCAACCCTAAATATCAGTATTTGTAGCCAGCCCTGACAGCCTAGTGGTTAAAGTTCAGCATGCTCTGCTTCGGTGTCCAGGTTCAATTCCCAGGTGCAGAACCACATCACTCATCTGTCTGTAGCCATGTGGTGGTGACGGCTCACATAGAAGAACTAGAAGGACTTACAACTATGACATACAGCCACGTACTGGGGATTTGGAGAGGGAAAAAAAAGAAAGGAAGACTGGCAACAGATGTTCGCTCAGAGTGAATTTTCCCTGCAAAAATGGGGAAAACTTCAACTTAAATATCAGTGTTTGATAAACTTCCTTGCTTTAAAGTGCCTAAAAGCTGATATTAACAGCTCTCTCTCTCATATGCTTATGTTTTGCAAGGCAACTTTAAACATCAAAAAACCTGGATTCTAATTTTGATGTTTCAGGTAGCAGATCAGGTAGGTTGGGAAGCTATTAAGCAATATGGGGGCCGGCCTAGTGATGCAGTGGTCAAGTTTGCACAATCCACTTCAACAGCTCGGGGTTCCCTGGTTCAGACCCCAGGTGTGGACCTATGCACTACTCGTCAAGCCATGCTGTAGCAGGCATCCCACATATAAAGAGGAGGAAGATGGGCATGGATGTTAGCTCAGGGCCAGTCTTCCTCAACAAAAAAGAGGAGTGTTGGTAGCAGGTGTTAGCTCAGGGCTAATCTTCCTCAAAAAAATAATAAAAATAAAATTTTAAAAAAAACTAAGAAAAAAGAGAAATATGAAACATTGCTTCTTCTCAAATTATCCTAAATAGGCAGTCCCAACTCTGCTTACCAATAGCCAGACCTGTGTCCATGCCCGGTCCTACTCCATCCCTCACATCCACATAGATTTTGAAGTCATTGAGAAAAATGGCAAGCATTATAGTGGGAAAAAGTGATTCAGATGCCAAAATCTTCAACAAATGATGCTTGGAAGTTTGGTAGAAGATAAGAAGAATGAGGATAAATTTATTAGAGCTGGATGGCCTGAGCCTCAAAGCATCAGGGTTTTTACAAGACTTATGAAACCATGGAGAGTCATGCTATGGAAGCAGCAATGGAAAACTAGGAAGATATCAACCCCAGTTCCTATATCTGAAGGGGCTGGGAATGAGGCAGTACCAACCTCCCTTGGAGACAATAGGGGAAACATGTCAAGTACAGGCTTGAATTAAGATAAGGAGATAGAACAGCCAGTGAGGACGTTGAAAAGAGGAGTTCATAGGTCAGGACGTGAGAATTTCTGAGAGCAAAACAAAAGGGTTTGGAAGTAGCGATGGAGTGAGCAGCTGAGCCAGGGAGCAGAAGCACAGAGAAGTACGAGAGTGAGTGTTCAGGGGAAGGGAGATGATCAACAAGGTCTACTTTCAGTGAGGAACAGGGAAAAATGTGAAGTGACCTCAGGTCTCACAGAATCAGCTGTGTCCCAGAAAAAAGACCTGACATTGGGGCACAAAACAGATCATGTGCTCATCTCTGGGTTTTCTGGGCTATACGGTGGCAGTGGCAGGTAGGACCAGCAGGCTTAGAGGTGCATTGTGTGTAGGCAAAAGGGAGAGGCCAACATGATCCCCATGGGAGGGCCACAGTGACCCCAGGTTTGCTTTTAAAGGGCCAGTGTTGAAGGGGGAGATGGCAGAGACTCACAGATACCTCTTCCGTTCCAGCCCATCTCAGGGCCTGTAAAGGACAGAATCTGTAGGGAAAAGCTGTTAATCTCTCTAGCTTACAGAGTACCGGTAGCTCCCAGAGTGCCCAGAGCCTCATGCACATCTTCCCTGAGTTCTCAATGGTGCATCCTCAGGGTTTTTGGTCTTTTCTCCACTTCCCAGGTCTAACAGAGGAAGAAGTCCAACACTGTATCCGGATTGAAACAAAGAAACGTTTTCTTTTTGTTAAGAAAACAAAAGTGGAACACCGGTGCACCACGAACAAGCTGTCAGAGAAATATGAAGGTAACAGTACTCTCTCTTAGCAGCCTACCCAGCGTGTCCTGAGGCCGGCAGTAATTTAAGTACCATATTGCACATGACTGTGCTATTTTTTAACTGTTCATTCATTTCATTTATCTACCTCAGAGCTCTATGTGTGGTGGTGATGAGGATTATTTTAGGCTGGTTACTTTTAAAAACTGCAGATGGGAAGGAGGCTCTGAGGAGTAGAATTTACTTACCCTTTGTTAAGAGACATTTACATTGTAAAGGAAATCTCCATCTGTAAAGGTGTCTCCCTCTCTGCACCAGGAAGAAGGGGGGATGACCTTATCTCTAGAAACTTATCAATGCAGAAGGCAAGAACTTCAATCTGCATCTTGTTTCATCTTGTTTACTGTACTTGTGTGGTAATCTCCCATGATCGACTCCCCCTTCACCCCCAACATCCTCCTTTGTCTTTAGCTAAAAATAATATTTAAGATGGTGGCTTCAGCCATTTACTTAATCTGGTTTGATTCTTATCTAAAAGTTATCTAAAAGACCAAGCAATAACCAGACCCCACCTGCACTGATACCATTTTAACAACTTTTTTTACATATTCTTTCCTTTGTCTTGTTAAAGAGATAACTCACATACCTATGACTTAAATTTAGCCCTATCCTCAACCCATGTTTGCAGCGGCTCTCCACTGCCCATGGGTCCTGTCCCCATGCTATTCCACACTATTCTCTAGATAAAAGAGCACTACTGCCAGACCTTGAGAGTCCAAGAAGTCTTTCTTTTGACTCCTTGGCTCACTGATCCCGCATCAGTGGGAAGAGGGTGCAAATAAAATCATTAGTGCTACTTACAAGAGGAAAGGGTTAAGGTTTTCTTTATCTTATACTTAGGTTTAATTTAACGAATATTTGTTGATTCTTCCCCTGGGCTGAACTCAATATTAGGCATTGTGACGTAAAGATGGGTGTGAATCAGGACTTCCTATCAAGGAGCTTACAAAGTAAGGATACCTATAAACAACCATTAAAAATACAGAGTGACAAGGATCCAAGGGAGGTATGTGAAAAAGGCTCAGGCAGCAAAGCCAGAAACCTGTGTGTTGTCTTTGATTTCTCCCTCTTTCTAGCCTCCACATCCAATAAGTAACCATTCTACCCCATTAATACTTCTCCCAGTTATCCCCATCTCTTCATTCCATGGGCATGCCCTCATTCTTTATTTCCAACCTGGATGCCACAGAAGCCCCCAACTGGTCCCTTTGCCTATGGTCTTGCTTCTTCCAATCGATTCTACATACTTTCTATGAGAGGAATCTTCTCCAAGGCAAATTTTATCCTGAAACTCTCATGTCTTCAACATGTCATAGTTTCTCATAGCCTTAAAGATCAGTCCTTGTCTCTCTCTCTGCCTAGCTAAACTTTATGTATTCTCCTACATAAGTCATGCTCTCTCCTGTGCCTTGCTATTATAAATAACTCCTTCCTCTGTGTAAAGTTCTCTTACTCTCTTACTCTGCCTGACTGATTGCTACTCATTCTGCTCAGAACAAAGGGAAGCAGAAAATCCCAAAATAGGAAGCTTATATTCTCATGGAGAGACAGACAAAGAGCAAATAAAAATATAATATTTACTATAATAATAATAGATAATTTTAATTATCAGAATATATAGATGTTCTACATGTAGATACCCATGTTAAGCATAAGAGAAATAAGGAGAACTGGCTTGACAACTATGCATTTGTATTACAGCAAAAAACGAAAAAAGGGAACAGCATGCAAAGCAGACAAATGATTTAATAATGTAAACCAGAATGGAAACAGATTCTATAGCAGTTTTTCACGCAATAGAATGATTTAATAAGAATGTGAATTCAGTAAATCAAGAGCTCAGAGACAAAAAGATTAAATGTAAGAGTTAATTGAAAAGGAAGATTTTAAAGCTAAGGTACAAAGACAAACAAATATTGAAAAATATCACCATTATAGCTAAAAGTAAATTAGACACTGCAAGGAGAAAATATAATTGTCTGAGAATAAAATTAATAAAGCTAATCACACATAGGAAAGATCTAAAGTAATTCATAACAAATGCAGAGAAAAAAATCAGATATTAACAGTTATTAAAGAAAATCTAATGGACTCAGAATGACAAATATAATTTAATATATGGGAAATAGTGTCCCCAAAATAGAGATCCCAAGTAATGACACAGAAAAACTGTTTTTTAAAAATAGGCTATATAATGTGTCCCTGAAATAAAGGAAGAAACTTGTCTTGATTATATGTATGAAAAATATTGTTCGAATATACAACTTCAAGACAAATTCTAGTTAATCTACTAAATACAAAGATTTTAAAAATGAATTCTTCAAGTATCTCAGTTGAAAGAACAAGCCTCCTACAGAACAGCAACAACAACAAAATCTTGCTGACCTCAGACTCTCCATAACAAAATTCAATGCTACCAGACAATAGAGGAATATCCACAAATTTCTGAAAGAGGAAAAAACTGTGGTCATATGTAAATGTAACAGGAAGACATTTCAAAACACGAGAGAATTCTGGAAATATACATTCTTGAGTACTTACTAAAAAAAGCTACTCAATTATAAAACCTATCCAACAATGAGATGATAAAATGTCAAATATGGACCCATAGTTTTCAGCCTGTAGGAATAAAAGGAGGACATTGCAAAATCAGAGATGATTGCAATAGTCTCCAATCTGATTTATCAACTCTCCATTGCTGCCCAGTTGACACATTGCTAATATTTTGAGTTGCGTCAACTTCCCAACTCAAAACCTTTCAACGTTTCTAGAGAATGCAGTTGTTCCTAAACCTAAAGAATGAAGTCTAGTTTCCCTGGCTTTACATCCACATCCTCTTTATTCTTCTGTTCCTCTCCTACCTAAATCTTCAGCTTCAATTCAAACTGATGTTCACATGCATTGTCTCCAGAACATGCCGAATCTGCCACTGGTTCCAGGTCTTTGCCCACACTGGAATGGCATATGATTTCATTTCTTGATGCAATTTCCTATTACTCATCTCCTACTCATGTCAGTTAAAGACCCCGCTAGTGAATAGGAATTGTCTTGGAAATTTGTATAAAAGATCTGTATTGTGTACGTTAAATGTCATTGCCTCTAAAGAAACATTGTGCCAACTCTCAACTTGAGGTTTAATTTTTTTTCTTTGACTGGTTGTGTTTTTATTCCTGTCTTTAAGCTTAAAAGCGTTCTATCAACTTTTTTCTGTAATTAGAAGTCTCTGGCATGGCAGTCAACTGATCGGATATCAGAATCACATGGTTTATTTTATTCCTGAGGTCCAAGAGATGAGCTAATATAAATTAGTAGCGAGAGGTTTGGTGTCAAAGAGCAGGACATGGCTGCATTTGCAGCCCAGGCCCCCCTCTTAGTAACCACGTGTTCCAGGCCAGATTACTTGTAGCTTTAATGTCCATCTTCGTAATAATTGTAATAATTCCTACTTCTCAGGATTGTTCCCAGTTACCTAAGATAGTGTGTGCGGAGTGCCTGGCACATACAAACTGCTCAGTAAATGGTAGCTGTTCTCACTGTTATTATCATTTCTATTATTAAACTCCCTATAGGGACCAAGAGGAGCGTTTGCTTGCCTTTCGCTTAGCTTACTTAATGGAGCTACGTGCCTGTCCTCTCTACTTCTCCCTCCTGTGCAAATAGGCTCTTCTCTGAAGTTTGAATTTGCAATAAAATGAGTAATTTTCTTGAAACACCTTGCAGGTTCGCTTTTGCAGGGAGCTGAGAAATCCATATCCCTGGTTCGAGGCGGGAGGAGTCAGTATGCAGCAGCTTTGGTGTGGGAGAAAGGGAGCTCTGGGCCCGAGGAGAAAGTGTTTTCTGAGTGGTTAGAATCAGTGAAGGAAAATCCTGCTGTGATTGACTTTGAGGTAAGATTATAAAGTATTATGGGTAAGAGAGCTAAAGTGGTTCTCTAGCAGCTCAAATTGAACATCACACGATTCCTTTTCCATTTTCCTCTCAGATGATAAAGGAAATGTCTTTCTTTAGGGTGCATGCACAATGTACCTTTTTAAAAAATGTGAAATTACACATCTATTGCTTTTGCTACTCAAACAAGCATTTTCAAGTGCAGTATTTAGAATCTCTAATATAGATAAAATACTAGAAAAGGGAATTTAGTGAATAAAACTGTTCAAACTTGCCTTGAATAGCACTCTTCATCTCCCCATGTATACAATAAATCTGATTTCTCTATTTTTCCTCCAACTCTTTATTGGATGAGCACTCTTAAATCTTCATTTATAGCTCTGTGGGATAAATGGGATTTTAGATCCATTTGGCTTTCTGTTTCTATCACCATTGATTAAATTTTATCAGTTTTATATTTGTTGTAATTACATAAAAAGATGATTTTTATTATTTATGCAATACTTGTCTGTTTATGCCCACATATCAGTCATATGCCTTTTAGAGCCAGTTTTCCACAAAACATAAGCACATTTTAAAAAGCCCCCAAAGAAGCTACTCTGCTCATTTCATTTAACGAAGATAAAGGAGTTCCATCACTATGAAAGTAGAGTAATTTACATGTGAAATGAAGATACATTGGGCTCTACAGGTTATGGTGGGAAAATGAGATCCAGCCGCCCATCTGGGCACTTGTGAGTCATATAGTGCACTAGAGAGTCATTCCTTTGAGGTTTTAAAGTGTTAGTAAAATGAGCCTTGATTTTGTGTTAGCTTCATTCTTTGTTACAATAATTCTCCCATTCATCCTACCAGCAAGTTCATTTCTCCATTTTCTCCCACTTCACATTTTCTCATCTGGTCCCACCAAAAGTCAAAGTATTGTCCCTGGAAACACAAAGAACACAGAAAACCTCTCTGCAGTTTTCAGCTTGAGTCAAACTGAACAAGGTCTCAGCAGAGCCTTCATGAGCTGCCTCCCTCTTGCTGGTCACCTGTCTCAGGACTTCAATGCATGCACGTGATGCTTGATAAATAACATGATGTAAGTCCAAGTAAGCGACACCTCACGTGAGGCTTCCTTTGTCATAGAATGCCAGGGAAAGTAAGCTCCATATACGTCACACTGCCACACTTTAGGGACAAGAGAAGCCAGCTCATCTTGGAGAGAGCTGCTCTACCCAATTTATAGAAGGGAGAGAAATTGCCCTGCCTTTATCGAGAGGGCTTTTCCCCACTGGTTCGACAGGCAGACAGACTATATTCTACAAATAATCCTTTTGAAGTGTGGGATTTTCCAGGCCTTGCGTCTCATCCCATGAAAATTGGGCAGTGATGGCAACATATGCCAAAGGGACGGGACTGTGACTAGACCTCCTCTCTGCCATCTGTTCTTAGCTTGCTCCCATCTCGGACTTGGTAAGAAACATCCCCTGTGCGGTGACAAGACGGAACAACCTCAGGAAAGCTTTTCGAGAATATGTAGCCAGGTTTGACCCTTGCCAGTGTGCTCCATGCCCTAATAATGGCCGCCCCACGCTCTCGGGGACCGAATGTCTGTGTGTGTGCCAGAGCGGCACATACGGCGAGAACTGCGAGAGACGCTCCCTGGATTATAAATCTAGTAAGTATCAGTAATTTACTGTGAAGTGGATGCCTTTTCCCCTCCAAAAGGTATTCTAGGTAGGTTGGCCAATTAAAACAAAACAAAATTTCTATCAGCAACTTCCACTCACAAGGAAAACAAGCCTGTAAAAAGTTAGACTTTACAGTCAACCAGCCCTGGTGAGTCTCAGCTGTAACCTACCAGCTATGTGACCTTGGGAATGTCATCTAACCTCTCTATGCCTCAGTCTGTTCATCCATAAAATGGGTATGCCAGGATGTACCCAAAGATACACAGCACAACTCCTGCAACGTAAAATAAAGTCATAAAACCTACTATATAAGAAAATATGTGATACTATTGTTCTAAGCCTCTTATGTATTGTAACATAGAGTGAGCGTAGCTTTGTAATAAGGGATGAAATAATCCACATCAAAGGTTTCTTACAGGACTAAGTAGTGTTCATGGTTACCTGCAATCTTGCCTAGAAAGGGGATGTGTCATGGGAGTGAGAATATATTTTACTACCTTTAAAAACATAATATCTTGCATATTCTGTTCAGAAGTTCATATTTATACATATCTGCATGCACATACGTATGTGTGTGATGTGTTACAGATAGTTCAAAATGATTCATGATTGTTGCCATTTCATTCAGGCTGTGGGAACAGGAAAGGGACATCAGGCAATGGGCCCGGCCCTTCCCACAGGTGACTTCTTAACCACAATAACCCTATGATATTCCATCAAAGAAGTCATAGCAATAAAGTGAGGAAACCAAGTTGGCCTGGCTTCAAAGCCCACGTGGGTCTCCCTGCGTTTCAGCTGCTGTGGATGGGTACTGGGGTTGTTGGTCTTCCTGGAGCCCGTGCGATGCTACTTATAAGAGATCAAGGACCCGACAGTGCAACAACCCTGCCCCGCAGCGAGGAGGGAAGCCCTGTGACGGGGAGAGGCGGCAAGAGGAGCGCTGCACATTTTCAATAATGGAGAACACGTAAGGCCGGTAATGGGGAGGAATGGGTCATTTTCCCCGCTGACAAAAAGAGTTAAGATATTTATTATCCTACTGCTAAGTAAAGAAATAATTAGAATTGTGCAGACTCCAACGCAGCATATTAATGAGGTATTGGGTCTGCTGCTACCCCTTTCTCTCTGATGTTTTCTCTCTATAATATATTTACACACATACACATATATGTACATATATATGTATGTGTCTATATGCATATACATACATGCATATTTATTTTTCCCTCTTAGTGGACAACCATGTATCAGTGATGATGAAGACGTAAAGGAAATAGACCTTCCTGAGATAGAGTCCGATTCAGGGTGTCCTCAGCCAGTTCCTCCAGAAAATGGATTTATCCGGGTGAGCATCCTGACCTTTACTTTCAGTTTGGAATTCAAAAAAAGAACTTAAAAAGTATGCATTTTTTTTATTTGAAGTTATTGTTTTCCTAGTTTAATAATCTTCTGTTGACTTAAAAAGTAAAAAGTAATATTTAGAAATGCCCCCCCCTCTTCCGTCTTGAATTCCCTGGAGGTGTCTTCATACCTGGTTGTTAGACCAAAGGATAGCCGGTTCCTTGTGTTCCTCAGCACTGTTCATTCCTAGGCTAATGGCACATTTGTGTGTTTGGAGAATAGAACTTGAGCATAATATGGCTTTGGATGACTTGTAAGAATCTGCAACTAAGATCTGTTTGTTTATTTCTGAGTGTGAGCAAACCAATCCCCTATCAAAGGCATGTTATCAGAGAGACAATCTAGTTCATAATCATAGGAGGTGTTGAGTCTGTAATAGACTGTTCTAGTCTTATTAGATTAGAAACTTGCAGAACTTTTAAGCAATCAATACAGTTTTAATACCCTTTAACTTCATCTTTTTTCACTAAGCCACAATATGTTTCTATGATTAAAAACAACTAAATATTTTTTGTCAGACAAGTCTGTGACTTTAGAGATAAATTTTCAGGAGACACATAATACTTAAAATTGATCACAGAAAGCATCCTCCCTAATCAATTTTACCTTTTTACCTTTTTTTTTAGTTTTACCTTTCTTAAACTCAGTAAAGCCTTTAAATTAATCTTTTTCCAACTGTATCATATTTATGTTCAAAGATCAGTAACCCTCGATTTGCCAAGGCCAGCAAATAAATATCCACAGAGCATAGTCTGGACTAATGTGTCTCTCTTCCCTGCTCATCTGTCTTCTGCCCATGTGAAAGATACCATGCCGAAGGCTTTAAGGGGAGGAAATATTTTGGAGTGAGGTAATGTCAATTAGTCTTTACTCTGGAATGCAGATTCTCAAACTCTACAATACCCTGGAGAGCTTGTTAAAGTACAGATTGCTGGATCTCACTCCCAGAGTTTCTGATTCAACAGGTCTTGGGCAGGGCCCGGAAACTTCCATGTCTACTAAGTTCCCAGGTAATACTGACGCTATGAGTTCAAAAGCCATACCTTGGGAACGAATCTTTTAGAACAAGGGTCAGCAAACTATGGCCCACAGGCCAAATCTGGTCTGCCATCTATTTTCTTTTCTTTTTTTTAATGAAGTATTGCTGGGACACAACCATGCTCATGTATTTATATATTGTCTATGGCTGCTTCGTGCAACAATGGCGGAGGTGAGTAGTTGTGACAGACACCATATGGCCTGCAATTGAATATCGAGGCCCTTTACAGGAAAAGTTTGCCAGTCTCTGACCTAGAACATTATCCTCAAAATTACATTTTGTCAGATCCAGATACAAATAATTTTTAATCTATTTATGCCAGTTGCTTACAAAAACTGTTAAAATTATCAACATTCTAATTTTGAAAACAAAGGGTTTAAACAATGGTTCATTATCCTAATGACTCCTTCTGTAAAATTAGATTATATGTTTCCATTTTCATGAAGAAATTCACTCCTTGTTTTATTTTGTTTTTTATTAAAGGCCTAATCTCTATCTGACAATAATTTTTGGTTTTTTGGTGAAGAAGATTGTCACTGAGCTAACATCTCTTGCCCATCCTCCTCCTTTGGCTTGAGAAAGATTGGCCCTGAGCTAACATCTGTGCCAGTCTTCCTCCATTTTGTATGTGGGATGCCATCACAGCATGGCTTGATGAGCAGTGTGTAGGTCCATGCCCCAGGTCTGAACCAGCGAACCCCAGGCCACAGAAGCAAAGCACATAAACTTAATCACTACACCACCAAGCTGGCCCCTATCTGACAATGGTTTTTACTCAAAAGTAATATAATTTTAATTTTCTTAATGAGCACCTACTGGAATTTCTAGTAGCAAAATGTCCTTCTTACGGAATCAAACAGAGGCAGTTATGCCTAATTCTAGGTTGGAACAATTGTGTTACTGCAGAAGATATCGGTTCAATGACCAAGACAAAGTCCTACCCCTAAGTGACAGTAACTTTAGGTTAGGTTTCCTTGTTTAGTCAGTCTGGCGGATGTGTTGGTCCAAGCTCGATGGCTGCCACATACACTAATAGGTTAGAGCTTCACAAAAGAAATGGAAGCAGAATCTTCAGGTAGTCACTTATTTCAGGAAGAATGCAAGAAAAAATGTGCAGCCTTGAACTAAAACATCCAAATCATTACTACTACTCATCATTCCATTTCTCCTGGGAGCAAAGCCACACTCATAACCAATAGTAGAATAGTATTTTGTATTCAGGAAATTAAGAATCTTCTAGGAGACAGGTTGAATCATGCAGGCAAGTAATAATAAAAGTTGACGATTAAGCTTTCCTCTCCTTCAAAATTCCCAACTTCAATTCTCAGAGAATAACTTCTGGTCAATTCTTTGTACTTTTCTCCTGCTCAGTAAGGAAAAAGATTGTTAAATTGCTGCCTCCCTAAGGAGAATAATCTTTTGCATTCTTTCAGCAAAGAGTTATTAAGCCCAGTGTAAAGATTAATGAGACAGAGACCTGGCGGTGGAGTTGCCACTCAAGTATCAGGGGGTGGGGTTGATAAATGTGATCAACACCATAAAACAGAACTTTGTACAAGTTGCCCCCAGGACTGAAAGGAAAGTACACCTCATGAAGCTGGGAAAATGGAGTTTTCACAGAGGAAGTTCTTTTTGAGTTGGGTCTTGAAAGAGGGTGTTGAGAAAAGAGGGAATAGCCAGGTAAAGACATAGAGGCATAAAAGAGAATATTGTGTTCAAAGAATGGCAGATGGTTCTGTTTTGCTAGAGCACAGATTTTATGGGAGGACATGGCAAGAGGTGAGGATGGTAAAATGGGTTAAAACTAATATTCCAAGCTAAGAATATAAGACCCACTTTATCTTTAAAATTATAGTGAACCTCCACATGACGGTAGTTGTACTTTAATTACCCATTAATTGGGAAAATATATAATGACCACTGGGTTGTTAGGAATTGAGTAACATTTTTAAATGATTTGTAGTCAATTTGTTACCATAGCAACTGCTACGTTTGCTGCATATGTAGGTTACATTATTTATTCAGTTGATAGCCACTACAAGGTACATATACAGTTTTTTTATTCTTGCAATAGCAGGCCATCTCATATACAGAAGGCAGCAAGTTTTTAAGTTAAAAAAAACTCTAATCAATTTAGAGCAGGAATATGGAAGATGGATTAGAAGATGGACCAGTTCGAAAGCTGTCCTGGTAAGAGACAATAAATGCTGTGAACAAAGCCAGTGATGATGGCAAAAGAAAGGAGAGAACTTTGAGAGATATTTAGAAGTGGAAATTGAAAGGAATCTGTGACCGAGAAGACAACAGGAGTGAGGGTATTGAAAGATGACCCCAAGATGTTCAGAGCTATTATTCATAGCATTAATAATTTGCTGGTTTCTGTTTTAATTCTAGAATGAAAAGAAACTGTACTCAGTTGGGGAAGAAGTTGAAATTTTATGCCTTACTGGGTTCCAAACTGTTGGATACCAGTACTTCAGATGCTTACCAGACAGGACCTGGAGGCGAGGAGATGTGGAATGCCAACGTGAGAACTGGGCAAACATTTTGCGTGACTTACTCTAAAGGATGAATGTGCCCGATATAAATAGAGCCAGATCACTCCCTTAGATCAGTACATTTTGCATTTTTTTAGTAACTCCGGTGAAAAGGTTTAGTGAAGCAGAAAATAGGATTCATCTGCTAAAATTAGATTTCAAAGCATCTTCATATTTCGGTTCTCCTGCCCCAGCATATTAGCCTCATATACACAGGACTGCGAAGCATGTGCTTAAAAAGAAATCCAGGAAGTCTGCTAACTGCATCTAACCACAGACATCTGCCTCGCCTGATGCACAAATTGATGCAAATTGATGAGTCCCAGGAAGATGATACTTATAGTCTGTGTATCAAAAATGGGATTTTGTGTGAAACGCAGTTTTCTCCTTGAGGCACATTCACATCTTTTGCTGAGGAAGAAAGGATGAGCTTGTAGGCTCCACACACATCCGTGTTACAGTAAAGTCCAAATGAGATTCAAACAAGCTTCAAACGGGAACTCCAAAGAGTTATCATGGGACACCATGGCGCAAAGTTGAGATGAGCGTCAATGAGAATGTCCTGCCTCAGTGTCCCCCACAATGTGGTGATTTGCTTTTGGGAAAACCCACTGGGGAGAAGAAGGAAGAAGATCCTTTCTTGAAAGGAAAAGGTCCCAATAATGGAATGAAAGTTGAAGTATCTAGAGCCAGTTTCTTAGCAAGGGACCCCAGACAACAGAACTAAAAGGAGTTTCTCAGTGGAAACCTAGCATCCTCAACCTCCATGTTTTCTGATCCAAAGGTGGCATTAGAGCTGAACCAATGCAGTAAATGGCAATAAAATTGCCTCTTGGGTGGCATAAAATCTGCCTACATCCATTGAAGAATCTGCTCCATTAAATACACCTGCACTCTTTCTCTGCCTGCAGGGACGGGGTGCCTCAAGCCAGTCGTGCAGGAAGTCCTGACAGTCTCGCCATTTCAGAGATTATATAAAATTGGTGAATCCATTGAGCTAACCTGCCCTAAAGGCTTTGTTGTTGCTGGGCCGTCAAGGTACACATGCAGTGGGGATTCCTGGATGCCACCCATTTCAGACTCACTCACCTGTGAAAAAGGTGAGTAGCAGCTCGGGCTTCTGGGATCTGCTAAGGGGGTGTCCCTCGAGACTGGTAGTGTGGCATCTACAGTGATGCTATTTCCTAAGTTGGGGGAGAAAGCAGAAGATTCCACTGACCATCTAGGTTGTATTTCCCCCTGTGTAGATGATGAGGTCGGGCAGCAAATAAGAAGCTATCGATCAAGTGAATATCTTCAAATTTTAAGAGCGAGGTCAATTTTCTTTTCCAATGTAATGCTTCAATATTTTGAGGGAGTGCAAGCTCTCTCGTCTAACAAAATCAGAATTGACTAAAGTCAGAGTTACCTAAAGATTTGGTTAAAGTGGAAAACTATAAAAAAGTAGTACACACATAATTAAGCATTTTATTTTAACTTAAAACATAGAAATACACATTTATTCACCAATTTTCCAATGTAAGAACAAGGCCTTTTATTTCATAAAGGATCTCTTGATTAGAGTTTCAAATTAATAAAACAAACACATAATTATCCCATACCATGTTTCCCATTCCAGTTTCTCTTAAACAATGGTTTTTTAGTTCCAGGTGAGGCACTTTTTTAGAAAAATACTTCTGCCCAGGTCCCATCTCCTGATTCTGATTGTCATTGAGCTGGGGAAGGCCCACTATTTGGTGTCTATATAAAATCTCTCTTAGCTAACACAAATGTGAGCAGAGAGGGCAACCATTGTTTTGAAGAGAGGGGAAAACTTAAAGGCACTTTTGAAGCAAAGTGACTAGAGAATGCTTTTAAATTTTTTTTTTTTTTTGAGGAAGATCAGCCCTGAGCTGACTACTGCCAATCCTCCTCTTTTTGCTGAGGAAGACTGGCCCTGTGCTAACATCCATGCCCATCTTCCTCCACTTTTTTATATGTGGGACGCCTACCACAGCATGGCTTTTTGCCAAGAGGTACCGTGTCCACACCTGGGATCCGAACCGGCAAACCCCGGGCCACCAAAGCAGAGCGTGTGCACTTAACGGCTGCGCCACCGGGCCAGCCCCGCTTTTAAATGTTTTATGTGTCTTTCTTTACTCTTCTACGGAAGTCTCATCCACAATTAATTCAAAACAAATTTTTGAAAATCACTTTTAATTGTTCAAAATTTTCAACTTCGCTTTTATAAAAGTAACTCCCTTTTTCTTCCTTTTTTTAATCAGCTGATAATGTTTAATAAACTCACACAATTACAATAACAACTGATATAAATAGATTTGGAAGTAAACAGAACCGACTCTTGGGGGGTGGGAGAAAAAGTGTGAAGCTGTAGAGGAGAGGACGGTAGAAACCTTAAAGTTCGGTGTCAGACAGGCAGCTGGCACAGAAGGACTAGAGAACATCGGTCAGGCTGGCAAGTCAGTAACTTGGACGAGAGTTAAGAGAGATTCTACTAATTCATATCTTCCAAATTTCTCAACACGCTTCTTCAAATGGCATCTCATTTTAAATCAGAGAGTCCTTGAGGATGTTTCTGAGCTCAGATATAATTAGGCCTATTTTGCTTATGAAAAAACCAAAGGCACAGAGAGAATAAAGTAGACCCAAGGTCAGACAGTTTGAGTTGAACAGGAACCCTGCAACAGCTCTTTGCCGTCTTGCTTTCTTTATTCTCTTCTGTGCTTTTACAATGTGGGAAGGAAAGAGGGCAAAGTTAAGCTGTTAAGTAACCTTTAAACTATTGATAAAGAGATCCCACGGAAATTTGAGAGAACTTCAGGTTAATGCTGTGTCTTGGTTTCACTTGACCCCTGATCATCTATGTCAGGGGTGGATGTGTTCAGGAACCACAGGCTTCAGAAAATTAGGATCCTCTGGGCATCTTAGGTAGCATCCTCTTCTCTATACAACACAAATACACACACACACAGCTCTGTGTTTGGAAAAGAAATTGAAATTATAATCCAAACTGAGAGATAATGAAATGTTCTACATCTAGATAAAGGAAATAAATATCTTATCTCATATACTTTCTCTCTAATGACAATGGCAGAAAGATCAATGAGAGGAGTCACAGAAAGAGAAAGAAAATCATCAGTAAAACTGAACACTCTTTCCTCTCACTGTGGGGGGAGTTGTGAGCCAAGAGACTTTCAGGCCATCTTTTGGTCAGGGAAGGACTTTTCGTTCTTCCAACGTGACAAACCATTTTGCTTCCTGAAGAAATAAGATGCTGCACTCCTCCACAGTTACTTTTTTCCCCGTCCTCTGAGAAATCAACACCTCCAGAAGATCCTCTTGCCCTAGGCACTTCCAAGATCACAATGTTCTCATTTCCACGTGGCTTACAAACTGCAGGGCAAGCAGTGTGGGCAGCTGAGGGCCAGTTCCTGCTTCAGCGTGATACCCAGTCAGGTTGTCGTTGCACTCATGCAAATGCTCCTTGCACATGATCACTGACACTTTCAAATCAGTGGTGAGAGCAATTCTCTGTATGGCTTGAAAGTTGATCCTCTTTAGAAACAATGAGGCATAGTTATACAAGAAACCAAAGAAAAACAATCCTTTATCAGTGGAAATCTTAATATCTGAGGCCTTACCAGCAGCTATAGGTCTCCATGTTCATGAAAGTTCTGAGCCAAATCTCACTAGATAGAATGAGAGTCCTAACAGAGGATAGTAGTAGGAAATGGAAATAGCAGCAAAAAAAGAAAACCTACCAATTTTTTAAAATCTTTATTTTTGCCTCTAACATAAACCTCCTTCCCTTATTAAACTTTCTACCTGAGAGGCTAAGAGGAGAAACCGTGAGCTGGGTCTCCTGTTCTGCCATCTAGTGTGTCAGATATCTAGCTATAGCTGCCTATTGCTTTCCTTTGACAATTAGTTGCTTATAGAGGCCATTGTGGTTCTGTGGATGCTCAATTAGTCAGATTCAGACCAGGGAAGTTTTTTCATCCAACAGGTTCTGGAGGTCAGCTCCAGGTCCAATTTAACCAGTTTAAAGTTTCTCTGGATTGGCCTTAATGCAAGCAAAGATGAACAGGATTTCCCCTCTCCTACAATATGCCCAAGTGTTCTTCCCTCTACTTTTATCTCCATTCCTCACATACACATTATTCAATTGCTCATCTTGGCTCAAGCATCATTTCCTCCTGGATCTTTCCTTACATTTGTCAGTTGGGCTCTTTTTGCTGTATGATCTCCTGGAACCAGGTTCTCTTTATTCAAAGTACTTATCTGAGCCTTTAATTATAAATCCATTACTATGATTATTTTATTAATGTCTGTTTTTCCACTATCCTTTAGGTTCTTGAAAAAAATAACCACTGCTGTTTTTGTTCTTTCTTTTTATTTTTTTTCCCACCATATTATCCCAGTGCCTAGAATATCATGCAGGAATAAATAGCTACATTTAGGAGTTGCATTTCTCCATTGATTCTTCTTATAAGAAAATCTGATTTTCAAGCCATTACCCTCCAAAAACCATTTACATGATTGCTGTCACTGACATCCATATTGCTAAATGTAATGGACATTATTTTGGTCCTCATCTCCTTTGACATCTCAGCAACATTCAATAGTGTTGACCTTCTTCTGCATATACTTTCTTTCCATGGCTTCCAATATACAACATCGTCTTGTGTAGCTTCTACCTCTCTGGCTATTGCCCTCTAGTTTTGGCAGGGTCCTCCTTGTGCTTAGACATTAGGTGTTGGAGTTCCTCAAGGCTCAGATCTGTCTCCTCACCTTATGCTACACTCTCCTGCTGGGGAATCTCATCCATACCCACATTCAATGATCCTCCATAGACTAATAACAAATTTAAATCTTTAGCACAGACTTCTTCACTGAGCTTAGACCTGAATATCCAAATTCCTATATATCTATTTTGTTTGAGTGTCTTAAAGATACTATAAATTCAATGCAGAAAGGAGATTTTGAGTCATCACTCTCCCCTCCCTAAAGCTAAGCATCTTCTAATATTTTCTATTTCAGTTAAGCCACTAATATTCATTGTCTTATGCAAACCAGAAACCTAAGAATCATATTTTACAACTTTCATAACTTACCCACAATATGCAGTAGCCTCCATTTTACCTGCTAAATATGTCTCAAATTTATCGACTTCTTTCCATATTCATCTCTGGCACTTTGGTCCAAATTATCATCAGATTGTCTACCCATAATCCTCTTGACTACCACGCCCATCCAAATCTACTCTCCACACAGAAGCCAGAATTAATTTCTTTTTCAAAATGCAGACCTGATTTTGTCACACCACCCACTGCTTAAAACCTACCAAAGACATTCCACTGCTGATAAAATAAAGACAAAAGTTGTTCAAAAGCCACTTAAGACCCTGCACAGCCTGCCACACACCCACCTCTCTGGCCAAAATGATCTTACTTTCCTGTGCTTTAACCTCACCGGCTTTCTTTCAGTTCCAGAAAAGTCACATGCTGCCTCTCTTCAGAGCACTTTATGCCTGATGTTTCCTTTGCTTTGAACACTCTCTTTTCTCTTCCCATTTTTACCATTCCTAACCTTCCTAGCTACATCAATTGTCTTGATTATATGCTTTCTCTTTAATAGCACTAATAATGACAGCACTTCTCTTTGTATTAGTATTACAGACTATAAGTTCTGTGAGCACAGAATCTGGGTCAAATTTTGCTCAATCCACTATCCCCAGAACCTACTGCAGTGCTGGGAATATCGTAGTTGTTCAGTAAATATTTGAAAGATGAATAAACAAAACTTTCACTAATTCCATTTTCTTCAGTTATCTGAACTTAGCAGGAATTTTAGGTTGGAAAATGACAGCTCATGAGACCTAGAAAGGACCTTCCAGATGGAATATTTCAAGACAGCGTTATTTGGAAAAGCCAAACAAAGGCACTAACTCCAGGAGATACATGAGAAGCTTTCACTATTGCTTTTTCTCCTAAATTCAAGCTTATCTCTTGGAATCTATGCTGTGCACTGTTCTTCACTCCCTTTTCTTTTGTTTCAGATATTCTGACAAAATTAAAGGGCCGTTGTCAGCCAGGACAAAAACAGTTGGGATCTGAATGTGTTTGCATGTCTCCAGAAGAAGATTGTAGGTAAGAGATACTCTGTGGACTTATTTGGAAATTGGAAAACCAGTGTAGTGTAACCAGCTTGATGGAGAAGCTGAGCTTCTTGACGCACAAACAAAAAACATATTAATTTTTCACGTAACTGATATGCCTTGTGCTCTATTGAATTCCTTCTTCCCCACTAGGTAGCAAGGTTTCTTAATTATCTCTCAGCTCAATTCCCTAAGTTTGCATGGCTTTTGTTTATCAACACAGTCTCAGTTTGGTTATAAAGACTTATTCCCGGCCATTTGAAAACTTCAGACTCAATCATCTTGAAGCCTTCCTCTTCCCTCTAAGTTTAGGGAAGGTTGTAATTCCAAAAACTTGCAGTACAGAAAGTAGTGTAAGTGTGGACTTCACAAACACACACACCCCTTTTTCAGTCTATTATTTCATGTTGGGGTAGAGATCCTGAAGCATGAAGAAAAAAATGATATATTCTCTTGTGACTGCCATGACTAGATGGCTATCTCCTCTTTGTTGTAACTGCCCCTTCTTTACATAAACAAACCCGGGACTGTCGAGGGCGCTTATTAATTTAAGGGCTACTTTCAGCCAAATTTAAGCCAAACTAGCATTAGCTAAAGATCAAATTTTGTTTCTCTGTCTCACAAAATAAATGCAGAGGTAAGCAGCTAGGGCTAGTATGGCGATTCTCTCATTGCAGACAGGACTGAGACTCCTTTGTGCTGTCTGTTCTCCCATCCCTAAAGTTAGTTCAAGGTCCAAGATTGCTCTGCTGGAACAGGAAGGAAGGAAGACTAAAAATGGACACATCCTGTCTTTCTAAGAAGAGCTCTTGGAAGACCCATCACTTGCTTCCATCTATTAACCTTCTCTTATTCACATGGCTACATGTACCTGCAAGGGAGGCTATGAGATGCAGTTTCTTGGCTGGCTACGTAGGCATTTTAAATAAAGTTAGAGTTAAATTACTGTGGAGGAGAAAGAATGGCATTGGGTTAGGAAGCTGTGGAAGAGGAAAACTTTTTCCCTCTTCTCTTTTAGGTTCTTTGGCTGGTCTAGTAATTAATTTGACATAAGACAGATTAACAGGAGAAAAACAAATTTAGTTTCATGTGCACAGAAGCCCCAAAGATATGAGACTCAAAGAAGTGACCAAAGCAGGCAGCTTTTATACCTTGTAGACACAGAAACAATTATTTGTTAAGATTTGAGAAAATAAAGGATTTAGGGCCTGGGGTAGTAAATTAATGAAGAAGTAACAAAGTTTGTTTACACATTCTTCTTGGCCTTGAATTCTCTATCTCAGGCAATAAGGGTGCCTTCTACCATTCCGGTATAGGGAGACTGATTCCACAAAGGAGATTTATTTCCTGCTTTTAGGGAAACAAAGGAGGATCAGAGAGTCTTTCTTACACTGGCTGTTCCTTAGGTAACTTTAATTCAAAATAATCAATATGCCAAAGTGGCATATTTGGGGGCGGCTTATTCTGCCCTCCTTCAAAGCCAACAGACGCCACCCAATTGTTATATATCACTTTTAACACTGATTGGCTATCATGTTCCTCTGTGCTGCAGATGAACAATTGCTTGCAGGGACACATTTATTTATTCATTTTGGAGAACATCACAGGGTGTTTTCCTGTATAATTCCATTGATGTAATTCAGCCCAAAGGTGGTTCTATCTACTTTTCTCAGCATTCAGCACAGGTGGCCCACCACGTAGCTTCTTGCTGCTGGAGTCTCCTCATTCAGCAGATGGCCTTCTGAGGAGTACTTACAACATTCACATTGTTCATTTAACAAAGAGGAAACTTCTTTCTTGATCTTCACAATACCAAGTCTGAGAATACAGACTGTCCTCTGGAACGTCTGCATTTCAGCTCTTTCCTACCTCTCTGGCCTCTTTCTATAGTCCTCAGTTCTCTTTTATACAGCATCGAAGGTGTTTATGGGAGTGGCTGGCCCTATAGTTTAAGTTCTCTGAATTTAGAACCTTTTCTTCTCAGCTATGGGCTCTAGTTCCTGGAAATAATTTTACACACTGGTGCACTAATTGTTAACTCTACAATTGACATCAGAGAAGAAACTCAAATTTGGAGCAATCAAGGAGCTCTTGTCCTCTCAGCAAGAGAAGGGCTGTGGCCACTGGTTACCTCTTGGGAGTAGGTATTTAGAGAGATTAAGATTAAGAGAGTAAGCAAATTACCCAGAGAATGACTTAAAAGCTCATGCTCTTAACCACCATACAAACACATTTGCAAAGCTATATAATGATATAAGACTCTGGGGTTGCAATCAATGAGTGTGATAGAGTTCAGAGGAGGCGCATCTTTCTGTGGGCTAGGTTGATCAGGGTTAGATTCACAGTGTAGCCAAGAATTGAAGTGGACACAGATAGGCAGAGGAAAGAACGCAATGCTGATTGAGCAGGGCATGAGATGGCAGCAAAGCAAGAGTAATCTTAGCAGTTTAGAAAATTATCAATACAATTGTCAAGTGATAAAGAGGGATTAAGGAGGATGGGAAAATAAGTCGAGAAAAGAAAGTTGATTGGAGTCTATTTATGGAAGATTTTGATTACCAGAATTTGAGAATTCAGACTAATTTGAAGGCAATTAGGAATAATATCAAGATTAAGAGAAATTTAGAAAGATGAATCCCAGCGCAGGCAAGTTGAAATGAGGAACTGAAAGAAGAGAAATCAGGAGGGAAAAAAGCAGGGAGAAGAAAACTGGCTGTTAACATACTAAATTGGCTACACGCTGTCTCTTTTTTTCTGGTCTTCATGTATAAACGCTTGCTTTCATCTCTTGGGCAGCCATTATTCAGAAGATCTCTGTGTGTTTGATACAGACTCCGATCATTACTTTACTTCACCCACTTGTAAGTTTTTGGCCAAGAAATGTTTAAATTATCAGCAACTCCATTTTCTACATGTTGGTTCCTGCCAAGATGGTCCACAGCTGCAATGGGGTCTTGAAAGGACAAAACTTTCATCCAATAGCACAAAGAAAGAATCCTGTGGCTACGACACCTGTTACGACTGGGAAAAATGTTCAGGTAAGCTCCAGTGGTGACCACACACTAGAAATACTCTCACTTAACCTTCATCTCAGCTGATATATCTTACTTACATTTATACACTCTTTATTAAAAATAACCCTTCCTTAATGAAAGATAATTCTTTTTCATTGTAAAAAAATTTATAAAATTATTTAAAGAGAAAGGAAAAATATAACCTACCCACAATTGGAAATAACGAACAATTTTGGTGTAAATCTTCCTGATCTTTTTTCTATGCATATATAATCCGTACCACCCTTAGACCCCAGTAAGAAGAGCATTCGTCCCAAGCTCGTGCTTCAGGCACTCTTCTCACCCCCAAATTTGGAGGAACTTCATCAAAATTGTCTAAGTTTTTCTCTGGCAGTTGAGACCAGCTGGGGCCAGCATAGGTAGAGCGCCCTGATCCTGGGCTGGGTTCCTCATGGAACCGATTGCTGGAAGTATCTTCCTCAATGTTTTTTTAAGTCCTCTTGCAGTGCCTGGGACCAGCTAAGGCTGACAGTATTATTCAGGCGGGACACCCTGACTTCAAACAGGGTTGCTCTTGGCCTCAGTTCCCTCATGGAACATTCTCTGATCCTCTACTGCTTCTCTCTCTGGCTATGCATGAGGTCAACCAGATGCTCCAAGGAGCTCTGTGAGTCCACCTATAGAGTCATCCTGGCTCAGATTTAGACCTTCATACCCAGAGAGCAGCCTGTGAGCCACCAGCCAGCAGGGTATTTTTTTCTTAAGATTGCTTGAGATTGGACTGCTACTATGGTGCTGACACTAATTCAGAGTGACTTTAACTGGTTATATAGCGAGGCATCACATAAAAAATTTTTCCCTGGGGCCTCACACACCTCAAGAGTGGCCCCGATTATATTACAAATTAAAAAAAAATAAAATAAGATCATACTCTATATTCTATTTTATGTATTGCTGCTTTTTGCTTAATATATCATGAAACTATTTCTGAAACTATTTCCATGTTGTCATATATTATTCTGCCACATAATTTTCCATGTCTACAAAGGCCCATGTGGACATTCTGTGATTTATTTAACCAATCTTCTTTTAGGCATTTAGATTTTTCCCAATATTTTACTATTATAAACAGTGTTGTAATAGACAAATTTATCACAGATAAATCTATAATCTAAGATTATTTCCTTAAGATATACCTCAGAAAATGGAATTTCTAGTTAAATATTATTTTAAAATATAGTCTTTGTTGATACAATGTATTAACCTGCTTTCCAGAAATATTTTGACCATATTATATTTCTCTCTACAACATATAATAAAGACTGCCATCCCACACCCTCACAAATGTTGGAGTTATCACTCCTTTATATCTCTGCCAATTTAATATTCAAGAAGTAGCGTTACATTTCCACTTTCCATAAGCATATTGGCTATTGAAATTTCATTTGTGAATTTCTTAGAAGCAGAAACTTCACAGCAGTACATTTGCTCTAAGATGAAGTTTGACCCTGAAATAACCCATCTAAGCTTCATATAATACATAAATATGGGTTGAATATCGGGATTTAACAGAACTCAAATAGGCAGCTAGATTTCCCTTGTGACACATCTTCAAAAATTTATCTTAAATCAAGGCACAAAGTATGCAATAGAAACTTGAATTGTTACATCTAACTTTTGCTGAAACCACTTACTTTTGCAAAAACAAAGATAAAAACCTTATTGTTCCCCTTGATTCTTCTTTCACATTCCAGCCCAATGATCTTCGGTTTGATCCTGGAAAAGGGGAGAGGACTTATTACCCAAATCCACTTCCTTCCTGATCCACTTAAAGTTGATTATCAAGATCCCACTCCCTTGGCAGGCAGCAGGATTGAACTCATGACAGAGGGTAGACATAGGTGGCATGGTCAACAGGCCATCTGATGTTGGCAACTCAGGAGGTCAATGTCTGGGGCTTCCAAACTTCATTCCATATCTGAACAAGACAATTCCACATAAGAGACAGCAAACCAGGGCCTGAGATATACATTGCCCATTTCTAATCAGTATTAAATCATCTTGCAGATAAATACAACTATTCATTTTTTGGCTGCCTGACCAACACCATTACCCAGCTGACATCTCTCTGAGAACTAATAATTTATGGTAGAAAAGAGCTGAAAGTATTATGCAATATCATTTTGTATTTAAAATATAAACTTTTTCCCTGCAAATTATAGTATAAGGACATTACTGTCAAAAATACATATGGAAAATAAAAGGAATTTGGTCAACAGGGAGGATGACAGTGGTCCCTGTCTATACCACAATAGGTGTGTAGTCTAAGTATGTGGGAGGTGTTTGCTGTTAGCTTCCATTCTTCCTTCTGTATAATGGAGAAAATGTCTTCATGGAACTCCTCTATTACAGAGACTTTCTTTCTGTTTTTTAAATATTTTCCCACAAATTATTCTTTTCAAATCTATCTGAATGAAAAATAATCTGCAGCTTACAATTTCATCAAAATATTTGTCTTTACTATCACCCATTACTGTACATCTATCTAAATCCCACTGTCTTTAGAAGTCTAAGTTTGTCTAAAAAATAACACTAAAAAGTTTGAAGACTTAACCTATATCGCTCAAGTGAGCAGAATGTCTTAGGATAATCCAACTAAAACATGAACATTTCCTTAAGAAGAGAGTTAAGTTATCTAAAATATTCTTTGATTCTGCACACAATCAGAAACCTGAGAGTATTTTTCCCCCTAAAGAGATAGTGTGCCTCTGCCAGCCTCCTCTAATTGGTGAGCGAAAGTGAAGGGGGCAGAGAATTCTGTTCGGGGAGCACTAGAGAACGGCATCCGTGTACAAACCACAGCATTCAGGAAGAGAGAGAAAGCTGAAAATGTATTTTATACCCAACCCACTCATGGGAAGTTGGGATGTTATTAATTTTGAGTTGAATGTCACTTTGATTAAATTGTGTTCTTGATTACATTGTGTACTTTGCTACTCATTTCCTCCCTATCTAAAATGAAATACGAAAGAGTTTAAAATGAAACTTCAAAATAACATGAAGTTCACTTTTCAAATGTTAGAACACAAATGGCTTCCCAAGGAGCCTATTTTTATGACTATTAAATGTTTTGTCTGACTTTCAAAAATATCCACCATCAACCAACAGGAGGAGAAGATTTACTCAGCCAACATCCATGTGGTACCCAATATGTGGAAGTCACTATACAAGTATGGTGAGAGGTCTGAAGATAAAGGGCCTTTATATCCTCAAATTGTTCACAGTACTTGGAGAAGTAACTTTACAAAGTAATTGCATGAAGAACTTTAATGCAAGGCAGAATGTGATAAGAGCTGTAAGAGAGATAAATATCTTCTGGCCTGGAAGGGTTTCATAAGGCTGGAAGCAAGAGAGCTGTGTGTTGGAGGATGAATTGGTAGAGATGGTGGGAAATGCCTTTGGGTGCTGGTAGTCTGAAAATAAACTTGCTAAGAGCATTTAAGCCATAACTATGGTAAAAGAGCAGTGACCATGGTCTTTCCAGAAGCTTAGGGAACTGACTTCCTCTCCAGAGGTGAAATAGTCTCCTGTCCTTTGCCAAACCCTGTCCTTTCCAGCAATGGACAAGACTTTCCATAACTACAATCTTCTTTAGCCAGTTGACAGAGGGCATAGAAAGGAAATGCATGCATTTTCATTAAGTATTTCCCACCAAGGGCAGGAAGCATATGCATATGAGCACCTCCCCATTTCCTTTCCCTTTTTTCTCCCATCAGTTGAAACACATGGGAAAGAAATTACATCTACCCAAAAGAAGCTACTCATTAATGACATCATTGCTGATTTTTTAGGCCAACTCAGATATTTTGGCAACATGAATTATCTCAGATCTATCAGATACACTTCTATATTTGGATACTTATACCGCCCCCCCCCCCGAAATTCAGAATTTGAAATCAATTGATGAAGCACAATTAATTGAGCACCTTGTTAAGAGCTGAGTGGGACATACAGATGGATGAATCTTAGCTCTCAAACAGAGCACTTATAATTGTCTTGGGAGAAAGACATATGAAAAGCTGGCTGACAAGAAAGTATAAAAATGTCAGATATAGTATTGACAAATTTACATCATCAAAGTTTAGTTAAAGGAAAGATCGGTGTGGGGGTGAAGTGGCTATGAAATGGTTCATGGAGGACGTGCGACTTGTAGAAACTGGACGTGTAGGGAAAAAGTAGTAAAGAGCACATCAGTATGGCAAAAAAAAGAGGATAATATGGACAAAAGGAAAAAACTGACCACCTTTGGGGGCTTTTTGGGGAAACAGAGAGAGAATTGATCTACCTGGAATGGAGAGAGCAGAAAAGATAATGTTGCAAAGGGATATCGAGGGCAAACTGTGGAGGACCTTGAACTTTGATGAAAACATGCATGTATTTATGAATGAGCCTATATCCCTTTACTCAAAATTGATTTAATATACTTGGCTTTGGTAACTTTGCCCCTAAATAATCGTTTTAAAACTATTTCATGAACACAAGTTTTATGTGAATTATGAAATGATTGGATGGTTCTGAAACCAAGCTTCATAAGAGAAGCACCCAATTTTACTGCTTATTAAAAATACAGATTCCCAGGCATAACCCAGGAATATTCTAGAAAGAAATCAACAAATGTGGTGTAAGTTATGTTAAGGAGTTCAAGCCTGTGTGTCATTTATGACTTAAAACCTGCTTCTACCACTTACTAATTGTGGGACCATGGGCTAATCACTTAATCTCTGAGCTCAGTTTCCTCACACGTAGAATTAGTGTGATAACACGAGTTCATATATTTGCTGTAAGGATTAAATGAAATAAAGCATATAAAGTGTTTGGCATGATGTGTGGTTTCACAGTACATGCTTAATAAATGATAACTATAAATGTATTCTGTCAATGCCAATGAGAAAAGAACAGAAAGGACAGACTGAAGACATTGTGGAAATGGATTGACAGGACTTGGGGATCGATTGGATCTGGGCAGTGAGTGAGAGGGAGGAGTCAGAGACAGCCCAACTCCTGAATCTTACTGGCTTAGTAGTGCACTCTGCTCTCTTACATCCAGATCACTCCTTTCAACAATGGTTGGGTCTTTCGAGTCATCGCCTGTGTTCCAGCTTTCTTATTCATTGCCACCAAGGTGCTCACCACTCTGGGGACAAGTTAGGTGAGATCAAATTCTAAAGCACTGTGGTGAGTCACACCGTCTCTCTCTCTCATTGCAGCCCCCACTTCCAAATGTGTCTGCCTACTACCGCCCCAGTGCTTCAAGGGTGGACACCAACTCTACTGTGTCAAAATGGGATCATCAACCAGTAAGAAAACAGTGAACATCTGTGAAATAGGAGCTGTAAGATGTGCCAACAGAAAAGTGGAAATACTGCATCCTGGGAGGTGTTTGGTCTAATACAATTACTGATAAACAGATTTACCATCCAAAAATAATCCCTACAAAAGGGCATTCTTGTACAAACAACAGACTGGCAGGCCCAGAAGTTACTGACAAATTCTCTTGTGTTAGTTTCATGTAATTACTCTCCCCTACCTCTCCTGTCTTAGCCTCCTCTATCCAGTTCCAGCATATGACCCCCTGTAGCACACTCCTAGGTAATAACTTTCACGTCAATCTAGCAAATTCCTCTGTTCAGGTTGCACTAAAATGATGGAACTTCCAAGGACTTTATGAAGCCTGCAGTATTAAGCATCCTCACAAGTAGAAATAGGAACAAAAACCATAATTTCCTTCAGCGAATTAGTAAACACGGAAATCTACAACAACTTGTAAAACACATTCTTGAAACTGAACCTTCATGCATTCATTCAGCAAATATTTTGGAATGTCTATAATGGGCTAAGTACTGTTTCAGGTGCTGGGGAGTCAGCAGTGAACAAAACAGACAAAAGCCCTCATGAAGCTCACGTTCACGTGGAAGAAGATCTACAAAAAATAAAACAGGCAGGTAAAATATATAGTAGGTTTGATGGTGATAATTGTATGGAAAAATAATGCAGGGAAGGGTGAATCCTATCCTTAAGCCTTATCTCATGCAAGCAAATATTCCATAGTAATAAGCATCACATTAAGGATGATTGCACTCAAGTGGAAATTACCCTGTTTAAAGTAGTTAAGAATAAACTTTGGAATTCCATTTTCTTAGCAAGGAGAAAAAAGATTCAGCTTGTAAGCTGAAGTGTGTGATGGATGGAAAATCATAAGATAATTTTGAAGGAATAATTTTTAAAGTCAGTCAGATCTTTCGTCTTAGGCCATGTCAAGTAGACGCCCATATTGTCGTTTTGGATTGGAGAAGAGAAGATTCTTTGAAAGAGCAGTTCTCAAATATTAGTGTGCTCGGAATCACCTGAAGCTCTTGTTAATACACATCCCTGTGACTGACCCCCAGTTTCTGGTTCAGTAGGTCTGGGGTGGAGCCTGAGAATTTGTGTTTCTAACAACTTTCCAGGTAGTACTGCTGATGATCATGAGGGGATCACATTTGAGAATACTTAGTTTAGAAATGGAATCATCAACCAGCTAATCCTGATTACTAATTGATCTCAAAACCTTAGCCAGCCAATGTCTAAGCAGGTGAGTGGAAACACATTCCCTTCCTCTAAAACTCATTGGGATTCCCACCTCGTGGAAGGGGGCTATGAATTACAGCTCCCTGGTGGCACCCACGCTAGACTGTTTTACATTTGGATTCCCACCTCGTGAAAGGGGGCTGTGAACTACAGCTCCCTAGTGGCACCCACACTAGACTGTTTTACATTTGGATTCCCACCTCATGGAAGGGGGCTGTGAGCTACAGCTCCCGGGTGGCACCCACACTGGACTGTTTTACAGGAAATGCAGCTCCTCTTCGATCTCCTTAATCAAAGGATGTTAGCAAAATCTAAAACATCTTGTAATATCAAAGGAGAAGAATGAGAAAGGAAAAAGCCTAGAAACAGAAAACATATTTTCCTGGTATAACAGCAACTGAGTGGGAACTTTTCTTTTTCTAGGAGTCTGTAACCTATCTTTTTCCCAGGGAAGCCACTCCACTCCCTCCTCACTACAGGAGTGGTACAGACCACACTTTTAAGCCTCAAGCCTTTGGCACTCCCAAGACCCCAGATGGAGGGCAAAGAGGAATTAAATACTCTCACATCCTAAGGAAAGCCACTAACAACTGATTCAAGGAACTTTCCTCAGAACTGCTGTACCCAACTCTCACACCAGCCCCACACCTCTCCAGGCTATACAGCAGGACTATGGGCAGAGGGAGGGGAGCCATGGGGATCTGCAGCCACATGAATGCAGTGCTCATAGTGAAAGTCCTCCTCCTCTCCTGTGCTTTTCCTCCCGTTGGTGAAGAGGAGGATGATGCTGAAAGTACCCACTGAAGCTAGGCAACTGAAGCCCCGAGAGAATCATTTGTAGGGTGTGGGGTCGCAAGGATATATGGTCCTGCCCTCGCTGGCTGGATGCTGTGGAATCTTAGAGCTGCCGCTGGTGAGCAGGGCGCTGGAGGAGTTCCCAGAGATGTGGATCCATACCACTGGTGGAGTTCTCCCTTACATGAGCACAAGACCACTTCCTGCCTAGCGAGTGCTGAGGGCAGGATGCTTACAAGAGAAGCCTGCACCATTTTCATAGCAGGGAGTGGTGTGGCATGACTGGGTGCAGCCCTTGCTCTATCTGAATCCCAAGGCATAGGGAAGGAATGGAGAACTTTGGTACTGCTGGCTCAGCAGGAAGGAATACAGAGAAGAGGAAAGGCAGGAGCTCTGAGGCCATCCTGAGTCTTGAACATAAACCTATGGAAAGTACCAAAAGGAGCCACAGCTGCCTCTCTCACAGGGAGTTCTGGGGGACAGAGTGGGTAGGGGTAAACCAAAACACTACCCCAAGAAACACAGGAGCCACCAATAACATAGAACCAGATTTAGTAAGAACAAGTCCAGAGGTGATGCTCCGTCACTGTTTATTACATCAAATAACTCCTGCCATCTCTTCTGGGTCCACTTCCTTGCTTCCAATACCAGACAGCCAGACCCAGCAGATCAAGGGGAGGGGAGTGTCCTAGAATGAGGCATGCTCCTCCCCATCACTTCTCTGATGCCAGAGGGGTTATAAACAGACAAGAGCAACCCTGGTACCCTCCGGACCCCACGTCTTCAGATCCACAAGCCTGGCTGACCCTGGAGGCGGAGAAAGAGATAAGATGTAAATTGGATATGACAGTAGAGACTTAAACTGGACCAACTTTTGAAAACAGAAACTGACCATAAATCTACATGGCCTGTCCCAGACATGAAGCATGAGAAAACCGGAATTTGGCAGAACATAGTGAAAGCTGTGAGCATGGCATTAGTTTTCTAGGACTGACATAACAAAGTACCACAAACTGCATGACTTAAAACAAGGAAATATATTGTCTCACAGTGAAGAAATCTGAAATTAATGTGTCAGCAGTGCCATGTTCTCGGAAATCTGTGGGATAGAATTCTTCTTTGCCTTTTCTGGGTTTTGGTGTTTGTCAGAAATCCTTGGCATTCCTTGGCTTGGAGATGCATCACTCCAGTCTCCGCCTCCATAATCACTTGGCTGTCTTCATCGTCTTCCTTCTGTGCACATCTGTCTACCCAAATTTGCATTGTCTTGTGAGGACAGCACTCATGTCGGCTCAGGCCCACTCTAATGGCCTCATCTTACTTGGATTACATCTGCACAGACCCTATTTCTAAATCAAGTCACATTCACAGGTACCAGGGTTTTGGACTTTAATGTATCTTTTTTTTGCAGACACAGTTTAACCTATAGCACTGTGATTGGGGAAAACAAAATGTTTTCTTTTTGCACCCCATAATATAATCGAAGGTTTATACCAGCTATTACACTCATATTGTTTGATTAAAATCAGTCATGCTTGCTTTAAAGTGTTTTATTCTTTTACTTGTAGCAATCTTCCCTTTTAATGGTGATTAGTTAGTCTTTTTGCCACTTTAGTTACCTTTGTTTCAAAGGATTTTTTGAGTGCGCTAATCCATTAAAGTTTGCATTAGGCTGATTTGCATTCCATTTACCAGTGGAATTTTTCACTCTGATATTAATATTAATATAGCAATTTAGTACAAGTGTTAAGAGCTAGTGATAAAATTGTCATCATGAAGCAGAGAGCAAACCTGAAACATATTAAATACCTGGAATTTGGACCTAGAATCTCTAACGCTGTCCTAGAAGATTAAATAAATTCTAGATGAGAGGTAACAGCTTTATCCTCTTGGGCTACCAGAGATGAATACCAACCATTCATGCTTATAGCTTAAGTAACTGGAAACCAATTCAGGTCTTTTTTTTAAATATGGATTGTAATTTTTGTTGATTCTGCCAGATATTGACAAAATAAATGAGACCTCCATTTAAAGAATTTTATAGATAGAATGCTATTTATCTCACAGATCCTAGGAGCAGAGCTCTAAGACTATGATTTTAAAATTCCAGTCCTCTGGTGAGGTGACATTCAAGTTTAACTAAAGAGTTCCTCTTTTTGGCAGGCTTTAGTAAAGCTCTCTAAATTTTAGAATATGTTACTGTTTTTTTCTCCTTCTACAAAAGCCTGCAACTCCCACAATCACCTTTCTTTAGTTTTAAAGATTGAGCTCTTCTGTTATACCCAGAAGAGCAGCCACAAGCTAAACCTAATCCACATCCCTTCCTCAATTCAAATTCTGAGTAATGAGAATCTCACAGACCATGATGTCTCCAGTTGGTGTTGGGCACCAAATACCCTGAAGCTTGATTAATTGGATTCGAAATGGCTGGCTCTCTCTAAGGTCACCTTCATTCTTTTGGAATACGTTGTGTGTGGAATCAATGAGGCATCAATCTTCTAACCAAACAAATGGCCTGCAAAATTATGCTTGTATCCATTTTATTTCATGAGAGTGAGACAGGCCACTGCTATCCTATTTGTCTTCTTGACAAGTTCTAGCTGCACAGCTTCAGTTCCACGTGTCAAATGTCAGTTAGTAGAGGTATGTGTCACCAATCAAGGGACTCCAAGGAACAGATGGTGCCTTGAAAGTCATGCTCACAAAGATTTATATAGAAAGATGTTCATCACGACATTATTTTTAATAGCAAAAAATGACAGAGTCTAAATGTCCAATAATAAATTATGGCCCCTCCATATGATGGGACAGTATGAGACCACTGACAAGCATCTTTTAAAAAAAGATAGGAAAGGACATAATAAAAGATGACAAACCAGGCTACTATACTATATATAATTACAGCTATGTAAATTGTGTGTGTATGAAAGCCTTTAAAAACAACGATTGGGAAAACAAATCTCTGGAATTTAGAGTTATTTTCATTTCCTTATTTATATTTTTCTGTACTTCTAGATTTTCTACAATCAGCAGGCATTTTTTCTGAATAATTGGGCATGAAAACTCATCCTAAAAATTTTTGCTTCTACTTAGGTGAAAAGAACAGATAGCTAATTCTGCTTGTATAGACACACTGATGACAAATTGGCCTTGGAGTTCAAGCCAGCCTCATTGGTCTAGACCTGCCCACACGAGGCAGGTAGTAGCTTTCAGCCAGCCATGTAAGCCTCACATGCATTCATTCATTCATTCACAAGCATTTTCTGAATACCTGCTAAGCCACGAGAGTTAGGTCTATAATCATGCAGAGATTTTTGGAGAGGTTTATGGTATACTGGGCAGATTTTAAAGGTATACTTAAACCAGTATTACACAAAATAGAAAGCATTGAGTTACTATTAAAAACTTACAGGTACCGATAACATCCTTAGGAAATAAAAAAACTGGACAGTTTAACAAAATAAAATTGAGCCTAAATTCTCAAAGTTTGATAACAGTTGGAGATACTGAGTAGCTGTTTGAACATGGACTGAGTTCTTCTGAGACTCAGTTTCCTCTTGTGAAAATAGGGACAATACCAGTCAACTCATTCTATTTGTTCTGAGGATTGGCAATATATATATATTGCAACTACTAAAGAGCCTAGAATAAAATGTGCATTCAACTACTTGGGTGTTATCATTTAATGCCGATAGAGAAGAGTGACTGGACTTCACCTCTTATTTCCCACCACATGAGACACTTCCTCTATCGCCAATCTTGTCTTGAAGCCCAATTTATTAAGGAGCCCATGGATTTGCTTAGCGTGCTCAAGAGAGAGAGATGGCTGGAGGATTCAGACTCCACATCTAACTAAGCTGATGAAATGTGCGTGTTCACTGTGCTCACGCAGGCGTGACCACAATGCTCAACATCAGCCATAAACGTTTTAAGTTCTTTTTGGAATGAATCACCCTTCATGCCAAATAAATGGAGGTGACCCAATGTTTACAATTGAAAACCTGACAATCTGTGATATCAAAGCAATATGAACAGAAGATCCATAAACAGAAAGTGAAGAGCAAATTCAACTGGGTAGCTGGAAATAACACTCGAAGGATTGCTTGCTTAATACCACCCTTGCATGATGGAACAGCATAGTGGATTTGGAAAAGACTACATTTTACCTAAAACATGAGGGTAAAGCCATATCAGAGTTCAAAGCCAGGAGACCGGAATTTGTCTCCTCTGTGAAGCTGTTATTTGTAATAACACCAGGATCTAAAGCACCACCCTAACTGAAACATCTCCGTTTTGTTTATAACAACTGAAAACTAATTCTTGCTTTGGGACTTGTCTCCTCTTCTACCAAAAGGCAGTGATTCACACTGATACATCTTTGCAATTGTCAAAAGTGCTACTCACCAGTGTGGCTGGCTCTCCGTCTCCCAGGGACCTGGTAGGATCATACTTCTTGGCTCCTGTGGGTTGGGGTACCACGTAATTGGTTCTGACTAATGAAATGTGAGCAGGAGTACATGTTTAGCTTCTGGACAAAACATGTAATTGTTGGCATGAAGATTCCCCAAAAGCCCGCCTTTCACTGTGGCACATTTGAAATGGTGGCTGCTCCATCAACCTGAGTCTCTGAGTCACTAACATGAGCAGAGTCCTCTAGTCTAGAGAACTCTGTCAAACTTCTGTGGGTATGTGGCATGAGCAAAAAGTAAACCTTTCTGAGATTTGGGAGTGGTTTATTTGTTACATTATTACCTATCCTACTTGTCTGTCTATAAGTGTAACAAATGACATGATGACATTAGATGCTGATCTCTTTCATGTCCCCAAATTACATTCCAGAACACTTTCAGCTTTCTATGGGCATTATTGAGTAAATAGGAATTGCTATTGCTTTGAACATGGCCTGTAATCATTACTATGCTTGGGAAAAAATACAGAAATAAATTAAAATTAGAAAAAGGGAATGATTAAGTTTAGTTTTTAAATACATTCTTAATTGCATCCATAATTTAATAGAGAAATTGATTAGTGGAAAATTAAAGTGACAAAGACCAAATAAATCTTGTATAGAGAGTTTACCTGCTAGTGCTAAAAAGAAACGTAAATGCAAAAATGGTGAATGCTTTTCTAAGAAACTCATTATATTTGGATAGTTTTATAAAATGTTAGAAACATTTACTATTTTAAAAAGCATTTCAAAGTTAATTAAATCTGCTTCATATTTTTTGATTACCAAATTATTCCTATTATATTTCACATAAATTGCTTATCAAAACTGCATTCTAAAGAACTTCAGGCATTTATAAAGATGCATATATACAAAAATGGATTCTTCGTTCCAATTTCTAACACTGGGATATAGCTTAAAATCTAACTACTATATTGTAGCAAGTACTATTTATTACCCCTCCCACTCCCCACCTCCCAAAATCTATTCATGCCCCTGTCAATGGCCACTATTTCACAAGAGGCTGGTCCCAATTCCAACACCAGACCCAAAAATTAAATTGCAATTGGTTTAAGTCAGTCAGGGGTGTCCCATTTCCCTTCCCCATGTGGTTTAGATGGTGTAGGTGATGCAAGTCTGATGAACAAGAGGTGAGGAGCATCTTTTGGAAGGCTTCTTAGAAGGACTTTCTCACTCTTCAAGAGTTCACAGGAAGAGATGATCTCTTCTAAATGTTGCCAAGTCTGAATGCGATGCTTGAAATTGCTGCAGCCATCTTGCCACCATGAGAGGATTTCCATTTGTGGTCTAGGCCAACACATGGAAGAGGCTCCAGCAGAGGCATAGAATCTGGACCCTTTGTGACATCACTAAGGCCCTGAATTAACCAACTCTGGAGTGTTCATGCTTCTGGCCTTCTTACTAGAAAATAATAACTTTTCTCTATTGTTATTTTTGAGTTGCATTTTCAACTACTCATAGGCAAAGATATCCTGATTCAGAAATGAGTCATGTTCTTGCAGTTTGTATTTCCATGATGTTGATAGATTGATAGCATGTTTTTCTTTTAAAATGACTATACCTTGTTTACAAAAAATGGAGAATTCCCACTCCTGATTGAAAATACTTATCTTTTATCTAACAAAGGAAAGAGGAACCTTCAGAAATGGAACCTTATAAGGCAACAATTTAAGCTTATAAAGAATTTCTTCATTATTTCTTAGAATGCCAAAGTCACCTCCAAAGCTTCCCACTGAACCAGTAATAACTGTAGGCCTGTTGTCAGTGCCTTGTTTAATTCTCTGTGGTGAAAGGGAGACCTACAGCTTACCAAGCCCTACTAGGTGCCAGACTCACCACAGAGCTATTTTATTTAGCCTCACAGCAACCCTAAGAGACATAGATATTACAGGCCTCACGTAGAGATGAGGAAACTAAAGGTCAGAGACCAGAGTTACTCACCAAATGTTATATATCTTGTAAAAAGCAGAGACATAATTCAAACCTGGCCAGTCTAACTCAAGACCACAGGGGCTAACTGTACAGTATCAATGTTAAATTTATTGGTTTTAGAATGATACTGTGGTTATAAAGATGGCTGCAAATTATCTGACATTCTTCCACTGAGATGTGGGCTCTAGTTCCCCACCACTTGAATCTTGGCAGGCTTCTTACTGCTTCCACTAATGAAGTAGAGCAAAAGTGATGGTATGTGACTTCTGAGGATGTCAAAAAAGCCTTGAAGCTTTCACTTTGTTCACAGAAACACTTGCTCTTCATGCCCTGAGCTGCCATGATAGAAATCTGACAACCCTGAGGCCACCATATGGTGAGGAAACGCAAGCCACATAAAGAGGCCATGTGTCAGGGCCCTGGTGAACAGTCACAGCTTAGTCCAGATTTTGAAATATCCCAGCCCAGATACCAGATGTGTGAATGAAGAAGGCTCCAGGTGATTCCAGATTCCAGATGTTTAAGAAACCTCCAAAGGTTTCAATCTTCCCAATTGAGGCTCTGGACAGCATGAAGCAGCGACAAACCATCTCCACTGTTCTTGCTCTGGATTCCTGACCCACAGAATCCATAAGCAATATAAAATAGCTGTTGTTTTGCACCATTAAGTTGGAATTGGTTTGTTATAGAGCAATAGATAACCAAAATAGTTACATAAGAGAATGTCTCCGTTCTTAGGAAATACACAATGTAATATATAGGAATAAAAGATATGGGGGCTGGCCCGGTGGCATAGTGGTGAAGTTTACATTCTCCGCTTTGGCACTCAGGGTTTGCAGGCCTGCATCCTGGGTACAGACCTAGCACCGCTCACCAAGCCACACTGTGGTGGCATCCCACATAAAATAGAGGAAGATTGGCACAGATGTTAGCTTAGCAACAATCTTCCTCAAGCGAAAAGAAGAAGATTGGCAACAGATGTTAGCTTAGGGCCAATATTCTTCACCAATAAACAAATAA
Source organism: Equus przewalskii (assembly GCF_037783145.1). Lineage (NCBI taxonomy): Eukaryota > Metazoa > Chordata > Mammalia > Perissodactyla > Equidae > Equus > Equus przewalskii. The sequence goes on from NC_091850.1 coordinate 24,972,206, forward strand.
AAGCCCTTAAAAAAAAGGAATAAAAGATATGATGTCCACATCTTTTACTTTCAAATGGCTCAGGGAAAAAAATATAAGATATATTTTGTATATATCTTATGTATATTTATATATATTATATTTATATATGATTATTCATTTTATTTTACATATATATGTACACACACACAGACAGAAAATAAGAAGTGTGGCAAAATGCTAACAATTGGTGAATCTGGGTAAAGTGTTTATGGAGTTCCTTGTATTATTCTTGAGATTTTTCTGTAAATTTGAAACATTTAAAAATAAATTTAAAAAGAGAACCCATGGGCTTTCCACCATAACATGGGTGAGACATCATATATGTGTGAACACAGCTAACAACCCAAGGCAGTATCTAATTTTCTGTTAAGTCACATGGTACAGACAACCTCATTCCATTTCTATGCATCAGTATCAGTCTGGAAGAGAAATACTCACAAGCAAAACAGAGTGTCTTTCCACCTTGGAGTAAGGGACAATAATCTAAGCAGAACAAGGCACCGTGATCCTACCTGGAACACAGGTTGTATTTTAGCATGGGCCCACTTTCTATCCAAAATAAGGCTTTGATGCTGCAAAACTCAATTATGGTGTGCACTCCAAAATGTCTGTTTGTACAACTATTTAAAAGATAACAGGTGCCCAAGAAACTGAGCAAAGTCTCCCACTCTTCAAGAAGAGCAATCAGTTGAACAAGTTGTGTGCTCTTGCAGAGCTGAAAACCTAGGTGAAAGCAGATTGACAAAAATACCAAAAGAAAAAAGTTCCTTAGAAACTAGATTCCATTAAACTATGAACAAGAATTGTTCTAAGGTGTTTTCCTGGCTGCACTGAAGGGCTGACAGGAGCTGATCATGCAAGACTGAGCATTAATGATTACAGCCTAATTGTTCACAAGCCTGTAGTTACGGAACCTGAGCAGACAGAGGTTAACAGTAGAGCTACGAGGTTGAATTTCCCTTTGTGGGTGGCTGTCTTCTTCACCTGATAAATATGCCCATTCTACTCAAGATGAGAGAGCTCATTTTTCAGACTGTTGTGACTTTCTGCTCTTAGTTCTAAACAACGTCTTTAGTCTTTGGAGGACTTTATTGCTTGCTTCCCTTCCCAAAGACTGACTGAGCAGGAATGGTGAAGGAGGGCCAAGTCTGAGCCCGAAGTCCTCTGCCTGTCAATGCAAGGGCACAGAATCAATGACAACAGGACTTGCTTTCAAGGAATTATGGGTAACTGAACTGAGGGTAACTCAAGAGTGTCGTTTCTAGATCCTCAGCCACTGGAAACCCTGCCCTTAGCACCACAGGACTGGCCAACACTAAAAATTCCTAATTGTGCTTTGTTTTTATCTGGTGCATTAGTTTCCCATTGCTGATATAACAAATTAGCATAAATTTAGTAGCTTAAAATAGCATATACTTATTATCTTATGGTTCTGGGAGTCAGAAGTCCAAATGGATCTCACCTGAAAACAAGGTCCCAACAAGATTGCATTCCTTCTGTAGGCTCTAGGGGACAATCCCTTTCCTTGCCATTTCCAGCTTGTAAAAGCCACCTGCATTCTTTCATACATGGCGCCATTCCTCCATCTTTGAAGCCAGCAATTGCATCACTCTGACCTTTGCTTCTGTCATCGCATCTCCCTCCTTCTCTCTCTCCTTCCTCTTACCAGTTTCTCTTGTAAGGACCCTTGTGATTACAGTGGGCTCGCCCAAATAATCCAGGATAATCTCCTGATTTCAAGATGCTTAACTTAATCACATCTGCAAAGCCCCTTTGTCCATGTAAGGTAACATATTTACATGTTCTGGAGATTAGGACATGGACATCTTTGGGGAGCCATTATTCAGTCTCCCACATCTGGTGCATTTCAGATATCATTAGCCATGATAGATTTAGAGTTCTCCATGAACTGGGACTTTTTCTTTTTTAGTAAAGAGAAATCATTTTACAAAGCAAATGATCAACGTACCCCTACTAATACTAAGAGTATCCTTACCACTTTGCTCCTGACCCCATAAGATGGGACCAGAGCTGCTAGGATATTCCAAAGTACTTAGACTTGAATATTATCAGGACTGTCTCCCTATATCATACTTAAGTTTCCTTATGCATTCTGTTTTATTCTCCCTCTCCACAGATAAGCTTTCTCCCATAGTAGAAAACAAGGTAGCCAAATTGTAAGGAAAGAATAAGTGGATAAACCTTGGCTCTCTGAATCTCAAGTTAAAACCCCGGGAAAGACTCTCATTGGTCCTGATTCAGTAAAGTGATCAACTGTGATTAAAGACAAGGTCATGTAGAGCAAAGCAGCAGCTCTGACACTAGCCTTCTGGAAGAGTGTGTGCGTGTGTGTGTGTGTGTGTGTAGGGGGGTGTGCAATTCACTTGAGATTAGTTACCATAATATAGAAGAGCAATGCCACAACCAAGCTTCAAATTTCCTGTTGACATACCAGACAATGAAGGATGTTGAATCAGGGTAGTGATACCTCCTTCAGAAAGTTGAGACATTGTGCAACAGTAAGAGATCTCCTGGTAGTGGTTCCCAACTGTGGTAATCATCAAAATCATTTGGAGAGCCTATGGCGCCAGCTGGTGGCGCAGTGGTTAAGTTGGTGTGTTCTGCTTCGGCAGTCCGGGGTTTGCCAGTTTGGATTCCGGGCACAGACCTACGCACCGCTTATCAAGCCATGTTGTGGCAGGTGTCCCACGTATAAAGTAGAAGAAGATAGGCATGGATGTTAGCTCAGGGCCAATCTTCCTAAAAGAAAAAAATAAATGATTCCCAAGTCCCACCCAGAGCTACTAAAGTAGAATCTTTAGAACTTAGATAATAGCACATATTCAATAAAAGCCCAATCAGGAAAACTGTCTCAGATCCAGGCTGAGTCAGGCATTTATATCAGGAATTATACTGCCTACCTGCTCTGAGTCCTTCAACATGGGCCCTAGTCCAAGCTCTATCCCTCATTCATTTTCTTACATCCACTTTAAGGCCTCTAGAACTTTCCCAGGCTTGTGCTAGTGCAATAAGATCACATGGCTACTTGAAGCTTGTTCTGAAAGTTTGTTCCATAAACATCATGTCCAAGTCCTCTAGCTTGGCCAACTGCACTGGCAACTTTAGCTTTAAGCTTGAGAATCACAGAAATCTGCACCCACTTGTTCAGGGGACCGTTTCATTCCGACTCTTTACCTCTAGACTGCTTACTGCTCTGAAATAGTGAGGAAGAGAGGAAAGGAAATGATAGAGAGTAAAATGAGAGTACTATGAGAGATTCAGGTGAAAGAGAACAGAATGTGTCATGGTAAAGGGTACGCAATTTATCCTTTAACTCAAAAGATGGTGCCAAGGTCCCCTGTGCTGAAGTCACCTCAGGTCGTGCAACTCAAAGTGCTTGTCTGTGAATTATTTCTTCTGGTCTCTGCCAAGACAATGAGCCAGCACCAGAATGTAAATCAACAAACTGCTTCCTTCGTCCACAAAGTCTTGCTACAGCAAAAAAAGTAGGCTAAACTAAGCAGTGCCGTTAGTGGTAAAGGTCACACACATTCTGTCATATGTTCCTTGCCCCCTGAAAACCAGCAAAACTCAGTTCTCAGCAGTCGCTTTAAATATCCTTGACCAAGGGTACTTGTTTAAAGAAGAACCACCACAGTAATATTAACACACTTACTATTTATTAAGCATTTACTATGTGCTTAACTGTCATTTATAAAAATGTATTGTAAGCTTTACAATTGTGTCTACTAAAATTGATAGCAATATATATGAGGACAGGAAAGTTAAAAATCTTCTTGGTATACCTCAAGATAACTGGCACAGAGCTATTAACACAGCAAGTGATCAAATATATTTAGTTGATTAAAGCAAAAGCATAGGAGAAATAAAGAAAACACTGGATTAGAAATACAAATGTGGAAGTCATCTATCAGTGACACTAAAAGCTATATAAGTAAATAATTTCCCTAAGAGAATAAAGCCCAATTGTTTCTTTGTTGAATTATTCATCCATTAATTCATTTCAGTATTTATTTATTCATTCAACTGAGAGCTTACTAAAAGCACTATTAGAGACAAACATGATTCTTATTCTCATGGAGCATAAATTACTATGGAGAAGATGAAAGTAAATTATTAATTACTAATAAATAAGTTATTACAAACTGCAAAGAGAACTCCAGAGTTGGAAGAAGCCAGATGACATGTGAAGTCTTAGGGAGAAAGTAGCAGACGGTGCGAACAGCCAATGTAAAGACCCTGAGGTGAGAAAGTCTGGGGCTTACCTAGGAAGTCAGGCTCATTTGACTTCTGCTTTCACACAGGTTGGAGGCCAATATGCTGCTGAAAGCAAAAAGAGAAGCCAGACAAATTCAAAAATCATAGTACTTAGGCATAAGAGAGCTATAGACGCAAAAGGACTAAAGAGGACAGGATTTCATATAAGGAGCCTTCAAGAGGTGAACTGAGGATCTGCCTCTGTCCCTGGGGGGCACCTGCTGATCCTGGACATTGGCTAGAAGCCAAGAGTCAGGGCGAAGCACAGGCAGTGAGCCACTGCTTGGGAGACAGAGAATCCAGTGGGATCTTTGGACTTAAGTGATAAAGCTGGTGAAATGAATGGCCTCAGGTACGTGTCCACTTTCTCCCTCAGAACACTGACATTCCAAAGATGCAGAGCAGGTGGCTAAAACATGAAGCTGAGGCCTCAGCAAAGCAGAGAGGGATTTCCTGCAGCATCCCAGGGCTTTGGAGCAAAAGGCCTGGGAAGAAAAGAACAGCAAGTAAGAGCTGAGAGCCCTCGGGGGAGCAAAGAAATGATCCTGGCTCTATCCAGCCACTTTTTACATATTTGCCAATATGGGAACACCAGCACATCTAGAGACTGAAATCCAGCCTGGGTTCCCATCAAACATGCATTGCTGGGGGACAGAAAAGCCAGCAGAACATTGGCAGATCTATCAGCTAAGAATGACAAAAGCGGAGACTTACGAGCACCAATACAGAGTAAGTCTCTTCCTCAAGACATCTGGCCATCTTGAAGCCACATGAGGTAGGGGGCTGAAGAGTTAAGTCAAAACCTCTCAAGATGCCCTACAATTAGATTGTGGTGATGGCTGAACAACTCTGTAAATATACCAAAAGTTCGGCCATGGGGCCGTCCCCAAATCTGGGTGAATTTTATAGCATATAAATTATTTCTCAAAAAAGCTGTCTTTTTACAAACAAACCAACGAACCTCAAAATCAGGGTAGAAATAATCACCACGTCTCACCACTGAGGAGATGAAATTCTACAAGACTTTCAATGAAAAGCCCCAGAGGACCAAGCCCTAAGATCAGGGTTGACCTGGAGGGGGACCACAACCCAATCTCAACCCAGCTCAGACAAGGAGCCAATTAAGTTCACCAGTTCTGCACTCTATCTGCCTAGCTAAGGAAAGAGTAAAATTCCCCTGGTGGAAAATAACACCAAATGGAGCCTCTACTCTTTTTTTTAATATACATGATATTTGATATTTAACCAAAAATCACTAGGCATGTGAACAGAGAGAACCATATAATGGTTATAAAATCAATAATCAACAGAAAAAAATTAGGCAATAACTGCAGGTCCTCATGTGACCTAGATATTAGAGTTAGGAGAAAAGACATTAAAATAAGTATGATTTTTATGTTCAAAAATATAATTTTTTAAAATAAGGTGCATGTGGCTGGACCATACAAGCAAGTGAGATATGAGATTGAAGATGAAGGTAAGGACTGATCATGCAGGGCCCTCTAGGCTCTGGTAAAACGTTTTAATTTGATTCTATCTCATGGTTTTAAGTACGAAAGTAAAAATAATTCAATTTTCATCTCAAAAAGCAGGATTAAGAAATGATAGCTCTAATCCAGGTGAGAGATGACAGTAGCTTGGGCTGGGATTGTCATAGAAGACAGAGAGAGAGAAGTAGCTAGATTCAACATATATTTTGCAGGTAGAATCGATAGGACTTGCTGATGGTTTGAATATAATTGATCAGAGAAAGAAAGATACCAAAGATAACTCTGAGGGTTCTGATTTGAGCAAAATTGGGTAGAACGACAGTAGAATAGGTTAGGGAGCTGAGGGAAGTCCTACAAAAGTTGGGAGGCTTTCCTGAGATTACCAACTAGTTAGTAACAAAACAAGGACAAGCTCCTTATTCTTGTTCTAGTACTCTCTACCATACTAAACTGACTATACTCTATGAAGTATTTTCAGGAGTATTATGTCTGTCTGTATTACACAGACACTGCACAGAAACATCTTGTTTAAGAGCCCAGTTTCCAAGAGTAGTCAAATATTAATTTTGAGGCTTTAAAGATGGGTGGCAAACACAAGTGCCTTCAGAGCCAGGAAATTTAAAGTGGGTAAAAATGAGGAGAGGAGAGGGGGGCTCTTTGATGAAACTTCAGTGCTCATCATACCTAAAGGCATTCAAATTCAATTTTTAAAATATTTGTAATTACTCTCTTGCCAATTAAAACAGATTTTTTTATATATGTAGTACACCAACTACCGCTAATTAGATGCAAATATTTTTGGTAACACTTCATTTTGTCTTTGAACATAAGCAAAAGATAGGCAAGTCCTGTTCAAGGACTCTACTCTTGTTCAGCCACTTATTGGAAATGGCAATGTGTTTCTAATTGCATGAGTATTTGTATGTAAAATAGAAGTCTAAATTTCATTCCATAAACAAAAAAAGAGCTAAAAGAAGGCCATGACTAAACTAATGATGATAATGCATTGTGATTCAGGGATTATAATTAATCCAATCTTTTACAATTAAATCCAAAAAAATTAGTTGGATTATCTTGCCTAATGTATTTATTGTTCCTTTAAGATGTGATGCCAGGAACCCTCAACCTCATCACCTAAGGAACAGACAACAGAAAGAGGAAGAAAAGGATGATCATAAAGTAGAAGCTGCCAGTGATGTACTCAGATGGGTATTCAACAAGAAACCAACAGGAAAAAATTGTGATACAGAAAGAACTATTTTTCACCTGTTTCATGAAATTGTTTAATGCTTAAAGAAAATGTTTAATTTGTGTATATTTGAATTAGGAAGGCATCCAGCTTAAACGTTTCTTGCCAGTTTTGTAATTTCTAAATGTATTAATATAGAACCAAAATTGGCAGGATACCAGTGTAGCATGCCTTTGACAAAATGCCTGAATGTTTTTAAATGCTTAATTCTTGAAAATGTACTTAATGAAAGGACAAAAATGCAACCCAATTATGTAACTCACAAAGGAAAATAATCAAATAATAATGAAATATTTTGAAAGCATATGACCCACAAGGACTGCCATTATTGAGCTAACGTTTTAGAATTTTTATTGTCACTTTTGCATCTGTTTTTTCAAACATTTCATAACATGTCTTTTTGGCTCTCAAGATATCTGTTGTGACTTGATTTATTTCTTTCTTTTCTCAATCCTTAATAAAAGTGGGCAATTTGATTGATCTATTTCTTCTGCTATTTTATTATAAACAAGAGCTTTCATGTGCCTATATGAGCATGACTGTTTCTCCTACCTGCTTACAAAAAACATATGAATGGACATCAAAAATATTGTTGTGTATGTAGAAAATCAAACACCGACTTTGCAACAGTTCAAATGAAAAAATCTGAGACTTTGAAGCAGTGACAACCATTTAGATTAGCCAACATTGCAATAATTACTACTTCTATTTCTACTGTTATTATTAGTACCATTGACAACAATAACAATAATACTTTATTTTAGTCAAGTAATATTATAAGAATACGCATTAGACAACTTTATTATAAACACAAAACAATGACAAATAAAATATTTGCATATATTTTAAAAGTTGTATTTGTGCTTACATGATATTAACCAGATATTCATAACCAGAAAGAGAACTTAGTTGTGTTAGGACCCCAGACCTACTGAGCTTCAAAATAAAACCAGAACAAATATGTAGATCAATTTCTAGGCAGTTGATTAGAAATTATAATGCCACATACATTTTCGACAACCAGAGTCAGTTTCATGGCATGAATTCAGAGATGAACAGGAGCTCCTTGACATGAACAAAGTCTTTTTTTAAAAACCCCGTCTCAATCTGGAGAGAGTAGCAGCATTTGAGATCCCAAACATAGGTCAAGCTAACCTGCTGGCTTCAGGAATACATTTTTTATATTCTCTCAGGATAACAGACCCATGTTACCAAAATAAGGTCTGATTCCCCACTAGGATTCTAGCAACTGGGTAAAGGGGAATTGTAAAATACTAACACGGAGATATGCACATGGCAAAAGAGAAAGGAAACACGCACAAGTGCTCACACACATACATATGAATCCTACACAAAATGAACTTGCAAATAAAAATTTCAAAGCACGTGAGAAAAATGAACGTCATAAAGCTCAAAAAAAAAAAACCAGAAGAAATTATTCTAAAATGACAGCAAATATTAAAACATCCTTCTATGGACTCTCTTCCATAGAGAGGATGAGGAGGAAGAGGAAGAGAAGAAGGATAATGATATTAATAACATCCACAACAAAATAACGGCAGCTAAAATGGATTGAGTACCTTTGTCACTATTCTTAAGTGGACTGATTCATCTATATCACTAAGGAACATAAAGGAGGAAATTGCAATTTTTAGCTATGTCCCATTAATCCACTAAAAGATCTGCTTACTTTCTCAACCTCTTGACTGTAGAATCAACAAACATCTCAAGAGAAAATAAAATGGTGCCAAATGCTCGACATTCCTCTGTGAACTTCCACTGTCACTTCTGAATTTTGCTTTCATTTCCAAAAGCAAAATCAATAATTATGAAACAAAGACAGCATGATAGGAATCAAAAATAAGTAGAGCTAGAGGAAAACTTAAATCACAGAGATGAAAAGTACAACCACTGAAACAAAAAAAGAGAGAACAAGGATCTAACTGATGAGAGAACTGGTAAATCGAAGGATCGTAGTTAGGAATTTATCCAGAACAAAATGTAGAACATAAAGAAAAATAAAAACTTAGACGACACAGGATAAGGAGAATAGATGAGAAGCTCCAATATATACCTAATAATTCTTCCAAAACTACAGAATAGAGAACATAGTTCATCATTTTCCTGAATTAAAGGAAGACACAAAAGATCAGGAAAAAAATTCCTGGTACACAACAAAACAAATCAAAATAAACCTGCACCTCTGAGTTTTCTTATAATAATAGTGATAGTTCTATAGTGTTGCACATTGCTCTGAGTGCCTCGCAAAAGTGTTCTGCTTCTGGCAATGGCAACAGGTTTTTCAGACTAATCTTTCACCGGAGAACAACTACGAAATCTGGAAAATTTTTTAAGCAAAATTTGTATGAGAACAGCAGAGAGCTACCAGGAGAAGGAGGGCCTGCAGTACCAAGACCCAGGCAGAGGGAAGCAGAGAGAAGCAAGCTCTTCCCTTTGAGGTGTCTGTCAACTCTGAAAATGGTAGTCGAGGGGTTGAGAAGCTGAGCTAAGCTTCACAGCAGTTCATGAGGCTGCCACAATTTGAGTTCAGGGACCACACAAAAAGAGGGGTCCTGATAAATACTTCTGTGCTCTTGATTTGGCCTTGAAAGAGCTGGACTCTAAGAGTAACGCTGAATTAGACCACCCGTAGGTCCATCATGGTCAAACTGCTAAACACCAAAGAGAGAAAAAAATCTTCAGTGTTACTAAGAAAGAAAGAAAGAAAAAACTTTTCAAAGGAGAGCCAAACTTATCTCTGACTTCTAAACAGAAATAATGGAAGCCAAAGACAACAGAATTATATTTTAAAAGAGCAGAAAGGAAGCATCTACTAAAATAGATACCATATAAAGCAAAATACCTTTCAAAAATGAAAGTGATAAAAAAATATTTTCAGAGAGACATAAATGGAGAATTCATCATTAGCAGATCTGCACTAACAGAAATAACAAAAATTGTTCTTTCAATAGAAGGAAAATGATTGAGATGGAAATGCTAATATGTGGGTAAGTAAATACGGACTACACAATCAATATGTATTTTTGTAAGGATTATAATAAAATATGAAGAAAATTGGAGAGAGAAATATATGAAAACAACACCACATAATTTGAGAAGTGGATAAATGAGGTTAAAATGTTTTAAGGTCTTTGCTTTGTCTGGAAAGTGGTAAATGTATTCATTTATATTATACTTTAATAATTTGAGAATGTTTTGTAATCTCTAAATCCATAATGACTAAATAAGAATAAAAACCATATAATTAACAGGATAATAAGGGAGTAAGCAAAAATTAAAAATATAATTTAAAAGAAGTCAAAAGGAGCAAAAAGAAATTCAGAATAGTTAAGACAACTAGAAGGCTAATAACAAGATCAATGTAAAAGTATATTAGTAATTACATTAAATATGAAACAACTAGATTGTGTCAGTTTGGGTCCTCCACGTAGCAGGCATCAAGATGGAAAGAGAGGTACAAAAGATTCATAGGCAAAAATAAAAGAGGAGAGGAAAAAAGAGTAGGCAAGGGGAATCTCAGATCACAAAGCAGATCTGATACTGTGAAAAAATAGGGCGAGAGAAGGAGGATTGCAGAGAAAGACTCTCAGAGGGGGATGCAGCTCTGAGAAAGTCTCCGCCAGGCTGATGTGGAGCCCAAAGCAAAGATGGAGCATTAGATAAGTCACACACTGGACAGCACAGGCTGGGCTCTGCTGTGCTTTCTCATTGCTAGAAGCAGCCTTAGTAAAGAATGACCGTGGGCTGAACGCAGCGGCAGATCACAAAGTATTTGGAGGCTGTCTACTAAGTACACTCCTTGAAGCAGCTTCTCTCATCAAGACTGGTCTGAGCAACATACCTCCTAAATGCCACAGCCCACTCTTTGTCCTGTACGGACCCACATCTCCACATACATTCAAGAAGCAACTTCTTTAGGGCCTTTCTTCTTCAGGTGAACACGGAAGAGGACAACATATAGCTTCTGTCATTATTGTCTTGGGGCCACAACTGGTGCTCATTGTCTCCCCACTCCACTATCGATTCTCAGCTTGCTCACCCTACATTATCATCTGCAGGTTTTAGTGCTTCCTTGGTAATATTACCCAGAGCCTCATTCCTGAAAGATCTGAGACCCTGGTCATAGTACCCTTCTCAGGACAGGGCTGCTGCATTTGTCCACTCACAATTACAATCAGGTAAGAGAGTAACAAAACAGACCCAATTGGATCACTTAGATTCTAGTAGATTCCTCCCTATCCCCATTATGTAAAAGAAGCCCTACTATGTGGTCCTGGATGTATCATTTTTATTCCTGCAGTCTTAGCTCTGAAAATACCACTTCCATCTTGCCATGGACTGCCGCTGGGCCTCTCCGGCTTTAGATTTGGCAGGTCAGACAGAACCCAGATCATAATAGGAAATGAGGGATGCATGGTCACTTGGTAGCCATGGTCAAGTGTTCTACCAGGACTCTGTAACACTCCAGGAGCTGTTTCTCAAAAAAATGTATAATTCTCCACTGCAGATGGCTCTGTCTTTCTCCAGAACACCAGAGATCTGCATTGCAATTCTTCTGCTGGGGCTTGCCATAAACTCCATAACGAGTCCGTTTTCATCTCGGACACTTCAGTGCCATAGTATTGGCTAGATTATATGGCCAAGGGGCAAGGGTGTTTGTGTCAAAGTTGACAGCCTTCCATGTTACCATATGTATGCCAGAGCACAATTCCTAGGTATGGCATATGCTCCCTCCAGAACCTAAAAAGGACCATCCAGCATTGTGCAGCAATTTGTCCTTTACTTTGGATATTCTGACACACCCCTGACTATACCCTCTAAAATCTTCACTGAAATGTTAGGTCCCTGGATTTGTATAAGATTTATCTCTCATCCTCTGGAATACCAAGGCTTCTGGCATGCTAATTACCTTTTGCTCATCTTGCCCAATCAGCGTGATATCATCTGTGTAATGGATCAGTGTGCTGTTCTGTGGGATATCTAGATGGTACAGGTGGTCCAGACCTCTTTGAAGTATGTTATGACAGAAGATGGGAGAGTTAACATAGCCCTAAGGCAAAGCTTTAAATGACTTATTGTCCACATGGATACAAATTGTTTCTATTCTATTGAGAATGGAAAAGAACACATTCACCAATGGCCAGACAGTATGTACCTGAGACATTATGACTTTGCTCTTCCAATGATACCATGTCTGGTATGGCCGCTGCAATCAGACTTATGACTTAGATGAGAGTGAAGTAGCCTAGAATCATTCTGTAGCATCCATTTGGTTTCTGCAGGGGCCAGATGGGCTAATTAAATGGAAATGATAGGAACCACCACCATATATCTTTAAGCCCTTTAAGTATGACACTAATATCCACCCCCTCAGGATTGTTTTATATTTAATATCTTGTCTGGGGTTTGACATGGTTCCGGAGTCTCATGTTTGTCCTTCTCCACTGTAGTAGCTCTTAACCTGCAGGCCAAAAACTCAAGTGTGACGATTACTCCAACTGCCAAGTGTGTCAATTCAATTATATACTCAGTGACAAGCAATGGACTCAGTGTAAGGCAAACTTTGGCCCGGACTCCATTCATTACCTGGCTCCTGTGTGTCTTCACTCTAACAGGGAGGTTCCAATGATGCTTCGAGTCTCTATGCCAACTCAGACCCTGTGTCCCATAGTACTCAAAATATTTTGACATTCTTATTTTCCCAGTGTACAGAAACCCAAGTAAATGGCTGTCAGTCCCTTTGGGGAAGGACTAGAGGTGTTTTTACAATATAAATTTGCCATGGCGTTGTAAGGTCCTTCCTTTTGACCTGGCCACCTGGATTCATTGAGATCCAGACTAAAAATTGGCTCAATAAGGAAAAATTGGCTAGCAGGGGATCATGATCATTTTGTTAGGCAACTGTCCCCAGCCTCTTGCTCCTCTATTCTTGCCTTCTTCTGATGGTGGATGTAAGTAGCATCCTCACTGACTGCCCCTCTCAGCCATAACTGATGGTCTTAATGAGCAGAATGTCCTCTAAGTCATTCCATGTAATACAATCTCCTGGTGGGTCTCTTGACCTCACGTAACATATCTACTCCAGCATGCTCCCTTCCCTCAGCCTCTTTGCTTCCTCTATAATCTGCCTCAGCAACTCAAGTATTTCAGTTTCACTCAAGGGGGGCTACAACTTCCTCCTGGCTTCTAAGCACCACCCCAGCAGTTAATTTTCCCCCTTCTCTGGGGTCCTTGCCAGAGTGTTAAATCTCATGTCTGAGAAAGCGCCCCTAAATCACTGAATTCTCGCCTATGCTGTCTTACATTCCAATCACTAGATCAAATACCCTAAGGGATAACACTTTGAAACCTTTCAAAAGATGCCAGATACAAACTTAAGTATTTACAACTGAAATGGTACGATGTCTGTGATTTTCTTTAACTAAACAAAAAGTAAACGAAATAAAATGTGTGTGGAGAGTGCTAGATGAAATTAGAAGACCAAAATGTTAATAAGTACTGACACTGGCTGATGGACCCATGAGGGGATGTTTGTGGTCCTTATTATATATTCTTTTTTATTTTTGTATCTTTGAAAATTTCAATAATAAAAAGATAACAAAAAGAAATTAAAGAGCTTCAGATCTTTTATTTTTCTATGGGGTTTAACATTTTTGAATTTTTTAATAAAAGGTAGGAAGGAAAGTTTGAATGTAATGGGATTGGGCAATGTAAGAGAGAAGGAAAAAACAAAGAAAGAGAAGGAGAGAAGGAAAAGAAAGAGCAGAGGGAGGAAGGGAAATCTTACATATAATAGGAGCTGGTGAAGAATCAAAACTTAAGTGTAACTTAAAGACTACCCATCAAACATTTCCTTTTGCAGAGAGCTGCAGCCACTGGGAATTGTGCGGCTTCGCCAGACGCCGCGTGAGGGCTATTCTGTATCTCTTGGGTGGCCACATGGCCTTTGGAAGATGAGAGACTGGTACCCTGAAATCTCCAACAGCCTCCAGCATGTTACCTCGAGGTCCTGTGCCCATGTTTAAGGTGTGAACTAGCTCCCTTTGCATAAGGGATTCTAACATGCAGTCAGGGTGGAGAACAACCGGATTAAGAGATAAAAGTATAGGTACCGCCCTGCACGAAGAGGCTACATTGAAGGATGAATAGGAGAATATTTTTTGAATAAAATTTTTTTCTGATGTAATCCTGCTGTTCTTAGTTAGGCAAGTCATGTCACTTCTCTGTGCCTCCCTTTTCTCAGTTGTCAAATGGAAATAGCCATACCTACCTGAGAAAGTTATGAGGAGTGAGTATAACACACTGCACTATTGTTTGGAAGACATCTAGCTCTCTACTTCCTAGATAAGTGCTCAGTGAAGGGTAGCTATTGTTATTTTACAAAACGTTGATGGATCCAGACAAGCCTTCCATTCCCAGAGGAAAAAATCTCTAATTGTGAAATAACGTTACAGATGAGTAGCGGAGATCTTTGGGGATTTTCATAGGAGCCCTCAAATTATACATGATGAGGCTCTAACGTCTGCCTGTACAAGGTTTGGAAAGGGGCATTCATAAATCTACGAGAAAATGCAAATCAAGGTCAGGATGAAAAACAAGTGTATCTCATATTATTAGGAAAAAATAAATCTAACAATACTGAGTGTGAGAGAATAGCTATCTGTGGGATTGTTTATATTCTGCTGATGAGATATAATTATAACACTTGGGAAAACTTTCATATTACGCTGTATAGTCATGCAGCCATATACCCTCCTAGCTAACAATTCCACTCCTAGGGGTGTAAAACAGGAGAAGCTCCTACACATTTTACCTGAAGACACGAAAAAAGTTCATGTCATTTCTAGATTGTAATAGCAAAACCTGGAAAGAGTCAAGGTGTCAAAAAAAATTCTCACTGTAGAAAATATGGGCAAAAATAAAGAAGAAAATGTAATTATATCATCTTCAGTATTTTTCCTCTGTAAAAATACAGTTTATTGGAATAATACTATAGATACAGTTTTGCATCCTATCCTTTGGAGCTCACATATGGGCTGATATTAAGCTGGAATATGCATGCCAACCACTTCAGTTATGAAAATATTGAAATATTTCCGTACTGGTTGGAAATGGTTGCTACCCCAAGCCCTCCATATGCCCCTACTGAATTGACCTTGGCTCCACCCCTGGAGCCTCCATAGACTCCCTCACATTTCAGAAACTGGAGGAATATGTCTGACACTGCCAGAGGGTCCCAAAACGACTCCAGCACAATGGTCAGCATCCAATATGATAAGAGTGCTTGTGCCATATGAGTTGTTAAATATTTCTACTATGCCATGTCATTAATTTTTAAAAATTATCATAATGTCCATATAGTGAAGTGTCATAATTTATTCAATTATCCCCTAACAAACAATTGGGGTTTTAAAAATATTTTTATTTTATAAGTATCACTGTGATGAGCATCTTTGTTTCATTGCTTATTTGTGAAATTACTATCAGGTCACACAGGACGAATACCTGTGTGGCTAAAGCCCTTGGTATATGCTGCCTACTTACTCTTGAAAATACTTTTAAAGGATGGCATTTGGTTGACTTGAAAAGAAAGCTGTAAAACTAAGGAAACTCAAAGACAAAAAGGTCCTGATAATGTAAGAGCACTCCAGAATAAGGGTTTTCATGACAGCTAAAAGATATAATTATAGCACTTTAACATTTTAAAAGAACTTTCTCATTATGTATTGTTTCATTGACACTCAAAACAGTTCTGCAGAAGCAGAAGAACAGATATTACCAGTGGTGACTTGTCCAAAGCCAATCAGCTAATAAATTATATAGCTAGGACTGAAACAGGCCTTGTGAATCCACGTGCACTCTCCTTACTCCACAGCTTTCAATTTGATATAATATTATATATACACATCAATTCATACTAACCCTTTACAAGTGAATGTTGCTGAAGTTTACTCTCTCCTTTTGCTTATATTTGATATTAAGTTAATCCAAAGTTAAGTCAAAAAAAGCTACCAGGAGCTCATGCTGACTTTAACCAAATGATGGCCACACTATCCTCAAAGTCAGATGACCTCTATTGCATACTCCTAAGTACACTCCAATTGCTGATGCACTTTGACAAAATGTCATGGATTATTTTCATCTCTAATATAATGAGTGATTATATCACTCTTAACTCAGCTTGTAGGAAATAAGAATTGCAGTGCTCCAGGAAAAGAAAATATAATGAATAGTTCTAATGATCCTAGTAGCAAGAATATATATTTCCAGAGTTATTTTTTTCACTTTGAGTTAAACTTTCATTTGGACTTATCCTTCCACTCAGCCTCAACTACATGAACTGGGATCCTTTCACAGTCAAAGCATATATTCTTTAGCACTTCAAATATTCCTTCTAGAAACTGATATAATTTTTTGTTTGTTTGAGGGGAATTTAATACAGCCCTTGACAGTTCTGCCATGGCAGCAAATTTGTTTCCATCCAGTTCTGTAATGTCAACTTGGTTCCAAACGTATCACCTCATGCACTCCCAGCATGCAGCATCTCTCTGTTATTTTAGACTTCAATCTGCTGCAGGCTCAGAGAAAGCTGTGGTGTGTCTGTAATTCATGTTTATTTTTAGAGTTATATGGCTTTCATTAAAAAATCACAAATCTATCATAACCCAGTTTAGACTCATGTTCTGGCAAAAATGTTCATGCCAGGAGAGTTTCAATGAGCAGGCTTTGAAAAATAATTGAAGGAAACATTCCTGGGAGGTATGATGGTGGTGGAATCCTTCATCTGTATCCCTCTTGTAGGATTAAAAGAGTCTTTCTCCTTATTTGATTCATGACATCAAACAATAGCAGATGAGAGTTTCTTTAAAGATAGAAATTAAAACATAAGTCTGCTAAATAAACCATAGCTCCATAAAGCAAGATGAAAGATATTTGAAAGAAAGCATGTTTGAGGGAGGGACTAGTACTCATTAAGTGCCCACCAGGTTCCAAGCACTTTCTGCAACATAAGAAGTGTGTATTGTTACTATCCCCATTTTAGAGCTGACAAAACTGAGCAAGTAAAAAGCAGAGCCAAGATGTGAATCCAAGTCTGTTTAAATTCCAAAAACTTTGATTTTTCCAGCCTTGTGTACCGTAGCACACATGTTGAGTAAGAGTGTGATCTGGGCTTTAGTGGCAGATTGCATTGATGCTCCTGATTCTTCACTGCTTTCTGCATATATGCCCTTTGCTGTGCAACTTTCTAGGGCTCTCTCACTGCTGGCAGAGAGTACCCCCACATCTAAACTCTGACCTCAGCCATGTGATTTGCTTTGGCTAATGGGATATTAATAGGCCTAATGCAAGCAGGGGCTTGAAAGCGTTTGCGTGACTGGGCTGCCCTACTATCTCTCCACCAACACCACAAGAAAGGTCCAGGGGGAAGATGAGAAACATGAAACAAATCCGTGCTGCCTCGATCAGCTGAATCCAGCAAGTTGCAGACACATGAGTGAGTATAGGCAAGACCAGCAGAACCATCCAGCCACACCCTACCTAGGTCAGCCGCTCTCAGACAATCTGCAAATTAATGAAAATAAATGCTGTTGTTCTAAGCCACTGAGCTTTGGGGTGACCTGTTACACAACAGTTTTGCGGCAATAGCTGACTAACATACCCCTCAACGTGTCCCAGCATGATGCAGGAATTGGGCTGTGTTTTTTCATTTAATCCCACAGATTGCAAAACTTAACAAAAAAATTGAATATTGCTTGTGTGCATAATGAAGAAAAACTTTTCAGTCAAACAATTAACCCTAGAAGTGTTTCGTAAGAATTCTTGAAATATTAAAATGTTCCCCACTCTACACAGTTAAGCAACTATGAAATAATAAGTCCTAAGATCACCAGCTGTTTGACTTCACAGAAGGTGATGACGTTCTAGGGACAAAGGTGACATGCTTTTAAGAGACTGGCAAGCTCTGACTCTGAAAGAAGGGGGTATGTAAAAATTTCAACCTATGAAAACCAACTTTAAAAGAACTCATGGGATAAGTTTGTCTAGTTTTTATCTTTTATTCCTATGGTTTCATATAGAGGCTATCTTCTCCCAAAGAACTTAATTCTCATTCAGTAAGAGAAAAAATGACAATGTGAAAATAGATCAGTTATAACTACATTTTCCCATGTTTCTTATTATCAACCTTGTACTGACACTCAGGATGTGCCTCCATTTTGCATATTCTTTAGTGTCTACAGACCACTTCTTAGAAGAAGACTTTTTCGCTCTATAGCAAACTTTTACCCATGCTTTGAGATACCACCCTGATTTTCGCTCTTTAACGAAGAGTTCCATAATTTGTTCTCTCATTCTATCCTAATGACTTGCCAGTAGCCAGAAATAATCTCTGTCCCACAGTTCTCTCATGCAATTTATTTGCACTTTGTTTAATAGCCTCTTAACACTCTTCAGTTGGGTTTTGAGGTATTTTTGTGCATTTTGCCCCATCTGCTATACAACAGGTCATAAACTGAATTGCCTCTAGAAGCCAGAAGGGTAACGATGAGTAAAGAGGGCTGACAAATGGCAGTCGTGGGTGGTGGAGATTCTGGCTAACTGAAAGAGCATGTTTCATCCGTAGGGAGAAAGCTATACTCAAGTCCACCTAATTTTTGCAAATATGGGAATATGGGCTCAGAGGTGATAAATCTTCCCATTTTTAAGATTTGAGAATCCAGTTTTTTATGTAAAATTTCCAAACTTTATGTGAAAATCCCCATTTTTAAATGTTGTTGGCGTAGAGTTTTCATTACTGTTCTGAATTTCATTACCCACTTCCTTGAGGCGGAGTATAATTCCCTCCCCCACTGAGAAATGGTCGCCTACATGACTTGCTTGAACAAGTACTTCATGTCTCTAACTCCGTGTCTAACCAGAGCTTTAAATCTGCCACTGTAACCTCTGATCCCCAAATGAGAGACACATGGAGCAGATCCCACCGCTGGCCTGAGACCTGCAGCACAGCCACTCCAGCTGACCTGTAGACCCACAAGCAAGAAAAATAGATGTCTGTGATTGCATGCCACTGAGATTTCTAGGGTTATATTTTACACAGCATTGTTATATCTGAAATCTGACCAAAATATTTGGCTATAAATTTAAAGAAAAAAATTAAACTGTACAGCACTCTGGTAACCAAGTTTGGCTCACAGGCCTGTAGCTTTCAGTCTCCATTACTGGGAGTTGTTTGAGGGGTATTCATAGTGATTGTATTTCCATTTAAATTCCCTGTCCCCCATCATTGCAACATCTAATGTCATTTATTACAGAGTAAAAAAAGTAATTTTTTACTTGATAATAATCTACTTTATGTCAAATCTCTGCTTTTTAAAAATAGAATCTTCTTGCCCAGAGTCAGATTATAGGAAGGTCAATCTATAAAGGATGCTGAGTCGTCACGAGAATAAACTGGTGTTTCCACACACCATTCCATACACAAACCCTACAAAAGTGGATAGCACTCTTGAAGAGAAATGTGAAAACACGCCTTCCAGTGCTGACGAAGCTCTCTTGAACATCTGAGACAGACAAGAGCAATCTCATTTAGCATCAAGTTAACAATTCAAAGTGAGATGCAATCCTGAACCTGGATAATTAAAGATGTCATGCACAGAGAAGTTTATTTCTCTCCATATAGGTTTTGTTTGGCTGTCCTGGTTGGTACATAGAATCAGCAAAGTCTGGGACAGGCTCTCCTTCAATGCTTTTATGCATCCCTAGGTGACACTCTTTTCCTCAAAAAGGACTCACCACAATACCCAAATTCCAGCCTACAGGGAGGAGAAAGAAAACAGGAGTCAATCTCCTTTCCTTTTAAAATTATGACCCAAGAATTATCCTGGCATTTCTGCTCACATCCTATTGGCCAGATTATTGTCACATGACTCCTTGGTGGCAAGGAAGGCTGGGAAATGTAGTCTTTATGGGCATATTGCTACCCAGCTAAAGCTTCAATTACTATAGAAAAAGAGAAAATGCATTTAAGAGAAAATGAACAGTTTCTATAATATGCAGATAAAGAGAAAACATTTTGACAAATTTTTTTTTCCCCAAAGATTTTATTATTTTCCTTTTTCTCCCCAAAGCCCCCCGGTACATAGCTGTATATTCTTCGTTGTGGGTCCTTCTAGTTGTGGCATGTGGGATGCTGCCTCAGCGTGGTTTGATGAACGGTGCCATGTCCACGCCCAGGATTCGAACCAACAAAACACTGGGCCGCCTGCTGCGGAGCGCATGAACTTAACCACCCAGGGGCCAGCCCCCATTTTGACAAATTTTTAAACATTGATTTCACTTTGGTCATGCATGTGAATTTATAAGTAAATCTGTTTCTATTTATACTTCTTTAATAAAAACCACTTTTTCCGCTTATTTTCACTAAGTAAATGTTGAAGGAAGATATTTAAGGAAATAAAATTTAAAACAGGATCATAATTTTAGACCGCCTGAAATGTCTAGAGGATTTGATCAAGACTTATCCTTGCTTACCATTGGATTGATATTGGTTAAACTTGATTTTGAAATAAAGGGGAGTGAATTTCACAAATGATACTCAGGCAGATAATCTATATTCATTCATTAACTGGTTAATGCTATCTATTTATTGAAGGACAATCAAGTCAAGGTGCTTTGCTAGCATTAAGGCTACAGATGGATAACAAAGCACACATAGTCCTTGTCTTCATGGAGAGAAGACAGGTGTCAAACACATACGCAATAAATAGAAGTATAATTACAAATAGAAGTAAGTGCAATCAAAGTTGATACAGAGTGTAGGGTGGTATATAGGCACAGGGAATATGAAAATAAACAAGCCCTTAGAGGACACAAAATCTTCTACATTCACACTCAAGTACCAACTCTAGCTTTTTGCGTATCTTTTGTTTTGGGAGGAGAGCTAAGGGATTCCCAAAGAATATGA
This sequence comes from Equus przewalskii, assembly GCF_037783145.1. Lineage (NCBI taxonomy): Eukaryota > Metazoa > Chordata > Mammalia > Perissodactyla > Equidae > Equus > Equus przewalskii. Next base: position 24,993,228 of record NC_091850.1, read on the forward strand.
TACCTGGAAATGTAGCTTATCAGCTTCCAGGCACCACAGTCACACCTCTTAAGAGTGCTCTATTGATATAGCAATTGGTTTTTACTCTAGTCTAGTTTTCTACCAAAAAAAGTTGAGTAGTCTGTATGAATAAGAGAAAACAGCTCAGGGATGTGTTTGTCCCAAGACATACACTCTGCTTCTCTCATGGAAGTCTTGTTGAGCTGCCAAAATGATAATCAGCTTCATTAAAAGCATCCCAACTGTCAGTGCTCAGCAGAAACTGAGGGGGATGCTGGGAAATTGCCATTATTCTGCCAAGATGCTGGGTGTAAATTAAAAGGGTCATGTTTTTCTTGACAGAAGAGTAAGGTACAAAATAAAGTCGCATCTCTGGATTATATACCATCTAGGATTTTTTAGAGAACTGTAGTTTCTATTTTGGGTGTTTTTCATTGTACACACTAATATTTTTCTTATATTATTGTTAATATCTTATGACTATTGCTCTTACAATATCCCATTCATTCGCCCTTGCCTCCTGAGTGAGGTGCCCCCTTTGTGCACTGCTGCCTCCTACATGACATCTAGATGCTCTCAGATAACATTCACTCAACTCTCATCTCCGCCTTTAAGCCCCCAGAAGTGCCCTTATCCTGTTCTACTCCTCAGAGTTCAGCCAAACGACAAAATTTTTAAACACTCAATAATTGCATTTTCCAACACACATTGAGCACCTGCTGGTTTCAATAAGGAAAACAGGAAAGGAAGTCAAGAGACACGCAAAAAGTCAGGAGACATTAGCAAGTTGCCAGGTCTGTGGAAGCCTTCTTCTCCTCAACAGTAAAATGTAGTTAAGAATAGCTGTCCTCCTTTACCTTGTGCGGCTTTGATGAGATGAAGTATATGAAAGCATTTTGAAGATGACAACATGGACTATATAAGCCAAAGGCAAGAGAATCAGAGTGTCTCCTGAAGGCACTGCATGCAGGATATTTTAAAGATCCTGAAAATCTTGCTGTCTTCATGACTTTACTCCTCTCTGAAATCTCAATATAATCCATTTTATCATGATAGCTGGAGTATGCACTCTTACCTTTGTTCTTTTAGATTGGGTCTTGGGTTTCCAGAAGTCCCTCTGAAAATACACAGATCTATCCAGTATTGGTAACAATTGAACCTCAAGGGCAGACAGAGAGAAGTTTACCAGATTACTCCATTTTTGTCTTGCCAAATGGATGGGCTACCTTAGAACATGGGATACAACAGGAGTAAATTTGGACTGAATAAAGAAAATTCAAGTTTAGTTGAACTACTTATGGGCTTGGATAGAACACAAGGAGGATAGAAATTAAGAATGGTCCCCAAAGGGAAACGTGGAGGCAAGTAGTACAGAGAAACTTCATCTACTTAACCACTTGACTCAAATCTAGACAATGAGGAGCAAGTTTGGCTGTGAAAATTCATTATCTTTCTTTCCAAGTCCCTTTCATCACATCCTCTGGGAGTCTTTGTTTTCTTATTTATGAAATAAGAACAGCAATGCTCACCTTCTAGTTTTATTGGAAGATTAAATACTAAAATAACGAAAAGCACTAAAATACAGTATCTGGAATACAGCATGTCCTCAATAAATACGACTTTTCTCCCCTTGTCCTATTTGTGAAATTTTACTGTATGAAGCTTTTATTAGGGGTACAGAGGAAGAATTGGCATAAAGGGGAGAGAGCAACATTTAAATTCTCCCCTTGGTGGGACCTTTCTCCTCTTCGTTGGGAACTACGAGACCTAGAAAGTTCAGGTAGTTCACGTAGTAAAGGAAAATACAAAACAGAGATAAGATACCCTAAAAATTGTGTAGAGATGGTCAAAACTCAGAAAACAATGAGGCATGCAAGCAGGAAATAACACAGAGCTTTCAGGGCTATGCTTGAAGGAAAGAACTGGATACAAAAGAGTGATCCCACTGCTGTTGGAAGTTCCAAGGTTATCAAATAAAAGGGATAAAGCAGGATGACCCATTTCCGTGTACTGAGAGAAAGTGCAGCTGTGGTCCTGAACCCACCCTCAACATTTTAGGAATTTGGGGGAATGAAAGAGATGCAAAACAAAACAAACGCTACAGGGAGAAAAAGTTCTAATTTTCAAGGAGGGGAGAAAGGTGGATCATGAAAATATAGTTTCATACCCCCAAAGATGTTTAAAGAAGACTAGTAAATATGTAATTAGTAAGATCTTGAAAAAGGAAGATATGATGGCCAAGAATCTGATCATCATTCTAGGCTCTCTGAATGTCCTTTGTTGATATGATTCTTAGACTCATTAGGAGTGCCATAAAAAGTGTGTTTCTATTTCAACAGATTATTTAACAAAAACTGTCACACCTGTGTAGTCAAGAGAGAGAACTCTATGACGGATATGTATAAGAAAGAAAATTCGTAAATTTATTGAGCATCAGTACTCAAATAGCTGGCTCATTAATGCCAATAAGGACACAATAATTTAGGGTCCAGCTACAGGTTTCAATTCCTGCTTGATTTTCCTTGCCCCCATTTTCCCCATCTCTAGAAATTGACTCTCCAAATTCTCCCTATGTGCAGCCTTGAACAAGTCCCCTTTCCCAAGCCAATCTTGACTTGGGAAGAAGAATATGAAAGCAGAATATACATCAAAAATCTACCTGTCCCACAAAGAGAACTATTTAGTGGCTACCAGGAGGCTGGGGGTGAGAGGTGGGCAGAAAGGGTGAAGGGGTGAACCTATATGATGACTGACAAATAATAATGTACAACTGAAATGTCACAATGTTGTAAGCTATCATAACCTCAATAAAAACCTCCCTGTGTTCTGGAGCTCAGTTTCCTAGTCACAATTCCTGGGGAAAAATTTTATTTTACTGATTTTCTTAGTCAATTCAGGCTGCTATAACAAAGTACAATACACTGGGTGGTTGTAGACAACAGAAATTTATTTCTCACGGTTCTGGGGGCGGGAAAGTCTGCGATAAAGGTGCCAGCATGGTAGGGTTCTGGTGAGGACCCTCTCCCAGGTTGCAGACTGCTGACTTCTTTTGTCCTCCCATGGCAGAAAGAGAGGGAGAGCTCTCTGGGGTCTCTTTTATAGGGGCACTAATCCCATTCATGAGGGCACCACCCTCATGACCTAATTACCTCCCAAATGCCCCACTTCCTAATACCATCACGTTGGGAATTAGGATTTCAACAGATGAATTTTGGGGGGGACACAAACATTCAGTCCATAATAAAGAAAATTCAAGTTTAGTTGAACTACTTATCTGCTTGGATGTGCCCACCTTCCTGAGTAAGCGTAAGCCTACTCTCTTAGTCCCTCTGAAAACATTTATTCTTCACCTCAATAAACATGTCTCTATCCCCCCATATTCTCTCCCTACTGGCTGGCCAATGTTACCAACTCCTAAATATTATTATGGCTAAGACTGCCCAATTTACAGCCTCTAAACTATTCAGAGTGTTTATTTTTTTAATTTGTTCATTAGACAAATATTTATTGAGCCTCCAGCGTATGTCTAGCACTATTCTAACAACTGGAAACAGAGAAATGAATAAACAAGTTAAATTCTCTGCTCTCATTTAAGATAGATATACTTTATTTGAATTTTTCCTAAAAACTAGGAGATTAGAAGACAAATCAATCAAAATAAACCAGAATGATAAGCCAAAAAAAATTTAGCAGAGTAATACATTTTCATTTGGCTTTAAAAACTCCTCTGCTCAAATATAAGTTGGGGAAGATCTGGTATGTTGGCAGTTCAAGCAAAAAGCATCTGTGAGTTAACAGAGCACAGAAACCCAATGTAATAGAGCTGCTAAAAAAACAAAACAAACTGACTTAAATCTTAGGCTGAACTAAGAGAACTTCAATGTCCACAACAGTCTGGAATAGTGTAATCGGTTATTCTCAATATAGAGGGGCTTTTAAACTCTAGAAAATATTCAGGGGAAAGTGAGAAAGACGGTAAGAGACTTGGAAACCAAATTATTAGAGGAACTATTAAGAGATCATTTAGACTTTTTCCTAGAAAAGAAAAAGTCTGTGCAAGGTAGAATGGTTCTGGAAATCTTTTCAAATACTTGAAGTGCTATCATGTGGACACAGGAATAGAACCTTCCTACTACAAAGGACAGATCTGCAGCCAAACAAAGGCTTTCCAAAATGAAAGAAATTGGCTCATAAGGTTGGGCTTTCTGATCATTGGAGTTGTGTCAAAAGGGAATAGTCTGATTGTGTGAAAATGGTAGCGTCCCTGTCTCTGGAAGTTTTCCAGCAGAGGCCAAGTTGCCACCTGCTAAGAACTGAAGGGGGTATGAGGAGGACAGCAGGACCTAGGACAGTAGGACATAGGTGACCCTCTACCACCATCCAACATGTCCTCCAATTTTAAGTTTCTCTCACCATCCATACTACTCCACCACACACCCAAGGAGAGAGAGAGACTTCCCAGGCATGAGAGAAATACTCAGACAAACCCGATGACTCTCCTGCGATGGAGAATGCTAGACATAAATGCAGCCAGCACAAATTGAGATAAAATGACCCTTGTGAGAATTGCTAATTCAATTGCTTAAATAAAACTGTCTAAATTTAGATGTGCATGTGGTACTCATTTAATAAGTCTTAAAAGTGACACTTCTTGACAGGCAAGGGAAATATTTAAGTGCCAACTTCAGAACCACAAATCTGTCTAAGTACTATAACTTGTGAATGAGATACTTTGCCAATTTATAATGCAAATAAGGTATACGTATACATGCATACACAGACAGAAACACACACACACATGCTTTTTAAAGTTTGCCTTCTGGGGCCGGCCCAGTGGTGTGTAGTGGTTAAGTTTGCGTACTCTGCTTTGATGGCCCGGGGTTCACTGGTTCAGATCCCCTACACAGACCTACATGCCACTCATCAGGCCATGCTGTGGCAGGCGTCCCACATAGCAGAAGTAGAAGGACTTACAGGTAGGATATGCAACTATGTACTGGAGCTTTGGGAAGAAAAAAAATAAAAGAGGAAGATTGGCAACAGATGTTAGCTCAGGGCCAATCTTCCTCACCAAAATAAATAAACAAATAAAGTATGCCTTCTTGTTTTTCTTTTAAAGATTTTATTTTTTCCTTTTTCTCCCCAAAGCCCCCGGGTACATAGTTGTATATTCTTAGTTGTGGGTCCTTCTAGTTGTGGCATGTGGGACGCCACCTGTTAATTTTTAAAAATATAGTAATAACATTATGCTTACTTTTTCTTTAAGGACAATTTTGAATCCTTAGCTTTTAGAGAAATATCCTAAAATAATTGTGAATGAAATCATATGATGTCTGGGACTTGCTTTAGAACAATCCATGAATGGGGAAGTGGAAGGGGGTATAAATGAAAGATGGTCTACATCTTAATAATTACTGAAACTGGTGATGGAAGCCTATGAGCATTTAGTATACAGTTATCTCTACTTCTGTATATGTTTGGTATTTTCCACGTTTTTAAAAATGAAATAAAATCTTATTTAACATGTCTTTTCTCTCCCAAAGTCTTTCTTCAATCACTAGCCATCAAATTTTCCCATTCACTACATTTTCTCTTAAACTCCTGTATTTTCTCAAGCAATTCAATTTTCACCTCATATTTACAATCCCCCAGGAGAAAAACAAAAGCCTTGAAGCTAACCACACCCAGTCCCTTAGAGGGCATATTAAAGATTATTAATTATGCTTAGAGTCTATCCCTTGAGGTCTTGCTTCTTACGCCAAAACATCTGTTTAATCATCTAATCTAAGTGTGATTCCACTTGTACATCATTACACTGGAATTTCTTAAGCAAGAAAAATGTATTATCCTAAGTTTTGTCATCTCAACAACATCAAAGTTCATGTGTGTGTGCATCTGTGCAAACATACGTGTACATGTATATCTCTGTCTATGTGTGTGATCCAGAGGAAAATTAATAATTTTTAGAGCTTCTGAATTAAATAGATTAATAAACAAATCAAATCAGAGTAAAGCTAACAAATTAGGACAATGATACAAGATATAGTCTCCATTTGAATTTATCTTTTATGCCCTAAACTAATTTTATCATCTTGCCTTTACTTTTATTCAATCTTCATGATTTACATAAGGCCAACTGACAAACACAGAAGGAAAATGTTACCAAACACAGGAAATAAGTGACTATGTCTAGTTCCCACAGATCTAGTCATATTTAGGCTCTTGGCAATATTGTATATCCTTAAATGAACACAGTAGGATTATTGTTTTGGCAGACACTCTAGACTATCTATCCAAAAGATCCTCACAACCCCTTTTTTCCCTTGCCTCTCTCTTTGGAGAGGCCTAGAAACTAAAGTACATGATTTCCCAGACTCCAATGCAGTGAAGAACAGCCACCTGACCAAATTCTTACCAATAAAATGCAAATGGAATTCACTGTGGATGTCTTCTCTTCTCAAATTAAAAATGTAAAATCTTACATGGAGAAAGCTTTGTACTCTTCTGCTTTTTTCCTTCTTGGAATACAAACATGACGTCTGGAGGTATAGCAACCATCTTGCAACTAAGAGGTCAAAAACACATGCTCAAGATAATAAAGCAGAAAAAGAGAAAGAGGCTGGATCCAGAACAAGATCGGTGAACAGCTGCTTTACTTCCGGCTACCTGTCCCCAGATGGATCTTTATATAAGAACAATAAAACACTGTATATACACAAGCCACTGTTAATAGCGTTTTCTGGGTTTCTGTTTTGTTTTTGTTTTTTTTTTCAGGGAAATGTATTCCTGACTTACACACTAGTGTTCCTGGCAGCAAAATAGGTGGCAGGAGTTCAGAAGACAGAAACAACATAAACATATGTAAGAATGTTGGCAGACTCCTGCTGCTGGCAAAGATGAAGCAGCAGGGATTAGATTGACCCTTCCACCTAAAATAACTAAAACAATAGACATAATATGAGAAACAACAGTTTTCAGACATTGAACATCAGTGAATGCAGGACATTGATCTCTGAGAGAGGGGAAGAATATGAGGTTAGCCTCAGTGATTGCCCAAGATGACCTCCCAGAGAAAGTTTCTAAGCCTCAGAACAGAGCAGAGGAAACCAGGTGGAGCCTGGAGATCTCCCTGACTTGAAGCTACAGAGCTGGGAGTTCAGGAAGGGCAAAGCGGATAGAGTTTATATGGCAGACTACTGGAGAGGAGGGAGCTGCAAAGGGAGAAAGTTCTAGAGATCTGCGGAGCATTCCCCTCCAGTCTTCAGCTGAGTACAGAATAGGGAGGGCATCTGAGGAAAACACTAAAAGAACAGAAGTAATAGTCCCCAAAGGTCACACAGGCCTGAGAATAATCCATATTTTCAACCAGCAGAGGGAAAAAATCACGAGACATCAGATAGTACTCAGAAGGATAGCATCTCAGAAGTGAAGCCAAATTAGCCCCATATTAAGGCTGCCAGTGCTTACACCTTACAAAACCTAAAAGCGATCTTGGAAAGGACCCAACTGTTTCCAAGTAGCTTAGCTGTGTGACAGAGCAAAGCTCAAAAATATTCAACACCCGACAAGAAAACATTTACAATGTCTGCTATCCAGTGGGAAAAAAAACACTCAAAGAAATGGGAAACTATGACCAGTAAGAGGAGGAAAAGAATCAATAAATAGAAACAGACTTAGAAATTACATACTTTAGGTTGTAAACAGCAAGAAAAAAATGATCAGTATATTTGCTTTTATAGAATTAGTATACTATCAAGAAGAGTGAGGATTTAAGGAATATTGTTTTACAAAATGTAATACAAAAGAGAAATGCAACAGATAACATAATCAATTACTTTGATATGTGGGTAATTAACAATTGAGTAATTAACCATTACATTGATTATGTCATGGGTATGAGTATTTCATAAAGAATCCTGGAAGAACATTTCCTCCCCAAATCAGAAACCATACTCTTATGACCTCAATTAGCTTAATGCTGCTGGAAGGATGTGGTCTGGTTAGTCTGTTTTTGGTTAAGTTATAAATACAACAAGAACAAGAACAATGCACACAAAATAACAGAAAACAACAACTTAATGATAACTCAGTGCAACATCCTTCCAGGTTCATCTTTTTGAACTTCTGTGCTCATCTCTGTGCACAGAAGCACCAAAGACTTACACATACTAACACTAGGATCAGCCATGAAAGTTATGTTTTGTTTCTCAATCCTCGGTTCAGAGTATGGGTTTGTAATTTACCTTCTTTCCAGCAAAAATCTCTACTCATATTTGAGTGCTACTGGTAACCAGGAATTTTATTATGTGAATTTTTCCTTTTTTTTTTTTTTGGTGAGGAAGATTGGTCCTAAGCTAACATCTGTTACCAATCTTCCTTTTTTGCTTGAGGAAGATTGTCACTGAGCTAACATCTGTGCCAGTCTTCCTCTATTTTGTATGTGGGACACCACCACAGCATGGGTTGATGAGCGGTGTGTATATCCACTCTTGGGATCCAAACCCACAAACCCTGGGCCACCGAAGCAGAGCACACAAATTTAACCACTACACCACTGGGCCAGGCCCTACTATTTGAAGTTTTACCATGACTTCTTAACTAAAATTCTTTTGAACAGTTTCATTTAATAAGTTATTTTTACAAAATTCATTGAACATTTGTAGGATTCTAAAACATTCTCGGTGTAACACCAAAATTTACACATTTTTATGACACATCTGAAGACCATTGAAACCACCAAAATCATGAATTAGAAATGTTTTTAATCTTACAAAAGTAATCAAAAGACAACAGAGACAGTTTCTTTCTTTTAAAAAAAAAATGGAGAAGATTTTTCTTTCTAAATGTAAGATAACCATCCAGAGGCAATGGAAATATCTTTTAACTCTTAAAAATATAGCACAGACGACTGTTTTTTCTAAGATTTATTTATTTAGACAGTTACAGAACCCAAGTAATTCATTACGGAAAGGTGAAATAATGAAAATATCCTACTTTGAATTATCTAGCCACCATCAAAGATAAATTCCTTGGTCAAAAAGATGATGTTTCATTTCTCACTAACACGACCTGAGCGTCCAAGAGGTAACTGACAGTGAATATTTAGTCCTTCTGAAAGCTCTGGCCAAGGTCAAATGAGCTCCAGAAAGTCAAATCCCATGAGGCCAGGCCACTAGGCACGGTGTTCAGAGGTAAAGGGCTCCCGTTGTTTCTCTTCCTACTCCAAATTATAAAGTCAGGCTGTGTTCCCCTGGCCCCCTGTTGTAATGAACCTAGAAATGCTAATATGAAACTTGTTTAGGAAACAATTTGCTAGAAAATTACTAACTCATCTGCAGAGGCTTGAATCATCCATCACTTGAGGGGGAAACCATTTTATAAATTCATCCCTTCTCCAGATTAAATTCTTAAACTCCTCCTGAATTCCTAATCAGACGACTTTGAAACCATAGTCTCAATTTTAAATGCAGCATGCTTAATATACAGAAAAGTAACTGCTGTTTACACACGTTTCAGATTAGCAATTCATGCCTAATATCTCCTGAGGATTATTAACCAAGAAACATTCATTGAGGCTGGTTCATTATATTAAGTTTGAGGTGTCTTCATGTATCTTACCTTGCTGTCTACCATGACAATTGCCTTGCCTTCAGTCCAGAGGCATTTCTACAACCTCCTCCCCGTACATCACTGGCCGCTGCTATCAATGCAAGGAAGAAGAAAGTCTCCATGCTGGGTTTGTTCCAGGAAGAGTCTAAGAACTTCCCCATCCACAAAGGGTCCCAACACAAAAAATCCATTTATAAATTTGTTGTTTAGGAATTAAGAACAACATTACAAATGGTTTGGGTGTTACCAAGAAGGTGAAAACAAAGTTGCCACATGCAGAAAATGATCTTTATGTCAACTAACCCCATCTTCCTGTTTTTGCAATTGAGAACTCAAACTCAGTCCAGAGACTGATTTTCCCAGATTAATACAGCTTGTTTGAAGCAGAACTGAGATATAATTCAAGTTTCTGAACTCCAAGTCTCATGCTAATTCTTCTTTCCTCTTTTACTTCATGTATGAATCCTGCCCTGGCACGAAAAAAAGGATCTTGAATATATATTTTATCATAATAACATAGCTGAACACTGTATATTTGCAGCGACACAATAACAATATAAATCTTGGTAAGTAAATAGAAAAAGATCAAGAAAATAATATTGTGTATGCTCCTTATTTATGCTGATGAAGAAATAAGTTAATTAGGGATCTGCTGTCTTCTACTTCGAGAAGGAAGAAGATGAGTTCTCTGCCTGAGGGTTTAGAAGATTTGCCTCTGCTTTCAGGGACCGCTTCAAATGCTACCCCTGTGCTCTGCGGACAGAGTTCACAACTCCTGCATGCTCTTTGTTACTCCTCTATCATAGCAATCACTACTCTGACCCATTTTTCAGTTAGTTGTGCCAATGGACTGGCTTCTCCCCATAGACTGTGAATTCCTGGAGGTTAGGATGTGGCCTCTTTCATCATGATACATCCGAGCACATCTATAATGGGGCTTCTGGCCTAACAAGAAGTCAGGAAATGTGTGATGACTTGAACTAAAGTGAATTATACTGGAAATTATCTTTTTGTTGTTATTGTTTGCTACAAGTAGAGAAAGCAAAAAAAGAGTAAGAGAAGCAGGAACAAGAAGAGAGACTAGAGAACAGGAGAAGAGAGAAGAAGACAGGAAAGAGCAGAGGTCGGAAGGATGAAGGAAGAAGGAAGAGAAAAGAAAAAGAGGGTAATGAGAGACTACTAGCAACAGAGGCATAGTTCCTTCGACATGAAATTACAGTCTAATATTTCTTGCCTTTCCATATACTAGAGTATAAGGGATTAGGCTTATGTTTTAAAATTGACTTTTTTCAAAAAAACACAGGGCCTAATTTTATTTTTAATATTTTTTATAAAATCTAACATTTCACTTAAAGAATAAAAGGACTCATGTCAAAATTTAAATGAATTGTACTTACAATAAAACCATTAAGAACACAATAATTTAAACTTCTATAAATTTTGATATTATTTTTACATATATCTATTCTCCCATAGCCTTATATTTTGCCTTTCCTGCCATATTAATATTCTTACTGGTAACACCTCCTTTGGAACCTAGCACTCCTGGGATGGGGCAGTATCATTTGACAAGTTGCACTGAAAGGGCATGGTTACCATATACCCAGAGAGAACTCTTAGTTCTTTAGCAAGCTGAATTTAGGCTCCCTTGAAACAAATATCTAGAAACAATACTTCATTAGTTAGCACATGCCATCCTATTAGCTCTGAGAATTAGTGTTTAGCATGCTCTTAGGGCTTCAGAGAAATCCAGCTCATATTGTGTTAGCCTCATGTAAAGAGAAGAGTGGGCAATAATAGGAAAATGCAACAAGTAGGCCCAGAAAAATGGAATAAAATGACAGCAAATTTGCTGTTTTGAAATTTGACTTTTTTAATCTATCTGCAATACTGCTGTATGAAAAGAGAGATCAATGAGTAAATGTGCTTTATTTGAAAGAATATTTAGCCAAAAGATGTGTTTTGAGTGCCCTGATGAATAAATTACAAAGTCAATATAAATCAATCATCTCCTAACTTTCCTATTCTCTATGAAATCAAGGAAATCTCTACAGACATTCAGAAAAATCATTTGCCATCATTCACAAAAAGAGTAAGAAATTGATTATAACAATTACCTAAATGGCTAGCTTTCTTACTACTGATTCTATTGCACGTTGTTCTTTAAGATTCTAAGAGCACATAATTTCCAATGTTTTTATTTCCCTGTAAGACCTTAAGAGTTTCAGGCTGCCTCCCGTCACCTCAGTACCTCCCTGACCCACCAATTCTCGGCCTGTCCTCCAATGGGTGAGTCCCGGGCTGGAGAGAAACACCTACTGTTCTTGCCCCACCACAGTGAACATCCTTCAGGTAACTGCTAAATTCTCAATTATCCCATAATGGGTGATGGGGCAAGGATCTTCTCCAGTCCTTCTCAGACTTTAGCGAGCCTAAGAATCACTACGGGTACTCCACAAAAACAGATTACTATCCCTCACTCTAATTTACCAGGTCTGAGGTGGACCTGGGAGTGGACATTTTAAACAAGGACAACAGGTGATTCCTGTTACAAGGCACTTGTGGACACACTCTGGAAAATAGGGATGCCTACTTGGGAAGCTGAAAATATTCTTGACCACCAGCCTGCTGAGGACCTCTATAATAAATACAGGGAAAAAATATCTGTCTATGAAAAGAATGATAAATTAATTCAGAGATTTAGTTGGAAACATTTGGCCTATGAATCTGAAATAAACTTCGCTAATGAAAGGAAGATAGCTGGAGAAGAAGCAACAGCTGAGAGTCATCACATGCCCCTCCATTCAGCCCCTTTCACATCCAAACCTATAGACTGCTAGGGAGCCCTTCCCACTCCCTCTAACACCTACCACATTAACATAGGATCTAGACATACACTGGAAATTGCAGTCATATAGATTAAGGGTTAGGAGGGCATTGGGACCAGATTTCGGTCCATAAGGTCCATTTAGGTCTGTAAAGTTGAAAGCCTTATAGCCAAGAGGTCTGGATAAAAAATGATTTGAAAACAAAGAGAATGAAGTCAGAGAAAAAGCCTGAGCCTGAGTGAGGTCAAGATCCAGGCCAAGTCAATGATGAGGGTTGGATGGGGAGAGCAGGAGCGAAGCCAGGCAAGGCTTTGCTTTGCTGCTGTCAGTTGGACATTCCACTCAACTGCCCCTGGCAGGCATTCCAGTCCACTGAGCATGCCCAGTTTGTGTGACTGACTTTCACCAAGTAGAACAATCAATAAGATCACCATAAAGGCTTTACCAACACCAGGCCAGTAAAGTGACCACTGAAAACCATTCCCAAATTTGTTCTCAATGGACCCAAGTTTAGGGAGAGGAATTCCTTTGGTTTACAAAAATGGTTTGAGTCCCAGTCTCTAACTGCTTCCTTCTCAGATACTCTGGTCTCCACCAAAGGGACAATATTCGGTGAGATGCAGCCATTTTGTTGGTCAGCAGGAGCTCAGAAGCAAGAAAATGTCATAGTGGTAGAATACAGCATCATCCTCCTCAACAGCAGCCCATCGCTGGAAGCTTCCAGATCATTGTGCCGATCAAGTGGAGGAGGGATTTTCATCTAGAGAACCTTATGTGAACCTTATATGAGAAACTGCCAACGTGCTTCTTCGATTTTTTAGCCTTACTATTACTGATATTTAGGTGCTGTCTCTTAGAGAGCCTGAAACAGCCAAAACAACAACTCAGGACATGGAGGAATCCATAGGTAAGCATCATCAGATCCCGAGCAGTTAGGTGTTTTGTCTGTGTGATCATATGCATAAGTCGGGTGGCGGACGGTGTGCGTCCTTGTGAGAGGTCTGTACACCTTAAAGTTTAATGAAAAGCTATGCTGAAGTAAGATTGTTTCTCTCTACTCTCCCTTTATTCCAAAAAATAAAATCACACTGATCGTAAAGGACCAATGATAGACTAGGAGGCTGACAGATGATTGTGCCTTACTTTCTTTAAAAACGTGTAGTCTGACCGAGGAGAATGTGGCTACAACACAAAGAAAGGCAGTTTCTCGTTTAATCTTAAATACTGGAAGAGTCCTTTGGAAATATTTTCCCTCAATTTTCATTTATGGTTGCCTTTCTGCTTTGCCGAAAGAGACTGTACTAAGGGGCTATGTTGTTTGATTTGGAGGCTTGTGGAAAATCACCACCTCCAAAATTATCTCTTACCAACTTACCATGTGGGCTGAAATTGCTCGATTCCTTTGACTCAAGTATTTTTTTCAGCTTTCCAGGGAGCTTTATTCAAATGCAAACATTCCTGGAAAGTGCAAGTCAAAAACATTTAGGTCATTATCAGAAAAGAGCAAGATTCCATGAGCATGAGACCAGAAGAGGGACCTGGCAGAGCCAGAAGGGAAGACGGAGGGAAAGAAGGTGTGGGAAAAGAGGACGGAGGAGGCATTGAGGAAGAAGTAGAAATAAACATAAATATCACACCCTTGCCTTCAAATGCTCAAGTCGGGTGTAAAGGATTCAGCTTATGGATTCTGAGAGCTGAGCCTTGCAACAGAGGATATATGTATAGGGTGATGCCTACATGACTGGAGGGATAAATAGGAACCTAGCATCTTTTATCTTCCCCTCCAAATTTAATTCAGATTTTGAAAAACATACTAAGCATCTGCTCTTTTCAAGTATGTCAAGTATATGAAGTACAAATAAGACACAGTTCCTGCCATCAAAGAGCTAGCAGTTAAGGAGGAGAGGGGGAAAGGTCAAGAAGGAATGGGAGAAAGAAAGAAGGAGAGAGGAGGGGGAGGAAGAGAGAGAGAGAGAGAGAGCTAAAAAGAAAAAACTTTTTGTAACGATTGCATAGTAATTAACAGGAGGGCGTTTCTGCACATACTCAATTCTTTTTCTGTGCATTTTAGAGACTTTTGGCGATATTAACCTCACTCTCAGCGTACTGAACAAGGAAGATAATATTAGCAAGGTAAGGGAAACAGAGAAAAAACCTCTTTCCCATTCACTTTTTCTGATACAGTTGTCGTAACATTTCATATACATCCTTCTTTGCTTCAACTTGCTCTTTTGTCTCTGGCTTCTTACGTGACACTCAATTTTGCAGAAAATGCAGTTATAATGGAAGTCATTATAATGTTTAAGCAGTGATATTTAACATTTGAGGGATCCGAGTATCCAGTTCTAGAAGCAGCAAAAGAATGTCCCTTTCCACAACTTTATACAGGCAGATGTGGAAAGAGAGGGAATGTCAGACTTACGACCATGTGGATTAGACTCTCCTCTTGTATAATTTGAGGGCTCTGGGGAAAAATCCCAAAAGATCTCCCCTTCTCATCTGTAACGCTCTTTCACAATTAGAGCTTTTTTCTCTGGGATTTGAAGCTTTCAGCAATCTTCTGTAAAATAAGAATAGTTACCCTTCATTGAACACTTATCTAGGAGGTAGAGAGCTAGAAGCTTTCCAAACAAGAGTGCATTGTGTTATATTCACTCCTCACAACTTTATGAGGTAGGTATCCCTATTTCCATTTGACAACTAAGAAAAGTGAGGCACAGAGAAGTTACATGACTGACTAACTAAGAATACAGGAGTACAGCCAAATGTAAGCCTGTCTGATTCCAAAATTATGCTCCCATTCATTATTTGATGTAGTTGAACGACGCTCCCTATACTTTTCTCTCTTAATCCAGTGGTTCTCCACGCTGACTGCATATTGGGATCCCTTACGCAAAGGGAGTTATTTCATGCCTTGAACAAGGGCACAGGACCTCGAGGTAGCAAGCTTGAGGCTGACGGAGATTTCAGATCACCAGTCTCTCACCTTCCAAGGCCATGTAGCCATCTAAAAGATTTAGAAGAGGCCCTCACATGCAGTGTCTGGTCAAGCCACACGATTCCCAGAGGCTGCAACTCTCTCTAAAAGAATTCACAGCTTTCTCTCCACAAAGGCAGGAATGAAGCAATGACCTATAAATCTCCCTTAAGATCTACTTGCATGGCTTAGCAGCCTCTTTGGGAATCACAGTGTGTTCCTTAATACCATAGTCTCTGCCTGGTGTAGGAGCAACAATTAGGGTGGTGGCCATTTCCATTCCCCCCAGTGCCCTACAACAGTGATTTTCGAGAGACTTTGATGTGTCAGGTAGTTTGCCCTTGCCTTCGATTAGATTTTGTCTTAGAAATGTAGTCAAGTTTATAGTTGTCAGAATAAACTTTGCTTTACATATAAGGCTTTGACTCCTAATGATGTATACCATGTTCAGGAAGCCCCAGTAAAGATATGTAAAATCCATTGTGTAGTAGAGGTGCATTGTTTAGTTTGATGGTGTTATTCATTTGGACTTCATCTGATTCTTTTAGTTTTGCAACTGAAATTTCTATGTATACCCTTGTGTGTTCACAGGAAGACATTTATAGTCATCTCACTTCTGTTATTCAGAATACTGACATCTTGGATGATGCAATTGTCCAACGGTTGATTTATTATGCTTCTAAGGACATGAGAGACAACAATGTAAGTTTGATTCTTGATGACGAATCAGTGTCGAGGCCAGCAACAGGGGACCCAGGTGCACCCATGTAGACATCCGTAAGCTTTTTCTACATCATTGCCAGGACCACAGATCACTTTTATTTGTTCTTCATGATAACTTAGATATTATCACAGTACCTATTATTTACGCCTTCACAGGAAACTGAGGCAAAGTGAAGAAAGACTTTAGAGATAATATTATCCAATCCACTTTTAGTTGAGGATGTCGAGGCTTGAAGAGATTTTTTTTTCAAAGTAACATAGCTATCTATTGACAGAACAAGCAACTAGAACTCAGCTTTCTTGGTTCCCATGTGAATTCTTATTGTTTCATATGCTTACTTATCATTGTATCTGAAAAATTATTTGTAGAAATAGTCTGAGTCCTAGGATAATGTTACTTTCTTCCAGAAGGAATTTTTCCTTGTGTTCCTGCCAAGGATACTAACAATCTATGGTTAATCTCAGGGCTTGAAATTTTGGGGGGGCCACTTTTGTGACTCAGAGTTGGACTACTGTCCACAGAGGGCCGATTGAAACTTTCATCTAAATGCAGCCCTTGGGAGCCTTAGACCAAAAAATGAAAGGTGGGGTGACCAGGGTCTCACCATTGGTTGGCCCTGAATTCTGGCTATTCTCACAAAATGCTGCAAAATAACCTCAAACGCAGGGCTTACTCTCTGGATTCCCAGTTTTTTCCAGATCTCAACTCAGTAATTCATTCCACTCTACATTGTGAGATCTTTGATGTTTTTATGGGTATATTTTTAATATCTTGTCCAGTTCTTTTTATTTTCCTCAGTAGTAAGGTTGATCAAATCTACCTAGTTGACCATTACCAAAAGGGGAAATCCTTCCCAATTTCTCCATCATCAGAGATATTAGATCAGGACAATACTAAAACCCAAAGCTTGAGACTCCTAGCCCCATTTTCTTTTCACCATTCTCTTCAGTCTTTCAACCACAGTAATTCATATCACTTAAATATAAAACATAAATCCTATGTTCATGGTGCCTGATCAATTAGCAAGAAAACCTGTATTGACCTCAAGTTTACAAGAACCCTATTGAAACCTAGTTTTACAGCGCATTCAAATTACCTGTGCTTTCCCAGGTACTGACACCTAGAGGCTTACACCCTAAGTTTGTAACAGCCTGTTCTCCCTCTGTTCCAAAGCTAGGAGAACTTACAGTCATGATGTGTTTCCCCTCTGCAGACTCACTCTGCTCTTCCTCTAGCTGTTATTGTTATTTTCTTTTCTCCCTCAGATCCTCAGAGAAATCAGAATGCTAGCTGGTGAGGTTTTGGTGTCTCTTGCTGCACATGATTTCAACTCTGTGATGTATGAAGTACAAAGTAACTTCAGGATCCTAGAGCTACCAAATGAATTTGTTGTGCTTGCCCTGGCTGAACTGGCAACCAGCTATGGTACGGAAGGAATACTCTCCACATTTTTCTGGGAAAAAACCACCCCTGACTAATTGTCTAAAACCCAAATGGGAGCAAACAGCAAAGGGGAGAGCATCTCTCTCTTCTGCTGTACTAGAGAACACAGATAGATGGATTTGGGCAGTTGTTTTTGACACAGATGAGTCTGTTGACCAGCCATTAGCCCAGGCTGCCCAAGTTGAATTTGGCTGGGCTCTCTCCTACCCTCACCTTCCCTTTCATCTGGCTTTGCGTTTGCAGAAGCACGTTTTCCACAAGGCATATTCTGCAAACCACTGAACACTTGCATGAAGTAAAGGTTTCTCACGATTTGTTTCTATACCACTTTATTTAACAAATATTTATTAACCGCATATTACCTGTGCTAGACCCTGGGGATACAGGCGA
The DNA here is from genome assembly GCF_037783145.1 of Equus przewalskii. Classification (NCBI taxonomy): domain Eukaryota; kingdom Metazoa; phylum Chordata; class Mammalia; order Perissodactyla; family Equidae; genus Equus; species Equus przewalskii. The sequence goes on from NC_091850.1 coordinate 25,011,199, forward strand.
GTTCTGGTGGGAGGGATGAACATTAATACAATAATTACTCAAAAGAGTGATTGCTACTAAACAGCAGGTAGAGGTGGCTGTATTGCTAGTACATTACTTTAAGCCAACCCCTCCCTGGTTCTACATAACGCGACCGCCTGGCATTATGGGAGGGAAGGCATAGAGGAGAACATCTTTCTACGGCACCTCATCTGCCTCCCCTGAGCAGCCTTGAAATGCTTGCTGTTGACATGAGGAGGAGTCACAGAACTCCCCCTTGTGAGATGATAATTGCCTTTCTCCTCTCGCACCCCTCACTGCAGTGTCCCAGAGTATTCCCTTCATGATGATGACTCTGCTCACCATGCAAACCATGCTCAGGCTGGCTGAGGAGGAAAGGATGAAGGAAGCCTTCTGTGTCGGTGAGTATCCCTGTGGTTTCCTCTTTGTTAAGACCAGACTGTGAATTGAGCAGATGTCTTATTTTTCCTTTTACTCTAGTCATGTCCTTTCTAATAATAATAGCTACCATTTATTGAGTGCCTACCACATGGAGGGCCCTCTGCAGGGAGTTGTCTCTCAGTCCTCACAGGAGTTCTGCAAAGTAAGTACTATTAGCCTGTTTTACAGATAAGAAACCTAAAGTCATGTAAATTAAGGAATTTTCCCAAGGTGGTGACTCAGTCAATGAGATGTGGAGGTGGCATTCAAACCTAGGTTTATATGACCACACAATCTATATGCTTTCCACGATCCTATACAGCCACCATACCTACCAGCCTTTTTTAATTGGATCACACTTTCTCAACAATGATTATGAGGGCTTAACCAGCTCTTAGCAGTAGGCTAAATTTTGGCATCTCTTTATAATGCAATATAGTAATAATGATAAGTAAACAATCAAGTCAAAATGCAAACAATCATAAAATCAAAGAAAATAGGTAAACAAACTATGGTCACAAATCCCCTCTACCCAAAAACAAATACATCTACAGCAATCGAAGGTCTACAGAGAAGAAAATGCTCTGGAATTCCTAGGAAAAAGCATTGCCAGCATAGTGAGAGGTTTCTTGGATGAGTCTGGAGACCTGGACTCTTGTCTCTGATCATCCACTGGGCTATTAGGTGACTCCTCCCCTCTCTCAATCTCAGTTTCACCTCTAAAAATATCAAATAAAGTGATTGCTAATATCCTTTTCACTTCTAACATCTCAACTCTATTATTTTGAAATATTTTAAAGCCCATGCTGTCAGGAATGTCTTCTTTACCTATCAACCAAGTCTTTCGTATTCCATTTGCCCGTTTCCTCCTTGTTCTGTCATCAATGAAGGTAACATTTGTACCTGATACATACTGAGAATTTACAATGTGCCTGGGCACTGCCCTGGGTATTTTAAGATTATTATTTCATTTAACCCTCACAGCAACCCCATTTTACAGATGAGAAAATTGAGGCTCAAAAGGTTGAACAGCTTGGCTGTGTTCACACAGCTAGTATGTGGCAGAGCCAAGATTTGAACTATGACTCAAGGACTTGAGCAACTATACTAGATTAGCCCACTTTTCAACTTTTTTCTTTCCCTACTTACTATCACAGCTAACATTGTGTTCCTGCAAATAAATTTTGGTGCCTCTAATAGCATTTCTATCTCCAAAATTAACAACCAAGAAGGTAAAAGGAAATAAAATCAGAAATCATCATGGCAGTGAATAAGGGAATTCTCTGTCTTTGTGTTATAAAATTATCTAAATGCCCTTTGGTCCTAAGGCAACTTTTGCCTGACTGCCACTAAAAAAAGAAGTATACAATTTAGTAGCCATCCATCTATCCATTCATTCAATCAATCAACAAATAAGCAGATATTGTGTTTGCTACTTCGGATACCATCAGTGAACAAGACATCATCCCTTCTCTCATGTTGCTTATAGGCCAGTGCAAAACACACACACATGCACAAAAGATAATGATAAAGTTTAGCAGGAGATTATCAGAAAGAGAGTGGAGGGAATATGACTGAGCCAATAAATGGCCAGCTCTAAAGCCAAGATACTTGAGATCTTTTCCAGAGTATTCTTTGAATGTAAGATCTCCTCAAAAAACTAAACTACAGATTTTCTTTGTTACCTAATGAAAGGCATAGCATGAGGGCTAAAGGAAAAAAATAATATTATTTAATGCATTTAATGCAAATGGGTTAGTGGCCCAAATGATATTTTTGCAGGCCCAAGAGTTTTTAAAATTTTATTGAAGTAAGACAGACACAGGAAAACCTGCAAATCACAAGTGTACAGGTTGATGAGTTGTTACAAAGTGAACTTACCCATTTGACCACCACTCCACTCAATAAGTGGGATACCCCAGAAGGCCCCCTCATCTTTTATCCCAATCATCACACTCTCTGTCCTTTCCAAGGGTTACCCCAGTCCTGACTTCTAACACCAAAGATTAGTTTTGCCTGTTTGTGAGATTCATACATGTTGGTTTCTGTAGCTATAGTGCATTTTCATCTCTGTATACTATTATGTGCCTAAACTACAATTTATTTTCCCATTCTACCTGTTAGCAGATATTTAGACTGTTTAATGTTTGAGGCCATTAAGAAAAAATAAAGCTAATATGAACAATCTTGTACAAGTTTTTTTTTAGTGCCTATATGTTTGCATATCTAGTAACTATATACCTAGGAGTGGAATTTCTGTGTCCTAGAGAACACATATTCAACCTTAGTAGATAGTGCCAAGAGTTTTCCAAAACGTTTGTATTAGTTTGTACTCCCAACAGCAGTATGTGAAAATATAGGCTGTACTTTAGGCTTGTCAGCACTTGAAATTGACTGTTTTAAATTTTAGCCATTCTGAATAGTATGTAGTAGTATCTCATTATGGTTTGAATTTACATTTCACTAATGTGGCTGAACACTTTGTATGTTTATTTGGTACAGTCATAATACTTTATAGAAACTATTACCCATTTGCTGATCACCAGTACTCTCTTCTCAAATTATTTTATGGTCCTTCATATCTTTATATTTTTCTCAGTCTGTGGTTATTTTTAAAATGCAGCCCTTGAGAACTTCAGCAAGGCCATTTACGAGTATGTCAACCACTGGAGAGATTTCCCCTATCCCAGACTGGATGCCAACCGCCTGTCTGACAAGATCTTTATGCTGTTCCGGTATATAATGGACAAGTGGGCCCCCATGACCTCACCCATGAAAGTGAGTGGGGGCCTCAGCTAGCTCTCCTTTCATGCTGGTTCAACTCCCTCTTCTTTTTTTTGACTGGATAGTTAATCTCAGTTCTTTTGGAAAGTTAATGGGCTGTGTTTTATCAGGTTTATCAAATCTTTTTTCTTTCCTATTTCAAATCACTGTTTATTCATTCCTTCAACTAATATTTATTGAGTCCCCATGGCATGCTAAACACTGTTCCACATGCTGGAGATACAGCAAGGATTAAACAGACCAAAATCCCCACTCTCATGGAACTCACATTCCAATGTGTGGAGATAATAATAAACAAGAAAAAAGCAGTAAAATATATAGAATGTTAGCTATTCATGTCTTAAATATCATAGCCCATATTTGGGCTGAGTCATTGATTAGGAAAAACAACAGTCTGCAGAAATTGCCTGCATCTGTGAATATCACAGTGAAATAAAATAACATCTAAAGAATGTACTTGGCTGCTTCAAAATATTGTAATGCCTTATAAAGGATAGATTAAAAAGTGCATTCACATGTATGATCCCATCCTTGCTTTGCTCAATTGCTATAATTTTTTGAAGTAGGCTAAATTTTACTCTACTTAGATCTCTTTCTTGCTATATTATAAAATACTTAACACTTAGCTGCCTTCTCTAGTTCAGTTTCTTTTCTATACTTTAAGTTATTAAAGCATTTAATTTTTAACATGCTGGGGTAGTTAAATTATTAGCAAACATGGAACTTTTAGCTATCCTGTAGAAGTCTTTTCTTCAAGACACCTGGAAAACAAAATTCAGTACAAATTTGATGACTACTTTCCCAATTTCCCACAGGAGGAATTAGGCAAGTGACAAGAAGGTACACAAAGTAATAAAGGAGCACAGAGAGAGAAGCATGTAACTCCCGTAGTGAGCACTGGAAAGGCTGTGACATTGGAACTGAGCTTGCAGCCCATGAAGTTGTTCACTACAGGGAAGGAGAATTCTCTAACGAGGAAATAAAACCCATTGAAGCATAGGCTGGACATGGGATAACATGCACACTTGAGTTAGTCCAGTGGGAGAAAGGAAAGGGGAAGAGGAAAGGAGATATAGAAGCGGAAAGAAATGAAACCAGAAAGGTGGTCTTAGCCATACAATGAAGAGCCTTGAGTGCTACACAGAAAGTTGGACTTTTTTTTCTGAAATGAAACACCTTTAAAGGATTTTAAGCAAAGATTTGAGTATCAGAAAAAATCATTCTAACATCAATGTTAAAGGTGGATGGGATGTAGGGGTGGATTAAGACAAGACTATCAGTTAGGAATCTATAGAAATATTCTAGGTCATAAATGCTAAGGGGATCAAAGTATGTAGTATCAACGGTACTGGTCAGAGTCGTCAGATGCTGAAGAATACAATCAAGAAGTCTTGGCATCAATTGGGTGTTTATAATGAGGGAATTAGAGGCAGCTGGGATGACTCCTAGATACACAATTTGAATGATCTTGGGGCCATTAACCAAGATATGAAAAATCTGAGCTGGCCCAGTGGCACAGCGATTAAGTGCACACGTTCCACTTCAGTGGCCCGGGTTTCACTGGTTCGGATCCTGGGTGTGGACATGGGACCGCTTGGCAAGTCATGCTGTGGTAGGCATCCAACATATAAAGCAGAGGAAGATGGGACAGAGGTTAGCTCAGGGCCAGTCTTCCTCAGCAAAAAGGGGAGGATTGGTGGCAGATGTTAGCTCAGGGCTAATCTCCCTCAAAAGAAAAAAAAGATATGAAAAATAGGGGGAATAATACATTTAGGGCAATAAAAAAATGAATTTAATTTTAGACTTTTTGACTTGAATGTCCATGGGACATTCAAGTAGAGATATTAGTATGTTTGAGGATATTCAGGATTGGTGTTAAGAGAAAAGCAAAAGCCAGATACGTAGATTTGGATATCATCACTATATAAGTGACAACTGAGGAAATGGTTTGGGATGGAGTTGTTCAAGAAGAGCATACAGAGTGGAGATGTGCCAAAAGTAGACTTCCAGGGGCATCAATATTTAAGGAGAAGGCAAAGGGAGAAGAGCTCATGATGGAGAATTGGGAATATGCTGCTCAATGAAGAGGAGAACCAAGCAGAATGGATGTTAGAAAATAAGAAAGGAGGAATTTTCGAGAAGCAAAGAGACATCTAACAAGCCCATTGTTACAGTGCTCAAGCTAGAAAAATCTTGAAAAATGTCCATTGCACAGAAATCTTGTAGAGGCACCATCCAGCTGACACACGGTCTTGAGTGAAACAAATGGTTGTTATTACTGGCACTAAATTTTGAGGAGGTTTGTTGAATAGAAGAATTTAGGTGATGGATAAAAACTTATCATATAATATTAGGTAGAAAAAGCAGAATATAGAACTATACATTAAAGAATGATGCCAATTTTTAAGAAACTAAAATGCATACAAAATAGAAAGTTCAGAATAAATCAAATAAAGAAAGAACATATTAAAAATACACCAAACAGTGATTTTCTGTGAGTACTATGGGTACTATCTTTTCTTCTTCATCATAATTTTTGTGATTTCTAAATTTTTATAATCAATATATATTGCATTTGTATTTTGTGCTCATTCATTTTTGATGTCAACAAAAGCAGATTATAGTGGATTGAGGGGTAAATGGGAGGCAGGAAATGGAGATAGCGAATGTAGGCCACTCCTTCAAAAAGCTTTGCTCCAAGAGAAAGGAAAGAGAAACAGAACTGGGTGGGGATAATATGGGGCCAAAGTGACAGGGAATGAAAGAATTTGCTCTCAATATGAGGGAAATTTTTAATTTGTTAATATATCAAAAGAAAGTGACAGTTAGAGGTTAAAGAAATAGGAGAGAGGGGCAGATATTGAAATGAGTATCAATATAGATATAGATGTAGATACAGATATAAATTCTGCCTCATACCATGATTTTAACCTAAACATTTTCTAAAGTTGTTTGAAGAAATCTTTCCTGATTGAAAGCAGTGAGGAAAGTTTTGGGGGGTATCTAAAGCTCCTGTTCTTCTGAGAAATGTACCAAAGCATAATGAAGTATTAGAAATGGTATTTGTCTGCTGCCTCTGCAGACTTTGGCCATCATTAAGGCCCACGGCCCCACAGTGAGCCTGCTGCTCCATCGGGAAGACCTCTGTGAATACGCCCTGGGCCAGGTACCCTGGCTCCTGAACCAATACAAAGACAAAGAGACTGATTTCCATGTCACTCAGGTAAGAGCCACACCCTAAAGGAACTGATTTCAAAGAGTTGACTGGCAACCATCCCGGAGGATATTAAGTTTCAAGAGGGCCTAGGAACTTAAGTATCTGTTTGGGCAGCTGAATTTAAATACCTCTTGGGGAATATGCGGTAAAGAACGAAGAAGTTGGCATAGCTGGATGAGGGAAACTCCAGAAACGGATTGAGAATTTTCTTTTCAAGCTCCTGAGGCACTGAACAAGGTGGTGGAGTCAGAATCACCAAAGGAAACTGGTAACTGCAGGAAGGTTAGGGGTTTGCTCTCTTCCCAAAACATATTTGCCTTCCATATCAGGTGCTGCTGCTTCATGGGCAGCCTCAAAATAACCTTTGAGAGCTTCTGTTCTAGAGTCTAAAGCAAATATTGACTGCGGCAGTTCTTTATGATGTTGACCTTCCAAAGGGCTTGAGGAGAGCCATCTTTACCAATTTACTCCACCAGGTAAGAAGACCGTGCTGTCAAATCTGATTGTTTCATTTTCACCAGTTTTAACATCTACCCACCTGATTTTTCCTCCTCATTCATTCAGGTCTGCAGAGTTCCAGAACATCCAGTAAAGGAAAATGAAATTGAAGCTTCAAGCTGTTTTCTCATTCTAGGTAGGACCCAGCATCCAGATGCTTTGTAATAAAAATGTCTCCGAGTGATGATGATGATAACAATAAAGGGTGTGCAAAGTGTCCATTAGTTACTTTCACACACATGCCCTCAAAATGTTTCTTTGGCTCACAGTATTCTATGCCTGTCCCTATCCTACACGTTCCCAAGAGGAGCATAATAGATGAGGTGACCAATCATCCCGGTTTGCTTGAGACTAAAGAATTTCCAGGGAGATAGAAATTCAGATTCTAAAACCAGAAAAGTCCCAGGCATATTTTGGATATTAACCCCTTATCGGATATATGGCTGGCAAATATTTTTTCCCATTCCGTAGGCTGCCTTTTCATTGTGTTGATGGTTTCCTTTGTTGAGCAGTAGTTTTTTAGTTTGATGTAGTCCCACTTGTTTGTTTTTGCCCATACTTTTGGTGTCAAATCCAAAAAATCATTGCCAAGACCAATGTTAAGGAGCTTACTCTCTTTTCTTCTAGGAGTTTCACAGTTTCAGGTCTTATGTTCAAGTCTTTAATCCATTTTGCTTTGATTTTTGTATATGGGGTAACATAGGAGTCCAGTTTCGTTCTTTTGCATGTAGCTGTCCACTTTTCCCAACACCATTTATTGAAGAGACTGTCATTTCCCCATTGTATGTTCTTGGCTTCTTCCTTAAAAATTAATTGACCATATATGGATGGGTTTATTTCCAGGAAAACCAGAATGAGTTGGTAACCCTAAGGATAGGAAATGCTTTTTACTTGGTATCTGAGATTGTTTGAAATTGCGTCAAACTCAAAATCACCGTTTTTCCTCTCTGGTCATTTCTTCATATCTATTCCTTATCTTTCTCTCTCTCCTTCACTCTCTCCCTTTTCTTCTTGCTATCACATCACAGTCCTACCCATCATCTGGTTAGAATACCTGAGACAGGTTGTAGAGGAGCCATTGAGGTCCCAGGATCAGGATACAAAACTGTGTTCCAACATAGTCCCAGAGGACAAGGGACAAGAGCAATCTTACACCTCCCACACCCCCACCCTCCCCAAAATATGTCATTTCTACTACTTCATTACATGCCCTTCTATTATGCTCTGGTTCTCTCCTAACTGACCCCTCTATTTCTATACTTTCCGCTTCTCTATGTCCCAGCCTATTTAACTACTTCGCTTTACCTCTGACAGCTTGCAACCCAAACTGCTCTGCTCCAGCCAGCCCTTTCCTCACTCTTCCCTGATTCCTGCTCCACCTCTGCAGCTCTCTAGCTCCACAGCCAGTGAAGCATCACTCCAGTCTGTGTTCACAAGGTGTTCTCCCTGTGTCTCCTCTTCTTTTCTTATAAAGAAACCAGTCGTATTAAATTAGGGCCCACCTTAATGACCTCATCTTAACTTGAGTCCTTCTGCAAAGAACCTCATTTCCAAATAAAGTCACGTTCACAGACATGAACAGAAGTGAGCCCAGGTATAGAAAGCTCTCTTACTGATCAAACTGCTTCATTAATTCTACAATACTGAAGAAACACAGACATAATAAAATCTAATGACCAAATGAAGAGTGACGTTGACAATCCTCATAGAATTACCTTCTTCCTATTCACAAGTATTTTACCTAAGGTGAAAATGAGTTCTATGATCCCAATATTTCTTAAACCTGCAGCCCATTCCAATCCTGCAGACCTGATGGAATTTTTTGATGAACAGATGAGAAGTAATAATGAAGCCATTCGAATGGGAATCTTGACTTTGTTAAGATCAGCTATCAATGCAGACGGTAAGTGATAGGGATAAAGCTGGAGTGGTTTATTTTCTACCAAGAAGCACACTGAAGTCTATGCACTCTCTAATCCTGTCCTATGTCTTTGAGATATTTATAGAACATCGAATCCAAGCGAAGCTCTGTCTTCTCAGTCATCTACACTCTACTACTTTTAAACAGGCATTTTCAGTTACCTCTCTTCTTTCATGATATTTATGGATGCAGCCAGTTGAGAAGCACAAGTAGAATATTTGAGAATTGAATTTAGAAATTAGAAGATCTAGTAAGCTGGTTAATGGCCTAATAAAGAGGTGGTGAGAGGAATGCACAATATTTTAAAGATTAATATCTTTAGAAAAGAGCAGAATTTAATGAATTCTTACATTTTGTTAATTCCAAGAAGCCCATATTTTCATGACATTGGAATGCATCTTACAATTGATGGCATCTTTAATGATTATCAGCCACTATAGTTTTTTCTTTTTTGATGTGATATAAAATAATAAAATGATAATGCCTCATAAAATTGATAATATCTTGGATTTAAGAAAATATGAGAATTCATTTTTGCTCTACATTATTATAGTTTTTTAAAATTCAGTTAGCATTGGGGTTTACTGAAGAATCAGCAGACAAGAAATATGAAATAGTCTCACGAAATTTAAAACTGATCCACTGGGCATCATGCATTGAATCCACTTTGGAATCTAACATTTTAAACAAGATGAAACGAAATGTAATAGAGAGCAAAGAAAGCAATCAGCATCTTTAAACAGTTGGAAAAGAAAAGGGTAGGAGGGAATTGAATAACATAAAATGTTAAGGACAAGAGACTTGGCAATTATGCACCATAACTCTAACGGGTTTTCATCAATCCTAGAACATACAGTACCCCTATTGAATAGGGCCTCTCAACCACTCCCTCTGTCTTTCAGAGCCCAACTTGAGGGATCACATGACTTCGGTTGAAAGAACAGTCAAAGTCGTCATGAGTGACCACAGTATAAAAGTAAGAGAATGAATGGGGACTTTTATTTGGTTGATGATAGATTTAGGAATAAATGAAATGGTTTTGACTATTTAAGGATCTGCTTATGAGATTGCTTTATAAGGAATTCAGTGATCACCTCTATTTTTAAAATAACTTCATCTTTCTCCCCCAAAAAACCTATATCAAGGCAACATTCCAAAGTACATTCAGTTCAAGGGGTTCTCAGTAGAAAAAACAAATTTGCCCAGAGCATCACTATGCCATGCTCTTTGAATAGTTTAAAAATTAACTGTTAATTATAAAGATAATATATCCTCCTCCAAAAAATACTAACCCCTAAAACTTGTTCTGAGTATTGTCATCCTATTTTCCAACCAAAGAGCACCTAGAACAAGCCTTACACATAATAAAGTGCTCAGCATTTACTGACTTTTGATTAACGTATTCCACGTTAGGAAAGACACAGAACTTATGCCGGAACAAACAAGAAAATAACAATTGTATTTTTTGTATAGAAACCATATTTTATTTGGATCAAAGTCCTACAAAGAAGCCAGTGAAGGGGAGAAGATTCCCCTAAGATGCTTTGGTCACCAGTGACCCTGTTTAAAATAACAAAAACTACACAATAAACAATAGAGTGATTACATATAAAAACTTGACCCAGTAACTGGCCAATCCAATCAAAGAATTCATAGAAGATTTTAAGGTAGAATAAAAGAGTACAGAAACTTTAAGGAAGGCCAGCTCCTAGGCAAAAACAGAGAGAAGGTGTACCTCTTTTTTCTCACTTAAGGGGACTACTGGGTGCCTTTATGCTAATTACTGATTGCCACCATGAAGTCCTGCCTCCCTCTTCAAAATTATTTTTTTCTTCCTACCCTCCATTAAAAGACTCATTCTCTAAGGTGTTAGATGTGATCTTTCTACCCTCCAGGGAAGCAATCCAATAAACCAATTGAAGCCAAATTATTAAAAACTTATAACAGATTTATAACCCCTTATTCCAATCCCTAGGGCCAGATATATCTCAGACGTCACAATTTTTCAGATTTTAGAAAAATATTATTGTGACAGTAGCCCACAATCAGACCCATTAATATTTCTGCAAGAAAATGTATGCATATCTACACTGCATAGAATAAGTAAAGACTACAAATAGCTTTGAAATAGTTCAGTTCGGATTTTGCCACCAATGAGTTGGCACCAAATTTAAGAGACAAAATACAAATTTGCAGAGTTGTCTGGGTTTTGAATTTGTGGATAAGGGATTGTGAAACTTTATTTCAATGCACTATCTTTGATTGAGGATTTTAAAAGTGATGCAGTGTTTTGGCCCAAAGTTACCAATATTTCATAACATACAGTAATAGAGGATACATCTTGGGAGCTAGGGAGAAAGATTTTGGTTAAAGAGACTCTTTTCGGTGACCCTTAACTCATAACCTAGAGACTGCTTCCTGACTCATCTATTATAGTAACATCTTTCAATTTGTACTCTTTTTTGACAAGGTTCCTACTAAATGGTCCATGAAGGTTAAAGGATAAGATAAGCTAAATTTCCACTCTGCCCAACATACTAATATGTTGTGAATGCATTTTTCTTACTCTAGGTAAGGAATTCCACCCTCCTTCTCATTCAAACCATGTGTGAAAAATGCTACATTGAAGCCCGAGAAGGATGGCCACTGATTGATTATGTCTTCTCCCAGTTTGCAGTGTCCAACAGGAATCTGGTAGGAAGAGGGAACAGTTTTAAGCGCTGCATGGTGACAAGTGCAGTTGACTCAACTGAGTTTCAAAAGAAATGGCTGGGGTTACATTCAATAACTAATTGAGAAGTTACATTTCAGTCTTATCATTTTTATTGATAAATTTTTTCAGCCTCTGGTATTCTTGGCTCCCTTTCACTGATATCACTTCTAACTTATAAACAGAAGGTAGGTTAAACCACAGTTTTCCCCATGGAGGAGGCAACCCGGCCCCAAAGGTTTCGGGTGATTTGGAGAGGGGCGGAGAAAATGAATTGCTTACAGAAAATAAAAGACACCAATACTTGCTGCACTGGAGCTGGCTTCCTTTGGGTGAATAGCCTGAAAAGCAGGTGTGTAAGATTTCAATGATCTTAGCAAGTTCGCCACAATGGAAATTACAGTCCACTCCACTAGGAAGCAGGATATTTGAAAATTTTGCCCCAGAGAAAATAGTAAAGGCCTAAGGCAGAGAGGGAATATCTGTGATTCAAGGATCCTCACAATTTTTGCTTTTCTGCTTTAGCCAGGGATGATTTTTCTACCCTATTCCTCCAAGGAGCACTTTAAAATAGGGATTAGACACTGGAGACCAAGATCACTGGGTTCCATGAGCCCCTGCAGTTGAGTGACTGTGTCCTCCACCCCAGAGTCTGACAACACATCCAAGTAAGGTCAGAGGGGACCAACAGGAGGGATTACTAACAAGTCACCTGTTTCATCTTTCTTAAAGGAGAAACTAACAAAACCTAACTCCCATGAGGATGAAAAGGGAGAGAAATCTGTCCGAGAAACAAGCCTCGAGGTCTTGAAAACCCTAGACCCACTGGTCATTGGAATGCCGCAGGTAATTGGTCTTTTGTCACCACTTAAAGTTACTTTGATTACCTTTCTAAAGCTCTGCCCATTTAGGAGTAACGACATGAGTTCATAGTCCACATGTCACCAGCTTTTTATACTCTGACTAGAGGAAGTGTATTGTGATGCTCAGTGCCCAGCACACAGTAGTTCCTCAAAAACTGGTGTTGAACTAATTAATTAAATAATCTCTTCCATCTGGATAGCAAATGACAGTTTATGAGCACCTTGATATATTATTTCTCTCCTTTCCCTAACATACCTGGACATATTGTTAAGTAGTGAGTGGTGATTCTAATGCAGTGAATGCTAAACTTTCCCCATTCATCTGGAAAAGTGTTAAAAGCACACATTTCCAGACCTCACTTGAGACCTAATGCAATCTGAACCTCAAGAGAAAGAGCCTTGGAGTCTGTATTTTCCTTAAGCAAAACCACCAGAGAGAGGATTTAGTGGCCAGAGATACATGGCACAGCCAGGAGACAATCAACTTACCGATTTAAATGGATCAGAAGTTTTGTCTAGGATATTTTAAACTGTGGTTCTTGGATTATCTGGGATATTTATTTAAAATGCAGATTTCCAGGCTGTATGCTGGACATACTAAATCAGCATATCTGGCCTGCGGCCCATGAATCTGAATGCAAATAACTTCCAACATTTCTGATGCATACTAAGGTTTGAGAAATCCTGAACTAGCAGTCAATAATGAAAAAGTAGTCTAGGGCCAGACTCTGAAGAGACAAATTCTTACCTTGTGCTTGATGAGTCATTGAAAATTTTAAGGAAAGGCTAAACATTTAAAATGATAATTGCAGGAAACCATTGAACTGACGTAGGGGTAGGCTAAAAGCAAAGAGACTATAAATGAGACCAGATGGAACTCATAGGAACTGGAGTAGGATCATAATAGTAGGAAGGAAAATATGGAAGGGCATGAGAGATCTTACAGTGAAAAAAGGACTAAGCTTGGTGATTAAATATAGACAACAAGACAAAAGGAAGGGTTCATGTTGACACCTAGGTTTCCACTAGGACAAGGGAGTTTTCCAGGGGATGTGAAACATACTGACTATAGAAACTAGACATTCCAGGGCTCCAGAGCAATAAGATTAGCGTCTGAAGGGCTGGCCCCGTGGCCAAGTGGTTAAGTTTGCACGTTCCACTTCAGCGGCCCTGAGTTTCACCAGTTTGGATCCCGGGCGCAGACATGGCACCACTCATCAGGCCATACTGAGGCAGTGTCCCCCATAGAACAACCAGAAGGACCCGCAGCTAGAATATACAACTATGTACTGGGAGTGGGGGCCTTGGGGAGAAGAAGAGGAAGAAGAAGAAAAAGAGGATTGGCAACAGATGTTAGCTCAGGTGTCAATCTTAAAAAAAAAAAAAGATTAGTGTCTGAAGCACAGACCGTAACAGCAGCCCATCCGCTGTCCATTTCCAGTCATTCTCACTTGGGTAGTCCCATTCCAGTCTTGGAGTTCGTGTAAATATATGGGGCATTTTGACTTGTCACACTGACAAGGGGTTTACAGGCACTTGGTAAGTGGGGCCCAGGGTTGCTAGACTTCCTGCCATGTCTGGAACAGTTCCTCACAATGAAGAACTGTCCTGCCCTAAATAGCAGCAACAACCCCCTGGGGAAACACTGACCAACACTTACTCCAACCAGCACCTGAAAATGAATGTGCTATGCAGAGGTCTTATTTAATGATTTCACTTTGATTTGGCCTGAAGAGTAAAATAGTAACAAACGAGAGAAAATTTTCTAAATTGAAGGAAAACACACAGTGAGGACCAAGGAGAAATAAAGGAAAAGAATGAGCAATCCTTGCATCTTGCCCTGTGTTTTCCACAGGTACTATGGCCAAGAATGCTGACTTTCGTAGTACCTGCAGAATATACAGGAACTCTGGAATACTTGTTTAATATTATCAGAATTCTGATTATGGCAGAGGAGAGGAAGAAGAATAATGCCAAGGAGTCAACAGCACTTGTCATCTCCACAGGAGCTGGTTTGTACATTCAAAGACGAAGCAGGGGCCAGCCCTGTGGGCCAGTGGTTAAGTCTGCATGCTCTGCTTCGGCAGCCCAGGGTTTTGGCCCAGGTTCCTGGGTGTGGACCTAGCACCACTCATCAAGCCATGCTGAGGCAGCATCCCACGTAGCACAACTAGAAGGACCTAGAACTAGAATACACAATTATGTACTGGGAGGCTTTGGGGGAAGAAGAAAACAAAAAACAAAACAAAGCGAAATATTTCTCTCTTGAGAGACTCATTTCCAGAAAGGCAACAATGCTTTGATCATCTACCCAACCCCAATCTGGATTTTTTTAGCCCTCACAACAATAATGAAAATTGCTTTGTCTTTCTAGTGAAACTTCCTTCACCACAACAGCTGCTGGCCAGACTTCTGGTGAGTGAGTGATGAAAAGCCAATGTGGGATAAATTTAAGTCAATACAGATAATTCAGTTCCAAATAAATGCTAATAAAAATTACATGGATACTCCAAACCAAAAGAAACATGAAAATGGCATAACAAATGTTCTGCTATACTAATGACACTCATGAAGATTTATTATTGACAAGATTATCTTCTCACTCTGAAAAGCTTGTTAAATTTTATTTATGATCTTAAGCATAGACTAACTTTGATCCTTAAGTGCCAGTCAAACAAATTTCACATTTATCGTTTAGATTTCCCTCTCTTCTTTTGACCCCGTATGTATCATTTACTTAAGCCCTATTTTCAAATACCCTTATTTCATTAATAAATATGTCTAAGTGTTGGTACCTTCCACTTAATTTTGGTTGATGGCTTCCATATACTTTTTAACCTTTATCCTCAGAAGAAAATTGGAGAGTTTTACCTTTGCTCTAGAATAAGTAAGAATAGGCTGTGATGATTTGTTAAAAGATTATCTAATGTAGAATGCGAAGGAATCTAAGACAATGGTAAAAAGGAAAGGGTGGGTGGGCCTTTTAAATATCCCTGAAGTTGATGAGCATTTTCTCTTCCATCCTTCAGGTAATATCTATGCTCGCCAGTTTGGGGAAATTATGTGGGGCTGGTGCAATAGGACTTTTGAAGACACTGCCTGAGATCATTCACCCCAAATTGGTGGACCTATGGAAAACACGCATACCTGAGCTCCTGCAGCCTCTGGAAGGTACAAGGGAGTGGGATCAGGTCTTTATTCAAGGCGGCAAGAACATGAAGAAATGAGGCACCCACTTCTATGTCTAAAGTCATTATTATTCATTTTAGGCAATAAAAACAATGAACTTGATATGCAAGGGAGACAGCTATGTGTTTTTCCTTGACTCTGTATGTTCTATTTCTCTACCAAATACTTGTCCTACGAGACGACCTGGTGCGTAACATACTTAGCAGGAACTTTTACTTTTGTTCTGATCTTTTTCATGTATTTAGAGAAACTCTTTTTTGGCATTCTTCTAAAAAGTTATTATTCAGTCACGTTAGATATGAAAATGTGATCATTTCAGTAGTTACTGTTGAAATTCACAAAAAGTCTAGATGTTTTTGTGGATTACAGACCCTCTGTCCACCTGGCTAGCACTTTAAAGTTGGAAATACAGTCAGTTTCCTCTGAAATAACCATCCTGTGTAAGGAGAAAGCTTGAAATGGTACTCCAGCATCCAGTGGGGACCTGGCAAGGGAGAAATGGCATCTTGATTTTTTTTTTGCAATTATTGCATCAATTTCTATTTCTAGGAAAGAACGCTAGTATCGTGCTCTGGGAAACCATGCTGCTCCAGGTAAGGGTGGCTCCTTAGACTAATTGTTGATGATGGGGGTGATGAAATCACCTAAAGTTACCCGTCTTCACTAAAAGAACTAGATTCCCAAGGGTAGTAAATAACATTTCCTTTTCTTGAGGAAAGGACTAGAATGTTAGAAGTGATCACATAAGAATTACGCTCTTTAAATTGCTACAATTTGAACAATAATCTTTAGTTTTCAATTTGATAAGGAGTTTGATGACAGTTTTGCATATTTCACTTACTAATATTTTTCTCTATGTCTTTCTGAAATCTTCTCCAATTTTTAGGGTTTTTTCTTCTCCTTGCAATTGCATTCTTTTACCATCCACATAAAGAAACAGAGATTAACATAGTTTCCACTTCTATGCTCCTAAATACAGCTCTGTTTCCTTCTCTATCTGCCTTTCACTGTCTTTTTTCTGATTTCTAAAACCCAAAGGGCCACGTTGTACCCCTTCTCCAGAAAAGAATCCTCTTCTCTCATCCATAAACTTTTTGGACCTTTACAACTAAACAGTGCCACAGACGATGCCAAAGCCCCCAAAATGGTAAATTGCAGACAGGAGTTGGACAGTGGCTTTACAAAGAAGAGTTTGATTTCAGGAGCCCACGGGCAGGTAGCCTTTCATCTAGCAGGGTTTCAGTTCGTAAGCTACTTACATAGGGATTAACTATGGCTTCTTAAAAATGTCAGTTTTCAGTGACCTCTATAGAGCACCTTCATCTCCCATCACCACCTCTTCCAGAATCAGAACCTCTGGAAGGGGTACCTGAGAACTGATATGTTTTAAAGACTCGCACAAGTAATTCTTATCCAATATGGGGTTTGAAAGCGACTGCTCTACTCTCCTTGGTCCTTAATTTTAGGATCCACCTCTCCTCTTATATGCATGCTTCTTTTATCTCCTCCTCTCTCTCTCAAAATTTCTGCCTCATTTTCTCCTGGTATCATTTTTATTTTATTTTTTTTAAAGATTTTTTAAATTTTTTTTCCTTTTTCTCCCCAAAGACCCCCAGTACATAGTTGTATATTCTTCGTTGTGGGTCCTTCTAGTTGTGGCATGTGGGATGCTGCCTCAGCATGGTTTGATGAGCAGTGCCATGTCCGCGCCCAGGATTTGAACCAATGAAACACTGGGCCGCCTGCAGCAGAGTGCGCGAACTTAACCACTCGGCCACGGGACCAGCCCCTACCATTTTTAAATAAGTGTTCTTACTAGTAAAGAAGGTCCTTTCTCTAGAGGGAAGCCTTGAGAACAGTTCCTTTTCCTTTTCCAATCTTAAGTGTACTTCTTGACTTCTTTTTCCAAAGCTGTTTGCATGTGCCTTCTCCCCCTAAACTTCCAAGGTTATTTAATTTCTTCTCTTCAAAAGACCCACTGAATGAGTTCCCATTAAGAAAGTACATACAAATCTTTTCATTGGCTTTGACATGAAGTATCTTCTTCTAAGCTTAACGTACAGAAAATACAGGAGAAATAATAAATTTTAGAAATAGCAATGGATTTTGTCCTCCAAAAAGACAAAAACACCTTTTTATGCATTGTTCAATGAAGAAGGACATGGGTTCAGATGACTATTTGTGGCCTTAGCTCAGAACAATTGGTGAAACCGGGAATATTTAGTTACTAGAGTTGAAGTTAGCAAAATGTCCCTGTGCAGCTAATCGATTCTTCAAGACGTTTAATTCTTTATTCCAAAAATGTCCCCTTTTTCTTAGTATGTAATAAAACAAGCTAACATTGACAAATGGAGTTTTTCCAAATCTACTTAAAAGTTGAAAAATGTTAACTTCAATTTAAGTTTCAGATTGGATTAGTTTCTATTTTAAGTCTTTCAGTAATTTTTGCTCAAAAGGAAAAAAAGGCACTTACATGGAATTACTTCCATGCCCTGTGTATCTTATTCTTAACAAGAATTAGGGACATTGCAAAATATGGCTTTTAAAATAAACTAAGAGGAAGAGTTCCAAGGTAACCAATATTTTTATGGGAAAAGGTATAATCCATTTAGTAGATATTTATACTTTTAAAAGATAAGATAACAAAAAAGTACCAAGAAAGCGCATTAAACAGTCACTTTCATATCTAATTTTCACTTCCTACAATAGTTGCTCAAAGAATCTTTATGGAAAATCAGTGACGTAGCCTGGACAGTTCAACTGAGTCGGGATTTCAGCCAGCAAATGGGCAGTTACGGCAACACCTCCGTTGAGAAGGTTGGTTTTTCAGCTAAGGAATCTCAGCTTCTACGTTATGATCTAAAATGGCTGCTCGAGTTCCACCTTGTCTGTACTGCAACCAAAAGGAGGGAGGAGTCATCAGAAAAATGTTACCTTGTCTTCACCTTACATTTGACCAAAAGTTACTCACGAGGCTGCATCTGTCTGCAAGGAAAACTGCGAAATATAGTGCCTTTGAGATAAATACATGCCTGACTAAAATTCAGGGGTTCTCTTCTAGAGAAGGAAGAATGATGGATACTGGAAGGCAAATAGTAGTCCCTGGCATAGCACTGGTTTAATGTCAGCTTGTGTCTTCGTTTCCACTGGGCCAATCTTGTGGGCTGGCTAGGAGAAACAATCTACTACAGTTTAACAAAATCTTAGAGCTAAAAGAATGCTTGAAGGCTAGTTCTTTCATTCCTCTGCCTCCAAATGGTCTCTACCTAACCTTCCACATTGTAGTCATCCATTCCAAAGGGAGTTTGAATCCAGTCTCTTCTACTTACTGCTATGTAGCTTTAGGTAAATTACTTAACCTCTCTGGAGCCTCAATATACTTTCCAATAAAATGGAAATTATACTCATCTTTGAGAGTTGTAGTGTTATGAGGGTGCAATGAGGCGAAGTGTATAAAGCCCCTAATGAAGTGCCTGACACAAGGCACGTGCCTGATAAAAGTAGATCATAGTTATCCTTATGGTTATATCATTCCTAATTTTTTTTCCAGGAAAAACATTTCCTAACTCATCAGTTCTAGTATGAAGTGTCTCTTCCCACAACTTCGTTATTATCAATTTACAACTCTCATATGTAATTTTCAAAATTCCCCCCACTGATTGACTCGATTTGACACAGAGTACTGATTCTCCAAACTGGTCTATCAAGCCTGCAGACACATCTTCTTAGACGTGAACAAGCCTTGTGCATCTCATGTAATACCATTCATTCCACAGCTTCCAGACCCATAAGATTAGTCCAGGATAATGGTGGCATGGGTAGGCAGAGCAATTCAAGCAATGAGCTCTCAACCATTACACTTAACACCAGAAAAGTAAGAATGTACCAATGAGCTTTAGCTGCATAACAAACTACCCCTAGTGGCTTAAAATAATATCCACTTATTTAGCTTACAATTTTGTAGGTTAGCAATTTGTGCTGAGCTAAGCTGGGCAGTCTTATGATCTCAACTCGTTTCACTGGGGTACACCAGGGATTGACTGGTCTGGGATGACCTTAACTAGGACAGTTTTTTTCTGTTCTTTTCAGTCTCTCATCCTCCAGCAGGCTAGCCCAGGCTTGCTCGCATGGTGGTGGCAAGATCTCTAGAGGTCTAGGCTCAGAATAGGCACACCATCACTTCTGCCACATTCTTTTGGCCAAAGCACGTCACAAGGCCAGCCCAGATTCTAGGAATGGAGGAATACATTCTTCTTGATGGAAGGAGCTACATAGCAAAAAGGCTTGGATAGCAGTGGCGTAGAAAGGTTGTGGCTACTTTTGCAATTGACCACATTTGTTCTCAGTTCTGAGTTCCTGATTTCTGGGATTCCTTGCCAAGCCCCAAAGTAAGAATGCACTACACGCTGAATCTGTCCAAATTCAGCAGAGAAGCAACAGATCAGCACTACTGAGAGGCACTGAGGCTAACCCTTTACACACAAGTCACATTTTCCCCTTCGTTACATCAATTTTTTTCACAGTGCAAGACTTTTCCAGAATCTTCCCTATCCTTCTTCCAAGCTGGAGGTAAATAGATTCTAGCAGCTTTGGCCTTAACTTTACTCCAGTGTTGTAATCAGTTTCCTCATTGTCATTCCATTATTAGAGGAACCTCTTGCCTGGACAACCAAGAGAAGTGTCAGATTGTCACTCTGATCAAGGCCACTGTCACTCTGGTAGTTGATCCACCTGTATTATCACCTCATGTCTCCCTCTTACCCCAAGTCAGGCTGACCTGTACAATTGCTCCTAAAGGAACTAATTCAGCTCCATCTGTTACTACTAGGTTTTCTTTTCTTCCTGTGCCATAGATCCCTTCTAATCAATAATGACCACTCAATAGCTCCATCCTTTGAGGTCTGCCAAGTCTTTGGAGTGGACCTCCAACTGGCCAGTTTTCTCTCCTGTATGTGACAAGGAGGCCATTCTAAATAAAAAGTTGCCAATCTGGTATTATATAGCTGTATAGATGCACATATACATATTTACATCCAGGCATGTGTTGTGGTGGTCAAACATAAGCCACAGCTGGGCTACCCCATTCCCCTTGTCATGCCTCTAAACCTTGCATGACTTCTAATGAAAGATAAGTGGAAACCATGTCTACCTACTTGCTTTTTCTCCATCCTGACACTGCAGAAGTAACCAGGACAAGGTTAGCATGACGAATTTGATATTCTTACCTCCTCTAAGGGAGATGGAAGCCACACAATGATTCCACACATTCTCTCTCACCAATGTTCGCCCATTGGGTGCTTTCCCTCCCCAATGTACTGAGAGTTCCCTACTAAAGACATGATGTGTATGCATCAGTTCAGACGTGACTTTTCTTCACCCTTAACACCTTTCTGACAGCACTTCTGGACCACTTTCTCTACTCCTGGGAGAGAGATAACAGTAGAGTGCACAAAGTATTATTTTCAAAACTGTTATAGGTTAAATCTCCTAAACCATAAACTAAGTTGATATACTTTGGAGGTTGAGAATATATAATGGCATCTTCAAAATAACCCTATTTTCATTGAGCATGTTTATTCAATAAGCATTTATCAAGCATTTATTTGCTACCAGTGACTGTATACCGGAGCTAATCAATAAGACCATCTGCTACCAAGGACTGAAATTCTGAGCATAGAGACAAACAGGAAAGTAATAAATTACAAGAGGGAGCGAAAGGCATTGCAATGGCGGGGCACAACCATGGAGGTGTGAAGAGGAGGGCACAGGTAAAGGACAGAGCCTGGGGGACAGGACACTTTCAAGAAGAAATGATACTTGAAGTGCACGGTTATTAAGCAGTCATTAAGTCACCCCAATTTCTTTCCTTTGGATGACTGTTTTAACTCTCCACTTTTCATTAGAGTCTTGCTTTCCAGTCTTTAACATTCTGGTGCTTGTCTTTTGTTTTCTAGAGATTCCTTTGGAAAGCCTTGGGAACCACCTTAGCATCCTGCCAAGATACAGACTTTGTAAGCTCACAGATTAGGGAATTTCTGATTTCTCCCAACCAACTGGGAGACCAACGACAGGTGGGACTCCTTTCTCTCAATTTCCTCTTAGGACAAAGAGAATTCATTCCACCCAGAAAACCTCTGACAGTTCTTATGATAATGTCTCGCTTATTCAAAATTATCCACAAATACATTCAGAATAGTCCAACAGAAGTTTTCAGGAAAACGACACTTTCCTGTTTAAATATTGATACTCCATTATTTAACCAGGTTTGTGAAAATATTGAAAAATGAATTTCAATCCTTCTTACTCAACATGAGCATCTTTAATATATTTTGGCATTGGCTTTATAACTTAAGAGTATGATCATAAACATCAAAATCATTGAATTTACAAGCCAAAGGTAATCTTATAATACCATTGGTTTTCAACCTAGAGTAAAAATAAGTGGAACCTGGAGAGCTTTGGCAAAGCCCTTTTACCTATTCCCATCCTAGCCTAGACTGGAGAGGACATGTGAACGTGGAGGAGGGAGAGGATGTATATTTGAAAAAAAACGAAAAAGAAAACTCCTCAGGCTAATAAAGGCTGCCTAGTATAAAATAAATTATTTTATTTAATGCGTTGTGTTACATACTCTCCTCAGAAATTATGAGGTGTTTAGGGTTCTTTCTCCAATAGTAAATGTCCGGAAACCACTAAACTTACTGAAGTTTTGAAACTGCTCTTGTATGGCTATTGTTCCTTCTTTTTCTTGTCAAATATTCACTTGTCATTTATTGCTCTTGGTATTTCTAACACCACTTTCCCCATCCAAGTTGCCCTTTTACTTCTGCTATAGGATAGGAAACAAAGTACGTTTATTTTAGATATGAGCACACAATCAGACTCTCATTCAAGGTCTGAGGGTTTCACAAACTTTGTGACTTCCATTTGAGTTTTTCAAATTCCTTTTTCATTTAACTTCACTTCAAGTTCTCGAGTGTGTCCCCCACACTGAGTCACTTAGTAAATGACTTCTAGGTGGGTAAGGTGTTAATACGCAACTTTCTTAATCTCATGAGCCCATTGACTTTCCGTCTCCTAAGCATGGCTCACATAACGCCGGAGCCCAGATTCTGGCATCAGACTAGCTGGACTCAAATCTTGGCTCCACAATATACTATCTGTATTCCTCAGGTGCCTCCAAAGTAAAATAAGGGAAAATAGAACACTTCTCGAAGCTCCTATTCCTGGAGAGGGCTGAGTGAGAAGTTTCAGGGGAGGAAATTTAAGATTAAGAATGCAACTGTGAGAAACTGGAGACAGAAATAAGACCAAGGGAAAGTGTGCAGATTTGAGGGCCAAGTTGGGGTTGAAATCATCTTCTACCGCTACTGATTGTCTCTGTGGTGTCACTTGTTCTCTAGCAGCATCCAGAAGACCAGGTGTGGGGACAGATGATCAGTAAATTAGAGAGTCAAATTTACCCAGGGCTTGGGTTTTCCCAGACTTAAATGACAGAAGGACAATGGGACACAGATCACAGAGTGAAAAAGTTGGGGAAGGAGACAAGAAGTTAGGAAGATGAGTTGAGAGAGGAGAAACACAGAGCATTATGAGGCGGGAGCACAAAGAGGATAAAAGATACAGACGGGTTTGTATCTTAAGCCATGACCAAGGAGCACAGCGATGTCAGGCCACAAGCCTTTAAGGAATTCTTCCAGGCATCTTCTGGTGACAGAGGATGTGTGGCCTGACATCCAAGGACCAAGAACAGTGCTGGTTGAGACCTTGGTGACAATGGTCTAGTCCCTGAGTTCTCACAGTGACTCTAGCGGGGTTATGCAACCAAGTGAAATTTAACAGTTTTCATGAACAAACTGCCATGTAGGTACTGTGGTGAAATCAGCCTGGGGCTAGAGAATCGGAGAGGGGACAATGTGGGTAAGGAGAAGATAACCTTAGAGAGTGCAACAGGAGCTACCAGTGTTCAAAAACTTAACTACTTAAGATATAACAAAGCTTTAGCAGCAGAGTGATCCTTTGTAAATGTCAGTCAACTCTAGCTCAAAAAACAGCCCTGGGCTTTCCACCAATCTAAGAAAAAAAATACAAAATCTTGAATGCAGTCTAAAGGGCCCCACTCAAACCAACCCCTACCTCCTCTCTGACCTCATCTTGCACTGCTCTTCTCCTTGATCATTCACTTGGTCTCCCTTGGTGGACCTCAGGGCCTTTGCACTCACCTTCTCACGGTTTGGAACTGTTCTTCCCAGATAGTCCAATAGCTCATTCCCTCACTTATTTCAGGGCTCTGCTAAATGTTACCTGTTAATGAGGCCTTCTCTGCAAGCTCCCCCAAACCTGCAGTCTCTATTCTCTTTTCTTATCTCCATAGCACTTATCAGTATGTAACATTCTAACATACATTTACATGTTTACTGAATTGATGGGTTTACTTAATGTCACTGTCACACACTCCACAAGGTTGTA
Source organism: Equus przewalskii (assembly GCF_037783145.1). Taxonomy (NCBI): domain Eukaryota; kingdom Metazoa; phylum Chordata; class Mammalia; order Perissodactyla; family Equidae; genus Equus; species Equus przewalskii. Next base: position 25,035,270 of record NC_091850.1, read on the forward strand.
CACTCCACAAGGACAGGGAGTCAGTGTGTTCTGTTCACTATTGTCTCCCCGGCACCTAGAAGAGTGCCTGACACACAATAGGTGCTCAATAAATATTTGTTGCCCGGTAAAACTCAAAATCTCATATCTTTTCTGATTTTAGGGAATAACATCAATTTTAGGCTACTGTGCCGAGAAACACTTTGATATTGTTTTAAAAGTTCTTAAAACATTCCAAGATCGGGAAAAGTTTTTCATGAATCGATGTAAGGTAAAAAGAATAATCTTCCACTCCAAAGCACTAGGTCGTTGCAAGAACGAACACCGATTCGCTCAATGAATATCCCTTCTCCGTATTATGCTTATTCTTGCCCCCAGATCTTCATTCCAGGTCAGAACTGTCTGAGCCCAGGCCCTGTAGAATGACCAGCTATATAACAAGTTGACTCCATTTCCTGTCACTAATGCTGACCTGGAAGGGCCTAAGGAACCCTGTGTGTGCCTAGGTTTGTCCCTCTGCCAGCTGTTCGGGCCTCATGGACCCTTTCCATTGCATACACTCTACTTCCCTGAAGGAGAGGGACTCAATAAGTAAAAATTAACTCAAGCTTCTCACAGATACCTCTGTTAAAGCTGGAGAGCTCCACAGCACAATCCTAGGTGTTTCAATTTGGACAAGCAAGAGCATCAGTTTTAGACTAATTTTAATCATCCCTGTCCCACTTCTTAATCTCAGTAGTGGTCCATAGGATTAAGAAAAAACGTGAGCGAAAAGGAAACTCCTTCAGTCATAATTTTCATCTCTCTTTCCTCATCTTCAGGGTATTTTTTCTGGGAAAAAGAGCCTGACCAAGACCGACGTCATGGTGATCTACGGAGTGGTGGCCCTCCACGCTCCCAAGACTCAACTCCTCACCAGGCTCGACCAAGACATTGTATCCCAAGTCCTGTTTCTTTATGGCCAGTGCTCTCAGGTAACGGCCAACACAGGGCTGCCTCGTTTTCCAGGTTGGAGTATCCAAACCTTGGAGGGGCTCAGCTCTTGGGAATTTTCATGCTCAAAGGATACAGGCCAAAGGAAAGATAAGATCTGGTATGTTTGGAGGATGAGAACATACGGGAACAGAGAAATTTATTCTGAAACAGGGTTAGGTGGTTTGCTTCTTTCCTAAGACCTCGGGCAGTTCATGTCTTCCCACTCCAGGATGCCTTCCTAGATCAGTTGTACCCATAGTGGTCTCACCGCCTTTGAACTGAAAATAATCATTCCTGCACTACTGTAGGGCAGCTGACTTGTTACTTCCCTGCAATAGTCTGCCTGTAATAGTTGTTTAACCTTTTACGTGGTAATATTGATAAACCACCTAAAACAGTGCCTCACAAATGCTAAGTGCCACATCTATGTTTTTAAATGAATAAAATACGTCATATATCAATCTACTCAATCCACCTCATGTTGTGCTATTTTCCCCCTCCACACTCATCCCAGCCACCCTGAGCATCCCTGATGTTCCTCAGACATGCCAAGAACGTCCCTGCCTTGGAACCACCGCATTGAGTTGGAATTCCTCTGATCATTTCTGTCTCCCATAGGACCTTTCTGTATCCTTAGTAAAGTGCTTTATACCTATTGTCAATTCAGCCATTTTGCTGACAGTACCAAGTTAGCCACCTAAGAGTCACCTAGGGATCAAGCGTAAAGTATAGCTTCCCAGAGTCACTTTCTATGGAAGTTGATTCAGTAGGTCTGGGATGGAGTCTGACATCTTTATTTTTAAAAGATTTACGAATGATTCTTGTCCACAGCCAGGTCTGCGGAGCTTTCATTGATTACGTGCACATCTGCTTCCCTCATTAGATTGTCGGCACCTTGATGCTAGGGACTGTACCTGACGCTCCCTTATCTCCTCTTCTGTGCCCTCCTCAAACCAACCATTGTATAAATCTGTGCTCTTGACATTTATTCACGTGTGTATGTGATAAGAATGGAATCCTAGGGAGCTCACGATATCGTAGATCTAAGTATATGTTATTGGAAAGTGGAGGGCAGTGACCTGCACACTTCAGTTTCATGAGAATTACCTGGAAAGTCTATTAAAAATAGAGAGCCCTAATGAATCACCATCGTCAGAGATGGATCACTTGTATTTTTATCACGCTCCTTGAAAGGTGATTCCGATGTACCCAAAATTTAATAAGAACTGATGAGAACCGAAAACATCATTTAAAAAAGATGTTTTACGTTACATTAATTTTAGTCCATCATTGAGAAAAATTATGATAAAAATAAAGGAAAGAGATAAAGATGTTTTAAATAAAGAAGAATGTATACTTTCAAGGTACAGTCAGTTCTGCTATAACACAGGAAATGCACAAGATAGTACAAGGAAAACCATAGAGATTATGGGGGAACGAAGTGAGAGGCGCAACTTTCAAAAGACCCCATCAATGACATATTAAAAAGACAGGAATCTAATTTTAAAAACAATTTTTAAAAAACTAATTAAGAAATACAAAAATGCTATAAAAAATTGTGGCACTTTTTCTTGAAAAACACTTGAAGTCAGTTGTGAAAATTGTGAGTTCTTATGAGATGGTGGCGGGAAGGAGGGTTACCTGAAATCTGAAGGACAGTTGTAAGGCCAGATTTGGATGGGAGTGGCTCATAACACACACATGTCTGAAGTCGTGCGTGTGTGCTTGCGGGTGTGTGCGCTTTGAGTATTCCTACGCGGCTCAGTTCAGCTGCTGCACCTTCTTGCTGTCACAGAAAAAAGGGTGCATGAGAAACACAAGCTCAGTATATGCTCAAAGCGTTCCCTCCTATATCGATTTCCTTGGAACAGATTTGCATTTTCAACACAAGTGTTACAGCAGAACTGACTGTATTCTCAGTTCCAAAGTTAGCTGCCCTATTAACTTTCATTTTGTAACTTTTCACTGCTCTTTCCCCCAAGAGCCTTTTCCCTTTTTCTTACCAAAGTCTGGCAGAACCTCTTGAAACTGACTGTGAAGGCTGAAAACCCAAAGCCTTGACATTTTGATGCTGCCTTCTGTAGCTTGGTCATGACTCACTTGGGGGAAAGGATCTGCGAACGTACAAGGTCTCACTTTGAAAATGGAGGAGGAAGCGGACGGCCCCGCCCCTTGTCCTGCTTCGCTGTTGCCCTTCAGGCTAGTGGATGGGTCTTTCTGTTGGGGTGAGGGAACTCTAACTGCTGCTCTAGTATCTGTTTTCACTTTGGTGTTTCAGGTCCTGGGCATGTCTGTGATGAACAAGGTATGCGATTTATTTAATATATTTGAATACATATATTTGAATATAAATATATTTGAATATAAATCATGCTCCCTGGAAGGCGAGTAAGCATAGCTATCCTCTTGATTTGATTCCCGAGGAAAGGTTCCCAGTCTATAACAAAGTAATCCAATTCTGAAGCCAGGATCCCTGAGCCTAGTCTAGGACAGAACAAGGAGCTGTATTTGGTTTCAGATGGTTTGGAAGTTAGGCTATAAACTAGAGCAGTGTTTTCAGAACTGTAGGTTGTGACCCACCAGTAGACCATGAAATCAATTTAGCAGATCTAATAGATCACAACCAGTAAATGTTTTGTAATGAAATAAAAGGAAATAGAAGAGTACATTGCATATAGTGATAAGTATCACAAAACTTTTATTTCAGTTATACATTATATATATTTTGTGCATGTAAGTACTGGGTGGAACTGTAGACTGTTTACTACTGTGGTTTATGGTCACAAAAGTTTGAAAGCCGTTGCTGTAAAGAAACCTCGTCCATGAGGGGAGGAGGTGGTTAGAGATTGACCTCTGTTTTTCAACGTCCCTGAAACTTACGTCTTAGACTCAGGTAGAGATGGCAAAAGGAGCAGAGATTCTTGCTCCTATCTGGGCACGGATTTCAACCCTAGGTCAAGTGTTTATAAAATCAGCTGTGGTGCCTAAGACCTTGGCTTGCACCATGAATCATTTTCCTTTAGGACATGGATGTGCAAATGAGTTTCACAAGAAGTATCACTGAGATTGGCATAGCTGTCCAAGATGCTGAGGATCAAGGGTTCAAGTTTTCCTACAAGGAGGTCCTGCTGGGTTACATGCTGGTGAGTGTGCAGAGAGGACACCGGCAAGGCCCTGAGAAGTCCATTACCAAGAGTACAAGGCTCTCTTTTAAAATATGAGTTAAACTACTTGCCAGCCCCAAGGAACATATCTCTGCCGTATTTCTGCCATAGGACACCCAACCATCCCATGAGGTTGCAGCTGCATCTAGAAGCTCCCCGATCCTTTCTGAGACACTTCACCTCCTTGTTTGTATTGCAGGACTTCATCAGAGACGAGCCCCTGGATTCCTTAGCTAGCCCTGTTCGGTGGAAAGCCTTAATCGCCATCAGATACCTCAGGTAGAGAATTGCTGTGGTTCTCATTGAAAAAATGTTTCCTCCCCCATATCCGCCTCCTGATGAACTGACTTACCCGTCAGCACCCCCTCCCAGAAATGAACTCAGTTCATCAATGGGTTATTTTAAATAGGGGCTTTTTCTCTTTCCGGAGTTACAGAACTGCCTGAGAGGCTGATTATTTGATGACTGGCAGGGCCTAAGGAGCTACTTAATGAGTCAGATTTATTGATATATGAGAACTGAAATTTCTGTGCAAAGGGAAATTTCTCTTCCTAGGTCTTGGCCTGGAGGCAAATTTTGCTCTTCCCATTAAAAACTTATGAAAGCTTTAATCACGTCCTAGTTGGCTGGCAGCAACAAGCCTGAAGGAGAAAATAAGTTGAAGCAAATTTTTAAAATAATATTTTCCCCTGCAGTAAAAAAAAAAAAAAAAAAAAAAATAGAAATTCACTGTTAAAACTTGGAAACTATAGAAAGTTTTTAGAAATAATAAAAATCACCCTAATCCTCCCCCTGTTGTCAACATTTTGGTATATTTCCTTCAAGTCTTTGCTTCTGGTCTTCCCTCCTGGTTACAGAGTTGGGGTTCTACTCTGCATATGAGTTCTCATCCTGCTTTGTCTCATTTTGCCTTACATGTTTCCACATTATTACCAATTCTTAACAAACGTTATTCTTTCCCCATTAAAATTTTTTTAATTGTGGTAAAATACACATAACACAAAATTTACCATCGTAGCCATTTTCCAGTGTACAGTTCAGGAGTGTTAAGTGCATTCACACTGTCGTGCGTCTGATCTTCAGAACTCTTCATTTTACCAAACGGAAACTCTATATCTGTTAACAACAGCTCTTCATTCCCTCCTCCCGTCAGCCCCGGGCAACCACCATTCTGCTTTCTGTCTCTATGAAGTTTATACTTTAAGTACCTCATGTAACAGACATCATACAATATTTGTCTTTTGGTACCTGGCTTATTCACTTAGAATAGTGTCCTCAAGATCCATCCATGTTGTAGCATGCATCAGAACTTCATTCCTTTATAAGGGCAAATAATATTTCATTTTATGTGTATCCCATATTTTGTTAATCTATTCGTCTGATGGACATTCATCTGATAGGTTGTTTTCACATTTTGGCTATTATGGATAAGACTGCTATGAACTTGGGCAGGCAAATATCTCTTCCAGATCCTGCTTTGAATTCTTCTGGGTATATACCCAAAAGTAGGATTGCTGGATCAGATGGTAATTTGATTTTTAATTTTTTCAGGGACCACCATACTGTTTTTTATAGCAGTGGCACCATTTTCCGTTCCCATCAACAGTGCACAAGGGTTCTAATTTTTTCATTTTCTTGCCAACACATTTTCTGTTTGCTTTTTTTAATAGTAGCCATCCTACTGCGTGTAAGGTGGTATCTCATTGTGGTTTTAAGTTGCATTTCCCCAAATGATTAGTGACTTTGAGCATCTTTTCCTATACTTACTGTCTATTTGTATATCTTCTTTGGAGAAACATCTATTCAACTCCTTTGCCCATTTTCGTATCAGTTCTTTACTTTTTGCTGTTGTTGAGTTGTAGGAGTCCTTTATATATTCTGGATATTAGCCCCTCATCAAATATATGATTTGCAAGTATTTCTCCCATTTCAAAAGTTGTCTTTTTACTCTATTAATTATGTCCTTTGATGTACAGAAGTTTTTAATTTTGTTGTAGTCCTATTTGTCTATTTGTACTTTTATTGCCTGTGCTTTTAGTGTCATATCCAAGAAATCATTGCCAAATCCAATATCATGAAGAGTCCCCCCATGTTTTCTTCTAAGAGTTAAATAGTTTTAGCTCTTACATTTAGGTCTTTGATTTATTTTGAGTTGATTTTTGTATATAGTATAAGGAAAGTGTCCAACTTCATTCTTTTGAGTGTGGATATCCATTTTTCCCAAAACCATTTGTTGAAAAGACTTTTCTTTCTCTCATTGAATGGTCTCAGAACCCTTGTTGAAAATCACTTGACCATATATGCTAGAATTTTTTTTTCTTAGAGATTGGCACCTGAGCTAACATCTGTTACCAATCCTTTTTTTTTTCTTCTTCTTCTCCCCAAAGCCCCCCAGTACGTAGTTGTATATTCTAGTTGTAGGTCCTTCTGGCTCTGCTCTGTGGGGCACTGCCTCAGCATGGCTGGATGAGCAGTGCTAGGTCCACACCTGGGATCCAAACTGGTGAAACCATGGGCCTCTGAAGCAGAGCGAGTTAACTTAACCACTTGGCCACGGGGCTGCCCCCTATGCTAGAATTTATTTCTGGGCTGTCTATTCTATTCCACTGGTCTATATGTTTGTCAGTTCATGCCAGTACCACACTTTTTTGATTACTGTGGTTTTGTAAGAAGTTTTGAAACCAGGAAGCATGAGACCTCTAACTGTGTTCTTTTTCAAGATTGTTTTGATTATTTAGGATCCTTTGAGATTCCATATGAATTTTAGGATGGATTTTGTTATTTCTGCAAAAAGTACCATTCGGATTTTGATAGTGATTGCATTAAATCTGTATATTGCTTTGGGAAGTATGGACATCTTAACAATGGTAAGTACTAGAATCCATGAGCATGGAATGTGTTTCCATTTCTTTTTATCTTCTTTAATTTTCTTTAGCAAAGTTATGTGGTTTTCAGTGTACAAGTCTTTCAATTCCTTGGTCAAGTTTATTTCTAAGTATTTTATTCTTTTTGATGCTATTTTAAATGGAATTGTTAATTTTCTTTCATTGTTCATCATTAGTATATAGAAATGCAACTGATTTTTGTGTATTGATTTTTGTATTCTGCAATTTTGCTGAATTTATTAGTTCTAATAGTTTTGTTGTGGAGTCTTGAGGGTTTTCTATATATAAGATCATGTCATCTGCAAACAGAGACAGTTTTGTTTCTTCCTTTCCAATCTGGATGCCTTTTATTTCTTTTTTCTTGCTTAATCACTCTGGCCAGAACTTCTAGTACTATGTTAAATAGAAGTGGCAAAAGCAAGCATCCTTGTCTTGTTCCCAATCTTAGAGGGAAAGTTGTTAGTCTTTCACCATTGAGTATGGTGATAGCTCTGGGCTTTTCATATATGATCTTTGTTATGTTGAGGTAACAAATATCATTCTTAATAGCTGCCTAATAGTTTGTTGTATAGGTACACCTCATATTACTTATCCAAACTCCTTTTGCCATATTTAATTGTGGCTTGTTTCTAAAAACTATAAATAATGCTTTAGTGAACACCTTTGTGCAAAAAGTGCCTTCTCAACTTTTAATTATAAAAGTTGACAGTTGGTTCAACAAATAGTATTGAGTTGCATCCATGTATCAGGCATTGAGCTAGGTTCTAAAGGATAGTGTTGAACAAAATGTGGCCTTGCCCTGAAGGAGTTTTGCCTACTGAGGAAAATAGATGCAAAACACATCGACGTGATTTCTCTAAAATATGGTAAGAAGCAAGATAAGGGAAGGCACAAGTTGCCATATTTGTAAAGTTGAGGGAGGTTTGAAGAAAACTCAAATAAATAAACTTTGAAGATGAATTAAGAATTAACCAGGCTCTTGAACAGTGTTGTCAAGTAGAAATATACTACAACTCACATATGTCATTTAAAATTTTTCTAGTAGCCTCTTTTAAACATGTGAAAAGAAATAAGTTAAATGAATTTTAATAATTATTTTTTAATCTAATACGTTCAGTATATTGTTTCAACATATATTCAATATTAAAAAGTAATGAGACAATTTATATGATTTTTTATAGCAAATCTTCAAAGTCTAGTGAGGTTTATAATTACAGCATACCTTAAATCAGACCAGCCACAACTCAAGCGTTCAGTACCCAGATGTTGGTAACGGCCACCCTCACTTGGATGGGACACCTATAGAACTTGCAAACTAATTTCTAATGATAGAAAGCAAATCAGTGGTTGCTTGGGGCCAGGGTGGAGGGAGAGAGGAACTGCAAAGGGGCAGAAGGGAAACTGGGAGTGATAGGAATGCTCTGTGTTGAGTAGAGTGGTAGTTTTATGGCTGTAAAACTCATTTAATTGTACACTTTAAATGGACGTAGTTTGTTGTGCATCAATTATACCTCAATAAGTTGATTTTTTTTAAAAGTCAGCCATATAATAAGGATGAGAAGACTGTTCAGCATATGTGAGCACATTTAACATTTTCAATGGAGTTGTCCAGTTGGTACTGAGTTTTACTCTCCTGTGAGAGAACCAATTTCACCCTGCCCTGACAGTGTCATCATTTTTATTTTCTTTGCTAATTTGTTCACTGACAAGTGTTATCGTATTCTTAATTTACATTTAATAACAAATGGGGTTTTTCATGTTTATTGAACATTTTTATTTTCCCAAGTTATGTCCAAGTTTGTTTATATCCTCATGATGTCACTAGTAAATGTCAGGGAGAAAGAAAGACAGAAAAAGAGAGAGGGAGAGAGGGAGGGAGGGAGGAAGGAAGATTCCAATATCATTTATTCAATTGTGCATTCATAAGAACCTATAGTATGTGTGACACTACATATAACATGAAAGAACATATGAAATTGATAAAACTCACTGCTCTTTCTCTCTCTTACAAACACACACACGCGCACACCAAGTGTGGAAGAAAGCAAGTAGGTTAATGTTACCACAGATCATATAATAAAGGGTTAAGTAATGCAAAGCAAGTAATGACGTTTATCATTCCAATAAGTTAGAACTGAGGCATGTTGACTGTGCTCACCAGTACAGTCTGACTCCACGTCCCCAGTCTCTCTCTATTCCTGTCACTACCTCCCTCGACATCCCAACAAGTCAGAAAATGTATCTGACCCCTTCAGATGTGATTAGCAATTCTTGGGAACTCTAGTGGGTTATGTTTTGTTTGTCATCATAATATCCATCCCTCCACGTGGTTCTCGTTTCAGTAAACTGAAACCTCAGCTTTCACTAAATGACAATCTTAATATTCTTGAAGAGAATGTTCGGAGGCTGCTGCCCCTTCCACCTCTGGAAAAACTCAAAAATGAGGGCGAGACAGACAAGGACAAGGAGCGCATCACTGTATGTGGGGGTGAGGCCCGAGGAGAATAAAGAACCGCAGGGAGCCTTCACTCTCTCACCTCAGCCTGACACTCACACTCACATTTGATTTCAGTTTCTCTATGAACGATCGATGGACGCTCTAGGGAAGCTGCTGCGGACCATGATCTGGGATAATGTGAAAGCAGACGACTGTCACGAAATGTTTAACGTGAGTGGGGCCTCCGCTCAAACTGATTCCCATATTCCCTCATCTCTGCGGCTCTGCTCCAAACCCTACCTCACCCTCTTCACAGGGAGACGTCCAGCCTGACCCACTTAACCCATCCCATAGGGCCAGTCCACTTAAAAAGTGTGTGGGGGGAGGTGAGCACCCTGTTACTGAAGAGGCAGGGAGAGAGCAAGAGCGAGAGAATGTGAATGACTGAATATGAAGAATACTAAAGAAAGGATGTTTATTCTTTGACCAACAGCTTCTCCGAATGTGGCTTGTTTCACAAAAAGACTGGGAAAGAGAAAGAGCCTTCCAGATCACTGCACAAGTGCTGACAAATGATATTGAGGTACGTAATTCCTTGGAATGAATAGATTTCACTGCTTGCTAACAGCAGGGATCTCTGAAGCCTCTGGAATCCCAAAGCCCTGCGTGATGGACCTCCAGTCCCAGAATGGAGGGCTTTCCAGAGAACCACCCAGGAGGTCTCCCCTAGCCCCAGGAGGCAGCAAGTACTCCTGGAGTGAGCTATTTGGTTGTCTTTGCATGCTTGCTTGCTTTTCCACTGCCCTTAAAAGGAAAGTTCAAGATTCAATTTCATTCTAAGGACCTGCAGGGAGAAAACAAGGGGCTTAGTATCCAGTGTTGGGAATATCCTGGGATCTCATCAAGCCACCCAATCACCTTGGGGGCCCCCCCTTTGTCCTGCAGGCACCAGAGGAGTTTAAAATCGGCTCGCTCCTCGGTCTCCTGGCTCCTCACTCCTGTGACACCCTGCCCACCATCCGTCAGGCAGCTGCTAGCTCGGCTATTGGTCTGTTCTGTATAAAAGGTGAGCAAAAGATGAGAAACACACAAATGAAGAAAAGATATCTCTTTTCTTTTGTTCTCACTTTTTCTCCTTATACATCTATGTCTCTCTCTTTCCTCTTCTCTCTCTCTCTCTCTCTCTCTTCCCCTAGGCCAGCCATTTCTGAGTTCTAATACCTTAATTATATCACAGAATTTGTCTCTGTTGGGTCTTTTTTCCTTGGTAGCTCTGTTTTTCTTTTTTTAAAATAAAGATGATAACACCAAAGCATCATAAAGATCCATTAAAGCTGGGAAAATGTTTTGAGAGTGTCCGATTTAAATTGCTGAGCAATTGGGCATATTAGCAATGCTTCCTCTATTACATGGTTTTCTTCAGGAAGAAATTGCACCATTATTCCGGTGCTAAGTGACTTTCAAAGTTCTCTGAAAATAACGTTGTGGAGATTTCTCCAGCTTGCCTAACAGGACCTCTGTCTGCTCTCAGAGTAGGTGTGAATAACTGTCAGCATCAGTAAATGTAGGGAACTTTAAAACCTCAGTCTCAGGCTGAAACCTGGCCTCCTTCTAGCTTAAAACAGCAGGTGTCTCACCAAGAACAGCTCTGCACTGTGGTTCGCCCAGTGCAGCCAGGAGCCCTCGGTCTAGCTTTAATGCCATCTCATACCTATGTTCAGCTCTTCGTTCATTTAGGTACTCGGAAAATATTTACTGAATGCCTTTCCATGTGCCAAGCACTGTTCTGATGCTAGGGACGCAGAGCTATTACAAGCCTAAGATTCATAGAAGAAAAACGTGTTAAAGCCAAAAGGTGGGATTTGGTTGGGGATGTGTGGTAGTCAGTCAAAAAGAGAAAACCATTCTGCAGCTCTAGAATAGAGATGGAATAAGTCTGCATTTAAAAACTGTATTGACGATCACTTATGCAGTTGCTGATGCTCCTATTACAATAGTTACCTTTCCATTTTCCCCAAAGTGTCTCACCGCAGAATGGAACTCCAACAAAGAGAGCGGGATGGCAGAGTCGTAAGAGCCTGGGCGCTGGTATCAGACAGACCAGGTTCAAATTCCAACTCTCCTGTTTTCACTCACTGCATGACCATGGCCAAATGGCTTCACGTCTCTCTGCCTCAACTTTCTCATCGGCAAATAACGGGAGAGTCTGCCTCCAGTGATCTTTATGAGTAATAAATGAGATCATTGTATGCAGAGTATTTATATTTAGTATGGTGCGCAGCGTGTAAAAACTACTCAATACCTGTTTGGTCTTATGCTCACCATCTCATCAGACAGGCTTTAGTGTGTTTGTTAAAGGCGTCCAGCAGCTGAATTAGCGTCACATCAAAATACAGCCAGCCTCCTCAGCCCTTATCGGGTCTTTGAACTCTTACATCCGTCTCCCTTCATTGATTTTAGGCATTCGCCTGGAAGTGGAAAGACTGCAGGGTTTGCAGGAAGGCCTGCAAAGTGATGATGTGCATGTCCAGATCAAGATTTCTTCTAAAATAGCAAAGGTAATAGATACAGAGGACTGGCCAAGGGATGTAAAGATGATCCTGGGTTGGTTTTCAAATGAGGAAGCTGTGTACTCACCACTACCGAGGAGGGCAACCGTCTAGCCATTCAAGTTGAACGAAAGAAAGACCTTTGTTCTGTCATTTATTGACTCCGGGCACAAGGGCCCAGTCAGCACCTGCTACTGATCATTTTACACTCTGGGAAATGTTGTGAACCAAAAAGACCTTTCCGGGGTGAGGGAGGCGGTGGCATGGAGTGGAAGGAATAATAGCCTGGAGTCCGTCAGATAAGCTCTCGTGTGTTCTTCTTGAAACTCAGTCTCCTAATCTTCAAAAAAATGCCTAACTTACTTCTCAGAGTGGTTATGAGGATTGGTTGACCAATTCATTCATTTATTCAATCATTTGTTCACTCACCTAATGTGTCCTGTTCATCTACCATGTGCCAGACTTTGTTCTAGGCTCTAAGAATAGAAAAAGACAAAATGCCTGCCCTCGTTCAGCTTGCATCCTAGTAGATGGAGTCAGCCAAAGAAATAACATATCAAGTAGTTATAATTGAGAAACATAAAGTTAAGGGAATAGAGAGTAAGAGTAGGATAATCCCCTGGAAAAGCCTACTCTGAAAGAGAGAACCATGGAGACATCTGGAAAAGATCATTCCAGGCAGAGGAGAAATAGCAAGTACAAAAGCCCTGAGGTGGAAAAAGAAGTGGATAATGAGACCCAAGTGGTAGCCAAGGGCTGACTGAGGTGCCTTCCAGGCCTTGTGAAGGACCTTGGTTTTTACTCCAATTGAAATCAAAAGCCAGCAGAGGGTTTTGATTTCAGGCCCACTACATACAACTATGCCACTTGTGAAACACACAAGGGCACTCTCATGTGAGGTGGCATCATTCCTAATGTAGACATTGCAGATTTATAAGTGCATTATGGCAATTATCCACAGATGGCAGGAAAGGGTCCAACAAAATCAGTCATCATGACAATATACTTACAGAGAGAAGTGGACTATCTTGAGGTCAGGGTGCCTTTTCCTAGTTTTCCAAAACCTTTGTGAGCTGCTGGTGATTCTGCAAGGAGGAACATGATTGGATTTACATTTCTGAAGGGTCATCTGGCTGCTGTGTTGAATATAGGCTGGCAAAAAGTGAAATTAGCGAGGTCAGTTTGGACAAAACTAAAAGAATCCAGGCATGAGATTAGGTAGCTTGGACTAAGGTGGCTGCAGCAGAGGCAACGAGAAGGTGATCAGAATGTGGGCAAGAAGCCAGTTGGGAGACAGGAGAGAGCATATGTCAAATGCCTAAGAAAGAGTCTGATGCATGATAGGTGCTCACATACCTGAGTTCCCTTCCTTCCTTCCTCCCTTTTTTCCTAAATCAACATCTACTCCAATGTGAGAAACCAACAGATAAACTTTGAGCTTGGACCCCAGACAGGCATTTGGTGTTACATAGAACAGACGCGGTGGTAAGTCTGATCTTGGAACCATGGTAACTCAGAAACTGGCTGGGATGTGCAGCTACTCATGAAAAGGAACCATTCCTCTCGAGAATAGTTCAACCAAACATCATCAGGCCACTTAATACGGGGGAAAGTCAGTTGTGGATAGGAATGTCTTCATACCTACAGACTCATGTTCGTGACCATCTTGCTTGGTTAAAGCCCTAGATAATGCTCCTGGAATTCATTTAAACTGCCACGTTTCACCTCTCTGCCTTCCTTTTCAATAAGACACGCACACAAACATACACACTCATACTCTCACAGTGCTATCAACCACACGTTCTGTATAGTTCTTGTACTTAGAGACCAAAATTGAAAAGTTTTTAAATTCTTGAACTTTTATTGACTACTCTTAATATTGAAACATGGAAGAACAAAAGACAGGGCTCATAATAATTCATGCTGAGAGGCATCTGGTATTTAGTGGGGCACTAAGTCTGTGCAATAGATTTTCCTGAATTCTCAAGTCTCAGCTATTCTTTGGCAGATGAGAGACATATTTCTATGATATATGAAATGTATATGAAAGTATTTAAGAGCATATAAATTGCTATATAAATATTATGCATTATTTTTGCCTTACTATGTATGCTATAACTTTAGATTTGGAGAGGAAATTCCTTGGCAGGCTTGGGGTTCAATAAATATGAAATCACACAAACCAACTCCAGGAAAAAGTTGCTTAGAGTTAATGTCATTTCTATGTCCTATTTCAGTATTTTCACTAGTTTCTATGGTCCCAGTCAATAATAACTGTTGGGAAAGCCCAGTGGTTTCTAATATCCTGAAACAAATAGTAGCAGCACATTTCAGGTGTCCAGATATGAAGCGAAGTAGTTGATAACGTGGGTCTTTCTGGGTGCATTCTCAGATTGTCAGTAAACTCCTCCCAAGTGAAGAAATTCTGATGTTCCTGGAGGAAACCCTGGATGGTCTGGAGAGCCTCAACCCCACGTGTACAAAGGCCTGTGGAATATGGATGATCGCTGCCCTGAAGGAGCAGGGAGCTGCTTTGGAGGATCAGGTGAACTGACAGCCAGTTTGACAACTGAGCGATTTCTAACACTTCTGAAATGCCAAGTCTGTCGCCCCTTCTCACTTTGTCCTCTGGTGGGCAATAGGCAAGAGCGTGCACAGCCTCAAGAGGCCTCAGCAGAGACCCAAGTTGTGTATTAACAGCCAGACTCATCTTGAGTGTCTGTGTCAACCTGTCTCAATGGCCTCTTTAGTCTGTGATCATAACAGCTTTCCAAACTGTTGCTCTCTGGCCAGAGGAAGTAGCTCTGACCCAAAGGCACTTGGATTATGGAAAACTGGATTCTTAGATCTGCAAGGATGAGAGTGACCACGTGAATGACTCTGAGATGGCCACTCAGGGCCAGTAGAATTTCTAATCCCACTGCCACTCTTGAGGCTGCTCTTCTACACCCCTTAGGCTTTATTTTCTGGTAAGGAAGGCTGTCATTGGGGAATTGATTGGGGGAAAGTCCTTAATCCTTCCTGCCAACTGGAGAGGTAAGCAGAATTAAATTCAGGAAGCTTGGTTAAGAGTTCCCTATGGTGATGCTCTGTCCTCTCTCCTTGAAGTCAGGAACAGAATACAAGCAATTCAAAGATGAATAAAGTGGAAAAGTTCTTTAACTCAATGAAAGCATCTCAAGAAGAACAGGGGAAAGAAGCTATGATCCCCACTACCCAGAGCCAACCGCCCTAAATTACTCTCCAAAGCATGACTTTTAGAAATGACCTCTGTGCTGATTACTTTCCAATTAGTTTCTTCAAAAATATTTATTGAGTACATACTATGTGGCAGGCACTGAGCTAGGCATGGGAGAATCAAAGGTTAAAAAATTTGGAATGTCCATGTATTTGTGTGTTTGGTATAAAAGGAAGTTATTCACACAATAGGTAAAGGCTTACAAAAGGGACTTAAATCCTGTCCAAGAATCATTGAAATGAGACTCTGTGGTAATCATGTCATGTTTAACCTAAAAATGTCTGTCCAAAATATGTGAGAACAATATCTACTAGAAGTAGATACTTTAGCATAGACATGCCCTTCTCCATATCAAAAATCCAAGTGTATAATATCATTCCCTACTGCCCACAGATTAACACCCAAATTCAGAAAAGTGGCCCTCAGTGACCTCTAGGATCTGGCTTCATCTTCTCTGTCAAGTTATCTTCCTGTTATTGTCCTCATTCTTTCTGTGCTTCAAACTGGACCATTCTCCTATTCCAGAAATCTTTTCTGCATTTGCTTGCACTCATACCATCATGCTATTTTTTTATGTAGATTTTATTTTTTAAAGCCATTTTAGGTTCACAGCAAAACTGACCAAAAGATAGCATTCCCATGTACCTCCTGTCCCTGCCCATGTACCTCCTCCCCCACTGTCAGCATCCCCCACCATAGTGGTACATTTGTTACAATTCTTGAACCTACGTTGACACATCATGCCATCACCCAAAGTCCATAGTTCACATTAGGGTTCACTCTTGGCGTTGACGAATGTATAAGGACATGTATCCACTAGTGTAGCATCCTACAGAATAATTTCACTGCTCTAAAAATCCTCTGTGCTCCACCTACGCTCATGCTTTTTGATTTTACATCTTTACCTGTGTTCTTTCTGATGAGGTCATTTTTCCCAACATCTCCACCTTGCCTTTTGAAATTGCTATCCAGCCTTCAAGACCCAGACCAGATGTCCCTCCAAAGTGACCTCAGTTACTTCTGGATTCCTCTATCGGTCCTATATACGTCCCGTATACCATACACTGCCTTGTGCACAGGCCTTTGGGTTTATGGCTGATATTCATTATTAGACCACTCATTCGTTTGGAGAAAGGACTACACCTCATTCATCTTTGGTAAATTCCCCACAGTGCTTAGTGTAACACCTGGTATAATGCAGCCTGTCACTAAATATTCACTACATTGATTTGAGAATAAACAGTCAATTCATCAATAATCAATAATCCTCCCAAGAAAGAGATAGACCATATGAAGAATCAATTATTGTTTTTAACGTTATTTATAATTTATCAACCACCCATGCATAATATGCTGACCGTACATGTCCTAAGTCATTTGTGTAGAGGGAAAATGGAAATTTAATGTGTTGTTTGGCTTTTTCTTTTTAGCTGCTGGAGATCTTAGGCATAATCTACCATCACATGCCAGTCCTCAGACAAAAAGAGGAAAGTTTTCAGTTTATGCTGGAGGCCATCTCCCAGATAGCCAGCTTTCACATGGATGCAGTTGTTGCCAACCTTTTACAGAAGCCTCTGCCCTTTGACAGGTAGACTCCCTTTTCCCAGGAAAGGCCACCCTACAAGGCATTGGGGAAGAATTTGTGATTTGAGAGAAAGATAGCAAGCAAAGGTTGAAAACATCTTACCGGAATAAGATGTTTCTATCTTGATGGACCTTAATAAACCTCAGTAACCCAAGGTCAGGATGCTGGATTATTTAATAAAGCATCCTTATTATCCCCAGGCACATGACACGTCCATCTCTCCTTAAAATTTTGATTAGACATAATGTGGTTTTATAGTGGATCAGATGGAAAAGCTCATATTCCAAGGAGTTGTGCCTTATCAGCTTCCTGTCTTATCACCCTAGGGACACAAAGACACTGTGGAAGTCTCTGGCTGAGAACCCAGCCTCCAGTGGTAAGCTCTTGCGAGCCTTAGTAGACAAACTGGAGAATGGATTAGAAGATGACCTAGCCGAGATGGATGCAATTTCAGTGAGTTGAATAACCTGTCACATGCCTGGAATTGTGCCCCACTCCATGACCTGTTCCCACCTGGAACTTGGTGACATAACATTAATCACGCTTCTTTCCCTCCCATACTCTGATTTTAAATTGGCTCCAGTTCATATTGGATAAACATGGATCTAATTTTGTCTAGAGTTGGTTACTTTTAGAAGCAAATTTCTCATCAGCCCAAAGAAAATCTGTGTATCTATGTTTCCAAGTTAGCTTTCAAGATATCCAAAGCACCCTTTTTTGTTGAAAGACCCCAATACTGGAAAAGATTTTATTTTACCCAACCAGTGCCCCCTGGAGTTTAGAGTCACCCAACATGGCAGTCCTGAGAGAGAAACACAGTCTGAGTTTCCAGACAAATAAACCATCTCTTTTCTATGTGTTTTTACCATGACTGTGGCCAACTTGGAAAGCAATCGTTTGGGGAGAAAACAAACTTGAAGTCAGCCCAGAGGGAAGATCTCCGTGGAGGAAAGGAGCCTACCTGACCACAAACTCCTTTCTTCCCTCAGGTGGCCTGTGCTATGAATGAGGTGGTGTCAACAGGTACACCTGTCGCAGGCTTGTACCCAGAGCTGTTCACTCTTCTCCTCAAGCTGGTCAGCTGCACACTGGGCCAGAAGATGCCCAGCTCTACTGTGAGCCACAGGCGGCGGGTGATGCAGCAGGGAGAAAGGCAGCAAAATGCAGACCCCTGCAGGTAGATGGAGGGCAGGGGGGTCCTTCCAAAACGGTCCTGATCCCAGACTCCAGGAGAGGAATATGGAAGCCCAGGCCTACGCCTTCTGGCCTGGCCTCAACTACCCATGAGGAAAGGAGGCTCCGCCATCCTCAAGCCTTGTAGCTCTTCAACCCACTATAGTTGCCCAGAATGGTCACATAACGATGAATAAGCTGCCATGTCTTCTTCCCTAGGGGCCTGCTCTATTTCCTTTGTTTTCTTTCATTGAGACCTTTCAAGGAAAGCTGGAATTCTGTGATATTCAAGGCCACCAGGGAAAGAAGAAAAATAAAAATAAATACCTTATTTCATCAAGGCTTCACCAATTGAAAGAAGCAAAACCATTTCATGTGCCATTGAGAAAGAAAAAAGACTCCCAATTAAGCCATGAATCAATGATTTCTTTACTTCCAAATTTTTATTGTATATTTATCCAAAGAACTCTTTTAGGATTATTAGTTACAGATCTTTATCCTATATCACATTGCTGTGTTTCCCTGTTGTTGTGCATAACTTTCATTCTAATGTCAAATCAACCTTTTAAAAGACATTTTAAACAGAAGTTAGGTTCAATACATGTACTTCCAATAATACGTGTAACTTTACTCAAATGACGACAGTACACAGAGCCATACCTATGTCCGTGCATGTCCATGTGCTTGCACAGACAATAGCGACTACATCACAGCTACTGTCTGGCCAACAGTTGTAACACACTACCCATTGCAAGATGCATCCTGATTCCCGAGGTGCTGTTTTAGAATCAGTGAAATACAGTATTTTGCACTTGCCATACTAAGGGCTTTATTTTCTCATGAGAAGTTGACAGGATTTTGTGGCATTATTTACCGACTCAAATCATCTCAGTGTCCCCTTTGACCCCAAAACTAAAGAGTGGGATCAGGCTGCCTGTTTTTTCCTTGCACAACATCCACTAATCTAGGAGTGAGGGTGCACTGTGGGAACAGGAGTGAACTTGGGAATTCAGAATTCCCTGGGGGGGGGTGGGGTTGACTGGTTTTGTGATGCCGACTGTGTCCTGCAGGCTCTCGATCACAACTCTGAAGTGTGTGCAAGCCCAAGCCATGAAGGAAGGCCTTGCCAAAGAGTCTGATGAGGGCGACAACTTATGGACCCTACTCAGCAGTCCCGATACCCACCACATAGGAGTATGTGCACTGGCCAGGTAATACACAGATATTCTAGAACTGGATACAAAGGATAAAACCAAAAACAGAGTAAGAATGCAACTGGGGCAACTTCACTGAGAGCAATTATTCACTGACCGAGGACTTACAGTCCAGGAGAACAGGGAGGAAAGAGCAAAAGGGGTTGGGAAGAGATGGTTGGATCAGCCCAAAACTCACTAATCCTTCAAAAAACAGCAAAACAATGAACAGTTCTAGGCAAACTACACTTAAATTGGGCACCTGGGTAGACTATTTTAAAGTTTAATCCTTGCTGCTCTTTCATTGAACATTCTTTTTTCAATCTTGTATTTTCCTGATAGAGAAATAGACTAAAATTTCCTCCACTGTTTAGAAAGAAAAAAGTCTCTGCTACAATGGGAGCCTTGCATTTTCTAGGAGTATGGCGGTGTGGCAACATGGAGTCATCCTGGACATCATGGAGCAACTGCTCTCATCTCTCACTTCCTCCTCCGAGAACTACCGGATTACTGGCACAGCATTCTTCTCTGAGGCAAGACAGAGCAGCCGTCACAGCAGGCTCTCTGGGTCCCCTTAGGGTATTTCTCTCAGGGTCAGGAGTTGTGTGGGTGCTGGAACCACAGAAAAGGGACCTTTACGGGAGCCTTGGTAGTGGAGAGATCCAGCTACTGCCAGAGACACAGTACCTGAGCAGGAAGTGAAAGAGGAAGAGGAACCCCCCCCCCCTTCCTGGCCGGTAGTGTACGGAAGTCAGCCTCCTAGGACAGAGAAGAGTGGAGAATAAATATGAGAGGGACAAAATAAAGAGTAACCAACAAGTCTATTACTGTCTCTTCACACTCTGGGATAAAGGCTGTCCCAGCCAATCCAGAGAAGGAACGTCATCAGTATCTCCTGTTTTCCTTGCCTCATTTTTCCATTTAGAGTAGAAACGTCTTCTTAGCTATGTGTTCTGGTTCTCATTACCACGTGATCTTGACTTGTGAGCTGCTCACATCTACAGCTTAGTTCCTGCAAGACTTGCTAATTCACCCGAGGGCTTCTTCCTCTGCTCCACACAGCCAGGCCCTCCTCTAACTAGAGTTAGGATGCCTTCGGCACTATCCTGAAGGGAGGCCCCTCCTTAACTAAAGGGTCCCAGTGTGTCATTTTCAGCTCATGAAGGAGCCGATCCTTTGGAAGCATGGGAATCTACGCGACGTGCTGATCTTAATGGATCAGAGTGCCTGGGACTCCAATGCCATCTTGAGGCAAATGGCCATCCGAGGGCTCGGTAATACTGCTTCTGGAGCCCCTCACAAGGTAAAAGGAGTTTTGGGGGACAAAAAAATAGTTCATTTAAGTAGAGTTTAAATAATTATTTACTAACCCACACCTTGTGGTTGCATAAAAATTAAGTAAAAATACAAATAAATTGCTGAGTTGGTGGCTTTTGGGTTGAAGGACATGTGACCCTAAGAGAATTTCAATCCCCTTGTCTGGGTCTCCTACCCTATTCCAGATACACATAGAACAATTTTCGAGATTAAGAGACCTTGTTTCAAAATAGGTGAAGAAGCATAAGCAGATAATATTAGAATCTATCATCAGAGGCCTGTACCACTTGGCCCGCACTGAGGTCGTCTGTGAAAGCTTGAAGGCTCTGAAAAAGATCCTGGAGCTGCTCACAGACCGAGACGTGAGCTTCTACTTCAAAGAAATAGTGCTACAAGCAAGAACCTTCTTTGAAGATGTAAGTGAGCCTGTTCGGGAATCTTCCCTCCCCAGGAGAAGTGAGTGAACAGAAAGAGGTTCAGATAGGACTCGAAGCAGACAATGTCAGTGTCACATCCATATTTCTTGGCCAGCCCCAGAGGTCACCTGCACAGAGGTCACCTGTACAATTCCTGTGCAGGCTGTTGGCTTCCTGTGTCTCTCTGCCTGAGGGTGCTCTCTGACCCGGGAATCATGATTGGTCTGAGCAGGGTGGGCCAGCCTTGTTGGGGAAGGATCCTCAAATAATAAGAAACAAGAGTTTATAGATGAACTCCTGAGCTTCCTCACCCCTCAGAAGGATTGATCTGCCCTTGCCCATAAGGGTAAAACCCTCAATTTTCCCTTCCATAGCTTACCTCTCTTCTCTATCTCATTCCCACTCCCCCATCATGCTTCTTGGGCTCACTTCTCAAATAAACTACTTACGCCTAAATCCTCATCTCAAAGTTTACTTTGGAGGGAACACAAATTATGACAGTACTCAATATAGGGCTAGGGTCAACTAAAGACATTGTCACCTCCCCACTATCTTTTCCACATCCAAGATTCCAAGACTCAAAATGCTAGTGTGGTTCATTTCCTCCAGGAGTCAGTATAAACTACAGCTCATAGGCCAAACCCAGCCCAGAGCATCTTGTTGTAAATTAAGTTTTGTTGGAACGCAGCCATGCTCATTGGTTGCATACTGTCTATAGCTGCTTTCACACTTCATCTGCAGAGTTGATTAGTTGTTACAGAAACCACATGGCCCGCAAAGTCTGATTTACTGTCTGGCATTTTATGGAAAAAGTTTGTCAACCTCTGATCTAACCCATAGCTCTAATTTCAAATAAGATCATTCCATGATCCTAGGCAGAAAAGGGTCATTTTCCTTTGTACCTTCTGGGAAACAAGATGTTATTACTTATTTTTGGTTTATTCAGTATCATCCTTGTAAAAATCTATATCACGTCCAACTTATATCTATTTTTTGTCATCTAAATCTGTTTCCTCGTGTGGTGTTGTCAGAGGAGATGGAAGCCTGCTGGTTGCCTCCCCTAGTGCATCCTTCTTAAACATTAAGACTTGATTAAATTACCTATTTACCTTCTCGTCTGCAGACTGAAAAGTCTTCGTTTCCTTCATTATTCATCATAAACCTAATTTTTCAGCTCTTTAAATATTTTACAAGCCAGTGACTGTGTTGTATCTCTAAATGAGACCCGAGGAGTAATGAACAGAATCTAAGAAAAATTACCTCTCAAGTCCAATCTTTTGCTATTTATTCATTCCATTTTTTTTTTTAATCTTGCCTTTTCTTCCTGGCTGTTTGGCAATTTATTAACCATACAGCCCTCTGGATTTTAGTCTGAGGTATATGCCCACAG
Organism: Equus przewalskii; assembly: GCF_037783145.1. Classification (NCBI taxonomy): domain Eukaryota; kingdom Metazoa; phylum Chordata; class Mammalia; order Perissodactyla; family Equidae; genus Equus; species Equus przewalskii. Next base: position 25,057,571 of record NC_091850.1, read on the forward strand.
TCAGTAATGCTCCCGTTCTGTATTTTTCAGTTTCCCTTGTTTATGTGCTAGCCTAAACCTGGCCTTTGAAAGCAGCTTTCTGCTTGTTTCCAACTACTTTCTCCAGTGTTTCAATGTCACATTATAACAATATTGCAGTATAACAATATTACAAATTAAAAATATATTTTAATTGTCATCTTATCCTCAAAAATGCTTACTTGGCTCTCCTTCAATTTAGTATCTTCTGTAAAACAACAAAGATGTTGTTTTTTTTTTCATTGCACAGATAAGTAAGAACAATCTTTAACAACAAAGGGCTGAAGTGATGTCACCCCTATTGGAGCCCCACCTGTTTGTTAGGTTTCCCTGGATGGTTGTGGAGCCAATGAGAATAATTCCCTTGGATCTGAGCGTCCAGTATTCACAAGTCCACCTACAAGTGTTGTGGTCAAGATAATGTTTCTCAGCCTTATTGCAGAAGAAAAAAATCTAAAGTCTTGCTGGGTGTTGGCTTAGATCTTTCTCAGTCCTAATAGATAATGAGAATTGATACGAAATGAGAATTTCATTACATTTTCATAAAAGGAGAATTTGATAAAACTTGGGTGTTAGTAATGGCATGATATTTATTCTCTAGTAATGCTCTCTTTCTGCAATTATATTTAATTAGACTTTATGATACTTTGCCCCTACAGTTTTTTATAGATGACACATACAATTCTGTAATACTCAAATTTCCCCCTTTTTTTTCAATATTTAACTTCTTTCTTGGAATTCTCAAAACATGGCGACACTTCAGTGAAATGGTAGAACAGGAAATACGGCTGCTGTCCCATGCCCCAGGCCCTGCTAGCTACTATTTGTCACGCTGTCACCCTGAGCAAGCACCTTACCCTCTATGACTCCATTTTCTAGACTCAAAACAAGGTCATTAAACTGTAATATCTCTCCCAGCACCCAAAGCACTTTTGCCCCTTCTCTTTTCTGCTTTTTCACCATCCCAATTGGTTCATTCTTCCTTGAACTATCATTAGGTCATTGATTTTGGAAAATTCAGAAGATTTTTCAAAAAGTAAATACCTCTCTACCTTTTGGGTACTTTGTTATTGGTTTGCTTTTTTTTCCTAAAAATAGACCATTTAAAAATATATCCTGACCTCATTCCTAGTACATTTAAAGAACGTTTTTACCTCCATTTCCATTATAGGAGGTCACATCTGATGTATTCATTTCACTTTTCTAGCCTTTTCCCAACAAGCCATCCTTATTTTTTCTGAAAGATCTTTATTAACTATGTTTGTCATGGCATTTTTGTTTGTGTGCTCACTTCTTATACATTTTATTTTGCCATCAAAATTAACTCCTCTATCTTCTCCCCCTCAGATTCATGGGAATGCTTTTTGTTGGCCCTTACTTGTTGCTAATCTAAATGATATTCGGCTACTCAGGACAACTTTTCCTTTAATCCCTATGGCTTCATGTGGGTATTTTAAACTAGTTTTCTAGACCTTAAAAAAAACCTCCAGAAAACTCATCAGAGTTTGTTAGAACTCTGAACCATATCAGCAAAGTATCTGAGACAATAGAAGGCCATCTTTCTCTCCACCACCTTACCCTTTGCTTCTTAAAATCATTGCCTACCATCCTGGATAGCAAGCAAGAAAGCTCCAGAACTTCACATCCACAAGTGTAGGATTAGGTTGTTTGTTTATCCTCTCTCTCTCTGAGACCCAAGGCTAAAATTTCTGAGCTGCCTTTACAAAGCATTTGGGATCTTGGAGAAGAGTCCTAGGTGTTGAGCAATTTAGATTAGAGGCCCCATGATTCTAGGCTAATGATGCAATCAGGCTAAATTGTTTAAAATACAAAATAAGCAAGACCTTCCCTGGCCTTCTGCTGCCAGCACTGTCTGTTTATCATTCTTGTGATCGCATTTTTCCATTAGCTACTCAAAGGCAGAAACCAAGTCTCCAGCAATATGGTATCACTTACATCCTAGACCCGTGGTCATTGCAGCTCTTGTAGTGTGGGTAGAGAGCTTCTGGGAAAAGAGGAGCATTCTTGGAACACACAGCAGGTGTGACAAGAGTGCATGCACCCATTCCTGGGTTCCAGCCTTTTTTTGCTGAAGTGGGCAGGGCAGGGTGGGGATGAGGCCTTGTGAAGAGGACTCACCCACAACATGCATCTGTCGCCACAGGAGCAGGATGATGTGAGACTGACCGCCATCTTCTTATTTGAGAATCTGGCATCCCTAACAGGAAGAAGGTGGAAGATTTTTTTTGCTGAAGAAATAAAAAAGAGCATGATTTCATTCCTTCTCCACCTCTGGGATCCCAATCCCAAGATTGGAGCTGTAAGTGGCCCTTGCACAGAAACCTGCACCTCGCCCTCTACCCATTGCCTACAGCTGCCAGTAAACCTGGTCTAGCTAGACTAGAAGCCAGGTCTGAGGTCACTACTCTCAGCTGAACCTCAAAACCACTTCTCCAATCCCAGGTTCTTTCTTGCCATATCTTCCCAAGTTTGCTCTTCCATCCTTGCCACTGGGAATGTGCCAGCAGCACTGACTAGAAAGCCCTTCACATCACTGACTTTTACTGCTCCTTCCTCAACACTGGTCAGCATTTCTTCCCTTCTGGAAGGGGATCCAGCTTCATGGACTGTGACGCAGAAAACTCTGTTTTTTAGGCTTGCTGTGATGTCCTGATCATCTGCATCCCTTTCCTGGGCCTCCAGGAACTCTATGGGGTGTTAGACCATCTCCTTGATGGTCAGGACCTACCAAGGGCCAGGGATTTCTACAGGCAATTCTGCATGAAACTGGTGAGTGTGTAGTAAATGTTGCCTGCAAAATTCTGAGAAGAGTCCAAGCAAATCCCAGAAAGGCAAACAGCTTAGTGAGGGATCTCTGGCCAGAGCCAGAACTGTCTTGGAAGGATAGCAATGAGTCTTTGTATCCTGCCGCAGTCCAAGTCCTGACTGGGATCTGTTCTCCTAGATTCCTGAAACACAGCTGTTGATTAGTGCCGTAAGCCCCAGCACCTTTCTGATTAAATTTAGGTTGAAATAGCCATAAAGGATCTTCCAGTAGAATAATTAATGGCTGGGTGAGTGTTTACTTTCCTTTCGATTTATTTCCCTTCTTAGGACCTATAGGGCTGAGTTTCATAAGGGGTCACTTCCCAATTGGCCTCTTTGTAACGCACATCTCTTCTAGGCAAAGAAAAACCAGGAAATCCTGTGGATCCTCCACACACACTCATTCCCTTTCTTCACCAGCAACTGGGAGATGATCAGGAGTGCAGCCGTCAAACTCACAGGTGAGGGCACGTCCACGTTCCCCACTCAGATACGGCTGTTCTTTTCCATGTAATTTTGCTTGGACTGGAAGCTATTCCAGTGTGAACACTGGTATGACTGGATGACCAAAAATTAAACAAAAGGCCAGAAAGAAATTTGCTTGATGTCTTGCAACATCTTCCCTCAAACAAGCATGTTCTTTTTTGCAAATGAAAGCTTACAATATCTTCTGACTTGCCGACCTTCCCTCTCCTTCCGTCAGACCGTTCTCCCTACTGGGCCCTCCATGCTACTTCTGGTTCCAAGTTCTCACTCCGTCTTTTCCCCAAGCCTTTGCTCCAAGGCTTCTGCCCCTGCCTAAATGTTTTCCTTTGCATCACCCATTAACATAAAACATAATAAACCTTCTAAGCTCAGTTCAAGCTGAGAGCTTTACCAGAAACACGATACAAGTAGAAAGTGTGTTGGTGTGGGGGCCACAGACCTCAGCTCTGCTGTGTGATTCTGGACAATTCACTTAACTTCTCTGTGTTGCCTCTTTGTCTGATCTATAAAACAAAAGAGGAAACTAAGTGAAACTCTGAGGATCCTTCTATCATGAAATTCTAAGTCTTATCATGAAGCCAGTTCCATTAATCCAGCCCAGAGTGAACAGGCCCACTTGCTGGCCACCTTTAAGACTGAGTTAAAACCTAAGAATTCCTTATTGGATCATGTATATGATCCCCCCAACTACACTGGAAACTTTTTGAAGACAGGGACCATATCTTACACACATTGAGACCCTGACAACAGGCACCCCCTGGGAGGACACTGTGTGAGCTTTGCCGAATACACGTTGGGTGAACGACCACTTCCAGACATGGCACTCAGGACCCAGCAGACATCATCCTCACATCATCCTAGGGGTGCACAGAGAGTCATATAGTTCACTCATTCACTAGCCAGACCATTTAACTTCTGACGAGGTGCAGATTCTGACCTGTCTCACTTTTCACGGCCTCTTCTCCAATAATGAAATCAGTGCCTTTTTCTCCTGTTGACTTTAGATGCCATTGTTCTTAATTTGACCAACCAATACGTGGAGTTATTAGACAGAGAAGAACTGACCACACGTGAGTACCAACCCTAGTTTCTGCACAGCACATTGTTAGATTCTTAGAGAAAGAGAAACTAGTGCTGCTCCAAGTACCACATTAGCCCAGAAACTGAAAATCGTAGCACCCCTTTAGTGTTTCTGATGCTCCCTAAGTACTGGAATTTCTCCAGAGTATAAAGCAACCCCCAGCTCCACCCCTTTGCAAGCATTGTCCCCAACAGACTACGGTTTTCCAATTGTCTGTAAATCTACTCATCACAAGGTCAGGATCTTCTCTTCCCTTCTACCAGTGTTAAAATAGATTCTCAACTCACGGTGCCAGAATCCTATGTGTTAGAGTAAAATGTGAGGATCCCACGAAGGGCTGACCCTCAGTGGGGAGCCTCACAGGGCTGAAGAGCTTGGGCCTTGGTTTTCCTCATTCACTGAACGTTGCTATTCTTTCCATTTCAGGGCTCCAAGCCCTTCGACAAGACCCCTGCATCAGCGTCCAGAGAGCAGCCGAAGCTGCCTTGCAGACCCTCCTGAGAAGGTGTAAAGAGATAAGCATCCCTCTGTAAACCACCAGGAAATAAACTGCTAGCCTTTTTCTATAACTGATTCCTGTCTTCTTCCTCAAAGCTCACAAACTTGTAGCATCTTGGGGAAAGAGATGGTGCCTAGGATGGGCATCTTAAGTGGTGGTATATGCCTTACCCTCCAGAGTCTCCCTGGGGTTTTCCATCAGTAAAAAGTAAACTCTACAAATTCACTTGAGGGATAACCTGTGGTTTGAATGCTGAAAACCACATGGCTTTGCACAGGCTAGCCCTCTATCTTGGGAAACTTAAATCCCAGCAGACGTCAAAAAATGACAGAATATCAAACAACTCTGCTGCCACTGAGAAGAGGGCCACTGCAGGCCAGCCCCAGTGGCCTAGTGGTTAAGTTTGGCACATTCTACTTAAGCAACCCAGGTTTGGTTCCTAGGCGTGGACCTACACCACTCATCTGTCAGTGGCCATGCTATGGCGTCGGCTCACGTACAAAAAGAGGAAGATTGACAGCAGATGTTAGCCCAGATCAAATCTTCCTCAGCAAAAGAAAACAAAGAAGAAGAAGAGGGTCACTCCTATTTTCCACACACAGCCCTTTCCTCATATCTTTGCCAGTTTTGAATTACTACCTACACTCTTTTCTTTCTAAAAAACAGTCTTATGATAAACTTCAATCTGTCTGTTCTTTCTCAGGTTGTAATTTATGTGTCGAGACCATGCCAGGTACTTTTCTACAGAAGTCCCTTTCTGATATTCTATTAAATCTCATGGTTTCCTTTCCATTTTTATCCCAGAGCATCTCCCTTTGAATTGTGTGTGTGTGCACACACATTTCTGTGTGGGTGTGCATGCATGTGTGCATATGTTAACCTTCTTCATAGCATCTGAATCATAACTCTTTACTCTGTTTCACATTGCATACCCGAAAGATTGTATGCATGAAATTATGTATATAAGAAGAAGTTTCTAGCACAGAGCCTGGCACTAATTTAACACCACCACCATCACGATCCTTCATTAGCAACATTATTAAATTGCTGTATCCCTTCACAAATTCCTATTACCTATATTCTAATCGCTTCATCCTCAAACTCTTTGGGGAAGCATCATTTGTTCCTACAAACCTTCTAGAGACCAAAGGAATCTTTTAGATCAGAGATTTTACTCCAGTGTCTATTTATTCATTCATTTAACAAATATTTACTGAGTGCATATCATTTATCAGGCACTGTTATAGCTACTGGGGCTACAACTATGAGAAAAAAAATAGTAAAATTCTAGCCTCATGGAGCTTTTATTCTACGAAATCTGTGTATAAATTCTAGAGGACAGATCCAGCCTCCAAGATGGCCACCAACGATGCAATCAATATGGTCGTTCAGAAATGATAAAGTGTGACTTGCAAGGCAAAGTCATAAGAGGTATTGCACTCTCTTGAATCACCCACTTTGAGGGACCAGCTGCCATGTCATGAGAACACTCAAGCAGCCCAAAAAGAGGCCCATGTGGCAAAGAACTGATGTCTCCTACAAACAACAAGAGCTAACTTGCTAGGTATGTTGAAATGAATCACCTTGGAAATGGATCCATGAGCCACGTTAATGTCTTCAAATGATTGAAGCCTCAGTTGACACATTGACTGGATTATGAGATAAAATACAGAATGCCCAATTAAATTTGAATTTCAGGTGAACAATGAATATTTGCTTAGTTAAGCTATGTCCTGATTATTGCATGGGACATGCTTATACTAAAGAATTATTTATTGTTTATCTAAAATTCAGATTTAACTGACCATCTTGTATTTTTATTGCTAAATCTGGCAACCCTAGTGCAATCTAATGAGAGTCCTTGAGCCAGAATCACGAAGTTAAACTGCTTCTAAATACCTGAACCACAAAACTATATGAGATAATAAATCTTTGCTGTTTTAAGCCACTAAGTTTTGAGGTAATTTGCTATGCAACAATGGGTAACTATTACAAGAGTCCATGATCCCACCAAAGTTGTATGGAAATTTATGTGTATAGTTGGATAGGTGCATTTTCTGGGTAATAGCGTTAGTTCAACTCTTCATGGAGTCAGAAGCTATTCCCAAGCATAACATATATGAAACAGAGCAAGAAAAAGAAAGCAAGAGATATGGGTTTAGTTGACTTCTTTTGGCAGATTATTTTAAGTCAAATGACTTCACAATAGCACTGTCCAATTCTGCAGTGATGGAAATGTTCTATGTCTACACTGACCAATGTGGTAGCCACTAGCCACATGTGGCAACTGAGCCTTTGAAATGTGGCTGTCTATCTGAGGAATTAAATTTAAGTATCTATATGTAGCTAGTAGCTATAGTATTGCACAAGACAGTTTCAGAACTTGGGGCAAAGAGTCATTAGAATTTGGGCTGAGGCATGACAGAATTGTAGGATATTCTCAACAGGAGTATGAACTCACTGACACAAAACCCTGTTTGACTGTTCTTTATATATCTCCACTACTACTCTCCACTCATTCTAGCATCCAACTAAGAGCCTTCCTCATCATTGATTAATGCAAATAGGTAGAAACATACATTACCACGGAACCTTTATCTGTCCAAACCCTAATCTTAGAAGAATTCACTCTGGCAAGAATTGCCAAAACTCTTTTTATTACATCCTGGCTTCACCCCTTACTGGCCCTGTGACTTGGGGGAGACATTTAACCTCTCTTACATCAATTTCAACATCTGAAAAATTAGGATAATAATTATCTACCTCATGGTGCTATTATGAGAGTTAAATATATTAATGTATATGTAAAGCATTTAGAAACCCGGCACAGAATCATTGTTAAGTAAATGTTAACTATGCAATATAAATATTAACAATAAATTTATAAATAGAATCACAAATATTAACATAAACTCAGTGATTGGTATATAAAGACAGCTGATTATCCCTCCCCCATGAGGCCATGTTCCTGGTACTGTGAATGTTGCCGCCCTTCTTGGAAGGCTGAAGATGAGCAGCCCCTCTAGTCAGAAGATTCCAGCTCAGCAGCTAGGACTCCTGCTCTGGCTGCCTCATGCCACTGCCATACCCCGTCGAAACCTTCTCAATTGCTGTATAAGGCTATGTGACAGGAGAAACTTGCATCTATTTGCTCTCCCCAACAATTATTCCTTCTAACCCCTCCCAATCGCCACTATTTGCTCTCAGAGAGTTGCTGCTAGCCCTCCTTCATGCCTCCCTTCCCAGGCAGCCCTCCACTGGCCTCTGCAGTGCATCTCTATGGTTCAGACACAGACATGTTACCCAAGTGAGAAAGGCTTCTGGAGGGTCTCAGGGAAATAGAGGTACAGAGGAAAAACATGTTCAAATACTATTGAAGAAATTACAGATTTCTTTCAGCCTCACTCTTGTTGCTTCTCTCACTATTATTTGCACGTATAATTATTTTTCAACTTGTGTTTACTTTAGGATAGAGATTCCGTGATGTTCTCAGATTGCTTAATGGGCTAGCACTGCTTTGAAGCACTCTGAATCAAGTTATTTTGCAATTCAGTACTTTGTCCTTTAACCCAACAGTGGAAGCCAGTGTTCTGCTGGTAAATCAGTGACGTTTACCTTGGCTGACCCTGCTAAGAAGGCAGTTTTACCAGAAAAGAGGAGAACAAAGATCACAGATGGGAAGAAAAAAATAAGCTTCCAGAGAAAGAAGCCAAGGGAATTGCTTAATTGGACTTGTTCTTGCATGGTCATGGTTTTAAAGGATAAAATACAAGACCAGGCTCTTCTTCTGGAGCCCTCAGAAGACTCTGAGATTATAGCAAAGATTTTCTAGTAGTGTTGTACTATTACTTGATTTGGTCCCAAACCTCACCATTATCGTTTAGATTACCTGAGTATAGAACCTGAGAATGCATGATCAATCAGACACCGTAGTAACCTGTGAGTTCATCTGGAGCTTTGATGTAGGCCCCTGACAGACAGTGACTTTCTGATAAGCATTTGTATATAGCTGCACTCTGGGAATTGTCATTTCTTGGAATTTCTCTTTCTTACTCCTTTATTGCAGGTATCCTTCTGAGCCTGTGTTTGTCATTGGAGCTGAGATATGTTTCCTGGTGGCAGCATATTGTTGGGTCTTGTTCTTTAATCCATCTTGCCACTGTGTCTTTTTATTGGAGAATTCAATCCATTTATGTTTAGGGTAATTACTGATATATGAGGGCTTAGTGCTGCCATTTTGTCACTTGTTTTCCAGTTCTCTTGCATTTCTTTTGTTTCTCAACCTGTGTATTTTGGTCTACCAATTGAGTTATGTAGTTTTTATGTTGTGTTTCTTTGTTTTCTCCTTATTTATTATTGTATCTCTGTTCTGCTGTTTTGTTTAGTGGTTACCCTGAGGTTTGTATTGAAAAATCTCATGGATAAGATAATCCCTTTTCTGATGGCCTCTTATTTCCTTAGACTAAATCACTTCAGTCACTTTCCTCTTCCCCTCCTAAGTTGTTTTTCTCACATCTTATTCCATCTTGTGTTATGAGTTTGTGGTTAAAATGACAAGATTGTCTTTTTTTCTGGTGTTTTCCTTCCCTTTGTCTTTAACGCTATACTTGAGTATTTGCTGTCCTACTCTGATCCCGTCTGCCTATTTATGTCCTTACTCCATGCTTTGTAACCCCTTTCTCCCTTTTTTTTTTTTCAGGTATGAGGACCTGCTTGAGGATTTCTTGTGTGGGGGGGCAGGGGTGTTCTCATGGTTACAAACTCTCTTAGTTTATGTTTGTCTGGAAAAGTTTTTATTTCTCCATCATATCTAAAGGATATTTTTGTTGGATAGAGTATTCTCGGGTGAAAGTTTTTGTCCTTCAAAGATTTGAATACATCATTCCAGTCTCTCCTAGCCCGTAAGGTTTCTGCAGAGAAATCCTCTGAAAGCCTGCTGGGGGTTCCTTTGTAGGTTATTTTCTTATGCTTTTCTGTCCTTTGTATTCTTTCTTTGTCATTCAGTTTTGCCAGTTTCACTACTATATACTTTGCAGTAGGTCTTTTTACATTGACATATTCAGGAGATCTGGCAGCCTCTTCCACACGGATTTCCTTCCCTAGGTTTGAGAACTTCTCTGCTATTATTTCTTTGAACAAGTTTTCCACTCCATTCTCCTTCTCTTCTCCTTCTTGAATAACTATCATTCTAATGTTGCATTTCTTAATTGAGTCGGATATTTCTCAGAGACTTTCTTCATTTCTCTTTAGTCTTAGTTCTCTCTCCTCCTCTATCTGGAGCATTTCAACATGTCTATCTTCGATTATGCTGATACGCTCCACTATGGTGTCCACTCAAGCATTCAGGAAATCCGTATTTTGTTTTACTTCTTCCATTGTGTCTTTCATCTCTAATATTTCTGATTGAGTCTTCTTTACAGTTTCAATCTCTTTTGCAAAGTAGCTCCTGAACTCATTGAATTGTTTCTCTACATTCTCTTTTACGTTGTTAAGTTTTTTAATGATAGCTGTTTTGAATTCTTTGTCATTTAGATTACATATTTCTGCATTCTCAGGACTGATTTCTGGGTACTTGTCATTTTTTCTCGCTGGTCTGGAGGTCTAATATAATGTTTGATATTGCTAGAGGGACTGGTTTTATTTTTTAGCATCCTCGTGTTATTTGGTTGCAGTTACCACCTATCACCACTGGGTGGAGGTCAAGAGCTATGTATTCTGAGCCCTCTGCCTTCAGCAGAAATCCTAGGGGCTGGAGCTGCACTTAGTGGGTGGGGAGTGGGGCACTTTCTCCTCTGAGCTCTCAGGATTTTCTCCCTCTGCTCTCACTATCTGCTCTCCTAGGTGTGGGCATGATAAAGTCACCCCCCATGAAAGCTTTCACCCTGGTAGAGGGCTTCCCTCTAGGTTGCAAGGACCCTCAGGAGTCCTTGTTGTTACTGGGAACAAACGTCCCCTCCCCCCTTCCTTCCCTCTTGGAGGCCTCCTGTGGTCCCAGATTGCAGTCCTTAGGGAAGGGAGCAAAAGTTTTCTCTTACTTCATTCCACCTCTTTTGACGGGGGCTCCAGCCTCTCCAGCCTCCATCATATGGCTGCATGGTTCTCTCCAACATTATTTGTGTTGTGTTTGGATGTCCTCTGTTGGAGTGCAACTGACATTTTCATTGTATATTGGAAGGAAAGATTACTGGAAAGACTCACTCCACCATGAGGCTTACATCACTCTGCAGGTATCCCTAAAACTGAGACAGGTGGATAGAGTCAAGAGCAACTTGAAGGAAGGACAGTGGGATTCATTACAAAAATGTGTACTGTGTTTGTGTGTGTATAAAATTATCAGCTCATGGCCTGAGAAATGACATTTGCTTCTTACTTCTACTTTGTCAAACTTACTTATCCAACAAAACATACTTACTTATTTGTATTCCTTCTGGAAAAACTGTACTGGAATTTATTTATTGAATTATGTGGTTATCCCGGAAGCAAGATAAATTTGGAGAACACAATTTTATAAATATATGTTATTCATAGCTTCTTTTTCAATTCAGGAGCAACTGAAAAACACAAAATAATAAATCCTTCCTTCCACAGTTGCATGAAAAGGTGCTCAATATCACTAATCATTAGGGAAATGAAAATCAAAACTATAGTGACATATCACCTTACACCAGTCAGAATGGCTGTAATCACCAAGACAAAACCAACAAATGTTGGAGAGGATGTGGAGAAAAGGGAAGCCTTATCTTCTGCTGGTGGAAAAGCAAACTCGTGCAGCCACTATGGAAAACAGTATGGAGATTCCTCAAAAAACTAAAAATAGAAATGCCATCTGACCCAACTATCCTGCTACTGGGTATCTAACCAAACAGCTTGAAATCAACAATCCAAAGTAACATATGTACCCCTATGTTCATTGCAGCACTATTCACAACAGCCAAAACATGAAAACTATCCAAGTGCTCATCGAACGACAGTTGGATAAAGAAGATGTGGTAAATATATACAATGGAATACTACTCAGCCATAAAAAAGACAAAATCATCCTATTTGCAACAACATGGATGGACCTGGAGGGTATCATGCTAAGCAAAATAAGCCTGACTGAGAAAGACAAACACCATGTGATTTCATTCATATGTGGAATATAAACAAACACCTGGACAAAGAAAATAGTTCAGTGGTTACCAGGGGAAGGGGGGATAAGTGTGGACACGGGATGAAGGGGAGCACTTGTGTGGTGACAGAGAAGAAATAATGTACAACTGAAATTTCACAATGATGTAAAATATTATGAATCTCAATTTTAAAAAGTAAATAAATAATAAAATTTTTTTTAAAAAGGAAATCTTTCTTTGAGTGACATCAGCATCATGGCAGAGTGAGTTTTCCCTTAGGTTATCCCTTTTACGTTACAACTAAATGGACATTCATTAACCAACAGAGGATTTACCACACAGCACAATAGGACATCTGAGAGATCCACACAGCTATACATCTGAAGGTGGAAGAACTGGATCCCCAGGAGGCAGTGGAACTAGGTGAGCACACCCCTCTCCCTCCCTGGTGGCAGCAAGCCTGGTCACAGATCCTCACACAGTGGCCAGCATGACTGTAAGAGGAGGTGGGGACTGCTCAGCCTGCATGAATGCTTTCAGAGTTGCAGCCCAGCCCGTTGGAGCAGCCTCCCACAGGAAAGTCCACCATGCCATGGTGGCCCTGCCATGGGAACACTCTACACCAAGAGTGCAGCTCAGCCCCTGCAAAGGCACCCACCTGCTGAGCACAGTGCAGGCAAGAAGGTGCCCTGCCCACTCAGAAGGTGCCCACCAGAGAAGGACAACAACCCATGGGATCCACCAAGTGGATCCCATGCATAGGTGCTTCTCCTATCTAGCACACAGCAAGTCAGCAGGTCCCCTGCCGAGCACAAAGGCCCCAACTACAGTGCCTGACCCACCTTCCCAGCACAGAGCCCCTGCCCATGTGAATGCAACCTGCAGAGTGGCTGCAATCAGCCTAGGCAAACGCAGAGTAGCCCTACCTGCACAACTTCCAGCAGATGGGGTAGGATCAGACAACACAGCTCCTGCTCTGCCACAGCATGGTAGGTGAAATCTGTGACCTGATACTACCATAAATGGGCCGGAAAAAAATCAGTTCATCAAACAACATGAAGAACTACTGTAACACTTCAGAGAAGAAGGAAAATGACAAGTCTCTAGAAATCAATTCTGAAGTCACAGAAATTTATAACTTAGATGACACAGAATTCAAAATAGTCGTTATAAAGAAATCCAATGAGTTACAAGAAAACTCATAAATAAAGTTCAATGAGCTCAAGAATAAAATTAATGAGCAGAAGGAATTTTTCACCAAAGAGATTGAAACTCTAAAAACAAACAGAAATTCTAGATATGAAGAACACAATTAATGAGATTAAAAAAATAATCTAGAAACCATAAAAATTAGACCTGATGTTATAGAGGACAGAACTAGTGCATTAGAGGACAGAACTATAGAAATGGTTCAGGTAGAGGAGGAACTAAAACTAAGATATTTTTAAAAATGAAGAAATTCTTTGAGAAATATCTGACTCAATTAGGAAAAACAAGATAAGGATTATAGATATTCCAGAGGGATTAGAGAGGGAAAAAGAAGCAGAGAGATTGTTCAAAGAAATAATAGCTGAGAACTTTCCAAACCTCGGAAAAAACTAGACTTACAAGTACGTGAAGCCAATAGAACTACTAATTATATCAATGTAAAAGTACCTTCTCCAAGGCATATACTACTAAAACTGGCAAAAGTCAAAGACCAAAAAAGAAAAATTAAGGGCAGCAAGACAGAAGAAAATAACCTACAAAGGTTATTTATTAGGCTTTCGGTGGATTTCTCAGCAGAAACCTTATAGGCTATGAGAGAATGGAATGACAGATTCAAAATACTGAAAGACAAAAACTTTCAGCCAAGAGTACTCTAACAAATCTATCCTTCAGATATGATGGAGAAATAAAAGCTTTCCCAGATAAACAAAAGATGAAGGAGTTCATCACCACTAGACCTCCCTTAAAAGAAATGATGAAGGAAGCCCTCCTACCTGAAAGAAAAGGCAAAGTTTTACAAAGCTTTGAGCAAGGAGAAAAACAGACAAAATCATAAAATTGCAGCTGTCTATCAGAACAGGTCAGCAAACACTTAATTATAACATAAAAGATAAAGGGAATGAAAGTGTGAAAAATAACTGTAAACACTTCAATTTAGTCACAAATTCACAACACAAAAAACGACGAATTTTTGACAACAATAACTCAGAAGAGGAAGAGGAAAGGGATGGAACCTACCTAGGCTAGTGGAGATAAGAGGCTGTCATAAAATGGACTATCTCAACTATGAGATATTTTATACAAACCTCATGGTAACCACTAAACAAAGAATCAGAATAGAATCACAAATCTCAAATAAAGTTAAAACAGAGAAAACCATCACAGAAAACCACCAAACTGAAATGGCAGTCAGAAATACAAAGGAAGAGAAACAATGGAAATATAGAACAACCAGAAAAAAAGAGATAAAATGACTGTATTAAGCCCTCATGTATCAAGAATCACTATAAGTGTAAATGGATTAAGTTCCCTAATCAAAAGACACAGAGTTGCTGGATGGATTAAAAAACAAGACCCAACAATATGCTACCTCCAGGAAATACATCTCTAAATTCAAACATAGGCTCAGAGTGAAGGGATGGAAGACAATACTCCAAGCAAATGGCAAGCAAAAGAAAGCAGGTGTTGCCATATTTACATCAGACAAAGTAGACTTCAAGATAAAAAAAGACAATGAGAGACAAAGAGGGCCGGTATATAATGGTAAAAGAGACATTCCACCAAGAAGAAAAAACACTTATGAATATATATGCACCTAATACAGGAGCACGAAAGTATATAAAGTAACTATTAACAGACCTAAAGGGAGAAATTGACAGCAGCACAATAATAGTAGGGGACCTCAACTTCCCACTTACATCAATGGATAGCTCATCCAGACAGAAAGTCAACAAGGAAACAGTGGTCTTAAATGAAACACTAGACCAGAAGGACTTAATAAATATATAAAAAACATTCCATCCAGAAACAACAGAATACACATTCTTCTCGAGTGCACACGGAACAGTCTCAAAGATAGACAATATGTTGGGAAACAGGGCAGGCCTCGACAAATTTAAGAATATTGAAATCATGTCAAGCATCTTTTCCAACCACTATGCTATGAAACTAGAAATCAATTACAAGAAAAACCCAGGAAAGCCACAAAATATTGGAGAAACAACAATGCTACTGAACAACCACTGGAAAATGAAGAAATCAAAGGAGAAATCAAAAAATACCTAGAGACAAATGAAAATGAAAATACAACATACCAACTCTTATGGGATACAGCAAAAGTGGTTCTAACAGGGAAATTGATAGCAATACAGGCCCACCTCAACAAACAAGAAACATTTCAAATAGGTAATCTTCAACTACACCCAAAATAATTAGAAAAAGAAGAACAAACAAAGCACAAAGTCAGCAGAAGGAGGGAAATAATAAAAATTAGAGCAGAAATAAATGAAATAGAGATTTAAAAGACAGAAGAAAGGATCAATCAAACTAACACCTGGTTCTTTGAGAAGATAAACAAAACTGACAAATGCTTAGCCAGATTCACTAAGAGAAAAAGAGGGCAGGTTCAAATAAGTAAAATTACAAATGAGCATCCAGCCCAGTGGCACAGCAGTTAAGTTTGCATGTTCTGCTTTGGCAGCCCAGGGTCTGCTTGTTCAGATCCTGTGTGTGGAGCTACGCATTGCTTATTAAGCCATGCTGTGGCAGGCATCTCACATACAAAACAGAGGAAGATGGGCACAACTGTCAGCTCAGGGTAAATCTTCCTCAGCAAAAAGAGGTGGATTGACAGCAGATGTTACCTCAAGACGAATCTTCCTCAAAAAAAAAAATTAGAACTGAAAGAGGAGAAAAGACAATGGACACCACAGAAAACAAAGGATTATAAGAGAATACTATAAAAACTATATGACAACAAACTGGATAACCTAGAAGAAATAGATAAGTTTTTAGACTCATACGACCTCCCAAAACTGAATCAAGAAGAAATAGAGAATCTGAACAGACCAATCACAAGTAAAGAAATTGAAACAGTAATCAAAAACAAAAGTCCAAGACCAGACGGCTTCTCTGGAGAATTCTACAAACATTCAAAGAAGATTTAATATTATCTTTCTCAAACTATTCCACAAAATTTAAGAAGACGGAATGCTTCCTAACTCGTTCTATGAGGCCAACATTACCCTGATACCAAAACAGATCAAGAACAACACAAAGAAGGAAAATTATAGACCCATATCGCTGATGAGCACAGGTGCAAAAATCTTCAACAAAATATTGACAAACCAAATACAGCAATACATTAAAAATATGATACACCATGATCAAGTGGGATTATACCAAGGACACAGGGATTGTTCAATGTCTGCAAATCAATGTGATACATCACATTAACAAAGTGAGGAATAAAAACCACATGATCATCTCAATAGATGCAGAGAAAGCATTAAACAAGATCCAACATCACTTCATGATAAAACCTCTGAATAAAATGGATATAGATGGAAAGTGCCTCAACATGATAAAGGCCATATATGACAAACTCATAGCCAACATCATACTTAACAGTGAAACACGGAAAGCCATCCCTCAGAGAACAGGAACAAGACAAGTGTGCCCAGTCTCACCACCCCTATTCAACATTGTACTGGAGGTTTGGGCCAGAGCAATTGGATAAGAAAAAGGAGTAAAAGATATCCAAATTGGAAAGGAAAAAGTGAAACTCTGGCTGTTTGCAGACCACACGGTTCTTTATATAGAAAACCCTAAAGAATCCACCAGAAAACTATTAGAAAAATCAACAACTACAGCAAAGTTCCAAGGTACAAAATCAACTTACAAAAATCAGTTGCATTTCTACACACTAATAACAGACTAACAGAAAGAGAAGTCAAGAATACAATCCCATTTACAATTGCAACAAAAAGAATAAAATATCTAGGAATAAATTTAACCAAGGAGGTGAAAGACTTAGACACTGAAAACCGTAAGACATTATTGAAAGACATCAATGATGACATAAAGAAATGGAAAGATATTCCATGCTCATGGACTGGAAGAACAAACATAGTTAAAATGTCCATATTACCTAAAGCAATCTACAGACTCAGTGCAATCTCAATCAGAATCCCAATGACGTTCTTCATGGAAATAGAAAAAAGAATCCTAAAATTTGTATGGAACAACAAAAGACCCTGACTAGCTACAAAAGAAATCTGGAGACATCACAATCCCTGACTTCAAAATATACTACAAATCTATAGTAATCAAAACAGTATGGTACTGGCACAAAAACAGACCCACAGATCAATGTAACAGAATCGAGCCCAGAAATAAAACCACACACCTATGGACGGCTAATCTTTGACAAACTAGCCAAGAACACATAATGGAGAAAGGAAAGTCTCTTCAATAAATGGTATTGGGAAAACTGGACAGCCACAGGCAAAAGAATGAAAGTAGACCATTATCTTACACCATGCACAAAAATTAACTCAAAGTGGATTAAAGACTTGAATATAAGACCTGAAACAGTAAAACTCCTAGAAGAAAATATAGGTAGCACACTCCTTGACATTAGCGGTAGCAGCATCTTTTTGAATATCACATCTACTCAGGCAAAGGAAATAAAAGAAAAAAACACATAGGACTACATCAGACTAAAAAGCTTCTACAAGGCAGAGGAAACCATGAACAAAATGAAAAGACAACCCACCAGAATGCAAACTGGTACAGCCACTATGGAAAACAGTATGGAGATTTCTCAAAAAGTTAAAAATAGAAATACCCTATGACCCAGCCATCCCATTACTGGGTATCTATCCTAAGAACCTGATATCAGATATCTCAAGAGTCCGTTGCACCCCTATGTTCATTGCAGCATTATTTACAATAGCCAAGACGTGGAACCAGCCTACATGCCCAGAAACTAATGATTGGATAAAGAAGATGTGGTATATATACACAATGGAATACTACTCAGCCATAAAAAAAGACGAAATTGGCCCATTCACAACAACGTGGATGGACCTCGAGGGTATTATGTTAAGTGAAATAAGTCAGTCAGAGAAAGACGAACTCTATATGACTCCACTCATAGGTGGAAATTAGTATATTGAGAAGGAGATCTGATTGGTGGTTACCAGGGAAAAGGGGGGGTGGGGGGAGGGTACGGAGGGGGAAGTGGTGTACCCACAACATGACTAACAAAAATGTACAACTGAAATCTCACAAGGTTGTAATCTATCATAACATTAATAAAAAAAAAAAAAAGGAAAAAAAAAAAAAAAAAAAAAAAAAGACAACCCACCAGCTGGGAGAAAATATTTGCAAATCATATATCCAACAAGGGGTTAATTTCCAAAATATACAAAGAACTCATACAACTCAACAACAAAAAACAAACAACCTGATCAAAAAATGGGCAGAGGATATAAACAGACATTTTTTCCAAGGAAGATATATAGATGGCCGAGAGGCACATGAAAAGATGTTCAACATCACTATTAGAAAAATGCAAATCAAAACTACTATGAGATATCACCTTACATCTGTCAAAATGGCTATAGTTACCAAGACAAAAAATGACAAATGTTGGAGAGGATGTGGAGAAAAAAGAACCCTCATACACTGCTGGTGGGAATGCAAACTGGTGCAGCCACTATGGAAAACAGAATGGAGATTTCCCAAAAAATTAAAAATAGAAATACCATATGATCCAGCTATCCCACTACTGGGTATTTACCCAAAGAAAATGAAATCAACAATTCAAAGAGATTTATGCAACCCCTATGTTCATTGTAGATTATTCATAATAGCCAGGATGTCCAAGCAACCCAAGTGCCCATCAACTGATGAATGGATAAAGAAGATGTGGTGTATATATATACAATGGAATACTACTCAGCCATAAGAAAAGACAACATCATTCCTTTTGCAACAACATGGATGATCTGGAGGGTATTATTATGTTAAGCGAAATAAGCCAGACAAAGAAAGACCAACACCATATGATGTCACTCATATGTGGAAGAGAAACAAACACATGGACAAAGACAACACATTAGTAGTTACCAGAGGGGAAGAGGATGGGGCTAAAAGGGTAAAAGTGGTAAAGGGGCACATATATATGGTGACAGATAAAAATTAGACTATTGGTGGTTAGCATTATGCAGTCTATACAGAAACTGATATATAATAATGTACACCTGAAATTACACAATGTTATAAACCAATACGACCTCAATGAAATAATTGAAAAAATAAATAGAAGCAAAAAAAAGAAATCCTTCCTTCTACGCTATCTACTGTTTCCTCTAAATATTGTCAGAGGTAAAGCCTGAGGGTTAAATTGACCAGTGTCCTAACACCTTGTTCTTATCTGCATGTTCTTAACTGTGCATGTTCTTAACTGCACAGTGGTCAAAAAGAGGCTCTATCTTCACAATGGAGAGCCTGGAGAATCACTTATTATCCTGCAGGACAGGTTAACCAGGATGTTTTTAATTTTTCAGAGCAAGTAGTGGGGAGCTGAAATTTATCTTTACCCTAATTTCAGTGAAATCATAAGAATATCATTAATTACCCCATATCCAACCCTCAGAGGCTTTGCTCAGGATTGGGATGATGAGAACGTGCGAGGTCTGTGGATGGGGGTAGACAGGTCTGTGGGCAGGGCTTGGGGGATGGCCATTTTCCTGTCTGTCACATTTTCTAGAGGATAGAATGAAGCCCCATCTGACTATAGCAAAAAGGTTTTAATAAGAGATAGAGATGACTAAATAGCAAAGGGCCAAATATTGAATGACAAATCAAGTTACACTGTATCTAGAAGACAGTGGGTAGCCAAAGGAGGTTCTTGATCAAGATAGCGAAATGATAAAATCAGTACTTTAGCATGTGATTAACAGAGTAGATAAACCAGTAAATCAGACAATAGGTGACGGGCTTTTATGACTAAGGAAATATTATAAGAAGAAATGACAGGGCCAGAAAGGAGATTGAATCAGTAAGCAAAAACCTCCCAAGAAACAAAAGTCCAGGACCACATGGCTTCAGTGGTGAATTCTACCAAACAATTAAAGAGTTAATACCAATCTTTCTCAAACTCTTCCAAAAAATAGAAGAGGAGGGAACTCTTCCAAACTCATTTTACGAGGTCAGCATTACCCTGATAGCAAAACCAGACAAGGATGCCACAATAAAAGAAAATTATAGACCAATATCCCTGCTGAACAGAGATGCAAAAATCATCAACAAAATAATAGCAAACCAAATTCAAACAGTACATTAAAAGGATCATACACCACAATCAAGTGGGATTTATGTCATAATTTAGTTCACAGAGATCTTGATTACCTTTCCCTTTTACAAGATATCACACTGACTTGTATTGATGACATGGTGTTGATTGGACTGAGTGAGCAAAAAGTAGCAACTATTCTAGACTTATTGGTAAGACATTTGCATGCCAGAGATTGGGAAACAAATCTGATGAAATTCAGGGGCTTCTACCTCAGTGAAATTTCTAGGGGCCCAGTGGTGTGGAGGCATGTCAAAATATCACATCTAAGCTGAAGGACAAGTTGCTCTTCTGGCCCTTCCTACAATCAAGAAAGGCACAACAGCTGGTGGGCCTCTTTGGGTTTTAGAAGCAATGTATTTCTCATTTGGGTGTGTTACTCCAGTCCATTTACCAACTCACTCAAAAGCTGCTAGTTTTGAGTGGGGCCCAGAAGAGAAGGCTCTGCAAGAGATCCAGGCTGCTTTGCAAGCTTCTCTACCACTTAAGCCCTGTGTTCCAGCAAATCCAATGGTATTTGAACTGTTGATGGCCGATAGGGGTGCTGCTCAGAGCCTTTGGCAGGTCCCTATAGGGGAATGACAGTGCAACGCCTTAGAATTTTGGAGCAAAGCCCTGTCATCCTCCACAGATAACTTTTCTCCTTTTGAGCTCTTGGCCTGCTACTGGGCCTTAGTAGAGACTGACACTTAATCGCAGGTCATCAAGTTACCATGTGATCTGAGCTGCCCATCATGAACTGGCTGTTATATGACACACCAAGCCATAAATTTGGGTCTGCACAGTAGCACTCCATCATCAAATAGAAATAATGTATGTGTGATCAGGGCTGAGCAGGTGAAGGCACAAGTAAATTATATGAAGAATTGACCCAAATGCCCATTATCCCTACTCCTGCTACATTGCCTTCTCTCTCCCAGTGTACATGTATGGCCTCATGGGAAATTCCCTATGAACAGTTGACAGAGAAAGAGAAAACTAGGGCCTAGTTTACAGATGATTCTGCACAATATGCAGGTACCACCCATAAATAAAGAGCTGTATAACTACAGTCCCTTTCTGGGACATCACTGAAGGACAGCGGTGAAGGAAAATGCTCCCAGTGGGAAGAACTTTGAGCAGTGCACCTGGTTGTTTACTTTGCTTGGAAAGAGAAATGGCCAGACATGTGATTATGTACTGATCCATGGGCTGTGTCCAATGAGTTGGCCAAAAGGTCAGGGACTTGGAAGGAACACGATTGGAAAATTGGTGACAAGGAAATTTGAGAAAGAGGTACATGGATAGACCTCTCTGAATTTGCAAAAAATATGAAGATATTTGTATCCCGTGTAAATGCTCACCAAAATGTGACCTCAGACTTTTAATAATCAAGGGGATAAGATGACCCATTTTGTAGACACCAGTTAGCCTCTCCCCCCAGACACTCTTGTAATATCCCAATGGGCTCATGAACAAAGTTGTCGTGGTGATGGAGATGGAGGTTATGCATGGACTCAGCAACATGGAGTTCCACTCACCAAAGCTGGCTAAGGCCGCTGCTGAGTGCCCAATCTGCCAGTAGCAGAGACCAACACTGAGTCCTCATTAAGGCACATTCCCAGAGTGATCAGCCCCGTAGCTACCTGTTAACAGGTTGATTACATTTGAGGGCTTCTATTATGGAAGGGACAATGTTTTATTCTTACTGAAATAGACACCTCAGATATGGATTTGCCTTCTCTGCACCCAATTCTTCTGGCAAAACTACCACCTGTGGACTTATAGAATGTCTTATCCACTGTCACAGTATTCCATACAGCATTGCTTCCAATCGAGGAACTCACTTCATAGCAAAAGAAGTTCTGCAATGGGCTCAAGCTCATAGAATTCACTGGGCTTACCATGTTTCCCACCATCCTATAGCAGCTGGCTTGATAGAATCATAGACTGGCCTTTTGAACGCTCAGTTACAGTGCCAGCTCGGTGGCAACATCTTGCAGGCTTGGGGGAAAAGGGCTATATATGTTCTGAATCGGCATCCAATATATGGTGTTGTTTCTCCCATAGCCAGAATTCAGAGATCCAAGAATCAAGGGATGGAAATGAGAGTGGCATCACTCACTCACTCACATCACGTCACTCACTCACTGGCATCATTCACTGTTACTCCTAGTAAATCATTAGCAAAATTGTTGCCTCCTATTCCTGAGATCTTATGCTTTGCTAGCCTGGAAGTCTTAGTTCCAGAGGGACGAATACTTCCACCAGGAGACACATCAGTGATTCCACTGAACTGGAAGTTAAGGCTGCCACCTGGCCACTTTGGGCTCCTCATGAATCTGAATCAACAGGCAAAGAAGGTAGTAATTGTGTTGGGTGGGGTGATTGATTCTGACTACCAATGGGAAGTTGGACCACTACTCCACAATGGAGGCAAGGAAGAGTATGTCTGGAATACAGGAGCTCCCTTAGGGTACATCATTGTATTACCATGCCTTGTGATTGAGGTCAATGGAAAACTACAACAACCCACTCCAGGCAGGACTACTAATGACCCAGACCCTTCAGGAATGAAGTTGTGGATCACTCCATCAGGTAAAGAACCACAACTTGCTGAGGTGTTTGCTGAAGGCAAAGGGAGTACAGATTGGGTAGTGGAAGAAAGAAGTTATAAATGCCAGCTGCAAACACATGACTAGTTACAGAAATGAGGACTATAATTGTCATGAGTATTTTCTACTTATTTTGTTATGAAAATGTGTATTTTGTGTATTAAGCAAATATCATTTTTTTCTTTCATCTCCTTATCATGCAACATGAGATCATTTACTTTATATCATAGCATTTAAGTATTGTTAATGCTATATCATAGTATCTAAGTTATGGGATATCAAGGAGAAGAATAAACACCACTCAAGCTCTTTACCTCTTCTTCTTGAGAAGGAGTGAGTAGTTTTCAGTTGTATGTAGAATAGCTGTATCACGTTAGGTGGAATTATGACCTTGTTATTGTCTTTATTTGGAGATTAAGTATGGTTTATAGAGATGTGTACGGGTGTCAGGATAACAAGGGGGTGGACTTACGATGGTTAATTTTTTATGTCAACTTGAGTGTGCCACAAGATGTCCAGATATCTAGTTGAACATTTTTTTCTGAGTATGTCTGTGAATATGTTTCCAGAAGAGATTGGCATTTAAATTGGTGGACCGAGTAAAGCAGATTGCTGTCCCCAATGTTGGTGGGCATCATCCAACCCACTGAGGGCCCAAATAGAACAATAGAACAAAAAGGCAGAAGAAGGTTGAATTCTTTCTCTCTACCTGATTGTTTGAGCTGAGATATTGGTCTTCTCCTGCCCTTGGAGACTTCTTAGCCTCCATAATTACATGAGCAAATTCCTTATGATAAATTTTATATATTTTATATATACATACATACATACATACATACATACATATTCATATCCTGTTTCTCTGGTAAGTCCTGACTAATACACTCTACTGGTATACACCACTTATATATACTACTTCTATACTAGTCACAGCAAAATTGGAATAGCTACGTTAGTACCAGTCTAAGCAGACTTCAAAACAAAGTCTTTATCATAGAAAAAGAAATTTTATGGCAATAAATGGGTCAATTCATCAAAAAGACATAACAATCCTAAAAGTTTATGCACCTAACAACATAACTTCAAAATACATGAAGCAAATACTGATAAAATTGAAGGAGAAATAGATAAATCCACATGTATAGTTGGAGATTTCAAGACTCTCAATAATTGATAGAACAAGCTGACTGAACATCAATAAGGATATAGAAGACTTGAACAACACCATTAACCAACTTGATGTTATTGACATGTACAGAACATTCCACTGAACAACAACAACAGAATGCAACTTCTTTTCAAGTGCACAGGAAACAGTCATCAAAACAGACCATATTCTTGGCCGTAAAACAAATCTCTGTAAATTTAAAAGGATTGAAATCATACAAAGTGTGTTCTCTAACCACAATAGAATTGAACTAGAAGTTAATAACAGAAAGACATCTTGAAATCTCCAAAATATTTAGAAAATCAAGTATTGTTTAATAAAACAAGCCAGTGTTTATTAAAGTGCAATAGCCTCAAGATCAAACCTTACTACTGTCATTGCCAGGTGGGTGAACCCCTAGACTCATTCAAACACAAACACACACACAGACACACACACAGAGTATAGATTCGTGCAGCACGAGAGCTCCAAAAACTTTCAATTCATTTTAACAGATCAGTTTGAGAAATTCATCATTTTTATATAACTGAATCTTTTTGAAAAGAGCTACAAAAGTTTAACTACTGTGTTTTTATGTCAGTAGCCAAATATTATCCTGAATCTTAGCTTATTTTGACCAAAGATAGCAAAAATTTTAGAACCTGTTAAGGTCTTCTGAGAAGTGCTATTACTGTCTACAACGTATCAGAATAGTGGTTAAGAACACGGTTTTCTGAACCAAAGGGCTTGGATTTGAATTCTGGTCCTCCATTTGCTATCTGTGTGCAGTTGGATAAATTTCTTAGCTTCTCTACACCTCCATTTCCTCATTTATTAAATGAGGCTAATTATAGTAATTATTCACGGTGTTGTTGGGCTGATTAAGTGAGCTGATATATGTAAAGTGCTCACAGCAGGGACTGGCACTTGATAAGCCCCATAGAAGATTTGGGTTTAAATATTAATGCTGCTCCTTTCCAGAATTGAGGTCTTTGCATTCTACATCCCAAGACTGACTTCCAGTGTTTCTTCTCGGAAGAAATGGTACATCCTAGCCTGAGTTCCTCAGGACTTGTATTGGGCATTCAAAGCACTGCTATTATAACATAAGAGAAAAATGTCTCCTAGAATATGCTGAGAGAATATGTCAGTCTCCATAAATTTACCTTGATCTCTGCATTACTTGCCAAGATTGCTAAAGGGCAAGCTTGTAAGGCAGGATTCCTCACAAACCCAAATGAAGCAACAGGTTTGACCAATAAATCACAGCGGTATCTTCTATGGGCTGAATGTGCCCCCTCAGAATTCATGTGTTGACATAGCATTGGAGATTGGACTGGTGGTTACCATTGGGGAAGGGGGGAGGGGGGAGGGCAAAAGGGGTGATTAGGGTCACATGTGAGGGGATGCACTATAATTAGTGTTCGGGTGGTGAACATGATGTAATGTATACAGAATTTGAAATATGATGTACATCCGAAAAAAATAAAAATTAAAAAAAATTTTCTGAAAAGCAAAAACAAAAAACAAAAAGAATTCATGTGTTGAAGCCTTAACCCCCATTGTGATGGTATTTGGAGGTGGAACCTTTGGGAGGTAATTAGGTTTAGATGAGGTCAGGGGTCATAAGGGTAGAGCCTCCATGATTGGATTAGTGTTCTTATAAGAAAAGGAAGAGAGCAGAGCTCCCTCTCTTTCCACCGTGTGAGAACACAGCAA
Organism: Equus przewalskii; assembly: GCF_037783145.1. Taxonomy (NCBI): domain Eukaryota; kingdom Metazoa; phylum Chordata; class Mammalia; order Perissodactyla; family Equidae; genus Equus; species Equus przewalskii. The sequence continues at coordinate 25,083,403 of NC_091850.1, forward strand.
GAAGCAGCTGTCTGCAAACCAGGAAGAGGGCCCCCATCAGACACCCATCTACTGGGACCTTGATCTTGGCCTTCCCAGCCTCTAAAACTGGGAGAAATAAATGTTTGCTGTTTAAATCACCTAGTCTACGCTATTTTGTTATAGAACCCAGAGCTGACTAAGACAGTCTTGTTCTTTCTCCCACCAAAATGGGGAAGGATGTTCATCAGAGGATCATAATTCCCAGTCTGCATCCAAGGGAACTGTCTGCTCCAGCCACCTCCACAGTTAGAAGTCGGAGCAGCAGTCTCTTAAGACGCCGGCATCCCAAGATCAACTTTCCCAGAACTTAGGCTTGTTTGTCAATATTGTTTAGATCTCAGGAATTTCTGTTTCCTCCTTAAGTCCTCTGCCTCATTTTCTACCACAATTCTCAGCAGCCAGCTTCCTCACCCTCAGTCAGTCCCCCACAGGAAAAGTGAGAGGAAATCTCCTATCTATATCCAAAAGAAAGAAGGAGGAGAATTAGGAGGGACATAGTTCCACGGCACAAAAGATAAAGCAAACCTATTTAAGTCTAAGTTAGTATTTCAGAATACCAGCCCTATAGGAGTAGCAAGAGACCACACCCACACAGCTCATTAACTCCACCCCTGTCTGGCAAGACACAAATCAAACATAACATCCACATGTCTACAAGACAGTAAAGAGATGTAGGGTAAGTAGGTAGTTTCCTGAGCCGGGGAGACAGTAAAGAGGCCAGCACTGTGTGAAAAAGGATGAGCACTACCTGGGAGGCAGAAGAGCCATTTCTAGACTAGGTCTTCTGCTAACTAGCTATATGACTATGGAAAAGTGACTATGAAATGGACATTTTATTGAGCACATACAGCCAGTGTACTGAGCAACAGGGGGCACAGAACCGTATACGACCACCTCTACCCTCTCTACTCTCTACCCTCTAGAATCTACCCTCACAATCTAGAGGAGGTTTTGGAGCCAGATGTCTTCAAAGGCGCCTTTCTCTCACATTTAGTGAATCTGTGCACCATGTCCATGGTAAACAGCTAATAACTGTATTTTTAAGAGACTTAAGATTCTTTGGAAGGCTCTTTATCATCATACCTAAGTAGTTAATCCTACAGGGCCACAATCATCCAGTTAGTGGGCTTGGCCATAGTTTTACATCACACCTGACTTCAAGCCTTCCTCTTGGTGCTCAATATTTGTGCAGAGAAGAGTTTCTGCACTTAGAGTTCAGTTGGGGCTCTTTATTAAATATTATCATAATACTTTATTAAATACTTGGGTTGCATATGGTCTAATAATACACCAATCCTGAGCCTTTCCCCTTAATCACTTTCTCCTGAGGATGTCTAGTAAACTTTCCTTTGATGAGAAAATTCCATTTCACTATTACAGTAAATTTCTCTGACCTTTCTCTGTTCCCAGCCCACTTGGTTAGCTCGTTATTACACAACAGACATTCATTTGGCAGCGTACATGCTTTACTCTTCCAGTCAAGGCTTCCCTGTCTTGAACCTCATTGATCTGTTATGTACCTAAGGCCCATCTCCTAGAATTCAGTACAAGTCTCCCCTCATCAGGATGCATGGAAATAACAGTGATAACACAGCAGTTCTTTATGTTTGTCCTTTCACAGGAAATTGTCCTCAGCCTGCGAATCAAAAAGAACAGTTTATTGCTCTTTCTTCTCCTGCCCACCTTCTCACCTTCAGGCCCTATTCCTTCCGAAACAATGACCGTCTTTCCATCTGGTCTTGTTAACCCATGGCTGAAAAAAGCAAATTTTCTTGTGTGGTTGACACTTTGAGTGTAAATCTGGAGCTGTGCAGGAATAAATAAAAGACAAATTGTAGTTGCTGTGGTTGTCACAGGAGGGACTCCTATCATGCGATCAGCTTTCTTGTCCCCAAATGTGCGAACTGCCTGACAGACCAAGGTAATTGAAAGGCGTGCATATACCCTGGTTTTTCAGATATTAATGGAAATTGCTTCCGACTTCAGTTGCTTTCTGGCTCAGTGTTCTAAAAGAGAAACAGGTCATTTCATTTCCTGCAAAGTATTGAAGACACTTTAACCAGTCCATCAAGGAAGAAAAGTCTCAGTGGAGTGGTAGGTCGCAGGACTGACGTGGCTGCTCGGTTCTGCTAATCCTATACTAAGAATGGTCCAACTCTCTCTCTCTCTCTCTCTCTCTCTCTGCTCTTCTTTTCATTTCTATTCTCTTCTCTTGTCTATACTCCCCCTCTCTCTCCTACTTCAGAGAGAGAAAGAGTAGTACATGCACCTGAAGACCACTTCACCTTGTACCCAAAGTATGTAGCATCTTAGTTTTATTATAGTTGCAAGGACCACCTCCACTAGCTATTATGCTCATCTTACAAATAATCCAAACTCCTATGATGAGTTATTGTGTGTGTGAGTATGTAGATATAAAAAACTTTGGTAGGTATAGAAAGAAAATGTAGAACAAATGTTAAACTATGGAGTTCAAAAATATTGATTAATATACAAATTAATCTTAACCAAAAGGAAAAGTTGATTAACCATTTATGTGCGGGCACATAATAAGCTGTTTCAGGGAATGCTGGGTAAACCAACTGCCCAGCATCTGCGTCTCTGAGCAGCTAGTTAGCATCAGGATGGGTTCACGATTCCCATATGAAGCTGAGATTACCCACGATCTGCTTGGCAGAGAGGGAGAGCCTGCAATCAAATTAGCCAGTTACCTGGCTAGTTGCTAGTAGCTCAGAGTTCCAGGGGTCATTTTTCAGATAGTCCTGCGTGCCACTCTGCAGCCCCGCCACACCCCATCTGAATATCAAGAACCTTCCCTTTGTTTTGAAGGAGATTATAAGCATCCTGGACTGTTGATGGTGGGGAGGGAGATTACGTGCAGACCAGTTTGGATGCGGCTCACTAAATCTCAGGGCATCGATAAGCAGCATTTCTGCCAGTCAATGTTAAGAAATGTGTGGTGTGTCACAAGAAGGCGCTGTCCAATGCAATTAGGGGATCTTCCAAAGTGGCTTCTCTGCCCAGGTGACTTACAGGGTCCACTTAAATTGTGAGTAATGGTTTGTAGGATGTGGCTTGGCTCCCATGTAGCTCCCTGAAGCTAGTGATGGTTAATGCACCAGACAATTCCTTCCTCTCCATGTTCCCCCCTAGGTCCAAATGACTTTAATCTCAGTACTTTCTGCCTTCTCCTCCAAGGTTATTTCTATCCTAGCCCAGGTGAACTTCACCTGGTCTGAAGCAGAGAGAAGGGCAGACAGGGGGAATTCTTACAGTCCCTTGGTTCTCTTTGCAATCAATTTTCACAGCACAAGTAGTCCTCCTAGCTTTCCTTAAAGCTTTCTATTTAAATGTTCCAGAACTTCTTTTGGAACTTTCAAAACATTTTGAAAGATTCAATGTTGAAAGTTACTTTCTCCTTGCAGACCTGCTGCAACAATCCTAATTCTCTCATAGACAATTGCAAATGTCTCTAACTAGAGGGAAGGTCAAGGATAAGAATGTTCAGAAAAGGAAAAAGAAGCATGATACTTAGTATTTCACGACAGCATCTCTCTACAGCCTCATTCACTGCTCACCTCCTTCTCCACCAACCGCTCGTTAATCCCTTGCTTCTCCTCCACTAACTCTGGGAAACTTCTTTCTCAAACCTCTTAGTTGTCAAATCTGCTAGTTTCCTTTTTTGGACCTCATTCTCTTATAGCATTTGCTAATGATGACCGTATCCTCTGTATTAGTTAGGAAAGGAGAGTGGTGGTACATAAGTAGTAGACATTTAACTCCATACTAACTTAAGAAAAGAGGAGAAATTATGGAAGGATGCTGATCTATCTCCTCCCAATCAAATTACTTGCTCAATTCTTTGTTTGGGGATCTGCATCTGGGCCCGGCATTTTCAAATCTACCCTCCACCCATGGTGGAAATTAACTCCGTAATACCTCTAACAAACGCAGTTGGCCTCAAACATTTCTGAATATTATTGTTTCCAATCAATTTAAATCAGCCTCCTTGTAATTTCCACATATTATATCTGAATCTTCACTCAAGGGACAATTCGGCATACACATTTTTTCAGGTAAGAACATATTGGTACAGCCATTGTGGAAAACAGTACGGAGGTTCCTCAAAAAATTATAAATAAAATTACCATATGATTCAACAATTGCCACTACTGGGTATTTATCCAAAGGAATTAAAATCAGAATCTCAAAGAGATATCTGCACTCTTATGTTCATTACAGCTCTATTCACAAAAGCCAAGATATGGAAACAACCTCACTGTCTATCCATGGATGAATGGATAAAGAAAATGTCGTATATACCTACAATGGAATGCTATTCAGCCTTAAAAGAAAAAAGAAAAGAAAAGAAAATCCTTCCATTTACAACAGTATGGATGGTCCTGGAGGACATTTATGCTGAGGGAAACAAGCCAGATAAAGAAAGAAATACTGTGTGATCTCACTTACATGTGGAATCTGAAATAGTCAAACTGTTAGAAGCAGAGAGTGGAATGATGGCTACCAGAGGCTGAGGAGAGAAAGAAATGTGGAGGTGATGGTCAAAGGGTACCAAGTTTCAGTTATGCAAGATGAATAAGTTTTGGAAATCCACCACACAGCATCACTATAGCTATGTGCTAGCTATAGGACCTATAGCTAACAATACTGTAATATATGCTTAGAATTTCTAAGAAAGAAGAGCTTATGTTAAGTGTTCTTACCACAATAATAATAATAATATTGGGGGTGGGAGGAAACTTTGGGAGGTGATGGATATGTTTATGGCCTTTATGGGTATATACTCATCCCCAAACTCATCAATTTGTATACATTAAATATGTACAGCTTTTTACATGTCAATCATACCTCAATAAAATAGTTTACAAAATAAAACTATACTAAAAAAGAGCACGTTAGCCATTATTCAAGGAAAGATTCTTTAAAATTAAACATAATACAGATCAAAAACTTCCAAAGAACAGTACCTTTAATGAGCTTTTTAATCATTTTAACTAAAATTTTGTTGAAATGCATCAATATCAAAAAATACAGAGATATTATTTGTATATAAAAGCATATTTTAAATTCCATTTAAGCCCACTCATTTCACCTCCCACAGCTGCTTTTTTGTTTCAATGGAAGATGAATAAAGAATAAATAGAAGGCCAGCGCTTCAAATTGATCTACCTAATAGCCCCCTGAAAACCCTGGGTATGTATCCACATTAGAGAAAACTGTTCTCTCACATGCACCATCGCTCAATCGCCCAGGCATGAACTGATCCTTCCTACAAGCGGAAAGGGGAGGCGAGGGGAAGAGCAAACTGCAGGTCTTGTGTTTGACACATACTAAAGAAAAACCCCAAAGAGAAGACTGAATTGTGTTTGGGCTCACATAAGAAGGCAGGAGGCGCCCCATGACCATAGCGTGATGAATCCCGCTCTGACATTTCAGTGGTTCAATCTCCGGACACACGTGGGGCTTGAGTCAACAAGGGGAAGCGTGAGATTACTACTTGGGACGGAATCATTGCATCTGTCTTTTCCCATTATAGTCCCCTTCCTATTTGGTTTCACCGAGGGAGGTCAACCTCTCTGATGTTTCTGTTTCCCTAATCAATTTGTAGAGTGCATTCTGGCCCACAGAGAGGTCAGTTATACCTAAAAAGAGTGGTAGGGCTAAATGGAGCATTCGAGTTTCTCTGGTCTAATCCTCTAATTTTCAGATTAAAAAGTCAAGGTCCAAAGAAGTTAGCAATTTTTCCAACACACCGTTAGCTCATGCAAAGATTCATGAATATTCTTCATCCTGACGGGCATTTAAAAAAAAGAAGAAAGAGTATCCGGATTCAGGTTTGGGGGAACAAGGGGTTGTGTTCATGCAGGTGGCTGGAGCCGAGGACAGAAGCAGACACCGGAGCGGAAGGAGAAAGACTATGCCTCCACGCTGGGAAAGCTGTCTGAAGTGCCCCAGCTATGCAGATATTTTAATTCGGCAACAGCGTGCTGCTGGATTCCGAGCAAGCCACGGGGCACCTGGGAGCCTACTGGGTTCCTGCTGCGCAGGGCGTTATGCTGGTGACAGAGATGCTCTGCCCCCCGCATCGAAGGGTGCCAGCCTCACACTCCGTCATCGTCTGCTCCTTGCCATTCACTTCCACACAGACGCTAAACCCTTCTTCCTCACACTCAGATGCTTCTCTGCAGACACATTTGCTGCTCTGGTCTGGAAAAATAAGTAAGAGAGGCTTAATGGCCCATCGCGACGTCGGGCGAGCCCAGGCACATTATCTCGAAAGTCACGATGTGGTGATGAGAGAGCTACAGAAGCTCCTGCCTGGAGTAATGCAGTCAACCACCCCCGGGAAAGGCAGTAGGACCAGGAAAGCGACGCATTTTGCTCCGCTCAGCATAAACAGGTTTCGAGGTTGGTGCCAGGATTTCTATTGGGTGGACCAACTTGGGGTGGTTCTCTCTTCCATGCTGCTGCCCATGTGAACCAGAAACTGAGGGACGGAATGAGAAGACTTCCACAAAGAGCTGAGAGACAAGGCTCTGAGAAACAAACAAAAAAGACTTCACCTTGCTTGGAGATAGAGGGCATGAAACGCAAAAGGCTACACATCCCATAAAAACAAACCAGAAATGAGTTAGGGAGGAAAGTTAGGGAGAAATGAGTGTGTGCAGAAGGTGAGAGGCTGTAATACCCAGCCAGGTGTCTCCAGAAGGAGAGAAACAAGGTCAGCCAGCCGACTGTGGTGACAGCCAAACCAGAACTGACCCAGACGTGGCTAGAGTTACATACGTCACCGTCTGCGCTGCAAACCATAAGACTAAGGGGAAGGGCGCCCGGCGGATACAGGCCAGCAGGAGGAGGGCCTGAAGAGCTGACAGAGACCTTACTGATCACGTAGTCCAGCTCCCAAATTTCCAGTTGGGGAAACTGAGGGCAGTGACTTGGCGCCACAACCCAGCGCCTCCCCCTTCGTTCTACAGCGAAACCCTGGGAGGTGTGTCCTGGCAGTGGTGATGGTGTTCAAGATCGCTATGAGCGCTACTTGGACATAGCACTAGCAAATATTGACTCGCAACTTGAGAAAGTAACTCTTTCCCCTATTCTCTTCAAATCCTTCTGATTACTTTTAGGAGGGTGTCAGCTTGGCACTGGTATGCTTTTAACACCCCTCTAACACTTGCTAAACTCCTTTATCCCAAAGAAACAGCATCCCTCAAGCTCCCAGCAGCATCTGGCTAGAATCTACCAACCTTATTTTGTTTCATTATATGCATTTTTCTAGTTACCTAATATTTACGGCAAGTGATATTTCCTTTTAAGAAAGTGATATAAAGTTATTTTTATGGTCTATTTTTTAAAATGAGTACCTAACATGTATAGTACAAGGACAGAGCAAAAATCCTGAAGGTGGAATGGGGATCACTGAGGTTTGGGAGGACATTCAGACCATCAGGGATGGGTTCTTGTCCTCTTCTGTGCCTGATCCACCCTGCTCCCCACGGAGTGCAGGCGGGGAGGGCGGTTCGCGCTCACACCAGTCTGAGTCTCTCACATCTTCAGGGATCTGCTTTGATCTGGTGCTAAACTAGAAAACTACATTTTCAAAAACTACTACTTTCGCATTCTTATAGTTACAAATATGAAATGCCCCTTACCATCACATTTTCCCCATAGTGGACACACACCGCAAGCTTTCTCCGCGGAGGCAGGCAGAGAACAGCTCTCTCTACCTGTAAGAGTATAATTTCTGCCCTGACAGCGGAGAACATGCATCTTGCAAACTGTCAGAGGCAGTATCCTTTTGGTCTTCTCATCTCGAGCACATACATCCAAGGAGGATCTGAAACAAATTTTTTAAATTACATTATTTACAAAGTTTTCACTCTTAAAAGCTGAGGATGAGAAGTGAAAGGGGAGGCTCTGAGCTCAGTGCCTCAAATGGTATCACCCACAACAAAATGATAGAGCAAAAACTCAAATCCCCTTCATTCCTGGGGCCCAACCCCCTTAGATCTTCAAAATGAACCTATTTCAGTCTTTACGTGTTCACAAATTATACAAGCTTGGATATCTAGTGTATATCCAGTTTTCTCTAGAATAGCTCAGATACAGCAAATTGGAAGAGAAGGCAAGGTCTGTTAGGGACAGCTGGTGGCTTGACAAAGAATGAGACAGAAAATCAGCAAAGATCAGACATTCAAATAGTTGAATGAGACCACTGACTGCAGGAGGAAGCGGCTCCTCGAAGCCCGGCAACCTTGAGAGTTCATGTCCATAATACAGCAATGGCCAACAGTTGTGGGCTGAATTCTCAAGGGAAAATGAAACTGTGTTTTTCAATGCTATTTTTTAAAGTATCTATGTTTAGGGGCTAACCCAGTGGCACAGTGGTTAAGTTTGCGCACTCTGCTTTGGCAGCCCCGGGTTCATGGGTTTGGATCCCCGGTGTGGACCCATACATGGCTCATTGTGCCATGCTGTGGAGGCATCCCACATACAAAATAGAGGAAGATTGGCACAGATGTTAGCTCAGGGCCAATCTTCTTCACCAAAAAATTTTATTTTTAAATCTATGTTTACAAAATAATTTAGAAATATTTCCATAAAAATTTTTGCTTTCTTAAGCATTGGTGCTAAAATGGTGAGATCCAGGTTTTCAGAAATGTTACTAATAAAAACAACCACATTTCTGAAAGCTGATGGATAAGGAAGGCATTACTGTACTGAAACCTTAGACAACAAGGTATTTTTATATAGTAGACAGTGTCTATTTTTATTTTTATATATATTTAGCTCTACTATTTTCTTCTCCAACCAAGAGCTAAATTTACTTGGAGTTATTTACATAACAAAAAGAAATCTTTGTACCTCTCTTTTATCTGCTTATTTAAACCTTGAATAGAAATACTCAAAACAGCTTAAACACAGAGACTTTACAAGGCCACCTTGTTATCAGTATCTGATATGGAAACTCACACCATGTCTATAAACAGCAGGCTGCAGACAAACTAAATGAATCTGGAGAAGTTAGAGGATTAAAGCGAATCAAAGTAAACAATGATAAATAGAAATTAACAGCACAGTCAGAATATTCTGGGCTGACCGCTATTGCCATTTACACTACTGAGTTGTATTATCCTTCTCACAAGAAGTTACTTCTTATAAGACCCCATCATAGTGACCATTACTCACTGTAGGTGTTCAAGGAGTTGGATATGTATTTTGATGACAATAACAATTAAAAGCCAAGTAATTGATCAGTAAATTTGTATTTTGATTCTTAACCTTAAAGAGGACCAAAAAGTCTGGGGGCCAGGATGGCTCCCATTTGCCTCTCCACCTTCACTCTCCATTCTTCTCCACCCCGCCTGGGAGGCTGACAGGTAGGGGCCATATCAATAGACTTGCTTGTCCTCTAGCTTCAGGTGGTTTGATCAAAGGGGAGCACTGGCAGGAGATTGGAGGGAGGGAAGAGAGTGCAGCTGGAGTGTTTATTCCCCTAGCTCACTCTTGGGGGATCTCTGAGGTCCCTAAAATGAGGACTCAGCTCCTCCTCAGCTGCCATCTCCACATAGCCTTCTCTGTCTTCAGTTTTCTTACATGCTCCTCCCCTCACTCCTTCAGGCCTGGGCATGGATACATACCCGAGCTGTCACCAGTCCAGAGTACCACCCTGTGACGTGCAGCTTCCTTTACTCTGAACACTTGTGTAAATAGTCCCACCAATAAACCTCTTGTCCTAATTTAACCGTGCCATCTGTATCCCACTAGGACCACGGCACAGACATCTGGTAACTACTTCAGATACCCACTTACAATGGAGTGATTTCAAGTTGGGTGGCATTCCTGCAATGCAAATCTGGAGACGTGGATATTTCAAGAACCAGAAAAGCAGCTGCTTTTTGGTCTATCAGTATTGCTTTAAGAGTTTACGTCTCAAGGGAATTTCAGCCGTGATCCTCTCATGCTCTAAATCCTTAGGCAGCAGCTTTGTCATGTTGCCCCATTTTATATATGGAACAAGCAGTGCTCAAGTACTGCTTCAGCCTTCCTCACTAGCCAGTTTAGAACACTGCTTAATGCCACCAGTTGTCAGTCCTGGTGACCCAGGCAAGTAACAGGCAGCAGATGGGCCACATTAAAATGCAGAGAGCCTTAACTCTTGGTAAGCAACACCTTCAATCTAACAAAGACTAGCGTCTGAGAAATCATTTCATTTATCTCGAATAAAACAAAATGAGAAGTGAGCAAAGACAGAGCTTACCCACACTCATAGGGCATTTTACAAACACATCTTGAATTCTTTGGTTTCTCCCAGCGCTGACATGCAGGCACTGTGTGTGTCGAAGGGGCCCCTAAAAGAAAAGGATGAGGATGAGAAGAGGAGGCAATCATTAGGAGAAGAACTTCTTCATGGTAAACAAGGCATTATTCCAATTGTTGAATCAGGCTCTGTAATATTCTCAACTGCCACAAGTTTGTACAGTAAAAAAGTAAATCTTTAAAGCATTTTCCAAGAGAGAGAGCATTCTACAAATAATTTCACTGATCCTAATAGCTACCATTTCTGGAGCATTTTCTATTGGCCATGCACTTCTTATACAGTGTGATATTTAATCCGCCTCAACAAATGCCCATTTAAGAGATGAAGAAACTAAGGGTCACAAAAGTTAGGAAATTGGTGCTAGTTCACACATTTAACAAGTTGACCAAGCCAAGATTTAAGTCCATATTTGTCTGAATCCAAGGCCAGTAGAGCAGGCTCCCTTTTCTCAAGAAGCTGGTGCTGACAGACTGTTGTCTGGACCTCATTTTGCCCACTGTGCTTATAATGGGACAGGCAGCAGCAGCATAACTTGACTTATACATGGCAAACTCCATGGTATCCCGAGGAGATCCATAGTAACCTCTTACATGTAAATGTCCAAGTGGTGTCCGCTCAACAGTGAGTAAATGCCTGGAGTTACTTACATTCATAAAATCCTTTCCACTGCTTTGTGTTTTCTACAAACTGATTAAAAGTCAATCAGCTGGAAAACACCTTGGTCCAGCTTACAAGAGCACACTCTGACTGCCATCTCTTCAGCTATACCTGATTACAATGTGAATGACCTAAAGCACTCCACTATGTCCACCTCCTGCCAGCTTCATTACAACAGAATCCAGTGGCATATACTTTCCCACCATAACACTATTACCTGTTGGATATATCTATAAAGGTAGTTTAGCAGAAAAACATGTTCTTATGGATGCACAAACTATGGATTACTTCCTTACTTTGGAAAACTTAAGAACTTTAGACATGAAGGTAAAATCTCATGAACAATTCATAAACCTGTAAAAATGGTAGCCATATGAAGCATGTCTGTCACGTCCAGCAATATCTGTAATAAGTATTCATTCTTTAAAGACTTCCCTTTAAAATGATATTATCCTAAATGGAGTGTAGTATCTTGAATTGGATCCTAGATCATATACGATATTAGTGAAAAAACTGGTGACATATGAATAAAGTCTGTAGTTTAGTCAATAGTATTGTACTAATATTAATGTCTTCATTTTAATCTATTAAATTATGTCAAGTCATGTGAGATGTTAATATTATGGGAAGATGGGAAAATTTGGAAAGATGGGTAAACTACAAGGAAACTATATTTGCAACTTTTCTTATTGCAAAATAAAATGTTTGTTAAAATGGTGTTACCTAGATCAGCACTTCTCAACCAGGGGCCATTTTGCCCTCCCCCCTCCCCCAGGGGACATTTAGTGATGTCTGGAGACATTTTTGGCTATTATAACTGGGTATGAGTTTTCTACTGGCATCCTAGTAGTGTTCTATAAGTGTCCTACTGGCATCTAGTGACAAGGACTAAACATCTTACAATGCACAGGACAGGCTCCCACAACAAAGAATTACCAGACCCAAAATTCCAATAGCATAGAAGTTGAGAAATTCTAATCTAAATGTGCCAAAACTAAAGTTCAATGACAAAGCTGTGTAACTTAGTTCTGCATTATGATTGGAAGTTTATTTGCTGGAAGCGGGGGCATGGGAGGGGACTTGGAGGAAAGTAGTCACAGGGTACAACGTTCCAGTTCTGAGACAGATGGGTACCAGGGAGGCAATGATCATTACGATCACTGTGCTAACACTGCCGCATTGTGCACAGGAAGGTTGCTGGGAGGGTGGATCTGAAGAGTTCTCATCACAAGGAGAAATTTTTTTTCTTTTCTTCTTACTGTATTTTTGTGAGATGATAGATGTTAACTAGACCTATTGTAATCATTTCACAATATACGTGAAGCAAACTATCACACTGTACACCTTGAACTTATACAGTGATGTATGTCGAATTATTCCTTAATAAAACTGGAAAAAATATTTTTAAAAAGAAGTTTATTTGCTTATCATTCATAAGGATGAAATTTTAGATTTTAAAAGTTATTATAATTTGTGCAAAATCACTGATGGAATTACCTGCAGACTTTTGCATTTGAGAAGAACATCGCTTGGTTATCTTCATAGCTCGGTTAACCAAATAAACATGCTCTTAGGGCCCACCTACAGTATCTACCTTTACTGTCTCAAAACCAAATATCTTCACTTCAAGACCGAATGCAGACGGGAGGAGGGGGAAATAAAGGGTTAGTGTTTAATGGGTACAGAGTGTCAGTTTGGGAAGATGAAAAGGTCCTGGAGATGGATGGTGGTCATGGTTGCAAATAATGCGAATGGACTTAATGCCACTGAACTGTGCATTTAAAAATGGTTAAAATGGTACATTTTATGTTTTATATATTTTACCACAATAAAAAAAAGACTAAATACTTTTACAACAGTATTTTGCAACATCACCTTTGGAGGATGACAAAGCTGGAATTTTTGGTTTGTTATAGGCATATTTTCAGGGTAGTTATTATTGTTATCCACATCTTTCGAAAAACACACAGGTCTGAAAAACATCCTTAACTAAAACTTTAATGGAATTTGCTCCTGAGTGGGAGAAAACTCATACCAAATTGTGCTATAAAGGGACTGAAGCAGACAATTTAGAAAGATAAGTATATGATCTCATTTGGAATAAAAGAGCAACCTCATCAACTGTACATTGTTCTCTTTAATTTTAGAATTACTGGTCCAGGTCCATTCCTTCAACTATCCCAAATAAATTCATATTTATGCGTCAGTGCATGTAGAAAACAAAGCACTTGTCTCTGATGTGGGCCTTTGACAGCTAAAGAGCACGTGGGCACTGGCGTGGTGGGCACTGCGTTGGCCATGCTGCCCCCTGTCCTGAGGTCGATGATCATTCACCACCACGACCCCCGCCCACCGTCAGCCCCGGAGCGCCCAGCGCAGCCTGCTCTCTCTCCAGCTGTCACCACCTAATGCACCTGATAGTCCCACTCACAGAATCCAGCCCCTCGCCCTCACTATAAAAGACAGTTCCAGCACTGAATTAAAAATCTTACACTTGAGACATAAGAATACCGTACAAAATAGAATGCAGGTGAGTTTTTCTCCTTTCCTCTTTTTAATTGTTACAAACATATATTTTCCATTTATTTTAAAAAATGTAAACAAAGAAGAAATAGGAGATTATTTTAAAAACAAATCCATCCCATCTTGAATATCTCTAAAAAGAAATCTTTTGGCTTTCTACATCTCTTCCTACCTTAGCTTCTTAAAAGGCCATTTTAATTTGCCTGGTGTTCAAAAATACCAGATTTTTGGATTTCCTCTATTAAGAACAACTTCACAAACCACAACACTTTTCCTTCAGTAATTTCTGCTTTGCAGTGCTAAGTGCAAATTCTTTTAAATTTTCGATTTCAGTAATACTAATAAACTCTGAGAGCCCAGAAATGAAACATACTAAATTTTATATAAATTATGATCTCAATTCTGTACTTAACAAAAGTACAATTAAAAAATCAGGATGAAACCAGAAATCAGCTCTTAAAAATTCTTTATTTTCGGGGCCAGTCCTGTGGCATAGTGGTTAAGTTTGGTCTGCTCCACTTTAGTGGCCCAGATCATGGGTTCAGATCCCAGACATGGACCTACACCACTCATCAGCCACGCTGTGGTGGCAACCCACATATAAAGTGGAGGAAGTTTGGCACAGATGTTAGCTCAGCACTAATCTTCCTCAAGCAAAAAGAAGAGGATGATTGGCAACAGATGCTAGCTCACGGCTAATATTCCTCAGCAAAAAAACAAAAGAAAATTCTATTTTCTTGGCAACAAAACAGATATAAAGCTAATCTTTGAAATGAAGGATTTAAGTTAAAATTTCAGAATCCTTAGGGTTATTCTTGCCTTCTCTCGCATTCTATGACTCTACCTTTGCCATGTGAAAAAAGTCTGTTACCCAGTCTATGAACTGATCTCCTTCTTGTAGAGGGGCAGGGGTAGAGGGAATGAGTCACAGATATGGTGATTTGGTGCCATAAAGGATGGCCACAAGGCCTGTAACTTGCCTGAGTGCAGATGTCCTTGGACAGAACCAGGAGCTGCTCACCTTTTTGCACACACTGGACATTCTTTATCTCAGGACTCCACTTAAGGCTGGATCCACAGAGAAATGCTGAAGGGCCTTCTAAGGACATGCCACCTGAACAGGAAAAGGTCACCTTCTCGCCAACTGTGTAGAAAGGTTTGTGGGGATGACTCTGTATGCCATCCGTCAGAGCAGGTAGAACACAGGCAATTTCTAAAGATAGAGGAGAGCAGAACACAAGGGTCATTGCTTTCCTAAGCCATCTTTTTAAAGAATAACAGCCTTGAATGGTGCTGGTACACTTGCTCTGCCTTATCACATTTGAGGACAAGGAGGAAGAGATGAGTTCACTCTTAGGGTGCCTGAAAGACATGTCCCACAATGCCTGGCATGTAATGACCAATGAATGACTGAAAATCAAAACGTCCCACCCTCACCCCGGCTGTCAAAGCAATGTGACAACTTAAAATGAATAAGCCTTATAAACAGAACAGGATCCAAAGCATTTAAAGAAGTAGATTGATTGTGGTGGACCTCTAGAAATTGAACTCTAAAGAATGTCCTGATAGTCTTAGCCAGAACTGAGCACCTGGCCTATTCTAATTAGCACTAGAAACTTGAAAATTGCAATAAAATGTGCCTTGCCTAACAGAGGCACTATCAACTAGAGACTGCTGAGGGCTTTTTCAAGACACAACCGGAACCAGGACAAGATCATATGAGCCTTTCAGGAAAGTGAGGTCAAGACATGGGGCATAGGGTGAGCAGTTATTTATCTTGATTCATTCTCTCCCACATTATTCTCTCATCTTAAATTATATACTACAACCAAAGCAACTCACTCTGACAATGCATTTTCCCAACAAGCCACTGTAAATCTTCTCCACATCTGGCAACAGGGTCTCCAACAAGAGAGTATCCTTCATTGCAAGTATACACTATGTTTTTCCCAACAGGAAACATGGCACCTTCATCCTAAACAGAAATAAAAGATGGAAGAGAAAGAGTATGTCTATTTTGCAGTTAACAAAATGTTTCTTTAGATATATTTGGCCTATAAATAATGCGTTCTTTTAATCATCAGGCAACATACATTGAAATCACTGATTTGGAAAATTGTCTATAAAAATGTTTTTCCCTTTATAGTCCTAGCCAACAACACTGGTACCACCATTAATTGAAATAAACATTAATGCCACTATAATTTGTTGATTGTTCCCAAAGTACCAAGCACTATACTTAGCATTTTACCAAAATTACTTTAGTGCCCGAGTAACTTCTTTCCCTTATACTTTCAGGAAAAGGCAGTTTGTTATCAGATTTTGGAAATGTCCTTGTCAGTCAAGTGTTCATAATAATGCGTTATGGGCTATTCATTGGCAGTACTGCCTAATAAATGCCAGTATGGAAAATGCTCAAATGCAATCAGCATGTTCTTGAAAGCTTAAGTTTCTCACTGAAGACTTTTAGGGGAAATTCCATGTTGATTTTCTCCCACCCCACCGTCCAACCCCCGCCCTGTAAGGGAAGTACTGCTGCAGCTGGGTCAGATTCAAGGACATGTCATTAGCCTAGATTGCCAGCGAGTGAGCTTTCATGGGAGCAAGGAAGAATTTGAAGCATGAGCCTTGAGGGGGTAATCATGCTCGTTTGAGATCTCTCTTGGTTCTTTCCCTTGTCCTTTTGGTTCTCTGCCACCCAAGATGATAGTGAAGAAAATCGGCCTTGGAGAGAACTTGGAGCTGGACCAGATCTGCTATAGGCATACGAACAAAATTCTGTGGTGCCTCCTTTCCTCACTGTCACTCCTGGCTCAGCCTGGCTCCATCGTGGGAGTTGGTAGGAAGCAGAGGGCCCAGGTTGACATGGAGGTTTGAAGAAAATAGGGAAAGCCACTTGATCTGCTTTGGTTCTAGCCCCTAGGCCTTCCTCTGCCTTGCAAAAGGGACTTCTGCATGGGGAAGTCAACTCAACAGTGTCCAAAACCACTAGTAGCAATTAAAAAAAGAAAAAAAGGAAAGACTCTCAGGATCTACCATAAACCTACAGAATGAGAAAAAATGGAGGACGAGGGGCAAACGGCAATCTCTATTGTTAAGTTCCCTGGGTGACTGTGACGAAGCCCCTGCATGGAGCAGTGTTGGGAATCCCTGGCGCCTCAGACAACACCACGTGCACTGAAGCTTGAGACAGCAGCTTCATGGTTTGCTGAAGTATGTGAGTTTGTTTGGCCTCATTCTCCAAAAATATGTTTCCTTCAGGAACTTCATGGATTGTGGTGACTGCAGTGGGACAGTATGAGTGTTAGAGATGCTAGGTTCACCCTCTCTCTCTCTCTCTCTTTACACACACACACACACACACACACATACACACCTCTTCCATCTCCCAACAGTACCTACATTTGGGGAACCTTCAGCAAAATCTCAGTGTGTGTTCAAGGGCCTGGAATTTGAGAGGCAAAATCCTTTGTCGAGAAAGCAAGGCTGGCAGCACTGAGAGAGTCCTGATGAACAATATCTCCTATGTGCGCCATGAGGAGACTTCACTGGGGCTTGAGGCCAAAGCCTCATCATAACAAAGAGTGAAAAGAGCACAAATTCATATGACCCCAAAGCCAAGAAAATTCCCTAGAATGACAAGGGCACATGACTTGTGTTCCTTCCCAAACAAGAAAATTGCTCCAAGCACAATGACCCATATCTCACCAACACTGGCTAAATGTCTTATCAGTTCCGAGAATAAAGCTAATACTTCATCCCAAACCCCATATTTATGAAAAATGAAAAAGATCTTCTTTCAGTGGCAAGAATAGGGAAAGTACTCTGTGTTGAGGAACGTGCTTATAGAGTCCTATGTTAGTGTTCAGAACAGAAATGTTCAGCAGCCCTCTGGCATGACTACATTTCTAATTCACTAAGCAACAGTATGGAGTCAGCTTACCACAGACGATATACTGCCTTCTGCAGAATTCTAATCACCTTCAGCCAAAGGAGAAAAGTCACAAATGAAAACCCTCACCACTAAAAGTGAAATGCACACTTACAATACTTTTAGCACTATTTCATCATGGAAGAAGGAAATAGATTATAACATCAGTAGTGAGATAACACTTGGAGCAAAGGGTATGAGTAAAGGAAAAAATATCTTTCATAACCAACTTGAACAAATCCATCTTTCAAGGCTGGAGGTGACGAACAGAATTCTGTCGGAACCAAAGACAAAGGAAAACAATGAGGTTCAAGCAATCTGAAAGGAAAAGGAAATAAAACTAAATTAATGTGATGGATTTCCACAGTGTAATAAACATTGTGTACCACAGTGAATTCTTCATTGGCATCTGAAGGGACTCCCTCCATGTATGTATTGATGTGATATTTTTGTCATTCTCAGAACCAAATATCTGATCACATCCTGTGACAGAAAATTCAAATGTAAACGCAAGCTTCCAAAGGATAGCTATAAGGTCAGTAGTATGAAAAACAGAAAGAAAAGGGAAAAAAAACTAAACTACTTTATGTGACTTCTAGAGGTCACCTTCTCAGACCTGCTTTTTCTCCTGCTGTTTGGTTCTGAAATTCCTTTAACAGAAAGTTAATTCTGTATTAAAAATAAGGTAATTAGAGCAAGTGATCCTGCGAGAGAGGTAACACAAAATAATTACTTCTGATTGAACATTACTATGTGCTAGGGACCTTGGCTCCACAAATGTGCTCTACAAATGTGCATTGTCTCCATTCACATTCACGGTAACCCTCTGAGATACGTGGAGAAATCAGGCTCAGAAAGTTTGAATAACTTGTCCAATGTTATAAAGTAAAACATATCAGGGCTGGATTCATATCTAGTCAGTTAGGCTCCTCAAACCATGCTCTTTCTACCTCTCACAAGGCAATTTCTAGAGGGAGCTCACAGTCATGAGAATGATAACAGTGATATTCATCATTAAACAGTGGTTTCCAATAGCACCTCTGAGGTCAATATACCATCAGTATTATCTCCACTCAGGAGATGCGAAATCTGAGGAAAGCATCACAAACGGCCTGTGTGTCGCTCTTTCTCAGTTGAGTTCCTTATCCTCTTGCCACACTCTGAAGAAACCCAGAAATGTGAAGTATTGATCGTCACTTTCCTCCCTCATACTGAGGAGAAGGAGGATATTTCCCCTCCTCTGAGCACTAAGAGGAGCGAGAATTCCTTCAACACCTTCCTGAGGATGTTCCCTTCCCTCCAGCTTTCTGTCTAAAGCCGGGGGAAATACACCCACTGGGCAGCGGCCTCCTCAGAGACCCTCATCTTCCTAGAGGTGCATATCCTGAAGCCAGCATTCTCCTCCTACCATAATCTCATCTGCTTGCCAGTTGCCCCATCAAGAGATATTGCTTATTGTTAGATTACGAGGCACGGAAGATATAGGAGTAAGGCATCCCTCCTCCCTAGGCTCCCACCAGATACCCAAGCATCTCACATCTTTCTTCAACTCATAGGACCTTCAAACTATCTTACTACAACTTTTTGCCAATCCCTGATCTGAAGAGGTTAGTAAGGACAGTGTAGAACAGTGGAGCGTGGTGTAAAGAATTCTGACCCAGGGGTATGATTCATCAACTAAGCACTTTTGAGATAGTTTTTCCAAGGTTCTGGTAAATGGGAAATTGGTATCAGACAACTGAGCTAATCAGTCAAGATTTTAGCCATCTCAAGCATCTGGCTTTATGCTTAATCCTAAAGAAATAGATGAATGAATGAAGGAAGGAATGAATGAGTGAGAGGGAGTGGTATATCTGAAAAGCAATGCAACTATTATCGAATGCTTACTATGTGCCAGGCTCTGAACTAATCCGTTTACATGCTTAATCTCATTCAATTCTGGCAACATCCTATTACCGTTTTATCTACTATTATTATAATGATTTTAGAGGTGTGGCAAGTAACTTGCCCAAGGTCACACAGCAAGTAGGTGGCAGATCTGCTTGATGCCAAAGCTGCTGCTCATGTCCACTCAGCCAGACTGCTCCCAGTTACCTAGTCTTTTGTAACATCTGTGTCAGGAAACTCGAAACACACATGCGCAAGTGGGGCACACCACGCCTCCCTCCTTCAATTGGCCCCAGTGCTAAGGGCAAAGCAGTCACTGATAAAAATTCCCATTTAACTTTTAAACCTTTTAATAGCAGCAATCACGTATTCCATGCTTACTGCAGAGGGCACTGTGTTCTAGGTGAGTGCCAGGAGGTCTGGTCTCCATTACCTAAAATGCTTCAGCTCCTCATCTTCACACTGCCTGCTTTCCGACGTTTCTCCAATACAGGATTTCCCACCCCGACTGGGAGGCGGGTTATTGCATTCTCGGCGCCTTGTTTTCTTCCCTTGAACACAGGGGCCCCAAGAGGACCAGCAACTCCAATCTCCATCAACCCCTCCTGCAAGAAAAGAGAGAGGCTGTTCAGAAAGTATGTGCAGAGGAAGATTTCAGAGTTTGGGGCTAAGCTTCCTGCTCATGTGGTTTTTGGGGGAGGGGATGATCTGGGGCTTTATTACCTTCATTCTGTTCACTGAGGTCTTCAACAAGGGCCAGAACGTCTCCACACTGACTAGCATTGTGCATATTAAGGCTGCATTAACAAACTTCTTGCAATAATATATTAAACTTATTATTTTACAAGCACATAAAGCATGTTCTTTTAAAGAATGTACATTATATCATTCATTTACTTCTCACAAGAATGAATCCAAGTGGGCAGAGGTCTGTTACCTTTGTTATTTGATAGGCGTGGAATCTAAAACAAAGTGGTTAAATGCCATTCCCAATGCTGTAATGGCTGCCAAAGTCTAATGGCTGAGTCCGGGCTCTTTTCATGACCCCACAGTCTCTCAATAAGGCAAATAAGTTCCTATTGTTAAAGCAGTGCTTGGGCATGAGAAGGACATAAGCTACTGGGTATTCCAGGCTGCCAACCCCAGAGCTGGCATTGTATAAAACGAGAAAATGAGTAAGTAGGAGAAATGCTTTTATTTCCTGTCAGCATCCTTCTCATTCAGTCTACAGGCACTTCCTCAACCCACTCTGGCCACCCTCCATCTCAGGGCCAATTCATGACTCACAGTTCTTTTGGTATTTTCCCCCAACATACTCTTTGGGAGAGGCAAGAGAGAACTGATACCATATTCTAAGAGCTTTGCTTTCCTAGTTAGAAACTGATCTCAGAAACCATTCCCTGAAGCATTCTTTCTTGTGACAAGAGATTTTCACATATTGGGGTGTATGGGCTAACTTCTGGTTCAAAATTGATTCATTCTGAGCTAAAGAAGCCTGACTTCTGGCCTGTCAAACATACATTGCACAACTGTTTTATCCGGTAAAGTAAAGAATGCACTCTCTTAAGAACGCATACTCCCCCTCCTATGCCAGTATCTGTAACACCCTATCTGTAATGCCCATACTAGTCCTTTTCTTGGACACTAGGTTCACATTGATTTGCAACTGAATACCTCTTTGAAACTTTGACGAATATGTATCCTGGGCATGTTGAATGCATGTTCTTTGTTCCAAAAAGGTATAAGACTGTACTGAAACCCAGAATGCTTTCTTGCTCTGTGGAATGCTTTCTTGCTGTGTGGAAACTGCCTTCCAGGGTTATAAGCCTCACTCCGGCTCAAGCAAAACTCATCTTATCTCTCTTATCTATAGAATGGTTACTGGCTATTTTGCATCGATACTTGATACTAGATGGGTGTGTTTACTACTCTTTAGCTATTTCTGCTGTGCAACTTACACCCCTCTTTGTCTCCTACCCCACACCCACTCCTCGGTATCACAAGCACCGAAACTAAACTAGTTTGTATGATATTTTCCCATTATCTTCCTTATGTTTTCTTCCATAATCAGAAATCGAGTTAATAAAGTAATCCTCAGAGTATATTAATACGGGGTAGTAGTAGCTTAATACACTATGATTGCTACCCCGTTCCTTACCAGCAGGAATCACCCCATTCCACAGAGGAATGAAATCACAGTGGTGGAATTTCAAATTACCAGGACTGGCCCACTTGGGGAGACATTTGGAGGTAACGATGCCTTCCTGATGCTTGTCTGTAAGCGACTGTGGTTTAGTGCTGTGTTTATTCATTTATCAAACATTTACTAAGAGGCTTCCATGAATCAAGCTCTATGTTAGGCTCTGAGAATAAAGAAAGGAATCAAACAGTCCTGATGTTAAGGAATGAGCTTTCTGGAGGAGAGAGACATAGAAATAAATATAAAAACAGATGTACATAAATTGACTCATATTTTGCCTCCTCATAAAGTCAACTTCACATAGCCCTGTACTATAGTGCTTTTAGCACCAAGCACACTTTTGAGCACACAGCAGATGTTCAACAAACACTTGTGAATAATTAATAGATGGGACATAATACAAAATTACAAATAGAGATGTTTTGAAGAACTTGCCGTCAGAAAGATTAAGCAAACAAGCTCCACAGACCCACGTTAAGACAAAACCTTAGTGAGATGGAAGGATGGAAGGTGTTTCAGTCATCAATCTATTTTAATGGAGAACAGGGAATGGAGGGCACCACCGTGTTAATTCAGACAGGAACATGGAGACAGCAAAGGACCTTGACTGCAGTAGCTGTAATCCGGAAGTGGAATAGGGAGGGAGATACTAAATCAAAATGCCTGGTGACACTTCCATACGCAAAGAAGCACCGTCTCAGGGGCCAGAGGGAAAGGGTACTTCTCTTCCCCATGTGTCCAGCATCACTAGAGACAATTCAGCACTGACCTGCTTGATCCCCTACGAGGACTCCTTGCTCACACGCCACACCAAATGTGTATGGTTTGCAATGGCACTGACACTGGGTCCCCTCAACAGTGGCGATGCCACCATTTTGACAAGGCTGGCAATGGCAGGGGTCAAATTCATCCAAATATTCCTCAAGAGCCCGTTTCAGGTAGAGTCTCTTCACAGAGGCACAGGGGACTTCCTTTACCAGCTCATACAAAGGTGTCAGCTATACAGATAAAGACATCATGGTCAGCAATCAGGGTTTTAGGCAAGAATACTTTCCTTTTGGCCTTCAGGCTCTATCCCCACTAAAACAAAATCAAAAGTCACTCTTAGGTTAATTCCAATTATTTCTTGTTCAAATAAAAAGAGAAAGCAATTCACTTTCTTTGCAAGACAAACCTAGGGGAAACTAGCAAGAGATAAGGAAGGAATATTTTTTGTATCTGGTGTGCATGCATAAATTTTTTAAAAACCAATAGGACTTTCATTTTCTAGTTTTTGAAAGATTATTTTGAAAATAATACATTTCCACCCCTGCAGAGGACAGAAGAAAAGAAAATACACTTAAATTAGAGCCAAGAAGCAAGTGCAATTAAATTTAAGATTAAATTTCCTGACTCTGAGAGACTTATTGTGTCACTCGAGGGAAGACAATGACTCTTTCTCCCTGGAGAAGTTTAAAACAGGTAGATATTATCACTCTGTGTTTGATATGTCAGATGAAAAGCAACTTCGAGATCACATGTGTTAGCTAAGCTTTAACAATCTGTTCTCCCAGGAACAAAAAGTCTCTGATTCGCAGTGTTTGCCAATTTCTGCAGCATAGCTACTCTAACCATGGCTGGTCTCCAGCTGCCACCACGATGTCACAGAGCACAGAGCTGGGGACAGATATGCACCATTGGCTCTTGAGAAAGTCAAGGAGAGCTGGCTGCAGCGTACCCTGTGAGTATGGAGATTAACGCAGATCTGTAGCCACCCCTGATTCAGGAAGGGTTAATAATCACTGGAAAAGGCTTGCCAACAAACTGGGACCCAGAGGTGAGAAGGCCGGTCAGCCAATGATGGGTAAGACCTCCAGGGCGGGGCAACCTAAGACAGGCGCAGTCGCCTGGGGGCACAGATGGAGACACAATATCGATATTAGGAGCAGGAGGGGCTGTTGCCTAGGAGATCTTGCCTTCTCCAAGATAAAAATATACGAGCACAGCAATAACATGATAATATCAAAACAGGGTCTGAGGGAGGGCTCCTTGAGAAATCACTAAGAATTCTTGGCATCTGCTAATTACTTCATCCAGAACACCTGTGTATGTTTAACAGATGTAAACTATGTATATATTGAAACTCTGGTTATAATAAACTCAGAGTGGCCATCAGCCCTCTCTGCATCTATCCTGATGTATACATTGGATTGCGACACCGACAAGATCAGGTACATTTCCCTCCATCTCTGCCCAGGCTCTTTCAAACTGCTTGGCATTGCATGGTCATACAGGTAAAATGTCTCTTCTTTGCCTGTGCCTTTCCTGCCCAGCTAATCAATTAGCAAAGCTGTGATAATTCCAGTCCCGGGTGGAAAAGAGCGTAGTTGAGAATGAGAGACAATGTCTGTTTTTCCGTAATCAACAATTTAAGATTTTTAAAGATTTGTGTGGAAGACCAGCCATGAAAATGGGCCATTTTGAGTACTAACAGATGGCACTTTAGAACAAGACTTCCCTGGAAAAACCCTCCTGCCACTGTCACCCTTGTTTAGAGGTGAGTAGGTGCAGTATGGTGTCAGGAGGGCACTTGAGGAGCTATTGTAATGTTTGAGTTTACAAAACGTGTCCAGGTTTCTTAATCTCCGAAAGTCATTTCACCTGGGATGTTGCTTGATTCCCAAGACAGGGAACAGATCATGGAATCACTTCTGCTATAGCATTTGTTTTGAAAACGTGAATTTGTTCCATTAAGGGACAATATGCTATATTAAGGAATAATATGATGTATCACAAATTTTGTGTTTTCCTACATGTAATTTCGTCCACGAGAAACACCAGGAGAAACAGAAAACTGGACACAATTGAACCAAGCTGCGTAAGAATACACAACACTTGCACGTACACACATACACCTCAAACATCCATCTGGTTCACTGTGTGTGTAATAAACTACACCCACCCACAGCCGGTGTCAGAGCTGCCATTTCTGATTGCTCTCCTACCATGTCACAGTAATTCACAAGCTATAACTCCTCCTTCACCCAGCAAGTTTCAGGGTTTTTCTAGGTAAAATGCCACATTTATTGTAGCACATACGCATTTCTTAACAATTTTAACATAAAATTCTGCTACTATTTTTATTGATGCCTATTTTTTAATTTTTATTTATTTTTTTTTAGGAAGATGAGCCCTGAGCTAACATCTGCTGCCAATCCTCCTCTTTTTGCTGAGGAAGCCTGGCCCTGAGCTAACATCCATGCCCATCTCCCTCTACTTTATATGTGGGACGCCTACCACAGCATGGTTTGCCAAGCTGTGCCATGTCGCACCTGGGATCTGAACCGGCAAACCCCAGGCCCCCAAAGCAGAACATGTGAACTTAACCACTGCGCCACAGGGCTGGCCCCTGATGCCTATTTTTTTTAAAAATGAGTGTCAAAGATCAAATTTTTAAGTGCTGTGTCCCTACCCCCATTTTTCCCAAGTGGTCTTTATTGTGCAATTTTGCCTGGCTCTCTGACTTTTAGGAACATACATGTTGCAATATAAAAGAAGTGACTGTATCAATAATACATCCTAAAATTCTGCCAGCCAAATCAGTTCTATCTTAATTTACATAACTCCCAGAGCCTCTAATCCAATCCGTGGCTGCAGGAAGAATGGTGATCTTACAGATATAACAGTAGACAAGCCTAAATGCCTTCTTCTTGCGAAAATCTATAACTCCTCTGAATTAGAGACCAAGAAAAATATAATCAAATTTAGGTCAAAAGCTTAAAATGTAAATTTTGTCATTAATTTCTCTTGAGATTTACAAGACATTTAACCTTTCAAACTGAAATATGGACATAGAAGATAACAAACCTTCTGTTTCATCTTATAAGTTATGCATTTATTTTACTATGCAAAACATAACCAGGATACCGAAAATGCTAATTACAGCCTTCTCTATTTAACCACCTTGATTTAACCTAATTTCCCCAGTGCAAATAAACATGACTGCTTTCTGCTCCTGTCAACAGAGCATCGCATACCTTTTGTTTTATGACTTGGGGAAGATCAGTCACCGAACCTGCCCAGGAAGAATATCGGTTTTTGTTTCCAGCAGGATTGTCCAGCTCCAGGTAACTCAGGCCAGACACGAAGCCTGCACTTCCTCCTCTGACAAATGGCTTGCCTCGCAACACATTGCCCTCAGTTCCTACACAAGGAGAAAGCAAATGAAACAAGTCAGGATGCGCAAACAAAGTGAAAATGAGAACGTAAAAGTGAAAAGTCTATCAAGTATGAAAACACAATCCATCCAACTGTATGACCTTCTGGAAAAGGCAAAACTATGGAGACTGGAAAAAGATCAGTGTGCCAGGGTGGGGGATGGGAGGGATGAATCAATGGAGCACAGAGGATTTTTAGGGCAGTGAAATTGATCTTAATGATATTATAATGGTGGATACATGTCATTACACATTTGTCCAAATCCACAGAATGTACAACAGCAAGAGTGAACCCTCATATAAAATATAGTCTTTGGGCAATAATAAAGGATCAACGTGGGTTCACTGATTGTAACAAATGTACTACTGTGGCACCGGAGTCTAACAGTGGGGGAGGCTGTGCCTGTGTGAGGACAGGGGAAGTACGGGAACTCTCTGTACTTTCTGTTCAATTGTGCTGCAATCCTGAAACTACTCTAAAAAGTAATATCCATCAAGGGTACAGCCCTACGGCTGAGTGGTTAAAGTTTCACATGCTCCACTTCAACAGCCAGGGTTCACAGATTCAGATCCCAGGCACAGACCTACTCCACTCACCAGCCATGCTGTGAAGGTGTCCTACACGCAAAAAAATAGAGGAAGATTGGCACAGATGTTAGCTCAGAGCTAATCTTCCTCAGCAAGAAAAAAAAATCCGTTAAAAGAAAAAAGAAAAGAAAAACATAATCATTACCTGACAGTAGATGATATTAGGGAATTATTGTTCATATTTTTAATGTTCTTAGTTTAGTAAAAGTTATTATGTTATTGAGGAGACTTTCTTCTAGAAAGTACATGTATATTTAGCGATGAAGCATCATGATGTCTAAAATTTGCTTCCAAATGGTTCAGCAAATATTAAAAATATTTTAAATATACAATATTTATGTATTGCTAAATAGTCCATATTATAAATATCATATGTAGATATACATAGCAAAATGTCAAAATAATTGTTACATATATAAGCTGGGTACATGGACATTTATTACTACATTTTTTTCAACTTTGCCATACGTTTGCAAGTTTTCATAATAAAATATTGAGGGGAAAACAGTTCATTGCATCCAGAATACTAACAATAAGCAAAAAAGCTATTAATTAAAAAGCATACATTAAGTCATGAAAAGTGTTGTAAAAACTTTGAACACTAGTTGAACAATTTTTTCTATTTATGTGCCTCAATTCCAAAAATAGTTTTTAATATCTATTTGCAAGTGATTTTTACTGTGGTCATGACTAGAAATTCCTAACTTGCAGATCAGATTAGGGGCAATTTTCCTTTTCTTGTAACTGTCTAAACTTTGCAATTTCATGAAATTTTGCAATTCAAAAAGTATACTTTTATTATCAGAAATTATGAAAGCTTAATATTTTTAATAAATTGGCTGAATGCTTCCTCATCTTCGTTACTTTTTTTTTCTTTTTGGTGAGGAAGATTGGCCCTGAGCTAACATCTGCACCAGTCTTCCTCTATTTTGTATGTGGGACACCACCACAGCACAGCTTGATGAGCAGTGTGTAGGTCTGTACCCAGGACCCAAACCCATGAACCCCGGGCAGCTGAAGCAGAGCACACGAACTCAAACACTACGCCAATAGGCCAGCCCCTTATTTTTTTAATTTAGATATAACTGACATATAACATTACATATGTTTCAGGTATACAACATGATTCAATATTTGTATATATTGAGAAATGATCACCACAATAACTCTAGCTAATATCCATCACCATACATAGTTACAAAACTTTTTTCTTAGAGACTGGCCCTGAGCTAACATCTGTTGCCAATCTTCTTTTTTTTTCTTTTTCTTCTCCCCAAAACCCCCCAGTACATAGTTGTATATTCTAGTTGTAGGTCCTTCTAGTTCTTGTATGTTGGATGCCACCACAGCATGGCTTGATGAATAGTGCTAGGTCTGCACCCAGGATGCAAACCAGTGAAACCCTGGGCCGCTGAAGTGGAGCGCATGAACTTAACCGCTCGGCCACGGGGCCGGCCCTGTGATGAAAACTTTTAAGGTCTACTCTCTTAGAAAATTTCAAATATACAATACGGTATTATTAACTATAGTCCCCATGCATTATATGCCCATGTCTTGTTTATTTTATAGCTGGGAGTTCCTGTGTTTTTAATATCCAAGTAGTCACCCTTTTAACGCAGTGTATCACAGAGTTCAGCCCCTGAACTGCCTGAATCAGAATCACCTGGTGTGACTGCAGATTTCTGAGACCTACAAGAGAATAGCTGAGAGAATGAGCCTTGGAACCAGCATTTTAACAGGCTTCCCCAGCTAATCCTTGTGCATACTAAAGTTTAAGAATCACTGCCTTGGGGCCAACCCCATGGCATAGTGGTTAAAGTTCAGCACCCTCTGCTTTGGCAGGCTGGGTTCTCAGGTTTGGGTCCCAGACACAGACCTACAACACTTGTCAGCCACGCTGGGGCAGTAACCCACATACAAAATAGGGGAATATTGGTATGGATCTTTGCTCAGGTTAGCTCAGGGCTAGTCTTCCTCCAGCAAAAAAGGAGGAAGATTGGCAACAGATGTTAGCACGCAGTGAATCTTACTGAGGAAAACAAAACAAAAAAATCACTGCCTTAACTGGCACACCTGTTTAAGAACTGCAGATTCTAAGAAATCAGTTTTTATGTTTATTTTTTAGCCTCTAGCCAGCCTATCACATGCCAGTGAGCTCTCTGCTCCCACTAGCGCTTTACCCCTAGACAATCAGCCTCGTGCAAGAGAGAAGAGCCTACATTGTGAAGCCAGATTTCATGTATTCGAAGCGCTTGTCTGATGCTTATCAACTGTGATCTTGGGCAAGCTTTCTGTCCCTCAGTGTTCCTGTCTGTAAAATGATAGTATGAATAATACTTAACTTTTACATAAGAGGAGTACATTGGTTAACTTTTGTAAATCACTTAACGTTGTGCTTGGCACATAGTAAGTGCTACGTGTTTGTTAAATACAAAATAAAATAAAACTGGGGAGCAGCTTCCAATTGCCAGCCCCACTGATAACTGATGTCAGTATGTTCCCAAAGCTCCCGCTTCCACTTCTGTTTCCAGATCATCCTTTTTCCATTTTGTTCAAAAGCTCATCCTCCTCCTTTGTCGTATCTGCTCCATGAAGACAGGCACTTTGTCTGACATATTCACTGCTATATCCCCAAGACCTCGAACAATTCCTGGGACATACCGCAGGCTCCATAAATAGTTGATGAATAAAGTAAGTGAACGAGTAAATAAACCTGCTTTTACTATTCTGTCTCCCTCCTTCTTGCAGCCATCCACCAATATCCCAAGAATTCCCAGTTCCTCGCTGAGAGAAATGCTTCTCCTTTACTTCCCATATTTCTGATCTTTTCTGGTTTTTATCCTATTAGATTATTCCTTCACAGTCCCTCTTCTTTCTCTACAACTTTACTTTTGTAATCTTTCATTTAATCACTCCCTGTATTAAATCCTTTAATGGCACCCTTGTCATCAGGATGAAATCCAAACACCTTCACGTGGGATCTCAGATACAGTCTAAATCCGCTTACCCTTCCAATTCTTTCTTCAATCACTCAAAGACTAACATGCTACCTTCCCCACCCTCTCTACCACCACCACTACCACCAACACTACCACCACCAGTGTGCACCAAAAACTTTAACTGCACTGAGCAGCCATGTCACAGAGTGGAACTGAACCTTCTGCTGATGTCATTTTCCTAGACTTATTTGCCAACCATCATCATAAGGGAGAAAGGTGGTGTACACTGAGGACGTATTTACATACACAGGAGATACCCACTAAACTTTCCACTCTGCATGATGCCTCACTGCCATGACATAGGAAAGAGAGTTCAGAGGCAAAAATAAAGAAATATACGAAAAACATAAAATAAAACACCTGCTGACATTTCAAAGGCCCTTGGAGACCAAGAATTAACCACAAGAGAGAGGGATGGAGGTCAAGCTTGTAACTTCTCATTTACCTGCAGCTGATTTTAAGGCCTCTTTCAGTGCCTGGCATTTGTGTTTTGATGATTTAAAAATAAGATTGACATCTGACGAAGTACATTCCATCTCATCTGCTGAACTAATACCTAGGGAAAAAATTTAAAAGGTGCTTAATTTCCACATTTATTGAAGACCTCCTTTGAGATGCAACCAGGTGTGAGGGTGGGGATGAAAGGTTGTTTCCTACCACTGTGGCCATCCAATCAAGAGTGATGTAATATGTACATTTTCAAGCGTTCTAGAAGGATCAAGGGTCATAAAAAGGGATATTTGATTTTTGTTATTAAACAAAATAGTAGGTACATAGATAATAGATTCCAACAAAAATCAGGCAATTTTGCAGCAACATAGCATAAGGAAAAAGCTCAGCTGACTCTGGAGCTAGTTAGACCTCCTTATAATCTATATCCTCTTGGATGAGTCTTATCATAGCACCGAGTCTCCATTTCTCAGGATGCAGAAGAGGAATTATAGTGGTCATCTCACTGGGTAGTAGTGAGGATCATTGCTAACACGTGTAACACACCTGTTGTGAGGAAGGAATCCAATAAATGTAAGCTATTGTTGCAAGTATTAGGTAGTAAGCAAACTTGTGTATCCAGAGCAGATTTTTTTAAAGCAATGTGAGTGGTAACAAACAGAGGTGAATAAAATACTTCTTTAAAACATTTTGACTTCTGCAATATCAGTAAATTCCGCGTTAGTTTTCCTCAAGGGATATTATTTAATCTGAGAAATGGGAAAGGTTAAAAAGTATTCTAAAAAATCCAGTGAACACCCTCTGGAGATAGCCAATAATAATAATGGCTTAACTCACGTGTCAGGGTACTATCCAAAAGAGTAGGCTGGCTTTTTTTAAAGACTGCAAGATTTTGAGTTGAATGGATTCTCGCAATTTTGGATTCCTTTGCAATTTCATCTCTGTTTGTCATACTTTGAAGCTCTAAAGTTTAAGTTAACTATATGTATTTCCCCCATTAAAATCCCCACAATGCTTTTATACAATAATGTTTTTAATACTCTACCGCTTTGTTTCATTTTTTCTGAGTCCACATAAAATAGAACTTTGTATTCTCCTCCTAAGGACCCAGACTGCAGATAATGTGTCCCATACCGGTCGATTAATCTTCTGTAGGCACTGTAATCATACAGAGAGGGAAGGTAGGAGAGTTCCTTCCAGAATGGCTCAGCAAGTTGTAAAAATTCCGGATTGTTATTGATAAACTGAGCCACTTCAACAGTGTTCTGAATAACCAATAATTGATAACTCTATAGGAAGAAGAAAGAGTAAAAGAGTTTTAGATTGAAGATAAAAAGGCAATGGAAATGGTTTTCTGTCCAATATGTCTATAAACGGTCACCTCCAATCAATGCAGACTATACAAATTTTTATTTTTGATGCATAATGGGCCCACCCACTTAAAGTAATCACAGGAATTTTTGGAATCCCAATAGGAATAATATCTGAGTGATGTCAGGGTAATTTCTTTTATACATGACTTTTAAAACCATACGACCAAGTCGTTACACCCTCCTCAACTAGAAAAAGAGAATCAACTTCATTAACTGGTAAATAATCTCACAAATAAGTATATAAAATAATGTGTGCCTAGGGTCCACATCTTGATGATAACCTATAGTTAGGGTGACCATATAATTTATCTCCCATACGGGGGCGTTTCCACGGTAAGCCACTTTATAATGAGGTCTTTTAAATATTTCCTAAGTATCTTTTAATAATGTTCAAGACAGATCTACCTTACAACAAATCTTCACTTATGTAAACAGTATAATATGGAGATAATAAATGTCTTCACAGCTCGTATTTCCACGGTCAGCTTCTTAGTCATAAAACAGATAAAATCAATATTCCTTTATACCTCCTTTGTGTGATTTATTAATCAAGTTACTGACTTTAAGAATGAGAAAAATAGGCAGATTGTGACTGATGATCAACCAGAAAAATTCATCAGCAGTAAGTGTATATCAAATAGTACAATCCATCGCAACTGTTCAGGTTGCCCAAGATGAGAGTTTCAGTATCTGAAAACAACAAAGTATCTGAAAACAAGTCTTGTAGCTTCCTCGGAAGAAAATTTTGGTATCTCAAAAATAATAAAGTTTTAAAATCTTTTAGTTTCACTCACCTTCTAAAAAAGACTCTGGTATTAGTGTTTAGGAAGCACATAAATTGGATACTAAAAATAATACTGTAAAATACTATAAAATAGCATCAATAATCATGAACTAGAAACCTAGGATAGTTTTAACTAGAAGATTTGAAAGTAATATTTTTTATTTAAGATTTTCAAGTAAGAACAAATACTTTAATGAGATGATAAAAAGTATAAATAAACATATTATCAAGAGAATTCATAAGACAAGATCATACCTTTTAAAGAAACATTTTCTATTTTCTTTTTGAAGAAGATACTATTGCCTTAAAAAATGAAAGCTGATCCTTTTGGTAAATACACTTCTGTTAATGTTAGAAATACTTAAACCAGTAAAATATGAAAAAGTTAACTAATATTTCATACTAACCTTTTTGTTATGGATTTCATCTTTATGTGAAGTATAACTGTGTGAAGAAGATGATGAAGAGCTAAAAAAGAATCTCCTCCTGCTAGATGATGTACGTTCTGTCGATGTATGTTTTACATAAGACCAGCTACTGTTGTAAAATTCATAATTAAAATCATTATCTATTTTCACCTATAAAGAACATGAAAAGTTTTGTTGTGACCAGGTTAAGGCCTTGGATATAACCAAGAACCTTTTTTCACAGATCCTTTAACACAGATACTTTATTCATACAATCTCCTCCAAAAGACAAAGCTCTTCATTGACACAAAACTGGGACTCTCATTAAGACCAGGGCTGTACGAGTACAAAGAATAGAGTTCCTCCTATAATTACTTTTTGTTAAGCAGGAGGCATGGTATCAATAATGGCAATCCCAAGAGATTCACAAAATCCATTTGTGTACAAACATCTTTTATTTTCCTTTAATTTCAAAATTTAGTCCAGAAGTGAGCAAATTAACAAAGCTACACTAACAGAGAACTACAAAGCATTTGGCTTTTGACTTTTTATCCAATAGAGGGGAATTGAGATGCAAATAGGTGATATGAAGCAATGAGATCTTTTGGACTTTGTTTTGGATTGTTCCTTGTGATCCAGTAGTAGATTTAACTTCCTAATTCTGTTTGACTTGAACAAATGCTAAAATTGGAATTTTTTTCCCTATGCTGGATGGTAGAGGAAAACGCCACCCCAAAAGAATTTTGAAACAGACAACAGGATAGTCATATGTATCATATGTCATATGTGATAGTCATATGTGGCTAACTGAGAACTTACAGCTCCAACATTCATAGAGAAGACAATCATTTATATATCCTTTATGTTCTCCAGATCAAGTGTCAAAATGAAATGTCTACAGTGTGCTGGCAAGTAATATAAATGTCAGAAGCATCTAGAGGAAGGGAAGGTGATGAAGAGGTGAGGACACACCCTGTCTAAGGGACACCCAACACTCGAATCCATCAGATAGTCGCCATATGTAATTACAGGTTCTAGCATTGACAGATTGTCTGATTTTTCAAGAAAAGAGATAAATCTGAATCTTTAAGTAAAAATCTCTAGAGTTTTAAAAGTCATAGGAAAGTAATTTGTTAAAAATGTCAATCACCATGAGAATTAAACAAAACATGCAATACGATGCCCTCTCACAGTGTCTGCTCTGTATAAATGCTCAAATCAGTAACTCTCCTTTCACAAGCATTTGTGTTATTATATATCCATTCATATCTGCATTTGAGATCAAAGTATAAATAAGCACAGAAAAAGTTGAAATGATGAATATAATACACTTTAAAAACAAAACTGAAAGGAAAGAAAGTGACAGAATGTTATGCAGCCATCTTAAATGATTTTTATGAAGACAAAATATGAATGTTAAATGAGAAAGCAGGTATAAACGTAATAATTCTGTTAACTACAACCTTGCAAGTATATGCCCAGTCAAAAAAAGACTATAAAGAAATTCAGCAAAATGCCAAAAAATATTATGCTACTTTTATCACTACCCATGTTAAAAACTAGGCATGCATGCTAAA
Source organism: Equus przewalskii (assembly GCF_037783145.1). NCBI lineage: Eukaryota > Metazoa > Chordata > Mammalia > Perissodactyla > Equidae > Equus > Equus przewalskii. The sequence continues at coordinate 25,117,338 of NC_091850.1, forward strand.
AATACATCAGAAAATAAGATAGATTTTATCATATATTTTTTTTCCTGCTTTTTCTCTCCCCAAATCCCCCCCAGTATATAGTTGTATATTTTAATTGTGGGTCCTTCTAGTTGTGGCACGTGGGACGCCGCCTCACGGTGGCTTAATGAGTGGTGCCATGTCCACGCCCAGGATCCGAACCAGCGAAACCCTGGGCCGCCCAAGCGCAGCACGCGAACTTAACCACTAGGCCACGGGACCGGCCCCCATATCTTTTATTAGAGCATTATTTTCATTGTATTATGAAATTATTTTGTTTAAAAGTCAAATGCAAAAATTCAGCCTCAAGATGAAATGGAGAATATATGTATTATTATTGACTACAAAGAGAATATTATTAAAATTGCGATTAGAGATTTCTACAATCATTAGACAGTGTCTCAGTCCTGTTTGGTTTTGGATAGACACAGAATTTAAGTTTTTATGTCTCTTCAGAAAGAGAGATTATCTACCTCCTTTTCAATGCAAAAAGAAAAAAAGGCCTATTTTCCCTCGTTTTCAGATCCACAATTCAAATACTTGATTTATGATTTATGCAAATAAGCCTCTTAGCTGCTTTAGTTCAGCATCTCCTCACTCCATCTACCCTACACATAGCTGCAAGAATCATCTTTTTCAAAGTAGTATGATCTTAAATTGTTTTCATACCTTCTTTCTTCCAGCTTAGACCTTAAATTCCTCCACACTGATCCTCCGAAATCACAAATTCAAACATACTACACTCTGCCTTCTCTTACTCTTTTGACTCTCATTCTATCATTGCCATATTGAGTATTCAACTTTGGAGAGACAAAATAAGACAATTTATTTTCCCATCACTCTCCCTATCAGCACCTTCATTTTTTTACGCCCCTCCTGTTGCAATTAGGCTTTGTGGTCCATGACTTCAACCATTTTCTTGCCAGTGAACTTAACTTCCTTGCCTAGATATGTCCCACCATCAAATTTGCCCGGAAAAAACCCAACCCTGGTTCAATGCTTACAGCCAGGCTGCTTAGTGCTACTATGCAAAACTCACACAACTATAGATTGGTGCCACTATAAATCCATTCTTGATTTCCAACCTCAGTGGAACCTTCAATATATTCTAGCAATCCTGTATTTCTCTAGCCAATTCTCACTCTCTCCCATTCTCTATAGTATCAATTTCAAAACTTATACCCCTACTTCAATTCCCCAATCTTACAACCACTTCCTTCACCCTCAGAAGATGACTCAACCTCTTTCCTTACCAACACTCCTCCTATCACAGAGTCCTCTTAAACTTCTGGCTAATTAATCTACAACCTTCTTAACATTTCTTCTCTTCCTTTCCTCCACAAGTGTCCCTCCTCCCTATCTAGGGTTAATTTCTCTGTCTCTTCTCTGTATGGCATTCCCTCTCGCCTCTTCAAAGGATTTATTAACTTGATTGATTATTCCCTCTTCTACAGCTTCAATTTTTCTTTCTCCATTGGCTCATTCCTATCAATACCTATACATATTCTAACCCCACCAAAGTCTAGTCCACTGCAAGGGCTCTAGACTCACACTTCTAGGGTCCAGATCCCAGGTTTGTCATCTACTTCCTCTATGATCGTGGGTAAGTTATTCAGCATTTCTTTGCCTCAGTTTCCTCATCTGTAACAATAGAGATGACACCTTCTTGGGTTATTATAAAGAAAAAATATCCATGTAAAGCACTTGAAATAGTGCTTTGCATATAAAAGGTTTTTATTATATGTGAGCTATTTTTAACATCATTCAAATTGTTCTTGGTTAACAAGGTAGATTTAGAAATCTCAGATATCTAGACTGATACCAACAGAGGGAGCAGAGGATCAGATCATTAAGCGTTAGTTAAAATTGCCTTTAGAATACGTTTTTGTTATTTATTTGACAGGCATATAGGATCTTCAAACAATAAAGTCAAGTACATTCAAGACCAAATACAGGAGGATCCAGGAAGTTGTTAATTGTTCCATCTTAATCTTTACTCACTCTCATTTGCAACTCATTACATGCTGAGAATAAACCCGACAGTCTTCAGCTGTCTCCCAGGCTGAACTAAACAAAGGGACACCTTCCCAAAGAAACCATGTTGCAGAAATGTGTTTGTTTCAAAGGTTTCCTTGTGGTATGAAAAATATGAGGAAACAGAGAATGCACGTGGCATCAAAGTAAGTGGTTTACTCAGTAAGAAACCAGGTTTGCCCTGGATAAACTACCATGCTGATAACCCAGAGACTGTAAGAGAGATTGACTGATTCTGTTTTATGTTTATTTACTAATATTTATGGTCCAAGTCACCTTCCACCTCGTAGATATCTGAATCCCAGTGGCCGCAGATCAATCTATTTGAACTGTGAAGGACATTCACAGCCTCCACAGCCGCACCTGGGTTTAGCACCTCAGTGATTGACTCTCTGCCTATTGCTTCCACCTCACTTCCCTCAGGCTGGATCTTCAAGACATCTCTATTCTTCACTCAATAACAGGCTATAATTTCCCTCTCTTTCTGACAAACACTTTCAAATTTAGTGACTGGAAAGGCATTTCAGATGTCAATCCACAAACCACGCCATGCTGAGGAAAACGAATGTCAGGATTATGCTGTTATTAAACTATTCCTCTTTTTCAGAAGCTGCAGACTTCCAGCATGTCTACCTTCCAACTATGTCAGAAATTCTCTTCCTTATTATTTTCTCTGCTCTGTAACTTTCTAAATTTGACCCAAATACATATTATAAAACTCCCCTTATAATTATGAAAGAATTATCGATATATCCTCCTAGGAATAGAAGCAGAAAACGAATTCTGTGCAAATGCCTATTTCACATTCTCCCTTCTGGACAAAAGTTAAATTACAATTCACATTACTCGCTATGTAGAATTTAGAGTTGAACAGCAATGAAATACCATACGCTGGGAGAGTGAAATACAGTAGAAAAATAAAGGGCTGTGAAATCTGACAAACTGGATCCAAGTTCTGCTACTCATTAATTTGGTGACTCGGAACAAATTAGCTGAAGTCCTGTAAGCCTCGATTTCTACATATATAAATATAGGAAAATATTGCTTACCTTCCACACATATTGTGAGGATTAATCATATAAAAATTGCCTAAAATGACTCAGATGCCACAGTAGATATTCAAAAATTGGCAGCTATGATCATTTTTCAGATCAGGTTCACTTTCCATTTTCAAGATTTGATAACTCTTAAATGTAACTTATTCCATTGTAAATTGGAAGATGGAATTTGCTGTTCATAATCAAAACTGCTTTCTGGAGTTGTATGAGTTCTTTATATATTTTGAAGATCAACCCCTTGTCTGATAAATGATTTGCAAATATGTTCTCCCAGTTGGTGGGTTGTCTTTCTGTTTTGTTCATGGTTTCCTTTGCTTCGCAGAAGATTTTTAGTCTGATGTAGTCCCATTTGTTAACTTTTTCTTTTGTTTCCCTTGCCGGAGTAGACATGGTATTCAAAAAGACATTGCTAAGACCAATGTCAAAGAGAGTACTGTCTATATTTTCTTCTGGGAGTTTTATGGTTCAGGTCTTACATCCAAATTTTAAATCCATATTGAGTTAATTTTTGTGAATGAATAAAGAAGATGTGGTATATATATATATACAATAGAATACTACTCAGCCGTAAAAAAAACAAAAGACAAAATGGTCCCATTTGCAACAACACGGATGGACCTGGAGGGTGTGATGTTAAGTGAAATAAGCCAGACAGAGAAAGACAAATACCGCATGACTTCCCTCATATGTGGAAGATAACAAATACATGGATAAAGAGAACAGATTAGTGGTTACCAGAGGGGCAGGGGGCTGGGGGTGGGCAAAAGGGACAAAGGGGCACATGTGTATGGTGATGGGTAAAAATTAGACTATTGGGGGTGAGCACAATGAAGTATATTCAGGAAGTGATAAACAATAATGTACACCCGAAATTACATAATGCTATAAACCATTATAATCCAAATAAAATTACTTAAAAACAAAAAAAACCCTCTGCTTTCTGGAGAAGGTTAATTTGGGTAAGCAAAAGGCCCTTCCGTCTGAACATCCTAACAGTTTGGGTTTACAAATTTTGGAGTAATAGATAAGGAGCACTGAATCAGAAATTTTGGGAAGTTCTGGGAAGAAGGGGGTAAGGGAGTGAGAAAGGAGATCTTGGAAAAGACAGCAAGAAAGAGGCTAAAACAAGATGAGACCAGAAACTTCATTTTGTTGAGGTTGTGGAAGGATGGACGTTTTAAGATGGAGGATGCCAACTGTTTTTGTTGAATGTTTTTGCACTACTGCAACAGGAAATCTCTCCTCTATAGTCCCTCCAAATCTTCAAGAATGTCCCCCAAAGCCATAACATTTTTGTATGCATAGATTTGGAGTTGAAATCAAGGAACAGGATGAGTTTAAGCATGTATGACAGAAACAGCGTTCGAGAAACAGAATCCTGGGGACAGAGGAGATCCTGAGACCATAAGCAAAATTAAAAAGTCAGGCAATACAGATGTTGGCAAGTATGTGGAGCACAGACCACTCTTCCACACAGCTAGTGGGGGTATAAATTGATACATCCGTTTCGGAAACTTTACCTAGTAAAGTGTCACATATACAAGGCAGCAATTTGATTCCGGGTGTGTGTCCTAGAGAAACTCTAGCTCATTTGCATGGAAACTCATGCACAGGAATGTTCAAGGCATTTTTGTAAGAAAAATTGGTAACAGTAATAAAAATGCCACCTACATCAGCAGGTATAAATTTCAAAATCATAATTTTGAGTAAAAAAGCAAGTCATGAAAGAATATATACTATAAGATTTATTTATGTAAATGGCCAAAAACAGTCAAAACTAAATCACAAATTTTTGATTTAGGGACAAAGACATATGGGATAAACATACACAGAAAAACAAGAAAATGATTAAAACAAAATATAAGATAGTGGTTGCGCAGGGAGTGGGGATGAGGGGGATGTGAGCAGAGCGGGGTAAATGGGAAGCTTTTAAGACCCTGACAATGTTCTGTTTCTTAAGGTGGGTGGTGGGCATACATGGGTATTTGGTTTATTAGTTTTCTTTAAACTGCATGTATATGTTATTCACTCTCATTTGTAGATATGAAATATTTCACAATTTAAAAATAAACGCATTTTTAAGTGAAGTGACACTGGGTCAGTGGTAAGGAGATCATCACAACCAGTCATGGCCAGGGCCTTGAGTTTTAGCACCCATACAGGGACAGACCATAAGGTCCCAGGCCCACTTGGAGCACAGAGTTGAAAATGAGGCAAAAGGATATTTCACCTTAAATGACACAAATTAAAAGTATCATTGCCCTGTAAGCCCATATAAAACATTTATAAGATTTGACTACATATTAGACCACAAGTAAATTCTCAATAAACACCAAAAAATCAATATCACGTAAATAACTGGCAACAGTTCTCTGGCAACAATTCACAGATTGGAAATAAGTTAAATCAACGTAATTAAGTACCTGGAATGTATAGGAGAGGATATTTCCACTCAATCTGTAGAAATCTTTTCTATCCCCACTAAACACCTTTCTGCATTGACCACCAAAACTTTTAGTGTTGATGACTCTGTTCTTAAACTGGCCAGTGAGTGCATTGTAGCTGTTTAAAAAAAAAAAAAGAATGGAAGACAGAAGAAAAGGCACTTAAAAACCAGAAATAGCACTTGCTGAAAACGGAGTCATTAGAGAACTCTAGAAATTCTTGAAATACTTTACCATTAAGCATCTCCTTGAGAGAACTGAGGTAAAGAGAACAGCATCCTAATTCATACTACACATTATCCACCTTCCCCTGCTTGGTATGATAGCTAAAACCAATAGCTGGGAAAATCCAACATCCTTTCAGCCTAAGAATATGTTTGGGAAACACAGCTCTTTTGTATCTATGGCAACAGCTGGTTTTGAATTGAATCTATAGATAAAACCAATACAATTAAGATTACTCTTGAGAGAGAGCACTCCACAATGACTTTCAACTAATTGCCTCTTAGTATGCTGAATGGTATACTCTTTAGAATAATTTTACCATTTCTCTGCTAATGAATTTTAAAATATTACAGAAAAATCACATCTAATGATCACTCTAAAATACGTTCTTTTAAAGCCTTGAAACTTTCATTTGAGTCTGACCCTTGAAAGTTCCTCTGGACTCTTTGTGAAAAAGCAAACACAAAATTGTCCCAACTTCCCTTAGAAGTGAAAATTCCCAGCTAGTTTAGGCAATTGCTTCTCAGCCTGAGTATCCCAACCCACTGCTGGCTGTCTTCCTTCCCTGCTCTCATTCTGCTTTCTCTTCATCTTCTTGAGTATCCACACATCACTGAAATCATGGAATCAGTTCTCTCCTTCCTTCCCGTAGGGTGACCGACTATCCGGGTTTTCCCAGGTCTGAGGGGCTTCCCTGGATACAGGACTTTCAGTGCTAAAAGCTGGACAGCCCAGGGACAATTGACCACTCTACGTTTTACCACATATCATTATAAGTACACAGGCATGAATTAAAAATATGTTTCAGGATGTGGCAAAGAGCTCTGGGCCAAAGGCTTGGCTATTAGGTGATTTGTCATTAGACTTATCAAACCATAAAATAAAGCAAAACAAAATGAAAAACTACAACCTACCGAAGGCTGCCCGGCACCTTACCCATTTCCGGTAAGTTCTATGTTGGGAGGAGGTTTATCAAGGTCACAGGAAGGTCTGCTTTCTGAGTCCTCGCATCTGTCTTCATCAGCGCTATCTTCTTCGCAGTCAGAATCCCCATTGCAAACCAAAGATTTGCTGATGCACTGACCTGTACGCAACAAAAGCCCCCACAAAAAATGAAAGAGGGAAGAAGGGAGGCACTACCTGGGATTAAAAAGGTTTTGTCCCCAACCACCAACATTGCACTTATAATCTAACATGAATTTGAGATAAATCCTCAGTGTCAAGGGAAAGACTGGTGATTATTTTGGTCCTCATTTTGCAACACACAAAACTGATTCTGACCTCAGCTGGACACAAAAGTGAAAATAGAATCTGAATTCAAATTCCAGGCTCTCACTCACAATCATCACACAGTTTGTCTGAATCCCCCACATTCATACAATATCAACCACTGGAAAGCTAGATCGACCTCCTGCCCTTCAGTTTTCTATTTCTTTTTTATAATCATTGACCAACATGCCAAAGTCCTGCTTTTCTTGATGATTTAGATATATAAGCTTTGAGAGCCTGGGAACTGGGTCAAAAGATTAAAACCAAACATTTCTTTAGCACCTACCCTGTGCAAGACACTCCTCCAGGTGTTGGGGTACAAATGTGAATAAATAGGTATTTGTTGGGCTTTTCATATACTTTACAATCTAATAGGAAAGACTATGAAGACATAGATCATTATAACTCAGCAACATAATTGTTATGATAGACATAAGCCCAGGGTACCAAGGAAGCACTGGAGGGTACCAGATGATCTAGCCCCTGTGTGCCTCCCCAGTATCATCTCTAGCCAATCTCCCTACCAGCTTCCTACGCCCTAGTCATACTGGATCACTTGCATAAATAAAAGGTCAGGCTTGCTGTCATCTCCACTGACCTTGCACTTACAGTTCTCTCAGGCTAGAAGGGTTTTCTCTTCCTATCACTTACTTGTCCTTCAAGAATTAAATTAAACATCATCTCCTCTCAGAAATCCTCCCTACCCCACAGGCTACAATGCATGTCCTTCTCCTGTGTCCTCAGAGTATGCATCGCACACACTGTCCTGATAGTACAGCATGCACCTCACTATGCTCTCAATCTAATGCAACAAACATTTGTTGAGTCTACTATGTACCAGGCACTCCAAATGCAAAATGAAAGAAATATAATCCGTATCTTCAAGGAATTCACAGTCTACCAAGAGAGACATCCTGGCCAACAACTACTCCAGATTGCAGGTGGTGTTAACACCACCTAAATAGCTAAGATAAACACAGCCAATGGTTAACAGGTTAGCGTAAGGGGAGCCATCTTATAGAGGGGAACCGTGTTAGGACTATAAATGACCCTGACCCACAAGACACCCCCTTTTCCTTGTTATCGATGCTTTAGCTTGCACGTAGCTTAGAGAAGTACACATCTGCTTGTGAGAAATATGCAGGCTCTGCTAATTTTGTAGCCTTGGCTTATACATAGACCTCCCCATTCCAATAAGGCAATAACTTTGTTCTTTGAGCTTTTCCAGGGTTATTACGACCTTTGGGGAAAATCTCTCTGCTGGTATCTGTCACCAGTGACGAGAAAGCGATCCCCTGTAGTCTCAAGGACTATAACACCATTTGGTCAACATTCCGAGACCACTCCCTTCAGCGAGTTTGTCCTGTAGAACGGCTTCAAAATCTTGTAGTTTTAGGATGGTTCTTTAGGACACTAGTCCACCGTCCTCCCCCTTGCTGAAAAGCTGTGGTAAAAAGACTGTTTCCCTCCTACCATCTTGCCCCTTGACTGTTGGCTTGTGTCGCGGCAAGCAGAAGACCCCTGTTGGCATTTACAGCGGTACAATGTACGTAGGGAAGACAGAGAAGTGATTTGTGAATTAGCTCTATCACTTGGGGGTTTAGGGAAGGCTTCCCAAAGGAGGTGTCATCCGATTTGGGTTTTGAAAGTAAAATACGAATTTGACAGGTATTTTTGAGGACTACTTTTTTTTTTTTTTTCTGAGGAGGACCAGCCCTGAGCTAACATCTGCTGTCAATCCTCCTCTTTTTGTTGAGGAAGACTGGCCCTGAGCTAACATCCACTCCCATCTTCCTCCCCTTTATATGTGGGACGCCCACCACAGCATGGCTTGCCAAGCAGTGCCGTGTCCACACCCGGGATGCGAACCGCCAAACCCCGGGGCCGCCGAAGCGGAATGTGCACACTTAACCGCTGCACTACTGGGCTAACCCCAGGGACGACTTCTAACACAGGCATCATTTATGTATTATTTTACCCGTAAAACTTTATTATTTTTGAGAGAAGAGGGTATGTGTTTCATTTCTGTATTCACAACCTTCATCACAATATCTGGAACATAATAAGAATAATAAATGTTTGCTAAAGGTGGTTGAATTAATCTGACTGTACAATTGCAACGTAGACAATAGGTCAAATAAGACTCAGGGCCAAAACTATGCTTCAATCACCGCATGCATGGGGTGACCTGTATTGCTCCTTGGCTAGCTAATTAGACTTGCCTTTCTTATAAACATAATAATACTTTGGACAGTAAAGTCGTTTTTGCCCAATCTCAGTGTACATAGCAGACTTACTCTACATCTTCACCAAAAATGCAACATCAAGAACTGTTTGGGTCTGTCCACAGTCATATCTCTTCTCAGAGAGGCAAAGAGTATCCCCAACTTTATTACCAGATGCCTCCCCTTGCATTTGAAAGAATGATAGCTGAGTGTGTGATTAATATGCCAAGAAAAATCCTACTGATATTTAGGGAAAATTAATTTTTAGGCCAGTATAAATTCAGTAAAATTCAACAAATACATACTGAGCAAGTGAACCAAATAGCATTTGAATGCAAGCTCTGCACGCCAAGGCTGCGGAAAATAAATACCTGAGAAACACCTGAAACGCTCTCCACATCCCTCTTCCGTTGGACATCCTCGGGTAGGTTCACACGATTGCGTCTCAAAAGCGCTTCCTACACAAGGATGGCCCGCATACTGCCCATAAACAGCAATGGACCGCCTGCGAGTCTAAACACAAAACAAGCAGTGCTTTGTCATAGCTCCAGCTTCCTTTACCTGAGAAATGAAATCTGAGAGAAATTAATACAGTTGGAGAAACAATGTTCAGGAAATTGTCCTCGTGTCCTACAGAAGTAAAACCTCCAAAATCAATAAACCCACAGACCCGCTTGTCCTTGAGTCCAGTAACACTTGACTTATTATTTACAGAGCACTCCCACCCATATATTTATTCTCAGTGTTGGGCGCAAAAAAAAAAAAAAATTTAGTGAATCTTTAAGAAAGGAATTTGACAGAGTTAGCTGGCAAATATGCAAATAAGTTACAATATAAAATGATGAGTATTTTTGCCAAAGCTGTGTATCAAGAGCCAATTAGAAAAGTCAAAATGAATTTTGCCGGAGGGAGGGAAGGGTACTGGGGGGCGAGGGGGTGTTTGAGAGGAAGTGGAATTAGGGAAACCTTTAGAAAATGATTTGAGTGCTGGATGGTAAGCCTTCTTCAGGAAGGCAAGGCAAGGCAAGGCAAAACAATCCTGAGAGAGAGAAATATGCTAACACGGAAGTCAAATTCACAAAACAGAAGCCTAGGTACAGCTACCCAGGTGAAGGGACATCTACAATGGAATTTCACTAGACAATCTAAATCCTTGAGCTCTGAAATGGGAAATATGTCAAAGGCTAACTTCTCGGGCGGGGGGGAGGGGGGAATACAGGAGAATTGAGGAAATCATCAAGCTAAATGAAAAACAACTAATTCGTCCTAAAATTCACTTAATCAATATAAAGACATGTATCTAATATTTAAGCAAAAAGAAAGATTTACAAAATCCTTTTCTCCCCAATGGCAACCAAAGGAGCATCTTTAAACCTCTTCCTGCACTCATCTCTTCCCCATTAATAAAAAATGAATGAAATCTGAGACTCCAGAGAATTTAAACCTTGAACAAAGACTAACAGGGTAGACTAGATATACAAACCAATGTTGAATCTATTCATCCATCCTAAACTAGGTTAGAAGTGGGGATTCCTTGGGACAAGGGGTCACAGTAATGAAATCTGAACTCTGAGCAGTTCTGCATCAGCCCGGGCCTGGTTCCGGCACCATTCATTGTGTCTCAGCCGAGGAGCCATGGAGGAATATGATTAGGAAATGAAACTTAGTGCAGTTTCTTGATAAGTTCTTAGTTTCCATATTTAATTCATGAAAACATCTCTCATATGTGGCTTGTTAATTTGTCCTTTTCTGAAGTTCTAAAGCACAGATTGTGTTTTTGGTATAAATAATGTTGTCCTTCTCCATATGCCAGGATGACCTTGATGGCTGCCTGCTCTCAGTGGTCTCATTCTCACCTGTCAAATTCTGATCTTATGACTGCTTTTTCATTTTCACTTGTCTCTTTCTGGATGAAAATTTTGCTTTTATAATCTAGGGATGTACTCATTGCATGATGACCTTCACTCAAAGAAAAAAATTACTGATAGGAAAAATACCTTCTATCTACTTCTATTCATTACTCTTTCTTAACTTCTTTCAATTAATAAAAAATGTTTTCTGGGGGCCAGCCTGTGACATAATGGTTAAGTTTGATGCACTCTGCTTTGGCAACCTGGGTTTGCGGGTCTGGATCCCAGGCACAGATATATACCACTCCGTAGCCATGCTAAGGTGGTGACCCACATACAAAATAGAGGAAGATTGGCACAGATGTTAGCTCAGTGACAATCTTCCTCAAACAAAAAGAGATTAGCTCGGCACTAATCTTCCTCAGTAAAAAAAAATTGTTTTCTGTGGTTTAGTGTTTGTTTGACTTTTGCCTTGTTATTCATGTAGCTGTGTGCCTGTAATAAGAGTTATCATCTATTATATTTGCCAGAAACCAAATTCTGCGTTTGTCACTTGTTTTGTAAACACCATTCATGTAGGTTCTCAATAAATGCTTGATGAAAATGATGATGCTTCAAAACAAAAATTACCTTCTGTAATATGGTTCTGTTATTGTAATAATTAAAAAATGATTTTTAAATACACATTTTTATCCTAAGTGAAAAAATATTTTATAAATATGGAATCATGTTGTACACCTGAAACTAATATAATGTCCTATTTCAATTATATATGAATACAAAAATATTGAACAACTCAGCTGTTCAGAACCTTTAAAACAAACATTATATTTTTGGAATTTATCCTAAGAAAATTATCAGAAAAGAAGACAGATATCTATGTACAAAAATGTTCATTAAAGTTTTATGTATAATAACAAAGAGTGTAAATAACCTAAATCTCAAACAATAGCAAGGCAGATAAACAAGACTGGCATATCCATATAAGGGAACATAATATAGCTATTAAAATTCATGCTGATAGTATAATGTTAGGTTAAAATAGTAGAATACAAAACTATGGTCAAATAATTCTATTTTTAAAAAATCACAAACACACAGAAAATAAATTGAAAGAATAAATACCAAAATGCTGTTATACTGGTTTCTTCTAAATGGTGGAATTATAAGTAGTGTTTTCTTTATTTATACTTTTCTATGTTTTCTCCAATGAACAAATTTGTAATAAGGAAAAAAGCAGACACGTTTTAGAAGTACTCTAGAAAATCCAGATCAATCTCATATTTTGTTTGTATTATTCAAGAAGTAAACTTTAAAACTTTGCAAATGTTTGACTTTTCTTTGTCATTCACTATTTGCTAGGTAGAACAAAGCAGCCATTTTGCTACTTGTTATTGTTTGTTTCAAATAAGAAAAGAAGTTGAACTCAGTAAATATGAAACAGATCTTGAATTATCTATGAACGTCATTTCATGCTATTCTTGTTTCTCTAATAGTTAAAGAATTAGTGAGTTGCTTTTAACTTTTATCCTATGTATATTTCTAGGCTCAACATAAGATTCAGAAAAGTCCTGCAAGAAAAATGAGAATGCAAAAATTACTTTATTACAATATTAATTATTAAACAAGTCATACTTTTCTCCATTCAAAATTACTAATTTTATTTTTGAGAAACATAAAAAATAACATTCAAAAGTTAATGCCATTTTGTCCCTACCTAAGCTGCTTCTGTAACTAAATCGTAAACAAAGTTTTTGAATGGTCCTACCTGAGTCTTGGTACAACCACTGCATTCTGACCAAGGGCCATAGGAAGCCCACTGGCAATTGACTGGAGAGGAGGCACTGTCAAATTGTCATAGAGCAGGTGGAAAAATGAGAGAGAGAAGACACAAAGAATAGTCAAAAGTTGTAAAAACTTGCTTCACAATTTTTTCCTAAGAAGTACCAATGGTATCCAAAATATATACAAATATATATGGAAGAGACCCACATTTTTTAGAAATTAATGTTTATTAAACATCTATAACGTAGCAGGCACTGTTTAGACACTAGAGTTGTAAACATAATAAAAGAGATAGGTCACCAACCATTGATAGAGGGGAGGACAAAGACACAGGTGTGTAAACAAATAATCATAATTCCATAATACAATCACAATCCATAACACAATATATCTAATTTGGTAGATTTCAAAACAGAAATGTATACAGTATAATGTGTTATGGAAATATAAATAAAGGAGTGCTCAGAGTTGGGAAGATAAGTAAGAACATATAAGAGGTAGATATTGTGACCCTTGAAAGGATTCAAATGATGAATTGAAGAGTTATACAGAAACTCTTAACAGGGAAACAAGAAGCTCTAAAAAACCCTATGAGAAGCAGGCACTAAAAATTACCAGAGGCTAAATGGACAGGAGTTTATTTTTAAATGTTCCCCCTGTTCATTTAGGCTACTTCTCAAGCACACACCCAAGCAGGGCCAATTTGAGCCTGAACAAGTCCACTCAAATAAAACACATGTGGAGAATAGATAGTTGGCTCTCATACAATGCTTCACTCCGGCTGTGTCGAGGAGGTCACATGGCTTAGTCCTATGAGATTAAGGGAGCCCAGCCTACAAGCACGTTTTACAAGGGAGAAAGGATTGAAGACTCCTGGTTTCTGGATTTGCAGTACCTTCCTAGCCTCCGAGACTTCTTGAGTCAAGGTGATTCGTGCTTATCTTAAGCCTGTCAGGTGACTCTGTAAGTGAGGAGTCTGCTTCCATAGTGTGTGCCTCAGGTGCTTTTATGGAGCCAACCTTGCTAACCTGTAGCCTCGACATGGCACCAATGATCCAAATGCCTTAGCATCTTTGACCCATACACAATCTAAACTTGCTGTTTTTCTATTTTGTGAACCAGGGACAGGCAGAGGTCTTCCCCAAACACCGAGGCTTAGGTAGGGAAGCTCACTTGGCCTCATCCCCTCTGTGCTCCCACAGCACACTGTGCAAGCCTCTCCCAGAACCCTTAGCACATTTGTATTGAAATCAGCTGTTTCGAGACCGGAATCACCCCTGGACTCTCAGTGCTGTCTTGGTGCTCTTTGTACCTCATCGTCACCAGCAGAGCTCCTGACACATGTTCTGATAGCCGGATAAAGTGAACTGACCTGGTCCCATCCCATCAAACTGACATGGAAAGCAAAACAAGGCCATGGGCAGATGATGCTGGCTTTGTTCCAGGTCTCAAGAGCCAATAAAACTATTTTCTTAAAAAGCTCTCAACCTTTAAAATCCAAAGAATATTTTGCGATGGCTGCATTTAAAGATCAAATTCTGCTCTAAGATGTGTAGGCTGTCTGCAATTCTCTGAATTACAGGTAAAACCATGGTGCTGGGACAGGCAGAAACCCTTGAGGTATTTTTAGTCTTCACATTTCTTCCTTACAGGGAATAAAATAAGATTAAAAATAAAATAAGCTTTTGCTATCATTGCCTTTTCTCAAAGCATGGAAAGATAAAGTGTTGAAGGGATAAGTATGCTCAGGCTGCAATGTAAAATTCAGGCCACAATAAAGAATGTCCTAAGAATAAAAAAGTAATTTTTAATTATTTCCACACACAATCCAAACAATTCTTACCTTGAAAAGACTTGGAACTCTCCTATAAATCCCACCAAGATGAGTAAACTTATTGCCTGGGTGAAAAAAAAAAAAACCCCAATAAAACATGATTTTAGTCTGCATTTCTTTAATGAGTTGAAACTGAATACATTGGTACCAATCAAGATTTGTGAGTTGGGAAGATAAACAGTGAAGAACCATGGAGAATGTTCGATGACTCTGTTTGTCTTTTAAGTTTCCATTTTAAATAAAGGTTTATTATAATTCTGCTGAGCTCACCTTCTACTATTCATTTCTGTAAAGACAACTAGGGGCGGGCGATGTCATGGACTAACAAATTGAAAATGTTCTCTAGAGTTAAATGGTTCCAAGCATTTCTTAGAGTCCCATCACCTTTAAATTCCTTTCTCCACTGTCTCCTCTAACTTCAGCGCCCATGAGGACATCCCGAGGGGAGAAAGCCTGCAAGAAAGAGCAGAGCCAAGGGCTGAGGAGTTAAAAGGGAAATAAGCTTCATAAATGAAGAATCGAAAGGTGAAGCACATCCCTCGCCGCGGGGGTGGTGAAGCTCCTGTACTCCTTAGTTCTGTGGGTGGCTCCTCAGTTTTAAAACACCTCTGAGGCCTTTGATAATCATCGCTACATGATAGCACCAGCCTAAAAACTGAGGATCTGACAGGTTACAAAATTGTACATAAAATGTGGTTACATTTTGTTTGAAAAATCAAACATGCACTGAAAACAAATCTAGAAAGAAATATAACAAAGGATAATAGTTCATTTCTGGCTGTGAAATTATACATGATTTCTTTTATTTTTACTTTTATGTATTTTTCTACTTTGACAACTGAAGTGGGGGAATACAATTCAAATCTTTCGTAGAGACTCTCTAAGATAACAAATGCATTCGATTCATAGCCCAGTGTAAAAGTCCTTAAAATCATCTCACCCTACATTTTAACAGGTCAGTATTCTTTCTCTTCCCCCTGACCAGCCCAAACCTCTTTTGTCTCAATGTAGCTGTGGAGTGGCTTCCCAACTTTTTTTCCAGACTCTTCTACTAGCCATTCTAGATCACCCATCCTCTTATTAGGTATCTTTCTTTCAGTTGTAAAATCCTAGTTGCCTCCTTCTGCTTTTTACAGTTCTTAAAATCTTTTACTCTATTATTCTGATTACTTTAACCAAAAGGGCAGAGAGGTACCCACAGCTATGAGCATCCTGGAAATGAGTGAAAAATGCTGGGGGATGCCATGAATGCTTTTCTGACTTTTCAACAAATATGTGAAGCACATACTGTAAAGCAATACCTTTTAAAGGTTTTTTTTTTTTAAATTATAAACTTCGTGTTTTTTTTCTTTTTCAACAGCATGTCTTTACTCTGTGCTATGTCAACTTGTTTCTCTTGCCCCTGGGAAATCCTATCTCATAGCTTTACTAGTTACTCACAGGCATTAACAGTCACATTTTCAGAAAATAAAAATTTTGGGGGCCGGCCTGGTGGCACAGTGGTTAAGCGCGCACATTCCACTTCAGCAGCCTGGGGTTCACTGGTTAGGATCCGGGTGCAGACATGGCACCGCTTGACAGGACATGCTGTGGTAGGCGTCCCACGTATAAAGTAGAGGAAGATGGGCATGGATGTTAGCTCAAGGCCAGTCTTCCTCAGCAAAAAGAGGAGGATTGACAGCAGATGTTAGCTCAGGGCTAATCTTCCTCAAAAAAAAAAAAATTTTTTGAAACAATCTAATAGTCAAATTTCGATTTATCATCCAATTTTAAATTTCTCTCCGACTCTCAGTTCCCAGATGTTTATAATAGGGGAGGGATGGGGTCCACTTCAAAATCCTCACTGTGCTCTTCTGCATCTCTTCCTCACCTCCCCAAGCTGCCTCTGTCTTCTTCAAAGTCAGAGAGGGATGAGTGAGATGGACAAAAGCCAAAAAGTATATTGTTTGACTGATCCAGCTAGTCTGGTGATGGTAAATCAGGGTGTACTGTATGTTTGAATGTCAATTCTTTTTCTCTCACAGTGTTTCTGTGGCTCCTAGGGTATCCCCTCTGGGATCTACAGCCACTGTTCTCTGGCACAAATGATTCATCTCTTTGTTCATCACTCGTGCCTCTCACCAGTGCCTGCTTCCTGGGAGTCCTTTCCATACTGATGCTATCTGTTAGGGTTGCTTCATCCTGCAGGCAGTGTCTCACGCAGAGCCTCTGACAACCCAAGTCTGGCTCCTTTCCAAAGGTCCACTTCTGGTCCATAGGATACCTGCACACATCCTTGGCCTGTCAAATTCTGAATGCCAAGGATGTAACCAATAATGCTGTGTTGATTTCCTCCATTAAAGGCAGGCCAGTCACCAGCCTGTGCCTTTAGAATGCCTCAAACGTGGGTCAGGTATCATTCTCCATATCCCTCATACTCCAAAAGATATGATCTTGCATACTCTTGGGGAATGGGATGGCCAAAGGGTCACCAGACAGGTTTAGGGCTACTCTTCTTGTAATACTGCATTGAATGTCCAACATCTCACTTTAAAACATGGGGGTACTGACCACTTACTGTTCTTGGCCTTTGACCCTCAGTCAAAACAAGCATGAGGAAAAATCCATTTTTAACATTCTATTACATGTGTTTTAAAAGACTGCCAACCAAGTTTTAGGGAATATACTTTTCTTCACCAGGAGTGCCTTTGCCAGCTCCTTCCTCACATACATCCTCCTTATTGTAACCCATGAAGATACACATAGTACAAGGTCAGGTCTGTTCATGAGTTACACAAGCTGAATCTATTAACCAAAAGAATTTCTTGAATATGTGCTAGCCGAGGACCTAGAAAGGAAGCAGTTATCATTCCTTGCCTTTGCAAAGAGTATCTCATCAAACGGACATGATAGAACAATCCCACATCAATAAACAGTCACATTAATGACAGAGATAGATATACATCTAAGGTGACTCTATGAAAGAATTGTTTAGTTGAAAGGATATGCAACCTTTGTCCTGTGTAATGTAGCTAACCTGGAACTACATCCCCCAGAATTCTCTTCTCTTCTTTCTTATCACCAAATGAGCATGAGTTCTACCTCCTTCCTCTAATGTGTTCCAGCTACAAACATTATCTCTATGCTTCCAGTTTCTCCAAGTTTGGTCATTTGTGTCTGTCTACTTAACCATGAGCCCTTTTAGGGTAAAAAACAAAGTATTAATTTCTGTAGTATACCCTGGATTCCACATACCTAAATTCCAAAACATAGTATGGAAAAATCAAATCTAATTCATCATGTCCTAATTAATATCTTGATCAAAAATTTAGAACATAGGGCATTCTCCAGATGAATAAGGAAGATTTTAAAATCAGCTTACTTACATTTTTATTAGAAATAAACATCAATTTGCAACACTTCTAATAATAAAGAAATGCTAAACGGCACAATAACATGATTGAGCGTTTCATAGCCGTCAGAAGCATGTTATAGATTGTCCAAAGAACATATCCATATGATATAAAGAGTAAAAAGACCCAGATCCAATTTGATAACAATTTAGTGAAATATATTTTGTACATATTCATTTAAAAATCTGAAAAGAAATAGATTAAAATATTAACAACAGTTATCTCTGGGTGGAAAAATAATAGATATTTTCTTCTTTTTGAATTTATATTTGCCAATAAGGTAGCATCTGAATCTGGAAAAGAACATTTTTTTAAAGGCTCAAACAACAACACAGTACAACTGGTAGAAGACAGCTGATAACATCAGATCAGCTCTAGGTGTGGTGAGGAAGCAGAGAGGACTTGAGCTAGGACATCCCTGTGCCTGACCACATCCCAGCCCATGGGAATGATGCCTTACGTTGGCAAATCCCAGGTTCATCTCACAGGGAGGGGAGAATAAAAGGCTAGGCCACAGCCAGCTCAGAGAGAAGCCCCTTCCACACTGAATCCTATGCAAAGGATACCAAGAGAACCAAGGGGATTCTGGGACTACCTCTCTGAATTTAGTTCATATGAATAATGGGGGAAGGAGACAAAAGAATACTCCCCCTTAAAAGGCCAGACCTGGCAGTCATTTGTGGCTGTGTCTTCATAGCCCAAGTTTTCCTTCTCTGAAATGTATCACAAAAGCATGCCCTTCAGGTTTACTGTAAAAGTGTGACTATCTGCTTCAAATATAGGTGAGAACTCTGCATGCAACTTGCAGGAAAATAATTTCTTTATTTGTTGATATTGTATCAGCCAATAGACAGAGAAAAGTATATTTATTATCACAAAAGAAAAATACCATAATAATCAATGATTGTGAACATATTTTTAAGCACAAAACAATTATTAAGATGTCTCATAAAATAAATAGGGAAATTCATTGATGATTAATACAAATATTAGAAGAAAGAATGTTAATTAGATGATTAGGAAAAGCACCATATTCTTTTTGAGCTAACAAATTTTCTAAAGTTCTAAATAAAAATACAAGACAGAGTAATAGAGATTAGATTAGATTATAATCCTAACTTTGTAGGGTTAGTTGATATTCTAACATCATAACATTAAACAAATTAACTTTGTAATTTGTGTTTAATTTTTAATTATTTAATGCCATGTAATTTCACGCATGAGTTATTCAGGACCTGTATATGGCTCCTGCTCCAACCCCATTAGAAAATGAGCATAGATTCAGTATTGCAAATGGATGGCACAGTGACCACAAAAGCAATCGAGCAGTTGACAGGGCTCAGAAATTACTGTTCCAGTCTTATAATACAAAATTTTTAAAGTTTAAATGCCAAAATTTGCAGTAATAAAATTGTAGTAGCAATTTCATTTTATTTTTTGCATACTAGAAGTCTAGTCTATGATAGTTATTTCTGCCTTTGGCCATATCTTTGGTTGAATAGTACTTTTTTTAAACATTTAGCCATTTTGCATGCGACCAACATGTGTGTTTGGTAAACATTCAATTTCATTCCTTTTATCTGTATCTTCTACTGTCACAATCCTGACGCTTTCATCCAGGATTCTAAGTTCTGAAGTTCCAAGTGTCTAAATTCACTTTTCCATAAAACTCTTAGATAAGTCAAATCACCAGGGGCTCATTGCATGGCTCCAAATCAAACAAAATCCACTGGAGGAAGTTTTTCCCTAAGAAATAACAATAGTACTATTGTACTTCTTAACGGTTTTCTCAGGGCTTTCATAAACATTGTCTCCACTCTCTGATTCCCAGACTTCTGAACCAATATTTTAACTGCAAGACAAAAAAAAGGAATTCACCCTGGCTGAACTGTTAAATACATTAAGTAAGGATTTTTTAAAAGTCACCCTTAGATCTTTCTCTTTCTTTCTTTCCCACGTGTTTTCCTTATTTGAGTTCTTTCAGTTAAGTCTCTTTCCCTGTTGAGAAAGCTTAGTTTACAAAAGTAATTAAATTGTTATCTTACCTTCATGTTTGGGAAAACACTCAGGACAGAAGAGAGGAAGAAAATCTCCAGTTTGTGTCCCCCATGAATTTCACCATCAGGAAGAACCCAGCAGTCTGCTCCCTCCCTGTCTCTCCCTGCTGGGGGTTAATTTGGCACCGATATATACAGCAAGTGGTTCTGAAACTCAGCTCCTACCCCAATCAGATTCTCCGGCAACACGGAAGAGTCTGCGCCTGTACTCAGTCTGTGTCTTGAAGCCAGATGCATCTTATCAATTTACACAGGCCTTAGATTCAGCCAGCTGGGGCTGTTTGGAAGTGTAGTTCTGAGAAAACATCAGTAAATCAAGAAAAGGAGCAAATATTGTCAGTGCCATGTTTAAGTGATTTTCAACCAAATAACACTCTGTAAGGCCAGGGGTAAGCCTCCTTCCTGTTTCAGTCTACTGAACTAAGCAGCTATTGTCATATTCTCTTAAAGGATGTTGTACACCAGACTGAGATTAAACACTTTGCGGGAGAAAAGATCTAAATGCAGTTCTGTCACTCAAAATGTAAATGAAACATTCTGGAGTGGAATTTCTCCCCACCCCTCCCCCCAAAAAATATATATAGCCTAACACACTATAATATCTATCTCTTCATGCTTGACTTCTGCAGAAGGATCAAAAAGAGCATCATTTTTTTGTTGAGGTTATGACAGTTTACAACATTGTGAAATTTCAGTTGTACATTATTATTTGTCACTCAGCCTATATATGTGCCTCTGCACCCTTTGTGCCCACCTCCCACCCTCCTTCCCCCTGGTAACCACTAAATAGTTCTCATTTTCCCCGTGTTTATTTGTCTTCCACATATGTGTGAAGTCATACAGTGTTTGTCTTTCTCTCTCTGGCTTATTTTGTTTAACATAATACCCTTAAGTTCCATCTATGTTGTTGCAAATGGGATGATTTTGTCATTTTTTATGGCTGAGTAGTATTCCATTGTATATATATATGCCATATTGTTTTTATCCAATCATCAATTGATGGGCACTTAGGTTGCTTCCACATCTTGGCTATTGTGAATAATGCTGCAATGAACATAGGGGTGCATAAGTCTCTTTGAATTGCTGTTTTCAAGTTCTTTGGCTAGATACCCAGTAGTGTGATAGCTGGATTGTACGGTAGTTCTATTTTTCACTTTTTGAGGAATCTCCATAGTGTTTTCCATAGTGGCTGCACCAGTTTGCATTCCCACCAGCAGTGTATGAGGGTTCCCTTTTCTCCACAAGCTCTCCAACATTTGTTATTTTTTGTCTTAGTTGTTATAGCCATTCTGATGGGTGTAATGTGGTATCTCAGTTTAGATTTGATTTGCATATCCCTGATGATCAGTGATGTTGAGCATCTTTTCATGCACCTATTGGCCATCTACATATCTCCTTTGGAGAAACGTCTGTTCATATCTTCTGCCCATTTTTTGATCAGACTATTAAGAACATCATTTTTTGCAAACATATTTAAAGGCATCACTAATTTTCTGAAGAACTTCCCTTAATCTTTTGATATTCAGATAATTCTGTTGGAAACTTCTCATCATGGTAGCCATCAACGTCCATTTTCTCTTCTTCAGTTGTTGCCTTATTTTACTCTGCCAGATCTCCTTTTCCACGGCTTTGCATTGATTCTAACAGTTCTCCAACATCACTTTCATAGATTTCATGAAACGCTGCATTTTTGGTCAGATTTCAGATTTTTTATTTAAGTTGAGGTACAGTTTTATGTGCATGGTTTGGCCAAATGTTCTGATGCTTGCTACTAAGCCGATATGGGTAGGAGAACCCCAAGTGTTAGGTAGGAAAGGAAATTTGAGTTGAGAGTAATTTTACGAGTAAACATTCCATTAGTGAATATTTTCCAGTTTTAATGATTTTTGTCTTTCTGTATCTAAAGACCTTGAACAATAGAGACCTACCCCTCCCCTCCCCTCATAAACTGAGTGTGGTCTTCCAGGGACAAATCTTCCACACCTTTTGTTCAAACCATCAGTGGTTTGTGTGGAAGAAATTTGCCACAGAGAAGATGATCCCTGATTCCTGAGAAATGTTTTTTTTATTCAACTCCAAGCGCATGAATTCCAGATGTCAGGGCTTATCTTAAGTACTAAGTGTGGAATTCTACATTCAATGGCTGTCTTAGTTTGGGTTCCACCGGAAGTAGATTCTGAGACAAGAATTCAATTGCAAGCAGGATTTTTTTTGCGTTTTGGGTTTTGGTTTTTGTTGGTTTTGAGGGGGAGTTTCTTGAAGGGAGTTGTTGTCGTTGTGTTGTTTTGTTTTATTTTTGAGAAGTGGTCCTAGAAAGCACTGCTGAGAGGTGGGAAAACGAGATTGGGGAGGAAAGAAATCAGTCAAACGCACTTTATCGTGCAAGATACGATTGTGGCAATTAGAGCTCAGTCTAATGAGGAAATCTGAGAGACACTGCAGAGCACATCTCAGAGTTATCCCAACTAAAGGGTAAGCAAACTGGGCAAGGGGCTGGTCCCATGGCTGAGTGGCTGAGTTCGCGACTACGCTTTAGTGGCATGGGTTCTGCCAGTTCGGATCCTGGGCGAGGACCTAGCACTGCTCATCAAGCCATGCTGGAGCGGTGACCCACATAGCAGACCCAGAAGGACCTACAGATCAAATATACTGCTATGTACTGGGGGAGATTTGGGGAGAAGACCAAATTGGCAACAGATTTTAGCTCAGGGCCAATCTTTAAAAAAAGAAAACCAGGCAATATATCTACCAACACTCTGTCTGTTGTGGGTTGAGGATGGCTCTGGACTCATCAACTCTCTGACACTTCCAGCTTGCCCTGGGGGTAGGCTGAGCACATATCTGTAGCCAGAACAAAAAGGCCTTCAAGTAGAGAGTTGCAGGTGTTTGCAGTACTCGCCAGTATTTGCCTGTCACGTAGAGGCGAGTGCTGAGGGCACAGAGGCAAGACACCAAGAGCACCTGCTACAGCAGCTTTTCCTGCAGGCGTGCATGCATTCATTTGTTCATTCTACATTCAACAAATACTTACTGAGGATGCAGAACATGATAAGCTCTGGGCTTTGATAGATAGAAGCCTTGAGCCATATCCTTCTTTATTTTCATTCCTTACGTATTATATAGATCATATTAGCCTGTTTATAGAGTAACCATAGGCTAGAGGATGGATCACATGCAAACACATGTACCTATGATAATTTAGGACTTGACTTGTTCAGTTCCCAGAGATTGTATTCCAGAGGTTATTTAACTCTAAAAAGTTTACAAATACTTCCTTTCCCCGAATGCTTTGCAGTCTTACATATTTGCTCTTGTGTGAACAGTATTTCTTCTGTCTGGAATTTCAATGGAGAAGCCATTGGAAGATGGCATTAAGTAGAAGTGGGAGCCACACTTTGGGAAATGTGACTGCCAGCATAAGTTGCATGGACTTTATTCAAGGGACAATGGGAACTCACACACTGGAAGTTTATTTCTTTTTTCTTATGTTGCCAATCTTCTTCTGTTTGCTGGAGGAAGAGGGACCCTGAGCTAACATTCCTGCCAATCCACCTCCACTTCATATGTGGGATGCCACCACAGTGTGGCCTGACAAGTGGTGCAATGTGCGGGTCCGCACCCGGGATCTGAACTCAAGAACCCCAGGCAGCTGAACTTGAGGGCGCGAACTTAACCACTATACCACCAGGCCAGCCCCATCAAGTTTTTAGGAAGTTTTAAGGAAAGAATAAAAGTGGTGCTTTAGGATGACTGAAACAATAGTAGTGTGCAGACTACATGGAAGAGGTAAGGCGGGGAGGCAGGAAGTGTGATTCAGAATTGATTTCAGTAGTCAGACAAGGGCAATCAAGGCCTCACTTAGAAGGAGCAGACAAAGAACCAGAGAATTCACAAGGCTTTGTGGTTAAACATGGTTTCATGTCTGATTGACTGAGAAAATTGGAAGAATTTAAGAACAAATTAATGAAGGAGAGAAATAGGAAGTTGAAGAGCAAGAGGTGGCTTTGAAGAGGCGACATTTTTATTTTGGAGAAAACGTCCGTCCCGTAACTGGAAACGTGGATCTCTTTGGGAAGAAATACCTTTGATAGGGCCCTAGGCAGAGCCACTGGCATGAGGGTAAAGAACTGAAGCCATGGGAGACTGACCACAATGAAGTATAAAATCAGATGAAACGCCGCTATTTGGGGAGCAGGAAGAAAGAGAAAAGCCAAAGAGGAGAAAGGTTACGGAAGGAGAAGGAAAACCAAAATAATGCAGTGTCAGGCCAATTCAGGAGGATTTCAAGGAGAGGTCAGTCAACAATGACAAGTGCCATATGGAGATCAAAGCGAAGGAGTATTGAGGGAAGACCACACCACTCAGCAGTTAAGCCACAATTAAAACACTGTGGATAAACTTAGAACAGAGTTTCCCAACATATTTTCCACTCTGGTACTTCAGGAAAAAATAATTACTTTTGTGGTTAAGCACATGTAAGAAACTGTGTATATTACAGAGCAGGGTTTCCTCAACCTCTGAATTACTGACCTTTTGTGCCTGATAATTCTTTGTTGGAGGGACTGGGGGAAGCTGTCCTGTGCATTGGAGGACGTTCAGCAGCATCCTTGATCTTGACCCACTAGATGCCAGTAACACCCTCCCCAGTCATGACAATCAAAAACGTCTCCAGACATTGCCAAATGTCCCCTGGAGGCAAAATCACTCTCTCTTCCATTGAGAACTACTATTATAGTTTCTACCCCCAGCAAATGCCCAGCCTTAGATTCACAAAGCACAGTGCAGAGCGCATCCTAAATTAAACGTTCTGGAAGTTCTACACCAAGTTAAACTTTTAAAAACTTTTTTCAAACCAGAATTTCACAAATTCATGTGACTCCAGAACTTGTATTTCTAACAGCCCCCTGTTCAAAACTGGTATATATGACACGCTTTGGCAAATGGTGTCTGAGCCGATACAGCATCAGTAGAGGGGAAGAGCAGATTTCTGCCAGACTGGGGAAGGGCCCACAAGGGCACAGCCCTCTCCCCATGTCCTACATGACACACTCCCTAATCCTCATTAGTCCTCGCTGCCCTGGGTAGCATCTCAAAAACTGTTAACATCCTCAGACTCTAATGAAACTATTAGGCCACTGATGATATCAAGAAGTTGTTCTGGTCCACCACAGGGACATATTTGCAAACATTCAACAAGCCCATTTCACTTACTAGTCATTTTGTTTCTTTCTAAATTGTTCCAACAGATTCCTCTAACTCTGGAGGCATAAGAATGAATTCACTGGGCAAGAATAAAGCCTCCTTTTCTCTCCTCTATTGAGACTGATAAGGTCAAAATGGAAACTTCCAGGGGTTGGAGCAAAGAATCACAGCACCCTCTAGTGGCAGGCATGTTCCTATCCCTTGAGTAAAAGAACAGCCTTCGGTTCTGGCGTGAAGGGACTTGGGGTAAGGGGAGAAATGTTGAATCTTCTTAAGCTCCCAGTCAAGTGCTTAAGCTAATAAGTACTCCAGGTGGTATCTCTTTTTCCATTAAAGTGTCACTGTGTGAATAGTTTGAGAGTGAAAAATGGCTGCTAGGCAATGCCTCATCCAAAGGAAGATTTTGGTAAAATAATGATTGTTAAATGTTTTATCATTACATGTAATAAGATACTGCCCGTCTCCACTGGTAGCACTGCATTAAACTCTGTGATTAGTGCACTAATTTAAAGTGAGGTCGCTGGATTAGTATTCTCTTTTGGCATCCAGTCCTTGATAAGAATGTTGTTTAAGGTTTAAATAGATTAAGAAATATTTACAGGGCTTCACAATTCCCTTTGGACAAGACGTCATTGCCCTTTACAACACTGGACAAGCCTTTGCCCTGGTGGTCCTGCTGGCTGCAGATGGCAAGGGTCAAATTATAATCAGGAGGCAATAAGACATTCTGGCGTGATGGTTTTCAATAGTGGCAGGCTCTCGCTACGTTTAGAAGAAGGCCTGGGTTTGTTTGGGTTTCTAGCTGTCATCTGGGGTTTTCAGTTATCTGCAATGTGTGGCTGCAGCCTGCACATCCAAGATACATTTCATTTGGTTTACATTTGAATTAAGTCAAACAGCTTTGAGAAGGAAGATACGAAACGCAAAGATTTCTGTGGTTCTGTAACTGCATTATGCAAAGTCCTGCAGAGGAAAAGTGACTATCAAAAGACAAGGTCATCTATCCAATCCACACTTTAAACTTGTGGGGTCTACGCAGAAAAAGGTGGGATTTTTTTTTTAAGAACAAGAATTCAGCATATTATAGCTCTAAAATAAAAAGTAATCACTTTCAGAAAATGTCAATCTGTATCATAATTGTAAACTTTACCTCATTAAACTGTCTTTAAACAGACATATTTTAATATCAGATTCATCATTATATACTCCACAGACCAAGAAAGAATAAAGAATGAGTAGTAGAAGGAGAAAAATATGAATTGTACAAACTCTTCAGATGTTTGTGAAAAAATCTTAGAAACCAGTGGAGAACAGTCACAAATACATAACTAGAAACTTCTCCTTAAAAGTAGAAATTTTCTGAGGCTGGCTGCATGGCGTAATGGTTAAGTTCAGCGAGCTCTGCTTTGGTTGCCCAGGTTTGCGGGTTCAGATCCTGGGCTCAGACCTACACCACTCATTAGCCATACTGTGGTGACAACACACATATAAATCATAGGAAGATTGGCACAGGTGTTAGCTCAGGCCTAGTCTTCCTCAAGCAAAAGAAAAAGAAAAGAGGAAGATTGGCAACAGATATTAGCTCAGGGAAGAGCTTCCTCAGGAAAAAAAAAATAGAAATTTTGCTGAAAGCAATAAAGGGTACTAATTTGTGCTTCACTAGTACAAATATGCACTCTAAAGGCAGACGGTCTGGGTTCAAACCTCAGTCAAGTTGCTGAGCCCCTTTGATCCTCTTCCTTCCTTATCTGAAAAGTGGAAAACAATATTATCTAACTCGTAGGATTGTTATATTAAATGAATCCAAGTAAAACAATTAGCACTGCCCCTGGAATATAAATAAATATAAAGTAAGCTTAGTCCAATAAATGTGAGCTGGTCTGCAAAAGATCAGAAACAACCCAGACATTCATCAATAGCGAATTGATTAAGTAAATTATAGTACACATATAGAAGGGAATGTTACACAGCTATTTAAAAACTGAAGAAGTTCTTGATGCTCTGATATGAAAAGATCTACGAAACATGCTGTTAAGGGAGAAAAAGGAAAGATACACAACGGTAAGTTGCTTTGAAGTTGAAAGAGGGGAGGAGAATAAGAATATATATTTCTGTTTGTATTTGCTTGAAGAATCTCTAGAAGGATACATAGGAAACAATAATCCTGTGAGAAGGGGACTAGTTGAAAAGACGGAAAAAGAAATGATAGAAAAAAAGATAAAACTAAGGCTTTTTACCTTATACTATTTTATATTTTTAATATATGAGTGAAGGTATTACCTATTCAAAAAAGAAATTTAAAATTGTTTAATTTGTTGTGTTAGTTACTATGATTTTCTTATTCATAGTGCCATAGAAGAAGCATCCCAACCATTCTCTGTCCTTTGCGTGCTTGTTTGTTCGTTCATTTGTTTGAAGGAGCTGGGGTATATTGTAATGATACTCACAGCAATGATAGAAACAGGAATCTTGCCAAAATGCTTCATGGGCACCAGGGCCAAAAGGATGGTAGATCTTGTGATTCATAGATCTTCACTTTAGTGCACCACTGACATACTTCCTTTTTTATGTGATTGTTATGTGACTATGTTCCCAAATGTATGCCCTTTCATAGTGAGCATATGAGTAAAGTGCACTGATCACATGTATTTAAATATAAATGAAAATTTAATATTACCCATATTCATAAAGACATTAGTTTCATTCTCTTCTTGATCTTTCTTCAGCTTCTACTAGTGTGGGCCTGCTTCTGGGGAGAAAATGTGGCCTTCTAGAAAGAATATCAGACAAACTTTGTCACAAATTTAGACATTACCATTTGCTGTGTTATCCTCTCATGCCTCAATCTTCTTACTTTAAAAAAAGGATAATGAAGGGCCGGCCCCGTGGCCAAGTGGTTAAGTTCGCGTGCACTGGTTCTGCGGCCTAGGGTTTCACCAGTTCAAATCCTGGGCGTGGACTACCACTCATCAAGCCATGCTGAGGCGGCATCCCGCATGCCACAACTAGAAAGACCCACAACTAAAAAGACACAACTATGTACCGGGGGCGCTTTGGGAGAAAAAGGAAAAATAAAAGCTTTAAAAAAAAAAAAAAGAAAAAGAAAAGCTTTAAAAAAAAAAAAGAAAAAGGATAATGAAGTCTTCTTTATAGGGATGATGAAATTCAAAATACATAAAATACACATGGCAGCATTGTGAGCACATGCAGGTCTCCATACCCTTCACATCCATGAACAATAAATGAGTTTTTAAAATACATGAATCAGCAAATGTGAGCCAGAGAAAAATTTTAGCAAAACAGTTTATCCAAAGATATACTGGACATTCTGAAATTAGATGTAATTTCAATGATAGACAGTTTGAGTGCCAGACTTCCCGAGAACAATCAAATCAACTTGCAAAAACCCAGTCCAGAAGGAACCTAATCAATAATTACCAAGGAGATTACCAACTCTGTGACATTAAATTCTTTTGGGTCTGTGAAGAGAGTCATTGGGGTACCAGGCCTATTTTACATGATCTAAATTTACATGATCTAAAATGAGAATGTGCAGGCTTATCAAAGTATCAAGATCCTTTTCTTTAGATTGGAATTATATCAACTAGCATTGTGATAGTGGTGGTACAGCTCACAATAATCAGAAGGTCCAGTTGACAGTGGCATATATTACAACTTTGATTAAGCAAAAAGTGAAACCAATTATGTTAACAAATGCTTTGATTGTCAAGAAAGTCTTTCACAACACATGGCCCAATGCAGATGAAACAAAGAGGGTACCTCACTTGTGAAAAAGTCCGGAAGAACTCTGTAGGACACATAGCACTTAATGTAGAGTCAATAGAGGTCAGTGGCTTCCTCTTTCATCAAGACTAAAATGAGGAAACCTCAGAATGGGAAACAGACTTTCAAAACTCTCTAAATACAGGAAGCAACCTCTCTGTTCACAAAGGAAATTGAGCAACACTCTGGAATTACATAAAACGGACCCATGAAAATGGACGTACTTGCTGATGTTTTATCCAAAGTGTGCCTAAAATTGCCGCTTAGCTCTCCTCCCTCAGAACAGACCCTATGTTTTTAGCTAGAGTAGGTTGAGGAGAATATGTTTTAATGGGATGGGAAAATACATGAATAAATCAATGGAATACAAGGTGATACATCACCTCAATTATTCTTGAACTTTTCCTCCTCACGGCCTCCAATACTCAATCAGTCAACAGGTTCTGTAGAATATTCTTCTGATTTATATACCCTTTCATTTGTTCTACTGACAGTGTACTAGTCAGGCTCTCCATATCATTTGCTCCCTTATCTCCTGTCTGGTACATTTGTTTACTGGGATATAGTTCACACCTCATAAAACTCACCCTTTTGAACCCTCATACACTGCCGGTGGGAATGCAAACTCTTGCAGCTACTATGGAAAACAGTATGGAGATTTCTCAAAAAATCAAAAATAGAAATACCATACAATCCAGCCATCCCACTACTGGGTATTTATCCAAAGAATATGAAATCAACAATGCAAAGAGATTTATGCACCCTTATGGTCACCACAGCATTATTCACAATAGCCAAGACGTGGAAGCAACTCAAGTGCCCGTTAACTGATGAATGTGGTATATTTACAATGGAATACTACTCAGCCATAAAAAAAAGACAAAATCATGCCAGTTGCAACAACATAGATGGACCTTGAGGGTATTATATTAAGTGAAATAAGCCAGACAGAGAAAGACAAACACCATATGATTTCACTCATATGTGGAAGATAAAGAAACACATGGACAAACAACAGATTAGTGGTTACCAGAGGGGAAGAGGGTAGGGGAGTGGGAGAAAGTGGTAAAGGGGCATGTACATATGGTGACAGATTAAAACTAGACTATTGGGGGTGAGTATGATGCAGTCTATACAGATACTGATTTTTGATAATGTACACCTGAAATTACACAAGATTGTAAATCAATATGACCTCAATAAACAAATTTTTTTTAAAGATTAAAAAAAACTCACCCTTGTAAAGTGTGTAGTTCAGCAGATTATTCACATGAGTGTAAAGCCATCACCACTCTCTAATTCTAGAATATTTTCATCACCCCCGAAAGAAATCCCTTACCCATTAACAGTCACTCTCTATTGCCCACTACCTTCTAGCTCCTGGCAATCACTAATCTACTTTCTGTCTCTATGGATTTGTCTATTCTGGACATTTCATGTAAATGGAATCATACAAGACGTGGCTTTTTGTGTTTGGCTTCTTTCACTTGGCATAATGTCTTCAAGTTTCATCTATGTTGTAGCATGTATCAGTACTTGAGTCCTTTTTATGGAGGAATAATATTCTGTGGATATATCATATTTTGTTCATCCACTCATCAGTTGATGGACTTTAGGTTGTTTCACTTTTTCGCTATTATAAATCATGCTGCTATGAGCATTCATAGACCAGTTTTTGTATAGACCTATATCTTCAGTTCATTTGAGAATATACCTGCGAGTATATATTACTGGGTCGTATGGTAACTCTTTGATGAACATTTTGAGGAACTACCAAACTGTTTTCAAAAGCAGCTGTACATTTTACATTCTCACCAACAATATATGAGAGTTTTAATTTTTCCACATCCTCACCAACACATCTTACTCTACATCTTTTTAATTATAGCCACCTGACAGTATACAAAATGGTATCTCATTGTGGCTTTGATTTTCATTTCTCTAATAACTAATAATGTTGAGCACCTTTTCATGTGCCTTTTGGACATTTATATTCCTTCTTTGGAGAAATGTTCTTCACCCATTTTTAAATTGGATTTTTTGTCTTTTTGTTATTGAATTATAAGAGTTCTTTATATATTCTAGATGCCAGACCCTTATCAGATATAATTTGAAGCGTTTTCTCCCATTCTGTAGGTTGTCTTTTCATTTTCTGGATAGTGTCCCTTCATAGATGAAAGTTTTTAATTTTGATGAAGTCCAACTTACCTAATTTTTTCAGTTCCTTATGCTTTTGGTATCATAATTAAGACTTCATTGCCGAATCCAAGGTCACGGAGGTTTAACCCTGTATCTTTTTCAAAGAGTTTCATAACTCTTTTTAGGTCTTCATTCATTTTGAGTTAATTTTCTATATGGTTTGAGGTATGGGTCCAACATCATTCTTTTGCATGTGGATATCCAGGTGTACCAGCACCATTTGTTAAAGAGACTTTTACTTATCCATTGATTGGTCTTGGCATCCTTATTGAAAGTCATTTGACTATAGATGTATAGGTTTATTTCTGGACTCTTAATTCTATTCCATTGATCTATATATCTATCTTTATGCCAGTACCACCCTGTTTTGATTACTGTAGCTATGTAGTAAGTTTTAAAATCAGGAGGTATAAGTCTTCCAACTATGTTCATCTTTTTCAAGATTATTTTGGTGATTTGGGGTCATTTTTAATTCCATGTGAATTTTAAGATCAGCTTTTCCACTTCTGCAATGGAGGCCATTGGAATTTTGATAGGGATAGCACTGAATCTTTAGATTGCATTGGGTAGTATTACCATCTTAACAGTATTAAGCATTCCAATCCAGGAACATGACATGTCTTTCTATTTATTTAAGTCTTCTTTAATTTCTTTCAGAAATATTTTGAAGTTTTCAGTGTACAAGTCTCAAACCTCCTTGGTTAGTTTATTCCTAAGTATTTTATCCTTTTTAATGCTATTATAAACAGACTTTTTAAAAATATCATTTTCAGATTGTTCTTTGCTGGTTTATAGAAATATAATTGATTTTTATATATGAATCTTATATCGCACAACTTTGAAAAACTAGCTTATTAGCTCTAATAGATTTTTGTAGATTTCTTATAATTTTCTCTATGTAAGACCACGTTATTTGCAAGTAGAAATAATTTTATTTCCCCTTCTCCGATCTGTATGGCTTTCATTTATTTTTCTTGACTAAATGCCTTGGCTAGAACCTCCACTACAATGTTAAATATGCTTGTTGACATCAAAACCCTAGTTAAATCCAGTCTACCTATTCTCTGCCTGTACTCTATGATTGATCTTACTTTAAATTCATGGCCATAAACCTCAAGTGGGTCTTTAAGTGGCAAAAACACTACTTTGACTAGTCCATTCGATTGTTCACTATGACAATTTCACACTTCCTTTTCTAAACCTCTTCCCACAAACTTTCTCTCTGATAATAACCTTGTTCCCTGTTTCACTGAACAAACTGAAATGAGAGAGAGAAATTCCACATACTCACACTGAACCAATGTACTCTGCCCTCCCTCTTTTGCTTCTTTATGCTCCTAACTCGGTAGCTAGAAATTCTATTCCACGTTTCTGTAGTAGAAGCCATGAAGGGAAGGAAAATAACTTTGGACTCATACTGAGTCTTTTTTATCTTCAGAATCCCTGTAATGTCCATCAGAGCGAATTGGTTCAGAATACTCTCAGGCAAGCATTTTAGACAGGAAAGAAGCCTCTGCTCCAATCCCTACCCCCAGAACTAAGCTAGTGTCTTTTGGGGCACTGTGATAGATACGAAGATTGGTGAGTTGATGCCACCAAGATTTTAAATGGCAGGAACAGACCTCACTCTCAGTCCCATAGAATTTAGTAGAATTGGTACTGGGCTTAACCATTATTTGTCTTGCATGTCTGTCCGCTACTACATTCCTCTCTCATTTATCTTATCATGAATTTTTCTTCACTGGTTTCTATTTGATATTGATAATTGAGATGCTAGGGAGAGGTGAGGGAGTGCAATGGGGCAAGTTGGTGAGTGTAACTAAGGCTGAAAATCCAAGAAATCTTACACTGAAAGACTTGTGGATAACTATTTCATACTTACTTTTCCCCTCATACCTCTAATATGTACTGTTTCACATTCATTCCTAACCAAGGACCTTCTTATTTTATTGATAAAATGGAATCCATTGTAAATGGACTTCCACACGCTCCCATTGTCCATCCGGCCACCTACCAGCATCTATGCCCAAACACTCTACCTTATCCTTTGTTACCACAGATGAACTCCATGTGCATCTAGTTGAAGCCAACTCCTTCATTTGTCAATCAGGTCCCATCTTGTCCACTCACAGTTAGAACCTGAGAAGAGACTCTAACCTTCATTATTCTTAAAAACTCTGCTTAGGAACAACCCTGCCCTCAGTCAGATCACATCCCCACTGCCTCTACAATTTAACATTGCATGATGGAGTGATTATGTGACCCTTGTTCCAGCAGAGATACTTAAATGCTTCCCCAAACAAGTGAATTTCTAAGACCTGATGATACCCCGCATTTGGGCCCATAGTAAGTACTCAGAGTGATGTCAGCCCTAACATCAGTTCCCCTACATTAAACCCAGTATATATGGAGTTTTAAAACCAAAGCACTCTTTTCCTGCTTATTCTCTGGCTCTCTGGCTCCAGAATCAACCATCTGTCATGAAGACAATGGCCAAGGACAGACACCTGGATTCCTTATCATCTCCTCTTCCTCCCTGCAAACAGTGTCCCAAGGCTGAACACAGTCTGATGGGAATGCTCCAACCAGCAAGGCCACTGACTTCCCCCAACACACACAAGCAGCCACATTCCTCCCAAACCTTTAAAACCCCTGTCCTCTCATCTTTCAGGGAGATGAGATGAAACGAGACAAATTTGAGGGCTCACTCTCATCTCCCAGCTGATATCACCCAAAATAAAAACCATTTCCTTGTGACAAGCCTGGCATTCCAGTTTTTATTTGGCCCCTCTTGTGTGGTGGGTAGGGAACCTATGTTTATAGGTGCTAACAGGAGCATTTTTCAGAATGAATAACATTCATAGACACAACCTCAGATCTCAAGGCTGCAACTCCAGTCAGAGAGCCTCTTAGGAAAAGCTCTGCCTAGTTTTTTGGTGTTCTGAGATCCAGTTCCAGTGTGTGTGTGTGTGTGTGTGTGTGTGTGTTTGTGTAGGCTTCCCCACACCAACAAGCAATTCTCAGACACCAGTTGGGTGTCCTACAATTCAATTCAATTCAGTTCAATTCTGACACTGTCTACCTGGAGACAGGGTCAGATTACAGAGATGAAGGACTCCGTCCCACAAGACTACCCTCCACTTCAGATGCCAATTGCAAAGGGCTCAGTCCCACAAGACTACCCTACACTGCAGATGCCGGTTGGTGTTTCTGACCAACTGGCTACAAATTGGAGGTTCCAATGACCCCCTCCAACTCAGGATGCCAAGCGCAAGTCCAGGGAGTTATCCATACTTCTGGCAGACTGACTATAAATCAGAGGTTCCCACAACATTCTCCTTAAGCTCAGTTAATTTGCTAGAATGGCTCACAGAACTCAGGAAACCCATTTTCTCACTAAATTACCAATTTATTACAAAGGCTATTCATAAATCAACTGCCAGATGAAGAGATACATAGGGTGAGGTCTCAAACAAAGGAGCTTCTGTTCTAGTGGAGCTTGGGGCCCAGCCCAACGGCATATGGAAGTGTTGTGGTTCCCCAATCTGGAAGCTGTATTAACACTCTCCTTTTGAGTTTTTATGGAGGCTTCATTACATACAATGATTGATTAAATCATTGGCCATTGGTAATTGGTTCAACCTCTAGCCCCTCTTCCCTCCTTAGAAATCAGATGGTGGGACTGAAAGTTCCAACCCTTTCTTCAAGGTTGCAACCAGCACCATACACCTCCGCCTCTGCATTCTTAGGTAATTCCAAAAGTCACCTTCATTAACATAGACCCATTTGTGATGGAAAGGGTCTTCTTTGGAATAACGAGACACTCACTTCACCTTTATGCCTCTTAAGCATTTTCAGGAAATGAGAAGAGATCAAATATTATAACAAAAGGTTCTCTCACTGCTCTTATTGCTCAGGAAATTCCAAGGGTTTTGGAAGCTGTGAGCCAGAAACTGTGGAGGAAGACCAAATGTATGTGAGAAATACATTTTGGTCCTCTGAGTGACCAAATATATATATTTCTTATAAATCACAATATCACACCTAGTGTTTGGTCCATTATTGATGAATGCCCCTGATAAAGAATAATAAAGTATATTGGTTAGGCCTATTTCAAGAAAGAAAGCTCGTTATACTTTCTAATCCAGTAGGTTCGCTACATCTTATGCTGGGGGGATTTTTCATTCTCATAGCTACTAAGTACTCTGCTGAGTGATGTGCTCTTGTGGTGAAAAAAAAAAAAAGATAACACTAACATTGACACTCTGTTCACCCTAAGTCCCTTCAGCAAGAATATAAAAAATATGATGCAGCCCATAACTAAAATTGGGTTTCTAAAGCATTTTATATTCCATCTGAGAGCAGCCTTCAAAAAACATATGGAAAGAATGCCACTGATGAATTTAGCTCCCAGGTAATAAAAGGAGATATTGAGCCTGATTCTTCTAGGATAGATTCAGTACAGGAGAGCAGTGTTTCTCGTGAGTTAGTGGCAATGCTAGTTGCATCGCAAAGATTTGTCCATGTGCCTCAGCCTCTGTCTTCTGCCCTCTCTCCTTCTCACTTCTCTTTCAACCAACAAAACTCCCCCATGCCAATTTTCATGCACTTACTCAGGGAATATTTTCTAGCTTTATAGCCTTAACAATTTATTCTTTGCTTAAAACAATCCTCCTCCAGACTGGGTGACTTAAAAGTCCTACTTGAAAAGAATACGACTATGTGAAGGGAAAGAAAAAAGAAGGACAAGGGAAAGATATGCAAAAGAAACTAGAACCAGACCTGATGGCCTAGTGGTTAAAGTTCGGCGCTCACCACTTTGGTGGCCCAGGTTTGCTTTCTGATTGCAGAACCACACCACTCTTCTGTCAGTTGCCATGCTGTGGTGGGGCTCACATAGAGGAAGACCAGCCCTGAGCTAACATCCATGCCCATCTTCCTCTCCTTTTTTTTATATGTGGGACACCTACCACAGCATGGCTTGCCAAGTGGTACCATGTCCACACCTGAGATCTGAACTGGTGAACCCTGGGCCACAGAAGTGGAACGTGTGCACTTAACCGCTGAGCCACCAGGCTGGCCCTATATTTAAGTATTTATCTTGACAAATTATGTTTCCATTTGTACTAAGGTCCTACATATCATTTTTCACAGCTGAATAATTTCAGTGATGTTCTAGTTTGGACGTTCTGTTGTAAAACAATAAATACACAGAATACACTTTAGAAAAAGATCTCTTGAAAAGAAAAGCACAAATTATAAAAGAAAAATTAGTACCTTCCTTATCACTTTGCCTATGGTTGGCCCTGGATGAGAGAACTGTGTCTAATCTGGTGGCTGGCACATTGCCAGGAATAAATGTTCATTTCCTTTTCTTTTCCATTAAGTTCCACCTCCAAGGCTCACCTAGTGTGCTATGGAACATGTTAAAACCCATAAGTTATAAAAAGAGCAACTTTTAGAACATTGACCTAGAAATTGTAAGAGCAGTAAACCATACACAGGTGACTTCAAATAATTGATGTTATTCTATCTAATGTCTCTTTAGTAACTGGATTAGAGACTGGTTTTTGTCCCCTTATGTTCATTCTCCCCTTGTTATATAGTAATAGAACTCCAATGTTAAACTGGGCACATGATGACTTGGAATTAAAGGCTACATTTTGTAACTTCCCCTGCAGTTGGGTGAGTTCATACTGCTAACTTCTGGCCAAGGGGATATCAGCAAAAGTTGTGTGTACAACTTTCTGGAAGGGATCTTATCTCAGTGCCACTCCCTAATCACAATAAAACCCTAAGCCAGTCTCTCTCTGTTCCCTCAGGCCAGTTTTGAACCCCAGCTGGGAAACCCGCCCAGGGATGTTCTGTCCCCAGAAAGTTTCATTATGTATTTTTATACCCTCTTGATATGCGTATGACAATCATCAGTCTTGACGTCCAAACCAAATTTTGGATGGAGGTCCATGCACAAAGGTCTAAAAATATATAAAGAAGCTTTCTGGGGAACTACTTTTTTCTGGCATCGACATATTTAATGAGATCCTGGGAGGTTTCATAACTACTAGAACTTGAGAAGCAGGATTCTAAAGCAAGCCAATTATGCAGAATAGGACACCAACAGTAGCTTAATAACGTCACAGTCAAAAAGGAGAAAAAAGGAACAAGAAAATCTTACAGTTTCTCAATCGAGTTGTCAAATGTTTGCTGAGGACTTAATAGGAGCTCTCGTCTAGGCCTCAGGAACGTCACAGTGAACAGAACAGACAAAACTCCTGCCCTCCTGGGGCTATGGTGCATATTCGTGTGAAGATATCACAACGCAATTGAGAGTTTTCATTGGAAGGGTTGATTAGGAAGGATGTTTATCAGTGTCATTTGAAAAAGGACTTACCCTTATTTCCACTCAACATATAAAAATAACAAGAATTACATGGGGCTGGCCCTGTGGCCGAGTGGTTAAGTTCACACACTCCGCTGCAGGCGGCCCAGTGTTTCGTCGGTTCGAATCCTGGTCGTGGACATGGCACTGCTCATCAAACCACGCTGAGGCAGCGTTCCACATGCCACAACTAGAAGGACCCACAACGAAAAATATACAACTATGTACCGGGGGGCTTTGGGGAGAAAAAGGAAAACAATAAAATCTTAAAAAACAAAAAATAAGAAGAATTACAGTTAACACTTTTTGAGTACTTACAATGTCCCAGGCAATGTGCTTGGCCCTTCATGTACATTCCTAGGCATTCTAACATAGGCACTTGCACCAATATTTTTTTCCCTGTTGGCCCACTTGGATGTAATAATAGAAAGAACACTGCATATGAATTCAGAATTTTTGGACTCAATTGCTGATTTGACCGTTTGCTGGCTGTGTCATCTTTAGCAGCTCACTTGACTTTCCTCAGTCTCGATTTGTTTAAACAGGAATGTTGTCTTTACCCTGTCTTTCCAGAATCGTGGAGAGGATCAACTAACTTCTCACATGCTAAGCACTTAGGACAGAACGTAGTACATAGAAAAGCCTCAATAAACATCAGTCATGATTACTATGGCTATTTAATTATTTTATTATTACAGAATGTATGTAAGTAAAAAAACATTGCAATGTAAATTTAGCCTTGGGTATGGATTTCGTGGAGCACTAAGTTTTTCTTCCTGTTTAAATTTTTCTTGAGTAGAAACTACACAATATAACTTTATGCTCAAATTATTTTCCTTATTTATTGTACCATAAATTATGAAGCTAAGATTATGCTTTATCGCCTCATGTTCCAGTTTTTAAAATCTGAGCATACCACTCTGCTAGTAGCAAAAATCCAAATGTAGTTTTTACTACATAAATACCTGCTAATTAAAAACACAAGGGGCCAGCCTGGTGGCACAGTGGTTAAGTCCGTACATTCTGCTTCAGTGGCCCAGGGTTGCTGGTTTAGATCCCGGGTGCAGACCTACGTACTGCTTGTCAAGCCATGCTGTGGCAGGCGTCCCACATGTAAAGTAGAGGAAGATGGGCACGGATGTTAGCTCAGGGCCAGTCTTCCTCAAAAAGAAAAATTAATTATTTAAAAATAGATTTAAAAAAGTAAAAAATTTTTAAAGTGTACTTATTTTGCATAGTATCTTCCAGTTCTAGGCCAAAATATTTTTTAAAAAAACCTCTTACAATACCAGTTAGTATTAAAAGCATATGTAGAGCTACGTCATTGTTTTTAACCAACTTCATGGAACTACATTGCATAGGTGTAGTACCATCATTCACTCAAGCATTCCAGGGTTTTTTAGTCTTTTATAAACAATGTAAGAGTGTACATTCTTCACATATATACATCTTTGCATGCATTAACAAGAATATATGTAGGATGCATTCATAAAGTAAATTTACTGAGTCAGAAGTTACAGATATTTTATTTTTATTTTTTATATATGCAAGTTGCCTTCCAAAAGACTATAATAATTTATACCTTCACCAGCGATGGAAGTACTTTTATGCCCAACACTTCTGTTAACATTAATCTTAAAAACTGTCATTGGGGGGCTGGCCCCGTGGCCGAGTGGTTAAGTCTGTGCGCTCCGCTGCAGGCGGCCCAGTGTTTCGTTGGTTCGAATCCTGGGCACGGACATGGCACTGCTCATCAAACCACGCTGAGGCAGCGTCCCACATGCCACAACTAGAAGGACCCACAACAAAGAATATACAACTATGTACTGGGGGGCTTTGGGGAGAAAAAGGAAAAAATAAAATCTTTAAAAAAAAAAAAAAACTGTCATTGGAAGAGGTTGCACTTAACGGCCAAAAGGTGGCCGCTGAATTACTTGTAAATTTTTACCATGTGTGTTTGTCTCCATCCCCTAGAAAAAAGATAACTGATTTCTGAATACATTTACCTTTAGCTTCCATATTTGATATGTATTAAGTTGTTAAAGAACTGTGCCAATTAATTAAAGAAATAATTTTAATTATACAAAGTTTAATATGCCAGCCCCAGATTAGAAAGAGTTGGACAGACCTGATTTTAAATATCTATATTGTCGTTCATTCATTGAATAAATGTTGTTCAATGTTCATTCATTGAGTGTCATGTTAGCATTCAAAAGATCCAGAAGATGGCAGTATAATGATGTTTTTCCTAAAATTTAGAGCCAGAAAAAATTTAAGCAGGAGAATCTGAAAACATATAGATTGTTTCCATTTTTATTTTCTCTTTTCTTAAAAAGGTGCACGATCACAAGATGCAAGGCACAAAGAATGAGGAGAGGAGACTTCACACTTACAGGAAAGAGGAGCTGTGATGGGGTGGAAGGCATACCAGGCAGGAAATTCAAGGACTCCGCTTCAAATTTCAGCCCTTTGGGCAAGTCCCTTACTCTCTAAATCTGCATTTTTGTGTAGGTGAAATCGCCCAGCAATGCCCACGCCACAAGACCGTTGTGAAGACTAAATGAGATAAAATATAGAAACGTGGGCAGCACACTGGAGCACTAAGAATGTAATAAGCATTCTGGTTGTACTTTTAAAAATTCTTCTCTGTTAGAGATATCTGCTAAAATATTTATGGTTGAAATGATATGGCATCTTAGATTTGCTTTTAAATGCTTTTGAGAAAAAGAAAAAT
Source organism: Equus przewalskii (assembly GCF_037783145.1). Classification (NCBI taxonomy): domain Eukaryota; kingdom Metazoa; phylum Chordata; class Mammalia; order Perissodactyla; family Equidae; genus Equus; species Equus przewalskii. Next base: position 25,157,826 of record NC_091850.1, read on the forward strand.
GTAGAAGTAAGGAGATAGATAAAACAAGATTGACAAATTATTGATAATTTTTGGAGTTGCTGTGATGAGACTAAACAGGTTCACTATACTATTCTGTTTGTGTGTAAGTTTAAAATGACCATTTATACACACACACCTCACCCTGGCTGAAATGCAGAGAACGAGTTGCAGGCAGGTAATAGTGGAAGCAGAGGGTAGTTAGAACACTATTGCAGTGGTCCACGGAGGAGGTGACAGTGGCTTAGACCGGACTGGTGGAAGTGGAGATGTTAGAGAAGTGAGTGGACTCAGAATACTATGGAGGTCAAGTTGACAAGACTCCTGGTGATTTGGGATAGGGAGGGGGTGATTTGGGGTGGAGGGAGGTGGAGGGAAGAGGCACTGCCAGGAGAAGTCCTGGGTTTTGGCAGCATTATGATGGGTGCATGGAGGCTGGGGAGCAGGTTTGGGAAGAGTTCCTTTTGCCAGGATAAGTTTGAGATTTCTATCAGGCCTGTTATGGAAATGTCAAGTGAACAATCGGCTGGAGTTCGCAGCACAGGTCAGGGCTAGAAATGGAGATTTGGTGGGCGTCAGTCATGAAGGCCACAGTTATGGTCAGAAGACTGAGTGATGTCGCTGAAGAGTGAAAAAATGGCGAAGGGACCTCAGGATATGTTTAAAGACTGAGCAAAGGAGAAAGCAGCAGAGCATCGATGTCCCCGTCTGTACAACAGAATTGTCATAGGGCTATTGGAAGGACTATATATGAGTTTTGTATGTAGAACCCTTTGTGGCACATAGTAAGTGTTCAGTAGCCATTATTCCTCTTTGTCCCATTCGTTTTTAGCAGGTGACCTCTCCTCCTACTTCCTTGAGGAAAGCAGAAAACAAAGGCCATCAACTTCCTGCTCCCCTCCACAAACCTACTTGTAAGTCTATCAGTCATTCTCTCTTCCTTCGCTGTCAGAAAAAGACAAATTCCCTTTCCTCTTCAAAGTTCATTTTTCCCAACAGGCTGTCACTTCTATTCCTCCCACCTCTTCTGGGACATTGCCCTAACAATTATGACATTCTGTCTTATACTTTCTATTCTTTCCCCTTTATAGATGCTTCCTCTCAGTCTATAAGCATGAGCTCATTCCATCTTTAAAAAAAAAAGTCTGGGGGCTGGCCCAGTGGCGCAGCAGTTAAGTGCGCACGTTCTGCTTTGGCCGCCCTGGGTTCCCAGGTTCTGTCCCTGGTGCAGACATGGCACCACTTGGCAAGCCACACTGTGGTAAGCGTCCCACATATAAAAAAGTAGAGGAAGATGGGCATGGATGTGGGCTCAGGGCCAGTCTTCCTCAGCAAAAAAAGGAGGATTAGCAGATGTTAGCTCAGGGTTAACCTTCCTCAAAAAAAAAAAGTCTTTCTCATTGCTTTTAGTGATTTTTCTCCAGAAAGTGCTTCTAAATTTTTATTGTGCATATGAAATTTCAAGAAATCTTGGGGGGCTGGCCCCATGACCGAGTGGTTGAGTCTGCGCGCTCTGCTGCAGGCAGCCCAGTGTTTCGTTGGTTCAAATCCTGGGCGCGGACATGGCACTGCTCATCAAACCACGCTGAGGCTGTGTCCCACATGCCACATCTAGAAGGACCCACAATGAAGAATATACAACTATGTACTGGGGGGCTTTGGGAAGAAAAAGGAAAAAAATAAAATCTTTAAAAAAAAAAATGGGCCAGCCCGGTGGCGCAGCGGTTAAGTTCGCACGTGCGGCCTGGGGTTTGCCGGTTTGGATCCCAGGTGCGGACATGGCACCGCTTGGCAAAAGCCATGCTGTGGCAGGCGTCCCACATATAAAGTAGAGGAAGATGGCACAGATGTTAGCTCAGGGCCAGCCTTCCTCAGCAAAAAGAGGAGGATTGGCAGTAGTTAGCTCAGAGCTAATCTTTCTCAAAAAAAAAAAAAAGAAAGAAATCTTGCTAAAATACATATTATGATTCAGTAGATAGCCGGGGGGCTGGGGGTACAGAGCTGAGATTCTCCTGAATGCTGACGCTGATGCCACTGGTCCACTTTGAGTAGCAAAGCCCTGAAGCAGTGGTTCTCAACCTTCGCCGTGTATGGGAATCACCTAGAGAGTTTTAAGAATGCTGATCTCTGGGTGCCACTCCCAGAGATCTTGATATCTTTGACCTGGGCTGTGGGCTTGGCATCAGGATTTTTTAAAATCTCCCTCAGTGATTCTAATGTGCAGCCAATATTGAGAACGCCTGCTAGCTAGAGGGTGGGATTATGAACGACTTCCTACATCATATATTTCTACAGTGTTTGAATTTTTTTCCAAATATTATATTACCCTAGATTTTTAAAAAAGGCATCAGTAGAAAAATAGGGAAGAAAAGGAAAAGGAAAGGAGGAAGAAGAGAGGAAGAAAACCCTTTCCTTGACCCTGTAGGAACAGCACTTTCTTCTTCAAATTTCTTGGCGTGTCCACTTCCTTACTTCCCACTCACACCTCAACCCTCCTCAGCTTGGCTTCTGTGCCCTTTTCTCCCTAAAACTGTACTGATAAGGACCACACAATGCAAGGCGACACATCTAGTTCTCATCTTACTGATCTTTCTGTTCTCATCACTTTGTCCCCAACACCCAGGCTACTGTTGCGACAGGATGATATTTGAAGTATTAACTGATGCGCTTTTTTATTAATAGTATTTCCTCCTCTCTTACTACATCCCTTCACCCAATCCACTTATGGGAAGTGGGACACATATTAAATGCATGCAATATTCAGATCTTTCCTTGGGTTTTATTGGTCATCCTGGGGCCTAGAGGTGGGGGTGGGGATTTACCAAGGACTGGGGATAGAGAGCCCTTCCGGAAGAGGTGTACAACACGTCAGTATCTTCATCTATTCTCCTTTCTCTCTGCCTCTGATATCCCGGAGAAATGTATCTAGTCTGTGGGGCCTAGAGACACGGGAATGTCAAATCAGGACCCAAGCCAAAAATTATAGTGCATTAACCCCTAGCAAAATCATTGTCTCATTAGTGACAGAATGATATTGTATATACCAGTGACACTGGGCAGGAAGAAGAAAGGATTGAGGTTTGAGAAAAAAAAATCAAGCCTCAGCCATGGAGCAAAGAGAACGAAGCACATTTTGAAAATGACATCTTTTAAATTTAATCAGGTATGACTTACCGACAAAATGAGAAGCATTAGATACGGAAACCTATAGAGCGGCCCTATCTTAAATGGCTAAAAGTTTTCACCTCACTATCACATTACAAAATTTTAGTGCCCAATTTCCAGTGCCCAATTTTCCAGCAGGAGATGAATAATAAGTTTAATGAAACTGATAATGAAGGGAAATTATCCCAGCCTGTATTCCTGGCCCAGATTGAAAATATCTTTCTCGGAGCAGCAGAAAACAGGTTTGCAGCCCAGGCTGTATCGGGTTTTTCAGAATGTGACCTCTGGGTCTCCTGCCTCAGTGGGAGTTCCTGTTAAGGGCTGTTCCTCAGGCCCACCCACACCTACTGAACCAGAATCTCTGGGGGGAAACTTAACAATATGCAGTTTTAACAACCGGCTCAGGTGATTTTTACACACACTCAAATTATAAAACCACTGCTTTAGAATTTAAGGAAACTTGCCAAAAGGGTATGAAGAATGTTGACATCTTGCATTGGAGATGATAGTCTAGCATATAGAATAATAGAAAACATTATAGCCCCTCATGTGTAATTTAGGGTTGAGAGTAGGCAATACCCAGATCACAATTCACAACCTTATTTTATTTAAAGGAGTGCATAATCTAAAATCCTCTCTTCATGGAAACATGATTTAAAATCCTCTTTTCAGTTCAGGCAATTACCACTCCCCCACAACCCCAATTAAAATAATTTATATCCTATAAATAAGTAGGTAAAAATTATGATTAAGGTGGTAGGAGTGAACATTTGATGTTTGCTTTGGGGTCATCTGGTGACTTTATCTTCCTCTTCTGGGCCTCTGATACTCTTGATATTCTTTGATATTGTGGCAAACTGCTGCTTCTCCCCTTCTTCCTGGACATCTGGCCACTCTGCTAGTGACTGCATTTCACAACTTCCTTTGCAGTTATGTGTGGCCATACGACCAAGTGTGAGCCAATGGGGTGTGAGTGAAAGACATATGTAATGTCCAAGTCATTTCTAACTTAAAATCAGGCCTGTTTCTCTGGACTTTGGCGTTTCTCACCTTTCTGTAAATTGGATCAAGGAAATGAGAGAGATGGGCCTCAATGGTCCAGAAAAGGACAATGCCCAGGAGATGGAAGAACAAGATGGAAGGAGCTTAGTTCTTGATTAACCCTACTGGGAACGGCTGTCCATCAGCCTAGACAGGCTGACTTGCTACATGACGGGGAAATAAACTCCTATATTATTTAAGCTGCTCTTTTTTTGCCTTCTCTTTGCTATGGCATCTTGGCCTTTTACCGTAACAAGTATCAATAACTACCCTTAGCCAGTTGTACTTAAAGCCACACATTAAATCAGATTCCTGAAATCCTTGGTAGACAGTGTCATGTTTATCTTCCTCAACTATCAAGTCAATTTAGACACTTTGTTTACATGGATCTGATAAGTAAATATTAGAAAGGGAACTCTGCCTTAATCACAAAAGAAGACTATAAAAAATTCTAAGACAAAAATTAAATTCAGGAGGCCATAACGCGTGCAGATAAAACCTAGATTTATGAGGTTAGTATGATTCATGAGGCAACTGTGTCCCTAGGACGAGTCTTTGTAACACAGTGCACATTCTTTTCAAGCATCTCAATGAAGAACACACTTTTTTAATATTAAAAAAAGTCATCTTTGTTTTCTTGTATAAAATATAAATTTATTTAAGGTGTTTATAAGAGAGGATTTTCAGGTGTTGAAAGAGGTAAATCACTGAGTTGACTCTTCAATTTGCTAACAAAAAAAAGCTAAGTACCAATACAATGCTCTCAATTTAGTAAATACAACATATATATACAACTGGTTCTGAATTTTTGCACATTTTACTTAAAACAACTGCACTTGTACATGATACAATGACACTCAAACTATATTTCATCTGCTGAATTTAGACTTTCTTAACACATCTGGAAAACCAATATTTCACGCTGTTTATTCTGCCTGCTCCTAACACTGTGTTTAACTTTGCCACATTCAACCCTAGTATACTCAAAAATGTAACTGAGTGCTGCTTCTAAATATATATATGTGGAAAAAATACATGAAAATGTTATTAGTGAGTTGGAGGACTACATTACTAGTCATTCTGAGTTATTGGATTATAGATTATTTTTATGTTCCTTTCTTCTTTGTCTATTTCTGCACTTTCAAAACTATTTATAATGAGCTTATAGTTTTATAATAAGGAGGAAACACAGAGATTTATAGGCTCTCACAACCAGAGAAGAATTTCTTATTCTGTTTCCATGTCTTCTCTGTTCCCAGCCCAATGCCTTGCACATAATAGATGCTTGATAAATAAACATGAGAGAAGGAAGAAAGGAAAAACGATGAGAAAAGGAAGAATGGAATGGAAAGGGAGGAATCTGGTGGATATCTTCTGTTTACCCTTCCAGAGCTACTCTCCACCCTGCTCTGAACCCAGAAGGCTGACCTACGTGAACTGCCTAGAGGGGCTTCTTGTTCTCTGGCTTCTGGTTGGGTTTGGCCAAGGGGGTCCACTGGCAGATGGGAGGGAAAGGGCAGATATTTATTCCCTGGGATTCCCCCTGCAGATCACTGCAGCCCGCTGTACCCCCAACCAGCCAGATCCAAGACCCTTTCCACTCTGCTCCTCTGACTGGGGAAAAGCACTCTCCCCTCCCCCAATCCCCTTCAGACCTTGGGGTGGTAATGTGTCTTGCTTTTACGAGACCTAGGGTACTGTGCTCTCCTTTCTGCTGTTTTTATATCTTGCCCAGCCCTTTATAAATAGTCCCTTTATTAAACTCTCCTCAAATTGTCCGATTTGAATGTATCACATATGTATTGTCAAGACCCAGACTGATACAGAATCTCTTGGTGACAAGAACCCAAACAAGGTCTATCCTCCAAGCGCTAATCTTGAAGGAGGATTCAGAGAAAGGTTTTAAAAAACATCACTATAGGCCACCCTGTGGCCGAGTGGTTAAGTTCACGTGTTCGGCTTTGGTGGCCCAGGGTTTCACTGGTTTGGATCCTGGGCATGGACCTAGCACTGCTGGTCGGGCCACGCTGGGGCCATGTCCCACATAGCACAACCAGAGGGACCTAGAACTAGAGTATACCCCTACGTACTGGAGGGCTTATGGGGAGAAGAAGAAAAAAGAAAGAGATGATTGGCAACAGATGTTAGCTCAGGTGCCAATCTTTAAAAAAAAAAAATCACTACTATTTAAAAGTTAAAACAACAAAAAAGCTCATTTTCCGTTGAGAAACTCTGCTTTTACACCAAAGATTTTATAGTTATGAACTAGTTATTACGCTTTTTTTCTTGCCAAAAGATAAGGATAAAAATTTACATGCATAGCCCTCTATTTCTTTCTTTACTCTTACCATAACCTTTAGAAGGATTGAACACCCTGTAAATACCCCATATTGGTTGTTTAATACATGCACAAACAAATGAAGGATACTTGTAGTATGAGAATATTCTCAGAGATTAATTATTCCCTCTCAAAGATTAATTCTCATCCGTCAATATGAATTTTTTTGTGTCCTTTAAGGTAATTTTTTTTCCCAGAAAAGACTATTCAGGGCTATTTTATTACTTAAACTTAATAACACTTTTATAAAGGTGGCAAATTCAAAAACTAGGGCTCTTAGTTCAATTTACAAATCTTACTATTTTATTTCTAAATCTAGTGAATTTAACACCTACCTTTAAAGTGGCCTTTTATTAACATTTGGTGTCATTTTACAAACTTAATTAAACTTCACTTAAATATTTTAAATGTTATATATTCTTTTTACTTAATGCTTCTAACTGCAGAACTTACCCAAATGTTTAGAACAATAATGAATCTAATAAATTAAAATTATAAATTCTGTGAATCTTAAATTCTCAAATATTTCAATGCTTTTTACAAACTTTATAAATCTATCTTAATCTTTTCAACTTAAAAAAAATCACAACTCTAAAATTAAAAACTCAATTACATATTTTAAGTTGGAATCATGAGGCCAATGTATCAGTTCCTCTAATAAGCCAAATTATCTTACCTATGACAAATATTTTAAATATGAAACATACACAGATCATTCCTAAAGTTAATGCAAAATAATGAATTTCATTGATTTTTATATATTAAGGGTCAAATGTGAGTTTTATCATTCGAGCAAATTGGGGCTATTGTCAAAAGCAAGTTGATTTACATATGCCAAATAAACAGGTTTACTTGCTTAGCAGCTGATATTGAACCAAAAATCTTTGACCAAGGCATCTCTGGAGCAGCCAACATCTAGGGCAATTTTCCTACACCACCAAGGCAACCTGAGCCCTATTTTATGGTCACTTGGCAGTTAGAGACTCCAGTCCCATTCTTCTCCAACTGGGGTTGTCTCACAGCCTCCATTCCCTGGATTCAGGTTATATATTACCTAATACTCAAGGCTGGATTCAATTAATTTATTTACTGGTTGATTCTATTTATTATAGGAATGGCCTGGGTAAAGGATATTTTTCATAGGTCTCTGGAGTAAGTACTTTAATGCTTCCCTACCCTCTTGGGCCCTGCTCTTGGACGGTATGCCTTCGCCTGTGGAGGATTGGTCCAAGATGACTTGAGTTGAGTGGGTCTTGGTTGAGAAGGCTTAGATTGGGAGGACTGGGGCTGGCATGGCTTGGGTTGAGTATGTTTTAATGGAGATGGTCTAGCTTGGGAGGGTTGGGGCTGAGTGGGTTTTGTTTGAGTGGGTTTGGGTTGAAAGGGCACAGATTGGGAGGGTGTGGGCTTGGAGTGCTTGAGCTGGGATGGCTTGGGCTGATCAGATTTGAACTGAGAGCTGGGTAAACCTTTGCTGTTGGACATGAGATGGGAATTCATTTGGAAAGCTCGATTTGAAGGCCCACCCTGTGTCTTTATTTTGTCTCCTTGCTGAGAGGCAGGTCTTATGGGTTTCTGTATGGCTCCTGCTGGTTGAAAGGCTTTAGGGTGAGGATCTTCCATATGGGATGTTGTTCCCATGAGTTTTCCAGTTGCTTCAGTTAGCTGTGATCCCCGTGTGCTGGCTTGCCGAGGCTGTGGCTTCCTAACTGTTCCTGCTGGCTGTGAACCCAGAGAATGGAGGTGACCTACCTGGGAGACCACTGCTGGAAACCCTTCAAGAGCTCCCATTGTCTGAGGTCTCTCAGGCCAGCCTTGTGCATGCTGATAAATGGGTCTTGGTGGTCTCCCCAATGTTCCAACCATGTGACGTCCCCAAGCAGTTCTCGAAAATTTCATGAATCTTTCACGTGAATAAAATCTCTGGGGTTGGAAGTATCGAATCCCAAAATTCGTAACTTGACTATGGGTCTTTGTATTCTGAAAGGGCAAAGGACGGAACCCCTTAGACTTCTGGTCTGACCAAAAGTGGGAGCTCATAACCCAGGGGCCTTTCAAAGAAACATGGTTAAAATCACCTCTGATTCTGGTTGGTAAGGGACAGTAGTTCACCAGATGAGGTATAAATACTGGGGTGAGCTGAAGATTCTGAAGATTCTGGCTGATCTCACATCTTGCCCCCGGCTGTCCTACAGGCATCTCAGCTGGGCACTCAGATGAACCTTTTGGCTGACTGTACCTTTGTTGTCCCTCATCTTCAGCTGTTGCAGCCAAGTTTTCACCAGGGGAAACTTGAATTGCTTGAACGTTCTCAAAGTCTTCGTCTACCTGGATCCCCAACTCCCTGGCCAGGGAGGCCATACCCTCCACAGACACACATCTGAGTGAAGAGGACATCACTTCCCAGAGGGCAGCTTGAAGGGCCTCTGTGTTCTGTCTCTCCCTACCTTCCTCTCCCACCCAAAACAGTAGCTGTGATGACTTTAACTTCAAGATCCTCTGAAAAATCTGAGCCTCTTCATTCTCCTTGGCCTGGGAACTGAGGACAAAGTAGCATCTTTCAATGGAAGCTTCTCCTCAAAACATTAGCAGGTCCCATTCCTTCTCACCTAGGCGGTCAGTGAAAAAGAACACAGCTGAGGAAATTTCCATCAAGAAACCAACTGTGTCCAAAAACTTTGTAGATCTCCATGAAGGTTGGCCACAGCAACAGGCTTTTGGAAAAAACAAGGGTTTTCCTTTAGACTGTTGCTATCAGGAAAACACCACGTTATCTCAACTAGGCCACCAGAGATTTGCCGGGAAAGCACCAGAACAGGCAAATCTTTTTGAACAAAGATTTTGTGTGACTTCAATTGGGTAGGGCTGAGCAGTGTGTTGAGGATTCTGGACTTAGAGAAGCTACAGGATCCTAGACGCACAAAAGAGATGACAGGCATCTTCATGAGAGTCAGAAATGCTTCTGTATCCCCTGTAGGCCCTCCCGAAGACTGCAGTGACTGCTCCTTCACAATGTCCTTCATGGCCCCCAGCATTAGAATGCTTTTGTTGTTTTCTACATCTGGCAGTAGCAAGGGAAGAGCAAACTGGCACTGATACATGTTTGACATGACTTCACGTTGCAAAAAGACGTCTGAACACAGCATAGAGGCACAAAGGACATCAAGGGGATTAATGGTTTGTAAGTCTCTAATTTCCAAATTCTGTACTCCAGTCAGCAATTCCCTTGTGCTATCCTCACCCAGAACTTTATGTGTGAGGATTGAATCTCTGGCTGTCACATCCAATGCTTGAACTTGCATCAGGAAATTCCAGGCAAAGTCTCCTGGAGTCCTAGGTGTCCACCTACTTCCTCGATCTAAGGAGAATTGTTTAACAAAATCTGGCAGAAGCTTTCTGCTCCTATCCATGTTCAAATGTAACAGGACATCTTTAAACACCTTTGTTCTTTCTGTAGGAAAAAAGATACTCGGTGAATGCCATATTCAGCATCTAAGCTTCCTTCACTGACTTTTAAAATTAAGTAATTGACATTTTCATTGCAAAAAGATGAAACAATACAAATAAAATGAACGTTTCCTTTCACTGCTCTGCCAATTACACTTTCATTCTAAGAGATATGTCAATGTGGTATATGTTTCCTTCCTATCCTTTCTCTATGTAAGTATATAAGTATGCATGCATATATAGAAATGTATAGTTTGGCTTAATGGATGCTAATTTATTTTTACCCAAGTGAATTATACTGAACAAATGATTCTTCAACTTCTTTTCACTTAATAGTATTCCTTGCAGATTCTTCCACATCAGTATGTACGCATAGAGATCTACTTAATTCATTTTAGCTAATCCACCATACTTCACGGTTTGGAGGGACCATTATTTCTCCAACCATTGTCTACTGATGGTCATTTAAGTTTTCCACTTTTTTGTCTAATATTTGTATGCAGCAAAGAAAAACCTTGTTAATGCTTCATTATACACCTGTATGAAGAATTCTCTAGGTTAGAACTGATTTCTTTCTTACATGTATCTCTTGCTAAAGTTTGGAGAAATGGAAGATTTTATTTCCGTTAAAGTTTTCTCAGAATTTACATGTTGTATCTAATTTCTCCTGATCTCCCATTTTCTAATATATCGTCCAGCCATTTCTTGGGAATGCAGAGTTAGTGCTTAGCAGAGAAAGAAGATCAGAGAGCATTTTCTTCTCCTGACGGATGGCAAGTTTGCATAAGCTTCTTGGATTCCCTATAAAAATAGCCTAGAAGAAACAATGGAAGTGAGAGGAAAGTACGGATTTCAAGAATTAAAAGTAACTCTAAGAAATCTTTGGGTAGTCTGAAGATTGCTTGAACTGATACATGTGTTGGGGTAATAAGATGAGGGATGAGTTGAGGCTAGCACAAAGGGTTCCTAGAGGAGGCTGTGAGCGGATAGGTTGCAGGAAAGCTTTTAAGATCTCTTCTTGCCTATCCTCTACCTTGACTTAAGACAACAATCCTCTGCTTCTTCAGCACAGAAATTGGTACTCACGTAGCCCAGGCCAGATGTCTAGTGTTGACAAGATAATAAAGGGGCTACTATGGAGTGGTTAGAAGCAAAGTACAGTCATGTCATTTAACAACAGGGATATGTTCTGAGAGATGTGTCAGGCAATTTTATCACGGTGCAAACATCATAGAGTGCACTTACACAAACCTAGATGGTATAGCTTACTACACACCTAGACTGTATGATACTAACCTTATAGGGCCACTGTCATTTATGCAGTCCATCATTAACTGAAATGTCATTATGCAGCACATGACTGTATATGTATACACAGCAATTATATATTTAATAAGAACAGAGCTGGATGAAGACAGTAAGAAACCATAATTTCTAGAACCCCATATCATTTTTGTAAATTAAAAATTCATGAAAATCGCACAGCTAAGGCAAAAAGAAATGATCAGAGATTTCAGCTGCAACCCACTGAAAGGAGACTAAATATTGAATTTAAGTCCAGTCAGGTTAATTGGAAACTAAAACGGACCAAAAAAACCAAGATTCTTGGGAGAAATTTAACAATCCAGAGTTTCTACAACAAACCATAGACAATGTTTAGGACACAACCCAAAGTTAATAAACATAGAAAAAACAGGAAATGTAACCAATACTCAGTCAACGGAGACTGACCCCAAGATGACCAAGATGTTGAATTTAGCATATAAGAATTTTAAAGCAGTTATCTTAACTATTCTCAAGAATGAAAAATAAAATAAGCCCATAGTGAATGATTAAATAGGAATTCTTAGAAAAAAGGAAAGTATTAAAAAAATGGAAATTCTAGAATTAAAAATCATAATATCTGAACTTTTTAAAATAAGTAGGTGGACTTAAAAGCAGATTGGAAATGACAGAAGAAAAATTCAGTATACTTAAAGATATAGCAATAAAAATGAAGAATAGATAGAAAAAATATTTTTTAAAAAAATGAATAGAGACTCTGGAACCTTTAGAACAATATCAAAAACTCTAACATACTTGTACTTGGAGTCTCAAAACAAGAGAAAGGAGCAAGTGAAACAAAAAATATTTGGACAAATAACAGGTGAAAATCTTTCAAATTTGGTAAAAAAAAATAAAAAGCACTTTAGATTCACAAACTCTGCAAACTCTAAGGAAGATGAAAACAAAGAAAAACACAGCTAGGCACATCATAGTCAACTGCTGAAAAAAATTTAAGAAAAAAATCTTGAAATCAACCAGAAGAAAAATGACACAATACTTACAAGGGGACAGTGATAAAATGACTGAAGAAACAATGGAAGCCAAAAGACAGAAGAATGACATCCATAAAGTGCTGAAGGCAAAGTATTGCCCATCTACAATTCTATATCCAGCAAAAATATCCTTCTGGAATGAAGGCAAAATAAAGACGTTTTTCAATAAACAAAGCCTAAGAAAATTTATCAGCAACAGACCTGCACTAAAAGAAAAAAATAAGTAAAGTTCTTCAAGCTAACGGAAAATAACATCAAATTAAAACTTGTATCTTCAGGAAGAAAGAAACCACAGGACATGGTAACTATATGGGTTCCTACCATTGGCTGACCCCAATTATAAGCTGGAAGGTAAGGGAATTGATTGATATAGTCTATATACAAGTTGACCTTACACAGTGCAGAACACACAAGGCAATGCCTTAAGCCTTCCTGAGACTTTGATTTGACACTGAGATTTTTTAGGGGACATGAAGTTCAAGATGACAAAAAGCATGAAGAGTCTTCTCCTTTGAGTCAGATGCATTTGGATTTTTTTTTTTTTAAGATTTTATTATTTCCTTTTTTCCCCAAAGCCCCCCAGTACGTAGCTGTATATTCTTCGTTGTGGGTTCTTCTAGTTGTGGCATGTGGGACGCTGCCTCAGCGTGGTCTGATGAGCAGTGCCATGTCCGCGCCCAGGATTCGAACCAATGAAACACTGGGCTGCCTGCAGCGGAGCGCGCGAACTTAACCACTCAGCCGCGGGGCCAGCCCCGCATTTGGACTTTTTTTAAGTTCCAAGATGTACAGACAAATATTACAGAGGAAAGAGACAGAGCTTAGGCATATGCCTCCAGTCAACTAGAGTGGATTGGTAGCCATTAGAATTACATTGCAGAACATAACTACATTATTAATGAGACTTTTCTTGACCTGTTTTGTTAAAGGTGTTTGATTGCAAAAATAGCCCCAATTAATGGCTTTCCAGTATCCCTATCTTTTGCAATACTACTCTGCAAGAGGTGGCATCTATTTTCTTTTCTTTATTTTTTGAGGAAGATTACCTCTGAGCTAACATCTCCCATCAATCTTCCTCTCTTTGCTGAGGAATATTGGCCCTGAGCTAACATTTGTGCCCATCTTCTTCTATTTTTTATATATGGGACGCCTGCCACAGCATGGCTTGAAAAGCCATGCATAGGTCTGCACCCGGGATCCAAACCAGTGAACCCCAGACCAGCAAAGCAGAGCATGCAAACTTAACCACTATACCACCAGGCCAGCCCCAAGACGGAGTCTATTTTTCCCCAACCTTTGAATCCACATTGGCTTGTGACTTGCTTTGGCCAACAAAATGTGGTGGAAGTGATGGTGTTATGGATTGAATTTTGTCCCCTCCAAAAAAGATATGTTGAAGTCCCCAGTACCTCAGAATGTGGCCTTATTTGTAAACAAGGTCTTTACAGAAGACCTTAAGTTAAAATGAAGTTATTAGGGTGGCCTTAATCCAATCTGACTGGTGTCCTCATAGAAAGAGGAAATTTGAAAACAGAGGCATGCACAGAGGGAAAATGACTTGAAGACACAGAAAAAAGATGGTCTACAAGCCAAGGAACACCTGAGGCTCCCAGAAGCTAAGAGAGAGGGCTGGAGCAGAGCCTTCCCTAATGCCTTCAGAGACAGCGTGACCTGCTAACACCTTGGTGTCAGACTTCTGGCCTCCACAACTGTGGGGTAGTACATCTCCTGCTGTTCTAAACCACCCTTTTGTAGTACTTTATTGTGGCAGCCCTGGGAAACTAATACAAACAGCATGATGGTTCTGAGCCTAAGCCTCAAAAGGCCTTCACTACTTTGTCTCTCTCTTTCTCTTTTGTGCCCTCTCTCTTTGTCTCCTTCTCTCTCTTTTACTCCTCTGCCTTCACCATGAGAATATGCCCCTTGGGGCCAGCTCTGTGGCCGAGTGGTTAAGTTCGTGCCTCCGCTGCAGCGGCCCAGGGTTCGGATCCTGGGGACGGACATGGCACCACTTGTCAGGCCACATTGAGGCAGCGTCCCACATCCCACAACTAGAAGGACCTGCAACTAAGATACACAACTATGTACCGGGGTTGGGGGGTGGGGGGGTGGTTTGGGAAATAAAGCAGAAAAAAAAAAAAGGAGATTGATAACAGTTGTTAGCCCAGGTGCCAATCCTTAAAAAAAAAAAAACAAGGAAGATTGGCAACAATTGTTAGCCTAGGTGCCAATCTTTAAAAAAAAATAAAAAATAAAATTTAAAAAAAAGAGAGAATATGCCCCATCTAGTCTGAGAACAAGCCCAGACTAGCCTGCTAGAAGAAGGGAGATGAGCTTATAGCCAGCTGACCACAGAAACATGAATAAACCCAGGGAAGACCCAAAAAACTGCCCAGCCAACTAGAGACACATGAACAACACTTCACTCTTACTGTTTTAAGTGACCCCAATTTTGAGATGCTTTGTTATATAGCATCAGTGTAGTAATAAATACATGATACAGAAAGAAAATCATGCAAACAAAACAATAACACGCAAGAAACACATTATAATATTAGAATGTTATCTATGGAGGAAGGTGAATGGGAATGGAGAATAAAGAAAAAAACGGAATAGATAAACAAAAGGGGCTTTTTGCAGAATAATGATGATATTATGCAATAAATAATTAATTCAACCCTATGCAACAACTGAAATATAGAGATAAATAAAAAGAAGGAGCCCTAAAAGCAACTATGTATTGGAAAGGTATAGGGGTGAGGCAAGAATTGTGTTATAGGTTGAATTATGTACCCCTCAAATTCATGTACTGAAATCCTAACCCCCAGTACCTCAGAATGTAATATTATTTGGAAATAGGGTCGCTGCACATGTAATTGGTTAAGATGAGGTCATTAGGGTGAGCCCTAATCCAATATGACTGGTGTCCCTATAAAAAGGAGAAATTTGGACATGGAGATAAGCACCCAGAGACAACCACATGAAGATGAAGGCAGATCTGGGAAATGCTTCTACAAGCCAAAGAATGCCAAAGATTTCCAGCAAACCACCAGAAGCGAGGAACAAATTCTTCTTGACAGCCTTTGGAAGGAACCAACCCTGTAGACACTGATTTCAGACTTCTAAGAGCCTCCAACCTAAGACAATACATTTCTGTTTGTTGTTTAAGCCACCCAGTTGGTGATACTTTGCTACGGCAGCCCCAGCAAACTAAAACAAGATGTGCTAAGGAGGAAATTACTCTTTTCCTACCCAGAAGTGGGTGTGAATCCCCAGGATTTGGACTGAATGTGAGATGGTATTTACCTTTCTCCTGCCTACTCAGAACCTGGTGATGTTTATTTTCCCAGACAATGTCTCTCCAAATGCAGCATTTCTCATATTTTGAATTTTCACTAAGAAGTATTCAAATTCAAGAGACTGATACAATTTCCGTCATCAAGATGGCAATACATGGACTGTATCAAGCCAAATAATAATATTTGGGGAGCTTATCCATTCACCACAAACTCCTCTCCTGTTTCCGCTGCAACAGTTAAACCCATAATCCCTACATTCCATTGGTCACAAAGGGCCTAAAATGACTAAAGAGGCTTAATGTGAGGAATAGAAGGTAGCACGTAAATTGGTGGTTAGTAACTTCTTATATATATGGTGGAGGTGACTGCAGAAACCCACAAGCTGACAACCAATATTTACTTTTGCTTATACTGTGCATCATTTCCTAGGTCCTGAGTCTTCCTCACTGTCAACACCCACCTCTGAGGAAATTCCAGGTTAGAGAAGGAAATTGAGTAGCTGCTTTTCTGCTGGCATCTGGTGCCCTCCATCCCCTCTTCCCACTACATCATGGCAACCTCAAAATAAGTTGTTGCCTAACTATACACACATCATTCTCCTACCTTCCATATTTTTCTCCTCTTCCTCCTCCAATGACATGCCAGTTTCTGAATCCTCATGACTCTGTTCTTCGTCAGAGAATTCCGTGGTTTCTGAATATGCACAGTGCTCTTCACCATCATAGACGATGTAGTCTGGGTCAGCATAATCCTCCTCTTCCACGGTGATTTCTGCATCTACAGGGTATCCAACAGATTCTAGATATCCCTCTTCTCCTAAGTATAAAGAATCATCTGGCTCCTCATATCTCTGTCCGTCCTGTAAGCACTCAATAGTTGCTGGAACTTCATATTCAACATTTTCGACGGAATGTGGCAATGCGACTTTTGGTGTATTGTATTCCTTCTCATTTTCCCTTGAGGACCAAGCAGTTTCCCTATAACCAGTTTTGTTGTCCCTGAAAGACTGAGAGGTTTCCAAATCCACGTGTTCTTTCTCTTTGAAGGGCTCTGTGATCTCAGGATTCTCAGGCTGTTTCCCTCCAGGTAGAAAACCATCTGAATTCTCGTTTATCCCCACAGATGGAGGAGATTCTGTATTATGCTGTAAAAATTATGAAAAGAACAAGAAAGTTTTGGAGGTTTTTGTTTTGCTTGTCCAAATTAACAAAAATAAGTTTTGTAATAACTTGAGTTTCCAAGGCCTCAAAGCGTCGTCTCTCCTCTTTATTTCACTGGAGGACAGGAACACCCATCGCCTCCTATTGGCCACAAGTCATCTGTCAAAACTGTCTTTCTCCCACTGGAAGAAAATCAGATCACACTCCTGCCTTGCTCAAAATTTTGAGTCTTTCAGAGCAAACTTAAAGGTTAAATGAGTGAAACAGAAAATATGAATCCTATGAACAGTGCTTACTTGTGGATTTACTGTGAGCCAAAATGAGCTCAGACTTCCTAGGCCCATTGCTAATGAAATCTGATCCTCATAATTTCTAATCAGGAAGCAAATAGCTCTAATCTGGAATAGTAAATCGTAGAAATAATATGACCTATTTCTTTAAGCATATGCGCCTTGTCCTACATTAGAGATGATTAACACTAAACTTTTTATTTGAGCTACTCCTCTAACATCTCTTAAAATAATCTTAAATATTTTTTAGATTCTTAGAAAAGGAGCTACACCTTCCTCAGGCGGTAATCTACAGATTTGCTAAACATCATATTCTGGAAAAATTGCTCCCTTATCTGCCACTAGTTATCTTTGAACACTGAAGACAGCATTTGAACCACTCCAGAAAACTAGAGTTCTGATGGTATTGTCATCACCAGAGAATGAAGCCACTGATGCACCCTGTGTGTATGCTAAAAATTATTTTTCCTGTATTTTGAAAATGGCTATACTAAGTGAAAGATGCAGCTTTTGTCTTGGGGTTGTTAATATCTGTTAATTCACTTACTTGATAAAGAAATCCCAGATGTGTCATCATTAACAGTACTCTATTTCCAACCGTGAGTATTTTGGAACGTCACTACTAGAATAACGAGCAGTTTATACGAGCACTAAAACAACGGCAAGTTTGGCATACAGTTTCAACAAAAAAAAATCAATCCCCTAAACCAATGAGATTTATTGTTCCCTGCTTTTTCTGTTCTGCACACTTTTCTCCTTTGTCATATTTCAGTGAAAACTATCTCCAAGAGAAAGACAGACAAAAACAGAAGACCATAATTTTCTTTTTCAGGAAATCTGCCTTGTGCCTCCTACCCCAAAAATGTGTAAAAAGTTCAACTTACTGTGCTTTAAGCCCCGAATGGTAGCTGACTCTGAAAAAGTACTAAGTAAACACTTGAGAAAATGCTGACAGCTCACCTCTCCCTTTTTCTGCACCAGAATTAACAGCTTCTGACTTTTCTTCAAGGCATCTGTTATATCCTCCAGAGTCTCATACTCTTCCTCAGAAATCAGCCTCCGAGAGGTTAATGTATCTAAGAGGGAATCAGGATCTTGCTGGAGAATTTCAAGTAACTTTTTCCGTTCTTTTTCTGTGATCTCTGAGAAAACACTCCCGGTAGCCATTGTTCCTGCTTTCTCCAGACCAGGAAATGGATTACAAAATTGTTCCAATAGAAAAAAAAAAAGTTCAAAAAAACCCCACAAAGAGTGACTCTATTTGGCAAAGATTAAGTATGTCAGTGATGCCTAGCATTGGAAACGGGAAATACAAACAAGACCAAGCAGTGGGAGAATCCAGCCCTGAGCCCTTCCAGACCCTGGCTCCCTGCATATCATTTACCTGCTCTTATGATGACTCAGCCCCAGGGTCAACTCCTTTGAGAAGTTTCTCTTGAATTTCAGATTGGGCTAGTTATTTTCTACTGTGAGCTCTATCTGTAATAATAAGTAGGTGAATTGATTAACTCTTTTTGGAGAGGAATCTGGCAATATGCAGCAACAAATAAACAAATGTTGATAGAGAGAAAAAATAAAAAGTCATACCCTTTAACCCGGTAATTTTGCTTCTAGGAAATTATCTTAAGGAAATATTCAGACAAATGTTCAAAGATGTATCTGCAAGAATTTGCATTACAACATCATCTATAATAGCAGAAAATTGAAAATAACCAAAATTTCCATAAATTGGGGGATTTGTGGAACAAATGTTGATATATCAACAATGAAACACCAAAGACTAGCTAAAAAGTATGAACTAAATCTATATATCTTGACAAGTAGTGATATACATGATATATTGTTATGGAAAACAGTAAGATTCTATTTTTAATTAAAAGACTAATGTGTACACTGTACATCTATAATATGCATATATGGATATACATTATATTTAAAAGAAGACAGCCAGTTGTAGGGGAGAAAGAAATTTTCCTCTACCCTTCTAAGTTCTTCTGGCTGGTCTAATAATTAAGTTAACATGAGACAAAACAACAGGAGAAAATCAAACAAAGTTTAACTACATATATACATGGGAGAAACCCAGAAAAACTGAGTAATTTGCCAAAATGGCCAAAGCCACCACCTTAAATACCATCTTCAGCTAAAGACAAAAGAGGATTTTGGGGGTAGGGGTTTGGGACTTCAAAGAGGAGGCAGACAATTCACATGGAGATGGAAAAACAAGTGTTTCATAAGCAAATGTTTGCCATGCCTTGCAGAGACAATGGGATATAGAGAGCATTTTGATCAAAGTGGCCTTGCTAGTTTCCTCCCTATCTACCACACCTAGTTCATGTTATACTATAATTATCTATGGTGATAGCTCCTCCCTTGAACATACCTTCTATCTTAAATTCTTTTAGGCATTTAGGGGAAAGGTCAAAGTTTCTTCCTGGTCTTTTGTTCTTAAAAATAATCAAGCCAGGGTCTAGCCTGGTGATGCAGCAGTTAAGTTTGCACATTCCACTTTGATGGCCCAGGGTTCGCTGGTTCGGATCCCCAGGTGTTGACCTTTGCACTGCTTGTCAAGCCATGCTGTGGCAGGTGTCTCACATATAAAGTAGAGGAAGATGGGCACTGATGTTAGCTCAGGGCTAATCTTCCTCAAAAAATAAATAAATAAATAATCAAGCCAAAGAGGCACATTTCGGGGTGGCAAATTCTGTTCCCCTACACCTGAAAGAGAGATCCCAACTGTAACACTGGTTATCTCTAGGGATATGATTACAGAAGGATTCATACTTTTAACTTTAAACATTACTATTTATTTTAATATTTTCTATTTTTTCTTTTTATTAGTTTTATTTTTTTAAAAAACTGTCTAGTTGGTCTTTATTTATAGTTACATAGTTCACAAGAGCTTGAAAACAATCTAAACAACTATCAACAGGATACTTGATGAATAAATTGTAGTATTTCACATAACATAACACACAGCATTCATAAAGAAGGAATTTCAGTGACCCACAATATAGAGAAATAATGGTAAGAAATTTTGACATATTGAGTTAGAGTGGGTAGATATGCTGGTTTAAACCTGATTCGGCCTGAATTAAAGAAGTCTGACTTACAACCTGTCAAACATACCTTGTACATCTGCTTTAACCATTAAAGTAAAGAATGCTTTAAACATTATCTCAAAGTAAAAGAATGCACTCTTTGAAGATAAGGATGCATACTTACTTTCCTACAATGTCAGTATCAGTAACACCAGTATCAATACTCTTGAGTATAATTTTCCTTTCCCAGACATCAGGGTTGTGTTGACTTGCTAATTTGCAACTGAATATCTCTTTGAAACTTTGATGAATACGTATCCTGGGCATGTTTGATGTATGTTCTTTGTTCTAGAAAGGTACAAAACTGTACTGAAAACCATGCATCTCCAAAACGCTTTCTTCCTTTGTGGAGACTGCCTTCCTGGGTTATAGTCCTCAGCTGGGCTCAAGTAAAATTCACCTTATCTCTCCTATCTACAGAATTGCCATTGGTTATTTGCATCAACAATCACAACAATATTAAGGGAAAGATTTAAGTCCCAAAAGATTATATACAGCATGGTATCCTTTTTAAAAGTTGAAAATAACTTAAATGCACATACATTTTAGGAATATATAAGGAGTCATTAAATTATACAAAATGAAAAGTAAGGAAATGATGAATATGAAATTCAGAAGGATGGTTACCCTTGTTCGGGGGAGGTTGGGGGTGGGATGGAAGAAGATCATGGAGTTAGATATAGGATATCATCTCAGAATAAGTTTATAGGTGCTTATTATATTATTAAAAGTAGTTAAATATGTACTAAAAGCAGGCCATGCATGGATCAATGCTGCGTATGTATTGGGAACCAGGAATAATGATTAATTCAACTCTGCTGTCCCTGAGATTGAAAAAAGAATAAGAAAATCGTCATATGACACTAAAACTTAATTTTAGGTAATGTTATCACAGAACGGGCACGATGTGCTCACCGCAAGACAAAAGCCAATTGTCAAGAGGCAAGATGGTGACAGAGAAAGGGTATTTTATTAAGTGATAAGCTAGCAAATCAGAAGATGGTGGACTAGCATCCTAAAGAACCATCCAAAGGGGAGCACAGAATCTTAAGCAGTTATAGGCCAGTGGGTTAATAGGAGAGAGGGTTAGGAATGCTGACCCTCTGGTGTTACAGACTAGGAGTCACCACACCAGATCTTTCAGTTGTCATTGATGATGGCTATCAGCATAGACTCGCTGTCCTGGTGTCATCACCTTCCTAAGGAACTCAAAAGAACAAGGTTATTGTTTTATCCCAGCTGGGAGGTGCATACACAAGCAGGGGTCATAAAATCTACAGAGCAGCTAGATCTCCTGGAGTGTGTGTATCCAGCTGGGTTAGTTAGTCAGAGGCCATTGAAAGTTACAATATAGTTTCTTTTCTACAATATGGCTTCCCTTGTATCAACCTTGTGTTGAGCTGGTATCCGTAAAAG
Source organism: Equus przewalskii (assembly GCF_037783145.1). Lineage (NCBI taxonomy): Eukaryota > Metazoa > Chordata > Mammalia > Perissodactyla > Equidae > Equus > Equus przewalskii. The sequence goes on from NC_091850.1 coordinate 25,179,398, forward strand.
TTTTAACATGTGTCTTGAAAGTACAGGTTTCAAGAGATGCATCCCACCTAATAATAACAATTTGATTGGCAAGGTCAGTAAGTTTGCCACTTTTTTTGTTCACCTTGGTTGGTAAGGCATTCTACTAACAGGCTTCTCAAACACCATCTCCTCCCCACTGCTCCACACCAAATACCCTCCACTCCCACAAAAGCCTGCCCTGGGAGATTTCAAAGCTGATGGGAAGGAAAATGTTTATTTGAAGTGGGATATTAGCAGAGAAATTTAAACTTAGTGAAGGAAGTTTAAATTCAATTGCTTGGTAACAGAAAATTTGCATAGCACAGGCTTAGCATGCAAATTGGAGTGAGGGTAGGGGGAGTGTGGCTAGTAGATGCAGACTTGAAAATACATCCCTCAAATCAAATCCAATGACACGGGAGTAAAAATTTTGTTTGCAGCTAAGGAATTTAATTTATGTGATTTTTCTAAAAAGAAAAGTCAGCAGCAATTTTGTTTCATTTATTGTAGGAAAAAAAGGCAGGTCTAGTGCCAAGTCCTGGTGATCCAGAAATTTAAATTGTACGTAAACCATGGATGCAGGATTTATGTAATCTCTTTCTGTCATCCTCTGCCAAAGGCAAAATGTCCTGGGGCGCATGCCTAGGAAACAGCATAGACCATCTGTTTCAGAAGTTGATCCAGTCCTCCCCTAAACCCGGCATTTGGGTAGGAACCTGGAGGTTCTAAACTGGCTCCCTAAGCCTTTGTAGAGCCAAGGGCCTGCCTACCTGACCAGGGCCAAAATGGTTTGGTTTCAAATACACCAAAAAGAACCACATCACATCAGGGAGAGGAGGAAAAATATTTCACTTTCTCTGATGTCTGCAATTCCAGGAGTGTCTGGGGTAAAAAGTACACTCACATTACACCTGTCATACTCCTTGCCTCCTCAGCGGTTGTCACTTGTCCTGTCTACACTGATCTCATTTCTCATAACACCTGTGCCAGGCAGAACAGTGCCCCCCCCCCCAAAGACCATGAGCTTGCGGGGGATCAGAATTGGCCATCCCAAAATCTGTCTCTTTGCCTTGCCTTGATTATTTTTAAGAACAAAAGACTGTGAAAGAAACTTTGACCTTCCCTCAACTGCCTAAAAGAGATTTAAAATAAAGGCCTGACCCCAGGACAGGCCATCACCATAGATAACTTTGGGTATCTGATAGACTGGGAGGATCCTTGCTAAGCCCACTCTTATCAAAGTTTTATTTACCAAACACTTGCTTAAACCACCCCCATCCCCTGTGCCAACATCGTCCTTTGTCTTTAGCTGAAGATGGTTTTTAAGATGAGAGCCTCCACCATTTTGGAGAGTTACCCAGTTATCTTGGGTCTCTCTCACATGTACACGTTATAAATGTTTGTTTGATTTCTTCCTGTTATTCTGTCTCATGTTAATTTAATTCGTAGCCCAGACAGAAGGACCTAGTGGGTAGAGGAAATGTTCTTGCTCCCCTACAACCTAATCAGCATAACCTGTGAATATGCTAGATTACATGGCAAAGGACAATTAAGGTTGCAGATAGAATTAAGGTTGCTAACCAGCTGATTTTAAGATGAAGAAATTGTCTGGGTGGGGCCAATGTAATCCACATGGGGCTGTTAAAAGATAAACTAAGGCACATTAAAAATTTTAAGTTTATTTGAGCAAAAATTGATTCAAATCAGGTAGCACCAAACCGGAAATAGTTAGGCACGCTCTGCTGTCATGATCCAAGGGAAAGACTTATAATAGAGAAAGTGCAGAAGCAAGGAAAAGAAGTAATTTGATTGGCTATAGCTCAAAGCCTAATTGGCTGTTTGTGATTGGTTCTCCTTAGCGTTTTCAGTTTCACAACCTTGAGGCATTTAAAGGCTTGGTTTTGGTTTGCTTAGGTACACTGCCTGGGCCTTAGAGCCACCTCCGTCTAATGGTCACCTGTTTAATTCATTTAGCAGGGTGTTACAAGTAGAAGAGGGAGGGAGAAAAGAGAGTAATGTGACATGAGAAAGACTCTTACTGGTCTTAAAGGTGGAAGAGGGCAATAAACCAAGGGATGCTAGCAGCCTCTAGAAGCTGAAAAAGGCAAGAAAACAGATTCTCTTCTAGAGCCTCCCAGAAGGAATGCAGCCCTGCTCACACTTTGATTTCAGCCCAGTGAGACCCATTTCAGACTTCTGACCAGAACCGTAAGATAATAAAAGTGTGTGTTAATACAATACATGCCGGCTCGGTGAGCTAAGGAGTCAAAAGAAAGATTTCTTAGATTCTCAAGGTCTGGGCAGTGCTCCTTTATTCAGAGAATAACATGGGGACAGGACCCATGGGCAGTGAAGGACTGCGGGCATGGGGATAGGACCCATGGGCAGTGAAGGGCTGAAGCATGGGGACAGGACCCATGGCCAGTGAAGAGCGGCAATGTGTTGAGGGTTAGGGATAAATTTATGTCATGGGTACGTGACTTTTTTTTACCAGACAAAGGAAAGATGATGTAAAAAGTCATTAAAATGGTCTCGTGCAAGTGGGGTCTGGTTATTGTGTGGTTGTACAACTTTTTATATGATTGGGGTCATATGGATAAGCATATAGGCCAGGACGTCTTGGGCTTCCCTCCCTGGGGCAGCCTTGATCCACATCATTAATTGTGGTAAGAATGCAACATGAGATCTAGCCTCTTAAGAGATTTTTAACTTGTTAACCATAGGCACAATATCGTACAGCAGATCTCTAGTATTTACTCCTCTTGCGTAACTAAAACTTTATACTGTTGATTAAATTTGTTTTGTTTTAAGCCACTAAGTTTGTGTTAACCTGTTAGAACTGCAATAGGAAACTAATACAGCACCTAATCCAGAAAATCTCTCCTGAGTTGCACTTTCGTCCAAGCACTGCAACGTTGGCTTGCTCTCTCTCCCCTTACTGCCCACCTCACCCCTCCCCCACCCCCTACCTACCACTTCCATGAAGACGGGGATTGCGTCCTGTTCACGTCTCTATTCCCAGCTGCTAGAGAAAAGCTTAGAATTTACTAGGTACCAATCAACTGTCAACCTGTCAAAATTAAACCTCTGACTCCTACAGTTCATCTTGTTCTGCTAGTGATTAGTCAATCACCTTTGCTAAGATTTCACATGTGACAGGTCAAGAATTCTCTGTTTGCTTTATAAAGTAAGCACACGATACGGTTATTTGGAATCGTTTCCCCTGTTAACTCTTAAATGTTTGGATATTTTCTTTTATCGTTTTGGCGGGGGGGGCTTTGTTATAGGTAAGAGGTTACAATTGGATTAGCCTTTATCAACGAGGTCTGGGAACCACCATTTCGAAATTATTCGAAAAGTTTTTTAAGTTCAGACTTCCAGGCCCTGCTCAAAGCTGCTGAATCAGATCTCACGATACGGTGCAGGAAGCTATATTAAACAAGTTCCACTTGTGATTCCCTGGAACAATGAAATTTGGGATCAAACCAGTTGCCTCTAAATTACAGTGAGAAAGAGCTTATTTGCCTTTCTCTTTAGGTTCTGAGCCCAGCTCCCCAAGGCCGGTCCGTACTCCTAGCGACCTCTCAGGGAATCAGCGTCAGACAAAAAACCTCCGGCCGGAATGAGGAGGAACCTGGAGAGGCTGGTTTGCCCTGAACCAGGGTCCCAGTCCCACCGCGAGCCCTGCACACACGCCGGGGCGCTGAGTCAGCGCAGGATGCCCGGAAGGGGCAGCCTCACCCCACGCCAGGTTCTCCATCGGCTCCGGGACGGGATCCGCGATGCGGCCACCACTCCCGACCTACAAGGCGGGAAAGCCAGAGGGCAGCAACAGCAGCGCAAAGCAGAGTTCCGGCCTAAAACCGCCTCCCGGCCAAGGCCGGTCCGGCGGGGACACGCCCATCCCGGCCCCACAAAGCTGCGAGCTCCGCCCGCCTGCCGGGCGCTGAACCCTATTGGCTCCACCTGGCTCCGGATCCTCCTCTCGACCCCAGCCATACTGCAGCGACGGACGCTTGAGAACAGTGCACCGCGCGCCGCCGGAAATACTCTCCGGGACGGAAGCTTCTGAGGGCGATATACCGGAAGTGCCGCCTCTTCCGGCCTCTTTGGTCTCGGCCACAGAAGCGAGATGGTGAGTTGTTTGCAACGGCTGTCCTAATCGTCTTCCATCCTCGTTTTCTGCGCCGCGCTCCCTGCTATCTTGGGGGGCCCACAAGGTTCCCGATAAGGGGGGGCCGATGGGCTGGAAAGGGACGTACAGCGGCCCTCAAGAGCCAGGAGTATGGCTCCTTACTGTGCCTGGGGCTGCCGAGCTTGCGGTCGTGGATCTGGAGCCGCTCTAGGTCCCTAGCTGCCGTCTGATCTTTGGGGAGCCCGCACAGCCCTGCCCTGGGATAGGAAGTGAGGGGAGAGGCCTGGTTTGGAAGTGTTTGGCTCTGTGTAAGCAAAGGAATTGGTTGGTGGTGGTGCCTGGCAGGAGCGCTTAGGGTTTGGGGTGGGGGCAGGTAGGGAAACCACATTATTTCTTCTTTCGCCTTTTTCTCTGTTTCTTTTAATGTAGTAGATTTCAAAACAGCATCTCTTAGTGAAGGCTCTCGATAGCGTGAAGTGGTCTCTGATTTTAGCGTTTCAGAAAAGTTTAGATATTTCAGCCCTTATCGATTGCATTTAAGTCTGACAAGTAGTTTCTTGCCCTGAAAACGTCAGAATGTGTCTAGAAATTGCTAGATTTCGGAATCGTTTGTCCGCTTAATTTGCAGACGAAGGGAACGTCATCGTTCGGAAAGCGTCGCAACAAGACGCACACGTTGTGCCGCCGCTGTGGCTCCAAGGCCTACCACCTGCAGAAGTCGACGTGTGGCAAGTGCGGCTACCCCGCCAAGAGGAAGAGAAAGTGTGAGTGGGCTGTGTCGGGCTGTGGGGTGATCTCGAGGGTAGCAGTAGTCTCTGGTCGGCACGGTACCTAAGTGACGGGGCAGGGCTCTGGACGCTGTTTGGTGTCTATGATGAAGCTTGTGCGTCCGGATGCTGGTGCAGTGGATTCACACGCGAGGAAGGGCTCCTCAGTGTACCAACCGACAGTGCCTGCGGGGTGAGTGGGGAAGACCATTTCGAAGCTGACCTGAGTCTGTGTTGTAGATAACTGGAGTGCCAAGGCTAAAAGGCGAAACACCACCGGGACCGGTCGAATGAGGCACCTGAAAATTGTATACCGCAGATTCAGGTACAGTTTTTGTGTTTTAGTCGTAGTTGGTTCTCTGAACTTGGGTAAGGACCATCTCCTTTGTTGACTTGTGTAAAGTAAGGATACTACCCTGGTGAGTGGGGCTAAGATGTTGGAAAGTGGTTTTTTTTTTTCCTGCCACGGTAAGCTTCGGATCAGTTAATGTAGGTTTTACTAATTTTTCAGTAAACGGTAGTACGAGTTATGAATGTCTAGAGCATGGTTTGAGGTAGACTCCTCAAAACGTGATAATATTTATTAGTAGTGGTCACATCTCACTCACTTAACAAAATTCCTCAAGACGGTTGTGTGCGGGTGAAGTCTGTAGTCAGGCCTTTGGTTTTGTAACGTTGGGCAAGTCTGCTGTAGAAAACTGATAGTTGCTATTGTATTTGTATAAAAAGAAACATCTTGCAGTCTTGTTGCTTAGAGTCTGTTAGAAGTGCAGAGTTTCTGCCCAACCTAGACTTAGTGTATTTTAACGGTAGCTTTTAGGGGGTAAACTCATCTAATGTCTCAACTGAGAGAATTCTTTGTTGTGGGAGGCTGTCGTGTGCAATGTGGGATATTTAGCAGAATCCCTGGCCTCTAGGCATTTAGTCCCAGAGTTTCTAATTTTAAAAGATCCAGAGTAGTTTGGGGCTCTGTAAACACCACCACCTTTAGTTGTATCTGTGTTCATGTGCTGGGGTGACCATTCTTTTTTGCAATTAAAACAATTATACAGTAGTGTGGACTTAGTACTGTCCTGCTATTGTGTTGTAGGAGTTAAGAGCAGGAACTGAAGCCAGACTTTAACCTCTCTGTGCTTCAATTCATGAATCTTTAAAAGAGGGATAGCAGTACACTTAGCTCAGAGTAGGTATGAATATCAGAGGAGTTAAAGTGTGTGGCATAGTTAAGTGGTTTAGAAAATGTCTGCTATTAAGCATGCTCATTGTTTCTCCTTGGCCAAGGGAGAGTAGTTGGGATCTCTGCCTTACAGCATAGGGACACAAACAGTGAAGAAATACTGGCCCAGCGATGGGTACAAGCAAATTGCTGAGTCTTTTTCAGCTGCGTTTAACTGTATCCCTGAAATGGCTATCTTGAAGCAAAGGGAAGTAAATGAAACGGTAGCAGCTTATCTGTGATGTTGTAAAGATAAATGTCTGAACATATGAATTCGATACTGATTTCAGCATTTAACTGAGATAAGCTCATTAGAATCTGTTTTAACAAAAATTTAACGTGTACAGTGATGTTTCTGAAGTAATGGTTCTTGTTTTTTAACACGATGCAGGCATGGATTCCGTGAAGGAACAACACCTAAACCCAAGAGGGCAGCTGTTGCGGCATCCAGTTCATCTTAAGGATTTCGATGACTAGTCACGCAATAAATGTTCTGGTTTTAAAAAATATCTGTTGTGCTAAGGTATTTTTAATAGGCTTGTGGTATCAGTGAGTTATTATAGGTTTAGGAATGGGACAACTTCATATTGGATTTACTTGTTAAGTGGCTGTTTTGGAGCACTACCTTGTGAACTGGGTTGTGATACTGCTTAAGAGGATGAGAATGAAGCACAATTGCAGGATTCCTTCAAGCAGACAATGCTGGGAGAGGATGTAAAGATATAGTAAGAATTAAAATAGCACAGCTCGTGTGGCACACATGGATATTTACAATGTTGGATTACGTGAAAGCATGGCTTTTAATTACTTTTAGTAACATTCCTCTGCTATACTCTAATGACTTCGGAGAGTGGTTGTCCATCCTACAGACTGGGGCTTTTCGGGTACCAGTGAGAACATGAAGGGTAGGAGTTGAATGAATTCTATTTTGGAAAGATGATCTTAACTGATCCTAGTATCAAAAGTGCTTCCTTGGCACTTAGCATATAGGCTGTGCGTGAGGTTTAAGGTGGTCAATTAAGTGGAAAGTTAAAGCAACCTGCTAGGTGTTAGTCAACAAAAATATGTAAGTAGGATTGATTAAGAAAAAGTCTGTAGATCCATATGCAAATGCAGTGGATTGAGTTGGACATAAAGGAAAGCCAAGTATAAACTCCTATTTGTAGCCTAAAGATGATAAATAGGGTCCCTGGTGGAATTTTAACCCTCAACTGGGTAATCATTGATTTTTCTGTGTTAAAGCACCCTGAAGCTTTTTGCCATGCTCTCCCAGTTCTGGTGGCTTAGTGCTGGACAGGGTTTTGGCATGAAGAGACAAGACTAATTTTGTTGGACTGTTGAGTGAGACGACAGAGAAGATTAAACAGCACAAGTGTTGGAATAGCACCATAAGATGGTATGTGGCCAAGGTGTGCTGCCTAACTTGTCGCTTCTCATTGTATTTAGGATAACATCTTATCCTTAACTTGAACTTAAAAGGGTTTTCAGGATCTTTGCTGCCTCACCCACCTTAATCTTTACTGCACCCTAAAATGCTTTCCCAAGATACTAGCTAATTCCTGCCGTCATCTTGCCCTTTTCTTCAGCTCCTAACTCATCCTTCAGGTCTCAGCTTACATTCACTTGTCCAGAAGCCACTGCTGATCTAAATCTACTTTGGGCTTCCTCCCAATATAAGACTTGATATAATGTCTCAGTACTTTGTACTTTAGGGATGCATAGTTAAGAGCCTGGTTCCTGGAGACCAGTTGCCATTTGCTAGTGTGATTTTACCAACTTCTTGGCCTGTGCTCACTTGTAAACTAGAGGGCTAATAGTAACTTGGCTGGGCTTGTAAGCACAGTCCATAGTTCAGTAAATGAAGGTGCGTTTACAGTGCCACAACATAAAGTTAGAATATTTAGGATCAAATTTAAGAAATTGCTTCTGACCTACAAAAAGAACAATTTTAATATATTTTGGCTTGAGAGAACTGAAATCTGACTTGTTCTTAAGATCATTCTGAAATCTTCCAGTGTTACTAATGGTTGGTTCCTGAGTGATGGAGGGGCCCACTGAGATATGTAATGCCCAGTATGAAATAAATGTTAGGCTTTGAGGCAAGTGTGCACTGACCTGAAGACCTGTGGAACTGCTGAATCCTGGCTTAGGAAAATCAATTGGCGTGAATGGTTAAGGTGAAAGGTGGACATTAATGCATTAAGAAAGGCCTCTGTTATGTTGAGTATAGGGTGAGCTTACCTCTTGTTTCCCAGTGTTTGTGACCCTAGGCACAGAGTAGGTGTCACTGGGAAATTACTCTGGTGCAATGGTAATTATCCCCATAGATCATAGAAGGCTCGCAGAATGAAATGGTTTGTTAAATTGATTGTACAAACCAGGGAGAGGCAATGGGGAAGAGATGGGCTGGGTTAACACATTGAGAATTGAATGCAGACTAGTGGATTCACTTGTTCATTGAACCCTAGTTTGCATAAAGTTAACGTCTGACAAATCTGATGATGTCCTGAGGATCAGAGTTGAGGTTTGGGAAGTGGATCCCAATCTGACCAAAGATAGCTGGGGCCAGTGCCACACTTGGTCTATTGAGACAGTGGCAAGTATGCCTGACCAACACCTGCTAGCTCAGTTACCCTACTGAATAGGTAAGGGATTTGTATTTCTTGAGCAGAGGGTACTCAGGACCAGATGGGTCTAACCAATGGGTGGCTGAACCTTGGCCTTTTAAGCACAGATAATGTGGTTTGTCAGATCTGGAGAATGGGAGAGGTTGGCAAAAGAAGACTCTGGAAGGGTCAGCAGTGATCAGATCATGAAAGGTCTCAAGTACCATACTAAGGAGTTTGGACTTCAGCCTGAAGGCAATGATAAATCATTGAAGTTTTCAAGCACACAATGGCATGATTAGTTATCATTAGCAAGATTAAAGTGTAAGGTGATGGTGGTGTGTATGTGATGCGTCTTGAAGCTGGGAAATCAGGCAGCAGGTTCTTTATGGTCTGTGGAAATAATGAGATTATGGACTAAGGTAGTGGCACTGGGATTGGAAGTGGCAGGAGGGTCTCTACTGAGAACATGTAAAACTTGAATCAAAAGGAGTAGCTTCCAAGCCCCTCCCCCCCCCCCCCAATCTCCTGTATCATAGGCTCTGAGGATTCCATGAGGTCATAATGTGAGAATGAAGTGTGTCTGCTGCAGCAGGCCTCACATACATCAGGGAGATAGGAGTCTTGGATGGCAAGTTTCTGACCAGGGCAAGGAGGCAGTGCATTCACTGCAAGGGAATGTAGAATGGAGGCAATGAGGGGAAATCGTAAAGTTGAGTGGTTTTGAGATGCTGACAGGGCACCAGGAGGAAACATCTGGGAAAAATTGAGTAAACCTGGTGGCACTTCAAGTGGATGGCCCGAACTAGAGATCTGCAGTTGGAAGTAATGAACATGTAGTTGTGAAAGGGAGCTGATTTTAAGGGTTAGAATGGTGAAGATAATTTAAATGGAGATACGAGGTGATGGTGAGACCTGGGAGGCATTTAGAAATGATGGTGAGGGAAAAGGATTCAGTTTCTTGACTGATGAACTTTAGTAACCATCCTTGACTCAATAATGGTTGAAACCATTTGAAAATATACTAACTGCAGAAAGAGAAGACAGTTTAGAGAGGCTCAAAGAAAGAGGAGGGGAGGTGTCCATAGGGGACACGAGGACAGAGTGTGGTTCATTCATTTTAACATGATAATGTATGATGTACCTACTGTGTGCCAGGCCACATTAGAGATACAGTGGGAGCAAAACACATGGTTGAAGTTGACAGTCGACTCCAGTGGTTGCAAAATTAGCCCAGGAACTAGGATAGGATCGATCACACAAACCAAGAAAGATTATATTTGAGGCGGCACTAAGTCATATGTGCCTGAGGACAAGGAGAATGAAGATTTAAAAATGAAATAAAAAGGGGTTAGCCCCATGGCCAAGTGGTTAAGTTCACGCGCTCTGCTTCAGTGTCCCAGGGTTTCGCCAGTTTGGATCCTGGGTGTGGACCTAGCGCTGCTCCTCAAGCCATGCTGAGGCCGTGACCCACATAGCAGAACCAGAAGGACCTGCAACTACAATGTACAACTATGTACTGAAGAACAAAGAAAAAGGAAGATTGGCTACAGCTGTTAGCTCAGGGCCAAGCTTTTTTTTTTTTTTTAAAGTAATTTCTGAAATAAAACCAAAAAAACCGACTTCTGCATTTGGGAAAATTTAGGTTAGTGTTTACTTTCCCTAAACCCCATTTCAGAAGAGTATCAAGAATAAAGTTAGTTGCTAGGGGTTCAGGGTAGATTGGGCAATGAGGAATGGAGAGTTCAGTTTAAAAAACCAAAGATGCTCTTTTTTTTCCTTTTTTCTTTGAGGAAGATTAGCCCTGAACAAAAATCTGCCTCCAATCCTCCTCTTTTTGCTGAGGAAGACTGGCCCTGAGCTAAATCCATGCCCATCTTCATCTACTTTATATGTGGGATGCCTGCCACAGCGTGGCTTGACAAGCTGTGCATAGGTCTGCACCCGGGATCCAAACCGGTGAACCCTAAGCCACCAAAGCGGAACGTGCGAACTTAACTGCTGTGCCATCAGGCTGGCCCCCTAAAGATGCTTTTGGAAGGTTACCTAAATATTCTATGGTTCCCTTTCATTTCTCTTGATAAAATAGTAACCCTTCCCATGAAGCAAATATCTGTTTAGTGACCTGTATGTGCCAGAAGCAGTTCTGGGCCCAGGAGATGTAAGTGGAAGACAAGACAGACAAGGACCCTGCTCTGACATCTCACTCAGTTGTGCATATGCTTTTGTGTGTGTGTTTGTGTTGGGGGTGTGACAGTGAACAAGTAAGCACTTTCAGGTGGTGATAAGTGCTATAAAGACAGTGAATGTGACCTTAGGGGTGGAGGAAACTTCCTTAGGTGATAGAAACTAAATGATAAGGAGGGCAAAGATAAGAATAGCCATTCAGGCAGAGATTGTACTCAGCCTGTTTTGAGTTCTGGGTTGGTTACAAAATTTAACCTTGGCTATAATTAGCTGATATGTTGCAATACTGTATATTAGTGTAAGAAAAGCAAAGTAAAATATTATAGAATTGTTTTACTTGTTTCAGAGAAAGAGCTTTCTCGTTCATACTAGTACATATGGATTATGTTTGTTTTTTTCTTTTTTTCTCGAAACAGAATAAAATCATAACCTTAAGAGAAGCACAGGGCAGAGACTATCAGTAACCAAGAACAGAATGTGAAGCAAAAGCTTCCTTGTATAGTAGGGTAGAGGAATATTTTTGTCAAGGAGAATTCCAATGAAACATTGGTTCTCATGTGTGCAAGAGATTTGTAGAAGAGGCCTAGTATGTGGATTGAGACAAAAACAACTATTTTTGTGTCCTTATCTTTATACAGTGGGAATCTGCCCCAGTGTCCCAGGATGACGACTTGGTCTGTCCCATCCATGTATTTTTAGATCACTCAGAGATAATAAAAAATATCCTCCAGGCGCCGGCTTGGTGGCATAGTGGTTAAGTTCGTATGCTCCGCCTTGGCGGCCCAGGGTTTGCGGGTTCCAATCCCTGGTGTGGACCTACACACCGCTCATCAAGACATGCTGTGGCAGCATCATACGTACCAAATAGAGGAAGAACGGCACAGATGTCAGCTCAGCAACAGTCGTCTTCACCAAAAAATATATGTATATTCTCCAGTCATAATTGTAAAAAATTTTATTTCCATAAGTAAAATGTCCAGTTTTATGTAATAGTCAAAACTCAGAGTTGACAACTCACTTCCACTTTGGGCGGGAAGCCAGCAGTGGAGGAGGCATGATTCCTCCCATCTCAGCTGTCTCCCTGTACACTTCCCTGGGGCTCCTGAGCTGCACTTTCACTCCTCGGTGGGGTTAAAGGGTAGACAGGAGGAGGGAGGGGTGAGGGGTGAAGGGATGGGGCCCTGTGTTGCCAGCAGATGATTAAGCTGACTTTTTCTCTCGGGCACTTCTTTCACCCCTTTGGAGGCTCCCTGCTGAGTTCCCTCTCCTATAGCTCCCAGTTCTATTTAAAATAGTCCTGTGGTTCCTTCCTAGCCCCTAGGATCCAGCTGTTTCTCCTGAGGTTTTCTCTACCTCTGAGGGCCCTGTTGGCAGGAACCAAAATTATCCTCTGCTGTCTCTTTCTCCTGAGTGGCCCATATCTGGTCCACAGGAGACAGTCCCACATCCTTGGCCGGAACACATTCTGAAGTGTAAGGTGACCTCATAGCAGCAGCCCTCTCTCGGCCCCCCACCAAAAGAGTTGCAGGAAACGCCTTTCAAAGCTCTGGGGTGGTTCCTTTGAGTTGTCTTCACTGGGTTTAGAGCTAGAAGGCAGTAACCCCCTTCTCCAAGAAGGTTGGATTGAATACTTAAAACTCCTCAAAGAAATTTTTTACCAACCTCTCCCTTAGACCCCTTTTATATCCTTGATCTGGCTGAGGATTCTACAGGCTGTGACCAGGTTCTTAGATACACTTCCTCTATGTTTGCCCTGTATGTGTGTCTAATTTTGCTAGTTCCCTGAGGCTGGAAGAGTCCTGTTCTGATAGGGTGTTACATTTATATAGCTCTGCAAACAAACAGCTAGCAAATGTATAAAGTACTTGCTTTGCCTTCAGAAATGTTTAAAATGATTTGAACTGAGTGTATTATGTGTAGAAAATAAGTCATTTAGGGAAAGGTATTTTTTAAAAAAGACAACTGGCAAAACTGGACATTGGAGAAAGGTCCAGGTTCCTCAAGTTAGGGCAGGTGGTCGAGGTGGCTGAGGAGGAAGCAGCTGGGATTATTTCAGGAACACAGCCATCTTGGGCAAATGGGAGAAAGGCAGGGTTGGGAGTATATGGTTGAGCAACCTCGGAGTGGAGAAAGTGTGGTGGTCAGGGCAGAAACTGTCCGTGGTTCATGTGTAACGGGAGCAGTCCTCAGAGGAGAAGCAGCTCCCCAAGGGAGGAGAGAGACAGGAAGCAGGAAGCCTCAGAGGGAAGAACTGTCCAATTAGGGATGGCTCCAGGGAGAGAAACCTGGGGACGGAGCCCTGTGAGGTAGCGCAGCACAGCACAGTGCTTTTAGAGTTGCAAGAGACGGGAGATGGTGTAACACAACTCCTTTACTTTGGAAAGGAGAAAACTAAGGCACAGAGAGATGATTTGTTAAAGGTATACATTTTCTTTCTCTGGTAATAGAGTCTGACAATGGTGAGTGTTGTTGGAATGCATTCCTTTAATAAAGATAGTATACAATGTGAGAATACTTTTGCGGTAAATCTGCCTTCATTAAATAGAATCCTTACTCATCTACGGCCTCGGTGTGGAACCACAGTGCTAATCATACATCATGAAGGACAGAGGTCTAAGATACTATTCACACACAGAATTTTAGCATTGGATTAACTTGTTTAAAAGGTTAAGGCAAGCCGTTTTCCAATCATCTGATCAGGGCAAATTTGTCCTTTCCTGATCCCTCCCCCACAAAAAGCCCTATGAGAGAATACATTATGGAGTGAAATCCTCAATGGTTTTACATTTGTGAACAGTTTAAAATTTTGAATAAGTTTCATATTCATCAAAGAGACAACTCTTAAAAGTTTCAATAGATAAACTCGAGGCAGATTTAAAGACAGTATCACATTCTGCCTTCTGGTGTTTTTTAATGTCTTAAGTTTAGACCAGTGCTAAAATCCGTGTAGATGCAAGCATAGACAGGCAGTTAGTCTTTGCAAAATAAGAAAGCTTCAGTTATTGGACTGCAACATGGTAATTCATTACATAAATACCAAAAATAACATGTAGAGAATAAAAACATCCAATAAAAATAGTTGGTATATTAGTCAGGGTTCATTGAGGAGACAGAAACCACCCAGTAACTTGAACAGGAAAAGTTTAATGTAAGAGATTAGGGTAAAGAGGGATTGGCTAGTAAAAGTTAAAGAGAGTTCTAGAATATAAGAAGAGCAGAAATAAGGAGCAGCCGCTAACACTAGAGCTGAGATAGAGCACCCAAAGAGGCCTCCCCATGCCTGGAGCTGAGATCCAGATGCCAGAGAAGGTGCAGCAGCATAGCTCACTGAATCCTGGAGTGTCGTGCTTTTGGATTTGCTGGAAGGCCAGCAGAGGGATGCCAGTTGGGAAGCCATTCATGGGGAGGTCCCTTGCCCAATAGCATTCTGCTGTGAAGCTGCCTGAAGGGGCGATGGGGGAAGCATTTACTCATTAGGTGCCTCTGGCTGGTATACATGGCAGAAACCTGGCACAGGGGAAGCCACCCACACTGCAGCGGCCTGGCATTGGGAAAGACCCTCATACTGTAGGAGCTTGACCTTGGAGAAATCATAGGCCTCTTTCTGAAGTTTACCAAGAATCTTTTTTTTTTTTTTTGCTTGAGGAAGATTGTCCCTGAGCTAACATCTGTGCCAATCTGTGCATCCAAACCCACGAACCCCAGGCTGCCAAAGTGGAGCATGCAAAGTTAACCACTATGCCAGTGGTCCAGCCCCAAGAATCAATTTAATACAGCTTAGAGCTCTTTGTCAAATTCAACCTGAGTAAAATCTGTGCTGACTTGGCCAATATAAATGTCTGTAAAATATGCTAGACAAGCCTTGTCTAATAGAAATATAATGTGAGCCACAAGTGCAAACCACATATGTAGTTTTAAATTTTCTAGTAGCTATATTTAAAAAAAGTGAAGCTAATTTTAATAATATTTTATTTAAACAATATGTCCAATGTATTATCATTTACCATGCAATCAGTACAGAAATGATTGAGATATTTTACATTCTTTTTTCATAAGTCTTCAAAATACAGTGTGTGATCTCAGTTCAGACTAGTCACATTTCAAATGCTCAGTAGCTACGTGTGACTGGTGGTTACCCTGTAGACAATAAAAAGTTTAGTGTTTTGGGGATGAATGATCATTTGGTAAAGTTATCTTCATCAAAAATGTGGCTTCATTCACCATGTAAGGTAAAATCAAAACACGCAAAAATTATAGCTTTTAGGTCAGTTAATTTAAGCCCAGTTTTTTACCTGTAAAATAGTAGAAAAGTTGTACCTACCTCATAATGTTTGTTGTGAAGTGTTGCTATGAGAACAAAATGAGATGGTGCATGTAAGGTGTTCAGCATGCCTGGCACACAGTAAGAGTTTGAGAAATGTTTTTTTTTCTTTTTTTTTTAAATATTGGCACCTAAGCTAACAAGTGTTGCCAGTCTTCTTTCTGTTTTTTTTTCCTGCTTTTTCTCCCCAAATTCCGCCAGTACATAGTTGCATATTTTAGTTGTGGGTCCTTCTAGTTGTGGCATGTGGGATGCCGCCTCAGTGTGGCCTGATGAGTGGTGCCATGTCCATGCCCAGGATCCGAACAGGTGAAACCCTGGGCTGCCAAAGCAGAGCATGCAAACTTTACCACTTGGCCACGGGGCTGGCCCCAGAGTTTGATAAACACTAGCAATCTTTATTATTTCTTTATAGGTATCATTCCCTGGATAATGGATATCACTGTGTTAATAGCAGGAAGACAAAACCCTATAAGACAATATGCATCTTGGTGAATTCACCACGGTCAATGGTCTGTGCTATATGTTACAGACTCTATAGCACTGTAGGCTCAGAAATTTGATTTGATTAGAGCAATGAGGGTGGTTTCTCTCTCAAGTGAAGTTCATATTAACCAAGTCATCAAGATGGATGAATAATCAATAAACTTATTTTTAAGAACATTCTATCTACAAATGTAAACTGAACACTGTCTATGTGCCAGGCACTGACCTAGGCATTGGGAATACATCAGTGAACCAAGAAGGGTTTGGAAAAGGGGAGAGTGGTCATGGATAAGCCGATATCATGTTTAAGACAAAATTACAGTCAGCTCGTATTATCCAGGTAGGGGTGGGGTTAACCACTTGGAGATTACCTCTACTTGAGGCTCAGCAGCTACTTGGTGGGGATTAGGTTGAAAGGCAGAGGGAGCAGAGAAGGCATGGTCCTGAGATGCCTACTACGTGGGCTCAGGTTCAATCTCAAGGTCAGACTTTCTCCATCTACTCAACTTCTCCACCACTCCATGCACTTCACCTGCCTCTGTGGTTAAACAGCAAACTAATTAATCCACCCACAGATAATAAGAATCATTTGAAAATAAGCTTGCCAGTTGATCCAAAATGTAACTGTCAAATAAGCAGAATGTTCCTGTTGGCCTGACAAATAACTTTCTCTAACTCTGAAAGAGTACTCTTATTTTTGAGTTCAACAGGAAGCACCTTTCTATAGATCACATGAACTAACCAAAAAGAAAGTGGGAAATCTTTGCTTTAACACAGAGTTAGTAGGCTAAATGGCGAGGTTTAAGATCAGACACAGTACCTTAGAACTAGCCACCCACAGCCTAGTTAATTACACCATAAGCTGACCTATGTGGGTCTGGACCTGAAACTAGACCCAATTACTAGGGGAAAACGTGGGGAAACATTGACCCAGTATTCTCAATTCTAAACATGGATCCTACACAAGCACTCTCACAAGGGCACAAAGTTACATGCCCAAGGGCATTTGTTGCATTATTTGTCATGTAAAAAAATAGAAACAACTAAATCCCATAAGTAGAGGCTGAGTTAAATAAACTGCAGTATGTCCTTAAATGGAATAGTAATAGAGCTGTTAAAAAGCTATAGTAGTCAAGATACTGTAGTATTGGTGTAAGAGTAGATATAAATCAATAGAACATAACAGATTCCAGAAACAGGTCCACAATTATATGGTAAATTGATTTTTAACAAAGGTCCCAAGATAATTCAATGGAGAAAGAGGAGTCTTTTCAACAAATATCCCTGGAACAACTGAACATCCATATACCAAAAAAGTTTCTAAATAAAAATATCTCAAAGCTTGTCTTGCACTATGAAGTCAAGATGCATCAAAAGCCTAAATGTAAAGCCTAAAATTATAAAATTCCATGAGAAAAACAGAAAATCTCTGTGACCCTGTGTTAGGCAAAGTTTTCTTAGATATGGCATAAAAAGCACAATCTATAAAAGAAATAATTGGTAAGCTGGATTTCATAAAAACTAAATAGGAAGCTGGCCCCACAGCCTAGTGGTTAAGATTGGTGCTCTCTGCAAACCTGAGTTTGGTTCCCAGGTGCGGACCTATACCACTCATTGGCAGCCATGCTGTGGTGGCGAACAACATACAAAACAGAGGAAGATGGCACAGATGTTAGCTCAGGACCAATCTTCCTCAAGCAGAAAGAGGCAGATTGGCAACAGGTCTTGGCTCAGGGCAAATCTTCCTCAGAAAAAAAAAACAAACGAAAACTAAATATTTCTGTTCTTCAAAAGACATAATTAAGGAAATAAAAAGACAAGACACAGGCTTGGAGAAAATATATGAAAACATATATGATAAATGACTTGTATTCAGAAGAACTTAATAATTAAAAAAACAATTGTCCAGTTTACTCTTTTCTTTTTTGCTTTGTGAGGAACATTGGCCCTGAGCTAACATCTGTTGCCAGTCTTCCTCTTTTTGCTTGAGGAAGACTCTTCCTGAGCTAACATTTATGCCAATCTTCCTCTATTTTGGATGTGGTACACCACCACAGCACGGCTTGATGAGCGGTATGTAGGTCCGCACCCAGGATTGGAACCTGGGAACCCTGGGCCACCAAAGTGGAGCTCACGAACTTAACCACTATGCCACTGGGCTGGCCCCCAAATTGCCCAGTTTTTAAAATGGGCAAAAGATTTGAACAGATAGTTCACCAAAGAATAAATACGCATGGCAAACAAACACATGAAAAGATGCTCAACATCTTTAGTCATCAGGGAAAGGCACATTAAAACCACAATGACATAGCTGACAAAGCACTACACATCTGCTAGAGTAGCTAAAATAAAAAATAAATAAAAATTGGCAATACCAAGTGCTAATGAGGAACAACTGGAATGCTCATTCATTGGTGGTGGAAATGCAAAATGATACAGCCACCTTGGAAAACAATTTGGCTGTTTCTTATAAAGTTAAATATATACCTACTATAAAACTCCAGGATTTCACTCGAGTATTTATTCAAAGTAATGAAAATGCAAAGACTTACATATGAATGTTTGTAACAGGCTATTCCTACTCCAAGAACCAGAAACAACCCAAACATCATAACTAGAGAATGGATAAATAAATTTTGGCATATTCATACAATGGAATACTATTAAGCAATAAAAAGCAATAAGCTACTGAAACATGCAACAACATTCACATGGATGAATCTCAAAAGGGTTGTGCAAAGTGAAAGGAGCTGGATACAAAAGGCTATATACCGTGTAGTTTTCTGTATATGATATTCTGAAAAAGGCAAAATTATGTGGACAGAAATCAAAAGGGTGCAAGGGAATTTTTCGGGGTGATAGAGGTATTCTATATCTTGATTGTGGTAGTAGTTACACAGCTGTAAATATTTTTCAAAGCTCATTGAACTAGACACCTGAAAAAATGAATTTTGGGGCTGACCTGGTGGTGTAGTGGTTAAGTTCATGTGCTCCACTTCGGTGGCCCAGGGTTCGCCGGTTCGGATCCTGGGTGTGGACATACACACCACTCAGCAAGCCATGCTGAGTGTTTTTCATAAAACTACTAGCTGGATATGTCCCACCAAAACCGAGGATAAAAAACAAAAACAAAAAATGGGAAACCATGATTACAGGAAACAATAAATCTAACCTAAAAGAGAGGTAAAGGGAATCTCCAGGACGGTGGCGAAGGCAGATTCTTGGGTGAAAACTCTGAAACGGTCTAGAAGGCAAATGACTGAAGCAGCTAAGAAAGCTCTACAAGAGTCGTGTTCAGGATCAAACTGATAATGCACATTACATGTTTCAGTGTCTTGAGAGATTTTAGACAATTGATGGAAGTTTAGGTTGAATCAATGATAAGTACATGGAAAACCAAGCAAACAAAAAATATTACAAAGTATTAACACTTTCTGCATATTATAAGCCTCATGCATTTCGATGTCTTGAGAGAACATTTTAGACAATTGGTAGAAAGTTTGGGTTTAATTTATGATAAGTACATAGAAATGTAAGCAAGTCAAAAACATGACAAAGTATTAATTCCAGAAAAAAGTCTTTTAGTAAAGGTTAATTATAATGTACGTGATCCAGTAAGACACCTAGAAGATTCTCCAAGTTAAAATTTCAGACTCAAGTAATCTAGAACCATTTCAGTAAAAATAAAATATACCAGATTTAGAACAAATTCCTAACACAAAGAAAATTAAATTCCTCTATAAAACCAACTTAATTTCTGAAATTAAAAGCTCTACACATTTCACAATATACTTGAATTTAATTGGGTTTTACCCTATGGAAGAGAAATAATAAACAATATGAGAATTAAATTAGTCATTTCATGTACTGGTTACAGATGTAAGGAATAATATTCCTTACTGAAAAAGACAAAAATCAGATCTTTAATCCTTTTCTTACTTATATAATTTATTAGTTATTGAGGAAACTACCAAAGCTACATAACAGCTCAGTTCTTCATAGTATATCCTTTTGATACATTTAACATAACTTTTAACAAAGCTGTACCATCATAAGATTTTTCTTTTTTTTGAATAAAAATTTTATTATTTTTCCTTTTTCTCCTCAAAGCACCCCAGTACATAGTTGTATATTTTAGTTGTGGGTCCTTCTAGTTGTGGCACGTGGGATGCTGCCTCAGCATGGCTTGACAAGCAGTGCCATGTCGGCGCCCAGGATTCAAACTGGCGAAACCCTGGGCTGCCAAAGTGGAGCGCATGAACTTAACCACTCAGCCACGGGGCTGGCCCCAAGATTCTTTTAAAAAGTATAAAATATTTAAAAATATTGGAAGAAAGTATTTTAGAATGGAGACTAATCTTCCTTAAATTTTTAAATGTTATATTTTCCTTGCTTCAAAAGCATTTAAGGGTGACAGAAGAGATACAAATGAACGTTAAATGGATATTGCTAAGGAAAAGAAGCCAGTGTGAAAGGACTACATGATGTAGGATTCCAATTATATGACATTCTGAAAAAGGAAAATGAGAGAGTCATGAAAAAGAGGAGAAGGGTTGAATATGTGAAGCACAGGGGATTTTCTAGGGTGATGAAAATATTCTGTATGATACCGTAATAGTGGATACATGACATCGTACAGTGGTCAAAACCCACAGAACTTCACAGCACAAAGTGAACCTTAAGGCAGGCAAATTTTACAAAATCTTTTGGGAGTATGTGGTGTAAGGCCTAATATTAAGGCTCAACAGTATAGGCTGCTTTGACGTCTGATAAAAGGGGGGCCTCAAATGGCCTAACTGTAAGTTCCACTCCCCATTCTTCTCCTATACATAAGTCCCTCCAGCCAAACAACCTTCCTTCCCAAAGGGCCAGGCACAGTTAGTGCTAATGCCTGAGTAGTGGGTTTCAGCTCCCCTCCAGTTTGTGGAATTCTTCAAAAAACTAATCACATTCTTCACAGGAACAAGTGGGCACCTCACCCTCTTGATACTACAAAGCCTGCCTTCCAAAGCCTCTGGTTGTTCACTTGTTCCTAAGTGCATCCCTCGTGTGGTCCTGAATAGTGTGTTGCACTCTTCCCCTAGGCTTGACTTTATGTGACCAAAAGACTGCTGTCAATATATCTGTCCTGTGTTGGGTGTTGTGTGTTTGGCCATCCCCATAACCCTGGGGAGGGAATTTCTCCCTCACCAACAAGGTGAGTAGGAGTGATTGCGACAACATAATCTATGTGTATGGTAGGAAACGGCCTCACTGAAGAGGGTAGAGGGAACAGGTACTTACCTGAGGAAATAGGGAGTCCAAGATTACCACTTGGAAATGAGTAGAGTCTGTAAGACAAAAGATAAAAGGAACTGCACACCAGTACTAGACTTAAGTTAATAAAATTGATATCCACAGGAGGAAGGTTAACAATCCTGATGCTTCCCTACATGTATACTCGAATTGAGCAATTAAGTAAACGGATGTTAGATCATGGAAGCTAGGTTTCTCACTGTCGGAGTGGGAGTTTACAGATAAGCAAAGGGAAGAGGCTAGAATGATGCATGAGGTAATGGATTAGAGTTGGTTGCATGGATCAGTATGAAGCCATGTTTAGCTTAATATAGATGGGGTGGTTCCACATACAGAAATATTTAGAGATGGGGTATATTTATTGGTTAGTATACACACATATATTTCCTTGTTCTGTCAGCTGAGAGGGTCTAGAAGCAAAGACGCTCTGAGAACCAAATCTTGGTTTCTAAGACCACTCTCCAATAAAACCAACCAGGACACCTTGGAGAAATGGCTGATCCTAGGACTGGGGCAGGAAGTATACAAGATGAGCCTGGAATATCTTGTAACACCAGAAAGTAAGGAAGTGCTACACAAACAAACAAACAATAAAAACTACATTGATGGACATATGTCAAAGGGATACAGGAGCCAACTGAAAGAGCACCCAATGACCAAAGTTGGAATGATGTGAGCAACAAAATGAAGGAGTACTGGATCATAACCCAGGGTATAAAGTAAATATTCATGAGTCCATACTGCTATAAATAAATGACTGACCAAATAAATAAATGGGAGAGGAAAGACAAATCTCCTGTGAAGAATTCCAAATAATTCATGTAGATAACCAACCCTAAAGGAGCGGGGAGCATAACTCCCCAATCCTTAAGGGTGGGCCATGTCTAGGCACTTCCTTCCAAAGACTACACTGCAGGAAGGAGGAAAAAAAGAGTCACTGTAAGGTAGAGAAACTTGACAAACACAACCTTAGCCAGGTAGTCAGGGTCAACATCAACAGCGATAAATCAGGTGGATAATAAGAATCCTTGATATGAGGCGATTAAAATGGACCATTGTCTGCGTTCTTCCTGCCCAAATCCCATGACACACCAGTCTAGCCATGAGAAAACATAAATTCCAACAGAGGGCCATTCCACAAAATACCTGACCAATACACCTCCATCCTGTCAAGGTCCTCAGAAACAAGGAAAATCTGAGGAATTGTCACAGCCAAGAGGAGCTTAAGGAGACATGACAACTAAATGTAACGCGGTGTCCTGGATGGGACCCTGAGACAGAAAAATGACACTAGGGAAAAACTAAAGGAATTGAAATGAAGTATGGACTTTAGTTAATGACAACATATCAATATTGGTTCATTTTTTCATTAATTGTAATGAATGTACCACATAATGTAAGGTGTTGATAATAGGGGAAACTGAGTGTGAGTATATGAGAACCCTGTACTATCTTCACACTTTTTTCTGTAAATCTAAAGCCGTTATAAAAAATAAAGTCTACTAAAAAAGGCATCTGGGAAGTCTAGAGAGTAATAATACCCAGCAAAGTAAATAATGAATAAATGAGGAAATAAAGAACTCAGAGTACGGAAGATACAATAAATCCAGGGATGAGGTTAGAATACTCATGTGCACGCCTTTAGCAAGTATGTCTTTGTTAGAGGTAGGCTGTAAAGTGGGGTCGGCTGAAGTAAAGACGCTTTGCATGTCTGTGTCTTAGAGCCTCCCTCAGTACACTCCTGCACTGAGGACAGAGGACAGCAGCAGCAGACGAGAGGAGGCTCAGCTGGGCAGCTGCACAGGAGCCAGTCTACAAGGGATGCTACACATCCTGGGGGCCAAAGCATGCCTGGGATTTTTACTTACTGAGTTCTTCTCAGAAGGATGTGGTTTACGAGAACTACTTTGATAAATCACCCGGGGTGGGATAAGACCTCCCCACTCCACAAAATGCACACTTAGATGGTGTGTTAACTGCTGGCTAAGAAGTTAAGGTCTAGTAACCACAGGGTCTTTGTTCCCTGGGACACGGCTCCAACAGTCCTCTTTCTCTGCCTTTCCACTGAAATAAATGTTGAGCCGAGAATATTGTTTTGAAGGGGACCATATTACTAGTCTGAATGCAGAACCAAATTATTAGCCTATTCAAAGCATCCATGTTTACCAGCCCCTTGTATTACCAAATTGAGTAAAAACAAGTTCTAACAGTGACTAGGAACAGGATAGTCCAATTACCTCTGTCTCTGATCGTCTCAAGTGATCCAAGGGTACAATTAGACTATCAGTCTATCCTTCAAGCATCTATCCAAGGATATTATTTCCCTTAACTGATTAGAATAGGGCAGCAAGGAGTTGAGAGCCACACTTTCTGGTGAACGAATATACTTTGTGCTGCTGATCACAGATTGATCCACATGCCTGATACTCAGCAAGTCACCTGAGAGGTGGGCGAGACTGACATTTTCTTGTCAACAGGAAGGAACCTAACCAGGACCAACCAACCACATCTACCAAGACATGGGTCAAGGGAGTCCTTGTGAACAGTGCTAAGACTTTCTCTAGAAAACAGTTCTGGGCCTATTTCTACAAGGGTAATTGAAGCTTAAAATTCATCATCATGAGGGGGTTGCAAACATTTTAACCTAAAAAGATTTCAAACCCGGAGTTAGGAATCATCCACCCTCGTTAAACAGGAGACAATTATCCACAAACTAATTTTAATCACTGTAACTTCCTGGGGAGCTTCTAATATAATTATTTTTTCTGATATAAACTGACTGCCTTTCTTTCTCTTCCATAGGCTTACACTGCTCCTGGATCTTCTTTTATCCAAACTCTCTCAGTAAGTTTTCGGTTCTTGGATCCCTTGACTCTACAAACTGAGGAGATCTCATCCATACTCACTGCCCTGCTTCATCTGCCATTTGTTTGTGATGACACCCAATTTGTACCTCTAGACTGACCTTTCTTTGGAGTAATAGACCCATATTGCCAGTCTATCCTGGGTCTCTTTACCTGAATGTCTCTTAGATGCCTTAATGTTACAAACAGAATTCACTATTTCTATGAATCTCCATTCCCCATCCCCCGATAATCACTCCAGAAACTTGGGAGGTAATCAAGATTCCCTCCTTTTCCTCTCTGTCTACACCAATCTCTATACCTCACTAATTCCACTTCTAAATAGGTCTTGAGTTTTCCCTTTGCATGCATGGTGCCCGTCTCATCATTTCTTCACAAGATGATTGCAAGCCTCCTGTTTCACCACTCAATCTATCCTCCACACTAAAGTCAGAGTGTAAAAAATTTTTCTAACAGTTAATTTTTTCAACTCTGTAATAAATGCATAAGGTTCAAAACCAAGAAGTTACAAAAGGATACCCAGGGGAAAGTCTCTCCCTTGCACCTGACTCTGAGTCACCCAGTTGCCCTCCCCAAAGGCACCCATAGGTATCAATTTCCTTGGTAAAGAATGTATTTGTAAAATGCATCTACTTCACACCCTCCCATGGAGGATCTTTATAAGATAATATGTCCAAATTGAGAAGCACATGTGAGGCCTTCCGGGATTTAGTCCTGTTTACCTCTCGTTTCTTCTAACAAGTCCCTCTGTGCAATCAGATTTCATCCCCTGTAACCACTTGCTTTTCCCTAAAAAGCTAAAGCTGTGATTCTGCATATGCTCATCCCTCACCCGGGCAGAGCATTTGGGATGCTTTCCCCAAATTCCTCCATCCCCCAAGCCACCTTTTTCTTTGAGTAGAAAACACCATCTCTTAATACTCCTTTAAATATATTCAAGTTCAAGTCTTTGTGGACCCCCACAGATAAAGATTATATCCTCCTCTCATGATGCCCTTTTAGGACCATATATATGTTTTTATTATAGCACCTATCACATTACTTTACCACTCAAAGGCAGATACCGTGTTCTTTTGTTCTTTGAGTCCTCAGAGTCCTGCAAACTGCCTAATACCTACCTGGTTGTTGTTTAATAAATATTGAATATTAGTTACAATGTAACTACAACTAAGCTAAGGAAATATTAGGCTGCATTAATAGCACCATAGTACTTCAGGTGTTTAGTTCTGACCACCATATTTAGAGATAGACAATAAGGAAGTGTAATATCCACCTGACAGTGGAGGGTCTACCAACACTATCACGGCCTCAAGAAGAAAAGACTAAGAGCACCCCCACTCCCTTAGAATCTCTGAAGGGCTACAGAGGAAGCCCCTCACAACTAACTACTGAGCTCGTCCAGGAGACTGGAGGTTATCCACCACCATGTTGGGTCATCCTGGTATGTCTACATCAGTGCTGAGGTGTACTGTAATGTATTTGTACTAATAAAAGCTGAAGTACTGAAGTTGGAAAAGAATTTGCTTTTAGAGGCTGGCCCAGTGGCGCAGCAGTTAAGTTCGCACGTTCTGCTTCTCAGTGGCGTGGGGTTCGCTGGTTAGGATCCTGGGTGCGGACATGGCACCGCTTGGCACGCCATGCTGTGGTGGGCGTCCCACATCTAAAGTAGAGGAAGATGAGCACGGATGGTAGCTCAGGGCCAGGCTTCCTCAGCAAAAAGAGGAGGACTGGCAGTAGTTAGCTCAGGGCTAATCTTGCTCAAAAAACAAAAAGAATTTACTTTTAGCCCCTCTCTCAAACTAGAGTGGATTCAAGGTTACTTCTGTAAAGTCACTCCTGCTTACTTATATGCCAATATACTTTGCTAAGATAGCGGTAGAGTTACAACTGAAGGGACCAGAAACTGGGTGTAAGCCACAGTTTACCTATCTTCACTTCTATACTGGAAGAATGCCGGTGGGAAAAAATGTGACAAAAACTTCTAAAAAGAAATGAAGGAAAGAGAAAAAGCAAAGGAATAAAGGAGGCTTACTATTCACTTTCTTAGACATTGTTAATTGAATTCACTTTTTAACTCAACTTAAGGAAAAAATAAAAGCTGCTAAAACAGAGACTATGGAAGATTGGATAAGAAAACCTCTAAGTTCCTATTCAATTCTTTGATCTATGATTCTAGGTTTTATTTCTGCAACAATGCTTTTGAGTGACTAGTGGCATTTAATGAATATTTATTAAGTAAAATTATAATCTAAAATAACACCAAAGCAGAAACAAACTGATGTTTCTGCTAAAAAATGTTCATATTACTTTTGTTTGTTTTTGTTTTTTTTGAGGAAGATTAGCCCTGAGCTGACGTCTGCTGCCAATCCTCCTCTTTTTGCTGAGGAAGATTGGCGCTGAGCTAACATCCGTGCCCATCTTCCTCCACTTTATATGTGGGATGCCTGCCACAGCATGGCTTGCCAAGAGGTGCCATGTCCACACCGGGTATCCAAACTGGCGAACACCGGGCCGCTGAAGCAGAACATGTGAACTCAATCGCTGCGCCACCGCCCGGCCCCTATATAACTGTCTTAATTGGGTCTTCATAGTTTCATGAAGAGACTGGCGATGAGTTTGCAAAATTCAGCTTCAGTTTGCCCCCCCTGTAAGATGCTCTGTGGTTTAACGGGCACCATATAGAGCTGAGGTACCTTGTGACTTTTTTCTTTTAGGTTAAAAGAAATAACAGAACCTTGCTAGGCTAAATTCTAGACATGATGCAAATTTAAAGTAATTTAAGATGCTATTTCTGGGGGCAAAAGTTAGGTTTTTTTTCCCTAAGAGAATCCAGAGAGCTATTTCCGCTTTGTAGAGATCCAAAAAGCCTGAGCTGCAGAAACTCACAAGGCAAACAGGTAAAGGTGAAGAAACCAGGGAGCAAAAATTACAACAGCAACCACTGCCCGCCCCACACATATCTCAGTAATCAAAGATTTCTTAACTTTTTTGGCCCTTCAAAATATGTGCAGGGGACGGCTCCGTGGCCGAGTGGTTAAGTTCGCATGCTCTGCTGCGGCGGCCCAGGGTTCGGATCCTGGGTGTGGACATGGCACCGCTTGTCAGGCCACGTTGAGGCGGGTCCCACATCCCACAACTAGAAGGACCTGCAACTAAGATACACAGCTATGTACCAGGGGGTTTGGGAAATAAAGCAGAAAAGAAAAAATATGTGCAGTCCATAACACAGTAGGAGCTGATCCAAGGCTTGTGGTAACTGTTCTCTGCTTATTTGATGGAAGTGTAAGCTCAAAAGCTTTTTCTTCCTCTCCAGTATCTCACTTGGAGCAAAGCAGTGCTTAATGCATGTTATTTTGATTTCGTAAATAGAAAGTCTATAAAAGTCAGGAGAGTTGGGTAACTTTCGTTGGGAAGAAAAACGCCAACTTTTTTTTTTTTTTTATTAATGTTACGATAGATTACAACCTTGTGAGATTTCAGTTGTACATTTTTGTTAGTCATGTTGTGGGTACACCACTTCCCCTTTTGTGCCCTCCCCCCACCCCCCCTTTTCCCTGGTAACCACCGATCAGATCTCCTTATCAATATACTAACTTCCACCTATGAGTGGAGTCATATAGAGATCGTCTTTCTCTGACTGAAACGCCAACATTTTTAGTCTTTTTTAAAAATATTATTTTCATGAAGAGTCCAACTCTTTGTCCATTAACACTGGCCCAAATGCTATGACACTGCAAAACTGAAACCATATAAACTGGTTTTTTGGACACTTGATTTTGCCCATGTTAGAGGAATATAATTGAGTAACAAACTCACTTAAAAATTCGATTACAAATAAGCATACTTTCTCACCTCCCCTGTGATATGACATGATCCCATTTCTATAGATAAGACTAAATCTTACTCGTTGTAAGTAAAATAAATATTTGTCGATTGATTTGGTTGACGCAACCGTAAGCCTCGTCTTCAGCTCAAAGTCTACATTTTACTGATAATCTAAAAATATTAATTCCTATACATCAAAATGTCTAGGTAACATCCCACTTCCCGAACACACATACATTCACAGATATGCCCAACCTGCTCCTTCCAACAGAGCTTGCTTCGGGGACGAAATTTCACAGGAGCGTCTAGCGCGAGGAGAGACGGACGACGCCGCTTGAGCTGCGGAGGTGCCCAACAGCAACTCACTGGCTCAAAGTAAAAAAAGAGCGGCGAGGCCGGGGGGCGGGGGAGGAAGGGAGAACTCCATCAAAGATCCAAGTGACAACTCCCAACGGCTTCTAGATTCCATCCGAACAGGAAAAATGAAAAGGTTAGAAACGGTGGCAGGGCGTTGTCCCCTGCCATGTTTCAATTCACGCTGTACTAGGAACAAGCCACACATCTGTCCTACCCAAGGGGGCTTCTACAGTGCCCGTCTCCCCACCTTGGAATCACAGGGAGAGCAGTCTCCTCGACCCAGGAGGAATAACCCAGGGAGACTACTGCGGGCAGAGACTCAGCCAGAGCGGACAGGAACCAAGGGGCTGCCGCCCTCCTCTGCAAGCCAGGAAGCCCCCTCCCGCCCGCAGGTGGGCGGGCGCCCGGGGCCGAAAGGATGCGGGGCGAGGAAGGGGGTACCGGGGCCCCTCCCAGCGACCCCGCCCCGCCCCGCCAGGGGGAGCGTCTGCGCCCGACGGCCCGCGGCGGGGACCGGGCGGGCGGCGCCGGGTGGCGTCTCGGCGGCGCGGTTCCCCTCCCGCGTCCCCACCCCCTCCCTCGCCGGCCGCCCGCCCCCGGCGCGGCCCTGCCCGCCCCCTCCGCCCCCTCCCGCGGCGCCATGCGCAGACTCAGTTCCTGGAGAAAGATGGCGACAGCCGAGAAGCAGAAACACGACGGGCGGGTGAAGATCGGCCACTACATCCTGGGGGACACGCTGGGGGTCGGCACGTTCGGCAAAGTGAAGGGTGAGCACCCCCGGGGCAAGGCTCGGCCCCAGCCCGGGATCCGGGCGACTTCCGCCTCCCGCACCCCTGCATCCTCCCCCGTCCCCTGCGTGCCTCGTCCCCCGGGCTCGGCAGTCCATGTCCTGCCTCCGGCGGGAGCGGAGCCCGAGGCCGCCGCGGGACTGCGATGCGGCCCTCCCAGGTTGGGCCGGGGTGAGGGGGGCGTCGCCATGGCGACGGCGCCGCGGCCCGAGGGGCTCGTCGGGGCGCGGGGCGGGGATGCGGAGGTGCGAACTTTCCCAGGTGGGGCGGTCCGGGGCTCGCGGCGCGCTCCGAGCGCGGGGTGGGGGTGCCGGCCTCTGCCCGGAGCGGCGGGGGTGGCCTCCCTGCGCCCGGCCGTGAGCCCTCGGCCCGGGGCCAGCCCATCGCTGCTCGGCATTGTCCGTGTTTCCGTCCTCTGGAGGAGGCTGTCGACTTACCTGACCCGGCCGACTCTCAACTGTGAAATAATGTGTTCCCCCCCAAATTAGGCTGCTTTGGGAGTAGCTTGCAGAATTAAAAAAAAAAAAGGCCATGTCGTCGGAAGGATCACTCATTGTTTTCGGAGCAGTTAGTGAGTATAAACCGGTCCTATATTTGCGTTGTGGGGTTTGTGTTCTGGATGCAGACTCCGGCCCTTCGGTGTTTCTGAATGATCAGTTTTGCAGTCTCTGTGCCAAACCTGGTAGGTGGTGCAGATATTGCCTCCAGATAGTATTTCTTCATTAATGCAGTCGTATTTTCACACGATATTTACATTTTAATAAACAATTCAGTGTACATCATGTGAACTTTTTAATTTTTTTAAAGAAAAGCGTAGAATCTATTACCCTTGTGTTTCAACATAGTATTCTGGAAATAACGAACTTGGTCTCCAGTTCACCAATTCTGGCACAAAAAGTTTAATTGCAGATTTTGTGAGGCATACATATTTTTTTTCTTTAAAATATTTTACTGTTATTAGGGATATAGAAGAAGGAAGTATGGAACTGATCAAAATAACTTGCCCATTGGTTTTGGATAAATGATAGACTATGACTTGCATACGTTAAGCTCCTGGTAAATATTTGACTTTAAAGAAAAAAGAGTTTGTGAAAGTCTGTACGGTGAATTGACTGAACCTTGCTGTCCCAGAGCTAAATAAACATTTTCTGATTTTATCTAGGGATGGAAGAGGAGAACCCTTCCTTCTCTTGCCCTTTCTGAGTCATAGAACTGGAAAATTGCCGTATAGCCAGCCCACAGGCAAGCAACTGCCTAAACCTTCTTATGAAAATCAGCAAGGCCAACAATGTAAGGTCAGAAGCAAATGCCAGAATAGGATACTGAGCCATTAGGGTGGGTCTGTATTAGGCCAGTAAGATGTTTCTGTGCCCTTGAAGTTATTTATTTACTTTTGGCTATGCTGCGTCTTGTTAGTGGTTACCAACTGCTTTTAGTTTACAAGTATTTGTAGGAAATGCTCATTAATGTGCCCCAAATAGTGATGACACTTTTGATGCCCTCACCCCGCCCAGAGTTCTGCCTGGATTAGGGAGCTCATTTTTCTCCTAATATAGACCTGAACAGAGTCAGCTCCCATATTCTTATTTACTAGATGGCTTTTGGCATGGCAGATAGGAAAGCAAGAGGAAATTTTTCATTTTCTGTATTTGATCTGTCTTGTGGCTGGGACGTGAATCCCTCTAGTGACTGCTGTTCCTTAACCTTCACTCCGCGCAGGTGACTCTTGAAGTACCACACACTGGCAAAGTCAGCAACCTCTCCAAATATAGAAAGGCCAATATTAGTCAAAGCATCACAGGTTTCATAGGTATGATTACGTTTGTTCATAAATACTTTAGTTGATGTTGGTCAGAATGCTCAACTAGTGCATTTTTTAAGTTGTTAAACAATTGGGATGCTTTTCCCCGCAAGTGATGGAAAATCCAGCTCAGCCTGTCAAGAACATCTCTGTGGTTCTCTCTCCAGAGCAAGGAAGCTCCAGCATATCTATCATGGATCTCATGGCTCATCCAGTCACTCTGGCCGGAGATGCCAGTTGGCTCAGACTTGTTCCTAAGTTGGCACTAGCAAGGGAGATGGCATTACCCTTGGAGGAATATGGCCCACTGTTGGATGTGTGTGTGTGGGGGGGGTGCATCTTCTTCTGAAGTGCTTGGATAGTGTAAGGAGATGGGGTAGCTACCTACACAGAAATGAGTATTAATTGTTAGGAGAGAGAAAGGGGGACATAGATGCTTGCCGAGCAGGCAAAAATAGCTACTATAGTGGTAGCAGTAACTTACCCTAGCTTTAATTTGACAAGAATTCTTATGAATAATACGATTAGCCATATGTTTCAGTGCAGACAATTTAGAGGAGATAAAGCTTTTAAAATTATACACCTTGGTAAATTGAACAGAGAAAAGGAATCTAATAGAAGATGTGATGTTGAGGATAGGCAGAAAAATTCCCAATATGATATTCCGGGCTTAGGGGAAATTTAATTTTGGGGGGGAGGGGAGTGTAAATTCATAGTAATTATTTTGTTTCCTTTTACAGGCTAGAAAAAAAAAATCCTGCGGTAACTTAATTGTAACATTTTGAGGGGAAAGTTTAAATAGACAACTAGGATTAGTTTGGGATTATGCTTGAATTATCTGAACAGTTATAAAAGCATGGATGAATAAAGTCATGTCACTATTGCAGTAAATTAAAATGGCAGTTTTTGTTAGTTTTCCAAGAGAAGAGAAGACTCTCTTTAGTGACATGGATGGTCTTTGGCAAATGAGTTGTTAACACATAAAACCTGTTTATTAAGTTGGTGAGTAGTTCTACATAAAATTGCAATTTCAGGTAAATAGGTGTGTGTTCTCTTTGTGAATGAATTATAATACAAGTTATTTAAACATTTCTTTAAGTTAGAAATCTGTATATGAGCTAGAGCTATATATAGCATGGGTGAATCTCAAGTATATAAGATTAGACCACAAAAGCAGAAGTAGAAGAATATGTACAGTCATGTTATTTATATAAATTTTAAAAACATGCAAAAACACTCATAACTTGCTGGTGGGAGTATAAATTGGTACCACCTCTATAGAGTGTGACAGCAATTCAACTTCTAGGAATTCATCCTGCAGATATACTCGTGTGTGAAATAATGAGTTATTCACTGTTGTATTGTTTGTAAATACAAAAGATTGGAAGTAATCTTTCTAATAGAATAGTAGTTAAATTATGTTTTATCTATGCAGTGATATACTTTGTACACGTTAAGGAAAAAAAAGCAAGAGACTTTATATAATTTAGAGAACAATTTCCCAGGTGTATTTTTTTTTTTAAGGAAGATTAGCCCTGAGCTAACATCTGCCACCAATCCTCCTCTTTTTCCTGAGGAAGACTGGCCCTGAGCTACCATCCGTGCCCATCTTCCTCTACTTTATATGTGGGACGCCTGCCACAGCTTGGCTTGACAAGCAGTGCGTAGGTCCGCACCTGGGATCCAAACCAGCGAATCCCAGGCCACTGAAGTGGAATGTGTGAATTTAACCACTGTGCCACTGGGCCACTGGTGTATTTTTAAGAGGCAAAATAAGGGGATAGTAGAACAATGTATATAGTATACCTACCATTTGTGTATAAAAGCAGGGGCAAGTATGTACCTAAGTGTAACTGCTTATGTGTGTGCCGAGTGTCTAAAGGTACACATGAAACTGTGTTACATTAGTTGTTCAGGGGCGGGGAACTGGGTAGCAGGGGGAAATTTCACAGTATGTCCTTCTCTACTTTTGAATTGTGTACTGTAGGTATTATGTATTCAAAAGAATATATAAAATTAAATTTGTAAAAATCAACATGAGAAACTTGTTACTGTACACATGGGAAAGACAAACACTGCATTCAACATAGTAGTTCCCTCTGAGGGAAGAGAAAGGGATCTGGGAGGAGTCACACAGGGCTCCAGTTGCATCTGTAATGTTTTGTTGCTTAAGTTGGTGGTATAGGTGGGATCTGGGTATTTGATTTGCCTTTTAGGATGCCTGAAATGTTTTGTTAAGAAAAGGTACCTTTCTCAAATTTCCACTTATGGGTTTGAAAGCTCACCCTTTTCCAGAATTAATTTATTTACCTTCTACTTTTAGCAGTGGGATTTTTATTCTTTTAATTTTAGATCGAGAACAAAATGGTTAGGTGATTAGAATATCTTCAGTAGATATTTCTGTCTTTGTGGCATCTCTTTCCTATTTAAAATTCTTTCTTTCAAAGTATGATCTTGTTTCACTTTGATTACATATCTGATAAGAAGAGCATTTGTTGCAATGTTCTGCAGTTAGACAAAGTTCCCTTTAGAAAGCAGTGACAGTTTGTTAGTGAATATTTAGTTGACTAATCTGCTGTTCTAGTGAGAGAGACAGTGTGAATTCTGGTAACCTTTGCTGTGAGTGACTGCAGGTCTTCCCTGGCAGAAATATGTGTCTTCCGTTTCATTCAAAAGCAACATCTTGGCACTACTGTAAAACAGTGACAGTCTGAAAAGTCAAGTTTTGAGCTTTGGAAAAGGGGAGCAATTTCTTAGTAATGCATATTCCTGACAAAGTCCATTTACCACATTACAAAGTCCATTTACAGTCCGTTACTACACTGATTTATTGACTATGGAGCAACAATTAATTTGGCTGCAACTGAGTTTAGTCAATGGAGAATCTTTAGCCCAGTGTTGAGAAGGCGGTTCAGGTTTCGATATTGTGCCGTTTCCCCCTCCTGCTGCACATTGATTTTGGGGTAGAGTGCATTGGTCAAAAGACTTGGAGTCAGAAGACCTGTCCCAACCTGATCGCTTAATAGCTTTGCTTCAGCAAATGGCACATTCTCTCAGAGCCTCATAATTACCTGCATCATAGGTTTATTGTGAGGATCGAATATGATAATGTGTTTCCTAAACTGTAAGACACTATATTTTCAACAGTATTATGCTACTGAAATTCTAATATTGATGTTGGTAATGGGGTTCAAGGAAAATATTTCTGTTCCTTTAAGGAAAACATTATCATATGATGGCCTTAAATTACCAAGATTTTGCTGGGAAGAAAGAGGGGGAAAAGCATTAGGGGGATACTGCCCACTCTGAGAAAATATTTTAGAGTCATCAGTGTTGGGACATTATTTGAAAAGCGTGGAGGGAAAAACCTGTATCCAGTTAAGACTGGGAAATACTAGGTTAAACAGCGTTTAACAGGTTTCTTTACTATAGGGCTTTTCAGAGCCATTGCTGTGCTAATAGGCATAGTGAGTTTCCAAAAGGGAGAGTGTACATCCTTTCCCAGACTTCCTTGATTATGAAATCTTTTTCTGTGGAGACTCTCCAGTCCTAGTTTTTTGTAGAGCATACTTTAGAAAATCTATTCTAATAATTTTAGTTTTGTGATTTTTCTAGCTCATAGAAAATTAGAATCCCCCAATTAGAACATTGAGAGGGGGCTATAAGAGCTGACTCTTGATAGACCTGAAGGATGCAACACAACTTCAAAAAGCAGAAAACCACAGGAGCTGGAACCTAGAACCTGGGAGCCCGGGAGCAAGAAGTGCTGTCGGGTGAAGTAACTCCCACTGTGTCACTGTGTGAGGGGAAGTAACTGATGCTCACACAGGGGGAACCTGTGCCTGGCTCCCAGTCATCACATAGAGTGTGTTCCGTTTAAGAATTCTTGGGCCTCTGTAGTACAGTTTAGAAAAACTGTTTTCAAAAAAGATTACTTTTGTTAACTTGTTCGTTTTAATGGAGAATATCATATTTTAGGAAAAATGTATTATGTCAATTTCCTAGGGCTGTAGCAACAAAGTACCGCAAACTGGGTGGCTTTTAACAACAGAAATCTATTCTCTCCGAGTTCTGGAGGCTGGAAGTCGGAAATCAAGGCTTAGTAGAGTCACACTCCCTCTGAAGGCTGTAGGCGAGGACCTGTCTTTGTGTCGTCCAGCTTCTGGTGGCTCCAGGTGTTCCTTGGCTTGTGGTAGCAAAACTCCATTCTCTGCCTTTGTCTTCACGTGGCCGCCTTCAGAGTGTGTGTGTGTGTGTGTGTGTGTCCGTGTGTGTCCATGTCCATGTTCTCTCCTCTTCTTGTAAGGACACCAGTCATTAGAGAGCCCACCCTAAATCTAGGATGATTTCATCTTGACATGCTTAACCAATTACATCTGCAAAGACCCAAATTCCAAATAAGATCACATTCTGAGGTTCCGATGGACAGGAATTGGGGTGGGGGGTACTCTTCAAGCCAGTACGCTTGCCATTGTGGTTTATATGCTTTTAGTTTATGCTCTTCGTTTCTCCCTTGTATTACTTTAATTTTTGAGTAACTTTTAAATTGGTTTGACAGAATGAATAAAATGTCTTCTTGGTATCTTGTCTTAAAACATTGAAATTGGTCTGAGGCAGGTTTTTAGTTGACTGGATCCATTTTCTCCTATGGGAAAAAGGTCTGTAGCAGTGCTTGGCACAGAGTGGGTGCGGGTACTCAGTAACTATTTCTTAAATGAATGAGGGAATTTTTAGAATAATTCTTATTAGTATGGGAGAATTCAGTCTATTATTTTTTTCAGACCACAAGACTATAAATTAAGGATTCCTCTGATATGTTCAACTTCTACTACTTATGGCTTTACATTTGTATTATTATACTATGTAACGTCCTCTTGAGGATTATCTTTTTTAAAAAATTATCGTATTTCACTTACCATTTTTGGAAAAAGCACACGTTTTTGAAGCAGACGGGTTCATGTTTTGGCTTTGCCAGTCACTAGCTGTGTAACTTGGGGCACGTTATTTCATCTTCCCATTCCTCCCTCTGTTACCTGTAAAGTGTTGCTAATAGCATGGTAAGAGTTAGAGTCAGTCTGTTTGTGTACAAACTGGGTGTGTCTCGAATATTAATTAGTAACTTGCATACCTTAATTATGTGTTACAAATCAACTAGATTTACATTTTTAAAAGATAGTATTTGTTTAAAAACTCTGATTTAAACGCAAGTCAAATGAACCTGATTTTTCCCTCTGCATTCTTCTATGATGGAACAAGTGTTCCCACGGTTTTTAGGTAGGAGATGAAATCACTGTCCAGGGCCAGCTGCTGTGTGGATATATGTGTAGCAGTAATATGTTGGAGATTAACCAAAGTCAAGAAATGAGTTGAACTTTGGAAACTAGAAATCTCAGGATTGGTGGCAGTGGGAGTGGGGAGGGTGGAACAGGTTGGTGAAATCGAAGCTGTGAGGATGGGAGCCCGATGCATAGAGATCACAGCTGTTATTTATTCAGCACTTAGTATGTGCCTGGGTAAAGACATGCTACTGAATCTAAGTGGATAAGGGGGACAAATAAAAGAGCCGAGATAAAATTGGTTTTATAGGGATTAAACCAGAAAATTTAGGGCTGATTAGATAGGGATGGGGGATAGGTGTGGGAGCAATGGAAAATAACCCTAAATAGTAATAGCCAGCGTTTATTTATCAAGCACTGACTGTGCCGGGCACCATAGAAAAGTGCTTTACAAATCTTCCCTTGTGTATTCCTTGCAGTCACCTTATGGACTATGTGGTATTCTTATTTTTAGGTAAGTGACTAGACGGTTGAAGTAATTTCACTTGCCCAAGTCAAACGTTTGGTAAATACCTTCATGCAGGAACAAAACCCAGGTCTGTGTGACTACAAAGTCTGTGCTTTGTGCACAGGTTGCCTTCTCACGTGGAAGTGAAATTGGGTACTCAACCCACTCCTGAGAAAGGTGGACCTACTAATAGCCGTCGTTGTTTTTCCCTTCCCTTTGGAATTTTTTTTAATGGAAAAGAATATAGAACAGTAAGTCAAATTTGAAAAAAAGTCACTGTAGAATAACTATTTTCATTTTAGTAAATTATCATTTTCATGTGAATATTTTTTGTGTAGCTGGAAAATGTCAAACGCATATATAATTTTTGTTTGCTCTTTTCATGTTTATAAGAAGATTTTCTTTTTCTGTAGTCTTCCTATGAGAGTCTATGTTGGAATAACAAGGTATTAAATTCTTCTCTGGAATGGGTCATTTAGGTTACTTGTGGTCTGTGCTCTTACGTAAGACACTGTAATAGACATATTTATGCACATTTCTTCATCTACTTGATTCCAAGTTAAATTCTGAGTAGGGAACTGCAGATTGTAAAAAAATGGAGTATCACTCTTAGTGCTATTCTAGGACGTTGACTCTTCTTTAATTCCCCTAAAATGTTCTGTTGGTTTACGCAGCCATGAATAAGGAACTAGTGTACTAATTTTCCATTCAAAAACCAAACTGATCATGTCCCCTGCCTGTTTCCATAGTTCCTAATGTCTCCGGTGTGTGTGTGTGTGTGTGTGTGTGTGAATTTGAGTGATTTCTTTACAGTCGCTGTCATGACACCCTCTCCCTCCCTGCCTGTCTCAATTTTGGTTTGAATATTTATGCAATCATACTTTTGTGATTTCTTCTGTTGTTTCAAAAGAGAGGAAATTATGCCTCTATACTTTCTTCTAATTAATTTATAATTTGATGAAATGCTCAAGTACTAGAAAAAAGTCTTGAGCTACAGCTTGATTGTTTGGTTATTGATTTCGTTCTTTATTCTGCATTTTTTGGCGGGGTTCTATTCATAGGCAGAATAATATTCTTCTCCCTGTTACTCATGAATTGAATTTTACTTGATTCCCTGTTCCTTGTCTATCACTTTCCCTCCAATTCTTGCCAATTTCTTCCTCATTTTTTGGTATGTGTTCCATAAAATTTCATCACATTTCTGCTGCAACTTACTGCTTTCTGAATGATTTTAATTGTTCTGTTGGAGTTGGTTATCTTGCAGTTGCACATTTGCTGGAAGGATTTACATTGTAGAGGTATTGTGAAGGTTAAGAAAGAATCTAGACAAAATGGAAGGTGAAATTAGGTGGTAAATTGTATTCTTGAAAAGGACTGAGAGTTAAGACTCCAACTTAAACACTTTTCTTTGAGTCTTATTTAACAAAGACTTTTTTCTCCCATCGTGAAATACTGTATAACTTAACATTGGATTTAATATTATTAACTAAAATATTTAAACAAAGTAGCAAACACTTAAAAAAAATTCAAACTAGTGAGGAACCACTTCATCCCTTGTTCTACCCTCTTGACTGCAGGGTGTGGGGTGGGGCAGAAGAGCTGGTCACTCATTGTCTTGGGTAGCCTGGTGGGGATAAAATGTTGAATTGTTGAAAACCTCTGGACCTGACGATCTGTAAGGAAGGTTCTGTTTAGTTCTAAAATGTTGTGCTTTTTATTGTTAAATAGTCAAGAGCACCTATTCAGTGAGCAGCAAGCAATGAGTCTTTTCTTTCTTTGAGAAAAATAATTTCACTATCTTAGAGCTCCCCTGCTTGAAGACCCGCAGTGCTTCTTGATCTTTGGGGGTCTTTAAAGGATGGTCAGCTCCATCGCAAATCCCATATCAAGCAGGAAAGCCTATTTATATTTAGATTGGAATAATGAGAAAAATTCTTTGTTTAAAGTAATGTTTTAGATACAAGAAATTTAAAATATCAGTGTTGAGTTTTCAAATGGGAAATAGTAAAAAATATTGTATTCATCCACTAGGGCTGCCGTGCCAACAGATGGCAGACTGAATGGCTTTAACAACAGAAATGTGTTTCCTCATGGTCTGGAGGCCAAAGTCTGAGATCCAGGTTTCAGCAGGCTTGATCTCTTTGGAGGCCTCTCTCCCTCGCTTGCAGATGGCTGCCTTCTCCCTCTGTCCTCACATGGGCTCCTGTGTGTCCCCCTGCTATCTCTGTGTGTCCTCATTTCCTCTTATGGGGACCCCAGTCAGGTTGGATCAGGGCCCACCTGCACTGTCTCATTTTAGCTCTGTCGCCCCTTTAAAGGCCTTGTGTCCAAATGCTCTCACATTCTGAGGTACAACAGGTTAGGGCTTCAAGGTGAATTTTGAAGGAGACACAATTCAGCCCATAACAAGTATAAATTACTAAGAAGGGATTTCTTGGTATCATTACACTTGATTTTTCAGCTGGTTGTTATCAAGATTGCCAGGGAAAGCTCTCTGATATTGGTCTTACAAACTATGTTCTAATTTAGAAGAGAAGGTTTTCTTCCTGGAAAGATAAAACCCTAAATCGCTTATTTAAAAA
Organism: Equus przewalskii; assembly: GCF_037783145.1. NCBI lineage: Eukaryota > Metazoa > Chordata > Mammalia > Perissodactyla > Equidae > Equus > Equus przewalskii. The sequence goes on from NC_091850.1 coordinate 25,218,412, forward strand.
TTAAAATATATATATATATTTTTGTAAAGTAATACATAGGTATGTTAAAAAAGAGTGTTAAGAGGTATATTCATAAAACAGAATTCCCTACTCCCCACTTTCAACTCTTAGCTGTTTCTTCTTGTATTTGTTTCTGTGGTTTATTTTTTAAACCTCCACGTTTCTAATTGATGTATGCATGTGTACAGTCTATCTTGTAATTCTTGTTGACAGAGTGTTTTTGTTGACTCCCTGTTATGGTACATGAGGATTTTAGTTCTCTTGTACCTTTTCCTCTACACCCTTATTCTCCTAATATAACTATATCATACTTGAAAAGCCTTCATCTTTGGCATTTTCATCATTGTGACTGTAAAAACTATTTGCTGAGCCAATGCTATGGCTATATTTTCTTATAGAACTTTTCATTTTTCCTGTAGTTAGTAAATTATTTCATTTTTTCATTTGCTTAGTTTTATTTGAAACTAAGGGTAAATTTCCCACATCTTCAAATGCCTTTGTAAAATATCTCTCAATACAGTGTTCCATACTTTCAATCTGTAAGATAATTTGTCCTTTTTCATCCCCTGGGAATAACTATCTTGGATCCTCTGTTGCATTTCTCTCTGGATTTGTTGCCTTCCAGCCCCCTACACATCTGTTACCTAGGACTTTGCTTCATTACCATATTGCAGATTCTCTTAGTTTTTCTCCTATGTTAGAGATCCCTCTTTTACTGGATAACATCTTTTTTGGTTTCCTTCCAGATTTGGTGATTATATATTCTCCAGTAGATTCTTGAGAAAGGGTGAATAGAAGCTAAATTTTTGGAGACTTTGCCTCTATAAGAATGTCTAAATTCTTCTATCATCGTTGGTTATCTGGGCATAGTATTCAGAATTGAAAGATAATCACTTAAATTTGTTTTTCTAATTTTGAAAAGTAGAAACTACATGCTCACGAACCAAAATGTAAAAGGTTCCAGGGGTTATGGATGGGGACATGCATCTGCAGTGTGGGGGAGCTGCTTGGGATGATGGAACTGTTTCATGGCTGATTATAGTGCTGGTTACACCAGTTTCTACATGTGTTAAAATCCAGTTTCTACATGTGTTAAAATTCGTAGACCTGAACACCAAAATAAAAAGCTTCAATTCGAATGTATGGTAGTTTTAAAAATGAAAAATAAGTTAAAAGAATTTACAAATAGATGACATAAAGAGATGGAAAGACATTCCATGCACATGGATTGGAAGAATAAACATAGTTAAAATGTCCATACTACCTAAAGCAATCTACAGATTAAACACTATCCCAATCAGAATTCCAGTGTCATTCTTTACAGAAATTGAACAAAGAATCCGAAAATTCATATGGGGCAAGAAAAGACCCTGAATTGCTAAAGCAATCCTGAGAAAGAACAACAAAGCTGGAGGCATCACAATCCCTGACTTCAAAACATACTACAAAGCTACACTGATCAAAACAGCATGGTACTGGTACAAAAGCAATGCACAGATCAATGGAACAGAATTGAAAGCCCAGAGATAAAACCACACATCTGTGGACAGCTTATCTTCGACAAAGGAGCTGAGGGCCTACAATGGAGGAAAGAAAGTCTCTTCAACAAATGGTGCTGGGAAAACTGGACAGCCACATGTAAAAGAATGAAAATCAACCATTCTTTTTCACCATTTACTAAAATAAACTCAAAATGGATCCAAGACCTAAAGATTAGACCTGAAACAATAAGTCTTCTAGAAGAGAATATCAGCAGTACACTGTCTGACATCAGCTCCAAAAGAATCTTTTCAGACACCATAACCCCTCACATGAGGGAAACAATAGAAAGAATAAACAAATGGGACTTCATCAGGCTAAAGAGCTTCTTCAAGGCAAGGGAAAACAGGATTGAAACAGAAAAACAACCCACTAATTGGGAAAAAATATTCACAAGTTATTTATCCGACAAAGGGTTAATCTCCATAATAAACAAAGAACTCACACAGCTCAACAATAAAAAATCAAACAACCCAATTACAAAATGGGCAGGGGACATGAACAGACATTTCTCCAAAGAAGATATACGAATGGCCAATAGACTCATGAAAAGATGCTCATCATCACTAATCATCAGGGAAATGCAAATCGAAACTACACTAAGATATCACCTTACACCTGTTAGAATGGCAAAAATATCCAAAACCAAGAGTGACAAATGTTGGAGAGGCTGTGGAGAACAGGGAACCCTCATACACTGTTGGTGGGAATGCAAACTGGTGCAGCCACTATGGAAAACAGTATGGAGATTCCTCAAAAAGTTAAGAATAGAAATACCTTATGACCCAGCCATCCCACTACTGGGTATCTATCCTAAGAAGCTGAAATGGGCAATTCCAAAAGTTCCATGCACCCCTATGTTCATCGCAGCATTATTCACAATAGCCAAGTTATGGAACCAACCTAAGTGCCCAGCAACTGATGATTGGATAAAGAAGATGTGGTATATATATACAATGGAATACTACTCAGCCATAAAAAAGGACAAAGTCATCCCATTCACAACAGCATGGATAGACCTTGAGGGTATTATGTTGAGTGAAATAAGCCAGACAGAGAAAGACGAACTCTGTATGACTCCACTCATAGGTGGTAGTTAACATATGGACAAAGAGAACTGATCAGTGGTTGCCAGGGGAAAGGGGGGTGGGGTGAGGGCACTAGGGGTGAAGTGGTGTACCTACAACATGACTAATAATGATGTACAACTGTAATTTCACAAGGATGTTAATTTTCATAACCTTAATAAAAAAAAAGTTCATAACTAATAAAAAAAAAGAATTACAAATACAAAAATGTATACAGCAAAAATGAAGTCTCTTTTCTTTCTCCCTCCTCTTGGCTTCCAGCTTACCTTTCTGGAAGCAACTGTTATCACTTTCATATGTTGTTTCCCACTTAATTACTCTTAAACATGTACACATTCATGGGTCAATCAGGCAAAATTAAAAGGAACTTAAATTTGCTCAAGTATTTTTTGAGAATGCTAAGATTACTACTCTTAGAATACCTCTAAATATGTTATTAATGAAGGCTGGCTCTAACTTATTAAAATTATTTCTCCTACAGTTGGCAAACATGAATTGACTGGGCATAAAGTTGCTGTGAAGATACTCAATCGCCAGAAGATTCGAAGCCTCGATGTGGTTGGAAAAATCCGCAGAGAAATTCAGAACCTCAAGCTTTTCAGGCATCCTCATATAATTAAACTGTAAGATCTGATTGTATTAAATATAGTCATAGAATTTTTGCATCATTTTTGTTAACCTACTTAATCCAACAAGCAAGAAAGATGACTGACATTTCCTCAGTCTATTCCCTGAGGGTTTTAAAACTTCTTCCCATTCATGTATTTATCTAACCCCATTCATGGTCACTTAAGCCTGTGTTCGTGTTTTGCTTATCAGCTGTTATCTTTCTCATTCTTTCTTGTCTTCTGGACAATGCCCTTCTGATATCTTCAGTGCCCCTATTGCTGTAGGACGTATGATGATTTGCTAGTAAAAACTCTTGACCTCTGCATTTCCCTGTGGTGTCAGTTAGCTCACTAGAGACGGTGCAGTAGAAAGCGTTCTCCCCAGTGCTGTTTATATCTGATGAAACAAATGACAAATACTAGAATTTCAGGAATCCAGTATTTCAAAAGGGCAGTAATATTACCATTGTTTTACAGTTGCCAAGTGTAGGGTCTACAGATAACTTAGTTACTGCTCAGCTTTCCTTTTTTTTTATTTTCTGATTAGCCCTAAGCTAACATGTGTTGCCAGTCCTCCTCTTTTTGCTGAGGAAGACTGGCCCTGAGCTAACATCCATGCCCATCTTCCTCTACTTTACATGTGGGACGCCTACCACAGCATGGCATGCCAAGCAGTGCCATGTCTGTACCCGGGATCCGAACCAGCGAACCCTGGGCCACCAAAGCGGAACGTGTGCACTTAACTGCTGCGCCACCAGGCCAGCCCCTACTCAGCTTTTTTATGCAGGCTATAAGTTAAAACTGCTTAGGCTTTTCTGCTGAACTGGCTGACTCACGCTTTATTTCACTCTCACCTCTTCTCATTGGTTGAGGTGCCGTGGTTTTAAATACCATCCATATGCTGATAACCCCTAAATATACATCTCCTGCTTTGAAACCTCAGCCCTGGACTCCAGCCTCGTATGCTCACTGCCTGCATCTCCATTTGGATGTCCAGGAGGCCTGCAAAACTCGACGTGCCCAAAACTGAACTGTGTATTACCCTCCAAACCTGCTCTTCCCACAGTTTTTCCCATCTCAGTTCATATCCAGTTCCCTCAGGGCAGAAACTTAGGAACCATCCTTAACTTCCCATTTCTCCCACTTCCCACCATCCGTTCCATCTTTCTCTTCAAAATATGTCTGGGATCTGAGTGTTTCTCATTTCCTTCATTGCTGTCAACCCAGTGTCAGCCACCTTCGTCTCTCTCATGGACTACTGCATTCGCCTCCTGCTTCCACCTTTCCCGTCCAGTCAGTTCTTCACATTGCTGCCAGAAATTAAAGTTACCCTTTTAATAGACCAGATCACATGACCGCTTTGCTTAAAACCTTCAGTAGCTTTCCATCTCCCTGAGAGTAAAACCCAGAGCCTCATCCTGGCTTGTAAGGTTCTGGGTCCTCTGGTCTCCAGTTACCTCATTGACTCTCCATCCTCTGTCCCGCTCTCAGCTTCCTCTGCTCTTCCCTTCTTACCATTCCTCAAACATGCCAGCTGGGCTTCCACCTGGGAGCCTCGCACTTCCTGTTCCCTCTGCCTGGTTCACCTTCCTCCTAGATAATGGTATAGTTTGCTCCCTTACTTCCATCAGGCTCTGCTCAAATGCTACTTTATCAGAGAGGCCTTCCTCGAACACCCTGAATGAGAGATTCCCGAGTTTGCTTCATTCCTCTTCATAGCATGTTCCACCACCTGAGATATTGCTTATTTACTGAGTGTCTGTTTCCTGGCTCCTGGAACATGAACTCCGTGAGAGCAGCGAATCTGTTGTGTTCTTGCAGTGTTCCCAGTTCCTAGCACAGTGCCTGGTATATTATAGGCGCTTAGTAAATATTTATTGAATGAATGAGTAAATATGTTTTAATATTGGTAGATAATGTTTTCTCTCACCAGGTACCAGGTCATCAGTACACCATCTGATATTTTCATGGTGATGGAATATGTCTCAGGAGGAGAGCTATTTGATTATATCTGTAAAAATGGAAGGGTAAGCCGTTCTGATTTAATCCTGTGTATATTTGTAACTCCCCTTATCCCTTACTAGCTTTGAGATATCAGGAAGCAGTTTTATTAAGAGGTCTACTTAATAACCAGTTCCCTTAGTTTTATACTTTTCTACAATCATAGACTATTTAGAGCTAGGAAGGACCTTAAAGATTATCTCCTTGGCTACTTATACAGATGTGGAAACAGACTCACAGTTTATATATTTGCTCGAGGTCACATGATTTATTAATGATGGAATTGGATTGAGAGCCCAGAACTCATGATCCTCAGACTTGTGCCTTTGGGGCATACAAATACCTTTAATACACATCTTAAAGTATATACTTAATCCTAACAAAATTTATTATTAAATACTTAAAGATCTAGGCCTTGCTAGTCAACCCTAGCCATATTTAAATTGCATTCATTTTTTGGTTTCAGAAATCTGATGTACCTGGAGTAGTAAGAACAGGCTCCATGAATGAGATTTAAAGAACTTAGAGTTGAAAGGAGCTTTAGAAGACATTTTGAACAGTATCTTAAGTTAAGATACAGAAACCGAACACTGCCCGCCACCCATCCCTTTTCTCACACCCAGGTTATGTGGTATGCAAAAACCTCCTCTGGAAGAGCTGGATCTGGCACGGAGAAGCCAATTTTTTTACCTCCCAGTCTAAAGTTCATTATGTCATTCATTCATTTGTTATATGCAGCATATCTGTTTACTTTCATCATTAACCAAGTTAATTTTGATTTTCCCATTTCTTAACATGGTTCATTTCAATTTCAGGTATTCTCCTTCTCTAGTCACTGTAAACCACCCCCACCCCACCTCCCCACCCCCAATTTTCTGCCTGGAAAAATGGAAACAGGCACAAATGGAATTGCTATCTTGTTTTCTTACCTTTTCTCTTCTTTTTTTCATTTCTTGGTCATTTTGCTTTCCATTATGGGAATTTTCTCTAATTTTTACCCGTTGCATAATAAATTTCAGCTTTCATCTTTTATTTCAGAGGTCTCTTTCTTGTTTTCTGAAATTTCCTTTCTTTAAATAGCCTATTTTTGTTCCACAGATGTAATAACCTTATCTTTCTGAGGATGACAATTAGTTTTAAACAAAAAGGGGCCTTCTGCTCCCAGCATTGTTTCTGTTCCTTCTGTGCTCCTTTATTTTCTGTTCATTTTACTAGTCTTTGTCTGTTGTGTATGGCCCTTCCTCAGATATCTGGTGATTCTTGGTTGTCCACTCATGTTTGACAATGGGGCACTAAGTGCCAAGTTCATCTTGGTGGAACTTATTGATTGGTGGGCCTTCGCATAGGCTGAATAGGTAGAGGCCTGTCCGTTTTATTAGGGTAGACCAAAATGTCAGTAATTACAAATATTTTTCCCTTGGATCAGATAGTTGCTCCAGAAGATACCTTCCTGTTTCCTTGAGAGTATTAGCTGCCAGTATTCCAGTTGCTGAATGGGGAAGAGATCTGCAAGTCTCACTAGTTAATATGTTGACTTTCACTTAATTGCCAAATTTTCCTTCTGGGGCCTCATCTCTGCCTTGGTGTCCTTGAGAACAGAGCTGCTTCAGCATTACTAAAGAGTAAATCATGGGTCTTATTTCCCAGTAGGACTGAATTTAAAACTTCTTACTTCAACCAGTTGTCCTGTTGTCAGTCCACCTCTCCCTTGTCCCTCAGAAATCCCCAGTGCTTCCAATTTCTAAGCTTTTCCAGGGTTCTGTGAGTAGACAAGTTTATTATTGGTTTCCACCCCCTTGGGCTTAGGTTTCAGCTTTCTCTGGCTGGTGAAGTCTTTGTCGCTCTTCATCCACTCTCTGGCTTGGTGACTTCTCTTGATTACTGCTGTCTCTTCTCTTACTATTCTTTATATGCTAATGTCATTTTAGGGATGTTTCAGGGAGTGGAGACAAAGGTTCAGTATTTACCTGGAAATGAGCTTTGACTTTGCTAATCTTCCTTTGTAGACTTCTCCTCCTCCATCCTTTGTACCGTATTTATTATTGATATAGTGTAATTTTCACTTTTTATAGCCTATCTAGTTATTTTACCTTTTATATTTTGTTTAATCAATTAAGTTTTCTTCTATTTCACATTTAGAACCCATTCTTGTTTTCATTTAGTATATTTGATATAAAAAGTTTTATTGTATTAAAAAATGAACCTACATTTCTTCTAGAAATAAAGGTGTTAGATTGTTAACGCATTAATATTTTCTTTAGAGGAAGGGTATCTATAGTACTTTAGTAGTTTTAGCTTTGGCTTCAAAAGAAATTCCTAGTTCATCTTTCCCCCCAGATTATTTATGCCATTTAAGGTGTAGAAGTGTGGTTTTAGAATGCTAATTTGTGACCTGTGTTAGAGAATTGCATATTAGAGTCCTTTGCCTAGAGGATTAATAGTTTATTTATTAAATATGACCTCTTGGGAACAGGTATGTCTAAGTGGTGGTTATCGCTTATGGAAAAAACATCATAAAATAAGAAAATATGGATAAATAGAATGAGAAGTTTTTAAAGAATCTTTAAAAAAATGTAGCTGCAGGAGCTGGCTTGATGGCATAGTGGTTAAGTTTGTATACTCCACTTCAGTGGCCTGGGGTTCACAGGTTTGCATCCCAGGCACAGACCTAGCACCGCTCATCAAGCCACACTGTGGCGGTGTCCCACATACAAAATAAAGGAAGACTGGCACAGTGTGATCTTCCTCACTCCTCCAAAAAAAAATGTATTTGCAGCATAACATATAATTTTTTCAGTAAGCAGACTAAAGATAAATGCTTTTGTATTTTCTAAAACATATGAATTAAGGTTTTTCTTTTGTTAAAATTAAAACATCTTTTATTTCAGGACCTGTAACGTTGTTGCTTACTAATTCATTAACAATGCTTAAATGTACTTCCTCATAGAGTCTGAAATAGTATCCCCCCCACAATATAACTCTGTGCCCTTATCCTGCTTTGCTTTTCTTCAAAACACTGTCACTCTTTGACGTTACATTTATTTGTTTATTGTCTATTTTCATCCACTAGATTAGGGCCTTTTTTTATTTGTTGCTATATCAAGAGCATCTAAACAATGCAGGGCACATTGAAAATATTTAATACGTATTTGGTAAAGGCGTAAAGGATGAAACATTTCTAATTTATAGGAGAAAGCATGCCTCATTTCAAGTAGAAATTGAAACTATTTGTAATAGCTCATGAGACAGAAAGGAGAGCAAGCTATTACAGTGTAGTTGTCTGAGTGATAATATTAGAAAGTTGAGTTGCTGATTTGGGCTGCAAGATCCTCTGAGCATTTCTGTTTTGTGCTGCATATCTCTTCTCCCCATTCAAAAGTATCTCGTGAGTGAGGTTTGTGGAAAAGGTTTCATGCATTTTGACAGTTTTGTAGGTTGGAGAATTATAGGTAAAAGATTTCTTCTGAAAGACACACCTTTAAGATGCCTCTCTTCTTTTCTAGCTCGATGAAAAAGAAAGTCGACGTCTGTTCCAACAGATCCTTTCTGGTGTGGATTATTGTCACAGGCATATGGTGGTCCATAGAGACTTGAAACCTGAAAACGTCCTGCTTGATGCACACATGAATGCAAAGATAGCTGATTTTGGTAAGCAGATTTTTATAGTTTCATACGTGCATTATGTTTAACAAACATTAATAGCATTCCTCAGATAATTTTTACTTCTATAGAATACATTGAGTATCCCAAAATAGTATATCCCCACCATTTTGTCTAGGAGTATACAGAAAGGGGAAAAGCTAAGGAATTCTCTTTTCTTAGCTTTGTGTCTTTAAAATTGAGTTTTATGATAGGAGGTAAATAATTTAAGATGGCAGCCTTAGAGAAATCATTTGAAAAGAGAACTATTATAAGTGAAGGAGAAGTTAGCAACCTTGTTTCCTATGTGTTGTTGTGATCAAGTATGGAGCAAGAGGAAAGACACTGGGATAGAGTTATTTAAACTTGGAAAACCAGAAGGTAAACTATATGAACAAAATTATTTTAAAAAAAAAAACTATTTTAAATGACAGAAAAGCATAATTACAGCTTGAGGAACATTATTTCGATTGTCCAAAATGAAGTGATTTTTCCTTTGTTTCCTATACAAATTGCCATTGACATTAATAAACCTAAGAAAAATGAATCTCTGCCACTGTCTTTTGCTTAGCTTCAGTTCAAATCAGAGGAGGTTCTTAGAAGTATTTTCCTCAGTTTTGAATATATATATTTTAGTCTGTGGAGATTCATGGAACAGTGCCAACCAGCTCTGAGCTGCTGTGTGATTTTTTGGTAACTAAGTTGTTTTGACTGACTTGTTCCTCAATTGTCATGATTATTTTTATAGAGTGCATTTTTGCGGAGGCAGAGGTTTCTTTTTGGAGTAAAACTATGAAGGAACTTTGATATTAAAAATTATTTCTTGTTGATTTTTTTTAGAGAATCAGAACAGGGCTTAATAGAAACTTTGAATTTTAATTCCTCTGCTCATGTGTTCTACATTTTTTCCCCTTGTAATTTTTGTATTAACAAAACTTGAACATGCCAACTTTATTCTAGTAAGCAGAATAACCAATTGCTTCATATATACTCATTAAACTCCAACAGTGCACTACCTTTAAATGTTGAAATAGATTACAAATTTTAGGGCACGATAGCAAAATATTTGGGAAATAGTAAAGACTACACTTTTTGTTGAAGTAAAGAAAAAATGATGATTTATCACTTTAATACAAATGCAATTTTAGTGTTTAACAGTTTTGTTTTTATTTTTGTTCTTGGGAAATCTTGAGTAGTTGATTTTGTGTATTTTCAGGTCTTTCAAACATGATGTCAGATGGTGAATTTTTAAGAACGAGTTGTGGCTCACCCAACTATGCTGCCCCAGAGGTCATTTCAGGAAGGTAATATTGGACTCTCCCCCAGTACATTTGTACTTGCCTTTTTCTCTTAGATTTTGTTAGCCTGTAGCATCATATTTAATCCTAGTGAAAGGAAAGAAATTAGAGGGTTTATTCTTTTATTGAGAAAGTGTTCTGTTTTAAGAATAAAACATTATAATGTCTTTATTTTTTTTTTAATTTTTTTTTCCTTTTTCTCCCCAAAGCCCCCCGGTACATAGTTGTATATTCTTCGTTGTGGGTCCTTCTAGTTGTGGCATGTGGGATGCTGCCTCAGCGTGGTTTGATGAGCAGTGCCATGTCCATGCCCAGGATTCAAACCGACGAAACACTGGGCCGCCTGCAGTGGAGCACACGAACTTAACCACTGAGCCACCGGGCCAGTCCCTATAATGTCTTTTTTTCTTTTTGACGAAGATTGGCCCTGAGCCAACGTCTGCTGCCAATCCTCCTCTTTTTGCTGAGGAAGACTGGCCCTGAGCTAACATCCGTGCCCATCTTCCTCTACTTTATATGTGGGACGCCTGCCACAGCATGGCTTGCCAAGCGGTGCCTCGGTCTGCACCTGGAATCTGAACTGGCAGACCCTGGGCTGCTGAAGCAGAACGTGGGAACTGTGGCACTGCGCCACTGGGCTGGCCCCAGAATAAAACATTATAAATGAATAAGTATTAAGGACTCCATTTATAGAGGAGAATGTCGGTTTGCAAGTCAATATTAAAGTGGTTAAATGAGAGGACTTTCACTTTTTTCCCAGGTGGAAGAAATTGAAGGTTTAAAACTAGTGAGTTTTAAAGCTAGGTAAGACATTAAAAACTTGAATAATACATAAATATCTCAGTTAAAAATGGTTGGGGCTGGCCCGGTGGCGCAGGGGTTAAGTTCGCACGTTCCGCTTCTCGGCGGCCCAGGGTTTGCTGGTTTGGATCCTGGCTGCGGACATGGCACCACATGGCACACCATGCTGTGGTGGGTGTCCCACATATTAAAAAGTAGAGGAAGATGGGCACAGATGTTAGCTCAGGGTCAGCCTTGCTCAGCAAAAAGAGGAGGATTGGCAGTAGTTAGCTCAGGGCCAATCTTCCTAAAAAAAAAAAAATGGTTTACTATTTACTTAGATGAAGAATTAAAAGTGCAATGTGTACCTTTCATTTTTCAAATAGATGGCATTTTGTAGCTTTAGGTTTTATGATGAGGTGTCTTGGGGAATTGGACTGAACTGTTGATAAAATCTTCAAACTTGATTTATTTTAAATTTTCATTGTTGAAATCTTTTAGACTGCAATATTATAAGAATTCTGACCTCTCAATTTACTAACCACCAGTGCTGAGAACATGAGGATCTTTGTACAGTGCAGCTTTTCAAATAGTTTAGATAACAGGAAAATTTAATTTAATTTTTCTTTTTTAAAAATTGGCGCCTGAGCTAATAACTGTTGCCAATCTTCTTTTTTTTTTTCTTTCTGCTTTTTCTCCCCAAATCCCCCCAGTACATAGTTGTATATTTTAGTTGTGGGCCCTTCTAGTTGTGGTATGTGGGACGCCGCCTCAGCATGGCCTGATGAGTGGTGCAGTGTCTGCGCCCAGGATCCGAACCAGTGAAACCCTGGGCAGCCACAGCAGAGCGTGCAAACTTAACCACTCAGCCACCGGGCTGGCCCAAAATTTAATTTTTTAAAGGGTAATTGTTCTTCACTATACCATTGAAATTGAAAACAGAGAAGGTTAAGTTTATTTACTAGGGGTTTTTGTTTGTTTGCTTGTTGTTTTAGGACGATTGGCCCTGAGCTAACATCTGTTGCCAATCTTACTCTTTTTTTTTGCTTGAGGAAGATTAGCTCTGAGCTAACATCTGCGCCAGTCTTCCTCTATTTTATATGTGGGTTGCTGCCACAGCATGGCTGACAAGTGGTGTAGGTCCGAGCCCAGGATCTGAACTTGTGAACCCAGGCTGCCGAAGTGGAGTGTGCCAAACTTAATCACTGTGCCATAGGGCTGGCCCATTTACTTTTCTTTTGGTGAGAAAGATTGGCCCTGAGCTAACATCTGTGCCAGTTTTCGTCTATGTTGTATGTGGGTGGCCCCCACAGCGTGATTTGATAAGTGGTGTGTAGGTTTGTGCCCAGGATGTGAACCTGCAATCCCCAGGCCACTGAAGCGGAGCACGCAAACTTAACCACACCATTGGCCTGATCCCCCCCCCACCGCCCATTTGCTATTTTTATAATTAACTTTTAATAACTTTTCACTCAAACCACATTTCTTTATTTTAATGTTTCACATCCTCATTCATTCGGAATGCAGAAATCTTGTAGAATTTTCTTTCTGTTTTCATAAGGTTGCTTGCGTAGCCTGCACAGAGAAATTATATTTGTGTGAAAGCATGGCTATGAATAGAGCAGAAGTATCTAATTTTAGACTTATCAAGCTTCATCATTCTCTTTTTATATTAACCTAATGTTCAATTTTTTTTTTTTAATTATTTCATTTGTGTTGTCTAAATTCTTTTGGGAAGAAAACAATTCAACACATGGATCCTGGGGACAGTGTTAGTTAAATGTATAAAAATAAATGTAGTTATGCATATATGCAGTGGGCATTTTTGAAGTCTAATTTTCCCAGTTTGGATACAGTCTTTCTGTGAGGTCTGGATGAATGGAAACTTACTTTCAAGACAATATTTATCGATCAGTTCAACAATTTATTTGACCAGTTTATAGACATCTTTCCCTGAAGCCAGACTTCGAATGGGTTACTAACTAGTCTGCAGCTGTTAAGTCAGTTGGCTGGAGTGTATTGCAAATAGGCATTTAAACTCCTCTGTGAACCAGTTAGCTTGGTTTCCTTTTGCAGCTTCAGACCCCTTTAACCTTGGGAGGAGGTCTTGGGTTATTGGGGAGAGTGGATTTAGAGTCCATCACTAAAGAACATTCTCAGTTGATGAAAGATCATTTAATCTCTCACCTATAACCAAAAACAATGGTTTTAGGTTTAGTGGTGATATTTTTGTTTAAGGTTTGGCCCTATTGGTTGGATCTCCTGACGATCACAGTAAGATAGTGAGAAGAAAATTTTAATTATAGTCTATAACTTAAATTCATAACTTTTGTTTTCAAAGATAATACTGGTGAAATTAGTATAGAATCTTTATGTGTAGTGTGCAGCAGTGACTATAGAAACCACGTGATAATTCTTTGTGAAGTATCCATATTGAAAATTTTTAATTGATTGACTCTTAAGTTGCTAATGATTCTTTAATGCAATTGGTATTTCCTATTACAGATTGTATGCAGGCCCAGAGGTAGACATATGGAGCAGCGGGGTTATTCTCTATGCTTTATTATGTGGAACCCTTCCATTTGATGATGATCATGTGCCAACTCTTTTTAAGAAGATATGTGATGGGATCTTTTATACCCCTCAGTATTTAAATCCATCCGTGATTAGCCTTTTGAAACATATGCTGCAGGTGGATCCCATGAAGCGGGCCACAATCAAAGATATCAGGTAATAAAGCAACTTGGAGATCAGCAGCTCTAACAGTATCAATGAGATAAGTTAAGTGAAAGAACAAGTTGCAGGCAGTATGTACAAAGTAATCCTGTTTTTATGTTAAAAAATACAGTATATGGACACATTTATTTTTTTATTTCGGTATTTAAAAATACACCCTAAACCGGCCCCCTCGGGGAAGTGAGACTGGTGGGAGGGAGGGCTCTCACCTTTTATTTACGCATCTTTCTTTGTTTTGAAATTGTAACAATGAACATTATATTGCTTTTTAAATTAAAAGAAAAAGCTAATGAAAAATAAAAAGGATCCTGGTGGGGTGTTAGATTTTGTAGTGGGTCTTTAAAATTTTTTGTAGTATGCTTCATCTGACTTTTATGTGTTCTCATCAGGGTTAATACTTTATAGTTGTAAATTTGTGTGTTGCTATTTGAGTTCTGATCTCATGAATTATTGTCTTTTTCCCTTTTGTACATCTCAAGGAATGAGAAAATTTTAATCAATGACATGTTTTTTTGTGTAGTATACATTGAATCGCATATGAAATTGCTGTTTTGTAGGTAAAAAGTCCCTCAATATTGCCAGTTTCATATGGTTCAACTAAGAGTTTAAGTAAGGCAGAAGTGATGATGACAAACATACTTCTCACATTTAGGCGAGTCATTTCTGATGGAGACTTTAAAAAATCACTTCAAACTTTGTTTCTTCTGCCATCGTTTCCTTCCTGTTTTTCCCCCTGTGGAAATTTCTCTTTTGGTCTTCTAATGGTTAGATAGCACACTTCTCTGAGTTGGAGGGACAAGGAAGAAAGAAATCAGATGTTGATCTAGGAATAGTAAATAAGAAAGCATTAGGGTTATGAAGAAGGAAAGAGTATATGTAGAACTTAAAGCTTGTTTACTTTCCATTTACCCCATATGCTGTAGACTACCTAAAAAAGAGGCCATGGATGGCAGGGCAGGACTTTACCAGCAGAGGAAAAGGACAAATCATTCTCTAAAATTCTAACAATTCTCTAAAAACAGTCATGCGTCACTTAATAACGGATATGTTCTGAGAAATGCATCGTTAGGTAGTTTCGTCGTTGTGTGAATATCATAGAGTGTACTTACACACAAACCTAGATGGTGTAGCCTACTGCACACCTAGGCTGTATGGTACTAATATTATGGGACCACCAATGTGTATGTGGTCTGTCATTGACTGAAACATCGTTATGTAGCGCATGACTGTATTTTAAAGTATCTGAGTGAGAGAGGCTTTTTCCTGGGTTTTACTTAGTTTTCCAATTTAAATGTAATATGTGATAATTGGAACAGACTTAGAAAACACCAAAAAGAAAATAGAGAAGAGGACTAAAATGATCTTTAATTTCTTCACCCAGAAGATAATCATTGTTCTTTTGGGTGTTTCCTCTCTTGATGTTTTTAGTTTCAGCGTAGTTTTTTGACGTAGTTCAGATCAAACATATCCTTTTGTGTGTGAAGTTGGGATATCCTCAGTTCCTTCATTTAAAATAAAGGGACACTATTATCTTTATAGAGTAGTTTTGAAAATGAGGCGAGATAATGGATATAAAGTGTTTAGCTTAAAACGTACCACACAGTAAGCACTCGATCAATGGTAGTTGTCTATTTTTGTTGTTATATTTTTTCACTTAACATTGTATCAAAAGAGTGTTATAATGAAGCTCCCAGAATATGTTCTCTTTCTGAGCTGGAAATAATCTGGTCTTTGTCATTTGTCATTGTCCTTCGTTCCAAAACTTTAAATAAAAGTGTAGACATTTCTCACTGTTGCTACGGCAATGCTTTCTGCCTCTTAAAATCAGAGGGAGGCTGGAGTAATTCCCCCAATATTTTTTGTTTGTTTGTTTGTTTTTTTGAGGAAGATTAGCCCTGAGCTAACTGCTGCCAATCCTCCTCTTTTTGTTGAGGAAGGCTGGCCTTGAGCTAACATCCATGCCCATCTTCCTCTACTTTATATGTGGGATGCCCACCACAGCATGGCTTGCCATTCAGTGCCACATCTGTACCCGGGTTCCGAACTGGCAAACCCCAAGCTACCAAAGTGGAATGTGCACACTTAACTGTTGCACCACTGGGCCGGCCCCTTCCCCATAATTTAAAATGAAATGTGACCGAGAAGAGGAAAATCTCAGTTTAAAAAATGATGATACCCTAAGAGTATAAATACAAAGAAATTCCTATCCTAAATTTCCCAAAGCATTAGTTTCAGTTTCATCTCTACTCGAAATCCTTCTCCTGATCTTGCCATTTTCTCTTAGGGAACATGAATGGTTTAAACAAGACCTTCCAAAATATCTCTTTCCTGAGGACCCATCATATAGTTCAACTATGATTGATGATGAAGCCTTAAAAGAAGTATGTGAAAAATTTGAATGCTCAGAAGAGGAGGTTCTCAGCTGCCTTTATAACCGAAATCACCAGGACCCTTTGGCAGTGGCCTACCACCTCATCATAGATAACAGGAGAATAATGAATGAAGCCAAAGATTTTTACTTGGCGACAAGCCCACCTGATTCTTTTCTTGATGATCACCATTTGACTCGGCCCCATCCTGAAAGAGTACCATTCTTGGTTGCTGAAACACCAAGGGCACGCCATACTCTCGATGAATTAAATCCACAGAAATCCAAACACCAAGGTGTAAGAAAAGCCAAATGGCATTTGGGAATTAGAAGTCAAAGTCGACCAAATGATATCATGGCAGAAGTTTGTAGAGCAATTAAACAACTGGATTATGAATGGAAGGTAAGAAAGAAAGAGCATTCTGATTGTTGGCACATTTGGCAAACCTGTAGTCTGAAAATATTTTATAGAAGAATTGCTTTTGACTTTGTCTTTGTCCATACCATATGCTAGGTTGTAAACCCATATTACTTGCGTGTTCGAAGGAAGAATCCTGTGACAAGTACCTACTCCAAAATGAGTCTACAGTTATACCAAGTGGACAGTAGAACATACTTACTGGATTTCCGTAGTATTGATGGTATGTATGTCACACAAAACAGCACTGTTAACATAGTTAGACCTTATTACCTACCTTGGCATTTTAGTCTTTGGCTCTCTTGAAGCTTCTTGAATTGTTCCTAGTAATTCAATAGCAAAACAATATTAAAATGTGAGATTTTGTGCCTTTGGGATGTCAGCATTTGTGAATCTGGTTCTTGGAATCTTAGAGTGTATTGTCCTTTTAAGGTTCTCTCCTTGTAAGATCCTAAAGCCAGATGCAGTCTGATCCTAAAGGGGTAGTTTCTGCCACATTTCTGGTTTTTGGTGTGGTTCATTTGGTAAGATAAAACGTTTTATTTAGAAACAAATGTTGACTTTTTATTTTAAATATGTTTTATATCTGATATTTAATAACTTTTACTTTTTATTTAAGAATTAGAGTACAGTTATTAGCTTTTAGAGTCGAGTGACAAGGCGCTGTCAATAGATTCAACTCATAGCTCGCAGGACAAGCAATTATTTGCCGAGTTAGGTTTCTTTCAGGGGGCAGAGGGAAATATTTGGTACACTTTAGGGACTTCTGGTTATTTTTTTCTTCTGAACTAGCCTTTTCCTCCCAGCCTGACCCTAGAGACATAATCAGAGATATGTATCCTTTGTTTGTTTTGTGAGTGCTTTATGATTCCAGTAGTAATTACATTTCAATAAAATGTTCTTAAATAATAGATCAGTTTTCTGTGGAATGCACTATGTAAGGATTCCTGGGACTAAAGCATTTTAAGTCCAAGATAATTATCATAATTAGTTAAAGGTGACATTGTTAACCTTATACCAGGTCTCCTGTACATTTGTATTTACCTAGAATCATAAATAGTAATATACCACCTAATGATCAAATCACTGAAATATTTAAAATTTTAAGTTAAGTATTTTAATTGGTCATCAAAATAATGACCCTACTGTACTATAAGATCTTCAGGTACCTCCTTGAGTTTTATTAAAGAAACTTTATGTTGAATATGTTTTACTGTTTGAAAATGAAAATCTATACTCAGAAAATATATCTCTGATTACCATTATGTATAGTTTGCCAGAATATCCCCTCAACTATTTAGATTGGTTAAGTTGAGGTAAATTATTAATGCAGAAAGCAGACATTTTTGTTTTTGTTGTTTTTATTTTTAAATGGGAAAAATATATTCCAAGGTATGTATGAATAAACTATAACAGACTTCTAGTAAATGGTACAATATCATAACGTGGTTTGAAATTTACATTAATTCAGATTTCCCATGAGTATGCACTCAAACCTAATTTACCTTATCTATTAAAAAGCCTGACGGAACACACTTGACTCATAATTCAAGTAAAAATATTCTCTTTCTTTACCCCAAGAGAATATTTACAAAAGGGTATAGATGTATATATAAATGTTCTGTCACAGAGCCTTTAATTAAGTACAAGTTTATGGCAATTCTTCACTAGCCAGTCAATTGAGTTAAGATGTGTTGCCACTCTTGTTCATCTGAGATTGAATGGAATTATTACATGAGATTCACCTATGAATTTTTTGCCTTCTTTATAAACTCCAAGATAGTAGCTACATAGTATCAGAAAGACACAGGTTTGAGCTGTGATAAGCTAGCCAAACCTGTTTGTCTGCATATCTGTATGTCCAGATGGTGTGTACCTGCTAATACCTACGAGTGCAGTCTGAGATATGGGTGTTATTTTTCTCACTGTATTAGGGTCAATTTCCCACCTTAGGCTTATGAGCACCTGGACTTACCAATTGAATGACCATTTATTGTTTTCGTATGTCTTCCCAACTGTAGATTTTCCTTGATTTTTGTTCATTGGAAGTGTTGCTCTTTAATAAGATCTTAAATCGAATATGAAGAGAAAGAGGGAGAGTGAAAAGCACTGAGATGAGAGTGAGGAGAGTTGGGTTCCAATTTCCCTCTCTGTTCATTTGTTACCTATGGCAAGGCACTTAACTTTTGGGGGTTTATGTTTTCTTATCAATAAAATGAGGAGTCAGATGAGATGATTTCCAAGATTCCTTCCAAATTTTAAGTGTGTTTATTGTATGATTTTAACATAGAGGGATTAATTTTTATTGCTAGGGAATGATGTTTATTAAGCCCCAAGTTATTAGTTTATTGGGCTCTCAATGTTGGATTGCAAGACTGATGAGTAGCTCTGTGCTGTACCCAGTCTGGATTAGTCATCAGAATACATGTCGTGTGTAAACGTCAAGTGGTTTAACACAGGTTCATTGCCTCTATTTTAGAAGGTGTTCAAAATAAACATGCTCTTGATAGCTGGTCAGTGGTCTTACTCAAAAAAGCAAATTAAATACCATTAAAAAATTGGAAGGGAGTATTTCTAGATCATAATAAATAGAAGATTTTTGTTTTACCCAGATGAAATTACTGAAGCCAAATCCGGGACTGCTACTCCACAAAGATCGGGATCCGTTAGCAACTATCGATCTTGTCAGAGGAGTGATTCGGATGCTGAGGCTCAAGGAAAATCCTCAGAAGCTTCTCTTACCTCATCGGTGACCTCACTTGACTCTTCTCCTGTTGACTTAACTCCAAGACCTGGAAGTCACACAATAGAGTTTTTTGAGATGTGTGCGAATCTAATTAAAATTCTTGCACAGTAAACTTAAAACTTTGCTTATTTCTTTGAGAGCAATAAGCATGTATAATAAATCATAGCCAAATGCTTCCATTTATAATCAAGTTATGTATAACTATAACTGAAGATTGGCCTTTTGGAATGCAGTTTGCACAGGGATTGGAACATGATTAATAGTTAAAAGCCTAATGTGCAAAAATGAATTTAGATAATTTTATTGTTCGTTGTTCAGTAGGAATATAGCATAATATAATATACACAATGAATTATAGGTCTCTCAGGCTCACTTGATTTTTGGCTATTTTATATTTAGTGTACACAGGGCTTTGTAGAATATTAATTTACCATGAAGGCCTTCGTATATTATTCCATGTTGGTGTGTTATATATTTGCTTCATAAATTTATTCAATAAATATTTGCCTAGAATCCCCAGAGACCTTTATAGATGAATTTCTTTTCTGAGCTCCTTAACTTCTTAAATAGCAACTATCTTCCAACAGTAGGAACAGTCTGGATGACTCTTCCATATCCCCCCCTTAATATTCTGTAGTCTATGGTAAGTCATATCAAAGATTTTAGACACAATTAAAAATTTTTCTTTAGCTTGGTAAGCCCCAAAACACACAGAACTTACATATTCAGATACTCTAGGCACTAAGTTTAATCTTAAAATTTGTCTCATTCTATTCTGTACATAAATTGCTCTTTTTGTCACAAGAGCTGAGTTGCATATACTGTAAATAAATCATGTTATTTTGCCACTCTCACAAATTCTGCTGCTCATCATGTCGGGGTATTGAAGGTATGCAAAAATTTCTAGCCATTCGATTATCTATCTTTTAAATCGATTCAGTGTGCAGAAAGCACCTCTCTTACAAACTGTTCAAACGCTCAGATAAGACTATTTCTCCCAAATTTTATTATGAACATTTTTAAAAATAGAAAAATTGAAAAGCTGGAGGGTGATCCCACGTGTATGTACTACTTAGATTCAGTACTTGTTAACATTTTGCCATATTTGCTTTATCTGTATCTATCTATGTGTATATAGATATAGTTAGACATATATATGCATGTGTATATATGCCTTTTTTCCCCCAAACCATTTGGATGTTGCAGACATACTCATCACCCCTCAACATTTCAAGCATCTCCTAAAAATAATGACATTTTCCTAAAAAACCATAACAGCATTATAAAACTAGTAATTCCATAATGTTATCTAATCATGCATATTTAGACTTCCCCAGTTGTCCTCCAAATTTCTTTTATAGCTAGTTATTTCAAACTAGGATTCAGCTAAAGTTTACACATTACGTTTGGTTATGTCTCCCTAGTCAGGTGTGACATTATTATTATTCTGATAGAATATGGAATAAATCAGTTCTTCTAGATGGTTACATTTGTTTTGGGTTTTAATTACTTTTAAAAAAGTAGCATTATGGGAACTGCCTGAAGATGCTTAATCTTCCTAAGATCTCTGATTTATGTTTTTTCTTGCTCTTAGTAATAGCATTACATAATAGGTGTAAATGAAGATTTAAAGTCACCTCAGATAAAATTGGTATCGTGTATTCTAATAAGTAAAAAATTAACTATCAGCCATAATTGCCTTAGACTATTTTAACTTCAAGAAATTGATTTTGGTGGGGGGGTATTAGTCATTCTTCCATTGCAACACAGCTGTTCTTTTTTTCTCTTTTAAGACTCTGTATTATAGGATTGGATTGTGAAGTAACAGCGAACACCTATGTAACCAGACAGTAATGTCCTCAAATATTCTGACAGCTTGCATAAATTATTACTGTGGTCGTAGATTTGGCTTCAGCACCCCTGGAAATGTGCACTGAATTCAAAAGAAAAATCTTGCTTCTTTTTTTGTCCAGGGCTTGTTCTATTCAATTTCGAATCGGAAAGCTATATAAAATAATAGAGGAGTTCCATTTAAATATAAGTTCAACCTGTATTTATAATTTGTATGTGGCCTCTGTTTGGGGGATATTGATTTCACAGATGCTGTCAATGCAGCATTATGTTCCTGATGTTAAGAACAGAAGAGTGTATTTTTAAAGTCACAGATTTGTATATAGAACTAACATCGCGGTGAAGTCTCTGAGCTGTTGTGGGGAGGGGGGAACAAAAGGAGGAACCCATTGAATAGGACCTTCTAAAAATTGTTAATTTTGTAAACTTTGCTTCTTTTTAAGTTATTGTGATTCCTTTTAGTTACTGAGTTTTATTTTGAAGATATTTAAATATTGCACTTGTACAATAGTATGATAAATGCACAGAATATTGCAGTGAATTCTTTTTTAAGCTGAGATATTTGAAATGATAACTTTTGGTTGAGTATGTCAAGGTTGCATCAGAATTTTCACAAATTTATTGTGGTTTGCAAATTCTTATTAAATGAAGCTATAAGGGAGTCAATGCAAATGATTTTTAATCTTTTTTTATCTTTTCAGCAATTTATATTTTTTGTGATTTTATGCAACCATATTTTTACTTTGTCTTGACAACTGAAAGATGTATAAGGTTTTTGCCAGAAATGTACTGTATACATAGTTTTAAATATAACAGATTTTACTGATATGTAAAAATTTTGCCATTAAAATAAATGATTTCTCACTGAGAGGAACTTTTCTACCAGGTTGGGGGATGTGGGAGCTTAATATATCATATCTAATTTAAATAATTTCACTGAAATAAACTCCATTGCTTTTACTTTGGTTATATTTTCTCTTGAGATGCTTTTTGTAGTTTTTCAGAGTTTTAAATGATTTTATACAAAAAATCCTGCCCTCTGCCCCTCCACCCCCTGCCCCGCTCCCTTTTGACCTGGTAGTAATACCATTCACATTGAATTAATGCTTGGTGGACTGTTGCTGGCTGTAGAATTTCATGTGTCTATGCTCTGGCACTTTTGGAATGAAAGAAAAATGTGTGTTGTTTCAATCTTTTCCCCTTAATTCCCTCCATCTCCCCTATCCACAATAGAAATCTCATTGTCATCATGAGTTCTGACGAGATGGATAAAATTCCACATACAACGTAACTTAAGTGGGTGGTAGGGTAGAAATCAGTCTTTGTGGTACAGCATTTCTGAGATGTGTTCATGTATGTTTTAACTGGAGTATAAGTAGATAACTTCAAATACTTTGATTTGGAAGATGGGTAATAAAGGAAAACATCATTTTTCATCTGTTACGATGTGCTTAACTTCTTTAATGTCTGGAAAAACTAAATGAAAAAAAAAAAGCTCTGGTTCATGGCTGACCATCTGTGTACCTTTTTAACAATGTGCCTAAATATAAAATATAGTGCTTCAACAAATTTTAGCACTCAAACATTGTGATTTTTGCCTCAACTAAATTAGTTTTGATTTCATCTAGGAGTTAGCCACCGGAACGAAATATTAAGATACATAGAAGAAAAGTCAAAGTGGGTCCCATATCTGCGGCTGCTAATAACATTGGATTTGGTTAGAATTCCATTACTTTAGAATTCAGTTAGTCTGAAATCTATCCCATATGGCACTGTTAGCCAGGCTTGTGTTAGATTGTTGGCATTATAAATCCTTAAAATAGCTTGATAATTGTAACAAAACAAAACACTACTAAAGAGTATAATGAACAGTATGTAAGGTGGTTCTTTAGGGAACTTAGAAATTGCTCTAGGTATTTACCCTGACTGTACAAAATTGTACAAGAAATTCTTTTCTTTGAAAAATCACTATTTATTCAACTGTCCTATTTATTGTAAACAAATACTGTTCTATTGTGAATGTCAATAGATGTTAACTATGATAAATTTAGAAGATTGCTAGCAAGTTGGAAGATGATCATGTCTATAAACAGACAGCATGTGAAACCTGTTAAATGTATTGACAGCTACATCAAGATCAGAGAAGTTAGCAGAGAAGTGGTGGGTGAAGTGTGAAAGCTGAGTGTTGGAGGTAGCCTGTACCAGAGTAGAATGGATCAAGGTTAAATTATTTGAGAGATTTAGGAGAGACCCTAAGAAAGGGGTACAGCTTCAAGACCATTTAATAATTCATTCTGCAAACCATATGCGCTTGTAAGGGTACTATGAAGCAAGCACTACGAGTGTGACCATAAGGCATAAATCCTGCTCTGAGCCTCTGGTTAGGGAGATAGATATTTTTAAAGACTTCTATAGAAGTACAGCATATACAGAAAAGTGAACAAATCATAACTATTTGGCTCAATGAGTTTTCAGTGTTTTAGGTTTCTTAATCTCTACCCAGCTTAAGAAACATTGCCACCACCTTAGTGTCCTTTATAATTAATATCAGAAGTGATATACTACCACTTCTGCCCTATCTCTTAGGTAACACAGAACAACCCTGGTACTATGTGGGAAGGAAGTACACAGAGTGAATGTCAGGAGGAGGGACCGCAGGAGGCCATCTTGGAAGCTGGCTACCACAATCACGCATTGATCATTTTGAAAATAATAGTTCACTTATGCAGCTCTTAGAAAGTTGATGCATTTAATCCAATGATATAAATAAAAATCACGTCTGATATCACCACTGATCTCATCAGAAAAGTGTGGAAGTACTGGGAAGCTGTCAAGATCATTATGGCAAATACAAGTTTTCTGAAATCATAAATTCTTGAATTTTATCATTGGAAGCACTGTCGCTTGTTTTTCTTGAAGTAACAGACTCCCTTTGTTCATTTTCAAGAAAAGTCCTGTCATACTGACAAATAAAAATGGCAAGCAATAGGATATATTGGACTCCATGAGGAAGCCATTTGGTGTAAACCTAATTCGGCCTGACCGTGTCTTCCCAAAAGGGCCTGACCGAGGCTATTGAGCATGCATTGTATATCTGCTTTATATTCCCTATAGCAAGAACAAAGGCCCTTGAGATAAAGGTGCAACTTCCCTCCCCCTCCCAACGTTGGCATTCCCTTAAGGATTAAGCATCTCTCCTTAGGCTAGGAACTGATTGCTGCGCTCACCTGTGACCACCCAGCTTGAGACAATAGACTTGCCTCCTGCTACGCCCACCGAGATAGCAGACTCACTACCTGCTGTGTCCATCAAGCACTGTGCTGACAGGGCGATCTTGTGACTATTGTGGGAGGGACATTTCAATCATATTGTCGACAAAAATAATCCATAACCAATCTATATATGAAAATTTGGGTGAGTTTACTCTAGCTGAAATCTGAGGACCATGGCCCAGGGCCTTTCTTCTCGAAGGAAGAAGGGGCACCAAAGAAGTGAGGTACACAGAGTGGTTATATACCCTCATACGGGACATTTCACATATGATTGAAATCAATGATTTCAAATATGATTGAAAAAATAATTGAAATTATTTTTTCTTACCATGAGTGTGTGGTGGTGAGGAACAGGAGGACTTCTGGGACAGTTTGGTATCCTTGCCTTAATTCGTGCTGAGGCACCGGAGGTTTTACCCACCACTGCTTTTCCATTGCCAGGGCAAGTGTCCACACTGTGAGAAAGGCCAATGATGTCTTCGTATTTGCATGAAAATCTTTTTGACTTTGAAACGGTCTTGGCAACCCTCAGGGATCTGGATCACCTCGGAGACTCATGGGTTCACATCAATGCTTCTCAATGGGGCAGGGGTGGGGGGGACCATTTTTCTTCTAGGGACATTTGGCAATGTCCGGAGACATTTTTGGTGGTCACAGCTCGTGGTGGTGGATGCTAAAGGCATCTAGTGGCTGGAGACCAGGGATGCTGCTAAACACCCTACGACGCACAGCAGAGGCCCCCCTTCCCTCGACAACGAATATCCGGTTTGAAATGTTACAGTGCTGAGGTTGAGAAAGCCTGGTCTACAAAAATAGTTTTCCTTTGCACAAGATAGCTACCTCGACAAATTAACAATCTCAATTTTTCAATTTCCTAAACACCTCCCTGGGTTACATTCCCCTCCCCCCCTTATTTATTTTTAAGACATTAGCCACAGTTATTTTCAGGCCGTAACCCTCTCTTCTGGGTCCAATTTATTTGTTTTTCCGACGTGAACCCTACAGTTCAACCACGGCCCTCTGATCTGCTGCCCTGGAACCCTTTTTCAGCTGAGTTTGGCCTCCGTCCTCCGCATCTGGCCGGCCTCCTCAGTGGGTGTAAACTCCCTCAGGGCAGGGCCAGATCTTAACGCCCGCGCCTCCACTGCGTCCCGCGCTGACCCTGTGGTGGGCGCGCTTTGGCCGGGACGCCAGCCTTGAGATAGCCCGTGAGCCTGACGCTTGGGGCTGCTGCTAGAGGGCGCTCCCGGGCGGGGTGGCCCGAACTACAAATCCCAGAGGGTAGTGGGGGTGGGGACGGCCGCAGCGACTTCTGGGAGTTGTGGTCCCGGGGGAAGAAGAGACTGGCGTGTGAGAAAGGCTCTGAGACTCCCTTCTTTCTTGACCGCTTCTTTGGACGGTTCGGAATATCGGGGTGGCCAACCTAGTTTCTTAGGAGACCAGGCGCAAAAGTAAGGAGGTAGGAGGGCGAGCAGAATCATTTCCGTTTCCGGTGGGCAAAGGACAAGCGGAATGTAAACACGGGACCCGGGGAGTGGTTATCAGGTAACTGGGTTACCCGGTCCGTGGTGGAAGCCGGAGGAAGAGAAGAGAACGAGGCGAGTGGGTCTGTGGTCACGGGAGAAAGGAGCTTCAGAAGTGGGAGTTGATCTCCACCTGGACGTGGCAGACCCGGGACACTAAGGTTGGTCTCTAGGGACGAGCGCGTCTGGGGGTCGGGCCCACCAGTGAACGGCGCCTGGGGGGCTTCTGCACCTCGAGGCTGACCGGGCGGCGCGGCTCTTCCCCACGCGCTGCGGGGCGGGACCCAGTTAGCTTTCCCCGCGCTGCGGAGGTGCCTGTGGCGGAGGGCGGGGCTGGGGAGCTCGCGGGTGACGTCCGGGGCAGCCTGTCTGGGCTTCGCACATTTTTGTTGTGGAAAATGAAGGGAAGTCGCTGATACTGGTTTCTCTCTTGCGGTGATGTCTTCGGGTGCATTATTTCGTGAATTCCTCACTTCTGAATACATCCCTGTACCCGAAAGGACGCTGTTTTGATTTCCTGATCGTGTTCATTCGGTGGTTTCTCGCCGGGGGTGCTGCATCCCCCGACGCCGTGAAGACAGGCATTCTCTCGGCCTTGTGCCTGGGTTAGCTGGCAAGCCGTCAACAGCAATTGATCGCCTCCTATAGGGATCACTGTCCCAGCAGAAGAATTTAGAATACAACGTCGTTATTTAGAATTTTTATGGCCTTCTTTAACTCTATTCTGTATAAAATGAGTTTGTGTTTCGTGAGTTTAACGTGAAACCGTATGATTATGATTTACCCGTGTGATTTCTTATCCTGGTGAAAAAAAATGTAAAGGCTGGGATGTTGGTGCTTTGTGCATCTAACCATGGATTCAGGAAAGCCTTCTTTGTAAGAAGTTTTAATTTCACGTTTAGATATCTTTAGAGGAACAATTAACTCGTACTACTGAAGATATGTGAATCAACTCGGAGTGTTAAGTCCTCCAAGGCAGGAAGTGTTTTGCATTTGTTCTAGAACTCACCCTCCTTTTTAAGCCTAGCTAACTTTTATTCTTCGAAATTTACCGCCTCAGGAAGCCTCGTGTCCCTTCTCGGACGTCATAGCATCCTTTGTTTACTCCCTAAACGCACTTATCCTGTATTGTGTTGACTGTACGCTTGTGGTCTCCAGACCATTTTGAAGAAAATATAAAAGTATAAAAATATAAAACTAATGGCCTTGGTAACAGAGTCATGCTTTTTAATCTCAGTAGGCCCTTGATACTGTTTGGTATCTTTACTCATCCCTTATTTTGCTTTTCCTGCTGTCCACAGTGACTATTTCAGATCTTTTCTACTCTTCTCAAGTGCTCAGATCCATTTCTTTTCACTTTGCTTGGAGCAGAGGGCTAACCATTTCTCTGAGAAATGTGAAGCTCAGGGGGATGAAATCCTTCATTTTCTTTTCCCTCTACCCCTGAACTTGCCTATACCTCTCAATATTATCTCTTGTCTGAGAGGAAAGTATTGTTTTCCCTCTCTTCAAGGCTAAATTTGTCAATTGCTAGTGGTCATCAGGCCTTTTATACCCCTATAACCTCATTTTGTCCTGACCTCCACAGCCTCTGATTTCTAGAAGATTGTAAAGGATTTGTGGAGGAGAATGGCAGAAACACCTGAGGCAGCACTGTGTGTGGCTTTTTCACACATGGTTGAGAACTACCATCTGGGGCCTTAATCTCTACCTGTCCTCAGCATTTACACTGTGGTTTGGGTTGGAGGATGGAGGAGGGTATTGGGAGTCTGAATGACCTATTCATTTTTTAAAAAATACATGTAGGTCTGTCTGTCCCTTTTGCCTTTCCTCCCCACCCTAACTCTTGCTCCTTTCCTCCCCACCTTAACCCTTGCACCCTAATCTACAGAGCTGACCAATGAGTTCTAATATAATTTGCCTTTAGTAGACACACCAGGTTTCCATCTGTGTTAGACGGGTTCTCACACTACCTTGTGCCTCACATTGCGGATTTAGAAACAAAGTTCCATTTCAAACTTGAAGCCAGAAAACTTAATCCTCCTCATTCTTGTCACATTTAGAGACAGTCATAAGTACTTTTTTTTTTACCTCCCAAAAGTCCCAGTGCGTTGTTGTATATCCTAGTTGTAAGTCCTTCTATGTGTGCCGCCGCCACAGGATGGCAGCTGACAGACAGGTGGTGTAGTTGCACGACTGGGAAGTGAACCCAGGCTGCCAAATTGGTGAGAGTGCTGAACTTTAACCACTAGGCATCAGGGCTGGCTCCAGACTTCGTTCTTAACTGGACTTATCTTGAGATCTTGTGAGACTTTCCTATCCATCTATTGTCTCACATCCTCACTCTCTGCCTCTGGACTTCTGTTCCATAGTAACCGCTCTTCCGTTTTCAGCCATTTCTTGGTTCTTCCCCTGAGTCACTTGTAGTCATCTTCAAACATAGGAAACTAGTTCTCCTGTGTTATAATGGATCGGGAGAAAGAGTGTGGCATTGGCCTGATTCCTTAGTATAGCTTAGTATAATCCATTACTCCTCCAGGTTTTTCTAAAAATCCCTGCTCCTGTGGAAGGCATATGGTTCACCCATATCAGCCTATACATTTCTTGATTGCTGTAATTTATTGGCACTTCCTCATATTCATTGAGAAATTAGGCACATGGCCCACAATTTTCTTATCCCCCTAAATTCTGTCATTATCTTGGGCCTTTCATGTGCATGAGCTCACAGCTACCCTCACTTTTTTTGTCCCCTTCCTTCGAGTGATTACTTATACTTTACTTTAGCCATGTGCATCAGTAATGAAGATCTCAATATCTGCTAGAACTTACCGTTTCATTTTTCTCCCTCCCTTACTCCCACAATGCCCATTCTTTGATAGTTTTATGAAGACCTCTGATTCATTGCTTTTTCTTACCCCTCTAATTGATCTAGCCAGTCCTGGTGGTCTAGTGGTTAAGATTCGGCACTCTCACTGCTGTGGCCCAAATTCATTTCCTGGTCAGGGAACCATACCACTCATGTATTGCTTGTCACACTGTGGCAGCGGCGTGTTGCTGAAAGCTGTGCCACTGGTATTTCAAATACCAGCAGGGTCACTCATGGTAGATAGGTTTCAGCAGAGCATCCAGACTAAGACAGACTAGGAAGAAGGACCTGGCCACCCACTTCCAAAAATATTGGCTCTGAAAACCTGTGAATAGCAGTGGAGCATTGTCTGATAGAGCCCTGGAAGGTGAGAACATGGTGCAAAAAAGACTGGGCAGGGTTCCGTTAGGAGTCAGCACTAACAACAGTTAGTCGCTCAGTTGGTTGATCATAATCTCCTTGGGGTCATAGACTTCTTTAAGAATGGAATGAAAGCTTAGACACTCTTCTCCAGAGTGCACACAGGCATATAAAAATTTGTATACAATTCCGGGGCTTTCTCAGGATCTTTAAGCCCATCCATGTATCTGGTAAGAGTTCTTGGATCCTTCAGTAAACCCCTTCAATTAATAAATATTTGTTGAATTCTTCTAGGGTTTCCTTTGACTTTGTTCCATCAATTTTCCTGTCTTTCTTACCTTTACATTTGTATATCATTGCAGATTTACAAAGCAATTTAACATTTATTATCTTTTTGATTCACCCAGTAGTTCTGTGAATTAAGTCATTTACCAAGTTTGAACTTTTATTTAAAGCCCACTCTGTTAAACACATTTTATTTTATTATTATTATTATTATTTTTTTGCTGAGGAAGATTCACCCTGAGCCAACATCTGTGCAAGTCTTCCTCTGTTTTGTATGTGGGTCATGGCCACAGCATGGCAGCCAACGAGTGGTATAGGTCCATGCCTGGGAACCAAACCTGGGCCACGAAAGCAGAGCATGCTGAACTTAACCACTAGGCCACTGGACCAGCCCCAAAGTTTGAATCTTTAAAAAATTTTTTATTATGGAGAGTTTCAAACATATATGAAAAGAGAGAGAAAAGTACAAGGAATCCTTTGTGCTCATCACCTAACTTCATCCACTATCAACTCATGGCAGTCTTTTCATCTCTATTTCTCCTCTACTGCACCCCTTCCCCTGCTGATTAGATTGAAACAATTCCTAGAGATATAATTTCATGTGAAATATTTTAGTATGTGTTCCTAAAAGATAAGGGTTCCTTTAATAAACATAATCACAGTACTATTATCATACCCAAAAGAAATACCAGTAATTCCTTTATATCATCGAGTATCAAATCAGTGTTCTCGTTTCCCCTTTTGTTCCATAAATGTTTCCTTCCCATTGGCCTGTTTGAATCTGGAGCTGAACAAGATCCACACATTCTCTTTGGTCAATATATCTCTTAAGTCTCTCTTAATCTAGGAATTACCTCCCATCTTTCGCTCCTTTTTTTCCGGCATTTTATTTCTTGAAGAAGCCAGTTTTATTTTTCCTTATTTTCTGTTTTTTACTGTCTGCATCTCTGATACGTTATTTAGCATGCTTATCTCTATCCCATATTTCTTATAAGCTGGTAGAGGCTTGATCTGATTCAAGATTAATTTTTGGCAAGAGTATTTCATGGATGATGTGTCACCTCTATCAGGAGATGCATAATCCAGTTGTCTGTCTTTATGATGTTAGTAGTCTTTGATGATGATTACCTAAATTTAATTAGGGATTAAAAAATGTTGATAGTCTGATTCTATTATTCCTTCTTCACTTGTTAGTTGGAATACTTTTATAAAGGGCCAAATTTGAAATTTAAAGCTGTTTTGTTATAATTTTCCAGAATGGCTTCATTTGGATGGAAGAGGAAAATTGGCGAGAAGGTCTCCAAGGCCACTTCCCAGCAGTTTGAAGCTGAAGCTGCTGATGAGAAGGATGTAGCTGAGAATGATGAAGGAACCTGGCTACATGCTATTAAACGTAGGAAAGAAATTCTCCTTGAAGGCTGTGCTGAGAAAAGTAAACAACTGAAGGATGAAGGAGCCAATTTGGCTGAAAATAAAAGGTAAGTTTTTAGAGTTTTTTTAATAGAGAACAGTTTACATTTTCTGACTCACTGTCAGTATTGGGTAAAGAGTTATGAATTCTATAAATTCATGTTTTTAAAATCTGATCTAGTTGCTAAATTAAGCAAAGAAATACGAAATTTTAAAATCACCTTTAAACATTCCCATGGAATCTGAAAGTTTATAAAAGAGTCTTCAAGATGCTTATAATGTCTCTGCTTTGCCATCATTTTTGTTCTGTCTGAAGTAGAGTAACTGCTAAGTAAAATTTAATCTAACTTATTGGTTGGTAGGAGATGATCTAATTTCTGGAAAATTTCTTGTTGTGATATTATGTATGAGATAAATTAGATGTTTTCTGAACAGCTTTGAGGGCATATACTTTTTACAAAAAATAATCATTCAGTTATCCTTTTCTACTGACTTCTGATATCCTCTAGTAAACGTGGTTTGATGCACAGGAATTTGATAATAGCTTTATTTATTCTTAGTCTTTCCTCAGCTAAGCTCCTATACTTCTATATTCACCCTTCCTTTCTTCTTTTTCCCTTTCCTCTTTTCCTACTTTCTTATTCCTTTTCCCTTTCTTCTGCTTAGATCTTTCAGGGGGATCAAAAATCATTCTTGGGGCCCGTCTGGTGGTACGGCGGTTAAGTTCGCACCTTTGCTTCGGTGGCCTGAGGTTTGCTGGTTTGGATCCCAGGTGTGGACCTACACACCGCTTGGCAACCCAATGCTGTGGCAGGCGTCCTGCATATAAAACAGAGGAAAATGAGCACGGATGTTAGCTCAGGGCCAGTCTTCCTTAGCAAAAAGAGGAGCATTGGCGGTGGATGTTAGCTGAGGGCTAATCTTCCTCAAAAAAAAAAAAACCCATTCCTTCACAAATCAGTAGGGAAAGGACAAGTTGTTTAGTAGATTGTATAGAGAAAGCTGGACTTCTGGATGGAGGAAAATAAAATGATCTGTATCTAATACCACTTACAGAGATGGACTCGAGAGGGATCAAAGACTACACAGTTAATAAAAGAAAATATAGAAGGGTATCCTTATAACCTAGAGGTAGAGAAGGGCTTTTTTATTTTTAAAAATGTCAAATCTATATTAAAGTTGAAAGAATAGTGCAACCCATGTATTCCCTTTACCTAGACTCAAAAATTCTTAATAATGGCTTTACCTCTTCCTACACACACACATACACACACACATAATTGTCTATTTACAGTTTTTTTTTCTTTTCTGAGGAAGATTCACCCAGAGCTAACATTTGTGCCAGTCTTCCTCTATTTTGTATGTGGGTCACTGCCACAGCATGGTTCCATGAGTGCCTTAGGTCCACACCCAGGAACTGAACCTGGGCCATCAAAGCAGAGCACACTGAACTTAACCACTAAGCTACAGGGCCAGCTGCTATTTACAATTTTTTCGCTGATCTGTTTGGAAGTAACTTGCAGACATTATGACACCTCAGCTCTAATTCAGCATGCTTCTCCTAAGAATATGGATATTCTCTTGCCAAACACAATAACCATCAAACCTCTGAAAATGAACAATTCTGAAATTTAATGTTCAGTCGACATTTAGATTTTTCCAATTTTCACCTAAATGTCTTTTATAGTATTTTTTTAAAGCCAGGATCCAAACAGAGTTCACACGTTGCGTTTGGTTATTATGTCTCTTTAGTGTCTACTTGGGTCTCCTACTTTCATCGCCCATAATGCTGACTTTTTGAGGAGTCTTCTATTTGCTTGTTTTCTTATGGATGTCATTTAACTTTTCCTCTGTCTCATGTATTTCTCGTAAACTGAAAGTTAGGTGTTGAGGTTTGATTTAGATTCTGATTAACGTGGTGTTGAGGTTTGATTTAGATTCTGATTAATGTTTTTGGCAAGAGTACTTCATGGTAATGTTTGTACTTCATATTGCATCACATTGGGAGATAAATAACATCAGGCTGCTGTTAGTGTAGCCGTTTGAAAGACATGGTGCCTCAGTCACTCTGTTCAGTGTGTTTGATATCTGCTGAAAGTCCCTATTTTTAGAAAAATCTTGGCACACTTATCCTTGGTGAAGGAAATATATTAGGAAAATTATGGAATGTTGATTTGTTTGCACTAAAGGTATGATTTTTTAGAGGATATATATGTGGTCAGCAGGAGTAGGATCTGAATAGGTCTTTGGACAGAATACTCTTCAGATCTAAAATCTAAAATCGGGCCCATGTGCCTTCGACTGGTGTCTTCCATGTGGTGTTGAAGAGTTTGAGAAATTAAAAGAAATAGTGGTGAACAAGAAGCACTTTTTTTTTCTTTGTTCCTTTTTTTTCATTGGTAAGGGTGGTTATAAGATTCCTTGTTAATCATTTTTGTCATAAATGAGTCAAAGGTGGGGAACCAACATTTTAGTTTCTAGGTCTGCTTATATTTTTTATTCTGAGAGTAATATTTTGTTAATATATTTTAATATAAAACATGAAATGGTGCTTAAGTTATAACATATTAGCACCTCAAATATGGAATGAAGAGTAGAAAATAAATAATAATCAAGGACAATTAACACCTTAATAGCCTAATGTTAGATGATGAATTCTCATTTGTGGTGTTTTAGGCACAAAGATTTTTATCTTGTAGAACTTTGCAAGATTGGCCATTCTTAGTCACAAGAAAACCAACCATAAATTTTCCACATTTATGAAATCATTTTTCAGAACATCCATAAAACGTCTTTAGAAATTCCTGTAAATGCCTGTTAAAAGTTCATTAAGTTTGTTGTTTTTATCTTTTTCTCTAGACCACACTAGTGTGTAGAAGGGAAAAGTTATTAAGTTATTGCCATGGGAGTCCCTCTGAATTTCCTGTGGTAGAGAGAGATATCAACTTTGTACATAAACAAAATAACTCTTGTTTTTTTGCCTGCATGTCAAAACATTGAGTCATTTCACTGAAATCAGCTGGATTGGATGCTTTATTTTGAATGGAAACACTGTGAGATGGTAAAGTTTTTTTGCTGGTTTGCGTTTGTTTTGGAGTAATGTATACACAGCTTTAGGAAATAACTAAACAGAATTGAAGGAATCCAGTGGAATTGAGTCGTTCTATGCCAAAAATAAATAGAAATAATAATTTAAAAATATCTAAGAGAATATTAAACTTGATTGGAAATAATATGCGGAGTAGAAAAGAATGTAAGGAAGAGTGAAGTTAAATTAAAAAAAAAATAAAGGTGAATCCCTGTCTTCCAAATCAACTGCCCCTTAAACCAGTCTCATTTTCTCTGCGTTTTAGCCACACTCGCCATCCTGGTGCTGTTGAACACAGTTCTTATACTGCTTTGTCTTATGGCTTTCTCTCTAAAAAGTTCTTATCTTCCGTCTTTCTGATGTGTATCTTCTCGTCTTCCAGATCTCTGCTCACGTGTCGTCTTCTCAGACCCTCTCTGAGTACCCCGTCTGAAGTAGCACCCCCTCCGTCTCCATCCCATCAGCCTTTTTTAACTTCTGGCATTTCTCCCTTTATGAAGTTACCTTATACACTTATTTTGTTGTTTCTGTACTGTTTGTCTCTCTTCTGTAGAAATGTAAGCCCCAGGCCAGCAGGAACTTTGTCCGCCTTTTGTACGCCATCTGCAGCTCTTAGAACAATTTGTGGCATTTACCAGGCCCTCAATATTTATTGAATATTTATAAAGCTGCTATTTTTTGCTATATTGTTTTTGCCATATTGTGTAACTAGGGTTTTGTGGATTAACTATCATTTATTGTATTGTATCTATAGAAATATACCTTTTAAACTCCACATTAGAATGTGGTATTCTGAGAATATGTTTTATTTCATATCCCAACCACAAAGGGCTTTTGGAAATATAGATGTTTTTGTTCGTTTGTTTGTTTGTTTTGGTGAGGAAGATTGTCCCTGAGGTAACATCTGTTGCCAGTCTTCCTCTTTTTGCTTGGGGAAGATTGTCTCTGAGCTAACATCGGTTGCCAGTCTTCCTCTATTCTCTATGTAGGATGCTGCCACAGCATGGCTTGATAAGCAGTGTGTAGGTCCATGCCTGGGGTCTGAACTCATGAACCTTGGGCCGCCAAAGCAGAATGCGTGAACTTAACCACTACACCACGGGGCCAGCCCCAGGAAGAGTTCTTTTACCCTCCTCCTGCATGAGAATATGGCACTTGAGAATAATTCCTTTTTCTGAGGCTCATTCCTTTTCTCATAACCCATACTTCTCCTATTCCCTTGTCCTCTGGCAAACTAGTGGTCTTGCTGAGTTGAGGAGATGGCGATTGTGTTTTGGAGAGGCTCAGGCAGCTAGAAGTTGTGGAGTAGAGTACCAGAGAAGAGGGAGCTACTCAGAAAGACCTCCAGAAATCTGCGTGAGGTCCCCTTGAGTATGTGTTGAACATTAGGCTGTCCAACTGTGGGGAAATTCCACAAGTCCAGGCAAAATGACTGAGGAGTTGTAAGCTGAACAGTTCTCAAGTTCAGGCAGAGCAGAGGGCTGTTCAAGCTTCAACCAACCAGAGTGAAGAGTCTTTGGTGGTCCCCAGGGACATTCACTGGAGTCCCCTTTGTAGAACAGCTACGCTCTCCCTGGAGGAGACTGTGGGAGACCTTCCCTAGCAGAGCTTAGCAGGTTTTGAAGAGTTCAGACTGATACATGAGTTACATAACTACCTGCCAGAACAGTCAAAAATCTAACATTTACAAATATCCAACATCCAATCAAAAATTACTAGACATGCCAAGGAGGAAAAAACTGCCACTCATAAACAGGAGAAAAATCACTCAATAGAAGCAGACTCAGAAATGATATAGATGATGGCAGTAGCAGACAAAGAGGTTAAAATGGTGATATAACTATGTTCGAATGAATAAAAGGAAACGTGAACCTAATCAGGAGTGAAATGAAAGGTATAAACAGATAGAACATCTAGAGGTGAAAAATACAATATCCAAAATGAAAAACACACTAGATGGGATTAGCAGCTATGCTATTTGAGTCCATCAAGAAGCAGATGCCAAGACCAGATTAAACACGCAAAGGTTTTATTAGGAGAAACACCTGTATGAGAGAAAATAGGAAGGGAACTGAGAGAACTATTACACTGCAGTGTTTGTCTGACCCTGAGTGGATGAGGGAAGGAAGGAAGATTGGGTGGAAGTATCATAGGCTATCAGGCAAGGCCTTTGTTAAAGTTTTAAAATTCTTCTAAAAATGATTGACTTTAAAAAAACTATAGCAACATATTGGAGATTTATACCATATAGAAGTAAATGCATGACAACAGTAGTAATGATAAAGCAGGCATGGATAAATGCAATTATATTGCTGTTAGGCTCTTACAGTATTGTGAAGTGGTATAATATTTGAACCTAAACCCTAGAGCCAAAGTAATAAGTAGTAAGAAGAAGCTTATAAGCCAAGGGTAGAGATAAAATGAAACAATAAGAAAATTTTTAAAAAGTACCATTTACAGTACCATGCCCAAGCAAAATTATTAGGGAAAAAATTCAACAACTAATGTGTAAGAACTGTATACTGAAAACTACAAAACATTGCTGAGAGGAATTTAAGAAGACCTAAATTGAGATAGACGTACCCTGTTCACAGATCAGAAGGTTGTTTTCTTGAGACATCTCAGCTCTTCCCAAATCGAGGTGTAAATTCAATGCAGTTCCAAACAAAATCCCAGAAAGCTTGCTTTTGTAATAATTGACAAGCTTGTCCTAAAATTTATATGGAAATGCAAAGAATTTAGACTAGCCAAAACAATTTTATGGAACAGAAACATACTTAGAGAGCTTAGACTACTTTATTTCAACACTTAACCACATTCTTTTTTTTTTAGGATTGGCCCTGAACTAACATCTGTGGCCAATCTTTTTTTTTTCCTTCTTCTCCCCAAAGCCCCCTAGTACATAGTTGTACATTCTAGTTGTAGGTCCTTCTAATTGTGCCATGTGGGACACTGTGTCAGCATGGCCTGATGAGTGGTGCTATGTCTGCGCCCAGGATCTGAACCCTTGAAACCCTGGGCTGCTGAAGTGGAGCGTGTGAACTTAATCACTTGGTCATAGGGCCAGCTGCACTTGCCACATTCTTGAATGCTGTATCTTTATAGTATTAGTGTAAGGATAGACATATATAGCTCATGAAAAGAATATAAAGTACAGAAATGACTCACATTTATGTGGTCACTTGACCAAAAGTTAAAACTTGTGGTTATCAAAAGGCATAATTAAGAAAATGAAAAGTGAGACCACAGACTGGGAGAAAATATTTATAATATATATATTTGACATAGGACTTTTTGTGGAATGTATAAAGAACTCTCACAACTCAATAATGTCCAGTTAAAGAATGGATACAAAGTTTGAACTGAAGCTTTACAAAAGAAGATATATGAATGGCCGGAATGCACACGAAAAGCTGCTCAGCATGATTAGTCATCAGGAAATTTCAAATTAAAACCACAACATACTACTACATAACCACTAGGATGCTAAAATTAAGATCGGCAGTATCAAGCTAGGATGTAGAGCAACTGAAACTTTCGTAACATTGCTCATGAAAATGTAAAATAGTTTTACTACTTTGAGAAACAATCTGGCTGTTTCTTATAAAGTTAAACACACACCTTACTGTATAATCCAGCAATTCTACTCCTAGATGTTTGCTCAGGAGAAATGAAAATGGATATCCACGCACAGACTGATCTAACAATGTTTGTATCAGTCTTATTCATAGTGGCCATGAACTAGGAATAACCAAAATGTCTATCAAGAGGTGAATGATAAATAACCTGTGGTATATCCATCCAATGGTATCCTACTGAGTAATAAAAACGAATGATTGATGTATCTAAAAACCACTATGCTCAGAGAAAAGTCAAGAGTGCATACTGTCTGATTCCATCTATATCAGCCTCTCTATAGACAAATCTAATCTGTAGTGACAGAAAGAAGATGAGTGGTTGTGTGGGGCCAGGAATTGGGGTGGGTGGACTGAGAAAGGGCACAGGGAACTTTTGGGTTGATAGAAATGTTCTTTGTTGTGATGGTTGTGGTATTTACATGGGCGTACACATTTGTTAAAACTCATCAAAGAGTATGCTTAAAATGGGTACATGTTTTGGCATATAAATTATACTCCCAATAAATTTGATTTAAAAAAGTCAAAGTTGAGTGCTTGTCAGATGTAAAATAATTCTATATTTGTTTGCTATATTTTTCTATATGTTCAGGATGTGTTTTTGTCCTGTATTTGCTATTATTAAGTTAACTGATAGAAGGAACAATTTAGATTCCAATAAAGCTCGGACCCTGGATATTGCATGTTTTGAGGTCTCGATCATTTTATCACCCTGTCAGCCTGCTTCAGCGCTTCCTGTGCTCTGGGAGCAGTGGCAGGAGTCCCCAGTCTTAGTTGAGACATGGGGAGGGGATTTTCACAGTTGCATGTATTCACAGATCTCGGGTTTGAATTTCACCTCTTCAAATTAGCACCTCAGAGGATGTATATAACAATCATGTAATCTTTTTTCATGTGAATTTTTGTAAAATAATGGTAAAGATTAAGCTCAACAAAATGTGGAACAGCTTCAAACTTGAAATGAGTGATAATCCTTAGAGGGCAGAGAAGCAGGAATGCCTCTGGAGAAAGTGCTAGAGAAGGAGGGAGGGAGGAAGGTTGATGAAGAGGCGCGGGAGCCACTTCTGCTTCTTGGGATATGTTCTTTCGCCTCCTTGTGATTTTCTCTTTCTTTATTTTCCCCTCAATATTTTCTCAGTTAGTTTTATTTAGCACTTAGAGAGTCTGAACACATTAAATGTAGCACCATCCAAGTGTGTTAACGTCTTCGTCCCTCCAAGGGGGCACACAGTTCTTTAGCATCACAGGGTCTCCGGCTGTCCAGGTTACTTCGTTAGTAACTCAGTATAACTACTCCGAAAAATTTGGTTTGTAATTGAATGGTTTTTAAATTCTGAAATTCCTCCTTGTAGTATTCATGATTCTTTATAAGAAAAGACAAGTTTACTCTTCTACCCAAGCCCTAAGTAATTTTGGTGCTTTGTGGAGATCATGTGCTGAGTCTAGTGGTAAGAGTGTGGATTTTTGAAGTCATTTTAACTCCATTCAAATCCCAGCTTTATCATTTCTATCCGTATGTACTTTGGGCAGATTATTAACTTTTAAGTGTCAGTTTCTAGTTTCCTCACATGTGAAGTCATGTTATCTCATAGACTATTGGGGGCTTAAAGAGCAAGTCCATGTAAAAGTTCTTAGCACACCACCTGGCACTTAGCAAGCACTCAATACATGGACTTTAGATATTATGTTTCAGTATCTTATGTGATTGGTACATTTTATATAGTATTAAAGTTTTTAATAAGTTATTGTGTTTAAACGTCTTTTTCTAGAATTATTATTGCTAACTAGGGTATACCTTCTCAAGGGTCACTGTGTGGCTCCCAACTTTGATATGTTGGCTTTTAAGGTTTCAACCACTAGATGGTGATATTTGATTGTGTACCTAAGTGGTCAGATTTTTCTCTGTGAGAGTTAGTGTGTGTGTGTGTGTGAAGCAGGACTATAAGTAGAATTTACCATGAATTTTGTCTGGAAACGTATACCTAGCAAAGTGATCTTGAGGTTGATCTGGCCATGTGACACATAAGAATGTTGAGTGCCAGCATGGATATATTTAATGACAGTGATCTTGCCTCATGTTCTGTGGAAAAAAATAGACATAGTCAGTGTAGAATGCCTTTCTTTCTCACCGCCATATCTTCCAGTCTGACTGTATCTCTCCCCGTGCCATCTGCCTTCACTCCGTTGTAATGGAGTGCCCCTGCTCTAATTGAAGGCCCGCCCCTCCTTTGTGCACTAGACCCCAGCCTTTCTTGCCTTCTCAGGAATATTGTTCCTAAAATCCTCTTTCATTTTGATGTCGTCTGTTCCTTCCTCTCTTTTGGCTCCTTCTCACTGGTATACAAATGTACCCTGATAACATCTGTGTAAAAAGCTTCCCTTGACTCCACACGCCCTCCCATTTCTCTGCTCCCCTCCACTACAGACTCTGTTTCTTGATGCATCATCCTTTCAGTCCATTCCAGTCAGGTTTCTGTCCCCATGAATCTTCTGAAACCACTCTCGTAAAGGTTGTCAGTGACCTCCGGGCTGTCGAATCCAATTATCATGTCTCTGTTCTCGTTTACTTTCTCTCTCATCATTCAGCAGAGTTGACCACTTTTCCAAATAGACCGCTCACTGATCTACAACACCTCACTCTCATGCTTTTCCTTTTGTCTCAGTGTCCACTCCTCCTTAATCTTCTTAGCTTGCTCTTTTCTTTGCTCATTTTCTAAATGTTGGTGGGCCACAGTATTTAGAAAGTACTACTTCTCTTTTCCATATCCATTCTTTCCCTTCTTAACTTACATAGTCTCCTGGTTTCAGGACCATCTCTATACCAATGACTACCAAATATATGCCTGCAGTGCTGTCCTTCCAGCTGAATTCCAGACCCTTAAATCTCCAGTGCTTGTTTTATACCCACTTGGGTGTCTAATTAGTATCTCAAACTTAACATGTACAGAGCAGAGCTCTTGATTTTCCTCCCAAACATCTGGTCCTTTCCCCATGTCGGTAAACAGCACCATCATTTACCAAGGTACTCAAGCCCAATGCTGCTGGTTTATGTGTCACTCTAAAGCTAATTGGCCCCTCTCACCTCAAACTCCCTGCCCTTGAGACAGCTCATGCTCTTCTGATGACCAGAAAGCCCTGGCTGCTGCTACTGTCCCCACAGACAAAAGTCGCCTCACCTGTGGTGCTGACTGACAGTGAAAGACCGTCACAGCTCGACACTGGCCAGACTGGACCCAGAGATGCCCTGGAGGGACTGAGTCACACACACCCGCAAGTGTTAGGAGGTTAAAGTCTTGTGGGGCAGATTTTGACCAGTGGGAGACAGGGGGTATGAGGGAGCATGCAGGTAAAGTCTTTTTCTTCCTTCTCCCACTGGACTGTTTCCAAAACACAGAGGTTTCATACAGTCTCTTTGAAGAAGTTCTACAAAATTGGCAATCATCTGTATTTGTTTTTGAAGCTATGGCCAGCTTAACGTAGGCCTTGTATTTGGTCTCCCTCCTTCCTGCCTCCCTTCTCTTTTTTCCCCTCACTCTTGCTTCCCTGGGATCCTACCCCGCACAGTTAGCCAGTAAGCTTTGGCCTTAGGCTCTGTTTCCCAGGTAACCAAAGCTAAGACAGCATCCTGGATTCATTTCGTTTTTTTTTTTTTTACTCCTTATATCCAATCCAAGTTGAATTGACTTTTTAAACATACTCTGAATCTCTTTTATCCTCTCCTGTGTTTTCATTGCTGTCATCCTGGCTAATTTACTGTCATCTCTTACCTAGATTACTTGGGTGGGCTCTTAACTGGTCTTCCCGTGCTCGTTCTTATACCTCTACAGTTCACTCTCCTCCCCAGGCCTGACTGATCTTTTCAAAATGTAAATCAACCCATGTCTCTGTGCTGCGTAGAGACGCCATGGATTCCCCATCACATATACTATGAAATCCACACTCCTAACCACGGCGCACTAGTTCCTAAGTGATCATGGCTTTGGCCCACCTCTCTCCTCTCTTTCTCCCCTTCTACTACAGCCGTGCTAGTTTTCTTTCCTTGCCTCAAAACATGGGGTGTTCGGTCTGCCTTGGGTTCTTCCCTTTATCTGGAATGAACTTTCTCCAGCTCTTCACTTGGCTGACCACTTTTTGTCATTCTGATCTCAGCTCAAACGCCTTCCTAGAGAGAGCTTTCCTGACCACGCATTCTGAGTAGCCACTGGTCCTTTCCTGTCACATTCTTCCATTTGGCTTTTATCATGGCACTTACCGTATTTTGACTTACATTTGTTGTCTTTCTCCGCCTCCTTCCCACACTCAAACATCTTTAGAATGTAAGATCTAGAAGAATAGTAGGATCCTTTTATATCTTGTGTAATGCTGTCTCCTCAGTACCTAGACTAGTCCCTGGCCAGAGCAGGTACTAAACAAATATTTATTAAGTGAATAAGCTAATAACTATATGGCTCATTAAACTTGCAGCTCTAGTAAATTAGAAGTCTAATTGGGAGCAAAGTAGCTGAGTACTTTGACGTTTCCATCTCGTAAACGAGCACGCTATCTAACTTCTTTGGCTTGATCACCAGCTGTTCTTTACCTCAGCGGTTATCTCAGCCTGCGCTTGTGCAATCCGTGCAACTATTCACTCCGCTTCCTTCCTTGTGCTAGTTTGGTTGCATACTGTTAAGGTTGTCTTTAAACTGGCTGAATCAAACTTTGGTCATTTATTAACCCTAGTGACTTTAAACTAAGTTTTTATCTTTTAATGCTTCCTGTCCAACAGCTGCAGTAAGGCTGTGTCTGTTCACTCTGTTACAAACTGAAGTTGAATTAAGAGATATGCTGTCGAAGTTATGAGAGACCACAGATTTATTAGGTGCCAAGTTTCCTAAGATCCAAAAATGGAGGAACTAGGTGGTGCCACCCTTTATTCATAGGCCAGGAAAAGTAAATCAAAGAGAGAATTGAGAAATGAAGGAGAGGAAGGAATGCAACAAGCTGAGCGTAGTGAAGTAAATGCCCACCAGTTCTTGCTTCTCTCTAGTCAGTGGAAAACAGCTGACTTGTTTCTTGAAACCTTTGTATGCCTTGTGGGCAACAAAGCACATTTCATTTAGCGCTGCCTCTGCTGGGAGCAGTGGTTATATTTTCAAAATAAAAGCAGAGCAGTTGAGGGGAAAGGACATTTTTCTTTTTTCCTCAAATCTTTGTGCCTTTGTTTGCACATGTGCATGTTTGTATGCGTTTGAGTGTCTGTGTACCTGCCTAGGGAGAGGAAAAAACAGCTAGTGATGGTTAGTGTCATCTTGAACTTCTGAGTTTATTTCATACTTTGGGACAACTTAAGCTTAGATATGTAAGCGACTTTGTGGGGTGGGATTGGGGTAAGCCATCCTGTTTCTCAGCAGTAGTGCTATTGACATTTGAGACAGAATAGTTTTCTGTTGTGCAGAATTTGCCCTTTGTCTTGCAGGATATTAAGATCCCTGAGCCCCTGCTACTAGTGCCTCCAAATCATAGTGACAACCCAAAATGCCGCCATAAATGGCCATAAATGGCTTCCATGGGGTATAACTGCCCCTGGTTGAGTTAGGCAGAAACATGACTGAAAGTAAAAAGGACATTATAAAATGTGACAAATTTTAACACTGGTTGGGTCCTGTAGAGCAGGGATTGGCAAACCACAGCCTGCTTTTATAAATAAAGTTTTATTGGGACACAACCATACCCATTTATTTATGTATGGTTTATGGCTGATCTTGTGCTGCAGCAGAATCGAGTAGTTGTGACAGAGACTTTGGTTATGGCTCACAAAGCCTAAACCATTCACTGTATGGGCGTTTAATATGCTGACCCTTGCTCTAGAGGTCAGAGACCTCCAGCCCCTTCCTCAGAAGCCACAAAGGTTCCTGAAACCTCAAATATACCAGGTCTTAAGGGCCCTCTGCTCTATGTAGCATTCTAATCTCCTGGCTCTTTTTAGCCATATTCCCAATCTCCTAGTCTTGGGATTTCTTGTAATTTCTATACCTGCAACGGTGCAATGGAACAAAGTAGGAATTACGGTGTTTGCTACTGTTACCTTAGGGTAGAATTTGTTTTCATTTCATTTTCTGAGATATTATCAGCATGCCAGCTCCTGTTACAGCCTCTTTTCCTGCCTTCTGTGCTTCTCTCTTTGCTGCTTTCTGGGACTTCTCTGGGAGAAGGGAGGACAGAGGAGATGTAGAATCTGTGATATTAGCACCTTCTGTGTGCCCACCCATGTTCTGGGTGTCAGAGAGAACACAAGCAGATCCACCCTTTGGCCCCTGAACTCATTAGTAAAGAGGAGATAAAAATACATGGAGGAATTAGAGATAAATTAAATGGGAGACAGCATTGGAATAGTTGGAGAAAGCATTAGTCTTGTGGTTATGACAGCTAGCTTCA
The DNA here is from genome assembly GCF_037783145.1 of Equus przewalskii. Classification (NCBI taxonomy): domain Eukaryota; kingdom Metazoa; phylum Chordata; class Mammalia; order Perissodactyla; family Equidae; genus Equus; species Equus przewalskii. Next base: position 25,262,337 of record NC_091850.1, read on the forward strand.
GATCCTGATCTCTGCGGGCTTAATACCCTGTGCCTTTGGACTAGTCCTGTAGCTACTCTCTTGCTACCTTTGTTTCCTCATCAGTTAAATGAGAACGAGTAATGCCAATCATAGGACTTATGAGAACCAAGTGAATAATTGCATGTTAAGTAACTGTGTTGAAAGTGCTTTGTAAAACATGAAGTACTTTAGAAATACAAGTGTTACTGTGTGGTCAGTTAAGTGGTACTCATGGTCTGACGAACAGGGGATTTTAACTTGGTCTTAGAGGAGAAGGAGCCTTTGAATAGGTGAAGAGGGGGGAACGGAATCTTAGATGAGCATGTGTTTGTGCGCTCGGGAACCCACATGAACAAAGCCATGATAGGTGGGTCGGGACCTGGCAGAGATGCAGCTGAGTGGAGCAGAGGTGTGCGTGGGGAGTAGTAGAAAAAAGATTGGACGGAGAGGCTGATACTGGAAGAGAGACGTTTACTACTATTAAGTCCTGCAGAATTTACTACTGCTGCATTTATTAGAATATTATGAGTAGGTTATTATGAAGGAATAAGTTAATTTTCTAGAGAAGGAAGATAGAACATAGCAAATTTCTGAGTTTTCATGCTGTATCTATAATAACATTTAGAAATATTATTTAGAGACAGGCTTGAAGTCACCCAGAATTTGCCTAAAGAAGTACAAACACTTTCTTTTTAGGTGTCATAGTTAATGCTTCCAGAGGTACATAATATCATTAAAGCTTAGTAGATAATAGCACCAAGAGACTAAATTTCTTTGGTGTTAAGAACATTATAAGTAATAGCTGTAAAAAATCAGAAATAGGTGTGAAATTATATTAAGTATTGTTGAGTGTCATGTGCTTTTTTCCTCCATTATCTGTTACGTATGAAACCTTTTCTAATGTTTTTCTGAGTTGTACCCTACATGGTCATGTGGATTTTAAACTATAATTAATTGCTGGATTTAATTTGCTAATCCTTTATTTAGGACTTTTATATTTATCTTATGGACTGAAAAGTCATCAGTGATTACTAGGATTCTCTTTTCTCCGATAGTGTATCTATCCTAGGACAAAAGTGTACTTTATCTTTATTGCTAGATCCTCCAAGTGTGCTGAAATGCATTAGGACTAGTAGGACTACATTTCTAATTGGGGTATTGAAAGCTTTGGATTCGGCAATGGTAGCTGTTTTCTGGTCAGGACCTTTTCCATATCATCCCAGTTCATCCCACAAAGGCTGTCGACCACTCCTCGTGTCCACCTTACTACTTCAGAAATGATTGATGTGGCTTAGGCGCTGTTGTGTTTCGGTGCTGCAGCTGCATATCCCTTGGCGAGCAAAATACCTTTTGCACTGTCTACATAGAGCTTTTAGTTTAAACAAATACGTAAATAAATGTGAAGTTTCAAATTGTTCTATGAATAAAAAATAACTGGATACCATGAGCCAGTATTCACCAGAATGATTTAGATAAAGAGTCAGAGAAGGCTTCTCGGAGGAAGCAAGAAGGCAAGTGATTGGGTTCATCCAGGTGAAGGGAAATTTCAGAGTCCTATTTATTGTTTTGCCTTTTGCATAGTTTGTAATTTTATCATGTATTTATCATTTAAATAAGGCAACTTGCTGTAGTCCTGCCTTTTTACTTATACATGTTTTTGTTTCATCCAAATTATGCCATGATACTAGAATCAATTTCCAGTGAGTTTTATTTTGTGACAACATTTGTGTATATGCTAAGTGAATGAACAATATAGGTGGTAAAATATTTTAAATGATCTCTATATCTGAAGTCGAAATTGGGAGATTAAAATTGTGGCTTTTTACTTGTTTCAGAAAATTCATTGTCTAGTGTTGCAAGGAGTAGAACAAGGTAATTGATTTCAGTAAAATAACATCTAAGGGATGTCCTGCACTAGGTAGAAGTTGGCATCATTGTTTTAATTTGCTTTGGAAAATGACCTTTATTCAGTGTGTGTACACTTGCACGTAATTTCAGAGCTCCTTCCTACTGTTTCCAGAGTGAATTGATCTGCCCTAAATTGTTTGCTCTCGTCTGTAATAAGTTAGAAACTTTTAAAGACATGTTTGTTCTTTTGTGTAAGTAAATAGTTTAAATTATTACTGAAAGGAGGCTTTATGACTTAAGCTAATCCTATATCCACATCATTTCGATAAGTGATAGCGACTAAAACTCAGAGCAATTTAGGATTTATTTTTAAAATATCTTTTCCTTTGCCTAGTAGAACGTTCTAGAACTTTAGTCTGAGCATCATCTCAAAACTTCTTCCTGATCCTGTTCTCCTTTCCTAAATATGACTGTCTTGAGAAGATATGCAATTAGGAAGTGTGTTTTCTCTCTTTTGTTGTTTTTGCTCCTTTTTTCTTTCTTTCTGAGCCTACATACAGGATATTAGGTTGCTTATGATGAATGCTCATTGTATGTAACTGTTCAATATTTTGTCCTTCCTTTCTTCAGAATGCTACTCCAAATTCTAGACAGAGAAGCTCAAAATAATTCAGAGACTTTTTTGTTTCTTTCAAGAATTTGACCTTTGTTTAAAAGGTGGAACCTGATCTACCTACATTGGAAATCACACAATTTTCAGTCAACTTAGCTCTATCTAAAAACTACTTTCAGTATTATTATAATATCTGTGTGAAAGCTCCCACAAAATCAAGGAAATAAACAAAACTTTTAATTTAAAACATTATATACTGAACCAAGGAAAGTCACTTCCAATAACAAAACCTAAAGTGAGCCAGAAAAGTTATTTCTATCATTAAACATTTTGGGACACAATTATTATAAATATTATTAGAAACACAATATAAAATAAAGTGAAAACTTTAAAGTTCTTGACAACATAGTTTTTTGTTTTTGAGTTTTTTTTGGTAAGGAAGATTGTCCCTGAGCTAACGTCTGTGCCAGTCTTCCTCTGTTTTGTATGTGGGATGCTGCCGCAGTGTGGCTTGATGAGTGGTCCATGCATGGGATCCGAACTTGTGAACCCTGGGCCACCAGAGTGCGCGAACTTAACCACTACGCCACCATGCTGGCCCCTTGACGGCATAGTTTTTAATAAGGAGATAAAATGATGAATCTTAGTATTAGCTACTGATTTGCTAAAAATATAGCTGTATAGGAATGACCTTTAAATTTGTTTTGATATTTCCACATAAGCACATAAAATTGTGTGATAGAAGTCTTTCATGATATTAGTGGAAAGTGATAATCATTTGTGATTGGTTACATTTCATTTGATGTAGACAAAAATGCTATAACATTTCTTCTTAAATATAGTCAGTCTTTATTCATGGATTCTGTATTTGTGAGTTCACCTACTCACTAAAATGTATTTGTAATCCCAAAATCAATACTCATGGTGCTTTCACAATCTTTAGCAGACATGTACAAAGCTGCAAAAAGTCTGAGTTGCCTGATGTGTATGTGCCCTGCTGAGTCAAAGAAGGTGATGCTCTGCCTTCTTGTTTTGGCTCTCATTCTGTAAACAAGCATCCTTTTTGTGGTCTATTTAGTGTTATGTTTTCCACATTTTTTTGCTTTTTCTTGGTGATTTTGCTATTTAAAATGCCCCCTAGGTGTAGTGCAGAAGTGCTGTGTAGTGTTCCTGAGCACAAGAAAGATGATGTGCCTTACAGAGAAGATACATGTGTTAGATAAGCTTTGTCCAGCCATGAGTTACAGTGCTGTTGGCCACAAGCTTAATGTTTGTGAACCAGCAATGTATATTAAATGAGATGTCTTTAAAAAGAAACACACATATAACAAGGTTATCTATTAATCAGTTGATAGAAATGTTGTGACCCGAGGTTTGAAGGAACTTAACCCTGTATTTCCCCTAGGAGCTATGATTCAGTATTTGCTAATTCAGTTTTTATGGTGATTTTATAGAACATAACTACTGGGAATGAGAACCAACTATATCTAGAATAAAGCTTTTGAGTTTAGTAGTGTTTTAATGTATGCAACTTTTCTTTTTATCAAGGATTTAAATAATCAGGACAAGTAATTAAAGTTTACTCTAAAACTATGTAAAATCTAAAAGTCTCTCTGATTCAGCAAAGATAAAATTGTGTTCCATATGATTTGACCTTGGTTTTATATTCTGCTCTCCTCACCCAAATAAGCTTAGTTTCTTATATCTTTTTCTTACAATTTTTTTATTCTTTTTATATAAGACTAATTTCTTATATCTTTTTTTACTCACTGAACATTTACTTAGTGGTTTTGTTAGGCACTGATGCCACAAGGAAAATATTAGATAGGCATCTTTTGCGGGTTATACATAGAGGGAAACTGTTTTGATATGGAGTAAAGAGTACTGTTTTAAAGAGTTCATTGGTTGATATAAAAGAAAGGCATTTAACTAAATGGAGGAATAGAATTATAGAGTGTTTGAGAAGACTTTTCGGGAGAGCTGGTATCAGAGCAGAGTCATGAAGAGAAATGGGAATTAGCAGAAGAACAATGTTCCAGCCATAGGAATCTGGATGCGCAAAGCCAAGAGGAAGCCAGAAGAAATCTCTCCCCTTGGAGTATCAAAAATAGTTCAGTAGAACTGGAAGGAGCATAATGTACAATGTCAGGTGGAAGAAATGTCTAGAGGTGAGTGGAGACTTTGACGCAGAGAGCATGTCTGGGGTCTGTTGAATGCCTTGCTAAATTTAAGAGGCCTGAACTTCAGTGTCCTGAAGGTAGCTCAGTAAGGTGAACTTATCAAAATTGTGTTCTGGAAAAATCTTTCTGACATAAAATAGAAAACGGATTGGAGTCAGGCAAGACTGGTCTCAGGAAGACGGATTAATTGAATTTTTTATAATCCCGGCGAGGAAGACTGAGGACCTAAACTAAGTAGTAGCAATGACAATGGGTTAAAGAAATGAATTAGAGAATTGATGATTAATGTGACTTCGGGCAGGGAAAAGTGTAGTCAAGAATGTCTTCAGAATTCTGTCTTAATGACTTGGTGGTGCTGTTCTCTAAGCCAGGGATATAAAGGTGGAGTAAGTTTGGAGTAGATAGTGATGAGTTCAGTTTGCACTTGTTGTGTTTGACATATGTGTCAACCCTCTCTTGACCTTATATTCCTGCCCAGTTATCTTCTCATTTCTCTCTTTGGTATTAACAGAAAAACTTCCCAAATGAGTTGTCAGCATTCATTGTCTTCACTTCCTTGCTTCCAGTTCGCTCTTCAGTCTGGTTTCCGTTCCCACAATTTCAAGAATACTGTTTTGCTCAGTGTCACCAATGACCTACATGTTACTAGATCTCTCTGAGGTATTCGGTACAACTCATCACTCTCTCGATCACAGACTTCTCTCTTCTTTTCTATGAAATTACACACACTCCTGAATTTCCTCCTTCTTCTCTTTCTCTGCTTCTCAGTCATCTTTGCTGGTCCTTCTCTGCTTGACCTCGAATTTGGAAAACCCCAGTCCTGGTATCTTTTCTCGTTCTCATCTGCTCTCTCTCTGTATGTGGTCTTACCCAGTCCCATGGTTTGTTTAATTTATTCTTAAAATTTTTAAGGAAAACAGAAAGGCAATAATATATGCTCATGATTTCAAAAAGAAAATGTAGTAATAACAAAGGATGTACGGTGAGAAATCAGCCTTGCCCTCATTCCTGTGCCCTGGTCTATCAGCTCACTTTCCCACAGGCAGCCACAGTCCCCAGTTTCTTGAGGTCCTGCCAAAGATAGTCTTTAGATTTATAAGCATGTGGGTCTATATATCTTTTAAAACTTTGTAAATGGTAGCATTCTAAATATATGTACCATTCTCTCCCTTTCCTCTTTTTTACTTAATATATCTTAGAGATCATATTATGTATAGACTTGCCTTTTGTTTTTCCTAATGGCGCTATAGCAGATCTCTTACTATCTAGACTCTTATTATCTAAAATCAGGAACCAGAAACATTTGGATATGAAGGGATACTTGTATTTCATTGTGTCCTGTATTAAAATGTATTTAACTCCCCCTCTTTTGAGAAAGGATGTTTTCATCTTCAATTTTTACATATGATACAGTGAATATCCTTTCAGAGATATAAGTGTGTGCTCATACAAGTCAGTCCAAAAGAAAGATTTATAGAAATGGAATTGCTGGGTCAAACTGGATGTGCATTTGAAAAAACATTTTATTTTTTTCCCATTTTTCTTTAGAGTGAACTGTTACTAGAAACAGGTGGGTTTTAAAGGTTATGTGCGAGTATGTGTATATAGATGCATAATGCAGGTATAAAGATAGGGAACACGCATATAACTTTCCGTTAAAAACTGTTTTCTGGGGGCTGGCCTGGTGGCGCAGCAAAGTTCACACGTTCCGCTTCCATGGCCTGGAGTTTGCCGGTTCGGATCCCCGGTGCAGACTTATGCACCGCTTGTCAAGCTGTGCTGTGGCAGGTGTCCCACATATGAAAGAAGATGGGCGCAGATGTTAGTTCAGGGCCAGTCTTCCTCAGCAAAAAGGGGAAGATTGGTGGCAGATGTTAGCTCAGGGCTAATCTTCCTCAAAAGAAGAAGAAACTGTTTTGTGGACCAGCGTGGTGGCCTAGTGATTAAGTTTGGCATACTGTGCTTCAGCAGCCTGGGTTCAGTTCCTGGGTGCAGACCTACACCACTCATCAGTGGTGATGCTGTGGTGGTGGCTCACATACAAAAAAAGAGGAAGATTGGCGACAGATGTTAGTTCAGGGTGAATCTTCCTCAGTAAAGAAAAAAAAAGAAAAAACAGTTTTCTTTTTATTATGAAAATTTTCAAACATACAGAGAAGTTGAATGATTATACAGTGAACAACTCTTTACCCACCACTCAGATTCAGCAATTGTTATCTTGCCATATTTGCTTTATCTGCTATGTTTTATTAACCATTTGATAAGTCATAGACATCATAAAAGCCCACCCCTGAAAACTTTGATAGGAATTTTCTATCAATAAGGACCTTTTCCTATATAACCATAATATAATTAGCACATAAGACAACAATAATTTCCTGGTATATTCTAGTATCTCATACGTATTTAGTTTTGCAGTTGTCCATAAAATGTTTTTTGTAGCTGTTTTTCTGCTGAAGATCCAAACAAGGCTCATACATTGTTATTGGTTATTATGTGTTTTTAGTCTCTTTTAATTTAGAGCAGGTTCTACAAACTACAATTAGCTGACCAAATCTGGTCTGCCATGTATTTTGGTAAATAAAGTTTTGTTGGAACACAGACCCACTCGTTTGTATTGCGTCTTTCACACTACAGCAGCAGACTTGAATGGTTAGAACAGAGACCATCTGGCCTCCAAAATCTAAAATATTTTCTATTTGACCCTTTACAGAAAAAGGTTGTGGACTCCATATTTAGAGCTTTGGAACAATTCTCTCACCTTTTACATTTTTTCCCATGGCGTTGATTTTTAGAATTGACCTAACAAATTGTTTTGTAGACTGTCTCACACGCTGGATTTGCCTGATTTTTTCCCTCTGGATCATTTAATTTTTTCCTCAACCTTGTATTTTCTGAAAACTGGAAGTTAGATCTGGCAGCTTCAATTCATGTTCAGTTGTTTTCTTGTTGCTAGAATAGTCATGGTGGTGTTTACTTTCTATGGCATCACATCATGATGTATATATCTGGGTACCCTTTAGTGATGCTGAGATAATTTACAGCATTCACGTGGAGTATCAGCCTTATCCTCCTTTTCACAGTTCTGCATCAGTCTTTTCCCTGATAGCTTTAGCATCCACTGCCTAGATCCATTATTTGATAAATGATGATTTTTTAAATTCTAATATTACGCCTGCATATTTATTAGCTTCTTTCCTTCTATGAAGAACTTTCCCTCTTCAGCATTTGTTTAGGCATTTATTTTTATTTCAAAATTTTGAAGAAAAAAAGTCCTGTATTTGTCCTTCACAAAGGTTTTGAAAATAGTGTTCATGTACGCGTTCTCTTGTTTACATAGTTTAAAATAAAAGTAATTGTTCATTTGAAGTCATGCTTTTGAGTGTGTGTCTGTGTGTGCATGCAGTTTGAAGACAAGATCGAGGAGAGAGGACACCAGAGGCTGCTGCTTTGCGTTTCATTGAAAGGTCTTTTCCCCCTTTTCTGTAAGACTAAAAACAAAAATTTAAAATTATAATTCTAATTGTTAAACATGTATACTAGTGTCTAGATGAACAAACAGTCTGAATATGATTTGTATTTTAGATACAATCTTATATTGAAAGAATATTGGTGTCATTTGAATTTTTGGTTAGCGTAGAGATGGCTAGTTGTAATAACTAAACCAATTGGAAACTGAAATCATCTTCCTTGTAAAGCTGGCAGGTCATATTAATAGAAAGTCTGAAAATGAGTAATATAGACAAGTAAATATAATATTTATTTCTTCCCTCATTGGCTTTTTTTCTTAAAGGAATCAATGGGAATGATATCTTTTCTAAGGTGATCTCATTTCCAGTCAGTTTTACATTAAATGTAATATGTGTATATGTTTGACCTCCAAAACACAATTTTTCTTCAACAATTATTATTCACGGCCCACTTCCTTCCAAAAGAGAATTGTAATGGCCAAAGGGTAATGTTTTTTTAGCTTCATTGAAATATAATTGAGATATAACATTGTGTAAATTTAAGGTGTACAACATGGTGATTTGATACACTTACATATTGTGAAATGATTACCACAATAAGATTAGTTAACTCAGCCATCACCTCACATAGTTACTTTTTCTTGTGGTGAAAACATTTAAGATTTACTCTTTTAGCAACTTTCAAGTATATAATACGATATGTAATAAACATGCTGTACATTAAATCCCCAGAACTTACTCATCCTATAATGGAAGTTTGTACCAAAGTGTAATTTTTTATGTCTAACAATAGAGGATTCATTTGAAAGAATTTTGCTTTGGAATAGCAGTAATCAGTCTTTAAACATTATACTGGAGAGAGAAGCATTTGATGACTTAAAGACGTAAGAAAAATGTTTCGCGTGTGTGTCATATACATTGAAATAAACTGGAAGAAATATTCTAGTAAATGTTAACTATCTTAACTATGGTTATCATCTTCGGGTGGTGAAATTATGAGCATCTGTAATTTCTTTGCGTGTGTGTGTGTGCATGCCTGCTTTCCTCTATTTTCTGATTCTTCTCTATTTGTATACCCAGGAAACAATTTTTCATATCAAAACAATTGTCCTTTACTCAGGTACATAACACAAGGAAGACCTGATTTAAGAATATTTTAGTGTTTAAAAAAAAATTGAATACCCAGTACAAGCGCACAGCGGGTTTTAGTGTCTGGCATAGATTGCAGTCTTCGGCTGCTTGGTAGCTGTACACACACAGATCAAAGAAGCAGGAGGTCTGCTGGAAGCTGCACAGCCTGCCTTCCTCCTCCCCGTCTCTCCTCTCCACAAGCTGCGGTTTTTATCCCGTGAAGAGTCCACCAGGAAAGTTCACACTTTCTCATTCCTTCTCTGTAGGTTCCTTTTCATCTTCTCCTTTGCTAACTTGTGTACTAGGTGAGGTCCTCACATCTTTTCTCTACCGTCCTTCTTTGTAAAAAGTGCGTTTTGCCTAAAGGAAGCTACTTTATCTGGGGGGGCTAGGAAAGGAAGGATTGTAAGAGTGGGACCCTTAGGGGGTTAACATAGGAGTCCAAGCAGTATGACCTGATAGGTGGTAATCCTGCAGAAGCAGCTAGTTAATTAGTTCTGTATAGTTGATGGTATTTTAATTGAGTAATTGGAATTCATAAATAAGGAATTTTAATTGTAGCTGAAAAAGGAGCCTTCAGTAGCTTAGTTTAAAGTGCGTTGGGCAGGTTCTAAGCTGACATTCACATGTGAATTACCTAAAAATAACTGTGAGCCTCAGATTTCCATTCAGCGTAACTGGGACTAACAGTGGGACACAGTGGCTTAAGCATCGTGTGTCTACCACCTGCTAAGCACGGAGTTTGTATGAAGAATTGTGTGCCAGCCACTCAAGCTTCTGCAGGCCAGGCTAACGGCATAGCCTGAGACTGGGCAGAAGCGCCCAAGCACATGGAAAGCAGAGCAAGTCCTAGAGCATTTTGAAGGGGTCTTAGGGAGATGGAAGGAGAGCACTGACAGACAGCACCAGTGAGACTGCACGTCTCCACCATTACCTCCTGCTTTTGGGACTCTGGCTCTATACAGGTGCTCGAGTTTGGCAGAATCCTCGATAGAGAAATCATTTCCAGTTAGTGAAACTCTGAGAGATTTGATTTGTGATATCAGAGTATTGCTGATGCAGGCAGAGGCTGGGAAAAATACAGCATCACAGTAGCGCATCATTTAAAACTGAGGTGAATCATGGTTACACTGCTCAAATCAGTGGTAGTTCCTAAAATTCAAGTAGTCTTTTACCCAGAGTTAAACACAGTGTTCAAACAGTTATCTCCTCAGGACTCAGCAGGCCCCTGTGAGAGAAGAAGATATTGACGGTGGTCCAGACAGTCATTCTGGTGGCCGTCTCTGCGTATTCAGATGTGGTTTGCCTGGAAACAAAGACTGCCAGCCTTTGGGGCGTGATCTTCAGCTTTTAGTTGTATCCATAGCCCATTACTACAAAATAACAATAGCCACTGCTACAACCTATTTGGCAGTTAAGGCAGGCTTCGTAAAGTGCACGGCCGGCTGGCTCAGCCTCACCCCTGCTGCTGGCCATGGGAGTGGCACTGTGGCAAACTTACTCCAACGTGGCTGTAGCCCATTTGCCATTTGCTGAGATGGCATAAGACCCTGGAAATGGTTACCCTTTTGTATTACGTGCTAGTAAAGGAACTCTATAGCAAGGTGAAAACAGAGAGTGTGTACTTTTTTATGTTCTTCAACTTTATATTTTCCACCAAATTCTGCCTTTATTTCTTTAGTTCTCTGCTCCCTGCTAATAATAATCAGTGCAGAGAGCCCACATTTTCATTGTTATGTTTAGTTTGGATCTTCACATGTTAGGTAGGAAATTATTTACAAGAACACATACAGAGGAAATGAAGGGTCTGGAAAATAGGTAACAAGAAGTGATTCAAGAGAAGATAGCACAAGATAGGGCTTGGTATAGTATGAGAGATGTTAGTGGTTTACACCCCTGGTTTTTATTAGCGTTACCTGGGGAACTTTTAAGAAATACAGATGCCTAGGCCCTACTCTGAGAATTTCTATTTTAATTGATCTGAGGCAGGGACCAGTGTGTGTGTGTGGGTATTTTTTCCCCTCCACTATCTTCGTAGATCATTCTATGTGTAGCTAGGAATGAAAACTGGTAGATTAGTTTTTCTCTGTTTAGCTCTAGAAAGCAGAACTAGTAGCATTAGGGGAAAGGTACAGAATAGAAAGTTCCAGCTCATTATAATGAAGAATGTTCTGGTAATTAGAACTTTCATCTAGAAATATTCATGTGTACATGAATTAGCCACTTGTGAAGGATGCTGTGAAGATGACTACTTTGGATAACATGTAGGATTTAATCGTTCCTTAATTTAATTTAATTTTTTAAAAACTTTTTATTGATTATGATAGTTTACAACCTTGTGAAATTTCAGTTGCACATTATTGTCAGTCATGTTGTGGGTGCACCACTTCACCCTTTGTGCCCTCCCCCTACCCCCCTTTCCCCTGGTAACCACCAATCAGTTCTCTTTGTCTATATGTTAACTTCCACCTATGAGTGGAGTCATACAGAGTTCATCTTTCTCTATCTGGCTTATTTCACTTAACATAATACCCTCAAGGTCCATCCATGTTGTTGTGAATGGGACGGTTTTATCCTTTTTTATGGCTGAGTAGTATTCCATTGTGTATATATATACACACCATATCTTCTTTATCCAATCATCAGTTGATGGGCACTTAGGTTGCTTCCACATCTTGGCTATTGTAAATAATGCTGCAGTGAACATAGGTGTGCATGGGACTTTTGGAATTGATGATTTCAAGTTATTTGGATAGATACCCAGTAGTGGGATGGCTGGGTCATAAGGTATTTCTATTTTTCATTTTTTGAGAAATCTTCATACTGTTTTCCATAGTGGCTGCACCAGTTTGCATTCCCACCAACAGTGTATGAGGGTTCCTTTTTCTCCACAATCTTAATTTTATTTTAAAAAAAGAAAGCGGGTTGCTGTGTTTCTGTAGATTTGGTGTGGAGTGTGCTGAGATCAGTTTGGAGCATAGTGAGTTTGAGGTCTCTGTGGGACATCTCGGTGGAGAAGTTAGTTGACTGTCTGGCTCTGGAGCTCAAAGGAGAGACCTGACTGGGTAAAGGGTGAAAAGTGTGGTTTCCCAGAAACCACATTGTAAGCGGAATAAATAGAAGTAGAATCGAGAGTTCCACTGAAAAGATGGTAGGGGAAATCACCATCTCCATACTATTTGTCATTCTTGACCCATTTCTTACTTTAAAAAAAAATTTTTTTTTTTGAGGAAGATTAGCTCTGAGCTAACATCTGCCACCAATCCTCTTCTTTTTTACTGAGGAAGACTGGCCCTGAGCTAACGTTGGTGACCATCTTCCTCTACTTTATGGGTGAGACGCCTGCCACAGCATGACTTGCCCAGTGGTGTATAGGTCCACACCTGGGAACTGAACTAGTGAACCCCAGGCTGCCAAAGCAGAATGTGCAAATTTAACCGCTGCACCACTGGGTCGACCCCTGACCCATTTCTTATAAACTTACTATGTATTAATAGTGATGAACAAGACATGGTCCCTGTGCTCATAGAGCTTATAGACAAGGAAACTGAAAACTGAAGAATCTTTACAAAATTGCGTGGCAACTTCTTCAACTGTCATGTGTCAGGTAGAGTGCTGCAGTAGAGCCCAGGGTTGCACCTGGCTTGTAAATTCCTCAGGAACGTCCTCTATGGTACATCTAAAACGAGTGACAACATATGCAGACATTGGGGTTAATGAAAAAAAGAAAGATCCTGGTGTTGATTTCTCAACCCAGAAAATAAAATCTTGGAGAAAGTTTTCCAAGATCTCTTTTATTTATATTTTGCTTTTTTCTCTTTTGCTGTCCCTTCCCTTCATCTCTTAAATTTTCCTGCTTTCGTAACGTCAATACATATTACCAGTTCTTGAATAGAGATATTTTGTGATAAGCACTTATTCCTTAGTATCTGATTTTTAGATTTGGTCATGTATTCTCAAGGACTCATTGAAAATATGGTATTAATGTAACTTTAACGACCACAGATACCGAGAGGCGATTCAGAAATGGGATGAAGCGCTCCAGTTCACCCCGAATGATGCCGCCCTGTACGAGATGAAGTCACAGGTAACGATTGTGAGGAATTTCCCTTTCATTATGAAGCTGTGCTATGTTTGTGTGGTGAGCCAAAATAGTGTTTTCTTTTTCAAAGACAGTTTATTTGGGGGAAAAATGTTGCCATGTTATTTATGGCTCTTCCTCATGCATCAAATTAGAAATTCATTTACCTTTACAATGAAGTTAACTGTTATTTCAGCCTAACTGTGGTAAGATATGAGCAGATGGATATCTGTAAAGAAGTCACTGGTGATCTCTTAAATAAATGGAGTGTGTTTGCTTTTCTTGGGAATTATTTGTAGTGGATTTAGCAATAACTTAATTTCTTTAGAATGAGGATGAATTGGATTCTGGATGATGACATTTCCCTAAAAATGGCCTAATCCTTAGCAAAAGGTCAGAATAGACTCAATTTATTAGTAGTTTAAACATAACATTTGTCCTTAAAAATACATTTCTAATATTTTGTGTGAAAGTTCACAGAGAAAACCTGCAAGCACTTGGGTTAGGTTAGCCACGAGACTTAAAATCTCAAACAGCATTAAACGTATTTTTGGCAGGGAATAGTTGGAATTTAGCCTTGATCTACACACCTAACAGACAGCTTTCAGATGATGATCTCAAGCATAGGGCACATCTTTTATCAGCTTTGATTTTAGCTCATCTGGGAAAAACCTAAATAATTTATGTCTACGAAATGAAGTGCTATGAGGACCTTCATTTGGATAAGACTTTAATTTTCAATCTTGAATATATATGTATATATTAACGGCAGGATGGGGCCGGCCCCGTGGCTGAGTGGTTAAGTTCGTGTGCTCCACTTCTGGGGCCCAGGGTTTCACTGGTTTGGATCCTGGGCCTGGACATGGCACCGCTCATCAGGCCATGTTGAGGTGGCATCTCACATGCCACAACTAGAAGGACTCACAACTAAAATGTGCAACTATGTACTGGGGGAGTTTGGGGAGAAAAACAAAAAAGAAGATTGGCAACAGTTGTTAGCTCAGGATTTGTAGAAGGCAGGATTTGTAGCTAACTGTATGAACCGAGTTGTTTAATTTGGAGCCTGATCATGATGGTTATATCACAAATCTTGTGAAATACAAATTGTTCCAAAGATTATAGATAAAATCCAACCCTTTCCTATAATTAAAATTCTACAACTTTCTGACTTTTCTGGTTCGTAGGGTTTGAAAAACCCTGTTGTGGGGAGGCCTGTGGAGCGTAGAAATGATTTTTATAGCAGGAAGATGTTCACTGGGGACAGGATGGGTGGTTGAACAAATTTAAATTTACCTAGTTTAACAGCTAGACCTGGGGTTCCCTAAAAACCGCATTGTAAGTAGAATAAACAGAAGTGAAACTGAGAGTTCAAATAGCTCTGAGCCATCATGGCTAGAATATGACCGCTTGGTTTGGACCAGATGGACAATAGACTTCAATACTAGAAAGGGAATAGTTTATACTTTCATAGTTACTTCAAGAGTAGAAAGAAGAATATAATTCCTGACTCTGAAAGGCAGAGGAGAGGGCTCAAAACCACTGAAATGCTATGTTTACCAGACTAAAAATATGTTTTTCAAAATGAAAAGCATTGCTTACGTATGATTATCCATTAGTAGTTTGCTAGTGTATGAATATTACCGACAGGTTTTTTTTCATCCTTTTGGCTCTAGGTCCTGATGTCTCTTCACGAAATGTTCCCAGCAGTCCATGCAGCAGAAATGGCTGTCCAGAGAAATCCACACTCATGGGAGTCTTGGCAGACTTTGGGACGAGCTCAGCTTGGCTTAGGAGAGATAGTCTTGGTAAGGAAGTCAGATTATCGTAATACTGAAATTTTATTTTGGCATGCTTTTGATCAACTGAACCAAAAAGTAAGTAGTCATTTATCAAATCTATGCAAAAATAAATAGCAGATTACCTCTTAAAGATATTAGCTCATAAACACAGATCAAAGTAATTACCAAACATCTTTTTCCATTATAAACACCATTATATCAGGGTCAGAATATTTTTCAGGTATTTAGCATCATGAAAGTTAAAAAAAATTTAACATGAAACGTTGGCATTTGGTAAACTTTATTTAGATATAAAATAAGGAATTTCTAGGTTAGTTCTTTGCATCGTTAAATTTACCACATTATAAAGTGATATAAGTATCACCATGGAGACAAAACCAGTAAAAGATTATGTTAGGGAAGGAAAAAGTAGGCTGGGAGAGTGATGGTGATAAATCTTTAGACTGAGAAGTTGCTGGCTTAGTGAGGAGAAAATGGGGAATGGTAGAAGCTTTTGAAAATGAAATACTCATGTAAAGTTTCCTGTAAACTGGTGCTTAATGCCTTTCTCAACTTGCCTGGACTATACCTTGTAGGTAGCAAAGGCTAGATGGGTGAGAGGTGGCTGTGGGGACTGTCCTATTTTTGTTTTTGTTTTGACTGGGCTATATATACCCGACAGCTAATTTCCTAAAGCATGTTTGCAAATCTAATATAGTGGTGCCAAATTTCCTCTTTGTCATTAAGTAAATTAAGACTTTTCATGCTTTTTTTTTTTTTTATGATAACTTTATTGTATTTTCTGGGTATACAAGGTAAACACAATCAGCATAGAATCTTTAAAATAAGCAGATAAACAAAATGCCAAAACATCCCTCAAAATCCTGATTACATAGTTATGTAATTTCTTCTTGTTTACCTAAAATTTTGGCGTGAACTTCTTTTCCTATTACTAAATATTTTGCTGTAACATTGAAAATATCACTGTAGTATCGGGATAGCACCAATTGCATAATCAACACTATACTTTTGAAAGTATACCTTTTCTTTCTTTTCTTTTGCTACTATAAACAGTGCTATGAAGAACATCAATACAGGTGAATAATCACATCTTCCGGTCACTTTTTTCATTCTTGGACCACTCATAAATCTTATGGCATCTCACTTCTCAACAGCACTCAGAGCTGGTGACCATTCCCCCAGAAACACTCTCTCCTTCCTTTTGATGGCTCAGGATACTAATGTCTTTTCTTTTTTAATGACTGCTCCTTTTCTCTTTTGTAGCTCTAGCCTCCTCCACGAAATATTAAATGTTAGAATTCCTCTCACTCTTCTCATTTTAAATTTTCTCCTAAAGCCTTCTTATGCACACCCATATGCTTTTTTTTTTTTTTTTTAGTTAATGTTATGATAGATTACAACCTTGTGAGATTTCAGTTGTACATTTTTGTTAGTCATGTTGTGGGTACACCACTTCCCCCTTTGTGCCCTCCCCCCACCCCCCCTTTTCCCTGGTAACCACTGATCTGATCTCCTTATCAATATACTAACTTCCACCTATGAGTGGAGTCACATAGAGTTCGTCTTTCTCTGACTGGCTTATTTCGCTTAACATAATACCCTCGAGGTCCATCCACGTTGTTGTGAATGGGCCAATTTTGTCTTTTTTTATGGCTGAGTAGTATTCCATTGTGTATATATACCACATCTTCTTTGTCCAATCATCAGTTTCTGGGCATGTAGGCTGGTTCCACGTCTTGGCTATTGTAAATAATGCTGCGATGAACATAGGGGTGCAACGGACTCTTGAGATTTCTGATATCAGGTTCTTAGGATAGATACCCAGTAATGGGATGGCTGGGTCATAGGGTATTTCTATTTTTAACTTTTT
The DNA here is from genome assembly GCF_037783145.1 of Equus przewalskii. Classification (NCBI taxonomy): domain Eukaryota; kingdom Metazoa; phylum Chordata; class Mammalia; order Perissodactyla; family Equidae; genus Equus; species Equus przewalskii. The sequence continues at coordinate 25,279,329 of NC_091850.1, forward strand.
GAGAAATCTCCATACTGTTTTCCATAGTGGCTGTACCAGTTTGCATTCCCACCAACAGTGTATGAGGGTTCCTTTTTCTCCACAACCTCTCCAACATTTGTCGCTCTTGGTTTTGGATGTTTTTGCCAATCTAACGGGTGTAAGGTGATATCTTAGTGTAGTTTTGATTTGCATTTCCCTGATGATTAGCGATGATGAACATCTTTTCATGTGTCTATTGGCCATATTCATATCTTCTTTTGAGAAATGCCTGTTCATGTCCTCTGCCCATTTTTTGATCGGGTTGTTTGTTTTTTTGTTGTTAAGCAGTGTGAGTTCTTTGTATATTATGGAGATTAACCCTTTGTCGGATAAGTGGCTTGTAAATATTTTTTCCCAATTAGTGAGCTGTTTTTTTGTTTCAATCCTGTTTTCCCTTGCCTTGAAGAAGCTCTTTAGTCTGATGAAGTCCCATTTGTTTATTCTTTCTATTGTTTCCCTCAATTGAGGAGTTATAGTGTCCAAAAAGATTCTTTTGAAACTGATGTCAAAGAGTGTACTGCCTATATTCTCTTCCAAAAGACTTATTGTCTCAGGCCTAATCTTTAGGTCTTTGATCCATTTTGAGTTTATTTTGGTGTGTGGTGAAAAAGAATGGTCAATTTTCAATCTTTTGCATGTGGCTGTCCAGTTTTCCCAGCACCATTTGTTGAAGAGACTTTCTTTTCTCCATTGTAGACCCTCTGCTCCTTTGTCGAAGATTAGCTGTCCATAGATGTGTGGACTTTTCATGCTTTTATTGGCCTTTTACGGTAAAAAGAAAGCAAACAAAAAAAAATTTAAGTTTCTTTAAAGGCTAAAATTATTCATAAGCCCTGAATTTGACTTTACTAGAAATGGCTTTAGTAAGTTGTGGGTAGCTTAGATTTTTCTGGTACTCTTGTAAATGTTTCATTTTTTTCTGTTTACAAAAAAACAGATGTTTGTCATATTCTCAGAAATAAGAAGTAAGGGATTTTGATGAGAAAATTGATGGGAGTAAAAAAACTTAAAAGTAATAATCTAGGGGGCTAGCCTGGTGGCGTAGTGGTTAAGTTTGTGCATTCTGCTTTGGTGGTGTGGGGTTTGTGGTTCGGATCCTGGCCGTGGACCTACACACTGCTAAACAAGCCGTGCTGTGGAGGCATCCCACATACAAAATAGAGGAAGATTGGCACAGATGTTAGCTCAGGGCCTGTCTTCCTCACTGAAAAAAAAAAAGATAATCTGAAATGAGATTCACAGTGACAGAAACCAGTTTAACAAAATGCCATTTTCTTTCCTTGCCATTTAACATAGCCATCTTTTCTCTTTTTTATGTAAAGACTTAAATCATACCAGAGTTGGAAAAAAGAAATTCAAGGAATTTAGTTTTCTAATAGGTTAACAGGAAAACAAACAAAAACCTATCATATAATACTTTTTCCCCATTTCTCCTTTATTAAAAACTTGCAAGTCATTATCTCTTTTGCTTGTAAGTGCCTGTGGTAATGGAAAAAATCTCTAGGACATAATGTTTAGCAAAGATTGTCCTATAAGGAAAGAAAATATATTACAGATGAGACAACAGAGATCCTTTGAATCAACCAATAAAATTATTCAACATTTTGGTTTCTTAAATAAGTACTAGTTGTTCAACTGTTATTTTTTCCTATTGATATGATTCTGTCCATTAATACTGTGAAATTCTTGGAGGAATTAAAAGTGTTATTTTTCCCCATTTAATGTAATTTTTAGGACTCTACTTAAAAAAATTTAAATTTATAATTTTTATGTAAACTTAAGCTGTTCTTTTGAAAGACTGGAATGGTTTAAAAGAATGACTTAAAATGTCATAATGAAAGGATACTATGAAAAATATATTGAAAGCGAGCTAGATTTCTAACATCTAACGATTCTTACTATATATACCTATGGACAAAAACATAAAAAATATACAGATAAATAGAACAGGTAGTAAATTAAGTCAATAGCTGGGTATATCTCTATGAGTAATTATTTAGATTTATTATGAGTAATTATTTAGAGTTGGGTGTATATGTTGGAAAATGATTATAGCTTTGGTTTGTTCTTCATTTTCTAATTCTTTGAGGTGAAAAGTTAGATTTTTTTACTTGAGATCTTTTTTATTTAACGTAGGCTTTTATCATCATAAACTTCCCTTTTAGTTCTGCTTTTGCTGCATTCCATAGTTTTAGTATGTTGTATTTTCATTTTCATTTGTTTCAGGATATTTTCCAATTTCTCTTTTGATTTCTTCTTTAGCTCATTGGTTGTTCAAGAGTGTGTTGTTTAATTTCCACATATTTGTTAATTTTCCAGTTTTCCTTCTGCTATTTTCTAATTTTATTCCATTGTAGTCTGAGAAGATACTTGGTCTGTCTGCTTAAATTTGTTAAGACATGTTTTGTGACCTAACGTGTCATCTATGCACCTAATGTGTGATCTGTCCTGGAAAATGTTCCATCTGTGCTTGAGAAGGATGCGCATTCTGCTGCTGTGGGTGAAATGTTTTGGATATGTCTATTAGGTCCCTTTGGTCTGTAGTGTTGTTCAAGTCTTCTGTTTCATATTGATCTGTCTGGATGTTCTACCCATTACTGAAAGTGGGGTGTTGAAGTCTCCTAGTATGACTTGATTGCTATTTCTCCCTTCAGTACTGTCAATGTTTACTTTTTGTGCTTAGGTGTTCTGATGTTGGGTCCATATATGTTTGTAATTGTTATATCTTTCTGGTGAATTGACCATTTTATCATTATATAATGTATGTCTTTGTCTGCTGTGACACTCAATACATATTAGCATTATTATGATATAAGTTCTTGGCTTCAAAGGTATTCATTCCTGGTACCTTCCTGATCAGGGTTTAGCCCAGGAAATCCCCAGATTCATATATTTACTTATCTGCAGAAGCTAACAATGCATTTGCCTTGTTTTGAATTATAATATCAGTACTTCTACTTTAATGGACTTTTAGTACTCATCAGCAGTTTGTCAGATTTCTTTCACACTTCCATAACTTTTTGTTTTCTGTTCGTTAGGGCACAGCCCTAACTTCCATCCTTACATTCTAGTAAATTAAAAGAAAAAAAGTTGTATATACACGGATATTGTGGACTATATGAAATACATTCATTTTTTAAAACAAAGCAAACAAAAACTGACTTTTTTTTACCCCTAGGCAATTCGGAGTTTTCAAGTAGCCCTTCACATCTACCCAATGAACCCTGAAATATGGAAAGAAGACCTTTCTTGGGCAAGAACGCTCCAGGAGCAGCAGAAGGTAGCACAGAGGATTAAAAAAAGTGAAGCACCAGCGGAAGTAACCCATTTCTCACCAAAGTCAATTCCTGACTATGACTTTGAAAGTGATGAGATTGTTGCTGTTTGTGCAGCTATTGCTGAAAAACAGAAGACCATCTCAGCAAATAAAACAATGGTGATTGTGTCGGCCTCTGGGACTGTGGAGACGGTAACTGAGAAGGAAGATGGTGCTGCCCCACCAGATGGCTCTGTTTTTATCAAAGCCCGATGAAGCATAGCAGGAATTCTTTGAATCTGTCTTTTTGATTGCCACTTAAAGTTGTGAGCATAGGGACATTTACTCTGGAGAAATAGGGGAAAACTCCTGTTTGTAAAATAAGTTTTTCAGATGAAGCGTATAAAAATAAATGGTAGAAGTATTGTATAGTGTTTGGACTATGCATTGATAAGTTATGATTTAAACTTCTTAAGATTAGAATTCTGAGTCTAGTGGTTTTTGATTAATAAACTTAATTTAATCCAAATATATAAGTGAGTACATTTTAAAGACACAACTTGCAAGTGGATTCTCGAACAGTGAATAACTTGATGGCCAGTGTTATATTAAAATGTTGACTTGTTGACTTTTGTTTTATGATAAAGGAAGTGGGTGATTTCTTTTCCTTTTAGAAATATACTGCTGTCACTATTCACTCTTCTATTTTTCTTGTTTCATTAGAGTAAGTTTGTCACAAAGCTTGAATATTTTTGAAAGTCATTTTGATTCAAAGTTGTCATTTGGTTACAAGTGGAATCTTTGAAAGTTCGGCTGAAAATGCATGCAAATGTGTACATTCTGAACATTTTCTGAAGTTTCTCCTAATTCTGATTTGTGCTTACATTTTGACTTTAAAATTATTATAACAATGGTACTTGCCTCCTTCACTATTTGTTAGATGTATAAAGAACTGGTAAACGTTAGAATGATGGTTTTATTTTTTTAATTGTTAAAGTAGGTAGAATAGTTCTTACCGCACGCAAGTCGTTTTTAAGATGTGCGTCTTTGAAATGAATGGCTCCTATAGATACATCGTAACAAATTGTACTGCTGTCTTGTCCCAGTCAAAAGCAGTATTTTCTTCTTATTATTTTTAAAAGCTTAAAAACCTTGAAGATAACTTAGCTCTTGCTTATAACTTTCCAGCTGATAGTTTGGAATTCCTTTTCTAGATAACTTTTTTGGAACTACTCAGTGAAATGAGAAATAATCACAGTTTTGAATAGCTAAATTGTATCTTTCTAAAGATAAAAAGCAGGGTTGTTATTATTAAAGTGCCACTGAGTGAATAACTTAGGCACAGCACATGTGGAAACCGAAATGTGACTTATGGTACAGGCCCATGAGTAGAGAAGGATATGATATGTTGAAGGAATATTTCATTGAAAGGCCACAATCACATCCCCAAATCAATACTGTCATTGCTAATGTGAATTATAATTTTTATCCTACATATATTGTAGTACAATTATATAAACTGCTGGACGCTGATACTTCTGACACTCAGGAAGCTATTATTGGTGTAAAATTAATTTTATCCTTGTTAGAGATGAAAGTAAGTTACTTTATTTTAAGGAATCTTACCTTACTCTCTTGGAGGATGTGAGTAACGGTCTACATTTTTCTGAGATGATTTTTAAAATTTTTATTTTAGTGGAATGCTTCTCTCTTTTTTTCAGAGTTGGAGAAGTCAGCGCTTGCCTTGAAAAGTATATTTTCCCCCAAAGTTGTATCAGAAAGTTAGCTCTGGTCAGAGAGGTTAGTTTTAGAATGATCCAGAAAACCAAATATTAATTATATTTTATTTTGTATAATAAGGAATATCCTCAAAGGGTAGATAGTTGGGTATCTAGAGAAGTGAGCACTTACCATTTGGTATGTTGTTTTGAGTAATAGGTGTTTGTTTATTGTGTAATTTGTGAATAAATATTTTTTCTGAATTTTAAAGATTTGCCTGTTGTGTTGTTAGCTTTTTAAAAATTAGATTTATTTATTTAATTTCTTTCTTATGTGACAATAAAATATGTAAAGCACCTTGCATGGTGTCTCGCATATGAAGTACTTGGTAAATGCTAGCTTTTTCTTTGAAGAACTTGGATTAGTTTGGAAATGTTTAACCTCAGTTTCTTCTGATTTTAAGAAAGCAAGACAACTTCTTTGTAATCTTTTCCTTATCTGAAAGTGAGACATCACTCCTCATATTACAGGACAGATGGTTATCAGTTGGAGGTTCTTCTTGTTGTAAGCTCTGTGCCTTAGCCCCAAAAGAGGCAGGAGCCAGAGTGGCGCGCACGTAGCCCTAGCTTCTGTTGAAGAACCTAGGGTTTCCCACATTGGCATTGCTAGGCCAGGTTAGTCACTTCCTTGCTCAGATAGAAGAAATAAGAGGTTTTAGACATAAGTTGGAGGAGAGAAAGAAGTAGTCAGTCATGGAGAAGAATGGCAGTTCATTTCTCCAGGCCCCTAAAAATGCTTGGCTAACACTCTGGTATGCACAAGGAGAAAAATACATGCATTATTTTATAAGGATGTGAATACTGATATAAAGACATTTACTAAGTTTGTTACATAGAATAACACATCCTTTTGAATCTGAAAGAAAAATAATTGATGTTCATGGTAGTGACATAATTAAAGATGTTTAATACACTTTCTGAAAACACTAACACTAAAATTATACTGAATATAATTTGCATTATTCTTACTTGAAAATTGTATGGCAGAGACACTCATTAGATAAAACACTACACATCCAGACCATGCCTGATAATTTGAGAATCATATATTATTTTCTAGACAACTTAGGTTATAGAGTATTTATCTTAAATGTGCTAATAAATGCTATGTAAACATTGAAAAGTTTAGATCGCAGGACCTAGATCTACAATTGGGGCCTATGTACAAAATTTTATGGTGGTAGTCTAAATATAAGAAGCTTTTAAATTGATGTTATATGGCAAAACTATAATGAGGACATAATAAAAAAAACTGTCTCAGAAAGCTAGAGTTTCCATAACTGACCAGTATAGCCTTTTCAGTTTGAAAATTATGCTTTATGTAATATCAAAAGCTTGTTTCACTGCCTTTCCCAGCAGTAGGAAAATTGTCAATAATTTCTTTAATTTCAGGCTTCCTGGTTCAGAAGCCCTTCTAAATCGACTGTGGACGTTGATTTCGGGACATACATGTGATCTAAATGAGTTATGAGTTGACACAAGAACCATAGTTTCATAATTATCTTCAAATAATGGATATACTAAATGTGGTTTTTATTTTCCTGAGAGAGGATTATTAAACTGATGGTGTATTTTGTAACTGCTGGCATTTTAGGATTGAGAAAGTAATTTTTTTTAACCAATAAGAAAATACAGAAATTTGTAAATGACTAATCATTGCCAAAGTAGATTAAAATGAAATATATCCCTTTAGTCACTTGCAATTAAACATGCCCACTTGAACGGAAGAGAAGGGGTGGCCCTATCGCTGGTGTACCGTGAATTGTGCCTTAATGTGTGTTATGTGTGAACTTCACCAGCTGTGTGTGCCAAGCTGGAAGAAAGGTTGAGAAATGCTGATCTCCCCTTCATTGGGATGGCAGAGGGTGGGATGGCTTCCTTTCACAGTGCTGCTTTGGATACCATTAAGCAAGGAATCCTGATCTCTCCCTTCCCTCCTCCCTCCCACCTCCCCAGGAAAGGGAGCTTAAGATAAAGAACTGGACATACAAGCCCCTTTCTCCGCTTTTTTGGATGTTCCTGCAGAGATCCTATGTTGTAGTCTCTTGGCAGACCTGTTGTGAGTTTTGCAGTGAAGGCTCTCTGCCTCTGCGAGGGGAGAGCTGTGCTTGTGCAGGATTGCCTGTGCCTTGGGGAGCACGTCTGTCTAATTCTGGCTTTGATATCAGGTGGCCATTGTTGCCACAAACCTAAATTTTATGCTCTACCCTAGACTTTCTCAGCAATAAATCTGACATATTGAATCTCCATCTGCCTGATTCTTTTTGTTTCTCAAGTAGCTCAGAGGTCAGGAGGGGACAAGGGGTATTATTTTATGACTCCCTCAAACCCCGACAAAGATTAGTGCAGATTATATTTCAAAGTACGCATGACACAAAAACTGAATTGGAGAATTTTTTCTAATTTTACATTTTCTTAAATCACTGAAATTCTATTGAAAATGGATAATGTTAATTACAAGGCAACATGTAAATATTTGTTCAGGATATTTGAAAAGTCGACTGGCTTGACATTGTGATAGACCACAATGTTGACTCTAGATTTAATTTGAAGGAAGGAATGTGAAATGAATCATGATAGCCTCTGCCCACTCTGTCAACTTTTTTAAGAGTGTAATTTACATATAGTAAAATGTGCCCATTTTAAGTTTACAGTTTGAGGAGTTTTGACAAATGTGAACCCTCACGCAGTCACCGTTACCATCAAGGTGAGGGATATTTCCATCACCCAAAAAGTTCTCCAATGCTCATTTGCAGTCAGTTCCCTTCCACCCCAACACCAAGCAAGTTTCAACTACTGATCTGCTTTCTGCGACTGCAAAGTAGATTTGACTTTTTTAGAATTTCAGATAAATAGATCATACAATATGTACTCTGTGTCTGACATTTTTTGCTCAGCATAATACTTTTGAAACCTATCCGTGTTGAGATTCATCCATGTTATTGTGTATGTCAGTAATGTGTTCCTTTTTATTGCTGAGTATTATTCTGTTGTGTGGATAACCCACAATTTGTAGCTATTCATATCTGTGGATGGACGTCTAGGTTGTTGAACATCTGAATTTTGATCTATCACGAATAAAGCTGCTATGTATATACATCACAAGTCTGTGTGTGGATATATGTTTTCATTTCTCTTGGGTAAATACTGGAGGTGGGATTGCTGAGTGTTATGGTAACTATATATGTGTAGTTTAGAGGAAACTGAAACTTCTCCAAAGTATTATGTATTAAAAAATTTCAGTTGCTCAGTGTCCTTGTCCATGGTTGGTATTGTCATTGTTTTTAATTTTAGCCACCTTGGTGGATATGTAATGCTATCTCATTGTGGTTTTAATATTCGTTTCCCTGGTGATGTTGAGCATATTTTCATATGGTCATTTGACATTTGTATAATTTCTTTTGGGAAGCACTGTTCAAATTTTTGCTGATTTTTTATTTGGTTTATCTTATTACTGAGTTATCAGAATTTTTTTCTATATTCTGGATAAAAATCCTTTATGAGATATATGTATTGTGAGTATTTTGTCCTCATCTGGGGCTTGCCTTTTTGTTTTCTTAATGATACCCTTTGAAGAGCAGAAGTTTTTAATTTTGATGAAGTCCAATTTATATATTATTCTTTTAAGGTTGTACTTTTTGTGTGTTGAGCAATCTGTGTTTACTCCAAGATGAGAAAGATTTTCTATGTTTTCTGTTAGAAGTTTTACAGTTTTAGCTTTTATAGTTAGGTCTGTGATTTGTTTCAAGTTAATTTTTATGTATGGTGTGAGGTAAAGGTCGAGGTTCATTGTTTTTGATGTCTAGTTATTCAAACACTATTCATAAAAAACCCATCCTTTCTCATTGTAATGCCTTGGCATCTTTGTTGAAAATTAATTCACCATGTGTTTGAGGATCTGTCCAAGCTGTGTGTTCTGTTACACTGCTTTATATGTCTGTTCCTATGCCAATACTGCCCTGTCTTGATTACTATAGCTTAAAATCCTAGTCTTAAAAATCACTGTCATTTTTCAAACTTATTTTCACCCCAAAATCGTTTAGCTATTCAAATTTGTTTGTCCTTCCATATACATTTTAGAATCAACCTGTTTCTATCTACTTGCAAGTCTTCTGGGATTTTGATTGAAATTGTTTTGAACCTATAAATCAGTTTAGGAGGAGTTACTGTCTTAACAATACCACGTCTTCGAATCCATGATCATGGCATGTCATTGTTTTGTGTCTTTAATTTCTCTTTGTACTGTTTTTTAGTTTTCTGTGACTAGGCCTTGCCCGTATTTTCGTTAAGTTTATCCTTAAATACTTCATATTTTTTTGATGCCGTTACAAGGAGTGTTTTTAAAATTTTATTTTCCAATTTGATACGATGACATAAAAATACAATTTAGTTTTGTATATTGACCTTGTAGCCTACCACCTTGGTAATTGATTTATTAGTTGCATTAGCTTTTTTGTAGATTCTTTAGGATGTTCTACATGTATTATCATGTCTTTGTGAGTAAAGACAGTTTTCCTTCTTCCTTTACAAACTGTATGCTTTTTATTTCTATTTCTTGCCTTATTGCACTGGCTAGAACCTCCAGTGCAACGGTAAATAGAAGCTGTGAGAATGGACATTCTTGCCTGGTCTATAATCTTTTGGTCTTTGACCATTAAGTATGATGGTAACTGTAGTTTTTTTATGTATGTCCTTTATTAAATTGAGGAAGTTCCTTTCCTAGTCTGCTGAACACCTTTTATCATGAGTGGGTATTGAATTTTGTTAAATGTATTTCCTGAATCCATCAGAAGATTGTATGATTTTTCTCTTTTATTCCATTAATAAGATGAATTACATTTTTCAAATCTTAATTCAGCTGCATTTCTGGGATAAACCCTATTTAGTCATGATGGATTATCCTTTTTTAGCTCTTCTTGATTCAATTTGGTAATATTAAGAATTTTTACGTCTATGTTCATGAAGAATATCGTTTGGTAGTTTTCTTGTAATATCTTTAAAATTCTTGAATCAGGATAATGTGGACCTCATTTAAAAAAGGTGAGAAGTATTTCTACCTGCTCTTTTCTCAAAGGATTTCTATACATTTGGCATTTCTTTCAATAGTGTTTAATAGAGCTAACAAGTGAAGTTACCTAGGCCTAGCATTTTTCTTTTCGGGAAGATTTTAAATTACAAACTCAGTTTTAAAAACAGCTACAGTGTAAATCTTATCATTTATGTCACATTGAGTAATGGTATGGTTTGATTAAATTAGGATCCAAAATCCACTCATTGCGTCTGTTCACATGTCTCTTACTCTTCTATAATCTAGGTTCCTCTTCCTTTTTTTGTCCTTGCAATTTACTTTTAAAGGAACTGAGTCATTTGTCTTTTAGAATTTTCCACACTTTGTATTTTATTTATTGTATCTCACCTAATGTTATTAATGTTCCTCTGTACCTACATTTCCTATAAATTTTCCTATAAATTCTTTGGTTCAAGTTTTTAGCAAGAATGCATCATGAGTGGCTTTGGGTACTTAGACCAGAAGTTAAATATTTCTGGCTCTTTCTTTTTGTAATATCAAAAGCAATTGACTCTCTTTGCCTAGATCCATTATTTCATTGGAGGCTAAAAAATGGTGATAATTATTGGTTTTTTTGTTGCTGGAAGACTTGATCTTTAAAGAAAACTTTTCCTCATCAACTATTTTGTTACCTTGAGAAACAACTTATGTAGTTGAAGGCTGGTAATATAGTGGAGGCTTTCTTCTTTCCCTTTGTTTACCACTAGCATCCTCCAAAGGTGATGAGTGAGATGTTCTGTTTGGTTTTGTTTTTGTACCATTATGAAGTCATGCATTGACATATTTGATATGTTTTCCCTGCAGTTATTATTCATAATGAGAGTGTGTACATGCTGAACTTCTGGAGATAATTCCAAGTTCGTTTTTTCGAAATGATTGTACCAATTTTATACCTCACCATTAGTATGTGAGAGTTTCTAAGGCATACTTGGTATTTCCAGACTATAAATTTTCTACAAATATAATTGGTGTATAAGGGTATATATATCATTGTGATTTCACTGCTTATTCATTTTTAGACATTTATGACCTGAATTATTGATTTCTTATGATAGAGGAATATTATTTAGCTTTCATATTTCCTCAATATATATACTTACTAGTTCTGCCTCCATTTCCAATAAAGTTGATTATAATTTTGTCTTCGATCTATACTCATTATTTTATGACTATGTAATTACTGCACATAGTTGATGTCACCTAGTATATTATTTTTATTTTACATTTCTTGTACTTGTGTTTGTTTTTCATGGAGTTAATAATTGCCTTGTTGTTTTGTTCTTTAGTTTTCCATGTATATAATGCTAATTTACCCCGACTGTCTAATAGAAATATAACACTCCCCTCAGTATTGCCAAACACCAAATAATCTGTCAATTTTCTTTTGCTTTTCTTTCTTTTTTAACCTTAGAGACATCCTAGAGCACCCTCTCCTGACTCAGTCTGGTTTCACTGTGCTCTTGGCCTGCTGTGGAGCTGATGTCTTGAGCTCTCTTTCATCATTGTTCTTGAAATTCTCTTGGCTTCCCTCGTATACTGAATCTTGTTTCACGCCTTCTCAACAGAGAGAAATGTTTACCTAATTGTTCAGATTTTAGTGTGTGGACTTGCTGTGGTTAAAAGTTCTTAGGACACAAATATGTTTGGTGTTCTCTTCTGTCCTCCTCTTCCATGGTGTGGAATGGGGTGGATGAAAGGTAAGGTCATGAATGAATGGTAGAGATATTGATACTGATATAAGGACAATGGGCCCAACTATCTTTCTCTCTTCTCTTCTTTTTTTCAAAAAGGCTTTCAACCTGGGACTAAAACCCCAGGTGTGGTTCAGGGCAGCTCCACACTAAATGATAGGGTCAAACACTCTCTCTTGCTCTGAGTCTCTTTCTCTGGTTCCATTTCTGGTGTACCTGAACAGCAATCATGAGATCATACTTGCAGCATCTTAGACTCAGGTTTAACGGTGGTGAAGGGCATGAGGTGGGGGGAGTGGGGGAAGAGAACAAACTTCATGGCTCTTTTGGTCTTGAAACTAGTACGAGTAGTTTAGGGAAAATGAATATTTCTGTGTCAAGGTTTATGGCCAAAGGCATAGCTGATTTTTCCACAGCCCTTAGTGTTTGTGGCTCCAATAAGAAACTTGTGGAGAGGGGTGGCTAGGCTTTGGGAAAGGACTGTTGCATTCCATGGTCTTCTGGTCAAAGTATCACTTTAGAAGCTCTACCAATCTTACAATCTAATCTAACACATTTGACCTGGTTGGTTAGATTGTCTTTAAGATTATGAGATAGTGTTAAAATTAGCTTTCTGTCTGCTATATCCTGCTAGGACCAGGTAGGATTTAATATCAGCCAGTTAGACAGTCAGAACTTTCTTACATGGAACGTTTGGAGCCACAAATGGTCTGGAACAACTTTTCCACAAGAAACCATCTTTGCGTAACATAGCTGGTAAGCCTTACAAAGAAATGTGGAATAGATGACAAACAATGTTGGAGTCTTTTTCCTTGGCTGTTCTATTAAGAATAAGCCAGACTCAACAGTAAAAAGATATTGTTATGAACTGAATTGTGTCTCCCTGAAATTCATATGGTGAAGCTCTAACCCCCAATGTGACTGTATTTGGAGATAGAGCCTTTGAGATAATTAAGGTTAAATGAGGTCATAAGGGTGGGCCCTAATCCACTATGACTGGTGTCCTTATAAGAAGAGAGACACCAGGCATGCATGTGTACAGAGAAAAGGCCGTGTGAAGATACAGCAAGAAGGTGGCCAGCTGCACACCAAGGGAAGAGACCATAGGAGAAAGCAAGCCTGCCAGCACCTTGATCTTGGAACTTCAGCCTCCAGAACTGTGAGAAAATTAGTTTTTGTTGAAGTCACTCAGTCTGTGGTATTTTGTTACGGCAGCCCTAGCAAACTAATACAGACATATAACTCAATTAAAAAATAGGCAAACAATTTGAATTTGAATAGATATTTCTTCAGAGAAGATATACAAATGTCCAAGAAGCATATGAAAAGATTCTCAACATTAGTAGTCATTAGGGAAATGCAAGTCAAAACCACAGTGAGATACCACTTCATACCCATTAGGATGACTGTAATCAAATACAAGGACAAGAAGCATTGATGTGGATGTGGAGAAACTGGAACTCTTGTGCATTGCTGGTGGGAATGTAAAATGGTGCAGCCGCTTGGGAAAATAGTTCGGCAGCTCCTCAAAAAATTAAACATATAGCTACCATATGACCCAGCAATTTCACTCACAGGTATATAGAGGATTGAAAACATAGGTTCACTCAAAAACCTGTACACAATGCTGCTACTGGCGTTATTAATAACCAAAGTGGAAACAACCCAAATGCCCATCAACTGATACACGGATAAACAAAATGTGGTATATCCACACAATAAAATGTTACTCAGCCATAAAAAGGAATGAAGTACTGATTCATGCTAGAACATGGATGAACCTTGAAAATATACTAACTGAAAAAAGCCAGACAGTAAAGGCCACATACTGTATGATTCCATTTATGTCCAGAATAGGCAAGCTCATAGAGATAGAGTGATTGCCAGGGTAGAGAATGCGGAGTAACTGCAAATGGGTATGAGGTTTCTTTGGGGCGTGATGAATACGTTCTGGAATTAGACAGCAGTGATGGTTGCATTCTGTGAACATACTAAATATTTTATAGGGCAAATCTTATGTGAATTATATTTTAATTAAAAAAAAGAATAAGCCAGAATCAGTGTCCTCAATGGTGAACCTGGAGGATGGGTGAGATTGTAACTTGAGTATTAGTAATGCTGGCTTGTGAATGAGGCTTTTGTTTTTCTCCATGAACACAGGTGAATACATATGTGTGTGTGTGTGTGTGTGTGTGTATTCATTTCTATATAAATCTAGGTGTTGTCTCATTGTCCATGTACATGGGAGAAAAACAAAAGCCTCTTTCACAAGTAAAATAGTCTCCAAAAGCATTGTTTCTTAGGCATTGGTTAGCACGGTGAAATAGAACATTTTAGAAGTTTGAGTCAGATGCTCCTTCTCTGAACCATCCCTACCTCAGCTGAGAATCACTGTGCCATCAGGTCCATGAAGATGAGTTCCGTTTTTCTGACATTGTCCAAAATTATCTTTAAAAACTTGCAAATAGCAAATCATGACCTTGCTCCTGGGGATTATCGGTACTCGAAGTGTGTCCTAATACTGGCAGCGTCAGCATCACCTAGAGCTTTTTAGAAATGTATACACTCCCGAGACCTACTGAATCAGAAACTGTGTTTTCAAGGGCTCTCTAGATGACTCTGATGCATACTGAAGTTTGAGAAGCACTGATCTAGAGAACTTACAAGCAGGAAAGAGCACAAGTCTATGCGAATTTTTTGTAATAAATATTTGGGTTCTTTACATGTACCAAGTTAAGCACGAATACTGTCTCCCCCACCCCCCATACAAACCAGTGATTTTGAGTACACCTCACACCCAGATCTTGGTTTCTAAATACCATTCTCCACTAAGGGGATCCAAGCCTTTGTACTATTCCTGCAACTTTTCTCTATATTTGACATTATTTCAAAATAAAAAATTTTAAATATTTTAATTTAAAAAGATACAGATGACCCGAAACAAGCAAACAAAAATCACAGTTTATGGAACTCAGATTGAGTGTATTTATTTATTATAATCTCCAAAATAATTTCAGTTGGTACAACTGTTTCTTAAAACCATGTCACTATCAGGCTCAGAATTTAATTACAACCAAGCAATTCACAAAAACACTTTAAGCAACAAAACATGCTTAATATTTCTTTGAGAAAGGGCCTTCAAATATGTGTACAGCATTTCTGAGTGTTACACAAAACTGGTAGGTGACCCTTACATGCCCAAGTTCTGCGCCCTTAACAACTGCCCACGGTTACTTGTTCAACTCTTATGACATCTGTGACAGGCTGATTTAACCACTCCTTCCACATAAAGGGCGTTATGGTGCAATCTGTCTTCCTCTTAAATTTTAAACAATATTCTAGACCATTCCTTAGGAAAGTAAAACTATGCACACTTTCAGGGGGAAAACAAGCTGCTTAGACTTTTTATTTGTATATTATACACTTCAATTACGGGTTATTTACTAAAGACTCTTTAAAATTTATGTTACATTTTAAAAAGAACCAGTTAGTGGGGGCAAAAGTAGAAAATATTTACCAGCATGTTAGGGTCTCCTGAAATCACAGTTTTCTGGGTAAACACATAGAGCCATCACTAAAAATTTTTCACTATGTATTACACATACATTGGAAAGAACTTTAACACTTTGGACCATAAATTTTCACATCTTAAATAGTCATTTTTCTTTATTCCTTTAACAGTACTAAACTTCCTTTAAAAAATTTATATCCATCTTATAGATATGAGTTTCACTGTGAATTTTCAACACCTTGGTCTGAATCTGTTTATGAAAAAAAAATCTAACATCTGCAACTTCAGCTGGTTATACTGGGAGAGAGGGCTTACCATAATTTTATTATACCTTGTATTAACAATAAACCTTCTCACAGAGAAGAACATACTTTAAATACTTTAAATCATATTTACAACAATAAAATTCACATTTCATGCTTTAGTGAGACACTTAAATCATCCATAAGATAGTCCTCATAGTTTATTGAAACGGAGCCCTCTGTACCTGGCCTTCTTTGGGGTGCCAGATAGAAAGCTCACGATGTTACGGAAATAGCAAAACTTCTGCCATCCTCCTGTCAAGTAGAAAAACTGAGGGTAGATCTTCTCAGCCATCAAGCTGTGACGGAAATCCTGTGTCATAACGAGGTGGCAACCGATGTGCTTCAGACCTCGGGACCCATGTGAATCACCTTGCTCGTTTGAAAAGTGCTCAAAAGCCAGGATATTCTTGAATGTGAGTCCTAGGACAGAAATAGCCCTTCTGAGCACAGCTAAACACTTCATTTATGTGTCTATTGCACAGGATTTTATAAGCTTTCAGAAATAGTGCTGTATTTCTTTGCTTAGCTCCTATATACATTTTTCTGATAAGTTCAGTGTTTCATTGGGAAATGTCACTTGCAGAGAGCTCCCCTTCGGGGTAGGCCCAACCCTGCTAGTCCCGCCCACCTCGTCCACCAGTAAGACACTCTCTGAGTCCTGCCCCTGGGAGGAGTCCGAGGTCTCTGATATTCGTAAAGTCCTCAGTGAGGTGGTGTCTACTTGGGTCAAGCCCATGCCAGGCACACCTGGAAGCAAATTCCTGCCTCCGAGGCCATTTTCACTGAGGTCTGGCATGTAAAGGAGGGTCTGAGATGTGCTGCTGATCTCCTTCAGTTCCCGGGAAAGGAAGGAGCGAGAGTGGCCAGACATGGCAGAAGATGTCCTCCTGCTGTCTGAGCAGTGCGGTCCTGAGCGGTCTCTGCGGGACCCACCAATGCGGCAGAAGAGGCATTTGATCTTCTCTATCGCCTTACTGAGCACTGTCTTCCGCAGGAGGATGTATATCCAGGGGTCCAGGATGGGATTCACAGCAGCAATTCGGATGGCCTGCAAATCTGGGTTTTTGCTGACGTCTTGCTCTGAACTTGGCTGATACAACTGGTTGATGAACACTCGCACCTGCATAAATGAGAGGCCTACATTTAGATTTTATCATCAATCAATCAGAAATTCATTTGCATGCAATGTCTAACTTAGCCACATTAGGTAACTGCCCTCTTTTCTGCTAAGAGGTGCCAAAAAGAGAGCAGCTTACACAATAAGCCTCAGAAAAACCACTGGTTGTACAATTACATGTATGTTTCCAGATAGTATAACTTTAAATATTTTTGTAACTATCTTATAAACATCTTCTCTAGATCAAAAATGGTATACAAAAATGCAATGTGTGTACAGGCAACATATGCACAAAGTTCCCTTGAGAAGCACTTTATTAACTTCATTTCTGTGAATGCTTTTAAGTTTTTGTAAGTAATTAATGAGGTCTGTTTTTTCCAATAGCCATTGATTTCCCTTATTCCAGCTGCCATTTAATATATTTAAGTGATAGGCATTTTGTAAGTCAACTAACCATCTAATCATCATAGACAAGCCCAGAGATTCCTTTATTTTAGAGTCTAGACAGAATCTATTGGAAACTTTTCAACCAACATCTGACTCTCCTATCATCCAGAATGACCACAGAATAGTTTTTATTTTTCTGAGTCTGTTCCCCAGTTATTATCATCATCTAGCGTTATCAACCCTTCCTTCAAAAATCTGCTCCAAGTCTTTTCTCCGTAACTGCATTTCTCATCTGGATGACTGCATCAGCCACGGATCTAGCGTTCCCATCTCCAATTCCTGTCCTCTCTAATTCCTCTTCCAAACTGCCCCCAGAAGATGATTTCTAAAATGCAGATCTGATTATGCTACTCAGCTGCTAAACCTTCAGTGGCTCCCGGATGCTTGAAAACTAGAGTTTTGCTCAACAACTATGACTCAGTGAATGCATCCTGAGACTCGAGTCAGAATCAGTCCCTCCTCTGTGTTTGTAAGCATCTGAGCCAGGAAACAGCCAAGTGCCAAAAGGGCCGTCTGGATAGATCAGTAGGGATGACAACTCACTCTCGTGCTGTTTGAGCTATCTGAGTCCAGAGGCATGTCTGCCAGCCCCCCACAGGCCATGTATGGCTTACATGAAGGAAACACAAGGAGACCCTAACAAGCTGTTTGCGCTTTTGCAGTCTTGTTTTCAGCAGTTAAAAAAATTTTGCTCTTACTAGAACGACTTATTTATTCACATTTTCTCATGCATTTAATCATTCAACAGTAAGCACTTATTGTGTGTTAGGCATTGTGATAGGGTGCATTAAATACCACAGACATCTTAAAGGCAGAGAGTAACCCACAGTGCAGAAGAAGGAAGGTAGACCGACTGTTACTGCAGGGTCATTGGTAAAACGGGAGAGGTCCGTACATAATACAGGTATATGCAGTTAATCTAGACCTGGACGGGAGGGCGCCAGAAGACGCTTCCTGGACGAGAGGAAGCTTCACTGAGTTTTGATGGATGAGTGGCAGTTTGCTAAATTTAGAAAGAATGATACCACATTTCAAAGAGAGGCAATTCCATATGCAAAGTCTTGGAAGATTAAAATGATATACCAACTTCTGGGAACGTTAAAGGATTCAGTGAAGACAGCATGCATTTGTGTTAACGTAAGGAAGACAATCATCTTATTCCTTAGAAGAAAAAGCACTTCTTAAATGTACACTCTCAAATTTACTCTCAAAAAGTAGATCTTAAAAGTTCTTATCACATGAAAAAAAATGTTGGAACTATGTGTGGTTATGGATGTTAACTAGACTTATTGTGGTGATCAATTGGCAATATATGCAAATATGGAATCATTATGTTGTAACACCTGAAATTAATTTAACGTAATATGTCAATTATATCTCAATAAAACAAATATATATAAAATTTACTCTTAAAGTATTATTATTTTGTCAAGATTTTACTTCTAATTCTACTGAGACCTTTATATACAAATCTTACCTGTAATTCATATAAAAATATTGGTTTTAAGATAATGTCTTCAGCAATTATTTAATAATTGTCACTTGCCTTTAGTAATTATTTTAGATTAGGAAGAAGTAAGAGATGAGTCTCACAGCCAAGGAGGATGCATAAAAACCATAAAAAAGAGAAAGAACTCAGAAAAGCACACCTGGAGCCATTTAACTAGGGGCAAATATCCAACCATATCAAGACTTGAGACTATTGCTACCTTACCACACAGTAGAATAATTAAGATTCATGGTGTACGAATCACTAAGAAAGAATAGGGATATTTTAGTAAGATTTACAACAATTTGGATAAAAGAAGTTTAAAACTTTTAAGGAAATTTCATTAATCTGCAAGACAACTCATATGAAACTTACTCCTAGATGATGCTAGATCAGTGAGGTGTAATAATATTTCTATTTCTTCCTTAACTGGAATTTAGACCTTAAATACCCGCAGGTCCATAATCCTTTATCAAGAAATTGTTGTTCATTTGCTCTTGCTTTGTGTTATTCATTTGTTTTGTTTTATTTTTGGTTGCAAAACCTGACCTAAACTCATTTTGACAGCAAAACCTGAACTGACTAGACCATGAGGCTATTTATAGTTTTATTTATTCCACTTAGCGTGAGTATTCCTGTGTTTTGCTCCAGAGGTGCTGTCCCACTTCTGATGGGGCTGTATTATATTATACAGTGTATTACTAAATTACTTTTCTAAAAGCCAAGAAATTCTGAATTCTACAACACATCTGCCCTAAATGTTTTGGATAAGGAATTATGGTTCTATAACTCTCATGGAACAAAATGATGAAACAGCTCTAAGATGAAACTATTACCTTGATCTCCGGAAGACAGCTACATAAAAACTGAACTAGAACGAACGGCAGTATATGTGATGACTTCTCTTAAACTACTTGGAGAAACTCTGCTTGGATAAATGATGCTATCAAGACAAAGCATGACTGATTTTCTATCCTTAAAAAATCTAGTGCAGCAAAACACTTTGGTTTCTTCCTCCCATAATCTTTATTGAGTTTCTCAGCCGTGTCGGTGCTGAGAGATGAATCTCCCTTAGGTCTACGGACCTTTCTAGATGAAGTGTTACTGAGACCTGGAGGTTTTGAGGAACTTATCAAGGGCCCCCTACCCTGTTGGTGGCCGACTCTGGTCTGGGCTCCAGATCTACAGATGACTTCCATGTTGCTTTTTCTGTTCTACCAGGCTGAGTGGCTTTCTGTTTAACAGTTATTTCCCAGCAATGGAATTATTGGTAAAAAGAGTGAGGTCTATATTTTGCTCTTATCACATACAGATCTTCCTCAGCTTACAATGGGGTTACATCCAGAGAAATCCATTGTAAGTGGAAAACATCCTAAGTGGGAAACGCATTTAATACACCTAACCTACTCATCATCACAGGTTAGCCTAGCCTGCCTTAAATGTGCTCAAGACATTTCCATTAGCCTATGGTTGCACAAAATCATCTAACACAAAGCCTGTTTTATGAAAAAGTGTTGAATATCTCATGCAATTTATTAAATATTGTCCTGAAAGTGAAAAACATAATGGTTGTATGGGTACAACCCTAGTGATCAAGTGGCTGACTGGGAGCCAGCACCACCAGAGTACTGTACGGCATATTGCTAGCCCGGGAAAAGATCAAACTTCAAAATTCAAAATATGGTTTCTATTGGAGGCCTATCACTTTCACACCATTGTAAAGTTGAAAAATCAGAAGTTGGGGATCATCTGTATTCATTCCTAAAGGTAAAAGAAATGATGGATTAAATCTGTTACCATCAGGCCCTCCATGTCGTCTACAAAAATGCCTATGGCAGGGTTTATGCGGACTTGAGACTTCCAGCCTCTAGGTGGCAGTGTTGCTCCACTTGGGACTTCTTGGTCCCATGAGGCCTTCCTAAGAAGCTTTTCACCCAGCCATCTCTAAGACCCTCTTTCAGAACAGACTCTTGGTTAAGTCTCAAGTTTGTGTTTCTGATATTTTTGACATTTAAATGTTTTGTTGCTAGTTGCTTCTCCCACCGCCACCTCAAAGGAAACATGGTTCCTACTGAAAGGAGGACAATTTTTAACAGTTAAAATGGCTATAAAAGGAATGAAATTTATAGCTATTTAAAGGAATGTATTGGGAATTCCCATTTTATTTTAAATTTCTATGACCTTTTAGAAAAGTCTGAGTGTTGTAAAAAAAAAGTAATAATGGGCTTCCATAATCAAAAGTGACAAGAGGCAAGGAAAGAATCGTCTCTGTGCCTCACTCCATCCCCAGCGGTAATTAAGTTTGACTACTGTAGAAAGGAATGAAAGCAAGCCCTAGTTTAGACATCCATGGGGGTTGCAATGAACACAAGCCACGGAGCCTCGTCACTTAGTTTCGGCAAAGGGGCGCTCACAGGGTGGCAAAAAGATGAATACAAAAAGCGAAATTCCAAATTCAGGTAAAAGCATTCTCAAAAGTCAGTCAAATTATTTGAAAAGAATCAAGACAGATGAGTTTTCTTTCGCAGCATGTTTTCAATGGATATTGACTTGAAATAGAGAAAAAAGGACAAAAATGAACAAAAGCTCCACGTACTTCGTAATGTTTGAAAAAATATAGCAATCTCCTCCTCATTTAAAGGCGACTAGGTTTGCTCTCCCCAAAGGGGGAAACCCCAGATGACGATGGGACTATCCACAGCAGTACTTCAGTGGCATGTGGGGAGAGGAAAGCACTTTTCTGGAATTCTTGTCCAACGGAGCCCCATACGTTAAACAAATAAACACGGCTCAGGCAGTTTTCAGTGTTGGAAGAGTGTGCTGTTGATAAAACAGAACCTCCGAGTCAGGGGGGAAAACACCCTAAAAGAATTACCTGAACACAAACAACACATACTCTGTTTTAATATTAAGTGAGTCCATTTTTTAGTAGCTGCAGATTTGTGCACGTAGTTTACCATTCATATTGGCAGACATTACAATATTCTCAACTACTTGAGGATGACTACAGATTACGGTTCAGGGGCACTGGAGCATAACTTGGAGAAAATATGATAAATCCAGAAGAAGATGTGATGACAGGAAAGCTGAATGTTGTGGAGGTAACTGCGCAAACTCTGGAATCAAACAAACCTCTGTTCATATCCTAGCTCTGCTCCTTATAATTTATGTACAAATGATGAAAGCGCTTAGGAAAATGCCTAACATTTAACATATTTCTTGGCTGTCATTACTTTTTTGGTAAACCATATGTGAAAGCTTGACCACTGGAATATATCAATAATTTGAAAATCACAGCTTAGAGGTAGCTTTGGGGTACAGCTAATGACATGCTATCAAAACCATGTACTTGCTGTTTAAGAACAACCTGTTGGCAGGGAATGTCTAATTGAAAAAACATTGAAATTTTGATTAGGCCGATTTAGTTATTGACTGTCAAAGTAGAAATGCTTTCCACTAAATGACAAGGTTTGTGCGTGTGTGCTACTTGCTGTGTTCCAAGCACATAAAAGGAACGATCTGTGTGTGCTCAGTTATCTAACTCCCTTGTGAAGAGTCCAAAATTGACACAGCTGTTACTAGAAATTCTTACCACTTTTTTTTTTTAGTGACCAAAAAAAAAAAAAATCCTTTAAGTAAAGAATAGTGGGAAGAGTTCTTACTGGGCAGTGGTGTAGGAGAGCTCAATTTTCCTTCCCTCTGGGTCACTAACTAGCCATTTACTATGGGCAAATTACTTTATAGGCCAGTGTCTACATCAAAAATTTATTTTTACTTTTAAAGAATTTTTTTTTTTTTAAATCTAACTTTCAGCATTTAATAGGAGACTACAAGAATCACTTCAGCTCTGGGGGAAAAAACATCTTGTTAGTAGATGTTTAATAACAGCAAGCCTTGACAGGTCAGCAAAGCACTGTGAAAAGAGCACCGGACTAGGACTGATCCATAGCCACCTGGTAAGATGCAAAAGGATAGAAATTCTTCATCTTCAGTTGAGAAAACTGAGGTGCAGACAGAGTGAAAATATTGGTCAGCCCTACTTTCTCCCTAGAGCTTTTTTCAAGATTCATCTGAGATGCCGGCCGTGGAAATAAGTTACTTTTATGCTACGCTGCGATCTTCCAGGTAACACTACTAGCTCTCCAAATTTCATGTTGTGACTCAAAGATTGCTTTTAGGAATTGGTATTTTTTTAACTTAGCTGAATTTATTTGAAAAATAATCAAATCCTTCAGGTTCTCCTGTAATAGTACCCAAATTTATGGCATTACTCTTGTATCTATAGATGCGAGCTTTGCTCATCTGAAATCCCATCAGCTTTATGACTCCACTTCCACTTTGCCCACAGCAAACAAAAGTGTATCTATTTACGAAGTTTTCATCTGCCCTAACAAATCTTTGCTGATCAAATGCTGGGTAAGGCTTTACAGAGACAACCAGTTTGTGGTAAGCAACAAATACACACTCACAGGAAGCTATTTTCCCAAAGACCTAAGTTTTACCCTCCAAGGCAGAGGATTAATCAAACTGGCCATTCTACACCTAACAGAGATGAATACTTGTTATTTCAGAGAAAGAAGAAGATAAAAGAAATAAGTAAGCAATGAATATGGTCTTGGCCTGCCTGTGCATGGAGCAAAATGCCTCTCCGAACCCTACAGTATTAAGTGTTTAGTCCTGAGGCAAAAGATTTGATTATAATCATTATTTTAACATTAGTAACTGCAAAATTAGGCATTAGAAGTTGATCTAGCCACAGCATTTAACACCAGGGACTTATGAGGCCGTCTTGCTTGCATATTTCTAAAGAATTCAATCCCCTTTGTTTATCTTAAGCGTAGACTCTTTCATTTCTTCACCTTCTCTTGTATTTTAAAAAACCAGAGACTGGTTATAAATAGAATAGACAAAATGACAAGAACCACCGTCCCACTAAGTCTTGTCTTGTAAGGTTCCTTCTAGATTGTACTTACACCTTCTCTGTTCATTGATTATGACTCACTTTAGAAAATTTTGCAAGTTCAGCACAGTTCCTTATATCTACAATTAAGTTCTCAACCTTTCTCGAATTTCCATTTCAAGCTTTATTTATGAGACCCATATATTTTGGATGACAAATTACAATTTACTTTTCATACTAAACTCAGTATCAACCGCCCTCTAAGAGCCACTCTAGTTTTTTCTTCCCTGGTGTCCAAAAGACAAAAACTTGGCTGCTTTTCAGTGACTGCTTGTTTTCCTTTCATAGTGTGTCAAACTTTCTGAAATTGCAAGTAAACTGTCTTTGCTCTGGTAGTCTTTCCAAAGCTTTTTAAATGTTACGAACGGTTTGATTTTCCTCAAATAGGATTAACAACCAACTCAGTCTAATAAAGTTAACAGAGATGCTTCATTGGTTTCCTTGGAATTAAAGACAGCTCCAACTGCTTTAAATGTCAGAGAGTTTGGAAACTTTAAACTTAAATTACAATACGAATATGAGAAACATGAAAAAAACAAGAAAGTTGTAAAAGGAAGCCAGAGAAAACTATAGTTGTGGATAAGTTTCCCTTTTAATTCTTTCATAATCACTAACCTGTGGTTGGGTGGGTAGTACAATGACCCCATTGCTTATCATTAATTTACAATTAACCTGCTTCTGAAATTAGATTTTGGTAGCCAAAACTAAAGGCTACAAACTGAAGATACCACTACTTACATGATTCCTTACTACTTAAAAAGGTACGTGTTTCATCGTGTGTTAACTTCTTAGCTGAGCCAGTTTCAACCTTCAAGGTACAATTCCTTACTATCTACTACATGTTACTGACTTTATATAGAATGGACAGTATTTGTAAGTTGAAATGTAGTTAATTTGCAAACCACAAATATAGCTCCTATAATTTCTCGCCTCCAGCTTCTCCAATAATTTCAAAAGCTTTGTGATAAATGGCCTTGCACCTTACGGCTAGGTCTGCCACTTCGGCCCATTAGATGAATTAAGCTTTTATGCCTGTCTAGATGCTGGAAGAAAACAATTAATTCATCTGTGACTGTGCAGTCATCAACAGCTTCACAAGTTTACCTCCAACCAAAACACATTTAACAAGTATGTGCATGTGGCTAAACTTCCAGCTCCAATTCCTCAGTTCCTTAAAGTGGATGTTCTGTAAATAACGACCACTCACTTTGTCATTTACTGTTCTGTAAAACATAAGGCAGAAGCCAGAGAAGGGAGCCCCAGCAGGAGCAAAGCTGTTTCTTCCAAAATCTCGCTTTATTCAGAGTTGCCATTACAGACACTAAAATATATTTATGTGGCTCAAGTGTGACTTAACTCTGTATATTGGGTCCTGGAATGGTTTAAAGGGCGGTCTGGCCAATTATATTTACTTTTGTTTATACAAATTGGCAAGAAGCTACTGTATGCTGGCTCTCAGCCACCTCTAAGTTCCTTCCATTTACAGTCACTTTTATCAGAGATAGGATATTTTTATCTTAAAGATCCCTGGACAGCATTAATAAGGGAAAAGAAGGAATAACAGTGTGTTACATTTCTTTTCTCTTGTTCTCAATCAGCGTAAGAAAGAGAAGTCCTCTCTGAGTTGGTAGTTTTAGAATTTCCAGGAATGCAGTGTTTTGAGAGATGGAAAAACTCAGGACTAGTGGCTTTTAAGAGAAACTCTGGATAAAGTATTGTGTTCATCTGCCCATCAGTTTCTGGTGCATTCCGTTTTCATGACAGGCAAAGTAGAGGACAACGAGGTAGGTTTTCAACCTTTCTGCTTTTAATATTTAAAAAGTTAATCCGAGGAGAATTTTAAAGCTAGTGGTGTCCTAAAAATGAAGCATCGCCACACTCAAACACACAAGGTACAACGGTCAAAATTAGAAGTGTTCTGGGAGGGAGGCACAATGTGCTACCACACGAGCAAGGTCTGGCGTCAGGTGGGTCTGAGGTTCATCACACGCCGTGGGGCTTGGGCCTGGCAATAAATATGACGACCATCTCTAGAGCTCCGTTCCTCTAGAGTGGCACTGTACCTTTCACAGTGGTTGAGAATTCAAAGTCAATGCCCCATGTACAGCAGCCTGCCCTTAACAGGCCCCCTGAGAACCTTGCTTGCCTGGCCCCTAGAGAGAATGAAGGAGCCCGAGTCTGGGCCATGTCCTGTGCAGGAATTGTGACCCGAGTGTGCACTGAGACGTGGTCCCAGGGCCCAGCATGGTAAAGAGCACGGACTTTTGACAGTTGTATTTCTGCTAGATTATTTTAAGCAAGTTACTCCCTGTGTAAACTGAGGGAGTTAGATTAGACCAAAAAGCATCCAGTATCTCGTCTAGCTCTAAAATTCTACATCATCTACCAAAAAACCCTGCATAAACCAAAACACCAAACCCCTACTGCTCTAAGGAATGGTGTACACAAAGAGATCACCAGCCCTGACGTTTCGGATTCTGCGGTTCACAGTGTGCAGGACTGGGCTAAGTCACACTACAGCAGTTTCCCCGCCGCCTCTGACAGAGGGTGGCGGGTGTTCCCGGAAGGCTCAGGGCCAATGTCAGGCAGCAAGGGGTAGGGGCCGTCCCGGGAGAGAAAGGAAACCGGCTTTCGGGGAAAGAAACTCGGGGATGTAGGGTAAAAGCACCTGCAAAATCTCTAGGGAGACGGCCTAGGAGGAGGCTGGGTCTGCTCTGAGAAGCCGAGCTGGGGGTCCCAGCCCTGACCTGGAGGGCACGGGTTCCCTGCCAAGGAAAGAGCGGGAAAGGAGGGAGCGGGAGACGGAGGAGGGAGAGGGATGCAGGAGAAGGGCCGCGGGGGGTCCCAGTCCGGCCACTCACCACGAGCGGGATGGAGCAGATGAGCACCACCAGGGAGGTGGCGATGAGTAAGATGACCATCTGGATCTCGGCGCCCGCGATGCGGCGGAAGCTCCGGCGGCGGCGAAAGTCGCTGAGGCGCGGCAGGGCGGGAGAGGCGGCGGCCGGGGGACCCCGGCAGGCGGCCGAGGCCACGGCGGCGGCGACCGCGTGGTGCTGTTCGGTGCCCAGCGAGGTGCGGCGCATGAACTGGCGGTGCATGCGGAGCAGCGCGCCGCACACGAGCACGTTACAGAGCACGGTGGCGAGAATGAGGAAGGAGCTGAAGCCCGCGTACATGTAGGAGAAGGCGGCGTCCGCCGTCACGTTGGTGGTCCAGTCAATGAAGCACCAGGTGTTCGGGTACTGCAGCCGCGAGCTGCCGAGGCCCATGTTGGGCAGCGCGCAGAAGAGCACATTGGACACGTAGACGGCAAAGAGCGTCAGGCCCGCCAGCCGCTTGTCCACATAGTGGCTGTAGAAGTAGGCGTGGTTGATGGCCAGGTAGCGCTCGATACTCATGGCACAGATGATGCTGAGGCCAGAAAGGCCGAAGAAGAGCAGGATGAAGGTGCTGTACTCGCACAGCGCTTCGCCCCCGGGCCACTCGCCCTTCATGTACGTGGCGATGGTCACCGGGCTCACCAGCAACGTGCCCAGAAGGTCGGTGACCGCCAGCCCGCATACCAACGTGTAGAAGGTCGTCTCCTTCTGCTCCTTGCGTGACTTGCACAGTACCACGATGGCCACCAGGTTGCCCACCACCCCGAAGATGAACATCACCGCCGGGATGGTCACCGGACTCTTGGGCAGGTTGGAGCTGGCGATCGAGGAGGCGGTCGCATTAGCCCCCGGGGTGGACATGATGGTGGCCGGCGGGACGCAGCCTTGGAGTGCGAGGCTGGGTCTGGGGATGGTAGGAGAGAGACAAAGGCGCGGTGAGCGAAAATGACCACTTGCAAGGTGTCAGACCCGCGTCCAAGAAACAATACGCTGATGAGACAAGGGGAGCAACTCCATCCTACAGTGTGGATTGTATCCACTTACCAAATGCGGCTACCGAAATGTCTAGGCTCCGGATACGTCTTGCCAGCAGCATCACTCTACTGACATTAATATTTATAAGTTGATAGTGCCATTCTCTCCTCCTCTCCCCAGCCCAACTCCCTCCACTGCCAAGAAGAACAAGACTTATCTCGAGGGAAAAGTGGCTCGCTCTTATTCCCGACAGATTCTGAGTCAATAATATTCTCATTAAAAACAAGTTATGGAAGACAATTTGGAGGAGGCGCTCTCCTCCCTGGCTCCTCTCCCGGAGCGCCCGCCCACCGCTCTCTGTTCAGTGCCCCCAACCCCATCTCACCTGTGGTGGCTGCGGCAGGGGCAGCCCCGCGAGCCCCCAGGGTCAGGCCTCAGAGGTCCTGGACACGCCTCCAGACAGCCCGCAGTCTCGCCCCGCTCAGTGTGGAACTTGCCAAGCGTTTGCCTTCTCAGAGCCGGGTCTCGGTGGCTGCCAATTTTCCGGAACTAGGTCACAGTGGCAAGCTTTCAAAAACTTGGAGAACCAGAAGGGCAGCGGAAGGGTTAGTGAAGCCTGATCTTGAATTTCTTTCTGTTTCTTCGTTCCTTCACAGACGAGTCCAAGCTTTGAGGAGCCCGAAGGTCCCTTCGCGGGCGGATAGCGCTCAGATGTGCGGCCGCGCGCGCAGGTGGCACTGAGCCTCAGTCCCTGGCTCGGAGTACCTTCCTCCCTAGCCTTGGGCAGCACGGGCAGCTACCGGGGCTGGTGGCTGCCGCTGAAGTCGCTTCTGGCGCCCTGGGGGCGGCTTGAGGTCCACTCGGCCTGAGGCTCTGACCTGGGGCCGTTCATCTTCTTCCTCTCGGGCTGCGGGGTTTCGAGCTCCGCTCTCGCCCTTGCAGCCTCTGTACAAACTTTTCTCCTGCTTCAAGTTTCCCTGGCGGAGGCGGGGACACACAGTGCGCGGCCCGGGCGCCCATTGGCCGGCCGGGCAGGGGGCGGGGCGCGCCCTCCCTCCGCGGCGCGACGGAGAAGGCGGCGGCCGGGGGCGGGGCTCCGGCCCCAGAGGGTCCCACTGCGCCGCGGCGGGTGGCTCCCCGCGGCTTTCCCGCCCTCGGAGGGGAAGGTCGCCGAGACGTGCCTCCCATGCCTCGGGCTGATGGTGCTGACAGGTCGCCTTTGGCGGGGACCACGGGGAGCCCCGGTGCTCTCCCGGGCACCCTCTTAGCCACTCTGAACTCGGCGTCCAGGGGCCCAGCTCTGAAACCAGCATCTCTTCTTCCTCACTGCCTCCCGCTCCGAGTGGGCTGTTTCGTGCACCTTTTACACGCGGGTCGTAACATCTGGGTGCTGGGAAGGGAAGTCAGCTGCTTTAGGACTCCACCTTGGAGCGGCTGAGGTGTACGTGTGTGCGCGCGTGGCCCCCGGAGGAGGAGTAGGCTCTGTGCGCGCGTGCGCGTGTCCCCTGTTCAGAGGTGGGGTGCGCGCAACGGGTTTGGTGGGTGGATGGGAGGGTGGGTACCAGACTTGGGCGGGGAAACGACGGAGAATCCATCCTCTCACCGGGAAAGGAGTTGGTTGGCAGTGCTGAGTTGTGGGCTGGGCTGGGCAGGGCAGCCCCAGGCAAAAAAAGGGAGACGGGACCGCAGCTTCTCACGGCGCAGCTGGCCGAGTCCTGCGGCTGTGAAGGGAAGTGGCCCGCCGGCACCCCATGGGAGAGCCAGGGAGGCTGGGAGGGCTGGCTGTCTAACCGCGGAGACCTTTCTCCTCCCCCGGAGAACTCCTCCGTCCTGCAAGAACGGCTAGAATGAGCTTCATGCCTTGGCCCTGTTATATTCATGTTAGACACCTTCCCCATGAATCCTTTGAACGGATGGTGGAGAGCGAGACGGGGATTCGAAACTGGAGTAAAAGAATTCTCCAGTCGTTACCTCCATAGTTGACTCTTCGAAAAGCCTATTTGCTCTACTCGTTTTTGTTTGATTTGCAGTTTGTTTGACTTTTGTGGGAACAATTTTTCTGTATACTCATTATTCACTTATTCCTACTCTATTTCTTAAAATCTGAACTGAAAACTGAAAAAAAAAAGCTTGTAAAACATCATGGTATAATTATAACCGCGTCACCATTTTCTTTTTAAACCATAAAGTAAGATTGCATGAGCTTTCACACAATTTGAGTTCCTAGGAAAACCTCTTTCCGTGTGCCGTATACATGCATTTTAACGTGTTGCATCTCCTCACAGGGCGAGTAAACAACTCTATTCTTTTATATGATAAACAGGCACTCGTTCCTTAAATGTTGTTTCATGAATGAACAAACCTCCTAAGAATTTATCTGGTTCTCCAGTTATTCTCAAATGGCACAGTATCAAATGAGTAATAGAAACAGAGGGCATTCCAGATTTCAACTAATTACAGGACATAAAATAACTAGAATCACATTACTTAGGTAAGGCACCATATGGATATATAAATATAGTATCATTCTCCTGTTTATTCTATTTGCTCATGAATAGCAAGGATTCAGAAAAACACACATTTGTTAGCCAATATAAAAAGAATTCATGGTGATTGGTGAGTGTCTCAGAGTCTTCTCTTAATCATCGCTATAAACACTTCTGTTGCCTGTGCTTCCTTTGAGTAGTAACCTCCAGAATTGTCATCATTGAAAACAAATCGGCTCTAGAAAGAGGAAACTGCACATTCTGCCCCAGTTCCTCCCTAACCACATTGCATCACTGTCACCCTGTCAGGTGGTTGTCAGTAAATATATGAAGGGGAGATGGGAAGTTCCACTTATACTCACTTTCAGCTAAGAAAAATATTTTTTCCAGTTTTCTTTCTATTTGAAGTTCCTAAAATGAAAAACAGTTAAGATTGGTACTTGTTAATTTTTCAGGGTAAAGAGTATGTTAAATGTAAAAATTCAGGCACACTGCTGAGATAATGAGTAAGTATTATCGGTTTTTAGAATGTAATCCGGGCTATCAATATTGAGTTGTTTTTCTTCCTAGTCCTTAAAATTTTCTTTCCACAGTAGCTTTAGGAAGATGAAAATAAGTAACCAGGACACAAGATGAAAAAAATGCAATGAGGTTTACCTGTACCCTTTTTTGGTGCATGATTCTTAAAGCTTAAATTTTGCCTTCTGGAGTAGAAGTTGAAGATTAGGGAAACAAATAATTATTTTCTTAATTTGAAAAACTGGGACTGTGTAGCTCAATTTCACTCACACTCTGCCAGGAATCTGCGTAGCAAAAGGAAATGGAGAATTGCCATGATTATGTGGATGATTCTTGTCACTGTATATTTCAATGAGACGTTTTTATTCTAAACATTGTTTTCTATCCTTGCTTGCAATTTCTGCCTCAACTTCTACTTCTCTACACTGGAAGACTGATTCAATTCTTTAGAACTGTTGTTAAATCCTGTCTGAAGGTTGGAACTAGTCCAAGAACAGCCTGACTGATCAGTTTGCTTGCTCTGTCCTAGCTAATTATTTGACTGCTCTTTTGAGTCAACACCATGAGATGGGAACCCCTTTAAAAGCAAAGGCTACATGGGGGCTGCTAATCACATTCCCTTTGACTAGGTTGAATCTTCCTTGGGTCAGAGGAATGGGTAAGACAGGGGGATAGTTCCGGGGAGGAAGGCAGCAGGATGAATCAGATCTGGCCTGGACCCCTTACTAAGGCAAAGCTGGCCTGATGGTAGAGCATTCCTAAAGCACTAATATTCGTGTAACGAAGCCTGTGCAAATTGTGTTTGTTCTTTGTCTTTCACGACAGGCCACGTGGATACTCAAAACAGAGTGAAAAAGACATCTATCTGGTGCAAATAACACAGTGCCCTGGGACACGTTTGCACAGTTGGTTCAGGGGATTACAAGCATTAACCTGACCTTGGGTGTGAAAAGAGGTCCGTGATTGTGGTTGTGGCTGTAATGACTGCCCTCCCTTTTTAGTGGTGCATTTCTAATGTGTGGTCTCCTAATTATTTTCATTTTCTCAGCGTGAATTTTGTGCTGAGTCTAGTGCCTGGAGTTGTTAACGTGTCAGTGCCAGGATTAACTCCCCTGCATCTTCTTGTGGTGATAAATGACTGCTGTGGAAGCTGGCTGCCACCAAGGGATTGCTTCAGGCTGCTTCCTTCTCTGACAACTACACTCAAAGTGATGGCTTTCTACCCCTTTACTTTTCACTTATTTTTTTCTCCAAGTAAATGTTTCCATTGCACTCCCATTGTGGATGGGCCAATGGGGAGAGAAAGGGGATTATTTACTTCTGGTTGCCCATTTTTGAAGACACATGTGGAGAGTCTCTTCTACAGGAAGATGGACATTGTGATTACATTTCAGTCTATTCTCACACCGCCCAAATTGCTGTGTTTTTTAGCACTTTAGAAAATACACAGAGACTCACTAGTTTGATCATCAATACCAGTATCGTCTGTAGCTTGTTTATCACTTTCCATGGCACTTTGACATTGGCATTCACACGCGGTCTTATTAGCAACTCCTTGAGGATGTTAGGTAGATGTGATGGAGACTGCCATGTTTCACCAAATCCTGTTTCCATTTCTTCTTGAACGCATAGCTGGATGTTACTTCCCAGACTTTTTGTAGTTAGGTGAGGCCTGTTTGACTGAATTCCAGCCAAGGGCATACAGGTAGAAGTGATGTATGTCACTTCCAGGCCTCGTCCCTAATAGACCCTGATCCTCCATGCTATCTTCCCTCTTCTGCCAACAAGATAAAAGGCCCTGATTTATGGCAGAGCCATTAGATAGAAGGTAACTGGGTCCTTGAATGCCTGCATGGAGTGGGACCTCATTCCAATCCCAGTGACCCTCATTGGACAATGAACTGAAAGAGAAATAATCCGCTGAGGTTGGAGGGGCTGCTTGTTTCAGCAGTTAGCCTGTGCTGACTAATAAGTATGATGGGAATCATCTGTCTTCAGTAACGAGAATGTGGGCGCAGAAAAGCTATGTGACTTGCTCAGAGACACAAGAATTAGTAAGACCAGCTGAAATGTACGCAGTGATTAGTCTGTGAGACACTGTGTTGAATGCTTTATGCATTTGTCATCTAATCCTCACAACAGATCTATGGGGAAGGTACTACATAGTAATATGCCCATTTTACAGATGAGCAAACTGAAGTTTGCTTAAGGAATGTGGAGGACACTGTCATTTTTTAAAAGACTACACAGCATCTGGGGATGGTGGTGCCAAGTGTCTTATAGCGTAGCGGCTGCTGGTTGAGACATCCTAACCACCTCAATTAGGTGTGGCGTTGGCTGAGTTGGCTGCTGCCAGCCTTCCTACTGACTGTTTGTGCAATTGGTTGTCTTTCCAGTGAATTATTTTCTTGCTTAAATTGGCCATACTCAGTTTCTGTTGCTTTCAAATAATAACCCCACCCGGTACCGAGAGGTTGAGTAAATTACAGATCACGGTACTGGTAAATGGCAGAGCAAAAATTTTAATCTAGGTCTTCCTGATTCCCCCACCTGCACCCCTGACCCTTATATTTCTTAGTCCAAACTGGAACTCCAACCATATGACTCTCAGTCCTCTTCTTTTCTCCCTCGATATCATTCGCTTTGAGATAAAGAAAATCTGAGTTTAATATTATGCCTTGAAAGAAGCTTTCCCCTGACTGGGATGCTTAGTGAACCCCTGCAACGGAAGTCCAAAGCTTTTAATCGGGGAGCAGAGGGATGAAGCAGGATTGCCCCCTGGGAATAATATCAACTTCATCATCTGTTGAAATTCAAGCCAAACATTAGTCTCAGGCCTGGCCTGCCCCCTGCCTTCCAGAATAATGGGTATTGATCTCAAAGGAAACTAAAGTTATAAGTTAAAACTCAGCTGTAGTTTAAGAAGATTTGAAGGTATGGAAGTCTGAGGCAGGCCAGCTCCTTCAAAGTAAATGAATTGGATGGGCTGTTTGTTTTATAGGAAAACTTATTTTTAAAAAACTAGCTACAGCACTTGATCTAACAAGAAATGAGGTTTGATTGTTCCTATAAACAATTTTTAAATGTGACTTTCTGAAGCCAAATTATTTTGAATATATATCTTCCTATAAAATAAGAGATTACATATGAAAAAAGCCGTAAAATTTGCCTGAAGCCTTTCTGCGGTAAGATTCATTCATTTAATCCAACAGAAGAAAAGCAAGTACATGTTGAAGATATCAAATGTGAGGGCTGAGAATCCAAGATGGATTCTTTTTTCTTCTCAATCCTGAATTAGTGTAAAAGTGTCAATTGTTAAGAAGTGAAAAAATCGTGAAATTTGAGTAGCTGAGAGAACAGCGTGCGCTTCTCAGAATCGTCTTGCTGTGAATGGTTTGTTTTCATCTCAGATCGTATTCTACCAGAGGTGCAGGGACTTAAGAAGAGACGCTGGCACCGTCTTCATTGTGTTTTCGCGGAGACAATGTTCATTCTTACAGAGAAGTACCTTGTCTGGAATGCGTTTCTCTCTAAATTGTGTATGTTCAATTTAAACTTTGATAGCAGTCTATTCTTACCTGAGTATTCCATCTACAGATTAAAACCCTTTTTTTGGTGATTATTATTATTATTATTTATTTTTATTTTTTTATTGAGGTCACATTGGTTTATAACATTATATCAATTTCAGGTGTATGTCATTATATTTCAACTTCTGTGTAGACTGCATCGTATTCATCACTGAAAGTCTAGTTTCCATCTGTCACCATACACACGTGCCCCTTTACCCCTTTCGCTTCCCTCCCCTGCCCCTTCCCCTCTGATAACCACCAATCTGTTCTCTGTATCTGTGTGTAAAACACTTTTTATAGCCAAAGAAACCATAAAGAGAAAAAGTATTACTATTGAGTTTTGTTTTCCTTTTTCTGGCCTGTATCTATTTTTCTTTTTTCAAAGATTTTATTTTTTCCTTTTTCTCCCCAAAGCCCCCCTGTACATAGTTGTATATTCTTCACTGTGGGTCCTTCTAGTTGTGGCATGTGGGACGCTGCCTCAGCGTGGTTTGATGAGCAGTACCATGTGTCCGCGCCCAGGATTCAAACCAACGAAACACTGGGCCGCCTGCAGCAGAGCGCGCGAACTTAAACACTCGGCCACAGGGCCAGCCCCTGGCCTGTATCTATTTTTAATTTTATTTCCCAAATTGAACATTTAAAAGAAAATACCCCCAAAAGAATGGAAGTAAAGTATATTTTCCTCTTGGGGAGGAGGATATGCTCTGGATGAGGTTTTACCTGGACCCACGTAATTTGGGAGATCCCGTTTTCAGACTCCTTTAGGTTCTTATATGCTCTGCAGTCACCTGAATGTCAAGGTGTGGGGCTAGAAGTGCCCATTTTATGAAGCATCCAGAAGTCCTAGATTGTCAAAGATAGTCCAAAGGTCTCTCTTTTTGGTCCAGATGGCAGGCCATTCAGCTTTTAATCCCAAATCACATCTTTTAGCTCTTGCTAAAGGCTGGTCTTAAGAAAAATTGAAAATCTATATATACTTTTAAAAATTCAGTAATTTCTATTTTTAGGAGATTTTCCCTTGCTAATTTTTAAGGATTAGTTTTCTCTCTTAGGACTTTGACAAAATGTGTGGTTTTCTTTTTTCTTTCTTCTTGAGGAAGACTGTCTCTGAGCTAACATCTGTACCAGTCTTCCTCTATTTTGTGTGTGGGATGCCACCACAGCATGGCTTGAGAGTGGCGTGCAGGTCCACACCTAGGAGTGGAACAGGCGAACCTGGGGCCAGTGAAGTGGAGCACACGAACTTAACCACTAAGCCACTGGGTGGCCCCCAAAATGTGTTTTTGTATTTGACTTTTTTTCTGAGATGAGATCTGTGCAAAGGGGTTAGGGGATCGAGTCTGCTGTTTGACGGATTTGCACAGACACGTTCACTTTTAGAGAAAGTTGCTGAGATCTTGGTAGTGTCTAAAAGCTATATTTATCAGAAAGTGTTCAATTCTGTCCAGCTAATCCCTTGATTGCTGTGTGGAGGGTCCTGGGGCCCTTGTGTATTTTTAGGAGCTTGAGGGAACCTTTTCCCTCAAAGAGCCAGTACCTACCCCGTGATGCCTGAGCTGATGTGTTAATTGTAGTGGCGTTTTAAGCTTAGGGAAAATGCTAACCTCTCATTTCCCCCTTTTATAATAATGATAAAAGCTTTCCTGTGATTCAAATTAAGAGTCACTATTGGGAGCTTCCCTTTTGTGCAACCCCTCCCAGCTCTGCAACAATGCCCCACCCCCTCGAATAACAGTCACCTACTGAGCTCTGAGTCAACAAACCCAGGAATCCAGATGACCAGGATTCTAGACAGCTGTCCAAAAATGACTGACAGAGCAAAGCCAACTAGAGCGCCTTCTTTCCTTTCTTCTTCTCCTCTCTCCCCATCTCTCTCCATTCTTTGCATTTCTCACTCTTTGTCAACAACCTCAATAACTAACATTTATTAAACACTTATCACATGCCAGGAAAGGTGCTTTTAGTGAATCATTTTCCCTGTGTTACATATGAGCACACTAGGACAGAGAGAAGTTAAGTCATTTTTCCAAGATCACAGAGCTCATAAGTGCTGTGGCAGAGAGTGCGTGTTACTGACCACTGAATTATATACCATCTACTTCCCCTTCCCCAGCACAAGTCAGGGGCCCACTCCCAAACACCTCACCTATCCATTAAAAGACAAAATAACAACGCCACTGCATTTCAATAAAGGATAAAGGTAAAACGTTTCTGAATAATAATGATATATTCAGTCTAGCCACCCACTACCCATCCCTCTGCCTCTAAGAGGCAGGTTCCAAAAGCAAGGAGCTGAAAATTCATCACGATATCGTATTTCTGATTTGAGATTATAGCCACTTATTTTAATTTTCTATTTCATGTGGCATCGTTCACCACTTCTGCAACTACCAAGGGGATCGATAACTTCTTGGTGTTTAAATGATCCAATACTTCCTCAGGAAGCTCTGGCTTATTCTGTTCACAAACACACCACCCACATCAATTTTCCTGCTTCATTTGAGCCTATGCGTAATGATAAAGTGAAGAATGGTGTCAATAACATGAAAAGACATCGATCGAGCATAAGCTATGTGCCAGGGATTATACTAAGCTTTTTATATTTATCTTAGATAAGTCTATGGTAAATCTACAAGGGAGGTGGCATTATTGCACCTGGATCTCTATCAGGACGTAAAGTCAGTAAGAAAATCTGAATTCATATGGTGCATCTCTTTTATGGGAGTTGGGGTGGAAATGGGCATAGGCAAGAAGGATTAGCATAAACTCAGGGATGACAAATAGGGGGAGTGGGAAATACATCATCTAACCCTTTGTGTCTTTCTAAACTCATTAGAGACATTGCTAATCCACAACATCACTCCTTCCTTCAAGGACCACCACCAATCTACTAGTGATGACGCAAGAAATTAAGCTTCTTCACTGTGCTTGATCCAGCATAGGATGTGTGTAGAATTGGTTCTAAAAGACCCTAAGAGATGGTAGTTGTGTAAACCTGTGAAGGTGTGTGTGTGAAGTCCTCTCTGCCGAGGCAATTATGGAATGGCTATGAAGATCTTTCATCAGGAGTTTTTGCTTTGGAGGGCAAACTTTGTGCCAAGAGTATAGGAAAGGGGTATAGCAGGAGAGAGATCACGATCATTAAATATGTACCTAGGGAAAAAAATCTCACCCAGGATGGAAGGGACTGCAAAGCATATTCACCTATAAAAAAGATACTTCAAGAATGTCTGGAAAGTATCTAGCCGTATAATAAATGCCTTTATGTAAAATATCCACATTTGCAATTCAGGGAGCAGCAGGACGAAAATTGGAGAGGCGGGAGGGGATTGTACTTGGGTCAAACTGTGACATTTCAGTATGAATGTTTTCAACTCTTGTGAACTACTTAAATCTTCCAATACCTCAGACAGAATTTTGGGAGCCAAGTGGAGATTAAATGATTAAAAAAACCAAAGAATTGCAATTATTAAAATCTAACTTTACTTTATGCAGTAGGTACTTTGTGATGTTTAAACATACACAAAAATGAATATTTGGAAAATTGAATCATTTAATACCTAAGGCATAGAAGTTTGCTAAAATAATAGAGTCCTTGGGGGAATATTTCCATAAAGGATCAAACATTTATTAGTTATATCT
This sequence comes from Equus przewalskii, assembly GCF_037783145.1. Classification (NCBI taxonomy): domain Eukaryota; kingdom Metazoa; phylum Chordata; class Mammalia; order Perissodactyla; family Equidae; genus Equus; species Equus przewalskii. Next base: position 25,317,051 of record NC_091850.1, read on the forward strand.
ATTTTATCTTATGTTTTCGATGCTTGTGTATTTTAATAATTCTCACTTGTATAAATTAGAATATGTATTTTTAATTATATTTACACAAGTTAAACTCTTGTGTATCTTCCTTACCAAAAGGATAAAATGCTATTTATTTCTACATTCTGAATGCAGTGCTGTGCACAATTGACTCTAGAACCAGAGAGGAGAAAACCCAATTTTTAGCCTCAGTTTGTACCTATGTTAAATATTTTGGAGAACTGAGCTCATTCAGGCTGATTCTCTTGCAGTGCATTATTGTTAAATGTGGACATCTGCAGGAGCTGAATTATTTTCCTAAATCTTTTGCTGACCTCCAATGTTTGGTGAGAAACCTCAGAAAAACACAGTTTTCTAGTTAATACATATTTTTGAACAAGAGAATAAAAAGCATTCTGTAGAATAAAAGTTCATTCTATGATTTGATAATCTCCGTAAGGTGTACAGGGAGAATATATGGAAACTTTGGTTGTTAGGAAATAAGTATAAGAGTAATATACTCAAGGTGCTCTGTGAATTGGTGCCTGGTTGCATGAAGGAACACCTTGTTCTTAACCCATCAGCATTCTCTTTTCCTAATGTCATACTTGATTTCATTAACATGAATGCTGAAGAAAGGGTATTATGACATTTTCTTGGCCTTGAATCTTAGTTCTTAACTTTATTAGAAAATGTAATAGAAGGAAATACTCATATACTTTGGCATTAAAACATTAGTTTAGGGCCGGCTGTGTGGCATGGTGGTTAAGTTCATGTGTTCCTCTTCAGGGGCCCAGGGTTCCCAGGTTCTGATCCCGGGTGCGGACCTACACACTGCTCATAAAGCCATGCTGTGGTAGCATCCCACATACAGAATAGAGGAAGATTGGCACAGATGTTAGTTCAGCAACAATCTTCCTCAAGCAAAAAGAAGAAGATTGACAACAGATGTTAGCTCAGGGCCAATCTTGCTCACCAAAAAACCAAAAAACATTAGTTTAGTAACTATGGCATATTTTCCCCATGATAACACAATTAATTGAAGACAAAAATGCGTAAGGATGAACACTCCTTTTCAGTTTTTAATATCAAAGCGTTTGAAAGGGGAGGGTGAGAAAGAGAGAAAGGAAGGAGGAAGGGAGGGACGGACCAAGGAGAGAGAAAGAGAGAAAATAACTGGGTGGTAAACAGTTACACATTTTCTCACAGTTACACCCACAGATCAAATGTGATGTACGGGCATGTCCCTCTTGAACTTCCACCTACAAGCCCCAAGGCAACAACAGCAAACCTGAATGGAAAGCCTGTGTATCATCAACTGCGGTCAATAATGTGGAAGATTTGTATGACTTATTGGAAGTTATGTATATTCTTTTAGAGTGCCTGATATCATTGCAGGTCTTTCCTTCTGAGTTATCATTCTCCAAGAGACAGATCCTTTGAAAATGACAGGAAGAAAGATTACACTTTCCTACCCATTCTTTTTCCCCACTAAAAAATATCCTAACTATGCTAATAGAGATACAGTGTAAATTGTTGTATACATCATCTATTTTTATAATTTGTGGGCTCAGAAAGAAAAACTGTAGCCTTTTGGATATTAACACAGCTTAGAACATGTTTTCAATACTGCTCCTGTCTGAAAGAAAGAGTTTCATGGTCAAATACATTTTGGAAATGTTCTATATTCCCAGGTTAAAAAGTCTCATTGCTTATTGTTACAAAAGGCCCCGAGATGACTAACCTTTAAAAAATTCAAAACTGGTTGACTTTGTTTTAGTTAGCATCCCCCTGGTTTATTCAATCATGCACTCTTTCATCAACTCTTTCATTAACATGATATAGATTAGAATTCCTTGGAACGTAGGTAGGGGATCTTTCCAAATATGGCAAAGGATGGTTTATTTTTCTGAGGAATGGTTCAGAGACAAACATGTAATTTCAGTAAATATGTTTATTTTGATGTGTTAGGAAAAATGCACATCTCATTCATGATTATGGATATTGTTACTTAGAATGAAGCTAAGTTAATGTATGTAGAAAAGGAGTAGATTTTACAAAAATAGTGAATAATAGTAGAGACAATATATAGTGTAGCGAAATCATGAAGGTGGTAGGTGAATGTGTGAAGGTAGGGAAATGCTGGTTTAATCTATAAGTGCAGTAATTTGGATGTGTATGTTCACACTGGTCACCAGGAAACGTGGGGAAGGGAGGTAGTTAGCTCACTTGTTCTGGCTTAAAATAATTTCGAGACCTGGGAGGAGAAGCCTGTTCTAGACCTCAGGTTCCTTATCTGTAAATATCAATGGTTGACTTCATCTCAACAACGTCGATGTGAACAGAAAGGTACAGTGGTGATTTGATCTGCTTACCTCCCTCAGGCACTCTGGGCCTCAGGAAGGCTCTTTTGTTTCTGCATAGCTGGAGAATTGAAACCTGCATTGCTATGTTTATCAGGAAAACAGTGCTCAAACGTTGCACTGACCGCACCTTCGTGAATGTTGATCAACGTGTCACATTGATGCCTTGGTCCTCGGTGGCAGTGAAGCAGAACGCTTCATTCCATGGCATGCCATTATTTGGGATCTCCTTAAGCCTTTTCCTCAGAGTAGCTGACCCAGATTCCTGGATTTGAGCTAACTTTGTGTGAATGGGGCATCTTGCAGTTCTAGATCCAAGGATTCCCTAAGTGACGGGCCAGAGGACTAGACTATCCAGAGGGCAAGACTAACTCCTTTTTTTCACCTCACGAAAGTTTTTGTTATTTTGGAAAATTGACATCCATATAGTATGATATTTAGTCTTCCAATCTGGTCTTGTTTTAAATTTTTTAAAATATGGCTTTTTTGTTAGATTTATCCTTATTTTTGGTTTGGTTTTGCTTCGATTTTTGTTTGTTTGTGTTTTTAATGATTCTTGATTGTTTTATGAATGGGATCCTGTGACCTATCACATTTTCTAACTACTTATTGTTAGGGCAACATAATGTAATTGTTATGTGCACAAACTCTGCCAGGTTCTGTCATTTACTAGCTGTGTGACCTGACACAAGTTTTTTAACTTATCTGTTCCTTAAGGTGTTTATAATATTTAAGATCACGATAATAATACTAACCTCCCTCAAGATCAGAGTAAACACAGTAGGAAGCACTTAGTACAGTACCAGGTACATAGCCCTCAAAAAAGGCTAGCTGTTATTGTTACCTCTGGTGTCTTGGATAATATTTGGTCAGATTACTGAATTGTTATTAGTGTTGGTACATTGTCAGTTAATTTGTCTTGAAAGTTCTAGGTATATAATTATATCATGAAAAGAATATCAGTTTAGATGCATTCTTTCTTTCTTTAATTTTTTGAGAGTTTTTTTGGTGAGGAAGATTTGCCCTGAGCTAACATCTGTGCCAGTCTTCCTCTGTTTTTTATGTGGCATCCACCACAGCATGGCTGACAAGTGGAGTAAGTCCACGCCCAGGATCCAAACCCGGGAACCCCAGGCCAGCAAAGCGGAGGGCGCAGAACTTTAAGCACTCAGCCACGGGGCTGGCGCAGGAGAGGAATTCTTTACTGGGATCTTCAGCACAATGTGAAGTAGGAGTTGAGATGATTTCTGCGTCTTTGCAGTGACAATGCCAACTTTCCCGTACTCTCTATACCATAATTTATAATCAGTTTTATGTCCTGTTTTGTTTTTAACTCACCATTATGACATGAGCATTTTTGATATTGATGAACTTTTGGTAAACATTATTTGTTCTGGATTATACTGAAAATTGTATGTTATAAAATATAACATGTACGTATACATTAGTATTAAAATGTGTATATAGTTTAAATAATAATAGTAATAGGAATATCTGTGTAAGTTCCGAGCTTAAATAGAATATTAGCAGGCACTTGGAGCCCCTGTGCCTTTTCTCAGTTGCATTGAGAATTTTTATTAATCATTTTCTTGCCTTTCTTTTTTTTTAACTTTTACCACCAGTGTATACATATTACCATATAGATGTATTGCAATTTACTTAATAGTTCCCCTATTGTGATTATTTAGGCGGGTTTATATTTCGGATGTTGGAATAGAGCTTTTCCCATATTGAAATAGATTATTTCCTTGGGACAGATTCTAAGAAGTGGAATTACTTGGTCAATGGGTATGACTGTTTGAAAAGATCTGGACAAATATTGGTGGTCAAATTGCTTTCCAGAAGACTTACATCGGTTTCTATTTCCAAAAAGCAATGTATATGAGAATGACCATTTCAGTCAACAGCCGTGAACACTGAGGGGTATTAATGTGAAAGCCAAGAAATAGCTTGTTAAAATATTTTAATATAACTCTTAATGAGGTAGAATTTTTTAAAAGACCAATTAAATTTTTTTGAGGGATACTCTGTATACAGAAATGTTCACATATCCCAGGTGTTTAGCTTGATGAATTTTCACAAAGAGGACAGCTTTCTTACTGACACCTAAGTCAAGAAACAGAATATTATCTACACCCCAGAAACTGTCCTTGTGCTCACTTCCGGTTTGAAGACTGTTTTGTATGCAAAACCTCTGAGGAAAGAAAATCGACTTTGCTTTGACCAATTTAGTTTTGACAGCCAGCATTAGGTTTTCGCATTTTGAAAGATGGAAGATTTTGAAAGGTTTATATATCACTGTTACTCTACTTGTGAAGTGAAATACTGGATTTATAATTCTGATGGAAAATCACTCTTTTGAAACAGTTTGGTATCCTAGAGTACAGGTATTTAAATTCTAGTGTATGTGAATAGGGATTACCTCGATGCTTATTCCAGAGGCCCAGCTAAGACTCACTGAATCAGCATCTGCGTTTTCAGGAGCACCTCGTGATGCTGATGCATGCAAATGGCCCCGGGACCACACTCTGCGGAATGTTGCTCTAGAGGATAAAGGTCTCTTCTTGAAGAAAGACATTCTGAAAACATTGGTAATTGAAGTAGTTACCTAAGAAAATCCTTCTACACTGCATGACCTCAGTTTTTAAAATATACCATCAAATCTGTTGCATCCTTCATTCCTTTCTAGGCTTTCCTACTGTAGACCTAGACACCTGGTATTTGACCTAGGAGTGGTGCAGTTTGTATAACCAGAACAGGAAACATCCAACTCAAATCACACCCCTGGATTGCAACATCTTTGGAAGTGACCTGGTAGAATGGGCCTAGCTTTGCAAAGGATCACCCTTAGCTTATTTGTCTTGGCAAACTTGTGGGTGTGTTATCTGTATTATTGTCGTAGCCAGGTAAAACACTCTAACTTAAAATTTTACATGACTATACAAGTAGCAATAAAATGGAAACAGGCTAACAGTTGACTCCCTCCCAAATGGCATTCTATTGCACCTAAGTTTACCTCTGGTGCTGCAGCTGTGTAATTGGATCATTTTATGAAAGGGTTGATAAGTCAAACTTTTAGTCAAAAGAAAGGTTGGGAAAATTATTCCTCTGTTTCCTTTCTCTAGACATTGAGTAACACTAAAGTTCATGTGTTTTCGGAGAGTCGTTTGAGAAAGAGCAGAGTGATTACTAAACGGTCAAATATTAGGTAATAACTCACAGAAACATTTTTATGGGATTTGGCTTTTGACTTAAATTATCTTAATTAGAGGTTTTGCTTGTTCGGCTGGACTGGATGGATTAAAGTCTTACTGATTCTGACCCCTCGATATTGCCAGAATCTGTTTACTTCTCTCCATCTCCACCATCTTGGCAGATCCACCTTCTTTTCTCTCCTGATCTATAACCAGAGGGTCCCAGCTGCTCCCCTTGTCTACTCTTACCCCTTTCCAATGAGTTCTCTTGAGTGGTGTTTTTAATAAAATAAAGAGAATTATGTCAACCTTCAGCCTAAAATCCTTCAGAGGCTTTTCTCGGGTGATGGTCCTCATCATGGCCCACAAGATCCTGCGTGATCTGCTTCTGACCTCCCTTTCTGACCTCAACTCAATCCCGTCTCCCTCTTGCCCATCACATCCTAGTCACATTCCCTCCCTCGCCCCTTTGGTTCTTTGACCCATCCGAGCCCTTCCCTAACTCAGGGCCTTTGTGCAGGCTGTTCCTTCTGCCTGGAAGGCCCTTCTCCCAATTTTTGCCTGGCTAACTCCTGTCCCTCTTTTAGATCTCTGCTTTGATGCCACATCCTTAGAGAGCTCCTCCAAATCTAAATGATGTCTCTCGCATATTTCTCCTCATCGCGTATTCTTTTCTCTCAGTACTTATCACAATCTGTAAATATAAATGCATGTGTTTGTTAATATCTTCCTTCCCCACTAGTCTACTTTGAGAGAAAAGATTATGGATATATTGTTCATTACTAAATCCCCAGGGCCTAGCCTAGCGCCTGGTCCTGAATCAATAAAAGTAAAGATTTGTAGTTACCCAGCATATTAGTTACCTACTGCTGTGTAACAAATTAATGCACAAACTTAGACATTTACTTAAAACAACAAACAGTTTTTATCTCATAGTCTCGATGAGCCAAGAATTTGGAGTGGCTTGTCTGGGTGGCTCTGGCGCAGGGTCATTGGTGAAGTTGTAGTGAAGACGTCAGCCAAAACTGTAGGCATCTGAGGGCTTCACTGTGGCTGAAGGATCTGTTCCCAGAGGACTCACTCATTAATTTTTCTGTGGGTTATTAAGGCTGTTGGCAGGAGGCCTCAGTTATGGGCTGCAGGGGCCACTCTTTAGGGCTGTTTGAATGTTCTCGTAATGTGACAGCTAGCTTCCTCCGGAGACATGATCCAAGGGAGAAAGAGATGAAGGAGGAGTGGCCACCTATGTCCTAACTTCAGCTATCACATAGTGTCACTTTTACAACATCCTGTTTGTTAAAAGGAAGTCACCAAGTACAGGTCATGCTTAAAGAGAGAGGAAATTGGCTCCATCTTTAGAAAAGAGGGATGTCAAAGAATTTGTAGACATATTTGTAAACCACCACAGTTCTTCCTCTGGCCACAAATTATTTATAGTACCTTCACATTCAAAATAGACTGAACTCCTCCCACTAACCCCAAGGGTTTCAGTCGTTTAAATCATCAGCTCAAAATCCAGGATGTTGGCTTCAAAACCGGGTCCAAATGTGGAGAGACTCCTTGGGTATAGTCCCTTAAGTAAAGCTCCTTTAAAACCATTCCTCTTGATCTGAAGACCTATGAACAGAAGAAACAAGTTTTGTACTCCTCCCACAGCCAACCTACAATGGTGGATTGGGGCTAGCATAACCGCTATAGACAATCCTGTTAAAAAAGAGGGAAAATGGAATGTACACAGGAGTCCTTGGTCCACGGCAATTCTGACATCCACCTGGGCACAGGTTGCAGTTCTTGATGAAGAATAAAGACCTGGAAAGAATTTTTCATGGCTCTTGGTCCCACCCTCTGCTCTTATTTCCAACCTCTGAGCCACTGTTTTTATTTTCCTGACAGGTAGGTTGTCCTTGTAGCTGAGTAGTTTTTTGCAGCCTACCTCCTGCTTGTAGAAGTATGGGGGTATAAAGGCCTCTTTTCATTTTATACTCTCTCTGTTCCTCAGTCCAAGCTGGTGGTATCCCTACCAATATGATATACGTAAAAAATGTAAGTGTTTATAAGGCACAGAAATTGTATGGAGGAAGAGATTCATTCTGCTGTGGGCAAGGAGGGACTGGGAAGGCTCCAAGATAGACAAGGTCTAAGCAGCATTTTCAAGAATGAATAGACAGCTGTTAAGAAGACTTTAGAGAGAAGACCAATTGAGATATAGGGAAAAGCAAGTACAGAACAATGGACTCAAGTTGTACCATATGTACAGGGACATACACACAACTTGGTATTGATAGACCATGTAGCATGCCAAGATGTTTGGGTTTTACCCTGTCGCTCAATATTTCTCCAAATGTGGTCTATCAACCTCTCGTGTCCAAATCATTTGGGCACTTATTAGAACTGCAGCTTCCTGGATCCTACTTTAGCCTAACAGAATGAAACTCTCTGGAGGAGGGCTCCGGGGATCCCTCAGTTTTCAGACCAGCTGCTTTAGGCCATGGGTGTTAGCAGGGTTTCAGTAGGAGGTGGGGACCACAGCACGATTTGCATTGTGGATACCTTACTTGGGGCGCTGTGTGGAGAGTGGAAGATGGTCAGAAAGGGAGATCAGTCTGGAGACTTTGCAGTGGTCCAGGTAAGAGATATCGAAGGCTTTTTGGAGAAGAAAAAAGGAAAATTTAGGAGTTTTAACAATAATGAAGGTAACATAGACAAAAGAGTATGGTACAGTGGGATTTTTATGGATATGCTTATAGATATATAAAATTGACAATGCATACATGTTTAAAGTTTTGTGGGAAACTTTAAAGGCAGAAAATAACACTAGGAGGCAGGGAAATGAGAGGCGGGGCAGAGGGGAAGTGATGTTTGAACTGGGACTTCAAGTATGAATAGGATTTCACCAAACAAAGAAGGAAACTTACAAGTAACAAACAGCACCGGTAAAGCCAAGTGAGGATCTGATACATTTTGGAATAATAGGAAGTTGGGTTGTTATGAGTATAGTTGCTTAAGGGAGAGTGGTGGAACATGAAGAAGAAAAGAGAAGGTAAGGTCACCAGAGAGTGGCTATCTATGCACTGGGCTGTTTCCTCTTCTTCCTGAGCACACACATTTCCCAGCCTCCCTTGCAGTTAGAGTTCTTACAATTGCCATGTGTGTGGAAGTGATCTGTGCGGTTCTGGATCTGGCCCTTCAAAATCTCCTACATGCTAATCTCCATCTCAGAAGCCACTTGTTGGAGATGGCAAAGCTACAAGATGGACAGAGCCTGAGTTCCTCGATCACCTTTTGGAGCATAGGTTCCCGGGGATAAGGAACACTCATTTTAGGTTTAATATAAGCAAGAAATAGACTTCTATTGAGTTTGAGCCATGGCATATACATGCTATGCAAAGGAATTTGGACATTGTCTCTCAAGCAAAGAGGAGTCAACAGACCTTTCAAATAGACAGTGATATGATCAGGTTTGTTTTTAGGGGAAAATCACTTTCAGGATATAATAAAGACAAGTCTCAGAGGGTAACGTAAGCATCTTCCACAAACATTCCAAAGCTGTCTTGTGAATGGATGATTAGCTCCTCGAGGGTGCAGACCAAACGCTGAGCTGAATGCATTAAGTGAAAGTTACAGAGGAAATGAGTGCAGCTCAGTCTAGAATGAAAAAAATTTCTCATAGTCACAGCTGCCCCCATGGAGATATCCTCAGTGAGCTTGCTCTCTCCAATGAGATACCCAACGGGAGGATGGAGGACTTCCTGTCCCAGTTTTTGGTGGGGGACAGAAATAAAATACCTTTAAGATGCTTTCCCATTTGGGGATTCTATGACCTAAAGTGATTATTTTAGTTTGAATTAGCATGTGTGTGTGTGTGTGTATGTAAACTGCAAAATCTCTACCTTAAGATGCACCAAGATAGGATGAGCATAGGTCTTGGGATCAGGTGACCAACTCACCAACGTCACTAACAGCTGTTAATGATGTGACTTGGGGCAAGTGACTTAGCCTTTCTGGACCTTGTTTTCCTCAACAGTAAGATGAGGACAAGAATAGAACCTACTGCACAGGGTTGTGGTGAGGATGAAATGAGTTAATACGTGTAAAACACTCAATAATGCCCTGTACAGACTGAGCACTCAATAAATATTTGCTGTTATAACTATAGCCCCTAAGGAGGTGTCCCTTTACCCACCATGAGGCATGTAATGCATTTCTTCTTTATATGTCTCATTACATGGATTTTTACATTAATTAGCTAAGCACTGACTGTGAATTCTCTTGTTTCATTTTGTGTGTATAACTACAGTCACTGTTTCCATGTATATAAGTTTGAACCCGCAAACAAAATTTAGCAGCTGCAAAATTTGCATTAACACCTCATCTACTTATTAATACTATTTTCTCTTTCCTCAGTGTCATTTCCAGCAAGTTGTTAACTAGGCTCAGTTAGCACATGCTTGTGAGAATGAACACAGATGTTTCAAACACACACATACACACACACACACACACATGAGCGCATGTGTGATTCTCATGAAAAATAACATAAATTATTTCTTTTTAAAGGGAAACAGAACTTCAGTTTCTTAATGGCTTTGCATCTTTTCCCTGTCTTGATTTCTTTTAGTTCCTGGTATATGGCCTACAGTAATTTACATGACTGTATAAAATGTTATCAGAGATCTTTAAAGAAACCAACTAGATTATAACACAGTAGTCTTTTGATTCCTAGGAATATAGCTCTTGACCATAAAAGAGGTGATTAGCATGGTATCTATTACCTCCTGCATATTTTCTGTGATCTGGCTGGCCACCTTGGCTTCCAGGAGAAGACTGAACTTGACCTTAGGTTGTTGGGAATCAGGGGTAAAGTTCATTAGCTTTGGCTTAATTAAACCGGTGCCGTACAGTGGGAGCAAGGATATCACTACCCCTTTTGTTGCTCTTGGCAATCCTCCCTTTTCTGTTTTGTGATAAATTACCACTCTTGGCCTCTGATTATCCACCAGGGAAACAGGTTATTGCTTTGTGGAGCAGAGGGGCAAGTCTATCATCGTTTAATTTTCAACTGCAAGGGCTGGCATATTGTGTCAGGAACAAATAAATCTGAACAGCCACTCATGTAATGTTTGAGTGATCCTGGGCTTCTTTTATTAGGACTTTATAGAAGTCTGTCTGCAAAGGCTGACATTCGGCTCTAGTTGCCAGGTACCCAGGTTAGGAAGCCATGACTGGGTCTCCAGTTTGAGAAAACAGGGAGGTATCTTTTCTCCCAGGGAGACACTGGCTAGAGCAGTGCTCACAGAATAACAAGGCAGCCTACAGAGTGTTGCAAATGTGTTTTAAAGGAGACGCTTCCATTTATTTTTTTTAATGTTTCTTGTTTTGGTGAAGAAGATTGGCAGTGAGCTAACATCTGTTACCAATCTTCCTCTTTTTTTTCTGTCCAAAGCCCCAGTACATAGTTATATATCCTCGTTGTAGATCATTCTAGTTCTTCTATGGGACGCCGCCTCAGCATGACCTGATGAGTAGTGTGTAGGTCCACACCCAGGATCCAAACCAGCGAACCCCTAGTCACTGAAGCGGAGTGCACAAATTTAACTGCTCAGCCACAGGGCTGGCCCCAGATGCCTCCATTTAAAGGAGGAGTTTTACATGCCAAATTGTCGACAGCGGATATTTCTTTGGAGGAGGATTTGGTGGACGGTCTGCAAGTAGGGTAGCTTCCATTTCTAACTTTATATATACCCATACTGTTTGATTTTTTAAAAATAACTGATGTAGATTACATTTGTAGTAAAAATGATTGTGACAAAAACTAGCGGTTCTCAAATGCTTTTAATTTTGGAGAGACACTGACTCTGTACTGTCATTACTAAAAACAAAAAAGTTGTCAGCATTTCTGCCCGTGTTTCAGAAATAATCCTCTCACAGAGCTATAGCTTATATATATATATATATATATATTTTTTTTTTTTTTTTTTTTTTGAGAAAGATTAGCCCTGAGCTAACATCTGCCGCCAATCCTCCTCTTTTTGCTGAGGAGGACTGGCTCTGAGCTAACGTCGATGCCCATCTCCCTCTAGTTTATATGTGGGACGCCTTCCACAGCATGGCTGGATAAGCGGTGCTTAGGTCTGCATTCCGGATCCGAACTGGTGAACCCCGGGCCCCCAAAGGGGAATGTGTGAACTTAAGCGCTGCACCGCCGGGCTGGCCCCTGTGGCTTGTAGTTTTAAATCAAGCATGACAGAATAGAGAAGAGGAGAAGAAATTTGACACTGAGGGGAATACAGAAAATGAAATAGCATGGACAAACCAAAATTCTTGAAGCACTGATTCTAAGGAATTGACTTGTGAGAGAGGAAAGTAAGCCTTTACAAGGGTGTATTAGCTTGCCGGGGCTGCTGTAACAAAATGCCTCAGCCTGGATGGCTCAAACAACAGAAATTTCTTTTCCCACAGTTCTGGAGGTGGGAAGTCTATGATAAAGATGCTGGCAGATTCAGTTCCTGGAGAGCGCCCCCTTCCTGGCCGCAGACAGCTGTCTGCTCACTGTGTCCTCACATGGTCTTTCCTCTGTGGGTCCACAGCCCTGGTTTGCCCCAGTCTCCTCTTATAGGGACACCATGAGTTGGATTAGGGCACACCTTAACAGCCTCATTCAAATTTACTCACCTCTTTAAAGGTCTTGCCTCCAAATACAGTAACATTCTGAGGTTCAGGCTTCAACGTGGATTTGGGAGGAACACAATTCAGTCTATAACAATGGATAAAATCTCCTAGAGATTCTTATTCTTACAGATTTTGGTGAGAATGAATTGGGAATGCAAATGACTATAAATATTCAGACTCAAAGTAACTAATTATAGTTTATTAAAGAATAACAGATAATCACTACCCTGTTGTGCAAAATAAAGAAGATTAAAATTGAAGATCAAATTGAGATTTAAGCAAAGTTATGCTACGCATTTAATGCATGAAGAATAATCAAGAAATTGTACATTTAGGGGCCGGCCCGGTGGCGCAGCGGTTAAGTTCGCACGTTCCACTTCTCGGCGACCCGGGGTTCGCTGGTTCCGATCCCGGGTGCGGACGTGGCACTACTTGGCAGCCATGCTGTGGTAGGCGTCCTACGTATAAACTAGACGAAGATGGGCACGGATGTTAGCTCAGAGCCAGGCTTCCTCAGCAAAAAGAGGAGGACTGGCAGTAGTTAGCTGAGGGCTAATCTTCCTCCAAAAAAAACCCCAAAAAAACAAAAAACAACAACAACAACAACAAAAAGAAATTGTACATTTATAGGGGAAGCAAATTAACTTGTTAAGAATGTTGGCGTTTCTGATGCTTGTGTGGTTTATTTTGAAATCTTGCTACTTTTATAGTCAAGGGACTTATGTTACTGTCTTTATTATTTTTTAAATAAAAGCAGACATCGAAAGCATAAATGTTAAACACACCGAAGCTTTAAGAGAAGTTGTTATTCAGTAACAAAGGAAATATTTACCTGGTATCCAATTCAAAATCCTTTTAAAAACATAATCAAAGTATTTTAATTAGAGTATATATTTAGTAAAATGTTCATCTGATTATACCAAGATTAAAAGGAATAGCTCCACAATTATAATAGAAAATACAGAACTTTTCACAATTTTGTAACTTTGAGTTATTCCAAGAGGTTTTTATATTCTTTAGTGTTTAGAATGCTGAATGCTCAAATTATTTCTAGACAAGTTTTCTATACTTACTGTCAGCCTCTCAATTTGACAAGTACCGTGCATTACCTGTGTTGCTGCATTTTTTCCTGTGTTCAGAGTTTGTCCCCATGAATAAGACTGTCAGCATCTTGAGAAGGACCATGGCTAATTCACAGTTATCGCTCCAGAGCCTGGCACATAGTTGGTAGCTAGTGAAATATTTTATTTACCAAGGACAAGTAGGATAGAAATTTTCTCATACATTTACCTCTGTTTCATAAAATGTGAAAATGTAAACTGAATTAGGATAAAAACTGTCAGACGATGGCATGCTGAGTCTTTAGCTATTGGGTCAATTGTCCAAATAATTATCTCAGACCCCAAAATACTTTAAGGTGAAGTGCTTAGAAAATGGAGGCTAAAAGGTTGTTTTAATTTCTTTTCTCAAATTACCTGCGTTAGGTATAGCATAGGGGTAAAAATATGAACTGCTGGGTTCATAATCGCGGCCTTGCCACTGACTAGCTGTGTGACAATGGGCAAGTTACCTACTGGATCTGTGCCTGAGTTTCTCACCTGTAAAATGGGATAATATCGATACCTACTTCCTAGGGTTTTTCTCAAGATTCCATGAATGGGTCAGTGCAGAGCTCTCAGAAGAGTGCCTGGTGCGTCTTAGGTGCTGTGAATGTTTGCTTTTTCAGATGTCTTTATTGGTGCACCGAAATAGGTGGAAACACTCCCCTGACCCCAAGTCAGCTAATTTAAGTCTTCTGCACTTGTGATGTTACCCAATTAAAGAAACAAACGAACAAAATGATTTCACCTATAAATGCCTTCCACAAGCAAAGTAAGTGTTAACCTGGGAAATTAAGATTTATGCTTCCCAGGCCAAATCTGAAAGAGTTCACCAGCTGAGCAACAATGACACATTTCAGAAATGGCAGGTCCCTCGAATCTTTTACAGTGAGTACTATGTATGATTAATGCTCAAGAAATGAGCCTATTGGGCCAGCCCAGTGGCATAGTGATTAAGTTCAAGCACTCCGCTTCAGTGGTCTGGGGTTTGCAGATTTGGATCCCGGGCACAGACCTACACACCAATCATCAAGCCACGCTGTGGTGGCATCACACATACAAATAGAGGAAGGTTGGCACAGATGTTAGCTCAGCAACAATTTTCCTCAAACAAAAAGAAGAAGATTGGCTACAGATGTTAGCTCAGGGCCAATCTTCCTCACCAAAAAAAAAAAAAAAAAAGGAAAGAAAGAAAAAGAGAGTCTATTAAAGTGAAGTCCAGACAAGATTGATCATAGCTCCCTAGAAAGGAATCACTTTGGAAATTTACTGAGAGCACAGAAAGAGCTTTTCTCAGAAATCCATAGGCATGTCATCACTGCTGTGGGTTCCTTAACAGAAAGGATGGAGGATTCAGTAGGACATCAGGAGCACTCACTTGGCAGCCTCCCTAGGAGCCACAAGGCAATGTCCAGCAATTGACAGTTACATTCTCACAAATAGGTCTATGGAGTCACAGGAAGCTGTGAGACACCCGTGGTGTGCAGGAGGATGCCTCCTCCAGCAACTGGGATACCTCTGGTTTCAGTCTTGAAGTTGACCATCGGGATTTCGTTAGAGGCCCTAACACTAACTGGCTGAATGACTTCGGGCTTGTCACTTAACTTCTTGGACCTTGGTTCCCTCATGGGTAAGTGAGGAGATAGGGCAAAGTGTTCTTTAAATTCTCTTCCAAATCCAGCGGTCTTGATTCTGCAGTGGAAATGGAGGCCCAGTGAATAAAGATATATTTGACTAATCCACTAACACCTCTTCATTAAAGCAAAATCAGAGTGTCTGCAATGATACAGTTAATTCGTGTTACAAAAAACCCTGTTCTGTGATTATAAAGTGAGAACTAGAAACGAACCAATTTGGACTTCTAATTTAAATTTTTATTTTTAGCATTTGACTTTTAGGAGAAAGAAGCAAATCCAAGCAAACAATTTATTATAAAAACCAAATATCCCCAAATCCATTATGAGGGCCTAGCCCAACTCAGTTCTATCTTCTACAATTTTCACTTCTTTAATATACTCCTGTTATCACTGTTGCTCATTAATATGTCCCTAAAATATCAGAGACAGATTCAATTACTTTAACGAGGCTATACTTAGAAGGAAAACATCCCGATATATTTTATATCCTTGCAGATGTATTTTAGAAAGCTTTTTGATCATAGCCACAAATCAAATGGGTTTCCTATAAAACTTTAATGAGCAAATTCAATTTACCAGACAGGAGTTTGATGAGCAGTAGTTCTTTGTACTTTCACTAATAATCTGTGTGCATTTAAGCAAGTCACTGCGCTACTCTGCTCGTCAATTTCCTCAGACAAGCACAGGGGAGGAGAAAAGACAATATCGGAGACGCTTTTTTATCTCTAAAATCCTGTTTGAAGTCAGGTCCTTGACTTCTTCTTTTCCCTATTTAAAAGATCCTACCAGTTGTTTTTATTCTGATTATCCCAAAAATCTCCCTCTGCCCCCTATAGTCTCCGCATTAGCAGTGGAGACTATCATGTTCTTTCATTGGCAGTGACTGGCAAAGGCAATGTTGACTGCTCTTCTCCTTTGCGGGTTGCAGAGACTTATCTTGGGTGGTTTCCTCATTCCTGTAAGCCCTGGCCAGAGAACAGAGGTAGAAATTAGCAGATAGAGGTGCAGACTGAAACCTGAGGTTTTCCATAATTTTCCATAAATTTTCCATAAATCCAATCATTCAAATACCTAGTAAATATCTGACAGACAAGGTGTAAGGCATAGCCCTTGACCCTGGGAAATGTATACTCTTAACAAAGCTGGGCTGATATATCTGAAATACTCAGAAAATTTTTAACTGCCGAACTGTATGGAACTAACTGTAATGGCTTGCAAGTGCGTGGAAGGGAGAGATTTGGGTTTGGAATAGTCAGAAGAGTCTGATGGAGAAAATTTGACCTGAAGAGCATCTTTGAGGAAGAACAGTATATGTGACTTTTGTTTGTTTGTTCATTTTTCTGAGGAAGATTAGCCCTGAGCTAACTACTGCCAATCCTCCTCTTTTTGCTGAGGAAGACCGGCCCTGAGCTAATTACTGCCAATCCTCCTCTTTTTGCTGAGGAAGACTGGCCCTGAGCTAACATCCTTGCCCATCTTCCTCTACTTTATACGTGGGACGCCTACCACAGCATGGCTTTTGCCAAGCGGTGCCGTGTCTGCACCCGGGATCCGAACCGGCGAACCCCGGTCCGCCGAGAAGCAGAATGTGTGCACTTAACCGCTGTGCCTCCGGGCCACCCCCTATGTGACTTTTTTTTAATGCATTAATTTATTCAACCAATATTTATTTAGTGGCTACAATGCATTGAACTTCTATGGGAATACAGCAGAGAACAAAATGGGAAGAAATCTTTGTCCGCACAGTTTACATTCTAAGGAGAGAGGCAAGAAAAAATAAAAAAACAAAATATGTGTTATATCCAATGATAATAAGTCCTATGAAGTTAAAAGAATATTTAGTTAGTAAGGTAGGCATAGAGAAGGCTCTCAGAAGTGATGTAATCAGACAGTATCAAGCTAACCCTCTCATCCTATAAATGAGGAAATTGAGGCTCAGATGAGTTAAGTGACATGGCTAAGGTCACCTAGCTTATTAGCAAGGAAGGAATAAAATACAGGCTTACCATCTCCTAGTCTAGGGTTCTTTCCAATATGCACGCGCCTCCTAGACAGTCAAGCCACACAGTTCCAGAGGCGGGAGGGAGCAGAGTTTGTGTGGGACCCAAGGGGGCAGACGCTGTGTTGAAGGGAAGTGGGAGACACGATTGGATGGAAGGACAGTGCCAAATCTGGAAAGCCAGACAGAGAAGTTCGGATTTGATGTGGTGATAGGAGAGACATGAGTAAAATAGTCTCTAGCAAATTTTGAAAAGAATGTATTTAGTTGATTATTAATTCAACAGATTAAAAAGTGCTTCTCTTAAGTGATTGCGTTCTTCTCTCTTTCCTTCTCTTCCCTGTAGTTCCCCAAGAAAGAATTCCTTTGTCCACTGCTTTTCACTGTCAGGTAGAACAGTAACGTTTTCCGAGACTATCAAAGATACTATGCTATAGTTTGTCTCAGGATGAGAAATAAGGCGTTTTGGATAAACACAGATACTTCATTGCAGCTCCACGTTTAGGGATTAAACTGCTGGTAAAGTGAACATTGAGTGAGAACTAAATCTAGACATTAGATTTGGATAAAATAAGCAAGTTGAATCAGGTGCAAATTGAGAGATGCCGTTACTCATACTTTCATCATAAATTGGGAGTTAAGTACTTAAGTTCCTTCAGGAGTCAATGCATAAATTATAAACCAGATCATACATTTCCTTAAGTGCCCCAGTCACTGCTGCTGATTCACTTTCATTTCAAGTTTCCAACATTTGAGAGAGAGAGAGAGAGAGAGAAACCACCAACAAAATGCACAAACCAGGATTTATTTGCAGATAACAAGATGTAGTCACAACAATGTTGGTGCAGAAATAGCTTTAGTTTTTACTTTTCTTTGAGAAAAAACAGGAGCTTTGACTAGGAAGAAAATAGATGCATTAAAATACTTACCACAAGTTCAACAATCAGAAAATTATCAAAGAGGGCAAATAAATCTTATGGTTGTAGCTGCTGATAACGTGTTAGATAGAGGTGCTTACTTTGGCCTAAATCTAAAGCGTGTCTTATTTTGGACACGATGGGCATTTTGGAAAGGCTCCAGGAGCTTGTGTATAGGATTATCACCAGGGAATTGTGAGCCTTTATCTTGTGGGGATCACAGAATACATTCAAAGACCTAGCTACGCATTTTGGGGCCCAAGTAAATTTTGAGGAAATGGTCTAAGCTCATGGCTCTCTAACTCCAAACATATATTCAATGCAATACAAAGGCTACTTAGATTTTTAAGTCTTATCATTAGAGGGGGTGGGGATATTAGCTCTAATATTCATTTGTAGGTCATTCATTGCCTATTGCAATTTTCCCACCAAAAGACCAGAATCACTTGCGTGATTAATACAAAGTAACTATTACCCAACAAGAGGATCTCTCCTATACATTAACTTTATTTCAGGCTTCCGGCCACGTTGGGGTTAATGATCCATGAAGCAAAGAGGCCTCTAAGCAGTGAGAAAAATATCTGTCATTGAATTTAAGTATGCTATTGGAAGTTAGAAGAGGAGTCACTCTCAGGCCTTCATCTGGAATACACAGAACATTACAGCCATAAATTTAGGTGCATTGTCACATGGAAGCATGTAAAGAAAAGTTCAGGCACAAGGTAGATGGTCATTACTTTTTTGACTTCCTCTCAGTTATTCATGCCAAGGGTTCATGTCTGAGATAACTGAATATATATGGGAGGAAAAGTTGAGATACTTAAAATCCCTCTCAAGGGACTCCATGATGCTGCTTAGCTCGGCTGCTGGCCTATAATAATAGTTCTGAGTGGTCAAGAAATGATTTCAGTCCATTTACTCTATTCACTAAGGTAAGTCAAAATGTAATGTTCATCTAAATTTCTGTCAAAATGGTTAAGGTAAAAAATTTGTACATTCAAAGAGGTAAACTTAGGTTATTTTGAAAGTCCAGTTATATTAAGGACTTCGTTCCAAGATGAGGAGAGAAAATTAGCATACTTGTTCAGCACGTACACTATATACTCAGGAAGGTGGCAGGTACTACGAGTGATGGTGGAGACGCTAGTAGGTGCCTCAGGACATGAATATTTGTCCTGTGTCTACCAGCACGTGAGATGTCGCAGAAATGGAATTTCTTGCTCCAGTGGGATTGGCAAGGGCAGTTACGGACAGGCAAGCATGCAAGCTTGGTGGGTCAAGTTGGAAATCTGGACACGTTTTCCTAATGGTCTTTCAGTTCTTTAATAAGAGCAGATTTGCTTTTCTATAGATAAAATTTTATAGAGGGTTAGTTTCCTAGACTGGCTCACACAAGACTTTTTATTCCATGATATACCTGACGGACAGGGGTCTAGAACTCACACTTAGCAAGAAACTTTTGAAAACAACTTTCTTTGATGGAGTTGTCAAAATAATTGATTCTAACCATTAATACTCTAATGATCTTGAGAAAGATGGAATCTGGATGGCCAGGAGTAGACAGGGACAGTCTAAACTGCTGAACCCATAAGGGCAGAGAAGATAGGGTGGGGGAGGGAGGAGAGTAGGCGTCCTAGGCAGGGAAACAGCAGGGCAGGATGCTCAGAGCAGAGATTCTCTACTTTGACTGCACGTTTGAATCACCTTGGGTGACTAAGGTCCTCTCCAGAATCTCCAGGGGTGTGGGCAAGCATGGGTTTTCAAGAACTCTTTAGGTGATCACAAGACACCCTGTGGGTTGAGAATCAGTGACGTAGAGTTTGGAATGAATCTTATGTGTTCAGAAGACATGAGGAGATCAGTTTGGAGGGGATGGAGGTCCCCTCCTCCCCCTGCAGAGCCGTCCACATCTGGACAGGAAACTGGAAGTACTCTGAAAACTGGTCTTATCTGAAGATTGCTGGGGGCCCACTATTTATTTATTTATTTTTGAGCAACAATAAAGCAGTATTTCGTGGCATTTAGTCTGGGGGCAGGGCTTCGTAGAGTTAATAGAGGGTGGAGGTGAGGCTGTCGGTGAAGAGGCTTTTGTAGTAATTTACGCATGAGGACATAAGGCCTTGGGTGGGAGCTGTGAGAATGGAAACAAGGGCCCAGGGCGGAAGAAAGTCTCAAAAGTTGAAACGTTAGATTATGTATCTTGGCCACAGAAGGTACTTAAAATCTGTGGAATGAATGAGTAGAAAGGACTAAGGGGAGAGAAGTGCCAAAGATGATTTCAAAATATAAGGGTCGGCAAAGTAAATAACCATGACGAGAAATGGGGGAAGGCAGGAGGAAGAGTTTCTTTAGGCGGAAAGATAGATTCCATTTGGGATACGTTAAAGTTGTGGGGACAGTAATGATAACAACAGCTAACACTTTTGTTCCTACTCTGCCTGCACGGTGGAACCTCTGCCTTCTCTAACCCCTCCTGTACTCTCTCTGGTCATGGCCACTCTTTCCACCTCTAGGGCTTTTCCAGAAGCCCTTCCCAAACCTTGCTTGGGATCTTGTTCCCAGTCCTTCCTTGACCCCATCCTACTCATACTCAAAGTTTCCTTAAAGAAGATTTTCTTGTCATGCTACTGCCAAAATTAATGTCCCTGTTACATTCTTCAGTATCCTATTTCTAGATGGTTCCTTCATAGCACATATCACTCTTGCACTTTAGCAATGATGTGTTCAGGAGCTTGCCCCCCCCACCAGACGATAGTCTCCACATAGGCAGGGACCTGCCCTATTTTACTCACTGCCATACTCTCAGTGTTCAGCACTGTGCCTGCCACATAGTAGATGCTTGAATCATTGAGTGAATATGTGTCAAACATTTGTATATATATTTTATTGAGATATAATTGACATAGAGTTTCAGGTGTACAATACAATGGTTCAGTATTTGTATACATTGCAAAATGATCACCACAACAAGTCTATGTATCAAGCATTTTGCATGCAGTACCTCATTTAATCTTTATAACAACGCTATGAGTCAGATACTATTATTAATCCCATTTTACAGATAAGGCAAGATAACTTACCCAAAGTTACCCAGCTGGTATCTAGCAGGAATGGACCTTGAATTCTGGTTTCTCTGATACCAAAGCTGTACTTTTTAACCTCTGGGCTATTCTGCCTCTGCCAGATGATTAAATATATAGGAACTTGGGAGCATGAGCACAACTGTAAGAAGACAGAAAGGAGGGGATGTAAAAGAAAGAGTAAAGGGATTTAGGAAATTGAAAATATTTGACTGGGAAGGGATCTTAAAGTTCATGGAACCCAAGCCCTTGATTGCACAGGTGGGGAAATCGGTCTAGGAGGCTAAATGTCTGTGCTAAGGCCGCACAGCTGGTTATTGTGTGGAGGGTGCTAGATCCCAGGATCCCATCTTGGATTCTGTGCCCTTTCTATAGGCAGAGCAGATTAGGGCAAGATCTTTGGGACCAATGAGTGAGCAAGTCACTTGGACTCCAAGCCCCAAGTTGAAGACAGGGAAAAGAAACTAGAAAGGAACTGAACTGAGTGTTGTGGGTAAATGAAGTGTTTTATGGAACTATGTATGACTGATTACACCATAACCATCCTTTGTTGTAGCAACAGTGCTCACTTGCCTTTGATGCTGGTGCCCTAGGTTCCTTTTGCTTTGGTCCCTACTCTTTGCCAGAATGATTGGGGAAGGGAGATGATAGCTACGTCTTTGCTTCGTGAAAAATATGTGGCTTCTCTAATACTCTGGGGTTGTTGCCTAAACATAGTCCCTGTCCCACTCCCAACTGCCCACCAACTTTGCCATTGAGAAAGCTAAAATTCAGAGAGGTTAAATGACTTTTCATTTTGGGGTAATAAAGTGGGGGTAACTAGGAAGTAATAAGAAAAGAGGAAGAAAGGAAGGAATGTATGTTAACCTGTTACCAGAGTTAAATTTGGGATATATGTCCTGTTTTATGCAGGTCCAGAGTGACATAAATCTGTCAATTTGAAATAAATTTATAAATTTCTTGTCCTCAAGAATATCTGAGTGGGCACCAAGCTTTAGAATTTTCCTAGGGTCAGACTGACGTCTCCAGCACTCTTTGATCTAACTTTGGACATCTAATACTGGGCAAGAATTAACTTCACCTTGGGAAGAAGGGAAGTGGTGCTTCTTTTTCTCGGACCTTCTTCTTAGGATATCTGGGATGTTGTTGGGGCTGCCACATCATTACCTACATCACTGCCAGGCCCAGGAGAGAGGGAGGATTAAAAATCAGAAGATCGTGGCTCAGTGCCCTGATCTGAACTTTATTTATATAAATACAAATGATGTAGATTGCTTTTACTTTATTTCTCTTCAAGGTTATTCTCTGTTTGAAACTTGGCCAGTCACGCCGGCATTTCCCTGACGTAAGTGTTGTGTGCTGCCATTTTCCCTGAAGTGCTGCCTTCCCATCCATGTTCACAGGGTTGTTGTGCAAGAGCAGATGGGTGAGTTTCAAATGGATGCTACTGTGTTATTGTTCCTATGTGTGTTTGATGGAAGCAGAAGTCTAGATTAGGATAATTTCCCTGAATTTGTGACTAGTGAGAAGTTCTCCTACAGTCTGGCCTTTGTAATGTTTCTCTAACAATGCCAGGAATTTATCTGGGATCTGTTTCTATGGAACTCAAAGTGATTAACAGATGTGATCCAATTATCCTCCTAAATTCCTGGATGTAACAGGCAGCAAGGCATATCCGTCTCATAGGAATGTAGGATCACCAGGATTGAGGTGAAAAGTTCCTTCCAGGTCATATCTTTATTTGTGGTGGAAACTTGAGACATCTTGCCTTTCAGTCAAGTGTCTTGGTGGCCTTCTCTTCATAGGGCAAGGTGTGCTTGTGGTTTAGCTCCGTCTCCCAAAGACAAACTTTCCACCTAAGGGACTGCAGTCCTCTATAATACTATAATGAAAGTGGAACAAGAGCTCAGTTCTCAAGGTCAACACTTATTCTACTGGCTCACAGAGTAAAATAAAATCAGAACCTGAGCCAGAATGTTCTAGAATTCCTTACCTTAAAAGCAACTGAAAAGCAAGATGAATGTGACTGAGGCTTATTTTTAGGGCAAGCATGTGATTTATTTTGCCAAACATGACCCTTCTGAGGGTGGAAGAGGCCACTATTTACCCTACAACAGGCTTAAACTGGGACTGTCTTGGGAAAACCAGGGTCATGGAGTCACTCTACTTATGATGGTGGCGGCAGCGGGACATTATCTCCCAGAGTTTAGTGCTTGGAACTCTTTATTCATTAAGCTAATATATAATAAAGTCTTATTTAATATGTAATAAAGTTTTAAAGATTTTTTATTTTTTCCTTTTTCTCCCCAAAGCCCCCCGGTACGTAGTTGTATATTCTTCGTTGTGGGTCCTTCTAGTTGTGGCATGTGGGACGCTGCCTCAACGTGGTTTGATGAGCAGTGCCATGTCCGTGCCCAGGATTCGAACCAACGAAACACTGGGTCGCCTGCAGTGGAGCGCGCGGACTTAACCACTCAGCCACGGGGCCAGCCCCAATATGTAATAAAGTTTTGTGAGAGAAATAGAAATATAGCAGATATACGTCTGCTCCCCTCAAAGAGTTTACAGTGTTGTGAGAGATGGCTATTACTAATAGTCAGAACAATACTGATATGTTCTTATTTATTTCAGTCTCTGTTCTCATGATTTTAATCTCACAGATTATCAGCACTTCCTTATTTGAAAGGAAATGGTGTAATATCTTTGTTAACTTCATTTAGTGAGAGAGATTTTACAGAAATTCGGTTCTCTTTACCGATTGTTTTTCTTTTCCAGTTGATTATACAGATGTTTTCACGGTATTCTTCTCTTGACCGTAACTATTTTAGATCTGACAGAAATATTTTCATGATCAAATAAAAAATTATTTTTTACAAAATTGTATCTACCTAATGTAAGTAAACATATTACCTTGTGTAGTGCTTTCAACTTTACAAATGATTTTAACATAAATACTTCCTCAAATATCCACCAGGGCAGGCCCCTTCTCCGTCTCGTTCACAAGCAAAACTCTAGGACTTAGGCTGACACGTGGGGGCTACTCAACAAATACTTGAAATGAGTAAATTTCCTATAATATTTTTATTTATTTATTTAGCCCAGGGAATTGTTTATTCAAGTGAAACTTTACATAGATTTAACAAGCAAAACTGATTGTAGTAGAATTTTTGTGGCTAAAAGGAGGGCCATACTCCCAACTCTCATAACCCCCATCCCTTGGAACACGTATGAAAACTACTATGTCAAAGCTATGGAAGCATGGAGATAGAAAATGGAGCCCAGTGGGTCTAATAAGATGCTGAAGGTCACTTGTTGTGTGACATGGCCAGGCAGGCACTCAAATCTCCTGGCTCCAGGGCAAAGACTTTCCTGTTAGAGCCAGAGCTGGATTAAGGCGAGTAAGAGGCGGGTTAGCCAGGCTGCTCTGGAGGAAGCCAGTTTGCCAGGGAGCAGGACATTACCGGAAAAGTAACAGATGCAAGAAATTATATGTACCAGAACTCTTTCTGAAAGACGACCAAATTTGGTTGGAAGAAATATTTTGGTAAGTGATGTGCGTGAGAGGTGAGTTCCCTCCAAGTGGTGTGGTTGAGAAACTGCAAATAAATGGTTCTGGAACTGCTTTCAAGGGAGGATGAAGCTGGTTCCCCCATAGTCTTGGTGTCTTTGGTTTGAGTTGGCAGCTTTGGGGCCAGACTTACTGACTGAAGAATTGAGGAGAGGGCTTTCTTTCAAATAAATGTTGAATAATTGTTTAAAGAATCTCAGTTTGCAAGAGTGCTAAATAATTAGCCTCCCCAGGACTCAAAAGTCTGGATCCAGTTCAGATGACAGAACTCTGATGTTCTCATTTGCAAGTCAGGAACTAAGACTCTTCCCTTTAGAAACAGAAATGTTAGATTATGATATGCAATCATATAAGTAAACTGAGAGATTGCAAAGGGTTTTCCAACATTACCATCACTAAAAAAGGTAAAAAAAAAAGTGCACCAATCTGATATTAACTCTTAAAGAATTGAACCAAAACTTTGGGCCACAAAAAAGTTTAAAATTGGCTTCAGTCTGCAAAAATCAATTATTCGGTATTATTGAATGCTTCTCATGCTATTATAGCAATGTTTTTCAAACCTTTTTGATCAAGGCATGCTGTAAGAAATACATTTGTTGTTACAACCAGGATACACATATATAAATATAATTGACAAAAACGAAAGTGTGATAAAATGATTCCTACATTTCCTATGTCTTACACTTTTAATTTAGTCTATTCTGTTTTGTTTAAAAGGTGCTGGTCATGACCCACTAAAATGATTTCATGAATCTTTAGTGGGTCATTACACAAAGTTTCAAGAACAATGCTGTAAACAACATGACAGGAGTCAAAGGGAAATCTCCTGAGGGAGGGGGACTTGTAGTCTACTGGGGAAAACTAACTCATAGACCATGCAAGTGAGTTTTAAGACTGATTATTTAGTTGCTAAATTGTGTGATGCAGTTTAAGAATGATGGATGTTCAGTTTGTATCAGTGTGTTTTCTGTATCGCAATACACAGATCTAAGATAAAGAAAACTTTGAAAAAGTATTCTTATCTTATACCGTATTTCATGTTTCTAAGATGCCCCTTTTTACATATTCTTCCATCTCTGAAACTGAGGTGTATCTTACCCACCGATGATATTTTTATAATAACTGCTTTTGGGTAGCTAATTCGTTTGTCATTGCCTGGGCACATGCAAGCCTGGTTGTCATCGCTGATAGCATGACTGAACAACGGAAGCCCTTCACCATTGCGGCTCACACGCCTTTTGAAGAAGGAGTATGAATCTTTTCTGATAAGGAACTCAATTCAGTCTGGTAAGATCAAGCAAGTGGCAGCATCAAAATTTGCGTAACGTCGTCAGTAGCACGGAGAAGAATCTCCGAAGCAACAATGGTGCAGACTTCCAAAATAAAAGGCTGCTTCAGTGCGATTGTTGACGTAGAAGTCAATGTTCTGTGGAAAACACATGGGTAATTCTGAGCTAAAAGATGATCTAGAAAAGTTAGACTCTAAATTTGAAGAAGTTTTAAGGTTTTCTTCACCAATTAATTTTAATGATATATTCCATTTTTATTCATATGTGAGGAATATATGATAAAAAGTCTATGCCCAAATAAGTCTGAGAGCTTTTTTCTTTTTTTAAAGATTTTATTTTTCCTTTTTCTCCCCAAAGCCCTCCAGTACGAAGTTGTATATTTTTAGTTGTGAGTCCTTCTAGTTGTGGCATGTGGGATGCTGCCTCAGCATGGCTTGATGAGCGGTGTCATGTCCACGCCCAGGATCCGAACTGGTGAAACCCTGGGCCGCTGAAGTGGAGCGCACAGACTTAACCACTCAGCCATGGGCCCGGCCCCCTAAGACAACTTTTTAAAGAGGTGATAAAATAAAATTTCTAAGTGATAAGAAAGCATTGCGTCATCATTTACTTGCCAGCATTTTTTCTTTTTTAGTAGCACATTAAATGTTAGCAGCATCTTATACTCATGATCAGGCATAAGTAAATGCACATTAAAATGACAATATGATATCACTACATACCTACTGAATGGCTACAATTAAAAAGACTGACAAAGGGCTGGCCCAGTGGCGCAGTGGTTAAGTTAGCACATTCCGCTTCTCGGCGGCCTGGGGTTCGCTGGGTCGGATCCTAGGTGCAGACGTGACACCGCCTGGCAAAAGCCACACTGTGGTAGGTGTCCCACGTATAAAGTAGAGGAAGATGGGCATGGATATTAGCTCAGGGCTAATCTTCCTCAAAAAAAAAAAAACAAGACTGACAAAACCAATTGTTGGTAAGGATGTGGCACAACTGGAACTCTCATGCATTGCTGGTGGGAATGCAAAATTATACAGCCACTTTAGAAAACAATTTGTCACTTTCTTAAGAAATTAAACACACGCTTAGCATATGTCTCAACAATTCCACTCCTAGGTATTAAAAATGAGAAATGAAAACATGTCCTCACAAAGACATATACAAGTGCTCACAGTAGTCACAAATTAAAACTGTCTCAAATGTCTGTCAACTGTGAATAGATAAATAAAATGTGGTGCATCCATATAATGAAATAGTATTCAGCAATAAAAAGAAACAAACTGGAGATGCATACGACATCATGGATAAATCTCAAAAGTGAAAAGGCCAGGTGTAGACATCCTCATATTGTATAATTACGATCATATGAAATTCTAGAAAAGGCAAAACCATAGTGATAGAAAGCAGATTGGTAGTTGCCAAAGCCCAGGAACTGGGGTGAGCAGCCTCTCCAAAGGTGTATGAGAGGGCTTGTTGAGATGATGGAAATGTTCTTCGCCATGACTGTGATGGCGGTCATCCGACTGAATCCATTTGTCAAAGCTCATTGAACTGTGTGCTTAAAATTGGTAATTTTTTCGTATGTGAATTGTACATCACTAAAGCTGACCAGAAAAAAAGTAAATGCAAAAATTGGTAGATCTTAGATTTTATGAAATATGGAAGTTTCTCTGTTTTAAAACTAATATAGAGAGTAACAAAACCAGAGAGAGAGAGAAACCACTTTTATTTGCTGTCCACAAAAGCAACCATTTAAAACCGTTGGATTTTTTTCCCTGTTAGTCCGCTTTTACATTCCCCCCCCCCCATGTGTGGTTCTATCATAAATGGCCTTCCTAACTATCCTCCCTGTGGAGTTTATGTTAGACACTCTACAAACCAAATGAGAGATTTCATGGCGTTCCTGGTGGTTGATCTTATTCATGCTAATGTTTCCAAAAGGCTGTTCACGTTTGGGTTCCTGTGACATCTTTCTCTGGAATGAGAGTCAAATAATTTGAAATATTCATCATGATTATTTTAAATCACGTGTCCCAAGGACATTGGATTTTGATCATTGAGAAAGAACTTTAGTACAGAACTCAAATGCATTACTTAGAGGGAATTTTAGAACCAAGACCTAAAGACAGGATTTATTGAATACTGAGATATATACAATAGTTTGGTAATGAGGGAACTTTGTTGAAAGTGGCTTCATGGAACCGTTCAGTTTAATTTTTTTACTTGTTTAAAAAAAATTGCATGACTGGTTTTATAGGCTTTCCTCAGCAATAAAGGGATTTGCAGTGATATTAACTGAATCATTCCTCACTTGCCTTCCTGCTCATACCTACCTCACAGAGTTATGTAAGGGGATATGGCTTCAGTATGTTTGCACATAGCTCTGTGGTTATGAGCTCAGGCCTAGTGAGGGTTGGGGTGAGGAGGTTTTAAGGGAGAAGCTTCAGATCCTTGAAATACAGAGCTCTTCTGACACGAAATTTTTTTTTTTTAATTTTTATTGAGTTAATGGTAGGTTACAATCTTGTGAAATTTCAGTTGTACATTATTGTTTGTCAGTGGTGTTGTAGGTGCACCCCTTCACCCTTTGTGCCCACCCCCCATCCCACCTTTCCCCTGGTAGCCACTAATCTGTTCTCTTTGTCTACATTTTTAAATTCCTCGTATGAGTGGAGTCATACAGAGATTGTCCTTCTCTATCTGGCTTATTTCACTTAACATAATTCCCTCAAGGTCCATCCATGTTGTTGCAAGTGGGACGATTTTGTTCTTTTTTATGGCTGAGTAGTATTCCATTGTATATATATACCACATCTTCTTTATCCAATCATCTGTTGACTGACACTGAGGTTTTGATGCACCTTGTTTGGTATAATAAATTGTGTTTCACAGATGTCCCTGTGGCTGTGAATGGAGCGAAGGAGAGGCCTCTTTGGGATCAAGTGACTTATTCCGAAGAGCCAGGTGGAAGCAAGTGTTCCTGGGAGTAGAGCAAGGGTTGGGGAGCACGGGTTCCACGTATGACACCCTTCTGGTGCTGACAGTGTCCAGTAGCTTCTGAAGGTGAAGACTGAGTTATTCCAAGGCATAAGGCTGCTGAACTCTAATTCCTGACCCCAGGGTCTCTATCTCATCCATTGAGGATTTAGTGTAAGTTTCTGTTAGTGTAAGTTTCTTTCTTGAGTGACTACTACGTGCTAGGGGCTTTTCACATATTATCTCATTTGACCCTCATAACCATCTCCAGAGAGAAGTCTTACTCATTTCTATTTCAGAGATATGGAAACTGAGGCTTAAGAAAGCTAAGGATCTTGCCCAAAGCCACACAGCTAGTCAATGAAAACTTGGGCTACCTTTACCATTACATGGGGAATTTCTGTTGGATTTGAGAAAAAGAGCCAGTATCTTTCAACTGGGATAAGAGAAAGGAATCTGATCTCATCACTCATGCTTCCGTGTAAATTAATTTTTTTAGCCTCATTTTTCTCAAAATTTTAAAGGGTCCCAATCTTATGTCCTCTATTATTATGGTGTGAGATCTTGGATGAGTCTCTCTTTTCCTGTAAGAAGACGAAAAAAGTTATCTGAAGAAACTGGAGGAAGTTACTTCTCTAAGCCTCAGTTTCTCTGTCTGTAAAATGGGAATAACAACAATATTCACCTCATTGGCCTGTTGTAGAAGTTGGATGGAGATAACGTGAGTCGAGCTTTGAACAAAGTCAGAATTCCAGATTCTTGTTATCACTACTGTATTCTAAGAGTTTTTTCACATGCAAAGGGAAGTGGGGACTGAAGTTTTTATGTGGAAATATTTTCCCTTACTTCTTGTACTTAGCCTAGATGACCAGAGAACTTGAGGTCTGATATTTTTGACCCGAAAAAATTCTCACTTCCTTACTTTCTGTTTTGTGACTTGGGAAATGAATTTAGAGGAAATTCAGTGGCTCTGAAGGTTATTGACTGACGATCCTTTGGAAAATATGTTCAGTTTTCTCTCAATCTGGTTTGGCTAAAAATTTAAAAGAAAGTCTTTTCCTGTCAATCAGTGTTGACATAGAAACTATAGCTAGAGTTTTGAAACAGGAAAAGTGTTCCTGTTTGTGTGTATCCAAATTAAAGTAATTTTTTAGTGTTATGTAGAAGAGGCACGATTGCTAAATCTCCCTCCATCCCACATTTTCTTTTTTTGGTATTAGAATAGGAAGGAAAGGCTGTGACAGTTAAATATCACCTCATAAAATAACAGGTTCAAAGACTAACATTCAAATGATCGACATATAGTATTTGAGTGCTATACAGAAAACACTATGCTTAAAACATGACATCCTAACAATTAGTTTGCTGCAAAAACTTCTTACGTAGCAGTCATGTAGAACTGGTCTGTATGTATAGAAATAGATCTCCCATTGGTGTATTTGCAATGAAAAGACCTGTATTAGTGGTTAAGTTAGTACGTTCTGCTTTGGCGGCCTGGGGTTCGCCGGTGTGGATCCCGGGTGCAGACATGGCACTGCTTGGCAAGCCATGCTATGGTAGGCGTTCCGCATATAAAGTAGAGGAAGCTGGGCATGGATGTTAGCTCAGGGCCAGTCTTCTTCAGCAAAAAGAGAAGGATTGGAGGCAGATGTTAGCTCAGGGCTAATCTTCCTCAAAAAAAATAAATAAACAAAACAAAATAAAAGACCTATATTAACAGCACAACATCCATTTAGAATTTTTAATTCATCAAACATGTATTGCAAAGCATCATATTGCAGTGAAAGAAAGAGGACCAAAAACCCAGTCTCTGTGCAAAGTAGTAATTTAAGGAAGGAAAAAGGGAAAGGAAGAAGATTGTGCACGACTGATTGGGAAAGGAAAAGTCTGGGCTGTGTGCTGGGCACAGAGCTTTGCCTATTAGGGGCTGCCGATGGCAGCAGGTCCGCCTCTTTTGGATATTAAGGGTGTATGACCACTGGAAGCCTCACGTGGGATCGCCTTCTGGCCTGGCCTCCCTTCCAAAAATACTTCTCTTTTAATGAACCAAATTTAGGCAGGAGACCTTGCCTGCCTTGGTGGTGTTTTTATCCAGTTGGAGTTTGGTGGTTTTACTGTAGCAACTTTTTTATGCCTTGAATTCCGCCTTTAATTGTGTAATCTTTGGACTATTTTATCATTGTTCACTTCTCTTTTTCTGTCACTTTGAATTGAAGAATAAGATACAGAGTGCATAGTGGTGAGAGGCATAGAAAGTGGAAATGGGAAGAAATGGAATTTGCAGCTACTGTATGAGGTGGCAGCCGGTGTCCCCAACAAGGAGGACTTCTGTGTCTCCTCTAGACAGCCCTGCCCAAGAAAGGCTTTTATCTTTTTCAGAGCAGCCCTCCTAGGCTGGCTTATGGAGAAGCTCAGTCTTACATCTAATAAGTCAGAAAGACCTTTCTACCCCTAAAAGTACCCTTCCAAGTAACTCACTTGTTCCAGAGAATAAGTTCTGCACCAAGAGGGCAGTAAGCTAGGCCCAAAGATAATTTGAGGAAATTTCTAGATAATGCTATTTTCTTACTTCCAATTCAGAGCGATTCAGAGACTGTCACAAGACCTTTGTTTAGTATCCCCACTGCACAGTCCAAACCAAATGCAAAGCTCCAGATTAGAAGATTGAAGCTTTGATGTCAATTAAAAATGAGTGATGCTGTTTATGATCGAGTCATACATGGATCTGAAGGAGGAGTAGACCAGAATGAGGGACTTTAAAAGCTTGGTATTTAAAGATATGAGCAAACTTCATTAATGAATGAATGAATATTTCAGAGAGAGTAGTTGCTGAGCTTGAGCCTAAAATTATAGCAGGGAATTCAAGGTTTTCAAGGGTCAAAAAATAAAATTCCACTGAGTAAATTTTAGAGATTTTATTGGCTTTATTCAACAATTCCTGAATCGGGCAGCATCCCATCTAGCAGATAGCAAGGAGCTCTGAGGAGCTGTAGGAAATGAAAGGTTTTTATAGGCAGAAGAGAGTGGGGACAAGGAAGTTACACTAGCAAAAAGAAGATTGGTTGAGGCAAGGTGACCTTCCCTTAGGGTACAACAGGGGTCTATTTGGCAGATGTCCTCACTAGTGCTGACCAGTTGATTCCTGATTGACTGGTTTAAGATTCCATTTCTGGGAGAGACCAAAACTGTAATGAAGTCTCAGTTTGGTGACATGGGGTTTAGCATAAGTGACTCCATTTTGGGCCTGTTGTCTTGTTTTTAACACAAGTGATAAGATCATTAAAAAAATGAGGTAGAATGGAAAATGTTTAAAGGTTCTATTATTTTGGTGGTTGAAGTTACAAAGTTAAGGTGTTTTCAGGCCAGATGTAGAACTCAGCTATGCTTCCAGTTGGCAATATATTGCAAATTGGTGTTCAAGTAAATTGGCTTTGGTTATACCCAAACACAGAACTTCTCAAAAGATCCAGTTTCTAGTTTCCCAAAGAAATACAAAGCAATTAACGTGCTTAATTTTTTTGTCTCAATATTGCCAAATGCTGGTAAGATGGTTTCCCATTTTCCTTACTGGGATGGCTAAATTTTTCTGTTTTAATTGAGGGCTTCTGCTTATCCTTGAGTAGAGAGTAATATTACCAAAAATGTCCTCAATTTTATTTTTTAAACAAATTTACAGTTTTGAGTGTCTAGTTCTCTTGTAGTTCCCAGTATAAGGTCATCCAGAGCAGCCTTTTAAGGTCACTCACAGTCTGTAACACAAGAGCGTGAGAAACCCTCTCCAGTTCATTGATTTCTTATTGCTATTGACATATAATCCTGCTATTCTAGAAATTACATGGCGTCAGGTAAAGTGGAGACATTTCTATTCAGACAAGCTCTGAAAGGATGAAAGGAAAAGGTTTCCTTAAATGTGAACAGAGAAACAATGGATGGCAAACAATTTCCCCTAAATTATAAAGCAATTAAATTTCCTATTTCAAAACAAAGTGCAATAGGACATGTTTTCTTTTCTATTGCATTTCTAATAAAATCCTATGTGAGAAGAGACAAAGCAATAGAAATTATTTTCTGGAAACACCAGATGTGAATGCACCTGTCTGATGACTGTTCAAAGGTCTAATCTTGTAGTTAGGTAAATATCTTAATTAAATCACATGCTGTTTTGCATCATTAGAATAGGCCAAAAGCTGGAACTCTATTCAGAAATTTGAGCCTGAATTGGTTTGTATACTGTTTGCTCATATACATTTAGGCATCTACAAAGAAGAACCACTATGCCATTTTTGCAAAGCTAGATTCCACCTTTGCTGCTTGTCAACACTGAGAGATCTTGGGCCTCAATTCCCGCATTTGGGATAATAATGTCTACTTAATAGATTGGTTGTGAGTATGAATGACATGCTGCCTGTGAAGTGCCTGACACATAGGGAGCCCTCAGTGGATGTCAGCTGTGGCCTATTTCTCTTCCATTCTGTTATAATATTGAAGTAATCTCCCTTAAACGTTATTATCATCTTATCTATTGGCTGAAGTGCCTACAGCAATTTTTTTTTTACTTGTATTAATTCACTTATTCAACCATTCATTCAAAAATATTAATTTAATATTGTGTTCATACAGAAATGAACAAAAACATAATCCTTGCTTCCAAGAAGTTCACAGTCTAATGAGCCAAATTAACTATGGAATTTAAAGTTATCTTTTAACTAAGTTGCAAATATCTGTTTCCCATTTCAAGTCCATCATCTCCCCTCTTTTAGGGACATAGTCTCTTTACCAGGGGGTTCTCAACATTGGCTGAACACCAGAACCACGTGGGGAATTTTCTTAAAAATATGAATGCCTGGGCCCTCCGTAGATCAATGAAGTCAGAATCTCTGGGTGTGGGTGTGTTTAAAAAGCTTCCAGGTACAATGAGAGTTGGGACTCACTGGGCAGAGTCAAGCCAAACTCAACCCCTGGCTTTATTCTGTGTGTCACTGTTTGTTCCCATTCCACTGAGTATGCCATTCCTTTCTCTTTTCTCCATCAAGGTCCCTTATTACCTTCAGAATGTCGTTTCAAATACGTCTTTCCAGCGAATGTTCTATGATTCACACCCTACATTATGTTCCCTGTTCTGTTTGGTGCCCTCTTTACTCCTATGGATTATTTTTCGATTTGGATTTATTGACAAGTGAAATTTACAAAAGTTTTCTTTAACTATTTCTTTTGTGTGTTTGTTTCTCAAATCATCATGGAAGCTGCTTGTGGACCAGATCGGATGTCCTATTTTTTGTGCACTGTTTCACAGTGACTTTACATTGCCGCTGGCTGAAGTGGGCACCCAACAAATGGTCGTGGCCCACTGACTCGCTTCCGGTGAGCTGCCTTCTTCTTCCAGACTGTTTTGGTGTTAGCAGCTGTAGGATCTCAACATGAATTATTAAACCTTTAACTTGACTTTCTAACCCAAAATTTTAATCTCTTTCATCAGTCAGTTCCCTAGAATTTAATCTTCCTTCCTTCCTTCCCACTAGTCCAAATAAAATATTTTAAAATTTCTTGTCTTTAGGCAGTTTTTAGGAGGGTAACTGCATTAATTAAATCCAGATATTATAAAAGCCATAGCACCATACCATACTCTGCTAAGCTTCTTGAAGGCAGGGCCCATGCCATATTTATCTTTGTGTCCCGGACATGTGGACAATACCACATGTGGCATACAACAGATTCTCAATAAAGATTTGTTGAATTAATTGAATTAGTCCTTTGGTTAAATTAAGGTTCATTAGCAGAGCCATTCTGAATGCATCTATTTTGCAGATTATTTGGAAAATCAGATGTATTTCTAATAGCAATTTTTCTCTGCATTTATCTTATTACTCATAAGTTATGGGAATCTAACTTTCCTGTGTTATATCATTGTACCTCCCTTAGCTTTTCAGTTCACCAACATTCTTTTAGATTTCGTGTTGGCTCATGTTGATCATTGACCTGTCTGGCTGCCTGTGGATCTATGAATATCTAACACCAGACTTAGACAGGGCCTTTCTGAGTTATTTCATTCAATGCACTGAATTTTATTTCCTGAATCTCTTTAGAGAAAACATGGAAAATATTCAAAGTAAAATAATGTAAGTGTCAGTTAATTTGTTTCACTCAAAGACAATCTCTGGGAATTTTTTGGTGTATTTCCTGCCAATCTTTTTCTTCTATGCATTTTTAAAGCATGATTGTGATCTAAAATCAAATTGTTTATTCAGTTTTGTACTTTGGTTTATTCCTTTAATATTGTAAACTAAGTGTTTTCCAAGAGTTTACAAACCCTTTGTTAAGTTCTTCTTAATGGATCTATGGTATACTAATATATAAATGTGCAATAATTTTAGTAAACTATTGTCTTATTGTTGCACTTTTGGATTGTACTGTGTCTTTTATTACCATAAACAATCCTGTAATGATCATCTTCATGCATACAGGTTTTTTTATCTATATAGGGTGATGTCCCAGAAGCTCTGTCCAAGAGTGTGAACATTTTCAAGTTCTTCATACAGGTGAATAAATTACTTCCCAGAGGATTGTAGTCCTTCACAGCCCTGCCACCAGGAGGGCATCAGTAAGTACTACCCCTTTCAATAAATGCTTGTCAAATTTCAGGACTTATTTTTAACATAAAAGGGACAATTTTCATTTTATCTAAGATCCTCCTAGAGGGTCCCATTGTGCATATGTCTTCAAGCTTTTACTCCATTCACTTTGGCATATTGCCAGACCAACTTGTGCATCTTCCCACACCAATACTGCTCTGATGCAGGTGTTGATATGAAGGAAGGGGTTAGCCGGCTTGGTTTGAATGCCCTGCTGTGGGTGTGCTGATAGAGGCAGGTTGGAGTGTACAGCTCTGGGTATACTGCTAGAGGCTGGTTGGAGTGTGCTGCTATAGATGTCCTAATAGAGATGCTTGAGTCACCATGTCTCATGTGTGTCAGTATATGTTCTTAGAGGGTGAGAATATCCCCAAAGAGAAATTGGAGCTTAATTCTCTAGCTAGAATTCCTTATATAGGAGTTTAGGTATCTAAGCTCGAGGAAGCCATAAAGTCACAGGGCATCTACAGACTTCTACAAATGGAGTTTCCTTCTGAGAAAGGGGAACCATGGGCTCTTTGGATGGCTTCAGTTGACTCCGTGTCTTCAGGCCACTTCCAAATTCCGTGCTGTTTAATTTTCTGAGTCCATTTTCACACCTAAAGAGAGAAGAAATGTGGTTTTTATTTTGGCGAGTGGATTGCTGCTATATCGTGAGAAGGAAATTTTATTTAGAGCCATGGTCAAGTTGGCTGGAACACTAGTTTTTAATGTATCGTGAAAGAAGACCAAGTATCCATTAAAGTAGTTGTAGGTGGAGAGAAAGAGGGTATTATGCAAAAATGTGAAATATTCATCTAAGGCACCAATCGCAAGTTCCATCTGCTCTGAAGCCTTTCTGACAGCTCAAATTCCCGTTTGTTCTGTAGCACTTGGATCCTCCCCTACCGCGTAACGATAACACTGTAGTAGAGGTTCTTGTTTACATGACTGTTCCCCACCAAATTCTGGTCGTGTAGAAGACAAAAGTAATATTTTACATCTTGTATCTCTAGTACCCACCAGAGTCTGACATCGAGTAGGCGACTGATCATTGATTATTATATGATGGAAAGATGGAGATGTAAGAGAAATGGAAAATATTCTTAATGGATGTATCCTAAACAGCATGTATCCTAAATTAGCCTTTTTAGTCAAAATAGATGATACAGAAACTTGCTCCTCCTTTATAGATGAGGAAGTGGGTCATAGAAAGGTTAAGCGACTTCCTCAAGTGACACAGCTGACTAAGGCACATAGCCAGGTTGAACATGCAGGTGTCCAAATTCTCAGTTCCATGTTCTATCCAATCTACCTCAATATAATTCACTTTAGGACAATGGATGAAAATAAGTTATTTTCTGATGATATGGAGAAAACACTCAGCAAAATAAACTTCCTTAATGTTATGGGGCATGCTGATTCCTTCCAGCATATTTTAGAGTAATGGAAAGGGAGAAATGCCTTTATACTCAACATAAGATTCATGGTGTTATGGGATTTCACAAAGAAGATTGAAGGACTGACTCTTCTCAGAAGACTTTATAAAAAAGGCAATGTTTTAGTGTTAATGTCATATGATAATGACTTTTATTAAGTGCCATATTTGGGCAAATGTCACACCCATATTTATACTTCATAATTTTTTGTGAGTTAGTTAGATGAATAAACTCATATAATATAAATAAAACTGTGTTTGACCCTAGTGTCAGTATTCTTGTTCTTCTTCTTTTTCTTAACATAACATCCTTTAACCAGATTTTTCTTTTCTGTCCTGAGATATTCGGAGGAAACATCTGAAATGCTTACTCTGGTAGCTGGAAGAACCAATTGACAATTTAAAAGAAGTTGTTCTAACTGAGTAAAGGGAGGTTCAAGTGGAGAGAGTTGGCCTTATAGAAACCAATTGGTTTGTAGTCTTGACAGGTTGTTATATCAGTCTTTGATAATTAGGATTCCACTGGGTCTTAAAGGGGCAGGATCCATTGAGTAAACCACTCATTTCATTTCAGAAGCAGACATTGGAAGAAGCCAGTGGAGGACGGTCACAAGAGAACCAGGCAGGGCTCCAGGTTTCTCAGCAACTCAAAGGCAACAGGTAGATGCCATAGAAGCAAAAGAGGCAAAAACAAAGATGAAAAATAAGCTATTTATCTTCTGATAAAGTAATGTCTAAAAGTAGTAATGGAAAAGGACAAAAGGAAAGAGCATGGGGATTGTGAGGGAGCACAGGCCCACAAAATGAACTTAGTGGTCCACATGGGCTTAATCTAGTCTGTCTTCCATGTTCCCATACAGATAGCTTCCATGTCTCTCAGTTTCCCATTAGTAAAAAGAAGGTGAATGACAAAAGAACGTTCCTTCGTCTTTCGGAATAAGATAAGATAATGTATCATTAGCAAAAATTTCCTTTAATCTAACCATCAATCTACTTCTAGCTTATGGTTTTAATTAGCATTATTTTCTTTGATTATTTTTAATTACCCTTCCAGCCCCTGAGTACTTTGGCAGGGATGTGGTGGAGAAAGTTACTATAAACCAAATTATGAATTTTATTGCTCTAATTGGAATTGAAACCCATGACATCAATTAAATCCTCATTTATTATTCCCTTGGTTCGTGTGATCATCATTCTAGGTATGTATAAAATCTCAATGTGGCACAATTATGTAACTCCTTAAGCAATGTAGCCCCAGTGCATTAGTAACACCCTGGCTAGGAGAGGCAGAAGTCTAAAACCTTATTGGGAACAACTCCCCAAACATTGTGAAAGCCTAAACTGTGTCTTTCCTTCTGGTTTCTCCCCATGACATAGCTCAGGCCAAAGAACACAGAAGGAGTTAGTAAATGGTTCCTGTGGAGGCACTGATGCTTGATCTGCCTTGTTACCTCCATGTTCAATTGCTGATGATCTTTCACAACCTGACAAGTAGATTCAAGTCTATATTCAAACTTCAAGTAACATTGAAGTCACAAAGTCTTCTGCAGGAATGAGAGTTCCAAGATGCATTAGGAC
This sequence comes from Equus przewalskii, assembly GCF_037783145.1. Classification (NCBI taxonomy): domain Eukaryota; kingdom Metazoa; phylum Chordata; class Mammalia; order Perissodactyla; family Equidae; genus Equus; species Equus przewalskii. The sequence continues at coordinate 25,355,467 of NC_091850.1, forward strand.
ACTTAGTCCTAGCTGCCATAACAAATGATACCTTGAAATCTCAGGGGCTTACCAAATAAATGTTTATTTCTTGATTATTTCTCAGTCCATCTTTCAGCTACAGAGCCTGGAGCATGTGGCCTCTGTGGTTATTGTATGCGGGAAAAGAGAGATGGCAGAGGTATACTGGCTGGCAACTGTGTTGGCTTGGAAGTGGCATGCATTTCCATTCAGAGTCCCTTGGCTAGAATTAGTCATGTGACTCCAAAAGTACTTGCAATCGAGGCTGTGAAATATAGGGGAGCTCATGGAATATTTGATGAGTGCTAACTATCTTTGGCACATTAGGATTTCTCTAGAGACCTGGGGATTCCACTGCAGCTTTAGGTACTGAGCTATAAGTGCCAAATAAGGTAAGCATACAGATGAGCCAGCCTGCTAGCCCTCTAGGAAATTATTTTATTAAGATAAATTAAACATACAAGGCAATTAAAAAAAATCAAGTTGCCCTTTTGCCATGTCATGGTTCTCCAGAATTTTTAACTGGACTCTTCCATGGCAGCCCAACTGAAAAAAACTATACAAGCAAGTTCCGTTGCAGATTTTAAGTGGCAAATATTCTTTTGTCATATGGTTCTCATCAAACCAGTAGAACACTTTGTTTTTAGTTTGGTATCAGTATTACTCTGCCAGGGTTGCCACAACAAACTACCATAGACTGGAGGCTTAAACAACAAAAACTAATTTTCTTATAGTAATGGAAGCTGTGATGTCCAAAATCAAGGTGCTGGCTGACTTAGTTCCTGGTGGAGGAAGCCAGCCACCTTCTCACTGTGTCCACACACGCTAGAGAGAGTGAGCAAGCTCTCTGGTGTCTCTTCTTATAAGGATACTAATCCTATCAGATCAAGGCCCTACCTTTGTGACTTCATTTAACCTTACTTAATTCCATAAAGGTCCTATCTTCAAACATAGTCATGTTGAGGTTTAGGTATTCATCATATTGAGGGTTAGGTATTCATCATATCGAGGGGTAGGCATTCATCATATGCATTTTGGGGGTACATAAACATTCAGTCTATAACAGTGTCTAAGGATTCCACTTTGGTGGCCCGGGTTTGGTTCCTGGGTGCAGAACCACACCACTCGTCTGTCAGTAGCTATGCTGTGGCGGCTTACATAGAACTAGAAGGACTTACAACTACATACTGGGGCTTTTGGGAGGGAAAAAAAGAAAAAATGAGGAAGATTGGCAATAGATGTTAGCTCAGGGCAAATCTTTCCAAGCAGAAAACAAAAAAAGATGAGTTCTTCTTGGCTGAAGGAAGAATAAGAACACAGGAGAAGCTACCAGAATATCTATCAAGCATCCTTCTTAAGCCAAAAGACAATGAAAGTTTCATGCTAAAGGTCAGTCTGGATTTTTGTTGTTGTTGTTCAGGACATTGAAATAGCTAAGGCTTAAGGACATTGGTTCAAGTTGTTGCTATTTTTTAAAGGTCCATCCATCGGTCAAGAGATTTGTGGGCTGAATTTTGTCTTTCTTTCTTAGTGGCTCCAGAAAGCTGGTTTCTTGAATGTTGCATGCAGTCACATTTCTGTACAGAATTCTATTTAGTTTGGATTATTCTTCTGTGTTTTTCGGTTCTAGGAATCCGAGAAGGGTCTCATATATGTCTGTGGAGTCAAAGTTGCACCCCTTAGAGGCCATGTTTTCATGCAAATAATGATCATTTGGAAATCTTCAAAGGAAATCTTCAGATAGTAGAGAAATTAATAGAGAAATGTTATGTTATTTAACTATTAGAACACATTACAATAAAACAATAGATGAAATTAGTTACAGTTCCATACAGAAGCTGGCACAGAACTAGGGAAATATTATTTGGTCATCTGAAGCATTTCCTTAGGTTGGAAAGGGCTGGTGAGCTGCCAGCTCCCATGTGTGTTTACTCTTAGCTTAGTCCTTTATCCAGTGTGAGGTCAACTCTTGTATAATAGTTCACTGTGATTTCAGCTTTCCCTTACATCATATACCACATCATCGTAATTGATGGAAGCCACCTTTTAAAACAGCAAATTATATGGCTGAAGGAACATCTTATCAAAACAAAGCCTTGTGCGCAGGCTGGCTAATAGATGGAAAGACTTTCATAAACTCCCAGACTTTGCTCTCTGTTGAGTTTCCACTCTCTCCTTATTGTGTTCAGGAGGCTGCTCCCCACAAATCGAGAGTCAGAAGCTGCTGTGCAGTTAGACGAGAGGTAGAATTGCTTTACCTTAGACACTTTTGCTTCCACAGGTCAAAGGACATTTAATATTAATATTAAAGCACCAATTAGTGAATTGTTGTGAAGTTCTTTGAGAAGGAAGTGCTGTCATTTTATGAGTTAAGGAGTTACTATCTTTTTATCATTTATAAAACACCTTGAAGTGCAATTATGCTTGTTTTTGAAAAATATTTTGTTTGAACTCAACAGGATGTTGTGATGACCGTCTCAGTTAGGGAGTCTTCTGAGAGCTATAATTAGACTATTGAAACCGGAGGGGGATGGATAGAGCAGAGGCTTGGCTAGGGGCCAGGACTTGAGAAAAAGTGCCTGCAAGATTGGATCGGCAAGTAAGCAAATGCAATGGCCTTCTTTCTGTCACTGGCTCTAGATGGCAAGAATATGGCACAGAAAACAGAATTTTTTCACAAATCAGCTGACTCTATAACTGTGTCATAGGCACAGCTCTCTCTTGGCCTCAAGTATTATTAGCACAGTAAAGAAAGAATATAGGCTTTGGCTTCAGACGGTTCTGGTTGGAATCTTGACTTTGTTTCTTAGGAGCTATTCCACCTTGGACGAATCACCTAACCTCATTGATCTCAGTTTCCTAATCCATGAAATGGGAAAAATAATACTTTGTGTTGTTGTATTAGACATAATCTGTGGCGAGTACTAACTCCTGGGCCCAATTCATTATGGGTGCTCAGTAAATATTAGAGATAATTGTGATCATTATTATGAATCACAACAGGAGAAAGAGATGAAGAAGTTAAGCCCAATCAACAGTGACCATGACTTGGAGTTGGACCTTGCCCTGTAATGGTTTAATCAGGTAAAACCACTGACTCAGGTTAATTGGTTACCCCCTTAAGAAAACCACTATTAGTGTTTCAGAGAGGTCTCCTGTAGGCACTGCAACAACTTAACCTGACAATGGCTTCAGTAAGACTTTCAAGCCCAGAGTCAGGCTGGTAGAGAAGAGATTTAGGGAGCAGGATTGACTTTTGACTTTTAGATCACATTTTATGGGGACAGTTTACATTTCAAACACACCGACGTTTTCCATTATTCAGAGTTTAAAGTTCGGTGTCTGATGTGGTGATTAATGCAGTACACAGGAAATGGCATGATGCATTTATAGTGTATTTGTAAATCAATACAAAGCATCACAGTATTAGTCCTTTGTTGACATATATAATGGACTTTTCCACTACTTTTATGGCACCTCATTGTTTCTGGACTTATGTTATGACTGTTCCCGAAAGAATGAAAAGATATGTATGTTGATATGAATATTTTACACACAATTTAACTTCCCTGCTGATCATACTTTTTTTATTACTGAAATATATATATTTATTCTAAAAAGATCACAACAATTCACAATTCAGAGGTATATAGAATATAAATCAAATATCCTTTACCCCAAAGAATTCGTGCCATTTTAACTTTGAAAATTTTATGAAAAAATGTTAAATCAACATTTCACTTTTTCTTGACATTTGGAAGATGATGCGTATCCTAGTGGGATTCTGGTGAAGGTTTGCAAACTCTAAGCATTTAGAATGAGCACGTTGTAATCTCTTATATCCATGGATTCTTAAGAGGATGACTCTTTGGCATAGGGTCGCAAGACAAGAACACAGGCTTCTGGCCTGAAAATCTCCACATGAGTGTCAGGGATTTATCACACAGGAATGCATGGCAGAGGAATTTAAAATTTCCCTGTAGGAATAACCAACCAATAAAGAATATTCCTATAGACTAAGTCTGTGGCCACAGCATAATGCATTTCGTTGTTGGGTGCAGTGCACTGAGAGGGGCTTATGGTTTCAATGCTCTTTAAAGTCAAACGGATGACAGGCTTTCAAAGTGGAGTTTCTCTCTGAGGTTCCATTTCTAGACTCCTCAGTGTGGAAAAGTAGCAAGTCTTGTGGGAAACAGCATCAATCATTGCTGAAGGCCTCTGCTGAAATTATTTTTGCCTAAAAGCCTTTAGGAAAAACTTATTAGAGTTCTTAGCCCCTGGCCAGCAGGAGCATACAATTTATGGCTGTATGGATGGCAATAGATATTAAGGACATGCGTATAGTTGAGAAAGTGTTAAACGAATTTACGGATATGCCATAGTATACATGAAGGAGTAAGTGTATGCTGGAGGGTGGAATAACTATGGTAGTTTAGGAACTTCATGTAAAACTTATAAAAATTTGTTATCCATTCCTTCTTTGTTCAAAGAAAGGATTAGGTCGGCTTTTAGGGATGTGCTTCAGTTATCTATTGCAGTATAACAAACCTCTCCGAAATTTAGTGGCTTAAAATAATAACAACCATCTATGCACAGAGCTGAGGCGGGTGGTTCTTCTGTTGGTCTTGTCTGGGGCTGTTCATGCAGCTGCAGTTACCCGAGGTTTCTAGGGCTGGACGTCTAAAATGGCTTTACTCACAGCTGGCACCTCAGCTGAGCTGCCGGAAGAAAGGGTGGCTGGCTGAGAATCAATCTCTTTCTCTCTCTCTCCAGGTAGTCTCTGCAGCAGAGTAGCTGGACCTCTTTACTTAACCAAGTGGCTTAGGGCTCCAAAGAGGGTGAAAGCAGAGGCTTCTAGACCTCGTAAGGGCTAGGTTACAATGGGCAAAGTGTTACTTTCACCATATTCTCTTGATTAGAAAAGGCACAAGGCCAGCTGAGATTCCTTGTCAGAGGAAAATAGACTAATTTCTTGATGAGAGGAACAGCAAAGAATTTGGGTCATCTTCAATTTGTTACAGGATATATAATATACAGCAAGACATGCACTAATAACCTGTAAATATTGCTATTAATCTTTCCAATGGAAGGGCAACACTAGCAGATGTGACATGTTTACACTCAGGGGCCCTAAAAGATTAAATTGCCAACTAGCTCCGCCCAAGGTTTCAAATTTTTCTGATCAGAGTTCTTCATAAGAATTTGAAGGTCACCTAGCCTAATCAAATGTCTTTTGACAAAAACAAGCATTTAAACAAGATTAGAGACATTAATGTGCAGCACATGGGCCAGCTAATTTGTTCCTATGACTAATTCACTGTGATTTTAGCTGAGGACAGGATCTAGGGAAATAGAACACAGGACAGATACTTTTTACATGAAAGGGAAAGGTAGGAAAATACTCAGAGCGTGGGGTTTACACCCAGGTCCTAGGAATGGAGATGTATGTGATGGTCATGGGAAACACAAAAACACTTAGAATTGAGATGGGATCTGAAAATCTGTAAGATGTATTTTACCAAGTTTACAATTTTTCCCGAGGGACGATCTTTAGAAGTGATTTACTACAACTCTCTTCCCATCAGTCAGAGAGAAGACTTCTTGGAAGAGGTGTTTCAGCATCATTGGAAATGAGAAGCAGCTTTCTTATGAACTGCTCAGTTAGTATAGGGCAATGGTTACTTTTCCTCCCAGAGACTGTCTTTTTCATGTCCTTGTATAAGCTCAAGGTTTACCAAAAGATAGATACGTGGCTGATTCTCACCTTTGTCTTTCTGTAATTCCTCTTTCTTGTCTTCCCAGAGGAGGAGGGTGCTCATTGAGTGATCTGAGATTGTGTGGCTCACTGGCCTCACCTGTTACTTCTGGAATGTATGTTTTTGGTGTAGGTCAGCATTCTAGAATGTGTGTTTATCATAACAGAGCCTAGCAAAGCCCAGCCTGCTGGCCTACAGCCCCCCAGGCTTGTTGAAACACATTTCCTATTTCACTTTGCCTTCGTTGTCCTTGCAAGCTGGGCTCAACAGCTTTGGTCTTCTCATTTTCTGAAAATATGGGAATGCTTTGAGGTATCAGCATGCCTCAACATGTTCTCAAGAAGCTTCAAGAGGAGCCAAGGTCACTGTGAAGACAATATATTTCAGCTGGAGAAGGAAAACTCTGTAAAAGAGAAAATACGTGGCAAGGGATTTCCCTCTGAAAGTGATAAGCAAGGAATTCCCTCCATCCTCCACCCCTGCCCCTGAAGTGGCTGATGGCATTGCTATTTCTTCTTCCCACAGTTGCTGGCCTGTCTCCCTGTTGACCAGCTCAGCATCCATAGCAGGAGCTCTGTCTGCAGTTTCTAAATGGGATAGAGCGAGTTTTTGACAAATTTGCTAGGTTCTTTTTATTTTTTAAAGATTGGCACCTGAGCTAACGTCTGTTGCCAATCTTCTTTTTTTTTTTCTTCTTCTTCTTCTTCTCCCCAAAGCCCCCCAGTACATAGTTGTATATTCTAGTTGTAGGTCCTTCTGGCTCTGCTTTGTGGGATGCTGCCTCAGCATGGCCTGATGAGCTGTGTCATGTCCATGCCCAGGATCCGAACCTACGAAGCCCTGGGCCATCAAAGCAGAGCACGCGAACTTAATCACTCGACCACGGGGCCAGCCCCGCTAGGTTCTGTTTAGACCTGAGTAATTTTTTTTACAGCCATCCCTGAACTTATTTGGAGAGAATTTGTGAATATAGTGAGTGCATTAAAAAAACCTGATTCAATTAAATATCTTTTTTCTTAGTTACAGAATAATTTCAAATGATCCTGGAGTACTTAAAATGTCTTAGTATTTTGGGGCAAAATACTCAGGTCCTAGCCGGTTTCTCAATTTATGGAACTTGGAGCTAATTCTCAACCCTAGGTTCTGCTTCAGTTAGTGCCCTTACTATTGAGTTAGCTAAAATATTAACTATTTAACAAGTTGAAAAGACAAATTTCCTGGTCTCACATGTTATATTTGCAAAAACTTTAGGTTTCTATTTCGATAAGGCTTCATCAGAACTATTGCTCCAGTTCTATGTACTTCATTTGTGGGGTCCCTGATTGACCTTCCTAGGAAAGCTGGCTACTGTAAATGTGTGTCTCTACTGGGGTGTCATTTTTCTTTTCAAACTTCACTAAAGCAAAACAGGGGTAAATCAATTGACTCACAGTTTTGGCTTCTCATTGGTTCCACTGATCTGATGAAATGGCTTTTTAACCCATTTAGTGCTAGCAGAAAGGACACCCCTGGCTAGAAATGTTCCCAACTGTTTGCAGTATCTGTAAATTGCCTTTTTTCCTTCATTCACCCTCCCTTTTCCTATCTGTTCCCTGGAGGGCAGGTTTCCTCAGAGATCTTCTAATCTGGTCAATACCAGAAGATCCAGGTGGTCATGAGAAAAAGCGGTGTCTTAGGGTTCCAAGCCTGAGAGAAATGTCAGTGACTCTAAAACAATTTAGCCAAAGGGCCAAAACTCATCTACCAAGGCCTCTGCTTTTCAGATTCCATGGGGACCTGTACTGGCATGGGCCTGCCACGACTGTTTTCTGATGTTGGAAATTATGTATCCTTAAACGATATATTAGAACAAAACATCCCTCTCAAGTGCTGAATTTATTATTTGAAAAAAAACCCCACCAAACCAACAAACACAAAAAACTCAACTCCTCATCCCCATTATTAGAAATCTGAAACTCTATGTCTTCATTTGCTAATTTCAAATAATTGAGTTCCTTGAAGATCTGATTGTGTAAGGAAAAGAAGGTGGATCAAATAGCACTCTATTTGAATCCCAGCTCTGCCTTTTACTGACTCTGTGACCTCAGGTAGGTTACTTAACCTGTCGTGGTCTCAGTTTGGTTTTCTGTTAAATGGGAATGTATATATGTGTGTGTGTGTGTGTGTGTGTGTGTGTGTGTGTGTATTATTTTTGCTGAGGAAGATTTGCCATGAAATAACATCTGTTGCCAATCTTCCTCCTTTTTTGCTTGAGGAAGATTAGTTCTGAGCTAACATGTGTACCAATATTCCTCTATTTTGTAGGTGGGTCACCTCTACAGAATGGCTGATGAGTGGGGTAGGTCTGTGCTGGGGATCCAAACCCATAAACCTATGCCACTGAAGCGGCGGATGCTGAATTTAGCCACTATGTCACAGGGCTGGCAAATGGGAATATATATTAACAAATACCTTGCATGGTTCTTATAAGGATTAAAGTGGTCTAACATAGTGCTTGACATGCTATATATACTCCACAGATTCTCCTCTACGCTCTGGTCAGTTTTCAAGAGTGATATATTCCTTTAGAAAAAAGTCATTGTGATTTTATTGAATAGAATTATAGAATCCGAAGGTTAGAAAGAAGCTTATAGATCACTGAATGCAGATTTCCAAAGCTATCTGTATGTGAACATTACCTGAAAAGCTTTAAAATATGCAAATTTCCAAACTCCAAAGCCAAAAGACAATGACTCAGTGGGTTTGGGGTGGTGAACAGGAGGTCTGATCTTTCAAAAGTTCCATTGATAACGGTGGATACATGTCAAAACCCATAGAATGTACAGCACCAAGAGTAAACCCTAAGGTAAACTATGGACTTCAGGTGATAATGATGTGTTAATGCAGGTTCATCTATTGTAACAAATGTACGACTGGAGTAAGATGTTGATAGTGGGAGAGGCTATGTGTACGTGGGGCCAGGGAGTATATGGATATTCTCTGTTTTGCTGTGAACCTAAGGCTGCTCTACAAAACAAAGTCTATTTTTTTATAATTATTTTAGAGGTCATATTGGTTTCTAACATTGTGTAATTTCAGGTGTACATTATTATATATCAGTTTCTGCATAGACTGCATTGTGCTCACCACCAGTAGTCTGGTTTTTACCCATCACCATATATATGTGTCCCTTTGCCCCTTTCGCCCACCCAATAAAGTCTATTTTTAAGAAAAGTTCCATTGAGGATTCAGATGAGCATTCAGGTTTGGGAGCCCTTATCTCTGTCGTTCACCATCCAGAGCAGAGGCACCTGCAGCTGCAGCACTCTTCTGAGTCATCACTCCCTTCCTGTGTCACTGTTGTCACAAAGCCAGTTCCATTGTTGGGCGGCGCCAGGATTCAAAAATTCTTCCTTATATGGAATTGACATCAGCCTCATTGTAACTTTCACTCATCGTCCATAATTCCTCCCATTGGAGCTACGTGGAATAAATCTAATGTTTTCCACACGAGCTGGTTCATGTATTTGAAGGCAGTGCTCATGATCCTCCTACTACTACCCCACCTCAAGTCTTCTCCTTTCAAGGCTAACCCTCAATGGTTCTTCCTTTGATATAATTTCCAGGAAATTACCACTCTTGGTTAGTAGTTTTTCTTGGTATTTCCATTTTGAAAATGTTAACAGCACATCTGGCACAGGTAGCACCCCATCAAAATGGAGACCCTAGCTGTGCCTGGTGTTAACTCTTTGGTTGCTGGGGAGAGGATGAGGTCACAAGGAAGGGACCGAAATGGCAGGAGGCTTTAAATAGCAGCTGTTTGCCAACTAGTACTAAAGAATTGCAGTAGTTTAACAATCTGGTTATACTGGTGCATACTTGTGAATATCAGCATAGTCAACCTCCCTCGTAGAACATAACTCCAGTTTAGAACATGATGCTCTAGAGGGAGTCTGAGGTACAGAGTAGGGTAGGACTGTGTCAGCTTGCAGACATCTGCATCACCCAGTAGGCTGGGTGTCTGGTGGTAAAACAGATCCAGGGAATATTTTCAACAGGAGGACTCTGACATCATTTTTTATTGCACCTATTTATTGCAATTTTGCATTTAACTTTTGAATCTGAATGCAGGTTCATTTATCACGAGACTTATGGTTCATTTTTTTGCTGCCCATTTAGACTCTCGGGTTGGTTGGGCAGCATGTGCTCCTGTCTCCTGACTTCATCCTGTTTGCTGTTGATGGCTTTTGATATTGCTACTGATAACAAGGTTGTAAGAGGTAGGGCTGAAGAGGCAATCCAGCCGCACACCACTAGAAACTTCTCTGCAGCAAGTCTTCAGTCCAATCATTCTGACCTGGCTGTACCCGGAAATCACTGGGAGAATTTAAAAAATAAAGATACCTGGACTCCACCCTAGACCTCTTGAATCATCATCTCCAGGGTGTCAAATTTACAAAGCTCCCCAAGTAATTATGAACATGGTCATGTTTAGGGACTTCTACTTTAATGTATACTTACTGGGTATTATTTTAAAACTTTATGAATGTACTTACTGCACGGATTTTTACTCCTTTTCATTAAATTTTATCAAACCTAATACCTTTAAAATCATCTTTATGCACTATTTCAAAAATAATATTAGTTAATATACTTTCTAACTTAGAGTCATCACTTTCCCCTGAGGGGAATTTTTCAAATGAGAAAATGGAAGCAGTTAAGTGACTTGTTTTAGTTCATTTTAGGATGTTCTAGAATTTTTTTTTCTCTTCAACCTCTGTGTTCAACCAATTTATTTTAATTTGGGTTTTTCTGAGTCCACAGCCTTCTTTGAAAATTTCACCAATGTGATTCCAAAAACACTGTCTTCATCATGCATTGTCTTTCATTGCCCTAACTGAATGGAGTAGGCTGATGACATATTGATTTGTTTATTTTGTGTAGTTAGCAAACACTTAGAACTTACCATGTGATGGGCACTCCTCTAAGAGGTTTACACACTCTAACTCATTTCATATTCCTAAAAAATCTATGAGGTAGCACTATTATCTTTATTTCTCAGATGAGGAAACTGAGGCAGAAAGAGCTTAAGTAACTTGCTGAAGGTCCCATATCTAGAGCGAATGGATCTGGTTCCAGAATCCATGCTTTTAGCCACTAGCAAACACAAAAAATGATAACAGTAAGTGTAAAGAGGTTTTTAATTTGTCATTTTGCCTTTTTTTGGTGGTGGGAATTGGGAGTTTGACATAAGTATGACAAATGTCACATAAATAAACCAAAACCAAAAGTGACAATGGTTACCATATGGACTGTTCATTTTTCATTTACGTAAATTCATAGATTCTAGAAATTGAATTTACATAGAAAATTCTCCGTTTATATAAGTGCCCTGGCTCTATAATCTTAAAAATGTGTTTTGGAATGAACAAGGGAAATGGAAAGTTAGGAATTTTATTCTTTATGTCTTTAATATAATGAAAAGACAACTGACAAGAAAACAATCTGGACTTCCAGAATGTTTCCTCTAACCTTGCCCTTAACTGTACCTGTTTCCTAGCAGACTTAAGATCACTTCTTTACATCCCTGTTACTTGGCCATTCATTCATTCTTTTATTCACTAAACAAATACTTTTTAAGAACCAATCATGTGTTAGGCCCTTGGGAAATAATGACCGGAAAAATCTAGATTCCCTGCCCTCATGGAGCTTGGAATCTAGTGGAAGAAAAGACATAATCAAACAATCACAACGTAATGTGCAACTAAACTAAACTGGGTATAATTTGCTTCATCCTAACAATTATCACAGTGAATTATAAATGTTGAGCTATGAGTCTGCCCCCTTCTAATTCTAAGATGTTTGAAGGAAGGCTTTACGTTTCTTCTCTGTGCGCCCAGTGCTTGCTAATTCTGACATCTACTTAGTACTTAATTATTTGTTAAATTAGTGAACGAACTAGCTTTTTTCTAAATATGAATCTAAAATGATTGGGCTATAGTGATTTCGATCTTGTCTTTCTATTTCAGAATGTGGACAGATATTGTTAATTTGGGGAGCAATCAGGAACATTTTTGTGGACATAGTTAACGAATGGGAAGATGTTTTGACTGATGACTTTGGTGAATGACAGAAATTTCACCATTTTCTTTTCTTAACATAAAGAATAATTTGGAAGAGAAATGAGAGTTCTCAAGAATGAGAGAGTCATTGAAGTTTTTAAACTCATAGAGACCTTAAAGATTGCCCGATTCAACCTCTGCATATTGTCAAAGAGGAACTTGAGGATGGCATAATTAATTTAGCTGAGGCCACACAGCTATTAACAGAGCCACAGCAGAAAATGGACTCTGTAAGGTCCACTTTAAAACAAAGCAAAACAAAAAACTATGTGATGCTTGGTTTTTCATTTTGAAAGGAAGAGTGTAAGTGTGAATTTATTTTCCCATTGCAGCTTACTGAATTTTTAGAATTTTATTTCTATTGCTTAATAACAACAACAAAAAACCCAACAATCCAATTAGAAAATGGGCAAAAGATCTGAACGGAGATTTCTCTAAAGAAGATATAAAGATGGCCAACAGGCGTGTGAAAAGATGCTCAACATCATTAGCTATCAGGGAAATGCAAATCAAAACTACAATGAGGTATCACCTCACTCCGGTCAGAATGGCTATAATTAACAAGACAGGAAACAACAAATGTTGGAGGGGGTGTGGAGAGAAGGGAACACTTGCTCACTGCTGGTGGCAGTGCAAACTGGTGCAGCCACTATGGAAAGCAGTTTGGAGTATCCTCAGAAAATTAAGGATAGATCTACCATATGATCCAGCTATTCCACTGCTGGGTATTTATCCAAAGAACTTGAAAACACAAAGGCATAAAGATACTTGCACCCCTATGTTCATTGCGGCATTTTACACAATAGCCAAGATGTGGAAGCAACCTAGGTGCTCATCAAAGGATGAATGGATAAAGAAGATGTGGTATTTATACACGATGGACTACTACTCAGCCATAAGAAATGACGAAATCCGGCCATTTGTGACAACATGGATGGACCTTGAGGGTATTATGCTGAGTGAAATGAGTCAAAGGGAGAAAGTCAAATACCATATGATCTCACTCATAAGTAGAAGATAAAAACGACAAAAAAGAAACACATAGCATTGGAGATTGGACTGGTGGTTACCTTTGGGGAAGGGGAGAGGGGGGAGGGCAAAAGGGGTGATCAGGTTCACATGTGAGGGGATGCACTATAATTAGTGTTCGGGTGGTGAACATGATGTAATGTATACAGAATTCTAAATATGATGTACATCCGAAAAAAATAAAACAAAAAAAATAATAGAACTGAAATTGTTCTATTATTCCTTTTATTTAATGACAAAAGCAGATTTTGCCAGGACACAGATTGTTCATGAAGATTATAATTATTTTGTCCATTCTGCTCTTCCTTCTTGAATGGCTAGTACAGAAGCTCGTAGAGTAAGTTATGGAGATTGTGGTCACTAGGGCATTGGATTCAAAGGCAGATTGCACAGGGGGATTAAATGGGCCGGTACAGATGCGCTTAAAGGAACCTCAAAAGGACTGACTACTTGGGCTTCCCTAGAAAATGAATTGTGTGGGATTGCAGGTATGCAAATTCTAAAGGGTATTTTCCAGTCACGAAAAAGAGACTAAATCATTCTCGATTTCACTCTTTAATCTATCCTTTCCATCTTTTCTGAAAATCCAGATGGAATTCATTCTTAGAACCCTGTATTTGGGTCATTTCTGTACTGCGTCTGTAGGATGGTGAAATTATCGAGTCCTAGAACTGGGTTTCTTTCAGTTTCCATCCCTTGCTTTCATTGATTCATTGATTCCTTTTCTCTTTGTTCAAGAATATTTTGAGCATATGTGTACCTCTGTTTTATGCCTGATGGGGATGCAAATGTGAGAATTAACATGGACAAGACTTACAGTTTATTCACCTCAGTGGCACAAAGTGTCATGGCATAGCCCATTTGCACTCCCTGATGTCACCAAAAGTTGTGGCCTCTGAAAAAACAAGTTTTTAAAAAATTTTATTATAGATATATTGTTTAGTGACTTATACAAACATTTTGGAAACAACTTCTGTTTTTCATTTTTTACTGTTTCTAAAGTAATGTTTGCAAATCTTCCAAAAGCCTACTCTGTTCTAAATGTATCCAAGTTTCATGTTTTAATTCCATCTTTCGGGTATTAGATGATGAGATGCACATTCATCCCAATTCAGGGTTTTATAAATTAGGACAGTGGTTCTCAAATGTGGCCTGAGGATTTCTAGGCGGGTGTGGGATGGTGCTTGGTAGTTCAGAATTATTGTAAGGGAGCTGCAACTTCATACATGTACCTAAACTCTGTCTTTCTTAGGATAAATATATAATGTCACACATAGATGCACACATACCAAAAATATGTAGATACTGCTGAGATTAATAAAATGCAAGTTAATTTTAAAACATGATTCAATTTGTGAATGCTTCTCCCCAGAATATATTTTCCCAATCAATAATTATTAAATGTTTAAATACCATGTATGTGTGTTCTCAAACATTTTTGATATTAAAAAAGATTTTTATTCTCAGACCTGAAGACACAACCATAAAATATGTCCCTCAATATGCTTTGGTTGTTTTTGATGAAAAGTCCAAATCTTGTTTGTCTGTACTCCTATAATGCAACTCTTGTCTGCTCAAGCTCTTTAGTTCCCTTTTTCTGTACTTTTCCAGTGTGATCATGTTTTTCTGTAAGCTAGGTTATAGAAATTTCACAGAACCTTTCTTGTTGTCATGCAGAGGTGAGATAATAATGTGCTGTTTTATTTCCATCGCATTTTCCAATTATACTAAATATTTTCTGGGTTCTTCTCCCTTCAGCTGCTCACTGGTCTCTCTTCTAAGAGAGTGAAATTGTGATTCCTTCTCGGAATTGGCTTTGTAGTTTGAAACTAAGGGATGATTTCCTGTGATGTCACCTGGCCTGACTGCTGGAGTCCTCAGCTTTCCACTCCAGTTCTGAATGCCCGCTTGTTACCCTTAACTAGAAACATCCAGCTATTGTCTACATGCCACTATCCCCTTTTTTAAAAAAAATCAATCTCTCCCTCTGTGTTGGTTCTTTCTCCTATTAACATCTTTCTGCTCACCTATCTTTGAAAATAAAACCTTCTCACAACCCCATATCTGACTCCCGTTACCCCTCTCTCTCTCTTTTTAAAAAATTTTATCGAGGTCACATTGGTTTATAATATTACATAAATTTCAGGTGTACATCCTTATGTTTTTATATTTCGACTTCTGTACAGACCACATCGTGTTCACTCCTCTCTCTTCCCACTGTTGTATCAGCATTTCTTGAGTTAGTGTTTACTTTCATCAGCACTTTCTTACCTCCCGTTCGTTCTTTAGCTTGTGACCATCTGGTTTCTGCCTTCATATTTTCATTTAAACGACACAAGCTTATGTCAAAATTGAATTCCCCTATTTCAAAATCTAACAGGAACTTTTAATTCTTATTTTAATTGCCTTCTCTACAGCCTGTGGACTACTCACACTGTTTTATTGGGTCACGCTGTCACATTCCTCCAAAGCCTTCCCTCATGGAGAATGCTCTTCCTTTTCTTTAACTGGTTAATTGCTGTGTATCCTTGAAGATTCAGTGTAAGTGTCATTAATACGGGAGGCCATACCCAGTCTTCTTCTCAGCTTCAGCCTGAGTTAGGGACTCTTAGAGCACTCTGTATATATCTTTATAATACGTGTCTTTATATCCACATTTATATCTTTATACAAAGATTGATATCTTTATAATACCACATTTTATGAAAAATATTCATGTTAACTTCTACTTTGGGTAAGTATTTTGTATTCGTTATGTATAAATGAGAAAATCCAGTGAACATGAAGAAAAAGTCTCCAATAATCTTATAAGCCAGAGAGAACCACTACCAGTATTTTAGGCTTTATCTTTCCAATGCACATACCTACACATACAACACAAAACTGGTTGACGTGCCCTGTTTTTTTTTAAATATAATCATGTATCTTGAACGATGTATCTTATTATTCCATAATCTGCAATACCATTTTTAAGGCTTCAGTTCGGATGTATCCTAATTTATTTAAATTGCTCTCTTCTCCTGAATGTCTAGATTGCTCCCTCTCTCTCAGTGTTGTGTAACATATTGCCAGAAATATCCTTGAACAAACTTCTTTGTAACTTGTCCCATTACAAACTAAGGATAACTTTCCAAAAGGGAGTTGTTGCGGCAAAGGGTATTTACAGTTTTAGGGACCTTTAATATACTTAACCAAATTAACCTCTAGGAAAATATTACTTCAGTTTATAAGTGTGGCTGACCACATACTATTGTAATTGCTGGCTTATTTGCTCATCCTCCTCCCTAAATTTTTGGTGCTTGAGTGTGATCATGCTGTCTTTCATGGAGATTCTTATCAGAGTATCTGGTAATTATTTGTTGAAGGAATCAAACTGTTTTGATTTTTTGAGGGGTTTCCTTTCATGTTTTCCAAAGAAGCACATTCATGCTTGGCTTTGGGAAAAAATTTCCAAACGTAAATGAATGAGGATATATTTGTAAGTGGAATACATTGCAGCCATTGCCAATGTTGATGTAGATATATGACAGCTGTTTACAGTATGCTGTCACCCAAAAGGGACAGGCTATTAAGCAATGTGTAGTATGATTCCATTTTTGTAACACACACCTATATGCATAAATTACATTTAGAAAATTGAAATTGGGATGTATCCTGTTTTATTATCTGTGTTAAAGAGTGTCCGTGAACCTTTTTATAACACATAAATAAATTTAAATCTTCCATTTTACCGGTGACATTTCTCCCATCATCTCTCATTTTCCCTTCACTAAGAGATGACAAGAAAGGGGCTGGCCCCGTGGCCGAGTGGTTAAGTTCGCACGCTCCGCTGCGGGCGGCCCAGTGTTTTGTTGGTTCAAATCCTGGGTGCGGACATGGCACTGCTCATCAAACCATGCTGAGGCAGCGTCCCACATGCCACAACTAGAAAGGACCCACAACAAAGAATATACAACTATGTACCAGGGGGCTTTGGGGAGAAAAAGGAAAAAAATAAAATCTTTAAAAAAAAAAGAGATGACAAGAAAGACAAGAGTTATAATCCCAGTTTAGCCACCATGTTACTGGACAGTTTATTGAGCTTTTCCTGTGTAACTCCTCTAACCATATAATAGAAGCAGTGATCCCCATCTGTATCCTCCTCTGAGGAATGTTGTGAAATAACAGAGATTACTTGGTGTTGTTGGGAGGAAAATTGGTGTAGAAATCCTGACTGTTTTTATTTATTATTAATATTCCCTACCCTCATGTTTTGAAATGACTCAGGACTTAATATGTCTAATGGGAGCAGGGGAAGGAATCTGATGAAATATAACATAATATTACCAATAAAAAAGTTTTTCTTTTCCACTCTAGGAGACTATAGCATTTATCCCTTAGCATCTGTCATGACATAGTAATACATTTGTGTCTTCTGTACTCTCCTCTCTTCCTTTATGGTAGTTTCGCCTTTTTAAGATAAAAAAAGTTGTCTTTTTGCTGACTGTGTTAAGAGAGAAACTTTACAAATTTCAATTTGTGTATCTTTATTTACCACCTTTATATCAACATTAAAAAAACCCACAATTACCTGGCAATATTCGAGGTAAAACTACTTCTGTTTGCATTCTATCCATAGTAACAGTTTTTCCTTTCCTTTGATGAAGGACCAAAATCATAAAGATGGATAATTCTATTGCAATTATTAGATAAATCACTTTCCAGAAAGAACTCATAATAATTGCTTCAGATTGCTGGCGTCAAGGAATATTTCTTCTTTTTGTGAAATCTTGAGATAAATTATAATTTTTATTTTATTTTATGCCTTTTAACTTCATCCATGGCCATGAAAGTTGAGGTAATCTTATTAAGCAACACAATGATAATAAATATTGAGAGCTTATAGTTTTCCAAAAGCATTCAATGTGCCTTACATGTGTTACCTCACTTACTATTGTAGCATTTATTTACTACTTGGTGCTGTTATTTAATCATTTTATGGGTTCTTTTAGCTTTCTCATATGCTTCATACTTCCTGGCATTTGTACTTATAAGTTTGCCAAATACATGACAACAAAGAGTGAAAACATCAGCAGAAGCAGAAGTGAAAGCAATAGAATGAGAAGGAGGCGAAGGGCAGAAGAGGCGGCTGGCAATGTCAGATCTAGCCTTTGAGTGGAGTGACACACACTTTATCGTCCAAACCAGACAGTTTCAACTATGACAGAGGGAGTTAACTGTGCAGTATGCTGTGGGAAATTGAGTAAACCGGGGCTTTCTGGGGCAAATTGGGACATATGGTCACTCTACTTAAAAGAAGGCAGAATAGACAGCCACTGACACATGACTTGTTGGGTACAGGAAGGTTCTCTGCATTCTATCTGCCCTGGAATACGATTATCTCTGTTTATAAATTCATTCCTAGAGAGATTTCTGGTCTTGGCCTCCTAATCCATATGTTAATACCCTGTATTTCTTGGTTTTCTTTTTTAGTAGCTTGATGCTACCTTAAGCCAAAAGGGAATTCATAACAGTCAGTGGTAGAACCCAAGAAAAGTGGCTTTGCTTCAGGAAAAGGGCCGCAGATGCTCTCACAATTCTCTCTGTCTGCAGTCTCTGCTCCTCTCTGCGCATCTGACTTATCCTTTCTGTTGTCTATATAAATCGCTGTTTCTGCCTTCCAGTCAAAGGTGGGAACATGGCTGCCAATAGTTCATTAGCCTTACTTCTAATGTTATAGCCACCAAAGAAAGACTGCCTCACCTCCTGGTATTTCATGTCTTCAAATCCCCAAACTGATGAATTTGATTTAGAAGCACACCCTACATTAATCAGCTATGACCACAGGTAAGGCTATGGAAAGACAGCTGCTTGGTTGTGTTAATAATAGGAGCTAAACATCATACAATTGATTAAGAGGTGCTCTAATTAAAAAAATTAGCTATAATTTGTTCTATTTCTATTTGCTAAAAAGTGAGTAAGCCAGAACCTAGAAATATCTGCTCTTCTGAAAGTTTTGTTAGATCATTGGGCAAACAGATACAATTTCAAGTTCAATTCACTCAACATTCATGGAGCACCTGCTATGTGCTGGGTGTCAGTGTTATTAAGATAGGTAATCAGTGTCTCTTTTTACAAAGAAGTCACAGGCACATCGAAGAGAAGGTTGTTATAGTGGGGAGGGGGCCTTAGAAATCACATAGTCTATTGGTTGTCATTCTGAGTTCTGCAGAGGCTTTGGGTTATGCCAACATTTATGTATGGTGATCTTTGGATACAGGGAAGAAATGGAGGGAACCAAAGGGGAGCCTGAGTTATAGAATTCTGCTTTTGTCTTGCCCATGTTAAGCAGAGCAGCTCCAAACTTTTATTTACTGGCCCTTTTGAAGTTTTTGTCCTTTTACAGATGAAGAAACTTAGGGATAGCGAATGTCTGAGGTCACCAACACGGTGGGCTAAGAAAGCACAAAATAGAATCCTTCTATGTGCCATACCAATGAGCTACATAGTATTCTTTATGCTCTTCATACTCTTTTTTTGGAGTAAGTTTAGCTTTCATCATAGTTGAGAACCTCAGACAAGTCAGTCATATTTCACTCAGATGTCCATGTTATAGGCATTAACTAATGGCAGATGTGGTTATTTGAACTATTACGAAATTGTGGTCATTGAGTGTGATGTAAATTGCCTTGCTCTTTATGGAGGTTGTTGCCAGATCTTCACAAAACTCTTCTGGGTTTGTTACCCATGTCTCCAGTTGAAGTCCTGAATTTCTAGTAAAAATATTTCAAGATTACTTAGCAGTAGACTAAGAATTATCATGCAGACCCAATTTCGTGTGATCTTAACAAACACTCTGAGAGAGAAGATTCTGGGTTAGGAGAAATCACTCTTTATTAATTCTAGCTATTTGTGCTCTAACACTATAATTCAGTAGTCTTTCTTGGACATTGGATTTAAAGGAAAGATACATCTCATTCTATCTTTTTAGCATTTCAGCTCATTCTACTCTTATCTGTTAAGATAATCAGAAGACATGGAAACTCAAGTATTTCATATCAAGTCAAAGGCTAGAACTGTTTAGACAGTATTATGAAATTTATATTAAATTATTGGCTAGAATGACTAAAATTTGTTCTAGTTGACCTTTAGAGCCTAAGGTATGAACTTTTCTGCTGTTGGGCTGCAGGATAGAGGCAAGGAGGCAGGCTTGGAGTCTAAGATTGGGAGGCCTCTGCTAAAGCGGAGGAGACAAGGGAAGCAACTAAATTCAATTAGGGACTAGTAGGAGCAGATCATATCTGCAGCTGGAAGAGATCATCCAGCAGCTGCAGCTTGATCATCTTGGTGACTGTAGCCCAGACAAGAAAAACAGAATGTGGGAGGCAATCTGCTTGCAATTTCCTTATGCCAGTATTAAAACAATGTTAGGGCTCACTGATTTTTTTTTTTCATGAAGCAGAAAAGCACCAGAGATAGATCTATAGATCCTGATGTATTTTTTTTTTTTTTGGAGAAGAAGAATCATGAAAATGACTTTTATTAATAAAAGTCCTTACTTCTAGATATTTAGGTAGTTTTCTTTTTAAATTTTGCTCTGAAAAATAATACCACAGCAAGAATCCTTTTTATTATTTCTTATTGGACAGATCTCAATTTTTTTCCTTAGGATAAAAACCTAGAATTTAAATTTCTGAGGTGGAGGGTGTATATATAATTAAGGTTTTTGATATATAATCAAATTATTTTCTTAAAAACTATTGCATTCTTCCCTGGATTTCCTATGATTTGTTGGGGATTCACAGAAATTAAGGATGCCCTGTTGCTTCAGAGACTCCTGAAGTTAGATGGAACTCTCGGGGCCAATGGATTATTTCGACTGTATTAGATTTTATGAGCATTGTCTCATTGTTGAGACTATAACCTCGTCTGAGGTGAATACTCAGTGTTCTTTTCTGCCCTTTCTGCCTTGTTAATACCCGAGGCCACAACTAAGTGAACTATTAAGCCAAATTGGGACAATCAAATTCTTTCTCTTAAGAATTTGAACTAAGAGGCATTAAAGTCTAGACATTTAGAAAATGTCACTAGACATGCTAGATCCTGGAGCTTTAAGGTCTTATAGAGTTAGGGCGAAGGGTGGGTATGTGGCAAACTCCAGATAAGCTGAAGTCGAAAAGCTTTTCCATAGAAGGGATGTAGAGAAAGAGGCAGACACTGCGCCTCAGAGACTGCGTAGCCTGGAAGAGTCACTGGTGCATTCCCTGTGAGTCCCATTAGTATACCCTGTAGTTTGTGTCATAAGACCCTCCTGTGCTTTCTGAAGTTTGATCTATGTTGACTCGATCCAAGACGCCTGACTACAAGTAAAATGCAAAGCACTTACTTCAGAAATATCGGCCATTTCTAAGGCTGACCTTAGCAAATATGGAGTCCATAGGTCTCCAAACATAAAGAACTGTGTTTTCTGAAATATAAATTAGGACATGTCTGACAAAAGACTGTGTTTCAGACTGGTACATTTACACACAAAATTACTAAACCGGACCTGCTTTTAACTGTTTGAGCATATGAGCTTTCATTCACCCAACTTCACTTTGATTTATCTAGTACAATGGTTCTCAAACTTTAGCATGTGTCAAAATTACTTGGGGGACTTGTTACAAGACAGATTGCTGGCCACCATCCCTCATTTTTGATTCAGTAGTTATGGGGTAGGACCCAATAATTTATGTTTCTAACAAGTTCTCAGGTAATGCTGATGCTTCTAGCCTTGATGGCATACTTTGAGAACCATTGAACTAGTAAGAATGTGGAAAAGTGTCTCAGAGAATAAAATGATACAATTTCTCTTATTTTTTACAAGTCACTCTTAGGAAGATCTTACCATTAACTCTTTTCCTTATCCTCTTATTTCTTCTACTTTCCTACATACCCCAACCTCCACTCTTTGTAAACTCTTTCTCTTGGCTGCCATGTTCTAGCATGGCACTTAATACACCACTTGGCAATTGTTGTCTGCCCAATTAACTGCCAGCATCCAGAGGGCAGAGACCAGTGTATTTCATCTGCTTGTCTTCACTGACTAGCACCATTCCCAGACATGGTAGGCATGGAATACAAATATGTTGAATGAATGGAAGAATGAATGAGAATTTCTTTCTTTTTTTATCGACTCCTTAGGTCCTTGAAGAAGTCCATCTCTAGTGGGCTTGGTCTTTCCATTTCTCTCTGGTAAAACTGAGAGGCTATTGCTTATCTCTTTCTTGACCTTCATTCTTAGAATATGAGTGGCTTGTCAGGAGGGAATAAATCTGGGTAAGGGAAAGCACGTGTGTGTATGCACATGCATGTGTGTGCTCTGAGTTCCTTTTCTTATATTTTCTTCTTGGTGTTCATTACGTGATACAATAGCTGTGTGAGTTGGTGGAGTTGGCCAGATCATGTACCTCCTTGAAGAATGTCCAGTTCATAGAAAGTCTTATTTTACTCTTTGTGGCTTACAACTCTTGGCTTTGCTTGAGTAGCAATGCATAACCCACAAAATTAGATTGTCATTCATTCATGTAATTTCTTGTGACTCAAAGGCATCTTGATATAGCACAAAAAAGTATTAGGCTAGGAATTAGCAATCCTGGATTCTAGCCTTAACTTAAGCTTTAATTATTTGCGTACTCTTAGTCAAGTCTTTTAATTTGGCTGTTCAATGAAGGCTTTAATACAAATGATCTAAATGTTATTTCCAAATCTTAGCACTCTCAGCATCTTTGAAGTTGAGAGGAATACATCCTCAAGAGTGTGACATGCTTTTGGCATATGTTTATTTGCATACTCAGGTGTGGCTCATGTGTCCTTTTAGGTGGTAGAGAGATCATTTGTTGAAATAAATTCATTCCAAAGGACTACAAATAATGCTGTGTAACAGCAGCCTGTCCTATGTCTTTGGATCCTGTAAGAATGAATAGAAAAGGGCATTCGAAGAGAAGGAGCCATTAGAAGAGAGTTCCGCATTTATTCTCATGAAGGAGGAAGCTACAGCTTTTGCCCAGGTCTGAATATTTAATTTTTCAGTGGTCAGGAAGCAGACCCATCAAGACATTCTCTTCTTTGAATATTTATAGTTTGTTCTATATCTTGTCCACATGGAACTTCCTGAGTGAAGAGATTGTTTGACTCCTGAAGAAGATAATGTGATCTTAGAAATATGCTATTTGGCATCTGAAGAAAGTCCAGATTTAAAGTATCAGCACGGTCGCTTGCTAACATCTTCCAAGTGTCCAGCTGTTATCATTACAGTCTGTTCATGTTTCAGTCATGGGAAGTATAGTTTATAGCAATGTCACAATGGCAGAATAGTTGGTAAGAATTTTTTTCTGCATGTTTGAGTTATTCAAGAAAAACAATTTTGGGGAAGTGACCGTGAGGGTGGAGAAACATATTTTTATGGTGATGAAGCCACAGCAAATTTCCAGAGGAAGACAAGCTGTCACTTTCTTGACCTTTTGAGATTCTCCATAAAGTTTAATTCTCTGTCAGTGTTCTAATTCATAGGAATTACATCCGATTAAAAAAATTAGAGTGGTATACCATAAGTACTTTCTTTCATGGGAACTGTGTTGAAGGCAATCCTAAGACAAACTACTTGGTGAAGAGAGTGATCTGGGGTATTAACTTACTTTCATTTCCAGTTTTCTGATAGTCTGTACCTAAAAAAAAGGGCAAAAACTAAAAAGCTCCAGCTCAACTGGATTGAATGTTGACTGATTTGTGCCTCTACTGGGTAATAGCTGCATTTGCTATTTATTGGGATGCTCAGAAAACCTTAAAATCTTTAAAGGATCATTTTTCCTTTGTGGCAGCAGAAAGGTGCTTCTGACTTTCCAGTCCCTATTAAAAACTCTTTCTCAAAGTAAGATATTCACATATCAGAAAAGTACACATAGCATTGGTATAAAAATCATTAAATTTTCAGATACTGAATAGACTTATGGAGCCAACACTTACATCAAGAAACAAAACACTATCAGCACCACATAAGCCCGTTCAAGCTCTCCTCTAGTCCCTACCTCCGCTCCCTAACAAGGATGATCTTGAGGTTGACTTCTAACAGCGTAGACTACTTTTGCCTGTTTTTGTATTTTCGGTCATGTTTTGCTCATATTAATGATATTATTCACCATGTACACTTTCATATCTGGCTTCTTTTATTCAACATTACGATGGTGAGAGTCATCATATTGCATATCGTTGCTGATCATTCTTATTTATGAATGATGTGTAAATATACATTATTTATTTATCGTTACTGTTGACAGAATTTGGGTATTTCTGTTTTTCTGGCTATTATGAATAGTGTTCCTATCAACATGCTAGGACATGTTTTTGGTGAATAGATGTATGTATTTGAGTTGGATGTATACTTACAAGTGGAATTTGTAGGTCACAACATAAGCATAAGTTCAGCTTTAGCAGATACTGACAGACAATTTTCTCAAGTGGTTGTACCAATTTACTTTCTCATCCTTGGATTCTTTTGATTGATACTCAAAAGGTACAAAGGAGAAAGGATAGTTAAACAAAGGGCCCTGATGTTAAACCTAGATTACTGCAAAGTGTAGAACAACTGATGAATGCATTTTTCATCCCCAAGGCTCTAATCTTTTCCTAGCTCTTATTCAATGACATCCTAAATTCCTAAGCCTCTCTTATTCAACTGAAGGTGGCGCTTAGATGATGTCATCCTGAGCTTCCTTTATAATATGTGAGATGATTTGAAATAATTTTTAAACTGTCTATACTAATGAAAAATTTAAAATATATGAGTCTCTAAAGAAGACTACCTTCCTCTGACTAGTGTCAAGAAAATAAGTGAGTGAAACCCATTTTTTTCTTGGTGATCCTTATTTGGTTTGTTACCAGCTTTCATTACACTGAGAAAGACAAAGTGAAAGCGGAAATGTTGGAACAGCCCTTATTGAAAGAAAAAAAATACTTTTTGGTGGGGGGGAGTCGGGGGGAGCAGCATAACACCTAGAAAAACATATTGATGTACCTGCTTGAGAATATCTCTGAAGAAATTTGAGTGAATTTGAACACCACCTCAAAGAAAAGACACCAATACAATTCTCCTTGGACGGCTTTCTTAGAGAGACCTGAGCACTCTGAACTACTCCTCTAAATATTTCTAAATTCTTAGGCTATAAGCATGATCCTTATTAATGAGAAATTAAGTGTTTGTTATAGCCTGCACTTTGATTTCAGGTAAAATATTACAGAATAGAATAGTCTTGTGTGGTACTCATGCATCAGTCCCTTAGGTGGTCTGCAATTATGATATTTGATCATGCTTCTTATTTGACTTGAAGGATAATTTTATTATATCTAGGTGTCCTAGGATATTATCTACAGCTTTATTTTCTCAGCTTCATTTGTATAACTGTGGGCCTGTCTGTAATTTATTTTGTAATTTCTTTCTTCAGAATACAATATATAGGGGCTGGCCCTGTGGCCAAGTGGGTAAGTTCATGTGCTCCGCTGCAGGCGGCCCAGTGTTTCATTGGTTCAAATCCTGGGCGCGGACACCGCACTGCTCATCAAACCACGCTGAGGCAGCGTCCCACATGCCACAACTAGAAGGACCCACAACGAAGAATATACAACTATGTACCTTGGGGCTTTGGGGAGAAAAAGGAAAAAACAATAAAATCTTTAAAAAAAAAAAAGAATACAATATATAATTAAAGATGACTTCTTTGGGAAAAGAAATCCCATAGCAAAAACGTATTATGAGTGAAAAGGGCCTTTCTCTCTCTCTCTCAGTGTTTGTTGTGTGATATGACTCTCTGTGTACACATAGACACACACACAGACATATGCATAACAAGCCTTACGATGTGAAGTAGGCGAAGTTTATTTTGGCAGAAACAGTGGACTGTAGTGTAGCTCAGAGGCCCCCTGAGTGGTCTGCTCAGATGATGGGAATTTGTGCAGCAGGCAATGGGGAACCAACTAATGTTTTTCATAGAGAAGTGAGATCAGAGATTTGTTTTAGGGACATGATTCTGGGAGGAACTGGAACCAGGCAGATTTAGGAGCCTAAACTGGCTCATGTGACAGAACTCCCGAAAGTCATAATCATCTTTGCAGAATATAACGAACCATTGTTATATTAAGCTTAAAACAACTCAGAATAAAATTTTGTGCTATAAATACCACCTCACAACAAATTATAGTGTAGATAAGGTACAGATGTGTCAGACTTTTAAGAAAAATGTATGGGGCAAACACATTCCATTGAGAAAAACCAATTCGTTGTTTGTTTTATCTCCTGAAAATATTAAAAGAAAACCACTAAGATTTGATTTAAAGAGAAATCTCAGGCTATCTCTTGGAACCTCAATGTTCTACAGGAGTAAACCTTGAGAACTGTTTATTCTAGTGTTTCTCTTGGCAAGGAGGACTTGAATAGAAAGGAGCAAGAAATTAAAGGATATTGTGAAGAAGTTGACAAATGGTGGTGGATGATGGGGGGAGAGAAATGCTAAAACATTAATAACTCTCTGTTATGTGGAAATCCCTTTTAATGAAACCGAAGCTTCCATTCTGATTTGGAATTCCTGGCAGATCTTTCATGTTTGGTAATCTCCTTTTCAACATTGTTTTCTTTAAAAAGCAATTACCATGTTCATAGGCAGGAACAGATAAGAAAGTACTCTTAGAAATCACACTTATTTCTCAATATTCATGCTCAACTGCTACTGTTCCTGGAAGCATGTAAATTAGGCTTTTGGAAAAACCAACCTTCTCTATTAAGACAAAATGCTCTGTAGAGCGTACACTCTACACTCCTGCATGACATTAAGAAATAAGTCCCTAATTACACTCACACACCTCTATTCTAGTGAGGCAGCCAGTGATACACAGCGGAGCTGGAAAATCCCAGGGTGTTTATGGTTAATGACATAGGAGCATCAGCAACACTGAGTAATGAGGTATTTAAAGAACCATACAGCCTAATTTTTGTTAAGCCCACTGCACAGATAAGTGACTTGCTTGGATAGATAGCTCTGCATTGACCTTAATGATAATTGTGAATAAAACAAACTTTTAAAGATCTTAACAGAAAATTCTTGGCATA
Organism: Equus przewalskii; assembly: GCF_037783145.1. NCBI lineage: Eukaryota > Metazoa > Chordata > Mammalia > Perissodactyla > Equidae > Equus > Equus przewalskii. The sequence goes on from NC_091850.1 coordinate 25,382,469, forward strand.
ATCTTGGCCAGCTTGTTGGAATCCAAAACCAGCTTAAGAGAAGTGTGAAGTAAATTGTCTTGTAGTATTTGCAAACTAGAAGTTACCACATGAGCTTTGGCTCAGCACCTGGAGTTGTAATTTTGTATGCTAGGTATACATTTGAAAAGGAAAGAGGCAGTGTGTTTTGATGAGTGAGGAAAAAGAGAGCGACTTTGGTCTCAGTCCCACAAGAGTGACTGTCACCTAAGGCAGATCCTTGGCTTTGCTTCCCTCCAAATTTACCCATGTTATGGTTCAAAAGTTATTATAACACAGCCTTTAACACAGGTATTAACGCTTATCTCCTCAGTTTTAAGGAGTCCTTATCCTAAATTCCTTCACCAGTTAGCATTTAAACTTTCATGGGCATAAACAGGATGCTAGATATAAAAATGCATTGAAAATAAGAATGCTTCATACAAGGGAGATATTATCATTTGAAATGTTGTCATTTCTTGAGACACTGAGTACACCAAGAATTGGTTTTAATCCACCCCAAAAAGCAGTAGCTTGTAACTTACAAAGGAAACTCTGTTATGAGATGTTAGGATAGAAAGAGACAAGCTATGCGGATAATGATCAATGGACTGGTTTGTTTTGTTGTAGAGCTTGCTCTCTGCCCCTCTCGACTGATTCTAACACAGCCCGAACTGCAGAAAGTGACAGTGAAAGTAAGTGAAATAAATGGACTCCTACTCACTTTTAGAAAAAGTGAATTTAAAATTGCATACATGGGATGCTGTGGTAGAGAGTGAGGATGCTGCCTCATAACACAAAACTCTGAGGAAACCATACCTTCAATGGAACATTTTTGTCTTGGCACACAAAGACTTTGTGAAAGAGATTGAGGAAAAATAATTTTTGATATTGGTAACACATAGAGATGAGATTTGAGTCAAGGTTAAAGGGCTCTTTATTGTATATATCGGTCTATCCATCATACATGTAACTATATATGTATGTGTTCTTATATACAATACATGCAAAAGATTTATACATTTATTTATGTTTGTCATATATGTGCATATATATATATGTGTGTGTGCATATTTGTATAGCATAATAAAGCTAGCACAATGACAGTAATCATGTTTTTGAAAGCAAAGTGGGAAAACTGACAAAATCCCTTAGGAGTGATTTTTGAGAGACCAGTGAGATTTTTAATATATCCAAATAAACCTTTCTATTTTCCCTGAAAGCAGGAAATCTAAGGCAAGGAATCTAAGGCAAGCCTTTCAAGATATTTCCCCACTATGAAATAAAGGCAAGCAGTAGTATCTTAGAGGAAAAGGCTAGTGTAATATTAACCTCACATTAAACTTGTGTTTTAGAATAAGTTTTTGAAAGAATACATGGGAAACTGGTGGCTAATTATATTATCATTAGTATACAGTAACACAGCGTTATTCTTCATAAAATACTATGAAATAAATATGTTAAGAATATTTACTTATGCGGATGAATGAAATAATAAAGGAAAATTGCTAGTTAGTTGCTTTCCTTAAAGATGCTATTAGGGGTGGCACTCTCATGATTTCCCCTAAAGAAGTAATGCTGTTGGGCTGCTCTCTTTGGAATTTTTCTGGGGAAAATAGTAGGGGAGAACTAGGACTTGCCTGCACAGATTTTGCAGAGTTCTTTATTTTCTTAATGTGCCACTGCCTCTGAGAAGCCTTCCCTGACTTCACCGGGTGGACCTGGTTTTGCCCCATTTATGAGCCCCAGCCACTGCAGATATCTCTGCTATGCTTCTCAGCACGTGGTATTTTAATTATTATTCCACGTGTTTGTTTCTCCTTCCAAACTTGGAGCTCTTTAGAGACATGGCTTTGTTTGAGTCTTCCCAATCTCTCGTTCAGGGCCGGCCTGCCACAGAATAGGTTCTTGATGCAGGTTTGGGGAATGAGTTGAAAAGTCTTCTCATACAGCCAGAGGTGGGGGCTTGGGAAAATGGGTCTGAGACAAAGTTCCTGGAGCTTTTTTCTTTCAGGAGCTTCTGAAAGAGTCCCACTATCTTTAAAAAGATTTGCCCAAAGAGATTCAGGCTGTTGACAAACTCCTCCACTTCCTTATTTTCTCCAAATGAAAAAAAAAGAGAGAAAAGATTCCATTTCCTCCTCTTCACATTTCATCTCATTGGCAAAATATTGCTTGAAGGGTGTGACTATTTAGAACGGTGGAACCATCTGTGATGCAGGATTTCACACGGAAAGATCAGTTGCCTTTGTGGATGATTTACATTGTCCTAAATACTCTGTAAATATCCTAAATACTCTGTAAATATGTCTTTTGAATTTTCCCATTTACTCTACTATGTTGTACATTTGAGTGGGTGTAACAGGAAGAAAGGAAAGGGGAAGCGTTCTATAAAATAGTTGAACTGTGATGCCCCTTCGCAGTATAAAGTTCTAGGGCCCTAAGAAAATGTAATAACTTTCTTTCAAATTATTTCTCTTCTATGCATTATAGATTTTGAGACCCATCTATTCTCAAGGGTACAAATCTACAGGGTGCACGCCTAATGAAAAACCCAATTTGGGGTCGATAAGGGAAGTGACATCCTACATGTACACATGGTGTTTAGGACTTAGGATGACAAAACGAACTTTATCGAAGAATTCCTGCCTTTAATCAGGAAGAAAGCAGAGAATTGAAAAGAAGCATCAAAAAAGTAGAAACATACGTGGTTTATCATTAAAAATGGAAGAAAATAAAAGTTTGATTCTCAAAATAGCTGTTAAGGATCAGTTCTGCCTTTGCAGGTAATGAAAAATGAAATAGTTGCTTAAAGAAAATCTTTTAGTTTGAGAAGAGAAGAGAGATGGGGGAAAATGGTATGTAAATTGCCAACCAGAGAAATAAACCAGATACAGTGTTCAGCAGTGGTGACACTGAGAGTGTAACCTGTGCCTATAAGGAACTAACATAATTATATTGGGAATTATCTTTCCTCCCCACCTGCTTGTCTCTTGCAGACTAAAATGAGCACCAACGGTAGCATTTAAAGAGAAAAGAAGTAGGGAAGGTGAGCATATTGTCTACACGTATATACATATGCGTACAAAGCGGCTTTAACTGCAGAGAGGTAACTATGACTGGATTCCTTTGGAACCTACCTCTTTTGGCACGATCTGCCCTTCTGGCCTCACCATTCTAAATCATTGCCTGGCTGGTTAGCCCAGATTTGTGTGTGTGGATGTGTGTGTGGGGGGTTGCATGTTACAGAGACAGAAACTGAGAGAAAGAGAGAGGGAGAGTAACAGAGACACAGAAGATGGGAAGAGGTGTTTGTTCAGAGTTTTCTCTACAGTGTATTGATTATATCCCCAGCGGGTGTAGAAAAAGACAAGAAAATTAAATGTCAAATTGTTAAATATTTAAATTCCTAAGCATTTGCTTAAATTTCAGAGATTTACTTTGAATATCAGGCTCACTGTCAACATTTTTCTAATCACATTTGGCTTATAGACTTGCATTGGGACTCCATGTCATTTTCATTCTTCAATTTCTCCAAGTATATGGACTATCCCTAATTTGTAGCTAATGGGTCCTATGGGGAATACTATGACAGATAAAAACCACTGCGTTGGAAAAACAACAAATTGTGTCACAAAATATGTCATATGAAGACTGTTCTCTTGTCTTTTCATTCCCTATATATTTATTCCTTTTAGTGCCCATATATTTAAGATATTTCTAAGAAGAACCTCACCTGACTTATCAATATGATAATAAATGAGCACCTTTTATTTTATTTGACTTGGTCCCATTCTAACCCTGTAGCACAGACTTTGTTTTCATAATTTTATAGATCAGGAAACTGAGACCCACAAAGTTTAAGCAACTTTCCTAAAGGCTCACCGCTGGCCAGCTTGATGAATGACCTGTCCTCTTTCCGTTACACGGCATCGCTGAGTAGCGGTGCCAAGTCATTTGAAGCCTCCAGCTCGGGGTCATGCAGTCTGGGACTCTGGCTAATTCAGCTGATGCTGGGAATGACAATCATGAACAGAGAGTATTGTTTCCCCTTAAGCTGATTATAGCTTCACTTTCATGTTTTGTTTTCTTTCCCTTTAGTACATTCTGACTGCAAATCTGGAGAATGCTTTCTTGATAGGCCAGATTGCCAGATTTATGCTCTAAAGCAGTTTTTGAACTAGTTTGCCGTATGTGTGTATTTAGTAGGGACCATTGTTTAATTCAGAAATTTGAGCCTTGCTCCTTATTTTAAAAGAGACGTTATGTCGCAAAGATGATTTGATGGTGATGAGGGTGTGTAGATGCTGCTCCTAAGCTCTTTGACCTTGGAGTTGAAGCAGGGTTCTGACCTTTGCTTTAGAGCTCTTGTAGTCTTCCCAGGACAGTCTCTGGGGGTTATGGAGTAGAGGGCAGAGACTCTTTCACACTGAGTTTGCTAAAAGTGAGAGCTGGAGAGGGCTGACTTGCAGGTAATAAAAGAAAACGTTATCTGGGGCTCTCTGTGGAACTTTTAGACCTAAGACTTCATAGTTTTTTGTAGTTCCCAACTGCAAAAATAAAGTTGCTCTCTATTCTTTGTCTCTTTGCCTCTCCTCTCATCCTTGCCAAACCTCCACTGGGGATGGTGGACGGTGGCATTTGTGTCTTACTATTAACATTAGAAGTGATGCCTCTCCATTCAGGAGAGGACCTGTTGGCTTGGAGATAAATCCATGGGGACACTCAGATGCCAAAACCGATAGTCATCTTTTCTCTTCGGCTTTAATACTAGTTTGCAAGACTCAAAATGTCACCCTTTAGTTGCATAGTAAGACCTCCATTATATGCTCAGGGGAGCCACACATGTGGCAGACGCTGTTGGTTGCTTACCTTCCACGCCAATGCACCCAGCCCCTGGGTGAAACGGATTGTGACGATCTTATTGTAACATTTGGTATAACGGATTATGACAATCTTGCTGCTCCTTGCCAGTAACTTGCCTGGATGAGCATGTGATTCTGTTTTGGAAAGTAGGGTGTAAGTAACATGTTGGGAAAGTCCTACTGTTGTGGGGGGACGGGATGCTTTGATGAGTATCTTTGACCTTTAGGGAAAACACTGAATACATACCACAGATGGCCAAGCAGAAAATTCGAAGGAGCCTGAACCCTTGATGACATCATTGAGCCACTGATTCAATCTTGGGATGGTTTCTCTCTGGTCTTTTTGTTAAGTAATATCCTTGTGGCTTAAGTCTACTAGTGAAGTCTTCTGTTACTTGCGGCTAAAACTATTCCTAATTGATAAAATATCTTAAAAAGTATTGTATATTACAGTTTACTTTTCATAACTTTCGATTTCACACTACAAAGCTCTTACACTCTAATTAAAACTACAATTTATTCACACAGTAAATGGCATAATCTAATAACGCAAATCGATAGAGAAGACACTTGAATGTTAAGAAACTAAACAAGAAATTAATTTAACGAATACATAATGCGTCAATGTGCCTTATTAGTTCAATGCCAATCAGCTTTAATCCATAAAATTATCCAAGCCTAATTATCATCCTCCTATATCATATTAACATCGGTATTTGCAGGAAATTTTGATATACTGACATTTGTAGGTCAGTTGAAATATTGATGCCTAAATAAAGCAAGAACGTATTTCAATATATTTAAAATAATATAGCAGTGGTGGAGGCAAATGCAAGGGTGAATTCTGGAAAAGCAGGCCACAAACTAGCAGATTACTTTCAGTGCTCAGGATGTTTGTGGCCAAAGGGTTGTGACCCAGGGTATTTGTCCCGTCTCTGCCTAACTTTGCTGTCTGATGAAGAGTAAGGGAATAAGCAAATATTCAGAGACCCTAGGATGATGAGCAGGAGGGAAAAATGTGGGAGGCTTGAATATGCCATTAACTAGAAACTGGTATCTGAGTAGTGGAGCCTCCATGATAGGTGTATTTTCTCAAGGACAGCACACATAGTACTCAGGAATGCCTGGCATCAGCACAGTAAATAGAACATCTAGCTCCCCGATGCTCAAGGACTCAAACAACAGTTGTTTTTAGGCCAGCACATTCTCATCCCCAATGAAAGCAAACTCAAGTCTTGAAGGGATTATTAGAGGAAGGATCTTATTTTCTCAGTGACTCAAAGCCAGCTGTGAGGGCCTTTAGTACAGTTTATGTTTCTTCTGCTCCCCTCTCTTCCACCTTTGGCATGCCTACAATTGGATGAAGTGCTTTTCCTGAAATGGCAATCACTATTAAATCCATTAGCTGGAAACCAAAATGTTTCCCTAATTGTTTAAAGTCTCATTGCGAAAAGGAAGTTTCTATTGATTGGAATATGAGGGGAAACAATCCCGAGATCATCATTGTTTTCCTTTTTATAAACACAGTCGGATGAGATGGACACACTCAAAGTCATCAGATTTACTTCTCCAAAGAATCGACTTCACCATTGGACGTTTCTAGTCTGGGTTTCTTTGTGCCCAATCATTCTCTCTTTATTGTTTGTATTTGCTGACCAATTTCTCTCAATTTTCTTCTTGGGCCTGTCTTATATGCTTTGTATCTTTTGCCTCATCTTCAACAGCTTTATTAATTTCTAATTATTTTTAACACTAGATCTTTGAACCATCACTCTTTTAAAAAGTTAGTTGGCTGGACCCTCCTCCTGGAATATAGCACTTCTTTTCATCTCTTCTCCAGCAGCCATTTCAGCTACTCTCAAGCACTCACCTTTAGCCATTTCCTAACATACGGAATTCTGATGACACATTTCTTTGACTGTGGCCCTTAGCTATGTATTCCCAGTTCCTAGAACAGTGCCTGACACTTAGTGAGTGATGTTTAATGTTTCTTGAATGAATGAATAAATTCACTTGTTATTTTTTTATCTCATCAAAAACTCACTTTGACCAAACAAATCAACCAAAATAAAAGCCAGCTAAAATGAGGACTTTTGCTCTGGTTATACAGTATCTTATTTGATTTAGACTCTCAGCCTCCTTGTTAAATCTTTTCTTCTCTCTTTGCTGACCCAGGAGTATTGGACAATTTCTGAGCAAAGAGGAAAAAATGTTTTTCACTTAAAAGTGCTCATAATCTGATATAACATAAATCCAATAAATATGACATTACCAACTAATTTGCTTCATAACTTTGATATTTCTAAATGGGAGCTGTAGACAAATATTATTAAACCTTCCGTTTTACAGAATCTGGCTACATTATTCACATTAAAGGAAATTTCATCCTACTTATAAAAAAACTTAAAGTAAGAGGTTGCTGGACCAGAACCTTTTCACAGGTGTAATTAAAATTAGGGAATGGCTAAAGACTGGATTTAATCAGATTGTAAGAGTACACTTGGTAGGCAGTATTTAATTTTTCCTTAGCTCAATAATTACACAGCTTACTACATTGAGAGAAATTGCTGTATCTGATCATATAAAATTGAATTTCATCTGATGGTCATGATGAAGTATAGAACATTCCATGATGTTGACATTCAGGTATTGTCAGTTTCTTATGTGCTTTAAATTATATAGGGGACTGGCTGCCAAAATACTTGAAAGGAGAATAAATAGAGAAAGATTTACTGATTCCAATTTGGCAGTAATTTCATGGGAATGAGGATAGCCTATTACCAAATTCTAATAGAAAAGACCCAAAGGATTTTCAGCGTAATCTTCATGTTTTAAATAATGCTTAGCTGTTGAACTAAGATGCCATGTACTCCTTTGGTTGTCTGTGAGCTTTGTGCACTGGATAATCCTTTACAATAATAAATCTAGAGAGATAAATTAGCTCTCTTTTTAGTTATTTCCTAGAAACAATCCCTAGAAACTAGTGGAAAGATTTACCGAAAGATTAATGAAATGGAGTTTGCTCCAGTTGTGTGATGACATTTCCAGAGTAGGTGCCTTAAATGACACTTTTGTGTCCGGTTTCCTTTGTGTTGGCAATGAGAATTGCTATGCAGAACTTCTAGACTCAGGACACTGAGGGTGAACAGGCCAAAACAGAGAGTGGTTCCCTCCGCTTTATTAGATCCAAGCTATCCGGGGCTCTAGAAATCAATCTTTTTGTTAAATTTGTAGACTTATGTTCGATCTTTGTACTACCTACCCGTTATGTGACAGTTTCCTTGAGAGCAAAGATTGTCTGGCTTAATCCCTATAATCAATAGCAGAAAACTAATAGGTTTACTAGGTTCTTAGTATGGAACTGGACAGGTTGGTATCTTAACTTTCAGTCTGGTAAAATCAAAAGGGAAAAACTAGATATAACAAGGTGGGTTTTAAAAAATTGTCAATATTTTCTTTTCAAGGATCTTAGGACAGAAACAGGATTTTGCTTTGGGGCTGCCCATTTCTGCATCCCGGGAGAGATGGCTTTGTGAGCACTCTCAGTCACGCAGACGTGAGTCAAGTCACACCCGGCAGCACGTATTGAGTTTTTACTACGTGTTGGCGCTGTTCTCAATGGTAGTAACTCATTTAAGCCTCACAACAATCTTATGATGTAGATACTAATACAGTCTTCACTCTATGAATGAGGAAACTGAGGCATAAATCACATAGAGTAAGTGGTGGACTAGGATTAATAGTCTGCCTTAAGTACCTCCTCATATGTCTTAGAATGGCTTTCCCAAGAGCCAAAGGAATCCAAAAGCATTGATTTCAGACAAGGATTTTGAATATTATGTTTTGTAACAGAAAATTCTATCCCATGGAAGAGGCTATATCCCTTTGGAAGCTATATGTATGTATGTATTTAGTCTAGTTACTGTGGTAGGCAGAATAATGGCTGCCCAAAGATGTCTAAGTCCTAATCTCTGGAGCCTGTGGATCTGTTATTTTACATAGCAAAGGGGAATTGGGGTTGCAGATGGAATTAAGATTTCTGATCAACTGACCTTAAAATTGGGAGATTACCCTGGATTATTCAGGTGGGCCCAATGCAATCACAAGGGTCCTTAAAAGTGGAATGGGGAATCAGAAGAAGAGTCCACATTAGAATCATGAAACATGAGAAAGACTTGACCAGCCACTGCAGGCTTTAAAGATGGAAGGGGCTACAAGCCTAGGATTATGGGCACCTTCTACAAGGTAGAAAAGACAAGGAGATGGATTCTTCCTCTAGAGCCTCTGGAAAGGACGGCAGCCCTGCTAGATTTTGATTTTAGCCCAGTGAGACCTGTGCCAGACTTCTTATCTATGCTACTGTAAGAGAATACATTTGTGTTGTTTTAAGCCACTAATTTTGCTGTAATTTGTTAAAGTGACAATAGGAAACGAATACACTTACTTATCTACCGTAAGTGAGTTTCCCAGCTGGGCTGGGAGATGGGGCTTGGACGACCTCATCACTGATAAGAGGCAAAAAATGTAAGAAGAGTCTCTATGCCAAGGTGGAGCTGACCCCAGAATTTTTTAATTCAAAAGTTAATTCTAAATTTATTGAGATCATGTCAGTGTCAGGCAATGTTTCTTTCTAATTTTTTTGAATGCCCAACATATGAGCATACTTCAAGACTGAAAAGGTATAGAAGAGCATACAATGAAAAGCATGTGTATGCTTTTCAATGTTTGCTTCTTGAAGCTCCAAGGACAGAAACAGTATTTTGCTTTTTGTTTTTGCCTTATCACCTAAGATTTTGCCTTATCAGCTAGCTACCTCATTTAACTCCTCAGAGGCATCAATGATACTAATTCTTGTAGGTCCTTCCAGAGGATATTTGAATATCCACTTATGCATGGTCTTTTTCTCTTACATAGCAGTAATAGACTAGACATGCTGCACCTTTGCATTGATTTCTATCTCAAATTCAGAAAAATTTTCATTGTAATAAAAAATAAGCAAAACACAATGTTAATGGAATTGGCAGGAAAGGAACTATGCATGCTCTCCCAAATTTCATATAGACACTCCACAAGGTGGAAGATATCTGTGGGAAAGCAATAGGGAAGGGTGCATGGTTCACACAAACCAGGTGCTCAATGTGTTTATTTAATGAACTAATGAATGTATTTTGGGTGGCTGGGTAGTCAAGCTAAGATCTCATTCCCTGAGCTTCTTGCAGAAATTCCTGGGGGAAGAGAACATAAATACCTGGGATCTGAGTTCTGCCTGAAACTTGGCTCTTAGATCTTCGAGTTTAAATCGTTGAAACCTGGGTAAGAATGGTAGAAGGTAAGGGCAAAACCCACCTGTCATTTCAAAGCTGCAAGTGTATCTGCGTGGGCTGGAGACTTGCATACACCTTTAGCAGAAAGAGTTCTTTTGTTGAGAAACCACAGGAACGGGGTTGTTGGTTTTATAATTGCAGAGCTTAGCCCATAATTAGAAAAGTGTATGTTTCAGAGCTGTAGCTCTCAGTAACTAAACTGCTCTGTGTGACAATGTTGAAAGGTGTTTATGTTCTAGCCAAAGCTGCATCTCTGTAGACACTGTGTCCTTGAGATAATCTCTTTTCCCACATGGGAATTTGTTACTACTGATCCAGAAACATTTACTCATTCTCTTGGAAATACTTTGTGTGTGTTCATTTCCCCCAAGTGACATTAAGTGATATCAGGTGATAGTGGGGTTAAGCACAGCAGGGGATCAACAGCTGAGCTTTGGAAAGGTTGGAGATGGGGAAGATGACTCCCTGCCCAGTGTCTTGGATTGCCTTAGATGAGTGATGGATTTTGTGTGAGTCTGGATATAGCAATATTGCTTCAAGGTCCAAGTGACAACTTATAACATAAGATTGGGGGGCGGGCTTTTCATTCCACCTTTGGCACAGAGCTTTCTGGCATCAGAGGAATGGAGACAGCATCTTCAGCATGGACATTTGCGTTCTCACAATGGGCATCATCTGCAGTGGCAGCTGGAGGTTTCTTCAAGAAGCTTTGTAAGCAAGGTCCAACATACACATACACACATCATCATGTACTTATGTATATTCTTTATCTTTTAGTCAAACCGAGGTGTACTAGACATACTGTTTTGCCCCTTTGTACGTTGTCTTATATCTTACATGTATTTGTTCATTGCTGTGTATATTTGTCCATTAATTTTTACAATTGCCCAGAAGAGGTTCACAGATACCTCATAGACTGAGGAGCTTCTTGTCCGCAGATGTTTTCAAGCAGACGTAGGCGACCATCTGCCCCAGAGGTTGTAGAGGATTCCTACTTTGAGGGTACGTCAGAGCAGATGGTTGCCAGATCCTTTCCAAGTGTAAGCACTTACGAGTCTACCAGTTAATGATGGAGTGCAGGGTTGGGTATTAGGAGTGTTCAGTAAAGTTTGTCAGGGACCACTTAAGACTTGAGCTTCTCTCTTCTTCTGGGTGGTGGTTGGCGTAGGTTAGAGTGATGAGGGGAGTTGTCGCATGCTGCTCTTGTTGAACTGAATCAAAGCTCAGAGTGACCTTGCTGTGTCTTCTATACAGTGTGTGGCTGTGATTAAATCAAGTTATAGAGTAAATTGCAGGTCGTTAGAGGAGAAGCTCTGTCTTATTATTATTATTATTATTTAAGAACTCTGAGGCTTCTTCAAGTTACAGATTTGTACCAAACCTTTTAACCTTTTCTTCAGCTTCATCTCTGAACTACATTAATGGCTTAAAATGAGGAGCCCAGCTCATCCAGATGTCTTGTAATACAGCTGATCTGATAGCACTAAATTGATGCTTGCTGAAAAACACTTTTATCAGAGGAGTAGGCTATTAATTTCTTTATTAATTCATCATTGATTTATTTGTCAGGAACCATTCTAAATGCTTGAAAAATAACCATTGATCTTTGGAGGGGGAATCGTATAAAGAAATGACACAACTGAATGAGATATCAATGCTATGATGGAGAAAAGAGCCAAATATGGCAACATCGAGGAGGAATAACTTTTAGGGTTGGATGTGTCACAGTGGCAGTCATGGTTCAACTGGACTTTGAAGGATGAATAGGATTTCAACAAGCAAAGAAGAGAGAAAAGGTATTCAGTGATATGCTCCATGGCTTGGAGCTATGAAAGAGAATGTCACACTGCACACCTGGGGGATGTTCACAGCTTTAGCAATATGACGGTGCTCACGGTGGGATGTGTTTGTGCCAGAGTACTGTGTAATTGTGTGCAGAAGTAGAGTGATGAGAGGTGAAGTTGTATAACCAAGAAGATGGAAATTGAGAAAGATAGAATCCTACATAGAAGCTAGGCTGAGAAATTTTTTTTTTTAGTATATTTTGACCCATAATTTTAAATGATGGACCATGGTTATTGACTTTAGGGGTTCTCCAGAGGTGAGTAAAGATGGCCTGCAACAGTTGGATAGAAAACTGACTTCTTTGTCTGAACAAAAGTAAGGAGCTCAACTCAGAGTTTTTAACTGGGACCCCTGACATCTGGAATAGCAAGTAGTTTCTGCAGCTGTAAACCAAATGTCAGTCTTTACAGACAGGCAATGAAGGGAGGATTGTTTGGGTTTTTTTTTGTCAACCACATCTACATCCACAAGATAGTGATCACCATCTGTGGTGTCATCTTTAAATATAAGTGGATCTTCCTTCTGAAGCCTTAGAGTCGCTCTTTGGGTGAACCCATCTGTAGTGCTCTGAGACACCTTATCCACACAGACACCCAAGCTGTGTCAGTGTCCATGAGTGGCCTAAGCACTTCATTCCTACCCAAGATCAGGAGCGCTTTCAGGGCAAGGATCATGCCTTAGGAGTCTCTGTAGGTTTGCTTTAAATGCTTTAAATGTTGAATGAATTCCGGTCATGAGCCATCCTGGAGAACCTGTGAATAGTCTCACCTTGGCTTTGCCCTCCTTGTCCAGGCTGACATTGACATGCCCTAACGTTGCCTCTGTGACCTGTTAGAAAAAACATTCAGCTGGAGACTAATACTCTGAGATTCTTTGTTTCAAGCCGCAGGACAGCAGTCATTTGATTAAAAAGCCTGTGGTTAATTAAAGTGTGAAGACTTTCTTGGGGGAAGGCTCACCTCTTTTGCTGACCTCTGTAAGGCCCTCCTGTGCTCTAGAGCACCCCTCACTGCACACATCTCCAGCAGATTCTCCAACCTCTGCTTCTCATCTAATTTTATCCACCTGTTTCTCTGATGTTGGCTGGTCACTAAATTCATCTTTGCCAAGGTGCTAGAGTCTGGAAATTCAACTTGATTTTTAATAGGGACTTGGTGGAAACAGGGAAATGATCCAAAAGAGACAGAGCATTCTGGGATTTTTGACCTTTCTTATATGGGGCCCCTTTGGATCTGGATTCAGAATTCCATTATGAGAGGCAGCTCAGAGTACCTCACTTGCTCTCTCTAAACATCTTCTATTTTTTAAGCTTTTCAAGGGATAAACAGCCAGATGATGAGCAATTCCCTGAAACCAGATAGAAATTGAGGATAGTAAAATGATTCCTTCTCCTCCCACCACCGGCTGGGAGTTTATTTAAAAAAAATATATAGCAGGGGACTAATTGTGAATGAAATAGAAGACATCAAAAGAATCTTCCTAATTAGCTTAAATACTGATCGTTGCCATCAGAAAATGAGTCAATCTAAAAACACATGTAATTGCATTCTTCCTGTGTTGTGGGAAGCCTAGAGATTGAAGAACTATATTCTGAGAGATGGAGAGGACAGGCCGTGGTGAGATCCATCATAACGAAGAGATGGTTTGCCACCACTGATTGTGACATTTGCTTGAGTGAATGCAAAGCATCCGATACCCAGGAGGCTGACAATCTTCACCACACAGCCAATACACAAGTGCCCAGCACCATATTATCACTCCTGTTTGACAAATGGCACACCGAGGAACTGGAAATTGTAGTAACTAGAATTAAGTGAATCCTTGATGTGGAGGGCCGACTCCAGGTAAAATTGTGAGAGAGACCTTGGCGCCCTGTGTCTCTTGCTGTACTCTCTCCTCCCTCCTTGATACTTCTTTCTGACTGAACAGTTCTCCCACTGAAACTTTCCTTCGGAAAAAGTCTGTTTTAGATGTTTATACCTCTGTTTGAATGTTAGTGGTCGTCCTCATTCTAGAAGGCACTTGACTATTAATTCTTATTCCTTATTATGATACAAACAATTTTGAAGGGGCTCTCCTAAACTCTAAATTCCTAAAGGAATCACAGGCATCAGTAATTAGCATGAATCTGGTGGAAGAGGAAGATGGGAACAAAACCTTTTCTAGCGCCCCTGAAATCCCACTGCACATCTGCTCTGTATAAGGAAAAGTATCTGTGAACAGGTGAAATGGCAGAGAACAAGTGAGTTTCTTCTGATGATGCAAGTCTGAAAGGCTGATTTACTAGGTCAATAAAAGAGATCCTTTCATGGAATATATATTATGAGAAATTAATTGAAAAATATGAGATGCTCAGTTTGGGGATTATTGATTAGTAGAATTGATGTCTTAATTCAATCAAAATACAATAAACAAAACCAATTTGTATGTCATCCCATATTAAAATATTCCTAATTATATGGCCTCAGGTAGGGGTTCTCAATCTTATTAGTGTCATGAACTCTTGGGAAGTCTTGCGGAGTCTATGGGTCCCTCTGGTAGAATTAATATATATATATATTTTTTGAGGAAGATTATCCCTGAGCTAACATCTGCCACCAGTCCTCCTCTTTTTGCTGAGGAAGACTGGCCCTGAGCTCACATCCATGCCCAGCTTCCTCTACTTTATATGTGGAACGCCTACCATAGCACGGCTTGCCAAGTGGTGCCATGTCTGCACCTGGGATCCGAACCAGCAAACCCTGGGCTGCTGAAGTGGAGTGTGCGCACTTAACTGCTGCACCACTGAGCCGGCCCCCAGAATTAATATTTTTAATGCATAAAATCAAACCCTTAAAATTTCAAAGAAAACCAATACTGTTGAAAGATGTTTATCAGAATTTTTGAAAATTTGTGATGTGCTTTATTAATGCATTAAAAACAAGATCTAGTGCACAGACAATGACTGTGTAACTTCGTAGTAATGATGAGCATAAATAATATTTCAAGATATCTGCAACAACTATAATGTGATATTAAAATATTTGAGATGGCTAATGGAGATGAAGTTACAGGTACCTGAATACCTGTGCTACTAGTCCATATTTATAATAGAAAGAAATGCTATGTTTAATTAGAGGTTAGCAAAAGGCTTGCAGCAGACTTCCTGCTTAACAGTCTGTCACCCCTGAGTTCCCCAGTATCAGAGAGAGAATATTCTCCACTGTAAAGTTACTCTCCTTCTACCGCTTTCCACGCTCTACTCTTAGTGAGGAAGTCACTTTCGCTGCCCACACTTACGGATTGAAGAGCTATGTTTCTCCCTTCTATGTGGAGTGTCTACATAAATTATTTGGAATTTTTCTTCATGGGAGATTAGTCTATTCTGCTCTATTTATTTAATGTAATCATTTATTTATATCAGTATGGACTCATGGATATCTATTTTATCCTTTGCATGGTAATCTAGTACTATTTTATTTGTTTTCTTGCTCGAATTAGTCTATCATAGGTGATTGGGAGCTTTTTCAGTTGGCTTCTCTTTCTCTTTGACGTACGCCATCAATATGGAGATTATTGTTCTGTTTTTAGAGCACTTCCTTATTTTCTGGCACTATAAGATGCTCCAGGCTTATCTTGTATATTTCTGGTTCCAGTCCTAGAGCCAGTTATTTCTCCAGGGAACTTGGGTTTCTTTTATAGGTGAATGGTATTAGAAATCAAGATTTAGGTGTTAGGTGTGCTTGTCATTATAGGAGTATTTTTCCCTCTAAGTCTTCTTTGCTGATGAAGTAGGGAAATACACGTGTGTGTATATTTATATGTCATATGTTTTGTATTATCTATTTATAACATCTCTAAATATTTCTATATAGAGCCATATATGTCTATAGTAAGCTAAACATGAGTTCAAGCTGATATGTCCAGTTCTAATCGATTACCTAATGGATCATACTAGGCTCTTCCCTGTTCTTCTATAACCTCTCACGCCAACATGGAGAACCACACCATATAGTATCTCCATTTATTTGTGGTTCAATTACAGAACACGTATAACAATTTCAAAATTGTTATCCCTTGCCCCTGTACTCCTATGGGAAATAGCTTTATCAATTATACTACAGTGCTTATAAGCACTTCTTTTTCCTTTCATCTTGCGGACTCCATCATTTCTTTCTTTTTTTTGAGGAAATTAGCCCTGAGCTAACTACTGCCAGTCCTCCTCTTTTTTTGCTGAGGAAGCCTGGCCTTGAGCTAACATCCAAGCCCGTCTTCCTCTACTTTATATGTGGGACACCTACCACAGCATGGCCTGCCAAGTGGTGCCATGTCCGCACCGGGGATCCGAACCGGCGAACCCCGGGCCACTGAGAAGCAGAATGTGCAAACTTAACTGCTGCGCCACCGGGCTGGCCCTGGACTCCACCATTTCTGAATTTACTTAGGTCAGCACCTTTCCCGGCTCCAGTCCCTTCAGTGAGGTTGTTTCATACATTTGTAATGCAGTTAGATTCTCTTGTCATAGTCTGATTCCTTCCTGAGATCCCCAGACCTTCTAAATGATTTTTAAAAAAATTTGTATACATTAAGGTTCACTGTTCTATAAAGTTCTATGGTTTTGACAAATGCATAACGTCAGGTCTGTACCATTAGACTATCATACAGAGTAGTTTCACTCCCTGACAAATCTCCACATGCATTGCCTCTTCAGTCCTCCTCTTCTCCCTCTGAAAATTTTGGCAACAGGTGATCTTTTTGCTGTCTACAGTCCAGAATGTCATATAATTGAAATCATATAGTATGACTCTCTCCACTTTTTAAAAATTAGTCAATAAAGGTCCCAAACTCGCACTTTACTAAATACACCACCAACCACAACTTTCTAAAGAGCATCTTGTCATTTACAGACATTTGATGTACAGAAATTGAAACATTTAAATTACACTTTATTGTAAATTTTTATGACTCAAGAAAAATAACTGGAAGTGTACTGCTGATTTATTTTTCAAAAATTTTAAGATAAAATTTAAGGTTAAATATACAATTTTCTCTTTTCTAGTTCAGCTTTTCTAACTCTTGTCCTCCCTCCAAGAACTGAGGTTGAGCTCTTGCTAAAAGGAACTTTAAAATTGCAGGTTGTAAAATTGATCTAGGCCAGGATTTCCAACTTATTTGGCCATCAAACACAATAGGAGGTAAAATTTCTTGGCAGAGCACAAATGAGGTATAATTGCACACCTGGAATAAAGCAGACAGCAAAAAATATCACTGGTCACTGGTGACATCTGTATTGCCAAAAGCAATATGTCTTCATCCTCCTGATTTCTCAGCAGTGATTGATGAGTTGAACACTGCTTACTTTTGGAAATCTTTACCTCTGTTAGCTTCAGGTCCCTACATTTTCCTGTTTTCCTTCTACCTTCCTGCCACGCCTTCATAAAAGTCTCTTGAGGTCCTTAAAGTTCAATCCTAGGCACCTTTCTCTTTTGTCACTATTCTCTCTCTCTCAGTGATGTCTTCCATTCCCAATCTTTAAATAAGCTCTATATGCTTGTTATAAGACTCTAGCTTGACCTGTCTCTTGGTCTTATTCTTTACATTCCTTAAAGCTTTAGATATTGAATTATTCTGAAAAGTAGACAGGCCTTTTTGCAAAGGGAAAGAACAAGTTTCGAGCTCTGTTTATTTTCTTGCAGTGGCCTTTCGAGTGAATTCTTATGCCTCAATTAACTTAGATATTTCTCCCAGGAAATATCTATGCAATTTTAAGTTTTTATCAGGAAGTTATATCCACTTATCATGGTTTTTCAACTTTCTTTTGGGGCTGTGAATTAGCTATAAACATGCTGAAAGGAATCATCTGCTGATAGCTTTTGAAAAATATTTGTTTTGGCCACTTAGAGGAACTCTGTCAATAGGTCTTTAGAAATATTGGTTACTTTGTGTCCTGGACAGATGGCCTTTTCTCTGCCTATTAGTTCACAGCATTTAGGTAGCCTTATGAGCACAGTGTGTGCAACATTGGCTACAAGCTGTAAGTATCTGAGCTGTGGCTCCCTTCGAGGTTTATATTCAGTTGACCATGAGTGGTGCCTAGGCTGAGGTCTTTTTTCAAAGATCCTTAGGTGATAGTAACATGAGGCTAAATTTGAGAACCACTGACACCGGCACTATAACAAATGATCTTTGCGTCAGTTGAACACAGCGTTCAATTCTGCCTCATTACGCATATTGCTTAAATGTTCTGAGCCCTACTCCTCCTGTGTAGTACAGGATGAATAGTGTCAACACCACAAAAGCTTGTTTGAAGAGTATACAATTTAATCTAATGTGTCTATCACGTTATAGGATCTAACAGGGGTTTAACGCCTAGTACAACCTTTCTTTATGACTCTCTCTCTCTCATTTTTTTAACCTGGTGACATTCTTTTCTTTCCTTTTCTTTTTTTTTTCTTTTTTTTTTTTTTTGCGTGAGTATCATTTTCTTTTGTTCTCCTAAAATGTAAATATATCCCTGTACTAGCACTTTATATCCTGTTATTGTTGATGATAATAGCCATGAAAATGCAGTGGATCAAAAGTCAAGAAGCAGGATTTTGTGTCAGCTGTGCTTCCCTCACTTAGTTCTTAATATCTCTATGTTAGGTACCTGATAACGAACCTCAGCTTTGACCTACTGCCAGGTCCTTCTTTTTAATTTTGGAACCATATTTGACATTTACACTGTCTTTCTGGAAAATCCCTGGTTTCAATTTCGTTAAGCCCACCTTAGGGTTGTGTACACACTGGTGGCGATAGTGATGATGATTATGATCATTGTGATGTTATTTCCAGGACCCTTGACTGCAACCACAATATGGAAAAAAGTCCATTCACATGATGTAAGTGGGAGAACATGAGTTACGTAAGTACCTTTCTCCATAGGTTAAGTTTTATAGGTATTTTCAAATTCCTGTTTTTGGTTGAATCAAGAGCTAGTGCTTAGAACCAGCCTAAAATCTATTTTCGCAGTTATTTGTGGCAGCTTATGAGATAGCTAATTTTTCAATGAGATTGTTCTGAGTTCATGGAAAAGTTCACTAAGTTATTGACATCAAACAAATTATTTTGAAATACCACTTTAACTTTTGTTTTCAGCCTAATTTTACCTGAAACAGAGAATATTTTTTAAGTTGAAGTTTTAATTGAAAACATTTCTAGGCTGTAATCAATGTGGATATAATGCCATCTCATTATGTAAAAACCAGCATACTAGATGTAAAGTTCAAATTAATGGGGGAAAGGAAGATAGGATCGATATTTTATTCACATACTGGTGATTTATTTTGTTGTTATGGATAACGTACTGTTCAGAAGTATTTAAATCCATAAAAGACCATCTTGAATCATTTGTCAAGTGTTCAATTCAAAAAAGCATAATAATTCAACAGTAATATATATGCCCAAGCCAAACATCATTAAAAAAAATCAATACCTCATTTTCAGCATAGAAAATGCAGCCTGCTGCACTTTACTCAGCAAAACGCAGTTCTCTTCCTTGAAAAGCTGCAGATCCAACAATTCATTGACTGGTAGACTTTACAACAACTAAATAATATGGGAAATGATGCGAAAAGTGTTTCTTTAAAAAGATGGCCAAAGACCCAAAGATGACCTTGTTGACCATTTTCCTGTTGTGATTTAGAAATGACTGATGAGAAAATAGCATGAACATCCATATTAACCCCAGTCTTAGTTTTCCAGAGGATTAAAAAGAGCAGCAGCAAGGAAGGAGATCTTAGAGCAGTTAGCCAAATTCCATGATGTCCATAAAAGCAGAGGACAGTCATACATGATGTACCATATATCCTGTGCTTAATAAGGAAACCTTGTTAAACTGGGAAGTCATTGAATACTTGAAGGAAGGATGCAGATGAGTTAGAGAAACACCACCAAATTGATTCTGAACATGAAGAAAACATTACTAACATAAATGTACAAATAATGCCCAAGTCTTAATTGGGACAAAATTTCGACATCCTCTTCCTATCAATACTATTCCAGAGATTTTGGGGGAAACAAAAATGATTTGCATTTTAGGGCATTTGAATAAGCTAAGTCAATCTTGGGAATGAAATAGCTAAAGGGAGGCTGATAAATTAAGAAATACACTTATAAACACGTAAGTGTACACTTTCCAGATGACGTAATAAGAGCTTGTTTGCTGGCCTTCACCAGCCACACTGTCAGGTCCTTGAAGTCGAAGACTTGTTCACACCCAGTGAGTCTCTAAGAGGAGCTTTTCACTAGACTTACTTGGGAACCACTCCTCCAAAGGAAAGTTCTCAATTGTTGAGTCCACTAGGAGAGAGTTCTTACTGCTGAATTCACTCCAAAGCTTTGGTTCTGCTTTGTATCACAAATATAACTCACTTTAAGCAAACTCAATATAATAAAATATGGATTTACACAAAAGCTTAAAAATTTTGAGATGTGCTATCCTATGTTCTGAGAGGAAGGGTAAAACTGGCCAGGATAAGTTCAGGATTGTAACTACGTCCAGGCAAATCAATATGAAATGAGTCTGAAGGAAGGTCCCAAACTGGATGCCAGGCCAATAGGCAAGAAGGATGGACAGCATACACGTACATGTGCTCAAATCAAGTTAAGATCTGGGGCAGGTGATTCATAGAGATTCAGAGGTCAGACAATTACCCCCGATGGAGTTGGAAGGCAGCCAGGGGGATCAGAGACTTAGTCTCCAGAAGATGAGGATAAAGGATGGAAAACCTAGACTTTGGAGGAGCTAGAGTATCAAGCAGAGACGTGAAAAGGTGGGCAGTAACTAAGACTGAATACCAAAGATATGGAAAACTAAAACTCAGTAAGTTGGGACCTGTCCTACCATGGGCCATCAGTGAGAGCAGCTCGTCATTGACTCAGAGAGCTGTGGGTTACCAGGACACCTGAGAGCACGAGGCTTCAGGCCAGGACAATGCTTACGTCAGAGCAATAGCAAATGTTTGAGTATCACAAAGGTAGGAAGTCAGACATGTGATTACAAGGCTCATCTGTCTACCCTAATGTAGAAATTCAAATATGGGATTTGGCTTCGTCAAGAGCTGTTCTGTTTAAATTTTTAGGAACACATTTGTTGAGGAAAGTGTCTTAAAGATTCTTTTCGCCTTCAATCTAGTCACTCAAAAGTTTTACTAATTGCATGTTATAACTCGTGTAATAAGCTATGCACTGGGGATATAGGGATGCATATGACATGATACTTGCCTTTAGAAGCAATCAGATGGCTGAACTGATACTTAAAATATCAAGTGGTCAGTACAAGGGACCATATTTATGCACAGAGTACTATGGGGCCCAGCCTGGGAAGAGGAGGCTAGATGAGGCTTCTTGGAGTGGGACAGCGGCAATCTGAAGTGTAATGGGTGAGCAACATGTATTCAGGAAGAAAGGCTGGGGCAAGGGGCAGTGTAAAATGGGAAAGAGGACATTCTAGCTGGGAGGACTGCAAAGCCAAAGTAGGAGGTGACAGATGGTAGGTAGTAAGGTAGGAACTGCCAAGAAGCGGCAGAAAGTGAGATTAGAAAGGTGAATGGGGATTGTGTTCCAGAGGGCCTGTGTACCAGCATGAGGAACCTCACCGTTATCCTTTAGGAGCCACTGAAGAATTTTAAGCAGGGGAGTGACAAGGTCAGATTTGCCATTTAGACAGTTTGCTCTGGTGAGAGTGAAGGACTGATTTAAAGGAAATGAACATTAGAAGAATCCTGTTGGAATGCCAAGGTAGTGAGAGATGCTGAAGGCCTGAGCTGGAACAATGGTCTTTTACTTCTAGAAAGAAGAGCATAGATCCACATGTAATGAAGCACCTGTTAGAGATGTGAGTTTAAATTATTTTTTTTGGTGGGGAGAGAATTTATCTTTAAGGTTTGCTGGCAAGAAAGATATACAAACGTAAATGCATGGAGCTATTCACTTAAGATCTGTGCACTCCATTGTATGTAGGTTTTACCTTAATATATTTTTTTTAAAAGAGAAAGAAAATTGTTAGAAGCGTTGTTTCTAGAAGAGAAGAGGCTAATTATGTTTTGGAGCAAATTTACTTTTTTCTGGGAAAATTAGTAGTACAGGACCTCTTCCACTCAGATTTCTCCAGAAAGCAGAGTCTGAGTACTTAAGGGCAGTACTTTCCTGGGGAGTATTACTTACTAGGGTGCAGGAGTGTGGGAAAGGGCAGGTGAAGCGAGGAGGAAGGAAAGCCAATTCAAGGAAGTTTCGACAAGTTGGAACCACTATGGGAAAGACAAGTTGTTCAATCCCAAGGAACTTTCTGAGGAACGTCATGAAACACATTTTAGGAGAAATGCTTTTCCGTTAGCTCCCATCCTCCCACAAGGTTTGCCCCACAAGCAATAACTCTCCTGCACTTCTGAGCACATATGCGGACACTAAATGGGTTTCCATGTGTCTCTTGCTTTGTCTTCAACAGAGAAGCTCCAGTGTGGAAGGTAAGAGGTGAAAATTCCACAAACAGAACACTGGGGTTGATGGTGAGAAGAGCCAATCTGATTTTGACTGCTTGTTCCTGAAATCCCTGTATTACAGCTGTTGAGGATATAGCATCACTTTCAGCTGTTGGTTCAGCACATATTCACATCGTGGAGGATAGCACCCCAACCTTGCATGGTGTTTTCCCTGAGCTGGTGCCTTAGGTGATCTGTTGTTATCAACAACAGCTGATAACAACAAGTTGTTGTGATCTTTTACTGTTTTATCAGGCTAGCTACTACTAGGAAATGGGGTACATGGTAAGGCTAATGGATCACATCTGTGGTCATATGCCCATTGCCACAGCTTATTGCCAATAAAATGGGCCCCTTGATCTAAGGCAATGTTGTGTGTGATACCACGTGATAATCAGGCATTCTGTAAGCCCTCAGATGGTAGTGCTGCAAGAAGCACTTTGGACAGGAGAGATAAAGTCTTCTGAGAGTAGACGTAAATTCTGGAAAGGACAAATTATGGCACTCTTCAGGATGAGGGAGTCCAATGTAATCAACCTGCCACAAAGTGGCTGGCTACTTTCCTGAGGCATTGTTCCATATTTGATTGCTCCTTATTGAACACTCAACGTTGATTTTAGCTGTTGGCAGGTTGGGCACTCAGCAGGGACAGTAGCTAGATCAGACTTGGTGAGAGTTGGTCCCATGAATAGTCTTCATTCTTGCCATCATGGATACTACATTCATGGGTCTACTTTGTCAGTTCTGGATTGATTAAGGAGAGAGACTTAGTGACGTTGACTGATCAAGTCATGCTCAGTACCTAGTTTTTATTGTAATGGGTGAAGATGGGTATTATCATAAAACAAAAAAATCTGCATGCCTTGGCCATCTCGCGTGGGTTATCCACATGCTTCTTCACCAGGAGTTTTTTGTCCCCAATCTTTTAATGTAATTCCTTCCAGACTTCTAATGACCATCCAAGCCATTCACTTGCTCAGGAATCCATGTATGTCCTCACCTTGGACCACTTTTGTCACCACACAAAGTAAATAATCAAACAGACTGCTTGTAGATGTACCTACTGGGAAGATTTCCTTTCATCGCTGCCCTTTAGGACCACTCCTGAGTGAGACTGTAATACAACAGAAGTCCATTTTTGCCAGCACCAACATTGCACTGACTCATCTGTGTCCCAGGACTAAGTCTTTCCTCCTCTAACAGTTGTTTGGAAGGGACCATCTTCTCTTCCTCATAAGATCTTATACACACGTAAGCTGAGGAATTGGTGTCAGTACAACAAAGGTATGTGACCTGGGCATCTTGGCTCCTTTTCATATAATTTACTGGTGTCTTCTGGACCTGATGCTGAATGTATTATTCCTATCATTCAAGTTACTGATACGCATTCCTGACCTATGACTTGGTAGCATTCTTGATCTTATGACTTGGTAACTACATTCACCTTGCTTTCAACAATTAAATAGCAACACTTGATCCCTGCTCTTCTGGAATTCTATCATCCCTTTTGACACTAGGGAGCAGAGCTGCATGGCTCCACCTTCTACTGTCAACACTGCATTTCAGAGGACATTCCTCACTGAATTTTTTAAAGGTGTTTCTTAAATATCCCTCCCATGCCCCACCCATGCAGTCTGTGGCTCTAGTTAAGGGGTCTCCTCTGGGTTCTCCCAGGGAACCTAGACAAGGGTTCAGTTCTTACATAATAAATCCACTTTAATATTCCGTGTTCCCTGAGCCTCTTGATCCCTTTCTTAGTACTATGCTAAGGAACCTCTGGCAGGTCCACTTCATTTACTGTCGATCCATGAATGAGCTTTAAGAAAGTATCCAGCAGTATATTAGGACCAGTCCCCTTTTCAATAAATTCATCATTGTCTGGCTTTATATTTCTTCCCTTGGACCAGCACTCTTAAGATCCACTTCTACATATGTTCTCTCAGTTCTTATGGGACATCTTAGCCAGGTACGGCAATTCCTTCAAGTGTAAGCTATTTCTTCCTAGAGTATGGGCTATACATCCCTACATCAGCTGTGCTAAGACATGACCCTGTTATTGGCCTGTGGGTAATGAAGCATGGTGGGGGTAGCTCTTGAGAAGGACGTACGTGAGCTTGTAAGGCACCTGTATCTAGTAAGCCTTTCAGGGTATCCAGGCTGCTCTCTTCTGCTTTTGCTGTCACGGAGTTTAGAGGAGTCTGAGAGCTGAAGTGTTTCAGACTCATCCACCAAACATCCCCACCCCGTCTCAGATCCCCTGTTTTTCTTATAAGGGCTCTAGTTTGTCATAGGTGACTCCCAAGCCTATATATTTAGTTTCCTTTGCAGCCCTGCTACCCCTATAGTTAGATTCTATGACTGATATTCAACACACTCTGGCTTTCGCAGCTTACTTTACATCAACAGTTGGTACTCAGAGCGTATCATTTTCTTTGTTCAAGGAGAGCCAGTACAAGGAAGTATTATCAAGTTGGCCACCACTATCAGAGAGAGTTAAAAAAGCCAACCTCTACAATCCTTATTTAATCCTTATACTTTATATATATCTTTGTCTCTGCACCATTCAAGAGATATAATTGTGGTATAACCCCATACCTCACATCCAACCTATATCTTACCTGAATAAACCACAAGTTAAGAAAACAACAGCTAGTAATTGTGATGCTACTGCATGTCATGGGTTATTATCACTCCATTTGTTATAACTAATGGGGTCCTTACCACCATCTGATCCCTGAGTCATCCAGTTTTGCAGTCTAATCCTGAGTGTATGATTTTTAGGGCCATTCCTGGTATCAATGGTCTTAGACTAGGTTCCCCAGAAAGCAAAACATCTGGCAAAAGTTCACATGCAAATACTTTATTGGGAAGTGTTTTTTCAGAGAGCAGAATTTTGGAGCAGCAACTCGAGAAAGAGGGAGAACGGATAAAAGCAAGTGTTATCAAGTTGGCCAACACTTCATGGGTTCATCCTAGAAACCTTATGAAATGCACCTCAAGACCATCTTTCCTGGGGAGGAAAGGGAGAAAAACTCATTCACAGGCTCCCACTCCCCACTTGTCACAAGTTCACCTTCTGGGACAAATTACTTGCACTTTGGGGTTGTATATGGTTTAGCATAGAACAGGTTTCTGTGGTGTCTCACTCTGTGGTGTCAACAGAGAAGCCCCAGGGCAGAAAGCAAGGTGTGCATGGCACACGACTGATGCAAAGCACTGTCAAGTTGCTCCTGCAAGAAGTGGGTCAGAGCTTGTGCAGCACAGGTCGTCATGGCACTGGCTGGAATGAGAGACAGGTGAAGGCGAGGCGATCTGAAATGTTGCATGGGCAGTGTCTGAGACAGTCCCCCAAATATCAATATACTACATGGAATGACTCAATGTTTTTAGGAAAAGAAAGTAAAACTACTTAAATCTGAATTGATAAGTTGAAAACTAGAATGTTAAGTATTGTGTTCAGTAATGTAAATTGAGGGTACCATATCATTATAGAGTCAGAAAAGTAGAGAATTAGACTCAAGCTGGCTCTGTGTGTGTCTGTGTATCTTTATTTTTGATCAATATACGGTTTCAGGAGACCTTAAAATTGGAAACCTGCCAGGAAGGACCTGCAGATCTGACATTTCCCCCCTTATGTTGGGGGAATGGCTGAGGAAAGGAATTAGCCTGGGCTTGGTGCATAGCTACCTGGACTAGACCTTTGGGAAATCTTGTGCAGGCTACAGAATGCCCTAACTGATGAATTTAAGGGTGAACCAGAGCCTCAGAGCAAAAGCATGTCAGCTGGGCTTGTACCAATATGAATAGTGGAGTATGTATACATTAGTCTTTCACGGTCTATCATAGGGGACCTCAAACTTCTTGCTTGCACATCAATTAAAATAATACTGAAAAATCTATGTATTTCTTCCACATTAGATTAACTGCTAAAATATTTTACTTTAAGTCATTGAAAATAATGTAATTTATGGCCAATTGTAAATATTAACATGAAAGCAAAGTATCAAATCACTTTAAAATTTTTCCAGTGAAATTTTAATACATTAGCAATTCACTAGCCACAATCTCTTATTTAAAAATATGTGAACAAGATCATTTCAATAGTCAGAAATTTTATATCATTCCTTTTCTTCTTGAACTTATTTCTATTCAACATTCTCCACATATTTTTAATCTAATATCATTTTTTATGCTTGAATGTCTTAATTGATTGCATACAGTTTGCAAAAATTGTGTATATGAATTGAAATTATCATTTTTCTGTCTCTAGTAAAAATTTTATCCTGAATAGATTTCACTTTGTTATTATGACACAAAGCAACTCATTTTGCAAATTTTTAGTTATATAACTATATTTATAAACACAGAAGCAAACTTTATATGAAAAAGGCTCATGCAAATATATACAGTCCTATAGGACCCTGAGCCTAAGCCCCACTGGCCACCAGTGCCAGGCAATCTGGAGGGGTCCCTAGGATGGCAGTGGCAAAGACTGGGGCTGGGACGCCATAAAAGCTCCCCTCTGGGAGATCCTGTTGCTGGGGCAGGCATCTCATTTGACACACATTTTGGGGCTTGCTGGGGAACCCTCAGGTATCTACATAGATAATACTGCATAGGAGATGAAGTCAGGGATCATTCATGTTAGATCTTTACTGCTGACTACATGGTAAAGATTTAAAAAAGTCTAATAAAAAATCCCGGTCATTCTCAACAATTCATGTTAGTAGAGAATAGACTTTGGGAGAAATGAATTTTGAGTAATTTGAAAAAAGAATAAAGTAGCTTGTAAAACAGTAATCTGAATATGCTTTGCATGATTGAGTATCTTGGAAGAGTGTAGAGATAAGAGATGTGGACAGTCAAGAGTAGGTGTCTTTTTTGTTGTTGTTGGTGAGGAAGATTGGCCCTGAGCTAACATCTGTGCCAATCTTCCTCTATTTTGTATGTAGGACGCCGCCTACATACAAACTTCATCAAGAGTGGTGTGTAGGTTTGTGCCTGAGATCCCAACCCATGAATCCTGGGCTGCCAAAGTGGAATGCGCAAACTTAACCACTATGCCACTGGGCCGGCCCCAAGTGTAGGTGTCTATTTTTACAGATGCAAAAGGAATGTTAATGTAGAGATGGCAGGTAGAAAATAAAATTTGTCTGGACTAATTAGCAGACAAATATTTATGTGATGGGGACTCCTGTGTATGTGGGAGAGAATGTGATGTAATTTAGAGAAGATCAAAGCATTGTCACCCTTTTAAAAAATTTCCCATGAAGATGGATAGAATGATAAGATTTAATGTTGCATAGAAAGAGAGATTGTTAGGAAAGGCTAGCTACACTATTGCCCAAAATTTACCATGTTACACAACACTAATTTTGCATCAATGTTCTGGCCAAATGCCAGGAAAATACCCATGAGAAAATCTGCTATGAAAATCTGCCAGTAAACAACTGGTTTCTGAAGATATTTTATATTCATAGACATTAGAAGTGGCCTCTGTGGTCGGCAGAGCACTTTAAACAGTAATGTGAAACCGCTTGCAGCTGCTAATTGCTTACTTCTCCGGGTGTCTTTTTTGACCTGTGAAGTAGCAGGGAATAACGAGAAGCCAGTACCAACTGCATGGTTGCAGAGCCATCCATGAAGTTCATGTTCAGGGCCTTGCTGTGCTCCTTGTTTCCTGGTTGACCTTGGTCAGACTACTTCATCTCTCTCTCAGCATCAATTTCCATGGCAATAAAACAAGAGATCTGAATCGTTAGTTCTTCATGTTTCCTTTTAATGGTGAAGTTCTAGAATTCTGTGATTCAAACTTCTGTCAATGCTAAGTGTTAGGTGATAATAATTTCAGCTTTTTGTTTTTTTGAATCCAAGGTCAATATATAAATTCTTTTACCTCTGGGTAGAACTATGTACAAACTATCCTTAAAATATTATAATGATCAGCGGTATTTTTATTTGTGTATGTTAGGCACTTTATATGCATTCTCTAGTGCAAAGAGGCAATATAGCACAGTGGTTATGACCCGAGACCTGTAAAGTTCAAACTTCCCTCCACGACCTTCTAGGTGGTTTAAGTAGGTGCTTCTGGAACTTTAACATGCATAGGAATCATCTGTTGATCTTATTAAAAAGCAGATTTTGATTCAGTTATCAAGATTCTGCATTTCTAAAAAGCTTCCAAGCAATGCTGATGTTTCTGGTCCCTGGAGCACATTTCTGTGTCTCAGTTTCCTCTTCTACAAAATAAGGATAATTATAGCATCTATCTACCTCTTATTTGCTTTAAGGATTATGTGAATTTATACTACTGAAGTCTTGGCTGCCTGGCTCATTGTAGTAAGCACTTCATAAGTGTTGGCTATTATTATTATCAACCTTCACATCCGCCCCATGGGACAGGTGCTATTCTTATCCATTTTCCTAGGGAGAAAACTGGAGGTATAGAAGTGAAATAACTTGTTCAAGGTCACAACATTAGTCACAGCACAGGGCTTTGACTTGGGGTGGCAGTCTGTCACAATTTCTGCAGGAAGCAGCTGTACATACTCCTTTGTTTGTTAATTTTTTTTTTTTTTTCATAAATGACTCCAAGAAATTAAGTACTTAACCACTATGTCCCACTGTCCAGCAAAGGAGTCACCACAAGTTTTACTTAAGAGCTTTCTTCAGTGTCTCTGTATTGTCAGGAATTCTTCCTGAAGATTAAAAAGTACACTTCATGTAACACTTTCAGTCATGCCTTCTGTGGGCTCAGAGATCCTCAACAGGAGACCGGCCCTGTGGCCGAGTGGTTAAGTTCCTGTGCTCTGCTTTGGTGGCCCACGGTTTCATCGCTTCAAATCCTGGGCGCAGACATGGCACCGCTCATCAGGCCACGCTGAGGCAGCATCCCACATGCCACAACTAGAAGGACTCACAACTAAAAAAAAATATGCTACTATGTACCCGGGGACTTTGGGCAAAAGGAAAAATAAAAATCTTTAAAAACAAAAGAGATCCTCGATAGTTTCCATTTTCTTATATTGAAAGTTTCTGCTCCTCTCCAAGTCATTTGCTTTGTTACCTTCTTTCAGCGTAATTTCTTTATCTTTTCATTTGTGTTAACTTTGTCATAGAGCAGATGGAAAAACTAAGAAACGACTAGGCTCATTACCTGGGTGGGAGAGTTTTCAAAATAATGCTAGAGACTTCCTGTCAAGAGTAATGTGTCATGCAATGATTTTCCACGGTGGTGGATAGTCCATGCTTTCTGCTTTCCAGTGGTCCTTGTGACCATTGAGTACCTCTGTGGAGGCCTTAACTGTCTCATGACTGACTTAGTGTGGGGAGTGAATTTACAACCTGGGCCTTAGACAAAACTTTATTAAAGTGTATGATTTGTACACTTATCATCTGGTAAATTCTCTCTGAATTCAAAAGAGCTTGAAAGGAACATGGATGACAATCAGTAAACCTAAGATGCTAATAGAGATATGGGTCACCCTGGCTCAATGTTTTTGCTCCTTTATTGAAAAAGCATTGACCCAAGGTATTTTTATAGGCAATAATGTTTTTTTTGTGTACCACAAGAAAAATGAATTAATGTTTCTCATTCCTAAAAACATTAATTGTTTACATTTTTAATTGAACTTGGATTTGAAAAGCAAATAGAAAATGTTGGATTAAAATATCATGTTGGAGAAAACACCTTATTTATCCCACCCTAAGAGGTTGTTTCCAGAACAAATTTGGTACGGCTCATTATTTTTCTGCTCTGTTCCACCAAAGCTATTGCTCCTTTCATCTAGAAAGTTAGTTTAATTAGTTTTGTTCTCCAAGTTTTCACCTGAGCAGTTACAATGGCTGGCAGTCAATATGCTACAGAAGTTTAGGTATTTATTATATTTGGAGAGCAAGGATTTAAAACTGCAGAATGTCAGAACTTATTTAGTTAACAGAAGAGAAATTAGATCTCCCAAAATAGCACAGGGCAGAATGGACCAGTAATTTAAGGGGAAGTGACCAAATTTGAGAAGTGAGGCCTCTTGCTACAAATCTCAGCATCTTTATTCAGGTTTCATTTCCTTGTAAGTTTTTTTATTTTTAAAGAGTAAGCTTTTTTTTTTGGTGAGGAAGATTGGCCCTGAACTATCATCTGTTGCCGATCTTCCTCTTTTTGTTCTCCCCATAGTCCGAGTACATAGTTGTATATCTTAGATGTAAGTCCTTCTAGTTCTTCTATGTGGGACACTGCCACAGTGTGGCCTGATGAGTTGTGTATAGGTCCATGCCCAGGATCCTAACTGGTGAACCCTGGGCCCCTGAAGCAGAATGCATGAACTTAACCACTATGCCACTGGGGCGGCCCCTCGTCATAAGTTTTTAGAAAGGCGTATTAACAATGAATGCTGTTGGTTGTATCTTTGGGCTGTAAGGAGTAGTTTTTCATAATGTCTACCCCTGACATAAAGCAGTTTCATACACTTGTTTATTTATTCATCTGTCCGTTCATTCCACACACGCATATTGAGAGTGCACCGTGAACCAGCCTTGCTAATAGATTGAATGTGTGGAGGCTGAGAAAGGGAAAAGTCAGAGCACCCTTAGGTTTTTGGCTGGATAAGTGTGGTCATAATGGGATAGTCTCTCATTTATGGAGAGACTCGGGAAGGAGACTTTTCAAAGGCTGTGGAGTAGGAATCAAGAGTTGGGTTTTGGGGATACTAAGAGGGGTCCTGTGGGTAAGTGGACACGCACATCTAGAGTCTGAGTGGTCTTGTATGCTGATTTGGGAGTCATCATCATAGAGAAAGAATCCTAAGCTGTTGGGCTAGATTAGAGCACCTGGGGAGTAGGCGTAGTCTTAGATAAGAAGGTGGAGACCTGAGCCCTGCTCACCCCACCTCACTGTGGTTAAGAAGAGAAGGATGATTCTGCAAAGTAGAAAAGAGCAGCCTGTGAAGCAGGAGGCAAAACAATAAAAGGTATTGTCCTGGATGCCAAGAGGAGAATGTGTTTTAAGAAGGACCTGATTATCTGTGTTCAATGCTGCTGAGTCAGAGTAGGATGGGGACCAAGCATTGGTGATGGGACTTGGTGACATGAGTGGGCTTAGTGGAATGCTGAGTTAACATCTGATTAGAGGGACTGAGAACATGAAGATAGCTATCATAGGCATCTCTATTGAGGACGTTTTCTATAAACAAGAGTAGAAAAATGGTCCAGGTGTTGTGGGGAGATTGTGGAATCAAGGAGAGTATTTTTAAGATGTAGGATGTTACAGCATAGTTGTATACAGAGGAGAAACCTGGTATTGTAATTAGGAGAGGGGATAATTGTAGGAGCAAAGTCTAGGAATAGGGGTAAGGGGATGGAATCCCAATAATTAAAGGAGGGGCTTAGCTTTAGATAGGAGCAGGAACACTTTCATCCATGTGATGGGAGGGAAGGTAGAGGGCATGGGTGCAGATGTAGGTAGGTTGGTAAGCTTGGCACAGGAAGGATGTGGGAATTATTTCTTAAATGGTTCTATTTTATTAGGAAAATAAGAGGCAAAGAGTAAAGATGGAGCTAGTGTAGAGGTTTGGGAAGGAAGCAGTATTAGCAGTATCAGGAAGGAAACAGTATTAGCTTGGGCAGTATCAGCCTTTTTGATATTTGAGGTCATTCTTGAAAGACCAGTCAGCCATATTTAGCTATTCCATTGCAGATGTGCTGTAGGCATAGAATTAGGTTTTAACAGGTTGGAGTTTTGTCAGATAAATGTGAAAGAAGCAAGCTAGATGAGGATGTATGCAAGGAGTAATTAAAATGATGGGTCTTGGATCTAAATTTGGTGACAGGTGAAGGAGGGACTTGAGAAGGGTGGGTGGGAGGACCAATGGATTGGATGTCCCAATAGGACCAATGGAATTTTGCAGTAAGTATGGGATAGAAAGTGAGCTGTAAAGATAGTAGTCAGAGATTAGAGAATGATATCCTTAAAATTTCAGTCAGTAATTACAAGATCTAGAGTGTAATCACCGAAGTGTGTGCATGAAGTAACTTTGAGGACAAGATCAGTTGTAATGAATAGGTCGAGAAGCTGATATGTCATAGTATTGCACAGTAGTAAATGAACTAGTTATTTGAATGTTATAATCACCAATAAATCACAGGAAAAGCGAGGGGAAGAAAGACAATCCAAGGGTTAAACTTTTCAAAGAATAAGAGGTTATGATTGGAAGGATGGAAGATAATTGGAAAGGTGAGGTAGCAGCTGGTAGATATAGTTTTGTAGTTATAACTTTAAAGGGAGATCAGACAGCATGGTTGTACATTACTCTGGCAAATTCTGCTTCTCATACCGAGACCTACAATAGGCAGACTGGTGAGTTTTACCAGAGTTATAATTTTTGCCATATAGTTGTACTAGGACAAAAATGGAGAAAGAGTGAAGGGTGTTTCCAAGCAGTTTTTCTAATTAAGAATTAATGGAATTCAAACTGGATAAGAAGAGCAGGGGAGATGTGAGAAGAGTGATCAAGAGGGAAAGTAGGATGACAGTGGATTGGAAGTCTCGATAACCAGAGAGGAAGAATTGCTGGAGACTGTGATAGAATAAATGAGCTGAGAGTTTAGAACATGGTGTGCAGAGAGTGGGAAGTTTGAGGCTGAGATTTTGAAGGTGCTACCCTTTATGGTGACAACAAGTTGGAGTGGATGACTGGGCTTGAATGGAGGAAACAATCTTTGGACATGCAGAAGTGGAGGAACTGAGACACTAGAGTGTTGATGTTAGTTTTTTTTGACAGGAGTAGGGGTGGAAAGGAACTTGTGGAATAAAGTCATCAATGAGTAATGAGGAGAGAGCAGGAGTTGAAGATGAGAGTAACAAGTAGTGTGGTGACTTGAACTTCAAAAGATCTGAGCTGTTGAGCACAGAGAGAGAAGAAATGGTTTAGAAGGAGCAGGGAGAGCAAGGTGGACATCTATTCCACTTCCAGACTTTGAGGTATGGAGGGGTAGGAAAAGAAATTCGTCCTTCAAGAGGGCTGTAGAGGAGTCTGTGTCACCAGAAGGCAGCCTGGAGAAGCGAGCATTCAGAAAAGAATTGTATCAGCTTGCTGGGCCTGCATAAAAAAAGTGCCACAAATTGGATGGCTTAGAACAAGAGAAATTTATTGCCTCACAGTTTTGAAGCCAGAAGTCTGAAATCAAGATGTTGGTAGGACCATTTTCCCTCTGAAGGCACTAGGGCGGGATCTGTTCCAAGCCTCTCTCCTAGCTTCTGGTGGTTCCTTGGCTTGTGGGAGCATAGCTCCAACATGATGTTCTCCCTGTGTGCATGCCTGTCTCCAAATTCCCCCCTTTTATGAGGACCCCAGTCATATTGGACTAGGAAGGCACCCTACTCCAGTAGGGACTCATTCTAACTTAACTAATTATGTCTGCAACGACCCTATTGCCAAATAAGATCATACCCTGAGATTGGGGGGTAAGACTTTAACATATGAATTTGAGTGAAGAGCGGGGACACAATTCAACCCATAACATGGGTGTTTGACAGACAAGAAGACACAGTGGAAGGATTTCGGAGGTAGAGGATGATTGAGAAAGTGTACTAGATGTACAAAACACTTGAGGTTATGGATGACCTGGGAGTTCAGGTTTCTGGTTAACAGGTAACAGGGATGTGAGGCATGATGGTATTAGAACCTGATGGCCAAGCAGCATGACATGAGGCCGCTGGACAGGTGTTCTCTCCTGCAGCTCTCAGCTGGATGGTGGTCAAGTGGGGAGTGAAAGAGACCTCAGTGTGCTGGTCTCAGGAAGAAGGGAATCTCTGAGAGCTTCCTTTCTCTGGTCCTGAGGTTGTGTGGTGGGCTTGAGGAAGGCCAATCTCACCTGGAAGATGAGGCCGGGAAGGCCTCTCCTTTGCAGGAATGTGTTGTGGTGGCTGAGACATCAGATGCATGGGAAGTATCTTTACCATCTGACAGCTTGGTGTTGTGGTACTCATTAATCAAGTGAGCTCTCGAATTTACAACTATTTTGTCAGCTATGGAGTCCAGTATAGCATACGGTATTATAGAAAAAGTTTTTAAACCTGTTTCAGCAATCGTGAAATTCAAATTTCAAAGAGGCATGTTATTTTTAAAGGGGGAAATGTTCACTGAGTACGAGTACCTGGAATTCTTTACGATGTTCATTATGATGTGCTGCTACCGATAAGTGAGTTTTCTATGTTCATCAAGACAGGCCTGGTGGGACCTCTATCAGAAAGGGCTTCACAAATTTGTCAAATAGAAGTTTGGTTTGGGTGTCCATCGATTTTCCCTTTATATTCTCATTCCATCTGCTGATGCTCGCTTTTCCTTCCACTCTCCAGAGACTCTTTCCTTGCCTGATTTACATCTCTTGATTCTCTATTCTCTTCATGAGGTGTCTCACTGATATTTTAGGAAAATATATATACATGTATTTTTTTTTTTTTTGGTGAGGAAGATTGCCCTGGGCCAGTATCTCTTGCTAATATTCCCCTTTTTGCTTGAGAAAGGTTGTCCCTGAGCTAACATCTGTGCCTGTCTTCCTCCATTTTGTATATGGGACGCCTGCCACAGTGTGGCTTGATAAGCGGTGTGTAGGTCTGCTCCTGGGATCCAAAACTGAACCCCAGGCTGCCGAAGCAGAGCACGTGAACTTAACCACTATGCCACTGGGCTGGCCCCTAGAAAAATATTTTTATTGAACTAATTGATATTAAAAAAAAAGAAAAAGGAAGAACAAAAACTAAAGTTTATTAACTGTTAGCTATGGCATTGGATGCTTTCATGTTGTTACCTCTTAATTTTAATTACTCCTCATAAGAGGGGAGATAAAAGAGGTATCCTCTCTTGTACATCAAGAAACTGAGCCACAGAGAGATGAAGTGACTTTGCTCAAGGTTATACATCTAGTTAGAAGGATAGAAGTTAGAAGTTAGAAGTTTGAACCAATGTTGGTTCAAACTCAGTCTGATGGACTTTAAACTACTCTATTCCCCATTCCATCATTTACTCCCTAGTGTGATAAATGTGTGGCCTCCTTCAAGTGTATTTGCATTGAAAGAAGATGCTGCCCACTGTAATGAAGGCAGCTCCCTGATCTGGAGGGCAGAGACCTGGCATCACACCAGGCTTTATCGTTTAGTAGGCATGTGATCCCCTATCCTCAACTATAAAATAAGGCTAATAATATCTACCCCCAGGGTTATGATGATGATGAATAAGTGATATGAGAAAGAACTGAGAAAGTCAGTGCCTGGCATATTGTGTGTGTTGATAATGATTATGTCATTCTCTTTACCATTAGTTATTCAGATTCAGAACAAGAATGTTTGGTAAACCAGAGGAAAAAAATCGATAACAATTGGTTAGGATGGAACAGAGGACAGATGAGGTGGTTGGAGATATTCAGTGTATCCAACCCACATCAAAGCCAAAAGCCTAGATCTAAAATTTAGCCTTAGCTTATGAGTTAGAATACATTATTATTATGCCACAGGAAAAAGAAAATCTTTATTAAAAAGATCCACCGATTCTGATTTCTCCCAAATTAATGACATCTCTCCTTTCACAGGTCCAAGTTAATCAAGCATTATTGCATTCAGCTCTTCAAGTGTGGCTGAACTATTAGTAAGGGTAATTCAGGAACATTCAGCAATTTCCTCTCAATCATAAGAGCCAAAGGAATTCCGTTGGAATGTGAGCTTGAGTATAAGACGGAAATGGGAGGATGAGACTCTTAGTAAATTTTAACTCCATGTAATTGAGTCATTCCCTCATTGAGGCCTGCACTGGAATCTCCTCAAAGATACAGACTTGCAATCATTTTAGAACAACAGTCCAAACTTCAGGGTCCTAAAGAATCTCAAGAGAACCTTGTGAAAAAGCCCTTTGCTCAGAGACTTGAAAGCACTAGATATTAGGTGAGACTCAAGTCTACGCATTTCTACAAAACTCTTATGGTGATTCTGATGCAGAGGATCAATGAGCGACACTTTGAGAAATACTAACCAAATGATGTAAACATCAGTCGAAAAATGCAGTCATTCTAAGTCGGTGACCAGTTGCTTTCTGTTGTGCTTTGTTCTTGATTTGCAATACGTGGCACCTGGTGATGTCCATGAAAGGGGGCTTATTATGTCTTAGTGGGTGAAACGATCTTGGGAAATTTTGCCTGGAAAATATTAGCCCTTCAAGGAAAGGGTCAGCATAAGTTAGTTCTCATATTGACCATTAGCAGAAGATGTTGGCTACATCTTTTCCTCATGTTTCCCCTAGCTTCGTGAATCACACTTATCCATTTTCTTTGTCATAGAATGTTCAGTAAAGGAAGTTAAGTGCATCACTCCTATGGCTGTGTTTTCTACAAAATTCAATAATGCTGATCCCTTTAATTTCAGATCTCTTAGGGGCATGGAATCGATAATCAGATTTTAAGGCTAGAAAAATTCATCAAATGCCATCTAGTATGTTCCTTGCCTTTGGCAGGATCACATCTAAGTCAATCTATTGCAATTGTACTTCCAAGGGGACCAGGAAGTAGAGGGGTACCTGTGCTTACACTGTGGGGGGGACCCCACCTACACCCGTGATCCATTACCTGTGTGTCTTAGATTACAAAGGTCATCTCTCTGTGCATTGACGACTTCTTTGTAGGGGATTGTTAAGACAAGAAGAGGCACTAGGTCTTCTAACTAGCATCTGGATACTTTGATGTGGTTGGCAGACGTGGTCCTCATGAACAGTGAAAGGATCGTTGGGAAGAAGAAACATCAGCACCTGTTCTTTAAGTAGAAAAACTGAGACCTGAAGTGAGGATTAAAAGCTGCAGCAGGAATGTTCTCTTTATTTGGGAAGTGCTGATGCATTGCCAGTGGGGATGTTCCATGATCATGCTCCCACCCTCATCCCCACAAAACCAATCAATGGGAGTAATAAGGGGTTCAGATAGCAAGAGTTAATGATATTCAGGTATAATCTTTGACTTCCATCTTATCAACAAATTCTTTCGAATTGTCTTACTTAACCTAAATTTTTCCATTTTATCTTCTTGGAGAGGTGTTACTAAGAACAGTGGGCAAAGCAACACAGGAATGGGGACAAGAAAAAGGCCAACTATAACCTGAAGGGACAACTTGTACAAAATTGGAATTAGACCAGTTTTATGTTAGGGTGTAATTGCCATTCACTCTCCCCTAGCCACACCTGTGCAACCCCTAATAGGATGCCCTGTACACAGTAGGTCTTCAGTAAGTACTTATAACCTGTTCAGTTCAATTCGGTGTATCAGTGACACAAGAGTTATTTGCCATGGATTCTTTCCGATCAGATTCACAGGATTTTTCAGCGTGTCTTTAAGGGGTGGAGAAGATTTGGACTAAAGATGATTAAGGTCCATCACCTCCTTGGGGAGCAGAATGAGATCCTGGGCTGTTGCTGATTGGTGCTGAGTGTCTCATAGCACCTCTCGGAAATGACCTGTATTGTAGGGGGAAACTTCCTCCGCTGGAGTCCTCCAGGCATTGGGACCAATCTCTTTTGAGAGGTAGGAATGAGTGGTCCTTGGGACTTCTGGTTGATGTGGGAATTCCATTTGCCACACGATGGGTAGGTTTGTGGCAGGCAACCTAATGCCTGGAATTTGCTTGGGTGGGACAAATAGCATAGCATCATGTCTCAGCAGTCCCATCCCCTGTGGGCAACTGGACTTAGAGTGTGGCCAAACTGGTGCTCAGGATCAGTCAGCTAGCCTCACTCTCTGTACGTCCACCCTGGCTGACAGCCCCAAAGACTTGCAGAAAATGTTGTACTGACAGAAAGTAAAATCACTCCGAGGCTTTCTGTGGTGTCCTGTTTGTATCTTACAATAAATATTTATTATTTTGGTGAAAAGAATTTTCCTTGCATATCCTATTCTGTCTTCTGGGAAGAAAATATTGAGACAAGAGGACATTTATCATTCTAGAGTTCATTGGCTTGTACTGTTTACTTATTCTTGAAAGGAAAACAATCCCCACACCAGGAAGTGGTAACATGATAAAGCCAAGCCTACAGATGTATGGTAGAGAAAACGTGAGGTAACAAAGCCTCAGACTGTTTTAGTGGTCATTTTTCAGAAAGTGATTCTGCCCTCATGTTGACAACACTAACGCTCTGCTCCCTCCCTGATCGAGTCCTCCGTTACCCCCTTGCTGGACTGGAAAAGTTGCCTTAGTGTCGAGCCTCATTTTCTCCATTTGCAAAGTGAGAGAAGAGAGATGTGAACCTAGATGTGTTTTTCATCTTTAATGGCTTTAATGACTGAAAATTTGAGGGTTTTTTTTTGGTATGTTATGTTAACAAAGTGAAAATCCCACAAAACACAGAAATCCTAAGAGTATAAAGTAAAATTTGTCAGCGTTCCTTGTATTGTGGGTGAGCCAATGAGAAGAATACTGAGTGTTAGGATTGGCACTTGTTTCCTACAGGCATGGAAAGGGCAGTGATCTGGGCTGGAAGGGCTGGTTCTCACCATCAGGAACCTCCAGGATGTAGTGCCCAGGACAGCAGGGTTCTGCTCTTGGGCAGGTGTGGAGAAAAACAAAACTACATCCCGTTTGTGCTTCACCACGAGAATCCCCGTCTCCTCCCACTGCCTCCCCATCCTCCGGCTCACCCTTTCGTGCTTCTGTGCAGGAGTTTCTGTATCTCTAATTGCCTTGTCTTCTCTCTCCACTTCATCCTATCCCCCATGTTTCCTTCTTTTTATTTGACCCTTATTCTTTAGATCAAACCTATATTATAGCTCTTATTTTACTTGAAAAATTTCTTTGATTTTGTTTTTTTAAAACCGTCTTCTTAATTCTTAACAGTCTTGCTCTTTTTAAACTAAATAAAGGTGGAGTTTAATTGATTTTCATGCCTACAGCCCCTGGTTTACATTTTTCTGGCTTGAAAGTGATTTGCAATGTCAAACACAAAGCCGCCAAAACCGAAAAACAAGGAAACAAGAAAAGTTTTTGCACCTACTGTTAAAAGAAGACATGAGTGACCGGAGAGGTGCTGGTATCATACTAGGACGGGGGAATATAAAGTACTTCACCACCTGTAGCTTTTTAGAGGCAAGTAACCCTCTGAATTAGAAAGCTTTCTTCATTTTCCAGAGGACCATGAGGTTGGGCTTTGGACTTTCAGAACAAGGAGTGAAGACTTCGTAGAATATTTGAGAAGCTTGAAGGCAGGGATGGTGGTGAGGCGGTGCTCAAAAGGACGAACATCCCGCCTCCCTCATGCTATCCATATCCTTACTTAAAAAAATTTTCTAATTTGTTGGTTTTTAAATTTTATTGAGATACAATTGACATATTACAGTATATTAATTTCAGGCGTACAACATAATGATTTGATATTTGTATATATTGCAAATTGACCACTACAATAAATCTAGTTAGCATCCATTACCATAAATAGTTACAAATTTTTTTTCTTGTGATGAGAACTTTTAAGATTTACTCTCCTAGCAACTTTCAAATGTACAATACAGTACTATTAACTGTAGTCACTGTGCTGTATGTTACATCCCCAGGACTTATTTATTTTATGACTGGAAGTTGTACCTTTGACCCTCATCACCCATTCTCCACCCTCTACCACCTGCCACTGGCAACCACCAGTCTGTTCTTTCTATCTATAAGCTTTTTTTTTTTAAGATTCCACATAAAGTAAGATCTTAAGGTATTTGTCTTTCTCTGTCCGACTTATTTCACTTAGCATAGTGCCCTCAAGGTCCATCCATGTTTTCACAAATGGCAAGATTTCCTTTTTGAGGGCCAAATAATATTCCAGTGTGTGTGTATGTGTATCTAAAATATTTTTTATCCATTCGTCCATCAATAGACACTTAGGTTGCTTCCATATCTTGGCTATTGTAAATGCTGCAATGGACATAGGGATGCATATATCTTTTTAGTTAATGTTTTTGTATTAAATATTTTGTTAAATATTTTGTTAGGTTGTCTTTTTGTTTTGTTGATGGTTTCTTTTGCAATGCAGAAGATTTTTAGTCTGATGTAGTCCAAATTATTTATTTTTTGCTTTTGTTGCCTTTGCTTTTGGTGTTAAATCCAAAAATCATCACCAAAACCAGTGTCATGTAACTTACTGCCTGTGTTTTCTTCTAGGAGTTTTATGGTTTCAGGTCTTACATTCAAGTCTTCAATCCATTTTGAGTTAGTTTTTGTGTATGGTGTTAGATAGTGGTCCAGTTTCATTCTTTTGCATGTGGTTGTCCGGTTTTCTCAACATCATTTATTGAAGAGACTGTCCTTTCCCCATTGTATATTCTTGGCCATATATGTGTTGCTTTATTTCCAGGCTTTATTCTGTTCCATTGATCTATGTATCTGTTTTTATGCTTGTACCATACTGTTTTGATTGCTATAGCTTTGTGATACAGTTTGAAATCAAGGAGTGTGATGCCTCCAGCTTTGTTCTTCTTTCTCAAGATTGCTTTGGCTATTCAGGATCTTTTGTGGTTCCATACAAATTTTAGGATTGTTTGTTCTATTTCTGTGAAAAATGCTGTTGAAATTTTCATGAGGATTGCATTAAATCTGTAGATTTTTTGCATACTCTTGCTTTTAACAAGGCAACTCCCTGCCTGGCGTTTTAGCATATTGGTTTTCCCATCATCATTTTAATTGATGAAACAGCTCCTCTGCTGATCTTACGCAACCTCTTCATTTTAAAAACAAGGAAATTTCCTTTTTGAAAGAAAGTTCATGTTAAGGAATTTGTTGCTGTCATGGTAAGTAATAATAATGCCATGGATATCACAACAGTAGAAGTACATTGTTCATTTCAAGGTAGGGAGTCTGGGCCAGTTGAGTATACTGAGGTCATTGTGTTCTGCTCTAGGTGTACAGTATTTAAAAATCACTGAGAATCTAGACATTTAGAGGAGCTCAGCCAGGCTGAAAAGAGGCTCAGAATAAAGTCACGTGAGGACTAGTTGAAGGGGAAGGTGATGTTTAATGTGAAAACGAGAAAGCCAAGGCGCGGACATGTTTGCAGTTCTTAGAGCCACAGGGCAGATGTGAGGAAGGAAGATAACATCTTTGGTATTTTTGGGGGTAGAACCAAGACTAGGGAATGGAAGCCTCTGGAAACAGATTTGGACTCAGTCATCAGAAGGGGTGGCTAGCCAGTGGTGTTTTTTCACAATGGTGCAGTGTTGCCTTGTGTAGTAGGTAGTACTGAGCAGCTTGTTTGCTGGGACAAGTGTTCCAGCAAGGGGAAAACAGAGGAATTTTGGCATCATATTGGAGGTTGCATCCGATGACCAC
This sequence comes from Equus przewalskii, assembly GCF_037783145.1. Taxonomy (NCBI): domain Eukaryota; kingdom Metazoa; phylum Chordata; class Mammalia; order Perissodactyla; family Equidae; genus Equus; species Equus przewalskii. Next base: position 25,424,329 of record NC_091850.1, read on the forward strand.
TGAAGTCTATGGGATCTAAAATTCTAAGAGATGATGGATTTGGGAATCATATTTTGCTTAGTTCAAAACTCACTTCACATTTACACATTATAACTTAAAACCTAAACACCTTTAAGAGGCAGCAGCTTCCAAGATTCATTTCTGCCATTAATTCAAATTGCCTGTTACGAGATGAAAGGGTTGCAGGAAAATTCAGTGTACAATAAACTCAATATAGTTTTTAGCATATGAAGAGGCTCTTATGAAACTACAATTTAGTGACACAAGTGAAAATAAATAAAGAATGTGTGATTTGAGGTTTTTTTTTTTTAATACTCAAAAGCTTTCAAATGTTAAGTGTTAAGAATCAGGACACCATATACAAAATTTAATGTTCTATTAATTCAGTGTTAGGTTACAGTTTGGAGCAAATTTATGACATTAAAGAAATTAATAAAAGACACTAGTAAAAATTAAAACAAAACTTAAGAGAGATCACATTGTCCACACTTCCTTTAATCATCTCTGAAATTCCTGGTAGTGGCAAGATGCTGATTTGTTAGGGCATTTCCCCCTAAAATTGTTTAGAGATTCCAAAGCCCTGCATTAAGTGGCCTTTCTCTTTTCCTTCTGTTCTACAGGAATTTCTCAATTAAAAATGGAGATAAAACTTTTAAGGGACATTCCCATATAGCTGAAACAGCATTGTTTTCCATTCTGGAATTTCACTATGAAGCTGTGAGCAGCTTGACTGCTTTCGGGTTGAATACATATCCCTTGAGCAACTTCACATCTCTCTATGTAGCGTTGAAAAAGTCCCTTCTTGCTTCTCATCCTTGTCTCTAATATAGAGCAGCAAAACCAAATGCTAAGTCTTACTTTCAGCCGAGAGAGTGTGATTTTCTTTCTCTTTCCCTTTCCCTTTCCCTTTCCCTTTAATTTGTATGTCTTGTTTTGAGCAAGAAGGGAAGAAGGTGATTTACAAATTTGCATGAAATTATCTGCAGGGTCCTTTGTGTGACTAAATGCCTGAGAAGGCTCATTGAGTTTGAAGTTCAACTTTTTTTTTTTCTGGTAGAAAAGACTTCTGCCCTGACTTCTTCTTTCGAGAGCATTTTAAATTAGGAAGTATCCTCATTTGATGTCTGCCCATTCCAACTACCACCCTTAGCTAATTTTAGTCTATGCTAGAGTTTAAGACAAACAACTTGGGGAATTCCATATGATGCAAGATCCTAGCCTCCTAGAATTTTAGAGCAGTGTCAGATATGTTTTACAGACTAAACTCATGACTCTATGATTGATTAGAACACTGAATCCTGGAGTTCAGTGATTTACCAAAGTGTATGTGTGGGTTAATTTAATTGTTAGTATTAATGGCATAATGCATAATGGATAATACTAAAGAGCTAATTAGTGAAAAGGAATTGGGTCAAGAACTCATATTTTCTGACTCCTTGTGTGGCAAGTAGTATTCTCTGTCCTGTGCTATACATAGATATGTGGATAAGCTTTTTCTTTTCAAGAACATTGTTCATGAATGAGTTTATTTATTTTATTTTAAAAATTATCACAGTAAAAGTGACTTTTTTTTGGTGTAAAATTCTATGAATTTTAATGCATGTATAGATTTGACTAATCACCACCAGAATTGAGAACAGTTATATTACCTTGAAAGCTTTTCATGTCATCTTTTTACAGTAGTGCCCCCTTATCTGCAGGGAATGTGTTCCAAGACCCCCAGTGGATACCTGAAACCATGAGTAGTACTGAATCCTATACAAACTGTTTTTTCCTATACATACATACCTATGATAAAGTTTAAATTTATAAATTAGTCACAGCAAGAGATGAACAACAATAACTAATGATAAAGTAGAACAATTATAACAATATACTGTAATAAAGGTCACCATAGCAACCTCAGCATACAATTTTTCTTCTTTCCTTATGGAGAACTTTCACTTTTTCATTTAAAATAACCATTTATGGCTTCTCTTTGGCATATCCGAATTGCCAGCATGACTACTCTTGTGCTTTGGGGCCATTATTAGGTAAAATAAGGGGTACTTAAACACAGGCACTGCGATACGGGTACACTTCCGCAGTTGATCTGATAACCAAGATGGCTACTAAGTGAGTAACGGGTGGGTAGCATGTGCAGTATGGATACACTGGACAAAGGGATGATTCACGTGGGAGATGGGGACAGAGCAAGATGGCCCGAAATTTCATCATGCTGCTCAGAAGGATGTGCAGTTGAAAACTTATGAGTTGTTTATATCTGAAATTTTCGATTTAATATTTTCCAATCGTGGTTGACCATGGGTAACTGAAATAGTGGAAAACAAAACCACAGATAAGGGGGGACTACTGTATATTCATACCGTTTCCTACTTCCTATCCCCTGGCAACCACTGATCTGTTATCCATCCCTATCATTTTTGTTTTTTTAAGAATGTTCTTTAAATGGGTTCATGCAGCATGTAATCTTTTGAAACCAGCTTCTTTCCCTCAGCATCATGCCTTTGAGATTCATCTGAGTTGTCGCATGCATCAATAGTTTGTTTCTTTTTATTGCTGGTAGTGTTCCATTGTATGGATGTTCCACAGTTTATCAATGAACCCATTAAGGGACAGTTGGATTGGTTTTAGAGAACTGAAAATTGAGAACTTTTCTCGAGCAGTAGGCTGATGGACAAGCTTGCATCAGTGATAGGATGACCAATCCTATGATGACCCCAATTTGCTGAACTGAGCTGAAAATCCTGTGTCCTGGGCACCTCCTCAGGCCTATTAGTCATCCATGACTAGGCCTGAATTATAAAGCAGTCAAAGTTTGTTTCCTTGTTTTCTACACACAGAGACACTACTTTCTTCTTTTTCTCCCTCATCAAATCCAGCTCTCATAAAAGCATCTGATAAACCCATTCCTATCAACCTGCACATTTCAGACAATGATTGCTGAGTTGTCTTGTAAGGGGCAGTTACATTTTAAGCAGGGAAACAAGAACCGTTAAGATAGAGGCATGTAGCATTTACAGCATTTACATACAGATGGGGAAGTTTTTGTGAACTTCTCATCACCTATGAAGTGATTGTTCCCGTCAGAACAGATGATGAATAATCCAGTGTCTTGTTGGATCCTTGTTGCAAAGGATTGACCAGGGGCTTATCCTCTACCCATGAGTTTCGCCTTCCTGTCCTACTTTAGGTTCCAGTGCTAATACAAACTTCCAGGCACGCGAAACACTCAGAATGAAGGCAAAGCCTTTAGTAGCCCTTCCGAGAATCCCACTTCAGCTCCTGCTTTCATCTGCACAAATGGGCAGGCTGAAGAACTGTAACCCTGTGCCTGAAGGTTGGGCACCACGAGGCCAAGAGGTGAAGACCAGAGTTTCCTAGTATGGAAATACCTCCGAATTGACCTCTGTAGTAGCTTGCTCGGAGATCTTAGCTGAAATCTTTACACATATATGGGTTGCTCCATGGCATAGTGGTTTAGATTCCCAACTCTGGAACCAAACTTCTTAGTTTTAAATCAAAGTTTTAGACTTTCTACCTGTGTGTCCTTGACAAGTTACATAGCATTCTATGTTTTCCGTTTCTTCATTGGCGAAATGAGACTATCAGCAGTACATGCCTCATAGGATTTTTGTGAGGCTTAGATGGAATAATTCATGTGAAATGCATAGAAAATGTTAACAAACATTAGCTATTTTGTAATGAAATTAAGGCAAAGGTTATGAGGAAGCTTGTAGTAGCTTCTTGGTACTTCTTGGTATCACCAAATGCCTTCTCTGTCACTTGAAAGCCATCTTAGCGTAGTTAGGAACATAGACACTCCTTATATCCTGTGCCTGAATTCTGCATGAGTAAAGGAGGGAGCATAGAAGCTACACGCAGTGTTCACCTGTAAGGTAACCCCAGGTAGTCACAATAGCCGGAGTTCATCCTTTTGGTAGCAGACTTCTTTTGTCTTTTCCTAGGAGGGGTGTTAGCACATACTGAAATTCCCACGCCGTCCTTTTGCAGCCCATTTCTCTTTGCTTAGAGATAGAGAAAGAATATCTTTCTTTTCTATGTAACTGAGCCTGGGTTATGTACAAACTCAGATGTAAAGACAATTTCTATATGCTGAAGCTCAACAACCACATTAAGATTGGCAACATGGTAGAGTTGACAGTTTTAATGGTGAACTTCCTTAACCAATCCATATGACTAATGCTTTTGGTGAAAAGGTGTACGAGTAAATTATGATATGTACTTGCCCATCGCACTTAAAATGTTACTGTAATGCAAGTCTTTGAACTGTATGCACCAGATTTAGCTCAAAACCATCCAATTCTATTAGTTTTGGGTACTCTTCATAGAAAAAAACCAAATTTTATTACATACTAAATTTAATTAAAGCAAACGAAATCCAGTGTTTCCAAAAAAAGAAAGAGAGAGAAACAAGCCAGTCTCTTCAGTAAGATCTTAACGGTTAAGTGCTTCTTTATCCAATTTTTCAGGAGCAAGATAGAAAATGAGTAGTGTATGTATGAAACACACAAAATAGGAGTAAAACCAGCAAGGTCAAGAGAGGCTGGACTAGGGGCCCGCCCTGTGGCGCAGCAGTTAAGTTCGCACGTTCCGCTTCGGCAGCCCAGGGTTCACTGGTTCGGATTCTGGGTGTGGACATGGCACCACTCATTAAGCCATGCTGTGGTAGGCATCCCACATATAAAGTAGAGGAAGATGGGCGTAGATGTTAGCTCAGAGCCAGTCTTCCTCAGCAAAAAGAGGAGGATTGGTAGCAGTTAGCTCAGGGCTAATCTTCCTCAAAAAAAAAAAAAAAGAGAGAAGCTGGACTAGAAGTTGGGTTAAGTCATTGGATGTAGTTGGTATCAAGAGATTAAGTCAAAGTTGCTTCCACTTCGGCCTTGAGTTTCATGAAATTCTCCCCACTAGTTAGGAATGCTTTTAGCAGCAAGAGAAAGGGAAAACCTAAAGTTATGGAGGCTTGCTCAAATCAGCATTTACTTTACCTTCAAAACAGGTAGTCTGGAGGTAGTTGGCTGCTGGGATGGATTCAGGGGCTCAGTGATGTCAGAGTGGCATCTCTGTGATTCTCTTTCCCATATATTTGTCTCCATATAATTACACTATGGATGCTGTAGCTCCAAACTTCTTATCCTTGTTCAAACAGGAAGGGATGGTACTACGTTTATCTGCCTCTTTTATCAGGAAAGGAAAGCCTTCCCAGAAGCTACCGAGGCAGACTTCTCCTTCTATCTTACTAGATAAAACTGGATCACATGGCCACTCTAGCAGAAAAGGAGGTTGGGAAAGTGGGGAAAAGCATGCCCTGGCTAAGGCAATCATTATCTGTTGCTTAATTCTAGAAAAAGGAAGTGGGTAATTGAGTAGGCGTGGAACAGAGTCTACCCCATATATTAGAGTGCCGCCTTTTTTGGTTGCATTAGCTAGGCCCAGGGAGTTTCTGTTTCTGTTTCTTGCAGTCAAAAGGTACTAATAGAATATGGACTTTTAAAAGTGATTTAAGGATTGTGCTGAATGACCTTGTAAAGTGGCGGTGAATATTGTTACCAACAAGCTATAAGATTTAGTCTGTTAGTATCTTGCTTAATGAACGATTACATCAGACTGATGTTCCTTTTTTCCTTATAGTTGGTAATTTTAGGCCTCAGTCAAGTCGATGTTCTTCAGATGCTGTGACGCTGTCAGTTGATTGGACTCTGGGACTCTTTCCTGCCTCATGGGTTGGGCTGAGACATGAGGGAGGCATAGGTTGCCCCTGCCTCCCAAAGGAGAATGGAACTAAGAGGACTTTGAGACAATACTAAATCCCCTCATTTGCCACCACTGCATCCCAGGAACTTAGTCCAGAATAGGCAGAGCAAGTGCTCAAAGTCCGTGGTGGCTCACACCAAGGACCCTAGAAAATCTTCAAGTTATGCCCAGAGTGTGTGCAGTATATTCCAAACACTTATTTCTGCTTCTTTCTTCTCCATGTTAGATAGCTGTCTTACTACCCATGTAGTCTCTTGTGGCGCAGAGCCCATGTGTCCTACAAAGACCTGTTCCCCATTTAAGTTCTCTGATGTCCAACATTTATCTAGTTTTCATAGCTGGATCCATCATCAAAAGGCCCACTAGGGGCCGGCCCGGTGGTGTAGCTGTTCGCATGTTCTGCTTCGGCAGCCTGGAGTTCACGGGGTCAGATCCCGGGCGTGGACATGGCACTGCTTGGCAAGCCACGCTGTGGCAGGCATCCCACATATAAAGTACAGGAAGATGGGCATGGATGTTAGCTCAGGGCCAGTCTTCCTCAGCAAAAAGAGGAGGATTGGCAGCAGATCTTAGCTCAGGGCTAATCATCCTCCAAAAAAAAAAAAAAAAAGGCCCACTAAATGTTAAGAAGAAATATCTTAATTGTTTGCTAAAGCTGATTTATATTAAGCATGAAGGATTGACAGATTTAACCTCTTTATCAAAATTTACATTTAGAAGCATCCTTTGAGTTTGTACATTCCAACAGGTAAAATGATAGAAGAGATAAGGAGAGTAGATCTGAAGGGACCAGAGCCAAAGCCTCTTGGCTCATAATGAAGGTGAAGACTATAAATGTGAAGGAAGACTTGCTAGCCCATCCCCCCCCCCCCCCAAGGCTCTCTCTACGTCATCCTTCACACTGAGCGTTTAGAAACATGGACTAGAATGGCCACCTAGAAGGAAAACTAGAAATCATGTAGTCCAAATGCTTCATGCTTTTCTTTTTTAAATTGAGATGTAATTGACATTATATTAGTTTAGGTGTACAACATAATTCAATATTTGTATATGTCATGAAATGATCACCACAATAAATCTAGTTAACAGCCGTCACCACACACAGTTACAATTTTCTTTTCTTGTGATGAGAACTTTTGAGATCTACTCTCTTAAAAACTTTCAAATATACAACGCAGTATTATTAACTATGGTCACCATGCTGTACATTACATCCCCAGGACTTATCCATTTTATAACCAGAAGTTGTACCTTTTGACCGCTTTCACCCATTTCAAATAATTCATTTTACAAATGAAAAAATCTAGGCAAAAATTGGTTTATTAGTGCTCCCAGGGCACATAACTTAGTGGCAGAAGAAAGAGGTCAGAATCTTTGGAATTTTATTGCTTTAAATATGACTTGAATTTTCTGAGAGCTCTGAATCACTGTTCATGTGACCATGTGTTCAGTTATACTCATACGCATCTTTTTATAATTACAGGCAGGTAAAAAAAGCAGTGTGGTTTGATCACTTCCCCATTTCCCTGGAGGTCGGGGCACTATTATTATCCTCCCTTTGACAGCAATGCTGTCGTTTTATATTAACGATTTCATTAGACCTCAGTTTTTAGTGTAGTTAAGACTTGGGGCTACTTAAGAAAAGGTTATAATGAAAACATATAAAATGAAGTCAGGGTGAGTCCAGGGTAGGGTGAGGTGAGAAAAGGGTGACTCAGTGAATCCCCTGGAACTTTGTGGAGGCAGCAGAGCAGAAGTGAGAGCCATGAGGGATACCGTAGACTTAGTGATGTCATGTCAAAGCCCTGAATTAGAGGTCAGGAGATCTGGATTCATCTTTGGTAAGTAACTTCAACTTTCTGAACATTGGCAGATCTTTCTGTATCATGAGGGCGTTGGACTAGGTCATTTCAGCTGTTACCTGTGGGTTTTATGACTAGAAGGGGCTTATCTAGGAAGGCAGGTCACTTTTGAAGTGACCTCTGCCACCTGGAGCTGTGGCATAGATGACATAATGTGTCTCAGTTCCAGGTACACCAATCATCACCCCATTAGCTGAGAGGCTACACTATGGTTTTTGAAGCTGCCCTGTGGCTCTCAGCACATTGTAGTAATCTCAGAACCTGGGGGTGAGGAGAGGCCTTTCTGGCTGTGAATGAGAAGACCCTGGGGGCTCCCGCAGACAAGATAGAAAAACTTTTTCTGAATCCAATCTACAATAGCTATAGCAGCTCAAAAAAACAGCACCTTAAAACAATTTGAAAATAGCAATGTACCAAGTTTGGACTCAGTCATAATGAGCATGATTTTCCATCACATGGGCATCAGAGTGACTTCATGGGCCACTTGGTTGATATTTGGTGATGGCACAGAAAGGGAAGTCACTTTGGAAAATTGAAGAAAATGGGGCTCCGAGGTAGCTAAAGAAAACGGAATGAGGCCAGCCTCAAAATGTGAATGATTTTTCAGAAATGCCTCTCAATTTGGGGGAGGGAAGAGTCAAAAAAAGGTGCAATGATGAGAAATGGTTGGTAGGTGAGATTTTGTGATTGAATTTTCAAGAATAATATGTATGCATTTTGAATATTTCATCTCATTTTCTGTACAAGTTTCTAGATTTTTTTTTTCATTTTTTTTCAAAGATTTTATTTTTTCCTTTTTCTCCCCAAAGCCCCCCGGTACATAGTTGTATATTCTTAGTTATGGGTCATTCTAGTTGTGGTATGTGGGATGCCACCTCAGCGTGGCTCAATGAGCAGTGCCATGTCCGCACCCAGGATTCAAACCGACGAAGCACTGGGCTGCCTGCAGCGGAGCCTGCGAACTTAACCACTCAGCCACAGGGCTGGCCCCCAAGTTTCTAGATTTTTTTGCTCAGAAAATATAATCGGTGAAAAGATAGGATTGTTTGTCCATGAAATTGAGTATACACTGAATAAATAGGCCTGAAACAGATCAAGATGCACCTATAATTGGCTTCTTTGTTTTCCTTTGCTTCACAGTGTGGTGAACTATATCCAGGGAGGCCAAACACAGTTTTCCTCAGACTTGGTTTTTCCTTGGCCAGACCCTATCCTCCCATGTTCCTTCCTTTCACTGGGGTGTGCGCGGGAAAAGTCTTTCAATTTTAATATATTAACCTCACAAATTATTTGCTGGGAAAGTCAAAGAAAACACATGAGCTCTGATATAGAAGAAATAGTATCAGACTGATGCCCAGAAGCTGGGGTTCAGATTTGAGTTCCCTATACTGGCTGTGTGACTTTGGACAAGTCCCTGAGTCTCTCTGGGTCTCAAATCCTCATCTAGAAAATGAGAGTTGGAATTGTGACAGATGGACCCACTGAGTTCGGTTACAAAATGAGTGATCCCCGTAACCTCCAGGATTTTATGTGTCTGTGCATTCCACAGTCTGATGTTAGCGACATTTAAATTAATTCTTGGTACAGATTGGTTACACTGATGCTGCCTCCATTAATGTTAACAATAGTCACAGCTAACACTGATTGCTACCTTGGTGTCATCTCCTTTCTGAAACCTATGTGCGTAACTCGATTAATTCCACAGCATCTGTATGTGACAGGTGTTAGTATTTCTACCTCATAGACGATCAAATTGAGGCTAAGGATCAGGTAGATGTAGTGAAGCTCTTTACATGTTCAAATCCAGGCTGTCTGACCCCAAAACTCATGCCTTAACCTAGATACCTTATACAATACAAAGTGGGCACCTTTATGAATTTGGAGGAATAGCTTCCAGGGACATAATTTTAAGATGCAGCATATAACTCTATAATAAACTGATTTCAACTAGGTATTTTTGTTCACTTAGAATATTTGTTTCTGGTTAAGAAAGTGGATGATTTACATAGTTGGTGGTTTTTTAAGGGGTCTGCATGGGTAAAACCATTTCTACCAGATCTGTAGTGTGTAGGAGCCAGTGTCTTGGCTCTGTTTGGGTGTCAGAGCTCACTCTCCCCAGGAAATTGCTCCCTCCCCCACCCCAATTTGAGAAGCCTGTGTACAGAGGAGGTTTCTAGCGCTACATCAGAGAGATTCACAGAGGTTTGATGAGTGTTTGGGAGATAGAAACCATGTAAGCAACCATCATCACCCACAGGCAGATGCCTCATTGGAAGGTAGATGTCATCTGAGTGGCATAAAGGTCTATGAAGACACTTCTCTGGGCTAGGATGGAGGTTACTACTTCACTTTTGAGGAGTTGGGTGAATTATTTTTTCTCCAGCTTTATTAGGGTATAATTGACAAATGGAAATTGTATATTTTTAAGGTGTATAACTCCATGTTTTGATATACATATACCTTGTGAAATGATCACCACAATCAAGCTAGTTAACATACCTATCATCTTACATACTTACGATTTTTTTGTTGTTTGTTTCTATGGTACAAACACTTAAGATCGAAACTCTTGGCAAATTTCAAGTATACAACACAGTATTATTAACTATCTTTATTATGCGTACATTAGATCTCCAGAGATGATTCACCTCACATAACTGAAACTTTGTACCCTTTGACGGATGTCTCCTCATTTCCTCTACCTCCTAACCCCTGGCAACCACTTCGACTCTGTGCTTTTATAGGTTCGACTCTTTCAGATTCTACATATAAGTGAGGTCGTGTATTTGTTTTTTTGTCTGGCTTATTTCACTTAGTATAATGTCCTCCAGGTTTATCCATGTTGTTGCAAATGGCAGGATTTCTTCCTTCCTTTCTTTTTTTTTAGTGAGGAGGATTTGCCCTGAGGTAACCTTTGTTGCCAATCTTCCTCTTTTTTTGCTTGAGGAAGATTCTCCTTGAGCTGACATCTGTGCCAGTCTTCCTCTATCTTGTATGTGTGTCACCACCTCAACATGGCTGACAGGTGGTATATGTCCGTGCCCAGGATCTGAACCCATGAACCCCAGGCCACCGAGCAGAATGTGTTTAACTTAACCATTACACCACAGGGCTGGTCCCTGGATTTCTTTCTTTTTTAAGGCTGAATAATAGTCCTAAATATACACATAGGTTTGTTTATATATAGACCATATTTTCTTCATCCATTCGTCCATTGCTGGACATTTAAATTGTTTCCCTATCTTGGCTACCGTGAACAATGCTGCAATGAACATTCACTTTTAGCTGTCTCTTCAAGATACTGATTTTGCTTCCTTTGGACAGATACCCAGAAGTGGGATTGTTAGGTCACATGGTAGTGCTGTTTTTACTTTTTTGAGGGACCTCCATACTGTTTTCCATAGTGTCTGTAGCAATTTACATTCCCACTAACAGTGTACAAGTGTTCCCTTTTCTCCATATCCTCACCAGCACTTATCTTTTGTCTTTTTGATAGTAGCCATTCTACTGTGTGAGGGGTGAGGTGATATCTGATTGTGGTTTTAGCTTGTATTTCCCTGGTGGCTATTGATGCTGAACACCTTTTCATACCTGTTGGCCATTTGTATGTTTTCTTTCGAGAAACATCTGTTCAGCTCCTTAGCTCCTTTTTTAATTGTGTGTGTGGGTATTTTTCTTTTTTGCTATTGAGCTGTATAAATTTCTTGTATATTTTGGATATTAACTATATATCCTTTGGATATATAGCTTGCAAATATTTTCTCCCATTTTACAGGTTGCCTTTTCACTCTTCTGATTGTTTCCTTTGCTGTGCAGAAGGTTGTTAGTTTGATGCAATCCCACTTATCTGTTTTTGCTTTTGTGGCCTGTGCTTTTGATGGTATATCAAAAAAATTATTGCCCAGACCAATGTCAAGAAGTTTTCCCTTACATTTTCTACTAAGAATTTTACAGTTTCAAGTCTTTCATTTAAGTCTTTAATCCATTTTGAGTTGATTTTTGTATATGGTGTAAGATAAGGGTCCAATTTCATTGTTCTGCAAGTGGATATTCCGTTTTCCCAATACTATTTATTGGAGAGACTGGCCTTTCCCCATAGAGTCTTCTTGGCACTCTTGTAGAAGTTCAGTTAGCCATAAATGCATAGATTTACTTCTGGGCTGTCTATTCTTTTCTATTGGTCTATATGTTTGTGTGTGTGTGTGTGTATGAGGAAGATTGTCCTGAGCTAACAACTGTTGCCAATCTCCCCTCTTTTTGCTTGAGAAAGATTGTCGCTAAGCTGACATCTATGCCAATCTTCCTCTATTTTATGTGGGATGCTACCACTGTGTGGCTTGACAAGCAGTGCCAGGTCCTCACCTAGGAGCCGAACTTGCGAACCCTGGGCTGTTGAAGCAGAGCATGCGAATTTAACCACTTTGCTACTGGGCCAGCCCCTATATGTCTGTTTTTCTGCCAGTACTATACTGTTTTGATCACTTTAGCTTTGTAATATATTTTGAAATCAGGAAGTGTGAGGCCTCCAGCTTTGTTCTTCTTGCTCAAGATTGCATGGCTCCTTGGGGTCTTTTGAGGCTCCATATGAATTTTAGGATTTTTTTTCCTATTTCTGTAAAGGTTGCCATTGTGATAGGGATTACATCTTGATAGGGATACATTGAATCTGTAGATCACTTTGTATGTTAAGGACATATTGACAATATTAATTCTTCCAATCTGTGAACATGGGATGTCTTTTCATTTATATGTGTCTTCCTTAATTTCCTTCATCAACGTATTATAATGTTCAACGTACAAGTCTTTCATCTCTTTGGTTAAACTTATTCCTAAGTATTTTATTCTTTTTGTTTTTATTGTAAATGGTATTATTTTCTTAATTTCTTTTTCAGATAGTTCACTGTTAATGTGTAGAAACACCACTGATTTTCCTATGTTGATTTTCTATCCTGAAACTTTATTGAATTCAGTTTTTTTTTGCTGTTGAATCTTTGGGGTTTTCTACACATGTGATCATGGCATCTACAAACACAGATAATTTTACTTCTTCCTTTCTAGTTTGGATGATTTTTTTTTCTTTTTCTTGTCTAATTGCTCTGGCTAGGACTTCTAGTAACATGTTTAATAGAAGTGGTGAGAGTGGCCAACCTTGCCTTGTACTGGATGTTAGAGGAAAAGCTTTTAGTTTTCCCCCATTGATTATGATGTTAGCTGTGGGCTTTTCATATATTATGTTTATTGTGTTGAAGTAAGTTCATTCTATGCTTATTTTCTGGAGAGTTTTTGTTGTGATTGGATGTTGAATTTTGTCAAAATCTTTTTCTGCATCTATTGAGATAATCATGTGGTTTTTATCTTTCATTCTATTCATGTGGTGTATCACATTGATTGATTTGCACATGTTGAATCATTCTTGCATCTCAGGGATAAATCCCACATGGTCATGGCATATGATCCTTTTAATGTGCTGTCGAATTTGGTTTGCTGGTGTTTTATTGAGGATTTTTGTATCTATGTTCATCAGGAATGTTGGCCTGTAGTTTTCTTTTCTTGTGGTGTCTTTGTCTGGGTTTGGTGTAAGGATGATGCTGGTCTCATAAAATGAGTTTGGAAATGTTCCCTCTTCTATTTTTTGGAAGAGTTTGAGAAGGGTTGGTGTTAATTCACCTATGAAGCCATCTGGTCCTGGCCTTTTTTTTTGTTGGGAGGTTTTTGAATACTAATTTAATCTCTTTATTTGTTATTGATCTATTCAGGCTTTCTATTTCTTCTAGATTCAGTTCTCATAGGTTGTGTGTTTCTAGGAATTTATCCATTTCTTCTAGATTATCCAATTTATTGGAATATAATTGTTCATAATAGTACCTTATGATCCTTTTTATTTCTGAGGCATCTGTTGTAATGTCTCCTTTATTATTTCTTATTTTATCTATTTGAGTCTTAACTTTTTTCTTAGTTAGTCTAGCTAAAAGTTTGCCAATTTTGTTTATTTTTCAAGTACTAACTCTTAGTTTTGTTGATTTTTTTTCTATTCTCTATTTGATTTATTTCTGCTCTAATCTTTATCATTTCCTTCCTTCTGCTGACTTGGGCTTGGGGCTACTTCTGGGTCCGTATTTGGGTCCGTGAATAGGTGCAGGACTGCCCCCAGACCATGGCAGAGCAAGACTGGAGCCAAGTCCACAGGGGAATGGGGCTGCTTCTGCTCCACACTTGGGGCACAGTCAGCAACCCTGCCACTGGGGCATGTGCCTTCCTTCTCAAAGCAGCTCTTCTTAGTCTTGGGCTCCACCAGGGTTTCACAACCTCCTACCTGGATCCCAAAGCTCCCACAAAGGTACTTTTGTCCGTGGGTGGCTGCCAAATCCTTATTTTGTGGGAGATGTGAGCTGGGAACCTCCTATTCTGCCATCTTGCTGATGCCCTGAAGTGTTCTTTTCTAAGGATTCTTATATTAAGTGAACTTTGAAAACGGAAGTTATTCTTTTTTTTCCTTACCTGAAAATTCCTTTCCATCAGCTATCCTCTTTTCCTACTTTGGTCAGCATTGCAGTGTGTGGTATTTGTTTTGTTTTAGTATTTCCTCACTGCATCTGAGAGGCCATTTTATTAAGCAAATGGCCTATACATGTATTGACAAACAAAATTGGACCTAGATATTCCTCTCTAGCAATACAAGACTTTAGAATACTTGAACACCAATTGCCAATCATAGCCTCCTGGTTTGTATGTTATATTGCTCAGTATCTTAGTGCTAAAGCTTGATTTTTACCACCCTTTCTCCGTTACCATTACTATTTTGTACAGCTTGTGTTCAAATTTCGCATATATTTACCATTTTCTTTGTTCGTCATCCTTCTTATATTTCAGATTTTCCTTCTGGATCATTTTCACTTTTCTTGAAATACATCCTTTAATCATCAGTTGTTGGAGGACCATATTCGGCTTTATGTTTGCTTGAAAATGTCTTTATTCCACCTCATTCTGCCATGTGAGGATACCCTGAGAAGTCGGCAGTCTGCAACCCAAAAGAGGGTCCTCATCAGAGCTCAGTCATGCTGGCACCCTGATCCAGTCTCAAGAAGTGTGAGAAATAAATTTATGTTGTTTACAAGACACCCCTTCTATGGTAGCTAGTTATAGTAGCCAGAATGGACTGAGTCAATGCTTGATCCATTTCTCAACAAAATGAATGATGAGAATTCAGGAGGGATGAGGAGAAATTTGTGCATTTTATCAGTTGTTCCTTCTAAGAACTCTCTGTCTGGCAGAGAGGGGACATACACATTGGCCTGATTTGCAATGAAACCACTTCCTTCATGATGGCACTATGTTGGTGTTCCAGTATCTTTCATCTGCAATCTGCAATCTGCTTTTAGGCTGACATATACAGCTCCCTTTTTGCCTACTAGCTAGTGCCAGAGGAGAGCAAGAAAAGTGTGTGGTATCAGCAGCATTGACTTCCGTGCCAAGGTGCCCGTTAATCTTAAACCTCTGGTGAGCTTTGGGTGGTGCCTGGATGGTGAAAATGAGTCATTCACAGAGTCACAGTGATAACAGTCACAATATCACCTTGGAAGCTCATCGATGCCCAAGCACTTACAGAATTTCCTCATTATTTCTTTATGATTATCATCATGCCCACAGAAGTTCAAGGGAAGGGGGAGCCCAGGGAAATTTCCTGAGGGTTCTGGTCTCTCTAGTCCTCCTTTGTGTGGTCAGCTGTCCCCTCAACATCATGCTATCATAATTGTATTAGCAGATCCCTTCTATTTCACAAGTTCAGGCCAGTAAAACCAAGCGGTAAATTGGAGCTTCAAATCTAAAAGGTGATTACATTTATTGAACACGTTTACAGTGGTAGACTTACTGACATATGATCTCCTGAAAGCATCATTTTAGTGGCATGTCTAGTCATTAGTGTCATTACCCAGGTAGGAAGTGGCACAGCTAGAGTTCATATGCAACTCTAACTCCAATTCTAGTCATCTTTCAACTTTTACAGGCTGGTTGAGCTTTTTCCCTGATTTTTGGTGATGCTACAGTTATTGGAGGAGACAGTCATGGATCTTGACGTCACAGGTACTGCAGGGTGGACACATCCATTGATCTGGGTTATCTTCCTTTCCACTTGGAGTCACTGTGAATGTCACCATTCAAATGCTGCTGCCCTGATTTCTTCATCTGATCTTCAATTCTCTGATGGCTACTTTGTTAATCTATATTAATGTTAATGGGTTCGAGTCTATTAGCTAGACAAGTTCACTTTGACTCCAAGAAAGGAGTCTGGAAACCAGGGGTTTTAGGGGTAGCTGGCAGAGACCCATTGTGTGATTCTGGAGAAGTTCCTTAAGCCATTGATGTCACTTCTCATCTATATGAAAGAAGTGGCCTAGATCAATGATTTTTAACACCTCATTTTTAATCATAGGAACTCTTCTTTCCTCCAAATGAAATCTGACATGGACCTTAATGTATCAAACAGGCAAAATCAGTTTACTCTGCTTGAAGCAGGGGTGGGGCCCAGAGCATTGCCTTCTTGGCCTCCCTGTTTGCCCACAGTGGCTCCTGAGACACTGATCCAGATGAAGTAGGTGATTGCTAAATTACTACTATTAGTTGCTACAGGGCTTTTCTCCCTATTTTCCTAGTGCTCAGTGTTGGGGGATTCTGAGCTGTTCGACATCTGCAGGAGCGCTGAAACTGGAGCTAGATGCCTGAGTTTGAATCCAAACCCTGCCTCCTCATCGTCCAGGTCACCTCTGGCAAATCACTTAATCTCCATGCATCTGTTTCTGTATCTTTAAAAAGAGAATAATAGTACCTGCCTCACAGGGTTGTAGCGAAGATTAAAGTAGTTCATATATGCAAAGCCTTTAGAATGGTGGCTGGCACTGTATAAATAGCAGCTATTATTCTTATCATCTGGAGGATCTAGCAGGGCTTTGTAGGCAGTGGAAGTTGAATAGTGACCATTAATTAACTGGCTTCTGCAGAACGCAGACCTGGAACAGCTTTCAGATGTCATGTGTTTCAATGTCTCCTGAATTTGCCTTTCTGGAGGCTTTCCTGGGTCCTGGGTTAACATGCAGATTCCCGGACCTCACTGCTAGACTTCCTGAACCAGCCTCTCCAGGGAAGTGGTATGGAAATCTGTATTTATAAACAAGTGTCCTACGAGATATTTATGAACAGACAAGTTGGGAAATACTGCAATACGCAGCTGTTGCATTTCACTGATGAGAAAGCCAAGTGCACAGGAGGAGAAACGGCTCGCTGGAGGTCAGTTAGTGGTGGAACTGGAACTAGGACCCAGGTCCCTGTCCCTGGTGCAGTGTTATTCTCATCACCTCTTTTCTCTGTGATGGCTCTGCCATTTCTCTCCAGGTGCCTAAGTTTGGCTGTATAGAAGGAGCAATTCAGAACAACTTTACCAAGGCAGCGTTTGGCTGTAGGCACAGCTCATCTGCCAGAAGGGTATGTGAGTTCTCTTCTTTAGGCAGATTTCGAGCTCCCATGTTTTTTCTTGACTTTGTGCTTCTAGGATAATGATCTCTGGGAACCTGCATGTCCTGAATGATCTCAAAGTCTGGTAATTGCACTCGCTGTCCAGTTTGCATAGGAACAAGCAATACATTTCAAAGTGCAGGTCATTGCCAAGCTGGGGGTGTAGGCAGATAGACTAAATGAAAATGCCAAAATGCTGAGTACACTTAGCCAATTTGCATCATGTGAACTACTTTGGGGCCTGAGGACAGAAACCAAAAATATGCTTCTGTTCAGAGGCAGCCAACAGCATCAATTACTAGTGTTATTATCATCATCACTGCCATTATTCTTCTTGTCATAAATTTAAAGGTAAGTAGCTAGGCTCTGTCTCCTGGAGCAGTCCTGCAGGAAGTAAGAGCTATGATGAATTTTAGACAAGTAAGTGTAGGGGCAAGTACGGCCCCATAACTCATCCCTCCCGCTCAAACCACAGCTCTTAGCTCTCCCTCCCACAAGTGTTCAGCCTTGTTATCACTGTGAGGCCAATTTTCCACACTCAGGGTTTGTTCTCATGATAAAAAATCTAAAAAAATGTGTAAAGTAAACGGATCCTGCTGGAGAATTAGGACCCTCTCCAGGAGAAGAGGAGGATGGAAGACTGGAGCAGGGAGAACACGAGTGGGGAGCTGGTGACGGGGGAGGCGCAGCTCTTTATTCCTGGAGAGTAGGTGGAGTCCTTGAACTTGAAGAGATTTAGAGATCAAAAGATAAGAGTTAATTGGAGTCCTGGTCCTCAGGGAAAGGACCAATTTAAACTCTGCGGGTGGGATTGGATTTTACTGACTTACTGGCAGAAGAAGAAATTCAATTGAGTGCCTTAAAAAAACAATTTATTTATGTGTCCACTTTTTGTTCACCCAGCCTAGTTCTGCTGCTCTGGATAAGAAATCTAACTCCTCTCTTTACGGCGGAACTTGCTGGAGCCCAGGCAGAAACTCATAATTTTCTTTTGAAGGCAAAGTCCTCGTCTTTAATCTGATTTCTACAGATAGCGTCTGAAGCTCCTTTTCTAAGGCAGAGCTAAGGAGTGGGGGGAGAGTCCCAGAGTGTAAAATAGGGAGACTTCATTCATTCTCCTAGCTGGCCCCTTGTTCTCAGGCAAAAGTTCATTTTAAGCTGAACAATTCACTTTATTTCTTTAATCGAGTAAACATTTGATATAGCCTAAGTTATAAGAGGAATAAAATATAGGACATACAATTACATGTTTTTTCCTAAACAATCCTGAACCAAGCAACATTTTCCCACATCTACATGCACTTATCACTGAGGCTCGTGTTGATGACATTCAGGCACTAAAAGATTACGAAATGCCTTCTTCTTTCTTAAGCAACATCAAATTATATTCATTCTAATTTTATTGTGGATTAATAAATATTTAGAAGTGCATTGAAAATTAGAGATTGCATGATAGTCCCTTTATTTTTCAGAAAAAGAAATGGAAATGCAAAGGACTTAAGTGACTTGCCCAAAGTCCCACTAAGTGGTGAGTGGCAGAACTGGGATTACAATTTAGGTCTTTGGATTCATCTATATTTTCTCATCTTTTTCTTTTTTTTTTCTTTTTTGATGAGGAAGGCTGGCCCCTGAGCTAACATTTGTTGCCAATCTTCCTCTATTTTGTATGTGGGACACCACCACAGCAAGGCTTGATGAGTGGTGTGTAGGTCTGCACCTGGGATCAGAACCCATAAACCCAGGCTGCTGAAGTGGAATATGCTGAACTTAATCACTACACCACGGGCTGGCCCCTTCTCATCTTTTTAAATTCAGGCAGTTCATAATGGTGTTTCCTCTCTAGCAGGTTTAATTTGTGTTCTGTGTGCTCAGAACTAAGCTGTTTAATATACTCACATGTGTGTGTGCCTACAAGAGCAGAAGAAATAGAAGAAATGGTACTAGTTTTCCAAGTACTTACAACCTAGTCAGGGAAATGAGACCCACACAGGTAAAACAATAATGAATGGTACAACTCAGCATTGTTTCCCCAACTTTTATGGGCGTGAAAATCACTGGGAATCTTGTTCAAATGCAGATTGTGATTCAGTAGGTCTGGGGTGAGGTCTGCGTGCGAGCCTGCATTTCTTACAAACTCTCAAGTGAAGCACATGCTCTCAAAAGAGACTGACTCTGAATAATAAGGCAAGGCAGGAGATAATTAATGGGCAAATTACGTGGTATAATTATAACACATCAAGGAGTTGAGAGTAATGAAGGGTAATCAGGGAGAGTTTCGTGGAACACATGGATTTGAGCTCATCTCGAATAATCGTCCGGCTTTGAATTGGTAAAGGAGTTAGACAAAGGAATAAAGTGAGTTAAGAGTGAAGGCACGGGGGCAGGAATGAGTGAAATGTGCTTGTGAGGTGATGAGGAAAGAAGACCGTTTGGCTAGGATGGTGGAAGATGCTGTAGTAGGCAGCCTCTGAGATGGCCCTGCTGATTCCCCCTTCTGGTGTTTATGCCCTTGTGCAATGCCCTCCCCTTGTGCGTGGCCTGGGTCTTGCTGCTAAGGAACAGAATACAGCAAAAGTGATGGCATACCATTTCCAGGATGAGGTTGCAAGGAGACTCTGACTTCCATCCTGCTCACTCTGTTGCACCATCATTTTCTCTGGGGGAAGCCAGCTGACAAGTGATGGATGAGCTGCTCTGCAGAGTGCGGCAAGCAACTGTTGTGACTGACGTCTCAAATCGACAGCCAGCGAGGATCTGAGGTGTTGCGACAGCCATGTGAGTGAGTTGGAAGTAAATCCTTCCTGAGTCAAACCTTGAGATGACTACAGCCTTGGCAGAGGGTGGGCGGGAGGACCCCAATAAGCCATCCCCAGATTCCTGACCCACAGAAACTGTGAAATAATTAATGTTTGTTGTTTTAAGTTGCTAAATTTGGGTGTAGTTTGTTACACAGCCATAGATAACTAATACAGTTGGAAATGATTTTGAAAGGAGAATGAGATAGTGTGAGATCTGATTGTGGAGCAGGGAGAGACTTGAAAGACTGGCACAATAATTGGGACATAATATGAAAGCCACTGTAAGTTCTAAGTTCTCTCTCTCTCTCACACACACACACAGCTTTATGGAGCTTTTAGTATGTTCTCAGAGTTGTGAAACTGTCACCACAATCCATTTCTGGATACTTTCATCATCCCTCAAACAAATGCTGTACCTTCAGCAGTCCTACCCCATTTTATCCCAAACCTCCCAGCCCAAGGCAACTACTCTTTTACTTTCTGTCTCTATGGGTTTTCCTATTCCGGACATTTCAGATGGATAGAATAACACAACATGTGGCCTTTTTGTATCTGGCTTCTTTTTCTTTCTTTGTTTTTTTTTCTTTTGAGGAAGATTAGCCCTGAGCTAACATCTGCTGCCAATCTTCCTCTTTTTGCTGAGGAAGACTGGCCCTGAGCTAACATCCATGCCCATCTTCCTCTACTTTATATGTGGGACACCTACCATAGCATGGCTTGCCAAGCGGTGCCATGTCAGCACCTGGGATCCGAACCGGTGAGCCCCGGGCTGCCAAAGCAGAACGTATGCACTGAACTGATGCGCCACGAGGCCGGTCCCTGTATCTGGCTTCTTTTACTTAGCGTATTTTTAAGGTTTGTCTGTGTTGTAGCAAGTATCAGTATGTTGTGACATTTTAGTGCTAAATATATTACGTTGTATGGATATACCACATTTTGTTTATTCCTTGATCACTTCATGGATATTTGGGTTATTTCTGCCTTTTGGTTCTTACAAATAATGTTGCTATGAACATTCATCAATGGGATTTTGTGTGGACTGTTTTCATTTCTCTAGGATACATGCCTACAAATGGATTCCTGGGTCATATCATAACTCTGTGTTTAACATTTTGAGGAACTATCAAAATGTTTTCCAAAGTAGCTGCACCACTTTACATTTCTGCTAGTAATACATGATGGTTCCAATTAATCCACATCCTCACCAACACCTGTTATTATCTGTCTTTTTAATTATATCCATCTTAGTGTGTGTGAAGTGGAATATTTTTCTGATTTTGATTTGAATTTCTCTAATGATTAATGATGGCAAGAATATTTTCATGTGCATATTTACCATTTGTATATCTTCCTTGGAGAAACGTCTATTCAAATTCTTTGTTCATTTTTAAATTGGCTTATCTGTGTTTTTATTATTGAGTAGTAAGGGTTCTTTATATATTCTAGATACAAGTCTCTTATCAGATACATGATTTGCAGAGATATTCTCCCATTCTGTGGATTGTCTTTTGAAGGTGTCCTAATTTATGAAGTCTAATTTATCTATTTTTTCTGTAGACATTTATGATTTTAGTGTTGCATCTAAGAAAGCTTTGCCTTTCCCAAGGTCACTGAGGTTTAATCCTACATCATCTTCTACTAGCTTTGGCTCTTATATTTAGATCTAATTTCCATTTGGAGTTAATTTTTGTGTATAGTGCAAGGCAGAGGTTCAAATTCATTCTTAAACATGTGGATATACAATTGTCCCAGCAGTATTTCTTTTCTTTTCTTTTCTTTTTTTTGGCTCAGGAAGTTTCACCCTGAGCTAACATCTGTTGCCAATCTTCCTTCTTTTTGCTTGAGGAAGTTTTGCCCTGAGCTAACATCTGTGACAATCTTCCTCTGTTTTGTATGTGGGTTGCTGCCACAGCCTGGCCACTGACAAGTGGTATAGGTCCATGCCTGGGAACTGAACCCAGCCCACCGAAGTGGAGTGTGCCAAACTCAACTACTAGGCTATGGGGCCAGCCCCCAGCACTATTTCTTGAAAAGACTATTTTTCACCATTGAATGGTCTTGAAAATCAACTGACCATAAATTTGAGGATTTATTTTTAATAATTTCATTAAAAGTATTACATTTCATGATTCATTTTATTCTTACTTATTTGTATTTTATTAATTTTATTCCATTTACCTTTATGTCTATTTTTATGCCAGTACCACACTATCTTAATTACTGTAGCTTTGTAGTAAGTTTTGAAATCAGGAAATTTTGTTCTTCTTTTTCAAGATTGTCTTGACTATATTGGGTCCTTTCTATTTTCATGTTAATTTGAGGATACATTCGTCAAATTCTTTGAAATATCACCTGGGATTTTGACAGAGATTGTGTTGATTCTGTAAATCAATTTGGGGAATATTGCCATCTCAAAGATACTAAGTCTTTTCATCCATGTACATGAATGTCTTTGCATTTATTTAGATCTTTTAAGTTTCTTTAATTGTGTTTTGTAATTTCAGAGTACAAGTTTTACACTTCTTTTGTTACATTTATTCGTAAGTATTTTATTCTTTTTATTGCTATTGTAAATGGAATTGTTTTCTTGACATCATTTTCAATTACTCATTGCTATTATATAGAAATACATTGAGTTTTGTATATCGATCTTGTACCCTGGAGCATCATAAACTCATTTATTAGCTCTAATAGTTTTTCAGTGGATTTCTTAGGATTTTTCTATGTATAAGATCATTTCTTCTGCAGATAGAAATTGTTTTACTTCCTCCCTCGGATCTATATGCCTTTATTTCTTTTGCTTGTCCGTTTGCCCTGCTAGAACCTCTGGTACCACATTGAGTAGAAGCAGCAGGAATAGATATTCTTTTCTTATTTCAGATTTTAAGGGGAAAGTATTCAGTCTTTCATCTTTAAGTATAATGTTGCCTGTGTTGTTTTTTCATAGAAGCCCTTTATTAGGTTGAGGAAGTACCCTCTATGCCTAGTTTGTTGAGTATTTTTTAGAATAGAAAGTGTGTTAGATTTTGTCAAATGCTTTTTCTGCATCTATTCAGATGATCATGTGGTTTTTGTCCTTTTTTTTAAATTGATGTATTACAGTAATTGATTTTTTTTTTTTTTTGAGGAAGATTAAGTCAGAGCTAACATCTGCTGCCTATCTTCCCCTTTTTGCTGAGGAAGACTGGCCATGAGCTAACATCCATGCCCATCTTCCTCTGCTTTATATGTGGGATGCCTGCCACAGCATGGCTTGCCAAGTGGTGCCATGTCTGCACCTGTGATCTGAACTGGTGGATCCCAGGCCGCCGAAGCAAAACATGCAAGCTTAACCACTGTGCCATGGGGCTGGCCCCTACAGTAATTGATTTTTGAATGTTAAACCAAGCTTGCATTCCTGGGATCAATCCCTCTTGCTCAAGGTGTAGAATCCTTTTTATAGGTTGCTCGATTTGGCTTGATACTATTGTGTTGAGATTTTTAAAGACTATAAATAAGATATATTAGTCTCTGATTTTCTTTTCTTGTGATGTCTTTGTCTGGTTTTGTTACCAGGATGATACTGGCCTCATAGAATTAGTTGGGAAGTGTTTTTTCTCTGTAGGAAGTTTTAAAATTATTAATGCAATTTCTTTACTTTTTATTGGTCTATTCAGAATTTCTACTTCTTTTTGTCAGAATTCGTAGCTTTTGTCTTTCTAAGAATTCATACATTTATCTAAGTTATCTAATTTGTTGGAATGAATTCACAGCATGCCCTTATAATCCTTTTGAATTTTATGAAGTCAGTAGCAATATCTCCTCTTTCATCCCTGACTATAGTAATTTGAGTCTTCTCCATTTTTTCTTGGTCAGTATAGCTAAAAGTTTATCGATATTGTTGTCTTTTCAAAAGACCAAGTTTTGATTTCATTGATTTTCTCTTTTACTTTTCTATTTCTTATTTCATTAATTTCCAGTCTAATGCTTATCATTTCCTTCCTTTTATATGCTTTGGCTTAACTTGATCTTCTCTTTCCAGTATCTTAAAGTAAAGGTTAAGTTATTAATTTGAGAATTTCTTTTTAATATAGGCATTTCCAACTATAATTTCTCTCTAACTGTTGCTTTATTTGCATGCCATAAGTTTTAATATTCTGTGCTTTTATTTTCATTCATCTCAAAGATTTTTAAATTTCTCTTGTGATTTCTTCTTTCATGCACTGGTTATTTAATTTGTACATATTTGCAAGTATTCTAAATTTCTTTCTGTTATTGATTTCTAATTTCATTCCATTATAGTTGGCAGACACAGTTGGTATGATTCAATCTTTTTACACTTATTGAGGCTTGTTTTATCACCTAGCATATGATGGATCCTGGAGAAATTTTCACGTGTGCTTGGGAAGAATGTCTGTTCTACACTTGTTGAGCAGAGCATTTCAAAGATGTCTGTTAAGTCTAGTTGCTTTATAGTGTTGTTCAATTCTTCTGTTGTCTTGTTGATTTTCTGTCTAGTTTTTCTATCCTCGTAGAAAGAAAAAACAACTATTATTGTTGAATTGTCTATTTCCCTCTTCAATTCTGTCAGTTTTTGCTTTACGTATTTTGGGGGCACAGTTGTTAAATGAATATGTTTATAGTTTATATTTCTGATGAATTGACCATTTTATCATTATAAAATGTCTATCTTTATCTCTCATAACTTTTTTTTTGTTTGTTTTAAAGTCTGTTTTGGCTGATAGGAATATTCCAGCTATTCCATATAAAGCTATTCCAAGAAGGCTATTCCAACTTTCTTGTGGTTGTTTGCCTCATGTATCTTTTTTGATCCTTTTACTCTCAATCTTTTGTATCTTTGAATCTACAGTGTGTCTCCTGCAGAACAGGTAGTTGGAGCTTGTTTTTTATCCATCTGACAATCTCTGACTTGGATCAAGTTGTTTAATTCATTTACATTTAATACTATTATTGATATAGTTGGATTTACATTTGTTATTTTACTTTTTGTTTTCTACCTATTGCTTGTCTTTTCTGTTCTTCTGTTCCTCCTTTATGGCTTTCTTTTGTATTAAATGAGTAGTGACTAGTGTAACATTTTAATTCCTTTGATGAGTTTTTTTCACAATTTTTTAAAAGTTATTTTCTGATAAAATAGAGAAAGAGTTTGTGTGTGAAGAAATAACACTATTGGATGAGTCTACCAATATTTATTAAGCATCAAGTGTTGGACAGGATGAATAAGTGTGTCTGTGTATGTGTGTATGTAGGGGAGGGAGGGAGAGAGAGAGAGAGAAGGAGTAGGAGAGAGAGAGACCAGGCAGATGTTTTTGATTCTTGTAGAAACATTGAGAGGAAACTTGTGCAAGGTTGAGGGAAGAGCTGCTGGAAGACCGTGAAGGTGCTTCAAGCAACGAACTCTAACTTATCATCATAGCAAGTAGGGAGTCTTCTAATAAGCTGACATCTATCCAATAGGCTAGCTTACAGATACCCACATGAGTAATTATCAGGTTGATAATTAAGAAGAAAGAGCCTTTATGTGTGCCTTGAACTTTTAAACTTTCTCCTTCACCTTGAGTAAGATTGATTTCGTCAAGGTCACTCCCATTTGAGTACAGAAGTGTTTCCATGATTGAATCTGATATTGATCTACTGATAGCTGCTTAATTTACACAGTTAGGGCTCCACCTCTCCCCCATGGAAACTATCCAATCATGATTGCTTCTCACATTTTTCCTCAGGGAAAGAATCTATATTAATGGCTTTGAAGTGGTCACAAGGTAATTGACTGCTGTTTGTAGCTATTTGCCCTTCACTTTGTTTCTCAAAAACAATTCTTGGCACAGTCTCACAAATGAAAGACGTGTTTTCCAGATCTCAGCAGCTGCTAAACTTTGGATTTGTGAATTCTACCATTGTGCAAACTCTGGATGGACTGTGGAGGGTGGTTAAGAAGCTCTATACTTGAAAAGAAGCGTTTTGCTTAAAGTAGCTGATAGTTGATGGTATATCATTCATATGAGCTTACAGACTTGGCTTCTGTGGCTATTTCCTTTTCTACATACTCTATTTTTCCCCCTACACACCATTTCAAATTCAACTTTAGCATCTGATGAAATTCTCTTTAAATCCAAGAGCTTTGTGCTTTTGTAACAGCAAGTAACTTAAAGAAAATTAAGCTATTTTGATTTTGAAATCTGAAACTTTAATAATGGAAGGGGAAAACCTTTGAAAATATTACTCATTGCTGCTTAAAGCATCCCTGGGAAGTGAGTCAGTGTTTATTATTTTCTGTTAGATGTTATTAGCTAGGGACAATAAAAAGAAGTCAAGGCACGGTTAAGTCATTTATATAAAACCCAGGTGAACAAGCCAGAGTTAAAATCCAGGTCCTTGTATTGTGACACTTGCTCTTTCTCTCTGAATCATTTTTCTCCGTTAATCAGCATCCTGTTTCTCAATATAATATCAGCAGTTGACCTGATATTTGTTTCTATGACTCTTTCTTGGCTGAAACAAGAGAGAAAAAGATTTGGATTACTTGCCACAAGGCGGATTGATAATTGATTATATGAATGGGAGGTGAGGGTAGCAGAGGTAATTCCTCCCTCTAGGATGAAGTCAGAACCCCACATTATGCTTCTGGCTTTTCACTGCTGTGCGTTGTTCACAACGCTTCGTACCTCTTATGTATGATCCTTTGCATATGAGATGGAGCTCATCATTAATATATGGTTGTGAGGAGGCCTTGTCAGCAATGCTCTATTATAATCATATCAACTAGGTTTGTAGTTAAAGGGTCGAGATGGGAGAAAGCCACAGGATATGTTCATCAACCTGACCATGGACTGTCCAACCTTAACTATGTCCTCACAAATCCCCAAACAAATTATTTTTTATACTCTTATTTAAGAAAAATTCCTTGATTCTAAGATACTATAAATTTTAAGATGCATCATCAATTTAATAATATCATCAGGAAAAAGTTCCTATATCAAATGTATGTGCCTATGGAAAGAGGTATACCAATTTCAGAAACATTGATATGGGAAGAATGTATCTTAGAATCAAGAAAATGAAGTATTTGTTCAAAACTTCTCCACCATTTTCTGTTTTCTAATGGAATCTGGCTCCTCAAGCCTCCTAAGAAAGGAATATGAAGAGAGTCCTATTTCGTAAGTCCCTATTAACTAGCAGGCCCACTAGTTGTCTGTGCTTGTGGTCCCCAACTCAACTGCGATATTTTGTGGGTATCCACAGCATGTGCCATGTTATGATTATGTATTTCCCTGCATTAATAAATCCACCTCATTCTAGGAAATTCTAAGCTCTATAACAATAAACAAAAGACAAAGACAAAAGCCCTAAATGCTTGATTAAACCTTACAGTTAATGAAATATCCATTTATTAGATAAATAATAAGAAGCGTTCATCTGTTTTATATATTCCTATTTGATGTCCTTTCAGTGAGAGAGAAATTTTTCCTTTCGTTTATTAAATCTCTAAAGAAATGTAGCAATGCCAAGAGATGATGCAAGAATCTATGTCATAGAAGGTTGACATAGGCTATAAACCTGTGTTGTCTCTGACCTCTGCTTGTCTTTTGGTAGTTTTGTTTCTTGCTTTTTTAATTGACAGCTGAATTTACTATGTCCCCATAGTGTCACATTACTCAACTTCAGTGTTTGCTCTAGTTGAGATGTTTGGTTTTGTTGCAGCAACTGAAAACAAAACCCAAGCCATGTGTTTGGTGAGAATGGTAGGATGTGGCAAGAGCTGTTCTGTGCATCTAAATGTCAGGCACATTGGGTTAAGAAAATATATTGGTCCTGCAGTGTGTTGTTGATTAAAGATGCTATTATGTGGTGTCCCAAAGCTCTTCTGCTATGGCTTTCATCTGAGATAGCGTGTATGTAGAGCTTTTTCCAATTAGACATATATATTCCCCTCCAAAGATTCTGGCACGTGCTTTTAGAGGGATGTTTTAGACACCAAACACAGGCACAGGTTATATGAAAAAGCTCTGTGAGTAATTTTGATACCTCTTCCTGTCTTGCCTTATTCTTGATTGACAACTAACAGTCTACTGTAAAATGGAATTTCCGCAATGAGATTTTCTTGGTATTAAACAAAAGGGTATTTTATGACACCTTGCATGCTGAGAATTAGAGACCCTTTCAAGTCATAGTTGTTAGATCTTATCTTATATTCCTCACAGTTGTTTGCATTATAGTCCTGTGTTAGCTATTCACCGTAACGCTCAATCCTCTCCTGTGCTAGAATGCAGGTTATTTCTTCTGGGCAGTTTCTTCATCATCCTCTGCCACGCACTAGGTCTATGCCTGCATCTACTAATTCCATTTTCTTGTCTGGGTTATGTTTTAAGAGTTCTAAATTGTTATTTATTTATTTTGATGAGGAAGATTGGCCCTGAGCTAACATCTGTTTAGCTCCCCAAAGCCCGAGTACATAGTTGTATATTCTAGTTGTAGGTCCTTCTAGTTCTTCAATGTGGGACGCTGCCTCAGCATGGCTTGGTGAGCGGTGTGTAGGTCTGTGCCCAGAAGCTGAAGTGGCGAACCCCAGGCCGCCGAAGCTGAGCACTCGAACTTAACCACTATGCCACCAGGCCAGCCTCTATTTTTTATTTTTTAAAAGCCACACTGGTCTGACCTCTTCCTTGAAACTTTCTTGAGCTTCTTTTGCTGATAGAGATGTCTCTCTGCTCTGAATTCTCTAGCCTTTATTGTTCTCATCTCACATTTGACATTTAATTATTTACTGGTTTGTGTTGTTTTCTAATTATTTCCCGTGTTTGCTCTGCATTTTCAATGATTTTTCAAACTCCTACAGAACATATAAAATATTGTATTGCTTTTTTAAACTTAGTAGCACTTAATATATGGTCAACACATGGTAATATCCTAGTGATGGTTAGGTAAGCGGAATTGAGCTTTTTCTTCACATTCTGATTTTACAATAATGTTCTCATTGAAATTTTCCAACCTCTAGTGTGGAAAAGCATCACACTGAAACGTGTTTGAATATTGGTAAACCAGCATCATTATAGTGTCGTATCTCATGAATAATGTTAAGTGCCTGGGTATGCATGGAATTAGACTAGGCCTACATTACCCAAAAGAGAGAATTTCTGCCCCCTAGAAGATTATATTTACATCAGCATTGTACCTAATGAGCATAATATCCTTTTAGAATGGCCAAAACTTACAATAAATTTTGATATTTTCCTATATAACAGTTGTGGAAAGCCATAAAATTATTTTTCTGTGCAAGTGCAGTAAGCATATTCATGCAGTCATTGGTGATATATTGTCTATGCATATATTTTAGAAATTGCATGCTGAAAAACCTTCATTGAAACCACTGATTTATGAAAGCAAGCATAAAGTGAAGAAGCAGAGTAGAAAGAAGGCTTTGGAAGAAAAATTAAGTCTGGCTTGTAAAATATTCAGAAAGTTATCGCAGATCACATTTATTGATTGGAAGCCAATGTTTTTCCTTCTTTTATTGCAAGAATGACATATTTTAGCATTAAATTTATAACATTTCTTCATTCCAATATCAATTGCTTGACTATGATTAGTGTTCCGCAGTGCATTTACTGTGCTGTCACTTAAATTTTCAGTCTGTTTTGAGATGTTTGAGAACACAAGAGATCTTGATGAGAATGTGGTCGGCTCATTCTTCTTAATACCAGTCACTCAGAAAACCAGAGTGTAAAGGACAGCTCGATCATTTTCCAGCTCTACCCTTGCCTCTGGGCACAATCATGTAAAGATTGGTTTTGGAAGAAAAGGTTATTGCCTGCTTCAATTACTTATGAGATTTAAAGCTTTCCAACTTGCCTTCTCAGGATTGTCACGAAAAGGAGGCTGCTTTATCTCAATATTGAAATGTGTTTTTCAAGAACCAGAGGTAAGATTCAAATGATGAAGAGAAATCACTTACCATGGTTTCTGAGAGAAAATCTGTCCGGTGTTAATAATTTCTTATTGTGCTTCAGGACATTTATGTTTTTTTAAATTAGATTTTATGGTGATCCCAGCTGTCTCAGTCACTTGAGGTAGAGGAACTCCTTAATGGTAACTATATCACTCATTTTTTCGCTTATGTATTAGAAATGATTTTAAGCTACTGTTTTGTTTCTGTTCCTCCTCTCAGTACTTTTACTTCCAATCCATTTTCATACTCCGTGTGTTCATCTCTCTGTAGTCTCTGGAGAGCTAATCAAGGATTAACCAATGTTCCCGTTGAGTCAGGTCTAACCGCTTTACTTCTTTTGTGTCCTGTTCTAAGAGTATGAGATAATATTGTTCTAGGAAAGACGTAACGCTAAACTGTTGACCATCTTTGAGTTCCATGACACCTTTGAGAACATAACAAATGCTCCCCTCTCCATTACAAAACACCCATGAAAATTTTAATATACTATATTTCATATGCCACAGAGGCTCCCTATAACTTCCCAACTCTGTCCACAGACCCCAGGTTAAGAAGCCCCATGTAGCCTTAGGCTATTCAGGCTTTATTTTCCTTCCTCATAAATTTGATTCTAAGATGGCCTCGTGGGCATTAGATGGACAGTTGGTTAAGGTAAGCAGAAGGAAACCGATTCTGTATAAATATCTTTGTGCCTGTGATGAAGTAACCACAGCCCCTAGGAAAGTGAGCGCATTAGTCACTCAAAACTGTTTCTGTTTATGTATTTATGTTTTTAGTGTGGATTATTTCAGTGATAGCAAAGACTCTGAAGACCACCTCCCCATTCCACACAGCGGGCTATAGCAAACATCAGTTCCAGACATATGAAAACTTAAATTTCACTGGAATTAATGTAATAAAGAAGAAGAAAAGTGATATGATGTTCAGTTTATATTGAATATCTTGGTAAAATGATTGATTCGTGGCCCAAAATCATACTAGGTCTTGAAATATAAGTATTTATTCATAAAATCAAATTAACTCAGTTTCATTTGGATTTTGAAAAATTCTCATCCAGAAAGCAGTCATGGAAAGCAGACCCAGAAGTTCCTTCAAAGAAGAGAGCTCTTCTTCTGAGAGAACATGACCTTGAAGAAAGAGCACAGGGTTAGGAGTCAGGAACCACCTTGGGCTTTAACTGATTGCCACTGTCAACATAGGTTGACCAACTTGTCACAGTTTGCCCAGAACTTTCCCAGTACTAGCACTGGGAAATCCCTTCTTGTCCCCAAATCCTTTCCCCCTGCCTATAATCTAGCTAATTGACTGGTAGAAACTAAACTTGTCCATGTGCTTCGAATTGACAGACTAGGAGGGGGAGTGACAGAGAGAAGCTTTCAGAGGCAGCAGAGAACTAGGCAGATTTCTGTTTGTTCAGTATTCAGTTGGTTTTTGTTTTTAAAGCTTTACTGAAATATAATTCACACATCATGCAATTTACAAATTTAAAGTATACAATTTAATCGTTTTTTGTCTGTTCACAGATATGTGCAAACATCACACTATCGATTTTAAAACATCTCATCACCACAAAAAGAAACCTTAGATTTTTTAGCCATCACTTTCTTGTCCTCCCAAATGCCCATACTTTCAGGGCTAAATAAACACCAATCTCTTTCTGTCTCTAGATTTGCTTATTCTGGATATTTCACATAAGTGGAATCAGATGATGTGTGGTCTTTTGTGACTAGCTTCTTTCACTGAGCAGAAAGTTTTCAAGATTCATTCATGTTGTAGCAATAGTACTTCCTTTATATGGATGAATAATATTCCATTGCATGGATATACCATATTTTGGTTACAGATTCATCAGTTGATGGACATTTGGGTTGTTTCCACTTTTTAGCTATTAAGAATAATGCTGCTGTAAACATTCGTGTATAAGTTTTTGTATGGACGTATGTTTACGTTTCTCTTGTATGCCTTGGAATAGAATTCTGGCTCTTATGGCAACTCCATGTTTAACTGTTTAGCATTTGAGGAACTGCCAAACTACTTCCTGTAGTGGCTACACTGATTTACATTCCCCCATTCTCATACAAGTACGAAGGTTCTGATTTCTCCACATCTTTGACAACACGTTTTTTGTTGGACTTTTTGATTCTAGTTATCCCAGTAGGTGTGAAGTGGTTTCTTATTGTGATTTGATTTGCATTTCCCTGATGACTAACCATGTTGAGCATTTTTCGTGTGGTTATTGGCAATTTGTATCATTTTTGGAAAAGATCTATTTAGGTTCTTTGCCCGTTTTTTAATTGGGTTATTTTTAAATTGTTAAGTTCTTTATAGATTCTAGATACAAGACTCTTGTCTAATAAGTAATTTTCAAAAATTTTCTTCCGTTCTCTAGGTTATATTTGCATTTTCTTGGTAGTGTCCATGCCTTGTTCCTGATATTAGACGAAAAGCATCTAGTCTTATTCAGTATGCTCGCTGTGGTTTTTCATAGATGCTCTTTATTAGGTTGTGGAAATTCCCTTCTATTCTTAGTTAGTTGAATGTTTTTATCATTAAAGGGGTTTGATTTTTTCAAATGCTTTTTTTGCATTCATTGAAAAGATCATGGGGTATTGTTTTTTATTCTGTTGAAATGGTGTATTACATTAATTGATTTTCAGATGTTAATGCAACTTCGGATTCCTGAGATAAACCTCACTCGGTCGTATGTTGCTGAATTTAGTTTGCTATTTTGTTGAGGATTTTGGATCCACATTGATTAGAGATATTGGTCTGTAGGTTTTTTTTTCTTGTGATGTCTGTGTGTTGTTTTGTCATGAGAGTGATACCGTCCTCATAAAAAGAGTTGGAAGTTTTCC
The DNA here is from genome assembly GCF_037783145.1 of Equus przewalskii. Taxonomy (NCBI): domain Eukaryota; kingdom Metazoa; phylum Chordata; class Mammalia; order Perissodactyla; family Equidae; genus Equus; species Equus przewalskii. Next base: position 25,457,072 of record NC_091850.1, read on the forward strand.
TTCTTTTCTATTTCTTGAAGAGTTTGAGAAGAATTGGTATTAATGTTTTGTTAAATGTTTGGCAGAATTTATTGATGGAGTCATCTAGGCCTGGGTTTTCCTTGTGGGTACTTTTTTGATTACTAATTCAATCTCTTTACTTACTATAAATCTATTCAGATTGTCTATTTCTTCTTGAGTGAGTTTTGGTAGTTTGTGTTTTTCTAGGAACTTGTCCATTTTATCTAGATTATATAATTTATTGGCACACACTTGTTCACAGTACTCCTTTATAATCCTTTTGACTTCTGTCAGGTTGTTAGTAATATCTCCTCTTTCATTGCTCATTATAGTAATTTGAGTATTCTTTCTTTTTTTGTTGATCAATCTAGTTAAGGTTTTGTCAATTTTGTTGATTTTCAAAGCACCCTCTTTTGGTTTCATTGATTTTCTCTATTTTTTTATTCGATATTTTATTCATTTCCATGCTAATCTTTATTATTTCCTTTCTTTTCTTGCTTTAGGTTAAATTTGCTCTTGTTTCTACCATGTGTTAAAGTTGAAGATTTGGTTGTTGATTTGAGATCTTTCTCTTTTTTTAATATAGGCATTTATGGCTATAAATTTCCTTCTAAGCTCTTTTTGTAGCTGAGTCCCTTATATTTTGGTATATCTTCAACTTTTATTCATCTCAAAATATTTTTAAATTTCTCTTTTGATTTCTTCTTTGACCCAGTGGTGTTGAGGAATGTGTTGTTTATCTTCCACATATTTGTGAGTTTCCCAAATTTCTTTTTGTTATTGATTTCTAATTTTATTCCATGGTGATTGGAGAACAAACTTTCTATCATTTCAGCCCTTTAAAATGTATCAAGGATTGTTTTATTACCTAGCATCCGTTCTATCTGGGAGAATGTTCCATGTACATTTGAGGAGAACATATATTCTGCCATTTTTTGGGGGAGTGTGTTATAGGTGTCCATTATGTCTAGTTGGTTTGTAGTGTTGTTCAAGTCTTCTATTTCCTTGTTGATCCTTGTCTATTTGTTCTATCCGTTATTGAAAGCAGTGTGTTGAAGTCTCCAACTATTCTTGTTGTGGTATTGAATTTTGAATTTGCAATGGCAAGCTAAATCTGTTTATTTTTGGAGTTAGAAGTATATCTAGCTATTTCAGTTCTATCTATATTGCTACATCTTTGGCTGGAGGACTCTTTCATTTAGGCCACTCTTAACTTCGCTTTCAAGGCACATTAGCAAATATAACCATCGTGATAAAGTTAATAACCTGAAATTTGTTGTATCTGTTCACCTAGGGTTTTCATGCATTTGGTCAGGAGTTTCTTCTCACAGAAAGACTATTATTAATTAGAAATATACTGTAAGAAGCATCTTTATCACACAAAAGGATTAAGTGGATGGTAGTGTGGTCCTTACTCAGATCCAAAGGAGGGACATGATAATAGAAAGAGTAATTCTTTGATATTGAAATAATGATCCCTCCAAGAGGAAGCTTCTGTAAATGAAACACTTAGAAGTTTGAAAATATTATTTCCTACCTCTTACCTATAGGTACAAAGTATAACAAAACCCATGTTTATATTTTGTGTTTTGAGTTAGAGTAGTGTTTTTTCTTTTTTCTCTTTGTAGTTATTAACCTAATTACAGAAAAGGATATTTAATTTTTTATTGGGGACAAGTCCCTCTCCTTTACCGTTAATTCTTAAGATCACTGTGTACCTAAGTGTGTGTCTTGGGCATAGTCACACTCTTAAGAGTCTCTTGTCTTTGAAGACCTTTCCTGATTCTCTCTTAAGAAAGAGCTGTAAGGAGTCAGGGACTGGGAGCTAACACGAGAGGAGCCAGCCGTCTTTTGACTGAGTGTGAAGGAGCCGGTTAGGCAACCTAGGATTCTAGATCGTGGCATTCAGAAGATTGATTATCTTATTACTTCTTTAAAATGTAGCTGTTTAAACCACTTGTTTAGATGTTCTTACAGTAAATGAGATGTGGCTGTAAAAAATAAACTTTCAAAACATATTCAGATTTCTGGATTCAAATGAACACTGCTTTTTCTTAACAGTAACCTTAACAGACAGTGCAATGCTACAATTGCTAAGCTCTGGAACTCCTGTTTGGATATTATCTTCTGAAGGAAATTTCTGGGGAAATCACTAATGCCTGAGGATTGTATCTTGTTCTTGAACCCAAACCAAATTATTCAAGTTAATTTATTTATTAGACCTGAGTCTGAAGAATTTGGGGTATTTCCAAAATAAAATACATGCCTTGTTACCACAACAGCTGAAAGACTTATCAGCTATCTTTTATCATAGTTTATATTGAATTAATGTACCAAGCCTGAATGGAAGAAGGTTTATTCCAACATTCTAAGAAGCATTTGAAAGCAGGGACATATGCAGAGCTGAATCATTATACAGAATTTTTAAAATAATATTCTTTCCAACCACATTTACTATAAACAGATAGTGTGCCAGCTACAGTGGGCATTGTAGGCTGACCGAAGAACCTAACCACCATTCACTGCACTGTTTCGATTGCAATTTGTATCCAGGTTCAAAACACCAATCTACATGCTTTTAGAACACAATTTGCTCAATAGCTAGAGGCAGCCTGGATTTTGAGTTCCTGCCAGATTAAATGTTTAACTTTTGTGGCCACAAATCTCATGAAACAACAAGGCCTCCTTGAAGCCTTTCCATAGTTTCTGTTACTGGGCATACAATATATTTCAAAACAGTACAGATGTTAGAGATGAGGTCAACAGTACCACAGGAGAAGGGGAATTTGTATCTTGATAGCAAACAAATAGAAGCACATTTTAATCATGTGATGTTTAGAGCTTCTCAGACTGCAGATGTTGTTTGATGTTCCACTGCTTTATGTTGTTCTTTGGGAACCCCAAGGATTAAGGCAGACTTTCTCTTTCCAAGGACCAGAGCTGGGTGAACTTATCTTGGGAACTAATGCTGTTGGCCAAAAAGTAGATTTCATCCTGATTGGTTACTTATTGTATTCCTTGTAGATTATAACTTTAAAGATTATGAAGTTGAAATTTTATGAACAATAAAGCTCATTTATATTTTTATGTCCAATATTTGATGCTTTCATAATCTTAGAAACTCTGTAAATAGACAAGTTTGGGCATGAAGTACCTGGAAGGGGGTGGGCAGAGGCACTAGTAACAAATGCTTTGTTATCATGTTAGCATCCACTTCCTTGCCTACCGCTGCCTCCCCCAGTCTTCCTCGTTATGTTATCTCTATGTTTCCAGGATCTCCTTGGCGATGCCAAATGTGGCTGGATGTGAATTGAGGGGGCAGGGGGATTTTTTTTGGCCTAAACTTTGCCAAGATCTAGCTGGGTGCCAGTAGAAGAAAAAAAAATTGCTTTCTAGAAGGAAGTGGTGTGGTTGGAAATATGTGGGAGGCTGTTAACAACATTTAGTTTCTTTCCTACCAATCGTGCCATCTCTGTTTCACAAGCTTTTCTTTTTCCAAGGCATTTCTGTGCTTCTATTCAGAAATTTCATAGTATTGAACATTAGGAGAACTTAAAAATTGATTAAGTTCTGCAAGTGAAGAACAGCCACGTGATCTAAAGCATATAACCCCTTAAAGACAGAACGGTGAGGAAAATCCAGGCGTCTTCCATCCAACATAACTTTCTAGTGGCCCACGGGGGCCTGATACATGCCTTTTTTCTGACATCCTATACCCTATTTTGTAGATCTAGTAGGTTCCAGCCTGATTAGAAAAAAGTTTTAAGACATTCTCCTCCTTTTCCAAACAAAAACATATAAACACTCTTGTTAGCCATTGAGGTGGTTTCTTCTCTGAGACCAACATTGTCCCGCCTCCTTCTCATTCTTTGAAAACATTCCCCCAAATTCCCCTTTTCTTGCTGCCATGGACTTGTTGACCTTCAGCTAGATTCCAGCTTCTCATCTATAATACAGATTAGACAGTGGTTTGGAAGTTGGAAAATGAATTCCGGTGGCATGGAATCCAGTCCTCTAGACTGCACAGTTTTGCTTAGGGCCTATTTTAGTTACATTCTGTTGTGTGTCGAAAAAGGATCAAGAGAAATCTGAAAGACAGCCCTGTTGCACACTGAACAGCTCACTGGGGCTGTTGCAGCCCTAACAACTGTCCATAGCAAACCTGGCAGTTGCAGGAATGTGGACTGTCTTGGAGCTCAGAGAGAAAGGAGTATGCCCCCCAGGTCTAGCCCACTTACCATATAACGTTCTGTGGACATGTCGGTTCCTTGTAATTCCACTCAATTGAAATATTCATCATTGGAAATCTTTAAACTTGGAATCATACCTTACTCTGTTTAAGGATCAAAGGAGGCATCATTTTAAGGCCTGATATTATCGAGAACGAACCTGATGTTGACATAGTTAGATCAGCTTCCCGGGAGGAGAAAAAACATCAGTTCTTTCAGTTTTACCCATGACGTCACCAACTGATGATGGAAGAAGCAGAAGCTGATTCTGTGGCTAGTTTCTGTTGGGAATGCTTTCAGACAGGCAGAAATTTTAGGAATTAAAGACAATTTCCAAATAAGAGGAAAATCCATATTGATAATTCTCCTAGACATACAGGGGTCCCAAGTAAACAGAAAATGAATTTTTCAAAGTGAATTTCAAACGAATTTAGTCAGAGTGAAGTCCCAGAATGGGATGGAAAGAAGAGTTATTGTAGAAGGATGAGATTCTTTTTAAAAAGAGTCTTGAGGGAGTAAAGGAATAGACCAGAATCCTGCTCTGACAGTCTAAAGAAGTTACGTGGACCTTAGTTAATAATTCTTAAAAATTGACTGCATGTTGAAATGAAAATATTTTGAATGTATTAGGTTAAATAAAGTATATCTTTAAAGTTAATTTCACCTTTTTTTTCTTTTACTTTCTTTACTAGAAAATTTAAAATTGTACACATGGTTCACATTTATCGCTCACATTATATTTCCATTGGATGGTGCTGGGTTAGGCCCTGCAGAGCTGTCCTTCCCATTTAACCGTCTGTGCTTCAGCACACACATCCGTGAAAGGCATAGGAGATAAAGGTGACTGGCCAGAATGGGTCCTTGAGCACTTTGGTAATTTTTGCCTAATTTCTAAATTTGAATCCTTTCTCTGGTAGATGTTCAAGCATTGAGAAACTATTTGTTGTGAGCAATTATTTTTATGTTTCCAAATCTGTTTCACATAATCTCTACTACTTTGGGTCCCACCACTTTAGCTAAATTGCAAATAATCTCTAAATATAGCTCATTACTTGGGACAGATAAATAGAGAGTGTGCCCCAATATGCTGAGAAACCCACGGGTGGAGAGTATAGGGCAAGGGTCACAGAATGAGTCAGGCCTGGGCTGGAATTAGCATCTCTGTGACTCACAGTCCCATTCTAACCACCAGACCATTCTCCTCTTGAGAAATACTGAGAGTAATGGCCCTTTTCCTACCAAGGTACCCAGGATTGCTGAATCAGTGTTTGTCAAGCTGATTAGTAAGTGATAAAAGCTGGGTGGGAGTGGTGAAATTGGTGGGTGTTAGCCCTCCGTGTTGTGCTGTCTATGTGTGAACTACTGTAGAGGATACGTGACTGGTTTGGTCTAAGAGTGTAAGAAGGACCCACGGCTGTTATCTCTTTAGTGAAACATGGAGGAAATCCCACTGCAGAAGTGAAAATGTTACTTCCTACTTTTAACAATATTTTCAAAATGGAAACATTGTATTTGGAGAAATACTAAGAATTAAGCCTAATATAGCTTTTACAAGGCCGAAGCTTAGCACAATTGGGTGGGAGTTAGAAGAATTTGCATAGATTCCCTTGTATGCGAAAAGGTATTTGTGCAGGTGTGTTGTCACCTGACCAAGATAGCTGTGCCTGTGCTGAAGGCATTTTTAAGTTTTTGAAGAACATAGCTGACAGGACTTAGCTTTCTTCCTATAATACTTTATACACAACTTTCTTGTGGCAATGATCACAATGTCTTCCAGTTATGTGTCAACATCCGTGTCTCCAGCTACTCTTTGAGTGTCTCAAGGGAAGGAACTGTGTGTTTTTCCTTATTTCTTTAATACTAAACAATGTCCGCTCCACAGACAGCAGTTAATAAAGCTTTGATGTACTGAGTAGGTCTTAATTTATTTAGGTATAGGAGGCAGAAGGAGGAAGAAAAGAACTCATGATCCACAGGAGCTTCTACTGAAAGAGATTAGTGAGTAGGGAATCTAACTTTATAATTTGAACTTTCAAACCACTTGCCTATTCTTTCAGCTGGAAAAGGGTGGAAAGAAGATGACTTTGGAAATTTGAATGTACAAATCCAAGCTTGTAATTTAGCTTGAGGTAGACAGCTGGGAACTAAAATGTTGTGGGTGAGAAAGGAACAGGATTGAGGTGCTGAGGCTGGCATCCAGAAATGAGAGGAGAAGGGTCTCTGGGAGGTAGAGAAGCCGAGGGGATGGGATGGGGTAGATAAAAGAGGAACAAACCCTAGAGAAAGTATTCATGGCTGGAAATGGCTACTGAGTTTTTCAAACGGTGAGTCTAATATTTACTTTTAAGTTTTTGTATTGTACATACAACTTTGGACTATATTGTAGTCTCTGTTCATAACTCCCCCAAATTTAGTAAAAGTTTGCAGCACAGAATTTGGTGATTGGTGCTTTGGGATGAAGAAACTGGGACAGTGTCCAGCCAGGAATGGGAGTGTGACAACCTCACAAAGGCAGCCGTTACAGGAAGGAAGATCCAATATGGAACATAAAAACAGGGCATTGTGAAAATGTATACAAGAAATATACTCTATGTACTCTCTTCTTAAATTAAAGGATACATTCTTGTAATTCTGGGAAAGGAATGTTGTATCATGCTTAACAATTTTTCAAACAATTTTTCCCTAAATTGTTTTGGCAATTATGGCAGGCATTTGACGAGTGCTTGCTCTATGCCAAACACTGTTCTAAGTGTTTTGGATGTATTAAGTTGTTTAATCCACCAATAACCCCAGAGCCTCTGAGACTCAGAGAGATTAAATGACTTGCCCAACTCATATAATTCTCACAACAAGACTGACTCAGGAACTATTATATCCCCACTTTACAGATCAGAAATCTGAAACATGGAAGATGAATTAACTTGCCTAGCTCACACAGCTACTAAATGGTGGAACTGAGACTTGGACCCAGAGAGTTTAGCTAATAGTCTCCATATGTATTTTCAAAAGCATCATAAAACTTTACTGAGCTAAACACTATAAGAACTAGAGGTACAGAGATAAATGAAAAGAAGTCATTCTTTCATAGTGCTCAAATTCCCAGTTGGAGAAGGGATGTGTGTGTGTGTGAATATGTACACACATAGGAGAAGCAAGGGGTGAAATAAGACATGGCTTATATCTCCAAGTTGCTCTTATTTTCATTATGGAAAAGAAATGAGGTTGAAAGCTTTCCTTGTGGGTTATACCCAACACCTGAATAAGCTTAGGGGATTTCCTAAGAGACCATTCATTATTCATTTATTTTAAAAATCCAACTTTTTAACTGGTCTGCTGATTTTGGGGGCAGACAATGGTGCAATTCAAAATTTGAGGGCTAGGTATCTACAGGGGATTCCTGTCTATCATAATGTTTAATCCCTCTCCACTGTGTGCTCCTCCTAAACTTGATCTCCACACAGGGCCACCACCCTGCTGACAGTGAGAAAATGTTCCAGTGGTATCAGAAGCTCTTATCCCAAGGGAATGACCTACTGGAGATTGTGGCTGTTGACATAATTGAAATCTGCAGTCAGGCCCCACTTGAAGAAAAGTCATTTGTGGTTGAAATGAGGAATAGTGCTAGACATTGCAAAATTGTTATTTAGGTTTCAAAAGTAAGGGTGCTTGAAAAGTGCCTCATTATACAGTTACATGTTTGTTTATGGATCATGGTGAGATTTTTCTTTTTATGTTTTCTTATCTAATCTCTGTTGTCAAAGGTGTTTAAGCCCTTTTGGATGAAGACATCTATGTTTCATTTTAAATGCAATATAATGATAACAATTATATGGTGTGATTCTATCTTCGTTCACTCTCTTTGTGTGTCATTAGAATTGGATTTCCATTAGGAGTTGCAACTAGCAATGGCTTAGATAAATAGGAATTTATTTGTGTTTTACACACACACACACACACACACACACACACAGAAATCTGGGGGAAGATAATCCAGGGATGCCAAAGGCATCATCCCAGGCTGATTCTATCTTTCCATTCCTCTTACCAAAGATGTAAGATTTTGACCTTTTGCTGCCAACTCATGGTCACAGGATGGCATATGAAAATAAAGTGTGAAGGGACAAAGGGCAATGTTAGCTAAGTCTCTATCCTAAAAGACCTTCCCTAAAGCTGCGCTCAGCAATTTCTGTTTATATTTCATTGTCTGGATCTCACATGGCTACCTCTAGTGCATGCATACTGCATCCTGAATAAAATTGGGATTCTCTTAGTAAGGAAGAAGGAGCCTCTGTATTGGGCAGGCCATCGGCAGTGTTTGTATTCTCTCACTCTTCCTCCTCAAACTTCAAATGTTTGTAGAATTGTAGAATATTTATAGTTACAAAAATCTTAGAGATTATGCATCGTTGCCTTCTCATTTTACAGATAAGGGCACTGAAGACCAGAAATATTAATTGCGTTTTGCATTTAGAGTCAGGGAAGGGAGAAATGGGAAACTTAATTCTTATTTCACTCATAGTAGGTATTACATCTGATATTTTATTGTATATGCTAGAGTGTAAATTGCTTGAATTACTTGAGTGTATTGTATAGTGGATTTATTCCTGGAATTTATTGTATTTTATATTTATTGTATTTATTACTTGAATTTATTGTATATTGTATTTATTTCTTTGTGCATTCATTTATTTTTTATGTTGTGTTATATTTATTCATTTCGTATTGCATTATTTATTGTATACTGTATTTATTACTTAAATTGATTGCATTTTACATAAAATATATGTATTTTGCATTTATTATATATTATACTACTTCAATTTATTTTATAATGCTTTATTGTATATGTTAGAATATAAATATCTTAAATGAAGAACTGTGAAATTTATCTTTGAATCTCTCTCAATAAATACCAAAAAATTCACCGGAGAGATCTCTTTAAATATTATTTGAGTTTATTATGTCATGAATATCATTAACGAAATGTCAAAGGGAAGAAGGAAGGAACTTTTATCTAAAAAGAATCATTTCAAAAAGTAGAAGAAACATAGTGGTACCAAAAATATTAATCAGAAAACACACTTCAATATGTGGGAGTGTATTTCTTGTGGAACTGAGGCTTCATTTGTACCACACACTGCTTCATGAAAACCCTGATGATGGGAGGGAGAAGTGAAGAGGAAAGATGCATATGACACTGATGTCCTTTGAGAAGTCTTTGCTGCTTTAGACCACTGGTTGGGTGCCATTGTGGTGGATGTGTGTGTTGAACCAACGTCTTCCAGATCTTGTATCTTGTTTGTTCTCCAGCTTTCCTAATCCTATTAGTCTCAGAGTTTTCTTTCTTTTCTTTTTTTCTTTTAGCAGTAAGGAGGACTAAAAACTTCCCCCACAGCAACAATTGTCCCAACTTTCCTTTCCAAAAACTAGTTTAGTTTGAAAATGTTCCATTAGGCTGATTTTGTTCCGGATCTTCACTTTTCGTGTCTCTTTTTCCTAGGGGTACTTTCCAATGTGCGTCATGAGAACTCAGGTTTGTAGATCAGAATCCCTTAAAAGGGCCTCTTTATTTGATTTCCCAATTTCTCTACAACCATTTTGCACAAGCTCGGGGGTCACACATTCTAGATGTTTCTCAAAACATCACTGATCATGAACACACATATTGGATTGTTAGCATTGATTTTATGCTACCTGCACTTAAAGCTTCTTAGGTAGAATAAGACTGTGCTTTTTATTAATTAGGTCATGTTGGAAGGCATCTTTCAGTGAAGTAATGAAGTTTCCTTCTTCCTTTAGGGGACAAGTATGTGTCTTTCTCTTCATACATAAAAGTGTTTTAGTATTCCAACACTATAGAAATAAGGGTTTGGTAAAGCATTTCTTTGAGAATTGCCAAAGGTGAGTCATCAAAAGAGAACCTGAGGAAGTTAAGAGTTACCACCCTGGGTCAGGCTGGGCTGAACCCGCTGGATTCAAGATATGTCAATTATCTCCAATTTTTGAGTGAGCTAAGATTTGGGAGCACCCTCTAATGGAAAAGGATATTTGCTGGGCATCCCAAAGGGGAAAGTGGGCTTCAAAATAAGGAGAGACTTGGTGAATAGACAGACTGAGGCATGATAGCATCTACCACCCAGGCTACGTAACACCAGCTGGGAGCAGTAGGCAAAACAGTGTAAGTTTCCTAAAAGGTATAATCAGCCAACACCTGCTGTGCTTGTGCTTCAGACAATAAGTGTGATCAGGTACTCCAGGGGTCCAGTAATAGTGATCTTCAAGGGAGACAAAAAAGATCATTGTAGAGTAGTCAGAGTTCAGAGGATATTTGGGAGTAGAAGTGAGAATAGAATTTGCAAAGGCAAAGTAGATAGGAGTCAGAAATAATGATCTTGGAGGTGTTAGGAAACAGAATTTCAGAGGCACTGAGGCCCCAACTGGAGCTGGAAAAATGCCTTTCTTTAGCTTACAGAACAATTATGTTTCATGAATGGATCTCTTCTTATGTCCTTGTGCTTTATTCTTTCTCTCTTCTTCTACCACACAGTTAATTTATTAGTAAAAATTCCTCTGAAATCTTATCTCTGAAGAAATCAAGATGCATATGCATTCAGGATGATATGTGGCGGGGGTGTGTGGGCTTGTGTTTATGGATTTGTGTTTAGAAATAGGAGTGGAGCAGTGTCAGTGGGCCAGGAAGAAAAGGGGAAGGCAGGAAAATAAAGTAATTTGAAATTCAGGACAAAGAGAGAAAGAATCAATACCAACTTTCCTGTAGTGGCCAGAATATCATTTTGTTTAAAAAAAATTACATTCCTCCGTTGGACAGCTTTGATTCTTAGAAAGATTCTCTTAGGTTATCTCTACCCATTGAGTTAAGTTTTGCCTCCAGGAACAGTAAAAAATTAAATGAACTTTTTAGCAGGACAATTTTTCATACTCAGAGTTAAGAGTATATTTGCCACAATTCTAAGGGACCAAAGAATGTGTTCACATTCCAAAAACATCTATAGAAAAAATTATTGATGTTATTAATATGCGTACACTTAATAATTTTATTAATTACATCACCTGCGGCAAACATTTCCAAAAAATGCCTTTCAAATGATCTCAGGATTATGTATCAGCTTAATAGTATGTTCATGAACAGTTGTTAGTCCTGTTGAATTTCTCTTTTCTAGTTTTGAAACTCAAGGGATGGAGCAGCTTTCAATGGCAGTATCTGCAGTTCTAAGTGCTTAGAGGCTCTTGGTATTTAACCTCCAAGATTTTGCTTTATTTCAGGTGTCCTCTTCCAGGAAGGACTCTTCCACTCAAGGGTGGAGTGGAGATTGGAAGCTAAACTCAACCCACACAGGGACTAGACCAACAGACCATAATAAAAATGAAAAGGAAATATTTACCTCTTTGGGCAGTGGATACACACAGCATGCACGCACACACCCGTGCACAAACACACTACTCTATGGCTCTAACCTCACTCCCCAGCAGCAAGAAGGCCTTACCCATATCGTTTTAGGGGGCTCAACTTTTTGGCCTATTGGCAGAGGTCTCTGAGCTTCCACATTGCCTTCTTTTTGTATCTGCCAACTGAATGAGGATGAGAGTTGAAGTGGCTTTGAAAATAATTCTTATTCATTATTCATTTTTAAAACACTATTCTTCCGCATCCAGGTATGATGCAGGCAACTTAATTTCAAATATTGCAGCCTAGAACAGTGTGATATTATACCTTCTAGTTAGCTAGTGCCTTTGACTTTTGGGCTAGTCAGTTGCCCTAATGGAGCTTCCACATCTGATGGGCGGACAGCAAGCATTGTCAGAAAAGCCACCCTCCAAAGTTGGCTACCATGGGTGCTTCAGCTCTTCATACCTTGATCAACAGCAGAGGTCTTGTTAGCATGGAGAGCGTCAGATATATTTTTTTATTTGGTGAAATTTTGGGCCTGGTAGCATGATAGATACTAGAAATGGACTCACATTGACAAGATATTCAAGACACCAAGAGTGGCTAAAATATTTTCAAAGACGCTTTCCATTTTTGCATAAACAAGTTCTAAGAGATAGTGAATTCTATAGCCTATTCTTTAAGGATGGCGCTCCAGGCTTAATCTCTAAACAATCCTATGTTAAGCCATTATGGAGGAGGATTTCTGGATGGTTAACACCAATGCCAGAGTTCCAGAATCCTCCTTTTGGAGTGTTATGTCCACCTCACAGAAACCTTTCTTGGAAGATGATGGTTTGACACCAAGAATGACAGAGAGCTAGAACTTCAAGCTAACAGAGGAGTTTGCATCAACTGTTTTGTTCTTGCTCACTAATGAAGTTAGTCAGTCAACATGGTGGCAGAATTGAGCATGAGACTTGCTTTCATTATCACCTGGTAAGAGGCTGTAGAAGAGTAGCTAATACATGTGACTTCCAACATTTTCAGCAATTGACATTATCAACCAAAAATGAATCAGATATGTGCATAATAAAAATGGCTTGCGTCAATTTGCCGCACACTCCAAATAATTTTTTTTCAATGTCTTAAATCACTATAACACCTTATTTTCAATGTCTTCGGCAGGTTGAGAGAGCACAAACAGCTTCTTGTAGTCACTTGGGAATTTTCTGAAAACTCAGGTTGCTATGGGCAACCAAAGGAAGAAGGGTTGAAAGGTGAGAGGGAAAGCACTTTGGGTCAGCTGTGGCTGTCCCCTGCCTGGCCAATGTGATGATCTTTCCTGAAGGGCATGTGCTGACAGGGAACCAAAGCTCTTACTCCCAGCGAGGGCCTGCTCCATGTGGTAAATATCTCAAGTGAGGGATTTTTATGTCCCTTTGATTAGCTGCACGGGTCAAGGGCAAGAGTGAAGCCTGCATCATTTCCCTACCTCTTTTGCTTGGCGAGGCAACGTATGTGGTCCTCTGGGCAGAGGCTTTGGTAAGAGTAGGGATAGCGGATTGAATTCTCCCAGCTGGATGGAGATGCACACTGGATGGAGACGCAAAGGGGATGCTCTGGGACAGATCAGTGACTCTGTGGCTATGTTTTTTTGTTACTCTTTTGCAGCAGGCGGCTCCTCTCTTAGAGGGACTTTGAGATAGTCATATCACTGACACAAACTGAGTAAACACAAACGATTTTTTCCCCTTTTGAGTCTGCAATATCTTCAGTTATTGGTGATGTCATCTGACAAGTTACTTACCAAGTGACTTTTGGGCTTTTGTCTCAAAAAGGAAGATGAGTATCCCAAGGTACTAGGACAAAGAGCTTTTGCTTTAGGAGAATCGAGGTAAAAGGCAGTGGTTAAATATCTCTGAAGCTATGTGTGTGGCCTGGTTTTGCCTCTCATCCTCCCTCTGTTGGCATTTTCTTGGCAGCCATACCTGGAGCCTCTGGTTAGCAGTAGGAAGAGGGTCAAGGCCATTGCCACCAGGAGGCAGATACATCACCCTGGTGAGGAGCTAGTCATTTAATTGGTCTGTGCCAGGGACCACGCAAAGAGAGACACTAAGTTTTCTGGAAAAAGCCCATGATGTCTGGGAAACTAGAAACTCAGACATCAAAAGTTTAAAAGTTTTATCTTTACAGCTATCCACAATTTATAATCCAGGTCAATTTATGTGGGTGACACAAGTTTCTTTGAAGATAAAAGCAGAGTTCGGTATGCGCACTTATCAGGGGCTGTTAAAACATGTTCAGGGTTTGGGTGTGTAAGTTCTTGAAATTAGCACGTCCCCTGTACCTGCCCAATCCGGTCATGAGTGGCTCTGTCGATTGCATCTGGAGCTATTTTTGGAGTTGGACTAGATTTGAAGACAGATATGGGTGGCTTGGTAATCATCATTTCTCTAATGGCAGTGACATTTTAATTTTATCTGTTGTAAAATCACCGCCAGTTGCCTTTTTCAGTTGTAAAATAACATATGTGATTGTGATATATTTTCTTGTGTTTCCTTCTCCTTAATCCTGCCCCTGTGGGTGTGTGTCTTGAGCAGCTTTTCAGTGTGTGTAAGCACATGTGTGTCTGGGGACGCCGGGTAACTGCAGTATAGCTCGGCAGCATTTCAACCAAGTAGTGCTTTTGCTGTGAAAAGATGGCAGCAATTTGAAGTTGTTATCATCTGGCTGGTGCTGAAGGGAGAAAACCACTTTCTTTTAAGTGCTGACATCAACAGAAAAGGAAGGAGCAAGAGTGAGAGGGAAGAGCTCGATTTTTACCTTCTATTGAATAAATGTGGCTGATCATTGATGCATCGAGATGGGCAAGAGGATTAGAAGGCAAAGTCAATTTCGTCTCTAGGTGACCCGCTGTGACGTATCCTGTACATTTCTAGGTCTGGAGCAATTAGTTCATTCATTCTTTCATTCCACAGATATTTGTTTTTGTATCAACAGGTATTTATTAGGTTCTGCGGTTACTGTAATAAGCAGGATCAAGCGCTAGACCTCATGGAGTGTGCTGGGGAGAGAGAAAGCAAACAAATAAACATAGGAACATAAAATATAATTTCAAGTACAGTGGGAGATAGGGGTGGGAGAAAAGTGATTAGAAATCTGTATGAAGTGCAAGAGGCAACCCAAGGAAAACCTGGGGGAGGGAGACAGTGTGGAGGCCAGGAAACCAGAGAGAGGGACGGGCTAGATCTTTGACTTTGATCTCTGCTGCCTAGGAAACCCGGTAAGGATTTGCGCATGGAAGTGATGTCATCTGATTTATGGCTTTAAAAGCTCACTCAGGGCATCATCTCATGTATATTTTACTGGCTGCATATCAGTTCTAGCAGAAAATCATTTTATTCTCAAAACAATGAATGGTCTCCTGATACTTTTCTTAAAACTATAATAACCCTAGGATTCCAGAACTGCAAGTTGATAACATCTTCCTTTGACTGGGACTTGGGAAAGGAGCAATCAGAGCAGTTTTGAAGTATATTAACCTAATAGTTTATAGCTTACAGAAAACTGATAATTCAAATAAAATGCCAAGAAAGCAATTATTCTTGATTGATTTGCTTGCTGGGTACCTGCTTTCTGTGGTCAGACTTTGCAGTCGTACCAGGAATTTGTGGGTTATTCGGCTGTTTATCAGATATCCGAAGCAGTTCAGTGCAGTGAGTCAGAGCGGGGCCCAGTGGAGGGCTGACAGTTTGGAACCATCTCTGCCACTACTAACTAGCTACCTAACCACAGCGGGCCCCTGAATTCCTGAGAATGATGCAGAATACAAGTATTGCCCTCATGGGGTTATTCGAGGATTAAATGAGATAACACATAAGCATCGTTCCTGACATACCTTAAGTACTCAGTGAAAGTTAGCTGGATATTACTATTATTTTTTTTTAAGGAAAATTAGCCCTGAGCTGCCATCCTCTGCCAATCCTCCTCTTTTTGCTGAGGGAGATTGGTCCTAAGCTAACACCTGTGCCCATCTCCCTCTACTTTATATGTGGGACGCCTGCCACAGCATGGCTCGATAAGCAATGTGTTGGTCCATGCCCGGGATCTGAACCAGCACCCCTGGGGGGGACCGAAGCAGCGTGCATGAACTTAACTGCTATGCCACCAGGCTGGCCCCTAGCTGGCTATTATTAATTATTTTTGCTAAAGAAATTCTAGCCATAGAAGATTTTTAAATTTCACATATGATAAATCATATAGTTAGCTTATTTTATATAATTTAGAAGGCTGAATGGGTAGAATTATGAGTCTAGAATGCGGTGTTGTGGGAGGTAGCACCTGCTATGGGGGTGACATTATGTATCATATATAAATCTCATATATAAGTATATATAAATACAGTATATTATATGTAATGTATAAATATAATCTATATTACATAAAGTGCCCTAAACAAGAGGCAAACTCCAGGGGGCTGGCATTGCCCCAAGTCAGGGGCGGGTTTTACAGTTTGAAGGTGGCAGGAAGGGATTTGTGATGGGTGAGGGTTAGAAGTGGGAGGCCAGGAAAAAGGAGCTGAATCACAGAAAAGCTGCCAATGAAATGAATAGGTTGGGGATGGATGGAGAGAAAAGCTAAGGCTGCTGGGAGGATGGTCCTGTTTTGGACTTTGATTTTTTGATGCTATCACCACAGCCTTTCTTTAGTATCATTTTCAACTGAATTCACTAAAAAGGACATTTTAGAATGTGAAATTTTAGGGGCCAGCCCCATGGCCTAGTAGTTAAGTTGGCGCACTCCTCTTTGGTGGCCCAGAGTTTCGACGGTTCGGATCCTGGGCATGGAAGTGGCACCTCTCATCAAGCCATGTTGAAGCGGCATCCCACATGCCACAACTAGAAGGGCCCAAAACTAAAAATACACAACTGTGTGCTGGGGAGTTTTTGGGAGAAAAAGGAAAAATAAAATCTTTAAAAATAAAAATAAATAAATAAAATAAAATGTGAAATTTTAAATGTGAGATTTAAAAATGTAAGTCCCTGGGAAACAGGATTGTCCTACAATGTTTTGTTTTATGTCAAATTTGTCAAATACACTTATTCTACAAAATATGTAAATACTTGTTTATAACCATATATGTGTACTTTGGCGTACTGCTTGCTTTTGAAAATGCCTGTGATTTAAATAACTGCTTTAAAATAGGTTTTAGCTTATATTTATCATTGGTCTTAACGAATAGCATAAAATCTTTTTTCCTAGAGGCTGCAATTCTCTTCTTCATCCAAGATACATAACATTTAAAATAATTCAATTTATAAATAGAAACAATAATTCTGGAAACATCTCTCCTTGAAAGTGATGAAAACTTTTTCGTGGGTTTCTGTTACATATTCCCAGCAGTATGCTGCTGCTCTGAAGTCACGCTTAGATCAAGAACCCAAATGTCTTGGCCATTTGTAAATCTTGGAATCCTTTTATCATGGATCAGGGAAAACCTCCACTTTGTGAGTGAATTCAATATATCATTTTCTTTCTTATATTTCCCTTTCTCCTCACTCTTTCCTTTTTTTCTTTTTTTGTCTTTTTGATGACTCACTGCAGGGGAGTTGATTTCTCCAGAAACCTAGGGGAGCTGTGAGCCTGGGCTGTGTGGTGGAACCCCCATGATGAACACCTCCTGGTGCCTGAACGGGAACGAGCTGAATGGCTCAGATGATGCTCTGGGTGTCCTCATCATCCAAGGGATCCTTGTCAAGGCCTTCAGCAACCACGCTGTGGGACGGTACCAGTGTGTGACTGTGGCCGGCGTGTCAGCCACCATGACACTAACCAGGGATTGAGGAAGACTCGGGAGTCTTGAAGAATGTGTCGGACAACCCTTATCTCAAACTTTTTTGAGTCCTCACCTACCTTTCTCAGACTTTCAATAACCAAGTGCAGCTCTCAGCACTGTGTGCTTGGACTTAAGCCTAGTTTCCAGGATGGTGCAGATACTTCCATGGTGAGTTTAATTCACACAGTGAGATATTTCCATAGCAAGTTCAATCAAATCCTCAATCTAGCCACCAGCTGATTGTTTCTCTCTTGCTGCTCCATCCTGTTGCCCACTCCCCTCATTTCTCACTGTTTCTCATCTCTTTTCCCATGGGAATGTACATTTTGTGATTAAGAAAGGAAATTTTTGAAAAAGGCAGGTCCTCACTGTGCACAGGGATCCAGTCTGTGATGTGATGACATGAGCTTACGTCACTCTGTGACACTTGTTCTAAATCACATGCCCTCTTTTTAGACTCCTGCACTGCTTCTAATTTTTAAGGACAGTGACCCTAATTGACACGGACTTTCAATGACAAGTAATATTTTATACAGAAACAGAACTGAATAAAGCAAGATAAGGCTTATGGGAAGATAGTGAAACAAAATAGTGCTAAATGGAATTGGCATCATGTTTATGCTTCGATTACTTTTTCAATGAAGTGGTTAAGAATTCTATTTCGACCTAGTGGAGGAAGGAGTGGACGGTAGGAGGAAATATTAGAAAGGTAATTTGGGAGAATTTGTTGCTGAATAACTATAAGATTGAGTTAATCATTGTATGGTTTATAATAGGAAAGTAATTACTCTAGACTGTTTTTGACATTTAAAAAAAGATCCCCTAAATCCAATTGCATCAATGAATTAATCTGCTGGTCAGTGTTTATTCATTACTCATTCTGTGCTCAGAACTACAGTAAGGACTATCAGGAATGTAGTCTATTGCCCGAGATCTCTAACACAGTTATAAGAAGAGAGACTGAAAACATTAATAAAGCTAGAAAAATCAAAATAATTCTAATTATCCCTATGAGAATATTGCTGTAGGATGGCAAAGTAAATCAACCATAGGCAGGCAAATATCAAAACTCCACTTCTGTGACTTCATGGGTATTTGAGAAGGACAGATTTTGACATCTTACACTATCACTGAATATTTCTTTTGCAGATGAATATTTAGATAAGGAGAAAGAGTTTGTGGCGTTTCCTTTTGAATTCATCAGCTGTGGTGTTAGGATGGTATGGTTATTAAGGAATATGTAATGCACCTCGGATTTATGTGACAGGGCAGTTAAAATATAATTTGTGTGATGAATATTTTAGAAGCGTTTAATTGCATCTGAAGCACCTCTTCAGGGGGCCAGGATATCACATAAAATGCTCACAGGCACCACCTCCGCATTTCCTTCGGTACAAAGATCTGTGGGTGGAGAAAGAAAGGAGGGAGGGCCAGCAGCAGCCTTGGGTGAGGCCGCAAACGGCAGATCTTTCAGTTTGCAATGTTGGCACTGCCCTCTGAAATCTATAACTTAATTTTGATAAAGCAAAATAAATATAAGCAAACCTCCAAGCAAATGAATATATCTCCAGAGGCAGGATAGGGTAGAGAAGATAAAATGGGCTTTGGAATTCTGACAGCCCTAGGTTAGAATCTGCCCTTACCACTTAGGAGCTTTGTGAGATTGAACAGGCTGTTGATATGTCTGCTTTCCCTCACTATGCGTCCCTTGAAGGTGGAGATTTTGTCTTTTAAAAAAAGTTTTTATGATTACAAATATAATCAACGTTCATGGTAAAAAAAAAATGGAAGAACAAATTGGAAAGTAAGAGTCATCCTTTATCCAAATATTATAACCCTTAACATTTTATGACATATCTTTCCAGATTTTCCCATTTGTGTGTATATATTTAATCAAAATTGTTATTATTTAGTGACCATGTTTTATTGGTTCTTTTTATCCCTAGTGCCTGGTATATAGAGATGTTTAATAAATGTATGTTAAATAAATAAATGGCCTTGAACTTCTTGGTTCTCAGATCCTTACCCAAAAAGATGAGAACAATAACAGCAACTACAGTGTCCAGAGTTCTGAGGGTGGAATGAGATGCTGGATGTGTACCACTCATTCATTGCTTGGCGCACAACAGACACTCTGTAATTAGAAGCCACTATTGCTATTATTTTATTTCTCATTGAAAAGAGAGAGATACGCTAAATAGTTTGGTTCAGAGGATCTGAAATCATTCATGGTAGCCTTTACTTACAGTTTGGAGACAGGTAGTAAGCCTAATACAATGTGTTTGGAATGCCAGAGCATGGGAATGGACCGTGAATCCTAAAGCAGGGATGGTATTGTATTGGCAAAACCAGTTGCTGAAGGTAGGGAGAGAGAAAAAGAAAGTCGATAGCAGAGTGTTCTGCTCTGAGTGTGGTGACTTTTATCTCAAGCTGTTTAATAAGATACAACTTGGCCTCTGATACCAGCAGGTCCATGACTCAACTCCCTGATGTTAAGGATCTCAGGCCTCCTTTCTTTCTTGTGGGTCCTTTTTTTAGACCTGGGTTGTGTGGGTGGAGGTAGGGCATAGAAAATGCCTTTAGCGGAGCCACGGGCAAGGATTCCTGGGCTTTTGAGCCTCCCTTCCTAGTTGGTGCTCTTAGGATTGGAGCTGTAGCTGGGGCGCTGACTTGCAAATGCCGTAGAGGAGGAAGGACCCTAGAAATCGCCCAACCCAGTCACTTTGCTTTACACATAGGGGACTAAGGTCAAAAGAGATTATGTGAACTTCTCAATTAGCTTCACACAGCAGATTGTGGCACAATCAGGCTTAGAACCAAAGGTTCCTATGAGGCAGCAAAATGTGGAAGAAGGAACACAGTTTGGAGGCACGGTGCTTTAGTTTGAATCCTGGTTCTGCCGCTTATGGGTCCTGAGAGGCTACTGAATCTCTGAACTTCCTTTTCATCTAAAAACCAGAATGAAATACCTAGTTGTATTAGTTTCCGAGGGCTGCTATAACAAATTACCACAAACTTGGTGCCTTAAAACAAGAGAAATTATTGTTTCACAATTCTGGAGGCCAGAAGTCCAAAGTCATGGTGTCAGTGGGGCCATGCTCCCTCTGAAGGCTTCAGAGAAGGATTGTTCCTTGCCTCTTTGTAGCTTCTGGTGGCTTCCGGCAGTCCTTGGGGTTCCTTGGCATATAGGAGCTACATCACCCAATCTCTACTCTGTTGTCACATGGTCTTCCCAGAGTATGTCAGTGTCTGTGTCTGTATCCTCATATGGCCTTCCTATAAGGATGTTAGCCATTGGAATCAGAGTCCACCCTAATCCGGGATGCCCTCATCCTAACTGATTACATCTGCGAAGACTCTATTTCCAAACAAAGTCACATTCTGAAGATGTGGGTAGACCTGAAACTTTGTAGGGATACTATTGAATCCAGTACACTAGTGTACAGAACCATTGCAAGGACTAAATAATATATCTTCTGTAAATTACTTAGCCTGGTTGCTGGTACATAGCAGATGCTCAATGAATGTTAGTTCTCTTCCATCCTTTCCAGCCCCCAGCCCTGTGGCCTCCCCACTTGGCCGCTGAACTCCTCCAGATCTGAACTTATTCTGTTTCCACCCAGTCAGCATCTTCATCCTTCTGCAACTGTTCTGGTATGTTCCTGGCCTACTTCACTGGCTCGTTGTAATTGTTTTGTATCAGTCCTTCCATTCAGATTCTGCTTGTTTGCAGCTTTCCCCGTTTCAGTTTTCAAGAAGCTTTACTGTAAACATACTCGCCGAAAAATGACAAAAAACCTCAGAATACAGAATCAGCAAAAGGACTGCTTTTTACTTATTTAATTAGCAAAAACAAAGAAATATATCCAATTTTGACAAGATTACAGTGAAAACGTGAACTAATAAAACCTTTGTTGGGGCTCAGTAAACTGCCATAACCTTTTCCAAAAATCAATAAAAATATTATACCTTTGCTTTATTAATCCCAGACCTGGGAATCTGTGTCTGAGTAATAATTCATAATATAGAAAACACCACAGATAGTCATCAGAACATGATTTATAATAGAAAACATGAGAAACAACATAAATGTCTAACAAAAGGGCTAGTTTAGGTAAACCATAGTTTTCCCATTTGGAGGAACATTATATAATTATTAAAATAAATGAAAATATGAAAAACCTCTGTGACGTATTAAGTGAAAAGGAGATTAATAGTTACAGATTCATACCTAATTGTCATAAGCACATGGAGTAATGCCAAAATGATCTAAACATTTGTCCATGTTCTAAATTTCTTATAATTTAAAAATATTTCTTTATAATTTTAAGTAGGAAACTGATGATGTAAGGAGATAAGCCATAGAGGTGGGTGACTGATTAGGAGTGAGAGATTCGGTGGACGTCCCAGCTCATCGGTTGTGATGCCTGCGGCACTACTGTTGACATTAGATGGAGGCAAGGGCCATTTCTCAAACAGAGGACAAAGAGTGTCATGGGAAGAGTGGCCAGTCAGGGGATTCCTACCTGCATTGTCAGGGAACCGGACTCATGAATTCTGGGGCCAGTGACTATCTCCTGACCGTACATGATCTCCTCCATGAGGACCTCATATAGAAGGACGCTAATCCTACCTGCATCAAAAAAATCTGAAAAGTCAAAACAAAGATAACACAGCAATAACAAATTGCAAAACTTTTATTCATGTTTCTGGTGAATACATAATAAATGTTTTTCTACCCCTCAACAAGTGAGAAAAAAATGAAGACTGTCAGTGAGATACATAGATTGAAAGATTATTATAGGTTACTTTGGCCTGTGAGTACAAGTTTAATAGAGATGGTATAATTTTAATGATTTATCTTTTTGGTACTGATAAAGTCAAAGAATTCATAGCTAATTGTCCCAATTTTATTTCTTCATGTATTAATTAAATTTACTCACTTATCTGGAAAGTATTTATTCTTACTACAGTCTTAGACTTGCTTTCTTGTGGAATGTGATATCTTGTGAGCTAATTTTCTGGATTTTTGTTTATGGAGTTTACCTTAAAGATAATTTTAAAGTACTTGGAAAACAAAGAAAGAATACAGCACGTTTAAATTCCAGTATATATTCTCGAAGGAGTAGTTTTGTAAATTTAATGTGTGCAGGAATCGTGAGCTGGGAAGCTTGTTAAAAATGCAGGTTTCTAGACCCTAACCTCAGAGGCTAGAGGTTTGGTCTGAACATCTTCATTTCAAAGGAGGCAAACTGAAGATTCGCCTGCAGGTGGGCTACTGTTCATATTTTGAAAAAATGGAAAGATAGCCACATGAAGACACATGTGTCCAAAAATATTTTCATTAAATGTTTGTGGTTGAACATTAACCTATCACAGTAAAAAATAAATAAATAAATAAATAAAAAGGAAAAGAGTATTAAGAAATACTTGGTGTTGCCTACCAAAACATGGTTTTTCTTTTCCTTTTTTGGAGGTATGTAAAAAACTCATCAGCAAGTTGTAGATGATGTCAACTCTTCTATTCCTAGCACATTTTTGACACGTAACCCTTTATTTCACAATAAGCGTGCTGAGGCAATGTTCCTTTAGACTAAGAGCTGATGATTGTCAGTTAATTATATCTCTCATTGAAGGAAAACTAATAAGGAATACCTTCAGCTACAACCAGCATTTTCAACAATATGATCACATGTGAGTATATTTCAAATACTCTAATACTAGCATCTAGATTCTCATAATGGAGTGTCGACTGTGAAAACCACATGTATCTGTGTTGCTAAGACTGCATTGTAAGATTCATTCATCCCTGTGGTGTCTGAGCTATGAGAAAATAATGGTTTTCTCTGTTAATGAGTCACTTTTCATCAGTATGCTAGGCCTTCCTATTTCTCTTTCTTGAGAAAGTGGATGGGTGATTGATTTTTAAAAAATCTTTTATTGCGTTTTTTTTTTTTTTTGATGAAGAAGATTGGCCCTGAGCTAACATCTGTCACCAACCTTCCTCTTTTTGCTTGAGGAAGATTGTCATTGAGCTAACATCTGTGCCAATTTTCCTCTATTTTGTACGTGGGACTCCACTACATTGTGGTTTGATGATCAGTGTGTAGTCTGTGCCCAAGATCTGAAACTGCCAGCCTGCGAACCCTGGGCCACTGAAGTGGAGCATGCGAACCTAACCACTATACCACTGGGCTAGCCCCTAAAAATATCTTACAAGAAAATGATGTACAAGTCAGCTAAACCTGGCCTTTCCTCATGGTTGTTTTAACCTGCAGTATTATCTAACACAATAAAACGAGGGTAGATTCTAAATTACAGATTTTTAAGGCAATGGTCCTTAAACTTTGCATAAAAATCCCATGGTATATATGTGTTTATTAATATTCAGATTTATGGGCATCCATTCTAATTCATTAAGTCTTAAGAGAGGACTAAGAATTTACATTTTAACAAACACCCCACGTGCTTTTTATACTGAGGAATTCCTCTCCTAAGGAATTTCGTAAAATAGCTTAAGAGGGTTAGTTTTGAGGGACCCACGTTTTAAAACCATTGGAGGAACTTGTTTTGAACTTGAATTAAGGGGAGTTTAGAGTACAAAAGAAGCATTGCAAAATTTTCCAAACATAGATTTCACATTTGGGTGGCCATTGGGAATAAGAACAACATCATATTTCCTTTTGGAAAGCGTGAGTTGGAAAGTCTGGGCTTTGGCGAGACCCGAAGTTATCAGGACACCCAAAGTCATGATGATGAGAGAACCAAAGCAGTGAGAACATACGAGAGCGATCAATGGCACTTACTCTATTCCAGGCAGTGCTCCAAGCTTCTTACATGTATTAGCTTATTTAACTTTAAAGCTGTCCTATAAAGTACAGATTATTATTTTGCCATTTTATAAATGGGGACAAGAGGCAGTAAGAAGTTAAATAACTCATCCTCTTCTACAGCTTGTGAGAAAAAGGGCCAGGATCATTCTGAACCTGAGCTGTCTAACTTGGGGACTGGGGCCTCCTCCACTGCACTATGCCACCAGTAAAGGGCTGGTTCTCTGGGAAACTCATTTACCTTTAAACCAAACAAAGCATTTTTTACAGTAACATGAATTCCTATAAAGGCAAAACCATGAACTCCATGCCAGTTAGAGCTTTTCGATCTATAGTTCTTAAAATTTCTAGAGAAGACCAACATGAGAGAAAAACGAAAGTAATGGCAAAGGCATTTACTTACGTAGTTATTTTCTTGAACAGTTGCTCTTAGGAGTAATAACTATAATCTTTTTGCTTGTCTGAGTGCTTAACTTCTTTTAGAGTCTTAGAGTCTACAGGAAATTGAGGGATCGTTTGGCTCAGCAGTAAGTGTTTCTTCCATGAATGAGTGAAGAGTTGGGCTGATTCTGCACATCTACAAGGATGTTATGCAGGCCAATCAATACAACAGTTTGCATAAGCATCCTTAGAATTGTGAAGGGAACTTTAGGAGTAAGTTAAGTCTGGAGAGATTAGGTAGAGCAGATGTGGTCTGATGTCAACCTCCAGGGAGGGTGCAATGGGAAGACTGAGACCATATGCCCAGGTGGGATAAGCTGTGTGCCTGGACCTCAACCTGTGAATCTCGGACGACTGGAGGATGGCTACCCAAGCATTATGTACTTGCTTTGCACCAACGGTTTCTGTCCTCATTTTCTATTGCTGCTGTAGCAAATGACCACAAACTTAGTGGCTTGAAACAACACAAACTTATAATCTTTCAGCTCTGTAAGTTAGAAGTCTGACGCAGATCTCTCTGGGCTAAAATCAAAGTGTCAGCAGAGATGTTTCCCCTTTGGAGGCTCCAGGGGAGAAACCTCTTCCTTGTCTTTTCCAGCTTGTAGAAGCTGCCCATATTTCTTGGCTCGTCGCCCTCTTTCTCCATCTTCAAAGCTAGCAAAGGCGGGTTGAGTTGTTTTTACCCTGTATCACTCTCATTTCCTCTCCTATCTCCCTCTTCCACTTTTAAGAACCCTTAGGATTATTTTGGGCCCACTCAGATAATGGGGGCTGGTCTTCCTTTTCTAAGGTCAGCTCATTAGCAACCTTAATTCCATCTTCAACCTACAATTTCTTTTTGCCATGTAACCTAACGAATTCACAGGTCCAGGGAGTAGGACCTGGACATGGATATTCTTGGGAGATCTTTATTCTACCTTCCACAGCTTCTTAAACAGTAGGTTGATTGGGGAGAAGGAGCATGTTCCAGGACATAGGATTCAATCATCCAAGACTGGATGTTTGACTTGGAAGGAAAGCCTCCTGCTCCTGCTCTTGGCAGTGCAGATGCTGGCAGAGCAGTAATGGTGGAAAGACTATGAGCTGGTTGGGGGAATGAAGAGGGGAGAGGCTGTGTCATACCTGGAAGGGCTGAAGGATCCTTGTTGGCTGAGGACTCCTCACCTATGCACTGACTTAGCTGAGTTGTTTCTAATGTTTGTGGGAAGGAAGGTACTAAAGGTTTTTCTCTTAGTAGGGGGAAAGCCAAGCTGCTCACCAGGTCGGGCGTAGAGGGATGGGTGAGGAGGAACACGTTTAGAGTTGGAATCCCAGTTAAAAGAGGTAGAAATATGAGCCAAATATATCTTTGATTGAAATTGAGCCTACCTTCTCCCCTTCCTTCCTTCTTTCCTTCCTTCCTTCCTTCCTTCCTATTTTCAAATTTGTGCCATTGATGTGTTTTGGGAAACAATAGTTACACAAGCACTGTTCCTATCTAAATGGATTATGTGTCTGGAAGGTCAAGGCTAGGCTCATTCTAACAGAAAACAACACAAATAAGAAGAGCAAAACTTTATCCATATTCACATTTTTTAACTTTTATTATATTCTGCAATAAGAGCTGAAGCATCAAGTGAAAAAAAGCATGATTTTCAGGGTGAGGGAGGTGTTACAGAATCTACTTTAAAGAAAAGCCTTTGTTTTTGTAAGTCAAGCAAAGTGGAAGTGGTTGATTTGGACCCAAGAGAAGAACCGTGACCTTCTGAGTGAAAAGAAACCCGCAAGTCATTAGTCATCTAGCTGATATATATAAATCATGCAAAATGCTGCCTTATATTGTTAAAGGACTTTCCATTTTTCCTCCAAAGCAGACCAGACCTTTCTTAGGTCTGTTTGGTTTCTACACATACCTAATTCTTGTTGTTTGGGTGTCTGCGTAGACAGAATGATAGAAACAATCGGGGACTTGCCTGACATGAAGCCATTGGCTATTGGAAAGAGTACTTTGAACAAACGCATCATGGGCCCCATGAATGGAAGAAGCAGCCACAAAGAGCATCAGAACGTAAAAATGTAGGTCACAGCTGCTACCCTGGGGACAGGACACACACTGTCATGCCACTGAAAGCATGGAAGGAAGTAGGAAGCGTATACACCGGGAGACCCAGCATTCTTGACAACAAAGGGTAGAAATGTGCGTGTCTTCGACTTCCTTTCTCTCTCCAGATAGAGAGAGCTCTTTCATGGCATCATACTTGTGGCGTGGAGTGGGGGTAGCAGGATGGCAGGGGCCAACAGGCTTCCTGTGAAGAGCTACTCCATAGATTTTCAATTTTTACAGCAGTTTTTGAAGGCTCTTTGTATAAAAACAAAGCAAATGCAAAACTTTAATATGCAAAGCATCAAATCTTTGCAAGTCTCTTGCCCAAACGAACTTACTTCATCCTAAAGTGGAATGGCAAAGTTTAAAGGAAAGGTGAGTGGCAACCTCATGAAAATAAACCAGAAACAGCCATTTAATAACAAGACTGTCTTCTTAAATTCTCTTCTTTATCTATCTCTGTGCTTCCAATTTGCCTGGCTCCAGTATGGTCCAAGGGGAGTTTTACCTAAGGGCACTAGGCACTTACAAAGCAGGGAGGTTTGTCTTAAATATTGGCACTCTGTCTTTTCCGCACCAAAGTGCCACTTTCACTAGTTGAGGGCATCTTGCACAACCTCAGGCTGTCTCTGCGGCCTCTGCCCTCCTCAGCCCACTTCTCCTCTCATCTGGGTCCCTGATGCTTCCCAGAGCTCCTCCCTGGTAAATCATCTAAGCCTGCTCTTGCTGCAGACTATGGTTCATGACCTTACGCAACGAAGAAATCAGAAATAGAGAGCAGATTATTATTTGCACCCATGGCAGCCCAAAATAGTAAATTCATCCGATAGTACTAACCTTTTATTTATTTATTTGTTTTGCAAGTTTCACCTGCTTCAAGCCCATTTGATCAAAACTGAAGCCAGAGGTTGGCAATCTATGGCCTGCGGGTCAAACTCAGCCCGCTGCCTGTTGTCCAGCCTGTGAGCTAAGAATTGTTTTTACATTTTCAAATGGTTGAAAAAAATCAAAAGAGGAATAGTCTTTTAAGACATATGAAAATTACATGTAATTCAAGTTTTAGTGTCTAAAAATAAAGTTTTATCGGAACTCAGTTGCTCTCATTCATTTACGTATTGTCTAAAGTTGTTTTTGTACTATTTTGGCAAAGTTGACCTGTAAAGCCTGAAATATTTACCATCTGGCCCTGTACAGAAAAAGTTTGCCAACTCTTGATTTAAACTAATTTTTAAATTTACATATCAACTAGCCAATTATCCACTAACGCAGTGACTGACATGTAGCAGTAAATCAATAGGTATTTGTTGCAAAGATTTACAATGATCCAGCCGACATACAACTTTCAAAAGCATACCTACTACATGCCATTGTTTTGAGAAGCTTTGTCAACAGGCAAGAGGTGAATATCTTTTCTCTCTAGCTTTCCTCCTCCCTTATACATATTATGGAGCATACACACTTAGATTGTAATCTACTTTTTAACTGGAGGCCAAGATTTGGAATATATCAAGTTTTCCATAATTGGAGATTTTGTTTTTAAAATAAAGCACTCTTCTGGAGCCAGCCTGGTGGAATAGTGGTTAAGTTCGCTCACTCCACTTTGGCGGTCCAGGGTTTGTCAGTTCGGATTTTGGGCACAGACCTACACGCCACTCATTAAACCATGCTGTGGCAGTGTCCCACATAAGAACTAGAAGGACTTACAACTAGGATATATAACTATGTACTGGGGCTTTGGGGAGAAAAAAACAAAAAGGAAGATTGGCAACAGGTGTTAGCTCAGGGCCAATCTTCTTCACCAAAAGAAAGCATACCTTAAAAAGAAAAAACCACGTAAATGTATGCATTCTTATCAGAAGCTGTGTAGTGGTTATCTACTGCTGCATGCAAACTACCCTAAAACCTGGTGATATTTTTTAAAATAACACCCATATTATCATATCACACAATTTTGAGAGTTAGGAGTTCAGGATGGGCTTGGCTAGGTGATTCTTCTGCTCCACGTGGCATCCTTTGGAGTTACTTAGTGGTAGTCAGCTGGTGTTCAGGCTGCTCTGATGGGTCACACGCCTGCTGTGTTGGTAAGGATGGCTGGAAGGTGGGACTCACCTGGAGCCCTCTCCTCCTCCATGTAGTCTCAGGACACCTCCAGCAGGTTAGTCCGACTTCTAACATGGTAGCTTGAAGTGGAAACTGCCAGTTCTCTTAGAGATAAGGCCCAGAGCGGGGAGAGTGTCCTTCCTGCCACTCTCTTCATCAAGTAGTTACTAGCCAGCCCAGATTTATGCGGAAGGGAAAGAGACGCCACCTCTCAGAGAAGAGTATCAGAGAGTTTCTGGCCATCTTTCATCTGCCAAAGACTGCTTCTTGTTTGATTTTTAACTGTATTAATTCAACTAAGTAGAGAAGCCTCTTCCTCGTCCTTCTAACATGTGGGATTTTTTCTGTGATCTTTCATGGTTTCTTCTCTGAGCTCTGGAATTATTAGGTGTCTAGGCAAGGAAAAGACCAGCTTGGGCCAGGCAGAGCTATTAGGGATGAGCGTCTTCTTCATAAACTGACTCAGCCCCAAAACGGTCCACCCCACCTCCAAAAATACCTAAAATAGGAGCGAGGAGGTCTGCAGGCTCACTCTGGCCCCCAGCTGTCTGGGAGGGAAGTCCTCAGGTATATTCCCATATTCTTAATGACATACATAATATAATTTGGAAGACATGCTAGTTTCATGGAAAGAGAAATCAGCGCTGCCCCTCACTGGATAGAAATAGGTAGCTAAAGAATACACAAGCCTAGGGGCCAGCCCTGTGGCTGAGTGGTTATGTTCACGCACTCCGCTTTGGTGGCCCGGGGTTCACGGGTTTGGATACTGGGTGTGGACCTACACACCACTCATCAAGCCATGCTGTGGCAGCATCCACGTAGAAGAACTAGAATGACTTGCAGCCAGGATATACAACTACGTACTGGGGCTTTGGGGAGAAACAAAAACAAAAAAAAAAAAAAAAAGAGGAAGATTGACAACAGATGTTAGCTCAGGGCCAATCTAAAAAGAAAGAAAAAGAGTGGCTTAGCTGCTCCTTTAAAAAAAAAAAAAATACGCCAGCCCAGATAATATCAGCTCAGGGTCCGATTTTTCTCCTTTCTGCCATCTTCCATTTGTGGGTGTACTGTTAAGGTGCTGTTCTTTTTCGCTATAAAGAAATAAGGTCTAGTTTTCAGCAGATACCTTTGTTTAGATTAACTCTCTGACTTGAAGATTAGAAATCAAAGAGATGTAACCATCCAAAAGTTTGCCTTCTGCATATGACTATACGTGAGAGTGAACCATTTCAGAATTTCCCCAGTTGAAATAAGTTTTGAAGGATTTGCTTGGTTTATATTACAGAGTTTTCGAGAGAAAATCCAGTTGCTTACAACACACAAAAATATGTATGATAAACATGCAGGATAGACATATTGCTTAAATATGCCAAAATTCTATGGAGATGGACGGCATTTCAAACAGTTTTATTCCCCATCTACTCAGACAACCCATCTGCTATATTTTGCAGACCTGTGAGGTAGGCAAGGTTATCGTCCTATGCGAGTTCAGCAGCTGAAGGAGAGCTCCAGACCCTTCCACCCCTTGGTCTGGTTTGGTAACTGTATTTCCTTTTCTCACAGTTCTAGGTCACACCCTAACAGAGCAGTTGCTTTTTCTGGATGCCATGTGGGGCTTTTGTTTTCTTTTCTGCTGGCTGAAGGCTCGGAGCCTCTTTGCGCGTTTCCTCTCGTGGTCAAGACTGTTAGCAAAGCAAAGCTGCTGTGGATTGCATTGAGCAGCTGAGCATGTTGCCACTGCGAGAGATAGGCACCAGCACTTCCTTGTTCTTTAAAAAGCCACTTAGCCACTTACGGCTGTGGGGCTTGGCTGTAAATTTTCTGTGGGCAATGAGAAACCCTCAAAGTTTTCACAGGAGAAAGGAAGAGGTCTGTCTTAGTGCTAAAACTAGGATCATAGACAGCTCTTCCTTTTCTCTATGGTGCAGAGAAACACGAGAGAGGGGACTCTTCATGAGAAGCAGTGACTCAAAATTGAGAAAAGCCGTCTGCAGTTCCTGCCCTTGTTGTTGGTAGTGTTGTGTGTGTGTGTGTTTTGAGAACTTTGAACTTTCATCTGAGCCTGTACTTTTGGTGGCTGTCTGGGCTCAAGCAAATTCACATCCTTGTGACGAGTCCATGTGTTGGCTCAAAGTGCTCTGTTCCTTGATTATCAGATATCGTAAATAGAGATAGTGCAAACCTTAGAAAAAAGCTTTGTAATATAGCGGAGAGCTCAACCATTAGAAACTCTTCCTCAGACATCTGAAACACACCTGGGCTGAGACCTTACCCAGAGAGGAGTTTTGCTGTTTGTCATGAAGTGATTTTCCATGAAGTATCTTTTTTTCCTTTTTTTCCTTCACGGTGAAAATGATAGTTGTTGGGCAGTTTCTTGTTTTTCATCCTTAAGCTCCTTTCTCCTTCAAAACTATTAGAGTTTTTGCCATGGGTGGATTCTCCTCGCTAGACCACTGTGGAATTATTTGTAATTGGTATCGCTATGCTTCAGTTTGGAGACTTTGGAAATCCCCTTGACATCCTTTCTTGCCAAATTCGTCTCTGGTTGCCCGCCTACAATATTGTTTTCCTAATCTGACCAGCCATCTCTGACTTATTTTAGCACATGCAGCATTTCCGAGTTTGACAGAGTAGCACGCTGCACAGATTTGGAAAGAAGATTTCCAGGGGACCAGTGGCCACGAGTTGCCTCAAAGAAGAACAATTAAAGTTCTTTAGATGTGGGAAGAAGGTTCTGGAGAGCTAGAATTTCTTCCTTGGGGTGTGAGTGGTTTTGGGACTAATCAGGAGCACGTTAGCTTTGCAAGGGAGTTTTATCCAAACTTCCGGTTCTTCAAGATTCATTGACAAGGTGATTTTAAGAGCTCAGCCCTCAGAGGTATCTATAAAACTTTTCAGAAAAAGCACCACCCTCTCTGCTGTTCAGAAATATTTTTGGAGTTTGAGCATACATATATCCATTCTAATTCTTAATTGGAAAATATGTCTGATCTTCGGTTCTTATTTTGTGGTTAAAAAGAGAAAGGAAATTAATTAATATTTTTTGAGCATGTGCTAGATGACAGGCAAGAAATAGGTGCTTTATTCAGCCCATACTGCTGCTAAGGAGAGTGAAAGCCAGATGGTCAGTGAGACTGTCAAAAGCCGGTGGAGAAGGAAGCCGGCCGAACAATTAGCAGTAAGCTTGGGTCCGGGCATGGGAGAGACATGACCGGTTACAGCCTGCTTATTAGCAGCATCCCCTGCCCCCGCCGCCCAAATCAGTGGTTTCTCTGGTTTAAATTAGTCAGTTTGCACCTTGGTGCCCCCTCAGCTCTTTCTCAAGCCAGATGTCCTTTGTTCATGGATATCATGCTCCCTGTTTGTCCCAGGATCCTGATTTCCGTATCTGTCTTTCTCTAGGTAGTCTGATCATATGCCTGATTGTTCATTTTCTTTGGAATTTACTCCTGTGAGGTCTCTATTTTGGGTTGAGTTGAGTGCTAAGAGGCAAATACTGCCCTTGATTCTCTTTCGGCCTGTCGTGGTCTTTACTTCCCACTGTCCTGACCCACCACTTCTGTACTAAACTTGGGCCCCAGTCCCACCCAACTTTGCTGTCTGCTGGTCGCCAATAATATAAATAATAATAATAATAATAATAATAATAATATATAAACTTATTTGGAATTTAAACAAACCTTGAGAATAAACATTTTTTACAAATTATATCAAACACTTAAAACAGTTGGGAATGTTAAATATTAATTCTTAATTCAAAATAATGACATTCATAGACTACATTCTGGTCCTGGTCAATATAAAGTTCACTTAAATATGGTATTTTATATATGCTTGACCAGAAATCCTTCTTAAAATTCAATGATTATAATGATTCAACTTTACAAGGTTAGGCAAGTCTTCTATGTAATATCCCAGATAACTTTTCAAATACAAATATATATTCCAGCAAGAATATTATAAAAATATTTACAAATTGTACTGAAAGGCTTGATTAAAAGGTTCTCTGTACACAGACACAGGCCAGCTATCTGCTGATAAGGCCTAAGGTGATAGACCAGACAAGGGTGTTTGTAGTCTAATTAGTGACTTCTGAACACTCAAAGCACAAGGTTCAAAGGTTGACCCTTTACGTGTACTTTCTGGTCATATTTTAGAATTCCATCTCCTGGAATCACACTAGGTGATCAGGACTAGGTCTTGACTCAGCTGTTCAGAAAGATTTAAAAAAGACACTTTTTTTTTATTTGTAGAAATGCCTGTCCCTGATCTGACCAGTATCCACACGGGATAAGTCATGATAAAATGCCTGAGATAATGTATTATAAAATGCAGGGTTAACTCATAGTAAACCTAATGTAAGAACGTAAACGTGCTTCAGCCTGCTTAAGTCCAGCCTACCGGGTTCTTTTTGGGGTCTAAGGTCAGTGACAGGTTTTTGGCTTTTAGAACTTGCTGTCCAGTTTTGGAAATGAACAATACTGTTCTGGTGAAGAACAAATGGCCAGAATGGTTGCTTTTCTTTTTCAAGTCCTAGTATGAAAACAGAATTAAGTACATTTCCTGGGCTAGCTCCAGTGGCCTAGTAGTTAAGTTCGACATGCTCCACTTTGGTGACCCAGGTTTGGTTCCTCGGTGCTGAGCTACACCGCTCGTCTGTCAGTGGCCATGCAGTGGCGACAGCTCACATGGAAAAAGAGGAAGACTGGCAGCCGATGTTAGCTCAGGGAGAATCTTCCTCAGCAAAACAGACAAACAAACAAACAAAAAAACCCCCTCACATTTCCTACCATTGTGCCATGCTTAACTTTATACTCCCACCAACTTCCACAAAGAATTTGAAGCAGAATCCAACAGTATTATCCATGCGGAGTCTCATATTGACCCTAGGGTCCTGAGATCTTATGACAAAGAAATACAGGCTATGCACCAGACAATTTCTGTTTTTAACACCACCTTACATAAGAAATTCTGAAAATTTGGCGCTTTCTTCTTACATGGAATTGTGCCAAATCCCATCTACGCTATCTAAGTAGGAAACCAGATTTCCTCACTTTGCGCTACCTCGTCAACTATAGGTATGTGCACACGTTTCCAGTCTTCACAAATGGGAAATTCTCTAGTTTGCTTTTTCTCTAACACCTCAGGTTCTGTGGTAGATCAGTGGTTTCTGTGACATGTCCTGCCCTCTTGTTCTTTCTAGCTCTTAGCTTCAGAAGAGATGAAACAGGTATCAGTGTTAGTGTCCGTATCCTTCTGTGGTGTCGTGTGTTTTGTAGCTGGACATAGTTCATTAAGTTTATTAATTTTTGTTGGCTACTTTCAAGATAGTAATTTTAAGCCCTGAATGGCCCAAATGTCTAGCCTTTGATTGACAGACATTTTGATGGCTTCAGGCATGCTGAGTAAGTTACCTCCAATGTCCTGCCAGGAGCCATTCTCTCCAGATGCCACCCACTCCAGGGCCTTTGAAACATGGGGCTCTTGTTATTAACCTTCCCAAAGGGCAGCAGAGGACTCGGATTACAAATGCAAACTAAGGTTCTCACTTCAGGAATTTGGTGCATACTCAGACATGCAAACTTCTATTCTCGTTGTCCAGTCTGCCAAGTGGCAGCTTGAACCACTTGACTTGCGTAAATCCTGGTTTGGGACAGTTAAGATACCTTGTTAATTTAGCAATATATTCTCTTCCTTTAACATGGTTTACCCTTCGCCTGCAAAATTCCCAGCTTCTCTGTGACAATTCATACCTGTCTTGGTTTGGAAGAAATATAAAATCATTGTTTACTTTTAAATACCTGAAGATCAAAAAGACCTCTGTCCTTTGTTTTAGATAAAACTCCATTTTTTTTCTTTTTACATTTTCCCCTATAAGTCCAATTTCCTAAACCTTTCTTCATGACTCACTTTACAGATCTCTACGTGTACCTTACAGGAGAAATTTAGGCAGAATTTCAAACTCTTAATACTTTCCCAAAGCAGTGGCAAGATTAAAAATGTGAGTTGCCGTTCCCTGGCCAGTTGTTCACTGACACACTTGTCCTTCTGTGTCTGGTACTCTTTTGACCCTCAACTTTCCCACAAATTTCCCATTTGTGAAGACTGGAAACGTGTGCACATACCTATAGTTGACGAGGTAGCGCAAAGTGAGGAAATCTGGTTTCCTACTTAGATAGCGTAGATGGGATTTGGCACAATTCCATGTAAGAAGAAAGCGCCAAATTTTCAGAATTTCTTATGTAAGGTGGTGTTAAAACTGTAGAACAGAAGTCGCCTTTGGGATTCATCACTTGCCCAGATGTTGCAGAATTTGACTTCAGATTCAAGATCTTTGCTATCTCTGGGGAAGTAAATTGAATGAAAGCATATCACATCAAGGGTCTACTAAAATTCTCAGTTCTCTAACTGTGAATTCATCTCTTCAGGTCTGTAACGTGGTTGCTCTAACAAACACAAAAATAAAAACACAACAAAAAATGAGAAATAAGTCTTCCTTATTATAGATGGAGATGCTTGTGTGGAATCTGCTCTGGTCTCTGTACAGGTAGCACTGCATTTGTGAGCCAATGCCTCTTATTATTTTTTCATTACTAAATATAATTAATTTTATTCTCAAGAATAAAAAATTAATGCTATATATTTATGTGAGTATATATTATTGTGTATAATATATACATATATGTACCATGCATATTGCATAATACATATGTGTATATATTATATACACATGGTATATATACACACAATATACATACATATACATATATACCTGAATTTTATATATATATATTTCATTTTGGGACGCACAACATAATTCAAGAAATTGATTCTGTTCATGAAATTATCATTATCATCCTCATTGAATATTTGTGAAATATCTACCATATGCATAGAGATAGGTATCTAGGCATGATGAGGGATGCAAAA
This sequence comes from Equus przewalskii, assembly GCF_037783145.1. Classification (NCBI taxonomy): domain Eukaryota; kingdom Metazoa; phylum Chordata; class Mammalia; order Perissodactyla; family Equidae; genus Equus; species Equus przewalskii. The sequence continues at coordinate 25,492,911 of NC_091850.1, forward strand.
GATCATAAAAATACAATGTTTGCCCTCAGGGGCCTTGAATTTGAGTTGTGCAGACAGATACATTATTCATGAAGAGGTTAGTAGCTATCCAGATAGAGCACCATGAGTAACAAATGTCTGGAAGAGATTGTAAGCGCTACCGGAGTTCATGCCATGCCTATGGAGTCAGTGCTCTGAAGGGGTCTTGAAAAGATGCTGGTCTTAACTTGTCTGAAGTGGAATGTTTGAAGGGTGGGGCGTGGTGGTGGCAGAGGAAAATCCTGAAGCACAGAGGTCAGAGTCAGGTGGATGAATGGAAAGAAGACTGCCTGAGATGTTCTCTTTCCAGAGAAGCAAGAAGACAAAGATGGATAAAGTAGATGAAAGACAAGCAGCGTAGGAAGAGGACTTCAGGCCTTGACCGTGAGTTGTGTGACCTCAGGTGAGTCACTTAATGTCTTGGAATCTCAACTCCTTTATTTGTAAAATGAAGGCTGGTTTACTTTTTGAAATAGGGGTAAGTTTTGAGATGATAGGTTATCAGGAAAAGTCTAAGCAATTAGTTTATGAGACAGGAACTGTATAGATTGCTTCCTGCTTAGTAATAAAACCATCAAACAATCATCGTGCTGAGGTACTGTCAGCTTTTAATCGTGATTGGAGGATAAGGTTGGTAAAAGGCCATAAGCTATGTGCTGAGAAACGCAGCGAGATGGAATGCGTCAAACAAGGAAGATAAACAGCAACATGTCTTAGGTAGTTGGGGAAATGTTTGAGAGCTTAAGTGAAGTGACAGAAGCTAAAGTTTAAATTTATGATATAGTTATCCTCTGAGTGTGCAGAGTTTGCGTTCTTATTGTGATATAGTGAATCCCTCAGACTGTAGCTTTTAGGCTAAGCAAGGTCATGGGTTTTATGTTACACAAGAGTTTTGAGTGTGTTGATTTCAGTAATGACTGCTCTGAGAGCTCTGTTAAACATCCTGATTTCCCCACTAGTAAGCTGGAATCCAATTCAAAATAGACTGCAGTGAGTGAGACTTGAAGAAGATAGCAATGGACAGCAAAGGGCACAGCAGAAGTGAAAGGAGGCAGTGCACACCCGCGATGGTTTACAGGCTTATGGGGAATTAGAAGTGATCTGAAAATATACTTGAGAGGAAATGGGTATGTGAGAAGAGCCTTGGAGGAGAAGCAGGTATGAATCATGACTGTAAATAAATTCAGTGGGAACCTAAAAAATATGACATGCAAAACTCAAGGATCTCAATTCTGCTTTGAAGGTAAAGGGAAGTGTAACAAGGATCATGGCGCTGGGAACACTATGATTAAATTCTCACCTTTGGTTCACATGAAAGAGTTTACCCTGCTCCCCACATCTACCCTCACCCCAACACACACATATTCTAGGTAAATTCAGTGAAATTTTGTATTGTTTTCTATTATGGAAGTCAGTTGTCCAGGCCAAGAAAATAACCTACCCTAAAACTGTCTTTAAATGCTTAAAAAGGCATGCAAATATTAAGTTAGGTCTAAACTCTCCACTAATTAGGGAATCCCAATGAATGCAATACTGAGATAATCCTTTTGCCAATCAGATTGGGGAAAAAGAATCACATATTAGATGGTGTTGGTGTCCCATCCATGTCCCCTTGGCTGAGCCTAGAAGAGTTTGCCTGCAGACGCTTCACAGATATGTTGACATTTTCCCGTGTCTTCCTCCAGAGGGCTTTTTTCTGGATGCAGGGGCAATTAACCATTGAGGGTCAGTGGATAAATACTCCACTTCCTTGCCTTTCATTGAGATAATTCTAAGTTGTGTTCCATGTACCCTCTCTGAATTTTCCCCCAATGACTGAGACCCAGTTGCTCATACAGTAGGGTAATCAAGTCATTCTAGCTTTCTTGAAACAGGCCCAGTTTTAGCATGGAAAGTCCTGTGCCCTGGGAACCCCCTCAGTCCTGCATGAACTAGGATAGTTGACCACACTACCGTAGAGGTAACTGGCTAGTCAATGCACTCTTTATTGGTTTTCCTCCCTTCCCTGTCTCACTTCCCCATTCCCTCACAGTGATTCTTGAGATCATCTCCTAAATAAATTATTACATACTTAGAATTATGTATTGTTCTTTTCGTTGTCTTTCATCTGTGCTAGATTCTAAGTTGTTAGGGTAAGAGCCCTGTTTTATTCAATACTGTCTGTTCACAGCATCTAACACAGTGCATGAAGCATAGTTCGTATTCAGTACTTATAGCTCAATGAATGGACCCCGTATCATTAACCAAGCAGATTTAACAGACATTATTTGTTGCTGTGTGTCAATGCCAGCGTATTTGTTCCTCTTGAGTTTCCATAGAAACCTTCCAGCCACACTGATCAGGTTGTAGGTCATTAGTAGTTTTACAGAAGTGATGTATTATTGAAGTCTTTTATACCTTTTGATCATCTTATTATTATTCATCCCATATAAGAGTTTTGAAAACTACAAGTGGAATAAGGACAAAAATCAACGTGTGAGTAGTGTTATCTTGATTAAGTGCTTTGGTTATACATTTTCTCATTTAATCCTCAGAGCAACCTCATCATTTAATATTATTATTCCAGAAAGTTACACATATTCTGTAAATATAACTATTTACAGAAAGGTAAGGCTTGGGATTCTTTGCTTATAATCACATGCCAAGCAGAAGGCATATTTCTCACCACTGACTCCCTGTCTTTCTCTTTGCATTGTTGGAATCACTGTAACTAGGCAGTAGGTAATCTCCCACATTCATAGAATTCTATAGAGACAAACAAGTGTGGGCCACAATTGGTTGGCTCTTCCTGGAGTTAGTTATTCACTGCGTTTTTTTCAAATCTATTCAGTCCTCCTACCAATAGCATCTTTGGCCGTAGTCTGCTTTTAGATCAGTGCTGTACTTCCTCTCAAACACTTGAGAGACTGCAGATCTTTGTCATTCAGCATCATTTAATTTCCTGAAAAAAGAAACAAATGAAAAAATTGCAAGAGGTTTAAGTATACATTTAAAGTTGATTTTAATTTCCTGTGCCCTTGTAATTCCTTAGTTTGCGTATGAAAACTGTGAGTGTTTGCAAAGATATTTTCTGTTCATGTGGCTTTTCTCATTTTCTTAAAAGAGCAAGTGGTCATATAAAAAACAACAGCGTCAACTGATACTTACCCTTACTAGTTACTTTTTAGATCACTTAGAAGAGGAATGCCTGGTTCAAAGAGTATACACTTTTAAAATGTGGATAGCCTGTTCAATTACCCTTCAAAGGGCTGTGGAAAAGTCTGCTCCTATCACACGATGTTTGAGTCTGATCATTTCCCTAGACCCTCACAAGCATGAATATTATGAACTGGCTTTGCTTGGATTCCTGTGAAAGCAAGTCCTGAGACAAATATGCGCAGATGAAAAAAAATTTTTAATTCCAAGTAGAATGCTCATAGTTGGAATCAGTCAGTTCTTTTTCCTACTAAACGCTCTTTGATGGTACCTTTAAAACATGGAATTTATTCAAACCATAAAATTAGAGAAGCTTTCTTCTAGCTCTGTGGTTCTACCCTCAACTTTGGGTTATCACGGAAGGCTTCACAGAGGAGTACTTTTTTTGAGATGATCTTTGAAGAATGATTAAGATTTCTCTAGGGAGAGAAGAGGAACACGGCTTTTCCAGGCTGTGAGAAGTACGCAGTTTCTCTGGCAAGTAGTCAAGGGTGGAAGGATGAAAGGGGTATTGAAACTGGAAGTTCGTAATCATGTGTTAGCCCTAGCCAAATTTCCTGATCCAGCCTCAGTCTTCTCCCAGCACTAACAGAAGTGGGAGGTTCTGGGAAAGCCGATTCTGCTTTTTCTTAGTTAGCCTCGTGCAAGGTGGTGTGAAAGAAGAGCAACTGATAGATCCCCCTAACCTTCAAATTCTGGCCTCAAATCTGTTGCAATGTCTCAGATTTCCATCATTAGGCTTATGGCTTCAATTTAAGAAATAGAGGGCACTCTTTTAAAGATATTCATAAAATTGGTGATGGTTGAATTAGCCACAGAGATGATAACACTTTATTACGAATTCACTCACTGGAGTTGCATTAGAAGATTGCAGAGATTTCTTAAATGTGAAAGAGAAAAGGGGGAATGGGCTGAAGCAGGAATCCTTTACCTGGAATTCCTGAACCCATGGAAGTCTAAGAACTTTGGGATCCATTGGTATAATAATAATAATAATGTTGATGATTTCAGTCTCAGCAAAAACAACATCAAAAATGACAATTAAAAAAATTAGAATTCGTTGAGGGCTTACATTGCATCTGTATTGTACATACATTAATTCATTTAATGGTCCCCACGCCCTGTGGGGTTGACTTATTATTTTCACCTTACAGACAAGGGAACCGAGACTTGAAGAGGTTAAGTAATTTGATGAAGATCATAGAGTTAGTAAGTGGCCGAACTAGAATCTGAACTTCTGTTAGTGTGACCCCATAGCCCATGACTTGAGGACACCAGGTCACCAAGTTGACAACCAAAGGAAACCTTGCTTATGTCACATCTTTATGTACGTTCAGGCCTGGGCACAGAAGACGATGGGTCCAAATAAGTGCCAGGTAGTGGCAGAGCCACGGCTCTGGTCCCCTTCTGTGGCCGCTGTTGGTTGTGGATAAGTTACTGGTACCTGGAGCACCCTGGCCCTATCCCATTTTTTCTCCCTTTGGAGTTCCCTGGGTGGGTGATGATCCGCAGTGGTTTTCCAGTGTATGTGCCCTGCTCGTGACGTCTACTGAAAGCTTACCCCTCTTTGCCAGGGCATTGCAATGTCTAGACAACAGGAAGGAGGAAGAGACCCAGAAATGGTGCTAATTAGGGCATTCCAGGAACAGGTAAATTCCAGTCTATATTGTGCTATAGTTACTTTCAGCAATTCAAAGTAGGATATGAGATTACCATCCTGGACTATTGCTCTAGTACTGCGGTTCTCAACCAGGGGCCATTTTGTCCCCCCAGGACAATATTTGGAGACCGTTTTGGTTGTCACAATGGGGGGCTGCGGGTGATTCTGGCGTCGATTGGGTAGAACCCAGGAATGCTAAATATCCTTCAATGCACAGGGCAGCCTCCACAACAATCATCTGACCCCAAAGGTCAGTAGTGCCAATGTTGAGAAATACATTGGAAACGAATGCAATTTTTACAGAATTCTTTACATGGCAATCGGAGGAAAATGAATATATTTTCACGTTCTCCCGCTCAAAGTTATTATTCATTCAAAGTTATTATTCATTCTTGAGCAATAGTCATGCCAATTATATGTGAAAATGTGGTTCACTCACAGTGGAAGTCCTCCCCCTCCTTCCTCCTCCCCCATCTCCCCTTCCGCCTCCTCCTCCTTGCTCTTAATTTGTCTTCGTGGACTGCATATATTTCCTGGAAGAAGAGGTAAGGGACTCTGAGTCTCTCTTAAGCTGAGTTTAAGAATAGTAGGAGTATACTTAAAAGCCAGTTTTTTCCCCTAGGTAGCATCTGGTTAAATGAATCTTTTGTACCTTGTTTATCTATGCGAAGGCATCAACAAGGATTGGCAAGAGCAGGACAAACAGATGTGAGCAGTGTTGGCCAACACGTGAGAGCAGTTTTACAGTAACATCATGACACCTTGGAAAGATGCCCTTTCCTTTCACAAAATAATAGAATCAGATGATAAAGCTTTCCAGGCAGTCTCCTTGTCGTCCCTGTTTCTAGAAAGCCCTGCTCTTAAAAAAAACTCGGAGAGAATGTTTGATAATTTATCCTTATAATCCTTTCAGAAGAAATATCTATAATTCCCATTTTTTATTATAGTTAGCCAGGTAACATAATGTTCAGTTAGCTTGTCTTATCTAAATGTCTTCTGTTGCAATTCGAAGTTGTCCTGTCTAGTGGAAATAGAAGATTGTTCCTTTATTATCTGTATATTGATATCTATATATTTTCATAGGACTTGGAAAAAAATGAAATCTTATCTCTATTTTTCTAAACAACTCGCTTCCTTTGGCCCTTACCTGTAAGTCCTATCTCCAACCCTTTAATCATATATGTATCATATTCCTGGAATGCTTGTTACAAATGCAAATTCCTGCTCTTACCCTCAGGTATCCTTGAGCAGTGAGGGCTTGGGAATATGTAATTTTTACAAGATTCCCGGGTGATTTTTACGCACTGAAGATTTTGCAAACTGCCAGCATGTCAAGATTGACCTTTCACAGATTATTTTAGTGAGCATTTCAGGCTGGTCTGGAGAGTAGCTTTGCCTTCTTCGTTAGCTGGCTGTCTTACCTAAGCAGGTATGATCTTTGATCTTTGGTTACCCACAGACAAAAGGCAGATAGTAATCTTTTCAACACGTAACAAGAGGCTTCAGAGAAATTGGATGCACAGTGTTGTTATTGAAAGAGCACAGAAATATTTGGAATATGTGTTGTTTCTTTTCAGGGAGAAATAGCAGAAGGTAAACAAGTCTGTCTCCATTTGGAACCCGTCCACTTCAATTAGTCTTTGCCTCCTACCTGGGCATCTGTCTTGTTATAATAGTACGCACACACTGCTCATTCTGGAGTCTGTTTTATGATGTTTGGGTAGCCATACCTGTGTGTTATTTTAATTTTTCACTCTAACAATTCTTAAAAGAGAGCTAGATCTTAAAAGGATGCACATTTGTAAAGTGTTTGCTTCCAGTCAGTTCTCTTGTGGGCATGATATTCTTCACAGCAATTTCCAGCATTATTAGGGCTAAAAGTGGAAGGTGCAGTTGGTTGGGGTGTGGAAGAAACAGAGTAGATTCATAGACAATCAAATAGTCCTTCCGCCCTCTGCATAGGAGGGCCCGAAAAGAATACCTCGGAGTAGAGGGTCAATTGGACCAATCCCACCAAAATTGTGTATTTTCATGATGTTACATAATCTTGGCTTAGGGGGACTCAGGGACGCAGGACTTGATGGTTTCAACTTCTGTATTCTGAGCACCGATAATTCATGCTACAGCAATGGTCCTGGGGATCTTTATCCAAGCTTGGTACAAGGGTTCAAGATCATGGTGTACTCCATGGAGCTCCAGGCTGAACAGATTAAAGATCTTGATAAAAGGTACTCAAGAGGTCAGGAAAGATGACTGTGCTTCCTGTTATTGTTTTTTTCTCATTCAAAAAGACTTTTTGTTTTGGTTTGTTTTTACTTTGATAGTTATCTTTGTCCTGATGACTTGAAGACCTGATTTATTATTGTACACTGAACATAATGTGTGCAATCTGAGCATGTATCAAGGAATCCTTAAGGCATCTCATTGGGATTTTTTCCTGAGGATTCAGGGGTAGTTTGTTGTCCAGACACTGGTGAGTATAGAAGGAAACCAAATCAACTATGGCCAGCAGGGCCCCTGGGTCTAGAAGCCTTTGCTGTTCTTAGAACCATTCCCAGAATCATTTTCCCTACTTGCTGCTTCACTTTGCCCCCTCAGCCAGGCTGCACAGGGCAGTGCCCTGAGGACATACGCTGTCCATGCCCCTGCTGGGTGATGTTGGAGGTGGGGGCTGAGTTGTGGAATTTGCCTTCCTTGGACATCAGAAGAAGTGCTAGAATGGAAACTGCCTTACTCAGAGCCTAACTCACGGAGGAAATGGAGGCATAATCCTTTCAGATGTGAGCATCAGCACAGGTGAAGGGGGCCGTTCAGAGAGACCCCAGAGGATGACTACAGGACCTTCTAGCATGCATAGTAAATAGTACATATATATCAATATCTGAATTCATTTAAGAAGGAACCTAGTAAGAAGGATAATAAAATATTAAAAACAGGATGCTGACTGTACTCTCTATTCAGGCCAATGATGGCTGCCGGCACCATAATCTCCTTTGCCTCATACCCGGGCGTTTGTCTTATTATAATATCAAACACACACTGCTAATACTGGAATTTGTTTTATGATGTTTAGGCAGTCACACCTATCATGGCCAAAGTTATTAGATTGTTACCACGCGGCAGCCTTTTTTAAGCTCCACAACCATCCTGAGCGATGGTTCCTTACCATCCTCCCCCTTTAACAGATGAGGAAATTGAAGTGTAGCAGTATGAACTCTTCTAAGATGACACAGCTGGCAGAGGTGGGCCTGACTCTGGCCCGGGCTGTCCAATATCAGAGTGTACGCTCCTCTCCACGATATTTGGTGTCTCCTTAGGGTGAAGACCTGGGGAAACATGAAAGCAGATAAATGTGAATGAGTAGGTGTGAATTGCTTTTGTGGGATTATTTAAGAAACTAGTTGACTGCCATGATTTAGGAGCTGGGAAAGAGAAGTTCAGGGCCCTAAAAGCTAAAGAACCCTTCCGGAATGTTTTACTTGCAACTAGTGAAAGTATGTTGCATTGCCAAATACTCCCTATGCCTTCACTTTTCCAGAGCTGAACAAGCAAGATTTATTCATTTGATTCCCAGAAGCTAGAATGACCCAAACATTTTGTTAGTCTATATTACTCAGCATTTTGCCAGGTCCCACATACTCTGTTATGTACTGTGTTGGCTCTGTCTTGGTCTTGTCTATTGGGTTAAGAAATGGGGTGGGAATAAATGTACTTTATGACTGAGATGTCCTAATGCCTACACAGGAGAGTGTCATCTGTGATGATATCATGATTGGTTTCCTTGGTGGATGCCCCAATATTCTCTAGACTCAGGACCACGTTTATTCTTTTCCTCACATTCTATATACTTATCATTGGTTCTGGACAGGTGTTTGCCTTTCCTTGATCATATATTTCCTGTTTAGCCATGATAAAATTACTGCTTGCATTTCCTATTCGACTCCTGAAACTTAGATTTAGTCTATTAGAACAGTGTTCACATTTCCTGTTTGTTTCTTTTCCTCCTTAAATCAACCCTTTATAATTATACATTTAGCTTTTGCCCAACAGTGAGGGTGGTATCTATTTCAGCTAAACGTGGATGTCTTTATTTTTATTTCCTTATCTACCCATAGCTTTCAAAACAGACTTGGTTTGGACTTTCTTCCCTATATTCTAAGCTGGATAATATATCAAAATGGCATTCCTCTTTGAATTCCAGATGCTTCAAACCTGACTTAGCAGGTGCTTAATAAATATTTGTTGAATAAATGAATGAATTTATGATGGCTTATAGATTAGATTCCTTAGGTAAAGAACTTCATAATCAACTACCAGTGGGGACTTTCCTATTATTCAGTGTCGTGCACTGTCTTGGAGGTCTAGTGTGGTACTGCATTCCGTATATTGTTTTACGGTGTTGATTTGCACAGGCCTGTATCGTGCAGTGGAGTCTGAGTGGTAATGTTTGCCAAATAGGAGGGATCTTTAATTTGCTTTCAGTGATTCAAAGATGTTTCCATAACAACGGTTTTATTTGCTTCCTTGGTTTATTTTTAGTAATATATTTTTTTCGAGGCTTGATCAGAGACTAGACTGTCACATCTGGTATATCTGAATTTTTATACAGCTTCCATTTTAGTCTGTGTCATTTGGTTGTTTGTACAAGTGGAAGAGCCATCTTTATAATAACCTATGTGTAAGTATGTGGGCCAATTCTGAATATGTGTTTAGGAGTGCTACTAACAAGAGTAGACCATGGATTTTGCTATTTTTGACACTTTAGGACAATAGTCAGGGAAAAAGTCAGCCAAAATAGTGACTAAATTGGTTAATGAATTTCAATCCAAATGTGCAATTTATAGATACAATCTAAGAGATCTAAAATTAATATACTAAAGTTGAAAAAACTCTGCAGCAATTACTTGACTGACTAATCTTTCCTTGGTTAGAATCTTTGGGATGGTTATATGAAGGGACTTAGTGTTCTTTCAGTGGATGAATAGGATTTATTTGTTCACTGTGTATTGTTGTGCAAACCATTGATTATGAGTTGTAAAGATGATGGGCATGTTTTATCAGTTGGCTTCTGGGTGATAGAGAGGCACCCTAGATCCATCCCAGACATGATCTCAGTTATATTCTACTTCTCCGTGCTAACCTTGTACAGGAGGAAAAGTTTGGGACTTTTTAAGGGTTCCAGTTAACAGTTTCTATGCTGACTGGAATGGAAAGAATGTTGGCCTGGGAATCCAAAAGCTGGATTTTAGGTTATGCTCTATACTAACAAGCTATGTGATCTTTAGAAAACCTCTTTACCTCAGGCCTCCATTTCCTTACCTATTAAGATAAAATAAAGGTTGAATTAAATGACCCTTCAAAATGCTTCCAGCGCAGACATGCTATGAGTTAAATCTATTTTATTTATATCCCTGAGTCTGGAAGATATTGTCTTCTTGAGCAATGGAACATTGAGCTACTCTTTGTGTAGCTTAAGTGAACCTGGGGCTGTCCATTGCCTTTAACCCAATCAGGAAACCCTGGACACTGGCTACTGGGAGCATGAAAGCCAAAGTAGCTAATAATGATGTGATGAGTCTCGCAGTGTGAATGTTAATTCACAATGATTAATTGTGTTAATGATCAATGACTAAGTTCCAGTTTTCATATCTCTTCTTTATTCTCACCATCATCTTGTGAGGTAGGTTTTTCCAGTGAGAAAATTGAGGGCTAGAGTTTAATAATTGCCAAAGATCACGAGCCTGGTAACTGTCCAAACCAGGATTCAAATCCAGGTTTTGCTTAAGTCGGACAGCCTTTCCTGCCCTCCTGAGCTCCATTGCCTCTATCTGCAGAACTCTTTCTCCTTCATTTAACAAAGGTTTATTGTAAGGTACCCTGTACCGGCACTGCTTTAGGACGGACGATTGGGACAGATCATAAAACAGACAAAAAGCCTTCCTTCCTGCAGCTTACATTCTAGCAAGGGTAAACACAATCAACAAATGAGTTTATGGTAGGTGGTAAGCACTATGGAAGAAGAAAAAGCAAAGTTGAGTGACAGGAGTTGGAAACCTGTGTGAATGGAGCCGGATGGGCTGCAATTTTGTATTGGATGGTTAGAGAGTGGGCATCACTGGGAGGGTAGGTTTTCATAAAGGACTTGAGGCAGGTGAGGAAACTAGTTATACGGATAGCTGTTAGAAGAGCATTCCATGCAGAGAAAACAGCAGGGTCCAAAGTGGGGAGTGTGCCTGGTTTTAGCAATCAGTTATTTATGACAGAGTAAATAGCCACAATGAAGAGAACATTGAGAATCTAATTTAGACGCTTCCAGTCCTCCTCATGGTTATGTTTATTTGTTTAATAAGTAGATTTGTTCTTTTCTTTCTTCTTATCAGTATATTTCATGCTGCTTACCAACAGCCTACTGGAAAAGCTTGTTTCCAACGAGAGGCTTTTCAGTCTTCATTTTACTTCATTCTAATGTAGCAGTTCTCACACTTTCTGATCTCCAGACACTTTTATTGAAGGCTCAAAGAGCTGTTGTTTACATGGGTTATATTTATCAACATCTACTGTATTAGAAATTAAAACAGGGGCTGGCCCGGTGGCATAGTGGTTAAGTTCACACATTCCACTTCTCGGTGGCCCAGGGTCTGCCGGTTCGGATCCCGGGTGCGGACATGGTGCCGCTTGGCACGCCATGCTGTGGTAGGCGTCCCAAATGTAAAGTAGAGGAAGATGGGCATGGATGTTAGCTCAGGACCAGTCTTACTCAGCAAAAAGAGGAGGACTGGCAGCAGTTAGCTCAGGGCTAATCTTCCTCAAAAAAAAAAAAAGAAATTAAAACAGAATTAAAAAAATATTTATTAATTTGTTTAAAATAATAAACCCATTGCAAGTTAACATAAATATATTTTTAATGAAAAATATCTATTTTCCCAAGCCAAAAAAACCCCAGTGAGAATAGCGGCATTATTTTACATTTTTTGCAAATCTCCTTAATGGCTGACTTAACAAAAGACAGCTTGATTTTCATCCCCGCTTCTGCATTTAATCTCTTGTAATATGTTGCTTGAGTTGAAGCATATAAAGAAAATGCAACTTCATACAGATACGTAGTTGGAAGAGTGAGAGGTATTTTATCAGCCTTTTCAGATAACGGTGAATGTTCTTTCTTGACACTGCACTCAAAGTGGACAAGTAGTAGTTTCTGAAAACTTAGCTGCAATGTGGAATATGAAACCCCATCAATGAGCTTTTTGTATTTTGTGCACTCATGAGTAAATGAATGTGAAACAGACACATGATGCCATAGTTTTACTGTAAAATAGTTTCGACTTTGCAACCTGCTGGGGACCACCAGGAGTCCCCTGACCACACTCTGAAGTTTTAGTAAGGTGAGAAAATTCTATTGGGAAACAAGTTGCCTGAAGAAACCATGAACTTGAAGAACTTTATAAGGCTTCTGCTTCAGAGGGAGCCAGGAAGGATCATCAGGCAGGGCGATTTTATCTCTCTGGGTTCTTTAGTCGAGGATATAAGTGCTGCTGCTTAGAGATTGCGTAGAAAGAGTTCTCTCATCTGCCCCTCCCCACTGTGGTCCTCACAGAGCTAGAAGTGAAAAGATCAGTCAATATTCTCCACCCTAGGGCAGTGCTTCTTTAACTTAAATGTGCATCTGAATCACCTGGAGATCCTGTTAAAATGCAGATTCCAGTTTAGTAGGGCCACCGTGGGGCCTGGGACTCTGCATTTCTCACGGGCTCCTAGATGATGCCGCTTCTTTGGCCCACAGACCACACTTTGAGTTGCAAAGATCTAGGGGTGAAATCAAATATTCTGATGATGGTTTGACTGCATTTCTAGCTAATACAGCACTCCCCGGTGCAGGCAAGTCGGCTAAACTAAGCATCATCCGATGATCAGGGACAGATACATTTCACTGAATAAAAGCATGGACAAATGGCAGCCTCAGAGCAGTGCAGTGGGCCGTACCAACCACATGTTATGACACTCAGTGCTTTGGCCTAACCTACTGCCTAAAACCTCCAGTGGCTTCCTAATTACCTGACAACATAACTGAAACTCCTCGCCCTGGTTCACAAGACCTTTCATAGCCTGGCCTCTGACCCTGACTATGATCATTTCCCCTCGTTCACCATGGTGCAGTCACAGGGACAGCATTTCACTTCTAGAAAGTGCTTGAGTTCTCAGTTTAATTGGTGATGGCCTGTCAAATGAGCTTTCTAATCATTTGCTTGGGGTACAGCAAAAATACAGCCCCCACAAAGAATTTTGGAAGTAATTTAACAAAGGCAATAAAGTCGTGAGAAAAATGAAATATTTTGGATTTTAAAAAACACCTATTCAAATCAGCAAATATTTATTGCATTCCTACTATGTGCCAGGCATCATTTTAGGCATTTGAGTAACGTGAATGAACAAAATAGAGATTTCCATTTTTGTGGAACCTAGATTCCAGCATGAGAGATAAACAATGAACAGAATAAGTCAATCGGGTAGTACTGGCAAAATGTAGTAAGTGCTAGGGAAAAAACAGGAGAACAGAGAAAAAGTGGTTGAGAAAGAGGGGTTCAGAGGGGAGAGAGAAAATGACATTTGAGCAAAGGCAGGAGGAAGTCAGGAGTCATCCACCAGATGATGCTGGGGAAGGGTCTTTGTGCAAAGGCCCTAAGGCTGCCTAATGTGTGGGAGGAACAGGAAGGAGGCCAGGTCACTGTGACTGGAGCAGAGAAGTGGGTGATGTGCTCAGCAGGGTAATGGTGTGCGTGTGGGTGTGTCTGTGTGTGGAGGGCCACCTATTTTAGATTTATATATCTATTTCTCAAAAGTTAATTATGGAGTAGGAAACCATAAAATGTTTAAAGCTCCAGTTTTCCCTGGCTCCTGCTTTCTTAGGAATTAGTTTTAGGGAGAAGTTATTTCAATCTCTATCATTTTATAATCTATAAAAACTTATTTTAGAGTGATTTAAATTGTGTTGGCAGAAATTGAAGAGTCAAGTGAAAACTAAGATGACCCCTTACCTGAAATGTTTGTTTCCTGCTTGCAATGCGGGCAGAAGGGATTTGGGTGAGCATTTGACCTCTTGTCCCCCCCTGCTCCATAACAGAGCTGCATCTGCTCAGTGAAATGGGCAAGTCACTTCCATAGAGCCTCGGGTTCCAGTCAAAGGGGACCTTGGGCTGTGGGGTTGTCCTCTCCTACACAGGAAGCGACTGCTCAGGGCTGGTGAGGTCTCTGCTTCCTCTGTGTACTCGGCCATCTGGAGAGCAGCAGTGCCTAGAGCTGTGTTGGATGGTGTGTAAATACTCCTCAGGATGCTGGACCAGCAGCTTCAGCATCACCTGGAAACTTGATAGAAATGCAAATTCTCAGGTGTGAGGCTCAGGCAAGGTGGGTGCTGGCAGCACAGAGCATTTATAAATGAGTGAGGCCCCCATCCTACCCTCTACAAGGGAGCTCCCAACCCTGGCTATACGTTAGAATCCTGGGGGAATTTAAAAAACCAAAGAGAAAGGAACAGCCAATGCCATGGCTTCTGTACCAGAGATTCCAATTTAATTAGTTTAGGGATAGGCCAAGGGCAAGGGCGTCAGTATTTTTTAAGTCTCTGAGTGATTCTAACGTGCAGAATCACTGTGGTAGAAGAGATTCTCAACCTCCGCACCATTGATATTCTTTGTTGTGGGGGGGCTGTCCTGTGCATTCTAGGATGTCTAGTAGCATCTCAGGCCTTGATCTCCTAGATGTCCATAGAACCCTGCTCCCCATTTGTGACAACCCTAAATATCTCCAGAAATTGCCAAATGTCTCCTGACGGGCAAAATTGTCCCAGTTGAGAACTATTACCCAATGGCAATGATTCTCAAAGTTTAGTGCAGTGCTGCTCAGTAGAAATAATGCTAACCACATGTATAATTTTAATTTTTTTAGTAACCACATTAAAATAAGCTAAATAAAACATATGAAACTGATGTTGATAATATAGGTGGGCCGGCCCCGAGGTGGAGTGGTTTAGTTTGTGTGCTCCACTTCGGTGGCCCAGGGTTTTGCTGGTTTGGATCCTGGGTGCCGACACGGCACTGCTTGTCAGGCCATGCTGAGGCAGCGTCCCACATGCCACAACTAGAAGGACCCACAACTAAAATATGCAACTATGTACTGGGGGCATTTGGGGAGTAAAAGCAGAAAAAAAAAGAAGATTGGAAACAGTTGTTAGCTCAGGTGCCAATCTTTAAAAAAAAAATAATATAGGTAATTTAACCCAATATATCCAAAATAGTATTTCAATATGTATTCAATATAAAAATTTATTAATTAGGCATTTTTACATTCTTTTTTCATGTCCTTGAAATCTGGCATGTAATTTATGCATATTTCAGTTCAGATTAGCCACACTTTGAGTTCTCAGTAGCCATGTGTGGCTAGAGGCTGCTATATTGGGGTTTAGTAGGCATCAGAATCGCATTGAGAGTTGGTTAAAAGATAGATTGCTGGGCTCCACCCCCACAGCTTCTTATTCAGTGGGTCTGGGTTGGAGCCTGAGAATTTACACTTCTAATAAAAGTTTCCAGGTAATGCTAAAGCTGCTGGTCTGGTGACCACACTTCTAGAACTGCTTATGTGGAGAAACCCCAGCGTCTTTGTTATTCAAAAAAGTGGTCTGTGGAGCAGCAGCACATCTGAGCCTGTAAGAAACGCATAATCCCGGGTCCTACCCTTGACTTATTACACTGGAACCTGCATGTGAACAAGAATTTAAGTTAGAACATGAGACTTCCCTGAGTAAACCCTCCCCTGTGAGTCTATTACAGCGGCTGTTTGTTTCCTTCTTAGAACTGTTCTCAGTTCTTTTTCTCTGTTTTTCCCATTTGACGCAAGAATATAAGGGTTTGTCTTTTTTTTTTTTTGCTGTTAACCGTTCTCTACCCAGGGCCTAGTGCAATATCTTGCACATAATAGACATTGAAATATCTATGGAATTAATGATCCTATGAAGGGAGAGAAGGCTGGGAACAATGATTAGGTATGTTCTTTGGCTTCAGAAATTTAAATAAATGTGTTTGGAGATGAGTTGAATACTGCGATTCAGAAGCCGATTGTGTGGCTACTGCTGGACTAGAAGGTGGACTGGTCCTTCCTGTGAACCTCGCCTATACCCAGGGTGTATGGGTGACTCACTTTGGAAGAATTGCCTGATGGCAAGCTCGTCAGATTCTTCTTCCTGGCAAGGTGGAGCCACATTCTCTTCCTTTTAGAGAAGTGGAAATGTTCTACCTGTTCATGACGGCACACAGCACCTGGGAGGTGTTCCCAGGATGGCCCTCCTCCAGGGCTGCGAGTGCTGCTGAAGTGTCAGTGACCACACAGGCTTCTTCACACTTCTGTAGCCAGTTGGCATTCCTAAGCCATCACGTTCAAACTGACTCAGTTCTAAATCATCAGAGGCACAATTACAGAGTGGAAATTTGGTTTCCAAAGGGAATTACTTATGTCACAACGCCTGGCTAAAATATATATATTTTTCACATATAAAAATAGTCTCTTGACTCTTGGATCAGTTTCATTTTTTTCTTATGCTTTTAATGGAAAATAGTTTCTCCATACTTCTTTTGGGAAAAGACAGTAAATCTTTTTGTTTTCCCCCTCTGTTGAGATTTAGTGTTAAGTGTGAATTAACCAATGGATTTGTTAACTGTATATCTTAATGTGCACAAACAACTTGTGTGTAGGCAGATGGAAAGATGAAGTAATTCAGTGGTTACTTTCAGCAGAGGGCAAAAGCAGAAAAAAAAAGCAGAAATGAACAACAATTTCATAATATTCTTGGCAATCTACTTCACTGCCTTTTTTCTCACTCAGCTTCCTACTTCTCATGCCAGGCTTTTAAAAAAATCGAGACTATGTTAGGAGTGAAATGTATATTCTGTGTTGTATGGGAGGATTTAAATGAGAAACAGCGACATTGACCAAATTAATAACCTTGATTATTGTAGGATGGCAATGATTGCCGAGGTGTGGAAGCAGGAGGAAGATAGGCCAGTGTAGAGTGACACAGCTGGCTGAGAAGACGTCCCATCCTTGTTAATCTCACTGTCCTAGACATGGCCTACAATGTTTTGTAGTTGAAGAGTGTGTACTTTTAAGAGTATGTAATTTGTTCTTCTTTCATTTTCAATTTCCAGCTATTTCTCTCTAAATCTGAAAGGGGGTTGATGGCGGCTATTGGTGCCATATAATCAGACACATGTAGCGTGAAGTCTTCCTAGGTGAGGCTTGTCTATGATTTTGAGGAAAATAACTAATCTATGAAAAATATACCAGGAAGTGAGAAGGTGTAGGTGAGATTTGCTCTGATTCACTCAGTGAATTTGACGGGTTTGGAAATAGGCCATTACTCCAACTTCCTCATGGTTTAGTGGGAATGCTTTGCATATGAAGCTTCTAATAAAAATTGCCTGAAGTATCTCTCACGATCAGAAGATAAATAGTTCTGCTCTAGTGCTTTTTGCTCTGGCAACCAGAGTTTAGCCACTTATCTGGGGAAACACCTTTGCTCTGATTCTGTGGGTTAGTGTGAAAATTCCCTGACCAGGCTACGCTGCCCTACTGGTACTTAGTGAGCATAAAAGTCCTGTTAGCCAGAGATGGGGTAGCTTCAAGGATGGAGTACTGTACTGGGGCAAGGGTTGGTGGCTATGTAGGGGAAATAAAAAATGAAAATAAAGGGAACCCTATATAATCACAAAGCAGGAAGTTCAGCACACTAGTTACAAAGGGCATTAGGAGAGGAGCGCACACTAAATTGAAACAAGAGCTAAAAATTCAGACGCTGATGGTATTTAGCAGAAAAATTATGGTAAAGGAAACATTGTTTCAGATTGTGCTGCCTCTGTACATGATCTCATTCAACTCCATGGTAATCCGCCAAGATATATTGCACGCACGTTCTTCCCATTAAGTGGGTGAGGAAGCTGAGCTATGAGATATTTAGTGACACGACTGACTCCCCCGCTCGCTTAGGGCTGGAGATAAAGTGAGAAGTAGTCTGTCTTTTCTTTGAATGCTATTCTGGGACCTCTTCTAGTTGTACGATTGTTATGTTGTGCTGTGTCATGTTGTGTGATTGTTAATTATCAGCATTTACAAGCATCTCACAACAATTCCCAAGAAAAACTCCGTCTAGGAGGAGAGTTGTGATGCACAACATGTGTTCCTATCCTTTAAAAAAGGGATACCAGACCAACTTCCTGATTTAGGTCTTAGCTGCCTTTCATCTAAAATTGTCAGTTCACAGTTTTCATTTTGGAGTGAAGTAGGCATGATTGCTTCATGCAAATACTCTGCAATTTAACTGCTTTGTGAATTTGTCCTCTGTATATATTGACATTTTTTTAACCCTTGGATGTCTGGCAACCAGAGGCGCTTACTTAAAGATATATTCCTTCTATTAATAAAATAGCTACCATTACTTATTCTCCAATTTTCAAAATATTTTATAGGCGATAATGATCCTTCATGATTTCTTGTTGAAGTAGATAAGTTGGGAAGAAGATCAAGTTTGTTCAGGCTGGCATTAATCTGTAGTCAGGCTGAGAGCAAAATAGACAATATTACGTTCAAGTGTTTGAACAGCGTGACATTGTTTCCTAAAGCAAACATTGATGTTTTTGAAGCTTTCGTAAAACGGTTTGATCTCTAGATTGCACATTTTGTTACACACACACTTTTTGCTCTAGTTATTAGTCGTGGGGGAGATGTTTATAGGGATAAACTGACAGAGCTTCAACCACATTGGGAAACTGACAAGAACAAAGAGCAGCAAACCCTTAGCACATACTGATCGGCTTGGACGCAGTCTGCCCAGTCTACCTGTGACATTCACCACAGTCCATCCCGCGGGCGTCTGTTCATCCTCCTTCAGTCAACCTTCAAGGTAAAGGCTGTGTCCCAAATAGCCTTAATTTCTCCATTCACCATCTATCAGCACAGATTTATCTTAAATCAACTGATGTTTTCAGCACCTCTAGGGATAATAAAATCTAGAAGTTCACCACTCTCTAACTAAAGCAGTAGTTTATAATTGCATGCACAGGCTTATTTGATTGGATTCTCTAAGCAATTCTGTCTGAATCTAACCTGGTTCCAGAGCTCACTGGTCTGGTTCTGTGAGGGAGACATAAGAGGATTCGCCCCGCTGGATGTGACTCCCAGGTAAGAAATTTAGTGAAGTAATCCACTGTCGGCGTAGTTGTGCTCTCCACCTGTGAGTCTTTATGTGGCAGTTATATTTAGGTACCTGGATGGCCTGCTGGGGTTGTTTTTGTCATGGAGACTTTACACAAACATAACCAGCATAATATTGTGTACTTAGTCCTCATAAAGAAATGTTCATCCCATGGCCATACCTGCCAGGGCTCTACTATAGCTCAGCTTTAGAAAGAAATAGTTAATAGATTACATCTTTAAATGACTCATTATTTTTTCCCTCATCTTTGAGGATAAAAATTCAAAAGTCTTTCAAATAGAGGCAATTCATTGATTATAAAGTGATAAGGAAAAATAATTTGGTGTATTGGAAGTCTCAAATTTTTGCTTCTCAAATATCTTTGTAAGTTGTATTGTATATAGCATCAATTCAGTCTCATGTTTCACACAAACTGCCGGGAGGAAGGGAGCTACATGACTGGAAAATACTTGCTCTGAGTCATTCATAGTAACGGTAACAGTATAGACATGCTCTTGCGTATAATGAGATCAGTGATGGGGAGGAGACTTTGAGTATTCTGTCTTGTGTGCTCCCGATTCCATTGCATAGTGCACAGTTCCCAAACTGCCATCATCATAAAGATCATTTGGTGTTACTTATTACATATGTAGGCTTCCCCCAACAGCTGACTCAGAATCTCCAACAGTAGGATCAGGGAATATGTATTTTTAACAAGAACCTTAGATTATTCTTATGATCATGCAAATCTGAGAACTTCTACCTTGGTGGATGTTGTAGGAAAGCCCTCGGTTCTTTGAATTACAGCCAATGCTTTCATCATATTTTAATTTTTCTGAGTATATCTATCTTAATTTGTTCTGTGAGATAAGCACGGCAAATATTGCTACCTTCATTTTGCAGATATGATGTCAACTTACCTAACTCGGCCAACAACTCTTAAAGTTTTGGTTCACAACAAGAGCAATCAAAGATTTTGGGGTGGTGAGGGCTGGTTAACTATTCCCCCATAACTGCATGGCCAGGATATAATGATAGCATGTCTCAGATGATAATCTGTGACATTTATGGATATCTGCTAGACATTTATTAGAGAAGCAGGCACAAAATGAGTCTGTAAGTGTGATGAAGCTCCAGGCCACTCTCTTTTGAGGTTCTTTAACAACACTGCATAAGAAAGATTCACTTGAGGCACATAGGACAACATTCAGAGTTGAATTCTGTGTTCTCCGAAACTATTGACTGGACACTGACTGATCAGCAACTAAGGCTCAGGTGCTGTCCCTAAGGTATTCAGGATATAGGCCCCATTAGATTCTAACAACTTGTTGAGGGAAGGGTGAAGAGTATCTAAACTATTTTAGCCCATCCACATGTGTTGAATACTATTAATTTCATTAACGAGGGAGCCCAATTCCCACATTCTTCATGCTAATTATCAAGTCACTAGAAAACTCTCATGATTTTCAAAATGTGTTGTTTCTTTGCTTGGACCACTTTTATTTTATTCTACTGGGTAAGATCTATTCATTTTTTTAATACATCAATTCAAGCACTGTCTCTTCTTGAAAGTATTTCCTGGTCCTGTAGGGCTTTGCTACTCAAAGTCTTGTCCACGGACCAGCATCATCAACATCACTTGGGAGCTTGTTAGAGATGCAGATTCTCAGTCTCACTCAAGATCTACTGACCCAGAATCTTCATTTTAAGAAGATTCTTGGTGATTTGGAAGCACAATAAAATTTGAGAAACACTATTCTAGAAGTTAGGTACCTCTCGTTTGTGCTTGCTAATATACCATAAAACTATGACTATGGCTCTATTAGAGCACTTACCACACTGAATTGTATAATTAATTTTTTTTGCTTATTCTTCATTAGTGATCGTGTCTTACTCATTTCTGCACTCCTATCGCGCGGCACACATTGGATGTTTAATTCAACTGAATGAATGAATAAGCAAACTTGCCCATGATAAAACTAGCTGTTCAAATCTAAATGCATTTTTCTCAGACTACCAGCTGGCTTCTGTGTCCTCATACACTCAAAGTCGAATGAGTCAAGACAGGATATTGGCCAGTTTTCTAGGGCTATGAGTGAGAAAGGAGCGGTTATTGGGCACAGGAGCCAGACAGCAGTGGCAAGATGGAAAATTCATGAAGGATGGATTTGGTTGGTCATAGGGAGAGGGCAGAGTTACCTTAGGGGAATATGTATGCTGGGACTTCTGAATATTTTTCCCGTCCCAACCCAGCCAAGAGATTATGCAGATTTCCAGCACTAAGGTTGGCTAACTATAATTGAGCTTTTCATTGAGACTCCTTCCTCAACCATATAATTCTGTTACAACCCACACCCCATCTTACTTTGTAGACTCACTGAGACAGATGGTAGGCTCAATGTCTGGTGTTTGGAATGGGATAGGAGGGCACTGAGATATAGTAGGTACCAAGAGTGCATCTTGAGTTTGGAATCAAGTGTTTGGAATCAAGGATAGATTTAGATATCTAACCTGGAAGGTTAGGTCCAGGTGTCTAGGGCATCAGCATAGGGTAGGAAAGAGTGGGTAATAAGAGATTCCTTCAGAGTGAGGGGTGGTCCAGATCTCGGGATCCAGGCACTTAACACCTGAGCAGTACTTGTTCTCCATCTTCCTCTCTCAACCACTTTTCTTTTGGGGTGGGCACTGTTGAATAAGGACCTAAGGGTGGCTAAAGGTTGAAAGAGGGCTTCAGGTTGCTATGGAAGTGCAAAATAGTTTTGGTACCTACCCAGAATCCAGTGAATAGAGGTAGGTTAATATCCAAGCTGTAATTAAGAAGAAAACATTTTTCTTCCTTTGCTTTAGTTGGTCCTTAGGGTCTGTTATCACAAACTTGGGGTGGGGCTAGGGGATAATATTTAGAGGGGGGAAGGAGTTTCAAAGCTAGTCAAGGCTTTTGGCCTAAGACAGGCAATTTAAAATAGAATGCCTAGGGAAGCCAGCAGGTGGTGTGCAGACTGAAGCCAGGATGGAGTAGACAGTGATGCAATGAAGAGTGCGTGCTCTGTCGGAAGGGTCAGTTCCACTGGTTCTGTCATGTGGGAATCAAGGCTCGTGGTTTCTCAAATATAGAAAGCAAAAATCTGTCTTTTTAAATGAAACATCTCTGTTTTTAAACCTTGGCAGCTAATTCCCCAGGTATAGGATGCTGTAAGGGCTGGAGTCAGTTTGATGGGTGCCAGTTTGTGATGTCTAGCTTCAGGAGAATTTTTGGCTACGAGTAGTGCACAGCTTCTGTCTTCTGGATGCTTTGGGGTCCCTTTGTGTCCTTTTAAGAACCACGAAGACTTGAATAGAAACCAAAGAAAGGGAAACAAGAAACTGGTTAGTTTGGGCTTGTTGAAGTTGACATGAAATCAATCATCTCACTCTAACCACCTTCCAACTCACCAAAGTCAAAAGCAATTGAGCACAAGTGAAACCACATGAAAGGCAAAAACAACTGCCCCAAACTTCAGTTGCTCCCTCAGTGTTTCCATGGATGGCATCAGTTACCTACTAAGTTATTTGACTGAGAAATCTGGCAGGCTTTTTTGACTCATTTTTCTCCCTCTGTCTTCTTATGACTATTACGTGTCCTTCAGACTTCTTATGGCACCTTATGACTATTCAGGGCCAGTAGATTTCACTCCCTAAACATCCGCAGTTCATCCCCTTCTTTCTCCATCCCTATTGCCATGGTCCTACATCAGGTTCTATTGTGTTTTGCCTGGATTATTCCAAAGGTTTCCTTATTGGTATTCCTAACTGATTTCATGAGGAAACAACACAAACAGACTCTATACATTTTCTTGCAGGATTATGTGTTTGACTACAGTCTGTGTCTGAATCCACAGGTGGGGCTGAGCAGATCCTTCTTACCTGGTGAGAGTGGGTGAGGCATGAGACCAGAATGTTCTCAGCAGTGGGTGGAGTAATTCCCATTTCCAGAATTAGAACAAAGTAGCATACAGGTCAATGTTGTCTGTGAAATCTCTTCTTCCCCTTTCGATTTCCATGGGTTAGCACTGGCCGTATCTCCACATATTTTTGAAAACAGGTCATGAATTAGGTGAGTTTCTAAAAAATGTACAATAATGAGATGAACTGGATGAAGCAATGATTATTTTACACCGTATGTCTCATCAGTCCCAATGGCTTATTAGAAACTTGGATGTCCATTTCTTAGGAGGCTTTGAGATCCATAAATCAAATAATTAACTTTAGATAAAACATGAAACTGGGGAAAAAGTGATCTTCTCAAGGTTAGGCCATCCTCTGGCCTGAAAGGTTAACCTGGGAATACTTCCTGGAGGCCTACATCTTCCAGATCTGATCTGGAGAAGTCTCAGCAGGACCGCAATCACTCATACTAATTTTCCTAATGCTAACTTGAAGGGGAATGAATGATTACAACAGTATTAATTAGAGTCTATAAATGAATTTTTTAAAAAAGAAGGACTCAGATTGGGGAATGTGTACTAACTTGTTTTTAGCTAGAAGGCTCTATAGTTAGACTGCCTGGATTATAGCAACAGGTTATACCAGTTACTCACTAACTGTGAGATCTTATATAAGCTGCTTATTCTTAATAACTCTTAATCCCCTCATTTGTACAATGGCAAAAATATCATCACCTACACCAAATTTTGTGATGAGGATTAAATAAATCTCTTAGCAAAAATAGCTAGCATATAGTAGGCAATTGATGAATTACGACATCATTAAATTTATTGCTCAATGAATGTGTATCTCCACTTCTATGTGTGTCAATATAAAATTATTTTAAGCATACTCCTAAAAATCAAAATCCAGATATTTGGAGGAATATCAGAAGGAGAAAATACTCTTAAGAACTGTTGAAACTATAATATATTCTCACGGTTCAAAATTCAAACAGCAAAAAAAGCTAAAAGGTTTTGTATCACTCACCCTTCTCAGCCAGAAAGTTTTTCTTGAACAGGGAGCCAATGTTACCAGTTTCTTGAAAATCTTACCAGAGAAAATTGGTGCATCTACAGGCATAAGTAAAAAGGCATTTTTTCCCCAATTGTTTTTAAATCTGAATTTCCCATCCATACTGGTATGAAGAATTATTCTTATTTTTCATAAGGACTGAGGTGCTACCACTTTTATACACATACGTCTATTGTAATTTTTCTACAGTTGTATCTAAAACTTGTCTTACACCTAGGCTACAGCACTGTGGGACATATTTTATGGCTCTATTTTTGTGCCAAACATTACCTTGTTCTATATTGAATTTATATGGCAGTTCAATATGGTTAGGCCCAGATGATAAAGAACCTGCTGTGCTTAATTAAATTGACCGGGTTTGTGTGTACCCTGATGCAAATATGTTTTCCTTATAAAGAATATTCTGATCTTTGCAAGGCATAGGAAGTCTGAAATTAGCTCTGGTTTTTTCAATGAGTTTCAAAAACTGGATCCTGAAATAAGGCAGCAAAATATCATGGTGTTCTGAAAGGAGTTTCTGGAACATTCTTCTTCTCTATTCACCCCATCCAAACGATAAAGAAGTATCAGCTTTTGAGAAGTTAAGGGCAAACTCTATCCTGGGCAGTGTTAGAAGAGTGGGAAAGCCCAATTATTCCTTTTGATAGACCATTTAAGGGCCACATTCACCCTGCAAACAGACTTTGCTATAGGAACAGGAAGTCTTGGAAACTAGCGAATTCTATAGGTGCCCTATCTAGACCCCCATTACCAGCTGGTGCACTCTCCAACGCCCACTCTGGGTACTGTGAGTGCTGCAAGCTAAGGCTTGCTGCTACTGGCTTCTCTGGAGAAGTACCCGCAGTCAAACAGGAACCCTATCATGGGAAGTTATAGCCCTGGCCCCAAGGAGCAGTCCTCAGCCAATGATGGAGTGGCATAGGCATTCTTAAAACCAATCTCCTCATCTGAAGGTAGAATAATTCTGTGAACAACTCAGGCTCCAGCGCTCCCTGTGGGATCAGGCTGAAGCTAGACTCAGCTGAGACTTCATTATTGTTTAGCTGTGGAGAGGAACGACTGGAGAGCAGGGGGCAGACATTAGGGACCTCACTTAGAATGGTATGGTTCTGCAACAATTATGGCAAAGTTCTTCTGAGCAAAAGTGAAGGAATGTTCCCAGTGCATCCTGCTTCTGCCTCAACCTTCCTAATCCTAATGTAGTGAGCGAGCCAATGGTCAACTTGATCCTAACAGAGCCACCTCATCAGCAGTGTTCCGTACCGTCCACAGAATTGCTAAGGTTACTCCTTGCACCATTGGAATCTTGATATTTCCTGTTGATACATGACTCCCAGTCAATGATAGAGCTAAAATATTGGAGTTTTTCTTCCTTTCTTTTTCTTTATCTAAAATCCAGCAGGAGGAATTTAAAAGAAGGAGCCACCAGCGGCAGTGGGAAGACAGAAGCACCTGTTTTCTTCTGACTCTCTTTTCTTTTAGGGTTCTCACTTCCTATCACAAGAAGACTGTGTTTTTGAGTTTTAGTTCAGTGGTATTTTTAACGCAATAACTTTGACAACAGTGGGAAAGAAGTAAAGGTAAACAGGCTTTATGCACCTTGGTCAGATTCAGGTAACATTCACAGCTTTAGGAACAGCCTGTTTCCTGACTCCCCAAATGTGCAGCCAACTCTAGACCCTAAGAGAGGGTGGGTAACTATTTTCAGCATTTAACAAAACCTTAGAAGACAGAAAAAGGATATTCACTATGACACAGCAGAGTGATCTATCAGTTAAAAATGGATAGAAGTCATAGGATCATGTGTTAAAGAAACTCAGAGCTGCACCGGGTCACCTTTTGCAGTCTTATAACTTTGAAGAGGAGAAAACTAACAGACGTTAAGTGCTTTGCTTACGATTCCACAGCTAGATAGGGAAAAGCTAGCGTGAGAGAGAAAATCTCTTGATAATGAACTTGCTGAGAACATCGCAAATGAGGAAACCTCCTGACTTCAAACACCAGAAATGTTGCATAAAATACAACAAACATGCTCTAAAATGCACGGCTGAACTCCTAAGCAGATAGAATCTGAAGAAATTAAGAAAACACACTACTAGAAAACAAAGAGTTTAGCAATATTGTACTTTTTCCAATCTCTTCTGAAAGAGAAGAAACAGGGAGGAAATAATTATATTATATATTATTATATATTTTTGATAATAATCTTCCAGTTTACTGTTTCTGTCTTAAACTGATAGTCTGCTATTTTACCTGTCCTGACTTAAATCTGTGTGTATGTGTGTGTTTACGTGCGTGATATCCATTATTTACACAGAAAAGTATATCAAACATATATATTACAGGCATACTCATTTTATCGCACTTCCCTTTATTGTGCTTCACAGATATTGCCCTTCTTCCAAATTGAAGGTTTGTAGCAACCTTGCATCCAGCAAGTTTATCGTCATCAATTTCCCCAACAGCATTTGCTCACTTCGTGTCTCTGTGTCACATTTTGGTAATTCTCACAACATTTTGAGCTTTTTCATTATTATTATATTTGCTATTGTGATCTGTGATCTGTGATCTTTGATGTTACTCCTGTAATTGTTTTGGGGCACCATGAACCACACCCATATAAGAAGGTGAACTTGTTAGATAAGTTGTCTGTGTTTTGACTGCTCCACTGACCAGCTGTTCTCTCATTAATCTCCCTCTCCTTGGGCCTCCCTATTCCCTGAGACACAGCGATATTGAAATGAGGCAATTAATAACACTACAATCACCTCTAAGCATTCAAGTGAAAGGGATAGTTGCATATTTCTCACTTTAAATTAAAAGCTGGAAATGATTAAGCTTAGTGAGGAAGACACGTCAAAAGCTGAGGTAGGCCAAAAGCTAGGCCTCTTGTGCAAAATAGTTAGCCAAGCTGTGAGTGCAAAGGAATGCTTCTTGAAGGAAATTAAAAGTGCTACTCCAGTGAACACATGAATGATAAGAAAGTGAAACAGCATTATTGCTGATACGGAGAAAGTTTTAGTGTTTGGGTAGGGGATCAAACCAGCCACAACATTCCCTTAAGCCACAGCCTAATCCAGAGCAAGGCCCTAACTCTCTTCATTCTGTGAAGGCTGAGAGAGGTGTGGAAGCTGCAGAAGAAAAGTTTGAGACAACGTGGATGGACCTTGAGGGTATTAGGCTGAGTGAAATAAGTCAGAGGGAGAAAGTCAAACACCATAACATCTCACTCATAAGTAGAAGATAAAAACAACGACAAATAAACAAATAGCATTGGAGATTGAATTGGTGGTTACCATGGGGGAGTGGGGGATGGCAGAGGGCAAAAGGGGTGATCAAGCTCACATGTGAGGGGATGGACTATAATTAGTTTTTGGGCAGTGAACATGATGCAATCTACACAGAATTCAAAATACATTATGATATACCTCCAAAAATAAACAAATAAATGAAAAAATAATTAAAAATAATTTAAAAAAAGAAAAGTTTCAAGCTAACAGAGATTGGTTCTTGAGGTTTAAGGAAAGAATCCGTCTCCATAACAAAGGCGCAAGATGAAGCAGCAAGTGCTGACGTAGAAGCTGCAGCAAGCTCTCCAGAAGTTCTAGCTAAGATCATTCGTGATGGTGGCTACACTAAACAACAGATTTTCAATGTAGACGAAACAGTCCTATAGTGGAAGAAGATGCCATCTAGGACCTTCATAGCCAAAGAGGAGACGCCCATGCCTGGCTTCAAGTCTTCAAAACACAGGCTGGGCTAATGCAGCTGGTGACTTTAAGTTGAAGCCACTGCTCATTTTACCATTCTGAAAATCCTAGGGCCCTTAAGAATTACGCTAAATCTACTCTGCCTGTGCTCTATAAATGGAACAATAAAGCCTGAATGACAGCACATCTGTTTACAACATGGTTTACTGAATATTTTAAGCCCACTGTTGAGACCTACTGCTCAGAAAAAAGATTCGTTTCAAAATGTTAGTGCTTATTGACAATACACCTGGTCACCCTAGAGCTCTGATGGAGATGTACAGCAAGGTTAATGTTGTTTTCATGCCTGCTAACACAACATCTATTCTTCAGCAACATTCATTACTCTGTGGATCAAGGGGTAATTTTGACTTTCAAGTCTTATTATTTAAGGAATATATTTCCTAAGGCCATAGGGGTCATAGATAGTCATTCCTCTGATGGATCTGGGGAAAGTAAATTGAAAACCTCCTGGTTTAAAGGATTCACCATTCCAGATGCCATTAAGAACGTTCATGATTCATGGGAAGAGGTCAAAACATCAACATTAACAGGAGTTTGGAAGAAGTTGATTCCAATCCTCATGGATGACTTTGAGGGGTTCAAGACTTCAGTGGAGGAAATAACTGCAGATGTGGTAGAAATAGCCAGAGAACTAGAACCAGAAGTGGAGCCTGAAGATGTGACTGAATTGCTGCAGTCTCATCTTATCACGGATGAGGATTTGCTTCTTATGGACGAGCAAAGAAAGTGGGTTCTTAAGATGGATTTTACTCCTAGTGAAGATGCTATGAAGATTGCTGAAATGACAACCAAGAATTTGGAATGTTACGTAAACTTAGTTGATAAAGCAGTGGCAGGGTTTGAGAAGACTGACTCTAATTTTGAAAGAAGTTCTATTGTGGGTAAAATGCTGTTGAACAACATCTCATGCTACAGAGAAATCATTTGTGAAAGGCAGAGTCAGTTGAAATGGCAAACTTCATTGTTGTCTTGTTTTAAGAAATTGCCACAGCCACCCCAACCTTCAGTAACCATCACCCTGATCAGTCTGCAGCCATCAACACCAAGGCAAGACCCTCCACCAGCAAGAGAATTACAACTTGCCAAAGGTTCAGATGATGGCTAGCATTTTTTAGCAATAAAGTATTTTTTAATTAAAGAATGTACATTGTCTTTTTAAGACATAATGCTATTACACGCTAATAGACTACAGTATAGTGTAAACATAACGTTTATATGCGCTGGGAAACCAAAAAATTCCTGTGACTCGCTTTATTGTGATATTATAATATTCTCATTACTGCGGTGGTCTGGAACCAAACCTGTAATATCTCCAAGGTATGCCTATATTAATATAAAATGTATGTTCTCTCTACTTAGGTAACAAAATAGAATATTTCCAATATTTTAGAATCCTCCTGTGTGCCTCTCTCCAATCATGCCAGCAACCACCAGGTAACAATTGTCCTGACTTTTCCTTAACCATTTACATTAGTCAGAATTCTCCAGAGAAACAGAACATGTAGAACACGTGAGTGTGTGTATGTATATATATAAGTGCATGTATAGATATGTATCTATCTATCTATCTATCTATCTATCTATAGATAAGAATTGGCTCATGTGATTATGGAAGTTGACGAGTCCAAAATCTGCATCATAAGACAGCAGACCAGAGACCCAAGGAATAATTGATGCCACAGTTCAAGTCTGAAGGCTGTCAGGCTGGAGATCAGGGAAGAGTTGCAGTTTGAGTGCAAAGGAAGTCCACTGGCAGAATTCCCTCTCGCTCAGGGGAGGCAAGTCTTTTGTTCTGTTCAGGCCTTCAACCGATTGGATGAGGTCACCCACCGTATGAGGGGCAATCTGCTTTACTCAAAGGCCACTGATTTAGATGTTAATCTCATCCAAAAATATCTTCACAAAAACCTTCAGAATAATGTTTGACCAAATGTCTGGGCACTGTGGCCCAGTTAAGTTGACACATAAAATTAAGCAGCACAAGTCCACCACTTGTCAACTCACCATCCACGTACATCTCCTTAAACCATACTCAATCTCCAAATAAAGACAATAACAAGGTCCTACTTATACCTAACATGATATAACTATCTTGCATAAAACTGAAAATGCCCTAACCTTTTTCCCAGAAGAAGATGCAAAATTCTTGGGGTGTTTACTATTTTCCTTGACATCCTGTGACTTAAGTGGTATAATATAAAGCTAACAATGCTAAATGCTATGCTATAAAGTCAACATACCTTATGTTTTGTAATAAGAGGATGAGAGTCAAGAAAACAAAGACATTTGACATACACACACATATTCATAATAAAATAAGGAAGAAATACTCATGACAATTATAGTCCTAATTTTATATCTGGTCATGTTGCTGATATTTAGAACTACCTTCTTTCATTACCCATTCCGTAGTCCCATTACCCTCAGCAAACACCTCAGCTGGTTATGATTCTTAAGCCGATGGGATGACCCCAAGCTTCAATTTGGAAGGGTCTAGGCTGTTAAAGTCCTACCTGGCTTGAGCTGTCATTGTTTTCCGTTGACTTTAATCAGAGCACCTGGTAATACTAAGAGATGCCCTAAGGGATCGTCTGTATTCCAGATATGTTCCTTCTTACCTTCATTGTGTGGTAGTAATCCAATTTCTCCTTGATAGTCTGGATCACTCATGCAGCCAGCACAGTAATTTTCTTCCTCTCTTGATTTAGAGGCATGAGGAGTCTAAAGTGGCTGGGTGGTAGTCTTAACTTCCAATTTAATAGAATCATTGGTGTGTCTCCTGTTGAGAGCAGTCTTTCCTTTGGAACTAAGGCCTCTAACCCAGCAGAACATAAAGTTTTAGGGGATAGGAAGACAAAATTTTGCTATTATGTCACTAAGAGTAATAGTGACTGATGCCCCTGCCGTTTCCACCCCTTGACTCCCAGACCCATGGATCCTGGCTATGAGAGAAACAGAACCATGTATTGGAAACTGATTCAGAGCACACGTGGCCTCTTGGAGAACCTTGCCTCAGTCCCAAAAGGAATTGCCACCTAGCTGGTGCTGTAACAGTCTTCAAAAGGCCAGTCTACCATTCTCTTAAGCCAGCTGCTGCAGCATGGTGGGGAACGTGGTAAGTCCAGTGAATTCAGTAAGAATGGGTCCATTGTCTTACTTCATTTTCTGTGAAGTGGGTTCCTTGATATATACAAAATTGAATACTACTCAGCCATAAAAAAAGATGAAATCTTGCCATTTATGACTACATGGATGGACCTTGAGGGCATTATGCTAAGTGAAACAAGTTAGAAGGAGAAAGCCAAATACCATATGATTTCACTCATATGTGGAAGATAAAACAACAACAATGACAAATAAACATATAGATATAGAGATTGGATTGGTGGTTACCAGAGAAGAAGGAGGGATCAGGGAGGGTGAAAGGATTAAAGGGCGCGTGTATATGCTGATGGATGGTAATTAGTTTTTGGGTGGTGAACATGATGTAATCTACACAGGAATCAAAATATAATGATGTACACCTGAAATTTATATAATGTTATAAACCAATGTTACCTCAATAAAAAAATTAATAAACTTAAAAGAAATTGTCAAGTATGGTACCCTGAATGAAATATATTTGAGCTAAAGTAATCATATGATTCAATAGGGAAAAATTAAAATTGCTCTAAAGTTACCAGATACTCCAGTATTTGTAGGGAAAGTAGTTTTTGAATTAAAAATGGCTTATAGAGAAAAGCCAAAGAAGAGTATAAATATCTTCAAATTTATTAACCATTAAATGTAGAAGATTGAAGTCAATTTCATTAAAACAGTTAAAACTATATGATCATAATAAAAAGAAGCATTCTTCAGAAAATATAAATGACATATTATTACAAACAGAAATGGCTAAGAAAATGATTAATGTAAATGAATATGTGTCAAAAATTACTCTACTTGTTATTATTTAATGTTCAGAAAACCAATAAAAAGGTTTTTTTGCTTTAATGTTACAAATGTATTTTTCTTGAATGGATCTTTTTTTGAAGCTAGTTTTTGAATAGAAGTATTTTGTACTGCCAAAGAAATAAATCAATTTATTCGTCAAGAAATTTTTAGAAATGTCTAACTTTAAGGTGGTCTGGTTGGTATGATAGATTATATGGTCACTTTATTTTTTTATTTAGATGTTTGTAGAATCTTTTTGTTGTTTCCTGGGTTCTGAATTGTCACAGTGATGTATTTTCATGTTTTCTCTCTTTCTGGATTTCCTGTTCTTTGATCTTAGACCTTATGGGATGGTTTTCTAATTTTCTTATCTTTTCTCTCATTTTTTTCATCTCTTTTTGTTCTATTTTCCAGAAGATTTCCTTAACTATCTTCCAACTCTTCTGTTGAATGTTTCATTTTCCCTGTAATTTTAGAAAGGTTTCCAAAATGTCTCTTCTTTTTTGTCATCAGAATGTCTATTTTATCTTTATGGCATCTATTATTTCTCATGGACTAAAAAATATTCTTCTCTCTCTGGGGATATTAGTGACGGTTTTATTTATTCATCCACTTTTAAAGTTTTCTTCTCCCTTTTTAGAGTTGGTTTCTTCCAAAGTGATTTTTTTGTGTGTTTGGCTCTTGTAGTCTCTATTCATTATTCGTGATTAGGAACCAGGGATTTAAAAGCTGATTGGAAGATGAGTGCCTGAGTGGGGATTTGAACATCACTGTAGGACGATCAGTATCTCTAGGTTTTGCCTCATGGGTGGATTAAAGACTTAGAGAAGTCTGTTCTGTTAACCTATTGGATGGTAGCGGTCTGACTGTGTTCTGGGAGCCAAGCCATTCGGCATTGAGTATTCACCTTGACACTTAATGTCCCCTTCTTGGTATCCCTCCCATACAGACGCACAGCTCTCACTGCTATGTATCAGTCCGTACAGCCTTTGTTTACCCTCTCAGAAAAGAAACCTCCAAACTTCTGGGGCAGGAATAATTGTTCCAAAGAGTGGACTGGGGAAGATAAATGAGAGGGCATCTAGTCTAGCAGAAACAGAACTGCTTCTATACAAAGAGCACTCTCCTTCACTCACAGTTCTAGAGTTACTGAGTATTGCTACTTTAAGAATATTTTAGGACTCTATGGTAGAATGGACTTGGTTATTCGTTTTTCCAACTGCCAATTTTGTATTCATCTTTCTCGGGTCTCCTAAGTCATTTACACTGGTCCTGCTTTCCAACTTTCAAAATTCTGTTACTGCTGTCTTCTTTACCACTCTCTCCATCTTTGTGGCTTAAAAAAAAATTTTTTTTCATGGAGTCAGTAAAATGAAATGCATGTGTTCAATCTCCCATCATAACGTTTATAGATGTTCTAATACATTTTTCCTCGAACGTGTCTGCTATTTTTTTATAGTGATTTCATCATGGTTTCCATTCCTTAGTATTTTCTTCAATCTTTTGATACTCCTGATTTTATAATTTTTTCACATTGTGGAATACTCCAATTGCCTAAGTGAGATTTTATCAAGGTGAAACTATTTCTTTGAGTGGTTTGTAATTTTTTAGACCATGAGCTTCTCTCATCATCCAACACACCCCTTCCTCACCCCCACTTCTGTAGGAGTTGCCTGTCTTATTCATGGCAGAAATGTTGCTGTAGTTTTGCATTTCCATCTGCATCTCACCTGTTCCAGACCACTTTGCATGTTAATTTCTTAGCTTGACAGTTCCTGCATCTCATGAATCATGTAAATTCTGGTTCCACATGTGTGTTTTGGAAGCATGGATCTCACTTTCTCATGGCAGAATTTTCTTTCTTTCTTTCTTTCTTTTTTTTTTTTTGAGGAAGATTAGCCCTGAGCTAACATCTGCTGCCAATCCTCCTCTTTTTTGCTGAGGAAGACTGGCCCTGAGCTAACATCCTTGCCCATCTTCCTCTGCTTTATATGTGGGATGCCTACCACAGCATGGCATGCCAAGGGGTGCCATGTCCACACCCGGGACCCAAATCGGTGAACCCCAGGCCACCCAAGTGTCATGTGTGTGCTGATTTTATAATTTTTTATAAAATCACCACCAGGATGGCCCCAAGAATTTTCTTGTTATATTTCCATTCAGAGAGCTGCTTTA
This sequence comes from Equus przewalskii, assembly GCF_037783145.1. Lineage (NCBI taxonomy): Eukaryota > Metazoa > Chordata > Mammalia > Perissodactyla > Equidae > Equus > Equus przewalskii. The sequence goes on from NC_091850.1 coordinate 25,526,899, forward strand.
TGGTTTGCCTAGGCTGGTGGTGCTTCTTGCACTGAAAGGACTGTTCTTCGAGGCTCCTGGCTTTAGGTAGGATTGCCCAGTTCCAGTCCCTACCTTGTAAGGACTCAACGCGTCATGTCTTAGGCTGACTTCCCCAGAATCTGACTCAGAGGTGAGAATTCGTGTTAAAGTAATTTATTAATAAGTGTTCCCAGGAAAAACAGGACTTTTGAGAAATAGGATTGGGAAAGGAATTTGGCCAAGCAAGGACATGATATCAGGTTTAAGTCCCACCCAGGAAACTTTGGCTCAGGTCTGAAGTGGTCACACCGTAGAGCCCTCCTCATCAGAAGGAAGGGAGCCGGAATGCCAGTCCCTTCTAATATCAGTCATTAGTTAAAGGCTTCCCCATGAGGAATGAACATTTTCAGAAGGTTCCTGCTTTACATGAGCTCTCAAAGGGGTTCTAGCAGCCTGAGGCCAACTCCTTGAGGAAGAGAGGCAGGTGCTGACTGTTAGTAAAAGTACGCAGGGTGGTTGGGTGCACAAGTTGGTAGAGAATCCAAAGGAATGTGGGTGTCCACTTCAGTGGCTTCTATCATGGTGTCAGACTTGAGTCTAACATATATCACTTAAACAGAAAAAATTATCACAGTTCGCTGTGTGTAAAGTGATGACAGGTGGAGAAAAGAAAGAATTTGGATTCTCTCAGAAGTTACATGCTAGAAAGTCCTAGAAAGAATTGTGGAACATGGCAACTTGGGCTCTAGGTGATGTGTTTATTCTCTACAGTTTGCATAATTTAAGGCTGATTTGAAATTAGGTGCTAGTCTTATGAAATTGCAAACTGAGATTTTTTGTGCAAAAATTGTCTCTTTGAATTTTGCATTTCATTTTACTGGTAACATTTTGAGGACAATAAAAAGGTGTTTTACCAAATATTGTTTACTGTGGAGAATATAGTAAACTTCTTAAGAGTAAAAAGACTGTATCTTAGAGGGTAGCAGATTTACATTCCCCCTATTGTCTATTCCTTGACTTCCTAAGATGCCATAGCCGTCTGAGAGACCTGGGCAAGTCGGAGAAGTAAAACAATGCACAAATGAAATTCAGAGTCTTATTATTGCAGGATGACTCGTCTCTCACAGAGTTTGATCTGATTTGTGAGGATGTGCAGGAAGAGATGCTTTGCGTGTGTGTGTGTGTGTGTGTGTGTGCGTGTGCGTGTATTTTAAACAGATTTGAATGAATCATATGGTCCCTGATAAATTTGTCTCTGGAGGCTTAGGGCTTAAAACAAAGGATGATTTTCTTCTTAGAAGCTCTTTTAGATATGTACCTCTCTCCAACACAGAATAACAGAATGGAGAATGAAAGAAATAAAATAAATAAAATGAACAGACAAGCATATAATGGATATGAACTCTGGAGTCGGACCTGGGAGGGCTTCTTGCTGTGCAGTTCTAATTCTGCCCCCCTGCTCAAGCTCCAGAACTCTCTTTAAGCTGCAGGTTCCTCATCTATAAAATGTGTGTCACAATCATACTCACTTCCTGGAGTGTGGTGAGGACCAGATGACATAATGATGAATTGTGTCTACCACAATGCCAACCCCTGGCTGGAGCTCAATAAATGCTGGTCACTGTGATTATTATTGCATCGTTGGTGTCAGACTAAAATAAGGGCCTACAGAGTGCGTATTTCTGTTGGCCAGCTACTTTAAAGTCATTGACTTTGCATCGATATAGTATTATAATAGTAAATTTGAATAATATAGCCTGCCTGCCTCTTTCCCTCCTCTCTCTGTTCCTCTCCCTCTGTCCCTCCTGCCTCTCTTCCTTCCTCCTCCAGGACTGTGCGTTAGATTCAGAGTAATATTAAAGTATTACCCACTCTCGATCATTTGTATTGTTAAATCGGAAAATATAATCTTTCTAAAATCCCGATGAAACTACACAGAAATTCACAGAAGCCTCTTCAGGTTAAACATCAGTTTCAGCTTGCCTTCTTTGAGCAAACACTGCACCTGCATCTTAAAACAAAACTACTTCCTCTCTTTCAAGAATAGCAAAGGCAAATCATTTCCTAATTCCAGACACTATGGCGCTCTGTGAACTTAGTTTATTAATTCACCATAAACCTAAGCTAAGGCACATACTTAGGTCATCATTAGAAAAATGAATCATAGATCTAAAGCAAACAAGCCAACAAACACACAAGTAAAACCAGGGGATTTGCCTTACCTAGCAAAATTGCTGATTTTCTGAGATAAACTGGACTAACAACATGTTGCTCTCTCAAATCTTGGCCAAGTCATGCAAGGTTGAGTTCATAATTCTAGCTGATTTTATTACGTAAAAGTTAACAGTAAATAGGTGAGTGCTGGCCTGTCAGTTTAGCATGTGTTTTAAAATCATGTTCCTAAAGAATGCTTGAAAGTCACATAAACACTGGACATTTTTCCTTGCAAATGGACGTTTGCTCATGATTTTACTATGAAAAATAGACACCAGAGACTTCTTGCCAAAATTAAAATTTATCTGTGATACTATTTTCCTAGACAAATCATAGTATTAAAATTTCTCTTTCTTTCTTTTTTTGGTATGCTTTTTGGTGAAGAAGATTGGCCCTGAGCTAAAATCTGTTGCCAATCTTTTTTTTTTTTTTTTCTCCTCAAAGCTCCAGTACATAGTTGTATATCATAGTTGTAAGTCCTTCTAGCTGTTCTGTGTGGAATGCCACCACTGCATGGCTTGATGAGCAGTGTGTAGGTCCATGCCCAGGATCTGAACCAGCGAACCCTGGGCTGCCATAGCGGAGCAAGAGAACTTAATTGCTATGCCACCAAGCCAGCCCCACTATCTCTTTCTTTTTTTTGTTTTTATTCAAAGTTAAAATCTTTTTTTTATCCTTTTCTTTGGTGAGGAAAATTGGCCCTGAGCTAACATCTGTTGCCAATCTTCTTCCTTTTCTTTTTTCTCCCCAAAGCCCTGGTACACAGTTGTATATCTCAGTTGTAAGTCTTCTATGTGAGATGCCAGCACAACATGGCTTGATGAGTGGTGTGTAGGTCTGCACCCAGGATCTGAACAGGTGAACCCTGGGTTGCCAAAGTGGAGCACACAAATTTAACCACTACTCCACCGGACCGGCCCCTCTATCCTTCTTAAACACCCACCCCCCCACCCCAAGAAAGAGAGATTTTGTTTGCAAGAAACAATATAAAACTGATAAAGAAGGTCAAAGTGCTCTTTGAATCAGACAGTACTGTTCGAGAACTACTGAATCTTATCTGACCTGGAAAAGCCCTACCTGTGATATCTGCAGGGTTCAGATACTTCTGCAATATTATCGGAAAAATACCCAAACCCATAATTTACCATAAATCAGTAAATCTGGACTCGTGGTGATCTGGAATCATTCCTGACTCTACGTCTTCTGCAATATGGAGATATTGATCTCATGGGCTTTTGTGAGGATTAAATAAGAAGATATGTTTAAAGTTCTTACACATTGTTTGCAATTGAATAGGTACTCAATTATGAGATCCCCTTTTCCCTTGACTTTGAGTCCAAGACAATGTTGGAAATTTCAACAAAATGACATACAGTCATGAATAATAGAAGGCAGAAATTGCCCAAGTGCTTAATGTCTGGTGCAGACAATAAAAGCAATGACGACGCAGAGGTCCCCGGGGGTGCCACAGTCAGTTTATAATGAGACTTGACCCGCTTTTTGGTGGAGCTGATGTTTGGAGGGGGGTATTTATAATAACTTTAATGTTATCTTATAGAACATTATGTCTTTGAAAAATGGTAATTTGTAAATAATGAATATGCTAAATCTTGTGGTACCAGAATACTTGGCATTTTAGTGTACTCTGAGTTTATTGTGTTGCTAAGGTGTCAAACAACATAGTTTATTTATTATATCCATAGGTCAGAAATTTTTAGCTAAGGTTCATTTATCTTTAGTGCATGTAGAATTTAGCAGACTGTGACGTGGTAAATGTGAGTTAGCAGTTTTACTAAAGATGATTTCTAATTTAGACCCATTGATTCTCAGAGCAAGCTAGTTGCGAATCTTTTACAAGTTGATACTGCACTCTTAATTAAGATTTTAAGTGAACACAGTTTATCAAGTTATACCAAACTGTTTCCCTGTAGGTGTTCTGGGAAAGCTCTGATAGAAAAACCGCAGTTCTCAGTGGTAAGCTTTTTTATAAAAAATTTTTTTCATGTGAATTACCTACTTGATCTCCTGTGGCAGTGTTTGAAGCTTATCCTGAATTGAAGTTGGTGGTGTAAAATGAAATCCAGGTGGGAGTCATGAGAGAGGCATGCTCAAACTTTGAATTAGCCTAGAGAGTCATTTGATCTGTACATTGATTGGAAATTTACCTAATTTGGAGGCCTCATGGCAGAGTGGGAAAGGGGTTAGTTCAGGAGGTGAGGAGAGATGGATCCAAATACTGGTTCACCAGTCAGGGCTGTGATCCTTGCGCAAATTACTTAAATCCTTAAGCCTTAGATTTATTATCATCAGTAAGAAACAAAGACAACAATCACAACGAAAAACCAACTAAACTCCTTTCATAGGATTGTTATAAAGATGCATTGATTTATTTAACTGGTGGTTACTGGGTGCCTCCTAAGTGTCAGGCACAATGCTGGAGACGAGCCACTTGACCGGGAACAAAATCAAGCAGGACCTCTGCACACGATCAGAAGCATACAAAACGGCGTGTAGAATTCCTTCAGGGGGAGGTACCACAAGGGAGAAAAATAGGCTCTTCGGCTAGATTGACTTGAAATGGATTTAGAGCTTCAATATGAAGGATGAGTAGGGAATGCGAAATGAAGAGAAATCCCAGTAGAGAGAGAACAGTGTGTGCAAAGACCAGATGGAGGTGTGACTGGAAGAAGACCAATCAGGCTACAGAAGAAAGAGTGAGGAGCAACTGCTACCAGCTGGGACTGGAAACAGAAAAAGGACTTGGTAGGCAGTGTTAAGGATTTGGGTCTATCACGCAATGAAAAGTCACTGACAGGTTTTAAGCTGTGGGATAACATTATCAGATTTTGTGGCTAGGGTAGAAGAACATAAAGAGCAAGAAAACAGGAGGCTATTATGTAGTTTGGTGAGTGGGTGATTGCTTTGACTAAGGTGTGGGATGTGGAGAGAAATGAAATAATTGGAGAAATACTCATGATAGATTGAATGTAGGGGCAGCTGAGACGGAGATGTCAAGCCTGAGTCCTCCGTTATTGGGTTGTCTAAATGGCTGGATGGTGCTGTCTTTTGAGAAAGGGAACCACGGCAGGAGAGAGAGCATAACTCAGTTTTTAATATAGTATATTTGAAATGTTTTTGAGACATCCAAATGCAGCTGTCAAGAAGAGTTTGCATTTTAGAGAAGAGAAATGTTGTCATTTTGTTATTCCTGCTACTTATGTCTTCAACTCACTTTCTTTTGGATCTTTCCTTACTAGCCTTTTAAACATTCCCAAGACTTTTCCAATTTGTAAACACAAGGAACCCTAAGAAAAGCTCTCCCATATCACATTGCTCTTAGCCATTGCCCCACCTCCTAATCAAATTTCTGGAAATCATTGTATTCACACTTTCCATTTTCTTAGCTCTTAGTTACGCTTCTACTTACCAGTCTTTTTTCTGATCTCATCTTGGACAAACTACTTTGCCAAAGGCACAGTTCTCATCTTATTTGACTTGTCAGAACATTCAGCGCCTGCTACTTCCTTGAAACTCAAATCAATATGTATGACTGCTTACTTAACTTGAGGTCTTAAAGGCATCTCATCTCAATTAATCTGAACACAAACTCTTGATCTTCTGCCTCCAAACTCGAGGGATCTTCAGTGAGTGACTCACATTTCACTCAATTGCACAAGTCGGAATCCTGGGGTTTATTCTTGACATTTTTTATTATGTTTACCACCCTCAACTTGTATTCAATCATTGCAGACTTGTCATTTCTACTTTCTAAATACTTCTCTTCATTTTTATTGCCGTCACCCTAGTCCAAAGTTCTCAGCTTTGGGACTATTGACATTAGAAGACTGGGTAATTTTTTGTTGTGAGGCTGTCCTGCACATGGTAGGGTGTTGAACCGTGTCCTTGGCCTTTACCCACCGTATGCCAGTAGTACCACTATCCCGACTTGCGACAACCACAGTGTCTCCAGATGTACTCTTGGGGGGTGTGTGTAAAACTGCCTTCAGTTGAGAACCATTGTTTTAGTCCAAGCCACCATCATTTCTTCCTTCAACTTTTATGGGCTAACTAATCTCCTAGCCTCCATATGTGATTCCTTTGAACTCAATCTTCATCTGTTGCTATAGTGATTTAAAAAAAAAACCCCACAAATCTGTTTATGTCATCCCTCTGCTCCCAAAACTTTAATGTCTTAGCATTGCTCTTAGAACAAAAGCCAAATCCTAATGTGACCTATAAGGCATGACGTGATCTGCCTCTACCCATTCTTCAGCCTCATTTCACATTCTGTCCTCATCCTCTGTCTTCTCTAGCAATATTAACCATCTTTCAGTTTACTTTCTCTGCCTCAGATCCTTTGCACTTGCTATTCTCATTCTGAAACATTCTTTGTTCCTCATTCTCTTATCTCCTCATTACCAATTTGACTTTGTTAATGCTTATTTGTATTTCATATTCCAGCATGTGTTGTTTTTTCTGAGGGGGGCCTTTCAAAACTCCCTCTGTTACATGCTATTAACAGCCTGTAGGTCTTCTTTACAACATGTATTTATATACGTAATTGAGTAATTGACTATTTAATGTCTGTATTCACCATTATGAGGATAGGAACCATCTTCTTTTGGTTCAACACTATGTCCACAGTGCCAGTAGAGTGTTTTTCCCATAGTTAGCACTCAAACAGTAGTTAAATGAATGAGTTAGTAAATAATTAAATATGAATATGAGGTATGTAGATGAGATATCAAATTGCTCTGATAGAAATGTTTTATCGCTGTAATTCAATTTAGAAAATTGGAGGCACTATACTAGTCTCTGCTCTACTCATAGTAAATTGCTGTCTACTTTATGCTATGAAAAATAAAACCTATTTTAACATGCTTTGGGTTTTTAGGTTTAGGTGTGCTATATAATATTTCTTCCTTTTGTTTCTTGTGTTTTTTGAGGAAGATTAGCCTTAAGCTAACATCTGCTGCCAATCCTCCCCCTTTTGCTGAGGAAGACTGGCCTTGAGCTAACACCCGTGCCCATCTTCCTCTACTTTATATGTGGGACCCTGCCACAGCATGGCTTGACAAGTGGTGCATAGATCCGCATGTGGGATCCGAACCAGTGAACCCTGGGCTGCCGAAGCAGAATGGGCGAACATAACCGCTGTGCCACAGGGCTGGTCCCTCCTCCTCTTTTTTCTGTTAGCCTCTAGATGGGGAACTTTAGCCTGGATGTGGAGGGATATATCAAATTGGATCATGAAATAAAAAGTTGGTGCAGTGAACTATGAGATAGTTGCAGGGGCTTGCCCACAAATTCCATGTATTGCTATTCATATACTGAAACAAAATTACCTCCCCTCTGGGAGTTGGCTGAGAAGAATTTAGTATTTAATGAAAGGTTGGCTCAATAAGTCATATTTTCCAAATCAGAAAATAAAACTTTAAGAGGAAGAAACTTGGACAACTATTCCATGAGGTTATAGACATTAGGACTTGGCTTGAAGATACCTTAAATTACCTAGGCCTGTTGGGAGTATGGTTAGTGAAAAGGGATATAATATGGAACTTGAATAATTTTATGTATTGAAATTTCTCCAGTTATTAATATAATGATCAACACTCACCCATCTACTAAGCTATTTAGGCAAAGTCTAAACGTATTATTTTCCCTTTTTCATGAAAGTGGAGAGAGAGCCATAGATAAAGAGAAAGCAGATGTTTAATTTTTGTAACAAACAGCCATAATCTGGGGTTGGTTAGCTTTATGACTATCCATTTTAAGGAAACATATTTTCCAGTAAAGCTGTCAATGCTCTTGGAAATGTTTTGGGAGCTCTAAGGGGTATTTTGTCATAACCTTATAATGTCTAGTTGCTGCAAGCTTCTGTCTTCACCACAATCTGGGTGTGATTGGGCCAACCATACCTTTCATATGGACATACAGTTGAGTGTAGAAGCACTGTTCCTCCAATAACTAACTAATCTTTTCATTTTTCTCTGCGATGTGGGAAGCGGAATGCTTTGATGTGATAGCTCAATGAATAAATGTCAATGTACTGCCTTATTCCTTTCTTTTTTCCATTGTAAAAATAATGTCACAATATTAAAGAAAGTTTGCCTCCCAAATAATATCTATGCTCTTACTATTTTAATAAAACTAATTTCCTGTTTATATTTAAAATTCTACTCCATATTTAGATGCATAATTGAACACCATTTTATAATGGCTGCATTCTGCCTCATCAAACCATTGTGTAATAGTTTAATTAATTATTCCTCATTTATTTAACTTCTGGATTACCTTGAATTTGTATGTTTATATCTTTTGCCCAATTTGGGAAGTTTTTGTCCATTATCTCTTTAAATAATTTTCTGCACCAAACTCTTCCTCTCCTTCTAGGCCTCTGATGACATAAATATTACCATTTTTGATATTGTGTCATAGGTCCTTGAGATTCTGTTCACTAAAAAAAATTTTTTTGTAATTCTCTGATGTTCAGATAACACAACTTCTATTGATCCATCTTCAAGTTTACTGATTCCTTGCTCTGTCATTGGCATTCTCTGTTAAGTCCATCTAGTGAGTTTCTATTTTGATTGTTGTATATTTTAGTTCTAAAATTTCCATTTCTTTTTTTTACCAGCTTATCTTTAAGATTTTTGCAAACTTAAAGGATAATGAACAAATTATACACCCAAATTTATTCAAATTCTACTCCATTTGTGTCTATAAAATTTGTGGATTTAAATAAAATATAAACTTTAATAAGTCATTGTTGGATGTAGAGGTTAATTTTGTGTCTAATATAGAAGACTTTTCCTACAATGCGATATATTTGGAAACATAGGTAAGAGTCCTGAAAGTTGGTGGTGAGAAATGATCAGAGTCGTCACTTGGATTTTATTTATCAATAGCCCATTGAGAGGTATTTTTGGGCTCCTTTGGCTATGAAAACAAATTGAAGAAAGAATAAAAGGTGAAAATTTGCCAAAATTTTATGGCTAGTGGATAAACTATATTTTCCAAAATGTGACAGTTACGATTTGTTAGTCTCTGATTGTCCCTGAGTGAATTTAAAAAAATAATATCCTTTAAATTTAAATCCCACAGGGCCTTTTTCTTTTTCTTTCTTTTGGTCAGTTAATGATTCATATCTTTTGGTGTTAATGGTTTTGGAAAAGTCATTTTATTTATCATCCATTTAAGGTGTACTCTAATGTTCATAATGAAAAAGGGTAGTGTTAATTCTATATGTCTATTAAAACTGGTAAGTTAATTTTTAAGAATAGTTAAACCCAATATTTATTGTACATTACTATGTACCACTTTTCTAAAGACTCCATCTCTTTTGTATATATTGAGGATTAAATATGATAAATATGTTAATTGAATGAACTAGATACTCTTATTATCCCCATTTAAAAAATCAGGACTGTGAGGGGCTGGCCCCGTGGCCGAGTGGTTAAGTTCGCGCGCTCCGCTGCAGGCGGCCCAGTGTTTCGTCGGTTCGAATCCTGGGCGCGGACATGGCACTGCTCGTCAGACCACGCTGAGGCAGCGTCCCACATGCCACAACTAGAGGAACCCACAACGAAGAATACACAACTATGTACCGGGGGGCTTTGGGGAGAAAAAGGAAAAAATAAAATCTTAAAAAAAAAAAAAAAAATCAGGACTGTGAGGCACAAAGAACTTATTTAGTTGCCCTGGATCACCTAATGGGAGCAGCGAGAAGCCAGTATTCAACTTAGTTATTTTGACTGCAGCCCCTTATTTTCCTCTTTCTTCTCCTAATACTGTTCAGGACCTACTGTATATATGCCAGCCACAGCGAGTACATAAATGAAAAGAAGCAATGCTTTTCTAAACGTCTATTTGGGAAGGAGATCTGCAGGCAAAGAAACGGAATACAGTGTAACAATTATAGTGAAGGTATGTCCATGTGTACTGTAGGAGGAAAGACAAGAAAGTGCATCATTGGCTTGAGGAAGTTAGATCAGGCTTGGCAAAGAAGGTAACGAATAGTTGTCTCTTAAGTGTTGAAAGGGGGTAAGTGCATTTCCACCAAAACACAGATACGGGTATGGTGTGTTCATGGAATGTGCCTGTAATTCTTCATAAAATCAGAGCAATTATGTCTGCATATACGTGAAGTATGAGTATCGTATTGGTTAAGGTTCAGTTGCAGAAAACAGAAACCATCTTGAGCTAGTTTAAATAGAAAGAGATTTAACACAGGGAATTGGGTGCTTTCAATATGTTAGAAGAGCTGGAGTATAGGCTCTGGGCTAAGCTTCCAGGAGTGAGTCCCCAAAAAACACCATAGAACTGGTCTGCCAAGGGGGTTGAATCCTGTGCCAAGACCAACAAGTGTGGGACATTTCCTTCAGCTTGGGAATCAGAAAGCTGCTGCCTAACTCTTGGTGCCAGCACACACGGCCTCAGTAGCCATCCATGGGCCAGAAAGCCACCGCCAGAACCGTTGGTTCTAAAATCACACCTCCTGTCATCCCCACCAACAGAATGGGTTCAGACTCTTCTTAACAGCCATGGAGCGAGGGACCAGTCACTATAACTTCTGCTCTGTGTTTGTAGAAATCTAAGCACATCTACCCCGAGGTTTGCCAGCAGAAATGCCTGCAGCAGCGGAAGAGAGGCCTCTGTCTCCTTCTGCTACCCAAGTCTAAGCCACCTCTGGGTCTCGATCACATTTGGAATAGCTGCAGGGGAGTCTGAGAAGCGTCATTTTAGCTTCCTGACTTTGCATTTTAAGAAGGTACACTAAAAAGGGTTAAAAGCTTATGGAGGGAGTTATTCTGCAGCAACTACCGCATAGCAGTATCTGCTAGATTGGTGGTAGAAAAATAAACGGAAATACACACCCAGAATTCTTCATCTACGAGTACTGATATCTTCAGTGTAATCACCTTCACATATTATGTACTGTTTTTTTAAATGCTGTCTCTTTTTTTAGACTCCTATCTTGGATTTGTTTCCAGGGCTTGTTTTCTTCATTGAATAGTATTGATTGTGATGAATGTTTGCCTATTGAAAGTGAATTTGAATACTGGAAAGACTATTAAATCATGATCAATAAGGTAGGTTGCCATGCTGAGTAATACTGTTTAGATTGAAAACATTCACCAAAAAATACACTTTCAGCCAGAGCATTGTCATCGTGAAGAAAACAGTCCTTGTGTGGTCGTTCAGGCCAAGTGCCTCACCGCTGACTCCCTGCAACGCTTCAATCATTAACTCAGGTATTTGTTGAACATTTAACGTGTGCAATGGCTCTTCAATGTGCTACGGCATTTAGAAGTTATATTTATGAGTTTTATAGCTCTTTTACACTGTAGCTTCCTGTAGATTATCTTATTTAATAGGCATAACCAGTTTATTTTTCAAAAAGAAACTGAGACCCAGAGACTTTATTGTTAAGAATGCCAACCAAAATAAATAGCTCCATTGGATATTTTATTTTGTGAAATTAATTCAGTGTGAACAATACCATTCATATTCCTAAACTGACACAATTTTGTTTTTACTTGTGATTTTTGACATATATGGTTTCTGGAGTGTGTTCGACATTAGAAAATTCTGATGAGGATCTTGAGTGTTGACCAGCTTCTTTGGAAGGATTTTTATGAAAGGGATACCTTACATTTTCATTTTCCTCAAAATACATTGAACAACGTATTTCTCTCATTCAAGATTATAAGAATCCGCTTTATAAAGCACACAGTAAACATTGTTGTTGTTTTCGAGATGCACCCACACATTTAATTATGGCAAAGCTGTTGCTGCATATATAATTTTAATTGCTAAAGATGATAAGGATTTCGTATTCCATTGAGTCCACCTCTATTCTTTTGTCTTTTTGCACTACTCTTACTCACTGTTGTTATTTACCTATTTTACTAAAAGGGACAAAACATGGATGAGTATTTTTTTTACATTTTGATAAATTCTAACTTTTTCTAAGCAAATATTTAAAAACTGAATTTACCTGCATACTGTCCTATTTTTGATCATTTCTAACTGATTTTTTCACTATTAGCAATTTTTTAAACTTAAAAGTTGATATAATTCTAGTTAGGCAATTTCTGAACCTTTCTTTTCTTGGTATAAAGTACCAAAAAAAAAAAAAAGTTGAAGAAAATTCTCTCTCTCTCTTCGTCTTTCCATCCATCTGTCCATGCATCCATCCATCTTAGTTATCCAGTGACCCAATTTTCTTTATTTGCTTTTGTGGTGATTTGCAGCATCTAGACGTTATTAAAGGACAAATGGTTATAAAATAGACTATAGAAATCTATTATCTAAATGGAGACCAATAAAAGCAAAACAAGAAAACCAAGGGCCTTATGCCACTGATATGCGCTGGATAAAGGAAAACGCATGCTTTGCTTCTGTTAACAAATGTGAGGATAAGTCAAACAAGATTAATGGAGATGATGAAACTGACTTGACATACTTTTTCTCACTTGGTTAATACAGATAATGACCAGGATCCAACTAATGTTCTGAAAAAGTTCATGTGCTCTTTTTAGGTGCCCATGGACAGCCAGAAAGTAGTAATATGATGGAAAAGTTAACTTTTTTTGTGCTATTCTCACTTAGGAATAGAAATCTGAGCTATGGTCAACGTGCAGTGACTTTCTCGTGGTTTATGTAATGACTTGCTCAGATGTCTGCCCAGGGTCTCTGTAGTTCTACACATCTAGAGTCCTACAGCCTAATTCTAGAGTTTATGAGTAGCTCAGTCCCCAGGGAGGAGGGATTTAAAATGCCTTAGCTCAGCATTTTAACGCTAGCAAACACTATGTGCCAGACACTAATTAGTGCTAAACACTAATACATGTATACTAACCTAATCCTCACGACAGATCCATGAAGTTGGTGCCATTATCCACACTTTATAAGTGTGGAAACTGAAGCACAGGTAGTGTAAGTAACTTTCCCACAATCTCACAGCAACTAAGTCACAGAGCCAGGATTCAAAGCCAGGGATGCTGCATTCAAAGTCTGAGCCCTTAACAGCTGTCCCCTATGCCTCGTCTATATTATACAGCTTCTGCATATGTCAACTGTCTTGGTCTTAACTTTTGACCTGATTTTAGTAACTACATTCTTTCCTGGTTACTACCAACAGTATTGATAATAATTTGCTACTGTTTTATTTTTAAAAATAAGAAACTTGCATATAAGAGAAACTTTATAATTTAAGTACATAGATCAGTTGGTCCTCATAACAATCTTATGGAAAGGTCAAGGTGAGTATTGTTATCTCATTCTACACAGAGGAGAAACTGTGACTCAGAGAGATTGTGCTTCATTCAAGGTCATGCAAACAGAAAACTGTAAAGCCACGACTTGAACCCAGGTCTGCTTCTTCCAAGTACAGGGCTCATTGGCCACCCCGTGTCTACTCCCTACAGTATGGCTTTCTTAGTGCAAGTTTTCTTTCTGAGGACCTACCTCTTCCTTCAGTCAACTGACACAGAGACTGCTCATTCCTTCCCTGGGTAACTGCCTTTACCCATGGCAAGCCTATCCACAATCACCAACTCAGAACTCAGCGTAACATTCATGCAGCAGATGTGCCCAGACAGCAGGAGGGGGCCATTTTGTTGTACTTTCTACTGTTTATCCTTACAATCTTGGCCACTCTATCTTCTTCCTGCTTAATTCTGGGCTCATTCTGGGCCAAAGTCTTCCCATGGTTTGCGAAGGATTTGATTGATTAGTTATAATTAGTCTTATTGTTACTTAGAGGAGGCCCTCAACCTTCTTTTGTTGCAAAACTAATAGATACCAGAGGCCTATAATAGTATTTAAGGCATGCCAGGTTGCTACTGGGCTTCATGATCCATTAACATTTTCCTGATAAGGACTTTCTTCATTATAAGTTTGTTCCTAGTAAATCAGATTCACTTTGTTGTCCTTAAAAAGTCAACATTTAACAATTAACATTTATTCCAGAGCAAAATATAACAATGATGAACATCATCAGATTTAAAAAATTCATTTAACCTCTACAACATGACAGTTAACTTCTAGTGGATGAAGTTTCTTGTGTCTTGGTAAAATCACCCAGCTGCTTAAGCTGACTGAACAATTTGTGTGGCAATGCAAGAGACAATAAATGACTGTAAACTGTTGCATAAAACAAAGAAGCCAAGCAAAGAATGAGCACAAAGGTGTGGCTGGCCACTGTGTGCGGAAAAGCCCATTTGAAACTCCAACAGACATTTTGGCTATGAAGACCTCAGCGTGTTATCTTGAGTACATAAAATACCGTAAGTTTTGGTGGCCAACTTTGTGAGTCAACTCTTTTCACAACAGATTTAACTTAGTTTAGCATCTCTCTGCAGCATTTTGGTTAGACCACACAAGACAAGTTGTGATAATTTGTCAACAACTCAGAAAGAACCACACTCAGGGAACACTGAGAAAAGATAAAATTAAACCATGAATAAAAGTGATTTCTAGAGTTTACAGAGTTATGAGTTGTTAACCGTGAATATAGATCTGATGGCATCCTACTGACACTTAACCCTCTTCATAGTGCTTCAGAGCACTTGTCCTGATATCTGAACTTGTTTTAGCAATTGTAATATTTGCTTCCAGGCTACACTCTGGAAATGATGAATCAAACACCATGCCTTTCATCTGGTGTGTCATATTCAATCAGAAGACACTGTGAAAATATATCTTACGGTATAATGTTTGTGAACACTAAGGAATAGAAGTCAGGGCATAGATACGTAGCCAGACATCAACTTCACCCCAGCTACTGTAATTCTTCATGTATGTGTTCGTGTCTTACATACAAGGAACCATTTTTTTTTTCATATCATACACTTATGTTCCATTGTGTAACATGTTATTTCTTTCTATCATTTGCAAATCCAGTCTTTTGACTGACCTGTCTCTTTGTCCTCAGGTTGGTTTTCTAGTTGTTTATAATGCTCTTCTTTCATCTCTAGTTTTTATTAAAGTCCTTTCTATTTTCTTTCTTTTCTCTCTATTTTTCTTTAGCCCTTCTCTGTGTCAATCAGTATCTGACAAAATTCAATAAATGTCCCCAAAGGAATTCGTGATATTCTTAAATATATTTAATTTTCTGGAAATTAATTCAATGGTCAACTCTTTATTTATATATGATTATCTTAGACAACTTTTTGTTTTTAACTTCCCCAGTTGACTGCAAATTTCCCTTTGCCCAAAATCCTGTAGGGAGACTGCCCTCTTATCTGGTTGCTGACTTTCTTTGTGGCTGAGATTACCTGTGAGATTGTCCACTAACCCTTAGTAGAAAACTAGTGATTTTTAGTACTCAACATAGCTCATAATTCTTCAAAGGACTTCAGTTTACCTCATTTGAAATTTGAAAATTACTCCAATTTACCTCTTGAAACATTACCATTCTATAACCATTGTGGAATAGCCCCAAGACCGTGAGTTCAACAATTCCAGTGTATTATAGACTGAGTCTCTCTATGATTTCATGCCTTCCAACAATCAGTTGCTAAGATACTCTTTGTCAAACAATCCAGCAATTCAATAGGAAAAAAAATAGTCTTGTTTTTGCCAACTCATTCCAGTCAAAACAGGTGAACTGTAATAAAAATACAAAAGATTATGATTCAATGAACTCTTAACCCCTAAAATAATGTGGAAAATTGTGATGTGTGCATATATGCATTTTCTGGAGAGGATTTATTACTATTATTAGATTCCCATTACCTTGCACAGTGCCTGACACATTGTTGAATCTGACTAAATATTAGGTGAGTGAATTATGAATGAAAAAAGAATTCTAAAAATGGTCAACTCATTATTAAAAAAAAGTTTAGGAATAATCATAGTCATGTTTTTGGGGTTTTTTTCCTTTGAATTTTGCCTCTCTAGAAATCTCCTCAGTTTATTCTTCTTGGTATTTCCAGGAGGTAGGTGTTGTAAGTTCTGAATTTATCTTTCATGTTTCTTGACTTTTCTTTCACACTTTTCTTCATTCCTTTATGATATGTTCTAGAAAATTCATCACCTCAGGCTTCCAGCTCACCAGTTCAACTTCAGCAGTGTCTTTTCTACTATTCATTTTATTTAAAGGTTTTAGTTTTAATTTCAATACCATTTTCCCCATGATATTTGATTTATTATTTGTCCTATTAGCCTGACTTTATTCTTTAGGCTTGATAGACTCTTTTGGCTTATCCCTCTTCCAGAGATCCCTCATGGCTTCTGGTTTACTGAGTTTCCTTTTCTTGGTTTTGAGTGTAGTTATGGATTTAAAAAGACTTTTTTTCTATAATTTTTAGACACCCAGGGAGGTCAGAGCTGAGGGAGATGAGACATTATGTGTGTCTATCCTGTTTAAGTAGAAGTTCTTACATTTTTTTCCTAAGTTCATTTGAAGTCAATGATCACTCATTTGAAAGAATAGTGTTTCTCCTATATTGCTAAATTATATAGCAATGTTGTTAGGTCAAAAATAAAGAAAAAAATCTAATGAATAAAAATGAAATCACCCACAATCCTACTATTAAAAATTTACTACCATTACTGTTTTGTATAAATACTTTTCCATTTTTCAAGACTTTCCTACTTCCTGCTCCTTCACCACTGGGGATAGAGGGCGAGGGGTGTGGAGAGTATCCAGGAACTGAGTAAAATACTCTTAAGGTTAAATTAATAAGGGAAGAGATTGTAATGTGGTTTGAAAGGAGACAACATTCTCTTTAGCAAAGTAAGACCTAAAACTTATGCTGTTAGAGTTGGGGGTGGGGAGAGGATGATGCAAAAGGAAATTAACTTTCTCAGTGTAAGATGTCTTTGATGATTATTGTTGTTGCTGCTGTTATAATTATCTTTTTCAGGCAAACAAGAAAAGAATGTCAGAAATCTTTGGCATAAGACAACCCTCAATGCTCTGTTTTCTCTCGTCTACTCGGAGGGTGGAAACTCCCCTTCCTCTATCCCACACTAGAATAAGAGGAAGAATAGTGATATAAGAATAGCTATCTGAAAAGTTTCACATAATTAGCACAAGAATCCAGGAAAATTTATAAGAAACAGAAAGACTTGGAGCTTGCTAACCACTAGGTCAATGAACACAGCTCCATCAGAAAGAGAGGAGATGGGGGGACTTGTGCTAGGAGAAGATGGTAAGAGGAGTGAGGCATTGGGGGAGGGGCTAGCCAGATGAAAGATGAGGATGAATAGACTCCTCCACTAACCTAGGGAGCATCCACATGGGGATCACTGGAAGGGCTGAGCCATGGGTCTGCATGCTGGTGTACAGTGCTTTGGGAGGAATTAGATAGACCAGAGGTGGAAAGTCCTGGATTTCATCCCTCTCTCAAACTCAGTACAGTTGAACTGTGCCACTGTGAACCTGGAGTAAAGAGTTAATTGAAATTTATTAGGGTATGTCTTCACATGGCAGAGGGAAGGGAAGAGACCGCATCTCCCTGCTCCACCTGGTCAATGACAGGCATCTAAGACAGTATTGGTGTGTTCAGTGATGAGGCTGGGGCCAGCAAGGGAGCTGTTTTTAGTTACTATGGGGCTAGAGAAACAGTAAGACTTATTTCTATGCCTCTATCACTTTCCCCCCCAATTGTTTACATAGCTAACTTCCACACTTAATTGGTGTCCCAACTGAGGTGCCTCTCCTTCCAAGAAGGTTTCTTTTTAGATGAAGTGATGTTCTTCCCCTCCTCCCACTTTTCCTTGCCCACATTTAGCATGGCATCCTGTACTACCTGTATGTAGCACTTATGATTTTACATTGCAATTGTTTGTTTATTGTCTGTATTTCCAGACTGAAACATATGAGGGGAAGAACTGTTTCTATTGTGTGTGCAATTGCACTTGGGACATCTGGTTCTGTGCTTGAACTATAGCAGACAGTCGGTTGACTTTACTGTTTGTATCTACCATTAACGTTCTAAACAGTAACAGTAGATAACACCTGTATAATGATTACCATGTTTCAGGCTGGGTTCTAGAAACTTCACATATATTAACTCATTTAATTCACATAACATATGGGTACTGTTTATTATATACAATAAAAAAGTTTGGTATAATTTGGTCCACATCATGAATAGGTGCTATTAGAAAAAGTTTAAGTTTTACAGATGAGTGGGTTGAGGTACAGAAAAATTAAATAATTTGTTGAAAGTTACCCAGCTTGCAGACTGAGAAGGTAGAATTTTAATTCAGTTGATTTAGTACCTGAGTGTGTGTTCTTAACTATAATATCATACTACTTCTAAACCAAGACATTCTCTATCTCCAATCATTTGAAATTATACATATAAATATATTCACTTAAAGGAGACTTAATTCCTAGAACAAATCTTATATGAACATTAATATCCTTCCAAGGATGACGTCTAAGGTCAGAAAGGAGCCAAGTTTTATGAGAAGTATACTTGCATGCTGGAGGACAATAGTTTTCCTGGAATGAGGTCAAAGGAAATCATTTACAAAAGAAGATGGAAGACATGAAACAGGCTTGGGTTTTCTAAAATTGTTCTTGATAAAGAGGGGAGATGCTGTAGTTTAATTGTTTACCTGACAGAAATCCAATGAAGAGATCAACAGCTCTGTGGAATTATATGTTCAAATGGTAGCTTCTTTCCTCACTATGAAGAATAATCATGGGTGAACAAAATTTAGGCATGCATCTCCCAGGTATAATTGAATTCCAATAAATCTCAGCCCTTTTCTCCCATTAGGCCAGTTACACAATGCACCTGGAAGTATAAATATAACTAGGTTTAACCTGGGTATGGATAATGTATTATAAGAGAAGGTGAGGAACTTAACTTACAGTCTCGTTGCCTGTAACTAACGTGGTGAGTTTGGACAAATTACTTAAATTCATGCCTCAGTGTACTCCTAAAGATGTAACCTGCTGTGACCAAACTAGGGCCTGATCTTTGATCTCAGCTCTCCTGCTCCACCTTTCAACTGTTCAGTGAGAGAACCAGAATTCTATCTTAAGCTATTTTTAGTAGCAGCCCTGTAACCAACCCAATTTCGGAAGTAATCAGACTCAAATAAATGGTTGTCCATGTTCCAGTAGTAGAACTGAAGACAGATTTATCTAAGTGATTTTTGGAGGTTGGGCTGCTTCTAAAATCGGAACAGAGTGCTGTGGCATCAGGTACTTTCGTTTTGGTAATGGAAAACAAACTCAACCTTGCTACTACTGTACAAGCACTTTTGAAAACTTTCACATAACTTCCATCGGTAACGCAGGCATTAGGCTTGGTATACAAGGTCTCTAACTTGACTTCCCTGAGGTTCTATCGACCCTATTCTCTTTCCTGTGTTAGCTTCATCTTGTGCATGATTGAAAGACAGTAGTTCAGGCATCTCATTTAAAGATGAACATGCGTGGAGGAGGCAGAGTCCATGTCTCCTGTCTTCCCTCCACTTGAGATTGAGGAAACTGTTCCCAAAAGTGCCTCAGCTGACTCTCCTCATGTCTTATTGGCTGGAATTGTGTTAAATGCCTGTTCCTGAACCAATCACTGACGAGGATTGCCATAATTGGCTTAGATTCTGACAGTTTTTGCCAGTTTATTAGTTGCTTTCGTGAAGGGACAGAGCCCTGAAGTTCCCCACTCTGCTGTTTTTGGCGATATCACTTGATCTTTCTGATTGCCTTAGATTAATCAAGATTTACCCTTGGAGCTGGGGATGCTTAGAGCTATTTTTGGAAGAGAGAGAATCCAGATAAATTAGGCTTAGCAAGAAGGAATGGGTAACAGTGTTCACTAGAGTCGCTATGGGAGATGATTATAATAAAAGAGAGGCATTGTGGAGAAGAGGGGGTGATTATGGAGAGTCCTTGAGCAGAGCTGCAAGAGGACAAATCCATCACTGAAGAGGACAGCAGAGTCTGGAGGAGGACATACTCAGGTTCCAGATCTGCCCTATCTTCTTCTAGGTATATGAATATGGGAAAATCAGCTAATTTTGTTGTACCTCAGTCTCCTAATCATAATAAGATGGGGATAATAATTTCCCCA
Source organism: Equus przewalskii (assembly GCF_037783145.1). Classification (NCBI taxonomy): domain Eukaryota; kingdom Metazoa; phylum Chordata; class Mammalia; order Perissodactyla; family Equidae; genus Equus; species Equus przewalskii. Next base: position 25,547,160 of record NC_091850.1, read on the forward strand.
TTTCCGAGTTGATGTAAAAGTGATATAAGAAATACAAAATGGCAAAGCCACCTCATTAGTGGTTATCATTACTATGTTCATGACATGACCGACCCTCTTGGAGCAGAGTGATTAGCAGAGCAGACTAAGTACGGAGTTACTGGTAGGTGAATGACTGTAGTTAAATCACAATACTTAGCCTTTGTCGAGTACTTCCCATATGCTAAGGGTCATTTATTGATTCTATCAACAAACAATTACTTAGTGACTACGTGTCAGGCAATGTTCCTGGCACTGGAGGACAGCAGTAGACACAGGAGATAAACACCTCTGTCCTCAAAGAGTTTACAGCCTAGTGGGGGAAGACAGACACAAGTAGACGTATAAAGCATACGGAATATGAGATGGTGCTGAGTGCTGAGGGGAAGTATAGGTGGGGAAGGAAGACTGGAGGGCGAGAGTGGGGAGGCAGGTTTTAACGGGGTGCTCAGGGAAGGTCCTCCTGAGGAAGACGGCATGAGCCACGAAGTGCAGGAGGGGAGGGAGTAAGCAGTGGGACATTCTGGAGGAGGAGATTTCCAGGCAGGGGAACAGCAAGTGCAAAAGTTCTGACGCTGGAGCTTGCCTGGAAAGGTCATAGAAGAGCCACGAGGACAGTGTGGTTGGAAAACAGACAGCAAAACAAAGATCAGGAGGAGATGAGGTCAGCGTGGTGTCAGGTGAGATGGGGTGGGGGCATTTGTGAGCTTTGAAGGTGATGTCAAGGACTTCGGATTTCATTCAGAATAATTTGGATAGTTGTGAAGGGTTTTCAGCCCAGGAGCGGCATTCATTACTTTTCCTTCACTGCTCTTCTGATTTTCTGCTATTTGCATTCCGTTTATTTTTTAATTTTTTTAAGTTAAAATATTTCTTCTGTCAGTCTCCACTCAGTTCCTAGCTTTTCAATGAATCACTATGTAAATTAATAATTCCTGCACCCATCGCAGCTGTGTGCTCCAGATTCCTGGACATTCTTCGGCTGCCCTGAAACTACTGAGGAGTGGCTGGCAGGATATTAACGAGTCTCATTTCATGGAGCAAGTGTGTGGACATAACCATAACCTTTGCCTGCTTCTGCCTGAGGGGACCCTTAACGTCTCCCCAAGGAGGTTAGACTGTCCTTGGTTTCTAGAAATCCTTAGAAGACTGGTGCTTGTTAAAAGCTACCTCCTGGCCCTTGAGCTGCCTGGCTAGAGCTCGTGTTGGGGGTTGGTGGGAGTACCCTCTCCCACTCTTCTCCGTGGAATTTGGGATGGATTCCCCATGGGCTGCTGCCTGACTGATGGCTCTACAGTCTGCTGTGAACTAAGAATGAAGTCAAGCCTGGGGCCTCCTTCTGAAATCAATTTGTCCTCATCCCATTGGACCTTGATAACTGCCTGCATGTCATCTAAATTTGAGATGCAATATCACTTGGTTATTATTCTCACCACCACTTTTAGACATATATTGGCATCTCTTATTCTATCTCCTACGTGTCCCAGCTGTTCTTTCAAAATTTTTATCCTTGTCCTTTTGTGAGAAATTCCTCAGCACTATATTTCTATTCATTAATTCCTTTTTTTGTCAAATCCTGAGTTCAACTAGCTTTTTTTTATTTAAAAATTTTTTATGTGCAGGTGCACACTCTTATTTTATTTTCCTATTTTTCTGTGATAATTTATAATTCTTTTTAAACGAAATACGTTTTACAATTCTTAGGTGGAATATTTTTTGACTACTGGTCCCCTGCAGGAGATTCTTTTTCCCATTGTGGGTTTTGTTGGTTGCCTTTCTTACCAGGAGATTTCTTCCTATGGTATGCGGGATCCTTTTCTGAGTGGGATGATTTTATCTTCTTTCTTTTCTCTTCTGTGCTCACTTCCTCCTTGTCTCGTGGTTTTCTCCGTTGTCTCCACCCAGCTCACTGGGCCTCCAGTCTAGAATCAGGTGTGTTGATGAGTTGGGGGCTCCCGCGTTGTTCAGATGGTTGATATAGCGCACATCCAGTCTGGGAGCCCATTCTTGAGCTCGGGATTATGCTTTGTCAATCAGCTTCATTGAGCCCACTGTTTCTAAGGTCATGGGCCCTGGATGAAAGCAGTTTATCAGCCTCCTCCTATGAGCAATGAGGAGGGGAGGATGGGCAGAGAGGAGTACTTCCGTACCAGCACCTGATCTTATCTCACGTCTGCTGTAGAATTTTACATCCTACTTACTTGAAGTCACTGGAATCTCAACCCCCTCCTGTTTCCAGACTGTAGACCCTGCAGATTCTGGGCTTTAGCCATATTTTCTGCTTTGCATTTCTGTTCCAATTCTCGTTCATAATGATGTATATTTTACTTTGAAGCTCAGTTATATATTCTGGATTTTCTCTTTTTAGATTTTTCAATTATATTTTGGAGGAAGTAGGGTGTGATAAAGTATGAAGTTAATTCACCATCTTGACTGAAGTTTTCAAGTAGGTTTTTAGGTAGAAATTTAGAATGCTATTTGAATCGCTAAGTTTTATAACTAGTCAAATCATGACTTTCTTAGCCTGGATGTCTTAGTCTGCTTGAGCTTGCCATAAGAAAATACCATAGACTGGGTGGCTTAAACAACGGACATTTATTTCTCACAATTCTAGGTTCTGGGAAGTCCAAGATCAAGGTGCTACAGATTTGGTTCTTGGTGAGAGTCCTCTTCATGGCTTGCAGATGTCCACCATCTGGCTGTGTGCTCACATGACCTCTTCTTTGTGCTAGCACGGAGTGAGAGAGAGAGCTCTGGTGTCTCTTCCTCTTCGTGCAAGGGCGCTAATCCCATCATGAGGGCACCACCTTCATGAGCTCATCTAAACCTAATTACCTCCCAAAGGGGTTAGGGCTTCAACATAGAAATTTTTGGGGGACACAAACATCCAGTCTATAACACTGGACAATTACTACGTTGTTGGTTCTCAGTTTGCTTCAGAACCATAGTTCATGCAGTTTCAATAGATATATTGATAACAAAGAGTGCTTCACTCAAATGAGTTTGGGAAACTCTGGATTAAACAAAATCAGCAAATTTTTCCAGTGAAGTTCTTTTCAGAGCCTCAAACATGTGCATGTACATTGTGAATTATCTATAGAGAGATTAAATGTACATAATCTCCCAAACTCATTTCCCTATGGCATCTTTTTCATGCTATGCTTGCTAATATGTCCCAGAAGATTATTTCATGGAATGTAGTGTAGAAAATGCTAATATTGACCGGACAAAAATGTGTGTGTATATATATTTACATATATATGAATATGAATTTGCATATTAATTTACATATATGTGTGAATTTACATGTATATTCTGAGTACCTAGAAAAAGAAAATGTTTTATATATGTGTGTGTGATATATTATTCTATCATATATGTCACTAACATTAACAAATAGCATAATATTAGAAATGAAAAATTCATTGCAACTGTTTTGTTTTTAATCAGTGCAAGGTAGGATGCAGGTATTGTGGAGCAACAGAACATCAGAGTGGAAGAGTATTTTGATATAGAATTGAATGCTTTCCAAAGTTTTAAAGCTTTTCTCAAACTAAATTTTATATGGAAATTCTCTTGCTCTCTCCATATATGTATACGTATATATACATGTATACATATGTATACATGTATATAACAGAGTTGCAGTGTTTGAAGTAGAGTTGGGAAAATGGAGGCCTCACCCTTCCTTCCCAAGATGAACCCTGAGGGCTTCTCTGAAGGAGCCTCTGAGCTTCACAGGGCCTGGCTTGAATTCCACCATCTGATGCCTCAATTCAACAGCAGGGGAATCAGGCTCTAAAAAGTTGAAGTGATTTCTCAATGTCTGCTGGCCAGTAGGGACAGAATAGGGCTAGAATTAAGATACCCTAACTCTTAGTTTGGGGCTCATTTCCTCACAGCACTGGTTTTCCTTCTTTTTTAAATCTTCAAATCATTTTTTCAAATGAAACATCATGCAGAAATTCAACCTGCGAAACAGAAGTAAAAGCCCAGCTCTTCTGGTTGAAGGAGGAAGGGTGTGTCAGGTATCAGGCGGGAGGGCTGAGGGACCTGTGGCCTTGTGTGCCACCTGCCAGTCTTCCCACGTTGGTCCTATTTAAAAATGATAAACAAAACTAGGCAGAAACAATGCACCCAGTCCTTCAAACCAGGGAGGACACCATTAATACCCGTTGGATCTTACCCCTTCCAAGAGATTGTGACTCATAGCTAAAAGAGAAATTAAAATTTCTTTATTTAGCAAAGGGATTGTTTTTTGTCAAAGATCCAAATGACAAAGTTTGTTTTTTAATTTAAAGGAAGAGACTAAAGAGTTCCCCCAAACCTTACCAAATGAGCTGGCATCAGAGCTGCCCACATCAGAAACACAAAGAATCCAGTCCCTGGGCCCCAGGGCACAAGCTTCTAGAACTTTGGCCATTATGTGAGTGATTCATTTTGGTGAATCAGGCCCTTTCTATGATTTCAATTAATGACAACAAGCCCCAGGAGAAACAACAGCATTGTTCAGAGCAGTTAGTCTCTCATCTGGGTGCACAATAGTATGAGAGAAAACATATGTGAATATTCCTCATTAATAGCAAAATCATGCCCTTGTCCTTATCAAGTGCTGCCAAATTATTCACACAAAGTTGAAATGAGTCACAGATAACATTCTGTGGGTTTCTTTTCTGCCTTTTTCTCTTCCTGTTTAGAGAGTGAAGATGGGCTTAGAAATCTAATTACTCTGTATTGACCAAAGTGAGATGAGAGAGGTAATCCAGAGCAAGGACTTTTTTCTACAAAATCACTCCCAGGTAGGCAATGGGGCTCTAACTCCTGCTGGAGGATGGGTCCTGCCCTGGGGTATGAGGGGTTTCATGTCTCTTTCTTTTTTCTTTGCTGAGGAAGATTCATCCTGAGCTAACATCTGTGCCAATCTTCCTCTACTTTACATGTGGGACACTGCCGCAGAATGGCTGGTGTGTGGAGTAGGTCCATGCCTGGGATCCAAACTTTGGCCACCAAAGTGGAATGTGTGGAACTTTAACCACTTGGCCACAGGGCCAGGCCCCTTATGTCTATTTTTAAGAATCTTCGCTCCTCAGAAAAAGGCACAGAAACTTATATCTGAGAATTCTTCATGTGAGAATACCAAACAGTAAACACCAAGCTTTGGCTAGTAGATGCTACTGTTTATCAATCGATCTATCTTTAGCTCTATCTATCTATCAATCATCTACCTATGTATCCATGTGTCTATCTATCCATCTAGATCCATCTAAGAACAATTAAATACTTTTTTTTCCTATTAGAGTCTCTGCAGTATTTTGTTTTACTTTCGCTTTTATCTAGGATCTCATTTTTAGTTAGAAGACCTGCGTCTAAACCTGTTTCACTTCTAGTTTAATTGTCTACTCACTGATACTATGGAATGTATCATACTATGATATACTATGACATACTATGATACTTTTGGATACTATTCAAAAAATGGTCCTTACTAGACTCTATTCTCCACTCTTTCCACTGTTTAGAAGTTGAGGGCAAATAGATATGGTGTTCATTGATTTGATTGATTACTTATTTTGAAAAATATTTTGGGCACATACTATGTGTCAGACATCATACTAGGATCTGGGGAAGAGAAATGAACAAGAGAGACAGTCCCTACTTTCAATGAGCTTTGAGTCTAGATATAATCACATATTCTATTAATCCACATTTATTAAGTATATATAGCTTTAATCCCTTTAGAGTTTTGAAGCAAGAACATTTTGCTCCAAAAGTACTTGAAGCCTTCAAGGTACAAGACATACAGATGGAATTAATTGCAATAGCTGCATCAGGAGTTGAGTAATGGTGCCTATTGAGAAGATCAGTTACAGCAGGAGACTATGTCATTCAAAGGGAGGGTGATGAGGATAAAGAACAACACCCAATAATCGGAAATTCACTTGCATTCATCTTTTGAATGCATAAGACAAAGGCAGCAGCTTGTTCTCATTAGAGACATATGCCTTGATTCACTGATTCTTTTGATTAGGCTATATGTGTTCATTCTGGAAGTCCATATTGAGTACCCAGGAAATCTGTATAAAATTCAGAAGATGAAATTTAATTTAATTTTTTGAAGGAGCACAGTGGTAGAACTCTGTCACTTTCTCATCGCATGAGTTAATTATAGGGCTACATGTTAGACCCACAGTCTTGGTGCCAGGCCCTTTGTCCTTCCTAAGTGAAAATTCTTTGCTCGTAGCTCATAGGGCAGGTCTAGGAGTATCGTATGACCCCCAAAGGCTTCCCTAACCAAATCCACAGACAGGTCAATGGCCTATTATGTGGCCTGGTGCAAAAAGACGTATAGGCCAATCAGGCTTTTTCTTGTTTGGACCAAATTAGGAATTGCAGAGGGAATTGGGAGGCATATCAGAGGACGTATAGAGAGAATTAAGATGTGTGGTTGAGGTCATAAGTAGCATCAAGCTGGAGTTAGAGGAAAGCAGAAAGTATTAAAAGAGAACTACGTAAGAAAAAGTATGAAGGTAAAAAGAAAGAACCAAAAAACTGATAATGAAGAGAAGAGAGCAAGGAGAGATGTTAGTGACATATCACTCCAGGGTAGCCATAAAGTGTAGAAACAGATAATATTATTTCATCGTGCATTGTAACACAATACCAGTAAACCATTTATTATGTGTTTGGCCGTATTTACAGACTTGTGTCTAGGTTTTCAGTGGAGATTCTGTAGCCTGGCTCTACTGTGGATCCCACTCTAGTTATTCGACTTTTCCTGGATTCCTTTGCAATTGTATTCATACAGTACACCTCCTCGCCACCCCAATGTTACTTGATTACTTGGGATCACTAGATGAGTCTCCTTTTCCTTGCAACTGGAAGATGCTGACTGATCCAGACTGAGGGTGGAGCACATTTTTTAACATGGGTTTATATACTTTGAGTTTTCTTTGTTCTTACCCTTCTAGTGATCTGTGAAATATTTTGGCTTCTGGAATTTGCAAAACTTAGGTTTTCTTAATGCTGTGCATCTATTAGTGCTTTTTTCCCATGTAAATATTTCTACCACTTTATAAACTGCAGTGTTTGATTTAAACCATTGATTTGTATATGCAGCACAGAAAATAAACCATCCAGTTTACTTCTATCTAATAATAACTCTAATATCATGCTTGCCAAAACCTCCATTAAAGGCATATGCTTTGACTCATTGATTCCAATAATAGGGAAAATCACTATTTCCCAGCAGCTGGAGATTCAATGTTGCTTTTGAGGAGGAAATAAAAGGATCCCAGCAAAATGTTTATATAGCTTGAGAACTCTAGGAGGCCCTCAGTAGCAGGCAGGCTTCTAGGATCCCCGGTAGAACAGGAATCAGGAGCTCTAAAGGGGGTGTAAGTTGGCTTATAGTGAGAACATGGTACAGATGGATGCAATCAGTAATGTAAAATAAAAGTCAAACTAAGTAACAAAGTTGGGGAGCAGGGGCATGAAGAAGAGAAGCAAAAACAAAACAAATCTCAGATTAAGAATAGTATAAATAATTAACTCTAAACTTTATACTCAGATTTTCTGTAGCCCAGGCAAGAGGAAAACAGCGAATGGTGTAGTTCTCATTGTCTGACAATAGGATAGACCATCTATTAGCTGATGAAAAGAAACAACGTTTTCCTGTCCCTTCGATATGAGGTGAATGTATCGCGATGTCCTTATACAGACAGCACTGAACAAAACCATGAATCTAAAGCTGCAGGCCGGACATCAAGTCTGTAAAGATATTAAAACACAAAATTATGCACCAAAGAGCTTTTTTTTTTTTTTTTTACTAAAAATTCATATGGATTCCACATCCAGTGTTTTTTTTTTACATTGGCTTTGGCGAAGAAAGTCAAACTCTTTACTAAACGGTAATTCTGTAAAGACAAATTTATGGAGATAGGGTAGAGAAGGGGTGATATGTTCAAGATGCATTACTCTTATGTGGTTCCTTTGGGTACAGGATGAGACTTATTTTCCTCTAATATAAATGAATAAGAATAAAAGGCTCAGTTGAAATATAGAGGACTAAAAAAGTGTTCTAGGCTTCTGACTGAGAGATCAACAGGATTTGGTGGGTATGCATAATAAAGGAGAGTATGAAATTAAAGATTCAAGGATCTTGTGAAACACATTGCCCTCTTCTGGCCCCCTTTCAACCTGTCTTCTTTCTTCTTCTTCTCCTCCCTATCAAAGCTCTGTCTCATTGGGACTAGTTTTATCAGGTGCTTGTCAATTACAAAATTAATAACAAATTGGGAATAATCATCATCTTTTCCAAAACCTGCTTGTCTTCCTGTATTCCCTCCCTCAAGTCAGAAATGTCTCATTTTTCCTTTCTCTTTCTAATCACACACAGACCATCAGATATCAACTCCTTCATTCTGCCGCATTAATAATTTTCAAGTCTGTCTCCTCATTCTCTCTCTTTGCCACTGTACTAGTTCATGACTTTATTATTTCTCAGCTGGATTATTGCAAGTCTTCTAAATTGCCTCCAGTTAAATTTCCATATGGTTCTAGAGTGATCTTTCTAAAATGCCAATTTCGTCCTAGGCTTATAACCCTTCAACGCTTCTCTCAAGTCTTAAACATGAAGCATGGCAGATAATGCCTTAAATGACTTAGGCCTTGACTATACCCCCAGATATATTTTGACATTCTCATATAAACTTCTGTTATCTATTCCTACTAAACCATCTGCAGCTCCCTTGAAAATGTCGTAATGTGATTTGCCTCCTTGCCCTTTCGCTTATCTCTAACTTCAGCTGGAACAGTTTTCTCCATTGTCATCTAGTTTTGCCTACTCATCCTTATGTTTCACAACTAAGCTCAGGCAATACATTCTTACACTCCCCATGTTGGATTAGTCTCCCCAGCCTGGGATTTTGGGAGCCAACCACTGTATGCATGGTGTAGACTATTCTAGTGGAGTGAAGAGAATAGAGTGTCATTGGGTCTAGAGAACCCTCTTAAGCCTTTTTCAGTCGCTGCCTGTCATGGGCACTGTCCTGAGAGCTAGGTACCATCACAGGGTAGGAATGGGCTTCTTGTGTTGAAAAACAGTTGCTTCTCAACATCTATGCACGTCCTAGAGGAAGACCAGGGGATTATTAACGAGCTCCTCAAAGACCACACAAGCTGCCTGGCTGAGGATTGTCCAGCACCTTCAACTGGACAAACCCAATCTTGACAAGGTCATGTAATAAAATGCATCAAGCAGGAGAGGCCGAATGGCTATGTGGTCTCCTAGACACTAGGTGACCCCGAGTGGGCCTGGCACTAAGGGTACACCTGTGAAGGAGCCAGGCCTACTCAGGAACTTGGTCTCCTAATTCAAACAGAACACAGTTACAGGGGTTGTCAGCCTGCCAGTGGGTGTGTCCAATGGGGGAGAAAACACAGGCATGCTCTATGCATTCCCGCCCTGTGGCTGCTCATAGCAGTACCTCCAGTCAGCACTAGGGACACTGGGCAAGAAGGACATATAGTGATAGCTACAGTCAGAGACACTGCTTCACCCAAAACTCTTTTCTAACTCCATGTTTTTTTGTGTCACAAAAGCATTTATTTAAAAATCTCATCCCCTCCTTACCCTACACCTCAGTTTTAATTCTCTGCTGGTATTTTTTAGTTAATTTTATTTTTTTATTTTATTTTATTATTTTAGAGGTCCTGTCCACCACTCAAACTAAGTTTTTAGGTTTTGCTTTGCTTTTATAATCATGAGAAGGGACTCCTGTTATGTTGATTTCTAGTGCACAAGATACTATCTACTGTATTCTGAATATTTTAAATTTTTGATTGTGTGGAAAGTTGTCAGTAGAGCATTTGTCAAAGGATGGATTTTAAAAAATCCCACAGGGTCATGATAGTGGGATGAGATGATCCCATAGCCAGAGCTGGGGGGGACCTGCTGGGTCTCAGGGCCATGAGGAAGAGATCTTTACAGGTCTGAAAAGCTTAAAGCTGAGTTAGAAAGAGGACAAATTGCAGATGCTCCTTGGGAGTAATTTTCCTAGGCAAAAAGTAGACCACGAAAAGCCAGGTGCTGACTTTCACACTACCTATGGACTAGGAGAACAAGGGACATCGTGCTGGGTACTAACGGGAGCCAGAACGTCCCTGAGGACTCACACCAGGAGGAAATTTCTTATGCCAACATCAACTCACCATTTTTGGGAAAGATGTGTAAATTATTTGATTTAATTAAGTGTTAAATTAAATCAGACATTTTGTATCTTTTGTTCTGCTAACCAAGGTCTGGGACTCAAGAGAAAGACATTATTTAGGAAAAAATCAAGAAATTAAATTTTTCTATGTAAACCTTAGTTGTGGAATGACTTAAATTTTGTGACCTTGCAACATGCCCAGTAAGGAAAAAGAAATTATTTTAAAAAACACACTTTAATTATAGGAGATATTTACCAGAATGTGTGCAGAAAAGTTCCATAAACTAGGCTGCCATGTTACAGGCAAACTTTCAACTATTTTTTCTTCCCAGGGCCTTGTACTCATTGTTCTTCCCTCACTGTTGTGTGCTGTTGTATTTGTGATGATTATTATTAGATTTTGCTTCTTCAATGAAGATATCAGAGAGCCTAAGTCATTTCTGGAAGCCAGGTTTTTCCCTTTGTCCTCCTGCTTTCCATCCTACTGGTCCTTGCCAGAAGTATCTGGTTGCCTGGTGTAAGAAAACATCATAATTATCTCATTAATACTCGGTCCTGGCCTCCCTGCTAATCAGGTTAGTATTGCAGAGAATTCCAAAGAGAACAGAAATCTCCTAAGAAGGAATAAATTGATCTTTGGACTAGAGTTCCAGGAAACTGCCCACGGAGAAAAGTTTGCCTGCTGGGAAATAAGAGATCATGTAAAATGTGGATTGATATGGAGAGCGTAGCTCCATGAATTTAACTAGTGTAGACTCCAGGCTTTTAGAAGGCAGAGACCATGCTCTTAGCTCTGCTGTCAGCACCTTGTCTGTAGCAGGCTCTTAGATTTGCTGATTGCGTCAAAGATAAGCAAATTCTGAAATGAATTTTTTTTTCCATTCTCTGTCCTTTCTGAATTTACTTACTGCTTCCCAGAACGTGTTTGCTGAGTGGAAAGCGATCTGTACTGGATATGCCCAAATGGGCTGTTGTAACTCTGGAGATAAATTCGTGGTCTACTATCTATCATTCAGAAGATATTATTATTATTATTTAAAGTTTTTGGCCACGGTATAATAGACATGTTTGCCGAATGCTGAAGTATGGTGTCTGACACTTATCAACCACTCTGTGTTAAATATGTCACTATAATGGATAGGACTGATTCAGGTAATAAAGCTCTCTGTGATTGAGGTAAATGAGAACCCAGAGAAATAATAGTTGCTACTTCCAAATTAAAGCCAGTATTTCTGTTCGCTATGACTTCAAAATGCATTCTAAAACAACTGTGACTCTTGTAATAACTCCAAGCCAACTCAAAAAGGAGATTCTTTTCCACTGGGCATAATGTTATTAGACAGATAGGGTTGTGTAGATATTCATATCAATGACAAATTCTCTAAATTAGTACAGTGAATATTAACAGAACACAATCTTTGTGTTCTATCCCATGCAAAATGTATTTGTTGATGTGGTTTCACCAAGAGAAACTGGAAGTTCTCATGAATGGATGCAAACCTATCTTATTGTTTACACCCACCCCCCACCAAAGTGCCAGTACATAGCTGTATATCCTAGTTGTAGGCCATTCTAGTTCTCCTATGTGGGATGCTGCCACAGCATGGCTTGACAAGCGGTGCATAGGTCCATGCCCAGGATCTGAACCGGCGAACCCCTGGCTGCTGAAGCGGCGTGTGTGAACTTAATCACTCAGCCACAGGGCCGGCCCTCATTGCTTAAATTCTTTCTGAAATTTGCCGACATAAGTTACAAATTCCAGAAACAGCTAGTGAAGAAAACAGTCTGTAAAAGTTTTGTCTAACAACTCTAGATTTTGAATCTGAATAATATATATCCATAGTTCTCTGAATTATTCATGGAGAATATGTGGCTGGGAACACTTTGGAACACTGATCAGCACTTTCAATCTGGTAGGATAATTAGAACCACTCTGGTTTTGCTGTTATCATGTCCACTACTTGTAAAGTTATAAGAGCTGTTATTTACTTACAGAAAATGCAATAACATAACCCAAGTGTCATTTCTTTATCTGATGAGAAAATGCATCTAATTCTGAGACTTGATTATTTTGTTTACCATCTGGAAGCAAGCAATGTGAAGAAGCATGGGTTTTTTTGTGTTCTCGATTGCCAGATCGTCCCCAATATGCTGTGGTTACAAAGGGCGTGGCCACTTGATAAGAGTAGCAGTCCTTGGAGATGAATTTCTTGGGAAATCTCTTTGAACAGTCATTTATTTTCCTGAGGAAAAAGAAGACAAAACTATAAGCAGAATGTGCAATTTCTGGTTTTCCATTGAATCTGGAAATGTCAGAGCTAATGGAGAGTAGTTAGGAATGAAAATACAATGCATTGAATTGGATATAAAACATGCAGCAGGTTGCTTTTTTTGCTGTTATTCTAATCATAAGAAAATGGCATGCACTCAGTCATTTTATTTCTGCAGCAGATTCTTTGATACACAAAGGACCCTGGGGTTGATGTAGGGCTGTACATTGCTTGCTGGAAAATTCTTTAAGCCATTTTCATCTTCCATCAATGTGTTGTTTCATCATAGTCTTTTTTAGATCAACTAAGGACCAAGGAAGCTGTTCTCTGATATAATAATGAGGGAAGAACATTGACTTCCTTGCTTTCCAGTTGGTAAGAACTTTGCTAAGCCAAAGTAGATAATTTCTAGAGAACTCAATAAGGACTTTGACTTTTCATCATGACATTTTAAGGTCTAGCATCTAAAGAATAAATTTATTATAAAGTCATCAATGAATAGGAAAGAATCAGATCTCTTGTCTTCTTTTATGCCAAACTTTCCTGTCCTGCTTCCTATTCTCTTATCAGTCTTTCGTAAGTCTTTTTCCTTTCCCTCTGAATCTTTTGGTGTTCACTCCAGTTCTCTCTTTTGGCCTTTTTTTCCACCCTGTATTTTCTTTCTCGGCAATCTCACCACTTTCACCATTTCAACCATCCTGAACAATTTGAAAACTACAACCAGTCCCAACATTTCCTTGTAGTCCAGACTTCCAAAATGTTAACAACAACAATGGCAATATTCACTGTGTCCTTAGTATGTGCAAGGTACTGGGTTACCAAGTATACATGCAGGATTTCATTTAACTCTTAGAACCACCACCAATGAGGCAGATGCTATTATCATCTCCATTTTATAAGGAGGAAACTGAAGTTCAGTGATATCAAGCAGTTTGTCTAGGGTTACAGTGATAGAAAATGTCTAAACTCAGCTTTAAACCCTGATAGTTTGACCCTAAAAGGAGGGTTTTTCAACCATGGAGATCTGCCTCTGAACCACATGCTAAACATCTTCCTCTGAATCTCCTACAGGCCTCTTAAAGCCAATAAACATATCTGCTTCCCCTTTGGCAATTAATTCATGCGTTCAACCAAGATAGAATTTGTCAAGCATCACTGAGGACCAGACCTCGGCCTATGCACTAAGGATAAAATGTTGAACAAAACAATAGTGGTCCCTGCATTTATAGAGTTTATTATTTAGAGACGGGAGACTCATTAATCACATTATTATGCAAATAGGAAATTAATTTCACATTGGAATAAGTGCTAAGAGGGGCAAGTACAATATGCTGTGAGAGCATCTAACAAGAGAGCAGCCTTCTCTGAAAGGAGGAGGGGGGAGAGGGAGAAAGACTTCCATGACAGATTGCTAATTAAGCTGAGATTAAAAAGATGAGTAGTAGTTAACTAGGCAGAGGATGACTTCCGGGCGGAAATTATAACATCTGCAAAGGCCTTGGGGGGGTGGGTAGCATAGCGCATTAGAGGGAGACTTGCATATTAGAGAGACTAGAAAGAAGATAGATATATCTAGGGGAGTGGTAAAAGTTTTCAGTATAGACTAGGCAAGCAAGGACAAGACCAAGTAGGCCCTTCTAAGATGTATCAAGTATTTTCATCTTTTCCTACAACCAATTAGAGAAAATCCATTATGGGAGGCTTAATCCTTATAGTGAAAGAATAAAATTTATGCTTTGAAAACATCACTCTGACTGTTATTGGGAGACTGAATTGGAGGGGAAGAGTAGATTCAGGGAAACTAACATGGAGGATATTTCAGTGGTCTAGGTGAGAAAAGATGATATCTCTCATTACTCTTTAGAGAAGGGTGGTAGCCTTGGAGATAGAAATGAAAAACACTCGAATCTACTTTACCATTGGAATCAGAAATCTTGGGGTCGTGTCAACTTCATTCTTTCTCCTACTCCTCTTATCCAGTTATTCTTCTGTTGATTTCACCTCAACGTCTTTTGTATGTTTTCCCATATCTCTATTTGTTTTTGACATTTGTCAAAGACATTTGTCTTTGAGCATGTCCATCCCTCTCCCTGCATTTCTCTCCTCCTTCTTAATACCATTATAGCCATTTCCCACCCGCAAACCCTGCCCAGGCTGGTCCCCACTGCCAGCACATCTGTATAATCCCCCGGCTCTCCATGGCATACCTTCATGCCAGCAGTCTCTTGAGAAGTGCCCTTGCTTTGATCTATTTTCTGTCTACATTACTTGACTATAGACCAGAAAAGGAAGAGACGACTGTAGCATTACCTCTTCATGCTTCAGGCCTATGATGGAAGTGATGGTGCTACTGACTAAAAGAGGGATGATCAGATTTCTGAGGAACTTGATAAGTTCAGTTTTCAAGTATGCTGAATCTGAAGTGTTTATAGATTATATAGCAGACAATTGAAAATATGGGTTTAGTGCTTATAGAAAAGTCTAGGCTAGTGATATTATTTAGCAACAAAAGTGGCTATTGAAGCCATGAGTTTATCCAAGAAAAGTACAGATGGAGGAGAGGGCTGAGGATGGAGCTCAGTGGAAAACTCACTTTTGAAAGGGGAGTGGGAGAAGAGAACCCTGGAAGGATACTGAGGAAAAGTTGCTGGAAAGGTAAGAGAAAATCAGGGGAGGATAGCATGGAAGAAGCCATGGAAGGGGAGAATTTCAAGAAAAATAAACTGATTACTATGTGGGTAATGTCAGTCTTGTTGTCTGCTCAGCAAAGCTATCTCTATTTGAGACCCACCCCACCACTATCCCAGGTAGTTCTAGTGGTACCGTCAGTTTCAGTGTTCTGCTTGCATGCTGACACAGGGTAGACATGAAACTCAGATCTGACAAATCATAGCATAGGATTTCCCTCTTTAAAAGGATTGGTCCAAATTAGTAGGAATGTGATGGAAGCAGAGCCTGCATTTTTCCAAGTGAGAGTGGTTTTCCAAATTGTGTTGATAGTTTTTTTTTTTAAGCCACAAAAGGCAACTATGGGTGCATAAACCAGCTGTTAAGTCTATAAGTGGGTTATACAATCCAGTTCCTAGAATCTACCATTTGGAAATTACCCTTATTTTCCTGGTTAGAGCTTACAATGAAACTGCTGTGTTAGTTAAAGCATTTTTAAGATATTCTTAAATATAAAGTACATGATTAATATTAACTTAGGTGACTCTATTGTCTTGGACACCATTTGCAAGAGATGTATTATGGTAATCTTAACACTTTGAGACGAAACTATTGTAATAAGAAAAAGAAAAGACGGTTCATTAAAAAAACACTTTTTTCAATAAGTAGAAGATAAAAACAAGGATAAACAAACACATAGCAACAGAGATTGGATTAGTGGTTACCAGAGGGGAAGGGCAGAGGGAGAAGGGTGAAAGGGGTGATTAGGCACACGTGTGTGGTGATGGGTTGTAATGTGTCTTTGGGTGGTGAACATGATGTGATCTACACAGAATTCAAAATATATTATGATGTACACCTGAAAGTTATATAATGTTATAATCTAATGTTACAGCAACAAAAAAATTTAAAAACCCACTTTTTGCAGATCTAATGAAAACCTAGGGTTGGTCATCATGCAAAATTATGATATTCAATCACAGGACTGTCTCTCAGTTTCAGACTCTCATTAGCCATCTTCTGTAATGAAAGAAAATGTCTTTAATCTTGATGGATGATCAGAAGGATGATGTCAGCTCATATCCTGACTATTTCACACATGGGACTTTCATAATTCGTCTCTCAAAGAGGAAATCTTGCAGTCACTCTTAATGAATCTTTTTTTTAATTGAAGTATAATTGACATATAGCATTATATTAGTTTCAAGTGTACAACGTGAAGATTTGATATTTGTATATATTGTGAAATGATCACCACAATAAGTGTAGTTAACATCAGTCACCACACGTATTTACAGAAGTTTGTTGTGTATGTGTTATTGAATCTTAATCTGCTTCCTCTCAACTACTTACTAATCAGAAATGTGAAGAGGATCATAAAGTTTTAGATTAGAAGGACTGTTCAAGATTATATAATATTCTAATCCTCTCCTTATACAGATGAAGAAAATGAGGCTGAATTGTCCAAGGTCACTGGGTTGGAGGCATATCAGGAACTTTTCCAATTCTTAGCCCAGAAACACTGTTACCTTCACATGCTGGTCTAGAATTATCCCTTCTTAAACATTAAAGGGAGCAAAACCAGCCCCTGACTTAAAATGGCTAGAATGGCTTTATTATTAAATGTGCCAAGCTATAAGGTTAAGTGGGGGATCATATAAATAATATGATTAATACTTCGTGACCATGTGCTTTGTCTCTTCATAGTTGGGATGTGAATATAGTTCACAGCAGCTAAGGAGACCCTGTTCATTATAAATGCTATGTAACAGCTGCACAGTATCACTCTGGCTTTTGAAAGTTTGTGAAGTAAAGCGAACTACCAAAATAGCATTAACTTTATTTGGTTTATGAGAATTATTTTTGACTAATTGTATATCTTGACCAAGATTAATAACATTTCATAGTTTAGATTTCTGATCTGAGTCTGCTATTTTTATAACCACTGTTACGAGCGGTGGTGCCCTGTCTTCTTTGTGGCTTATTATGAAGAACTGTCTGATATGTCCAGCTGAATTCACTGTACTCCTGCAGTCTTCCTGAAGGATGCCCCAGGAACCCTGAAGAATGAATCAAAACATGCTTTCAGATGCCTGTCGGTTGACTCCAGCTGAATAGACTTCATGGAATAGTCCACAAGATAGGTACTTCAGGAGCTTTAGCACATTCCATTCTATTGTGCAGTTACCGTGGCTGGAGCTGGCAGCCATCCCACAATACCATGACTTGATGAGATTGAAAGGGCTTATCATGTACCAAATTTAAGCACTGCCAAATTGTAGTGGACGCTGTCACGCACAGCCCCAATCCCCTTTAATGAAGGGCTTGTTGGGAGTGCTGTCAGCAGACATCCTTCAGTTGTCAGCCCCTTCAGTGATTACCTTGGCAATAGACAGCCATCTCGCCCAGGGTCATACCCTTCCCCAGATGACCCATGTCCAATGATTGATGGAGTGTAAATTCTGATTATCTGGGCCAACTCTAAAGGTCCATTCCAGCTCCAGAGTTCCCCATGGCATTGGCCAAGGCTCTTTTCAGGTGGTCACTGTAGCTTGACTTTCCTTTATGCCCATTTCTGCTTCTACTCCCTTCCTTCCCCAAATATTGATCCCAAGGACACTCGTAAATAAACATCTTGTATGCAAAACTTTATCTCCAATTCTGCTTCCCAGGAAACTCAACCTGGGACATAAATATTTACCTTTTTCCTATTAGCTGAAATGTATTATCATCTATTTGCATGTTGGCAATGCTATACATAGAAAAATATGTTTACAGAAGTCAACTTGTTTTTCAGGAGGATGGAAAATAGTGCAGAAGCAAGACGGATGGAGAAAACAGGAGCCATGGCTCCTTATACACTAGGTGGAGCAAGCGGGAGTCTTGGCCAGGCTGTAGGTGGTTACAGCCTCGCTTGAGGGGCAAGCAACTCCAAATAGGTATGAATGGAAGTAATTTTTGCAATATTGTTCCAGTTCATTATTGGGGAAGTTAGGTCGCTGCAGGTGGTACCAGTGGGAAAGAGATCTGCTGGTCAGGTGCTACCCAGTATTGCCACTTGGATGCTCTGATTAGTGGTTCTAGATGTAGGGTTAATATGTACACTTCCTAAGCTTCAAGTTCACTTATCCATTTATTGTTCTTAGTAAATGGGAATATTTGTCTTGACTACTTTCGTTACTAGGTGTTCAGGAATGGCTAGAGATGAGGAGGAGGTAGAAGTTTCCAAAGGATACCAGATACGTTGGGCAGTCCTTTCACTTGGCACTAGACCCCCATTAGTGCATTGCTCACTATGGGTAGGGAATAAAAGTTTGATGAATTACAGTTTTTCGTGAACTATTTTGGATCTGAGAAGGGACTGAATCTAACCCAAACCCTCAACTAATCAACATAGTTTTTCAGGTATGTTACTTTTAAAAAGAAGTAGGAAATAGTCACAAAATAAGCTTTTAAGAAACTTGTTCAATAAAAAAATGCAAATTTCTCACTTTATCTTGGAGCCAGTCTACATTCACTGCAATGTCTTCGAAGAATTTGCATCTGCATGGTCAATGCTGTAAAATACATTGAGTTTACAGTCACGCCCTGACTCCTGGGAGATAAAATCTCTGTATTTAAAATGACAGCCCTGACTCAGGTAAGAACTTCAAACAGTAGAAATTAATTCAGTTAGGTTTGCAAGAGAGAGATCAACTTACTAGAAACATGAATGGATAACACAAAATCATTTCTGATTTATTCTCCTGTTTACTAGAAAATTCAGTTAACAAGAAAAGCCGGCACCCTGTGGGGTCTTGTTAAAGTTTCATTAGCTGGATCTAACAGAGAAGTGAAAGGAGTCTTTGAAAGAACTTTTTCCTTGAGGCAACTTTGCATGTAACAGAAAGTGCTGAAGAAATACCCTTCTTAAGGGAAAAAAATCTTTCTTCTTTGGATGAATGACCTAAGGACAGGTTGGAAATAAAAATGGTAAAATATCACCCAGAAACAGAGAAAGCAGGACAAGGAAACATAGACAATTGCTTTATTTATGAAATGAATTTTTGAAAATCATTGAGTAGAGCATGAAGAAAGGCATTCGGTTTTGGAACTAAACAGTTTAACATTCAGTGTTGGGAATTATGTATGTACACATCGCATTTCTTAGAGAAATCTCAAGCATATTTTCATTAAGCTTACTTATATGGAATAGATAATATAAATAGCAATAATAACCACAATAATTTATTCAGCGCGTATTTTGATTTTTATGATTTTGCTTTGATTTTTTATAATTTTATGATTTCTTAAAATACATGTGTAGGTATTATTTAATTCTGTAGTTTCTCATAGTTTTAGAATTATTCTTCTTGTTTTACACATGAGAAAAGTAGAAGACCAAAAAGTCAAGGTCACATTTTTCAATTGGTAAAGGAGTTGTGGGAGGTAAACCTCCTTCTGACCTCAAGCCTTTTCCAGGCACGCCACACTTACAAGCGTTAATTCTTCTGGTAATTTTCAGCAAACTTACAGAGCAGACAGCCAAGGCACATTGCTGTGGCTGTTCTTTCCCTTCTACACATGTGGGATCGAAGAAGATCAATTCCTGGAATTGCTTCAGCTCAGAAAGCAGGTCAGCAAAACAGCTGGAATTGGAACAAATGTCCTAGCCTTCTCACTTTTTCCTTTCAGAAGGAAGTAGATTTCCTACGCGTTTTCAGAGCTCGGCCAGATTGGGACTGCCAGAGGGTGGTAGTCACTGTGCCTCTCCCAGGTGTGAAATATATCCACAGCTACTAGATGTTAATGTTCTTTCTGACAATTTCCTTCATGCTCTGTAATTTCAGCCCCCAGCAGTTCACATCTTGTTTTACTTTCTTGAATTTATCTTAATACAGTCATGCCAATTAAGCTCTTAAATAACAGGAAACTCAAGGAAATAGCAATAAAGATTAAAGATATTTCCCAGAATCTCATGCGCCAGTGAGCAAGAGGCTTGAAGTCCTTTAGTTATGGTGTCTAGGAAAAGACACCATAAAGTCTAGGAAATAATTTTCCAGCTTCCACATTTATGAGAATCGTTTACCGTGACTTTTTTAGCGGCGTCTTTACCATCATTCTTCTCCTCCGACACAAAATGGGTCACTCTGTATGCCAGACGTTGTGCTGGAACATTCTGCTAGGCAATGTATTTTGATTAGCAGCAAAGTTCTGTGAATAGCTTATCTGAATTTCTACTGCAGCTTTTGAAGTATGTTTTGCAGATATGTAGATTTGTTACATGAGTATCTTCAAATGTTAGTACACTGACACCTGACACCTAATTAATCCAAACTTACATGGATAATTCCCAATCAAACCAGCTCTTATGAACCTGGTAATTATAGCACTGTTTTCCTAGTTGGGGGGCTAAAAACTTATCATCTTTTCATTCTCTTCATCTCTCTTCCTCTTTAGGTAATTAGATACTGTGTTTTGTTGTTTCTGCCTTCTCAATATTTCTCCAATGCTATGTTTCCCAAATTTGGTGTATGAAATACTAGTATACCATTAGATGTTTACAGGCTTTCTGTGGGATCGAATGAGTTTGGAAAATGGTGTATTAAAGAAAATTAAACACATTTCTTTATGGCAAGACTTCTCAGGTCTTTAATATATTTGTGTGCATTCAAATGTTCAAGAGAGGAATGTAATATATGACATTTCTAATGTTTATTTGATCAAAAACAATCCCCTCAATTTCCCAATTACATAAATACTAATAAGAACATTGATACTAATGGATATTCAAAGATGTTCATTAGTAAATACTGGTATTCTAGTCTGGGAAATACTGCTGGAATCTAGTCTCTTGATTTCCTTGACAATTTTCTATCCAGACCCAGTCATCTTGCTCAAGATTCCTATCGTGGATGTTTCACAGCTGTCTTTCTCTCCAATCTGTCATCTCTAAATTTAGCTTTTTCACTACTATCACCGGTATCTTTCCAATGCATAGATAAGATGTTACTTTCCTCCTGAAAATCATTTAATTTTCCTTAGTATCGCTAGAATAAATTACCTATATAATAAACTCTTTGGTATGGTATTCTAAGTCACTGATGATGAAGCCATAACATTTTTTCTATCTAGTCTCTCCACAAATCTAGAATATTCTTTGCTAATGACAATCCATTAACCTGGAGCAAAATTCTATTCATTTTTAAGATCCGTCTCAAGCATTTGTAACCCAAGTATTACCTGGGGCTAACCTGTCCCAATGTAACTTGCCTTCTTCACCTCTAAGCATAGAAGATGGCATTAATTTCAAAACTTTTGCCTCACTAGGTACATGTTACAAAAGAATATCAAAATCAAGTACAAGAAAATAAAAATCACACCTAATCCTACCACTTCAGAATGACTGTAGTTAAAACCTGCCATATATCTTTATACTAATATATATCAATGTCTATCTGTATCTATTTATATTCATCTATACACACTCACACAACTTGTACAACACACCCACACACCACATGTCACGTGCAACACACACAACACACACCACCCCCCACGGAGCTCATGCTATACTATGTGGTCAGTTAATGAATGTTTACTGTGTCAAAAATAGAATCCTAAAGGGAGATTGGAACATTGTGCGGAATTTAACAGTATACATTTAAAAATTGATAAATATAAATGTCTGCAAGTGAGTTAAAAATGCACGAAAGAGAGAGTGGCTTTGTAACAATATGTGTAGAAAAGACAAAGGTTTTGGTTCATAGGAAGCAGCACATATTCAAAAGTATAAAAGTCATAAGTCACTCTTAAAAAGTTAACAGGATTTTAGCATTACTGGAAATATAATATCTGATAAAAGAGAAATTTCTGTCTCACTCTAGTCTGCTTTGTCAAGACGCGCATACAATAACGTGTTTAATTCTGGACCCCGACACTTCAAGAGATACGAACCAAACTGGAAAGTGATTAGATTGTGAAGGAAAAAATAGATGAAGGAGGTACTCAGGGGAGAGAAGACTCAGGGGGACATGAAAACTACCTTCTAATTTCAGAGGGAATATCACCGAAAAGAGACATTACGCTTGCCTGAGTATTCTCAAGATACAGAAATTGAATATGTGTGAAAAATGCAGGATTTCAGCTTTTTGATCTAACATGCAGAATACACCATTGAAATGTAACCACACAATCTATATTAATATGACTCTCATATTTAGCTTTATATTGAACACCAAAACCAAATGATATATTTCTTCCCCTAATATCTTAAAGATATAATATTTCAAAATATTATTTTCTGTACTTATTGATTTTTAATTAGTCTGAAAGTTACATACAGTTTTTCAAAATGATTGTACCAATTTATGCTTCCACTTGCTATGAGAGCACATTTCTGTTCCATGTCATCGCCAAACTTTTTTCTTTTTTTTTGAGATAGATTAGCCCTGAGCTAACTACTGCCAACCCTCCTCTTTTTGCTGAGGAAGACTGGCCCTGAGCTAACATCCATGCCCATCTTCCTCTACTTTATACATGGGACTCCTACAGCAGCATGGGTTTTGTCCAAGTGGTGCCGTGTCCACACCCAGGATCTGAACCGGTGAACCCCAGGCCACCCAGAAGCGGAACATGTGAACTTAATCACTTCGCCACCAGGCCAGCCCAGCCAAAATTTAATATTGATAGTCTTTTTGCTTTTAGCCATTTGGGAAGATATGCACTGGCATCTGAAAGTGTTTATAATTTGCATTTCTCTCAGTTTCTTTTCATACGTTTATTGCCTATTTGGATTTCCTCTTTTTCCAAGGGACCATTGAAATCTCTTTCCCATTTTTCTTAATGACTGTGTTTTTCTTGTTGATTAGAAATAGTTCTTTATATATTCTGGATACAAGGCCTTTGTCAGTTATTGAATTGAAATATCACTTCCACTCTGTAGCTTGTCTTTTTAGTCTCTTTATGAGGTCTTTCCAGGAACAGAACTTCTAAAATTTAGTGTAATCATATTATCAATCATCTCTTTTAAGAACAGTGCTATCTGTGTCCTATTTCAGAAATACTGTCTATCCCAAAGGCACAAAGATATTTTCTTATAATAATTTTTAGAAGCTTTATTGTTTTGCCCTTCACATTTAGAACTTCCCATATTTATTCCACCTGGAACTGGTTTTTGTGTATGGCATGAGAAAGGGGTCAAAATATAAAGTTTTCCCTCTGGATATCCAATTCACCTAGCAGTTATTGAAAAGATGGCCTTTTCCCCCAATACTCTGCAAGCCATCTTTATTATAAGTCAAGCGTCAACAATCGTGTGAAGGCTATTTCTGGATGTCGTATTCTGTTCCCTAAGACTATTATCTGTCTTTGGCCATTAGCATGCAGTCTTAATCATGGTAGCTTTACATTAGATTGACATCCGGTAGAGCAGGCTGCCTACCTGTTTCCTCTTCAAGAATGACTTGGCCATTCTTAGTTATTGCATTTCCATATAAATTTTAGAATCTGTCAAATTTTACAGAAAAAAACTGTTGGGAATTTGATTAACATTGCAATGAATCTATAAATCCAATTAAAAGAATTGATATCTTTGAATTTTGAGTAATTTTATCCATGAAAATAATGAAATTCTCTGTTTATTTGATGTTGACGTCTCTTTTTATTTTACAGTTTTCTGCTTACAGATCTGGGAAAGAAGGATTTAAAGCAGCTGACCTGTGATCCATTTATTTCCCTCTGATTACTGACCTGGTCTGTCTCCTTATAAACCTAGTAACTGGACCTCTAGACAAATAGAATAATGACAGTTGCTGGAAGAGTCCTTATCTATAGAATGATTTGAGCAAGATATCCCTGGTTTAGGATTGCTTATTATAAACAAACCTACAATTTATGGATTTATGAGGTATGACTCCTTGGAGAATGTCACATAAGCTATAAAACTCTCTGGGTTATAAAATGAGATGTTTCCTAACTTAAAATTTCCCCATTGTGTGAAGTGACCTACAAATCTCATTAGAGACCTCATCTATTATTCAGGACCACAGATCTCCTGTCTGATGCAGGAAAGAGGGCCTTAGGGAGCCACATAGGAGGCTTCAGTCCTTTTCCTCTTTTGCTGGTGACTTGATTGCTTGTGTGCTTGAAATTATTAGTAACACTTAATAAAGGGTCAGAGTTCTGATTTGGATGAATTGTATCTGACAAGCACATACTTTGTATTAGGTCAAGGTCTTGCACATATTTTGCTACATTTATTCCTGGGTACGTGGCATTTTCATGCAATTTTAAATGCAGTTTCTAAGTTCTTATTTTCTGTTCGTGGCTGCAGTATAGAATTATAGTTGCTTTATTTTTTAAATCAACCTTTAATGTTTTGATTACTAATTCTAATGATGTATATTTTTGGATTTTCTACACATACAACCATGTTATCTTTGGATTTTGATAGTTTTATTTCTTGTGTTTCATTATTTATGCCTTTTATTAACTTATCTTTTTGATTTTTTGCACTAATTATGAACTCCGGTATATTATTATGAACTCCTCAATTTTAGAAAAGCATTAAATAGTTCGCCATTGATTATAATGTTAGCTGTAGGTTCTTTTGCAATGCTCTGTGCTAGATTAATAAAGTTCTCTATTTCTTGTTTTCTAATAGTGCAATTTTTTTAAAAAGTCATGAATGGATGTGAAATTTTTTCAAATGCTTTTTCTGGGACAAATGAAATGATTTTTCTTCTTTATTCCATTCTTGATATTTGGGATGCTGATATGAAAATTAAATTGATTTTTTTTAACTTTTCAGTGGCCGTAAGGCTTCATCCAGGAAAGCATAGTATTACAAGAAGCAGAAGAACAGCAAAGGTCCAGAAACGTGTTTCTATTCTTGCAATTATTATTATTATTATTGCCACTGTAACTATCTTAGTAAAACAGACATTGTAAATTTTGGAGAGAGGCTGAGACAGAAGTAGAGATAACAGAATAGAGTCTTCTGATGCTCTGCTGATTCTGTGTCCACTATCAGCAGTCTCTGGGTGACCATAAAGAGCGTTTCTTGTTTGCAGTCTGAAACTTCTAAGGTACAAGTAACCCATTCGTCATGGTAATAACCTCTATTAATCTTTCATTAAATAAGTTGAGCAAGTTTTAAAATAAATTCTGTACTAAATAGTCCCTAAGGGTCAAAGCTTTCCACAGAGAAGTTAAAGACATTTTAGGAGAATGTGTGGGAGTGGGACCCACTAAATTTGTACTTATATGGCTTCATGTGGGGAGATTCTCACTGTTTGCATTAAAGGTATGGCATCTCCAGACAGAGATTACTAACTGCCCACAATTATGGATGTGGAAATGAAAGCTCGGAAAGGTTAAGTGACTGACAGCAGCCACACGTCCCATAAGTGTGGTGGGGTCATCATTGGAGCTCACAACTCTGATCCAGTGCATACTGTGCCAGAGTGTGACCAAAAATAGGAAGCCTTGAAATCCACAACAAATAGGGGATTTCCTACTAGATGTCATCAAATATAAGTCATTTAGATAAGCATAATGAAAACAAATATTCTGGAAGAAATATAGGAGAAAGGCAGGATTTCCTTAAGGGTCTGATATTCTCATTGCTTTCAGCATGGCATCCGTCAAGCTCCAACTTGTAGGATGAGGTGCTTTGTTTGGTTGTTTCCTAATGTATTTAGCCAATCACATTATCATGGTCCTGACAAGTTCCTTCAGTTTACCCCTGAATTGAGATTAAATTTTTCTCATTTTGGCTCCTTCTCTGCTTGGGGACTAAAGATACTTCCAAAGATAGAGTCTCAGGCACCAGAAAACCATTTGACACTTCCACAGAGGGCTTCCTGCATTTGAAAACATTTTTAGGCAACTTACGAGATGGGTCCTTTGCCCTTTGTCTCTGTGGTTGTGATTTCTGGTAGTTGTGACTCTGTCTACTGCGGTGTCCTATAGGGAGAGTTGGAGAGACTTCATGCCATCACTGCTCATGTCACCTGAGGGCCTGGAGCCCTGGCTGGGCCTCCTCTCTGAGAATCTGTTGCCCCAGTCAAGATTTTGGGTGTGAGGGGGAGAAGGAAGAGCTAGAACACAGCGAACTGATGTTCCCCTCTGTTACAGGCTGAACTGTATCCCCTCAAATTCATATCCTGAAGCCC
Source organism: Equus przewalskii (assembly GCF_037783145.1). Taxonomy (NCBI): domain Eukaryota; kingdom Metazoa; phylum Chordata; class Mammalia; order Perissodactyla; family Equidae; genus Equus; species Equus przewalskii. Next base: position 25,573,479 of record NC_091850.1, read on the forward strand.
CAACCCCCAGTACCTCTGAAAGTGACAGCATTTGGAGACAGGGCCTTTAAACAGGCGATTAAGTTAAAATGAGGTCATTAGTATGGGCCCTAATCCAATGTGAACTGATTTCCTTATAAGAAGAAGAAAGCTGGACACACAGAGAGACAGCAAGGGTGTGCACGCACAGAGGAAAGACTGTGTGGGGCACAGCAAGCAGGCAAGCCAAGGAGAGAGGAGATGACCGCAACCAAGGAAAGAGGTCTCAGAAGAAACCAAACCTGCCAACACCTTGATCGTGGACTTCTAGCCTCCAGAATTGTGAGAAAATAAATTTCTGTTGCTTAAGCCGCCCAGTCTGTGACATTTTGTTGTGGCAGCCCTAGCAAACCAATACACCCTCTGGTCTCATTGCTCATGTATTTTCCTCCATTACTTCATAAATGTGTCTCTCTACCCCTCCCTTATTCTAACTCCCTGCTTCCCTCCCTTCCTTCCAAAGATGTTTGGAAAGCACTTATTTTGTGCATGCCCTGTCCCAGGAATAGTGCAGTGCCTGGTCATTACCAGTGCCTGCTGCACTGCTAGAAGCTCCATTGCTGCCATGCCCCACTATGTGCTGGGGCCAGACCCACTCTGGGAAGTATTGCCATTGGCTGTTGCTTCTTCAAAATTGCTGGTCTTGTCTCTCATCTGCCGGAGAGATGAGGTTGAGTTCTTTCATTTCTTGCCACCTATTGCAGAGAGCAAAATTCACCCCAAGTATACTAGCGGAAGAGGAGGACTTAAAATGAAGACTCCAGTGTCTCAGACCTTCTCTTCCTATGGTTGGGATTTTACTTCCGCCTCCTTTCTCAAAGACGTAACTGGAAAAAGCCAGCCTCACATCTATCCAGGTCCAAAGAAACCAACTGCCACCTTTTTTTCAGTTCCTAAGAGACCTGGGTGAGGTTAGGAGGTGGGAGGAAAATGACCATCACCTACCGTCACTGCTCAGTAGACAGTTTCCAGTAACTGCCCACAACCTCCAAGTGAGCCAATTTTCTAGGTACTTGAAAAATATCCCATTCCTTTGACCCTCACCAGTAACCCAGGCCACTCTCCCAGTCTGGCAGGGGTTGTTAAATCACGACCTCCTGTAGCTCTCTTGGAATCCGATTGCGGAAGAGGAGCCAGCAAGCCCTGGATTGGTTCTGGGCTCATAGATTTCACACTTTGTAAAGGCTGTTACAAAATATCATCTAAAGGCTTACTTAACCTCTGTTTGTTTCCATCAGAGGTTTAACTTGGCATCAGGGGTTCTTAGCATGAATTTTATAAAGTAACTTCAGGAGTCCATAGCCCTCAGAATAGTGTGCAATATTGTGTACGGTAGGTCCATTTTTTTTGTTCCAGGAGAAGATTCAGTTTCTCAAAGGCATTCAGGGCCTACCCAACACTATGAATTATTGATTTTTTTAATATTTATGTAGACATGACTTAACGAGAAAATTATGTACTTATTTCTGTCCTTTTCCTATTGTCATGTGTGATCCAGAGTCTAGTTTCACAAAGCTAACCTTGATTGAAACACACGTGGAGCTGCCACATTTGAGCCTGGTGTTTTGGTGTTACCACATATGTTTCAAATCATCAATATAATAATGACTATGAATATTTCTTTTGGTATTTGTTATTTTTAGATAATTCCCATGGATTTCCAAATGGTCCTTTGATGTAATTTAGTTTATCGAAAAAAAAAAAAAGATAGTGTTTTCTCACCAGTGTCTTTTGATATGACTCCAGGGCTGTTACCAAGATGAAGAGTTTGTCTGAAAGAGTCATTCTGGGAGAAGATGACTCATTTTTTATAAAGATTTCTAGGGTATTTTCTGATTTGCAAGTTGCTGTTTGATTTTTCTATCCTTCTCTGCTTATGTAGCAACTGACATTAGATTTTATAAGGATTTTTAAAAAGGATGTGTATTTGTTAATTTCTTGTTTTCCCATGTGTATGATCAACTACAGATTCCAAATTATTTTTAAGCCAAACCACACACTTACTGCATAGCCTTGTAAATTGTTTTATTTTCCTATAATGCTTCTGAGCACATGCATCTTGTTGAAATAAAATGAGCAGCAGTAATTCAGGTGTAGCAAAGGGCATTGAGAAAGTTTCAGATGGTTGTTAGGACTTTGGGTAGCTTTCATTCAAAAGGATTCTTCAAACTGTTTGGGGGTAGTTTCAAATGGAACATCAGGTTATTTAATCAAACTTTGGATCAGGACTTTGCATCATTTATGAATCTGTGGTAACTTTTTTGTTGTTGTTTGATTCCAATGGTAAATGATTATATTAATATGCTTGTAATAAATAATATGAGGTATGTAAAAGAGATTGGAATATAATTTCAATCCCAATCATCCCTCAAATTCAGTCTATTTCAGGAAACTTAAGTCTTGCTCTCCTTTACTTATATAAAGGAGGAGGAAATTGGGATGGATAAGGCAACTAGAGTAGAGAATTTAGTGTGGTTGGGTGTTCAGTGGCTTTTCTTAGTAAGGCCTTGTTCTTTCCCAATCTACAAGTATCCATTAGTTGAGGGATTGAGCAATGTCTTAGGGGAAGAAACTCAGGGGGAATTGTAACAGGGATGACCCTTCTCCTTCCCCTGGTCTGGAACTAATCTCCTCTCCAGAGCGTGTGTTAAAATGAACAACCCCAGAGAGTATGTTTAAATAATAAACTGCTTTCTGTTGAGTCCTGTAAGAAGGGAAAAGGGGTTATCTGAATAGAGCCTCTTCTCTGTCTAACTGTGACTATGGATGAGAAGTGGATGAGGAAAGGAGGCAAGGAAAAGGACTCTGGAGGAAACACACTGCCAGGTTCTTCTAGTTTGACCAAAGACAGCAGAGTTGTGGATTTAAAGCGTGCCACCCAGTCCCTTCAGCTTGGCCAACCCCAGCCCCTTCTTTAGGAATATCATTAGGCCTCCATATTTCTTCACTTAAATTGCAGAATCCAGGTACGTTCACACCCTCTCTTTGGTTTTCCTTACTACCTGCCTAGGGCTTGCCTTTATCTACTTCTAGGGTTTTCTTTTCCAGCCCTTAATTCTGACTCCAAATTCTTACCAATTTCCCCTCCTCGTTGTCCTGGGTTTTCCCTTTTTGCAGCATTTATCGCTTACTGGGACAGTCTTGTAAAAGACTTTGGGGGACATTTGGGAGTTGGGTAGCAAGAATCCCAACAGAAGGAGATTGTGTCTCTCAGCTACATGATGACAGATGAAAACCATCCCACTAACTGTGCAGTATTAATACAGACCAAATAGAACAAAGTGCCATACAGCTGAGCTGGCTCTGTGAGCAAAGCCTGAGCTGGGCCAACTTACTTGGCTTTTAAAATGACTTGATCTATGTCCATGAAGCCTTATCTTAACAAACGAAAACACAGAGGAGATTATAAGTTTTCATCTTGTGTTTTTACAGATTTTATTTTTTAATGTTGAAATAGGGCTCTTTGAAAGTTCCCATGGAAAGACCATGTTGTTTGAATGCCTGGTTGATGCTTAGTACTATGAAAAAATTGAGAAGGCATCAATTTTAGATAAGATATCTGAATGCTGATCAAAGGTGGCAGATCTGAGGTGGGAATAATCAGTTGCTGATTGGGCATAATTTAGGAGGAATTGGTAAAATTGTATGTGTTCATCAAAAGTCAGTGAACAGGGGACCTGGATTGCAGTCTAGCTGATGTGGGGTAAATTTCCCCACTCTGGGCTGTAATTTCTTAACCATAAAATGAGGGTTTCCGGCAAAGGTAAAAGCACTGGTTTCTAAAGTTTGAACTCTAAAATCCCATGATTTTAGGACAATTTTATCAAACTTACCTCCCTCATTGGCTTGCCCCAATAACTGAAATTCCACATTTAAAGATTGTTTTGTAAAAGTTATGTTGAAGGCATTTTTCTCTGGGGAGGACAATATATTATGATAATATGAGCTATTAACCACTTAGAAGAAGAATAATTTACCAGATAGTTAGCTGAGGAATGCAGCAAGGTACAGGTAAGGCTTGTGAAAGAATTAGAGTTTATAAAGGATCTTAGCAGGCGATAATGCCTCCATAATCTCTTGGGCCTCAAGGTTGTGGGTGCTAAGGAAGGTGTAGAAGGTTAAGAGATGGAAGGGCCCCAAGGCCAAACCTGCTTTATAGTTTTCCAAAAAGCTGACATGCTGGAAGAAAATGGCTCTTTCTCTGAAGGGTCTGAGACGATGGTATGGCTTAGATGACTCACTTCAAAGGTACAGTGATCAATTCCCACAGCATTTATCTTACGTCCTGGAAGGGAAATATTTTCATTCAAGAAAGTAGATGGGATTTAGAGATGTGTGCTATAAATCCTAAAGGAAGGAAGCAAAAATGCTTACATTTCTGCAATACAATCTATAGGTTGCACAGATTTGAAATTTGAATCCACGTGAAAGTGGCTGAAAAGAAAAATTAATCAAGTTAATCAAATTAATAAATTAATCAAAAATTAATCAAGACAGATAAGCATATCATGCAGCACCTGTGCCTGCAGCACCAGGGAATGGGGAGCAACTCAAAGTGATGTTTTGGCAGGGGGAGGAATCACTTCACTGAGAGTCAAACAGGAGAGCCTGGTGGGCTGTTAGATAGACTGGAATGGAAGCCTCGCTCCCTCCCTCCTAACTGTGTGCATTTCAGCAAGTTGCTTAAACTCTGGGAGACTCAGTTTCATTCTCTGTGAAATTGGATTCACTATCTACCTCTTAGAGTGAGAGGATGAAATAAACAACTTGTAAAAGATGAGACATCACTGGTTCTCAGTAAAGAGTTGTTATGAGTATCATTAGCTGTGAGACTCTATCCTTTGGTGGTCCTGTCACTTTTAAAAAGAAATAAAACCTTTTCCCAGTTATACTAGGTTCATACGAGATTAACACCCCAAGATCGGCTTTTGCTATTTCCAGTTCACTCTCCTTGCCCTCTTGTCACTGGAAGAGATGAGCCATGAGCAGGATTTGCCAGTGTCTAATGTTCAGGCACAGAGAGTTCCCAGGGCCTGAAATTTTCCGGAAAGGTCTGGAAGACATTTCACCATCTCACCAGGATCCCTTGGGCACAGGATTCTCTCTCCCTTTATATGCATCAAAAAAGTGCAAAATATGATCTAGTGTCCAATACCTAGGAAATTCTGTCCTGTGATTTATTTAACTCGAAGCAGCAGGATTCTGAAGAACTATGTTGTAGGCTGTGTGCTGTTCAGTACAAGGGAGTCACGTGTGACAAGGCAAGGATAATACGTGACTTTCCGTTTGTATCCTATGCTGACTTCCAGTGCATTTGTAAGGTTTTGGGAACCAGAGTATGTAAGTGGCACTTTATAAAGTTCCTTATATCATAGACATAAATTGGATTGTGGCTTCCTTTACTTCTGAAGCAACTTACCCTACTCAAAAATGCTTATGCCAAGTGTTACTGACTCATTGCAAGCAGGACATATGATTTGCAGAATGAGATTTTACTGCCTGGCTCACATGATTTTAGTATGCTTTGGTGTGGAGTAAGATTTCCAAGACCAGAGAATTTGGCAAGTACAAGAAGACGAAGTTTTCATTTTAGGTACCCCCTCTCCCGAGTCTCTCCAAGGGTGAGGGAAGTGGTTGGTACACTGACAGATGCTTTGTTACTCTGTGGACATGACATTTCCAGAACTCTTCTTGCTCAGGCTAATAAGATTGCATCTGATTAGTTGTACTTACCCTTTTCGGCTTGTGATTTCCCTTTCACCAAATCATTACTGACCTCAGGAGGAGATGAGCTTCCTCAGTTTCATGTGGAGCATAGAAGTAGGCCAACAAAGAGGAAGGACTTAGAGATATCTTTTTTTACTAATTTAAATTTCAATGTCTCTTGGCAGCAGGGTCTCATCTACAATTCAAGACACTTGGCCTTCCTGGATAAACATGCCTGGGGCACACTTTCTCCTTTTACTCCTTTCTCACATCCTTCCCTTCTTTGTTTCTATAGCGGGCTGAAATGGTATCCCCCACAAAAGGTGTGTCCATGTGCTAATCCCCAGAACCTGTGAATATGACCTTCTTTGGCAAAAGTGTCTTTGCAGATGTAATTAAGTTAAGGATCTTAAGAGGAGGAGTTTATCCTTGATTATTTGGGTGGACAGAAAATGCAGTTACAGATATCCTTAGAAGAGAGAGACAGTGAGGAGAAGACACATAGAGAAGGAATCCATGTGACCATGAGGCAGAGACTGGAGCTATGTGACCATCAATCAATGATTGACAAGAGCCCCCAGAAGCTGGAAGAGGCAAGGAAAGATTCTTTCCAAGAGCCTGTGGCAGGAGTGTGGCTCTGCTGACACTTTGGTTTGGGTCTTCTGGCTTCCAGAACTGTGAGAGAATAGATATCTGTTGTTTTAAGCCTCCCAATTTGCAGTAATTTGTTACAGTGGCCTCAGGAAACTACTGCATACAGCTTCTTTTCACTTTCTCTTTTGCCCCATTTCAGTTCTTCTATCCTTTAGCGCACCTGCCCGTTTATGCCCTCCATCAAAGTAATCTCAAACTCCCCCGTCCCATCTCTCTCTCTCTGTCTCTCTCATTGTTATATCATTGCGAGGATAAGCATTTGCCAATAATTAATGCTATGCTTGTGATTGGACTTTTGCAAAGTTGATTTGACTATTAGGCCAACTAACCGTGTTTTAAACTTTAATGGACATGCCAATCACTTGGACATTTTGTTAAAAATGGAGATTCCTGCACTCCACCCTAAGATATTTCTGATCTTGTAGTCTGGGATATCCAATATCTGCTTTGTAAACAAGACCCTCAGAGATTCTTATATAGATGGCCATCAATCCACACTCTGGAAAACGTTAAAGTAAGGCAGCACTCCTTTAGTCTGCTATCCAAAACTGACACAGAATTGTGGTATGGGGTTGTCCGTCCAGAAGCCTGTCACAATCCAGTAATCCCGGGATTATGCTAAATCCCGGGCCTCTGTTTGTGAAAATATAGGTAACATCAAAAGGATTTAGTTAGATTCACATTTAACAATGCACAGGGGACAATTCAAGGAAACTTGGGCATTTGAACTCAATTGAACTCCCGTGAACCTAACGCCCTTGTCACTTATTCTTCAACGTCTGACTCGAATTTCTTTGTGCGTGGGAGGCTTGCTGGTCCAGCTGTCTGCACATAGCAGACTTTATAAGGATAAGTTAGCAGATTTTCCATTTTTTCCCCCATGATGAGCCTAAAACAGTCAAACTGTGGGACTGAAACAAATCAAAGAAAATGGGCAAAACAGATTGCAGAGAAAGACTAATAGTGTAATTAGCAAGCAGAAGAGAAGCAATTTTAAAGAAGTCGCCTTTAAAAAAGACAACTCGTTTGGAATAGTTGTAAAAATAGCCACTTGAGAAACTACCACCCATATACCCAGAGCCAACGAAACTTCCTCAGCTGTTTTTCATAGAAAAGAAGAGATTGCAAAAGAAAAAGAAAAAAACCCCAAAACTATGTACAAGTAGCTACTACAAGACAATGCTTCTGGCATTCTAAGTTCTTCAGAAGAAATATACCATAGAAATATTATAAATGTTCTAAACAACCAGCGTCTCCTCTCCTTGTCCTCTCTCAAATCTTTTACATTTCAGAGTCATAGCGCAGGATTTTTTTTTAATAATTTGTAATTAGGTAGGCTTCTTTGTTAAGTACAATCTGTCCCGCCAGTTACTTAGATGTGCCAAGAGTAGCCATGGCATCCTTGGGCCTTGTAATAGGGAGCAGTAATTAGAACTGGATGAATCCCATTTAACACAGCGGTCCCATGTCAGGCACACACCCTTGTTCTTCAAATTCAGAGAAAAGTTAAATTGCTACAAAAATAAATTCTCTTGAAACATTTGCTCCCTGGACTTGACATTTTGGTGTTTGGGTCTTTTGATGTTTAGCACTGAGTACTGAGGAGTAAATAACAATGGGAGCCTTTCTGAGTACCACATGAACACAACAATTTACAAAACAGAAGCTGCCAAATGTCTAGCAGTCTCTGTTTAGGCTCTTGGATGGCAAGTCCAACATCCACGGCCCTAGTCTGTTAACTGGGGCTCTGACTTGGTGAAGGTACATCCATCAAATGTGAAGATCTCTTCACATTTAGCAGTGGTTGGACAGTTTACTAACAGAGACTTAAACTTTGTGTATGTGTGTGTATCTGCATGTGTGTGCAGTTTAAAAATAACAATTACAGATGACAATGTGCTTGAGATCTTTAGAGTAAATACCTGTAGAATTAAAAAATATATATATATATATAATGCCAGAGTTGAAAGTGGCCTTAGAATTCTTTTTTTATCCCCCGGCCACTCATTATAGGTTAAAAATAATGAAGTCAAGAAAGGCAAAATGGTTTGTTTAAGACTCCGTGGTTTTCTGCCACTCCCCTATTTGAATCCCCAATGAGATTTCAATGACTGTCGCACATTGCTCTACCTTTGCAAACACTTTTTAAAAATGAGGGAGTAGAGAGGTCTGACAATCAGGCTGGAGAGTACAAATGAAGACATTAGCTGGGGCGGAAAGAGCTCTGTCTATCAGGAGGAAGCCACATGGTAATGGCAAGAATGTTCTTTAGCTGCTTGCCCTCCGCCCCCACCCTACCTACCCAGCTGGACTACAGATGTGATTGCTGGTAGAGACAGCCTGCACTGTGTCCAGGGAAGCAGCGCTCTTTGATCTCATCCTCACGCTTGCTCCCATTTACCAAGACAGCTAAGGCTATTTTTACTCCTCCCAAGGGTCAGAAATGCTCACTCTCATTTAAGATAATTTTTTTTTGTTTGACATTGGCAACTGCATGTCAAAGACGAGATAACAAAAATACTTTCAGGAGGGTCAAAATGTAAAAAGGTGAAGCTGTTTCATGACACAGGGAGGGATTCTGACTGCTTTTCCAATGACAGTGAGTCATGAAAACCGAGGGCATACATGAAAAAATAAAGACCATCAGAAAAGCCATCTGAACCTAGTGCTTCATTCAGTACTTTTCTCCATCTTTGGGCCTTTGACTATTTTTTTTCACCAAATGTAAGAAAATAAGGATAGTCTTCCAGAATTGAGAACAAAATATCTTTTCCAAAACATTAGATTATGCAGGCTGACTGGGGATCAAAGCAGTTCTTAACGGGGCACTAGATGGATGATAAACCTCCCCAGAGATGCTTGGATTACTGAGCGAAGAACTTCTTTTTGGTTCCAAAAAAATCTAACTAAATTTCTACTTGAAGTTGAACTCAAGGTCAAGATAACCCAGAATCATCCTGGAATAAGTTAGTTTACTTCCTCCATCAGCTTTTATCTGAAAAGCTTTGAAGAAATTAATAATAATAGATAGCCTATAATTAGTAAATAGGCATTTTAGGAATCCTAAAAGATTTAGGGGACAGGAAGTTTCTTGAAAAAGGAAATTTAGGAAATTAATGGAATCGAGTATCTTGACTTGTAAAGAACTATAACACTATCGAGTATTAAGAAGACAAGAACTGCGTAGAAAAAACACTCTTAAATTTGGAAAATTTTAGAACGATGGAAAAAGATGAATTAAATTAATCTTGATAACGAAATGGGTGAAACAGCAATAAAAGAGAACACATTATTTTTCTGGGATTGCAGTGCACAGAATACGACAAACATCTGGGAATATCTTCCAGTAAGAGTTCATGGAAAGTATGTGTGCAAAGCAATTGAAGTTATAACAGAAACTCTCATTTACCTGGCACTTGTTATAGACCAGGCTCTGGGCTAAGGGTTTTACAAATGAGGGCTGATTTAGTCTGTAAAACAGGTGAATCAGGTATTTTTGCTCCTATTTTGCAAACAAGAAAATGGAGGTTTAGAAAGGTTATAACAAATCTAAATTCTTAGAACTTTTTAGGGTAGGAAGTGGAATTTTACCCCATATCTGTCTAACTCCAAACCTTTTACTTAAACCCCTGGATTGCTCTTTCTCTACCCATTGTTTCCTTTAACAGTCTCTAACTGAGATTTAAAAATCAATTTAAATGAGATGAAAATTTGCATATTATATGTGAAAATATGCATAGGTTACCATTTAAAAAAATGCTGTCCATCTAAATTTTAGCATTTTCTGGTATAAACATATTTATATGAGATTACCACTTTTTAAAAATGTCATGCTTTTCATCTAGATTTAGTGTTTGCTAGCATAAGCATTTTATACCAGACTAGTATTCCATTAGGTTCAAATATTTTCTTTTTCTTTCAGCATATGCCTGTTAGTCACATTAGAAACCTGTTTTTGACATTTACTATTTTACAAGGCCATTATTTGGCACCTAAGTCCTTAAAAGTGATCAGTTCAAGAGCTGACTGTGACTTGGGTAGTTCTTCTGAACAAATGAGGTTGTTATAGCTCCTGTAATTGGCTCAAAATGAAGCTTATATTTTCTTTACAAGGTGGCAGTTGACACCAGTTGTTTGAAACATGTCAGTCTGATGAGAAAACTGCTGCTACCTGAAAAATGTAGGCCAAAAACCACAGAGAAGCACTGCTTTTCATATTCCCACAAGGACACAGCTTGAACCAAACAGCTTTTATTTGGCTCTGGTGATGGGGTTTGCGGTTCTCCTTTAAAACCGAAGGTATCCTAACCAACAGCCAATTCTTCACAAAATCTTTTACAGGTTTGCAACCCTGTTGCCTACTCAAGCACATTAGTAAGCAAACAATTACACACGTATGTCATGGTGGAGTAAATGTTAGAAAGATGGGCAATGCTTTGGGGGGTTCAGAGCAGAGGGGAGATGAGTCTCCTGGCGGTACTAAGGAAAGGATCACAAAGGAGGTAGTATTTGCACTGGGTTTGAAAGCTTTGGAGAAACACTTCAGGAGTCCAAGGCGCCATGCATCAGAAGAATTTGCTTTTTAGAAGTTTGACTAGATAGCTACTTGTTTTTAAAGTTTTCTAGTGGAAATTAACCTTTATTTGTTCCTTGCACACAGAGAATGTTTTCATCTGCTTTGTTTCCACTTATCCCCACTGAATGTACATGGGGCATATCCAGACCTCAGCTCTTAGGCCTCTATCGTTCCGTAGCATCCCAAGCCCCTGGGGAATCAGTGAGGAACAGGTAATGTGAGCAATCTGTGTCAGAACTCAACATATCCTCTTTGCATGTGCTCATTTAGGAGAAAAAGAGGATACACTGGGAGACTGGTCTCAGAAGTTAGCATAATTCAAGTGAAAATGGTATTAAATCATTGACAACAATTTAGCTCTCTGCTAGCTCACTGATGATTCATTAAGTCACTTCTTATCCCAAATCAGGCCACCTGCCTAGATTATAATCAAGCTGTGCCAAATTCCATAATCACTCCCTTAGTTTTCTAGGTCTCAATGGGTTTTCAGGGACTGTAGCAAAGAAGCTGGAGAGTGGGCACTGGATTACAACATTTGCTTAGCTTAGTATCAAAGCCAAGTGATGACTGTATGCCTCTACCCTACCACGACTGGCCAGGGAGATCCTGTGTGCTCACACTGTACTCATCTCCTAGATCATCATGGCACCCTCAATTCCGGACCATGATTTCAAAAGGAGGTGACTGTTATCGCATTAGCCATGAACTTCATTATTGTTTTCTTCTTCTCCCCAAAGCCCCCACCGTACACAGCTGTATATTCTGGTTGTGAGTGCATCTGGTTGTGCTTGAACTTCACTGTTTTTGGGAATTGAAAAGAGAATTATGTAACAGAGGGATGTCAGGCAGTTATTGGTAGCCTATGTAATAAACTTATAATTGGACATTTTCTAAGATAGAAGAAGCAACATTTTCCGTTGGTCTAACTTTTCCTGGTGAGACTGTCCTAAGAGATTCTGGAAACAATCAGCTGTGATTCTTCACCTGTCTTCTACCGTGTTACAACAGCTTCTATACGCCATACTCTCATGGGTAAATGCAGATTGGAATGGTTAAATTACTACTTAAATAAAATGGATTTTGGATCATGCAAAAATCATGTGTTCTAGTCTTTGAAAACTCATGTGCCACACATCTGTGTATTTCAATATCCCAGTGGAGGAGGACTAAAAGTAAAATTAAAGATTTTGTTCTCTGTCCCCCTTGTGTTTCTGGTCTAAATGGACACAGGTATATTTACAGATCTAGGACGTGTCCAATGGCATAAGTAGAGGGAAAGGAGTGGGAAGTGAATAAGAGGACACACTAGGCAGTATGTGTTTTCTGCTTGCCATAAAAGTTCTTGAGAGACTAAAACGTGAGATGGAGGGTATATTGTCGTATGCCTCTTGTTAGGTGTGCCCATGGAAGCATTATTGCAGGCATTTACATATGAGGTGTAGTACAATTTTAAAAAGGTGGAAAACTTCTACTAAATGAGTCACCTATAAAAGATCATGAACTCAATTAAGAATGAAGTGACGCATTAAAGTGAATTTTGTCTTGCTGAATTTGTGACATTCTGGATTTTTCTTCATAAACAATTAGTGGGTCAGACTGGGTCTCTTGTGCTAGCATGTGGAGAACAACTTAATTTCAGGACTTTGAAGAAAAGGACTTTTTCTTTCTATGAAGAAAAGAAGGGATGTTGGAATTACACAAAAATGCAACCTAGAATTTCAACATTGTTTTTGCATTCAGTTAATGGGGATACAGTTTTCTGAAGACTAGTATCTCCAAATATGTGGTCTTTTGAGAAAGAGCTCCACTATGTCATCTATAGTTTTTGAGATGTTTTAAAAGATACAATTAGCAAGTTTTTTCATAGTTTTTTTGTTTGGTTTTAGTTACTCTGAGGACAAGCTTATTTTCCTGTTTCAATATGTATGCATATTTACAAAGGCCATAACCAGTATCACATAAATACTAAGAGAATTGGAGTTGAGAGTCATGAAACCTGGATTTTATTCGTAAATAAATTTATCAAATATGTATTGAGCCCTTACTAACTTCTAAGTTGTGGAAACAAAGATGGATCAGAACAGTTCTTGTCTTCAGAGGAAGGATAACCTTGAATGAGGTGGGTGGATGTGTCAGAAAAAACCCTCACAATTACTTCACAGAGAAATAGAAACTATTAGATGAGGAGTCTTTTGCTATTTGCTACCAAATCAACAAAAACACTTCCATCCATCCCCAACTTCTTTTCTTCCCTGTGCTTATATTAGAGTGGTTTCCCCTTCTTTCATCTCCTACACAAGGTTTCTCCTTTCAATCTTGGCTCCCTCTGCCTTCCAAAGAAACTTACCTTGTTGGTTTTACTGCACTTCCTTGAATATTAACACTGTGTCTCTTGATATTCTTATTGGCAGTAATTAATTGTTCTTGGGTCCATTCACCTCTTTAAAAAACACGCTTCATCCATTTCATCCCAAATATTCTCCCAACTATCATCCTCACTTCCCCTATTTCTCAGTCTGCCTCTCAAAAGAGTTGGGTCTACCTGCAACTTCTATTTCCTCAACTCTCAGCTGACTCCGTAACCTGTTCCAATATGACTCTTGCTAAGGTCACCAATCACCTTCATGTTGCTAAATGCAATAGAACTTTTTGGTTATTTTTAAATGTCTCAGTAATAATCCGACATCACTGACTACTTTCCGTTTATTGAAATGATCTCTTTCTTGGTTATTGGGGTAACCTATCCTCCTGGGTTTTCCTCCTACTTCTTTGGCATTTCATCTCTCATCTTCATTGGGGGCACAGTCTCCTCATATTAACCATTAATTATTGGAGTTCCTGAAATCTCATTTGTAGGCCTTTTCCTTTTCTTATTCTACACTCTCATCTTAGGAAATCTTCCCTTCATCTATGGCATCAATTACCATGTGCCTACATGCTGATGGCTCCCAGATTTGTTTCTCCAGCCCCCGACCTTTTCTCTGACCATCATCCACACATTTAGGGATGCCTCAAATGTAGGCGTCAACTTGTCACCTCCCTCTATCCCCCAACATAAATCCAATTTTTATCTAGCTCATTTATAAATAGATATTAATACTGTAATATTTCTCTGTCCGAGTTGATTTATATCACCAGAACCTTAGTTCAAGTTGCCATTTTTTCCCTGCCTGGACCACTATAATTATTGCCTCACTATTTTCACTAAATATATATTAAACAGAATGTGCAATGGGACTTTTATAATTGTTTTGGAATTTTTGCCAAAACCCCAAAGCTGAGAAAAATAGGTGAAAGTTACTCCTTAATTCTAATGTGCTGGCTGTTATCTTAGAATTTGTTAGATAATCAACTCCATGATGTCACCCAGCTTACATAAGAGAATTCTGGAGTTTATTGAGAAATTCAAAGATGAAGATAGTGTTTCCAGGACCCAGGTACCCTCAGTATGAGGACATTTCCCTTAGTTTTTGGGGTTCATAAATTCTTTTTATTCATTGGACAGTGATATTACAGATTATTAAACAACATCATGGTTATTTTAGAGCTAATTTTATTTGCTTATCTCTCTCCTCAGACTCTTGCTTTCCTTCTGACTGTAGGCTCTATCTGCTCCTTGGAGTGGAAGTTTTGCTGTTTTCCAGCTTCTAAAATATTTCTTTACAGAGATGAGCATGCCTTTACAGGCAAAATTCTGCAGCCCTTCTTCAGCTTGCAGCTCCTATACCTTCCAAAAATGATGTCAAGTATTCACTTTTTAACTATAATGTGTATGTGAGATCATGAAAGCAGCCAATGGGGAAAAATTCATCTTGCGATTTCAATTCCTCTGTACATGGTCTATCTTTGGCACTTTGACCATAGGAAGTGCCCACTCAGCTTGTTTTCCAGCAAACTATAATTTTCCAGAATTATCCAACAATTATACAGTTTTAAAAGTCGTGTGGGAAATACATCTCTTCTGTGCTTAATTGCATTTTTGTTGTGGTTACTGATTGTTTGACAACATCAGCACATTCTTCTGTCATCTATCTTCCCAGCATAGCCTCCATAGTGAACCTACGTTCTCAATTCCCCAAAACTCACCTAGATAAAAGGGAAAAATGGGATACACTGAGAAAGCACAAAAAGATAGGAATTTAATGCTGATTCTTTCAGATAGCCTGATCTTTTTGATGTTCTCTAGCAAGTAAATTGGCATTTGGTATCCAACTGTTTCAAAAAGTACAAGTACCAAAGACATCTGCAGATGTGGGAAGTTGTAAAATGATTGTACATGCAATTTTTTGCAATGGAAGATGGTTCATAAGTTCTAATAAAATACAGGATGGAGTGTATTTTTCTGAAATATATCACATTTATGAGGGTCTGTTTGATGAATTGGACCATGTAGAGCGCATTGCAAGAGACAATGGAGAATACCTTGCAAGTGTCATTGTGGTAACATAAAGGTTTTGCTGGAAGCACACAAAAATTAAAACTCTTAAAGAATTATTTTTGTTTTCTATGAAACTCATCGCATGATGGTTTTAAACTTCAGAACAGGGCAGGGAGGTAAACAAGAGAAGGTACTGGCACATATCATGGCAAAAAATGTTGCCTGAGTAAGATGCATCAAATTACAGCTTATTTAATTTTAAGTAATTCAGAGATGAGTCAGTATGAAATGTCAACAAATGATTTATTTTGAAGTCTTTCATTATTTAAAAGTGCCAATTGAAATCTATAGAACAGTAGATTTTTGGGACAAAGAAAATCATTTCATCAGTTAGGTTTTGCTCCTATTGAAGAAAGAACTATAGAGACGATTTCTATTAATATTTTAAAATAGCATTTATGTTCTTGTTATTTGTAACTCCAACTAGGTTATACTTCAAACATAATCTCTATAAACTATATAGCTCATGCCAGTTGCACAGTTAGCTATTAACTAGAGATTTCACACAGCATAATCAAACCAAATAATAACTCATATCTGGAAGGAGAGGGAAAACCCTTCTTTTTATCAATCAGCAAAGAAATTTAGGGTGGGGTAATATGTTTTTAACCTGAATTATTTAGATAATTGGGGATTTAAAAATTAATTTGTAAGACTTCAGTGAAAATGGCAGATTAGAGACTTTTGAAACCTTCTCCTCCATAAAAGCAGTGAGAAAACTGGCAAAAATTGTCAGAATCAAAATTTTCAGAACTCTGGAAATTAATGAAAGGCTTGTAGCAATCTGGAGTGCATTTATTCAAAAAAGTGGCTGAATTTCAGCAAAAACAGAGAGCTTCATGATGTTTTAACTTGGCATAGTCCTGTGCCCTGGTCTCCAGCTCTGTGATAGCCTTGGAAACCAACAGTCTACAGCAATAGTGAAAAACCAGCAGCCTGGCAGCAACTGCAAGGAGTATATGGGAATTGGATTTCCTTCAAAGACCAATTGCCAGAGCACTGTCTTTGTGTGTCCTATTTGGTGGTTCACTGGGAGATGCCCCCTTGTAAGACTGTCTTTATGTGAACTCAGTCAGAGATCATAAGTACAAAAAAGGGTCTTCTTTGAGGCTATTTGTCAAAAACAATTACAGGAAATTGCTTGACTTCACAGCTGCCCAAGGTAGTGGATAACTCTTGGGGCAAATAGCAGACTAACCATACAACCAAAAAAAAAAAAAAAAAAAATCATGGGAATAAGATTTACATAGGGGCTTTGAAAAGCACTAATGTTTCTGAGAGTCTATAAGGCCACATGCATGCATAAAGATGTGAGTATGCTCAGAAATGACCCAAGAAGGCCCTAAGTTTTTACCTCTGGTTGATTTTGAGGCTCTGTGCAAGCAGGAAGTGAAGGCTAAGGCAGAGTTATCAACTGTCTTGCTAAATGTTGAAAGGTATTACTGCAGCTTAGTGAGGACTGGAGCCATAAAGAAGGGGTCATCCAGGAGGAGCTTTAGCTTCCCATTAGCCAAACCTAGTTGGAAGCCAGTTGGTAAAGGAACCTAAGATTAGTCCAAATTGAAGACAGGAGAACTCATTAAGGTAAGTTTAGCTCTTGCATGAGGGCATGTGTCAATTAAGAGGAAATAATGACAAAGTTTCTCTTAGAAGATTGTTGAGTCTCAGTGGAAATAATCAAAGCTCACAGAGAAACAAAATGATTGATGGCCGACAGAGATAGGATTGGCAGGGAGGAAATTAGCTGCAAATAGACATAAGGAAGTTTTGGGGAAAAGGGAAATATTTTATATCTTGATTATGGTGTTGGTTAAATAATTGTATATTTGTCAAAACTCATTCAACTATACATTTAAAATGGGTAAATGTTATTGTATAGAAATATGTCTCAATAACTTAGACTTAAAAAACAAATGCCTCCTAAATAAGGCAAAGACAAACCACCCAACTGAAAATGAGCCAAGAAAATAAAAAGGCAATTTACAGAGGAAAGAACTTTTATGGCTCTCCCTCAACCACCAAAAATAAGGTGCTCAAACCCTAGAATCACTTGTAAAATTTAACTTTATACAACACTAGATAACATTGCACATACTATTGACAAAAATTTTAAATATGTGTTGTGTAAAATGTGGGGAAATTAAGACTTTAGGGTAGGAATGTCATTTGGGAAAAATACTTAGAAAACAATGTAAAAGGATCTTGAAAATTATATATGTGGGTTCCATATGAACCAGAAATTCCATTTCTTGGCATATACTATGAAAATTCTGTATCTATACAGTAGGAAACCTAAATAGGGAGCTTACATTAGCCTTGCAGTTCCTCTACTTGCACTTTCTTAAATCTGTGAAAGATCTTAATATGGCTGGTTCTTCTTGTTACCAATGTTAGTGCAAGCATTGCTTCTACTGTGAGGCCTTCCCTAGCTATTGAATCTAAATTAACACTTCTTCCCATCCAGCAGAAGAACAAGGATCTTGTCTGCCTCTTTGTATAAATGGGACTTCTAACAGAGCCTAGTGTATTAGACACTCAACTATTTAATGAGTCTTAATATTACTTGTTAGAGCAAAATGCTGGAAACAAATTAAATGTATATCAATATTGGATATTATTATATAAAATATAAAAATAACCAGAAATTAAAGTGAATGCACTAGGTAAAACCATAGTGCTAAGTAAAATAAATCAAGTTGTCAAATTGTACACTTAGTATTAAACCATTAATGCAAATTAAAAAACAACATCTTCTAGACACTGCTCCTCAAAGTATGTTGTGAGGATCAGTGCAGGTTTGTGAACTGTTTGTTATGGTCCATTATGAGAAATCAGAATGTGTTTAGAAGTTTTAGAGCTATCTGATACTGCCACAACATCCAAGTATGCAATCAGTGTATTTGTCTCAATAAACAATGAAGGTATAGACTAGTTTGGCTGAACTCACTAGTGAGTTGCATGTAGCTGAAACTATGTATCAGACATATATGATTGCATCATACATGGTCTGCAACAGATTGTGGAAAACATGAAAATAAAAATAAAATGTGACTTTGGTCCTATTCCTGCCATCCTCCCATGATTGGCCCAACTCAGCACATTGGGCCCTTGCATGAGGAGAAAAATCTGCACACTTTTCATCCTTCCTGAAGTGACTGTGGCAGTTCAGAGTGCTCTGTAAGTCACTAATAATTTCAGGAATTTCTGGAGTGACGTCAGCATCATGGCAGAGAGAGCTCTTCCCTCAGACTCCCGCTTCTAAAATACAACCAAAAGGACATTAAAACACCAACAGAGGAGACACACACAACACAGGAGACATCTGGGAGACCGTCGCAGCCATACGGTTGAAGGTGGTGGTGAGGCAGGATGCGCTGGAAGAAGGTGAAGCTGCTCAGCAGGAGCCCTTGGAGAGAGAAGAGCCACAGCTAGAGGAGGGGCACAGTTGGGGAGAGGAGCTCCATTTCCACCTGGTGCTCCAGTCCCACGCTCCAGCCCCATGTTCACCAGGAGAGAGGCACGGCCAGAGAGGGGCTGGTTAGAGGAGCAGCACTACTGAGGAGAGGTGCACCATTCCCATCTGGAACTCCAGCCCTGCACTCCAGCCCCACATTTGCTGGGAGAGCAGCGAAATGAGAGATGGGCTGGTTAGAGGAGGAGCACAGCTGGGGAGAGGTGCTCCATTCCTACCCTGTGCTCCAGCCACATGATCTCTGGGAGCAGCACACAGAGAGAGAAGCAGTGGCAGGTGGGGCCCCATGAGCACACAGAGTGCCATGCAATAAGAGAAGCATCAGTTGGGGGAGGCATGCAGGTACAAGAAAGTTCTCCTTACCCCACCTGGCACTCCAGTCCTGCTATAACCCAGAGCTCCACGCAGAGTGAGAAGCAGAGGCCGGGGGAAGAACAGGGGAAGTAGAGCACCCTTCCACCTGCCCAGTGCTCCAGATCTGCCATCAGCCAGAGCATCACACAGTGAGAAAAGCAGCCAGTAGCCAGAGCTAGGGAGCCCCAGATCATGCTGGGCCCAGAATACAGAGTGCCTCATCCTCACCCAGTGGAGGCACGTGGCAGCAGCAACCAGATAATAATGCCATGCAGAGGCAAAAATCCACACCATCAAGCAGTATGAGAAAGTATATTAAATCTACAGAACAGAAGGAAAACGACAAGTACCCAGAAACCAACCATGAAGACACAGAAATCCATAAGCTAAATGACAAAGAATTCAAAATAGCTATCATAAAAAAACCTCAACGAGTTACAAGAAAACACAGAAAGACAAATTAACGAATTCAGGAGCTTCTTCACAAAAGAGATTGAAACTTTAAAGAAGAACCAATCAGAACTGTTGGAGATAGAAAACACAATGGATGAGATTAAAAACATCTGGACTCCTCAAACAGCAAGACTGACAATATGGAAGACCGAATTAGCAATTAAGAAGACAATACTTTAGAAATGCTTCAGAGGGAGGAGAAGAGAGAACTAAGACTAAAAAGAAGTGAAGAGGCTCTAAATGAAATATCTGACTCAATTAGGAAATGCAACATGAGGATTATAGATATTCAAGAGGGAGAAGAGAAGGAGAATGGAACAGAAATCTTGTTCAAAGAAATAATAGTGGAGAATTTTCCAAACCTGGGGAAGGAGATGAGATGGAAATCCACATGAAAGAGGCTATGAGAACTCCCAATTATGTTAATGTATAAAGACCTACTGTAAGGCATATAGCAGTAAAGCTGGCAAAAGTCACTGACAAAGAAAAAATATTAAGGGCAGCAAGGCAGAAGAAAATAACTTACAAAGGAATTCCATCAGGCTCTCAGTGGATGTCTCAGCAGAAACCTTATAGGCTAAGAGAGAGTGGAATGATATATTCAAAATCCTGAAAGACAAAAACTTCCATCCAAGAATATGCTATCCAGCAAAAATCTCCTTCATATATAATGGAGAAATAAAAACTTTCCCAGATAAACCAAAGCTAAGAGAGTTCATTGCCACAAGACCCTCACTACAAGAAATACTCAAGAAGGCTGTCATACTTGAAAGGAAACAAAAAGACAAAACAAGAAAGGAGCTATAAAGCCCTGAGCAAGGAGATGAATAGGTAGGCAGCAATCAGAAATTGGCAGCTCTCTACCAGATCAGGTTGGTAAACACTTAACTCTTACATCAAGGATAAAGAAAAGGAAAACACCAAAATAAAAATTATGTCATCACCTTAACCACAAACTCACAACACAAGGTGGAATAAGATATGACAAAAATAACTTAGAAGTAGAAGAGGAAAGGGATGGAATCAGTATAGTCTAAGGAAATAAGAGGCAATCAGAAAATGGACTATCTCATCTTTGAGACTTTTTATATGAACCTAAAGTAACCACTAAACAAATAATTAGAACAGAGACATATATAATAAATAAGGAGAAAATGAAGAAAATCAACACAGAAAACTACCTAATCAAATTGGTAGCCCAATATACAAGGGACAAGAAACAAAGGCTATGCAGAAGATCCAGAAAACGTGCAATAAGATGGTAGTATTAAGCCCTCATATATCAATAATCACTCTAAATGTTAATGGACTGAATTCTCCAATCAAAAGACACAGAGTAGCAGGATGGATTAAAGAACAAGAACCAACAATATGCTGCCTCCAGGAAACACATCTCAGCTCTAAAGACAAACATAGGCTCAGAGTGAAGGGAGGGAAGATGATACTCCAAGTTAAAGGCAAACAAAAGAAAGCAGGTGTTGCCATACCTATATCAGACAAAGTAGACTTCAAGATAAAACAGGTAAAGAGTAACATAGAGGGGCGGTATATAATGATAAAAGGAACTCTCCAGCAAGAAGACATAACACCTATAAACATATATGCACCCGACACAGGAGCACCAAAGTACATAAAGCAACTAATAACAAACCTAAAAGGAGATATTACCAACAACACAATAATAGTAGGGGACTTCAACACTCCACTTCAATGGATAGATCACCCAGACCAAAAGTCAACAGAGAGATAGTGGAATTAAATGAAAAACTAGACCAGATGAACTTACTTGATGTATATAGAGAGTACTCCATCCAAAAACAGCAGAGTATACATTCTTCTCAAGTGAGCATGGATCATTCTCAAGGATAGACAATATGTTGGGAAACAAGGCAAACCTCAATAAACTTAAGAAAATTGAAATGGTATCTCCTGTCTTCTCTGACCATCATGCTGTGAAACTAGAAATCAACTACAAGAGAAGAGCAGGGAAAGGAACAAAAATGTGGAGACTAAACAACATGCTACTGAACAACCAATGGGTTGTTGAAGAAATAAAAGGAGAAAACAAAAAATATTTGGAGACAAATGAGAATGAAAACACACCACACAAACTCATATGGGATGCAGCAAAAGAGGTCCTAAGAGGGCAATGTATAGCAATACAGGTCCATATTAGCAAACAAGAAGTAGCTCAAATAAACAATCTTAAACTACACCTAGCAGAATTAGAAAAAGAAGAACAAACAAAGTCCAACGTCAGCAGAAGAAGGGAAATAATAAAAATTAGAGCAGAAATAAATGAAATTGAAACCAAAAGAAACAGTAGAAAGGATCAATGAAACAAAGAGCTTATTCGTTGAGAAGATAAACAAAACTGACAAACTCTTAGCCAGACTCACTAAGAAAAAAAGAGAGAAGGCTCAAATAAATAAAATTAGAAATGAAAGAGGAGAAATTACGATGGATATCACAGAAATACAAAAAATTATAAGAGAATATTATGAAAAACTGTATGCCAACAAACTGGACAATCTAGAAGAAATGGATAAATTCTTAGATTCTTACAACCTCCCAAGACTGAATCAAGA
This sequence comes from Equus przewalskii, assembly GCF_037783145.1. Classification (NCBI taxonomy): domain Eukaryota; kingdom Metazoa; phylum Chordata; class Mammalia; order Perissodactyla; family Equidae; genus Equus; species Equus przewalskii. The sequence continues at coordinate 25,595,738 of NC_091850.1, forward strand.
AGAAATAGAGAATCTGAATAGACCAATCACAAGTAAAGAGATTGAAACAGTTATCAAAAACCTCCCCCAAAATAAAAGTCCAGGACCAGATGGCTTCTCAGGAGAATTATACCAAACATTCAAAGAAGATTTATTACCCATTATTGTCAAACTATTCCAAAAAATTGAGGAAGATGGAAATATTCTTAACACATTCTATGAGGCCAACATCACTCTGATACCAAAGCCAGATAAAGACAACACAAAGAGGGAAAATTACAGGCCAATATCATTGATGAACATAGATGCAAAAATCCTGAACAAAATATTGGCAAACCGAATACAGCAATATATTAAAAAGACCACACACCATGATCAAGTGGGATTCATACCAGGGACACAAGGATGGTTCAACATCTGCAAGTCAATCAATGTGATACACCACATTAACAAAATGATGAACATAAACCACATGATCATCTCCATAGATGCAGAGACAGCATTTGACAAGATCCAACATCCATTCATGATAAAAACTCTCAATAAAATCAGTATAGAAGGAAAGTACCTCAACATGATAAAGGCCATATATGAGAAACCCACAGCCAACATCACATTCAATGGGGAAAAGCTGAAAGCCATCCCTCTGAGAACAGGAACAAGACAAGGGTGCCCACTCTCACCACTCTTATTCAACATAGTACTAGAGGTTTTGGTCAAAGCAATTAGATAAGAAAAATAAATAAAAGGAATCCAAATAGGCAATGAAGAAGTGAAACTCTCACTGTTTTCATATGACCTGATTTTATATATAGAAAACCCTAAAGAATCCACCAGAAAACTATTAGAAATAATCAAGAACCACAGCAAAATTGCAGGGCACAAAGTCAACTTACAAAAATCAGTAGCATTTCTATACTCAAATAATGAACTAACAGAACAAGAACTCAAGAATACAATTCTATTTACAATCTCAAGAAAAAGAATAAAATATCTAGGAATAAATTTAACCAAGGAGGTGAAAGATCTATACAAAGAAAACTATAAGACATTATTGAAAGATATCAATACTGACATAAAGAAATGGAAAGATATTCCATGCATATGGATTGGAAGAATAAACATAATTAAAATATCTATACTATCTAAAGCAATCTACAGATTCAATGCCATCCCAATCAGAATCCCACTGGCATTCTTCACAGAAAGAGAACAAAGAATCTTAAAATTCATATGGGGCAACAAAAGATCCTGAATAGCCAAAGCAATCCTGAAAAACAGGAACAAAGCTGGTGGCATCTCAATCCCTGATTCAAAATGTATTACAAAGCTATAGTAATAAAAGCAGCATAGTACCAGTGCAAGAACAGACACACAGATAAATGGAACAGAGTTGAAAGCCCAGAAATAAAACCACACATCTATGGACAGCCAATCTTTGACAAAGGAGCCAAGAACATATACAGGAGAAAGGAAAGCCTCTTCAATAAATGGTTCTGGGAAAACTGGACAGCCACATGCAAAAGAATGAAAGTAGACCAGTATCTTTCCCCATGTACAAAAATAGACTCAAAATGGACCAAGGACCTTAAGGTAAGACCTGAAACCATAAAACTTCTGGAAGAGAATATTGGCAGTACACTCTTTGACATCAGACTTAAAAGGATCTTTTTGAATATCATGTCTACTCAGACAAGGGAAACAAAAGGAAAAATAAACAAGTGGAACTTCATCAGACTAAAGAGCTTCTGGAACACAAAAGAAACCAAGATAAAAAATGAAAAAACAACCCACTAAGTGGGAAAAAAATGTTTGCAAATCATATGTCCAATAAGGGGTTAATCTCCATACTGTATAAAGAGTTCACACAAATGAACCACAAAAAAAAACAAACAACTCAATCAAAAAGTGGGCAGAAAATATGAACAGACATTTTTGCAAAGAAGATGTACAGATGGCCAATAAACACATGAAAAGATGCTCAACATCACAAATCATCAGGGAAATGCAAATCAAAACTACACTTAGATACCACCATCTACCCGTTAGAATGGCTATAATCACCAAGACAAAAAACAACAAATGTTGGAGAGGTTGTGCAGAAAAGGGAACCCTTATCCACTGTTGGTGGGAATGCAAACTGGTGCAGCCACTGTGGAAAACGGTATGGAGATTTCTAAAAATTCAAAAATAAAAATGCCATATGACCCAGCTATCTCACTACTGCGTATTTACCCAAAGAACTTGAAATCAACAATTTAAAGAGACTTATGCACCCCTATGTTCATTGCAGTATTATTCACAATAGCCAAGAGGTAGAAGCAACCCAAGCATCCGTTGACGGATGATTGGATAAAGAAGATGTGGTGTGTATATATATACAGTGGAATGCTACTCAGCCATAAAAAAAAGGCAAAATTGTCTCATTCGCAACCACATGGATGAACCTTGATGGCATCATGTTAAGAGAAATAAGCCAGACAGAGACAGACAAACACCATATGATTTCACTCATGTGGAATATAAACGAACTTATGGACAAAGAATAAATTAGTGGTTACCAGGGGAAGAGGAGTGGAGGGTGGCACAAGGGTTGAAGGGGCGTACTTGTATGGTGAATGACAAACAATAATGTACAGCTGAAATCTCACTATGTTATAAGCTATTACGACCACAATTAAAAATTAATAATAAAAAATTAAAAAAATAATAAAATAAAATAAAATGCCTGACCCTTTGCTACATATAGATTGAGAGACATAGCTTCAGACAATATTCTATGGTGTTAATACCTACACATATGTATGAGAAATATGAACACTGGAAAAATACACACTAAATTCATGGCAGTAGTTGTGGGTATGTGCAGGATGAGATGAAGAATGAGACTAGGGACTGGGCATAAATAGGTTTTATGTTAACCTAGAGTGTTTTAATCTATTTCTTCAGATAAAAATAAGGCAAATGTGACAAGCAGTTATTAATCCTGGGTGCAGAGGATATGGGTTTTTATATTGTTATTTATACTTTTATGCATTTATCTCAAAATAAAAGTAACAAAAACCCCCAGAATTCTTCCAAATTAGAACAGGAAGTTAGTTGTTTTCAAGAAGAGTGTCTTCAACAAGAAGAATGAAATGGATCCTAGAAGCGGAAAAATCAACTAAAGAGATGGAAGGCATTAGTGACATGGTGAAATAGCATCTGCTTCTTATCTCATAAAGGACAGAAAAAGCCAGTTGGTTTCCACGGGGAAAACAAAGCTACACAAGAACTAGGTGGTTCTGATTTAAAGCAAATGGTTGATAGGTTTTTAATGATCTAATGCAGTGTAAGAAAAGAGCACTGGTTTTATCAGTGTGTTAGGAACACCTTTATAAGGCACAGAGATTGTGACAGTTGACACAAAGAGAAGAAAACATTATCCCAGCATATCGCTTGGTTCTGTAGTAAATATTTACATAGTCCTGATAATGAAAATACCATTTATTGGCTATCAATGTTTAGAGTCACCTATAAAACAGATATGGAAGATTTAAATATGGTGACAAAATACAATGTAATTGTTACCAACCTAGGGGTTAGAAGAGTAGAGATACAGCTTATTCTTTGTATAATTTAGTGTTACAAATGGATGGTCCAATAATTCCATGAAAGATATGGAGAATTAAATTGGATGTAATTTATATATCTATAAAAATTGTGGCCCTACCATACGGAAATAATTTGAAAAGAATTCAGTATAAAATTAGACAAAAAGTAGATTAGCTGAATCTATTGAGTGATGGAGCAACCTGAGAGGAAGATTTGAGACTGAAATAATACCTGAATTAGTTAGGCTATAAATTGAGTCTATGGTAAGGGGGCTCTAAGACCGTCTTAGCCAGAGGTCATGGTCTGAGAATCCTTATTGACATAGTAACTATACAGTAAATCTAGGTTGTTTTTCATTATTGTGAGAAAAATCAACAAAAAATCAAAAGATGCTTGAGTTCTATGTTTAATGCCCTGTCAAAACCTGGTTTTGATGAAGAATGTGTAGCCAAGTGAGAAAATTTCTCTACATTCATGTGGTAAAGCAAGGCCAAATTGCTCAAGATCATATTTTTTGTTTCTGTGTTTGTTTTGTTTTTTAAGTGGCTAGTGAATTTAATCCTGGAAAGAGTTAACATTAAGGATAGAGATAAAAAATAAATCAAACCTCTTTATTAATATTTTTGTGTAAATTTGAAACCTCTTTATTAATATTTTTGTGTAAATTTGAGAATATTCTATTGATTATTTCAATTTATATTTTAAAAGAATTAAGAACTTGGGAAGGTATTATTTGATGACTCTTGATAAGCCTTAACTAATAAAATTGAATATATTAAATTAATTTAAAACTATGTCGGGGAATTCAGTTAACCAAATAGCAATAGCTTTCTTTAAAAATTATTAAAATTGCTGGATTTATAAATGTAATAATGTAATCTATGTATTGGGCTGGAAAATCCACTAGGAATTGGGCCTTTTATTTTGTATTTTTGATAAATCCAGTATCATTTATTTAAAAACTACAGTAGTTGTGTACAATAAGAATCATCAAGGATATAAAACAATGCCTTTTGCTAAGGCTGACATTTGATGAGAGGTAGAAGGCAAATAGGTGATGTGGAAAGAAGGGTAGAGACACTAATTCTCCTGTAATATATTGAAGCATTAAAAATACTGCACGAAAAGTTTGGAGCCAAATATTGCATAAAGGTGAGAGAATTAGAAATAAACATTTAAGTATATTATGAATGCAAAAAGATAACAAATATTTCTGATGCTGATAATGGCATTTTAGGTAATTTGGAACAACCATCCCACTGAGGACAATGGGGAAATCTGGTCAAAATGCATTTAAAAGTGTACTTGAAGTAACTGAAATGCTAACAAGATCGGAGAATTACCAGGCCAATATTTGGGGGAGGATAGAGGCCATGCACATGGGGATATTTTTCTCCTGGGGATGGTTACTGATTTTGTGGTGGGCAAACGTGTGACTCAACAGCACTTTTGACAATGAGGTTAACAAGAGACACACTGGGGTCCAGGTTTGCCAAATGGGAGTAAACCTTGATGAGTCCACTTACACTGGGTTGAGATCCCAAATATTGCTGCATCAAAGGAGTTAAGGGAAACAAGGGAATCCTATAAACACAGACAAGTAGACCATTGAAATAGAATAGAAATGAGCCAATGTACTTAAGGACACTTGATTTATGGCAAAGGCACAAAAGATCAGTCTTCTTAACAAGTGTTACTAGGAAAATGGTATATTCATGTGAAAAAAACCAGATCAATATGATCCTTACCTCACACCATACACAAAAATAAATTCCCAATAGATTTTAAATCTAAACACAAAGGTAAACCAACAAAATTCTAGAATATAGTTTGACATTATTTTCATGAACTTGTAGTAAGAAAATGCTTAAGTAAAATACAAAAGCACTGTCCTTCATGGACCAGATTGTAAACTTGCCCACGTTAAAAACAAGAACTTCTGTTAATCCATTCACATCAATAAGTGAAAATTCAAGATACAGAATTGGAGAAGGTATTTGCAACACACGCAACTGATAAAACATCATACCCAATACATATACATTTTTTGGTTTGAGTTTACCCTGAAGTGAACTTTGAGAAAGGATTTGAGTGTAAACAGTTTATAGGTGGGATAATGCTAAGAAGCGCTTGTAAGGATCTGAGGAAATGAGGTAGGGAAGGGAAGAAAGGTGATGCAGGGCACACTGATGAGCAGGTTATTGCAGTTTTGCTCTGATACTATCCCCTTCTTTCATCTGAGTCCTTAGAACTCACAAAGTAGGAAGACTGAATGGGGTTGCAGGGTCAGCAGCTCTTATCCTTCAGAATTCTGCCAGTTCATCTATGTATAAAGCATGCACAAATCAACATTTGAGATAAAGATCAAGAAGGAAAAAAAAGAAAAAGGAAAAGAGAGCAGCAAACATTTAGCTTTGAAAATTAACAGTAGTAGGTGAAAACGTCTTGGTTGCTTGATAGAGGTAAGAGCACTGAAAAGTGGTGTATAATCTATTTCCCTAAATTGCTTTGTATTATTAACCACAAGCATACCTGCAAACTGCTAGGAATAACACTGTTGGACATTGAGCAATTTTAACGTCTGTTTCCAGATTTCGGGAAAAAGTTTCTCTTAGCTATCACCATTGTTATGAACTATTTTGCTGTGAATGTTATAGCTTGCTACAATATTGAACAACTAGACTCAGAAATCCAAGCCCTCAGTTGAGAATGCATGTTTATTGTCACCCTATACTCATATGTTCTACCACCTTGGACGTTTCTAACAAGGGTTTTCTTTATGTGAAGTCAAATATCATGGAAAATAGTAGGTATTAAATATTAGGTAGTTAAAACATGGCGCATTAGAAAGCTATAAGTCAGAAGATAAGAATGAACAGAGTAGACACAAATAAGGAGGTTTTCCTTTTAATGTACTGTTATAAACATGCTGTCAAATAGCATGGGAGGCTACAGAATGTATTCATTTCCTTTTGTAGCAATTACAATCTTCCATCCTTATGTGAAGCCGCAGGGACACAGGGCTGATGCAGAGAATGCTGCTGGGGGAGTCTGATGCTCGGTCCTATGACTCAGGTAAGTTTAGCTAAGGAGCACAACTGCCCTCCCATTTAACATTTGCAAAAGGGACTATCTTGTGAATTACGCAGTGATTTCCAACCTGTTGAAAGAATTTTAGAGAAGAAATTCTTGGAAAAGTATCATGTTGATCTGCCATTGTTTACATGCCCTAAGGAAGTGAATGCTCTGTAGACATCAATGGTGAAAAAAGTGTTGTAAATGACTCTTAAGTGAGTCATATGCATGTATCGTTAGCCAATTAGTAGAAACTACTTCTTATGTGTCTGGGCGCAGTGAATCTTTGAGTTAAAGGACAATGAGTCTACGGCAAAGATTAGCTGTTCCAAAATAAATTGCCCAAGGGGCCTGTGAGCCCCAGCTGGAGTGACACTACAATCTCACTTTATTGTGAAATAATATCCTATTAATTAAGAACTGAGGCAAAAATCAGTGTGCTATCATCAACCCATCTCCAAGCTAAACATATTGAATAAATCAGTAGCATATCTTGTCCAAAATGCAACATTTTAAAAAAAATATTTTACTTTAAAAAAGTCGTCAGGAAGTCAAGGCATGATCCATGAGCAGAATGCAGTGAGAAAAACATCAGAAAGTCTGATTGTAGAGCTAAGTCTGGCCACCAGCTGACTAGGTGACTCTGGCCAACTGTTTATTGCTAATAAGTGTGAATTTCCAACAGGAGTTTGGTTGCCCCATGGAACTTTTAAGATCTCGTCCAGCTCTCAAATTCTATTAAAGACATGATATGAAATCACAATATTTGAATGATTTTACCTTCAGAATGATTATATCACGTAGTTCAACCAAAATTATTCTAATCTTGAGAGGACTTATGGGTTCCTGTCAAAATCTCCTTTGAGACTTTTTGACATGGAAGCTTGAATATCCTAATTCATGACTAATAAGTAACTTCAAAATATTTAGTTGAAGTTTCAGTATATTCAGTCCATAGGGTTATTTTTAAGGGTGAGAAACAATCAATTGAGCATATTGCTTAACTGACTTCATCAAGCAATTGGATCAAAAGTCACTCTGTACTTCATAGATTATGCAGTACAAAATATCTGACTTGACTGGGTCTCATATTAAACAGGTTATTTATCTACTACTTTAGAAGTTTTGTGTTTTATCATTATACTTAAATGTGAAGAAGGATTTTTAAGTGAATATATCCTTTTTTTCTGACTAGACTAAAAATTAATATGTATTAGTGGAATTCTTTTTATCAATTTATTGCAAGTGGCTATCCTCAGGGATGCTGCAGGGGCAGCAAAGGGATTTGAATGGAGTCCATATTTCCTGACCATTTAAAATTATCCTACTTCATTAGATTAAATATGTAAGCTTCTTCCGGGAAACCTGTTTTAAAAATGCATATTTTTGAGAATTGGGGAAAGATAATTACTCAGTTCCTACACCCTTGCTTTCGTTTGTTGTGGAAAAAATGGAATCTATAGGACGTTACTGCGAACTAGACTTCATTTTGGAAATCAAAATCATCTACCCCCACACTGCTTAGACAATGAGGGTGAAACTTACCCCCCCCCAAAAAAAACCCCTTACTCTCTACATTAAGAGTAAATTCTTTGAATTCCTTCTGTTAAAATCCTCAACTCGCTGTTTCCAGCAGTCTGGAAAAGTTGTCCAATTCTTACCCAATCCTAATCAAGTCCTTCTTTCGCCACTCCTCTGATGAAAGACCCACCATATACAAAATTTCCAATTCTTAGTAAGTTCCAATCTTGCCTTATCCCCCCAAAACACTAAAGGTCTGTGGAGATGGTATTCTCCACTATGGCAGTAAGCGAAAATGTCAGCTTTGTCTTATCAACAGGTTGTGTTGGTGGTCTTTGGAGAACTGACATTCAACAGCCTAATTCCCAAATTCACCAGCATGATTAGGATCCTGTGCTGAACTTTCCTGAGCTCAGTTTGAAAAACTCTAAAAAGTGACGAAAGATTTGAAATCTTGTAATAGTAAACTATGATTTTACTCATTTATCTTTATTTTGTAGGATTATTAAGAAAAATAAATGCTTAGGTAAAATTGATATTCATTTTAAAGCCAGATACCTGAGGGTCACTGTAAATATTCAATAAGAACATAATTACCCTTCAACCCTGTTCCCAACACAGACACAAATGAAAAGAAGTTAATCTTGTTAATTTGCTGTTTTCTTGTTTAACCCAAGGGGTGACTCAAGGGTCACAAGGCTTGTTTTGTAGAAGAAAAAGAATGCCTTCAAGGAAGTTATGATCACCAGATAACCAACCTCCAGCTGCTGTTGATGCCCAGAAGTCTTATTGCCCAAGCGCTTACCTGAAGTAAAAGAAACAGGGATTTGCCCTTTGTTTCCCTGAAACTCCTTCTCCCAAGCCCCGTAGTTCTATAAAATCCATGTGCCTTCTTCTTTTGTTAAGGCAGATTTGAGAGAACCTAGCCTCCTGCCTTCCAATTTTGCCAATTCAAATAAAACTTTCTCCATCTCTAAGCACCCAATTTCAACATGGGGGGGAGTTCTCCCCACACCAACAAATGATTCTCAGATACCAGCAAGGGGTCTGAGAATTCAACTCAATTCTGACACTATCTACCCAGAGACAGCAACAGATTCCACAGGTTAAGAATTCAGTCCTACAACACTGACCCCTCAGCCCCACTTCAGATGCCAGTCACAAGCCCAGTTGTTACCTGTGCTTCTGACCGACCAGCTACAGATTAGAGGTTCCAATAACCTTCTTAGGCTTCAGATGCTGTTGCAAGTCCAGTTTTTACTAACACTTCTGACCAACTGGCTGTAGATCAGAGGTTCCCACAACCTCCTCCTTGGGTTTGATTAATCTACTAGAATGGCTCAAAGAACTCAGAGAAATATTTTACTTACCAGATCATTGGTTTATTATAAAAGGATATAACTCAGAAACAGCCAGATGGAAAAGATACATAGAGCAAAGGATGGGGAAAGGGCATGGAGCTTCCATGCCCTCTCCAGGCACACCTCTCTCCCAGAATCTCCACATGTTCACTAACTTGGGAGCTCTTCAAATCCTGTCATTGGTGATTGATTTAACCTCCAGGCCCTCTCCTCTCCCCAGAGGTGGGGGGTGAGGGAAAGGCTAAAAGTTCCAATCCTCTAATCACATGGTTGTTTCTCTTGGCAACCAGCTCCCTTCCTTAGGTGAGGTGTCCAAAAGTTACCTCATTAACATAACAAGAAGCACCTTTGTCACTCTCAACACTTAGGAAGTTTGAAGGGTTTGGGGAGCTGTGAATAAGGAACTGTGTATGAAGACCAAATATACTTGAGAAATATATTTGGTCATCTGAATAACCAAATATATATATTTTTTATAAATGACAATATCACACTGTCTATCACCAAGTAGAAGTCTGGAGGGACTGGACAATCATGAGTACTAGAATCTGGTACCTTGCTACCCGATTCTCTCTCCACTCATCTCTGCTTCAACCCAGCCTCAGTTTCTCCATGTTGGTTGCAATATTTTCTCTCTCGGGTAAAGTAGAAGAAGAATGATTTTACTTTTCTCTGTGGACCTTTTCTAAGAAAAAGTTTAGCTTATAAAACTGGAGATGTGGGTGCCACTTAAAAACAAGCTTTCCTAAGACACTGCTGCTCCATCCTATACTAGTCAAAAGTCCAGGCTACCATAGCAAACAGGTACTTCGTCCAAAGGTCCTGGCTCCTTTGGCTTGATAGTAGTAACCAGTCAAATCATATAACTAGCATTCTCTAGTTCCATCCTTATCAAGCCACCTTCAGAGTATATTTGGTCTCCCACTTGGAATGGCTACTGGAAAAAGAATGTGTTAGCTAGGGGATTGTAATGCCTAGGTATTATACTCCTGGGTAGTTCTGTTCATAAAAGAATATACTGACTTTCTGAATTTAGTTATCTGTCTTGAGCTGGTTAATAAGAGTGTGTCCCCAAGAGATGGAATTGTTTTCTATTTGCTTATAAACCATTTCTGAGTCTAGCGGGCTGATGGTTGGCATAACAATGTCACAATGGTAATGAAGGTATTTAGAAGACAATCAGACAACATCATCATTTACAATCCATGAATTTTCCTATTTAGTTATTCTGTTACGTTGCAAGGAGGGTATATATGTAAGCATATATGTATACAGTCAATCCTTATTATTCATGGATTTCATATTTGCAAATTCACCTACTTCCTGAAATTTATTTGTAATCTGAAATCAATACTTTTGCTGTCATTCACCAACATGTGCAAAGTGATAAGAAATTTGAATTGCCTGATGCACACACTCCCAGTTGGCATTAAACAAGGCAACAAGGCCTTCTTGCTTCAGCTCTCATATTATTAACATATATCCTTTCATGGTCTATTTAGTGCCATATTTTTCACAATTTTCTGCTTTTTGTTGGTAATTTTGCTGTTTAAAAGGGCTCCCAAGTATAATGCTAAAGTGCAGTCTAGTTTTCCTAAGCACAAGAAGGCTGTGATGTGCTTTATGGAGAAAATATATGTGTGAGATAAACTACACTCAGACATGAATTTTAATGCTGCTGGTCATGAGCTCAACATTAACGAATCACAATATGTATTTAAAAAGTTGTCTTTAAACAGAAACACACATAAAACAAGGTTATGCATTGATCAGTTGATGAAAATGTGATCACAGGCTCGCAGGAACCTAACTCTGTATTTCCCTTAGGAGCAATGGTTCAGTATTTGCTAATTCAGTGTTCACAGTGACTTTACAGAACATAATTACTGTGAATAATGAAAATCAACTGTGTATGTGTGTATGTGTGCATATATATATATAATACAACATAGATTGTATCTATAGATATATAGTAATTCTGCAAGTGGAAAGGAGGGTGTGTATATATATATATATGCTATCTGGTGTGAGATAGTTCCCTTTACTGGAAGCTAAGAACATATTTCCATAAAATTAAAAGCCAGTGAAAGACCCAAACACTAACATAGACTTAGCATAAGTCCACCAGGACCCCATTTTCCTGTGCGTGTGCCATTTTTTTTTTTTTAGATACTTACATTGGCTTTCTGCTTTATTCCTCTCCTCCTTTTTTCCCCTACTTGACCCTCTATCTAAATGTGTCTGACTGCATGCTGCTGCCTCACATACCATAAGTTTTTTGCCTCTATGTTTGGCTCATATTATTCCTTCTACTTGAAAGGCTTTGCTCCCTTCACATGCACAGACGTGAACTATTTTTCTTGAAGCATTCGCTAATAATTTCCACTTCCTGCCTCCAGACAGCCGTAATCTCTCACTTCTCTAAATACTTACTACAGCCTGTTCTTTTGTTGCAGCACTAACATATTGTACATTTGATTTTGATGATTTGGGTAGTTGTCTCACTCATTTTGCATTTTCCACCTTGCCTAACCCAATGCTTTGAACATGTTCAATATATGTTTATAGAATAAAAGTATTTAGTCCAGTGGTTCTCAACAATTTTAAGCCATAAACCTCTTTAAAAATCTGATTAAAGCTTCCCAGAAAAAAAGCAACTTAAAAGTTTTACGACATTTCCAGGTGTTTGTAGCTTTCTTCCCCATCACTACCGCCTCCCCAAGTCCATGACTCTTTGTTAAAAAAGTCTAATTTCCTCCAGTTTCCTCAGAACAACAATGAAAAGTGAAGCTCACAGAAGTCAACAACTTCTCCAGGCTAATGGCAAAGGGAGGATTAGAACTCAAGTTTCAAGATTTCCAGGTTAGAGATCTTTCTCTGCAGATGCTTTAATCTGGACCATAAGAATGCACTCCTGTTATCTCCAAATGAGGAGACAGGCACCTCAAGGAAACTTTATTCACCCTTAGTACAGACTAGTGTGCTGGTGGGTACTGCTGATGTCAACAGGGAAGCATGAACCTTATAGAGTCAGAGCAGAAAGCAGTGGAGAGAGAAGCAGAAAATGGGTTAGAAGCCCAGACCTACCATTTACCGTTTCTGGGTCCCTTGCTCAGCCAAAGGTTCTGGGAAATCAAGAGGCTCATGGCTCCCGGGAATCTACATATGTTCTTCAGAGGAGGCCCAGAGCAAACACTAGTCTAGTTGGTTTTATTCTACAGCAGGGAGTCAGGTCAAGTGATGAGTCTCAACATCTGGGAGTGCAGACTCTTGAATGCTTTTTTATATCAGGTGCTGACTCATCTTGACTTCCTCTGAAGGAGCCACTCCAACTCTGTACACCTGGTTTCTCTATAGAAATATGATAAAGATCAGTTCTATGGAAATCTGTTATTGCAAGATGCCCTGAGACTTTTACGTGAACCAACCTTGTGTAATAGACTTAAAGATAAATGTTCCTAATCTTTGTTTGAAGGGTTATAGACAGCTGGGCTGTGCTTTACTGATTCTAAGCCAGTAGCAAGATTGTTCAGTATTCTTGTTTAACTTAGCTTGTTAGATGACCTTTGATTCCCACCATCACCAATTCCTTCTAAGAGACAAACCACACTGGCTTCCCTTTTCAGGCTTTGCCCTAAAGACGTGGTATCTTTTCTCTAGGCCCTCCAAGTAGCATTCCAAAAAGACACCAACCTCAGATTCTATGGAAATAGGATGTTTTCTGAAATAGTGTTTTACCTTGGCTTTACTTATAGATATTTTTATTAAAATACTGACTTAAATTCATGTATTTATTGATGTTAGCACTAGGTGAGGGCTCGCTTGGTAAAATGAGGCAGATTTTCTCTAGTTGGCTAGAGACACTGGAATTTCAGGAAGTCTTCAACTTCTATATTCCTTTCTGTTTTTTTATTAAAAGACTTTTTTTGTCCAAATCTTTAGGTTCTCTAGGGCTCTGTGTTAAAGAAATTCAAATATTTGCGTGTTCTGGGTCTCCCAACTTTAATTGTAATAAAATAAACATTGGGTGTATTGTATTTCCTTTTCTTCAACTTGAAATATAACTAACGTGTAACATTATATTGGTTTCAGACGTACAACATGATGATTTAATAGTTATATACGTTGCAAAATGATCCCCACAAGTCTAGTTACCATCCGTCACCATACAAAGTTATGTTTTAGGATTTAGTCTCTCGGCAACTTTCAAGTATGCTCTACAATATTATTGACTATAGTCACTATGCTGTACATTACATCCTCATAACATTTATTTTATTTTATTTTATTTTTTTATTTATTTTTTTTTTTTTAAAGATTTTATTATTTTATTTTTTTTCCCTTTTTCTCCCCAAAGCCCCCCAGTACATAGTTGTATATTCTTCGTTGTGGGTCCTTCTAGTTGTGGCATGTGGGACGCTGCCTCAGCATGGTCTGACGAGCAGTGCCATGTCCGCGCCCAGGATTCGAACCAACGAAACACTGGGCCGCCTGCAGCGGAGCACGCGAACTTAACCACTCGGCCACGGGGCCAGCCCCCCATAACATTTATTTTATAACCAAAAGTTTGTACCTCTCGATTCCCTTCACTTGTTTTGCCCACTCCCCAACCCTTCTCCCCTCTGGCAACTACCATTCTGTTCTCTATATCTATGGTCTTGGTTTTGTTTTGTTTGCTCACTTGTTTTATTTTTTAGATTCCACATATAAGTGAAATCATGTGGTATTCGTCTTTCTCTGTCTGAATTAATTTACTTAGCATAATTCCCTCAAGGTCCATCCGTGTTGTCACAAGTGGCAATATTTTATTGTATATTTATGCCACATCTTCTTATCCATTCATGCATTGATGGACATTTAGGTTTGTTTCTATATCTTGGCTGCTGTAAAGTTGCCATGAACATTGGGGTACAGATATCTTTTTAAATTAGTGTTTTCATCTCCTTTGGATAAATACCCAAAATGGAATTGCTGAACCATATGGTAGTTTCATTTTCAACTTTTTGAGGAAACTCCATACTGTTTTCCAAAGTGGCTTCATCAATTTGCCTTTCCACCAACAGTGTATGAGGGTTCTCTTTTTCTCCACATTTGTACCAACACTTGTTATTTCTTGTCTTTTTTATAACAGTGGTTCTAACACATTTGAGGCGATAGCTCATTGTGGTTTTGATTTGCATTTCTTTGATGATTAGTGATGTTGATCTTTTCATGTGCCTGTTGGCCATATCCTTTTCGGAAAAATGTCTATTCAGATCGTCTGCCCATTTTTAAATTAGATTGTGTGTCTTTTTGCTATTGAGTTTTATGAGTTCTTTATATATTTTGGATACTAACCCCTTATCGGACATATGATTTGCAAATATTTTCTCTCATGCAGTAGGTTGACTTTTCATTTTATTGATGGTTTCCTTTGCTGTGCAGAGGTTTTTAGTTTGATGTAGTCCCACTTGTTTATTTTTGCTTTTGGAGTGAGATCTGAAACTTCATCGCCAAGACCTATGTCAAGTAGCTTACCAACTATGTTTTCTTCTAGGGGTTTTATGGTTTCGCATCTTACTTTCAAGCCGTTATTAATTTTTGAGTTAATTTTTGTGTATGGTGTAAGATGGTGGTCTAGTTTCATTCTTTTGCGTGTGGCTGTCCATTTATCTCAACACAATCTTTGAAGAGACTGTGCTTTCCCCATAGTATTTTCTTCCCTCCTTTGTCATAAATTAATTGACCACACATGTGTGGGTTTATTTCTGGGCTCTCTGTTCTGTTCCATTGATCTATGTGTCTGTTTTTATGCCAATACCACACTGTTTTGATTACCATAGCTTTGCAGTATACTATGAAATCAGGGAGTGTGATGCCTCCAGATTTGTGCTTCCTTCTTAAGATTGCTTTGGCTATTCAGGGTCTTCTGTGGTTTCATACAAATTTCAGGATTCTTTGCTCTATTTCTGTGAAAAATGTTGTTGGAATTTTGATAAGGATTGTATTGAATTGGGTTCCTTTTATTTTAACTTCTTCATATAAAATTTCCCCTCCCGAATCAGAATATGCAAAAATGTAGTTGCTATTACATTGAAGAAAAAATTGATTGATTTCTTGTATTTTTTTAGTTTTATATATAGCAATAGGTAAGTGAACTAGTTTCTTTTGTAAAATCATGCTAAAATAGGTCCATCTTAAGGAGAAAAGTCAGATTTGAAGCTTAATAGTAAATACTTTTTGAGAAGTAATAGAAATCAACTTATTAATAGTGAAAGAAATCTATAATATCAACATTTATATAGTCTATAAGGTTTGCCATATTGAATTAGATAAACTATTTGAACTTGGCAAAATAGGATGTTACAGGTATAGAGAATGTTTGCCCTTTAAGAAGTCAATATTAAAACATTTTGAATTCAGGGGGCCAGCCTAGTGGTGTAGTGGTTAAGTTTGGTGCACTCTGCTTCATCAGCCAGGGTTGGCAGGTTCAGATCCTGGGTGCAGACCTACACTACTCATCAAGCCATGCTGTGGAGGCATCCCACGTACAAAATAGAGGAAGACTGGCATAGATGTTAGCTCAGAGCCACTCTTCCTCAAGCAAAAAAGAGGAAGATTGGCAACAGGTGTCAGCTCAGGGTCAATCTTCCTTAGCAAAAAACAAAAACAAATTGGAATTCATGTTTGCTTGTTTGCTTATATATTTATTTATCCCTGTCTCAAGTTTCCAAAAGGAATTGATGTAGCTTAAATAAAAACATTTTCTATAGAAGGATGACAAATAAAGATAGAAAACAGAGTAAAGAGAGGAAAAGTATGGGATAGTAAGATGAATCTAAGTGTAGCTTAAACAGTGCTTACAAATGCCTACTATAAGCTCATCTCTATGTCGTAGAAATAGGCTGCAAATTTGGGCATGAAATTTTCAGCTGCCAAAGCAAAGAGTCATAAAAGTCATAATAAAATATACCAATGGCTCAGGAGTGGTACTAAGGACCAAGACAGACCTTTTCCTTCAGTGTCCTCATAAATAGGATGCGGTGTCTGGCAGCAAATAATCTTCAACTACATCCCTCTAATCATCGCAAGAAGGATTTACATGTATATGTGTGTGGGTGGAACAGATTCTAGGATGGCTCCCAGTGATCCGAGCCTCCTGATCTTCCTGCCCTTATGGCATCCCCTCCTCTTGAGCCTGGGCAGGGTGTACGACTTGCTGCTAACTGATAGAATATGGCAATGGTGACAGAATGCCACTTCCATTAATAGATTACATAAGATTCTGACTTGTTCCTTCTTTCTAGTGGGCTCTCTCCCTTGCTGGCTTTGATGAAACAAGCTGCCATGTTGCGAGCTGTCCTATGGCGACATGTACATGGCAAGGAACCAAGGGTGGTCCCTGGCCAACAGCAAGCAAGAAACTAAACCCTGCCTTCAACCATATGAGCTTGGAAGCAGATCCTTCCCCATCAAAGTCTTCAGATGAGACCGCATCCCTTACTGACACCTTCACTGTATCCTTGTGAAGAACTTGAAACAGGGGAGCCAACTAAGTCATGCCCAGATTCTCAAGCCACAGAAACTATGAGCTAATAAATATGTGTTGTTTTAAGCTGCTAAATTTTGTGGTAATTGGTTACTCAGCAATATATCACTAATATGGTATGTTTGCATATTATGATATCATTTAACAAATACAACACCAAAGCCCAGTTTAGAGCTATCCTGATACGTATCATTCTTTAATATATTGCAGTTATTCAGGGATAAAAAAATAAAAAGAGAAGCTCTCTTGAACATTATTTTGCACAAGTAGGTTTTCATGACTGTTGTGTACCAGAGTTTGAGGTATTTTCTAATAAGAAAGTGGAACGCGGAAGTTCTAAGTTGCCAATAAGGATATAACAATAATGATAATAAAGCTAAATATGAATTTAGAAATTAAAACTAAGAATAAATTAAGAATATAGGATTAGCTTTTTGGCCTTTTGCTTTCTTCCTTTAAAATGTAAAACAATATACAAACGCACTTGTATTGTAAAGATTCAAATTATATAAAAATATGTAGATGAAAACAGTAACATTTTCTTCTTTCCCTCGAATACCACTCAACTCTTCAGTTTTAACCACTGAATGAGATTTTTAAAGTCTAAAAATAAATAAAAGAGTAAATGAGAGAATATATTTTCTAGTAGGAAAAATGTTATTTAAAATAAAAGGAAATCATGCTGAAACCAGTGAAAAAATATTAAGAGCATGAATGTAAATGATGAAAGTTTTAAAAGAAGTAATTAATGACAGAAATGAAAAATATTAGAACTTAGAAGTCATTAGAATTTATATAAAACCATGTAAGGGACAATATGTACTAAAAGATATGTAAAATCGATAGATAATGTTCTGGTTGTGTATTTTTGTAAAATAGACATATAATATGTAATTTTAATTATTTGTATAATTATATAGTTACTATTATATATAATAATATGTATTTCTGAGTACCACAAAACTTAGTGACTTAAGCAACAACAATTATATTGCATCTCACAATTTTGAGGGCTATGAATTTGGGCAGAGTTCAGCAAGCAATTTCCCTGCTCCACACAGCATTAGTAGAAGTCACTTCATATTCATCTGGAATCAAGCTGGTCAGGTGGGTCAATGGCAGGTTCATTTATATCCAGCATTTTTGTAGAAATTGCTGGAAGGCTGGGCTCAACTGGGTCTCCCTCTCTCCATATAGATTCAGAACCTATCCATACAGTCTCTCCAGAAGTATGGCTGGACCTCTGAGCTCAAGGCTCAGGAGACCAAGGGAGAAACTGTAAGTGTTTTAAAAATCTGGGTCCAGAACTGGCACGGTGTCGGTTCCACCATATTCTTTGAGTCAGCGCAGTTCTAATCAAGCCCAGATTCAAGGGGAGAAGAAACAGATACCATGTCTAGATGGGAGAAATTTCAAAGAATTTGTGGCCATCTTTAATCTTGGTGAGGTGAGATGTGTAAAATGTGATAAGAATGCAGAAAAAAGATTAAAAGCAGATGAGCAAAACTTCTATCATTGCAAAACACGGAGTAATTAAAATAATAGAGTATCCACATATTCAATATTGATAAGGAGCTAAAATTGACCAAACAAACACAACCATAGCTAAAAGTAGCCAAGTGGTACGAATCCTTAGCAGAGCTCACTGAGATGAACAACTTGGCATGGCCAACCACCCAGAATTTCTTTTTTATGTGTGCGAGAATATATTATTGCATTAGTTATGTATTGTTGCATAATTCCACTCAGCAAAAATCTGTTGTCTTTCAATTTTTGTGAGTCAAGAATCTGGGAGCAGCTTATCTGAGTGGTGCTGGTCCAAGCTTTCTCAAGAAGTTGCCGTTAGACAGTCAGCAGTTTCATATGTTACATATGACTGTAGTTTCATGTGAAGCCATGGCTGGGGGAGGATCCAATCCTAAGATTACTCATGCAGTTGTTGGCAGGAGGCTTCAGTTCTTTGCTACATGAGCCTACCTTAAGGACTGCTCAAGACACAGCTTCCCCAAGAGCAAGTGATCCAAGAGTGAGAGGGTGCACACCCACATCAGAAGCTGCAGTTTTTCTAACCTGATTTTGGAGATAACACACCATCAGGTCTCCCAAATACTATTAGTCATTGAGACTGATCCTGGTACAAACCAGGAAGAGATTAAACAAGGGTGCAAATTCCAAGAGGCAAGAACACTAGGGCCATCTTGGAGGCTGGCTACCACAGGCATGTACATCAGGATCCAAACAATTCAGGAAAAGCTTTTGTTTTTGCTCTTATGCCACGTGTAAGGTCTGTGCTGTCTGCCAAACATAGGCTTTACCAGTTTTATCTTAAATTAAAAAGAGGCAGTCCTTCTTGAGAAGATAAATGGGCCTTAAGACAAGCAGACTGCCCAATGGCTGCACAAGTTCTGCATCACATGCTGGATTCATGGCTATGGTTAACTGAAAGCTACAGGTGCCCAGTGCAAACACTATCTTAAACAAACCATGGGTGGGCAAGTGTCCAATGGCCTACTCTTTAGGAAGAGAAAAGATAAAATCTGTAACAGTGTTCCAAAAGTATTGCAGAAGATATTCCATTATGACCATGCAAAAAAACCCAAAGTAGGTTAAAACGATGCTTTTCATTCCTAGCAAAAGTATCAGCCTACAAAACACAGAAAAATTAAAGAAAATGGTGTATGTATGTCATTAATATTTAGGTTTGGAAGGGACATTAAAGCTAATTTGCTAATTAGTAATTAAATTAATAATATTAATTAATATTTAATTATTAACTTATACATAATGAAATTCTCCTTTTGTTGTATACAGCTCTATGGATTTTAACGATCGCATAGAGTCATGCATACACTACCATAGTTGTGATACAGAACAGGTCCATCACGCCCAAAATTCCCTTGTGCTGCCTCTTTGTCATCAAAGCTTCCCCACCCTCTAGCCCCTGGCAGCCATTGATCTGTTCTCTGTGCCTGTAGTTTTGCCTTTCCCGGAATGTCACATCAATGAGATCACACAATACGCAATATATTGTGACTAGTTTCTTCTACTTTGCAAGTCATCTTTGAGATTCTTCCAGGTGTTGAGAAAATCAATAGTTTGTTCTTTTTTGTTACCTAATAGTGTTTCATTTCATGGATGAACTGTAAAGGGCATCTGGTTGAAGGACATCTGGGGCGGTTCTAGGTTTTGATAATTTTAATAAAATAGCTATAAACATTTTTTGTATAGATGTTTGTGTGAACATTAGTTTTTATGGAGTGAGTTGGCATAGTCATATGCTAAGTATATGTTTAACTTTATAATAAGCTGAAAAACGGTATGTTTTTACATTCCTACAAACAATGCATGGGAATTCCAGTTGTTCCTTATCTTCATCAGCACTTGCTATGTGTTTTTTCGTTTCTAATTTTAGCCATCCTAAGGCTATGGTATCTCATTGTGGTTTTAATTTGCATTTTTCTAATGACTTATGATGCTAAACATCCTTTCATGTACTTATTGGATCCTATATTTGTTTAGACCTTTTGTGCCTACTTTCATGTAGGGTTGTTTGCTTTCTTATTATTGAGTTTGAGACATCTTTTATATATTCTAGATTTAAGAACTCTGTCAGAAACGTGATTTGCAAATATGTTCTCTTGGCCTGTGGCTTATCTTTTTCTTTTGTAGAGCAAAAGCTTTTTAATTTAGCAAAGTTCAATTTATTAATTATTTTTTATAGATTGTGCCTTTGTTATCTACTTAAAAAATGTTTGCATAATCCAAGGGTCACAAAGATTTTCTCCTATATTTTCCTCTAGAACTTATATGATTTTGTGCTTTTAGATTTTGGTCTATGGTCTATTTAGAGTTTGTTTTGTAAGAGGTGTGAGGTAGGGGACAATGCCTGACCTCACTTTATACGTGAGTAAACTGAGGCATGGGCTTCAGGACAATGTATTGATTTGCTGAGATTACAAGATTTACGGTGGTAGTATGAGGTTGGGACAAGTACCGGGTAGCACAGGGCTAGGTAGTCCTGGTCTTCTGACCCCTGCCACATCTCAGTGTCACTTAAGTAGTTTTTTTACTGTGATGTTTTTTGCCGAACTTTGTTCCTGATCTCTTTCTGGGATGAAACATCTTGGTTCTATCTAGGGTTCTGGGAAACTTATGTTCTCACAGTTGTACTAAAGGCAGCGATGGATAATCCCTGGCCTAGAAATTAGAAGCATATATGTTATCGTTGGGTCAGAACCACACTTTGTTGATTAGGTATTGACACAATTATGCTGCATAACAAAGCGATTAAAAAATCAGTGCCTTATATCAATAAGTGTTCTTTCTTATGCTCAAGAATCTTTGGGTCGGCTGGAGTTTGGCTCATCTAGACTGTATTCAGCTAGACAGCTCTGCTTCAGGCTGCAGCGTGGATGGGTTTATTCCCAGCTGTAAGTTGGGTTCAGTTCTATTCCTGATGTGTTTTCTTCTGGAGCCCAGGCTGAAAACAGCGGTTATCTAGGACATACTCTACTCATGGCTGTTCACTGGGGTCTAAAATTCAAGCCAAGTCATGCAAACATATGTGAGGTCTCCGTTTACATCATGTCTCCTAACATTCCATTGGCCAAAGCAGGTCTTATAGCCAATCCTAACACCCCTGGGGTGGGAAGTATATTTTAACCAGAGCAAAGAGGAGAGGCAGAATGAATTTTTATTGAACAATAATCCATATTGTGTGCGCTCAGCAGTTTACTCAATTGAGTTGACATGAGACCAAAATTAGAATTCTTTATTCCTTCTTGAGAAACTGGTCTCTTTCCAGATGTAACATTGATTTGATAGGTTCCAAGGTAAGTTCCTGACTGAAGATTGAAACATTATAAAATTATTTAAACAATTTCTGTTTGATCTGTTGGCTACCATTTCACTTTAAAACAGTGACTCGAAGCAGATGTGATGAGGCAGTATAAGTAAGAGCTTAATCCTGAAGCCGATGGTGTTTGAGAATGATCATTATGTATGCACTGGATTTCTACAGGTTGCCTGACACCAGTTTAGGTGCTGTGATATTTATATAAATTAGGATGGGAGTGATTACTTCTTGGGGGAGTTTACACTCATAGCAGGTGAAGATGCTATTTAATCACACAGGTTAAATACAAGAATGTAGAGCTGGAAGGAACTTAAACCACTACCTTCAGTTCAAAGATCAGAAATCTGTGGTCCAGAAAGATTAAATAATTTTCTGAGGGAGTTCCATATCCTCAGCTATTTTCCTAGTAGAATAAACTTTTACAGTACCTAAGGCAAGCTGCCTACACTGACAGAAGATTACAGGTAGTGCAAAGGTGGAAAACATATGTCTAAATGTTGCGACACACTGGAAGAACTCATGGGGCCTTTCACTAAATGGGGATATTATTAGTCCACAGCCATACATTTTTTTTATTGCAATAACGTTGGTTTATAACATCATATAAATTTCGAGTGTACATCATTAATCAATTAGATTATTAATAATTAGATTTTAATCATAATCTAATGATTACTAATCATTAGATCATTAATCATCAGATTTTGATTTCCATCTAGATTGCATCATGTTCACCACCCAAATACTCATTCTAATCCATCGCCACACACATGTGCCTAATCACCCCTTTCACCCTCCTCCATGCCCCCTTCCCCTCTGGTAATGACCAATCCAATCTCTGTCTCTATGTGTTTGTTTGTTGTTGTTTTTATCTTCTACTTATGATTGAGATCATATGGTATTTGACTTTCTCCCTCTGACTTATTTTGCTTAGCATAATACCCTCAAGGTCCAGCAATGGTGTCACAAATGGCAAGATTTCATCCTTTTTCACAGCTGAGTAGTACTCCATTGTGTATATCTATCACATCTTCTTTATCCATTTGTCCTTTGAATGGGCACCTAGGTTGCTTCCAAGTCTTCACTATTGCAAATAATGCTGCAATGAACATAGGGGTGCATATATCTTTACTCATTCATGTTTTCATGTTCTTTGGATAAATAATCAGCAGTGGAATATCTGGATCATATGGTAGTTCTATTCTTAATTTTTTGAGGAATCTCCATATTGTTTTCCATAGTGGCTGTGCTAGTTTGCACTCCCACCAGTAGTGTATGAGAATTTCTTTCTCTCCACATCCTCTCCAACCCTTGTTATTTCCTATTTTGTTAATTATAGCCATTCTGACAGGAGTGAGGTGATATCTCATTGCAGTTTTGATTTGCATTTCCCTGATAGTTAGTGATGTTGAACATCTTTTCAAGTGCCTGCTGGCCATCTGTATATCTTCTTTGGAGAAATGGCTGGTCAGATATTTTGCCCATTTTTTAATAGGGTTCTTAGTTTTTTTTTATTATTGAGATGTATGAGTTCTTTATATATTTTGGATATTAACTCCATATCAGATATATGGTTTGCAAATATCTTCTCCCAATTGTTAAGTCATCTTTTCATTTTGTTGTTGGTTTCCTTTGTTGTACAGAAGATTTTAGTTTGATATAGTCCTCTTTGCCTATTTTTTCTATTGTTTCCCTTGCCCGTTCAGGCACAGTACTTGAAAATGTGCTGCTAAGAACCGACGTTGAAGAGTGTACTGCCTATGTTTTCTTCTAGAAGTTTTAGGGTTTCGGGTGTTATGTTCAAGCCTCTAATCTAATTTGAGTTGGTTTTTGTGCAAGGTAATGATCTACTTTCATTCTTTAGCATGTGGATGTCCAGTTTTCTCAACACTATTTATTGAAGAGACTTTCCTTTCTCCATTGTATGTATGTTCTTGGCTCCCTTGTCAAAAATTAGTTCTCTATAGATGTGTGGGTTTATTTCTGGGATCTTGATTCTGTTCTATCAATCTGTGTGTCTATTTTTGTGCCAGTACCATGCTTTTTTGTTACTATAGCTTTGTAGTATATTTTGAAATTAGTCAGTGTGATATCTCCAACTTTGTTCTTTTTCTCTGGATTGCTTTGGCTATTTGGGGTCTTTTATTGTTCCATATAAATTTTAGGATTCTTTTTTCTATTTCTGTGAAAAATGTTGTTGGAACTTTGATAGGGATTGCGTTGAATCTATAGATTGCTTTAGGAAGTATGGACATTTTAACTATGTTAATTCTTCCAATCCAAGAGCACAGCATATCTTTCCATTTCTTTGTATCTTCTTCAATTTCTTTCAACAATGATTTATAGTTTTCAGTGTACAAGTCTTTCATCTCTTTGATTAAATTTATTCCTAAGTATTTTATTCTTCTTTATTCAATTGTAAATGGGATTGTATTGTTAATTTCTCTTTCTGCTACTTCTATGTTAGTGTATAGAAACACAACTGATTTTCATATGTTGATTTTCTATCCTGAAACTTTAACTATTTTTATTTACTATTTCTAAAAGTTTTTTCTTGGATTCTTTATGGTTTTCTATATATAAAATCATGTCATCTGCAAATAGTGACAGTTTCACTTCTTACTTTCCAATTTGGATCCCTTTTAATTCTTTTTCTTGCCTGATTGCTTTGGCTAATACTTCCCAATACTATGTTAAATAAGAGTAGTGTAAGTAGGCATCCTTGTCTGGTTCCTGTTCTTAGAGGGATAGCTGTCAGTTTTTCTCCACTCATAATGATAAATCTGTGGGTTTGTCATAGATGGCCTTTATTATTTTGAGGTACTTTCCTTCTATACTCATTTTATTCAGAGTTTTTATGATAAATGGATTCTGTATCTTGTCAAATGCTTTCTCTGCATCTGTTGAGATGATCAGGTGATTTTCATTCTTCATCTTGTTAATGTGGCATATCAGGTTGATTGATTTGTGGATGTTGAGCCATCCCTGCATCCTTGGAATAAATCTCACTTGATCATGGTGTATGATCTTTTTAATGTATTGTTGTATTTGATTTGCTAGTATTTTGTTGAGGATTTTTGCATCGATGTTCATCAGTGATATTGGCCTGTAATTTTCCTTTTTTGTGCTGCCCTTGTTTGATTTTGGCATCAGGGTAGTGCTGGCTTCGTAGAATGAGTTAGGAAGCTTCTGATCCTCTTCAATTTTTTGGAAGAGTTTGAGAAGGATAGGTATTAAGCCTTCTTTGCATGTTTGTTACAATTCACCAGGGAAATCATCTGGTCCTGGACTTTTATTTTTGAGGAGGTTTTTGATTACTGTTTTGATTTCGTAACTGGTTATTGGTCTTTTCAAATTCTCTATTTCTTCTTGATTCAGTTTTGGAAGCTTGTATGATTCTAAGAATTTATCCATTTTGTTGGTGTATAGCTTTTTATAGTATTCTTTTATAATCTTTTGTATTTCTGAAGTGTTGATTGTAATTTCCATCTTTCATTTCTGATTTTATTTATTTGAACCTTCTCTCTTTTTTTCTTGGTGAGTCTAGCTAAAGGTTTGTCAGGGTTTTTTTTTTTTTTTTTTTTTTTTATCTTTTCAAAGAACCAGCTCTTAGTTTCATTGATTTTTTCTACTGTTTTTTAAGTCTCTATTTCATTTATTTCTGCTCTGAATTTTATTATTTCATTCCTTCTACTGATATTGGGCTTTGTTCTTCTTTTTCCAGTTTCTTTAGGTGCACTGCTAGATTGTTTGTTTAATATTTTTCTCATTTGTTGAAGTAGGCCTGTATTGCTATAAACTTCCCTCTTTGAACCACTTTTGCTATATCCCATACATTTTGGCATTTTTATTTGTCTCCAGGTATTTTTTTATTTCTCCTTTGATTTCTCCATTGACCCAGGCTTTTTTCAGTAGCATTTTGTTAAATTTCCACATATTTGTGGCTTTTCTGATTTTCTTCCTGTAGTTGATTTCTAGTTTCATACCATTGTGGTCAGAAAAGATGCTAAGTATTATTTCAATCTTCTTAAATTTGTTGAAACTTGTTTTATGGCCTAATATGTGATCTATCCTGGAGAATACTCCATGTACATTTGAAAAGAATGTGTATTCTGTAGTTTTTGGATGGAATGTTCTGTATATATCTACTAAGTCCATCTGGTCTAACATGTCATTTAAGGCTAATGTTTCATTATTGATCTTCTGTTTGGATGATCCATCCTTCGTGTAAGTGGAGTGTTAAAGTCTCCTACTTTTATTATGTTACTGTCTATTTCTTCTTTTATGTCTGTTAATAATTGCTTTATATATTTAGGTGCGCCTATGTGAGTGCATAGATACTTACAAGTGTTATGTCCTCTTTTTGAATTGGTCCCTTTATCATTATCTAGTGCCTTTCTTTGTCTCTTGTTACAGTTTTTGTTTTAAAGTATATTATGTATGATATAAGTATTGCTACCTGAGCTTTATTTTCATTGCCATTTGCATGGAGTATCTTTTTCTATCTCTTCACTTTCAGTTTGTGAGTGTCTTTAGGTCTAAAGTGTGTCTCCTGTATGCAGTATATATATGAGTCTTGTTTATTTATCCAATTTGCCACCCTATATCTTTTGATTGAACATTTATTCCATTGACATTAAAGTAGCTATTAATAAGTATGTACTTATTGCCATTTGGTTACTTTTTTTCTGGGTGTTTTAGTAGTTCTTCTCTGTTCCTTTCTTCTTCTCTTGCTCTCTTCCATTGTGGTTTGATGGCTTTCTTTAGTATCATGTTTGGGTTCCTTTCTATTAATTTTGTGTGTATTTATTATAGGTTTCTGGTTTGTGATTATCATGATGCTCATATGTAATAACCTGTATATATAGCAATCTATATTAACTTGATAGTCTCTATAGTTTGACCTCTTGCTAAAATCTCTACTCTTTTACTCCTCTTCTCCTACATTTTATGTTTTTGATATCATATCTAACCTCTTTTTCTGTGCATGTATATCTGTTACCCTCTTATCATGGAAATAGATACTTTTAGTACTTTTGTCTTTTGATCTTAATATTAGCATAGCCATACTTTTGATATGAAGGCTAAACTTGGTCCCTGAGATACAGTTTCTATCACAGAAATGACGTACAGAATTTGAGATTTGCAGTATTTTGATATAGGAAGCAGCCATGTTCTCTTGGTCATGAGGCATTCTTGTTTTATTGGGTGTTTGTGATTAGACCAGGGTGCTATTACTCTCATTATGATATTGCCAACACATATGTTGGGACCAGCACCTAGGTCCTTCTTTCTTCTCTGCTTCCACTAGCTGTGGGCCCCATATGAAAGGACTAGGAAACAAATCCAGAGTAACTTTGCTCTGAGAAAGAACAAATGGAGAGACTGCTTAGCTACCCTCCATCAGTTTGGTTGAACTTCATTCTGGATAACTCCAACACATTCAGAAGATTATAAATAAAATAAACAGTGATGTCTGCAGGATGGAAAAATCAAAGCAATAAATACACTCCACACACTTTGGGGGGTTCTATGGTGTTGTCCATGTACCATGGTAGGTAATTGATTCAGTCTTGTCTTTGACCATTCACAATCTGCTTTTCAAAAAACACTAGTCCTTCAGATCATATTTTCATTGCTTCATATTTCTAAAGAGAAAACTATGTATGAATTCATGAATATGTATACAAATTAGTCCTTTTCTCTTTTATTGTTTCTTAGCATTTTTCCTCGTGATCTTTATAAATTGTAACCTACAAATTAGTTCTCTTCTTCATCCATCTGAGGTAAGAGAATCCTTAAACTTACGTGTTTAAATGAGAGAGAGGTTATACATTAGATTAAAGTGATGCTAAGAAGCATTTATTGGGGCCAGTCTAGTGGTGTAGTGGTTAAGTCCATGTGCTCTGTTTTGGTGGTCCTGGGGTTCGCAGGTTCAGATCCTGGGCATAGACCTAGCACCACTCGTCAAGCCTGTGATGGCATCCTACGTAACTAGCTCAGTGACAATCTTCCTCAAGCAAAAAGAGGAAGATTGGTAACAGATGGTGCCTTAGGTCCAATCTTCCTCACAGCATCAACAACAAAAAGAAGCGTTTATCCTCTGTACATGTCTTATTGCTTTTGTTGTTTATGTCCTGAATTGGTGACTTGCTTATAATTGGAATTGTTAGATCTTTCACATATGATCTTTTCAATATTATGTGATCATTATCTGATTATGCCCTGATAAGTTTTATAGCAGATGTATTTGTATGGAATACAGAAACAGATGCATATACCAAACTCAGTGAATGGCCTCTCATTTATTCACAGAAATTTTCGGGAAAATTTATTGGTAATTTGATTAACGTTTGTCTGGGTAAGTCAAAAAAGACTTCCAAAAAATATGTGAATTTTAAGTGATTTTCCAGAGACCGGAGGGGCATGGAGTTGTAAGAATGGAAAGAATCAAGATGAGATGAGAGCCCCAATTCAAACGCACACACGCACATCAGAAACAAAATGAAAGGAAATAGATTCATTATAACTTTCAACAAAAGAATTATTTGACAAGCAACAACAATAAAATTCCAATTCTCCACTTATATGCTGTCTTTCTCTCAATCATAGCATCTAAATGAAGTGTTGGTTAAAGTGAAATAAACACAAAGTTGTTTGGGAACACGTGAGTACAAACCACAGGATGATTCATTTGTATTTACATATGGGACTTTACTCACCACAACAGGGCTCCAGGATTTACCAGAAATGTTCTGGATATTTTATAGTTTTTGGCTACTCTAATTAAAAAAAAAACACGTTTTGTTTTCAGCAAGGGATAGGCACTGTCTACATGCCACTTTGAAATAGTACTAACTGGATCATCATTGCTAATTCACCCAACTGAAGGAAATGTGTCTTGGCCTCTAGTAGATAAGCACCACGTGGTTTTGAAGAATAGAACACTGAGAGGAAATGGTGTAATTAGCCTGGCATTTTCTGTCTTGAAACGGTTGATTTGGGACTCTAAAGGTTAAACTAGAGGTCACTTGACTTTAAATATCTTAACACAAAACTCAAACTAAAAGGCAATGTATACCCAAAGAAATCTAAGAAAATTATTGCACCATTCCCTTTAAAATCTACAGTTAGTAAGTGAAATTCCAAACGTCACATAGTTTAGACAACAGCATGGCATTTACTGCTGGGATGAACACCACCTGAGAACCTCAAGGTCACAGAGAAAAATGCACAGGAGAGGCTGTTCAGAGCTAATAACATTACTTGTAAGTTCTTTACAGCTAATATCTACTGATCAGCTTCCCTTTATCTGTCACTTAATATAAATAAGAGAGATTGTCTTAGGGATTTAGCTCTCAGTTCTCCGAAATCACCTCAGGGAACTTACCAGAAGTGATACTGTTCTTCAGACCCAGGTGAAGAGGAGAAATTGCCTTCTATGAGCACCCAGTGCTGCAGACCTCACCTCTGCCTCATTCCCGACATCCTGAGTCAGATTCTTCAGTGAACCTGAGAGGGGCTGGGCTGCTCATTCTCCTGGCCACAAAGTGGGCAGAAGAAATTTGTTTGGGGCTGGTGGTAGGAGCACCAATGTCCAGTCCTACTTCAGAATTGAATGTTCCATGCTATAGAACCTGGGACTTTTTTGCAAAATTCTATGATAGTACTCTTCAACACAACTTTTTGTCATGATGGAAGAAATGTTCTATAATCTGTGCTATCTAGCAGGGTAGCAACTAGTCACATATGGCTATTGAACACTTGAAATGTGTGACTGAGGAACTAAATTTTAAATTACATTAAATTTTAATTATTTTAAATGGCCACATTTCACTAATGTCTACCATACTGAAATGTGCAGAATTTTGGTAACATCTTGACATCCACTGACCGTGATTGAAATTTATTGAATATCATATAGGCTAGAACATTGCGCTTTATATCAAAAACGTTAATGAGATGACAAGATTTGTGAAATAAGTCAGGCATTGATATGAAATGAATATTTCTTTGGGAAGCAAAGCCGTACCAAATAAAGAAATCTCCAAGAACAGATTTCTAACACTAATTCATTGATTTAATATTTATTGAGAGGTCATTAAGCAGCATTCAGTGGGCTATGTGTTCGGAATACAAGGGTGAGACTCTTTCTGCTCTTAATAAGCTTATAATATAATGGGAGAAAAGAGACAAATATTTAAAATGTAATGTGATAAGTGCTTGGACGGAGGAATAAACTATAGCTAAGGCATCATAAGTGACTTTCATGAGGCAGGATGTTCAAAGCACCGTTTATTTAATTGATAACATTTTGGATACATGGTGTTATAATTCAGGGTGTTAGGTACTGTGAGGCATACAAAGATGAATGAGAAAATCTCTGCCTTGAAGAATTTTCCCTCTAAAATGATGCATGATGCACCCATGTATGATGACAGTCTAACCCGATGTGCCTGCTTCCCTTTTCTGCCCCAGAGCCTTTTCTGAAGCTGTGGAGCACACACTCGGCACTTGTGAGCATGTTAATGTCCCTGTGAACTACCCTTAAAAAATGGTAGACAGAAGCCACTGTTGAAATACCTTAGTGCGAATTCTTTGGATGGACATTTCTGAGAAATATTTTGTTCACTTCTCCAAGGCCCTGGAAGTTTTTCCAAAACAAAACAAAACAAACAAGCAAAAAACCCAAAAATCATAACCAGAGAGGAGTTCCATTGCCTATAACAGTGGCCTTGACAACATATCTTACCTTGGTTTTTCTTCCCTCTGTGTCTCACTCTCCCTGATTCCTCAGCCTACTTTTTATTTGTTGAGATTATCTTGCAGATAAATTATCTGCACTCAAGTCTTTTTCTGTAAGTTGAGTAGGTTAGGTAGTTTAAGCCTTGGTTAACAGTTAAATTATGTGTATTATCTATGCACAGAATGACTTATTAAGAATATATCATTTGTGAATTTCAGAATATATCCTGAATTCTTTCAGGATTTCTCAGTGTTCAAGTGTTTTTTCCCAAGTCCATCACATTTGTTTTTGGTAAGGAAGATTGGCCCTGAGCTAACTCCTGTTGCCAATCTTCCTCTTTTTGTTTGAGGAAGATTGTCCCTGAACTAACATCTGTGCCAATCTTCCTTTATTTCGTATGTGGGATGCCACCACAGCACTGCTTGATGAGCAGTGTGTAGGTCTGTGCCAAGGATCAGAACCTGTGAAGCCCAAGCCACCAAAGCAGAGCATGCAAACTTAACCACTACACCACCAGGCTGGCACTGAGTCCACCATAATTTTAAAAAGCAAAGTCCCCCTCATTGGTGTGCCCTTTATCTAGTTTGGTAGCATTCTGAGCCTTTTCAGGCTCTTGTCTTTAGAAATCAAAGAAAAAGTCACTTAAATGCGAATTCCTCATGACCTCATCCATTCAGGAGAAGACCTGACCAGAAAGGAAAGCAGCAAAAACTTATCTTTGTGTCCACTTTTATTCTTCCATAAAACATTTCCTGCTTTCATTTGGAAAGACATGAATCTCTCTCTCCCTCTTTCTTTTTCTTTTTTCTTCATTTTTTGGGAGACTATCATCATGGCTTTTTATCATTGTTATTTTAGCTGTGTTCCAGCATTATAATATCTCTTTCTTTTTAAAATTCTTAGTGACTGCCACACTGATAGATGACCACATTTCCACTTACTAGTAGCAAGCTGCATGTCATGTTTCAGAAACGCTGGCATAGGGTCACTTTGTTCCTTCTCCGTTAGTGCTCCATTTGCTTTTGAACAGGTAAAGGTATTAACCAAATCTGATGGAGAGATTTTAGTCTTCCAAGGATGATGGCAAGATCATGTAGTCAGCTACTTCCATCTGCCTCTTATGTTCAGTAGCTCAAGAATTAATTTATTTGTATTGCACTCAAAATTTGAATTTCAAACTAAGCAATTTTTCTTGGTCAAGGTCAAGAGTTATCACTGAGATAAAAACAATAAGTGTAGCAGTAAGGGTTCTGGACCAGTTTTATTCTCACAATCCACAAATGCATAAAATTTGTGTACATTTCAAACAGCAAATAATCCACACATCTTTATTTCCTCTTCAAAGGCTGTAATTCACTGAAATGCTTCATAAAAGGCAATTCGTAAATTGCCTTTTAGCCAATTCCTTTAATCATGCCCAATGTTTTTTCAATGAAAATTAAAGGATCCATTATATGACTTATTTTCATCCCTATTTTATTTTATACATTCTAATTTGCAGAAATTCTGTAGCTTTTAAAAAATAAGCCTAGTGAAACATTTCATCTAAGGAAGTCGTGTGCCCATTTTATAACTATGCAGATATGATCTACGTGTTAAATCCTGATCTTGATATTTATTGAAGAGAAATAAAACGCTGTGTAAGATTCAAACTAAATGACAGCTTTCTGAAAGTTCAGCAAGACCTTTCCTTTAGTAAAACCTTCTGAGATAGAATTAAAGGAAAGAGAGAAGAAAGTATCTACATTCATTTGTTGGAAACATTGTTTTTTAGGTTACCCAGACAATATACTATAAATAAAAAAATTAAACTTGAAATTCCAGCAATAGAAATAGTAACTTTTAAGTCTTTTATACATACAAAATTAGGATCATATTTAATATTTTTATGTTTTATCATTTTTACTTAACATTAAATAGTGCATAAACTTTTTTCATGCTGTTATTTCTATCACGTACTATTTAAAACATTATATAGTCTTTAAAAATAATAATCTTTTAAAATATGCTGCTATTGCTTCTATTACATAGTCTTTTAAAAATACCACTTTTAATGTCTGTGTAATGCTTCAAGGTATGGATTTGCCATGTTTCAGTATGTCATTCCGTGAATGGACATTCAGATGGCTCCTTTCTTCCTTCCTTCCATTATCTTCTTTATTATTAATTACATTCCCATGATATATTTTTACACAAATATTTGGCTATATCTCAGATTAGATTATTAAAAAAGATTTCTAGAAGTGGACTCCAGGAATCAAAGCATTGAACTTTTTGTGGTAGTTGATACACAGTGCCAAACAGCTCTCCAGAATTCCTGCTACCAGAAACCTGATAGTGTGCTCCTGTCACTACAGTTTCACTAGTGTTTCATTTTATTCTTTCTTTATCATTGCCAACTTGATAGGGTAACCCTTTAAACAATTCTTATTTGGTAATTTCCATTTCTTTGATTACTAATGAGGTTTTAACATTTTTCCTATACTTCTTGTGTGTGTAAATGTCTATTTCTGTGAATTTTTGTTTATACTTTCAGCCCATTCATCTATGAGAGTCTTAATACAGCTCTTACTGATTCAAGGCTCTATTACAGCTCTAAGAAAACTACAGTAAAAACATTTTAATTATGTGTCATGATTCCTCATTCTGACCTTAGTTTTTTATTCCTCATTGCTATGAGTGATATTTGATGATATAGTCCTTTTAATCTCTAGGATGTTTTGACATCCCCTAATTGAGAACAAATCAGCAATCCACAGTGCCAGTACAAGATGTACAACTGACAAGGCTTATTGACTGTAGGAACATTGAACACTGTAGGCAAAGATATACAGTGAGTTTAGAGTGGAGTTAAGGCTAATATCCAAGTCTTCTAAATTACCTTTGTTCATATGTTGGTAGCAGATTCTAAGAAACTTCTTAGGCAGGTCCTGCAGTTGATGAAAGAAAACAACGATGTCAAGTATGAGTAGGTCAAGTGAGTACTACTTTAGTGTGAAGACTAACTCATCAATTCCAAATGTGTCTTGTCTTTTTATACTAGGAAAAGACAATCATTATTATTTTCTTTTAATCAAACTGTTTTAAAGAGAGTGCTTTGGATACAGACTATTAGGAACACTCCATAAAGTGCTGGTTTTGAGGATTGAATTGAGCCGTGAGTATGTATTTGTTGTATTAGTTCTCAATTGCTGTGTAAAAAAAAGTACCCCAAAACTTAGCAGCTTGAAATAAAAAACATTGATCTCACAGTTTCTATGAGTCGGGAACTGGAACATGGGTTAGCTGGTCGTTTCAAGGTCTCTCATGAGGTTGCAGTCAGTGGTTAGCCAAGCCTGGAAAAAAGTTCTGTTGAGGGAGGATCTGCTTCCAGACAGACTCGTGTCGACTTCTTCACGGACGTGCTTTATGAAATCGCAGCTGGCTTCCTCCAGCGTGAGCTATATAAGAGAGACAAAGAAAGAACACGTAAAATAGAAGCCGTAGTCCTTTTGTAACATAATCATGGACGTTCCCATCAAGTGTTGGTTCCTATTCCCATTGGTAGCTAGTCAATCAGTCCAGCAAAACTCCAGGGCATGAAAAGGAGGAGGTTGGGAATAACTGTGGGGAGGTCACCTGAGTGGTTGCTTGCCTTATCCTGTTTCACTCCACCTACAGATGGATTCACACACACACACACACACACAATGTGAAATTCACACAAATAATTATCTAAAAATCACGTGACTTATACTTGATAAGTGTCTCAAAATTCGATAAACCATCTTGATGTTAAATAGTTTGCACAGATTTAGGCCATTCAGATCTCATCACTTTCCATCAAATTGCATTTGGCCTTGTTAAATGGAGCATATTTCTTGAGATACTTGGTAACTTTTCTGAAGAAACACAGCCTAGGAAAAATCCCAGATCTTTTAGACTCTAGATTTATTGCCTCTTTTCCTGTTATATTAGAGAGTGCTAGAGTAATGTGGTTTGGTATTTATAATAAAATGTCCTGTAGAAAATCATGGGCTATAATGTGATGTTTATTTTTCTGAAAATAATAGCTACTAAGGCAAATTCAAGATGTGTGTTCTTTTCCTAGCCTCTCCATTAAAAACAAGTGTCAAGACAGCTGGCTTGGTGGTTGGGGAAGGAGGTGTGGGGGAAAGTTGTTAACATAACTTGTGCAGCAGTGACACTGACGTTCTACTGGGAGGTGGTGAGACTGCTCATGGGAACACAGGGAAACAAAGTAAATTGTAAGCACTTTAGGTAGTAACCAATGGTTTTAATACCCAGATTGATTGAGGCTTAACAGGCAGAATCCCATGAATTCACAGAAGTCTCTCAGGAGTCTGCAGTTTGAGATACTCCAAATAGGAATTATATAGAGCCTTCACGTTGAGCATTAGGGACAATATGTGATAAGCTGAATAATGGTCCACCAAAGATCCCCTTGCCCCAATCCCTGGAACCTGTGAATATGTTACTCTACGTGCCATAAGGGACTTTGTAGATGTAGTGAAAGTTACAGACTTTAAAATAAGGAGAGGATCTTGGATTATTCAGGTGAGTCCAATCTAATCACACAAATCCTTAAAAGCATAGAACTTTTTCCTGCAGAGGCAGGAAACAGATGTGAGGGAAAGAGAAACCAGAGAGATTCCAAGCATGAGAAGGATTTGGTGTCCTGTCACTAGTTCTGAGATGTAGGGGCCCACGTGCAATACCTGGAGAGAGGCC
Source organism: Equus przewalskii (assembly GCF_037783145.1). Lineage (NCBI taxonomy): Eukaryota > Metazoa > Chordata > Mammalia > Perissodactyla > Equidae > Equus > Equus przewalskii. The sequence continues at coordinate 25,631,128 of NC_091850.1, forward strand.
TCTAGGAGGTGAGGGTGGCCGCCAGCCGACAGACTCAAGGAAATAGGGCCTTAGTCCCACAACTGCAAAGAACTGGATTCTGCCAACAGCCTCTGTGAGCTTGGAAGAAGATTCTTCCCCAGAGCCACCAATAGTGGACAAAGCTCTCATGACACCTTGACTTTAGGCTGGTGAGACCTGTGCTGTACTTTTCAATTATAGAACTGTGAGATAATAGATGAATGTTGTTTTAAACTGCTAAATTTGTGGTAATTTGTTATGGCAACAATAGGAAACTAATACAGAGTGTGAGGTGCATATCTCTTGAGATTTTTTTTTTTTGGAGGAAGATTAGCCCTCAGCTAACTACTGCCAGTCCTCCTCTTTTTGCTGAGGAAGCCTGGCTCTGAGCTGACATCCGTGCCCATCTTCCTCTAGTTTATATGTGGGACGCCTACCACAGCATGGCTGCCAAGCAGTGCCATGTCCGCAACAGGGATCCGAACCAGCGAACCCCGGGCCGCCGAGAAGCGGAACGTGCGAACTTAACTGCTGCGCCACCGGGCCGGCCCCTCTTGAGATTTTTAAGGCTCAAGCAAAGCAAGGCTGATTGTTAAGGGTGGTAGGTGTAGCTGCCCCTGACACAGGAAGGGTTAATAATCACTGGAAAAAGCTTGCCAACAAACTGTGACCCGGAGGTGAGAGGGCCGGTTAGCCAATGACGGGTAAGACCTCTGGGGGAGGCAACCTAAGACAGGCATCGGCCACCCGGGGGCACAGACGGAGAAATGATATCTATACCGGGAGCAGGAGGGGCCATTGCTTAAGAGACATTGCCTGCTCCGAGATGAAAATATACGAGCACAGCAATAACATGATAATATCAAAACAGACGCCGAGGGAGGGCTCCTTGAGAAATCACTAAGAATTCTTGGCATTCGCTAATTATTTCATCCAGAACACCTGTGTATGTTTAACAGATGTAAGCTATGTATATATTGAAACGCTGGTTATAATAAACTCAGAGTGGCCATCAGCCCTCTCCGCATCTATCCTGATGTGTACATTGGATTGTGACACCAAAAGTAGGTGGAGTTCCCTTCAGGGTACCAATATTTGAGGGGAGTATGGAGTCCAAGGTGTCTATAAGGTTCTGTCCACCTAAATATTTCAGTTTATAGAGAAAAGAGTATGAAGAACTAGCTATTAGATGGAGCTAACTTGTCCACTATGCAGTGAAAGGCCAATTTTCTGAAATGAGCAAGCTGCTCAGCTAAGCCTAGTTTATACTGGCCTCCTCCCTTCTCATTGACTTGGGAGAGTTTCAGTCCAGCCCAGCCCTCAGGCCCCTGCAAGGATATTGAGAGCAGCTGGGAAGGGGATGTGATGAAGGAAGGGTTGACATTTAGGTAATAAAAGAGGGTAGGCCAGAAGACAATAAACTGAATAAGAATAAACTTCATCAATTAGCACCCACAAATGCTAGGTCACAGCATGAAAACAGACTTATGACAGGGCTATAAAACATGAGACAGGCAGTAAACATTCAATGAAATAAAGTAAAAAATAAAAACCTCCACCCTCTATTAAAGCAGCAGGTGCTTCATATTAGTGATGTAACAAACATACTCCTTAGCAAGATGAGAATTATTCTCTGTTAATAATGGGCCTTGTGTTTAACAGTACCTCCACAAAGAGGTTCTGTCCATGAGATTCAGATTAGGCTGGGATTTGTCTTTAATATGTGGCAGGGGAACTTTGAAGTTTCTATTGCAATGGTCTTACTGTGTGTAGAGTGATGAAGACAAATGGCTCACCAATGCTTATATTTGAAATATTTCTCCAGAAATCTTGGTTGGCTTTTATCTCATGGACATTACAAATCTTGAAACAATCATATTGCCTTCTTGGGCCACTAAGATGCTCAGAGCCAAGAGACTTGCATTCCTCTCCCTAGTGTTATCTTGTTTTCTCACCACCATTTTGATCTTGTGATGATTTCTTTATCAATTTATTTCTATCCTGTTGTATTTTGTGCGTTTGGTGATCAAGTTCAGATTCCTTTTTAGAATGAGACTAAGAAGGAAACAATGAAGGAGAAATAGGAAAGAATGGAAAAAAAATGTTACAACCATTTATTTCCCTGAACAGATGGCTGGGCACAGCCTTAATCTGTATACCTGTCTGCTTCTTTAGATACAACAGGAAAAAGTTGGAGTGAATTAATTCCCAGACGCACAGTCATTTGTAAGTGTTAAGTGTCATTGACTGGTTTGAGCATTTCAGCTATGGTATTTCTGGTCCTTTGGGTGACAGGATTATTGTTTGTTCATGTTGTAGAAGGTCTTGCTTGACAAATCAACTGCCCATATTGGCTTTCTTCCCACATTATTCCATGTTTTGAAAGTTCTCTAAGCTCTGTAGTAAATCAAACATATCAGGCACTCCACAAATACCCATGTGTTGAGATGAAGTCCTATCTTTTTGAAATCAACAGAATTGGCATTTGGTAACACTAGGGAAAATAGATAGCAATAATTTTCCTTTTATGGCATTTTATAACCTATTACATACTTTCAAATACATTATTTTGCCTGATTCAAACATGCTTAGGATGAAATATTATAAATCGTGATCAAAGCCAATGAAATTTCCAGCTGAATGTGTACTTATGCCTTACAACCCCCAAAATTGTTTTCTCCCATTTTCCTTCCCTTTTATATATTTTCCCTTTTACACTTTTTAGTTCAGTAATTAATTTACTTATTCATTTATTTCTTCTTTCAGTTTTTTCCTTAAAATGCAAGAGACCATGCTCCTCTACCTCTTTCACTTCCTGCTTCATGGATTACTAAGAGAGTTGGTGCAGAAGCCTATGCTCTGTTCTCTCCTGTTTGTGGTGGAAGCATGGCCTGGGCTTCTGTCCTGCCACAGGCCAAAGGACTGAATCCGAGAAGGGTCTAGGAGGACACAAGTGGCTTCAGGAACAAATACATTCTTTCTTGCTGTTTATCTTAGTCACGTCCCTCATCCTGCTGATTTACATTAGAGCAGCCTTTCATTAAAATGCAAGGCAGAGATAGAACTCTTAGTTAACTTGAGAGGGAAAAGAAGAGAGAAAGCAAGACATTTCAAGTAGGTCTCCTATTGAACCCTAGCAACCTTTACTAGAAAACTCTGCTTTTAGAAATTTGGGGCACTTGTCTAGTGATTTATAAGCTAGACTAATATCTTGAGATATTAACTAATATCCCTTTCCCATAGTTCTTTATATCTTGTGACTTTTCTCCATCCCCAGGAAACTATGGCATTCCACAATTATGCCTCAGGGAATAAATTACACAGAAGAATGCAGAGGATGTAAAAGATTAAATATGGCTTAAAAAAAAAAAAAACCCTCAGTTCATGATAGAAGACAAAAGACAGAGAAAAATATACGTTTGACACCTAGAGCAGAGAAATTTTCCCTGATAGGGGAGAAAGATGGAAATTAAAATTAGAGAGTAAGCTAGGCAATGTTGCCTCACTGAAAGGAGACCCTGTAGAGTTTTCTACCTCGTATTGAATCCAGGGTAGGACAAAAGGGATAGGAAACACAAAACAAGAATCTCACTCAATTCAAGATGAGCTGTAAGAAAGCCATTTGTACACTGCTTCCTAAATGAAGTCAGAGAGATGGTAAGACTGTAGAGGTTTTCATACCCAGAATGGCATAGAAACACTTGACTAAACATAGTTTTACAGAATGTCTAGGCATACAAACCTGAGGATACTTTATAGAATTTACCAATGCCTTGCTGGTTCAGGGAACAGCCAAGTGTCTTCAGTATGCCTGAGAGAGTTCCAACATAACTGAGATAGAATCACACCTGCAGACCTTGGGATGCAATGAGGAGGATGCTACTGACTTATATAGACCAATGACCAAAGCAGTCAGTGCCAGTTTGGGTAGCTGGTGATGACTGAGGGTCAGATTTCTATCCCTGTTTCCATCTTCTAAGTGCAAAATCAGCCTCTCTCTCCTCAACTTGGATGCAATTTCAGGGAAGGGATGAGACTCTGTGACTTGAATGAGATGACCCAGAATCGACAAGATTAAGTTTCTACCACAAAGTGGAATGTGAACATAAAAAAGAAAAAAGATGTTACATTTCTTGTATCCTGAGTTTGTGGATTCATTGCCAAAACCATCTTATGTGCTAAGAAAAAGCCATGTAAAGCTGTGGCACCAGAACTTCCCACTAAAGATAGCTGAATGAATACATTAACTTATTTTTCCACTCTTCTAAAGTCAAAAAAATGTATGTACCTATTGCAGCTTTGGAGTCTGAACATGTGGTCTCAACACTCATCTGTTTGCCATTGTCCTCTCCCCTTATGGACTTTGGAGTTTACTGAGTTGTTCAGAACACATTGAGTGATAAGCTGCACTGTGAGTCAGTACCTATTGCTATCTTGGTACTTGGTACATTGGAGGGGCACTTAACTCAGTTTTGAGAAGTAAGGAAAGTTGACATCTAGGAAGTCTCATTTAATCTGAAAAATTAACAAGGCTTATTCAGGTAACAGTGGTGTTGGGAGTGAGATGGTGTCCCTGGTAGAAAGCATAGCTTATGAAAAGACCTTGGAAGTAGGAGCGTGTGTGTAATTTAGTCTGTCTGGGGATTAGATTGCCAGGAAGTGGGAGGTGGTCAAGAGATAAGGCTAGAAAAGTATGCCAGAGCAAAGTAAGGAAGCTCTTGTATTCCATACTAAGGAGATTGTCTTTAAGAGCAGGGAGGAGGCACATAAACATTTTAAGTAGGAGAATGTCTCAGGCTATAATGTGGATAGCGGTTAAGGGAGATCAAACCTGGGAGTTAGGGAGACCATTTAGAGAACATTGCAGTAATCTGGGAAAGCCACCTTGATAGCCTGAATTAGGGGACTCACAATAGGAATGAAGTTGACAGATCTACAAGAAATTCAGATCCCTTGATATAATGAATCATCTCAGTGAAATTAATAATCAAGATGTCTTCTGCATCATTTCTTGGTCCTATAGGCCTCTTCCTCTTGATGTTGCTGTTAGAGCTGTACTCTCTCCATGGGATTCTTTGAGGTTTGTGTTCACAACCTATTCCCACTGCCTCTGGACCCAGAGACCAGGCAATGCAGTAGCACGAGGTCTCTGTGGTTCTCAAATCCAACATCACACAGATTCACAACTTTAAACCCAAATCTCCTAACCTGTGTACTAAGTTCTTTCTTTTTTTTAAAAAAAAGATATTATTTTTCCTTTTTCTCCCCAAAGCCCTCTGGTACATAGTTGTGCATTTTTAGTTGTGGGTCCTTCTAGTTGTGGCATGTGGGATGCCACCTCAGCATGGCCTGATGAGCGGTGCCATGTACATGCCCAGGATCCAAACCGGTGAAACCCCTGGCCACTGAAGTGGAGCGGGTGAACTTAACCACTCGGCCACTGGGCCAGCCCCCATACTAAGTTCTTTCTATCAGACCAAATATATATGCACATGAACAGATAAATATTCTTTCAGGTTTTTAGTAGAATATATGCATTGGAGAGAGTCCTAGAATCCAAGTATTGTCACAAATGTTGCCAGAAATAGATAACACTAAAAATCCACATACTTGGAAGTACAGTAAGTGCAGTTTACTCATCCTATCCTGAAGTCCTTAGAAAGAGAAGAGAAACCAGAGAGGAGTGTGCCTCTTGGGATGGAAGGGAGTTTTTAGTTGCTCAGCAACATGACTCAGAAGTAGAGTTAAGCTTTCCAAAGTGCACCTGTGACTTAACTGTGGGCATGACACACGGGCTCAAGGGAGACAAAAGGAAGCAGAAAATTAAAGCTCTGGTCAAATATTTAATAAAATGTAATTTTCAAAAGGAAGATATAAAATACAACCAGGATCTCAAAGTAAAAAGCCAGAGAAGTCAAAATTACCCAAATCATGTGGTTTGGATATAAATGAATGTGTAAGGGTGATATTCCCCCTATTTAGTGAAAAGGGTGTGTTGAGTGAATAATATGTGTTTATGCCAGTTCGAGGGGCACTCCTTGTAAAGACTTCAGGGAAATGACCCTGCCATGAATTACTGGGCATGTACTGGCACTGAGTTCTCTCAGCTGCTTAAAACCACATTGAGTTGGTGAGGTGTGAGTCACCCTACTACATAGTTGATAATCGGAAAACATCATGCAATAGAAAAGCAATGACAGACTGGGATTGTTGCTAAGTAAGTGGTCCATAAATGGGATGTCATGTTCCAGCTACAATATGGTAGAACACTCCATTAGCTACATACATTAAATCCTCAACCAGGATGGCGAGGAAGTGGGGCAAGTTGTTCATTTGTCTTTTGTGGTCAGCTATGGCTATTGTGGAAAACCCCTTTTTGCTTCGAAACTGTTATTCAAAGTCCTCCTGAAATTCATTAAATCACTTTTCTGCCTTTGAAGCCTGCGAATTTAACACAGAGCACCATAAAGCAGAAGCTTGGGCGACTGGACGGAACGGGTTCTCATCCCCAGATTTATGCTGGAAACTGCTTTGTTTAGGAATCTTTTAATATAGTCTGGTTTTCTCCTTTTCTCATGCCCCCTCTTGTAAAAAGTAGGACAATATAAATATTGCTAATAGTTGAAGGATCCAGCAGTTTAGGTTCAGTTAGTTGAGATTTTGCTATCTCAATGTATATTTTGAGATACTTGCAATTATTTTATAGCTCTGGCTTATAAGGTTACTTTAAAAACTTTTATTATTTAATTTTTCTATTATTTAACTTTCTGACTTGCAGTTATTGTAAAACTTCACCAGTTTTGGGCTAGTCACTTGGCTATATTCTCCTAGACTCACCAACCAGATTTCCCAAAGGTGATTAAATGAGAGTCAAAAGCAACATATTTGTCCACGTGATTATACTTTAAAAAAAATAACATTATGACACTTTATTAAAATCCCAAGCCATAAACATCAAAGGAGGCTATGCTTAAATAAGGTAAATTGAGAGCAAGATTTAGAGAAATGCTATAATCAACATCTTACCAAATTTCAACTTTTAAAAATGTTTCTTGATCTAACCCCCACTTTCTCCTCAGGCTTAAGCAGGAACTACGTATCCTGATGTATTTCCTGGTAGTAAAAGTAGAGGGGAGGAGATAATTAATTCAAATATGAAATATATTCATGTATCTTTTTGGCTTCTAAACCCTTAATAATTCAATTATTATATATCTATGATTTCAATTGTTTTCCCATTGCATATTTAATATTTAACAGAGGGTATAACCAAGCGTGCCTGTTGAGAAATGTCCTGCTCAGATGGTGCTTTTTTGGTTCAAATCCTTTTAAACACTTCTTACCCGACAATATCCTGAGTTCTATTTTCACAAAACCAGTTCTCTGCAGGTTACAGCTAATTAAAAAACAAAAACAAAACTGGGAGACATCTAAACTAGAATAGTAATAGAGGTTGACACACTTAGGTTTACCAGGGTCTGGCATGATATAATTCACTTTAGCAACAGGCTTTTTGGGCAGCTCACAGGCAGCAATATTGAATTAAAGAATCAAAAGCTAGGCTGGGACAGAGAAGGAGAAGTTTGAGGGCAGTGGAGGGGCAGTGCTCATTATTCATGTCTTTGGATGTTGTTGACTCTTTCAAGCTCTCTTCATGGTCATTTCCATAAGGAAACTTAGAAAAAAATGTATAGTCCCAAAACAAATCTCTCCGCATGTGATTACAAAATCAATCTTTACACTTAATGAAGATAAGATAAAAAGTTGGCTTTCTCACCTGAAGTCTCAAAGTCTCTTTGTTTTGGAGTCACAAATAAAAGCTGACTTTGGTGGGTAGAAGAAGCTTACATGAGACCAAAGTAAAGGAGTTCAGCGAAGTTTACTGGGGCTGGAGAACTTGGCTCCAGGAATGCTTCCCCCAAGGGAGAAAATGGAGGGCAGACTTCTATAAAAAGAAAGAAGAAGAGTAAGAAGGCTTTTTGGAGATTTTCCCAAGTAAGAACCGCAGCCAGTTATGTCATTCCTTTACAGTTTCAACACCACCATCAAAGAGAAGTGATTCACCATGAGATAATAACATTTCTGGCATCCATGTTTCCATGTAATACCTGAGGAATTAGGCACAGGAGTCCTTGAGAGAACGAATCTCTCAGGGAAGTGGTTAAACAGAACAATGCGGGTAAATGCTGAGAAGAGGCTTAAGGAATACCTGGATGGCTCTGCCTCTCCTCTTCACTTGATTAACTCCCATTTATCCTTCACATCTCTGTATCCTGTAAGAGGTCATTCCTGACCCTCAGTACTATGATAGATGCTTGCTCCAGGTGCTACCATGGCATCCTGGGCTCACATCCACTCTAGTACCTTTTACTCAATGTGTAATTTTGCTTGTCTCCACCAACAGGCTGTGCACTCCTTGATGATATAAGATATGCTCTTCTTTACCATTTATCTCCAGAAAAGATCACAGTGCCCACCACATAGTAGATGCTTAATAAATTCTTGTTAACAGAAAAACCACTCAAGCAAAATGAGATCATTCTAGCCTAGTGATGGCATACAGACTTCATATCACATGCCCACTGTGATTGGTAGTGGCTGCCCAAAGGGATAGGTTGAGAAGGACTTTGGGGCTTCAATAAAGCTCAGTGGTAAACAGAACCTGCAGCAAATAGTGATGTCTGAGATGTTGTCCCTGCTCTAAAACCTGTCTTTGGTTTTGTTTTTACTGAATGAAGTGACGTCTTGAAAAAACACTAGCCTTTGATTCCATGATGTAATTGTTTACAGTGAACACAAAGTCTAGACTGTAAGTGACATTCAAAAACCTGAGAAAAAAATCAAAAAAAGCAACAACAATGATGACAACTACAACAAATAAAACTAAAATTCAAAGAGGAGAGGGAGATTTTAGTTAGCATGGTAGCAGCCCAGTTATACAAGATAATTCTCTCAACGTCCGACTAAAGACATATGAAGTCACACACATACACACACACAAAACACACTCACACCAAGGCTGACAGCAGTATTGAAAACTACAGAGAAAACCACAAGCCCAACTCACAGAGATTTAGGGACTACAGCTGTGAAGGGTTTGACAGAGTAACCAAATCAGGAAAAAAGATAGAGCTGAAAGATAGCATGAAGTGGCTTTAGCTAAAGTCCACTCTGACCCCTGACAGAAACTCAGGCGGCTGATTTCTGAACTGGCCAGAATCCTGCCCTGTTCTCCCCTCACATCCTGACCATGTGAGCTCTTCTCTTTCTATGCCTGCTTGGAGACTCCACATCTGAGTAGGCAGCATGGTGGAGAAGAAAAGATGGAATGACCATTGCTCTTGGGATTTGTAGTAAAGGAGACAAAAAGTGCCTGGGAAGCAGAGCATGTGGGAATGTAGTATTTTCTATAGGTACACAAAAAAGTACTGTATTCTGCACCTGACTTGCTTGCATAGTGGCAAACTTGACAGTCAGATCGGAGACGATTCCATTTCATACTAACATGGACAGCTGTGGAGAGACGTTCCATGTTCGTAAACTCTATTTCATTTCTATATGAAGCAGAGAGCTAGGCTACTTTTTTAACCTCCTACAGTTGGGTGCAGCATGTGACTACATTCCGGTCAATGGCAAGTGGGCAAGAGAACTGAGAGCCACCTGAAGGCCTAGACACAAAGCCTTCTGCATTGTCTCCTGTCCTTTCTCTGTTCTCTTGTTTGCTGGCCAAATACGGAAGATCCAGTGAAGGATTCCAAGACCCTAGGAAATTGAAGAACCTCTAGAGGGAAGGAGCCTGAAGTGGCTTTAGACTGTGTGGAGCAGCGACCTTTGTCAGAACTTCACTGGGCTGTGATGTGAGGGAAAAATAAACCTTAATGTGCTAGGTCAGTGAGATTTGAGGATTCGCTACAGCGGTTAGCCCACTGTGATTCACACACCACAGCAGAGAAGTTCTGTCAGCCATCGGAGATTAAGGAGAGGTTACGGAGGCGTTACGGATCTCCTTATGGATCTTGTATTTTGAGAAGTCTTAAACCTCGTTTCTGGTTATCTATTGTTTGAGCTAGTTCATCTATTAAGTCTTACCCAAATATTAGTGGTTTATAACAACAACCGTATTTATTATATCATGAGGTTGTGTACCAGGAACTCGGGCAGTTACTGGTTAAGTGACTCTTAACCAACCAGCATAGATGGGAGTCACTCAATGCTATTTAGCTGGTAATTGGTTTGGTCTGGAGTCAAAGACAGCTTAACTCTTATATCTGGCACCTAGGGAGGGATGGCTGGAAGGCAGGGCTCAGGTGACATGATCTGAATGGCTGGCACCTGGAGCATCTGGGAAATGACAGGGTATTTCTCTCTTTTCTCCACATGGCTAACTTGGGCTTCCTCATAGCATGTCAACCTCAGTAGAGTCTAATTTCTTACATGATGGCTCAGTACTCCAAGAGACAAAGAAAGATGCTGCCAGTCCTCTTAAAGCCTAGACCCAGAACTGGCACAGCATCACTTGGTCAATGCAGTCATGGTCCAGCCCAGATTCAAGGGGAAGATCCAACCACTTGATGGGAAAAATTGCAAAGAACTGGTGCCCATTTTTGATCTACCACATCTGGATAGTTAGTTTTGTATTTAAGGATGAGTAAATAGGAAAAAAAAAATATATATATATATATATATATACATACATATAATATAGGGAAAGGGAGAAGTCCCAACAAGACAAAAAGGAAAAATATAATAGAGAAAATTACGGAAATCTAAGAAAAGTTTGTTTCTCAAGAAAAATTTAAGAAAAGAGTCTCTATGAAGTTTAAGCAGAGAGTAATAAAAGGTAGATGTCTGAAATAATTAAAGGTGTCCTTTAAAAGAAGAAAGAAAAGAAAAGGAGACACTGAAGTGCAATAGCATATTTAGTATTCACATAATTCATACTAAATATTAAAAGTATTAATAAGGAAAGTATCATAACTTTGGAGTATATAGATAAATAGGTTCTATTATCTGCTTTTAAGCCAAACTTAACATAATTCATTTCTGAGGGCTTTAGGGCAAATTATTCATTGTTTCCAAGAATTTCACATCTTGTAAGATCAGTTGAGTTCTCCTTCCTCCCTCTGCACCTCTCTCCCCATTTCTGTCTCTCTCTTTCTCACACACACACATACACACACTCCCAAATACCATAATCTGGCTTAATACACCATCTGTGTCTTTATTATTCACTGGGAGACTATAAAACTCACATTGCTAATAATTTGAATATTTTTTTTTATGCGATGACACAATGTTCTTTGTCCCCGTGAAAACTTTCTGATGAATGGCAATAAAATGAGTCTATTATTCTGTTATGGAAAAGAGTGTATCTGGAAATAATAAGGTCTAGAAGCAGTCAAAACACTCAAGGCATACTAGAAACACTCATTACCTACCCGTGGGGAAAAAATGACTAAGTTGTCCAAACTAAGGCATTTCTATCATGCAACCACTATAAATGAAGTTAATTTGACTATGAAATAACTTCCATCGCAGTGAATGTTAAGAATGAATAAATATCCAGCTACATAGATGTGGGTATTTGCTTTACAGATTGCCCACATCCCTGGCTGGCAGAGTCTCCTGTTTTGTTTCCCTTTGGAGTATTTCAATTTAAACACTGATGGTACTATTTGCGTCTTGGGCTTTACTAAAAAATGCTTGAAGGAATGTATCATTCCATCTAGCATTTGAGTACATATACTTTTGTAGTGTTTTCTAAATGTTTTCATTTTGTTTTTCCAAGTAAATTTTTGCAAGGCAGGGATTTTGTGAGTTCTCAACGTTTGTCATAATTCTGGGCATTTGGTAACATTGCTGAGTAACTGAGAATCAAAACAGCGAGTTTCTTGCTGCGGTCTTGTAAAAGATATACTTGGAGATTTTGACATTTTTGATTAAAATGGGGTATGGGAATATCGACGTATTACAATTTTCCCTGCTATTTTTATTCTCAAAGAGGTAGTGTGGTTTAAAGCTTAAAGATTGGGTCTTTAAGCCTAGGTATGTTTGTGTTTCAGCTCCACCATTTCTTAGAAATGCAACTTCTGTACCTCAATTTTCTCATCTTTTAAATGGGAATAGTAACAGTAACTAACTTACTATTTACTCTGCTGTGGTGCAAATTAGCTGAATTAATACATGTGAAAAGTTTAGAAGAGTGCCTAGCATATATAAAATACTTTTGATAGGCAAAATAATGGCCCCCAGAGAAGTCCACATCCTGACTCCGGGACCCTGTAAATGTACTACCTTACAGGACAAAGGGGACTTTGTAGATGTGATTAAATTAAGCATCTTCAGATGGGGAGATGATCCTGAATTATCCATGTGGGCCCAATGTAACCACAAGGGTCCTTGCAAGTGAAAGAGGGAGGCAGGAGAGTTGGAATCAGAGAAGGCGTTGTGGGGAGCAGAGGTTACAGCGATGCCGGAACAAGGAATGCAGGCAGCTTCCAGAAGCTGGCAAAGGCAAGGAAATGAATTCTGTCCTAGAACCTTCAGAAGGAATGCAGCCCTACCTGGCACCTAGATTTTAGTCCATTGAGACCCATTGTGGACTTCTGACCTCCAGAACTGTAAGATAACAAATTTGTGTTGTTCTACACCACTAAGTTTGTGGTAATCTGTTATAGCCGCAAGAGGAATTTAACACAGTACTTGATAAATATTACCATTATTATTCTTCACAACCACAAAAAATTGAGAAAGGTCTACCTGGACAAGGCAAATATGCAAAACCAGGTCAGAACAGATTACAAAGTACATAGTTTTAACTGCACTTTTCTCTGAACACTGCAGCCTCTTATATCACGGCCAAAAAGATGACAAGAATTGTAATAAATATTCCAGCTTCCCTGCTTTACTTTTGAAAAGATGCATTTTTAAATGTTTGAAAAATAGATGAAACATGTAAAACTCCCTCAATTTCGACTTTTAAGCAGAGAATGGCCATTAGTGAGCTTGTGGTTATGCTGCTTGAATGTTTTCCCCCTCTTGCTAAGAAGCTTCTCGTTCCCACGAGAACCCAGAGGTACCCAAGTCACACAGCGTTCTTCCTGTAATATTTTGTCCTGTACAAACAATAGGATGCCAATTATCCAGCCTTAACATGACACACAATAAGAAACTATGACAATTTTATTTTTGGTGAACTGATCCTATGAAATTAGAAGTTTGGAAAGAACCACATGCATAAAAATCATCCTGTTTATCCTCTCTTTTTAAGATGGTTCGTCTCCACACTGTCATAGGCACCCCAGAAATAATTTGTTTTTTTAAAAAGGAAATGCTATAATCTCCTTTAGAAAATTCTGTTTTCCCTCCGCTCACTCTGTCTTCCTATACTCACGTGAATTATTTTTTACATAGACCAAAGCTAGCTTGTATGATGTAAGGGCTTAAACATAGTTATTTTACCATGTCTTAAGATAGTTACCCTCTTTTCAGTCCTCAAAGAGGGAAGAACATTAGCATCTTTTCTCCTTGTTCTACTGTAGATACACATACCGTGTTATAAAATATATGGTAGTTAGGGGGAATGGCAGGTAGTTGATAGAAGTTTTTGCTTCACTGCCTGGTGCATATGTAGAGCAATTCAATCTGTGTTTTAATTTTATGGTTTCTTTTCATTTGTTTTGAGTCGGTAATTGTGAATCACCTGATGTTTCCACTATATATATATACACACATATATATGTATACACAAATATATATGGGATATGTATATGAACATATATGTATGTGTTCTAATAATGCTTCTATCTATTCCCTTCCAATTGATTCAGGCTAAAAATTTGTGAGCTGTGAAGCTATCAGTGACAACAAAGATTATGTCAAAGGGCTCGGGAGCCAATTGAATAGGCTCTCATTAATAGGAGCATCAAAATGGGTTATAAATCAAATGGATTAGACACATCAAATGCTTTTAAATCCATTAATTCATAGTGATACTTAAAATATAGATGGTCACTGTTGAAGGATGTTAGCAAACCAACTTAGTATTTTGAAAACTTGTAAATAAATGAAAGCAATCACTCATTTATCCTCTCTTTTCTATATGAACTATACCTCAGGGTAGCCAAATAGTGGTGACAGGAATCTTCTCTTTATAGAAGTATTCCAATTAGCAAATGATGAAGAGATGACAAAATTAGACTGTCACCATTTTGCAGCCCCTAATGAGATCTAGGCAATAGCCACTGATGGCTGCTAACATGGTAAAGCAAAAGATACCTCAACATTATATACCTCCTGATGGAAGTACATATCACCACCTATGAAATAGCGCTGACAAAGAAATTGAACCTGAATCTCCTGAAACATCCAGGTCTAACTGCCAAGACACAGCCCTACAGAGGACAGAGGGACCTACTAAATATACCGTGGGAAAATGAACAGCAAAATCCGAACTGTAGAAACTACAGGACAAAGAAGCTGGCTTTATAAAGAAAATCTGTAAAGAAAAGAAAAAGAGATGAAAAGAAAACCCATAGTTTGAACCTATTGTTTAAAGACATTTAAGAGATATATTAACCAAGCAAAATATATAGACTTTATTTAAATTCCATTTAAAACAAATTACTTTTTAAAAAGGCCCACAAAACAATTATAAGACAAAGAAATCTGGATACAACTGGCTATTAATTTTAGTTATTGCATTTTTCAGTTCTAGAATATGCAATTCTTTTTCTAAGGAAACAGATTCTAGTTCTCTGATTAAGTTTCTATTTTGTCATATATTTTTGTGAACCTGTTAATCAGGGTCATTTCTAAAAACTGTTTCTGGTAATTCCAATATCTGACACTTCTGTGAGCATTTTTTATTTTTTCTCTTCTTTAGTTTTGGTAATGTTTCTTGGTTTACATAGTAATTCTGATTGTCCAACATTGTGAATGAAAACTTGCTGCTTCCCTTCCTTTAGCGAGGAGACACTCTATCCTCCAGCTAAATACGGACAGATCACGTCATATGGATCAGCTTACCTCTAGTTTGCCCCCTGTTAGGAGCTATCCCTCTAGGATTCTAATTGAGAGCCTGGGGAGGTTTTCAGGGGCTGGTAAGGCCCTGGTCTCCATTATTTTTTTTTGTCTCCAAAGCATTGTAAGAATACTGAAAGCTTCACTCAGCTTTTCAGCTGCTTTTCACTTGGGTTCTTGGCTTCTTGCCCTGCTCATCTAAAGATGTGGCAACTGCCTAAAGGGGAAAATCAATGAGAGTTGGGCTCATTTTCCTGTGACTCGCCTCACTCAACGTCTTATCTTCTCAAGTCCTGGCTATCTTAGTGGATCTGAACTCCAGCTTTTCTCTTTCCAGTCCTGTGGGATGACAATCTCTGCTGTCTTCCCTGCGTCTCAGCAAGGGCCCTCCACCTAGTTTCTCAGCCTCTCCCTTTAGAATCTGAAGAACTGCCACATGCTGCAAAAGAGCAGGATGAAGAATGTCGGGCTTCCTTCAATGAGCTTCCTTCCTCTGAGGTCTTGACCTGTCAAGTCCTGCCTGCCTCAAGAGCTTTCTGATAACGTCAAGCCTCAGAAATATATTTCATCCATCATACATATCCTCAGAGATATATCTCATCCATCTTTTCTAGTCCTTGGAGAGTTGCATTGCACTCTTCTGCTACTGGCTACTCTGTCGTAGCCACAAGCAAAGTTTCTCACTGACTGGACGTTTGACGGTACTAGGGAACTATTCTTGATCGTTTTAAGTCTACAATGGTATTGTGATTATGTATGTTTAAAAAAATGGCCCAGGGCCAGCCCTGCGGCCGAGTGGTTAAGTTCGCATGCTCTGCTTCTGTGGCCCAGGGTTTCACTGGTTTGGATCCTGGGCGCGGACATGGCACCGCTCATCAGGTCACGTTGAGGCCGTGTTCCACATGCCACAAGTAGAAGGATCCACAACTAAAATATACAACTATGTACTGGAGGGAATTGGGAGAGAAAAAGCAGGAAAATAAAAAAGATTGGTAACACTTGTTAGCTCAGGTGCCAATCTTTAAAAATAAATAAATAAAAATTAAAAAGTGTCCCTATCTTTTAAAGAAAAAAAAATTGAAATACTTAAATAATGTTTTCTTCAAAATAATGAGGAGCGGGAGAAGGTAAGGGATATGGATGAAACAAGATTTGCCTTGAGTTCAGAATTGTTGAGGCTGTGCAGTGGGCATATGGGAATGAGTTATCGTATTCTTTCTACTTTTGTTTATGCTTAAAATTTCCTATGATACAAAGTATAGTAAATAAATAAGAAGTGGCCTTTGTACACTTGGTTTCCTTTCAACAAATGTGAGATGATCCTTTGAAAAATAGACTAAGTGAAGCAACTTCTGTAAAAACCAGTCACCTATCGAAAACAAAGAAATATACCTTCTTAATATAGTGGCACAATCACTTATAGACTGACTCCGTTGCCCGTTAGCTGAACTCACAGGAAATTTATCACAAAAAGAATTATATGTTGAAAACATGAAGAACAACGTGCACTACGGCTTAGGCGAGAGCACGCATGGCTGAATTCAGGGGGCAGCCTGGGCTGAGTAGAAAAAGCACTGGGATGAGTTTTAGTTCTAGTTTACTGAGGTCCTTATAGACACCACAATGAGTCAGGAAAGAAGAAAGAAAGGAGTGCACTTCCTGCCCCAAATTAGCTGAAAAGTTGGTCACAGTTCAAGATTATACTTAATTTATGAAATTAAGATTAGAAAACTTATGACATTGCTTTCATTTCTTATCAGTGAACTCTCTACTTTTCAGTACTTTCCTATGGGATTTCAAAGATTAAAAAATGCCAAGAGGAGATATGGAACTCAATGCATATCATGTCGTTTCTCCTCCTCCAAGTCTCTATCACATGGCATGCAAATAAATTTGGATTAAAACAAGCATCAAGGGACTTCCATGAGGGCAGAAGGAGCTGGTTGAGGTATTGCTGTCCTCATTGCTTGCTTCCTTCAGTCTCCACTCATCCATTTCGCAGTAGGAGCAAGCATGAGGCCCCCAGGGCACTGAGCTGGGGAATTGTCCTGGTTCACTGTATGCTACGGATGGATATGCCTGTCTTCCTATATAACAGGAAAACATGATTTGGGCAGAAATGGTTTTGTTTTGTTTTGTTTTTTGCTGAGGAAGTTTCTCCCTGAGCTAACATCTATTGCCAATCTTCCTCTTTGTGCTGCGGAAGAGTCACCCTGAGCTAACATCTGTGCCCATCTTCCTCTTCTTGTCTGAGAGCCACTGTGACAGCATGGCCACTGACAGAAGAGTAGTATAGGTCCACGCCCGGGAACCGAACCTGGACTGCCGAAGCAGAGTGTGCCGAACTTAACCACTAGGCCACCAGGGCTGGCCCTAGGCAGAAATGTTTTGAGGTTGTATAGATTCTTTTGGCCAGAAAGAGATTACACAAGCTTGGGAAACTATTGAGGCTATTTACAGGTTACTGTTTTTCACTTGCCTCTGTTTTGTTTTTTGTTCTATTTAATTTTATTATTTTTGTATAAGAGTGCACAAAAAATACTACATTGAACAAAACAGTAGATTGTAGGGTAAGGGCAAAGCCAGCTATTTTTGTAGTCACATTTAAGATGGGGATTATCATAATTCAAAACGCAAATGAGTCTAAGTGGATTTAGCTAGTATTCTAAGCTTCAAAATGAAAAGAAGTTACATTAGCTAATTGAAAATACATAATGTGTTGCTGTTTGAATTTCTCAAGGCAGCTCTCCTTCCAGTAAGTGGCAGCAGATAATTGTAGTAAAATATGTTTCTATCTTCCCGTATGTGGGTATAGAATACATATGCATACATACATCTAATACTTAGCAGTTTGAACATTCTTCTATATTCTAGTCACGTGCACTAAAGGTCCACCTACTGCTAAGGAAGGATATGTACTAGTAATTTTTAGGACTTAGAAGATCATGTTTTTGGCGCGTCTTTGGAGATAACTGAAGGTATCCAGAAGGCAGCAGTCTGTGGTACTTCAATGTCAAGGCCCTGGATTCTGCCGTAAACTCTGCCACTAACGAGTGGTATGATCTTACTCAAGCGGATGACTCACTGTGTCTCAATTTTCTTATCTGCAAAACAAGCTAGTTAGATTAAATCTCTTCTAAAGGTTTTTTTGGCTTAAAATTCTATGATTTTATAGTGGGTCATCAATGAATTTTTTTCTTTTCCTGAGGAAGATTTGTCCTGAGCTAACATCTGTGCTAATCTTCCTCTATTTCGTTTGTGGCTTGACACCACAGCATGGCCGCCAACAAGTGGTGTAAGTCCATGCCTGGGAACTGAACCCAGGCGGCTGAAGCCGGCCCAATGTCATCAGTGATTTTAATGGAAGAACTGTATGTTTTCCTATAACTATAAGATAGTCCCACAGAACAGTGTAGATTTTGGCAGAAGAATTAAGGTAAATTGAACTCTATTACCAGTTATTGTTAGTGTTCAGTAATAACAATGGGAAACATCTTATCTTTACTGTATGATTACTGTGTACTAGGCACTGGGCTACATGCTTTATACATTCATTTTATTTATACCCCCATAGGGTGGACACTATTATTAATATTCCCATTTTACGGATACGAATACTGAGGAAAGAGAGGACATGTAATTTATCTATAGTCGCTATAGATAGCCAGTATGGGGTAGAGCTGGGATTTGAACCAGAGGAGATTGTCCCCAAATCCCATGCTCATTGACCATGACCCTTCCCTGCCACCCTACAGTATTTTGCTATATGTGGCATTTTATTATTTTCTCATGCATTTTCAACAAAATCTTTCACCCATGGTTCAATCTAAAATATCAAATAAAAGGGTATTCTATATTTTCAATGTGCCTTAAGATTTATAAAATGTCATTGTACTCCTTGTCTTGCCATATAGTCAAAGAAATCCTGGAAGTGAGAATGGGTATTATTAACATTATTTTTTATGTGATAACACAGAGTTAGAGAGAACAGGCATTTATCAAGCTTTCATGAGCAGATTTTAGAGCTGGGGCTCCACCTTTAGGATTCTATCTGCTCATTGTTTTTTCTATTCCTCTACTTCTATTATAAACACAATGTTTCCTACAAGGAAGATGAAAAATACATAAACATAAAATCCATAGAAGAATCATATAATTGCATTTCTCAAATATTAGTACATTGGAGCTGTGGGGTTGTTCCCAATCAAGTTGAAAGAAATGACATTCTCTCTTGATTTCAGGAGTTCAAATGACCTGCATCGATTATCTTCAGGGACATTGAAGTGTGCTCCGCAGACAGTGATAACGTAATGTGTTTTGTTTTTTCATTATCTATTTATACATAATGGAAGACTCATAAACCAAGAAGGATGTTGAATCATCTTACAGTTGTCAGTTCAAACAGGTTTGTCACTGGCGGCAGCTCTACAATACTTAAATGACAATTAAACGAGTGGAGTTGCCAGTTGTTGGACTGAACTGAGAGATGAGCCAAAGATCCCCATCTGGGAACCCTTGTTGAAGCAGCCCTGTCTCCTATAGACTGGGGATAGTAAAAGCTCTCTCTGTGGTCAGTCGACTAGAATATTCTAGAGTAAGTAGCTTATTCACACAGCCTCTTCCCACTTGCTTTCCTCTTGCACTACGGTCATCATTTATTTAGTAATTTACTGAAGGCTCACGATATGCAAGTCACTACGCTGGCGCAAGGGCTTCAAAGACATAAAAAGATCAATCTTTTACCTAGAGGATCGTTGAGTCACCAGGGAAGGCATTCAGCCAAGATAGAAGTCATGAGAGTTCAGAAGAGATTTCTTCAAAATTACAAAATCGATAGCATAACTAATGTGCTTAAATGGATGGAGAGGGTATGTAAATACTTTGGGGAGACCTTGGGTCTGAATTATAAAAATATACAAAGCATTTTCAACAAAATTAAGACAGCTATTCTGCTCAATTTTGCTGTGAACCTACAACTGCTCTAAAAAATAAAGTCTATTAAAAATTTTTAATAATTAAGACAATTATAACCTCCACAGAAAAAGAAAATATGCAAGAAAAGAAAGGTAATCATAGTACTATATGGCACAGCTGTGATTAGCATTTCTATGTCCACGAAAATGCAGAAAGTGATACTTGTCTATCCAAAATTACAAAATAAATATATTGGGAAGATAGAGAGACAGGTAGCGTGTGTCTGTGTAAAAGGGAAAATTGCAATCCTATTAAACACATGTTGAACCTTATATAATGAGATTTGAAAGCGTCTTTAGCAGGAACTCGCCTTCTAGTTGTGTTCCACTGCTGACTTTATTTGCATTCTCTATTGATGTGGTGCTATTAACTAGCATTGTAATATGTTTTATTTAAATGTGAATATATACTGGAGGGCATTAGTAAAACATTGGTCTCCCACCAATCAATTCTTTTAAGGTTTTCGAGTAGGTTAATATTGTTGAAATACATGAAAAGAAATAATATTTTGATAAGACTGACTAGCCGAAATAACAAATAGCTAGCCAAATACAAAGTGTTAATAGTACTCTTATTTTCCAAGATCCTTTTGAACTCAAAGGGTAATTTCCCATATTAAAAAAAAGGTTTGGGCCTGTGCACAAATAATGATCATACTAAGAACGATGAGAAACATGTCATATAAGCGGTTCTCACAGAGTGTGCTGAAAAATCAGAAGATAAAACCTTTCCAGGGTTACAATTGGGAAGATTAAATCAAGTAGATGGGATTTGCATCAATTTGGCACCCCTACAGTGACTACAGAAAGCTTCATATCATCTGTCATACCTCTGTGACAGTGCCTGCTTTTAGTAATCTTTCTTCTCTTTCTAGCTGCTTTAAATAGAGTTTATTTTTGATGTTTTACTATTTCACTGTAATGTATCTAGATATGGGGTCCTTTTATTCTGCTGCTTAAGATTTACTGTCCTTCCTGAATCTACCATCCAAGTTGTTCACCAATTCTAAAAAATTTAGTCATCATCATTTCAAATATAGTTTCTCTACTGCTGCTATGTGGAACTCCAATAGCTGTATTTAAAACTTTTCATTCTTATTATCCACGCTTTTGGTTTCAACATTTTACGTTGTCTCTCTTGGTTTCATTCTAGAAATTTTCTTTCAGTTCGCTAATTGTATTGCTTCACTACTGCTACATAACAAACCACCCCAAAGCTCAGTGACTTCAAACAATAAGCATGTATTGTTGCTCATGAACCGGGTCAGCAGAGTAATCCTTCTGGTCTTGATTGGGTTCACTTCTGTGTCTATAGGCGGATGTGTGTTGGCTATGTGGCTTTGCTGATTTGGGATGGTTTCAGCCAAAATGTCTGGGGCCTTAGCTAGGATGACTCAACTCTGTTCCAGGTAGCCTTTCATCCCCCAGCTATCTAGCTTATGAATATTCTCATGGGAGTGACAGGGTTACAATAGAACAAGCCCAAGCACAGACAGCCTATTGAGGCTGAGGCTAAAACTGACACACTATCAGCTTTCATTGTTACTTTTGAAAATCCTAGGCACTTTTGCCTTTGTGGACCTTGCTCCATAAAAAAGTATTAAAAATGATATTTTTAATTATCTTGGCATAAAGATGAATATAATCCAGACTGGATTCGTTACTGTATATTTGTTATTATACTTATCTTTATTCTGCTTTTAAAAGAAATTGATTACAACATTTTTGTGGGCTCCTAAAATTGTCGTGGGCCCTAGGCTTTGTCACCACTGTGCCTAATGGATAAGTTGGCCCTGAACACCGTGACGTCTACCAAATTCTATTGACCAAAGCAAATGAAAAAGCAAACCCAGACTCCATCATTTGACGGGGAGGTCTGCACGGTCACATTGCAAAGGCTGCGGTCATAGGAAGGCATGAAAAATTGAGCCCATTTTGTAAACTATTTACCACATCAAGAGTCTCTTCCTGTCAATTTTATCTATTTAGTTCATCTGCTGTTTTTGTTTCCCGTTAGATTCTTCTCAAGCCTTTATTTCCTTCTTTGGTTTCTCCAAACATTTAAAACATACTTATTTTGCACTTTGAGTCTAGTGATTCTAATACTTCAAGTGCTTCCAAATCTAATCATGCTAGTTTGCTTTCTGCTAGCTCTTGCTCTTGGGGACATGTTGTTGCATGATTTGGCAACTTTGGTTTGATGGTATGTTCTCTTTGCCTTTGCTTTTGCCAGATGCCCAGGATATTACACTCAGAACCATGTGAAGTTTGTGTCTTGGTTTGGAATTTTGGGTCACACATTGGCCAAGTAGGAAGTGTGCATTCAACTGCCAACCTGCAAGGACGCAGCTCGGCCTGAGGGAGATGTTTTCCTTCGCCTGGAGCTGAGCTGCGGACAGTTCCGTTTATTTGCCATCTCCCTTTTTTCAGAAACAGGTAATTTTTCTTTGGCTTACCCAAAGGGCCCAAGGTCTTTGTCTTTTGTTTTTTCTGAATGATTCTATAAAACAAAGCACTAAGTTTTTGTTATTGACAAATGCCCCTAGGAAAACCTATCTCGCGTGAGCTTGTTCACCACTATAATTCCAATATTTTTCTTGTTATTGTTCATAGTGTAGTCTTTTAGTTTCCTGTGAGCTTGGCTTTTCATTAAAAAACAAGTTTATTAGGTTGTATGTATCATTTTTGGGTATTCTATAGTTGGATGGCTTGAAAATATATAGTCTACCACAATGCTACAAATGAAATTCAGCTTTACCTACTTTGAAACACACAAACAAATAAAAATCAGTGAGCAAATAAATTCCACAGCTGCAAGATGGACTTGAAGAATAGGAAATGTGCTGGAGACCCGAACTAGCCCTTGCCAGGAACTCAAGTTAAAACTCTCCTTGGGGCCAGCTCCGTAGCCAAGTGGTTAAGTTCACGTGCTCTGCTGCGGGGGCCCAGGGTTAGGATCCTGGGCGCGGACATGGCACCGCTCGTCAGGCCACGTTGAGATGGCGTCCCACATCCCACAACTAGAAGGACCTGCAACTAAGATGTACAATTATGCACCGGCAGGGTTTGGGAAATAAAGCAGAAAAAAAACAAAGTTATAAAAAAAAAACTCTCCTTGACTCCTTTGCACACTTTGATATCTCTCTTCTCCTGCTCTGTTTTAATTTGTCCACACATATTGGGATAGTCAGCATCCCCATTTCTTCCCTATACCTGCCTCTGTTCAAGCTAGGTCTGCTTCCCCTGTGCATGGTATTTGTGGAAACATTATGCCCCTCAAATCTTATTTGACCATCTTATTCTTCCAGGATTTTCTTTTACCCATCTAGATAAGAAATTAAAAATAAAAATTGATAAGAAAATTTCTGTTTATCACTTGTGGTTGAAGATGGATTAATGTGTACCTAGAGAAAAAAGATGTGGGTTTCGGTCCTTTTTCTGACGTTTAATTATGTGTGACTCCAAGGTTATCATTTGTATTCTCTAAGTTTTAGTTTTCCTATTTACACTGTAAAATCTTTCCCATCTGTTACAAAGGTCATGTTAAATAATGTATATAAAAGTACTTTGTGAATTCTGATGTGCCAAGTAAAAAGAAGATAATATTACTATTTACTACCACCCGTTTCAATTCAATAGAGATAAAGATATAAAAACAATGACAAAAACAACACAAGCTAACAGGACTTACTTTCAAGATATTCATTTTGCAGTGGAGAAGATAAAATTTAAACCCACAGATGGTCAGTAATGGGGTAGATGTATAGAGGTAGAGAAGGATGTCTGGTGCTGGCACAGAGTGGGGAATAGTCACGTTGCCCCAGGTGGGAGGTGAGGGAAGCTTTCACTATGCAGTAACACAAGAGCAAAGCCCTTTCAGGGAAGGAGGGATTTCCTAAGCAGACATGATCTGAGAAAGGCATAATAGATTTAACAAAGATTTTATGGAAAAACAATGTCTTAAAACTAGTGTCAAAGAATAATACAAAGACCTCCAGAGGAAAACCAATAACAAACCAAGTCGAAACCACTAACTTGCCAGGAAAGAGAACACGTGACAGTGAAGAAATGCAATTCACTGAGTCATTTGTGTGGGAGAAAATTGGGGTGTTTATATGCTAGAGAGGAGGAGTTTGTAATGAGACTAAGCATAGAAAACCGCGTTCTGAGAGGGCAACATGAGTCCATAGGTCTGTGCGCATTTGGTTAAAATTGTCCCATTTTTCATTTCTCAGCAAAGTATCTTCAATTAGGTTCAGTAAAGATCTGGCGTCCAGGTCACTCAAAGTTCAGGGCAACTTCAGCTGTTTAGAGTCAGCTGTGATAAAACACAACAGTTAGTTCTGATATCTCCTGGGTGAGCGCTGCTGGAAGTGGAAAATTTTTATTCACATTGACTTGAGACAGATATTCCACATAAAGGGGTGTAAACCATCCCCCTGGGCTCTGCCTTACAGCTCAGAATGGAGTCTGTCCACCAGAGCGTGGGCATTCCTTGGGTACTTGATGGAGGTACGGATTCTTACAGCCTACTCCAGTTCCACTGAATCAGAATCTGCATTTTAGTAGGAGCTTCAGCTTTTTCATGCACATATAAAAGAAAAAAAAATTTTAAAACAAAGTTTTACAATAGTGGTTCTCCAACTCTGGTGTGTAAGAGAATCAGCTGGAGGGATGGAGTCCCAGATTCATTGCGATGGATAGGGCCTGGATCTTTGTATTTTTACCAAGTTCCCCAGGAGATTCTAATACAGACCAAAGCTACAGAACCACTGTTTTAGAACGTACTTCTCCTATTCAGTATCCATAAACTCAAAATCTCCTTATATTCTCCTTAAAGCTCCGGTTGTATTACAGAACCAAACCACATGTGCTGTTTCAAGTGGAATTCACTCATCACAATTACAGTCACTGGGATTTGTGACACCTAGACTTTTGGTCACCTGGAAACACGTCTAGCATACGTAAGATTATTTTTTTCCCACAAGAAAACTATAAGAAAAAAAATACTGCATCGGTGAGAACATTCCAATGCGGATAACATACCAAGAAACAAAGAAATTCCCAACCCTTTGGAAATGGTGGGAACAGCTACGATCACAGTTTACCGGAGCAGAGAAAAGACTGAAGTTCAGCTCGTGTTTAGGAAATTTCTCCATGTGTTACATATCAAGTCATTGTATTTCTTTGTGTTTAGCAAATTAGGAGCTTCCTCTTTCAGTTAATAAGAGCTGACTTTTGTTCTCAAAGTTTCTTTTACAGAAAGGTAAATTTTGGTGTGTCATACTTAAAATCCTAACCAAAAAATGACAAGCTTTCTTCCCACCACTTCTCTCTAGGGCACCCTGATGTCGGCATCAGGAAGAATGAGGTCATGTGCTTTTAATAAAACCAAATGCTATCAAATATAGGAAATTATTTGGTTATTTCCTTTACTGGATACAAAACCTTATATTTATTAGTCATTTAATTATGAGTTCAGAAATGAATTTGTGATGTGGAAGAACAATATTCATTAATAATTAGGGAAATGAGCAATGCACAAAATTTTCTAATAGGGCCAACCCTTCTATTTCCTGCATGGTAAACATTTGTGAAGGAAATATGCTTTAATGAGATAAGAGGTTTCAGTAGAGGCGTATTTGTAACTTCTCCATGAATAGATTCAACATGAGACTGGCAACTGTTTTAAGAAATATGTCTAATCCTAGCTCATAATTATAATATGCTGCTTAGAACATGAAATCCTCAGCTTGCTTTTCAAAGCATTACCTAATGGGACCCTTTATAACCAAGACCCTCACTTTACACTTGAGGAAACGATGAAGCCAGAAAAACTCAGCTGTTTGCGGACTTGAGAGTGAAAAATAGCTTCCTTAACTTTTAATGCAAAGATCTTTCCAATGACCCTTTTAGCATTTGATTTGTATCTAAATAATACTTTTGTAAAAAGAAACTGGGGTATTGTGAAGAAGACTAAAAAGTTTTAAACATGTGCATACTTTTGGGTTCAGTAATTCCAGATCAAGGCCTTTATCCTCAGGAAACATGCAGCCGTATGTACAAAGAAGCATGCTTAAGAGTATTTATTGCAATGCTGTGAAATGCGAAAAAATTTAATCTATAACTCTGACTTCAGCTTAAGAAAAGTAGATCATGTTAACTGGTGAAAAATTTAGAAGGAAGCTGAGCTCATTGTCTATATAAATTCACCTACAAAAATTTCAGTAAAGTCTAAATTAGTCATTAATAATTTAGGATCAGAATACTCATTCTGGAGAACTTGAAAAGGTAAGGCTTACATCTGAGGAAAAGTTGCCTAGCCTGGAGATAGCATGGGAAAACAGATTCCACCTTAAATCTCAAGTCCCTGGTCATTTCATGAAATGCTGGCTCTTTCAGGTTATGGAAATAGTGTCTTCAAGAAAACGAGTCTAAATCTCAGAAGATAAGAGGTCCCATTAAGTATCTGGTTTGTGTGATTAGTAAAATATTCAGAGCAACTTTAATATTCAAATGTAGGGTATCAAACCATGGTATAATTATTCAGTGGAATAGTATTAGCCACTAAAATTCTTTTAGAAGAATGTTTAAAAACACGAGAAGAGAGTCACAATGAAATGTTGGGTTTGAAAGAAAGGATGTTAAAAATAGTATGTTCAGCATAAGCTAGAATTTATGCCGATATATTTATATACATACAAAGATGGAGAAAAAGATATACACTAAAATGCTACAATGATCATCTCTGGGTGGTGGGATTAGAGACTTTTTTGTTTATTGGGAGGTAGAATAGCACATTCCTTGCCTGTTGCTAGTATAACAAATTAACACAAATTTAGAGCTTAAAATAACGTATATTTATCATCTCACAGTTCTGTAGGTCAGAAGTCCTGTAGGCCCAGCTGATTTCTCTGCTCTGGGTCCCATAAGGCCAAAATCAATGTGTTGGCCAGCCAGGGCTCTTACCTGAAGGCTCTGGAGGAAACCGTACTGCTAGGCTCTTTCAGGCTGTTGAAAGAATTCAGCTCCATGTGGTTGGTTAGAGGACTGAAGCTGCCACTTCCTTGCTGGCTGTTGCCAGTGGTTGCTCTCAGCCTCTAGAGACTTTCAGCATTTTTTAGCTCATGGCCTCTTCATCTTGAAAGTCAGCAACTGTGGGTGGAAGTCTGTCTCATGCTTTACATCTCTCCTACCTTTTTATTCCATGGTATCCCTCTTACTGAACCCAGCTGCAGAAATTTCTTTGAATTTAAGGCCTTGAGGGATTAGACTGAACCTGGTTGGGCAATCCAGGAATTTCTAAAATTCCACTGATTAGCAACCTTAGTTTCATCTTCAAAGTCCCTTCTTCCATTTAACACAGGATCCGTGGATTAAGGTGTAGACATCTTTGGGGAGTGATTCTCTGAACTTCAACAAATGGTATAATGGCTAATGACATGGACGTTGGAGACAGATGACGTGCACGTCTTGCTTGTACTCCAGAAGCTGCCACTCAAGGTAAGTAGACTTTGGAAAAATTAATCCATTCATGTTCCAATTTTCTTGTGTATAAAATAGGGCTAATAGTTATACCTATTTCATTGGATATTCATGAAGGTTAAATGAGATTCTACGTTAAAAGCATGTGGTACAAGTCTCAGTAAAGGTTAACCATGATATTATCATTGTCACTCTTGATACATTTCTGTCTTTTCTACAATGAACCTATGTTAGTAATAGTAAGAAAAACAATACAAATTGTTTTAGAAGCAAGAAAGCTTAATCCCATTCATATGGTATGGCTGTTAGCAAATATATATTTTCCAATTTTGAAACAATTTTTTTATTATAGTATTTTCTCACTGAATATTTAATTTCAAATATGTACATTGTGATGCATATATATTTATTTACTGTATCCTCCAAGTGCAATAGTGCTCTCAATCTTATTCCTTGGTGTTTCTTCAGTGTTCAAAAAGTTTCTGGCGCTTGGTAGATACTTTACAAATATATGTTAAAGAAATGAATTTTTAATACCTACATACAAGAGCCTACTTGAACTTTAGGTCACCTAGCAACTTTTCTTTAATGTACATTCCTCACAAGGAAAAAAGCAAAACAGTTAACATTTATTTACTTTTAGGCTAAAGTTACTGAAAATTTAAATTTTCACTTGTCTAAAATGTTCTTCCATATTAGTATATTGAAAATGTATTGTTCTTATAAAACCTCCCAGTTGATGTGAAGACAGGTAAATGTACACAGTAATAATGTAATCATGTTGCTACCTTTTAGCCCACAAAGCCTAGATCTGATTTCAATTGTGAAAAACTATTATATATCCAAGCCAGTGAGATTTATTTTCTTTCATTGATAAGTAACGTTGGCTCTTAATATGTGTGATGGGACCAGAGAGTTATGTTTTCAATGTGTGACACAAATCTGTCGAAAACCTATTCATGAGCTCATCTTCTGCCTAAAACTTCCCTATCTGCTTGCTTAACCCCGAAATTCTACAGTTGTATTTCTCTTAGTAAGAGTATTTGCATTTTAATAGTGCACTGTTTAGTGTGAAGGAGGCTTGTAAAGACATGCTAGAGGGAGAAAAAGGAGAATGATGAAGGATGCTGTGTGAAGGAAGAGCAAGGGCTACCCTTAAGTGGCAAAGAAAGTTGAGAATAGGATCGAAAGATTGAGGGCCCTGAAAGACTCAATTCACCTTCATGCCTCTGGAGCAGCTCTTTTCTTAAGATATCAATGAGTTAAAATCTGGAAATCTTAGTCCATACACAATCCCACTCTGACAACTGAGCCCAGAGCCCAATGTTGGACAGGTAATACTTCAGTTTTGGTGGAATTGATGGGCCGTGGGGGAATTCACATGCCCTCTGTTAAGATTACATATAAATGTTCTCTCAGGTTGGTTAACAGTAGGGAGTGACCCTGGAATAGCTGGAGATTCCATTCCATGTGGTGGGTGATTATGGGAAATGTGTGACTAATGCCCATCTAGTGAGCCAAATCACATTTAGGCAGCTAATAGTTTGGCACGTTAATGTCTCTACTCTGTGTGTGTCTGATAACATGAGATGAGGATGTTGTATTATAGCTTTTGATTCAATCTTTACGAGGCCATTAGATCAAAAGAATCGTGAAAATAAAATAGTAAATGAATACATTGTTATGGTTCAGTGTAACAGACATGAAAAACCATAATTACATTACAAAAAGGAAAATTCTAAAAGAGCTTTGTAAAAATAAAACTTGATATATGGAAGAAGAAACTCTTTTGTTTTTAAAGAATAATATGAGGCTGAACTCTTTCAGTGTTTTCAGACTTCTGATATTCCATTAGCAAATTGTGAAATAAATTTAGTGGGATTCATCCAGAATTTTAAAAAATGAACTGGAATAGAATGGAAAACAGACTGCATTACATATAGGAAGGATAAGTGTTGAAGCTTTAAACTATTTTTTTTCTTTTTTGTGATGTCAAAGGTATATCTTACTGCAGGCCAAGATCACAAACGTTTCAAATTTCTCCAGAAGACCAGGGATCCTTAACCTGATGCCACAGAATACAGAGTCTCAAACTTGAGTGGGAAAAAAATGGCATCTTTATTTTCACTAAAATTGAATAAAATTTAGCACTGCCTTCAATTATGACTACAGGCAACAAGTCACAGTAGTATTAGCAGTACCTGTGACTTTGTCACCAATAAATATGCTATTTTTATATCATATTATGATAGTTGCAGATATCTCAAAATATTGTTCAGCCTCAACAGTACTCCAAAATTACAGTAATTATTCTAATTGACCCTAGACCCTGTTATTTACTATGATTATTAAGAAGCATATATATTACTGTATCATAATTTTTAACCTTTTGGTAACTATTCTAATGCATTAGATTCCTTTGTTATGTTGTTTGCTTTATTTTTATAAATATAAAAATAATATTTTAAGAACGTGAACATAGGTTTAAGACTGCCCAAGGACTTAGGGCTTCAAAAAAGAGAAAAGCAAAAAAGAAATCCTGAAGTGGGCTAAGAAATGCTGAAGGCAGTAGCTGTAACTTTTTCTTTGTGCCTCCAGAATTTAGTCTACTGCCCAGAACACAGTTTGTTCTAAAAAATCATTGTTGGATGACTTCCTCCTAGGAAAGCAACAAGTCTGAAGCAATACACTATGACTTAATGGAAAGAGTCACCAGGGAGATAATATTTGAATGGATTCCTGTAAAATGAATAGGAGGAGGATATACAAAGAGTCATGTGCACACTGATTGGTAGAGAACATGACTATTGTAAAAAAATAATCAATTCTCTATGGATGAAGGCTATATATGGCAGGCAGAACATAATATGTTTATATGAGTTTATAAGATTTGTGAGTTTATGGGGTAACAGGATAATATTTTCATGGATTTAGTTAGGGAAGGAGTTCTCAAACAAGACACAAAAAGTAATACAATAAAGAAAAAGTTTGGGAAATTTCATTATATTAAATTTGATGACTTATTTCCATCAAAAGTATCATAAAAAGGGCAAAAGCCAAGCCATAATGTGAGGGACACTATTTTCAACACATATACATATAACTAAAGGGTTAGTAACCAGAATATATAAAGAATTCCTACAAATCAATAAGAAAAAGAAAGTCAACCATGATGAAAAACATAGATAATCCATTTTCCTGAAGATAAAATGAGAATGAATCTTGAATAGGAACTTCACATAACACAACCCAGATGACCAAGAAACAAATGAAAATATGCTGAACCTCATTAGTCATTGGGGGAATAAAATGAGATACGAATTTATACAACAAAGTTGGTAAAAATTAAAAAGTCTGACAATACCAAGCATTGGCAAAGATGAGGAGCATCGGGAACTCTCATCCACTGCTGGTGAAAGTGTAAACTAGTACAACTACTTTGGAAAATAATTTGGCATTTCCTATTAAAATTTCTGGGGGATAGGAGACTTGCAATGTTCTATTATTTGATCCGGACAATGGCAGGCAAAAACAGAGAATATCAGTAAAAATTACTAAGGTAGAATTCATTTACAATGTGTAAAGCTGTAGAGAGTGTAATTCCTCTTTTTATGACGTGAAAAGGCCAGATGATCTACAAAATCACAACCTTTCTGGACTCCAATTAGGAGCTAAGATTGTAGGGCAATCAACTAGCCTGAAGTCTAAGGAAAGACAGACATCTCCAAGGAGAAAGAGAATGCAAGCAATTGCTTACCAAAGCATAGCATAGGAGAAAGAGACTTCAGACACCATACAAACACATTAGAATAATTGAACTAAAATTTTTATGAATTGTCAAAAGCTGAATGTGAGCAAATGTGAGAGAATAGAACCCCTGGGCCTGCAGACTCAAGGGAATTCTCCATGGATGCTCCCTGAAGGATCACAAGATTTGACATGGGGATGGGGAGTGCAGAAAAAGCCTCCCTGTGGTGGAGGCCTAGATGTGTGAAGCAGCAGCTACTATGGGAAATGCATGAACCCTCACACATATCCTTCTCTTCTATCTCCTCTATGGACCAAAAGCCTTAAACCACTATGGGGAGATCAGCAAACACTGTCTGTCTCAGGACACAGTGAAAGGCTATTGCTACTAAGGGAAGAAAATAGGAAAAAAATGAAAGAAACCCAGAAACTTCTTCTTGTGGGGATGGGAAAAGAATGCATCATAGGCCTAAACCATTAGAAATTACCTACTACAAGAAAAAGGGCAGAATCACTAAGGCCCACAGGCAAGACTCAGACACAGTGTCTGTCTAAGACTAGCTGAACTAGGACAACAGAGAATAACACTCTCTTCCTTCTTACTCTTGAATATCACCTTTGCAAACACTGAGTAGCAAACAACAGCAGTCTACTTCTAGAGGAGAGTCAAGAGCATGGAGAAGGAACTTCTCTGAGGTACACACTCAAAGGAAGAGCCTAGAGCTGACAGTGAAAGGATAACATTGAGAAAATTGGAAACCAGCCCTCACCTACAGGTAATGCTAAAGGAATCTGAAACTTGTAGTGCACTGAGAGTAATTATAGAAACAACAAAACCAAGATGCAGCTCATCTTCTGTCCAGATTGAATCTACTCCCAAAGCTAAAAGCCAAGCAAAGGGAAGTATGCCCATTTATATGCATAAACACTATCTACTTCAGACTCTACTGTCCTATACAAAATATCCAGCTTTCAATCCCAAACTGCAAAACACAAAGAGGCAAGAAAAATACAGCACATTGAGAAGCAGAAAAGCAATCAACCTAACCAAACTTAGATATGACCCAGATTTTGGAACCATAGATGGCGAATTTAAAACAGTCATAATTTATACAAAAAGGATCTAGTGTAAAATTCATGTAAAAATGAAAAACATGGTAATAAAGATGAGGAATGCCTTCAATGGACTCATCAGTAGAATGAACACTACTGAGGAAAGAATCAA
The DNA here is from genome assembly GCF_037783145.1 of Equus przewalskii. Classification (NCBI taxonomy): domain Eukaryota; kingdom Metazoa; phylum Chordata; class Mammalia; order Perissodactyla; family Equidae; genus Equus; species Equus przewalskii. Next base: position 25,663,579 of record NC_091850.1, read on the forward strand.
ACTTATAGATAAGTAATCAGAAATTACTCAAACTGCTACACGAAGAGAAAAAAAAGTGAAGAAAACAGAACATAGCATCCGAGAACTGTAGGACAATATAAAATGGTCTAACATACTTTTAATTGACATCCTAGGCAGAGAAGATGAAACTTGAACAGAAGGAATATTTGAAAGCATAAATTTTCCAAAAATAAAGCATCAAACAATGGATCCAAGAAGATAAGATGGCACCAAACAGGCTAAATCCCTAAGTAATTAGTGAAAAACTACAACTAGACATATTATATTCAAACTGCTGACAACCAAAGATAAAAAGAAAATCTCAAAGCCAGCCAGAGAAAAAGGTCATATTACATACAGAGGAACAAAGGTAAGAATTGAGGCAGATTTCTCATTGGAAATTATGCCAGGCAGAAAACAATGTACTGACCTGTTTGAAGTGCTGAAAGAAAAGAGAGAGATTGTCAACCCCGGATTCTAAACAAAGCAAAATTATTTTTCAAAAATTAAGTAGAGAAAAGTATATTTCCAAACAAACAGAAACACAGAGGATTCATTATCCACAGATCTGAACTATAAGAGATATAAAATAATGTTCTTCAGGCAGGAGACATATGACATCTAATGGAAACTTGAATTTCTACAAAGAAAGGAAGAGCATTATAAACAATATAAATAAAAGAAATAAAAACTATTTTATTTTATTATTTCCAATTGTCCTAAAAGATAATTGATCCTCTAAAACAAAACTAGTGGGAATGTATTGTACGTTTCTAGCACATGTAGGAGTAGAATGTATGACAACAGTAGCAAAATGAACAGAGGGAGGAATCTACTGCTGTAATGTTTTTGTATTACATGTGAAGCAGTATACAAGTATTTGAAGGTAGATTGTGGTTAATAAAAGGTGTGTAATGTAAACCCTGGACATCTTCAAAAACTTTTAGAGAGATACAAATTCCTACAGTAGAATCCAGAAGTGGGTCTGGCGCCAGACTGTGTTGTGTATATCAATACCGATCATCTTGTAACCACATTTTAGCAGGCCCATCCTGGCTGGGGACACAATTTTAATGTTTTTTTTTCACCAGAGTTTACCTCCACTCTCTGTGGCCCTGGACCTTAGCGCAATTTAATAAATATTTATTTTACAAATATTTTAAAGACTGTGTATATATCTTTTGTAATTCTTCTATATGTATATCTCATAAAAAAAAAGAAAAACTAAATATGTGAAATGATTTGACAAATTTCAATGATAGGTAAATGAATTTTCATTATGCTATCCTCTAATTTTCTATGTTTGGAATGCTTTGTTAACTTTTTTCTAAAGGAAAAAAGAGCTTGAGGTGTCATGGAAACTGTGTTTAGTTTTTAAGTAATGGAGCATTGAGTCCAAGAGAAGGCATGACAGGGGTACCTCAAGGTTCTGAGAGAATCTTTTACATAAAAGTGATGAGACCAGGTCTGTCTTTCAGAAAGTTAACTTTGTTAACAGTGTGACCAGAGAAACCAACTCCAAGTCAAACCTTGACTGAATTTGTGCCAGGCATTCAATCAACTGTTTAGAAAGTCACACTGGTTTCTCCCAGCGGGGCTGCGTTTATGGCCCAATTTAATAGGCTTAGGAGATAGCCAGAACTGCATTAGAATTTCAGTTATGCCACCTTCTAAGTGTGTAGCTTTGGGGCACCTACTCTAAGCTGTAGTTTTCTCATCTTTAAACTAGCAATACTGCATCTTAACTCATGCGTTGCTGCAAAGATCATATGAGATAATGGACATAAAACTATGGCCATGTCTAATACATAGAAGACATGCATCAAATGTTAGTTCCCTTTGTTATTCTTTTGTAAAGAACCAAAGAACCATGCAGGGTCTGGTGTGCTGGGATGACCCCTCCATTTGATAGACTCTAAAGGTTTTCCTGGAGTAACCAAACAAGAGCAGAACTCTACTTTCTCCTCTGCCTCTTGCTTGTTATGAATTTGAATTTATCTCCTTGTGTCAGACAGTTTTTGTTGCTTAACAAGCTGCTCTAAAACTTAATGGCTTGAAACAACAACCATTGGTTTAGCTCACAATTCTCTGTCGCAGCAATGTGGGCTGTGTTTAGCTGAGCAGTTCTTTATCTGTGATGACTCATGTTTCTTTACTCAGATGGCAGTTGATGGCCTTATAGTCTAGCAGCTGTCTCTGTTGGCTAGGATGACAGCTAGGCTGATGAGGGTAACAGGGCCATGTGTCTCTCTTCATCCATCAGGCCATTCCAGGCTTGTCCACATGGTGGCAGTTTCAGGGTTTCCAGGATCAGCAATAGAGGGTGGAGCCCAATGTACAGCATTTTTTGATGCCCCTGTTTGGGGCAGGCTTGTTAAAGTCTCATTGGCCAAAGGAGGTTGTCTGGCCAACTTGGACTCAAGGGGTGAGAAACAGATTCCAACTTTTGATGGGAGATGCTCCAATGTCACATAACAAGGGTGAACGTAGGAACGGAAGATTCGCGGTCGTTTTTACAATCTACCACACGTTTGAAAAGATAAACTGAAGAAAGCAATAATCCTTTTGTGTCTACAACTTCATATGCAGATCCATTTTAGTCCTCTGACAGAGTCTAGCAATAGTCTTATGATAGGATTTTCTCCTAGATGATTAAAAAAGATGCTCCATAAGGTGAGACTAGTGACTGCTATGTATCTTGGGGGTAATATCCTTCAGTGCTAGTTTAGTATAGGGGAATCTTTCTGCTTTTATGGTTCAGTGCTTGGAAATGGAAGTTCTAGAATAGGAGTGTTTCAATTTGACTAAAAATATTTTTCTTGGAGCTCTGCTTGTCTAAATACTTAAACTATTAATTTATTTAAAAACCAAAGATGTTTGAGATTTTGTGCTACATGGGGAATAAAATTAGTACTTTACAAAACTTAACACATATTCCTTAAGAAAAGAGAGAATGGGTTTAACCTTGGAGAAATGGTAGATGTTAAAATCTCTCTAAAATGAAAATACATAAGATTGCTCTAATGACCTGGAAATAATTAGCCTATTAGATATTGGGAAGAAGAATACGATATTTGAAAAATTAGTGTTTTAAATGAGTAAAACCAATGTATATTTCATACTCCGAGCCATGAGTGCATTGGATTCTATCCTTCCTTCAGTAATTTATAAAAACTAATTGAGTTGTTCCAGTATTAGGGAAGAGGGATTGAGTCTCCTAAAATTAGAAATTATTTGCCTAAATAACTTTTTTATGGTCAAGAGGACCAGAAAGAGAAATGGGACATTTTAAGCAAATTTGTCTCCAAAGCATCATTTCTTTAGTAAGATTACATAACTCAATTTATTTTATGACAATCACTGATTCAAATAGTAGACTTGGTTTTAATTTTATATAAATTAAAGAATTTAACTTTTCCCCAATGTATTTTGAATGACTTTATTCACAGACCAAATCCTTTCTCACAGTGTCTGAAAGTTTTATTCTGTCTACATCCAAGGTTGTACATGATTTTCCGTGGATCCTATTTTCCTTTTTAGCTACTTTTTTTTTTTAAAGATTTTACTTTTTCCTTTTTCTCCCCAAAGCCCCTCCGGTACACAGTTGTGTATTCTTCGTTGTGGGTCCTTCTAGTTGTGGCATGTGGGACGCTGCCTCAGCGTGGTTTGATGAGCAGTGCCATGTCTGTGCCCAGGATGTGAACCAAGGAAACACGGGTCCGCCTGCAGCGGAGTGCACGAACTTAACCACTCGGCCACGGGGCCAGCCCCTCCCTTTTGGATATTTTTTATTTCAATGGAAAAGAACTGTAGATAAGTTTGAGTAGCTGCAGAAATTCAGTTGTTTAGATAACAACAACGGAAATTGTACGTAGCCTCAGTTGTGTTACTCATTTTTCCTTTCTTTTTTATCTTACTCTGAGTTTTGGTCTTAAATAATATTTGGATAGAGGCTGGCCCTGTGGCCTAGTGGTTAAGTTTCTGCTTCGGTGGCCTGGGTTTGGTTTCCAGGCGCGGACCTACACCACTCATTGGCAGCCATGCTGTGGTGATAACCCACATACAAAGTAGAGGAAGATTGGCAGCAGCTGTTAGCTCAGGGCAAATCTTTCTTAGAAAAAAAAATTTTTTTGATAAAATTCTGTAGACTTCAGTCTTTATACATTGAATACTGCCTTAAGTAAGTACCATGTGCCATACATTGTGCTATGAGATGGACCTATGCAGTTGAAAAAATTAATCTTTCACAGCTACTTAATGTAAAGAGATACATAATGCCTAGACTTAGGAAATCAAACCTGAGCTACATGTACATTATCAAATCTGGTACCCAAAGGTGCTACCCAAACCTGGCTTGATATCAGAATAACTTGAGAAACTTTCAGCACTACTTATATTCCTGAGTTCCATATCCAGAGGTTATGATTCAATAACTCAGCAGCAGGGCTTGAGGATTTAGTCACTTTTTTTCAAAGCTCCCAAGATGATTCTGATGCAACTGGCCTAGTGCTGGTTCCAGGAAAGGCAATTGGGGACCACACATCTTGTTGAAATGTCTTAGAATAAATATGATAGAAATAACCTTGATGTGTATATTATTCTTGTGAATGTCCTCCTTTACTCAAAAAATGCATTGTTTATACCTCAGTTTCTAAAATTCAAATTGTTCTAATCAATCTCGGTGAATGCTGATGGTTTGTAGGCCAGTAACATGCAGTAGTTGCACAATGCTTGAGAAAAAAAATCTAGATAATTAATCGTTGGATTTTATTGCTTCACGACTTAAAGGAATCCACCTCCCCCTTGCTCTATAATTATTGGTGTCAAAAGCTGGAAAAGAAATTACAAGAAAATGAAAATATCAGGCAAGATTCAAAGACAAGAATCATGTTCCAGTAATTCAATGAATGGGTTATGAAATCTGAAAGATCAGATCTTGAAATCTATGAGAAGAACAGCTGGTTGAAAATACCAAGGAACAAATAAAATTCATTGCATTATTTTCTCTGGTGGCCACTTATGGACCAGCTGAAGCATGTCACTTGTACAGAGTGAATACAGGCAAAAGCCAAAGGATAGCAGGAGAGCAACCCAGTAATAAGTATTCACACAGATGGAGTTTGACTTTGAGAACTTGAAATCCAATGATGATAACAAAAGCAATCATTCCTATATTGCTTGGTATTTACAGTTGACAAATACTTGACAAATGTGTTAACTCAGCTAATATTCGTAAAAAGATCTCCAACCTCTTCCTTTGATAAATTTGTGATGGAGGCTCATAGAAGTTAGGAGATTTTTCTGAGCTCACACAAGTAACATGAGTTGGGATTTAAATAACAAAAATGGCTTCTAAAAAATATTTTTTTCATCCTTTATTTTTTTCCTAGAATGCATCTGCCACATAATATTTAAAATTTCACTTTAATAAATAGGTCCTGTCCAGATTCACCAATATGTTATCTTGAGCCCTGGGCAAGGCTATAAACTCTCCTTACAAAATAATCTTTGTCATGGTACTCCATCACCTGCTCACACCCAAATCTACTTGCTCAGCCTCTGGTTTCTGCTTTGTGCCCCAAACCCTGCACGATTTCATGCGGCATTTCATGAAATGCCATTTCATGTGGAATGTTTCTTTAGTTCTCAACTATTGACTTCCTTCTCTTTTCACAGCTCCTTTATTTTCATACTGCTTAGTCTGAAAACCTGGCTGGCTCCCACCTCAGTGACTGGTCTTGGCCCAAGGACGCAAGCTTTCCTGCACAAAAACAGGGGACACTTTCAAATTATACACCAAATGCAGCTTTGCCTAAAGCTTATTAAAAATAATCCTAAAATGCCATATCATGGATTCTGTTTTACTTATAGTGACCATTTCATGTTAATGTTCTTGAGTAATATTCTTCTAGGTAGAGGAAGGAGAAGACACTCATCTATTTACACCAGTCCGTAAGCTCAGCCAGATCAGTAAAGTTAGAATTGATGGCTTGTTTGCGTTGCTTGTTTTGATGTTTATGATGGCTGAAATGATTAGGCGGGCTAGATTCACAGGTTCAGGAGAAACCTACAAACTGGATAACAAGTATCTGAATAATTGAATCAGGAAACCTAGAGACTTAATACTGAATTTTAATGCTGAAAGAGATCTCAGGGGTAATTTAGGTAAATTTCTTCACTACATGGTTGAGGAAATTGACTTACAAGGTCACAAACCCACATATTAAGCTCAGGTCAATGATTCTGTGACAAAGATATTCTTTAGAGTCCTAAATATTCATAGCTTTTCCCAAGTACTGTATCATAATTGACACCAACTGTTCACAGCTCTTTATATGATGACTGTGATAAAAACTTTTCTTTTGTTTCCAAGCCAAGGCTATGGGTGGGCTCAAATCACAGAAGCAGGGTTGAAATTCTGGAGTAGGGGAACCAGGACTGGGCTGAAAAGAAAGAATTCTCAGGATATGATCAAGAGAATGATTTGTCCACCAAGGCTTGGTATCAAGGAAAAGACTTTAAAATCTGACGGTGGGCTGGTAATTAAGCGTCTAATCACACCCAGAACAAAGCAGAGATGGATTTTAAAATTTTGGACCTTCACCTAAAGCAAAGGCATTTAGAGACAGCGCTACACAGTGGTTAAGAGTTTCGGTTTTGAAGCCAGAAACCCTGAGTTTGAATTGCAGTTCTGTCGCTTAATAGCTATATAGAAAATTGGTTTTTCTGTGACGCCTTTTCTTCTGATTCCAAACAGAAGATAATAATAGTACTGAGTTTAAACATTTGTTATGAGGACTGAATAAGTGGAGGACTTGTAACAGTGCCGGGAAGATTGTAAAAATTATATAAATGATTGCTAATAAATACTATGCCGACGTGTATGTACAATGATGTTTACTGCAGCATATTTATAGAATTAAAGAATTGGAAACAATAAAAATATTCTTTATGAGGGGTTGATTAAAGAGATTACATTATGGCCATACAAAGGAATATTACGTTGCTGTTCAAGAATATCAGGTGACTCCGAAGTTCCCACCTATGATATATGCTTAAGTAAATATTTTTACATATACAACAGGATGATATGATTTTATGGAAATATTCAAAAATATATGTTATGTGTGTAAGTCCCAAAGGTCTTGGTGTATTTACACGAATTTGTTGAGTGTTTCCCGTGAGGACTGGCACTGTGGCAGGAGTGGGCAGTGGCAGGGAAGAGCCAGTGAGAAGAACTTGCTATTTTCCTTTATTCAATTCTGCAATATTTGGATTATTTTTCAATCCACAAAAAGATTTTTTTACATGATAGTATAAATCTAGTAAAATCTGGGGTGAAAAGAACGTAGTAGTAAATAAGGTAAAGTTACGAGGAGTTAGAGGCAAGATGCTGATGGCTGCAGGAGCTCTTAGGTAACAAAGAGGGACTTTAAAATGAACTGTTACCCATAATATGTCCAAACTGATCTTGGAGGCCCACCCACTCATCCTTATGGAACATGTGGACTTGTGTTTCTTTCAGGTCACAGGAATACGTGAGTGGCATTAAATAACCTATGAGAGTAACGCTTCTCTTTGCTTACATACCAGGAGATACGTTACGTAAAGGGAAAGAAGTCTGCCTGTCATCTATCTAATGCGTATATAAAATGGCTTCTTGACACACTCTGAAATAATGACACAGCTAGACCCATTTACTAAGCCCCGGATATACTTCTCCAGGGCACTATCACACAATCGAAGGCTGAAATTAAGGGGACTTATTGATGAGTTCATTACTGCTGTGCCCTCTTTCAAATTAGTGGAGCATAACATACGAGGAACTGAAAAGCTTTAATTGCGAGACATGAGTGTGATGCAGTAAGAACCTGCAATTTGCATAGGGAAAAGAATTGGGTAGCACACTGATGGAGTGGTTGCAGGGCTTTGAAAATTGGAACATAATTGACTCCCCAAACATTACAGACTAAGTAAACAATTCATTTGTTTATAATTATTTATGAACAGTCTAACCTCAGCCGTCCTCTTTGGTAATGTTTTCTGCGTCAGTTTGAAGCACATCTTGTCACGGATTAAAGAAGTATGTCTGATAATATAAACCAGAAGCATGGTTTTATAGAATCATCTCTGCCCTGAATTTACCTTGTCTCCTAAATATTAGTGATATAAAAAAAGATTAAGGAGAAAATGAGACGAGGCAGAGAAAGTAAAGTAAAACTTTAGTCCTACGCTTCCATATTGACTCGTCTATCGATTATATATATTTAACTTTATTTAACAAGCACATATAATGCTTACATATCTTTATAGTTATCAATTTAGGGAAGCTATGGTTTTCAAAATGTAGTTGCTTAGACAAGTCATAAACAAATGGCCCACCCATTCTGAAGGTTATCAAGTTAATTGACCTGCTGATTATAAAGGATTCCATAATCTTGGCTCTAAGGATGTAGATGACAGTTAAAATTCTTCACACCCTGCCTGATAGTAACCTTGATCATGTCTCTCCCACCCAGCTTATGGATGTCTGTGTAGACTCTCCTTCTTTATCCTTATGATGTTACTCTTTCATTATTAATTTCATGAAAAATGATGTATAAGGTTTATAAGAAATTATAAAGCTAAGGGACATCAAAACAATTTGAATGTGGAAGAGGCATATATACAGTAATGTGTTTAAACATAGTATGATATATAAATTTTTCATTGTCTATCTCAACCTATATTTACTTTACATGAGTTAGGAAATCTCAATAACAGGTCAATTTATCCATATATGGCAGATTCAAACTCAATGTTTATTGCTTGCAGTTCGTTTAAAAAGTAAACATAACGAAAATATTTTACTACTATTAACAGAGTATGAATGTCTTCTTGGTGTATAGCTCATCATTGTATTTCATTTTTGAGCTTCCTGGTTTCATTCTGTAGAGCTGAGATGAGAGTCTAATATGTAATGAACGTGGGTCTGAGTGAGAGCTCCAGTCTTCCCCTTTACCATCCCACATATTTACATTTTGATGAACATAATCATTGACAAGCATTTGTGAGGAAGGATTATTTAGGGCGCAGTAATATTAGTCTCCTCCTCCTCCTCCTTCTTAAACATGTTTTACCATATCAAATTGGCACAAAAACGTGAGGGACGTTTATAGAAGCGCTTAGGAACTATTAATGTGCCGTATCAGCCTCTTTAAATAGATAACAATCAAGCAGAGAGAATACCTCGTGGTCAGACAGAACAGGGGAATTTTGAATGCTGTGTGTGTAGAAAAACGGCTTCTCCATTTCATACTCAATATTGGCTATACTATTGTTTCATATTCTCTGAAAGTGCAATGAATTTTAAATCTTAAGACACAGAATCAATATTTTGCTTTTTAATTACAGTTTAAAGTTTAACAATACTAAACTAATTCTATTGTTTAAGAAGTAGCCTTTTCAGGCTCCTATAAAAATTCTAAAATATTCTTCCTCACAAAAAGAAAAAAGAGAGAGATAATGGTCAACATTTATTCTTCCTTCAAATAACCTATATGAAATGCACTGAGAACCAAGTGATTGGTTTTCTCTTTACAGCGGGCTAGACTCCTTCTACATGATCTCAGCAATATCTTGATTGATAATATATTCAGTCTCTGTGACATGGTGGCTTGTGGCATAAAAGTACTGAAAGAAGCAGGAATCTTCAGGTTGCCAGTTCTGCCGTAGACAACGTAAAATTTCTCACCAAGATGCCTCAACTTTGAAATTTTGTAAGTTGAGAGAAAGTATCACTTTCTTGGTTGCCTAATGGGCTTATTTGTGAGAATCAAATTGAATAAGCTCTTAGAAGACTATAAGGCATCACAGAAAACTGAGCCCGACAATTACAGCTTTGACCGCTTGTCCCTTTCATGTGGAAGCCCACTGGATATCCCCACAAGCATATCTGACCAGCACCTGAAAGTTAATCAGCCCAATACTTTTTTTCCCCTCACAAAAAAAAAAAAGGGATTTCATTCTTTCCCTTAGTAGTGATAAATAAATGAACAACAATAGGATATACTGGAGTATATGAGGAAGCCTTTTGGTATAAAACTAATTCAGCTTGACCTTGTTTTTTTTTCTCCAAAAGGGCCTGACATGGCCTGTTGCGCAGGTATTGTACATCTGCTTTAAACATTTACTATGTCCTAAAGACAAGAATGATGCCCTTAAAGATAGGGATGTAACTTCCCTCCATATCAGCACTTCTTTAAGGATAAGCATCCCCTCCTGGAAACTAAGGATTAATTGCTGATCTGCTGTGCTCAGCTTGTGACTACTGACCTATTGTGCCAGTTAAGCATCTCGTGACAGTAGTAAAAGACATCTTTCTGTCATATGGGATGTATGCTCTTCATTCCAAAAAGGTATATGACCACTGTACACCCCACTCCTTTGATGCCATTCCTTCCTTGGGGAAGGAAGGCCCCGGGCTATAGTCCTCAGACCTAGCGTCTAATAAACTCACCCCAATTTTGATTTAAAGATCACTATGGATTATTTGCATTGACAATGACATCACCAATTCTTCTAAACACTCACACCAGACACTTAGGCAGAATCTTTATATTTTCACCTCTCTCTGATCCTCCACATGCCAAGCAGTTTTCTATCATTATCTCTATATTACTAGTATCTTTGGATCTTGTACCTTCCTCTCCATCTCCACCACCTCTAGCCAAGGTATCACAACTCTCCCCTAGCCTGGGAGCCTTCTCCTAACCTAGTCACTCACCTCCAATTTCTTACCTTCTATTTATAACCTAAATGCTTCTCAACCAGGGAGATTTTCCTGACCTATTCGATCAAGATGTGCTATTTCCTTGCCTCTGTGCTCTATAATACTTAGCTTTCATTTTCCCTGTTTTTTCCCCCCCATACAGTATGATGTTATAGGGAATGCTTGGGAAAACTCAGGAAAAACCCTGAATAAAGGTATTAAATTGTGGTCATCATTCTATGTAAAGTAGGCAGCCACAGAGGGATGATGAAAAATGTATGCAAATACCCTTTTTGAGAATTCATGCTTTCTTAATTTATTTAAAGAGAAGTTGTTCCCTTTGTTCAAAGTCTGATGGAATTTCTCTGGGCAAGGACTGGGAATTTCCCTGGGCAATTTCTTCTGAGATTAGCCTTAGGGGATACTGTTCTCAGATTTCATTTTTAGCCACTTATGGCCCAGGCAAGCTTCCATAACTAAGTCAGAACCCTCTCCCTTTTGCTAGGAGGGAAGATGGACCAAGTCCTACATCTCTTCCATAGGTGCCCAGGCACCATCATCACCATGCCTCTACCCTCCTTCATGATCTTTGACCCACAGCCACAGAAGTAAGCAATGTCACACTGGGACCTGGACCTTTCTGAAAAGTGACGTGATCACCTTCAGACTGAGAGCTGAAAGCAGTGTGAGTAATAGGGTAGTTCTAAGGAGTAAATGGGATGTGGAACTCTTTGACTAGTTTCTGTCTCTTGGTGTCCTGAGATTTTTATCTTATTGTGTTTATAATGTAATGACATAACCAACAGAAGAGCATTCTTAAATTTGGAAGGCCGTTAGTTTTAGATAGATAGATAGACATAAATTATGTATACTATATATATACATATTATATATTGTACATATAATTATAATTACTATTTAATATTATCATATATATGCAACTGTAATGTATATATTATACATACAATTGTAATATATGCATATATAATGATAAGCTCAAACTCTGAAGATGTATTTTTTTGGTTTCAAATCCAGTTCTTGTTGGGCTGTTAATCTTTAGCAAATTCTTTAACTAATCTCCATGTGACTCAGTTTTCTCTTCTGTAAAACGGAGAATAGTGAGGATTGAATGAATTCATACACATGAAATGCTTGAACAGTGCAGTTGACTCATAGTCATTTATTGACTATTGTATAGTCAATAAATCTATAATACGAAGTACAAGAAGAAGGAGGAGGAGGAGGAAGAAAAGGAAAGAGGGAAGAGAAGGAGAAATGATCTTCTTTATGGGAGGACCATGGAGCCACCGAAAAGACAGATCATGTCTTATACATGTTTATATCCCTTGTAGGATTTAGCTGATAACAGGTACTGAGTAAGTGTTTGAGCCAATGGGTAAATAAGTAAGTGAATACAGAGAAGTACCAAGTTGTAGTCAGCCATAGCTGACTGATGCTTTGCTTACGTTGGCTAAGCACTGCAGTGGATTCATGAGTTACTTTTGGTGTTGTGAAAACTTAACCACAGATGTAAAATGTGACCTCCCAGACTTTGAGGCACATAGAGCATTTGGCAATCATGACGGAAGATCTGGAGTGAGAAGCACCATTCCTGTCATAGTGATGTATTTCCACCAGTTTCCTGCAAACTGTGCATATTTCTGACTTAAATCAGTGTCAAATCCCATCGTCTGACAGACCCAGACCTCCCTCCTGCTCCCTAAATCTAGAAGCCTTATCCCTTCTGGGGTTCTCTGAGGAATGTGTGGAGAAGATACCAGATTTGAATTTGGAGTGACTGTAGTGGACATTTTCATGGTCTGTCAACACAGAAGTTAATCTGATAAACTATATATTCTTACGTATTAGGGAACAATGTGTCAGCCCTTGGAAAAGCTTTGGCATTTTAGAGGATCAGTGAGTACTAGAGGTTTTCTAATATTTCATTCATCCTTCATTCATCCCACTATGTGCCAGTGGTGAAAATTCAAAGGTGAATAAAAGTTGCCCTTGGCTTCAAGGAACCTACAGAAACAGATGACCAATTGTTACATTTTAGAATAGGGTATATATTGTTGTTGAGTTATTTCTCGGCAACCCTTAAATCACACCTTGTGAATAACTACTGACCACACATACAGCTATCCTGGAATACTATTCTGTAACCAAAGACAGATCTGGAAGGTGAAATGTGAAGAAATCATTATCTGTCCAGGGATTCATCCCACAATGTCACAAACAGGTTTTCCCAAATCTTTTTATTTTTAGGCTATAAAATAGAGCTATTCGTACTGATTTTGCTCAGCTCTTATCTAGATCTACAAGGCACCAATTTCATATGCTTATGATTACTCAGAGTCAGAAGGAAGCAGATCAGCTCATGTGTGGCCTGAAGAAATATCTGAAAACTGTACTTTTAAAGTGAAACACTCATCATATCAAATACTGTTATTTTGCTCATTACAAAATTAATATTCTCATTGCAGGAAATGTAGATAACAGTAAAAGATAAAGAAAATGGTAACCTATCATCCATAAAAACAAATTGCTAATATTTTGACCCATTTTGGTCTAGTATTTTGTACAATTCTGAGAATGAATTTATATGTGAATATTAATACATGAATAGACAGCTATTTTGGTATGTTTTCTACTTTTGGTTTAATGTTTATGGTATTATAAGATATTTCTGGGGGACGACCTGGTGGCACAGCGGTTAAGTTTGCACATTCCGCTTCAGCGGCCCAGGGTTCACTGGTTCGGATCCCAAGTGTGGACATGGCACTGCTTGGCAAGCCATGCTGTGGTAGGCATCCCACACATAAAGTAGAGGAAGATGGGCATGGATGTTAACTCGGGGCTAGTCTTCCTCAGCAAAAAGAGGAGGATTGGCAGCAGATGTTAGCTCAGGTCTAATCTTCCTCAAAAAAAAAAAAAATTAAATAAAGAAATAAAATATACTGGTTTCTCTACAAGACTTTTTAGTAGTTGCCTAATATTCCATCAATCCTTCACATAACTTATTTCATTATACTCTTATTTATTGTACATTTCAGGTTATTCCATTTCTTTTGCAGTTATATGCAACACTGTGAAGAACATCTTGGAACTGAAATTACTGGATCTTTATGATTTTTCCAGTTTAATAAATCTTTGCTGACTCAAAGGTTATGAAAATTCTCTGTTTCTCTCTGCAAGGTTTGTTGTTTTACTGTTCACATTTAGACCCATAATCCACATGGAAGTGATTTTTTGTGTATGATGTGAGTTAGTGGCCATAGTTTATTTTTGGCTATGTGCCTATCCAGCTGATACAGCAACGTTTATTTACAAGACCATTGTAAATGGTCTCACTACAATTCACTATTAACTTTTCCAAAAATTTTTATTAATTTTTCATAAATATATATTTTCATTTGTTTTTAGATTCTACTTTTCCATTGGTCATTTTGTCCAAACTTGGGCCAAAATAATGGTGTCTTATTTACTGTATTATTTATTACTTATTTACTATGGCTTTATCACAGCTCTGACATCTGCTTAATAAGACCTTTAGCTTTGTTCTTCCAAAATGCCTGGGCTATTCTTAGCCCTTTGCTCTTCCATGTGAATTTTGGAATCAGCTCATCAATTTAAAAAGGAGCAATAACTGTGATATTTATTAGGATAGCGTTGAAAGTATTGATTAATTTGGGGAGAACTGTCATCTTTTCAGTATTGAGTCTTCTAAGCCATGAAACGATATATCCCTTATCTATTTTGCTCTTGCATTTCTCTCTTTGGCGTTTTATAGTTTTACATGTAGAGATTTTGTACATTTTAATTTAAATATATTCCTATATATTTGATATTTTAATATATTTGCTAATGGCATTATCTCTTAAACTTAGTTTTATACATAATTGTGTCTAATACATAGAAATACGGTGGATTTGGGTTTCTTGATTGATCATGTAGCTAGCAATCTTTCTCAATGTACTATTTTTAAAGTTTTTATTTTGAAGAAAACTTACAGAAAAGTTGCAAGAATAGTACAAAGTACTCCTAAATATCCACCGACCTTCATATTTTGCCACATTTGTTTTATTTTATTCTGTATATAAAATAACAATACCTATTATTATTTAGCATCTATTATTATTGTTGTTGCTGAATTACTTAAGAATTAACTGCAAACATTAGGAACATATACTCTAATTATTGCTGTATTACCTATTAAAAAGAACGATATTTTCTTACATAAAAAGAGTAAAATTATAAAGGGCGCTAAATTTAATTTTCATACAATACTATTATCTAATCTGCAGTGTATTATCCAGTTTCACCAATTATCCCTATAATGTCCCTTTTAACAATTTTATTTCTCCTGATCATGGATCCCATCAAGGCTCACACACTGCATCTGGGTATAGCATCTCCTTAGCTTCCCCTGACCTGGAACGGTCCCTCAGTCTTTCTTCGTCTGTCACGACAATGGAATTTTTGAGGAGTACAGGCTGGTTATTTTATGAACTACCCCTCAATTTTTGTTTGAATACTTCCTACAATTACATTCAGATTATTCATTTTTGGTAGAAAATCACATAAATGGTGTAATCTTTTCAGCACATCACAGTGGGAGAAATATGATGCCAGTTTGTACCAGTATTGATTATGTGAATTACATGTTACTCTATGATATTTTGGATGTATTGGATTAAAAATATACTGCTAACATAACTTTACCTGTTCTTCTTTTGTATTGATTTTAGCATGATTTCTAGATCATTGAAATTATACACCTGACTTGCATTATATGTCTATTGGACATGGCTGCCTTATAGCATCCACTAAAAATATAAAACAAAGAGGCATACAGAATAAACAACTAGTAAAACAAAACAAAACAAAAACTACATCTACAAGAAGACAGGAAGAGAGGAAAAAGAAACGACAAAGGTACAGGAAAATAGAAAAATAGCAAGATAATAGATTCAAACTTTACTGTACTTTAAATTACATCAAATGTAAATGCTCCAAATACTGCAATGAATAGTCAGAGAATGCCAGACTGGCGAAAAAAAGCATGACCCATCTTTATGTCGTCTACAAGGGATCCAATTTAAAGACAAAGACACAGATATGTACAGAGGTAAAATGAAAAAGGAAATGCTTTGCAAATATTGATAGAAAACCTGGAGTGGCAACGTTAATATCAAATAGTTGAAGACATCAAGACAAGGAAGACTATCAGGTATAAAGAGGGGCAATCTGTAATGATAAAGAGTCAACTGATCAGGGAGATACAATGTTTCTAAAGGTGCACGTATGTAATAATAAAGCTTCAAAACACACCAAACAAAAACTGACAGAATGGAAAGGAGAAGACGACAAATCCACAGTTGCAGGGGTGGAGATTTCAATACTCTTATCTCAGTAATTGATAGAGCAAGTAATCAGAAACTCAGAGAGCATACAGAAGACTTGAGCAGAATTATTCACCAACTTGTTCTAATGACGTTTTTAGAATATTCTATCCAACAACAGCAAAATCCTCATGCTTTTCAAATGCACATGGAAAAATATCACAACTGACCGCATTCTGGCCTAGAAAGCAAGTCTAAAGTAATTTTAGAGGATTAAAGTCACTACATTTTAAATACTGTGTAATTCTGTGTAATACTGTGTATGTTCTTTGATCAAAATTGAATTAAATTAGAAATTAATAGTGGAATGCTATCTTGAAAACCCTCAAATATTTGGAAATTAAATAAAACACTTCTAAATAAAGTATGAGTCAAAGAAGAAATCACAAGAGAAATTAATAAATATTTTGACCTTACTCAAAATGCAAATATGCAAAACAAAATGTATAGAATGTGACTAAAACAGTGATTAGAAGTAAACAAATACCTTCAAATGCTTATATTAGAAAAGAGAAAAAGTCTGAAACTAATTACCAAATCCAATCTCAAGGAGCTATAAAAAGAAGGGCCAATGAAACCCAAAATAAACTAAAAGAAGGAAAGAAAAAACATGCGTGAAAATCAATAAACAAAATTCATTAAAATCAATGCAATCAAGAGATTAAACAATTAATACATTTCTAACTAGATTAACCAAGAAAAAAAAAAGACAGAAAAACACAAATTATCAATATCAGAAATAAAAGAAGGGAAATAATTATAGATCCTACAGAAATTAAAAGGATAACATGGGAATTTAGGAGCAACTTTGTGGTAGGCAGAATTCTAAGATGGCGCCAAAGATTCCCACCCCCAATATACCTGCACTGTTTAATCCTCTCCCCTTGAGTGTGGATAGGACCTATGAGTATGATGGGATAGTCACTCTCATGATTACTTGACATTATATAATACTCTGTCTTATCAGACTGGTGCAAGAGATTCACCTGCTGGCCTTGAAGAAGTAAACTTTCCTGTTCCCAGAGGGCCTGTGAGAGATCCTCATGGTAAGAAGTGATGGGCAGCTTCCAAGAGCCGAGAGAACCCCACACATGACAGGAAGCTAGAAGATGGGGAATTCAAGAGCTGAATTCTTCCAATAATCACATGACCCAAACTGCAGAAAGGAATGCAGCTCTGCAAATCCCTACATTGCAGCCCGGTGAGACCTTGAGCAGAGGACCCAGTTAAGCTCTACCTGCTTGCCTGCCCACAGAATCTGTGAGGTAATAGATGTGTGTTGTTTTAAGCTACAAAGATTTTGGTCATTTGTGTTGCAGCAATAGAAAATGAATACAAAGTTTATGCTAATCAATTTGATGACTTGGATAAAATGGAGAAATTTATTGACTCAAATTACGCAACCTGGCATAAAAAGAAAAGAACTTCTGATAGGTCTTTGTCTTTTTAAAAAACTTGAATTCATAAATTGAAAATTCCACAAGATACTCTACTCTAGGTCCATGTAGCTTTATTGGTAAAATCTAAGGAAGAAGCAATATTAATCCTATATAAACTCTTTCTAAGTGTATAGGAAGAGGGACTGCTTCCTAACTTATTTTATAAGACCAGACTACTCCAATACCAAAACCAGAGAAAGACATTGCAAGAAAAGAAAACTATAGACCAACATTCCTCATGAACACAGACACAAAAATCATTTAAAAAATAGTAAATCAAGTTCAACAATATACAAAAAGCGTAATATATCATGACCAAGTGACGTTCACTTTAGGAATGCAAGATTGATTTAACATTTGACCAAATAAAGTGTGTTTCAGGAATATAAATTCCATTTAATCTTGAAAAATAATCAATGTTTTTTACCATAACAACAGATTAAAAAACTTCCATGTGATATCAATAGGTACAGAAAAATTTTCTCATGATTTTCAACATTCATTCATAGCAAAAATTCTGAAAATTAGGAATAGAAGGGAATTTCCTTAACTTAATAAAAGATATCTCTAACAAACTTACAGCTAACATCAAACAATTTTAATGTTAAAATGTTGAATGCTTTCTCTTTAAGATAGGGAGCAAGGCAAAGATGTTCTCTCATCACTTTTTTTTGTTTGTTTTTGGTGAGGAAGATTGGCCCTGGGATAACATCTGTTAGCTAATCTTCCTCTATTTTGTATGTGGGATGCTGCCACAGCATGGCCTGATGAGTGATGTGTAGGTCTGCGCGTGTGCCTGGGATCACGAACCTTGGGCTGCCAAAGCACAGAGTGTGAACTTAACCACTATGCCACTGGGCCACTCCCCTCTTATCACTTTTATTTAATGTTGTACTACAGGGCCTAGCCAGTGCAATTACACAAGAAAAACAAAATATGAATTGGAAAGTAAGTAGTAAAACTATCTTCACACATAGCATAGTCATATATGTAGAAAATCTCAAGTAATCTTCAAAAAGTTAATAGATCTAATAAGCGAATTTAGCAAAATTTCAAAATACAAGTTCAATGCACAAAAATCAATTATATTTCTATATTATAGCAACAAACAACTGGATAGTGAAATTGCTTTACTTATCTACATGTGAAGACTTGGGGAATGTCAACAGAGAGAGTATATGGACAGCTTCACCTCCGTTCATTGTATATTTTGCTGGCTGTATCACTTTCTTGTATACACAATTGCCTATGACTGCACTTTGTTTTCCTATTTATCATAAATATTTAATGGAAAGTTAGGAGAAGCTGCACTGTGGGATGCTAGCTAAAGGTCATATTAGATCTTTTTATTTTGAAGAAGAGGATTATCCCTGAGCTCACTACTGCCAGTCCTCCTCTTTTTGCTGAGGAAGTCTGCCCCTGTGCTAACATCCATGCCCATCTTCCTCTGCTTTATATGTGGGACGCCTGCCACAGCATGGCTTTTGCCAAGTGGTGCCATGTCCACACCTGGGATCCGAACCGGCAAACCCTGGGCCATCGAGAAGCAGAATGTGTGCACTTAAGCACTGCACCACCGGGCAAGCCCGTCATATTGAGTCTTAATTCTGACCTTTTTAAAATAAAATAGTTATTTTAAAAATAATCTTAGTAAGCACATTTTTTTAACATATACAATTTTAAGATAAACTTTGCCTAGTGTCACTTACTTGATTAATTGATATAAGCTAGTCTTTGTAATTTAGGAACTGGTAGAGGTGGCTGAGGATTAAGGGTTTTACTCTCTAAGAGCTGGGATTGGGAAAATAAAAGAATATTAAACTAACTTCTTAGAGACGTAGCTACTTTGAATTGCAAACAATTTATAATTATATAAAATTAGTAATTTCTCCTCTGTGTTGTTAATATTGGGATTAGTGGCTATTTTAAACAGATGGAGCAATTACCAAATTGCTCTAGATGAAAAAGAAAGTGATAATTTATTTCTCCATTTAAATATAAATTCCCCAAAGTAATCATTCTCGGATTAAATCTCCTACGCCTTTATCACGTTTGCCACCAGATGATAAGCGTGGTTGAGTTTGCCTTCCTGAGGGGAAAAGAGAGACTTGTACAACGTAAGCACACATGTACTAACCAAACAAGGTTTAGATGTAGAAATTAACTGTATGTATGAATTTGTTCCGTGACTAAAAGTGTAACTGTGTTGAAAGCCCGATCTGCTACAGAAACAACCAGCTCTTCTGCTTGAACTCAGGCATTCCCATCTTTTGTCCTTTGACTTGAACAAGATATCAAATTATCTTCCAAGAATATTAAGATGATAAAACATTGCCTCTGAGTAGAAAATTTCCTTTCGTAGAATGTGGCTGTTGAGATAAGCATTCTTCATTATATAGCTTCTAATTTATTAGAAAAATAATGAAGGACATTCATGGAAATGAGATTTTCCATAAAAAACATGATTTTCTAACGCTAGTTTAAGAGCTTGATGCAAACTACAATTAATTATATAGTTGACAAAGAGCAGAAGTCAAAGACCTTGAAGATTGTGATAAAAAAACAAACCCAAACAGGGGCCGGTCAGTTGCGTAGTGGTTAAATTCACGTGCTACACTTCGGTGGCCCAGGTGCGGACCTATGCACCACTTATCAAGCCATGCTATGGCAGGCATCCCACAAATAAAGTAGAGGGAGATGGGCACAGATGTTAGCTCAGGGCCAGTCTTCCTCAGCAAAAAGAGGAGGATTGGAGGCAGATGTTAGCTCAGGGCTAATCTTCCTCAAAAAAACCCCCCAAACAATCCAAATAAAACAAAAAAATCTCTGTAATCTCTGTATATCATCACCACTACCAATGCTTTAGGCTATTGCCAATTTATGAGTTGAGGAAATGCACTAGCGCATACTGATTTTTGCTGTATGTGTACACATAAAAATTGTTGGATTGCCAAGGTGCGTCACTTTCCGAGGAATAATGCAAAACTATGAGGAGGAAGTCAGTTTTATTCTCAGAATGAAGGGATGAATAACCACCAGGGTTAACCAGAAAGTATAGATTGAAGAACTCAGTGCTAACTAAGCTGAGAGAGACATTGAATGAAATCTGATGGCTTAACAGGGAAGCTGAAGGAAAGTCAGGAAAAAGACGCTTGGGATCATGAGACTGTAAGGGAGCGGATGCAGTGATGAGGAGGTCAAAGGGAAAACTAAGCAGGCACAGAGCCTAAGGACCAAGGAGTATGTAGGTAATTATTAAAAGATGATTAGGGGGCTGGCCGGGTGGTGTAGTGGTGAAGGTCACATGGTCTGCTCTGGCGGCCCGGGGTTTGTGGTTTCAGATCCCCGGCAGGGACCTAGCACTGCTCATCAAGGCACACTGTGGTGGCATCCCACATAAAAAAGGTAGAGGAAGATTGGCACAAATATTAGCTCAGCACTAATCTTCCTCAAGCAAAAAGAAAAAAGATCAGACATCAGGCAAGAGTTGAATCTTTACGGATAACATTGTTGGAGTTGGCTCTAGGGCAACTTGTGGCGATAAGTCTTTTGTTCTATGTCTGGTAACTATTTTGAGTCTGATTTTTCACTTTTATGCCTTGGTCAGACATGGTGGAATATCAGTTTCTCTCTATGAATAAAATCTTTAATGTCTTGGGTGAGAACTTTAACATCAGGGCCATTTAAGAGTCCCAGATTGTGCTAGCAAGTGAGTAACCTCTGATCTAGGATGCTAGAGAGGACGTCGATTGGATATCAAGACTGGCTTTACACACTGACACACACACACAGGTGTGCACACATGAATATACTAGCACACATGTACATATCATGATTTAGGTTATTTACTGTCTTGGGAAGATGAATGATGGTTGAGGAGATGAGTTGGTAAGAGGACAGATATGGATCTTTGGTATCAACAACAGGCAAGAGATGGGTGAACAAAAACTGACAAGGAATCGGAATAAAATAATGTCATATTAAGATTCTACTAGGAAGGAAAAAATTAGGATAGGATATAATTAGGAATCAGAGTATTTAAAGATGTTTGTTTACCTAGAACACTGAAGTGATTAGGTAAGAAACGAGAGGAAGAATATCCTATATTGTTGAAGTTGGTTGATAATTTTTAATGTTGAGGAGTTCTGAGGAAAGCACGTCTAATTCAATCTGAGTTTACAACCTGATGTGAACAATGTATCTAATAAAATATTTACCTGGGGTACGTATTGCTGAAGACAAATCTGTTATTTAACATAATTTCTGTGTTTAGATTAATTGGTTCATTAAGGCTTAAGAGAGAAGTATCACTTGCACTCAGAGCTTACTCATGCTCTGGGAACACTACCAAGCAAGCGGGAAAAAGTCATTTTAGGAAGTCTTTAAGAAGTAATAAATAGTAAGAGCTGCTTCACTTTTGGAAACCGGGACAGAAATACAGGATACCTGTGTGCAACAGGATTTTAATCCAACATCATTAATATTTTTCACACCCAATGCTTTTTTCTCCTATCATAACTATCTAGACTTTTGCTGTATCTTCTAAGATGTTTTCCTTTTAGGGTTGGCCCCATTCTAATATAGAATGAATTTTCTAAAAACATTTCCTGCTTAACATCCTTCAATTGTTCCTCAAAGCCTTTCTCTAAACTAGTGTGGCATATAAGGGTTCTCACGATACATCCCTTGATTAACTCCATAATCCAGTCGTCATGAACTGAGCAAAGTCTCTCCAGTGCTTTCATTACACATTTTGAGTATCTCTTTCATCCTTCTGGAGCACTTTCCTCATATGCACTTTTTTTTCTCTCTGTCTCCCCAAATTCAGCTCCCATGGCATGCTTCAGTGAAGCCTTCCTTGACCTCTCCTTTTGCCCTCATTTTGAGTGAATCATAGCACTCATTTTGTGTTATCATTGTCTTCCTTATCTGGTTCCCTGACTTGAAAAAAGGTTCCTTAAGGGTAAGAACTTTGTCTTATTCATCTTTGTGTTTCCATGACTGGGCACAGTAACTGGCACTACAGGCCACCCAATAAAAGTTTATTGAATAAACAAATAGATTGTGACCTGGCAAGAACCATATTTTGACCAACAGGCAGGGCCTTCTGGAGCCTACACATGTTTTGAGTTAGAATAATGCTTAACAATCACCCTCCCTATCTCCTTATTCAAATTAAGCTTATACTAGGAGGTGGGGGAAGGGCTAGTAATTGAAGATCCCACTTCTTGCTTCTGCCTTTAAAAGTCCTTCAACCAGAGCCTGCAACACAATCTCTTTGCTCCAAGCTACTTTAAAAGGCATTTGAGTGTTTTTTTAATAGGGAAGTGATAGGTGTTAATGAGTCATCCCAGTTCTTTCCTTCCAGTCACATTGGTAACTAGTAATAACTTACCTCCGAGACGTGGAACTCCCCTCCGACAAGTACTTGGGTGAAGACTCTATCTACAGGATGTCTGGTCAGATTAGGTATTGATCTCGGGACTTTAGAATTGAGATTTTCTAAGGAACTGTTGAAACTGTATAAATCTCATGCTTATAATAATGGCTTTATTAGTAGTTAGTTTTGTTAATTTATGTTCTTTAGTCCAGGCCAATAGATGTTAAAGAGAAACCAGAAAAGTGTGAAAAAAAGTCACAGTGAAAGAAAATTCTGTTATGAGGAATCTTAATTATTCTATCTTATTTACCATTTTGAGGATACTGAACTTGGGGACCAATCTGACTTTACCATTACTGTGACCCTTTTGTTATCTCATTTTTCAATCTGTTTGCTTTCTCATTTGTCTTGAAATCCATTTTACATAATACCCATGGACTATTACCCCACATGTTTCAGAATAAATTTGTAGCTAATAGAAAAAGTTGAAAAAGATGAAATAATGTACTTGTTTTTATCAGATTAATTATAAAAATGATTCACTGAAAAAGGAAGTATTTCTTAATAGAAGAAACAGACCAGTAAGTATAACCAACTAATGTTTATGTTTTTTTTAAGTCCAGTTAAGGGGAAGCAACTATTTTCTTACAGTCCAACAGTCTGTATTAGTAAGTCAAGGGCTTCAGTCATGAAGTGATGAGACTCAGCTCTGTTACATTCTGTTAAAATAGTCACCATTCCCTGAGTCAATTTCATCCTCTCTTCCGCCTCACATAGACCATTCAAGTGATGGTGCTAACTGGTACTTTCACTCAGTTTTTTGTTGTTTTTACAGGGACATCAGTGACTGAATTTTGATTTTATAGTATCTCATGAAAAGGCCAAGCAAAAGATAAAGTTGTTATTCTGTAAAGGTAATTTTCTAAGAGAACTGTTATTTGTAAGGTCCCTTAAGTCTTATTCTGAGGCCAAGTTCTGATGGTAAGACTTGGGAAAGACAAGTGTCTATTTTGATTATTTCCTGACAACCTGTAGAAATAAAGTCTGAAAATAAGATTTGAGGCTTAAAATTAGAATTTATTACTAAAAATAAGTGTTAGATGGAACTAGAGATTATATTGAAATAATAAGATGACCACAGCACTACAATTATGAATTCCAAAGTGGATTCAGTTGTCCATGAAGTGTATCAAGGTAGCAAAAATAAACAGCACATTGTGTAACCCTTTTTGCATTCAATAAATTTTGATTTCATTCCCTTTTGTCTGAAGTTGTATGTTTCATCTTTACCCATAAACTTCCTACCTCAGACCTGTTTTTCTTCTATCTAACCCAATTTAATAGAAGAACTGATGGAAATTTTCATTTTCCCTAAAGATCTGTGTTTACGGCTTATGGCAAGTGATTTTTTTTCCTGACCCAAAGGTGTATGCCTTTGAAAATCAAATCTGAATATGTGGATTTCATCCTGCGTTGTTCAAATATTTTTTATCACTCCTATGAGACTCCTGGAAGTCGAGCCCGAGATGGGTAAATACATTTTTCCAAATTTCCCTTGTCTTATGTAGTTGGAATAATAAGTGAATTGATAACATGAATTTCATCTTCTAACAAATAATAAACACATATGAGGGTTAGGAGTGTTGATACAAATAATCCATAACCAACCTATAAACCAAAATTTGGGTGAGTTTATTATGAGCCATGGTGAGGATTATAACCCGGGAGGGCCTTAGAAGGTGTTCCAGAGAAGCATGGGTTTCAGTACAGTCTTATATCTTTTCAGAACAAAAAAAGATACATTAAACACCTCCAGGATACATTTTCAAGGAGGTATTCAGTTGCAGATTAGCAGGTCAACATGACCATGATGCCAGGAAAGGGACTAATCCAGCATTACCAATAGGATGTTACCAATAGGGTATTACCAATGGGGCATTACCAATAGGGCGTAGGAGGGAAAGTATGCATCCTTTATCTCAAGAGAGATTCCTTGCTTTAGTGGATAAGCAGATGTACAATGTATGTTTGATAGGCCATAGTCAGGCTTTCTAGTTCAAGCCAAATTAGTTTTGAACCAGAATAGTTACCCCATATACCTCAATATGTGAAAATCTCTTGTCAGGAGATGAGATATCTTAATAAAGATTTTAGATATGCATATCTTTTATGTATTACTAATTTAAGGAATTACACTTTTAATACAAGAAAACACTCAGAACTCTACAATCTACTGAACGTGAGTTAATCAATTTTAACTATTCAGATAATGCTTTGGTCTCTTCCCAGTCTTCTTGTATTGCCAAGGATATTATTTGTCATTGTCCTGTAAATACAGGTATGGGAAAACACCAGTTACAGTAGATTTCCAGCAGAAAGAATTCCAGAAAAACTTTGATTGTACTTTTACAAACACACAATACATACACATGCATATATTTAGGTAAGCAGACTAGAAAAAGCAAACAAAGTTTATACTGGTCTCCTTATCTCTAAAGATGTCTTACTAGCAGGTATTAAGTAATTTACCTCATAACAAACCCATCACCAAATAAGTCTAATTACCTTAAACAAATAGTCGTTGTCATAAACAGTCCATCATCCATCCACAAAATTGAGATTTCTTAAGCCATTTAGTCCCTAAAACATTAACATCCTTATTTTCTAATCCTCTAGCAATATGTTCTCCTGGCTTTTGCTTTAGTAACTTTTTGGAATAGCACTCATGGGCAAGAGATTTGATTTAACAAGAAGAAAAGAGATTTGATTCATGTTTTTAAGGAGGCTACGATAGCATCTTTTCCCTAAAAGAAGAGTGCATAAGCAGTTTCCTGGACAAAATGGAGAATCAGATGAGTTTTCTCCGTGAAAAAGCAGCAGTTGCTCGCTTATCTTGTGAGAACTATGGTCTCGTCAGTAGCGTCCGCAGAGAAAAATCCAATCTTCCCCCTCACATGGTCATAAAATACATAGGCCACTAGCAGCAATCTTTGTTGTTAATCTTTTTTTTTCATGCATCAACAGATTTATATAAAAAAATTGCTTTAACTTTCAATGATTGGTATCAGTTCAATTTTTTCTAAAATTGAAAATAAATTGCCTTTTTTTTTGAGCAATGTGACGGTAGAAATGAGCATTTTAATCAAATTGTCAGGATGTTGTTTTTGCCTCCGTCTGACGGGCTAAGCCAACTGAGTCTAGCTATGCCTAGTTATATTTCCTAAAGCAGAACTAATTTTGCTATCTTGAAAAGTAAGTCAGAGTTCTTAAAATCATTTTAAGTTAAAGCAACAGGACCCATATCTTTTCTCCAAAGTATTACTTTTGATGCCTGGAAAGATTGCAGTCTTCCTGTGCCATTAAAACACTTTCATAAAATGTGAAAATACGAATCATGTGTACTTATTGAGAGATAGCATGGCTACTTATTGAAGGATTGTTAGGAAGAAACCAAAGTCTTGGTTAAGTAGTTGATGAAATTTGTTTCAGTAAAAACTCTATGTATCCTATTAATATTGAAGTAATAGAATATACTACTCAGTTTGATGTTTCTTGATGCATTAGGAAGAATTACTTGTCCCACCTTAGCATCATTGCTTACAGTAGCAGTGTGGCTCCCTAGACCTCTGTCCTTCATTAACTCCTCTTCTGTGTAGTCATTTCCAACATTGGGTCTTTGTTTCTACTTATTGTCTCCCTCTCCTGCCTGTGCTCTCGGTTTACTGCACTTGACTGAGCTTTGCATTGGCTCCTGCTCTTAAGTTTTGGTTTCCTTTGTTCTCTAGTCTTTGTCTATAACAAGAACTGCAGCTGAAGCCCAGCTGCCCAGCCACACACTCCATTACTCCACCTTGTTTTTGCCAGTTTTCTGTCTCAAAAAGATATTCTTGGTAGCTGGAATTATGACAATAATTCCAGGCAATCTTTCTATAATATTTACCTGACCTTCAAGACCTGAATCCTCTATCTGGGTACCTTGTCTATCCAATTTGACACCTAGCTGCCAGATAATGCTTGAATTGTGGCTAGAACTCTGTGGTAAGCAAGGAGAAGATGCCCCACCTTGGTGAAGGACTTACCCTGAGGGAAGATGCAGCACAGCCCAGAAAGAGAAACCAGTATGACATATGTGTGGCAGGATGGTAGGTGAAGTAGTAATGGGTATGTATTCTGTTCCCAAAACTCCCTCCACACACACCTATCATACACTTGGGCTTGGAGACGTGATACTGGAAATGTGGAAATGCCACAGGGGTAGAATCATAGAGGCTTACAGAAGAGAAACTTCAAATATCTTGGGTTTTAACCACAAAAGCATTGATCCAGGTGTAAGGAAGGAAATATTAGAAGAATATTTGATCAAGCAGTGTCAATCATCCACATATTCCTGCCTGCTCTCTGCCTCTCTCCATCCCCCTACATGAAAATCTATGAGCTTGGAAGGGGGAGAAAAAGAACCTGATGTAGGGTGAGTGGTGCCCTTCTCTCCCTGGGCCTGAGTTTTCTGGTGGGGGTTGGAGGCCAAGTATCAACCTTTAAAGTAGTGGCCTAAGAGTAGAGGAGATACATGTAGTACTCTGAGTATAGTTCTGGAAGAGACATAGCATCTGTTCTGTGGCACAACCACATAGAGGCTGTAGGTGGAACAAGTATAGAGAAGGCCCAGTGACAGCCTCAGGGCTCCCACAGAAGCTGGCAGAGGGAGATACCTACCATTTCATATTCATTTTGTTTCTTCAAAAGTATAGCTTTGGTAGTTGCAGTCCTGAAAACCAGAGAAAGATTTCCTATAATAATTATCTCAAAATCTGAAATGTTGTCTCCCTAACTAGAAACGTGGATGCCCCATGTTGCTTGGACTATGACTGGGTCTCCAAAGCCTTTCAAACACTGTGACAGGCCTGTTCTCTCCAGTCTTGGATAGTATTGCCAGCAAATGTTGCGAATGAATGTGCCAGCAGATACCACCTGGAGGAGTGGCTTCCCTCTAGAACTGTGCCGTCCAATATTTTAGCCACTAGCATATCCCATATGTGGCTAGATTTAATTGTGATATGCTGTATGTGTAAAATACACACCAAATTTCAAGGACTTAGTACCTTTTCTAATGTGTCTCCTAGAAAATTTAAAATTACAACTGTGGCATTTATTATATTCCTATTGAAAATCGCTATATCTAGACATGTGGTCAAAGTTCATGACAGAATTATTTTACATCTCAGCACGTTCACACTAGCAAGTAATATATAGACACTATAAAGTGAACAGTCCTCCTATCAATGCTTCATTCTTATAGAAGTCCTAGAATTTTAGGCTCTAATTGAGAGATAAGGGGTGTCAGAGAGGAAATTCTAGTTTTTGACTGAGTTTAAACCTGAAATGACTGAAAAATCTCTTAAGTTACTGGGTTGACCTGGAAAGTTCTAGATAAACCTTTTTATGCTTAGGTGAAATGGATTTATAAGATAGAAAAGGAAAATAAGGAAGGCTACATTTTTGCTGATCTGAGTTTATGACTCATGACAAATATAATCTATAAGTAGTATTTGAATGAATAGTGCAAAAACTAGGCCATTAGATGGAGCAGAGTCAGAATCTGATGGGTTAAATGTGAGAATAGACAGTGATACAGACATAAAGTTTCATAAAACAGGTAATGTGATGTGAGGGAAATGAGGATTGACACTCCAGGGTCAAGTGCATGTCCAGGATTCAGGGCCCCACAAGCAGAGTGGTGCTAGTCAATTTCGTTTGAGGCATCAGCTAACACTGTCATATTTAGGGCAGTAGCTGGCCACAGCCATTACATTCATATTTGAAAGGCTTGTATTGGGGCCTACCAAAAAGAAAATTAAAATCCATTATAGTATAAACTCTACAAATCTACACAGCTCTGAGAAACGCAAAGTGAGGAGTGAGTGGTGGAGATTGAGGCTGGTGGTGATGAGGGTGCCTCTGATTTACACTGGCAAGATTTCAGATCAAGAAAATGACAAAAGCATCCCAAGGCTGTCACGCTACAGAGTCACAAAAGTTGGCTTAATCTCTACAACCTCGATTAAATACCTAATCAAATAAATCAGTGAGAACCAAGCCAGGCACGAAGTCCTGTTAAATCTCATTTAGGCGACTCAGTGATGGCTACTGAGACGTGGAGAGCATAATCTGAATATCATGTATGCAGGCCCAGTGCTATTAAGGTGAATGTGCAAGTGTCCCAGAGGAAGAGAGACTGAAGACCTTGTTAGAAGTTGGTTTTAGAGAAACTAAATGGGTCTATCAGTAGGATCCACATGTGCTGGTGGTGTAAGGTTAGCAGTATCTCAAGCCTCAGTCTCACGCCTTAAATAAGATGTATGAGAGCTTCCAAACTCTTTAAAGAATGGGCAGGTTGGAACTAAGTTGAATTGAGCCATCTGGTGAAAGCCAGTGTTACTTTAGTTTCAGAATGTTTCCAATAGTGGGATTTATTTACTGGTAGAGTTTAAAATGGTTAAGGTTTCAGGATTCCTAGGAAGGGTAAGTTTATATGCTTTTAGGTTTCTCTGTAACATTTTTATTCCCCATCTAGACATAGTTCTGCATCTGAATCAGTATTATTCACACTAGTTTGGGCCAGAGCTATATACTGAACCATGTAATAGGTGATATCTCATTAACACGTCTTAAAAACATTCTGCTCTGAAGAATTGAAATGGATGTTTTCCTGGAAATAAATGCATGCTTATAGTAAATCCATTAGAGTAATGGATAATTTGACCACAGGTATTGTATGCTGTAAATACTAATACTCTGTTTTGGTTATTAGATGAAAAAAGAGGGTAAAATATTGAGATGAGAAAATCACACATTAATCACTGGGGAATTTGGTCAAAAATTGGTTCTTTGGGACTTCTTCAAGCTGGAAAATCAGAGAAGAGGCAGAAGTATGTCTATCAGAAAAGAGTTAAGCCTGGTTACATTTAATGGCCAAGAGGCAAATAAAATCGTGTTTCTGTCATTTGAAATTACACCCGGAAGACTCCTTTGTGGTGATATTATCCAACTCTTGTCTTGCAGGCCTACACAGTGAGGGCTGAGCTCAACGTCCTAGTGGTCCAATTAGAACCAGGCTGCCCTGTTTAGCCCGATGCTCTTCCTACTGTACTACAGATTTTGCTTGATCTTCTTCTTTGTTTTTGAGAGATTAGTTTTCAAATGATAAACATATGAGTACAACTTACAGAAAGCTTAGACCATTCTAGGCACTGAAAGTGTTACGTGTATTCTTATCTCCATTGTGCTGGCCAGGAAAAGGGCACCGAGTTGTTCAATTACCTGCCCAAGGTCACACGATAGGAAGGCGTGCACAGCATGGGTTTCAACGCATTGGCGTCAACCTGGCTCATCCGACGTTATGTAAATATGCAAAGTGTAATTGAATCCAGCAAGAAGAGGGGTGTGAAATGATGCATAGCTTTAAGCATATGTTTTGTGTTTTTTTGATGAAAAATGCTGTGTCCTCGTATTTCACAGGGGAAAGAGAATCATGCAATAAAAAAACAAAATGAAAATAACCCATCCTGTTATGACTTACAGCCCTGGAATTGTTAGCCTTTTATTAGGAATCTCTTACCACATTGTTTAGAGTCTTTCACTTTGTTTGAATCACATTGAGAGTGGTAAAAACATCCCCCATCTTTTGGGCAGGGAAGTACTGATGAGTTCTTTCAAAGTACAAACTGTACTGAATCTAAGAGAAGCTGTGACTTTTATACTTCAGAACTACCTAGATTTAAAGTGTAGCCAAGCAAATCTTTAAAATATGGTTTGAGATAGTATGAAGAAGGGCTTACGCAGAAGGAAGAAAATATCACAAAGAAATAAATGAACATGATTTCTAGCCTAATTACATAACGTGCTATATTATAAAGTGTACTTCCTTTTTGACTTTCTTAATGTCATAGTAATTTGTAATGTTAACAGTAATGTTCTTCATTCTCAAATCCTTCTTGAGGAAACGACATGTGGAACAATTTTGTAGGTAAACGGGAAATATGAGAAATGATTTTCAAAAGTTCAAAGTTGTATGTGCCATTAGAGACAGGAAATGTGCTCAGAATATCCAGGTAATGTAAGAAACCTGGGGGGCCAAAGCATCTGGATCCCTTAATTCTTCATGATGACTTAAAAGCTGAAAGACAGCAGTGTCGTGTTGAGCACGGGGCCATCACCATTACACAGACAGAAGCCCTTTTCGGCTGTTCTTAAATTAGAATTATAAGCTGCTTAGTTTTGTGGTTACAGTCACAGTTCTGTTTTTGTTTGTTTGGATTATTAATTGTCATTGTTTTGCCCATTTGTTTATTTTGTAATTCTTATTTATACACTTCCAGTGTTCTCTTCAAAATTTAGAATCAGGCAAGATTCCAATATAGCTAAAAGGAAAAGCAAAAGAGCATATTTTCACAATTTCGCAAATCACTGAAGCATCATCACCTGGGCCCCTGCAGACTCCGAGAGCCGATTTTCTCTCTATTCATTATATCAGCTTGACGCCTGAGCGGCAATGAATTGCTCGAAATCTACGATAAGAATGCAAGAACAGCAATAAGGATTCTGAAGGCCTTGGGTAGATAACGGCGGTGAGTGGGGGGTGGATAAATTTGTGGTCATCCAAAAGGAAGAAGAAACAAGGCATCATGGGCACCCTATCAGTAAGGCATAGTTAAGGAAATAGGGAGCTAGGTATTTCAAAATGGGGGGGACTTTGTGTAAAAACCTTGTAACAATGTTCTGGAAGGGCTAGAGGAATAAAAGAGAGGAAAGGAGGGAAACTAGAGGAGCAAAAAGGAAGAAGGGATGATACCCTGAGATGCAGGAACAACGAACCCCCTAGACTGGAGCTCATGAGGCCATCCCTGTGGTTGCACTGCTGGAAATGCTGCAACCACAGAAGATGCTGCCCCTGCCCGGGCTCCAGGAGTCTACGTTTACCAGGCGCCATAGCTGCTACAGCAGTCTCTAACAACTGCCACTCTTGTCAGTGTCAGAAACTCTAAGCTTCTTTCTTCCCCTCACCTTCTCTCCTCCGGCCAGTGCCTCCCATTAGCAGGACCCAAATGGTAGGCCAGGCGAAAGAGGAGTCTGGGAAATGTAGTTTCAGCCTTCCAGCCGCAACAGTAGAGCACAGTGTGGAAGGATAGGTGAGTGGCTGTTCCGGTGCTTGCCATAAACTGCAAAATCTTAAGCATGCAAGGGGTTCTGAGAAAAACTAGTGTAGGCATCACTTTTAAATTTTGTTTACATGTTTGACTGAGGGCATTTCGATCTGTGGTCGATTGCAGGGTTCTGAACACTTTTTTGTAAAGGTCCAAGTAGTACATAATTCAGGCTTATGGACCATACAGTCTCTGTAGAAACTACTATCTCTGTTACTGTGGCGGGAAAGCAGCAAATAGACAACATGAAAATGAATGAGCATAGCTGTGTCCAATAAAACTTTATTTACAAAGACAAGTGGCTCTCCTGCAGGTCACAGTTTGTGGATGCTTGGCTTAGTGAGTACCAGACCTGGCACCTAAAGAAACTGTACCATGATTTGAAAAATACGAACCTACCGTGAGCAGAATTTAAAAATTGTATTAATTTTGACTTAGTCTGCAAATCTTCTTTTGAAGAATACATGTATTATATACATGAAAAATAAAATCTAAGTCCTGTTTTATGTTGTCAATGATTTCAAAATATGTAGAAGGTATAATTCTTTTATTTTACTGGCAAATAGACAGCTGAGTGAAAGAATTCAGAGTATCTGGGGCCAGTAACAATTTTGTCTCAGAATCCCTTTATAAAGGCAGCTCAGAACCCGTTATAGAAAAAGGAGACCAATGAAGAGAATCCAAAATATGTCTGTTGGGAGGAGAGAAGATACAGCTTAACATTGTGCCAGGTTGAGGAGGCCATCAATGACTGTGTGAGAAGTCCAAAAGTGTTAAGAAGGTAATTAGCATTTGAGTTGTAAATTAGGGTTATAGAAATTTGGCCCAGATCTGTCTGAAACTATGAAAAGATCTTAGGGCATGCTTGTAACATTCCTGACAATAGTTTATTTTTGCAACATAACCTGGAATGTCCAGACGGATACATTAAATGACTAAACTAATGTCTATGTGGACATTTTCTTAAATTTGTCCTATATAATAAATATTGTTAATGTAAGCAAAAGCTGACATAATATTCAACTCTTCACTCTTAATAAAGTGTCCACTAGGGACCTCTTTAATTCTTACCATACCCGGCAAAGTATGGGTTTAGAAGTAGAAGAGCTTTTGTTTAAAGAAATTTGTTTCCAAGTCAATGTTGGGTATGTTCCACTATTTGTTTCTTTTGTCTTTTTTAAAGATTGGCACCTGAGTTAACATCTGTTGCCAATCTTCTTTTCTTTTTTTTTTTTTCCTTCTTCTTCTCCCCAAAGCCCCCTTTACATAGTTGTATATTCTAGTTGTGAGCGCCTCTGGTTGTGCTATGTGGGATGCTGCCTCAGCATGGCCTGATGAGCGGCGCCACGTCCGCACCAGGATCCAAACCAGAGAAAATCTGGGCCACCAAAGTAGAGCGCAAACTTAACCACTTGGCCACTGTGCCAGCCCCCAGTTCCGCTATTTCTTAATCCTTTGGCTCTGAAGCATGTAAGCACACCTAATCATTACTCAAATTCTGAGTATTGCTGGGGGTAGGGTAATTATGATACAGACTAAATGCTTTGGAAGAAAGAATAAGACTTCATAATCTTGCCAGCTTAAACACATTTATTTTAGCAAAAGCAGTATGTGAGATAACGCTTAATGCATACATTTTTCAGCATTTTCATTCGACATTCTAATTTGAATAGTTAATAAAGCGTTAATAGAACTAACATATGATTCAGCAGTCACACTTCTGGGTGTATATCTGAAAGAACTGAAATCAGGATCTTTGAGAGATCTGCACTCACATGTTCATTGCAGCATTATTCACAATAGTCATGACATGGAAACTACTTAAATGTCCATCGATGGATGAATGGATAAAGAATATATGGTGCATACATACAATGGAATATTATTCAGCCTTAAAAAGGAAATCCTGCTATATATGACAACATGGATGAACGGGGAGGACATTATGCTAAGTGAAATAAACCAGTCACAGTAGAACAAATACTGCATGATTCCACTTAAGTGAGGTTCTGAAAATAGTCAAGCTCATAGAAACAGAACAGAATGGTGGTTGCCAGAGGCTAGAGAGAGCGGGACATGGGCAATTGCTGTTCAGTGGGTATAAAGTTTCAGTTATGCAAGATGAATACATTCCAGAGATCTGCTGTACAACTTTGTGCTTATAGTTAACCATACTGCAGTGTGCACTTAAAAATTTATTAAGAGGGTTAATCTCATGTGAAGTGTTCTTACCACAATTGAAAAAAGAATTAAATAGTGTCTGTTCATGGGTCACTAAATTCTTTATCTTGGTCTAAAGACTTTTGTTTTGCATAATAATTTTCTTAAACAATTTGACTGGCCAGTCCCCTAGTCAGTCCTTAAGAGCGCAGAATAACGTGGCAATTCTTGCTTATATAATCAGAATCTGTTATACATATAGGAAAAGTTTAAGAGATGTCTCTGATGACATAAAATTCCTCATTAAATGTATGTCAGGATATGCCAGGTTACACTGCAGTACTTGAACAATCGCCAGGGAGCTTCTGAGAGTTCCTGAACCTCAAAATCCGTGTCTAAAAGGAATAAAATGTTTCCTTCTTACCCAAGTATATGGACTCTCTTCTGATAACTATTTTTTGTTTCAGGATTTTTCTTTCCAGAATGATAAATAGTGGGAATGCCCATGTGCTCAGAGAAACTGTCCCTTGCAGCTCTCACCATCCATCCCAGTGAAGGTGTCATTTTAGAACACGTTGTTAGTAGTGTGTACATTTTCAAAATTCTCAGTTTTTGTGACTTACTGACATATTATTGCCAGTCTAACCATGTCTTTTTTTTAAAATAGGCTTCACAGTTTTCTAATTGTTTTCTACCTTCCAAAGACGAGAAGGTAACATCTGCATTTCTTTCCTGCTATTCCCTCCATCTCAATTCGTCTCATTTAAACAACTACTCAAAGAAAGAACACACAGTTCCGCAAGTGCAGGCATTCTGAATTGATACAAAGCCCAGGAACATATCCGACCCCATCTTCCCAACTCCCACAGCCTTTCTTCTACCCAAGTAACAAATAAACAAAAAATCCATAATAGTTAGAAAGCTAAAATGCCTAAAAGGCAAAAATTTTGGTTCAACTATCTGCCATGATTTACTTTAGCAAACAAGACACTTTGTATGCTGAAAATTTTGCATCCAAGTTGATGGTAATTTTGCAGTTTATGAAAAATACAAAGGAAGAGTTCTTTCTTTGAGCTTGTGTTGTTGAAGGGTCCACACCCGAGAGCTTCTCCAGGATAAAGGAATAAGGCTTTCTCCAGGGTCTATTCAAATCTTACCATTTGGATGTAAAAAACTGGTTACAATACTTAAATGACAAAGTTTTTAGTTTTTAATTTAAGTATCAAGATATTTAAAATCTCAGGCTAAAATTTCAGTAGATCATCCCAATACACATACATACCTTGGAACTCAGAATTATCCTATTTTAATTGTTCTTTCTGAAAGCAAAGCGCTGCCAAGAGTTGTAAAAATTAGTTAGACGAATTCATGCTTCCAATGGCAATTAAATTCTCCCATGCCTTTCTAGGAAGGAATACATTGGACTAAGATTTTAAAAGCCAAGTTATGCCATCTATGAACGCCCTTGATACAAACCAGAAAGGAAGAACTTTATGACCTACTAGAGCTGAGTTAGTTTCTCCGTGGTAATTTTTAGAAAGCATTCCATTTGCACATGTTTTTATATACTAAAAAGAACATTCCTTTTGCGATACCCACTTGAAGTGCTTAGAAAATACTCGGCACACAATGTCATCTTAGAAAACTATGCCAGGAAATTATAATACTAAAATACTAAAAAATTATAGTACTAAACAAAAAACTCTCTTCCTTGTGTGCAGTTAATTAGCCAAGGCTAGACAATGTTTGTAGCTGTAATTCTTATCTGTTGCCATCTTTTATCTGTATAGGCAGACACACATACACATATATATACACATATATACACCCATCCTTTTCTTTCTTTTTTTTTTTTTGGTGAGGAAGATTGTCCCTGAGCTAACATCTGTTGCCAATCTTCCTCTTTTTTTTCTCTCTCCAAAGTCCCACTGCATAGTTGTATATCCTAGTTGTACATCCTTCTAGTTCTTCTATGTGGGACGCCACCTCAGCATGGCTTGATGAGTGGTGTGTAGGTCTGCACCCAAGATCCAAACCGGTGAACCCCAGGCAGCCAAAGTGGAGTGTGTGAACTTAACCACTAAGCCACTGGGCCAGCCCCACACATATTTTATAATATGCAATTTTTATTATGCAAAGTAAAGAAAATATGGCACTGCTTTTTTCAGGCTGCTAGCAAAATTCAAGTGATTTCAAACTGGGCAAGGGGAATAGGTAGAATTTATTGCTATAATATTGAGTGTTTGTCCCTTCCTCATTCCATAGAAATGATTAATTGAAGGAGAGACTTTAAACAAGGGAAAACTGCTTGAGGCTGTAGACCAGCAACAGAGGAATGACAGAATGAATGTCTTACAATAATTTGAATTTCATTGTAAGATTCAGTGAGCCCCAGCGTAGTAATTCATGTTTAATTCATATGGTAAAAGATAAATCACAGGTGGATGAAAAGCTTTCTACTCTTTATGCATTGAAGCCTACCAAAATAAAAATAATACATTTTTTAATAATACGTTTTTAATAACAATACAACGGAGTGGTTCTAGTTTATTAAATGGAGAGTATTCACATTGCAAGTTCATGGTCTCTAGATTAGGATATAATTCCTTTAAAACCAAGTATGATCAAAGGGTAGAAAATCAGCTCCTGGAAAGGGAGACAAAAAATATGCTTCCTGGAGGTTGACAGAACTGTGATCTAGAGAAAGTATATGGTCTGGTTAGTCTGGTGTTTCTCCAGTGTAAACCACATGCCAACATGGGAAATTCTCTGTATTTTTCATGGTTGATATCACACTGAGGTGGCCAAGGCAGTGGACTTGTCTAGTTGATGGTTCTCCTTCATAATTTTACAAAAACTCAATGGGCAGAAAAAAACAAAGCTAAGCAATTAAACCTAAGATTGCTGTAAATATTTTATCTGACAAGTTATTGAGAGATGTGATCTGTGCCCATATTAAGGGGCTGAGTTTAGCGCAAAGTCTGCTAAAATCTCTGATGATTTTGTATTGCTAAACGCTGGTCCCCAAACCAAAGCTTATAAAAGTCCTGGTAACATATTCATTTTTATTGCTTTTTGCTCCTGAGCAATGCGAATATGAAACTATGTTCATCAAATATGATTAAAAGTTACTTTTTGTTCTGTCCTGGGAAGGATCAAGATTTTTGTGATTATTTCCATGGAAAATTATTGTATGTAGGTCTTCTTTGATCCTTTTTCTATATGGACTCTTTTCTATAAACTTATTATAAAATTTACCTTGAAGCATTTTCTTCAGATTGCCAATTCTGCCAGTAATATTAATAAAAATAAGCAAGTGGAATATGTGAGCTTTGGCATTCATTACACTAAGGAATATTTGTAACAAATTCATGGACAATTGATTAAGTTAGATATCTCTGAACCTTGGTCAATCTAGAAAATATAGTTAGTAACACCTGCCTTGCACAAATATTATGAAGAAACAAAATAATGTGCGTAATATGCCAGCTCACAATGGATATTCAGTAAATGACCACCCTTATGCAAGGTTCATATTTTTCCATTATAAATTTGTTCCATTTCAAATATCAACAAGATGACTCATCAAATTAATTTGCTTAGCAATGTCCATAACAGGAAGCTTTAATTGAGCTTTCATGCAAATCCAACTAACTTTTTGTGTTGTCTGAGCATTCAACAGACCAGTTGTTTATAGACCTTGATAGATATTGCATTTGCTTAAAAAAGAAAAGCTATTTTACTTTAAAGAGATGATGTTGTAGGCATCTTTCCCTTAAAAGGATGGGTGGAGGCGGGGATGGGCAAGTCCCGAAAGGATGAGACTCAATGTCTTGGTGGAAAATATGCCCTTGTTTTTGTTCAATGTTCATTTCATTATCTTATTTTAGGCCCCATCTTCTGCCTCTCAAGGAAATTTGGTCAAATTACCCTTGTCCTCTCCTGCATTTTCTCTCTTCCCCCAGTACTGTTTCTTTCTCATTTGCTTGCATCTTTTCTGTCTTAAAAACAGTCCACAAATAAACCTTGATATCTGCTCATATCTCTTCTATCTTAAAATCAAACCCTAAATAATACATGTTGACTTCTGCTGTCCCCTCAATGTACGCATGTGCACACACACTTACACACACACAACTAAATTGATGGGATTCCCTAGACACCAATGCACAAGGCTGAAGTTTAGCCTTTAACAAGTATTAGAAGGTTCTGGAGGGCTTTGATGTTGGGCCCCAACCCAGAGTTTCTGATTCACAAGTTCTCAGGTGATGTGGGTATTGCTAATCAAGGAGTTACCATGGAATAAGGCACTAGAAGACCTCATTGGAAATGAGAAAGATGACATTCATCAGAGCTCCTTTCAGGGTGAGAACTGTGTGTATGTCAGATAAGATTTCTCTTGCATTTCCTTTTCTCTAACGTAAATTATAATTGGCAGTGTGCTGGTAATTTGTCCAAAAATAAAACGGTCTGATTTGAAGCATTTGCTGATTTCCATGGTGTGAATACTCCCACTAGGGCTTATTTCAAATTAAAAATGTGACATCAGTGAACTAGAAATTGGAAAGACATACACACATTTGTGTTTGTTGGATGCAAGTTGGAGCCAGACCCAGCACACTCCTGGTTAATGTAAATGCAGACATCTCTTGTTGACAGGGAAGGGTGATGGACAAAGGTGAAACACAAATGATCTCACTTGGCCTGTGGGATTTCCCTTCCTTATCTACCGTCTAGCTTTATTCTCCTCCTCCCTGCCTTGATCTTTGTTTGGGGGAACCGTAATGTGACTTTTTGTCTAATGCCAGAAATTATGTACGTAGGTACAGATTGTTACCGCGGGGGAAGTAATTATTACCTTTGATTGAATAAACCCAGAAATTACATGGCTAATGACACTCTCATTACCAATGTACTTAAATACTTCCAATTTATAAACATTCCAGATCTATTTGGTTTTTTTTCCCCACCTAAATTTTGGTCTACAAGTCCTCAAGAAATAGGAAGATCAAGAAAGCTAACGTCAATGGGAATTGGCTGTGGTGACCATCCTTTCTCAACTACGTGTACACAGTTCAGGCTGGCCTATTCAGTGATCTCTTCTCCGATCAGGGAAATAAAAGGCAGACCTGTGGTGAAGGATGGGGAACTTGATAAATGCTTTTGGGCCTGCCAGCTGTCCTGTCATTCAAACAGCAAGGGTGCTTTGTGATTATTTTATAAGATCATACAACAAGCCCAAAGAGCCCTGCAATCATGAAAGAGCACGTGAAATCCTACTCACAAATTCCGGATTTCCAGTACTCATCAAGACGCCCTCATTTTTTCTTGAAGTGAAAAACAGATCAAAACAACTTTAAATTATTTTTAAATGCAGTTTATCAGAGGGGAAAAAGTATAAGAACAATTTGGTATGGAAAGATGGCAATCATTTTAATTCAAAGAACTTCGATTCTGTTTCTCATTTATTTTATACAAAATAGAAGATGACAGTAAGTGGCTAACCATGAACGTCTGTTTGGAAAAGCAGAAGCCAGGTACTGGTTTGGAATTTCCCCTTGATTCTACCTGACAATGAATGATCTTTATGGAAAGTGTTGAAGGTGGTGGGCCGTTGCTTCAAAGTTGAGAAACAGTTGCCAGCGGTTTACTTAGATCAGTTAAAGGTCTGGGCAAGACTGACTCTCAATCTTAAAAAACAATGTGGCCTAGCCCCAGTCATATTCCGATGAAGATAAGGCTACCTGTGACTAATAAAGCCCTCATGCTCTGTAACTTCCTCAAGGTATGCTGTATGAACATATTTTTCCCCCAGTACTTATTTGAGGTCAAAATCTTAGCAAACGCAATCAGGATTTATGAGTTCATCATAGGACAGGAGGAACTAGAGAAAAACTATGCTTCGGTACCCCATTCCTTAAGAAGATGGAGTCCCAGGGAAGAAAATTTTGTTGTGGAAAAGAAGAATAGGCAAGCTAATCCCGGAAGACTCCGGTAAAAAATAAGTGGGAACTGACTTTAAGGAAGTGATAAGGAGATCATGTGTCGTGGTCAGAGTCCGCTGGATTTCCCCATCTTGTTGCAGCCACAACTCCTTCCTTTCTCCATGTATACTGTCCCCAAATTATTCAACATTTGCTAACCTCATTTTCTTTGTGTAACTGTCCCTTGAGGATCTTTTTCTCTCTGTGGTGTGAATGACTGATAGAAAGGTAATGTGTAAGCCGCTTTCAGGAAAATGCCCACTTCCAAAGGAAATCTTTCAGAGATTCCGTGAAGACAAATGACTACATTTATAGTCATGGAATTGCCAGATCAATGGTGGGTAGATAGAGGACTTTCTTTTGGGCAAGAGTTTTACAAAGCTCTTCTGTGATGCCACGTATTTCTAGGGTTGGCCTTGATTTGGACTTACAGACATTAATATAAATGCTCTAGTTAAATTCAACAATTTAATGAAAGGAAAGCCCCCAAAATCCAACTGAAAATTCATTTTTATTTTGTTTGTAAATTTTAATTTAGTGTTTAAGTTTTCGACTGATTTTTTACTACATGGACTTCAAACATATTTCCTCCAAACAATGTAAATAGATTTAAAAATGCATCTCAGATCTCAGATCACCTCCTCCTTCTTCTCCGTGCAAAGTGCCGTTGCTGACATGACTGTGGCATTTTAATTCCTCTCTCAGGCGCTGCCCTTTGGGGCTTTTCCTCTTTTTAGTCTCTCTTCACCTGTCCTCATCCCTTATCATGGAATTTCATTGCCAGCAGCATTTCCCTGTTCCCAAAAACAGAAATAATTACAGCTAATCATCTCCATTTAAAAGAATCTATTTATAGTGCTGGCACCACAGTGTGGAGAGCAGCTGAGTCACAGGGTCATTGGGACAAGTCTTCTTTGGACATTTCGCCAACTTCCCTCTGTTGGTTTCCTTACTGGCCGCTCAGATTGTGCTCTTGCTTCCCAAACAACATTATAGGTAAATTGGGTTCTCCTTCTGCTGCTTTCCAGGTGTCTTGGCCTTTTCCTTCATTTCTCTTTTTCCATCTTTGAAAGTTAAATTCTTGGACTTTATCTGTTGAGAGGTATCTACTTATCAAGCAAGTTCTGCAGTGGTCTGCTTCTATTTTTTTTTTAACCTTCATAAGAAGACATGCTCGTAAAGTACTTATTTGCTTAGACTATGTGTCTCTCTAGATATCTTCGACTACAAAATAATTTTAGCTTTTAAGAGACCTAGACTATGGTTAGCTGCGTGAGATCATTCTTCTGATCCTAATAAAATCCTTATATCTTTTCCAGCCTAGTGTTGCTCCAGTAACAGGATGATGTTACAAAGCCCGACAGGTCCTCTTTAGCCCTGCCACCCCCAGACCACATTCAGAGCCTCATCCTTCACTTCCTTATGTCGCATAACTGAATCACTCTTAGCTCAGTCAAACCATGATTAAAATCTTGAGGAATCTTTGCTTTTTCTGTCTCTTTTGCTCATCCCATTCAATCCATTGCCAAGTCCAGCTAAATATCTCTCTACATAGGGACACTTTGCTTGTATCCGTGCTCTTACCTATAGTCCCACTGTCATCATCATAATTTAGACTCTCATCTTGTCTTGGGGAAAATGTTGTGAACTCATCTCCCTGCCTTCTCCCATCTTTCCTCCCTTCAACATATCCTTTACTATACTACCATCACAGTAACTGTCCAATGTCACTATGTCAATGTAATTCTCCCATTATTTGCCTTGCATTAAAAATAATAACTTCTCAGCCTGAAAATTAAAGCACAGTTTAGCCTGTGCTTAACTTTCTGATCTCTTACTGTTGACCTACGCAAGTGAAATAAACCCATGGTTTTTCCCAGAACGTGCCATGGTGGCATTGCTCACACGGTTATTTTTTCTATGACCTCCTGATACTTCCCTCAAGGCCTGTATCAGATCACACTTCATTTATGATGTCTCTGTGGTCACCACCTCTACCCTCTGAACCCCCATCTCTCTCTAAAAGATCCTGTGGAGAGGCTGTACAGTATTGATTCAGACAGACCTATATTCAAACCTTAACTCTGCCTATTAGTAATTCATGACTTTGAACAGATTAGGTACCTTCTTTGAGCTCTGTTTTCTTTTAATCTGTAAAATGGAGATAATTTTTTTCACATGAAGATTAAATGAAATCATTTGTATATAGTACATACACGGGCCTGGCATATATTAAAGGTTCTGCACACATTACTCTTTTAGTAACTCTTCTTTGGTATTAATTGTCTTCTTGCTTGCATTCTAATCATTTGAGATCTTGATCCATTCTTTATTTATTTATGCATATGTTAAGAGTATTACTCATTTTTGGATCTATCAAAACGGCAACAAAATTCCTAAATCAGGAGATTATGCAGAGTGCTGAAACTGATTCTTTTAGGATGAATTAGATCCCCAAGTGAATTTAACATCTGTGAGCAGATAGCAATGCATGGCCTGGCTGCTCGATGTCTCCCAGGGCCACCAGGATTCTGTTAACCATTATTCAAAGCAGTTACCTGAACTGATACTCTCGATGAGTTTATTTGATCAAATAT
This sequence comes from Equus przewalskii, assembly GCF_037783145.1. NCBI lineage: Eukaryota > Metazoa > Chordata > Mammalia > Perissodactyla > Equidae > Equus > Equus przewalskii. The sequence goes on from NC_091850.1 coordinate 25,706,494, forward strand.
ATAAGGAGAGCCTGAGAACACAAAAGTATAAGGCAACAATTAGAGAGCTAGAAAAAACGAGAAATGTGTATGGAATTAGACCATTGTCCCTGCATCTTGCCCTAAGCACACACATTCAGGGTGAGTTGTAATAGGGAAAATAACGCTGATGTAATTTAACTTTTTAAGAATGGAAGTTCAAACTGAATTATCCACATTTCTAAATAAAAATGAAATTATTTACATGATAGACACAATCTAAGTGCATCGTGATCAGAGATTTCTCTGTTACTATTAGAACTGGAGAGAGAGACAGAGGTAGAGAGCACTACTTTAGGAGACCAAAAGTAAGTTAATGAGCTCATGATACAAATATGCTCTGGAATGCATTTAGTGGGTGGCAAATATTCTATCCAAAACATGTATATTTCACATATTTTTGAAATTGGAAAGTTTGAAATTTCATTACATAGAAAAGAACTTTCTACAGAGTTATCTCCAGGCTTTAGAAGGAAAGAATGGATCTCCTTCATGGATTTTCTTCACTAGTCGAAACTACTGAATATTTGGGGCTATTTTGTTTTCTAAACGTTATGTGAAAATTAAATCCTAGAATAAACTTTTAGCATTCAGGGAGTCAAATAATTGTGATCTTTACATGAAAGAGATTGAATAAAGCAGGATCTTTGACGGTTTCTTTCAAATCCTTTGAAGTAATAGAGAAAACCACATCCAAATGAATTATACAATGAAATTAACTTTGCCCTAAGAGTGAGAGAGAGGTTTGATTTCATTTGAGGGATGATTGGGTGCACCCATAACAATTAGTTTACTGGTTGTTTGTAAAGAGTGGGTCCCTAATCACATCAAAGTATAAAAGGAAATAAAGGTCACATTGAGTATGTGGTCCTTCTAAAAACAAAGAACTTCCTATAGTATGAATTCTAAAGGCTTATGCATTTCTATCATTTGGGTTGGTATGAGGTTTGCCTTTTTGAGGTTTCCAACTTTAATTTCCACTTGTGCATCTCAGATATTCTTTTTAAGTGCAGCTAACATTTGGTCAACTAAAGACAGACCACTAAATACGGAATCTAGAATAGCTCTTCCAGCAAGTCGCATTTCTTGTGGAAAGGGATCGTGAGCAAAGAGAAATAAATGTGCTAAGGAGTGGTAAAACTGCCATTGTGATTTAGGTTTCTGGAAGATGTGGTTTCTGTGTTTCATTTAAGTAGTCATAGAATAATCACATTCCTTTGTTTTTAATCTCTTCATCACTAATAACCCTATAGCTCTTTTTAAAAATTATTTCCCTGGAGAAAATATGGCCATTTTTTTCCATTTATGAATTGAATTTCTTTTCCATTCTTGAGAATTCAAATACATCTTCATCCATCTTGTGTTTTATTCCTCTTTGGACTTTTTCTTATTACATCTTGTTGTATTCTGAGCTCCGCTCCCTAAACAACTTTAGGCAGGGCTCAATGTAGACAAGGGAAAGAGTGTGCTCTTGGAGCTGCTGAGATCTTTTGGCTTCAGTCTTTTCCCTTCTCAAAATGGGACTATAACTCTTTTCTGTCCATCTCAGAAAGGTTATAGTGAAAACCATAGGCGTGAACATGTGTTGAAAAGGTGAAGACACAATACAAACATTAAAGCACTTTTCTTTAGATCCATGCATTTTAGCATTCGTGATTTGAACATTCGTCTTTCTCTTTCAAAATTATTTTATCACTAAACATTTCCCTCTTTTTCTTATTGGCAGAAAAACGTGAATCTTTGGCTAATCTAAGGCTTTACACTTATTTTCATATTGAATGTGAATAGCAAGAAAAGAATACATTCTATGCAGAAATTTAAAAAAATATCCAACAACTTTATAATAATTGCATTCATGGCCTGAGGGCCAAAATGGATATTTTGTTTTACAGGCATGCACTTTAATTCTTCCTGCCCAACTCAACCCATGATGCCTAGAATACAAGTCTTGATTGAGGTCAGGTGTAGGGTGGGAGGGGAGCTAGAGGAATCCGGATCTGGGGCCTTTAATGTGTCCGAGGGTTGGGTTTTGGAAACACATAATAGGATATTTCTTTAGCTTCCATCTGGTTTTCTCAACCCCAGCATCTCAACCTTTTCTCAACCCATGCAACAATGAATATTTCATATTGAATAATTCTTTGTTATGAGGTGCTGTCCCGTGCATTGTGGGATATTTGTCAGCATTCGTGGACTCTACTTGCTATTTTCCACTGGCATCTTCTGTCACTTCAGCAGAGATTATCAAAGATGTCTCCAGACATTGCCAGAGGTCCCCTGGAGGGCAAAAGCTCCCAGATTGAGAACTTCGCTTTAGGATAGCTTCGCTGCAATGAAAAATTACACATACTCTTTGCTTCCCAGCTGAATTTGTGATTGGTAAACAGACTACAAGACAATTAAAGCTAATTGCTAGTTATTAATCATTAAAGATATTGATGAGTTGTCCTTTGAGGAAGATCACAGTATCCCAGTACAGCATTTTTACTAACGTTTACTATACACAGATGAGACTTGTAAAAATACACTGACACTATGACAGGAATTTTCATTCCCAAATTCATTCCTGTTCTGATTTCTCATAAGTGGTTGTGAACTCAAACAAGAGTAAAGGTAAAGGTTTTGATAGTCAGATCTCTAGCCAGGAGTTTCACCTTTAATGTTCTGATTGAAATGTGGTCTGCCTCCTTCTTGAAGTATTTGCTTGACTCTTCTGGATTTCAGTGTACTTTTTCTTACCATCATTGCTCTCTTGGCCTTGCACATCAATTCTATATTGCCTTGTATTATTCTCCAATAGTACGAAAAATATTAGCATTGGCTTCCCAGTGAGATTACAAGCTCTCTGTCAGCAACTTACTTGTGTTTTATCATTCATGACATCAAATATAGTGTCACATTCATTAAAACACAACATTGTCTTTGGAGACAAACAGTTGTGGTCTCTGCTCAGGGCTCTATCACTCAAGGGCTGGGTCAACTTGCACAACTCCTCAATCTCTCTGTGTAGAGTAACCACTACCTGCCTCATATTTGAATTATACAACTAACTTCCATGCAGTCAGAACAAACCCCTGCTTAGAATTTAGCTTTCTATCTAATTTTCTATTTTTCCTAGAGAGAAAGAATACAGTGGTCACACTAACCTGGTCATCTGGTCCATGATTGCTGTGACACTGATTGTGGGTTAATACTGAAGACCCCTAATTTTGTGCATTCATCTTTTGTGAGACTGGTTCATTTAAGAGAGTGTTAAAGAGATGAACCCATTATACTGACAAAATCAGATTTCTGAACTATAAAGCTAAGGACTTTGGAATGTGGAAAATGACAGAGCAAATATCACATTACAAGGCTGCTTAGAGGCCCTTTCTGGAAACCACCGACCTCCCTTCAGGGCCTCTTCAAATTTCAAGTCATTTGGAAAACTGGATCTTGAAAGATTACAAAAATGAGTATAATGGAGTATTTACCCTATAGGAGTTCACCTTCAAGTAGTTTTTTAGGTTACATACTTGATAATTTTAATTTGTTTTTTTAATACCCAGAAGTGATTTAAAATAGTGTAATAAATGCTTATAGGCTTGTTAATTTAAATAACCCAAGAGAGTTGAAGTAGCATTGTGTATATAGAATGATTTCACACAGCTTAATTTCAAAGCTTTAGACTTCAGTAAACAAGTCAAAAAGTTTCTCTTCATGTCATTCTTTGCTTTATGGTCTGTTTTATCTAGAGAGCAAATTTGAGAGGGTTTTGTGAGCTGCAGTTATGAAAATCTATTGCTCTGTATTTCAAAAGATATTTAATATTTAATAAAATTTTAAAATAATTCAAATAACCATCTGAATCTAATATATTAGTAAAGATATTTTTAAGAAGGAACATTAGCAGAATTACATATTGATAATGGAAATCCTTATTTGACTTTTGGTTTTCTTTGCTATTTTAATAAAAGTCATCCCTTATTTTGGAGCCACAATTTAGCCAAACTTAGTTCAATAAGGAAGTTTTCCCAGCCTCTTCAAGGCCATGTAGGCGTAAAGGCTATTGTGACATTTCCAATAATAGCAGGGTATACTTGTATTAGTAATAACACCAATGAAAACAGAAATTACTTGAGCACTTTACTGTGTGTCAGGTCCTGCTCTAAACTCTGGTAAATCATCTCACCAAATTTTCAAAATACTGTATAAGGTACATATTGTCTGATCGTGCAAACAAAGAAACTAAAGAAAAGAATGTTGAGAAACTTGCGTGACACACAGTAGCAACCTAAAAGAGAGTTTTGCTATTCAAGTTCATCTCGCCATCTTTCACCAACATTAGCTCCTTAGACGTTAGGTCACAAGAAGATGTACCAATGTAGTACATCTAGCCATAGCTTGTAGGAGGTAATGCAGCTTAAAAAATGACATTGGACATTTCTGACATTTGTCTAAGCTTGCTTTTATAACATATTCCTTATTTTTTTTCCTCATCCAATTAATATCATCTTTACTTTAGAAGAAAACATCTGAAATAACGTGGCCTAGGGGACTTTGAAGCCAGGATTTCCAAACTACATTCTCGTGTTCTCCTGGGACTCCATGGAAGTGGCTCACTGACTGCTGTGATAAAGGGAGGTGAGGGGGACAAGTCAGGGCAGCAGGTCTCTGCTGACCACTGTTCCTTTAGACGCCTTCACTTCTCTTCGTTTTCAATAGGGAATACTGTCTGTATATTTCATTTTGGGAAAAAGAAAACAGTTACCTATTTTTAAAAAAACTTTCAAAATCACTCATCTAATTGACCTCTGTTTTTAACAGAGGAAACTGAGGCCAGGGGAGTTTAAGCAATTGGTCCCAAATCTTGCCTCTTGTCAGAGGGAGAAACCAGGTCTTCCAACTCCTAGACCCACCTGGTTTCCACCACCCTCTATCGCTGGCCTCTAGGACTACAGTGCACGGGTGGTATGTTTGCCCCATCAGACCCTGGGCTGTCACTCTGTGGGCCCACTCTGGGGTCACTTCTGATTCACCTAACCTCCATCTCTACTACCACAGCAGATGCTCCTGGAATTTGTTCTTAGACCTAACCTCTACTTGCAAACGCTTGATGTATTCTCTGCCCTAAATTCTTTGAAGGTCTCCTTGAGTTTCAACACTGTACCTACATGATGTTTGAAGGCAAGAGCAGCTCAAATATTTTATGATAACACTTGAACTTGGAAATACAACTAGACAACCTGCTTCATTCAGTAGATATTTAGTGATGCCTTCCATGTGCTACAATAGTCTGATAGCTGAGGATACACTAGTAAACAAAACAGATGGAAATCCCTGATGTCATTGAACTCATGGACAAGAAGGGTCAAAGGGATAAATCAAGAAGTGAAGAGGGAACGGGAAGTATTGGGACAGTGTGGTGTTGTTTTATGTAGGGTGATCAGGACATCAAGAAGACAATATTTGGGTCAAGACTTGAGGGAGGTGAGAGAGCAAGGCACACATATTTGTGGGGGGAGAGTGGCCTGGGAGAAAGAACAGCTGGTACAGCAGCATTGAAGTAGTAGAGTGTTTACTGTGTCTGAGGAACAACCAAGAAACCAGTGTGCATAGAGTGAAGTCAGTGGAGTGAGTGAAGAGGAGAATAATAGAAGACGATGGCAGAGAGGCAAGGAGGTGAGGGTGGTGGCCATTGTGTCAGATCTCAACTTTGTAAGGACTTTGACTTTTATCTGCTTGCTTATGAAGGAAAGTAACCACGCTTACTTTCAATAGATTTATTTGTCTCAGATGGGGGTGATGGAATGGCATACTTGTTTTTCATTTTGTGACATATCCACAGGTGAATTACTGAAAGTATTATGATTAAAATTTAGGAGATGCTATAATTTCTTAGCTTTTATATGTATGTAGCTAATTGTGTTTTCTAAAGTCTAAAAACGTTGTATAGGTATAAAATTAATAAAAAGCCTACCAGGTAGTTTTGTCAAACAATCCTTATTACGTTACTTATATTAATGAAAGATGTAATTAGAATCTTTCGTATTTCATATTGTAAACTGCCTTCTCTTGTTATGATTTTTGTCTCTAAAACATTGGGCTCTTTCTCAAAATTCTGGGTCTTTGTCCATTTTCCATCTTGGCCTTTTCATCTTTGTGATTTCCAACTAATTACAGAAGAATAAACATCCACTCAGAGTACTAAATTCTCAATGACACAGATAGTACATAATCAGCACCAATATAGTTTCTTCTTTTTCAGAATCCATTTGATAATCCAGAGAAAATTCTGTATCAAGCAAGGATCTTATGGCAGGGTTTGAAATCATCTCTTTCTGAGAGTGATTTGAATGAAGACAAAATAAGTAAAATAAGAATTATACAGCTTTGCTATAGTGGACTATGGTCATCTTCACCCAGGGTGTGTGGACCCTGGAAGCCTTTATCCTAGGCACCAGTGAAGAGAATATACATCAGAGATGCTGAGGAAAAGGGGAAGTGAGAGGCGGCTGGAGGAAGAGGGAAGAAAGCAGTAAATGGCAGCTAGCCAAATCCTTTGCCCTGGCAATTCCAGCACGTAGCACATTCTGCTACACTTTAATAAGAGGTATTTATTATGTACAAGATTTTATAGTTTGGAGAGGAGCTTGCATCTGGAGTTTGAATTGTATTTTGTCTAACATCATTACATTAATTAATGTAGGTTTAGATTTCAGTTAAAGGGACATCATCCTGAGAAAAGAAAGATTTACAGAGAAAGGGAAGTTGTAGGATAATTCAGGGAAATTCCCAAAGATGTTTCTATGTTACTAGCTGATTGGTAACAATATTTTCCTCTCCAATAAGGAAACAGATATTTTCATATTAGGAACGGTGGTTTGGGGGATTATTAAGAGAGAACACGTGTGTGTGTGTGTGTGTACGAGAGAACTTCTTGAGTTTTAATCCTTTCTTGATTTCGCTATTGTTACAAATGACTTTATGATTCATGCTTACAGATGAAAAGATCTACTAGTCCCAAAGGGTGATTCATTCAGTAAACAAGATCAGTTTGTGCGTCTCAAGCAACCAGTTATGCTCAAAAGCCACCGTCTCATTTTGAGACGGTCTGGCTGGGTCTCCAAGAATGCAGCAGAACTGGACACTGGCTCTGTGTCCTATGGAGGCTGATTCTTAACCTAACTCACATTTTGGATACTTCTGTGACCTCAACTCTTCCAACGGGCTGGTCTTGGACGCTGATAAGTCAGCCTGGATAGATTCTAGCAGAGCATATCTAATAGTCTCCCATGGACTGCCAGATTTTACCACAACCCCCTTGGGTGGATGACTAGACTTCTGTTTATTTAGCTCAAAACAAGGATAAGAACTTGGACTGACTGAGTGCTTACTATGTACTGATGCTTTATACCCATAATTTCATTTAATAAAGGAGATTTACTAATCTCTATTTTATGGGGAAGAAACTCAGGTTTAGATATCTTAGCAGCTTGCCCAAAATCACATGGCTATTAAATGGATGGGCCAGGATTTAAACCCAGTTTTGTCTGATTTCAAAGGCCAAACTCGTAGTTAATGGTCTAAGATTACTGTGCACAAGGCAGATGCTTAGTCTATGAAATTTTTCTCAAGATACTTGTTAAATTGTCCAATTCATTGCTAGAGGGGAGCAGTGAGAATACATTTTGTCATCAGTTTAACATCAACAAAGACAAAAACAGTCTCCATGGCATGTCTGTTGATTTGAAATAGAACATGGCATTGAACAGAAGGAATTTTTCCCCTACATTTGTAATCGTGAATAAAAGGAGACTGAAGATTTTGTTCAGTCTGGTCATACATAGGAGGCTTGTAATGAATTAAGAGTGCTTCTACTTTTCTTTTCTCTGTTAACATAAAAGATTTCTTATGTTCTCTGACTATAAAGAAAGTTGTATTATATTTTGAAGGACTGAAATGGTAAATTAATGAGACCCACAGCTTTGTTTGTGATAACTAATGGAATATTCTGTACTTAAGTCTGGATTTCAAGTAAAGGTAGGTGGCATGTCACTGAAATTTCATTATATAGTCTGTCCTTTTCCATCCTGTTTCTCAAGGGCGCTTACTTTAGACTTGACTTTCTGCAGCTAAGGATGCATAAAGCAATGCAAAATTATGCAAAAATTATTTCAACAGTCAAAGGAATATCTCCTATTCTTTTACCCAACCTCCTGCCTCTGGAACCACAAAGATCTAGGCCCCATTTCCCAGAGATTCTAAATTATTAAGTCTATAATTTAAAAAAATCTCCACTCGTGATTTGGCTAAGTGGCAAGAACCACTGTCTAAGAAAATCAGTTCTGGATTTCTTATCCATGCCGCTATAAAATCCTAAGGAAATCTTTTCAATTCCCTAAAAACTCTTTGCAGTTTTCTTCTTCTCTTTGTTTCCAAATCCTGTGTGTTCACTGTGGACGAGTCCCCATACTCCTTTCCCTAGAGCTGAGCAGGGTGAGGATGCATTATAAGCAGTCTTTATTTTCTAGCATTTCTCAGCTCTCAGCCAGTGTTTCAGGAACACTGGAGTGCTGGAGAATCCCTTTTCTCCATATACTAGATAGAGGAAGGATTTTTAAAGCCATTTCTATGGTCATGAGGCCAAGGACTTGTGTGTGTGTGTGTGTGTGTGTGTATGTGTGTATTAGTTTCCCAGGGCCAAGGAAACAAATTACTATAATCTTGGTGGCTTAAAACAATGGAAATCGACTTTCTCATAGCTCTGAAGGCCTGAAGTCTGAAATCAAGGTGTCGTCAGGGCCGTAACTCACTACAGAGTCTCTGAGGAAGATCTCATTCCTGCCTTGTCCGGCTTCTGGTAGATGCTCAGCATTTCTTGGCTTATGGTTGTATCACTCCAATCTCACCTCCATGTTCGTGTTGCCTTCTCCTCTGTGTGTATTTAATCCCCCTCTGTGACTCTCGCATAAGAATACTTGTGTTGGCATTTAGGGCTCACCTGGATAATCCAGGACGAATTCCTTATTTCAAGATCCTTCATTCAATCACATCTTTTGCCATAGAAGGTAATATTCATTCTTGTCACATAATAGTCATAAATTCCAGGGATTAGGAAGTAAATGTATTTTGGAGAACCCGTTTTTTCAGCCTACCACATTCACGCTTGGGATCAGATGTCCTTCCTAGAGAGTTTGAATGGCTAAATTTCTGTTCAATTTTCTGTGTAAGTAAAATTAATCATATTTTGTAAAAGGTAAAAACCTGGATTGGTCCTAGGATGTTAGTCAATATGGAAAAAACAAGTTAGGTTCCTTTATGCTTTCACTGAATTCATTGTACTTTGTCATGTATATTTCATATAATTGTGTAAATACATCATTCATTAATTTATAAAACATCTATAGAGCACAGATAGTGCTCTTTAGACATCGAGCTTGTTCCTGGGACACAAAACTAAATAAGGGATGGTCCCTTTCATTGAGCAGCCAGTATTCTAGACAAGAAAATAATTGTATCATCATTTCATTCAACTTTCAAGTGCTGTTATACTTCTATAGCTAAGCCATGGATTCTCTTTTTTAATCCATTCTACCGCTTTTTTAGTTTGATACTGTTTATTCCCATTTTAGAGAGATGACAACCAAAAGAAGATGCTAGTTTAAGACTATACAAATAGTAGGAGTTGGAGCTTGGGGTTAAACTCAAACAGCCTGATTTCAGAGCTCAGGCTTTCCAACACTGCATATATTACATTGAGTATTTGACAGAATTACTCTTTCCTGGAGTTTCTAAGAGTGAGCATTCTCCTTTTTTAACTGCTGTCTAATTATTTTCTTCTAGGTGCACTGAAGCTTTTCTGTGTGGTTTTGTCTTTTCTGATGCTTGCCTCTTAGGTTTTAGGGTTTGTGAAAGTTCTGTTGTGACTTAGATTATGTGGGTTTACCCTCCTCCAGGAGCTAAGATAGACAAGCGTTTGGAGGCATTGCAGTCCAACCAGAAATGCCTTTCTGCATCTGCCTTTAGCTTAGATGTAAACATTAACAATAGAGATGGTGAGAAATTGTCCATTTGTAAGGCAGCCCACAGAGTCACCAATGGTAGGGAAACTCCTGCGTGTTTGGCAATAACACGTGGATTTTCATATGGCTTATTCCACAGGTTTTGCTGGAACATGTAAGTGCTCTATTTGGCATCTGGGGAGATGATGCTTCAATTCACATTTTCACAATCTTGATCCATCTGCCTAAATAATAGCTAAATTTTCTTAATAACTGATAACGCAAGAGGTCTTTTCTTCTAGAAATGCTTGTTTTGAGCAGTAGTATTCCTTATATCTCTATCCACCAAAAGATCTGACACCCGACACAGTAATAGATATTCAGTAACAATAAGTTCATGTCGAATTGTACTGATTGTTCATCTAATAGTTTTAACAAGTATCAGATGACAAAAGAAAAGATGGTGGGTTTGGTGCATATGAGTTTCCCAGTATACCTCTAAATGGACCAGTAACATCACTAAGAGGTGGCTTAGAAGTAACAGCCAAAAAAGTGGTTCAAAGTTGGTGCTAGCAGCAACTATTAAACCATTGAACTAATCACTGTGGTTTTACTCAAACCTCGACCAAGTATGTGTTTTTGGAAAGTCACACTTAGTGGTGAGCCCCAGTGTCCCTGTCTCATTCCAGCCTCTAGGACCAGTTTGCATACTGGATGTACCAGCTTGGGTGGTGCTATGGTGGTAACTTTCCTTTCCTCAGCTGGTTCTGCCTGAAGTTAGCATATCCAGGGTAACAATGTTTTATAGGTCTCTTAATAAAAATGTCGAAGAACTAACAGCTGTGCAATGTAGCTAATTACCAGGGAACACAGGGTGTTGCTTTTCCCTCACTAAGTCCTTAATTTTTAAAATGGTAATTGGAAATAGTAAATAACTCAGTTACTACTCCCTTCTTCAAATTATGTTTTCAGATTTTCAGTCTCTGCTTCTTTCAAGGAGCTTTCAACACCCTGTTTGATGTGGTCTGAAAGGGAGTGCTTGCTGCTGAAATTCTACTTTCCTGCATTTGAGAAAACAACTCTTTTGGATCTAGATACAGAAATCGAAGCGCGATCTGGTGCCATTAATGTATGTTACTGCAATACAAGTCACTTCCACGAGTGATACTTCTAAATTCTCACTGAATATTTTTTCAGTCTCTCCTCTTTCAAGAATAAAGTGGTTCTGGGTAGTGGAACTTTCACTTTGGGAAATCCTGTTCCCCTATGTCTGTGAGGAAACTTCCTCTCTAATCCCGTGAGGGACTCAACTGGGTCAAATCCTAGTCTCCTTCTCTATCCTTATCATTCCTCCAGGAATGGAAAAGTTTACCTCCCTTTCTTATCATCTCCTTCTTCCTTTCTAGTTTTAACTCTTGTCTCTTCCTCTCTTACGACTTAATCTCTCTTTCTCACACACACACAAGCATGCTCTCAAGCAGAATTTGCTCTTTTTCTCTATTTCCAATTATCAAACAGAAAACCACACTGGCATATGGCCTCACCTGGGTGAACCTTTCTGCTAGGAACATCCACGGCTGTCTTAGACTCCTATCTGCAACAGGGGAGTAAGTTGTATCTGTGTGGGAGGTAGAGCTCCTACAGTATTTTCCACTCCGGCTTTGTAAGAAAACATGGTTGCTGCTACAGTTTGATTTCTCATTTAGACCCTTGGGTATGTCCATTAGTAGTTAGAACCCACAGGGGATAAGGAGAGAAAAATTAGGCATTCCTAACCTCCAGTCTGCAGGAAGCAATAAATACACATGAAAGTGGCTGCCTGGAGAATGATTTGGGAGCTGTGCATCAACCGGCCCTCAAGATACAGGGTTGAGACATGGTTCATACGCAGAAATCAATCAATCAATCAATCAAAAGGATGTCCCGAGTACGTTAACCACACATTTGTTCTTGGAGGAGCACTTCTTTCTCAGAATAAAACTTCGTAGACTTGAAGAGAGGATGTAGTCTCCTGTTGATCAAAATTTATGCTGCCTTCTATTGTTGGTGACAACTGCAGCAATCTGGGCTTAACAACCAAGTTCTTAATATATTTCTAAAACCCCCAGGTTTCTCTGATTTTTCATTCCTGTGCATCTCTGCGTTTGCCTTTGAAGTGTAAATAAGAAAATTTCTTTTCCCAGAGTGGTTAGCTTTTAACTTCAGGCTATTTGATTATTTTTTTTACTGACCAGATGTCTCTGCATTCATTCAGGTGTGGCTATTAACTGTCAATTATCTTTTCAAAAGGAAAAAAGTGACTTGAGGCTATAAATCCAAACATATCAATAGATTGTTAGTTTGGTTTATTTGATACAAAGCTTCTCATTTTATGGTTAAACTCTATTGCACACCATCAAATCTCTTCTGAACAAACTTGGACAAGAAGCCAATGACGATTTAGGGGTTGAAACTATGGCTTGTGGTCATCCAATGGTTGGGATTGAAAATATGTGGTGGTTATGTTTGGGCTGGAGTTTGTTTGCCAAGTGGAAAATGAACATGATTATTCTGCGTTACTTGTATCTATGAGGTCTTTCACACACGTTGCTTCTGCATAATGTGGCTTTAAATTACCTGCTAGGAATTGATTAGGACATTTGATATTCTTTCTTTATTTCAGAATCTCTTTTTTCTGTCTTGGGCAACATTCAACCATGTCTTTTTTTTACAATAATAGCAGCGATCAAAGAAGTGTGTATTGTTATGGGCATCTCTGGTATGTTGTTGAAAATACTTGCTTCTCATCCCTGGAAGGATTACACTTTAGGGCTCTTCTCTGCAGGAAGATTTTGCTTTTCTGTCCCCTTGAATTCATGCTGGCCACAGGACTTGCTCTGGACAGTGAATTGTGAGTAGAACTGATATGGGATCTTTCTGAGCAGAAGTTTTCTGCATCAGCTCACACATGTCAATCTCTTTTTCCTCTACAAAATCCCAGATAGAGGCTACCCTCAATCTGCGTGAGTAAGAGATAAACTGTTATAAGCCACTGACATCCTTTGGGTTGTTTGTTACTATAAAAACGTGTAGACTAAACTGACTGATAAAACCCCTTAACTTTGCAATTACACCTCTGAGAATTTATTCTCAGCAATAACTTCACATGTGCATTACACGTGCAGGATCAGAGATGCTCATCACGTTGTTGTAAAAATATCAAAAAATTAGAACCAAAACTTAGCAACAGTGATTTTGTTAAATGATGGCATATCCATACAATGGAAAACTATGCAGCCATTAAAACTTATGAGGACATATATGTACATATCTATGCTTTTATATAATTATATATATACCCATATCTGTATCTATATCTATATAATATTATCATGGAAAGATATTCAAAATACATTGCTAAGTAAAAAATGAAGTTAAAAAATTACATAGCGGGAATGTTTAGCAAAATGATATCAAAAGAATATAAACTGAATACCAAGTAATATTTATGAGTAGAATCATTATAATAAACATCAAAGACAGACCAAAAGGAGAAGTCATAAAATTGTGCCGGGAAGGCGTACAGGCATATGAAGAATAAGAGATATGCATGCTGTTAGCTTTAGCTTTTAAGTAGCATAGAAAAACACAGAAGGACTGTGTCTCTAGTTGTCAATCAATGCTCTTTCTTCCTCTCCTACTCACTGCCTTTGTGAATATAAGCCACCGATGCAATTTGGATGCAATACATGTTTGAACATGAGCCTAAAATCAATGAATTAAATGTGGAAGCTAAAATCAGCTCCAGGGTAATTTATGATTTAAATCAGAGTGTAACAAAATAAATATCTCCAGAGGCTTTACCATCCACAAAGCAACAAAATTTTCTGTTTTGTTTCCTCTTTATTTTTTACTGTTTACTTGATAACTGTTTATTTTTTACTTATTCTATTCGCAAATTCTAAAATTAGAATCACAAAAGTTACTCAATAAAACACTTGTTGGATGAACTATTGGTCTGACTTTTTCTAAAGCTTGTATCTCTTGCCTTCTACTTGCCAAAATCTTCTCAGACATGTACTTCTGAATTCTATGACTTAAGTTTCTATCACAGATACTGAGACAGGGGCCCATATGGTTGGTAAATACAGTGCTTGCTCTCTCAGCTGTGCCTATCCCATGCCTGTTTGCCTGCAGATCCTTCCTTCTTTGGATCTCTTCTGCATTGCAGGAAAGCTGACCCCTAAAGGCTGCAATACCCAGGCTCCCATGACAGCTGGCTTCTCACTGGGATTGGCCAAGAGGAGGCACCCACGAATATTTGAGGGCAAACAAAGGAAAAAGCCAGGATTCTCCATTCCCTCCTATTTCTCCTGTGGAGCATTTTGCCGTGTAGCTCTGTGACTCTGACTTCTTTTGATCAGGCCCACTGGTTTCCAGATTCTACTGAGTGACTCTGGCTCTAGGATTCAGGTAACATCATCTTTTCACATGAACATCCAGCCTAGAGACATTGGTGGCTTCCTTCTGTTGTTAGTATCTGGGTGGCCTTAGCCTGCCATTACTTGTGTAACCAATCTCCTGTGTTAAATATTCTCCATTGCAAGTAATTGGAGTAGTTTCTATTTTCCTATTTGGAACCCAACATAAAAAATTTGTTAATGGGCTGGCCCTGTGGTATAGTGGTTAAGTTCAATGTGCTCCACTTTGGTGGCCCGGGTTCGTGGGTTCAGATGCCGGGCGTGGACCTACACCACTCACCAGCCATGCTATGGCGGCAACCCACATATAAAGTGGAGGAAGATTGGCACAGATGTTAGCTCAGGGCTAATCTTCCTCAAGCAAAAAAAGAGGAATACTGGCAACAGATGTTAGCTCAGGGCCAATCTTCCTCAACAAAAAAAATAAGTAAATATAATTAATTATTGTTTAGTTTGAAAAGTGATTTTCTGTTATAATGAGGGAGAAATAAGATTTGATTTACAGTCATTTTTTTAAATTTCAAAAACATCATCTGCAATAAAAATCACACTTTAAGGGAATACTTTGGTGGGGACTCAAAATTAACATTTCTTTTTTCCGTGTGGTCACAGTGAGGATGGGGAAGGATTATGCTTATAATCAAGAAGTAGAACTGCTCTGTGTAAACCAAATCACAGTCTTGCTTATTCTAAAGGTGTCATCACTGCTATGGACATGATTTATTACATTTAAAATAGAGATGACCACTTTCCAGTGGTATGAAGGGCAACACTGTCTGAAAAATAGAAGAGGCCAATTTAGGCAGGACCTTCAGTTTTCTTTGTATGTGGTCCTCACACATCTATGAAGGGTCTCATTCTGCTGAACCTGATCCTGACTGATCACCGTCTTGTTTCATGGCTCTCTCTTTCTCCAGTTGGAAAAATGGGAGCTGCACTTCCAGACCATATACTCTAGGTCACATCTCTCTTTTGAGCCACACTCATGGGAGGTTTCATTTCCACATTTTATTTCTATAATCCTTGGACTTTGGATTGTAATTAATATGTTCTCTGAAAAGGAGGGGGACATCTGCAGGCTTGAGATGTCCCTTATCTCTGTGCACAACTGACACTTCATGTGATTATCTCTCCTTCAAAGTTGTAATAATATGTATCAGGCCAAGAGTAATGAAATAAAACACTATTTGCTTATCTTGGAAAGGCAGTGTTGTATGATGGTTAAGAATTTGGGCATGTGGATTTGAATCCCTACTTTGCCATTTAACTAGTTCTGGGAACTTGAGCAAGTTCCTAAAAATCATTAGTCTTTATTTCATCATTGTAAAATAGAGATGAAAAGATTTACAATACCTAACAGGCATCTTTGAGGATTAAATCAAATGTTATATAAATAACTTAGCATAGTACCCAGAACATTGGAACATAATATACACTTAAGACTTGTAAGCTATGATGATGATGATGATGATCGTGATTCCTGTATAAGAGTTTAATGAGAAGACTGATTAAAAATAGCTAAGTTTCCTGGTATATTTTAAACTCTTGGCACAACTGGCATATCTTTATAAGCATATTCTATATGTGAGTATTTATATATTCATCTTGTTTATAAAATGAAGTCTACAGAATACTTAGAACCCTTCCATAAAAAAATGGTTATAGCCAAATAAGGTCCTGTTTTCTCTTGTTTTTCTTAAGTGGAGTAGGAATCTATTGACGGACCTGGAAAACGATAACAGAGCCAGTACAGTGCTATTTAAAAGGCTCAAACTAACCTTGAGATACAGCACAGACATTCCCCTGTCTAGTTGCAACATTCTTCTGGGTGTAATACAATGCAGGACAATCAAGTTCAGTCATGGGGAGCCTCTTCTCTAAGCTGCCTTATAGTAAAATAGAAGAAAATGGGCAATTTCTTTCTAACTGGGGATGCGTTTCCCACCTTCTCCTTCATGCTCCTCGAACTCTACCTGATTTTAAAAATAAAGCAGTCATCCAAAGATCTTACATTTTCTGAATTAAATCTGACTTAAAATCATATATTCTGATGTCTTCCTCTATTGGCCTCTCTTTCATCATTTCTTTTGCAACTTCACCTCCTTTTCCTGACTTCCTGAACTTCAAACAATATAGTTTCCTAAGATTTTGTCATAGGTCTTCACTTACCTCTCCATACTTTCTTTCCCTGGGCAGTCTAAGGTAGCCACACCCATAGCCATCACTCCACTGACAGCTCAAGCTTGTATATTTTAACCCTAACTTCTGAGCACTGGCTCATAGAGTCAACTAATAACACTTACATTAGTTTACTTTCTAGATATTTCAAAATGAACATGCCCAAAATGGTATTTTTTATCTTCACCTACTCTAAATGGGTTTTCTTTCATTATTTTCTGTCTTAGCACATGATAGCAAACTCCAAAAACTTTACAGGTCAGAAAACTCAGTGTTTCCTTCTCCGTCACCCTCATATTCAAATAGTCATTACATTTTATTGATATTACACTGATACTTCCTAAATATTTTATCCATTCATCTACTTCCTTCTCTACTGCCATCACACTGGTTAAGAGTTACCATTATCTTTCCCCAACGACTCACTATTGATCTCCCCGATCTGTTCTTGCTCTTTTTGGTCCAATTTTCACATAGAAGCCAGACGTCTTTTTTTTTTAACTTTTTATATTGAAGTAATTACCGATTCATAGGAGCTTGTCAAGAATAGTACAGAGAAGTCCCATACATCCTTCCTTCAACCTCCCCCAGTGCCATCTTCCACAACTATAGTACAATATCAAAAACAAGAAGTTGACATTGATGTAATCCATAGAATTAATTTAGATTTCACCAATTATTCATGCACTCGTGTATGTGTGTGTGTAGCTTTGTGTAACTATCATCACAATCAAAATACTATCCTTTTATTTTACCCTTTTATTACCATACCCATCCTCTATCCTGTATCTAACCCCTTCCAGCCGCTAATGTGTTCTCCATAGAACGTTGCCAGCACCTTGATCTTGGATTTCCAGCCTTCAGCACTGTGAGAAACACGTGTTGTTTAAGCTACCAAGTCTATGGTATTTTGTCATAGCAACACAAACAGACTAATATAAGCTCCCACTCAGTCCTTGCTGATGTCATCTAAAGGTATAGAAGAGACCTCCCTGCACCACCTGGTGTCACTGGACCAGCTTCCTCAAGGGGATAGGAAAGCAGAAGCCACTGGGCCTGGCCTTCCTATGATCCTGGGTGGAGGGCAGGGAGACACAGGCCTCTGCTGATGCTGTCCCTGCAAAGGAGAGGACTGCCACTGGAAGCCGGGCTGTGAAGTGAGAGCTGGGATAGTTAGAGCTTCCTTCTGTTCCTGCTGCCAGTGACTGGAACCATTGCCAGGGCCAGATTGAGGAGCGAGGCCTGGGACTCGACACAAGGTCTCTGTCGTGCTTTCTTTTTCCCAGTCTTTGGCCAGAAAGTGCAAATTTTCTTTTTGTTTGTTTGTCTGTTTTTATTTTGCCTATGCTTGTTGGCAGTTCTGGGTTTTAGACCTCTCCTCTGCCTAGTCTGGGAGCATTCAGAAGATTAAAAGAAAATCTGGGAAATTTCACCCTGTGGCCATTCCTCGTGTCCCAAGCTTCTTGGCAGTCTGCCTTCTTCCCTCCTTCCTAGCCAGTGCTGTTGTCACTCTTGCAGCCTACTCCAGAGTTCTTTTATCATTGTCCAGTGCACAATTTCCTGGGTATTTTGCTGTATTTATAGAGGAGAGCAGGAGAAAATATTCTATACTATCTTGCTCCAGAAAAGAATCCAGAATAATAAGAAAGTAAATATGCTCAGATTGCTTTACCCCTTATAAGCTTTGGTATAGGCCATTGATAGGCTTTCTGAATTACAGCAACATGGTCTTCTTTCAGATTCTTGAATACCCCATATTCCATTTCTACTCTGATACTTCTTACTGGTCTTCTCTCTGCCCTAGGCCATTTTTCTTCTCTCTCTACACTCTGCCATCTTTTATTCTCAGGACCCTCTTGCCTATCCATCAATTCCTACTCATCTTTTAGAACTCAGTTCAAATAACATCTCATCAAGGAAGTCTTCTCTGTCTCCCACATCAGATCATATCCCCTTGTTATACACTGTCATAGCCACTGTCTTCTCCTTTATGTTCATCCATCACAAGTATAATTAAATAAATGATTGTGTAATTAATTGTTTAATATTTCTGTCCACGGCTAGCATACAAGCTCTTAGGGTCTGAATCTATCTTGTTTATGACTGTTCCCCCAGTGCTCACCAAATATCTGAATACATAAAACTTTTTCATTACTTAAATTTTTAAAATTCAGTATGTATCTGGAATTTTCCATTTTCAAAAAGCTTTGCAGTCATTAATTAGGTAATTTTCAGAACAGTCCTGAAAGTTTAAGGGACTAAAATTACACAGTAGTTAGGATGTAGTTGTTCTCTTCTCAAAGCTCAGTCTGAGGAAATTCCTCCCACGTACAAGGGGGAGTTCATAGTAAAAATCTCTCTTCCTCTTTTCATGGCAGATAAATAATTTAGTTCTATAGGGTAGCATTCACTAATTTCTTCCACAATCATTACTCCGATCCTCCAGGCATGGAGGAAGATGCTGGAGAGACAATGATGAACAAGACGGACTGCAGTCCTCCTCGGATGAAACTAAGAGTTGGAAAACACAGGGATTATCTGCATGGAGAAACAATGACAACCAACAGCTCTGGTGTTTCTTACTTGAGAAATGATTTCTGTTTCAAATTTTTCTAATTATTACACAACTACAAGAGATGGAGAAAAACTATTTCTTGAACAGTGAACCAGAGAGTTAAGAAAAAAGCAGCATGTTGGAAGAATAATGTTGAGATGTCCATAGGCCAGTAATTTTCCCTAAATCTGCAGGGGATTTGGTGCATTCTGTTTGGATTAGTTATTTAATAATACAGGAAGAGGATCTCAAGTAACAATGTGTTGCACAATGTTATTCAGGAAATCCCATGTAAAAAGTAATGCCATCACCAATGTAAAGTTGCTTTTATTTCCTTAGCAGAGTTTATAAACTGAATTTTTGTTCCAGTAAATACACTACAACAGTAGTCCTAAGCAGAGAGGAAGTGATAGTTCCCTAGCATTTCCTAATATTAAATAAAACAAAACTCCAAATTCTCAAAGACTGTTTGTTGCCATCTTTCCTTTAGTAATAAATAAATTAACGTCGGTTTAGTTGTTTGCTAGGATTCCAATGAGAAGAGTAAATTCCAATAATCGCTTTTTGGTCTTGACATCCAAAAACATGGTTGAGAAAAAGATGCTGATGCTCAGGATGTTTTCTTAGAATGATATTTCAGATCGGAGCTTATCTATCTTTGTTAGAATTATTATGTTAACTGTGGTGGATATTTCTTATTGCTTGTTTTAAAGAGAAAATTATCCCATTTAAGATCATTATAACAAACTTCAGAATTGGCCATAATCTTCAGTAATCAATCAGTCAACTGAATATATGAATAATTTAATTTCTTTTCTACCATTGAAATGATAGATTGTGTAAATTTACAGATTAAGTGAAATCAGTTAGTGTAACTAATTTGTATTTGTAACCAGACTTGTAATTAAAGATGATATTCAACCATATCTTCCTCCCTTTTCGAAGTTTGGAACCAGAGTTGGACAAATGGAAGGCAAAGGAGCAACTAAGTTATGTGACTTAGATAAAGGACCACAAGCAGAACTCCTCTTACCTTGCTCTTAAACTCAAACTTCACATGACCTATTTAAATGTGCCTGTTTTAAAATAGGTGCATAGATTCTTTGACATTCCTCCTTTCAACAAGTGAAATATAATTCCCTTTCCCTTGAACGTGGATAGATTCAGTGACTTGCTTCTGAAAAGGAAAATATGGCAGAAATGAGGACGTATGACTTTTGACAGTCATAAAAAGCATTGTGACTCCTACCTTATTCTTTCTCTTAGATCACTCGCTTTTGAGGAAGGCAGCTGCTTTGTCACCAGGACCAATCTATGGCAAGGTCCATTTGGTGAGGAACTGAGGCTTGCTGCCAACAGCTACCTGAGGGAGCCAGCTTGGAAGCAGAAACTCTGAGAAGTGTGGCTCCTGGTTAAAAGCCTATGTGTGATTTTTCAGGCCTCACCATAGGCAATTACAAAGGCTTTACCTGGCAGGCCTCATATGACAAAGCTACCCTCTCCAGGCCAGACCTGGTGTACAGCCAATGTCTCGCAGTCTCTCAAGGAAGTTGCAGTCAAGGACTCAGGCCCCCTGACCAGTCCTGTTCTTCATGTATTTGCATTCCTAGCCACAGTGGGCAACTTCATTCCAGGTCTCTTTGTCTGAGGCCTTAGGGAGAGATCTTCTTCAGGTGCCTCTGCTGAGGCCTCCTTATTGAGGGGAGGAGGAGTAAAACATGAAGACAGTTTTCTCTACTCTGACTTAGTAAATTGTATTTTCCTGCTCCTTACCCTCTCCCCTCACTCTCCGTCTAACCCTAGGGTTCATAAAACTACTGGACACTTATTTGAGGCTCCCTCAACAGTGAGACCACCCCCACTTTTGCACTGATTCATCTGACCTTTGAGTCATGTGCCATTCACTCCATGGGGGAAATAGAACACGATGAGTCAGTGCTTTCTCCGATTTTAGCCTCTTTCTTATACTCTCTCAGTAACTGCTCAAAGGCTTACCTTTCACTTTTGGCTTGTTGCATTAATTGGCTACTCCAACACTTGACAGCTCAGCAATCTCTCTCTCCAGCTCAGCTGAGCTTTTGACAACCTCCAGCCGAAGTCAAGCCTGCTGATAATAAAAGTTTGTTTGCTTGTTTGTTTGTTTTTAAGGAAGATTAGCCCTGAGCTAAGATCTGCCGCTAATCCTCCTCTTTTTGTTAAGAAAGACTGGCCCTGAGCTAACATCCATGCCCATCTTCTTCTAGTTTATATATGGGGCGCCTGCCACAGCATGGCTTGACAAGTGGTGAGTAGGTCTGCACCTAGGATCCGAACCAGTGAACCCCGAGCTGCTGAAGTGAAACGTGCAAACTTAACCTCTGTGCCATGGGGCTAGCCCCTAAATGTTTGTTGTTTTAAGCCGCTAAGTTTTGGGGTAATTTGTTATGCAGCAATATAGAACTAATACACCGAGGGAAAGTTCTGTCCAGAAATTGACTTAGGAGGATGTTAGGAGGGCTTCCCTAAGGAAGTAATAAGTGAACTCAGATTTAAAAGAGACTAAGAGCTAACTAGATGAAGTAGGAAAGGTATGGACAGGTAAGAGGTATCCCAGCCTGAAGGAACAACATGTAGTTACCCAGAATTCTTGCCCCACAACTATGAAGCTTTCACAAGATAAGTAGAGAGAAGAAGCAAGATGAGCTAAAACTGTCTCCGAAATGTTGATGGAGGCACTGACCCAGATGTGCTTACTCTTTGGAAGCAGGAAGTACACAATGCACTCTACTTCTTATCAGGAGTCCAAAGAGAGAGAGAGGAAAAGGCTGAATTGCACATGCTCAGGTTTTTCTCTCAGTCTCACCCTCGGGAGAGTCATACTTCTTCCCCAGAGTGGGCAGATAAGGGGAAACCACTCCAAAAAATGGACCAAAAGAGGGTCATAGAGAAGTTGTGTTTTTCCACATGTTGTTACAATGCTCAACATCCTGGGGAAAATTTATAGGTCATAAAATCAGCAAATGTTTCTATGATAGTTTGGGCACCAGTGATTAGGATGCTTAGCAGGGTGAAAAGTAAAACTTTTGGTGAGTTTATAGACATGGTCAGGAATAAAATGTTAAATTTATTGCTGTAAGTTGATTTGTCTTCTATTTAATGCCAATTTATCTGCTGTCAATTCACTATTTTCTCCATTGAGACACTTAAAGACTAGTAATTAACTTACAGGAAAAGAGAAAAGTGTAAATTCCACAAAAGCACCTTCACCGAGTTCTTTGCATTCTCTGCTCTTCCTCTGTCATAATATCACACTAAGCTATGTATTCATTATATCCATTTAACAGGTGTATCTGCAGACTACTATGTGTTGGGCTATGTGGTAGACATTGTGATCACAATGCTGAGAAAAGCAAAAAGATATTGTTTCTAAAATTAAAAAGCTTATAGGGGGCTGGCCCGGTGGTATAGTGGTTAAGTTTGCGAGCTCTGCTTCAACGGCCTGGGGTTCATGGGTTTGGATCCCAGGCACAGACCTACACACTACTCATCAAGCCACACTGTGGTGGTGTCCCATATAGAAAGTAGAGGAAGACAGGAACAGATGGTAGCTCAGTGATAATCTTCCTCAAGCAAAAAGAGGAAGATTGGCAACAGATGTTAGCTCAGGGCCTATCCTCCTCATACATACACACAAACTTATAGACTAGTAAGGAAAACAGATATCAATTGGATAATTACAAAAAGTAAATGTGCATTTGCAAATTACATTTGTAATCTTTGCTAAGGACAGATGCATGGTACTATGGTAGCTACTATGAAGGGAATTGACTAAGATGGGTGGTAAAGAAGACTTTGCTAAAGAAGTAATATTTGAACTGAAATATGAAAGATAAGTAGGAATAGCTAAAGTCAGAAGGGTAGAGATAGGTGAGAGGGTTTTCTAGTCTGAGAAAATAGCTCATGTGGATGCCACCTTGCAGCAGGCAGTGTGGTCAAACATAAGGGATAGATGAGACCTAGTTGTGTCTATACCTAATTAAGAACTCAACAGTTGATCTGCCTTTTTCAAATGTTATATTTTTCTGGACAGAACAAAAAATAGACCCTAGTGATGGAAATTTACTTGCCTAGAGTATTCAGTTAGGTTATGCTAGCTATTGAACAAGTGAAACAAAATTTCAATGGCTTAACATAATTGTTTTTCTCATCATGGAACAGTCCACTGAGGGTGTTACTACTTGGTGGTGGCCTTCCACATAGTGCTTTAGGGACTCAAGGTCCTTCCATCCTGTGGCTTCGCCAACCCCTGGGCTCCAATAGGTGGAGGGAGACAGAGTGAAGAAGGCACAACTACTTCTCAAAAACATCCAAGCTCAGAAGTAACACACATCATTGTGCTCAAATTTTGTTGGTGACTACACCTTTATGCAAGGGGGTGCTGGGAAATGTACTCACTGCCTGCAAAGATGCCTCTGAGCAACATCTACCTTATTCTAGAAGAGGGAGCATAAACTTCGTTGTGGACAGCTAGAATCATTGCCACACTTGCTATATAAGTGCAAACTACTGATTCATTATTTAAATATACTCCTGACCTTGAAGTTCATCACTCCCTAGGCAATTATATAAAATTTTCAAAGCAACATATTGATTTTTAATTAAAAAATAAACATGTTATTTGCCATTTTGGAATGAGAGATGCGAATCTTCATGATCACAGATATTTTTATGAGAGGAAAAAATTTTCCCTGGCAGGAGGAGCGAAATTAGTTAGAATGGCTTATCTTGCTTGGGGACATGACCTTTGATAATTTCTCTCAAGCTTAGGCCGCTAATTACAGGGACGGATCCTAAATCTAATGGAAGTGAGTACAGAGAACATTCTTAAATAAGCCTTACAGTTTCCTTTCTAACCGTAAACCTCTATTCAGTTGTAACAGGAAATCAACAGAATTTGAAGGTATGAAAGGTTCAGTTTGAGGTATTTTATTTTTATCATTCTTAAAAACTCCTTGGTTCATGTGAACTTCTTTTATGGTAAAATTTATAATGTGGAAGTTTTTTTATGGTCAAAATTTATAATGGGAAATACCACAGAAGAGTGTGTATGTTTGGTTTCCTTAAAAGGAGCTGTGAAGATCAGATAAGAAGGGGGGAGAACTGTTAGAGCAGGAGAAATTATTGCACATTGTGCCACCCTAGCACTGGAGTGAGTGCCTAATGTGACTTTCACCCCAAAAGCATTGAGAGCCGGAATAACATGTGACTCATCCATTCAAGGGTGGGAAAGTAACCAGAATTCTTATTTCAGCCTAAGAGCGATAAGGCACCAGGTGCTGAGATCCTGACCTGATGCACATAAATTAAAAAACAACTGTAAAATATTGTATCTTTAGAGTGCTTCGTGATTTCCAAAGCACCAGCTGGGGATGATATTTATCACCATTGCAACACAGCAATAAAGATAGCCAAACAGTTATAAAGTTAAGCACTTCAGAGAACTTAGGTATGTGTAAATCCTTCAGTTAAATTGCCCTTCAGCGTTTAAGAGTGTTCCCAGCACTTAGAAACTTCCACTTCACTTTGAGTTTGTCTCACTTCTTGTTCTCCTATTGATTGATTGCACTTTAAGTACAACCCCAATATGCTAACGCTCACGGGTAACGTTTTCGACTGGGTGAGCTAGGCTATTACATAACTGGACTACTTTTCACCCCCAAGGGTTAAAGTAATCTAGGATCTCATGTAGTCTTGGGTTCTAGGTTTTCTTCTGGCACTTATGAGTTTTATGACCTTGACCAAATTTCTTATCTCTTATCTGCTTCTTTTTCAGTAAAATGGAGATAAAGATACTTGTCCTTATCAGTGCCATGAAATGTACATGGGGTAATTTATAAAGATTGAAACCAATTTTTATAAATCTTAAATGTTCTATAAGTATAAGGTAATGTTATTATTTGACTTCCTCTTTCTTGTTGGTCCTTATAATCCAATCCAATCTAGATGTAAATAGATATAAACTGATGGGTTTGAGCCTAACTAAAATTGATTCTTGAGATAACAAACTTGTTTTATGATTTCCTAACCTTGACTTAGGTTGGCCAGTTCTCCTGGTTTCTCTAGGATTATCTGGGTTTTAGCACTGAAAGTCCAGTGTCCTGGTAAACTCCTCTGTTCTAGGCAAATCAGGATGACTGGTGACCTTAACTTGACTTTCTGACTGTAAGAATCCTACACAGAAATTTTAATCTTCTCTTATTGTTATTATGAGATCTTACTTTGGCAAGAATATCTTTGCCATGAGTCCATTTGTTTTTCAGAATATGGATTATATCAGACTTTCAACCACAACAAATGGCTAAACAGTATGTAATACAGTTCATATGCCTACATAATGACATAGGACTTGTACATAGAGATATATGCTTAATTCTTTGCTCTGCCAATAAATAGCCATGATAACCTCCACTCCAGGACTTATGGCATTTAACGAAATTATTTAACCATCTGTCTCCCTCATCTAATCTAAGCAGGAATCCAGTCATATTCATCTTTGATTCTGTAGGATCTAGCATGCTGACTGGCACTTTGGAGACATCTAGAAAATATATGATAAGTTGAAATATGGAGTTTAAAACTTGCATGTCACCACTCTCACAAGAGTCAGTTTCCTGATGATCTATAAAATGTACATAATACAATCTTCATTTAAGCTTCATAGAGTTTAGTGAGGCTTAAATGAATAATATGAATTACTTTTGTAAACTATAAAGTATAATAAAGTTTAAGCTGGGGAAAGAATTGACACTAATATTTAATAGCTCTAACATTTCAATTTCTTTCCATCTGCCATTCCTTCTGTATTCTTGATTGGATCTTTGAATATTAAATTTGCGCTTCTATCTACAAGTTTATGTCATCTATCCCATACATTAGTGACCACGGGGCAATGTGAAACAGACTCTTCTTGTCATGGATACAGCCACTTATAAATTAATAGCATCGTATCTAAATATAGTAAGAAATATAGATACATTTAAGTTCAGTCCAGTTTATTTCCTAGAAGACTTTGCTGAACAGTCATGTATATTAATATTGTGCAACAGTCGGTAAGCCAATGAAACTGCAATAAATTGTATATTTATTTCCAAAGGAATTAAGTTTTCATTGCAACATGATTCATAGTTGTCTCTTGAACTTTATTTCTGTTTAGGAAGACTTGTTTAAATATTATCATGACCAGGGCTTGATTTTGGTGGCCCATCACAGGTGCCATATTTCTATGGCAGTTCCTAATTAGTTTCTCCTCAGTTCTGAAAATCCATCAAGAACTCAGAGCAGCTTGACCAATGTAGAAGATAGTCCTTTGCTTTGGATATGGATTAATTTAGATAAGAGATAATTTCTTGGATTATCCTGAAGATGGAACAGGTGGCTCTTCAGTTTCTTCTCCTGTAGGATGCAAATGTGTCACGTCCGCAGTAACCAAGTCCTCTCTTTTTTACAGTGATCTAAAATAGGGCCCCGGGCAGAGGAGAGTATTCCAGAGCCAAACCTAGCATTTGCCATCTGAATTTCATGCTACCTCCTTTCTGAGATACTTGGAATGAGAACAGTGTTTGGAGTCCTTACATTGGAGCCGAATTGGCCTATTCTTTTGTGTTATGGAATCCCTGAAGAAGAGAAGGACACAAGTGACCTGGAGTAGACTGGCAGGCCTCCCAAGATCAGCATGAACTTGGAGTTGTCGATGGTCAAGTGAAGGCAGTAGGAATGGTGAAGTAAAGACCAACATGGATATGGCCAGTAGAAGATAAGATGTGCTGGCTTTCTAGGCTGTATCGTCAGGAAGGAAGGGCATTCATTCTTTCATGTATTCCTTCCTCTATTCAACAAATATATATTTATTTCCTGCTTTGTATTACATTGTATTACCCAGTGTAAGCACTAGCCTTATAGTAATGGCTATGATAGGTCTCTGTTTTCATGGGATTTGCATGCTGTTGTTTTGTGGGGGGGCACTGATAGGTGGATAATAAATAGACAAAAAAAATAACAAAGCAACAAAAACATCAGATGGTAATGTGTGCAATACAAATACTTAAAATAGGCAGTATGGTGATGAACGTCAGGATGTCTACATTGATTGGTTGGTTGGGAGAATCTTGTTGTGGAGGTGATGGTTACCTGAGATCTGACTGACTAGCCAGAGCTGTTCAGGCAAAAACTGGGGACATGGCATTACCATCAGAGAGTGTAGCTAGAGCAAAGGCTATGAAGGAAGGACAAACTCAGTGGTTTGGAGGAAACAAAGAGGGCCAACATGGCTGGAACAGAGAGAATGAAGTGGTAAGAATGAGAGAGGAGTCTAAAGAAAGAAAGATGGGCCAGATTATGTAGTGATCTGTGGACTAGGATCAGGAGCCTGCATATGTCTACTTAATGGGGAGCATTAGAAGGGTTTCAGTAGACCACACATAAGTAAGTACAATGCCGTGTTTACAAAATCAACTTGTGCTCTTTTGTGTGATGACTGAAATATAAGTTGGGTAAGGAGAGTGGCACTTGAGGTCTGGCTGGAGTTGGCAGTGTCTCTACATGGGCTCTAGATAAGCAGGGGATGTGAATTTAAAGCCAGAACCCTCTTTTTCCTGATTGCGGTGATTAACTTCCTCTGTACCACCAGCAGCGAGATGCCTGATACTGACACAACATGGAAACTTGGTGTGGGACTTTCTCCTGGCTTCAGAGGAAGTAGCTCCACTGTCGCATCACACATGAGAGGCTAGACTGTAGTGTGCACTGCAGGTGGGGTTCTGCAGAAAAGCTAGGCATATAACTCAGTTTTGCTCTCCTCCAGGCATTCTCATGGATTCAGAGCAACCTGGCCACAGAAGAAGGCAGAAGGATTCCTTCAGTGGATAGATGCAGCAGCAGTATCTGCTCACATCTAGATGCTGGAATCGTTTTGTGAAGAAGTGAGTCAGGATGAAAACAAAAAGCAAAGACTCAGTGACACTTTGAACTGTGAGTGGGCCAATCATTTTTAAAATTTCAGCAAAATTCTGTCTTTGCTTATAGGATTTTTTGAAATATTTAGAGAATGCTTTTATTTCAGTGATTATTATTCACCTAATGGATTAATATATATTGTTTCATGCCTTGGGAGAGACGCCTTGTTGATCATTGTGGCAAAAAAGATCCTTGGCATAAAATACTGTTAAAAGTTTTCAGTTCAACTTGTGTTTGTAAGTGCCTTGCAAACATTCATTTTTAATCATTCATCATTCCCCTTTTGCAATCTTCTGTGTAAATGCAAAGAATCAAAGATGTTTAAAAAATTAAGTTTTGCCAGATTGTGTAGAAAATGTGAGGGGAATTTATGTAAAGATTGGATAACCTCTGATTTTCTGTTTCTCTCTTACTTATTAATCCATAATATTATTCAGAAAGAAGTGAACGATAACTTGAAAAGAATATTGGTGGCAGATGTTAGCTCAGGGCTAATCTTCCTCAAAAAAAACAACAAAACAGGAAAAGTGAATACATCTGACTTTGACACGTCACAGATTTACTTTTTTTTGAGGAAGATTAGCCCTGAGCTAACATCTGCCACCAATCCTCCTCTTTTTGCTGAGGAAGATTGGCCCTGAGCTAACATCTGTGCCCATCTTCCTCTATTGTATATGTGAGACACCTGCCACAGTGTGGCTTCATAAGTGATGTGTAAGTCTGTGCTTGGGCAGGTGAGCCCCAGGCCGCTGAAGTGGAGCACATTAACTTAACTGCTATGCCACCGGGCTGGCCCCCTGCACAGATTTACTTTTGAACAACACGCATGGTCTAGTGTCATAAGATTGTATTTATTTCTCTATTGGATTAACTATATTGCTTAATTTGTCCTATTTAAATAAATACGTATATACCCAAAACATTAAAAGTACTTTTTATTTGTAATTGATCTTTAGGATCAACTTAATCTAAACAAAGAATACTTAATTATACTTAAAGAATAGAATGTAAATATTGTAAACATCTCAATATAAAACATTTTTAAAAGTATGTAAAAACTATTACAGTGCATCTTCCTATGTCAGAGAGGAGGTGGAGAATAACTCACGGGCCCAAGTTTTCTTATCTTTCTTAAGGAAGTTAAGAGATGCTATCTAAGATTGACAAAATAAGGAACAGGGGTTTACTATTTAGAGTTATTAAGGTAACCAATAGAAGAAAACACGCTTTGGGGCTGGCCCCACAGCCAAGTGGTTAAGTTTGCACACTCCACTTTCACGGCCCTGGGTTGACCAGTTGGGATACTGGGCATGGGCCTACATACCACTCATCAAGCCATGCTGTGGCAGCACCCTACATAGAAGAACTAGAATGACTTGCAATTAGGATATACAACAATGCCTTTTGGCTCTGACATGATAATTAGTAGCAGTAACATAACTGCCAGAATAAAAATATGGTACCCACAGTTTGTGTGTTCAAGTTGTAATGGGCCTGTCAGCTGGAAAATAATAATTCAAGGGCATATTTGCCAATATTTTGTAGCATGTCATGGCAATTACATGGCATTACATATGCTGACAACTCAAATTGATTACTACATTTTTATTATAAAAGAGAGAAGAATCTTCGCCATTAGCAGTGGGGAAAAGATGAATTATGGAGCATTCACTTCTCTCCCATCAGCCTTTAGCATGAGAAATTTCGTTTCTAATAAGGCAAATATTGGGAATATGTTAATGCTTTTGCAACTTGGATGTGTTTACTTAGGCTATTAAAATTTAAACCTGAGGCCTTATTACAGGTTTTTCATTACTTTTTAGAGATTATTACTTTCTTCTAGTGAACTGATGTCTGAAGAAGTTAATAAGGCTAACAGAAAGCTGTTTGTAAGATCATTCTTGAAATGTTCCTTTTATGTCATTTGAATGACTTCAGGAGTTGTTTAAAGCCTGGTAGCTCCTTGGAACTGTCTTTTATTTACCTCAAGACAAGCCCCTTTATGAAAAGGTTTTACAGTGCCTGCTTTCAACCAAGACCGAATATACCTTTATATTCTCAGAATGATATAAATAGAGTTTGAATCTTTTTGGATCCTAAATTGCTAGATTTGGATATAGCGTATTGATGACTCATATTAAATTCCCAGGGGCAGATGCTGAGTCTATTCCCCCTACAGAATGCCCACAAGGCCTTGCAAAATTAGGTCCTGATAACTTTTAAATGACAAGGATTTATATTTTTCAGTCTCATTTCTTCTTTCAAATTATGAGACATCCAGACTACATCTGAGTAGAATCTCTTCAGTGTACTGTAAAAGTACATAATCAAACTGTTTCTAATGGCCATCTTACAAATAACCCTAGTTTAAATTCAACAAGGCCTAACTCAACTGGTTTTTCTTTAAACTAATACATACGTCAATTAAGTTTTATTAATTTAAGTATTTTTCCTTTTACTTTCCTTGTTCTAAAATGATTTGAGGCAGTTACCAAAATGCATACAAATAAGACAAAAAAAGGGGGGAGGGATTAAAAAGTAGACTAACAAATCTGGGAGAATGAAGGTGAGAAAAATAAGATGAAACTAAAAGTGTGATTAGTAAACGAAACATCTGCTGCAAAGGTGTTGTATATTTTCTAGTGATGGGAAGCAGAGACATCTTAAGCTTTCAGGCAGGCCATGAAAACACAGAATCACGGTTGGTTAACTGTGTCAAAGTGTCCGTACGATAAGAACAAAGCAATTACTCAGAGCGGTAAAACAATTCTCCATACCGAGTCTAGAGAACTATTTTTGCAGTATGTTCTCAGACAGAAATGATGGTGCAATGTGTTAAACAGTGTTTTCCACAACATTCTTTTAATAAATACAAAAGTATGTTTCAGGAAGATCTTTGTTATAATCCCTCAAAGTGGATTAGAGGCATCAGATCATACAACAATTCAGGGGAAAAAAGAAAAAGCAAAAAGATTGTACAGGATGGTAAAACAATGCGCAGTTTTCTCATAGTCTGGCTAGACTCATGGAAAGAACAGTGTAGTTAGAGGAAATTGTCTATATAGTCACTACCTGGCCTCAAAATGTCTTATGACACATCATAAAATGCTATGCATATTAAAAAACTGATATCAAGTAAAGAAGTTGTGAATGGAATTTTAAATTGTCTGTTTACTTTAAAGTATACTCATTTTTAAAAAAATTATTTTATTGTGGCCATATTGGCTAACAACATTGTGTAATTTCAGGTGTACATTGTTATATTTCAGTTTCATATAGACTGCATCGTGTTCACCACCGTCTAGTTTTAATCTGACATCATACATATGTGCCCCTTTACCCCTTTCGCCCTCCCCCACCCCCTTCCCCTCTGGTAATCACCAATCTGCTCTCCTTATCTACGTGCTTGTTTATCTTCCACATATGAGTGAAATCATAGATATTTGTGTTTCTCAGTCTGACTTATTTCACTTAGCATAATACCCTCAGAGTCCATCCACATTGTCATAAATGGCAAGATTTCATATATTTTATGGCTGAGAAGTATTCCATTGTGTGTGTGTGTGTGTATATATATATATATATGTATATATACACACATCTTGTTGTGGTTTCAATTTGAATTTCCCTCATAATTAGTGAGGTTGAACATCTTTTCACATGTCTATTGGCCATCTATGTATTTTCTTTGGAAACATGTCTGTTTACATCCTCTGCCCTTTTTTTGATCAGTTTGTTCATTTTTTGTTGTTGAGTTGTATGAGTTCTTTATACATTTTGGGATTAATCCCTTGTGAGATACATGATTTGCAAATATGTTCTCACAGTTGGTGGATTGTCTTTTAGTTTTGTTGATGGCTTCTTTT
This sequence comes from Equus przewalskii, assembly GCF_037783145.1. Classification (NCBI taxonomy): domain Eukaryota; kingdom Metazoa; phylum Chordata; class Mammalia; order Perissodactyla; family Equidae; genus Equus; species Equus przewalskii. Next base: position 25,738,544 of record NC_091850.1, read on the forward strand.
GCCATGCAGATGCTTTTCATCTGATATAGTCCTGTTTGTTTATTTTTTCTTTTGTTTCCCTTGCTTAAGTAGACATGGTATTCGAAAAGATCCTTCTAAGACTGATGTCAAAGAGTGTACTGCCTGTGTTTTCTCTTAAGAGTATTACGGTTTCAGGTCTTCCATTCAAGTCTTTAATCCATGTTGAGTTACTTTTTATGTATTGTGTAAGACAATGGTCTACTTTCATTCTTTTGCATGTGGCTGTCCAGTTTTCCCAACACCATTTATTGAAGAGACTTTCCTTTCTCCATTGTTTGTTCTTAGCTCCTTTGTTGAAGATTAGCTGTCAAATATTGCTTCCATTGATCTGTGTGTCTGTTTTTCTGCTAGTACCATACAGTTTTGATTGCTATAGCTTTGCAGTATATTTTGGATTCAGTGAGTGTGATACCTCCAGTTTTGTTCTTTTTTCTCAGGATTGCTTTGGCTAGTCTGGGTCTTTTGTTATTTCATATAAATTTTAGGATTTTTTGTTCTATTTCTGTGAAGAATGTCATTAAGATTCTGATTGGGATTGCACTGAGTCTGTAGATTGCTTTAGATAATAAGGACATTTTAACTACATTTATTCTTCCAATCCATGAGCATGGCATACCTTTCCATTTCTTTATTTCTTCCTTAGTTTCTTTCAATAACGTCTTATAGTTTTCAGTGTTTTGTAGTTTTCAGATCATTATTTGTATCACAGTTGTATTAAAGGCTGTGTGATGAAGGACCTATGGCTTTTCTCTGTGAATGACGTCATAGAACAATATGTCAGACTCAGCAGAATACTTTCCTAATAAGGCTGGAAAGTTTTTTCATATATTACTGAAATATTTTAGAAATGTTAACCATCTTGCTGACCATACAATCAAAATGCTACAGATGAACATAAAGTGTTTTCAGTGTACAGGTGTTTCAACTCCTTAGTTAAATTTATTCCTAGGTATTTTATTTTATTTTTTTTTGTCACTGTAAATGGGGTTGCATTCTTGATTTCTCTTTCCGCTAGTTCATTATTAGTGTATAGAAATTAAACTGATTTTTGTAAGTTAACTTTGTACTCTGCAACTTTACTGTACTCATTAATTATTTCTAATAGTTTTTTTGTGGATTCTGTAGAGTTTTCTACATATAGAATCATGTCATCTGCAAATAGTGACAGTTTTACTTCTTACTTTCCAATTTGGTTCTCCTTTACTTCTTTTTCTTGCCTAATTTCTCTGGCTGAAACTTCTAGTACTACGTTGAATAAGAGTGGTGAGAGTGGGCATCCTTGTCTTGTTCCTATTCTCGAAGAACAGCTTTCAATTTTTTACCCTTGAGTATAACGTTGGCTGTGGGTTTGTCATATATGGCCTTTATTATGTTGAACTACTTTCCTTCTATACCCATTTTATTGAGAGTTTTTGTCATAAATGGATGTTGGATCTGGTTAAATTCTTTCTCTACATCTATTTAGATGATCATATGGTTTTTATTCTTCATTTTGTTAATGTGTATCACATTGACTGATTTGTGGATGTTGAACCATCCCTGCTTCCCTGGAATAAATCCCACTTGATGGAGATGTATGACCCTTTTAATGTATTGTTGTATTCAATTTGCTAATATTTTGTTGAGGATTTTTGCATCTATGTCCATCAGTGATATTGGCCTGTAATTTTCCTTTTTTGTATTGTCCTTGTCTGGTTTTGGTATCAGACTAATGTTGGCCTCATAAAATGTGTTAAGAAGTGTCCCGTCCTCTTAAATTTTTGGGAAGAGATTGAGAAAGATAGGTATTAAATTTTCTTTGAATTTTTGATAGAATTCACCAGAGAAGCTGTCCGGTCCTGGACTTGTGTCTTTTGAGAGGTTTTTGATTACTGTTTCAATCTCTTTACTTGTGATTGATCTATTCAGATTCCCTATTTCTTCTTGATTCAGTGTTTGGAGGTTGTATGATTCTAAGAATTGTCCATTTCTTCTAGGTATCCAGCTTGCTGGTGTATAGTTTTTCATAATATTCTCTTATAATCTTTTGTATTTCTGTGTTGTCCATTGTAATTTCTCCTCTTTCATTTCTGATTTCATTTATTTGAGTCTTCTCTCTTTTTTTCTTAGTGAGTCTGGCTAAGGGTTTGTCAGTTTTACTTACCTTCTCAAAGAACCAGCTCTTAGTTTCATTGATCCTTTCTATTGTTTTTTTTAGTTTCTATTTTGTTTATTTTTGCTCTGATTTTTATTATTTCCATCCTTCTACTGACTTTGGCATGGTTTGTTCTTCTTTTTCCAGTTCCTTTAGGTATAGTGTAAAATTGTTTATTTAAGATTTTTTTTGTGTCTTGAGGTAGGCCTGTATTACTATAAATTTCCCTCTTAGTATTGCTTTTGATGACGTCCGTAGTTTTGGTATGTTGTGTTTTCATTTTCATTTGTCTCCAGGTATTTTTTGATTTCTCCTTTGATTTCATTATTTATCCAATGGTTGTTGAATAGCATATTGTTTAGTCTCCAAATATTTGTGAATTTTCATCTTTTTTCTTGTAGTTGATTTCTGGTTTCATACAGTTGTGGTTAGAAAAGATGCTTGATAGGATTTCAATCTTTTTAAACTTATTGAGGCTTGCTTTGCTTCTCAACATATGGTCTCTCTTTGAGAATGTTACATGTGCACTTGAGAAGAATGTATATTCTGCTGTTTTTGAATGGAATACACTATATATGTCTAGTAAGTCCATCTGGTCTAGTCTTTTGTTTAAGGCCACTGTTTCTATGTTGACTTTCTGTCTTGATTATCTATCTGTTGATGTAAGTGGGGTGTTGCGGTCCCCTACTATTATTATGTTGCTGTCAATTTCTCCCTTTAGGTCTCTTAATAGTTGCGTCATATACCTTGGCACTCTTATGTTATGTGCATAGATATTAATAATAAGTACTATGTCTTCTTGGTGGAATCTCCCTTTTGTCATTACATAATGCCCACCTTTCTCTTTATTATCTTTCTCATCTTGAAGTCTGTTTTGTCTGATATATGTATGGCTACGTCTTTCTTTTGCTTTCCATTTGCCTGCAGTATCATCTTCCATCCCTTCACTCTGAGACTGTTTGTCTTTAGAGCTGAGATGTGTTTCCTGGAGGCAGCATATTGTTGGGTCTTTTTTTTTAATCCATCCATCCACTTTGTGTCTTTTGATTAGTGAATTCAATCCATTTGAATTTAGAGTGATTATTGTTATATGAGGGCTTAATACTGCCATTTTATCTTTCTTTTTTTCTGGTTGTTCTATTGTGCCATTCTTTCTCTTCCCTTGTATTTCTGACTGCCATTTCCATTTGGTGGTGTTCTGTGATAGTTTTCTCAGTTTTCCCTTTATTTATGATTTGTGGCCCTGCTCTGATTATTTTTTGTTTTGTGGTTACCATGATGTTTGTATAAAAGATATCATAGATGAGATAGTCCTTTTTCTGATAGCCTCTTATCTCCATTAACCTATGGAGGTTCCATCCTTTTCCTCTTCCCCTTCTGTATTATTACTGTCACAAATTATTCTTTTTTGTATTTTCAGTTTGTGACAAAATTGATGTGGTTAGAGTTATTTTTGATGCTTTCTTTCCATTTATCCTTTATGTTATAATTGTTTACTGACCTAGTCTGCTATAGAGCTGCAATTTTCTGATTCTGTGCGTCTACTTATCAACTTGCTCAAACCTTTGTAAACCTTTTCCTTTTGGTTTCAGGTGGGTTTTAACATTTAGTTTAAGACAAAGCTACTGGTGATGAATTCCCTCAGCTTTTGTTTGTCTGGAAAGGCTCTTATTTCTCTGTCATATCTGAAGGATAATTTCACTGGATAGATTATTCTTGGCTGAGAGTTTTTGTCTTTCAGTGTTTTGAATATATCATCCCACTCTCTCCCAGCCTGTAGGGTTTTTGCTGAAAAATCCACTGAAAGCCTGATGGAAATTCCTCTCGAGTTTATTTTATTCTCTCTTGCTGCCCTTAATATTTATTTTTGTCATTGACTTTTGACAATTTTAATATTTTATGCCTTGGGGAAGGTCTTTTTGCCTTTAAGTAACTAGGAGTTCTATTAGCTTCATGTACTTGTGTGTCCAGTTCCTTCCTTAGCTTTGGAAAGTACTCAAGCATTATTTCTTTGAATAAACTCTCTTTTCCTTTATCCGTCCCTTCTCCCTCTGGGATACCTGTAATCCCTATGTTACCTTTCCTAATTTAGCCGGATATTTCTCAAAGAATTTCTTCATTTTTTAAAGATCTTATGTCTGTCTCCTCCTCCACCTGAATCATTTCTAGATTTCTATCTTCAAGCTCACTAATTCTCTCCTCCATATGATCTGCTCTATTTTTAATGCTTTCTCCATTATTTTTCATCTCATTAATTGTGTTCTTCACATCCAAAATTTCTGCTTGGGTTTCTTTTAGAGTCTCAATCACTTTGGTGAAGTACTCCTTCTGTTCATTAATTTTATTCCTGAGCTCATTGAACTATTTTCCTGAGTTTTCTTGTAATTTGTTGAATTTCTTTATGACAACTATTTTGAATTTTCCATCAGTTAGATTGTAATCTTCTGTGATTTCAACTTTGGTTTCTGAAGAGTTGTTATTCTCTTTCTGTTCTGCCTTGTTACTGTAGTTCTTCCTGATATTTGATGAATTGATCCTCTGCCAGCACATTTGTTTCAGTAACCACCATTCTTATTTGGGTACGGCTTTGGTTACTTTGGTTCTGAGGTGCTTCTGATTGTATTTGAGAGCCTGCACTTTCCATCCTCCACTGCCTCTGCCAGGGGCGTCATTGTTGTGCTGCTTGTGACTCTGGGGTTTCTGGAAACTTGCTGCCTATGATGTCACTGCAATCTCAGGTGTTGCCACTGGGATCACCAGGCTGCTAGCATGTCTGCTGCTTCCAGGATCATCTGAGTTTCATGTTCCTCCACTTGTTCTCTACAGGCTCTCCACGGGCTCAGGTGCTGCTGCCTATTTACCACCTGTGTTGCTGCTCCCAGGTTGTCTAGGGATGCTGGCTGTATGGCTGCCAAATGTGCTGGATTCATGAGTATCGCTGTCACTGCTGGGGGCTTGGAGACCTGGAAACTTGTATGTAGCCCCCATGGCTGGTTGAGCTGGAGGCTCTGTCACTGGTTCTGCTGTGGTTCCTGAAGCCACTGGTCACAGGTCCACCTGCCACCACTGGGGAGGAGCAGGGTCTAAGCTAGCAGAGGTTGTTGTTACTGCTTGTTCATGTAACCTCTGGTCTCTGGCACTAGCTGGTGTGTTTTGAAATCTCAGGTCAGGGCAGCCAGCTCTAGCCAAGAAAATCCAAGTTTTATATACTGTCCCCACTGTTGAAAAGAGCTGGCCACTGCTGGGGGAGGGGGAGAGGGTACATATGCCAGACCCCTGAGGGACAAGCAGGGAGTGAACCACATCTGTTTTTGCTGCCCTCTCAGCATCTGCTTGCAGGAGTGTAGGTCAAGTCTCCTGGGGAACAGGCAGGGATGGCTATTGTTTTTGCTTCCACTGCGTCTGCTTGCAGTCACACAAGCCATGGCTTCTGCTGTTTCTATTCCTACAGCTACCACTCGTAGGTGCATGCACAAGTGTGAGGATCCATACCCTGGATTGCTTCTGCTGGAGTAGGGGGAGGAGGCTGCTCCCCTAGTTCCTTTGCCTCCTGGTGGTCCAGTCCACCCACTTTTAGGTGTATAGATGCATGGATCTCTTAGGCATCCTGTTGTGCTGTGTAGGGAATCCTCTGTTAGTCAATGGATGTCCAATTGGCTGTAACTTAGAGGGGAGAGACAAAGGGAATAACTCACTCTGCCATAATGCTGACTTCATTCTCCTAAAGTATACTCATTTTGAAAACGTAAAAACAATACAAGACTATATAAAATAAAAACCTGAAATCTCTCAACTTCTTGTTCTCCCTTCCTAGAGTTAACTCTCTTAACTATTTTAGGTCTATCTCTTCAGAGCATTTTCTCAAAGTATAATCTATTTATCTCTATTTAATTGTTAACAAAATGGAACAATAACATACATTTTTTGTTTTGCAATTTACTTTATTTTTTAAGCTCACACTGTACTCTGGACTTCTGTGCCTTCCTTGCTTTTCCATACCTTTCTTAAAGCTGTATGTTTTACTAGTTGTGTGACTTGGGCAAGTTACTTAATCACTCTGCATTTCATTTCCTCATTTGAAAAATGGGAATAGTAATAGCATTTAGTTTATAGGGGTGTTATAAGGATTAAATGAGATATTACATGTAAGACATTTGTAACAATGTCTGGCACTATAGGATACTCAAAAATGCTGTTTATTATTATTATTATTAATATTATTATTATATAGCCTATTATTTTTACTGACTGAATTGTGGGGATATACAATAATTTATGTTTTGTTTAATTAGTTTTATATCAGATAATTTTTATTTAATCAGTTTCATATTGTACATTTAATTGAACAGTTGAAATAGTGGAAGCTAGGAGTTTTTTGTGTGTGGTAAGAACACTTGAGTTCTAACCTTTTAACAAATTTGTGAGTGCACGATACGGTATTGTTAACTATGGGCACAACGTTTTATTGCAGCTCTCTAGAGCTCATTCATCTTGCATAACTAAAATTTTATACCCATTGAACAACAACTCTCCATTTCCCCCACTCCTCAGCTCCTGGCAACCACCATTCTTCTCTCTGTTACTGTGAGTTTGACTCTTTTAGATACCTCATAAGTGGAATCACGAACTATTTATCTTTCTCTTTCTGGCTTATTCATTTAGCATAATGTCCTCAAGTTCATCCCATGTTGTCATATATGGAAGGATTTACTTCATTTTAAGGCTAAGTAATATTCATTGGACACTGGGATAGTGAAGACTAGATTTTGAACTGGAATATACAATAAGAAGATTTCGAAGTTTGAAGAAGAGGTAATGCTGATTCAAAAGAAATGGGGAACAAAGTAAGAACTGGTTTGGAAGAGAGAATGGCAGCAAGCTCAAGAGAAGACACAGAGGGGCCTTGATAGAGGGGTTCTCCAGGTTTCTTGACTGCAGTTTCCTATTTCTCTATGTAACCATAGTAAGCTTTCTGGGGAAAAAAGGTTGTATTTTTTCCTTAAAATCCCTATATCTAAGAAATGTCACAATTTTCATTTTAGCATCCAGAAGAAACTTATGAAAGGAACAGAGAAGTAGCTGCCATTGGCTTCACAAAGACTGAGCAGAGAAAAGTATACAATTAAAACAAATAAAAAACACACTTGTTAATTTTAAGCACTTATAGACCCTTCCTTAACTATTGAACAATGGGCAATCCATTATTAGTGCACACCACAGTTTGGCACAAAATTTAATTCAAGGCATTAGCAGGATCTGCTAATCCCCTGCTTATATTTCAGTAGTACTAATGTGGCTTTCAAGAAACTAGAGCAAACAGACTGATTTCGGGGTTGAATTTACTTGCCTTGAGCCCTGAGCTTAAATTTTCTGGGGTCAGGAGAAAAACACAATGAAAAAGATGTACTGGCAAGGTTGTGGCAAGTTGTTATGGGCCTTTGCCACATGCTGAGCACTCCCTAACATTACTCAATGCTGACTAGCCAATTTAGTAAACTGCAAATACCAATAATTACTATTCATTGAGCCTTAATTATGTGCCAGGCATTGTGCTAGTTGCTTTACAATCCTTCTCACTAATATTCATGCATTAGGTTGAATAGTGTCTGCCACAAAATTCATGTCCTCCTGGAACATCACAGTATGACCCTACTTGGAATTAGGGTATTTACGGATGTAATTAGTTAAGATGAAGTCATAATAGAGTTGAGTGGGCCCTAATCCAATGACTGCTGTCTTTATATGAAGAGGAAAAGGAGACACAGAGATGCACAGATACACATAGGAAGAATGCCATATGACTAAGGAGGCACAGATTTGAGTGATGACATCTACAAGCCAAGGAACACCAAAGACTGCCAACAACCACCAGAAGCTAAGAGAGAGGCATGGAACAATTTTTCCCTCAGAGCCTCCAGAAGAAACCGATCCTGCTAACATCTTGACTTCAGATTTCTGTGAGAATTGTGACAGAATAAATTTTAGTTTTTTTAAGCCACCTAGTTTATGATAATTTGTTACCTCTGCCCTAGGAAACTAATACAATTCACATGAATCCCTCAAGGTAGGTGTCAGTGTCTCTTTTGAGTGAATTTTAAAACAAGACCTTAGGCGGCCAGCCCCGTGGCCGGGTGGTTAAGCTCACACGCTCCATTTTGGTGACGCAGGGTTTCGCCAGTTCGGATCCTGGGCGCAGACATGACACCGCTCATCAGACCGTGCTGAGGTGGCATCCCACATGCCACAACTAGAAGGACCGACATCTGAAAATACACAACTATGTACTGGGGAGCTTTGGGGAGAAAAAGGAAAAATAAAATCTTTCAAAGTAAATAAATAAAAAATAAGACCTTACTCCAAGACTTGCACTCATTCACTGCCTTTTAATCAAGCTCATTAAACAGTACAGTAGAATAATTAGGTGATCCAATGAAAAAAATTATACAAAGAGTTGATGCTAATGGACTGCATACGCTTTTTCATCCCAATTCCAAGAGCAGTTCTTGAAGATCATTGCTGCTTCCAGATGGTCATTACTACTTGGCCAAAACCTGTGACCTAGGAGTTAGCCAAACAGAGATGGTTTTAGTGATTTGTGGACCACAATAAAGCTCCTATGCTTGGGGGAAGGGAAATTAAGGGTATTGGAAGACCATGCAATGCAAAGAATGTACACGTTCTGGGTCAGATGCCTAGAATAATCTATCATAGGTTGCCAGGAAATGAACAGGAATCCAGCATTGAGAGCTCCTCTGCTCAAGTCAAGGAATCTGTGGATTACCATGAACAGGGACGGGAATAAAGTCAGGAATCCTAAATGTCACAACAAAAGCTGGGTTACCAACATGCCACTGGGACATGTGCAGATCGTGGGCAGAGTGGAACAAGAGGAGCCGGGACTGGAGGTTTGACTTGGCCAAAAGAACAATATGGACCAGGTGGCACTCAGACAAGAAGTCATAGGAAGGAGTTGGTTTGAAAAGAATGAGTGTGTGAGCATCATACATCCTGAGGGAGATGCCATATCTAGATTCATGCCAACTGGAGGGTGAAGACAGCAAGTATGTGGGGAAGATCAGAATTAAGAGATTCAGGACAGATATAAACCAAAACAGGGTAAATCTATAGCAGGGGGTCAAATGGCAGAAACTCAAATGAAACTCATAGGAACAAGTAACGATAACGCATTTTTTATTCCCTCACCAAGTTGTGGGTTTCTGATAGGAACTATGGTGGTTTCACATGGTTACGTGGTCTTTGCAGGTGACAGAAAGCTTGCTCCTAGTCCATCCCCATTATTGAAACTTTGTGCCTGTTATATGGTGCTTAAACAATGTACGCAGTTATATGGTGCTTAAACTATGTACATAGTTTCTACATGTCTTAACCTCTCTGCCTGAAGGTGTACTCCTCTGGGTATTATGAGTATCATTTTTGAGCACCTACTATATGCCAGGCAATTTGCCAGTGCTTTGTATACATGATGATATCATTATTTCTTTTTAAACAACACAATCCTGAAGAGTTTAAATGTAGAGAGACAAGTAACTTGCTCATGGTCACACAGCTACAAAGGACCAAAGCTGGAATTTAAATGCAGGTAGTCAAATTTCACAACCGGTTTTTGTTATTGTTATTGGTGTTGTTTCCCTCCTATCTATCCCCCAGGCCTTATTTATTGCCACGAGTGCACAGATCTTGTAGCAACAGTGTGGCAGATGAGATGAGGCATACTTTGTGTACACACAGCAGTATAAGTGTATGCTGCTCACTAGAGTGAGGTCTTTGCGGCTAGAGATTTTGGCAATGGTGGAAGACTGCATCTTCTGAGGAAAGTAAACAGCCTAATAGTCGTAAGATGAGGTAGAAGAGTCAGGACTCTAGAGAGTCATTCTACGCTATAAGATGCCTGGAATTGCAGCTCTGAAGGAAAGACTGTTTGCCATGGGTCTCATCATATTTTCCAGAAGGCCAGGGAATGGTGTTAGAGCATGAATTGCCTAAAATAGAGAATCAGAAGCTATTTAAAGAGGGAGCACATCAGGGAAGATGGAAGGATATTTACAGAAATATCTGGACTCTTTTTCTTCCAGGAAACCTTACTAAGCTAACTCTCACTCTGAATAAAACAGGTAGTTTCCTGTAGCTCTTCCAGATGCATCTATACTACATTAGCAATATGGTGTAGTTACAGAATAAACCATGAGTTTAGCCACTTAGCCATAGAAAGCTTGAACAATTTACTTCTCCTTTTCGAACCTCAGTTTCTTCATCTGTAAAATGAGATAACACCCACCCTGTGGGGCGGGTGAGAGTGTCATGTTTCCAGGTTTGCAATAAACAGCATTTAGCAAATTGTAGTTCTCTTATCTTGATTGTGTGTTACCCCAAACTGTGTACCTTTCTTTCCAACTAAAATCTGAGTTCTCAGTGTCAGAGGTGAGGACGGTCTGCTTTCGTTTTGTACTCTCGTTAGCAGGTGCCTTAGGAACATTTCTCAAATGAACAACAATTTTATAAAAAGCAGTAACTTTCTACATACTGAGAATCATGCTAGATTATAGAGATATAAAGTTAATAAAATAAAGTCTTTGTTTTTGAACAACACATAGTCTTATAAGGACAAAGACATATAAAGACAGACCACCACATGGGGCTGGCATCGTGGCATAGTGGTTAAGTTTGGCACATTCCTCTTCACTGTCCTGGGTTCACTGGTTCGGATTCTTGGTGCAGACCCACACCACTTGTCAGCCGTGCTGTGGCAGTGACCCACGTATAAATCAGAGGAGGATTGGTGCAGATATTAGCTCAAGGTGAATCTTCTTCAAGCAGGAACAAAAAATGAGGAAGACTGGCAAAAGTTGTTAGCTCAGGGCTAATCTTCCACAAGAAAAAAAAAAAGACCATCATTTATTATATTGACAAATGCCAGGTAGGTACAGAACGCTGTGGAGGAAATGAATGCCTTGATGCCCTAAATGAACTTTTTTTCTTCCTCTGATACTTTGCTGATGCTATTTTCTACTGGACCTCAATCATCACATCTAATGTGTTTTTCCAAATCCTCTTTCTCTATTAAACAATTTTTTATTAAATGCCAGCTTCTCCATGAAGCCTTCCTGATTTCTCACAACCTGATAGAAACTTTCCCAGAGCACTTTGGACATTTTATGTGAATTATTCTGTCTGATAACTGTTTTTCATAGCCTTGGCTTATCTCTATCCCAAACCTTAAGGTCCCTGCACAGGCTTTCAATCTATTTGATTATATTTTAACCCCCAACAGCTCTAACCATGCTTCTTTGTACTCAAAAGTATTTATCTTTCAAAGTCCTTGAAATAAATTACTGGTGTGGTTACTCAAGATAAGAATGAGATTTCATTACTTTATCATCAGATAAGATGAATAAAATTATTGGAGAAACTGAATACAACTAATGGAGAAATTTCATGCCTAAGTTTCCGGAACAAAGGAAAAAAAACCTATTTGAAACAGAATTTCTTAGTAGTGAGGTCAGACTGAATTAATCTACCAGGAAAACGAAAAAAAACCCTCATTGTTTGATATTTGAATTATTAAAACTCTTTTAATATGACCCGTTAAATTAATTCTGAGAAATAGTTTGTTAGAATTTAATAGGTACAAGTCTTTTAGGTATCTTTAGCAGTATTCAAGGTATTTTAGCATTTCTTTTGGGATATTTGGTAAGACTTAAGAATGCTTCAAACATTTAGGAAATTTTTCTATGTTGAGACTATATTTTTTAAAAAAAATATACACTGAAATACAAATAAAAATATTTAAATATTTTCTAATTATTTACATGTTCATATGTGTTTCTTGTTATATGGTTCAGATATTAGATGCCAATAGTGTATATTTTTACTCCTGGATTCCTGGGGGAAGTATCATGGGAAGGGAAAAATTATTATAGGGAGACAAAAATGAAAAGTGTCAGACGGAGCATTGAAAGCCACACACATAGACACGTAAAATCCATGGTTCCTCTATAACTCAACACTTACATTTCAACGCTTACAACTGTCTTCCCTCTACTCATCAAGTAGAGGCAGGAAATGTTTGAATTCCGAATCTAATGCTCAGTATCATCTCTCTCTATTTCAATCTTCACCTAAATGCTATTGATGAAATGATAGCTCTAGATGGTAGCTTTTTATTTTAAATTTGCTCTGATAATGACATATAATCTTACTCTCATACAACTTTTAAATATCTGTTTATCTGTTTATCCATTGTACTCCTACTTCCTTTCAAAGTAGACCCTGCTGAAAGATTAAATCAGATCATAATAGTTCTAACCTTAACATTAACAAGATTAACAAGATTCAGCAGTACCACATGAAATACGTTACATTCTAGAGGAAGGATTAGTTTGAGTATGGGATAATTTCAATCTAGTGTTTTAATCAGCAATTTTATTTTCTTGAGCCACCACAAAATGCTTTATAAACAGCAGCTTGCAAGAATTGTGGGCACAGGTTTTCATGAAAGAAAACAAAATGGCTTCCTGGGAACGGAACATGAGTTGTGGCTTGACTCATATCAGAGGCCAAAGCAAATATGAATCCACAAAATGAAGAGGGCTGTGTCTGACTTTGTTGTTATAGTCGTAAAATAACTTATTGTTCACCAAGCAAGACGTAAACTGTTCGAACTGACTGGATGTGTTACTTGTCGAAATTAGGCAAAGAGCTTAAAATTCAAGCTATTTCCTTGTGCAAAGGATTGACTGTACTATTCATTTTCTGAGATAAACATCCTTAAAATTGTTGGCTATTTGCAAAATGTGAAGAGTGTGCTTTTGGATTTTGGGATACATAGCTGTGGTTTTGAATTCTCTTTCTGTTGTTTAGTTGTATATCCTTGGACAATTTTTTAAATCCCTTCATGTCCCAATTTCCTTATCTTTGAATTCACTAATATCTGCTGTATTAGGGTTGTTGTGAAGATTCAGTGAAATGATATAAATAAAACCTCCAGCAGATTGCATGGGAAGGAGCACCAAAAGGAAGAGCCAGAGAAAGCAGAAGACAGGAAATTGTAATGTCCTTAACTGCACTCCACTGAACTCTACGCATAAACCAATTCTGAAACTCACCTACTGGACCATGCTTTTTAGCTTATCTCTCTATGTCAACAAACGATGAGCTTCTTAAAGGAAGGCGCTGTCTTTTTTTTTTTTAATTATTATTATTTCAGAATTTGGCATGGTGGCTGACTCACAGTCTTGGTTAAATGTTTGCTTATTTGCTTGTTAGATGAATAATAGTATGGTCTCAGAGACACTGTGGCCTGAGAGAGATTTTATCACTAGAGTTAGTTGAGTCTTGGGACAACTGATCCATGGGTTAGGCACATGCTACTGATCTCAAGTGCTCTTTTAGCCCTAGGTTAACATGAGAATTCTTTTTTTAAACTATAGATTTGGCCTATAAACTAATACCTATAAACTAACAACTATAAACTAGTTCTTTAAACTAACAACTGTCCATCTATGAATCTGTAGTTTTAACAAGCTCCCCAGGTTATTCTGATAGGCAGTCAGATTTTTCTCTGGCAGTTCTAAAGCTCTTGACAGTCTTACTTATGATTCAACACAAGTTTAGTATTAGAGCACCCAAGGTGAACTAGTCAGGTCCCAACAAGTGGATAGACCATCAGGGAAGGAAGTTCTGAGAAATCTAGGCAGGCAGCTGTGCGATAATCATCTTGAATGGTGCTTGCCAAACTTATCTGATTATTTGAATCAGGACAGGAAATCAGAATAGAAATCTGAAAACAGGCTGGCAGAGCAGAATTCTACCTCCACTTGGCAAGTAACTTAATCTTTTTTTTTTTTCTTACCTCAGTTTCCTCATCTGTAAAATAAAGATAATCATATTTCTACCTTTAAGGTTCTGTTGAAGACTAAATGAGATAACCTATATAAAGCTCAGTGCTTGGCATAAGTATGTGCTCCATTCATACTAATATCATCATCATCATCATCACCATCTCCCTTGGTCATTACCAACATCATCATCATCATCTTTCCAGGACCAAACAAATCCTATTTTGTCCATGAACTCTTACCTGACTTCTCCAGTCCATAAATATTTACTTTTTTTGAAACGTCTTAACATATAAATTATGGAACAATTTTAGAATTTAGTTGTATACTCTCTTGTATAATGATATTTTTCAGTAATGATTTTCTTGTCTTAGCTTTTATCTTCTGAAGCAAAACATATGCTTACCGATAGTCTATAGCAAGTACATCTACACAAGGCTAACTATACAGTAGGTTTCAAACACATGTGTTAGATGGACGACTCTGGTCTCCAAAGCAATGCCAATTATAGCCAGTTCCCACTGGAACATTATGGAGCATCATCAGCAACAACAAAAATGTAGGTGATTCTTTTCACTTTGAGCATATGCTTCCAAAATTACTTCCAACCACTGAAACATTGAGAGAAAATGCTTTGGTTTAAAAATAGGCCATGCACATGTTTCTGAGGTCATAATTCTAAGCACTGGTTAAATTTCTACATTTTCCAAGAGAACTCTGTATGGGGACTTTGGATTGCTCGTTTGTCATCCTTGCACAATCCTAAGTATGAGACAAATGAGAAATGAATCCACTCAGCCCTGTTTAACTCTGAGCTTGCTGGCCCCCAAACACAGCCAAGGAAGGTTTGACTATTATTTTTCTTTCTGAGTCACTTTGTATCAAAAGTAGGTCTCAAATAGATAGACTTAATATTAGTCATTGGCCTTGAAACAAGTTGAGGTTTCCCTAATTTATATGTACAGGAATGTACACACAGACACGTATATAGATATTTTAACAAAAAGTGATTTTAATTCCATGAGTTAATTCTGCTTGCTTTACTTTGTTTAGTATAGAACAGAGGAACTAGGGAATTATTTAATTGTATTTTTTAAATTTGTTTTGTATTTGATCAGAAAATTAGGAAAATGGATGGAATGGTTTAAAATCCTGATTATAAAAGTATGTCAGTTGTAAAAGAAAAAAAAGGAAAATAAAGGGAAAAAAATTCATTCATAAATCATAATTTACAAAGAAAACAAAGGTAAATTTCTGAATATTTTCTATTAGTATTTTCCCATACCTCCCTCTTCTCTCTCTCTCTTTTTCTCTCTGTCTTTCTATACACACACACAGATGTTTCACCAATTCTGATCATATAATATCTTATTTCTGCTTTTCCGCTTAACATTATTGCCATTCTATGCCAGCGTAGGTTAAGGGCAATAATATGGTTTCTAAAATTCTGTGTAATCTTTAAACACACATTCCAAAATGAAATTAGATTTTAAAAGGCTTGTGGACTGTGAGGAATTCGTTTATTTCATATCTATATTTAACCTACAGTTATACTTTATCTGGATTCTTTTCACAGATGATTTTTAGATTAAATGATTTTCAGACTCAATATTTTTGGCTTACTTAAAATTTTAGTTTTAGAATTCATCCATGAAGTTGACCAAACCTTAATTGGTCATATACCATGCCTCTGATTCCTTACATTTTTTTCATAGTTCTTTCTGTAAGTATTGTGTTAAACACTTCACTAAAATAGTAGCATGTAGGGTAAAACCAAAATCACTTTAGTTTCCAGAACTCATCTGCCTATGAACATTTTAAAGATCCCTACCACTCCTAGAGGAAATTATCTAATCTATTTTACTCATCTCTAGAATTGAGATATACATATATATATATATATTTGTATTTTGATTTCTCTGCCTTTGACCAATGTGTGTTGTTACTAATTAAAATAGACTCATTAATATGCATATTATGCTGCCCTGAAGTAAGAGTATGGATATATGGATTGCTACAATTGAAATATTCTTCCCTTATAGGTAAAGAGCAGTGCCGACCAGACCTTCTCTGTAGTCCTGCCCAAGAGGCTTGACAGCAGGCAGAGTGAGGGCGTCTGGGACCAGCTCTGGTTCTATAGCTGGTACCTCACCCTGTGCTGAATGGTTCCTTTGCTACTCGTTATTTCTCCCTTTTTCAATATGCTAAGAACTGAGAAGCTTGACGTTCACGTGAGGTTAATCCTACCTAAAAGTATCTGTATGTGGTTTGTCAAACCCTTAGCAATTCTAATGATTTAAAATTATATACAATACGATTTATAAATATACCTATGGTGATGAACTCAAAGGACCCATATAATATATTCCTTAGTGCCTTTAGTTGTGTACACTAAATTAATGAAATATAAATTTCCAGCAATCCAGTCATCACAATGAAGGGCAAGACTAGCAGAAGGCCAGGTCAGAAAGATCTCAGAGGTAGCCAAGACTCATGTTGGAAAAAGATGAGAAAGACAGCTGGTTTTTAGGAGTCAGAATGCCAGATAGATAATAATACTTGAAGGATATATAATTGGGTCTTGAACTCAGGAATTACTTCTGTTGCCAGCTTTTGGAAATAGAAAAAGAACCTGGGCAACAGAGGAGAGAGGTTGAACAGGAGTAAGCTGGCAAGAAGAGTTACTAGTTGTGTATTATGATTTGTAGACTTCTAATATTTTTAGAAGCTTGGAAGAGAGTCAGCCAAGGCTGGATGCCACCGTCAGAGAAGTTTTCCTAGTAGGACTGGAGCAAGCCCAGGGAGCCCCCGTGATGTGGCGGTGCTCTGTGCTCTGCTCAGACCCTGAAGGGGAGTGGGAGACCCCCTGACACCCCACCAGAGAGATGAGCCAAGTGCCATGTCCTCCTCCTGTAGTCATGCAGATGTGACATTCTTGCAAGCATTCTCTGAAGTTCAGATTTCTTATTTTGAGTTTGAAATCCAGCTATGTTCAACAGATATCAAAACCAAATATGAGGCAGTCTGAGTTCTATATTTGGATGATTCTTTAAGGTCATTTTTATAACTTTCTGCCTCCTATGAAGACTTCATCTGCATAAACTTCCTCAAAGGGGGATAATTTTGCCTCTTTAATTTACCAGGACGAAGATTCTACGAATAGTTCAGTCTATTTGAAACTAATTATTTTCATTCTCCAACAGTCCTTTGGCATGTCTAGCTTAAATATTTTGTTTCAATTGTCCCTTCATCTCGTTGGCTCTGTCTATCTTGAGATAAAGCGCATATAGAATATTTCATTACTTATTGAATGCAGTTATAAGTTTTTTTCTATGCTTTATTTTCTCTAGACACTATAAATTCAACTCCTTTTAAAATTTTTCTTTCAGTTCATTGATCATTTCTGGTGCTCTTCTGTGAAGCTTCTTAGTTTTCCCATATACTTCTTAAAAGAAAGAAACTGAAACTGAGAATAACTCGCCAGTGAGACTCTGGTGTGCACAATATGCCAGAAAACTTCATAGATTTTGTTTTTTTTTCTAGTAACATATTCCTTTTTAGCGATGGCATCACATTGCCTAACATAAGCATTTCCATGGAAGTTTTGAAGCCAAGAGCTTTTTGAGTCTATTTCCTTATCAACAGAATTCAACCTAAAGAATGAAATGGAACGTGGTGACTTTGTAAAGGCCTCTCTCTATACCTCTCTTCCTTGAGCAGCTCATCCCGTAAGTCAGTGTTTTCTCTCCTGCTGTGGCAGAAATTTTCCACTGGATTGCACTTAGGATGTATCTAACAGCTGCTAAGTGCTAATGGTGCTGACAAGAAACAAGAATTAGGATTAGCTTCTGGGCGAAGGGTATTACATCCAAATAGCTTTCCAATGCTAGTGAGAAATCTGTTTGTTATATTTGGAGAGCATAATAACTCACAAATAATTGGCTTTCCCTTGGCAAATTTTAGCAAAACTATATACTTTTATTGATTTGTTTTACTACATGTCCATGTCCTTTGAAAATCATGAACACATTCTATAAACCATTTTCTTGAGGGAACGCAATATCATACTTCACTTTCATTCAGCAGGAAACTAACCAAGTAAATGCTAATCACAGGCAAATCGAACTACCTGGATTTTTGATGAAGCAACTACTGCTATTAAAATATATGCATTTATTTGCTTGTTGTCAGTCAAGGATGCCAGCAGCTAAATAAACTATAATAAGGTAAATAAATAAATAAATTAATTAAGGTGATAATTAGATAAATTATAGTAAAGAAAGAAAGCAATTAGAATTCTGCAAGTGCAAGTAGCATAATCACCGTTTAAAATTAACCTTTCTCAGGGCCAGCCTGGTGGCTCAGTGATGAAGTTTGCATGTTCCACTTTCACAGCCCGGGGTTCACTGGTTCCAATTCCAGGTGTGGACCTATGCCCCACTTGTCAAGTCATGCTGTGGCAGGCATCCCACATATAAAGTAGAAGAAAATGGGCACAGATGTTAGCAGGACCAGTCTTCCTCAGCAAAAAGAGGAGGATTGGCAGCAGATGTTAGCTCAGGGAGGAATCTTCTTCCAAAAAAAAAAAAGAAAAATTAACCTTTCTCCAAAGGATTTAATGTAAATTGTTTTGATGGATCTGAAATATGACAGGCAGGAAAAAGAAAACTGAGCATCACATGTTTGATTTGAAGTTATCTTTCCTATTATAATATGTTATTATTTGTACTTTTTCTCTAACCTCTTAGGAGCTTAAAATGTTAAGTTATATTTAAAATAATTAACTTTGAATTGCTGCTTATGTTATAGTCTCTTTTAAAATTGTGCTGTCAACACAAATTCATAAGCGCTCACAGACAGCTCCTTTATCAAAAGTGGTAATCATTGAGTAGATATGTGTGTGATTCTAATGAATGGAAAACATCCAGCAGGATAGCTTTCTATAAGTTGTTCTTTTGTTTTTGTTTTTTGCTGAGGAACGTCTGTTGCCAATCTTGCTCTTTTTTTTTTTTTTTTTTTGCCTGAGGAAGACTAGCCCTGAGGTAACTTCTGTGCCAATCTTCTTCTATTTTGTGTGTGGGTCACTACCACAGCATGGCTGACAATGTTGTAGGTCCAAGCTAGGGATCAGAGCCTGAGAACCTGGGCCATCAAAGTGGGGCACACTGAGCTTAACCACTATGCCATGGGGCTGGGCCCTCTATAAGTTGTTTTTAATGAGAGGAAAACATACCGTAAAAATTATTTTAAAATAAAATCTTAGAAAGTAAGAGAAAACCAGTTTGGGAGAAATAAACTATGTTAAATCAACTGATAGTATCCATTTTGTTGGCAGGACATGTAAGATGAAGTTTGAAGTGCTCGGCATTCACAAAAACATACATAGGAAACTTCTTACCTGTAGTCCACTTGGAAATGATTAACAGTGCTTCAGATCAGTCTGATGCTTGTCAAAAAACACTTTTATTGATTTCTAATATTTTTCCTTAATTCAAATATGTATAAAACCAGCCTCTTTATCTATCTTACCCAGAACATTCATCTGTCCAACATTTTTATTAACACCAAAGTCTCTACTCTTTTCTCCATTCACTAGGATTATGATAGCTATTTTCAGAAAATGTGAATTTTGCCCACTTGACTTCCATGGCACTAATTCAGTTAAGATTTTAAAATATATACAACAGAACAAAAGATTATGGCAGATGATTTTTAATCAAAATTATGACCAAATGGAGTATGCTGGATCAAATCTAGAATTCAAACTTACCAAAAGGGGAGAATATGTCTTAAAAGACAAGATAACTAGTGAATATTTGTAACAAAGGTAACTTTCTGACATTATGTGTGTAGGTACTTATGAGCAAAAGCAAAAGAGTAATTGATTCTTAGAGAAAGAGTATGTCTTGAAGCGGGCCATGCAAGTAAAGCCAATACAAATACTAATGATTAAAAGGAAGTGGCCTGTGTGTGACTGCGAATTATTGTAACGCTGTTCATCAATCAAGAAATGAGTGATTTGAGTTGACTGAGGATATTATTTACCTGACCTGGGCTTTAAGCTCAAGTTAAACGTTATATATTCATTGATTTGTTTCTCCTAAGGACTTTCTATGGTTTTAATTCTTTGTGTGGGGTCCCTCACAGGGTAAGTGCCAGGTAAATGCTTTCTGAGTAGTTCATGCAATGAATGCCTTTTGGGGACATATTGTAAAATGTTGTGAAATCATTTAATTCTCTCACATTTTAAAGAGGACTCATTCAAAGAGACCTGATTTAAACTTCAGTTCTGCCATGGTTTAACTGTCTGTCATTGGATGAGTTATTCAACTTAATGAGCTCATCATCTTTAAAATGAAATCAATGATACCTACTTCATAAGAATATTGTTAAGATTAAGTGAGGATGTATATATGAAAAAAACAAAATAATATTCCAGGGCAACATGACTTGGGGAAATTGCACAAGTCTTAAAATTAGATAGATCTAAATTTATACTCGGCCAGTGAGAAATTGAGCTGTTATTGGTTCCAGCTCCTCAGTTACAATGCTATGTAATTATTCATCCATGTTTTTTGCCACGTGACTTGGCAGTGTTTCCTGCTATGGCTGGAATAAATTTCCTTGCCTTTTGATGTTGGATTGGACCATGGGAATTGCTTTGACCAACGGAGTGTTAGTGGAAGTGTCTAGACTGTGAGAGGCAGCACGTGCTCCCGCTTTCTCTCTGTGCTTTTGCATTTGCATGGGGAGAGTATGTTCAAGTTAGTCTGCTGTTTCATAAAAAAGTGAGGAGGCATGTAGAGAAAGCTTGAACCCAACCTGCAAATTGGAGCAGAGTGAATGATTCTAGCTGAGCCACAGCTTTTCTTTACATCAATTAATGATAAATGAATGCTAGTAGTTGCTGGCAAGTGAGAACTTTGGAATTGTTTGTTACCTAGCACTATCTTGGCACTTTTGACTACTCTATGGCCCTATTCAATTACCTTGAATGCAGATTTTATTTTTCCAAAGCTGTTCAGATTGTTTTACATTTAATCTCTTCACATATCTGAAAGGTAGTGGCTATAATATTCTCTTTGTACATTTATGGAAATCCAGGGAAGCAAAATATCTTTAACATTAAATCAGGTGCCTTAGCATAATTTTATATATTTCCCATATAGCTTGGTATATTTTATTATATTTATTTATATAGAATACAAGTTGATTAATTTTATATGTAATTTATCTCTGTGATGGCATTTACAAAATTTACCTGTGACAAACATGATCCTCCTCTTAAGTCATACTTGCTGACACAAGGCAAGAAAAGACTGTCAAAAAATTCTAGACAAAGTCCTGAAGGTCTCTCTTCATTAGAAGAGATCCAAAGTAATGCTTTAGTTGTGTTGCTGAAATATAGGGATGGGGCTGATGAGGCGGGCTCTCCATCTTCTGCAAGGCTTGGCCCTCACTTGACAGTGTCAGTTTTCTCTATGGATGTAGGGTTGAGATAAGCTGAAGTGAAAAAAACGACCCCCAAAAAGAAGGCTAAAGAATACAGATGCTAATTTCTCTCTCACATAATGGATTGGAAGTGAGTAATCCTGAAAGGGAAAACAACTCTGATCCTCATGGTCATTGGTGCAATCAAGTTCCTTCTAAGACATAACTCTGCCATCAAACAGGACACTGTCATCTTAGCTATGGTTACAACTAAGTGACTGACATGCTCAGGTTTCAGCCAGTGGAAGAGAGGAGAGAAAGCAGAGGCACACCTACCATTTTAAGGCTCCAGCAAGGAAATGACACATAGCACTTCTGTTCACACATCATTATTGAGAAGTTAGTTACATGGTCACCTCCAACTGCAGGGGGGCCTGGGAAATGTAGTCTCCAGTTAGGCAGCCAAGTCCTCAGCTGCAACTCTATTACTATGAAACCCTGCAACACCTACAATGTGCTGGAAGTAAAACGGCCTCTCTCAACCTCTTTACCTAAAGAGAAACCCCTTTCATTCACACGCTGCTGCAACTTCTATATTGGTCCTAACCTCTAATGTATATTTTTTGGATCCTATGTACAGAGTTCCTATTTCAATTCTCTACTTTTTAGCAGGGTGACATTGGACAAGTTACCCTGGAGTCTCAGCTGCCTTATCTTTAAAACGAGAATTAAAATACTCATCTTGTAGAGTTATAAAATATAATAAAATGTTTGTAGAAGCACTTGGAGCAGTGGCTGGGATATGTAAAGCAGCTAGTAAATGTGTTCTATTGTTGTTGTAGTCATTGCATCATTTTCATTGTAATTGTAATGGCAAGTGACACTCACGGGTTGGTAAGTACTACTAACACTGTTGTTGGAGTGGACTGAGGCCTAGATTCCCACACGGTGAGATCCTAAGAAGGAACTCTCTTTCCTCACTTCTACCTGGTTGCTCTTCACACCATGCCCCGGCACTCCGGGAACACTTGCTGTGTCACATGTTGGATTTGGATTTGGCTAGCATGAGCTTCCTTGGACCCTCACCTGTCCTTGAAGACTAGCTCCTGCCAGTATTGTTCCTCCCTTCTCCCCAACACCCCCTCTCCAATGATACTAAAGATGCCCAGTGCAAGCCATATAAGTCTCTGCCAAGTGTTCAGTTGAGCCTGCTTGTGACAGGAGATTTCTTCTTGCAGGGCCCAAACAGTTTGGCTTGGTGAGCCCCTGACCACCCCATAGAGTTCTGTGGCCAGAGATATCCCACAGCAGGCCTGTGTGGACAGCTTTACAGTGGGCCTGGGCAGAGCTCACAAACCCAATTTGGCTCCAGATACACTCTCTGTCTTGCCAACATTCTAAGAATTTGGGGTGGAAGATTGCTTAGGGGACTGCCATCCTCAGTGAAGAGGAACCCAAACTTTTAACTGAAAAGATTCTTGGCCCATGTGAATTCACGATCTCTGGTGGGTGAAAACTATCCTGTGCTTTTGTTACCTGAGTTTAGTAAACATATTCAAGCTTACCACTCCTTTCATCCGACAGACTCACTAGAACTACACTGTCCAAAATAGTACTGGGTTATACGTGGCTGTTAGGTCATGTGTGGATATTGAGCTCTTTAAATGTGGCTAATCTTAATTGAGATGGACTGAAATTTTAAATACACACAGTCTCGAAGACTTGCTTAATATGAAAAAAAATTTAAATATCACTAAATAATTTTTATATTGATTACCTCATAAGAGCATTTTGGAAATATTGAATTAAATAAAGTACGTTGTTAAAATTAACTTCATTTGTTTTTCATTTTTACTTTTTTAAAAAATGCAACCACTAAGAACTTTAAAATGACATATGTAGCTCAATTATATTTGCATTGGACAGAACTGCACTAGATTTTATGGACTCAAGCTATGTAGGCATATAAATTTCAACTCTGTTTGTGTCCCAGTAAAGCTGAGAATAATTTCAAGAGGTACTATTGACCATAAGCGTTTCTTCTTTATGATTTTGATCAACAATGATAAAATCGCCAAAGTCAGCTAGTTTTAGTGAAGAGTCTTTACACACTTCATCTTGCATTGGCAAATTACGTTTCTACTATGTGCTTTCTCTTGAAATTATTGAAATTTCTGAAAAAAATTAATTAATTAAATAGTGACTATGTCTAAGAGAGTCTTAAGAAGATTCCAATTAGTTGAGGATATTTCTTTCCAGTTACTTTCTCTTCATATTCTGATTGATAAAATAGCTACCTTGTCAGATTAAGGGTAGGGGAACTCACATGTCAGAGAATCTGGCTCTGAACTGAATTCCATTAGATAAAGAGGGGTCTGTACCAGTAGGCTATAGCTGTTAAAGATTAAACAATAGGAGTATTATTCCATCAAGTTTTAGAAACTTGAGTTTGGTTTATATGTCTGGATCAGTCAGGATACAATCGGAAAGCAGAACCACTAGGAGCTATATTCATTCATTCGTTTATTCATTCACGTATTTTTATTAAGGGATTTATTACAGGGGTTTGACTTTATGCAATCATGGGAGCTAATTAACAGGCACTGTGAGGCTGCTGTCCTTGTGTCTGATGCTAAAGCTTGAAGTCCACAAGGATAAGGGAAGATGCATATAAAGTGGAGGAGAGTAGGAGCATGCTGGAACCCACAATCATCAGTTTTATTGCTTTTCACCTTGATGGCATGGATTTCCTGCAGAAGCTGGGGCCCTTCATCATGGTATTTATCTGACTTAATCCATCTGCTTAAAATTGCCAATTTTTAACCTGATGCAGTATTAATACACACACACACAAACACACACACACACATACACATGTACACACATGAGTTGGAAAAGCAGAAGAAGAATTCAGCAGAAGGTGGAGCAGTTGCAGGCCTGAACTCTGTCTCATACCAAGAGGTGAGCCAGAGGACAAGTGAAGATTTGTGTGACTTATAACAATGAATGCTGCTTGACTTCCATCCTCCAAATCTGAGTCTCTCTGTGGCTCACCATCATTGGAAAGATACAGGGAAGGCAAATCTGGGAAACATAGCTCAACCTAGCCAGGTGGGACAAAATCAAAGCCACTAGAGGGTCTCTTCATGTGCGTGTTCTTGTTTTCTGTGCTCTTCAATCTGTCTTCTGTACATAGGGACATTGGGTATATGTGCGTAGCCTTTCTTGTCTTTCTCTCCTTCTCTTGTGTGTGTTTTGAATATGTTTGCGTTGTCTCCTTGGTGTATTTTTCTTTGTTGCTGTTTCTTTGGGGCTCATTTTTCTTTTTCTTTGATGCTGTATCTTTCCCTTCCTGTATCTTTGCCTCCTGGCGTCTTGCCTGTCTGCCTCGCTCTCTTTCTCTTTTATGACCAAAGGCTAAATTGCTTTAAAAAATAGTTTTAGTCCACTTAGTGAATATATTTTTATGGTCTCTATTCTTACATTCAAATAGACTACGGGGCAACTTAGATTTCTTTCTAGAAAAAAAAAGAAATCAACTTAAAAAAAAAGTTGAATGGCTCTAGATTAATGTCTTCTGTGAGTAAATATCCCTGGTAGAAATAGTCTAATCAATATTAAAAGTAATTGATGCCAAGCTTTAATGGATGCCTTCAAGCAGCTCTGACAGCTGCCATGCATCACCTCTTACCACCACAGCAGTTGACCAGTACTCTGTCTGGTTTTTAAAGGGTATTTATCACCCCATTTCACTATTTTGCTTTTTTCAGGTTGGAGATTGCTTCATGCATGTCACAGCAAAGAGCCACCTCTAAATTTGAGGGATCTCTAGAAAGTATTATTTTCCAAAAATTTTTCTAGGGACCTTTTCAACCATCATTCCTCTGTATCAATTATCAAATTATTAAACATAAAATTGCCCATATGGATGTTGTTATTATTTTGTCACTCTCCCATGTGGACCAGATTAATGGGATATTTTCCTTCTGTAGTCTAAATGCAGGGGAGTGTGAGTTTGGAGAAAGGGTAATTTGACAGCATCAAAGTTGCTTAGTGTGCTACTGGGGTCATTAACCAACAGGGAAGATTTGGACTTGCTGGAGAACAGCAGAGATCAGTGCGATACTTGGGTGGAGAAATAAATGTCAGCAGATAGGCAAATGGGAGAGTACAAGCAAATTTTCTCTGCTTCTTAGATTAACTAGGACAGGCTGTCTACTGTTGTGTATTTTCAAAAGATCTCACATCTGAAACTTCTAATTAGTTAGATCTATCTGGAGCTTGCCTCTCTACGTAGGTAGAGGCCCTCTCTGGTCAGGAAAGGGTAATGGAGACCTCACTCCAGGATGTAGGACCAATCATGACAGGTGAGCTTTCCTCTCATGCACACATGAATACACCCACACTGTACACACATACCCACGCACAAAACCAGATTGTAAAATGATGAGTTATAATTATAATATTGATGTCTGACTTTGGTATAGAATTTTAGGATTTACAGAGTGTTTTCTCATATATTATCTCAGAATGAAGAGAATAATAATGGGAGTCAGTGACCACAAGTAGGAGGAAATGGGGAGAGTGAACAGGAAAGAACAAGAGAAATAGATAGGGAAGAAAGTGCCTGTGGGTGGGAACCAGTTGAAAAGTAGAACATGGAGAATGGCAGTTAACCAAGGGAACTTAGTATCTCATCACTCATCTAATCAACCCATGAAGGATGACGATATTTTCTGTAAATGCGCCTCAGTATCTTGAAAACAGATGCAGTGGATTGGAGAGTATTGAGATTTGAGTCTAGAGTTCAAAATTAGTTAAACACATTTGGAAAAAGTTAGAACAAAGATTTCAGAGAAGGACAGCTATGTAGGCTGCTTTTACTAAATCTGTGTGAACTGTGGCTTGAAAACCAACTTCAAGCCTTGCAGAGTTTGGAACACTGATAAGGGTCCGCATGTGTTTCATACAGCTCTTTGCCCATGGGGAAGCAGAGCTGGACAATCAGGTGGTCCCCTCATACAGCATTCAGCATTTTGCAGGGGTGGAGCAATTTAAGCAGCCCCACCAAGGGACCTGATGCCCAGCTACGCAAAAACCAGAATAATCTAAACTGACCTCACTAACACGCCAGTCATGTGACTTGGGCTGGGTTGGAATGTGTGGTCTGAACGGACATCACTGTGGGTCCTGCCACCTCGCCCCAGAAAGCTGACATCAAAGGGCAGAGAAAAGCAACCACCAGTCCTCGCAGAGGACTGACATTTACTTCCCAAGGATTAGTTCTTGTATAGATGAAACCCCCCTTTTTTTTTCTAGTTTATGGTGGTTATATCAAAACGAGGATGATTTTGATCTTAGCAATGAAGTTGTTCTCCCTTCTCCAGGGTTTCCATATTCTGTGCTGTTCTCTTCAGTGTCTCTTTCCAGGCATCCTTGACAAGTAGAATTGGGATGTTCAGAACGATGAGCTTCATGTGACTCTTTCCAGATTTACTGTGACCTTCTCCATAGTGTGGGTCCCCCTGATGCAAGAGAGAAGAAAATAAATAAAAACCACGTGCTTTCAGTTCTGACTCTGCCCCTCAATACAGGCATTATACCTGGGCTTCGGTTTCCTCATCTTCAACACCAGGTGATCATTCTGGGTTGTCTCCAAATCTGCTTATGTTTTGATATCATGTGATGGAAACAATTTTAATGCCTTCTGTAAGAACCCACAGACTTTCTTTTTGTAATAAGCACGTGCTTCTTTCCTCTAAAATTACTAGCAGATTGGTTCAACATTTTGAAGGCTGCCAAAACAGGAAGATAAAGCTTTATTCAATTATGAATAATTTTGAAGAGCTTTGGGTGTGTCTCTTACAACAGGTCAGCAATTCCAGTATGCTGCCCACTGACTATCCCTGCAGGAATGTGTAAAAGTCAGGCCATGTGAAGCCTGGGGATCAAAGAGAAAGGCCAGGAGACAAACTGCCTTCCATGTTGGTGGGTGAGGGCCAGAAGGCTGGTAGGACCAACAGGGTAAAGATGGTGCCACAATCATATCTTCTTCAGTTTGAGACTCCCAGAAAGGAGCTCTTAGTGGAAGACAATCTTGGACCAAATGGCCTAGGAGAGACACCTGGGAGGTTTGTAATGTCTTTCACTAATGTAAGATGCCATGAATTCCTTTAGTATCACACATTAGGTTGTGTCTTCATAGATGCTTGATTAGGTCATGTCTACAGGCAAAACTCTTAGTTGAAACTTACAAAAGAGAGTAGAAAAAGGCAGAAATATTGTTTTTCATTCATCTCTTTATCTTCATGATGCTAAGGAAGAATATATAACCAACTTTAATCTTATGTGACTGTTTATTTGAGTACTAACCAATATTTCATGTGTAGGCCTTATTTGGATTTGGTTTACATGTTCATTCTTATATCATTCAGTTTAGTGAGAAGACACAAAAGTAAACTGAATAGGCATATTCTTGAATTATTGTTCTGTGTTATCCATAATCATATTTCTGTTGTTGTTTTTCTTATACTCATGTTCATTATACAGATTTTGAAAGGTACAGAATATAACTTAAAATCATATTACTAATAGTTTCACCCCCAGCGGCCACTGCTATTGAGATTAGGAGACATTTCTTTGTAGTTGTTTTCTTTGGCTAGGTAAATCAGAACGTTATTATTAGCGATTTTTTAAAATTTTAAAATGGGCATGATTCTTATTTCCTCTTATTAAAGAGGCCTGTAATAAGCCAATATTGATTCTCAGCTATTTTCTAAGTAGACCAAACTTGGCTTTGCTGTCTCTAACATTCTCAGCTTTGCCCTCCTGACTTCTCCACTCCAAGGGCCTCATGTGTTGGCGCTTCTGTCCACCTTCCCCATTTCATCGCATCAGCTACCGTGCCTCCATTTGGCCTGTTGTTCCTTTGTAAATATTCTCCCTCGCACTCGGCCCATACAGCAATCTCCACCTTCAGTGACACATACATATTCAAATAGGCTTTTCAAATACCTAGAACCCATTGACATCAAGAATTACTCATATGGCCCACTGATAGATGAGATGGATTGAGAGGTCCTCAGATCCCACCATATTGTATTTAGAGTCCTTAGATGAAACTCCAGAAGAGATGATGAGAAAATGTTCACAACATTGGTGAGTCAGAGAGGGGCCCCCTCCCTCTATCCCTGTTAGAGTTAACTAAACCTTTAATTATAAGTTGTTTATGAAGATATCTTATTTCTATCTTGGAATCTGTCTATTTTTCTCTTGTTTCTCTTCTATAAACATTGTCTTCTCTTCCAGCTGGGTCTCTATATGTTCCAGTCTAATGAAGGGGTTTAGCTGGTAGCAGGTCTCAGGTGAGACTGTTCACAGGAACAAGGTTTAACCAACAAATCTAGGCGTCACCCTTTCCCTCACCTGTCCACCTCACAAGCACGCACAAACACATACCCTTCTAATCCCTCAGCAAGTCCCGTCAGTTAAGATTTCAAGCCATATCTATAATTCAGAGCACAGTTTTCTGCATCTACTATCCCTGTCCTTGTCCAAGCTCCTGTCGGGAAAAATTGTGAAAGACTTTGAAATGAGCACAAAAAGATTACCAGATGTCTTGTCTAGCACATTTTCCTCATTATCTGTTCCTTCCATAGTCTTTCAGCTATTTTACAACTGTTTTAAATTGTAGAAAACTGATAGTAATGCAAGTGGTTCTTATTCATACAAATGCAATTGATTATTGCCCTATGGATATTGGCCAGTTTTGCATCTACTGTATTTGCAATTCATTTCAGCATTTCTTATTGCTAACGTACGTGTGTTCTTTGACTTATCCTTTGAATTAGTTGTAACATCTTACTGTTTTCCTCATTAACTAATGAATTAAATCCCATCTTTGACTCACGGTTTTATGTTAAAAATCACTGTCCAACACTATTTTCAATTCTTTCCTGGACTGTATCTGTCCCCAAACTTGATTGTTTTCTCTTGTTCCCTCTTGCAAATCTTTCTCCATAGAGCAATTTGAATGATCTCTTTTAAGAATTGAAATCAGACCATCTCGCTTCTTAGCTGAAAAATTTCCAAAAGCATCCTATTGTTTTTCTAGTGAAATCTGAGCTCCATAGCATGGTTTACAAAACCCTAAAGGATCTGGTACCTGTGTTCTCTCCAACCTAGTCTTATACCCTTCCCAAGATTTTTCACCATAGTTCATCTAAACTGGCCCCATTTCTGTTCCTGAAATTTATCAAACCTTTTCCCATCACAGGACCTTCACACTTGCCTATCTATGCCACGTTTTATCTTGGACATTTGCCTGGCTGATTCAGTTTTGTTTTTTAGGTCTCAACTTTCCTCTTAGGTCCCCCTGAGACCTCTGGTCTCATTTCCCTGCTCAGATAAGCTCTCCTTGACTAATCTTTGTAAAACTAGCTCCTGCATTTAATATCAATTTTGTTGTAAAACTGGCTCCTGCATTTACTATTTTGTCCTATTTATTGTAATCTGTATTGACTTTACTTATTCCTTTATCTCATCTCTGTTTGACACCTCCACTAGGAAGAAGAGTCAATGAAAGGACAAAATGTATGGTTATATTATCTGTTTTATTACCAGATATATTTCCTGTAGCAAAGAGTGTTTGTAGAATAAATGAAAAATATGGGCTAGGAAATGCCGGAGGAGGAAAAAGTCCATGAATTTCAGAGGGAGAAATCTGAGGACAGATGATTGAGAAAATAGAGGCTCTACCAAATGGCTAGTTGTAGTCAGATGAATGTTAACAAGAGAAATGGTGTGTTCCATGATGACCAGTGAGCCAGGTGTAAGTGTGGGTATATTCAGGAACAGGAACAAGTAAGGATGCAGTGCCCAGATACCAGTATGATGCTCTTTGGAAGAGTAGATAATCCATCTCTTGTTGACTTGTAAGTCAGATATATTTAGTATAGTGTTCTGTCCCTTGTTGTCTTGGGGCTTAGGTAGAAGTTCAATAATTAAGAATTCCCAATCTCACTAATGTAGTAATTTTATTATCCTGGTTTCTAGAACATTATTGGTAATCAATTAATGCTGGATGAACATAGAATGAATGAATAAATACCTTGTATGTAAATATAGTTTCTAGAAAGATAGAGGCATAGATAAATAAGATGCTTTGATACACTGATGATAGTTGTACCGACATGGGAAAATGAAACGTTGCTCTGAGAGTAGTGTGGTTAGAGAGAGCTCATTATCCTGCACTGTTTCTCTTATTCCAAGTCCTTTTAGATCTTGTATTTCTCCTCAATCTCCTTTCTCCTTTTAATCACTTTATTTTTCACTATGGTCTCCTATTTTTTCTGGGTACTTTTTACTTTTTGTTGACATTTTTCTGTCTTCACCTTCTCTAGAGAATGAGTATGGAAGGATCTCCAAGCACCAAATACAGCTCACTAGCTCTAGTGAAGCTTTTGAGAATAACGTACGCATGAAGGGCCATAAGTTGATGATGTTGGCCATACTGATGTTTTTAATGATGAGAGTGACAAGATCATTAAAATATTAAAGCCTCCAGGCCATGAAAATTGGGCATTGACCACGAAATTAAGATTATTATAGGTAATGGAAGAAAGGTGATGTCTGAGCTTGGATTCTCCAGAAAGTAAAGCCTGAACCAAAGGCAGAAGTGATAGTAGTTTATTGAGGAGTGAGATCCAAGGAGGTGGAGACAGGGCCAGGTAAGCAGGGAAGAAGAGAGAACAGAACAAAGATGCATTATAAATTTGAAGTTGGCCATTGCTATAGGCAAATAGTTGTTCGAGCTCCCAGGTTTGCCTAAAGCGGCATATGAAATGCTTTTCAAGGTTACCAGCATAAAAGGGAAAGCAAATCCATCAGCTTACATTCCCCATTAGTCAAAGGTTCATCCCACAGCATGATAATTTTTCAGCATTTTCAAGTTGCACATTTGTGAATGCCAAGAGGACTCCCATTGGGGTCTGCTACTACAGTATCATTAAAAAAGCTCCTGGGCAGAAAGTAAGTGATGCGTGGCCCAAATCTGAGATGAGGTGCATCAGGGCTCACCAGCGTGAAGCTAGGTGGTCAGAATAAGAGACAGATGAGGGCAAGAGAACATGAAGTGGGGTAAATAAATGTTTAAAATACAGGGGAAGCAGCAACATAAAAAAGAAATAGAAGAAGAAGAAGACAGAAGACAGAAGACAGGCAACAAGACAGAGAATGATTAACCAGCTGTGTGACCTTATACAATGCAATTTACTTCTCGCAACCTCAGAACCTTTGACTGTGAAATGAATTAACATTGGCTGAATGATGGAATCAACTGGTGATCCTAAAAAACAGTAATCTCTAGGTCCCACCCCCAGATTTTGTGATTTAATTTGTCTCTGGTGCAACCCAAGCATTTGAGATTTTTTTAAAAAACTACCTAGGTGATTCTAATATGTAGGCAAGATTAAAAATCTTTGTCTAAAACCTGTAAGGGTTCATCCACTTCTAACGTGTTATTATTCTATCCGCTGTTTTAAAAACTTCTAAGGAAAAATATTCTCCAATCATCTTCTTCAGTTAGATATGTTTTATAAGAGCTTTCAAACTCTGTGTACTTATGCTTATATTCCTCCATTTGCAAATATATCTCAGTTAAGCAGATTATTGTGGTTTTCTCAATTTTAGGCCAATTATAAATTAAACTAATTGTTTCAATTGGCCTTTGATTAATATGTTTTTGTTTCTCCAGAATAACTCTGTTGCAATTTCTACTGGCTGCGTAGTATAGTTCTTCAGAACGTCTGCCTGAAGATCTTTCTTCTTGCCAAATTCTTTTGGGGAAATTGCTAACTGGAAACTCTTTTTTCCTATTTTGCAATAATTGGACTGATTTTCAGTTACTCTTCTCTAAAAATATGAAATACTAAGTAGATATAAAAATTTTAAAAATATAAATTTATGTAAGATATAAAGAAGGGAGATACAAAAGATGCCCACGCATCTACTGACCGTTTTGGAAAAAAGACTATTATTAAACTAAAATTTCCTGTGGGTATGCCTTTGCATCCTAACTTATTCCATTACTACCACTCAAAGGTAGCCACCGTCATGAATGTTGTGTGTGCATGTGATTGAGAGAGAGGTAGAGAGAGAAAAAAAGAGATAAAGATGGGGAAAAGAAAAGAGAGAGAGAGTGAGAGAGAAGGAGAAAGAGAAGATTCCTGCATGAGGCATTTGTTACCGTTACTAAAATTGATATACACAATTTTTCTCACATTTTAGACAGAACTCGATTACAGATGGAGGAAGATTGGAAAATGTAGTCTATTATGTGTCCAGTATAAAAATAAAGTGGTTTGGAAAACACGTGACATATTCTCTGCTATACAATAATACTTTGATGAACATTTAAATTGTTTTCTTTTTATTACAGTTGAACTGCTATAGACATTCTAAGTCTCTCAATGTCCACGTGCAAGAATTTCTCTTGTACAGTGACTTTTGAATCTTTTCTTTTTTTTTTACCATAACTCCATGGAAGAAAGGTATTTTACATCTTCTTCCAATGTAAACATATGCCCACATAGATACTTGAAACTGGGGGAGAGTTTTCACCAAGAAATACTTATCCATTACTTGTTAAAGAAATTTACCAGTTTGGAGTTCTCAGTTTCTAGTATTGTTTCCAACCTGTGTAAACTTTAACACTAATTCTTCTCGCATGGAAAGAACTGAAAGCTAATGCTGAGATGTTAACTGTTTTTTCCTTTTAGATTCACCAAACTTTTCAATTATAGCTTTTGCACGAAAAACAAGTCACTTATTTCAAAAAATTGGATTTTTCACATTTCTCTCTTTACCAGGGTCGTCTGATCTCTTCCCTGAATCCAGGTGAGGCCATGGATGAACCAATAATCCAGATGGAGGGGTTTCCTCATGTCTGACGGGCAAACACCAACTTCATGATCACAACCTGTTTTATTATCAGGGTTTTTTTTCTTTCAGTTTTGTTGTGGGTAGGAGAAATACCACATTGCTTTAATCTGAATTTCTTGTGGAGCTTATAAGGATAAGCTTTTTACTTTCCAAATGTTTGTTGACCACTGAATGTATATATGGATGTATTTGCATGCATGCGTTTTTGTTTAATTGTAAATTTTCTATAAAGTCTTTTGCTACTCTCTTTTTCATTAAGTGCTTATATTTTTCATATTTTATGAGCTCTTTTTATAAGCTTAACCTTTAATATTTAAATGCAAAAAATACATTTTATTTTATATACAATTTCATTATATATATTAAATAGAATGTGTATTTCTTCACTTATAATCACTATCATGGAGCCTATAATTTAAGAATGCTAATGAGCAAGTAATATGGAAGATAAGTTGGATGGAAAAGTGAAATTTGATGCTGAGACAACTTAGCAAGTTTTCTCATTAATCCATAAGAGAAGGCAGTAAAATGCGAACTGTAGAAGAGAAAAGAGGAGATACTAGAAGCTCAAGTGAGTTTTTTCCAAAAATGTAGAAGATTTGGCAGTTAATTTATCGCCCATGGGAGGAGATGTTACTAACGTTGATTCTAAGTTATTGCGTCTGTTGCCTGGGAGGAAGGTGCTGCCAAAGAGAAAAGTGGGAGTCGGTTCAGGGAGGAGTTTTATAGAGGAAACGATTGACTCCAGAGACTTAAAAAGGCTAAAGAAGCAGGAAAAATTCCCATAACCTTAGAGGACAACTGATACTAAGATTTTAATATATATTCTTTTAGACTACTCAGAAGTATACTTTACAAAGTTGATATGTTATTTTAGGTAAAATTCTTAAAACCATTTTTATACCTAATATGAGTAGATCTTCATGTTAATAAACATTTTCTATAAACAGCTATTTAAATATGTGCAGAATAGTCTTATAAATATACCATTTTCTCGCTTTGGGATAATTTGATTAATTTCAATTTCTTACTGTTATTTTTTAAAAGATCAGCATAATCTGAAATGTTTTTGTATATAATCTTTCAATTTCTGATTATTCCCTAAAATAGAGTCTCAAAAATGTTATTACTGCAACAATTATGTTTGTGTTAACCTATTTGTTATGTGGCTTCTACTCCTTGAAGAATTATGCTAATATATTCATTCTCAAGCAGTGTATCAGAGTGCCGAGTTACCATACCTTCTACATTGAATACTTGCATTAAAACAAAAAGGCAAAAGCAAGAAAACTCTGCTAATTTAACACAGTGAAAAACAAAACACCAGCATCACGTTGATGCTTTATTACTTTTTTCATCTATTCAAATACTCTGGGCTTTTAACATTGTGTGCATGTGCATATGTAGAAATTGTTTGTTTATTGTGACACTCATTGAGATTCAATTTTTTTCAATCAATTTATGTGTTTTATATTTATCAAGCTTTTCTACTTTCACTTTAATATTTTTTGCAAATACGTCTCTCCAAGTTTGTTGTTAAAGAGATTCATGTTTCAATATGCTGATTTTATGGAATTCTTTATTATGATTAAAATACTCATCAAAGAAGTAAATCAGTAGGAGGTTCAAGGGATCCTCAGGTCAGAAGGGAGCATTAGGCATTTGAAGCCCCATTATGGTGGATGGGAGCATTTACAAAGGAAGTGGAAGGATGCCAAAGCTGAACGTTGCCTGTGGATTGCCTAGAGTATGGTAAGCACTTAATAAATATTTGTTGACTGGTTGTTCTAAATCCTGCCCAGGATTTGTCTTACATCTATCTCTTCTTCAGTTAAGATAGAGCAATGAATTTCTATTCTTCAATGAGGGCAAAGCATTTTGGTAATTTACAGTTAGGTAAAAATGAGAAATCTTTCTGACTCCATGCTTTGAGCCCAAATGGTTGCTGGACCTAGATAAGCTTTGGTGGATCATGGCCTTAGCCATATGTCTTTTCTATGTAGTGTTAAAACTTCCTGGCATAGTCTTGTTTCTTCATATAAAATAGTATCTGGAAGGGGAACCACGGGCTTTTGAGGCTGGGCAATCCTTTAATGACAGTACCTCCTGAGTAGAAGAGGATAAGTGGAACGTAACCAAGAGAATTTTATTAGTGAAGCCAGTAGCCTTGTGGTCTCTCCTACATTAAACTGTGTTTGAAAGAGATAAAATGGTCTCAAATGGTTATATCTCCTTATAAACAGACTGCTCTGCTGAACTTGATGGAAAATTCTGGTTAGCATGATGAACCCAGACTGTCTGCTACTGAATAAGTTCCTTCTTAGATATGGACCAGAATCTATCACTGACCTTCTAAGATTTTGGTTGTGGCGGGTGATTTCCAAAAACCTTAGTTGTGTGAGATAAAAGTGATTTCTCTAGTATTTTTTCCATCTTTACAATTGATTATGCACCTAGAAATGGCTGTAAATGTACATTGGAGGAGTACATTAAGGGATGCAGGCTTGGGGACAATCCAATGACAGAGGCTTGATTTCACCACCTACTATGGTGACTTATGCAAGTTATTTTCTCTCTTTAAACCAGAATTTCCTTATTCTTAAAATAGAGACTGTAACCTTATGATGCTGTTTCCTTTAGTGTCAAAGTTCTTTCATCCTGCAGGCTTTTTTCCTCAACCCTGGGCTTCTGCAGATCATTCTTCTCTGAGCCTCTGGGTCCCCCAAACCAGAGCACTGGACAACATCTAGATCTCCTGCATCTCGTATACAGGCTTTGGGGAAATAGAAGTGTTGTCACATCCTTAACTATCTAATCGTTTCCCTCTTTGAATGCTGTACTTATGGTACTGTACCATATTATACAAGGCACCAAGCTGTGTAGGGGACTACTCCCTCACAATGTGGGCCCAATTTTTTTCAGGTGCCCCTATCCTTATTGAGAATTTTCCACAACGTGCCCCCAGACTCCTATAGATCCCAAAAGGGGGAAAATGAAGACGGTAGTATTTGCCCTCTTTGCTTTAACTCTTCATAATCTTCCTGAATGTCTCAGTGTTATTCTCCCTTTCCCTTCTACCCCATCTTTTCCATTTCTTCCCTAGGCTTCTGTATATCTCTCCTATACTCTCTTCTGAGCTCTTTCTACCTGTGTTTTCAAGTCAATCAGACCTGTACCCTGATAACCAATTATAGTAGACTAAATTTAGAAAATCAGTTTATATTTTCAGTAATACCAAGACTTCAAGCCCCTTCATTTGCTTTAGATTTAAAATAATCTCTTTCGAAATTGAATCTGACTATTAGCTCTTTGTCTTTGAGTTCCTGCTATAAGAACATTTATCATCTTTAAAGCACATGAATGCCTCTGAGTGACTAAAAAAAGGTTGGTACAAAGAAATGGAAAGAGAAAAGCATATTAATATTATTCAATAATTATCTCCATTGCCCTTTCTTAAGTTATTATAATAAATGAAACTTCTATAATTATTTACTAAGATTTCAAATTTCGAAACAAATTTTCAATGAAAATGATAAAGTTCTATTGTCATTAATTAATGCACACTGGCTTTTTGACAAACTTACTGTTATCATATTTGATTTTAAATGTATCTGTGAAACTGAACATAATTATTTTTGGGGGGTGAATAACTTTCCTGAAGCTTTTTTATTATTATTAAATCAGCTATACTGACATATAGTTTATAGAATCTAAAATTCAGCAATTTTAAGTGTACAATTCATCGAGTTTGGGCAAATATATAGAGCTGTGTAACTACCACTACAAACGTGATATGAAACACTTTCATCACCCCAAAACATTTCCTTCATGCCCATTTGTAGTCAATACTCACATCCTATCTCCAGCCCCTGGCAAGCGTCAATCTGCTTTCTTTCACTATAGTTTGGCCTTTCTAGAATTTCAGTAAATGGAACTATACATTCTGTAGTCTTTTGTGTCTGATATATTTCGTATAGCATGATGCATTTGAGATCTATTCATGTTGTTGCATAATCATTGGTTTCCTTTTTTTTTTTTGCTGAGCAGCGTTCCCTTCCATGGGTCTATCACAATTTGATGAGTGTTTGGGCTGTTTCCAGTTTGTGGCCATTATAAATAAAGCTGCTATGAATATTCAAGTATAAACTTTTGTGTGAAGAGATATTTTTGTTTCTCTTGGGTAACTATCTAGGAAAAGGATTACTGGGCAGTACGGCAGCTGGGTGTTTAACTTTTAAGAAACTGCCAAATGTTTTCCAAGTGGCTGTTCTATTTTAAATTCCCACAGTGATATATGAGAGTTCCAGTTGCTCCATATCCACACTAATACTTGATATTTTCAGTCTTTTTAATTTAAGCCATTGTAGAGAGTATATAGTATCTCATTTTGACTAATGACTAATGATATTAAGCACCTTTTCATGTGCTTATTGGCTATTTGTAATATATTTTTACAAAGGATCTGTTCAAATATTTTGTCCATCTTTTATTGGGTTCTTTGTCTTCTTTGAATTGCACTGTAAGTGCTGTATACATATTCTAGGTACAAGTAATTTATCAGATATGTGTCTTGCAAAATGTCTTCTCCCAGCCTGTATCTTTCCTTTTCATTTTAACATGTCTTTCAAAAAGCAAAAGTTTCTCTTTTTTTGATGAAGTCTAATTTGTCAATTTTTTTCATTATATGATTGATTTTTTTGTATGTCCTAAGAAATCTTTGCCAAATCCAAGTTCACAAGAATATTCTTCAATTTTTCTTCTAGTAGTTACATAGGTTCCCCTGATATAGTTAGGTCTATGATCTATTTTGAGTTAAATTTGGTAAATACAAAATTAGGGTTGAAGTTTTGTTTGCTTGTTTGTTCTTTTTTGTTTGTTTCACATGGATAGCCAAAATTTTATTGGAAGGACTATCCTTTCACCACAAAATTACCTTGGCATCTTTGTGGAAAATCAATTGTCTACATACATGTTGATCTATTTCCGGACTCCCTTTTCTGATCCATTTATCTTTATATGGTTATCTTTATACCAGTATTACACGTGTCTTGACTACTATAGATTAATAATATGTCTTGAAATTGTGTAATCATTTACATGATTTATCCTTCTAGCTTTGTCCTTCTTTTCCAAATCATTTTGGCAATTCTGCATCTTTTGTATTTCCCTATAAATTTAGATAGAACTTTCTTGTCAGTTTCTACAAAAGTCTTGTTGAGATGTGAATCGGGATTGTGTTGAATCTTTAGATCAATTTGGGGAAAACTAACATCTTAACACTATTGAATTATTCTATCCATAAACATGGCTATATTAGTCAGCTCAGGCTGCCATAGCAGAATACTACAGACTGTGTGGCTTAAACAACACGTATTTGTTTTCTACCAGTTCTAAAGGCTCAGAGACCAACATCAAGGTGCCAGCAGGTTTGGTTTTCAGTGATGCCTCTCTTATTGACTGGCAGCCAGTTATCTTTTTCTGTTTCCTCACACTGCCTTTCCTTTGTGCACATGTTCAAGGGGAGGGCTGTGGGAAAGAGAGAGAGATTGAGAGAGCATGAGCTCTGTTGTCTTTTCCTCTTATTATAAGACACTAGTCCTATTGGATTAGGGTCCTACCCTTCCAGTCTGTCAAATTACTCAAACATCCAATCATGTCTTCCTATGGGAACCAGAGGTCACTCCTCCCTCTTGTTACTACAAAGTTAGCCTCCCACAGCCCTTGCTTCTTCATTCAGTTTCCAAGTGCAACCGTCATGTAGTCCTGTGTGGTGTGCTATATCTTCCTCCCCTGTGCTGTGATTATATATGACTAAAAAACTGCTGTCCATCTCATCTTTCCAATGTCAGGGCTGATATGTTTGGTCCTCCGATAATCCTAGGGTAGGAATCCCTCTCTTACTAATGAGGTGAAGAGGAGGTGATCAAAATAAGAAATATAGTTGGTAGTTGATTTTAGTGTCTCCTCTTTGCTTATGTGGTAGGATAATATATAAGGTTATGCATTTATATGTGTTCTGTCTCCTGTCCTGTCTCCATTTTCCCTCCTTCTCTGGTTTTTATTTTCTGGACTCAAGAATTCTTCAGGGCAGAAAACAAAAGCTGTTGGAAGCCAACCTACTTCCTCATGTTCTGTGAAAGTCTGAGTCATAGAGTCGAAGAGAGTGAGCTAGGGTACAAGACAGTGGACTTGCTTGGAGGACAGCAGGGATTGAAAGAGAGACACTGCCTTGAGAGTCTATAGCTTTGAAGTTCACCTACAGACTCTGAAACTTAGTCTGATTGCCAACCTCAGAGAATATTCCATCCTATTCTCTTTTAGTGTGACAGGGAAGCAGTAGTCATTGGTTTAGATGGATGATGAGGGCTTGAATCAGTATGGAGAGGCGACCACTCTTCCTGCATAACTGAAACTGTCACTGGCCCAATGTTATAAATAAAGGACAGATTTAAATTGATTTAAGGAAATTAAAAAGATGTGAATTTCTTGAATATATGAGTTTATGATTTATATCTTTTAAAATTGCCAGAATTGTTTCGCATGCTTGGCCTGAGCAATGAATAAGTGGTCACTGGCCATTTTGAGTGAAAGTCTTACAGTTCCACAGAAAGGATGAAATAATAAAAGAAACTCTTGGTGCCACCAAATTGGGGGATTCTATGTCCATTTGTCTCATCTCAATGAGTGCAAGTCTAGAAATTAATGTGTTGCCATCAACAGCTTCATCAATCAATACACCTGGGTGTTGCCAGGTGACACAGTCTGTCCAGGCCCCCACAAACTGGGATCTAATTTTGGTGATGCATAGAGCGTCCTTGTTATAACAGATATTGTTTTCTTTATAAGTATGAAAACTTCTCTGGTTCAAGTGACAGGTGGTTGGAAATATTACTTTTGTTTTTGGCAAAAGAATGTAAGGCCTAGGCAGGAGGGAATGTCTCGGACACTCAG
Organism: Equus przewalskii; assembly: GCF_037783145.1. NCBI lineage: Eukaryota > Metazoa > Chordata > Mammalia > Perissodactyla > Equidae > Equus > Equus przewalskii. Next base: position 25,778,876 of record NC_091850.1, read on the forward strand.
TACAGAATCTCATCTTCACAGAAGCCAAGTCTACTAATCCACAGAGGCAGTTACTGTTTGTCACTACCTTGAGCTGCTGCTTTCTTAGTTTGGAAAAATCTTATCAAACAGCAAAAAAGCTAGCTAAACAATCATAGAATGCCCAAAGGAAAACCCTGGGCAGTGTTTTCCCTGGGGCTTCTTTCTATCTCCCATGGCTACCTCTTCTATATCTGAGTAAAATTAGGGATAGCAAGTGAGAAATTAAATGCTCCATTATAAAAAGAGAAAATTATACTGGTATTTTATGTTTCAAAGCCATTATGAAATGTGTCGTAGAATGAGGTACAAGTATTAACATCCATTTGATGAATTTCCTTTCCGTCTTTTACTGTAAAGATCATCTGCAATGTTTGTGAGTCGGAAAGGCAGCTTTTGCTCTTCATCATCCCCCATCCCTCCACCGCATCACATAAAGTAACATTTTTCGCACTCCCTGAAGACTTTCCAGATTAAGGCTCATCAAATTGTAATCTTTGATGATCTTCCTACAAGTGTGAAGAAAATGTGACAATTAGGTGGATTATCTGAGAGCATTATATGTGGTAAGCCTGTCATTGATTTTTAAGTTAACAAAGAGTATATTTCCAGAAAATGTGAATGCATACAACCTACAAATTATTATATTTTAAGGCTCCAAGATAATTTAGAGTTCATAGTCGTAGTGAAATGAGCACTGGATGAGGAGCCAGAACACCTGGATTTGTGTCCTGGTTTCACCATTTCCTATCAATGTGATCTTAAGCGTATTTTCTATAAGTGTCATTTTATGCATCTGTACAATGAAAATCCAATCTCTGCCTTTCTAACCTCATGCATTATTGTGAGGATCCAAGAAGATAATGAATGAGAAGATGCTCTGTAGTTAGTGAAGTATTCTATAGACTTGAGTTCTTATCTGCTCCAAAGCTGTCCTTTTACAAACGAGGAAACCAAAGCCCTGGTTTCTAACTCATCCAAAGGCAAATAAACAACTCTCAGAAATAGACAGTTTTAGTATAATATTTCAGAAGCACCCCGATAAGCCCTCTGAATATTCTCCACTCTAGATTGTATATTCTTGCCCCTACACCAAGCTTCTCTGTTTATGTAAAAAGTAAGTAAAAGATCTATCATTTTTACAGTGGTTAAGTAGGTCTTTCGTACCGTGATTGCTTCCAGTTGTCCACTTGCACAAGAGGAATGAATTTTAAGGGACATATGTGACTTTTAGTTGCAGGCATAAACACGCTTAATTCCCTATGCTCTCTGAATATAGAGAAGTCACGTCAGGTTGCAATAAAATATGGGAGATGCCACTGCTATGATTTTATGTAATACTGAAGAAGTTTTCTTTTTACTTTATTTAATAGAGGAGGATCTCTCTCAACTCTCTTTACTGTTAAATCTATAGTACTTAGAACACTACTTAGCATTTAATAGGGTTCAGTGGGTATTTGTTGAATAAATGAAGTCTGGCTTTTATAATGAGAACCAAAACAGGTTACTATTACTGAAAGTCATTCATGTTTATTTGGAAAGGATGTGGTTGATAGATTCAAATATATTGAATAGCAATAATTTTATAAATGATACCAGGAGATGGATAGAAAAAAATTCTTTCTTGTGATTTCCGTTGTTGGTGTCTATCAGGTGGAAGATGGAGTGGGGAGAGAAACACAAGCAACAGTGATAATTCAAGTTTTATAGAGAAAAAGAGCAAAACTTTACCCTGTAGGCCTCAGGCAGCAAAGGATTCCTGAAGGAGGTGAACATATGGGGACATATCTATCTTAAAATTGGTAATAGAAAAAATTATAGGAGATTGTTTCTGAGGCAAGATCTTTAAACAAAGAAAACACAAGGACTGAAGATATGAAGAAGCCCTGGAGAGGAACACATGCAGAATTCTAAAAAGAAGAATTTCACAAATGTGTGTGTGTTTTTTTATTCCAAAATTCTTCTATTCTCTGCATGAGCTCTCCACCAATACAAAAAGGCAAACCAATAAGTTACTTTCTTGGCTTCATGTTTTTCAGCAAATGCCAGGGTTTCATCTGATAAAGAGTATGGCCTTTGAAATCAAATTCTGGCTCATCTGGGTACTCAACCTTTTAGAAACTCAGTTGTCTCATCTCTAAAATGCAGATAATAATGAGTTTTGTTAAGATAGTTCAATAAATAAGTACCCAGGCTAGTCACTTGACATGCAATCTTTCCTTTTCTCCCCCCTTCTCCCTTCCCTTCTAATTGTCGTCTTTCTTTTTCTTCCTCCCTCTTCTTCTGCTCTTTCTCTCCCTCCTTGAGGAAAAAGAAACCCTTCTGTAGTTAAAAGGATCATATATCCTCTGAGCACTAAGGGAAAATTTGTTTTAATCATAATTTATTCAATGTCAAGATCTCTAATATTTCCTTGGGTCTCCCTTTATGGGGAAGCAAAAGCAATACATGATGCGATCCCTTCACAATATTTTGGGGGAGTCAAGATTTATTCATATGACACAAAGAGCCATAGCTAAATGATAAAATGCTACATTAAATATAGTCAAACATCACATAGTACAAAGAATAATTTCTGTGTCCTAGTGAGGAAGGAAAAAGATCGACTGTACCTACCAGCTACAGTTAAGAGAACTGGCACTATCAAGCCAAGGCAATCTTTCTGGAAAATACGCTGCTTCTGCAGAAGAGTGAGGGAGGCATTTTCACATGACTCATTTACACCATGTCTGTATTAGACTATGGTCTCATCTGTGTGCCACACTTATAAATAAAATAAGATCAATTGTTATGTTAAGTAGATATTGGATACTGGAAGAGGATATATTAATTTCCAAAGAATTTTCTTAAAAAAATTCTCTGAGTTCTTAAGAATGTAAATTTGTTCAATCTCAAATTTCTTGAAATCTTACCCAATTTGGGAACAGGATATTTATAAGATATCAAAAAATTAAGACTCCTCATAGATCCAATAAGGGGTTAATATCCAAAATACACAATGAACTTATACAACTCAACAACAAAAAAAAACAGACAACCTGCAGCTGGCCTGGTTGCATAGTGGTTAAATTCACACACTCCGCTTCATCAGCCTGGGGTTTGTAGGTTCAGATCATAGGTCATATCTACACACCACTCATCAAGCCATGCTGTGGCAACATCCACATACAAAAAAATAGAGGAAGCTTGGCACAATCTTCCTCAAGCAAAAAGAAGAGGATTGGCAACAGATGTTAGCTCAGGGCCAATCTTTCTCAGCAAAAAACAATAGCAACAAACAAGCTGATTAAAAAATGAGCAGAGGATCTGAACAGATATTTTTCCAAAGAAGATATACAAATGGGCAACAGGCACATGAAAAGATGTTCAGCATCACTAATTATTAGGGAAATGCAAATCAAAACCACAATGAGATATCACTTCATGTCTGTCAGAATGACTATTAATAAAAAGACAAGAAATAAGTGTTGAAGGGAATATGGTGAAAAGGGAACCCTCATACACTGCTGGTGGGAATGTAAACTGGTGCAGTCACTATGGAAAACAATATGGAGACTCCTCAAAAAATGAAAAATACAACTATCATATGATCCGCTGTTCTACTTCTGGCTGTTATCCAAAGAACATGAAAACACAAACGGGTAAAGATATATGAACCCCTATGTTCATTGCAGCGTTATTCACAATAGCCAAGACCTGGAAAGAGCCCAAATGCCCATCAATGGATGAGTGGCTAAAGAAGATATGTTATACATATATATACACAATGGAATATTACTCAACCGCAAAAAGATGAAATCTTGCCATTTGTGACAACATGGATGGACTTTGAGGGTATTATGCTAAGTGAAATAAGTCAGACAGAGAAAGCCAAATATTGTATGATTTTACTCATATGTGGAAAATAAAACAACAACAACAAACAAACAAACACATAGATACAGAGAATAGATTGGTGTTACCAGAGAAGAAGGGGGTAGGGGGAGGGTGAAAGGAGTAAAAGCGCACGTTTGTAACATGGTGATGATGGCAACTAAACTTTTGGTGGTGAATAGAGAAGTTGAAATATAATGATGTACATCTGAAGTTTACATGTTATAAACCAGTGTTGCCGCAATAAAAAAATAAATTTAAAAAAATTTTTTAAAATTAAGACATCTCTGGAGAGAAGAGAGCAAATCAAATATAACCCTAGAGAGATAATTTCCTCAGTTTTAATCTTCATTTCCCTGTCCTTCCTCCAAATTGCACACTACTGGTCAAAACTTGTCAGATTAGAATTCAACCTCCACCCCTTGGGAAACTTTTGCTATGTTAAAAATGTAACCGAAAATGAAAATATGACTTTCATGTTCTGTTAGTTTCCTATCTCTGCTACAAAAATACTTGAGTATTTCTCCTGCCCACCCCCCCCCCCCAAGGGTGTATCATGCTTCTTCTTGGGGAAAATTGCAGCTGCCACAGCATCCATCTCTAGGGAAGACATTTAGAGATGCGAAGGCACTTACTGGGTTTGAGAACATCTTGCTAAGAGAGATTACACAAACTACGCAGAGATCCAGTGCGCCAAGATCCCATTATTGGGAGAAATTGAAGCACATACACGTAGACCTTCTCTGCCAACCTAGGCTAGTTTTTGGAACATTCGTTTTTGTACTCCAAACAACTAAAAGCATGGGAAGCAATAGCGACAGGAAGAAAATATACATAATTTGCACTTATATAACATTTATTTATACCTTATGCTTTAATATTCAAGCATGTGAAAATTATTTTGGAGCCTAAATAGTGTGCCCTATGAGTCAGCTTTCCATGGGGGCATTGTAAGAGGATCCTATGAACCTCATAAAAATACAGGTATGGGATATAGACACAGTGCAAAATAAAAAAAATAAATAAGTTGCTTAAAATGTCAGGGGACCCATAAAAACAGATGTTTCTGACTTAGGGATTATTATTCAATTTGCTACTATCATAACTTTATTTTGTAATGTGGATCCAAATGCAAATCATGGGAGTGTCAACACTTTGTTAATATTTTGGTGGTAGATGAGTTGGCAGCATGTGGCATCTGGTTAGCTTGGGGAGAAGCTAGTGGCTATACTTCTTATTAAGTGGCAGCAACTTGACTTGCCACGGGGCTGGCAGGCATTTTTAAAACTGAGTTACTTTCATAACAAATGCCAGATGCCAGCTGGATTTATAAACATGAGATGGGTTTCAAATAAATCTGGTTGGACATGAAAATATTAATGTGCCACATTGGAAACTCTGTGTTCTACCCATTTAGCTTTCCAAAGCTTCACACATGCAGTTTAAGGAATGAATTCCTGAGGCTCTGGGGTAGGGAGGGAGGAGTGGGAGCTGGGAGCACGGTTCAGAGGGCCGGAATGGACGGGGCAAGTCAAAGAGGCTGGAGTGCAAAGAGGGAGTTTTTTCTTGTTTCATTTTAAAACATAAAAAAGACTTTGTGATCCTGAAGGATCATTTTGATGAAATGAGGAGGCTTTATCTCCTATTTCTCTTGATGCCAAATGATAGTGGACTTGAGTCTATAAGACAGGAGTTGAAGACTTTCCTTTTTTACAAATGATGTCAACACTTCACCTTTTTGGGCCTCGGTGTTTGTTTCCACATGGAAAATGAAGATAGTAATTTTTCCTACCCTACATATAGTTCACAAATTACAAAGGGTAAACTGAGATGAAATTGTAAAGGTTTTATCACTCTGATGATTCTCTGGAATGGGATGCCATTGTATTCTCCATGGATATCTATTTGCTTGCATTGTTATAATATATTTTGAAATATTATTTATATCATTAGCCTTTCATTTTAGATTATTGCCAAAGTGAGATAATGTATGAGCTCATCATTAAACCTGAGTACGTGCATCCTCTGCTTGTTTTTCATATATGGAAATAATTGAATAGACATTTAAAGTGGAATTTTACTGCACAGGGAGATGAGTTATTGTAAAAAAAAAATCCTTCTTCATAAAATGGTACACTAAGTGTTCTAAATATGGTGTAGTATTTGAGGACATCAACTAAACCATGTTCAAATTCTGATTTTGCATTTTGTGGTTTGGTGACCTTGAGAAAGTCATTTAAGTACTCTGAGCCTCGGTCTCTATATCCATAACATGGGCTATGTTTAGTGGATAAAAAGATATAATGCATATAAAATATTTAGTATAGTTCCTAACTTATAGAAAGCATATTATAAATGTTAGCTATGAACACCGGCTAGTATTTAGAAGACTGTTTTCCCTTAAACTTTCAAAAATACTCTGATTGGCCAACTGAATAAAATATATAATCAGCATGACGGCTTTGGTGCAAAGATAAAGAGAATTGATAAATATTTAAATGCAATGTTTATCATTTCTGCCCATCTATTCTGCTTACCACTATGTTTCAGTGTTTCAAAGACAAGTAGGTCACAGTCATTATATGAGGAAGTTCGATGTGCTTGGGAGCACAGCATGAGGCCCAATGACTTTACAGTGCAACTAGTGTCTGAGGGAGCTGTCACAGAATTTCAGAGAAGAGACAGCTGAGTCTTATTCAGCACTATCATGAGGCAGGGGTCGGAGTTAAGTGCTCATAAAGACTTCCCGGATTAGAGGATGCTTGAGCTGAGCTTTGAAGGTAGGAAGGGGTAGGAGATGATTTCTAGGCAGAGAAACGGAATGAACCAAGGTGCAGAAGCCTGAAAAAGTCTGGCAAGTTCATCATAAGTAGGTGTCAGAATGCCTTATAGAAGCTATTGCTTTGGGAATGTAGGAAAAGAACAGACTATCCAGGAAAAGAGACGCATAAAAGGTTGTGGGTTCTGTCTTGAAAGCAGATTTTTGGCAAGATGATTCTGATGATTAGTGAATGAAAAGAAGGTGGTGTGGGCAGAGCTGAAATAACAAAACACAACAAAAGCCCAATAAGGACATTTTTGCTGTAATCCAGGTGAAAATGATGGTGACGTGAACAAAGGTGTAGCAGATGAGGTGAAAACAAGTGGCAGAAGGAGACAGATGAAGGTGATAGAACCAACTGGCATGTGAGGAAGGACAGAAGATGAAAGATGACTCACAAATTTGTGGCTTGGGCAACTCGGGGCACAAAATAACACAACCTGTTCCTTAACAACCTTCAGGAATTTTTTTTCTGATTTCCTCCACCATCTACGTAATTGATCTAGTGCCTAAAGATTTAAGAAGGTACTGTGTCTTAAAGCAATTTCCAAGAAAACGTGCCTCATTAGGTATCAGGTTCAGAAATCTGAGTAGCACCTTGCTTCATCCATCCAATCCCAGGTACTTTGGTCATGTTCCCTCCACATTAAAATTCAATTTGATCATTCTTTTTACATAAAAGTACACCTAAACCAAAAATGTTTGGGGTAAAAACCATTTTTTTTTTTGAATACTAAGCCTGAATTTAAAGGATGTAGGTAAAAACCTTCAGACTGGTATAATATAATACCTAATCTGATCTCAGTTCAGTTTTCTGGACCTCACTTTCCTCACTTATAAAGTAAGTATACATTGGTCTAAAATTTTGTTCTAAACTATTGGAGCATAGAGAACTCTTGGAGAATGTGCCTCTATTTCCAAGAATATGAACATACCTATCTATAAAAAATATCATTCAATTTCATAGGAGATCCTGGCTCCTTCCTTAAATCTGCTATGAATTTCAAAATAAAAACCTAAGAGCTAGATGATATATGAAGTCTTTCCTAGGAATAGGAGGGAGAGAGAATGCATGGAGGAAACGATGGCCCTATTCCTATTGTGTTCATTACTATGATTATATAATATATTATTAGTATACATTATTAATTATCATGTTAATTATTATTATTGCCTTGATTTAGAACACTGAATTCTAATGCAAAATGTATTGTCAGGTTAACCTAACTCTTAGTGGCTCAGCCAATTGCTTAATATGCCTCTTTCTTTAACTTATGTCTTAGGGTAAAATCTATTTAGCATATCTAAATTAAAACATAATCAAACCAAACCATTCCTTTCTTTCCATGACAACAGAAGATTCCTCTTCCCCACTTGGATATGTGTGTTGTCTTAATAGCATTTCTAACAACAGCATCTAGAGCATTTGTGGCAGGTTGTATTGGTGGAACTACACATTCAGGCTGCGCCAGAATTGTGTTGGATGTGTAAAAAAAGATGTGGAAAGATGCTTTTCCTATTGTTTTCTAACTTGATTAATCTGTCTCTACACGTGATTATTTTAGTTACAAATAATAACTGTAACGGTCAGATTGGAAAGATGGTCAACTCTTGACAATGTAATGCCAGAGATCTTTGAGTTGGTTTTTATGACGAGAAGATGGAGAAATTAAAAAATATGCCTTAAATGTACACTTGTGTTTTCATTACTGCTTAACAAAATAACGATGTGCATTTTCTCTCCAAAGCATCTAGCTATGAATCATTTTCCAACTTGGGAATTTTCAAAATTGAACCACTTTTAAACAACTCATGTCAAGTTCTTATTTGGTTATTTCTTGAGTAGACTACAGTTTTCATCCTCTCAGTAAATCTAAAGTTAGTTGCAAGTTTGATGTGATATTTGACTCTTGAATAAATGTCATAAACAAATACAGTGACAGAATTATGTATGAATTTCAAAAGTTATATTTAGTCCAAGATTTCCACCAACTGTTTTAGCAAGTTTAATACATTGTGGTTTTTAGTTTAAAATGGAAAATGCACTTGGTTTCTCAGGATTCCCAGTATTTAAAGCAGTTGGTGAATCAACAAAACAAAGGAAGAAAAAATCACAATATTTATGAGGAAGATACAATGTACACAAGAATATGAAAATCACCAAGGAAATAAAAACTATTTCGAAACAGCACTTTATATTGAGTGATCTAACTTCAGGTACAAAAATAAGCCATTTGATACGTTAACACTTCCTTAATCTGAACATGTGTGTGTTTGTGGAATAACAAAGGTAAAATTTCGCAAACACAAAATTTAGTGGTTAAGAGCCGTGGAGTCAGGTAGAGATGGATTCACATCTTGGCTCCATCTCTAACTGTTTGAGTAGAAGTGGGCAATTTACTTAATCTGAGTCTCAATTGTCTTAATTGTAAAATGGAGATAACATTGCCCCTTTTTTATGAGATTGCTTCAAGGATTAAATGAGATAACGTACATGACCCTCTTTTAATGGTTCTATAGGACTCAAATGCTGTTGAATGGTCTGCTTCATTCCTCTGTCCCTCTTAGAATGTAAACTCCATACACACAGAGACTTTATCTATCTTGTTCACCATTGCATTACTTAGAACAGTACATGCACATTGTGAATGTTTCATAGATATTAAATCAATGGATTAACCTTTAATAGCAGGCTAAAAGGATTTTGTATTATTTTCTGTAGCAATGAGAGCTACTGAAAGTTTTTAAATGTGATGAGGGCTAAAGAGTGATGGTAGTGAAGTAAGATATCAAGGAATGTAAATCTGAAAACATCATTTTAAATATGTGGTTGGGAGATGAGATGGGGATCAGCATTACTTAGATCTGATTTTGTACAACTGTGGAACAATAAAAGTGAGTTTCCACAATCCTCACCCTAAAATAAGTAGCTCCACCTTAAAAGCCATGCCTTTTTGGTTTGATACTTTACTATGATCTCACTTTTCCTAAAATCTCACTTCAAGATCTAAACCTCCAAACCTTTCTTACTAATTAGAGAACAAAATGGTGGCATGGGAGGGGCATGACTGCTGTTGAACAGAAGTCATCACTGACTCATCAGTCTTCCTACCTTTGAAGAATGAGGGCAATGCTGAATGGCATTTCTATATGCATGTGGTCTTACTTTTGAAGTTTGCACATCTAGCCTGTTCCAGGCTGGCCCTTATTTGGTTTGGACTTGTGTGATCAAAGGACAGAGGAGCCATTTCCCATCTTGCTCATGCATCTGAGCCAAGGCTGAAATGCCCTTGAGATTTCAACAGGCTTTCTGAATTTTGTAAAGTTATGACAAGTTGAGGACAAGATGAAAAATGAGCCATGCTGAGTAATTGGCCTTCTTATTTCCAGAGTTGCTCAGTGAAACAGAAATATATGTAATACTGCTTAGATACGAAGCTAAAGGTTTTCAGCTACTACAGCAGATATACACTGGCAGGAAACAACAGCTCTTCCTTGTTGCTATATTTATCTGAATAGAGATCTAAAATAGAGACATTTTTTTCCCCGCCAGTAAACCACATGGGCCACACTCTTTTGGAAAATACCTTCCTTAACTTAACCCATTCTGCTACTAAGTCCTTTTCATCCTTTGCATCTCTGGAAAGAGACTTTTACAAAATCCGCAATCCACTGTGTGTTTATAGTTTGTTTTGTCATTCCATAGTTTGCTATACATTCCTTGTTCTGTTGACATAAATAAAAGGTGGTTTTCATCTCTGAGCTCACTTATGAAATCCCCTCAGCAATGATCTCCCACCCCACAGGAATCTCCTGTCCCTTGATACTTTGACTTTTTCTTCACTAATCATCACCACCTCATATCCTCATGTCCCTCCCTACCCAGATTAGATTTCATGGAATAGCCCCAAATCACCTCCTCTCAAGCTATCTTCACTCTCTTGCCCCCCCTGCCTCTATTATACTCATCAGAAAAAATATCACCTTAGTTAAACCTAACAGTCATCTGCTCTACCCCTGCACCTGAGCAGCTGACAATTCTGGAGATAATCTCACTCTCATGCTGAGTGGCCCTACTTCAAACATATGACCGCAAATATCAGGTGGCCATTCAGCCATGTCTGGAAAACCCACTGCATTTATATTTCTCCCACCTACCTAGGTCATTCTTTTACACATCTCAGTCTTTCGTCTATCTCTACTATCTCCCTTCTTCTCATTCCCAGCTGATTATCTCAACTGATGACTCAGTCATTGTGACATTATCCATTGCGAACATGCTCATCTTCCTTCTACAAAATCTGTACGCTACTTGCATGCCTACTGCCTCTACACACTACACATACATAATGGACAAAGTGTCTCTCCTTCCCGCAAAGACCTCCTGCCCACCTGGTATCTGGATCCCATCCTCTCTCACCTACTCATTGACATTCCTGCAATTGTCTCATCCCACCCCTCGTCTCTTCCACACAGTCACTTTCTCCTTCTCTACAGAATCAGTTCTCTGGACAAACACCCCTTAATAATCTCTTCTTCCTTGTTCCTGTGGAGTCTCCAGCTGAAGCCAATTTCTATGCAACCCTTAACAGAAAACTTCTTGGAAGAGTTGTCTTCAGAAACTTTTGTATTTTGCACTTCCATTCTTCCTTTCATGGCTCCAATTTGGAAGTGAGATGACCAAATCAAACTTACATGAACGTAAAACTTTAATAAATTTTGCAAGTCTGCCTTCCATAAAGATTATATTAATGTATATTCTCAACAAAAAGGCTCATTTCCACTATATTCTTGATACATTAAAAGGGTTAAAGAAAAACCTTTTATCTCATAGTGTGGCAAATGCTCTGTAGTCTTGTATTGGATTTAGAAATATTTTTAATAGAAATTAAATTAAAACTAGGAAGGATTCACGTTAAAATGCCTTGCTTTACTTCCAATTTTATTGTATTTGTGATGGCAATATAATACTTGGGGGATAAAAGACAGTAAACTAAGTACACAGAATTTGTCTTCATTTTCTTCTATACATTTCTGAAAATAATAGCACAAACTCAAGAAAGAGTACCCACATATATTCGGGCCCCTATCTATCTGTATTCTTCAACATATTCCCTGAGTTTATGGACTTAGAAATTTATAAATAATTTTCTTGAACAAGCATAACTAATTCATCTTCCATCTAGTAGCATGAATGCTAATGAACACATATTTTTGATATTATAATTCCTCAAGAAGTTAAGTATAAAAAATATAACCAAAATTAGCCTACCATGTTGATATTTTATTTCAACATGCTTCAACACATAATTCATAATTGTATCTGTCAACCCACAGATAACATGGGTCCTTTTAATGCGTTTAATAAATTTTTCAATAATCCTGGAAGGCATTAACTCAGTAAAAAATACAGCTTTTCTTAGCACATTGAAAGCTGATGGTAGCATCTCTGAAGCTTGTGATCCATTTTTTATATCTAATAAATTTGACAGTTTATTTGTTTGGCCAAATAATTGGACACAACTGCTGAGAACAACCTTTTAAAACAAGTTGAACTCTTATCATCTTTTATAAGTAAAAATTTCATAGTACAAAAATCCAGCCTTGGAAGGTGTTTAATAAATGATAATATTAGTTTCAATAATTTATAAGTTTTAAAAGTTCCTTTTTGAGACTTATTGAAAATTTTATTTTCTATGCGTTGGCTATTTCAGAATGCCAAAGCACTCTCAGAAGGACATATATTCAAGTTGCAAAGTAATGACAATTAGTGACAGTATGAGTTTTCAGAAGGTTCTCGTGGCCAAAGCATTTGGTCATAAATCTATGGTGACCAATATTCTGATGAATGTTTTACAGCTCTGAAGACAACTGATACACAAATCACATTGGAAAAAAACTTTTAAGTGTGAAAATTTTAAGGATGAGAACATGAAGCAACTGGAATGTTTAAATTTGTTCATCCACTTCGGAAAATAGTTTTTAATTATTGAACAAAGTTGAAGATGTGCATTTTTTCCTGTTATTCAGAAACTCTGTCCCTAAGGATACACTCACAACTGCTTATTTGTACTAAGATATGATGACGAAGATTCTGTAGCAGTAACATTTGAATATTAAAAGAAATTAAAACAAAAAACAAAGTCCATAAAGAATCGAAAGAATAAGCGAAGTTTTGAAATTTTGATCCATTATAGTCACCATAGAAACAGAAATATTACATAGCAATGGGAATGAATGCAACATAGCTACATACAAGATAAAAATTAATTAATATCAGGGTATATTTTATAGCCAAAGTGCTAATTTCACAAGGTTATATAGAATATAATCCATTTACATGGATATTAAAAATATGCAAAATAAAGAAGTGTCTTGTTTAAGGAACAAATGTACATGGTACTACTCTAATAATAAGTGAGAGGGAGATGAACACGAAATGTAGAATGGTGGCAGAAGGGAGGGAAAAAATGGAACAAAACAACCAAAGTGGTATATATTCAAGTGTTTATTGTATTTGTACTTTATACCTTGCATATAATTTGTAAATATTACTTTGTGGTTATTTAATATTTAACTACAATAAATTTTCATGAACTCAGTTGCACACTTTCAGAATTAGCCTTTGGGGAAAAAACATTGTTTTCTATGTACATCTTGGCTCAGTAAGTTTGCTGCTTTAGTTAGAGCTCACTTGGAAACCAATTTAGCTAACTCAAAAAAGAGGTGGGATACATTCTAAAATTACTAATATCTCATGCAAATTCTGTCCAGCCAGGCTTTAGGGGGCCTAGAATTGGGATGTAACACACTGGGGAGGGGGCACATCTCGCTCTGTTTCTTCCTTCTTCTACTTGCTTCCTGTCTCCTGCATGTTCTCTCCTGTGGGAGCTCTTGCGTCTGTCCCTTCCCCTCTGAGATCAACTTCCTCTGTTACCTGCAGTTTGCTTTCTCAGCGCACTGACTCAGGCCCCCATCATCACATGCCCTTCTCAAGTGTGCCTACTCTAGGTATCCACAATCTCTCTGTTTCCTAGTATAATTCTCGGGAAACAGAATCTAACTAATTACTGGGTAACTATCATTTTGGCTGACTCAGAGACAGTTGCCTACCATTCATTCAATAGCTGTGACCAGAATGCAAGTGGCTGGAGCGAGGCAGAATGTCCACCCAACAGAGGCTGAGGTCTGGAGAGATTTCCTGAGAAGAGAGTGTGGGGTAGGACAGCCACTTGATACACTGACTCAACGTATTACGTTGAGTCTTAAGCAAGTTTCTCCATTTGAGGTTTGTGATGATTCCAATTGGAGCTGAATATTTTCAAGGATAAATAAACATTTCCTTAATGGATGTTGTGGTCGCCTATCGTTTCTGCATTTCTGATGTCTAGGGTGATGTTCTGATACTCCAAGAACTTCAACTAGATTAGGAGAATGGAATTGGATTGTCTTCCACTGAGATGACTAGTTCCCCAATGAGGCATTTTAGATTTCAAAAAGCTGGCCAGTAGCACATGCTTCCTCCCTAATATTAACCTCTGCTTTACCTTTCCTTTATATAAGTGGGTAGTAGGATGAAAGTGGTAAGTTCCAAAATGTCTTTCTCTTCCCTGTGGGCCAACTAGATCAGGCCAGTTTAATGGGAGGGATTGTCCCTTAACTCATCTCTATATGCTGCAGGAAACAGAAAGGACCAGTTGAAAGAGCAGGGGTGGATGAGCAGCAGCTACTTCTCATACTAGATACAAACTCATTGTATCATAGCACGTAGGCTCCTGTGCTGGACATGTTTGGAGACTCTCAGGTCACATTCTCCCTTCTGCACTTTTGCTATGTATTTTTGTGGAACAGGAGTCTACTGACTGCATTTACCAGCCTTCTATGTCAACTCAATTTCTGTTAGGTTCTGCCAATAAGAGGCACTAGTGGGAGAAGGTAGAGGATGGAGTGAAACTTCCTGTTTCACGATTCAATACTGTGCCAGTTACATTGGGAATCGGGTGACTCTAGACTATAGGAATCTGGGTAGAGTTTGCACCTTTGCTAGGTTGCAGCTTTGATGGACATGACATCTCTTCAGCAATCCAGGAGTGACTGTGACAAACGCCTCCAACAGCACAGCAGCAAGTGCAGGCAAATGGGCTCCAGTCCAGTGGTTTTAGTAACTTCACATCCCAGAGTGTCATTCTTCTTCTTTTCTGCTTCTATTGTTCCCTCCAACCCCATTTTACTTCCTTTTGCTCTTGCTCTTCCAAAACCTACGTAGCCAATTCCCTGTGTTAAACTCATGTTTTAGAACTACTGGGAGTATTTTTCTTTACTAAACTCGGACTGATACACTGCCACTGTCATTTCCTGTTCTGGTTAGACTGAGGCTTTTGCAGGACCACTTTGCCCTGGTCTGAGAGCTGAAGCCATCTGTTTGCAACTGAGGATAGGAATTTGTGTGCAAAACTAGAAACTGAAGAGTGCTTCGTTGATGTGGCCTTCTCAGTGCCACTTTACTCTTTAAATAAGATGAATTTCTAGGAAAAGAGAAAGCCATGTACACGGCGTATGTATATTCCAAAGCAAATGGAAGGCAAATATTTGATATAAGATTGGTGCTAATTCTTACAGTATGAGGTTGAGTTTTCAAAAATTCAGATGGAATGGATTTCATGGAATGCTTATTTTCAATTCCATGAAATGTGATTTCTTAGTAGAATGAAGATTAAAATGGCTAGAAGGCTTTGAAACTCTTCATAATTTGGATATCTATGGTAAATAATATTATTTTATGAAATTGAATTCTGAGGGCATTATAAAAAATGTTTCAAAATTTGACCTCGAAAAATGCACCACTTCAAGACAAGAATCAATGATTTGTGAATGACCTTCCTCTAGAGCGCTGACAATCAGTCATACAATTTATAAATGATTGTCCCTATTTTTGAATAATCCATTCCAGGGCTGTACTTCAGACTATTTTTAAAATCTAGTTCCGCTTAAGTTTGTAAGCACCAAATCCCTTCCCACCACATATAGTAGGAGTCTCATACACAAAGGAAGGACAAGTTGTAAAACCAATCCTTGAATGTGATTTCCATCTCCTTTACTGTTTTCTACCGTCAAAAATTTTCATGTATCTTTCTATTTCTGCTGGTCAAATGAGAATAGGAGAAATTATGACAAAATACTGTTTGTGGGAAAGTGTTGAACAAAGCATGAAAACATGGGTGTTACTGTAGCTGGTACCTACTTCTCTACTCTTTTCACAGAACCATCCAAAAATAGCATGCACGAGGGTGTATCTCCAAAGGGATGCATTTGTAAAGACGTTCTGGAATTCCATCCAAATTCATGAGAATCATTAAAGATAAGAGATTTCTGAACACAAATGCTTCTGAATTTCCAAACATCGTACTTGGAAGAAAAACTGTCAAGCTGTAAAAGTCAGAACTGTAAAAACTGTGACATGAAAAGTGAGAGCCAATGGATAAAAGATAGCCTAACTTGGGTCAGTGGCAAGAAGCAGTGTCAGGACCCATTAAGTACCATTAAATAAATAGAATTTCACTGGATTCAGAGTCAAAACAAATCAATAGGAACAACAACTGAGATCATTAAAACCTTCCGGAGTGGTCACATTGTTCCTTTAAACTTGAGCAAGCCAAAACTAAGAAGCCAAAAAATCAGGGAGAACTTGATCTATCACTTTGGTCTCTGAGAATAGCAGCTGTGCTACCACAGTTTAGATTTTGGACATGGGCTAAATAGTGTAAAAAGACAAATGTCACATCTCAGCCATCCTCCCCATTTCCCGCCCCTAAAATCACTTGTTCTATGCTATCGATGTGAATTCATTCTTGCTGGAGATGCTCAGGGAAGATTTCACAGAGATGGTTCTATTTGAACTTGGTCTTTAAAAATATGTGGAACTTGGACAATGTGAGAAGAGGAAAAGGCAAATGAAGTAGCATACACTTAAAGGGAAACATGAGTGGCAAAGTTTTATGAGAAGATAGAGTGACTGTTTGGGAAGCAGGAAGTACCTGAGAGAGGCAGAAACAGAAGATAGAAAAGGCTTAGCTTCTTATTTGGGGGTCAGGGCATGGAATTTGGGACAAAAAGATAAACCAAGGATATCCTCAAGGGTATGTTAGCAGCGCAGGGATGATGAAACTCTAGAGGTCACTCTGAGCGTTAATAGAGTTTTAGGGTAAGGAACAAAGAATCTGTGTGTTAGATGCACTTCCTGAAGGGGAGTATTCTAGATAAGTTACTCCTTTTATAGTCATGGTCACGTGCATTCTTTCTACAGCAATAAACATACATAACACAATGTAACTGAATGAACATGGAAAGTATAAGACAGAGGCCAGAGAACTGAAATGGTGTTTGACTTGCCCATCTACATGTTCCGAATATTCTGGATTTATCAAAAGGTGGAAAAAATGTTTTTGAATGTGGAAATGCAAGACCATCAGACTATTTATGTCAAATCATCAAAACTCAAGAAGAGAAATGGCTTCTCAAATCATACCCTCTTACATTTATAATCACAACACTCAAATGCACAGCCTGCTGCGTATGTTTCTTTGGAGATAGGAAGGGTTTACAGTCACATTTTCCTTTCCAAGTCAACAATGGTCTTTCTGAATGAAAATGTAATTTACTTTTTGTGCCCAATGAACTTCGAGGAGTTTAAAACATGCCTCAGGCACACACTTCTAAATTTTTAACTATCACCCAGAAAAGAAAGATCTCTATAGGTGAACTTTTGTATCATGTAATGACCTGAATGTCCCAGCATTTTTAAAATCCTGGCATGTTACAAAAACAAAACACTCTTTCAACATTCTTTTCCGGTTTAGATTTTCATTTAAATTCTGGAAAAATTATCCTGGCAATCTACAGAAACCGTATTCCCTCTCTCTTTGGGTTGAAATAAACACCAGTCATTTCTCTTCCATGGAAAAACCAACATAGATTTTCCCTGGTCAGTGAATTTCAAGAGCTCTTTTTAGCTATTTGGCTTTGTTCTCCTAAATCAAATATGCCATTTGTTACTAAAATTAACCATTACTTATCATTGGATTGACTAAACCAATTAACCCAGCAGAAATCAAAGTAGGCTAGGTGCAAATTGAGTAAAAGCTAACATAACCATGCCATCTTTTTTTTCTGAGAAAAAGGAAAACCAAATTGTCAAAAGTCACTTTCAATCTGAGTTATTTTTTTTTCTATTGGAAAAAAAAAATCATTTTGTTTTCACATGAACTTTTTCTTTTTCTGGCTTATTCTCTCTACACAGAGATACTCTTATGTCATTCAATGCACACATGCGTAGTCTCATGTCTCTTTTATTTCCTCTTTAATGCTATATCTAGGTAGTGTTGTATCCCACAGTTTTTTTCTCCACTACATTTTCCACATGTATTTCAGTGCTTTTAAAAACAGTAATAAAGGATTGGGCCTTTATTTTTGTGTATAATTAGACATATAAAATTCTTTACAGATTCTTTGTATCTTTCTCTTTCTCCCTATTAAATGTAATTTCTCTGACCAACTAACCGACTTAACCATCTAATTTCAGAACCCACCTAATGATAAATATGTTCCCATACATACATAAAAGTGAATGGAAAACCAGTATATTTGTTCCTCTTTCTACCTAGGTAGGTACAGGTCTATGCCAAGGTTCCAAGAGTTTTGAACCAAAGAAACTAGGCCAGATAATAGGAGTGCAGAGACTAGGGATCTGTTTCTTGGCCCTAACACCGGTGTCTTTGTGTCACATCTTAATATCTCAGCTGGTACAGGGAAGTGATGAGCTGAACTAGTTACCATTCCGCTCTCATGAATGATTTACTTCCTCTCTCAGTGGAATTAGACCGTGAGCATTTCAGTTTCCTCTTCCGTGTTCTGGCAATAACAGAATAGCTGCTTCAGCAAGTACTTGGTACTGTGAACGTTAATGAAGGTTCATAAAACACTTAGAGATCTTTCAATGAACAGTACGACTGAAAAATAAAGTGGTACATGACTCAGGCAGGCAGGAGTTGTAAAGTGTCATTTGGTGCATTTCCCACCTATCCTCTTTTGCTTTCAGGGACTAGTACTAAGGCAATTCCATTGGTTGTTACAAATTAAGCTAGAAATGTCATTGAAAACTTCTTCATATCTTGATAGTGGTTATCCGAGCTCCTAAAATCTACCTCTGAGGCTAAAATTTATAAATTAGAGGACAGAATATCCTTATTAAGTGATACTCCAAGAATTACCAAGTTAAGCCTAGCTATTAAGAAAAATAATTTTAAGAATTATCTCATTTATTCAAAATTTGATTGGGGTTATGAAAAATTGTTGGTTAATCTTTGCAAGCCACTTGCTTAAGCTTCCTTAATTGTATTACTTCCTACGTGTAAAGCTTGAATAATATATTCATTAGAAACGACTACTGAAATTTATTAGGCATATACAAAATTAAAATGTACCTTTTAGGCATTTGAGGCAGAAGTCTGTAATGGCAATTTTAGGAAAGCTGCATTTGTGTTGTGGTTAACCATTTTTCTATAGAATTTGAAAAATTAGAGTAATGAGATATTGAGCTTTAAATCTCTTGATGGGTTACTCCTTATATAAAAATATTCCTTTCAAACTTGAGAATAATTTAGATAAATTTATATGAAAGAATGTTGACCAATCAGAGAGAAAGGTCTATTGCTATACAAATTTAGGGTACTTTTTTATTGTGCAAAGAGACTTGCTATCAACAAAAATGAGAGTACCTTCATTTTAGGAGGGCTCAACTTTTCTTGACCAGTATCGCCACCTCCTTGCTGATGACTGTCACCTTGGGGTGTCCAGACTGCCCACCTCTTCCTGTTCTACACCAAATATTCAACTCACCCTGAACATCTCCACTTGAATGTGTCACAGACACCTTTATCCATCAGGCATAGGGCTAGGAACTTAGAGCTTTTCCTAAGCTTTAGGACAGTTTGATACTAGAATAAAAAGTCACCAAAATACAAAAAAGAAAACTTCAATTTCAGAACAGTATATGGCATGATGCCAACTATCCCAACAGCCACAAACCAAATATTATATAATTAGGTGAATTGCATTTGATGTGAAATGAGAATATTTTAGAATTTTTGTTATAATGTAGGACATGATTTCTAAAATAAGACTGTCTTGTGTAAATAAATGGCTTTAAATGGCCTTTGCTCAAACTCAAAGTGTCAAACAATTCTCAACTTCCTTCTTCACAACGTTGTTCTCCAACATAGCACCACCAGCAATCTGGTCCCCAGAACCAGAAACCTGGGGCCACACTCCCTCTTCGTCACTCCAAACATTCCCGCCTCATCTCCCCGGAACACAATGCCTTCCTCCCTTCTCTCTGGTCCTCCTGTAGTTCAGGTCCTCATTTTTCTTAACTCCGAGTGGGACTCCAGGTTTCTAGTCTCAATCTCTTTTGCCCTAGTAGTTTTCATCCTTTACTATGTGTAAATAACACAGGGTGCTTTTCAAAAGTGTGGATTTCTAGGCTTCATCTCCCAGTTAGTTGGTGGTTCAGTTCATTTTGGGTGCAGCTTGTTTGTATTTCAAGACGTTCCTCTGGGTAATTTTGACCCATACTCTGAGAAACACTGCAAAATTCCTTATCCAAAGAGTAATTAGAGCTTTTTTCCCCTAGAACATCTATTTCATTCTTTTGGCTTAAAATAATGCATTGCATTCAGAATAAAAATCTATCTTCTCAGGGGCCAGCCTGGTGGTGCAGTGGTTAAGTTCATGCACTCCATTTTGGGGCTGAGGGTTTGCCAGTTGGAATCCCAGGCGTAGACCTATGTACCGCTTATCAAGCCATGCTGTGGCAGGTGTCCCACATATAAAATAGAGGAAGATGGGCATAGATGTTAGCTCAGGGCCTATCTTCCTCAGCAAAAAAGAAAAAAAAAAATCTATCTTCTGAGAATGATGCTCGAAGCTCTCTGTGCTCCAACCCTTGCACATATCTCACCTTAGTTTCCCAATACGAACCATACTTATTCTATTTCACATATTCTTAACCTGGCCAGCACCTTCTCTTCCTTCAAGGCTCAGAAAGTGCTATACACACCTAGATGTCATTCCTGATTTTTCTAGTCTGAGTTAGGTACCTTTCCTTCAACAGCATCCAATGCATATTTCTACTGACCTTAAAACTTTTGGTTCTTTAAGTCTTTGCCTTCTAACCTAACCTATGAGCTTCTGGGCATTAGACACCGTTTGTTGAATGTTTAATCAGTAGCATCTAGCATATAGCCTGACAGGTACTAAATTCTCAATAAATTAAGTGAAATTGAAGAAAAAATAAAAGTTAATGGGGTCCTCCTGCTTTATATCATTTTGTGCTTAGAAAATTTACAGCAAAGGAACACTGGCCATGCTCTAGTTAGCTAGATTATGCCAAGATGACTATTTAACCCCTAAATCTCAGTGGTTTAACACAATAATAGTTTATTTTTTGCTCATATTACATTGATATTGCAGGTTGATTCAAGGCGTTGCCACATGTGGCCACTCAAAAACCCAGGCAGAGAGATGCTATGACATCTCAACATAAGACATCAAGGTTACTTAGGCAGCTTCTCTAGAATGTTTTAGTATGCATGACCCATGTCAGTTTTTTCATAATCTGTAAGCCAGAACTTGTCACACACGCTGCCTAACCTTTCAAGGAGAGGAAGTGTGTGAGAGCACATGGATGTTTGGTGGGGAGTAAATATCTCTGACACAGGACCCTATGTAAGGAATTCAAAATCGTTCTCGAATTAAGCCCACAATTCTACTTGGAGCTATCATTCTTGAGATTGACTGTCTATATCATTTACATGCATGGCACAGTCCATTGAAAATTGGCAATCAATGAATGAGAAAAGTCTCAATTTGAAGGCCTTCTAAATTATTTCATCTATGAAGGATTGTCAGAGAGGTAAAAAAATAGTGTGATTACTAATTTCTCTGGTTATTTCTTTATTTAAAACTGATTGGATTAATGAAATCTGCCGGCGACTTTTTAATCAGTTCTGTATCTTTCATTTTTCATTCAAGCTAAGTTTACTGGTCCTATGTTTTGTGTTTAATTGTGTACCTTCGTGTGATGAAGTATGAAGTGTACACCAGCACACTCAGTTCATCAACAGGGCGATCTTGGTTTTCTTTCAAATCTAAGTGGCCTTGGTAACCCTTAGGTGTAGTATGCTGGGAATGGCCAATACAAATAGAGGCAATTTCCAAAAACTTGGGATGTATTTCCTCGAGGTATGCCGTTTGACTAATTATCACCTGTATTATAACTCATAGGATATTCAACAGTTTAATTTTATAGGTATTTAAGGAGCTAGAGCTCTATAGTTATCAGAACTGATTTTAAATAAAATAGATTTAACTCCTTGCCTGTTAAAATGTAACAATTCCTGGGAGCTTAAGCAGGTGCAGTCACCGTGCTGAAGTTCCACCCACATCTTACAGATTAATCTGCTGGGGAATAACAGCACAATGTACCAAGTTTCAAAGAATGATGCAAATTGGAACTAACAGTTGTCAAAGGCATTAATAAATGGCCCGTCTGTTTTTAGCTCTCCACTGGTTGTAATTCAAAGAAATTTTGTCGATTGAATTGAAAAATGAAAGAGGGAGTTGAGACAGCATTAACTTTAACTTATTGAGTCAACTTACCGTCAATTTTTGAACAGAAATGCAGACCAATGCTGTAGAGGTTAATGCTGTTAATTGTCACGTGTGTTCCGTCCTCCCTGAATGAAGTGACTATTCTCAATCCACTCCAAATTATGAGGGAAAATGAAGAACAAGCCAGTTAGAGGATTTGCATGTATGCTACCAGCAAACTAAAATTGAAAAAAAACATTGATTTGAATGATACTTTCCTAAAGAAAAGAACTCTCTTAAAAAAACAAAAAAATGATTATATTGCCCATCTTAATGACTATTTCTAGATTGTTTTACTCATCTTTTTCTTTTTTCTTTTGAAAAAAGGGGGAAAAACTTAAGATCTGGAGTTAACATGAAGAGAAATCAGAATCTTTCTTTTGACAACTTGGTAAGTCAGTTTCAGAGGCAGGAAGAAACAGCGGGCCATCATTCTTAATTTATGGCTACACTTAGTTCAGTGCTTTCAAATTCCATTCCAATATGTTCTGAAATGTAAGTTTTTCTCATAGACAAAGCTCTTTTATCAAGTAAGTGCGAGTCTTGCTGCATGTTCTATTTAGAGAGACATAATATTCATTTTCATATTCAAGAAATATTAAAGGACTTCTTTGGTAAAGAATCACTTTTAATTTTACTTAACCCAACAAATACAGTTTCTTTTTTGGTTTGGTTACATCTATTTATACTGCCCAGAGCACAGCTTTCAAATGAGGCTCTGCTGTGTGCAGTGAAGTATGTGTGTAAGCGGTGCAATGGAAATTACCAGCAGATCCATTCTTCCTTGGCTTGCGGTCCTCATAGGTGAGGAGTATGCAGGAATGGACCAGTTGTTGCAGCGAATGCTTAGATGTGGAAACAGAATCAATATGTTCTGGGTTTCCATCACCACTCCATCACTTAGTACGACTCAGTTTAAAAATTAATTTACTGCTGTAGTTTCTGAATTGTCACATGGAAGTGGTCCAGCCCACGCCTACTGCTCAAATAGCAGGGTAGGAATATTACACTGAGGAGCTGATATCTTGTTTAACTTGCCATCACAGGCTAACTGACTATCTGAATTTGTACATTTATGGTACTTACAACTAAGGACCCAGGTGGTTGTCCTCAGTATGAATAATCTCATACAAAACTGCCTGCCTGCTTCTCCTTTTGTTCGAAATGAACTTATCATAATGTTCTTTTGCAAAAATCTCTTTTTATTCACAGGAAGTATCATTTGAGTCAACTATTACATTCAGGCTGGTAGTTTCAAGAAAGATACGCTAAGACTCAAATATTCATTAATGTAGTGGGGACCATGTGTCTTTCGCTGTATTCTTACTTCTTGACTGTGATTTTGATGTGGTTTTTAATGAATAAAATCGAGTTACCCTTAATATGGATACCCACATCCTGGATATGAATATGTGTAAACTGATTTGATCATTAAGTCAATCTAACTTCAATATATGAAATCCAAGGGGATAATTAAAATGTCCTAAGTGGAATTAAATGTTACATCTATCTCTAACACATGAGGACAAAGAAAACTTGAAAAGACCTAGACATGAGTCACTTTGTAAACAAATCATATAATCTGTGAACCTTCTGCCCTGAAGGATTCTGTTATGGACTAAGAGTTTGTGTCACCCTGAAATTCATATGTTGAAATCTGAACTCCCAATGTGATCGTATTAGGAGGTGGGGATTTGGGGAGGTCATTAGGTCATAAGGGCAGAGCCCTCATGAATGGGATTGGCGCCCTTACAAAATAGACCCCAGAGAGCTCTCTTCCCCCTTATACAATGTGAGGACACAGCTAGAAGACAGCCATCTATAAGCCAGAAAGTGATCCCTCACCAGACACAGGATCTGCCCACACCCTGATCTTGGACTTACCAGCCTCCAGAACTGCGATAAATAAATTTCTGCTGTTTATAAGCTACCCGGTCTATGGTATTCTATTATAGCAGCCTGAACAGACTAAGACAGATCCTGAGTGCTATTTGAGTGTAAATAGGAAAAAACTCAGGGTGGTTTTCACATTTTTCCATAATGATATCGTAACTGATGCCATCCTTTTTTCACACGCAAGGGCATACACATAATTATGACTATATTCTTTAGTATGCTCACGTCCTTGAGGGAAACAACATGACTGTTATTTTACATCCTGACAATATGCTTGTATATTAAAGAGCTCTACTAGAGACGAAGTTGGAATCAAGTATTTGCGATTGAAGACCACTAGAAAAAGTGATTTCTTTCTTTTGTTTCCAAGAGAAAAGATGCAGAAAATTTTCGCCTGACTGGTTGCCATAGGAAAGTTTTAGCAATTGCTTGGTTAATCTATTTCAGGGTTATCACATCAATCGAATTTCATAGTTAAAAAAAGAACAAACAGTGAAAAGCTTGCTGTTTTGGTGCAGAAAAGAGAAGGAAATTTGTATGATTTTTTTTTTCTGTTTTAAGAAGTGGTGTACAATTTGATAATAGAGCATGGGAGCCTTATTGCTCCCGTCTCCCAGTTTCTGCACATTTGAGACAAACTTTCAAGCAATACCTATTGCAGAGCTTTTTACGTTAGCTAATGGCCTATCAACAACTATTGAACTGTTTAGGATGCTTCATAAGTGCATATTCACTGTCATCCAGCCATGACTTGGAGCTGCATCTTAAATTATTGGGAACCTGTACAAGCAGTAGACAGAAATCAATTAAAGTTCCTTGATTCGGAATTTTACTTGTATGACTAATTTCTTGTATTTCTATTTCTTTTTTTGTTTTTTGATTGCTTATTAATTTATTAACAATTTATTTCTTCATACAGTCATCCGACAGATATTTATTAAGGGACTGTTTTGTACGAGTATTTTGTGCTAGGCCTTAAAAATTCAAAGAAGATAGCATTCTTGACCTCTAGTAGCTTCCAATCAAGTGGGGAGCGAGAAATGTACAGTTACTGTACCATGTGAAAAGGGCCAGGACTGTAGAAAGCACAGGGTACCCAGGTGTTAAATTCAGGAATAACACGTAATTCATTCTAGAGGAATCAAGAAAGACTCTTCAGAGGAAGTGAGGATAACCTTAAGAAAGCTGGGAGGGATGGCGGGGGAGTAGTGTGAGGTAGGAGAGATGCAAATCTAGGAAAAAAATGAGTAGGGACTGAACTGGAGAAGAGAACAGAAAGGTGAGGTTCCATTCAAAATCCTTGGTGACCAGGGCATGAGGTGGAGAAGTTGGTGAGCAAGATACAGAGGAGCAAGGTAACTCTCAGGTTGCCATACAGAACATGACTCCAAAATCCAATTGATTCATTCATTATGGCTCCCCAAAATGGCTCCAAGAATTGTTGAACTCAGTCAGGGCTTCAAGTTCCTTATGGAGTCCTAATTAGAATGAATTTACTAGTTCAGTTCTGTAAACTGATCCAATTCTGTATGTGTGTTTATAAAAGCCCCAGGAAGATGGTTCATATACAGAGCTGGAAGGTAATGAAACTAAGTTATTTTTAAAATTGTTTTCAGCTAATTATAAAAAGCCTGGTGGAAGAATGTTCTTCCTTGTTTTGAAGATCAGAACTTCTATTGCAAAAAATATGGTTGATCAAATGATTTTCATAACATTAAAATCCTTATCAAAGTTTTCTATCTGGGCTTACCTAGAACTCCAAGTATAAAGAAATACCATAACATGTGGCCCTCCACTAAGAAGTCTTTGGTTTTCACTGAGATAATAAAGGGTCAAAGTTTGAATTAGCAGCAACTGAAAGAACATCTATGATCAGTACATCTCACTATGGAATTTCTTGATTCAGTGCAAATTTTAATCCATGACTTGATAAAATTCTTTCCTTAATCCATTTATCAAATTTGCAGAGTGAATGAGAGATCATTGAATTTACTTTTAAACAACAGAAGAAGCTTCCCATATCCTTTATCTTGTTTGAGTTTGCTTTTGCCGGAAAAATGGACATCAGTATCACATTCTCACAGAAAACTCCAGAACACTACACTCTAGCCAGAATTTAACAGAAGTATAAGAGTTACCTGGAAAACTAACTGAAGAAGTTTAAGACAAAGTCATAGGATGTCTGTGCCAATA
Organism: Equus przewalskii; assembly: GCF_037783145.1. Lineage (NCBI taxonomy): Eukaryota > Metazoa > Chordata > Mammalia > Perissodactyla > Equidae > Equus > Equus przewalskii. The sequence continues at coordinate 25,805,382 of NC_091850.1, forward strand.
AGATGAAGTTGGCAAATATAACATAGCAGAAAATTCCAATATCCCTTTAAATGTGCACTTATAGTGTCTTTCAATTGGGCAGTTAATTAAAAGCTAACTCCCGTCCAACTGTACATGAGACATGTGAATTGCCTTTGGTAACTTGCTCAAGTCATAAAGCGAGATCATGGTGATGAGGGGAACATTGTTGTAAAGTTCCACAGTAAGGTTTTACCCATAAGTTATCATTAATATTGCTTTAAAAAGTGACATGTAAGAGTTTGAGGTCATTAGTTATCTTGCACTGTTAGTTATCTTGTTACGTATTCCCTTATCTGCTAAAGAAGTTTCCCAAACAAAAAAACTTTACCTTTTAGTATATTTACAATAATGTAATGTCATATATTTTATTCCTAATATTTGTTTATTGATGAACCAAGAAGGAAAATATTTAAACTTGTAGCCTTCAGAATTATAAATCTCAAGGCTTTTCACAAATCCTTGAGGATTATAAATCTCATTTATTTTCACAAATGGAGAAACTGATATCCAGAAAGACGTCAGATCCAAAATCATACTGCTAGTAAGAGGGCTCTCCACCGCTCGATGCAGGACTCCTGAAATCCAGAACTTTACTTTTCTCACCACTCCCGTGCTTCTCCTTTTTTTGATACAAGAAGCTATTTCCTGTAGCTCTGATGAAACATTACCAGATATATGTTGCTTCGAAACCAGAGTTATTTGCTTTGTTTGGCCTTTGCATTGTTTCTGAGGACCCCAAAATGCTCAAGACCAGATTGGCTTCATGGCCATTTCTCTTATTACATTATATTGATGCACCTACATGAAGAGCGATGTAAGTGCCTACATAACCCTGTTCTCTAATAAAGTCTGATGTTTCCCTAGTCTCTGTTTTCTCAATCAGTCTGTAATGTAGTGGTCTATCATCAACACATTGCAATGTTGTGGTCCCTTACCAAAAATCTAAAGAGAAGGTCAAAGGTGAGCAAGTCCAAAGGAGTCCATATAAAATGTAACGTGAAAACATCTTATCTTTGCATTCAAAGCTCTTAATAACCTGTTCCTACTGGGCCTATCCAGGTTTACTTTATATAAGGCATTAGATTCTCTTTGTTACTATTGGAACACATATTTTCAATGTTTTTTCAGATAAATAGCTTGCTCCCCACCCCTGCTTCATCCAATAAAGTTACTACTATGAATGTCCTTGCTCCTTCCATTTTATACCCTGAAGCCAACAATTTATACATGGCCTTACCTTGTCCATACCCTTCCCTGACTCACTCGTCCACATTTATCTCTTCCATCTCTGAAATTCTTAAACGTTTTTTTCTCAGCACCACAATCTGAGTCTTAGAACATCTTATACCTGACACTCAACTCTGTTTACATAATTTTTAGATATATGTCTTATTCTGCAACTAGTTTCTAAGGTCTTTGAAAACAGTTGATGCTTATGTGTCATTTGGTTTCTCCTTAGATAGGCCTGTGGTGTTAGGGCTATTCACACATGCTTCTTCCCCATTTGGGTACATGATAGGATTGCACTTCCTTAGGCACACCCTTATGACTTGCTTTGGACAATGAAATATGAGAGAAGTGATGTATGTCACTTCTAGGCATAAGCTTTGAGAGCTAGTGTGTAGCTCACTTCCTTCCCATCCCCTGCCATGAGACCATGGAAGTAGATATGGAGACAGAATCTCCATCAACTTGGATCTTTGAAAGACTACAGTGGTAGAGCTTACTGTTGAACTGTGATGGATATGTTCTCTAAGAGAGAAATGAACAGTCCCTTTGATATACCACTAGGATTTGGGCATTCTTTGTTTCTGTGGTGTAACCTTTGATATGCTATCTGATTAAGCATCCTAGATAAGTGGCATACCTGTTGTGGATATCCAGTAATTCTAGATAAGTGGCATACCTGTTGTGGATATCCAGTAAATATTTGTTGAGGGAAGAACTGGAAGAATTAACTAGACACTATAACTTATAATTCATTTTGGAAAAGTCTTGGTGATAACTAGTAAGCATAATCAGGGATACCAGTGAGAAAGTAAAAACAGCAAAAAGAGGATTTCGTGCTGACATACAAAATAAAGCTTAACAATTTCCGTTAACTCTGATTGACCTTAGAAGTACTGAGAGAGTCTGGAACAGCCTGAAGTTGCAAATACTTGATGTCTCAATTCCTGGAATATTTATTTCTAAGGCCAGTTAGGAAATGGGGAGGAGGTAAGAAAGGAGAAGCTGGAAAGATGAATGTTTGACAGAGCTGGCAAATTGTGTGAGTGAACAAATTGAACATAGATTTAAAAGAAAAATATTGGTCTTACTTTGAGGCAGTCTGAGATGTGCTTGTACATATATGTATTGCATGGTTTTAATACATATACATATTATATTCAGAAGCATGACAAAAAGGAAAGGAGGTGGGCTGGCACGTGTTTTATGAAAATTCAGAAAGATGATGAGAAAAAAAGTAATGATTTGGTTATTTAGATAACTCATACAAAAACTGTAAGTGGCATCATCAAGACAAGTTTTGTCTTACTTGCTGTCATCTACATTTTGCATGTCATTTTCAAATAAATTGCATGTGTTTGTGCAAGGGGAAATCCTGGTGAAGTCCTTAAAAATAATGTGAAACACTGCAATATTCTTTCAGTTCCCTGCACTTTCCACAAATACTGATTGCCAACTTACTCTGGTCTAAGTAGTATTCTAAAGCAACTCTTCTTACATTTTAACGTGCATAATACTTTTGAGGAGATCTTGTTAAAATGCAGCTTCATATCCAATGGGGTGGGGACTAAGACTCCGCATTTCTAACATATCCCTAAGCGATGTCAGTGAAGCTAGTGTGCACCACACTTTGAGGAACAAATTTTTAAGTAAAGCATCTCAGGTTGCCATTGGTCTGCCTCAAGATACTACTTCCCTTGGCTCTCTGAGAGGTCAGATCTCACTGAAGCCAGTAGCCACTACCTGAGTGCCATCATCAGGCAATCTTCAGAGGTACATTCCATGGTCATTTCATGCAGTTTGTATAAGAAGCAAAGTCCAGCACTCGTGAATTTATCCAACTCACTGAGCCTGGCCAAAGAGAAAATCTATTTGGACAGTGAGCTAAGAGCTCTTCTCTACTCCTCATGAGCATGGGACCCACTGAACTGATGGAGAATGTGTGTTCCTGATACCCGTGGAGAAGAATGTGCAGCTCAATCTGCAGCCCATCAGGGAAGGGAAAGCAAAGAAGCCAGATGAGGACTCCAAAGGAGCAGAGCACTAAGTGGCACCATTGAATATTGTTCTTGCATATGGCAGATACTTGTGCTCATTTGTGGCAGATACACCCTTGCAACAGCAGCCTGGTTAGCTGAAGGATGACTGCTCTGATGATACACACACATTCTGCAAATCAAATTTCTTTGTTATTCTGAAATATTGAATATGAAAAAGTTTGAACATTTGCATTATAACAAGATATTCCAATACTGTCTATTAATGAAAATAAGAAAGATCTGCTAGTTGTTATAAATATATTTCTTCTGTTGCAAATTTTTTATCATCTTTGTGAAAAATTTCTTATTGACACTATCAAGAATTTGAAGATATCATCATTAAAATGTCATCAGATGTTTCGCTGTTATTTCAAGCACAAAGCTTAATATAAGATAGTATGTTCGTGAAAGTCAGTTCATGGTTCCTATCAAAATTTTATAAAGATTTTATTTAAAAACTTTACATGAGTTTAATGTTTAATGTTATTTGTAGTATTTGTATCTTACTTGTCTTACCATAATTGTATAACAAATATATTTTTTCATTAAGCCCCATGTAGATGTACCAAATCCTCTCTAATTTAACCAATTGTGCCAAAAAAATTTTATCATTTTTATGTATCCTATAATGTCAAAAAGTTGGAAGGCAATATTATTGGGCCTCTAGCAGGGAATGAGAAAAAGTCCCTGTTCTCATGAAGTTCTCATTCTCGTGGGAGGAAAAGAAAATAGTGGTAAACAAATGTATAAACAAGAAAAATATCTGAGTTGTGCTTTCCATATAGAAACATAAAATAGATTGTTCTCTTAGGCAGTAATGGTGTGGCTTCTTTCAATTTGTGATCATGAGGATCTCTGTTAGCAGGTAACATTTAAAGGGGGATCTGAAGACCAAGGAGAAACCAGCTCTGTGATGATTAGGGGGATGGGTATTATGGTAGAGGGAACAGCCAGTGCCAAGACCTTGAGATCGGAAATACTTGACTTGTCACAGGAAAAGAAAGGCCAGTGTGGTTGCAACATTGTAGGCAAGAGAGAAGCAGAAAGGAGGAGCTTGGAAAGATCAGCAGGGGTCAGACTCTGTGGAGCCACAGTAAGGAATTCATCCTGAGCATGACGGGAAAACTATTGAGGGCTTCCATTGGGAATGTGACAGCATAGAGGTATGTTAAATGCATGGCTGCTGGAGCCAGCCTGCCCGGGTGCAGATCTCAACTCCACCATTTCCTAGCTATGTGATATGGGTAAGTTATTTCACTTCTCTGTGCCTCTGTCTCCTCATGGTGAAATGTAGATGACAATAGCGTCAACCTCATAGAGTAGCTGTGAGAATTAAATAAGTTCATATTTGCAGACCACTTAAAACAGAGCTTGGTATGTAGAGTTCATATATAAGTGTTTATTCAGTTAAGGAAATTAAAATCTGATTTTTGTTTTTAAAAGATTATTCTGGTTCCATTGTGAACAATAGATTGTAAGGATATGAGAGAACCAGGGAGACATATTAGAAGGCTATTCAAAAGAAATTAGGCTGGTCTAGGGTGGAATTGGGGGTAAACTAGAAACAAATAGGTATATCTACATATCAATGGTATGGAGGCTATAGGACCTAATTGTTGATATATAGTTAATATTATTGAGGTCTTCACGTATTTCCCATGTCCAGATGAAAACAAGTGAAATGTTATGGCAGGAAAATTTGATTTTGTTGATTTTGTTGGTGTGAGTTCTTTTCCTAGAACCAAAATCAGGATGTGGCAGAGTCTGTCTAGATCTTTTTAAAAAATCCAACTTTCTCTCCCTGAGAACTGAGGAAGGCTGTATTTCCCAGCTTCTGATGAAGTTAAATTGGGTTTATGAGACTAGAGCTGGCCAATGGAAGGTGGGTGGAAATGATATATGCCACCTCCAATCCTAGACTCCAAATTTCCCTGGAGACATTCAGCTACATCTCTGTTTCCATACCCCTATTCCCAGAGCCACACCATGGGAGAATCTGGGTCCGGATCCCTGAGTCATCACTGAAGAGCTGCCCAGAAGAGTAACCTAATTGACATCAGACTGCGAGGTGACTTGGAAATAAACATTTTATTGTGTTAACTGAGATTTTGTGATTGCTTGCTACTGCAACTACTGTTGATTATCCTAGTTAAGGTTATCACATGGTTTTAGCAGAAACTAGTTAAAAATTTAATTGACTTTTTAAAAACCAGGTTGGAAGAGAGCTTTTGATGAAAGTCTATATGACATTTACTTTTCAGTGCAGCTTTTCTAAATTATCTTTTCTAAAACAATAAAAAAAAGTCACTGCAGATGAGTATATCAAGTTTTGTGTTAGATATTTTGCTTTGGTAAGTACCAAGAGGAAGAGTTTCATCCTCAAGGAACTTATAATTTGGTTTAGAAGAAAAGAAATAACAATAATAAAAAAGTCACCACAACTACATAAAAGATTCATTATAAATGGGAAGTATAGCTATTGAGTATTATAGTTGCAGAGAAAGAGATGAGCTGCTGTAGATCAGAGTCTGTTGTGAATATTTAACTCTCCACCATGCCTGCAGAGAATAATTAAGGAGATGGATGGCAAGCAATGCAAAGCGATCAACACAAAGTCAGACAGCATGGGGGGAACAGTGTTCATTAAAAAACGACTCCCATCAGAAAGTAGGGAATTTAGATTCCTTTTACTTATTTTTCAAAAAATGTTTTTGTTTCCAAGCCAACAAAATATACATTAAAATATGCCCACAAAATACGCTGCTCACTTCTTATTAAGACTCAATGCATTACATAATCATCTTTGTTCCTAAAACTTCTTTGTATAATAGCATTTGACTCAGGAATTAAAATATTAGAACACTTTTAACAATGTATTACATATGCTTTACTATATATTGTTAGATTATATGTAAATGTATATATACAGTTGCTATATATTATCTAACATCTTTTTAAAAATTCAATTAAGAAAAGTTAATATTTTCTCTAGCGAATTATTACATCTAAAGCAACAATTTCTTTATAGAATTCTTTTGATGAAGTTCTTTCCCCCCCATTCTGATAGCATACAAATTTTATTTATTACCTCTAAAAGAAGATAGCTCAGGATTGACAAAACAAAATATTGAATGCATAATATCATAACTTTCAAAAATGACTTCCTCTCAAATTTTAACAGTTCTTAGGTATGAATTTCTTCTATAATAATAAATATAGGCAACTTGAGTTGACAAGTTTCCCTTCACAATCAAAATGTGTTGTTCCATATCAAAATCTACTGTATATTTTCCCTTAAGGAATTCATATGTAATTCCTTTTAAAAACAGTTATTTCAAACCTACAAAAATATTGGTTTAAAACTCTGAAAATCAACAGAGAATATGCCTAGGAAAACTATAGAAATTCAGGGAAGGGAAAACTTCTTAAAAGGCCCACACATATACTCACTTGACCAGGAAACCAGCACAAAAACACCAGATAGAAAAGGGCATAGTCCATTAGTAAAAGAGACTCACTTGCTAAGCTCTGAGTGCATCTCAGAGAGGCAGTAGGTGGCCGGGCCCATCCCTCAGAGACTGAGACACTGGCGGCAGCCATTATTATGACCTAGGCCAGCGGTGATGCCAAAGACACTGGCAGGCACCATTGGAATCCATCCTCTAGCCTGTCAGCACAGAGGTCTACTCTGCCCACTAGTACATGCGAGGCAATCGAGCACAGCCAGGTAGCACAGGCAGCCTGGCCCGGGGACCAGCCTCACCCACCAGCAAACCCTCAGCAGACTTGTACCCCTGGGTCTCACAAATAGCCACACAGGTGATCTGCCCTGCCTACCAACACCTGAAACCCTTGTGTGCTGCTACACCTGGGGCCTGCTCCACCCATCAGCATACCTAAGGCAGCTGTGAAATACAGGGCCATATAGCCAGTTCACACCAGAGGCCAGCCCACCCAAAAGTGAGCTGGCAACAGCCATGCACCGTGCAGCTAGCCTTGCCAGAAGCCTGCCCCACCCACCAATACATCTGAGGCAGCCAAACACCACAGGGCCATGTAGCCAGCCACTCCAGGGGCCTATAGCAGTTATGTGTCCTGGACCTAACAACCAGCCACACTGAGGTCCTGACTCACCAGCAAAATCACAGTAGTTGTGTGCTACCAGACCTCACAGCCAGCTGGGCTAGGGGCTTGCCAAGCCCAATAACATGCTCATAGCAGCTGCACATGACCAGGCCTCACACCCAGGTAGCCCAGGGGCCAGCCTGACATGTCCAAGTACCTGCAATAATAATAACAAGAGAAAGGCACATGCAGCGCACACAGGGGACACCCCTGGAGCATTTGGCATGGGTAATGAGAGAGGAGCACACTGCTGGGCCTTATAAGACATCTCCTACATAAGGCCATATTACTAAGATCAGGAGACATAACTGATCCACTTAATACATAGAAATAAGCATAGAGAAGTAGGCAAAATTAGGAGACTAAGGAATATGTTCCAAATAAGGGAACAGGACAAATCCTCACAAAAAGAAATAAATGAAACAGAGATAAACAATCTACTCAGTAAGGAGTAGAAACTAATGGTGATAAGGATGCTAACTGAACTGGGGAGAAGAATAGATGAACACAGCGAGAACTTCAACAAAGAATTAGAAAATATGAAAAAGAAACAGAGCTGAATAATACCACAATTGAAATGAAAAATTCATTAGAGGGAATCAACAGCAGAGTAGACAACACAGAAAAATCAGTGGTCTGGATGAAAGAGTAGAGGAAATCACCCAAGCTGAACAGAAAAAAGAAAAAAATTAAAAAGAATGAGGACAGTCTAAGGGACCTCTGGGACATAATCAAGGGTACTAACGTCCACGTTATAAATGTCCCAGAAGGAGAAGAGGGAGACACAGGGGCAGAGAACATATTTGAAGAAATAATAGCTGAAAACTTCCTTAACCTAAGGAAGGAAACAGACATCCAGGTACAGGAAGCACACAGAGTACCAAACAAAATAAGCTCAAAGAGGCCCATACCAAGATATATTACCATTAAAATGTAAAGAATTAAAGATAAAAAAGAGAATCCTAAAAGCTGCAGGAGAAAGGCAATAAGTTACATACAAACGAATCCCCATAAGGCTATCAGCTGGGTTTTCAGCAGAAACCCTACAGGGTAGAAGGGAGAGGCATGATACATTCCAATGACTGAAAGCAAAAAACCTACAGCCAAGAACAGTATACACAGTAAGTTTACTATTCAGAGTAGAAGGAGAGATAAAGAGTTTTGCAGACAAGCAAAAATGAAAGAAACTCATTACCACTAACCTGGCCTTATGAACTTCTTGGTGACCATAAAACAAAACCTATAATAAATGCACAGAAAATAAAGAGAAAGGAATCCAAATATAATACTAAAGAAAACCATCAAATCACAAGGGAAGAGAGCAAGAGTAGAAGAAAGGAACAGAGGAGAACTACAAAAACACACAGAAAAAAAGTAACAAAATGGTAATAAGTACACATTTATCAATAGTTACTTTAAATGTAAGTAGACTAAATGCTCTAATCAAAAGACACTGGGTGGCTGAAGGGATAAAAAAGAAGATCCATATACTCGCTGCATACAAGAGACACACTTCAGACCTAAAGGCACTCATAAACAGAAAGTGAAAGGATGGAAAAAGATGTTCCATGCCAATGGAAACAAAAAGAAAGCTGGGGTAGCAATACTTATATCAGACTAAACAAAGTTTTAAAACAAAAACTGTAACAAGAGACAAAGATGGACATTACATAATGTTAAAAGGACCAATCCAACAAGAAGATATCACACTTGTAAATATCTATGCACTCAACATAGGAGCACCTAAATACATAAAGAAAATATTAATAGACATAAAAGGATAAATTGACAGTAATACAATAATAGCAGGGGACTTTAATACTCCATATACATCAATGGATAGATCATCCGGAGAGCAGATCAATAAGGAAACATTGGCTTTAAATGATACATTAGACCAGATGCATTTAAAAGATAGATACAGAACACAACATCCAAAACCTGCAGAATACACATTCTTTTCAAATGTATCTGTACATTCTCCAGGATAGATCACATATTATGCCACAAAACAAGTCTTATAAATTTAAGAAAACTGAAATAATATCAAGCATCTTTTCTGACCACAATGTTATGAAACTAGACATCAACGACAAGAGGAAAAGTGGAAATGTCACAAATATGTGGAGATTAAATAAAATGCTACTGAACAACTATTGGGTCAATGAAGAAATCAAAAGAGAAATCAAAAACTACCTGGAGACAAATGAAAATGAAAATCTATGGGACACAGCAAAAGTAGTACTAAGAGGGAAGATTATAGCAATACAGGCCTACCTCAAACAATCTAATATTACACCTAAAGGAACTAGAAAAAGATGAATAAACGAAGTCCAAAATCAGTAGAAGGAAGGAAATAATAAAGTCAGAATGGAAATAAATGAAATACAGACTGAAATGACAATAGAAAAGACTAATGAAGCTAAGAGAAGCTTCTTTGAAAAGATAAACAGAATTGATAAACCATTAGCTAGAATCACTAAGAAAAAGAGAGAAGGCTCAAATAAAATTGGAAAATAAAGAGGAGAAATTACAACAGGTGCCACAGAAATACAAAGCATTACAAGAGAATATTATGAAAAGATAAATGCCAACAAATTGGATAATCTAGAAGAAATGGATAAATTCTTAGAATTATACAACCTTGCAAAACTGAATCAAGAAGAAATGGAGAATCTGAATAGACTGACTACTAGCAAGGATATCAAAACAGCAATCAAAAATCTCTCCAGAAACAAAAGTCCAGGACCAGATGGCTTCACTAGTGTATTCTACCAAACATCCAAAGAATATTTAATAGCTATCCTCCTCAAACTCTTCCAAAAATTTCAAGAGGAAGGGACACTTCCTAACTCATTGTACGAGGCCAACATTACCCTGATATCAATACCAGACAAGGACAACACAAAAAAAGAAAATTACAGGCCAATATCACTCATAAACATAGCTACATATATTGTCAACAAAATATTAGCAAATTGCATACAATAATATATTAAAAGGATTATAAGCCATGATGAAATGAGATTTATTTCAGGGATGAAAGGAATAGATATGATACACCACATTAACAAAATGAAGGATAAAAATCACATGATCATCTCGATAGATGCAGAGAAAACATTTGACAAAACCCAACGTCCATTTATGATAAAAACTCTGAATAAAATGAGTATAGAAGGAACGTCCCTCAACATAATAAAGGCCATATAAGACAAACTCATGGCTAACATGATACTCAATGGTAAAAAACTGAAAGTTATTCCTCTAAGAACAGGAGTAGGAGAAGGATCTCGCTACTCTTATTCACATAGTATTGAAAGTCCTAACCAGAGCAATTAAGCAAAAAAAGAAATAAAAGGGGTTCATATTGTAAAAGAAGAAGTAAAACTGTCACTATTTACAGATGACATAATTTTACATATAGAAAACCCTAAAGAACCTACCAAAAAACTATTAGAAATAATAAATGCATATAGAGAATTTTCAGGGTGCAAAATCAACATACAAAAATCAGTTGCATTTCTATACACTAACAACAAAATAGCAGACAATCAAGAATACAATCCCATTTACAATCAGAATAAAAATAATAAAATACTTAGAAATAAATCTAACCGAGGAGGTAAAAGACCTGTACACTGAAAACTATAAAACATAGTTGAAAGAAATCAAAGAAAACACAAGGAAATAGAAAGATATTCCACGTTCATGGATTGGAAGAATTAACAGAGTTAAAATGTCCATACTTCCTAAAGCAGTCTACAGATTCAATTGCAATCCTTATCAAAGTCCCAGCAACATTTTTCACAGAAATAGAACAAAGAATCCTAAAATTTATATGGAAAAACGAAGACCTCAAATAGCCAAAGCAATCCTGAGAAAAAAGAACAAAGCTGAAGTTATCACACTGCCTGATTTCAAAATATACTACAAAGCTATAGTCCTCAAAACAGCGTGATTCTGGCACAAAAACAGACACATGGATCAATGGAACCGAATTGAGAACCCGCACATCTACAGACAGCTAATTTTCTTTTCTTTTTTTTTCTTAATAGATTGGCACCTGAGCTAACATCTGTTGCCAATATTGCTTTTTTCTTTTTCTTCTTCTTCTCCCTGAAGCCCCCCGTACATAGTTGCATATCTAGTTATAGGTTCTTCTGGCTCTGCTAGTGGGATGCTGCCTCAGCATGGCTTGATGAGAGGTGCTAGGTGTGTGCCCAGGATCTGAACTGGCAAAACCCTGGGCCACTGAAGCAGAGTATGCAAACTTAACCACTCAGCCACCAGGCCAGCCCTGACAGCTAATTGTCAAAAAAGGAACCAAGAACATACAATAGAGAAAGGAAAGTCTCTTTAATAAAAGGTGTTGGGAAAACCGGACTGCCACACTCAAAGCAATGAAAGTAAACCATTATACTACACCATCACAAAAATTAACTCAAAATGGATTAAAGGCTTTAATGTAAGACCTGAAGCCATAAAACTCCTAAAAGAAAACATAGGCAGTGCACTCTTTGACATTGGTCTTAACAGTATCTTTTTGAATATCATGTCTCTTCAGGTAAGGGAAACAAAAGAACAAATAAACAAATGGGACTACATCAAACTAAAAATCTTCTGCATAGCAAAAGAAACCATCAACAAAACCAAAACACAGCCTACCAATTGGGAGAAAATATTTGCAAATCATATATCTAATAAGGAGTTAATATCTAAAATATATAATGAACTTATACAACTCAACAACAACAACAAAACAACCTGATTAAAAAATGGGCAGAAGATCTGAACAGATTTTTTTCCAGGGAAGATATACAGATGTCCATCAGGCAAATGAAAAAGATGTTCAACATCACTTGTTATTAGGCAAATTCAAAAGAAACCACAATGAGATATCACCTTACAAGTGTCAGAATGGCTATTATTAAAAAAGACAGAAATAACAAGTATTTGAGAGGATGTGGAGAAAAGAGAGCCCTCATACACTGATGGTGGAAATGTAAACTGGTGTAGCCTCTCTGGAAATCAATATAGACAGTCCTCAAAAAGCAAAAAACAGAACCACCATGTAACCTAACTATTCCACTTGTGGGTATTTATCCAAAGAACACAAAAACACGAATTCATAAAGATATATGCACCTCTATGCTCCTTGTAGCATTATTCACAATAGCTAAGACTTGGAAACAATCTAAGTGGGTATCAATGGATGAATGGATAAAGCAGATGTGGTATGTATATACAATGGAATACTACTCAGCCATAAAAAGATGAAAGCTGTCCATTTGTGACAACATGGATGGACCTTGAGGGTATTATGCTAAGCAAAATAAATCAGACAGAGAAAGCCAAATACCATAAGATCTCACTCATATGTGGAAGATAAAAACAACAACAACAATAAACACATAGACACAGACAATAGATTTGTGGTTATCAGACGGGAAGAGGAGAGAGTAAAAGGGGTAAAGGCGTACATATGTATGGTGATGGACAGCAACTAGATTTTTGGAGGTGAACGTGATGTGGTCTACACAGAAGTTGAAACATACAGATGTACACCTGAAATTTACACATTGTTATAAACCACGTCACCTCAATAAAAATTAATCAAAGAAACAAGAACTCTTTTTATTTCACTTAAGTTGGACACTCTTTAAAAAAACCCTTTGAATTATTTTTTACAAAAACATCAAAAAAAGTGTTGCAGTATATGATAACTAAGAAATACATAAAAGGAAAATATTTACAAATATGTGTTATCTGGCTGGTAGGAAATGCTAAAATATTTAAATTACATGGAATAAGTAAGACAAAGCAATCTAGTCTCTGGTTTGGAAAATAATTTAGATATTTCCCGTAATCACTCAAGGAAAACCTCAGAGGATAATGCACAGTCAAATTTCTTAAAATTGTCATTTTCATTTCTCTCAAATATCTACACATAAAGTAACTTCTTCCAAAATCTCTTTTCTCCCCCATTACCTTATAAAATGCAGAATACTCCCACCCCCACCAAATTCAGCTGTCTCAAGCTCTGTCCTTTCATTTAGTGCCGTGTCCATCTGAATATCTGCTATTCCCGCCTTCCCGCATGCACTTGGTAGTCTTCTCTGCCTGGACCAAGCTAGTTCATTTGGTTCTTATCCACACCCATTACCCGGCCCTGCACAACAAATATCCATCAGCTGGGCAAGATGCAGTCTACAGAGTCTGACCACTGATTGGAAAAAAGTTAAATCACAAATGTAAAGGTGAATTTTGGACAAATGTCTTATTTTTACTTCAGAACATGTATAAACTTTTAATATAATACATAGGAAACCTTCTTGAAAAGAATAAAATAATTTTCCTTATACACCTGAGTCAAATATCATCTCTTAAACCAGATGTTAATAGCAAAATATATTTTGAAAATATACTGCAAATATTAAACTATGTTTATCCATGATAATCATTATCTTTAATTTTTATACAGCCTTCCCCAATCCAACCCCATAGTAGAGAATTTTTGTTTGTATCTTCTACCTATCCATTTCTTTCTTTCTTTCTTTCTTTGGCTAGGAAAGATTTACCCTGAGCAAACATCTGTTGCCAATCTTCGTCTCTCTCTTTTTCTTTTTTCTCCCCAAAGCCCCAGTACATAGTTGTATATTCTAGTTGTACGTCCTTCCAGTTCTTCTACATGAGCCACCTCCTCAGCAGGGCTACTGACAGATGAGAGGTGCGGTTCCACTAAGGGAAGCAAACTCAGGCTGCTAAAGCAGAGCATGCCAAACTTTAACCGCTAGGCCATCAGGGCTTGCTCCATATTAGAGATTTTTGGGATCCAAGTCTCAATATTCTCACTGAAGCCCTGCCATTGAATACAAATAAACTCATTCTGTTTTGCTTTGCAACTGGCTTTTTTCTGTATAAAAACATCTTTGCAATAAATTTAGTTGTAATAACTCTTTAAAAGCAATGTGAATTGGGAAATAATTTACATCCTTTTTTGTAATATATCCCTTTCTAAAAATATATAAACTTTCTAGGATTTTGCCATCACTGCTAAACATGAAAAGAGTTTTGCATGGACTTTCAATTTGGACTCAAATAAAATGTGGTTAATGTTAAATTATTACTTAACATTACTTTTTTCTTGATCAAAATAAGTTATTTTTGAAGAGGCAAAACATCTTACATATTCATGACTGCTGACATAGCCATTTAAATAGAATAGAGGTAAATTATACACTTCCAGAGAACTGAGTTGAGACTTTGTTAGATCTAAAAGTTAGATCTTTGTTAGAGATTTTCATTGTACTTAGACCAGAATATAGGAAAAGACGGATAGAATGGACACTCAATGAGAATTCAGGAAACTTGTGTTCTATTCTTGGCTGTTATAATAAAATATGTCTCACTAAGAAAGTTCCAGAATCATGGTTGGCCTCAGTTTTTCATCTCTAAGTTGAGAAACTAGGCTGAATGATCTTCACATTTCTTTCCATCTCTAACAGTCTATGTATCAAAAGCAGAATGCATTGAACTTTTTGCTCAGTGCTTTCATGTGATGTAAAATTTGCAGTGTGGCCTTATAATAACCTGTGGACAGTTGAATGCTCTTGGATTCAACCAGAATATGCAATTATGACTTAATCTAATTGCCAATTGTAGATACAGTCACTGAAAGAAAAGTTGCTGAGTTATTCGCATAATTAGTTTAACTAAATATAATGCCAGCTGAAACTATGCTTCATCAATACCACAACCCTATAAAAATCAGGATAAAAGTATCATCCTCTGGAAGATGAGCCAGAAGCTGCATTTCTAGATTCAAATCAATATATAGATTTAGATATACATATAGATAGATATGTACAGATTCAAATCAATATATATGTAGCTCCAAATCAATAACTTTAAGGGACAGTTCTCCACCTGCCTCCCACCCTTCTGCCCTCTCTCTCTTTCTCTAACCTTCACTCCCTCCTTTTTTCATTAATTTCAAACAGTTTTTATGATCTAAATCTAAAGTGGAAATTTTGAATTTTCTTCATTTCATTCCCACTTTCATCATACTCCCTAACAATTTCCCATAGAATATTATTTTATAACATATTTAATATATACATAGTATATAATATCTATAATATATACATACTATATAACTATCTTTCCTTTTCCTACCTGCTTGAAAAATATCATTGTGATTCTCATCCCTTTCATGAAATTCCTAATAATTTTGTGACTATTTAACCCTGTCTGTAATTAACTCTGACTCAGACATCAAGTGTCTATAAAAATGTCTCTTAGACTCATCATGCTCCACTTTAAAATCTTTGACACATGTCCAAATTCCTACATTTATCATCCTTTGGCTTGAAGAACCTCTGTTACCTTTACATCTATGTATCATTTCTTTCATTTCTTAGTTTTCACTTGTATTATATGAATATATGTACCATTTTCACCTTTCCAATGAGACTCAGTGTTCTTTGAAAGCAGGTGCATGTCTTACTATCTTTATACCTGAGTCCAACCACTTCCCTTTCCCCAAGACCCCTATACATGGCTGGAATGAAGGGGAATATTGTGGAGAAGGATGGAGGAGGGAGGTATGAGGGTTTGAAGAGCTTAGAGAACTGAAGTAGAGGTCAGAACCTAAGGTATTATGTCACTATGTTTCTTGAGTATGGACTTCTCCCTTTGGGCTTAGCTTCTTGAGTATGAAAGGTTTTGGGTAGCAATGAAGCATTCTAAACCAAGGAATCACATGTGCTTTGTAAGGGATGGAAAAACAAGGAAGCAGACTTAAGATAGGCAGGTCAGTTAAGAGCCAGTAATAATTTGTGTGAAAATTGCCAAAAGCCAGAATTACGACAATGACAGTAACAGTGGAAAGAGATGATGGAATTGAGCACTCCTAAGGAGATCAAATTCAATGCTGTTTGTCAAACTGCAGATTGCTACCCATTAGTAGGTTGTGAAGTCAGTTTAGTGGGCCTTACCAAATACTGTTTGTTTTTATTTATATTGTTCACTTTTGGATCTTCTATATTTATTTAAATATTAATGAAGTTATGTTTGATATTTACTTCATTATTTCACTTTATCATCCACAATAAGGATACACATCTTTTATGAAACTTTGTTTCATTCATATATGTGGTGTGTGTGTATTTATATGTGTGTGTGTGTGTGTGTGTGTGTGTACTAGGTCACAACAGAAAATGTATTTCAGAGACAGAACATTACGAAGGCTGAGTTAAGAGAATGGGCTCTGGAAAGAAGTTGCCTGGCTTTGAATTCTGACTTCTTTATTTATTACCTGTGTGACGTGGGGAAAATTACTTAACCTTGTCTTGCCTCAAATTCTTTATCTGTAAAATGGGGGTAATAATGTCTATTTCATAGAGTTTTATAAAAATTCAATGTGTTAATATTTGTAAAGCTCTTAGATCAATGCCTTATTCATACTAAGGGCTACTTAAATGCTAGCTGTAATTTTTACTATAGGCAACAACAAAAAAAACAAAAACAAACCCCCCCCCAAAAATAAAAATACTGATCTGGAGAACTTAGTGATAGACTAGAAGTGAGAGGTTAATGAGAGGATTACGAATAGGCTTAGCTTTCAGCAGAGTTCTCGGCAAGATATCTCAACTCATAGTTGAAGTCATAGAAAGAGAGGAGTTCATTCAAGGAGAGTGTAGAAACAGCCAAGTTTTTTCGGAAGAAGATTGAAAAACAAGAGCTCAGAGATGAAGGGAAAAAAATTAAAGGATGGGGCTGGCCCCGTGGCCTAGTGGTTGAGTTCGGGCGCTCCGCTGCAGGCGGCCCAGTGTTTCGTTGGTTCGAATCCTGGGCGCGGACATGGCACTGCTCGTCAAGCCACCCTGAGGCAGAGTCCCACATGCCACAACTAGAAGGACCCACAACGAAGAATATACAGCTGTGTACCGGAGGGCTTTGGGGAGAAAAAGGAAAAAAATAAAAATAAAAATAAAATAAAAAATAATTAAAGGATGGATGGAATTGAACCTAAGGCAGAAAATGGGAAGAATTGGAGTAGTTAGCAATCTAAGAAAAAGGAGTGGTCTGTAGCATCAAATGTCGCTGGGAATTTAAGTAAAATGAATAGATGATTATCTATTGGCTTTTATAAAACAGTGGTTATTAATAAGAACAATTTCTTGGGGAGAAATTGTTCTTAGAACAAATTGGGGAGTTAACTAATTTGACTGTTAAATGTATGGGAAAAAAGTAAATTGGTCATACTGAGTTTCTGTTTTCCTTTAGATTTGTGCAGGTAAAGTAATGGTTTGTGTTTTATCCTATGAATTGCATATAAAGCTGAGGAAATGGGAGCCACAGGAAGGTACTGTAGGTAAAAAATGACTGACTATCAGTGATTTCATATAATTTAACCTATTTAATGATGACTGCATATGGCAAGGCAAACAATGACAGACTTAATTTATTTTATCCCAATCCTTAATTAGGATTCCATGGGAATCCTGAAGGGCAGAGCATTATTGTCTGTGTTTGTGAGTGTGTCTATGTTTTGGGGGCGAAGGGCAGTTTGAAAAAGGCCACTCTTTTCTCATCGTTACATCCATGTGAGGACAGTAGGGAGACCCGGAGAGGGGGAGGGGAAGCTAGGATCATTTTCCTGATGGACGTGCTCTGGAACCCGAAGAACCCTAGGTTCTTCCTCAGACTGACACTAAATTTTGACAGGGAAGTGTGTGCGTTCCTGTTTCAGGGCCAGTGGTAGGATCAGCAGGTGAGCAGAGTGATTATACATACGAAAGATGGAAATTATGGGAAGTAATCAATGTGTGATTTTCCTTCTCTAAGAAGCACCTTTTCCCCTTTCTTATTCTCTTCCTTTGGGGTTCTCTCAGAAGACTGCCACTGCTGGGTTTGAGGAAGAGGGAGGGTCTGGCCTTTACTTTTAGAAGGATTCTATTTGATAATCTGGATCAGGTCCACTATCCATAATTCCCCAACATTATACAATTTTTCAGTAAGGCATTACACCTATGAAAATAAGTCTCGCAGGAAATACACCTATGAATTTGCCCTAGGAGTTTTTTGACTTAAACAAAAACACTTAAAAACTTACAAAATCAGTCTCCTGTTGAAAGCAGAAAACATAAGAAAGCTATAAAAAACCTTCTAAATTTTTCTAGAAGCAGTAGAGTTCTGAAAAGTCACATTTTTAGTGATATAATATCAGAAACATATAGATTAAATTTTACTTGATATATGTGAGAATTTATGTATAAGAAGAAGAAATGATTTTAGCAAAATGTAATTTGAGATTTTAACCATGATTGATGGTGGAGACAGTGTACAAAGGAACCTACCTATCTTCCTTCAATATATAAGAAGTTCTAGCTCAAGGCTAAATTTATATTCAGAAAAATTATATTGGTGTAAATTTAGTCTCCAGCTAAAGTTTAACTTCTGATGCGCTGGGAGCAAACAAGTGAGCAGATTTCTTTCTTGTCCCTTGGCTGAATCGGGGTCGCACCTTTGCGGGTGGTGGTGGTGTAAGTGCCTGTGGGGGAGCATGCGAGTGGGAGGGACTGTTCGCTAAGCTTTTAGACCCTCAGCTGTGTGCATAACGCCCTCTGCTGGTCACTCAACACGTGAGTCAAGAACCTTCTATACAAAATGAAGTTGAAAAATATTATCCTTGCAGCCCTAAAATAAACATTCAATTCTAGACTGGGTATTAAACTTATTTTTCTAAGTCCAAATTATAGTATTAAAGGGACCAGGGGTCTTTCGTTTGTGATACCTAATTTGATTTATCACATAACTTTGGCTATGACTAACGCAAAGATTTATAGCATCATTATAAAAGTTTGTTATGGGGAACTACAACCTTGCAAACAAATAAAATAAGAATCAGTTATTTGAATAATAAAAATATAATGCTGAATTTCCTTTAAATATCCACTTTTCACAGGGACATTTAAAATTTTTAAATTGTTATTCTACTCATATCAAATACTTATAATAATATTTGAGCACACAATTTGGAACTACCTCTATTGGAAAAAAACAATCTAGCTCTCCACATACATTATCATAATTCTTACATGGGGCAAAGCAAAAGCCCAGGAAACCAAACTGAGGAGCTAAGACGGGTTGAGAAAGGATGTCATAGCATAGAGAAGAGATTCTTCAATGCCTCCTTCCTCAGTGAGAACTGGTTTGGGCATTGGACCAGTATTGAGGTTGCACGTGAGTAGCAAGTACTTCACACTGTGGGGTTCAGTTGGAAGCACCGATGAACATGAGTCCTATACCTGGAATCTATTCTTTCTGCATCTCTCTGCTTCCCTCTCAAGGAAGCTTGAGGCAAGGCTTCTGAATTCCCCTGTAAGGGGACAGTTGATCAGAATGTTCTCCCATTGCTTATTACAAGTATAAATCATATGTAACTCAGACACTTTTCATTAAAGACCACAAAGAAGGAGAATCTATTCTGACCCTGCCCCTCTTGAGGAAAGTATTAACTTTTTTTGTCTTTAATCATAGAAGTTAACATTGATCATAAAGCATATATTGAAGCTAGGAAAGGAGAGAGCAAGGATTAACCACTCACAGTGGCCTACAGATGACGGATCTTACTGAATGCTGTCCACCTCTCCAGTGTGCATATATAACCACTATTTCAACTGTTAAAGAATCTTCCAGTCACACAGTGGAGGGGGAAAAAGCCAGAGCAATGTCAGGCAGAATCATGAGAGAAAAACAGTACTCTAGGCTCCATTCTGACCACAAGTCCCTGGATATGGCTGCCACTGACGTGAGTGAAGGAGATTCATGCCAGTAGAAACAAAGTCAGGGTCAGGCAGATGCCTTAACACCAGTTAATAGAGTTGTGGTAGGGAAGTCAGTCACTCAGTCAATCAACATTTTCCTTTGCCTGTAGTGTAAAAACAAAATCAGATAATACTGATTATTTTTAAAGAAGAAATGAACAAGGAGAAGCTGTGATGTCCATCCTTCTAAAACCTGGGATAGGACAGGGATATATTCACACACTATGTGGTGTGGATGTGTGTGTAAATGTTTATGGGAGCATGGTTATACACACCTACACACTTGTAACAGAAACATATAAACTCATAAGCAATGTGTCCAGAAAATCTTTGGGCCTCATTTCCTTGTCTGTAAAAAGAAGAGGTTTAAGTTAGTTAGATGCAATGTCTTTTGTAAGCCCAACCTTCTATGAGTCCGTATATTCAGCCAATTTTACTTGTATATAAAAATGTTTTGGAAGAAAGAAGGGGAAATTTTGGAATTGGCAGAGTGATGAAAATCAGCCAAATCTCCCTCAAGGAAGTTTCATGAAGGAAATGGATCTTGTTTAAGTAGATGCTTATCTAAATTTGGCACCTAATACTTGAGTTATCAGAATCCAGATAACTGATAGAAATGTTTTCTTTGAATTCATTTTTCCTTTTTTTCTCAATTGGCAAGGTCTTAATAGAATTTTGAAAGAGAGGAGGAACCAGGCTTGAGAGAATTGGGATGGGTATGACCACAAAGGGAAATTACACAGTTTAACATTTTAGAGTTGGAAGGTCACTTTCATTAATAAATACGGTTTTCTACCCAGGCACAAATCCAGTCCTGAAGAGTCTTGATAAGTCTTAGGGGAAATTCACGCACAAAGTAGGATAATGTCATAGATGTTAAGTACTCAAAAATGAGTAAGATTTAACCAGATAAACACAGATGAAAAAGAAACTCTAGCAAAAGGGAACACCACGGCCAAAGGCAAAAGGATATAAAAAAGCATGGTGGTGAGGCGACATTACAGGCATTTCCATGTTATGAGAGCATTAATTGGGAGATAGGGAAAAGTAGGAAATGTGACTGAAAAGATGGTAATCATGTCACATTCTATGCCAAGCTAAGAATCTTGGCTTTACTTCATTGTCAGTAAGGGTTTTAAGCAAACTAGTGGTACAGTTAGATTTGCATTTTAAATAGAGCAACCAAGGTGCAGCATGGAGGGTGTATTTGAAGGTGGCAGGACTAGAAGCAGGCTCTTTCGCTAGCCAGGTGGTGACTCTTAAGTAGGAATCTAGGGCAAAGTAGAGGTGATAGAGGGGAAAGAGGAAATAAAGAATAGAAATTTTCGGAAAATGAAAACAGGATTTTTCAAATTGTTTGCTTTTGAAAAATGATAGAGAAGACCCTCAGATTTTTGGTTTGGGTAAACTTTAACATAGGGGAAACGACAGGGTGGTGGATGAAGGGGGACATCCTTCATCCTGAGTAAGCAGATGGCCTTGGACATGTTGAATTTGGGTTGCATGTGAGATATCCAAGTGAGTAGGCCTAATTGATGTCATGTTTAAGGGAGAAGGGGGCAAAGACAGAGAAATTGGTAATTACCATCAAAGACTGAATAGTACCTAAACACAGGGTTTGAATTATTAGGTAAGATTGAGTTTAAATTTAATAGAATTTAATTTGTATTTATTTATTTTTTTTGTCATTACCCAATAGATAAGTTTATGAAAAGATCAGGCAAATCATAGGCAAAACATACACCTTTTATTTTTTGGTACCTGTGAATTTTGTGAGCAATTTGATTGCCCCTACTACTTAGTAAAAGCATTTAGCACGTTGTAAATGGTCAAGTAATGGTGACTATGAGTAGTATCATAAGTTAGGATTTAACATCAACTTGGGATTGGAGGAAAAAAACTGGGATGTAACAATTCTTGTTTCTTCCAAAATCAGAGTCCATAAAATGCCATGTGCAAATTCTGCAAATAATTCATGTTCTCATAATTAGGTGTTTGGTGGAGTGAGAATGAGAAGAACAGCCAGACCTGGGGTAAGAAGGGAGGACATTTCTGAAACAGATGGATTTAGTTGTTTTCAAAAGCATTACAAAGAAGCAAATGGAGAAAGTCTGGAAAAGCAGGTGGGGACAAATTGAAAAAGGATTCATGTGAAGCCAAGGAGTGTGGACTCGATCTTGGAGGCAGTGACTGTTTAAGCATGAAGAGACTTGAACAGATGTGAGTTCTTCTGATTTTGATTACGGCATCTGCGTGAAGAAACATCGAAGCGTGGAGAAGTTATAGTCATAGAGGAGCAGTTAAGGGCCAAGGTGACAGGAACGGAGTGGGGGTGTGATGGAGGAAAAAGCTATGACAACGGTTGTCTGACTTGAGGTAGGGATTGTGGAAGACAGATTTATCTGCAATAATCTGAGACTTCTACCTTGAGATACAATGGGCTTTTCATGGTGTATATTTACTTCACTTTCCTCAAACTTTGCAGTGAAATATTTAATCTATTCTTTTTCCTATGAGATAGGTTAATGATTGGCACTTTTAATCTCTGTGTTCCTCATTACTAGATAAGTAAACTCAAATCATATCATTGTTCTCATTGATTTTCCCTTACAATATTAATTTTGAACTAAATATTGCTCTCCTCAGCATATGATACTTATTATTGGTTTTTTATCATCTTTGATTCCATTAACATCATAGGTGACACTTTTCTTTTGGTTGCGATGCTTACATTTATTAATATTTGTTTAATGCAGATACGTTCCATAGTGACTCTGAGTGAAAGTTAGCAATATTGGGAACCAGCCCTGATGGCCCGGGGTTAAAGTTCAGCCCCCTCCACTTTGGTAGCCCAGGTGCTGGGGTGCAAAATCATCCCACTCATCTGTCAGTAGCCATGATGTAGCAGCTCACATACAAGAACTAGAAGGACTTACAACTGGAATATTCAGCTATGTACTGGGGCTTTGGGGAGGAAAAAAAAAAAAACGAGAGAAAGATTGGCAACAGATGTTAGCTCAGGGCGAAACTTCCCAGCAAAAAATAGTTAGCAATATTGGAATAATTAAGAGTTTTAAAATAAACACACTCTATAAGTAGTGATTGTATGGAACTGCTATAAGGGTGCATGATTTGCTTTTTATTCACTGATTTTTTGAAATTTTATAATCTAGATTTAGACAGATTCTGTTGACTGAATTCGGCTTACACGGTCGTGTTTCTCACTGTTTGAAGTCTAAGTGGCTCTGATATATATATATATATATATATTTCATACATACATACCAGTTTCACATTATGGATAACAGCCCAGTAATTTCCTTCACCTTCTGGAATTCCCCAAATAGCCTGACAAAAAGTCTTGCTCCAATGTTTGTATAGCCTTTAAACAGAGTTCCATTTTAAATTGGGGTTAAATGCTTTTCAAGCACAAATATTCTTTAGTCATGCAAAACCCATTTTTCAATGAATTCCCTAGAGAAGCAGTTCTTAAACTTTTTGTCTCCAAACTTCTTCATGCTTTTTACATTTTTTCAGTGCACATTTTTAATGGTTGACTCAATAAAAGATAGCTGAATTTTCCTATCTGCTCTACATTCAATCTGTTTTAATATGTTGTTTCGTTTAAGTACAGGGAAAAACATCTGGCTTTACACAGATATACAGCTGAAAAAGGGTAATGCATTTTAATAGACTTTTCAGATAACTGTGTATATCCTTTCATACAATACCAACACTTGACAAGGAGTAGTTTCTCGAAGATTAGTTGCAATGCGGAATCTGAAAACATCACGCTATACTTTCCATACTCTGTTAGGTGAAAATCCATCAGACTATCTTGCACTCTGAGTGGATCTTTTATCCATGCATGATTCAGTCACAGCATGCTTTGGTCATTTGGAAAATATTGGTTGACTGAGTTATGAAGATCTTCCAAATGTGGATTTCATGATTAAATATCATCATATGTCATGTAGCCTCTGGAAATCTCCACTGTACACTTGAGTGAGAGTGGGTGTGAAAAAGGCAAAAAATGTTTGACTGTGATAGGAGAACCTCTGTAAAGGTTTAGGAACCCCTAAGGGTTTGTGGACCACACTTTGAGAATTAATATTCTACAAAAATTGGCTTCCTTTTAAAAACGAAATGAAACTTGGCAAAGTTTTATCTTTGGCTCATCTAGCTTCTCTCTTTTCTTGCCATTTACTAATAAAATGAAAATAATAGATGTTATTAGGTTTAGGAAGCCTACTGGAAGATATCTATGAAAGTCGAGTGCATGTGCCCATGCGTGCGTTCCATTTCTCATGATCAAATACCTCATGATTCTTGCATGAATGAGTCAAATCACCTAAGTTATACACACTCTCATTTCATCACAGCAAGCCTAATAAGTATTATTATTCACGTGTTCTTACAATCATATGTGAGAGATCTACTGTGTAAG
Source organism: Equus przewalskii (assembly GCF_037783145.1). NCBI lineage: Eukaryota > Metazoa > Chordata > Mammalia > Perissodactyla > Equidae > Equus > Equus przewalskii. The sequence continues at coordinate 25,830,074 of NC_091850.1, forward strand.
AAAATAATTTTCTTTAAAAATATGGGAAATATAGAGAATTCAATAGCCTATGTGCAGAGAATAAACATGAAAGAACTAGGACAAAATGTATAATTATGACTCCTTTAAATCTTTTAGCCCTTTAGACTGTAATCTAACTTGGATATAATTGACATGGGCATAGTTAAATTCCATTTTTTAATTTCTTTCCTTTGGAGACTAACTATGAGCTCCGTACTGAATAGGGTACGATAAGTTTCAATTGTCTAATATCTTATTTAATTCTTAGACAAATATAGAGCATTTACTAAGTATCGGTTGGCACATAATGTTAAATAAACTAATCATTCCAGGAAACTAGCTATTCATTTTGGTCCTTTATTGATTAGCTTATATGCAAACATTGAATGATTTTTAAAAGCATACCCACATGTATAGGAACTGAATTATTAAATGAGATTTTTTCTCTCTCTGAAGGGAAACAACAGGTATAAAGTATGTATGCCTGGTTTTTGGTTTACTGTTCTGAAAACAAGAGACTCATATATTCATTACTAAAGAAGTAAATTTATCAAACTGGGGAGAAAAATGTTTTCTATAGTTTTCAGATGGGGTCTATTTAAAGCAAGACCTCATTTCTTGCGTAGTCTTTTAGAAAACATTATATTTTAAACTGCATAGATCTTCCCAAAAGTTTTGAGACTCATTTAATCTAGTGATTTGCAGACTTTTGGAGTTCCTGGACAATAAAATGCACTTTGATACAAAAGAAAAAAAGAATTAATTTTATTGCTGACTCCTTATTTTGCCAAAAAGGACATTAAAAACTAACAAAACGAGAAGCAAACAAAAACCTATTGCATATTACTACCATTAATCATAATGTAAAGAACTTCTTAATACCAAAAATGCAAAAAGACAGTATTAGATGTATGGAAAATTCGATATATTTTCTTTATTTCTCTCAGCTCTATACAAACCTTATTATGAGAACTACTCCTGGTGTTTGTAAATCACTGATCTAATGCTCTATGTAACTAATCCAGATAATGAAATGCCTTCTACTTTAAAAGATCATTAGGGAAAGCTTTCTAGAACAGGTAAATCTTTGACAAAAGGAAAAGAAATTAATTTTTAATTTTTTTCCCATTTTTCTCCTGCCCTTCAATTCTTTCTTTGGATGAGGGGGAAAAGGTAAAAATATTTTGCAATTATTCATCTTCACAAATGCTTATTTTTATTTCTGGAACATTCTTGTGCTTTTTGTGTCCTTGGCAAACTCCCATGCATCCTCAGGTACTCAGCTCATGTATCACCTTCTCTAAAAAGCCTTCTTTCCTCTCCTTCATATTAGTTGCCTCTCTTCTCAGCAAGTTGTGTATAGCTACATAACAGCAATTACACTAAGTTGTCATGATCTGTTATTCCTATCTGATAGCTTCTGACAGTAGTTGTCAGATGCAGCCAATTTATGTTTATTGTAATTTTTTAATATATTCAGCTTTAATTTTACATCTTATTTGGTGATTTCTGTTTATCTAGCTTTTCTCATGTTTTTTTTTTTTTCTCCTTTCCTGCTTTCTTTTGGAATGACTAAATTTTTAAAATGCTATTTCCTCCTTTATTAGCTTGAAGTTATAAACTATTATTGTTTTGTTGATTATCTAGACAGCATAATTTACAAAGTCTAAATTTAATTCATTTCTCCCCTCTTACAAATTACAAGCTTTCTGGAATGCTGTCTTCATAAATGTTAAGAAGGGAGTACACCATATTAGTTTTATCTTGTATTTTAACATCCATGATTAATCATTACTATTTATTGCTATTATTATTTTACAAAAAAGCCGTTTTTTGCTATTTCCCATGATTTTACAAATCATATTGCTTATCTTTTTTTTAAATATATTATTCCTTTCTCTTTGCTTTCATTCCTTTCTTCTTCAAGGTTATTTTTGTTTGGTTGAAAAGTGTTTATTTTATCTCTATTACTTAAAAATAATTTCAAAGTACATATGTTTCTAGTTAGTCAACTATTTTCTATTTGTTCTTAGAGGTATTACTCTACTTGTTCCCAGCTTTCATTTTATGCCAAGATGACAAATATAAGTCCGTCTTTTATTTTTTCTTTCTCTTTTGCTCTTTTTAGAATTTCCATGTTCTTAGTATTCTTCAGATTCACAGAAATGTGCTTAGAAATACGTGTTATTGTATATATCCTACTTGGGATTCACTCTGCTTTAAGAATCTGAAGACTCTTGTCTTGCAGCCATTCTGCAATGCTCTCAGTCATCAATCCCTTTGAATATTGAATTTCCCCGTTGTCTCTATCTCTGTTTTCTCATTTCCAGAACTCCAATGACACCTTTATTAGGTCTTCCCTTATCTTCCATTTAATACTTTCCATGTTTTTATCTTTATCTTTTTCTGTTCCCTCTGAACTTATTATTCTTTCTCCAGCTACATCTTATCTGCCATCTGACCTATCTAGTACATTTCACATTAAAGTCATTATATTATTATTTTAGAACTAGAATCTCTATTTTGTTTGTTTTCAAACCTGGTCTTTTATAGAGTAATAAACAAATGAAGAAGAGAAACAAGCATAGTGTTTAGACCCTGAGGACCCCCCAAACTCATTACTGGTTTGTGCCTGAAGGAACACTAGAGTATGGTGGTGGTGGTAGTGGTAGAGTGGTGGACAGAGGAGGATAGATCAGTTGTGAACAATAAAAACACAAGCCCTGGTTTTATGCATTACCAGAGAGGGTGGCCAGAGCCAAATAAGATGATGATGGGGGTTTCCATGTGGTCTCTAATAAATTTTATGTGTGAGCAAACTTGAAGAATTCTCTAATGAATGCCCAGAAATAACCCTGAAGGGTGGCATTTACAGGGAAATGATGGTCTCACAGTAGCAGGCAGGAGTGAAAGTTAGTGGGTAGGGTATTACTATTAATATGTGCTTATTTAAAACTCCAGTTATCATGGTCTGGGAAAAAAAGTTATAAAACAACACTTAAGAGAAGTTTGGAGAGTGACTCTGGACAGTAACATTAACACTGCTAGAGGAACAACAAACTAGTCTCAACAATTTGTGAACCTGTTAAGAGGGATATTTTGTTATTAGCTTATTAATATGATTTCAGTGATTTCATTGGTGATGGAATCCTGGCTGAATCTTTAATCTCCTATACAGAGACCTCATCTTCCTAAACCTCCCCTCACCCTCACCATGCCACAGTGGCAATCAATAGTGAAATACTCAATCAAATAGCTATTGTTGATATGTAATACACTATAAAATTGATTTGACTATTTCAGCTGAATCACTGGTGATTTTTTCCACAGACAAACTCATCATGACATTGCTGTATACATATATACTGGAGCATAGATCTATATGTAGATTCTAAGGAAATTTTCTCTCTCTATATATATTGCATTTAGGTTACCTATGAAAGGAGAATTAAGTCAATGAGCAAAGTAGGTTTGGGAAAAATGATATTCATAGAATAGTTATGTACTGATCAAATGAATATTAAAAAAATGTTTCTATCAGCCTGAAATCTTGCCTAGGCAGGGATTTGCATCTGTATACAGAAGTTAGAGAAGTTTTGGGTTGGCTTTGCCAATATCCATAGGTAAGAACTTCTAGGACTTATTCTTTCCGTGAAGGAAATTCAATAACATTTAGCAATTCAACTAAACAAAGATTGGTAGATAAGTTCTTTTTGTGCTGAGTCCCTCTAGTCTGCCCCTTTGTCACATAATCTTCAAAAGCACTCACTCATCATTGATTAATTTCCTGGAAAAGGCATTAGTCCTCTATCTCCTGTTTTCCAAATGGATAGGATTCTTCATATTACTATGAATTATCCTACATGTGTTGCAGTGTATTTTGTTTCATGTAATGCAACATGGAATGTTAAATTATCTCCAATAAACAATAAAACTCAGGTATCAAATGTATAATTTCATATGCAGAACAATGTTTAATAAAACTGAGCACCACAGGTTTGTCTGAAAGACTTATTACGATCCAGTGGAATCTTTCAAACCACTGGTAAAACTTGAAGTTCAATGACAATCAAATGACTGAGTAAAATAAACAAAAGATGAGGGAAAGGACAATAGCAAATTGAATAGTTTAACATCCTGGGTCAAATTTGAATACAGTAATGCTAAGTTTTTTCTTTAGCGCTAAAAATGGTATCTTGTGTATTTTTCTTCTTTTTTTTTAAATGAATTCTTTAAGAAGGTACATTTACTTAGTGCTCATGAACTACTTTTGGCTAAAGATACATGCCATGTTTGGGGTCATTTAGGATTGTCATACTCCAGTCAGACAGCTTCCTTCTTCCTCTTATCGCCAGCCATCCTCTATTCTTTCTGTGGTGTTTACCAATGTGGTTAGAAGCAATTATTTAGAATTTCTTGCCTATGTTTTGCTTCCTGGTTGAATTTAATTTGTTACTGGTATTACATAGTGAACACCCCCAATCAAACTGCCTTGAAGTAGCGACAGAAAAGGCTTTTACATTTATTTGTGAGAGTTGATTAGGCCAACCCTTTCCCGTCTACCAAACACTTATTCATCATTGTTTCTGCTCACATTCATTCCTATACTTTAACACCTCTTTGTTTTCCCAGTTGTCTGTGGGCCTCCCTTTCTCTGAGCACAGAGGTTCTCATTTCAGTATTCATTTATTAATCCATTCATTCAAGCAAACCAATATTAATTGAATGCATATTATGTTCTAAGCATAAAGATACAGTGATGGAAAAGACAGATATGGTCCTTGTCCCCAGAGGGCTTTCTGATTCAGACAACTCAGTATTATAATTTTTAGATACCATGATTGAGATGATGTGAATGCACACAGTACAAACATTTAAACAGCCTAGGAAGAGCCAAGAAGTCTTCCTGTTGTACGTGACCACCAGGATAAATAGGTAGAAGGATAAGTAGAAGTTACTTATAAGTTCACAAGGCAAAAGGCATCAGGTGAAACTAAAAGAATGTTCCCAGTAGTTGAAACAAGCTATGGGAAGGCTATGAAATAAAAAAGAATATGGTAGGTTTGAGGAAGGAATTTGGTAGGACTGGGAATAAAGTGCATGAGAGAAGATGTTAAGAACAACAGGTGAAGATCTAGGATTTAAGATTAATTAATTTATTTGTTTTATTTATTTTTCGCTTGAGGAAGATTGTCACTGAGCTGAGATCCACGCCAATCTTTCTCTATTTTACATGGGATGCTGCCACAGCGTGGCTTGATGAGAGGTGCTCAGTCCATGCCCAGAATCTGAACCTGTGAACCCTGGGCCACCAAAATGGAGCTTGTGAACTTAACCACTATGTCACAGGACCAGCCCCTATGTATATATATATATATATTTTTTCATTTATAAAGAGTTTACCATTTTAAAGAGACTCTATCCTAAGAGCTGGGAGAAGATATTGAAATGTTTTAAGCAGTATACTGGTAGAAACTATTTGATCTTTAAGAACAGTAATCAGGCTGCAATGTGTAAAGTGATTGGAGGAGCCATTACCAGAAGTAAGGTGATTAGACTATCAAGAGTCCAGGCAAAAAATGACAGAGGCTGGAGTTAGGCCAGTGGAAATGGAGAGGAGGGGAGAGTAGGAGTAATATTTAAATATTTAAGGAATAACATCCACAAGATAAGTAGGCAAGAAGGAAGCAGTCAAAGATGATAGCCAGATTTTTGTCTCAGAAAACTGAATGAATGGACAATTTATCAATTGTCATAGAGAACAATGAAGAAGCACAATTGGAGGGCATGGAAATGTATAAATACAAATTTGGTAATATTGATTTTTAGTTGCCAGTGGGCTACTTTAGCGGAGCTCATGGATCAGAATCTCAAGACACATCTCAGTGTTGAAGAGACATGTTGGCATTAACCAATGCACATGCCACTAAATATAGAGGCTGAATGAGGTGAGATGCCTCCTGGGGTTTGTGGAGTAAGGGAAAATAGGTTTAGGATTGACCCTCAAGGGACACCAATATTTAATGGATGGAAAGAGGAAAAATATTAAAGATAATTTGGGATAGGGCAGTCAAGAAGGAAGGACAAAAGTCTCAGTGAGAGGAGATTAAATTGTTTCAAGAATAAGGCAGGGATAACACCATGTGTTGTACTAAAATAAGACCTAAAAGTATTTCATGAGTATAAATCAGTTCAATTTTTCTTTCTTAGGGAGAAAGCACTGTTATTGAAGTGCAAGTGGCACTGTTCAATTTCAAGAGTAAAAGTGTAAAATTCACACAGAACCTAAGACAATATTATCCATTCAATAGATGTTTAAAATATTATTTCTACCAGCAATGTGTAAGAGTTCCAGTTCTTTCTTGTTATCACCTGATATGGTCAGTCTCTTTAATTTAAGCTGTTCTAATAGATGTGTAGTAGTACTCATTGGGGTTTTAATTTACATTTCCCTAATGACTAATCATATTGACCATTTTTCATGTGCATATTTACTATCCAAATATCTTCTTTGGTGACGTGTCTGTTTAAATATTTCATTCACTTTATTTATTGAGTTGTTTGTTTCTTATTGAATTTTGAGAGTTTATATATTCAGTGTATGTCATTTATCAGATATATGATTTGCAAATATCTTCTTCCAATCTGTGGATTATCTTTTTATTCTCTTAACAATATCTTTTGAAGATCAGTTTTAAACTTTGATGAAATTAAATTTATTAGTTTTTAAAAGTTTACGGATCATGGTTTTGATGTTGTATCTAAGAAATTTTTGGCTGACATGTTAGTGGTAATGTAACATGATACAATCACTTTGGAAACCAGTTTGACAATGTCTTAAACATTTAAACACTCACCTACCATATGATCCAGCCATTCCACTCCCAAGTGTTTACCTAAGACAAATGAAAGTGCATGTCCACATGAAGACTTGCATGTGAACACTCATAGCAACTTTGTTTGTAATAGCCCAAAACTGGAAATAACCCAAATATCCATCAACAGTTGAATGGATCGACAAATTGTGGCATGTCCATACAATGGAATATTACCCACCAATAAAAAGGAACAAATTATTGATACATGTACCAACAGGGTGAATATTAAAATAATTACATGGAGTGAAAGAAGCCAGACAAAAATTTGTATGATTTCATTTATATAAAATTCTATACAGTGTAAACTAATCTAACAGAAAGAAGATAAGAGGTTTCTTGGAGAGAGAGGGTGGGACCAGAGAGGGATGGGGGGATGATTATAAAGATGCATAAGGAAATTTGGGAGGATGATCAAATATGTTTATAGTCTTGACTGTGGTGATGTTTTCCTTGGTGTATTCATAGGTCTAAAATTGTACATGTACAGTTTATTGTTTGTCAATGAAATCTCAACAAAGCTGTCAAATATTACTTTTACACTCCAACATCACAAATACACCAACTGAACTGAAAAAAGTAAAAATACGCAAAGCCACACTGCCCATTCTTGTGATTTGATCAGATTGTTTACTTGAAATCAAAACATCACCAGTTTCATGAATTTGTCCAGTAATTTTTCACTTGGGGTAAGAGAACTCTGAGAACTGATAAACAAGCCTTGAGAATGTGGTGGCAAGTTGCAAAATGTGTACCTTCTGCCTTAAACTCTCACACACCAAGTTGAAATCACTGCCTTCAACAAAAAAATACTCCCTAGTTTCAAATTAAACTTCCAGGAAACAATATTAAATATACTTTTTTTTTTCTGGATAAAGATCTGTTTTTTATGGATTTTGAAAATTGATTTTTTTTCTTACTATGTTTTGTTTTCTAATAAAATTTTCCCAGAAACAGATGTCTTAACAAAATCAGCTATTGGAAACACTTGAAAAATGACTTCACATCTGCAACTTCTAAAACATATTTTAACATTTCACAACTCTTTTGAGTCCTTTGATTTCTTGAATGGAGTGTTTTTAAAAGAAACTTCAGCTCAGTTTTTTTTCATTTTTAACATTCATTGTGACCTTAGCACTTCCAATGCCATTTTTAAAAGATTTGTCACATTTTTTTCCTTTTGATTCCAGACATATAATTTAAAAATATTAAATTGCCAAAGTGTATTTTGCACCATGGGCTTGAATTTATTTTATGTTCAAGCAAAAAATAATCATTATTTCTCTGACTAAAACTTTTTAACAGTTTTGCATAAAGTAAACAATTCTCTCCCTGGTCCTGAGGGATTGTGATGAGGAGGAGTAAATAAAGGAAATCAATCTTTTCCTCTATGTCCGCCCTTATACCAAGCCCAGGCCCCTGTGGGAAGATTTATAGAAGAGATGTGAATACTTTCATCCCTGGACCTCCAGTGGAGAAGGCTGCGTGTCCTTCAGAGAAACCCGGCCTTTGTTCCATACAGCAAGGAGTTATAGGATGGAGGTAGGATGACCGTATATTCCTGTTTGCCTGGAACAGTCTTAGTTTACACTTGACTTTCGGGGGATAATTATCAGTAATTGTCCCTTTTTCTCTCAAGATTATCCTGGTTTGAATGATGGAGTAGCCCAGCCTGATCTCCTTCACTGGGCTGGTTCACCTAGCCCACTGTAGTCACAAGGCTGTTTGCTAAAAACTCACAGCTGGTCCTTCCCAGGAGAATTGACCTCAGCTGAATCAGATTCAGTATTACAGAGGAGGTTATGCTCCACTTCCCTACTCTCTACCCGCTGTCAGCCTGAGGCTGAAACTGATTAATGAGGCCAGGTTGACTCCCTTGTTCAAGGTAGGTGGGGGGTGGCCCAGTAGTATAGTGGTTAGATTCAGTACACTCCACTTCAGCTGCATGGGGGTTCAAATCCAATGCATGACTTACACCATTTATCAAGCCATGCAGTGGAGGCATCCCACATACAAAACAGAGGAAGATGGGCATAGATGTTAGCTCAGGGACAATCTTCCTCACCAAGAAATAAAAAAGAAAAGGTAAGACCAACTCTATGATGCAATTTGTGCTGCAAACTCCCCATGGAATCAGAAAAGCAGTTTCTAGCTAAAACCACTTCCTACGTGGTTTTGGTTGTTTTCTACCTTATATTGCTTCACTTACTTCCTTTCTCCTGAGAATTCTTGATCAATAAATTATTTATACAAGAATCTCCAGCGGTGCTTCTAGAGAAGTTCACCAAGATAGTGCTGGAGTTGGTGCCAGGAAGCAGGCTTTAAGGATGGGACTCTAGAGTTAGATAACTCACTGGCTGGGAGACAGTGAGAGCCCACCCACTGGTAGTAGGTGGAGAGCTGATAGTCTGTGGCTTGCTTCGGCTTAGTGATTGCTAAAACTTTCACCTGTGGTGAACCTAGATAAGATAAGTGGAAGAACATATCAACGTCTATGATATTTGAGAAGTATAGGGAAACTAGTAACTGTAAGTGTTATTGGCATTGAGTAGCTATTTCTAAACACCATTTGTGTGTTGGAAAGAGAAATGACAGGCTCAATCTATTTATCATGAATTTAAAGCAAAGTATGAAAGTTAGAGAATCTACTTGGTAGTATTTAGAGAGACTAATCTTTTGAAGCCAGAGCTGAAAACAAGACACAGTACTTGACTATAAAAGAGGCAAATCTACTCTCATCTTACGAAAGTGTCCTTCACCAGTCACTGCTGTGACAGAGAGCAAGTATGATCCTGAGACTTGAATGGGCCATATTTGGCCAAGATGCACTTGAAATCCTCGAATCCCCTGATTGCCCGAACCATCCAGATCTGCAAAATTGCCCTTGTTTGAAGATAAGATCTCCTTCACTTAAAGACCATTCAGAGTCCCCCAGTGAGGTAAGTGCCTTACAAGACAATGTTCTTCTTCAGCATCTACCTTCATACACTCCCATGACCACCAGGATCCATAACTAGGGTCAAATCTCAGGATGATCCGACTAGGAAAGTGTCAGGTCTGATAGGGAAGAAGAAAAATTATACACCAAAGAAACTGTAAAATCTGGCTAGCATGGACTGGCAAGAAACTCAGCTGTCAACATAATCATATTAATCGTTGTGATTTTGGAAGTGTAAAGGAAAGCGTGGTTAAACAAACGAACTTCAGGGTATCTAAAGATTACTGATGTTTTGCACTGTTTTTACTACAGTGTTTTGTTTCCATTTTAGCAACAGTATTTTTACATTTCCCAATTGTGACTTAGACAAAGTAAACTTCCAAGTCACTTTTAAGATCTTACCAATAAATGAAAAATTTAAACATAGTAATCTATTTGATAACTTTAGTTATATTTTTATCAATGCCTATTAAAAATGAAAATTACTTTATTCAAAGGAAATCGTAGTTAAATATAATTTTATGTCTGAGTATATTCTCCCAATATTCTATTATTTTAATATTCTGAAGTTATTTTAATCATATCAAATTTGAAGAAACTTTAATTCATAATTTGTAATTGCTCTGAGGTCCTGAAATCTGGAACCAATTAAGGGGTCTCTTTTCCAGGATCATAGTCAACATATTTTCAAGAAGATCCCTGAAGGTTAGGACTATATAATCAGATTTTCATAAACTGTGTCCACCTGATAGAGAAAATAATCTGATATATTTTTAATTTGATTCAAAAAGTATTTAGCTGAATGCTAAACATATTATCTCCATATATATTTCTACAGAGTGGTGCCAGATAATCATTTTATGGATAAAGAAAAAATTTAAAATATTTCTTGACTAAGACAGCCCCATTTGGTCTAGAAAGTTCAGGTGGAAAGTTCAGACGGTGGTTGCGTGCTTTGTGTGCAGATTGATATATTCAGGCATAGAGATAGGAGGAGAGAACAGCATATAGGCCATTACTGTGGACCTTTCCCATGAAGAGTCACCTTTTAAAGCAGTAAAAGCTGTGAGAACCTCTTCAGCCTGCTTGACAGTACAGTAGTCCCCTTATCTGAGGTTTCACCTTCCACTGTTTCAGTTACTCCTGGTCAGTCCAGAAGCAGGTGATCCTTCTTCTGACCAGTCCTCTACAGGTCAATAGTAGCCAAACACTATGTCACAATGCTTATGTCCTTCACCTCACTTTGTCTCATCACATAGGCATATCATCATCTCACATCATCACAAGAAGAAGGATGAGTAAAGCACAACAAAATATTTTGAGAGAGAGACCACATTCACATAACTTTTATTACAGTATATTGTTATAATTGTTCTATTTTATTATTAGTTATTGTTGTTCATCTCTTACTGAGCTTAATTTATACATTAAACTTTACCATAGATGTGTATGCATAGGAAAAAACATAGTATAAATAGCGTTCAGTACTATCCACAGTTTCAGGCATCCACTGGGGGTCTTGGAATGTATGCCCCATAGATAAGGGGGGGTGCGACTCTAGTGATCGTCCATCTATGATCCTTGATTCCTAGGGCTTCTTCAGCAGAATGTCAGTGGTCATATCAGTTATAAAGACAAGGCAAGAGGCAAGGCTCTAGGCTCCTCACTCTATATTCAATGCGAGCTTCCTTTTTATCTACTGTATACATTGGGCTTCTAAATAGGATTACATTTGAAGAGGAAATAATTACATTTGAAAATTATTGCCTTAGTTGACAGCTGGTTGAGAGAAAGATGATTATAGATTTTTGTCCTAACTGATTTTATCTGCTAAGGTGGGTCTTTTGTTTGGAGGAGCAAGTTACCTCATCACCACACCTTAGTATCACTTTCGAGGACCCCTGTGTTGTATCTGTCTTTGCTTTATCTTCTACTACTTTCTGTTGCGAACCTTCTGCTTTTTGTCAAGTTGGTGTCCTGACTACCCATTGCCAAACCCGTGCTTACTGTCAACTCTGAAATCCTGCCTGCACTGATGTTCTCACGTGGAGCCCCTTCCAGGTCACACAGGTCACTTTCTTCTTGATAGCCTATCACATATATTTCCAATACTACCTATATCCAATGATCCACCATTTTCATATATTGCTTTCTTAATTTTAATTAAAGAGCAGCATGCTGGGGCCAGCCCAGTGGCGCAGCCGTTAAGTTCACACCTTCTGCTTCTCTATAGCCTGGAGTTGGCTGGTTCCGATCCTGGGCGCGGACATGGCACCGCTTGGCAAAAGCCATGCTATGGTAGGTGTCCCATGTATAAAGTAGAGTGAGATGGGCATGGATGATAGCTCAGGGCCAGTCTTCCTCAGCAAAAAGAGGAGGATTGGCAGCAGTCAGCTCAGGGCTAATCTTCGCCCCCCCCCGCCAAAAAAAAAAAAAAAGAGCAGCCGTGCTTTGTCATGTAGACTGGTGTACCCAGAGCAGACACTAAATAGGTAAATATTGATTGGTTGATTACTGTATTACACCTCTTTCAGTTTATTCTGAGACCCTTGCTTCATAAATTAGGTTAGTAGATCTCTCTTTTTAAAAACTAAATGCTAATTTTGAAAACATATCAAGGTTACAGAAGAGCTGAAAGTACAGCACAAGAACTTTTAATCTGAACTATTTGAGGAAAAGTTGCCAACCTGATATCCAATCACCTCTAAATATTCTAGTGTGTATTTCTTACAAAGGTGTTCTCCTACATAATCATAATGCAACCACAAACATTAGGAAATTGACACTGATACACTTCTACCATTTAAACCTTAGATCCCATTCCAGTTTTGCCAATTGTCTCAATATTGTCTTTTTTAGCAAAGGTTCCAGTTCAGAATCATGTGCTGTATGTTGTTTTCATGTCCCTTTGTCTTTATGACACTTTAGAAGATTATAGTCCTATTACTTTGCAAACCGTCTGTCAATTTGGGTTTGTCTGAAGTTTCCTCATGATTTGATTCAAGTTATGCATCTTTGGGAGGAATATCACAGAAGTGATGCCATGTTCTACTTATTTCATTCTGTTATGTGGCACATGATTTTATTATTTCCCAGTATTAATGATATATACTTTGATCCCTTGATTAAGGATAGTATCTACCAGCCTTCTCCACTGTAACGTTATTCTTTTTCTCTTTTTAATTAATAAGTGTATTATGGAAAGGTATCTTTAACTACGTAAATATCCAGTTCCTTATGAAAGATTTCATTTGTTCCTTTAGGTAGATTGATATGGACTCATGGTTTCCCATTTTATTCAATCGCTCCTGAGACATTACTATCATTATTTATTTTGACGTTCAGCTTGTTTCAGGTTTGTCCAGTGAAGACTCTTTAAGCTGACTTCTGTGAACTCCTGACACATCCCTATCATTCTTTGAGTACTGCCTTGTTTTCTGGCATAAAATGATGTTCCAGATTTATCTTGTATTCTCCTTGCCCAAGCCCTGAACTCAGCCATTTCTCCAAGGAACCCTAGTTCCTCCAAGTGGAGATTGATACTTAGAAGCCAGATTAGAGTGGAAGGTTTACTCATGACTATTGGGCTATCATTGCTTCCAGACTATCTTGGTGGACAGAACAAGAGTCGATGTCTATACATCCATATGTATTTCATATCTATGTGTATATGTGTGTGTATATATATCTATATCTGAATCTATGTATATAATGAAAACCACAAATTTCATACTAGTATCTTCAATTCCAACTCAAAACCACAAAGTTCATTTTGCTTTTCTCCAATGCTGTATTTGCAACTCCCTTCTCTCACAATACCAATCTGGTCTCCATTATCCTTAATATATTTAATTTGCTTAATATCCGTGTATGTAACCAATTTCCCATTGCTGTTTATATTGCGTTCCCTGCTCACAGTTCTCTGGCTCTGATTTTTTACACTGTCCCCTGCTACACACACACTCCTAACTGGGCTCATGCTCTGATTTCTCTCACTCCAGGCTACCTCCAGATAGGCACCCTCTTCACACTGTTTCATCTGCACTACTGAACATCTCCTCAACACAATTGTCCTCTGACACCCACACCTAGCTCCCTCTCCATGTGGACACCTCCCTTACTGTTTGGGCTCTGTCACCCCACATCAAAGCCTTTCTCCTGTGTGATCAGCCTCATCTCTCCACCTGGACTCTGACACCTAGTGACAAGCTGCAAAGATCCCCTCCTCATCCAGCTCAGGCTCTAAAACCCCAAGCCAGGTCACCCCTCCATGCAGATTATTTCCTTCTCAGCGTGTTCAGACTCTTGACTCCTCACTCCAGGCATTCCCACCTTTCTCTTTCTATTGGGCTTCTATAGCCTACGCTGGTCACTCCTGACATGTACCTGCTTGGTCCTCAGCACTCTAGACCCTGCGATGCCTCCAACTAGACACCTAATTTGTCCTGCCTGACTTCAGGGCACTGGGATTGACTTGTTTAGAAAGGAGAGAGAAAGAGGGAGAAAAAGGAAGAAGAAGAAAGATGTTTGATCCTTTTTCTTACTTACAGTCACCAAAATTTTCCTCTTTCTATTGTTTGTCTTTTATTGTCCAAAGAGTCACTTTCAATTTAATTTGAGACTTTATCCCATTGGTTTTTCCAACCAATGATCTCAACCCACACTTCTCTACTACGTATTCTAATTAGAAAGTCATTGCACTTGAAACTCAACATACTGAGTGTTTAATAAATACTATTTTATGTAAATTCATACCGGTGTAAGAAATTATTAGTTCAGCACCATAAGCTCTGTACACTTATTTAGAAGTAGACTCTACAGGAATTGGTAATATGTATTGTTATTTTATTCATTTTTTTTCAGGTTGTTATTATATAACACTGCAATAATACTTTAAAAGTAAAAAAATCTAGCCACCAACAAGTAAATATGGTTTTAATGAGCATATGACTGCCATCCCCCCTGGACTGACTAAAGTCATTTATTATTTGGCATTATCTACTTATATCCTTTTAGTAGTGAAATGGTAAGATTCATTTTGAAAATTAAAATAAAATATAAAATAAAAATGTAAATGTGACACAAAAGGCAGTCGTCTGAGGCAGGCGATATTCCTAAGAATGTTTTTTTACTAACTGTGTTTATTCATCATATAATTACAGTGGAAAAAAATACATACATAAAACCATAAAGGTTCATAATATGGTTTTCATGGCGTTTAAGGAAGTATTTGGGATTCTGATATTAGCACATGTTCCATCCAGTCCAGTGTTTATTCATGTCAGAAGTAACAAAGACACTGCATTCTACAAAGTTTTCCATTGTCTGGCACAATTACCCTGTAGATAAAGCAGAACTCTAATGCGATAAATTAAGAAAATGAGGATGTTTGAATAGATACGCTGCTTTAAGTAGGAGTGATATGATTACCTAAATGCATATAATCTTTTTAATGGAAAGACAACCTTTGTTAGCTTCCTCTGCTACGAGTGAACAGGATTTTTTTCTGACTAATTTTAGTCAAAAATAGTCCAGCGACTGGCTGAGCTCCAGTGGCTGAAACAAACCAAAGATTCCAAGCTATTTGAGTTGCATCTGGTGGTAAAAGTAATAAGATTTGCTCCACTAGATGTAGGCATTCTGTAGGAATGAGTGGTGAGGACAGGTGCTAGTTTGGGGTACATTCTTTATGTCAATCACCATGGTAACTATTTTATATTTTATTTCGTTTACTTCTCAGACAACCCTGAAAGAGAGTTATCATTCATCTCAAATAACAGCAAATTAAAAGAGAAGTTAAGTAACTTGCTTGATTGTTGTATTTTATAATAGATACTGTCTGAGGCATACAGAGAAAACAGTGTAAATGGCAAGTCCTGGGGTTTGGAATATGGTGGTCCTGCGTCAGAGTCAAGAAAAACTTACTTTCTTCCTCAACTTTCCAAGACATCATTTTCCTTCCCAAACAAGCTTATTGTGATAATGTAAGAAGGTTTATAGACCTTCAGGAATTTAGGCAAAACTAGAGTCAGAAGCTATATTTCTACTTGAGTTTGCATATAAGATTTCTTCAATCAGGAAATTGGCTAAAAACAAGAAATGATGTTATATGGACATAGCAGAAATTCACTCAGAATTTAGTTATTAAATTTCCTAATTTATATTAATAAAATTTCCCCTTTAATATTTTCCTGATCTAGAAAAATGATGACATTTCATTAGGATTACAATAGTAAATGTAAAGTTTTAGTTTTATTTTATTGTCTTACATGGCCAAAATTGTAAACATTTTCATTTTATTCAATATGGCCTTGATGAGTTTCATTATGTTTGCCACTGATCCTATCTTAGTGTCAGTGATGATGTTTGATACATGCATGATACTGTCTTTTAAAATGTTGTTAATGATAATCTCACCTGGACTTAATGGTTATGCTTCAACTTTCACTTTACTTCTTCCAGACTCTTCTTTTAAACTGACAACTCCTAAAGCTATCTCTAATTCAGCATCCTAGGATCAAATTGTGAAATTAATGTTAGTTAAGGAGATATATCCAAGAGCTTCAAAGGGAGATGAAATTATTAGAGGTGGAATAAAAAGAAGAGATGGCCGTTGTCATCTGTGTGCGATTTTTTTGTATTTTATCTGCTTGTGATTGTCTCCCCACCACCCATCTATGCCAACACGTACTCACACAATATATCCATACATAGACACACACACACAAACACACACACCATGCTTGGATACCTGCTTTTAAGTCCCCTAGATTTAGCTATCAAGTTGCCTGGGGCAAGTCACTTGCACTTCCAGAATTTAACTTTATTCCATTTGGACTAAAAATTTATGGTTAACAGAAGAAAGAATTCACTAATTCATATTTTGGTATTATAGGGATGTAGTTAGAGACATTCGAAAAGCCTAAAAGATTTTTGCTTGCAATTTAATTTGGACTTTAATAGCACAATTTAATGAAATCAGAATTTAGGGGTGAAAGTTTGACTGGTTTAGTAAACATTGATTTTATGAGATGTGACAACATGTAGAAAGTGTCCAAACTTATCTAGATGCCATCATTTACCTCAATTCTCAATCTGATTTGACCATGACAGAATAGATATGCTCTTGCTGCCAAGAAAGCTCTGTTTAGATTTCTCCAAAGAAGATATACGGATGGCCAACAGGCATATGAAAAGATGTTCAACATCATTAGCTATCAGAGAAATGCAAATCAAAACTACAATGAAGGATCACCTCACTTTGGTCAGAATGGCTGTAATGAACAAGACAGGAAACAAGTGTTGGAGAGGATGTGGAGAGAAGGGAACTCTCGTACACTGCTGGTGGGAGTGCAAACTGGTGCAGCCACCATGGAAAGCAGTATGGAGTTTCCTCAGAAAATTAAGAATAGATCTACCATATGATCCAGCTATCCCACTGCTGGGTATTTATCCAAAGAACTTGAAAACATAAATGCATAAAGATACTTGCACCCCTGTGTTTATTGCAGCCGTATTCACCATAGCCAAGACTTGGAAGCAACCTAGGTGCCCATCAAGGGATGAATGAATAAAGAAGATGTGGTATATATACATAATGGAATACTACTCAGCCATGAGAAATGATGAAATTTGGCCATTTGTGATAACATGGATGGACCTTGAGAGCATTATACTAAGTGAAATAAGTCAGCAGGAGAAAGTCAAATACCATATGATCTCACTCATAAGTAGAAGATAAAAACGACGACAAACAAACACAGCAACAGAGATCGGATTGGTGGTTACCATAGGGAAAGGGAGGGGGAGGGGAAAAGGGGTGATTAGGCTCAGATGTGCGGTGATGGACTATAATTAGCTTTTGGGTGGTGAACGTGATATAATCTACACAGAATTACAAATATATTACGATGTACATCTGAAAGCTATATAATGTTATACTCCAATGTTACTGCAATAAAAAATAAAAAATAAAAAAAATAAAATGCAGATGTAAGTGTAAGGCGTAAAATGACAATATTAAATCAAGAACTTAAATTATGTAGAAAAAAGAAAGCTCTGTTTAAATGTGTATGCATTAAAAGATTAAATTTTATGACTACCTTTTGTTTTTCCTATTTGGAAAGAAATATCCTGTGATTCTGTAACTCAACACAGTAAATTTATTTAATTATTTCTTAGATGCAAATCCTCAAAATGAATCCCCAGTGACGTATCATACTACATGATTAAACAACTTCAAAGGGCACTTGTTGAATTGATTCTCCTTTTGGATTCCCTATACTTGATGATAGTAATGAAAATATCGTTTTAGTTATCCTTTGAAAATTATCAACCCTCAGGAAATAAAAAAAAAAGAAAGTATTGAAACACAAGATAAGTATATCCACATAAAAGTAGTATAGCTTTGTAAATATATATAATATTGATTCTGCTCTAATCATTTATGGGTAACAAATATTCCTGACGACAGGATCAGTATTACTGATTTTTCCTTTTGCCTCAGGCTTCAAGATGACTCAGCAGGGCATTATTACTGATTCTATCTTCATTTAACCTTTTGATATTTTGTTTATCATGTCTTGATTGGCATTCATTGGAAAGCACATTGCATTAAAATATTAATTATATTTATTACTCAGATAACTTCAATTTTCTTAATCTCCTCCGCTCCCTGTTACATAGATCCCCAGTACTGAATACTGCCATTATTGATTGTCACGCTTGCATTGAAACACTTGGTCCTCTCTATTATTGATGACTACCTTCCTGGTTTCTTGCAGGCATTTGAATTTGTGATCTCTGCTTTGTTCAAAATTCAGGAAAGCTATTCCACAGCGCAATCTTCTAACTGGTGCTTATGATTGATCTCATGGCTTCTTTGTTCTAAGTTCTATCGGTGATATCTACCAAGTTTACTGGATAAGCAAAACAATTTTTCAGAAAATTCCAAGTATGTCTTCTTCTTAAGAATTTGCAGTGGACCTTATATATCATACATACCAGCAAAAAGATGGTGATATGTTTCCATGGAAATACAACTTCCACAAAAATTCTTCTATGTTACCTTTTCACTTGGATACTTAGCCACTGAAGATTATTCTTTCAGGAGTTTAATGGTTTAACTTCTTGAGATTTCTAATGACTAATTTTAATGGAGATTTTAGAAAAAAAATCATTGCATAGCTGTTCAATAAGCTGTGAAGTAATAAAGAACCAGCATTTCAATAAGTTCTGTTGTATTAATTACTTGTTCTTTGATATTTTTGTCTTGAAATGGCCTCACTGTTAGACTAATCACCTTTGGAACAATTGATATGGAGATAAGATGGTGTAAAATACGTGAGTAGATGACGTTGATATTTCCTATTTGCATCGTAACTGAGTCCCTCACTTTCATCTCTTTTTAACATCGATTAATATCACCTGCCACCTCCACAAACTCACTCTACTCTGGTGAGCAACATGGTTCAAATGTGTCATTTTCCACAGAAATTAGGAAAGGAGATATTTAAATGGGGATAAGGTCAAAAGCATTAGAACTTTAACCTCTAAATGCTTCTTTCCATTTGAATTTCATATAAAGAGGAAGGATGTGTGCCGGTGGGCTTGTGAGAATTCATAAGAAGGGTTTAAAGTGGTGCTTAACCTTAGAAACAGTTAAGGAAACCTAATTCCTCTCCAGTAAAATAGTTTAAGGCACTGTGGGAAGTCTGGCCCATAAAATGCACTCTGTCTTCCTTTGGGATGTTCTGAAAACTCACCAACCAACATGACAAATAGCAGGACTTGCAGTGATTGCAAAATACACGGTTGTATTTTAAACCACATATGCTGAAAACTTTACCTCCTTTAGTAATAAAAAAGTAGTAATTGTTCCTGGACATTGAACATTATATTTAGAATATTTAGAATATTTTTCTGCACCTTAACCTTCTTTCTTTCTCTCATCTCTACTAACTATAAAGACTCCTAGAGTTACCTCTGACAAGGCACCCAGTTTGATAACTAATTTATGGTGGCATCTTTCTGAAATTTAACTTGTAAAAATATTAGATGTATTGGTCACTTCTTCCTTCAACAAAGGTATTTTTTTCAATCCTTTGGGTTACTTTATACAGTTGGTTTCCCTTTGACTTCCTTGGTTAAACTTGGTTGTTTATTTTAAATGTGATCTTTCCTTAGATAATAGTTCATCAGAATTTTGTCTTAGGCTCTGCTCTCCACCACTTCCCTTTCCTCCACTCCCCTGATTTCTCCACTGTCTACACTATCTCTTGGCAATCCGATTCTCATAGGCTATATGTTCATGACTATTTAATCCTAGCTCTGGCTCAGAACCCTCTCCCTGGATCTAGCTATCAGCAGCTGTGTACAAAAATCTCCCCTTGGATGTACTGGGAGCACCCAGATTCAACCCCACTGTGTTCCTCCTCTGAGTTCTTCCATTTTAGTAAATGGCACAATTCAAATGCCCACTTTCTCAAACCAACAACCTGAGAGCTATCCTGAATTCTGTTCCTTAATCGTTCCATCAAATTCTATCCTTTTTGCTCCTTGATAATCTCTCAAATGGTTCTGCTTTTTGTAATTACCACACCACTATTTTAGTTTTGTCTCCACAGTTTCTCAGATTACTAGAACAGTCATCTTACTCTGAAACCAGCAAACAGTTAGCCATTGATGATTAAGTAGCAAGGAACTAAAGTTTTTTTCCTTTTTTGCAATTACTGATTATGGCATTTAGCTGTCTAACCCACCCGTTGTTGACTGTGCTGCTTAGGCAATATGCTATCTGACCCCCACTAGGCTCCTATAGATAACATCTCCCTGGAGCCTGGGTCACCATGGTAATGGGTGTTTGAGCTGTTCGTCAGGAATTAGAACCCCTTGTCCACTCCAGGCCAGTTGGGACCACCAACTCATCAACTGGCCCATGCAGACGTCTGATAGGCCACCTTTTGATGTCAAGAGGCTAAAAATTCCACCCTCAATATTATGTTAAGCGAAATAAGCCAGTCAGAGAAAGACGAACTCTATATGACTCCACTCATAGGTGGAAGTTAGTATATTGATAAGGAGATCTGATCGGTGGTTACCAGGGAAAAGGGGGGTTGGGGGGAGGGCACAGAGGGGAAAGTGGTGTACCCACAACATGACTAACAAAAATGTACAACTGAAATCTCACAAGGTTGTAATCTATCATAACATTAATAAAAAAAAAAAATACATACAGAAAAAAAAAAAAATTCCACCCTCAAATCATGCTAACACCAGCATTTTGTGAGCATGCGTCCTATGAAGAGGCGTGGAGTCTTAAATACGCTTGTGCAGCTCATCAATTACCTCACCTCTCCTCACCTCCAATCACCTCTCTCCACGTTTCAGACCACCTTGCCCCCCATCCCATAAATATGCCTGAGTCCCTATTTTCCGGGAAGCGGATCTGGACTCATGCTCTTGCCTCCTCATATGGCTGCCTTGTGATTACACCCTCTCGCTGCTGCAATCTTGTTGTGTCTGCGTTTGGCTTTCCAGGTGGCGGGCAAAAATAAACCTGATGCAGTAACAACTCTAGCCTCCCTGTGTTGATTCTTGTCACTCTCCAAACCCATTTCCACACAATACCCAGAGCAATGCTTCTAAACGGACTTCATGGAGGCCTTCCTGAACTTGGAGGGTTTCCAGCGTTTGCAAAATACACTCTTGTATTTTAAACCAGGTATGCTGAAAACTTTATCTCCTTTAACACCTCTCAGCCTTATCTCTTCTATCCATTCAAGATCTCCTTATCTCCTACCTGTCAAAGCTACAGTCAAACCTGTTGTTCTCTATCACTTCCTCTAGGCCTTTGGCCATACTCTTCCCTTGTTAATAACATGCTCTCCGTCCCTCCTCCCTGGGATAACCTCTACTTGTCCTGTAGATTCAGCTTCAGAATCCTACTTTCTGGTGAGAAACCTCGACCAGTAATCTGTAAATGCCTTGGCTGGCCCTCCTCTCGGCACCCATAATACTATGTGCTTCTTCTTGTTATTTCTTTGTATCTGCCACATTTCTTGTCTGCCTCTCCAACAGAAGACCATAAGAGTACAAGACAGGAAAGCTTCGGGCAGCAATTCTGATCACAAAAATAAACTCCTGCCAAACTGCTAGACGAAAGAATTTGAAAGACAGGATTCTCAGAGGACGACCCCCAGGAATGACCCCTAACCATAGCTGGGGCTCAAAAGATTGTGTTTGGGGCCCTGCTGGAAATATTATGTATTTGTGCTCAGCAACGGGTAAAGCCAACTCACATGTTGTGTTACATCGTACAGCACTTTTTTAAGCATTTTGTTCCTTGGTGATTGTTTTGAAATATTTGCCTTGTTCCCCTCATTCATTCTAAGCTCCCTGTGGTGGAAAACTTTAATCTCTACCAGATATAACATCAGAGGTCAGGCTCCAGAGTCTGCGAGTCAGATTCTAGACCTAGCAATTACAACAACCCTATGTGAACATGTCAATAATGTGACTACAAGATGGTGATCAGCAATATAAATGGATTATAACTGAGAAATACAGTTTTGGGAGAGCCTAAAAAATTAAATTGGTATGTTTTAAAGAAAATGAATTTGAAGATTTGATATTGGGAAAAAATTGAAAAGGATATAATAACGTTAGAATTAAATTGCACATATTAGTTTTAATTCATGATTTTTAAAAATAAATGATCTTTTTGGTGTTGTGACCAATGTGGTCCACCATGTTACTAAGATCCTGACCATCACTGGTGTTCACTAGGAACAATCACATATGGATTCTTTGGCCTCCATATTTGATCTCTAACACTATTCTCCCTTTATAGGAACAAAGAATCTTTGGAGAGTAGCTGATTCCTTGTCTTAGGCTGAGGAAAAATCGACATGGATTTGAAAATCTTATTTTTGCTGGAAATCAAGAGTGCTTTCAGAAAATCTCAAAGAGTACAAAAAGGTAAGACAGTCAGCTTGAAGTGCTCCCAGGTCAATTTGTGATGGTTGAACACTCTAAACAGGATAATAATTATAGTTAAATGGAAAGCTGAGGTTGTGATATGAATCATAATGATGTTTTAAAGAGAAAAATTAATAGAGCATTTTGCAAGGTTGTTATAATAAAAAAGAAGGATGACAATATTAGGATACACTTAATCTAAAACTTATTTTTAGTGAGCAGAAGAGTTTTAACATATATGGAGATTTTGTATCTTTTATTAAGTATGTACCCATTTATAAAATGTAGAGTCAATCTCTAGCTGTTAGATAGGGTTGTGAAAGGTTTTACTCATCAGATACCATATAAAATGGCTGTAGAATTCCTGGATGTGCCAGATATTTAAAGCTGTTGTTTTTTTTTCCTTCCTCATTGGTGCATTTGGGAGTTCCTCCAAGGCCCGTGCTGAGAACATTAAGCTATTTGTGTGTGTGTGTGTGTGTGTGTGTGTGTGTGTGTGTGTGATGTTGGTTACCCATCTTCCTCCAGCTAGCTACTTCCCTCATCCTTAGCCCTGCATTTCTGGTGTTCCAATAAACAGAGACTGTCTCCTTCAGGGTCCCATTGTCACCAGGTGCCCTCCCTCTTAGGCAGTATTTAAAATGGCTCCAGATCTGTTTATCCTCACCTATATGGCTCTATAGGAAATGGCCATCCATCCTTGCCTTGAAAAATTTGGGAGTAGGGACTGCCCGATGCAGCCACCATTGCTTTCTCCTTTGCTTCTGCTGCTGAAGCTTCTAGCCACCTATTGCTCACTTGTAACTTTTCTGACAGGTTTAACAGTAAGCCACAATACCTCCCTAACTGCAGGTAGCATATGGCAACTTCTCTGAGAAATCCCATTGAAACCCCTCTCTCTTGACTTGGGGCAAAGGAGGAAGCACACTCAACTCCCCCTCTTTGCTGTGCTTGATAGGACCCAGAGCACAGCTGTGTCTTAAGAACTCCTTCTCACACAACTCACCAACCTTTTTCCCATTTTCAGTCTCTGAATCATTTTTATGTCCTCAATCTGGGCAAGGTCTGTAACGTGTTCTTCTTTGACCATCCTTTTTGAATGACCATCTATCTCCCACCTCATTTTGGTATTTGAAATCTATTGCCTTTGGGAGTCAGACACAATTTCATTTTAATATCCTATTAGACACAAATGTTTCCCATAATGCTAGCACATTGAGACAATACCAGGGAATAGCAAGGGATTGGGTTTTGTAACACTGACCAAATAAAACTTTAAAAAAGTGATTCAAAGAAAGGCACCAGGATCAAATTCATTATGAGTATCTCAGGTTTGCATCACTGTGATCCTATGTGGTGACCCTGAATTGACTGACTGGCGACACAAATCACATACCCTTGGCAGGTTTGAGACAATATAATTGTGTGTGTGTTGGGGGCTGGTGAAGTCTCACAAGACTATTAAAATCCAGAACGTTATTGAGATATGTATTATTGTAAACAGCCTAAAAATTGTAAGGGCAGAAATAATGAAGAAATAAACCTACAACATTGATACTTTTAAACAGTAATGCATTTTGTAATTATTATATTTGTATATGTTTTGCCTGCCATTTTAAATGTTTAAGAAAAATGGTCATGGTAAATTTCCAGGTTTTCTTAAGGACGTGGTTAGTGGAAATTGCCAGCTTTCCTCAGTATCTGTTCTCACTTTCTTCTTCTTTTTAGTAGAATCTTTAGATTTTAAGCTGGCATGTGGCTGCCCACCTAGAAACTACATTTCCAGTCTTCCTTGCACCCAAGTGGAGCAATGTGATTAAATTTGAGTCAAAAGCATAAGAAAAGATTTACGTTTGCAATTTATGCATCATCTTCAACTTGAAGGCAAGCTACTCTTCTCTTGCTGCAGGCTGGAACACAGATGCACAGTGACCCAAGTTCTGTCACATAGCAATGGACAATACCCTAGTCCTTGGAGAAGAGAGGAACTCATATCCCTGAATGGCCTTGTGGAAGAGCTGCCCTGTTAGCTGGAGCAGGTGGAATGTCATCTGAGAAAGAAATATACCCGTATCTTAATTTAAGCCGTTGTATTTTCAGATCTCTTTGCTTTTACCCTTAAAAATATAATAGAATTTAATTAATTAAGTGTTCTGGTTATCTGTTGTTCTATGGCAAAACTACCCCCAAACTTAATGGCTTAAAACAAAAATTTCTTATTATCTCTTGTAGTTCTGTGAGCTGATTGAGCTCAGGCAAGGTAGTTCTCCCATGGGAACTCTTATATTGCCATCAGATAGATGCCAAGACTAGAGTCATCTGAAGGCTCAACTGGTTTGGCTATCCAAGAAGGCTTACTCATATGCTAGAAGTTGGTGGTGGCTAGTTCAACTAAAGTTGGTACTGAAAGTGGAGCACCTGTATGTGGCCTCTTCATGTAGCTTAGGCTTCCCACAGCATGTGGTCTGGATCCCAAGGGTGAATATTCCAAGGGACATAGATGGAAGTGCCAAGGCTTCTTATAAACCGGCATTGCAAGTCCCAGAACATCACTTTCACTACATTCTACTTGTCAACAAGGACTCAGTCCAGTTGACATTCAAAGGGAAAGAGATTAGGTTTTACCTCTCAATGGAATAACTAGCAAAGAATTTCCAACTGTCTTTATCCACCGCATAAACCACATGAGAACTTTTTCCCCAGAGATTCTTTCTAAAGGTTTTTTTAAATGTCTTAATAAATTACTTTTCTACATCAAACCTGTTATATATAGCAAAGTTTAATAGATTGATCATTAATTACACTGCAAACAAAGTTCATATTCCTCTTCACAACACAAGTGAGTCATAGACATTAAATAATCTTAGCAGCAGTTAAAATGATTAACATTGTATCAGAGGAAAGTAAAATACAGGGACATAAAATTATATGAATGAAAACCAGAGAGCTCCTGTCAGGGAGAACCTGCTACTATTAGTTAACCTTTTTAAGAACTATGTGCAAGACATCAGAATAAGTACTTTGCCCACATTATCTCATTTACTTCCCGTAAAGCCCAATGAGATATATTCTATTATTGTTTGTACAATTGCATAATTGTACAAATGCATATTTACAATTGTGCGGAAATTAAAACTTGGATTAAATAAATTGTCGAAAGTCACAAAGATCAAAAATGGCTGAACTCAGTCCAAGGTGCTGGGGCTAAACCACAAGGCTACACCTGATTCCTACAGCTCTATTTTGAACAAAGATTGTCTTGTGCGCTCTCCTGTATGGTAGTAACATGATTAAGGAAGTTTCTGCTTTGTGTGTGTGCGTTTTTTAAATATTGACTTTTCATATCAATATGTGGGTACTTTCTTCCAGTTCTTTCTTATGAGTAATAGACACATTGAAGTTTTTCAATGCTTCCAATTATATGTTGTACTTTTTAAGATTAAATTTATAAAATTTAGAAATAATTATATAGAAAAAATAATGACCCATTATTTCACTTTCAAGAGCCAATTATTATTTATGTCTTAAACTGTTTTGGTTCTTTTTCCTCTTTCTGTTTTCTACATTGTTTATTTTGCATTTACTGTTTTGTGTCATGTTTTGTATTTTTGTTTATCATATGTTAAACATGATCTAATGTTATCAAAAACATTTTAAATATCATATTAAAAACGTGTACTAAGTAACATTTCAAACATACAGAAAAATAGTACAGTGAACTCCACGTACCCATTACACAGCATCAAAATGACTAATATTTCACTTGAAATTATTCCTACTTCTCTCTGCTCCAATTACTATATCATTTCATCTAAAAATTATTTTCAATATTTGAGTGTTTTTTAATCTCATTACGAACCATATTTTGCTTACTAAAAAATCTGGTCAAAATTGGAATCTTATCACGATGTTCCTGACTAGATTATCCACACTGTTCTATGATTATATTAAGAAAAAAAAGGTATCGGCACTCTCATAGGAACGTCTCTGTGCCATATGAGACTTCCTCTAATTAACTTCCATGCTGCTGAATCTTCGACAAGATTCTCTAGCATGCACGTGACACACTGACGTAACAAATATGCCAGATTAATGAAAAAGCGAAGACCTGGTATTAATCACTTTTGAAACCATAAAATCCACAACTGGTAACTTTGAAGACACACAATAAATTGTAGAGAGAAAGACAGCTGAGAGTTCAGAGGCAAGCATCAGAAAGTGAACACAGCCTTCATCCGAAAATATTAACAGCTCTGCACTGAAAATCCTTCTTTTCAGTATAGACTCAATTTGTTTTAACACTTTCTTTGGCCATCCCCTTTGCCCAAGAGAGTATTTGCCAGGTTGATTTATATCTTTTGTCCACATGATGAAGCTAGTGGAAAATGCCTGCCCGCCGAAGACTGCCTCAGAGACCTTGCTAAAGTTTTCTCAATAATCCTTTGGGAAACAAAAGCATCAGTAAAAATAATTTAGAAAAAAAAAGTCTCTGTGCCAAGAACCAGGGATTATTTATGAAGTAAAAGAATGTCTTGGAGGCAAGTGCCAGGACACCTGGTTCCATGACCATAAGCAAGAGTTTGTCAACAACTCCATTTAAAAACTCATTTCTAAAAGATTTACAGCTCAGCTGATTCAGTTCCCATGGGTCCTAATCTGACTTCCTAAAAAAGGGTGATCTTAAATAACATTTGCCCATCCATTTGAGCTGAGGACTTAAGAAAAAAGACAAAAGTAAAGTACTTTACTCTGGAGCATATTTACTCTTTCTACATTAATTACCTTTTTGTAAATATTAACAGCTCTGCACTGAAATACTGGAGACACAAATCAGAAGTTATTTTTTTATTGTTGGTACACTTTGCATTTAATTCTCACCCTTTTTCTCTTGGCAGTCCACCAAGTACATAAATGTTAAGATTGTGCTCATGTCGCATGTATTCATCAGTATTATTTAATTCTTAAGATTATTATTAATAAAAAAAATATTAGTTTTCATTTATTGAATGCTTATCATGTGCCAGGCACTTTATAAAATTTACCTCAAGTCTTCACCCCACCATCATGCAAGGTAGATGTTACTGCTCCTTATAGTAGCTAAGTTCACCGAACATCAGAAACATTAAGAAACCTGCCTGTGGTCACCCAGGTACTTGGGTTTGGCGGAGCATAGTTCTGTCTGAATACAAAGCCCATCTGTTCTTGACTATTTTCTGAATGGGTGATAGAAGTAGCTTGCTCTAATAATATCCAGGTCCTTATGCTGCTTTTACTATTGAAATATTCTTAATTTCAGTTATATCATTGGCTACTTTGAGTGGAAAACTTATAATTTGACTAAAGTTTGTTAAACTGTGTCTTTATTTACAGATACATAAGAATTTAATTTAGAAGCATCTTTAAAAAAGTTTAGCTCAGGGACTGGCCCAGCAGTTAAGTTTGCATGTTCTGCTTCAGCGGCCCAGGGTTTGCCAATTCAGATCCCGGGTGCGGACTTACGCACCGCTTGTCAAGCTACACTGTGGCAGGCATCCTATATATAAAGTAGAGGAAGATGGGCACGGATGTTAGCTCAGGACCAGTCTTCCTCAGCAAAGAGAGGAGAATCGGCAGCAGATGTTAGCTCAGGGCCAGTCTTCCTCAGTAAAAAGAGGAGGATTTGTGGCAGACGTTAGCTGAGGGCTAATCTTCCTCAAAAGAAAAAAAAGTTTAGCCCAATGCAAAAAATGTTCTTTATTCTTTCAATATTTTATGTTTCTAAGTCTAAAATATTCAATATCCCTGTCCTCTGCCAGAGGAAGACCTGGAACTTAGTAACTATCATCTGAAATCTCCCCCTAAACTGTCTTTCCATGTCTAGAATTTTAATTCCAATTTTCTAAAAGCAAAAAAAGTTTAGCTATTCATAGTGATTATCACTTTTTATAAAAAAAACTAATTATTTCACTTGCCATTGCTCTTTGCCTTTCTCTTTGAGTTCATGGTTTTACTGAAGCACTTCCTCTGGCGATTCTTTTTACTGAGGTTCTGTGGGTATCAACATCCCTCCACCTCTCTCTCTCTGAAATGTCTTGGTTTTGTCATGAAAAGTTTGAACCGGTTTTGGAGTTCTAGATTGACCGCTATTTCCCCTCAACATTTATGGTTGTTACTGAGAAGTCTACTGTCAATCAATTGACTTTTCTTTATAGGTAAAATTTCTTTGCTGGAAAATATTCCAGAGGTAACATTTACTAGTTTTTGCTTTTCTTTGATGTTTTGAAATTTCCCTGCAATGTGTTTAGATGTAGATTTATTTTATTTACGCTCCTTGGCATTCTGATATTCACTTTCTATCTGAGAAAACATCTTTTTAAAATCCTGAAATACACTTTTAATGTTGCCTTCTCATCAACTCTTCTTTTCTCAAAATCTAGAACTCCTCTTAGGCATATGTGGACACGTCTCATTCCAGCTGCCATGACTATTCACTCTGCTTTCAAGTATTCAATAAATATTGTTATCTCTCTCTCGCCTTCAGTACTATCATTCAGTTTAGTGGTTATTTATTCATCCTCTATTTTATTTTTTGTCCATTGGCTTTCTTTTATTTCAATGTCAAAAATATTTTTTATCCCAGGATTTTAAAACCGTTCTTTTTTGTTCGTTTTTGATTCATAGCCACCTGCTTTTTTCCCCAGAAAACTTTTATTCTTTTTTTTAACGAATATGGTTGATATCTTTTCTCTGTTAAGGTATCACATGCATTTGGTTTTTAGACTGCTGTGGTATTTCTAATTCATCAAGAGTAAATGTCCTATGTGCAAAATGTGTAAAGTATCTTTCGCGATTTTAATTTTCCTCCTGCAGTATGGGATCTTTAACTGGCTAGATTGTTCCAAGTCTTTCTCTTTAACCCCATTCATGTCCCTGTTTCTCCACATCTACTGGTCTTTCAGTTGTTTCTACTCAGCCAGTTTTAGATGCAGGTCTTAGGTTGGTGATTGGCCTGGAAATCTTTGTTCCCTTCCCCACTGGGTCCTCTCTCCTCCTTTCTCTTCTGACACTGGTCCATTGAGATAGTGATTTTGGTTTTGAGTCTGACTATATCTTTTAAGTATCCAAATGAGATGAAGATATATTTAATATTATTTTAAAGATTTAAATCTATTCAATTAGATTATCTTTTCTAAAAGGAAACAAAAACTCATAAAACATCTTGAGCAGAAATTTGACAGTGACACATTGGTTGGAATCATAAGATCACACCATGTCACAGGAAACCCTTTCATTTTACAAAAAATAAAGTTCAAATTCAGAAAACGTGTGACATACAATGCCGTACGTTTGGTGAGTGGAAGATAGAAAGCTATAAACCAATTTTCTTGATTTCTCACTTCTCTGCTACATTTACTTGATCCTCCTGTACAAAATACTCATTGACTTCTGCTGAGAGTAAAGACTGACATTATTTTCATTGGCAGAAATAGTTGTCTCAAAATATCTTCAATTATAGATTAGTGGTGGCCCATAAGGCTGATGTAGCCTGTACATTCATTTGTTTGGCCCACTTACAGTTAATATTTCATATGGTTTCTACTACTGAAAATTAGAGATTAAACGGCAACAGCAACGACAAGAACAACAACCAGACTGCAACACTGGGAAACAGTAGGTCACCTTCTAGTCTGGGAATCACCACTGAGATGAGCAGCTACGGTGTCCATTCAGATGGAGGGTTGTTCCCAGTTCACCAGTCCCCATCTAGCTGCCTTACTCATTCATACCACTTGTCATATCCCCTGAGTTAGTGACACCTGATCTAAACACTCACAGTGCTGTAAAACCATCACTAGATTTTCCTATCTTTGGAGTAAAACACAAAGTCTCTTTTACAACAGTGCCTTATGAATATCTACCATAAATACCTTATTACACATTAGTTTTATCAGATTAACTGTTTTCTAGCAAAGCAAAATAGTTTTTAGCAAACATATTTTCTAGCACTCTGGGGAGTAGGGGCAGGTGCAGGAGTCCTGCAGAGTTAGACAGCAGCAGAGAGGGCTTGGGCACCTGGGAGCAGAGGGCGAAGAGAATTTGGGAGCCAGACAAAGAGGGAGCAGAGGTTGTTGCTGGTGCACGTCACTTTCTTCCTAATTGTGCTGGGCACTTACCTTAAAGCCTTTGCGCTACCGCTAGACAACCTGAGGCCTATGGCATTCCCCTGCCCCTTTCCCATCAGGGTGTAAGTACTCGTGGGACTAGGGGTCTCTCTATCATTGAATTCTGGGTTAAGGCAAACTACTCTTGAGCCTGAAGAACTTCCTCATTCACCCTCGGTACCTATATAGCTGCCTCCCTTGTTTCAACGGGGGCTAACTGACTGTTCAGTATTGAGGGAATTATAATGCAAATTGGACAGCAGCCAGAAAAATATCACTCTAGTGGTAGCTGTTTAAAGAACTGCCCTGTTTGCTGCAGAAGTAATCAATAAAAAGAGTTCTAAAATGGTTCTTTCATCTTTTTCTGTGTAACTCTAAGTAAGACCTTGCAATCACTGATCTGTTCTCTAAGTTTCCGTTTGTGCAGTCCAGGTCCTACATTCAGATTCTGAACGCCATCAACTAAACTTGGCTATCTTTAGCTCATTATCTTGGAAAACACCAGTCTGAATTATAGTATATGTGTGTATATGTACACAGAGAGATAAATTTCCACTGATATCCAGTAATATTTCTCAGAGAGTACCCAGAGAACGTGCAGGAGAATGTAGAGGGAGTTTTCTTCATGGCTTTGTAATATACTGCAAACCATGTTAAGGCTTCCTTGCATTGCCCTTACAGCATTTTATGCTTACACGCAGCGTATTAGTTTGCTAGGGCTGCTGCAACAAAATGCCACAGATGGGGTACTTAAATAACAGAAATTTATTTGCTCACAGTTCTGGAGGCTGGAAGACCAACATCAAGGTGTTGGCAGGTTTGATTTCCACTGAGGCCTCTCTCCTTGGCCTGTAGATGGCTATCCTCTCGTTGTGTCCTCACATGGTCTTTTCTCTGTGCTTATATAGCCCCGGTACAGCTTTGTATGTCCAAATTTCCTCTTCTTATAATGACAGGAATCAGATTGGATTGAGGGCCCACCCTAGTGACCTCCTTTTAATTTAATCACCTCTTTAAAGTCCCTATCTCTAAATACAGTCACATTCTGAGGTATGGGGGGACACAATTCAGCCCTAACACCAAACATTTTTCATTTGTTCACTTGATCTCTCTTTCACTAAAAATGAACTACTTCAAGGCAAGAATCAAGTCATACTTCTCTTTCTGTTCCTTGTATCTAGAACTTTTGATTCTAAAAAAATATTCATGGAACTCAACAAGCTCAAGAATATAGCTGTGATGTTTTGTGGCTTTTCAAGAAATTTTTTCTGGTACTAACATATTTGGTTAGGAATGATGGGTGCCAAGGGACTTATCCAGCTAAATTACTCTTATAAAGAAATTCCAGATCTACACATATATTCAGGGATAGCTGAGGGATATACTTTTCTATTTAAAATGAGTGGAGAAGAAACAACACAAGGAAGGAAAGCATGACACAACATGTAAGGATAAATATATATTGGGAGAGGCTGTCATTTAGTATATAAAATAAGCCACAAAGAGCTTGTAACTAACTTAGGAACAAATACGTTCAAAAGTTTAGGAATCCTTAGTAACAAAATATGGACAAAACATGTGTCAATGAGAAGACGCTAACAAGTGCCACTAGGATTAACACAGACCAAATTCCACTGTGGTTTACAAAAATGCCTGTGGGTTTTGGTGACCAAAAGCGGTGACTTCATTGAGGAGACTAGGTTAGAATTGGGCCTTTAAGGATAAAGGGTATAAAACAGCACAATTTAAATGATTGATTCCAGAATATGGGGATCAATGATGGTGAAATTATCAGGAGGCAGTTGAAAACAAAAAAATTCACATAACTCTCATAGCACAAAACTTGAAATTATTTTATTGACTAACATATTGCCTTTTAAAAAATGTTCTTCCAACTCTGAAAAATGATCTTTCATGAACATTTCAATGATAGCATAAATGAAGTCTACCCAGCATAAACTCAGTGTTTCCACTGGATAACGAGCTAATTAGTTACAACAAAATGACTTATCCCTTTGTCTAGCTGTCATTGGAGTTAAAGTTCTGAGATTAGGTAATGAATTATCAGCTGATGGGTTTATTTCCTCCAGATAACAAGCAGGGAAGAAAAAGAGGAAATGTAATAACACTTCAGATATCTTGATGTCAGTAATCTACTATTCTAAGCTTATAGGAAAATTCCTGTTAGCTGATAATTGGCAAGTAGTTTATGTCACTTTATCCTATACGCATTCCATGGCATTACTTAATTTTTTCCTTATCTTTCTAGTTCTAGGTGTTGTTTCCAATTCTTCATGGCCTGAATGACAGTTTATATTGTCTTCAGCAGAAAAATCAGCCCAGACTTTAGGTAAACCTCCTGGAAAATGCGTATCTATCAGTTGACTTCGGCTGCATTTCTTTCCTTCTTTGACTTAGTACAGTTTGCATTCCTCTCATGTCTACCTTAGGGGATATACTTCCTAGCACAGAATGCAAATTATGAGTGAAGAGAGTTCTAAACTAGTTTCCATTTGACATTGTTTCATAACAGATTACTTTGATTGCTTCGAATAGTTTAAGACGTGTGCCTTGGGACTCAGGTTTTAACATTCATTTATTGTAGTTTTCCCAGACTTTGTCATAGAAAATAGTAACTCAGGTTATTCTAAATGTTTTACTAAAGGTGAATTGCAAGCTGATTAAGAGGTAATTAGATTCTATGTATTTACTGCATGCTTTCGTATAAGAAGAAGTTGAAATCCCTTCCCTCTGAATGCTATTGCTTGGTGGGTTTGAACTCAGATCCATTCCTTGTCCTACTTCCCCTCTGATACCATGCTCTGCTCTGTATTTTAGGGGGGCCCAAGATGACATTCCTCATTCATGTGTCAGATAGCTTCTGGATGGGTTTGGCTAGTGGGAGGCACTATCAGGAGATTGGAAAGTGAGGTAAGAGATAGTCCAAGGCATTTCTTCACCTCTCTCTTTGCCTAAAACAACATTTCCATCTGTACCTGTGCCTCTTCCAGACTCCAGCTCCCACCTAACAGGCCACCTAGCTTCCTCCAGGTGACTAAACTTCCTTGTTCCAATAATCACATCTATCCCTTTGTCCCAGTTTATGGGTGGTAGCAGCTTCTGCTATTTCTAATCTCAGGGTTAGCACACTTTCCTCTTGTTTGGAGTCTCAGTTCTATCTATTAAATCAGTGCCACTTCTATTTTAACTATTTGAAGTGATTATCTTTTCCTGGTTGGATCCTGACTGATTCATTCCATTTCCTCTTTCTTCAGCTGACAATAGGTAAAATCACACAGTCCTCTTACTTATCACACAACCTCTGTTGTTATTGTCACTATCATGATCATGAAGTATGTGTATTGCTCCACAGGGCGCAGTGCTCAGTGCTGTAGATGGATCGAGGTATAAGACCAGGTCCGAGTGGTGGAAATGGTAAGAATGGAAGGAAGATGCCATATTGGGGTTCTGAGCTCACAGATGGCCCAAACTATAGGTCTTGTAGAATGAAGATACTAGTGAGGAGTGCTGGGGCCTCTGATTTGACAAAGCTTGAGGATATCACTTCTTTATTCATTCACAGACAGGTATAGCCTCTAACCAAGTGCCAGGCTCTTTGCCAGACACGAGGATGAGACACTCAGCAAGACTAGGAACATCCAAGATGCAGTCAGGGCTGCATTCCTTCAGGAGGCTCTAGAGGAGAATCCATTCTCTGTCTTTTTCAGCTTCTAGAAGCTACCTGCATTCTTGGCATGTAACCCCCTTCCATCTTCAAATCTAGCAATCACATCACTCCAAGACCTCTGCTTCTTTGACTCTGACTCTCCTCCCTACCTTTTTTAAAAGGATCCGCATGATAACATGGGGCCAACTTGGATAATCCAGGATAATCTCCCCATTTCAAAATCCTGAACTTAATCACATTTGCAAAATCTCTTTCCACATAAGGTAACATATTTACTGGTTTCATGGATTAGGATGTGGCCATCGTTGGGGGGGCCATTATTCTGTCTACCACACCCCTGATCAATAAGTGAATTTGAATTTTTTCCCAACACCTGTCTATTTAGGAAAGACTTTTCAAAGTCAGAGAGGCAGTGAGACCCTCAGCAGAACTGATGAAACCACCAAGTTCCTGGATGATCAATGGAAAACTTTTATTTGAGAATAATTTTGCAGCATGTATACATTTTTAGGAGGATTTCTCTGAAATTCCAGTTCAGGTGACCTTATAGCAGCAAACAAGTGGGCAATAATGAGTCGTGGTAATAGTCTCTTCTAAGCAACTGGAAATAGGTGCGTGCTGTATGTGAAATGAGGGCAGCTCTGGGATCTTCCAGCAGCGGCTGGACATACACACTCTGGGACATCACATCCACAATGATAGTCATTAAGTAATGCCCGTTCATACATTCAAAGGATAATGGCACATGCATGAAAACTCCATGTGAAAGGATATTTCTAGACAATGAATTCACATATTCTAAAGAACTCTTCCCAATTTCCCATTGACGATTTTGAGCAGAAAAGTTGAATTTGTGGGAGATAGAATGTAATCAAAACAGTAAGGAATCAGAGGGATGTTTCTAACCAGAAAGAGAGAAGGGAAATGGATGCTGTGACCTCCCTGTGTTTGGGTCCCATGTGTGCAGTGAGTCATAGGACCTCTACAGGGGAACATTCTGGGAAAGCAGAAGACCTTTTTTGGGGAAAGACATTATTCCACAAACCTGAGAGCATCCTACATTTCCCAGCTCTGTTCAGACAATCAGTTAAAGCCTGGTTTCAATTTTATTTTTGTTCATGATGTCCATTTATCATCTTCCTCACACTCCATATAGGATTTTAGGAATGGCACTAAATGACACATCTGAGAAGTTTCACTCAAGTCAGTTATCTAAATGTGGGACTGATAAAGAACTATTTAAGTAGCACTGATAACTGACGACAAGGATTGTACTGCTTTTTTTTTTCCCCCAAAGGCCTGAGGTAGCCTTTTAATTATCAAAGTGTCGTGATGAATTATTTCACAAGAAGATTAAGATTTCACATCTAGTTCCCAGTTCTAAATTTGTGCATGCTGACGGTAGAGATCGTTATCTTCAAGCCAAGAAACAAATTTCCCAATAAATAATTTATCACTTTTTAAAGCATACTGTAAGAAATGGAGTAGAATATAAGGTCTATTTTTCTCAGCAGTTTAATTCACAGGACTTGGCTTAATTTGAAAGAAAAAGCTCTGTTTTCTTTTGTTTGCTAAACAATCTTTTCCAAAATCTTTTCATGTCTGGGGATGGGGAGGTTTAGATCAGTGACAGTCATCAGGGGAGACACACAGGAGTCTATGCTAACATAAGAAATGGAATAAGTAGGCTATGACTATTACACAGGATATGTTTGCATCTTTTCAGATAACAACCTTGATCTTTTTTCATGTGGAAATGCATATTTTCATGCTCATTTTCAAATTTACTGTTTCTCAATTGAAATAGATTTCTGCTCAACATTTTCCAAGACTGTGCAAAGAAAGGCCAATGATATTAGCTACCATTCATCTACCACGTAGCCAGCATTTTTCTTGCATTATTGTTAATACTTTCAAAGAACTAGATAATTGATGACATCATTTTCTTACAAAGAAATCGAAGATCAGATACATTTCTTGTAAATAACTGGGTTGGGATTTCAATCAGAAGAATTTACTCCCAAAGTGTGTCTTCTTTCTTAGTGATCTGTTGTCTCTTTCAAGGGATATCATTGAAAATATTCTCCTACTGCAAGAGGTGCAGTCAGCAGCGAATTATCCAGGGACGGAGACTGAGTTACACAGTTGATGTGTTAAACTCCCTTTATTTTCCCCTCTTCTGGCTGCATCTCTTTGGACTGCATTAGACTGCTATTTGACTACCATTGGATTACCCTACCTTAGACTTCTTTCTCTTACCATTTAATCAGATTGCTTTAGGCAGAGCTGTTTTCTCCTTCTAGGAAAAACTAGAGCAATTCATCCAAAGTCATAGTTTTCATAGTTATACTTTTACCAATAGAACAGAATAGAAAAGTATGCAGTTATAATTTTGCAATATTATTGTCACCACATTTTCTATTTGTGGGAGTATTTGGATATAATATATGCAAGTGACTATGTTGGGGATCACAAATATGTGCACGGATGCAGCAACTCCAACTTGTAGATGCATATTAGAATTCAACAACTCAGTCATAGCATTCTCATTATTCTGAACCCAGGGGTGTCATGTGGTAACTAGTAACAGAAAGAATTAGCACTCAACATTGCATGTGTGTACCGTGCCTGATGTACGCTGCGGTTTTCTTACTGAAGTCCATTTATTTGCTAATATGCTGGCAGACTGCATATTTGAGGAAGGCACACATAATTTCCACACTTAGAAGATATCAAGGACTGATCAAAGTTGAGAGGTTTCCAAACTGTGGTGATCAGCAATCTCTGTGAGGCTTTGGGAGGAAAGAGGAGCAGGTGGCCTCAACGCTGGCAATCTGGCTTCAGACAGAGCATCTACATAATGTATATTGTATATTGGCTTCCACATAGGATTTTACTTTAAAAAATGGTTTTACTGCTAAAAACATTTTTAGAATTGGTGATTTTTGCCCATCCCATTGAAGATGCAGATGATCACTCTGAGGCCCCCAGGCATTCAACCTAAACCAGAACACACATTTTTATCCCTGCTCCCTTTTCCTAGGCTAGCTGGTATTGGTGAAAAATATTTTATAAAACTTTATTGATTGAAGTTTATTATTTTTCTAAACACTTCGTAATAGATTTTTGACAGCAGAGTTCCTCTTTTTTCTCTTGGACGCAGCCTTCTCTTTGGAATTGTGCTGGGAAATTTAGATTATAAAATCAAAATCTTTTCAGAGAATCTCTGAGTAAACACTTTTTTCCTGGAAGAGGTTTTCTAAAAATAAAAAAATAAAATAAGAAAATGCAGGATTAAGCCTTGCTTTCTTGTTCTTTGATGCAGCTCAGACATGGAAAGATAGAGTTTCCCCAACCTAAAACCAACCATAAGCTTACATTTGTCAAATACGCTTTTTCTTGCATTGTAATAATTTTTACTTCCTCCAGGATGACTTCTAGAAAAATCAATAACGTTGTGCTCAGAGGAACATTCTGTGTACAAGTTTTTCTTTGTCTGTAGAACATATAGCCTCTTGAAGTAAGTTTGCTCATTCCTCCAAGTAAGCAAACTGCTGAGATGAAGTATATATGAGATTTGTTTGACTGAAGGAATTTAAATAGGTGTCCTTATTTTTAGGATGCTGTCCAGATGTTACATTGCTATGCGTTTTAAATGGCATTTATCCTAGAAGAGCATCCAGGACCTCTTGTTTACAACTAGAGCCGCTCTGATGCCTGCTATTTCTTGCCACATTCTTAGGCTTCCAACCAATTTTTGTATTTCTCCCCAGGGATGCAAGCACAGAACAGGGAATGGGATGCAGAAAAGAAAATAAATACTTGGTTTCAGTATTTTCTCTTTCCTTTCCCTGATCTCTACCAATATTTATAAACATACTGGGACATCAAAGTGAGAGACAGTAAATTATCATAATAAAAAAAAAAGAACCTGGATCAGAATTTGAATTTGAATGTCAGCTTCAGTATTTTCCAACAGTACTACATCTCTTTAAAACTTTTATTTTCCCCTTGTAAAATGGAGATATGTAAAACGGGCATTAAAATTCTTGGATATTAAAATTCTTAGGTATTAAAATTCTCTGTCTAATGAATAATAGGTATTCAGGAAAATGTTAACTACATATGAATGTGATTTTAGTAAATAACAAAAGATAATGTTACTCCAAAATATCTTTTTTCAACAGTAGAGATAGAACTATAGGAAGTCATTTCTTTGCATTACATGAAAATTGCAATGCGAGTTAAGTTATAATTACCTAGGGAATGAAGCAGTAAGCACGCAGAAGCGAACGTACCTTATATAGGATGGAAAATTTGTCACATAAGGTAGCAGAGCCTATCCCGGAAAAACTGGGCACCAGGACATGTATCTTTTGGTAAAGAAGTGAAAGGTCAAGAACGATGTGACTTGAAACTGATAGCGTCTCAGTGGTTAGAGCTATGGCTTGGTAACGAAATCTAAGAGCATTAGTTATTTGGGAAAAGCTTACCAAATGAGAAACAGGGTCACTGAAAAGAAAATTTAACAAGAGCTTCACGATAAATTATATTAAGAATTTTTTCCCCAGGTTCTACCTAAGCATTGACGTTTTGTAAAACCGTGCAGTAGAGGAGGAGAGCAGAAAGGGACCAACACATAGGGAATTATATGTTCCAGAAATTGTGCTAAGCACTTTTTACACATAAGAATAAAATCATTCTGGAAATCATCTTCTAATCGGTAACAGAAAAAAATAATCCTCTCCTTCTACCAGGAGAATGCTATTGGAAATATAACTTGTCTCATTATATGTGTATTTAAAATACTAAGTAGCCTAAATTTTATTCATTTTTATATCATATTCATGGATATAGAAATAAGTAAAAGATCTTAGTGAATGAGAATCATGAATGAAGTGGCATGAGTTTTCTAAGGCTGCCAGAACAAAGTGCCATAGACTGGGGGGCTGAAACAACAGAAATTTATTTTCTCATAGTTCTGGAAGCCGGAAGTCCAAGATCAAGGTGTCAGCAGGGTTGATTTTTTCTGAGGGTCATGAGGGAAGGATCTGTTCCATGCCTTTCTCCTTGGCCTGTAGGTGGGCGTCTTCTCCCTATGTCTTCCCTCCATCCATGTCTCTGTTCAAATCTTCCTCTTCTTATAAGGATATCAGGCATATTGGAGCAGAGCCAATTCTGATGATGACATTTTGACTTAATTACCTCTGCAAAGACCCTATATCTCCAAACCACACTCATATTCTCAAGTCCTGGAGGTGGAACTTCAACATATGAAT
Source organism: Equus przewalskii (assembly GCF_037783145.1). NCBI lineage: Eukaryota > Metazoa > Chordata > Mammalia > Perissodactyla > Equidae > Equus > Equus przewalskii. The sequence goes on from NC_091850.1 coordinate 25,869,973, forward strand.
TCTGGGGGTGGGAGATACATTTCAGTCCAAAACAACTATATTTCTCATTTTTATTTGTCACAATTCCTACCAGGCTGACTTGTTTGTAATAGATGCTCCATAAATATTTGATAAGGATTATTCAAGAACTCTTTGGCTTTGCATCAAATATACAAAATAAATTTTGTTGTCCTCAAGATCCCATAAAGAAATAGCTTTCTAAGTTAAGTCAAAACAGAAAGCCATCCACATTGGAATACTTTGGGTATTTGAACCAGGCCAGACCACAAAGCTACTTTGCATTGGAAGACTGAACAGAATGGTTACTCAGATACAGGGTCATTTCCTCTTTGGTTTACAACCAAACCAGAAACATACAATCAAATATATATACCAGATCAAGGATACAAATGAGTAGACATGGTTTTCTGTCACCTCCCTTTATTCCTCCTGAAAGCATGCCCAAAGTTTGGTGGGCTCACCAGACAGACTGAAGATCTATCACTTCAGAAGATTCCCAACCATAGTTTACTTACGCTCCATTAAACTGAAGATATAATGAGGATGATGGAAATGTGTAGCTTCAATATTTAAGAATCCACGTTGTTGGGACTGGCCTGGTGGCATAGTGGTTAAGTTTATGTGCTCTGCTTCAGCTGCCTGGGGTTCACAGGTTCAGATCCTGGGTGTGGACCTACACACCACCCAGCAAGCCATGCTTTGGTGGCATCTCACATACAAAATGGAGGAAGATTGCCACAGATGTTGGCTCAGGGTCAATCTTTCTTACCAAAAAACAAAAAAAAGAACCCCCCCTATTTCCAATAAGGAAATTCTTACTGAACCACAATTATATACTTCAAGTTCTATTTCTTAGTGTGTCATTGGGTCTTGTTGAGGTTTTGAGGGAACAGGCATGACCTGCAACCATTTTCCAATGAAGCATAAATTTGACCATGTAATATGTGAAAAGCACTTTGTAGAATATAAAGTGCTATGTCAATCATCCATTTTGAATGTTGTAAATACATAAGTCAGCTATAACTTTCATTCTTCATTAAGGAAGTGTATATATGTTGATTACTAACTATGTTCCAGGTACTCTGCTAAGGACTGAGGATACAGAAGTCAAAAAGACAGGTGTGATCCCTGTTACATGGAATGTACCATATAGCAATTTTGACAGTTTTCACAATGCAGGGTTTATCAAAATTATATACTTATTAGTATAAACAGTTATAAGAGAGAGGTTCAGTAAGTCTCCAGAATTTGGCAACAGTTTAGTGGGTTGGCTTCCATAGTTCCAGGACGCTAAAATAAAATGTATGTAGTGGTGCCATCCCATACTTCTCTCTTCCTTATATACAGAGAACACACTCTGTCCAAGTCCAAAAAGAGGGAAAGTTTTCTGTGCCATTTTCTGCAGTCCTTTCCATGGCTGTAGATTGTCAAACTTTTCAATCTCTTCTTCACAGGGGTAGGCAATTTATAGAACTAGTCCTTTGAGGAGAATCTAAATGATCCTAGGTCTTGGCCTAGGAAGTGCCAGCTGGAGAATGGAAGAGTAAAGATTTTGTGTCATGCTGTACCGGTCATGCAAGAGTGGAAAATACTCAAACTCTCTCCATTCTGTAGTCACAGAGATTCAGCTGTACATGTAAACTTTTTACTCATATATTGGAAAACTGGGCTTTTTACTGTTGTGGTTGTTATCATTTTAAGGAGTTAGATAAATTTATCTTAGTATCTGGGAAAGAAAACAATAAAAGATTAAGGGTAATTAATTGCATTCATTGTTTTAATCCTACCTTCAACCCAACTGACACTCAGAAAACATCTTCTCAGCGGTTTTGGCTTTAGTTTTCTCACTGAGATCTGGTGAACTCTTTCTGTACATCTCCTGTCAGGACAAAATAGTCATAGCTGCAAAGAACGTGCACCAATGTCATTAACCCTCCTCCCCTGCCAGCAAATGAAAACTAAAGAACAAAGTCCTAATTCCACACAGACTGAAGGATGAACCGTAAGTAGAATCGTGTGGGCTGTGAATTATCTTTTTCAGTAAATTATTGTCAAATAGGCCATTAAAATCCACTAAAATGGGAAAGGTTTGGACACTAAAATGTGGAATTTTTATCCCAGTCTTAAGTGTTAGCGATAGCTCACTGCCCTGTGGTAGCCTGAAGCGTACATCATGTGCCTTATGAGAAAAGGCAAGCTCTTGTGGTGTTTCTCTTTCCCACTGCACTCTAGGGCGATCTGAGCAGCAGTCAAAAATCCCTGTCAAAAATAAATACTGAGGGTTGGAGAGTTCGTCTTCTGTAAAGATCCAATAAGAATAATGTTTTACTGCTCTTATTTGGACATATATTAGAGTTGTTAGAGATTACTCTGGTTAAGTCTTTTGACTCTTATGATTCCTGAAAGAGCTTTCTGTAAACATGATGCAAAGAGAGACATTTCAGTCTACTATATGAAATTCGTTAGATTCGAATCAACACCTCTCTTCTCAGACGGACCTCTATTAGATGGAAATTATTGTCATGTCCCTGGTAATCTAGGGTATATTCATATGGGTAAGCAAGGGGTTACAATGGTGTGATAGATGGATAAGAGAAGGAACTGGTTCCTTTGTGAGGGGTATTCTTCATGCAAAACAATTTTCCCCAAATTTCCAAAAAGTGGTTTATCACCAAGAATTTTCCAGACAAACACCTAGAGTTTAAGGTTCTCGTTCAATTATTCAGCCACCTGTCCTACCTTGAGCCCCTTCTCTCTCCCTTTAGTGCCTCCCTCCTTCAGGATTCACCCTTTTCATGGACACCACCTCCCTCACTCCAACCATCTTACTCCCTTCCTAGGTGAAGCAGGATCCTCCCAATTTCATGTGCTCCTTGTCGCTGATGTCCCTGGGTTTCCTGTTTGGCTTTTCTGTCTGTTTCTGACCTGTTGTCTCTGCCTATTCTCTTCTATTTGAGTATTTCCAAATTTTGAGTGCTTGCCCAATCTAAGCATCCTCTAGCTTCCCACTATGTTCTGTGATCTAGTTTCCTGACTTATCTCCAAAATCAATTGCCACATGCTGCTCTGATGTGACAAAAAGTAGCTGTCTAAACTTGAACAAATCTCTTTGGTCTCAATTTTCAAACTAAAAAATAAGAAGCTCAGCAGTACTTGGAGGCCCTTCACTTTGCTTTGTTGATTGCATTGAGTTTCTAACACTTGATGTGCAAATTCTCCAGTTTGGGCTGTGGTTATAGTGACTTTCAGATAAATGAATATCGATAAGAGATTTAGACAGTCTTTTTGTTGTTTTGTCTTCTCTAAGAAGCCTGACTTTAGAGTAATATTTTTAAAAATAAAGACAGTATTCTAAAAGATGGCTATTTCAGCAGCTTTTAAATACACCGAACAACGTATTTTGGCATTACTTATTTGCATCTTATATAAGACTTGATTCTACCTAACTATCCATCTTACACAGTATCAGATTCCAAAAGAAATATAAATGCAAATTTCTAATTTTTTTGATCCCCTAATATATGCCAAGGTTGTGCTAAAAATGTTTTATAATATATTAACTCATTTATTCCTCAAACCCTATAATGTGGGTATTGTTACTTCCGTTTTACAGATGAACTTACTGAGGAAGAGAGGTTAAAAAATTTGCTCAAGTTTAGAAAAGTTAGACTAGAAGAGCCAGGATTTCCACAAGCCCGGCTGTAGAGCCCGTGCTTGTAAACATCACACTATTCTGCTTTTCATAACCAATTCGAAGAAAGGCCTTGAATGGAGTGCATTGAAGTAGAGACTCTTAAAAAGGTAACTAAGGCTTATATTTATAACACAAAATCTTCTAACACTCTCCCTTACCATCTTACTGTAAAAAAAGTCATACAGAACAAAAACTATTTATCAATGTGCTCATTTTCATTTTTTCTCTCTTTCTCCCCCTAAACACAGTCTCAATGGCTTTTTTATATCCTCCCCATCTGTCCTTTTCCCACCTGCCAAATATATTTTATTCTTCCCCGGAGGCTATCTGTCCTCGTATGGGTTGGTTTAATTCCTCTGGCTTGTCCAGTACAGCATTTCTACATGTTACTAAACACAGGTCAGTGTGAAGAGAGCCCAAGAAAGAGCTTGCAGAATTCTTCTTGGAGCAGGGTGGCACAGTCATATGATCTTGATGTTTATTGTCCTTATATATGTCTTTATAAGCTCAGTTGCAAATGTCATATATGGAATTCAATTATGAATCACTTAAACTTTTATGGGTTTCTCCACACTAAGATTTCAATCTTTAGGTTTAATTTCAGCTCTAGAATTCCCTGGATGATGAAAATGAGGGCATATTTAGGGCCAATATTTGGGCCTGTGTCATGGAGGCAGATGAGTCTAGAAGCCAAAGAAATGAAAAATTCTGGCTATTATCTAGACATCTTATTTTTCTGAAAACTCACAATAACATTTCAAAAGATAACGTCTGCTTTGAAAAAATGTGTTATGATTTGATTCCACATGTATAAATTTCTGGCTTTTATTTAACTATCTCACTTTTCTCCTGATGTCAGGGGAGAAGGAAGTACAAGCTGAGGCGGAAGATGGCCTAAGACAACAGGTTTGTCTTAGAAGAAAAAGAAAATAAATTGGGTTTACCAAGGGAGACATTTGAAAATTTTACACTGAATTTTAAAGCTATAGAGCTTCTTTATTTCAATGATGGCACATTCGAAATTAGACTTGCAGTGGAGGGACAAAACTCTCTCTTAAAAAATGATTTAAAATTAAATTTTAAGTGGGCAATTAGCAAAGGACTTATAAAACTGAGTTGTAATTTATAATTTCAAATTTATAATGCTGGAAACTGATATTTTTCCTTGAAGCTTTAGGAATGAGTTAATCAGCACCTGCTCATATGTGTGTGAGCTCATATTTGTTATAAAGGAAGAGGGGTAAGTCAGGCCGACTCACTGTTAGTGCAAGACGTTTTCACTTCTTCCTGAGTCAAGAAGGAAACTCAGATGCGTTTGCATCTGGACACCCTGCCAATTCATCACTATGATGACATTTAAATAGTCCTTCTGCCTCGTGAATGTTTAAAACAATGCTTTATTTTCTCAAGATGAAACTTGTCAGTTTTGGGGTTTTTTTCTTTCCAGGTACTCACTGAACTTAGCCCATTATGAGCTGAACTATTAGGAATAAACTATCAAAGACACAGGAAACTTTCCAGTTCCAGGGAACTAACACATTATTGGTAGATTAGAAAAATATAAATAAACAGTCAAATACAAATAGAATAATCCAGCTCAGTGGTACTTCACAGTTCCTGGAACTTTTCTTATCTGGATAGATAAAATTGCTGGTTTGCTAAGAATAAACAAGAAAAAACTTTTAGACGAATTAGATGCCAAATATTAAGTATTGAAACACACATATTTTGTTCCTTGGATACTTCTCAGGTTTTTACTCAGGACCTAGGTGCACTTAGTTTACATGCAATTGTAATAAATTTGATCATATCTTATTCCAACCCTTAGCAGATTAAAAGCGACTAGTTAGAAAGTAGAGGGCCGTCTACAGGCAAGAACTTTAAGAATATCAAGGAATAAAAGTAGACTACTTAACAATCAGAAAATAAGCAGGATAATTAAAGATTTAAATGCTCACACAGGAATCACATCCTAAATGCTCCCTCAGGCTCCCTTAGGCCATGCAGAATCAACTTTTTCGAGCACAGGCCAGAAGTTTAAGGGCATAGCAGTGACCCTGAGTTATCCAGAAGAGGTTTAACTACATCCTCTATGTGTGAATTTATTTTAAAGCGTTTCAATTCAAAATAGTTTACCTATTGATATTTATTTAGTTAAATCTCTACTAATCTCAAAGGCTGCATTCTCCAAAATGGTTTTTCCTAATTCCATTTAAGGCAAAAATACAAGAATCATCACAAGGCATTGTAGAAGCTAAGAATCAGGTATGCGGCTGTCATCATATTCTTGTTAGAGCCAGAACCGTCTCTAGCAGATGCTGTATCTGGGGTGAACGTTTACAACTAAGCACAATTTTGCAAGTTCCACAACAACGCTTTCCACTGAATTTCTCCAGAAATATCATAAAAAAACAAACTCAAGAGAGGAATGTCTCGGATGACCTCAGGACCCGTTGGGTGATCTGAGATGGGACAAATTCAGATGCTCCCGTAATTCTCCTAGATAGAGAAAGGAGACATGGTCTACTCCAACTATGAAGGTCAGAACAGGTTTAAAACAGATGATCTTAAAACTTTAGTTGCTGCCAGAGTTGCATCTCTAGCCCTACCCAATTCCTCCCGGGAAATGGTTATTTCAGAGAATAGCGGAAGGAATATCTACAGTCTGTACATTTGCCCAAGATGTCAAAGATGATTCATTCTCCTATAGCAGAGAGAGGCAGAGAATTTGAAGCAATAATGGCCCTTTGGCCAGACTACCACCTGCTGCTCCCAAGGAAGGCTCAGGAACCATCATTTCCAGCATCGCCTCTCTGAAGTTTCCGGTATTTATTTCTCTTAGAGCACGCCAGTGCCTTGGTAGCTGGATAGCTGGAGGATTCTGTCTCGATCATCTCAGTTAACAGCTTTTATCAGAGTATCTGTTCAACTGTATTTTGGCAGCATTGATGGTACACCGTTCTTTTTAAGACATACCTCTAAAAGAAGCTAAGAACTACATGAGGCAATATCCCTCTGCCACATCACACACATTGAATCTTGACCATCTCTTTCTTGAAGGAAAGTTCCGAGGTTAAAGAAGGAATTGTGTATTCATGCAGTATTTGGTATTTTTGTTAGTTATTACAGGACATTTTCGTTTAAAATTAACTTCTGTATCACTGACTCAATTTAGTTAATTTGTTTCTATTGTCTGAATATGAGTAGAGTGCCCTATATTTCTCTGTCTGTTTGAGAAATTCATTAATTTCTAGGAAGAAATCAAAAGGACTCATGAAAAAGCACACAGGAGAAAAATATTAAATTAGCTAATAAAAATGCTGAAGATTTTATGAAGGTCTCAGAAATTTTTCATTTAGGTTTAATCTGAATTTGGGGGAATGTTTATAATGATTTTACTTGGTATTTTTCTCTTAATCATAGTTATAAAATTGTTCTCACATGAGAAACTCATCAATTACTAGTTCTCAAATTATTTTCATGTCATTGCTATTTGTTTATTTTCTGTTTGGTAATACAGTTTGAAGGCCTAAAGAAAAATTTTTTAGCTAATTTATATTTGGTGATAATCAGAATATTATAATTGATATTTTAATAGAGAATTATTTTTCTTTTATATTTTCTAAAGACAGAACAGTTTAGCTTCCTTAATTTTTATATTAGCATATTTGGGGGCCATTTTCTAAAATAACACAGTATTGCCTCATAATAAAAGTCAGTGAGTAGATGAAATTTAATAAAAAGAAATAAAATTTATGGAAAAGTATATTACAAGAAAGATGCTTATGATGTGGGAATATATTTTTATTTAGTTATTGTATCCATTGCATTCAGTAGTTTATTGTTTTATAGCACATAAGTATCTAGGACACATTTTTTCCCCCCAAAGCCCCAGCACATAGTTGTCTATCTTCCTTGTAAGTCATTCTAGTTCTTCCATGTGGGATGCTGCCACAGCATGGCTTGATGAGCGGTGTGTAGGTCCTTGCCCAGAACCCTAACCAGGGAACTCTGGGGCCTCTGAAGCAGAGCACACAAATTTAACCACTCAGCCATGAAGCCTGTCCCTAGGAGACATATTTTTAGGATATTTAACAAGATACTGAAATTCCTTGAAGGCTGAGAAATGCCTTTGATTTCTCTGGAACCTAATACCATGTATAGTCCCTGGCAGACAAAAATGGCTGTATTTTCAATGGATACAATTGCCAAGGTAATTTAAAAATAAATGGATCCATTTATTCATTCACTCATTCATTTTTTAATCCATGAACACATATTTCTTGAATATTTAATATATGCCAGACATCGTATTTTATGTTAGAGCAAAAAAAAATCAATAAGGATACATCTAATGTTTAAACTGTTTGGAATGCTTAAAATAATAACAAAAAAATGATCTGTTTTCTAAGACACTCCATCAGTCTAGCATATGGCTGATACAAAACAGGAAGGAAATAGCATAAATAAAAAGAAAACTATAAATTCACTTCCCTTATAAATAAACAAAAATTATAAACAACAATTAAGTACACAAAAAAAATCATTAAACAGTGAAATATCAAATGAATAATTTATCATGGATGAAGAGAGTTTATTCCAAAAAATGCAAGCATGATTCAACATTATAAAATCTGTTACTGCAACTTACTACCTTATGATATTAAAGAACAAAAAACACATTAATGCAAAAGAGTCTGGGTAAATTAAAGGGTTTTTTTTTCCTGAGGAGGATTGGTCCTGAGCTAACATCTTTTGCCAATCTTACCCTTTTTTTGCTTGAAGAGGATTGTCACTGAGCTAACATCTGTGCCAATCTTCCTCTATTTTTTTGTATGTGGGATGCTGCCACAGCACGGCTTGATAAGCAGTGTGTAGGTCCACGCCTGGGATCCGAACCCATGAACCCTTGTCTGCCAAAGTGGAGTTCGCAAACCTAACCATTATGCCACCAGGCCAGCCCCAAGATTGTTTTTAAATCTATGAATGAATTAGGAAAAATAAAAGAGAACATGTTTAAAAACTATGGTGGGAAAAATGCCCTAGTGCTATATTCAGAAGACATATAGGGGAAGACAGATTCACTTACTTGAAATTTAAAAACAAAAGACAGTTTGTACAGAGAAAGATACCAAAGTAAAGTTAAAATATAAGTTATAAACTTTTGGTTCTGGATAAGATGGAGTAAACACCCCTTTATCTTCCATTGAACTCAATTATAAAACCTGAACAGAATGCATGGCCAGCCATTTGAGAACTCTAAAAAGTCAAGATGAGAAGGAAGACTGGGGAAAAATGCAGAATTCAAAGTACCAGTGAGCCAACTGTGAGGTTGCCATTCTCCTCCTCTTCTGGTATGCGCTGGCCCAAACTCAGCACATTCCAAAATTCAGAAATGAGCACTGTTGGGAAGACAGAGGTCTAGAGAAAACTTGTAGTTTAGACAGCGGGGAGGATTTCTTAGATTTTTTTTCCCTTCTTTTTTCTTCATTATCTTAAGGGAAATGGGAGTGGCAAAAGCTTTTTTTTTTTTTTTAATTGCATTAATGCTTCCTTGAAGAAAAAAAATTCTTTCCTTGAAGGAAAAAAGGTTGCACAAAATCCAATTTGTTCTAGAAATATAAGCGACCTTTCCAGTACAGAAGACTTCAGATATTAAAATGTACGGCAAACATACACATAAGGAGAAGCTGACTTGCCTCCAGTGTACAGGACAGTATTTTAAATCGTAAGATAAGCTCCATACAGTACAGCTGGCAAGTGAGAAACCAGCAGGAGCCAAAACTTAGAGGGAAAGGCACTTCCTCTCCTTCAAGAAGGTGTCACCAGACCTGTTGAATTTATTTTTTCTCTTTCTCTCTGTCCTTCTGTGCTCAACCCTGAACAGAGCAGAAGTGGGCAGTTTCTGGTTGGAAGTCTGGAAAGGGCAGCTCATGGAACTGGAAAGTTCCTGGGCAATAATAAAGAGGAGGAGCTCAGGAAGACCTTTCTGTGAAGCTGTTTATGAACTCCTGGCCTCGCCCCCAATTTGTATTGTACCAGACAGAAGTAACATGACATCTTTAAAGTGTTCAAAGAAAAGAGCCGTCAACTCAGAAGTTTCTATCAGTAAATACGTCCTTCAGGACTTAAGGAGAAATAAAGACGTTCTCAGATGAAAGAAAACTAAGAGTAGTTTTTGGCAGCTGACCTGCTTTAAAAGAATTGCTAAAGGAAGTTCTTCAGACAGGAGGGAAATGATACCAGCAGAAAACTGGAACACTGGGAATGGAGAAAGAGAAACACAAATGGAAAACGTCTAGGTATACATAACTCATTATTTTTCTCCTCTTGAATTTTGTAAAATGTGTTCCATGGTTGAAAGCATGAAATATAACGTTCTCCAATGGGAGTTTCACTGTGTGTAGAGGTAATATACAACACAGCTGTAGCATAAAGGAGAGAAGTCAGAGGAATTTATGGTGGCAACATTTCCACATTTCAAGTAGGTGGTAAAATATTGATTCCAAATAGACTGTGAAAAAATAAGTATGTAGTTTGTAAGTCCTAGCATAAGCTCTAAAACAATCATACAAATATATACAGTCAAAATGACTAGGCGAACAGTGAATAAGAAAAGTATCAAAAGAAAAGATGAAACCACCAGTGGCCAAATGATGTTAAATTTAGAAAACATATAGTCTTTCTTCAGAGTCTCTGTGGAAGTTTCACATAATATATTCGTGATATGTAAAAAGCATTAGCCAATATCTCTTAGGGATGTGTTGTGTTGAACACGCACACAACAAAGAACCGTGGAACAAGTTGAATGAAAAAGCTATAGGATTTTTTTAAACTTTCCTATTATTGCAGCTCTTGATTTAAGAAAAAGACAAATGCTATCATTTAACCATCAACCAGTCACAGTAAATAACAATAAATAATCATTACTATTTCCCTTGAATGATCAATTATTAAAATTTGAGCTGTGTGTGTGTTTGGCTAAATTTGAGAAGTGGCTATTATCATTTATTAAAGTTTTCTTTGTTTTACATGAGAAATGGAATGCTACATTTCACTTTTAGTTTTATTTCATTAATAATTAGTACTTAGACATTAAACAGGCAAGTTTCCACTAGATGCTTTATATTTTATGACTACACTAAAAGTAATATGTTGATTTTATAGAGAAATTGAAACTCTCATACACTGCTGATGAGAATATAAATTGGTACTTTGAAAAACTGTTGGTAGCATCTACTAAAATGAATATATGCAAACGCTATTTATTAGTCTTCTATTACTGTGTAGCAAACTTCTACAAAACCATTATTAGCTCCCAGTCCTGTAGGTCAGAATTCTGACATAGTGGGCTGGCTCATCTGCTCAGGTATCACAAGACTGAGTCAAGGTGTTGGGAGGACTGAGTCCTCATCTGGAGGCTCGGGAAAGAAATCCACGTCCTTGCTCATTCAGGTTGTTGGAAAAATTCAGGTCCTTGAGATTGTAGGACTGAGGTTCCTGTTTCCTTGCTGGCTGTTAGCTGAGGGCCATTCTCAGCCCCTAGAGGTTAGGCCACTCTCTGGTCCCTGCATGTGGATCCTTGTAGCATCAAACTAGCAATGAAGCATCAACTATCTTTTGTGCTTCAAATCTCTCTGACTTCTTCTGCACCTGGAGAAAACTCTGCTTTTAAAGTGGCTGGTATGATTAGATTAGGCCCACCTAGGCATTGCACTATTGTAAAGCCCACTTGGATAATCTCCCTATGATTAGGGCATGGAAACTTGGGGGCCATTTTCAGTATCCTGCCTACCTCCTCCTATGACTGAGCAGTTCCAGTCCTAGATATGGGTATATACGTTCACCAAAATATGTGCACAGGAATGCTAATAGAAGAACTACTCATATTAGCCAAAATCTGGAGAAATTATTCAACAACAATAGGATAAATTGCAGTATATTCTTATAATTTAAAACAGAAATGAGAATGAACAAACTACAACATGAATGAATCTCACAAACGTAGTCTGGAGTAAGCAGGTAACAGTGTTTCATGGGAGCAAATGAAGGGGTACGTAACCCAGTCCAGAAAGTCACAGAAAGCTTCCTGGGGGAAGGTACAGTTTTCACTGTAAAGAATAAGAGTGAGTGTTGGGGGGAAATGGGGAACAGGACTGAATTTTAAATCGAAAGAATAATATGAACAGAAGTAACATACCTGTAAAAATTATAAGCAGGTGCGTATTATGATTAGACAGCAAAATGGTGAAAATGGTGAGGTAAAAGGTGTGCCTGGAGAATTTGGCAGAGGTCAGAACGTGGGGAACCTTGAAAGCTGTATTAAGAAGATTGACTTTAGTCCTGTGGGTGATGGGAACATGGGAGGTCCTTGCAAAAGGAAGGGTAGGAACATATTTGTACGTGGATTCACTGACCCTGCGAAGTGGAAGATGAAATTAAAAGAGGAAAATAAGGAGGAAACTAGACGAGTCAGGAGGCTATTCAAGGAGTACAGGTGAAAGGTGATGGGAGCCTGAGTTAGCCAGAGAGGAGGCACAATATATGAAGCATGGATGGCTTGTATCTGCCTCTTCCAGAAACCTCTTCTTAAAGTCTTAATTCAGTCTAAACTATAAAAGTATAGTCAACTAATAGTACAAGTGTTAAATATTTTCACTTCTCCCAAGAGAAGGTGAAATTACCAATAAAATAGGGATCTAGACCCTAAGTTGAAAAGATGACTTCTAGTTGTGCAATATCAGGTATTTTCCTGAACAAGGTTTTATTTTTATTTCTAAGTCAACAGGACTTTTCCAAATGCACCACACCCATGAATAAGGGAACCAAAACAGTAGACTACAAGATTGAGATGTCAAATCCCTGCTTTCATTCTATGTCCTTCACAAGGTCAGCAAGGTCTGAGACAGAAATTGTTCAGGATTTTCGCATACAACTATGACCAGTGGGACAGTTGTGTAAAGGAAATTTCCTAAACTTCACCTTTACTATTTCTGCTAGAAAAGCCTTACAAAGTTAATTCCTGTGGATACATGATAGGTCAATAGAGGGGCCAATGACATCTGAGTAAATGTGTGCATTTTGACTTGTATATAAAACTGCTATAAATATAAATATAAATGTCCTTTTATTTTTAAGTTATTATTGTGATTGTTCTCTGAAAGCCTTCCCCAAGGTTTTAACCCTAATTAGGTTACAAAGAGAATGGAATTGGCTTTTGAAATAAAGCAAATGTGTCAATATGATTAATTTCACTCAGATTCTGTATAAATTTAATTGTAACTGTTTTCAATAGAGAAATAAAGAACTAATTTTCTGTTACTTTAATTGAACTAAAATTAGTCTCAAATTAGTATTTGGGCTTATTCCATTGGATTTTCCATCCCGTCCCTCCCAGACACACTCACACATACGCACACTCACACACGCTTACATTTTGCTGTGAATTACTTGACAACATCAGACATTTCATCATCCGAATATCCCAGACTTAATCTGTAAATAATTTCCCTACCCACAATGGAGCTTTTACATTTTTTAAAGAGAGGAAAAAATAACAATATCTTTCAGCAGAAAATTGCTTTTTCGAAAGTTTTAATTTTTCTCACGTTTCTCATCATGGTTTGATTATCTGAATAGATCTTTTTCTCTACGTCTAGGTCTTTTGCTTAAGAAGGCAGAAAGAATTTAAAAACTGCTTACAATATTTCAGAGGCAGTCTGGCCAAGGTGATGACAACAGGTCTATTGCCTCCTCTACTAAATGTCATATTCTATTAATGCATCCAGAGTCACTGTAGAATTTTGGTAGCTCTAGTACACACATGACCCATTCTGAGCTTATACTTAACTAAGGCACTAACATACTTAGTGAATATAAACCATATTTATACAGTCTATTCTTGGACATTTATTTGAATTTTTGGAACCAAATATGTCTTTAATATGATAAATGTAAATAAATTTAGGTAATAAATGTAACTAAAGTGACTTGAAGGCAGGGGCTCTCCTAATGATTTTTTTTCGCCATTGCCAGGTACTAATTAAGGGCTCAATAAATGTTTGTTGAATTTAGTTCATTATTGCAGCTTCTTAAGGATTGTTTAATTCAGATTCTGTCATCTCAAGTATTGCGATCCCTCCAAGCTTTATGTAATCTATATATTTAAAAGATGTCTTCAGTTCTGAGTCATTGATGGATGTGTTGAATTTCAAAAGATCAAGAACTGAATACTGTGATACAATGCTTGAAACCTCTCCTCAAGTTTGTAAAAGTATTTCTTCATGTTTAAATCAAATCATTTAGCAAGGTGCTAATCCACCCAATTCTACCAACATCCGTTGCAACTTATTATGACATGGGGCTATGATAATACATTAGAGCTCTTTCCAAATGCCTTGCTAAAGTCTGAGTTCTCTATGTGAACTAAATTTTCTTGAATAATTAATCTAATATTATTAGTAAAGGGTATGCAATTGTTTACTCTTAAATTGGAAGACCCCTGGCTTAGGAGTCATTAGAAATCTGTATGGAATCTTTTCCCTTTGCTGCTTACAAGCCATCCATGTATTAACTCTGCAGCAGGATAATATTTTGAAATAGTAACACTTTTTATACCTGGAAATTCCTTGTGCCCTGAGACATATTCCCCACTAAAACTAGACCTGCAAGCTAAGAAATCCATTGCCTTAGACCTCAGTTCTGCAGGAGTTAAAAGAAAAAAAGGCAAAGAAGTAAATTTTTGCTTTGAGTTTCAAAATATGTGGTTGAAGCTCATTTATGAGACAAATTTTAGAATGGTTTGGGGATTTGAGAATAGCAAAGAATGTTCTTAGATAGACACAAGCCGGCAGAGACCCTAAAACGCCTGGCTGTAGACGCAAGGCCACAGAATAACACGTGGAGACACAAGATGCCATATATCTTTGGATAGAGCTGAGAAGGGAGGGGAGTAGATGCCTTTCTTTGGGACCCAGAGAATATAGAGAAACATGGTGGAACTGAGACATTTAAAGGACTCTGATTGCATTGGGCCCACTGAATAATCCAGGATAATCTCTATATTTTACAGTCGGCTGATTAGCAACATTCTTCCATCTGCAACCTTAATTCCCTCTTGCCATGTAACATAACATACTCACAGGTGCTGGGGATTAGAGGTCTGACGGACATCTTTGGGAGGTAATTATTCTGCCTACCACCCCGATATTAATTTCTTTGTTTGTTTTTACCTAACAATGTTCTTACCAAAAACCCTGGGCACCTCTCGTTTTAGCCCTTTGTTCCTGTCACCACTTATGTTCTCCATAGTCACTTCCTCCCCAGATTTGTTTGGGAATCTTCTGTCTCTCTTGCATCTACTTGAAAGCTTTGTTTGGGTAAATGATTTGCTCCCAGAGCTTGAGAGATTCTCAGTTCTAAGAAGGACCTGGGGCTTCAGTTGTACATTTGGCCACACATTTATTTCACATCTCACCCATTCTCCTTTCTTGTTAAAGTGTCAATGTTTAGTGAAAAATAAAAATAACATTTTTATCATTCCTTGACATTTTTCCATTTCTCTTCTGAGTTCAGAAGCTCTTAATAAACTTCATGATCTTAATGATGTATTTTTGGTAGGTTTCAATCATGAGTCTACAAATAAGAAGTAGCAAGTAGCAGACAAGTTTTAGTTAACTGACAATCTACTTAATGTCACATTCTATTTCTTCATTTCTGGTAGACTGTGTGTGTGTGTGTCCAGCTAACACTAGTTTCTGTAATAAGCTTATTTATTTCTACCATTTTCTCACCTTAACATAGGTTTTAATCTTCTTCAAACTCTCATGCTTCTTAATTGTATTACTTCATATTTTGTATCCACTACCAGTTCATCCACTCTGATAAGTCAGATTATACTAAAAGCATTTCCTTAAGACCTTAACTTTCTCCTCATGCAGAGCAGCCAATTTGAATAAACATGCAAAGTTTCAATGATTGCCTCTCGCGAGAGACTTGGGAATATTTCCCTGAACTTCTATGTGGTCAAGACTGATTTCTCAACTATTTCCTGCGTGATAACTCTTTTGGTCAACGACATGCTGCATATAATTGCTAAAATTTCATGTGGGTGGTCAATCCCAAAGTTGGCCATTCTCTGGGTTAAAGTAACTGAATTGAGAAAACAACACTTGCAAAATAGTTTAGGTGTCCATTTTCTAGGGTGGAAAACACACAGTAGGTTTGGTTGCTATATTGTTTCCTAGATTGAAAATAAAAAAAAAATCTTTCTTTTTTTGTTAGGGATTGTAAATTTTACTGTTCTAGATTTTTCTGTAAAACTGACCAAAGCTATGGCTCATCACTGCAAAATCCCAACCTCATCCCCATCAAATATGTGTAGGTATAGTTTTACAAAATTCTTGGCACAGATTCAGGGGGCTCAACATTTTTCAAAGCACGTAAAAGACTATTTTAGAACTTATCTCGAGGAAGTCTAGCACCTGGGTCAAGATCATAGCCTCTGGAGTGAGGACATCCAGCCCACAGGTTTTGTGAACTTGAGTAAGTTTCTTAATCCTTAGGTAGCTTAGTTTCGTCTTCTTTTACATAGAGATAAAAATACTAGATCCTATCTTATAGGGTTATTATAAAGGTTAAATTAATTAATGTTTCTAAAGCAATGCCTGCTACATGATAAACACTGTATAATTACTTATTGATTAAATAAACTTATAATAAATTAACTTATCAGATATTTTCCTTCTTGGGTTCAAGGGCTCAGATATAACAGGTCATCACTATCATCCCTCTTCATCTAATTTCTGATCACTGAAGTCTTAATGGAGCCATTGAAGAATCTATTAAAATTATTACACTGGCTAATATAGCCTTTCCTATGTTTTTTGTTATATATTCTTACACTGGTTTTAATTATTTAAAGAATCACTGTGTGAATTAGGTAATAAATAAAAAATTATATTATCGAATTGTACTTGGAGGAATTATATCATTATTATTAGAATAAATGAACTAAAAATTCTAAGAGAAATTCTACTTTGATAATTTACATATGCTTTCTCAAGAAATGGATTAATTACGGGAGAACTTGGTGGTCCTGCATGTTGGAGATATGGCGAAAGAACTAGAATTAAAAAAGAGAAAGACTGCGCTATATTTTAATTTTCCCCTAGTTCCAGTCTCACCTGATTTTTAATAATAAAAGATGAAACACTGCCTATAAATCTGTGACCAAATGGTACCTGTTATTTTGTTTGATATTGCTACTTTTTTTTCTTCTTTGTCTCACTCCTGCTCTGTTTTGCTATTAATTCTTGATGTAACCTTTAGCCCCAACTTCACTAAAACTTAAAAAGTGTTTTTTCTTTTGAGTAGGAGTGTGTGTGTGTATGTGGATGTCTCTGTGTTTGTGTGTGTCTCTGTGTGTGTATTGGTTCAAGGGATGTCTTAAGACACGATTCATATTCAAGAGGTATAAGAAAAAAATTTCCTTTTATTCAAAACGCTGCCAATTAGCAGTGATTGGCAACAAAGCCGTGAGTTGTAGAACTTACTGAGGGAAAATAGAAGCAGTTCACTGGTGAAAACTGAAAGATTGTATTACTCTAGGAGGAGAAAAAAACTCTTGATGCTCAGGTATTTTAGTTCACGTAAAAAAAAGAAATGTCTGTCTCCTCAATGCTAAGTGCCATTCTGAGCCTCCACTTTCTCATTCGGTTCAGATGATCACAATCCTGCAGGAAAAGGCAGTTTGCTTTTGCATCAGGCATTAAATGAGCTACTTCCTTCTGCCATTAGGAAAAGGGATCAATGTTGGACGTGGCACTTGTGTTTCTTCTTTAATGTTTCTGGGGGTTTTATTTAGTGATTTTTATCTTGTAAGTGATGATTTCCAGACCCTCACCTGTCCCCTGTCCAAATAAAAGGTGATTTGAGCTACACTGAGTTGTTATCACATTTGGTATGAAAAGAATTTAAACCAGTATCTTGAGAAAAATGGATTTTATCCATATTGACATCCAGTAAAATTAATTAAACCAGAAGCATATTTTTTGGCTGTAATAATGCCAGCCCAACAGATGAAATAGGCATTAATTTAGCAGTAAATTAATACTCTTATTAGTGGTTTAACAGCATTTTGTTTGGTTTTAACTTTTTAAGAGATCCAAAGGACTGTTTCAAACAATGTATTATCACTTTCCATAGAAAAACTATGAAACTATAGAGCCAGTCTGATAGGAGTCTGTAGGGAAAAGGGCACCAGCCTTGGCATAAGAGATCCAGGTCCTGCTTCCCCATAACTCTTGCCTCTACTGACAGAAGTCAAAAGAGGATCCACTCACTGAGTAAATTCATGTCTTTTCCAACAGTGGTTAAAAGTTAACCACACATGGGTTGGAGCATGCCTTCCCAGAGTGTAGCACAGCACATGGAGGATGGCTCCGTATCCTCCTTGCTCCTCATAACCATTTTCTAATTTTTTTCTCTTTTTTTCTCACCATGTCCAAGGAAAATAAACAAAGCAAAAAACCACAAAAATCACCAACCAATAACACAGCTTGACTCTCACGTCATCTGATTGAACTGCTCTCAATCCTGTAACCTTGACTGTCACCCTATTTTAGCCATTCCCTCCCATGGTCATATTCTAAGCCTTATCAATACCAATAAGTACAAGGCATCATAATTCCAATTTCATGCATCCTACACTCTGACAACAAACTCCTAAATTTTCAATTCATTCACTCATGCTTTTCAACTCCTCCACGTACTCCACTGATAGGATCTGTGTTTCAATGTTGTTCATCCACTTGAGAGGCACTTACTCTCCTCAGCAAGCTTAAATTCCAGGCTCGATCATTATAATTAGTCTCTTGTACATACTATTGACTCCCTCATAACTCTTTCTTTTTGCTTTACACACTTGGCAAAACCATAACCCTGGTTAAATCCAACTCTGCCCTCTCTATGCCAGACCCCGTGCAGCTTCATTTTGTGCAGAAAAATGCACAACCATGAGGAGCTGCTTCTACTTTCTATTCATGAGGGTGAAACTCACAGTGGGGCCTTAACATTCCCAGGATCATTTTAGCGGAAATGAAATTTTTTTTTTTTGAGGAAGATTAGCCCTGAGCTAACATCTGCTGCCAATCCTCCTCTT
Organism: Equus przewalskii; assembly: GCF_037783145.1. Taxonomy (NCBI): domain Eukaryota; kingdom Metazoa; phylum Chordata; class Mammalia; order Perissodactyla; family Equidae; genus Equus; species Equus przewalskii. Next base: position 25,888,827 of record NC_091850.1, read on the forward strand.
TTTGCTGAGGAAGAATTGCCCTGAGCTAAGATCTGTGCCCATCTTCCTCTACTTTATATGTGGGACACCTACGACAGCATGGCATGCCAAGTGTTGCCACGTCTGCACCTGGGATCTGAACTGGGCGAACCCCAGGCCGATGAAGCGGAACTTGTGCACTTAACCGCTGTGCCACAGGGCCAGCACCGAAATTTCCATTTTAGTAGGAAATCATTTTAGTGTTCCCCAATCATTTCAGTCTCTTATCGTCTTCGATGACTATTTCGTATCTTCTCATTTCTCTAGAATCTCCCAAAATCTCATCCCCTTTTTTCACTCTCAGTTGATGACCTAACTTCTTATTTAACTGAGAAAATTGAAGCAACCAGATAAACTACATTTACCCTCTGATTGCCATCTGTACACACAGGCTCAGCCTCCCTATTGACAAACTGCCCATAGGCCTATCTAAAGCCACTGCTCACTATCTTTATTTCTGCCATGTTGTCTGAGCCAGCCTCATCATCTGGATTTCAGCCTAACCTACCTCATCTTCCCATCTTTTACCCTTGCCTGCCACCCTTATCTAGTCTCATTATGAAGTGATCCTTTGATATGTAAGCCAGATCACGGAGCTCCCCTGCTTAAATCCTTTCGATGGCTCCTCATTTACTCAAACTAAAAGCCAACAACATTATAATGGCTTACAAGCCTCAATAGACTCAGAACCCCTAATATCTGCCACTCCCTTATCTTTCCCCTTTGCTCACTCCTCTCCAGTCCCCTTTCCTCTTTTTTTGTTCCTGGAACATTTTAGGAACACTCTAATATTAAGATTTAGCATTAGCTTTTCCCTCTGCTCAGACCACCTTCCTTTATACATCCACATGGTTCACTCTCTCACCTTCTTCAAGTCTTTTACGGATGTCCTCTTCTCAGTAAGGCCTTCCTTGACCACTTTATTCAAATTACAACCTGCCTTCCACTTTAGCATTCTTAACACACTTATCTTGCTCTAGCTTTATAGCACTCATTGACGTCTAACACACTATTTATTTATCATGTGTATTGCTTATCGATGCTTTCTGTCCACCAGAACATAAGTTCCATAGGGCAGAAGTCCTTGATTTTCTTCATAGATGGATTTCAAGTGCTAAGAATATTGTGCTGGCTCAGAGTAGACCCTCAAATATGTTATATAAATATTCATAAATATTTGATATTAGCATTTATGAATGAACCTCACTATTAAATTTCTATATGTGTATATTTGACAGAAATATTTAGAAGCATTTAAATGAGCAATCTAAGATAGAAAATATAAATTATATGTAAGATTTCATGTACACACACACATAAACATAATCACTAAATAATTTTAGTGAAGAACTTTTTTCATTTCCATGAATAAATAGATTATTAAGCCTGAGAGAGAAGATAGCTCTTTAACTTAAGTCCTTTGGATAATACCTTGTTCTTCAACTAAATTGTTCCATTGTACAACTGGCCATAGGGCACTTACTTTGGAGGGGTGAAACGTTTTATATAATTATTTCAACTACTACCTTGTGCTTTCAAGCAGCAGTTGCAGGTATGACAAACCAATATATCACTACACGATAAATCTCATACTAAAGAAGTGCAGCTAGGAAAATAATAGCCTTAAATAAAAATCACGCAGCTCCTATTTAGTCTGTTGGTATATGTGTAGCTTTAAACATGATAAATTAGAAAATATGCAATAGCCCTATAGAAAAGAGTTTGGGGAAAAATATCAAATCTTATAAAAAATTGAAACCTTAATCCCTTCCTCATGCATAGGTTAGACAATATGACAAAGAATAAAAAAAACGCAATCCTAAAAATGCTGTTTTGAAGTCAAATTTGGCCTACATTTTGATATTTGTAGAAATGCTGCGTGTCTTAAGCCCTATAATTATGTGGTTGGGTTAGTTCTTGAAATTACCTGAAGTATTTAAGGTTGACGTACCAATGAAGAAAGATGCTCTAGAAAAAAAAAAATTATATACAATAAGAAAAGATACTTTTTTACCTTTAGAAATTTTGACCTAGAGATATGAGACCTTAGATATTACTATAATGGTGGGGGTTTTAGACAGAGACCGAAGGTCTAGTTAAACTGAAGTCGAATTTTAAAAGGAATTATTTTTAACTCTACTTGACTCAATTTACAACCATGAATTCCAGAGCCATGTCCAGGGCCTGAATCAGAGTCTGAGCTTTCCTCTCTCTTCTTTAAGCAAAGCAACCAGCCTGGCCCTGAGTGTTGGCAATAGAACAAAGTGGAGGATAAATTGATTTTGAATAATGGTGCTTTATTGAAGTCTCAAACTATTCTTGAACACCTCTTTAGTGCTATTTATAATTATACAAGCTCATGAGGTCTAAATACCACCAGACTCACAGGAATCCAAACACAATGATTGCACCACAGCACCCATTGGCAGCTTCCAAGAGGGGAGAGCCTGTGTTTTAATCACTGAGCCCCTGCCTGGAATTCTGGCCCCACTCGCCACGCTTGAGCCCAGGCCAACACAGTGAGCAGGAAGAGGACAATGTTCACAGCCAGAAGTCTCACCTCTTTCCATCTATCCTTTTATCAAGGAAGAAGGGTAAAGAGTAAGGCAGAAAGCTGAAAGGGAGAGGCAGGACCAAACAGATAGGAGGAAAGTGCACAAATAATAAACCTGTGTTATCTGCACAGAAGTGAGTTAAAATTTTCCAGAAAGAACTAGCATACCTCTTCAAGTCACTCCACCCATCACAGTCTTGCTGAGGCTATTTCAACTTAATGGAAAATGGATAACCACATGAATATGCACATCTGTTTGCCAAGTATTTATTTATAAAAGACTTACCTACTACTTTAAGGCTGTTCCCTGTTCCCTGGCTGATCCTAAGAAGGTTACCAGGATTTGGAAAGGAGAGTCACAAAGAACATACAAAAATAAAAAGTGACAAAGACGTACAGATTGAGCTTGTGTGAGGATGCAGTAATAGGGCCAAGGTCAAATATTCAAATCTTTTCTCAAGTTTGGGCATTTGGGAAAAATTAAAATGAAATTTAGTTGAGTCTTTCCTCTGAATTGACGCATCTTTTTGCATTGAGGAAAATTTTACTTGTATTCTTTTGTGTTTCTAATGAGATTTGTTTTCCTTGTTTTTATGGTAGATTGGATATTAACCCTCAAGTTATGGATTCTATCGCTGAGATAATAAAATTTAATTACATCTTCAGCTTTTCTCTGGGGTTTAGTAACAAAATAAAATACCTGAAAACCCATGAAATCTAATTTATCCTTAGGTATGATAATATACATGTCACTTCCTTGGAAAATGAGGCTAAGGTAAACTCAAATCACTCTTAAGATGTTTATTTCCTTTCATTTCCCCCAAATTAAAATTGTTCAAAATAGAGTTACATTACAGACTTGGAAACACAATATTATTTTAGATCCATGCTGTGTAAGGCAGCCAAAGGAGCCGTTAGCAACACTAATAATCAGGATTCGGCCAGAGTTTTGGGGAGCAGAGATATAATATTATAAAACAATAACAATAAAAATGAATAATGATTCTGACTATTATCCAATAAAGTATTCATAAAGATAATTAATGTTATTTAAATAATATTCAGAATAAAAGATGATAAAGGACAGATCTATCTTCAAACATTTCCTGCTTGAGCAGCAATAATTCACTGTGAGTGGCTCTGGGACTCGGAGTATCTGGGACAGACATGGGGAGAGCAAAATACCTCTTTACTAGCTTTTTTAATTTAAATAACTTTACTTCTCAAGGTCTTTGTTTTGTGATCTTTAAAACAAGAAGGTTGGAGTAGATAATCTTTGGGATTCTTTCCCTGTTTGAGTTTCTATTCTTCCAGTTTGAGGAAAGAACTGAAACGGATGGCGAGGTAGAGAGTTATCTTCCATGTGGTGTTTCCTTTGGAAGAAAGTGAAGCTCAGAGGGTTTAAAGAGTTTAATCACAGTGAATAGGGTTCAGATCTTGTCTTCAGGTCCAGATCAGTGTTATATGACTTCCTATCACCATATCCCTTCTCTTTTGAAGTCACTATTATATATCTTACATTTTGTTCTCCTCAAAGACAGAAATAAGTTAAGGAGGCCAGTATTGCGCATTGTTCTTTGACAAGAACTCCCATCATCAACCTTTAATCGGGCTCCTTCGAGCCCTTTTCTCCGCCAGACCTGCTGAGCCCCATTGTAGCAAAGAATCCTGCTAAACCAGTTTATCACAAATGCCCCACCCCCAAATCCTGCTATCCAATTATACTCCTCTTCCTCCACCCTTGATATCCAATCATGCTCCTCTTCCTCTACCCTTGATGGCTAATCAAGTTTGTGTTCCTCCTCACCTTTGTTCCTCTTACTAACCAAGAGGAACCAAGTTCCTCTTGCTAATTTTCCACCCCCTCCCTCATCCTGCCCCCTGACTATAAGTCCGCACTGGTCCCTGTTGCATTCAGAGCTTAATTCAATCTGTATCCTCTATTACAAGAGTCTTGAACCCTATTGCCATAGTCTTGAATAATGGCTTCCCTGACATTTTTATCAAGTGTCTGGTATACAAGTTTAACATTCTTAAAAAAGAGGTAACCCAGCAAAGCTCAGGCAATGCCAACATGTCTCTCCTTCCACTTCTTCTAGAAAAGCAGAGGTGCTGGGAGAAACTGGGAGCCAGAGCCTGCTCTTTCCCATTCAGAGGGAGGCAGCGGAGGCGAAGGACCAGGAGCAGGAACTCTGAAGCCAGGTACATCAGGAAACAAATGCTATTGTCAGGGCTTAATTGCTGTATAACTTTGGACAAAGTTTCATTTCCTCACCTATAAAATGAGCCTAATAATAGCACCTGCCTCCAAAGATCATTATGTGGATTAATTGAGATAAATGTTAAACTTTTACTGGTACGTTGTAACTTTTCAATGAACGTTGATAATAGTCACAAAACTTTCCTGCTCAGAGCAGGGTATCACTCCTGCTGGTCTTCTGGGCACCATTCCAGCCCAGCTCAGACTTGCAGGGATCAGGCAGACCAAAAGAACCACGTGCAACTGGCAACACTGAACTCCAGGTTTAGACTAGCTTCTAAAGTTTCATTTGTGTCCTGACCTGCTGAGTTTGGTACCGTTGCTAAGTTAGCAGATGTCTCAGTATATTGAAGCTTGTTCTAGACAAATGATTAAATAAAATGGCAAAAAGGGATGTTCTGGATACTCTGGGTACTCTGGATCCATAGTGAAATGCTCTACTCAGCGATAGATGTGGCATTTACAAAAATCTCTTAGCAACTGGGGAATCTGAATTACAAAAGCAAGAGGTTAGGTATGCAGTCCATAAACAGAGACAGGATTTCAGTTAGAGAGAGGGCTAAAGTTAACTTAGCATGCTTCAGGCCCCACCTAAGCTTTATGTGTTTCCGTGGTGTTGACCAGTCTGCAAACACAGCCACTGTAGTGACAATTAGAAAGATGCTAGTTTTAAACTATATGGTTTCTGTGTCCATGTGGAAATATTTCTCTCCCCAAGATCTAGTACTTTATGAAATTCTCAAAATTTTTTCCGTTATCTTATGCAACAATAAAATTAGAGCCTCAAATGTGGGAAGTTATAGTACAAACAAGAAAGAAATTTTGCTAGGGCATTTTAAGCCCTGAAAGATTTCTTAAACCATTTCTCCCTATTCTATGAGCCAGGGCATTCGTGATCTTCTATTATTTCATTTTGACTTTGTGTGTGTGTGTGTGTGTGTGTGTGTGTGTGTGTAATTCACAAGTCTCTGAAAGAAATCAATGTCTCATAGAAAATGATGTATCAGGATTCCCTCTTTAAGAAAAGGTCCTGACTATCAGTTGTCAATCAGAAGGTGTTTATTTAAAGTCTACTATATAAAGCACTATGTTAGGCAAAAGAATTCAGAGGTGCTTGTTAAAAAGAGAAAACACTACAGTGTGTGACGTGTCAGATGATTTTCTCCTCTCCTCTCTTTCTTCAGTCTAGAATATGCTCATCCCTTTGCCAGAGCCTGACATGCTCTGATTCAAGGCATACACCTGGGAGCACGAGATGATGATCTTTAGAACAGAGGGAGGGAAAGATACTCTTTTAGAATAAAACCCAAGAGCCACATGAATAGAAATATGAAAGTTTGTTTTTCTTATATTCTCTACATACAAAATTCAAGTAGTTTCCTACCTTCAATCTCAGGCCTGAGGGGAAGCAAGATGGAGGTAACCAATTCACAATTGTCCCAGAGGCTGAGGGGAAGTGGCACCTGGTGGGTCAAGCAGAGAGATTCAAATTACTCAAAAACTATGAAGGAGAACGAGAAAAGAGAGAGAATCTCAAAGGCTGAGGGTTGTTACTTAATGATCACAGAGTAACGGTCATGAAGATGGCACTGAATTCTAATTCAAAGAGTTCAAACCTGGGAAGAAGCGGGAGATGTGGGGGCTGGAGGAGCTAGAGGAGGTCTTCCTCTCTCTGTTTGGACTGGTACATATGAGGAAGGCAAAGTTCTTGAACATTTATCTGAATTAGATATTACTATCTAACCATAAAGTTGTTTGAAAAAGGGCTGTACCAACCTTCCCTTTCACTATTAAAGGACACACTGCCAATAATAAAATAATAGAAAGACAAAGAACTTGTGTAAACTTTACTTGTGTAAAGTACGTAGTCAATACACAAGCAATAAATGTGCAGAGAAGGAAGAAACCTGTGTGCCATAGTCAGAAATATCAGAGAAAAAATGCAACTGAGCCTTGAGGGTAATTAAATAAATCAAATGGGATGGGGTAGAAGCATGGTTTATGGTAATAGTGCAAATAAAGACTTAGGAATGCAAATACAGATGGCATATGTAGGGGATAGTAAGGAAACCAGCACAACTGAATGCAAGATTTCTTTCTATATGAACAATGACAGAAATAAGACCAGCTGGGAAGTGCCATGCTACAAAGACATGTAAATTTGGGTAAAGAACTTTACACTTGTTAACCAAGTTTCAAAGAGATATTCAGTTGCAAATTAGCAGGTCAGCAATGACCCTGATGTCCAGAAAAGGAAACTTATCTTCAGGAGTACCAATGAGGGGCGTCACTTATAGGGCATTACCGATACTGGCATTATAGAAAGGGAAGTATGCATTCTTACCTTAAGAGGGCGCATTCTTTACTCTAATGGTTAAAGCAGATGCACGATGTATGTTTGATAGGCCATAAGTCAGGCTTCTTTAGTTCAAGCCAAACCAGTTTTGAACCAGATCACCTACCCCATATACCTCAATATGTGAAAATCTCTTGTCAGGGTAAATTTGAGGAGGAAGAAAAACACTGGAAAAGAGGCCATCAAGTAGGACTTTGTAGCAATTCAGGTATGAACAGAGAGGAACTGGCCAACCTGATGGACATCTCAAAGGAATAAACAACCAGGGCTGGTGCTAGGTTATACATAAGGATTAGTGGAGAGAGAAATTTCAAAGATGGCTTCCAAACCAGGAGATGAGAAGAACAATGGATGCCAGTGCTTAAATGTGAGATACGGGTATCAAGTTGAAGTCCTGTCTTTTTGACTAAGTATATGGTTAGTAACAATCTGTTTGCTTAACTAAACTTAGGCTGTAAAATGAGACAAAAGGCTTAGGTGATCTCTGAAGCCTCGAAAACTCTGTTTTTATTAATTCTACTTTAGTTGTGTCAGATTAGTGCACATACTGAACATCATAATGCTGACCAAGGCTTAGAAAACATGGCACTCTAGTCAATCAATCAATGCTTATATTTTCTTTTATCTTTTGCTGTACACCACGGACCAATTTTTGATGGCATGAATTGCTATCTATATATATATGGCTATAATTTAGTATATTATATAAATATACTATACATAGACAGTATATATCACTATGTTATATGGTTGTGTAATATTCTGTCTAACCAAGGGAGAAAAGTAATTTGAATTTAAATATACAAACTACTCTTTTCTAACTTTTTGAATTGCTTTTTTCTTCAATTCAGAGGAATTTTAAAACATTGGTATGATCCTAGGCAAGAATGTAAAGTTCGTTCCTACAACTCATTGAGTCTGAGGCAATGGGAATACAAATAATATCACCAAAGGTAATAGTAACTAAGATTCAGGTAAGTTGGGAAGCAATTTACATGCATCATATCTTTTAATATTCAGAACCAAGTTTTGCGAATTATGTACTAATTTTACCCTATTGTTATAGCTGATAAAGTTGAGATTTAGCAAAGTTACAGTTTTCCTAGTCATAAAGTACTTAGCAGTGGAGTTGGAACTATATCTTGAGTCTTTCTAATCCCAAAACTGATTTTCTTTACTCCTACATCATATTGTGAGTGAATTAAAAAGATTGTGAGCTCCTCCAAAGGATAAATGAGGTTTCGTGGATTGAATGAACTCAAGAAATAGAGCCGTGACAAAGCTGTTAGATATTGGATTAGCATCCATTTACCTGCCACCGTGCTGTGTTGGTGGAAAATAAGAATACTTTACAGCTCACATTTGAGAATGAAAAATAAGGAAATGAATCAGAACCCTGACTCTCTACTCTTTCCTTCATAGCAGCATAAAGCAGGCAAAGAGATATTTCCTCTTTACTCATCTCTGCTACACAGCAATTTAGCATTTTTTGCACCTTATTCTCCAGTGGTCAGAATATTAGACATGGAGATATATATAATTCACTGTGACATATGTGAAATCTCAAAATATCCAGTTCAGCAATCATACTGTCAGAGTTTACAGGAAAGGTCATCAGAAAGAATTTTTCTCAGTAAAAATGCTGTTGCAACTTAATAGGTAATTATCAATATTTTTATCCACATGTCATAAAGAATTTAAAGAGTTGCTCAAATTGTGATATAATTTTTGAGCTGGTGATGAAACAGGAAGAAAAATCACTTTCCTCATTAACAGCTTCTGTGTTATGACAGATTCTTCATAATTGTGTGTCGTGTTTTCCCTTAACTTGTAAAGTGTTGATTAAGTACTATTGGGTAAAAAGGGCATGTTAAAGCTAAGCTTTCAGGAGAAAGAAAAAAATAAACAGGGACTGAGACAGAAAATTTGTTCAAAGTGTAATAATAATAAAAAAAAAAACATTACTAAGAAAGAACCAGGACTGAAAACTCCTTCTTTCTATCTGTCAACCTTAACTTAGGTTATTGTTTTTCTTCATCATCTGTCTTATAAAGTGTTTGTGCATTTTCAGTCAAGTTTAGAATACATGGATTAAATATATACAATAAACATGTGAAAGAAAATTCACTAGAGGTTTCATTATCAGCTTGTGGCTGAAAATGCAAAACTGGGGGATTTGTCAGTTCATTTATTTGTTACACAATTTGCTGAGTATACTATGCACCTGCCACGGTGCTGGGAGCAGGATATCTAAATGTGGTGCACAAACATACATTACCGTTGCAGAGCTTACGATCTAGTGGCTGAGAAACACATTAAATAAGAAAGCACACAAACCATTCTTTAACAGAATACTCCAATAAGTGCTTAAAGAACAAAAAACACACGGGTGAAGTAAGAGACCAACAATGGAGGGAGAGGAGTCAGGAAGATGCAGTGAGGTTCCGGGGAAGACTTCAGTGAAGAAGACATATGAAGACAGCAAGTTAGTTGAGCAAGGAGAGGGAGCTATAGTACTCTGGGCAAGGGAAAAATAAGCTCGTGTAAAGATTCCTGAAGAGAGAAAGTGCTGGGAAAAGGCCAGTATGGCTCAAGTGCAAAGACTGACTAGGAGCTAGACAAGGGATGAAGGTGGAGAGGAAGCTGAGATCTGGTCATGCGGGGTCTTGTAGACTTCAGCAAGGATTCTGAATGAGCTGAAACAGGAGAGTAACAAAACTCAATTTATACTCTTGAAAGGTCTGGCAATCTGCTTTACGAAAAATGGACTGAAGGGGAGCACTGTTGGAAATCAGGAAAATGTCTGGAAGGCTTTTGTAGAGGCCTAGCAAAACAGAGGGGATAATGAGAGGAGCAACAGAAAAAAAATGAAAACCGAGTGAAGACAGACTTGGTCAGACTTGTTATTGTGTTACATGTGGGAGGGGAGAAAAAGAGAAAGTTTAAAAAGGATCAGTAAAAATGTAGCAATCAGAACAACTCTATCATATTCTACATCTTGACAGTAGTTTGGGTTACACAGGCATATGCATTAATCAAAACTCAGCAAAAATACCCTTATAATTTGTACATTTTTATATTAAAAGAAAAACTATAAATAGACATTGAACACTAGTTAATTATGTGTGCTGAGGTATTTAGGAAATTTGTACTGATGTCTGCAATTTACCTTGAAATACTTCATACAACAAGATAGATTGATGGAAAGATAGAAGGATGCACAGATGAACAGATAATTGATAAAACAAGCCAAGTAAATAACAATATCACTAAAAAGTTATACAGCTAGTGAAGACAGTATCTTTGTAGAGGTGTTTGGAAATATGCATCAAAAGCATTAAAAATGTAAATTTCTTTGACCTAGTTATTTTACTTCTAGAAATATGTCTTGTGAAATAATCAGAAATACACACAAAAATATATTACATAATGCTTTAAGATAGTAAAAAATAAACATAAAGATCTATTAAATAAGGACATGGATTAAATATATTATAGTACAACTATAAAACTAAATTCTATTGTCCTCAATCTGTCGGAGAAAATTTAACCAACTGAGAAAAATTCAGGATACATTTCTAAGCAAAAAAAGTAAGTTTGGAGCCAGCCCTGATGGCCTAGTTAAAGTTGAGCACACTCTGCTTCAGCCTGGGTTCAGTTCCTGGGCACAGAACCACAGCACTCGTCTGTCAGTAGCCATGCTGTGGCAGCAGCTCACACAGAAGAGCCAGAAAAACTTACAACTATACACATCTATGCACTGAGGCTTTGGCAGGGGCAAAAAGGAAGAAAAATAGAAAAAAAGGAGGAGGATTGGCAATAGATATTAGCTTAGGGAGAAACTTCCCCTGCAAAAGAAAGAAACAAACAAAAAAAGCTGTGCTCAACTGCTATTTTTTGGTTTATCAATTAAAAAAAAGTAAGTTTGTAATATGTGATCCATATCTTGTAAATGTATTTTGTAAACAGTGTTTGAAACATCATTAGATATTTTACCAAAATACTAACAATTTTAACAATTATTTTCATCATTATATTTTCTCTATTTTCCACAATATTAAATATGTTGACTTCCTTAATAAAAACAAATACGTAATTTTAAAAGAATTTTACAAGTTATTTATAATAAACTTAGACACCAAAATGAGCAATATTTATCTATTATTGTTGAAATAAGACTCAAATGTAGAGGGAGATTATGGCTTAGAACTTTTTAAATGTGATCAGAATATTAAATGGGAACTTTCTTAATTTTTTAGCTACATCCAGTCCCTAATTATATGTAGTATGGGGAAGCAAACCGTCTCCATGAGGTTTTAGAAATAACCAAGGGGAATTGGAGCCAGAAAAAAAAGCCAAGAAGATTGTTGGCTGACATTTAAAATCTCAAAGCAAAGACAGGAAAATCACTATTTGCGTAGGACAAGCCTTGATGTGTCTGGAAAATATTGTTGATATTTTGTTTTGTTATGTTGTTGGGGTTTTGTGTTTTTGTTTCTTTTGTTTTAGTTTTGGTTTTGGTTTCTTTGGTTAAGGTAATGGAAGTTCTATGACCCACTGACCTTCTTAGACCATTAAGTTAACCTTTGACTGAAAAATGGTGGCTTCTTTCCCTGTGGTTAACATATTCCCTCTAAGTCACAGGCTTTCTAGAGTTTCTATCAGAAACCTCAAAAGTATCTAATGATAGGCTTTACTATAAATAGTGAAAAGTGTAATTTAGATGAGTTCTATTAGACCACTTTCTGAGTAGTTAAACTAAAAGAACTCAAAGAACACTAAATTCTCTATTGACATCGAGCTGAATAATTCTCGAATTTATGTTTAGTTCAGTGCTATCTGATGTCTTAATAGATAATTTTTGTTGATATCAAAATAAGTTAAATTTCTAAAGAAAGGAGTGATTGGCAATGCATTCAATAATAGAGTGAAAGTCTTAGCAATTAACACAGTTCAGACCAATGCTGTAAGCTGAGATGACATTTAAAATATATAGGTGAGAAGTAATATATTTTCATTGCAAATATCAATTGCATGTTACCAGGATTGGAGAGTATTGGCTTAAGAGTTGTTCATAAAATCCAAGGATAGCTGACTGAAATCTCATTATCTGCCAACATCAAGATTCAGTTGCCAGAGAAAGTTCATGCCACTTTAATATGACCCAGGGTCAATTGTGTCCAGATTAACTATCCAGTTCTTATCAAATTATGATTAAGAGTATTTGTTTCTCATTCTTGTCACATTTTAAGAACTCACCATACAAAAGACTATGTAGGTAACAAAAGATTTGTTTTCCACGTTGAATATCTTAAAATTTTGGATAGTTGCCAGAAAAATGAAATGGAGGCATAATCGGTGTTTTCAAGTATTGAAGAGCTGACATCTTTTTAAGTGAATTAACTTTACTCAGTGAGGCATCAGAAGGCGAAATGAGCTCTAAAGAAAGTGATTATTCGTGTCTTTCTATAGATACTCTTGTCTCTTTGAAGGCTAGGACTATGCTTTAATCTTTTATTTCCAGCACTTGGCCCAGTGTCTGTAATATTTAGCCAGAATTTGTGAATATTGATGAAATGAATAAATGAATAGAGAAAGAAGGAGTTTCCTAAACATTGGGAATTATTTTTAGCAACTAAAACTCAACAAGGAATATTTTCTTTTTTTATTTTTCCTTTTTCTCCCCAAAGCCCCCCGGTACATAGTTGTGTATTCTTCGTTGTGGGTTCCTCTAGTTGTGGCATGTGGGACGCTGCCTCAGCGTGGTCTGATGAGCAGTGCCATGTCCGCGCCCAGGATTCGAACCGATGAAACACTGGGCCGCCTGCAGCAGAGCGCGCGAACTTAACCACTCGACCACCGGGCCAGCCCCTCCACAAGGAATATTTTGATCCCATAAGGAATATTTTGCCATTTTCTTTTTTTGTCTTTGTTTCTTTAAAATTGTATATATTTAAGGTGTACAACGTGATAATTTGATGTACGTATATAATGAAATGATTATATAGTCAAGTTGACTTACATATACATCTCCACACACAGTTACCTTGAGTGTGTATGCGTGTGGTGAGAGCACCTGAAATCTACTCCCTTGGCGAATTTCCAGTATTCAATACCGTATTGACTGTGGTCATCATGCTACACGTTAGATCTGAAGACTTATTGATCCTAGATAACTGCAACTTTGTACTGGAATAAAACTATTTTAAAGTGAAAGACAAGACAAACAAAAACTGTCCAAAAAGTGGAAATGGTGACAATGTAGTCACTAGAACAATTTAAGCAAAATCTACATTACCATTTTCAGAAGTATCAGAGAAAAAATTCCTGCTTGCTCAGGCATCTTCTTTTATTTTGCATCCTCTCAGTCTCCTTTATCTATAAGCAGCTTTTCCCATCACCATTTTAGTTTGCTCTCATCTTTTTACCTTAAAAAAGTCCTATTTTTGCTTTTATCCTATATCTTACTTTCCCTTTGTAGCCTGTTGTCTATAATCTCTGTTATATTATTATTCTACTTCATCATCCCCTTCAATCTTAAACCCAATGCTTCTTTCCTCACCACTCCAATGAAGCTACTCTCATCATGGTCTTTAAAAAATTGCTTATTTTTAAATCTAATGGACATGCGTGCTCTACAGCATCTGACACTCTTGGCTGCTTTGTTTGAAACGCTCTCTTTTTTGGCTTCCACGTTAACACATTCTGCTGTTTGTTTTTTGATACCATCTTTATGCCCATACCTTTCATCCTCCTTTTGGGGATCTCATTCTTTCCTTTATCTTTCCAATAGTGGTGGAGTTTATCTGCATTCTGTCCAGAGCCTGCTTTTCTTCTCATTCTACAATTCTCCCTCATGACTCATCCAATCTCTTATTTCAGTTGATGCATATATACCAATGATTCACAGATCTATTTTTTTCTACTCCAGGTCAGGTAACTAAGTTCCAAACCCATATATGTATCTGCTTACTGAACATCCGCATTTAAATGACCCATAGGAACACAAATCCAACATGTCCGAAACTAATCCCTTATTCTTATTGCATTCAAAATCTGATTCGTTTTTCAGTGGGTAATAAAACCAATACACTTTTCCAAGTCAGACAGCTTGTTATTATTCTTTACTTTCCTCATCCTCAGTTTATCCACCAAAACATGAGTGCCTAAGCTGGTAAATTCTTTCAGGCAAATGTCATCTAATATAACAAATATGTCCTCAGAATATATCTCCTTATATCTCTTATTTCCTTAAAACATGCTCTCTACTAATTCCCTAGTTTAGGTCACCATAACTGTTTGCCTAAATAGCTGCCATAATTTCCTATCTTATTTTCCTGCTTTGAGTTTATTTTTCACACAGCAGCCGAAGTAACTATTCTAAAATACAAAAATGATCATATCACCCCCTTCCATCAAACTCTTCAGTGGCTATCAATTTCTTTCAAGTTATAGCGTAAACTCTTCAGAATTTAGAAACTACTTCTATTCCTAAAATCCTCTCCAACTAATATCCACCTCTTAGCTCATGTATAAGCTTTACCTATTCTTATCTATCAGTCTCAAAACACCATGCTCAGCCTCCTGTCTGGGCCTTTTAGATAAGAAGTTTCTCTGCTGGAACTATTCCTCCTTTGCTGTTTCGTATTGCTAACTCCTTAACTCAGGTGCCACTTATTCCAGAAAAGCCTCCCTAACCTCCCTTCTACATACCCCAATAACATCCTTAGTTATCCCTTCAAGAGCATTTGTTATAGTAATTTGTAGTTGATAAAATAGTTAAATCTTTTCATCGCCCTTAGATTATAAACTCTAAAAAATGGGGATCATGATTTCTAGTTCAACATTGTCTCCCCACTAACTAGCACAGTGACTGACATATAGCAGATACTCATAAAATAAATTCTTTAAGAACAAGTGAATGTAGAGAAGGAATGTTTATTAAACAAGGGTGAATAAAATTAAGTTACACATTCGTGAAACAAACATTAATAGTTTAAAAGCATGGGAAGGGCATAGCAGGAACACATTGAAGACTATCTCGAGCTTTTGTTTGGAATTATGGCAAATACATATCAAGCTCTGAGAAATAATCAGAGCAATAAGAAAGGGTCACCTTAATGTGAATAGGGCCTGGTCTGAAGGAGGAGGAAAGCCTGTCATTCCACGTTCTTAGGATAAACTTTGAGTTATGGCATTCTGTTCTGTGCCTCACTCATTGAAAGAAAAGCTTGAAAATGTCTGGTGGTTGGGAGAGCACAGAGGACAGTAAAAAGCCTTAACATCTTTCTTCACAGGAATGGTTGAAATAATTGGGGCAATTAGTCTAGAGAAGACATATAATTGAAGACTGACTGACTCCAGATATTTGGCTGAAATATGGCTGACTCCATATATTTGAAAGGCTCTCACAAGAGAAAGGAATATTTGCCTCATATGGCTCAGAGATTAAAACTAGAATGAATGGGTCTACATGGAGATTGAACACTTCTCACCATAGAGAGAAATTTCATCTGACCTAGAACTTTGCAAAGAGCTTTTAGAGGGTAGGCTTCCATGTCATTAAAGGTACACAAGCATAGGCTGGGGGACTACTATGAGTTTACACATTACGAAGTATCGGAGAGGCTCATGATAGATGATCGCTGTTCACACAGGAAGCTTTGTCAGTGTGCAAGAGGTGAGCAAAGGTGTGAATCTAAAGTCATGTACTATGTTCCATTAAGGTGATGTCAAGAACATAATATGAAAATGTCTAAGTCAGAGTCAGAGTTAGGACATAGTAGCAGCATGGTACTTAAAAAGGATAGAATCATGCAGGCCAACCTGAGTCCAGTAGACAGACTCAGACTCCTGTGGGACCATTAACAAATGTTGGGACTTTGCTTCCCAAACTGAGTCTTTAATCCCAAAGAGTATTCTGGCTGTTACACTTCCAAACATTTGATTACTCTCTTCAAATGTTAAACAGCATAAATGACAAACTTTACCAAACAAACCTTCTTTCTGCATCCAGATCTTGTTCCAAGGAGGGGGGCTGAGGCCTTCTATGTTTTAAGGCAGTATAATTTTTCTGGAATTCTTTAAAAACTGTAGATGGAGGGATGTCAGAGAGGGAAACAGAGGTTTCTGAATGTGAGGGAAAGTTCTGGATATGTGGTTGCCAAGATCCTCCCAACTTGTCCTCAGTCGGATATATTGTGGAGTTTTGGTTTCAGATACTCTTCGGACCTCATGTGAGTCAGAACAGTAGGAAGAGTCATTATTTGCCCTTCTTATAGGATTTCCTTAGGAAAAGCACTATCACTTTAGCTCCTACATATCTGAAAATTAATTTATGGAAATACTTTTGGCACCAAATATTCCTGGGAAATATAACCTTTCAAGAATTTCATATTATTGTGTGAATAAACTTATTTGTCTTCTACCTGAGAGTAAATATTGGTACATGGAAAGAAAAGGCATGTCAATAAGAGGGAAGGTATGTGAAAGATAAGTGTGCAGATGACAGTTTCGTCTTCAGAACTTGCTTGGAGAAAGTGTTCCTGTTGCAAGAGGGCTAGTGTGTCCCCTCTGCTTGGGACTATCCTGGGTAGATTTTGACTTTGTTTTATAAAAGTTGTCCATTCTACATGGATTTTGAGTCCTGTGATCTGCTCCAATTGCAAGGGCACACAGTGCCCTGTTTTAGGTGCCAAGTTTGTGCTTGTTGGAAACCACACTTAAGAGTTTGGCAGTATCATTTTGTATCTTTTTTATGAAACACCCACAAAAGTCAACATTCTGTTTTTCAGCATCCGTTCACCAAGTAACGGAGTAATAAAAACATCATTGGAAGGACTTGAAAGTACTCAAGATATTTTATTGTAGCATCTAACATAATTTCAACAAAGTATTCTGTGGCCTGCTTAATATAAAATGAAGGGGGCAACAAGTGTTTATTGAACATCTATCTTGTTCTAAGAAATTTAAGGAAAATATAGAATAAAAAATTGACTCTACCCTGAAGAGATAGTCATTTGGTGGATGAGAGAAGACAAACATACCAAAAAATTTAATTAGACCCAAAACAGTAAATATCCAGGAAAGTATTTTTCCTTACTCTTCTTCAGTACTTAACAATTTCTTCTCTAAAATCTATTTTGAATCTGTCCTTTTCTGTCTTAGTGGAGGTCATCAATCATCTTTTGCCTGAACCACCTCCTTTTAACTAGTCCCTACATTTCTATCTTTGCCCTCTCCAAACAGATCTCCACATGGTAAACTGATCATTTTAAACCAAGTATGATTATGCCATTCTTCTGCATAAGAGCCTTCAAGGGATTTTCATTACACATGTAAAAAAATTCACAATCATCTCTGTTCTACAAGGCCCAGCTTGAGGCAGCACGGCCCATCCCTCCACTGTCTTTGTGGGTACTGTCTTCCTTTATATGCTCACTCAGCTCAGGGGCTTTTCCCATACTCTGTCCTTCTTCTTAATTTACTCTCCTCCCAACCCCTCTTTGGAGTTAGGTTCTTTCCATCATTTAAGACTCAGCTTTAGCATTGCCTTCCCAGACAACACTTCCTTGAATGCTAGATTTAAAGTCCACCTCTGTTATTCTCCACCTCAGCCCCCTGTTTCCTTCTTAGGACACTATTCAGCTTTCAATGTTGCTTTTCTTTTTTCATCAAATCGCATGCTTTGTGTGTACCCCATTGCTTGTCCCACATAACTTCTTTGAAGCAGGAACATATTAGTCTTATCCCTATGGCTCCCAGCCCAAGCACCTGCTTTGGAGTAAGGGCTTAATACATTTTTGCTGAATGAATGACTGAATAAATGAATGCTCAAGTTTCAAAAGGTAGACTGACATTTTCCAACCTATATAATACTTCATATTAATATACATCAGGCAACAAAGTAGAGGTGAGAAGAGCTGGGTCATGAATTCCATCATCAGTGAAGGAGAAGTGAAGCAAACTGAGATATGCTATTAAATATTCTATTTGCTCAGTCTGTGAAGCAGCAGCTTGGAAACACTGGCAATCTCAATTTTGCTATTAACAAAGTTGAACAAAGGTAAAGGCTTACACAGGCTGACAGATTCAGGGATAGGTTAATGCAGGAGAAAGGGCTTGAGGTGAAATCTTGAAGGAAAGGTAGAATTTGAGTTGGAATGGAAGGGTTAAGAAGAAATGATGAGCAAGCCAGGCAAAGCCATAGATGCAGGAAAGCTGGGATTATACAGTTTGATGGGGCACTAAGGAATTCTAACTTCCTGCTCTTTAGATACCAGCATTCCATGGAATTCGATTTCTGAATTCTCTGTTCACCCACTCAAACACCCTGGTTTATTTCAAAGCAGGTCTTTGCTTCTCTTAAAGTATTTCCAAGAGTGTGCCTTCCTTTGACAAAGCCATGAGAAATGAAGGGACCAGAATATTTTACTCTGTGCCCCTTCTTGAGATTTAGAGTTTATTATAGATCGTGTCATCCTTTTACCCTTATTCATTATATTGAAGAGTTGATGACATCTCAGAGCATTCCTGCATCTGAGACTATCTCACAGCCAAGAAGGCCCATCACAATCCAGGGCTCTCTTGTAATGAAGCCAAGTGGGAGAAAGGAGAGGTCTGACTTTGTTATTTGGTTAACTCTCCTTAGGGAAAGTACTTTATCCAGCCCCACATTGTGTGTCTTGAGAAGACACCAAGCTAAGACTATCAGAACTGGCCTTCTTCAGTGTATCTGACACCTCTTATGTACTACTCCAGATTCTATTTGTCCCATCTCTTCCTTCAGCCACTGCTACAAAAACCACTTCACTGAAACTTTTCTTATGTTCCCACAAGTGCATCCTGACAGCACCTCACTCAGACTCATCCCAGAGCTCTGCTTCTGCCCAGAGGCTTCTCCTGTGCTGCAGAGACATTCTGGCCACTCACGTAGGCACACAGGAAGGCTGGGAGGTTAATGTCCATGAGCCCATGCTTGATCAATGGAGCCAGGAGCTGATGTATATATGCTTTCCTCCTTTGTCCCCTGGGTGGACAGTTCTTGGGTTTATTTTATATGTCTCCTCTTAAAGTCACATTGGATCAAGTTCCAGCCACCTATGGTGAGTAATTAGGTAACACATTCTTGTATTGGCTTTTTCCTTCTCTCTCCCGCTTTCCCTCTTATCCTTCTCCTTCCCAAATGAACTACCTGCAAACAAGCATTTGTTCCCGCCTCCTCTTGGGGTCCCAAAGCTGAAACATCCCTTTGAACAAAGCAAGAATTATTCAAGCAGCAAGATGCTAAAAATACTCAGAAAGACCTGTAACCCAAAATAGGACTGATGCAAGACAATTCACAGTTCAACATATCACCATTGTAAACACTAGCCTTTGTTAGAGCGATAAAAACCTTTTGGGGTGGTTATTGGGGTGAGAAACCAGGCCAAGTTGGTCAGACAAGAGCCAGGTACCCAGCAGAGAGCCGGCAAGAAGGAATTTCTTAACAACTAGGGGATATCCTGGGGACTGTGGAGTGGAACGCTAAGAGAAACACGGAGAGCAGTGGTGAGCCAATGCTGAACACAATCTTTATCTGTGACTCAGTTTTGGCGGGAGTCTGTATAAGGTATGGAACCGCCAGGGCTGGCACCCTGCTGTTCTTTCTTTATCCAGTTTGCTACCAGTCAAAAGCATGTGGGCTTTTTCCAATTTAAACATACCTTAATAATTTACAAATGGCTAAAACCAATCCCTACAGGGTAACCGATAGCAAGCCTGCCATTTTGTTACAGGCAATGGGCTGTGAAATATTGAGGTCATTATTGAGGTCAAATAATGTTTTACTCATAGAAAGAGTACACCTAGGCTGATACCTAGAGTATTTCTAACTCTCTGCCGTGCCCTGCTCAGCCTGTACAGAATCATGGACAAAGAGTGCTCCAAAGAACTTTGTAGATAAGGAAACAGGGCTCTGGGCCGGTGAGTGACCGTGCTAAGGGCAGGAAGCAAGGTCTTCTGACTTCCGAAACAGACTGTTAAGTTTTCTCTGATTTGTGTACCTTCTCAAAGGGGAAATGAGTAGGCCTGGGATGGCAAGGGCAGGTCTAGATCACAATAATATAGCCTATCTTTGAGAATTTGTTGTTTTCCTCCTTTCATAAAAGGCTTTGCCTTTTGTTTCCTTCACACATATGTTCTTTCCTCTACTTCCTGCTCTGCTTGCTAGAAATAAAGAGTTTTTTTTTTCCACACACTTATGTACATAATCACCCAAAGTGTTTGTGCCGTCCACTCTGCTCTCTTTAGCAAACACTTTACTCCCAAGCTCTAAGGTCTCCAAAAACATCTTAAAAAGTCAGCACTTAGTGTATTTTCCCCTCCCAAGCACCCACTAGTCTTAGATTCTGTTGTGATTTAACACTCAGGAGAACCCTCTGCTGGGCTCACTGGCTCTTGAGATTTTGAACAGGCTTGCTCCTGCCTCTCAAGTGAAGCTAATTGCTTTTTCGATATTGTTCAAACATCTTTTCTTTCTTTTTGTTATTTTTCTGAAAACATCTTGATGTTCTGAGTACCTTGAGCGCCTCCCACAGTGCACTTTTCCCTAGGTAAATCTGATCTTTTAGAATATTTTTGTTAAATATTTATAAGCTAATTTAATACATTCCCACTCTATGGGAAACTAATAGAACCAAATTTTCCCATTAATATTGCGTAGCTAGTTAACCTAAAGGGCCCCAACAGTTCGAAGCTCACATAAATATTAAGCTTAATCCCTTACATCTAGGGCTTCCCAATGTTAGTTTAACCCACAGAGCCCAATAACTTGACCTCCCTGAGGCTAATCCTCAGGCACACTGTTCAGAGCTCCTGATTCATTTCCTAGAGTGTCGCTTTGCTTGGCTCACTGATTCTGGTCTTGTTGTTGTTTTGTTTTGATCTCACAAATACATATGTGAAATGGATCAGAATAGAAATTTGAGTAATTATGATCATCATATTTTTCATTTGATTGCTAACTCTATTTTAACAAATGCAAGTAAAACTCTAACTTTCAGTGTCAGCAAATATTTTACAAAGTCATTTCCAAATGGAAATGTTAGAAGAATCTAAAATGAGTTGACTAGTGAGTCAGTTCTGATTATATTCTAAACAAAAAACTTCAGATCTTTGAATACCTTAAATCCAAAAAGTTTAATCAAACAAATGAATATCCATTACTCAATAGAAGCTTGTTGACAAATGTGGGAAATATGCTGAAAGGAAAACAAAGTGCATGTAAAACATGTTATTTTCATATTATTTCCTGATGAATGGTTGATTCAATCAGCATTTCCAAATGGTGTCTTCCTGCCTCTCTTTATAAAATTAGCCAAATACTTGTTTCTCCAGCCTCCTTTTGATTTCCTAACAAAAGAGGCCTAATAAAAGGTAGTTGGCATTACCACCCTGTCCTTTGACCCATCAATGATAAAAGGAAATCTACCTCCAGACTTTTTGTAATTAAAGAAAAAAATTAGGTTCTGTTTGTTTAACCCACTATCAGTTGGATTTCTGTTGCTGGGTACATTTAAATGTATCCAAGCTGTTATGCCTTCATTTTCAAGATATATGCTGCCAGGACCACTGTTACCCCTAAGCATCATTGTCCTTCACAGACGAATATGCAAAAGGAAGGTACAGTCAAATATAACTCTGCCTAATAATGGAATAGAAATGTTCTAACAAAGCATTCTGTAATGAGTGAATGTTATTTTATTCAAATGGCATTAATTAGTTTTGTACCAATTATGGTGAAGAAGTAGTACAGAGTAGTACAGAGATTTTATTCAGCAATAATTAAGCCTTTTCTTTGTTTTTTTTGATGCCAGGCATGTCTCCTAAGCTTGAGTGGTAGTTCTTTGATTGTTGAGGAGTGCTAGAAAAACAATTATCCTTAATTATGTTGGCAGTTAGAAAAAAAGATGTTGAATTATAAATTTAAATCAGGACACTTTGAGAAGACTGGGGACTTCAGTTCTCATTATAGCCCAATGTCTTACCAATTTCTCTCCTTCCCCCTGATTTGAATAGAAGTGAAGTGAACGCTAGCTTGACCCCTTTTAGCTTGGATTCCTTGCAGGGAAAGAATTTTTAGATAGAGGTAAATAGTTTTAATTGCTCACTATTACTTCAGTAGAAAAGGGAGCTATGAGAGAAACTAGAAATTCAGCTATTATTCAAATGGGCATATCATTGTCCTAGAACTACTACTATTTATATAATTAAGGTGACATGCTTGACTCTGTTACTAGAATGTTTCCTTTTATCTAACCAGATGTGGGATTGCTCATAGATCTAAAGAATGGGTAATAGGGTCATACGGTAATAAAGCACATCATCTAAAGGCCAGGTGGGAAGAATTAATTGTATGCTTCCTTCCCTTTAATTAATAGTAAGAGAACAAAGAAGTTGAGAAAGTACATCTGCACAGCATCCATCCATACCAGAGATCCACCCCAGGCTCAGAGGACCGTTAGCATAAGACTTACTACGTTCAATACCACGTGGACATCTTTTCTCTCAAGAGCATTCTAAATCAAACCATAAATCCAAATAAAGGATTTAGGTAGAATCTATAATAATAAAAAAAAGGTTTCTGTCTCTAAGCTTAATGAGCTTTTGAGAATAAATAAAGGAATAGTAATCTTAAGAATAAGGTAAGAGACAAAGAGAAAGTTCCAGGCGAAGTTTCCTATCTCCATCTGAGAAGAATTAACAACAAAAATACAAAATACTCAATTATTTTCATCCTTTTCCCTATTTAAAAAAATTTTCCTAAATATTCAGACATCTAGGTTGAATTGGGAGAATGAGCCAAAGCTGAATTTCCTTTTTCCCCATGAGAAAGAGAAACAGACCTAACTAGATGTATGAGTTTCCTGGGGCTGCCATAACAAAGTACACAAACTGAGGGCCCTAAACAACAGAAATTTGCTGTCTCACCATTCTGGAGGCTAGAACTGGAGATCAAAGTGTCAGCAGAGTTGATTCCTTATGAGAGCTGTGAGGAGAATCTGTTCCACGTCTCTTACCTAGTTTCCTATGGTTTGGCAATCTTTGGTATTCTTTGACTTGTAGATGCATTACCCTGATCTTGGACTTCAACACCACATGGCGTTATTCCTACATGCATGTCTGTCACTATATCCAAATTTCCCTTTTTATAAAGATATCCAAGTCACATTGGGTTAGAGTTCACCCTAACGACCTCATCTTAACTTGATCATGTGGAAACGCTCTATTTCCAAATAAGGTCACATTCACAGGTACTGGGGATTAGGTCTTCAATATTTTTGGAAGACACAATTCAACCCATAACATTAGATGGACTTAACTTAACTGAAGGCTTTTAACAAAATCTCAAAAGAACAAGTAAAGTTCAAGTCCTCCAACAAAGTCTGCACAAAGTTCCACATAACCTCCTCCCAGTCCTGCATCTTCAGAGTAAAGTGTTTAGAAGCCAACACTTATTCTTCAAATTCTGTGTTCAAGATCTTAGAAGGGAGTAAAAGAGTCAAGGAGGGATCAGCAAAACTAAATAAAAGTGGGGCGGCCCCATCGCCGAGTGGGTAAGTTCGTGTGCTCTGCTTCGGCAGCCCAGGGTTTCGGTGGTTCGAATCCTGGGCACGGCCATGGCACTGCTCATCAAGCCATGCTGAGGCAGCGTCCCACATGCCACAACTAGAAGGACCCACAACTAAAGATACACAACTATGTACCAGGGGGCTTTGGGGAGAAAAAGGAAAAATAAAATCTTTAAAAAAAACTAAACTAAATAAAAGTAAATGGAATGTCTGGGTGAGCAAGATATAAAGAATTGTCTCTGCAAACATGCAAACATTTTACAGCAAAAATTGGTAGCATATTAAGCAAAAGATAGATGAAGAACTCAGTCTGGAAGAAACCACAATCCAAACACCTTAAGAAAACCTTCATGACTGTTCCACACTAAAAGAGAGCTCAGTGAAGACATGAATTTCGAGGAAAAAATACTCAAAGATGAGATAATTAAAAACAGCAGAGTAACGTTAAAGGAAATGTTGCAGAAGGGAAAAAATCAAGAATTAAAATGACATTACTATAAACCAATAAATTGGACAGAAATAGCATCTAAAAGAAGAACTCCACTTTAATTGCTTATCTGTAATGAAGTTACAGATCATTGCAAGAAGTATAAAGTAGGAAATCAATAGAAATAAATGAAACTAGTCAAGAGAAAAATACAGAAATGAAGGACAAAGACTATCCAGCGTAAGCATAACTGGTGTCCTTTAAAATCATTTGAAGATACAATAGCTGAAACTCTTCCTGAAGTGGATCTATAGGTCATAGGGCACACATAGGAAAAGAGATAAATATCTGTGGATGTTAAATCATAGCTTAGAAAATAATAATTTATTTCAGCATATAAATGGAAAATTGAATTGCTTATAAAGAGAGAACGTCAAGGTGGCCTTAGACATCTTTCCACCATCATATCACACCAGAGAACAATAGAGCAACATTTACAAAGGTCTAAGAAATAGAAATTATAACAAGAAATTTATACCTAGCCGCATTATTCTTTATTAAATCACAGACATTATTAAAATCACAGATTTTCTCTAGCAGGAAAAAGTTTAGAAAATATAGCACCCAGGATCCTTCCTTTCAAAAATTGCTTGATGATGAAATTTAGACAAAAACATAAATAAAAAATAAATTAGCTAGTAATAGATATTCTTTGCTAAAATATCAGTGTTGAACATTTGAATACAGAATTAAGGATAAATAACTTTGGGACCTATAGTAGCATAATAATGTACATGTTATAAACCTTAGCAACTTAATAGTGTAATTAACAAAATTGAGAATATAAGGTGGAAAAAGTATAGAGTGTACTAATTTGCTTTGCTTCCAAAGCAGGGAGACAAATGGTAGCAGTTAGTTTTAAAAAGGAATAAAAGAAAAATAGTTTCTAAAATTTCCATTTTTTTCTTCTCTTTAGGGAATCTTTAACAGGTGCCATCTCCTGAGATTAAAAAAAGATGAATCTGAGCTTCACCACTTCCTTTATTTTCAGTTCAGTTTCTATTTCCCTCTGCTAAATATAATAAAAAATAAATTTTAATAATTTTTGTTAAAAATAGCATGCAAGGTCTAATTTTATTTTTATGACAGTACTTTCTTTGCTCATATCTCTATCTTTCTCTCCATATACACAGAGATGCTTGGAATAATGTCCACGAATATCTACCTTGATCAGTTCTAGGTGGGAAAACGTGGGGAAGTTTTTAACCTTTTAGTTCTTTATATTGCTGAAATTTCTTCTTTGAATATGTAACATTAAAGCAATAAGAAGTCAGTTTTCAAAATAACAAAAATGGCCATCTGTATAGGAAACTAAGCAGCTCAATAGAGAACAGACGCCACCAACCATTTCTATGTCCTTATTCATTTCAGCAATCAGATTCATTTCCCCATGTTTAGGTCTATAGCTTTATATACTTTGAATTTTTAAGAATATTATTAGGATGTTTATTAACTTAGGAGCTCACGTATATAGACATTCTGTCATAGTATAGTATTAAATATTCTTAGGTTATTGATTCCACACAGAAAAAGAGTACATATTGTTTCCTTAGGGGGAAATTGCTACCTGAAGTTACTTAAGCCTTACTTTTGTAAATGTTGCTGTTATGTCATAATGAAATATTGTCAGCCTCCAGCTCACTAAGAGTATAATCCCCTCAGCTATTAGCTTGCTTCCACAGGGAAAGCAAACACGTTGCTAGGGACCTGTCATCTTACCAAGCTATGACTGATAACCCCTAGCAGAATACACAAATGAAAAAGGAGAGGGTTTTAAAGAAGCAGTATACAGGAAATAATGTCTCTGCATGAAGAGAGAGGGAAATTCTTATGGGAGCACTGTCTACTACTTTGTCATAACTGAAAGAGTGCTAGAACTTCTTTGGGCATGTCTATATGTAGGGTTTTCTTTCCAATTTTCTTCCCCTTCAAGTCTTACACAGAAATTTAATTAGTTCTAGTTCAACTAAAGTTGATTTATGTTTATAAGTATAAGGTTGATATTGCAAAAGCTTACCATACCTTCCACTGTTCTCATACCTTGAGTAGATTGTCCTGAGGAAACATATGAGGTCAATTTGTATTTCTGGTTGCTAGGGAGCTGGTCACCTAGTGACCTGTCTACTTTATCCATCAGTGTTGGATAAAGTCTCCAATGCATTGGTTATTTCAACATGTGGAGTCAATAAGAAGAAGTTCTGAATATCCAACATGCACACAGCTTCATGCTGAGATGAAGACATGATTAAAGATAAATTCTGGAGATCTCTTTTGCTGATTTAGATTTTTATCTTTTCCACCATCTATGCACACACACACACATCATAATGATAATAAAATGAGCTAACAGAAACTTTAGACATCTCTTAAAAGCATCATATTGAATACTTTAAGGACTGCTTCTGGTAAGATCCATTCAAATTCAACATATATTTGTTGACTGTGTTCTATATGGAAGACTCTATGCTAAGTATAATATTTGGAATAAGACAATGCACAACAAGACTAGTTTCTTGCAAGAGACTCAGTACAGGGAAAATGGTGGCAGAATAGAAGTCAAGGGAGGGATTTCTGGATAAAGCCAGATTTGAGCAAGGGTGGGAGAAGAACTTTACAGCATAATTGTAACTTTAAAACAGAGTAAAAGGTACCAGCAAAAGAAGAAAGAAAACCTCACATGAAACAATTTTTGGGCAGGTTTGACTTTATTTCAGCAGAAATGCTCAATTTAGCATAGGGATTTTATGAAGGAGAAAAGGCCACGCATTCATGCAGCATAATGATGCAAATACAAAGTTGAGTAGCTGACATTACCAGGCAGATCAAACTTGAAAAAAGTCATTGTCCTATCTTCAAGTTGTCTTCTGTCTAGTAAGTAGGATAATATAAATAAATAGATAGCCATGATATGAGAAATAGAACAAATGGTAAATTGTGAATCTTCACAGGAAGTACGGTGGCCACTATGATGCACCATGTATGTCCCCTTCAGGAATATCCCCCAGTGCTGTAAGAAATCCTTGAGGTGGCAGCCCCATGCAGGATTGCCTCAGCTAAAAAGAGCCCCATCACTCAAGGACATGCTGCCTTGCCAGGGTGGCGGCACCTAATGATTAATTGATGTGGGGCTTTAAATGCCAGCTCTCTTAAACTGACTTCAGAACTCCCAATAAAGTTATTTGAGGCCCTCATTGAGGCTAAATTGCAGCTCAGCTTCTGTTGCTGCTCAGTCCTGTTTTTTTAATCTTTCCTTCCGGAAGTGCTGATCTCAAGAATACTCCCTGATAAACCATCTACATGTAAATTGCTGTGTCAGCATCTGCTTTCTGAGGAACAAACTCAGTAGAACTTCATGCCACGAATGGTCCAAGAAAACAGACAGTAGGATGGAAGTTTGGAACTAGATCATTTGCCTCTTGGCTGACAGTGAGGTCCCAATCACAGGGATAGGTGGAACACAGATAGCCCCTTGTAAAAGGCAGCAGTGTAATGGTTAAAACTTCTACTGGTGAACTGGGATGGGATAGCGGTAGAAGAGGATTTATTAACTGGTGTAATACATCAGGTTTTTGAGAAATAAAGGGGAAATAGTATCCATGAGGATTATGGAATTAGGCGACTCTTGCTAAGCTTGATTGATATACTGGACCAGCAGGCAAAAGAGTTACCATTTGGTTAAGTGATACTGGTAAGGCTGCTGTCACACAAGGGGCCAGGGAGGAATATGTTTGGGACCAGATGGTATGCTTGAGGTCCTCTTGATGGTTGCTTACCCCATTTAGACAGTAAATGGACAAGTACATTGTTGTTCCCTTTCCTGTAATGGAAATAATGTTGCTTTAGAAGTCAGAAGACCCAGATGAATTCTAATTTGAGCTAAATAGTTAATATCTATGTGAATTACCACATTATCTCTGTGTCTCAGTTTCCTTTGTATGAAATGAGGATGATGAAATGGAACACTGATAGAGATAGGAAGAACTCAGGCTTCAGAATTGGAATGAAGCATTCACGTGAAAGATAGGACATTTCATTGGATTTCTGGAGTCTGATTCAAAGCAATTTACAAAAGGTTTTAATACTTTAGCATCCTCCTGCTCAGCTATAATTTTAGAATACTCAGTTAAAAAAAAATAAGCCAACTAGCTTAAAGATGGTCTCTGCAGTAGTAAAAAATTTTTTTTCAATTATTTATTGAGATCATAATGGTTTATAACATTGTGTAATTTCAAGTCTATGTTATTATTTATCAATTTCTATATAGACTTCATCATGCTCATCACCAGTAGTCTAATTTTTTGCCCATCACCGCACATATGTGCCCCTTTACCCCCTTCGCCCACCCCCAGCCCCCTTCCCCTCTGATAACCACTAATCTGTTCTCTTTATCCAAGTATTTGTTTATCTTCCACATATGAGTGAAATAATGTGGTATTTGTCTTTCTCTGTCTGGCTTATTTCACTTAACATCATACCCTCAAGGACCATCCATGTTTCTGTGAATGGGATGCTTCTGTCATTTTTATGGCTGAGTAGTATTCCATTGTATATATATACAACATCTTCTTTATACATTCATCTGTAGAAGGGCACTTGAGTTGCTTCCACGTCTTGGCTATTGTGAATAATGCTGCGATGAACATAAGGGTGCATAAATCTCTTTGGATTATTGATTTCACATTCTTTGGGTAAATACTCAGTAGTGGGATAGCTGGATGATATGGTATTTCTATTTTCAATATTTTGAGAAATCTCCATGCTGTTTTTCATAGTAGCTGTACCAGTTTGCATTCCCACCACCAGCGCATAAGGGTTCCTGTTTTCTCCACATCCTCTCTAATATTTTTTAATTTTTGTCTTCGGTGATTGTAACCATTCTAATGGGTGTAAGGTGATATCTTAGTGTAGTTTTGATTTGCATTTCCCTAATGATTAGTGATGTTGAACATCTTTTTATGTGTCTGTTGGCCATCTGTATATTTTCTTTGGAAAAATGTCTATTCATATCCTCTGCCCATTTTTTGATTGGATTGTTTGTTTTTTTATTGTTGAGTTGTATGAATTCTTTATATATTTTGGAAATTAACCCCTTGTTGGATGTATGATTTACAAATATTTTCTCCCAGTTGATAGATTGTCTTTTCATTTTGTTCCTGGTTTCCTTTGGCTTGCAGAAGCCTTTTAGTCTGTTGTAGTCCCATTTGTTTATTTTTTCTATTGTTTCCCTTGCCTTAGTAGACTTGATATTTGAAAAGATGCTGCTAAGACAGATGTCAAAGAGAATATTGTCTATATTTTCTTCTAGGAGTTTTATAGTTTCAGATCCTACATTCAAGTCTTTAGTCCATTTTGAGTTAATTTTTGTGTATGGTGCAAGATAATGGTCTAGTTTCATTCTTTTGCATAAGACTGTCCATTTTTTCTGACACCATTTATTGAAGAGACTTTCCTTTCTCCAGTGTATGCTCTTGGCTCCTTTGCCAAAAATTGTCCATAGATGTGTGGTTTTATAGTAAAATATTTTTAAATCCAGTGGATATAGCAATACAGAAAGTGGGTGATACAGGCCTTCATACAGTTCCTTTTAACTAGTTTTTAAGATTACTCAGGAAGAGAAAGCTGTGGATTATATGGAAATATGCTATATTGAAGCCAGAAAGTCCCAGTGCAAATTACATTTGGTTTTCAAGTCAGGCAAGCCACTTATACTTTCTGCACTAGTATTCTGTGAAATTAGTTTGTCAAAAAATAAAGATTGTGTATGTGTGTGGCATACATAGTGGAACTCAGAGAACAATAACCATTAAAGACATGTCAGTTGTTGTTTCTTAAACTCATTTAACTTTATTAGTCAAAGACTATCTTGTAGAAAATTTGAAACCACTATGAAGTGGTTTTTAGTTTTCTTTATGAGTTATCCTAATAAACTTTCATTACCAGGCTGATAGAGCTAATAAAAACTTCAACTGATAAAATAGTGTTAATAACTCTGTGTATCCTCAAGACTTAGCAGGTTATATGGGACAGAAACATCAGGAAGGGAATCCACTTCAGTACCTTAACTGACCATCATTGTTTGTCATTAGTCAAGCCAACAGTAGATCTGGTTTTGCCCTAATAGCTGTGGGTATGAGATAATTATATTAACCTCAAAACAAAAATCTAATTGTATGCATAATCTTAGCATTTGGTTTTTTTTTTTAATTTTTTAGGATAAGATTAGAATTAGTCTCTAGATATTTTATTTTATTTATCATTCCTTTATCTTATAAGCCACATATACGTACAGTTGCTATGTCATTTGGACAATGAAATGTTTACTGCTTTGCAGATTTGGTTTTATACTATATCTAAAGTACTCAGAAAGCTTTCTCAAGATCTTTGATCTTTTGTTTTATAAGAATAGTGTATGGTCTAAATGTGTAATATAAGCCACACTCACATTTTCTAACCTTCCCTTTCTCTACCTATTTCCCTGCTTTCTACTCTGCCTTTAATTTTCATTTCTCTTTAATTTGTAACAATAGATGTAACTACCACAGATTTTCCTGCAAAATGCTGAAATAAAGAAATACACTATGTCCATGAATTAGAAGACTCAATATTGTTATGATACCAATTTTCCTCAAATTAATCTATAGATCTGATATAATCCCAATCACAATCTCACCCAGTTTCTTGGGTGGAAATTGATAATCTGATTCTAAAGTTTACATGAAAATTCAAAGGACCTAGAATAGATAAAACAATCTAAAAAAGAAGAAAGGGAGAGTACTTACACTGCCTTACATCAAGACCTACCATAAACATGCAATAATCGAGACAGAATAATCCTTCTATAAGGATAAATGAATATATCAATGGAATAGGCTCACCTTAATCAATTATTTGATTGTCTACAAAGGCACTAAAGCAATCCAATGGGGAAAAGAAAGTCTTTTCTACAAATGGTGCTGGAAGAACTGGATTGCTCTATTAGAAAACAAACTTAAAAGCTAAAAATATAGCAATGTTTCTGGAAGAAAACATAGCAGAAGGTCTTTAGGATTTGGAGGTAAGCAAATGTTTCTTAGACACTCACAGCCATAAATTAACATAAAAGAAAAATCATTTTATTTTTAGGATGGTGAATAAATTATCTTTTATCAGAATTAAAAAGCTTTGTTCATCAAAAGACAGAATTTAGAAAATGATTAGGCAGGCCAAATCCAAGGAGAAAATATTCACAAATATGTGTCTGACAAAGGACTAGACATTTCTGGAGAATTAGTCATCAGAGAAATTAAAATTAAGACCACAATGAAATGCCACTACACAACCACCAGCATGTCTAAATTTAAAAATATACAACACAAAATGTTTGTGAGTACATTAACCAACTAGAATTCTCAAATCCTATTGGTTGGAGTGTAAATTGGTACAAACACCTTAGAAAAAGTTCTGGTAGATTCCCATAAAACTAGACATACACCTTACCCTAAACCCTGCAATCCTGCTCCTAGATAGTCACCAAATAGAAATTAAAATATGTGTCTACTTAAAGATGTAAAGCAAATGTTCACAGCAGCTTTATTTATATTAGCTAAAAACTGGAAGCAACAAAAGTGTCCATGAAAAAAAAAAAACTATTTTGCATTCAGACAGTGGAACACTATTCAGCAGTGGAAAGGAATGAGCTACCAATACACACAACATGGATGAATCTGAAAAATTCTGATAAGTAAAGGAAACCTTACCAAAAAATGTGCATACTACATGATTCTATTTATAGGAAGTTCCATAATAGGTAAAACTCATCTCTGATAGGAAAAAAATCAAACCAGTAGTTGCCTCTGGGGGGATATGTACAGGGATTGACCAGGAAGAGGCACAAGAAAACTTTCTGGGGAGATGGTAATATTGTTTATGTTGACAAAGGTTTGGGTTATACAGGTATTTATATTTATCAAAATTCATCACATGGTGCACTTAAGATTTGTGCAATTCACTATATGTTGATTCAAACTTAAAAAAAAGAGAGATCTATAAACAAATATTGAACTCTGGTTAATGATATGCATCCTGAAGTGTCCAAGGGTGAAGGGCACAGATATCTCAACTTTACTTATTTGTTTTTTAAAGTTTATTTATTTTTTTATGGAATAACATTGTACAAATTTCAGGTGTACGTCACTATATTTCAAGTTCTGTGTAGACTATATCATATTCACCACCCAAAGACTAATTACCATCTGTAACCATACCAACATGTGCCCTTTTACTCCTTTTGCCTCCCACCACCCCCATCACCTCTGGTAACCACCAATCTATTGTCTGTGTCTAAGTATTTGTTTGTTGTTGTCATTGTTTTTATCTTCCACTTACGAGTAAAATCATACAGCATTGGACTTTCTCCCTCTGACTCATTTGCTTAGCATAATACCCTCAAGGTCCATCCATGTTGACACAAATGGCAAGGTTTCATCTTTTTTATGGCTGAGTAGTATTCCATTGTGTGTATATACCACATCTTCTTTATCCATGCATCGATTGATAGGCAATTAAGTTGTTTCCGAGTCTTGGCTATTGTGAATAATGCTGCAATGGTGGACATAGGGGTGTAAATATCTTTTCAAATTAGTGTTTTCATGTCCCTTGGATAACTATCTGGAAATGGAATGTCTGGATCATACAGTAATTCTATTCTTAATTTTTTGAGTCATCTCCACAGTGGCTGTACCAGTTTATATTCCCACCATCAGTGTATGGGGGGTCCCTTTACTCCATATCCTCTCCGACATTTGTTATTTCTTGTCTCGTTAACTATAGCCATTCTGACAAGCATGAGGTGATATTTCATTGTAGTTTTAATTTGTATTTCCCTAATAATTAGTGATGTTGAATATCTTTTCATGTCCCTGTTGGCCATCTGTATATCTTCTTTGGAAAAATGCTTGTTCAGATCCTTTGCCTATTTTTTAATGGGTTCCTTTTGTTGTTGTTGTTGAGTTGTGTGAGTTCTTTATATATTTTGGATATTAATCCCTAACCATTGGGCTATCTTTTCACTTTGTTGATGGCTTCCTTTGCTGTTCAGAAGCTTTTCTGTTTGATGTAGTCCCATTTGTTTATCTTTTTTATTGTTTTTCTTGCCTGGTCAGACATGGTCCTTGAAAATGTGCTGCTAAGACTGATGTTGAAGAGTGTACTGCCTATGTTTTCTTTTAGAAGATTTATGGTTTCAGGTCTTACATTCAAGTCTAATCCATATTGAGTTAACTTTTGTGTATAGTGCAAGATAATGGTCTACTTTCAGTCTTTTGCATGTAGCTATCCAGTTTCCCCAACACTGTTTATTGAAGAGACTTTCCTTTATTCATTGTATGTTCTTGGGTCCTTTGCCAATAATTAGTTGTCCATAGACATATGGGTTTATTTCTGGGCTCCTGACTCTGTTCCATTGATCTGTGTATCTGTTTTTGTGCCAGTACTATACTGTTTTGATCATACAGCTTTGTAGTACATTTTGAAATCAGAAGTATGATACTTCCAGCTTTGTTCTTTTTTCTCAGGATTCCTTTGGCTATTTGGGGTCTCCTGTTGCTCCATATAAATTTTAGGATTCTTTGTTCTATTTCCATGAAAAATGTCATTGGGACTTTGATAGGGATTGCATTGAATCTGTAGATTACTTTAGGAAGTATGCACATTTAAACTATGTCAATTCTCCCGATTCATGAGCATGGAATATCTTTCCGTTTCTTTGAGTCTTCAATTTCTTTCAACAGTGTTTTTCAGTTTTCTTTCACCTCTTTGGTTAAATGTATTTCTAGGTATTTTGTTGTTGTTGTGATTTTAAACAGAACTGCATTCTTAATTTCTCTTTCTGCTATTTTGTTTTTAGTGTATAGAAATGCAACTGATTTTTGTATGTTGATTTTGTACCTTGCAACTTTACTGTATTCATTTATTATTTCTAATAGGTTTTTGGTGGATTCTTTAGGGTTTTCTACACATGGAATCAGTTATCTGCAGATAGTGACAGTTTTACTTCTTCCTTTCTAATTTGCATCTCTTTTATTTCTTTTTCTTCCTTGATTGCTCTGGCTAGGACTTCCAATACTGTGCTAAATAAAAGTGGTGAAAGTGGGCATCCTTGTTTTCTTCCTGTTCTTAGAGGGATAGATTTCAGGTTTTACCATTGAGTATAATGTTAGCTGTGGGTTTGTCTTATATGGCCTTTATTATGTTGAGGTACTTTCCTTTTATACTCATTTTATTTGTTTTTTATCCTAAATGGATGCTATATCTTGTCAAATGCTTTCTCTGCATCTATTGAGGTGATCATGTGGTTTTTATTCTTCATTTTGTTAACGTGGTATATCATGTTGATTCATTTTTGCATGTTGAACCATTCCTGCATCCCTGGAATAAATCCCACTTGACCATAGTGTTTGATCTTTTTAATGTATTGTTGTATTCAATTTGCTAGTATTTTGTTGAGGGTTTTTGTATCTATGTTATCAGTGATATTGACCTGTAATTCTCTTTTTTGTGTGTTGTCCTTGTCTGGTTTTGGTTGGCCTCCTAGAATGAGCTAGGAAGTTTCCTCTCCTCTTCAATTTTTTGGAAGATTTTGAGAAGGATAGGTGTCAAATCTCCTTTGAATGTTTGGTAGAACTTACCAGGGAAGCCATGTGGTCCTGGACTTTTGTATTTGGGGAGACTTTTGATTAAATATGTAAAATTTTAAAGTTGGAAGAGACCTTAACAATTATCTTCTAAATCTCTTGTTTTAAAGATATGAAAGTTGATGCCCACAGGGACTGTGAGGTTACTCAAGGTTACACAGCTAGTAAATAGCAGCATTGTTTACAAAAAAGACTTTGGGAAATCTGATTCACTTCCCTTTGAAGGTCCCATGTGCTATTGTGAGCATCAGTCAGACAGTATCTAGACTATCCAGGAACAACCACCTGTGAAATGGGAATAATAACGTCTGCTCTGCTACTTATGACCTTACAGGAAATACCAACACACTTTGGATTGTTCACAAAACTCTGAGAAACTTAACTACCACTTGTTATTTTCCATTTGTGTGTAATAAATCAAGGAGATACACATCCTGGGTCACTGAGTTTGAAAAGGGGACTGAGTTACCAGCTGTGATTTAGCCCATTATTTCCCATAAAATATATGTAGGTCAGAAAGCAGTAATTCAAGTGACTGTGAGAGAGAAATGCACATTAAAATAGAGTCATAGGTGCTAGAACATATTTAGATAGTTACGAATTTACCGCCCTTCACCATAAATCAAATTCTCTAAGAAAATTTGTTTTATTTTTACATACACTCTTCAAAGATATGCAGAATAAAACAAATGTAATAAAATCCAACAAAGTAGAACATTAACTCTGAAGAGAGGTATTGTTTCATAGGCACATAGTAATAAAATATTTAACAAAACAAAAAAATTGCTAAAAGATTTTCATTTCATGTCGATTCAAAGTATTCCATTTTTTAAATGCTATCTTTTAATATATATCAGCATAACTTTTACTGCATCTTGCCCCTAGAGAGAAGACTGAGAATGGAAATATGCTCGACAATTAATTTCCTTATAAGAAAATCCCCAGAAGAGCATTATAAAAAAATTAATTTCCAAGTTGCCATAGATACATAAGAAACTTCTGAAAACACTGTGAAATACTATTTTTTAATATGCTAACTAAACTCTTTTTAATTTAGCTATTAAATGGTTGAATGAGTGGAGAAAATAATAAATTTCTGTAGTACTTTACAGTTTTCTCAGTATTTTGTTTTCTTTATCTGATTTGATCTTCATAGTATCAAACCATGGATATCAAAAGATGAAGCAGGCATTAATATCTTATTTCATCAATTAAGCAATTGAGCCTCAAATAATAGATTCAAAAATAACTGCTTATTATTAACAAAACTAAATAATAAAAAAATAATGATATAGTAATTTTTCAAGTTCTTAGAGTAAATAAGTATCAAAGACATGACTAAAACTTAGATTTTCTGGCTTTCAAGTTAGTCTTCCTCCTACTGAAATTTCTATCTAAATATATCACTTATATCAAGTAATTTTTTTTACTTTTAACTGACTGATTATTTCTATCACAGCATCACAAATCTGTTTCTGCATTTTGACAAAATGAGAGATAAACATAAGATTTCAGCACAGGGCCCAAAAATGCAATACACTCAACTTGATGCTAGTAAGAACTAAATAGTAAACACAATACTTTCTTGCTCTGTCTGTCTTTCTCCCTTCCTTCTTTTCTTCCCTTTCTTCTATCAATATTTATTTCTCTATCTACCTATCTATATTTATGTATATATTGGAATATACTAATAACCATTTAATAATCTCTATGTAGTTCTTTCCATGTTGGAACATAATTACTTTTTTTTTAAAGATTTTATTTTTTCCTTTTTCTCCCCAAAGCCCCCCAGAACATAGTTGTACACTCTTCGCTGTGGGTCCTTCTAGTTATGGCATGTGGGACGCTGCCTCAGAGTGGCTTGATGAGCAGTGCCACGTCCGCGCCCAGGATTCGAACCAAGGAAACACTGGGCCACCTGCAGCGGAGCGTGCGAACCCAACCACTCCGCTACGGGGCCAGCTCCCGAACATAATTACTTTCTAACTCTGCGTTGGCTATTTTATAAGGAGAGGTACCTAAATCACATGGCTTCATATGAGATTAAGACAGTTGAAGTTTGGATAAAGAGAAGTACATAGTAGAAGAAATATTAAGTGGGTAGACTTCGTAGGACCCCAGATCTTTTGAATTCATCCTTACATAACGTCAATAAATAATTACAAAGTGTTATTGTATTTCAAACTCTACTCTAAACCTGGGAGCACAAAG
Source organism: Equus przewalskii (assembly GCF_037783145.1). Classification (NCBI taxonomy): domain Eukaryota; kingdom Metazoa; phylum Chordata; class Mammalia; order Perissodactyla; family Equidae; genus Equus; species Equus przewalskii. The sequence continues at coordinate 25,925,993 of NC_091850.1, forward strand.
AATAAAATGCTGATTGGGATATGGCTTTAGTCTAAGTTACAGGTTCGGATTTTATTCTCCAGGCGTTATGAAGTCTTTGAAGGTTTGTATTTGCTTTGTTTGGTTTTAGTTTGGGTTTTAGTTTAATCAGAGAAATAGAATTTGGGATTTTTGGTTTTTTGTAAAATAAAGTATATGATTCACGGGAAAGATAAGCTGAAAATATCGTGTCCAGTTAGAAAACCCATAGAGTATTCAAGAGAAGAGAATTTAAGGACTTGGGTTGAGGTAGTGACAGTGAGGGTAGAGAAGGGAGGGAACCAAGCAATACCCAGGAAGCAGAGTCAGTAAGATATGCTGAATGAACAGATGTATGAATCGAGGGAAGAGAGGGGTCAACAACACATCTGAATTTCTCCTTTGGAAAATTGGCAGTTCCAATCAAGCTGTACATTGGAAGAAACATTTTCTGTCTGGTCCTTTTGTTTTTGTCAAGGCAGTATGTGTCGAAGAAAAGTGATTCAAACTAAATTTAGAAAATGTCACTTATCTGCTCTCCTCAGACAAATTGCAAGCACTTTGTTAGGATTCTACGTAGGGTATGGTAGGTGGTGGCTGCTGAAAGAGCAGCAATTACTTTGTCTTGACATTTACAAGACAAGGAGAAGGTAAGGACAGAGAACTGTTAACCAAAGAACGTGTGAAGCTGAGTGTTTGGGGTTTCATCAGTGAATAGAGGCACAGTTTATTTTTTATTTTTATATTCAAAACTGATGAGTATGAGTCTCTATGTACCTGAGTACACATGAATAACTCTATGCTTATCTACTAAGGAGCCCAGATCCCCAAACATTTCAGTGGCTCTTCAGAGTTAAGGCACATATGTGCCCAGAATAGGTGCGTGGAATGTTCTTCTGTCTGGCCTCTTGGTACAACTTGACAGTGCACTTAAACACTTCAGAGCCATGGTTGCTCATACCCTCTGGGCAGTCACTGCTTCCTTGCCATTTTCTAGCCCAAGTCAGTGCTGCCATTGCTTCACTTGTTCCTCCACATTTCCAGGAGGAGATGACACTGTTTTCTAGATCCGAGGTGTGAAAAGTTTAGCTCTGCCCTTCTCTGTGTGCTGTATGGTCTCCAATTGCAGGAGCCCATAAGCAGCATAAAGAAGGCAAGAAAACAGTTCCCTCAGTTTCAGATCTTTGAAACTTCTGAATCTGTGGGGATGAGGAGAATTCCGATGCTGTCACCTTCCCTTCATTATCTGTCTCTTACACCTCTCTAACCTAGGGCCTTTGAACCCAATAAAACTTGATTGGCAAGACAAGCAATCAAAACATTCCTTCTTCATACTTCAAAGGATAAAAGCACTGTTCATATCAATTCATATATTTGTTTGGGAAGGAAAACTTTCCTTCATTACACAGAAGCGTCTAAACCCAGGCTTCTCCTCACTCAGACCACCAGTATGGTAGGTTCCAAATAAAACTCAATAAACTAAGCCAGGACATTCTCTTCTTCTTTGTCATCAACATGGCATCAAAGGCAACCATCTCCCCTTCCATACCAATGACTCCAGCCCCCCTTACCCTTCTGCTTAATCTTTACATTCACCCAGTGTGGTCTGTGTACAATAGTTAACAATAAAAATTACAATTGTCATGGGGCTGGCCCCGTGGCCGAGTGGTTAAGTTCACGCGCTCCACTGCAGGCGGCCCAGTGTTTCATTGGTTCGAATCCTGGGCGCAGACATGGCACTGCTCATCAGGCCACGCTGAGGTGGCGTCCCTCATGCCACAGCTAGAAGGACCCACAACGAAGAATATACAACTATGTACCGGGGGGCTTTGGGGAGAAAAAGGAAAAATAAAATCTTTAAAAAAAAAAAAATTACAATTGTCATAGACCCCATCACTGCCCACTTGATCCCATAACTCAAGCATATGCTCATTACTTTGCTAATTAAAGTTTCACTCAAATTCCCACAGAATTGAAAAGAGACTTGTTTGTTTGTTTTAGTATCTATGAAACTTCATATTTTAAAATTTTTTGCAGGGTTTGGGGCAAAGCAGATTCCAAAAATGCTGTTGCAATTTCTTCTCAAAAGAGGACTCACCCTTTCAATTGTTGTTGGTTAGAATTTGTGGTTTCGCTTTTTTAAACATCTGCTGCCTACAGTGTCTGTAGCAATCAAAGGTTTATGCTATATTATCATTCGTTAGTCAGTTAAATGAACAAGATCTGTTTATAACCACTGGAAATGGGAATGAATTAGTCCTATAATTTAAGCAATGAGTAAAAATGCACAGCTAATGAAACGGTTTTTTTTTGGAGCCAATTATTTTTTCCTAAGTTAAAAAAACAATGTATAAAATGTTTATGCCTTGAAGTTAATTGCTTTCCTCTGTAGGAGTATCTAAATGTGTATTCTCACAGTATTCCTGAGAATTCAAGAAGCATTCTTGCCCATCAGGAAACAGAATTAAATGGAGGGCAAATCTGTCCAAGTTTCTTCATGGACTCAAAAGCAGTTCCAAGGACCCATGACTTTTCTATTGCAATTTTCTGAGTAATAGATTATATAACTACTAGCCATGCAAGAGCACCGTGCAGCTGAAAATCAATCGAAATGAAATTATTTTAGTATTAACTAATCTTTATCCTTCCTCTTATCCTTCCACCAACCCCTCCTCCAGTAAACACACTTACAAATTTAGTTTCTGGAATTCTGTAAACACTTTCCTTTAAAAACTTTTAAAATTTCTCATTTTAAAAATTTAAGCATGCTTTTCTGTTAAAAATGTCTTGCTTCCTTCTTTAAATTGAGCATAAACATTACAAAGAAGTAGAAGTATCATCTCCTGGAGCTTGAGTTTATTCTATTTTAAAAAAGTAAAGGCTAAGATAAGTGGAAAACTACATTAATATTTGAATTCTGAGATAATTTAATTGTTCTTACAAGGCATGGTTACTGGTTGAACAAAAGTTTCAAACTTATTAAAATGACATCATCTGACAACTAATTGCATTATATTATGTTGCTGAGGAAATACATGAAGTACTTTCAGCTGTGATTAGAAATGTTAATTTCTTTCTTATTTGAATTATAAATGATGGAAAGAACTAAATCAAATGGCAAGCATAGAGGGCTCTTTCTAAATTAATAGAAAGTGAAGATAATTTATTATTGTTATATTTGCTCTCAAAGGACATTGCCCTTGTCTCAAAGACATGAGTCTGTGATTTGACTGTTTTAGATTTTGCCAATCTGCACTATGTTTTATGATCACCAATTTTCCATCTCCAAAGAAACTAGAAAATGTGAAAATTACTTTATTCTGATCACTAAAATGGTAGATTATAATTCCACTAAAGTGAAGTTTATGAGTGAGTTTTTCAGGTAAGACGTGAAATCTCTTCTAAAGGTCATTAATTTTGGGCTGACCTCTTTCTCAGCTGATAGTGGTGTGTGTTAGGAAGATTAATCTAACTGTGCACCATAAATTGAAATGGGGAAGAACTGAAGGCAATAAGATCAGATAGGAAGCTATCTCAAAAATTCAGTGAGAGGTAATGATGTCTGAACTGCTGTTGTAAACGGAAAGGAATAAAACTTGAGAGATACGGAAGAGCATAATATAAGAAGATTTTGAGACAGTGTGTGAAAGAAAATTAAAAAAATAAGAATTATTTTATAAAGTATGAAGCCATGATGAACAGAGATATTATTAGTGGATAAAGACTCAGAGAAAAATGCTAATTCATGGTTGGAAAGAATATTAGTTCCATTCTAAGCGTAAGCTGAGTTTGAGGTCTTCACTGGAACACACAGGTAAGATATTCCACAAGCAAATGACAGTAGAAACATAGCATTAGAACATAGGAGATAAGTTAGGACAAGTGCTAAATTTAATAATACACATTGGTATCTTTCAAATTTTAATGTGGATATGAATATCTGGGATTTCAAAAATGCACTTTTTGTCCCATATGTCTGAGGTGGGGTGTGAGATTCTGTATTTCTAACAAGCATCTAGGAGATGCCCAAACTCATGGTCTGACGACCACACTTTGGATAGTAAAGTGCATCATTTTTTTCTCAACCATCACTACTCATTGGAATCTCTAAGAAATTTTCAAACGAACGAGCACGATACCTGGTTCCCACTCTGGGAAAGTCTAATTACATTGGTTTGAAGTGTAGCCTGCATAGTGATTTTAACTCCCAAGGCAATTCTAATATGCTCCAAGGCTTGAGAACTGATTTCAAGGGGGTAGTTTGAAAGAGGAAAAACATTTGGATGGGTGTATAAAAGGGAAAAGTAAGACCGTAAGGAAAAAGAACCACTAGAAAAATGGGAGGAAAACCAGATGGGTTTTTATATTTTGCAAGTCAAACCAGAAGAGGGAGAAAAAGGCAATTAGTATCATCAAACACTTCAGAGAATTTGAAATACATGAGGCCAGAGTAAATTCAGACGTTAGATTTAGTGACTGGGAGGCCCATGCTGATCTCAAGAGGTTTTATTCTGGTCAGTGAAGCGGGGGCAGCGGGAGAAGATGGCAGCCGCCCTTCTGCAGAGGGCTTGGCCGATGGAGTGCCTGCCTGAGACGGACATTTTCAAGTTTCTACAGGACAACAGCCCAGAATCATTTCTTGCAGAACATGTTATTAAGAAACTTTAAAAATGTGGCTAAAACAGCTAACAAGGACCATTTGGTTACAGCCTATAACCATCTCTATGAAAGCAAGCGTTTCAAGGGTACTGAAAGTCTAAGTAACGTGTGCAAGGAGGTGAAAAATTGGAAGCTTACTGAAGATAAACCGGAAGAAATCAAGTCTGAAGAGTCTCTGAATGGGGGTCCACCGAAATATACAAAATCTGTCCTTAAAAAAGGAGATGAAACCAACTTTCCCAAAAAGGGAGATGTTGTTCACTGCTGATATACAAGAGTAAGACACGATGGCACTGTTTCTGATACTAATATTCAAACAAGTTCAAAGAAGAAGAAAAGCACCAAGCCTTGTAAATTTTAAGGTTGGAATAGGCAAAATTATCAGAGGATTGGATGAAGTCTTAGGAGAAAAGGCTCCACTGGGGACTGAACCCGAATGGGTTCCTGGAAAGAAAGGACAGCCTGATGCCCAAGTTACACCAAATGAAAACTCATTTTTGAAGTGGAATTAGTGGATGTTGATTGAAACAGCAGTGCTTCAGATCCGGAGACATCAGCGACAATAAAAAAATGGACTTGAGGAAACTTCTGTAACGAACTAGAGCTAGTTACTATTATAAGGGAAGATTCAACTGGAAAATTCAGGGAGTTAAATTAAGACTTATTTACTTGATCCTCAACTTCGAAGAAATTTAATCCCTTATAAATCCCTGAAGTTTAAAATATTTTACTACAGCTTGGTGAAATATTGGTTAAGGAGAACTGATTGTCCTCATGTTGTAAACTATAAGGCTTAATAAAAGTTCATCTAATAAAAAAAAAAAGTTTTACTTTGGGTTCCAGGAGAGTTGTTAGAATAAAATAAAAAATTATTTTATTGAGGTCATATTGGCTTATAACATTGTGTAAATTTCAGGTACACATTATTATACTTCAGTTTCTGGGTAGACTGCATCATGTTCACCACCAACACTCTAGTTTTTATCTGTCACCATACATATGTACCCCTTTACCCCTTTTACCCTCCCCCTACCCCTTTCTACCCCTTTCTCCTCTGGTAACCACTAGTCTGTTTTCCTTATCTCTGTGATGTTTGTTCACTTCCTCATATGAGTGGATTTCACTCACATGAAATCATATTATATTTGTCTTTCTCTGTCTGATTTAGTTTGCTAAGCATAATACACTCAAGTTCCATGCATGTTGTCACAAATGACACAATTTTGTCTTTTTTATGGCCAAGTAGTATTCCACTGTGTGTGTATATATATATATATATATATATATATATATATATACCACATCTTCTTTATCCATTCATGGGTTGACAGGCACTTGAGTTGCTTCCACATCTTGGCTATTGTGAATAATGCTGTGATGAACATAGGGATGCATAACACTTTTTGTATACTTTCATGTTCTTTGGATAAATAGCCAGTAGTGGGATAGCTGGATCATGTAGTATTTCTATTTTTAATTTCGGAGAAATCTGAGTACTCTTTTCCGTAGTGGCTATGCCAGTTTGCATTCCCCTGAGCAGTGAATGAGGATTCCCTTTTCTCCCCATGCTCTCCAACACTTGCTATTTCTTGTCTTGTCAATTATAGCCATTCTGACAGGTATGAGGTGATATTTTATTGTAGTTTTGATTTGCATTTCCCTAATAATTAGTGATGTTGAAAATCTTTTCATGTGATTGTTGGCTATCTATATATCTTCTTTGAGAAAATATCTGTTCATATCCTCTGCCTCTTTTTGATCAGGTTGTTCATTTTTTTGTTGTTGAGTTTGTGAGTTCTTTATATGTTTTGGAAATTAACTTCTTGTTAAATACATGATTTACAAATATTTTCTCCCAGTTGGAGAGTTGTCTTTTGTCTTTTTTGATGGTTTCTTTTGCCATGCAGAAGCTTTTTAGTCTGATTTACTATTGATAAAAATAATAACTCTGTAGTGCTCATGGAAATGATTGTGAATTAATTCTTATTAATAATAAGGAAGAATGCAAAGTAGAAAAGTACGTAAAAATTAAATTCTGCTACACATAAAATAGCATCAAGATTTTTTTAAATTTTCATTCAAAAGGGATGGCCCTTTATTGTGTTTGGACATTAACATTGAATTTGTCAGTAGAGAAAAAAATGAAACAAGATCTCTGATATTTCAGATAAATATTAAACCACAGGAAAGCATATTATTTCCTCTAAATGTATCTCTATAGTTAAGAAAAATAAGATTATAGCAAATTTTGAAGTAAAAGCTATTATTTTTGTTAGATGTATATGGCAACATTAAGCCATATTTATAGAATCTTTGAGAAGAGGAATGAAGAAATTATCATGCTTATTTCCTCCTACTTCACCTCCTTCCATTTTTATAAATGGTTTTTTTGAGTTTTTTTAAATTGTTGAGATTTATTACATTATATGCTATTCTATAACCATAGCAAGGACAGTTTTCAGCTAAGTTTTATATTTAAAAAAATTCAATGTTCACTAGTGGTCTGCTATTGTGATTACTTCTTTGCTTTTCTTTTAAAAATATGTTAATCTCGATTTCTTAGGTTTCACTGTAATTTTATTTATTTGTTTGTTTGTTTGTTTAAAGGAAGTCTTCCTGGGTGCTATTCCCTAAATTCTTATTTGCTTGCACATTGTCAGTTCTCATTATACTTGAAGGACAATTTGACTGGATATAAAATGAGTAGGTTATACTTTTGTTTTCACGCTTAGAACTTTATAACACTAATAATGATGCCGTTTAACATTTGTTGAACAACAGTTTGTGTGCCAAGAACTTTACATTTATTATCTCCTTTGGTGCCCGTGGTAACACTATTGTGGTAGGCTAAACAATGGCCCCCAAAGGTATCCAGATCCTAGTCTCTGGAAACTGTGAATGTTATGTTATACGGCAAAAGAGATTTTGCAAATGTGAATAAATTGAGAATCTTGAGATGGGGAGATTATCTTGGATTATCTAGGTGGGTCCAAAGTACACTCATAAGTGTCCCTAAAAGAGGGAGGTAAAGAGAGATTTGACTACATAGAAAAGAAGAAGGCCATGTGATGGAAACAGATGGAAGTAGAGTCAGGAAAAGAAGATGCTATCCAGCTGCTTTTGAGATGGATGAAGGAGCCATGAGCCAAGGAATATAGATCTAGAAGCTGAAAAAGGCAAAGAAACAGATTCTCCCCTCGAGACTCCAGAGGAAGCACAGCCCTCCCAACACCTTGATTTTTCCCTCAGTGAGACCCATTTCTATCTTCTAACCTCCAGTCTACAGGAGAATACATTTGTGATGCTTTAATTCACTAAATTTGTGGTACTTTCTTACAGCAGCCATAGAAAACAAATACACTTATGAATTAGACATAGTTACTGTCTTAGTTCAGGCTGCTATAGCAGACTACCATAGACCGAATGGCTTAAAGAACAGACATTCATTTCTTACATCTCTGGAGTCCAAGGAATTCAAGATCAAGGTGCCAGATGATTAGGTTCCTGGTGAGAGCCCTCTTCCTGGTCTGTGGACCACTAAGGAGGGAGAGAGAGAGCAAGCTAGCTAGCTGTCTCCTGTCTCTTCTTATAAGGGCATTAATCACATCATGAGGACTCCACCCTCATGACCTAATTACCTCTGTAAGGCCTCATCTCCAAATACTACCACATTTGGGGATTAGAGTTTCAACATATGAATTTTTGGGAGGACACAAACATGAAGTGCCTAACAGTTACTACCCTGATTTTATAGATAAAGCATCTTACATATAGAGAAGTTAACTAACTTGCCCCAAATCACCTAACTTCCAAATAAGAGTCAGGATTTGAATCCTAGCAGCCTGATGTGGGCACCTTCACTGTCAACAGTGAGTATGGCTTGAGGGTTGTGAAGGAATCCCTGCCATTTTATCCTTTAGATTCCAGTCTCGTTCAAGCCCGTATTAAAGGGTTGCTGAGCTTTTCTTTTTAACTGCATGTCTTCTGATTTTCAGCATAATACAAAGCACTAAATGACCTGAGCTTAAATTGAGAACATTACTTCAGACATAAAAATTCTTCATCCAGCAAATACTAACATTCTGCTAATGAAATTAGCAAGCATTATGCTAGTATCAAACTAAGAGATTTTGATATTGCCTGATATAGAACAAATTGCAGTGCCTCAACAAAACAATTAAAACCTAATTCACTAGAATTTTGTCTGCATCAAAATCGGAAGATTAGAACCTCAGGCTTCAGCAGGAATTATTATCTCCAACTGAAACAAACCATAAAACGGTGATTTCCAATAATTTCTGTAGGAAAATAAAAGTTCATTCCCGTTAGTTGAATTTCAGAGAATAACTAAGTTTCACATATTTTAAAAAAAAAATCTTAAGAGTAAGAGTAGTACATCCACATGGCAAAAGTTCAAATAATACAGAAAGTCATAAAATGAAAAATTAGATCCACGTTTGCCATATTGTCTTTCATAATTTATTTAACCATTGGCATATGGGAGGGTGAGCATATAATTTGTTACGTAAACCAGTATGTTTTTGAGAGTGACATGTGCTAGAAAGACAGAAAACTAGGGAAGAGGCAGGCGAAAAAACACTTACAAATTTTAAGTAAAATTTACCATTTATTCATGCGTGTATCCATTTGTATATTTTCTGATACTTTTTTTTATCTCCCTTGCTTATTTTTCTATTACATTTCTATATATCTATAAAATAATTCTATTAGATTTGTTTTCTTGTTGATTTATACAATTTCTATGAATTCAAACAATTCACCCATTGCCTGTATATGTATTTCAAATATTTTCCTAATAGGTCATGTCTTCAGTGTTTCTTGTGGCATTTTTAAGAACTGTGCCACTTATATGTACTCAAATATATTATTCATTTGCTTATTTTCTTCTAAAGCCATAGTATTTTAAACATTACTTTCAAAGAGAATTGACTTTGTCAGAGTCATTGTTTAGGTTTTAGAACAAGATAATAGCTGGATCACTACTTAAATGCTATTCTGAACACTTAGATTTGCTCCATATGGAGACAAAGTCTATAGCGTTAATCTCAGACACCTGGTCACAAGCAGTACTGAGGGAACACATAGATGAATTGGTTAGAATGCATTATTATTGCTACTAAAAAATAACAACAACAACAGCAACCACACCTAGCAACTGTGACATGGACAGTGCACCATGAGCATCATCTTGGTGCCAGATGTAACAGAAAAAAAGAAAATCAGCGAGTACATTAGTCAGAATTCTATTTCTGCTTCTGAAAACAGCCTACTTCTTCATTAACTACTCATCGCCATACTATGCAAAAGCTAAATGTTCTAAAAATAATTCTAGAAATTAATATTCTAATTTCTCACCAATGCAAACCTTTCCATTCAACACTCTGAACTTTCCTTTCAGTGGGCTGCCAGTGATTAACAAGGTTCAGCATCTCAATTTATTTAAGATTAATTGACCAAGTTATAGTTGAATATTACTTTGAATTAAACATTTATGAGTTATTATTATCAATTTAAATTTGCTTTTACTTTGGATAAAATATCAAATTATTTAGTCGATTCATTTCATTACTAGTCAAAAATCAGTTGAGTGTCTTTCGTGGATCAGGAAATGTCAGGTTCCTAAGATTCAAAGATAAGTAAGATATTGTGGCTACATGGAAGAAATTCAAAGTTTAGTTGTGGATTAGGGAAGAAATGTATATTGTAAAGTAAAAAGGTCTGTAAAAATATGATGTAATGAATGAAAACAGGAAATTCAATTAGAACAGGTACAAATTATCAACAAACAGAGGAGGACTGTATATATTCAAGTTAGGAAAAATTATCCAGAGATCCCAATTATTACTAATATAAACAGGAATTCAAATGCATTAAAATTAATTTTGAGTGTTTCTTTGGAGCTCGTTATGTACAGCTGCCATACTCCTTTACCTGGGATCATTCATCATCATAACCTAGCTCAGTTTCAGGGGAGATTGATGAAATAGTGAGTGAGAAAGTAGACATCTGCTTAGCCTATTAAATAAGCCCAAACAGTTTGGAAACATCACAATGACAAATTTCAGAATCACACCCACTTAATACTGAAATTAATTTGAGATTTCTTAAATCCTGCCTGGGAAAACTGAATAAATGAGGTACTATTGTTACTGAAAGTTTGGTCTCTAATCCTGATGCCAATCCAAATAATGAGAACAGAGTCTTGGGAGAAAAAGGAAAGGCTTTACTTTGCCAGGCAGAGGGAGCAAAGCAAAGGGCCAGTGACCCAAAAATTGCTTGTTCCCTGTTAAAAAATGAGTAGGGGTTTTTATTTGGGGATTTAGGTAGGGGAAGGAGGGCCGCGGCCTTCTGGGTCAGCATTTTCCCCTAGGCCTGTATCTGGGGCTGCTTCCAGCAGAGGAGACAAAGGATTTCTCAGACGAGAGTCCTTGGCTGTTTATCTCCATTGTGGAAAATAGACTCTGACGTCAGGAAGCTGAGGATTTGGGCCTGGGAAGCTTCGGTTTCTTGATATTCTGTGGACATTAGTTTCTCTGCAAAAGAACTTCAAGGTCCTGTGATTAGCCACAACTTTAGTGGCAGCCCAGTTTGAGGTCATCTGGACCTTAACAATTTGTGACTTCTATTTGGCTCTATAGCTCAGGGAGTCAGAGGTTAAAGAAACAAGCATTTACATATGAGTGTAACTAAAGAACCAGGGAAATGGAAATGTGAGCTTTAGTTTTAACCCGTATTTGCTGGATTCACTGCAGGGGAACCAATATCAAGGCTGATACTAAGAGCTGGTAACACTATCGTAAAGAAGACTTTTCATGCCAGAAAGGTGAGGAAGAGGAACAGGGACAAAGGAGAAAGGCCGAAAGTTTCTACAATGTATTTATGAAAACATCAGGGTTGGTCAGGTTTCCCCCAGGCAGCAATAAAAGTAGGACAAAAATCCCTGAAACATTATGTATTATCTTTTGGTTGCTATATGTACCTAGGTATAAGCACAAAACTTCTAGTTCCTGCTCAATTACCCAGTGATACCCTCATTATAAGGCCTTAAATTGCATAAGTGTATGTGTATGTAAGTATTTCCTTTCTTTAATAATACACAATCATTATAAAATTGCTAATCTTGTAGATAAGTGACAAAATTCAGGTTCTCTACTATCATTACAATTGTTTTCTTACTTGGGTTGTTCTTCCAGTGGGTCATTCTCTGATACTTTGAGATTTTTCTGACTCATTCAAACTCCACACATAAGGTTTTAGAAGGCAGTTCTTATCTCATTTCAAAGTTAAACTTCGACCATATACTTTAGAGACTTCAATTTGTTTTCAGAGGAGAATTTCTTACTTTATGAGTTTACTGACAACAGCCCACGGACTGCTCATAAAATCAGTCAGAATCCCACAGTCAGAAGTTGCTCAGCCACTCTCTCCTATATGCCTTCTAGAAAGAGTTGTTGAGAAAATTCAGGCATATTGGCTGCAGTCCTTGCGGCATATGCACACCAGTGAGACACAGAAAACCATGATGTCAGGGATTTAAGAAGCAGCACCTCTGACCTTCCATTTCCCTCTTGGAATCTTTGTCTACAGGATGATTTAATAGTTGTCACCAGTTTGGGCTCTCAGCAAGCATGCAGTATAGCTCTAACCAAGACCTTTGACTGGTACACTCATTTACTACCAGCTAGGGTCTATAAAAGTAGTGAGATATAGCTCATTTCACCAATGCAACAAACTTTAGAACCAATGGCAGTGCCAAGGGGAGGCTGGCAAATTGAGAGATGCTTTAGCACTCCCTGTTATTTCTAGCCACGCACCAACCAAAGACAACCCAAATAAATATAACATCTATGAAAAAAGAGCAAGCTTGCTGTAGAAACACAGCCCCGAAAGGAGTCTCCCAGCCTCCAGACTTCCATCCAGATTGGAGTCCATGGGGACTCTAAACGGAAAATCTGGAACCCTCACTTGTTAGTACTTCAATCATTTTAATATTTTGAGGTAAGTAAAAGAAATGATATTTACTGAAAAACTATCCTGTTTATGTTGTTTCACCCAATTATTACATCAACTCTTTGAGGCAGATATTACTAGTCCAGTTTTATAGGTAGGGAAACATAGAATGAGGTAAATTCAGTAACAAGATCTAAACCACAGAGCTAATAAGTGGCAGGACTCAGATTTGAAACTTTCACACCTCCAGATGTAAAACAGAGCTCCTCCTCTTTCATCTATGCACATGAAAAGGTCAGCGTTGGCTATCATGAGTTGCTGCATCTCTTTGTCTCCAATGTTTGGGTTAGGTCAAAGCTTAACAGCAGCCAGAGAATATATTCTAGGTCTGAGAAAGGTAGCATGACCCTGATTGGTATCTAAATTACCAGGATCCCATATGATGTGCCCATTCATCTATTTGTTTCATGCAACCCTTCAACTCCTGAAGATCTCTTGGCTTCTGCTTACTTACCTGGACTCTTGCTGTCTATTCTGCTCTTATTTCCTCTATACCTCTGCTGATTTTTCCCATTAAAAGTGTTTGATGTCCAAATGTTTTTAGGATCCTAGAACACATTCTAGTCTTTGATTTATCCATAATCGATCCTTGTCCTTATTCCCCACAGCAGAAAATATTCTGCACCTTCAGAATTCTATGCTTTGTCTATCTCAGTTGCCTCACTCACCTTTAGTGGAGGCAGAGAGAGTGGGAAGCTATGACAAAAACCCTCTTTCTTCCTTGCCCCACCTCCAAAAACAGCTATAGTTAGCCATCCTTACTTCTGTAATTCAAGAGATAAAACAAATTAAACCTCTTTCATTTTACAATGAACCTCATCTATTTCTGCTCCCAATCTCATCTGTAAAAGAATTATACATCATTCATTCATTATATCTGCAATTCCTTTCCCCCCAGTGGCTTTGTTATCATCCCAATATCCTAGATTAGATTTCCTTCATATACAACTCTTAGCCCAGAAATGCCTGGAGTTCCACTATACTTTCATGGGTTGACACCTCCCTAGGAAGGATGCTGGGGGTAGAGGGGCCATCTCTTCTTAAAAAGCTAAGCACATTGGGGCCCGTCCTGTGGCCAAGTGGTTAAAGTTTGGTGTACTCTGCTTCAGTGGCCCAGTTCACGGCTTCAGATCTTGGGTACGGACTTGTACCACTTGTCAGACCAGGCTGTGATGGTGACCCACATACAAAATAGAGGAATATTGGTATAGAAGTTAACTTAAGGCTAATCTTCCTCAGCAAAAACAAAAGTTAAACATATTAAAAGGAATAAAATACCCAGGAATAAATTAAACCAGGGAAGCAAAAGACACATATATTGAAAACTACCAGGCATTAATGAAAGAAATTGAAGAAGACACAAATAAGTAGAAAGATATTTCATGCTCATGGATTGGAAGAGTCAATACTGTTAAAATGTCCATACTATGCAAAGAAACCTACAGATTCAATGTAATCCCTATCAAAATTCCAATGGCATTTTTCAAAGAAATAGAACAAATAATCCTAAAATTTGTATGGAATCACAAAAAAATCCGAATAGCCAAAGCAATCTTGATAAAGAAGAACAAAACTGGAGGCATCACACTCCCTGATTTCAAAATATATTAAAAATCCATACAGATTAAAACAGTTTGGCATTGGCATAAAAACAGACACATAGTTCAACGGAACAGAATACGGAGTCCAGAAATAAACCCACAAGTACATGGCCAATTAATTTAAAACAAAGAAGCCAAGAATATACAATGGGGAAAGGAAGTCTCTACAACAAATGGTGTTGGGAAATTGTACAGCCACATGCAAAAGAATGAAACTCAATCACTGTCTTACACCATACACAAAAATTAACTCAAAATGGATTAAAGATTTGAACGTAAGATCTGAAATCATAAAACTCCTAGAAGAAAACATAGTTGGTAAGCTGCTTGATATAGGTCTTGGTGATAAATTTTTTTTAATCTGACACCAAAAGCAAAAGTAACAAAGAAAAAATAAATAAGTAGGACTACATTATACTAAAAAGCTTCTACACAGCAAAGGACACCATCAACAAAATGAAAAGGCAACCTACTGAATGGGAGAAAATATTTGCGAACTCTATATCTGTTAAGGGGCTAATATCCAAAATACGTGAAGAACTCATACAACTCAATAGCAAAAAAAAGACAAACAGTACAATTAAAAAATGAGCAGAAGATCTGAATAAACATTTTTCCCAAAGACATACAGATGGCCAATATGTACATGAAAAGATACTGAACACCATTAATCCTCAGGGAAATGCAAATCAAAACCACAATAAGATATCACCTCACACCTGTTAGAATGAACATTACCAGAAAGACAAGAAATAGGTGTTGGCAAGGATGTGGAGAAAAGGGAAACTTTGTATACTGTTGGTGGGAATGTAAATTAGCGCAGCCCCTATGGAAAACAGTATGGAGGTCCCTCAAACAATTAAAAATAGAACTAGCATATGATCCACCAATTCCAGATCTGGGCATTTGTCCAAAGACAACCAAAACACTAATTTGAAAAGATATATGTACCACCATGTTCATTGCAGCGTTCTTCACTATAGCTAAGATATAGAAACAAACTAAGTGCCCATTGATGGGTGCATGGATAAAGAAGATGTGGTGTATATATACATATACAATGGGGTATTATTTAGCAGTAAAAAAGAGTGAAATCTTACCACTTGCAACAACATGGATGGACCTCAAGGGCGTTATGCTAAGTGAAATAAGTTAGACAGGGAAAGACAGATACCGTATGATCTGTCTTATATGTGGAATCTAAAACAAAACAAAACGAACATACAAAACAAGCTCATAGATACAGAGAAGAGATTGGTGGTTGCCAGTGGTGAGGGTTGGGAGGTGGGAGAAATGGGTGAAGGGGGTCAAAATATAAAAGGAAAAAAAATAAAATAACTGCAAAAAAAGAATTGAGGTTTTCTTGTATTTAAAATATTATTGAGGATCAATCCGCAATCTTTTTTTTTTTTTAAAGATTTTATTTTTTTTCCTTTTTCTCCCCAAAGCCCCCCCAGTACATAGTTGTGTATTCTTCGTTGTGGGTCCTTCTAGTTGTGGCATGTGGGATGCTGCCTCAGCGTGTTCTGATGAGCAGTGCCATGTCCACGCCCAGGATTCGAACTAATGAAACACTGGGCCGCATGCAGCGGAGCGCGCAAACCCAACCACTCGGCCACGGGGCCAGCCCCTCAATCCGCAATCTTTTAAGAAGCATAGACTGAGATTAATTCAAGAAGTATTTATTGCAGCAGCTTCCAACCAAAGTTGTTTACTTGAAAACTCTTGTAAAAAAAAAAAAAAAGAAAACTAAACACACACTTACCATATGACCCTTTAAAGCCACTCTTAGGTATTTGTCCAAAATAAATGAAAACACATTCATGGCAAAAGCTGTATGTGGATGTTTATATCAGCTTTTTAATAACTGCCAAAAAAGGGAAAATCATTCAAATTTCTTATACTGAGTGAAAGGAGCACCGGGTTATATACAAGCTCTGAGGAGAAGTGAAGGGAAACTGCACACCAGCACACAGCGGTTGTGAGCAGCCCTGCTTCTCAAACGCCTGTGGAGCCGTCCCAGCTGAATGAGCCCCCAGAATGAAGCTTGAGCTCCTGGCGCAAAACTGAGGGGGATTTTGTGTTGAGGACACAACTCATTCCCTAGGCCCTTTCTGCCTCCTCCTCAAGCATTGCTGGTAATTCTTATGCAACAGTAGTTTTGAGGGGACCCACCTTTGGGGAACTTGATTGCCAGATCCTTCCAGCAAGCACTGACCCTCATCTTATGCCGAGCCCTGTGCAAGGTGCAGAGCCACAGAGCAGGATAAGAACACTCAGGAGTTGCTCACAGTCAAATGGGAATTCTGCTCCTCAGAGAGAAAGTTTAGGTCATCTCTCCTACCCTTCCCACACTCCAGTTATTTTCAGGGTGGCAGGGAAGCTGTACAGAGGAGATGTGAGTGATTCAAATTCTGAAGAGTGGAGGGGAGCACGAAGACCAGCACCGGGTGTCCCTGGAGCATATGTGCATTTGTGTGCAGCATGGGGTGGCAGGAGAAGGAGGGACATGTGAGGGATCGTTTTCTCTTACTCAGGCATTTGTTGTATAGTACAATCTCTGCATATTTAATCCATCTCAGTATCTGCTTCTTGGATGAACAAGAACAAAAAAGCATTTATGATATTTATATGACCATGAAATATTTTTTAGCTGCAAGTCTAAGCTTGGTTTACAGATGTGCTGATCTGGTACTTGGGTACAAGCCACAAATGACAGTGGCTAAATTATACCCCATACAGGTGTGGCCATGAAAGGTAATAGAGAGGGAAAACTTCCCAATGAGAGGAGCCACAAGCCATGTACCTAGTTATCTACTTTGTGTGAAAGTGGCCTGAAATGAGAATATATATATATATGTATTCCTGAGCAACCAGCCAATGGCCTGGTCATCCAAACAAGGACTTAGCAGGAAAGAGCCATAAAGATGAGACATAAGGAAGTCTGGAGTAGAGACAGGTTCATATACTTGCAAAAAAGGACATGAAGTGTAAAGATATTTGTTTCACATGTTGATGACCACCCAAAAGCATCCTCCATGGAAGAAATAGTCAGATGACTTGCCAGTTGACTTTAACCACCCTTCATCATTGGCTATCCCAGAATGGGTATGATGGTCATATAAATGGGATGACTACAGTGGCTGATATGGATTTTACTTACCAGGGCTCATCCAGGTACCGCAGTGTCTAAATGTCCAAATTTTTAGTGACAGATTTGACACTGAGCTTCTGATATGGAACTATATCTTGAGTGGACCAACCAGCTCCTTGTTTACAAGTTGACTATATCAGGCCTCACCTCCAAGGACTTGGCCACCTCTTCCATCAACAGGCTCCAGATCTAATAACTTACTCGGTCTGACAAAGAGCAAGGGATCTTGATGTTTTATTGAAGTGACTGTCCTCACTTTTCTAGTCCTTCATTTTTGCCCCCTTTTTTTTTTTTTGGTTATCAGTGGGTATTAAGCAGCATCGATGTGGGCTATTGATTTATTTTGTACCTAGACAACCATACTCCATTATCTATCTCCACAACTTACCTTTGAGTCCAGCCTTCTTCGTTGTTCATCCAATCTTGTTGGTCATATAGTAATTGCTGCCTCTCGTATTCAGGCATTTTGATGCTCCCACCTGGCCTCTATTACTTCATGGTGGCATCTCCATAGATATTAGTAACTCAGCTCTGTGACCACCTCTCCTACCATCAGCCCTGGCCTGCAGAGAAAAGCCACCACGGAACTTCTTAGTGATGCTAGTGCCCCTTTCATGAGCACATTTCTCATGGCCTTGGTGAATGATGCAGTCCTCTGGCTTCTCTCATGAAACACAACTTGCTGCAGGGTCTTCTGGCCTCACATATCCATTCCAGCATCTTAGACACAGCGAGAAGGTGGACATCTGCAAACTAATGAGACAGACTTCAGGAGAAACGAAACCTCCCAGTACCTTGATCTTGGACTTCAAGCCTCCAGAACTATGAAAAAAATAAACTTCAGTTGTTTAAGCCACCCAGTCCGCGGTATTTTGCTATGGAAGCCTTAGCAAACTAATTTAAAGGGGGAATTATCTCATCATTACTCAATTATATTATGACCTTGAGTTGACATTGACTTTTAGGGACTTTGAAAGAAATTAAAACCTTCCAAAAAGCTTTTGAATTGATTGTCTCAGACATGGCACTACAGATTTCCCAAAGATGGCCTTGAAACAAAAACTGAAAAGTACTGGAAATTGCTCTATAATCTGTCTCACTTTGTTTCTGGCATGGCTAAGTTTGGAATACTGTCCTCTCATTATGTTTAGACAACCAAAGGTATTATAGTTTACTCTGAATTTCCCAAAAATGATACTCAACTCTCTACAATATCCAGGAACTCACTTTTATTTATTTGAGCAAACCTATGTGTTTATTTTAAGAAATAAAATATTCATTAGGTATGTGACCTTTGCTTAAGTTTTTGAATTGTTCTCACTGACTATGATCATGACTATTTAATTATTTTAATGTTGATGCTTTGGTGTATGCTTTAGTTGCTCCATTTATTAGCCAACAGTTGTAAACTATGAAGATCATCTCTATTAAAATAAAAATAGCACAATTAAGACAATAAAATGTTCACTTTAGCTCAAATATTGTCCTTAGAAAACTAGAAGCACAGCTTTTCCAGACTATCTAATGAATATATTTTCTGATGCAATTTTAATAGCTATAGTGTCTTTTAGTTAGGTCATTATACAGCTAATACTTGCAATTTGATTTTTTAAAAAGCTTTTTAAATGCATTAAGACAGTCTCATGAAATCTAATCTCTCTCTCCAACAAGAGGGAGAGGGTTGGCATAACCACTGATGAAATAGTGGAAAATACTCACAAATTTATTAGGTTCAAGGTGTTCCTAATCTGGCCATTTAAAACCCACGGCTAGCATGAGGTGATTTGAGCAGCAAAATCCGCAAAAACAGATTCAAAAGTGTGGATGTAATTACTACTTTGTGTTGATGAATCTTCATTAGCATCCTCAGTGAACTAAGTGGATAAGTACTGCTTAAGAATGCTTCGTAGGTGGCCTAGGAGGCTGGAGAGAAAGAAAATCAGAATAACAGAATCAACGTCAGGATGGGCAGTGGGCTAAATCTCAAAAAATTATGAAATAGGCACATTTGGATACCATCTCACTTTATCTCTTTCTTCTTTAGGTCCTTTTTGGTCCTCTTCTTTCTTTCCTTCCTCATGACACATCTTTTTTCTAGAGTGTCAGATCCCATACGAGAGTGTCTACCTGGAACGAGACTAGGATATATTCTAGACCTTTTCTAAATGATACCCCTATCAAAAATGATCTCCTGATATTGTCAGGGCTCTTCTTTCAGTGTGTGGTGATGTTCGTCTTTTAATGTGTTAGTGAAAACTGTTTAAGTATTTGATATCATCTTCTATGAGATGAGATATTTCCTGTGAATTAAATTTAAACTGAAATTTGGAAAACTAATTCCTAATTAGAAAGACTTCTAAAGAATAATCTAATTCTGCAAAAGCTTAGTTGAATAAAGCGTTTTATATTTTATGAATCTTTAAGATTACCTTCTCCCACCTAACCAAGATAATAACCAGGTCCCTTTGAACACTCACTCCAGTTCTTTTGTTATCTGCCAGTGTTTCCACCTAATAATTGATGTGTGGTAGTGAAAGAGGGGCCATGCAAGATGGAACTGATATGTTAATTAGGTCTCATCATAGGATCAAATGACACTCAACATTCTTTAAATTCTAAGATAAGGAAATACACAAATATTTACAGTATAAGTCTGGCTTGGTTTCATCATTATAATGTGTTAAAAAGGCAACCACAAAGACTCCATACCTGAACACAACAAGAGCTATTTCTTGTTCACACAACACGTCAAGAATGGGCCGGAGGGGACTTGCCTCCACATAGTCACACAGACCACAGACTGTTGTATGTTCCACAGATTTTATCCACATTGTATGGAACAAGTGGCTTTCTCATTTGCAGAAGAATAGAGACTGAAATTGTACATGGACTTTACATGGTCTCTGCCAGGAAGTACCTATAACACTTTCCCTCACAACCTATTGTTCAGAACTAGTCACAGGACCCTGCCCAATTACAAGCAGATAGAAAAGTGAAATCCAGCCATATGTCTTGAAGGAGAGAAGAACTCATGGGTAAACAATAAAACTTTCTACTAATGACTGATCTTATCAGATTCCCTAATAGAGTTATAGTGACTTGGTAATTTTAAACTACACATAAGCAATTTTAAAGCACCTAAGAAAAGTGGTACACATGAAATCACTTTCTAAAACAAACATATCCAACAATATCCATCCAAGTTGATGTTGTACTTCTGCAAGGGTATGTATATATATATATATATTACACCTCAAGATATTTTTGGGGAACTCCTTCTCAAAAATTGTTTTCAGATTTAATTAAGTAATACACACCCATACATGGCTTTAACTTCATAACTTATTGATCAAAAATATGATTATTCACTTGATAACTTACCTATGCATGAGCCTTGACTCCAAATTTTATTTATGTACATGTAGATCTCATTTGTCTCTTCAAAGCTATGCAAAAGTATTTAATGCAGGCTCTGAAGAAAATTTGAATGAGTAAATTTCTAGAAATGTGTTAACAACTTGATCACGGAATGTGTTGCCTCTAATGCCTACCTCAAGGGATAACACGTTTGAGTGGACAATATTGGTTCCAACTTTTTATTTAGAACTTTTGTTATTTCCGTAACTTTATAACTGTACTTATTTAAAAAGTTAATGCAAAAGGATATTTAGAAAAATCAGGAAAATTTAAAATCCCACTCAGAACTCAGCTGTGAATATAGATTGATAATAAGCCAAGCTGGTTGGCCCTGCATATCCTTTTATTCTGTGTAGGCGGCAGTTTTTCATTCCGCTAGCATTTGTAATAAAAACAAAGCTACAGGAAAAGCCAGGAATGAAGTATGAGAATTTTGAAAGGCACAATCCTCATCACAAAAAAATGGCATGGAGGGAAAACAAACCGTAATAATTAACTACTTCACGTTAACACCATTTGAGTTTTTCTAACACTTGAAGGCAAATTATGAGTATATAAGGAGACAGTAGACTGTATTTGTTGTGCTCATTACTCATAGGGAATTTATAAAAAGGAATGTGTTAACCCTTACATTTTTTGCACTTCAGGTTTTCCATACCCTTGAGGGTTTTCAAGACAAGCTGTGCAGGATCAAGTGTACGTTTATCCCACTTTAATTTTATTCCTTAGAGGCATGCACCTAGATTTAGTTACCGTAACTAACTGACATAGAACCTCTTAATCTCAAGTTCTTGTTCTCAATGCATAATAAGCCAATCACTGAGATATTGGTGCTTGGAGATGTAGAAAATTTTATTTGAATTGGCCAAAACGAGAAGGAAGGAGGATAGGTTCTCTTAAATCCACTTTAACAAGAGAAGAAAGCAGGGGATTTTATAGAGCTAAGGGGCTTGGCAGGAGGAATTTCAGAGAAACAAAGGGGTAATCCATGTTTCTTTCACTCCAGGGAAGCCCTTGGGAAATCTGACTTCTGGAAATCAGCTGGGGGTTGGTTATCTGGTGATCATAACTTCCTTCAAGGCATTCTTTTTCTTCTGTAAAACAAGCTCATAAATCCTTGTGACCCTTGAGTTACCCTTCAGGTTAAACAAGAAAATAGCAAATTGACAAGATTAACTTCTTTTCAACTGTGTCTGTGTTGGGAACCAGGTCAAAGGCAATCATGTTCTTATTGAATATTTACAGTAACCCTCAGGAATCCAGCTTCATAACAAAACAATGCTGCTTGTTCCAATGACAACCAAGAACCTGCACAACTAACATCTCACTAATGCAACACATTCTGGCCTCACTCATTTTCTTTCAAAAATGTTTGTCATTGCTGAACCAGACAACCTTTCCAGAAAAGTAAATTATTTTAGGAATGCCAGTTAGGCTTTTAAATTTACATAAAGAACCTCAGGCATAAAGATTCAACAAGGTAAGATGTGGCTTTAGAAATCTATGCTAGTGACCTCCTGGGATGTCAGACCATCTTTACAAGGGCCAGTATCACACCTTAAGCTACTAGTTTTGGCACAGGTGTACCAATGTTATCAGTACAGCTACCCATGTAGCGTGAGAGGTATTTCTAGTCCCTGCTCTCTTAAATCTCCTAATGCAAACATCTTCTGAAACCACGGTAATGTCACTGGGATTTCCCTGATAAAGAATCTTTGGATCTTTCTGATGTGAGCTAACTCCAAGAACTTTAGTCAATTCGCCAAAGATCTCCTGAAAAATCAGAATGGTGTCACTGGGGGTTCTCTGAGAAATATGTCCTGTTCATTCATGAATCTCTGGAGACCCTGAGACGTTTTGGTTAAAGTCCTTCGAATACTTAAGATAGATTAGTGCCATACTTGAAGAAGTGACCATATTAAGTACAAAGTAATTCATCAGAAAGATACAGCCAAGAAAAGAAGTTTTCACAATTCTTTTTTCTTGCTTACTTTTATCCAAACAAGCCTTGCCAGCCTGCTTCTGTGTTGCTAAAGAGTGCAAAGATTTATAATTCTTCTTTAGGGGTGTGATGGTCAGTATGATGTGTCAGCTGGGCTAGGCTGCAGTCCCCAGTGATTCAAACAAACACTAAGATAGGTCTTGCTATGAAAGTATTTCGTACATGTGACTTAACTGTAATCAGTTGACTTTAGGAAGATCCTAGATAATCTTGGGGGACCTGATTCAATCACTTGAAAAGCCTTAAGAGTGAAGCTGAGACTTCCCTGAAGAAGAAATTTCCACTCATGGCCAGCAGCTTTACTCAGTGCCCAAATGGTCCAGCCTACCCTTCCTGATGGCCTGCCTTTTGGAATTTGGACTTGTCTGGTCAAGCCCCCACAATAAATTTCTTACTACCCATCTCCTACTGGTTCTGCTTCTCTGGTTGAACCCTAATGTTTACGAGGGGTAACACATCCAGGAAGCTCTGAACAGTACTTGGAATAGATTTAGGCTCCTCAGAAAAAACTCACTTGCAAACTGGGAATCCTGCATTATTGGAAGTTTCTGCTAGTAACAGTTCACAAAACTGCTGTTTATAGGCTGAACAGCTACACAGAAATATCAGGCACTGGCTTGCTCGCTTCTGGTTGTGTAAGGTTGGCCTCAAACAATAGGACAAAGACAATCTTTTTGAACCAGTCTAGGCATTCTTATCTCAGTGAACATCTTCATTTAAACCTGAAAGACAGTGTTGTTTCAGACGTGACATGCTTTGCCTTTTTATAGCTCTATAAATCTAAAGTATTCACCCTTTCCCAAAGGGAGAGGAGTTTGTCAGCTTAATTACAAAGCAAATCAAAGCATTGTTAGCTTATTTTACAGTCTGTACAACAAGAGAAAATATTTCATGAGATTTTTGTACTCTACTTTTTAAAAAAAGCTATCAAGATTTTAGATAGCCGTGTCATGGTATCGCATGATATTTTAGATTTTGGAATGACCTAAAACATGCAGATGATCAACTTGAGATGTGTTATAGGTGCTTGATCACCTGCCAAAATGCCTGAATTATGCGTGAACAGCATTAAGACCTCGGCTTTCCTGATGTGGGAGATGTGAAGAATATGGCTGCCATGCCACCATGTTTCATTTTAAGGCATTATCATATCTTATCCAAGTTTGACTTTTCTTTGTAATTTTTTCCAAGAGATAAATGGCATTCACCAAATCAATCAGTATGCTTCCTTTTATAATAAGACAATACTCACTATTTGTCCATCATTTCTTCTTTGAACTTTGGCTACCAGGGAGTTTCAGAATAAAATTCGACTTCTGAATGTGGTTATCTATATTAGCTCAGGTTGATTTTATTATTTTATTTTACAGCCCCCTCTATGGTTGCAAGTGTTCTCTTTTTATTTAAGTGGCCATGAAAACAGAGCCTGTGTTGAATACTGGGCTCAGATTGTCTCTTAGGAAAGTCATCCCAGGAAGGAGTGAGGGAGCAGAGACCAGAGATGAGGGAGATGGACAGTAAGGGCATTCACAACATCACTGTGGTGGGCAGTGGGCTCAATGTATTCAGATCCTCGTAAGTGTACAGCGTGTCTCCCTGAAATTCCCCTGAAGGATGAGATTGGCACTTTATCTAGTGAAACAACTGCATGTATAAAGAAGACACCACTTAGATTATTCACTAGCTCCTGTCCACGTTGACAGAAGCTCCTGTGTTATTCTTGCTGTGGCCATGGCTTCAGAGGAGGCCTTAGGGTGGCAAGCCCTCACAGAGGATATTAAGTGTGCCAGGTAAGTCTGAATCCCCACTGCTGCCGTGGCTGAACTCAGAGGTGAGCCAAGGAGATCAAGGCAGGACCCCAGGGGCATCTGCTCAGTTATATTATGTGTGTGACTTTTGGTACAGCACTTCTCAGAATCTTTTGGAAAATAGTTGAGAAAAAAAACCACACACACAAAGAGTCATTATTTTCAATACATTCTGCAAGCTTTCCCTTATTTTGGAGTACTGGATTGAGTTTGAGGTTATTATAATAAAGAAGAGGAAGGAATGAGCTGAAGGAGCAGTTTTATAAACAGACAGTAAAGCAAATTCATGGAGAAGTGTCCGGATAAATGTACGTTCAGTAGCTGTACTAGAATGGAATTAAGGGATTTATATTCTCTGCAAAGCTAAAAACATTGCTTCTTATTTCATGGAAGAAATGGAGGCAATCAGAAGATTCTTCTGAAATCCTTCTCACACCAACTCTCTACCCATTTACATGTGTGTCTGACCACATACCTGTCTTCCTTCTCACTGACATGGGTGAACCATGTGCTCTTCTAAAGGCCAAATATGCCCCTTGCCACCCATCCCTCTCTCCTACTCATAGATATAGCTCTAAAGACTTTCCCTCCCTTTCTTCAATCATTACTTTTCAATTAGAAAAAAAAGCAGTAATATTTTTCATTAAAGGTGGAAAAAACAAAAAACAAAAAACCTTCAGGGGCCAGCCCCATGGCCGAGTGGTTAAGTTCACGAGCTCCGATTTGGCGGCCCAGGGTTTCGCAGGTTTGGATCCTGGGCGTGGACATGGCACCACTCATCAGCTCATCAAGTCATGTGGAGGCAGCGCCCCACATAGCACAACCAGATGCACTCACAACTAGAATATACAACTATGTACTGGGGGGCTTTGGGGAGAAGAAGAAGAAGAAGAAAAAGAAGATTGGCAACAGATGTTAGCTCAGGTGCCAATCTTTAAAAAAAGAAAAAGAAAGAAAAAATATATTAAAAAATAAAACTATTACTTAGTCCATAAAGGTCCACCAGCACTGAATATGCAAGAAATCAGGAAAAAAATGTTTGAGCTCAGTTACTGACTACACCAGTGAATTCAGATTTCTATACCATTACAACATTGTAAATGGTCCTATATTATAAACCAAAAAAAACCCTTGGCCTGCTTTTGCCCCTTCATTCACTGCTCCATTTCTCTGCTTCTTTCTACAAAATTTCTTAAATGACTTAAACACGCTCCCTGCCTGCAGATTTTCTCCTTCTTTGTTGCATAAATCCATGCCAATTATGCGGTCACAACCACTTCACTGAAATGACCTGCATGTTAGTAAGTTAATGGCAGCATCTCGGTTCTCACCTCACACTGGCCACCATTAGATTGGACAGTTAATCACTCCTTTCTATCGCTCAGCTCCTGAGACACCTCCCTGTCTTAGTTTTCCTGCTCCATCATGGGTTACTCCTTTCCTCAGGGTCTGCTCATCTCTTTGGAAGGTGAGAGAAGCTGACCGAAAACAACAACAAAACTAAAACACTTCTAAGAAAACCTAGTGAAAGGAGTAAGCAGGGAGAGGATCTGGGGCCTGGGACAGCTTCGAGTGGGGAGGATGCTTTTATGTGATGGTGAAAGGTGTACTTCTGGACCTCCTCACTGGAGACAACAAACTTAACTCTCAGCTCTCCTTAGATGCTGTAACACTGTATTCCAAAGGTGCCCAGGATTTAAGGGACGCATATAGATTAAAATAATAATAATAATTTAAAAATGCACATTTATTAAATAATATAATTAATTAATTAAATATAAATCTTTTTACAACCCATATATTGTAAGGAACCAAGAAAGATTTCATAAAACACTGCTCTGGCATTCTCTTTACTGTTTGTCTTATAAATTTGTAGCACGAGTCTGATAGAAGTCCGAAAGAAAACTTTTCTGTAATCACTGAAGAAGGTGTGTATACTTGGCAGGAGAGGAAATGACACATGAGAGAAGACAAGTCCATCAATGGGGAACTTGAATGGGGATAATTAATTAGTGGCTTCAAAATCTTAAAATCCATTGTCATCTATTGGGGCAGGTGTGGGAAGAGAAAGAATAAGACTTTGAGGAGCTTAATGAAGTTGTCAGAGGTACAGGGCAGGAAGACAAAAATCCACCTGTCTATTCAGATAGGAAAAAAAAACAACAACACAGTGTCAGAGACCCCAGTGAGAAGACTGAAGTGCTCAAAGTAAAGAGTATGTAGCATCTTGACAAACTCCATGGCAGTGTAATGGAAGAAGAATGCTGAGCAATGCTCTAGAGAAGAAAGGACGAGCTTCCGTAAATGAGATGTGTTTGCCCCAATATACTTCTAGCTGTTTCTATAAAAACTGTCAACAAGCATATATATCCAGCAGGCATATTTTCATTTAACACATTCTCAACCCACGAGTTATGAAAATTAATTGCTAATACAGTTCCATGTGGTCGGCACATCTGCTAAAAGACTTTCCCCAAGCAGATTGAGGGAAATAAAATTAAACAATGCATGTGGAATGTTTGGAGCCGTTTTCATGAGTTCTGAGTTTAGCTAAACTTCACCAGCTGTCTGGCTAAGGGAAAACGTGGCCAATTGATAACTTACATTCACCCCCTTGACCAGCATCACAAGATATTATTAATATTCAGTGCTGTGTATTTCCAGGCAAGATTTCACCCAGTTCAAGGAGATCTCTCTGAAGGAGGCAGAAAAAAGAGGAACTATTTCAGTGCTGACTTCAGGGTTCAGAAGAGCAACACTTGGTCTGGTGGAGGCAGCTGGAAAAGCCCCTCAGCTCCTGCGAGTGTTGCCCCCATGAGCTTACACTGAACCCAGCAGCTTCCCCTGAGGGAAAAGTCTCACTGATGTGGAATATTGAAGAAACTAAACTTGCCTTGGAAGGCAGAAGCAGTTTTCCCTCCACAGACACATTCTACCAGACTCCAGTTCCCAGACAAGGTCTTTAATCATTTTATCATAATACTTGATTTTTAAAGACATAGCAAACTGAGCGTATCATTGGTCCCAAAGATAATCCCCAATGTGAGAAAATGCATTCTCATTCTTTTATAACTTCTGAAAAACACAGAACTGCATTCCAGTGACTTCAAACAAGAAAATGTCATATGTATAGAGAAAATCTGGCAAAACTATTATTAGAATCTGGTTTTATAATTTGTTTTTCTAGTGATCCGCCTATCTCCTTTGACCTTCAGCTCTTGACCAGACTTGCTTTTTGCCAAGGACTAAAAATTATTGTGCTTTTCAATTCAGTATCCATTCCTATTGGTTGGCCTAAAAACTCTAAACAAATACAGATTTTAGGTAGTTATATTTATAAACATTTTCCTGTAAACTGGTCATACATATCCTAAGAGAAAAGGAATGTCTCAGAATGGGGGGAGGAGAGCAGAGGAGGGGAACTTGGTTGGTCAATCAGACTTTGATACTATCCAAGAGGATGCTGTGACTAGCTATGAAAAGATGTGGGTAGATTTCTCATCTAGCACCTGCCTAACTCAGGGCAAGAGTGTGTTTCTTAAGACTGTTAGTGGATAGAGACAGTGATTGAGGGATCTCTGTCTCTGTGAGAGGCACATCAAGTTTCTACTGCTATGGTTAAGCTAGCACCAGACCTGAGTAACTAGATTTTTTTTGTTCCTTTCCATTGTTCCCTCTGATCATTCTGTTCTTTGATCCCAAAGATAAACCACCAGCCAGCCTCATATCAAGCATTTAAAGAGACTGAAAAACAAGTGTGAATACATGAAAAATGGGATATTCAATCTCTTTACAAATAATTAATTCATTAAATAGTTAATACCACAGAGTGGCTCCCTGAGTCATTGATACATTACAGAAATATCCCCTGTGATTAGGAGATGACGGTGTATGGCAGCATCACTAAGTTTAAAGTTATAAAAGTATAGAATGTAGAAGCTGGAAGGGACCTCAGAAATAACTAATTACATAAAATTCTCATTTTACAGATAAAAAAAATAGAGACATCATAACTTATTCAGGCAGACAACTAATAAGCAGTAGGACTAAAACCCAGGATGTCTAGTTTCCAGTCCAGGGCTTTCCTTTGGGCAGCTTATAAAAATTTACTAGGACCGTTTCAAATCTATTACCGGCCATCTTTGGACCAAACTCCACAACACTGAAAATTAAAATGTATTTTCCTGATATGCCCAGACAATGGGTTCTGGACCAGGTCCTGCTCAGGGTGAATCTCAGCAGATTTTTTAGTCATAGCAGACCCTCTTATTCCGTATTCCTGACTCTAACTTTGAGGTGAAAAGGAGAAGAAAAAGTTGAGGAGATAGAATTGACTGCTCTTCTCCAACTTGACAAAGAACAAGAACTTGAACCCTTCCTATAGTGGAACTTCAGCCAAACTGTATTTGGGATTAGCTACATGAAAGTGTTAAGGTGGTGGGCAATGTAACCTATTAAATGTAATACTGGAACTTATAGAGAGTGAAATTATGTCTGGTGGTTTAAACACACTCATTAAGCAAAATAGACACTACGGTGTTTTCACAACATATAAAACGCCAAAGAGAAATAACAAACCACATTATCATTGTCTATAATAGGACATGCGTTATTCTGACATCTGGGAAATTTGTAGCAGTACCACCAATTAATAAAGGATGTTTGCATATCCATATGTAACACTTCGTATAGGAGAATGCCGATGTATCATTAATAAAACATGTTCAGCTACTATGTAATCCAAAATTTTAAAAGAATTCTCTTTACCTATGCTGAGAGCTGGCTTGTCTTTTTTCATGATGTTACAGAAAAGGCACTCAGGTCTTTTATGTATGATGTTAGTTACAAGTGTTTTTCATAGGTGCCTTATAACACATTGAGAAAGTCCCTTTCTATTTTTAGTTTATTCAGCATTTTTAGCATTAATGGGTATTGTATGTTGGCAAATTCTCATCCTTAATCTATTGATATAATCATGTTTTCTCTAAATTTTATCAATAAGATGTACTATATTAATTGATTTTGAGATGTTAAACCAACCTTGCATTTCTGTGATAAACTCCATTTGGTCATGGTGCATAGTCTTTTTATATATATATACATTTCTGGATTCAGTTTCCTAAGACGTTCTTAACTTTTTTTGAGATTTATTCATGAATGATAATGTCTGTAGTATTCTTTTCCTGTAATGTATTTGTCCTGCTCTGATATTATAGTAAAACTGGACTCAGAGAACGAGTTGGAGGCCCATTCTGTTTCCTATTTTAATCTCTTCTTCTATTCTCTAAAAGAGTTTGTGTTGAGTTTGGTATTGTTTCTGCTTTAAATGCTTGGTAGAATTCACAGTGAAACCATCTAAACCTGGACTTGGTGAGAAGATTTTTAATTACTGTGCAAAATCAGTTTCTTAATTTGACATAGATATATTCAGATTTTTTTCTTGAATCAGTTTTGGTAAATTGCGTATGTCAAGGAATTTTTCTGTTTTATCTGAGTTGTCTAATTTGTTGGCATAAAGTTAATTATAGTATTCCCTTATAATACCTTCTGTCGGGTATGAAGTGATTTCTCTTTCATTCCTGATTTTGACAGCTTATGTCTTTTTTGCTTTTTTTTTCAGTCAACCAAAAGAATATCAATTATGTTGATCTTTACAAAGACTCAACTTTTGGTTCATTATTTTTTTCCTATTTTTTCTATTTTATTAACTTCTGCTCTGATTTTTGTCATTTAATTTCTTCTTACCATGTATTTGATTTGCTCTATTTTTCCTAAATTCTTGGAGTGGAATATTAGATTATTGATTTTACACATTTCTTCCTAATATAGGCATTTATAGTTATACATTTCCCTCTAAGCACTGCTTTAGCAGCATCTCATACATTTTTTTTTCTGCTTTTTCTCCCCAAATCCGCCCAGTACCTAGTTGTATATTTTAGTCATGGTTCCTTCTAGTTGCAGCATGCAGGTACGCCACCTCAGTGGGTCTTCATATGATCTTCCGACTTTATGTGCATATGTCCTAACCTCCTCTTCTTATAAGAACACCAATCACATTGGATTAAACCTCACCCCAATGACCTCGTTTAACCTTAATTACCTCTTTAAAGACCCTGCTTCCAAATACAGTCACATTCTGAAGTACTGGAAGTTAGGATTCCACCATATGAATTTTGGAGGGACACAATTCAGTCCATAGTAGTATCACTAACAGTTTTATGATTATAAAAGTAAAACACTTATTAACTCATTTAATCCTCACAACAACACTACAAGGCAATTTATTTTATTATCTATAATTTGCAGAGGAAGAAGATAAAGGTTAAGTAAGTTACTCAAATTCACAATTCACACACCTGCTAAGTGGTGAAGCCAGGATTCAAACACAGACAGATGAGTTCCAGTGCTCATTATCTTATCCAAAAAGAATTGAGAATGATATTCTCATAAATATTTTCAAATTTATTCCTTCCTTCCTTCTTTACTTCCTTCCTTCCTTCCTCTCTCCCTCCCTCCCTTGCTCCCTCCCTCTCACTCGCTCTCTCTTTCTTTCTTTCATTATAATGGGCTTTCTCACCTGGCTTCACCACCGAGTCACACTTCAGAATCCATCTTCTTTGGCAGAAGCATGAAAACTAATTGTTCTAGTATAAATAAAATAAGTTTATTATTTACTGGTTGAAATGGGTTGATGGAACTCCTGCCTCATAATCCTCTCAATGGTAGCTAATAATGCAAATAAATTTTCCGCTAGACTTTCTAAGGATCGAGGCAAGCTTTTGCCCAAGTATAATTTTTATCTGGCTTCTGAGGAATTTTTACTTAAAATTATGACAAATTCACTTTATTTAGTACAAGTTATCACTGTAAATATCTATTGTCATTACATAGGTTAATCAGCAAAATTTCTAAGGTTAGACTTAATTCAGGGCCAAAGGAAGAACACTGAAATACTCTCATTCCCTACTCCCTTCCCCACACTCCCACATGCCATTTCCTGCCTGGTTATGGGTGAGTTGCCTCGCTTGGGATGCCTGAAGATGGAGATCTTCCACGTGGGTTTTCTTATGGCAGAGCCTGCTTCCTATTCTCTGTCTTCTGCCGTCGGGAATATGCAGGACAGGGAATTGTAGACATGATTTTCATCTTGGATACCTGGCTTTCTCTGACAAACTCATGAGAGGGCACAGGATTTGCTTGGCTTTTTTCCCCCCTCACTTGAACCACATCCTTTCCCCTCCCTTTCAATTCTTTTTCTTTTTCTCTTTTTCCCTTTCTTCAGGATCTCTTCTCCCGTTGGTCCCAATACACATCAGGGATGGAAAGCCCAGGACTTTTCAATCAACCCAGGGAAAATTACACCAGAAACGGAACTATTTAGTGTGCTGGTGCTTCCATCATAGCAAGAGTGCCATTGATGGGCACTCTGAGAATATGATGGGCAGTGAGAATTCTTTCAAGTCTTAGTGAGTAAAGTACAAATATCCCCTGGCATTATACAAAAGCGATTCCTTACTTGGTACCCATTCCTTTAATATTTCGCTATCCTTTTTCATTATTATTCTAGGAAATCATTTGGTAAAAGCAGGATGTTTAGAGAAAGTCCCCTTGCTTTTACCCAATAAGGCTTTTGTAGTTATAGACATAATAATGCTGTGAACTTGGACAGTGCCCTTATAGAAGGAATGCTGAGTGCTCTCATTAACCAAGTGCCAGCTCACCAGTCTGCCTGGAATTTCTTTTAATAGGCCCTTGCCATAAGATAAGGATGTAAAACTGAGATGTGAATATACATTTAATTTATGCCGGTAAATGCCATATCATCTCTCTTTTGTTTTGAAAATTCTCCCAGCTCCTCTCCTGACATCACGGTTTGACTTTTTTTGCTCCAAACACCCCCATGTTGAGTCATTAGCAAATAGACTGTTAAATTGTGCAATTGATTATATATATAACTTTTTATGCCCCCCCATTGTTAACATCTTTCCTAACTATAACACAACATCAAAACCAGGAAATTGACATTTGACATGATCCGTAGAATCAATTCAGACTTCACCAGTTATACATGCACTTGTTTGTATTTATGTGTGTGTGTGTGTGTGTTCTCTGCAATTTGATCATATGTTTAGTTCTGTGTGGTCATCACCACAATCAAGATACTTAACTGTACTATCAAGACTAGACTCCCTTGTCCCAGCCCTTTATAGCCACATCCACTCTAGTCCCAATCCCATGCCTAAACCCTAGCAATGTGTTCTCCATATCTGTGTCGGTGTCGCAATCCAATTTACACATTAGCATAGATGCAGAAAGGGCTGATGGCCACTCTGAGTTTATTATAACCAGCATTTCAATATATACATAGCTTACAGCTGTTAAACACACACAGGTGTTCTGGATGAAGTAATTAGCAAATGCCAAGAATTCTTAGTGATTTCTCAAGGAGCCCTCCCTCAGCCTCTGTTTTGATATTATCATGTTATTGCTGTGCTCGTATATTTTTATCCAGGAGCAGGCAAGGTCTCCTAGGCAACGGCCCCTCCTGCTCCTAATATCGATAATCGTGTCTCCATCTGTGGCCCCAGGCGACCGCGCCTGTCTTACGTTGCCCCGCCCTGGAGGTCTTACCCATCATTGGCTGACTGGCCTTCTCACCTCTGGGTCACAGTTTGTTGGCAAGGCTTTTCCAGTGATTCTTAACCCTTCCTGCATCAGGGGTGGCTACAATCTGTAATTACGCCATTTCACAAATGTTACATAAGTGGATTCATGAATGGATCCAAAGTATGTATCCTTTGAAGATTGGCTTTTTGCACTTAACATAGTTTCCTTGAGGTTCATCCAAGTTGTTGCCCGTTAAAATAAGTCTTTCTTTGTTATTGGTGAGTAGTATTCTGTGATATGAAGGTGCCCACTGAAAGACCATCTGAGTTGTTTCCAGTTCTTGACTATTAGAAAAAAAAAAAGCTGCTATAAGCATTCACATACCCCATTCTGCATGAATGTTTTAAAAATTTATCTGTGATATATGTCCTGGTTGTGTGGTAGTTCTATTTTTAGTATTGAAAGTAACTGCCAGATTACTTTCTAGAGTGGATGCACTATTTTATATTCCCAAAAGAATGATCTGGTTTCTTTGTACCCTCTCCAGCATTTAGGATTACCACTACTTTTTAATTTTAATTTTAATTTTTGCTGAGGAAGATTCACCCTGAGCTAACATCCACTGCCAATCCTCCTCATTTTTTTTTTTAATTTTCTTGCTTGAGGAAGATCAGCCCTGATCTAACGTCTGTGCCAATCTTCCTCTATTTTGTTTTGTATGTGGGATACTTCCACAGCATGGCTGGTGAGTGATGTAGGCCCATGCCTGGGGTTGAACCCATGAACCCCAGGCCGCCGAAGTGGAGCATGCAGAACTGTAACCACTCAGCCATGGAGCTGGGCCTTATTTTTCAATTTTTACTATCCTGATAGGTGTGTTGTGATATCTCCTTTTGGTTTTAATTTGCATTTCTCTAATGACTTATGATGATAATGATGACAATGATGATGATGATGGTATTTCTCATAGCTCCTTCTTTGAGCACTGCTGGTAAACCCCGCCTTTCCTTGACCCTCAGATGATGTTGAATAATTTTCATGTGCTTATTTTTCATCTGTATGTTCTCTTCAGTTAAATATCTATGTGTGCCTTTTACCCGTTTCTTTTAATTGAGTCATCTTTTAATTAATAAGTTTTGTGAGTTCTTTATATATTCTAAATGCAAGTCTTTTTTTGTTTGTGTAACTTGCAAATAGTTCCCAAAGTCTGCAATTTGTTTTTTCATCCCATTAACAAAGTTTTTCACAACACATTTAAAATTTTGATGAAGTGCAATCTATTTTTCTTTTTATGGATCATGCTTTTGGTGTCAAGTTTAACAACTCCTTGCCTAATCGTAGGTCTTAAAGATTCTCCCTCATGATTTTTTCTAGAAGTTTTATAGTTTTCTGTTTTATATTTAAGTTCATGATCCATTTTTGAGATAATTTTTGTATAAGATGTGAGGTTTATTTTTTTACCTATGGATGTCCAACTGCTCCAGCACCGTTATTGAAAAGGCTATTCTTTCCCCATTGACTCTCTTTTTGTCAAAAATTAATTGGACGTTATGTGTGCATATATTTCTGGCTTCTCTGTCCTGTTCAATTGATCTATGTGTCTATCCCTCCACCAGTTCCATAACTGTCTTGATGACTATAGCT
The DNA here is from genome assembly GCF_037783145.1 of Equus przewalskii. Classification (NCBI taxonomy): domain Eukaryota; kingdom Metazoa; phylum Chordata; class Mammalia; order Perissodactyla; family Equidae; genus Equus; species Equus przewalskii. The sequence continues at coordinate 25,960,913 of NC_091850.1, forward strand.
TTCACAATGGGAGGATTGATTCCTCTCACTTTCTTCTTCTTCAGAATTGTTTTGGCCATGGTAGGATGCATCGCTTTTTAAGATTACAGACATACTCTACTGATACATAAAAGTAACAACAGAAAGGCCAAGGTTAGCAGCCATGTCTACATTAACAAAAAAGATCATGCTATCAGTTTAAAAAGTTGATTTATATAATCTAAGGAAGAAATTTTAAAAGACTATTATTCCATTTCTAAGAATTTATTGTAAGGAAATCATCAGAAAACTTTATTAAGTTGTATGCCTAACAATATGCACTATGGTATTGCTTTTAATAACTCAGATTTTGAATCAAACTCTAACAGATCAGGTTACTCAGAGTATGGTCCACTTTCTGATGATGGCCTGCAAACTAGTTTTTAGCGAGTCCATGACATGATAAAGTAAAGAATTGAAAATAAGCATTAAACTTTTATAGCAATTTGAGAAGGTAATTTGTATCTGTTGAACTTAATAAATTTTAAAAATCGGGGCTTCTGTTTTATGTCTTTTTTTCTTTCCACTGTTTGGCCTTTTGTTTTTATTGACATTTATTATAATTTGTCGCAAAAGTAATGATTCACTACATACTGGAAATTTTTTAAAACATGGTCCTTCAATACAGATAGTTTAAGAAGCAGTGATGGACCTGTGCTTCCTAGCCTATACCATTTCACGGCACAGAGAAAAACGTTGATAATATTTGTGTACAACACTGCAGTAAAATCAAGGACATTTAATTGCTTTCTAACTGGGTTTGGGTGAAAAACGATTTTTTTATACCACGAATTTATAAGAAAAACATAATTCAAAATAGGGGAGACATTAATTGTTGAAGCAAATAAAATATTTTCCAATATTTTTTGAATGAGAAATCTGAGCTTGTTTCTGAGAAGGTGATTCTTTGCATCAGGACATAAAAGAGTTGAATTTATATCTAAGGAATCTAACAAGTTTTCCTTTTCTTACCTTAACAAATGAAACTTTGAAATTTCTTCTTTGGTAGTGCTTATCCATTTATAATCCAACTAGATTATTTTCATATCAAGTATTTGAAAATGTCTAGGATGCTCTAGTTTGCAGAATGATCAGGCATCGTCGAGCAGTCATGCTAAAGTTCCTGGGATCCACCACTCAAAAGGCTCATCAAGAACAAATGGACACCGGGGCCATCCCGTGGCAAAGTGGTTAAGTTTGTGCATTTCGCTGGTTCAGATCCTGGGCACAGACCCAGCACCACTTGTCAAGCCATGCTGAGGCAGTGTCCCACAGAGCACAGTCAGAAAGACCTACAACTAGAATATACAACCATGTACAGGGGGGCTTGGGGAGAAGAAAAAAAAAGGAAGATTGGCAACAGATGTGAGCTCAGGGCCAATCTTAGAAAAAGTAAATAAATAACAAATGGACAGACTTTTCCCATATGTGGAAACAGAAATGGGGGATGTTACCTGGAGCTGCCATCTCCAGGTACCCTATCTGGCCTTCTTTCCTCTCCACCACATCTGGACATCTGACCACATGTTGGTCTTTTTAGTGTGTTCCTTGGCACCTGGACCACAAACTCCTTCGTCAGCCCCACAGGCCTTCAGCCATAATGGGCAGCAGTGATGAGCTCTGCAGTGGGCCACTGATATATACGTCCTGTTAGGAGAGCGCCTCTTTGACCTTTTCACCATGTCATGATGGAACTGCACCTCCTTGTGAGCTCATTCTGCTCACAGCCTACAAAGCCCACAGGCTGCCTTGGTATCGCTGCTCTGGTTGGAGGAGCATCAAACATGGCTACTCACAACGAGAGGCAACTGAACCAAATTTTTTCCTGCTCTCTCAGGCCCTGCCCAGTTGCCACAAAGGCAGAAGACATCAGGCTCTCCTGACTCAGCATTTTGCGTCTCTGCACATCTGTTTGCAAGCTCTGCATCAGGCTATACGCTCTTAAATCAGGAATTATCTCTGTCTTGCTCACTGCAGTGCCACAATTTCTGGCACAGTTGCCTATCACCTAGTATGTGTCAATGAAGACTTGTTGAACAAATGAATCTCCATCAGTACATGACTGGTTAAATAAGTATGATCTGTTCAGACAATGGTATACAATGCAGCCTCTAAATTGAGTGATATATATCTTCCAGGAAGTTGTCAATGGATAGCTCTGGGTGCAAAAAGTAACTTGCCAAATAGCATGCATAAAAAATACCAAATTTACATAAATTATGTAGGTGTGTGTTGATACATATGGAGATATCATGAAGAATGTTAACAATTTGAATTTGGTCTTATTTTAATTTTTAAATTCTTCCTGGTTGCTTTTTAATCTTTTTACAACTACTTATGTAGACACTGCCTCACAGAGCACTAAGAGTGAGGAGTTGTGGCCCCTGTGACTGACAACAGTTAATGAACACCCAATCCACAGACCGAGCTTTGTTCTTTTCAGCTGATCACATTGTGTCTGAACTGAGCATATACACATTGTGTAGACTCATATAATAGTCTGTATTTCCCAAAGGTCTTCTACATATCATATCTCACATCTACCTCTAGTAAAATTATGACTTTTGCACTCCTTTTTCTTGCCCCAACAGATGGTGAGTTTTTCTAACTTTCTGCAAATGTCCCTTCTCTCCAAAGTCCCTCCAGGGAGGCCCAACAGTGAGTCTAATCAACACAGATCTCTTGGGCATCAGAGCTACTCTGTCCTCCTTTGTCAGGCACCATCACTCACTGTGACTTTGTGGAGCCACATGGAAACCTCTGGTGATGTGACAAACAGTTGGGCTCCTTAGGAAGGCAGCTTACGCTCTATCACTTCATAAAAGTTTTGATAAAATTGTTTCTACAGTTTTTACTTAGATGTTATTTTCTTCAGTCACAAGACTACAGGGAATGAGCCAGAAACAAATTTAAATAAGAGAAATCTTATGTACTTAGACTCACTTCTCTGCACTCATGACCAAAACTTTGCTAATAAGCGTTCTTGCCCCACCTGGCTCCCTGCTAAGATTGGGATCTATGGCCTAAACGGTCCCTTGCCCTCCATACAAATAGAGTTCCGGCTGCCTCCATTAAGATGCTCAAACATTGACATGCCCAAAAGTTACTTAAGTTTAAATCTCAAACCCCAGGTTTATAATAAATGAACCATAGGGCAGAAAGGTAAAATGATTCACCCTAGGATACATAGTCAGTGATGGGTTTAGACAACACTAAACCTACTGTGTTAATTTTTCTACTTGTGACATTTTTATAATCTTATAAAATGATAATAGAATATACCATTTTAGACATGCAAACAAGCTTTTCAAAAACAGCTTTTTTGAAGTGAAATGAGTCACCTCCATCACACTTTCAATTGGATAAACATGAACATTTCTGACAACAATCTTTCTATAGAGGAAGAACACATGTATTAATCAAATAGCTCCCCACACCATTCCTTTGAAATGCATTTAGTGAAGATCAATAATTGTGTTTACTTTATTTTAGATTTTTGTATTTTTGAAAATGCAGTATTCTTTTCTGAATATAAAAGAAAATTGGTACAATTCAGAAAAGTATGAAAACATAAAAATATTTCCATAATCCCATCACACAGAGCTAACCACACAGACATTTCATAGTATGTTTTTGTCAATTGGTTCTCTATGCAATTTTAATTGATAATAGATCATACGCATTTTCCTATATCACTAAACATTTTCTAAACATGATTGAAAATGCAATTTTTCTACTGAGATTGTTATTTTTTAAATTACCTTTAAGACGGATATCTATTCATGTATTTATTTGCAAAATCTTTTTTCATCAATTTTATGGCATTTTTGATATGTAGAACATGTTAATTTTCATGCAGTATAATTTAATGACCTGCCTTCTTGTGCTTTTATTCAGAAAATGACCTTTCCCATGCTTGAGTAAGGTAAATATTTACATAACTTTATTCCTAGTCCTTTTAAATGTGTGCGTTTTTTTGGTTTTTGCTCTTTTTGGGTAGTTACAATTACTTTCCAAATCTGTAATATTATGTTGTAGTAGGTTGTGACATAAGGGTCTTTTTTTCCCCTATATTGTTAATCAATTTTCTGAGGGTCATCTCTTAAATAATCTAGTACTTGCCCCATAATTAGAAATCCTAATTAAAACTACATGTAACAGTTTTTAGTATTATATACAACATCAAAATTTGAAACCAATCCATCTGTCTACCAATAGTAGACTTGTTAAATAAAGTTGTGATACATGCATGCAATGGAATTTGAAGCTGTTGTGAAAAATAATGATGGCATTTTCTATGTTCTTATTTGAAAAAAATATCTAAAACACTGAAAAAATATATGCATAACAGAACATAGAATATGGCATGTTTTCCATAAAATGGGAAAAAAATAGATGCTATATTCATTTGTGCTCTTATATGCATAAAGAACATTTGGAAGTGTATATATGAGGGTAATAGCAATTATTATTTATGGGAGATGAGTGGGAACTTAAAGGATGAGAATAGGAATGATATGTACCTTTTTAATATGTTAGCTTTTTAAATCATGTTAGTATAATTAATTTATGAAGAAGTTAAATTGAAAGAAACCATAATAATGTGAAAGAAGAAAGCGATGAAGGAACAAAGAAATTAAAAAAGGAAAGAAAAATCAATCCATTTGCTTTTCCAGCTACAGTTGGCAGAATAAAGCCAGATTACAGAAATTTTCTCTCCCGACACCTAACCAAGTGAACCAGAAATTGTGAAAACACAATAAAAATTCACCAGAAGAAATAGGTAGGCCCTAATGTCACTTGAAAAACGGTAGTCAAGAAAAAGAACCCAAGATTCTGCTACATTATGATTCTGTTCCTAAATTTTCTTAGAAGTGGAGCTTAAAAGAGAAAATTATTCAACAAAATGTTGAGAATTTACATTTGCATCCCTGTGTTTGCAAACACAGAGAAGTGCATCAGGAGTTCTGCCTAGTTTGAGTCCCCAGGCAGTGGACCATACTGGCTACGGAGCCCATTCTAGAGCCACACTGGACAGAGAAGCAAGTCACCAGTCCTGCCCAACTGCTGAGGGTAGCTCCAGCCTCATCATACCAGGAAGCCTGGCCTGAGATGCCAGGCAGCTGTGCAGCACATTCTTTGCTCCACCAGGGCAGGGGAGCAAGTCAGCAGCCCCATCCCATTGCTGAGAAAGGCTGGAAGAGGAGACCACTTCCTCAAATGCACAGATACCAACTCAACCATCACAAAGAATCAGGGAGAAATGGCATCACCAAAGGAAACTAATAATGGTTCAACAACTGACCCTAAAGAAAGGAAGATCTATGAACTCTCTGACAAAGAATTCAGAATAATTCTGTGAAAGAAATTCAGGGAACTAGAGAAAACATTATCTTGAAGAGATATTTGCATTCTCATGTTCCTTGCAGCATTATTCTCAACAGGCAAGACACGGAAATAACCTAAATGTCCATCAATGGATAAGTGGACAAAGAAAATGTGAAGATAGATAGATAGATAGATAGATAGATAGATAGATAGATAGATATACACACACACACACAATGGAATATTATTCAGTCATGAAAAAGAGGGACATCCAGCCATTTGCAACAGCACGGATGAATCTTGAAGGCATTATGCTAAGTGAAATAAATTACACCGACTAAGATGCATACTGTGTGCTCTCATTTATATGTGGAATCTAAAAAAGCTGAACTCATAGAAACTGTAGAATGGTAGTTGCCAGGGCAGGGAGGTGGGGGAAATGAGGAGATGTTGATCAAGTGGTACAAACTTCTAGTCATAAAATGAATAAGTTCTCAAGATCTAATGTACAGCTTGGTGACTGTAGTTAACAATACTGTATTTTATACTTGAATGTTGCTAAGAGAGTAGATCTTACGTGTTCTCACCATATACACACACACAAATGGTAATTATGTGAGGCAACGGATGTAACTAACCTATTGTGGTAATCATTTCACAATATATATATATACACATATCAAATAATTACATTGTACACTTTAAACTTACACAATGTAATATGTCAATTATGTCTCAATAAAACTAGAAAAAGATTGAAATCAAAGAAAAATAAAATAATGGATTACAAGAAAAATAGAGATTACAGAGCTGTGGAAACATCTTAAGAACAAAAGCTACTCTCTTGCATATTTCATAAATTAATTAAAAAGAGAAAGAGGAAAGACATTCATGACTAAAAGTATTATTATGTGGAAAGGTTTAGGATAATCGTAGTAAAAACAGAAGGAAAAGTACAGACAAGATTTCAAAGATGAGATATTTACCAGTTTGGAGGAAAAGCAAAGTTGAAATACTTTAAGCAAAATCAGTGTCCCTGAAACAGACACATAATACAACGGGAAAATGTACTCAGAGGTATAAGAGAAGACAATTGCCTAAAATTAAGAGAAAACTTAACCTGCTGTTTGAAAGGATACGTCATATTCCATGAAGTATTGATGGAGAATAATCAATATTGTGGCATATCCTGCTCAATGTATTGAAATATAAAGATCAAGAAAAATATCTTCAATCATCTAAACAAACTAAGCAATACATATAGAAAGGAGTTAAAAAGAAATCTGGTCTCAGATTTTTATTTATTAAAAAACATTTTCATAGGGCTTTCTTTGTCCTTTCCAGGCACTTTTATAAGCATTTTACAACTGTTATCCCTGTGACATTCAGTTTAATAATACAATGAAACTATGACTAATAATTATACAATTGAGGGTGGAAAAAACTATTATCCTAGAATTCTTATCTAGCAAAATCATAATTCAATTATAAAGGCAAGAGGTTGACAATTTTAGATAAGAGATCACGGGAAATGTAATAACGAGAGCCTTTCTTGAAAAATTATATTGTGGATGACATCAGACTAGTCAAGAGATGAATTAAAGTAAAGTACTCCAAAATGGAGAAGCTTTGGGAAAAGAACTAGTGATGATCACTGAATCAATTGAATACAACAAATATTAAAAAAAAAACTGTAAGAATTATATATGCAGAAATCCCCCAAATCTTGAAAAGCAGTAGCGATAATAAAACCAATAAAAATGAGATGGGAGAAGACGGGGTAGAGAGAATATAAGATCCTTCAGCTCCTTATCTTTTATGTCAGGGGGTCAATTTTTCAGAAAATTGAAAAAAGAAATTAAGGGAAAAAATAGATTATGACATTTTTATATTTTTCATAATTGTTTCCTCCATCCCTTGGGTTGAAGAAGCATCAATCTGAAATTCAGCATTTCCTTCACGTCAAGCTCAGTTTCCCTGTTTTTTCCATTAGGTCAAGTGCATTTAATGTTTAAAATTTTATTAAAGTTGTACAAATAGAATGATTACAATATTATAAAGTTAAACTTATCTATAGAGCTGGAATATGCTTTCTTTCCACCTTTCCGTTAGTCTATTCGTCCTTCTTTTTCTCTCTATAAATGCACAGACAATATTTGTGGTGATGTTTACCAAATGTTAATTCTAGTTGTTTTGCAGTGGTGGAATTTTTGTATCCTCTTTATACTCTGGGAATTGTTTAAATGTTCCATAAAGAACTCAGGTTTTTTAATAAAAATAATGAGGTCATTATTTACAAGAAAATAAAGATACTATCTTGATACATACCAGAAGCCTTTCAGGACTGTGACCACATTTTAAAAGCATATATTAAGCCATGCAACAGATAGCATTCTTGCAACGGAAGAATCATTTTCTCGGTTTCCCCATAAAACCAAAATACATCTGTAACTAAAAATAACCACTTAGTGTGTTGTTGTTCGTGTTCCTGAGATGGTAAACGAAGACCTTCTGACTAGTCCATGAAGCTTCCCACACACTTACAAAGTTAGGAATTTAGGTTGGGGGGGTTCCCTATGTTTGCTTTGGAGTAGAATCACAAAAGTATGGAGTTTTGAGAGAATTCAGGGGTCATCAAGCCCTATTTTTGAGATGGGTAAAGCCTAAAAAGTTAAGTGATTTTTACTGAAATCAGTCTAATTTAGTCACACTGCCACATTATATATTTGATTTTTTTCATACCATAGGGATGAATCGTTTCACCAAATGAAAATACTATTTTATCCGAGTATACAAAAATAATCGCCCTGGTGTTCTTTTAGGTTATCTTTAATTAAACAACCAATGACATTAACTCATAGAAAAGAAATTCCCTATTCACTACAATGTCAACAGGATTAATATTGGGGTGCTGGCATAGTTGGTAATCTCTTAGGATTGTTTTTTTTTTCTTGTTTGTGTGTTGTAAATTTTCTATAATTACATTTATTGTTTTGGAATACTAAAGAAAAAGATTATGACTCAAGAATCAGAACCTAGGATTTTTAATCCTTTGCTTCGTGAGAAGTTTCTTTTTCCAGACAGGATAATGAGGCCATGCTGTCTTTATGAAAGCTATTAGAAATCTGAAAAATGACTGGTAGAAAAATAACTTTTCAAAGAAACTGGGCAGCGTAGGAAGGATGCTGGGAGCTGCAGCAAGGAGCAGCAGGAGAGGAAATGGATCATCGTGTTTGGGTACATCAACTCACGAGCCTGAGTCACAGGCTCGAGGCCTCCCATGGAGCAGCTCGAGCTGCTGTCACCAATTTGCTTTTTTCCAGTATGAACAGAGGAATATTCCTCTGTTTCTGTGGTGACGAAGGCTTTCACAATATCCTCTGGCCAAAGAAATGTAACCACAGCCATAATGATTTCAGACTCAAACTATTTCGGCAGCAGCAACAGCAAAAACACAGAGGCAGCCAATTCCCAAATAAACTCATGTGAATGCTTCATATTAGCTAATTATCAAGGGGATTTTTATGGGAAACCATATCAAGAATGTTGCAAAGCTTCTTAGGATGCTGTTTTTCCTTGCTTGGATCTGAAGAAGAAATGAAATGCCAGGGCTGTAGAATATATCCTTTGGGGAGCAGGGATAGAAATGCGAGGGTTCTAAGAGGGTCTCAGTCTTTGGCTTTGAGGCTCATTAATCCTGTGACTCTTGGTGAGTCCCCTGACCTCCATGCAGATGGCTTCTCTTTCTGCCCACCTACTCACCTCCATCTCTCCCCCTTTAGAAAAATGGAGGATATGCTAGATAAAATATTTCTCAAACTGTTTTCTTCTGTGACATTCATAGCAGATGACTTTCACAGGCATGACACTTTCCCAGGAGCGTACCCATCTTTTGACATAAAAAGAAAATCTGGTAGGAAGTAAAGTAAATAATGCAGACAGACCAAGGCACAGATAAAATAGACCCCGGGTAATGTTGAATTCCCAGTATATTAGCTAGAACTCCACCCCTTCTCTCTCACTAGAGAAAATATACTGGAAAGCAAGTGACTGAGAAGAGTGTTGTTATAAGGATAAATTTACTTCCACGCTAATTTGTATGCTAATAAATTAAGGCTAATCTTCTTACGGTACAATTAGTTTTTACAAATCAATAAGAGAAACTGATAGTTCTTCCAAAAAGAGCAAAAGACAAGAAAGGGTATTTTATACAAACAGAACTATACATAGCTGAAAAAAACCATTAAAAGTTCCTCAAAATAACTCATCACTAAGAAATCAAAATTACTGGAAGAACAATTTATTATAACTTTCATCATTTAATAGTTGTCTAGCTCATGAGTAAACAGAAACTTCTGTGTGGAACAGTACTTGTCCCAGGCTTTGGAAAGATTTTGACAATATATGTCAACATTTTTAATGTATATATCCTTTGATCTATCAATTCCTTTTCTAAAAAATTATCATACAAATACACTTGCTGAATTGCTTGAATTATATCATATTTTTAGCAAGAATACAGGTAAGCTGTAACCTAATGAAGAAAGAAGCAAAATTGGCCTTGGGAAAACTAGATTTCAGTTCCAAAGCTATCTTACTAACTGTAGAAACTCAAGCAAGCCACTTAAATTTCTTTGATTCTTACTATCATTTTGTATTCATAATAATATCCACCTTACAGGGTGGTTTCAAAGATTAGATAAGACTAGATAAGTGAAATCTCTTTGGAAACTCCAAAATATCAATAATGTTTTGTTAAAGCCACCGCAACTAAAATATTATGGTTGTGGTTGCATCCTACTTTATGAAAAGAATCAAATACATATATCCTTTAAAAAATAAGACAGAAAGGATTCCTATTCTTATTAAAAGAATTTGTTCTTGGATTGCTCCATATAAATCATGTTAATCATATGTTTCAATAATAAACATCACTTTAAACAGAATTTATGGGGTACACATCAACTAGAAAAAAGAAGGTACACCTACATCTTTATGAGATGTATTTAAATATAACACAAAAACATGACTCCAAAATAAAATGTTTTTCTACCTATTCCTGAACAGAAAAGCAGTAGTCTCATGTTGCAGAAACAAAATTAGTGAATTGCTTAACACTAGGGGAAAAAACTATGCTATCTTTGGAGATGAATATTGGAGAGCTGTGAGAAAAATAGCAGGAAGGAAGAGTCCACTAGGAGGTTGTGTATGGTCTGAAAATGAATCTTCCTGAGAATATTGTTTCTCCGAGCATTTCTTAGTGTCAGAGACTAAATTAATCCTAAAGCACAACTGATGGACATTTTCTGAGATTCTGTACATTTTGAACCTGTCTCTGATGAGATCATCCAAGGGGAAGTTCATCCAAAAGGACACCTGGGCCACATTAGCCAACGAAGTAGAAGCTTAACATGGTTCCACCTCACAGACGATGTCGCTGACTTAGAATCAACTTTCTTTGATTTCTAGCTGGAAAAGCGTTTCCCATATTCTGTTCTGTGGACTGCTGAACCTGGAGAACATTCTTTCCAGGAAATATTTAACAAGTACTATACACACACTCACAATTCTCTATGATTAAAAGTGTTTGGAAATTACTATGTTGTAATTTCCCTCTTGAGGCTTCCCAGTGCTCATTGGCTTAATAAAAGTTCTGAGAATTCTTGTTGTAAAGAAAAGTGGGAAAGGGCAGCCTAGACCTTCCCAATCTTGCTGGAATTCAAAATTCTTTTGTGCTAAAAACACTTGCTAGATTTCCAGAGAGCAGTAAATTGTGTGGGGTTTCAGTTTGGGAGATACTGTTGTAGGAAGGTAAAACATGGCCACATAAACAATATTTCAAAACGGACTGCATATTGCACTTGAAAAGAAGGCTTTAAAATCCATTTTTTCTAGAATTCAGAGACATAAAAATATTTGTCCTCATGAACTTTTTTTTAACTTTAGCAGATAATGTGACAAAGAAAAAAAGAAATGAAGCCTCATATTTGTTGTTGGCTCTGTGCCAGCACTGTTCTAAGCAATGAGGACGCAGCACTGACCGAAACAGACAAAAATATCTGCCCTCGTGTATCCAACCTACAGGAAATCAGTTATTACAGCTGCTTTACAAAGGCCGATTGATTAAGAAGTTACGTGACTAAAGATATTTTAAGTTATTTGTGGGACCTTCCATTGCGTGAAATGACTTAAGAGTTTCCCAAGCTCATTCCATTGCTTTTCGGTTGTCTTTTGCCTATTTTTTTTTAACATTCTTACAGTTATGGTCAAATACATGTAACATAAATTTGTCATCTTAACCATTTTTAAGTATATATTTCAGTAGTAAGTACATTGGATGGTCACTCAACCAATCTGCATGATGAAAAGAACTCTTTTCATCTTGCAAAACTAATTTTACCTACTTCGAATACATGATATTTCCAAGTATTCTATTAGAATGAAAAAAATGGGATAGATCTTGGGTAATTTATAAGTATGTAATAATTATGAAAACCAACTCCTTTCCTATTATCTACTACAATAGATCAGATTGAAAATAATAGTTAAAAAACAAAAAGAGCTCCTGCTCTCTCCTGAACTTCTTTCTCTACGGCACTTACTTTACAGTTCCCTGTTCAGATGGACGGTTTATTGTGAAACTCGTGTTAATTTAGCGCTGGCCTATAACACAAGTGCGTCTAAAGAAGCTTGGGAATATGTCCAGGATCATCAAGCTCTAATTTACAACAAACATTATGATTTAGAAGTGGGGTCAGATATCAGTTGCCACATCAGTAATTCCAATTTGCTTCTTTTAGAGTTCCAGCACCATAAATAAGAAGCCAATGATGCTGATCCTATCTCTCTAACCAAGCATTCAACGCAAACCACAGATTGCTCGAAGGCATAGGAAAGCATATACTCTAGCTGAGGGTCCTCAATATATCCTACAAACTGAGACCGTTTCTAATCCTTTTACTAGAGTCAAATAAGTAGCTATCACACATTTATACAGGCCTTGAAAAATAATTGCTGCTTAGTCTATTATTTTCTACCCTTATGCAAATTAAACTGCCTATTGTTTGAAAAATTTTAACTTCTTTCTCAGCAACCTAAACAATTCATATCCTTCTCCAAACAGCTTGTGAGATAGTGATCAATTCCAACACATAAGGATGAAAAAAATTTGTGTAAATTTGGTTGAAATTAAAGTCTCACATATCATTAATTTGCTAGATGAATTTACTCATAACTTGGACTAATATTCAGCAAATACCAGTAAGGCTCTACTGGTGTCCTTTCTGAATGATTGTGCCACTCATTCTTACTGGTCTGTGACTATGTTATTCTCTTTTTCAATCACTTGGAATGTCAGCACTGCTTATAATTCATAACTTTTCAATGTCCTAATTTTCATCTCTAAATTAATTAGCTCAATATTGGGAGTGGGTAATTATTTACCTGTTTGATTGTTTGCTTTTCTATAGCGGAATTCACAGGCAATTTACTTTGAGGTCATTACCATCATCACCATAGCCCTTATCCTCCATAGATCTGAAGACATTGATGAAATCTAATGTAGCTACCTCCCTCAAAAAAAGTGTGGACTCCCTTTTATATGATTGCGATGTTTGAAGACTCGAAATTTCCATTTGTTTTACAATATTAAATTTGTTGCAATCCACCCCTGAAAGGGTTTATTTCAAGTTTCATTTTAAGCAATCCAAGCTTTCACTAGCTGTGGATGCTCCAAGATTTCACATGACAAAATTTCTTACTTCATCATGCTTGAGTTACTCAAGCGAAATATCTCTTTTAATGCGACAGGGTAACAACTCTTTGTCCTGTCTGAAGGCCCTTTCCCTGAATTTCTTTGTATTACAAAATCATCTTCAAACAGACAACCACAGACATTTGAAATTTCAGGCGTTCAAAAGCTTTATTCATATTTAAGCGCTAGAAAGTTATTACATTCCAACTCATTTCCAGTTCCCAGGCTTACTGAATTACTGACTCATGCTGACTCATGGATGGATCTTATCCCTGGATGCTTCTTATTTATAACCTGAATCAAGTTCTCAAGTTATTCCTTTAAAAGAATTTTAAGAAAATAAAACACAAAGAGAAAAATCTACCGTCTGCAGCTTCAATGGATATTTTTAGTTCTATACCTCATTTACCAGAAACATCTCAAGAGAGGTGGCGAAATGCTGTAAAATATATGAAAGATATAAAAGAATTGCTCCATGAGCTATCATAATACTATTTTAAATTTATATAGTAAAGTATTTCACGCAAATCCGTTCATGTGAACTCCTTAACAGCCCTGTTTTGTGTGTAGAATAGGCTTCTGCTGTCATATGCCTGGCTCTAAGTCTCTGTTCTTAGGAGTCCACAGTCACTGCCTCTCTGACCATTTTCTAATGTCAGAAACTGCCTGACAAGTGTGCCTATTTACCTCTATCTATGAGTTGGAATTGACTCACATTCTGAGACCAACCACGACCTGAGCAAAAAAGCATCTAGGTGCTTCTTGCCTAACCAGGTATATGGTTCAGTGTCAGCAGTCACCTGGCTGTAGCTGAGGAAGGGACTGTTATACTGCCTTCATTTCCAGCCCCTGGTACCCACATCCTTACTTGAGCCACTTTCTACCATCCTGCTAACTCCATTGCCTATTTAATTTGCCCTGCTGCCTAAATCACCAATTCAATCTCCAGCCCTTGGCAGGAAAGCAACAATGGATTCATTTTTTAGGAAACTAAGAAACTGGATAAGAACTTAAGGTTTATTTGAACCAATCTCCAAACTCTCAGTTGAATCCCTCATCTACTAACAGGTTCAATGAAGAAGGATTTGCCACATTGATACGTTCTTTGTGGTGCTACCAGAAGATAAAATGAAACATGTGCCTGGACACACCAGGGAATTAAACGTTAAGTTTTAGACATTGCATATCTTAAGCAGAAATGTAACAGCCAGGGCTGTGGAAATGTGGAATGAGTACTTTAGCAAGGAATTTCTTATCTCTTGAGGTGTTCACCCATTAGCCAGCAAGAACAATCAGGGAAGACTGATAATTAAGGATAGTTCCTCAGTCCTGGTCTTTTTTGATGTATCGGCAGTATTTGACACAGCTGATCACTGTCATCTATCTCCTAGATTATTGCAATAGTCTCCTAACTGGTGTCTCTGTTTCAAGTACACTAGTTGGTCTAATAAAATTGCACAGTAATTGCGCAGAATCTTGCCAAGGGCTAGAGATTGAATTGATGATTAGGCAGCCGGGCAAAATGAAACAGGCAAAGGAATTAACAGGGTGGTAGAAAGTGGCTCATGTAAAGATCTGGATGCCAGGGGCTGGCAACAAAGAGGCTGAATAATAATTCCTGCTTCATCCTCAGCCAGGATGATTGCTGACAATAAATGTATTTCCTATCTACTCATTATTCTAAACCTTCATGCATGAACCCATTAAAATGTAATACAATTTAATCAAAATGTTTATAAAGACAAGGGCTCACAAAAATTATTTGCCTGGGACCCCACACACCCCGGGGGTGGTCCTGACTGTTATCATGCATCAGTTCATAAATTAGGACATCTTTTACTGATTTTTCTACCCAGATTGGGCTTTTTGGTATGCTCTACACTGCTGGTACCTGCTCTGATGCCAGGCATCCCACTGTTTCAAGCTCCTTGCATTTGCTCTTCCTGAGAAACTCTGACTAGATAGCTGCAGGTGTCATCTCTCACCTCCTTCACACCTTACTCTGACCTCACCTCAATGAAAGCTTCCCTTGTCACCCTATTTACCAATGCACCAAGCTCCATTCTCATCACCACCTTTCCTTGCCTTTTTCTTTCTACACAGCCCATTCCACCATTTCACGTATTTGCTTTCTTATTGTCTGCGTCTCCCAACCAGAATATAAGCAAGGATCTTTATCTGCTTATTCACTGCACTGTCCCCACTTATTGAAGAATACATTTGTTGAATGAAAGAAGGAGTATTGAATGAATGAATGAATGATGGTTGGACTTTAAAATTTCCCTTCGATTCCACAATCCTTCATAAATTTCCACTTATAAAATCCAACGTAAATGTTGATTTTCTTCTAAAACTGTATCAAATTACAGTGAAGAACAGGTAAACACTAAAGTTAAAAATATTTTCAAGGAAAATTTTACAGAACATGATTTTTTGCACAGAATCATTAATGTTCTACCCACCTTCTTGAAACCTTGAAAAGAAGATTGCAATTCCAAAGCTATTTGTCTATTGCTTTTTGTCTTATTTTAGCACAATACATAATTTTTATTTTTTCTATTTCTGTGACTTATTTTGAATTAGCCGACTTCTAGTTTCTCTCTCTTTCCAATTGTAGCCTATTTAGGCTAGTTTTCATTTCATTTGCTATGGTCCTAAAACTTCCTTCCCTAACTCATATTGTCTTGTGGTTATCACAGCTATAAAGTTATTTTTTTCTATTGTGATAATCTTAGAATAATGGTTAATGATATTTTCTATGAAGGATGTCTCGGGAGACCATGGAGCGTTATGCAGTGTATGTAAAACCTAGTAAACACTTGTTTATTAAAGGGAAAAATCTATCAAAAATAATTTTATTTGATTCCTTCATATTTGATTCAGAGTATAAAGTGGTATTATTTATTCCTGTGACTTTTAAAGAAAATATTTCAGAGTGGCAGTTTACATAAAAAGCATTGTGTATTTCAAGGACAAAATTTGATTGTCATTTTTTTTCCTCCCTTGGCATGATTGGCACTGGCATAAATTAACTTTAAGAAACATACTATGACCATTTTTTATTTAAGATTAATGTTGGCAACAAAATCTGATTTGTGACTGATTTTGGAACTCAGACTTACAAAGAGGGAAGAAAACTTTTCAGCAGAAAAGAACATTTAATTTCTCTGCCATTCCTGCAATGCAGTTTGTTAATAAAGACAATTTTCTAATATAGTGTCCATAGAAGTTGAACTCTAAGCTTTTTAGGAAAAAAAATCCTTTACCCAGTCCCAGCCCAGCCACACTGGTCCCAATGTAACCAATGGCATCATTTTGAAGACAGATGGGCCACTTCAGGAGAGAGATCTGTGATCCCCCACCTAGGGTATGTGGGATTTGACCACTTATTCCTAATTATATTATTTTTATGACCTAAACACTTAAAATTTAAAGGAATAAATTTGGATTAAAGAGATTAGAAAATTGGAAGGCCAATCATATGCTTAGTATTATACAAATGCTGGTAATAACCACTGTTGTTACCCTGGCATAACAGTTAAGAGTTTGGGTTTTGGTATCAAACTCCCCTACCACTTAGCTGCCATGTAGCCCTGTGTAAATCTCCTAAGTGTTGTTTGTGATATTGTCATTATTATAATTATTATTATCATCTTTTTAGGACCCTTAAGCAATTGGAATACTCCTTTCTATGCAATGTTTATCAAATAATAATTAAAACTGTGGACCTCCAGGAAATAATAGGAGTTATCAAAAAACACATAGATAAATTAAGTAAATAATAATAATTATAAAATCCACAAAGGTGTGATGTCAACAGAATATAGGGCATAGAAGTATAAATCTCTGCCCAGCAAGGCCAACATGAATTTGGAATTCTAGAGAACCAGAGAAGGATCAGGAAAGAATCATGGCCTAGAAATTACGGCAGGTGCTTGTGGACTGAGCACCATTAATTGGATGTGAGGGGCACAAAAGACATCTTAAAACACAGCTTTGCTGAGTAGCTCCAGAAAGATAACAAAGTTAATTTCCAAAACCAAACATGAAATATCTCATTAAAAAAAATTTATATTTAGACTACATTAAGGAAAATGTATAATTTCATGAGATCATGATGTCTAGAGGTTTTCTTGGTAGTTTAGCTACCTAGCCTCATTCACTTCTTACCTTTAAAAGAGGCTGAAAGATAAAAGATGATTTCATCAACAGACATAGAGTGGAGTCTTCAAAACCTTTTGACCTTTTACCCCTAAAGGAATGTTGAAGAAAATATCCCACACATTTACAAGTTGGTATCAATAAGTTTTCAACAAAAGTTTAATTAGCTGCAAAACATAAAAATTCCAGTATATTATAAATACTGGTTTTTAAAATAGGGCTATTATAATACACTTAAATATAGCTCTTACAGTCTAAATACTATAGGGATTGGATGCTCACCATTTCCTATTTACTAGTGCATGAACAATCTCTCCAATAGTTCTGAACTTTATATCTATCTTTTTCTTCATAAACTACAAGTTTAATTCTAGCCCCCCATACAGTTTGATCTCAATCAAATATAATTTCGTGCTTAAAAATCTTATTCTGGGGGCCAGCCTAGTGGCATGGTGGTTAAGTTCGTGAGACTCCACTTCAGTGGCTTGGGGTTTGGCGGTGTAGATCCTGGGCGTGGACTTACACATGGCTCAACAGCCATGCTCTGGTGGTGTCCCACATAGCAGAACTAGAAGGACTTACAACTACAATACACAACTATGTGCTGGGACTTTGGAGAGAAAAAACAAAATAGAGGCAGATTGGCAACAGATGTTAGATCAGGGTAAATCTTCCTCAAAAAAAAAATCTTATGCTTATCATTCATACTTCTATTCAAGAAAATATGTACATATTGAAGTTAAAATGTTTAAATTCTGTGACTCATAAATCTCTAAGTGTTATAAAGTGCTTCTGTTTTGAAAAGTCATTACAATTATTGTTAGTTCACAAGTGATTGAAACAATGCAACTATCAACTTTGAAACATAAATTATCAGAAAGAGTATTTTTGGAAATGCACCTACTGTTGGCTTGTTTGTGTTGGTTTATTCTCTCATGAGTTAATATGTTTATAAATAATATTGTTTTTTGTTAGATTAGACAGTATACATTCTATTCCTATGTTTTGTTTTTATAGATGTAAGAGCTGAGAACTTATCTTCACAAACTGAGTAAATAGAAAAGCAGAGAGTTTTCCTAGTGCACTGTCCCTCAAATTTTTACATTCCAACCAGGTTTTATGACAAAAGCCACGTGGTGATCTTTCATCAAAATTATTTTTAATGGGGGCTGGCCCCTGGCTGAGTGGTTGAGTTTGCGTGCTCTGCTTCAACAGCCCAGGGTTTTGCAGGTTCAGATCCTGGGCACAGACGTAGCACCGATCATCAAGCCATGCTGAGGTGGCGTCCCACATGCCACAACTAGAAGGACTCACAACTACAAATATATACAACTATGTATTGGAAAGCTTTGGGAAGAAGAAGGAAATATGAAATCTTTTAAAAAAGAAATTATTTTTAATGATGTATTGGCTGGCATTTTTATTAGGTTTTCCTTCAATATTCCTGAAAGCAAAAAACTGAAAACCACCAGATTGATTAAAAGGATGGCTTACCAATTCACAAGATTCACTTGTTTTCTCATCACTCTCACCAATATTTCAAATTATCTCTTAGTTTGGTGACGCAAAGCTTTTGACACTCAGGGGCATGTACCAAGGTAAGATCGAATATTGGTGACAGGTGTGTAAAAATGAGAGGAGAGTGATTTTTGAAAAGGATATTTGAACCACATAATAGCTCTCAGGAAGATTTATTTTTGGAGATAAAATTTAGGAGTAAATATTGAAAATCCAGTAATTGATCCTCTAAAATTATTCCCTTAAAATCATTGTTCTTGCCCTCTCACCACACGGAAGCTCTTTATGTACACCAGGGACACATGCAGCCAGTTTGAAGAATGTTGCTTTTGAGAGTTTCTGAAAACAGTGATGAATACTTAGAACAGAGTGAAAGTCCTAAAAACATGACTTGATGTTTGGAAGAGAACAAATAAAATACATTGCATGAAAATGTCAGTTTTTTGTTTATTTATTTATTTAAAGATAGGAAAATGGTCCAGATTTGGAGATACAAATTTGCCCTTGAACATCACAATTGAAACCAGGATATCTTAGCATCCAGGAAATCCCTTTTATTTGGTAACTGTCAAATGGATTCTAGCCTTATTCAGCATCTGGCTTATATTTTATTATGGCATACCAGATGCAGTACAATGTTGCTTTCTCAAAGACATAAATACAATACGTGGCTAAAAAAAATGTTATGCTTCCTTCTCCTTCTCGCTTCTTCTCTGATTCAACTAAAAGTGTGTGTGTGTGTTGCAGCGGTGGAGGTGGGGAGGTGAGCATTACAAAACTTCTGTAAGTAAAATAGAAGGTATGCTTATAATTTGTTGCATTAGCTTATCCTTGTATAAAACTATGATTTAATCTCACATTGACTCTGGGATGTAGCTTATCTTTGGTCATACCAAAAAACTATTGAATTGTACACTTTAAATGAGTGAATTACATCTTGATAAAGCTCTTAAATAAAAAAATGGCAATAAATTGGAGCTGAGTAATTAACATCTCAATACAATAAGGACCATTGATAAAGGGATGGTCTTACACAAGAGCTCTTTAGTGCATAAAGACAAAGGAGGGAATGTGACAAGATCTATGCTTATACAATCACACACAAAAGAACATCACATTATTCTGTAATTCTAAAACTGTTTAGTATTTCTTGAAATTAGAACAAGGTAGTTGAAGGAAACATAAAAGCTTATTTTTACTTCTTCTTTGTATGTATCAACTTATATATTGATGTAACTTTGCACCCATTATTCTTTAATTGATCAAATGGATACCAAAGTATCTGAAATATTAATAATGATTCAGGAAATGCTGAATTTTCAAGACACATAAAGGCCCCTTCTGTCACTACTTTTACAGACCATGTAAGAGGCCCAGAGAGGTAAAGATATTACACAGAGAACTTGTTAAGGGCTGAGTGAGCCTTGTCACCATGTCCCTTAGCTAATGATGAAGTATTTTAGCCTAATGTCTTGGCTCCATGGCTGTGAAACCACTTGAACTGGGAGGGGTGGAAGGTAGATAAAAGATTACAAATTACGATTTCTTTAAAAGGAAGGATTGAAACAATTCAAAAGCAGGCAAGTTAAGGGTGTATATAAAAGAAACAAAAACTAATTATAGACTATTTCAGTGTAAGCTTTGGAATTAATATCAAAATGGAACGATTTGAGATCTCGTCAAGATGGCGGCATAAGCAGACTCTGAACTCACCTCCTCCCACGATCACAACCAGGTTACAACTATTTTTGGAAAAATTACCCTGGAAAGAAAACTGAAAGCTGGATAAAAAGAACCTCTACAATAAGGGACAGTCCTGACTGAGGTGGAAGAGGCAGAAATTCCTTCTGAAGAGAAAAAAAGCCACCTTCACTCATGAGCAGCAGAGCTTCACAGCCGGCCGGGCTGGAGCCACCTTAAGGTATGCAGCACTCCCTGGAGGAGTGAGGTCCTAAGCAATGGGCCCGTTACCGCTATGAGCACCCTTCAGACTCAGCATAACTGAGACAAGGGTCTTAGTATCTGGCTTCACTGGCTATTAATGCAGCAGGGAATACCCCCCAAAAAGCTATCTATCGGACAAAAGCTGAAAAAACCCAGGTCTTAAAGGGTCAAACTCACCTGTCTCAGGGAGCAAACTAAAATCACCAGAAAGAAGGCTAACAGTCTTCTGGGGAAAAGAGACTCACCTGGTAGGCTCTGGGAGCATCTCGGTGAGAGGTGAGACCTCTCTGGAGACTGAGACATTGGTGCTAGCCATTGTTGTGACCTAGTACAGGTGTGCTGACCTAGATCCTGGCAGACGCTGTTGAAGTTCTTCCCCTGGCCTGTTAGCCAGGGCCTGCCACACCCACTAGAGTGCAGATTTACTCCAGTTCAGCCAGGGCAGGCAGCCCTCCCTAGGTGCCAGAACTCAGGCTACTTATTGGCCTGCATGGACTGGGTGCCTTGATCCTCTTTCGGCTGGTGAGTGTGCTCGCCTCTGTGGGACAGGGCCTGTGTGAGGACCAGGTGAACTGTGGGGGGCATTGGTGGAGAGGTAGGGGCCTATGCAGGGGGGTGAAATTGAAGAAGACACAAAGAAATGGAAAGATATTCCATGCTCTTGGATTGCAAGAATTAACACTGATAAAATGTTCCATACTTCCTAAAGCAATCTATACATTCAATGCAATCCCTATCAAAGTTACAAAAACATTTTTCACAGAAATAGAACAAAGACTCCTAAAATTTAAATGGAACAACAAAATACCCCGAATAGCCAAAAGAATCCTGAGGAAAAAGAACAAAGCTGGAGGTATCCCACCTCTGATTTCAAAATATACTACAAAGCCATAATAACCAAAACAGTATGACACTGGTACAAAAACAGACACACAGATCAATGGAAGAGAATCGAGAGCCCAGAAATAAACCCACACATTTATGGACAGCTAATATTTGACAGGGGATGCAAGAGCATACAATGGAGAAAGGAGAGTCTTTTCAATAAATGGTGTTGGGAAAATTGGACAGCCACATACAAAAGAATGAAAGTAGACCATTCTCTTACACCGTGCACAAAAATCAACTCAAAGTGGATTAAAGACTTGAATGTAAGACCTGAAACCATAAAACTTCTAGAAGAAAACATAGGCAGTACGCTCTTTGACACCGGTCTTAGCAGTGTATTTTCAAGTACCATGTCTGATCAAGCAAGGGAAACAAAAGAAAAAAATGAACAAATGGGACTACATCAAACTAAAAAGCTTCTGCACAGCAAAGGAAATCATCAACAAAACAAAAAGACAACCTGACAATTGGGAGAAGATATTTGCAAACCATATTTCAGATAAGGAGTTAATATCCGAAATATATGAAAAACACATATGTCTCCATGTAAACCAACAATCCAATTAACAAATGGGCAAAAGATATGAATAGACATTTCTCCAAAGAAGATATACAGATGGCCAACAGGCACATGAAAAGATGTTCAACATCATTAGCTATCAGGAAAATGCAAATCAAAACTACAATGAGGTATCACCTCACTCCGGTCAGAATAGCTATAATTAACAAGACAGGAAACAGCAAGTGCTGGAGAGGATGTGGGGAGAAGGGAACACTTCTACACTGCTAGTGGGAGTGTAAACTGGTGCAACCAGTATGGAAAGCACTATGGAGTATCCTCAGAAAATTAAGAATAGATCTACCATATGATCCAGCTATCCCACTGCTGGGTATTTATCCAAAGAACTTGAAAACACAAATGCATAAAGATACATGCACCGCTATGTTCATTGCAGCATTATTCACAATAGCCAAGACTTGGAAGCACCTTAGGTGCCCATCAAGGGACAAACGGATAAAGAAGATGTGGTATATGTACACAATGGAATACTACTCATCCATAAGAAATGATGAAATGCGGCCATTTGTGACAACATGGATGGACCTTGAGGGTATTATGCTGAGTGAAATAAGTCAGAGGGAGAAAGTCAAATACCATATGATCTCACTCATAAGTAGAAGATAAAAACAACAACAAACAAACACATAGCAACAGAGATTGGATTGGTGGTTACCATAAGGGAAGGGGGGAGAGGAGAGGGCAAAAGAGGTGATTAGGCACACGTGTGTGGTGATGGATTGTAATTAGTTTTTGGGTGGTGAACGTAATATAATCTGCATAGAATTTGAAATATATTACGATGTACACCTGAAAGCTATATAATGTTATAATCCAATGTTACTGCAATAAAAAGTAAAAATTAAAATAAAAATTTAAAAAAACAGGGATTTCAATTGAGTCAGATAACAAAGATGTCCACTAAAACATGGCAGCCCCACCAAGCATCTCTGAGAGCAGTGGGACATTAGGCAGACTCACATCTTGAATCATGAAGTTTGAGTCAGGACAGTCAAGCAATTGGGTGGGGGAGAGAAATGATGACTGAGGAGACAGATTCATCACCAAGGTCCTCTGGGGACATCTTCATTCTTCAAAAGGAAATAATACATTGCATGGAATTCTCTCATAAAAAGACTTATAGTGTGTAATCAGAGAAATCATGAATAATCAGCTAAATAATGATTATTCATGAGATCTTCTTGTTGATGGTATTTTACCAGATAATTCCAAACTCAATATCCAGGAACTTCACTGAAATTACACTAAGTAATTTCTCATATTTTAAAAAAGCACTTAAGACAACTTTTAAGTAATTTATCTCACAACTTTAGAACATTGGTTGAATTGATTTCTATATTTTATTCTATTGAAAATAAATTAGAAAGTATGGTCTTTTCAGGATTCTTACATTAACAAAACATCCATGGGAGACAGCCCTTTCCACACATCTGGAAAAGATAAAATTCATCCTCTATCTAGGCTGTCAAAACTTAGACTGCCTGCACATTTGCAGGGCCTGGGCAAGAGTACAAATGAAGGCCTGTGCACCATATGTCCATATAGTTAAAAAGTATGAATCAAACCACAAAGTATTTAATAAAAGATGCCCCATCATCCTGTATTGATTAATGCACATTCAAAAAAATAAAATGAAAATACGTATAAGGCTGTGGATTTTATGTAACTAAAAGTCAATGAAATATCAAAGGCAGTGTATTAAATTATTTTGGCATATCTGTCTTGTGTTGATGTCCCAGTGATGTTTAGAAGAGTTCCAATCACTACAGATTGTTATAACTAAAATTTTCACATAATTTATCTTCTATTGTCAGTAGCAATCTAAAGGATTAAAAATAACATGCAAAAGTATTTGAAGTACAAAAATTTTGAACATAATTTCCTTGGAAATGTAAACCACAGTGAAAGTAAAAACAAATTATTGACATTATTTTTATACACTTACCAAAGTTTATTTCTTCTGAAACATTTAAAGTTATCTATTAAAATTAACAGTAAAGGGGCTGGCCTTGTGGCGCAGCGGTTAAGTGCACACATTCTACTTTGTCGGCCAGGGATTCGCCGGTTTGGATTCTGGGTGTGGACATTTGCACCACTTGTCAAGTCATGCTGTGGCAGGTGTCCCACATATAAAGTAGAGGAAGATGGGCACGGATGTTAGCTCAGGGCTAGTCTTCCACAGCAAAAAGAGGAGGATTGACAGCAGATGTTAGCTCAGGGCTAATCTTCCTCAAAAAAATCCCCAAAAACAGTAAAATACATTTACAGAATATCAAATTTTAGATCAATAATTTTAGAATTAGCTATATTTTTAAATTTTGAGATGTTAATTATGTTTATCCTATCTTTTAATAAAAATATCACCAATTTTGCAAATCTGCAGCAGGAAAAAAGTCAACACATTATACCAAAGTGACCTAATCTGTTAAAATATAGTCCCACAAATATCTCTTGTAGCTATTTACCTTAAGTCTGACTAAATGAAGCAAATGTCATGAGATTGTTTTTGCTCTAAAAATTTGGGGGTAAAAACTCTAAACATTATAGTTTATATCTATATATGAGAAGGGAAGAAAACTGGCTACTCTCACATTAAGATCTCTATTTGATAGTAATGTATCTAAGATCAAGGTTAGAGTCATATCCCCTGATTTCTGGTTCACGTCTTCTTAAATTTTACCTTATAGGAAGTCCAAACAATTCCCATTAAACTGGTTTATAGCCACTGAAAATTTGTAAACAAACCAAAAATTATGTGGATTGTGTCTACTTTCATATCAATTCCTAAATCCCAGTATCCCAGAAAATAACCAAAAATTATTTTTAAAATGTCACACAAGTCCTTCTGTTAAGAAATAAGTAGATTTTTCTGGTTTTGAAGGATAAAAACAATATATAATTATTTATACCTCTAAATACTTTCAAAGGAGCTGTCTTCCAAATAGCAAGTATAATTGTGGTCTGGATGAGAAAGAAAAAGAAAAAAAGCTACTTGGATAAAAACTAGAAACACATTTGCACAATGCAACAGTCCTGCAGTCTCATGGATCAATTTACGAGTGAGCCCTATCGTAACTCAGCTTTGAATTCACACTGAACATGTTACAGAGCCGCGATCCGTAAGCTAATCTGTGTTCAGTAAGAACAAATCGATATTTTTCTCAGCATCAATGTTGAACAAAACAAATGAAATGATTTCTGCCAGGAGTAAGAGACTGGCTCTCTAGTTTCGTACTGTAATGTCGAGACAGAACAATTCTTGGGAATCTTGTTACACACGGCTAATAGTGCTGATAATGGTTGAAAAATTTTGTCCTCCCCACACTCATCTCTAATTTTCTTTGTTCTTTTCCAGTCTTCTTTAGTGCACCCTCCTCCTTATATTTGTCGATCATTCTGTCCATTCTTTTGTGTTCTTGATTTTAGTTTGACAGCACATTTGCGTCATAGTGGTTGCAAGAGGTTGAGAACTCTGGGGAGCCCACAGGCCAGCAGCCCTCTGGCCCCGTTCCCCACATCGCTGCTTCACTGTCGCCAGACTGCCACCCGTTCTTGCCAACGCCTCTGGTCACAAGGCTGGTAAGTATGTGTGCAGACACACTTGCATGCATAGCCGTTTCTGAATCACAGACTTGTCATGAGTTCTTTTGCATGATATCAATAACCACCAAAATCTGCCCGCAGTTTCCTCAAGACTG
Source organism: Equus przewalskii (assembly GCF_037783145.1). Lineage (NCBI taxonomy): Eukaryota > Metazoa > Chordata > Mammalia > Perissodactyla > Equidae > Equus > Equus przewalskii. The sequence goes on from NC_091850.1 coordinate 25,986,801, forward strand.
AATTTACTCATTTCAAAAAGCGGCATCAAGATTATTCTGAGACTTTTGCTACACAGACACATTACGGAGGCAGTAAAATCATTTTATTTGAAATAGCAATCAAAAGCCAACTTGGAGCACAGCAAGAAAGGATTAGACCACCACATAACTAGCCTTACTGGAATCAATTCCAAGAATGTTACAATCTGCTGGGAGGCAGTATATTTTCTGGAACTAAAATCAAAGGTGAATGAGGCAGGGTAGACAAGCAAAGGCAGCCATGGGGAACTTGGAACTTTCATCATCTTGATTGTAGTGTTTTTGAGTATTAACTGTGCTTGGCAAGCAAAAAACTGTTAAAAATCTAATAACCAAGTGTGAACTTCACACACCTAAATCTCTTGCAGGAGTTCTAGACGATACTTGGCAATCAGCTTTACAAATGGGTTTTAAACAAGTAGTCATAATGATGAAACAATATAGGGGAACAAATTGCGGTAAGAAAAGCATGTTGTTGATGTCAAAGAAGTCAGCCTGTTACCGTAATGCTAACAACACATTTTTGTCCTCACTGACTGTGGTCCTGATCACAGGCTAGTTTCTGACGACCGCTTTGAAGACGCTCACCCCGCGCGCCTTGGAGAAACGTGCAAACCATATGTAAGTTTCAGAATTGATAAATTAATTCACTTAAAACAAAAATTCAGAAATGTGCACTATAACCCTGGTGTGTTGACGTATGTTGACAAAGAACAAAATAGACAATAGTCATTTTAGTGACAGATTATGAGCCCAAATATCACTCTTCCTTTTACTGTACTCCCCTTGGTGGCCGTAGATCTTTTATTGTTGGTTAATTGCTAATCCATGAATTTTAATTCAAAATAATTACTATGGTATTCTAATTGACAGGTTTATTCAGAAAAAAAAAACCTGTGTATTTCTTTTAAGATTTGTTACATAACTGGATTTTCTCAGGATTTAAGTAGTATTTACTGAACACAATTTTTCCATAGCACTGCAACTGTGGAGCATGGGAAATGACACACTTCATGTTCTTAAGAGACTAATCCCATATTTGGGAAGGGAAAGGAATATGCATGTTAAAATGAAAATGACTAAGTAATTATTATCAGTCAAATGAATAGAATAGGCAGCAATAGTTGGGAAAATTCAAATGAAGAAGAGTCAGTGGACCAGCCAGGCTGGGAATTTATGTGAAGAGGTCGTATGGTGGTGACACTTAGGAGACTTGGCTCTGGGACTGACAGACCTGGTCTCAGAGTCTAATTCTGTCCCTTACTTAGCATGGCTCAGCCTGTTTTTTTTCATCTGTAAAATGGGGACAGGAATGATCCCTAACTATAATATTGCTGAGAGGATTAAGTGAGGAACTTAATGTAGGGTGCCTGGCTCACAGGAACAGTTTAATATATGCTTTAGTAAAAGGAATAGTGGAGGGTAAAGTTACAAAGGAAGTGTGACATATTGCAGGCAAAATAATACAAGGAGCCCTCTGACTATAATATAGACATTGTATAAACTACAAGAGAGGTCCTCTATAAAGAATTTCTGATCTTATAAGAAGAAAGAAAATACCTAAAGGCAGAGAAGAAAATCATAAAGAAAGAGAATGAGGAGGAGATGAAAGGGAAGAAGAAAGAGAAATAGAAAAGAAGGCGGCGAAGGAAATTCTTTTCAAAAGAATGACTTTTAGACTGACAAAAATATTTTCAATGGCACCGAGAAAACCGAAAGAAAATATAATAAAACTGTTAACATTCTGATGAAAAATATTTGTTAATCAAAATTGTAGCTGACAAAGAACTATCATTTTAAAATTAGAATATAATTAAGATTTTTTCAGATAAAGAAATAAATGAGAGAATTAGCCCCTCTATAAAAGGATGTACTTGAAGAAAAATAAAAAATTGTCCCAGAAGCAATAAGAAAGGTCTGAGATGCAATAACAAATGACAAGCAAAGAAACTGTTTAATATGCATGTAAATCTAAAGCAACTGTGTTTTTAGAATTAATACCGTTACTGCTACTATTACTTATTATTGTCATCATTAGTACAAATTTTGGCCTTCTAGAAATGAGAGTTAAGACTTTCAGTCTCAGGACTGACATGTAAAGAGCTTAGAAGCTATCATTCCTGTCTTTATTACAAGAAAAAGCTGAACAAACTGAGAATTAACCACTTCTCAAGGGCCCAACAGACAGCTGAGGCTTCAGGGCAGACGAACACCCTGAAAATTAGGAAGACAGGTGAATCCAGATAGTCATAGCAGAGGTCTTCTTAAATAGAGCAGAATCTGCTGGAGGCATAAAGTGACAGGAACACTTCAATGGTCATTTTGATGACTTGCTAGAGGCCGACTATGGCCTACCCTGAGAGTAAGAAATCTTTGATGGCTGGAATCTTAGGGACTGTCCCACATTTTCATTGGTTTACCTCTAGCAACCTCACCAGATTGTCATGATGATCTTAGAAAGATACCCTCCAGGATCTGGCAGAAAGAAGGGAAGAGTAATCATTGTGAAACATGTTTCAGCTATTCACCATCGAAAAAGTCTACTCTTGGAGCTGGCCCTGTGACCAAGAGGTTAAATTCACATGCTCTGCTGTGGTGACCCAGGGTTTCACCAGTTTGGATCCTGGGTATGGACATGGCACCGCTTGTCAGGCCATGCTGAGGCGGTGTCCCACGTGCCACAACTAGAAGGACCCACAACTAGAATGTACAACTAGGTACTGGGGGGATTTTGGGAGAAAAAGCAGAAAAAGAAAAAAAAAAGGTCTACTCTCTAGGGAAAAAATTTTGCCAGAGCTTTCTCCCAGCTTGAGGAAAGATGTTCCTCCCATTATAGGCCCCTTTAGACTGCCTTTTTTATGTAAGGGAGAGACAAGCTATATAACTTGAGAAATACTTGTGAATGTCATAGCCCAGAGATACATGCACTAAAAGACTGAGATTTCATCATAAGATTATATAATGGGGCCAGCCCAGTGGTGGAGCGGTTAAGTTCACACGTTCCACTTCTCAGCAGCCCGGGGTTCATCTGTTCGGATCCCAGGTGCAGACATGGCACCACTTGGCATACCAGGCTGTGGTAGGCATCCCACATATAAAGTAGGGAAGATAGGCATGGATGTTAGCTCAGAGCCAGGCTTCCTCAGCAAAAAGGAGGAGGACTGGCAGTCATTAGCTCAGGGTTAATCTTCCTCAAAAAAAAAAGAAAAAGATTAGGTAACACTTCTATTCTCCCACACCTGAACACCATGTCAACAGGGCTCTGTTATAATAATAATGGATAATGGCTGAAAGAACTGTAAGACACAGACTTTCCCTGAGGAGGAGTACTTAGGGAAGCCCAAAGTCAAGAGGAGAGTCAAGAAGAAAGACAACAGAGGAATTTGAAGCCTCTGACACTAACAGTTATGGTAAACATTAAATATATCACAAGTCAGCCAGATTAGCATAAATTCTCACACTAAAGTCCTATTTACTGCAGATTTTATTACTGATATGAATGTTTAACTTTCAAAAAAATTAAAAAGCTTGCCAAAAAAAAAAAATCAGTGTCTGAGCAAAGCAAGCACCAGAACCATCACCAATTAGGACACGGATATTGGAATTATCAGACTGAGAACTTAAAATAACTGTAATTAATATGTTATAGGCTCCAAAAAAAAAAAAAAAGAGATGACATGCATAAAAAGATGAGTAATGTAAGCAGGAATATAAAAACATTAAGAAAGAATCAAAGAGAAATAATAGAAATAAAAACAATATAACAGAAATAAAGAATGTCTTTGATCAGTAAACTGGATATGGCCAAGAAAAGAATCAGTGAGGTTGAAGATATGTCAATAGAAACTTCTCCAAAGTGAAATACAAAGATTTTTTCTTTTTTTTCTTTTTTAGAGTAATAATAATAACAATAAAGAGCAAAACATCCAAGAAATGCAGAAAATTTTCCAAAGGTAGAACATACATATAATTGGAAAAGTAGAAAGAAAAGAGAGAATGGAGCAGAGGAAATATTTGAAGTAATAATGGCTGAGAACTTTGCAAATTTAATGACAGACACAAAAACCCACAGATCCAGGGAGCTCAGAGACTACCAAGTAAAATAAACATTACAGAAAAAAACACTACACATAGGCATATTACATTCAATGTACAGAAAAACCAGACAAGTACACGGAATTAAAAATCATTACCTATACAAGAACAAGGATAAGACTTATAGTGAATTACTCATCAAAACCATGAAAGCAAGGAGGAGAAATATGTGAAGTGTAGAAAGAAAAGCCCACCAACCTAGAATTCTACATCCTGTGAAATTATCCCTCAAAAGTCAAAGAGAAATACAGACTTTCTCAAACAAAAGCCAAGAAAATTCTCTCCAGCAGACCTGTCCTGCATGAAATGCTAAAAGAAGTTCCTCGGGGACGAGGAAAATGATAGAAACTCAGAAGTACATAAATAAAGGAAGTGTTCCAGAAAAGTAAAAAAAAATTAAGGTAAAGTAAACTCTTATTTTTAACTGATATAAAAGATGACTGATGGTTTAAAGTAAAAAGAGCAAGAATATGGGCCAGCCCCAGTGGCCTAGTAGTTAAGTTTGGTGTGTTAAGAAATTAAAAAAAAAAAAAATAGTAGCCATGTATTGATAGTTTGTAATGTATGGATAAGTGAAATGAATAACAGCAATGGCATAAGGAACTAGAAGGAAGCATTGGGAATATTCTGTTTAAGATATCTGCATTAAATGTGAAGCAATGCAGTGTTATTTGAAAATGGACTTAAATTAGTTAAAAATGTATATTGTAAGTTTTAGGACAACCACAAAAAATTTTTTAGAAAGAAATAATTGATATCATAAAAGAGGAAAGAAAATGAACTCATATAAAGTGTTCTATTAAAACCAGAGGAGGCCAAAACAGAGGGAAAGAAAAACAGATAAGGAACAAATGCAAGAAATGGAAAATAGTTACAGACATGATAGATATTCATCCAACTATATCAATAATCACATTCAATGTGAATGGCCTAAATACACCAACTAAAAGACAGAGATCATCAGAGTGGATTAAAAATAAAAAGTCCTTACCATATCTTGCTTACAAGAAACCCACTTTAAATATAAAATTCAGATAAATTGAAAGTAAATATATGGAAAAAATATACCTTGCTAACACTAATCAAAAGAAAGCTGTAATAGCTATATTAATTTCAGACAAAGCAGAATTCAGTAAAAGGAAAATTGGTGGGGTTAAAAAAGTACATTAAATAATGATAAGGGAAACAGTTCTCTAAGAAGACCTAAAAATCTGAAATATGTATGATCTAACAAAAGAACATAAAATACATGAGGCAAAAACTGATAAGGAACTAAAAACCAATAGATAGAACTGAAAGGAAAAATAGACAAGTCCACTACTACATGTGGAGATTTCAACAACCATCTTTCATTAACTGGTAAATCAAGTAGGCAAAAAACCAGTAAGAATATAGTTGATCTGAACATGCTTGTTGCAATTGACATTTATGAAATTCTCCATCCAACAACAACAGAATATACATTCTTCTCAAGCTCACGTGGAACATTCACTGAGAGACCACACTCATGGCCATAAAACACAGCTTAACAAATTTAAAATAGAAATCACAGAAAGTATGTTTTCAGACCACAATGGATTAAATTAGAAATCAATGATGGAAAGATAACTGGAAAAAAATTCCCAAATATTTGGAAATTAAACAACACACTTCTAAATGACATATAGGTCAAATAAGAAGTCTTATAAGAATTTTGAAAGTATTTTAGACTACATGAAAATGAAAATACAACTTACCCAAATTTGTGAGATGCAGTAAAACAGAGCTTAGAGGGAAGTTTATAACATTAAATGCATATAATAGAAAAGAGGAAATCTAAAATATATAACCTAAACTTCCATCTTACAAAAGGAGAGACAAGAGATGAATTTAAATCTAAAGAAAGCAGAAGAAAATAATAAAAATTAAAGCAGAAAACAATGAAATTGAAAACAGGAAAATAGAGAATCATCAAAATCAAAAGTGGTTCTATAAAAAGATCAATAAAATTAATAAATCTCTAGGCAGATTAAGAAAAAAGAGGGGAGATACAAATTACTAATATCAGAAACGAAAGAGGGGCTATCACTACTGATCCCATGGACATTAAAAGGATAATAAGGGATATTATGAACAACTCTATGCCTACAAATTTTATAACGTAGATGAAATGAAGCAAGTCCTTGAAAGTCAGAATCTACTCATAACTCACACAAGGAGAAACAGATAATCTGAATAGGGTTATATCTATTAAACAAATTGAATCAATAACTAACAACCTGCCAAATCTGAAAGAACCAGGCCCAGATGGGTTCATGGATGAATTCTACCAAACATTTAAGGAAGATTCTGTACCAATTCTCTACACTCTCTTTCAGAAGATACAAGCAGAGGGAATACCTCCTGATTTATTCTAGGAGGTCAGCATTACTTTTATACTAAAACAAGATAAAAACTTTACAAGAAAGGAAACTACAGACCAATATCTTTCCTAAATAAAGATGCAAAATCCTCAACAAAAACATTAACAAATCAAATCTAACAATGAATGAAAAGAATTGTATGCCGCAACCAAGTGAGACTTATTCCAGGCATGCAAACCTAGTTTGACATTCAAAAAAATCAGTGTAATCCACCACATCAATCGGCTAAAGAAGAAAAATCATATGATCATACCAATTGATGTAGAAACAGCAGTTGACAAAATCCGATACCTATAAACGATAAAATCTCTCAGAAAACTAGGACTAGAGGGAAACTTCCTCAACTTGATGAAGAACATTTACAAAAAAACTACAGCTAACATCATACTTAAAGGTGAGAATCTGGACACTTTCTCCCTAAAATCAAAACAAGTATGTCCTCTCTCACCACTCATATTAAATGACATACTGGAAATCCTAGCTAGTGCAATAAGATAATAAGAGGAAATAAAATATACACATATCGTAAAGGAAGAAACAAATCTGTCTTTCCCCCTTCATAAGGACACAGGTCATATTGGGTTAGGGCCTGTCCTAAGGACCTCACTTTAACTTGATTACCCCTGTAAAGATCCTACCTCCAAATAAGTCCATATCCTGAGGGACTGAAGATTAGGATTGCAACATATGAATCTGGGGGGAATACAGCTCAGTCCATAACAAAGGTCAATGTAACTTCAGCAATAATAAGCATAGGAAGTCGGCTTTGTCATGTACCTGAGCCTAAGGACACATATTAGTGGTTCCCAGTGTGTTATTAGTAATAATACACGTTTTCAGAAGTTAAAAGAAAGCAAGATCAGTTTTTATTTATACTAGGCTAATAGAATGGTGTGATAAATAGATTAATAATGCACGGGGTATAAGAAATGATTGCAAATTCAGAGAGCCCACTGAAGACATAAAACAAACATGTTTCTACAGTATTCATTGCAGCATATTCTGAAGAGCCCCAAATCAATGCTTAATTTAGAAACTGGCAAACCATGCATTGTCCCTGAAACTGAGAGTAAATTGCCAATTTGGGCATTCTTATGCTTCTCTTACAAAAAAGCAGCAGCATCCACACGAACACAGATAAGGAAGTTATTTTTATGTCTTTCTTTCTATGTCTCATAGCTCAGAGACCTTGGGCTGTGTCCACTAAAATACAAGGCGGCTGACCTTCTTTTACAAGCATGCTGCTTGCTGATGTTGCCAGAGAAAAATCTCTCCTCACCCCAATTCTATTTGCTAAATCCATGCAGTGAAAGTGACACAGTTTATCCTTGAAGGTGTGGTCTCTCCATTGTGGTAGATGGAGTGAAAAAAAACAAAAGCCCAGTCTTCAAGGAGCTTACTCTCCATTGGAGAAGACAGTTAAAGAGATCTCTATACTGGATATCTTTCCTTTGTACTTGTCCCGAATCATACATTTCCTTCTTTATTTTTAGTAATTTTCTATATTAAGAGTTCTGGTTTCTAAAGATAGAAGAAAAAACTCATATACCCAACTCTCCTTAGCGAAGGTCTAGGTTTCATGAATCATTTGTACCCAAGCAAATGAGCAAATGTATGGGCGGAATTAGTCACCTGGCCGGCAGGGACAGAGGCTCATGGAATCCGGGGGTGGCAGTTCAAAGTGTCATATGACTGAGTGAGGGTGGCAGTGGTGTTATCACCAGAGACGACCACACAGCATGGCTGAGAATTGTCACCACTTTAAAGTAGCCTCAGGGTCTGTATCTTTAGTTGGCTTGAGAATTCTGAAAGTGTCTATAAAATTGAATAATTTCCATGCCTTCTGATACCAGTCAGAGCAGCAGTCTGTTATTTACATCTGAGAACCTCTGAGCAATAAAGTAATCAAAATGCCAACTGCATGAGGAAAACAAACAGGTTAGTAAGAGAAAGAAGCAGTCCCCAAATGGTTTTGCTTACAACTCCTCCAAGGAATTTTAAGCTAGTATGGACCACCTGCATGTTTTAAAGTGACATCCAATTTCTTCGTAGGAGCCTAAACACTAACAGAGAATGTGATTTCTGTAATATCGTACATATTGACATTTTAAGAGAAAATGGTTACGAAATTCCTTTAAATGTGTCCAATGCAAATATATACGTGTGAAAATGCACCTCTTCATGAGATGAATAGGGTTTTTTTTTTTTTACATTCTAATTAACTTATTTGTCAATGGATAAACATAGTATATTGCTAGAAAGAGTTAGTCAATTCTACTGTTATTGTTTATTTTAATATTTATAAGCTTTGAGAAACCTTGTTAACATAAATAATTATAATGTAATTGAAGGAATTGTATTAGATCAATTTCATTTATTTCTTTGAACATCTTATGAATTATATGTCAAAAATGACATTAAAAGAAAGCCTAATTGAATTCTCAGATAATATATTATTAAAAATATTTGTTGATGATAGACCACCATGATTCCAGTTTCTGGAATGGATACCCAAATGACTTTTCCAAGAAGTATCAAATAACTACTAATAATGTTGGCTGGTGATTTTCTCATTTAATTCAATAAGCTCAGAAAACTTTGGAAAATCAAAATGTTATGTATGTATTACACCTTTACTAATACAATATTTCTGATAAAAAAGTTTTAATCTTGTTATGTGCATAAAGTAAATTTTCATTAAACTCTTGGCACTGCAGCACTAGCAAATTCAACTCTTGGAAAATATTTGCCTTATTATTTAAGTTGGTAAATCAAATCCTCATTGTCATTTCAAATATAATTAGTCTTATTTTATTTTAGAAAAAGACTTCATTTTTAATTTCAGACAAGTGTTAATAAAGTATTTCAAGAAGTACCATAAAAACTACTAAGAAATGAATTGCAGTGTATTCCACGACAGATTAGTAAAATCAGTCAAAGTTAAAGAGATACAGAAATAATTTAAGCAATTTACCCATTGCAAATTAGGAAAAAATAAAATATATCATTACGCTTTTTTCATCCTTAAGTTGTAAGGCAACATCAGTAACTTAAATTATCTATGAGGGTGTGATAAAAAATGTGATAGACCTTTAATAAACGTGTGTGCCTGCAATGTCAAATTCTACTGTTTGGCTTTGGGAAAAAATAAACCAGAATTGATCATAGAAATCTGTAACAATGTCAATAATTTTATGAAACATCATGATAAAACATTTTCTATCTATTAATGTTAGTATATAATAATGAGACGTAATATAGATTACAGCATATAGCATGTAATTTCTTTTTTTGTCAGGAGATAGAAAATATTAAATAATTTATGAGATAAAATAGTGAGCATTTACTAAAATTGGAACAATAGGTCAAGATGTGATTTTGTAAAGTCAGTTTTACTTACCTTATTGGCTAATGTGCACTAAAGTTAAAACAAATTATATATGAGTTTTGCCCATGGAATTTATCTAGTGTATATGAAAATGTTTGATAGTGTTAAAGAATATCTAGTTAGCTGCAAATAGTTTCCGGATCCAATTCCAGTGTGTGTGTGTGTGTAGGTTTCCCCACACCAATAAGCAGTTCTCAGGCACCAGCCATGGTGTCTAAGAATTCAGCTCAATTTTGATACTATCTACCCAGAGATAGAATCAGATTTCACAGGTAAAGGGCTCAGTCCCGTAAGACCATCCACCACTGCAGACACCAGTCAGGAGCCCAGGTTATCTGTGCTTCTGACCGACCCACTGGCTATACATCAGAGTTTCCCACAACTCTTTCCTTGGGTTTGATTAATTTGCTAGAATGGCTCACAGAACTCAAGAAAACCCCTATACTCACTGGATTATCAATTTATTAAATAGGATATTAAAGGGTATGAATCAACAGCCAGGTGAAGAGATACATAGGATGTGGTCCCAAACAAAGGAGCTTCTGTCCTGGTGGAGCTTGGGGCCCGGCAGGACAGCCCATGGAAGTGTTCTGGTTCTCCAACATGGAGGTTCTCCAAAAGAAGGGCCTGTGAGCTGTCCTTTTGGATTTTTATGGAGGCTTCATTGCACAGCCATGATTGACTAAGTCGTTGACCATTGACAACTGATTCAACCTCAAGTCTTCTCCTCTCCTCCTCAGAAATCAGCGGATGGGACTGAAAGTTCCAGTCCTCTGATAACGTGGCTGGCTCTCCTGGCAACCAGTGCCCCCCCTTGAGTGGGATCCAAAGGTCACCTTCATTAACATAAAGAAAACACTATTCTCACTCTCAAACAGAGGAAATTCCAAGGGTTTTGGGATCTGTGAGCCAGAAGCTGTGAATGAAGACCAAATATACATGAGAATATATTTTCTCAAAAAATTTGGTCACCTGAATGACCAAATATGTATTTCTTATGAATCACAATATCACATTCGCAGTTAATTACAAGAATTAACATTATAACTGATGCTGTATTGACACTTTGAATGTGATTGCTAAGAGAAAATAAAGCATTTCACAAATGTGTTAAGAATTTCTGAAAAATAATTGCTTCTGTTTAAATATGTTGTTAAAACCTTTTTTTTTTTTTTGCATTCAATGTTTCTTTCTCATGCTTTCTTAGCTTTGCTCTCATAGGACGCTCTCTTAAGAGTAAGGCAGTCTTTGGCTTTGTTCATTTGAATTTAATAATAGCTTCCTCCTACCTGTCCACTCCACCATATGTCTATATTTGAATATTCTAACAAAGCCAAGATACCTGGCTGACAATGCCACATTTCACCATTAAGTGATATGCTTATGAGGCAGGGAATGAGAAGCTGCCTCAAAGGTTTATTGTCTTGATTAAACCTTATATTAAGCTTTCCTTTGTCCCTTTGCTTGACAGCTGAGAGATTTTCATACACCCTGGGACAATAAAATACATGGAAGTTAATTGAATTGATAGATTCCCTTAAATTTGTCCTCACTGCAATATCCCTGGGAATGTCTTTTACCCAGGAAAGAAGCAGAGACACTAAAAACTGGATTGAAGACCATTTTAAGCAAAGGAAATGCATATATGAAAATCCTAAAGTAAGGATGAACTAGTTCAAAGAAATGAAAGGCTGGCATGCATGGGCAGTAAAGAGTGTGAGAGAGACTGGCGTGAGGTTGGGAATGGATACAGAAGTGGAACAATATAAGGCCTGTGTGAAAAAGTAGGAGGTTTGTGTCTAAGTGGAAATGCAATGAGAACCCATAGAAAGGTTTTAAGCATGAAAATTTCATAATCTTATTTACATTTTAAAGATATAACTCTGCCTCCTAAATGGAAAATCCGTTAGAGGAGGCAATAGATGAAGTATCGTGAGAATCTAAGTGAGAAATTATGATAGATTAGACAAGAGATATAGGGCGAGATAGAACTGAAATTCACCTTGGAGGTAGAGCCTCCAGGACTTGCTGATGGATTGAATTTTCAAGGTACGCAAGAAATTGGATTGATGTCAGTGCCATTTACTGAGATGAGAACTACTGGAGAATAACTATACTTAGGGAGGGATTCTGTTTTAGACATGCTCATTTGCTATGAAATGAATGTCATTAAGTTAAATTCCCCTATTAAAAACAGATGTCATATTGAATCAATAAAACTCAAAAGCATGTGGCTTATAAGAATTATATCTAAAACAAAATAGCAATAAAAAATTGAAACAAAGAGATGGAACTAGGACACATCCGAGAAGCTCTGAAACACTGCAGTGCTGTTAATATCAAAGCAGAATCCAAGGTAAAAGGGATTAAATTCGGGGCCATTTTGTATTGGTATGTTTCTCCACGAGGATTTACACTCCTCCAACTATAATACACCCCTTTTAACCATGAACTAATCAAGTGGACAAGAAGTAAATATAATATAATTTAAAACATGAATTGATAGCTATTCATTTAACTTTATAATCCGCATTTTCAAGTATCCATTGGAGACTGGGGAGAAAATTTACACTTGATCACAAAATATTCCTCAGTAAATTGCAAAATGCAGACTTTATAGATAGCGATTATTCTATCACAATTCAATTCAAAGTAAAGAACAAAAGCCCAGCTTCTAAATCTCATTCATCACTATGCACACACATACAAACACAATTAAAAAATTTTAAGCTATTCCATAGTAACTTCTGGATCAAAAGGAGAATCATAAATCAAATTATAGACTATGATGGAATAATAAGTATTGTGTAATAAATAGCAAAAGGATTTCTATTAAAATCAAGGAGAGATAAGGATCATGTAATAGCATTATTAATATTGTATTAGAGGTTCTAGCAATTGCTGTAAGGCATGAAACAAAAATCAAAACTACGGGTTTTGTAAAGAACAGAAAAATCCAGTGGAAAGGTATGGATTACCTTTAAACACTGTTTGAAAGTTTTTCTATTTGCAGAAAAAATTTTAAAAATATATATAATAAAATTAGAGGGGGCTGGCTCCGTGGCTGAGTGGTTAAATTCACGCGCTCCCCTGCAGTGGCCCAGGGTTCAGATCTTGGGTGCAGACATGGTACCGCTCGTCAGGCCACGTTGAGGCGGCGTCCCACATCCCACAACTAGAAGGACCTGCAACTAGGATATACAACTATGTACCGGGAGTTTGGGAAGACAAAGCAGAAAAAAAAAAAATTGGCAACAGTTGTTAGCTCAGGTGCCAATCTTTAAAAAAAAATAAAATAAAATAAAATTAGATTCTCTCCATACAAATACACTAAAATAAACTATAAATGGGTTAAATATTAAAATTTAAAATAAAACAAAACTCCCAAATACTAAAGATAAAACAAGTAATGATACATTTGCCAAAACTGCCTTGGTGTTAAAAAATTATAAACTACCTTAAAAGACAATCTAGCAAAATTACTTGGCAATTACTTGGAACTTATATAAAAAGTGTTGCTATCTTTACTTTTTGTTAAAAAATAATTTAAAAAGTATTCATTAACCGAAAAGACAGAGGATGTGGATTCTTAACTGATTTCTGTGGAAGTCAGAAGAATTAAAAGTGGTCAATAAACAAGAAAACATATTTAATCTCACAATTAATTAAGCAATTCATATTAAAATAGTGATTTACCATTTTTTTGCCTATCAAGTTGTCGAAAACATAATAGTGAAGGAACTATGAGCCTGGACTCTGATTAGATGCTGCCAGGACTGTAAGTTGATGAATCTTTTCAGGAAAATAATTTGCTATTATGTATCAAGATTTGTAAAGTAATTGACATGAATTTGATGAAGTACTGTTACTTATAGTAATCCTTCATTAGGAAATTATTACCGATGTAGACAATAAAAATCTATGCAATAATGTTTGTATGGGGAAATGTTTGTGATATTAATGAAAGCGGAAGACACTGAACTACACATAAAATGTAATCCTTTTTTAAAGAGTCTTTATGTTTAGAAATATCTTGAAAGAGACTAGTACAGAATATATCAAAATGTAATATTATTTGTGATGATTAGAATGGGACAAGTATTTTTTTGTGCACATATTCCATTTTCTGCAATGAGCAACATGTCTTATATGCCAAGGAAAAACCATGTACTTATAAAAAAACCTAAATTGCAAAATGTAGTAGTTGTTTTAACACTCCCTCTGCAGACTCTTTAAGAGAATAAGATAGCCAAATGATTGTCAGTCACTCAAATTATGAATACTCCTATAATGTTAATTCTTGCTATGCTAAATTAATATCTCATAACGTTAATCATATTAATTATAACTATTAGCTATCATAATATAGGCTGTGCTTGTCTCTCTTCAATCATAAATTTTGATTATGGAAACTTTAATAAAGCATGCTGTATAATTATTTTGTCCTTGAAATATTAAAAAATTTCTGTTGCAGCTGATGTTCCTGTCTTTTTAGCCAATGTCCTCTTCCCATTGCCAAAATTGAATCATACTATATCTCAAGAAAGAGGCCCTGAAGTTTCTGCCATATGCTTAGCATATAGCAAGCACACAAATGTGGGTCGGTCGTGATTCTGAATCTTTTGGGGCATTTGATTTCATTTTACACATGCAACAAGTTTCACACACACACACAAAACAGCCGAGGCAAAAATAATTAGGTAGATAGGCAGGTAGATAGATAGATGAAAGCTGGAAAAATAGATATAACAAATAAGCAAATGATTAGGTAAACTGTGCTGGATCTTTGCCGTTCGGAATCCAGTCTCTACCTCCCTCCACTCAGGCTGTGGGAGCCTAAACTTTATGGACTACATCACCATATCCAGCGCCCTCTGGCCTCCAATTTAGGTTTGGCCAATGGGAGGCACCAGCACGCTAGCAGAGCAAAGCTCTCTCTATGCTGAGCCTTACTTGGCGGTTGCTGGGTTTTTCTTACAATGGGCTTCTGCTAGGTCCTGTCTTTTCTGCTCCCATGGCCTAAGGCTGGCGACAGCTCCCTTCTCTACCATTTACACTTCCCCAAGTTGCTCCATATCCTTATTAGAATTGCAAATCTTTTGGACGTTAGCTCTTGTGGTAGATGTGTATCTATACCTCATTGTGCTTCGATTTGCATTTCCCTGATTGCTTGGCCACTGGGCATCTTCCTTTGTGAAATACCTGATTATTATCCTACTGATCATTTAGATATAATCTTTTATGACTGTTTAAGTCTTTGACCATTTTTTAAGTCACATCCTCATCCTTCTTTTTTTTATTGTTTTGTAGGAGCTCTTTATTCTAAATTTAAGTCCGTCAGAAAATATGTGTCCCAAATATTCAGTCTGTGATTTGTCTTTTAACAGATTTAGTGTTAAAATGTCTTCGAACGAATATAAATTCTTAATTTTACCGTAGTCTACTTATCAATGTTTTCTGTAATGGGTTGTGATTTTTGCACCTTAAGAAATCTTTGTTACACCAAGGTCTTGAAGTTTTTCTCCTGTTTTCTTCAGATAGCCTTATTGTTTTCTTTTTTATGTTTAGGTCTATGATCCAGCTCTAAATAATTAATTAATTAATTTAATATGTAGGGCATCAAAGTACATTTTTTCCATGTAGATATCCAATTCACCTAGCACTGTTTACCTTACTCAATTGCAATAGCGCTTTTGTCATGTATCACATGTGGAACCATTTCTGGGCTCTCTGTGCTGGTCCGTTGGTCTGTCTGTGATTGTGTTAATCCTACATTGTCTTAATTACTGTAGCAAGTCTTTATATCAAGTACTGTACATCCTTCCTTTGTTTTTCTTTCAAGATTGTCTTACTATATTAGATCTTTTGTATTTCCATAGAAAATGCGTCAATTTTCCCACATAAAAAAATTAGAGTTTTGATTGAGATTGTATTGCATCATAGATCAATTTTAGGAAAATTGGCTTTAAAAATATGAAGTTTTAAATTTTTCTTTAAACACAGCTTTAGTTGCATTCCATGGGTTTTGATATATTGTATTAGCATTCAGTTTAAAACACTTTCTAATTTCCTTTGGGAATTCTTCTTTGACTAATGGGTTATTTAAAAGTATGTTGATTAATTTCCAAACTTTTAAAGATGTTGTAGCTATTTTACTCTTTGTGATTTGTCATTTAATTCCATTGTGGAGAGAACTCTATGATTTCAATTCTTTGAGATTTGTTGAGATTTACTGTATGGTCCAAGCTATGTATTATTTTGGTGAACGTTCCCAATGCAATTGAAAAGAATATATGTTTTACAGTTTTAGAAAGTTGCAGTCAATATATGCCAGTAAATTAAAATTAGTTAATTGTTCTGTGAAAGTCTTCTAAATCTTTATTAATTTTGGCAATTTTTTCCATCTGTTAAAGGAAAAGTTATATTAAAATCTCCAATATTGATTTTGTACTTATTCTTTCAATTTTTTCAGCTCTCACTTTATATATATATATGGTTTTATTTTTTTTGGTGAGGAAGATTGGCCCTGAACTAACATCTGTTGCCAATCTTCCTCGTTTTGCTTAAAGAAGATTGTTGCTGAGCTAACATCTCTGCCAAACTTTCTCCATTTTGCATGTGGGATGCCACCAGAGCATGGCTTGATGAGTGGTGTGTAGGTTCACACCTGGGATCCAAACCCACAAACCCTCGGCTGCCAAAGTGGAGCATGTGAACTTAAACACTATGCCATGGGGCTGGCCCCTCACTTTCCATATTTTAAAATATGTAATTAAGTGAATACAAATATTGAATTGTTACATCTTTCTCTTGAATTAACCATATTATCATATGAAACGTCTTACTTATATTTAATAATACTTCTTATCTTAAACTCTACTTTGATATCAACATATGTACATGAGCCTTATTTTTTTTTTTGCTAGTGTTCGTACGGGGAATTTATTTCCTTCTTTTACTCTCATCCTCTCTATGTTGTTGTAATTAACATGTGTCTCTTACAAATAGCATATAGTTCAAATTTGGTTTTGTATCCAGTCTAATAAACTTTGTCTTTTAATTGGAATATTTTCCCATGTACATGCAACGTAACTACTATAATATATAAGGTTAGAGATATTAGACCTCCTTAAGAGAGTGGCAGTTTCCTCCAAGAGTTTAAACAAATAAGATAAGCAGAACAGGAAAATGGTCACTTCCACGGCCACTCACCTCTGGGAAGCCTTCAATGGGAGCAGAGGTGGTGAAATGGAAGGTCTGGCAGCCTGCAAGTGGAAGAGCTGGGGTTTAAACATGGGCTATACAAACGAAATTGGAGATCTTTTTTCCTCTACCAAGACTTTTCCCGAGAACACGTCTTTTTCTACTTTGAAAAGACCTACTTAAATGCTGCGGTCTGGAAAGATAAACCAAAATGGTTTTCCATGTAATGGTGATTTTAAAACAGGTGAAAATTCTGGGCACAGAGTTGAGACTCAGTAAATATGAGTAACCTTTCCTTTATTGGAAATGCCTTTCTGCTGTTTGCATACTGTCAGTAAATATATATTTAATAATTGCCCTTTATGAGTAAGGCACAAGGCACAAAACTGAATAATTTATTACTTGGAGGAGTATGGTAAGGGAATATCTGAGGAGAAAGTAAGAGAACTAACCTTTCATCTTCTTTATTACGAAGACAATAGATGACATTTAAGATTAAAAAAAGGGGGGAAATGAGGAAAAAACATGAAAATATGTAGGTAAATACCAGAAAAAAAACCTTAAAATTTTGAAATTTATTCTTCAGGTCAAATGCATAAATAGAAAACTAAGTTAATAAAAAAGTTCCTTAGATGTGGTTATTTGGTAAGAAACAACATTTTAATTTAATTTATTTAACAGGTTTTTAAAGAAAATAGAATTTCATGAAAACATTTTACTTACCTTGAAGAAGACAACATTTTAAGCCTAGAAATAGCTAAAATACCTTTATGCTATAGAATTTCCTTAAGGAAATTACATTTTTCCTAGAAAAAAAAGAAATGTTTCATTTCTGCCCACATCTGATTTGTGAATGACTAGATACAATACAATGTTATACCCAGACACTACATTGTCTGAACTGAACCATAAGTCTGAGACCTGAAATTAGCTATTATGTACTGGATTGGAGCCCAGCTAAACTACCATTTGTTCAGGGGACCAAAAATACTGTTGAATGTGGAACACTTTCAATACAATTTTCAATTTATTGTAATTATTTGGTTTTTTTCTAGAGGAAATATGCACAGTTCACTACTGCCCTCTGCTGCATGGAAGGATGAGGAGAACAGAACTATCACAGAAGAGCTCTTACCTGTCCTCCACTTACCTGACCTGCTGTATTAACCTACATCAGCCATTCTTTATGTAAAATATGTTAACTGACTCTCATCACAAAATGAGCCCTTGGATTAGATCGTTAGTGCGTCTAGAAAGCCTCATACCTTTAGAGTGAAGAGGGTAATTAAAAAAAGAAACTCATCAGACAAGAAGAGCTTCAAGAAGCAGCTGCTGTTTCAGAGACGAGGTCTGGAAGAAAATTCTCTCACTACTAATAGGTCAGTATAATTTCTCTCAGATGGTCAGTATCTTATTGTGGGAAGAACATTTAGAGAACATGTCATTCAAATGCTCGGTTAATGATAAAATCTTCTTGCTGCAAACCAACATGAGTCAATTTTCTCTTTTAGAAACTATGAAGTTCTTTTTAGCATATGACAAAGCCTACAGCTATGAGAGGGAAAGACTATGCCCCTCTTACTAACAGGTGGTTTGCTACTATAGAAGCAAGTCTTAGACCATATTCTGCCAAATATGCCAACATTTATCAGCAAACAAAAAGTCATCCAATTTAGTCATGCACACTGGGAGAATCCCCACTCCGTCATCACGCACCCTCAAGAGTAGAGTGCAGTACCAGTCTTTCGGCAGAATCATCCAACACTCTAGTAAGTCCAAAAATGACTCCTGTATGCAATGGGCTGGAGTGGTAGTGGGGGGAGAGTTAGAAGCAAATATTACACGGGCAATATCACATCCCACTCTAAAAGACAAGAGTATCTTTTTACACTGTCAAAAATAACGTTATCAAAATAACACCTAATAAAACTAAAGATTATTCCTGAATATCATCTCACGCCTGATCCATTTTCAATTCCCAAACATGCCCCAAATGTGCTTTGTGACATCTAAACCGTGTCCCTCTGTGCCTTTTTGGTGATGCCCTGACTTGCAGAATGGTTTTCTCCTAGCAGATTTTCCACATGTTGGCTGAGAAGATCTTGCTACCTCTGGGTCCCCGTGGGAAAAGGTTATTTTAAAGCTGATGAAATGATCTTTTGCTAGCAAGATAAATCCAGCCTTTTTGTCAGATAAGGCAATAATTTCCTCTGTAGCAGGTGTAGGAGGAACTGTAAAAAACAGAACTTTGGGATTACAATGCCACCCATCCTGGATTCTTATATTTTTTTCCTGCAAGGTAATTGCCCAAAGTAGCTGAGGATAGAGTTCAAGGACTTCCCTGAGATTACAAAAAACAGGATATCTGACTGTTTTTGTGCCTCCTTTCTAAGAATTATTTGATATTTGACAGATACTGGTTTAAACTTACTTTCACTACAGCATTCCACTTTATAAATAGGCTGTGAAGGAGCTTCTAAAAGCTGGAGGGACCAAGATTTACCCACCTCCAAAAGAAAAAAAAGCCTGACAATTAATAAATGGTTGCATTGATCAGTTCTCAGTTCTCAAATTCTAAATGAATGAATTATTATAGTTAATAAATGATGTGAGAGATTACAAAAGATGTGGGGGACATTACGAACAACAGTGAGGAATTTGCAATGTTGTTGTAAACGACCCTACAAATAAAGTACAATGACTAAGCAAAACATCAAAAACGATATATCTAAGTATGCTGATATCAAAGATCATGCAAAAATCAGAGAAGGATGGAGTTGGTTGGAGAAAATTTGCTGCAGAAGAGCTTTAAATCAGCTCTTAAAGGAAAGAAGATGTCTGACTGGATTAATAGAACCAGATTTTTCTAGTTTGAAAGAGCAATCCCTAAAGTTTTAGACTGATGAAGAAGTTTTATAAGTGGGAATGCCAAGATAATACAGGTAAGGCATGAAGATGAGAACTACAGTGTAAAGAGAAGCTAACGAAATGAGGATGCTGGCCTAAGCCTTTGTTTTTTTTTTTTTTTTTTTTTTAAACTTTATTTTATTTTTTCCTTTTTCTCCCCAAAGCCCCCCGGTACATAGTTGTGTATTCTTCGTTGTGGGTTCTTCTAGTTGTGGCATGTGGGACGCTGCCTCAGCGTGGTCTGACGAGCAGTGCCATGTCCGCGCCCAGGATTCGAACCAACGAAACACTGGGCCGCCTGCAGCGGAGCGCGCGAACTTAACCACTCGGCCACGGGGCCAGCCCCCTTTGTTACATGATTTTGATGTTGGCAACACAGGTAATCTATGCATCAACCCCACCATACAACTTTCCAGCAAAAGGTGACAGCCCCCTTTCAAGCCGAAAAACTTGTAGGATGTTTTATATACAATTAAATGCATTAAAATTATGTGTTTGGCAGAAACTTCTATTTATATTTTAAATGAAAAAGTAAAAGTTTAAGTATGGAAAAATTAATGTAGCATGTTAACATATGGAAGAAGAACAGAAGCAATTGTTGGAGGAAAGACAAGGACCACTACAGTGATCAATAACGTGACCCATGAGTTTATTTCCTTGCCAAGCAAAGGAACACAGACCAACAGAGCAATTTACTAAGAGATTATCTTAGTGGGAAAAAATCAAGGGGTTTTAATGTGCTAGAGAGGGGTTCATTATGGTTATGCTATTTAAGGATTGAAAAATCACATCCTGGATAGGACAGAATGGGTTGCTAAGTCTGTACTTAATTGGTCAAAACAAGTCTATTGTTTCTTGTCTAAGAAAGAATCTTCAGTAACATCTGGTGAGGGTGTAGGATATTTATAGCTCTCCAAGTTCTTTGTCATTTATCCTCTTCAGGGGATGGGTCTCTCAAAGTTCACAGTGATCAGTTTCAATGAGTTGTGATGAATAACAGTACTTAGTTTTGATATCTTTTAGGCAAGGGTGCTTTCACTGGAAAAGTCTCCTTTTACACAATATGCAAGTTATCCAAATTTGATTTCTGTGGGGTGAAATTTCTCTGTTATATCTTCATCCTCCCACCTCATTTATTTCACAGACCAAAACAAACAAGGTTGGCAAAATAAAGATTATATCAGGAGTAATTTCTGACAAAGGAAACATGATTAAACTTTCCAGGTATAAGGTTCATTGCTTAATATTTCTGTACCTTGAATGAGTAACGGGGTAGTGTGGGACAATAATGCTTTTCCATTCACTGGAAATGGTTCATTTGTGTTTATCTGGAATAACTTGATCCATCTGTTCTCATACAATTTATTAGATTTACCAAAACCGTGAATTTAAATTCAGATTCTTGGAAAAGGAACTGTATGAGCCAACATGAATTTAAAATAATACTCAGTTCTATATCTCTTTCCTTTCACCAGAATAAATTGGCCAATTTCACAACAATTTCACCTCGCCTTAAGCTAATATTTCAAATGCAGCAAAGTATGTCCCTTCCTTATTTGGAGTGAGTTGGAAATGTGATCTGTAATTAAACCACAATGATTCAACTTCTCAACAGAAGAGGCACTAATGATTGGCATCTTCCAATGGGACTTTTACTCCTATATGATGTTTGCCAACTTGCATTTTGAAATGCAACCCATCACATATGCCCTATTTTAGTTCAGAAACTCACCAAGTTAAAAATTGCAAGGAATTATATGTCAACAGGCAATACCAAATGCAAGGTGTACTAGTAAATGCCAGCCAGTTCACTAATCTCGCATACTTAATAAACTATGGTGGTCTGCCATGTGACCACGGACTGTAGCTGAGTAGCCTTGGACAAGTTACTCAAATTTTACGTGCCTTCATTTCCTTACTTGTAAAGTAGAGACAGTAATGGCATCCCCTCACGGGCTTTTTGTGAAGACCAAATAAGATAATACATGTGACACTCTTGGAATGGAGCCTGACACATAAGAAGTACTAAACATATTAACTACTGATATTATTGCTACCACAATCTGCACATTTGGGTGACATCTTATTGTTCATTATCACTCTGCTATTCAATCATGCAACCATCTCACCAGGTCAAGAACTAGGAAGAATAAGTCTTACAGGCCTGGGGTTTTATTTTGAGCGATTATGAATAGCCAGTTTAACTTCTGTGATAGAAAATCTGCAATAAATTTGCTTAAACAGATCAAAAACAGAGCTAGGAATAAAAGAATTCCCTGGTTTGACACATCCTCATCATTAGCTGCGTGTGTTTTCAAAGGAATTAATGGGAGAACTATGGATAATGCTTATTTTCTTCTAACATTCTTTCCTTGCTTTTCAAATTTTTCCGAGCCGAGCAAGTATTCCTTCTACAGCAAAAACTAAAACAGGCAATCACAAACCCTGACAGTATTTTTTGAAGGAATGAGCTAAAGAAAATATTATTTAATTCTAACTTCACTTGTTGAAAATAAAGTTTTATGACTTTAAAAATAAGCTTTAGTTATCTAAAACATTTAAAAGCCACAAATCATAATCTGATGATATGCGTAAATGAAGAGGAGCCACAGTGACTTGAAAAAATAATTTCCAATTTATTGTCTATGAAAAACTTGTTCAAGACTCATCTTGGGTAACCTGAGAGACATCCCCTCTACCAACGCACTCACAACAAAGCAAATACAATGTAGGAATATTAACATTAATATCCATTAGAACTCAAACCTCTACTTGTCTACTTATGAGGAGCTCCTCTTTAAATGTCTTTGAGGATTCTCAAGGGTGCTTATAAGCTTTGTGTCATCAGTTCTAGCTTTTTGCCTTCTCCTGATACAGGTGCTGCTCCCCCGCCTGGTTTGACTTCTTTGCCAAAGTGCTACTTTGGAGTTGAAACTCTGCTCCTGACCCTTTACTATCACCACTCTTTCTTCATGATGCTCAATTGGGGGAAAGGCCCTATAGCAAGGGCATATATGCCTTAAAATCTCCTGGGAATTATTGATTGAGCTTTTTCCATTTGCCACAGGAGAACATGGCCAAGGCAGGCTTTCATGGCCTCAGACACCCACTGAGAGGGGCAGCTCCATGCACTTCCCAGTTTCCTTGACCTTGAATATCACAACCATGGCTGTACTCTGCCTTTGAAGACACCTCCTGATTTACCCAGGCAGCAGTATGACATGTAGTGAGATGATTATTTGCCACCCCTCTGTTATGTTGATACCTATTCTGCTCAGTCAGGACATTCTCCATAGCAAAAATCCATGAGCCCCTAAATGTTGCAGCTTTTTCTGTGATCATTCAGTCCCAGGTCACACAAACACCCCCACAGTCCCCAAAGCTGGGATGAGTTTTAAAATCAGCTATGTCCTTTTACCAATAGAACTTTTGCTAAATGTGGACTCACAATTCCAGATTCTTCCTTCTCTTTGGAGTTCTCCTTTCTTTTCCGTGATCTGGACATTGCTGACATCACTCAAGCTGATCAGATATATTTGTATATTATTTCTTAGAATATCAACATTCCAGTCTCTTTCTCCCTCCCAGGAAGTCAACTCTTTGTAAATTAGTAGATTCAGATAGATATCTGTCAACACTTACCAGATATAGGAGGACAAACTCTTGTCCACCCAAGATAAATTTCAAATAAGTACACCTTCAGCAGGTACACCCTTCCCAAGGAATGCAGTTGGTAACTCCATTTTTCTTCCCTTTTCAACTTTTCGTGTCCCAACTAGAAAAAATGTTAAAATGCATAGACCAAAGAGTAGTTGGTCAGTTGTACAGGAATGACCTTTTAAAGCTCTCAAAGTTACCAATGTTTCTTTTTGCTTCTAATGTCATTATTTGCATAGGTAGTGAGAGATAATGTATACATTTATATCTTTTTAAACTAAAAAATACGTACTTATAAGTATTGAAACAGTATGGGACTATATAATGTAAAAGCGTGAGAAAGAGAGAATTAGAAAAAGCACAGGAAAATCAAGGAGGAGATGTGCAGAAGTCCCAACAGTGGTTATGTTGGAATCGTTATTGGAGGGAAAATTTGGGGAAACTTTTCACCCTTTATCTAATTGTAAAATGGTGTGGTTGAGGCTCAGTTTTGGGTAAAATGAGAAAAAAATGTAATAAAAACACAGTAATTTATTTGCACCTTTAGGGTACACATTTTTTGTTCTTTGAATGGCACTATGTTTGTACTGAATAACTTCTCTAGATTTTAGAGTGATAGAAATAGAAATAACATCAACATCTTTTGCCACAGATTATTTTCAATTTAAACATTCTGCTGTTCACAAATGTGATATTACTGTAGTTTTTCCATTTGCGAATGTTTTCCCCAACTATCAGATGGAATCAAATTCACTTGCTTTCTTATCAGAACCCAGAGTTGTCTGCATTAGGAGTGGAAAAGGAACCCATTTCCTATAAATTCAAAACCCACTCCTATTCTGTGTAAGATGTAATCAAATAGTAGGGTGCACTTAGATAAGCCATTTGATTTATGTGGAAAATAAGAAACTCCACCCACTGTTCAAGGATTTCAAGTCTGCTCTCTTGAAAGGAGATTTAGTTTCATATTTATCACACTGATCTCTACTATTCATTTGCTCTCTCCTTCTCTTCTGTTGATCTATTTTCTGATGAAAAAGTACCTGGTATAAAGGCCAGGTTGTGAACCATTTGTATTGTAAACAGTAGGATACAATTTCTCACTCTGTTTTTAGATAGCAACAATATTTTATGGATTTCTCTAGAAGCTACAACTGATAAAATCAGCTGTGCAGCTTGGAGAGATTGTACTGATCTGTTTCTCTTTAACCTGTCCTTGATCTGACTTATGAGCCCCTTTTAGAACAAATAACTCCCCGAGAAAGAAAGAATGTCTGTGCTCTCATCCCCAACAGCAATTCACAATCAGAAACTTTATGGAAAATACAGTGAGCATGGTCCTAGGAATGCAAACTTGAACTTTGAAGACCTGTAGCAATGCTTGTGGCCAGTGCTGGTGATCGGAGATGGAGGAGAGAAAACAAGACTTATTGCCATATTTTTCTTCTTTAAAAGCTTCATAGATTTCTCTGTTCTATAATATATGATGGAGATAAATGTAATGTGGGGACTGATCTAGCTAACCCCAGGCCTGGAGAAGAATGACATTAGATTCACTAAGAATGAAGCCCCAGTGAAGGTCTCAGTCTAGGGAGCACAAGGAGCATAGGCTAATGGGGGACGCCATAATGACCTTTGTAGAGGTCCTTAATTAACAGGAAATAGCCATGTGGGCCTCAGGAGGAAATGCATCAAGGAAGAGTTTTCTTGAGCAAGGCCAACATCTAGTGAAGTAGATATCAATTAATCCGCTGGTCTTTAGAAATTCTTATTTGTCCTCCTGAGCCAAGACGATACTGAGTATTCCACCTGTTCTATTCTGTCAGCAGGAAAGGATGAAATGTGAGGAAAGAGAGAGTTTTGGTAAATCCTATCCCAAAGTAAAAAACTAAAAGTAGAAATCCATGGGAGTTTCAGTTACCAATTTAGATGCAGATTAGGAGCTACCATTAGAAGAAATTTGAAAGGTTTGTGATTCCCCATGTTTGCAATTTGGTGATTGTCATGGTGACTTTTTATTGTTATTAGCGGGCTTCCCTGTTATCCTTGAGAACAACAAATAGAAAACTAGGGTGACTGTATCTCATTTGTGAGCTCAATTTTGGAGGACAGAAGGGAACCCTAAGGGGCTAGAAATAAGGTGGCACTTGCAAAAGAAGAAAGCACTTGAGTCCTTGGGACCTATCGAAACGAAGATTGAAAAACACGGGTGGATGGTCTGGTTTTGCATAATTTTAGAAAAGATTTTAGCAATGAAAAGTACTAGTTGAAATTTCTTAACCATTTTAACTTTATTCACAAAGTTTATGGAAATTTTTTGATTTCTATAACATTGGGTTAAAAGTTTATGCAAGTGGGAAGTACCAGGCTGTTCAGTGAAATCTGTTTCATTCAAGGCTTAAACAAAGTCAAATATGAGTATCCTCCAACCTTTCTTGCTCAGATTATCTCATTCTCATCCTGGCAGAGACGTAGCTGTACTAAGAGTTACATTGTTATGTTAGTAAAGGACAATCTGTTCCATTCACTTGGCATAATTTTAGGAACAGAAGCATATTTTAGTAGTAAGTTGTAACTTTCCTATCTAAAAAGCTTCCCGCATATCCCCACACCAAGTGGTCAGCAGGCTCCAGGAAAAGCAATAAGACAATCCTCTGAGAACTATCTTATTAAATTATTTCCCTTCCTGTGGTTCATACACAACATTCTAAAAAGAGTTCTAGAATATGAGCCAAAATGGGATATAGCGTTATGCAATAATAAAAATTACAATTTGAAGGCTAAATATACGTGAACTCAGAATGCTGATGATCACCCTCCAATTCAAAAATATAAACAATTTCAGGCATTTGCTCATGTTCTTCTCTGGCCTTGAATAATTTAGTAGTTATCACCTGTTTGCCCATATATCCCTCTAAGAGGTTCTGTCCACCCACAGGGCCTGCTGCCCAAGCAGCCACAAGATCACAGCCATCTCATTCCCAACCTTGGCTAATTGAAGCAGGACTGATCCCTGATTAGAGGCGGCTTATTCATGGGATACTTGATCACTTGGTCCGACATGATGGTTAATGAGGGTTAATCAGATTCTCTCTGTTGACTATAAAGGGAAGTAAGGAATTCACAATTGGAAAACAGAGAAATAGTAGGACCAAAACTCCTAGAATATGGCCAAGTCATAATTGCAAAGTCTTAGAAAATAAAATCTATTAACTATAAACGCTAAGCTTTCAAGAGATCCTGAGAATCCAGCTCCTCCCCATCAAGCTCTACGCTTTGTGAGAGCCTAGCAGAGCTTCTCTTCCCAAATTTCCCTGAGAATCCCTTTATTTTCCCAAGGGCAGCCTCATAATAAATTGAATTAACTTGAAGCATTTCTATTCATTGCAACTGTAAGAACCAGACTAAAATACCCTATCCACTATTTTCCACCAAAGCAAAGTCTCTTCCAGACATCATTCAAAATTTGCCTTCTCCAAGCAGCATTCTTTTAGGAAGTCTATCTTATACTTCCCTTCTAATAGAAATGTACAGTTTGTACCACATAAAGCAACCATTGTTGATTTTCTCTGTTTGCTTTCCTTTTCTTCTTCTGTGAATTGCACAAGAACTGGCACCAAGTTTTCTTCTCCTGTACTCCACAGAGCGCCTAATATACTCCATAACGAACAGGAGCTTTAAAAATTATTATGGTATAAGAAACTCAGCTAAGTGGAAGGAAAAGTATTACATTTGGATTAAAAAGTAGGTGAGATTAATATCCCAAGGCTTTTACCTCACGTGATTTCACTTGCCCTGTACTTACAACTATGGACCCAATCAGTCACCCCAAATTTTCAATTGTCATATGCTCTGGGCCAAACCCAACGTGACTCACAATATTGTTCCCTCAGTCACCATCATACGTTCAAGTCTCACTGGTCATCAAATGTCAGTCCCCTGTTCTTCTGTAATGTCATTAATCTGACTTCATCTTCCACACTTCTCCACCCTCCCAAATGCTTCCTTTATGGCCTTTGGAAATCCTGCACTGTCCTCAGTAATCTTTCCCACATCCTCAAACTCTTCTCTGAAAATCCCCTACCCCGTATTGCTTTAAATAAAATTTGGCTCTTGCCTGAATACATTTCTTCCTGCTTATCTCTCAGGTACAGATATTTTATCCTTTATTCCCCATGGTCCTTACAATCCAGAAATTGGATGAGTCTCCACATTGTTCCCCATTGTCTCCTCCAAATTGTTTCACATCTTCTTCCAAAACTGCTTCTTTTTCAAAGTACTTATCATGGTGCTTACCACTCTCACTACAGCATGATATGTCATCTACTGAACTCCCAAACTCTATCTCATCGATGGAGTGCTATCGCATTCATCAATCATTGTGACTTTAACACCCACACATAGCTATCCAACATCCTGGCCTCTCAAGGCTTAGACCGTTCAGGACCAACAGTCTTTTCCTCCTCCTTACCTCAACTACCCTCCCAAATCTCCATTTCAGTCATCCTATTCTATTATGGTTACTCATACTTTCCTGTGTCCCTAAACTAGTTTCAATCTGTTGACTCTGCCACTTTTTTTTTTTTCGTTATCTATAGCCCCACTCTAATCTCTACTTTCTTCCTTATTAAGCTCAGATTCTGTGGTCCAAAACTGTAATGACTCCCTTACAAAAATTCTTCTTTCATTATACTGAACTGGAAAAGTCCCAAACCTAGTTAAACTCAACTATCTGCTTACTTGACACAGCTGTCCCCAAGCTGCTAAAAACATTGGGCAAATTCCACAAACTTGCTGACTGGATTCAGTATAAATTTGTGTTCATACTAATAAGGATTCAATACTGCTCTAGTAAATCGACTTTTCGCTCTGAGACAACTAATTAACAATTTGCTTCCCTTAAATCTCTAAAGTTCAACTGTCTCCCACACACAGTTGTCAACTTCCAACTCATAATTCATTGAAAAGAATTGATGAAATCTCAAGAAAATGCCAACTTCATCTTCCCACTACCAATTTCCTCAAACTATCACGTCCATCCACACACAAACTTCTGCTTTCCATCCTTCTCTAATGGAATGAGAATGCCTTTTTCTAGCTAAGGCCACCCCCTCCCCTTCTGCCCTAGACCTAGCCTTCCTTTCCTTGGATTTTGCCTTTGAAATTATCTACTTTCTCTCCTACATCAATTTTTCTCTCTATGCTGTCATGTTTCATGTTAGAAATATGTCTTAATATCTTCAACATGAAAAACAAACCAAAAGCCTCTTTTGATCTCATATGAACTTCCAGCCACAACTGTGTGTCTTGGATCTCCTTCACAAAAAACTCCTCCCAAGACGTGTCTAGACGTATTATTCCCACTTCCTTTCATTACAGTTCGTTCTCAATCAACTTCAGTTGAGCTTTAGTCCTCATCATTTTATCAAACTTTCAGGATCATCAGTAATGTGAATCATGTCAAAGGCAATAGCCACGTATCATCCTCATCCTACTGTGATTCTTCTCTCAGCAATTGACAGAGTTGACCTCTCCCTTCTTTTTTCCAACACATTTATTCTTCAATTCTGACAATAGTTTCTTAGTTTTCTTCATGCTTTACTGGAAATCTCTCTCTGTCTCCTAGCTTGTTCTCCAACATATAATCACTATGTTGTTGTCCCAAGGCCAAGGTCTCTATCTTGAGCCCTCTTCTTTTCCCCATAAGTTATATGACATTAAATACAGCCATACTAAAGATTTCCAAATTTATATCTTGATCCTCAACCTCTCTCCTAAACTCTAGGCATGACTGTCTAGCTGTTCAATTCATAAGTGCAATGGATATCCAACAGGCCAATCATATTTGGCATGGCTCACTTTTTAAGTATCTTTAGGTCTTTCTGTAAATATCACCTCTCTGCTGAGACCTCCCCAACAAATCTATATAAAAGAGCTAAGCCACCTTAAGACTTCCTATTTTCCTTATAATGTTAAATTTTTCCCCATTACACATATAATCTGACATGTATTTTTTATTATCTGTCTTCCCCCACAGGAAAGCTAGATGGGGACATAAAGATAGAGATGTATTCTGTTATCTCCCCAACTATAGCTGAGTGATTTTCCTAAATTTTAAATCAGATCCTATGACACTTGTACTCAAAATCCTCTGATGGGTTCCCACTGAAACTATAAAACATTCCAAACAATTAAACACAGTATGTGAGGACTTACACAGTCTTCCCTTTACCCATATCACTCCTTGTCTCTCAGCACGACCCCTCATCATTTCCTGTGAGCACACCATGAAAATTCCCATCTCAAGTCCCTCTGCTTGGAACTCTTCCCCAGTTGGAACTCTTACCTAGTTGATTTCTTCTCATAACTTGGGTCTTAAATGCTACCTTTTCAGGCCTTCTGTGTCCACCCTTTCTAAAGCAATTGGTTTACCCCTGCCTTCAAGCACTGACATATTATCCTGGGTTTTCCACATTTAAGTTGTATCTGAAATTTGTTTCTTGTATGTCTGTTTGCATGCTTTTGATTAATGTCTTTATCCATCTCCACCCAGGAGAGTGTAAACTCCTTGTGGGCTAAAAATGTCCTATTTGCTACTCTACACCTAGTACCAAGAACAGAGTCGGGTATGTAGTAGATGCTTGAGAAATACCTGTTTTCTAGCTTACTAATTTGGAGTTGGAAAACATGGCTAAATTTCAAACTACACCATTAACTCATTTTGTGGCTGAGCAAATAATTTAACATCTTTAAATGTTAATTTTCATAATACAACAGTAACAGACCTATAAATTATAGAACTATAATGAACCCCAACTGTGATCACACAGTTGAAAGTTGTATGTAAACTGTAAAGTACTATAATTACACTCCAATCACCATCTATACAGATTGTCTGCATAATTAAAATCCTGTAAAGATTAATTGGAGTTTTATACAAAGCATAAGCCAAAAAATAAGTTAAAATTGCAACTTCTACTATGAAAATATATGCTTTTGTGTAATAATATTTGATCTTTGAAATATTGTGTTAACGTGTTACTCTTTATTTCAAACATAGTAAAATATTATGCAACTTTATTGTCATGCAGTTTATTGTAATTTTATTTCATTAAGAGGAAATATCCATAGAGAATTTTGTTCAATATTCTTAATTAAATTTTGAAATCTCAGACATGACACTTATGAAAAATCTACCAGTATGCCTCACCACCATGGGCCTTTCTGGCTATATTATTTTACCAGCTAATTGCACAAATGCCTATAGTTCAGTCATGGGGAAACTCTTGAGTCAAAAAAGAAAGTAAAGGCTATACTTCAGTAGAATGGCAACTGTTAAATACAAATTGCAACTCCATCATACAACTAATTAAAGATACCATTGACTAACAATTAACCAATTAAAATGACAAGTATGTAAATCTGAAAATACATAGATTAAATTTTGACCAGAGTGTTAGGACCTTCTACTGGAAAATCACATGACCAGAATTGTTCTGTTGAGTTGAAAACAAACCAATGATCTGGAAGCAAGAAATGCAAATTCTATTCCTGGATTTAGAATTTATTAACACTGATGGAATCTTCTACTTCTCTGGGGATCAATTTCTTTTTCCATAAAAAAATGAAGAGTGTAGGAGATGATCTAGATGACCCCCAAGGTCTTTCTACTTCTGGCACTGGAATTCCATGAACATTTTCTGGAGACCAGCTCTAGGATGGGAGAAGCTACAGACAGAAAAAAAAACAGTGACAAGAAGCTGGAAGGAGCTATCAGGTACCGGACACTCACATGATTTAGCTCAAAGGAAATCCGGTAGGCCCAGATTTAATTCCTAACTTCACTAAAAACTCTCGGAATGACTTCTGGGAATTTTTGTTTTATTTTGGTCCCCACACTCCAGAAAGTTTTGAAAATTATATGAGATAAGGGTGGGAAAGCACCTTTCTCTCTTGGAAAATTCCAAAGGATAATTATAAATACTTTCTATAGCCCATAATGTCAGTGCTGCTCATGGGTATTTATTTAAATGTTTGCCCAGACTTTTGCTATCATAGATGATATCAGAGATGACAGATTGCTTCCTTATTTATCAGGCTCTAAAAGGAATGTACACACTTTGATATAGCCTGTTGGGAAAATCAGAACTCCCTAACTGAAAAAGAAAACAACTCTGAACTTTGTGATATTAAAGAAATATAGCTCCAACAAGGCATGAACTTAATGTTTGTCTTCTGTAGATGTAGATTTTGTCAGATTAGGTGAATTAAAATTTCTTTGGAGACTTTCATTTTCCCACAAATCCACTCCTGTAACTTTGAGTAATTATAGCTTTTTAAAAAAAATTTTCCAAATTCTGCTCTTTCAACTAACAGTGATTTAATTATTTACATTTTTAGGTTCATTGGTAAACAGAGTCAATCCAAATAAGTGTAATTATCAGTGAGAAAAATGTTTGGTTTCCAGGTTTAGTCTAGCCTTGCCACATAGTTTTTGCTAAAAAGCCTGTCTCTTAGCTATGCCAATTAATCATGGGGTTTTGCTCTGAACCTGGAAGTTTCGTGGTCAAAATGTTCTAACAAAGAAAAAGGTTGTATTCTATTTAAAAAGCAGTAAAAATTAAATCAAGACTTTTTTGACTTAATTATCATTTTTCTCTTTCTCTCTTCATATACATGTATCCATGGATAAAAACATTATTTTAAATATGGACTTATCATATTGAATTATCATTTCCCTGTTGATATAGAATGCACGTACTTTTCACAGGATTTGGATAATAATCAAGTTTGTAATTCATCTCATACTCATATTTTTAGTCAAACTCAAATAGCTGAGATAAAAAACTAATCTAAATATGAGATATCACATGCAAAAAATAACTGGAAAGGATAGTGCTGATTAAAGTGGGCTATATAATTACCATAGATTTGAATTCACTTAAAAGTATAATTAATTCAAAATAATAATTTATAAATCCCCAGAGATGGGTGTTACAAACATATCTATCTACTGTGCCACCTAGCCCCTGTTTTTAACTTCCCCGAAATACAGGAGGGAAATGGAAGACACAGGCAAAAAGACAAAATGGCAGAAGGAATGGAAGTGAGAGCAGGGATGTGAGGAAGCAAGGGAAGGAAAATCAGAGTGAAAGGAGGAAGAGAAAGAGAGAAAATAAGGGCAGAATAATGAGGCAGCAGGGTGGGTGATAATTAAACATCTTGCTGATTTTTCCTTTCTTGCCTTTCTTCTTGATACTTTGTGTCTGATTTTTTAAAATGTTTAGTGTTTTGTGACTATTTTGCATCATAGGAACTGAGTTTCTTCTTCCATTCAACTCACAACCAAGCAAGTGGTGGTGGGGATGATTTTTTATACTGCCGCCCTCTCCCAAAGTCTGATAGATCTTTACCGAGGAGAGAACTACCTCAACTCCCAAGACCTTATGCTCACTGATTATCCTCGTGTGTGTTCTGAGACTTTGTTATTACCCAGACCCATGTGTCCAATGGTGAAATGAGCTTGATGAACTTCATTTGAGCAGCTGCCATGATGTATGCATGCTTTGTCTATTCTTGATGAAAATATATAGAGGGATGAACAGTGCAGGCATAATGAGATGATGAGAGTATTTCAGTCTTTATTGTTAATATTTTAGTTTATTTGGCCTGGCTTTTAAGGGCTAGGATTGCTCTATGGAAAGAACAGTAGGCAAATCGTAAGAGACTTCACTCCCAGAGCTCACTCAGCCCTTAACTAGCTTTGAGAATTTAGGTATTCCTCAGCAAACAGTTTGCTTTTAATATATAAATTCAAAATGTAGTGTTTCCGTGCTGGCTTTTTATTTGTTCTGCTTTGTCAACTGTAAAACAACTACAAAAATGCTGGTCATTCTTACAATTTTTTGCATTAATGTTGCCTACCAACCACATAGTGGTATTTATCTCTGTTTGTGAAATTCTTTGTACCAATTTACCCCATTTCTTCTGTACTTATTTATCCCATTTAAGGAACTGTTTAGGTATAATTGTCTTCCCTATGGCCCATACTCCCTAGTTTGTAACTTTTATCTCTCATTGGCAATTGATCCCCAGTTCCCTTTGTGACAGTGCATTTAGCCCCTGGACACTGTATCCAAGCCTGTAGGTCTGCTTGCACAGGCAGTGAACTGTTCCTCCCATTTAGGGGAGGCAAGGGAGTTAACTAACCTATTTATAATAGCAACCATGTGTAGCCATGAGATGTGTCACGACAGGACTGAATATCATTATCTTTGCCATGCAAGCAGAAGGTATAAATACGGTGACCAGAGAGGTTTTATTTGTGTTAGCAACAGATGCAGAAGAGAAAAACAGCTACTTCAACAATACTGCTGATACACTGGTACAAACAAAAGAAAGATCTAGCAATCCCAGGCTAAGTGAATTAAGGCTCCTCACTGATGCCATTGCCCAGGGCAGGGTTTTGTTCTTCCTCTATGGTGTCTTCCCAGTGCCAAATATTTTCAGTTCCCACTAATGAAGAGCCAGACTGCCTAAACTCTGAGTTGGGCATCTTCCAAGGAGGGTGACTGTCTTACTCACAGGTTGTTAGAGTGAAGTCTCCTTTGAACTTGGATGCTGTTTTGAGTCTTAACAATGCAAATAAGTGGTTTTGTCTTTGTTTTCCCCCTTTAGTTTTCAGAATCACCACTCTTGTCCCTGCCACCACTTCTAGCTAGAATTTTGTCATCTTTTGTTCCCCGGCCCCAAAATATGAAGTAGAAAAGATTGATCCTGTCCTGAGGTTGACTAAGTGGTTATACTTGGCTGAAGTCTGAGGGAAGAAGGCCTTGAAGTTGCATTGTAACTCACAATCCCATGAGATTTGTGCATTTTTTTCTAGCATAATTGATATGGCTGGTGAACACGTCTTCCTTTCACACACAACCTCACCCCCAGGTTCCCTGTTCATTCATGTAAACATTAAGAATAGTCTTTAAAGAAAATAGAAATCCTATTCTGAGCAATATGGAGTCACAAAGGAGGAGAAACACTCACTCATTTTTGCCTTGATATTAGTGGTATAACACGGCTTGCCCACTTGTGTATCTGAACGTCAGATTTTTTAAACAGCCTTTTTGCCCTGACCGGTTCCTCCAATAACATCAGCAGCTTTGTGTTACTGTAGATAAGATTTTGGTGGTCCATATTTACCCACTCATAAATCAAAGACTTGTTTGAGACCAGCATTTCTTGCAGCATATTATAGTAAATACTGTGGAAAGTACAAAGGTGAATTAGTGTATTTATCAAATAGATCAAACTCTGATAGAAGAGATTAACACTTATTCATAAACAGCTTTTATGAATGCTTCGTTCTCTTTCATAGAGAATGGCATTAGCGTTGATTTAGCTCAAGCTAGAAACCTCAGCATCATCCTCAACTCTCTCTCTCCCTCATGTAGCACACATCACTGGTTATAGGAGTCTGCATAATCTGTTTCCAAAATGTTTTCAAATATTTCTCTTCTTTTCACTACCAATGTATTAGTTTACAAACTTAAACTTTCTCATTTTTTGCAATGAATTTTTGTTTGATTGTTCTGGAAGTAGTATGAAGCCATTGAAAGATTCAGAGCAGAGAGACTATGTGATTATGTCTGCTTTTTTAAAAATAGAGATTAATGTTGTTGATAATTTAGGATCTGGATTATGAATAAGCTTTGCTAGGAGTGGCAAAGATCATTTCAATCTCATTGTTGAAGAAAAAGAAGAGAGAATAAAGCAGTTAAACCAGAAATCAATTGTAACATGGGATTATCAGAAACTTAGTTTGTTCCTTTTGTTAAAGCCATAGTAAATGTGCGACAAAATATAATTCCTCAACACGTTAACACAGTATCCATGAAATCCAGAGCACTGCACTATGTGTGTGTGATGGACACAGAGATGTGCCACCCAGATTCGCTTTTAAAGCCTGGGTGATAATTGTAATAGATATCCTTGGCCTATGAAGCGAGAGGTATCACAGTGGGGAAAGCAACGTGACAGCCTCTAAAACTATCCTCTCCACCTCTGGCCAAGGTCCAAAATCTAAACATTATCACTTCCAAGGAGAGGACTCATGTGTAGTATCACGTGATTTAGCTAGCTAGTCAAGGGCCTGGAAGAGAAAAAGATTGGAAGATCCAGAAAAAAAATAACTGACGTAGAAGTAGACAGCTAGACCTATACAAGGAGGCTAAATACGAAGATTTTTGTGTCATGTGTTAACATGCACAAGAGATCTACCATCATAGAAGAGGCACTAAACCCTCAAGTACACAAAACGATTGGGCAAGCTGATATTAACCAGCATTTGTCACTGCTCACTCTAGTGCCAGCATAGCAAGCACATGAAAAAAGTAGCCACAGAGGCAAAGATGGACCAAAGCTGGCATAACTACTGCTACCACTGAATGGCCAACTTTCCAATAAGAACACAGAACTGATGGTGTTCTCAACAGAGAACAACACTAAGCCCCCAATATGGCATGAATTCTTCAGTTGTGATGGAAAACAGAATGGCAGTTCCTCAAACAGTTAAAAATAGAACTACCATATGATCCAGCAATCCCACTTTCCACTTTAGGAATATACCCCAAATAATTGAATTCAGGATCTCAAAGAGATGTTAGCACGCCCATGTTCATTGCAGCACTATTCATAATAGCTAAGATGTAAAAACAATCTAAATGTCCATCGACAGAAAAGTAAATAAGGAAGATGTGGTATATAATACAATGGATTACTATTCAGCCTTAAAAAGAAGGAAATTCTGCGACATGCAACAACATGGATGAACCTTGAGACTATTATGCTAAATGACATAAGCTAGACAGAGAAAGACCAGTATTGAATGATTCCACTTATATGAGGTATCTAAAATAGTCAAATTCATAAAACTAAAGATTGGAGTGGTGGTTACCAGGGGCTGGGGGAAGGGAGAAATGGGGAGTTATTAATGAATAGGCCTAAAGTTTCAGTTAATGAAGAATGAGTATATTCTGGAGATCTGCTGTATGACATTGTACCTATAGTCAACAATAACGTGTTGTACATTTAACATTTGTTAAGAAAATAGATCTCATGTTAAGTGTTCTTAGCACAAAAAATAAAATTAAAAAAAAAAACACTCACACACACACACACACACACACGCAAAATATGGCACCACTTCTTGAGGAGACCCACTGGCCACTTGCATATAAATCATTAGTGCACAGGCCAGCTATTTGCTTTGATAGAAATAGATACATATTCTGGATATGGGTTTTTCTTTCTTGCCCACAGAGTTTCAACCAGCACCACTATCCAAGGGCTTAAAAATGTTTGATCTACTGGTATGGAAGCCCACATAACATCACTGTAGATCAGGCAGCCCGCTTTACAGTAAAGAATATTTGGGAGTGGATCCATATTATAGGATCCACTAATCATGTTATACACCATCCAGAAGATGCTGGCCTCATAGTATGCTGGAACAACCTCCTGAAGGCACAGCTGAAGCATTAGCTCAGATATATTTTCTTTGAGCATGGTGCCCATATACTCTAGGATGTAGTATGCACCTTGAATCAAATAACTTTATATGGTTCTGTGGCCCCAATAAGAAGAATACGTTGATCCAGGAACCAAGTAGTAGAAACAAGAGTGACCCTACCTTCCTTCATTTCCAATAACCTGCTTGGGGAATTTGTCCTTCTCATACCCACAACTCTAATACTGCAGAGTTAGGAGTTCATGGTCCCCAAAGACAGGATACTTCCCCCAGCATACACAGAAAGAGTGTCAATGATCTACAAATTATGGCTGCTCTCTGAGCACTCTAGATGGTATCAGCAGTTAGAAGAGTCAGCACATCTGCCAGCAATTAACCCTGACCTCTGGGAGGAGGTAGGGCCGCTGCTACACAATGGAGAAGAGGGAAGAATATATTTGATCTCAGACTAGAGCCCCTCTTGTTGCTCCCTTGCCTTATTGTGATGTTAAAAGGATAAGTGCAGCAATCACAGGCTGAGAAGCTTTGGTGACCACGGTCTCAGACCCCTAGGGATACAATCTCAGTCCTGACACCTGATAAGCCACTGAGGCCAGCAAAGGTGTTTACTGAAGAGAGGGAAATCCAGAATGGATAGTGGAGGAGGGAGACCATGATAATCTCTTGTGACTCCAAAGTCAGCTGCAGTGGAGGGAGCTGTGGTTCATCCCACTCATCTCCTTCTACATTTCTCTCAGGAAGTGAGGCCCACCAGATGCCTAGCAGAGTTCTTCCCCAAATATATAAGAATTGAATCCGAGCGGTACAGGTGTAGACTGTGATGGACATGGAAATAAAACTCTCAGATCCCCCTCAAGAAAGGATGTACTGCCCAGCTTCAGGCAGCTTGTCAGTGGGTTGTCTCCAGCTATCAGCCACTTCAGGAACTGCCTCATCTGAAGTCAGCTTACCCGAGGGCATGTCCTTCCCGAGTGGGCCCACATTCAGTGACTGATGGAGGTGGGGGCATCCATTCCCTACCAACACTCCATGGACCACGTTAACACCAGAGCTCCCGGGAGAAGGCTGTTCTTAGGGCTTTATTGGAATTTGACTTCTGTTTGTGCCCACTACACTCTGTCTCAGAGTATGGCTTCCAGAAAACCTGAAACTTAGAAACAGTTATACAGGGATAAACTTTGAAATAACACCCTTTGAGCAATTTGGGAAGTTTGTGTAACAATACTAAGAAAAAGTAAACAAGTTATTAATTCCTTCAGGAATGGGAGCACGTTTTATTCATCTTTGTATTTTTTATGCCTGCTGTGATAGCTGACATAGAGCATTAAATTGCAATGATTGGATCATATTGAACTGGAAGGCTGGAATAATGTATACTACTCAGTAATTTTTAGAGGTGCCTGTATAATTAGTCACTCTTATACTTGTTCCTCTTACTCATTTGCTTTTAGAGAGCAAAGTGTGAGATAATTACAGCCATCGCTTCATTGAGATATTATCGTCTTACTGTTGAAGGAATCCTGGTCCCCGATCCTCAATTTCCTTGAGGAAATATCCACTAAAGCTAAACTTACAGCCACTCTTATCATCTCCTTTTCTAACCTGTATGTGTAGTTCAGTCCCTTCTCTATTTTGGAGCAAGCTGCCAACAGCGGAGCCCTTTTGTTGGCCGATTTGATGAGAGATCTGCCCCTGTGGTGAGGGCTGTTGACTCCAGGACTACTTGGGTAATTATTCCAAGTTGAGCGGCATGAAAAAATTTTAGGAAGTCTGTTTGGCTTTTAATACAAGTCATATTCTCCAAAACCTGTTCTCTCCATCATAATGGTGATACTTTAACATCCGTCAGTTGAAATTTGATGTGCAAATATCTCAGATGGGGAGAGGAGTGTGATTAAACCCCAACCTCTAGCTGACTCCCCAACCACTGACTACTTCTCTTCCTGTTTGGGAGAGTCCACTCCTCCTTTGCACCCTTCCATCCCTCAAGCCTCTGCAGCAACTCATCCTCACATCTCATGTGGCAAAGAGTCTGTTTGAGTATTTACTCACGATCAACGTGTAGAAATTTAGGGCCGAGTGATGCAAACAGAGGCAAGAAGCATTAGCCTTCCCAATCCATTGCGCTTGCTTCTACCTGTAACCTG
This sequence comes from Equus przewalskii, assembly GCF_037783145.1. Classification (NCBI taxonomy): domain Eukaryota; kingdom Metazoa; phylum Chordata; class Mammalia; order Perissodactyla; family Equidae; genus Equus; species Equus przewalskii. The sequence continues at coordinate 26,026,140 of NC_091850.1, forward strand.
GAGGGCAGGTAACCGTCCCCAGCAGGCAGATACGTCTCTTTTAAGGTGAGGAAGGCTCTGTGATGACGGTGAGCATTACCCGCTTACCTTTCATTCTAAGACTTACACTGAGAAATGTTTGTTCAGCATAGACAAGATTATAAGCACACATTACATAATGAATAGCTTCTATTATTTTACTTCACTTTCATTGAGGACAGCAAAACTTTGCTTCGTAGTTATCTGTCTTGAAAATCAAAAATAATATCTTTAAAAAATATTAAACTTCACTTTTATGTAATATTAGAGCACATGTATTTTTCCATTTTTCTAATGTCATTTTTTTTCTCCATCCTCTCAATTCACAGCTGCATCCAAACAAACAGGTCAGTAACCTACTGCATATGATCTCGCTCATTTGTCCATTGTCATATAATCACAATAAAAAAAATAGGGCGCTTTTGTCGATATTTGTTTTATAAATCAACTTATATATGCTGATCTTTGACCAGCTTTCTCACTTAATAATGCATTAAAGATCTTGTTTCAAGTCAGAAGGTGTGCATCTAACTCATATTTTTTTAGCATTGCTCTGTGTATTTTTTAAATTAATATAATTTTTAGAGCACTATTGGACTTACAGAAACGTTGAGCTGAAGTAGAGACCCCCCACACGCCCTCACGCACACCCACGCACAATTCCCCTGCTGTCAACCTCCTGCATTAATGTGGTCCTACTGCAAACTATGGACTGCAGATAACAATCATCTACCAAAATCAGCTCATCGTTTGTAACAAATGTGCCAGACTCATGCATCATTTTTTAAACAACTACCTGACATTATATTGTATGAGTGTATTTCTCCTGTCCTTAACTGATGAGGATCCTGGCTGCTCTACCTTTTCACCACTATAAACAGTGCCTCAATAAACACCCTTGACCATTTACCCTTATGTACTAGGAATTTTATTTCTATGAGGTAAATTTTCACATAAAATTATCAGATGAAAGTATGTGCATATTTTACTCATTTACTGCTGCTTATGTAATCATCCTCTCTTTTCATCAGGTTTTACAAATGTAAATCACATTTGCTTCTAGGATCTTGGTACATATCTATTGAGATTTTTGATGCTCATTTAGTGTGTTTAGATTTTCATGAAAAATTGGATGACAGGTTTGCCTGATATTCCTGTAAGTACTGTGTTCTCACAGCATGTAAATGACTATCAGACTCATATATACGAACCTTTACCCACATACTCTTATTTGAAGGTTGCGATTTTTTTTCACCCAAGTTTTGTAATAGTTCCTTCAGGGTGCTATCCCTTGCAGAATTATTCCCTGTGTTCTCTGCTAAATGGTCTGTAAACAACTGGTCCAATCCAACAGTCAAGCTCTGTAAAATTGATTTACTTCTGCATTTTATATTATGTACTCCATTATACTCATACTACTTCTCATGAATTTGGAATTATTGTATACGAAAATACTGAGCCATACAACTATTATGAAGTAAAATTTCATATACCACGGACTCAGATGCATATGCCCATAACAGTAGTAACAGTAGTAATTTGCTAGCTTCCTGACTATAAACTTGTTGACTTTGAACATATCTTTGCCTGGCCCTGGGAGCACTGGAGTTAAATCACAGTTTCCGAATGTATCTTTGTGATCAAGGAAACCTAGAGATGATCCATTTTAACAGGCAAATTTTAGATGGAGAAACTCAGTTTCGGAGAAGCAAAGTGAATTGCTACAGATCTCCCAGTCAGTTATTGATAGAATCAAGATGAAAACAAGTATCTTCTTAAACGGCAATTCGAGCCTTTTCTCACTATGCCATGCTTAGTCCATCCAACACTTAGCGTTGGTTCTGCATGGACTCAGCTACCCCACTTCCCTTCTCAGTTTATTCAGTTAGAAAAATAAATTCCCTGCCTCGCCTCAACCTTGCAGTACTAATTATTAAAGAGAAAATTACATTCAAATTATAGTAATTTTTCTGATCACTTGGTTGACTTTTTTTAGTGATAATAATTTCTTTATTTTTAATTGTGGTAAAATACATATAAGATGAAATTTAAAATCTTAACCAGTTTTAAGTGTACAGTTAGTAGTGTTGAGTACATTCACATTGTTGTGTAACCAATCCCCAGAACTCTTTACTTTGCGAAACTAAAATTCCATATCCATTAAGCAACAACTCCCCATTCCTCACTCCCCTCAACCCCTGGCAACTACCAGTCTACTTTCTGTATCTATGATTTTGACTATTCTAAGTGCCTCATATAAGTAGAATCACTGTTTTTGTCTTTTTTTGACTGACATTTCACTAAGTCTAAAGTCCTCAGTGTTGATCAATATTGTAACATGTGTCGGAATTTTCTTCCTTTTTTGGGCTAATATCCTTTATGAATATATATATCACATTTTGTTTATCCATTCATCCATCAATGGGCTTCCACCTTTTGGCTATTCTGAATAAAGCTGCTATGAACCTGAGTGTGCCAACATCTCTTCTAGACCTTGATTTCTATTCTTCTGAGTACATACTCAGAAGTGGATGTTAAATCATATGATAATTGTATTTTAAAGTTTTTGAGGAATGACCAAGAGCTGAAATGTAAGCATTCATCTTTCTCTCTCTCTCTGTTCCCAATGGACATGAAGAATAATAGTGCAAAACCTTTGGAAAGAAATCACAAGAAAACACTTACATAAGCAGTGAGTTTATAAATAGAAAATTGATAGCAACAAAAAATTGTTGAAAAGACTATATATCAAATATGTTGCTTGCCCCTCGGAGACCTTGTTGGCAATAAAATCGCTGGCTGAATAGATTGTGAGTGTGAGTCAGTGTGGCAAATCCTGTCTTCTTAGGAACTAATCATGGGCAGGTTGACAACTCTCCACCATAAAGATCCCAGTGTTGATAAATTTAATTTAAAAAGTCTGGTTTTCCTATCTGTTGCCTGAATAATTCAGGGAAACAAGCTTTGTGTATTGTTTCCCTGTGAATATCTATATTATGAAAACCTGAACAGAAATGATAAAATTTTAAGTTTTCTGAGGAGATATTTTTGTTTGAATTGTGTTTGAGAATATTCCTTGGAGACGAGTCCCACAGTTTTCGAGGGGCAAGTTTGTTGCCAGTTAGCACAGGAAGGAAATGGCAATGGTGGGTGAGATTGAGGCTGATGTGCCGAACCCTATCCAAGGCTGTGGTGAGTGAAGTGGCACATGGGGAAATCTAAGTCTGGCTGGAGTCTCTTAGTCCCGTTTTTCTCACAAAGCTGTATTTGCTAATCGAGAGCCTTTGCGCCTGGACAGAAATGTTTAAGTGGCTCTAATGTTTACTATCTGGGTAACTTTGGGAAAGTTCATTAACTTCTTTTTGCCTCAGTTTCTTTTCAGTAAAATAGAGATAATCATATTACAAATCTGATGAGGGTTTTGAAAGGATTTTAGAAGGTAACACACGTTAAGGCACATACATAGGACTCAGCAGACGTTTATCTATTATAAAAAAGTAGCCGTATTACTTGGTTATATGCCTCTGGAAAAAGAGAATCTAGATTTCCAACATGTTGACAAGCAGCTAACCACTGTTAATGGCCTTATGACTTCCTTATTTCTACTCTCAACTCTTCAAAAGACCACCAGAAAAAAACTGGTGATCAAACAAAGTTAAGTTAACCAGAATCAACTAGAGATAGAAAGACTCACAACTGGACAGAGTGTGAACTGTGCCTTAGAATGGACAGTTGAAGAGAAAATATGTATAGGGTTTCGGTGTTTAGGCTTCAGTGACCTAAGGCAGATCTTCTAAGGCAAGGAATAAATGGGATTGGGTAAAGTTTGTATCTAAATCTCTCCTGCTGAAAGAATTAGCTAAGGGATTTTGGACTATGCCAGTCCTTCTTCCTGTATATACTCGACAACTAGCATGATATTTGAAGGTAGTGATCATATAATGTTGATAAACTTAGTAAAAAAAATTCTGATTTCCCTGAATAATTCAGGGAAACAAGCTTTGTGTATTGTTTCCCTGTGAATATCTATATTATGCAAAACTGAACAGAAATGATAACATTTTAAGTGTTTTCTATCTCGAATTAATAGAAGATATTAAGAAAATAAGTAATGGAGCCAAATGAGGATGGAGATTCCTAAGCTCTTTTCGTACTATTACAAAATGCAATATAGAAAATATTTTTTTGCCATGGACCAGATAATAGATGCCATGAAGAGGGGATGAGAATTAAGTGTGAATTTATCAGTGACCCTTGGCACCATTATGAGGAAAATGAGAATAAGTTGTTAAAATCTTCTTCCATTGAAATGTGCTTCTTATTATAAAGATATTTTCATGTATAACATAAAATATACAAGAAATACTATAACACAATACATAAGAAATGCAACATTACATCAAAAACCAAAAGTCTTAATCTTCTAAGGGTGCTCTGTACAGAACAGAAAACAGGTCAGACTTTCAGTTACTAGGATCTAGAAATGTGAAAGCTCAGACTGCATAGCTCTCTATTTCTGCTGATTTATTTTGTCAGGCTTTATTTCATTATACAATAGTATATAAACCAAATTTCTCACTTAAGTTTTTAGTAATTCTGCTCTTCTTGAAATATGTTGTAGCCTTCCTTACATTGCCTTGTTTGCATTCCAGACCACAGAACTGTACCTGAAGCCCTGTTGAGAATATATGTGCTTCTCTGAGACCTAGAGTGTCTTCTCGGAACTGATCATAATTCAGATCTCATAGGAATTGATTTTCACAATCGACCCTGTCACTTCCAGTCAAGTAGTATGTCATTACCCAATATTTTCATTTTTGTTATTGAAGTTCAAGGTAACTACTTGAGGTGAAATGTTGCCCTCGTTTTTCAGATTTCTTCCCAAATATTTGATGACCATTGCTAAAAAGTCTGGTAACCAAAAGACTATATAATTTGAAGAACACATACTGAATACCAGACAGGCATGGAGATTATTGCTTTCAATTAGGAAAACGCTCAGTTAGGAAGGAAGGGAAAGATCCCTTAAATTAAGCCTGCTTTAGGCAAAACATTGTCCTTATGAACGTAATAATAATAATAGAAAATATTTTTTCAGGACAATTATGAGCCTAAAATGTGCTAGATGTTTTCATACTCATTATTATTTTATCATTTTAAAATGTGCGGAAACAGCCTCATAAATGTGAATGACTTGCCCAAGATCGAACCACTATTATGTAATAAAACACAGCTTCAATTTTATTCTGATGCCCAAAGACAATTTCTTCCCTATTTTGTCATGATCCATTGTCTCAAAACCCTATTCTACGAATTCTAAAACTTATACTCTGAGGACAAAGTATGTTTCCCGTGGACCAGACATAAGCCACATGGTAAGAGAACCAGCCTAGAGCTGACCCAGAGCCCGCCCAAGAGGGCTTCCTGGAGGAATGTGAAGAACTCAGCAGGAAAAAAGCAAGCAAACAAACGAACAACAACAATAAAACACTAGGGACTCTGCTAGATGCCTATGAATTAAAATCAGAAGCAGATAGCTTGTGAAGACATATTTGCTCCTGACTAGAGTGGACCTGTGGGTAACAAATTCCTAGTAATGGGGGTGAGGGTTAGAGGTCTTCAGAGAACTCATGGAAAGTTCCCAAAGGAGAAAGAATCTGTTTTAAACACCCACCAGATCCAGGGAACACCAAAGCTAGAAAATCCAAAGGACAAGTAAGATTTTCCCTTCTCTGGTAGGTAGAATAAATCCCCCCCCCCCAAAGATGTTCACACCCTAATAGCCAAAACCTGTGAAATATGGTACTTAATGTGGCAAAAGGTGTAGCCGCCCCTAACGCAGGAAGGGTTAATAATCACTGGAAAAATCTTGCCAACAAACTGTGACCTGGAGGTGAGAAGGCCGGTTAGCCAATGACGGGTAAGACCTCCAGGGGGAGGCAACCTAAAACAGGTGGCGGCCGACCCGGAGCACAGATGGAGAAACGATATCGATATCGGGAGCAGGAGGGGCCATTGCCTAAGAGACCTTGCCTGCCCCAAGACAAAAATATACGAGCACAGCAATAACATGATAATATCAAAACAGAGGCCAAGAGAGGGCTCCTTGAGAAATCACTAAGAATTCTTGGCATTCGCTAATTACTTCATCCAGAACACCTGTGTGTGTTTAACAGCTGTAAGCTATGTATATATTGAACCGCTGGTTATAATAAACTCAGAGTGGCCATCAGCCCTCTCTGTATCTATCCTGACGTGTACATTGGATTGCGACACCGACAAAAGGGACTTTGCTGTTATGATTAAGCTAAGGATCTTGAGGTAGAAAGATTATCCTGGATGAACCAAGTGGGCCCAATATAATCATGTGTCCTTGTAAGAGGGAAGCGAGAGGGACAAAGGTGGAAGAAGGAGGCAGACAACGGGAGCAGAGGATGGAAGATGCTCTTTGAAGATGGAGTAAGGCGTTATGAGCCAACAAATGTGGGAGACCACCAGAAGCTGGAAATTACAAGGAAACAGATTTTCCCCTGAAGCCTCCAGAAGGAACACAGGCCTGACAACACCTTGATTGTAGACTTCTGACCTCTAAAACTGTAAGAAAACAAATTTGTGAAATCTGTGTTGTTTTGACTAACTTTGTGGTAAGTTGTTACAGCAGCACTAGGAAATGAGTGTTACTCTCCTTATCTTTCCAATTCTGAAGGGTCCAGTGGGGAAATTTAGCAAGGAGGAGGAATATAATTCTAGCTGGGGACAGGGGCAGAGCCATAGAGATAAGGCAGTCCATGGCCCCTTCTTCCAGTTGCAAGTGTCCAGCCCAAGGAAGTCAGGCTGACCTGGATGTATGGATTACTGAACCCATTGAGAAGTGACTGACCAAAAAGTATTCCCTTACCTATGAGTTACGAGACTCGTACTGGATTTCATCCAAGGGTCGGGCATGAGCAAGATTATATGAGAAATGGAGAATATACAGTAATTTTCTGATTATATCCCATGAGTCCTGCTTTTCCAACATTATATCACCATATGGGAACAAGACTCACTTTGAATTGCATGACTGTTCTGTTGCTTCTTCCTGCGATGGGGCTCAGACTCCCTCCAAACACTGCTGTTTTCCTGTCTCCTGCTGAATGTCCTTGTAATTGCCTCCTTTCTCCACTGTGCTGTTCCAGTGAGATTCTCCATGTTGACATCCTCAGATTCCTCACATTCAGTCCTACCTCCCTTATGTGTCATCAGCTTTTGAAAATTCCTTGTTTATAAAAATAATAATAGCCTTATGATGATTGTCAAAGTATGCTTTTCAAAATGTTAAAAACATAATTGTCATACATATGGATCATGAGCAGACATAAAAGCTTTACTTAATTCAATACTGAGGGAACCAGTAGAATAAAAGATAGGAATTTTATACGGTCAGTGAAGAATGATGCTGAAATAAGATTGCTAAACTAGATGCAAATTGGGTTATGTTCTACAGAGAAGTAAAACTGTGACATTGGAGGTCAGCAACTCGGACAGAAGAAAAATAAGTCATTGTACACTATTTGGTTTCTACAACTTAAATTCTATATTTCAGAGCCGTAAGATGCTAGGTCCTTACCAATTTTGATTACTACAGTGAAAGTTCCATTATCTGAGGGACTCAGGTGTGCTGGATATTGCTTTGGCATGATATTAAAACTTTGCGCAATCATCGTGCTGCTTTATTTCCAAGTTGAGAATAATTCCCTGTAACATCATAAACAAACTATTAAAGTGTCAAAAACATTTAGAATTACTAAATAAATATTGATATTAAGGAGAGCAAATTTACTAAATAATGTGAATTTCTAGTTTCAAACAAGATTTTTAAATTTACCTAGTCCCAGCGTTAGATTGTGCTTCATCAACTTGCTTAAATTACAATATATATTTTCCTGAATCTCTTTCTCTGTATGGCCCTAGATGTGGCGTGGCAGGTGGAAGTTCAATAGCAGCCATGATTCTGGAGGGACCTGGGGACAGTCACAGTGCTGTTCATCTGCAGAGGCGTCCAGCGGATCCTGCTCTCTGATAGCTTGTGTTCCCAGCTGAGGGCTGAGCTGAACACAGCTGCTGCAGGCCCACGAACAGCTGCTTGGCAATGGTTTCACAGAGGTGGCAGCTTCTTGTAGGCATCTCCATGGCACCCCCTGCACCTACTTCATCATCTGAGTATACTTAACTTCTGCATTTACCTTCAAGCTCTGACTTTTCCATTCTTGCCAGTGTTTTTGACAGCTGAACTGCTTAGTGACTCTGGGTTTGATCCCCTCGCCTGTTCCAGACTTCCGTTTCACCAGCTTCTCCCACATTTCTGTGGGATCTAAGATCTATCATGAATCTCTTATTCCCCAAATACTCAGAGTGGCTCTGCTTCCCTGACTTAACCCTGACTGATGCATTCCTATTGTTTCAGAGCTGTGATCTCTAATTTCAACCTCCTCAGATGAGACATTTCCAGCCTCATTCTGACATAGAGTATATCCACTAAAATGATGATGATGATAATACTAAGAACAATACTAATGATAGCTAACCCTTACCCAATACGTAGGAGGGGCCTGGCATTATTGTAAATGATTTACTGCTAAATGCTCAGATGTTTCTCAGCCTCTTTAATACTGCTTCCTTTCTCTCTCAAAAGAATATCAGGTTCTTGAATGTTAAAAATATTCTTCTTAATCATGATGCCATGTCGGCATGAAAGGATCACAGGGAATCTAGGGGTGGAGTCAGAGCTATGGTGTGGATAACTAGGCTAATCTGGAGTCTGTTTCATGGATGTAGAGACAATGATAATCCCTAGTTAACTATCATTATTGGTTCTTTCAGATGTGAAGAACCATTGCTAAAAAGGATCATGCGCATATTTTTTGGCCCTCAAATGCCATTGATTGCAATAATAAGACGTACTGGGAATTTGTCATATATCAGATACTTTACAAAGCTGTTTATATATGTTATCTCATAGAATACTGCCAGCAACTTGAAAAGGCAGGAACTGTCGTCCTCTTTATACAGGTAAGAAAATGGAGATTGAGAAAAATAATTTGCCCAAAGCCACACATTGTATATGTAATTGTAATGGAGCCTGCTAATTGTCTTCCTATATCAATTCTCTGCTGCTACTTGACCCTTGAGTCTTAGCTGAACTGATATTCACAATAATAATGACTACATTCCTGTCCTCTCTTGCAACTAGGTACTGCCATCCGGCTATATTCTGAGCAATGAGGTAAAAGCAGAAGTGGTGGAAAGTGGCCCTATAAGGAAAGACTATATATGCTCTTTCTTTTCTTCTTTCCTGATTGTTGTAATGCAGATGTAATGGCTAGATCTTCAGCAGCCATCCTGGGTCACAAGGTGACCTTGGGAATGGCAGTTAAACACAGTGGAGCAATATGCTATCAGAATCTTGAGTCTTTGATAGTGAAACTCCTTAGACACCTGCCTCTCAATTTTTAACTGAATGAAAAAATAAATTATCATCCTATTTAAGCCACAGTTATTTGGGGCTTTTTATAACTTGCAACTGAACCTAATTTCAATTAATGCAATGTACACACAAAAAGATAAAACTGAATAACCTCACCACCAGTACCACTATTCATTCTCACAATTCTTTCTCCCTTGTGGTATACTAGAAATTAGAAATGTTTCTCTGCTTTCATAGATTTCCAACTCAAGTCCCAGCACTTACATTCATCTTGAAAACGTCAATTCTCTATCAGCATGACCTCTCGCCAGAGCACTAAGAATGGAGAGCTACTGCTAAACCGTAACTGATTTTTTTCTGTAATAGGACATTGGTGGAAAAACGCATTACTCAAGATCAAGAAAATTAAAATGACTTCAAATCCTAAGTGACCTGCAGTTGTAAAATTGGACTGGATTGCTTTTTGCAAACTTTAAGAGCATAGCCCTGATTCACTTCAAAAATGCTCAGTTAAAACATATTTTGACTAACTGGATGTTTTCTGCTCTTTCCTTGCACCTATGAGAAAACCAGATTGGCTTGCCTTTAGCTTGGCAAGAAGAATACATAAGAAATAATTTTTTCTTAGAGTTATGAAAAGCAAATCTCCAGTTATAGATGGAAAAGCACTAGGGATGTAATATACAATAGCTAACACTGCTGTATAACATACAGAAAAGTTGTTAAATGAATAATTCTGAGTTCTCATCACAAGGAGAAATTTTTTTTCCCTTTTACCTTTTCTTCTTTCTTTTCTTTTTGTTGTAGCTATTTGAGAAGATGGATATTAGCTGAACCTAGTGTGGTAATCATTTCACAATAAATGTAACTCAAACCATCATGCTATATGCCTTAAACTTAGACAGTGATGTATGTCAATTATTTTTCAATAAAACTGGAAAAAAAAAGTTAAAAAGATCAAAGAAGAATGCCCAGAAAATAAAACTTTTGTAAATGTTCAGGCAGCAAGACGAATATACTACCTACCCAAGTTCAAAATAGTTTTCCTAGTTCTTACCATTGGGGCCAAATTTCCAAGACCACAGATTTTTGTTGCCAATCACAATTTCAACTTGGAAGGCTGTGGGCTTTCAATTCGCCAGTTATATTAGTTTCTGCTGGGCACTCAGACTTTAATAAGTCTCGTGAGTTTATGTACATAATTTATGACTTAAGCACTCAGATCTGGATGAGGGGAGATAAACTCTACCTGAAGAATTTATTTGGGTATTGTCCTGTGAACCTTATAGGAGGAAGGCAAAATAACCTACATTTGGGATTTTAAGGTTCAGTGAGACAATCTTTCTATAAATTAACTCCCCCGGACTTTGAGATGCCAACATTTCACCATTGGAGCTTCACTCGGTCATGAGATGAGTATGTCTCCTGTCTAAATTTAAACACTCCTGAAGTGAATAGCATGTTAAATACATCAATTCCTTTCTAAGCCTGTACATCAAGAGTAGACTGTAAAAGAATGAAGGACACTGGGCAGTACAGGGCCTCAGCCCTCCTGTGGACAGGCTAGCTCGAGTGACACGCTCGGGTCCACCAGGAGCATTAGGGAGGTATTTTGTACCTTTGGCCAGAAATGAGAAAAAAAAAAACAAAAACAAAACAGTGAGCTGGTTACAGAAGAGGAAGGTGATGGAATCAGAGACTTATTTCTCCTACAGGCCTCCTTGCTATTTTCAGGTTGCAAAGCTGGTACTTGAAATAGAATCGATTTATTCCTCAGTAATACTCTGTTATTGTGAGACAATAAGTTGTTGAACCCAGTTGACAATTGAAAAATAAATGACTCAATCAACTGACTGCCTAATTTTATGATGTCAAAATGGTTTTATCAATATATTTCCCTGAGTTTACAAAATTGAACAATCTTTTTCAGCGTCACTGGAACTAAGCCAGGAAAGGAGGACATGAGTTGATTATGCCCCTTGTTGGGTGGGCAGGAACAGAGTGAATGGTGAAGACAGTGGCCAGCTGAGGAAATCATCCCACAAGGAACCTTGTTGCAGTTTATTCACTCCATTTACTCTGCAGCAATTCCCTATTTTCTTGTGGCAACCCTGCTTCTTTCCTAGAAGGAATCAAGGTTTCCAACAACTTGGAATCCACTTTCAGTTCATCAGGAACAAATCAAAGACTTTCCAGGCCCCCTTTCAAAAAATTGAGTCTGCACTAGAGAGGAAAACCATAATCCAATGAAAATCATCCCACTTCTAATTTAAAATACTAGGATCTATTCAGAACTGAGTAACACAGAAGAAACATCAAAATAATCTTATTAGAACTTGATCAAACACTGATCTCACTGGAAGTTTTCTATCCAAATCCTGAATCCTTCCCTGGATTCAGGTTCAGAAAGGTCCAGTGGAGCCAGGATTCAATGTCTGGAAGGATGTAGGTTAGGAATTGGAAGCAGGTTCACTTGCTAGTACTTTCTTTTTGTTCTAATTTTTTTTCCCTATCATTCTTAGATAAAATAAGGATGTAATGGTTTGTCTTTTGGAGGAATAGGCCCGCTTCCTCCAGCCGTTTCTCTGTGAAAGCAGATAACTCTGTTATTGCACGCTTGACTTGACAGAGCTGCAGCTTTTAATGTAGCAATCCTTGCAAATGAAGACTGAGTTAAGACAGCCTGTCTGAAATGGAGACTCCAAAGTAATGAATGACAAATGCACAACAGAGGGCAGGACCCAAGAGCCCAGCAGTGTGCACTTGTCTTCGTTTGGAAATTTCTGTTTCTGTTCACATATGACTGGGGAGTCTGATCAGGACTAAAACAAAAAGTAAACTGCCAGGAATTGTCTTCTTGTTCGTGAGCTTGAGATCACAGCCCAGTTTCCAGCTTCTTTATTACTAGGGTACCATATGGCCTATTTCTACAGTAAACATCTGTAAGATCATGAGAGCAGTTGCTCATATTGGTAGGGATTTAAGCCAAATTATACTGAGAAACATAATATGAGGATTTCTGAGTGATTGTTTTATTTTCTTTTCTTGTATACAATAATCCTCTTGTATGAAAATTACCGCTATTATAGTAGATGACAATGTGCTGGATTCAGCTCTGATTTTTAAGAAGGAAAACTATTTTCTGCTTTCAACCAGCATGAATTTATTCCCATGAAATGGTTTTACAAATACTTTTCAAATTATGTTTGTAGACTCAGTCATCACATGCATTTTAGAAAACATATATTCCTGGTCAAACAGGAGGATAAAAATACGTTCCTTCATTTCTTTAAGCATATATACCCCATCTCAGCTTAAATTTGTGGAAAGCTTTCTCTGCTCTCTAATACTTGTAGATGAAGCATTTGGAAAAGCAAACACAGCTATTTGCAAAGCACTGTTATAAGAGATCTTGTCTTTAGAAGACTGGCTCCCCAAATAAAAAATAAAACAGATACTTCATGATAAAACTTAAAAAGGTTGACATATTACTGAGTTCAGGCTCTGTCTATTCATAGTGGAAAATAACAACTTTCTCACATGAATGACATTCCCACAAATGTTTTCATATCATAAGATGTCTGCATTGCAAAAGTCAGGACTAAAGCTGTGTGGGTTAGGGAGTCAGCAACTTAAGGGGAATGCTAGAGTTTTCATTTCTTTGGAAGACTAGAATTTTGATCAGGAAGCTGCTTTGTCATTGCTGCTGTTACTCTTTGTTTCAGTCTGTTGTTTGCACTTTTCTCAGGATGCAAGGTGCTTGTTCTCCCTGTTTATTGAAAGTGAATTCCCGTTTATACATAATGGCAGCAAGGCAAGGTATCATTGTTTTCACAATCGGATACACTCAAAACTTTTACACTATTATTGTGAGGAATTAAGGAGGAGAAGAAGGAAGAATGACATCCAAGAGTGACATTCCATTCCTTGGAAAACATCCAAGGAAATGAGGCAATAATTAGCATAATTAATAATTTAGCATTATCAGAAATACAGAATAAGGAATAAACCCAAGAGTATAATCCTCTGTGAAATTCCAGAGGTTTGGGGGAAGGTGGAGAGTTCTCACAAAATGTGGACTGGAAGTCCAGGCTTTTTATTTGAATATGAAGGAAGAGAAATCCCACTGGAGGATTTTCAAGTTACCACTCACAGATAGTACCTTCCATCTCTTTAAGTAGAATTGACCATTTCTTCTTTTGTAGATGATACTGACATGGTATGCGTTCACGGAAGAGAAGGGAAGTGGGACAAGATATACAAGCTAACATAATGTCCTGCTGCATAGTCAAACAACTCAGAGGCTTAACACAATCCACTGGACGTCCATATCGGGTCTACCACAGTCCAATGGGGCGTTTACTGGGGAATCTTCTACTGGGTGATTTAGGACCCAAGGATCCTTCTGTCTTACAACTATGCCATCTCCAAGGCCTTTGGAATTCTTTGCCAGGTTCTCAGAAGCTGGCCAGTAGATGGAGGAAGAAGTAATCATGCACAGATTTTTATGGCCCAGGCCTTGGAGTGGCACCCATCCTTCCTTTGATATTTCATTGGCTATAACTCGGTCACATGACCAGACCTAACTGACTATGAGGGAGAATAGGATTTGGAGTCTAGCATTTTATCCAGGAAAAAAAAAAAATAAATGGCTTTGATAAGCATCTGGCTAGTCTCTGCCAAAAAGTACATATCATTAGCTGCAACACAGCTTCCTTCTTCTGAGACATATATATTTAATAACTTTGCATAAAATAATTTCAATTTCCAGGATCAAAGAGACTCTTGTAGTCAAATCCAAGAACTAAAATTGTTCCACTACCAGCTACACTGTGCCTGCTGCTGTTTTAAATGCTCCCCACCTTGCTCACCTCCTTTAGTACTGACTGCACTCAGAATATGAAGGATGTATTTAATAAAAGGACATCTGGCTTCTTCCTAATGTTTAAATTATCAAAATTTTATGCATACACGTCAGCCCTTGTGTGTTTACTTTGAAGCAGGTTCAGGTAAAGTTCACTATGACAGAAAGCCGCAACGACTTCATCCATTAATTAACCTGGTGTAACGGTGAGAGCTTGAAATGAAGTCTGTGCTCCTATTTGTTATCACCTTTTGAGCTGGCTTTGCCACTATCTTGCTGTAAGTCTTTTTGAAGACTCAGGGCTCATTTTCTCCAGCTGTCACACAGAGAAGATCCTAGGGTAAAACAGGTTCTTACAATTCTCTAGGCTCTGAGGTACGACAAACTCCAATCCTGCCAAAGCTCCCGCAGCGCTCAAAAGGATGGCAGAGTTGGGGCATAAAATGTTGCCCTGGGACCTGGTGTTTCAGAAGCCCTTAATGGAAGTGGTGTTCCAACCCTTGAATAATCCCATTCCGGAGGCGTGGTGTCAACACACAGACCTCTGCGTTTTAAATGTTCCATAGTCGGTTGTGATAGTCCCACGTCTAGAACCGTGGATCCACATTTGCTCAAAAATGCACTGTGTGCATGCACCAATGTATAGGGGCATCCACTAAATGAGAACAACAAAAGAAAATTTTGGAACCACCATGAATATTTAATTCTTATGTAAAAAATAAGAACAAAATTAAGCTCAGCTAATAGTAAGATAAAGCTTGCCACTGTCAGGCTCACTCAGACCTCTGTAATGAGCGGAAGCGTCGTCCTGAGGCAAAGAGAGAGTCTCTCAGCTGCGAGGGATGACAGTTAAGTGGATGAGTGAATTATACTCTGTGGTTTAAATTAATCCATATTTAAAAAATAAGAAAAAGCCTTTAAAAGAGTCTTCCAAGAAACTTGGGATCAAGTATACTACTGCACATATAAACACAGGTGATCAACCAGAAAATGCAGCGTTGACTTCTATCTTTGTTAGCCACGATGCGAGGGAGCGGGTGAAGAGTAATGCGCTCATAAACTGATCTTCCCTAGGATGTATTTGGGGAAAAAAATGAAAGATCTTCCATCTCTTCATTACAAAGTAGACTTTTTTTTTTTTAAGTGATTGAAGAAGATCCTGCTTTCCTAAAGAAATCTCTGCTGTGGGAGGAGTGTTTTGAAAATGGATATTTGTAGGAGTTTCCATTATTACATGATTTTGATGCAGAAAACAAGGTGTACAATGTATAAAAACTCTGAAAAAAATCACCCAGTTATAAAATTTTCTGACTCATTTAATTTTTTTTCGAATGAGGGGGTTTCACTGGATTTTGAACTCATTTATTAAAATTGTACAGTATCCAATTATTTTGTATGAGCAACTAAATGACCTTGAGGACATATAAATTTACTAGTAAAATTACCAAACAAACCCTTTATTTAATTTGTGACTGAGATTTAAAAAAAAAAAATAGTATCCTGAATTAGTAAAGACAGCCAATAACACGTTATTTTATTTGGGTTTACAAAAACTTGTGGGAATCTTCTCTAGCTATGATAGCCAATAGTAATAAGTGTCACAAAACGTTACGTGGAAATCAAGGAAAATGACGCTGACTTACATTTAACCACCTTCCTTCCCTCTCAAAAATACCAGTCTACCAGTCTGTGTAGATTCAGTTTTGTTTTGTTTTGTATGAGTGGCAGAGAAGAGGTGACTGCAAGTATCTGAAATTAAAACAATTTTTAAATTATTTCCTCCTTATTCTATTTTTAATTTCTATTTTATTTGTATTTACAACTTATGTAATGTATTAGAACAGAAATATATATGCAAATTGTAAATTAATGAAAATATATATATTTATTATAAGAACATGCTCAAATATTTTTTGCTGATCAAGGACAAAAATAAAAATCCCAGACCTACAACATGAGGGTACATAGAAGGGTATACCAGCTTACATAAGAAATCAGCTTACAATGTAATTAAACATCATTGGCCTCTGTGTCTTATCCTTACTCCCTAAAAATGTTGCTTCAACTGTTTCTATCTTGCAAATATATCCAACTTGCTTTATAAAGATAATAAAATAATACACAAATGCAATTCCTATAATGACCCCATCCAACTCATTGGTCCCCTCAAGGAAACCCTAAACTAAACAAATTCCATGAAAATCAAGTATGGCACCTAATTAAATCAGAGCTACAAGTTATACAAATGTTTTTAACACAGTTGTTAATTGTGGTCCTCTCAACCCTCAAATTTTAGCCTGTGTCCCAGTGTGGAAACCAACTGTTGTACTATGAATGACAATAATAATAATAAGCATAGTAATTATATATCATGACATTTCACAGATTAAAAAATAACCTGATTGTCTGTCTGAGAAGGTTATAGCTTCAGTGACATGAGCCCTGGATTTAGAATGAAAAGAATTGCTTTTTGGACTGATTCTATGTATTATTTTCTAATTGTAGACAAACCATTCCCGTCTCTGCTTCAGTTTCTTCACACGCAAATTGGGGATAATTGCTCCATCTCTAGAGGTTGTTGAGGAGATCAAATAATATTCACATGCTCTGTGTAACCGATAACAATTTATATTTGATATAATTTTATATAGGATAATATTATCCTTTAATCATATCACCCATGTACTGAGCTCAGACATGAAGTTGTAGGAATATAAAGGTAGATAAAGAATGAGAATATAAAGGTTAGAATGTTCAATCAAAAAAGCGTAGGTTGGAAATATAGTTCAGACAGGAAGATGATTTTTAATGAATTAAGCCCAAATCAAGTACAAACCTATGAAATATACATTCTGCAATAGGAATTCAATTAGCTTTTTTTTTTACTCGAGATCTAGCTGAATTCGACATTTGCAAGCAATCGAGTCATTTGTTGTATAAACACTTATCTAGAAAATTGATAAGAATGCAACACAGATGTACTCATCAGCAATTCTTTCTCACATAGATTGCTGCCCTAGGGTGTAATGATTATATCTATCGATGTCTGTAAAGCAAATCACAAAGATATTTCTCTGAATTATTTAGCTTCACAATGAGAGATATAATTTCTCTAAATTTTGCATTTTTTGCAAACGTTTGTCTCCCTGAATCTCGGTCCCAGAGCGTTTTGCAGAGTTCAGTTGAGTTCATATATCATATAACTCATTGTGTGTAGTAAAAAGCAATGTAATTCATGATCAGTTTATAAATGTGATTCTGTTGTTCAATTTTCTGTAACACTGAAGGGCTTCTGCTGGACAACTATCTTGAAACAATAGAACTTGACCTAATATCGAACATAAGAGGGGATATAGAGTGTGTTATTTAGAGCAGACCTTTTTCTGTAAAGTGTCAGACAGTAAACATTCTCAGTTGTGTGGGTCATATGGTCTTTGCTGCAACTACTCAACTCTGGCATTGAGCATAAAAGTAGCCATAGACAATACGTGAATGAATGGGCAAAGCTGTTTTCCAATAAAACTTTATTTACAAAGAGAGAGGGTGAGCCAGATTTGG
This sequence comes from Equus przewalskii, assembly GCF_037783145.1. Classification (NCBI taxonomy): domain Eukaryota; kingdom Metazoa; phylum Chordata; class Mammalia; order Perissodactyla; family Equidae; genus Equus; species Equus przewalskii. The sequence goes on from NC_091850.1 coordinate 26,044,046, forward strand.
CCTGTAGGGCATAGCTTCCAACCCTAATCTAAAGATTACTTGAGGCCTATGACAGGTGTTGAGTTAATAAGTTTTATGGATTATTTCATTCACTTGTTAAAAATATCGCCTGCTTTTTCTAAAACTAGCTGTTTGCTATTTTAACTAGTGCCTCCTATATCTACTCTATTTATACTTATTAAATATTTTTTAAAAGGAGGTCTGTAGCTTCTTTCTCACAATACTTAATCTTACCTAATTAGCTTTCTGCCTAGAGTATTTCACTTTCACCTATAAAACATACTTATAAATTAATTTCTTAAGCAAAGCATTGTGCTGAGTGGTGTAAAAAGTGATGATGCTTTTCTTCTTAGAGTTCAAACTCAGAAAAAAATGGTACAGACAGTAACAAAAGATACAGACACAGGAGAGGGCCTGGCTCAGGAGACATATCCAATAAGAATTAATCATGTTTTAAAAGGACTAAAGAAACAATGAGCCCAATAAAGAAAATAAACTCCCTAGAATCTACTAATGGTCCAGTCACATACGAAATAATCTAGTAGACGTTATATGTCAGTCTTCAAATGTGATCATTTTTCAATACAAGGCATTTCTCCAAAGACTTTAAAATAATTGCTGCAGAAGAGATTCTTTATAATATTAGGGTAAAGTAAAGTGTTGGTTCGCAACCTCGGGGCCTTCTTGGGTGCAGTCTGAAATTGGCGTCCCTGTACATGGAGGACAACAGAGGCTGAAGAAAGAGGCAGACCACTCCAGATTGGTAAATGGAAGGTTTAATAAGCAGGGGAACTTACACACGAGGCTTGTCTTGGGCGGCCCCAAGACGAGTAGGTCTCTGCAGCCGCCCACCAGAATCTTAAACGTTTATACAGAGGCGTTAACTGTATTTGGTCATGTATTTGGTCCACATGGTCTCAAAAACCCCTTACTCTCTCGAGGCTATGTCCTTGAAACAGATCTGTCTGTGGGAACAGTGGGCAGAACGTACATTCCAAGGACGAAGAGGGGTAAGCAGCCTCCGATCGTCTGGGTCCAGCTCTCAGGCCAACCAGCAGTCATGTGCTCTCAATGATCTTCTACATAAGGTAATCTATGTAATTTCAGATACACATGATATCTCTATTTTTGTTACTCCCTTTCATTTATCACATTTGAAAGATTTTCTTTTTTTTACCAAAGATGACACCTGAGTGAATCTTCACTATATTTTTTTCTAAGCGTATTTTCTTACAAATCTTCAAATAAATCAGACATTTAGGTCACATTGGCTTACCATATTTTCATATTCTGTTCAATATAAATACATTCAAAATTTGTTTTTACTATAAAAGTTAATTTTTAAAATGAGTATTATTCAGTTTCAGTTTTTGTCACACTTCCTAGGATGTAAACATCCTCATCCACCAAAACTAGGCAGCATCTTTAAAATAATATTTACTCATTGACAATCTTTCATTGTTGCAAAAATAATGTTCTCTCATGGGAAAAAGCTATTAGTCACATCTCACACTGGTCTCTTTGGCACTTCTCTTTGGAAATTGAGTAAAGTTTTAGTTTTGACAGTGTGCTGACTTGGGCTTGGCATTCAGCTCAGAATCTACCAGGATTGAGCACAAACTAGATATTCTCCTCCTCTCATTAAATACTTTTCAGAAGAGTTCCTTTCAACAATGCAAGTAACTATGATGGGCAGACTTTGAACTTAAAGAAATGGACACATAAATGCACTTCCCCAGAATAGAAATGTTTAGTGTTTCTTACACGAAGGCTTGAATTGCCTGTTTTGACTTCGTTATAAATATCTCAGTCATAATATTTGAGTTTTAAAGCTTTTGCTGGTGTAGCTTTGTGTTGTCTGGTTCCAATTTGGTAAACCACCATATGAGTACTTATTTGACAGAGAAACTAACTTTTCCAGTGTATCACACACATTCTTGGCTTATCTCACACTTGCATTTAATGTTTGTCCCAAATTCTGATATCTTGTTTTGTAGTGTCCAGAGGCAAAATTCCTTCTCTTTCCTTCCATTCTTCCAAGCAGATGATAGCTTTCTGATTATGTGTATCCAGTACTTCTATTGTATTCATCATAGAGCGTTTTTTCTTCTCATTTTCAATCTTTGTTTTTTTTCAACGTTATCTGTTCATGTGTATTGTCATAGTTTCTTTCCCATTTCATGGTCAACTTTGCTTCTGTTTCAATCGCCATTCTGTGGTTTCTCAGAGTTCTTTCTCATGGTTCTGTTATCTGTATACTTCTTAAACTACGTCTGTTTACTAAGTATATAAATGTAAAGAGATATACAACATTATTTGTTTAAATAAATGAGCCCTTCAAAATCTGTACAATTACTAAAAATGTTTCTACACATTTTATTTTAATTTTCGAAAAAGATCAATTACATAAATGCTGAGATTTAAATTTTCAACAGTACCTACTTTTCACCTCTCACTGTCAGTATGTATAAAATAATGCATGTTATCCACATGATTACAAGACAATGGGGTGCCTGTTGGCTGGAGTGGTCAAGTGAAAACCATACTTAGTTGAACTTGAGGGAATTTTATGGCACACTTAAGATGAAGTAGATGACAAAATTTCATATGCTACTACTTTTTAATGTTTTGAAGGAGTTTTACAATAAAATAGCATATACAGAAGTTTTCAGAGCAGTGAAGACACTCTGACTGTGAGTAAAACCATAAAAAGGTATTGTGAGCAACACAGAGGCAGGACTGCTTTTGTCTTTGTTTCTAGTGTGTGGCAGAGTGCCTGGTCCATAGCTTCCCAGAAAGAATTTGTTTAAAGAATATTGACTTTGTTTTAAAACAAAAATTTCTAATAGCACGAGGTCTAAAATATTCCTGTTACTAAAGTACTACTCTAACCTTAAGAAAAACACATAGCCATTGAGAGAGTTGTGTGTGTGCATGCATCTGTTTTTTAATGTACAGTATCCAATATAAAGTGAATTATATTTCTTAACCAGGTCATCTAAAATCTCTCTTTTCTGAATTTAGTTGTTGAACTATGTAGCCATGTTTTGAGTAAATATTCTGACTTCCCTTTTTTTAAACATTCTTTCTGTCTCAGTCCCTACTGTATATTTATCTTTTATAATGTGAAGTATTAATGTATTTCTCAAACCTTTGATTTCATGTTAGACTAATGAAAACTGTGACCAGAAGACCCACCACATTTAAAAATAATGCCTTAAGATTCTAATCTTTAATAAAGCACAGACCAAATCAACCAAATAAAGAATAAAAAGTGAATAATCAATGTCAGTCCTTAGCAAAGTGTGTTGATTCTCTCATTCTGTGCCAACTATCATTAGGATGGAAATGAGAGGAAGAGCCTGACAGAAAGTGGGGAAATATCTTTGGCTAATGAGATGGTAGGCTTTTGGAGCACTGTTGGGTGATTAACTTATCTGGCCAGTTCTTGTTTTTGGCTCATCACTTCATCCCAGAGTCTTTCTCTGCCTCTCCAGATAGGTTAGCTCTCCTTGTCATGTCTTCCCATTTGCAGCCCGTCCTTCACATTTTGTTATATGCGTCACAAATATTTTACTTGTTTAATGTCTACCTTGCCAGATTATAAATTCCACAAAGGCAAAGACCTTGCCTATCTTGTTCATTGCTATTTGCTCAACACGTAGGACAGTGCCTGGGCCTTAGTCAGTGTTCAGTAAATATTTGTTGAAGGAATGAATGAATTAAAATGCAAACCACCTGGGAGATTCATATTATTGGAATTGATCAACTTGCTATGGTAGTTGCCTACATAATTTAAGTAGAGGAATCAGGAAAGCCCGCATTTTAAAATCATCTCTCTGAGCCAGCCCTGATGGCCTAGTGGTTAAAGTTTGGTGTGCTCCATTTTGGGGGCCAGGGTTCACTTCCTGGGCATGGAACCACACCACTTGTCTGTCAGTAGCCATGTTGTGACAGTGGCTCACACAGAAGAACTGGAAGGACTTATAACTAGAATATACAACTATGTACTGGGGCTTTGGGGAGGAAAGAAAAAAGAGATGAAGATTTCAACAAATGTTAGCTCAGAGCAAGTCTTCCCCAGCAAAGAAAAATAAATAAATAAACTAGCAATTCTTTGAAAAAATAAATAAATAAAATCATTACTCTTACTTCTTCCCCAAGGAGCTTAAAACTCCACCATTGAAGGCATCGCCTTTACAAGGCATCATCTGATCAAATGAAATTTGAAAACAAAGGACCCTGTTTTCAGTCTCACTTGGTTTCTTATGGAAAAGTCCATCCAGTGCAATCTGTTCTGGAAATTAGCAAAGAGAAAGGCCATAAAGAGGACCACTGTAGGGGTGCATGGAGGAGAACAGAGGGAGAGGGTGAATGGCAGTCTCACTTGGAGCAGGTGGCATTGCCTATGGCTGACTGTGCTTGTCAGGGTGCTCCAAGCAGTCCTGTTACCCAGGGAAGGCCTGTTATGGCTGGCGCTTCAACTGACCTAGATGAGAGGCTTAAAGAATAGTGAGCAGTGGTGCTCAGGACAAAATGTGCCCTTTCGCTACTTTTCCTCTGCCTGCTCCTATTTACTTACATCACATCATGTAGGGAGCATCTTTTTTCACACACCTATCTCATTTTCCCCTGATGCTACCCAGAAAAGTTACTTTGTATAGTCAAAATTGTAAGAAAAACAGTTTAGCGGCAATTACCTCTTAAAAATTAGCATGCAGTGCATTTACCTGGAATGTACTCTAGTAGACAAAGCTCATCTCTTTTGTATGTTTTTATAAAGCATTAAAAGCCTAAAGTAAATGTAGCATTTTTTTGAGAAAAACAAACTGTTCCCTTTCAAATCATCAATTACATGATAGAATATGGAAAGGAGACATCCTTGACTCTGGAATCATTTGATTTTGATTTGGTACTGAGGACACAGTGAATGGCATTTTTAAATGGGCTCTATTACTCATATTCCATTAAAAAATACTCACACTTCTTAGTCAGAAAGTTATTATTTCCTAGTGAGTATGACATCAAATAGAGAAGTGTACCTTAGTGAATTTGTTTTATATTCTATTATTTATCCCACAATGTCTTTCTAGTTCCGAGAGTCTCAAGCCCAAAATGCGTTATATAGATTTTTCAAGGTGAAATGGCATGAGTCTCATAATTAACTATGAAATTATCGTCGAAGTCAAACATTGTTAAAATTTAAAGTCTAAATACCTAACGAGATGAACATGTGTAAACAAGGAGAAATCCATCCAAACAGAGTGGAGTGGTATTTGGGGCCACCGAAAAAGTTTATTTTTCTTTTCCCAAAACTTGTTATTGCATAATAGCAAATATATATTTCTAGCTTTCTTGTAGCTTTCAAGTAAGAGATCTCTTACTTTAAGGGAATTTAGTCATCATAGGTAGAAACAAGCAGTAGAGCTATGCAACTCTTCCATATCTGTGCAACTCTCCAACATACTCATTACAAATATCGTCTTGGTTGTGTAGAAAGCAGGCAACCAGTGACTTAAGGCATCAAATAAACCATTGGCCTCATGTATTTTAAAGGTGCTAAAGAGAGGTAGGGGAGAGTAGAAGAGAGAACAAGGAACTGGGAAGCAGAAGACCGCCTCGTTGGATTCTGAGCCTGTTTTTCTCATCTGTTAAATGAAAGGGTTCTGTAAAAGGATCTGCAGCTTCTCATCCAAGTCCATTGATCTGGTCTTCCAAGTCAATATCAAAACATTACCAACCACGTTGCGGGTAACAGAGACTATAGAGAAGGGACAAGTGTAAGGAAACAGCTGTTTTCGTTAGATTAAGGCCACAGTTTTAGGTCATCTCAGCAATTTCTCTTTGTGACTAGTAGAGATTCCTTAAGAAGATCCATTAGCACTCCTCACAGCCTTCAGTTTATGTAGGAGTTTGAATAGAATTCATATTATAGCTCTGTTTATATTCTAAAGATTCCATGAGCTTTATCTAGCTCATATACTTACAGTTGGCTTTCAAAGCACAGAATGTATGTTGGCTTTGAAAATATCCCAGCAGCACTACTTCTAGAATCAGCCATTTTGCAGTAGTCCTAGTGGCAGACTGTGTTGTGTAGATAATGTGTTTATTTTCTTGATTTACTAAGCCCTTATTTCCCAAGTAAGGACAAAGTTAAATAAGTAAAACTTGAAATAAATCTTAAAGATTAGATCATGTAAGGACACTTGGAAGGCTAAATGTAAATCCCATTTGATTCTTATGTATACATCCTTCAACAATTTATAGCAGTAATTAAAGTAATCTACATTTTCCTGGCACTATCATGTGCCATTAATTTTACATTAGAATTGTGGCCCAATGAACTGGTACAGATATATTTAAGCACTGATGATGTATGCCTAAATTTATCCCTTGAGAAATTAGAGTTCAAAATGAGGAAAGAATACAAATTAGAAAAGAAAGTTAAAAATGATTAATAACTGGTGATGAGGGCCAAAATCAAATTAAAGTGGCTATCTTGGAGCTGTATTTAGATCTTAAAAAAAAAAAGCTCCTGTGGCATTTTTTTTTAAGCCATTAATTTGATTCTTTACTGCTTGAAATAAGGAAGACATATGTAGTCTTATTCATGAGTAAATTGTCACTAAAGGTCAAAAGTAGGAAGAGGTCAAGTCAAAGTTGAATTTAATTCTCTTAGCGTGCTCTCTAGCTTCAGAATTCTCATGGTAATAATGAATTCACTCCCATATTAATAAGAGCGGGATGTGAGAAGTGATTCCTCTGTATGTTCATATCATTAAATTCAATCAAATGCTTCGGGAAAAAATATCATCACCTATGTGGGAGAACCAAGCTAGGATTTTAGTCAATTAAGTGATGTAAATCATTGTCTTCCTATAATTCAATGATAAAATTAAGGTTTTTTCCCCAAACTTCTCTGATATGATGATTAGGAAGATGAAGTTCCACTGAAGACAGAAGTTAGATATCTTCTCTTTCTGATCACGGATCTAACGTACAGGGGGTTTGGTAACAAAACCTTGAGGGGATAGACCCTTCGGCGTGCCCCACTCTGCACTAAGTAGACCTGGGCCGTAACCCTAGTTCGGCCTCTCAGCAATGGTATAACCATAAGCAACTTATTTAACTCATTAAGCCTTGGTTTTTCCTGTGTAAAATAAAGATCATAATAATCTATCCTGCAGAGTTATTATGAAAACAGGAAGTAAGAATGTTAAACACTGATCTTAATTTATCTTGCTTATTTTGAGTTTCATAGACACGTATTTCCTCTTGATGTATGACCACCAAAAGCCAAACCAACTGTAAAATCTAAAAGAAAAATACTTCTTTTGTTTAAATGGAAGTATTCCACACCCTCACCCCTACTTTCACCCTCCCCACCGCCCAACTAGGGCAAAAGAATCACACGGAATGAGAATAAAGAGTGAAACAAACCGACTGTAATTTATGTTCCACCATCTTCCTTTCAGCAAGTTGACTAAACAAGGACTCACATTTGCAATAGTCTAAGAAGGGACACAGAGGAGTTAAAGAGGAGTCAAGAGAAGAAAGCAAAACAAACAGAAAGGAAGGGGGTGGCAGATCAGAGTAAGGAACCCAGTTTGAAAAAAGCAATTTGTAAATGTGCATTTAATTCATGTATGTAGCAAGCTACTTAGACAGGACTGTTGCAGTACAAACTTTCAAGCAGAAACGTTGTCTTCTTATGACATGCAGTCTTACTTAAGAGTATTCAGTATTCAACAAATATTTTGCAAAGTAAGAATAGTTCTATACAAACTTGGCTCATAATTCAGTATGCCAAAGTGCTTCAAATCTTACTCTCTCTCTCTTCTTCTGAAAGAAGACGTTTAAGTGTCATCTGCTCAACCCTCTTAATTTTAAAGAAAAAACAAATCTAATCCCAGTTTGTTTAACTATCATTTCCTAGCTCACAGAGCTAGGTAGAAACCAGGAGGAAACAAGTACTCAGGGGTTCTTATTCTCCGGTAGAAAAGACCACACACCAGCAACCAGGCCCTGATGGTCAGTCATACTAGGAGCTTTGGTCCTCTCTCCAAAATCCTGGTCCACAGCCATAAGGCCATCAGGCAGGTCTCCTTTTTACCTAGTTCCTTCCCTATTTTTAAAACCTGATCATTCAAAATTTCCGCACATGTCCAGTTTCCTAAATTCTCTTCAACATTCTTTAGCAAAATAATTTGCTTAAAGTTTTCTATTTAATGAGAAAAGTCCACTCCAAATTCTAACTAGACTGCAGCCAAGATGACTCATCAGAAGAGCCTGAGAAGCGAGACAGGAACATTTAAGTCCCGAGTCGATCATTTCCTGAGAAGGGCAGTGGATGGGACGGCTTAGCTGGAAGAAGAGTGCCACACGCTGGAAAAGGAGAATATTGTCTTCTGAAATGCTTCTGCAAGGGTCTTTAAAGGAAAGTTCTCAAACTGAGAACACACAAATTTAATTCTCTCTCTTTTCTGTATTTTCATTTATTTTACTGACATCAAGTACAGAGAATTGGATTTGGGGTTAGTCATAATTCTGGTTCCTGCCATAGTCATCACTGTTGCATTTAACATGAGGTCTGCTTTTAGTGAGTTAGTTCTTGAATTAATAAGTTTTTAATAATGTAATAAGCCTGATGGACCTACCACCTCAAACAAAAAAGCAAAGCCCTTGACAATAACCTCCATGCAGCCCTGCGGCCCATCCCACCCTGTCTCCTTGCCTCCCCACACCCAGAATAACCAGGCTCCTGCAGTTCTGGACCGGATTGGAGGCACTGCTGTCACAGGTAAGAACGTTTCTGGATTTTTTGTGATATTGAACTAACAATTATTTTTCTAACTGTCACTGCTGACTGATCTCATGATTTTCATACAATTAGTTTAAACAAATTTCAGATTTAAAACTGGAGAGGAAGTAGAGCAGTTTGGTTAACAGCTCGGACTCTGGAGTCAGACTGACCTTGGCCTAAATTCAAGAGCCACCACTTATTACCAACACTTAATCTTGCCCTGGGCAAGTTGCATAACTTCTCGAAGCTTCCATTTCCTCATAGCAAAGGACAACAATAGCTAGTCTTGTGAGAATATGATGATATAATCAAGAAAACTATTTAGCAAAGTGCCTGGCAGTGAGAAAATGCTCGATCTATGTAATCTATTATCATTTCTATCTAGTATTCTCTGGGCAGTATTTTTTTAAGTATTATGTTTAAAAATGTACAGTTATAACATGTCATAAAACAAATTTCACATCGTTGTGGATCTTTAATTCCAAGGAGATGGTTACTATTACTACATTTTGTAAAATTACATGATTTTTTAGAACACCTTTACCTCATCTGATTCATAAAAGAGTCCTGTGAGGTATGTTTGAGAGGGTAATATTATTTCAAATTTATACAATTGAGATTCAGTGCAACTAAGCAACTGGTAAAAATGTATGACACTCATATGCCTGAAATAATCTGACATTTGATAAATTGTGTCTGTCTTCGATCTCTCCATTCTGCTCTGAGAATGCGGGCAGTGTTTAGGGAGTCTGTCCTTTATGCTACCTGGTCATATTTATTAACTGGGGCAAGGTAGACACCTCTTTCTCAGCCAGGGAAATTTATCAGTTAACCACGAATTTATCATGAACTGCTTCTTTTGAAAATCAAACACACACCAAAACCTTTTTCTTAATATCTTTTCATTACTTTTACCATTTATTGCATCCTATTTATTAGAGGAAAATATTTTCATTTCCTTGGAAACTGACACACGTCCTTTGTCATTCCTCTTGCATTAATCAACAAGTCTTCCAAAGCATTTGAACAGCATTCAAATTCAGAAATAGCCTTGTAAACCTTCCCCAGCTAGAAGTGACTGGCCTAAACTGGCCTGCACTTGCTGATACATTGTAACTTCTAGGTTGATGAAGCCCCTTGTCTACTCAGAGATATGAGTTTTATTATTTTATTTATATTATTTTATTTTTAAACTGAATCAACACAAGAAAACAGCATTTTGTGAACAAGACAACCTTCCTTTAGCATGGCTAATATGAACAGATTTATTTTATAATAGTTCTTCAAAAATGTCTAATTTTATGTTAAGCATTCAAGTCATTTATATTCCATTTTTCACATAACCATCAGAATTATCTTTTATAATGTAAAGTATTGGTCGTCTACTAAAAATGCTCTAATAGCTTTCACTGTTTTTAGAATGGAATTCAAATTCCTTTCCATGAGCTTCAAGGTTCTATATATTCTGGCTGTCCTCTAGCTTTCTAATTTCCTTCCTAACATTGTCCCCTCCCTCACTGCTCCACAGCCAGGCTGATCTCTTCTATTCCTCCAAGCCGCCAAGATCCTTCCTTCCTTAGAGCCAGTGCACTGGAAGTTCAAGATGGTGGGATACTTATTGCCATTCAATTCTCTGTTCAAATGTCACCTACTCATAAAGGCTGTCTAAGTTATCTAGAGCACCCAATCTAGATTTTCACCCTCCCAAATAACTCCCTGTTTTATTCTTTGCATACATTATCTAAAATCATCTTGTCATTGATGAGTATATGGCTTCCTTTTCTGTCTACCCCCATTAGAACATAAGCTCAGTGAGAGTAATAAATTTGCATATCTTGTCCACCATTGGTCCCCTAGCATCTCTAAGAGTTCTTGGACTATAAGAAATGCTCAAACAATACTTAGTGAAAAAGCAAATGTTGGGATGAATTGATAAAATTTATGGACAATAGACTTAAATCCAGGTCTATCTCACTCTAAAGACACTCTCTCTCCAGTTGATCTGACATTGCCTTCATGTTCTGGAAATTGCATGATAACTTGTGCTTTGTTCCAGAGTCTACATTGGGTGACCCTTCTTGCATTGAAAGCTAAATCTTCTCTGTTGCGAATTCTATGGTGACACGTCTCATGCTTAACTGGTCTATCCTATCAGGATAAATTGACAATGGAATCATGGAGGAAAATAAATTGAAGGGATGGTGGAAGAAACATCTATGAAAGAGTCTAAGAAATCATCGATGATGATTAAGGAGAGATGTTTCAGGGGATTTATATTTATATAAATTTATTATTTATATTTATATGGTTGAAGGAAAACTACAGTGGGTTAGACAGCAAAATGAAGCAAGTAAAACAAACCCTACCATATGGAAACTAAAATAAAGAAAAAGTATATGAGTAAATAAGTAGATAAACACAGTTAGTAATCCTTGTGTAAAGGAGAAAGAAATAAAGCAAATCAGAAAATACGTACAGATGAATGACAATGAAAAGATAATTTCAAAGTTTCTAAATTGCAGCTAAGCAGTATTTTTACATGACAAATAGCTGTAGTTCTATTAGAAAACAAGAAGGACTGAAAACATGAGTCAAGAATTCAAATCAAGAAATCAGAAAAAAGAGCATCTTCATCACAATAAGAAGAAAATTTTAAGGGAAAGTAATCAAGGACATTTATTTTGTATTGTTTACCATTTTATTGCTGCGTCCCAGGCACTGACACATGGTGAATGCTCGATAAATATTTATTGAATAAATGAATGAAGAGCAGTCAGTTTGTGATATCAGTAGGAATAGAAAGCAGGATCCTGATCCCCATGATGCTAATGGTCTCCCACTACATGTTCCTATTGGACTAATAAAGCAGCAAGGAACTGAGAGCTTCCTCAGGAAAACAATGCCAACATTTGCATATCAAAAGTGAGGCTTATTAGAGCCAGGAAAAATTAGTGGGCAGGAAATCTCACAGAACCAATGGAAGAAATGATCATGACCTTTTCCCTTGAAACTCTACAGCTGAGTGAATGCCAGCATAAGGAGGATGCAAAGGCCTTCCCGTACATTTTAATCCAGATCCAATCAAACTCTGTGGCTATCAGGAAATAAGTTAATGCAGCTGAGATGCACGCTGGCGTGGACCACAATCTCCTCTCCCTCGCCTCTACCCCCAGTCAAAGGGCTGACTTCTGAAAAGCCCCCTGATCTATGAGTAGCTTAAAAATGCACCAGAAATCCCAGAGCTGTCCAAATCAGAACAGACATAGGGACTTTCCCAAGTCTAGATGAGTGTAGATTTCTAAAGTGAAGCCAAAACTGACTCTTTTCAGAAAGAAAGTGGATATTTCAGTTAGAATTCAATTGTAAAACCAGAAGAACTAAAATAATGACATTCTTTAAAAGCTAAGCGTTGATTTCTCTCTCACTTAAAAGGAGTCTTGAACTTCACAAAATCATCGGGGACCCAGGTTCCTTCCATCTTGCAACTCTGTCATCCTCAGCGTGTGATTTTCTACTCGCAGACCAATATAGCTTCTGAAACTCCAGCCATCATGTCTGCATTTTAGCTGATAGGAAGAAGGGCCTAAGAAGAGCACATCACCCCTCTTCCAGAACATTTCCCTAAAATCATATACAACACTTCTGTTTACATTCCGTTAGACAAATCTTAGTCACAAAGCCAAAACCAGATGCAAAAGGCCAGAAAGTAACTATTTCATCCAGGCAGCCATGATTGCAGCTACAAATGAGAAGTTCCAGTGAAAGGGAAGGAAGAGAACATAAATATTTGGTCTGAACTAGGAGCTTCTGCCATAGAGAGCAAAAACCATCTTCTGGGACTTTCTGTCCTCAGTACTGAGTCTTCTATTTGCCCCATTTAGGAATTTCAAAAGGAGAGCTGAGCTGGGAGCCCTGCAGCATACTCTTTGGGACAAAGCTGCTCCAGCTCCTTCTGCAGCCAGCTATTGTCCTCAACACTGACTATTATGAATTTAGGCTTTACTTTATGAGAGCAACTAGGGCAACATCAATTATTTAAAAACTCAATTTATCTGATGTCATTTTATCATCACTGCACCTGAAAGAGGAAACTGAGGCACAAGCCTTTAATAGACATAAAACAGATTCCCTCCTTTTTGTCTTTCCTCCCATCGTATTCCTTTCCTTGATGAGTAAGCAGTCTCAGGGTTTCAGGGATCACTAAATATAGGGGTCCACAGACTACGGTCTGCTGGCCAAATTTGGCCCACTGTTTGTTTTTATAAATAAAGTTTTATTAGGACACAGACACATCCATTCATTTGCTTATTGGCTATGGCTGCTTTCATGCTATAATGGCAAAATTGAGTAGCTGTGATCCAGATTAACTGGCCCACAAAGCGTAAAATACTTTTTTACGTGACCCTTTACAGAAAAAGTTCACTGACCTAGAATTCTGCAACTGGAAACACTTTAGAGATGACCCAATGTGTGAGCTCCCAACTGTGACCCTTCAAAAAATACAGTACTTCCTTTTATCCCCCCAATGCCTTTTGCATTAAAAGAAGGTATCTACCAAATTATATTTATTAATTAAATAATTTACTGCACATAATGACTTTTGACCACAATAGCTGCTCAGCGTAAGACTTGTGAGGCCACATTAAGCTGCTATTAGCTCTAAAAAGTAAAGAAACAGTTTTATTCAGACCATACGCCTTAATTAGGGAGGACATAATTAGTTTCGATTAAGCTTTATTTAAAATGCAATAAAGTTTTCAGATTCCCCTGAAATCCTTAAAAGACTCAAAGAGGGTTTGGGACCCCAGGTTGAGAATCAGAATAGGTGAGAAAACCAGCCTAGAGAGGTTCTTGCTTCATGTCACCAAGTAAGATTTAACAGTGAGGTAAGTCCCAGGTATTCAGACCCGCCTTTGCATTTGTTGCCTTGCCAACTGCACAAATGAATGAGAAACCAGGAAATAACAAGTGAGCTTCCTTGATACTGCCTCACTAAGTATATGCTAGTAAGTAACATGGAGTCCTCAGTGAGATGGGGCTGTCATTGAAAGCTTAGGTTGGGTCTGAACCTTGGAAACCAATAAATCTCTTAGAAGGGAATTAAAAAAAAAAAGAAAGATAGGAACAACATAATATTTTAAAATATTAATGGATATTCAATCTGTTTCAACACGTAACTTTCTAAGGCACAGCAAATTTACAGCACTCTTAATCATTACCAGAGAGTAAAACAAGCATGGAGCCTTGGCATTCTTTGAAGGAATTCAGGCAATTTTTTGAGATTGCTTTTTCTCCTTGTCAACATCATGTTTTCTTTCTAACTTTACCCATTTGGCAAGAAGGGCATTCCTGTCACTGTGATCTCCTTTCCCCCATAGCATGAAAATCTGCAGAATAGTTTGTTCAAGTTACCAGCAGAGATTCCAAAACTGTATGCTCCACCTTCACACTCAACTTTGGAAGTGTTTTGCCTTGAAACAGGATTAAAATTTGTACAAGTTGGACTGGGAAAAGACCACACAAAATCCTTGGCAAAAAAGTCTCAGAATCAAACTGTTCTCTTTCTCATTTTAAACGTATTATAGAATTGTTGTTGTTGTTATTATTTTGTTGTTCATTTTTTTCATCCAGAAATAGTGTCCTCAAGGTGACAGCATTATTGAAGTATTTTTTATCCCTCCATATGTTGAAGTAAGCCCTGTTTTAACTTACTGGAGATAAAAATAGGAAATAAAAACCATCAAAGAAAGACATGTTTCCCCTTTAAATAATCTGAAAATCATAATACTAAGAAACTCTAGTGATCACCTAATTGGACCTCTTAGAGAAGAAGACATCCATCTAGTGCAGTCAGGGGCTTGGCCAAGCTGTGGAAGGAAGAGCTCTGCGGAGGAAGCAAGGAGACCTGGGCATTAGTAGCTCTGGGACTGTGGATAAGTGAGGGCTGCTTTTCTCATCCATAAAACGACAAAGAGACGATGGAGATGCAGAACCTCTCCATCTGTGCAACTCCATGACTCAATGACTTTGGTGGGATTCTAGGCCATTCTTGGCCCCTAAGTCTCCTGATTCTTAGTGCAGGGATAATTCCGCTACATCATGCTGTTACTCCTCAAATTGGGTCAAAGTAATCAAACCTAATTGACAACTGTCTCCATAATCCATCCACATGTCTTCTTTGATAACACCATGGTATAATTAATATTTATAATTTTTAATAATTTACACAACTAGTACCTCAATTCATTTAATTCATGTATTAAACATTAGACTTATTGTTTTCAAGTAACTACCAGTGCCTAGAACTCTAAAAGGTGCTAGGGAAAAATCTTGAAGATGATAAGGTCTCTGCCCTCAGGGAATTTATAATCTGTATATAAGTGGATAGATATTATTCTCCCCCTGATAGATGAGGTCACAGAAACACAGGGAGGTTAAATGATTTGCCACGGCCACACAAGGAGAATAAACCAAACTTCAAACTAGAACTTAGAGCTCCTGGCTGTCATTCACATGTTTTCATCACCAAAATCAACTAGGCTTGCCTGATATCTTTTTTTATAGCTTCCCTCCACCTCCTATCATATGTAATGCAAAATAAAAACAATTTTTAACTCTAAAACAAAACTTTCACAGATTCTGACATTAAAACTGCTTCAAAACAGTACAGCAATTCTGAGCTCAGGCTAGAATAGAACTGGAACAAAAAAGAGCGATGTGAAAACATCACATGATCATCACTAAGTTCTTTGACTGATGTCAGTATGTGCTCTTCAGATTAAAAGAGAAGAATATTTTTTAGTTCAATACCACCACCTCATACCTCTTCATCCTAAACCAGTCCCAGGAAAAAGGACTTAAACTCTAATTGATTCTAGTGATGAATTTGGAAATTCTGCTCATTTGAAATTTTTCGTTTCTCTCTTCTATTTTTGATAGTCTTCTAAACCATTTTGTGAGCCCAGCGCTTGAGGAGAACTTAATTGTCTGAATCTCAAGAGCTTCTGCAAACCCCTGATGCCTGTGAAGTGCTGTTATCTAAAAGAAACCCTTTAACTCATGCAGTTTGTGGGGAAGAGGAAATATAACTTTATACCTGAAGATTATCTCAATATTTCAAAATATTGAAATAATTGTCTGAACATTTTATCTATATATTGTGAAATATCTAGATGTTGAAAACCTCCACAGTTTGTGAGTTATTGCGTTTATTTTTTTATATAACTTTTGTATGAAGTTATAGGTCTGCCTGATGTTAAATAGCCAAAGTCTTAATAAGGGAACATTTGCCGCAACGATCAATTATGCTATAGCAGCAATGTGGGTTTATGGACTTAAACCCAGGGAAGTTAAAGAGAAACGTACAAAGTACACTTATCATCACCATTCAATGACATCAAACAATGTTTTTTCCAATTTGTTATAGCTGCTTATGAAATTTAAAAAGAACAAAACCAAAAACATTGAACTATTTTGTATGAGATGCAGTTTCTAATACTTCTAAACCAGATTCAAAAAACCCCACCCACACAGTAATAATCAGCTGAAAAATCCAATTATACTGATTTATTTCCTGCCTCTTAGCCTGTTCCACATACTCATAACAAGAGTAAACATGTTTTTATTACTTTATTTTCATTACAGCATGTTTTAAAATGCAAATGCTTCTGGTATTAGAGAATTGAGGAAATATTAATCCAAACACACAAGTTTTCCATTTACTTCAAAGTTGTCCTTTAGCCATTAATCTATAATCATTTTATGTATGATAAAAAAAACAGTACAAGAAAAGAATGATCATAGTGTTCCTGTGAGACATTTTTGCCTATAATTCATTGAGGTCCTGTGGAAACATTGCTTTCTATAGATGTTACTTCAATGAAAGCTACATTTTTGGATGCTTTTAGATTTTTGTGCTTTGAAGTTTGTGTAAGCAGACATATTCCTATATTCCCATATTTCTTTCTAAGCCCTTCATGAAAAGAAAAATAAGATATTGTCCCTACCTATCCCCACAGCTTTGAGGCATCATTCATATCAAACTCCATTTCAGTCACTCAAAGTGGCAGCAAAGTCCCCCTCGTCTTTCCTGTGTTCCTCCTCTTCCTACATTTTGGCATCTCTCAAAGGAAGCCCATTTTACAACGTTAATTCAGCTAATCCAAAATGCTGCATTATCCAAATGTTCTACTTAGAATAAATATTCCACAAACCTATGTTTACCAGGAGATCTGAGCCTTCGAGGTAACCCCTGGGGCATGTATTCAGGTAAAAGGAGAAGTAGCCACAGATTTTCTTTTCAAACCATCCAATAGCATTAAACTTGATTCTCAGAGAATGCCTAGGGGTAAGTGGCATACACAAAATGAGATTTTACAAACTAGAATGAACAAACTCTTTGTATGCACTATATGTATACATATTTCCCCGATTTTAAGATGAACTTCCATTCTCAAAATAAAACAGACGTGATTATTTATCAAACTTTGTGGTAAGAATTCTGCACAAATTACTTTGGAGTTAGGCTCAATGGTTCTCCACTCCCACGCTTCAGATTCTTCTGGAGCTTCTAAAACCAGCGGAAGCCCTGGTTTCATCCAAAGATTGATTCTACTGGGTTTGGGGTGCGGTCTTATTATCATTATTTTTTAAAAGTTCAGAGAATGAGTGTAATATGCAGCCAGGATTATGAACAATGAGTTAGGGTAAAAATAATTTTATTACATAGCATTTAATTCATCTCTTGAAACTCCCCTGACCTCTATGTATGTTGTCTATGCCACACTTGGCCAAATAATTTCTATTGGAAAATTGATATCTCTACAAAGTATTAAAGCATCCTTAAATGCTCTGCAGTGCTTGTAAAATTACTTCATGGAAGCATTGTTTCATAATAATAATTCTTCCATTAGTTCAGTGGAAGATCATGAGTTCCTTCTGAAACCAGAAATAGGATCCTTAGAGATAAGTGAGAACTGCTTAAGTATGCACAAACATGCAAAGAAATAGTATGTGGTAGTTAAAAGTATCATATAGATCTATGTTCATTTATATCCATGAGATAAGATTAACTGAAATACAGAGATGCAGATTGAAGAGTATTATACCGCAATGCTAATAATGTTTTTAATAATGAATGAGATTTTTGGTTATATATCTATATTCCATAGTGTTTGCTCTTTAAAATTAGTATGCATACTTTTAAGGAGACAACAAACAAGAAAATTCATAATTTGGAAGGAAGAAGAAAGAAATAAGAAAAAGAAAAAAGAAAAAGAGATAAAGTCGGCAAAAAGTTGCTTGAATTACTTTGGAGCATCGAAATTCAAGCAGGTCTTGAAAGGGGAGTGTGTAAAAGCCTGGAGGTAAAATCAGTTTCAATTTATTAAGCGTGTTGTACCAAGCTGTACAATTTCCTTGTCATCAATAATACCGATAAAACCTTTTGGGAGTATTGGAACTCTTAAAAGAAATGTGTATTAAGACATCTGCAGTTTTATAGTTTCATTATTTACAATGGGAGTTTCCTGAGTGATGGGTTAGCTTACACAGTCTAGTCTTCCAAAGAAAAGTGATGCAAAAAAACCTTTCTTGTTTAAGAATGTGAGAATTTACCACTTGCAAAAAACCTAGACCATCCTTCCTAATAGTTCTACGACACTCTTTCATTCATAGAACAAATATTTATTATCAGCTAACAATCTAGAAGTAAATTAAAATGTATGTTTTTATCATTCTCCCACTTTATCCTGCAGAAATGAAAGGATGCAACTTTGCAATTATTTTTCTTCCAAAGCTATAACATGTGACTCTTTAACCAAATCACCTTTAAACTATATTTCAGTTTGTATAAGGCTCTATGCCATATACAAAAGGGATACAGAGATGAGTTGAGCAAGTCTCTAGGAGGTTAGAATGCCCTATAGAAAAGACAACACACATGCACACGCTCACACACACACAATCTAAGGTGAAGAAGATATCACTTATACATGGCACTGACAGGCATGACTTTCTGGCTCAGGCGATCAGGATTCTTGGACAAGATTTGAATGAGACCCTGAAGATTCTGCCAACATTAATAGTCAGAGATTGCCAAGAAGAGGGAAAACATTCTAATATCAGGGCCATGGAAAGTAACTTGGAGTCTGAGGAACAGATAGTTGGGCTGATGTGAAGAATTCATGGAAGGGGGCTCTGAGAGAGAAAGTTCAAAAAGGTCAAAGAAAATAGCCAGTGGGGAGTCTTGGTTGCCTAATCAAGCAGTTTGAATTTTATTCACTGAAATATGAAGAAACAAGTTTGAACAGGTTTGGGTACTCTAATGACCTAGCCATTTTGTATCCTCTCTGACCTTATCTCCTGCCAATCATCACCAGGCTTGCTCTGCTCCAGCCATGCTGACTTTCTTGCTGTTTGTCAAATACATCAAGATTATTCCTGCCTCAAGGCCTTTACACTTGCTGCTTAGTACATTATTACTGACATGCTTTTCCCCCAGACCTTTGCTTAGTTGAGTCCCTCACTTCATTGCTGTGACTGCTCAGCCTTTTCCTCAAATAGAGATAGATCGAAAATAGCACTTCCCACACCATCATTTTATACTTGGCTTTGGTTTTCTTCATAGCTTTACTTAACATATATCTTTCTCACACAGGGGCACATACATTTTTTTGTCATTTATTTATCACCTGTTTCCACTACAAGAAGGTGAAAAATAAACTTCATGCAGCATGGGCAGCACAACTCTATCATGTCTACTCCAGAGTCTAGGAAATGAGTAGAACAAAAGAAATACTCAATAAGTATTTATCAAATAAATTAATAACATCTTTAATTAAAAAATAATCAAAGAAGAATTCTAGGGAGATTGGCATACAATATTGGAATCTATGACAATAATCTAGACAAGAGGTAATAGATTGACCTAGAATGATCACCATGGAGATAAAGAGAAAAAAAGAAATGGATTAAATGCTTGAGTTGCCTCCGTGGGCTCATAATCCTTATCTGTAAAACAAGGATTGTTGGACAAGAATTATGATCTCTCATACCTTTCCAAAGTGTGACTACAAAATACAAGAGTCTAAGCATCATCAGGAAATATTGATGTCAGAACTGAGGGAGAAGAAAAAGTTAAAGATGCCTCAGAATTCCACCAGGGTGGTTTGGAAAATGTTGATGTTGTCCACAGCTAGGGGGCAGAAAGAGGAAGAGGAGCCGGAAAAAAAGCCAGGGAAATAATGGAGAAGGTTCATAGAGGGGGAGGTAGAGAAACCATAGTGTGGACCATTTATAAGAAAAAGGAGCCATTTCAAGAAGAGAGAAAGATGGTGAATAGAGCCACATTAGGGAGGATGAAGCCTGAGAAGGTGCCAGAGAAGATTCCCTTTAAGATCCTGGATGCCTTTGGAAAGAGAGATTTCATTAGGGTCAGTGGAAAAGCAAATGCCAGATCATGGAAGAAGTGAAGGCAGTGCCACCCAGGCTTACTCTGGAAAGTGAACGAACCCAACAAGCAAGGAGGGAAAGCCAGTAAAGAGAATTCCCAGCTGCTGTGTGTTGTGCTTTGGCTTTCCTTTTCTTATTATTTCCATTTTCTTTAAGGAAGGAATTTGCATGTCTGAGGTGAGAAGGAAGAAACCATTTGAGAGATATAGACCCCAAATTCTTGATATTAGAAAACATAGTTGTCTTCTAAGAAGTTGCTTCAATCAGAGAAATGAATCCCAAATTTTCCCAGCTTTGAAAATCCACCTCATCCTGCACTCCTTCTGTTTCCTCAAAGCTTGCCTCCTTTTGGCTTATTGTCCATGCCTTAGAAGCCATCTCAGAATTAAAGCCTTCACCAGAATGATTGCAGTATTTTAACTGCCCGTGACTTCTGTTCTTGCCCATCTCTAGTGCATTTTCTAGAAAACAGCCAGAGATCTTTTTAAATCTTTCATTGACTCACATCATATCAACTGCTCAGAAACCAGCTGTGGTTTCCCACTCATCAGTAAGATACAAGAGACTGCAGCCAGCTACCTGTCTGACCTCAGCTCTCTCTCTAAGAGATCTTGTTCCGTTCTACCCCACTCTTGTGTCTCCTACTTGCTATCCTCCCATTCTTAAAGCTCTAGCAACACTGTTCTATTTGCTGCATAAAAAATTACCGCAAATTTAGAGGCTTCAAACCACATGCACATACATTACCTCAAACTGTCCGTGGGCCGGGACTCCAAGCATGCCTTAGCTGCACCCCCTGCTCTAAGGTCTCACCAGGCTGCAGTCAAGAGGGCAGCTGGGCTGCATTTTCATCTACAGGATCAATTGGGAAAGAATCAAGTTCCAATTTCACTCATGTTGTTGGCAGTATTTATTTCCTTGCATCAAAGCAAGGTCCCTGTTTTCTTGCTGGCTTTGCCTACAATCGCTCTCGGTTCCTAGAGGCCACCTCCACTTCCTGGCCACGTGGCCCTCTCCAGAGGCCGTCTCACAATGTGCCAGTTGCTTCTTCAAGAACAGCAATGGAGAGAGAAACTCTCTCCTCAGAGAGGGCCCAGTCCCTCTGTTATGAGGTTTCATCTAATCACGTCAGGCCCACTCAGAATAATCTCACTTTGCTTAACTCAGATTAACTGCCTTGGTACTTTCATCACATCTGGAAAAGTCTCTTCACCTCTGCCACTTCTCTTGACTGGAAGTAAGCCATTGGTCTCCACTCAATGGGAGGAGATGATACAGGGCACAAACATCAGCGAGGGGGCTATGGGGCCATCATCGCCTGCTGCCTACCACAGCCTTTAATACAAAAATATCTTTCCTACATCAGGCTTTGCCTACATTGTTGCCTCAATCTCTTAGCCTTTTCCTTTCCCACTTCACCTGGGTAATTCCTAAACACCTTTCAGAACTCAGATTACATATTACTTCTTCCCATTCTCCTTTCCTGACTATCCCAAAAGGAGGACATGCTATTATTTTTTCTCATAGCATATTTTAAAAGCTTTATTGAGATATAATTCACACATTGCACAATTCACCTATTTAAAGCATACAATTACACAGATTTTAGCATATTCACAGAGTTGTGCAAACTTTACCATAATCTACTTGTAGAACGTTTCATCAGCCCCAAAAGAAATCCTGTACCCATCAGCAGTCATCCCCCATCCCTCAGCCCTAGTCAAATACTAATCGACTTTCTGTCTCTATATATTTGCCTATTCTAGAGACTTCATACAAGTAGAATCACACAATATGTGGTCTATTGTGACTCGCTTCTTTTATTTACCATATTGTTTTAAAGGTTCGTCCATGTTGTAGCATGTGTCAATGCTTTGTTTCTATTTACTGCTAAATAACATTCAATTGCATAGCTAGACCACCTTTTGTTTATCCATTCATCAGTTGTAGACTTTTGGGTTGTTTCCAGGTTGAGGTTATTAGGAATAATGCTGCTGTGAACATTCATTCGCAAGTTTATACGTGGACATACTTTCAGTTCTCTTGGGAATATCCCCAGGAGGGGAATTACTGAGTCACTCAGTCATTCTATGTTTAACATTTTGAGAAACTGCCAAACTACTTCCAAAGTGTCTGCAACATGTCACACTGCCACCAGCCATGGATGAGGTTTCAATTTCTCCACTTCCTTGTCAGCACTTGTTACCGTCCATCTTTTCTTTTTTATGCTTTACAGCAGAATTTTACCAAAAGCTTAAATTTAGAAAAAAATCAATTTGACACAAACTTTCAGAAAATTGAGGAACACTTCCCAAAACATTTATGAAGCCAGTATTACGCTGAAACCAAACCCAACAATGGTTTACAAAAAAAGAAAACTGGGGCCAGCCTGGTGTTGCAGCGGTTAAGTTCGCATGTTCTGCTGCGGTGGCCCGGGGTTCACCGGTTTGGATCCCGGGTACGAACATGGCACGCTTGGCAAGCTGTACCATATATATGTGGTAGGCGTCCCACATATAAAGTAGAGGAAGATGGGCATGGATGTTAGCTCAGGGTCAGGCTTCCTCAGCAAAAAGAGGAGGATTGGCAGCAGTTAGCTCAGGGCTAATCTTCTTCAAAAAAATAAAATAAAATAAATAATTAATTTAAAAAAGAGAAAATTATAGAGCAATATCTCTCATGAAAATAGATGGAAAATTCTTAATAAAATATCATATCAAATCTAGCAATATATGAAAAGATGATGCATCATGAATAAATGGGGTTTATTGCAGGAATATGACATTGGTTTAACACTTTTATGAAAACCAATGTAATTGACCATGTTAATAATTAAAACAGAAAAATGATATCATCTCTAGAGATGCAGATAAAAACACCTGACAAAATTGAACCCCCATTCATGGTAAAACTCTCAGCAAACTAGGAATAGAAGGAAACTCTTCTATCTAGTCAAGGACAGTATGAAAAGTACTTACAATAATATTATATTAATGAGTGAGAGACTGAACTCAATCCTGCTGAGATTGAGAACAAGGCAAGAATGCCCTCTATCACCACTGTTATTCAACTTTGTACTGGAGGTTCTAGGCAGTGCAATCGGAAAAGAAAAATGAATAAGAGACATAAATATTGAAAAGGAGTAAGAAAAAGCATGTTTCTTCACAGGCAACATGATTATGTACATTGAAAATTCAAAGAAAGTCCCCCTGCCCCAAACTACTAGAGCTAATAAGTGAATTTAGCAAGGTGACAAGATACTATTAGGAGATGATTCTTCCTGGATCTCTCATGTTCTGCCTGTCTTGCAAACAGGGGCACTGACTGTCTTTTTTCTAGGCTATTATTTCAAGGAGATACATATATATATACATAGAGAGAGAGAGAGAACAGCCTTGGATGATAATGATAGTTTCTCCTGCCAGAGCATAGGGTAGGTTTGTTTACTACTCAGTAGAATAAAGAAAATGCCTCCCTCAGGTCAAAGTTCAGGCAGCTTATTGCACATTATAAAAAATTGGGTTCCTTAAATTTGAGTTTCCTCTCCTACAACACACTCCTCTGCATGTGCAGACATCACTTGGTCTTCACTTTGCCCCGTAGGAATCTGGGCTTGGGGAACCAAAGCAAAAGTGATACACTGATTACTGCTATTGCAGTGAGTAATAAGCTGTCCTTTGTCTCTGACCCAGGATTCTCATGCCTTCTGCCAGCATCCTTGAAACATGTTAGTTTGCAAGTAGGATAAAATCTAAGAGCCTTCAATGTTCTTGATTGACACAAGATACAATATGCAAGCATCAGTTGTTTCGGTATATGGCAACAGTTACAAAATAAATAATACATTTAAAATAACATGATACATAACATATATTTAACATAAAACATATGTTTAAAATAACATAATACAGTGATAAATTTAACAAAATGTGTGTAAGACCTGGGAACAGCCTGGTGGTGCAGCAGTTAAGTTCACGCGCTCTGCTTCACCAGTTTGGATCCCAGGCACCCTTATCACGCCATGCTGTGGCAGGCATCCCACATATAAAGTAGAGGAAGATGGGCACAGATATTAGCTCTGGGCCAATCTTCCTCAGCAAAAAGAGAAGGATTGGCAGCAGATGTTAGCTCAGGGCTAATCTTCCTCAAAAAAAAAAAAAAAAATGTGTAAGACCTTTACACTGAAAACTATAACAACTATGGAAACTATAAAAACTTTTTTTTTATGAAAAAGCATAAAAACTATAGAAGAGAAAATAAAGACCTAAATCAATGGAGGGAGATTCCATCCTTAAAGCTAGGAAAATATTAATTCTCTCCACTCTACCATTCGAACCTTGAGTATAACAGAAGACAGAAGCAGCCTATCACTTCCATGGAAGGCACCATCCCTTCCATCCCAGGGACGGTGCCCTGATCAGACTGTCTACTAGCTCCCATTACAGAGATGCCAAGAGCATCTCTGGTCCCAGGAGCTCCCTCATCCTTTCAGTGAATTCCCTTTCTGTTTCTATTAGCCATAGTTGACTTCTAAAAAACCTTGTCGGGTATCAAAAACCTCGAAGAATCAGAATTTGTCGGTATGCTACTTTTTTTTAATCTTTTTTAAAGGGAAAATTATCATTGAAGAACAAGAACCCCCACACCTAGACCTAAGAGAGGCAGGATGGTCACAAACTCAACTGACTGACCAAACCCACTAGCTGGTGCTGAAAGCCCATTCATCATCTACAAAATAGTGGTAGTCTCTGCTCTGCCCATTTCACAGCATCAGCGCTCAGACTAAAGCTCAGAAATGCAAGAGCTTTCCAGAAAAACTCAGAGGTGGTGTGATTTGAACAACTAAAAACACCTGAGACGAAAATGGAAGACTTCAGGTTTGTCATTAGAGATTCATTTTAAAAGCCTTTGAAAAGGTGCGCATGGAAAGAACTCATATTTGGAAGCAGCACTATCATAAATTATACCCACCCTGCCACTCAGCCCCTGCTGGGGAAGGTGGGTGTGATCTTGTCAGGATCCTATGAGACATTGCATCCAATGCCTAGAAAGTGCCAATCAGTTAAGAATCACCTGTTTCATGCCTTTCTGGCCTGCCCCAGACAATGCTCTTCACATGCAACCTGCCCTCGAATTTTAAAAAGGGACAAAAAATCACCTAGCTGCCAAAAGTGATTACGAAAAATGTGAACTAGAAATAGAACAGGCCTGGAATTTAAGAGAATATGGAATTTACTGGATATCAAATACAAAAATAAACTCAACTAAATAGTGACCCAGAGAGCTCCCTTATTCCTTTAGGCTTCCCCACACCAAGCCCCATAAAAACATTCACACGTACACAATGGCTAGCAAAGACTAAAAAGATGCACAGCTTCCAAAAATGACAGATGCTCAGCTTACGGAGGTGGATGACTGGGTCAGATGAGCCCATTCCTAGAGGAGTCCACTGTTTGTTCAGTCATAGCACCAGTTCACTACCTCAGCCTTCTGGGCCAGAGGCCGATATCAGGCCCTCCCTGAGTAGGTGATGGGCTGGAGTCACTGTTGAGAGGCAGACAGTATACTCCCTCTGCATATCCTCCAGTTTCTTCACCATCAAATCCTGCTTCTCCTCCACTAGCACCTGATAGACCTGGGCATGGTGTGTTTTAGCCGGAGGGGCTTATCTACAAAGATGGGTGGTGGAACCAGCCAGGCTCCTTACATTTATAGGTCTTACCATGAGACAGCACCAGCTTGTTGTCCAGGAATCAGCAATGGGAAAGCAGCTCCTTCTCAAATGTGCATGAGTCCAGGTACTTTTTCAAGTTAATCCAGACACTGAGGCCAGAGACACGATTGAGAAAGGGGATCTCCAAAGCTTCGACTTGTTAATGATGTACCTGTGAGCTGCCTGCAGCTGGGAGCGATTAGTGGTCAGATGCACTTCGTCAATCCATTCTCTGTCCAGGAACAGCAACACAGTTCAAGCTGGGTGATGCCAGACATTCTGCGGAGGTGGCCAAAGGAGCTCACGGCAGAGACCATCGCCTTATTGTGGGTATACAGAGTGCCAAAGCAGAAGCTAGAGATGCAAAATCCTTACTGGTACACCAGATCACGTGGGTCCTGTTGGGGTCAGTAAACTTTCAGCTCAGAACTCTGTGGAATACGACAGATTCATCCAACATAGATAACACATACCTCTCATCTATAATCACATGTAGGTTATACCTCTTGGCAAATTCCAGGTATTCCTTCAATGAGTCTTGGAAGTAGATGTCACCCGGAGGATTCTGAGAGTGAATTAGCCTGAGGTCCCCTACCTTTTTCCCCTTAAGCCCAGCCTTCGGCAGGGCTTGCTTCAACTTGCCCACAGCAAGCTGGAAAGCACAGATGTTCGGATCAGTGATCTCACTGTCCAGGTAGACAAGAATCAGCTCAACTTTCGCATGCAGGAGGGATCTAACGACAAAGCCACCATGAAAGGGGATGGGAATCAGGAAGGCCTCACCTGGATCACACAGAACCATGGCCAGCACAGAGAAGACAGAGCAGCGGCCATTTAGAACAACCGAGTTTTCTGGATCGAGATAAGCAGGAGCCTTGCAGCAAGAGGTCAGGAACTGAGACCCTTCTTCCTGCAGGAACAGTTGCCCTCTCTAATCGGGATCTTACAGTGGGATCTCCTCGATGCGGTTCATGTCACTCTGACTCAACCAGAAGTCACCAGATCAATGCAGAGCGTATTCTCACTGGAACCAAGGTTAATGAAGCCAAGGTGTTCTTGTCCTCGTGGTATTTGCCTCCTTGGTAGGTAATGTAGTCCTGAAAGCTGGAGTGGCGTAAGGGAGAGATATCAATCCCATGATTGGACAGGTCACAGCTGACAAATGCAGCTTCAAAATCACTCAGTTGGTGAACAAGCTGCCTAGGCTGCCTGCATGACTGAGCCCACTGCCCACCACTGACATCACCCTTAGAGTCTAGGGAAGGACAAGATAGTTGGATCCCCAGGCCACCTGTGGTCCCAGACTGTAGCAGATTGACCATCTGGCACATTAGGTGGTCCAAGAGGGCTTCCTGCTCTTGAGTGGCCTGGTTCTGACTCTCCTCTTCCAGCACCAGGTCGTGCATCCATAGAGGATGCACTCCTCTATGATCTGCTGCAAGTGCAGCATCATCTCCATCAGCTGGATATGAATGCTCTGGTTTCTGAGGCCCTGGTGCCTCATCCAGACTTAGGGCATGCAGACGGTATCTGATCAGTGAATCATACTCTGGGTATTTGTATTGGCATCAGCAGGCTGGCTGGAAATTTTGACTCTGTTTCCGTTCGTCTCTCTCCGATCTGAAATCCTATGTCCAATGAAATCATACTTGACCATCAGGACTTGGAGACCTTCCACCACCCCGCTCCTCTCACTAAGCTTGCTTATTCATTTTTTTAGTATAGTTATCCTAGTGAGTGTGAAGTGGTATCTCATTGTAGTTTGTTTGTTTTTTTCAGGTTCTTTTGAGGAAGATTATCCCTGAGCTAACATCCGCCCCATCTTCCTCTACTTTATATGTGGGACCCCTGCCACAGCATGGCTTGACAAGTGGTGCATAGGTCCTCACCAGGGGTCTGAACTGGCGAACCCTGGGCCACCAAAGAGGAACATGAAAATTTAACCGCTGCACCACTGGGCCGGCCCCTCATTGTAGTTTTGATTGGTATTTCCCTACTGACTAATGACGTTGAGCATCTTTTCATGCATCCAGCAGCCATTTGCATGTCTTCTTAGGATAAAGGTCTATTCAAATTCTTTGCCTACTTTTTAGTTGGGCTTTTTGTCCTTATGTTACTGAATTGTCAGAGTTCTTTATACATTCTAGATACAAATCTCTTATTAGACATACGATTTGCAAATATCTTCTTGCATTCTTCTTTCATTTTCTTGATGGTATCACTTGAGGTACAAAAATTTTTAATTTTGATGAAGTCCAATTTATCTATTTTTTTCTTTTATCTCTTGTGCTTTCGGTGTGATATCAAAGAAACTATTGTCTAACTCAAGATCACTAAGGTTTACTCCTATGTTATCTTCTAAGAATATTCTAGATGTAGCTCTTACATTTAAGTCTGTGATTCATTTTGAGTTCATTTTTGTGTATAGTATGAGGTGGAGGTCCAATTTCATTCTTTTGCATGTGGATATTCCGTTATCCTAGTGCCATTTGTTTAAAAAGACTATCCTTTCTCCCATTGAATTGTCTTAGCAACTTTGCTGAAAATAAATTTGCCATTAATGTAAGAGTTTGTTTCTGGACTTTGAATTCTATTACATTGATCTGTATGTCTGTCCTTATACCAGTACCACACTGTCTTGATTACTGTAGCTTTGTAATAAGTTTTAAAACCAGAAGTATGAGTCCTTCAACTTTGTTCTTGTTTTTCAAGATTGTTTTTGCCGTTCTCAGTCCATATCCATGGAGAACACATCCTCCCAGCTTGCATGGTTCCAGACTGGAATGTCTTTTTTTAGCGCTTCCTCAAATACCAGATCATTCATCCCCATTGTTTGGAAACATGTTGCATGCCTACTCAAATTATCACTGACGGTAATCAGCAGCGAGCACACACAGCAGCTGGAAACCGAGGACAGGATGGAAAACAGGGGCTATTAAGAAAAAATGACAGATTTAAGTCACCAGAAAGTCTTTGAATAAGATGTTATGGGAACAAAGTCACAGTGGAAAATTAGATCATAAATCTTATTTCCTAAAACAGTTCCCTTGCGTTTTTCTTTTCCTCGCATGGACGGGGTAGATTGTGTTGACTAAATTAGTTCATTTTCTCAGATTCCTTCAAAATGAAAGAAAGCTGTGCTATTTCTCATGTTCTTATTGCAGACCCTGTCTTGTGGACTTTTGTGGCTAGTGTTCACGAGATTTTTCATACCCATTAGAGATTAAGAACTTCATGCTTTAATTATGCTCAAAGGAAAAAAAATTATAATTGGGTGATGCACCTATATTCAGAGAGTTACAGTAAAGTTACCCATATATGAGGATTTTTGAGATCATATGTCCATGTGTCAACTCTTTATGTAGTGACATCAGACCCTGTCAGCTGGCCAGAGAAAGGTATTGCTCTCATTTTACAGAAGCAGAAACTGAAGTTCCAAGAGATACATTGACTTGCTTAGATAGTCGAGCGTGGCAGAGATAGAGCCAGTATCAAAGCGCAGTTCGTCAGCCTCTGTGAGACTGTTATGGGTGGAATTTTATCCTCCAAAAGGATGTGTTAAAATCCTAACCCCTGGTACCTGTGATTGTGACCTTACTTAGAAATAGGGTCTTTGTAGATGTGATCAACTTAAGTTGAGACTATTAGAGTGAGCCCGGATCAAATATGACTGAGGTCATTATGCAAAGAGGAATGCCATGTGGCAACAGAGGCAAAGATTGGAGTGAGGCAGCTGCAAGCCAAA
This sequence comes from Equus przewalskii, assembly GCF_037783145.1. NCBI lineage: Eukaryota > Metazoa > Chordata > Mammalia > Perissodactyla > Equidae > Equus > Equus przewalskii. Next base: position 26,073,758 of record NC_091850.1, read on the forward strand.
GAATGCCAGGAGTTGATGGCAATCTCCAGAACCTAGGAAGAGACAAGGAAAGATTCTCCCCAGTAAGTTTCAGAGGGAGCATGGCCCAGCCAACAGCTTGATTTTAGACATCTAGCCTCTAGAACTGTGAGGCACAAATTTCCGTTGTTTGATACTGGTCAGTTTGTGGTGCTTTGTTACGGCATACCTAGGAAATTAATACAGACACTATGCATCCCTTAGCACAACACTTTATAACAAGAACTTAGCCTTCTCAGAGCACCAAATGGTGCTTCACAATTTAAAAACCATTCCCAGCTATTCGCACTCAGTTCCACTGCATTAGGACAAATTCAGTCTGGGATAGTGACCGACATATAAATATCCTTCCCCTGCTTGAATACTGTCCATGAAGAAAGGCTTCTTACATCATGATTCAGAGAACTCCCTCTCTGGCACAACTGTGGCTGTTCAAAGTTTCTTCCTCATGAAGCAACTTGCCTTCCTCTCACATCCATCCATTAATACTAGGTTTGTCTTTTTGAGGGCACTCAGGATGAGTCTAATTCCTCTCTCACGTGACAGGCTTTTAAACATTTAAAATCAGACAGATAACCCCCACACCCTCTTTATCCTAAAAATTTCAACTGTTCCTCATAGATTATGCTTCAAAAACCTTTCACCATCTCTACTGGACAGACATCAGTGAATCAGTGTCCCTGCAAGTGTAGCATCAAGAACTGAGGCCAAAGTCCCCATGCCAACTCCTCAGAATAGATGAAAGCAGGGCCAGCTCTTCTGCAGTCATGGATACTTCTGCAACAGAAGAATACTACTATTATAGCCCAAATTGCCATTCAATGAGGTAAATCTTGACAAATGGAAGAACCCTTTATTCTGATTAGAATCTTGATAGATTTGGGGCAGAACAAATTTTGGAGCCCACCAATTTTTCCGCGGGAAGATAGAGAGCTCCCAAAAAGTTTAGAGGTATGTGATGGCAAAACAAGTATGTAAGTATCTACTCCACAGAATAAGAGCCCAAAGTGTTGCAGCAAGTTACAAACATGGGCCAAATAAAACAACATCAAATTGAATGCAAATAAATAAGAAACCCAGCACCTCGGATTTTAAAATATATACTTGCTATGGACTGAATTGTGCCCCCTCAAATTTGTATGTTGAAGCCCTATCGCCTCACCGCTCCCCCCGCCCCCCACTATGGTTATATTTGGAGACAGGGCTTTTAGAAGATAACTAAGGTTAAATGAAGTCTTAAGGACAGAATCCTAATAGGATAAGATTGATGGCCTTATAAAAAGAGGAAAAGAGTGCCCCCTCTCTCTATTTCTGTCTCTCTAGCTGTCTCTCTCCTCCCATGTGCACACACTTAGGAAAGGCCATGTGATAATACAGCAAGAAGGTGGCCATCTGTAAAGCAGGAAGAGAGATCTCACCAGGAACCAAATCAGCCAGCACCTTGGTCTTGGAATTGCCAGCCTCTAGAACTGTGAGAAGTAAATTTCTGTTGTTTAAGCCACCTAGACTATGATGTTTTGTTATGGCAGCGTGATCTGACTAACACAATACCAATACAGGATGAAGAAACAAGATAAACAGCAAAGGGTGACAAAGACTCAAGAGCTTCTCCTCAAAAACTCTATATGAATTGCAAATTTTTTCAAGCTATTCCAAAAGGTAGTGTGGCCAAAGGTGGCCTTACACAGGTGTAACCCAAATGTCAGCTGGGCCCTATCTCTTCGTTAGATTTAGAAGAGCTTGCATTGAACTGCCGATTTTTAAGCTGCTTACATCTAAATGCTTCCCTGGATTTTTCTGCATTCCTAAAACTCATGAGCTCATATTCTCATAACCCCTCAGCCTCCCAGCTCCTACATCCACACTTCGGTCTCTGCTTTGCCTTGAGACAACCAACCATCTCTAGCCGTTAATGCCACATCTCAAAGGTCATAGGTACAGCAAACTTCATGGATGTGCAACCAGTACAGTCCTACAGGGTCCCGCACTCAGAAGGACCTGAGTTTTATGCCCTGTAGTAGCCATCTTGAAATTCTTAATTGTTCTATCCTTGAATCTGTATTTCTTAAGTGAAGTCTGATGGGACAATGGAGCATGCACCTCCTAAACAGCTCAGCAGAAGCTCCCAGAGGAATTGAGCTCCTGTAGCTACAATGCTAACCAATTTGACTTCTTTTTTTAAAATAATTTTTATTTAATTAACTTTTGAGGTAACATTGGTTTATAAAATTATATAAATTTCAGATGTACATCATTATATTTCAGCTTCTGTGTAGACTACATCATGTTCACTAACCAAAGTCTAATTGCCATCCATCATTATGCCCAGGTGCCCTTTTACCCCTTTCGTCCTCCCCCGACCTTCTCCTCTGGTATTCACCAATCTATTCTCTGTGGTTATGTGTTTGTCTGTTGTTTTGTCTTCCACATATGAGTGAAATCGTATGGTATTTGGTTTTATCTGTCTGACATTTCGCTTAGCATAATGCTCTCAAGGTCCATCCATGTTGTCAGAATGACAAGATTTCATGTTTTTTATGGCTGAATAGTATCCCACTCGTATATTTACGGCATCCTCTTTATCTGTTCATCCTCTTGATGGGCACGTAGGTTGTTTCCAAGTCTAGGCTGTTGTGAATAATGCTGCAATGAACATAGGGGTGCATAGATCTTTTCAAATTAGTGGTTCATGTCCTTTGGATAAACACCCAGAAGTGGAATAGCTGCATCATATGGTAATTCTATTTTTAATTTTTTGAGAAATCTAGAAGAAAACAGAGGCTACACTCGTTGACATCAGTCTCAGCAGTATCTTTTTAAACATCATGTCCCCTCAGGCAAGGGAAACAAAAGAAAAAATAAACAAGTGGGACTACATCAAACTAAAAGGCTTCTGCACAGCAAAGGAAACCATCAACAAAGCAAAAAGACAAACCTAACAATTGGGAGAATATATCTGCAAATCATATATCTGATGAGGGATTAATATCCAAAATTTATAAAGAACTCATACAACTCAACAACAAAAAAACACATAACTCAATTATAAAATAGGCAAAGGATCTGAACAGACATTTTTCCAAAGAAGATATACAGATGGTCAGCAGGCACATGATAACCAATTCGGTAAATTACACCTATCTTTCCTTTCCCTCATGTTACAATCCCTCAGTCCCCATTTCTGTTACCTAGTCACTTCCTAAATAAGTTGCCTACACACAAGCTCCTGTTTCAAGCTTTGTTTTCCAAGGAAGGGGAAACCAAGGCTAAGGCAGCTGTGACACCAGACGCTAGGACTTAGTGTCCCTAGAATACGGACCCTCAGGAAGTAATAATAAAGTGAGGCCACTTGTGTGACTTTCCTAAGTTCCTGTCCACCTATCCTTTCAAATAGTTAATATGAATCATATATTTATTGATATATATTCAACAACATTACAGAACGTGTTCTATTTATGCCGTGTTAAAATGTGTAGATGGCAACATAATTGATGATCTTACAAGCTTGTCAAATGTACGTCTAATGCTCGCATAACTATAAACTGTGACCCTAACATTTAAGACCAATTATCATGATAAGATACTAAGAAAAAGGGAAAGAAAGAAAAATTGTATTTTTATGAAAAGTCAGGGGCCAGCCCCATGGCCCAGTGTTTAAGTTCACATGCTCTGCTTCAGTGGTCCTGGGTTTTGCCAGTTCCAATCCTGGGCGCGGACATGGCACCGCTCATCAGGCCATGCTGAGGCGGCATCCCACATGCCACAACTAGAAGGACCCACAACTAAAAATACACAGCTATGTACTGGGGGAACTTTGGGGAGAAAAAGGAAAAATAAAATCTTTAAAAAAAAGTCAAATTTAAGAAATTTGTGAATAAGACAAAAAACGGACTAAAAGGAGATGTGCTCTGAGTGAAAAAGCAGGTTTGTTAGAAGGAAAGAATCAGTAAGTTAAATAAAACATTTATTTGATTATAGAATTAATAGAAGTTAGATAACTTGTAGCAATGAAATGGTTTGAGGTTCAAATAGATTCCTTTTAAAATGTTAACTAGTACCAAGGTGACTTCCCCTATGCATCCCACTGCAGCAAGTCCAGAGCAAATAAACTAATTTCCTTCTTCCTGGCTCTTTCTGGTCAAAACAGACAAACAGGGCTTTATAGAGAGCAGTACAAACTACAAAACAGAAATGAGTTCCGATTCGCGCAGGCCTTCCTCGAGTTGGACAACTTTGCTTACGTCATTTTTATCAGATTAGATCTGAATTCATCTAACGAATAGGAAACGTTCAGAAACACAGTGCAATGGAAATGATTTTTCAAAATAAGTTTTCTGTGAATGCAAAGCAATATTTGACACTTGTTTTAGTTATTTATTGTTGTTATTCATTATTATGAATCCCCTCAAAGCTTAGTGACTTAAAACAACAGAAACAGTTTATTGAGCTTTCATATCTTCAATTTTGACAGGCATCTGTGCAGAAGGTCCACCTCTGCCCACGTGGCATCAGCTCAACCGGGGACTACAGCATCACTTCCAAGATGATTCACTCACATGACTGCCAATTCAGTGCTGTGTAGACTGGGAGTTCAGCCTTGCATGCTGATGTCTGGAGCAAGAGTCCCAAGACGAAGATGCCAAAAAATCGCATTTTCTGATTTAGCATTCGAGGATACAAAGTGTCACTACCACTGACAAGCAGCTTCAAGCGGAGGGAACAAAGATCCCATTCCTCGACGGGAGCAGCGTCAAAGCTGAGTTGCAAGAAGAGCGTATGGACTAGAATGTATTGTTGCAGTCACCACTATCACAAGAGCGAATAAGGGAGAGACTTTCTGAAGGGCTGGTTTCATGTGAAAATCCTTTTGACAATAATATTTGGCACATTATTCTTCTAAAAAAAGTGCAGGCCTAAATATACCAAGAAAATAAAACAAATTACAGTCTCTGAATTCATGGGATTTGCAAAAATCAGAAGAAATCAACTTGAGCAGAAGCTGAAAGGAGCACTAGCACTTGCTAATGTGACCTTGCCGAGTTTCTGAACGTCTATAAACCCTAAGTGCCTCATCTCTAGATTGAAATTAATTCCATTGTGACAGTTGGGAGAATAGAATAAAATATTTTATGTAAAGCACAAAACCAGCAAATGCATTTGAATAACATTATTTACCTTCTTCCTTGAGCATTGCGTTTCATTGGCTATTACCACCAACACTTGAGATCCACAATGTGATAAATTAATTAATAAATATGAAAGGTGATCATTTTTAGAATTACATTTCATTGAGAAAATTCTACATACTGGGCTGTGGACTGATGTATGGTAAATTATCTTCATTACCTATTAAGCAAATATTTCATCTTAAAAAAACTCATTGAACAAGTCAAATGCTGTGTGGGTACACTTTAGTCATGGCTTAAATATTCAGAGACAAGATGTTGCCTACCCAAGAAAAACACAATTAAGAAAGCCTTGGGGAAAAGTAAAATTAAAAACAAAAATAGAAAACAGCCCGCTTTGCTTCCAGCAAAAGCAGGAAATGGGTTGTGTAAAGGAAATCACCAAAATGTGACATGGAAGACACTTAAAGTACCTCTGTCAAATTAGAACCCACTAAATTATTGTGATGTGTATCATAATATATTCATTGAACCTTACAAGCAGTAAAAATAGTCAAAATATTTGTGTATTTTTTACTATTTAATCACAATTAAAGAAATATAAATAATGTTAAACCGAAAAAGATTAAGGAAAGAGCAAGAAGAATGATTAAAGTTTTGAAAAATGGTAGCTAAGAAGGAAAGTTTGACATAAAATTTATGCAATTTGGTTAAAAGGAAAAGATAGCCAAGGACTTATTAATAATTGCTTACAAATATACAAAGAATATCTAAAGAAATTCCTGCCTTTCTTTTGCTTACCCCCAAAGTGTTAATAAAGGGGCTTAATTAGTGACAAAGGTTTAAGTGCAATGGTTTTTAAGCACCCGAGACAAGCTACAGAATCAGGTTTACAACCAGTTTCGATGTTTTCTAGCTATGAATCATGAACTTGACTGATAGTGCCTACCAATACACTTTATTCCAGAAACTAGAATCCTATGGGAAAAAATTTATTACTCTAGGAGAAAATTACTAATGGCCTGATTGTTTAAGTAACAAAATAGATAAAGGGCCATTCTCTTGGCAGTCCCTGTGAGAATTCATTTTGTAGAGGGACACGCATTTGTTAAAAGTCGTTGGTAGTCATGGCTGTGGAGGAGAGAGGGGGATGGTAAGGGACATGGGGGTGTACGAGGTGACAAGGGGCAGGAGGGATTTGTTTGCTGCTTCTGGGAGGAAGGAGAAGATGGGTGGGGTGGGGAGTGTCAGTCATGACACCAACAAGAGACCAAACTATGTGAGCCTGCCCTTGACACACCACATCATCAGTACATTTTTTAAAACTTGATAATGGAATATTATTCAGCCTTCAAAGAGAAGGAAATCTGGGGCCAGCCTGGTCATATAGTGGTTAAGTTCACGTACTCTGCTTTATCGGCATGGGGTTTGCTGGTTCAGATCCTAGGTGTGGACCTGCTCACTGCTCCTCAGGCCATGCTGTGGTGGCATTCCCACTTGCAAAATAGAGGAGGATTGGCATGGTTGTTAGCTCAGGGCCAATCTTCCTCACACACACAAAAATATATAAAACAAATGAACAATAGGGGCCAGTTTGGTGCCACAGTGGTTGAGTTCACTCACTCTGCCTTGGCAGCCTAGAGGTCCATAGGTTCAGATCCTGGGCTCAGACCTACACACCACTCATTGGGCCATGTTGTGGTGGCATCTCACATAGAAGAACTAGAAGGACTTACAACTAGGATATACAACTATGTACTGGGGCTTTGGGGAGAAAAAATAAACAAATGAAAAATAAAAAGAAGGAAATCCTGTCATTTGTGATGATATGGATAAACCTAAAGGGCCTTATGCTAAGTAAAATAAGCCAGACAGGGAAGGCAAATACCCTATGGTATCACCTATGTGTGGAATCTAAGAAGAAAGTCAAGCTCATAGAAACAGGAAGTAGAAAAGTGATCACCAAGGGCTGGGGGTTAGGGAAATAGGGAGAGGCTGGTAAAAACGTGCAACCTTTCAGCTGCATAAGGTCGGAGCGTCTAATGTAAAACTTGCGACTAAGGTTGATAACATCGTTACTGTGTGTAATTGAAATCTGCAAAAAGAGAAGAACTTAGATGTTCACCCTCCCCCAAACAGGTAAATACGGGAGGTGATGTATGTGTTAATTAACTTGATGGGGAGAATGCTTTCATAATGTATATGTATATTAAATCATCACATTGTACAATTTAAATCTTACAATTTTGTCAATTATACTTCAATAAAGCTGGGGGGAAAAGAAACAACTTTACAAAATGCTTGCTTGGATTGGAGTAAACAGATTTCTTATGAAAACGGTTGATGAAAGCTGAGATTTGCATCCAAGGTGCCGTGGGGGCTGATGTACCCAGTGACTCACTGAGGGCTGCGTGGCCGGTGGAGGGAGTGGCTGCCGGGGGTGCAGTCAATAAGGGGAGGAGGGGTTGTCTGTAGAAGATTTAAAGAAGTTAGTAAAACCAACTGAGTGTCTGCTTTGGCTAGGGATTCTAGACAACATGAGTGATACGATACTCCTGGAAAAAACTTTTTTTGTTGTTGGTCTAAGTTCTAAATCTAAACAACTGCCGTTATTACTGTTGAAATTTAATAACGTATAAGCTACAAATTGGCACGTTTTTATTACTTATCTTTTAATAAGCATTGTGTTCTACATGGAAATGAATTTGGAGAAATCCCAGTTAAACCATCAACCCCAACACACGTAGATTTGGTGTCATGCATTCGTTTCAAGACTAAGAACTCAGTTTCTATTTCTTCAATTTTAAAATCACTGTGGTATTTCAAATTTACTTTTCAAAAGAAGGAACAAGTAATATCAGAAGTGATCTCAAACTTTTCCAAACTATATATAGAAATTATGATTTTTTTTGGTGACTATATCATGTGAAAACCACTAGAATTGATTCAAACAAACATGACAGTTTTGCAATTTCCAGAATGTATTGTGAAATAGGAATTTTATCGGATACCTTCCTAACATTCTTATGTTTATAATTTTTCTTAACTAATAGAAAAAGCACATCAGATAAAAAGCTAAGGAAACTTGAATAAAGTATGCGCTTTAGTTAATAATAATGTATGAATATCAGTTTATTAATTGTAGTGAATGTGCCATTCTAATGTAAAGTATTAATAGGGAAAATTAGGTGTGGGTATATGGAAACTTTCTATACTATAGTAATAATTTTTCTGTAAAGCTAAAATTGTTCTAAAAAATAAAATTTAAAAACTCTTTAAAAAATTCCTAACAATTTATATAACTGTTTCTGCATGTGAAAGAAATTTTTTGAAATTAAAAATAATAATTTTTATTAATTTATTAATTATTTGAGCAAAAAAATTATGAGCAAAGATCAATGAACAATTTTGTTTCTCCCTGAGGAAGATTCACCCTAAGCTAATATTTGCCAATCCACCTCTTTTTGCTGAAGAAGACTGGCCCTGAGCTGACATCTGTGCCCATCTTCCTCTCCTTTATATGTGGGATGCCTTCCACAGCATGGCTTGCCACGCAGTGCCATATCTGCACCCGGGATCCAAACCAGCGAACCGCGGGCCACCAAAGCAGAACGTGCGCGCTTAACCACTGCACCACCGGGCCAACCCAATGAACAAATTTGACTATGCTGTCTATTGAACACGAATATACAAAGAAAAATAATTTCTATAAAATTATTTCAGTTTTTTTTCAGAAGTTAGGGATTGAAAACAGACACTGTAATGTCATTACTCCTTATTGTGACACACTAATACGTGGCTATAAGTTTTTATTTCTTTTGCTCAAAAAAGGCATCGATGTAATTAAAAATATTAGCCCATTATTTCCCCTTTTTGTACTGTGATGTTTATTTTACTTTTTGTGTTTTTTCCTAGCATAATTATATATTTAACATATATATAATGTACAATAACCAAAAATTTTTATTATCATTTCTTTCCTGGCCGCTAATATTGTTTGCTTAGTTTCGTGATTAGTATTACCAACATTTTGTTGTGTAGAAGGAGAGTTTTCCTAAAAAATTATTCCACATTGTACTAGTGGACAGATCCAAATAGCATTACGAGAGAATAAACTCAGAATTAGTAAAAATCTTGTCAAGGGTCATATTATGCTCCTGGGGCCAGGAGAATCCAACTGTTACCTGAGTCACATACTCAAACAAAAGAAATAAGGATACAGGTATATGTTTAGAAAGTAGGCATTTAACAGAGACACTAGAATGACCAAAGTTTTATATCCAAAAAGGAAATTTTTCCTACTGGTTTGCTTCCAGTGCTTTTCTCCTCAAGTACATTCTCTCTTCATAAAGGACACTGGTTGACAGGATTTCTTTTATCCTCCCCAAACACACAGGCTTATTATTGCTTTGATGGGGGGGCAGGGGAGATGGAAGACAGGAAATTCAAAACACAACCCTAGGTGTGTATTAGAACTTCTGAAGTGCAGTACGTAGTGTAATAATGCTCCCCTACATGATTCATGATTCTGATGAACTCTACCCCCAGGGATCATGGCCCCATCCTCCTGCAAACCCAGTTAAGAATCTTTGATATAAAGGAACTTTCATTCACTGGACAAGCATTTAATGGGTATTGACCACATATGTATCAGGGCTGGGCTTCTTAATTGCACTCTTACCACAAGTTCATCACCTTGCTGCTCCCACAGTCCAACTCTGGGGTTGGCTAGTCTTCTGGCCACGCTGGGTGCTCTCGCCATCTCAGCTCAAAAGCTGTACTAACAGCACACACGATTCTAAGTTCCAGAACATCACTGTTTCATACAGCATACTAGAAGGCTTCACTTTTAGGATGCAGTCTCATCTCCTCACCCCTTGATGATTTATAGCATTTGAGAAGGAGGAAGAGAAGGACTTTTTTCCCCAAAAGCTTAAAAGAAAACTCTACAGCTATTCATCATTTAAAGCTCCTGTTTTTCATAACCAGGATTTTGTGTCACTCTGAGCTTTACTTCATTGATCTCACATTCTCATTTTCCAAGCTTAGGACCTTAGTGCAAAGGTAGCCCATAAATTTGACACTCGTATAGTTCTCAGATTTCAAGGATAGTAAAAATTATTTTCTGTTTTGCCCTTTAAGAATATTCATATTTAGCTGATTGTGTGTCCTCATTTTTTGTACAAAAAGTAACATTGTTTTATCTATAGATCTACCTGTACAACATCCTTTTGAATTCAATAAGAATATTTTGAAGTTCCTTCATAGCATCACATACTTAATAGAAAAATTATTTACATCTTTCCTCTTGAAGCCAGTCTTCCAAAGTTTCTATTATTTTCATAACTCTCCTTGTGAGCGAATATTACTATTGCAACAATGAAACAGCTAACTTAGAGAAAAAAAAATCATCAACAAATTCAGTCAAAGCATGTGGGAGCTCTCTCACACCCAACAAATGGGTCCCATGTTTATTTCGGCATTTGGAGTAGCACAGTGATTCTGGGCTCTGCCAAGTATGGACACAATATGTTCTCTTTCAAAGCCTGTATGTTTCATTCCCACTTAGTCTGTTGCCAACTTCAATGAATTGTGTTCTAGAAGTCCATTCATTGAGACTGTTTGAATTCGTAATATGTTTTCCCAGAGAAATGTGATGGGTGTGTTCCCAGGCCTGCTCACAAACAGTCATAGACTGTTAGAGCTGGGAAGACTTAAAAAAGTCATCTAATCCAACCATTTTAAAACCATGGTGTGGCTGAAATTGTAATAACAGTTGCCCCAGAGAGCCTTTCAAGAACTTCATGAGTCTGTCCAGGCTCCTCTGTGTCCTGACAGGGCCAGTTTGTTGGAGGTTGTAGAATATGATGTCCAGGGAGCTGTACCAGGAACTGGCTTAGCCTGGGAAAGTCTTTGCAACACAAAGAGCATTCTCCAGGTTTGGAGATCCAGCAGGGAAGAGGCACCAGCAGCAAAGCAACAGTGAAATCATTCCCAGGGTAGAAGTGTTTCACTAGGAAGCAGGAGCTCTCACTCTAAAATTTCTCTACATAAACCAGATTTATCTCTTTTAGCAATAGTTTCCCATGACTGACTTGACTTTACACTGCGGTTCTCTTGAACAAGTGATGAGAGGAAACGTTGCCTCAGCAGGTACCAAGAAGTCATGCTCAGCTCAGGGAGCTTGGAGTGGCAGGGATGTCACAGCAGAGGGTTTGGACACTCTCACATTTATTTCCCGAATGCCAGGGCTCAGCACTATTTACCCTCTGTAGACCCCCTACAACAGCAGGGAGAAGTCCACCTTCACTCCTAAGAAACAGAATCCCAGTGGGGCAAAGCAACACTTGTAAATAGCTTCTTCCTAGCAAGAAAGATTCCAGAACAAGATTGTTCCACCTTTTTTATTTTTTTAAAGCCATGTCCCTTTTGGTTAATTATCTCAAGAAAATTTCGTCTCCTTTACCCCCATTAAAGTCACTTACTTCTCCCTAGGATGACATGGACCATCATAAAGAATGACTGTCCTGGGACCAACTATGATTTCTGCTGTAGAGAAATGTTGAAATAAACATGGGGCCTAAAATAAAGATAAAAACCCATGGTGTCCTATTTGCTGGTCTATGGAGTCTTATGATATTATGATCACATAACTAGAGGCTTCTTAGTACTGAAAAAGGTGCCCTGGCTGAATATTCAGGTATTTAACACACACTCTGGAGGCAGACTCCAACTTTTGTTCCAGTGACTTAATTTCTTGTAAACCTGGGGTGGTTCCCAGGTCTCCAAGCTTTAGTTTTCACTACTGGTGACCTGGTGATAATAACAGCACCTAACTCACAGGGCAGTTTTAAGCATTAAAAGGATAATGTATAAATGGCTAGAACAGTGACTGGCCCTAGAACAAATATTCAGTGAATGTGTAGCTTTTGTTAATATTGTTATTTCTGTCATTAGTTTTATTTTAAATCTGACCTAATTCTTAAGATCATTTGGCTTTCTATCCGATTTGCCATAATCATGTAAATTTCAGTCATATTTACATAAAACAATCTCTCCTAATTTACTCCAAATACCATTTATTTTTAGACAAACTTGCTTCTCTTCAAATGTTATTTCGGCTGTGTTCACTCATGCCCCAATTTGTTCAAATAATTCTGAAATTTAATCCTCTCTGAAGGGCAAGCTTTCTCCTCTTCCTTTCCTTATTCGCCACTCAGTGTGATATTGTTGTGAACACAGTGATGATCAACATCACACACACAAATGTTTAACATCAATTCCTGGAATTTTTCAGGACCCAGCAAACTCGTGGAGGGCAAGGAACATACTTTTTAAATTGTATTTCCTTTCCTTTCCATTCCCCCATCCACAAAATGCAAGTAAACTTTCCACCTAATAGATGATCATTTAATGCACTGAACAAAGCTATTTAGGATCTTTCACCACTAACTACTGTCAACACAAAATAACCAGTAACCATTCTACAGATAGGAGAGATAAAGTGAGTTTTACTTGAGCCAGAGTGAAGGTTATAACCCAGGAAGGCAGTTTCCAGAGAAGCGTGGTTTTCAGTACAGTCCTATATTTTTTTAATTTTCTTTTCCTTTTTTTCTTTTATTTGGGAGGATAGGCCCTGAGCTAATATCAGTTGCTAATCTTCCTCTTTTTTTTTTTTTACTCCCCAAAGCCCCTCCCCCAGTATGTAGTTGTATATTCTAGTTGTAGGTCCTTCTGGTTGGGCTCTGTGGGATGCTGCCACAGCATGGCCTGCCAAGCACTGCCATGTCTTCACCCAGGATCCAAACTGGTGAACTCCTGGCTGCCCAAGCAGAGTTAACAAACTTAACCATTCAGCCATGGGGCAGCCCCAGTCTTATATCTTTGTAAAGCAAGGAACATGCATCAAACACAGCCAGGATGCATATTCATCAAAGTTTCAAAGAGGTATTCAGTTGCAAATTAGCAGGTCAATGTGACCCTGATGTTGGGAAAGAGGCTAATACAGACATTACCAATAGGGCGTAGGTGGGGAAGTATGCATTCTTATCTTAAGAGAGTGCATTTTTTAATAGTTAAAGCAGATGTACAATGTAGGTTTAATAGGCCATAAGTCAGGCTTCTTTAGTTGAAGCCGAATCAGTTCTGAATCAGAAGTTAGCCCATATACCTCAAAATGTGAAAGTCTTGTGTCAATATCATCAATGTCATCATCAATATAATTGTTCAGTTATTATTAGGCTCAATTGCACTCCCCCTCCCCCTAAATGGTGAGCGTGTGAATTTCAATTTGAAGTGAAGATGTATTGATATATCACCTCTGTCACTTCAAATTTGTGACTGCATTCTAGAGTTATTTTCCCTTCAAGTCAAATATCACAGAACATAAGGGAACACACACTAGCCTGGAATTTAATTTTCTGAGACTGTTTGCTGACACTGGGCTGTGAATATCATCCAAATAGTACATTTTGTACTGTCTGCTGGAGCACAGCAAGCCTAAAATTTAAAAGGCTGAACAATTTCACTAAACACACTACTGTCTTAAATGATTGGTGCTATCTTTCCCAGCATAACCTCAAAAAATCACTGGAAAAGATCTGACAAGGCACATCAAATGGCAATCACACAGTGTTTCTTGATTTTGTGAAGTCAACTGAAAACAAAATCTGGTGGAGAGATTTTAACAAAATTTACAGGAAGTAGGGATCTTAGATGCTTTTCAGACTTCTGAATTGCCTGCAATTTTTATGACTTTTTCTATTTTTCACTATCAAATACACATTTTTAATAATAACAAGGCAGTACCACTAATCAGCTTCCGTTTAAAGAACATTAGAACATTACTCATCAGTTAAGAATGAAAACGAATAACATATTTCTGATATTAATGTTTATACACTTTTTAAATTTATGGGTTTAGCTCCCTTGAGGAAATTTTGTGTTGGTCAATTAAGAGAGCAACATTGCGGTAACTTTTTCTATTTATATTTGCTGTGTCAAAAACTCTGTTTTTAGCATTTCTTTTATGAAAATCTGACAGGAAGACCGCTTCCCGGAATCTCTAGTGCTCATTTTTATTAAAAAGATCTGTGTGTTATCATTGGTTTATCTGTTTGTTTGTTCTCTGCCCTTGTCATGTTTCCTGGCCTCCATTGACTTTGAGCTTCATCATTTGATGTGTTTTGGGATGTGAGCAGATGTTATATTTGCCACTGTTGAAGATAAACAAAGCCAGACACTGGTTAAAGCAGTGAAGGCAGATTTTATTCAGTAATAAACTCCTGCAATTGGGAAAAGGGTCCAGCGTGAACTCAACTCACCTCAACTTCGCTTTGCGCAGACGTGACTGGGGTTTTAAAGGGAGAGAGAGGGCGCAGGGAGCGGGGATAGCAGATACTTGAGCAGTCAGGGAAGTGGAAATATGCAAAGTTGGATGCGGGGTCAGTTAAAGTGACTCGGCCATCTGGGTCAGTTAATTGGTGCTCATCTGGAAGAGACAAACTTTCTGTGTCTTTCTGAGAGCAGGTAGTGACGCAAGGTTTGGCTCTTATCCTCTCACAAGGACCAGGAGCTAGTTATCTCCCTGAACATTTGCATTTCAAAGAGATGACTCTTGGGGTCCTAGAGGAGATAGTTCTGGTTGGTGGGAGATTTACATCTCAAAAGGCCAGAGAAAGGATTTAGAATTGCAAGATTTCTCACCTAAATGCTCTAATTGGGGGTTCAGGAGCCTAACTGTCTACCACCAGGTTTTGGCTGGAACAAACAGTTCAATGTTCCTGGCAGTGCTGGGCTTTCTCAGGTAGGCATTTTAAGAGGGGCTGAGGTCATCCTGAGAGTGAGGCCTTGAGAAGTTAAGAACTAGCTAAGTATTTGTTCAAGTCTCTTAGTGTGTGTAGATTGGGGAGGTGGAGAAAATCATTTATACAGAGAGGCTGATGGTTTATAGGCCAAAGTTGATGCTTAGTCAAGAAAAGTGCTCATGGGGCTGGCCCAGTGGCCGAACGGTTAAGTTCGCACACTCCGCTGCAGGAAGCCCAGTGTTTCATTGGTTTGAATCCTGGGCATGGACATGGCACTACTCATCAAACCACGCTGAGGCGGTGTCCCACATGCGACAACTAGAAAGGCCCACAACGAAGAATATACAACTATGTACCGGGGGGCTTTGGGGAGAAAAAGGAAAAAATAAAACAAAATCTTTAAAAAAAAAAAAAAGAATATTGAATCTTCCAGTTTAAAAAAAAAAAAAGAAAAGCGCTCAGATGAGGCTGACTAGAGTTTGGTCAAGGAGAGTCTTTGTCACCACACTGACCAGAAGAAGATTTAAAGACCACTGTACAACTTGGTTGTTGCGCTCTTGCTCTGGCCTACCATCATAATAACAATATATCCCCAAAAGTAGCTACCAAAAGATACATGGAGCTGAATCTAGCCCAGCAGAACCTAATAGAGCTCAGAGAAGCCTACTAGTATAGCTAAGTAGAGTCCAACAGAGCTTAAAAGGATCTAAAGAAACCCAACAGAGCCCAGTGGAGACCCAGGAGAGCTGCAGATAAGCACAACAAAAAATAAACATTGTTTCCCATAAGCCACTGATATCACAGCCGTTTACTGCTGTAGCAAAGCTGACTGATATACCATGGAATCATGGACCTGGAAGATGCTTATTCATCTTGTAGGGGAGGAAGACATTTTCTCTATCCAAAGTGGGTTCGTCTGGCTGGAGAATGAATTAAATTCACATGAGACAGAATAGCAAGAGAAAATTAAACAAAGCTTTATGAGGACCGTGGCCCGGGGCCTTTCTTCCTGAAGGAGGAAAGGGCACCGAAGAAGTGGGGTGCACAGAGTGGTTATATACCCCCAAACAGGGTGTTTCCCATAGGATTGAAATGTCCCTCCCACAATAGTCACAAGATTGCCCTGTCGGCACAGCGCTTGATGGACACAGCAGAAGGCAAGTCTATTGTCTTGAGCTGGGTGGTCACAGGTGAGCGCAGCAATCAGTTCCTAGCCTAAGGAAAGATGCTTAATCCTTAAAGAAATGCCAACGCTGGGAGGGGGAGTAGATCATGGGAGATTACCACACAAGTACAGTAAACAAAATACAGATTTAAGTCCTTGCCTTTGGTATTGATTAAGAGTTTCTAGAGAGAAGGTCATCTCCCCTTCCTGGTACAGAGAGGGAGATATCTTTACAGATGGAGAGTTCCTTTATAATGTAAATGTCTCTTACAAAGGGTAAGCAAGTTCTACTTTTCAGTTGCTTTCCTGTCTGCAAAGGAACCAGCCTCAAATAATCATCATGCCAAAGAGACATATCTTGGGGTGGCCATTTCCAGGTCCCCACAATCTCATTCTCCTCCCTTCTTCATGCAGACATGAGAGATGAACTATATCCACTCATTCCCAAATGGATTCAGTAAAACAAAGAAAATACAACTATAACTAGGTCAGATTTATGTGCCTCCTATCTGCCACTAAGTAATGTGTAAGGTCCAAAAAGAAAGGAGGGTAGGCAGGAAATCTGTCTCATGGGTTTTGTGGAGAAAGATTTCCTTTCTCAAAAAAATAAATAAAAGCTTTTGAATCCCTAGATAGGCTTAGAAAACTATTATCAGCAACAGCTATTAATCAGAATATATCCAAACTTCTTGTACAAAATGTAAGATCCTTCATAAGCTGGCTCAAACCTATATTTTCTCTCCCAGCTCTAGTAGCATAGAACTCCTCACATTCCCTGAATATTTTTTCTTGTCTATGAACTTTGCACATACTGTTCCCTCTGCCAAGCATATCTATTGTCACATCTCTCTATATAGAGAATTTCCATTCCTCTGAGATCCAGGACAAATGTACCCTCCTCTGTGAACCTTTCTCAAGTTAGTTGTTCCCCAATGTCCTAATCATGCCCCCAGATTTGTCAGATTCTACCTCGACCTCCAGATCTATCATGATTGCAAGTGTCTTCAATGTCCACGTGGTTGATTCATCTGACAGCCTAGTTTCACACTTCTTTAACTTCCTCAACTCCAGTGGTCTTCACATCTATCCCACTTCATGCACTCACATTGGAGGCATCATCAGGAATTGCTTCATCTCTGAAATCTTAAATTTAATACCCTTTTTCTGACTAAAACTTCCTCCTCTAATTCTTTCTTCCAATGTGAAAATCTTTTGGTCTCACGAAATATTGACCTTCTGTTTTTGGTCATTCCCTCAACGGCATCCTGACTGTTGTCATGGCCCTATCCAGCCTGAACCTCCTGGTGTAGCTCTGTAGGGAAATACTTGCTAATCCTTCAATTGCTTTTATTGAGACCACTTACCCCATAAAAATTCAACAAGTAGCTCTGTAATTTGCCTCGTTTTATCTTAATCTAATGTTCTGAGGCTTTTAAGACAAAAACCACAAAACCGATTTCACTTACTTAGGATACTCTTAGCTGCAAGTAATGGAAAAACTAAATGAAAATGCTTTAAACAATAAGGATGTTTATTATCTCATATAACAAGAAATCCAAAGGAGTGGTGTTTTTAACGTTGATTCATCAGATTGTTACCTGGGCTTGGTCCTTGAGCTTATGCCTTCAAGATTGCAAGATGGCAGCTACAGTTCCATGCATCGCACATAGACAGAACAATATTCAGACCAAGAAGATAGAAGTTTACTTCTATTCATCTGGTAAAATGAGGTGAACGCTTCTCCCCAAGTCTTCTCAGTGTATTTTCCCGAAGCTTTCACTGGCCAAGTTTGGATCATAAGCCATTGATACAAATTCAAGGGAGGCTGAGAAAGCAAGGATCTGGCATTTTAGTAGGAGTTTGGGTTTGTCACTAAGCATAGAGTGGCTTCTGGATGGGCAATAATCAGGGTTTGCAAAACATTTCCATATCAGCTGGCCCTTCAATGCTGCTTGACAATATGCCTGCTTGTCTCAGTGCTTCTCAAACTTTAATGTAGACATGAATCACCTGGAGATACTTAAAAATGCAGATTTGATTCCATAGCTGGGGGATCTGAGATCTGCATTTCTATCAAGCTACTAGGGGATGCTAAAGCTAGTTGACTGAAGGCCACACTTTGAATTACAAGGCTCTAAAATCATCTCCTATTTCAAATACTCATCATTGCTCTCGACTAGGCTAACGCCATCCCCATCGCTCTCTAGAAATGAACTCATTCCCTATTTCACAGAGAAAACAGACCCCACCCCACCCCGCCCCCCGCCAAAAGGTAGGGAACTCTCAACTTAAGCTGAGATAATATTGTATGAGTATCAAGATAATGGCCTTTAGCATTAAACAGCTGAGGTTTCCAACCCCAGGTGTACTATTTACTTCCCTGTGATATTTTGAAATATCTTTAATGTGAGCCCCAGTTTCTTAATATATAAACACAGAAATAATAATGCCCAACTCTTGGTATTTTTGAGGATTAAGTGAGATTATGTGGCTATATCCTGTTTAAGTTTCTTGATTTTAAGAAACAGAAACAATTTAACTTAGAAAAAGAATTAAAAGGACATTAAGTTGTGTATCAGTTGAGATTAGTTTTGGCTGTAAGAGAAAAACCCAAAATAGCAATGGCTTAAACAAGTTAGCACCTTATTATTATCTCACATTCAAAGACCTGGATATATCCTGCCAGGTTGGCATGGCACTCCACAGTGACAGAAACTCAGGCAGGGACACTTCTGGTTGAGAATATGTACTTCAAGCACATACTTGGAAATGGAGATGGAATCAGTATTCTACTGGGCTGAACGTGAGATGGAATCAGATTCAAACTACATTTATCAGCCCACTTCACAAGGCTCCACTCTTCCTGATTGGCTGTGCTGATTGGGGTCTCAGGAGTTAGAGTTGATTCTTTGTCTGTGAAACCGAATTTCAAAGACTGATTCTGGTTATTTTCCTCTTCCTAGTGCATATTTACTCTGATAAATAGATGCAGATATACTAGAGAAGAATAAAAATAAAATTTGCAGAAAGTACTTATGAAGTAATTGATCTCTCCTGCCTCAGGGCTACCCAGATTCTTTTTAGTTCAAGGGATGCTAGATCTGGCTTTGGGGTGAGAGATTTTGACTTTACACGATGATGATTCAAATCAGGCCTCTGGTGGCCAGACCTAGAGTCATTTCAGTTACAAAAATCAGGTGTAACACTACTGGATTACACATATATTTTGGCCCTGTCTTCAGATCTTTCTGATTGTTATTACGCATTTCCTGTCCGCTTTGATGAGCATAACCCATCTGCTGTCCTGGAGTTTAGAACTGCCATTTGTCTTTGCCAATTTGAGATTCCTTCATTTCCACTGAAGTATAGGAACTGATTTCAATAACATTCTCTCTACTGGTGCCTACAAACAACAGAAAATGGTCAAAAAGATGCTTTTCAAAGCTGCAAATGTTCCTCTAACATATCACAAGCATGCACAAACACATACACACACGTGTGTGTGTATATATAAATATATATAGTTTGTGTAACTATTCAAATAAAGCAGAGGTATACATGAGGCAGATGTATCAATCTACCAAAAATTGAAAAATGAAAGAGTCCTTCACAATAGATAGTTTGAGAAACACTGTTAAGGCATCTATGCATCCCATAAGGGTCCCTGAAACCGGGTTATATAACTTCGGAAAGAAAATCAAACATTGACAAATGTGCTTAAAATATGTTTATATTTCTTTATTTGAAATGTAGTGTTCCCTCACCATTTGTGTATTTAACGTTCTATATTTCAGCTATTTATGAGCAACCCAGAAAGTTCTTGGCATGTAGTACTTTGCATCTTGCAGAGGCAACCATTTGAATTTTGCTTTGAGGCTGGTGTATCCAAGTGAGTCAGTGGCTGATAAATAAGCCTTGTCTGACCACCCAACATCCATCATAGTGTGATTCTGTTACGTTTGAGTTCTTGTCACCTAGACAATTTATAGTGAAAATTTTATATTGCCATTATATTGAGTATCCGAACTTCTCAGAAAGTTCTTTCAAATTCCTCTAAAAGTCAACATTCATTAAACAATTATTATAGTCAACATTAAGTAAACAATCATTATAATGGGAAGAGAAAGATATTTAAATAATGTCAGAAATATAACATAACAAGGAAAACAAAAATATATATATATACACTCAAGAGAACGAGAAGACAAGTCATGTTCTTGGAGGAGGTGTTTGCAAAAGACATATCTGAGAAAGACACATTATCCAAAATATGCAAAGAACTCTTAAAACTCAACAAAAAAGACCCAAATAACTTGATTAAAAAATGGACAAAGATCCGGACATCTCACCAAAGAAGATTTACAGATGACAAATAAGCATATAAAAACATGCTCAACACCATATGTCGTTAGAGAATTGTAAATTAAGACAACAAGGAAACACCAGTACATACCTATTAAAATGGTGAAACTCTCAAGCACTGACAACATCAAATGTTGGCGAGGAGGTGGAACAGGAGGAGCTCTCATTCACTGCTGGTGGGAGTGCAAAATGGCACAGCGACTTTGGAAGACATTTTGTCACTTTCTTATAAAACTAAACATACTTCTACCATACAGGCCAGCAATTGCACTCCTTAGTATTTACCCATATGAGTGGAAACCTTATGTCTACACAAAAATCTGCACACAACATTTATAGCAGCTTTATTCATAATTGCCAAGAGTTGGAAGCAACCAAGATGTCCTTCAATAGGTGAATGGATTAAAAACCTGTGGCACATCTAGACAATGGGATGTTATTCAGCACTAAAAAGAAATGAGTCATCAAGCCATGAAATGACATGGAAGAACTTTAAATGCAAATTACTACGTGAAAAAAGCCAACCTGAGAAAACTACGTATTGTATGATTCCAACTATATGACACTCTGGAAAAGGCAAAACTACGAAGACAATGAAAGATCAGGGGTTACTGGGGGTTAGGGAGTGGTAGAGGAGCAAGGGATGAATGGGGAAAGCACAGAGGATGTTTAGGGCAGTGAAACTACTCCGTGTGATATTATAATTGTAGGTATGTGTCATCATACATTTGTCAAAACCCACAGAATGTACGACAGCACGAGTGAGCTCTAATGTGAACTATGAACTTTGGGTGATGATGATGTGACGATACAGGTTCATAAATTGTAAGAAATGTACCACTTTTGTGTGGGATGTTGATAGTGGAGTAGGCTGTACCTGTGTGGGGGCAGGGGGTATACAGGAACTCTTAGTGTTCTCAATTTTGGTGTGAAACTGAAAAATAAAACCTATTAAAAGAAAAAGATATACACATGGAATTTATTCACAATTAATTTATAAGCACATTAAGCAATAATTCCATAGTTTAGTAATTACAAAGAAATCTTAAAACGGCAATTTATTTAGGGTGTGGCCATGGGAATAAACACATCATCCATTATTTTGTAAAAAACATGCTTCATATAACCAATTAATTGGCAACACACTCTCTAAAAATGGTCTTGATTAATTCAACATGGATCATTTATCCAGTAATATGTTCCCTTGGCAAAAGTCAGATGTTTATTTACCAAAGATTAAAGACTGTATTACAATGCCAAAAGTTTTGTTTCAATTAAAATAGTTTAATGCTAGTAATTCCATAACGTGCTCAGAAGACAGACAACTGGGAAAAATGATGTTTACTAAGTACAAGTGTTGCCTTTACCGGAAGGAAGATTAACTTTCAGAGGTAACTCTCAAGTTTTAATGCCCTACATATTTTAGAATTAGCATGAAGATTCTGATGTAAATATCTTTTAGCTCTTCTGGCTTGTCTTCTGATCATGAGTGTTATTTGTTTTAGCTTCTTATCATTTAGTATCTGACAGAGTTGAGTGAATGTTATTTTGTTCTTTCTTTCTTATATTTTACATATGAATTCAAACAGCCTACTCTCATAGAAAGTAATTATAATATATAAACATTCTGGAAGAGAATAAATTAGTAATAGGAATTTGCTAGCCGTTTTCCTGCAGCAATCAAGTTATATTCTCCAATTTTTTTCACCTCTTTTTCCCACCTTTAAAGAAATGAGGAACTAGCATATCATGTCAATTAAATATAAAAATTATTAATTTTTAAATAACTTATATTTGTATTTCAAAATAATTATTTGGAAAAAATGTCAGATTCTTACTTCATGCTGTTAAAAAAAAAAAAAGATGAAATAAATGTTTGCATGTGTGGTAGGCTGAGCAACAGCCCCAAAGATATCTGGGTCCTAATCTTTGGAACCTCTGGGTAATACCTTATATTGCAAAAGGAATTTTGCAAATATGATTAAGTTAAGGATCTTGAGATGGAAAGATTATCCTGGAATATCTGGGTACACCCTAAACGGAATCACAGGTGTCCTTACAAGAAATGAGAAGGCACAGAGGGATTTGACCGCAGTAAAGAACCGACAATAGAGAAAGAGGTTTGAGTAATGTGAGAAAGAGGCACCAAGCCAAAGAACATAGGCAGTCCAGAAGCCAGAACAGGCTTGGAAATGGAGTCTGCCCTGCCATCTCTGGGAGGTACCAGCCTCGCCGCTACCTTTGGCCCAGTGAAATGGATTTCACACTTTTGGCCTCCAGACCTGTAAGAGAATAAACCTGTTGTTTTAAGCCACCCAGTTTGTGGTAATTTGTTTCAACAGCCACAGGAAACAAAAACCATATGTAAAAGTAAAAGGACAAGATATCTATCAAATACATATGGTATGCATACTGAAGTATTTGGGAGGAGTAATTTATGTCTGCAGATTACTTTGAAATTCATAAAAATAGATTCATGTGATGGATAGAGTGTTGAAAAGATGGATAGGTATATAAAAAAGTAAGTAGAGAATATGTTAATGGTAGAATCTGGATGGTAGGAATGTAAAGTTTTCACTGCAAAATTTTTTTCAGGTTTTCTAAGTTTGAAATATTTCATAATAAAATATTAGGGAAGAATCATAGATGAAAAGATAGGTTATCATGAAATAGGAAACAATCTTTTTTCCATGACACTAAGCATAAAAGCTGGAAATGAAAGGATTATTGGATTTGTATGAGTTAAAATGAAAAGCTTTGAGGAAGCAAATGAAAAAATGAGCAAAGTTAGAAGAAAAACAATGAACTGGGAAATATTTGTTTTGTAACATGTGTGTCAAAAGATATGGATCCATAATATGATACAGGAGTGTTGTCACTAGAGGTGTTTAATAGTCTCCTAATAATGCTGAATACATAAAACCATTGTGTTTAGGATTCAAGTTAATACTCTGTACCTGTAGTTAAACTCTTTTTCTTTCTCAAGTATACTGCTATTTTTGTTATTATTTGGAGAGAATTATATGCAAAGGGTACGGAAGAAGAATGGTGGTCTAGTGGTTAAGATTCTGTGCTCTTACTGCCATGGCCCAGGTTTGTCTCCTGGTCAGGGAACCACATCACTCGTCCGTCAGCTGTCACACTGTGGTGGCTGCATGTTGCTGTGATCCTGAAAGCTATGCCACCACTATTTCAAATTCCAGCAGTGTCACCCATGGTGGACAGTTTTCAGCAGAGTTTCCATACTAGACAGACTAGGAAGAAGGAGCTAGCCACCCACAGCTGAAAAAAATGGCCATGAAAACCCTATGAACAGCAGTGGAGTATTTTCTGATATGGGGCCAGAGTGAGAGGATGGCACAAAAAGACTGTGCAGGGCTCCGCTTTGCTGTCACAGGGTCACTAGGAGTCTGAATCGACTTGCCAGCACTAACAACAACAAATGGAAGAAGAAATGCAATTAGAGATTATGAAAATAAGATATAAGATTTATAAGATGATACTAATTAGTAATACAGATGATGTTCTGGACCTTTCACCAGCAGAGTATGCACACTGAATGTCAACTCAGTGGTAGAGATGCATCTAAAATGACCCGCCCACAGTCTTTCCTTTATCCCTCTTCCAAGGCACAAAGCTGTTCCTTAAGAAAATAGTGCATCTCTAATTACCTGAAGCATTCTAAACCAAAGATAATTAAAGAATGTTCCTTAATTATTACTTGTATAATAAAGATCATCATAAGAAATGAGATTCTATTTCAAGAGTATGAATTGGAAAAAGAATGGATAAGTATATTATGGTGAATCCAATCAATGGAAGAATATGTCACCAGTGCAAGTTGTTTTCAAAGAATTTTTAGCAAACAGAGGAAATGTTCATAAACCATGTGATAGGAAATAGAAGCATGTAAAGTTGTTTAAATATATATGATCTCAATTTTTTAACAAAATCTTCTAAGTAGAAATACAGGCAAGAAGGAAGAACATCAAATTGTCAGCAGTCATTTTCTAGATTGTGGGAAATGGCCTTTGTTTCCATCTTTCAACTTTCTCCTATACTTTTCTCCCTTTGCGCAATAAACATAAATCACTTCTATAATGGAATAACATTATATATATACATATATACAAAAACACAAAAGGTACATTTATTGTGTGAGGAAGAGAGAGAGAGAGAGATGGATATATATGAATAATGTGACCACATGAAATGATACTTCATGCTGTTAAAAAAAAAAAAAAAAGATGAAATAAATGTTTGCATGTGTGGTAGGCTGAGCAACAGCCCCAAAGATATCTGGGTCCTAATCTTTGGAACCTCTGGGTAATACCTTATATTGCAAAAGGAATTTTGCAAATATGATTAAGTTAAGGATCTTGAGATGGAAAGATTATCCTGGAATATCTGGGTACACCCTAAATGGAATCACAGGTGTCCTTACAAGAAATGAGAAGGCACAGAGGGATTTGACCGCAGAAAAGAACCGACAATAGAGAAAGAGGTTTGAGTAATGTGAGAAAGAGGCACCAAGCCAAAGAACATAGGCAGTCCAGAAGCCAGAACAGGCTTGGAAATGGAGTCATCAGTGGCTCCAGTCATAGCAAACCGAAGGGGGTTGGTCACTATTAAATGCCACCATGTCTGCTTCTCAACTGTGCAACCTCGGGTCTACTTTGTAATCACCTAGGGCATTTTTTGACATAAAATACCTGGGCCCAACTCTTAGAAATTCTGAGATTTTTTTGAGCAGGAACAAGGCATTTGTATTTCGTTAAATTTCCCCAAGAGACTCTAATGTGCAGGCACATTTGAGAATTACACAGCTGAGCAATGGTCTCAGACTTAACTATGCACAAAAATCTCCTGGTGTTTGGTAAAAAAACCTAAATCTTGGACTCTCACCTTTCAATCTGAGGTAAAGTACAAACAGAAATCTGCATTTTTAACAAGAACCTAGCTGTTCTGATACAGACATTCAATAGGAAACACTTTAAAACTTGAGCAGTTATGCTTTGAAATGTATATGGAAGTTCAGAGAAAGTACCGTATGAGAGAACCTTACCCTACATTCACACTGCCATGAACATATACGTGTGCATGTGCATATTTTTTTGAGGTACTTCACCTCTTCCAAATTAAATATCAGTTTCTGTTTCTAGTTTGCCTTATAAATACAAAAGTGTCCTCTAAGTGTCAAAATAGGTAACTGCAAGTTTATTCGAATTAATTAAATGATTTATTTGTATTTATGCCATTTCTAAGAACTTTTTGCCCGAACCTTAGAGAAGCAAGACAGTTTTGCGATTTAAAGAGTTTTGAAGTCCTTTGGGTCCTTGACTCTTTGCTTTGCCACTTACTAGCTGTAGGATCCTCTGAGCCTCAATTCCCTCATCTGATAAATGGGTCTACCAGTAGTGCTTACTCCATAGGGTAAAGTACCAATGCATGAAAGTACTTAGCACAGCACCTAGTATATACTACAAGCTCAGTGAAAGGTTATGTTTTCTGGTACCAAGGTCCACTCACTAACTTTGATTCATAATTAAGTTGAGTAATATGACTCCAGCGGCATATACTATTCATGATGTTTGTAAGAGTGCTGCTAAGGTCTGAAATCTGGAATAAAAGTTTTATCCACAGTCACACTGATGTACTACTTAACTTGTTATGATTACTAATCCTAATAATAGTCTCTTCAAAACTAAGAATCAGTTGTGAATTCTAATTAGTTCAATTCGCTAAGGATTTATTGAGATCTTTCTAAGATCCAACCCTATACAACACACTCCAAGGCACACCAAGTATGAGACAGTCCCTGTTCTCCATGGATGGGCAATTGTCTCTCCTGGTTTCTATAATTTTTGCTGGAGAATACAGACAGCCTATGGCACATGGGCCAAGAGTAGCCTGTGGGTGATTGTTATCTACCTGTGATCTACTTGTCACTTAAGAAAAGACCTATTTCTCCATCAATTTCCAGAGCCACTGTTGCCAGCTGTCTATGATTCTGTGGCGGGAAGCTGCTCCCCAACACTACTCTGTATACCAGGGTCAACAAACTGGCCTCTTCCTATACGTGAAAGGGTGCCTGCCTACCATGTTTCAAAGACAGCTGGTCCCAGGTTCATTGTTCATTAGCTTGGTTGCTTAGAGCACAGTGTTCTTCCACGGTGTTCATGGAAGTAATGTCAAGGATATGATAGTATTTGCCTGAATGGGATCCGTAGATTACCTGGCTGCAAACAAGCATCTCTCTTTTCTCTCTCTCTTACTCTTTCTCTTCCTTCCATCTTTCCTCCCTCCCCTCTCTTTATATGGATATTAAATATTATGCTGTAATAAATGAGAATGTATGTAAAGCTTTTAGCAAAGTGGCTGGTACATACAAAATACTTACTATGCGCCAGCCAGTATGCTAAGAGCTCTACATACATCCTCATTTAATCCTCACAGTAATCTTAAGAAGTGGATTATATCGTTATCCTCATTTTACAAATATTATTGAAGGATTAGAAAAGTTAAGTAATTTATCCAAACGCACACAGCTAGGAAGCGATAGAGTCAGAATTCAATATTAAATCTCAGGATTTCTAACTTCAAATAATACATACATATGATATCAAATATATTCACATATATATAATTTGAAGTTACATATATGTTACATATAACATATGTATGTTTATATATATAGTTTTTCAATGGACAAATATATATACATATATATTTAAGCTAATATATATATAAAATTTAAGCTACTGATCAACCAACAGTAGAATATATGTATTGAGTTATTTTCCCAGTTTGCAAATGAATTATGTCACACCTCTGCTGCATTTTTTTTTGTTCATTGAAGATCTATATATATAAATCACACATATATTTGCATGTATATACCGCATATATATATGTAACATGTTATTAGTGCTATGGAGTCGATTCTGACTCCTCATGACCTACATACATCAGGGCAGAACCCTGCCCAGTCTTTTTGCACCATCCTCTCACCTTCCGATGTTGTAGCAGACAATACTCTGTGACTATTCATAGGGTTTTCATGCCCAATTTTTTCAGAAGTGGGTGGCCAGGTCATTCTTCCTAGTTTGTCTCAGTCTGGAAGCTCCATTGAAACCTGTCCAATATGGGTGACGTTGCTGGTATTTGACATACCGGTGACATAGCTTTCAGCATCACAGCAGCACACAGTCAGTACAGTATGACAACCGACAGAAGGGTGGTAAGGTTCCCTGACTGGGAAAAGAACCCAGGCCCTGGTGGTGAGAATGCTGAATATTAACCACTAGATCACCATGGCTGGCTTATGTAATAAATAAATTTTAACACATATCTAGAAAACATACTCATAACATATACATAAAAAGCACATTTATAAACATGTATATATTATTCAATGAACAAAAAAGAACCCAGTAGAGGTGTGACCTAAATTCATTCCCTAACTCAGAAAATAACTCAAAACATATGTTCCACTAATGGTAGATCAGTAGCTTAAATTTTACAGAGGATATGCCAATTGCATGAGTTTTACACAATCTCTTGGTTGTAAAGTACACATTTTTTATTCGTTTTTTGGTCCTCAAAGAATGGGAGGAAAGATGCAACAGCTTTAAGAGATCGTTTGGGTTCATAGCAGATGCATGCATGGTTGGTGTTAATCCTTGTTTAGAACTGGGCGCAGTCCAGAGGCATCAGCATTCTCTCCAAACATTCCTTCAGTGTTCTCTCTGGAAAATCAAGTTACGTTATATTAACACACAAATAAAATTTTCGATGAGTTGGCCAAATGAATGGATTTGTTAGACTTTATTTAACCTGTTTCTTCTTTCTATTCATTTCAGAATATTTCCTTCTTTAATAGTCTTTTATGTGGCTGCTCATTATCTATCTTGATTATTAGCCAGATTACTTTTTAAAGCCAACTAGAATCTGTTTTCAATTTTTGTTTTAGAATGGTCAACCACAGCATTCCCAGAATTTGGCCTGAAGTTTTCAATTAGGTTGCAATGACTTTTTCAATTGAAAATATTGTTGTTCTTTCTGGCTGTATATTTAACAAGAAAGGAAAAACAACTTTCTCCTTGCTTTGATAGTCTTCCACCAAATAATAAAAACCTGACCCAAAACACGAAAGTAAATAAGTTCATTGAAATGGTGGGAAGTAAGACACACAATGAAAATGAAGTGGCACTGAAAATTTTGACAATAAATTAATTTAGCACTTTTTTTTTTAAGAAATCTAACATGATCAAAGCAAACAAAGTCTGGCTTGTGGTATTTAAAAATAACATTTGTTCTAACTTTAGAGTTTGATTATTATAAAAAAATTATTGACTTTGACTTTTGTAATGTTTTCATTCAAAAGAACACCAATTTTACATCAGTCTCATTTCCAATTTCTATTGAAAAATAATTTAACAAAAGCATGAGGAGAAAATCATTTTTATGGGGTAAATCAATAGAAAAAGACATAGGTTCATGGGCTCACTGGACTACTTTATTTCTAATGCTGAAGCTATGGAGATGTATTCTCTTTGATTTTCCACATCCTATCATCTGAATAACTGGGTGGTATAGGAATAGATGTACCGAGTAGGAGTTGAGCAAACAATACTCAAGCATTAATCAATGTGACTAAATGTTCTTCAAGGAAGCCCTGACATACTTAGTGAATGCTTAGGGTTTTATTTACTCTGATTGAAAACTAAAGCTTCATTGGGGGAACACATTTGCCACATACTTAGAATACCACCAGTATTCAGCGAAAAAAAATAAAGGCATCAGATGAAAATAACAAAAGCAGAAACAACAGCAGCATGAAAATTACTAATGCATATGTTGTAGGTATTCAACTGCCAGGAGCTATAAAGAGATACCACATTCCAATCATTTCTCTGTTATTGGCAATTTTTTTCCCTCATGATTTTCTAATGAAGATGCTGCTAATCCATCTAATCATTGATTTGGAGAGTACAGAGAAAAAATACCAATTATTTTGCTCCATCATATGTATTATTGTATATCATAAATATGTATTTTAGTACATCTTTAATAAATTCAACAGCAATCACTTATTATTAACTATGTGCCAAGCACTCTGCTTTATGTGAATTTTTTTCCATTTAATCTTCATAACAATCTTAAGAGATAAGCATTGTGTTTATCTCCATCAATAGATGACGAACCTGAGTTTCAGTGAGCTCAACTGACTTGTCTAAGGTCCCACTGTCAATAAGCATCTATTGATGGTGTTGTGTTAGTCACGCTATTACCTCTCATTCAATTCTCCTGAGCAGCCACATCTCTCACCCTAGCAGCAAAAATAGAGATGACTTCCTTTCAGCCTTATTTCTGGATATCAAATAATGGCCAGACTTGCAACCACTTGTTCTATGGAAGAAAAGCTGAATAATGAGCAATAGAAGTCAAACCAATAGAGTCACAGACCAATTACAAATATAAATTGTACCCAAGTGATTACAAATATAATCATGAATTTGGACAAACGCTTACCTTTTACAGTCCAGACAGAATCAATTTTACCATCCAAAATATACCAAATGTGATAGTAGAATCACTGGCTAACATAGATACAGAAAAACTGGAAACTAACATGCTTTGTTGTTAAGCAGACAAAAGGATTCATTTTCTGAGAGCAAATGAATGCAAATATTATCTTTGCCAGACAGATATGTTATCCACAACTGCCTTGTCCCTTCCCTATACAGAAACATTGTGATCAACACTTCATCTAAGAGCATTAAAAGTCTTACTGGAGAATGTTGCCTCCTTCTCTGAGTAAATTTCCTGGCCCAACTTCAGCACTAAATTCTGTAAAAAGTGGAGTTGAAGTCAATGGCCCTGGGGTGTCATACGCTAAAGATGCTTCTCAGCAGTAAAAATCGTTCCTCCTCAAATACAGGGAAGATTGTTCATGGCCACATATTTACAAGTATACTTTTTTCTTCCCCTCTTTCCCATCTTCCACTAACTACAATCCTTCTACAGCCCTTTTTGGTGAAAGTAGCAGAGTAAACATAATAGTATGTTAATTTCTCCAAAGCTCATAGGCTCACCTCTAAAAGGCATCCCTTTGGGCTCACAACTCTGTCTTTATGAAAGGAATAAAATAGAAATATATGTATCAAAATGAAAAGTGAGACTAACTATAGCAACATGATTGAGTTGTTCAATAAAACTTCGCTCAGGAAAGAAAAGACTGTAGGCCAACAAATATTATTTTCTTCAAGATATTCATCCAAGACAATAGTTTGATTACTTGGGCAAAGGGTTGTCTTGTCAAATAATAGTTTATCCATCAAATCTTCCCTTAAGACACTCACCTTACTCTGTTCACCAATCCTAAACTATTATGTCAGAAGTTTGCCCAGTCTCCATCATCTCTCCGTCTTGAAACATTTGCCCAGACCTCAACACCCTAGAAACATCCATTCAGACTTCCCTCTCGTGAGAAACTGCTGAGATCTGTCAAGGTGGCATTCTATCTCACAGCAGTGACTTCTAATCTATTCAGCTTTGCTTTATTAAATGGTTGTTTCGTAATATTTTGGGGAATTCAATAAAGGAAGGCCAATATGGTACAGAGATCTGGAATCTTCCAAGTATAATGATCAAGAACTCAAGCTGTTTTTAATTTAATCCATTTTACAAGCATCTTTGCTTTTCAAGACTTCACGGAACAGAATTAGATGGTTCTGTCACAATCAAAGGATACGGAAATTTCACAGAGAGAATATCAAGGTTACTTAACATAGACTTATAGATTGTGAGTGTAGATCAAAAACACTTTTCAGTGGTTGGTTTTAAAGAGTCAGCAGTTTTTTCAGTGCAAAAGGAGTGCAGAAAACAGAATTTCATACTTTTCAATTTGTGTGTGCATTTCTCACAAATTAAATCCAGACTTGTTTCCTAAAGCAACATTTGGAAGATATTTTTTAAATAGGCCAGTGACTAATTATTTGTCCACTTAAACAAATAAGTAGTTTAGAGAAGGTAATCCCTTTTATCTTGTTATTGTAAAAATCAATTCCAAAACTAAAAAAGGAAAAGTTGACTTAAATTCATAAAAGTAAAAAAGCTTAAGAGAATTAAGCTCCAGGGCTCTAAATAAACATTTGTTAAAAACTTCAATTTCAATGATCTCTATTTTCATGAGGTATTGTCACTTTACCATTTAAAAAGAAAACTTTAAACCAGCTGTAAAATAAAACAGATGTGATAATTGTCTGTTTGAATACATAGTATAAATACCTTTTCACTGTAAATGAATTAATATCTCTGATAACGATACATATCATCTATGTTAATTGATGCTGTACTGACATATTATTTGATTGAACATTTTTCAATATTGGTCCCTTTTTCACTCTTAGTAGGAAGTGATAATGTTGGGAGTCTTACCTGGCTTCATGGACAAATAAGTTAGCCTTTTACAAAAGGTAGGAAGAACTATTGACATGAAGATATTTCCACTTTTTCTTGGAAAAATCCTCAGGATGGGAATTACAAAGACCTACCTCATTGGACCAGATGGGAGGGGGAAAAAACTGAAGAAAATAAAATGCACAGATTAAGCTGTCAATGATTTAGCCTGTCACAGAGCCATTCTGTGGAATATTGGAAGGTAACAGAGCACTTCTCCTCAGCTGTTCTCTTTTTAGATAAGAGAAGAGACTAAAGGGTCATTGAAAATGAAAAGCTTAACAGGGCCAGCCCAGTGGTGCAGGAGTTAAGTTCTCACGTTCTGCTTCAGCAGCCCGGGGCTCGTGGGTTTGGATCCCAGGTGCGGACATGGCACCTCTTATCCAGCCATGCTGTGGCAGGGGTCCCACATATAAAATAGAGGGAGATGGGCACGGGTGTAGCTCAGGGTCAGTCTTCCTCAGCAAAGAGGAGGACTGGCAGCAGATGTTAGCTCAGGCCTAATCTTCCCCAAAACAAATAAATAAATAAAAAGCTTAATAAATGCAAGGAAATATTAGCCTTAAAATAAATGGGTTTTGTGCTAACAAAACATGAGCTTTATCATCAGAAGCTATGAAACCATTCCACGAAGAATATTGATACAACAAATAGAAAGAAAAACCACCCAAGTTTTCAGCAGAGGTATGACGTAATTAGTAACTCTGCTGTGGAGGTTACTGAAAATAGCGATCTCAATTTTCCTAGTTGTTCTCCATTATTTAGACATATGGAGAAGAATAACAACAGAGATCACTCAAAGTTACAATCAACTTAATTTAGTTTAATGAAATCTTTTAGAAGTTACATTTTGATAGGGAACTCCTGGTATAATGGCTATGGGTGCCACGTGGTACCTCTTCATGAAGCAGTACTGAGACCTGGGAGAGTAGAGAGCCTCTCAGCCTCTGGGGGCAAGGTTGTATGTCTTAGTTACCTTTGCGGCCTTGGTGCTCAGCTCAGCATCTGACACTTAGGAGCCAATCATCTTTTGATCTGTGAAGGGAGTGTTCTTGAGGAGGTTGAAGGACCTGGGTTTCTCCGATTACAGATGTCAATACTATACAATTGTTTTACTTAATAACTTATCTTAGAGAAGGAACTAGGAGCACGTGCCAACATTTCTTCAGCAGCAGGGTTGGAATGGTTACAGAATCAGGGGGCTCGAGTTCAGACTCCGTCTCCAGTGCTCACTCGCTGTGTGACTCTGGGCAGGTTACAACCTTCTTTAGAGCGGCTCTCCTTGCTGGGACATGGAGATAAGAGGAGCAGCTGCCTCAGAGGACTGCTGTGAGAACTAAAGAGGTAATCCACGCAGAGAGGTTAGTGTGGTTGCCTGGCCCATAAAGGGCATTCAACAAATATTACTTATCACTATTACTCATACCCTAAAAAAAAAGATCATAAAACCTTTTGATAGCTCACTGTGTTAATGTTTCTAGTTGCTGTAACAAATTACTACAAACTTGGCAGCTTAAAACAACAGAAACACAATCTCTCACAGTGTCGAAGGCCAGAAGTCCAAAATCTGTATCACTGGGCTGGAATCAAGGTGTTGGTAGGGCTGCGGTCCCTCAGAGGCTCTGGTGGGGAATCCTGTCCATTCCTTGCCCCTTCCAGCTTCTGGAGGATGCCAGTATTGCTTGGCTTGCGGCTGCATTGGTCCAAACTCTGCCTCTGTGGTCACTTTGTCTCCTGCTCTTCTGTGTGTTTGTGTCAATGTCCCTTTGCCTCCCTTTTATCAGGATACTCCTGATTGCATTTAAGGCCCACTCTGATAATCTCATTTTCAAGAATCTTAAATTTAATCACATTTGCAAAAAAATTTTTTGCTATATAAGGTAATCTTCACAAGTTCCAGAGATTAAGACCTGGCTATCTTTTTAGGAATGATTATGCAGCCTACCACATTGAAAAAACGAGACGATTTTCTTCTCCAGCTGCATATTATGGGCTTAGTTTCTCTCTCTCTCTCTCTCTCTCTCTCTCTCTCTCTCTCTCTCTCTCCACACATACACACACTTTCTCTCTCTTCCTTTCTCCTCTTCCTCCAACCCCTCTCCCATTTACTTAACTATATATAGGTCAAGTGGCTTGATCAAATACAGGGTTTTTCTCTTACTTACCTGGAAGACTGAGGTAGGCAGCTGCCAGTTCCTGTTGAGGGGCTCACTCAGGTCAGGATCTGCATCTCTGTGAGGCTCTATGATTCTTTTGGATTTTCTAGTGTGACTGTTGCCTCATGGTCATAAAATGGCTGTTGCACAACCAGGCATTCAGGATAGGAAGAAGAGAGCCAGCCCTGATGGTCTAGTGGTTAAAATTCAGCACTCCCACTTCAGTGGCCCAAGTTCATTTCCTGGTTGCAGAACCACACCACTTGTCTGTCAGTTGCCTTGCTGTGGTGGCAGCTCACGCAGAAGAACTAGAAAGACGTAAAACTAGGATATACCACTTTGGACTGGGGCTTTGGGGAGGAAAAACACAAAGAGGAAGATTGGCAACAGATGTTAGCTCAGGGTGAATCTTTACCTGCAGAAACAGAAGATAATAAGAAAGAATGTTTCCAACTGCTTCTGTGTGTTTATCGGTAAACCAAAACTTTCCCTGAAAACTCTCAGGAGGCATGTTTTTATGTTCTATTGGCCAGAAGTGTGTCTTCCATCACTAGATGCAAGGGAGGCTGGGAAAAGCAAAATGTAGCTTTTCTAGCATGGGTAGTAGAAGACATCCAGATAGCAGATCAGAGATGACGGCTGCGTAAGCCAACCAACAGGGCCTATGAGAGAGGGAGGGTGGATCGGGCAGAGGAGGAAAGAGAAGCAGAGGCAGAACACCCACTGAGTATCTTCTAGGAGTAGCTCCACACGGTTCCTGCTTTCATCTTCACAACAGTCCTTTGAGATTGGTATTAGTATTCCCATCTCGTAGAGAAGAAAACTGAGGTTCAGAAAATTTTAAAAACACACTCTGGAACACAGAGTTAATAAATGATAAAGACAGGAATAAAACTCAACTGTGTCTAAATCCAGACGCCACACTCTTTCATTCTGGAATTACCAGACCAATTCGATCATCTGCAGTTGACTTATTCCCTAGCAGCCACTCTTCTTTAAAAGCTATTTTATTTTAACAGTGTTGACCCAAACTCAGAGCACTTCACCAAAATCATAAATCACTCCTGGCTGTGGTTCTGGCCACAGCTGAAATGCTCCAGTTCCATCACAAATGTGTCGTGAGATGTGGGGCCTGGTCAACACATTGCAAGAGGCACTTGAAATGGGAACGTGGCCCAATAAGCCTGAGCCCGTGTCCTCACCACAGAGGCTGGGCTTCCTGGGCTTCCTGTGGCACATATAGTGCTCTTCACCAGGCCCACTGGTTCAATTGTATTTGTTAGTGACAAGCGCTAACAGGAATGCAGCTCAAGGTTTGCAGCTGACATTTGGAGTTAAATCAGCTTTGTGTCTCCAAAGCTGCCCTTACAGACATGAGTTTCCAAATATATTGCTGAGAGAGTTTCACAGAGAAGAAATTCCACTGGGGGAGGTTGAGTTCTTGAAGAAAGGCAAATCCTTTGTGAGCAGTGTCTACAAATATAGGGAAATTTAGATAAGAAAAAATATGATTCAAAAATCTGCCCCCAAACTAAAACAACTATTTTTGATGCTGTGAATTGCATCTCCTTCTACTTTATCTCCTTCCACTTGAACTAATCTAGAGCTTCCTGTCCCTCTTGGGTTTGCATCATTTAAATTCATCAGTTTATGTGTGTTTTATGAAAGCAGTAGAGAAAATCAAAATTTCAGTCCACACAACAAAACACACTGTACAAGACAAAACAAGGTTTATATTGACATTTCGTTCTGATAAAGTGTCATGATTGTAGTAACACAAATTAACTGATATCAAGATTCTAAAAATGAATTCATTCTCTTGCAGTTAAAGAATGTTCTATACAGTGAAGATAAAAAATAAGATTTCATAATTTGCATATTCTTGGGGTAGATAGGGATTACTGACTTTATTCATCCATGAAAATAAACACTGGCTCATCTACCTAAGGCACTGGAGGAACAGGTAAGCATTGGTGAGGCAGGAATGGGGATACCAACCCCTGGAAGACTGGGCCTGGTGCCGCAGCATAGTGGTTAAATCCAGTGTGTTCTGCTTCGGAGGCCCAGGTTCATGGGATTGGATCCCAGGCTCAGACCTACACCACTCATCAAGCCATGCTGTGGCGGTGACCCACCTACAAAATAGAGGAAGACTGGTACAGATGTTAGTTCAGGGCTACTCTTTGTCAAGCAAAGATTAAAGAGGAAGATCAGCAACAGATGTTAGCTCAGAGTGAATCTTCCTCCCCAAAACAAAAAAGAGGAAAATTGAAGAAAAAAGAACAGTCTACTTTTCAGCTTGTTTGGAACACAGTTGGATTTGGAACCAGTTTCTGCATCACTCAAAGCCAATGACCTTGGTTCACCAGACCCCATGCTCACACTTGACTACTTGCTTTGATTCCTGGCCAGCAAGAGTGGTCCCTAAGGCACTAAATGCCAGCACAGCCACCACCATAGACCCCATGTGTAACACCAATTGTCAGGAAGAGAAAGTTAAACCTAAACTGGCCTTATTGGATTTGTGGAGCTTCTGGAGAGGCTGGGTAATGCAATCTGGAAATGCAAGGAAGTTATTCCCATGGTGGGGGAACTTGGACCAATGCAAAACAGATGACAAAAAAGCCAGCAGGTAAATTGCTCACCCTTCTTCTTCGCCTATTGACAGTTCTGATGCACAATACGTCTATGCAAATTTTCTAAAGTTGTTCTGCAAGATGAACAACCAGTTGTGTGTATTACAAAGCTAGGACCAGCCTGGTAAAGCACCCACTGTCCTTCACTCTGGGTTTCCTGGGACTGCAATCCCAGTAAAGTATTATCTGTAAGTTTTTGCCTCAGGCTTCAATTTCTGAAGAACTCACGTTAGGATAGAGAGAGTGACAATAATCATAACTGCTCCTGGAAATAGTCTGTAAGGCAGTGGTGGCAGAGCTTGGGTGCTAGGCATTGATGAAGCTTAAAGATCAAGGAAATGGGCCTGGTAGGATCCAAGAATGGTCACTAGGTCTAAGTCAGAGCCAGTATGAAGTAGAGAAGCTAAACTCCTACGGAAATGGAAGTGGAAATGGGAATCACACTTTCCCATGCCCAACTATAATAGAAGGTCAAAGAGAGAAGGGCAGTTTTCCTGTGAGGCTGTACTTCATCTAACCTCTCAGATCACAGTGAGGTTCTCTGAACAGGGACACGTCATTAGAGGTAAGAGCCAACTGAGTTTTCAGTACAAATCGGTGGAAGGTAGAAAGAAGATAGGACAAATGTGAAAAAGAATTTCCTCCCAAATCTTTATGCCTGGGCATCCTAACAACAGGCTCCCCAAAGGAGTTAGGAAGAGTCCAAGCTTTAGTAAACATGTGAGTTCAAGAGAAACTGCCCGAGGAATAGTGGAAATTGCCCCAAGATGGCAGCATTACTCATTTCAGCAAACCTTTATCGGTTCTTACCCTGCACAAGTTCAACAATAAGGTGTGTTACAAAGAGAGAGTATCTTTTAAGTACACTGTATGACAGACTTTAGGGGTTTTACAAAAAAAAGAATAGGAACAAGTTCCTATCCTTAAGGATCTTAAAATCCAACCTATAAGAGGCTGGCCCGTGGCTGAGTGGTTAAGTTTGTGCGCTCCGCTTCTGCAGCCCAGGGTTTCACTGGTTCGGATCCTGGGGCTGACCCAGCACCGCTCATCAGGCCATGCTGAGGCTGCGTCCCACGCAGCACAACTAGAATATACAACTATGTACTGGGGGCCTTTGGAGAGAAGAAGAAGAAGAAGAAGAAAAAGACAAGATTGGCAGCAGATGTTAGCTCAGGTGCCAATCTTTAAAAAAAAAATCCAACCTATGGGTACTATGAAACAAACGTTTTTTTGAAAGAAGGAGAATTTATTCTGAGCATCTGTTTTCCCTGTGAATTTGGATTCCCGCTCTTTCCAAAGCAATGGTCAGGGTAAAAAATGTGTAACGTGTTTACCACCTAATCAATCGATTCTGCAAAAACATAAAAAGGAGCAAATGAATGGCATGCCTTCCTCATTAAAAATCAATTCCAGCTTATGAAACTCGGAGTTAATACTGCATTCCTGATTGTTACAGATCCAAGAAAAGGTCGATTTCTTCACTTTCTCTTTGTCTAGGTTCTACCGTACAGGAAAATCTGTGTTATTCATCTCTCCCTGGGGGGCCCTTCATCTACCAGACCACAGCATTTACAGCCCTCCGAACGCGTCAACATGTTGGATGGGATACCTACCAGTAGGCAGTAATTTTATTTTACACTTGATGGGCCTGTTGACAGAAATGGTACAGGACTTCAAAGAATTAAAAGCACAGACAGACGGTTAGGAATTTATAAACAAACTGTTGGTGGTATAAAAAGAAAACAGGTAAGAGTTCTTGGAGGATTCCTCTCCCTCTTTTTCTTCCTGTCTTTATTCCACTTTCCATTGCCACTATGTTTAAAATGCTGTCTTGCTATTAGTTTTTAATGAAACCAGTCTGTTTATCATATTTGATGGCAGACTCGGTTGTTTGCAACTCAAAGTTATGTTATTTTTCCCTCAAACGGATTCAACTGGCGGGCTCTGCAGATTCCTTCGCACAAAAATGACACCATGACACCAAAGTTCTAGCGGCAAGAAGTAAATCCTACACCTCAGCAATTCTGCCAGCAAGATAAAGCATTGCCAACTGATTTTTCTTTTCCTTAAGGAAAAAAGCAGAAAGGATAGGATAAAAAGCCTCGACGAGAAAACATGCTCACATATCATAACAGAGCTATGGGCTTTAGAAGTTTCTATGATTCTAAATGCTTGGTTGAAGCTAAGCAGCCTCCTCAGAGCTATCACTTGCCACAATTTCAGAAGATCTTGGACACTGGGAGAAGACTTGATTAGCATGACTAACTCTCATAGCCCCCAAGCTTCAGACATGAGCAACAGAGAGGAGCCAAGCAGACACTGGATAAATAATAAATAATGAGAAACATGTTGCAACATTCACTTTTAAATCATATTTCCAATTTTTTCTTACATCCACAAATTTCTAGTAAAATGAAGTTATGCAGTTTCATTAAATTATCTAGATGTCTTCAAGAAAAAAGGAAAACAATGTTAGTATAATTTCAAATGTCTCCTTCACAGCAGACACAAACATGCTGAAGTCTGTCTGTTGTATAAAGATGGCCCCTTGTTCCCGCTGTCCAGTCGACCTACGGAACCATTTCTTCTCTTCCCTTTACCACCAAACTTCTCAAAAGAGTTTACCCTTTTTCGTATTTTCTCTACTCCTTTCTCGTAATAATTTTTCTGCCTCCATGAATTTATTTAACCGTTTATCGAAGTCCAACGGCCTCTTTCCAAATGATCTCCTCAAACGTTTTGAAAGATCTGTTACTCCTGTTCCAATCGTCCTTGTTTGTAGGCTCCTAAGACATCACACTCACCTGAAATCCTATTAAACTTGATCATCTCGTCGGTTTCTTGTAAATGGAAGCATCTCCAGAAGGTTCCTAGGACTTCAGCCTTTTTCTCTCTCAGAGTGTCTCATCTACTCCCATGGCTGCAAATACAGACCACTTTTACATCCATCTGTTAGATTTTACTTATTTAAAAAGCAGACCTACTTGTCATTTTGCTAAGTTAAATCACCATATAGATGTATGATGGCACTTCAAAAAACTCCCCTTTGTCCAAACCTGTTCCTTCTCTTAGTTATCTTCCCCCCAAAATCAG
This sequence comes from Equus przewalskii, assembly GCF_037783145.1. Classification (NCBI taxonomy): domain Eukaryota; kingdom Metazoa; phylum Chordata; class Mammalia; order Perissodactyla; family Equidae; genus Equus; species Equus przewalskii. The sequence goes on from NC_091850.1 coordinate 26,113,583, forward strand.
GATTAAAATACAAGAGTTGTCATTGGCTTTTCCTTCTTTTGAACTTCTAACATCCAATCAATTGCTCAGTTCTCTCACTTCTATGTGTGCAATTACACCCTTATCTAAGCCACAGCTTTTACTGCCATGCTGAAGATCAAGTTCCCATTACCTCTGTTCTAGACCATTCTAGCAGACATTTATCCTGTCCTTCCCCATCCTTCCATTCATCATTTCCCTGTCAGTCATTTTCCTAGCATATAATTCCAATCCTGTCACTACGGACTCAAAAGATCTACTCTTTGTCCGTTTCCTACAGAATAAAGATCAGAGTCTAGTTTAGCATTAAGGTCCTTCATAATTAGGGTGTTACAAGGCTTTATAACCCTAAAAAATCCTGTGTAGAATGTGTTGTTTCAGCAGCCTAAAAGGACTCATCACAGAAAAGGAACCCCCCCCCCAAAAACCCCCCAAAAAACCCAAAAACAAAACAGAAAGAATAGGTTGTTTTTGTCTTTTTAAGTAGGAGGGTGAAACAATTTTTTAACAATGACTGTATTGCCATCTACTGGAATGATTAGGGCACAACAGTTGAAGCAAATTTTTCTTTCAAAAGTGTGAAAGGTTTGGCTTCAATTTTCAAAAATTCTATCTAAATACAACTTTTAATGTCTAATCTAATAGAAAATGTTAGAGTTGTGTGAAAGAATTATCTTTAATTTAAAAGCACACAAAATGACAGTTAACAAATTGGCATGACTTTTGCTTATAAGAAGCTGGAAGCATTCCCCCTTTCTCACTGAGACCATCCCTGTGATCTCAAGAAGGAAATGACTGGCTTTCTGGAAAAGTAAAGTGTCTTGCAAGGTGACTCTCAGAAAATAACATCTTCTGATGCCACCCAACAATTCACATCTTCCTCAACCTTTGAGACTCAAAAGTAGAATTACCTTCTCCGAGGAAGGCTTCCCAAACCAAATCTCACCCTTCCTGAATTTGCAGGACTTGCTATTTGCATATACCCTTCCCTTGGGAGATACAGCACAGTCCTGTGTTGGCCTCTCAGTCGTGGTTAAAAATCTGGTGTCTAATGTCCAGCTGCCTATTTCAAAATGTGAATTTGCCACTTACTAGCTGTTATTTAGTGTTTTTGTGATCAGCTTCCTTCTCTGTCAAATGGACATAACAATATTTCCTTCGCAGGGTTGTTAGGAAGATGAAGTTAGCAAAAACTGTAAATCACTCAAAACAGCACCTGCCATGTAGTAAGCACTTAACAGTTGTTAGCTAGTATCAAGCAGGTTGTCACAGACATGATTATTGTGTAACAATAATCTCAAGAGGGAGCAGTGAGTCCCACAGATAATAAGCTTACAACAAATGTTATTAAATGACATATTTTTATTAGCTATTTTTAAGTAGATTTTTTGAAGGATAATTTACATACTGTAAAATTCATCAGTTTTAATGGTTCAATTTGATGAGTTTTGACAGCAATTGAATAACCACAACCACAATTAAGATAAAGAAAATTTCCATCACCCTAACATGTCCTATGTACTTTTTCATATGTCCCTTATTCCCACCTCCAACATACTCACTACTGTGTATGTTAGCTATAGGATTTTTGTACATAAACTTTCAACAATTTGATTACATTCCGTTCTATTCCTAGTTTGTTGAGCTCTCTTTACATAAGGTATGCTGAATTTTGCTTAATGCTTTTTTCTACATCTATTGATCTTATAGTTTTCAAATTTTTAGTAACTCAGTATAGGAATTACACTGATTCATTTTCAAATGTTAAACCACATTGTGTTGTTGTCATGAGCTTCATCTGGTCATAACGAATTTTTTCCCTCCCACTGAATTCAATTTATTAAAATTTTGTTAAGTGCTTTTGACTCTCTTTTTATGAGGGATATTATTCTGGAGTTTCCTTTTTTAGAAATACGTCAACTCATAAAATGAGTTGGGAAATTGTCCTATTCTTAAATTTTCTGGAAGAGCTTATATATAATTTTATAATGTTCTTCCATAAATGTTTGATTGAATTCACAAGTGAAGCCATCTGCATCTGGAGTTTCCTGTGTAGGAAGATCTTAAATGATAAATTCAGTTTCTCTAAATAAGTGTTTTTCTTAAATGTGCTTTGGTAGTTGGTGTTTTTTAGGAATTGGTCCATTTCACTTAAGTTACTGAATTTATTGGCATAAAGCTTTTTAAAACATTCCCTTATCCTTGGGGCTAGCCCCATGGTGGAGTGGTTGGGTTCTTGCGCTCCGCTTTGGTGGCCCAGGGTTTCACCAGTTGATATCCTCAGTGCAGACATGGCACGGCTCATCAAGCCATGCTGAGGTGGCGTCCCACATGCCACCACTAGAAGGACCCACAACTAAAAATATACAACTACATACCTGGGGGCTTTGGGGAGAAAAAGCAAAAATTTTTTAAAAACTTTAAAAAAAAATTTAAAAAACCCAAAACATTCCCTTATCCTTTTAATGCCTATAGGATCTGTAGTGATGTGTCTTTTATTATTACTGATATTGGTAATTTACATCTCTCTCTTCCTCTTTTTTTAATTGATCAATTTGGCTAAGTTTCTAATTTTTATCCTGTTCAAAGAATCATCTTTGTGTTGATTAATTTTCTCTCTTGCTTATTAATTTTCTATTTTATTGACTTTTCCCTTCATCCCTCAAGGATATTTTCATTGAATGTAGAATTCTGGATTGGCAGCTATTCTCTTTGAGCACTCTTTAAATGTTGTGCTACTAAATTTTGGCTTCCATAGTTCCTGATGAGAAATCCACAGTAATTTGAATCATTGTTCTCCTACAGGTAATGTACCATTGTTTTTCTGGCTGCTTACAAATGTTTTCTTTGCCTTTAATGTTCAGGAGTTTGATTATTATGTGTTTGGAGTTTGATTTCTTTGGGTTTATTCTGTTTGGGCTTTACTCAGCTTCTTAAATTTGTAAGTTTATATCTTTGATCATACTGGGGAAGTTTTCAGTCACTATTTCTTTACATATTTTTTTTTCAGCACCATACTCTGTCTCTTTGTCTCCTGAGACCCCAATAACATGAATATTAGACCTTTTGTGTAGTGCAAATGGTCTCCAAGGTGCTGTTTTTTGTTCAAACTTTTTTCTTTATTGTTCAGATTGGATAATTTCTATTTATTTATATTCATGTTTATTGACTCTTTCTTCTATCATCTCCAGTCTACTAATGAGTGTATTCAGTGAGATTTTTTGTATAATTTTGGATACTATATTTTACAGTTCTAAAATTTTCACTTGATTCTTCTTTGTGCTTTCTCTTTCTCTCCTGATACTTTCTATTTTAATATTTGTTTCAGGGGCCAGCACAGCGGTGCAGCGGTTAAGTGTGCAAGTTCTGCTTCGGCGGTCCAGGGTTCACTGGTTTGGATCCCGGGTGCCAACATAGCACCGCTTGGCAAGCCATGCTGTGGTAGGTGTCCTACATATAAAGTAGAGGAAGATGGGCACAAGTGTTAGCTCAGGGCCAGTCTTCCTCAGCAAAAAGAGGAGGATTGGCAGCAGATGTTAGCTCAGGGCTAATCTTCCTCAAAAAAAAAAAAAATTTGTTTTAGGAGTGTTCATAAGTGTTCATTTAAGCATTTTTATAATAGATACTTTAAAGTCTTTGTCAGATAATTCCGTGCAGGAGAAAAAAGTTTTAACTTACAATAGAATTCAGAAGTTTGACTCTTACATGGGATTGACATTTTAGTTATTGAATGAAACTATTCTGGTAAAAAATAAAAGAGACTAGAGAATATTGTTATTATCTGAGAACGACCAATATGAGACCTGTTCTAGATTTCATTTAGAGGTGGGAATGTTTTTTTACATGTCCTATAAACTTCTGGTAATTTTACATATCAATCACATATACATGATTCATCATTCATCTCTTTCCCTGTTATATTTTATCCCTCCCTAACTGCTCTGATCCAATTTTTGTTGAAATTTTTATAGTAACATTTCCAAAAGAGGTACCTGGATAGTTTACTTGTTAAGTCCCTGTATGTCTAAAAATGCCTCGCACACACACACAATTCATAGATAATTTCTTGAGAACAGGATTCTATGATCACATCACTTTTCACTCAAAAGTGCACAACGTTGTTTCACTGTCTTCTATCTTGCTGTGTTATAGATAAGACTAATACTGTTATCAGTCTTTTCTTTGTAACCCAGTTTCTCTGTCTGGAAACTTAATAAGGATGACTTTTAATCCTACAGGCCCATTAACTACCCTAGGATGTGGCCAGGATTATTTTTTTTCCATTAAATTCTTCCAGCACTCAGATGGTCTTTATCATCTAAGAAGTGTTCATTCAATTCATGGGGATTTCTTTTATTAGTTCTTTGATTTTTGTTATTTCTGTTTTTTCTTTCTCTCCTTCTGAAAGCTTAATTATTTAGAATCATTGATTTCACGCAAGTTTACCTTGCATGTCTCTTTTTACTTCTAATTTCCATTTCTTTTCTTTTTCTTTTCTATTCTGGTATGATTCCTTAAGCTGGCATTCTGGGTCATTGCTGCCTCAATATTTAGCAGTGTCTATGCTATTTTTTTAGTGATACGTTTTTTGCCTTAAATTTATTTTTATTTTTTTTTTAGTTTTCTCCATTTCTGCCAGAATCCAAAATTCAGCTTGATGAGAGCCATCCGTCCTAGTTGTTTAGATGGATGGCTCTCTTTCAGTGCACCAACACTTATTAAACATACAGCATTCCATCAACATTCGTGAAAGATGAAATAAGCTATGTGAACTTTTAGCATCGGAAGAAAATGAGTATTTTACTGAAATGCAGTTGAAAGAACAAAGCAGTTAAGGATAACAAAAAGAATGAGAGAGAAAATCAGATTATTAAAAGAGAAGAAAGAAAAATAGAGACAAAATTTTGTGACTGGAAAGCTAGACAACAATTCAGGGAGTGCTGTGAGGAGCTCCGCGTTGAGCTGCTTGCATTCATCAGAAAGTGTGTGAGGAACAGAAAGCACAGACAGAACTTAGAGAGGAACTGAAGAGGCAGAAACTGGTGAAAGAAGAGACACTCTAGAACTTCCAGAGGAAGACCGATGAGCCAAGGAAAAGTGAGAAGCCCAAGAGGCGAGGAGTCAGAAAGAGCCAGTGCAGAACACACACCTGGGATAGGATGCCTACGTCACCAACATCAAAGCACAAAGGCCGGTGGTCCAGTGGCCGAGGGAAGAGGCAGCTCACCTTGTGGCAGATGACAACACAAGGCTAAACTTGAGAACGAAAAGGATAAGCTGAAGAAACAGAAGACAAAGCAAGAAATTAGAACCCTTTTGCAAAAAGCCCTCCAACAGAAGGTAAAGCATATTCAGCAGGAATACAAAACAGAGCAAGACTTGAACTTGAAGCTCGTGCAAAGGGTCCTTCGAGACTTACAGGAAGAGGCTGATAAAAAAGAAGCAAAAAGGAAGACATGGGAAGAAAACAGAAGATATCTCATGAGCATGTGACACAGCAATGTAAGGAAGAGAAAGCTCAGGAGAAAGAAGTGGACAAAATAATAGAAGAGGAGAAGGAAAAGAAGTTTGCTGAGAAAGACAGGCAGCTGAAATTTGAAAAGAAGGCGCGGAAACAGCGCTTGTGAATGAGGTCACGTGTAAAGAAAAATTAAAGAAATGTTGCAAGAAAAGCAAAAGAACAGGAAGAATGTGCTATGAAACAGGATCACACAAATGAAGGTCCTAAAGAACTTGACAGCGAAGAAGAGAACTTCGTAAGACGCTGCGTTTAGCCCAGAAGTACAGGAGACAATTGCAATGCAAATATCCCACCAGCAGAAGGCCCGTGAAGAGAAAGGAGAGCACTGAGAGTCTGAAGCAGAGATAGCAGCAAACAAGATTGGCCAGAACAAGGGCCAGGAGATCTGGACCACTCATCAGGTGTCATCCAGAAACATGCATCCCCCATGGACAGCATGCCTTAATAAACTTCCAGTAGTTTCATAAACCTCAAAACTTTTTTCTCAGTCTTTTAATATATTTGACGCCAATATAAAAGTATGTTCCTCAAAAAAAAAAAATCCAGTGTTATACATAGCCTCTTCACTTGTATCACCCGCTCTTGCAGACCCACAAGCAAGCCAGTATATTATTATTATCAGGAGGGAGATCTCTTAGAACAGACAGATCCATCTCCTGGGCAATTATAAGTTGGCAGACAGAAAAAAATATATACTTCACCACCCTAGGAGTCTGGTGACAATAGGCTAACCTGCTGTGATCCTAGAATTCACGGGTAGGGAGAGAAGCCACCAGATCCTGGGGCTTCTTCCAGATCTCAAGGCAAAGAAAGTTAGCACCTGAAGGGTACAGTTTGGCTCAGCAAGTCAGGAGGTGACAACTGTGGATCAGGGCAGCCCCTATCAGAGGCACTGAGGAGACAGGTCTGGGCAGCTGGCTGACCTCCTCAAGCATCTGCAGAATCATTAGATTTCGCCTCTGGCTTCTCCAGACATCCTAGTCTCTTCTCAGGTCAGGGTCGTTTCAGCTCCTCTGTCCCAGGGCCTTACAAGGAAATTCACTTGGCTGCTCCCATGCTGTCCCCAGGAGCACTTGGTCTTTGCTTTGCAGGTGGGACCTCCTCCTCATCCTGAAGTTGGCTAAGATTTTCCTCCCTCCTCCTGCCCTAGACTTATACAAGCCAACTTTTCAAGGGCCCAAAGGGGACTTTGAGAGGAGAAAGGGGTCAAGCATCTGTGCTGAGCCTACCATCTTCTCAGAATCCTTGGAAAACTGTTAGATTTTTGTTATAATTGTTAAGCAGTTTTACGTCTTTCCTGTACATTATAAGTTCTTTGAGAATAGAAACTTTTAAAATTCTCTTATCCCTACTCTCCTTATCACACTGTTCGGTTTATATTTGAAAGTCGGTAACTATCTTCTGCTCCCAGAATTCACGTTAGATCATCTTTACAGACAATTCCAAGTCACACCTCTAGATGGGGCACGTGATGTATTTCTCCTTCCTGAGGAAAGCAAGCGAGGATTCCAGTAGCTGGTTCGGAGACTTTCGTACCTGATTTTTGATTGCTTTTCCTTTGGGAAGAATCTACCTCATTTGAAAGAGGTGGGTAAAAAAATCTCGCTTTAAGCCTTAAGAAATTGCTTCTGGGGGTGAGAAAGAGAATGAGTAACTTCCCATCCCTGTATCTCACAGCATTAGCAAAGTGAAATGTTTATTTCAGAAAGTGAAAAGAACAGATGTCAGGGAAAAAAAAAATGTGCCAAAAAAAGATAAGTTCTTCTGCCAGGAGTTTATCGTCTGGGGTTTTGATTTAAAATTGCACTCAGACACTATTTGTTAAACGCCATTTAAAAAAAAGTCAGCCCCCATTCCACCTCCTCCAAGGGCTGGAAAACTTACTTGTGATGCTTCATTGACCTTGGCTGTCCATCTTGGCCCACTGAAATGAGCACGTTATTTTCCCTGAAAGTAAATGCCTGAAACTCTTTTTATAGATGCTAATACATCAGATGAAACTGCTCTCTGTGACCACTATTTAAGTGTTAAGGGTCAAAGTTCACATTCACTTTGTTAAAAAGTGTAATCTCGTATCTTGCTCAATCTGGCATGATGTTGGTTCATCTTCAATGCTACTTTTGGAAGAAGGTAGAAGAATGAACACAAGGGGAATTCTTCTTAATCAGTTTTAAAATTTGCCTTCATCTGACCTTGAAGAGAAACCCAGAGAACTTAAATGCATCTTTCATTTTGGAGGAAAAAGATATAATGACTCAGGTTAATAACTGTATGTTTTGGGTCATCGAACCAAATAAATGACATTTCATTTTTAAAAGAAGTAACTCGTGAGACACACACTGACCTATAGGCAGGAGTGATTTCCACCTGGTATATTTCTGGTCAACCAGGCTTTACCACCACAAAGGGTGGCCATGGACTTTTCCACAGTGGTCTACAGCCTGGACTTATCCAGAACGTGGAATCACATTCACTGGTAATGACACTAGTTAGGAAGTCACAATAATATGGCCAGTTTAAGTAAGCATTTTTGGTTGACTAGGCAAGGAGGAGACACTGTTGCCTCCAGAACTCCCACTGTGTGGTGGCCCAGGGATGTGCCTTTTCTTGGGAAACGGAGGAGGACTGGTGGCCATGTTTGAGATCCTTAGCTTATGGAAAGAGCCCTGGAAACTGCCACAATTGTGTTTCATTCATTCATCTCAAAGAAGATTCTTGGACAGGGTCAGAAGCAGCTAGACCTACTCAACAAAGACTTAAAAAGGCAAAACTTTTAAGGCTCAGGCAGCAAAGTATGGCATGGAATATGGGGCTGTCTATGTGTCCAGATCAGCAGGGCTGTACACTGACAATCTGATAGGAACATCTGGAGGAGTCTGGACACAGGGGTCATCCTAGGTCACTGGCAAGGAAGCTGGCTCTTTTCCCTAATTAGCTTTTTGCGAAGCAGCTGCTATGCACAAGCAAGAGAGGAAAATAGAGCAGATGCATGCAGTGTCCTGATAATGGCCTAATTATGTTCTGCGTATAATCTTTGCCAATTCCTGACAAGAAGCATCCTTCTTCCCTAAGTTAATAGACAAAATAATACACTATTTGTTGAGAACATAACTGCAATAATCTTTTGGCATGTATTATCTCAATTAATCTTGACAGTAATCCCATGGAGTGTTAATATGACTATCCCCATTCTATAGACGAGGAAACTGAGTCCCAGGGAAGGTAAATATCTAAGGTCTCACAGGTAATAAGAGGTAGAATTAGGATTTGAACTCAAGCAGTTTGATCCCGAAGCCTATGGCTGCACGCATTATAATTGACTGTTTCTGACAGCAAAATACCCCATTTATGTAAATGGCTGCTGGATGGATGTGTTGTGCTTATTATCTCAGACAGAAAAAAGAAATGTACATATTACGGAAGCAAAGGTGTAAGTAGCACAGGGAACGAGGTGATTAATTCTGGGGTTAGGCCCCTCATCTAGGACATACCTGCAGGAGATTAAGAAATGAGTGAGATGTTTGTTAGAGAAATAGAACTGGGAAAAGGAGTCCAGGTAGAAGGGACACACGTGCAAAGGTCGGACAGCACTGTGTAGCATGACAGGTTGGTGGAAGTGGAAGCAGATTAGGTTAGCTGGAGTGTAAGCCACAGTGAGGAAATGAAGCTGGCCAGGTGGACAAGAGTCAGATCTGACCAGCTGGGGCCCTTGGTAGAATGTGTCTTCCGGGGTTTGCAGGTCTGGAAGTTTCATCCTGTGGATGATGTCAAGTCACCAAAAGATTCTAGGCATGCGATGTGTGTGTGAGGATGGTGGGAACCTAAATAGGTTGGCATAGCAAGTGTAAGAAACAGAAAATACATACCTCCTGTATTATTTTGCACAGTAGGGTCACTCCAGTTCATTTTGACATTAAATGGTTAAGGCCATCTCAGAGGAACTCAACAGCCAGGGGGCATTAAATGGAATGCAGAAGTTCCATTTAAAAGCCTCACGTTTCCCTCCAAGGTAGTAAACATAGAAATGGATGCTTTGTTCTTACTGTCCTGCTACTACATTCTTTCCTCTACCTGATTTCCAGTAATTTAGAACATCTCGGTTGTCCTTTTGTTCAAACTGCTTCTCAGTGATGCAATCAAAGTACATTTCTCAGTATTTACATGTGCAATTCACGGTTTCAATAGAGTTGACTTTCCTGGTGCAAGTGAGTTGATGACCTTGGAAACCCTCACACTGATTCTAAACAGGGAACTGAAGTCTCTTCACCACTAACAGATCAATTTTGTTTGTTTCACACTAACAAATATATATGTACATATACATACATATACACAGACATATATATACAATTCATTTCTTTTTTTTTTTTTTTTTTGGTGAGGAAGATTGGTTCTAAACTAACATCTGTGCCAATCTTCCTCTATTTTGTATGTGGGACACTGTTAGAGCATGGCTTAATGAGCAGTGTGTAGATCCACGCCCAGGACCCGAACCCACGAACCCCGGGCCACTGAAGCCAAGCACGCAAGCTTAACCACTATGCCACAAGGCTAGCTGCTCATTTCATTTTTAAACTTTATTCTTGCACGTTAAAGGAATATATTATCCTAGCATTTTGATACTGTGTTTATGAGTTAGCAATCTCTGATAGAATGGTTATAAGGTTTAAATGACATAGCATATAAGATATCTAACACCACCTGCCCCAAAGCAGGCCCTTGCTCATCACTCCCCCTTCCTCACCTCAGCAGATTAGAAAGGGGCATAAGGAATTCCGTACTGCAGTTGTCTGAACAATGTCAGGCAGAGGATGGAAGTCCACCTCCATCTGTCTCAGATGAAAAGGGACTGTTGGCTTTTGTAATAGGGAAGTCAGAAGTGGCTGGATCCAAGGCCTCAGTTGGATGAGATATATTAGATTTCTCCTTCTCGTTCCCCACCCCCTCCATTTTTCTTTCTTCCTTCCTTCTTCTACGTTGGCTCAATGCTCAGGAGACTTCTCCCCAGAAAGGACAAAGACAGCTGCCAGCAGCTCTAGACTTCAACTTTACCAACTGAGCCATCTCGAAAGGGGCGAAGCTACGTCTTTCCAGTAGCTTCAACAAGAATGTCCCAAAAGGCTGGCATGACCTAAAAGCCATGAAAATCCTGAGAATCATTAAAAAATTATTTTCACAATCTCTCTGTGTCAAACGGGTGCATTGTGCCTAGAATACTGTATGGAATTCTGGTAAATTAAATAAGGAAAAAGAAATAAACAGGCAAATGTTCAAAAAAAAAGCAGTTACTCTGACCAAAGGTGTGAAAAGGACTCCATATTGGGTCATAAAATAAAGATTAGATTCCAGCCTAGAAAAATGGGGCTTCAAGCTTGCACATAGTAAGCCTTTCTGTAGGAGAATAAATTAGAAAATCTAGTGACCAGTGTCCTTATGAAGAGAGAGAGACAGAGACACACAGAGGGAAAGAAACTCATGTGAAGACAGAGGCAGAATCTGGAGTGATGCCACTATAAGCCGAGAAACTCCAAGAATTGCTGGCAATCACCAGAAGCCAGGAAAGAGGCACAGAACAGGTTCTCCCTCATAGCCTCCGGAAGTAAGAGAGAAAAACTTTCTGTTGTTAAAGCAACCCATTGTGTGGAAATTTGTTATAGAAGCCTAGGGAAACCAGTGCAGATGGCAATATAATGCAATGGAATGAAATTTAATTCTAGGCAAAAGACCTTAGTTTAGTTCCGTCTACCCTCTTACAACCCATGCAGAAGGCCAGTTATCATGCCGAGAGCTTTACTCTTCTTATCTGTAAAATGGGGATAATATTTCTCCTCCAACTGAGAGGATTATATACAAATTAAATCAAATGTCCTTGAACTATACTAGGTATTCCAAAGTGTGTTCAGCGAAACTTGAGGGTCTTTAAAGATGGGGTCTATAGTGAAGTAAGTTTGGAAAATCCTACATGTATGACTTTTCTCCAGGAGACTCACAACACAGGTTATTACATAAAAGGCAAAAAAAGACTTGTAGTTTGGAGCCTACTTAGTCTTATTTAACTGTCTTCTCCAAATTCATTTGACTGTGAAATATTTCCATCAAGGACCTCCAATCAATATCTTTCTTGTAGAAGCTACATTCCTTTGGAGCACAGTCTGGGAAACACTGTATCATGCCATTGTAACATACTCTGTCTCTGGGAGACATACACTTAGGAATTATTTATGTAGGATAAAATGGAGACCACTCCGGAAATCGGCAGAAATCAGCCCTGCGTCCTTGTGGCAGCATTCCTGCTTTTACTTTTTGCCCACGTGGCTTCTGTTGACTGGAACTGGAAGAGCTGTGTAAATGGAGTAACAGGTTTTATAAAATGCAAACTCCACCCCCAAGTCCAGAAGCAACAGAAGTTCCTCTGCCTCCAGGAGGATGGCAGGAAGGAAACGCACAGCTGCCATGACTCCTCCGTGTTCTGGGCCTCATGACAGTTTCACAAATATTATCTCATTTCATTGAAATCATCGTGGTCTTAATTTTTGTATCCTAAAACTTACGTGTGAAAAGATGTTTAGGTATGAACATGTGTTTCCTTTAATACCAAGAACAGCTTAAAATTACATGATTTTTTTAGCACTTTTATTGGCAAGAGAATCTAAAATAAGTAAATATTTAACAGTCCAGTCCAGAATCCCAGATCAAGTACATTTTATATTAGAAAGATCCTTGCAAGACTTTCATCTCACTGGACCACCAACTGGTAACTGTCCTAGCATCTGTAAGGGATGAGCTAAATCATTCATTGTCTGAACTGTGGGAATATAGCAGTGAGTGTGACAGACGTAGTCCTTGTCCTCCTGGTGCTGGCATTCTAGAAGAAGGAGACTAAGCACAAGCAAAGAAAAGAGTATAAATATATGTAAGGTGGTGATAATACCACGGAGAAAAATTATACAGGGAAGTAGAATCAAGAGTGAGGTAAATGTGTTATTTCATACACACAGTCAAGTAAGGCCTCATTGAGCAAGGGACATTGAGCAGAAACTGATGGAAATGTTGCATTAGCTGGGGTACAGGGGAAGAGAAGAGAGTACCAGGCAGAGGAGACAGCATATGCAAACAACCTGCCTGCCATGGGAGAATACTTAGCGTATTCATGGAACAGCAAGGAAGCCCAAAGTGCCTGGAACAGAATAATTAATGGGTGGAGAAATAAGAGATGAAGTCAGACAGTTGAGAGTGGGAATGAGGACACAGATCATGTAGGCACTTCACAGGACATTGTAAGACTTTTACTTTTACTTGGAGTGAATTGAGAAGCAATTTAGGGTTTTGAGCAGAGAAGATTTGCGATGTGACTTATATTTACAAATATCATCTATGTGGAGAATACAACTATGGTGTGAGAGAGGAGAAGACAGTAGAAGTAGGAAGACCACTTAGAGACCGTTCACCCAAATTATTCTGAGAGATGACGGTAGCTCAGATCATGGCGGTAGATGTAGGGGTGGTGAGAAGTGTGAAAGCGTTTTGAAGCCAGAACTGGAGAGATTGGCTGATGGATGACATACAAGGTATGAGAGAAAGAGAGGAGTCAAGGAAGAATGTAAGGTTTAAACCCAAGGATCCAGAAAGCTGGAGGTCCACTAGGTGAGACGGAATGACAGGGTAGGGAACACGGAAATTTATTTAATTTTTTTTTTTTTTAATGAAAGAGATAGCCAGGTGGAGAAGGGAGAGTCAAGAGTGTAGTTTGAGACAAATTAAGTTTAAGATGCCTTTTAACACATAAATGGAGATAATAAGTGGTGTGGTGTTCAGAGTAGAGTCTGGGCTTGGTGTCATCTGCTTATAAACAATACTTAAACCCATGAGACAAGATAAGATCACTCAAGAATTGATATTGGACAGAGACGAATAAAGGGGGAGAGACTGAGTCTTGGGGTACATCAACGTTTAGACCATTTTCTTACATGAAGTTCAAAGATGTATAGACCTTGGAGCAGGTAGCCTAACTGGAAAGTGAGCAAGCCAGGGTACGTTATCACAGCCAGGGAAGTTCTGCATCATGCAGCATATTTATACTCCTGTCATGAGAGAAACAGTCCAGCAGGGGATATGGAAATGCTCCTTCTGCCTTCTGAGAATAGGGTACAATTGAGAGGACTCTGATGAACCTTGGTGAATTAACAAGAACCAGTATTTTAATCACAATGATCCTACTAGGCCTGTAACACCAGATACTCTTGATTTCTTGGAATTCAGAAGAAAAAAGCTATAGTTTCAAGATTGTAAGCACTATATAGCATATTCTGTTTAATATGTGCAATCATTTATTGAGTACTATTATACCAGGCACATTGCTAATTGTTTCTACGCCAGATACTTTCCACGCTTCTCCATATCCACTCTCCATTCTGCCCCCCACCCCTGCTGTGTCCCCGGAGATACTGATCAGTATGGACCACATCAAGTGGCTCCCTTATCCTCTCTTCCACACAGTTGTCCTTCCAGATTCCAGTCCTCACCCTCTCCACTCATCCCTTCCAGGCTTGGAGAGGTGGGGTGGGGAGTGGGGTGTGGCCTTCCATTGCTAGCCTAAGGGTACAGTACTAGTCACAGTACTGTATGCCCTACAGCCTACTCACAACTTTGTCAATTGGCCCTTTCTTAAACTCTCTTCAAATTTCCCCATTTGGGCGTGCCATCTTTTTCCTTTGGGAACCCTGAGTAATACAGTTTTGGAATGTCATCTCATTAGCCCTCCCCACTTCACCATGTCACAATGACATAGGTATAGTCCCCATTTTACAAATGAGAGAAGAGTGGTCATTTGCCTGAATTCACACAAAAAGGGGCAAAGTCAGCATTTAAACCTGGGTCTGTCTGACTCCAAGGCCTGTACTCTCAACCATTTCACCATACTGCAATGCAAAAACAATTCTAATCAACAGTAGTTGCAAACTCATAAGCAGTTATGAAATTATAAAGAAATCAATTCTCAATGTGTTGAAACTAATTGCAAAATAATTGCTTGTTATATGCCAGCAAGTCATAAGCATTAGCTCATTTGATGCTTACTCTAACCCCATTATTATCACCATTTTAGAGATAAATAAAGATTTATTCTCTGATAATGTTCCCAAAGTCAAGAACTTTCACAAAAAAGCCTCAGTGAGCAATCTAGCTTTTATTAAAGACATGAAGGTGACACACAGGGAGAGAGATGCTGACATACCCCATGGCAAACAAAGTGATAACTGCCTAGTAATTTTTTTTCAAAGTTCTTTCTAGTCTCCTCCACCGGTGAGGGTTCTCGGCTCTTCCTCCTCCACCTGTGCTGTACCCTACTCTCATCATCCCTCCACCTGTGCTGTACCCTACTCTCATCATCCCTCCACCTGTGCTGTACCCTACTCTCATCATCCCTCCACCTGTGCTGTACCCTACTCTCATCATCCCTCCACCTGTGCTGTACCCTACTCTCATCATCCCTCCACCTGTGCTGTACCCTACTCTCATCATTCCTCCACCTGTGCTGTACTCTACTCTCTCCCAGGTGCCCTCTTTCCCAGAACATTTTCTATACTTCTCCCATTATTTTTTTTTTAAAGATTGGCACCTGTGCTAACATCTGTTGTCAATCTTTTTTCTCTTCTTCTTCTCCCCAAAGCCCCCCAGTACATAGTGGTATATTCTAGTTGTGAGTGCCTCTGGTTGTGCTATATGGGACACTATCTCAACATGACCTGATGAGCAGTGCCATGTCCGTGCCCAGGATCCGAACTGGTCAAACCCTGGGCCACCGAAGCAGGGTGCATGAACTTAACCAATAGGCCATGGGGCCAGCCCCTCCCATTTTTATAAATATCAGTGTTCTAATCAAAGTGTATACCCCAAACTGCACACCTAAACCCATCCAGGTTTGGAAAGTGGATGAGTCTTCTCTGTAGCATAATCTCACCTCCTAAGAAAGTAGTTAGAATTATCTAGCTATCATCTACTACCATTCTTTATCTAGATAAGTATGTGTGTATATCTTTGGATGTGTTTTAATGTATATGATGGTTAGTCTCTGGAAGAGGGAAGAGTGTGAGATTTAACTTCCAAGCTAACAAGTCATCCTATAACAATTTTATGGATGCTACCCAAAGACACGAGGAAAAAAAGAGAGACTTGAGTTTAAATAATTCCTCAATGTCACAATCAACAAACAGCAGAGCTGCTCCAAAGTCTGTGTTAGCATTTATGTTACATTGCAGTGAGAATACTGTAGGAACAGAAGTGTTTTTTCTCATTGACAAGGAAGGAAAAATTAGTCATATTTAATATATGAGTTAGGTTTAAGCATTTTGAACAGGTTATATTTCTTTGCTAGGAATGTAATAAAACTGACAGCTTCCCCAAGGTCCATGCACACTGCATGCTAGTTTGCTTCTGTAGTCAATAAGCAGACCAAGGCTTAGCCATCTGCCTCTTCAATGCATTTGACAATCACTGTGACTTGCCGATCAGTAATCAACAAACCAAGATTTTCTGAGGACCTGTCCTGAGCCCAGGAAACCTTGTGTGGGACATTAAAAATGTAACACATGTTCTCATCCTCTACCTGAAAGAAATGCGTAGTTGGAGTGTCAAGGTGGAAGGTATAAGACCGTCATTCACTATGTAAGCTCGTTCAGACTTGAGTGACAAATTGCATGAGTGAACTACAAGTATCTAAAGAGAGAAAAGGGCCAGAGTGGTCCGAGGATGTTTGTGGAGGAGTAGGCTGACATCCTTGTTCATGTAGCTTTGACTCCTCCCTTTCTGGCTTCAAGATGTTAATTACTAGATGTTAATCGTTAGACATCAATCCTTCAGGCCAATACTCTTTGTAAAGAAGTTTGAAGTAAAAATGCTTACTTTCTAAAGGTTGTAACTGTTTGAAACAACTTTTTCCAACTAGTATGGAGAGTTCTTGCCACTTCAGATGTCCAAAGGAGGTTAATCAGAGCAGGTTCTTCCTGTGAGCTTCTTGCACAGCAGCGTTGATCATTGGTCGTTCCCACAGCAGAGGCTCTTAGAATCTCAGCTCTCTTTAGACTGTTCAACAATCAAGGATCCCCAGGCTGTAAGGGAAGCACACCAGATTCCCCCACAAGCCTCCTCCTTGCCCCTCACTCAGCTATGGGTTTTGTTCCTCCCTGGAATAAAGAGCAGGCAATGCAAAATAATCAGTCGCAAATTTGTGTGGGTCCCGGACATTCAGACTCTAGTCGTGCCTAGTGTGTGACCTGCAAGATGGTGCTGGCATGTTTTACTCACTACAGCAGAGTGCTTAGAATCCTCCACAGCAAAGAAAAGCCCTTACAGGGTCACCAGTAGGGAAATTATTGTGGGGCAGAAAAGAGACTATTTTATTTTTCTAGCATCATTTCTGAATCCTTTTCCCTCTAGTTTCATGAATCCTTCTGCTCACCCAGAAAGAAGTAGAGTCATCCTTCCAATTCCTCCCTAAGTAGCTACCACTTGATTTACTCCACATCTGCCCAGGAAATCTGAATGTGTATGAGAATGTTTAAACACCCACTTGGCTGGGGGTTGGGAGTGGGTAGGACACTTAAAGTGTAGGGTCCATTCCTCCAGATTCGCCAGATGATGTCAATATCACAAAATGTAATATGTTTATAGGAAAAAAAAATTGATGTGGAATGCGTAAAGGGAAATTTTGGCTTTCCTTTTGAAAACTCAAAGCAGTAACATAGTGGCTGACAGTGAAGTTTCAAAAGGCCAGAAACATAATTAGTCTGTTAAGGTCTCAGTGGTTCACACGGTTTTGGGACTGAAGGAGTGGCATTAAAATGCCATAAACAGCATAAGCCACAAAAAAATAAAGTTTTTAGAGCTGTCTTCTGTTGTTTTTGTTTTCTGGTTTTTAAAGAAAGGAGGCTCTTGCCTTTATGAGTTTCTTCACAGGGATTCCCTATCAGAAGCATGGGTTTTAAACCAAACTCCAAAGCACACTGCGGTCTCACCAAGAGGTGGCATTTAGAAGTTGATTGTGCCAGAGGAAAGCAGGGAATCCGGGCTGGGCCATTAGGATCACTAGTTCTCATATAGAGGAGGCAGCAGCCCATATGGTGTGACTTCTGAAGGGCTGTGGAGCAGACAGCCTTTCCTCAAATCAACCCTCCTGGTTTTGCTCCCATTTCAAAAGTCGCTTTTTGTTTTAAGATAGAGATTTTCACAGTGTGTTTCTCACAGCCCCAGGATTCTCCATCAGAGCCTATGAGGCTGCGGAGGAAGCCAGATGAGTGGCCTCCGGAACCCCATTCCAGCTTTATCCCCGTTTATTCATTTTCTATTTGTTTGAAACGGTTACTAACAAATTGAAATATATTTCGTTTGTAAGAGGGGTTTTGCTAAAAGTAAAAACAAGAGGAAGTGCAACAATAAATCATCCACAAATTTAGAAAACTTCTGAGTCCAGGTGTCACTTTCAGTCAACGGCGTATTAAAACGCCCCAGTCCAACGCGGAACAGGAACACAACAGCAACGCATTCGCAGGAGTCGCTACAGCTCCCTTAGCGCAGAGCCCGGCTCCAGGGGAAGCCCCAAATCTAGAATATGATGCAGGAGACGGGGAGGGGAAGGGGGAGGGGGCTGGGACACGTTAGATATAAGAAGGAATGAGGAGGATGAAGGAAGGCTAAGTCCCATAGGGGTGACACATTTTAGGTACCTAGTAGAATGTGCAGTGTAAGAAAATGGAAATTTCCATAGGAGATGCTGAAAGGGGCAAAAAACATTGAAAGGAGGTGAAACATAATATTAAATGGAAGATTCAGCTGAAATGCCATACAAACAATGCCAGATATCAAGTGAGAGGAGACGCCTACGATCAAGATGCAAATTTCAAAGGAAACTGCTTGGAACCAGCTACGTGCATGATTTTGGGCTTCTCACCCATCTCAAGGACATATAGCTTTCCCAAATGAGAAGTTAAAAGGAAGATTGAAGAGAAAGATTTAGATAGAGAAATTTATACTGTGAGTTCTACCCTCCACCCCAAGGGGAGGGGTGAGGGCGAGACCTGGAACCTTGCTTTCAGTCTAAGGAGAAGGATTTCATAGGAGACCACTCAGAACCTGCTTTTGTCACCTGAGTTTGGGAAGTTCCTCTGACACATGCCGAAGTCCCTCTGGTGTTCTAGGGGAGCAGAGGGAGCTGCAGCTAGGAAATAACTCTATTCCCCTTCAACTGCAAGTCAAGACGTGTGATGCCAAGGGCCAAGTGGAGACTCCATGGAAGGCACGCCTGCCCAGGGCCCTTTGTACGGGCTCCTAAAGATGTGCCTAAAAGCACTTCTGCCAGTGGTCAAGGGCTTCCGGTTGGAGAGGATCTGTAAAATGAAGTGCCAGAAATTTGGAGGCTCAGGGGTGATCAGAACAGTAGGCCAAAGGTGAGGAGAATTGTCTGATACAGTTCGAGGGGCCACGCAGTTTGGGAGTCCGGGAGGAATATCTCTGAGGCTTTGAGAGCAAGAAGCCAGCTTACAGGCATACAATGAAGTAGGCTTTTTCTTCCCCCTTTATCTGCCTTCCCTCTCCCTTCTTCAACCCTAGAGTCAGAAAGAACAGCTAGGGAATGGCAGGAAAGGTTGGCAAGGAAGCGAGAAGCGCGTCACACCCCTTTGACCAAAGACAGACTGCCCAGCGCCAGCTCTGGCAAATGCAGGACAGGTTTTACTTTGGAACACAATCTGTAGTGTGATTATTGTATTGTGACTAAAGCTCCTAATTTCTGAAATAAGACAGCACTTTGTAACTTAAGTGATTCGAGGTCTCTTTTTATAAAATAAGAGTGACCAGAAATGTCATGGTGCCTGATGGTTCTCTTCCATAGGCAGACAAAAACATCTTCCCCAATGAATTAATCATAAAGTGGCAGTGGGAGGAAAAAAATGCCTTTTAACTAGAGGTCCATTAACCAGGCTTGTTTATTGCACCAGTTAAGAGTGTTTATGGGCTGGCTGATCCCACC
Source organism: Equus przewalskii (assembly GCF_037783145.1). Taxonomy (NCBI): domain Eukaryota; kingdom Metazoa; phylum Chordata; class Mammalia; order Perissodactyla; family Equidae; genus Equus; species Equus przewalskii. The sequence continues at coordinate 26,133,142 of NC_091850.1, forward strand.
CTCACTGTGATGTCCAGGGCAGGCCTTGACCCTGAGCTAAAGGTAAAACCCCACACACTGCGGTCAGGGGAACAGCGACAAGGGGGAGGACCCGGGGAGGATTTGGGAGGCTGACTGTGCGGTTGATGGTTTGGTATCTTTTAGTCCTTCCTTGCAGAAGATTCTCTCAGGTAGCATTCAGCCCAGAAAGTGTTTTGATCTCATCACATGTCAGCATTCTATCTAACTCCAGCCACTGCAGTAGAAAGAAGTCTATCTTGTGTATTCATACAATATCTATCTATCTGTATTATACCATCTATCTATCTATCTATCTATATAGATACCTTCTTCTTTTTTTTAAGATTTTATTTTTCCTTTTTCTCCTGAAGCCCCCTGGTACACAGTTGTGTATTTTTAGTTGTGGGTCCTTCTAGATGTGGCATGTGGGATGCCACCTCAGCATGGCCTGATGAGCGGTGCCGTGTCTGCACCCAGGATTCGAACCGGCAAAACCTTGGGCCGCCGCAGCAGAGTGCGTGAACTTAACCAATCGGCCTCGGGGCTGGCCCCTAGCTAGATATACAGATATATATATATCTATGCATATATATGTGTATCTTTTTTGTTTCTGTTTTTTTAAAGTGGACCCAAAGAGAAAGGCACTTGGTTTAGAGGGAAATAGGAAGCAATGGTTTACTTAGCCTAACCCCAAAAGTTCTTCTGTTTTCTTTCTTTGTTTTTGCGATGGGGTGGGGCGTAGTTTGTCTCCTTTCAAAATATCAACTCTCTGTCTGAGGCTGTCCTAATTTGCTTCTCTCAGCAAGACCGTTCACAGCTTAATGGGAAACATAGTCACAGAACAAAAAAGAAAAAAATTAATTTCTTAGGATGAAAATAGATATACATTCATTAGACCAAATAAGCACAATGTAAGAACACCTTGTCTATTAGACTCACCTGGAGATAGAACCGGAACGATGGCTCGAGAATTACAGGAGAAAGCATGTAAGAGCCTGTTTCCTCAGGGTTTTAGGGAGCGCTTCTAATGAGCTGCTTTATTCATAAAATATTTCAGAATATTTTATCAGAACAGTAAACGGTAGTCTTCTGGAAAAAACGTCCAGGCTCTATTCCTTCACCCACCGATGGGGGAAGAGCTTGTGTGTCAGGAAAACTGGAGCGAGGATTGCACACTTCTGGGAATAATGCAAACAGGATGGCATTGATTATTGTCATCTCAGATTTTCACAGCCTCACAGGCAACACCACGGTGGATTTACTCATTCACACACTTAATAAATGCCAGGAGTTAAAGTCAAGTGATAGTTTAGAGGACAAAATTGGCTCCATCCCATTAGCAGCTGAGTGATGGCTACAAAGTCATTTAGTCTCTCCAGGCCTCAGTTTCCTTCCTTTGAAACAGGAATGATAATAGTCCTGACTTCACAGGATTTTTGCGAAGATTCCATGAGCTGATGTTGGTGTGATGGCCATGATAAAGAACTGCTCCTATTTCATGCTGTGGGGCGTAGTTGATTAACAGCCTCAGGTACTGTCTTTTTGTATCCACTACCATATACTCCCACAAGTCTGCTCCCAGCCAATGACCAAGCACGATGCAGGTACCAATGCAGGCCATTCCTCTGAGATATGGACCCCTCAAAAGATGACTGGCTTGAAGACTCCCTTTGGCTTGGCAAAACATTTCTTGGAATTGCGCTGCAGCTTAAGACTCTTCCTTCTCTATCTTCCTTCTTCCTTCTCTCTTTCTACAGGACCATCAGACCATCATGTGATATAAAACCTCCTGCCACTTTCTGCTACTTCTCCCCTTTTATCACCTTTATCCTTCACAGGCTTTTCATTCATAATAAGCCTTTTTCATTTGATCCCATCTTAATGCATACAAATTGACCCAGTTGGCAAAAACCAGCATCTGGTATATAGTATGTGCTCAATAAACAGTACTTTTTATTATTAACAACAGGTAGCATAAACATGGAATGCTTGTGGGAATTCAGAGGAAGGAAAAATCATCTCAAACCAAAACATTCAGAAAGATTTTATGTATGAGATAGGTTTTGAGCTGGTTGGAAGAACCTTTAAAGTGAGGTTTGTTGAAGATTGGGGACAGGCAATTTGAGATAGGAGAATAATAAAAGCAGAAACACAGAGGCTGGGGAGTAGAGATGCTTCTAGATTGGCTAGAGTGTAGGGTGCATGTGTAATTGTAATGCCATCTAAGTCTAAAAAAGTAGATTAAGCCTAAACTGTGGAAGGGGATTTGTATTAATCAGTTTTGCTGTTGTACCAAGAAACCCTAAATCTCAGTGGCTTACAAAAACAGACATTTTTCTCTCATTTGTGTTATGTGTTGGTGGCTGTGGATCAGCTATTATGTCTCTATTTCATGTACCTTCTCATCTTATCCTAGGACTTAGGCTGAGGGAGCAGCCCCTGTTGGGGAAACATGGTTTCCCAAGGAAAAGGACTAGCAGAAACATACAATGGCTTTTGAAGCTTCTGCTAGAGACAAGATGCATGTCATGTCTGTTCATATTCCATTGGCCCAAAAAAATCATATGACCAAGCCTGACATCAATAAGGCAAAGAATACCCCTCCAACACAGAAGGGACTAAAAGTTACATTGCAGTGGATGCAGATGTATAATCCTCTCACAGTAAGGAGGGCTAAATGGTTGGTAGCAGTAATCTACAGCAGGTAAGAAGTTATCCAGTTGACCAAATAAAAACATTTATTATTTTTTAGTGGGCCAGTGACCCCATCCATATTGTCTTTGGGTGTGGAGATGAATCTGGAAGTGGGGGAGTGGAGAGAATAATACTGCCTAGATCCAGGCAGGAGATGATGACAGGCAGGCTAAGGTGGTGACAGCTGGAATTAGCTGTGCCCTCTACTCCAGGACCCAACTCTCTAGTCTTTTCTCTGAGACCTACAAAAGCAAATAGAGAAGAAAATCACTTGTTAGAATGAGAAACGATTAAATCACTTCATAAGTATCTGGATATTGGGGAAGGCAGGGGCATTTCTCAGGTTAGGCCTCATTTGTCCCCAGGTTGCCCAGGTCTTTCCACCCACGACCTTGCACAGGCCCTCCCAGACCATCCCAGGCAATACCCCCACCTCTGGCTCAACCCTTCTGTTTCAACCCATCTTCCTCAAAGAGCCATACTTCCAATCACTAATGTGATCCCCATCCTCATGACCTGGCTAGGGAAATGGTTAGCTGTTCCCTCGAAAAATGCATTCAGGGGCCGGCCCAGTGGCATAGCGATTAAGTGCACATGTTCCGCTTCAGCAGCCCAGGATTCGCCGGTTCGGATCCCGGGTGCAGACATGGCACCGCTTGGCAAGCCATGCTGTGGCAGGCAACCCACATATAAAGTGGAGGAAGATGAGCACAGATGTTAGCTCAGGGCCGGTCTTCCTCAGCAAAAAGAGCAGGATTGGCGGCAGATGTTAGCTCAGGGCTAATCTTCCTCAAAAAAATAAATAAATAAAAAATAAATAAATAAAAGTACATTCACTGTAAAATGTTGCTTTACTCTCCTGTCCTGAAATATTTAGATATTAAATGAATGTCTTAGATAGAGAATGCTTTAACCTCCAAAAAGGAGTCTCATATAAGCCAATTGAGGGAGATATTTTTAGGTAAGGAAACCAATTAGGAGCAAATCTTAAACCAGATCACACAGGCAAGAGCTCAGCATTTTAGCATCCCAGCTCGGCCGCTCCCTAGTGGGGTATGTGGAGTGTGTCACATGCTGTTTCCTGGTCTGCACAGGTGCAGATTGACTATGTGATTGACTATGTAAAACCAAACCCTATAACCCCTTTAAATGCATTTTAATGTACTAGTAGATTTTGAGCCAGAGACCAATGCCTGAACATCCAAGGGCATATAATGATCACTCTTTGCCTTACAAAATTTCTCAGGGTATTAGTTCAGTTGCTTTAGTCCTCTCACATCCACAGACAAACTGTTTCTAAGTCATTGTTTTTGATGGGAACAGAAAGGAAGGTCATGCCAGAGAAAGGGGTGACCCCAAAACAGCACTGATTCAGCAAGTACATCTGGCCTCATCTTGAGATGCAAGATATCTCTCACCCATCAGAGCACCATTGTCCTGGTGGAGACAATTCTATCTTTTTTTTAAAACTCAGTGGTTCTAACACCATCACCACTTGGGTGAATAATGACCTGCTACCTTCTTACCAGTGATACCAGGTCACGTAATAGTCATCGCACAATCTAGCCCTGGCACGGAGAGGCAAGGGCCTCCTCCAACCACAGCTACCTGGTTTCCTGCTCTAAATAAGTAGTGGATCCAGTTGGACCTGAAAATACATTGCCTGGAGTCAGTTGTTCCTGAGCCACTTCTGATAGCAACAGCTGTCGAGTGGGGCTGAAAGACGAAGGCCTGGTTCCTCTGTGACTTGGAAGTTCTACCACCACATCAGTGTCACAGTACCTAGGACTCTGTGGGACTTTGGGCACCAGATCCCTTTCTCCAGGGGACAGAGAGAGGCGTCCACTGCTCCTACTGCAGGTAAGTTAAAAGGCATCTGTTTTGCAAAGTTTAAGTGGAGTAAGACGACAGAACAGGGCAAGACAGAGAAACCTGAGCTGCGAGAAGCTGGGAGACTGGGGCTGACTTGGCAGATGACAGATTTTGTTACAGATTTTTAAAATAATGTTGCTTTAAGAACAGAAAGAAAGCCAAGCCAAGAAACATCAACAGTAAGTTTTCCTCCTTTTTCTCCCTAAGATATGCTGATGCCAGGTTTAATTTTATGTCAGGAAAGAATTCCCTCTGGAGACTTTCCTGGCCACGGTTCAGTTAAGGATAATGTTTTCCAGCCATGTTTCCAGAGTCCCTCAAAAGTTGAAAGGAAAAGGGCAAACTATCGTGGAGTCTTCGCTTTGAAGCAGCAGGGGGAGCTGTGATGATAAAGAAACTGGGTGGTTTCCTCTCATACTAGGCTGATTTCTGAAATTCAGTCACCATTCTTTACATGTCATTTTCAACATCAGGGAGGACCTAAAGGAAGAAATATTTACAGATGCCAGCGGCTTTATGCCTCTGATTTTGATGCAAAGCCTTCATGTTATACTCTAAATCAAAAGGCAAAAAAATTTTTTTAGATATCTGTGCAAGTTGCCAGCAGCCTGCAAAGCATAACAGTATTCCACGACTACTTCCGTCACCATGTAACGAAGTGTATCTCATGCTGTATGTTGCAATCCCAAAGTCTCCAGGGGAAGTGGATGTTTAAAAATGAGACTTCCAGGGCATAACAAAGAGTCAATATAAAACCTCACCCAAATTTACCAGCCCTTCCCATGGAGGGTATATTGATGCTGCCCAGATTATTTATTTGTTCGGTAATTCTGGTTTTCAAGTTACTTGGACCTATTTAAAAATTGAGGGGGAAGAAGCTAGGGAGGCCAAATTCGCTACTTATCATTAGAAACAGTCTCTGCTCCCTTTCGTGTTGAGTTGTTTTGAAGTCCTACGTTAAAACACACAATGTTAAGTTAAGGATTAACTGACTATTAACATTTTAGGTAATTCTCATGCTCGCCTACGTCTGGTTACTTGGTTCCTTCTAGCATCAGCAGAACCCTCGTGTGCAGTTCTGTCAGGAGCTAAAATTTGACAACTATTGGTGTCTCTCGTATACATTTCTGTGACTATTGCTTATACATTATTGTCAAGGATGCCCCCAGGAGTAGTAAGTGCAGGCTTCCTGAGAAAATCAGCTAAAACACAATGCTGATGTTCAGGGAAACTGAGTCCAGAAGAAGAGGGAGGTAATGGGGAATTGGCCGGAACATAGGGGATCTCAAGAGGAGAAGAGGAATTTTTCAAGCAGGAAGTTGAAAATCGATCTCTCTGATCAAACGTATGGACAATATGATGACATAATGTCTAAACTTACGTGGTCCAAGGAATTCCCTTATAGTGGAATTCTCAGATTTTCCATCAGATTACGAGAAAATGATCTGGAAAGCAAGCAATTGTCCAGAAAATAGACTGAAATTAATAGAGGGCTGGCAGAAACAAACAAGCAATTGACAAACAACCAATATAATATGGAATATGTATGGATGCAGCGGAGGTGGAAGAATTGAGAGAACAAAGAGAATTAGGCAAAGCAGTTCAGGAATGGCCTAGTCTTCTCTCAGACTAATTTTGGGAGAAATTCCTGTTAATATCCTATAATATCACATAATACGTTGCATTTTTGCAAAGAAGAAGAGCAAACACATCAGCTATTTCCAAACATGGCTAGCTTACAGTAATATACCTCCTGCTATATTGATCAGCAGGGTTCTCAATGGTTCCAGAAAGTTCCAGATCATCCAGCAATGGATTAGGTAATCATTCTAAACTGTGATCTGAGTAGGAGCTGCCATATGTCTTTGCTTCATCCTTATACTGTAAGTCAGAAGTATACTTTGGGTCAGAACAAGACTGTGCCTTCCTGAGCGTGCTCCATGGGGATCTCCAACAGCGCTCTGATCTCCACAGGGTTCACTAGAGATAGAGCCATGGTGTTACCTATTGGATTCAGGGATAAATCAGTAATGGAAGGTTTGCTTTGATAGTGGTTTGGGATTGAAATTTGTTCTTTCCTTGCAGAGTTTCTGTGAATTTAAATGGGTTTACATATGCACCTAATTTATTAAGCAGTGTTAACTCAATAAGAAATACAAAGCTTGTATATTTCTAAATCATTCTTCCCAAGTGTACTATACGAAGTGTTAATTCTCTACTGAGTAGCAGATTTCTTCAGAGCGTGGAGGCAGCTCCATAATTTTCCAACTGTTTCCAGATATTATGCCTCAGTCCAGTCAGTCATCAAACATTAGTTTCTTGTCACCTTCTACCCTTCTCCACTTTCCCAGCACAAGCATGAACTGGCAGCCTGCCTGACTGGAGGTCTGTCTCAGGGACACCACCACCTTGTACTCCCTTCGAGGATTATTCTTCCAGGGTTTTGAACTGAGAAATGGGACAGGGAAAAGGAAGAGTGTCATACTAACAGGCCATTGTCATCACCTCTCTCTCGGTGAGCGTTGCTTCTCTGGCCACAGCCTGGCTGTTGATGCCCTCTGTGAGGCAGGCCACCAAACTCTGGCTCTCTCTGGGGACTAGAAGTCTGCGTTTTTTACACTACAATGATTTGGGAAATCCAGCTCAACTTCTTCAAGCCCTCAGCTCTTGTTACTCTCCGTGTACTCCACAAACTCTTGCAGCTGGAGTGCACAGGGAAAGTGATTTGGATTGGGGATTGAACAAGCTCAACTCCATTCTAAGTAACATCCACTTGACTCACAGGAACCTCCTATCCTGACCATTAAACTGGATAAGTTCACCCTGCGCCCCGCCGCGCCCCCCCGCCCCGTAGCCCCTCTCTCTCCAAGACCGATCTCCCTTGCTCCTATAATGTACAGGTAAATTCACAAGCCCTTTTCCTCAGCAGATGCACAACTAGGGAACGAAATGATCAACAGTCTTGTGAATGATTCTCTTAGAACCCTAGGGAGCTTTTAGGCAGAAAGACTGAGCACCTCTATTTCCATTTCCCATGGGAAGGGGAGGGACTTGCCTCTCATCTTACACACATTGCGCTGTAATAACCCTTGGATGTGCTACCTGTCTGCCTCGTCCCAGTCTTAGAATGTGGAGGCTGGAGGCTGGTCATAACAGCCACATCTGTCATCTCTTAGAAGTGTCAGCTCTGACCCCAGTGGCCTCAAGGCAGGTATTGAATTCTTCTTTCTCTGTCCTTGCCTTGGGCCCTAGTTGCCAATCCCAGGAATCCCACTAATAGCTTGTCAGATTGAGAGTAAATGAAGTTCTTTGGAAGAAAGAAAATGTAGAGTAAACATACAAACATTTAAGACCCGGTATTTGGGATCAGTTGGACCATTCTTAAGATTTTTTTGTTATCACTTATTAATTCAATTTGTTTAGCAAATAGATAAGAACCAACTGTTTACCACAAGCCAGACATGATGATAGACTCTTGTAATACAAAGTATATCCCCTGCTCTTTAAAATTTCTTTACTATTGTGTAATATTTACAACTCGGGACCCTGAATGTATAAAGGTATGAAGTATGGAGGTATGGGGCTAGGGGCAGGAAGTGAGAGAACAGTGAGAGAACATGTGCCTAGGGAAATCAGGGTAGACTTCAAAGAAGATTGTGTTGGAATTAGCTCTTGAAAAATGAATGGCATCGATCATTAGGCAGGGAAAAGAAAACAGGAGAAAGCATTTCAAGTAGAGATAATAATGGCATGTGCAAGGACAAAATGATATAAAGATTATGGTGAATTTAGTGCAGACGCCTCTGGGGTGGGGTGGTGACAATATGGTGAAAGATGGGACTCGCAGAGTCAGTTGAGTCTAAATTGCAAATGGCTTTATAGCATCTATTAAGGAGTTTGGGATTTTTCTGTATATGAAATAGGAACATGTTAAAGGTCTTAAAGCAAAGGAATGATATACAAAATGTCATTTTAATAAGTCTCTGACATCGATGTAGAGAAGGCAAGAAACTAGGGAGTTAGGAAACAGTTGTGATCATCTGGAGGAGAGTTGGTGAGTACATCAAATAAGTGTATAACGACGATGCGGAAGGAAGAGGAGGAACAGATATGAGAAATCTTTAATAGTAGAATTAAGTTGAGAATGACTCAGCGATTTCAAGCTTGGGTGTCTGGGTGTAGGAATATACTTTTGCTGAGATAGTGAGCACAGGAAGAGCTGGCTGAGAAGAAGATAATGAGTGTAATTTGGGACATGTTAAGTTTGAGGTGACTGGGGGACATCTAGGAGGAGCTGCCCAGGAGGCATTTGGATGTGGAGTTCAGGAGAGAACTGTAGGCTAAGTGTGGGAATAATCAGTGGGTTGATGCGGCTTGAAGCTAGACAAGTGGATGTGGCAATGTAGAAAGAAAGCAGGATGCTAAGGATTGGATATTTAAAGGACTGAAAGAGATGGGAGAGGAGCTAGTGAAGAAGGGTGAGAAATAGTCATCAAGAAAATAAATCAAGATGCACCTATGTCTCAAAAGGCAAGGCAGGAGGAATGCCAAACAAGACAGAAGTAGTTCCAGTGTTAAAAGTCAGAGAAAAATTACATAGCATAAAAACAGAAGAAAGGTCGTAAGATCAAGAAATCAGGAAGTACTTGTGTGACTCTGGCTTTAACTAGACCGTGTTTTTCTTACGTTTAGATATTTGAAATGAAAGCCTTAAAATAGATGTTTTAAAGAAACTTTAGCTGTCTCTTGGGTCGGAAATCTCTGCAAATGCTGATTTTTCCACAGAACATGAAATGTGCTTATATCCTTACATTTTTCTTTAGGATAAACAATTTTTGAGCAAATAAGCAAAAAGGAAGAGACATTCACTTTTTTTTTTTTAAAGAAAGCGTATACTATACATGAAAAGGGCCTTTGGGGAAGGAGTTGGAAGTGATAACAGCAATTTTTCTCTGTAGGAAAGGAAATAACTTAGATTCAGGAAAAGTAGCTTGCTGACAAGGCAGTCAGTCACATGGTTCCCCAAAGGAAGTTAAAAGATTGGTTTTTTAAGGTCATTGTTCAGTGGAAAGTGAAGTCAATGTTCACTTGAATAAAGCTTTCTTTGGTTATACTGAGTGGACTGTCAAAATAACCAGCAGAAAACACAAAAGGATGGAGCTGTAATGCCCCCATCTGTTCTCCAATCTTCTAAATGTCAAGTCAGCCTATTTGCTGAACGAGCAAACATCTTGACATATGAGGAGAAAGCTCATATAAGATATTTCTTTATTCAACCTCATAGTCCCACTCTATGAAAGTAAATACATATTTTCTTGAACAAATCGTCAAGAATAGAAGATTTTCAAAGTATAGTCATTCTCCTTTCATGAAGAATTGGATCAATGGTTCACCATATAAATATGCAGTATTTTTTCTTATATCCATAGATGACACATTATCAAATAAAAATGATTTCTACTCAAGAAATAATAGAATACAGTAATAACAGAATTCAAGAAAATCTCAGAATATGTGTGGACTAAGAGAGTGAAGGAGAAAGGAGATAAAATTGCTTAAGTGCCTACTATACTTCAGGCACGTGTTGAGAATTGTGGCAATATTATGACACAATCTGTGACTTGAGTCCAAAGAGATAAAGTGTCCTCAGCGTTTGGAGAGGTCATCCATGTTCCTTAAGCCCCACTTGATGTTTAGCCCATCATAAATGATCTTAGACCTGTTCTCATTCTGAATCAAGGATATCTTGGATACAAGAATAAATGAGGATGAACAAAGTAAAGGATTGTCTTGAACAGCTCACTATGGATTTCTTCCTGTCTTTCTCCAGGTTCCATCTCTTGGCTCTTCTGGAAAGCAGGCCTGCTAAACTATAATGAAACCCTAGGATGTTACTAGATAACTCACATTTTCCTAGCATTGTATGTTCCTTTATAACCTCAGAGATGTATCTACTCCTAGCTGTGTACTGAGGCAAGTTGCTTAACCACAAGTAAAATGCGGATAATCAAAGTGCCTTCTTTGTGGGACAATTATAAAGACTAAATGTGGTACTATATTTTACATACTTGGTATGGTGCTCAGCCTAAATGATAGTTGGGAGAAAAAAATGACTTGTGTATTTTCAGTTACCTGGAACTCATTATTTTGAATAATAATCGTTCCCGTTTTTGAGATCTCAAAATGTGATAATATCTTTCCTTTGATTAAGCCAAAATCTATCTCATTCTTAATTTCATCCACTAATTCTCATTCTGTCCTGTGGAACATCAACAAAATCGAGTTTTTTAAGGATTTCCCTTCCATTTGATACTAAAATGTCCATTGTTGGGAAACAAAAATGAACAAGACATCATTTTAGGCTGAGATAATCTGAGGTAGTAGAGGAGAGAAGATATGTATACAAATATGTATCTCCACAGGACACATATTTAAAGTGTTTCGGGGTCCAGAGGTGTAAGTTGTGCATTCAATTATCACACAAACAGAATATGGGTAGTTCAAAGTACAAAAACAAGCAATTATTGGAACATCAACGAAGAAGTGAAGTCTGTGATTGAAAAGAATTTGTGGAGAAGGAGTTGTACTATGTCCTGAAGGATGTATAAGACAAAAGGGTGTCCTGGAGGAAACAGCACGTGCAAAGGCACTGAGGTCTGTTCAGAAAACAAGTGCTGATCAAGTGCTGATGCAGTTCTGGTAAAGCATGTTTCCAAACTGTTGGCTGTAGGCATGAATCTTTAGGGTTTCAAGGGATGTGGTAGTCTACAGGTGCACCAAATATTAGGTATAGACTGAACAACAAGAAAAATGCCTCTCAAATAACTGTACTTTTTCTTAAATGCAACTTTATTGCTGTTGTAATTAATAATACAGTCACAATTCTGTGTTTTCCTCACCAGTGAGTACTCAAAGTATAATTGCTAACATAGGGAGTTCTTGAAAATTGTTAGCATCAAAAAGAGATCTAGGGGCCTGCCTGGTGGCATAGTGGTTAAGTTTGCATGCTACATTTTGGTGACCTGGGGTTCGTGGGTTTGGATCCCAGGCACGGACCTACACATGGTACATCAAGCCATTCTGTGGCAGTGTCCCATATACAAAATAGAGAACGATTGGCACAGATGTTAGCTCAGGATGAATCTTTCTCAAGCAAAAATGGAAGATTGGCAACAGATGTTAGCTCAGGGCCAATCTTCCTTACACACACACACAAAAGAGATCCATATATGAAAAGTTTGGGAAGGACCAGGTCAGAGTACAGAGTAATGAGTAGAAGCGGACCATTCTTTCCACTTGGCATAGCTCCCTTTCCCTCTTGTCTATTCAAGGACATCATCCTGGCGATTCGCCCATTTTAACTTTCTCCTTACACTACAGCGTTTTCATTATCACACAAATATGCTGTGATTTCTCCCAGTCTGGAAAACAAGTCATCTCAACACTACTTCCACCTCCACCCATCTACTTCTTACAGAAAAGAAACCTAGAAAAAAAGATTGTGTGTATGCAGTTTTCAATTCCTATTCTAGTATTTTCTCTATGGGCTTTGTCTTCAAAGTATGTCTGCTCTCTGACTTCTTATCTCCACGTGTACCACTACCACTGGCCCAAGCCAGTCATTGCCCCTTTGGATCCTAGTAGCCTCTGAACTGGTCTTCCTGCTTTTTCCTCCATCTCCCCATACTTTATTTCCAACATAGCATCTGGATGTGCTCGTGTTCAAACATGAGTCAGATCATATCATTCTTCTGCTCAAAATCCCCTAAAAGTTTTCCCATCTCATTCAGAGTGGAATCTTAGTCCATATAGTAATCTCTCAGGACCTTTGCTCTCTACCCTCATGGTTCTCTCTCTGACCCCATCTCCTACAGCTCTCCTCTTCATTCACCCTGCTTCAAGCACGCAGGCTTCCTTACTGTTCCTCAAGCTTGCCAGGAGACTTGACTCATTTCAAATGATTCTGTGACATATGCTTAATTACCTAGCAAGTTTCCTCTTTTCAGTATGGTTTCTAATGCTTGCAATAGTTGGTCTACAGTGAAAACTTAGCTTGTCTGTGACTTGAGAACCTTGTCTAGAAATTGCATTAATGAAACACATTTATGTTTCTTTTTACTATGTCCCCCAATGACTTACTATATATGCTATATATGTTTTTATCATGTGGCTCCTTCTCAGCTTTCATCCTTTTGAATTCTCTTTAATCCTGCACATGATTGACAGCTCCCCTCTACTTGAAAGTCTCTTCTGCTTTGTCTTCAAAGACTCTTGTCCCTCTAAACATCTCCTTCTTCCATGAATGTTCTATGGCTTCCTTCACTGGCTCTTCCTCCTCAGCTCCCAGCCCTTTGGCAATTCATAGAATTTCTGTCTCTGGTCCCTGGCTCTTCCTACACATTCAACCCTGGAAAGTCTCATCCACTCACTGAGTCAAATAGCCATTTATAGCACTCTGTATTCCCAAATTTAGCCCGAACTTCACTCCTGAGCTCTGTTCCCAGCTGCCTACCAGCCAGCTCCATCGATATGTTCCAATGTCACTTCAAATTTAACATGTCTCAAATTGGACTCATTAAATTCTTTTGCAGTTGATTTTTCAAGCAAATCGTATCCTCAGTGAATCACCACCATCCACCCAGACACCATCCTAGAAATCTCCACATCTTCACTCGTTGGCCATATTCACTTCCTTACAGAGATCCTTGGGAGAAGGCTTCTTTCCCAAGACTAAAGTCTGCATTTTGAATATAAGAGTGTGGATGGCTTAATGCAAATTTATCCTTAAAATTAGAAACCCTATTCTGTGTCCAAGAGAGCACCTAAAATGATAGATGTAGATTCTGAATATCAAAAAACGTGGGTTTATATGCTAGCTCTGCCTTTCATGGTCTTAGGAAAGTTAGTAAGCTTTCTTGAATCTCAGTTTTCTCATCTGCCAAATGAGTATAACAGTGACTACTTCACGCATTCTGTGGCAAGAGTAAATGAAATAAAGGATATGCTAGCCCCTGCTGGCATTCTGATACTTTTAAGAGACACTCAAAACATTTAATTTCCCTCATTCTTTTCTATCAAATGAGGCAATCATACCTGCTTAAAAATTCCTCTGCTCAAATATGTCTGAAATGTCTCCCCTCCCCTTAAGAACAGGTCATAAAAGTGATCCAGCTGTGATTTGTTATTGATAAAGCTGGAGGAGGTGGCTGGAGGGTCTAACTTGCCTGACTTACAAGCCACCTGACTTATTGTCTGGAATGTACTAGTGACCTTTTTAGTGAAATCTTATTACAAGATGGTGTATTATCTTTGCTTTTAGTTCTGTGGATGGATGAGAGTTTGTTCTTGACACTCTTATACTAAGATCATTGGAATTCTGCTCTGAGAACTACCTAATAGAATTAAAGGAGCCGCCTGATAGCATTCAAAGGCAGGGCTCGGGAATAGAGCTGCCAGAATTCAAATGGTTCCACAGTTGTGTGGCCTGGGGCCAATTATTTAACTTTCTAAGCCCCACTTACAATGTAGGGGTACTGCGAGTATTCAATAACCTCATCAATGTGAAGGATATAGGAAGGAGCCTTTGTTCAACACACCACTAAAGAGCCATTGAACATAAAGCTTTCTCAGGGCGTGAGCAAAGTCTGGAGATTTCTATCTGTAAGAAAAGAGTAGGATGATATGGGTTAAGGAAAATAGCAGAATTCTATTAAGCAGTAATTATGACAATTGAAAGAAGACATTTAAGAGTTTTTAAATCTTGGTTTTAAATATTGCTTTCTGTATTCTCATTCTTTAGGTTCTGAAGGAAAGTCACGTTTCTTGTTTAGTGCATAATTTAGAGCACAAAATTTAGGTTCTCTTTGAGCAAGGCTATTCTGTATTAAAAGCCCGCATGCTGTTATTATTTTTTCCCATTCCTCTCCATTATTCACACAGGCGAATGACCTTGTCCTTGGTCATATGATTCCGTTAACAGACACCACTACGCACTTCATTGCAGCTGTCATTAAAATACATATGCTCCTGCAGCCGGCCCGGTGACACAGCGGTTAAGTTCTCGCACTCCACTTCCGTGGCCCAGGGTTCGCTGGTTTGGATCTCGGGTGCAGAACTACGCACTGCTTGGCAAGCCATACTGTGGCAGCCATCCGACATATAAAGTAGAGGAAGTTGGGTGTGGATGTTAGTGCAAGGCCAATCTTCCTCAGCAAAAAGAGGAGGTTTGGTGGTGGATGTTAGCTCGGGGCTAATCTTCCTTAAAAAAAAAAATACGTATGATCCTAACAAGAAATATGTAATTCATATAGGGCTTGAATTTCCAAAGTTTGCATTTTAAAACCTATGAAATAATGGCAAATATCACAAGCAAGCAATGAGATGACTTCTACGTTTCAAGAGTTGTTTCAACTGAATATTGGTAACCAACTACACTGGAATCGTATGAGCGTTTCACCATGGGCTTAATATAAAACGCTTCATTGTTCCCTCTCCAAAACTCCCCTTCTCACAACAAACTTTCCTACTGACTCCCTATTACCTCACCACTGGATTCTCTTTTGGATGCTGTATTCTCACTAATGTAAAAGAATTGCACTGCTCTGGAGTATCTGCATTTTATCTCCAACAAAGTCCTGAGGTTCTTGGGTAAAATTGGGGCATAGAATTTTAGCATCCAATAAATATTCCACTTCCCGACTTCACCAAACATGCTGGGGACTCCAGAAATTGAACTAACTAAATTTGGAGAATCAATTCTATCCTCTGTCTAGTCAAGCCATCCTCGCCACTAGTTATAAATATTCTTATCTTTTCTATCACTATGATTTTGTTATGAAGTAGCGACTAAAATAATGAGAAGTAGGGTCTAATTTTACTCATGGTTTCCTCAGGTGGATCTGGGCCACCTCGGGCAAATTGCTTAATAGTTTGTGTCTCAGTTTTCTGATCTTAGAATGGGTATTAGAACAATAGTGCCTACATCATAGAATTATTGTCAAGATGATTTAAGATAATTTATATAGAATAGTTGGAACAGTCCTTTAGATAGATTAAGTGCTTGATAAATATAGGCTATTATTAGTATTGTTATTATTTTCATTGTTCTCAATTCCTGAAAATACAGCAAGCTGAGACAAGGTACAATATGGAACATAAAAATCTATGGAAACCTTCAAGCCTTTCACATTTCAAATGACAGCGCAGGCTACTCAGCTAAAGAAAGCCAAAATCCTCGCAAGCTGCAGCAGTATACATCCAAAATCTAAGTAGAGTGAACACTGGCCAGGATGGGCAAAAATATAAGTTAATTAAAATAGAAGCACAGTTTCAAACCATGTCTTAAAAAACAAAAGTGTTCTGGGGACGGCCTGTTGGTGTAGTGGTTAAGTTTGCACACTCCACTTCAGTGGCCTTGTGTTCACAGGTCCACATCCTGGGCTCAGACATAGCCCCACTCGTCAAGCCATGCTGTGGCAGCATCCCATATAAAATACAGGAAAATTGGCATAGATGTTAGCTCAGTGACAATCTTCCTCATGAAAAAAAAATAATGAAAAAAGTGTTTTTCATATTAATGAATTTTTCATTGCAGCCTGGGAATTTTTCAGGGTAGAAGGGTTTTGACTTTTCTGGTCCCAGTCATGGATAAATTACTCCCAGCATGGAGAAGAACCAATTAAGTATTGATAAGAAAAATATTCACCTAAATTTTATGCGCTCATTTCCACCTTCTTTTCCCAGGACAGATAGAGTTCACATTGGGCAACTGTTCTAAATATATCCCTCCCTATTATAGTGCTGAGTAAGTACAGTCCATGAGATTAGGACTGTTAGGACAAAAACATGTCTTAATTAAAAAGAAGGAAACTACCGCTTGATCTGAGAAAGAGCTAAAAGTATTTATTTATGTTAAAAATGACAACAGTCCCCATCCTTTATATGTATCTGACAATGCTGTTCACTACATGTCATGTGGACAGCTACTGCATCATTTTCCTTTTAATACAAGGGATTTAAATGGTAAGACTATAAAGGCGGAAACAAACAAAAACATTCATTGATTATCGGATAGCTCAAGGTCATTAAAAGCAGAAATCAACCTAGTATGTAAATAGTAAGTAATGCAGTAGGTAAGATAGAAGATTTTACTGCAGACCAGAGAACTCTAAACTAACTTATTATAAAACTTTATCTTCAATTCCAAATAAACATTCAGATAATATCTAAAATGTACGCAAAATTATAACTGGCTGGCCAAGAACATGAGGAATAAAAAGAAGCTTTCTGCCTGTGGTAATCTGAATGTAAGACATGTTCTATGTAAAAATGTCAAATAGTGGTGAACGATTTGGGGGGAAGGAAAAGAAAGGAGGCCGTCTCTCCTGATCCAGCAAGAAAATATGAATGAATAAAGATGAAGCCTAAGAAATAAATAAATAAAAAGGAAATCCAGCATTATAATTGAAAAGAGAGAAAAGGTTAGACAATGAAATGACTATTGTTCAGATCATTTGGGAAAGAAAAAGAGTCTTAGATGACTCAGGACATATGCTTAGGATGAAAAGACTGAAGGAGAAAGCAGATACTGGAAAGAACTAGAAAATATGATTTAGTACAAGAAATGGGGAAATTGGTCTTAAAAATTGTGACATGAGGGGCTGGCCAGGTGATGTGGTGGTTGAGTTCACCAGCCACTTTGTTGGCCCGGGGTTCAGAGTTGGGATCCTGGGCATGGACCCACAC
Organism: Equus przewalskii; assembly: GCF_037783145.1. Taxonomy (NCBI): domain Eukaryota; kingdom Metazoa; phylum Chordata; class Mammalia; order Perissodactyla; family Equidae; genus Equus; species Equus przewalskii. Next base: position 26,150,452 of record NC_091850.1, read on the forward strand.
ACCACTCATCAAGCCATGCTGTGGCAGCATCCCACGTGCAAAACAGAGGAAGATTGGCACAGATGTTAGCTCAGGGATAATCTTCCTCAAGCAAAAAGAGAAAGATTAGCAAAAGATGTTAGCTCAGGGCCAATCTTCCTCCCCCACCAAAAAAAAAAATTGAGACAGAGAAAAAGAGTGAGAGAGAGAAATGCTTGACATTTTATTGCACAGTATATTTTCTACAGCATTTTTCAAAAGCTGTCTTTCTTCATTCCTACTTCCAAAACTAGGCTTTCAAATTAGCCTGTGTTCGTTCCTTACTGGAAAATGCCTTCAATCTAGATATAGATGTCCTCTAAGATCCCATTGACCTCAGGTCATGCAACCAGGCACTCTGGAGGGAGTTGCTGAGAACTGGGATGGGAAAGCATCATAAGGGGAGTTCTCTTGCAGTAGATGCAAGATGCAAAATCCTGGGTATATAAACATAGACAGTTCATAGTGATACAAAGAAGCAAGTGATAAGTGATGCAAAATCTGTAAGGATCGAGTGTCCTAGAGTGTCCCAGAGGCAGAGCTTGGTCTTGACCTTGAAAGTAGGGTAAACTCAGGGAGGAGTTCTGCATTCCAGGAGGGGGAACAACAGAAGCAAAAGCTGGGGTGGAAACAAGTCAGTGCGTTTGCAGGACAGTGAGTGGGGGAAAATACAATTAATAGGATTGGTTGGGTCCTACAAAGGTTCTTACCTACCAGCAGAAGGAGATGGAATTTTTTACTGTCCTAACAGGTGGACTGAGTGACGGATTTTGAATACAAGAGAGGCATTATGAAAGAAGCATTTTAGAGAATTTACTTTGATGGTAGTATTCAGGAGGGCAGAAGATAGGACCAAAAAGCAGGACCCCATTTCCATAGCCATTGTATATCAGATGATGAGTTGAAATAAAGTAGCAGACTAAATTGTTAGATTGAGTGTAGAAGTGGTGGATTAAGAGATATATAAAGAAAAATCACTTGTTGGGCTGGAGGAGAGGATGAGACTCGGCATCATCCTATTCGATGGCTAGTCCTTCTCTCCTTATTTAAGTGTTTATTTGAAAGACTTTCTTGGCACTTGAGAATAGTTGTTGAAGCATACTTTAATTCTGAGGAATGCTTATCTTATCTTCCCTGACTTACTGATCTTCTCTTTCATATCTATCACCAATCTTATCAAAAAAATTGATGTTTAGTGACTTCTAGGCAATTTCTCAATTTATCGTATGAAACTCATGTAATTCAACGAGAGAAATATCTGCAACATATATTTCAATGAATTCTGTGATTGCTAGCAACCAAACAAACTTCTAGAAGACATCTTAACTATAGGAGGAGGCTTCTGAGGTCATCTTCAATACTAACAAAGAATGAGGAATTTAAATATAAGTAAAAGACACAAATCATCTGAAAACCGGCATTTTTAAAACTCTGATTTGAATCAACACAAGTAACAAGGTTTCTATCTGAATTCCTTCTAAAAAATAAGTCTTGAAAAGTCAGTGCCACACAGTTATCGGTGGACAAAATGAAGGCAAAATATTTGAGCTTCAAATTCTTTCTCCATTCCTGATAGAAAGAGGGAAGTGGGAGGGAGACAGAGCAGAGTCAAAGGGGCACTTGAACACCAGGAATATAATTGACCTATCCATAGGGGGCATGTCATGGACACTCTGACATTGATTCAATTCTAAGTAATATCACTTGGATGTCTACAGTCCTCCCAAGAAACTTCATCTGTCCAAAAGGAACTCACATTCATGATCAATCTCCCGACTTCCCCCAAATGTGGAGCTCCTCCAAGAATTCCTCTTGTAGTGCATCCAGTTACAGGAGCTAGAGTCTTGAGAATTTTCCCAAAATCCTCCTCATCCCAACTTCTCAGATCACATCAGTACAATTCAAGTCGGGTCCGTAATGACTGTTAAACCTGCTCTGAAATATGCTTTGAATTCATCCACTCTTCTCCGTCTCTACTGCCTCCGTCCTCTTCCAAAGCAGCATTCCCTCTCACCCACACTGAGGCAATGAGGTTCTTGTTTCCTTCACATCCAATTTTCCCTTCTCTAATGCATTCTCCACGCAGAATCCAGAGAACTCCTTTTTCTTTAATGTATTTTATTTTACTATATTACTATTCTCATTAAAATTGATCAGTGGCTTCCTGTTGCACTTAGAATAAAACCACTTCTTCCAAAGGCGCACAAGACCTGCCTAGGCTGATGATTGCCCACCTCACCAAACGCATCCCCCTGAAACCTTGCTCCTGTGACTCTGGCCTCCTCTCCATTCCTTTAACATGCCCTTGCACATACTGTGCCCTCCATATTTACCCTGAATCCACTCATCCTTAGAGAGACCTTTCTAGACCTCACCAAACTACATCAGTTCTCCTGATTATTTTCTCCTTTTTAGAATCCGTCCTGCTACATAGCACAAAAGATCATCTGATCTGTGATTTTATGAATATGTATACATTTGTTTCATGTCTTCTTCCTCCACAGATGGTAAAGACCATGAGAACAGAGACCTTTCTTACTATATCCCTGAAGCATAGGACAAGTCTAAGAGCAGCGTGAACCCAGTAAATACTTGATAAATAAGTGAGTCTAAAATGTAAGCTCCAGTAGGGCAGGAGCGGTATGTCACTGGTTTACAGTTGTATTCCTACTGCCCAGGGTCCTGTATTTTAGGAACATTAGCAGATGCCCCCAAAATAGTAGATCGATAAACAAACAAAGGAGAGAGTTCACGGTTTTTCCTGCTGATAGCTGATTCCATTAAGAGACAGGTGTAACTGTAGAAAATTCTTTCTCAAAGTGAATTGGATTCTCTCAGTCTATCGCTTCTCTGGATTTGCCCTTTGATCTAAGTCTGACTACACACAATAAGGTTAGTCTCTCCTCAGCATGAAGTTGGGACATACCGTGTCCCTCCTGTCATCTCTTAACCAATCTTAAGGGAACGACATGACTTACAGACTCTTGCTCGTTCTGCTTGAGGTTCTTTGTATATGTTATAGTTTTATAATTTTTCCTCTTGAAATGCACTGTCCTACACTGTACCTGTGACATACACTACGGTATTATTGTCCCCATCTTTCCATACTGGATATTTCTATTAACATTGCCTAGTTACATACCGTGGCAGTCAGGCTGTAGTATTAATGCATATTAAATTTTCAACACACTGTGAAACCCCAGGGATGCGATTAAACCAGGTCATCTGCTTCCAGTACTTATTATGCATTGGATTTTCTGAACCTAAGTTAGGATTTTACACTTATTCCTGGTAAATAACAATGAGATTTGACGCCAATGTCCACGTGCTTGAGATCTCTTTGCGTCCTGGTGCAGTCATCCAGTGCCCTAACTCTCTGTCTCAGCTGTATGTCATGCACTACCCTGGTGTCGACTGTACCCTCATTCTTAAAACTCTCCTCCCTTATCTTTTAAGAAATCACTGTCTTCCGTCATCTTTCTAACTGCTCGTTCTCAGTCTCCTCTTAGGCTTTCTTCTATTTACTCATTCACTCATTCATTTGGTAAGTCGTGAAATAAATGTTTGTTGAGCTTCTCCTCTGTGTCAGAGCCTGGGTAGGAGTCCTGGCTGGAAATACAAAGGTGTATGAGTCCCAGCCTTTGTCTTCAAGCCCATTTCCTAAAAGTCCCTTGGTCTTCACTTATCACTGGGCAATTTTACCTATAATCTTTACTAAAAATGTATGCTCTGCTAAATCTTAAACCAATGTGTCCAGCTTTATAATCTCCCCTGAACTCTAGAAGCTTATTTTTAATGGCTTACTAAACTTCACTTAATTATCCCACAAAAACCCTGACACTCAATGGGCCAAGCTTAACTTATTATTTATCATTAGCCTTACCCCCATACATGAAGCTTCCTATATTCCTGATCTTGATTGATGGCTTCATCATTTGCCCGGCAAACCACCACTGCTAGTTTGCTAAACTAGAAAACTGGGTACCATTTCAGATTTCCTATTATTTACCTTTCACATAAAATGGGTCACCAGTTCCTGTCAATTAAAGCTCATAAATATCTCAAATATCTTGCTTCCTCTGCATCCCTACTGCTACTATTTGAGCTATCTTCTATGAAATGGATTATTCCTGTATTCTTCTAAATGACTTGATACTTCTAATCCCATTCTCTTCAAATCCATCCTCCACACTGCTATCAGGATGCCAAAAAGAATGAAGGAGGTTTACAAAACACGTGTCCTATATAGTAGCAAGGCTGCAATGAACAAAAGAAGTAATAAACCATATGGCAAATAAAACATAATCTAGGAAAATAAGGTGAAGCCAGGAATAATATCTAACAATTATTCGTTCTTACTAGGATCCTGACACTGCTCTAAGTCCTTTGCATGTGTTATCTCGTTCAATCACAGACGCCCCATGAGGACTGATAAGGAAACTGAAAGGTTAATATGTCCAAGGTCACTTGGCTGGTGACTAGTAGATCTGAACCCAAGCTGTCTGTCTCCAGGGCTCACGGTCTTAATCGCTCACTATGGTGCCTCCTAAGAATCAAACAGAAGTACAAAAGTTATGCCATGAAGTTTTATATACTTGCTACAGGCGGTCAGCAGATTTAAGTCTTAACTGTCGAACAGCCAACACAAAGAGCAAAGAAAACAGTTACAAAATTCACAGTGTCAGAAAGTAAAAACAAACCAGTTGCCCATGGAAAATACTGCAATGCTTAATGCTAAGATCAATAAAAAAATGAGGGCAAACTGACATAAGCCGATTTGGCTGCTCAAAACTGTCGAGTTCTTTATAGCCTCTGATGCTCAGAGGTAGATAAGAGCCACAGGTTCTCTCCCACAACAGCCACACCATGCCACCATGGTACGCTGTGATGAAAGCGGGTCTCAGTCTGAATTCTGACACTCCTTTCAACATTTAGTAACAACCAGGCAGAAAAACACTGTCACGTGACCTTATAACTTTGGTAAAGTCTCAGCTTCTGCCTCAAGCACTCCGGCAAGCACCTTGCAAGAATGGTTTACTCAAAGCAGATGTAGCCATATTCTAGCAGCCAAAGTGACCAGCCTTCTAGTCTGCCCAGGTCCCGAATCCTCTGTTGAGTGGCAGGACATCTGCACCCTTGCTGGGCCACTTCCCACTCATGCAAGGATGATGGTACTTTTATAACAATTTCAGCAAATCTACCAACTTTGAATGCCAGTCAAACACCAATGAATACTTATTTCTATCATCTCTTTGTCAGGAGTTCTTAAACTTTTGAGGCCATAGACCCGTTTGGCAGTCAGATGAAACCTGTGCATTACTTCTCAGAACAATGTTTTTAAATGCATTAAAAAAAAAAAATGACATTTCACAGAAAGCCAATTATATTGGAATGGGGTTATCAAAAATAATGTAATAAAAATATGTGCTTCTCTTGGAAAGCATTGAATAATAACACCTGAAAACTATTATAGCTCTGAAGTAATGATGAGTAAATTGTATTTTGCGATATCTGCAATAACTCTAATGCTACATGAAAATTGATCAAATTGTTGGCAAACCCTAAAGCAAGACAAAAGATTCTCTTTAAATGATGTCAATATTTCATGGCATCAGATGATGACAACTTAAGGTATTCATCTCCAAATTAAACATATTCCTAACACAGGGACCTGAAAAAAAACAAGACCATAGACCAGGGCAGATGTTTTCTAGGCTAGAAATAAATCAGCAAGCAACTTTGTTGTAACTTGAATGACAGTATTAACATATGAAAAGAACCTAGCAACTGATGGGTATACAAAACCTATAGGAACAGAAAATGTGAAAGTAGAAAGAGCTAGTCTGCTCATCCAGCACTATCTGGGGGAAGAATCCAGAATCTTGTTTTTATAAAACATTCAGATGTAAAGGTGCTTTTGACCATAGCTATTCTTACCTATTGGGTGCTGATTTTTAGTTTAACTCTCCAAACATGGTGAGGAGGCACGGGGGCTGCCTTGGCTGATATCCTTATACTCCAGGGACCTTCCACATCAGAGGCACTTGATTGGGGTCCATGGACCTTTAAGACTTCTAGGGACAGTCATCAAGGAGTCTCTGATCCTTCTGAACGTGGGTACAAGAGTGTAAGCACATAATGCACAGCTCTCACTGGATTCTCAAAAGGGATCTTAACTCACCAAAAAATAAGAAACGTTTTCCTATGCTATTTTTTTTTTCCTTCCAGGGCACACCTGTTCATCTCCATGGCAATAGTTTTGCATTGCTTTCCTGGGTATATTTTTTTATTTCACAAATTTCAGTTTGAATCTTTCTTGACCTTGTCAAGAAATCTCGTGCCCAAAATTTCCTCATATCCTTGCAAAAGACACTAAACGCCTTTCCAGAAAAGTCCTTCTAGAGTGTGAGCACCAGTTATGTAAAGTGCCTCTCCCTGGCCCCACTGCCACCTGCAGGATTTAGGGTGGGTGCTCACTGAGTTTGGAGTCAATACAGGAAGTGTCTAAAAAGCAAAAGCCTCCCCCTTCTCGGGTTTTCCTCCTTCTAGACTCAACTTTGTGCTTGGGAGCTCAGGAGTCTGGATGAAGGAAACGGAAAGGCCATCATCACATTGTTCTAAATAGGTAGCTACTTGGAAGCACGTAAAGAACTATGAAGAAGCCCATGAAACTAGAAGCAAACTACAAATGCTTAGAAGGAGATTTGACCCGTCACTCATGCACAAATTGTGGTTCAGTCTCTATTGTCCTGGGGGCTCCAACTGGGGAATGTGTCTCCATGTTGACATAGGGCGGTCCTAGAACAAAGAAAGTTGATGACATAAACATATCCTTTTCCCCAGCACTTGAGTGTGTGTGATTTAACCTTTAACTCTTGCTTGTTGATGTAGGTGAGATGTCAAATACTTTCTACTGAGCTGTTGGCAACTGTTTAAAGTGTTTTCATCACCCTTCCACTAAGGCGAAGCCAGGCTCGGGATAACCCGTCACTGTAATGGAGTCGCTTCCCCCACCTTCTCTCTTCTCTCTCTGTCGCTTCCTCCAGACTGAAACCGGAAAGCAGTGACAAAGACCAGGGATCAGCCTGGTAGTCATTGTAAATTGCTGTTACTTAAAGCGTCGCTTCCTGTTATTTGAAAGAATACACTCCTAACATGCAGTAAAGACTGAGATCTTGTGACCAACTGTGAACAAATGATTTAAATTGTGACACGAACAATCAGAAGTCCAGTATCAGATACTGTAATCCCAATTTCATCCTCATTTAATTCTTTAGACTCAGAAATAAAGCCTCTTGCTTCCTCTAGACCAAACCTCTGTCATGAAATGACAAAACAGCACCTTTGACTCACTTCATACTTAGAGGAAACACATTCCAACATTTCCTGCGGCTAAACCCAAACATACTCATTTAGGGCAAAAATTTTAAATGGATATATTTCTGTTTCATGTTTAAGCCAAAAATATAAAGTTCTTGCTAGGTTTGCCTTTGCACGACAAAGGTCCTTCCACTACCAAAAGGGGGCGGGGGGGAAGCATAAAAGTTTTCAGCTGTATAATTTCATATGTATTTTTTTCTTAATGATCATCATTCTTGTTCCCGTAGAGATAGGAGACAATTCTGCTGAAAGAATTGTCTCTTAGGGGGGCTGGCCCCGTGGCCGAGTGGTTAAGTTTGCACGCTCCGCTGCAGGTGGCCCAGTGTTTCGTTAGTTCGAATCCTGGGCGCGGGCATGGCACTGCTCATCAGACCACGCTGAGGCAGCGTCCCACATGCCACAACTAGAAGAACCCACAACGAAGAATACACAACTATGTACCGGGGGGCTTTGGGGATAAAAAGGAAAAAATAAAATCTTTAAAAAAAAATAAAAAAATAAAAAAAAGAATTGTCTCTTAGGCTAGCGGCAAAATCATAGCACATATGTAACACACACATGGAGAAATCAGCTTGGCTAAACTAGACGACACCCATTAGCATTTTCATCTTTTCAGCCTGGAACTTGCACTCACTTCTTGGAAAGGAAATCTGTTTCATTATAAGTAAACTGGTTATGCCAAATGCACAAAAATAACAGTGGGAGGTGGTGGGGTGGCAGTAGGATGGAGGAAGGTCAGGCATGACTCAGAGAAGCTTGGCTTCTATAATTAATATTTTTAAGTCATCTTACCTCACATTTAAAATAGAATTATATGATCAGAGGGAAAAAACTAGCATATAGCTAAAGTAGGGTCTCTAAATCATACATACAACACACAGATATTATCACATAGTTAAGGTAAGGTGTGTTGAAATTATATATACATGTATATACACATACATATATATAAATAATCACACATAGTGTCTTTTGTGTGTTTATTGGATGTGGATTTTTAAGTCATCATGCCACGTAATATAAAACTATCTCAGCTGAATTGTTTCCTGGACAACTCATTAAAATCTTTCCACAAGAATGTTTAAAATAGCCATAGGCTTACTTCTCGTTTCTCCGTCATTTAGAGCAGTCATACCCATTACGACACCTCGAGAGGAAGAAGTGGAAAGTCAGGGACTTTTGGAATCACGATGCCTGTCTCAGACACCATCTTTGTATCACTCCGTGCACTAAATAATTCAGTGGCCCAATGGCTTTAAAGAGTTCATGTACAAGTCAGAAATAGCCTTAAGGATTATCACCTAAAGGTGACCATTGACACAGAAGTTCCATCTGTAGAAAATAAGTCTTAGGGAATTGATAAAGTATGGTGTAAGTCGTTAACCATTAGCCCCAAATTCAGGTTTAAGGCATAGCAAATTGCTAAACTACAAGTGAGAGAATATGAAAGCCAACATGGCTCAATCTGACACAGCAGTGACTATCCACGGAGCTAAATACTTTGTGGGGTTCAGATTTTAACTCACAGGTAGACAGGAAAGGGCAAGAACAAAGGGTAGGGAGAAATAAGGCTCTGCACCGTACCAGAGCACATCCTGAAATGACACAGTTTAGTCAAAAGCCAATATTACTTGACTGAATTTGACAGTTTCTTTTTTTTTTTAGATTGGCACCTGAGCTAACAACTGTTGCCAATCTTTTTTTTTTTTATTTTTATCCCCAAATCCCCCCAGTACACAGTTGTATATTTTAATTGTGGGTCCTTCTAGTTGTGGCCTGTGGGATGCCGCCTCATCATGGCCTGATGAGAGGTGCCATGTCCGCGCCCAGGATCCGAACCGTCATAACCCTGGGCCGCCAAAGCGGAGCCGTCGAACTTAACCACTCGGCCACGGGGCCAGCCCCTGGCAGTCTCTTAAAAATAAAATTTCATAAAATGACTTTTGATATGCAGGCAAAGCTTGCAACTCCACAAATTGTATTTTGTTTTTTGAAAGTATTTTATTAAATTTGCGGGATAAAATGTATCTTTTATGAGCACCAATACTTAAAAGCACTATACTTAAAAGAAAACAAAGGAAGGAAACAAGAATCGGGGGGCTGGTAGAAGTGCCTCATGGGAGATGACCACCACGAGGAGCTGCATGTCCAAGAAGCAGCGAGTGGAATGTGACCTGTTTGCTTACAGTGGCTTTGAATCTGCCTCATATCTAAGTGTTCACTGCTGCCGAGTTGCAGCAGGCGTGTGTTCTGACCCTTCCTCCGCTTTTCCACTCCTTCCTAATCATTCTGGGGATCCCTCTCCCCGATTTGTTTCCCTTACATGTTTCCCTTTTGTTCTTCTTTTTCTTCTAGTCTCCATGCTGTTGATAAAACCTATAATGCCTTCGAAAATTGCAAATGATATTTTATTATGCCCACAAATCCAAATGTAGACATATAGCAAACCACACATGTACAATTTGCTCACTATTGTGAATCAAATAAATAAAGAATTTTCTGGCTATCTATAATAGCATACTTGTTAGATGAATGAATTAACAAATAGCACATTGCATATTTACCTGGCATGTCGTTTGGTGCATTATAAAATAAGGAACATACCAGACCCAATTCCATCAGAGGCATTTGGAGAGAGAGAGGAGAAATCTAAGGGTGGTTCATTTCCTTTCCCCACGGCCTGCGTGGCCCCACATGGCTACCCATGAGCACTTCTTCAGACCCCTCACCTTCACACTCTCCCCTTTCAGTCTCGCTAGCCATCATTCAGTCATTTCATGCTCCTTCTTGCCATGTGATCTTTTCACATTATTTTCAATTTGCTTATACCATATTGACTTTTGTGCTCTCACTGTTACAAAGTCCTATTGATATTGCTCATAATTCCTCGCTCACTCAGGTGTGTAGTATTGTTCATTTGGGATGAAATGTCCCTAAGACAAAGTACACAGTAGTTGTGTTTGTGATGAAATATATCAACATATTGAGACAATTCAACTGGAAGAAAGAATCAATTTACTCTAGTGGAGTGAAGAAATTCAACTGATTGTTTGGCCTCCTGCCCCCCAAACAATAGGTTGATTGACCAGCTTATTCTTCTCTCCTCCTCCAAAAATTTAGTTTGTTTTATGTTTTTGAAACCAAAGGTTTCTTTGGGGCATCTTTCTCTCGATCTGAATGAGGCACATTAAAAAGGAAAAAGGCAATCAAGAGCATGCTTATTTGAAAGTTAACAAAAACAGCTTTCATTTTTAAGTAAGAGTGAGCAAGCTCCCAGCAACAAGCACACACAAAAAGACAAAGAAAAGGAATAGAATTTTAACTATAAAATTTGCTTTAACTTACTGAATTTACTTTAATTTACTTAAATGATAATATGGAACGTTGGCAATGGTGCTATCAAATGATATTCTTATTGGAGCAGTTATACATTGACACATCTTTTTTGTAAAATGACTGCCAATGTTTTGGAAAAAATTGAACATAAATTGGCAATTTATTTAAAATTTTGCACTTCACCTAGTCATTCTATCACTATAAATCTAGTCTAAAATGTAAATCTAAGGTAAACACCAAGATTTATGTAGAAGTCTATTATTCTTTATAGCAACGTTCTAAACAGCAAGTGTGGCAGCAACCTAAATTCTGACAATTGGAGTATATTTAAATTTTGATAACTCTAGAATTAATATTATCTGGATATTGAAAATCAGATTTTCGAAGACTACTACATGACGTAAAAACATACGTGATGTTCATAAAGAAAGCGCAGGATATTAAATTATGTATGTAGCAATACCCAATGTATAAATGTATGTAAATAAATGTAAATGAATAAAACACAAAGATGATTATCGATAGATGAAAGAAAGAAAGAAAAAAGAAATTGGAATGAAATAAACCAAAATGGTAGATATATTTGGATAGTAGGATTACAGACGATTTTGATATCATTTTTCTACTTTTCTGTGTTTTCCAAATTTTCTTTACTCAAGTGTTAATTTTTCTTTTAATCCAATCAACATTTTTTCATCTACCTCTACAATCTCCACCAACCTCATTAAATTCTTTTAAGTAAGCTAGCACCTTCTTTCTTACATCATCACCTTAAAATATTTTTCCTAAGATACTGCTGCTGGCTCACAATCTCCCATCTGCCACCTTGCTTGGCTGTGTTAACTCTGATAAGGGCCCTCCTCATGCTTTAGACTCCTGCATATTGGCTCTTTGTAGCCTTATCATTCAGATATCATTCTTGATATTCATAGTGTCTTGGGTGAGAGAGCCCCTAAAAACAGAGCTTAAGAATGGGCTTCAGATATATATGATTTATTAAGGGAGTCATCTTTAGGAAAAACCTGAAAGAAATTAGATTAAGCTGGAGGGTGAAAGGGAAGGAGCCAAGGAAAGACAGAGACTCAGGTAAAGTGGAGCCTTGGTTGGTACATGGGAGACAGGAGCATAAATTACACCACAGGCTTGTTTCACCTTGAGGATATGTGCCTAGGCTTTTGTAACCCTAATCCTGTCAATCACTGGCCACTCAGTGAGGGTAGGGGGAGACTAGTGACACTGTCACCTCCCCAGCATGTGGTTCCCATTAGCTAATGGCAGCTCTTCAGGAAGAGCTCAAAACACCTAAGGGGCTGATGGATGCACCAGCTGGCAAAGGAAATCTGGATGGGGCACCAACAGAATCTACTACCCATCGTGATGATGGAAGAGAGGAGGAGAGGGAAATGGGGGGAGGAGGAGAGAATTTCAAACAAATCCAGGTAGTGTGAAAAGGACACACTTTTTAAGTGATGCTCCCATCCCAACTTGGAAGAATGCTGATTCAGGGCAATGCAACTGCAACAGTCCAGGATTATAGGAGACCACCAGCAGATTGGAATTATATGAAGGCATTTAAAGTTCCACAAACTTTTTAACACAGGAGCTTAAAAAGATTCCTTTTTAGAGGGGCAGTCTATTTGCTCTGAACTCCTGAGAAAGGTTGAACAGCAGGTGTACTTAATTTCTTCTAACACCAATACTTTTTCCATACAATTGTAAGCTCTAAAAGAAACTGCTAGTTTTTCCCTAGAGATGGCCTAATTTTGGAAGTGGATGAAAGGACTCCTTGGTCCAGTGGTGAAAATTACTGAGATGCTGAGGTAAGAGGATCTATAAACAATCCTATAAAAACCTCCACCAATTCTAGCTTTGATGTCCTTGTGTTGCTAGCAAGTATGATATACTTTCCAAATGTTCCTCTTCATTCAGTTATGCTGTATGAGCTGAGCTGTAAGGGATGGTTAAGATATCCCTCTGGGAGCAGAACAATTTAAGTCTTATGAGAATTACTTCAGATATTTTCAAGGCCTAGATCTACAGGTTCAAAATCTGGTGTCACTTGGGCGAAGAAGTCAATCAGATCTGTCCCTGGATGTCAGCTATGTCCCAAAACACTCTGCCTTTCAACACATTATGATCATATTGTGCAGATCCAAAAAAGAGCATGTTTTTCTCTCTAATTCCCGCATAATTCACAGAGGAGAAAGCTCAAAGCAGACAGTGAAAATATTAACAAGTGTTAACACGGTATGTGCAGAGGTAGGGAAGAAATTGTTAGAAATGCTAGGAAAAGAAAGAAAGAAAGAAGTGGAAAAGGAAAGAAACATTTGAAAAACATCTTTCTCTTTACGAAGCAATTTGTTTCCTAACTATTTTGTGGCTCCAGTGATAGTCTTCAGGAAACTTGATGATGTCATTTCCTTTCAATTGGCCAGTTACATAAATGTTGGAAAAGAGCCAAGTAAAACAGCCCTCAAACAGATGGCCATGTGTGTAAATGCCAGCAAGTGAGAAGAGCCATTTGCAGTTATTTTATTTTTTTTTTTACCCCACACATGGTATAATGTTTATTTTACAACCTCTCTTATGGACTCATGTGGATCATTCTTGTCATTTTTTCAGAAAGAAAAATCCCAAAGGAAGCAGTCATAAAATACGAAAGACAAATCATGAAATAGTGAAAAATAAGGTAACAAGCAGAGGTGAGCATTGCGTTGAGAGAATATAAACTATCAAAGAGTGGTCTACACAGAGTGATCCAATGTGCCAGGAAGGGAATATCTCTAACCACCAGGAAATTTCAAGGGAGGGAGATTTCATAACAAAGCAAATGAATCCACCTTATGAGTCTCAAGCAGTTGGAACCGAAATGCCTGCATGGCTTTTACAAAAAAGGCACACTTTGTAGATTGACTTTTCTTCCTTCAAAGCAAATCTGAATGTTGCTACAGAGTTCCTTCACCATGAGTGGTCCACACATCCCTGCTCCAAGTACATATTGATGCAATCAAGAGGAGTTTACTCTCTTGTAACTGTGAAGAATTTCAGTTATGCATAATAAAGCACAGCAAGGAGTTTGAGGCTTTTTAGCTTCAAAAACTAAATTCTGTTCTTGTTGTCTGCAATGACTGATAACAGCATTTTCTGTTCTTGCTACTAATGAAAATGAAATACGAGTTTTCTTTTAATATCTAGTACAGCACGTGTTATGCAGGTTCAAAGAAAAGTAAGTTAATCCTTCATGAGTTCTATGAATTAGCTTCCTTTGATATTTCAATATTTCAATTAAATAAGGACTTGTAAGTTAAAAATAACTACCCTCTTAAATCCAGGTGGCATTGATAACAGCAGGGAGGGAAAAAAATCAGAGTAAGCTAGTCATGGTCCTGCTTTTGATTGTTTTCTTCTCTGCGAAAATGTTTCTTTTACTTCCATGGAGCTTAAAGAATTTGCTTTCTCTTTTATCTATCAAATTTGCACAAGTATGTAGCTATGCATTTTAATCTCTACTTGAACATATAGCAGTAAGATGTCAGATTTATTTGTTTACAAGTATTTATTAATCACGGGCCAATGATTGTGCTACAAATGGATGATAAAGAGATACCAAATGAGGGATCATTACCCAAATAGGTCAAATAATTTACAGACTCTTATTTAAATGTTACTTATTTGGTCTTTTCAAAGCTTCTACCTCCTTCTGTGCCATTCTACCGCTTGGATCCCAGGAAAATATTTGGAACTCCGTTATTTCCTGTGAGAATTCTATACCTCTTAGTTCAGAGAAGGACAGTTTTAGAGACCCTGTTACCTTAAGGTAGGATTGTGTCCTCAAAAGGTTTTTATGTTTATTTTGGACCCTGCTGCCTGAACTCCACCAAGCAGAGTAATAAGTTCCATATGCCCATTTTTTTGAAGAACACATTTTCAAAGCAGCAAATGTTTTGACGGATTGGCTCTTGGAGAGCCTGAATACTGTTATACATATCGTTTAGCATTTCACAAGGCCCCTACTGTTAAATTCTGGGAATGGGGCCAGGGTAACCTACCTACTGGCACTCTTAAGTAACATTAAAATATTGAGAATTCTTAACCATCGTGCTTCGCTAAGACATATTTGGAATGCGCAGATTTCTTTGCTGCTATGGAATTGTGTGAATTCGTGTGTTTTGGGTATGTGTGTGTGTGTACGTTATAAGCAAAAGAAAGGAACAGGCCCTTAGAGTCACTAAATGAACAAAAAGATTTGATAATGGGAATTTTGAATGTTTCAACTTTTAAATTTTTCACCTAAAGTAGTTATTGAATCGTGATCTTAAATATACATATGAGAAGCAATAGAAAGTGATAAAAATACAATAGTGAGTACACAATAGGTTTCAATGCTGCTTTCTCCAAGTCAAGAATTTCATAAAGTCTTCTGCCGCCTAATGTTATCATTCTATACATCCTGTGTTACTCATCTCATTTGAAATTTCTATTTTTAAGAATTATCTCAAATCTTTCTCAGGACCTAGGATGAAATCTTTAGGAAATTTTAGGAAACATTTCCAAAAGCCAAATATGAAGACTATATCTGTGTATAGCCACTAAATCTACTATTCCTAATTATTTTCTTTTAACTTATTGGTTTCTGAATTACTCTCATACAATCTATCTTTTTGTTAAAATCTTATTAATATTTCTGCATCTGGTCTCTCTCATTGTTCCAATAGCTGTTTTGTCTTAGTCTATGTATGACAAAAATACCGTAGACTGGATGATTTGTAAACAACAGAAATTTATTTCTTGCAGTTCCAGAGTCTGGGAAGTCCAAAATCAAGGTACCAGCAGATTCAGTGTTTGGTGAAGGCTCACATTCTGGTTCATAGTTGGTGCCTTCTAGCTGTATCCTCACATGGAAGAAGGGGCAAGGGAGCTCTCTGGGGTCTCTTTTATAAGATACTAATGCTATTCATGAGGGCTCCATTCTCATGACCTAATCGCCTTTCAAAGGCCCCACCTCCAAATACCATCATATTGAGGAAAAAGATTTCAGCATATGAATTTTGGAGGGACACAGATACTCAATCTGTAGCATGTCTGTTTGAAGGAAGTATTATATACAGTGATCTGAGTGTTCAAAATGAAATTCACAAGGAGGCAATATAGTAAGGAAAACAGTCAGATGCCTAAATTGAAATCCCAGGTGTACCCTTAAGAACATTGAGATCTTGAGCCTATCTTCTCTTATCTCTTGGAAGCCTCTTTATCCTCATCTGTGAAAGACTCACCTCATAGAGCTAATTTGAAATTTAGGAAGATAATCTACGTATGGTCTGATGTGTAGTAGATGTCCATAAATTTTTAGGTAACATTATTATTAATATTATTATTATTGAGATATTAATTGATGGCCTACTATTGGCCAGGCAGGTACAGAATGGTCCAAGTCCCCTGTTCCACGGAGAACCTAGTGGAGCAGACAGAAAATAAACAATAATTAAACGCAAAGAAAACAGAATTTCAGGCATCATTAAATACTGGGAAGAAAACAGAGTAATGTTCTGGGAGTAACTAGAAGGAGCGGACATTAGCCGAGATGCCCAAGACAGCCTATTCAAGGAGGTGGTGTGATGCTCTCCGAAGAGTGGATGATGAATAGGAACCTGTTGTTCAAGGATGAGGGGAGAGCATTCCAGGCAGAGGTGGAAAGAAGGCCCATGTCGATGGAGAGTAGAGGGTGAGGGTGAGGTGGGATGAGAAGGAAGAGGAAGTAGGCAGGGATCAGATGCATGCTTTCCCATTTGGTTGTTTCTTTTTAAACTGGAGATCATCATATTTATATTTTAAATGATTAAAAAGAAATTATTCTCATTTGAGGATGGAACAGGGAAAGTACATTCAAGTTGTATTTTCTTTGGTTTGGTTTAGTTTTTCAAGGCTTGTATCCAGGGTGGTCTTTCTTTGTGGTGGGTGTGAGACTGTGCCATTCATATTGTTACATATTTTGAAAATCACATCTTGTATCTAATGGTTTTTTACTAGGAAAAATACAGATGGATTTTTTTTTTAAAAAAAAGCTAGAATAATGAATGTGCCCAACAACTTGTCAGTGAAAGAAGACATCATAAAATATTTATTTAGGATGTCATGATCAACATTCATCTCCTTTCACAAGTAATTATACTAGGTCATTGATGGTTGTTCAGTTTTCTAGCTGATTAACCCAGTCTTTTAAGTCATGGCCCACTCAATTACAAGGATGTTGCAATCTACTATAAAGAATGTTGCTTTCTAATACAATGAACAATGACATACATATTCTTAAGGATAATTTATATACGCTTCTATAAATGAAGAACAATAGACAGCAAAATTAGCAATTGGACCATCCTAGGTAAAAAATAAAAATTTCTCACAGAATTGTAAAATTTCAGGATGGAAGATTGATGTCCAAACCATCATTATAAAGATGAAGAAAATTAAACCCAAAGAAGTCAGATACACTTTCACACAATCACTTAATCAAAAAGATAAGGTTCTAACTAGAATCCAAATTACTTAATTCCCTGGCTTGTAATCTTTCTAGATATAAACACACAGGGACTTATACGTTTGCTGTGTATGATCAAAATTGGATTCTTATAGAGATTACAGGAAAAATAAATTAAAGCTTTCATTCAATCATTATTATATGAACGCATTATATGGAATATTCATCTAAAACCAAATAATCCTCATTAGTAGTTCTAAAATATGAAAAATGAAAGACTAAGTAACAGGAAAGTTGTATGCCCTACTTTGCAAAAATTTAAAGGGATTTGGGATAAACAGGAGTTCAGGTTTCGGTCCTCAGGCTATGACCAGACTCCTAGATTTATCTATTTTTAAAACTGCAAGAGACTATGGCAATTACGTGCTAACTTCTTCCATGAGGTTATAGCCAGAGGGCATGATATCTACTTAAAGAGGAGCATGACGATTTCGAAACTGAGACCTCGATTTTTTTGGTTTTTTTCCAAACTGAGAAATATACTTTCAAAATGCAACAGAGTTTCCCACTGTCTCAGCTGATGAGTGGTAGAACCAAAGATCACCGACCTACCAATGCCACCAGTGCCATGTCAACGTGTCCTAGCCACCAGAGAGTGATATACAGGAGTCTGGATTTGAAACTCACTAATGCAAATCAGTAATAGATAAGGAATGCTCATGATGTCATCCTCCAGGGTGGCTGGATCAAGGGCCTATGGTACCTAATGCTCAGTAGTGACCTGAAGGTCATGGAAACTAGGGATGCCCAGGATCCGATCATGAACATCTACAGGTAGGCATTAGACTTTGTCTGTGTCTCAAAGGTGGAGCAGATGGCAGACAGCAATGTCAGGAACAAGCAAACACACATTAAGGTGCAAAGCACAGGGAAAGAGAGGAAGAAAATGAATATTTATTAAATACTTTCTATGAGCTGAGCTCTGTGGGAGTCACTTTGAACGTGATATCATTTAAGTTTCCCAAAGTCCTTTGAAGAACGGATTACAGCTATTTCTTAAAGAAGCAAAATGAGGAACAGAGAGGTTAAATAATTTCTTCAAAATGGCGTAGTTACTCAGTGGAGCAGCCAGAATTTGAACAAATTCTAAGTCAAAGCTCCTCCCACTAAATTGAGGCTTGAGTGCATAACCTGGTTTTATATCCAGTGAGGGCACCCAAGTATGAGAAGCAAGATAACATTCATAGGTTTGGTCAAGTAATTCCAAAGAATTGCTGTTTTATTTTTCAAATTCCAAAGAATTGCCATTCTATTTTTTTGAGACAAGTGGCAAACTAAAAGGCTTGCCAAGTTTCACATAGAACAATAGTATTGGTTCTTAGACCTGGGATTAATTTTTTTTCCTCCACTTTCTTGCAATATCAGAAGTGAAACCGAGTTCCGGAAAAAATGTCTCGTCCATACAGTGAGAATTGAAATATAAATAAGTATGTGTCCCAACTGCTGATGGCCATCGCTGCCTCAAAGCTCTCAAATCTAAAAATTTCCCACATCTTTCCTGACCCATCAGGGATTGCTGTTCCCTAACATTAGTTTGATAAATTTTCACTTCTAAAATCCAAATTTTCAGCTCCTATAACAAAACAGGTCAAATCAGCTAATGCATAGAAAATGACAGCCCACTGGCCCACTGATGGTTATTTTTATAGACAAAATAATCAAACTCTACCCCTGCTCCAGTGAGTAAGAATAAAGATGGCTTATGCTCCAAGGGCTCACATGATAGAGCAGGGAATTAAGGTTTGACGGCTCCTCACTTCGTGGTCAGGTACCAGCAAGATCTGGCGATAAAGGTCTGAAGGCATAACCACATTTTGAGAACCAGTACATCCAAGATGTGGTCGATCCAGTGGCTCTCCTTTCTCAATGAATATTAAGCAGAAGTAGTCCTGTTGTTATACCAATAGGATAATTAGAACTCGAGCTAGTATTTATTGAG
This sequence comes from Equus przewalskii, assembly GCF_037783145.1. Lineage (NCBI taxonomy): Eukaryota > Metazoa > Chordata > Mammalia > Perissodactyla > Equidae > Equus > Equus przewalskii. Next base: position 26,169,660 of record NC_091850.1, read on the forward strand.
CACCTAACATGGGTTAGGTCTATATGGGCACCTTATATTTGATTCTTATATGGGTCTATGAGGTGGGCATTATTATTCTTGTTGGTAGTAAGGACGTTGAAGTTCAAAGAGATTGTGTACCTTCTCCAAGTCCACAGAGTAAGTGGCAGCACAGGCCATTAGGTTGAGCCTTGGACACAACTGCTCAGTGGGTCCAATTTCCTCTGTGTGAGTCAGATAGTCAGATTTTTGCAACATGCTTACTGTTGCAGAGAACTCAGAATAGGGAGGTAGATTGTATAGCAAATTGTAAAAGACTAGTATTTTATAGTGAGCATAAGTTTTAAGAGTTACCTAGTGGGTCAAACCTATTTCCCGTCCACCTGGTGATATGCTTCTGCCTCAAACATTCTAATTCACCTTGAGCTTATGAATCCTTCAACCATGCGTTTACCTGAAAACTCCTTCAACGTATTTGTGTTTTCAGTCTCGACCACCTCTTAGAAGATTACCTCACTGATACACAACATAAATGCCGATAGTAATCAAAGCAGTTAATATTTATTTAGTGCTTGTTCTGTGCCCTTAATTATCTCAATAAATCCTTACAACAGCCCTGCGAGGGAGATACTACTATTGATCTCTATTGGAGATGAGGAAATTGAGGCTTAGTGAGGAAATTGAGATCTACCACCAAGGATGCACAATTAGTAAATGGCAAAGCAAGGTCTCAATCCACCTCTGAGTCCACAAGGAATATTCCTAAACCCTCTATTCAAACTGTGGTCCCCAGACGAGCGACAGCATCATTTGAGATCTTGTTAGAAACAGAATCTTAGGTCCCACCCTGGACTTACTAAGTACAAATCTACATTTTTAACAAGATCTGCAGGTGTTGGGCATACGCACTGAAGTCTGAGAAGTCCTGCTTTCAATGACACACTGGACTGGAGGTAGGATGGCTAATGGTCCTGGTTCACTCAGGATGGAAGACTGCTTGGGATGTGGGATTTCAGTGCTGAAACCAGGCAAGTTTCAGGCAGACTGGAGCGACTCACCCTCACCAGGAGACTATTGCATTGGGCTGCTCTGCAGAGACATCCTGAGTATGTTCCCCTTTCGTGGGCCTGGAGCACTTACTGTGCTGGCTTTCAACCTGCCCTGTGGTTCCAGGAGCTTGCTGAGTGCGTCTTCAGATAGTGCTACTGATATGGAACGGGCATGCCGTGGAGGAAAGATGGGCCTTAAGCTCTCAAATCTCCAGGAGTTATCAACGTCCACGTTTGCGTCCCCGAAACTTGACTTTTGACTTAGGCCATGATAGGAAAGATCCTTGTCCCTTTCCTTAATCTTCCTCATTCCCTTATAATCTCAAATCAAAACATTATAATTGCAAATAAGAACATTCCCACTCCTGTTTTATGGGATCATTCATTCAGTTCTTGAATCTGTTTTTCTAAAGTTTCAGTACAATCCAGATATGTGAAAACCTCTCATTATTTTAATGTTAATGATTTTCATAAGAGAAAATTTAATCCATGTGTTTATAACTCATTCAAACATCATCATGTTATTCATTGTGGAAACCACTAAGCCTTAAACCATTGCTACAGATTTCTTCTTGTGAAGGCGAAGTTATAGATTTTATAACCCAAATCAGGCCCAAAAGAGGGAGCTCATCTTGAGCAAAGACAGTATATAAATTCCACATGTGAGTTCTAGAATGTTTCTTTGTCCCAAGGGAAAAAAAATTTTTTCTCTATTTTACACGATCATATTTATACACAGAAAATACAGCAATTTTTGGTATATGGAGCAAAACTATCCCCTTATTTGGTTTTAATTTACTTTGTGGTTAATGAAAAGGTCTTGGCATTATTCTCAACTGTTAATATCCTGTGAGAGACCACTAAAATCTTAGTGGTCGGGACTAAATCTCCCTGTCAATTTCATTACTTATTTCTTCTCTGAAATTTTGAACCAGTTACTCAGATCCCTAGGTACTAGCACCACCTGTGATTTCATTGCTATTTATTTTTAGGCCTTTCTCTTGCTTCTCAACCACACTGAGAAATTTTAGTAGAATCACTGCCATTGATTAATTCATTAGCAAACATTTATTGAACACCAACTATGTGTTAGGTCATGCACAGAATATAATTAACATGTCATTAGTACCTTAAGTAGCTGTTAATCCAGTCTCTGAGATAAAACTCAGAAAAATAACTACAATACATTATAGAACTTTTTAATGAATGTTACAGATGTACATAAAAAGGATTTAGAAATTCAAAAATCTAAGAGATTTCTTCTTACGGGTAGGATCAGGGAAGACCATTAGGGAGAAAATCATATTTTGAATTGAGCTCCTTGTGAGATTTATAGAGAAAGAAACCACGTTCATAAAAGTCCTGGGGCAGGAAAGAATGAGGCATGCTGTGAGATGAAAACATGTCCAATCTGGCTGGAGTGTATGAAAAAGAGCTAGGAAAGATGAGATTTTAAAGGAATTTTGAAACTGATCATGTGGTTTGGGATATAATTCAGTAAAAAACAGGAAGTCATTGCAAATTTCTGACCAAGGATTGTCATAATCTGGCAAAACAGTATTCATCCAGTAGGAATTTATAGGAAGGACTGGAGCAGGAGGGCAAGCTGGTCGTGTAGAACTTATTAGGAGGCCATCAAAATAGACCCAAGAGAAGAAATAAATTCTACATTATAATCTCCTTCTCCTGCTCTTAGCCATTGGCCTCTCTTTTCCTCAGATACACTTACCTATGACTGATCAGTCTGGCTCTCAGCATCTTTGAAAGAAGAGTTTTAATTTTTGATTCTTTTTTACCAAAGACCCTTCAAATGATTCTTAGGTAAGAAGTACACAGGAGAGTAGGTTTAAGAGAATGCATGGAGTAACTATTGTTGTCAACAAAAGATAATAATAACTCTCACTTATGAAAGACACTTTGTGTCACATACAGAGTACTGTGAGCTCTACATAGAGCTCATTTCATTCTCCAAACAGCCTCATGACGAAAGTATTATTATTTCCATTTTAAAGATGGTGAAACAGTGGCTTAGGCGGCTCATTCCACACATTATCTAAGGATACTGGGTTAATGTTGTTTTCCACAGGAAGAATCCAGAATTCTCTCATTCTAGAAGCATTTATAACCTGACTTTATTCTTAATTCTGGCTTTCAGTCGGAACAAAATCATAGTCGTTGTTCATTAATCCTGAGAGGACCCAGCAAGAGGCCTTGAGAGAATAACAGGAGGCAGGGATTGGCTTGAAGTCTCGGACATGAGTTTCCGGGGAACACTCGGTGGAAATGGGGCAGAAAAATTAGAATGGTGATGACGTTGTTCATTATTAGTATAAATAAATCCTTGTACTATAACTGTACGTGCTGTAGGGGCATGGGGGAAATTGAATCTGAGGCCTTTTAAGCAAGTATTCTCAACTGGATAAAATTTATTTCACCAAATGGACAAAATTAAGGTAAAGTTCAGTACTCTCAATGTCTCTAAATAATCTTCGAGCTACTGTTGTCACCTCTTTCTGCCACCAAGTACCCCTTAGCATGGCCACCTTTGTGGGTCTAATACCCAGCAGGTTTCCCTCCTAATTGCATGTAAAATTGAGGAAACGTATTTCATCTTTTGGAATTGACTGTAGCCATGGAGTGTCTAGTGAAACCAGATCAGTTTGAATAATGAAAGCATGAAATCGCTCCCCATTCCTCACAGGAAAGGCTAGAATATTTAATAGAAACCAGGCAAGAACTAGGATCTCTGAGTCCATTTTATCAAAATGTCCGCTTGGCTAGAATTATCATGGAAATAATTGTGGATTCTTCCTCTTGGCAACTCTAAATATTCCCATTTTATCCTCAGAAATAAAGGAGGGCTAATGTGCTGTCCAGCCACAAAGCTCAATGACCAGACAGTGAGGTAAAAGAGCCCATTTCCCCTTTTTCTCCTGGCTAGACACGTTTCTGAGGGTCTTTCTCTTTCCACAGTCTTTAACTCACACTCGCTATACTCGGCTGTATGTCCAAAAACGATACCGTGTTTCTAAAAGTCACAGTCTTTGGAGAAGGACTAACTGCATAATATGGTGCAATGAACTGTCACATGCATCATGGTTTTCCACTTCACAAAGCTGGAAGGTAAACGTCAGGGGAAAGGCTTCCTCAAGTTTTTATGGGGTGGAAATTTTTGACTGTGGAGAAAATCAGACTAAAATATTTATTCGGTATCCATCCATCCATCTATTCCACAAATAGTTATTATCTACGTGGGACTCTGCTAGGTGCTATGGGGAGGCTTTTGAAAAGCAATTATGTACAATTACAAATTATACTCATGTGACACAGTCAAATGGATGTGTACAATGCTTCTGGAGATTAACACAGAAATGACCTAAACTGTGAGAGTACAGCCCCAGACTGGGCTTAATTAAATATGTGTTCCTAAGTTGATGATGATAACCCTCACAGCACAAGCTCATGGCATTCCATCAGTGTACTGTGGCCACATCACTTCCAAGTGTTGGATGTGAAATAAACTGTCTCTTTTGTTTCTAAAATATTATGTCTCAGAGGTAATTCTTTTAAAATCTTTTATACATGTAAAAAATGGTATATGATTTATTATATTATATTGTTCATATTATATAAAATCACATTTAATTTATATGTATGTTTATGTGATTGGTAGGTAGAAAGAAAGAAAAGAAAGAGAGGGAGGGAGGGAAGGGGGTAGAAAGGAAGGGAAGAGAACCTGTGCTTTTCCAGATTCTTCCATTCCCCCTTCTTCTATAAAGTGAATGAAGTTTTCCTCAAATTAAGGCACAAATGTCACATTACTTTTTATTTAAAACAGTCTAATTTCAGTGCCTCTCTAGGAAAGGTGGATGAAAAGTTTGATCGATTGCATAGATGTCCAGAAAAGAGGACTTTCCATGGCCATCCATCATCCTATGACTTTTCCTTCCAAGACCCTGGAGCTAGTCAGGCGTGTTCCTCTTTTGTGGGTCTCACACCATGGTCACTTGCCCATGTGCTTGCCCAGGCCACAACTGGATGGTGGGGGACAAGGTCCATGGGAATCAAGGGGACCCTTGCTCCTAACACCAAATTTTTGTTTTTGTTTTTTTGCAGGGAAAGCGTCTCCCTGAGTTAACATCTGCTGCCAATCTTCCTCTTTTTCTTTTTTGCTCTCCAAAGCTCCAGTACATAGTTATATATCCTAGTTGTGGGTTGTCCTAGTTCTTCTATGTGAGCTGCTGCCACAGCAGGGCTACTGACAGATAGGTGGTGTGATTCTGTGACCAGGAAGCGAACCTGGGCGGCCGAAGTGGTGAGCACCAAACTTTTTAACCACTAGGCCATCAGGGATGGCTCTTAATGCCAGGTTTTTTAATACAGATCACCCAACCTGAGAGTCTGCCAAATTTGAGAGAAAGGGAGTTGTAACTCTCTCTTTCTCCTGTCCCCACCATCCAACTGCCTTCTTGAGGTGAGTCCCCTCCCCTTTAAGTTCTCAGGAACTCTCATCATTTTAGACAAGACAGATTAAACACCTCGACAGGTTAAAACTTGAAAAAATAATGTTTTCCCTAAATTAAGAGAAGTCCAGACTGAAGAATTCAAAGGCTTGTGTCTCACCTTGAGAAGAATATACCTAATTTTAACATATCTCACTTGTTTTTCTATATCACAAATAATTATTTATATTTAGAGATATTATCAATATCTACTTATCTGCATCTATATATACATGTGTATATCTATTATCTGTATCTCTATTTATATATATCTACATCTCTATTATCTATCTCTATGTCTACCTATATCACAGATTGTTTCTAAATGGACCATTTGCCATGTTGTGTTGTCAGTAAATCATCTCAATACATTTATTGTTTTCTATTAGCCACACCATTCCCTTGGAAATATTCCAAAATCAAAAGAAACGTAAGGTGAAAAGTATCTCAGAGCTGACTTATTTGGTATTTCCTAAAATTTAAATATTTCAGCACCACATTCACAATTTTTATTATATTCACATACCATGGTCTATTTTCTTAATGTATTTCTCTAAATCAACTCATTTATTTTACCAAAATACATTATTTTAAAAGTAAATCTAATTAGCATAAATGAAGGGAAACTTGTAAAAATAATTGCCTGAAGATAAATAAAATGAAAACAAAACATTATTCCATCCTAGCTGCTGCAGTAGGCAAAGACTCTGAACTTAAGACTTCTCCTTGCCCCATTTCTTTGTGACAAAAAAGAGAGTTAGAAAGAAAATTACTTTCTCATCACGTGATTTAATCTTATTTAATTCTGAGTCTGTATGTTACCTAAAAGATTTGTGTCTCATACTTTGAGAAACACTGTTGGGGTTTATTCCCTTCAGTTTGTTCAAAAATTGAGACCCCTGGGGCTGGTCCACTGGTGTAGTGGTTAAGTTCACATGCTTCACTCCAGTAGCCCGGGATTCACAGGTTTGGATCCCAGGTGTGGACATAGCACTCCTTGTCAAGCCATGCTGTGGTGACATCCCACATAAAATACAGGAAGATTGGCACAGATGTTAGCTCAGTGACAATCTTCCTCACAAAAAAGAAAAAAAAATGAAGCCCAGAGAAAATGGGTTTATAACTTACTCCCGACAAAGCTGAGATTAGTCTTTGGGTTTCTTGACCTCAAGCTCCGTGCACTTACCCACGTCATCCACCTCCTCTGTCTTTGAGTTGTAATAGGACCTTTCATTTATCTGGGCCTGGCCACTCGAACTGGCTCGAAGGTTCACTGAGGTCAGGAGTCATGACAATGTCCTTTGTATACTCTCTTGCATATGGTGTCTTTCATGCTACAGACACTCGATTAAGAGATAAAATTTGATTTGATGTGAAATGCCAGTGGTGTCACCAGGAAATGTTTGTGAGGAAATCAGAATTGCCCTTCTTCCTATTCCAGATTAGGACAAATAGCCTTCCTTGCCAGGCATTGTGCAAGAGTATTGGGTGACCGAGACACAGCCTCTGGCACCAGGAAAGTCCAGGCAGTGACAGGGAGGATGAGAGATGGGTAGAGGAAGAGTGCATCGATATGTCTCTCCTAAAGGCAAGAAATGCAATAATAGTACTAGTTATGAAGACCCACAGGAGCACAGAGGAAAGAATCATTAAGAGAGCAAAAACGATGAGGAGTTAAAGTGGAACATGAGGGAAAGTAAAGAGGAGGAAGATAAAGAATCAGAGAAAGAGGAAAACAAATCAATTCAGAAGACTAGAACTCTTTATGAAGCTGAGGGAAGATCAGCTCAGGTCAATTAAAATACTACAGGAAGCTCAGCTTTAGAGTTTGGATTAAGAGTAGAATACAGTACTCAGAGTTACCCAGAACAAGGTAATTCAGTAGGAGAGAGTTCCAAAATCTATGTCTAGCCTATGGAGCTGGTTTGGCCACATTGGTTCACAGTCTCTGCCTCTCGCCTAGTAACATGGCTGGGCTGAGATGCTGTTGGTGGCCTAATGATTTGCTACACAACACACTCTGTAGTGTCATATGGGAAGCTTGTAGCTATGGACCACCCAAGCCTTCAGGTAGTGGAGCAAATGTTGAGCAGTCCACCCAGGCAGATGAGGTGGATCCAGCTGAATAGCCAGATCTGATAGAAAATTGCCTTGTGTTCCATCTAAGAACTTTTCTCATTTCCTCGTCTCTTAACTTGCCTTAATACCGATTTATTTGCATGAACTTATGCTTCCAAGAAAACTTGTTCCTTGGGTAGTATCCATCTACAATTTTCCTTCATTGCCATTTTACCGTAAACAGGACAGAGCTCAGGGCAGCTGTGTTGGCAGAATCTATTGCTACTGTGTTTTTAGGAAAATCTAGCAGCTTCTCCATCTTCTTTATTTTAACCCCCCCTTACAGCTTCCCACCCTCACACTCCTGCCACCCATCCCCACCCCTGCTCCTTTTCTAGACTCGTTGTTCTTGGAGACGTTCTTTTACATGTCAACCAACCACAGGAATTGGTCCTGATATGCTGGAATCTTACGAGCCCCCAGGAGAGGATTCACAGTTATGTCAGAAGGAGGAGATTGTCCAAGTTCACTCCAAGAGAACTAATTAACCCCTAATAACAAACCATCTCCAGAGAATGTGATGGTCTTGGTGTCTGAACCAAAGTCACAGGCCAAACTCTCCGCCTCATTTCACTCCCAAATATAAGGAATCAATCTTTTCACACTCTTCTTATGGGCTTGACTAGTTTGGTAACTTCTATCATCCAGTCAAATTCTTTGTCCTTTGAATAATCCTGTGAAAGGGGAGATGAGGGGGTGCTGATGAACTCCACATCAGAAACTACCTCTCCTTCATCTCTGTACCCCCAAAATCTAGTGTAGTAGTCAGTGCAGAGCTAAGGTTCAAAACAGAATTTTTGCCAGATGAATGATTCATGAGAATTCAGGAAGATTCCAGGGAGTTAAATGTAAAAGTAAAATAGATAAGTAGCTATCTGGTAACTTTCTGATAATTCAATGCATCACTGCAGTCACATTACCTATAGATTTCCTGTAGATTACTCGTGGTTGACGTACCTATGACCCATATGTGACTTCTTGGCCTTATTCTTGGTAGCACTTTGTGAATTCTAAAGCACAACAGTGTTGCTTTAACCTACATGACATTAATTTAACTACTAATGCATTTAGCCTGTGGAAGCACCATTACTGCTTAGGGAGGCCAGCTGGGAGTTTCCCAAGATATTGCCTGCACAGAGCTGTCTGGAAAAGAGTGTATGGCTAGGTGGAGAAGAAGGCACTGAGAAACATAGGAAGGTGGCGAGTGCTAACCTGTCCATAGGACGGGCCTCAAAACAGGGGAGAGGAAACAGGTAGCAGCACGGATTCCAAGTGTCCAGGTACACTCCACCTTTTCCTGGGTCAGCATTGCTATCTATGGGGGTCTGATTTAGTAAACAGAGCATGGCGTCAGGATTCTAGGCTGGGGTGTTTTCTGAAGTCAGGTGACCAGCAATCAGTATCATGATTCCAGGTGGTCTATCTGGTTTAAACTCAGGTCCTGTCAACAGCCAGGGATGCAGGTAGGAAGATGCAGCTACAAGAAAAATAGGTTAGTAAAGACTAGGTAAAAAGCCTGTTACGGGTTGAATTGTGCCCCCCTTCATTCACATATTGAAGTCCTACCCCCAGTATCTGAGATTGTGGCCTTATTTTGAAGTAAGGTCATTGCAGATGTAATTGCGAAGTTAAAATGAGCACTACTGGAGTAGAGCCCCTAATCCAGTATGACTGGCATCTTTATGAAAAGGGGAAATTTGGACACACACACACACACACACACACACACACGGGGAGAATGCTATGTGAGAACAAAGGCAGAGATGGGAGTAAGGTAGCAGAAACCAAGGAACACTAAAGGTTGCCAACACATCACCAGAAGGTAGGAGAGAGGCGTGGAACAGATTTCTCTCTCATAGTCCACAGAAGTAAACAACCCTACTAAAACCTTGACCTCAGACTTCCAGCCTCCAAAACAGTAAGCCAACCAATTTCCATTGTTGAAGCCACTAGTTTTGTGGGACATTGTTAGGGAAGGCCTCGGAAACTAGTACAAATCTCCAATCAAGTCAACTGGCAAACTCCAGGAGAACTCCTGGGAGTTCTCCAGGAACTGAGGTAAATATCAGGGACCAAAGCAGAAGGGCAGTCAGGGGAACTAGGCAGATATAGCAGAAGTAAGGAGAGGATGGCTGCACCTCATCCAAGCCATCTCACTTCCCAACCACAAACCCCAGGAGCTGGAACCAGAGCAAGCCTGATCTCACGCACTATCCACCAGTGGGCCCAAACCTCCTGTTACACTGAATGCTTTGGCCAGACTAGTCCAAGGCCTGAGTGGGCTGAGAACATAGGCTGAACTCTGCTTTGCCTGTAGGGAAAGGTAGCAAGCACAGTTAGTGTCTTAGGGAGAAGCCTGAATCAGAGGCCGTTGCCCGCCAACTCTGAATTTGCATTACTTTTACTGATACTCTCTTGCAACCACCCCTCAAATTTTGTTTGTGACATCCCTTTGGTTCTCAAATGAGCTTGGTTTTTGGGATTTAGATCTGAGTATACCTTCCAGTGACCTGGACTCCCCAAACATCTCTCTTGTAAACACCACCCCCAATATTTGTTCATAATATTTGAAGTTCTTTTCATTCTTAAAGGGTGTTTGCTTTTTGGATTTAGACCTGCCTATGCCTCCTCTAGTCCAGACTACCCAAATGTTCATTCCATTACCCCATTTGTCATTTGGGCTTCACTCTCCCATCTCTGGGTAGTGTATCCTTCTCTCTGACCTCCTGTAGCTAACTATCCACACCCCCAGATGCTATTTCTGCTGAGTTCTGTCCCAGGGGACAGGGACACCTCCCAAACAGGCGGCCAACAGACAGATTGGGAAATCATATGAGCCCAAACAGCTGCTGTGGGATAGTCTGATAATCCAATGGGGTAAAGTACAGACAATTACTAGCTGTCCAGAAGCACAGAATTTTAGAGTAGGAAAGAATTTTAGAAATGTATGTGTTATATAGATAGGGAAACAGATCAGCAAGTTCATCATCATCACAGAGCTGGCAATTTGAAGAGCCAGCAGATGGGGACAGCAGTTATCACTTTACTTGGTAAGATTTTTCTGGACTCGTGTGTCAGCAAGTTCTACAGAGAGAGGAACCCGCAGCAGGGGCTTTGACAGCAATGGGAGTCAACAATAGGAGAGTAAATGAGCGCTCTGGGCACAGGTATGAGTATAGATACCAGTCATAGAATGTGTTTACAACAAAGGCCTCAACCAGACACGCTCAAAGGGACCTAAGGGAAGCAGGAGAAACACCACAGAGCCACAGGCTAGCTAAGATGACTGCTCACGAAATGGCTGGTGACAGAGGGCAGAGTGATAGGAGGAAGGACTTTAAAAGAGAGACGGAAGTCTATTGTGTTTGGATAGAGACCACGTTAGAGAATTAACATGTCCATCATTCTCAGACTTTGGTGTAGAAGATACAGATATCCGCTCCTAAACATCCTGATTTAGGACTTTTGGAGTAGGGACCTAGGAGTCTATATTTTTAACAACACTCACCTCACCCCATGATTCTGATATACACCAAAATGGGAGAATCATTACTGATGGGAGTATAATAAAGATCCAGGTTATATCTCAGGCTTTCGTAGCCTGGGTGGGGTTATGTGTTTGTGCTGGGGTCAGGACGCAGAGGGAAGGGAGTCTGTAATTTTAAAAGTAAGACCTTAAATTTGTAACATTTAAAGGAAAAACAAATTATTTGTCATGTATAGTAATAGCACTAAGTATTTGATAAACGTTAGCATATAGAATTAATACTGAATCAGAGTTTCAAGAAGGGGCTTGGACTGCCAGTGACAGGAGGACAAGGAAAGAGGACAATGATTTACGTTCATTTCCTTGCTACACATGGTGGAGTGAAAGCAGCTCTGTAATTTGATGGATTTCCTGTAATCCCAGATACTGACAGCTCCCAGCTTGTCAGCACCTGAGCCCTTTAAACATCTTTATCGGCAGAGCTTCCAAGCAGAATAAAAAGGCAAATTGTCCATGGCTGCCTAGAACTGAAACCGGAGCTGGGGCAGACCTAGGCCAAGAGCAAACCTGACCAAGCGCAAGACACACACGTGCACACACATAGACATGAAGAAAAAACCCACATTGTTTTCTTTAACCAGCAAAGTGCAGGAGTCACATGGTTAATACCTTTGCACACAGTGAGCACTTAGTCATTTTCACAGCTGGTGGATTTTGCTTCCTTTAGCCTTCGGACTACATTAAAAAAAAACAGCAACCACAGGGTCTGCCTTGAAATCACTAGGGACAACTGGAATCATCCATGTCCCCCCTTTGTCTTTTTTTGCCCTGTGTGTAAAAATATGTATGTTTTTCAAAACAAGGAAGAGTTTGAGATCCTGTGAAAATTTTATAAATTGGTCCTGTGAATCACCCTCCAGTCATCCAAAAGGAGGCCTTTCCATCCCATTCCAGGAAATGTTATTCCAGTTCATGACTGTGCTAGCTGGCTGCCGTGAGATCCCTGGGAACGACGTGGACTTGGCAGGACTGGCCCTCGGGGTAATGGCCCTCCCTGCCTGCTGGAAAGGATCATTTTTAAGTTTAAGAGCAAATATCGTCTTTTGCATTTCAGTTGTTGGTTTTTATTAACAAACTGTGTCTACTGAAGACATCTTGACCTAAATACTAAAATGTCCATTTGAATCTGTTTCTATATCTTAGTAATCGATTTTTTCATGTAATCATCTACAAGTAGATATTTAATGCCTACCTTGTGCTCTGCACTGAACAAAGTTTATCTGGAAATAAGCATTCTGTAGGAAATATAAGACCTTTCACGTGGCCAACAAGTCTTGGTTCATGTAAGATTGGTTATACAATTAAGTGTCAAAATTAGGTAGACATTCAAATTGCAAATGATTTTCCCATTTTTATAGTATATTAGTCATATCACTATGTCAGAAACCACCCAAAGAGGGGATGTTAAGCCCAACTGTAAAACTAAGCTTTAGTTCACATGCCCAGCACTTCAGATGATACTGGATTCTGTGACGGGAAATTAGGCAAAAAACTTAACACTTTTTTAACTCACAGTGGATGGGTTTTTATTTAAATCTGATATTGTAGGGGTGCTATAAATGCATTTGTTGCTTCCCAACGTGTATTCAGATCAATAGTTTTCTCATTTCAAATCTATTGGGTGACCTTCTTATGATAATGGAAGAGAAGATGTTTCTAAGAAAAAAGATTGCCACCAAGTAAACTTGAGTGAGACTAATGATAATTTTGATATAGTAAAAATGTATTTACTTAGTCATTTTTTAAAAAACAAACTGCAGGGCTGGATTTACACAGACTAAATTTGAACTGTTCATAGAGTAGACCTTTCCACGTCTCTTTGTAACTTAGCCCCTGTATATCTTCAATTGTTTTCAGGATTGCTTAGAAGTAGATGCCAAGACAGAATTAGAGGTGCAAGAGATTTACTGGGGGAGGAAGTAGAAAAAGGCAAGGAGATCCTTAAGATGGGGATGCAGGTGTGCTATCAGTGGAAGGAGAGAGGAAAAAAAGGAAGATTGGGTAGAAGAGTTGCAGATGGCAGTACAGTTCCAAGAAAAGTTTGGCCCCGTCAATGGGAACTCCTTGGGCCTGGTGGAAAGTCCTGTGCGTCACAGCAATTGGCCTGTATTGCGCCCCCCACCCCGCAACACACACCCTGTGCTCAGTCGTTGGCTAGGAGCAGGTCTTGGGAAGTGTAACCTCAACACAAACACAGTGATGGATCCAGAGGGACAGCACCTGGGACCCTCAGTCAGTTATGCTCGCTCCAGCAGTTGACATGAGCAAGACATTTTAAGGTCCACCACTCTCTATCGATATAAGCATCAGCATAACCAAAGTTTGTGCAAAGCATTTGTTATTGAACAAATCTTTATTGAGGTTGTACCATGTGTCACGTACCATGTCCGGTATTATAGTCTCTACAGGAAACATGTGAGGTCTCCACCCTCATAGACTATACTGTATAGTACATTAATTCCCTTGAAAGTCCTGCCTGAGAATTGATGCCCACGTCTAATGGCTAAGAAAATGACTGTTTGGGATCTTAATTCAAAGTGTCTATTTTGGAGTTAAGTGTGTTGTCATTTACTTATTAGAATCTGCACAGAAATACATCACAACCATATAAAATGATCCTGCCTGTGCTCTACCCTAATCTTTTAATTTTAGTATATTGAATCAAACAATTGCATGTCAATGTTTCTTAAATATATTTATCCACACATCCATTCCAAACTCTGTGCGTTTGTGAATTTTCCTTCCAATAGTTGAATGTGACATCTAGAAGAGGGGATGGCAGAGACGTACAGAGATGGGGGAATGTAGGAGGAGTGAGGAGAAACCATCCTAGTTTTTTTCCCCAGCTCATATCCTGTTCTTACCTCAGTGCATGCTCGTTCCTGTGTACTACAAAGCATGAAATTTCATCATTAAATATTCATCCCTTTGAGATAAGGACTAGTCTCCCCAGGCATTTTTTTTTTCAAATTGAAAATCCTTTGAGAGAAATAGTATACTCATCACTAACACCTTTGTGTGGGCGAGGCTATCAGCCCACTTTTCCTGGATGAGGGGAAAGAATGTCATGTGGGGATCACTAGATGTCTAGAAGCGAGAGGGATCAGAACTGATAAACTCTATGTTTGTCTGTGGTCAAGAGAGAGAAAGTGAAAAAACACAAGTTGCAACATCATCAGCGAGATGGATGGTGATGGTAAACTTCGTCAGCAAGAACCCAGAAGGAGGATTATTTTTGAGCCCATTCTGGCATTTTTCTTATGTTGTCATTGCAAAGGTATGCAAAGAAACACACATTTCAAGCCAATCCTGATTTTGCAGAGCAGTAAAAAACTAGATAATACCAAATGGTCACGTTGAATAACTATGGTAGTTTTCACTGATATTCATCACCTTCAGAATTATCCTCAAGTAAAATTGTTAAATAGATGAAAATGAGTTTGGGTAGCCCTTATCTCTCTCTGCTTTTGACACCCACCAATTCCCCTTTGTCCACCCACCTGAAGGTCCTCTACCCTGATCTCTAAGCAGGCCTCCCTGATCAGTGCAGCATGCTCAGGACCATTTCCAATTTCCTACATAATAATAAAAATAGTCAGTGCTTATCAAGTGTTTCATCTATGCCAGGTGTTTTACATGTGTTATCACATTTAACACCCACAACCCTATTAGGTGTCTATGTTCTATTATTCTCCCCTTTTAATGGATGAGTACATTGAGGCTTAGGAAGGTTAGGTAACTTGCACAGGAAAAAGAGATAGAAGTACCAGAGCTGGATTTCAAATCCAGACTTGTCCGGCACTAAAGCCCATATATTTACTTCGTACTTGATAATTTTTGGCTACCAGTTGAGGGTTGGGCACCAGGCACATTCCGAAATCTATCTTAGAGAGAGGTTCCTCCCCATGTACTACTCTGAATACTTCATGTGCATCTATGAGTGAATGCAAACACTTGCACACAAGCTGAAGACATGACTTGCTCTTACTGGACTGGGCTTCAGAAATCTTGACACAGGGTCTGTTCCACATCAGTTAACATTGGGCCACGCATTCCCATCCCAGAACTGGGGATCTATTTGGGTTTTCTGGAATAGCTCAGGATTGTGCCCACAAGCTTTTCTACTTCCATCTCCACCAGGTTTCCAAGTAAAATTTATTTATTATTATTTTTTTATTATTTTTTATTTTTTATTTATTTTTTATTTTTTATTATTTATTTTTATTTTTATTTTTTTTTTTGCAATTTATTATTCTCTTTTTTTGGGAGAGAGCATGACATCTGGTAAATGATCTCTATCAGGATCCCCTGGTTTCATTTCCAAGCAGATATGATCAGGCCACAGGAATGGCCTCTTGTGCATTTTAAAATCCAGATAAGGATGGTCATGTCAAGTCATGAGACTAATTATATGACAAGTAGGTCCTATTTGTGGTGCATTAATCATTCAACGCATATTCAATGACCGTCTTGTCTGTGCTAGGCACCATGCTAGATTCTGGGGATACAGTCAGCAAGGGAGATGTGCTTTTTGGCCCCACAGAACCTATAGCCTGTAACCCCATTACTCGATATGCGCTAATAGCAATCAGAGTCTTTGAGTACTTATGTACTTGGTTCTTTACATAAATTACCTCTAATCTTTGCAGTAACTGTGTGAAGTAAGGAGAAGACAAAAACCCCATTTTACAGATAACTAAACTGAGGCTCAGAGAGATTAAGTAATTTGTTTAGTGTCACGTGGCTAGTAAGGATAAGAGCTAGAATCCAAACCAGCTGTATTTGACTAGAAAGTGCATTCTTTCCACCATGTTATTACCAATCAAGGAAGAGTGAGAGAACCTCAACTCCAGTCCCAGCTGTCTCTCCCTCCATCCCCTTCTCTCCCATTCTGCTTTCTCTCTCTCTCTCTATTACAAGGTAGCTGTTTTGGGACCTAAGGAAACTCCTTTACTTCTTGATGTTTCATCTATCTTAACTGAAAAATGGGAATGACAATTGGGGTTTTACAGGAATGCTTAAATGATCAAAAAGCTATTAAAGGCTATGAAAACATTTATAAATACTAAATATCATTATTAATTTAATAATATGCTCCAATTTTATAATTTCCCAAATTCCCAGCTAAAATGAATTGGTATTCCTCTTGTAACCCAAGCATGTATGGAGAGAAGGCTCATACAGTCTCCTCCAACTCTAAGTGATGTTTTAAGCAAAAATTGGAGTTGCTTTTGGCTTCTCATAAGGCAAACCTCAGCTTTCTAGAAAACCATGCCAACAAGGATGATTCAGTTGAAAATCAATTTGACTAAAATTGGTGATAAAATAAAAGTTCTGCCTATTTCAAGAAAACATAGTAAAAAGAGAACATTTAAGCATATGTAAAACAATTAACTCTGCATCTGGCACACTGGATTGCTGACTAAGTTGGATATTTATATGGTCCCAGTTTTCCTGGCCCAGCTCCAGTTTATGCTGTAATAATAATAGTTTTCATTTTTAATTAATAATAGGATTACTAATTAACTAGCAGAGTTGCCAGACCAGAAGAAACCAATCTGGAGTATGGTAGTTTTGCTGAATTATAAATCAGAACTAGATAGATTTTGCTTTGAAGACCAAAAAACTCTCTATCTGATCAGAAGCCTAATGAAGTGATTTAGAAGCATCTGCCTCTGGTTTATACTCTCTCCCGGGGGACCATGGACAATTCCAGTAAGGACTGGCACAGAGTTAGAAGCCACTAGGTTTAGAATGTTAGAATCGTGAAATCCTGAAGCACTTTTAGTCTAGAGTCTCCACTCCCCCCGGTTAATTCAATAGTGTCAAATAAAGGTCAGAGAAGTTGCTTACACCAAAATCATCAGCATCTCTGTAAAAGAGAATCAGCACCTCGGCACCAATGAATTATTTTCATCAGCACTCAGATGTGTTCTTTTAGAAAAGCAGCAGCCACATATACCATTCTCTACTCCTCTTAAAATAATCAGATTCAGAGACTGTGTCACTTGTATTTAGGTTCCTTAGCATTGGAGAGCCAGGAGGATACCTTTCAGTGAGCTAAAGTACTCAGTTCTTCATTGGGGCCCTCGTAGCCTAAAGAGTTAATACAAAGGTTGTCAAAATGTGATGCCCAGAATCACAGCAGCATCCCCTAAGAATTTGCTGGAAATGCAAATTCTCAGGCTCTCTCCCAGACTCACTGAATCAAAAGCTCTGTGGTTGGGCCCAGCAAACTGCATTTTAACAGACCCTCCAGACAATTCTGATGCGAGCCAAAGCCTAAGAACCACTGAGTTAAGGCAAGTCCCCATCGTTTCCGATTTATTCTCAGCATATAAAACTTGCAGCTGAGCTCAGGTGCCATGAAGAAAAAAGTTCAGCAACTAACAGACAAAGTCGAGTTTGAGAGCGGACTGACTTGCTTGACGGAATCTCTGTATGAAGTTTCAAAATATGGAAAATTGAGCTCTAAAATGTTATGATGTTGGTATTGGCAACCAGTCTTGCTGAATTGCAGAGAAATACAGGATCCTCCTGCTGTTTCCTTTTTGCTGAATTCCTCTCTGGCCTCTTGGAAAGGTTCCCTTGAGGCATTCTGAAAATATAAACCTCCCCATGTAAATGAGTTGTTTACCCTCCTGATCATTTGTTAGAAAGCATTGAATTTTGCTGAATCAGGAGTAATTGCTTTTGACAAGCATACACATAAAACAGTAAGTGATACTGAAAACATTTGATGCAAGTCTCAAAAGTTGGAGCACTCCAGACTTCCAAGAATGGGTCACGCCATTTGGCACATCTTTTCATGTAATCTTAAATGAAATTCTATTGGCTAACCAACAGAATAATGAAAAGTGAGTACTAAAAGTTGAACACAAATGAGATGCTATCCTGGTAGAGAGACAGAATCTGAGGCACATAAGAGACTTCAAGATGGGAGGCTTTTAAATATGAGGAATTTAAACTAGTTTGTCTCAAGCCTGCTTAACTAGGAAGAAAGAAATCTATAGAGACAAAAACTGAGTTCAAGGAATTGGCCAATTTTTGAGTGCTTCCAGAATAGAAAGAAAAAAAGTAAAATTGTTTCAAAAAGCAAACAACACTCTTTTTGAAAAAAATGTATCTTCCAAATGTAGTTGCATTTTTATCCCTTAGTTATTTTAATATAGGTAAAATTTACCACACTTTTTTTACTTTTTAATTATGAAAGTATAATATTAAATTCAAATATAGAAGAGGATAGAGTAAAAGGTAAAATTTTATCCCCCATTCATTTCTTCATTTGTTTCTATCCATACTCTAAGAGGTAGCCACTGAAAATTGTTTGGTATAGATATTTCCAGGTTATTATATGTGCATATCTATAAATTTGAACCATATTTCTGCCTATTAGTCTATTACCATATCCCATGCAATTGGCTGGATGAATATTCACCAAATTCGGAGTATAAGTTTGAAGACATCTTAGGTAGAATAAGCAAAGAGCAGCTTCAAGTATGTGCCCCAAATCAAACAAGAATAGGGCAAATATTTGAATTTCACATATTTTTATTTGGGATTAAGCTGCTTCTCATATGAGCACTGATCTACAGCATGAGCCAAGATTAATTTCAGCAGGTGTTTATTTAATTAATAATATTTCAGTATCTCTTGAGAAATAATGGACACCACAGCTTTGTTTTATGTTTATTATAAAATAAGGCATTGTACATATTGTCATGCATCATGAATTTTTTTCACTTGTCTTTATTTATTGCAAACAATTTTGGATGTCAGTTGATACAGATTTACTTCATTTCTATGGAAATAAGAAAACAGTTATCCTAGAAATGATGACTATACCATGGTTTATTAGGCCTCTCCCTCTGATAGGTTTTGGGTTGTTTCCATTTATTTGCTCTCATAAATGATCCTTCAAGAGCCATCCTTGGACATTAATCTTTTTATGTTTTTGTGAGCATTTTAGTAGAGTAGATTCATGGAGGTAGACTTTCTGAAGGAAAAAGAAGGAACATCTAGAGTTTTGATCAGCACTGCCAGAGCACTGTGTTAAAAGGCAGCAGAGAATGAGAGCGCTTACATCCCCACACTGTCATCAAATCTGGATTGTATCACTGTTGAAATATTTTCATTCTAGTTGGAAGAGGATGTTTTGCTTCAAGAATCATTTCTTTGTGAGATGACTTGAAAAACCATTCTGTGGTTTGTCTTTTCACTTTCTTGGTGGTAAAGCACATCAAGCACGAAAGTTTTTAATTCTGAAGACATCTAATTTATCTTTTTCTTTTGTTGCTTTATGTTTGTGATATCATATCTAAAAAAACAGTGCTTAATCCAACATCAGGAAGATTTAGTCCTACATTTTCTTCTAAGAATTTTATAGTTTTAGCTCTCACATTTAGATCATTGCTCCACTTGGTAATTTTATATATGGTGTGAGGTAGGAGTCCAATTTCAGTCTTTTACCAGTGGATACCCAATTGTCCCGACTCCATTTGTTGAAAAGACTGTTCTTTCCTCTATTGAATTGTCTGGTACCTTTGTCAAAAATCAATTGACTGTAAATGTGAAGGTTTCTTTCTGGATTATCAATTCTATTCCATTGATCTATATGTCGATATTTTTGGCAGTACCACATAGTCTTGGCTGCTGTAGTTTTGTGGTAAGTTTTGAAATTGGGAAGTGTGAGTCCCATAACTTTGTTTCCTTTCAAGATTGTTTTAGCTATGTGGCTCCCTTGCATCTCAATATAAGTTTTATGACCACTTTGTCAGTTTCCGCAAAAGCTATATTGGATTTTGATAGGGATTGGACTGAATATGTAAGTCAATTTGAGGAGTATTACAATCTACAAGCCTCAAATTTTAAAAAACTGTATTTTCCTAAGTATATGTTGACCAACCTGAATTGATGAAACTATAGTTTTATTCATTCATTCAACACACTTTTAACAAGGACTTACTATATTCAAGGCACTATGCAAGGAATTCCAGGATGAATAGAATGCAATGATCTCCTCCAGAAATTCATATACATGTATTCATATAGTTAACATATTCACAAATAATTGGAATACAAGGCAGTATAAAAGTGCCACGTGAAATATACATCAACTATGGCAGGCAAAGCTTCTTTGAAGAGAGGAGTGCCAGACGGAGAGTGAGGAACAGTAGCCACAAGCCCTTCCTAGCTTAAGATTATAAAAATTCTTTTTTCCAATCTACTGTAGAGGGTCGTTCAATTCTGACAGATCTGTGTTATCATGTTGAAAGGGAAGGAGGGAGTGATTGAATGAGTTTCAGTGATTGAATGTACATTCAAGTTTGTTGTTTCATCTGAGGCTTGGAGGCAGTGGGGCTTCCAGCACGTGGGAAGACCAGCACAGACTTCCCCTTGCTCAAGGCCAAAGTACAAGTTCCAATTCCACCATTCCTTCTTCACCTATTAAAAGAGTGATTTGCACATCACTGTGGCTCTTGTCACTAAGTTTGATCCTAAACCTTTTGGTCTGAGTGGATATTTACAATAGATGTTAATTTAGGAGCACACATATGTTTTCCAGTGTTAAGACATGAACTGAAGCTGAACCTGGACCAAAGAATAAACTGCCCACCCAGAAAGCCATATAACCCACACTTAAATTTAACAGGAGAAGAAAAATAAACCCCTGCCAGTTACTTTTAGCAGGGCAGTAGAAAGAATGTGGAAGACTGTTGAATCATCTATTCACTTCTCAGCTTGAAATGTAGTTTTTTACTAATCGTATTCCTCTCAACCTCCCTCATCTTTGCTGAGGGAAGGAGAGGGAGTGAATGCCTAGGGCGATCATAACTGTTTTAGGTTGGAAGTAGGTGGGAGAATGGCTTCTTCCCCCTGCCCTGGCAGCTGACCTGCTGGGCCATGGCAGTGTGCCACCCATATATTATCCAAATGGCCTGCGGCACAGCCAGCAACCATGCATGAGGGCGGCAGAGCTACCCCCAGAAGAGCTCACTGTTCCCTCTTGAGAGGAACATTGCTCCACCCACGTTCACTGGCCAGCATCTATCAGGGATTGGAAAAGTGTGGCTAAGGGTTGGTTTCTTCCTTTTGAATAAACGTTTATCCTCTTGGGTCAGCATCCACTTAAATATCAACCCCAGTCTCTCAGACATGAAGGCACATGGCTGGCTCCAAACAAATCTGTTTAAAATGCTTTGAAGGCCAAGGAAGCTCGGTGCCCCCTCCACCTCCTCCTAAATTCCAGGCTTTGGGAAAGAGTGGTTGGTAACTGGACAGTGGCTCTGTTTAGCCACAGATTAAAAAAAAAATTCCTGAGGTGCTTATGCCAATAATCAATCTGAAAACCCCATTCACTCTCACTCAGTCAGAAGTAGTGTTTTCCTGCCCTCCTTACACACTCTCCTCCATCTGTCCTTTCCTAACTTTATCCGCCCTTCAAGACAGACCTTGTGTTCATGGCAATCTGATTTCAGCTCCATAAAATAATGTTATGATCTTTTCTTTATTTGAAATGTTGAGACGGATTCCCTCCAGATTTTGTTCCTTATGGATTGTTTGCCTTAATTTTTATTCTCTAAAATGTTGCATTCGAATATTAGTTATCTGGATGACTGAGGTTTCTTTGGAACTCTGTAAATTTTACTTCCGAGGCAAGTGGCTCCCTGGCCTTGCCCTACTCCTGGCCCTGGTCAGCCGAGTTACTCTCAGGAATTGGACAACCGCTGTCCGCCCTTGGCCATGGCCCCAAGAGCCAAAGTTCTTTGAAAGTGTTACTATGTCCATGAAGACATGGACTTCCAATAATAGACTCCCTTGTCCCAGAGTAGTAGACCTGGAACCCAGAAAGATGACAGCATGCCCACCTCTCTTCTTGCAGCTGTGTGTCTATGAGACTTCTAGGAATGTTCTAGGCAACACTTGAGTGTAACTTAAAGACATATTCTCTATAACACCATTTCTTTGTTCTTGTATTGATTTTTGCTGTGAGGTACTCCTATGAGAAGTATAAAATTATAAAGTACAATGAAGAGAAGATCTTGAGGAACACATTCTTATTTCTTTTGAGGTAATAGTCTCCTGCTGGTATGTGAATGCTGATCAAGCGAAGTGAAAACATTACGGAAAATAAATGATGAGGCAAAGCTGACAAGTTTATTTTCAAAGCAGGAGTCAAAGATCCTGTAGTCACTTTCCACTATTGTGACTGTTTCTATTATTCTACGTGATCGATGTCTGTTTAATGACTTTTATCTGATGCGGTGGGAACTGTGGAAACGCAATTGCTTAGGTTAGTGTCTGCTTCTTTCTTAGCAAGTGAAGATTGTTTTATGCACAAAGCAGAGATCTCGCTTTTAAACTTAGGCTACTCAGAAAATCAGCTGGTGTGGTTCCTTCAACATGCGGATGTAGTCCAGTCACTGGGTTTGACATCTTGGTCCCTGTGCTCCTAAGAACATCTACACTTGTGGGAAATTTTTATGTGTGTGGTTTCGTTCACATGCTCATAACCCCATTTGCAGTAGGTGAGACAGCTACTAGTTGTCTTCTAGTTTCATATGGGAAGCAAGTGAGACAAAGAGAGGTTGAATTGTAGTGTGTGGCTGTGCATTTAGTCAGGGGCGGGCTCAGGACCACACGCTCCAATCCTCTGAGTGTGTGGCCTGCGCCCTTCTCTTAGCTAAAAGGAAGATTCCAATTAATTTTTGTGCTTAGATTATTAATATATCCACAAACATCTAGGGGCCCATCTATTTTATATGGTTCTTTTTTTTTTTTTTGAGGAAGATTAGCCCTGAGCTAACATCCACTGCCAATCCTCTTCTTTTTGCTGAGGAAGATTGGCTGTGAGCTAACATCCTTGCCTGTCTTCCTCTATTTTTTGTGGGGGGACCCCTGCCACAGCATGGCTTGACAAGTGGTGCATAGGTCCTCACCTGGGATCCGAACTGGCAAACCCTGGGCTGCCAAAGCAAAATGTACAAACTTAAGCACTGTGCCACCAGGCCGGCCCTATGTTATATGTTAATTGTATCCCTCTTTAGTTTTCTAGAGCACAACCTATGTCTGAGAGCTCACCTCTATTTTCTATTGTTTATCTAAATTCCACTCCCTTAATGCTACTAAGAGCTCCTCCCAGTTTCAGAAGAATTCAAGGAGGCAGATGGATCCTGAGCAGCAGGAACAAGAGAAACCCTTTGAAGTATTGGTGTCTGAGCTGAGTTTACCAGAAATGGGAAAAGACAATCAACCTGCAGGATCAGATTTGTCTTCGGCACATTTTTTCTTCTACTATATTTGTCATTGCTCCCTCTCATCTATTCAGCTGTCTTCCTCTGGGACATCCATTATTCATATTTGGAGATTCCTTCTATGTTTTTCATATCTATTCTCTTCTGAAATCATTTTTGTCTCTTTGCCCTTCAGATTCTGGAACACATTCTCAGCTGTGTCCTCCAACTCACCCCATTTATTTCCTACAGTTTCCACTGTGCCAGTTCTCTTCTAATGTAAGTGTAACCCTGTGATCACAGCGTGGTTTTTTCTCAATCCTTCCCTCTCGCATTTACAGTTCCCTATTTATTTCTGCCTGCCTCTCAGCCAGAAGAGTTTTGTTTTGTTTTGTTTTTAAATCCCAGTCTGCTGTCATATCATCTCATATTTAATCTCTTAGCTCATAGAGTCCATATGCTCTTGATTTTCATTAAGAATCAAAGCAGGTGCTTGTAAAATGAATTCTCATTTCTGCAAGTGCTTATAGTTCCCACAGCACCTTGATTTCAATGCTCTTCTTCCATGTTATGAAAGCTTTTAATAGACCCCATGCTGTTTTGTTCCGTTATTCATGTATGAACAAGAAAATGTACATTAGGGATTTCCTCTAAGGAGGGTGGGTAGATGCTCCTAGGTTCCTAGGTTACTTTTAAAAATTGTTTCTCAGATATCAAGCCAGAGGACTTACATACGTGGATTACTAGCCACCTGAGAAGTGGTGGGGAGAGAGGAGAACCCCAAGGAATGAGCAATCCCCATGATAAACTCTGCACCTGCAACAGCCTTCTCTGATGAAGCCGCAGTGCTTCATGGGAGGCCTTGCTGCCTCATGGAGCTTCGCATCAGGGGCGGCCTTGACCAGCCAGCCTTTCACCCTGTGTGGCTGCCTATATGCTCAGGGGTTCTGCTCATCCTTCTGCTGCACCTGTTACTCACTGTTTCCTGTGCTCATGACTTGAATCCAAGGCCTCCGAGAGGCACTGAAATGCTGCTCAGCTCTGGGTAGTGAACTGGAGCCTCAGCAGTGTGCTCCCCTCAGGAAGGCACTTTGACGTAACCATGTCAGGGTGACATGCAGATATAAGCCTTTGGACACAGTCCTGTGTCCAAATGGACCTGTGAGAGTGTAAGACCATTGTTCTCTATTTCCAACTAGAGTCTGCACAAACATTCCTGAATCCATCATTGATTATGGTAGACTTACATTTGCTGTCGTTGTTTAAATTTCTGTATTGCTGATTTTTTTCCCCAAATATAGAGTCTTTAGGGAACCAACTCTGTATAAGTCTCAGTTGAGTGCAGGGCACTGGAGTCAGACCAATTGAGATCAAATCCTGACTCTATCACTTACTAATTGTGTGACTCTCAGAAATGTCCATGTGCCTCAGTTTTCTCAGCTGTAAAATGGGGGGGAAACAGCACTAAACTTAGTATTTTTTGTTAATTAGAATAAATGAGCTAGTTTATGGAAGGCTTTAGAATGGTGTTGGATACTGGCTAAACACTCAATTTTAGATAGCATTATATTTTTAAAAGATTTTACATGTAATAAACAAATGCATGTTTTCTGAAAAAAAAATGTGAAACACTTAGAAGATCATAAAATAAAAGAATTAAAGTCTAAATTCCTAACCCTTCTAGAACTCATTCCCTTCCATCGTAAGTTGCGGGGGGGGAGGGCAATAAATCATTTTCTATGACTAGCTGGGACAGTTCCTAGCACACGTTGTGCATGTAATAGATGTTAACCTATACCTAAAGGGTCCATCCACGTGATTCAAGGGCTTCTTACACATTTCTGGCCTTCAGATCATTTCCATACCACACAGTGCATCATAGACTACATATCTTGACCCAAATTATTGAGATATGCTGTTTTTAAAGAGATGTTAATGAGGGCTATAAACTGATCTATTCTGGACTACAAAGTATAAATGTGCTTGTATTTAAATGCTTAAATTACAAGAGCTCAGCCCAAATGCCACCTGGAGGATCCTTGTGGCCCACAGTGGTCATTAGACCACACTTAGAGAACTGCCAATTTCTGTCTATTTATATGTTCCAATAGTGAGCTTACTTTATAAAACGACACTGCTTTATTATTTTGTCATGGTCAGTTTGGGCTTCCCTTACATTTTGCCAGATCCAAATCTCTAGGAAATATAGCAAGTTGAAATTTAATTTTATTACTCTATTTCATTTTCAACATCATATAAATCATTGTTTGTAAAGACTCAAGCCTAAGACAGCAAATCCTTCTATTGATGCCATCATGAAAACCCAATAACTCCTGAAAGAACAAAATGAAAAGAAAAATGAAAAATTGCAGTTTCTCTAAGCTTTCTTCCTCTCTACCAAGTCCTAGTCCTTTCCTACATCTCTCCTCTGGGGCCCAGCTCTGACACTGGCACTGAGCATTCAGTGTGGCCATGAAAGATTCCATTTGACTGACTGCCCAGCAAACACAAACGCCGAAGCCCTGAGTAAACCTGTGGCCTGAAGCCCTGGGAGTCAAGAAGGGAGGACGCTTGGATGATCGGGGGCACCGGGCCGCCAGCAGCCGTGGACCACAGATGGCTTCGGGATCGGAGCGACAATGCAGATTTCTGGAATTAAGATCCCCAGCCCTCTAGGCAGGAAGCCTGATCCGGAAAGCTTGAAAAACCAGCATTCTGTTGGAAATAAATAAGGGACATTTTCTCCCCAAGTATTTCCTGTTTTAAAGAAGAAGCAACAGAATAACTATATTTGCTTCCATCTCCTCGAGGCTCTGATTTTTTTTAACATTAAAAACAATTTCTACAGAGTAATCCGCAAAGAGGAGACTCATACTAACTGTGATTGTAGAAGGAAGATTTCTTCGTAACACTTAACAACTCTTAAGAGCACTGGAGAAGGAGTCAAGACGTGTGTTTCATTTTTGTGAGTCCTTGGGCACTTTATGAACCACTGCTGAGCCACATTTTTAAATCAGCAACATGAATTTTTTGATGGGATATATTTACCTTTAGGGTCCCTTCTAGATTTAGAATCTCCTTTTATTCTTCCGAGGCACAATGCTATTCTGCTAATGATTTCATATGCTCTGAATTTGCAAGTATGATAGTAAATAAGAAAGCAGACAATTTTAACATCAAGCCAGTGCAGATCTTAACACTGTTTTGTCTTCTAAATCCATATCAATCATTACATTGGTATACAACTCACCCTCCTGTTCTTAAACCTCACTGAAGAAAAGATTGGAGATTTTATATAGATAGATAAATAGGTAGATAGATGATAGATAGATTTCCAATTATATATAATATATGATCTCAAATTATATATACAAAATCTCCAATTTATATGTAATTATGTATACATATATATACACATATAATTTCCAACAAAGCACTAGATTTCAAAATATGTAAAGAACTCCTACAAATCAATAAGGAAAAAAGACAACCTTATAGAAAAATGGTAAAAGACTTGAAGAGGCATATCACAAAGAAAGGGGAATGAGATGGCCAGTAAACATATGAAAAGAAGCTCAACCTCCTTGGTAATCAGGAAAATGCAAATTAAAACCACGATGAGGTAGTACATAGATGAGCAAAGCTAAAATGTGTCACAATGTCAAGTGATGGTCAGGATGTGCAGCAGAAGAAACATGCACGCACTGTAGGTGGGAAGATAAATTTGTATGACTTTGGAAAATAGTCTAACATCGTGTATGCTATGTATGCTATGATACAGCAGTCTGACCCAGCACTTAGCAAGGACATACCTTAGAAAAATGCATGACATGTGTTCCAGGCACATGAAAAAGAATGCTCATAGCAAGCTCATAATAGCCCCAATCTGGAAACAACACAAATCTTAACCAACCGTAGCACAGGTTGTCTTTATACTTGGAATACTAGACAGCAAAACAAATGGAGAGGCTACAGTTAACCAACAATGTGAGTCACAGTATTGAGTAAAAGAAGCCAGACAAAATGGCTATTTATAGTATGGCTCCCTTGATATAAAGTTCAAAAATAGGACAAATAAAACTATATTATTTGAGGATGCATATACTGGTAGTAAAACTATAAAGAAAATCAAATAAGTGAATGTCATAAAAGTTATGATAGGTAGAGTGATAAGATGTATGATGAGGAAAGAGCAGAAGAAAGGGGTTTTGAGGTGGGGTATGTTTTGTATTTCCGATCTGGGTGATAGTAGCATGGATGTTCTCTTTATAATCACTTGGTTAAACTCTAGTTTTAGATTTTCTGTTCTTCTCTGAACGTACATCCTATTTTACAATTTTAAAATTCAACATTTAAAAGAAAGAAATTTAAAATTAAAAAGACTAGCAAGTTGATGTGTGAAAATTAGAATCCATAAGGGGGAATCAAATCCTTGGTGATTGAATGGGAATGAAAGACGTTTAGGAATCAAAGATCTGATGTGAGGGCCAGGCTCATGGCCAAGTGATTAAGTTTGTGCTCTCTTCTTCGGTGGCCCAGGGTTTCACTGGTTTGGATCCAGGGCACAGAGATGGCACTGCTAATCAGGCCAAGCTGAGGTGGTGTCCCACATGGCACAACCAGAGGCACTTACAACTAGAATATACAACTATGTACTGGGGGGCTTTGGAGAGAAGAAGAAGGGGGAAAAAAAAAGGATTGGCAACAGATGTTAACTCAGGTGCCAATCTTTGGGGGAAAAAAAATCTGATGTAGGAAAATTCCAAAATTAGGAAACTTACTACTAAGATTAGGAGCATAATTATTTCCCAGAATAAGGCAAACTCAGCCAAAATTGGTCGTCATATTTACTTCCAGTGTTACTTTCCTTGGGAAGGAATTCAGAGATCTAAACTGGCTCTACATGTAAAACTATATTGAGAGTAACTAGTCATCTTGGTTAACATGGTTAACCAAGTTGTAAATATTAACATAATAGGTAACTTCTCTGAAAATGTCTATAAAGCCAGGAATAATGCCAGAGAAGCAGTGGAATGTGCCTTTGAAAAGTGAGGGACTCACGCTTCTCAATCTCTACATGTGACTCACTCATCTGACTACTTACGTACAACCCTCGTTCATTCTTTCTTTTTTTCTTGTTTTTATCAGCAATCTATTAGGTTGCAGAGTTTACCTAATCCCTCTGCGTGTGTATTTCATCTGATCTGGCTCCACAGAAGACGGAAATGGACAGGACTTAGACATATGTGGGACTTTGGTTTCTTTCAATCAGAATGCAGTATCCTCAGCCTTAGCTACTTGAGTGTAAACAGTTCTAGTTTTTGGCAGGCTCCCTAGAAATCTCAGCAGTTGTAGGACTTCTTGTACTTCTCCAATTATTTTTTTGTTCATTTTCTGCCAATCTTTACAACATCTACAACCATAGGGCAGATGTTTATTTTCTTCTTACAAGGATCGCCCATTAAATTTAAAAATGTGGACTACTGGAAAAAGTGAGTCCAGAGATCATTCCTTACCCAAAATCCTCAAGTGAGAATGGATTCATGTTTTTGTGCAGACTGCTGGCCACCCAGCATATGAAGGTGATGATCTTGTCGTGTGGCCCACTGGAAAGCGACACCCTGTGTGCACAAAAATATCTTTTCTTTAGTAAAAATACAGGGGAGAGCTGAAAGAGAGGACAAACAGCAACTAAAACCTTGCTTCAGATGTTTGCAGTTTAGGATGTTTATGTTTCCTAATAATTCATCCCAAAGTTATAGGGATACTTTTTTTCTAATCCTAAATCTACACTTATAACTACATGTTTTTCATTATCCAATTTAAACACTTTCATTCCACTTTCTCAGTTGTATCCTGAAGTTCAACTTTTGACTTTTCACAATCAAATACTCCTTTGCTCAAACTTAATACATGACATTCTCGTGGATATTTTCCATACTTGAGGACGGACCATCAGAAAATTTTATTTTGCTTTGGTCGTACAAAGAGGAGGAAATGCACAGGGATCATTTCCCTTAACATGGAATTCACCCTGAGACCTGAAATCACCCACTGTTGAAGTGACAAGGATTCCAAAGCTTTGCTCTCTACTCCCCTCCCCTTCAGCCTGTTTCTGAAGTTGGGTTAGAATGTCTGATGCCAAGTGGGCAAGATGTGGGCAGAGAGGAGGGAGGCAGGGAGGAGGCCGGTAGAGGGAGATGTTCTGCTCTCTTCTTTCTCACACTCCTCATGCTGTAACTTTGGAGTAGGGCACTGTTGCTATAACCTGACACTTAAAGCCAGTCCCTTTCTTCTAGAAATCAACAAAGCTGGCCCTTATCAGACTTATTTCCTGCTTGTAGGACACCTGAGTATATGGCAGTCAGAAAAATGTCTATATTTCATCCAATTATTTACTCCTTTAAAATATAGAAGACAAGAGATCAAAGTGTCTTTTCTAATGCCTCTGCCAGTTTTATGCTCATCCAGATTCTGTCCACGTTTGGTTGAATAATTACAGGGCAAAGTTATTCTTTCACTGTGGCAATGACAGAAAGGTAAATTGTTAACAAAAGACTGGGTAAGTCCATAACTGCTGACCTTCTCAGATATCTGTGATGTGACTTGGGGCCACTATGTAACCAAGAGCCTAGTGTGATAGCTACAAATGGGCCTGGAGTACCATCAATCCATCCAGTCTTCCACCCGTCTTCTCTTAAGTCACTGAAGTTCCTTTCAGGCCTCCAACTCCTGTTGCTGCTACCCATCCCCCACGAAGCATTTGCTCTCTGAACACAGGTCAGTTGACTATGGCAACCGTTGCTTATTATGCATGTTTTAGTTGTGTTTTCTGTTGTAGATTTCACATGTTAGTCTAAAGAGTTAAGTTTCTTCAGAAAAATCTCTCTTCTAGTCCACTAAAACTCAGGAATCCCCAGCGCAATAATAGGAAAGTTCATACAGACAGCATTTCATGATTAGCTCACTTGTGTTGGACAGGACTAAAGGAAAATTTCCTCCTGCATGTGCAGAATGGAGCTCTGGTTCTCTAGCAGCCAGTTTCTGCACTGACGAATTGTGGTGTGCTAAAATGAAAGGAATGGTAAGAAATATATTCTGGAAGATAGAAGGAAAGCAAAGCAAGGAGAGAGAGGTCAAGAAGAAAAAGACAGACACCTTTATTTCAAGGTGTCACAAGACAGAGCCTCAATAAAAGTCTAATCTGTAAACCTTGCCAAGGACAGACAGAAGATAGGTCTGGTGGACGGTGATGCATTTCTTCAAAAGGATGCAATCTAGGCTTCTGAAGTGATGCTCTCAATTCATGGCATTTCACAAGACCGTTGAAAATGCTTAGTAATTGTTTGCAGCTGCTGCTCAGCCATTTCCTTTCCATTCCATGCCCCTGGAGACAGAAAGAAAAAATTCTTTATGCCAGTTTTCGAGGATCATAGCGTTAGCTGTAAATTCACTCCACTGTAGTCTATAAAATATAGTTTTTATTTCATTGTTTCTACTTTGTGCCAAATCATAAAATTTTTAAAAATAAAATAAAATGAAAGGAAGAAACAAATAAAAACAACAGAAAGGCTCCTTTAAGGAAATTGCCCCTCATACATAGTAAAAACTCAGTAATACAGATCTGGCTAGATTAGTGAAAAGTCTGGATTGTGAGCTATGGAGTTTCAATATTCAAGTTCTTATCATACATAGAAATATGTGTGCATGTTTGTATCGAGGTGTTTATTTTCTAGAGTGACAGAGATGGCCTAATGTGTGGAGCGTGCTGGAAGGAGCACTGGGACCATTGACAAACTATGAGGCCTCAGGCAAAGTTCCCTGAAATGAAAGGTTGAGACTAGGACAGGATTGGCAGATACGTGGTATGTGCAAAGTCTCTCTCCATCCTGCTCTCATGGCCAGCTTTGCTCATGTGTCTCAGTAAACTTTCTATTAGCCCCAGAAGCACCCTCAGAATGTATATTTCTTAACACAGAGCTCCAATGAACATTCGTCAATTTGTCAGCCTCAGCACACACCATTAAGTCTGTTTATGGGACTAGACGAGTTCAAAGTTTCTTGGAGCACTGTAATTCCAGTACGCTGGTAGAGATTCTGAAGGAACCCACTTTAAAGAATGAAAGATGTAACCAGAGTGTGGTTTATAATTTACAATCCATTTCCAATTGCTTTGCATGCAATTAAAACATCAGCTAGTTTCATAAAATACAACAGTTCTCACCAGACTGAGGAGAAGGGCTAGCAGTGAGAAGGCTGAGGCTGGGGGTTAAGGACCTGTGCATTGGAATCATCTAGGGAGATGTTTCAGAAATACCCAAACTGGGGCAGCCTGGTGGCATAGAGGTTAAGTTTTTGAGCTCCACTTTGGTGGCCTGGGTTCGTGGGTTTGGATCCCAGGTGTGGACCTATGCACTGCTTATCAAGTCATACTGTGGCAGGCCTCCCACATATTAAGTAGAGGAAGATGGACAGAGATGTTAGCTCAGGGCCAATCTTCCCCAGCGAAAAGAGGAGGATTGGTGGCAGATGTTAGCTCAGGGCTAATCTTCCTCAAAAAAAAAAAAATACCCAAACCTGGGACCCACCCTGGCCATTATCTTTGCTTAAGTCTGCAATGGAGCCAGGAAAGTATGCTTGCTTAAAAATCTAATTGGTAAGTTTTGATACATACTCTTGTCCAAGGATCTTTTTCTGAAGTCTTGTTTCTATGATTTATTTCTTTAGATAATTGATTATTTCCAGAAAAAGTAATGGTAGATGTCACCTCGGCCCCTGGTAAATTAAATTTACACATTTTAAATGAGTACAATGCAAATAAAATAATTTTACCATTGATTGAATTTGCAGCTTTATTTCTGGAACCAAGACATTGCATTTCTCGGATAACCACATAATGGTGTCCACTCAACCCTTCCAGTTTCTCAGGCCAAAAACCCTCCAGTCATTCTCAGCTCTTTTCTTTCTCTCGCAAACCTCATCCAGTGAGTTCAGCCAAGTCTGTCGGCTCTTGCTTCAGCAGTGACGGCTTCTCACCACCTCCTCTGCTAAAGCTGCACCGATGATCCCAATAGCGTCCTAGCTGGTTTCCTGCGTCAAGCCTTCATCCCCATCATTTACTCTCCACACAGCACAGAGTGATCCCAATTAAACTTAAGTTGGATCATGCCATTCCTCTGTTGAGAAACTTCCAGGTACTCTTGCAACTGAGTCCCAATCAAAGCCAAAGTCATCAGAATGATCTACAAGACCCTACAATTCCTGATAGCCCCACACCTTGCTCCTCCATTTGCATGTATCCTCCTGCCTAGAATCTTTGCACATGCTGTTCCCTCTGCCTGGAAAGCAAATCCCCCAGCTCCCCACATGGCTCTCTCCCTCGCCTCCTTCAAATCTTGACTTGAATGTCACCTTATCAGCGAACACCTTGCTAATCACACTCTCATTAAAATTGTAACCGTACTCCCCATCTTTCTTTCCAGCTTTAATTTGCTCTGTAGTATATATCACCATATAATATAATATGTCGTTTAATTTTTTATTTTGTCAGCTCCACCAGGGCAGGGATTTTGGTCTACTTTGCTTGCTTCTCTATCCCCAACATCTAGAACAGTGTCTAGCACACAGCAGATGCTCAACAGATATTTGCTCAATAGAAAGAAGTGAATGAATCAGCCCACAGACAGTATGATTCAGTGATTGGAGGAAGCAGCATTAGTAAGCCATGAACAATTGGGCCAAGGTATTCTGGGAACTTACTCCCTAAACTTCCATATTCAGTTTCCTTCTCCATAAAATTGGCTAATCATTCTTCGCTTTCACCAGGTCACAAGGTTGCAATTAGAACAAATAGGGATTTAGTTTAACACTCTGGATGAAATGTTCTGTCTTATCTAAAGACTCAGGAAACAATTATGCAATTGGCTATTTATGTCATTTGCCTCTCCTTCTCTTTCCCTACACTATTTCACTTAGCAATTTCGTAAAACATCAATAGCCAAAAAAGGAATAAGAGTAAATTTCACTTAAGTCCATTCTGTTACTTACTCATTTCTTTGTAACTAAGGAGAAGAAAGTTCAAGATATTAACTTAAAACAGACATGGAGATTGTCTGCTCAATATACTCTCTGCTCTCTTTAGGTAGAGCCATTATATTTTACAAGTAAACTATATTGGAATTCAAAAATAATTTTGAGGAGTTTCTGGATATGAAAGACAGTCAAGAATAAGTAGTATGACACAAAAATATTTGAATTAACTAATAATAATGGCTAATATTTATAACCACTTTCTAGATATCAACCATTATGTTGCAGTTTTGCATGCATAATCTTATTTTATCCTCACTTAAACTTTAAGAAGGAGGAACCTATAAAGCAAATTGAGGCTTCAAAGCGTAAAACATCTTACCAAAGTTCACATAGCCGAGGAGGTGGCAGAGCTGTGATTCAAATTTCAGTCCAACCAAATTCAAAAACAGCATTTGTAACAGCTTCACTTTTCTAAGACAGCGGTTTTCTGGGGGTGGTAAGATAAAATATTTCAAATTAGCATAGTTCTAGAAAAATTGGGTCATAAGCTTAGAGGGTTTCCCATTACCCTGAATTTCTAAGTGTTGACTGTAAAAATAAAAGTTGTTATCATAACAAGTTAGAAGAAGAAAAACTGC
Organism: Equus przewalskii; assembly: GCF_037783145.1. Taxonomy (NCBI): domain Eukaryota; kingdom Metazoa; phylum Chordata; class Mammalia; order Perissodactyla; family Equidae; genus Equus; species Equus przewalskii. The sequence goes on from NC_091850.1 coordinate 26,203,758, forward strand.
TGATAGTACCACAGGGTGCCTGTCCCCCAGGAAGCACCAAGTACTTTCATCACACATACCAACAGAAAGGCGTTCATGGCATAAAATAAAATGCGATTTGGCATTTGTCCAGTTAACTGGATCAATAAGAGATACAAACTGGATGACTCAGCTCTCAGAGTCATCTTTTTTTTCCAGTTGGAATTTCAACTTATCTCTCTCCAGAGATCAATGAACTGAAGTTGGGACCACAATGTTACCTCCTGACTTCCTGTCTGGACCCTAATTTATTTCCAAGTGAAGGCATTTTGTCAAATTAGCACATCAAGAGGTGTCTTTAGTAAGTTTGTCAGTTGAAATTGAGTGCCTCTTCCTCTGCCTATTTTGGAAACGGAAGGAGGTGGCAGACCTTGCTGAAGTGAAAGAAGACACTTAAGGCAGACATATGTGAGTGGGGTGTGTGTGTGTGTGGGGGGGGGGTGTGTATGTGTAGCGTTTCCCTGGCAACTCATGGTATGTCAATACTGGGTGTGTGTAATGGGGGAAGGTGTTAAATGGGGGATCCTAGTTCCTCCCATCCTGTTATTTCCCAACAAAGTCTCAGGAATTCTTACGGTCTTTAAAAACATTCTCTACTAAAACACACACCACAAAAGCAATCATTGTTACCTTCATTAAGTCTAAAGCCTTTGTTTTCTTTCTCTTTATAGATCGTTTGTGTGACCATTTTTCTGGATATTGTGAAACTATTGTTGCTATAAGATGTTGAGAAGGACTTTCTATTTAATATATTTTTCTATTTAGAACTTATTGATTATTTATTCATATCCCAGTAAATCTCTCAAGTCAAAAGATAGAAAACAGAGACTGTGAATCAGGATAATTTCATGAGTGGAAGATGAGGAATCTTGGTGAAGCCAAGAGAAGGTCCATGGAAAATCAGGGAAGTGTCGGGAAAGAAATGAGTGGTGATGACAAATGGCTCATGTGCCACTTGATACTGGCTCATGTGCCATCTTTGGATTATGAGGTGAACAACATGACTTCTGCCACAAAGGGGACTGTCTAACTGTAATGTATACCCAAAGGCTTTGATTCCGAATGAAAACTTTTACCTCTTTTAATGTGTAAACGATCATGCTAAACATTAGCCAAGAAAAATCAAGTACACAGAAAGAGCCCATCTTTAAAAAGTACTTGACACTTGACGCTAGAGAAACAAATAATCTTGAATTAACTGAGATGAGAACATATGATATCTTTATAATAAAGAAAACACAGACTCCATTTAGGGAAAAGCAAATATTCTAATCAACACTATTCAAAAAAATGATCAGCTTAGAAAAAACTTTTCTTTATCTGCAGGAACTGTCTTTATAACTAAGGCTAAAAGTATCCAGTGGGCAGATCTTCAGTTCCAAATGTCCTTTCTGAATCCTGCTTGAGAGCCTGAAATGAGTCAGGTGTAAGCATTTCCATGGAGAGTTAGGTCAAAGAAGAGGCCAGAGACTTGCCCACTAATGAGGGCTTACAGACACAACCAGCCATTCCATAATGATTAAGGACACAGCCTCTGGTTCCAGACCACCCAGGTTCAAAACCAATTTCTACTAGTTGTGCTATCCTCAGAGAAATTATTTAATTATTTAACATCTAAACTAAACCTCAGTTTTCTGACAACTGCAGATAAAAGTGAAACTTTCTTCATGGGGTTCTCATGCAGATCAAAAAAGTTAACATATCGAGCCAGGCCTGATGGCTTAGTGGTCAAAGTTCCATGTGCTCTGCTTTGGTGGCCTGGGTTCAGTTCTGGGGCACAGAACCACACCGTTTGTCTGTCAGTAGCCATGCAGTGGTGGCAGCTCACATAGAACTAGACGGACTTACATCTAAATATACAACTATGTATTGGGGCTTTGGGGAGGAAAGAAAAGAGAGAGAAGACTGGCAACAGATGTTAGCTCAGGGCGAGTCTTTCCCAGCAAAAAGAAAAAAGTTAACATATAAAAAGCACTTGAAACTGTGCCTTGCACAAGGTAAATGCCATATGGTATTGGCTGTTGTTACTTTTATTATTATGGGCAAACAGAGAAACAAAATGGAAGCTGGAGATATCATTACTGGATGTGAGTCACTCAAATGTTGTGAAGTGACATAAGCCAAGATGACAAATCAGAGAGTGGTGCATGGGAAAAGATACATGATTAATAAATATATGTTGAATGAATATACTAATAAATGAGAGTCCCAATTGTAGGCCAAGAAGCTCTAAAGCAGAGCTAACTAAGATGGCCAAGATTTGGTTTTACTGTCACTTGTGCACCCCTGGAGTGAAGCAAGATAGCTTAAAGGGATAGTACTGGACTTCTTCCCCCCAAAGAAACAAATATAAATTAATGACCTAGTCACCACCTATATGAAGACTAGTACTTTCATTTAGGTGATTTTTTTCCTTCTACTCCAGCCTCAGTAATTTGTTGCATTTAAGAAGTCTCGATAGCAATGTGAAATGACATTGCAATTCACTGGATAATTTTGGTACAATAACAAATAAGGAAATGTGACTAATCTGTCTCCATCTTATCTTTTTCCTGTAGTAATAAACCAGCTATTTTGGGATGGTTGAATATCGTCTTCCCTTCTCATACCCTCCCTTTCCTGAAACACTCTTGGAGGTTTTGTTGGTCAAAAAAAGTCTCATTCACAACATGCGTTCTACAAGCTTCTGAGAACAAGAATTCCCTCATATACTCTAAAATAGCTGTATCCTAGAACTCTTAACAAAAAGGCCTTACTGCGTGATGGATAACTTTTTCAAGTTCCCATCTAGTCAATACCATGGCCCAGATGACTTAAGTAAAGAGAATGACGTAACCGCATAGGGACAATCCAGAATGTTCATTGTACTTTGTTGTGTCTTGGTCCACTAGCCTGTGGTGTAGGCAGAGGTTACACTCTTCAGGTCATCAACATGAATTCTGATGAGTTAAATAGAATGATGGGAAAGTGGGTAGTACCCAGGATCTCGAGGACTCATATGCAATACAGAGACACAAATACTTTAATTGCAGATTCAATTTAAATGCAGATTTAATTGGGATGTGGTGTCTGGATAGTCTACAGGGCAGCATAGAGGATTTCAGTCAAATGAGTCAGGAATCAAAGCCTGCCCTGAAGCAGCAGGATGGCTCCAGGCAAGAATTGTACTGTAGCTTCCAGAAATCTTATGCTGCCTGGGACAACAGAGGCACCCCTGCTCAGTCTTCTTACTCCTGGCCAGCCTTCTGGGTTTGGAGATCTTCCATCATTCTGCAGAGATCTCCTCCCGTCTCTATCTTTTGGCAGGTGTACTCTCTTAAAAAAAAAAAAAAAAAAAGCAGGATTTACAACAGAAATTCCAACATTTGGGGGAATAGGGCTTGTGTGTCAGACTCCCATTTCTGCTTCTACTGCAGCCAAGAAATACCCTGCGGAAGGTCAACAGTCACGAAGACAAAATTAATTTTAATGTTAAAAGATAAATGCAAGCTTTATAATAGTTTGAGAATTTTGATCAAGAATAGAAATAATGATATATGAAATTTTTTAAAATTGGATGTCACTATTTCAAAAGTCAAATGAATGCAAGTCAGAATGGAAAATTTGAGGTATGATTTGGCTTAAGTCAGGGGTTCACTATCCTGGCTACACATTAGGACTGACTGGAGGGCCTTTTAAGGAATTTACACTTCAGGTAAGTTAGATCAGAATGTCTGGGAGAGGAACTCTCAACACTGGCATTGTTGAAAGTTCCCTAAGTGATTCAATATGCAGTCAGATTGGAAAACCACTGGCAGAAATTATCCTGATTGGTTGTTTCCCTTGACCAGAGTTTCCCAAATGTGGCTGTTTAACTGCTGTTGAAAACGGATTCCTAAATACAGAGGGATTGAATCAGAATGTTTGGTGGGGAGTGGGGAAGTAGGGGGTTGTTGGTGGTGACATGGGGATAAAGAGTAGAAATCTATTTTAAGAGTACCTTATGGGAAATCACTTCATTTGGCCGTGCAGACTCCTAGGAATAGTTCTGGTACTTTGTGTTTTGGTTTGCTAAAACGGGTAATCTACTCAGTCATACCCCTTGGTTCAGACTGTTTTCATTCTGATTGAGAATATTACTTTGACTTTGCTTGATGAGAAACAATTCAAGTTTATTTTCAAGACGCCTTAACTCTGTCAAATTTGCAAGATAATGCAACCGCTTGGATAAATCTGAGTGTTGGGATTTTTGGAAATTCTTGCTGGTATGCTCTGTGAATGCTCATGCCATGCATTACTGAGAACCAGGAAGAATACAAAGCTATCAGATTGTTAAAAAGTGAGCTCCATTATAGATGGAATTCTCAAGCCCTACCGTAATTTATCATCCCACCTTTCTAGTCTCTCCCCGTGGACTAACTCTCAAGGTTTCCCATTAGCAAGCATTAAAAAACTCTCCCCTCTCCCAAAGGACCTCCAAGGCTAGGATGCCATTCCTGACACCACTTCTGGAGCAGCAAATTGACTTCCTTATTTCCAAATGTGTCTATTTCCATTGGCCAGCAATATTTTATTCTTTGTGGTTTTGCAGGCCTCTCAATTCACTCTTCCTTTATGATGGAAAAAGCAGACAGGCCTCCCCCTCTTCATTTTTCTCCAGTCCTTCTGAGATCAAGTACACTTCCTTTTCAGTAAGGAGACTTATCCACTGGCAGAAAAGTCCACTTCCCACTCACCACTGACTTCTTCTTCCTGGAGCTGATAAATTGTAAACTCTAGGATTTGGGTGCTGACCCATGCTGCCTCATTTTGTTCTGAGGCTCTCCCAGAAAGGAATTATAGCTATGAGTCAACCTGCCACTGCTGAAAGTAGAAACCCTGCAAGGGCAAGGGCAGGGCAGAGAGTAGGTGTTTTATAAACACACTTCAATGCATGCCTTTGACTTGACCTCAGTCTAATCAAATGGTAACAACAGACCTTTATGGCAGACAGTTCTTAGGCCAAAAATTCAAGAAAGACTTGCTTCTTAACCTAGTAGAATAGAAATTTTCTTTATCCCAGAAAAAGTGTCCATCTTTTCTAGTTCTGAATATCCAAACTTTCTATAGAAGATTAGGCCCAAATTGCTGATGAAGGCCGCCTACATTGACCAAAAGCACTTGAAAATAGCTCAACTTTATCCTTCAGTCAACCACTTAGCATAACCATAGTCAATGTAGTTTCTTCACATAAAAAAGAAGTGTTGCAAACGGAACATCTCAGGGAAAATGAAGATCAGAGTGAATAAGGTCAAAGGGAAGAAGACATTGCATACCGACAATCTTCCAGGAATTTAGTTGATACTCATAGAGACCAGATATACAAAAATGAGAAAGTGGCTGAGGGAAGCATTGCATCTTAAAAGCATACATTTTACAGTGCATCCATCATAGAGCTAAGCAAAAAAAAGATTAATTTTTTTTTATTTCCTTAAAAATATTATAGCCTTTGTAGGAAGATAACAGATAGCATGAAAGGTGAAATAAAGGTACAGTGTAGTGCTTGTTTAGATTCTAAGAAATTGGAGGAAAGAGCAAATGTTGTAATGTCCAGGGACTCTTTTTGATAGGGCATTGTTTTGAACCAAGTGGGATTCAGCTGGACCTCCAGGACTAGGTAAGATTTCAAAGTAGGGAATTAATTGTACATGAAAAATAAATTAAGTGATAACTATCATCAGAATTTCACACTCGTTTGAACTAAAGAATAATAAAGAAGTTGTTTATTCATATGTAGCTATTTTGAATTACTTTATCTCCATACGGCACTTATAGGCCACATCTGGAAGCTCTCTCAGATTCCACACAGATCTGAGTCTTGGATTCCATTGACACCACTGTTGATCGCAAAGATCAAGCTTAGCTCTAGACAAGACCTTCTGAGTCTGTGTATCAAGTCACTCAAGAAAACTGGTCTCATTACGTGATATCGATCATTATCACCCAGCCTGATCCCTACTTTTTCACCAAACTGGATTCCAAACTGTGGGAAATTTAAATCTGCTGTCAGTGGAAAATGTTCTACCACTAATGGGCTTATTCAAAAAAGCATGCTGCAGGTTACAAAAGTAATTGCATAAAAAGGAATTCCAAAATGGTTTCAGGCTGTGGCATCACCACTGAAATAAATTCATCCCCTTAGGATAAGAACATGAAGGGAATACTCCTCACTATGGGATCAAAGATCTCTGACATAATTTTTAAAAATCCAAGTCCATTGTTCTTCAGTCATACCTCATGTAAATGATATGATTTCAAGGCTCTTTTGGGCCCCCCAATTTCCCATCTAATTTGCTGTTGAGGGAGATCAGACTGAATCACCCCTTATGGCTTATCTTGATGTGCCCACAGTGTAGAGACAGGAAGCAGCATGGTGGAAAGGGCCTAAGCCTCGGAGTCAGACTGTTTGAACTAAGAATGTACCACCTATTAGCTCTGTGGCCTTGGATAAGTCACTCAACTTGTCTGAGCTTCAGACACGCTATCTGAAAATAGGGATAATATATGATGTACAATAAGTACATTATAATAGCCATATTATCTGGTAGATTGTCAATACACAGGAGTTATGGTTTTGGCATGTTCATTAATATTTACTTGTAGTATTATTTCTTGATGTGAGTCTGGACAAATCATTAACTCTTTCCAGGCTTCAACTACCCTGACTGTGCATGAGTGGGACCTTATGACGATCTTACTTCCTTCCAGTTCTAAGATTTTATGAAGGAAATCACATCTGTCACCAACATAAACCACAAACACAAGTTATGAATTTCTGCTGAGAAGTAGTTCTACTTCTGCATTCATGGAAATTTCACAACTCACTCAACGGAGACCGAGCGGTGGAGGCCGAGGGCTTGCTGGATTCATATTCTCCAAGACATACTCTCCGAAATGGGTTCTGAGTGAAGACCCAGTTGAGGGAAGGAAAGGAATATCATCCTTTGGAAACAGCATAACAGCCCTGATAGTCTCCATAGGACTTTACTCATTTATTCATACAATATTCATGCTATTTTTGTGAATTTCTCACACAGGATTATACGCGAATTAGGGATGATATAGTCAGGGAAAGGGAGACAGGCTATGGAGGTGAAGAGGCCTTGCTTTTATTCCCAGAACTCGCACTTGCTAACTGGGACCCTGAGGATCCCCTTGTCTTACTATCAGGAACGATTGTTTCTACATTTAGGGACGCTGTGCATTGATATTGCAGTAGGCCTGGAACATAAAAGGGACTCAGTTCCACTATCTTCTCTTCTCCACTCCTCGGAGCACGGACGTCAATGTAGTCTTCCTGGTCAAGAGAGCTGCCAGCACTAGATAGATGGTCAGACAACCGATATTTAATAACCGTTAGCTGAGTTGAATTGGGCACATGTTCTTTCAGAAGTCAGCTCATTCCAGAGAAGACTAAAACAGTTCATTTTTTAATAACAATCAAAACTATGATCTACTGACACTTTATCCCACGTCTAGAGTCAGGCTGATTTAAAAGCAGTATTTCAAGTGTTCTGAGAAGTGCTCTTGGAGAAGGGAGCCCCACTATCAAGTGTGTTTGAAAAAGCTGACATCCTGAATATGTAATACACGCCCCCCCTACACACACACACACGCACTTGGAGATTCACAATATGAAATAACAAATTAAGGTCTCTAAAAAGGCTGCAGCAAGGAATTTGCTGTGTTTAAACCGTTATTTCCCAGGAGTATTTGAGCATGGGACACTCTGAACACAAATTGAGAAATACTATTTTCTCAAGAAAGGGAAAGAAAGTAACAAGTATAAATAATATATTTAGATTTTGAAAAACATTATAAAATCTGTTTTAGAATTTTAGTCACTACGGGATTGGGTGCAATGTTTGATGCAAATAAGAAATTTTGAAGAGGGCTTGAAAATAGAAAACTCCATGTGGTTAATAAGCGGGCACTACCATGCAGGGCATAATGTTCCCAGAGACTTTGAGACTCTCTCCAAACACAGGAGAGATTACAGAGAGAGACGAGCTAGCATGATCAGTAAGCAGTAAATAAATATGGAATAAGTTAACAGACAATCCACGTTTGTGATTCACATTAAACCATGATTTATAAAACGACAAGACTAAGAAGAAAATAAATATTTTAACATCTAGTAAGTCTATATACGGCAGATAAATTCTGATGTGAACATTTAGGTCTAAATATCTAAAATTCATTCAACCATTATATATTTATTGAGCACTTATTATATGCCAGGTAGCATGCTGGGTTCTAGAAACAAAATGGTAGGAAAAAATCCTTAGCTGCATGGAGCTTACAGTCTATATAGGAAACAGATGTCAACCTAATAATCATAAAAATGTTTCACAAGGTGCCTGCAATAAGTCCTGTGAAAGGAGAGGGACCTGTGCTCTGATTTCTACTTTGGACAAGGAGATCAGGAACCACTCATGCTTTGTTCACTGTTGCATCCCAGTGCCTGGCACAGAGGAGTGGTTCAATAGATATTTGTTGAGTTATTTGAATGAATGTATAAGTGAATGCATGAGCAAAAGGGTACAGTAGGAGGATATGCCCTATTCAGGGTTGTCAGGGAAGAGGATCCCTAAATGAAGCTGACTGCTAAAGGATGCTCACTGAGTAAAGAAGGGAGGAAAGACTATGCCAGGGAACATCTGTCAAAGAAGGAAGCATGGCACATGTTAGGAGAGGCAGGGAGACTGGTGTGGTGGTCACAGAGAACAGAGTCATCCCTGTAAGATGGGGCAAGGATCTACGCAGGTGGGGAGACAGGTCCTCTAAGACCAGTCAAGAAGTTTCGTTTTTTATCTTAAGGTCAAAATGAAACCACGGAGTATTTTAAGTCAGAGAGAAGGGTAACTCAATCAGAATTGTGTTTAAAATTATTATTCTCCCTATTGAATTGGGGAGGGGAGGGAGGAGTAAAAGGAGATACAGGTGGACTCCCAGGGAAGCTATTGCAATGGAGTAGCTAAGAGGTGATGGCGACTGGGATTATTGCCTTTGTTGGGGAGTGGACAGAAGGTGAAACCATAAGTGGAAAGACAGAGAGATAAAGAAAAGAGAGTATCAAGGAAGGCTTCTGGATTTCTGGCTTGCAGAACTCAAAGGACGTTGTGTCATTTGCTGAGTTAGGAAACAATATGAGATCCGGGTGGCGCAGGGACTCATGAATTTCCTGAGACATATGGAATGAATGGTTGCGAGGGAACAATTCGGGCTCAGGAAAGAGAAACAGAAAATATCCATTTGCCCTATTCTTTCTCATTTCATATATAATTAGTGAACATCTATTTTACCAAGGCTGTGGTAGTCACTGCTCCCTAAGGACGTTGGTCAGTGTGTCTCCAAATTTTTTTTTTTAAAAGCCACAAGAAAAAAATCTGTAACTATGTATGGAGATGAATGTTAACTAAACTTACTGTGGTAGTTATTTTGCAATATGTACATATATCAAATCATTATGTTGCACACCTTAAACTAATACCAAGTTGTATGTCAATTATATCTCAATAAATCTAGGCAGGTGGGGAAGCCAACACAATGCTGGGCATGTGAGAAATAGTTCTAGGAGTGATTACACCTTCCCTATACAAAGACAAACTGTGTCTCTATCTAAACGTAACGTGTGTTTAGCATCATTCTCCTTTTAGCATCGTCTCTTTTTAGGACACCCATAGAGAACTAGAAAAGGACCACAGAAATGCAACTGAAATAATATCCTGTAATAGACTGTAGAGGAAATTCCCTAAAAGTTCACTCAAAATACTGAAAGCTGAGGAAAGAAAAAAGTCCAAAGAACAACTGAAGATATATTTATAAATTAGATCGTGACACCCCCTGAAGTTTGGAGAGATAAATTTACAACAAATAAGAGACGAAGGTATAGACCGGGCAGAAGGGAGTAAGGAAGGGAAGCACAATAACCTGGTGGGTTAGAACAGCCCTTCTAAAACTAACGTGCGTTTGAATTGGCTGGGAAATTGTTAAAATGCAGATGATAGTTCAGTAGGTCTGGGTGGAGCCTGAACTTGTGCATCTCTAACAAGCTCCCGGGTGATCCTGCTGCTGAGCATAGCAATGGAGTAGGCTAGCGGGCCTCAGAGAGTCAGAAGAACTCTGAGTCCTGGTTCCACCACCTAGGAACTGTGTCCCTTCGGGGAAGCAACTCGCTCTCACTAAGCCTCAATTTCCTCTTCTCTAGTAGAGAGTAATAATAGGACCTTTTTCACGGAGTTGTTGTGAGGATTCATTGAGATAATTATGGGCCTATAATAAGTATTTTCTAAGTGTTAGCTGCTAGTATTATTAGTATTATTAACGTTATCATTTCAGGAAGTGGTTGAGACTAAAAGGGCAAACTTGTTGCGAAGGTTTTGGGGAACTTCATAGTTGACGGATCCACAAGTATCGTAGTTATCAAGATGGATTAGAATGTTTGAGGCTGAGGCATAACTATGGTATATGATTATCGAATTTAATCCACTAGGTAAATCTTGTATTATAGGTTTATTGCTTCTTATTAGCCCTTCCAACAGCTGCCTGCCCAAATACCAATGCCAATAAAACTGAATAGTACCACTTTCTGGATATAGAGGACCTAAACTGACATAGGCATCAACTTCATGTGAGAAAATTTATCTGCAGGACTATCATAAAATATGTTTATGCTCAAATAATTGCATGCTTCTATAATAATAGGACTTTCCCCCTCCATTTCTCTCCCAAAGAAATGCTTTTTTGTCCCACATTAGAGATGCATAAATTATCCAGATTAAAAAGCACATGGAGAGAAGAGCACATAATCAATCTCATTGAACATGCAGTGGATTTAAAGGGAACTCTGACTCTTTCTGATATACAGCGTGCCCCACAGGTCCTTCTGGAACCCAAGGGTGGAAAAAGTCGTTCAAAAATAATTTACTAATTGACGTCAGTAAGTCTGAAGTGAAACAATTAAGTGCTTTCAATTCATTTTTTTATTGCAAACAATTGTGCATTGAGAGTCAGCTATATGTCTGCCACTGTCTTAGGAGTCGTGCAAGGGCAAGAAGTTTAAGAGTCAGTTTCTCAGCCCAAGAAGTACACGATTGATTTGTCAAACAAGTCATACACACATGAAACACAGTGATGTGCAAGCCACCATGTGACTGATTGCCCAAGAAGCATTCACAGGAGGTACCAAAGGAGGATAGAGATGGGAGTAATCAGGGTTGGTGGAGAAAACCATCTGAGGAAATAGGACTTGATTTGGGCCTCAGAGAATAACTGGATTTGGATAAATCCAGAAGTTGGAAGGTCATTCTTGGCAGAAGTAACAAGTATAAGCTTGGAGGTGGGGGTGGGGGTGGATGAACATGGCATGATTTTGTGTCTGCAGAAAATAATGAAAAATTGGAAAGGAATATCCACTTGGTATGGTGGCGAAGGATCATGGGAAGATTTTGACAATCAGTTGAGGAGACTGGAATGGGAGAGGGTAATGCTTTGGAGGAATAAGTGTATGAATGTATATGTGGTTATGTGTGTGTGTGTGTATGAGTATTTAAATTGCTGAAACTCCCATTTTCAATACAACATCAGGCGACAATGCTAACATATGTATATTGTATCTGTAGCATGTAGCACCTAAACCTTGTCAACACTGAAAGCATTCTGGAGTCAGAGTGTGTTTACCCTACTGAGCCATCCAGGAACTTGATATTTAGCAACACATAGAAGGACTCTTTTGACTTAGAGCCTTTGTAAGTGATGAAAGGATTTACTGAGAATGATTGCATCCACACTCTCAAACAAAAATGTTATGCACTTTCATTTTCCAACTAGAAACAGTGATCTATAGAAGACCATCAATGTGTTCAAATAAGCAGCTAGTCATAAGACTTTTTATCTATGTGGCTAGGGGCTATGGGACAGATCTGATCTTGTCTGATGTTCTTCTGTGTGTATGCAGTGGCCTGTACAATATGATGTAGGATTTGGTCTGGAATGTCCATTTCTTGCTTTAGGGTCCTTATTTCTAAGTCTAGGTCACTACTCATGCCATGACTAGCTCAAAGTCTCATCTCTATAGACTGAGTTCTACATAAAGCTCTGCTTCCCTCCACTAGGTTCCTCAAAGGCTGACCATGGCTTTCCTGCACTACGTTTGTGTCTGTCTGTGTCTTCTGCCTGGCAGCTGTGTTTCCTCTGGGAGAACAGTAGTCTTCTGTCTGCTGTGGCAAGCAACAGTCACTTCTTCTTACAGTGAGAACTGAAACCAGAACCACCATATGCCATTTCCTGGACCCTTCCTATTAAAGTCCCCTTCTCTTAACCAGCAAAAGCTGCACTTTAGTGGTTAGGGGCATAGGTTCTTAGAATTGAACATCAGCATTGAAACTTACCAACTACATGCTCTTGGACCTTTAACATTTCTACACATCACTTTCCTTTTTTTCAGAATGAAATAATAATAGTGCCGAGCCATAGAGTCATTGTGAAGATTAACTAAGTTAATATATGTAAAGGGATTTAGAAGAGTGCTTGGCATATAACAAGTACTCCATAAGGGTTGTTCTATTGCTGACATTATTATTTGTATAATATATATATTATATATGCCTCTTTATGCCCCAGTACCATGTGGTTTACATGCATACATCACTCGCTCACTAATCAAGTTTCTCTACTCAAAATAGATTCTAACATTATAAGTTTTATTATCATTTGTCTAAGTATTTGAGTATTTTGATGTAGTTTTACTTCTGTGTCAATATGAATGGCAATACCAAGCATGAGAGAGTGCTACAACACCATTTACCATTCAGTCTTAACCTTTGGGACTATTTGGAAACAAAGTCTTGCTGAGAATTGAGAAATAATAGAAGTCCTGTAGTACCTGATGCAATCGACAAACCTGAAGTTTCAAACTGAATGAAATTTGACATTTTTAAGTGCTTTTGCTGCTCCGCCTTTACGAATCTTCGAAATTTACAAATGGCCCATCAACTAGTCTATCAGTTAGCTGACGCCTCCCTGAACCAGTACTCCGGGGCGAACTGAAGCAGTGTAAAGCAATGTATTTCTTATTGACGATCTTGTTATAGAGATGAGAATTTTGTGTACGAAAAACTTTTTAAAAATACAAAATTCAGAGTATTATGGGAGGTCAGGAAGGAATGAGATCAAATAGGTTTAAATTGCAATGTGAGGGATATAGAATAAATATCAGGAAACATTTATGAACAGTAAATGCTATTAAAATGAGTTTGCTATAATCTCCTTCTGCAAGAGCCCTTAACCAAGGTGGATTTAGATGTAATCCTGTTTTAGCTCAATAATTCAATGCATACCTTGGAGGCCAAAGGAGCAGATTTGATTATCTTGTTAAGGTTCCTTTGCTCCTCTGATGCTATAATTCTGAGAGAAACCTCTTGGTATTCCTAAATCTCATGCTTCTCAGCTAAAAATAAGAGAACGGTAATGTTAAACTGCTTCTACAACACTCTGAGATCTCGTGCTAAGGGCGTTATGAACAGCATGGACTCAATGTATTTATTACTAATTGGAGAAATTGGTGACTTGAGGAAAAAGGAGGCACTCTGAAATTTTTAGGTATTTAAGTCTTTCTCAGCATTTCTTAATTTTAGAAATATTTACCTGTAACCAAAAACATTCTATGATATTTTTTAAACCTCTTATAACTATTTCATTAGTTTTCCTTGAAGAAAAATGTTAGCTAAGGAAACAAAAACTAAACTCTAAGACTGAATCAACAGATGTTTGTTTTAAAAAGTATTATAATCATCTCTTCAGAAAAAGATAGTAGTAGGGACATGGCTCTCCCCACTAAGGTAGAGAATCCATAAGGAATGTATATCTGCTACTGATTTAATGAATAACTCAGGTTTGATTTCTAGTTACACTAGAAATTGACTAGTGCACAAAGTTGGAAAATGATTAAAGAAATTCTGTATGTATCTTTTCTACTGTGACTTTAGAGAGAAAAATTTCTCCTCGTATTCATTTGACAATCATTTATTGAACACATAAAATATGCAGATGCTGTGTTGGACATGACCCAGAGAGAAACAGATAACATGAAATAAACAAATAACTGTGTGATAATGCTATGTGTTGTGATGAAAATAGAAGGATGGAGTAGGACGTCTCTGGGCAAGGAGTCTCCTTTAAGTTGGGTAATGTACCTGTCCTTGATCCGATTCTGTTCAGATTAATTTCTCCCCCATGTCCTTCTCTGCTCTGTGCCACAGTGGGGCTTGCTTCAGCAGGCTGCAATCCATAGGCTCCTATGTTAGCTACTTTATGGGTGGGTTTAACCAATGGAACCACTGATGTGAGATTGGAGAGTTGGAAGAAGGGAGAAACTGGCGTGTTTCTCCCTTCGCTCCCTGCCTTGAGTGATGTCTTCAGCAGAGGCTACATCTTCTCCCTGGCTCTCACCAGTCATACCTGACGTGATTCTAGCTTCTGCTATGGTCCTGGACTTCAGTAAACCTACCTCCTCTGTTTGTCCCTCCAGCCTAGAGTTGGAAGTGGCTTTCTGCTGTTGCTAATCTCCAGGTTGTTTGACCATCCCATTTGGCTTCTCAGCTCTTCCATACATGTGTAACCAATACTATGTGATAGATTTCCTGTTTTAAATACTTAAGAGTGGTCTCATTTTCCTGGGTGGACTCTGACTGTGACAGGGTATCAGGTAAGGCTAAACTAAAGAAGTGAGATGTAAGATAAGAATTAGAAAACTAAAAGGATCCAGACATATGACGTTCTGGAAGGAGGACATCCAGGCTGATAAACATGAAAGTCCATAAAGCACAAATAACCTTGGAGTCTTCAGGGAGCATAAAGCAAGCCAGTGTGGCCGTACTATCATGTGAGAAAGGAGAGTGATCAGTTAAGACCAGAGAGGTAGGTGGATACGGGTTCTTATTCTAAGTACGAGAGAGAGGGACAGATGTGCTTTGATTTGAGTTTTTCAAAGATTACTCTGACTACTTTGTAGATAATGGATTCAAGAAGGGAAGATAGTCCAGAGTAGTAGCTAAGGAGTAGTGAAAAGTGGGCAGAGTCACAAAGAATTTTATAGATAGAGTTGACCCAACTCACTAGTCATGTCAATGTTGAGGATGACAGAAAAGGAAGAACCAAGGGTGACTTTGTAAATTTTTATCTGAGCAACCAAGTGGATGCCGGCATCATCTATTGAGAGGCAGAATGAGGAAGAAGCAAATTTAGGGATGGGAAACAGAGAGAATTAAGAGTTCTTTTTTGGTCCTGTTAGGTTGAAATGCCTCTTAGACTTCCAAGTAGAGATGCATAAGAGGCAGTGGGTATATGAGTCTGGAGTTTGGGGGAGAGGTTAGAGCTGGAGATATAAATTTAGGAATTGTTGCCATTTAAATGGTTTTTAAAACCACAGATTTAGATAACATTTCCTAAGAAGAGAGTGAAATTGGAAGAGATTTATTACAAGCCATCAGTGATTGTTCCAAACACAGGATTTTGAAGAGAAAAAAAGTCGTTAGACACAACTATGTTAAAAAAAATAGACTTTTTCAGGAACAAGTAGAAGCATTTTGTATGTGTGTTAAAAAATAGTCTGAGAACCCGAAGGTTAGCTCTCCACAATTAATTTGATTAATGTAGACAGCTTTTCAAATAATTTAGGATGCATGACAGATTGCCTGAATGGTCTTTGCCATTTCCATGGTCTAAGCAAAGTAGATGTTAACTAGAAACCCTTTTCTTTCGGAGACATAAATTTTCCCAGGAAATCAGTCATATTTGATACACTGTCTGAAATGAGTCTACCAATATCAATGGACCCTGAATATTACAAGGCTTTAACAATTTATCTTTCATTTCCTACATTCCTACCAGAGCAAGTAATGTATCCTCTTACAGCTATTCTGAGTGTAGACACTGAGAAATCTTCAACTTCTTACTGTCTTTAGCATTCCGTGTTTAGTCAGTTGACCAAACATAACATCCACTTTCTGTAGCTTGTATGCTCTTCTTTAATCCTACTGCTATACTTCCAATCTTGTGGTGCTCAGCCTTTCTCATCTGGACCATTTTTGTCTTTCGGGGCTACCCATTCCCAACACCATCTCCTTTAAGTGTGCTCTCACTGCCATCCCCAAGGTAGTGTCTTGTCCTATTACCTGAAAATCTGAGAATGGCTCTCTAATCCATTCCTAATTACATCTTCTGTGTCTCCAGTCCTCCAAAAGAGCATCCCAGCTGTGTTACCTGACATCCCAGCCTCTCGGACATCTCCAAAACATTGCTTGCTGCTTGTGTCAATAGGATACCATAGGATTCAGGGTAAAATATGTTTGCTATGCTTTGTTCAAAATGTGTTTTTAAACATTCCAAGAATAAAAGACAAAGTTCCTAAATAAAGACTAATGTTTATTTTAAAGGTTCAGAATTATAAAAGAGGCTGCATGGCAAATTGAGTGTTGATAAAACGTAGGGAGAAGGGAAGTAAACTGAATGAGTTAGTAGTGTATTTATTGGCTGCTTTCTCCTAATTGAAAAGAAAGCATCTCTGGGTTGGAGAATGCCTTTAGCAATACAGGGAGTGGGATTTTTTCCCTCTATTTTTCTGATGATGGTAGGAAAAAGGAAAAAAATAAAGGCATTCTAAGTGTGGAGAAGAGGTCAATATAAGCCTTCCCAAAGATCATCAGACAACTCTATTTCTGAAAGAGATACAAATTTTGAGAAGTGAGAAATAGTAGGAGGAAGTCATCAAGGATTCTCAAAACAAGCATCAGAAAAACACAAGGAAATGTTTATACCCCACCCAGGGCAGCTGGATACACACCAGGTGAGGAGAAATAAGAGCTTCCCAGTAGTAAAAAGGGAAGTTAAGTGTAGCGTGATGGAAAAAAATTAAAATAACTGTATTATGTATTGTATTTATTATTAAATTTGTATATACTTGTATAATTTTAGTAGTTGGCACCAGAACTTCTCCTAAGGTGACAAATTATCTTCGTCTAGGAAAATACCTTGAAAGGTTGCTTTGGGTGGAAAAAAATGAGATCCCTCAAAAACATGGTGTGTAGAATGACAATTTTTTTAAAAGATTAGATAAGCTGTTCTTCACAAACAGCTAACAGTTATTCAGTGATTGGGTGAGGAAGAAGAGAAAAAAGAGAAGCAGCTCAGAGAAGAAAAGAGGAGCTAAGAAACATGGCCGGCAGCAGAGGGTGTTGAAGCAGGGCTGCAGGAGAAAGCCCCGGGGTCACGGGCTGCGGGTCCCCTGTGAACAGAAGTGTCCACGGGTGCTCAATTTCAAGTTCTCTGTAGCGCTGTGGTAGAAATCTCCTGCACTGGCTTAAACCTTCAGTATAGTCTGCCACACACACAGGTAGGTGCCCAAAGTTTTAGAAAATACCAAAGTAACAGGCTTTAATTCGAGCTTGGAATGGCCTGGAGCAGGTAGAAAAGAGGAGCTTTATAAAGTTGATGAGACAAGAGGGAGAACAAAAGCCTCTCTCCACCATACCACCAATTTCTGGATATATTTGGAGGAACAATAAGAACATGGAATGAGGGATAGAGCCACTTCTTATTTAAATCTTAAAGAGAAGATAACCCTCCCTGCTCCTCATCCCTGATATTTGGATTACATAAATGTTGATTAACAATAGTTAAATTCATTGGGAGAAATTATTTAATTTCCAATGCAGCTGTTTTCATGTCTGGTATTATGTTATATCTGTATGTTTATAGCTTGCAAAACAGTAATTTATAATTATCTTTATTGAAATCTATTTTTCATTAAAGAGCTACAATCTCTACAGAAAAAAAAATAAAGCATTGACTGGATTATAAACAAAATATTGGGGCACTCAGGAACCCATGTCTGGAAGGAGGTACCTCTTGCTGGCATACTTTCCACTAAGCAGAGAATTTTAGTCATAGTGCCTAGGAGGAAATAATTACAGGTACCTAACTGTTTCTAGTTCCATGGACCTTTGAGAATCTTTTCAAAACCATAGCTCTTCTATCTAGAGGAAAGAAATTCATTTAAATGCGAAGGCTGCATAAAATGTCAGGGCTTCACCTAAGTATCCTAGCTGTATTGGGTGTGCTTTTAAAGACTTGGGAAATACAGCACCTTGGCCTGCCTGCCCTAAACCATGGAACCAAGCCAAGGTGTTCTTGCCAGTTACCTGCTGAAATCCTACCTCGTCCATTCCAAATTCACAAACTGATTTTTTTTTAAAAATGAAAAAATATTGCTTTTTTAAAGTCATTTTGCTACAAGTTCTAGATTTTCGTTCAAACATCTCTGGCGTTAATGAAAGTCAGTATTGGTTGAATTCTGACCTACGGTTCAGAAAAATTTGGAATTTTCTTCCAAAATTTGGAATTCATCCTCATCCTCAGTCTGAGAATGACAGAAGAATGGATGGACTACTCTTACTTAGATTCCAAGATTCTTGGGTCCCTCCTCACAGAATTCTACCACTGTTGTGGACCCTGCAGCACATTGCTTAGCCTCTCCGGGTTGTACCTTATTTATGCAATGAGGAAGTTTGACAATTAACTTTAAGGTTTCTTCTGGCTCTGATATTTTACTACCCACAACATAAAGCATCATCAGAATAGATAAATATTCCTTCTTCTAATCATAAATTTCTGAAGTCAAAAGCCTTGCCTAGTGCCCATGTAGTCATATTTTTAAAGTACATATACAGGAAAGCAGACTATGACTATAGTCCCAGACATTACTCATTGCTGGAAAAGGATGTTAAAATCTACTCCTTTCCAAATACTGTATAATCTTTCAGCACAAACATCACACCATGGAAAAGTAGATCAGATGGCTATACTGGTAGCGGGGCAATGAATTATCACTATGACTCTTTCCATCCAGATGCACTCCCTACTTACTCTGTACTATGGCATCAGCAGTTCGGCTTGTTTCCTTGCAAGCCAAGGATGATGGGGTCAGGAGTCAGGAGGGTTTGGTGCTGAGCTTGCCAGAAACTAAAGCATTAGAGCCCAAAAAGATGTCATCTTCAGTCCTGTGAAATGTGAAGCAGAATCCTAAGTGCCTTTTAATGGGTGACATAACCTGTCCTCTATTAATGGGCCTTTAGGTTGATTCTAATCTTTTTAATACAAACAACCCTGCCATGGACATTATGGATACATTTGAATATGTGTGTATGGTATGTATATGACCATATTATCAAGATATGTGAGGCCTTTCAAGCAAATCACAAGTGATCAGCCAAAGGTAGTTGAGATTCACGTGGATTGTAACCAATGCCCAGCCATTCTTCTTGTCAGTAGAACGTCCTTGACATTGCAACTGAATTGTAAAGGAAAGCCATGAGAAAATATACAAGTTCAGTTGATAGTATTTTGTTTGGAAATATATTTTTAAAACTCAGGTTCCTATCAATTTTTGCTACTCATAGAGTTAGATAGGAAAAACAATTTCTATCTTAAAACTCCAAAAAATGGCCAAACCTCTCAGGTAATTAATTCAATAGGAGATAAGTGTTCCTTTCTTTAGAACTTGGACCTCTGCCACACGAGGTAAGAAGACTAAAATATTAGCCTTAAAATTGTGAAGTCTCTGTCATAAACTCTTAAATACAACTCAGAATGTTCTATCAGAATTCAGTGAATGTCTTGACCTAAATTTCTGCTTGTTATGCAACCTCAAGCAAGCTGAGAAGGCAACTCCAAAAATAATATTCCATGACATAATTCCTTTAGTAGCTAAGTATCCTTCAACCCTAGAAAAATTTAGAATTAAGTATAGAAATGTTTAAGAGAATCAAAACAACCTTACTAATGTTTTTAGTTAATGATATTTTTTGTTTGGTAACTGTAATGTGTTAGTAACGTTAAAGGGAATGTGGCATATTAAAAGATGAGGTGGATAATTCCAATTTAAAAAGTAGTTGATAAAAAAATAATGAAATAGTTGATGTAGACTTGTGATTTTAACCCACATAAAATGTTTATAAAGGCTTCTGTATATGAAAGAGGATTAAACTTCACTATGTTTATGTGCTTATATTCTTTTAAGATTTTAAAAAGTATTAAGTACTTGGGAAAGTATTGACATACTTAAAAAGGAAGTAGGGCAGATTAAATTTACAAAATTGGTTAAAAAATATATGGAGGAATTCAGTTCACTAAGTGCTTAAATGTGATTATGCACATTGAAAACTCCCCTAAAAATAGTTTCTAAAATTATCTAGATTTACAAATCAAATAATAGATCTGTACACTGACTGTAAGGACCAGAGCTTTTAATTTTTAACTTTCGTAAACTGAATGCTAAATTTTTAAGCAAAGGTAAACATCTGAGTAGTCTTTTCTACATACAAAAGCCACTTTTAAGACAAAAATATTCATATTTAAAAATTACTACCTGTATTATCCTCCTCAAATCAACAAGGTTAAGAAACAAATTTTTAAAAAGGAGCTCTTACACATAAATAAGAACAATTATTAGAAAAATTAGCTCATTTTGAAGGAAATGAAATACAACCAACCAAAAAAAAATGTGAGAACATACCTAACCTCACTAAGTTAAAGACGGAAAAAAAGTCCAAAGTGTGGTCCTGTACAGTGTGGGTGAGAGCGCTCAGGTACCGGTATTCTAGTACCTAGATAAGAACAGAAACTAGAAATGCTCTTTTGGAAGACAATTTGCCAAAAACTACCATGTTTTAAAGTGCATATCTCCTTGGACTTGATATTTCCACTTGGAGGGATTTATCACTTACACATATTTGAATGTGTTCACCAAGGCGTTTAGCCAAGAATGTCCACTGCAGCACTGTTTGTATTTAAAAAATTGGAATGACTATCAGTAGAGGACAGGGTAAATATATTATTAAATCCATGCAGTGGCTTAGGATACAGCCGTTCAAAAAAACAAAGTAAGGGCCGGCCCCATGGCTCAGGGGTTAAGTTCATGTGCTCTGCTTTGCTGGCCTGGGGTTCGTGGATTCGGATCCTGGGCATGGACCTACACACTGTTTATCAAGCCATGCTGTGGTGGCATCCCACATAGAAGAAGTAGAATGATCTACAACTAGGATAGACAACTATGTACTGGGGCTTTGGGGAGAAGGAAAACAAAAGAGGAAGATTGGCACCAGATCTTAGCTCAGAGCCAATCTTCCTCACCAAAAAAACAAAGCAGCTCTTCATGTGTTGATATAGAAAAAGCTTCAATCTTGTTAATTAAAAAATAAATAATAAAGCCAAGAGCAGAGCAGTTTTATGATATACTTCCAATACATACTGGAAAGAAAAAAGATATATATGTGTGCATACGCATAGAAAATTTCTGGAAGAATATAAATACATAGCTGGCTCTTAAAGGTGATTGACTATAAGGAAAATATATTAGTTTCCAGGGGCTGCTGTAACAAAGTGCCACAAACTGGGTTGTTTAATACAGCAGAAATGTATTCTCTCACAGTTCTGTAGACCAGAAGTGAGAAATCAAGGCATTGACAGAGCCGACTTCTTCTGAGGGCTGTGAAAGAGAATTTGTTCCACGTCTTTCTCTTAGCTTCTGGTGAAAGCTGGGAATCCTGGATGTTCCTTGGCTTGTAGATGCACCACTCCCATCTCTGCCTTTGTCTTCACATGACACTCTCCCTGTGTTTCCATGTCTTCACATGGCCTTTCTCTCATAAGGACAATAGTTGCATTGGCGTAGGGGCCCATGCTACTCCAGTGCGATTTCATCTTAACCAATTATGTCTGCAACAACCCTATTTCCAAATAAGGTCACATTCTGAGGTATTAGGGGGTTAGGACCTCAACAAATCTTTTTGGGGAGACACAATTCAACCCATAATAGAAGGATATGGCCATCTGGACTTAGAGAAAAACCTAAAAATTGATTAATAAGAAAAGACTACCAGTTAAGTGATGCAGGCATGATTAAGTGCTATTTATGGTCTTGATCCCTTCTAAGATAAACATTTGGACATGAAATCCCACACTGTATAAACAGATTGTCCAAAACCCAACATTTGGCATTCAATTAATTTTAACGATATTTCTTTCCCCCACTCAGAAGACTTCCTTTTTGTTGAAAAGAGCATGAAGTTAAAATTAAATTTCCCTCAAATTTTGTTTTTATTTCATAGAGTCTCAGAGGGGAACGGGCCTTTAGAGACCTTTCGTGCCTGCAGTGGTTGACAGTACTTTCAGCAAGAGGCCCAATCTCTGCTTGAACACCTCTAGAATGAGGTGCTCCCAGAAGCAGCTTTTTCTGAGGCAAGAAAGTCCTGATGGTTAGAAAGCAGCTACTAAGTCAAATTCCACCTCCCTAAAATTTTCACCATTTTTTCTTTGGTCGGCTGTCTGAGCTTTGGAAAAGTATTTACACTGTATATCTTATATTTTAAATGAAATATATATAATTTATGCATAAATTTATATCTTATAAAATATATTTCTGAATATATTAAAAATATACTTAAAGGACTGGCTCCATGGCCAAGTGGTTAAGTTCTCGCGTTCCACTTCTGTGGCCCAGTGTTTCACAAGTTCGGATCCTGGGCGCGGACATGGCACCGCTCATCAGGCCACGCTGAGGCGGCGTCCCACGTGCCACAACTAGAAGGACCCACAACTATAAAATATACAACTATGTACTGGGGGGATTTGGGAAAAAAAAGCTGAAAAAATATATACATATACTTAAATTACAACTATTAAAATATTTGGGGACATCTTTGGGTTCTATTCCATGTTTTATCCTAGTGGCAGTTGTAACCCAACTTCTTAGAGGTAAACATCTAAAATCAAAATTTCAGAAGTATTAATCAGATAAGGGAAGAGTAGTGAGCCCTGGAGAAGCCAAAATGGAAGCACTGGATAGCACAACCGTTAAGAAACAATAGCAATCAGCTATCTAAAAAACAATAAGTGGCCGCATTTTCATTGACATTGATTTTTTCAAATACATTTGTCAGAAGAAAACTCTCATGATGTAATTTGTTAACATTTTTATTAAAAAATACCTAATAAAAATATAAGTTCTACAACTTTTCTTTGAAGACTCAAGTCTTATTTCCAGAATGTTCCTAATGAGATATATTCTCCTGGGGAAAATGTTTAAAACAAGAAAGTCATTTCATATGTATAAGGAAGAGCTGAAATCCTTGAAAATAATAGGGGAAGTTTTGCGGAACTTTTGCCCCAAAAATCTTTTAGAAAACTTAAACACTTTAGGCAGCTTGAACAAAGGCATGAATTCTGTGTGTGAAAGGGTTCCATAAAATTGTAACAAATTGTTCCATTCAACGTTACCCTGCCAGATTTTGTCACACAGTATGAGAGACATTAGTAAATATATGTCAGCCTGTCATTCCTTCACAAAATACTCCCTTCACCCAAATAAATAGGCTTGTTTGAGGCTACAATGGCCATCTTTGTCTAAGAAACACTAGTCAATTTGTAGATACACGCTGTTTGCTTGGAGCACCATTTCACACAAAACTCTTTATACCTGGGTGAAAACAACAATGATGCCTCTTTGGAAATATGAAATATCTCCAGAGCTCCCGGAAGTGCTGCAGGAAAGTGCAATCATAAGTCTCTTGGACTTTCAGCAACTGTCAGAAAATCGAACCTAATGTATTACAAAGATGAAGTTCTAATAAGACAAATTGAGCTCAATATCAAAGCAATTTTGCCAGTGTCAGCCCCAGTTGCCTAGTGATTAAGTTCAGTGTGTTCAGCTTCGGCAGCCCAAGTCCAGTTCCTGGGCATGGACCTACACAAATCTGTTAGCACGGATGTTAGTTCAGGGCAAATCTTCCTCAGCAAAACAACAACAACAACAAAAAAGTCATTTTACCACCCAATTGTTCAGTGAGGTAGCTCAGAAAAGTGAGGGTCCAAATTCACCCTCTTTCTTCCATTAAGTGTAAAGAATAACATTTCTTCATCAATCCTATAATTTAAAGAAAATTTCTCACGATAATTAAGGCCTGGAAATAATAACTTCACAGCAGAAAGAAAAAGAGATCACTTAGATAAAAATTCCACTTTAATTCTACAATATATCTATGACTGACTCGTGATACTATTGGTTATACAATCTGCAAGCATGTTAATGATATATTTCTTTGGATAAGCAATACACAGTCACAGGCTTCTTAGGGCATACTTAAACAGGATTTTCTTACCAGGAAACAGTTGATTTGGTTCCCAGGGGTGACCAGTTTATTGCCAAAGATCAACTTACTCAGCATTAAAAAAAGGCGTTATTATTTAGCTCTTTCTAGAATTTATATTTTAAAAATGGTCTGTTAGTTACCAGTTTTCCCTTTAGTGATTTTTGTAGAATTACTCACAGCTGTACACTTAGAACTAAATAAAACCCAGAGAAAATGTAAAAGATTAGAATCCTTAATAAGGTAGTGGTGAGAGGAGGGGGCGTACGAGTCAGGATATCAAGTAAATTCCATTTTGAGTTACGTTCATAGATATGTCCCATGTACTACATTGCAAAGGGTCAGCGATGGAAGTGCTGCTTATTTGGAAATATATACCATTAATTTGCTCACAAGTTGCCAAAACAACTATGTTTTAGCACCATCAAGTTTTTAATATTGTTGCAACCTGCCCTCACTGATTTTCACTTGTGGTTCAATGGTAGGTTTTTTTCCCTCTTGGACCAAACATTCTGCTATTCTTCTAAAAAATGCTTTCTAAATATTGTTCCTCACTTGATTGTACCCAGCCAGAGCTGGTTTGGGACTGGGTTTTGCAAAATCAGGGGTTTTACCCAACAATGACTAATTTGGGTTTTGGTTTTGGCGTCATGGCCTATAAGAACGCGGAGGGCTTCGACTTTCCAAGTTTTCTTAACTGACTGGTGACGCATCCTGAAACAAGAATCCCTGTTTTTCTTTTCAACAATTTTTTCCCCTTTCTGGCAGGGTGGCCAGTGAAAACATGTTATTTCAACACTTCCAAACAATAAGTCAAACTAGCCTTTTGCCTTTACCACTTACTTTGTCATAGACCTGGGTGAGTGTATTAGAGTAAGGAGCTTTGTCAACCTGCAGCCTCTCTTGTTTACGTGGAAAAACCCCCATGACTTTCCTATCCTGCTTTCCTTTCTCCTCTCACGGCTCTGTTCCCTCTTTTCTCTCCATGCCAAGAAACTTGTGCCTCACGCTCTATAGTCTAACTCAGGATTCCAATTCCATTCTATTCCTTCACAAACCTGGTATATGTGTTCTATATACACAATTTATATTTACCATAATTCATTAACTCTACAACTCCTTTGATTATAAGATGCATCATTATTTTAATTAATATTTTTAATAAATTTAATTAATATTTATAATTAATCCTTTATCACAAGCACCATTATTTATTACTAAAAAGAGTGAAAAATGCTGCCAGTGTAAAAATCTATGCATGCCATCAGATGTGTGACATTCTAATCTCAGAAATATTAAAATGTAAAAAATATTTATCTTAGAATTGGTGAACTGTGGTAATTTGAGGCAAGAAGAAAAGAGAGTAGCTTTAAATATCCTTAAAGGCATTAACAGAACCACTGCCTTTCTCCCATTTTGATTACTGATTGTCTATAGCCCTGCCTATCTCTTCCCCCACTTGATTTCTTCATTACAAAAAAATATTCGATGCCTACTATGTGCAGGTCTTGTGGTAGGTGCTGGGGACACGCAATAAACAAGAGACTGTCTTTGTGTTTAAGGTGCTTTTTGCTTGGGAAGTGGATGCAAAAGGCGGCTGGAGAATTACAGTAGAGTGATTATCGCTGTACTAGATAGACAGAAGCACTGGACAGAGTGAAAGGTGACCTAACTCAGTCTTGCAGAGATTATGGAGAATATTCTAGTAAGGCAGCGCCTAAGCCAAGATCTCAAAGATGAATAAGAAGAGTTAGCCATTTAAAGGGCCAAGGCAGAGGAGGAAAGGAAGGATAGATATTCAGATAAAGAAAATATTAGGCAGTAAGAGGAATTTTGGCATTGTGTTCTGGCGAACACATAGGGTTCCACAAGACTGCAGAACAGGAAGAAGTGATGTGAGCTAGGACTACTCATGAATGGCCTTGTCTGCTGTGGAAAGGAGATGAAAATTGATTCTGAGGAAATTGGGGAACCAGTGAAGGGCTTTAGCATAAAGTGACAAGATAAGTTTAGCCCTTTATTTTAATTTTCCTTACTTTACTTTGTAAAGATCAAATGAATCAGGAATAATAATTTGGCTCTTCTCTCTACCCTTGGTTTCTGAAGTCACTCTATGATTGTACTGGATACTCAGTTTTGTCTTTTCCTTCTGAAGATGCCCATCTATCCATTTTGATAAATTTTTTTTAGTACTTTATAATTTTCTCCCTCCAATATCTCTTTCTGAAATTCCTACTAATCTGATATTCGGCTCCCTAGACTAATCTTCCATGATTCTTATGTTATTCAAATTTTCTATCTCCTCATCATGGTTCCACTTCTGGGAACATTCTTAGAATTTATCTTCCAACCCTACTACTCATTTTTGGGGGGAAGAACAACACTATATTTTTAATTTATAAGAACTCTATTGTTGGATTTTTTTACAGCAATTTGTTATTGCATATGGATTTAATAGCTTTTCAAGTCTCCCCAGGAATATAAGTAAACAGTTTTAGGATCTGTATGATCCCTGCATTGTATCCATTTTCTTCTCTTGCCCTATTTTTACCTCGTTTACTTTGCTCCTTCTCTCCATGATGAGGATTTTCCTTAACTTTCTGGTGATCCAAGGTTTCTCATTCACGTTTAAGAGTGGAGCCTTAGAAGCCAAGTGGAAGCTCAGTGCACGCGGACAAGGTTAGCTGACTTGCCTTCAGGGAAATCTTGTAGGGAGCTGGCCGTTCCGTTAGGGTTTTGCAACCACTAGTCTGTAAGGGTCTTTCTTCTGAGTGATTCCATTTTTCTAGAAAAATAACCTTCTAATCTCTTGTTTTGGAGGCAGCTTCCTGGTTGTAGTGCAGCGTGCTTAGGAAGGAAAAGGGAACTGGGGGATCAAACTATTCTCGAAGTTTCTAATAAGAGCAGACTTTTATTAGTTCCCTCGCGTTGAGCCGTGACTCTTACCTTCACTCACTCTCCACCATGCCTCACCAGCCACTCCCATTCAATTTCTCCCATTCATAAATAAAGCTCTGGTCTCCTGTGGTAATGATGGGCAAAGTGGGGGGGTGTTGTAAGCATCAGTGTTCTGTTCATGGTGGGCATGGGGGAGTTGGAAGGACTTGGTTGTTAGTGTTCCATTCCTTGGGGAGAGGATGAACTTAGATAACCTTATCATCTGCTTCCTGGTCCAGTTTCATGCCTCAACCCTCCATCTATCATACCAGCTACTGCTGTGAGCTAAGCTTCTCAAGGATTCTGCAGTGTGGGCTGTTTCTACTAGAGTTATTGTGCTACCTGCATGTACATGAGGTCTGGATTCCTTTGCCCTAATAAATCAATGTCTACACCTTCATCCACTTTCCAGCATTCAATGATTTGTTCAAATAGCTTTCCTGCTGAAGCCCTTTTCTGTTCTCTTCATCTTTCTGAATTTATAGCCTTTTATTCATTTAATAACAGTGTAGTGGGGACTGAGGAGAGAAGGAGGGTAAACATGTGAATTCAATCTGCCTTCTTTAACTGAATATTGTATTTGCAATTTAGATTTGGAACGTTTTAGCTCAAATAATTCCTTAGGCTTCTGTACGGAATAAACATTTTCTGAACCATAAATTAATAAGCATGATATGAACATTATGACAGACATAAAGACAGAACATTCTAAGTCAGAATGATCCTGAAAACTTTTAAGTGTGCAGTCTTAGCTCTGAGCTAACACCTACTGTCTGCTTTCTTCTATTTTTATACGATTTATGGCCTTAATTAAATTTTCTTAAGTCATAAGCCAAAATGGAATAGTAATATGTCAGAAAAACTTGAACCCAGGCCACTCTCACCACCAACCCCAACTTTCTCACTCTGTTGCCCCAGAGAACTTTCACCAGTACTTCAAAGAATTTATACACACAATTTCAGACTTCGACAAATTTGTAATCTAGATAAGGGCCAACTTTTTCTCTTTTACTTCAGAAAGACATATCATTTTTCTTTTTCATGTTTGGTACAGTATAACAGACCCAACAACGAAGGTTTTAGAAATGTGTACTTTGCAGTTGGCTCCGTTACTTAAATCTAGTACTCACTCTGCTTTTGCTCAATTACTTGAATTCTGCCTTTTCCCTTGTAAGCTTCTCAAGGAGTGCACTCTAAATGGGGCAAAACCTGGAAAGATGCTCAAACACCAAAATTTTTAAATATCTACATTTGTATCCTCCTCAGGAGGGAACAGGTTTTATTTAAAATGTCTTGATAAACCTTTGGGGTGGATGCTAGGAACCTAACGGCATGAAAAGGCTGCAGGTGAAAGAAAGAAAGATAGGTCAGCATGTCACCAACAAGAGTTCAGAAGCCTGCAAAGACAGGAGGGAGCAAACAAAAGGGATTTCTAAATCACTTTTCATATGAAAAGAATAGGAATTTGAGGAAGGGAAAAGAGTATGGCTCTGCAAAGAGCAAAGAAGAAGACTTTTAATCATAGGGACGTCTAATATTCAAATATTATGTGTGTATGTGCCTATGTCAAAATAAATATATATGTATTTTAATATACATTAAAATGTATAATATGACATATATTTAATTTGTATGCATGTGTGTCAAAATAAATCCCATTCATTTCCACACACCTTCAGAAAAGACTGCTGTATGCACAAAGGTTTTGATTTAGGCAGGTTTCATATGGAGGGTAGGGTGAACTGGTCCAGGAACACTGTTGAGTTTGATGTGGTACGAAACAGAGACGGCAGGCAATGATCAGCAGAGTGAACCATGAACTGAAAAAAAAGGTAGCAGAAACAAGAGCTCCAAGCCAGCAGTGACCAGGAAAACTGTAAATCATCTCCTCTCAAGAATCCACAGAGACAGGAAGGAACTCAAGGTTCCCACTCTGAGTTCATAATCCATCAGCTGACATCTGGGCTAGTTTTATGCAATGTCTCTGAGCCTTAAAAAAATGCAAGCAAAGCCCGTAGCTTGCTAAAAGTAGCTGAATAGTACACTGTATCTGCTTTTGATGAGGACCAGATAGAAAAGGTATTTAGCCTAGGTAAGGACACAGGAGAATGCCTCAGGAAATCCCCTTTGCTGAAAGTGTTGTGAGGTTAAGTTGAATAACCTCTTGGGGCAGGCAGAAGCAGAATGATAGAAGGAATTGAAGTCCTGGGTGGGAGACTGGACTAGATGACCCCTGGGATTCTCTAAGATCCTCAAAGTCTATGGTTCTAGGAGCTATGCAGACTCAGATCATTTCAATTTTTCCCCAATGTAACTAAAGTTAAACCAATGTTATGTGTAATGTCCCAAAGCGCTCTTAGCAAAGTTCAGCAACACCACATGGTAGTCCTTATTCTTGTTCAAGCCAGTGGTAGAGAAACGGAGGTCTTGCAAAAACTATTCCAGTATTTCCTGTTGGATAAACTCTGTCATTCTCTAAAAACACCAAAAGGAGAAGTGAGCAGAGTCAGAAGTGGAAAAGCTTCCAAAGGCGGGGGAGGCAGGGCCGGGCTGGAAGAGCAGGATGAGCTCTTACACAGAGGTCTCCTCCTGGCTGGGGTGGGGCTTTTGTTTCTGTGAAAAGGGTTGGCATGCTAAATTGTTATTTGTATTTATGATCCTTTCTCATAAGCACCCTCTGGGGACTTGCATTTTAATTCAAGATGCTGTCTTTATTTTAGGGATAAATTAGTAAAAAGGGTCTGCACTAACCTGTCATTTTCCTCTTCTATTTTGAAGCTCTCTGTATGGGAGTTAACTTCTCCCAAAAAAAGCATTTGGAAAATTCCTGGGTAGGCCACTTGCTTGTTTTGTGAATGACGTTTGTGGTCAGCTATAACATATATAGCATGCCTTCTTCTCATTGCTGCCTTTTTCATGCATGTTTTTCTGATTTTGGCATTTTTATGGAACTGATTAAATATTATTTGGTTTCAAGCTGGTGTAGAAATTGTGGAGACGCAGAAAATACTCTTTAGCTGAAATCCAGCATACACATCCCCACACAATCATAAACACACACATATGCATGCAACATTCCTAAAATATGTCCAGATAGTTTTTGTTTGATTCAGCTTGCTTTTCTTCCTTCCTTCCTCTCTCTGTCTCAGTCTCTTTCTTCTTCTCAGAGTGTGGCGAGAGGGAAGTGAGAGTAAATATGATTTCCATTTCATTTAGGCTTGCTTTCTAATAGAGGTAGAATTATTTTTATTTGGATGCCAGAGAGTCTTGCTTTTACGCATAGTTAAATTTTGTAGAAATGTTGTTTCAGGTCTTATTCAGAATGACTGAAATATTTTTTGTAGGGTGTCACCTTCCGAGCCTTCATCAATGTTTACAGTTTCAACAGCAAGTTGTATTGCTATAGTAACTCTTAAAGGGATATTCTTTCTCCACCCCAATCCACTCCACTCCACCTCCCAAAAAACATTAAGCTGAAGAGAAAGTAAATCATGATATTTAGACCAAAAATTCCTGACAGACTGATTATTAGTATTTAGTAAGTCCTAAAAAGTATCCCCAAGAAGAAGAATGTTTCTAATTCTACTAAATCAGTTTTATATAATGTGGTATGATAAAATCTAATAATTTTAAGAGAAACTCTGTTTTTTTAAATAGAAAATTCAACTTCTATTGACAGAGAGAGGAGAGTATGAAAGAGTAAAACTGGGACTCATGTCAGAGAAAATTTTTTGTGAGGACTTCTACAGCTATTAGAAGAGTTAAAAAGCTTACTCAATATTTCATATCTGCCTGTAGACTTAATGAGAGAAAATACTATTCCATTTAATTACTTTCCAGAAGGTTGAATTAGAATATCTGTCTTCATTGCCATATAATCCAGTAGTTGGGTCTGCATAATATTCATGTTATAACTGAAAGGAGGTTATATAGGTGGATACATTTTTAAAATACTCTAGTTACATATGTTATAATAATAATGATGATTAAAGGCATATTCAGAAAATTTCTTTCCGCATCCATATTACTTAGTTGCTAGGAGACAAATATGAAGCATCTAATATCATTATTATTATTAAGAGGGTCATAATCCACTTTCAATTTTGCAAGGCCAGTTGCTTTGGGGCGTGTATTTATTCAGACTCTGTAGACATATCGCACACTCAGTGCGCATTACATCTTTTGCTGCCTGGTCTTTCATTTGTAATTTGGAGAAGGGTTAATAAACATGAACCTTGCTAACTAAGCACATTGTATGCTTAGCTGCACAGTCCCGTAAAAAGTAAGATGACCTCTAACTCGGAGCATTGTCAAATTATTTGCATTTTAAAATTTTTTAGGATTTACGTAAATCAATTGAAAGCAGAAACTTGATATGTTTAATTCTCCTTTCACAACAAAAATGTCTAATGATAGCTCTTTCAATAATACAAGTATTTTATATAACATTTCTGTCATGATTGATTTTCTCTCTTTTATCATGATATTAAGGACAAGTATTTTTCAAATTGAAGAATGCCACACATAGAAATTAGTCATTTGCCATAAGACACAAAGCAGTGGCTGTGTCAGTATTAGCCACGAGGTCAGCTATATCCCAGCCCAGTGCACCCTCTGTGGGACTGGAAAAAGTATCTCTTCTACTAAGGAATCTCAAACTTCAGCCTTCCTTGTTATGAATAAATTATCCTATGATTTTGTGTCATCATTAGCATTTGTGTTCTTTAGAACAAGTATCTTCTATTATATTTTAAGAAGATCCATTCAGATAAACAATAAGTATCCTTACTTACTTCTTCAGTTAAAGTATTCCTTTTATGGCTTTTTTAAAAATCCCTGAATATTTATCGTGTCCAGACTTACATGGCTGTTCAGCTTGGAGACTGTTCAATAATAATGAATAAGACAAATTCTTCAAAAAGATGATTTCAGCCCAAAATATTTCCCAATCCAAAGAGTAAGTTTCCCATCTGATTCACGTCAGGTTTGACTTTTTTGTGTGAACAGCACCTCATTCCCGACCTTACCGCTAGTCTCTCACATTGCTTTCCCCGCTTGGATGGAAGGCTACGTCTCTTTCTATGAGTTTTGCTCAGGGCTGACATAACCGGTGAGCATTCCTCAGCTAAGAAGAACCAGATGGCCATGAAGAGCCATTCCAGTTCCCCTCGCAGGTCCTCTGGGCAATCTTTCTTCACAGGGGACAAGTGTGCTGACTTATCACTACTCTGAGACTCACACTAAGCCAAATAACAAAGGACAGTTGTCCGATCTTGATGGCGGGCATAAACCAGAAGAAGCCTATCTTTACGCAGCAAGAAATCACCTTGTGTGGAGAACAACTTGTTTGGAGAAAGCCCTGAATTGTACCCTATATTACATATAGTAATGAAATAATTTTCTGATCCAATTAAAATATTTTAGGCAAAATAGAAATAGAAGACACTAAGATTTTACATTATAATGCTCAGAGATACTTGGAGATGAAAAACAGTATGCATTTAGCAAAAAAATAAAAATAAAGCATAGCTAAGTTCACAGCATCTGTGCTAATGGAGATGTTACGGATATCTATGTCTTTCTTCCTTCTCCTTCATCAAACATTTAAGAGATCATTCAGAGGCGTTGAAAGGCCACCGGGAAGGGTAATAAGAGTCAGAAGAATTGGTTTGAATCTTGGCACCTTCACCAGGAATCTACACGCACTTGAAGAAGTTCCCTGACTTCTCTGAGACCCAATTTGATTGTCTTTAAAATGGAGACAATTATACTGGTCTAACTTGCAAGACAGATATGAGGATCAAATGAGAATATATTTGAAAATTTATTAAACTATAAAGTTGCCTGCAAAAAACACATAATCAGCATCATCTTCATCAAGGTCAAACTAATTTCCTAGCTCTATTCCTTTTTTGTTCCCTAGTAGAGGTGCCATTAATGCTCAAGAACAAAGCATAAGGAAGAGAAGTGAAGGCCCCCATCCCCCAAATATACCTTCGTAGAATTGCCTTTTGGAGCCATATCCTGACTACCAAAGATGCCCCTGAAAGGAAATCTACTTGAAGCTTTGTAGATTAATATCCTGACTTTAGGAAGCCAGGAAAAAGAAAAAGCAAACTCTGGGACATCTCATCAGACAAGCACATGACAGCAATACAGGCCTCTTTCTAGGGCTTAGAAGCCAAACAGACTTTGTACCTATTTGTTCTCCTTGCCCCGTGGTGTGAAGCAGACAGGAAAGACGAAATCATTTTGCAAATCATCTGACTCCAGTCTGAAATCAGTAACCCAGAGAAAAAGCACTTGGGAGCACAGGGGCTTCAAAAAGCGGGGTAGGCCTGGGCCTTCTGAGAAGACCTAATGTTGAGCAGAGAGTGGTTAATGTGACTCAACTGATCCTTGATCCCAGAAGGTGCTCCTCCAGCACACACAGATGTCTGGGTCCCCTGTGGAGGAGAATTAGGGAAACAAAGCCACTTTCTCGGTCAAGAGGTACTATGATATTGAGAGTCTGAATTCTGAGTTTCTAAATGCTGAAAGAATATTAGTTTTCCTATAAAATAACTCCATGTGGGAAGCTCTCTGAGGTAAATCTTGGAAGTCTTAGAGAATGAAGCTATGGTTTGTTTATCTATAGCACCCAACTGGCAACCCAGCAGTAACTAGCACGTGGAAAATGGTGAATGAATGAATGAACGAACTTCATGGAACACCTAATGGTAGCAGTGATCTTTAATTTTTTTATTACGGAAATTTTCAAATGTAAACAAAAATAGAGAGAACTGTATACTGAACCCCCATATAGCCGTCAGTCTGCTTCAACAATCTTGTTTTGTCTTCCTTCTCACTTTGGGGGATGGAATAGGTTATTTTAAAGAAAATCCAAGATATATCATCTCACCCTGAATACTTCACTTCACATCTCTAACACATAAGGACAATACCTTCACACACTTGACAAAATTAACAATAATTCCTTAACATCTTCTAAATTCTAATTTCTGTCTCAAAAATATCTTTTAATGTTTTGTTTCTTAGAATCAGAATCCGAACAAGACTCATGAAATTACATAGTTTTATTTTCTTTTAAGTCTCCATAAATCTAGAGCAATCTTCCCCATCCCACCCCACTCCTTTGTGTTACCATCATTGACACATGGAAGAAAGCAGGTCATTTGTCCTGCAGAATGTGCCACATTCTGGATTTGACTGTCATGCTTGGTGCCGCCATTTAATTAGATTCTCCCTTTGTGTATTTCCCCTAAATTGGTAGATATATGAAGGGGCTTGATTCGATTCAAGCTACTGCAAATAAACTTCATAGTTTGCTGTGTACTTCTTGCAGCATCTCATAGAAGTGGTCTTTCAAACACCAAATGGCAGGAATCAATTTGATCTGTCCATATGCCAAGTATAGAATATAGCAGACCCATAGTCTAGACCTAGTGGAAATCAGATCCTCAAATTACACAATTTATACTCTCTCTTTGTGGTTTTATTTATTTTAATGGATCTGTATTGGTGGAGTAACTTACTACGTGCAGCTATTTTCTTGAACCTGGGACAAGAGGAACAGTAGAAGAAGTCAGACAAGTTTAGCAGGCATTCTCCTTACTAGAGAAGGAATGTCATGCACGTTAAGGATAGACATTTCCAGTTTGGAAGAGTAGGTGAGAAGGGACAGCTAAATCTTGTTTGGAGACTGCAATGATTTGCTGATAGCTATAGTCAGTGAAATGTATTGCTTAAGGAACCTTTGGAAATCATCGGGCTCTGTCAGTTAGTGATAGTTGCTATGGAGAAAACGTAAATCAGAGAAAAGGTCATAAGATAGTAGGGCAGCAATTTGAAATCAAATGGTTTTTGTTAGCTTTCTAGGGCTGCTGTAACAAATTACTAAAATCTAGGTGGCTTAAAACAAGACAAACTTACTATCTCACAGTTTTAGGGGTTAGAAGTTTGAAATCAAGGAGGCATCGGGGCCCTGCTCCTTCCGAAGGCTCTAGGGAAGAATCTGGTTCGTATTTCTCTCCTAGCTTCTGTTAACAGCCTCGATCCTTCGTGTACCTTGGCTTGCAGCTGCGTCATTCCAACCTTTACCTGCATCTTCACATTGCCTTCCCTATGTGTCTGTGTCCAAATTTCCCTTTTTATATAAGGACACCAGTTGTTGAATTTGGGGCCCAGCCTAAGCCAGTATAACCTCATCTTGATTACGTCTGCAAAAACCCTAGTTCTAAATAAGGTCACCTTCACAAATTCCAGATGGACATGAATTTTTGGAGGACACTGTTCAACCAGTACAATGGTCAAAGCTACTCTCCATGAAAAGGCAACATGTGAGCAGCTATCTAAAGTAGTTAGGGAGCTAACCAGACATAAGTGTGGAGAAAGATAATCCAGGCAAAGAATAGCAAGTGTGAAGGTCTGAGATGTGAATGGGCCTGATGTGTGGAGCAAATGAAAGAAAGATGGGTAAGAGTGGCAGTTACAAAGGTAATGGGGGTGGAGAGCACATCAATACAGCCTTGGAGGCTATTTCTAAGGACTTTGGCTTTGACTCTTTTGGAGATGGGAGTTATTGAAGGATTCTAAACAACAGTGTAATATTATTGGACGTTTTTCATGTGAATCTCTGGCTACTATGTTGACAATAGACTGTGGGAGGGATCAGAGCCAAAGTAGTTAGAGATTATTTCAATATCCATGTGAGAAATGGTGATGGTTTGGACCACAGTGGTAGCAGTGGAGGTAGTTAGAAGCTACCAGGTGACAAGAATAAGATATAAAAATGTTCCAAATTTTTTCCATTGATACTTATCTATTGTATTATCAAGTATTTTGTCACCTGTTAGTATTCATTTTTAGACAATGGAGGCAAGCACCAAAAGTTTAATTCTTTTTATGAGAAAATCTTAAAATAAGAAGAATCTGAGCATTTCCTTTTTTCTGCAATTAACAATGATAGCTATCACAGAGCCTGCTATTTGCCAGGAATTTGTTATTTTACATCCATTATTATATCATTTAATTCTCAAGATAAACCTGCACCATAGGCATTATTTTCCAATTTACACATAAGAAATTTAAGGTTCAGAGAAGTTAAGCAATTTGTCCAGTCACAGTTAATGACAGAGCCAGGATTCTAATTTATATGTGCTTAATTTCAGTCCCATGTGATTTTCACTGTACCACAGTGTGGATTAGGAAAATAAAAGTCATTATTCTATTTAAATATCTAGTCACTGTGGTCCAGATCTTTAGACATCATGTTCCAGAAAGACTTCATTTGATATTCTTCATCTATAGGTAGTTGATTAATCAATTTGACTGACTATTATTGGCCAAGAATGTTGGAAAAAAGCCCCTTCAGTAGTTAACACATTAGGAGAGAAAGAAGCTGATGCATCCCTTATAACCAGGGACGTGCTGGGGTCGGTGCCGACGCTCTAAGAGCTGATTGCGCACATCTGTTTCCATCTCTACATTCAGTGACATCACATGATACCTTGAAATAAGCCATGGTGGGGGGAGAGACCCCGTGGAAATCAGCAAACACAATAAATCAGAGCTTTTTTATTCAGAAACATCGTTTACCAACATAGTATTGCCTATAACTCAAACTCAATCACAATAAAATATAAACGTGTGTGTGTGTGTGTGTGTGTGTGTGTATTAGAGAGAGATAAAGAGAGAGAGAGAAGAGCATTTTTAAATTACTAGATGTAGTGAATGTCTAATATTAGTGTAAAAACTGTCTCAATACAAGCCAAAACAATAGAGAGTGTTCACCTGACAGATAAACACATATAAAGTTTATGATTATACATTTCCTGGTGGGCTTCAGCAAAATGTCTACAGGACTTAAGCATTTTCAGCAATAACTACAGAGCTCTAGGCTGGTTTTCCCTCCACCCAAACCCGCACCTAGCCTAGCCTTCACGGGTGGTGCTTCTTTAGCAAATGCACTTTTGGTGAGCTCAGTTCTTTCACAGACAACTGAAGCAACAGCTGTGTGGGCAGAGGACAGTGGCATGGGTTTCAGGAGCTGTGGCTCCACTCCCAGTAGAAGCAAGTGATGAGGTTTCCTTCCCTAGGCTAGCCTGGAGAAAGGTTCTTTCACCAAGGAGAGACTGAGGAGGAGGGTTGGTCTGAATATTAACCAAAATAAGTATGGTTCCTTGCCATGGGGAAAAATTCAGTGTAACTCCATTTAGATGGAGTGATTACAGCTGAAAGTCAGGTAGAATTTGATTGAGGGATATTGGTTATTTTGAATCATCCCCAAAACTTGTATCTCCCACCAATATTTCTTCTAAAAAACTGCAGCTTATATCTTGAACCAACACACACACACACACACGCTACCACCTCCACTTTTACCCAATCTCTTTTAAAACTTTTCTCAAAGAAATACTCATTTTCAGTGGCTCTTCATTGCAGTGCTCAGCTGTAGTGTATAACTTCCCATCTTCTCATCTCCCTCTCACTGACCATTGTCCAGTCAGGGCCAGACCCGGGCTGAGGGTCAGGACAGAAGTTTCTTTCTTTGGTCAAAGTCCAAACATCACAGATGGCCTGGAAAGGGTGCCTAGGTCTTGATGAAAGCCAGAAAAATGAATCCAAATGAGGCCATTGATCCAGGGAGGAGAGAGGAGCAACAGCAGCTGAGGTACAAAGCCAAAGTGGGACAGAGAAGAACCAGGGGACTGGAGAACTGAAGGTGAGGAGCGGTCAGAGCAACAAGCCAGTGAACGTGATGAGCGTGTGTTCCAAAGTTGTGTTGAAGAGTCAACGTCACTTACTGCCTTTTCATTTCTTTATAAAATACTAAATGAAAGTCAACTTTGCGTAGCAGTTAAGTCACAGCTCCTGGAACTAGACCACCTAGGTTCGAAGCCTGGCTTTGCCTGTTACTAGCTCTGTGACCTTAATCACTTCCCTCAGTTTTTCCATCTGTAAAATGGAGATAATAAGAGGTTTTTGATTCACATCTGCTAAGGGCTTAGAAAAGCTTCTATATAAAAAGACATAAAAGTATAACAATATGCACCCAAGTACCCCGCATCCAGCCTTAGGAAAAAAAGTGACGAGAATGGCCGGAGCTCTCTCTTATTTTTCCCTCTGCCTTCCCCCAAAGGAAGCCACCATCTTGAATTTGTGATTTATCCTTCTCATGCATCTTTATATTCATTTATATGAATAGTTATGTCTCTAAGTATGAGTAATTTTATTTTTCACATTTTAAAGCATGTATAAATGGTATCGTGCTTTATGTATTCATCTGTGACTTGTTCTGCTTAATCGATTCATCTGTGTTGCTACAAGCAGCTCTGGGTCATACATCCCTGTCATTCCTATTACTGCTGGAGTATTCCCAATGGATGCATGCACCACAATTTATTTGTCTGCTCTCCTGTTGATGAACGTGTAAGTTGCTTCTACTTTTTGCTGTTCTAAGCATTCTTAGACATATTTCTTGGCAAATGAGTTGGAGTTCTTCTAAGTTGACTTAGAAGTGAAATTTCTGAGCCTTAGAGTAAACTTATTTTCAAATTTACTTAATATTTTTATACTTGTTCTTTTAAAATATTCAGACCAATTCACCTTATCCTCAGCTATGGGCTGAAAATTACTGCAAATCCTTTCGACAGATTAATTTATTTAATCCTCATAACAACTCTGCAAAAGAGGTTCTATTATTTCCTTCTCTTTATAGAAGAGAAGTTCAGCAGTTTTTCTCAGATCACACAGCTGGTGAACTCTAGAGCTGGGATTCACACCGAGACACAGCGCTTCCAGAGTTGTGCTAAATGCAAAATAGGATTAATAAAAAGTCAAGTTATTCTAACCAAAAAGTACCACTAGGCAGATAAAAAGATTCACTGAAGGAGGTGAGATTTCATATAATTCAGGATGACCTCATCTTAATTACACACCTGCATTTCCTTATTTCCAAATGAGACCCATTCTGAGGCTCCAGGTAGACATGAACCTTGGAGGTCACTATTCAACCCAGGACAGGATCCCCTCCCACCATCTGTGACCAAAGAGAGGATTCTAATTGACTTTCCACATGACAAGCCTTCGGATGGTTGGCAAGAGCTCTCCTGTCCACAGATCTCCCCTCCCTACCCCACCTCACCTGCCCAAGGTATCTCTCGCCCTGGCTACACTTGCCCAATTCAGTCAGTCTACACTGGCAGAGCCCCTGGTGGTTCTCAGTCCCCAGGAAAGTTCCCTCACTGTCCAAGTGGCCCTGCTTTGGACACCTTCCATTTGCCAATGTCTTTCGCATGAAGGGGTATCCACAACAGATATTCTTTTCCAGGAGTGGACAGACCGATACAACATACAGTGAACCCTATGAGTTGTCACTGAGCACTCTGATTATAGTTGGGCCATGACTGCAGGAGCCATTTGTTCCAGGTCACTCAGGAGAGTTGAGTAATAGTTCTAGTTCTGGCTGTAACTCTGTAAACAGAAGTAAATCAAGATTTCGGTGCTTACATTTCTTAACCTTTAGAAAAAGGAATCCTTGCCCTAACCTGTTTGACAATGATGTTGTGAGGACAAATATCAGATTGGTACACAAGACTCAGAGAAAATCCTCAGATAAGAATGCATAGGAAGAATGTGGCTATATACTCATAATGCGATGGAATTTAACCTTGCTTTATGTCAGGGGCTCCTTTGATAAGCCAATGAAATCTATGGTGCACTTCCTCAGAAAATGCACGTAAGCATGGTCACACACATATACATAAGCTTCAAAATTATTAAGGACTTAAATTACGCTGGATTTCAGATATGGTTTCTCTCCATTCTCTAATAAGAAGTGATTTGGAGCCTGAGTATTACATGAATACAGCAAACAGTATTCTTTCTTGATTCACAAGCAGCTGTTCCAGTTTAGAACTGAGGCTATTAAGCTGGTTCAGGAACTCCAGGACATCGTGTGGCCATACTTGGAGTGGAGTAGAAATTTTTTTGGATTGAATTGAATGTCTATGGATGGTGAGCCACCCTTTCTCTGTAGCAATATCTCTGAAGTAAAAGAAGTTGGTCTTTAGTGTCCATTTTCTCATTTTTTGCCTTTTCTCCCCCTTTTCTTCTTGTGAGGGAGATTGGCCCTGAGCTAACATCTGTGCCAATCTTCCTCTATTTTATGTGAGATCCCTCCACAGAGTGGCTTGATGAGCAGTGCTAGGTCCATGCCTGGGATGTGAACCTGTGAACCCCAGGCTGCCGAAGTGGAGCACACAAACCTAACCACTATACCACCGGGCTGGCCCCTCTCCCCTTGTAATAGCCCCATTTCAGGAAAAATTCACTCATCTCACTTTGACAAGATGAAATTGATCCAATAAAGTAATCCTCACTAATATGTGAGAAAATCAGGGTCTGGGACTATCCCAGGTGTGGAGTCAGTTCACTACAGTCAGAGGAGCATAGTTATCGAAACACATGATTTACTAATAATGCAAATTCTGATAATGGTGATGGAAATAATTTGGGACAAGGACACCTTTCTAGTAATAATGTACTTTTTGCATAATTTTTACATAATTTATAGTATTTGTATAGTCTCAAACTTTCCAAAGTCCTCTCATTAATATGATTTCCTTTGCTTCCCACCAAAAGCCAAAATGGGAGGGGAAGACAGAAAATGCCTGTTTTATAGATAAGGAAATTGAGTCCTTGAGACTGCCTTAAATCTTGCAGTTAGTAAGAGGTGGAGCCAGGACTTTAACTCGGATCAGATCCTAAAACCCACTCTCCTTTGCTATATAATAAAGGAAATCATGTACATAAAACAGAGTTTCAATTTTCAAATGGCCTCCCTGAATCCAAGATGTAGTATGACTTCAGGGGTAGCAGCGGGTTGTCCCAGGAATTGGAAATCCTATAATCTTCTCTCTTTCTGGGTAACCTTAACCTGGGTGTAGGGTAGAGTTGACTTCGCCTCTACCTGCTCCAAAATAGGAAAAAAAGTCTGTCCCTGTTCTTCCTGATGCCTGAGAGCCCTTTAACAATGAGCAGTGCCTTGCGCTCCACAGTAAGAGAGAGGACCAGAAACATGAATATCTGCTGATAGGTCAATGCAAATGGCTGATATCAAAATTTTCTCTGAAAATAAGTCTTAACAGGGGAGAGGGCAGGGAGAGAAGTCATCAGCTGAACCAGGACTGTCTGAGGCTGCAGAGAGCCAAGGGGAGAGAGAAAGGTCAGTGTCTAAAAACCAACGGCACTTGCCTCCTTCATCTTGGCAGTGCTCCCCCTCCACACGGTTCTCATTGCTCAGAGAAGGACAAAATGAGTATCCTCTTGACCACAGGAAACACAGTGCTTCTCAGAGTGTGGTCCCCAAGACTAAAACATCTACATCACCCAGAAGTGCTGGTTAAACATGCAGATTCCCAGGCGCTTCACACTCCTCAGCAACCCACCCACACATCTTTCCAGTTTAGGTCTCTGGGGCTAGACACAGGAATTTGCCCTGGTAGCAAGCTTCCAGGATGTCTTTTGTGAGCATTAAAGTTTAGAAAGTTTAGAAAGTAGAGGCTGAATTAGGTCAGGAGAACACTGAGGAATACAGTCATGTGCCACATTACAATGTTTTGGTCAACCATGGACCGCATATATGACAGTGATCCCATAAGATTAACACCACATAGCTATACCATCTGGGTTTGTGTAGGTACAGTCTATGATGTTTGCACAACAACAAACCCTCCTAATGATGCAGTTCTCAGAATGTATCACTGAAACGACACGTGACCATAGTCACTTTTGAAAGACCTTGAGGAAAACACCTCAATGAAAGCTATTTTATGGAATTGCTTTTAAAATTCTTCTCTTTCCTTATGTTAAAATCATTTGGTGTATTTTTTTTAAATTATGCAAATCTGTGCATATATCATTCTGTTAGATGCGCAAATGTGATCTATATCCATATCTGTGTACAGGCTATTTGAATTTCTTTTCCCTTTTTGCACA
Organism: Equus przewalskii; assembly: GCF_037783145.1. Lineage (NCBI taxonomy): Eukaryota > Metazoa > Chordata > Mammalia > Perissodactyla > Equidae > Equus > Equus przewalskii. The sequence goes on from NC_091850.1 coordinate 26,245,934, forward strand.
GCTCTCCCCACCTTTTTCTCCCCTGCCTACTCTCATCTCCATCAGCTCCTCAGTAATCTATACTGCAATCCAGTCTCTTATCTCCTGTATAATCACACATGCTCACACAAACACATATCCTCAAAGCTATATGGGTAGATGTTGTTTTTTGCATTACTAAAATAGAAAAATATTTTACATTTTTTGTGTATCTTGCTTTTCTCACTCAACAATACCTAATAGAAATCCTTCCATGTTACAAGGTTTAACTCTAACTTAATCTTTCCAATGATTGCATACGATTTCACAGCACAGATGAATCATAACTTATTCAATCATTCCCCTATTGACAGATGTAATTTGTTCCCAGGTTCCTGCTGCTATGGACAATGCAGCAATTAATATCTTTGCATTGTATATGTATGCTTTCTTTCCAGGGGACAGATTCTTATTCATAGGATCGAGAACTGTATAACTGTTTGTTACAATAATAATTAATATCAGTATTTTGGAGGATAATATATATTTTTATTTTTAGTAACTCTTTCCAACTTGTTTTCCAAATAAGGTAATATTGTAACCAGTAATTCACAGGAGTGCTCTTTTCCCCTTTACATCTTCTTGTTATAAAAATTTATATTGGTAGCAAAATGTAATTAGTTACATAAATCGATTATACTGAATTTTTAAATGTCCTTCACCTTACAACATGCTAACTTTTGAAATTCCATTTGAGTTTTGCAAATATTTCACATCACAAGTCGATAAGTATTGAGCTCTGAAGTGCTAAACAGGTATAATCAAGAAAACAAAGAAAAGCAACCAAAAAACAAAAACAGTTTGCCTTCAATGAGACTAGTTTCTAAATATTTTAGAAAAATGATAGATAGATAGATAGATAGTTGGCTGATAGAAAAAACCTCTAATATTTGTCCTACCTTGCCAACAGCCAAATCTGATAAGGCCAGTTTTTATGCATCTATAAATATGCCTGACCAGCCAAGGTCAAAGAACATATTCTGGGAACAATAGCTATTCTCTTCATTTTTTTATGACACTGAAGAAGAAGAAAAAGAGCTGTGACCTGGCTAGATCCACAGACTTCAACCAGCCCTTGTTTGATCAGAACATCTGGAAATGTCCAGCAAGGCATCAAGGTGCAGAGACGGTTAACCTCTGGCAGAGTCCCAAGTGCCACTTCCAGTTCATGGGAAATGGCAGGACTCAATGGGATGTTTAAGGGAAACAAGAGCAGTAGAGAAGAGGGTAGAAGAAGAGCTGGTGAAGGGACAGAGAAAGCAGTAGGTCTGTGAGCTAAGGGGGGAAAAAGAAACAGCTTAATTATAGAAGAAAAGACAGACACATAGGATAGCTCACACAGGCAGAGTTGCTGTGGAAGCACATTCCAGGAAAATCTTAAGAGATTACTTTAATAATAAACCATGCATTCTTCAGCAAGCCATCACGGGATTAACTACCCCTCTCCTCGGCGGGGAGCACAGCCGTCAGTTTTTTACTTTTTTTCCTTCTTCCTCACAGGCAGGTTTTGTACAAGGAGAAGAGTCATGCAAGGATCCTAGTTTTTCAAATATTGCATTGAATTTTCCTCACCTGAATTTTCTAAATGTGAATTTCAGCGGTGAGAAGAAAACACCATGGTTTAGGCAGGGTTCACGTCTGAGTGGGCTTGGATCTGACGCTCCAGCAGCAATGGTGCTCATGTTAGACCTACTGAAAAGTGATCAACTTCAGGGAGACAGAAGGCTACGTTTCACCAGGGATAAAAAGGGTTAAATTTACTTTCATTCTTCTTTCTTTTTTTTTCCTTAATGTGAGCAGGACACTGAATTATTGCCAGAAGCAATATCAGCATCCCAGAGAAATAAAAATGCACTTCAAATCAGAGTTCTCCACTGTCGACCCCTAAGCTTTCTGTGTATAATGACAGAGCTGTCCATTATAGCTGTATGTGTGAGCCCACTGCTCATAACCGAACTCTTTTCCTCAAAGTCTTCTCTTGAAACTACAGCTCATGGTAGATGAAATATTTTCTTCCTCTGGCTTTCTTAGACAAACCCCTTCCATTTGGTGGGGAAGAGTAAACATAAATTAACATTTCTTGGTCAGAGTCTTTAAAAAATACATCTGGGTTGTCACTTCTGAGTTGAGAAAGTGTTACATATTAAGGATAAGAGAGGGATTCATTTCTTTCGAATTGTCAAAGCCTCTATTTGCCTGAAATCAGTTGTCATTTTTCCAGCTATTCGGCCTTTGGAATTGAAACCATCCCTCTGGACTTCAGGATCTCAGAAATAAAGCACTACATCCTAAGATGTACCAGAATTCAAGTTCTCTGCACAAATGTTATAAATACCATCCTAAGACTAAAGTTTATATATCTCTTGTCATTCATACGAAGTCATTTTTTTTTTAATAATAGCAAATTAGCTCAGAGGAATATTGAAAACTATCAGCACCACCTTCCCCATCCCTGCATCCCCATGTGTGAGGAGAGGCAGATGGTAGAAATAGTAGAGGCCAAGAGAGGTAATATTCTCATTGTCGCCAGTCGTGCTGCTCTGGGCCCCTGGGTGCCTGGTTGTTCCAAGCCTGACCTACTTGAGAGCAGGGACTGCCACTCACATTCAATCGCCCCAAATTACACAGTGGCTTTGCAGTCGGGGCTAGGCTGGGACCACAAAATACATCCTTGGTGTCCCATGTGCCCAATTTGAACCCCCAGTTTCCAGAGGTAAAATGCAAATCCACTGTGTGTTGCTTACTCAATAAAATCGATAACCCCTTCCCCTCCAAGTCACAATTTGGCGCTTTCACATTTAACACACTATCTCCCACTTAAAAATAAATAAATAAAAGGGAACATAGGCATGCTTTTCATAAGAGTAATTTCATAATTCTTAAAAAGTAACAGAGCTTGTGGGGATGCTTTACAATTGTTCATGACTTTAAAAGATGGAGAAAATGAATTCCCAGCTTGTTAAGGTTCACTAAGATCTGCTCAACACTGTATGTCGACATTTTCAAATATTTCCTTTCTCATATTTTATATTTTTCATGGAGGTACAGGAGACACTATGGAAATCAGTGGGGAATAAAGTCTTGTTGTGTCTACACGTGGATGGACACACTGTGAGGGAAGCCAGTATACAATCTTTGTTTATATCAGATATATAGCTTATTTACATAGGTTATATAGACGTGAACATTTTTGTTTATATCGATTTCATAGAAAGAGAATTGTTTTTATATCTGTATATACAGGTTTATATTTCATACATAAATACAGTATGTTTCACATATACACACACAGATTTCCCACCGATTTAAGTGCACCCACATCTGCAATGAAAGAGACACGAATTCCTTTAAAGGGGGCAATACACGTTCAACTGTGGAAACAGCAGACCTGAGCTGGGATCCACTGCCTCTTGCCAGCAAAGTTAGGAGTAAACGCAGCCCTTTGTTCAAAGGGGCCCCTACGGGTCAGGACGACTTCGTGTGCCACATCACTCCAAGTGGCAATCCAGAGAAGGAATTTGTGAAATGAAGGTCGGGTGGATCCCACCCCTTTCCCGCGGAGTTTCCCTTTCCTGTCCTTATTTGCACCCCGCCCTGTCCCGCGTCCCCAGCCCCACGAGCCTGGGGCTGTGGACTGAGCCCTTACTCCTTTCTCCTCCCCTTCGCGTCGGTTCCCTGCGATCGCCCCCCGCTGGCGGGGCTGCCGAGCCGAGGGGATCCGGGTCCTCTGCATGACTGCAGCCCGAGTTAATAAACAGTTAAGTTTGGAAGACTCAGCAGACACGTTGAGGGGGAGTTACCAAGCCCAGGCAGCAAAAACATCCCGGCGCATTCCTGGGGAGTCCTCAGCTGCCAGCATCTGATTAGAACCATATCTGCCGGGAGTGGCCGCGCGGCTCCGAGGCTCCCTCCCGGCCGGCGGCTATTTAAGCGCGGCCGCCCGGTCGGCTGCGCGGCAGCCTGGAGGCTCGGGCACCAGGAGTCATGCTCGCTTCGCGGAGGCGCTAGCCAGCCTGTGAGTAGCTTTCAAATCCTTCTTCCCTTTGGCTCCATTTTTTCCGACCTTCTTCCTTCCTTTGCTCTCTCCCCGCTTAGGGTGCAGACCTGGGACTGTTGGGGAATCTTAGAAATAACACTGTGCTTGGGGAAACAAGCGGGTTTGTGGCCTGACATCCGAGGAATGCGTCCACGGAATGCATCTTACCTTTGGGGTCGGCCTCCAGATGTCCAGCTTGTGACATTTAACAAGCGCCTCCCTTTTGTGTGTGTGTGTGTGTCTGTGTGCTTGTTTAAAAGCTCTGCGGGCAGCCGTGGTAGGACGCCGGTGTGGCAGCTAACCGCCTCATTAACTCCTCGAAGGGTGTTTCTTTCGCCTTGTGACAAAGGCTAGGGACCTGGTCTGTGCCCTGGAGAAGTTTTTTCCTGGTGACTGACAACGGATGGCATTAAAATGTGAACTTTGTCTCACACCCGCATTCTTAAGAAAGTATCTGCCCAAAAGACTGAACTAACTTGTTTTAAAACCCCAAAGCCCTGAGCGTTTAGATGGTGTTTGCCTGCTTGCTGGAAACTGGCTGGAAAGATTAAGCAAGAATTCTAGAAAAGGGGAAAAAAATGAATGGGTTAAAACCATGGAGCCCCAGTCAACATAGCGGTTTTCATGGCATAGAGCTGACTCTGTTATTTGTTTCTGCCGTCCTTTGCTCTTAATTTTTAGTCTGGAATTCAGGTCCGCAGTCAGTTTCACCAGGGAGCTGTTTGAGTCCAAAGGGAAATTTTACTGGATTAAAAACACTTAAAGAATCTGGATGTTATCTCCACCCCATCCACCCCCCACTTTTTCCTCTTTCTTTTTAGTTTGTGTTGGGAAGGAAGAGAGGCACTCTGTAAAATGAGAAGAGCAGAAATAAGCTTCCAGACACATGGAAAGACTTAAAAATTATGGAGGGGCGACTTCATGAATAGTAAATGTTGTTATTGCACTATAAAGTGACTTAATGAAAGAATTTCTGGCCCTAATCAGCCAAAGCAAAGGAGTGCGGGAGACGGAGGTAAGACAGAACTAATTCAAACAGAAGTAACGGCTGAGGAAGAAAGGCAGCTACAAAAATGCCTTCAAGACGTCTGATAAGGCTCTGGGAATGGCTTTGATGGGGGATATAATAGATTTTCCTACAGGCTTGAGGTTGGCTCCCCACACAGGAGCATCTACTGTCTATTGGGGAGGGAGGAGCTAGCTGGGAAAGGGGGAGCATTGCAGATACCAAATGGCTTGTTTCCATGCTCTATGACACTCTCCATTCTTGCTTCTTACACCGGCAGCCAGATCTTGATCAGGCTGCTCTGCTTCGGGACAGGTGCCCCACTCACCCCAGGTTCTGTCTCTACCTCGTTGAAGGGAGATAGGCCTCAATGACACTGGAAGAGAGTTTATTGCCTTGAGAATTCAGGAGTATTTGGGATGGAACTCTCCTTAATCTTTGGGGAAGGACCTTTTGGTGAAGTGCTGAGTATATGGCAGTCAACAATGTCACACTTATACAACATGGAGTGTGCAATGTGGACAGTCTCCTAGAAGGAGCACAAAGGAGGCCTCGTGGTCTTTTCCAATGTGTGTTTCTGGGACAAATTACTTCTTCTAAATTCCTAATCAGTTTCCTTCTAAGACAGACTGGATTCTTTTGCCTGTCGTTGGTGAATTAACTTAATTCCCCCTTCCCTTCCCGCTCCCAACTTGTCTCTTCTTATCCAAATGACTGCCCTAGAAACCAGTTCTTCTGAACGTATACGTTCCTCCATTTTAACGTGTGACCAGAACAAGCAGATGTTAAAGGAAAGTCTTCAGCTTTGAGCGATGACACACATGCAGTTGCCGTTCTGGTGATCTTGGGCACCGTTAACCTTCACCTGAGTGTGTAAGAGAGGGAAGGGAGCCACAGCACTTTAAAAGCCTTGCTTAATTTGTTAAGGACAGAATCCAGAGTCTGCATTTTCACTCAAGACTTTTATAGTTTTAGATTCAACTAAAAGTCCAAATTCCTATGTATGAGGCTTATTTGTTGCCTTGCTCAAAAGATTGAATTGATTTTTGTCACTGTTTGGGTTGAAGGGAATTGCCTTTAAGATACTAGTTGGCACAAAGGTCGTATAGGGACCTCTGGAGGCTGCTGACCAGCTGGTTGGGGGTGGTATTTATTGGCCTCCTCGGCCATGCCTCAGTTATCTGAAGATTAAGAGAGCAGGAAGACATATGCCTTGCTGAGTGGCTCCTGGCTGGCAAGAGGCTTTGAGGAAACCTGGGCTCTTGTGGTCCAGCGAGTATGTGCTGCTTCATTTCTAATTCTACCCTCATATGTCCGTAAGCCTAAGCTGGCTGCCACCCATATTTTCTACCTGGATAGTTTTGAAGGCTTCATGTGTTTCTCTTCCTCAGTCTCTCCTGACTTGACGATGTAATTAATGCTTTTGTTAAAGACGAAGCTAAGATGCTGAACTATTTGAGAAGGCTGCTGAAGACTGAGCTCCTCAGGGTGTCAAGTTGCCCTAATGTCCAGCAGAACCTGCCTCCCCAGGGGGCAAGACTTGACAACAGACTGGCTGGAGAGGTTTTGGTAACTGACTGAACACATAAGGTTCAGTCTTATTCTGGTCCTCCAAACAGAACCAGAATAAAAACTACCCTGGCAATGTGTAACACCTGAGGAACAAGATGTGGTATTTTAAAATTCTTCCTGGTGCTGCTGAGTAATTCTAAAGTTGAAGTTGTGCCACTGTATTGCACAGAGGTAGGCCAGAATCACAGTTGGATGAAATAGCTGTGACGTCAGATATGTGTGTTTCATGGAAACCTAATTCATGGTATTGTATCCTGATTGGATTAATTGTGTGAATGAGAAAGAAAGCAGGCCATCAAGTCTCCTACAAAAAACACACTAATTTCTGATGAGGGGAGCAAATGATACTGAGTGTGGACACAAAGGGCTAGCGTTTGTGCCAGTTGCTGCCTCCCACCTGGCACAATCAGTGGTTGAGAGCATGGGTTCTGGAGCTCCATTGCCTCGGTTCAAACCCCAGCTACACCACTGCTGCTTACGTGACCTTGGGCAGCTTGCTTAACCTCTCTCTACTTAAGCTTTCTTATCTGAAGAGAGAAATAGTACTTACCCGTGGGTCTGTTGGAAAGATTGTTAATCTAATATGCTTAGAATACTTTATTCTCTCTGACTCAGAAAATTATGTTTTGTTTTGTTTTTACCCCCTGAACAACTGAATTATATATCTTTGTGAAAACTGAAGTTGGAATGGAGAATTTCTTTGTCAAAATTGGACACTGCTTGTCTACCTGAAAAATGTTAATCATTCAGGCACTTAATATTAACAAAGCCAGCACATGTGCCGTGCTCATGCTAGAACAGACAGGGAGTTACTCTCTGTTCTCCGCCTGGAAGCCTGCAGTTTGGTTTGGTCATGCCGACCTCCTCTGGTCTCATGGAAGTCTTCTCCACCCTCCCGCAGCCTCCCTACCAAGAGGGAGCAATCCTTCCCCCTGCGGTCAGCATTATAGCAGGAGGAAGTGGGAAGGGAAGGACCACCAGTACTAACCTGGGTGACCAGGCTAGAAATGAAGTCTTCCGTGTGTGTGCGTGTGGCCCCATACTATCCTTGCCCACATAGCTGGGCAGGTTGCCATGGTTACTCCCCTTCCCGCATCCTTCTCCTGTCCTGGAAGGAAGCCTGCCACTCTAGGGTAAGCAAAATCTGAACAAATTGCTTCCTGGTCTAAAAATGGAAGTTACTTTTTTAAGAAGTAAGGTAGACTCTCCTCTCTTCCTACTTCATCTTTTTCTTCTTCTTCTAAACTTATTTTAATCCTAATACTTAATTGTCTAACTCTTGCTAAATTTTATGTCATCAAGAAAGCAAAACATTAAGGCTTATGAAATTTCAGGAACGTAAGAGCTATTGCCTCAATGTAGAAGAAGCCTGGCAATTTTTCTCTGCTGCCAAAATTTATACAAGCTGGCTAAGGGCAAGTGACCTTTGACCGCCTTAAATGGTATGAATTCTGAGGGAATGAGGTAGGCTGAGTCAGTGTTCAGCTATAGGGAAGTTACCAGGAGGCAGAATGCGTGAGGGCTGTCGCTTAGGGAACACAGAGTAAAAAATAAGAAGTAACAATCCTGGAGAAGCAGGGTTGGAAACACTGTTCAACCTGGAAGCAATTTGGGTGAGGAATACGTGATTTAACCTTTTCTCTGGTTAAAAAGCTGCCTATTTCTCCCTTGCAATGTGATGCAAAGTGTTACTCTGAAACAGACTTAGACCTTTTATATGACAGGTGAAGTGCTGTAAGTTCTCAATTAACTATCAGATTCATTCAGTCTTTCAAGATCGGACGCTCAGTTAGCTTGGTGTCAATTTCACAGATAAGGAAAACTCATCTAAGACAGTGGTTCTCAGAGTCTGTTCCCCAGACCAGCAACATCAGCATCTTCTGGAAACTTGTTAGAAATGCAAATTCTTGGTTACCATCCCGGATTCACTGAACCAAATTCTAGCAGTAGGGCCTATCCTGCTGTATTTCAACAGATCCTCCACATGATGTAAGAGTAACTTTCATAATTCAGTTGCTCAGTGGAAAACATAGCAAAGTAGCTGAATTCCTACAGTCATGGAAATAATAAAGCAAAACATTTAAACACAGCTCAGTTCAACTGAATCTTAGGATGTAGAAAGATGAAAAACATGGACCTTGACATTTTTCCTATTCTCTCTAGTGTTGCTTTCTTGATATGCTCTTTAGTTTTATATTATCACCTCACTTCCAAATCCTTTCCCCTCCTTTGAAGTTTTAAAGAGCATAATTAATCTCCATTTATTAGGAAACTGTCCCAGTTACTTCTTTTAAAAATGATTCCAGTAAACGAAATCATTACCCTTGAACCAGATGGTTTTCTCTAACCTATAAAACTTTTTATTTTGTTTTTCATGCCATGCCCAGAGTGTAGATGAAGGCCTCTCCAAATTGGTAAATGAACCTACTGTACTTAGTTTTTATAGAGCTTTATGGTTTATGAAGTACTGTTCCTTTCTCCCATTTGATTTTCACTTTAAGTAACTTAAGAAAGAAAAAATATCTCCATTTTTTAGCTCCAATGTGATCAGTAGTTATCAGCTTGCCCAAGGTCATATCATTAAGTGGTAGAGCCAGGATTCAAGCATGAAGCTTTGCAGTTCGAATCTTGGTGTATATCTGAATATTTAGTGAGTACCGCTTGTGTGAAGCGTGTTGCTACGTTGGCAGTGGAAGAACTCCCACTGAGTAGAAATCTAGAAGAAAGTCTACATGATGTGAAGCAAAGGACGTAGACTCTACCTGTGGTGGAATCGCAGCTCTGCTATTTCTTAGGCATGCTACCTAACGTCTCTAACCCTTTGCCTCACGCACCTTGCAAAACAGTCCTAAGAATAACTGATGTTAATCAGAGACTGATTTTTAGCAGAGATCACACCTTAGACTGAAAAATACAAGGGTGTAATCTAGAAGTAGACAATTGGGACTCTGGTTTTGAGGAGGCAACATAGGTTAGTGGTTAGGAGCTTGTGCTCTGAACTAAAACTGACTCTGTCTACAACCCAGCTTTGTCATTTCAGACAAGAGATATGTCATCTGAGCTTCATTTTCTCCATCAGTAAAATGAGTTGCCTCAAAATTAAAATTAAAGGAGGAGGCATAAGAAATACTTCCTCAGAGCTGTTGCTTCCGAAATGTACCTATTCTAGAACTATAATTTTCAATGCAATAGCTAAGCTGTTATTGAAAATGGTCTTGTTCTCACTGCTTGTGAGCTTTAAGTGAGCTAAAATCTAGAGATGAACACATTTGGGCTGAAAATTAGGTGACTGTCTTTCCTACATACCTTGAAACTGTTCAGTGTGAGGGTCAAGGAGAGTGTGGAGATGCTTCATCAACCAGTACAGGTACACAAATGTTGACTCTTAAGGTACCACTTAAATCTCCTCTGGGCAGGACAGTTGAGTCCTCCCAAGGTCTAGAGTTAATTCATACCCAAATAACTGGCAAGTGAAGAATAATTTCACTAAATGTGTCCATATTGAACACAGCTGCCTCCTTGTTGTAAACATTTTACCCAAATGACCTCACTTATTTTTCATATTTTGAGTGCCCTATTAAAAGGCCAAGACCTTCTAATCTTCTATAATATATAATGCAGATGCTAGCATGCTTTTTGTTACCATTTAGTGCAGCAGAAATAAGCCAAATGTGTTTGGACATTTGTCAGAGGGCTGGCATAGTCATATGAAGAATGCTGAGCCAGTTTGGCTTTGGGGCACAATGTTAATCCAGATGGGAAACATATAATTGACCTCTAGATCCCAGGATCACAAATTGGAACTGTACACATAGTAGGTGCTCAAATATCTGTCTTTTAAAGGAGGGTCTCGGCTGTGCTTTAATTAAATGAACATTGGGTGGTGGTATTATTTTCTTTGTTTTTGTTTGGGGTTTCTTTTTTTTAACCTTTGCCTTAAAGTCTAACATCTTAAATGCAATCTCATTTTTGAAATAGAAGACAAACATGTAACTGATAGAACAGGCTCTTCCATCCATAGCTGGTTGATAAGAAGGAGATTTAGTATTGATTTCTGTCTGGACAAAGGTTCAACTATAGCTGAAGCTTTTCAGAAACATACATGTACTTGAATTGAAATGATAGTTTCGTTCAATGTCTAAGCTGTCTTCTGAAAGAAATCTTCATGCATAGATGCTTGCTTAGCTGCCTGATAACTTGTCCTTTGGGGTTTCTGATTTGTCCAGCTGGTCTAAAGTTCTCAGTGACTAAAATTTGGTTGTAATTGAAAGTTGGATAAAAATATTTGCCTAACACCTGCTAAAGGACACATAGATGTCAACAATTGCTGCCTACAAGAAATTTAGACAAAATGACAGCTGTTCAACAAACATATGGTTTTATTATAATGAAGCGGTACAGAGTAGGGTCTGAAGAAAACAAAGGACTAAGGTGTGATAAGGAACGTGGCCTTTAAAGGAGTGGTGGAAGTCAGATCAGCAAAGGTAGGAAGAAAAATGCATTCTAGGCAGAAGCTCATAAGCAAATCATGCAGATGTATGTCCAAAGAATACTGACTGGCAGTTTGGCCAAGAGAAAGCACATGTGGCAGAGAGGTAAGAGGTGGTATCATTTGGAAAGGAGAGATGGATTGCACTGAGCTTTGGCTTTTAGGACAAGAGCGTAGATCTTTATTTGCTAAGCAGTAGGACTCTATGAAATCAGGAGAACAAAATGCTGACTCAGATGAATTAACCTGGCTTTACTGGCAGAATGGGTTTGAGTAGAGATTGAATAGCAGTTGAAGAAAAAACTATTTCACGAAAAATCACCAGTCAAAGTAGAGAAAAGATTTGCCTAACTGAATATTAAGGAGCAAGTGGAAAATATGTGTTACCTCTAATATTTTCAATTTACTGCTCTTTTACCAGGCTGTGTGGGGCCTAGAAAAGTAGGACAAATGATTCCCTGACCTCAAAACTTCTTTGAATTAGAGGAAGAGTTCTACACAACTCGAAGGGCGACAAAAGGTCGTGGCAGGTATAGGAAAATATAGGGCTGGTGAGAGGTCAGTGAAGACTTCCCTGAGACGACACACCTTGAGTGAACTCTGAATGACAGGTAGGAATTCAAGTAGGTGAAGGCTGTAAGTATTATAGGCAACATGAGAAGGCACAGGGTTTGTGTGTGTGTGTGTGTGTGTGTGTGTGTGTGTGTGTGTCCAAGGTAAATGGAAGAGATCAACCTCTCCAGGGAACAGGTGCTATGTGTATATCTACTGTGCATTCTAGTTATGAAGGTTGACTGTGAATGGAGGACTTGAACACTGATAGCTGATTAATACAAATCAGGAAGGTCATGAGGTCGGATAGGGCGCTACTGCAAGAATTCAGCCATGAAAGTTGGTCGGTTATGACTAGAATCTCTTACAACTTAGATTCTCATTAGTCCCTTTGGAGAAGATGGAAGGAAGAGTTCATCCCACAAAGTTTCTTTACTTAAAATGTTCTAATACCTATGCTATGTGTATAGACAATATCAAGATAACACTGTAATGTGAGTTGACTAATTGTGAGGAGCAAGGTACGTGATACAGGGCAGAATAGCTTTTTTGGAAGCGGCAACTTGGGATGGTGATGAGGCAAGATTGGGGAGGAATGCTGGAACTAAGTAAAAAAAAATTTTTGGTGGGAGGGAGGAGAGGTATGGAAATAAATGGTAATTATGGAAAAGAGAGAGTCAAAGGTTTGCCAGATTCAGGAGACACGTGAACAGTCTAAGATAAAATATTTGCTTCATGCTAAGCTACAGACTGTTGTGTATTTTTTAGGTATGTCCATGATCAAAATAAATTCTGCACCTCTGTTTCCAGATAGTGTATAGAGACACACATGTTCGGCTTTCTATGCAAGAACTTTTTAATAGAAACTATGGATACAACCACATTCTGTCTTAAGAGCTGGACTGTTAGATTTCGTGCCAACAACACTTGTTGAGGGCTTACTATTTGGGGTGGTAAAAAGTCCATTTTCTTGATGAAGGCTGACATTAACCAAGTGTTATGTGATATTCTTTTGCTAATGCTCTTGTAACTAGGTAGTGCTCCTTAAATAACCAAAGCCACTTGTCAGAGCCCCTGGTTACATTTTCATAATTGCTTCATTTAAATCTGTGATTCAGTAGTTTGACCTGATCTGAAAGTGACACTACTGTACGCCTAGAAATTCGGATAATTAAGAGTGCCACAGAACATGTTTGGTTCTAGAGTATAGAGGTTTGTGTCATCTCTGAATTGCTTGCACTTCTGAAGTGACAAAACTGAATGCCAAATGAGCATAGTGTTTCTTTCTGGTGTTTATGAAAATAGTGTTGATTCAGAACTTTGGATTTGAAGATAATTTTGCAAGAAACTTCATTGACAGTCTTTAATAACCTAGCATATCACAAGATTCTTCCCTCCCACTGGCTCTGTCGCACAGACACCCTTCCAGATTGTGGTATGGTTATAGGAGACTCCCAAACAGTAAACGCAAATATCCCCATCTAATTAATGTTTTAAGTAAATGTCATAATTTTGAAACTGTCTACTGAAGAGGATAATTAAGACTTTAAAACAAAAGTTGCATTTTTCCATGGTTGATCTTAATAAGTCAGCAATTTATACAGAATTGAAGTAGTACTAATTTTGTTTTCTCTTACTAAACATTATTAATAGCAGTAAAGCTTTCTACCCTAATCAGAAACATTTCCTCTAGAACTCTTAGCATCAGTTGTAGCTGTTATTTGCTTATTCTCTCTCCCATGCCTATACTGTAAGCCCCCCGAGAATAGAGACCATGTCTATTTTTGTCACTGTATACACAGCATAATACAGTGCATAGCACATAGTAGGTGTTCAATAAACAATAACCAGATGGCCAGGTGAATGAGTGACTCAAGCTACTCCCGTCTGCAACGTTAATTATAATTTATTATAGAGTGAGCAAACTGGGGAACTTCAGCTTGCCTTATCATCTGCTGGCATAAGTAAAACAGTTTTGAGTCCCTTTTTTTAAACTCTAAGGTTATTTATAAGGAGCAATTTCCATATGTTCCTCTAGTTTATATCTGCTCAGGGCCTCAGAAAGGCAGACAAGCTGCGACTGAAATTCTCCAGATGGCGTGGTCTTTTCAAGTCCTTGGTTTAACTTCTACCAATGGAGTATTCATCATGGCGCATCTGCCTATCTGACCCGATGGATGTCGTCACCTGGCTAATAATAATCGTAGTGGTGAACAGTTTTCAATCTGATATTTCAACCAAGGCCAACTTCTTATTCTCCTTCTGTTTCTCCTTTTAAAAGTGACTACCACATGTTTTACTGAAGAACTAATAAAAATTGAGAGAATAGATGAAACCTTTGGCTCAGCACTGAATAATTAATGTTATCCCTTTGGCTTACAATTTCTGCTCAAATCAATAAAACCTGGTTTTTTAATTTGTGTGCAACTGTGTTATGGGTAAAGATGTGACATCTGTTTGGCCCTTCAAAATGCTTAATTTAGGTTGCCAACTTGTACTATCTACACAGACCCCATTGGGTCCAAGAATACTAGTCTGGAAACCAACAATCGACCATACCCTGACTAACTTTCAAAATCTTAGTGTAACAGAGGTTTTTCAAACCCTAGTGACCATTTGATTCAAAACTTACATTCATTTTTTAATATATCAGGAGCTTTTCTCAACAACTTTGGACAGGTAGGTATCAGTTAATGACGTCTAAGTCAGTGGCGTCGGAAGCTTGCTGTGGACAGCGTTCTCTATGCTTTCAGATGTGCCCATGTTCACTCTGTAGGTTTAGCTTTTGAGTTTCATGTCATGTGACTGAAGCTAGAGTATCTTCACGATTCTGTCCTTACCCAAAGTTAGGTTGTTGATTTACCTACATTTTAAATGTTGCTATCTGACAAATTAGCACATCTCTGAGGAATTTAATTTTAAAAATACAAAAAGGCATGTGTCATTCTAATATCACTATTCTAAATATACCAGATGTAGAACTCTGCCTCTCACCCTATTAAGTACCACCTTTCTTAACCAGCATCTCCTTGGTGTTACTGATCATTCTAGTCTTTCAATAGTTATATGGAGAAACACATATAAATGGAAAAATGCTATATGTTCTGCTTTAAATGAAGAGCTATAATGACATGACTATTTTCGTTAATAGCTGCCTTTTTCAAAAGATGTTCTTTTAGATACTCACATTTCAAAATATAATTTTACTTCTATGTTTTAAAAAAACTCACATTATGGGAATTTTTTCTAAAGATGAAATGGATTTTAGAATGAAGGTTGTAAGACATAACAGCCTTTGATTTTTTTTTTTTTAAGGCCGCCCTAGGACACTTTGTTTATTTGAAGTTTGAGGGTCACCGAGCATCATAGCTTGGCAAGATGAGATAACCTCGAATCTGGCATTTGAGATTGTTAGACCTTAACCTTTCAATTAAAAGGCTTTGACTATGATGTAAACTATTATGAACTCAAATAAATAAAATAAAATAAATAAAAGGCTTTGTTTCAAAAAGATTAGCTGAGTATTTAAATGAAAGAAACAGCAGTGTTGAATCACTCAAAGTGGCAAGTTCACACAACTATCATACTACAAAGCTATCTGACTCTTTGATACTGTGACTCTATACTCAGATTTGTCACCACCCCAACCTCTACACCATTGCTCAAACCCTCAAAGTCTTCCCAGTACTGTCTAGACAAAATATAGTTCTGTAAACCCACCCTAATCCAGTTTGACCCACCTTTCAACCTTTTCTCTCTTATAACTCAGCACGGGTCCTGTATTCTAGCCAAGCTGACATAAATATTTTTTACGCATTGCTATCAATTCATCTTTCCTGAATGTATTTTCTGGCTAAAACACATTCCACGTCTCTGAAGAACTAGCTTAATTCTCTCTCTTCGCCTGTATTTTTCTAAAACAAAGAAGTTAAGAGCATACTATTAGATCTGTGTGACTTTCAGTGGGTTGGTTAACTTCTGTAATTCAGCTTCTCTCTTCTCAGATAGAGATGATGATACCTTCCCCGTAGGATTAAATGAGAGAGTCTTAGCATCACACCTGGTCTATAATAAACATTCAATAAATTTAGCTTTAAAAAATATGGTGTTGCTTCTGTGTTTCTAAACCTGTTTAAGCCATCCCCAGCTCTGCACTCCCAATCCCCTTCACTCTGCATTCTTTTTCCCAGGGCATTTATCTTCTTCTGAAAGACTATTATACATTTGTGTGTTTCCCCTGCTAGAGTGCAAACGCTATAAGGGAAGAGATCTTTATTTTGCTTACTGATGTATCCCAAGCTGTAGAAGAGTGTTTGGCACATAGTAGGAACATAGGTTTATTACATGAATTAACTTGGCAGTGCTGATACTGGCATTCAGGGGCAAACTTTGTTTCCGGTTTCTAAATTGTAGGGGCTTTGAGCAGGGATCAATCACCAAACCCCATATGCTCTGAACAAAAAAAAAGCTGTCAGTATTTGAAGGCCCTTTTAATTTTCTAATAGCATGGATTCAGTGCAAAATCTGGGGTAGCCAGTAACTTACCATTTGTGTAACCACTCTGGCTGGGACACTGTGAAATGGATGGCCTGCTCCTAAGAGTCAAAAGGGATGGCATTTGTTTTTACCCTCGTAAGGTAATTTCTTAGATGGAGGTACAAATGCAGAGTGGAATTTAGGGCAGGGAACCTCAGCACTGGAGAGACTGACCTTGAGAAAGAAATTTTATTCACATCCCTCTTCTGATAATTAGCCCTAAAAGTAGAACTTTGCTTATTTTATAGGGACTAAGAAAATTTCTTAGTGTTGTTTCTTTCTCTAGTTTCTTTGCTGGAACTCATTATCTACGTGCTTCTATAGTTTGTTAAGGAGTATATTCTATTTTTTAAAAACATTACAACTATAAACATATTTGTAATTTCAAATTTTGCTGCACTAGAAGGCATCTCCGGGGTATAGAAGGGCTTGATCATTCCTTTTTTGAGGATTTGTCTTAACCTCCTTGTCTACAATCTTGAGTCTTTTTAATAAAGATTGGATTAGGAACTTAATAGTGGCTTTCAGAGAAGACTTGTCTTTGCACAGGGCTATGGAGTTCAGCTAAGGAAATGAATGATCTAATTGCATTCTCTGATGCTAAAAATGCCTACATAATAAGACTAGAAAAGATCAGATGCCACCATGGAGTGAATCTGTCTAAAGCTTCAGGGACCAACTCCAATTACTTTTATTTAATGACCATAATAGGGATGATAAAGAGAGGCTACAAATGGAGCCCCTATCTAAGCACTTATATCCATCCCATGTTTTTCTTAAGTATTTAAGTATCAATTACTCTGCAGGCACGGAATTTTGCAACAGGTCATTAATGGTTCAGAGAACAGACGAGATTGCTCTAAAAGATAATGACACATCTTGCTTAAATATTACATTTCTTGTGAACCAAGGAAATTTCCTTTGTAATAAGTCATTGATGTGGACACTCCTGTGTAGTCTAACCAGAAGCCTTTTTGTAGTTCAGTATAAAAATGAATATCTCATAGTGGGCCAGGAGGTCTCAATGGAAGCCCAGCAAAATGGCATTTGATAAGGAACCATTCTTACTAGTTCATCTCATGCTAGAACAATAGACCCACTAGATATCCTCATGATTTGTCATCTGAAAAAGTAATGAAACCCAATAGGGACGGTGTCTATTCCACAGGCCTGGGAGAAGGAAGACCAGTCATCCCATCTGCTTATTCTGGGAAAGTCTCCCTCTGGTAAGTCAGATTTTTGACCAACCTCTTGCCCTAAAGCCAAGCCTTGTCCATTAAGTGGTACATGTGACTCGGAGTGCTAGGCAGGTTTGTAAATAATAACTTAATGCAAAGGACAAATACTCAACCCAATTTCTAGCAAAAGCTCTGAGAAATAGAAAAAAGAATATACTTCATAGGTTTTTAGCACAACTGTTAGACAATACAGTAATCTCACTCTTAACTTAAATCAAACTCGTTTAACTTGAAAGGAGCAGAGGGTTACCCAGCATTATTCATACTAAAGCTGTCTGCAGCTGGAGATGATTTTGAACAACACTTAAAAGACACAGACATAGATCCAATAAACGGGTCTTTATAGACTAGAAAACCAGAAACACTAGATTGTCCTAGTATATAAATTTATCATTTCACATAAGTTAAACCCTTTGGGAAGCAGCAATTCTTTTGGCACCGTATGAATGGATGATTTCTTGAGTTAATGCACTTATTGCCTTTTAAAATATCCAAACTGAGTTGTTTATTGGGCTAGCAGTATAGGTTTATAAGAAACAGCACATTGCATTGAATATTACTTCATGTAAAGTTAAGACACTACTTATTCAAACTTGTAGAATAATATCTAGATCAAAAGTAAAAAGACCAAAATTGTGTTGGGTTGGGGGAAGAAAAATAGCATTTTTCTAGGCTCCTCACAGTCATTGATTAATGCTACTTCAGGAGTGTATCTTAAAAGGAAAAAAAGGAAATGAAATATTCAAGACTTGAGCCTTTGAAAATATTGTCTAATGACATAACTAGGACAATTTTCGTAGACATCTTGGTTTTACACAACCGGTAAAAATTGGATTTTTTTCCTTCCCTCAGCCCTGGAATGATTTTTATGTTAGAAGAGATGACTTAAGAAAACAATCCAGTGGAATATATCTATTAGAAAATCTTCAAAGTCACTCTTTAAATCCCAGAATAAGCTTTTTATAACTTAGAGGGGAGAGACAAAGGAAACAATGCACTCTGCCATCTGTACAGAAATCTGTACAGACTGAGGTGATACTTGAGGTCTTTCCTTGTGTTCTTTGATTATTATTACATCCAAGAAAGATGACCAGTAAGTAGTGCCTTCATTTCCTAAGGACTCTTAACTTAGTTCTCTGAAACACTACCATCTATTTTAAACTTATTTGTCACTTAAATGACTTGCCAAAGGTAGTGTAGAAATTGACTTCCTGAAAGCTTCATTAGATTAAGAACAATATTTAATGTTTGAGGTCACATAGGGGTGGCTTTTTCTGGAAGGCTCTAGCAGTTACAAGGTTCTTTGAATTACTCCTCCAATCTTGCTGATTGTGCTTCATGATTCCTAAGGTACGAAGGGAGGGGGGATAAATTAATGGTGATTGTGGAAGGGGGGACCAATTAGTGGTGATGACTTACATGATTCTAACAAGTACAATTTTGGTTACATTAACTTGGATTTATATATAGAATTCATGAAACAAAACCTGTCACATCTACTTATGTTTTGTAAGCAAAAGTCTGATATTAAGTGATAGGCTTTTTTATTGTAGTTGGAACTTCCTGTACTCATTGAAGGTTTGCAGTGAATGAACAGTGTACAGATATTTCCATACATTAGAACACTTTATCCTTCAATGTAGCTGCTTCAATCCTGTAGTAATTAAAATCCTAAATCTGGGGACCAGCCTGGTGGCATGGTGGTTAAGTTTGCATGCTCCACTTCGGTGGCCCAGGATTTGCCAGTTAGGATCCCAGGCACGGACCTACACACCACTTATCAAGCCATGCCATGGCAGGCGTCCCACATATAAGGTAGAGGAAGATAGGCATGGATGTTAGCTCAGGGCCAGTCTTCTTCAGCAAAAAGGGGAGGATTGGCAGCAGATGTTAGCTCAGGGCTAATCTTCCTCAAAAAAAAAGGCAATCCCAAATCTGTTTCATTTAGCATGGGTTAACGTGTTGCCCTTTAGTATTCTTCCATTCTTCCATTTAAAATGCATTTATTTGCTCCCACATACTTATTTGGTCCAATACCATTTCCCAAAAGATGAAAGAATAATGACAGTGTGACCTTTAGCTCAAGGACACTTGTGCATTTCTGCCACTTTGTCCATCTCGTATGTGCTGTGCAGCAGCTTCTTAGAGTATTTGTGTACACACAAGTTCAAAGCAGGTGGACTAGCTATTTCAGGACCTTTTTTGGATCCTGTCTCCTAAATTTTCAATGCCTGAGTAGCATTAATTATATCACCTCAAAGAGCAAGAAAACAAATTGGCAGATTTACCTTTCTGCTTATATACCCGAACCTGAAATTACCTAGTGATTTCTTATTTGTTAACCTATATAATTTGACCAGCAACCAACAAGTAAGCAAGTGACCCTATATTCTTATTCTTCTGGAAGAGTTCCCCTGGCCTTTTAGGTAGCATTCTGGATACTTCCTAGCCTTCCTCATGGTAGAATACTGGTATTAGGAGGGGAGAGGGCTGCTTATCAGGTTGCTGGTTCTCTGTAAGCCTGAAATTTGACAAATAAATACTAAGTCCCTTTTTGTTTTTAAGTGACTCCTTTTTCCTTCATCTTATTTAAAAACAACCAACTGTTCTCTAAGGGAAATCAGCTAAAACATGACAAAAGATCCTTTAAAGTGATAATTGATATATCAAGCACAGATAGTAGTAACCAATAAGTGGTTTAAAAAACAAATTAGGGGGCCAGCCCTGTGGCATAGTGGTTAAGTTCAGTGTGCTCCACTTCAGTGACCCAGGTTCATGGGTTCAGATCCTGGATGCAGACCTACACCACTCATCAGCCGTGTTGTGGCAGCGACCCACATATAAAGTGGAGGAAGATTGGCACAGATGTTAGTTCAGGCCTAATCTTCCTCAGAAAAAAAAAAAAAATTATTCTTAACCATGGGGGATAACAGGGTTACCATTATTCTTGGAGATGAAGCTCTAATGCCCTCTTGGCTGTGGATTTCTTGCCCAACCAGAATAGATCATATCAGATGTGGAAATGTGAGCCAATGGTAAATCTCTCGTGGAAGATTAATGCTAACTCTTAAGGGGTATTCTAAGTCTTCTCAGAGTGAACACTAAAACACAGGACATATTCTACTGAAAAGTCCATGTAGAACCCAGAGACAACATAGTAGAATCAGATAACTTATGCTGATCTTAACTGTAAAAACTTTTTTGCATGGTTTTGGTCTGTGTACAGAAATGTAACAAAAAAGAAGTTCCACCTGTCTATATACAATTACTATGTACACCTCAGTTTTACTACTCTGTGCTGATGTTACAAGGCAGCTGGATGCTTCTTCCTTTAAACACTCCGCAACACAGCATGTCTCTGAAACATGAGTGCAGAAAGGGACAGAAACACTCGAGCAATGGCTTTGAGGATTATAAAAATGTGGGGCTCTGCCTGGAAAGGGAAACCACACTGGGATTTAATATAATTCAGCCAGGCTATTAAAGAAGAAACCAAACATCAGGCTGTGTTTCTTGCCCTGGTTTTTGGAAGAGGAAAAGTTTAAGATTACCTGCCTGCTTTTGAAGTGCCCCGATGTGGTATATCATAAAATAATTCTGCTAGTGTATGTGGCTCTTCGTTTATAGCTTAACGTTTGAAATGCAAACGCTTCTAAATATCATGCTTTCTTTAACTTTTCTCACATCCGCATAGACTTTCAAGATGACTTTGTAACGGCACTTGAGTAGAAAGTGGAACGTGTTTAACAATTAAGGTTTATGTGCACAAGTATCGTAGACGAATTCACAGAAAGCCTCAAATGAATAAACCATTCTCCCCTGAAGTTCACATGCCGGATATGCGGCACATCCATGTTGACTTAATTCGGGATTAGTTCATGTGGGAACGAGAAAGCACAACTTGATCTTATGTACTCTAGGAAACCAACTGCTGAGATTCATTTATATGATTTATTTAAAAACTAGCTTGGAGCTAGGAAGAGGAGTTACTTTGAGTAGAAGTATCTAACCTAACTTGGGAAAGATAGACATGAAAACAATGAAATATCTGCTTGTAAGTTTGAGTAAGTATACGTAGATATGAGGGAAAGTTGTTGAAAAGATGTGAATAGTGTTGGTGTATTGGCTGAGGAATCAAATAGTACAAGGACAGTCCTTTTCTCTCACCTTGATTCAGTAGCTTTTTAACCTTTTCTTGCAAGGGTCAAGCATAATAGCCATTGTAGACGCCAAATGCAAAGGAAAAATCATATATTTACACTGTTTTTGTACTGTTCCATATGCTGCTTCTCAAATCACTGCCCCAAGGGCTTGCAATAGAAACATTCTAGAGGCTTCCATGGTAGTAGTAGTATATTTCTTAAATTTAAAACCCTGAAATTGTTCAGGTATATTGTTCATTCTCTAGAAAACTCTCTTCCCTTGGATTTAGGATGGGAGAGAAGCAGAATCAAGTACAGTATCCTACTTTACCATCTAATAGTACAAAATAGAGTTCTTCTAAATGCAAATTTTAAAACTGGTTTATTCCATTCACTCATCTCAGTTACCCATGGACACCGTAGCTTTTTAAAATCTAATTCCTTCCACATGCTTTTTTGCTATAATCTCTGATTATTATCATTTCAATACCGGAAATGTCAAACTCTGTGACAGCCCCCTTCTGTCACTGTCACTGCAGCATGGTGCCCCCAGCCTTATGACAGCATCCCAGTGCAGGCTATTGTGCTACCACTAAAACAGAATGGGTTTTATCCTCCGAAGCAAGTGCTCCAGTGACTGAGGCAGGGAGTGCCATCACTGGTCCTGCAGTAGTGTCTCAGGGTGGGGGTAAAAGTATCTTCTTGCCTAGGTTAGATGCGAACCCTGACATTTGAGCCCAAGTCTTTATTCTAGACTTCTTACCATCTACCCATTCCTCAGCCATAAGAAGTTTTCCATTGTCCCCCCTCCTCTCCAGACATGCCTGCCGTGTTGGACCACTTCAATCCACTGGCCATTTCCAAAAAATATCTTGGCTTGCTGTACAAATTTACCCCCCATGTGGCCAGCTACCTTTGATCCTAAAGCCCGAGGTGTATGGGAAATGGTAGCCTTTGCGAAACTCCTCACAACCCCCAAAAAGCCATATTATCGTTTCTCCCAGAACAATGGATTCCTAGTAGCCTTTCCTCAGAATTAATGGGAATCACTCATGTTTCCTTCCACAGATGACTTAATATCTCTCTAATAGAAAGAGAAGCAGCAATACAGTTGTTTAGCGTGATACTTAATGTTATAAATTTGACTCAAGGATGTAGTCATTACCTTGCCAATCTCTCTTCCCCACATGGCTCCTGAGAGACAAGTACAAAAGGAACAACAGCAAATAAGAAAACAAATACACATCATTAGGGGGATTTGGGCCCAATAAGCCCCAAAAGCAGAGCTCTGGTAAGTCTGGGTTGAACACACTGTATACTAGAAATCCCCCATTCTTTTTTCCATGTTAAGTTGTGCCTGCTTCATTGCCCTGCCCAGCTCACCTGAGATGTACAGAGCACATGAACCACAGTCTGGTTGAGCCACATCCAGATGGTCCCTGGTGTCAGGGGTACCATGGCAGAGCATAGCCCAAATGATCCAGTGCCAGCGATGTAAAGCAATGACGGAAACATGATTTTTGAACCTCCAGAATGTCAATGTTACCTCCTTCCCTTTGTAGAAGTAAGCTAAAGGATAAGGTTGGATTCCAGTTTTCCTGTTCTGTTAAGTGTAAGCCACAGGAGGTCAGACTCGAGAACTGGGGTGGAGTGATTGGCTGGGATGTTAAAGTTGAGATGGGTATACGCTCTAATGTCGATTAATCCAACCCTAAGCCTCATGTGTCCATCTTCACAAAAAATTCCACATGGTCAAAAGACCACAGGGATATCCCAACACTACCTTCTTTCTTCGAGTCTGAATAAGTGTAATGAGGGATTCTAGACTCAATCTTCTATGCATGTCTTTGTTCATATAAGCATATTAACTTGTGCCAAGCTTTGCCAAGAGGGTAGAGCACAGTTGATTATGAATTGACACTTTCTACTTTTTCTAACTTGAGTAAAGTGTTCAAACTAATAGTCATTGGACTGAAACAACTGAGAAATATGATTGTATAATTGATCATAAACTTAATACTTCAGTTCAACTTGTGAACAATTTTCAGACATTTCTAGTGAATTGATTGTATTTCCCAGTCTAGAAAATGGGCCCTCATTTGGATAGTATTAAGCTCCTTTAAAGCTTAAGATCTCCTAAACATTCTTTATTATGATGACTATTCTTCAGGCTCTAGTAGGAAATATTCATAATAAAAACTTATTCTAAAAACGAAATGGTGGGAGTAGGTACAAAATTAGGAGAGGGCGTAATAAGTCAAGAATATTAAAAGTTGCCAACTCAAGAACTCAAACTTCTTATCATGCTTTAAAAAAAAACTAAAAGGTCAAGCACTGAATAGTAGAGAATGTACTGAAATAAATTTGAATTCTTTGATCTATGAGTTGCATCTCAAACATAGCCAAATACTTTCTTCCAAGCAGCCAAGTCAGCATTAATGAGCCAGTTTGACCAAGTAGGACTCCAGCTCTCTAGGCAAAAAAATCTGGCAACAATGTTTAATCAGACCACTTAAAATCCTTTTTCTGTTTTGGTTCAGAAAACGTATGAAATTCCACATTCAAACTATTCTGTTAGGCTATCTTCTTGTTCTTTGCTTGGTATATCTACTAAATGGAAGGTATTTTTGGTTCAGTCACTATGTCATGGGTTTTGTACAGCCTTCTTAAAAACTAATTTTGAAAAACTGACACATATACCCTCCAGGAATAAGACAATAGAGTCTCATGTTAGGATCTGGATTTCTCCTAGTACCAGCTCTATCTCCAACCAGCTGTTTAACAATTAAACAAGTCATACACTCTTTATTGCCCTCATTCCCTAATCTTTATAATGAAAGAGTGTGATCAAATTATTCCCTAGGTTTCTTCCAGCTCAATAGTCTGACTTACTTGGTATTTCTTTAGGGGGACAAAGCAATGTGGACGTAGACCATTGGATCTCAAACTTGTCAATAAATTAGAATTATCTGGGAATCTTTAAAATATATTGACACCTGCATCTCTTCCCTCAGAGATTCTGATTTAATTGATCTGGCTGTGGCATGGACATGGATGTTTTAGGAGCTCCTAAGTAAAATTTTCCCAGGTGATATGAGCTAGACCTTCTAAACTCCCAGTGGTAATGATGGAGGCTTGGATTCAACTCAGGATCCATTAGAACTGACCTCTCTGGGTAACTTAAAGTAGATTTTGTTTCCAGAGTCCTGTTCCCATCAGAATCTACCTTCTGTAGGCTCAGTAGCTAGAGCTCAACAGGACGTGGCTCTAACCTTGGCAGACCCTGGCACTTTTTCACTTGGGCCTTGCTAATGAAAGCACTACATCCCTCCATGTTTCTACTTACTAGCTGTTTACTTGCTGGTCCCAGTTGTTCTAAAATTGTTTAAACACTTCCTGCAGAAAAGCAATGTTGGATGCAACACAAAACTACACAACGCAGAGTGTCTCTGAAACTTAGCTTTGATTTCATCATAGCTACCGTTTGTTGAGCACTTTCTATATGTTAAGCGCTGAGGTCTCTACGTAAGCTCTTATTGATTTCTCATAACAACTCTGCAAACTATATTCCCATTTTGCAGTTGAAGAAATGAATATTACGTAAGTTGCCTCAAGCCTCAGAGCTAGAAAATGGTGAAAGTGTGTAAGACTCCCAAGCCTGAACTCTTAGCTGCTATGCTGTCTCACCTCTACCCAAAATTAACCATATGGGGAACTCTTCACTCTGAACTGACTTGGTTGCAAGATAGGGAAAAGCTTCTTAGTTCAGGGCTTTATATGTCCTCAAAGTCCTGCAGCATCATTTCCAAAGGTTAAAAGCACTGATACACACTCTCTGTAAATACTTAACTTGGGTATACCTCCTTAGCTCAGGCGTGTTTTGTTACGGAGGCCCCTACAGCAGTGTCAGCACTGACAAGAAAATCTTCTAAGGACTTCTTTTTTCATTGTTCAATAACATAGTCCCATTTCCCCAGTTAAGTAGGCTGCAAAAATCTTTTTGTCGGCTCAACTTGGCTTTTTCAGAGTAGAGTAAGCCTTCCTAAAATCATAAGAAACCAAGCAGTGAAATGGAGAAATGCTTTACATTGAGTCTCAGAAATAGCCTAACTTCACTGCATCATTTCTGGCAACGTCCCTTATTCTGAAAAGGCTACTTTAAAGACAGTGGTGAAGGCTTTTTGCTGCCCTCTTGGACCCCAAGATCTGCCTTAGAGGTTAATATTTCACATGTCCTAATTCAGTCCCTCAGCTGAGACAGGCAGAAAGTTCCAAAGAACAAGGAAGCACATTCTCTGGCCAGTACAAAGTACTGGACCCTCTAGGCAAGATGTTTATGTTGCTTTATTCTAGACTCTCCTTAACTCCCTTTCCCGTGTCTATTTTACGCAGCTCTTTCTGAAAAGTTAACTGGTATGTTAAAGCAGTGGGATTATGACTTTGAAAGCAGCTTATAAAAATACAGGTTACAATCTGTGGGATTTTAAAAAAAAATAAGTAGCAGCATATGTAGTACAAAAGGGATCACAGATCATGTTCAGTTTTGAGCCCAGCGTCTTCTTAGCGATTGATCTTGTGTTACTGAGTCCATTTCATTATTCATAAAATAGAGACACATTCTATTTCATAAGGCTGGCAGGATAAATGTTTTAAGTGCTTGGCAGGTTGGGTGTTTGTCCCATTCTCCTCAATATTAAAAACAGATTCTCTACCATTTGTGGAATGGGGCTACCGTGAAATAAGTTCTTAGCTCAAGTTATTCCTTTTACCAGCATTTTGAGACTGACCAAGCAAATTCCTCTCTGCTCTATATAATTGGGTAAGGAGGTAGACTGGGAGAGAGGCAGCAAGCTTGTGTCACGATATTGCTTTAGAACCCTGGAATCATTAAGTAGTATCAGTGCTGATGCCAACACATTCCTGCTGATGGAAAGGTAAGCAGGAGCAAGAAGGCACAAGCCAAATTTCTCTGTACACAAATTTGTCCCTATGCTGGGTGTTCCAGGGTTCTACATGCTAGATGTCTTACATGAATCACTTTAAGGGCTAAACAAACGAGCAGATTTTATCTAGTGCAAAGGACATTGTTTTCCTAAGATGACTAATGCAGTCTTCTGGTATACATTTCTCAGAGCCTTCTCAGAAACCAAAAAAGATGTTGCAAGCTCCAGAATCTCTCCTAGTCATCTGATTCTTGTGCCATGGAAAGGGGAAGTCCCCACATTCTTTAGGGAGGTTTGTATTATATCCAAAATCCAAGTTAGATTATCTTCATTCAAAGGAAGCTAATTTTATTGATTTAGCAAAGTTTCCTTTACAACTTTTTGTTCTATATTAGGCCTTAAGAAGGAGTCAAGAAGATACAATAACTTTGGATCCTCATCTGGTTCCAGATGTATCTTATTTCTCTTCTCAAGCTTCTCATGAAGGAAATAGTCAATCAATCACTAAGAACTAGAACCAACTAGGTTTAGATGGGGAGCTGTTCGTGTAACCCTGTGTATGCGTCCTTGAGCTTTAATTTGTAACCTCTGCCTTATGATAATACCCCTCGTGTGTGTTTCCTGATTAATTTCATGCTCTTTGGTCAGATGAGTCCCTTGGAGAGAAGATTGTATCCTTCTTGGTTTTCCTCCACCCACTTGTTCCTCGTTATAAAAAATCTTTTACCTTACTAGAGCTTTAAAACAGACCTTAATGCAATCTAGACAATTTTTTTATAACAATGCCCTAGTTTGGGGCAGTAATCAAAGGAAATAACTAGGGCATCTTTTGGCCCACGATCCCTTTTCCAGGTTCAAATCCTTTCCAACAGTCAATTTATTATAAAAACTGCTGAGGGTATTATGAACACAATTGTCAATTCTGTAATGTTGGAAGGATTACAGAATTGAACTTTAAATGTTGGGTTTAAGTTGAATATTCTCTACAGAGGGATGTAAATCTGGAAGCAAGACTTCTTCCATCTACCACATGCCAAATGGTAATGTCACTTGGGCATTTGGAAAGTCTGTGATGGGGGATTTGCTCTTGAAAACTTGGGAGGAAGATGAACATTTGTCACTCTGGTTTATGCAAACTGAATGTACACTTTCTTTCAAGAAATCTGCGACATTCCTTATAAAGGAGTTTATCTTTGAGTCTTGGGGTCTATGGGCAGAATCTACTTTCTGATCATTTTAAGGAGCATAGATACATTTTAAATTGTATGGCCTACACTGGAGACCTACCCTTGGCTATTGCAACCCGACATACACAGACCTTTTCTTCAGGGAATTTATACTTATACTAAAGAACTTTGTCTCTCTTGCCTCTTGTAACTGCTCACCTCCAAACAGTGAATGGAATAGTCAAAGGACGCCAAATACCTTTAAAACATTCCAGTGCCATGAAAAGTTGTACGTAAGTGTCTGAAAAGAAAAGTTTTAGCTATAAAACCAAGGTGGCACCACTCACTTTAGATCCCTTCCATTTAGGCCCAGTCTGCCAACAGTAGATTTGATACCTAGTCTTGAGTTGTGAGGTTGTGTCTTGTGTCACTTTTACGACTAAACCACATACCACCATTCCCTCTGCAAAACCCCTCAAAGTCCTTTAAATTCCTTTAAAATATTCTCTCTTTAGAATAAAATTTGCCAAATTTAATGAGCTAAATCTTTTCTTGTCAGAAATAATATTCTGCAAAAAAGTACAATATCAGACTTCAAAGATGGTCGACAAACTCTCATACTCAGAAACTTGAAAAGGCAAGGAGTCAAAAAACAAAACGTGCTCTAAAAGAAATAAGTAACAGGGTTGATATACAAGAGTGAAAGGCAAAGAGATTGAAGACAAGGAGGGGCAAAATATTTAAGAGTCTCACAAACAAGACAAAAAAGTCTAAATCTTTGTCCTAAATGCAAGGGGAGCCACCACAAGACTAAGCAGGAAAGCTTCCAACATTATCCTAAAATCTAGAGGAACTTGATCATTAAAAAAAAAAAAAAAAAATCATCCCAATTCAGCAAACACATGCCATGACCTGGAGCTTCAAGGTTGCCATGGGAGCAAAAAACATGGGGAAAAAAGGCTCATAAAAAGGTGTAGGCGTCTGATGCCTGCAGTCAGATACACCCAAAGGATAAAAAGCAAAGTAATTAGATTTGGTCAAGAGACCCATCAGCAGTTGAAGTTGACTTTCTCCTTTGAAGGGAAGAGAATGTGAAAAGGCAGAGGCTAGGAGACCATCAGTATTAGATGTTTAATCATGAAAAGATCATGAGATGATGATCAGAGGACTACAGGGTCACAGGGAAGTGTTTTCCTTATTTCTAAGGTGAGATTCAAGCAACTTACAAAAGAAAGGGCCCACTGCAGAGAAGGTAAGGATGCAGGAGAATGAATGTCAATGTATCTCCTTAGATCAGAGCTTAGTCTCCCTCCTGATGTTGTTAATGTGAGTAAATATCTTCTTGAATTGGAATAAACTCTCTGAAATTAAGAAAATAATTACTGGAATCCTGAAATTGGAAGAGCGTGCATATGACTAGGAGATTTATCATGTCACCAGGAAACAAATCTTGGGAACCACTGAAACCAATCAAGGCATGAAAAATAGAGGTGTTGTATTAGTTTCCTACAGCTGCCATAACAAATTCCCAAAAACTAGGTGGCTTAAAACCATGGAAATTTATTCTCTCACAGTCCTGGAGGCCAGAAGCCCAAAATCAAGATGTCAGCAAGGGACATCGGCAATCCTTGATGTTCCTGTTTTTAGATACGTCAATCCAATCTCCTCCTCTGTCTTTGTGTCACCTTCTCCTTTGTGTCAAATCTCTTATGTCTCAAATCTCCCTTTACCTTTCTTTTATAAGGATGTCTGTTATGGAATTTAGGGCCCTCCCTAAATCCAGGACATCACAATTCAAGAAACTTAGTTACAATTGCAAATACCCTTTTCCCAAATAAGGCCACATTCAAAGGTTCAGGGGGTAGAATTTGGACATATCTTTCTGAGGGCCACTACAGGCATGTAACAAACATCTCTATGGCTAATATGAGGCCTCTCAGATGAGATCCATCAGTATATCATTTGAGGAACTCCGGCTAGGGCCAGACAGCCTGGTTAGACCCAAGTTCTACCACTTAGCAGCTGTGTAATTTAAAACTTCTGTGCCTTGGCTTTCCCTCTGCAAAAGTGAAATAATTATGTATCTTAACACTCATAGGATTACTATGAATTTTTTGGAGTTAATACAGGTAAAAGGCTGCTGGTGCCTGGTCTCCAAAGTCTTGAGTAAGTAGGGTTTTGAATCTTCTACTGTGTAAGATGTTCACCTGTAAAGAGACTGTCTCCCTGGCTGCCTACAGTCAGGTGTCTTTGAGCAAAATTAGCTACTATATCTCCAAATGAAATAATTCAGTTAGCATTAATCATAACTAGCTTTGTGTATATATATATGTGTGTGTATATGGGTTTTTTTTGATGATTAAGACTATAAAGACTATTTAAAGACACATAGGGGGAGAGGTTAAGTACTGACCTTCAGGAAAACATGTTGACACTTATGAAGCAAGCTAAGTGCAATTTAAGTTGATTGAGCAAAAACTTGAGACTTACCTTTTTTCCTTTAAATATCTAACAAATAGAGTATATTCCCAAATGGTGGACTTGGTCCTTGAATTATAAGTTAAAATCAATGGGCACTTTGTTAGTGCCATTGAGTCCATTCCGACTCCTAGTGACCCTGTATACAGCAGGCGGAACCCTGCCTGGTCTTTTTGAGCCATCCTCTCACCTTCTGGTGCTGTATCAGACAATGTTCCACTGCTATCCATAGGGTTTTCATGGCCAATTTTTTTCAGAAGTGGACAGCCAGGTCCTTCTTCCTAGTCTGTCTTAGTCTGGAAGCTCCACTGAAACCTGTCCACCATGGGTGACCCTGCGGATGTTTGAAATACGTGTGGCATAGCTTTCAGCATCACAGTAACACGCAACTACCACAATATGACAATGGACAAACGGGCAGTGTGGCTCCCTGACCGGGAAACGAACCAGGGCCACAGCAGTGAGAGCACCAAATCTTAACCACTAGACCACTAGGGCTGGCTAACTGGGTTCTATAGACACAGAATTAAGAGGGCTTTTTAGTGGGAGGAGTCTACCAGCCCATGGGTGGTCTTAACAGGATTACAAAACTATGAACAGCTTTTCTTTGCCTTTGGTCTTCAGTCCATGTAGAAAGGTAACCTTTCTCTAGCTCTCTCAGGAGCTGCGTACAAACTTTTCCTGGGAGGCGGAAGAAGCTTTGGAAATGTTAGTTCGCTTCTGTGTGCTTACACTGACTCTGGGTTTCTCAGTTTTATCTACTGTGATACATGGGGAGCTTTATGAGAGCACATACCACAACTGTTTTAAGGACAATAATGCTAAATAATGTCATAAAAGTATTTACGCTCAATGAGCTGCACAATAGACACTCTGTAAATTCATTCTTTCCCTGATATATGTGTTAATGACAAAAATGGACATCTTTTAAAGTATAGTGCTAAGATGGCCCTGGAGATCATACATAGAATCCTAACATTTTAAAAAATATTTCTCAGTAAGAATAAGATAAAATTCATAACTCTACTCTTATTACCGCCTTTATAGTCAAATGATTTTTTGAAGAACCAAAATTTATAATGCCCAATTTTAGGTGCCAGCTGCAATCTTCTCAGGCTTAACATTCAATTTACTTCTATTTTGCAATGAAACTTTATTTTTCTGTGCATGACACATTTTGATCCCCATCTTTAAAAGTAGATTTTTATGCCAAATTTCCAATACAAGCCACTCAGCTAGAAAATCATTAAATGTTACCAGATATCAATTGCTTAAAGAAGAATCTGGTAAACGCTGTCTGTCCATTTTGGAAACTACAAAGGAAACAGTCCTACCCACTCCCCTGCTTTCAGAGTTCAGTCTAATAGAGGAGAAAGAACAAAATGAGTCTGAAGAACTATACTCTGGAATCACTCATTGTAGGCCTGTTATGGCATAAAGTCTGAGTTCGCTGTGTTATGATCTCATTACGCCTCTAACTCTGCCTACAGGTGTCTGTAGTGGGTTATGTTCATTTGAGACTTCTCCATCGGGGATCGCCTGGTGTCCTAAGTGTCTGCTGGTGCTGGAGTTTGCTGTCTGCCTTCCTGCCATGTCTAACGAAGTAGAAACGAGCACAACTAATGGTCAGCCTGACCAACAGGCCGCACCAAAAGCACCGTCAAAGAAGGAAAAGAAGAAAGGTATGGAGACATCCTCTTGAGGCCAAGGAGGGGAGCTAGTGGTGGTTACCTCTGAAGAAATATGAAGTTCGGGGTAAAGTAAGAGCTGGCGCTTGCCTAGTTTCAACCTCAGCCTAATATTAAGTTCTCCTAAACAGGAAAGTTAGACTTGGCAGAGGAGATGAGTTCACTCCATGTATCATAAGACATGTCCCTGAATCCTGTGGTTGCACCAACTTGGGGCCTGCTGGGAAGCTTTCATTGCATCTTGTGCAGTTGATAAATGCAACTGTCAATTATTATATGCTTATCTTTCAGTAACCTATTAACTACTTTGCTTTACTGATGTAGCTGTTTTTCAAAAATCAAGATCTTTTCAAATATTTTTTAAAATTTTAAAAACTATAATGAAGACTATTCCCAAATCTCACTTTACATATTCCCATGTTTCCAATACTTCAGTCCGCTTTGCACCTTTAAGAGTTTCTCTCCACCCCAATGCCGTACACAGTATTATAGAGCATGATTTAACTGAAAGGAAGTAAGAATAAAGATAGAATATTGCATATTTGATCAATTGTAGGATAACCAAGATTTATACTACACAGATTTTGAGATTCAGGAGCAAATTTGGTCATTTGGGCTGATACTTAAATACATTTATAAATTTTATCCTATATTTCTTCCTTTTCTCAGGCTCTGAAAAGACAGATGAGTATCTCTTGGCCAGATTCAAAGGTGATGGTGTAAAATACAAGGCCAAGCTAATTGGCATTGATGATGTGCCAGATGCAAGAGGGGATAAAATGAGCCAAGATTCTATGATGAAACTCAAGGTAAAAGGGGACAGCATGGTTTGTCTCTATCTTAAGCAAATGTCCAACACAGACAATTGTGTTCGGAGTTTGTATTTGCCCATATCTCAATTATTTGAAAGAGAAACTTTTCTAATCACAAATTTGATCCGGCGATGCCTCATTTTATGAGAAGCCATGAGTCTACGTATTTTGAGTGCTCTTCTAGAGACCTGATTTAATCAAATATAGCGAGACTCTAGATGCTTTTCCCTGGGGGCAGATCAAACTTTAGACACTGGAAATATTCAGGTAAAATTCAGGACTCTCCTTGGAAACTGATGTTATTTAGTGTTAGCCCTTTAGTTTTTTGAATTTTTAAATTCTAGCACTGTCGCTATGTTATGTGAAACTAATTAAATAAATTATACTTGTTAAATAAGGCATCTTTGAAGGATCATTTTTGAAGGAACATCTTTGAAGATCTTCTAGTCCGGTCTTCTTGTCTTTACCAATGACTGAGGCCAAGAGAATTAGAATGACTTGTCCAAGTTCACATAGCTAACTAACGATGTCCTAGCTCAATGTCATCTATTCTATCCTGCTGTCTCTTATGAAAGGTGCCTAATCCTTTCATAGATGGTAAACCAAGCTGAAAATAAAGCCGACTGTCTCTTAAACTTTTAGTATCAGGAGCATTGTAGCGTACTTTTAACTCGATTTTTCTTCTTTTCACAACCTCATCAGGGAATGGCGGCAGCTGGTCGATCTCAGGGTCAACACAAACAAAGGATCTGGGTCAACATTTCCCTTTCTGGGATAAAAATAATTGATGAGAAAACTGGGGTAAGAATTCACTTTCACTAATACCTTTCTGACCACCCGAGTCTGACAAACAATTTGTGACTTAAATTTCAGCTCCCTTTCTTCCTTTTTGGAATGCTGTAGGAAAAATAAAAAACAGCATTTGTTATTTCTCCACAAGTAACAGGCAGAAAACAGACAGGGTAGGAGGTGAGTCAAGATACTTTATTTTGAAATTCACTTCCTATAATAGAAGCGAACCTCAACTCTAGAAATCCAAATATGCTGTAAATACCTCTTGGGTATTTTTTTGGACCCCAGGTACACAGAACTAGATTAATCTCAACCCCTGGTTTGTGATGTTACCATAGATCTGTGCATGGGTCTTATTTTAATATATTGATCACGTGCAAACTCCCTGGCTCACCCAAAGCTAGAATATCACCCGGAACACATCTACCATTTTTTGTCTTCTCTCTTTTCCCTTCCTCCTCCCCCCACAGATATAACTCCGCTTTTTTTTGTGGTTGCTGTTGCTCTATCCCATATGAGCAGTCTTGCTTATTTTAGGGTTTTTTTTTTTTTTTTTTGAGCCTTATCAAAGCGTTATTTACTTCAAGTCTTCTGAGACTTTTTTTTCTGTACTTAACATAACATCATAATATTCATCCACTTAAAAGGTCCTCTGCAGCTCATTTTCATTGCTGTGGAACACTCTTTTGTACCAAGGTGCTATGGGAAGACCTCCAGTTGCTATTCATGCCTTCCTAGACATACCCATTATCTAATATGCAACATCCATTGATCAAACTGAGGGCCCTGGAACCCTGGTCCATGCTCACTCACCCTGCTGGCCCTCATGCACTGCTATCTCCATTCTCCCTCACCTCTCAAGTCTTATTTTCCCAAGCCCATCAGAGAATGGTAACGTTTCCCTCACAAGCATGCTCTTGCTCCCCAAACCTTCTACGCTCCCCAATATAAACTTTTCAGTAGCCTTAGGCATTTGGAAACAAAAGCTAAGATTCATTCTGACCCCTACAAATATCCCTGAAGAGTTGAGCCCTGCTATCTGCTTGAAAAGATCAAAAGAGAGAGGGCAGAGGCATAGAGCGAAGGCACAACTAGACCAGTAACCCCCCGCCACATGGAACTCCTGCATGAAGACGTGGACATCTGTGTGAGGTGGAGGAGGACTTGATGACAGCATGTGTTAACTTCCAGAATGTACTGGGTGTTCTTGTTCCAATAATACTTGGAGTGTTTCTCTGGCCACTCTGAGCCACCGTCCAAGGATCCCCATGAACACACCTCTAGCTTAGTTATGATGTTCACTTGAGTTTGTCTTTAGATTGGGAAAATAAACCTACTTAGAATGGCTTAGGGATTATATGCCCCATCTGTGCTTTGGAAATTCTTGGTCTCCTAATCCTCAGTCCTTCATGGCATCACATCTTTGGGATAGAGAGGATCAAGTATCAATATCTGAAGAAGGAGCATTCTTCCCACTTTTGTTTTCTAGTCTGGAGCCCTTCCTAGCAAAGATAAATGTAGCTCTAGCCTTCAACCAGAGGCAAAAAATTCTTTCTTCAAATATTTTAGCCTCTTTATATATGCCGAGGTATCCGATGCTTAGTCTTGCCAGCCAGCAGGTAGATTCTAGTTTGCTCAATAAATCATTTTGTATGTTCCTTTTGCAGGTAATAGAGCACGAACATCCAGTAAATAAGATTTCTTTCATTGCGCGTGATGTGACAGACAACCGGGCATTCGGTTATGTGTGTGGAGGAGAAGGCCAGCATCAGTTTTTTGCCATAAAAACAGGGCAACAGGTAAGCTCTAAGCCTTGAGGTATACCGGAGGGGGGACTTATCCTCAGTTGAGCCTAAGAGTGTCTGTCACTCAACTAGAGATCTTGCTGGAAACAATTGGTTGTAGAAGGACTAGACAATGATTCAAAAGATGACTACCTTTATTGGTCTAAGGAAGCTTTTTTAAATGTCACTGATACCCATGTAGTGTGCAGTACAAGGATTGTTAGAATGGACTTTCTCTTAACGTCAATGCTGATTTTAGAACAATAGTGAATTATTCCCAGAAATCTTGAAGGGATTTGGAAAATTATCATGATATTTCTTGTTTTGTCTAAATACTTATTAACCCTGCTGTACTTTATATACCTTGGGGTGGGGATGGGGGTGGTGGTGATCCCCCATAAACCAGGGAGGGTAGTAAGGTGCTTTAAGAGAAAGGGAGAAAATTATACTAATCAGAACTAATGGGGGGCAGAGGGAAGAAAACAGTAAGATTAAAATACTGATAAAGATGCTTTCTCTTGCTTTAGGCCGAGCCATTAGTCGTTGATCTTAAAGACCTTTTTCAAGTAATCTATAACGTAAAGAAAAAGGAAGAAGAAAAGAAAAAGGCAAGTACTGCCCAGTACAGGCTCTATTAAACTTAAGACTATATTCAGGACTCTGGTTGAACATTATGTAAACATATGGCCTGTCTGGAGAGTTGGCTTCTATGTGGCTCTTCAAAGTACAGAAAGTATAGAAATGTATTGTCTGTTCTTCCCAATAGGCCAATGGATGGATGTTATAGTTAGGCCCTTCTGACTTCTAGTCCCTGACTCTTGTCTTTTCTCCCTACAAACTTCATGTTGACTCCAAAGACTAAGCAGGACTGCCAAGTTTAAGTCTGGTAACTCTATTCAAATCCAGTATTGATATGTAAAGGGAAGGGAAATGTAGAGCAGAAATAATATGCAAGATTCTCTCTTGCTTTATGTCTGTGGGCCCATAGGTGTATTTGTTCTTATGTTTAACTCCTTTTAACTATAATTGCTAAGATCACTGAATTTCTGTCTTTCTTTTTAGATGGAAGAAGCCAACAAAGCAGTAGAGGTAAAACTTCATCTTTATTATTATTCATTTTTTATTGGAGTAACACTGTATAAATTTCAGGTGTACACCATTATATTTCACCTTCCGTATAGATATGTTGTGTTCCCCTCCAAGAGTCTCATTTCCACCCATCACTGTATACATGTGCCCCTTTACCCCTTTCACTCCTCCTTTGCCCTCCTCCTTCCCCTCTGGTAACCCCCAGTCCGTTCTCTGTATCTGTGTGTTTGTTTGTTTGTTTATCTTCCACATGAGTGAAATCATATATTTGTCTTTCTCTGTCTGACTTATTTCACTTAGCGTAATACCCTCCAGGTCCATGCACGTTGCTGCAAATGGCAAGATTTCATCATTTTTTATAGCTGAGTAGTATTTCATTGTATATACATCGCACATCTTCTTTATCCATTCATCTGTCAATGGACATTTAGGTTGTTAAAAACCATATCTTTGCTTCTTGTGAATTGTGTGTGTGATATGTTTAAGTCCTTGTTTGCTACCGACCCAAACATGTTCCCCCCCTAGCATATTACTAGATGTTCATGACCCCTCTGGTCATAGAAGATGTACAGTTGAATGATTAGTGCCAAAATCATAACTGAAGAGCCAGCCAATACAGTAGGAAATTAAATTTTGTAGAGAAAACTCACCAACTAAACTCTTAAATATTTGCCATCTTTCCAGAATGGGAGCGAGTCCCTAATGAGTCTTGATGACCAAGCTAACAAACTGAAATTGGTATGTATGTGATTTGTTATAATTCTTACTTACCTAAACATGGGTTTTACTTCCTATAGATGTTACTAATACCAAATCTATGAAAAACCAATTTCAGGAACTACTTCTGTAAACATTAGTATAACATTTATGTCAATATACAATGATCTTTTTAGTAAACACATCTGAATCCAATCCAAATATTTTATAAGAGTGTGGACCAGATGGATTTGTTTGGGGATATGTCTACACTTCCTGACCTAAATAGCCTAATATCGAATCTATATTAATTGAATGAAAATCCAATTGTGACAAATATTTTCCTAAACTGTAGTTTAGGAAATGATTACGACAATATACAAAGTAATCTTTTTTAGAAGATACATCTGAATCTAATTCAAATACTTTTTTAAGGGTGTTGACCAGATGGATTTGTTTGGGGACATGTCTACACCTCCTGACCTAAATAGTCCAACAGTAAGTGTCTGTTTTTAAATTTGCAATGTAATGGAAATGACATCTATAAATCAAATTGGCAATTGATCAGAAATCTTGAGCATCACATTGAAACTTGGAAGGTGACTGCTGATTTTTCTGCATAAAGTATAAATGGCTACTAGAAAAAATTTGCATCTTAAGTCATCATGGGAACCTCTATAAGCACAAATTGAGATATATTAATATTGCTTAAAGGTTAAATCTGAGCAATGGGTCAGGCAATGTAGTCCTTGGTATTGCTTAGGATCAGGAGGAGCTGAATATAATCCTTGGTGCAAGCCTACTTGAAGAAAGTCTGCTTGTTACATGATTAATTGCAAAGCCTCCTGGCCTCTCCATGTTTTTTTCTATTCTTTCTATTGCAATTTACTGGCATAATTGGTGTAAAGTAAGACTTAAAACAAGCAAGAGGCACAGTTATGTTTAACCAAGGCCTGTTGTGGAAAAAGTTGCTCATTCTTTACGGGATATTGAGGTGTATCAAGTCTTCTTAATATTGATTAATCATAACAACTCTGAGAATGGAGCAATATTTTCCTTTACAGAGAAGGAAATGGTGCTTCAGAAGCAAAACTCATTTACCCAGAAAGAGGTCCAGATTCAAGACTTAAGCCTAGGTCTCAGACTTTCCGAAACAAGCCTCAAGTGAAATTACTCATGTAATTTTGAATGACTTCCTAAAATTTCTACTATTTGTTTAACAATTTCTTGAGTACCTGCTCTCTGCAGGGCACAGAAGAAAGTCAGGTGCACAATGTCAATGACATCATGGAGTTTACCGTCTAGCAGTGAGAGCAACTTTAAAACTAATCACAATGTCTGTTAGTTGATGTTAATTGTGGAGTATTTATCTCGTTTGGAGGTTCAGATAATGCCTCTGAGTATGTGAGTTCCTGGACTTGAACATAAAAAATGAGAAAACAATAACTAGACAAAAGGGGCATAAGTCTAGAATAATGGAGAGAATGTCTATGTAGGAGTCCTTATATCAGGGAATTATAGAGCAAGCCTATATGACCAGGAAGGACTTAGGAATTAAAGCAGAAGCAGATTGAGGACTAGGTAAGAGTCTCACTTGCCAGAGTATTGCAGAGAACTCCAGGTCTGTGAAATTTCACATCAAATGCCCAGGCCCATTGAGATGGGGAGGAGCAGGGGCTGCATACATTGTTCTCTGTCCCCAGCACTCTAACGTTCACAACACATAACAGCCTTCCAGAGGCCCTAGAAAGGCTGCACTGGAGAAGCCTGTTTAATCTTCTTTTAAGCAGGGAGTCCTAACTCACTTGTCTATAGAACCTTTCATTCTTCCCAATTTTTGTTACCCTTCTAAGGATAAACTTATTGAAATACTGGATTAGATCATCCTGAAAGGTCCATCCTAACTCTAAGGTCCTTTGGATTCCGAGGCAACTTAGCCCTTCCTCCATAGTAGCTCCCTTCCCAAAGTAAATTGATAGCTGAGCAACCTACTTTCCAAGTTTAAGTACCATTCAAACAAGGATATTGAAAGAGATCAAAGCACTCAAGCTAGGAGTAGAATTCCAGTGGGATAAGCAAGGAAGCACTGACCGTTTAATCTGCTCTGTAAACTTCTAGAAGGTTCTCAAGAAGAAAATGAAAAACAACTTGAGTAATCCTGAGTCCCATTTATGTTAGACTCCCTGCATTCTAAGAATTTTTGATTTGTAGAAATAAAATGCAAGTTTTATTTAAACTGACAATAAAGTAACAAATACCATCAAAGTAGATAGCATCTGATAAGTAAGAGAATGCCAGCAGCGCTAATTATGTGCTGATTAGACTTTGCCAACGTGTTCTTACATATTGACTCCATGTTCATAGGTCAAAAAATAGGTTTATCTCTACTTCTTTAACAATATTCAAATCTTACAACAATTGCTGTGGAAGACAGGAAAAGAGGAAGAAATTTCAATTACCTAGACTTTATTAGTGGTTCCCTGACTTATCTGGGAGTAGTTTCATGCATTTCGAATAAAACTCACCTTGAAAACGAAATGGCACCCCTTAGAATGTAATTTTTATTGGAAAACCACTTGAGCAATATTCTTCCATGCTGTGTCTCAAAAAAAAAGAAAAAGAAAAGGAAAGGAAAAACAAACAAACAAAAAGACATGCTGTCTAACTTTAAAAATGTGGCCACTTGAAAGTACAGTCAGTATGAGAAGAACATAAGCTGTGGGCCCCATCAAGGAGGTTAAATCTGGTAATAGGGAGGGGATCAGGGCACAAGACACAGTATCATGAATACATAGGATGCCATGAGTGGGCACAGGTGACTGAAACAGAAGGATCAATGGGAAAAGGCTATGTAAAGAATCTGAACTTTAGTTGGGTCTTTGAAGTGTTTAGGAAGATGGAGAGTAGTTAGGATAGAAATAAACTGGGTCCTGTTGTGGATCATTTTGAAAATCTGGCTAACAAAGCTTATTTTAATATAGGGAGTAGCAGGAAGCCACCAGCGGCTTTGGGTAGGACAGTCCAGGGTCTGGCAGGCTGGAATGGCCAGGTGAGATTAGCTCCCTGGAGAAGAGCTAGGCCATGGAACTCAGTATTTAAACCTCGTCTTTGTACAGACACCTTTTTCATTGCTTGCCCACCCCTCTTCCTGGAGCTCCTAAGAGCAGAGACTGTGTTTCACTTTCCTGTTGCCAGTGCTGTGTCTCTCAGGTGCTCAAATGATGGCTGAGTGGATGCAGTGTTGACGTTCCAACAAAGAATTAATGAAGCTCTGACCTAGGGGGTAAATCTTTCAATTGTAGTCTATGAACTCGACTCTTAATTTTGGATTAACAACAAACCCAACCTGAGGCGAGCCTTATACATTTTACTTATAGGGTGACTATTCAGAAGTCTAACATTGTGGCTCCTGTTTGGTGTCCTAAGAACTCCTTCTGAAGTATTTGAAAAGGAGAACACTACCAGCTGTGAATACCCAACTGTTCTAACCCAGAGGTGGCTCATAATAAATAAATAAATATTGAAATCACAAGCTTTTGTAATACATTTTGTCCTCCTTTTTGATTGTTAAAGATCCCTACATTGAGATCTTCCAATCCATTTCTTTGATTTAAAAAATTTTTTTTTTAAATTATAAGCTCTTTCTTCTGACAAATTCTTCTGGTTATAAAGTGAAAACCTAGCTTTTAAAAATTGTGTTTTTATACCTTACTGTAAAGGAAGCCAAGAGATAGAATACTATTTAGGTCTGATTTAGTACCTAAACTTTCCAAGAATTTGTTCTTTTTTCTTACAGCCAAGGAGGCCCATTCAGGCCCCCTTTTTACTTACTAGTTTGCAAATTTCATATTCCCTTGAGGTTGCTTCATCCCAATGATCAACAATATTTAGTAATCTGCTCAAGATAATGCTACACTTCTCCCATTTCAGCTAGGCGTTTCTTATTGTTTATATTCTTGTATGGCTAGCATAGTTAAGTAATTAATGAATCAAAGGTGGTCATAAGGAATGTCTGCCAGAGCTCTATCGCAGGGGGAGTCCTTGTTAGTTATGTCATTGACCTGAATAGAGACATGTCAGATTTATCAAATTTGCTGCTTTTATGCTAAGAAGGATGTCTTATCTAACAACTGAGAATCCAAGTAATTAACATCCCAGAAAAATGATAGAGAAGGAATAGAATTTGTAGAGTTATGCATTTGATTTGTCTTTCAAATTGACTCTTAAATCCACATCTCCACCTTACACATAAAGATTATATTTATACATAAATTAAAGATTAGTTGACTTTATCCACTAAATAGATGATTGTTGTCACAATACAGACAACTCTAAGTTAAGTTATGAAAAGATGTACAAATACGAGAGGTTAATGGGATATTTCGTGTTAGATTATATCAGTGTTTCAAGTATCACTTTCTTAGAAGGACATGGACAAAAGGATATGTCCAGAGGAGAGAGTAGGATGATGAGGATGAGAGATCCAACTTGACTAGCATCATCAACAAGATCCTTAAATATTTAAAGAGGCGTACCTGACAGGCTGTGATGTAAGGGGAAAATGCCTCCCCCCTACCTCAGAGAAAAGACCAGTTATAGGGAAATATATTTGACCTGAAACTTCATTACAACCAGAACTATAAAATATGAAAGTAGTAGTGAATGAATTCACTTATTTAGAGAGGTGATGCTATATAACTCTGGGGGCATAGTAGAAAGGACTATACATCAGTCAGGTAGGAAGCTGAGTTAGGTCATTTCTTACTTTTGAGCTCAATATACTTAGGTAATCACTTAGAATGACTTGCAATCAATTCCCGTTAAGACTCTCAAAGGCATAAATCGAAACTGATGATCAGGAACTCAGTCAGTCTGTAAGGGTGAGTGGACATCTGAATACAATAAACA
Source organism: Equus przewalskii (assembly GCF_037783145.1). NCBI lineage: Eukaryota > Metazoa > Chordata > Mammalia > Perissodactyla > Equidae > Equus > Equus przewalskii. Next base: position 26,287,879 of record NC_091850.1, read on the forward strand.
ACAGTACGATTTCATTTAATGAAGTGCCAATAAAGTTGAGACTTAAATAAAAGGAAACGGGGTGGGGGAGGGACGGGGAGAACCTTTTCTACAACTGGTAAATGCACTCAGGGAGGTGATGGGAGGAGGTAATGGTCAACCAGTTTGTCAAGACCAAAATCTAATGGCAATTTTGATAATCCTGATCATTTTGTGTTAGCTTTCTCATTTGAAGTCACAACATGGACTAACACTTTCTTTTTTTTTTTCTTTCCAAATGTGATAGGAAAGCAAAGATATCCTGTTAGTGGATCTAAACTCTGAAATCGACAACAATCAGAAATCTTTAAGAGATGATTCATTCTTAACAAATGGCATCACCTCCTGCTCTCTTCCTCGACCAAAGCCTCAGGCATCTTTCTTGCCTGAAAATGCCTTTTCTGCCAATCTCAACTTCTTTCCCACCCCTAATCCTGATCCTTTCCGTGACGATCCTTTTGCACAGCCAGATCAATCGACACCTTCTTCGTTTGATTCTCTCAAATCTCCAGATCAGAAGAAAGAGAATTTGAGTAGCTTGTCTACTCCACTGAGTAATGGGTCCCTGAATGGGGATGTTGATTACTTTGGTCAGCAATTTGACCAAATCTCTAACCGGACTGGCAAACAGGAAGCTCAGGCAGACCCATGGCCCCTTTCAAGTACGCAAACACAACCAGCAGTGAGAACTCAAAATGGGGTTTCTGAAAGAGAACAGAACGGCTTCCATTTCAAATCCTCCCCGAACCCTTTTGTGGGAAGCCCTCCCAAAGGACTGTCTGTACCGAATGGCGTAAAGCAGGACTTGGAAAGCTCTGTCCAGTCCTCACCACCTGACTCCATAGCCATTATCCCACCTCCACAAAGTGCCAAACCAGGAAGAGGCAGAAGGACTGCTAAGGTGAATTGTCTTCTCCACATATCCATTGGCAGAATGCATGTTCGGTACCAAAGGGTGGTGTGATGTAAGCTCTCTTTCCTGCTGCTCTCGTAGTTTCCCGTGTGGCTGTAAAATAGAAGGTGGGATAAGGCACATCGTTCTCCAGGAATACCGTTCTCTAATCACCACCCTTTTTAAGCTTCGCGCTCAGCAGTGTTTGTCACACTGTGCTTTCCTTTTGCATGTCTTGTCACTTATTGTTAACTAAACACAAGTTTTTCCATTTTTAATGCTGCTATGCTTCTGTACCTCTGGTAAGTTTGATCATCATGTTCTGGGAGGGGAGGGCAAGGGTTCTTATGATTCCTTTTGTACCTTCCCCACACTAACACACACCTCCACATGCCCTTCATATTGTGTTAATGTCCAAGGTGGTGGTGTAAAATTCTTGAGTTTGTCGCCTGTATTAAATGCTGACTAAATAATCCATTGTCTTAAAAGAAGCATATATTTACTGTTACCACTTCATTCAAAAACAGTTAAACTGTGGTATCTATAAGTATCTTTTTAAAAATATAATTGGAATATGCAGGCTAGCATAATGATTAGACAACTGTATCATCTTTATACAGACTGATTTAAATCCAGTAGAATGATCAAAATTATTTAGGCTACTTATTTATAGTTGTCCTTTCTTTCCCAGCTTCAAGCTTTCAGCTGATAAGGAGACCAGACAAATACAAATGTGTAAAAAAAGCAAAACAGATTTTACTTTGAGTCCTCTGTTGCATCAGTCATCAAGACCCAATATTGTGTCCATTGAGGGATCTGTATCTTTGTGCGTGTGTTTTTTTGGGTTTTTGTAGTCGTTTATCAGTACCAGGAAAAAGTTTTTCTTTCTGTGCTTCCTGAATTTGAGGTACAGAGTAGGAGACAGACTAATGCTGGGTTGCACTGTTTCTGAGTAACTCTTCCGTCTCCCTCTCTGCCCTGTTAGTCTCCAGCAAAAGATTTGCTTGCATCAGACATCTTTGCTCCTCCCGTCTCAGAACCTCCAGGCCAGACATCACCTACCGGACAATCTGCAACCCAGACCAATCCTCTGGATCTCTTCAAAAGAAGTGCTTCTACCCCAGTGGGACCCCTTGCGGGTCTAGGTAGGTCCCTAGAGATCAAGTTAGGTTTGGCTCTGCTACTTTCACTCATAAGATGATAATGCATAGCAGGAGGGCACTTCATATCCATAGAGGTCCCAGCCACATAAGATCTGAGCATCCTGGGAGGTCTTTCACCCACTTCTTACTTCTGTACAAGCCCAGCCTCATTTGATACTCTTGACTTGGAACTTAGATTTGGCTCCTTGAGTTGGCATGTGTGAAGAAATCCATTTTCAATATTGCACTTACCTGGAGCCAACTGGTAATGGCTTACTGAAAACAGTTGTAAGGAATTCTGAAGCTCAGACCAGCTTCATTAGAGAAACAGGTTGAGATGAGAGAGGCTTGTCTATCATCTCTATTGGAAAAAGTAGCAATATGCAGGTCTTCCATGTGATTTGCCATTACTAGATTGAAGCTCTGTCATCTGTTAACTGATATCCCTCTTGGAAGGAATATATACCCCAAGAGGGATATAAGTTAAGTCTAAAGCAAGTGTAAGTCATAGAATGAAAAGTCCTGGGTTCTGAGCCCAGCTCTGTTCCTAGGCACATAGTGAGTAGGGGACAGGCATCCTGATCGGTATCTGAGTACTTAAGCCTTAGCAACTCCTTGCCAATATTTTGGCTAGCTGAGTGTCTTAATAGCTTAGAAGATAAGAACTAGAAACCTAAAGTTGGAAAGAGCAGAGAGATAAAGAGAGAAATTTTATCAGATACCCAGGATGTGCTGGTGCTGTCGTTCATAAATCTATCATTAGATCTTGTGGACCACTGAGCCACTCTGTGGCAGGACAGTGGGGATGGCCACTGGCTGAGGGCTGGCCCTGCCACTCTTCACCCACTGCCTCCAGTTCTTTTCTGCCTCCATGGCACAGTCTTCAGAAACCTCGACAATAGTCTTTGCTGTCCTGCTGGGGATTCGCTTTGTTTTTCTGCTTCTTGGCAATTCTACAAGCTCCAAATAGACTCCATCTTGGGAGGAAGTTGGGGGCGCTATTGATGAAGAGGGACTCTCTTCCCAATTGTGTAAAATTTGACCAGGCATCTTGGCTTTCCCTGTCTCGTGCTGAGTCAGTTATCAGGACTCTTTTTTTTTTTTTTCTTTGCTGTTATCCTGCAAAGGAAAATATTTTGATTCTGTCCTATTAAATCTGTTTAATCGTTATCTGGAGTACGGTGGCAAGAGTGGGGTTGTTACCCAACTGCTGACTAGCTGAAATCCATGCAGGTGTGAGAAGCCAAATTGTTCCAGGTCTCTGCTTGCACTTATACCATCAAGAGACTCTCCCAAGCACTTCGTGGCTCTGGGGGCTTCCCCTCTCTGCGTGGCCATTTTTCCTGCACTCCCAAGTGGAGCAAGTTGGGGCTTTTCCTTGCAGAAGGGCAGAGAGCTTGCATGCAGTGCCTGCAACTAGATCACATTACAGAGCTTTGTAGTCTAATATCAATGCCCCGAAGAATTTTTTCAGCCAATATTTAACAAGTCAGCCTGAAAATACAGCTGGACCCTATAACTGTTAATTTATTCAGACGAAGTGAAGCTTTTTGGCGAGGTGCCCCCGTTGAGGCCTTGGGGTATACAACTGCGGAATACTGATGATTCTTCCAAGTTTGGACATGGGACTCAAACTGAGCTCTACAGTATAGGCCCTGTCCAGTTGCAGGCATCCTCAGCCAAACCATGGAAGGTTGTAGGTCTGGCTTCCGCTAGACCCAGCTGGAGGACAGTTTCCTCTGGAGAACTGGGGGTGGGGAGATGGTATTGTAGAAAGCTGAGCCTTCAGCTTTGACTAGCTACCCTGTGTTTTAATGTAGCATCAGAAAGTAATAAAATTAACTTTTTATGCCCACACTCTCTTTTTCCTTACCTCTTGCCTCTACTTTCTTCAGTAGGGCCTTAAATATCTTAGAAATACATGCATGGAATCTGGTGGATGGGAATGAAGGCTGGCATAAGTATATGCCTGGAAAGCCTTTAATTCCTGACAAATATAATATTTTTCTCTTTTACCACCATTCCCACTAATACCATCTATGGCTAAAGCCACACATTTTCCTGAGGGAAGGCAAGTCATCCAACGTGAAAGATGACAAAATTCTTCTCAATTTGCACATCCAATTGGTGTAAATTATTAGTGAGTGACTCTGGCTTTGGTTAATAACATTTAAGTAAATTTGTTTTAAAAGGCTAGCAATAACTTTGTTCAAACTAACCCACTTTTAGAAGCCTGTATTACAGAATCTAAGAGAACTTTTCCCTTGATTAGTTGTGAAAGGAATATGCATAATTTTTAGTGTAAATGCAGCCTATTTTCTGTGTCTGTAAAAGAAGTATTTGTATTAACATTACATTAAAATAAAAACAATCCTGTCCCTTGATGCCAAGGAGACAGAACAGGAGGATAGGGTGCTAGATTCGGAGCCAGTGTGCCTGAGTTTTACTCTCTACAACAACAGACTGTGACTTCCCCACTTTTAATAATTAATATTCTTGTAGCTAGTTCCCTCCCCTCAAATATAAGCATGTTAATTTGATAAGATGACCTTTTCTGAAACCCACCACTCTCCGTGAGCACACAAATGTGTTCATGGCCAGATGGCTAGCATTCGTGTTGACAGAGTTGAGTTAAGCAACATCTATCTCCAATACTAAGAAAATGCAAGATAGACTATCTTGCTACATCAGCCCCTGAAGATCATTTTCAAAATATTTCTCACTCTGGAAACAAAAACATTCCTAACCTAAGTTGGAAGGCCTTTTTGCAGTTTGGTTAGAAAACTTTTATAACTAAAGAATCCTCTGCTCCAAAGCTCAAAGCAAGTAGGTTTTGAGAGCAGAGCATCATTCGTGAATAGGTTTGAGGCTGTATTTAGGTTTTCTGTTAGTGGTGATGGCTTGACTAGGTCATTAATACACTTGGGAAGAGGCAGGAGAGAAGATGCCCTGCATATCAGAACAAGATGTGAGGAATGAGAGGGGCAAACAGTGGAGAGACATGGATTTTAGTGATCTAACTAATTCCTAATCAACATGGCAAGGATGCAGGAGATGGAGCCACTGCCCCCGCAAAGATCAAATGCTCAGACACAGGCAGTTAGTACCTTGGAAGGTTTTTTTTTGCTTGACATTGTTTTCTCTCCTTCCCTTCCTCTTAAATACTCTGTTCCAACTTCTGGCAAGGTTTAGTGAGTGACACACAGCAGGAAGCCCTTTTATTTGAAACAGCTCTCCCAGGATAACCAGCCTTTCCTCAAGTTTTATATATAAAAGTGTAAGTAGTTTTACTATCTTAGCATCGACCAAATTTTATCATCCTTTTATATAGCTGTGTCAACCTTGGCAGCATTTAAAAGCAAAGAAACTTTGAAATGGTTTCTTTGGGATGCAAGCATGTTGAGGGCTAGTGCACAAGCGTCATAGCTGGTTTCCGTAAGACTCCAGACGTGAGCCAGCTGCCAAATGAAAAGATCGAATCAATGATGAAGAGTGCCCAATGGATTATCTTAATTAACTACTTCATAATCAGCATGGTTTGTCTATGTAAATGTATTCCCTCAACAAATAAATTTGTGCTATTGACAGGCTCTGTTCTAGCTGTTTAAAATATATCAGTGTGTGTATGATAAGGGCTCATTTTTCCATTACTAGTTACTTGTCGACTGTATTACCCTTCTAATGAGGAAAGTGAAAAAGATGTGGTAGAAAGAAAGGGCTTCGAAATGCAACCAGTATCAGAATGCTAGCTATACTGTGTTAGCTAATTAATCTTTAGAGTGATTTGATCTCTCGGAACCTTTACTTCCATGTCAGCTTCAAGACTTAATGAGGTTTGTGTCACATAGATGCTCTACAAATGCTCCCCAAAGCATTGTGCTTTCTGAAACTCAAGATTTCCTCTTCAAGCTTGTCACCTGATAAGTCCTTTCTCCTGCTTCCTTCAGGTGGCGTATCAGTTACACCCTCTCAGGCAGGACCATGGAGCCCAACATCTTTAGTCTTCAGTCAGTCCACTTCAATGGTCCCAGGAGCCGTGATGGGTGGTCAGCTTTCAGGATTCTGTCAACCAGTCATTTTTACCACAAGCCCAGCTGTTGCAAGTTGGAACCAGCCTTCATCCTTTGCAGCCTCAACTCCCCCTCCAGCCCCTGTTGTTTGGGGCCCATCAGCATCTGTAGCACCCAATACTTGGTCATCAACAAGCCCTTTGGGGAATCCTTTTCAGAGCAATATTTTTCCAGCTCCTGCTTCCTCTGGCCAGCTCTCCTCTCTCCTGGACACTCCTCCTCAACCACCTCCCAGAACTGGCCCTCCAAAGGATATCTCCAGTGACGCCTTCACTGCCTTGGACCCACTTGGGGATAAAGAAGTCAAGGAAGTGAAAGAAATGTTTAAGGACTTCCAATTACGGCAGCCACCTGCTGTGCCCGCAAGGAAGGGAGAGCAGACTTCCTCTGGGACTTCAAGTGCCTTCTCCAATTATTTCAACAGCAAGGTTGGCATTCCTCAGGAGAATGCAGACCATGATGACTTTGATGCTAATCAACTGTTGAAAAAGATCAATGGTAAGTTACCCACTTCTCTGTCTACTGTACCAACAAGTATTTCCACTGTCATATGGGCCCACAGAGTCCCTCAGAAGTACCCTCCTCCACCCCACCAATAGCCTTACTTCTGGTTTTTTGGTAATCAGAGGTTATGGAGACAACTTAACCATTTACCCTCTGGAGTTATTTACCTTAGTTAGCTGTTTCTAAGGGCTGGCTCAATGCTGCCCTCTTGTGACAATTCTTGAAAGGGCCGCTAAGAACTGTTGAAATTCCATGGGTCATGGCCCTGGAGGGCTGTGTAGTAAGGCCTCAGCCATAATCTCATGGCCATGAGTGAGGGAAGTCTGATTCTCTCCTAGTTCAGGTAAATATGCATGGCTTCCTCTTCTGAGAGGGGATGAATTTGCCTATAATAATCATAAGGAGTCCCAGTATTTGGCGGTGATTTTTGTTCCATTGACGTAAATTTCAAAAGCATGGAAAATAATTTCTAAGATAAGCCTGACTTGGGGCTGGCCCCGTGGCCGAGTGGTTAAGTTCGCGCGCTCTGCTGCAGGCGGCCCAGTGTTTCGTTGGTTCGAATCCTGGGCGCGGACATGGCACTGCTCATCAGACCACGCTGAGGCAGCGTCCCACATGCCACAACTAGAAGAACCCACAACAAAGAATACACAACTATGTACCGGGGGGCTTTGGGGAGAAAAAGGAAAAAATAAAATCTTTAAAAAAAAAAAAAAAAAAGATAAGCCTGACTTGGGGATGTGTGCCCATATTTGGGGAAAGCTTGTCTACTGACTATGCGGGGTTTTTCACCTTCTAGAACCACCAAAGCCAGCTCCCAGACAAAGTGCCCTGCCAGTTACCAAATCTGCTGACAATGGGTTTGAGAACCCTTTCTCTAAAGATTCTTTCAGTTCATCACAAGCCTCTGTAAGTATCCACTATTAGAAGCTATTGCTCCAAAGTACGTGGCGCCTCCTGAATTAACCTTGTTTGCATAATAACTTGTTGACAATAAAGAACATCTGAATAAGGTCTATCATTAAGAACCATCACAGCGTAAACATCAACTCAAACTGGGGAAAGATTATTTTCGCAGGGACTACTATCCTGACCTTGAGAAATGAATATCATATAGAAAAAGTCCTTTGTATCTCTCATAGCCTGGCTCGTGAAAGTGTCTTGGGAGAAAATTGAGCCGAAATACTATCTTAAAAAAATCTTTCAGGGGGCTGGCCCCGTGGCCGAGTGGTTAAGTTCACGCACTCCGCTGCAGGCGGCCCAGTGTTTCGTTGGTTCGAATCCTGGGCGTGGACATGGCACTGCTCATCAGACCACACTGAGGCAGCGTCCCACATGCCCCAGCTAGAAGAACCCACAACGAAGAATATACAACTGTGTACCGGGGGGCGTTGGGGAGAAAAAGGAAAAAATAAAATCTTTAAAAAAAAAAAAGAAAAAAAATCTTTCAAAGATTTAAGTTCCTGATTTCCCACCCATGATTCTTTAGCTCATAAAAATGATACTTCTCATTTTGGGGAGGCAAACATAATTCACCTGAACCTTGGTTTTCATGGAAATAATAAATATACATCATCAATTACAAGCAGGCAAACACAAGTCATTGAAGACCCAACAATATCTGATTCATCTGTGATTTTCTAAGTGATTTTTAAAGGAATTTGAGAAGTCTTAATTATAGGTTTTTTCTTATAACTATGATTATATTTATTGACTGGATGGTTTTCTCTCCATAGATGGCTTCTCCTCAACCCACATCACCTGACGTTTATAAGGATCCTTTCGGAAATCCTTTTGCCTAACATCTGTGAGTAGAAGATCCTCTTAAGCTTAGGTTTGGTGAAAAAGGGTAGCACAGGGGGTGAGGGTGAGATTTTAATTTTAGAATTGGGAAGAGATTAAAGCTCTGTAATCCAGAAGTAATAGACATGGAAATCTGTACTTAACTAATTCAATAATGGCTCGGCTGGGCATTTAAGAAAAGAATTCTTATCCATATCAAAAGACAGTCATATATCCATAGGGATATGGATTTCTATCATATCTTGTGCTTGTGATATTTCAGTTCGGTATGGAAGTGGACTTCTAACACATTATAGTTCTCTAGATGTTTTACCTTTATATTGAAGTGATTGCAAAACATCTTAGTAATTACTTGGTTTTGTACAAAACCTTCAAAATCTGAAGACCTTCTGAAGCCACCAAACAGGTCAGCTAACACAACTCTTTGGCCTCCCCAAACAGTATTTATTTCCTTGAGAGGAGGCTCAAAGTTAGTCTGAAATAGTCTGATGGTATTAATTCCAAAAGATGACAGCCGCCAATGTCTCCTGCTAAAGCAGTAGGTATAAGTTCAGATGAGTCTGTAGGTTGATTCTTCCCTCTAGTGGATTTTACCCTGGGTGAGTTATTAGGCATACTCACCTTAGACTGAGACCCTAGAAAGGCTCAGTGTGACCCTTTCTCAACAGTGAGTGGAAGCAACTTTGATTTTGAAAGACCGAAGTGAGTAGAGGAAAGGAACCTTGTCTGCAGTTTAGAGGAGGGAGAATGTAGCTGGTAGGAGAGAACAACAGAAAGAACGAAAAGAACCCAAACCCATTTTTCTCAGTCTTACCCCACCCATGTAATGCTGCTAAACCATGTCTTGCCCCATCTGGAATTTCACTATTTTAAATAGATAACAATCTTAAATCTGACATCCGACGATAAGGTTGAGTTTATTTGCAATTTGGACCCTTCCCCTCATCCCACTTCTACAATTACAGTGTTTCTTCAAGTGCTTTTCCATAAAATCTGCTTCAGAGAACTGGGTGACTTTATTGAAAAGGCAAATTCCTGGTCCCCATCCCAGCTCTAAGGAATCCCCCTCCAGTGCTGAGGAAAAGCTTCATTTTAACAAGCAGCCAGATGATTTCTAATGTTAATAAAGCGGTGTAATCTATTGAAGGGCTAGAAGTCTTAACAGAGCCTCATTCTCATCTTCCTCTCCAGGGGTGCCATCTGTGAAGGAATAGAAAGAAATAAACTACACTAGGAGTTTAGGAGGATTGTTTGCACTGAATTGAAGTGACTGGAATTCTCCTTGGAGGCCCTTTCTTCTTTAGGTCATGAAGGGAGAATAATATTGGTCAACCTGCTAAACATATAGATTGGGGCAGGGCAAGAGAGCTGTCATGGGAGAAAATAGCTGACATCATCGAGCGCTTGTGTCAATCACTTTAGTACAGGTTCTACGTTTATTATTTTATTCAATCCTCTCATATCAGCCCTAGGAGATCCTATTTCTGACACTTTAAATAATGACTTCATATTTAATACCTTGACATTCAATCCAAAAATTCTAACCGCAGGTTTTTTCTTCTCCTCCTCCTCTAGGAACTTGGCATGCTGACTTTCCAGAGGAACAAAAAGGTTGGCCGTAGTAGTCAAGGACAAAACTAATAGCCAGACAAGTCTTGCCCGCTGCCCCTGTTCTAGCTTTGACGTATTATCTGTTGCCTTATTTCTTGCTGCCTCTTCCACTTGTAAAATGCCTTTTACTTTCTGTTTAAAGCTAAACTGAATCTATGGTTTTAAATAAATTAAGAACCTAAACTCTCTAGCTTAAATGTAAATGAAGTAGTATTCCTACTTGAATCCTTGCCTTTTGTGTCCCTAGAACCTTCTAGAACACTCCCCAATGTACCCTCTGGTTGGGAGATGCAGCCACAACAACCCTTTAGATCATACCATTCTGAATAAATTTGAAAATCCTTACTGTTCAAAATCGTTTGGGGGTTCTGTTTTAGAGCATAAAACCTGAAGATTTAGTAGGACAGGGCAGAATCTTAACTCCTGCTTCAGACCATCACTTATAGAAAATTTTTAAAGTAAAATTGAAGCAAGTCTAACTTCTTCTTAGACATTTTGGAATCTAACACACCTAAGAACCTTTTTAAAGATAAAACTTCTCACTTTCTTAAGATTGTTTTTCTCTCAAGGACAAGATTATCCTTTTCCAATCTCTTGCTAGCTATCGAATTGAGGAAAAGCATTATTTGTCTCTCCTCTCCTTTTCCCTCTGATTCTCTTTTCAGTCAGTTTTGCTCCCAGGTTGACCTCTTTTTTATAAGCAACAGAGTTTTATGGAGCAAAAAATTCTAATGATTCACACATCTGAAACCTCTCTGCCTTCTCAGTAATGGCTAATCCCAGTAACAAGAATTGCAAATGGGCACAACCTTTATCCTTTCTGTGGAATAGGGGGCCATCCTTTTGAGCTGAAGTTCCAGCAGAGCAGTACATGTTGAAGAAAAACTGAACTCAACTCAGCAGTGAAGGACTGTGTTCTGAAGAGCAACACATCACAAAGTTAAACGTGATTGTGCCAAACATATTAGGTGCTTATTTGGGGTCATACTAGACCTTTATCAAGTAACTGGAAAACTTTCTTGAAGCCACAGTCTCATAGTTAGTAGGAGGATAAATGGAAAAAAAGAGAAAAAAAAGCTGTAGAACAAGTATTTGGTGTTATCAAAAACCTAATGTCTGCAATATTTTTCTCCTCATAACCTTGGAAACTTTCCCAGTTCATTTTCAGTCCTATTGTTAGCACAGTTCTGAAGGGTTTGTTCTTGCCAAAATGAGGTTTGTTCTATGTTGGGGTTTTTAATGTTGTCTCTTGACCCCTAATGCTCAGGTTTGTGTGGATATTAATCAACCACATACAATGTTACCTTTACATGGAAGAAGAGGATGACTGCTCAGGATCTGAACAAGATGGCGGCCTCATGAACCTCTATTGATTAGCCCCAAGAAGTCCTAGCTGAAGTCCTAGCTAAAGTCCTGTGGTTTTGTGTTCAATGGTAATAGCTGATCATGGATGGTGTAATTTTCCATCTGACTTCCTACTCAGTCGTCATAAACACAGACTTGAAGTAGTATTTTATGTGTTCAAATACCTAAATGTGCTAAACTGGAGGTAATTATTTCTAGGTAGTTGAATTTTTGAAAGTAGAAAAAATTTTGAAAGTAATGATCAGCCACACAACTGTTTTGTACATACTTTTTTTCTTGTGCACTTTTCTGTATGCAGATAAGGCTATAAATTTACTCATTTCAATAAACTGAAATGGCAAAATCTCATGTGTTTACCATCAGTTTATTCTAATATTTGACCCCGGCTTTGGGTTGATGTGTTAGGGTCAAGGTATAAAATATACCAGTCTAAAGTGAGCGAATGTTAGTTATAGTACATTCTGGATTGTCACAAAGATGAAGAGAAAGTGGAAGTCCATGAAATAGGATCATGAGTAAATTATTATCTGATATCTTACAATGTCTTATTCTCCTTTCTCAGATCTACACACACTCCCTTCCTGAGAGTTTAATGCGAGTCCAATGGTTAAGATGTGTACAAGAAAAACTTCAAGTGATGTCTAGTATAAAAAGCATTTATTAGTGAATTCTTGGTTCACGTCTTTTACCCTTTGTCTCCCGTTATTCTTTGTTTAGCCATGTTTAACCTCACCAAGACACAACAGTGTGGACTGCTCCAGGCTGGTGTAAGCCACTCAGGAGAGCTTCTGGGTGAGATGGGCAGCCAATGATCAGACATCTAGCACTAGGACAATCTTAACCACTCTTCCCTAGTATAAAAGTTCAAGACTCTCGTTCTTTTCAAGACCTGGTTCTACAGGGAAGATAACGCCAAGGCAGGCCTTACTTGAGTATAGAAGTCTTGGTGTTAAACTTGACTTCTCTAAGGAGTAACACAAACTTGGGAGGGTGGATGTCATTGACTGGTGTTTGTTGTTATGGGATGTTCAGTTTTACTGCTTTACCTTTCTCCTTAACTGAAACACGTGGTCTCGTTCTGACAATAAGTAGAACGTAGAGAAACAGACTCCACACCAAAGCAGCTTCCGGTAAGCCATAGATGAGATGGTGAAGGCTGCTGATAAGAACATGTTGCACAAATTATCTGGCTTATCCAGATGCTCTACAGTGTGTCTAAACCATTGAGACCGTGTGCTATTTCTATGTGGCTTAATCTGCAAGATCTTGCTGGAGGTTAACCCTTGCTCATGTGTACAAGGGGAGGACTTTCACGTCAGTGCAGTAGGATCTACTGTTGACCAAGCAGAGGGAGGTGCTTACTGAAGTGTCCTAGCAAAGTGGGAACAGACCGCTTCTTTATTATTGTCTCTTTAGTAGCAGTGATTTTCACACCTGTATGCCACAAGTTCAGCTTTTATGGCAATCCTATTATTCCTGCAAGAGGGTTTCTTTTAGACACCAGATAGATCTAACCTAAAAGCTGAACTTTAACAGCCAGCATGCTCCCAAACTTCTCACATAAAGACAATACAAAGGGAGAAGGTATTGCTTTTCTCAAGATGATCTTGCATTTGTGAAGTGCTTTACCATTTACACAACATAACTCATTCTATTGATACAGTAATCCTGTGAGCTGGGATCTGTTACTGCTCCATCTCAACAAAGAATGGCATCCGTGCTTTAAAATGGCTGCAGTCTGCTTCAACTCTTAAATGAGTGGTTTCCATGGTATTTTGTTGTAAAATTGGTGCGTAGTAGTAGGGAGATCTTTTCAGTCAGTGATTTCAAACTCCTCCATGAAAAGGCCAACCATAGTGTCTAGAGAAAGCCACACCAAGTATGATTCTGTGTCTTTCCTGTGCTGAAAGCAGGGAGGGAAAAGAACAGAGGATGTCGCTAACTCAGGAGTTTGGTTGACCCTGCAATAAACTGATGAGTGAGGACTCTGACCCGTATTCCCGGAACAGGTTCATTACAAAGTCTTCTCGTGAAAGATAGGAGCTACCCCCAAATCCCTGGTAAATATTTAAGCTATTACTGCTGGAGAAGGTTGCTAGAAAATAAAACACCGGATTCTTGCTGGGAAATATTGTTTTAACTCTCCTCTATTAAAAATAACTAAGACTCATGTTCCACAAGCCAAATGTGGACACACACAGGGCTGTGAGATGGCAACAGTCCTGTTAACATGTCCTAATTACAGCAATGCTGATGGACAAGGGCCAGCCATGTGTCATCTCACCTAATGAGGGACTGAGCCCCTCATTTGCCCTTGCTCCTCTGGAATTACTTACTTAATTACTAAGCCTCCACTGGGTGCTGAAATCATGTGAGTGCCAGTCTCCAGGGAGACGACAGTGTGGGCTACTCAGTGGCCAAGAAACTGGGCTTCTACAGGGACCACAGAGAAGGTGGTCATAAAAAAAGGGAAAAACACCTGACTCTGAAAGTCTTCATGACTGAGTTGTCTTGATGTTCGTCATGGTGTTTTCTGTCAATTCTCTTTTCCTTTGGTTGACTTCATTTACTATCATTTTACCTTCATTGTAAGAAAGGGAAATTATTGCCATTCTAAAAGTGACATGGTGACCAGACTGGGCTGAGGCTGAGTTGCAGATGTTTCTGAGGTGTGTCTGAGGCTGCCTCCACCTAGTACATACTTACGCTGACTGATCATCATAGAAACTTTTGTTTGGGGGCTGCTAAGAGGAGTGTTGAAACCCAGGAGCTAATGGAGAGGAAAGAGGAGGAAAACAAGGGTTATGTGACATTTGCTTCGCTGCCTCCCTCATGGGTCTGAGAGACTGGTTTAGAGGCTTGATGGTGGAGATGATAGGGCTAGAAGCAGGAGGCGTTGTCTTCCTTAGATGAAAGACCCTGGGCACAGGAAGGCAGTTCATAGCCCACATGTCCATTAGTAATGAACTGACTGTAGTAATGGAAAGGCTCACAGAGGCTAAAACCAGTAGGGGCTTATTTTTCTCACATAAAAATTGTAGATTGGTGGCTGCTGGTGTTGGCTCAGCAGCTCAACAAGGACCTCAAGGACACAGATTCAGCTTTTCACTCCAACCTTTTAGCCTCTTGGCTTTCTATTCTCGCGTTTATTGGCTAATGGTCACAAGATGGCTGCGTAGCTCCAAATATGTTAGTGTTCAAGGAGAGCAGAAAGGGAAAGGCAGCACAATCAATATCTGCTCCTTGTACCAGCATTTCAGCTTTCCCCAAAGCTTCCTAGTAGATTTCAGCTATGTCTCATCGGACAGAATTTGGGCTCATGGCTACTTCTGGGTGCAAAGGAGGCTGGGAAATCCAGCTTTTAGCTTTACCAACTTCTATAGTGAAGGTAACTAAGGAAGAGGCATGGCTGGTTAGGTGATTTCTGGGGCCTACAGCTAAATAAAAATGGAGGATCCGTTGTTCAAAAAAGGAGGAAAAATAGCCATTAGAAACATTAAAGTATAAACTGATTTCTTTTCTTCTGCAACCGCTTTCCCTTATCATGACATTTTATTTGCTATTTAATGTTATTTTAAGTAAAGAAAAATTGACATTTTATAGTATTGGCCTGAAATTTCCCACTAATTTTTTTTTTTAAAGATTGGCACCTGAGCTAACATCTGTTGCCAATCTTTTTTTTCTTCTTCTTCCCAAAGACCCCCAGTACAGAGTTGAATATTCTAGTTGTAGGTTCTTCTGGCTCTGCTATGTGGGATGCCACCTCAGCATGCCTTGATGAGCAGTGCTAGGTCTGCACCCGGGATCCGAACCAGTGAAACCCTGGGCTGCCGAAGCAGAGTGCATGAACTTCACCACTCGGCCACAGGGCTGGTCCCCTTTACCACTCATCTTTACCTCATAAGTGGAATCACTGAAATAACACAATTTGTATTTTATACATGCATATATATTTGAATATGTATTTCATTCTTGCCAGAACAGTGGAAACACTGCACAAAACTAACTCAACTATTTTAATTCACTTCTCAACACACATACATTCCACGTTTAGTTCACTGATGAGTAAAGAAAGATGGGGAAAAAAAGAGACTATGCTTTGCCTGTCTCTTTCTTTCCTTCCATGTCATTATTTTCAGCATAATAAGGTGGCTAATGCAGGTAAGTAACACTAGTAATAAAGATATGATAGTGTTTCTTGGTCATTTGTCTTTCTTTTTGTGTCAAAAGCAAGTTCTGGTTCAAATGGGCGATGTGACCTCTCAGGGCTGTCATTTACTCAGTCATAGACATAATACACTTACCTTTTACTCACTTTTGCTTTGAGTCACTGAACTCCTACACGTCATGGAGCCACCTGAATTTCATGCTCACAGGACAATATAAACATTATGTGCAGATGGGGTGGCATGGAAGTGAGGGCACAATGCGTATTTCCTCTGCTCACGTGCGTGCTCCATCTTCCCATCAGACTTTGCTTTCAAAACAAAAGTCCAAAGATAAAATTAAGAATTTCAAGATGGTAACAACAGAGCATTAAACTATGCGTGGGGCTTTTCTGAAGCCTAAGCCCTGGGCTACTGCATGCGTCGCCTGCCCTTGAAGCCAGCCCTGGCACGAGGTCCTTGGAAATGGCTGATGGATTAGCCAATGTGTTTCCCACATGCCCGAGTGATAATTTAACCCAAAGTTGGCCCTCCTCCAAATGCAGATCACAGCAGTCTTTGACTCCACGGCACCCGCAGGGCAGAAGAGAAGCCCGTACATGGGAAGCATAGCCAGCAAAGCTGATGGTGAGGTACGTTGACTAGAAGGTGGAAGCTAAAGAATGCAGAGGACAGGTTTCTCTGTGTTAGCACCACGAAGATTACCAGAAACAATAAAAGTTGGAAGGGGGCAGGGAACTAAAAGGCACTGCCTATGAGGCTTTAGTGTTGACATAACCTAATTAGAACTCAACCGGATGTGCCATTTCAGTTGGAAGGATACTAGGGGGAGGACTGTAAAACTCCTGAGCTCTTCCTAGCTAATGTGCCTTGCAATTCTCCATTTTACTTCTTTGTAAGCTCAACGCTACCGGCTTTGAAAAACAACACTGGATTCAGGGATGCTCCACAGAAGTCATTGAATAGAGACAGCAAACACCTATCAAGCTTTTCCCCCCGACAGACACTATTCTGAGTGTGTTACAATAAACAATTTAATTTTCGTATCAAATCCATGAGGTGCTCCTACCACTGCCATTTTATAAAAGAAGACACAGAGGCACAAAAGACTAAAGGAACTGCCCAAAGTCACATAGCTGGTAAGTGGCTGAAGTGAAGTCCCAACCTGGGCTCCAGTGTCCTTGCACTTAACCTTAAATTAACCACTTAACCACCTTATTACCTCCAAAAACTGGCTCCATTGCCTTTATGCTGGCGTAGTTTACATTCACCAAGATTTTATTCTATTCATGGTGCTTCTCTCCTCTTATTCTTCCTATAAATAATATGCTTATCACAAAAAGGGATGAAAAAAATGTTTTGATTGTTGACAAGTTGATCCCGCTTTGGCTTTTCCAGAGCTCATCTTCAGGATGAATTAAGCATTACTTCGAAGTTTGAATTTTCTAGTTGTTACAAATGCAGCACATCAATGTAACCTCACACTCAGTCCATTCTAGTTCAGTTATTTCCCATCAGCATGTGTAAGTGTATTTAATGCAAGCCTAGACCGCTCACAATGAAGGATGGGCTGTGAGTAATGTTCTCCCAATTTTTTCTACATTATAAATAGCAAATCATCCTGCATCTGCTCAAAGGCAGGCTAGGTGCACGTTCCAGAGTCAAGGAGGAAGGGTGTTCACACGTGTGCATTTTATAACAGTAATACCATTGTATAGTTTCATCAAAATCTAACATCCAATGGTATCATGCTCTTAAAGAACTGCTTCAAAACTATGTATTGATAACACACCGTGCCTTTTAATTTTCTCCTCCTCAGTTCTTCGGGTTTAAAAAGCCTATCAATGGTGATGACTTTCCTCATCCTTTAATTTGACAAACACAAACCCTCGAACTATGGAAATTGGAAACTGACCAGGTGAACACAGAGCAGAGAGACGCCTGGCAGCCCATCAACAATAAGCACAAAACCCCAAGACAGGGAAAAGCACAAATCAGTAAAAAGAAAAAAAGATGAAGGAGATGATGCTGGACCAGCTACAGGACTAAGTTCCTGACTTAAATCATCTATAATTACCGACCGGCCCTGTCCCTAGAGAAGAAGGATTAGTAGAACATGTCTGGAGGAGACAAATGCACTTCTTAAACAGGGTCAAAAATTTGCTTACACGACAGTTGGGCGCAGAGAAAAAATATATCCACATTCTGTTTTTTTCTTTCTTTCTTTAACCAATCTGATCTTCCTCATGAGTCTCCACTCCTCTGGCTGTGGGTGCCAACATTTAGTCAGGTCCTGTAACCTCCAGCCAGTCATTATCACTCCCTCAATAGGTAACTCTATTTGTTTTGGATATGTGCCCAGTGTTTCAAACGTCTTCCCTTCTTCCTGCTCTCCTCCATAATAATGCTTAGTTTTGTGAGGGGAGAGGGTATAGAGGGGAGCGTTGAGAAGGGGCTTAGATCCTCAGACAGGGTCTTATACTGTCCTCTGGTTCTTCCAGCCTCTATGGCATATACCTCATCTACCTGGTCAATACTTTGTTGGTATCTGTAGCTAAAGCTTTTGGCCAAAGAATGTAGTGTCTGCTCGTCTCCACACAGTTGGGGATCCTACAGAGACTGGTGGTTCTCTCTGCTGCCTGGGCCCTCACCTTGCCTCACTAACACTGGACTCCTGGGAGGTCTGACCGTAAGTGCCTTTCCATCCCTGCCCTCAGCTCTAGGGCCATGTTGTCCTTGATGTAGCAAACCCCCCAGCAAGCCTGCTAGCAAACCCTCTACCCCTTATCAGGGCAGAGAAGAACTTCGTGGTATTCTCTATGGCACATGACAGCCAAATAACCTAGCAAGGTGAATTCAGTCCCTCCTTCTCTGCCCAACTACATGGGACAACCACTTTTATTCTGATTTGGCTTCCCCCACACTGGAAAAGTCTGGAAGTTGTTCTCCCAGATTTTCAGATGACAAGGACAGAAACATCTGTCTTTGACCTCAACCTACTTAACATGCTGGCCCCATTCTGAAATTTGGCCTGAAAGAGTTACTCAGAATTCATATCTCCAGGCTTGCCTCTCCCACCTCTAGTCTCCCTCTCACAATTTCTTTGAGCCAAAGAGGCAGTCTTTTTATGTTATCTACATCATAACCTATGTTGTCCCCACTGCTTTGAGATTGACAGGTGGTAATTGCTTCTTTATTCCACCACGTCCTTTCCTAGGCAATAAGGCTCAGGGTCCAGCCATAAAGTTGCAGAAGATCTAGAAAACATAATTTTAAAAGAGAACATTTAAGATTTGCAAAGCATCATCTCCTACTATATCTAGTTGGGTTTACACATTAACTGATAAATCTATATATAGATTCATTCTCAAATACTACTTTCTTTTTGTCAAAGTCCCAAGTTTCAGAAGCCAACTATACCTAAACTGAATGGAATCAACTGATCATCCAGTAACTATGAAAGAACTCTGAAGTAACCATCATGAGCCTGCTTAACACTTTGTGTCCTGTCAACATATTAATACAATCAAAAGCAAAGATGACCCTCAGATACAGAAATCAGAAGGACCAGGCAGGTGGTGACTCATTAATGAAAATAAGGAAAAAAGAAGAGCTTCCTTGACAGAGACAGGGTAAGAATTATGTGTTTGATTTTAGATATCATAAGTTCAACTTACCACGGACAAATCAAAGTCCACCTGGAGATTTCTTCTAGAAGTACTTCAAGTTGTTAGGCTGGAAAGTAACACTCAATCTTTGCACTTTTTGAAAAGAATCGCTTCTCAATATCTATACTTTCAAAACAAGAATCCAGAATATTCTGGTAAAGGAACTTCAACAGACTACCCTTTGAGACTTCCGGTTCTGAATGTTCGGCTTAATCTTAAGAGTGGTAAGAAAAGAAAGTATAGACTGAGAAGAGAAGATGGCAGAGGACAGACCCCATGAGGAATACCAGCATTTGTATGATGGGCAACGGAGAGGAGCTAGCAAAAGAGAAGCAGAAGACAGGAAACGCTGTATCACAAAAGTTAAGGGAACAGAGAGTTTTAAAGCATAGGGATGGCCAATAAGGTCAAATGAGTCTATGAGACAAAGATCACGGCCAAAAAGCTCCATCAAACTTAGCAATAAGGAGGTCTTCAGTGGAGTAATAAAGGCAAAATACGGACTGCAATGGGTTGAACATAACCATGCAGGAAAGGAAGAAAGTTGATACAGACTGCAAAAGTTTGGCTAACAAGGGTAGTAGTAATTTAAAAAAAATAAGGAATAGGGTAGAATTTTTAAAGGTAAAAGATACTTGAGCATATTCACAAGCTGATGAGAAGGAACAAATCAAAATGGAGAAACTGAGGATGTAAGAGAGGGAACTAATACAACAGAATCCTGGAAAGTCAAGGTGTGAGTAGAGAGTACCAGATTTACCTAAATAAAAGCAGGATCCCTCTTCCTCTGAGAATTGACTGAGATGCAGAGAAGCTGAGTTTCTTGGTGGAGTAAGAGATGAAGGAGCCATTAAGAGAAAGGGGGGGCAGAATTTGACCAAAGACTGAAGAAAAGACAAATAAACAGAGATGAGCGTCCGGCTGGATTTAGGCAAAGCAGTGGAAAACTGAATTGGTAGGACTGATCCCAACATGAGACTTTGTACATGTTGGTACAAAGGGTGGAAGAGGTGGGAGGGAGCTGAGCTTGGGAGAGGAGTTCATTAATGGGCAGGAGTCCAGACAGAGTATAAAAGGAAGAGAGGCCAGCAGGAGGGTATTAATCTGGAGGAAAATGGAGAGATCAAGGAGCTGGATGTCTCAATAAAGCCAAAGAAAGGAGATATTGACAGTATGAGAGTGAGGTAGCTGGAAGAATTGGAAGTTGTAGTCAGAGAGTAGGATATTAACATTTTCAAAGGTAAAGCCATATGGGTGTTGGTATGAAGCTGGGTAGGGTAGTGGGTTGAATGGAATTCAGATAAATGTTGATAGAAGTGATGAAATCATGAATGAGTGAGGCAGGGTAGTGTCTATGGGAATACTGAAATAACTAAAGTAAGGGCTGGAGTTTGAGTGGGGAGGGAGATAATAAGGCAGTTTCAAAAGTCTTCCGTGAATGTAGACAGTCAAGAGTGTGGTTAAAAAGAATGGTAGGAGGTGGCATACACAGATTTTGGGAACTGCAAAAGAGAAAGGGATTGTATTGAATCTTCCCTTCAATGAAGTGCTGTAATGTGATCAAGTGGGCCCTAAATAGTTCCATGTGATTGTAAACAGATCTGAGCCACAGGAATCCTTATTACTTTAAAGGGATAGCCAGACTTACGTCACCCCCACAAACTGCCCCAGAACCACTCGACAGAGAAATTTTTCTCTTTCATTATAAAAGAGCTCATCTGAAAATACTGTAATGAAAATGGCACAGAACCAGCCGTGAAGAGAGCTGAAATCTGATGCCCCCCCTGCCTCTGACCCTGTGACCTTGGGAGCATCACTTCTCCTTCCTGGACATCATTTTCCCCATTTGTATTCATTTATTTATCTATTAATACATGTAATTTACATTATCTATGGAAGCCTAATATGTGGTAGGCACAATCCTAGATGTTAGGACGTAGCAGAAAGCAAGACACCTAAAACCAAGGGGCGTGCAACTGACAGTCATCTCCCAGTTCTCCTTACTCAGTGATTCCAATTATCTCCAGCAAGGGCATGTGTAGCAAGCGGAAGCCCTACGATTTCATTGTAGTGTTCTAAGACCCAAGGACCTTTTGAGATTCATTTAGAAGCAGATATGGAATGAGATTGTGGTTTCCAACTTGAGATCCTTGGACGCTAAGGGAGTCCATGAAATTACTACTAATAAATTTTTTTTAAACTGTTTCTATCACTTTAAGAAAGCCAAATGGAAATTACACTCAACACATTTATGTCACCTCAGTAAAAACTGTGTTTCTGCCCAATGGTCACACATTCTAATGTACACATGTGGATGTCTCTGCTTTAAAAACGGAAAAATGTATTATCATTGTGCAATAAATATAATTTAGCTCCCAGCACATTGAAACCAAGGGGGAAAAAATTTTTTTTCTAAAGCCCCTGAGTGGTGAAAACTTTGATTGCCCGCAGCAGAGTGCAAAACCCTGGAATTACAGTTTGAAGACATGGTTTGTTCAAATCCCACCTCTGCCACTTGTTTACATGTAGCCTTGGCTATATTTCTCTGAGCCTCATCTGTAAGACTAGACTAGAAGTTTATATTTTATGGAGTTGAGAGGATTTAGTGAGGAATCTTATAGCTTCATGTTGCTTAACATGACATAATTAAAATAATAACAACACGAGAACTGATAGTGCAGGAGGAAGAGCCTAAGATGAGGAGACAGACTCACCAGGTCCATATTCCAGTTACTCACCACTGGAGGTGGGTGATGCCGCACAAACGATGTAATCTCAGTGCATCTCAGTTTTCTCAACTATAAATGGATTATTTTGAGGAGTAAATGAGATTTTATACATATGAATACCTTACTATGACACCTTATATATATAGCTTGGCACATTATAAAAGTTCAACAAATGTTTATCCATTCTGTTCTTCGGAAGCCCTTAAGTGTTATACAAATAAAAATATTATTATTTTACTTCTCTAGTCTAGTGCATCATGCTTCATTTCCCCTAGATATACACTGAAATATAAACCTCATTTAAAAACATGTCAGATATATAATAGATGCCAAGGGAAAAGAAGAGTTAAAAGCACTATAAAAATAAGGCATATTCTATTATTTATATAATACATATACTAATATGTGACTAATATATTATTAATATTATATTTCACTGCTCCCATTACTTTGCTACATCACATTTAGCCTGAACCATGAGAGATAAAATAAATATAACTTCTACAGAGCAATTCAGCATCCAACCAGTCTGCTAAGAAATTCCCCGCCTCCCCCAGACCCCCTCCAGTGAGCCAGTCTCCAAGGAGAGAGGTGGTTTTCAATCTCCCTTCGCACTTAATTATCAAGTCAGGCATCACAAAATCTAATCAATTAGCATCAAGTCTAACTAGTATAAAACGTCATCTTATCCTGCCTGCTTCCAAGTTCTTCTTTCTGCAGGTATCCTGCAGGGTTCAGAGAGGCTGTGTAAGAATCCTCAGCATTGCTCCATCATATTTGACAGATTCGTACTGTAGCTGGATGAAGCCCATTTGTCATTAGCCGAGTCTCACAAGAAGTATCTTTGGGCATAAATTTATTCATTAATGTAGTTACAAGTGTGCTGTACACAGTCAAATCATCTTATTGCTTGGCAATTCTGCATGGTCTGTAGATTGACAGCAAGCTCAGGAACTAATGAAATCAGTCCCATTAGAGACCTCAAGCTTTCTGCATAAAAGTTAGAGGGGGAAAGACATGGTGGTGAGAGTAGATAGACTTACTATAAGTAGGACCCTTAGTGGAACGGTAAGGCGCTAGTGGAAAAACCACCTGTGCATTTGTTACCTACCTAACCCCACCTGCCATTTTATGTCTTTGTATGTGCTAATGTTTGAAATTTGCCTATTTGTAGTTAATAAATACTCATGAAGTCTTCTTAAGGCCTGTGTCAGCAAATCAAAAAAAAAATTCAATGATATATCACATCTCCTGTCTTTCTTCTCGAGATGGTCATTCTAAATCTCAACTCTGGCCACTCATTTGAATGACTTGGCAAGCTTTAAAAAACAGTGATGTGGGGTCCCATCCCAGATGAGTCAAATGAGAATCGGGAGGTAGGTGGCGGGCAGGGATCAATGTTTTTTCACAGATCCCCAGATCACTCTACGGTGCAATCAGTGTTTTGAAAGCAGCTGTGACATCCACATTCTCTGGTACTTGCAAAGCAACTTACCCTTTGCGCAAGTCCTAGAGAATGTGCAAATGTGTGTGTACGTGTCAGGGGAATTCTTTATGATGGGGTGGAGTAAATTGTTCCTTCTCAGAATCTATCCTGCTAACAGGTGTGTTTCTGGAATAAGAAGACCAGATCCTCCTGCAGGATATTGCAAATGCCTTAGGGAGTTTACCTAGATTCTTCAAAATGATCCACTGTGCCTATAAAGAAAGCCAGGTTTGTAAAGGCATCCTACACTTGGCCTTGCCCAGGTGGCGATAACCCACGCAGCTCACTTTTAGTGGGAACGTGTAGATCTGCGCCTCCCTTTCCAGCCAGTGTAGTTATTTTACTAGTTTTGAGTTTACGCCTCTATGAGAATCATCCATACGCCTTTTTTTCCCAAATTACACACTCCTTCAGCCTCCCTCCTTGAGGATCCCCAGATGAGAACCACTGGGGTTTTTTTGTTTGTTCTGTTTTTGTTTTTGTTTTCAACACAGCGCTACTGCTCATTTCAGCCGATTTAGCACTCGCAGGTTCATTATCTGAATACACTTGTTGATGTGAGAACAGCAGTGCAAGAATTACGAAATGACTCTCCTTTGATTGGACTTTGCACCCAGGAAGCCCAATTCGACAAAAATCCCAAGTGAAAACAAACAATAATTGTTCCCCCAGTCCTCTGGCCCTTTGCAAATCAGTGCCCTACAGGACCGGTCTGGCCGTTCCACGGGGGCTGCCGCACTAGAGCAGATGTCTGCAGGCCGGACATTCGCCTTTGCCATATGCATTCTAGAAGTGAGTGTCCTGACAGCCGGGCCCACTCCCAAGTAAGTCGCTTTTCTGTTTGTCTCTGGAATTTCACTGTGGGCTTTAATATTTCAAGGTCTACCTCTGACGGCAAAGTGGGTAAAAAATTTCAACCCCCATTGAGATATGTAGCCCCAGAATTTAAACTTTGAAAAAGGTGAGAAAAGGCATGGGGTGTTTCTCTGAGCATTTTCTGAGGAATCCTGTTGCTGTTTCCAAGGGTTTCTTTTAAACAAGGCTTTCAAATGTTAAGGCTGACATACTCTAAACACTTGGAATTATGAAACAAAGCTGGTTTTTACCAGAGTATGATAAACTTGCATTTATCAGGGTCTAATATCTGAGAAGTTGAAAATTAAGCAGATTTAAGCTTTCCCTCACTGCCTCCACGTCTAACATTCTTAATGACTGGATACATCACTCTCTTGCACCCGCATTAGGAAAGGTGAATCATTTTGCTTCTCCTCCTTGACATCTCAAGTTGCGCCCAGAGGCGCATGTCCTGTCCTTAGGTTTACGGTTGTATTTCTTCCATTTAAGAATAATCGCCCTCATGCAGACCTGTGAGCCGTGCATCCAGCAAACACAGTTATATTCTCTCATTTTGTTCTGATCCTAATTGGGAACACAAAGCCCAGGGCAAGTTGATTCAGGAAATAAACCAACCAGACACTATGTGCTTCGGAGCATGTACACTGTACCCGGAATTGCTGGAGCACACACAGACCTGTGTGACCCGAGACAGCGTGATCCGATCTAGTGAAGGTATTGAAATATTCTGGGCTTTGACAGTATAGCTGGGGGAAAATATCTGCCCAAACACTGTCCCTCTGCTCAGACATAACTGACCTGCATCCAATTCCCCTTGGTCCTTTGACTCTTGGTTTAACTGAGTTCTGTTTTGGATCTTAATGGCCATCTGAAGCACATCTTTGCAGCAATGGAGGCTGCCCTTCTGCCTGGGCCCCACTCGATGCATGGTTTACTCACAGGGGTGCATCTTCCAGGAGGGGGCACCCAGAGGTGCTGGGCAGACCAGCACAGGGCCCTGGGTCAAGTGTTCCTCCAGGCTTTCCTTCATCCCTCATTATCTAAGAAACATCATTCCATGCAGAAAATATTTTAGTTTACTGAGCATCAGGTACAAAGGACATTCGGAACGGCAGCTACTGAAAGTTTCCTTAGTCCTCTTCTACTTATCCTGACCCTTTCTCAAGTTAAAAAAAATAATTTAAACAACTCACATTCCTGGATGGTGACTCCTGCTGATCAAAAATGAGAGGCTGTGGAGAAGGTTTCAACTGCTTTGAAGTGTGTACCTCCTGGGTCCTGGCCTCGCTCAGTTGTTTCAGGGAGGACCAGAAAGCCCCCTTGGCTGGCCCCCAGCTCCCGTAGCTGCCCTGCTGAGTTGGACTCAGATTCAGGGGCTCCCACCGCCATGCCCTCGCGAGTTTGGTAGGGTCACCCTGCTCCAAACACTCCGTGCTCTGCCCTTTACTAAGGGTTGAGGTCAAAACAGAGTGTTCAGATCAGTCATGAAGTGAGACACATAGGTCAGCCAAAGAACTGAAGTTTGCAAATGATTTTTAAAATACAAATTTGATCAGAATGGAGCACCTCTCTAGAACTCAGCCACCCAAGCTCAGGTCAAGGTGCCTTTACTCACCATCAGACCATGTAAGTCTGAGCAAGTTACTCAAACTCTCTGAACCTCAGGTCCCTCATCTGTAAGATGGTCATTGAATTCGTTTCCTGGTACCACTTCCTAGGTGGCTTCACACAACAGAAATTTATTGTCTCACAGTTCAGGAGCCTGGAAGTTCAAGCCTCAGGTTTCAACAAGGCCACGCTCCCTCTGAGACTCTGGGAAGGATCTTTCCCAGTTTCTGGTGGTGGCCGGTCACCCTTGGCATTGCTTGGCTTGCAGCTACATCATTGTGATCTCTGCCTCTGTCATCACATCTGCTCTCATCCTCCCTCTCTGCAGGTCTGCCTGGTTCCAAATTTCCTCTTTTTATAAGGATACCAGTCATACTAGATTAGGGCCCACCCTAATGACCTCCTTTTAACTTGAATTCCTCTGTAAAGATCCTATTTCTAAATAAGGTCACATTCTGAGGTACATGGGTTAGAACTTCAATGTATCTTATGGGGGGATACAATTCAGCCCATCACAGTGACAATAATAGCCTCTACCTAATAAGGTTTTTGGTGACCATTAATTCATTATACATATAAGGTACTTAAAACGTCTGTGCTTGGCACGTTGTAAGAACTCAATAAACATGAAGTGTTCTTCAAAATAATGACCTTGCTATTACTTTCGCTTTGATATGCTTTCTGGTTTAGGACAGGAAGGGATGGAGTTTCAACCAGCCTTCAGGGGATATTATGTGGCTGTCGACATTTCATCTTAAGCCACAGCTACAGCGGGCCATTGCTACTGGCGAACTGTTGGGGATTTTCAGTGATCATTTGTTTGCAAACATGAGTGCACCCATGGGAACAGGTCATGAGGGGGACGTCATCTCTTATGTTTCTCAAGGTAGAACAGAAATGTTAAAAACCACTGTGCAAGGAGAGCAACAGCTCATAACTCAGTCCTGGAGCCAGGTGGCCTGAGTTGGATTCCAGGGTCCATACAATTTACTAGCTCTGTGACCCCAGGCAAATTCCTTAACTTCACTAAACTTATCCCTCACCTGCAAAATGGGAATAAAAACATGACCTACAGTGAGAAATCCCTGAATAAAACATACAATGTGCTTAGCACAGTGACACACAAAAATTACTAATCTAGGAGGGTAGCTATCATTAGTTTTCCTTTTTAATTTGTAAATAACAAAATATTTGCATGGTTCAAAGATCAAAGCATATAAAAAAGCATATAGTGAGAATCTTGATTTCCCCACTCATAACTTTTCATGAGATTTGTGTTATTATATGTACAGTGCTTAGATTATTACCCCCTCCCACTCTACCTTACCCCCATAGGTAACTACGTTTATTAGTTTCTGGTGCATTCTTCTAGTATTTTTTAATGTAAATTAAAGCATAGAGACATATATAAACTTATTCTCCTCTTTCTTTTACATGCTATCTTGTACTTTGCTTTTTCTTTTTACTTTACAATACATCCTGGGAACCTTTTTGTGTCAGTATGGAAGGAACTTTCTCATTCTCCACACGACTGATTAATTCTCCATTGTGTGGCTACACAGGTCAGATAACCTGTCTTTTATTGATGAACATTTGGGTGGTTTCCAATCTTTTGTACTATAAACAATGTTGCAATGAATACCCTTATTCATATATCATTTCGCAGGTGGATAATTGTACCTGAGGATAAATTCCCAGAAGTGATATAACTAGGTCAAAGGTAATCACTTTTGTGACTTTGCTAAAATTGCCCACTTGCCCCATGGGTTTGTATTATTTTGCACATCATCAGCAGTGTAAAGAATGTCTGTTCCCCACAGCATTGCCAACAGGAGCTCTGGGCCAACTTTTTGATATTTGCCAATCTCATAGGCAAAAAAATGGTATCTTCAGGGTTGGCCCAGTGGCACAGCATTTAAGTTCTCATGTTCTACTTCAGTGGCCCAGGGTTCACCAACTTGGATCCCAGGTGCAGACCTACACACCGCTTATCAAGCCATGCTGAGGCAGGCGTCCCACATATAAAGTAGAGGAAGATGGGCATGGATGTTAGCTCGGTGTCAGTTTTCCTCAGCAAAAAGAGAAGGGTTGGCAGTGGATGTTAGCTCAGGGCCAATCTTCCTCAAAAAAAAAAAAAATGCTATCTTCAAATAGTTCTAATGTGCCTCTCTCTCATTGAGTCATGTTGCACATATTTTCTTATGTTTAAAGGCCATGTGTATGTTCCTTTTTGTGAACTATCCCTATCCTTTGCTTATTTTCCTAGAGAGTCTCTTGTTTTTCTCTTACGGATTTCTATGACCACCTTATAGTCTTTGTCTCTAGTGTGAATTACAAACATTTTTCCCAGTTTGTCATTCATATTTTGACTGTATATGTGGTGTGTTTTTAATGCAGTTATATTTTCATATTTATTTTATTTTTCCCTTTCCAAATAGTAAAGAAGGAGTATTAGACTGGAGCTGGAAGTCTTGAGAGTGATTAGGCATGTGGAGAGAAACTGCCTGGGTTTGAATCCCAACTCGGCCACCAAGTACACTCTGCTGTGTAATCTGAGGAAAACTACTTACCATCTCTGTAGCTCAGTTCATTATCTTTAAAGTGTGATAGCACTCATAATGGATATCTCAGAGGGCTGATGTAAAAATTACGTGAGATAATGAGTATAAAGGCTTAGAAGAGTTCCTGATGTACACTAAGCACTCATAAATGTTAGCAATTATTATTCAAGTTATTTTAATTAAATTTATTTCAACAATCTGGAAAAATACCCAAACACCCATTAATAGAGAAGTCGGGCTTGACTATTAGGTTGAAGATACCCAAAATGTCAGACTTTTCTCCTTCTTTGGTTATATCCACCTGTATTTTTGACATCCATATTCAACACAAGTGAACAGATATTTCTTTATCAGCCACTATTGGTTAAGTATGGTCATTTGGTTATTCATCCATTTAATACAGCAAATATTTACTGAGTTTGCAACATGGGCCAGACATTACATCAGGAGCTGCAGTGTAAGACTGAGCATGTTGCAAGGGTACCTGACCTCACTGGGCTTACGGTCTAGTGAGGAATATAAACTAGTAAACAGCAATTGCAACTCAGCCAAGTTCTCTGAGCGAAGCCTGTGATGATAAGGGAGACAAGCTCCCATGAGCTTAATTAGTCCACTTGAGCACTGGCCTCATCTGCTCTAGCCTCATCAAGGGCTTTGCTCCTTTAATTCTGCCCCCCATCTCCTGCGTCAATATCTCCCTTTGTACCCAATCACTCCAATCAGCATACAGACATGTTGGAACATTTCCTTTAAATGTTGGCTGAGTCCTCAGCCTTATTCTAGACACACATGCTCACAGCCAGCCTTATGGTGTGAAATACTGCTTATATTCTGACAACTCTCAAATTTATATCCACCACTCACACCTCTCCCCTGAGCCCAATGTCTAATTACTTAGTCAACATCTCCTCTTGAAAATCTAACAGGCATCCCAAACTTATCACGTCCAAAACATCCTTATTGGTTACTCCATCCCTCGTCACCCAACCTGCACCACTATTTGCAAGTTACTCAGATAACCATCTGGGAGTCATACTTGACTCCTCTGAGTCATTCCCACATGCAGTCTACCAGCCAGTCTTGTTGGACTATCTTTAAAATATATCCCCAGTCTGCCCGCTTCTCACTATCTCCACCGCGACTGCTCTAGCCCAAATCGCTGTCATTTCTGGCTGCATTCATTCTTGTCCACTCCCCAACAGTTCTCCATCTAACAACCAGAGATCTCTTTAATCTTTTGAAAACATAAGTCCAAGTGTTACTCCTACGCTCATACTCCTCTAAGGGTTCCCATCAAGCTCAGAATCAAATTCAAACTCCTCCCCACAGATTACAAGGCATGAGCGACACCCCGTCTGTTTCTCCAGGCACATCTGCCATTCTCCTTTTTGCTCACTCTGCGGTGTCATCCTACCTGCTGTGCCTCCAGCATGTCCCCTCAGGGCCTTTGCACTTACTTTTCCCTAGCTTAGAACACCCTTTTTCCAGACAACCACAGAGCTTCTTTCTGAATTCAATCAAGTGCCTAATCAAATATCACTTCCTGTTCTGGTCATTTTTGGCTGTCTAACAAAGCATTCCAAGACAATAGCTTGAAACAAGACCAATTATTTCTTTGGCTTATGAATCTGAGGTTTGACTGGGCTGGGTGGAGCCATTTTCATAGGTCTCCTACATGGATGTAGTCAGATAGTGGCTGGGCCTGGGATCATCAAGGTGGCTTCTTTACTTATGTATCTGTCTCCCGGGCTGGAAAGATCCAAACAGCTAGGGGGCTGGAACAATTGAGTCTCCTTGGGAATCTCTCTTTCTCTCTGTGCTCTTCACATCGTAGACCCCAGGGTACTTGGCTTCACACCTAGTGGTGAAAGGCTCCCAGAGCAAGAATCTTTATATAAACCAGCAGAACTTGGAAGGCCTGTGCTAACCCAGCCTTAAAAGTCACACAGCCTCACCTCCACCTCATTCTATTCATCAAGGCATTAACAAAGATCCCACCAGCTTCAAGAGGAGGGTGCAGAGACTCCACCTTTAATGGGAAGAATGTCAAAGAATTTGTGAACACATTTTTAAAGCAGCACACTTCCTCTGAGAGAGTTCTTTCCCTACCTTGTGAAGCCTCCCACTCCTACCCTTATGGCTCTCCCTGACCTCTTACCCTGCTCTATTTCCCTCCATAGTTCACAGGTCTTAACTGATATTGCATGTTATATTTTCTAGTATACTCATTTATTGTATCTCATCACTAGACTGTAGGCTCCATGATGGAAGGGATACTATCTTGTAGCCCCAGCGGCGAGAACAATTCCTGACACAGAGCAGGCCCTCCATAAAGGGAGTTGAATGTTGGCTCATTGGGAGCACATGAGATAAGCCCCTAACTAAGACTTGGGAAATCAAGAAAGGTCCTGAAAAATACTAAAGTGTTGGACACTGGTGTTATATTTTCAACTTGAGGAATTGCATGAACTAAACAACCTGGCAGATCCATGTGTTAAGAATGCAGTGCTGACTAGCTTATATTTCTCCACTCAAAGGAGCCATGTTGTCTTATTTATTGACCAAAAGTTTCCTTCCTACAGCAGGTGTTTTCTTGCCTGGGCCTGCTGCAAAGTGTCCTGGAGTGTGAGCTGCTCCCAAGGTTTTCTTTTTCTAAAGCTGGAAACTTTTTTCCTGGAAGGGAGATGGAACCAGGTGTCCATCAATGGCCCTTCATTTAGTGCCTGTCTGGCCCAGAGTTAGACTTTCTGCTGTGCTGATGTGCATCACTTTGATCTAGGAAGAGACGTTCAAGCTGAGAGTGAAACACTGAGAGATACGTTTTACTCAATACACACATTTCATCTAAGAATCCAGAAAGTGCTTTACAAATACTTCTCCACTCAGCCTAATAGCTCAACAGGGTGAAAGGCAGGTGGTGAGTGTTGTACACATCCAGTCCTTGAGCTATGAAAGATGATTGGCCCAGTGAGTCTAAGGAGCTGGGAGGAGGGTGTTGGGCTCAGAAGGAGCTATCCAAGACCACTCATCTCATTTCTTAATATATTTAGTGCATTCACTTCAATAAAGCATTCCTTTTGCATAAGCTGTTATTTACTCCTAATAGATCCTGAGACTCTTGCCTTTTTTTGCCTCCAAGTATCCAGGTACCTGGTGCAGTGAAGGCAAAACAGCCAGTTTTCAGGTTATTTTTGCCTAATTTGACATCACTTAGATGTAAGCTTAAAATAGATCCAGGCGAGAGCCAGGTTGTCCAATTGATGTGCTTTACCTGAAGCTACTATATTAAAAAAAAATAAATCCATCCTTGCTAACTTCCTGTATCTCAAAATGTCTACAAATCATGACACTATTACATCCAAAAATTATTGAATGAGCTATGACCTTTTAGATTATTCAAAGGAGATCTGAGTTGGAAAAAAAAAGTCAGCAGAGGGGACAGGGCAAAATTGCAGAGCACTGGGGTGGAGAGATGTGGATTCCCAATCCAGTTTTACCATTAACTGTTCAACTTTGATAAGTAGTGTAATTCCCTGTTTTTAGTGCTCCATTTGTAAAAGAGAATTGATAACACCTATAAAATTTATCCCTCAGTGGCAGAATAAAGGTTTAATGAGGAAATGAGCTTTGACAATTGTCTAATAAAACTAGTGGAAAATTTTAAGGAATTGTTTAATCAAAAAACAGTTATTGAGTGTTATGGGCTGAATTGTGCTCCCCCAAAATTCACATGTTGAGGTCCTAACCTCCTACACCTCACAGTGTGACTATATTTGGAGATAGGGTCTTCAAAGAGGTAATTAAGTCAAAATGGGGTCATTAGGGTGGGCTCTAATCTAATATGATTGGTGTCCTTATAAGAAGAGTAAACTTGAACATAAGCAAGTGCAGAGGAAAGACCATACGAAGACACAGGGAGAAGACAGCCATCTACAAGTCAAGGAGAGAGTCCTCAGAAGAAACCAGCCCTGTAGACAGCTTGATCTCAGACTTTTGGCCTTCAGAATTGTGAGAAAATAAAAGTCACTCAGACATTTAAGTCACACAGTCTGTGGTACCTTGTTATGGCAGCCCTAGCCCACTAATAAATACCCTGAGCTTAATATCTAGAAGGGTATAAATCTTGCTCGCAGGGCAAGAGTGTGATCTGTGAGGACCTTCCTATGGGGCCAGGTTGGATCATTCAGGCGATGAGTCCAAATTATGGTCTAGGAGGGCAATAAAAGATCAAAGGCAAAGATCTGGTGCTCTGTACTAAGTCCAAAGTATGAGTCAAATCTGCAAAAAAGAAAAGGAGTCCTTAAAGTTAGAAGCTAAGAAAGAAGGGAATTAGTTTGCCCCTAGTTAATGTGGGGCTATTATTAATGAAAAGATGTGAGAGAACAGTCTACAGGCAATGCCAGTTCCCCTGGAGCAGGGTCCTGGTCACTTACGTGTGAGACAGATGAACAGCCTTTCTCATCAGCCCGCATCACTGGCTGGGTTCTAGCCTGCCCAGCAAAGGATTGCAATGCACTCTGGAGTATTTGCAGTGGGTTTTACCTTCCATACATGCTCCTCCAGTCTGTACTGTACCCTCGGAACTAGTTATTCATTGAAGGTGGTCTCAGTGGCAGGTGAGAAAGATAAAGATGTCATACTATTGTCTATAGGGTGTGGTTTCTAGAACCAAGGAAGTAATCTCTTAGAGGGAGATGTTACAACAAAATGCTAACATGATCATCTAAGTAAGTGATGAATACAAAAAAGATAGATAGGAGCAGATAATCCACTTGAAGGCAACAGGACTAATACTGGAGAAACTAGAAGATATTGAAAAGATCCATATAGATACTAATACGTAGAGCCTAGAGTAATTCCTGAAACAAATGAAAGGCCAGCTCAGTGACATTTTCAGGTCAATAGTGGCCTCCAGCTTAGATTATATTGGTATAAAGAGCACCCGGACATCTACTTGAATTCCACCCTTTGAGAGTTCATGGATAATCACCCAGATGTTGTCAAATGGTGTTTCTCAATATCGTGTGAACATGAGATCACCTGGAATACTTTTTAAAAACATCGATGCCTGGAGCCTATCCTCAGAAACCTTAACTGAGTTGGTTTGGAATGGGGATCACAATTTTATAATTCCCCTTTTTAAGGTCTGAGGATTACTATGTGCAATCAGTATTGAGACCCACTGCTATAAATCATAAAGGTGCATCTGCCAATGCCTCTTGATGAAGCCTGTCTATTCCAGATGAGGCCTTAGTTTTATGGAAAAGTTCTAGCAGAGAATTTCTCAGCCGTGTGGTTTCAGATATACACTAATACTCAGACTTCCAGAAAAGCAGGTTCTTCAAGGGAGTTTTGGCAGCTTGTGTAGTACACTTTCAACGTGTACTTTTCAAAGATTGAAGCTCATGAGGCCTCTTGATTTTCTGGATGGTGTAGGCAAGAGTCAGGCTTACAAAAGTGGTGTCTCCAGTCATGAAACCATCCTTAATGACAAGCAAATCTTGCACAAATATGATGTGAATGGCTCACCAAGAGACCATAATCTAGAGAAATATAGGCCTAGGTCTGTCCCAGACAATATGATCAAGGACTTCCTCCCCTTCATTGCATTTACTTATTTATTCATGCAAAAAACACTTACTGAGCATCTGGTATATTCCAGGTACTTGATAGGGAAGCTGAACAAGACTGAAAGTTCCTTAGCTCACTGATATTTTTGTCTGGAATATAAGCTTTGTTTATTTGGGG
This sequence comes from Equus przewalskii, assembly GCF_037783145.1. Taxonomy (NCBI): domain Eukaryota; kingdom Metazoa; phylum Chordata; class Mammalia; order Perissodactyla; family Equidae; genus Equus; species Equus przewalskii. Next base: position 26,322,105 of record NC_091850.1, read on the forward strand.
ATCACAGTTTTTGTTTTATTTTGTTTTGTTGTTTTGCATACCATTATATCCCCACGCCTAGCAAAGAGTAGACAATTAGTAAATATTTGGTGAATGAGAGGATAAATCAGTAAAGAAGTAAATTAATTGACATAAATCATTGCAAAGGAGCTTATGATATGGAGAAGAACAAGATGCTATAAGAATGTGTACACAGAAAAGTAAACTACACAAGGTTAGGGAAGTTTCTTGGGAAAAGAAATTATGTCTAATATGAGATCAGCATGGTAAACAGGGAACAGGAGGTTTCAAAGCCTGAAGACGTTAGAAAACGTTGCTTATTGTGGGAATTTCAAGTTTAACGTGGCTGGAGCTTAGATGTAGAGAAGTGAAGTTGAGGAATTAGAAAGGAGATAGGCCATGGAGAGCTCTCTAGACCATGTGTCTTTGTTTCCTATTGCAGCTGTAAAAAATTACCAAATTAGTGGCCTAAAACAACACAAATTTATTATCTTACAGTTCTATAGGTCAGAAGTCTGAGATGGGTCTCACTGGGCTAAAATCAAGGCGCCAGCAGGGCTGTGTTCCTTTCTGGAAGCCCTAGGGAAGAATCTATTTTCTTGCTTCTTCCAGATTCTAGAGGCTGCCTACATTCCTTGGCTCATGACCTCCTTCCATCTCCAGAGCCAGCAACAGCCAGCAGAGTCCCTTTTCACGCTTTGAATTTCTCCTGCTTCTTCTGTCTTCACATTTCTCTGAAGAACTCCTGGTTTTAAGAGCTCACATGTTTGGAATGGGACCACCCAGATAATACAGGATAATCTCTTAACCACATCTGCAAGGTCACTTTTGCCATGTAAGGTAACATATTCACAGATTCTGGAGTTAGGACATGGACATCTTTGGGAGTCGTTATTCTGTCTACCACACCATGTTAGAAAATTTGGACTTTATCATAAGAGTAATGGGAAGCTACTGAAAGATTTTCAGCAGGGGAATGGTACAATCAAATTTGCATTTTTAAAAGGTCCCTTTGGATGATTCATGGAAATTGGATTAGAAGTAAACTATTGTTCTCCCAGAGAGAGATAGTGTTAGCGTAGACCAGAGAAATGTCTAAAAGGGATGAAGGATGGACAGATTTGAGAGTCATGTACGAGACTGTAAACAATAGGTTTTAGTGGTTGATTAGATATGAGAGATGAAAATGGGGCATGCAGAACAAGACAAGTAACACCCAAGTCTCTGGCTAGGGTGACTGCATAAACGAAACTAACGTTTACTGTGACTATAAATACAGGGGGAGGAGCAGCTTTAAGACAAGAGGAAAAATAATGAATTCATTTTGGGATACATTGAATTCAATGAGCCATGAAGACATCCAAGTGCAGACGTCCAACTGGGAGTTATATCCAAGAGTTTAAAATTCAGGAGAGATGTCTGGAGTGCAGACTTATCTCTGAGAGTCATTAGCATACACATGGAAACCAAAGCCCTGGAAAAAGTGTAGAGAATAAAAAAAAAGAGATCCAAGGACAGGAACGTGAGGAAAAACAGCACTTCAGAGACTATCAAAGGAGGAAGAGCCTGCATAGGAGGGTAGGACAAGTGGGCAGAGAAGAAAGAAGAAATGAATCCAGTGTCATTCAGTCCAAGGGAGGAGAGTGTTTTAAACAGCAAGAGTGGTCAACTGCATTGATTGCTGTGAAGAAGTCAATAAGATAAGGGCTGAAAGGAGCCAAGGGAGCCACATGGCAGTTATCATTGACTTTGGCAAGAGCAGTGTCCTTGGGGCCGGAGGGTTGAGCAGAGATTGAGAGGTAAGGAACAAGAAACCATGGTGCAAACTACTATTTCAAGTAAGTTGGCTGAGATGATGAGAGGTAGCTAAAGAGGCATGTAGAGTTGATGGAAAAGATGAAACTTTGTTTTTTTTGGATGAGAGAGAAGCACAAATATATTTACAGCAATTCCTTTAAGAAGTGACATTGTGAAAAGCAGGAGGGAGATGTGGGTGGCTGGAAGGAAATGTAGAATTCAGAAAGTGTGTTATTTATTCATTCATTTGCTTGTTTATGTTTGATGAGAAGGACTTGAACACATTCTATTACAGGTGAAAAGGAGTTGGTAGTGAGGGAAAGTTTCAAATGGAGGATATAATCAACTGCTCAAGATCTCAAAGAGGAGCTGGACTCTGGAGATTTTGTGGAGGCACTGGCATTACCTAGCCATCCCTCTGGAGCAAGAGGCTGCACATACAAAGGATAGCTGCCTGTTCAGGCAAGTGGGGCAGGAAGTTTATAAGATTCTTGTTTGGTGGCTTTTGCTTTTTGAGTTTTTTTCTGTCATGGAATGAGATAATAAATCCAATGTAGAGTTGCAACCAGAAGAGATCCAAATGGTGAACCAAGAGAAAAAGAAAAGATCAAAATCAGAAAGGCACTGCCCAGGATGGGGTCTGGGGGTGGGAGAGAAAGCTATAAGTGCCAAAATACATATGTTAAAACTCAGAAAAATGAGGACTACGTCCTGAAGTGGAGTGTGAAGTGGTAAGGCTTCCAGTTCAAGACACACAGAATGCAGGGGTGGGAAAGCTTGACTTATGAGGTGCTGCTACAGGAATGACTGGGTCAGCTGACTTAAATCTGCAAGAGATGCCACAACTAGAAGGACCCACAACTAAAATATACAACTATGTACTGGGGGGATTCTGGGAGAAAAAAAATATCTGCAAGAGAACCAGGCAACTGGACGCTTTCCCAGACTCTCTGGGGAGTGCAAAGGGAAACAAGGTTTCTACCTTCAATGAGTTCATGAGCAAGTTGGCAATGTAAGACTGATCAATGTAAAACGCGTAGCAGGATGACTTGCTAGTTTTTCTCATCACCATTATTATTGTTGTTGTTAAGTCGAAAGTTAAGTTACAATACGGTACAAGAATTAAACAAAAAGACGAGTTGAAAATACAAAACAGCGTGTGATCAAATGTCAAATGAGAGATACAGTGAAAGGATAAGTAGTATAATTTGGAATGGGAAAAATTAGTAAATAAATTAAACTGATTTGTGAAGACTTCTTGGAACAAGGCGGGCACAATGGTCAATGCAAGTTGACATGTTCTATTATCTTAGTTATGCCCCAGAGCCAGAACAACAGAGTGGCACTCCATTGCCCATAGACTGCAGAATGAGCTCCTGGAGCGGATGGTCGGAATGTGACCCTTGCCTCAGACAAATGGTAAGCGTTCGTTGACATTCACCTCTGATGTCCCTAAACGGAAACTGTATTGCCAGCATCTCCAGGGATTGACTATGAGGCAGGAAGGCCCCCAGCTGAGTTCCAAACTGAGAGGGAAAGATAAGTATCTAAATGGATGATGCTAACTTTGCTGAGCAATGCGAATGTTGCACAGTATATTAAATCAGTGTGATGAGGAGCCACATTCTGTAGAAGAGACTGCCAACCTGGAAAGTGAGGTGTTACTTTAAGTAACATTAGTGACTGCTTTGAGGCCTTCCATCTTAAAACCATTGACTCACATGGGTTTGGAGGGCTGCAGTGGTATGGAGGCAGTTTTAGGTTATAATCCCTTTTTGGCATTAGAAATTCTAACATTTCGAGCTGGTTTTGTGCAGTTTCGCTCAAGGAGCATTGAAGTCTTTGGACAATTTAATGGGCAAAGGTGCGTTGATGCTGTGGGAGACAGACGACAGTGTGTGCCCACTGAGGCCTGCGAAGAGGTTGAGGATGACTGTGGAAATGACTTTCAGTGCGGTACAGGTAATCCTGGCGTTCCTGTTGCTCGTTGTGGGTTTCTGTGTGCACTCATAAGGGAAAAGAAAGAAATGTGCTCCAGATGCTCATATTTCCAAGTGTGAAAGGGGCCCAAAAGAGGGCCACATATATATTCTATACAAAGAATTCAAATATATATGTCAGCCATCTATCGTTAAAGTCCATTTGATAACTTCAGAAAGAGGGAGAAAATTTGCGTTAGACACATGGCATCTTTCCTGATTTTGATTGCAGGCAGATGCATAAAGAAGCGACTTCTGTGTAACGGTGACAATGACTGCGGAGACTTTTCAGATGAGGATGATTGTGAAAATGACCCCCGTCCCCCATGCCGGGAGAGAGTGGTGGAAGAATCTGAGCTGGCGCGGACTGCAGGCTACGGGTTTGTATTTCACTTGAATGTTTCTAGATGAAGATGAGTGAAAACAATCTCCATCTCTCCTGCTGTGCTAGATTGGTGGGAGTCTGAGCTGGTGCAAAAACTTGAATTATATTTGAGCTTGAAAGAAGGTAAGTGCTGAATAAGTATCTCAAGATAATTGGGACACACTGCCTGGCCTCAGTAGGGGTCTATAGAATGGATGAGCCTATCAGGATGATAGGTGATTACTTTTGAGCCCAGTAGGAGATGAAACACCTCACTTGTGAACCTCTGGAAGACCACAGCAATGTTGAAATGACATGTTAACATTTGAAATTGAGTTGCTAGTAGTAGGTCTGGCAATTCGATTCAAATATTTGAATTGCCAGGAAGGCCATCTTCCACTGGAAATTCTGGACCTATACCTGGTTATAAGTTCTCAGGGGGCTCCAGTATTGTGGGGTTGACCCAAGAGGAACAGGACAGAGGAAGCAGTGCTGATGCCAGGTGGGGATGGTGTTGAGATTTTGGTTCTCATTGCAGAGCTGAAGCTTCCCTCCTTTTCCACACAAAACTTAGGGGCTCTGACCAGGTAAGCTCAGATGAGAAGTCTTGGACAGTTTAGAACTCAGAGTTATACAGAATAGAGACCATTATGCAGAGATCTGTGCTGTAAGAATTAGGAAAGTGGCATAGGCCTGAGGTGCTGTCCCTTTCTGTTCCACATAGTCTGAGAACCTTCCAGGGATATCCACAGCACAGTCTCCACTAGTTGTTCTGAGCTGTTTTCAGCAATACTTTCGGTGGATTTGTTGGCAAATTGTCCCCAACAGAGAACCAAGTGTTCCGCCATCCAGTAGTATATTGTTAAAGATGGTACGTGGCTTTATTTCATTGCCTATGATGCAATGGATCACTTCATCCTCATAATCCCAGTGCCTGGTTCATAGTTGCCACTCAATAAATGCTGGTGTGTGGATAAACAGGTGAATTAATTAGTTAACTAATGAAAATAAGTGCTTCTAAAATACTGTCAGTTGGCATCAGGTAAGATTGAACCTCGGTCCCTGGAAAGAAATTCAGGTTCAAGACTCCAGTCCTGGGAATGGCGATGGGAGGAAAGAAGATGGAGGCGATGGTAAGAGTAATGCTGATAGAGGGACTAATATTGTAGCTCTCAATCAGAAGTGATTTTCCCTCCAGGGGACGTTTAGTGATGTCTGGAAACCATTTTAGTGGTCATAACGGTGGGGGATAGGGGTGGAGGGCTTGAGAGGGTGGCACTGTGGGAGCACTACTGACATCCAGTGGATTGAAGCCCTGGATGATGCTAAACATCCTACAATCCACGGGACAGTCACACCCAAAATGTTAGTAGGCAGAGGTTGAGAAACCCCACAGTAAGGAACTGGGCAGTTCCTACGATAAGACCTCTGTATTTGATTTGAATAAAAATAGAGATGTCTCCTCTCTCTAAGGCAGACGAGACTTCTTTAATTACAGTAAGGAGAATATTCCAGGTTACCAAGAGTCAGGCACCAGATAAATCATTCCACACACCCTTTATTCACTTGATAAAATCTTGTCTTAGCAGCATTCAAATATTACCCACAGTGCCTTTGGCCCTTAGCCTGAAGGTAGGAATCTTGAATCAAATGGATGGTCTTTGTCCCCAAACTCAGCAGGCCCTCTTGACAGTTGGCAGTATGTTGTACGGGATTGTCCGCAACCTTGTAACCCAATCACTGCCCGCTCCAATGAGTTCTGACTCTCCTTGCTACTTTCCTCGCAGAGAGACTGTGAGAGACTGTGTCTATGGTGAAAGCCCATTACTACTCTATTTTGCTTTATTTGGGATCCAAGAAACAGTTTTCTCCCTAATCTAAATAAACGAGCTTGAAGCAGGGAATTGCAGATGTTATATATTCTCACTCAATGCAAATTTACATCTTGTCTTATAGGAAAAGGATACAGAAATCTTGGCCCATTTGGCCGAAAAACAATGGTTCGTAGTCTACTGGTTTCCTTTGTTCGCGGAAAAGAAAATTTGTTGTGTAACATTTGCCAGGGAGTTTCATAATGAGGCATCCCAGAGAGCTGGCTAGGACCCCTTACAGACCTCATGCTTTACCACAGTCTAGGTTGGTGGTGGGGAGCAGCACAGGGCTCAGCCTTCAGGACCCAGTCAGAGGCTGGGGCCCCAGCTGTGGGCAAAGGTCAGCTGCAGAGGAGGACGATGAAGCAGGTCCTGGTAGAATCAGTCCATCATCGGCTTTTATTAAATTTCCCATCACCATGAGCAATAACGTATAACGAATTTAGGCTTCATAAAGCCTATTATTCTCTGACAGCCTTCATTTGCATAATACTTTGAAGTTTTCAAAATCTTTTTGAACGGTCCTTCTCTCTAAATTTTCATAATAATCCTCTGAGATTGTTAGGGGAGGTATTATATTCATTTTACAGATAAGAACCGAGAGAAGTAAAAAAAGCCACTCGGCTTGTTACTTTCTAGTAGAACTGAGACCCAAATTTCTCTGGTTTATGTAAAACTATGTTTTTTCTTCCATGCCAGCTTTCTTTCTCCCTCTCCTCACATGCCCATCACCCCCTCCGTCACTTCCCCCACATCAAGACAAAGCCCATAAGTCAATACTGTAACTTCAGAGTAAAACTAATCTTATAAAATGAAATTCCTTAAGTAGCTATCTATTACCTGAATATTTGAATTAAGAGTATAGAAGAGTAGTATAAATCAGTAGTATTTAAGGAGAGGTTTCAAAATAGCATGGTCTATTACACGTGTGATATTCTTTGAAACCCTTAGCAATACATACTTATTTGCTGAGCATCTCCATTACTCTTATATGGGGCTATGGACTATGTTGACATCGAGGTAACTGGAGTCAACGTCCTAATCATAGCAACGTGCTTATCAACTGCTCCTGCACAATCCCCTCTAGAAAGCCTCAACACGTCTTATCAGCAGTCATATACAGTCAGATTCTTTTGCACATGAACATCACAAGTACTCATCGTAATTAATTTATACTTTTTCTTTCATTTGAAGGACTCATTTAAATTCTCATGCCAAGGGAATTCACTTGTATCGCAAATATTTCAACCTCTTGGCTTATAGGCATCTGAGATTCTCTAGAAGTGTTTAAGGAAATCCCCAATTCATCTTGCCTTCATTGAAAAAACGTAAATCCAAACCAGCTGTAAATGCTGTACAAAATGCAAGAAATTACCTTTGTTGTGTGATGTGAGCACAGCACCACTTCTGTGGCGGGAGCTGTCTCTTCAGTTCACCTGGCGGAGGGGAACTGCCTGTGGTTCTAGATGCAGGTATGAAAGCAGGCATCTCTAAGCGCTACCAAAGAACACATGTTTTTTATTTCCCAGGCGATGACATTCCATCCATGAGAAGTTTTCATGTTTTTTGGCAGAAAAATATTGGCTCATTCTGTACTAGACTGGCTGTCTCTGTAGTAGTGGAACCAAGTCAAAAGTTTTGAAACATTTCTTCCTTAGTTGTGCTTTAGACTGCAGATCAGCCTCATAGTAACTTTCCAGATGGATCCAGCCAACTGGTCAATTTGCTGTTCTGTAAAACAATAACCTTCAAACTAGGGAATGCATACCATGGGGTGCAAAAAACTTTCCAAGGGGGAGACAGGTAAGTTTGAAGATATTAGTTTCCTCAACTATTAGGTACTTAACTAATCTGTCTAACTAATAGTAAATTCTCAATTCCATATATACATATTTTTCATAAAATTGATAAGCTTGACAGCTCAGTGGCATTCAAGTTGTTAAGTCCATTCCCCTTTCTCCCCTTTTACAATCACCTAACTCTCACTTTCCAGAAGAAAAGTACACTCTTCACCCATCTCACATTTTACTATGGGGTGGAGAAACCAAGAAACAACTTCAAATATTGGTACTCAATTCAACTCTAACACCTCGTAAGTCAAGTAGTCTCCAATTTTTCATCAACAGCAGTAAAAGATGTCCTAATCAATTGTCAAATAATGGACTATAAAAATAATTTTTGATGACAGAATAGTATGTGATTTCTTTTACGTAGAACTCAGAAGATCAAAGAGTGAGTGACATTGCTATGACAAAATTCCTTCTATTCTTACCTACTTATTTGAGGAAAGTTCCTCAGCATCTACATCTATAAGAATGCAAAGGAGGAATAAAATTGATACTGAACCCTGTCTTTTTCTAACAGTAAATAATATTCATCCATGGATGCTGGAACTAATCAATTAATTTAAAAAGAAGCCCCACTCATTTCACTGAGAGATGCTTTTCCAATAAAATTTTACTTACATCTATTAACTATTTTAAAAATTTTAGTAGACTCATATATAATACTAATAAATGATCACTCAATCCAGACGAAGTTTTTAAGTACTTAGACTCTATGGTCAAAGGATATTTAATATTTAAAAATTTCAATTAGTACCTTTTTTGTACATTAAATTATGAAAAAGTGGTCAATTAAAACTTCTAAGCATAAAATAACATTACCTTAGATTAAAATTCTGTGGTGGAAATAGAATAGAAATGTGGATTCAAGAATAAAAAGAGGGGGCCGGGCTGGTGGAACAGTGGTTAAGTGCACACGTTCGTGGCCCGGGGTTCGCCAGCCCAGATCCTGGGTGCGGACATGGCACTGTTTGGCATGCCGTGCTGTGATGTGTCCCACATATAAATTAGAGGAAGATGGACATGGATGTTAGCTCAGGGCCAGTCTTCCTCAGCAAAAAAGACGAGAATTGGCAGCAGTTAGCTCAGGGCTAATCTTCCTCAAAAAAAAAAAAAGAATAAAAAGAGATGGGGACATATGGGAAATCTCCTTACCTTCCACTCATTTTTCCATGAACCCAAAACTGTTCTAAAAATTAAAGACTATTACAAATAAAGAATCAAAAGGAGTGTTATAAAATGTCCAGCTATTAAAGAAATATAAGCACTGTAGTGATTTGATACCCACCTTCACTATAGCGTTTATATTCCATTGGATTTATTTTTAAAAGAGGCAATATAATTATATTTCAAAGTGTAAATAGTTACAGCACGCTAGGAAATTATATCCTTTGCAACTACTTAAACTGAAGATGAAAACTTTTAGATGTCAAACTAAAACTGTGCAGGAAGGCATAGTTTATCAAAAATTTTTGTAGAGTAAACTAGCAGAAAATCTGAAGGGTGCTACATAAAAATGTGCCACGCTCATTTCCACCTCCAGGCTTTCCTGCACGCCATTCCTCCTGTCCTTTGAGCCCCGTGCTTCAAAATCCACATCAAATCCTACTTCTTCTAAAACTCTTTTTTATGACCCTACCATGGGGATCTCTTCCTTTTGGGAACCTGGACAGCACTTACCTGTACTACTCGTTTAGCACACGCATATTCGTCCTTGGACTACTTTTGGAAATTGGTGATTTGTGTGTCCAGCTTCCTAAATTGGTTATAATTTTTGTGAGATCAAAGACTATGTATTAACTGTCTTGATATTACCTACTATTTATTACAAACACTACACATAGATATAACAGTCACCTAAGAGTTCATCATTATTATAAACAAAGATTAGCATCATTGTTCACTGAAAGTGAGGAGGTACATGGTCTCTGTTGCTGCAGATATATGGAGGACAAATTCACTATGGAACAAGGAAAATGTACTTGAGGTCTTGTTTAAAAAATAAATACAAATCATTTGTTTCCAGTGTTCTATGTATTTGCATCAAAACCTTACTAATACAAAAAAAAAAGTATTTATTGCTCAAATGTCTACAGATGCAGGCATAGGTGAAGAATTAAAACCAAATTTTACTCTACCACGAGAAAGAAGATGTTCAGAGAGCAAACCAAATATAGAAAGTCTCTTTTTTTCTCTCTCTTTTTCAAGTTACTAGGTCTAATTTTTGGCCCTATCTTAGATGTATAGGGCCACAGCACTTTTCAAGAAAGGTATTTTTAGTGGAGCAAAAAGTGAGAAGTGGTTAATTTGATCTATATGGGCAGTCTTAGGAAAGATACTCCTGAATCAGTTCCTTAACTTGCCTTCCACTGCAGTTGAGCTCTTATGTTCATTTTCTTTGCTAATGTTCATTTTCTTTGCAGATTCAAAGTTTATTAAGAATGTGCTGTTTATATAAAGATGTTGTTTTTAGCTAACCCACTGGCAATAGGATATTCTTTCAATTATTTTTCTTGTGTTAGCAATGGGTTTACAGTAAGCCATCCACACCCTTTGACAAATTGCTCTTGAAACCAACATCCAGATTTGTAATCCAACTCACTGGAGTTAGGGATGTGGTCTGGAACAATGAAAGAATTTATACTTTTGTGCCAAGCTAAGTTATACATGTGAAGATCAAACCTCCATTTTGGTCTCCCTGACGTGGGGTCATTTATTTCAGATACAGTCTAAAAAGCAAGGCCTGTTCCTCCAATTAGCAAAGGTATGCTTCACAAAGAATGAACTTCTTCTTGTTCATACATTGTTTTCAGGTCTACAAATTAAACTTAACTTCTTTAAGCTAAACAAAATTTCTGTTTCTGAATTAAAGCTTGCCAAATAAAAATATTTTTGCTGGGAGAAAACAGCAGAACTTTTGAGAATGCCTTGCCGGGCTGCTGAAATTTTTGTGTTCCTCTTGGAAAGTATAATAGGAATAATACAAGCCTGGAGGGCATGAGATTCTTGACAAGCAATGAGACAGCTGGAGGAAAAGGTTTAAGGTTAAAGAGAATGGGGGAAGAAAGAGCCCCAATGTTGATTCATAGATTAAAAATTACATGCATATGTTATACTGCCCCCCTGAGACGCTCTGTTCTCAAATAATTTAAATATATGGTATTACAGCATTGGCTGTTAGTTCACCAAGGAAGGTTAGCTAAGAGTTACAGGAGAGGAGTTAAGACTCTAGGAGCCAGATGGCCCCTTACTCTCTGCTTACAGCATTTCTTTCATTGTGCTCTCGACAGTGCCCTACTTGCCTAAGAGAGTTTATAAGGCCTTCCTAAGGGATTCTTTCTGCCAGAGACACAGAGCAGAGGTGAACAGGCCCTTGCTTCCGTTCCTGATTATGTCACACACGTATTGGGTGATGGGGACATGAGCCGAGGCTCTCTCTTTCTCCAGCCACAGAGGGCTGCCTTGCATTAGCTCCTGGCATCTCCATACCTGATGTCACTCTGTTCCTTCTCAGGATCAACATCTTAGGGATGGATCCCCTAAGCACACCTTTTGACAACGAGTACTACAATGGACTCTGTGACCGAGTTCGGGATGGAAACACCTTGACCTACTACCGCAAACCCTGGAACCTGGCTTCTTTGGCCTACGAAGTAAGTCTCCTCAGAAGAAAATGCATTGTTCAGCTTTTAGTTGGAAAGCTGTTTCCGTCAGTTTAAATATTAAATAACACAAAAAACTCAGCAGAATAAGAATTTCATGTGAATACAAGATTGACTTAAAGGGGAGATGTTGCTTGGCTCTCTTTAGAAAACATAGTCATCTACAATTCATCCTCAGTAACACGCACCTAGTCATACCTAGACTCCATAAAAAGAATAATGGAAGATTCTGATAAAACCAAAAGCTAAATTAGTGCTGATTTAAGTACTGATTACACTGCTTCCATGCAATTCAAGCTCAGTTTTTGCTAGCCTACCAGGGAAAACATCTTTACATTTAGTTTCCTTCCATATTCCTCTTTGTAAAGCCTGCTTGACTAATGAGACGGCTATTTCCACTCACCTAAAACCCTTCCAGCTCTTTCAAACTATTTCTTAAAGTGATTTTTACTCTACACCATGCTGCCCCAAACTTACCACCTTCCTGAAAGTCACCTAAATTCTCTAGAACCATCCACAAACTGGACCCATCATTCAAAGGATTAATATTTATCACATTTAGAAATACCTTCTTTGGTCTAAGCAAAATAATAAAGAATAATAACTAGCTTATTCTGAAGCAGGAGCTGCATAATCTGTTCTTTAAATGGTCCCATTTGTGACCCGTAAAGTTTGCCTCACTGAGTTATTACAAAGTCCTTTATTATTGTGGTCACTCTCACCAGTTTGAAAAACATACTTACTTTTAAATAAATATGGCTAAATAAGTATGTAAGTATGTCCTTTTATTTCTAACCATGTTGTAAATCAGTGCCTCTCCACTGCAGCCTGAAGTGATCATGCTCTCCCCTGAGTGTTAAAGATTTTAATGTCTGGACTATTTGGCGTATTTTTCACATGTAACCACATTGTCGTATTTTTGTACCTGTAAGTCCAGAATAGAATCAGTTTCCCACAAATCTCAGGTATTTTGGATTATTGACCTTTTCTTTAAGCATATTTTTTGAGGGGAAGATCATAATCTTTCTAAAAAGTATTCTATATGTTCTACTTTCTTAGAAAGAATATACCAAAGATAAGGTAACCCTTGCCATTGCTGATGGAAGAAGAGTGGTTGCTGTGTTGTTTTATTTGGTTTTTAGTTCTCAAGTCTGTGTTGTACAGTTCGCTTGTCTTCGTCACTGTGACCAGTCCCTTAGTTTCTTTTTGTGGTAGTAACTGGTGTGACGCAAGATGGTTAGGGCTAGAGGTTGCCTGGGACTGATCTTGAGGCCACATTTGGAGAGTAAGCTGCTGTTTTCTCTTATCTACAACTCTGGAAACAGATGTGTTTCCACATTCAGAATGTTTTGGATTTTACAAAGGTGATGTGGTCCTTACCCTGTATGTTACTTACAACCCCAATGCAGTTAGAAGCAGCATCCATAATCAAATACATTAATATTTCTGTAGCAAAACCAACCGATATTCACTCAAAGTGGGAGAAATGAAGACTATACATAACTTTTTGTCAGTTCAGATCAGATTAATCCCTTCCACATCTATTTTGTTCTCATAAAGAAACTTGATTCCATCCTTGACCTTCCTGCTTCCTAGAATCTTACTTTTTTGGTCTCTCTTCAAAGACTTTTGCTCTTCTCTCCATAATGATTCCAAATGTTGGTCCACCTCTGAATGCCTATCATTGAGCTCAGACTTCTGTTTGGATGCATAGATTCCTGCCTTTTTCAATCCAGCTCTTGTCTCTATGCTTTCTGGGATGACTCCCCCCTCATTGTGAGGGCAAGTGAAACTCTACTCACTGCTACCAACCTGGCATAGTGAGACAGGACCATTCAACAGCATCCTAATTGATGCCCTGACCAGCATCTTCTTAAGCCTGCAAGTGATCCTCGCCACTGCTAAGTTGATCTCTGCCCTGTGCCAGTTCCTTTCTAGCCATTTCAAGTATAAGTGCAGGTGCCAACAAATTACACCCCCTCATCTTGCAGCCGATTAGAAGACAGTAATCTAAGAAGACCCTAGCCTACCAGGAGAGTTAAAGAGAGGTGTTTTCTGGGTGCCATTTTGCTCAACTTTGGCACTTTTCCTCCTCGAAGACTGAGTAGAATTTTCTTCAATTGCTTCCGTTAACCTTATTTTTAAGGACAATAGAAATCCTATTCATTTTTCAAGGCCAAGTTCAAAGCAGCCTTTTCCACAAGCCCTTCTTGATTGTACCAGTCAGAGTTTGTCAAGCCCTTTTTGGCAGTGTAGCGTAAGAATTAACGACTCAGCCCTGGAATCATTCTTCCACGCTGGCTGAGCTACTTCCTAGCTGTGTGACCTTGAACAAATTTCTTAAACTGTATTTCCTTACCTGCAAAATGGAGATAATTATAGAAATTACCTTAAAGGTAGGAAGTTAAATGTGTTATTCTACATAAAACCCTTTTAACAGCTCCTGGCACAGAGTAAGCACTCAATGAATATTAATTATTATTGCTAGCTATATTGGATCTGCATATTAAATTTAATAAATTTTTATTAGCATCTACTATGTGCCAGGTACTTTAGTAAGTGGTGAGGCTATAGTGGCAGGTTGGTAAGACAGACATGGTCCCTGACTTTTTGGAGCTTACCGTCTGAAGGTCTATTAAATAAGCAATTATATAAGGGAAGTGTTTTTCATTTTGTTTTATTTTAAAAGAGGAGCCAGGAGAGCTTATACAAAATGGATTTGTTAATCTGTGGGATCAGGAAAGTCCTCCCTGAGGAAGTGATGTTTAAGCTAAGACTTGAAATAGGAGTAGGAATTGACCAGGCCAGAGGATATAGTATGTGTGTGAGACAATGTGTATGTGTGTGAGCGTGTATAATGTTTGTGTTGTGGGAGAATGGGAGGGGGGTTGTTAAAGAACATTCCAGAAAGTAAAAGCAGCACAAAAGCTCCCCGTGGTGGAAAGAAGCATGGGCTGTGGAAATAGAAAGGTGGCCAGAGGGCTGGAGTACAGTCAGGAAGAGATTAACTCGGAAGAAGTCTAGTTTAGATTTTACCTTAAAGGCGAAGGAAAGACTTTGAGCGATTTTAAGCTGGGAAGTGACATGGTTAGGTTACTCTTCTCCTTTACATCGAGCACTTTTCCAAGCATGCTTTGCTCTAAAGAAAATTATACGCGTTTTAGTCTTTCCCGTTTGATGATAACTTTAGGTTCCCTGTCTTAGTCTGTGCAGGTTGCTATAACAAAATACCAGAGACTTAATAGCTTAGAAACAACAGAAATTTATTTCTCCTAGTTCAGGAGGCTGGAAGTCTGAGCTCAGAGTGCCAGCATGGTCAGGTGAGGACCTCTTCCAGGTCCCAGACTTCTTGTTGTGTCCTCACATGGGGGAAGGGGCTAGGGAGCTCTGTGGGGTCACTTTTCTAAGATCACTAATCTCATTCATGAAGGCTCCTCCCAAATGGCCCACCTCCTAATACTATCTCATTGGGCATTAGGATTATAACATATGCATTTGGGGGAGGACATAAACATTCAGACCACAGCATCCCCTGTGCAGAACAATTCCCCAGCGTATGCTACTGAACCCAGTCTATGCCACTAACTGAAGAGCTGGGTGTCTCCTCCCTAGACGAGAGTTATAACCTATTTCAGAGGACCTCTGGAAAAAGAGCTGAACCATTGAAATTAACACCCCTTTCACTGATACCTAACAATAGCCAAGTTAGCAAAAAATGCTTTAATTGAAAGTTTTAATTTTTAAGTAGGCTGTTCAGGTTTTTTTAATGAAGAAATAAATGCAGTAAAAAAAATATTCAAAAAGTCTAAACAGCACAAAAGACTATGCAAGCAAAAGCAAGCCTCCCCGCCACTCGAGATTCCCATTTCACAGTTCTCCTTCTCAAAGACAAACACTCTCTGTGGTTTGTCTAAAAAAAATTCGCAAAACAAAGATTGACCCTGAGCTAACATCTGTACTACTCTTCCTCTATTTTGTATGTGGGGCACTACCACAGCATGGCTTCATGAGCCACATGTAGGTCCACACCTAGGATCTGAACCCACAAAACCCAGGCTGCCAAATCGGAGCATGTGAACCTAACCACTCCACCACCGGGCTGGCCCCTGTCTATTTTTTTAAAGGCAGTAGAGTACAAAGGTTAAGAGGCAATTCAGGTTCAAGTCCTTGCCTTTCTACTTAAGTTAATCAACATATGTAAAATATTCAAGACAGTGCCTGGACCATAAGCCTTCAATAAGGGTTAGCTTTATCATTTCTTTTTTCCTTTCTTTTTTTTACACAAATGGTAGTACATTGTGCATCTGTTTCAAAACTTGCTTTTAATTATTAATGTATTAACTTTTGAAAGTTTGCTGTATTGCAAGCCCTTCATATGCATTATTTCATTGAATCTTTATAGCAACCTTCGGGATAAATATGCTGAGCATCCCCATTTACAGGCTAGGAATCAGACAAGACACTAGGAGGTTAATGTGTAATGTCCTCCAAGTCATGGAATCTGTATTTGGAGCCCAGCCATCTCACTCCAGTGCCTTTGCTCTTAATTCCTTTGCTCTACCACCTTTCAAATAGCTGCTTGATTTTTGTTTCTTTCTGTGTCTATTTTGGGTGGCTTCTTGTATATCATTTTCAACACTTTGTCATTCTCTTCTAGACCAAAGCTGATAAAAATTTTAGAATTGAACATTATGAACAACAGATTCAAGCATTCAGGAGTGTCATCGAAGAGAGGAGGTCACATTTTAATGCAGATTTCACACTAAAATTTACACCTACTGAAGCAAAAAAGTGTAAACAGGAACCTGAAGAATCCTGTAATGGAACAGACTCCTCAGAAAATAGAATATTTCGATTTGCATACTCCAAAAATGAAACTTACCAACTGTTCTTGTCATATTCTTCTAAGAAGGTAAGGCCAAACACTTAATATAGAGACTATAACAGGATATTTTCAAACTAACCAACCCCCCTTTTTTAAGTTTAAGCATTTAGAAGAAATAGATCTCCTTTTTTGTTGCTTCAACAATCTTCACAGCATCTTCACCAGGACTGGATTCCATCTCAGGAAATCACTTTTTTTTTTTCAGATTTATTTTTATTTTTTTAATACATTTTTTTTTTTGAGGAAGATTAGCCCTGAGCTAACATCTGCCACCAGTCCTCTTCTTTTTGCCGAGGAAGACTAGCCCTGAGCTAATATCCGTGCCCATCTTCCTCTACTTTATATATGGGATGCCTGCCACAGCATGATTTGATGAGAGTTGCATAGGTCCACACCCAGGATCTGAACCAGTGAACCCTGGTCCCTGGGCCACCAAAGCAGAACATGGGAACTTAACTGCTGCATCACCAGGCCGGCCCAAGGAAACCACTTTCTTTAGTCATCCATAAAAAGAAAATCCTCATCCGTTAAAGTTTTATCATGAGATTTCAGCAATTCAGTCACATCCTCAGGCTCCACTTCTAATTCGTATTCTCTTGCTGTTTCCACCACATCTACAGTTACTTCCTCCACTGAAGTCTTGAACCCCTCAAAGTCATCCATGAGGGTTGGAATCAACTTCTTCCAAACTCCTGTTAATGTTGATATTTTGACCTCTTCCCATGGATCACAAATGTTCTCAATGGCATCCAGAATGGTGAATCCTTTCCAGAAGATTTTCAATTTACTTTGCTCAGATCCATCAGAGAAATCAATATCTATGCCAGCTATTGCCTTATGAAATATATTCTTAAATAATAAGACTTGAGAGTCAAAATTACTCCTTGATTCAAGGTAGGCTTCATTAAGGAGCTGAGATTTGAGCAAAGATTTGAAGGAGAAGACATAGCCAAATAGTTATATTTGGGATGACATATAAGTGAACCAGAAGGAGAAAAGGTTAGACAGGTTACCTTGAACCAGATCATTAAGAGCCTCACAGCCCATTCTAAGAGTTTGGCTTTTTCTCTGAGTGACATGGGAGGTCATTGGAACGTTTTGAATAGAAGATTAACATACCCTAATATATTTTAAATGATTACTCTGGGTACTCTGCTGAGAAGAGATTACGAGAGTTGAGAACAGAAGCAAAAAGATTTGTTAAAAACTGTTGTAGGAAGCCAAGTGAGAGATGATAGTAGTTTCTACAGGACAAGTACAAAGTCAAACATGACTCCAAGGTTTTTGGCCTGAGCTATTGGAAAGATGGAGTTGCTATCAAGTGAGATGGAGAAAAGTTCAAGTACAGCAGGTTTGGAGAAAAAGACCAGTAGTTAAGTCTTAGAGGAAGTCTGAGATGTCTATCAGTCATTAAAATGGAGACATCAAGTAGGAAATTGGTGTTATGAGTCCAGAGTTTGGGAAAGAGGTCTGAGTTTGAGCTATAAATTTGGGAGTTGTTGATACATAGATGATGCTTAAAGTCATAAGGTTTTGTGAGACAACTAACAGAGTTAATGTAGATAGAAAAGAGAGAAAGATCAAAGACTTAACTCAAGGAACTTGAGTAGCAAGAGGTTTGGGGAAAGAGGAGGAACAAGCAAAGGAAAGCAAGCGTAATGTAATGTAATATAATATAATGTAAAGCAAGGCAATGTAATGGCCTAGAACCTCGCTACTCAAAGTGTGGTCCATGGTCCAGCAGCAACAACATCTCTGGGAAGCTAGAACCTCAGACTCTACCCTAGACCTATTGAATCAGAATTTGGTTTTAACAAGATTCTCTAGGTGATTTTGTTTGCACTTGATGCTTTGAGAAGAACTGCCTTAGAAGACAAGAAAAGGAACTCTATCAAGGAGAAATCAGTGATGAACTGTGTGAAATGTGCTAATATGTCAAAGAAGATGAGGACCAAGAAGCAACCACTGGCGTTAACATTATGAAGTTCACTGGTGACCTTGACATGAGAAGCTTTGTTGGAGTAGTGAAGGCAGCAGTATAACTGGATTAGATTTAAGAGAAAATGGGGAGAGGAATTGGAAACAGCCAGTATAGAAAACTCTTTAAAGGAATTTTGCTTTTAATGAGGGCAAAGAAATGAGTAGCAAATGGTCAGACAAGTGAGGCCAAGAGATTTCTTTTATTCCTTTAAAATGGAAGAAACAACAGTATATATAGATGGGAATGATCTAAGATCTACTTCTAAAATGAGCTGAGCCAAAGAACATATCATCTTTCTGATAAGATATTCCTCCTAATTTTAACAACAATGAAAAGGAATCCAAGTATGTTTTGTACACCTTTGAGACTCCATTGAAAATTATTAGGCAATTCATCAGACAGGGAACTCATATGACATTATATACGGAGTAAGTTCCTTTAAGACTTTTGTTAGAGACTGAATCATCCACTATCATCTGAAGTTAAGTCTGCAGTGTGAACGGTTGTGCTTCTAAAACACAGAAAGTTTGGTGTGATGTTCATATCTGCTAGGATGTACCCTTAAAAAAATAATAAAGTGTTTTAAACTCCCATGCAATCAACATGTGCTAACCACAACTACAGCAAGAGAACCTCAAAAGAACCACCTACAAAATCACGGGTGTCAATTTCGTTTAGTTTTGGCTAGGAGAGACTCTGGCATGGAAGCTCATAGTTCGTCTCTGCCCCAGTATTTTCCTGGAAATTTAAGCCATCATCTCTGAGAACATTTAACTGTTGAGCTGTTTGGGCTGACTTGAGATCCATGTCTTAAAATATTGTCTGTCCTCTCTCTGTGACCAAAGATTGAGAGGACATAGTGGAAGAAGGGGGAAACCCAAGATGTCGGTTTTTAGTTCAAATTGCTGCCACAGACGATTTGTGTGATTTGAGGCAAATAACTTGATACCTTTGGATCTGAGTTTTCTCATCTGCAAAATAAGAAGGTTGGGCCTCATATTTAATGTCTACATTTCCTTCCACTGTTAGCATTTTTAAATCAACTTAGTGAGGTATAATTTACATGCAATAAATGCAAAAATTTTAAGCATATAGTTCCATGAGTTTTGACTACTGTATTCACCTGTTCAACGACCTCCTCAAATAAGGTACAGAACATTTCCATGACCTCAAGAAAATTCCATGATGCCCTTTGCAGTCAATTCTCTACAGCCTGAAAGGTAGCTGACTAGATTTCTCTAAGCATAGCTTAGTTCTACCTGTTCTAGAACTTCATATAAATGCAGTCATACAGTATATACTCTTTTGTGTCTCTTTTTTTCACTCAGCATCATATTTTTGAGATTTATTTATGTTGTTGCATGTATCAATCAGTAGTTTAGGATTTTCTGTAGCTAACTAGTATTCCTTTGCGTAAATATACTACAGTTTATCAATTCCCCTGTTGATGGGCATTTGCATTGTTTCCAATTTTAAGCTCTTCTGACAAAAGCTGCTATAAAAATCTTGTACAGGTTTTTTTGTGGACTCTCTTTTCACTGATCTTAGGTAAATAAGTAAAGTGGAATTGCTGGCTATAGGATGGATGGATGTTTATTCTTATAAGAAACCGCCTAACCGTTCTCCAAAGGGGTTATACCAATTTACACTCCTACGAGCAGCGTACAAGAGTTCCAGTTGCTGCGCATCTTCATCAACAGTTGGCCTTGATAATATTTTAAGTTGGCCATTCTGGGGGGTTGCAGTGGTATCTTACGGTCATTACTAAAAAATTTATTGCCCATGGAAACTCTAAATTTTGTGATTTTTTAACTTGAAGTAATGGTGATAAAACTTATATTTTTCTTCTGCTCTACAACAAAGGAAAAAATGTTTCTGCATGTGAAAGGAGTAATTCAACTGGGAAAATTTGTGATGAGAAGTCGGGATGTCGTTCTGACAACAACTTTCTTGGATGATATAAAAGCTCTGCCAACTGCCTATGAAAAGGGAGAATATTTTGCATTTTTGGAAACCTATGGCACCCACTACAGTAGCTCTGGGTCTCTAGGAGGCCTCTATGAACTAATATATGTTTTGGATAAAGCATCCATGGACCAGAAAGGTATACCTAGAGATAAAGTTCTTACTTCTAATGCTGCTTTAACCTACAATTATTCCTATTGCTAACCTCTTTCAGTGGTTAAAAACTTTAGAATAGAGTCGTGTAACCTGCTTCTTTGAGAGAACTCTCTCCGTGACCACTGGCATCTAAAACCCTATCGAACAGCAAATTGAGTTCCACCTCAAGCAAGATGATTTAGTCATGCATAAACTCGGCAGCACGACTGAGAAATGCACAAAGTCATATTGTATTGCACTTTAATGTTATTTGGTGATGCTGCTTTCTGTGAAATACTATTTAAAAGGTGAAAGAAAGTACAAAGGACATAATTTATGTAATCTATCTTTTCATCAGTAGACTGATTCAGTTATATGTATGACAATTATCTTCCCAAGTATTCTTCAGTATTGGAAGGGAAATGTTCTAAATTTCCTTTTAGGGAGGAGACTTATATGTTAGAGCTTGGACAACTCAGAGCTACCCACTTAAATCTATTTACCTTCTAGCCTTAGTAGACAAGGATCCTTAGGTCAATCCTGGTGTCCTTGAAGAGGAAGTCATCTTTCTTACTTCTCCAGTGGCAATACCTGAGGACCAAGCCATGTCCTCCATCTCAGTTTGGGATGTCCAGACTCTGTCTGGACTTGGAAAGTTCCACAGCTGAGGCAGAGAATCTTACCTCTTTGGAGTCTCTTAGGTATTTTCATCCTCATCCTCAGAATCGGAGTAATCCTTCTTAGGTTAAGGTTGGAAATGTAGTACTTTGGATTTCTAGCATTGTCTTCCATTTTTATCCTTCTCCTTCCTTGACCATGGGAAATGTCACCTGATACTTCTCAAGTTCTCACTAATTGTGGGTGCACAAAAAATATTTGTTGAATGAACGAATGCCTAAATGCCCACAAATCTCTGCTTCTAAATCTCACCGTGGACCACAGGGATTAACTTCTCCCACAGTGGGAGTGGGAGAAGTGGGAAAACTTCTCCCTTTTCTTTTTCATAAAGCATTTTGGCTTCCAGGACAAACAACCACATATTTGTGTGTGTGTGTGTGTGCGCACACATGTGATCCAAAATGAAAACTAAGAGCAAAAACTGACGTGGTCAATGAGCTGAGGCCTGGGCAGTATACTCTTAAAATAAAGGAATCATTCCTTCTCTTAAATCAGGGAAATAGACAATAAACTATATACTTGAGTAGACATTAGGATTTTTCTTTCTAATAACAGGAGCATCCACGCACCACAATGAATCAGCTTCCAAGACAGATGTCTACTAAATAGCATTCATAGGACTGAAACAAAGTTGTCCTATACACAAGCCACCTGTACAAAGCAATGAACTACCTACCTTAATGACAAACTGAGTCCTCCAAAGAGGATCAGGAGATGATGCATTCCATGACCAAATTATAAAGTCAGTGCAGAGAAGTGCCAAATAGCCAGACGGCTCTGGGTTCAAATACCAACCTGGCTCATTACTAACTGAGTACCATCAGCAGGTTACTTAACTGCTCTGTAATTCTGTATCCTCATTCATAAAATGAGGATAATAATAGAACTTACCTCAAAAGGTCAATGCGAGGGTTAAATTAGTTAACACATACAAAATGATTAGAATGATGCTGGGCATATGCTAAGTAAGTATTCAATACGTGTTAGACATTATTGTCTCCCTTCTACGGTATTAGAGGTAAAGGATTTTACGATAACCACCCTCCTCTGACCCATGACCTTTTAAACAAGGGGTAAATTTGTATGTCCTTTGCCATTAAGTTAACAAGCAAAGTCCAAAAGAGGCCAGTAAATTCTAACAGGGAGACAAAACAGGGACAATATGACCGCAATGCATTTGAGTTGGGTAATAATGTCTAGGAATCCAAGTAAGTATGTCTCTTAAAAAATAGCAAAATTGGAATTTACTTATGATGTCAATAAACATTATCCAATTATTTTCAACTAAATACATTAAACAGGTGTTGAACTGAGGGACATACAGAGATGCCTTGGGTTTAATCTGGACTTATCTCTGAAGGATAAATATGAAGTCACAGCAAAGATTGATAAAAATGATTGTTTAAAGAGGAATGAGAAGGAAATTGGTAAGTATGGCCTCACTTATGAGGTTAAAAACAGAAGGGAGGGGCCGGCCCTGTGGCGCAGTGGTTAAATTTGCACGTTCCGCTTCTTGGCGGCCCGGGGTTCGCCGGTTCGGATCCCGGGTGCGGACATGGCACCGCTTGGCACACCATGCTGTGGCAGGTGTCCCACATATAAAGTAGAGGAAGATGGGCACGATGTTAGCTCAGAGCCAGGCTTCCTCAGCAAAAAGAGAAGGACTGGCAGTAGTTAGCTCAGGGCTAATCTTCCTCCAAAAAAAAAAAGCAGTGCATAACTTTTTAAAAATATAAATATTGCTTCTGTTGTTAATCTTTAGCAGATTTACAAGCCTGAGGTGATGCCAGAGTTCTCAATTTTTACTCTAATCAGAAATAGCTAAGAGCATTTTTAGAAATACAAATGCTTGAGACTTTGTTAAAGGGTCAACTAGTAGTGGGGAGGCAGAAGAAAGGAAAGCTTGATATTTTAAAAAACATACCAACCACTGACATGTGGCCATGATTGGAAACCACTAATGAAGTGAAAAGAAAACTGCACTTGCCACCAAATGTCATAATTTCAATATTTGGCCCTTAAGCTAACTGTGGAATCTTGGGCTAGTCACTCCACCTCTCTGAGCCTCAGTTTTCACATCCATGAAAATAAGGAAGGATAAACAAAAATCATCTTGAAATTCCTTTCCAGTTCAAAAAATTCACAACTCTAAAAGATTCACAAAAGTTTCTTAAAACTAGTTTAGTCTGGAGAGAATGAGGGAGAGACGGATAGGAATTTGGGGTAGAAAGAAATTTTGCTTTTCACTTTATTCTTTTTTGTACTTTTTGATTTTCTACAATATTAAAATAGTTTAAAGCAAACCTATACAAAATATGATTATGAAGTTAAGTATATAACTAAAAATATATAGAACATCCAAAAGTCATGTTTGGTTCCTATGTGTACATGTACATGGTCATAAACTTTGAATTATCAATGTATCTCAATTATCGTACTATTTTTTTTAAAAGATTGAAGTCTACAATTGGCTACTAATAAAAATTGCCCTTGGAGATTTGGGTGAAAAACTTACATAAGTAACATCTATAATTAAAATTGAATAAATATAGTAGAATACACTTTACAAAAGGAATTCAATAAATGTTTATCAAATATCACAGAACTATACATACCTCAATGTATCTTCTTTCTCTCCTCAGTAAACATCATGGATGGTAGCCTCATAGATGATGTTATTTCACTCATAAGAGGAGGAACCAGAAAATATGCGTTTGAACTGAAAGAGAAGCTTCTCAAAGGAGCCAAGACGGTTAATGTGACTGACTTTGTAAATTGGGCCTCTTCCTTAAATGACGCTCCAGTGCTCATAAGTCAAAGAGTAAGAAATGTTTATTTTCAAATAGAAGAGTTTGTCATTTTCTTATTAAATGTCCCTGTTGGTTCAGATGAACAGTTAACGTCATCTGAAAGAGATGTGCACTTTCAAATGCACTCCTCTCTCATCCCTGGAGGGAAGCACTGCACAGAAGAAAGGTCAGCCTGCTTGAGTTTGAGTCTCCGTCTCTCACTAGATGTGTAACATTTTCTGATTTCTGCACCATTAAATTCTCCAGGGCTCCATGCTTATTTGGAGAATTTAATAATCCCTTGCCTTCCATTACACTACCACTTCCAACCCAGAAGAGTTGGATCTACAGGCATGAGTTGCTTGATGAGGGGGACACATTCTGAGAAATGCATCGTTAGGTGATTCATCATTGTGCGAACATCATGGAGTGTACCTACACAAACCTAGATGGTATAACCTACTACACACCTAGGTATATGGTACTAACCTCATAGGACCACTGTCATATATGCAGTTCATTGTTGACCAAAACATTGTTAGGCTACACATGACTGTATTAAGAGCCCTTGGGGAAGGCAAGTTCATAAGGTCTCAGAAAATAAGACCAAGGGTGAGTAATTCTTATGGTCTGGAAATTCTTTTCAGTTTTATTAACTTGAGTTACGGACATGTTGCCATTTTGATAGGACTTATTATTGGAAAATTTTGTTCCTTCATTCTATTTTATTGTCTTTGTAAAGTGAGTGAAGCCACCAAAACTACCTCATTCATGGGAAGGGCACTCAGACGCCAGAATATTGTAGTCTACTCTCCCTTTAGGTTACAGAAATTTAGCCATTCATGGATGTGCACATAAATCTATGAGACTTCAAATATTTGCCCCAAAAGTAGGACAAAGAGGGAGAAAAAGTTTGCTAAATTAGCATTTCCATATATAAAATTAAAATCAGAAGAGACCTCTTTTATTTTATTAGATTTTAATCATATTTAAATTCATTGTCTTGAACTCTGAAATAAATCTATGTCAAAAGGTCTTAAATAAGGAAGGAATTGATTTAAGTGGATATTTCCATCCAGATGGACACCCAAAGTGGCTTGTCTTCTCATCTCTACAAAGGAAGTTCCACTGTCCTTGAGTGAATCCAAGATTCTTCTCTGAGAAGGTCTCAGTAATGGTCTAGCATATTCTAGAGCTGATTTTTAAAAAACTCGAGTAAATAAATCATCTGCTAAATATTTACTACTAAATTTACTAGAAGTCTTCAAAGACCTTCATCAGTCCACTCATACACTCCTACTGGCTGGATGCAAAATATAGTTTTCCTATTTTTAAGGGCAAATATTGACCTCGAGATTCTTAGATTAGTAGTCATTCCATCTAAAATAGCTATATAAGTTTCTTTCTTCATCCATTGGAAGCCTGGGCATTTCATATCAATGTTCTACATAAGAAAATGACAACTATAGATAGTTCACCATGAACCTTTTTTTTTTTTTTTTGAGGAAGATTAGCCCTGAGCTAACATCTGCCACCAATCCTCCTCTTTTTGCTGAGGAAGACTGGCCCTGAGCTAACATCTGTGCCCACCTTTCTCTACTTTATATGCGGGATGCCTGCCACCACATGCCTTGACAATTGGTGCATAGGTCCACACGTGGAATCTGAATTGGCAAATCCTCGCTCGCCAAAGCGGAACCTCCAAACTTAACTACTGTACCTCTGGGCTGGCTCCATGAACCATTTTTTAAATTTATCTTCTTGTAGATAAAGTTCAGAAAAATGATGAAACATGACATTTTTTATTGACTTTGTGTAGCTTTTAAATCTCTAAAGAGATAGGAAATATAGTATAGTTTGACCTCAAAATAAATTCCAAGTTGTTTTACTCTCATAAATTCAGTAGAAGTGATCCTTTGGTTAATGGGAAGCTGTTTTCATGAGGTAATTATACAATCTCTGATCACTAATTCATTCTTTGGTGAGTCGAATCATTCTATTGTTTGTGAATGACATACTCAAACAGTAGGGATGGTCTTAATATTAAAATAATTGACCCTACTATCTAATTATTTAAAGAATTGGTAACACTGCTCCCCACCCACACTAAACTATTAACTGCTTTATATTTAATCCTCTGTAGCAAATTAATTCAATTATCTAGGTATTTATGTTGCAAAGAGTTTATCTTGGAGGAAACACAGTGAAGTTATATTACTCTGTGTGTGTGTGTGTGTGAGGAAGATCGTTGCTGAGCTAACATCTGTGCCAATTTTCCTCTACGTTATGTGGGATGCCGCCACACCGTGGCTTGGTGAGCAGTGCTAGGTCCGCATCTGGGATCCGAACCTGCAAACCCCAGGCCACCAAAGCAGGGCGCATGAACCCAACCACTATGCCACTGGGGTGCCCTGGATTATATTACTCTAAATTAAAGGCTGTATAAATATATTACTGGGATTTTCTAAGTAAAACACTTGGATATATTTTTTCCATACATCATATTTGATATAGTATAATATAAATGAAAGATAATGATACGATATAATATATAAATATATTTTTTCCCATACTAAAGTAATTATGGCCATGCTCCATTCAGGAGAACCCTGTGGCTTTGATTCTGTCCTTGTCTGTGAGCTTCAGCAGACCCCAAACTGCTTCTTGAGGAATGTGTTGGCTGGAGGAAGTTTCCCTCAGCCCTCTCCATGCAGAGGAGGTAGGCTGGGCCTTTCACTGAGTATTTACTTTTGTCATAGGCTTCAACTTCCCTGGAAGTAGATTGATTCTCTTTCCAGCTTGCCTGAATGTTAACACAAACGGTTCCACATTTTATCTCAACAGAATAGCTGAACTTTGGTTTCTTTCTTAAGCTTACTGCTATAAACTAGCTATAAAAACGTCAGCTAAGAGAAATTACATTTATTAATGATTGCCTGAGAGGTATAAAGTTTATGATTTCCTCCAGAACAATAGCAGCAGAGATTGGTACAGCTAGTATAGACCATATTCGCTTCCTGCGAAGTCTGGTTTTGGCGTTATAAAAAACAAAGTTGTGTAACTCCCTGCTTTATTTATGAAAAGGATGTTACCTAGTGCAACATCTCCTTTATGAGGCCCCATGGGAGAGATTACTCTTTAATCTCAGTTTCAAGGATCATTTTGTTTCTCTTTGGAATCCAGTTTTTCTCATACTCATGAGATCACTAAATTCAGTTGTCTTACTCAATGCACTAGACAACATAACCAAATTTGTGACCCAACTGGCTGGGTCTTCCTGGTGTGAATTTTGTGCTTTGTGTTGCTTTTGCCTTCATCTTGCCTTTCCATTCTCAGTTCCCTGTTTCTCTTTTCCCTCAACTTATCCACCCACATGTCAAGATATATTAAGCTCTTTCTTCAGCAACTTTGGTAATAATGGACTAAGTAAACTACCATTTTTGTTATATTGTGCAACTCTGAGCAGTGATGCACCAGATGTTAAAGAGTATCAGTATTTTAAAGAGCTGTAGGGGCCAGCCCTGTGGAGCAGCGATAAGTTCACACTTTCCGCTTCTCCACGGCCCCATGTTAGCCTGTTCCGATCCCAGGTGTGGACGCGGCATCACTTGGCAAAAGCCATGCTGTGGTAGGCATCCCACATATAAAGTAGAGGAAGATGGGCACGGATATTAGCTCAGGGTCAGTCTTCCTCAGCAAAAGGACGAGGATTGGCAGCAGATGTTAGCTCAGGGCTAACCTTCCTCAAAAAAACAAAAAATAAAATAAAATACAATAAAGAGCTGTAGTACTAGAGCTCTGTGGTACCGTCATTAGAGTGATAACAACACAGTGAAAATCATTCCTAACTCTCTTGTATACAGATAAAAATAACACTCATTCTATCAACAAACTATATTTGGTACACATAGTTTAACTAGTTTGGAAGCCTGTAAGAAACCTAAATGTACTTTATATTAAACTATATTGCCAATGCATTTGTATTTTAGCAAGTTTCATGATAGATTACATACACTGAAAATGCATCTACAAATGGTAGAAAGAGTTAGCCAGGAGAGGAGAAAAATTAAAACTGTTTTCTTACTTAATAGAAGGCCAGAGTTCACCAGAAAAAGATGTGGCTTTTCGGAAAAACTTAAGTACATTTTAATTGCTCTCTGTCTTCTTTTGGGACTTTTGACTCCAGGGTTTGAGGCGCCACTGAAACTGCTGCCATTGAATTTCCTTCCTCTTCATCTCTTTGAACACTGTTTATGCATTTCGTCCAAACTGTATTTTCCCCATGATCCTCTATTCCTGTATCTTAGATTATCTGGCCTTGCCTTTCCTTTGAAAGTTAAAATAAGATGAACTTCTTTTCTTAAAAATCAAAATAACTCCACCACAGGATTATGTTGTTTGTGCCAATGTGGCAACGTTGGTAAGAGGTTTCTTTCTTCCAAATGAATATGACATAGTTGAAATCTGAATCCTACATACTAATTCATAAGGGGCTACGCTGGTGGACAGTTGTGTTGGCTTTGTAGAAGTTCTCGATATATTCTGGAGATGAGCCTATTCTCACTTAAAAGTGTTGTAAATGTCTTCTCTCGCTTGGGGAGTTGCACCCTTTAATGGTATTTTTTGATAACAGAAGTCCTCTTTTTTATTTTTTATTTTGAAATAATTTTAGACTTACTATAAAACTGCACAAATGGTTCACACAGTAAAATAGCACAAATGCTACAGAGCTCTCAAATACCCTACACCCAGCAGCCCCTTATGTTAACAACTCACCTAACCATAATACAATTAGCAAAATCGGAAAATTGACATTGACTAAACCATAGGCCTTTTAAAAATCTCACCAGTGTTCCCCCTAATGTCCTTTTTTCTGTTCTAGGATCCAATCAGGACCCCCCGTTGCATTTAGTTGTCATCTCCTTTGTCTTCTCCAATCTGTGACAGTTCTTCAGACTTTCCTTGTCTTTCATGACCTTGACACTTTTGATGAGTATGAGCCAGGGACTGTGTCAAGTGTCTCTCAATTTAGTAGAGGGAGGTTATGCATTTTTGGGTACCGCAGAAGTGATGTGTGTCCCTCTCAGTGCATCATATCAAGAATTATGATGTTGAGTTTTTTTTTATTTTGATGTAGTCAAATGTATGTTCCTTTTCATTATAGGTAGTGCTTTTGTGTCCTAGTTTAAAATCTTTCCCTACCTCAAGTCTTGAAGATACTCTCCTATATATTCTCCTCCAGAAGCTTTATTGTGTTCCTTTTACATTTGATCTGCAATCAACCCTGAGTTGTTTTTTGTGGGGGGTAATAGTTAGAAGGTCCCTTTTTTTGAAAATTTCTTTATGAATATCTCGTTGCCCCAGAACAATTTATATTGTATTATTGATTATATCTCTTGAAACCAAATGTCAGTCTACTTTCAAATTACTAAGCTACTTTTAAGATTTTCTCCATTGCCTTTGTTTTTTAGCAATTTTACTCTGATGTGCCTGGGTGCGAAGGGAAAAATTTTTAACTTGCTTTTCATTAATGGGGTATCTTGATGTCTTTTACCAGGTTTGTAATATTCTTAGCCATTAGCTCTTCAAATATTGCTCTTATATATTCTCTCCTTCTGGAACTCAAATTATATGGATCTTTTACCTTCTTATTCTATTTTTTGTGTTTCCTACTCTCTTTCTATATTTCCCCACCTTTATCTTTTCATGCTTCATTGTCGATATTTTCTTCTAATCTATATACTCCAATTCATTAACTTTGCTTCAGCTGTCTCACATCTGTTATTTAACCAGTCCATTAAATGTGTATTACAATACCAAGTTCTACTATTTCTATTTGTTCATTTTTACAAACTTTCTATTTTTAAAAATAATTTCCAATTCTCTGCTAAAATTGTCAATCTTGTCTTTTATGTAAATGTAGTTATTTTAAAGTCTATATCTGATAACTCAAATATAGCTCTGTTTCTAGGTTCTGTTATTTCTAC
Source organism: Equus przewalskii (assembly GCF_037783145.1). Lineage (NCBI taxonomy): Eukaryota > Metazoa > Chordata > Mammalia > Perissodactyla > Equidae > Equus > Equus przewalskii. The sequence continues at coordinate 26,352,042 of NC_091850.1, forward strand.
CGGTTCTGATTCATATTGCCTTGTTTCCTCTTGTACCTGGCTATTTTTATTGTGGTCTGGATATTATACTTAAAAAATTGTTAGAGGAGTAGCTCGAGGCCTGGCATGATTTTATTTTCCTCCAAAGAAAGTATTTATTTACATCTGGAAAGCTTCTCTGGTACTAATGATTCAGGATCACTTTAATCCAAACCAGGCCGCAGTCTTTTCCAGGCTTCCCCCACTTCTGGTTCCTTCTTCCTTCTAGGGCTGTAGGCCTTTGGGTCGAACCCAAAGCACAACTTGTTTACCTTTGTTGTCCCTGAATTCCCACCTTTTTTCCCCAGTCCAGTAATGTGCTCTTCTGCTTCTTAGCCTCTTGACTGCCTCTTCCTGAATTAGGAAATGCGTCAAGGGGACTGGTGGCCCAAAAATACCAGGCTCACCTCAATGAATTTCCATCTCCTCCCGGATCATAGCCTGGTCATTCTTTATTACCTGGTTAGCTCTCCAGGGCTGTCATGCACATTTTTAATTTTGGTCCAACTTTTCTCATTATGCTCAGAAGAAGGATTAGTTGACATTATTTAATTGTTATTAAGTTCCTGTCTTTTGCAGGAATTTGTGGTATATTTTTATCTCCTCTTTCTTGAGTCCTTAGATTCCAATTTCTTTTAAATTTTGTGGTCTCTTATTTCAAAGTGCTATTCTACCAAAGGCCCTCGATTTCTAACAACTTATTTACTCAAACAGTTCTTTATAGTCACACAGTTGAATTTATCTAAATTACAAGGATATATGAGGCAAGTTTTCTAAATGTATTATGGTCCCTCCACTAAAAAACTTTTTGAATTCTGCATTGTATGACTGAAATACTCTTCTTTCTGCCTTAACACCTTCAAATCTCAGTTTAATAGTCATTTTCTTAGAAAAGCCTTTCCAAGCTTTCCTGACTCAGTTCTAGCAACTATGTATCTTGCTCCAGGAATTTGTGTGCAAAATAAATCATTTTACTTCATTTTCTTTAAGTCTAATTAAATTTGACTTTGAGATCCCACCCCTTCAAGTTGCTGGAAAATTTATCCTTCATTTATGTGTTGGATGGGATTCAGGGAGATCTTTCCTCATTGTCTAAATTAGTATGAGAATCCTGATGCTTCTTTCTGGGAAATGGGGATATGATACATGTAAGAATTTAGTCCGTTGCGGTCACCCTGATAACCTCGTTGTTCAAGCTCACTTGTTCACTAGGAGTCAAGTGGTTCCAAGCCTTCCATGCCAAGATGGTGCATGAGAATCATTGATAGAACTGGAGCCCTGGTCCTTGATATCCAGCTTCCCTAGAGGCAGCCCACAGGGCTTGTGACTTCCCAAAATAGCTGCTAAAGATTTAGTTATGGTTTCTTGCTACTTGCAGTACATACTCATTCTGTCCCCTTCCCTGGTCTGGAGGAATACCTCCCTCCGTGGCGTTCTACCCACACTCCTCCCAGCGAAAATGTTTCAATGAATTTAGGCTTTTAGAGAAAAAAGCTAATAAAAAGTTTGCCTTCAGGGGCATTCTGGACCTGGCCTTGCACACAAACCACCTTTTAGACAAGAGATGGCAAGCACCTGGCTACCTTCTGGAAGAGGGGAGGAGGGAAGAAGGCAGCAGAAACAACTCACAATAAGTATGTCAATAAATTATCCTGCCAAAAGTTTAAATCCACGATTGCTCAATTTTGAAACATGTATACCCGTCCTTTGTAGCACTATCAAAGTTTCCATTTTAAGTTTGTCTGTAAGATTATTTAGTATCAGTCTTCTTACCTGCATAATGTGATCTTCATGAGATCTCTAGTACAGTCTTAAAAGCTAACATCATATCTGGCAACAACATTCAATACACCTTTGTTGAATTAATGAACCAATAAATAAATAAAGTGAAGATGTTCCACAAGTTCCATCAGTAGAAAAAGACCTCAAATTAAATGTTTTGCTTTCTTGCAGCTGTCTCCTATATATAATCTGATTCCAGTGAAAATGAAAGAGGCACACCAAAAGAAACAAAATTTGGAAAGAGCCATTGAAGATTATATCAATGAATTCAGTGTAAGAAAATGCCATCCTTGCCAAAATGGAGGTACAGTGATTCAGATGGACGGACAATGTTTGTGCTCTTGCCCAATCGCATTTGAGGGAATTGCCTGTGAAACCGGAAAGAAAAAGATCTCTTAAGGTGAGAACAACTTATTTGAAATTATTAAGAACAAAAATGTGCATTCTGGGATTATTTAATTTAAAAACTAGTTCTTGAATTAATTTGTCCTAAACAGCTAGATTATCTATGTAAACAGAGAATAAAAATGGGATGAATAGTGAAAATGGACAAATCAGTTTTTACGTGTCATTTAGCATGCAGTTTTAACACTTCTATGTTTATATTTAAACAAAATTATAAGCAAATATTAAATTGTAATGATTGTATTACTTTTAAATTATCAAAATGTTCATATAAAGAGAAAAGTTTACAGAATATAACAAACATCCAGCTACTCATCATCCAGAATTAACAAATGCTAAACACATGTATACCAAATATACTTTATATATCCATATATAGTACACAGACTGTGTATGTGTGTGTGTGCATACATATACATATGCGTAAATACTTCAGAGCCCCTTTATAAGAAAGACAATTACTGATACTTTGCATTACATCCTCTTCCTCCAAAGCCCGGGTGCCACTCCTCTCTCCCACACACCTCAGACACATCACTTTCATTGTTAGTGTGCATCCCACCAGTCCATATTTTTGTACTTGTACTAAATATATAAGTACAAAAAATAAATCGATGTTGTTTTAGATGTTTTTAAAATTTACGTGAATGATATTTACTGAATTTTAATTTTGCGATTTTATCTTTACTAGTGTTTCAGAAAACTGAGATTCTGCAGTTTTAAGCTAATCATCTGAAATCATATTTTGCTTTTTAGGAGGAAGAGTGACTTTAGCCTTATTTCTGAGACTAAGAGGATCTGCTTAGTCTTTCATTCTGGTAGAATTAAGTAGAATCCTAATAGATAAATGAGATTAGCTCAAGTGTTAATTATCACAAGATTAACTAGTAAGGTTAATTTCCTATAGAAATCATAGCTTACATTTTTGATTGAACAGTTTTCTACAACAAAATTTCTGAGACAATCATGTAGTTTCCTCAAATAAGGACTCAGCCTCGGTTTTATCATTCAATCATAATTTCAACTCTTACAACAAAAATTTTAATATTACAAGAATGTCTTTTGCCCTCTCAGCAAACACACTTAGAAACTCAGCAATATGGTAACAATATACATGGTAGAATTTGTCTTCAATATTGGGATAATTGACTTAGAAATATATGCTCCTCTAGCTCACATCTCATCTATCTAAAGTGTCGCTCTAATGATTTCTATTCCAAAAAGCATTTGCATGCTCCAAAACTCCCTGCTGTTGGCACTCAGCACCCCTGTTTTCTACCCATCTCTCTCTACGTGGAATATTCAGCAACATTCTCTGTGATTTCATCAGCTCTAACTTCGAATTTTCCAGTTCTGTTTTTTCAGGTACATATAGTCTACCCTTTAACCAATCTATTGAGAATTTTTAAAAAATTATTTTTCTAAAATTTCTATTTGGTTCTTTCTCAAGTCTGTTATTTTTATTTCCTAGCCTACTGGATTTTTTTCCCCTACTTTTATCTCTTTGAATATGTTAAGCATGTTCATATGGAAGTCCCTCTCAGATTGCTCCAGAATATACAGTTTCGGCACTATAATTCTTTGTCTGTTTAGTCTGCTTACTCATTCTCGTGGCATTTTTTCTTCCTTGAGTACTTAGTAATTTTTGTAAGTAGACCACAGCATTGGTCTTTAGCAGAAATTCTTTCCCGTGGGAACTCTGTTGACTCTGGGTAGTGAAGGTATTTCTAGGGTTAGTTTACTTCTTGGGAGGCCTTGCTGTTTTCATCCATTTGCACCCAGTTTTTTATGTAAATTTCTTGATTCAGGTTCCACATTCTGTGTTTCATGGATAATGGAAATCAAATTCTCTCCTTCTATATATATAGCATTTTTGAGGCCACTAGTATCTTCTGGTTGACTTGTCGTACCTGACCAATGATGGGCCACCAGTTCCTCGCTGAGACACTAGACCATGTGAAATCTTTCTTGTTGAATCTTTCCCTTAAGGAAGTTCTTACAGGCATCCAATTTTCTTCAGAATGTTCAGTTTCAGCTTCCCACTTAAACTGGGCCTACCCCCATCATGAGGTTGAAAACCTTAGCACATCATCTTTCTTTTTACGTACTATTTACTTAAAGTGGAATGCACTCTGACTTTCTCTTCCCTCAACCAATTCAACCTCACTCTCCTTCATTCACCTTCTCTGTTTCTACTCCTTCTAGACCAGTGGTTCTCACCCTAGTTGCTCATTATATTTACCTGGTTAGATTTTTTTTAAAAGGACAAAATCAAAAATAAAACAAAACAGATTATCTCAAGTCAATAAAACCAGAACCTTTGTCATGGATCCTGCCTGGGCATGGTTCTTTTTCTCTTTTCTTTCTCTCTTTTTAATCCTCTGGTTATTCTAATCTACACCCAGAGTTGAAAATTTCTATTCTGGACTCAGGCTAATTAACATCTCTTTAGTGAAATCTCCTCCAATTTCTATAGGAATCAGTTCTCTCTCTATGCTCCCTGAGCACTTTTCCCTCTGCTCTTCTAGTACTGATCGCATTTACTCTCCCTACACAAGATAAATATCCCCTCTAGTTTGGAAATGTGTCTTATATCTTAAACCTCATTCTATTCCCAGCACCTAGACAGTATCTGGCACATGGCGGTGCAACAGGATAAGGCAATGAATAAATGGATAGGTGGATGAACTCAAAGTTGAAGTCCTATTAATCACTAAAACTTGATAATCTTTTGTTTTCTCTAGGATGGCCAGACCAGAAAAACAGAGCTGTTGCTTCCCTGGGATTGTATGGAAAGAAAAACATCAGGACCTTCCAAGTTAAGACCCTGCCCTTGGAGATAATTCTTGCTGCCAAATGAAAAGCAATAAGCTTCGTGAAAATCCTGCCAATGTCTGAAGTCTCCTCTCTCTTAGATCCACAATGCTTCTTTTCCTCCTTGAACTTCTATGATGTTTCCATTTTTTAATTCCCTAATAAGGAGCGTCAGCGCTGAAATATGCCAGGACTGCTTTCTCCCACAGGCAATGCCAATCTCTTGCTAACAAAACAAAATTAAGTTTAAAAGAGGATGTTGGTTAAAAACACTTTAAAGTAATTACCAAAGTGCTTTGTATGGTTAATATCTTCTGCCAATTCCATTACCACGAGTCTGTGCCATTTGCTTTCTCTCTTGTTTACATAGTTGTGTCTTGTTTGGTCATTTTGTTGACACGGGCATGCATTCATTGGGCAAGTAACTACCGGGCACCCACCACAGGCACAGCACTCTGCTCATTAGTCTTAGCTCTCCACTTTAGCTCTACGTCTCCAAGGGAAAAACCATTTTGTATTTGTAACCAAGATGTATTAGGTTAAATCATGTGAAATTGCCTCTATTCAGTCATATTTAACCACCACAACAAAAAAACCAGCAATTTCATATGATCCAACTTAATATCTAGCTTTATGAATTGTATAAGGGAGGCTACCCACATAAGAAGATGATTAACTGGCTGCACAATTTTATCCATTAGATAGTATAGTACTTAAGGCCTGAGAGCTTTTGAAAAGGTCTGAGAACCCTATAAAAAGAAAATAAAAGGAAAAAAAGGGGCCAAAACACAAAGGGAAAAATGCAAAATCAAAATTAACAAATGTTTAATTAAATGTCAACATGTGTCAAGTCAGCTTCATTCATTGTTATTCTTATTATTAATAAACATTTCATGCATTTATGAATACATTTAAGTGTTTTTCTCACTTTGCAGAAATTTTCAAGAATGCACATGAATGCTGAGAAATCACAGTAAATAAATTACTTATTAGCAATTAAATTCAAAAGCACAATTTTAAAAATAATTTTCAAGTTTATTTTTAACAGCAAAGAACAAGATTATTGGATATCAGATGCATTTTAAGTATGATATGGAAATGGTGCTCTAAAAATAAAAGTGCCAGGTCATTTAGGATATTAAAATAGCCCTGGGAGCTCAAGAGAATTCCTGTTCCCTGCGCCCAGAAGTCTGGGTGAATCAGAAAGAACTAGGATTTGTTAAATGCATACAAATACTGAACTCTACTCTTAGAAAATCCACTGTTGAGAGAGTTTTTGATGTTCTAAGAGCATGTGGATCCAGGAGGAGTTATCCTAGTAACTACTGAGAATTCCTTGCGCGCTTGTGAATTACAAATGTCAAACAAGAAAAGAGCTGAACCCCCAGGATCGGCTTAATGTTTATCAGAGTCTTTTCTACTAGAATTGGGGGCAAGAGTGCAAGTTGATGACGAGATCCTCCAACTTCCTTCTTAGGTGGCGTATCTGGTAGAGCATTTCCAGCAGGGTGCACCATTGAGACACCAGATCTGCCCAACTGGAGTTAGCACAGAGAGGAAAGTCTCTGGACCTAAACCGAGGAAGAATCACCAGAACTTCGGGGAGATCAGTACCTCCCAGTTGCTAGGCATTACACGGCTCAGCCTGAATTGTGATTTGGAAAAAACAGGCTCCTGAGAAGGGAAGTCGTAGCTTAGTCCGACAGACAGAGTGTGTTCTGTCACCCCCGCGTGCTCTCTGAGGGGGCACATCACAATTCAAGGAAAGGGACATGTGGGGAAAATAGTTCTCTGACACTCAGACCGTACATTCAGATTATTATACTGAACCTCAGTCGCTATCAAAAGGACCTGGAGAAGCTGAATGCATGCATTCAGGTTCCCTTGGGCCTAATGGGAAAAGAAGCTTCACAGTATTGCTACGTTTTTACATTTTTCCTTTTTTATACTTAAAACTCAGGTTGCTTATTCATTCTGCTGATCACATGGTAGACAGTCAACACATGCCTGCTGACTGCCAGTGTACACCTGGCCTCACATCATTGTCTCCCCAAGGTCATTTGATTGTGTACACAGCAAGACACTGCACACAACAGCCCATAACAGCAGCCTCTGAGTCAGTTTCCCAATAGTAATTATTTATGAAAAATAGCCCAGAATGGTGGATAAAAGACTAGTCTCAGCTTAGTTGATTTAAAACAAAAAGGAGATGATTCTCTCTCTCTTTCTTCCTCTCTCTCTCTCTTTTTCATTCTCTTTTTCTCTCTCCCTCTCTCTTTCTTTCTCTTTCTCTCTCTCCTTCTTTCTCTCTCTCTCTCTCTCACACATGAAATGGGCAAACAGCCATTGGTGATTAAGTATCTAGGTACTGAAGGTTTTTTCCTTTTCAATTACTGATTACGGCATTTAGCTGTTTAACCCGCCCATTGTTGACTGTGCTGCTTAGGCACTATGCTACCTGACTCCCACTAGCCTCCTAGAGACAACACCTTCCTGGAGCCTGCGTCACCACGGTAAGGGGTGTGTGAGCTGTTTTTCAGGAATTAGAACTCCTTCTCCACTTCAGGCCTGTCGAGACCACCAACTCATCAACTGGGCCCACAGAGATGTTCCATAGGCGACTTTTTGACATTAGAGGCTAAAAACTCCACCCTCAGATCATGCCAGTACTGCCATTTTCTGAACATGGGTCCTATGAAGAGGCATAGAATCTGACTACACTTGCACAGATCATCAATTACCTCACCTCCAATCACTTACCTCCACATTTCGGACCACCTTGCCCCCCATCCCATAAATATCCCTGAGTCCCTATTTTCGGGGAAGTGAATTTGAGACTCATGCTCTCGCTTCCTCTCATGGCTGCTTTGTGATTAAACCCTCTCTCTGTTGCAATCTTGCCGTCTCGGTGTTTGGCTTTCTGGGCGGCGGGCAAAAATGAACCTGGTTTGGTAACACACACACACACATAAATAATTCACAGGACAAACATCTATCTTTCTGCCCACCACCACCCCCTGGCCCTTCCACTCCCTTCTCATGATCATTATCCACTACCATGCGAAGAGCAGTGAAATGGTCCAAGAGAAGAGAAGGGTATGGTTATTTAACAATAGACACGTTACTAAGCCCCAAGACATGCCCAGGGGTAATAATATCTCCTTCATAGAACTGTTACATTGGTTCATTGAGATAATGCATATAATGACCTTGGCATCTAAAAGACAAGCAATAAATGGCAGCTGTTACCATTGTTATATGCAAGCCCACTGATATAAATTCCTCCAAATCTGACTCTAACTGTTGTGATATTAGATGGGCAAGAAGATTAAATCTGAAAATGGAAGATAATGGTATATAGCAGAGTGGCTTAGTATTCACCTCTAAATAATTAGTAGGCTCAGTAACTTTTTTTAAGGGGTAATTATTTTTATTGTGGCAAAATGAACATTGCATAAAATTTACCATTTGACTATTTTTAAGCGTACAGTTCAGTGGCATTAAGTACAACAATAACTCTCATTCCCTACTTCCCCACCCCCGGAAATCACTATTCTACTTTCTGTCTCTATGAATTTGACTAAGTACCTCATTTAAGTGGAATCATAGAACACTTGTCCTTTTGCATCTGATTTATTTCACTTAGTGTAATATCTTCAAGAATTTCATTGTTTTCTAAGGCTGAATAATTTCCACTGTGTATATATATCACATTTTGTTTATCCATTCCTCTAATGGTCAACACTTGGGTTGCTTCCATCTTTTGACTGTTGGGAATAATGCTGCTGTGAACACGGCAGTACAAATATCTCTTTGAGTCCTTGCTTTCAATTCTATTTGGTATATACCCACAAGTGGAGTTACTGAATCATATTTTATTCTATATTTAATTTTTTGAGGAACCACCATATTGTTTTCCACAACAGTTGCATCGTTTCATATTCCTACCATTAATGCACAAGGGTTCCAGTTTCTCCACATCCTGGCCAACACCTGTTATTTTCTGGTTTTGTTTTTTGGGTTTGAGTATAATAGCCATCCTAACAGGTGTAAAGTGATATCTCATTGTGGTTTTGATTCACACTTCCCTAATGATTAATGATGTTGAGCATCTTTTCATGTCCTTATTGGCCCTTTGTACATCTTTTTTGGAGAAATGTCTATTCAACTCCTTTGCCTATTTGTTAATCAGGTTGGTTTTTTGTTTTTGAGTTGTAGAAGTTCTTTATATATTCTAAATATTAATCTTTTATCAGATATATGATTTGCAAATACTTTCTCCCATTCTGGGATTTGCCTTTTCACTCTATTGATAGTGTTCTTTGATGAACAAACAGTTTTTAATGTTGATGAAGTCACTTTATCTACTTTTCCTTTTGTTGCCTGTGCTTTTGGTGACATATCTAAGAAATTATTGGATCCAATGTCAATGTCATGAAACTTTTCTCCTATGTTTTCTTCTGAGGGTCTCATAGTTTTATTAGCTCTTATGTTTAGATCTGATTCATTTTGAGTTAAAAGTATAAGGTGAGGCTCCAAATTTATTCTTTTGCATCTGTATATCCAGTTTTCCTAGTATCATTTGTTCATCAGTGGTTTTTTTTAACCCTCTTGGAATGGTCAAGAGAAAAGAGGGTCAGTATGACATTGAATCATTTCACAAGTTGTGTTCTAATAAGTTTGTTTTCGTAGCTACATTATAGGTACTCCTAAGTCCTCCTTGTATCATTACTAAGTAGCGGTATTAAGTTCCAAAAGGTACTATAGAATTGAAAATAGAAACATTCTTATTCTTCTGACCAAAAAGAAAATAGTCACTAGATTACAGTCATGTATGACTAATTTGTATTAAGTCATAAATAATTTTGTATTTAGGTAGACTTCCTGTATTTAGGCAAACAAATCTTAATTTGAGCAATAGCATATAAAAAAGACTAGATTGAGTAACTTTGCAAAGGGAGAGAATAGAGTGATTCTAAGGTGCAAAAGCAAAGAAGGAAAAAAACTCAAAAAAAGTAAAATCTGGAGATGTTTTTAAATAGATTATTCTCAAAGTTCAAAAAAGTGTAAAGCTTTATCAATATTTACCCTTCACAGAAATGGAAATATTCCTATTTTAAAATTAAACATACAACAGACTGGGAAAATGAATATATTCACACCTGCAATTAATTGACAATGAGAAAGAAGAAGAACTCAAAGAATGGTGGAGAGATCCATTCCCCTGGTCATCTTCTCTGAGTCTATAAAATCTCAAGGTGCTCCTGTTTATTTTCCAAACTTTCTGGCCTAACCTTCCTGTTGGGAAGGAAACTGGGAATGAATGAATGGATAAATGGACGAATGAATGAGGAAGGACAAAAGGAAAAGTGGAAAGATGGATTTTTCATGTAATACCTTTCCTTTCATTCATTCAAGTGCAAATCATCGTTAACAAATTGTCAAGAGCCATTACCAATCCAATGAGGGTGTGTCAGTTTGATGATGTCAGTTAAATCTCCTTGTCTTGAGACCCAGTGAGATAGAAGAATTCCAACTTGGATGCTGCTTCTGAGAGGAGTATACAAGGACTGAAGAAGTGAGAAGCCATGAAAAGAGAATAACAAAAGCCATAAGAAGAAAATATCAAGACTCAACAGAGTCCTGCAGAGCCTTCTAAGTCCCCCAAAAGCCAAGACCGGGTGAGACACAAATTATAGCCAAATAGCAAAAGAGAGTAATAAGTAAATAGATATATAACATAGAATTCCATGTTTTGTTCTTTGTCTCGGCTCTTCAAGTTAATTGGTTTGATAAAAGACTCCGTAAGTAAAGTTTAGATTATTTCTCCATTGTCCTATTTCAACAGTTCTTCTAGAGTTTAGTAAACATTTTCTGGGGTTGGGTTTAAATTTTAAAGACAATTGTTCCTTGCCGTCCTTGAGTTTAAATACAATTTACTCATCCTACAGAAATATAGTGGGAACTCTCCTTTTCCTGGAAGATGAGTTAATTTTTTACTGAAGTTGATTAATAAGTTACTTCTTCCTGAACGTTGATGTTCTGAAAGAGTTAAGGCCTTCTTCCATCAAAACTAAAAAGTACAAGAGTGAAAAAAATCCATTTTGTTTTCAAAACAAAAAGTGAAAGAGAAATGAGCCAAATCCAGGAACTCCCCATTTCCTCCTGCATGACCTTTTTAAGCGTTGCTGTTCTTATCCTGCTTTCTTCCCACTACTTTCCATTTGGCTATTCCATATCTATCAAAGCAGAGAGACTAGAATTTCCTTTAATTTCTATGAATCCATTTTGTGAGTTTGAGTTGTTTTTGGCTGGCACAGTTCAAAAGCATGTTGATAAAAAGTGACAAGTTTACAAAATAATGAAGTTTTAGCTGACCAGTTTCCTAGTCTGGAAACTTGAGGGGTCACTTAACATTTCTGTGCTTTCATTTCATCATCAAAAAGCAGCAATGTAGTGACCATCTCCTAGTTGTTTGACAATATTTTAGCCAAGAATTCTCCTACAGCTTCCCATAAATGAGGGGTTTCAAGGGAGGCTGTACACACGCAGAATTTGTACGCAAAGCGTATGCTGCTTTCATCAGATTCTGAAAGGAACACATGAGCCAAAAAACATTTCAAAAAATAAAAGCTGCTCTAGGATCTTAGTGTGACAGAAGAAAATATGAAAATTAATTTGCACTGGAGGAGTTTCAAATCTAGTTAAGGAGCCAAACCTAATGCAGACGATACAATGGGAAAACCGTAAAAGGCAACCATATAGAAGAACTTCACTTCGGTGGTTTGGTCTACAGAAGTCCAGAAAAAGGAAGAGATGAGTGAGCAAGCAGCAGAGAAGGCTTCCTGGAAGAGGTGAGACTCAACATCTCTCTGTTCTCCTATCTCAGGGGTCTTGTCCAGGCATGTTAGTGTTGGGCACATGAAGTAGATGATCATTTGCTTCTTCCCTAAAATGGTAGCATTCAGGTTATAAAGCTGAAATTGTGTAAGAGTTTACGAGCATTTCTAACTCTCTATGCTGACAATTTTAACCAGGCTCCTTTCAATGCCTGATACATAACACTGACAATGCTTGTAAATAACGATGAGTAAGTAATGTTACTTAAATTTTCACTAGTACTGTCTCCCTCCATCTTCCTATAAACTGACTTAAAAAAAAAAATGAAGCTGGTTTTCGTAAGTCACTCAGTGTCTCTGGGCCTCCCTGTCACCACCTTGCTGTCACCTTCAATAAACGCCAGAGGGGCAGACTCATTGCCTAAACAAAAGCAGTGTTCTAGAATGCAAATTTACAAAAAGAAAACACGCCCAAGTATTTGAAGAATTCTAGCCACTTTTGCATTCTCTGAGCTACTTCTCCCTCCACTAGCAGAAATAATTGCAGTGCCCATACCGCGAAAATATCTTCATCTTCTTTAGATGGTATCACTATATTTTCTGTCATCTTCATTGCATTTCCTGTTTCATTTTCCTGCTCAGGGACTGATGTACTTAATTGACTTCACAGGAAATGTACTCACGTATGTGATATTTGATATATATTTTTTTAAAGTAGTGATTATGCTCCAAAAATAAAAACTTATTGGTGGCTTATGAGTTATGGTTGGATGCTTCAGCCCTTGTTTTTTCTTAGCCAAAATACTTCTCTTAAATATATGTGTTGGAGAGACTGCTGAATTTATGTCAATAATAGCTAAAAATTACCTTAATCTGCATTTAGAAATAAACACAAGTTGAAATGGAATTCAAATGAATGAGTAGAAATTTGAAGTTGTCTAACCAGAGGCTTGTCCAGTTGGCTACATTGTTAGTAGAAAGTGCTAGATTTCTATTTATAATGGAATTTTTGTCCAACTTACTGGTACAGAGAGAAAATCATTGAATCACCAAGAATAAGTAATCATGTAGCACATGGTGAAAATCCCTTGTTAAACTTAGTCCTAACAATGTCAGAGCATCAGGATTATTTCTCTTGACAAGGCTTGCCTGGTGATCTGTTCACCACCTCATCGTATGAGTCACCTGCTTCTCCTTTTCGAGCCCAGGCTTGCCTGCACCTTAGAATTACCTGGGAAACTTTAAAAAATACTGAAGCCTGTGTCTCAAACCTGGAGATTTTGATTTAAAAGTCTGGGGTGAAGCCTGCGAACTGGGAGTTTTAAAAGCTTCCCAGGTGATTTTAATGAGGGCCAGATTGAGAGCAACTGCTTTAGGCCCTGAGCCGCACCTGCCCTGGGATAATTTCTGCGCCAGCAGACAGTGGAGAAGAGGCTTTCTGGCTGAGCTAAAGAATGTCTCCATTCCAAGGACTTTTTCCAGCCAATGTTTTATATCTAGAAGGGTGCCTGGTTCCTATACCTGCCTTGCCTTGATCATCCTCCTCCATTCATTCACTGAGCATTTATTGTGTGCCAAAGACTGTGCAATTTCAGATTCCTGATGACCCATCTGGCTCCTGATTATTCCTCAACCCACCTCTCTTTAAAACCCCCGCAAGTTTCAAGGTAACGTCAGGTTCCTTTCTAACCCCAGGAACTCGGCCCTGTTCTGCCTCCCTGTCTTGTCCCGGCAATAATTCTACCCATATTTCTAATCGCATCTTGATTTTGAAAAACATTTTCATTTTAAGGAATAAATAGTAGGAAACATCTTTTTTAATAAAGAATTTTGCATTGTTATAGTCGTGATTAGTATCAGCTCGGCATCAAGTGAAGAAATTTGGTGCCCCTCTACTGGGTGAAGGTGGGAGTCCTTACAAGAAGATCTAGAAATTTGCAACCCCAAGTTAAGCAATTGGTTGCCTTTCCTCTGCAATGAGAAAGAAAGATGAATTTCTGCCCTTGAAATTACTAAAGTATCAGGTTATATATTCAAAATAAAGGAGAAAATTCTGTGTACCTGAATGTTTTCAGAGAGGTGCTATGGACGATTGGTGCAAAATCTGACTACTGGGGATCAAATACCATACGCTTAATATCTTAATATCTCCTTCATCAATGTGAGAGATGGAGGCATCGGATGAAAATAAGTATTACCGAAAAATTAACACATGAACCTAGATTGACAGGCACTTTGTATTTTCAGTGAAATGAATGACATCCTATGATAAACTTACAAATATTGTTACTATTTACATATTGGTGAGATAGGTTTAAATACATCTGGAATTGTTAATTAAAATTATCACAATCCTTCGGTCTTTTTAAGATCATAGTGATGTTTTTAACAAGTACTATGTACTCAAAAAAGTCAAAAAGTCAGCAAAGTACAAAACAAGAATTATTTGTAATAATTTCTCTATCCAAGTCAACCACTGTTAACATTTTAGAATGGGCCCTTCATTCACAGATAGATAGTTAGATAGATAGATAGATAGATAGATCGATCCACAAATACTGATTTGATATAAAACAGGTTAATAATGAAGATAGGGGGCCGGCTCCGTGGCCAAGTGGTTAAAAGTTCGAGCGCTCCGCTTCCGCAGCCCAGAGTTTCCCCGGTTCGGATCCTGGGCATGGACATGGCACTGCTCATCAAGCCATGCTGAACCAGCATCCCACATGCCACAACTAGAGGGACCCACAACTAAAATATACAACTAGGTACTGGGTGGATTTGGGGAGAAAAAGAAGAAAAAAAGAAGATTGGCAACAGTTGTTAGCTCAGGTGCCAATCTTTAAAAAAAATAATAATAATGTACACAGAATTTAATATCCAGGCACTTTTTTAAAAACTCTGTGTTAATCTCTCAGACTTCAAAGTATCACCTGTACCTGCTCGCATATTATTAAAGTGTGATAACTAGATAAACCTGGCCAGTTATACAAATACTCTGAGGACTGAGATAATATGCAAATAACTCTCACGTATCAATGTGTGAAAGCTGGACAGACCACACAGTTCAAAAAAGGAAGTATACTCTGCAAAGCTAACTTGCACATTCACTGTCCGCGTTACAGCATCTTCGAGGTCGCTGGGTGCCAGGCACATCAACTCTTTTCAAAAAGAATGGTAAGTGATAGATTTTATGACTCTCCCTGGTTTCCTGGGAAACAGCTAACTTTCTCTACCTGGAGCAGAGAGGGGTGGGGGTGCTTCACCACCAGGTCCTCCAAGCCTTTGGAATTTTTGCTTGTCCAACTGTTGTTCCATTTGCTAATAAAGCTGCTGAGTCTTTATTATACCAGTATAGCTGAAAGACTATGGCTTCAGGAGTTCCCTTTTCTGATTCGAGACTTCAGAACAGAGGAAGAGCTATGCCTTCCAGAAAGAAAAGCCGCATTCTTTGTCTTTGCCTCTTAAGCTAGCTGGGTGCCAGACCCAGCAGTCAAGTTTTCTATTCTGAGCACTTTGGATCCCAGAAGAGAACTCCAATGATACGCGCAGGGCAATATTGCTGATGATGAGTGCCATTTTGACAACAGAGTAGATTTTACAAAAGGAGCTTTTTGTTTAAAAAATGCATTTTATTATTTTAATTAAGAGAAGCAAATAAAGCCCCAAATAGTCCAAACCTTAGGGACAGGTTATATTGCCAAAGTTAATTGAAAGTCATTATCTGGAGCACACTTAAAATAGTGACTGTGTTCCCAGTTGGACCATAAAAACTAGCTTAACTCATAATGTAGCTGAACTACAGTGTTAATATTCTGTTACACAGTTTCATATTATTTCTCTGTAAAAGTTGGCTGCGTTCTTCTACATGTTTGTGTCTCGTGCTCCCAGAGTCTAAAAGAGAGCCAAATTTTATCCCACACACCCCCTCCCCGACTCCCCAGCCCCAGAAGACTGGAGACTGGTTTATCCCTGCTCTCCTTATGGAGAGGATTACTTCCTTTGCCAGCTCCCAGTGAGAAGATAAGACTGAGACAATGACTGCTACAGGGACTCAGCCGGGGAGGGAGTGTGCTGCAGGCATTGGAATAGAGAGGGCAAAGGGTTCATGGGATGTGTTTGCGATCAGGAAGCGCTAGAGGCAGAAGGGGGAAAGTGTGGAAGGGAGAGAGTATGACCTTGCCATGGAGGAGAGAGGGAGAAGGAGAGATGCGGGCAGAGTTGCAGAGTCATAGCAGAGATGAATGCACAGTGGTGGAGGAAATGAGAGAGCATGACCCTTCCTGTAGCCACACATGTGAGAGGCAGGCAGCCACCAGTCAAGCTGGGGCTCAAAAGTCCCTCTAGTGTCTCCAAACTGGGTCTTTAGGTCCAGAATTCTTAGCAAACAGCTTGACCCTAATTATTGCTATCATCTTCAAAAATAAGTGAGAGCACTGTGGTTTATAGAGTTATTTGGATTTTCTTGGGGAAAATGAGATGATAATAGCAGAAAAAAAAGAAAGTTTAACAGAATAGTGTGTGTTTGATAATACATAAGCAATATTTTAAGAGATTATCCTCTTATTATGAAAGTAACATGTATTATTAAAGAAAAATTCTTAGAAATACAGATATGCAGAAATTAAATAATACATATTTTCTATAGTTTTGTCACCCAGGAGGCAATCATTATTAATATAGACCCTTCTAGAATTACATCATTTTAAAATATATTTTACAAATGTAATTTTCTATAAGTGCTATCATACTTTATAAACCATATCCTAATCTAATTTTCTATTTAAAACATTTTGAATAATATATGTTAGATATATGAGTTAGATATCATTTCTAATGATAAATCACTTTTAGTGACTATGTAGTTTTACATAATTTATTTTAGTCAGTTCTGTACAGTGAGACATTTAGTTTTCTTATTTTGTTTTTCTTTCTTTATGGTTATATGACAAGACTGTCACCTGCATTCTTTTGTATACATTGCCTGATTATTACCATTGACAGAACTACTAGAAGAATAGCTAAGTGAAAAATACATATATTTAAGACTTTTAACAAAGATATCCTCTTGTTAAACAATATTTTTTAAGTTTACTTACTATATAGTGGCATGGTAAATGAATATCCCAGCTGCAATTATGGTATGTACGTGCCTATCTTTGTAGCATGTCCAACCTATACTTAAAGAGGAAGTAGATTTCCATTAATTTCTCTTTCCCTAACATTGTTTTTGACATTTCTATGACAGGTTGCAAAAAGCCTGTGGCATATTAAGAAAGGCATTTTCTCTTTGAAAAGCATCATAGCACAGTCAGGAGGCCATATTCCTGGCTCCTTATGGTTTGCTTACTAGTTGTATGTTTTTTTCACAAGTCACTTAAGCTCTGAGTTTCTTTCTTTCTTTTTTGCTGAGGAAGATTAGCCCTGAGCTAATATCTGTACCAATCTTCCTCCACTTTATATGCGGGTCACCACCACAGCATGACTGACAAGTGGTGTGGGTCCACCCCCTGGATCCAAACCCACGGAACCTGGGTTGCCAAAGTGGAGTGTACCAAACTTAACCACTACTCCATAAGGCTGGCCCCTGAGTTTGTTTCTTTATCCAATAGTGGTGACATGATGATGATGACAGTAACTATCACACAGTGTTGCTGTGGAGTGTAAATAACATTGTAGTTATAAAGTATCTATTACAGCACAGGCACCAACCAGATACTGGATAAATAGTGGTTTCCTTCCTTCTGGACCCCAAGAAATCGTTTCCTAAGGAGGCATAGAGACTTCCAGTGAACACAGGAGGAGATTGATAATGACAGTTAACATTCACGAACCTTGACATACACTATCTCATTTAATCCCCATAGCAACCCTTACAAAAAGTTACTGCTCTCATTCCTACTTTCTCACTGAGTACACCGAGTCTTGGAAAGGGTAAGTCCCTTGCTTACAGTCACACAACTGTTAAATATTGAGACTGGAATTTGAGCAAAACTCCATGCACTCTCAGAGCCTGAGGTTTTCCACATTATGCTGCATCTGAGGAAAAGTAGGTACAAGAAGGTGCAGAGGAAGATAACGGCATGATCCAAGAAAAGCTCAGGCCTGGTTTTTAGGAGTATGAGGGGCCGTTCCTAAGATCAGGGCCCATCCCTGTTGGATTTGGGAATCAGCTGTCATAGCTGCTTCTGCTACTGCCATGATGAATTGTCCTATTTTCAGAATGCTAGTTTTATTGAAACCTATAGAAGCCACTGGGATGGGAGGCTAGATGGGGTCCTAGCTTTTTGGTTCTCCACTCCAGGGTTCAGAAAGGGGGATGAAATGACCAAATACCTCCCCTCCCTGCATGCTCACCTGCTGTGCTACTGGTGTCACTAACCCTGCCTCCTCCAGGCTGAGTGCTGGAAGGGAGCAATCAGAAACTGGGACCATGTCATGGCCCAGGTGGTTATTGGGAAATTCACCTTTTATTGCCCTCTCCCTATAACTTATTGGTAGAGGAACTGTGTGAACTTGTGGGAATGAGGCATAAAAGTACATGGGATTTTGTGAGGACAAGCACATCGGCTCTGAAGATTGACGGGTTTTAGCTACACAGTGGCAAGGAGTGGCTCCTGGTGGGATCTCAGCCCAGTCTCTCCAGTTCTCTCTCAAGCTGCTCAGTGAAGGTACAGAGTTGGCCTAGGTGTTGCCCGATATTCTTTATAACACGATTCCGCCTTTTAGAGCTGGCAGGTCTTGGGCAATATGATTCTACTTCTCGAACATCTGCCCCTGTGGAAATTGACTTAATCCGTGACCTTCAAGCAATCAGCTCACTTCACAGTCCTACAGTGGAAATAATGGACTGATACCTGTCCGCATGGCAAGTCTTTTTAGGTATATTCCAATTTGTGGAATTTTCTGGACAAAAGAGAGAAGCAGATATCCAATCATGCACAAATTGTTTTATGACTAAACCTGAAAAAATTTTAAGAAATAAAGCAAACATTGTATTTTGGGTTTTTGCTAGTTTGTTTTGCTCCTTTCATTCAGCTTTCAGTTCACATATGGGTTACGGACAAAAGAAATGTGCTATCAGTGACTCATTCATTGAACAAAGGTTTATTGAGCCTCCCCTCCTCCTCGTGGCTCTGCTAGATGAGAATGCAGGACGAATGACACAGGTCGGGTCCTGGCTTCCCAGAGCTTACACTTAGTGCAAAGTCTCAAACTTGAACACTGAGTCACCTGGAGAGTCAGGGATGGGGCCTAGGAATTCGCATTTCTAATACGTTCCCAGATGATGCTGACGCTGCTGGTCTAGGCACTTGGAGAACCACTGTTCTGTGGAAACAAGTAAAACGTCTTTTGGTGACTTCTGAAGGAGCTGAGAGAGCATACAGGAGAGACATCCTCTCTAGATAGGGGTCTGGTCTCTGAGGAGGTGATCTTTCAACTAAAGCAGTGGTTCTCAACTCTGGCTGCACATTAGAATCACTTGAGCAGCTTATAAATCACACCCATTCTCAGGGCCTCAACTGAGACCAGTTAAATCGAAACCTTCAGGTGGAAGGTGGGACCCAGCAAGGGTTGAGAATTGCTTCAGCAAAGAGTAAGAATGAGCTGGGCATGGGAAAAGTGGCAGTAAAGACCACTTCTAGCAGAGGAAATGGCAGGTGCAAAAGATGTGGGCAGGGAAGTGCTTGGATCTGCAAGAAGACCAGCATGGCCGGAGGATGAACAAGAGCAGAGGAGAGTGGAAAAAGGTAGTTTCAAGAAATAGGCAGCAGCCACATAATTGCTGGGTCTCAAAGGCCCTGACAAGAATTCAATCCTATTTTGTCCTCCCCGGCAGTCACTGGAGGCTCCTGAGCAAAAGAGTGAGTGCCAGTATGTGATTCACATTTTGAGACGAGGGCTACTTTGAAGTGATATGTTTCTCCCTCGTCCTTTAAAATTGTGCCCCCAAATTTGAACACAGTCAAGTTAGAGAATAAGTGAAGGGTTTCTAAGGGAAACAGGTTTAGGGACTTGCAAATAAGTTGATGGGCTGCAATGGAGGCCCAGATGAGAGCTGGCATCCCCGGAAAATCAGTGTATGAACTCTGAGCTAGAAGGCTCCCTCTGAGAGCTGGGGTTCCAACCCGCTTCTTTAAAGGAGAGTGTCATTCTTGTCCTTATCATGTAAGCTGGAGGAGGTCATCAGGGTCTTGAATGAAATGCTAATATCCCCAAATAAATATCTACGCCCTTGACTCCTTGGCCTATTCATATCCTCTACATCCAAAAAAAGGGACACCTACCTTTTGCTGCAAGATCTAGCCCAATGTGTTAAAAAAAATTTCCGTGGGGGCCGGCCCAGTGGCACAGAGGTCAAGTTCGCATTCTCTGCTTTGGTGGCCCAGGGTTCACCGGTTCGGATCCCGGGTGCAGACCTATGCACCGTTTGTCAAGCCATGCTGTGGCAGGTGTCCCACATATAAACTAGAGGAAGATAGGCACAGATGTTAGCTCAGGGCCAGTCTTCCTTGGCAAAAAAGAGGAGGATTGGTGTCAGATGTTAGCTCAGGGCTAATCTTCCTCAAAAAAAAAAAAGTTTCTGTGCTATGTCAAGCAAGTTTCAAGCTAAGGGTAAGAAGTTCAAAGGTTCAAATTGTAGGTGATCTCTTTCAATGACACATCAGTGCATGCAGGAGGAAATGAGGGCCACTTAGATCACATTTTAGCATACACTAAATGTGTGACACCCTTGTTCTTGAAGTGAATGGGTGTGGAGCTCCAATTCTTCATTTGGTAACTTCTACGTCACTTCCCTAATTCTTGGAGGTGCATTCTCTGCCCTTCCTTTCCTCTCACGTCCTTCTCTTTAAAATATCATGGTATGTTATGAAATAAACAATGTAACAAATGCTCGTATACTCACACTCAGATTTCACACATATTACCATTTGCCACAATGTTGGCATTTTGCCATCCTTTTAGAAAATAAAAAAGACAAAGTGGAAGCCCTTTTTTGCCCCTCCTAGTTCCATGCCCATCCCTCCAACAGCACTTTCCTGCTCTGAAAGTGGCATCTCACCTTCTCAGCCATGTTTTTATATTTTTATTTCATCTGCCTGTATGCATAAAATAGCATATAGTAATGTTTTGCCCAGTTTGATTTTTTTGTGATTTCTGCATTTTCCTTTTTCCGCTCTGGTGTACTTTCAAGATATGTGCATTTGGACACATGCAGCTCTGGCTCAGTCTATTGAATTGCTGTGTAATTATACTGCAATTTATTCATCTTTTCTCCAACATTTAATTTGTTGTCATTATTTTCTATTTCGAACAGGACTAGAATGAATATTCTTTTACGTAGAGGGTATGGGAAGCTTCAAGTTTACTGAATGTTTGCAAAAATTGTTCTCCCAAGTTATTGTAACCTCCCACCAGCCTTGTGTGAGAGTTGCCATGTCTGTACATCATCCCTAAAACTTGGTATTGTCAGATTTATTGATAGAGTTTTGAGAATTTGTCATATGCGAAACTCTACTGCATTGTTGTTTCAATTCTCCTGATTACTTCTAAGATGGAACATATTTTCATGAGATTATTGACCATTCGAGTAACCTCTTCTGTAAATTCTCCTCATGTGCTTCATCTGTTTTCTTACAGATTATCTTTTCATGTTGATGTATAGGAATTCTTTATATAACTCTAGGCATCAATCCTGTGTCAGTTAGATATATTGCGAATTTATGCTCCCAATCTATGGCGTTTTTTTACTTTATTTTTGGTATCTCTTTTTTATACAGAAGTTTTCAATCTTAATGCCATCAAACCTAAAAATAAGCCTTTTTTCATTTCTGCATTTTTAAAAAAAAATTATTGTATTGAGTTCATATGGGCTTATAGCGTTGTGTAAATTTCAGGTGTACATTATCATATATCACTTTCTGTATAGACTGCATCATGCTCATCACCAATAGTTTAGTTTTCGTTCATCATCATACTTATGTTCCCCTTTACCCCTTTTGCCCTTCCCCCACCACATTCGCCTCTGGTAACCACTGATCTGTTCTCTTTATCCAGGTGTCTGTTTATCTTCCACACATGAGTGAAATCATATGGTGTTTGTCTTTCTCTGGCTGGCTTATTTCACTTAGCATAATACCCTCAGGATCCATCCATGTTGTCGCAAATGGGACAATTTTGTCTTTTTTATGGCTGAGTAGTATTCCATTGTATATATACCACATCTTCTTAATCTATTCATCCATTGCTGGGCACTTGTGGTTGCTTCCACATCTTGGCTATTGTGAATAATGCTGTGATGAACATAGGAATGCATAGGATTGTTGAGTACTGTTTATTTTAGCCTGCTCTGTCCTTTTCCCCTACTGCTTTCTAATGCCTCCTCCAGCGTATGTCCATGTTCCATATGTGTGTGATCTGCTTCTAGGCTTCTGTCTCTGTCATACTAGTCAATGTATTTCATAAAATTCCACATTTATCATTGTTTCTTACATCTTACTCTTCTGCTCTGAATTTATATATCTTCTTACCTAAGTACATATTCTTTTTTCCTATTGTCTAACAATTTCTACAATTATTTAGTATGGCTATTATTATCCTCCCAGACACAAGAAGGACCTAATACAGTGTAATTATCCATTGATCACAACCCTCCAACCCTATTTCTAGTTCTTAAAACTTCTACTTGGAAGAGATGAACATCACTTTAACTCATATTTAATTGGCCAAAATAACTCATATGGTCATGTCTCAGAGACGTTGGGATGTACAATCCTCAAGCATTCAGAGTACTGGCACAGATGCATACCCATTTGGAAGATGAGTAATATATACTACAATGTATATTGGTCTTTGTATGACTGAAAACTTCTTCATTTTAACTTCTCTCTTAAACGATAGTTTACCTCTGTAAAAGCATTCTAAATTGATAGTTACTTTTCCTCAACACTTTTCAGACTTATTCCATTAGCTTCTGACTTCTATTGTTGCTGATGTAAGTATGCTGTCAAGTCTAATTCTCATTCCATGTAGTTGGAAATTATCATTCCCTTTAAGATGTTTCTTTATCTTTATGTTCTGCAGCTTTACTGTACTTCTTAGAGATATGAATTTATTTTTATTTATCCTGCTTGGTACCCAGAGTATCAATTTAAAGCAGAGGTCTATGGCATTTCTGCAAACAGCCAGATAATAAATATTTTAGGTTTTGCAGGCTCTGTAGTCTCTGTTACAGCTTTACAGCTCTCCCATTGCAGCATGAAAGCAGCCATAGACAATGCATAAACAAATGGGCATGGCTGTGTTCCAATAGAACTTTATTTATAAGAATAGGTGGCAAGTGGATTTAGCCCTCAGGCTGTAGTTGCTTAATCTAAAGCCTAATGACTTTTTTAATTTTACAAAACTCTCAGCTGTTATTTCTTCAAAAACTATTACTCTACCATTTCCTCCTTCCTAGTTTTTTTTGTCTAGAGTTCCTATTAGATGACAGTTGGTCTCAATCTATCCTCCATGATTTATTTGCTCTCCAAATTTTTTAATCTCTGTGTCTCTCTGTAATAAATTCTAAATCAGTTTATCAACTTCATCTTCCAATTCACTAAGTTTTTCTTCAACTGTGTCTAGGGTGACCAATGTCTCAATTTGCCCAACACTTTCCTAGTTTTAGCATTAAAGTCCTATGTCCCAAAAAACTCTTAGTCTCAGACAGACCAAGATAGTTGTTCATCCTATCTGTGTCCAATCCTGATTTTATCCCATATATTGAGTTTTTGTTCCAGTGATTAAGTTTTAATTTCCAATTTTTTGAATTGGTTACTTTTCATAACCACCTAGTCTTCCCTAATGTCTACCTATTTTTGTTTCAAATATTCTTATACTCTCCTATGGATATCATTCATTTATTTGTTTATTGATGAATCCTAAATTCTTAAAGTCATTTTCAGATTGTTCTATTATTTCAATTTAATCTGAGGTAAACCCATCTTTCAGTTGTTGATTTTGTTGGGTTTTTCTTTTTTTTAAAAAAAAAGATTTTATTTTTCCTTTTTCTCCCCAAAGCCCCCTGGTACATAGTTGTGTATTTTTAGTTGTGGGTCCTTCCAGTTGTGGTACGTGGGATGCCACCTCAGCATGGCCTGATGAATGGTGCCATGTCTGTGCCCAGGATTCGAACTGGCAAAACCCTGGGCCGTGGAATCGGAGTGCGCGAACTCAACTGCTCAGCCATGGGGCCAGCCCCCGAGTTTTTATTTCTTATTAATAGTTTTCTTCCCATATTTTGGAATTTTGTGTTGTGGACCCATTTTTATTTCTTTTTCTCCCTGCCTTCTCTCTGCCTTCGCTAGTGATGTGCTTCTCTCTACTATTTCTTCCTGAGGACTCCAGCCCAGAACCAGGTCTATATTAACAGCTATGTGATCCAGGCCCACAGTAATATTGCACATTTAGCATATTCATTACTTAGTCAACTAGCATCTTGTCCCGGGTCCTGGCTCTGGGGCTGTGTCTAGCCCAGAGTTTCTCAACCTCATCACTTTTGTGCATTGTAGGATATTTAGTAGCATTTCTGGTCTCTCTCTCTTATTGAAATCATCTCCAGTTGAGAAACACTGGCCTATCCCAAGGCAATTCTTAGCAACAGATCATTTGGTCTCCTGTCATGTGCTAAGGATAGGAAAAAGCATATCTGTCCCTATTCTTGGTTTCAAAGAGTGACCCTAGCTCAGGTTTCCAGGTTACCCTATAGGAGCTGAACTAACAGATGCTTCTGTAACCTGAACTAACAGCCCGCCTCAGCAGCCCTCCAGTTTCACTGACTGCCTTGTCTTTCTATTCTATTTCTGACATAGAAAGCTTTATTTTCTTTTTGAATGTACCTCTATCTGTACGGTTTCTCATTTTACATTCTATCATTGACATATGGTTCAGTCAGTGAGAGAGCCACAAAACTTTAGTTTACTGACCAGCAATTGATTCTCTTCTCTCTCTCTTTTCCCTCACTTCCTTCTAGCTTCATATCTTTCACTTTTCTTTTCTCCCCTCATCCTTGATCAGTGGTATTGGGTAAATCAACAAAGTAGAGGAAATGTTTCAGCATCAGTGTCGATGAGATACTGAGAGAATTAGTCCCGTTTCTTCCAGGTCTCCACCACCCTCTCCCTTTACCACTATCCCAACCTGTTAAACAGTGGTTCTCAGAGCGTGCTCCCTAAACCGGCAGCATCAACATCACCTGGGAACTTAATAGAAATTCTTGGGCTCCCCCCAAGACTGACTGAAGATGAAGTTCTGGGAATGGGACCCAGCCACTTGAGGATTAACAAACCTTCTAAGTGATTCTGATGCATGCCAAAGTTTGAGATCCCTGTACTAAGACTTAGCTAAAGAGGTTTGGGCTGGTGGTTCTTAACCTGGCTGCACAGTGGAATCACCTGCTGAACATTACGCAGCTGCATGAGTCCCCCCAAAGAGATTCTGATTTAGCTGGCCTGCGTGGGGCTCAGGCATTCTTTTCTTTTAAACTTCCCAAATGATTCAAACATCCAGTCACAGTTTTGCTTTAGTTATTCATTTACTGCTTGGCCCATTTTGATAATCACTTATGCCAACTCTTACCTAGTGTTTCAGGAATTCTAAGCGGAAATGGTAAACTTTTAGGGAACAAAGTGTAAAATGAATTTGGTCTGGAGTTGGACTTCCTGGGTTTGAATCTCAGTGCTGCCCTTTATCAGCTATGTGACTGAACATTTTACCCTCTCTGTGCCTCAGTTTTTCCATGTGTAAAAAGAGATGAAATGAATAACTGTGCCTACCTACTGGGGTTGTTATAAGGATTACATGGGTTCATATATGAATGTCTTCAGAATAATGCCTGTCACACAGCAAAAGCTATACAAAATTTTTCTAAACTATTTATTTTGCAAGTAAAACATGCAATGACCTGGAAAACAAATTTAAGTCAAAATTAGTGTTTTGAGAAGGGGAATTTAAAGAGCATTTAAAGAATATTTCCTTTTTTTCATATTGAGAACTTCTGCTTTATAAGACCCACTTTTTCCCAAAAAGCTGTTTGGTCTAAAAATATTGATTCAATAGAAATCAACTATTTTCATTAAAAATTTCAGAATTTTACTATGTGCTTTTTAAAACCAGCTAGTGAAATTGTAAAACCAGAGCTCAGAATCACTGTTCTATAGTCAGATTTGAGTTACAAAAACTGATACGCCAGCAATAAATTCAACCCTTATGTAAATCCTGGCAGAGATCAAAAGAAGTAGAGGTGAAATAAACATCTGCTGGATTTGATCTATGACAGACATTTAGTTGAAGGAATTTGTGTGAAATCTAGTAAAAACGCTTTAATAGATAGATAGACATTTGGAGGTTTAACTTACATGAATTTGTTTTGATTTGTCAGTGTATGGCCACAGTTCAAAGGAACTACTAGCGATTTTCCTCATTACAACTTTGAAAGTAGATGAATTTACTTTATCACAAGAGGACACTCGCCCGAAAGAAAGTAATTTTATCACACATACCCACAACGGCAAGAGACAGCATTTCAGGTCTGGGTGGAGATTTTAATGGCAGAACATAGCTACCCCAACACAATAGGGCTGAGATACACACTGTTTAAATTAGTTACCTAGGGGGTGGAGGCGGGGATTTTCCAAACTATCTGTTGTTAATTATCAAGCCAACAAAGAAAAGACTGTGAGGGTGGAATAGTTCTAACTTCTGATTTCTAAGCAAAGTTCACCTGTAGCTACTGAGCATACATAGCAAAGATGGTTTCAGTTCTCAATAGATGTAAAAGTTATCCAACCTGAGCAAGCATGATTGAATTTGATAAGCAGGGCAAGGAGAGAGGCAGGAAGTTCCAGAAAGTAGCCAGAATAACCACATTCTGATGGCTAATTCCGCATGAAAAACCAGATACAGTTTCTATACATCTTGATTTTTCTACATCCTCATTTTTCTCATTGTTCTTCCCTTCCACATGGTAAGTGCTTCCATTTACTTTCTAAGCCACATACACCAGAAGAAAAAAAAAGGTCTGCTAGCACAGTCCTGAGAAACGATGTTACACCTACCCTTTGATCAGTAAGAAAACTGGTTTTTCTCTGCTTTGGGTTCACAACAGGCAGGCAGGCAGTCCACAGGTCGTGGAATATTGCCTTCTTGTGCAAGTCACTTGCACAAACTAGAAACATACCACACTTTGCATTTGTAATATCTGTGCTCCTATTTCCATTGTTGAGGTCTGTGTTTAACTAAATGGCTATAAATTCTGCATCCATAACTACTTTTAAAGAAAGATCTATTTAACAGGGTACTCTTTTACTTATTCTAATACATTTGTACCTGTAAGTGTCCTAGACTCACAAGGGAGACAAAAGGAGAGATGATGGTTACAATAAAGGCCTTTTGGAACCAGTAGGCTGAGGCTGGAAGCCTTGCTCTGACTGTAAATTCTGCTTTCTCAAGCTCTCTGGGTAGCTCTGCTTCTCCTTGCTGCCTCACACTGAGGCCAACTCAGTCTCCTTTATCAGACCCACTTGATTCTCATCCGAGAAATACCCTCTGTTTATGTTACCTGCTTGTCTTTTGGAAACACTAGAGTTGGTGACCCCAGATCAGATATTCTCCCTTTCTGGCTTTAATATTCTATAACTGAATAAATTGCACCATTCTGGATATATAGAAAGAGTCAGGGTAAACTTTGTAAACTTTGCCTTCTGGGTAGGCAGCTAATGTTGGACATGTTTAGCTTGGAAACTGGTCTAGATATGAGAAAGGAGATCAGATTTAAATGCACAGCAGCCTGCTAGAGGGTCCTGGACTAGTCTTGAGTGTGTGTTTGAGAGGGAATTGGGGATGGTTAAAATTTAGTATGAAACCGGGTATTGCTGTCTGCAATTTATCATGAAATGCATCAAAAAAACAAAGGTGAATGAATAAATTAATAGACGTCCTTAAACAAAAGCAAGAATAGGAAAATGCTAACAATTGTGAAATCTAGTTTGGAGCGTATTGGGGTTCACTTTCAACTTCAACTTTTGGATATGCTTGCAATTTTTCATAATAAAAGGTGGAGGGGAAAGTTTGTGTCAAATAGACTGGGCAAATGGAGCTGAGAATTTTAGTACAATACTCCATTTTCTATATTCTTAACTAGTGCATTTACGCCACCTCCATTTATCCAGGAGATGCGATATCAGCAAAAAACCTTTTTCTCTCCAAATGTAAATATCTTTATCATTTCCCCCTCTTGTAAAAATAAGATACATGAAGACAATAAATGTTTTCAAAAACTACAGGAAAATGTAGAGAAAGTAAAAATCCATCTGAAGAAAATCATGGTTAAGAGTTTAGTAAATATTTTCAAGACGTGTCGCCAGACCGAGTTTCTCTACACCTCTTGAAGCCGTATTTGTGCTTCTTCTCCTGCACTTTCCTCTCTGACGGACCAGCTGTGACACTTCCTCTAACAGGTGGCTCCAACTTTCTTCCTTTAAGGAACCTTCTACTTCTCACTCCCATCCCACTCTTAATTCCTCTTGACTTGGCCTGTCCTGCCTTCAGCATTTCTCTTGCCAATGCCTTGAAACTCTCAAAAAGCACCTTTAATATTCAAGTGTCTTTTCTCTCCAATTATTTTGCATTCCACTATGCTATCTTGCATACTCCAAGCCATCAATACATATTTGCTATTGTACTCATAATTTTCCTAGAGCCTAATCTGATTAAAGCAAAACCATCCTTCTAATTTATTAAGTAACTACACAGTTTAAAACCAAATTCTCATCCTAGATAGAAATGAGGATTTCTATGCCAATCCATTTCTGTTAAATTATGGGAAACACAGAGATTAAAATTGTAAGTCTTATTTCAGAAAATACGAGCCAACCTCAGCTCATGGAGTTTTCACATGGACTTGGTCTTTTCCATTTCCCAAGAGTTCATAATGAATGATTGGCATGGTCTCTGAAGAGCAGGGAAGGTTCTGGACTCCTAGACATGTGTTGGCAGTGTTTATGGACATTTTTATTTCATGGAATAAAACCATATTTTGATTCTTTAAAAAGTGAAAAGAAGTATTCTTACTAATACTTGAGAGATATCTTTAATACATCTACTTCAAGGAGTTCCCATGAGTTCACTTTCTTGCCCTGCAAATTTTATCAATGATTTCCTGGTTTTATAGAAATATCTTACTTATTCCCATTATAAATTCCTTTCAGAGAATCTCAAAGAATAGGCTAGATCATTTGGGCAAGAAAAAGTGTACTTTTCTTTAGGGATAGACAAATGGATTGTTTCAAATACGGCTT
Source organism: Equus przewalskii (assembly GCF_037783145.1). Taxonomy (NCBI): domain Eukaryota; kingdom Metazoa; phylum Chordata; class Mammalia; order Perissodactyla; family Equidae; genus Equus; species Equus przewalskii. The sequence continues at coordinate 26,381,236 of NC_091850.1, forward strand.
CAAGAGGCGTAGAGAAACTCGGTCTGGCGACACGTCTTGAAGCCTTTTAGTATAGCACTGTCCTGAGCCATATCAAGGTTCAAATCACTCTTCATACTTTGTGTTTGAGGAAATAGGGAACGTAGTAACCATCGCTAACACTTAACTACATGCTTCCTATATGCCAGACATTGTTTTAAAAATATCAATTCATTAAATTCTTACACCAACCCTGGGAGATATACTACTTTTATTACATTTTATGTATCTAGAAACTAAAGGAGAGGGGTTAAGTAATTAGCAACCAGCAAGTAAGTGGTAGAACTAAGATCCAAACTCAAACTGGCCCCAGAGCCTATGCCTAGACCAGTCTACTCAGCTGACTCTCTGGGCTACAAAAAATGGCTCTACACTAGTCTGGAGGAGGGGCACGGTGGGAACCTGCTCTTTCGTAAACCTAATGTGATGAGGGATGCCACCTCAGCATGGCCTGATGAGTGGTGCCGTGTCCACGCCCAGGATTTGAACTGGCCAAACCCTGGGCCACCGAAGCGGAGGGTGCAAACTCAACCACTCAGCAGTGGGGCCGGCCCCATGAACTTTTTTTAAACATCAAGATGAATTTATGCTGATTGATTTCTTCTCCTTTGTCTGTTCTTTTGTGAACAATAGATTGTGTGTGTGTGTGTTACATAAAGTATATTAAAGGAAATTTGGACAGAGAAACAATCCACAGTCATAGCGATTTACCTTATATCATATGACCACTCAATCTTATCTACATGAATATATTTTTTTCATAATTATCATAGCATTTTTTCACTCAGGATTAATTCAGGAACATTCTTCCATTTTACTTGATGCTATTTATAATCCTTTAAATGATTGTAACACGTCCCATGAAGCTAAGATATAATTTACTTAGATGTTTTGGTCTCTTCCAGGATTTTTCCAGTTAGAAAAGTTGCAATAAACATTTTCGTACATAAATTGATAGTAATTTTCTTACTTTGGCTAACTTCCTTAAAGTCCTAGAGATCATCAAAGAAATTAATTTTTTTCTTATTTTATGGATATATACATTGACAAAATGGGATTTTTAATTTTTTCAGGTTGATTACTTAATAAAGAAAACAATATTAAAGAATCATTTAAAATAAATTTCCTTTAATTACTATTGAATTGAACACTTCCAGTTACATTAGGTTAATATTTGAATTTCTTCTCACACACAGGACGGGGGATTTATCAGTTGACATCTGTAGACATGATATTCTCACACATAAATTCTTTTTTTTTTTTACTTTTAGAAGTTCTGTTCTTTGTCTTTTTTTTAAATTGAGTTAATGATAGGTTACAATCTTGTGAAATTTCAGTTGTACATTAATGTTTGTCATTCGTGTTGTAGGTGCACCACTTCACCCTTTGTGCCCATCCCCCACCCCCCCTTTATCACCCATCCCCTGGTATCCACTAAACTGTTCTTAGTCCACATTTTTAAATTCCTCATATGAGTGGAGTCATACAGAGATTATCCTTCTCTAGCTGGCTTATTTCACTTAACATAATTCCCTCAAGGTCCATCCATGTTACTGCAAATGGAATGATTTTGTTCTGTTTTGCAGCTGAGTAGTATTCCATTGTATATATGTACCACATCTTATTCATTCATCTGTTGATGGGCACTTAGGTTGCTTCCATGTCTTGGCTATTGTAAATAATGCTGCAATGAACATTGGGGTACATAGGACTTTTGGGATTGCTGACTTGAGGCTCTTTGCATAGATGCCCAGTAGTGTAATGGCTCGATCGTATGGTAGTTCTATTTTTCATTTTTTGAGGAATCTCCATACTGTTTTCCATAGTGGCTGCAACAGTTTGCATTCCCACCAGCAGTGTATGAGGGTTCCTTTTTCTCCACAACCTCTCCAACATTTGTTACTATTAGTTTTAGATATTTTTGTCATTCTAATGGGTGTAAGGTGATATCTTAGTGTAGTTTTGATTTGCATTTCCCTGATGATCAGCGATGACGAACATCTTTTCATGTGCCTATTGGCCATCCGTATATCTTCTTTGGAGAAATGTCTGTTCATGTCTCCAGCTCATATTTTGATCGGGTTGTTTGATTTTTTGTTGTTGAGTTGTGAGAGTTCTTTATATATTATGGATATTAAGCCTTTGTCAGATGTATGACTTGCAAATATTGTTTCCCAGTTAGTGGGTTGTTTTTTTGTTTCAATCCTGTTTTCATTTGCCTTGAAGAAGCTCTTTAGTCTGATAAAGTCTCATTTGTTTATTCTTTCTATTGTTTCCCTTCTCTGAGAAGACATAGTGTTCAAAACGATCCTTTTAATACTGATGTCAAAGAGTGTACTGCCTACGTTTTCTTCTAGAAGCCTTATGGTTTCAGGTCTCACCTTTAGGTCTTTAATCCATTTTGAGTTTATTTTGGTGAATGGTGAAAAAGAATGGTCAATTTTCATTCTTTTACATGTGGCTTTCCAGTTTTCCCAGCACCATTTGTTGAAAAGACTTTCTTTTCTCCATTGTATGCCCTCAACTCCTTTGTTGAAGATCAGCTGTGCATGGATGTGTGGTTTTATTTCTGGGCTTTCAATTCTGTTCCATTGATCTGTGCACCTGTTTTTGTACCAGTACCATGCTGTTTTGATTACTGTAGCTTTGTAGTATGTTTTGAAGTTAGGGATTGTGATGCCTCCCATTTTGTTCTTTTTTCTCAGGATTGCTTTAGCAATTCTGGGTCTTTTGTTGCCCCATATGAATTTTAGGATTCTTTCTTCTAATTCTGTAAAGAATGTCATTGGGATTCTGATTGGGATAGCATTGAATCTGTAGATTGCTTTAGGTAGAATGGACATTTTAACTATGTTTATCCTTCCAATCCATGTACATGGAATGTCTTTCCATCTCCTTATGTCGTCATCCAATTCTCTCAGAAAGGCCTTGTAATTTTCGTTATATCGGTCCTTCACTTCCTTAGTTAAATTTACCCAGGGTATTTTATTCTTTTTGTTGCGATTGTGAATGGTATTTTGTTCTTGAGTTCTTTTTCTGTTCGTTCGTTATTAGAATAGAGAAATGCTACTGATTTATGCAAATTGATTTTGTACCCTGCAACATTGCTGTAGTTGTTGATTACTTCTAAGAGTTTTCCAATGGATTCTTTGGGGTTTTCTATATATAAGATCATGTTGTCTGTAAACAGCGAGAGTTTCACTTCTTCCCTCCCTATTTGGATTCCTTTTATTCCTTTTTCTTGCCTGATTACTCTGGCGAGGACCTCCAGTACTATGTTAAATAAGAGTGGTGATAGAGGGCATCCTTGCCTCGTTCCTGTTTTCAGGGGAAGGGCACCCAGTTTTTGCCCATTGAGTATGATGTTGGCTGTGGGTTTGTCATATATGGCCTTTATTATGTTGAGGTAGTTCCCTTCTATGCCCATTTTGTTCAGAGTTTTTATCATAAATGGCTGTTGGATCTTGTCAAATGCCTTCTCTGCATCTATTGAGATGATCATGTGGTTTTTATTCCTCAGTTTGTTGATGTGGTGTATCATGTTGATTGATTGCAGATGTTGAACCATACCTGTGTCCCTGGTATGAATCCCACCTGATCATGATGTATGATCCTTTTGATGAATTGCTGAATTCTGGTTGCCAAAATTTTGTTTAGAATTTTTGCATCTATGTTCATCAGTGATATTGGCCTGTAGTTCTCTTTTTTTGTGGTGTCCTTGTCAGGCTTTGGTATCAGCGTGATGTTGACCTCATAGAATGTGTTAGGAAGTGTTCCATCCTCCCTAATTTTTTAGAATAGCTTGAAAAGGATAGGTATTAAATCCTCTCTGAAAGTTTGGTAGAATTCCCCAGGAAAGCCATCTGGTCCTGGGGTTTTATTTTTTGGGATCTTTTTGATTGCTGTTTCAATCTCTTTCCTTGTGATTGGTCTATTCAAATTGTCTGCCTCTTCTTGAGTGAGCTTTGGGAGATTGTAGGAGTCCAAGAATTTATCCATTTCCTCTAGGTTATCCATTCTGTTGGCATATAGTTTTTCGTAGTATTCTCTTATAATCTGTTGTATTTCTGCAGAGTCTGTTGTTATTTCTCCTCCTTCATTTCTGATTTTGTTTATTTGAGCTTTCTCCCTTTTTTTCTTTGTAAGTCTGGCTAGGGGTTTGTCAATTTTATTTATCTTCTCAAAGAACCAGCTCTTTGTTTCATTGATCCTTTCTACTGCCTTTTTCATTTCAATAGTATTTATTTCTGCTCTGATTTTTATTATTTCTCTCCTTCTGCTGACTTTGGGCTTTATTTGTTCTTTTTTCTCTAGTTCAGTTAGGTGTAGTTTAAGATTGCTTATTTGGGATTTTTCTTGCTTGTTAAGATGTGCCTGTATTGCGATGAATTTTCCTCTTAATACAGCTTTTGCTGTATCCCATATGAGTTGGTATGGCATGTTATCATTTTCATTTGTTTCCAGGTATTTTTTGATTTCTTCTTTAATTTCTTCAATGATCCATTGCTTGTTCAGTAGTGTATTATTTAGTCTCCACATCTTTGTGCCTTTCTCAGCTTTTTTCTTGTAATTAATTTCTAGCCTTTATAGCGTTATGATCGGAGAAGATGCTTGTTATTATTTCAATTTTTTTAAATTTGTAGAGGCTTGCCTTGTTTCCCAATATATGGTCTATCCTTGAGAATGTTCCATGTGCACTTGAGAAGAATGTGTATTCAGCTCTTTTAGGGTGAAGTGATCTATATATGTCTATTAAGTCCAATTGTTTTAGTTTTTCATTTAGCTTCACTATTTCCTTGTTGATTTTCTGTCTGGATGATCTGTCCATTGATGTGAGTGGGGTGTTGAGGTCCCCTACTAATATTGTGTTGTTTTTAACATCTTCCTTTAGGTCTGTTAATAGTTGCTTTATGAATCTTGGTGCTCCTATGTTGGGTGCATAGATATTTATAAGCGTTATTTCTTCTTGATGAAGTGTCCCTTTGATCATTATATACTGTCCCTCCGTGTCTCTCTTTACCTGTCTTATTTTGAAATCCACTTTGTCTGATATAAGAATTGCAACACCTGCCCTTTTTTGCTTGCTATTAGCTTGAAGTATTGTCCTCCACCCCTTCGCTCTAAGCCTGTGTTTGTCCTTGGGGCTGAGGTGTGTTTCCTGGAGGCAACAAATTGTTGGATCTTGTTCTTTAATCCGTTTTGCCACTCTGTGTCTTTTTATTGGAGAGTTCAATCCGTTTACACTGAGAGTGATTATTGATGCATGTGGACTTAATGCTGTCAATCTGTCGCTCATTATCTTGTTTTCCTGCGTTTCTTTTCCTGCTCACACATAAATTCTTAATTTGGAATATATTAAGTTTTTATCCCATTTGTGCAAATATTTTACACATTTTGTCTTCCATTTTATTTTATTGCTGGTATTTGTTGTTGCACAGCAGCTTTTTCTCCTTTATATGAGTTACTCTTCCCTGTTGTAATTTCCTTAAAAATTGACACCTTTTTTTTTGAGGAGGAGGATTAGCCCTGAGCTACCTACTGCCCATCCTCCTCTTTTTGCTGAGGAAGACTGGCCCTGAACTAACATCCATGTCCATCTTCCTCTACTTTATGTGTAGGACGCCTGCACAGCATGGCTTGCCAAGCGGTGCCATGTCCACACCCAGGATCTGAACCGGGGAACCCCGGGCCCCCAAGAATCAGAATGTGTGCACCTAACTGCTGCACCACCAGGCAGGCCCCCCAACACCTTTTGGATAAATACTGTAGTTCATACTCTGCTGATTTTCCTTCTTAACTCTACAGTCTATTTGGAATTTATTCTGACTGACGGAAAGAATTAACGTGGAGTTAAAATAATATCTATTTAGATGTTGTTTCCCCATTTTTGTTATTTTTAAATTATCCTATATTATCGCTCTCTTTTGAGCCATCTCTTTTATTTTTGTGTTATCATACATTTTCAATTATTCTTTCATATTATATTCTAACATCTAATGGAGTTAATCTCCCTCATCCCTTTCATCTTGCCTCCTCTTTTTCACAATACTAATCATTGATGCTTTTACTCATGTATTTTTTCTAAGTTTATAATTTTAAGTTCTTTAAAAACTCCAGTTGTGATTCTAATCATCATTCTTTCAGCATCAAAAAAAGTGGACTAGTATCCAGCTTTCCTCTTTAGTATTGCTCTGTAGAGAGTTCAATTGACTTTTCACACTTTTCGCTGTAGAGAATTTCCCACCTACTCAAGTAGCCCAGGATGACTTTTCAGGTCAGGGTACAGTCTGGCCAAACAGAGAATAGTCATTTCCAGTAAAGCTGTAGTGCCAGTTAAAACTGTATTTCGGTCTAACCTAGTGAGCCAATCGGTCACTGGGGATGAAGGCGCTCCTTATTTTGCTCTTGTTTTTATTGTTATTATTGTTGTGTTATTATCACTCAATTCCACTTTTCCTTTAATGTGGTTTATAGAGGTAAAACTAATCTAAAGCATTCAGAAATGTGAGTTCCTCAGATGTTCTTGCTGTACAGTAATTAAGCAATTCCTTTAGGAACAAATATTAATTCTTATTCTCTCAAGACATACTCTTGAAAACCACAAGCATGTTTTTGTCAGTTTTTCCATGTGTTAAGAAAAAATTTTAAACAACAAATCACCCAATGTTTGAGCAAGATATATTCATCTACTAGGCATGTAAAATATTTTCCTAATATAAACCTCTTCAAAGATAGCTATAAATCATCATTTGAAACTCCTCCATTGAAAGGATGACTAATCTTTCCATCATTAAATTGTGAAATGAAACACTCCCAAATCACATGATTCAATCTTAAAGCTGTTGCTACTTTGTTTCTTTACTAGGTCAGCTTCAGGATAAAACATTTGTATTTTTCATTACATAGAACTCTAGGATCCCTTGTCTTAAGTCCACTATTTTTGTGTTGACGTACCCTAAAATCAGAACTCCATATCATTTTAAAAGGTTATCTAGCCACTTTCCAACACTCACAGCATGAAGCTCACCCAAGAAGCTTGCACAGAGATCACCTCAAAGATGACAGGATAAGATTCACCTGCCCTCCCACCCCCAAAACAGAGTGGTTGCTGGACCGTATCATTTACAAGGATCCAATTCATCTCTTTGCTTTTAAGTAATCCTAACACTTAACACCAAAAGGAAAATCAAGAACATGAAAAGTCATAGCTATCACCCCACTTAATCATATTCCAAAAAAGGAGGTTCCAATCTGGTGAGGATATGAAATCTATTCTAGGTAACATTCCAAAAATGCCTCCTAATCACCAAACTCAATAAAATCTTTTTAGTCTTCCCAATGGCATTTGAAAGTCCTTCCTTGATTTCTGTAATACCATTCTTCCCTGGTTCTCCTCCTTATGCCTGTAACAATTTCTTCTTTGTTCCGTTTGAACCTATGCCTTCCATTTTGGTTATATGCAAGTATCATTTTTGCCTCCCTCTCACTCTGCCTGCTCTCCCTATTTTCTGTCACCCTCAGGCTTCAGCTACTATCCCTATGCTAAGGACTCACATGTCTGGTACCTCAAATGTCACCTGACCCAAACTGAAGTCATCATCCCTCCCCAAATCTGTTCTTCCTCCTGTATGCTATAACTCAGTAAGCGTAGCCACCATCTACTCAGTCACCCAAGCCTTATACTTCTATGTCATTTTATATTTTTCCCTTGCCACCAGTGCCCTGCCACCCAACTTTAAAGCACATACACATTTCCTTCTCTACAGCTATATTTAATGGATATCTTCAGAATTCAGTCCTTTATCTTCTTTGACTAGACTATTACACTCTTTCATCTCATGTTCCTTAAATCTGTCATTATTCTGCTCCGAGAATGATCTTTGTAAAGCACACGGCTAATTATACAACTTTATGGATTTAAACCCTTTAGGTGGCTCCTAATGGCCTGGTATGAGGCTTAGCAAACTATGGTCTGCAGATCCAATCCAACCCATTGCCAGTTTTTACAAAGAAAATGTTATTGGAACATAGCCACGCTTGTTCATTTATGTATTGTCTGTGGTTGATCTCATGCTACAACAGCAGAGTTGCATAGTCTCAGCAACAACCATGTGGCCCTAAGAGCCAAAAATGTTTACAACTCAACCCTTTATAGCAAAAGACGTTTGCTGATGTTTGGCCTGGTGGATAAAGTCTGAACTCCACGGTATGATGTGTAAGACCTCCATTCTTTGATTCCAGTCTTACCTCTTCCATTCTTCCATTCTTCCACCACACACACCACCTTAAACCTTATACTATGTCAGGGCTTGCCTGCCTGCAGTTTCCCAGCGCTATCCAATAGAAATTTCTGTGAGGATGGAGATGTTGTGTGACTGCACTGTCCAAGGTGGGAGCCGCCAGCCACATGGCATATTGAAAGCTTACGATGTGACTAGTGCAACTGAAGAACTGAATTTTTAACTTTATTTAATTAGCATAAATTTAAACTTAAATAGCCACATGTGACTAGTGGCTACCACATTGGACAGCGCTGTGCTAGACTGTGTCACCAACAGTATCTTTGTTCATTCTAAGGGGAATATTTAAAATATTTAGAATACCCTGTCCATCTGGAAACACTCATATTTCAACCATTAACTTAAGGGTCACCTTTTATAAGGAGGATTTTCTAACTCCCAGCCCATGTCTCCCCCAAAAGAACTGGGCATCCGCCTTTTGTGCCTTCACTGTGCCATCATATTACCAGGAGAGTTATTTTTTTACTCTGATCTGTCTGCCCCTACCAGAATAGCAATCTATAAATGCAAATCCTTGTCCAATTTGTCTCTGCTTAAAAAGTCCCTAACCTACTGCTTGCTTTGTGCCAGAAGCTTAATTAATATTGGTCAAGTAGATTGATTAATGCTACATTCAAACTTTTTTCCAACATGTAAGTCCTTTTCTTTCATTTATAGTTCTTTTTTTTATTGCAGTAACATTGGATTATACTATTATATAGCTTTCAGATATACATCGTAATATATTTTGAATTCTGTGTAGATTACATCATGTTCACCACCCAAAAACTAATTATAGTCCATCCCCTCACATGTGAGCCTAATCACCCCTTTTGCCCTCCCCCTTCCCCTCTTTCCCTATGGTAACCACCAATCCAATCTCCATTGCTATGTGTTTGTCGTTTTGATCTTCTACTTATGAGTGAGATCATACTATATTTGACTTTCTCCCTCTGACTTATTTCACTCAGCATAATACCCTCAAGTTCCATCCATGTTGTTACAAATGGCCAGATTTCATCATTTCTTATGGCTGAGTAGCATTCCATTATGTATATCTACCACATCTTCTTTATTCATTCGTCCCTTGATGGGCACCTGGGTTGCTTCCAAGTCTTGGCTATTGCGAATAATGCTGTAATGAACACGGGGGTGCATGTATCTTTATGCATTTATTGTTCTTTGACAAAGAGAGAATGACCATTCGCACAAGTGCTAAAATATCCTAGTGACCTCTCTCCCCTGCCTGCCCCCTTTAGATCTTGGCTTCTCTCTGAGAAAAATAACTGATTACAATCCCCTGAGCAACCTGATTTTGTTCACACATTTTAAAGTTCACTTTCATAACAGCCTCTGTGAGACTTAGAGTCAAAAAGGCCACATTCCTCTAAAAGCAGTATTGAGGAATCCATGACCATTCTGCCAACCTCCTTGTCCGGCCTCTATGAGGTTTGTTAATTCTGCCTTTTTGAGAACACCCTAGTCACTTGCGGCTTATGTGAGCCCTTCACTACTGCAGCTAACTTGTTTTGTATTTGATTGTAGCAACTTTTAGTATTATCTAAACGAAGGATGACAGAAAAGTCTACAGTTTGACTTTTCTACAGACATGAACCCAGTTTGCTGAATTGCGCAAATGGCAAAAACAACAATCAACAGTCCTTAAGCAGAGGAGGCAAAAAATGTCCATGTCAGTTCTGAGAATGTTGGAGAATCTAGCCCAGGTGGATTTCAAAGTCGCCAAGAATCTAAAACTGCACATGTTCACAGGTACAGAGTATCAAAGCAAAGCTTCCGGACGCTTCCTTTTCAAAGTTCCAAATTAAATATTGGCCAGTTTTCGGAGCTCTCTTTGGCCTGTGTAGAATTAAGTACTCTTTTAGATAAATTACTTCAAAATACTCTACACTTTCTCAACACTCACATGTTTTAAATTGCTAAGGTGTAAAATCAAGCGATTTTAATCCATCCCAAGTGGTTTTTGAGGCTGTAATATCTTATCCCTGTAAGATCAGGGAATGTAGAGAAAGAAGGATAACATGGTGAATGATGAGGCTCGATTCGTATCAGATCACTTCTCTGTTACCTTCCTACCAACTGTCAGTGTCGCTCATACACACTCCTGGGTCGTCTGTCTGATGGATTTGCACAATGATTGTGAGCAGTTTCCAGAGCCAATCTGTGTGCAAATCCAGGTTCTACCTTTTGCCACCTGCTTCACCTGGGCAAGCCGCTTCACTCTCAGTGGCCCAGCTTTCCCCTCTGGAAAATGGGAGCACCGATAGACCCTACTTGTAGGTGCCGATGCTTATCGAATGAGCCAATATTGCAGGAAAGTGTGCAGTACTGTACTGCTATCTTCAGTGCAAATGCTTCCAAAACCTTAAATTCAAACGGATGCGAATTCCTTCAAAATGGCTTTAAGGGGCTCAAAATTCTTACTTAAAAAAAAAACCAATAACATACTTTCTGACAATGCTTAGAAACATCTGGATTTCTTTGAGGATATGGGAGAAGGAAAGGACCACATATCATCAGTGAATGTGCATCAGAGGCTTTGAGGCTGGGAAAACGATTACTGCTACGGAATGCTTCCTCCTGACTCCTGACCCACCCAGAGAGTGGTCAGAGAGCAGGGACCTCCTGGAATAGGAATAATTTTCCTCTTGTTACACCTGAGCAACCAAAGAGGATTGCTTTGACTCCAATTCCTTCTAAGCTGCTAGACCAAATTCCCAAAACCTCAGAAGAGGGAAAATAGGCTCTCTGAAAAAATACAAGGTATACACAGAACGCAGAAAGGGAAATATTGCCATAGATCAAATTTTCAAATGTGTATAAGTACACACTTCTCTAAAAGCATAGCATGTTGCTGGCATACACTAGATGCTCAATAAGTTTTAGGTAAATGAAGGTCACTGAAACTAACCATGGGTATGTTTACTTCCCCCCATCATATATTAACAAATGGTGAAATATCACAGTTGACATATAAAGAAAACTGCCTATAAATATACTTTTAGGGTAAGAAACGTCCAATATAAATATTTTATTGAAGTTATATTTATTTTCCTTTATTTGGGGAGATTTTTTAAAATCATAGTCCTTACCATTTGGGATGCTAACCTGGAAACATGAACCAAGTTTACTGAATTGTGCCAAAACTGTGAATTTTTATCCTTTTTTTATCTAACAATCTTAGACTAAGAGCTTGAGGCAAATGGACTATTGGACTGCATTTGTAAATACAAACTAAAGATTTTATCATGTGTCAAAATTCTGTGGGGATACATTTTTTTACGTATGCTATGTGATGATGGAAAACATTATCAGTTGTGCAAAGCCAAATAACGATACACAAAATAGAAAATCTTCTAAATATTTCAAAAACTTGTACCTGGAGACTATAATCTATTAGGCAAGAAAGTGACGTTTTTGGAAATTCACCCTTTGGGGGAGTATTTCAACTTTAAGACTTATTTTGTGTTTGTGGCATTGTCCTACATCCACATGATTCTATGCGATGGGAACCATTACCATCATTTTTCGTGTTTTCAGAAGAGAAAATTGAGGCACAGAAGTGAGTTGCCCAAGATGTCACAGCTGACATTCAAACCCAGGCAGTCTGTCTCCAAGGTCCAGGCTCCAAACCTCTGCATGATTCTGCCCTGAATGGGATGGTGCTGTCTCCATTCTGTTCCTCACCATGCCGTTGTCACACAGCTCTGTAACATGAACATCTTGTCCTCTCAGTTCATATGGATCTATAGCATCTTTTTATTTTTTATCTAAGTAACATTGGTTTATAACATTATATAAATTTCAGGTGTACATCATTATATTTCGACCTCTGCGTAGACTATATCATGTTCACCACTGAAAGACTCGTTACCATCCATCACCATACACATGTGCCCTTTTATGCCTTTCACCCTCTCCCTCCCGCTTCTCCTCTGGTAACCACCCATCTGTTCTCCTTATGTATGCATTTCTTTGTTTGCTGTTGTTGTTTTATCTTCCACGTATGAGTGAAATCATACAGTACTTGGCTTTCTCTCTCTGACTTATTTCACTTAGCATGATACCCTAGAGGTCTATCCATGTTTTTGCAAATGGCAAGATTTCATCTTTTTTTATATATTGTGTATATATCCATTGTATATAGATCTTCTTTATATAATTTCAGGGTACAAAATCAACACACAAAATCAGTTGTGTTTCTGTACACTAACAATGAAATAGCAGAAAGGGAAATCAAGAATCCAATCCCATTTAGAATCACAACAAAAAGAATGAAACACCTAGGAATAAACTTAACCAAAGAGGTGAAAGACCTGTATACTGAAAACTATAAACATGGTTGAACGAAATCAAAGAAGACGCAAAGAAATGGAAAGATATTCCATACTCATGCATTTGAAGAATTAATAAAGCATCTTTTTAATAGCTAAATAATATTCCCTTGTCTAGATACAATATATGTTGTCTAAACTTTTCCCTATCTAGGGACTTTGAATTTTTACTTTTCCATTACTGAAGTCACTTTCAACTCTCAGAACTATTCCTTGTGTGACATAAGAGAGGAAGCACGTGAAAAGAATGTGTGGACAGTATGACTTAGCGCTCTCGTGGGAGGAAATGGTATGTTCATTTCCCCTAGGGAGGAGTTGTGTGATAGGAGCTCAGAGGGTTTAGGATATCGTTATGGAAAGTTAGCTAATCGTGCCAAATTATCATTATGATAAAGATGGAATTGGCAGGCAAGAGCCCCAAGCGGAAATGTAATTATACAATGATGTTTATTATATGATGTATGCCCAGACATTAGCTGGTTATCATACAAGACAAAATATAGTTCTTATACTTCAGCTTTAAAAATCTATAATTCCACGGTTTTATAGACAGACTAATGAGCTCATAGAACAACTCTGAGGTTAGGGCCTCTCTGCCTCAGGGGTCCCTTTCTGCTTACCTCTCAGCTTCACCCCCTGCTTTAGGGTTTTCTCATTTTTATCCCCTGGGCCACCTGTCCACCACAAACAGGTACAGTGCTTTGCTTTTTTTCTCTAGATTAGGCATAGACAAGACAAAACAGAAGGGAAAGAAAACCTTTCTCTTTCTCCCCTGGGCCCAATAGTGTCACTGTGAAATTTCTAAAGCTATCAAAGTAGAAGTAAATAAAACACCCCCCTCCAAGTCTTAAATGTGGTCTTCTTTGAGGAAGGATCCTATGCCAGCTAATAACTCTGCTCGCCAAGCTGCACAAAACCCTGTTCCTCCGCATCCCGCCTGGACATCCCAGTCCAGAGAGCCTCTTCCCTCAGATTTCCCCAATGCAACTCCCTTCTCTGCCCGCTCACTTTTTGTAAACTGAGGTAACATTGGTTTGTAGTATTATATAAATTTCAGGTGTACATTATTGTATTTTGACTTCTGTATAGACTACATTGTGTTCACCACATGCCCACAAAAGTCTGGTTTCCATCCATCACCAGATAAATGTGCCCCTTATGTCTTTTGCCCTCCCCCACCCCCCTTTCCCTCCAGTTGATAATCTATTCTCTGTATCAATGTGCTTGTTCATTGCTATTCTTGTTGTTTTATCTTCCACATATGAGTGAAATCATACAGTATTTGGCTTTCTCCATCTGACTTATTTCTCTTGGCATAATACCCTCAAGGTCCATCCATGTTGTTGCAAATGGGACAATTTTGTCTTGTTTTATGGCTGAGTAGTATTACATGGTATATATATACCACATCTTCTTTATCCATTCATCCCTTGATGGGCACTTAGGTCTTTTCCACATCTTGGCTAATGTGAATAATGCCTCAATGAACATAGGGGTGCATATATCTTTTGTGTATGTGTGTGAGAACAATTGGTCCTGAGCTGACATCTGTTGCCAATCTTCCTCTTTTTGCTTGAGGAAGATTCTTGCTGAGCTAACATCTGTGCCAATCTTCCTCCATTTTATCTGGGATGCCGCCAGAGCACGGCTTGACAAGTGGTGCCAGATCCGCACCTGGGATCTGTACCTTCGAACTCCAAGCCACGGAAGCAGAGCACGCGAACTTTAACCACTATGCCACCGGGCCGGCCCCATATATCTTTTTAAATTAGTGTTTTCGTGTTCTTTGCATAAATACCTAGAAGTGGAATTGCTGGATCATATGGTAATTTTATTTTTAATTTTTTGGGGAATCTCAGTACTGTTTTCCATAGTGGCTGCACAAATTTACATTCCTACCAGCAGTGTACAAGGGTTCCCTTTTCTCCACATCCTCTCCAACACTTGTTATTTCTTGTCTTGCTAATTATAGCCATTCTGACAGGCATGAGACAATATCTCATTGTAGTTTTGATTTGTATTTCCCTAAAATTAGTGATGTTGAACATCTTTTCATGTGCGTGTTGGCCATTCATGTATCTTCTTTGGAAAAATGTCTGTTCAAATCCTTTGCCCATTTTTTAATTGGGCTGTTTTTTGATTTTTGAGTTGTATGAGTTCTTTATGTATTTTGGATATTAACCTCTTATAGGATATATGATATGCAAATATCTTCTCCCAGTTGGTAGGTTGTGTTTTTGTTTTGTTGATGGTTCTTTTGCCTTGCAGAAGCTTTTTAGTTTGATGTAGTCCCATTTATTTTTTCTTTTGTTTCTCTTGCGTAAGGAAATATATTCAAAAAGATACTGCTAAGATGGATGTCAAAGAGCATGCTGCCTACGTTTTCTCCTAGGAGTTTTATGGCTTCGGGTCTTACATTCAACTCTTTAATCCATCTTGAGTTAATTTCTGTGTATGGTGTAAGATAGTGGTCTACTTTCATTCTTTTGCATGTGGCTGTCCAGTTTTACCAACTCTCTTCTAAGGGATTGTTGGGGCTTTATGAGACAATAGTGAATTCTCAGCTGGAATCCATTCAAAAATCACAAGTATAATCCACCTAACCAACCATCACCTTATTCTTTTTTTCTCTCAGAGAAAGCTGATTAGATATGTTCTCCATCTCCTCTGCCCCAGCCTCCTAATGACACACACATGTCCACACAAACACTGACAGATATTTATTAACTACCTGTTTAATGCAGAGATTTATAGATATTAAGCCCATATACCTCATTTTGAGTTGGGAAAATATCACTGTACAGATTAGAAGAGTCCCCTGCTCACATATGCACACACATTTTTTAAATTGTGGTAGAACAGACACATGCCTTTTATCATTCTAGTATTAGATTTTAAGAAAATTGTTGAAAAAGATTGAAAAGAAAAACTTTGAGGCAACCTAAGGGAGTTGGGATTATTTCAACGAGACAGAGAGAGAAAAAAAAAAACAGTGAAGTGATTTTACAGTTTCTGGACTATGAAACAACAAGTAAAGAGTTGTGAAGGTTCTCGAAGGATACCCTCGGGATAACTGAAAAATTTGGGGGGAATACAGCCAGGAGGGAACAGAATGCAAAATCCTTGGCCTGATAAAACTTCCTTTTGGGCTTTAATGTAAGTTTACAAGAGACTAGCACTTTAAATAACAAATTCTATGAACAAATGTGGTTATATATAGGTGCCTTCCAGGAAAAAGAGAAGCTTAAAATGTAGCAGGAAGAATTCAGATGAGCTAAAACCAGCAGGCTCCTTTCCAGTGCACCTGCTTTTCAAATAAGGTAGATCCCTCACTGGGAAGTGGTCTGTATCACATGTCACATTGTGAATGGAGCCTCCTAGAGTTGTGCAAGGCACAATCAACACAACATACTTGTTCCTTTGCCTGCCCAGAACCACCCTTAGAAATGAGGAGAAATAAGGAAATAAGGTGGAGTCCTATCCCCACTCTCAACCTTGACTTCATTTCCCTCCCTTTTTACCACCTCTCCACCACTCCAGGTTTTGAGGAACAAGAGAAAGGGGCAAGTGAGAGAAGAGGAGAATAAATGGGAAGGGGAAGGGAAGGAGCTGACCTGAGAAGACACAGCTTCATAGCGGGGGAGTGGAACTGAAGCTTGTGTTCCCTGCTACCTTGCCCATCGCCCAGAATCAAAAGTCCAGGAGACCCTGGGGTGACGGCACTTCCTTTAGAGTGATCCACATATGCCCAGGGCTCTGTAAGTAACTTGGGCTGACCAAACAGGGCACACTGGCATGCGCAGAAATCTGCAGCACATTCTCATGCACAACAAAGAAGTTTTCATGTGTTGGAAGGGGAAGTGGTTTGAAAGCTTAGCTGTTGGAGGCAAGAGGTAAACAAAACATAAAGCCTCATCCTGATACCCTCTCCACTTTCCTACAGGCTTAATAAACCTTTCTAAACTATGTTACTTAATTTTTGTTTGGTTAGTTATTCTGGCTAAGCCACTAGACACACTTTCTGCTGATATGATGGAGGCTGTTCTAGAAATTACACACAGATACTTACAGGACTCGAGGGCTCCTTTTTGCTCTTCCTGAACCCAGAAATGGTTCCCTGTTTGACTACAGAGACTTCATTGTCCCCATCCAGCTTCCTCTTTGTACAATAACTGCTTTCTATTGTTCCTTCTCCAGTAGGCAGGTGGGTTGGCCCACAGAAGTACTGCAAACAAATTGATCTTGGTTTAATTAAATATTTTGATCTTTGCCAAGTTATGAAGGAATTATTTAAGAGAAGCCGAAAGGAAGAAACTAAAAATTCACCCAACAAAGGATGAAGCATTCTCTTTTTCCTTCTCGGGCTTCCTTAGAACTTATCCCCACAGTTCAGTGGCATCAAGTACATTTGTATTGTTGGGTGCACGTGATTAATTTTATTTTTTTTTTAGTTTAGGATCAACACACCATTCTGGAATCTTGATTATATCAGCCAATGTACTAGTTACTCCTCCCATATTTGCATGATTTGTAAATATCAGAATGCTTCTGTATCTTTGTCAAAGATAAAGATGAAAATAATAGAACAGACCTAAAGACAAGGGAGATAGAGAGAGGTTGATAGCAAACGATTAATCCATATCCTCTGAGTGGTGTGTTGCTCAGCTGCAGTTGACTGTCTTCCAGTCTCAAGGCAAATAATCCCCATCTCTAAGAAAGCTCTCATCTTTGTTCCAATCCTGTTTTTCCAACTACCTATTCACACAAATATTTCATATTCATAGTGACTGAAATATCCAAAACGGAATTCTCCAAATCAGTTCCCTTGCCCATCTATGCCATTTCCATCAGCACCACCATCTTGTCTTGAAGAATGAAAGTATCATAGTCATTTAATTATTTCTTCCCTTCTTTCCTTATATCCAGTCTGGCACTAAGCACTTTAGTTCAGTGATTATCAGAATTTTTCATGTCACGTCTCACATAGGAAATGATGATATTAGATTAAATGGGTAAAAAAAAAGATAAGGTTATTTATGTCTGGAAGTAATTGCCTAATGTGGGGTAGGGTGTTCCCCACAGCTCCCAAGGCATCTGTGGTTTAGTATCTCAACTCGCCTATGACAAGCTGGGCACACAGACTGGGAAGCTCAATTTTAGTCCGTTCTTTTTTCAAAATGTCTCATACTTGTCTTTTTATTTCCATTTCTGCAGCTAGCATCTTAGTCAAAGTCGTTCTCTCCTACTTGGATTGTTGTTAATACCCTTGTAACTACTTTCCTTGCTTTTCCTCAAGTTTATCTTTGGCAGTGCTGCTGACTAATCTACTTATCCACTGCTTTTGACATGAACCTACAATTGTTTCCCATTACCTAAGACAGTCAAACCCAAGTTCTTGTCAGGATGTCAAGGAAAAGATATTATGTGGGCCCGTCTTATGTGTTAAACTTGTTTCCCACTATTTCCTCCAACAACCTCTATTCAACTTAAATTCACTTATTCACTGCCTGTCACCAACATCATCACATTTTATATGTTTGCTCTCCTTCCAGAAGATCCTGGTGGTAGTGGTTAATAGTCATAACTACTTGAGTATCCTTGTAGTCCTGAGTGCCTACTATGTATTAAGCCCTGTGCCAACCTTCATAGCAACCTTGCATGTTAGCTAGTATTATCCCAATTTTATAGATAAGAACATTAAAATTCAGCTTAAAGAACTTCACCAAAAAGAAAAATTGATTAAGTGGCAGAGAGCTAAGACTTCAAATCTCAGCCTGACTTCAAAACACCCTCCTTCTACTGCCCTTGTCCAGTGTGAGCTCAGCTTTCTCTGAACTCACAACATTTCTTTTTAAACTTCTAATTTGGCAATTAATAATTTGCTATGTAGGACAATCCTTTGATTGTTCTTTATTATTCTCTTATTCTTGTACTCTTTAGCTGTCTGCATGTTTGTCTTCATCTGTCCAACTGTGCTGAGAACCTTTGACTGCAAAACCTGTATCCCCTATAATTCTTACATGTTGCTATGTCTCTGTGGATATGACATCTCAATTTCTGAATTTTGCCAAAGCATTATAGTTCCTCTGGCCCACATGTGCTATAATACACTATCCCCAAGAAACTGGATTTACATTAATGGCTTTGATTTTCTGCATTTGCTTTTACTCTTCTTCCCAGTTATTTAATAGCTTAATTTTTCAATTCATAGATTATTATAATATCAAAAGGCTTCAGTGTTCTTTAGTCTATGATAGTCCAGAATGTCCAGCAGATTTTCCAAGACATATTGGTCACTTTAAATTAGAGATCTAGTGCCATAAATCTTCTAGTGATTATTTTCAAATTTATTCTTAACTTCAGAGCAGAGTAAGTAGAGAGTTAATCTTCTCATTAATCCAGCTTTGGGTCTTAATAACAACATGAGTTATATAATTTAATATAAAAGTATCTTTGAAAATCCTGTTACATTCCTAGAATTCATGTTGCTGAGAGGTTTAGAAAACAAAGGTATATTGTATGGTTCCGGTTGTCTAGAACTGTGCTGACCAGTACTGTAGCCACTAGCCTCATGTGGCTATTTAAGTTTTAATTAAATAAAATTTAAAATTCAGTTCCTGAGGCACATGTCATGTGCTCAATAGTGGAATACGGTTAATGGCTACCGTATTGGAGAACACAGATATAGAATATTGGTACATTACAAAAAGTCCTATCGGACAGCACTTCTCTAGAAGTTTATCAACAGTTTTGTTGAGAAATATATGTGTTTGATATAATTCACAGCAGCTGAAGATATATTAGCTAGATGTTCTTATAAATAAGTAGCTATCATAAGTTAAGGTTTCATTCATCATTTATTCACTCAACGTAACACCTCGTGCCCAGTAAGTGCACAAAAATGTTTAATAAGTGTTTGTAGCATAAATATGGCAGCTCCTATACAGATCCTCAGTTATCTGGAATCATAAGATGACAAAAAAAAAAAAAAAACAGTAAAGATTTAAGCAGCAGAAAGAGAAACAAATGATTCTACAAACAAGTAGTCTACATTTCATGAATTCTGCCAAAATGCTACATGTAAATCTGTGGCAAATTGTTGACACCTCCTCTGCCCCTGCTTGGACAGCTGTGGGTGACATCTGCATCAGATCAGCCAGGAGTTATTTATTTTCAAAATGTACACTGACCCACTTCTAAGCCCAAAGGGTAAAAATGTCACCTTTGTTCATTTCTCAAGAAAAATATTTTTAAGATCCTGCACTGACTGTGAAAGGAAAAGCTGTTCCTTGGGGTGTTAGCCATAATTCCCTCTTCATTTCAGGCTTTCTGACAGTCATCATTTCTTGTCTCCATTCCTAGTTATAATATGAACAGGAAGGCAATTCCATTGCTTGACAAGCCAAGTGGCCTCTTTTCTTCTTTTTAAGTTGATTATTGAGTTTGCGTTTATGAACTGTGTGGTTTTGTAATTACCTCTTCAGATTTCAGGGACTCTGAGCTTCTTGGCACAGTAAGACTGTTTGATTCAGTCTTATAATCCCGTTACCTAGGACACGGCCCTGTAGGAGATAACCAATAAATACTTTTACATCTATAAATTAGCTAAGATTAACACGTGTCTCCTTACCTGGAGTTAAGTCTTTTAAGTATCAATAATATTAATAAGAAAGATACAAATACAATTAAAACAATCTCGATGGGTGACCTTTCTCAAATTTCTCATAGTTCCATGAAAAATCAGACTATCTCACGTATGTGTGCTGTGGTGATGGGGCCATTATTATGGAACTAGGTGGAAGATTCTATCAGAAGACATAGAAATGAGACTAGATATCATACATTTGGAGCCCTCAGTTAGTTTACTTGAAGAATCATCCACAGATAACAGGAAACCCCATGTCCCCTGGAAATACATCTGGCCCATATAAGCTAGAAAAAGACTAGAGCAGTGGTTCTCAAAGTGTAGTCTAAAGACACATGTGGATCACCAACTCCCTTTCAAGGAATCCACAAGGTCAAAACTATCTACATAATAATATTAAGGTGTTATTTGCCTTTTTCATTCTCTTATGTATGTTCAGTGGAATTTTCCAGAGACTCCATAACTATCTGAAAAGACTATTAAGATATTCTTCCCTTTTCCAACTATGTATCTGTATGAGACCATATCTTCATATACTTCAACCAAAAAAATATGTCACAACAGATTGAATGCAGACCAAACATGAGAACACAGCTGTTTTCTATTACACCATACATTAAAGACATTGCAAACATGTAAAACAGTGCTATGCTTCTCACTAAATGTTTTGTTTTGGAAAATATATTTTTCATAAAGGTGTTTTCCATGTTAATAATGTAATGATTTATCATTGTTATTTTAAATGAACTAATAAATAAATGAAAATTTTCTCAGTTATTGCCCACATTACACAAAAGCTCTTTGGGGTCCTCTAATAATTTTTAAGCATACAAAGTGGTCCTGAAACCAAAGAGTTTGAGAACCACTGCTCTAGAATATAATGAGTACATGTATAAGACAATGATTAACTGAAGAAGGGAAAAAGCAAATGGACGCCTGTTTCTAAGCTTGGCCAGAAGACGTCAGTGAAAATGCTGACTGCGGTTCTTCATCCAGTCAACTAATCACTCACAGCTCCTTGGAGGCTGCATCTAAGTCTGACTTTACTCTCTTCTCATAAACTAAACCATTCATTTGCCCAGTCAGATATTTGTTAGCTCTTTCAGTTGCATACAAATTGTTTTGTTTCATAAAGTATTTACTCTACAAAGTTGCACTTACAATGGTTTTAAATAAGGATTCAGTTTTAGTTGGAGAAGATGGTTGGGTCTGCTGGCCGAGGTTGGCTATGTGTTCAGAACACACAGACACCATTTCTGAGACCTGTTGTGTGTCATCTGTGGGTCATTGCAGAAAATGAGCAGACTTGTGTCCAAATCAGCCCTGATTCATCTTCCCAGTGGCTTAATTAGTTTTTTTAGCTTCATATATAACATATTTTTAGGTAATGTGGGCTAATGATATCAGGAAAGTTTATATTAAATCTTTTTTATACAAGAATGCAATGTTCATTTTAATAAAAACTGACAGCTGAAAGGCACTGGGACAAATGTGTGTATGTGTGTGTGTGTAAGTTATCAAATAGCTATCTTTCACCTCCCTCTTTCAACTGCTCTTCTCTTTGGCTGGGAGAAAGTTTACCACTCTTACTTGCTCTATACTGATCTGTTTCCCAACAGCTCAGAGCTAGGCCAAACAGTTTGATGATATACTTCTCTGTGCCCCTGTAGCTTCTCTTTTGTCTTGCATCTTGCCTACAATCACTTTTCAAGTCCTATCACCTATGTAAAACTATATTATTGCTTGGGTGACCCAACCTTACCTAGACATTCCTCCAAAGGCATCACACACAAGGCTGATGGCAAAGTGGTCTAATGACTGAAACCCAGCTGGAGAGGGCATAGCTCGGAATTGCTGACTCTGTGAGAATCTAGACTTCTGTGTCTCAGTTCCCCACTCTGTGAAAGAGAAATACTTATCTGTACCGCCATTCACCTTCCAGTCATGTAAGAATTTTGAGAATTATGTTGCCTCTGAGCGTGTCCTTATTAGCACTCTTTCTCCCATTGTTTACATGGTTCTCCTGATCTCTCATCCCACCAAATCCTACCCATGCTTCAAGAAGCATTTCAGGATCACTCCACTGCATGATAATTTCTCATGTCTGGACTGCTTATTTGGCGCTTGAAATGTACTGCCGTGTAATAGTCATTGTGTTATGAATTTTCCAGAAATACATAGTTCGTTTTTCTAAATAGCCTTCAGTTTCTTGAGAGCAGAGGTTTTGCCTTACTGATCTTTGATCATAGTGCCTGACATAATGCCTTGTAGCCTGAAAGGTACTCAGTCCATTCAAATGAAAAGATTGACCCAATATTTATTCCATACTTGCCATGTGCCAAGCACTGTGCCAGGGGTTTTGCCTATTTCATCTAATTTAATCCTTGAACTTCAGGCTCAAGTGATGAAGGGACTTGTCAAGATAACACAGCAATCAGAAAGCAACATCAGTTGGGGCTGGCAGCTAGAGCTGTTTGGCTCTGAGCTAAGCACTTTTTTCTTTTCCATCACATTGCCTCCTCCAGTAAATAATTTCTTCATTAAAAGCTATTACTCTGCATCATCTTTAACTTCCTGCTTTTCCTAATCAGTAGCAGTCAATATCATGATGTAAAATTTGCATATATTCATTTTAAAATGGCAAGATATTTGTACAAGTTTATGCTCCATTTTCATTATGGCTAGCCTGGGGCATCAATCGTCTTACTCCCTATTAAATCTATAGCCCAGTAATTTCAAATGTTCTGAGAAGTCCTCAAAATTCCAAGGAGATGCATCAGTAGGTTGGGGTATGGGAAATAGGAGGTTCTGACATACCCATCCCTGCCTCTACTAGAGTGACTTTAATTTTTTTCTATTTTTAACACAGATTTAATTTGGAAGAAAGTCTACAGTTTTTAAAAATTTTGAAATCTGTTATAGCCCAATCTCAGACCTTGGGTGCTATGTTGCTATAGCCACAACTCTCAGCAAAGTCTAAATATGGCCTAACCATTGCTAGATATTCCATGCTGTAGAGCTGGAGAAGACTCCAAACACTGATATAGGCGGGACTGCCCCAGGACCAGCCATACAGCTATGAGGGCAAACTCACTTCACTAACTTGGTGACTTGAATAATGCTACAGAATTCTACATGCACCAAAATATTTCCTCTATTGGTCAGCTATGGCAATATCTGAAGCCCTTCCCACAGGGCCTGGGATTCTAATAATTAGAAACTCCAGACGTAACAGGCTAAAGAAAGAGCAGTACACTTAGGGACCCAAAGACTGGGAGCCACATCCTGCCTCAGTTGTTAATTTCTCTGTGACTGTGTTTACTCATCAGTGAAATGGAGATGGCAGTCCCTGCTTCACACCTACTAAACCCGTGGGTACCTACTGAATAGACAGATAAATGGGTGAATGGATGGGCAGGCAGGTGGATGGACAGTTGGATAGATAGCCATCAAGCATATGTAAAATTATCTGACATAGAATTACACCACTTACAGTATAAGCAAAAGGCCAGATTTGGTGGCTTAAAACAACGCAAATTTGTTATCTTACAGTTTCATAGGTCAAAAGTCTAAAATGAGTCTCACTGAGCCAAAATCAAGGTGTAGACAGGGCCATGTTCCTTCTGAGACTCTAGGGGAGAATGCATTTCCTTGCCTCTTCCAGCTTCTAGAGGCCTCTTCCAGCTTCTTGGCTCATGGCGTCTTTCCATCTTCAAAGCTAGCAATGGTTCATGGAGTCTTTCTCAGGCTGCATCATTCTGACACTGACATTGCTGCCTTCCTCTTCCTTGCATAAGACCCCTATACTACAGTGGGCCCACCTGGATAATCCAGGATAATCTCCCCATCTCAAGATCCTTGACCTAATCACTTTCCTGCAAATTACCCTTCGCCATGTAAGGTAACATATTTATGGTTCCAGGGATTAGAAGGTAAACATCTTTAGGGGGGCCATTATTTCGCCTGCCATACTATAGGACAATTTTGATTTTATTGGAAGCAGTACAAGGTAATTCAGAGATTCTTGACCCTGATTGACCATTAGAATCATTTGGTAGCTTTGAAGCAAACAGATGCCTAGGCACCTTACCCAAATACTGTGATTTAATTACACCACACAGGCCTGGACATCAGCATTTGTTAAAAGGACCCCAGATTATTCTACTGTGAAGCCAGGTTTGAGAGCCACTGGGTGTATTTAAGAGAGTGGATTTGGGCCATCTTACAGACTTGAGTTTAAGGACCTCATCACCACTTTACCATTATAAACCTGAATGTCCTTATCTATAAAATGGGCACAATAATCATCTTGGTGATATTGTGAAGAGAAAATTAAATAATATATTGAAAGTTTTATGCACCTTGCCTGGAATATGTTAATCCTCCAATAAAAAGTAGCTAAAATTTTAATTTTATAGAGCAGGCCAAATTATATCTCTAAGTTTTGGCAACCATAAATACGGAAACTGAAGGGCCAGCCCTGGTTGCCTAGTGGTTAAGTTCGGCACACTCTGCTTTGGCAGCCTGGGTTTGGTTCCTGGGCATGGACCCATATCACTCATCTGTCAGTGGCCATGCTGTGGTGGCAGCTCACAATCAAAAAGAGGAAGATTGGTGATGGATCCTAGCTCAGGTGAATCTTCCTCAGGAGAAAAAAAAAAAGAAAGAAAGAAAGAAAAATCGAAATTCAATATCCAAGGATGTACCTCAAACTCACCCTCTGGGTCAAACTTAAAAGAGTTTAGTAGTTCTGACTAATTCTGCTTTGATTGTCTGTAAACTGATATAACTCAGGAGAGTCCTTAGTTTCTGCCGTCCTTTGTTTGGTTCTGGGCAATGACTGATTTCTCCTTGGGCTTTCCCCTTTTACAGCCACTCCCTTCACACTGCAGAGACTGGGCCTGTGGGCAAATTAGGTTAGCATTATGTGCAGACAGCCAGTTATCTCCATTTCTCAACCTGCAGGATGGTATAAACTCAGTCCCATCCCAACAAGGCTCATAGTCCTACTCGTGTTTTAAGTCTTTCCTTTAGAAAGAAAGTATCGGCCTCTGTCCTCGAAAAGATTCAGCTCCCCATTCCAGGGATCCCAAGTCCCAGATTCTTTCCATTAGCCCCAGCCCCATCCTGGCCCATGAGGTGGGACATTCAATTAGGACTGGTCCCGGTCCTTGTGTAGCAGCCACACCCTGTCCCACAGAGAGATGAGACCCTTTACGTGACGCCACCATTAGACAAAGCCCCTTTACTCACTTGTTCTGTTTTCATGCATTGTTGAGGATAAGAATGGAGAAAAAGAACCAGTCCCATTTTATAGTGAGGAAAGGCTATATTTAGCTAAAAATCCCAGAGGAATCATCAAGTGTAGTACTATAATTGTAACTTTAAATTTTATTAGCTTCCAGAATCAAAAAAGAGGGGAGATTACATCATACATGAGGGATCTCGCTTTATTAGCTTCCAGAGTCAGAAAAAAAAAGAAGGGAAATTATATCATATACAAAAAAGATCTCATACATTTTTATCTTGTTTTTCCTTTGCTAGCATTTTCCTTTAGCTGCTGGGGAATTAAGGGGAAATATGGTATCAAAAAATGTTGACCCTGGTGATTTAAAATTAAAATCTGTGGTTCTTTGTGTTCAGGAAAACTAAAGCCTTACGATTCTGCTTCCTCTTCCTTTAGTTCTGGAAAGAGACCGACAGCACAGTAGTGTAGGTGATATTTCCAGAGTGCATGTTCATGGGATGGAATACTTGCAGGATGGAATACTTTCTGTCCTGTGTGAGGGAGAAGCAATGTCTGGCTTGTTGGGTGGTTGGTTTATTTTTGAGAAATTTTAAAAATAGAAGAAAGCACAAAGAAATTTATAAAAAATACTGATAGATCTATCACTGAGGATTTTGCTGTATTGTTTGAAGTCTTTTCTAACGTGAAAAGAATAAACAGTAAATATAAAGTTGAAATCAGTCATCATTCCTCCTTAGGCCCGTTTCCCACCATTGCTTCCCAAAGATAGTCACTATCGTGATTTCACTGCAATTCTTCTTTATCTGCCAACTAGATAGATGGGGTTACTTCTTTACCTACCAACGAAGGTCAGTTCTGGCTCACCCTGATTTGTATGGCCAGGACCCCAGGAGATGGAGATAATGATTGCTCCATTAAGGGTTACCTATTGCTGCTGACTGGATCTCTCACCTCATCTCCCGATCTGGTTGGTCATTGCTCCGGGAGAGCCGCACTAGGCTTTGTGCGTGTGTCAAGAACAGACACAGCCTCCATGGCTAGAAGCCTTCTGTTCCATGTTTCCTGCTTGGCCTTCTCAAGGTGAAAGGCCTTCCCCAACAGAAGTCACTTTAGGTCAGTCTTATTGGATTCAAGAGAAACAATCCCGTGAAGAGAAGCCAGGAGGAGAATTTCAAGAGCTCTTAACTTCCATCTCATGGGTTGCAAATCAAATGCCTCCCAGGGCCTGGCATGGAAGTCACCTGACTTCCATGAGTGAAGGAGTTATAGCCAACTATGGAGGCTCTGCGAAGCTCCTGCTAGTTGTTGCATTGGGGAATCAGACTTTTCAAGGAAAACCACAAATCTGAAAGGTTATGTGAGATCACTCTAGTTTTTACATTTCCCCATTTTTTAATATATTTAAAGTTTAAAGTCTTCAGAAAAGCTTAAACAATAGTACAGCAAGCACCTGCATTTCCTTCATTTTGATTCACCCTCGTGTTAATGTTTTGCCACATTATATGTGCATGTATAAATGATTTCCTGAACCATTTGAAAGTAAGTTGTGCAAATCATGACAATTCATCCCTAAAAATTTAAGCGTGTATCTCCTAAGATAAGGGCATACTCCATTTTCACCATAATACCATTATCACACTAATAAAAATAACAATTTCTTTTTTGTTTAATTGCTCATATTAAAATTCCTCCAAATGTCCCAAAATTATTGTATAATTTTTTTTCAAACCAGGATCCCATCAAGATTTACATATTGCATTTTATTATGTCTCTTTTGTATCTTTTAATCTAGAGGAATTCCCTACCATTTTATGTTTTTCAAAACTATTTTTAATTGTCGGTAATGAATATGATCTATATGAATTTGTGTATGTGTAGGTACACACGCACACACTCACACACAGGCAACAAAAGCAGATTGGTGGGCCAAATTCATACTGTGAGGTATATCTCTACACCTAGGTGTAGTCCGTTAAAAGTCCCACTTCCAAAAGCATAGTCAACATGGTCTTTGCCTCAGCTCATATTAGTGCACTGGCTTATCAGACATGGAAAGATGAGATAGAGAAGAAGAGAATCCCTTCTTTCATCGCTATTTCTTGAAGGCTTTAGCCCCGTTACTGTGCTAACTTCTAAGGATGAATTAGACGAGAGTCACTTGGGAGAGGGAGCTGGTTACAAGCACGGATTTCTGGGCTCCACCCTAAACCTCCTCAGCCTGGAATCGCACTTTTAAAAGCATCTCCAGTTATTCTTCTGATCACTAAAGTTTGAGGACTACTATTCTAAAGACGCACAGATAAATTAAGAATTGGATCCTAGCCCTGGCATGTTCCGGTAGAAACATGACACGGATCGTATCCAAGAGTACGTTAGCAATAAGTACTCTGAGAAGCTCAGAGAGAGGGTCAGAGAAAGCTTTGGTGTAGGAAGTGAACTCTGAGTGGAGTCTGAAGAAGAAGGTTGGGTTAACCAGGGGAAGAAGGGGGAGGAGGTATGGAAATAAGAGAAGTAGAAGCCATGCCACATGCAACTAGAGACGTGTCAAGGACTGATGAAGGAAAGCCTCATACGCCAAGTTTTTTTCTGAAGGGTTGGAGAGTACTGAAAGGCTGCAAGCAAACATGATCCAGTTGATCATAGGAAGGTCATGCTTAACAGCCCTGAGAAGAAAGGATTAGAGGCAGAACAATCCCATAAGAAGCCACTGCAGTTAAAGAGGCAGGAAGTGATGAAGGCAGTGCAGGGGGCAAGGAGGGCAAGCCTGGATTCAAACACTTGGGAGTTGGATGCAACAGGACTTGCAGATGAGATGTGAACATGGGAGTCAGAGAAGGGAGTCTGAAGCTGATTCTCAGCTCATGTGAATAGGTGATTGTGGTGCCTGTTGGACATTTAGGTGAAAATGTCTCTTGGGTGCTTTCCTGGTCAGGAGAGCAACAGTGAAAGCCTCAGAACTGAGCACGTGGACCCAGGAGAGGAGATGCCGCTGGGCAGAGCAGTGTGATGAGACAGGCTGGATCAGACAGAGGGCTTGGCTGCACTTGCACGCTGAAGAAAGGAATTTGTTAATCTAATTGAATGGGTGGAACCATCTGGTAGGGAACACTGTGGTTTTGTCGACGTTCCTATGGCTTTCACCTACTTCTAGTGCATGACTTTCTCTCTCCACTCTTTTCACCAGTAGTGTCCGAAGTGGAGTGACTACCTCACAAGGAGAGTTCAAGACAGTTTGTTAAGCGTGAAGAGAAATTGTTAGAAATGCTATATTTTTTAAATGACATCTTTTCTATTTTTGTTTACATTTTGTAGTGGATAAAGTATATTCACAAAGTAATATATATGTGTATACAGATCGGGTTCACTGATAAATATCCACATGTCAGGAGTACATGCTCAAAGATATTTTATCGCTAGCTATACACAGTGAAGAATCATGAGTGACCACTCTTCTGTATGCCAAAAACTCAGGAAAGGAGAGACTCAAGAAGGAGAAGTGGGGAAGTGGGCTGGGTCTTGCACGCCCACTTCACAAAGGTTGGTGGCATCTGCAAAAGGTTTTGTCCACTAACAGCACCCCATGTAGCAAGACTCCTGGAAGTCATTCGAGTCCCTTGTACCTTTTCCTATATTTAAATGCATTTTTAAAATCTCAGAAGCCGAGAGTTGGAAAAAGTCTTTGATGTTTTCTACTTTGAAACTTTTCTACTTTTCTGCTTTGAAACTTTTCTGCTTTCCTGAGAAGCAAGAAGAAAGAGCGGGTTAGAGGAAGGAGGTTGGGGTCAGAGGCAGATAAGGTAGAGGGAAGTAGAGAAAAACCACCTTTTTTCACACATTAAACTGGAGCCAGTCCCACACCTTGCAGGTTGTGATGTTTCTCTGATTCTGTGCAGGACTTCTGAGAGGAAGGGGAAGTAGCTGTTAACTCAAAGAAAATAAGCAGAACCTGTTTCTTGGCTTTTCTCCTATGTGATCCATTCTCATCCTAATTACCAGTGTGTCTGGGCATAGGGTGGTTCCTGAGAGTGGACAATGAGCTCACTCTAGGAATACACAGCTTTGGTGACCTGTGATGGGATATGATTGGCTTTAAGACAACGCTCTTGACAACCAGACATATGTCAGCAGGGCAGAGGCGAGCTTTCTGAAGGGTGTGGATTCATTTGCGCTTCATCTGCTGCTCATTAGTCTGGAGATGTGGCAAAGCTTGGGCTCTCCTGCCAAATGCTCTCCCGTGCTGAGCAAGCAGAAGGTGGAGGCCCGCCCCCATCTGTCTTCACACTACACCCAGATCCTCGTCAGAAAGAAAGCCATCGGGAATGTGCTAAAGCCCAACTCGAGGCCAAATCATTTTCACTCCCAAACACATTCACAATTTGTTTACTGAATAAGTCACTGGAGGCTCTGGACAGCAAAGCTGGCATAGCCACCAGAACCAGATCTCCTGTCCTTGAAAGGTGGCTAGATTGGCCATTGGCTTTGTGTCATTCACTCCTTTATGAACTCTATTCATTTTTATCATTTTTTTAATTGAGGGGAAATGCTATAATTGCTAAAGTGCAAGAACAATAATAAGAACAATATTTTAATTCAGAGACCAGCCAAGCAAGCATATTGACAGGCCGTAGATACAAACAGGCCAACACCTCAAGGTGGTGATTATACCAACCAGGTAGAAGTAGGGCGAGATTTCTCCACCTGGGGTAGAGGGGAGCATGGGATGAGCTAGGGATAGTAGAAGAATTTGCATGGATTATAAAGACAGGAATTCTGATATCCTAAATAGGCATTGATACCGGTAGCAATGAGTTGAGTAAGCTGGCTTCCTCCATCCTCACTACACCCTAGCCGCAACTCACTAATTTTCCTTCTATATTATTTTATTTCCTTGTGTTGCACAATAGAGCTGCACAGGATGGCGGAAGAAAAAGCCTCGTATTCAATTCCACAAAGAATGAGCTATTCATTGAAACCTTCATCATTTGCTTAGAATTACTCCTGCTGGGAGAAGGGGAGAGCCCTTAACATTTCATAAAATATCCAGAAGTGTCAAGGTGTTAGCTATGATTCTGTAGCAGATGTAACATAAGATCTAATATTTGATTTAAGAAAACTTTGAATGATTTTGTGTAATTGCTCTGCTTTCCTTCTTATTTAGGAAAAGCTTTAGTGAGTAGCTAAAAAATAATGAAAAGTAGATATTCAAATAATAACCAAATACTATTATATTATTGATTTCCTTTAAAAACATAATGTGAGCAATTCTTTCCAACTCCGCCTCTGTTAACACCATTTCAAGAAGGATTATATGTGAAGAAAAACATGCCCCTTATATTTTGTATTCTTCCCTCTAAATGAAGAGAAAAAGTACGATTGCTATACAGTGTCTTAAGTCTTACACTAATTTGTCAGTTCAGACAATTGGTTGCAGATATCTAGAGTATATGGTAAAATAGGTTTACACCAAAAACAATGCTTTTATTTTTGCATTCATTAATTATAAGTCACATAACAGAGAGGGGTATGAGGAGAACCAAATGGAATTTTTATCATTATTATTATGTTATTGTTATCAAATAATAATGGATTACTGCATATATTTTTTTATGAGGAAAGACTTTTTAAAAATAGAAAAAAATGAGTGTTTCTTATTATGTAATAACAAGATCAGCTCAAGATAGGATAGATTCAGGTCAAGTATCTCCACTTCCATTGGTTTCTGGAACATACTATCATGTAACTAAACTTACCTCATGGCTTTTTACTTGTTTTATTAAATCTTCAAACCTTTTCAGACACTGTAAGCAAGCAAAGCAACTATCCAAAATCAAACAAAACATTCCATTTTTTTAATATAATCTTTCTAAATGTGTATATTTCAACACTCATATTTCTCTTCAGAGCGTACAAATCTTTCACCCTTTACCAAATGTGTATATTTTTTCTCCCCCATCTTGGAAAGCAAGATTTATTTCCACCCCTCAGAGATAAATTGCTGGACTCACGTTTTCCTGGGATAAATGGGTGAAAAAGGCAACTGCCCCACAAACCAGGCAGCTGCCCTCGGTAGCTAATCAATTAATTCGTTGGCCTATGTCTATAAAGTGTCCTATGTGTGCCGGGCACCATACTAGGAGCTAGGAATCAAAGACAAATATCCCCACCCTTAAAGAGCGCAGGGTCTAGTGGGAAACAGACTTGTCTCAATAACTAAACGATAGTACAGGAGCCAGAGGAAGGATGCTTTCCCCAGCCTTCGGGGCCTGAGTTTAGAAGCCAACGACAGCTCCCCTGGCTCTGAGGCATGAGCAGGAGTTAACCAAGTAGAGGAGAAGGGAAGAGGTGAGGTGCATTCCAGGAAGACAGAGCACGTTCTGGGTCTTGGCAGATTTTGTCTTGTTTTTTGGCATCAGAGGAAGGTTGGTGGAGAGAGAAGAAACATAAGACTAACTTTAAGGGTTAGCATTTCTTCTTCTTCTCCCTTTCCTTCCCCAATGATCATCCAGCAAAATCCAGGGATGGTAGAGTTGGCCTCTGGTGCCAGGGCCCAGGCTCCTTCCAACCTCCGGTTCCGCCATCCCTGGAGTGTTAATAGCCTTGGCGATCAATGAACCAGAATGGCGCAAGCACACACAGCATTCCAGCCATCAGGGAGGGGAAAGGTGATCACATTTCTGGTCTCCGCACAGTGCTTACCCATATGGCAGGTGATCGATGTTTGTGACCAATGAGTGAATGAAGGAATGAATGAAAGGAGGGTAGGGAAGGTTAATTTAACAACCACAATTTGTTAAAATCCCACTTAGTATCAATGGTAGTCTCTTAACATGGATTATCATTTGAATACTCCATTTTCTCCAGAATTTGAAGAAAAGTCTTACCAAGAGCAGACAAGAGTGAATCCACTGGGCTTTCCACCATGGGCACCCTGCTTCAGTTCATATAGTCAAGCACCCCACTTCAACTCCAGCCACAGATGCAATTAGGTCCCAAATATCCCACCTTAGAATGGACTTCCCTAATTAACAGCCCCCCCCCTTGACCTCCACTGCAGGCGGACAGTCCCGGGTGTGCAAGCAGATTACAGAACAAAGGCCTCAGGTTCCTCCCTGGAACACCACGGTGGCGGTGGCGGCAGAAGAAGCTTCTTTCTTTGGGTTTTGCCTTTTTAAATATCACGTGCTTGATGGGAATGTCCGCAGCAGTGTCCAGGCTGAGTAGACGCTTTTTAGTTCCCCTCTTTCTCCTCCTTCTTACTCAATATCCTGAGGCCATAATAGAACTTTGCTTGTCTAAGTCAGCCTGCTCAGGGAAAGGACGGGTGACCCACTCAACCATTCCCCGGGACATCCCCCTGCCAGGCATCAGAAAGTGCCACAATTCTTGGGTTCTGCATGCCGAGCAGACACAGCAGCCACAAGCGAGGGCGGCCCAGCCTGTGGCTCCAGGAAGATCCGCTAAATGAGGCCATGCCTCCACCTCATTCTGCAGGAGTCAGGGAGCAGCTATGCCCAGGTTTCCTCTTTCAAATAAATGTGCAATTTTTTACAGCAGGAAAAGGTGTCAGCTCCAAATTCCAGCAGCACACACTGTGCTCCCTGCAATGACTGAAGGAGAGGCAGGTTCTGCTGAAGAATAGCAGAAGTGATGGACATCAGACACTAGAACTGAGCCTCGCTGCAGCCAGAAGCAGATAAAAATGTGTCTGTCACTGGCTGTTTCGTAACTGCCTAGGGCCTCTCACGCCTTCCTGTTCCAGCTTCTGGGGCCACTGGTATTAACTGAAGTCTTGCAAGGAAACCAGAAACATGGTCCTATTGGGCACAGATGATTTATTTCACCCTGGGTCCTGACAAGTGTGCGTCCACCCTTTTGATGAGGAGGAGCAAATTGCAATTTCCCCCAAACCTTAAGATCTGGCAGGGAGTGGGGATTCCTGTGAAATTTCTACACAGACTAGGGAAAGGGGGCAATGCTGCCATCAACCCTGCTTTCTCAGAAGGAATCCTGGCAAACTAGAACAAATGATGACAGGGCTACAAATCCTCGGGGAAATCTTTCAGAGTAACAGAAACTCCAAAGTTTGCTTGGAGCCTTTGACCTTCTTGTATGAATTGCTGCCTCTTTTGAAGGATTCACGAGGCCTTTTTTTTCCCCCTTTTAACTAAACTTACAGTAAGGTAATTAAAAGTAGAGCATGAGCCTCTTAATTGGCCTCCTACCAGCTGTGTGACTTTGTGAGAGTCACTTAACCTCTCTGTACCTCAGTCTCCTCCTCTGAAAAAATGAGGTTAATAATAGAACTTACCTCATAGGGCTGTTGTGAGTATAAAATTATATATACTTATTGTGTACTAATATGTAATAATAGATCCTTAATGTTGCCACTTTAAATATTTTGGCATTAGATGGAGATTATTCTGTGTAGGAAAATAGATGGGTTTATGCATATAACACAAAATTATGGCTGTGCTTTTCTGTCCATACTGAGAGACTGTCAGGAGAGGTTTTATGAAGATCAAAATGTGTGCATATATACAAGGCGAGGCACAAACTTCAAATATTCTAACGCCTCGAGAAATTAATGAGAAATGATAGGTGAGGGGGAGGAGGATGAGGTTGTTCTTTCCAATAAAACCACAGCTTTAAAAATGTCCATTAAAGGTGATCATGAATATCAAAGGAATTGCAGAGTATTCGAGAGACACCCTGGAAAAGTTAGCCATCTGTTTCAAAAAGAAAAGTCTGGAAGGATTCCATTTCTTTCGGGGAATTATTTTAAAGGCTCGAATTCATGCTGCCTGTCATTTCCATCCATTTGTTTAACTATTAGTGGGATCCAAATGCTCCCCAGCTCCTGCCCAGATCCAGAGGCCCCTTCCCTGGACTCGGAGCTCAGTAAAGCTGGTTTCTGGGGAAATTCTACACCCTTGAAAGTTATGGCGGCCTCATCGAGTAGTCACACTGCCACCTAGTGGTCCAAAGGCTGAGGGCAGGCGATTTCTTTGAAGCTTTTTCTAGCTTTATTGTGCTATAAAAATCATGTTTTCCACCATTGGTATCCCATGTTAACAAGAGGGAGAGGTCAGGGGACGTAGACAGGATCTTTCATTTGTCTAAGGTGTTAGCAAGGGCTGCCTCTGGGAGAACGTTTCTAAGAACAAGAATGTGGGGAGAGGACGTGGCTCCTTGGTAAGGTTTAAGCGATGAACCCAGGGATTGTGGTGAAGACTGTGGCTCCAGACTCAAGATCAGAGTTGGAATGGGGGCTCTACCATTCACCAGCTGTGGGCCTTGAGTGAATTACTGAACTGCTCCATGCTGTGGTTTCTTGATCTGTAAAATGGAGAGAACAAGAACCTCCTCATGGTTTGTTATGAGCTCCCAGCACAGAAGGCAAGCCACACTGTTATCTGCTATTGCTGTGACTGTTTTTAAGAGCAAGTTGCTGTAGAAGCTGTGAGCACACAGGTCAGGCAGCACGGGACAGTGGGAAGGCCAATGGATGAGCAAGTAGGGGACCCACAGTCTGGTTCTGCCGCTAAGTAGCTGTGTGACTTTGAACAGATCGTTTACCCCCTTTCTTTTCCTGTAAAATGAAGAGCTTGAATTCGCTGATGTTTAAGTCTTTTTTCTTTCTCAGACACTGTGAGTCTAAGGTAAGTCTTCCAGTTAAAACTGGCCTACTGTTAATGTCCATTTTTACCTCCTTTGTTTTTACCAAAGCCCAGGGTCGAGCATGTCCCAGGCATTTATTCCAGTAGTTGCTGACTGATGAGAAGCAGAGGTCGGAATCGCCTCTGTGTGAGCCACTAGGAATAAACCAAGTATTGTTTAGGTAGGGAAGAGAATCCAATGGGAAGTCCTAGAAGCCGAAGAGTATTCCTCATCAGAAGCTGGTCTGGGGTTTCTCAGAGAGATTTGGACAGTTCACTTCCCGTCCTGTGTTCCCACCTCTGCTAAGCAGCCTCCTTCCGTGGACAGGAAACCCACCAAATGCTGGAGTTGTATAAATTCAATGTATACCTTATTAGTAATATTGCCAAGTCTGTGCCACGCAGTACCTGACTTTGCTTCCAAGAGCTGGTCAAATGCTGGCAGGCTCACCCGCTGCATGTGACTAATTCCCACTCTGTGGTTCAAGCCAGGGACAATCCCAGCAGGGACGTGTACTCTGGGGTGGTAACAAACACCCAGGAAAGGTAATCATGAAACAAGACCTTCTGCCCTTCATCCTAAACCTCATCCATGCTTGGACATTCATAGAAATATAGCACAAAGGCATTTGGACTTTTTAGTCATTTTTTGTGGCTGCTGTAACAAATTACTGTAAACTAGGTAGCTTTCAAAAACAGAAGTTTATTCTCTCCCAGTTCTGGAGGCCAGAATTCTGAAATCAAGGCGCCGACAAGGCCGTGCTCCCTCCAAAGGCTCTAGGAGAGTATCCATTTCTTGCCTCTTCCAGCTTCTGGTGGCTCCAGGCATTCTTTGGCTTGTGGCTGCATCACTCCAACCTCTGCCTCTGTCTTCACATGGCCTTCTCCTCCTCTCTCACCTTTTCCTCTTCTGTATCTTATTGGGACACTAGTCATTGGATTTAGGGGCACCTGGGTAATCCACGATGAACGCATTGCATAATCTTTAATTACATCTGCAGAAAATCTTTTTCCGAAGAAAGTCACATTCACAGATTCTGGGACATAGACATATCTTTAGGGGGTGGGCTACCATTCCATACTTAGTGAGTACAGAAGATAGAGGGGAAATTTAGAAAGACAAGCGGCCAACATCTGCACCCCAATGCCATTGATCCATGCTGAATCATAGTAGCCCAAAAGGCACCCCAGTCCTTGGCATTAAATTTCTGCAATTCTTTTAGCAGGAGTTGATCAATAAAGATGTGAGGATAAGAGCAAGAAGGATCTAGGATCCCAATGTGTTTTTTTGTTTTTTTGTTTTTAATGATTGGCACCTGGGCTAACAACTATTGCCAATCTTCCTTTTTTTTTTTTTTCTGCTTTATCTTCCCAAGCCCCCCCGTACACAGCTGTATATCTTAGTTGCACGTCCTTCTAGTTGTGGGATGTGGGACGCCGCCTCAACGTGGCCTGACGAGCAATGCCATGTCCGCGCCCAGGATCCGAACCCTGGGCTGCCACAGCAGAGTGCACAAACTTAACCACTCAGCCACGGAGCCGGCCCCCAGGATCCCAATGGTTTTTAATCATTTTTATACCCAAATATACCAAGGGATGCCACACTCTCCCGTTTGCACCCCTGGCTGGCTGGGCTGGTGATTCTCCATAAAGAAACCCTAGAGGGGCACAGCAAGGTGAGTTGGCTCTTAGGGCGTGAGCAGCTTGCAAACAATCCCCCGGGGTGATTCCACCCTTCCCTCTGCTTCTGACCCTCTGCTCTCTCTGTCTTCACCTCAAAGAAGACCATCCAAACGACATTTATTTGCCCTATCAGTCAAAAAATAACTTTAGTCAGCGAGGGGTACTTCTCTCTCCAATAGTTTTTTACTGTTTTTATTCATAATAGAAATTTGACATTCGTCCCCTGTTACATTTTAGTCAGACTTACATGTAAGTCATATAAAATGTTTTAGAAGTTTAGAAAAGTATTTTGAAATTTCAAAATGATGAGTTGAAATTTCATTTTTCATCTGGACAGTAACATGTATACATACAAGCTTGATCTTATTGAAATGCCACATTCTCCTCCCTTTTGAGTCATTTCTTTTCTTCTTCCAATCACTGTAACTTAGCTTAAAAAAAAAGAAAATATGTGACTGAAAGAAAATATCAAAGCCATTTTATCATTTACAAAGAGTTTTTATTTAATAATTCTCCAAACACTGGTTAACTATTTTTACTAAAACTTTTTAATTGTGGTAAAATATGCATAACATAAAATCTGCCATTTAACCATTTTTAAGTGTACTGTTCTGTTCTGTGGCCTTAAGTATACTCACATTGTTGTACAACCATCACCGCCATCCATCTCCAGAACATTTGCATTTTCCCCAACTGAAGCTCTGTACCCATTCAACACTAACTCCTCATTGCCCCCTCCCCTCAGCCTTGGCAGCCACCATTCTGCCTTCTGTCTCCATGAATCTGACTACCTCAGATAAGTGGAATCACACAATATTTGTCCTTCTGTGACTGACTATTCACTGCATCAACCTTGTCTTTCAAGTTCATCCACATTGTAGCATCCGTCAGAATTTATTTTTAAGACTGAATAATATTCCATTGTACGTCTACACCAATTTTGTTTATCCATTTTTCCACTGATGACATTTAGGTTGCTTCCACCTCTTGGCTATTCTGAATAATGCTGCTATAAACATGAGTGCACAAATATTTGTTCAAGCCCCTGCTTCTTTGGGGTATATACCCAGAAGTGAAATTGCTGGATCATACGATAATTCTACACTTAATTTTCTGAGGAATCGCTATACTATTCTCCGCCACAGTGGCTGCTCCCTTTTACATTCCCACCAGCAATGCACAAGGGTTCAATTTCTCTACATCTTCACCAACACTTGTTATTTTCTATTTTTTTGATAATAGCCATCCTAATGGGTATGAGTGGTATCTCATTGTGATTAAAATTTTTAACTAAAAGAAGAACTTTTTTAAAAATAATAGGTGATTCTTTTTGTAGTATTTGTATTCTTTCAGAAAACCACTGAGTATTCAGAAATAGTAAGAACAGGAAAGAACTAAGCACTAGAACAGGAAAGGATTTGGGTATGTTTCATTTCTTATTTCTGTCCTTTGAATTAACCACAGATGTTAACACATTTTTTTGCCTTTTTATCCAGACAGAAGGAGATGTTTTATATGAACGCATTGCCATCAATCTGATTTTTGCCATGGGGCTTCCCAAATCATAGCCTCTTTCCCTAGTCATTTTGGTTCACACCCTTCAACCACCCTCTGGTAATAAGGTTTAAGCTGCAGTCAGGCAAATAATAAACACTATCCCAAGAGGACAATGGATGGACAAGAATGGAGACCCAAGCCCCTGGAACCACCAGTTGGATGACTTATGTCACTGACTCTAGGGGGCAGCTATTTGGGGGAAAAGAGACCTAATATAGTCATCTACCTAAACACTCCACCCCTACACCAACACACACAGAGCAAACATCAAAACAAAGCAAGCAGAATTGTTTGTCTTCTCTTAGTGCTTTCCTCTTTCCAGATTGCCTGTGATGCTGCAAAGTCAATCAGGATGTTTTGGCCTAGAGCCCACATCCCCTATGTCTTGCCCTACCTCCTTGCTCTTCTCAGATCTGCTATGATCACAGCCACACATACAACAAATGTTAGCACATCACCTGCAATGATTCACGATTCTTGGACAGAAGATAAATTACTAGGGTTTGGTGGGAAACATTTTGGATCAGAATAAGAAATAGTTAAAAAGCTTTGTGTGTGAGCTGAGAATTTAAACTCAAAATGCTAACTATAGAAGAAAGGAAGTCATGATTCCTGTGGTGTATTGGGGTGACCACAGGATGTAGAGTCAGAAAACCTGGCTTTAGTTTTTTGTACCATGTGCTTGCCCTTAGTTTACCCTTCTATAATAATAAGAATGAACCAGGCTCTGGGAGGATGAAATGAGATATCGTATGTGAAATTTTGTTTTAAAATGTGATTAGTTCTAATTATAGAATTAGTAAATAGGTATAAAATACCAAACTCCAGAATTTTTTGCTAAATATACGAGTGTACATAATTTGGGGATGGGGAAACATTGTGGTCATTTATTTGTACCCCAGAATAAGTGATCTTAATAAAGCACAGATTTTAAACTAGATAGTGGCAAAGTGCCAGATACTGAAACTGGCACAGAAGTAAAGAATCACCAGTACTCTGAGAAGAAAATGAAGGAATGCATGAATGAATGGGTAAGTGAAACCCAGAGCAGCTGAGGGCATGAAGTGCCTGGGAAAGATGAGGGGCATAGGAAAAGAGGGTGCTGGGTGTTCAGAGCAGGATTTACACCATGGGGAGCTTGAAATTGAAAACATCACAATTTTAATGAGAAAAAGTGCAATTCACAGTAAAGAGCCCCATGATGACAAAGGTGAGAGAAGTTGCTCAGCTCATGGCAGAGTCTTGTTTCTGTGACCTATAAGAGAGAAAAAGTGAGGTAAGAGGTGTGAAGTGATTATATTATTTAATCCTGATTACTAAATACTGAACACATTTTCTTCAAAGTTCAAAAGGAGAAGAAGTTGACTAGGAGGAGGAGGGAGGGGATTTGGGGGTAAATCATTGTCACATTCTGTGGAATGAGGTTTCAACACATTATTCACCTCTGTTTGTAGAATCTTCCATAACCCTCCATTTCTAATGTCTAGTTTTTCCCTCATATCACATTCTGGATCCATCCCTCTGACCAGCAGCTGCCACTGTCTTGATTAGTTTGTCGAAACCTTCCTCTTCCAAGCAGTTCTCTTCACATAGAACTTTTTACACGCTGGGAAGGAAGTCTCCAGAACACCTCACAGATGGCCTCCCCGCCGCCCCCCCCCCCCACCAACGCCATGTAGACTGTACACTTTCAGTTTCTAACTTCTCATCAAGCACAGGGAAGGAACTCACTGCGCAGGCTTGTGTGTCTATGTGTGTCCATGTGTTTATGTGGGTTGGGGGGGCTGTGGAGGCTGAGAAAAAAGAGAGAGCAGAACATTTCTGTTTTATTTTTCCCATGTCAAACGTATCTTTCTCAGCCATCAAGAATTTTTATTTCAAATTTCATATGTTTTTAGCAAAGTGAGTTTTAAGAACCAAATAAGCCACTTGTAAGATACCTATGAAAACACTTTGCAGTTATCTATGAGTTCATTAGTCAGAATGTAAATTCCTCAGAGACTATCCTCTAAATCAGCATATTTAGTTAATGCAGGCTGAGTGAATGATATCCTAAGCAAATGTAAGCTAAATTTGCTATAAAAACAATACAAAATGGAATAACAACAATAAAGGTTTTCAGAACTGTTTGTTGTTCTATACTATCTACATCTGACTCTATGGTCTCTATATCCTGTCACCGTCCCATCAGCATCAAGAATTAAGAATTAGCATCAAAAACTTACAGCAGAACAAGCTTCAGAAACGCATAGAAAGTCATATTTAACTTCCTCATTTATCTATGCTTAAGCCATCAGAGGCCATGACAAAGTCAAAACTGTATTTGTGCAGGAGGTATTTGGCAGGAAGAGAAGGTTTGAAAGTTTTAATTTGTAGAATGATGGTTTTTTCCAAGCCTGGTTTTTAAACACAGAGGGTACAGAAAAGCCTAATTGACCCATGTATCTTGAGAGTTCAAGGTGACAGAGCATTTGGGAGTCGGGCCATCACCATCTAAGCTCTACCACTTGCTGAACTATTTTGCTTCTTCTACTTCAATTCACCCTAGAAGAGAGAACACAGTAGGAACAAGGAAAGGGTCCAGAATGGCAGATGCTGAGATAGCACAAGAGGAAATGGCGAAACACAGTGACACCTGCAAAAATTTTCCGCCAAGGTACTCAGGCCAGCCTCCAGAGGGGAATGGGCCACGTTCACCTGTATGGAGGGGAGCCACACACACAGCCCCCAGAGAGACCCCACTCATGCCAGGTGTTTTCTCCTTACTACATGACACCTCACAACGCAAGCCTGGCTGCTGGGGTGGTCTGCAGTTCCATCTCCATCTTCATAGGTCACTGAAAAAATGTAAGGAGTTGTCACCAGCAGGGCCACCACCACTACTTCTGCCACCAGCTCCTCCTGCCTGTGTCCTTGCCCAGGCTGCAGCAGTCTGCTTCTGCCCCAAGAACTCAATTTGTGGTGAGAGGCACTTTCCCACATCCTGTTGAAGAGGGGCCTGGTGCTCTCTCCTGCTCAGAGGTTCAGCCAACTGGGACCCCCACAGTCCTTTGGTGAGATA
This sequence comes from Equus przewalskii, assembly GCF_037783145.1. Lineage (NCBI taxonomy): Eukaryota > Metazoa > Chordata > Mammalia > Perissodactyla > Equidae > Equus > Equus przewalskii. Next base: position 26,422,735 of record NC_091850.1, read on the forward strand.
GTAGAGCTTCTATTAGAGAGTTCTTGAGAATAGATTCGGGACCGGGGCCCAACACTCTCAGAAGCTAAGGAAATCATTTCCCCAATTATCATCCATGTCATCAATCGTGGAAAAATTCAAGTAAATTCAGCCCATCAGCCAGTATGGTTAATAGATATTATGGAAAGAAATGTGCCAGGCTCCCGAGGGGTGCGTGTTTGGGTAGGTGGTGGCAGAGGGGTGCTGTTTTTAAGGAAGGAAAATAAAACCAGTTCCTTGCTTTTACATCTCCTTAGTGAAATGGAGTATACACATTCAGTACATAAATGATGATTCATTATGTACCTAAATATTTAGACAGTATTAATGGGGATGAAAAAAGCTTACTGCAGTTTCACTATCTATATTGAACTTGCCATCTACCATCTTGCGAAGGGTTGTCACAAGCACTGCATTTTCAGCCAACTTCTGTTAACTCTATCTTTACGATCAAAAGCCATTCGAGCAGTTTTATTGTGTAATTTGTAACAATAAAGAGTTTTAGGAAAGTTTATCTTCCGATTAAAACAATTCGCTTTTCCAAGTTTACTGGGGATGGCAGATCAAGTCTCTTTAAAGAGAAGAGACAACGTAGCACTGTGTGAGTGTGTGTGAGTGTGTGTGTGCACGCGTGTGCATACTCAGAAGGGGTGGAGGGCTTGGTCGTGAGAACATATCTATTATTTTCTTTAGTCTAGGCAATACGAACCAGTGAGGTTGAATACAATGCTCTATGAAAGTTTGAACTGCTTATGTTTGTTACAAATTTTCACCAGCATGCTTCCTACTTCAAGGATGGTAAGTTTATTTGGCTTAGGGAAGAACTTTCTATCTTTTTGGTCTTTTCATTAGACTTTCTTATCTGTCCTTGACTGAGCAGGTCCTAAGTTTGAGTGATATCAGCCATCACCCCAGCAGAAGCTGGGCTCTCCCAGGCAGCATGCCACCCTCACCCACCTCCTTCCCTCGTCCATGCGCCCTGGAGGCAATCTCTGAAGTCTTGGGCAGGACCAGGGCTGGCTTCCTGGACATTTTCCCTTTAATATGCTCCTCCTCGTATCCTCGTGTTATCCTCTGATGCTGCTATGCCTGGGGTTCTGTTCTGGGCAATGGGGTCAGTGGTAGGAACTAATTTTGTTCTGTGAGAAGAACCAGCAATTCCGACCAAGTAAGTCCTGGGTAATGACATGCTATCTCGACATGACAATGAAAAGAAAACTAACACAGTAAAATTGATCAATGATGAAAGAGAGAGAGAGACAGAGAGACAGGAAGGAAGGTGAAAGAAAGGAAGGAAGGAAGAGAAACTGACCAATTTGGTGAACTATTGTTATTTCTGTCTCCCTCAGATTAAAAGCTTGACAGGCAATCAAGTGAAATCATTTTCTTCTCTTTTTCCGTGGGCTTCATCTGGGGAAGAACAGCAGCGTCCACGAAGTGGTTCGTGCTCCTATAGCTTTAATTACAAAAGTGACACAAACACATCTTAAGGAGGTAAACTCAGTTTTCAAAGTTACTTTAAATTCATTAGTTATTGGGGCCCGCCCCAAGGCCGAGTGGTTAAGTTCACAAGCTCCTCTTGGGCGGCCCAGGGTTTCACCGGTTTGATCTGGGGCCAGGACATGGCACTGCTCATCAGGCCATGCTGAGGTGAGCACAACCAGAAGGACCTACAACTGGAATATGCAACTGTGTACTGGGAGGCTTTGGGGAGAAGAAGAAAAAAAAAAGATTGGCAACAGACGTTAGCTCAGGGCCAACCTTTATGAAACAAAAATTCATTAGTTACCCATGATTCCTGGGTGTTTTATTTCTTTTGTGCTTTACAAAATGATTTTTACAAAGATGAGGCTTTCAAAGACATGCAACTTTAAAAATAATCTCTAGTGGAAGCCTTTTTGTATTCATTAGTTTCTACACAGTCATTTATGGGCTTTAGAGTGCACTCTACTATAAAAAGTTAAAAGCAGACTTTCTGGTAAAGCATTTTCAATAATCCAGGAGCAACAGGATTAGCTCAGGGCTTCTCAGCCTCAGCGCTCAGCACTATTTGGACGGATAATTCTTTGTTGTGGGCTGTCCTGTGCATTGTAGGATGTTTAGCAGCATCCCCGGCCTCTCCCCACTAGATGTCAAGAGCACACCCTCAGTCGGTCCTTTGAATCAAAGATGTCTCCAGATGTTGACAAAATTGCCTCTGGTTGAGAACCACTGGATTAACCTAATATCCAAGATATGTTAAAAAGTATAAATACTATAAAAATAAATCCCAGGCCAAACAAAACCTTGTTGCCAATAACAGTGATAGGGTATTTTTAATTTTCTCCATAAAAATATGTGGATGAACTAGCTACAAAAGGAAGCATTTTCTTGATGTGTACCATTTCTCGAAGTCTGTCCTGAATGCCATCTCAGCCTTTGTTTAAGTATGTCCTTGACTCATGACATTTATATAGATTGCTAAAAGCAAAAGAAGATTTTCTGGAATGTGGAATTGCTAACTGGAAATCCAGAGGATGTAGCAAAAGCATTTTTGCTAAGAAACATCTTCCTGGGGGCTGTTGCAAACATGATAAGCTTATACCAGTGAAGGTTTATAATTCTGAGGAAGGGGGAAATATCTAGGGGCTAAAGGAAATTCGTTTCTATCAAGAGCGTTTGTACAATTCCATCTGTGTGATTATAGAGCAATATATGGGAGTAGTTTGATCTAAACATTATATAGGCACATAACAGATGGAAATAATAATGACTTGCTTCAAATGACTTTGAAAAAGAAATTTCAAGTAATTTGAGATGAAATGTTTGTTTCACTTGAAATATCCTAAACTTTGAAGTCTTCCAGATTGTGAAATACCTCTTCTTAAGAATAAGTAGAAGCCCAATCTTTAAATCATTAAAAATTAAAAACGTCTTTCAAACTAACATAAAGTGTTAATAACAGGGGAAACGGAGTATAAAGTACATGAGAACTCTCTGTACTATCTTAATTTTTCTGTAAATCTAAAACTGTTCTAAACAATAAAGAAATAAAGTCTATTTAAAAAAAAAAAAGAGGTTGTACCAATAACATGTACTGATATAGATCAACTGGCAAGAGAAAAAGGCAGAGTTAACACCGAAAATGTTTAACAACTGGAATTGCACAGGTATCAAACAATCAGAATGGTCGCTGGTCAAGCATCCAGCTGTACTGGCGTGTAGCAACTGAATATCACTTCTGGAAAAAAGCAAGGTGCAAAGCAGGGGTTTCCATTTGTGCAAAAAATGGCGACAGGAAGGACGGATGTGTGTGTGTGTATGTGTGTGTGTGTTTACATATATTCGTATGTGTATAGCTTAGAAATATACATGAGAAACTAATAACAGTGGTTGCCTCTAGTGAGGAACTGGGTGAGTTCACCATGAAATTTATCATTTAAAGCAGGTCAATTTTGTGAGTAAAAGGGAGCATTATTAATAATTATTCCAGAACAGTAGGCCTAGGCTCGTCCCGTACTGGTAAGTCAGGGTGTAGGATCCCCCTAGACGTGAGGCTCTAGGGTGTGGAGGTTCAGGGCTTGGAGCTGCCTTACTTTTCACTCTGTCATACTACAATACATTGCTCCTACCCTCTTTTTTAATTTTTTTAAAGTAAAAAAGCCCTAGCAAATGGAATAGATATTCAATCTACAATGAAATCAGGATGGGAGAAGGTCAAAATTTTTTAATTCATTTTTGCCTTTCTATCATCATTAAGGAAGAAATCTAGCTATTATTGTTAAGATTAAGGGCGAAGCTGGGTGCTGAAAATTTTATTTGATAAACTAATTCACAATGATAACAACCAAACAAACTCTAAAGCTAAACAGTCAGTATAAATGATTAAAGAGTTGTAGAGTTTGGGCTGTTATTTGCCAGACATATTAGTAAGCTCAGGGGCTGTTACTGTTTCTTCAAAGTGTCCTATTCTTTCTTTCCCTATCTCAACAGCCAGTGAAAAGTTTGAGAGTGTGGGTAAACCAAACTCAAACATAGTAACTCTATTATGTTATCCAGCATATGTTTGTTCCAGTCACGTTAACTTAAGATTAGGACATAACATTAACTGTTGTAACTTCAGAATTTGGTGATCTGGCAAAAATGATATTATACGACTAGTGAATTAGAAAAAACAATGATGGCGGATAATCATTGGATGTATGTTGCATGCAAGTCTAGATCTAAGAACTGTACACGCATTACCCCATTTAATCCTGATTTAAAAACAAAACCCTGTGAGAAATAGGTACTGTTATTATTCTCATTTCATAGATGAAGAGCACTGAGTCTCAGAGAGGTTAGATAACTTGGTAGATCAGAGAGCCTGTAAGTGGCAAAGTCAAGGTTTGAACCTGTCAGTAATCCCAGAGCCTGTACATTAACCATGACACTGCCCTGCCTCATGGGTCTGTCTGGCAGCTAAGAGACTTAAGTTTCAATTCCAAAGCGGCCACTTCCATATTTTCTAAACTAAAACCAGGATGTGGAGTTTGACAATGGGTTAGTGTGTTTCCTGGGCTTTCCCCCAGAAAATCGAAGACGTGAAGTTGCTGTAACTAAGTAGGATGCCACTTAAATCCTTTGGTTTCTGTTTCCTCACCCGTGCAGTGAGAGAGGCAGACTAGAGGATTTCTAAAGCTTTACTTGCTTTATAAAAGTAGGAAACTCTCCTATGTTCCAGGTACTCTTAAAGTGCATTACAAATACTAATTTGTTTCCTCTCCTGACAGCCTAGGACACAACATTATTCCCATGATGGAGGTGAGCAAACTAAGGCCACGAGAACTTACATCCCTCGTCCTCGGTTAAATAGCTAGTAAGGTTCAAACCCCGGCAATCTGGCTTCTGAGTCTGTGTTCTTAATCACTCTGCTGTGCAGCCTCTTATTATAAATCTAGAAGAAATTGTAGGTCTAGAATATAAATTACAAAATAGAGAGTAAGTCTGGAATAAAAGATTTCTTCCCTGGAGACAGACTGTCTCCCAGATGGGGAGCAAATTTCTGTGTTGATCCTTCTTTATGCGTCTTCAGGTTTGGAGTCCTCTGCAGCTGTGACCTCCCTGGAGGCCCAGGGCAGGTCCCACCTTCTCCTTTTCCCTCTGCCGACACCCAAACTCCCTGGTTCTGTGTCTTCCTGCCTGTTGCCTTCAGGGATTTCTTGAGGATTTGAGGAACTCTTGGGGATAAAAAAGCAGGCAAGGTAGAAAACAAGATGCTTTCAATGACTCGGATATAGGGTAATACATTAAAGGAGCAACATTCAAGCTGGAAATGCTGCTTTTATTTGGTTTTCTCCTCCTGCCTGGATTCCTTACCGTCATCCTGCAAATATACACACACTACAGTTTGGTACAGGGAGAAACTCGTGCTGAGGGCCCCATTTCTTTTAAAATCACAACTCACAGTGTTCAGCTCAGTGCCGACCTTCATTCCCCAAATATATATTAGAACCCTGAGGATGCTGGGCCTGGTCCAGGTGTTGTGGGGATGCAAAGAGGAATGAGACGGTTTCTGGACTTTGGAGCCCTAGATGGACCAGAGTTGGCAACTCTGTGCTCAAAGTTCCTGGCTGTGAGCCCTTAAATACGCTAATTAACATTTCTAATAATAATAGTTTCCATATATTGAGCCCATGCTATGGGCCAGGCAGACACTTTACAAATTTCATCTCTAAAGCACAGGACAATTCTGGTAGATATATGTTATCCCCATTTTATAGATTGTGCAACTGAGGCCCCTAATAAACTACGATTCAAACCAAGTTCCCATGCTCTTTCTGTGATGATGTCCTGCAGTTTCAACCTCCCTTTTCTTTTCTGTGAACTGGAGTTAGATAATGCCATTCGCTAAAAGAATGAGATGGGACCATATAGATACATGCATGGTTCAGAATCAAAGACACATATTTGCACACTAAATGGTGGTTCTTATTATTAGGAAAGGAAGTGACACAGCGGTATTTTAGCAGTGCCTGAAGTGCTACATGAGTTAAGAGGAGGGAGCAATTCTTCCCAACCGGACAGGATCTGGTTTTGTGGTATTTGAGTGGGGCCTTGAAAAATGAAATGTGTTTGGGTATGTGGCAATGATAGGTCAGGGTGGAAGTAAGTCAACCTTTCGTAGGTGAATTTTACAGCACGAAAATGGAAATTGTCATGGCCACATGTGTATCGTTAGCGATTTTTTTTAAAGCCTCAGATTTTCAAATATTTCTAAAAGAACTAGAAAATCCCACTCTGGCTTTTGAGAGGAAGAGAACATACACCATGAATTCTTCCAGATTAAATGGGATTATATTCACAGAGAAGGGTGACTGCCTGCTATCTTTATTAAATAATACCCTAATTCTAGACAAGGACGACAGAAACGGTGTAACAAGACTTCTGAGAAGAAGGGATAAAGGTCTTTATAGAAGAGATGAGACTGGAAAAATAGTCTGGATATGAGACTTCCAGCCAGTCTCTGCTGCTTCCCCGTCCTATTCCCCACTTGCCCCTAGACTATGCCCCATGGACGAGACTAGCCCTGAAAGTGAGCCCAGTCTGTCTGCTAGTCTGGTTCTAGTTGAATCATTAGCACTAAATATTTATAAATATGGAGGAAAACATTTTATTCTTTTCTTATAAAAATGAGTGGGTTTTTCTGCCACATCTCCCTGTTAGCAAACAGACAGACCTTAAATGTGGATGGGAAGGAACCATCTCTTGCAGACCGCAGAGAGGTTGAACATCGCCCTGCTGTATAAAGCATACAACCTTAATTTACAGAAGAGCTTACTTTCTTTTTCTAAGTGCAGCTCCTATTTAAGAGTCTCAAATGTAAAATATGGAAGAAGTCATTTGTTAGTCACTTCCATATTTTTTCAAGTAAAGCAAAACAGATAATACCAAGTCAAAAGTGAACCCAACAAGACTGCTAGAGAAGCAGTGAGAGGAAAGGGAAAAGATAAGTTGTGACTTAAACAAAAATACGCAAGTCAGTCTAAGGCAACCAAAAAAAGCGCGTATGTGCAAGAATAGCCCTCCCCCTTCTAGAAACTCTCACAGCTTATTTTGCCATAGAGGAAGATAAATGTTACAATATCTCGCTAACCAATCAGCAACGTTGCAGGCCTCAAACCAGGAAACCCTTTAAAGTGTAGTATTTTAAACTGTGCAAGTGAGACTTCTGGTTCTCATCTAGTTTTTGTTCCCTGTGCTTGTAGGATGGAAAAGCAGATGTGAAGTCCCTCATGGCGAAGTTTAACACAGGGGCCAACCCGACAGAGGAGATCTCAGGCAACAGCCGACCCTTCAAAGTCACAGGGCAAAACTCACCTTCGGGAGTACAAGCGAAAAAGAACTTATTTGACAACCAAGGAAATGCCAGCCCTCCTGCAGGACCCAGCAATGTACCTAGGTTTGGGACCCCAAAGCCACCTTTGGGAGTGAAACCTTCTTCTGAGGAAAAGCCTGACAAGGAACCCAAGCCCCCGTTTCTAAAGCCAACTGGAGTGGGCCAAAGATTTGGATCCCCAGCAAACTCAGCAACCAGAGACCCTGAAGTGAAAGTAGGATTTCCGAAACCTGGAGGCCCCAAGCCCTTCAACCTGCCCAAAGAAGATTCTAAACCTGTGTTTCCACGGCCTCCTGGGACTAAGCCTTTGCTTCACAGTGTAAACCAAGACCATGACTTAAAGCCACCAGGCCCGAAGTCCGGGTCTAATCCCCCAGCCCAGGAAAATGAACAGAAGCAAGTGTTCCCCAAGGTGGCGGGAGTCAAAGGCAAGTTTGTGTCAGCCACACCAGATCATGACCCCAAGCCCCTCTTCCCCAAACCCCTCATTGGCCAGAAGCCATCCGTGAGCACCGATGACTCCTATGAAGATGAGATCCCCACTAAGAATGTGGCTCCACAGAAAGGACCCTTGGCCCCCCTAGGAGCCAAGTCCAAAACTGGCCCTTTAAAACCAGCAAGAGAAGACCCAGAAAATAAAGACCATGGAGGAGAGACATCAAGCTCACCTTTTCCTGGAGTGGTTCTGAGACCTGCAGCAAGCAGAGGTGGCCCAGGCCTCTCTAAAAATATTGAAGAAAAAAAAGAAGACGGGAAGATAGATGCTGCTAGGAATGTCTTCCTGAGCAAAATTAATCAGGAAGAGTCGACTTCCGGGGCTTCTCCTGCCAAGTTCCCTAAGATACCTTCTAAGCTGACCATGGGAGGGCCATGGGGCCAAAGTCAAGAAAAGGAAAAGGGAGAGAAGAATTCAGCTGCCCCTAAGCAGAAGCCATTGCCTCCTTTGTTTACCTTGGGCCCACCCCCACCAAAACCCAACAGACCACCCAATGTTGACCTGACGAAATTCCGGAAAGCCGCTTCTGGAAACAGTAAGTTCTTTTCTTGTTTGCTATTTAACATGTTTTATTCCACATCAGAGGGTGTTTTAGCTTCTGGGGAAAAGTTTGTAGCCAGGAATGATTCCATCCCTGGTACGCCTGTGTATATGATGACATTGGTATTTTTTTTCTTTGGTGGGGGAGGTCTGAGAAGGTAGAAATCCTTAGTTCTGTGTCGGCATTCCGTGAGAAAATGCCTTGGTGGGCTGTTTTTGGGGGGTGGGGAGAAAAGCATCCACCTGATTGATAAATAGTTTTGTTTAATGGTAAGCTTTCATCTCCTTCCTTAGTCGGGTTTCATTTCTGTTGAATGAGACTGAGGTGTGTTACTCCTTCCACCATCAAGGAGTTAGACAGAAAGATGAGCAAACCTCTAAGTCAGTGGTTCTCAACCTAGGGCAATTTTGATGCCCAGGGGACATTTGGCAGTGTCTAGAGGCATTTTTGATTGTCACGACTGGAGGGTGTTACTGGCATCTAGTGGGTAGAGGCCCGGGATGCTGCTAAACATCCTACAATGCACAGGACAGCCCCTCACAACAAATAATGATCCAGCCCCCATCAAGCCCCAAAAGTCTACGGTACGGAGGTTGAGAAATCCTCCTCCAAGTGATTCGAAATGTCCACAAATTCATCCTACATTTCCTAAGCCCAATATTCAAATGAGATGAAGAGCCCTCTTTTGAAATGACGCTTTCCGGTTTATATTTTAGCTGTCTTCTATTTCTCGGTACAAAGTTTTCTGAACTTTTCTGACTCATAAAATAGTAGATAGCTAGGATAATAAGCTACACAAAGGGATACATTATTCTCCTTCTGATTAATTAGTTTAATTTTCTACCAGAGATGTTACCACAATAGTATGGCCCGTGCTATAATTTGATACTGAATGATTTGGTAAAGATTTATAACTCTGCATTGTGATGGGAGAAGCTCATTTATGCCTGAAATGATTAATATTTTAGGCAAATAATGTGCACCTGTTTATTGTGAGGAGGGAGAATAAGCTGCTTACAAGCGACTACACCACCGTTAGACATATTTTTCTCCTTAAAAAAGTATGGTCTAATTAAAGCAGTTCTAGGCATAAAGGCCGTCTTTCTTTTTTGGCTCTGTAGAAGCATCTTGGGATATGTCATCTTCCTGAGATCAATATTCTTGGTGCTGGTCAACCAATTAGTGAGCGATCAAATCCTCTATTAATTTATCATGTAGAAAGCAAGTTTGGAATGACCCCACGATCATCTCTCTTCCAGAAAGTTTCAGCCCACTTGTGTCTTCCTCACCTGTCTCCTTCTTATTTTAATACTGGTCCATCACTCAGAACTGTTATTTTTGTGACACCTTCTAAAAGATCTCTTCTTATTTCTCTTTCTTAGTGCTTCTTTACCTCAGATAAAAAGTTAACTATCATAACCTCCATTTTATGGGTCTGACCTCATGTCAAGGAATTGTTCTGATGTTAAACAGAAATCCTTGGACGTTTTCTTCCACATCCTCCATCTTTGTTTCCACTCAACTACCAGATTTGGTTGGTAGTAAGGAGTTGTCTGATGTCATGCTATTGAAATGGTGGTGAAGTCCTCTTTCTGGCTCTACAGTCCAGGCAAGGTCAGCATTGAGCTGATTTTCAGTGCAATACAGCCCTAAGGGACCCGAGCAAAATTGCTTACTAAGGAGAGTTAATCCTGTCCCTCTTTCTCCTGGCCTTTGCAACCCTTTTCCCCCATCCTGACATGCATCCCCACTGCTCAGGTGCCACGTGACACAGTTTAGATTCTGAATCCTCTCATCAATGTACCCCACCTCCAACCTCTGATCCCTTCATGCATATTACTCCAAATGCTCCAAAACGGACCCTGTTCCCGCTTCATCTGCCTCTTCCACAAATCAGGACTCAACCCTTCTTAATTGAAACTGACCTCAGGTTGGTGTCAGGATAAAGCAAGCTGATTCATTACTTTAAATTCTAAATAACACCCCTTTAAAGCATACACATTTTTAAAAAGCATTTAAATTTCTCAGCTTATTTTTTAAATAGAAATTATATCTGGCTCAAAGAATAGCAAATACAAAGTGATATATAGTGAAAAGTCATCTTCAGTCCTGGGCCTCTGCCCCACAAAAACCACTCTTCTTAATTTCTACATCCATTCAAAGTTTCTTTATGTTTACACAAGCAAACATAAATATAGATACTAATCTCCTGCTTTTTATTCAAAAAGTAAGATATTATATGCAATACTCTGATCCTTGCTTTTTAAAAAAGTAATAATTAGAGGCCAGCCCAGTGGCACAGCTGTCAAGTTCGCACATTCCACTTCAATGGCCCAGAGTTCGCCGGTTCGGATCCTGGGTGCAGACCCTACACACCGCTTGTCAAGCCGTGCTGTGGCAGGCATCCCACATACAAAGTAGAGCAAGATGGGCACAGATGTTAGCTCAGGGCCAGTCTTCCTCAGCAAAAAGAGGAGGATTGGTGGCAGACATTAGCTCAGCACTAATCTTCCTCAAAAAAAAAAGGTAATAATTAAAAAATCTTAAATATCTTTCCACATTTTAATAAGAGGTAACTGATTATTCTTTAGAGCTGTGTAATATTTTGGCAAATGGATGACTCACCTAATTGGTTTAGCAATTTGTATTTTTTCCAACCTTTTTATGTTAGAAACAGTGATATAGAAAATAATCTTGTATAGGTGTCATAAAAAAGCATTTATTTTCTGAACACAGAGAATTTCTTAATAGATCTGCTGACTCTGGATCCAGCCACTGCTATTTTTCCTAAATCACGATAGAAATACTTATTAATTTAGCATTCCATTTAGGAAAGTTAAAAATATACTAGAATTAGAATGCATATAGTGTTTAAATTAACTAAAACTTCGTCTAATAACTCTGTAGGCTTTCAAAACTTTAAAACTATTTTCTTAGCCTTCTACCTCATTCCTTCCTTTCCAGGTTCACATCCAGTTTCTTAAAGCTCTTCCCCAAGTCTACCCTCCATCTTTTATCACCTTTGTCCGATATATTAGCCATTAAAAATATTTGTCATTTATTGAGGACCTGTTAGATATCAGATAGATGTTATCCCGTTTATTCCTCTCAAGAACCCAATGAAATAAGAATTCTGTGAGGAAATAAAGCTCAGAGAGGTCAGATAGCTTGCCCAAGGCCGTAAAGTGACTAAGCAGGGGCAGGCGATTCCAGAGCCCGTGTCCCCCCACATCCCTTGCTGGGCTGCCTCTCGTGATACATAGGATATCTTGAGATAATAACTCAAGCATAAGTGAAACCCAAAGAATCCTCATTCCTCTCCCTTTCTCTGTTCTTTGGTTGAAACATCATTTTTTTAAATTAAGAATACCACTATAAACTCCATGAAGACAGAGGCCAGTCTGCTTACCATTATATCTTCAGAGAACAGAAATAATATAAACTCTTGTTAGTTGCTCAGATTTGTCCTCTGATTAAAGTCTATTTAATCAAAATTTAGGATAAATACTCTCTATAGCTTAGTGACTACTTCAACAAAGTAGGTAACCCTTGCCCACAGACTTGCACTCCATTGAATGGAGCTTTCATGCAAATGAGTGTTATGTACAAGGTCTATACTATACATCTATTCAGCTTACTTATTTGTAAACCATAAGCTTGAATATAACATGTTGCTTTTCCGAATGTGGAGCTAATAACTTTTTTTTCCCAGAACGATTTAAGGTTAAAAAAGCCTAAATTAAAAAAAAATTCAAAATGTTCTCTGAACTAACCTTTTCTCTGGTTCCTTTTGGTTCCCAGACCAGTCATGAAAGGACTTCCTTGCCAGCATCATTGTGTACACCTCGCCAGCAAAGTTTGGGTTGCCAAGAACCCCTGGCTTGACTGCTGGTTTGCATATAGGAGTTAGTAAAACCTGCTGGAAAATATTCCATCCAACCCTTTTTCTGGTCTTGTTCTTAATACCAGAGAGAAACTAAGATTCATCTTTCCATACATTACTTTAAGAATGATCAGTTAGGTATCTTGACAGCTGAAGGGATAAGGCCAGAGTCCCAGAGGGAGTTAGCAAAGGGCTAATGGTGTGACTGACCCCCCTCCTTATCCACTTCCGTGTCACTTTAATCCAGCCTACAGCAATTTGGAACTAAAAGGTGCTTGCGCTACTTTCACCAGCAAGTAACTTGTTTCTGGGGGGTGGCAAGATTCTCCTTCACAGACCCTGAAGCTGTCACCTTTCTCTTTCCCTTCTCTCTCCTTTTAAAATTACCTTGTGAGATACTTAAGTATTGAAAAGCATTTTATATCAGTGCATGTTGCTCCTAGACTTTACAAGAAAAAGAGATTCTATGCTCAAACACATTGAAGAAATTTGGGGATGAGTGGATTCTTTACAGCAGGGTTTCTAGCAGCATTGACATGCTACTGTGCACTTGGAAGCTAAGAACAAGGTCCCTAAAAAGCGGATCCTAAGACTCTTTTTCTGAAACATCTCACAGACTGGACTATTTCAGCACACTGAAAAGCTGGCAGCAAAGCCCTCTAGCATACTCACTGGAACTGCCAGCGTGGCGCGGCTTCCAGTGGCAACAAGGCCGTGCATACATTGTTCTGCTAATTCTCCAGGTGCCTGGTGTGCGCTTTGTGGCTGGCATCTTGTCTTATTTTTAGCTCCAGCCTGAGCCCAATCTATTTCACCAGCCCTCTCAATCCCCAGGAAAGCAGTTCTCCATGAGATCTCCAGGTCTTCCCTTGATTCCAGGTTGAAGCATCTGAGGAACCATGCACTGTTAATTGAGTGGCTTATCCAGGTTTAACTTCAAAACAGAGATGCCTCTGACAGAGCATCTTCTCTCTTGGCCACACAAATCCCTGATCAAATCTACGAGCTTGCTAGTCTTCGTGTTTCCTCTCTGAGTTCTAAACTTCTCTCCTCTGCTCTTCTAAAATAAACCAGCTCCTCAGTCTACACCCTGTTCTCCTAGTCAACCTGTTCCCTTCTGTATCTATCCCAGCAGCAGCCTCTGGGCTTCTTTCATCCAATATTTTTATCATTTTTATAAGCAATCTGCGTGGTCTTTGTATATTCTGGCATTTAATTTTACTGTGGAGAAGTCTGAGGCAAACTTGAATTTCCCCCTTTGAAAATAATTTGCTTTTTTGCCTGGATTCCCAAAGAAATCTCTGCCCTAAGGTTTAAAACCTTTAGCCAAGATGTGTCTGTGTCAACCATTCTATTGTCAATATTTCCTGGAAGATGATGTTCCTCTCAGGGATTTTCTGTTCCATATGCATAGAGGTCCCGCCATTTCTTTTGATCTGACTGATGGATGACAAATGCATCTGCTTGCCCTAATCGAGCATAAGTTTGTCTTCCTCTAAGAAGTGTGATTTGAGTTCTGAGTACTGTTTCTAATACACTTTTCTGTGGTGTGAAGGATAGCTGGAATGGTCTTGAGGGCAGTCCTTGCTGGAGCCCTGGGTTCTGCTCCATGTTCTGAGACCTCATTCAGGATCCTGTCCCAGAGGAAGGTGACCCATGGCAGCTCACCCCACTTCTGCCTCTGATCTGCTCCTGTTGTGGTATTTAGGGCTTTCATGCTATGGGGTTCTCCTCGACCTTGCCCAGGCTGCTCACTCACCCATGAGTCCACTTCTCCAACCTGGAGTGTATTAGGGAGAATTCACAGGGTTTTCCAGAATCATTGTCTTCCCCCAATATTGCTTCTGGGCCCGGGGAACAGGTGGAAAGCTTCACTTGCCTCCCATGGCACCAGAACCTGCTGTTTCTCCCCTTAGCCACCACTTTTTGAAGTTTATCCATGAGGTTATTTTTCTTTTCTTGTGTGATGGCTGTTAGTGAGTTTGGGATAACGTTTATCTTTCCTTATTTTGTTTTCACTCCTTTATTTGAGAATTGGAGGACAGACATCCTAGAAGTCCCATCCCTCATTATTTAATACTGACTAAATATTTCAACTATAATCCAGGCGTCAGCCATATTTCCAAAGGGGCCACCAAGTCACCCCTTCACAAGGCACACAGCAAGATGGCAGAAAGAAAACTGAAATGAATTGAATGCCCACTGCAAGCCTTGTTTCATGTCCTCTGGGCTAGGCTCCCTGGTGAAGGACACTTAGGTGACCAGTGCCTAGACCCCTCCCCTAGTCTTCTATTCTAAGGAGTCTTGTGGACATGATCAAGGCTGGGCGAGGAGGAGATCCAGCTCCCCGATGGGTGTGTCACTTCTGGACTGTTGATAGAATCTGACTCCTGCTAACCAGCAAATTCCCCAAGAGCAGAAACATCGTAAGCCTTTCTCAGCCAATCAGTTTATACTTAGACTAGGAGAAGAATAGAATACTGGATATGAAAATGAGCCTGGAAGAGGAGAGGACCCCTGGGGCTGACCTGTGTGGAAGGCAAATTCCCTCACTGCAGGATCTACGTGATTTTGCCACTGAAAAGTCCCCTCAGCAGATTTAGGTTCCTGGTTCCTTGCTTGGTGCTTAATTCGACCTTCAAAATGCTTTCTTAACTGCTCAGGCACAAGCTAGCCTTTTAATATTAGTTTGAGTACAACACTAGTGCATACTTATTCTTTAATTTACAGAGAAAAGTTTCCTTATACTGATATTCACCATGCCTAGAAAAGGGACTATTTCTTTTCTTAGTTATGGAAAGAGAGATTTCTGCAAAACCTCGTTCAGAGCAACATGCCATGATTTACCCTGTTGTAGTAACTCTTCCTGTGATCCAGAGGCAGAAGTTGGTATGTTTTTAACCTACTTATAAGGAAAATATGGAAATATTGCCTATCAACTGGCATTGTATCAATATTAGTAGCATTTATGCTAGATCAAAGAAGATATAGCCACTTGTAAAATAAATAAACATTTTGTTTTACAATGGCTGACTTGCCCTTAAAGTGTGAAATGCATATGAGATGATTTAATATATGCCAAATTTGATCAAAATTATTTAATTCTTGGGGCCGGCCTGGTGGCATAGCAGTTGTTTGCACATTCGGCTTTGGCGGCCTGGGATTTACCAGTTCAGATGCCAGGTGCAGGCCTGCACACTACTTGTCAAGCCATGCTGTGGCAGGCATCCCACATATAAAGTGGAGGAAGATGGGCACGGATGTTAGCTCAGGGCTAATCTTCCTCAAAAAAAAAAAAAGCAAATTATTTAATTCTTAAAATAGTTATGCAACCCATTGAGGTAAAAGCATTAAAATGGAATTGCAGTTTATTTGAGAAAGGAAAGAGATTAAAAAGAAAGTCAAGTCTAAGGATAAAATACAAATACATATGAGTCTAATAATCTAACACATAAAAGCTCCTCTGATTTACTTTCAATTGTGCTTACACATGCAAAAAGTTTTTTTAACACTAGATAGGAAGACTGGGGCAAATGTACGTGTTATAATTTAGTCTGTTTATGGGCCAAGAGATGGCCTGCTTCATATAACCTGCTAAAATAATTTCTAAGCCAAGCTAAATAAAACTCTTTTTTTAAAAGGGTTGTATTTCCAGAATATGCATTTGCTACTAAAGGCTCCTTCTTTGCCTTGATGAAAACTATTTCAGAATATGATGGGTTCATACGCTAAAAGCATCTCTTTATGCCTATGTTTTCTAGTTTCAAAACCAAATGAAATTAACTTTTATACCACAAAAATAACTCCAGTTATAGGAAGAACAAAATTACGCCTCCGGAGCCAAAGTCCAGCTACCTGTTTTTACAAAAATATCTGGAAATTCCCTGTCCTTTTAGGGAAACCACAATCATAATAGTTATGACATGGCCCTAAAGCCCAGACAACCATCTAGAATACAAGATTATTTGTTTTCCCAACATATGAGAAACAAGGAAGAAAAAAAAAAGTCCAAAAGTTGGAGAATTTAACTGCTATATTAACCGCTACTAAACAGATAGACAAGAAACGTATTTCTCTGCTGTTTAAATTACTTCTAAAGAAAAAAGATTATACTTCATTCTGTCTGGCATATCAAAGGTAGAAAAAAAACATCTAGAACACCCAATAGCAATAGATATTATCAGGAAAAGATAACCGAAGATGAGACATCTGGTTACAGAAAAAAATCTGAACAAAAAACCATATGAGGTTTTTCTTTCCCCAAAGTAAGACTTTGCATTGTAGAATCAGCTGTTTGTATTTCTGACAACAGCCTGCATCGCTCTGCACCTGCACTCCTGCCTGCCACAACGGCTGTCTCAGCCAGCGGCGCGCTCCTGGCAACCCAGTGGGTCTTTTTCCAGGGGTGGCAGTAGGCCTGTTGAGATCAAGAGGGGCACAGAGAAAGGTTCTTCTCACGTAACGCCACTCTCGTTTCTTGATGTTCTTATAAACTTGAGAGCAATAAGACAGCTCATCTGATTTTCAGAAGGAGCCAGTGTGGGGATATGATTGGTGTAACCAGGCAACTAAAAGTCTGTCCCAAAAAATGGTAAGGCAGTGAGTTTGAATATTTGTTCCCCTCATCTGGAATAAAAGTCATTCATTTATTATTAAATGTAAAAAGAAACCTAGACTGATACCCAAAAGAGTTTCCCTTAGTGGTTTGTTTTCAAAGCTTGCACTATTTCTTATTTCTCTTCCAAATGGTCACCTTAAAGAAGTTGAGGTACGCTAGATACTCCCAGCTATTGAGAATCTGGACTGCAGCTTCTCCAGGACCCCTGCTTCTTTCTGCTCTCCAGTCTTTAGTTTCTGGCTCATATAGATTGCATGGAAAAGCTACACACACACACACACACACACACACACAAATATAACCATGACCTGCTCCTCAGCCATTTTTTCAAAAGGAGTTTTATATGGAAGGAGAATAGGGCAAGGCTATAAAATATATTTCAGTCATTCACATCACTCTAAATTAAAGAGAATTTTCTCAACCCGATATGAGCTGTTTGACAAGCAGGAAA
The DNA here is from genome assembly GCF_037783145.1 of Equus przewalskii. Taxonomy (NCBI): domain Eukaryota; kingdom Metazoa; phylum Chordata; class Mammalia; order Perissodactyla; family Equidae; genus Equus; species Equus przewalskii. The sequence goes on from NC_091850.1 coordinate 26,440,099, forward strand.
CCTCATTCTCTGTAGGAAGAGGCTTTCTTTGATTTCTCCGAAGCCTTGAGTTCTTAGTCCTCGTGGGGAGAAATTAATCATGCTCTGACTGAGTGGCGTGCAACGAGATGTGGTTTCTAGATCCTCTGCTAGATCTCTATCTACCAGGTGGGAACTCCAGCTTGCTCAGCCAACTCAGATTGATTATCTAATGGACCTACTGTTTGGGTGGACTATTACAAGATGAGGTATTATCTCAGTCAGTTGAGGCTGCTAAATACCATAGGTTGAGTGGCTTAGAAACAACAGAAATTTATTCCTCACAGTTCTGGAGGTTGAGAAGTCCAAGATCAAGGCACCAACAGATTCGGTGTCTGGTAAGAGTCCATTTCTTGATTCGTAGATGGCTGTCTTCTCTCTGTGTCCTCACGTGGTGGAAGGGACATGAGCTCTCTGGAGTCTCTTTTATAGGGGCACTAATCCCATTCATGAGGTCTCTACCTTCATGACCTCATCACCTCCTAAAAATCATCATTCTGGAGATTAGGTTTCAACATATGAATTTGGTGGGGACACAAACAATCAGCTATAGCCTGTGACCTCAACCTAGCAAACGATACCCTTCTACTTCCCCACCATCCGTCTCCCTCCTATTTTTCTGCTTTCTTCTTCATTTTCATGGTATTCTTTTCCATTCCTTCATATCATCACCACAAACCTCCTTTCTTTTGGGTCAATGAAATCTGTCAGGAAAACCCGCAGAAAATACTGAGCTTTATGGAGGCACGAGGACCAAGAGGTAGCTGAATTCTGAACTACTAAAAAACCATAGAGAATTACCCATCAACATGATTTTAAAATAAAAATCTAAGGTAAGAAATAGAAAAGCTGTTAGTGTGCTCCTTAAAATCTAGATGAACTTAAGTCCAAACGCCAAGCCCATGTTTTATGAAAAAATCTAATGATCCCGAAGGAGACCAATGACTGGCCAAGTGGCTTAAATTCTCAAGGTCTCTTCTGGCTTTCAGCCCCTGCTTTTTCTAACTTGGATGGCTTAGGAATTGGCTCCGAGACCCTGTGCTGTACTGCAGTCACCCGAACAAGACTTGGTGCTTTTCCTTGCTTTTCACCGCAAACCACTCATTGAAGGCATTTGAGTGACAAAAGATGTGCAGAAACGGAAAAGTTCCCCCTGCACTGGGGAGAGAAATGTAAAACGGAATATTGGCAACCACCGTTTTTCAAAAACAGCTAGGTATTTTGCAACTCAGGCCCCTGTCGCCTCCCCTGTTGCTCACCATCTCGTCTCTTTTCCTCATTTCTTTGACCTCTCCTTCTCAATGGCAAAGAAAAATGAGAACACTCTTTCCGTTTTCTTATTTGAAATAGTTCAGCTGTCTCTAACCCACACCTTAAACTTAGCTGTTGTCCTCCTTTGCATATAAACAGAAGTTTCCTATTCAAGGGCCTGTTCACCATCTCTTTTAAGAGTGGGAGGAGTTAGTGGGAAGGACTGGCCAGGGGGAGAAGTGGTTTTATTTTATATTGCTATTGATAGCCATTATATTACTAGAAACAAACTGCTGATAAAGAGAATATATCTATTCTAGTTTGGTCGATTCCAATCCAAGGACAGAAACTGAATTGTTCCACACTGGTGTGATAGTCAGATCATTTTATACTCTTGTCTATTTTTGCAGCCTAATAATCAGAGATCCTTAAAAAATAAGAGTGCTGGAAAGTGGCTTTCTTCTACCAGACCTGAGATTTGAAAGTTTTCTGGTGCTTTCCTGAATTAAAGTATTACAAGGACACCCATGCAAACCAACGTCCCTTACATGTCTTCTTGATCATTCTGATACTAAATAGGTCTCTAAGAAGAAAGATCGCCAAAATGGATAGACGTTCTGATCAACAATGTGTGTGTGTGTGTGTGTGTATATGCGCACACATATATTCATCAATAATATATTCAGAATTCATAACAATACATTACGAAGGAGCTAGAGAACATCAAAATTAGGCCTTAGTCTTTCAAAGGTTCTCAAAGTTTAAGTTGCATAAGAATGCCCCCAAACTTTCTAGTTCAAGAAATTTCCTGGGATGGAACCCAGGAATTGGACTAGTTACCAACATCACCAGGTGGTTCTAATGCAGCTTGTTCTTGGAGCACATTAAGAAATACTGCGCTACGAGAATTGTTACAGTGGGCGAGGGGGTAACAGGATGGTGGCGAGAGGAAGGATTTCTAAACCATAGGTAATTTTCTGAAAACAAAAGAAATGCTATAATGCTGAGACAGGATACTAGAAGTTAGGGATTACATTGAAACATGAAAATGTGTGAGTGATCTGTTCAAGTAAATAGGTCCTATCCTATGGTTGATCTTAAAAATTTGCTTAGTTAGAGAAAGTACAAAGGTGCTATTCAAATATCTAACGTCTGGGTGGCTGGCACCAGAGTCCTGAAAGTCCTTTGCTAACTCAGTCATTAACCTTTTAGTTGCAGGGTCACAAAGAGGTCCAGGGGTCACTTAGGGATATCTGGAACCCTTCAAAGGCTTTAGTTGGTTCACTGTTTTGACAGTTAGTGGTTACCTTGTACGCAACAGCTGACCCCAACCATCAGCTGGAGGAGTGTAGCACTCCCCCTACGGAACAGCTGAGACGTCCTGCCACTCTCTCCCTTTCTTTCCTTTCTTCCTTTTTTCTGTTCTCTATTCCCTCTCATTTTTGTTTCTTTTCTCCTTTCTGCCTTGCGGTGGCCTCAGGTTAGCTCAGCACAGTGTTTTTCACATGGCACATACAATTACTATTCATCAAATTAAAAAACCATATTTAGCACCACCAATGGTACTCAAGGCAAAAAAAAATGGACAAACAGCCTTTGAAAACTTGAATAATTGTGTATCACTGTAAGAATTGCTGCTGTGTGGACAGAGGCCAGAATGACAATGGAGCCCACAGTCCTGCCCAATGTGGCCACACTTGTTTCCTTGGGAGGTGTCCATGCTTGGTAATGGCCCTCTCAAGTCCCCTCCACAGAACCTGACCAGGAGGGCTAAGGCATGAACAGAGTTAAAAGCACTGGCTGTTTCTATGCTCCGAATGCAGTCAGCACCCAAGTGCAACCGTACTTGCCTGGTTACCCCCCTACCTATATAACTCATCATTGGTAGCAGCATTCATCTTTTTCTTCAACAATATTTAGTGTATTAAGCATCTAATCTTGAAAATAGGCCTATGTTCATATAGCACCTAAAAGAAATTAAGTCAATGCAAAAGAAAGCTAGGCAGTTGTCCTAAACTAAAAGGTACCTTTCACGTATCTTCAAAGGTACGCGAGTTTGAAGAAACGTACTCTCAAGTTTGGATGCCTCACACAGACTCTCACATTTGAGAACCTAATGATAAAAAAAGAGGTGGATGTGGCATTGACAAAAACAATTTTTTTTCGAGCTTGTTGTTATATTTTTGTAAGCTGGAACCTTTTTTTAAATCTCGCTGTGAAGTGGCTGGGAGAGCTTGCAGAAAGTCCTGTGAACACTTAGTGATCCATGAGAAGTGAGATGTATTATAAAGATGGGAGTCCTTCTTTTGTTTTGAGAATTGCAGGTGTTTACACAATTGTTCTTCATCAAGGAGAGTTCAGAGCAGATGCTCTGTTGCTAGAGAGCCTTGGGGTCCAGCACAAGCTCCACTGCTTACTGTGGGACCCCAAGGAGGGCTCTTAGCCTCTCTAAGCCTCATCCATTCATGGAGAGAGTAAGTCAACTCTGTCCTAGGGTTACTGGGAGGATTAAATGGATATGTATTAAAAGCACTTTAAAAAGTTCATGGTATATCACAAAGACTCAAATCATTGCAGCAATTTAATTATATTTATTAAAGGGGAAAGAAGAAAATGCCCAAATAAACACCCCGTTGAAAATAGCTGAGTAATAGAACGGTAGGCATAAGCAGTAGCCTCAGGTATCCGTCAATACTAGTAAGCATGTCATCCGATGGTTGCAGATGTTAAATCACATTTTATTTTGCTTAAACATAACATAAAAGATTTTCATTATGACAGCAGCTACTTGATCCTCTTTTAGATGCAGTATCTCCTTGCACCTCTCTAGCTGTATTACTGTTTCCTCGGGTGAGTTCTATTTATTGACTCCAGAGTCCTTTCTCCCGTTTGGCTTTTCCCAGATGTTTGGAGATTCGACGTTTGTGCACATAGTGGAGATTGGGTTGAACTGTTGCTGTTTCTGTTTGTGCAGCCGGCTTGGGAGAGGGGACAGAGTTCAGAGGAGCCAGAGAGTGGCTGAGTGTGTCTGGGTGAGGCGCTTTGATGGCTAGTCTTCGCCGGGACACCCCCCTCCCTCCTGGACATTGTAGTGGCTGGAGCTCTGCTGGCTCTGCCTGCCCAACGGCTCAGTCCTTGTTCTCAGGATTCGTGTTGGGTAGAAGTCCAGCCTCCTGGCTTTACCCATACCTGCTTTATCCCTCCAAGTAATCTCGCACGGCTCCTTCCTGCCCCCAGCATTCTTCACCTCAGAGAGCGTGCAGAGCACTCTCCGTGGCTCCCACTCTTTGTAGCCCTCTCTCTTACATTCTCTTTGGGTTCTGTTTCCTCTTTCAGCTGATCTCTCTTCAAATCTGTCTTTTAGGGATTTCTTATGGCTTCCAGTCCACTTTGAGTTTACTTTCTTGTGTACTAGTGTGTTTATGGGGGGTTTTCTTTCATCATCTTTTCCATCATTTGTAGAGATTTGGGGTGAGCAGAGCTTGGTACAGCACGTGGTCAGCCTACCATCTTGACTGGGAGCTTTCAATCATGTATCCAGGGGGATGAACATTAGTAGGACATTTAACTGCTATAAAGCGTCAATATCAGAAAAGTACTTAATGGGTTATATCAAAAGAATCATCTCAGGTGTGGGTTTACACAACGCAAAAAAAGAGTAAAAAGTTCAGCCATCCACATGTATTGATAGTGTGTACATGCCACTGTGTACTTTGACCTAGTAATAATACGTAAGACAAATGTCCTAAAGAAGCTCGTTGTTTATATGGGTTTTTCACTTCTTAAACTGTTACAAGAAAAATAACTTTTACATATAATGAGTGCTCTTCCCCATCTACAAGGACTTATAAGATCTAAAGAAAGAGCTTTGAGAAATGTGTGTCATTGCCTTAAAGGGACACATAATTTGTTATTTGAAATTTTAAAACTTTTATAGTCTCCAGAAAAGGATTTTGACTTAGATCCCAGACTTAACATATAAACACTAACAGCATATCAGCTGGAATCAGAGTTAACCAAAGCTAGGTCGAAATTGCTTTTCCTTATATTGCTTCCCATCTAGGGGGAAAAAGTGAATATAAATTGAAGTTGAAACATGTCCATGGGATGGATATTGATTAATTAATTTTTGATAAATAAAACACATATTTCCATAAAATTTTATGACTAGATCAGAACAGTTTGTGCATCATCTCTCACTTTGGAGAGAGAACTGATTCAAAACACATATCCAACAAGTATCTCTCTATAACACTATTAAAATAAATTTGGGGGCAAAGGGAGAACCAACAAGAAATATATACATTTGCTGAAGAGATTTTTTTTTTTAAGTCACTCCAGTGAACTGATGGAAGTTACTTCAGCATCTGGATTCAACAAAGAATCTTAAAGTAAAAGCGGTTTGCAGTAGCAGAAGCACATTCAATAGCATATCCTGCAAATACGAAATTAGTCTTTCCTTCAAATGAACTAATCATCAAATGTGAACACATTCTTTGGGAAGTTCTTGAAAAGCCAAGAAAATTACTTTTTTGTAGTCTGTGTGTGAACGGAAAAGAGGGATATTTGAATTAACTGTACTACCCAATAGTTTAGGATTTTCATGTTCAAACTCACCAAAATAACCCATTTAACTTTTATTTTCAAATTTTCACATTTTAGTAACTTAAAATGATTTAAACAGTCAACATTATTGATTTAATTGAGATAAATATACCTCTTTGTGGAAGAAAGCTCATCCAATTTTTTTTGTTTAAAATAATAGAATTGTTTGTTATTTACCTTTTTTTATTCTATTCCAAGTACAGCATTGCAAAATGTTTCAGATTTCATTGATCAACTCACTGAATTATAATTCACCTCAAAACTGTGACAACTCTCTACTTTAAATAGTTTTGTGACGGGGCGGCCTGGTGGCGTAGTGGTTAAGTTCACACACTCCTCTTTGGTGGTCCAGGGTTTGTGGGTTCAGATCCCAGGTGTGGACCAAGCACCACTCATCAAGCCACACTGTAACAGCATACCACATAAAATAGAGGAAGATTGGCATAGATGTTAGCTCAGTGACAATCTCCCTCAAGCAAAAAGAGGAAGATGGGCAACAGATGTTAGCTCACGGCCAATCTTCCTCACAAAATAAATAAATGCATAGGTTTGTGACTAATATAATCACAGTTTCTGAAATGGCCACAAAATAAGTCTAGAAAATTGGTTTTTAATATGTCACTATATTCTTTCTAAAAATTGAAAATTGGCTTTTATTCTAAGTGGTTAAATAGGACTGGGTTTGCCATTAGATGAAGTAAACTTTCATCATCTCAAAATATCTCATCTGATTGCTATTATAAAATTTCCTCTCTACCCATCATTTCTCAAGGCAGTGTTTCTCCCAGTGTGGCCTATAGACCATCTACACCGCAATGGGCTTAGGTGCTTTTAATAACTTGAGGCTGCTGCCCATCCTAATTCCACCCCTACCACAGCCCCCTTCCTGGATCAGAGAGTCTAGCTTTGGGGCCTAGGTATTGCCATTTTTAATAACTTGCCCAGGAGCTTCTGAGGCATACTGAAAATAGAAAAAAATTTAACTCAAATCAACCTTTCTTTAAATGGCAAATATTTTTCTATGTTTTATAATGTCAAAAAAAATAGCTTGTTTTGAGCAGTTTCAGTAACTCATTTTCCTTAGGAAAGCCCTGGAATGGAAGGGTGGAGATACCAAGGAAAGGGACATTCTGTAAACCCGGCAGGTGATCTGAACCACTGCAGACCATCCTGTTGTACACGCTGGGCTGCCCTGAAGAGCTACTGGAGCTGGCATTTTGGGGCTTCCTTGTGTAGAAGCAGAGAAAACTCCTGGACAACGTTCATTCTCCCAACATGCTAGGAATTCCTGCCAGTCTCCCTGTAAGAGGCGAATACTCTTAGGATAGGTCCTAACAGGTCTAGTGCAAATACGCTTGTTTGTGATCTAGACATCTTGGATACAATCACTTCCTTCCTGGACTGGAGACCGAGAGTGCCTCAAAAGGAAACAAATGCCAGTAGGAGACAAAGGGACCTTTGGAGACTAACTTTGTCAACTTAGTTTTGCTTGGATCTAGGCCTACCTGCAGCTTGTTCCTTTTTTAATAAGAAGACAATTCTGCCCTGAACAACTTTTGAAGATAATGAAGTTTTCCAGAAACACCTAGGAAAAATAATAACAACAACAAACAGAAAAGGAAACAGCAGCACAAAGGTGTGTGGGGCTGAGGTGCCAACTGTTACAGGGAAAGAAATGGCATGAAGAAGGTCTTTTCTTACACCTCTGCCTCCAGCTGTGCACTTAATTTTACCAAATATTTGACATCACCCCGATGCCAGATTCTCTGACCTTCAAAGGCCTTAAGTTATGGCTCCTCGTTTTCACCCTGATTTGGGTCTGTGATGAGCTAGTTAGCAAGGGCTATTTATGATGGTGCTGAAAGAAGCTCTGTTCTCCCATATTGTACGTACATAGGTCACACCAACCCGGTTAAGATGATGCACATGACCTGAGTCTCTTTGAAAACATCCTATTTAATTAAAACATATTAAACAAAGATAGATATCAGGCCTACATAAAAGCGTTTATTTTTATTGCTTTGAGGCACCTACACAGCACCTCTGGGAGCTCCCTTAGATTTCGGTAAAACCAAATGGCAGTGGTGTATGAAATTTGACCACTCACACTCACACACACACACACAGATGGCATCTTCCATGGCACCTGCTCTCCATTCACGCATCATTCCTATTGATGAACAATAAGAAAGCGAGTAAGGTTTCAATGGAAAGAAAGGAATAAAATCAGTAAAAGACGGGACTAGGGAAGTAGGCAGGGGCCAAACCTCATAGGCAAAGGTAAGGACTTGCGGCTTTTGCCTAAATATGAGACTGATCTGTCAGATTTGATGTTTGGGAAGGATTGTTCTAGAAGCAGTATAAAGAAGTAGGAGACCATTGCAGACATCCAGGCAAGAGCTTGGACAAGAGGGGTGGCAGTAGGGATGGGAAATGGGGGTAGATCGAGAGATACTTAGGTTAGAAAATGATGGATTAGCTGTGTGGGAAGACCATGACTTTTACTTTGAACCTGTTAAATTAGGGGACTCTTTGAGATGTCAAATATGCAGGCACCTACAAGGGTCTGGAGCTTCAGTTCGACATTGCTGACACTCCAGCTTGCCTCCTGGGACCCAATGTTTTTCTGAGTTTGACATTCCTACCTGCCTGATAGAATGTTGTCCAGATCTGTACAGTCTAATACAGTAGCCACTAATACACTAATACAGAGGTATCTATTTAAATTTAAATTAATTAAACAAAATTTAAAAATCAGTTCCTCAGTCGCAGTAGCCACATGCGGCTAGTGACTGTAATATAAGTCAGCACAGATATTGAATATTTCTACCATTCCTACCATTTCTACCATGTCTATTAGACAGTGTTGACCTCATGACCTGCTGGTACCTCAGTTCCTACATCTCTAAAAATGAATTAACATTTCCACAATATCATACAAATTACATTCTATATGGTGTTAGTTATTTCAGTACCTAAACCCTTGGGTATCGTGAGTTCCGTGAAAGCAAGGCTCATGCCCTATTCATCCTCAAGCCCCCTCACACCCAGCAAAATGTCTTTGTACTCTGTGCTTGGCAAGCATTGGTTGAGTGAATGAGTGAGTGAATATCTAAATATATAGAAAAATCATCATTTATGTAATCTCTTAGATTTACACTGACAAAATAGCTACTAAAAGTTCAAAACATAGGGTAATATAGCCTGGTTTATAAGACAGTTCCAGTAAGAGGGCTTATCACATATAATTATAACATAAACAGAGTGGAGGCAGGAGGGTAGAAAGTAGGTAGTGTCCCCTCAAGTTGTCTTCTGCCCCTACTGCCCTCGGTTTTAACTAAAGCAGCAGTGGGTAACACCTACCACCATTTACCACTTCATAGAGAGAGCAGCAGCAAGAGCATCCGTTGCTATAGTATCTCTGCTTCCATCTCTCGTGTGTGCTGCCCCTTAGGGCTGGGATACCTGGCCGATAACGATGGTGGTGGTGAGAGTTCTGCCCACACAGTCTTCCTGGGACTGATCAGTGTCACGATAGGAACTTCCTGAGAGTCTTGGTCAACACCCAGCCTTCATATGCCCATGACAGTGCTGCTGCAAGGGACTCCCTCTCACACCTAAGGACAGGAGGATTGGAATAGGAATTAAGTGTTGAGGGAGTGCCTAGGAGGAATGATGAGGCACACGAAAATGGAACAGGACAAGAGAGGCAGAGCTGCAGTGGAAACACACTCCTCCTTTCCTCCAGAAGCATGAGAGAGTCTGATATAATTCTCCTGTTTATGCTCTAAGAAGAAGGAAATTGTAGATGAGGAATAGTTATTTTGGACATGGTAGATCACTGGGAATGGTGCAGTTGTGGGTAGCAACAAAAATTTGTTAAGCATCAATCGTGTGCTAGGTACTGTGCTGGACGCTAGGATCCAACAGATATAAGACACACGTCTCTCTGCTCCCCTGAAGTTTGTCTTGTAATAGGAGCCACGGACAAGTCACTGGGCGCTTATACTACCCACTGAGAATCACTAAGGTAAGGAGGGTACAGGATACTGGGGGCTCTGAGACGGAAATCTTCCTGGAGGTTGGTGGGGGAGGAAGTTTCCTATTGGAACAGACACCTAAGCTAAGCCCCAAAGAGAGAGTAGGCGTCCACAACGCCTGCAAGGCAAGAGGAGAGAGGTCGAAGAGCGGAGATGGGGGAAAATAGATGAGCATGCACAGACATCTGGGGAGAAGTGAGAGCTTGGCGGTGGAGCAGCAGAGGGAACTTTTCTGCAGCTTAGAGTATCAACAGGAGAAGAGGTGAGGCATGGGAAGGAAAAGTTTCTGAAGATAGACCCTACATACTGTTCCCTGTCCCCGAGAACTGTAAAAGAAGATCTCATCTTTCTGTTTTCTTTTTTCCTACTCTACCCCATGTTTCTTGCTCCCCCACAAGAATCCAAACCAACACTGCTCTTCAGCTAGACCATGGGGAGTGGTGCATTGGTCCGATGGACAAGCTGTGTGGAGCCAGGCTCTCTGGGTTTGAATCCCAGCTCTGCCCTTCAGTAGCTGGCAGACTTTGAGCAAGTTAATAATTTGCATATTTGCTCATCTGCAAGTAAAAACAATAATGCTACCTACCTTCTAAATTTTTTGAGGAATTACATGAATATTTCCATAAACGGAGCTTCTAGAACAGTGCCTGGCACACAGGAACCATTCTACAAAGGTTATCTATTATTATTATTATTATGGGCTAAAAAGACTCTTGTTAGCTAGCGTGGAAGTAAGCATTTAGCCAACATTTCCATGGGCAACAATTTACAAACTTTTCTTGGCCCCAACCCACTGGGAGTCAGGACTAGGAAGAAGATTTTAAAACTTAGAAAATTTTCTGTGTGCTCCACAAAATGATATGTTTCCTAAAATAAAGGATTTCCTAAGATTGCAAGAAAGTCATCAGGCGCCGGTCCCCTGGCCAAGTGGTTAAGTTCGCGCACTTCTCTTCTGTGGCCCAGGGTTTCGCCGGTTTGGATCCTGAGTGGGGACATGGCGCCATTTGTGAGTTGGTGCTGAGGCAGCATCCCACATGCCACAACTAGAAGGACCCACAACTAAAGTATACAACCATATACTGGGGGGATTTGGGGGAAAAAATTCGGAAAATAAAAGAAAGTCATCAGGTAGCTATCAGAAAACTATTATAATATGTTAAAAGATTTGGGGGGAAAAATGCCCTGTTATGTCCAATGGTAAATTCCCAGGTGATATTTCTTTAAAGATTTAAAAAAATTAGCCTTAGTTGTTATCAGAAATAGAATGACAGGTGCATTTTTTTGAATCTTGGTGTAGCTAAAAAACCTAAGTATTGCTCATGTTCTTCCACTTTATTTGGATATTCTACCAGTACTTTTTTTTCTTCTCACCCCACATTAAATCACAATCTATTCTTATTCTCCCCATTTTGCATTGAAGACAATGGGGCTCAGAGATTAGATAATTTACCCAAAGTTATGCAACTAGTAAGAGGTGTAGCCGAAATTGAACCCTGAACCTCTTGACTACAGAGTCTGAATTGGTACTCTGATATTTGAGCCTTAAAAGACTTTCATTCCCATAAAGTGCTTGGAACACTGTGAGGCATACAGAGCGCGCTCAATAAGGGTTAGTTGTCACCTCAGCAGTGCTCATCTACTGAGCCTTCTGCGGGATGTTAATAAATGTTACGGGAAAAAGTAATTCAAGGATGTTTGGGAAAGCCTGGGTTAAGCAAAGTTAAATTCGTTTTTTACTGTAAGGTCTTTAGTACACTGCTGAGGAGTATGAATATCAAAAGAGAGAGAGTTTGCAGCAATTTCCAAACCATGTTTGACTACTGAACTCTTTCTTATTTTTTTCTCTCAAGATAGCTCAGTAGGACCAATATACCTGGGAAGGAATGTAACTTTGGAGTAAATGCTGCACAGTAGAAATGCAGAGTAGCAGATAATACTTACAATTCAAATTCACTAGTGAAAAATATTTTGTGCTTGCTGGGTAAGTTACTTTACTGTACAGAGCAGAAAAGGAACTGGAAGCTATTGTTCTAAATCTTAATTTGCTTGAGATGGGGAAGCTGAGAGAGAACAGCTTTGCAAAAATATGTCACCAGTAAAGTAGGAAGTGGGTATTCTTGCAGCTTCTAACAGCCTCAGCGACTTTGTTGTTCAGGGTCAGAGCTGCAAGACGCCTTATCTTGAAAAGCACACGTACAACCTCAAGGACATGAGAGAGACAGTGAAGAGCGTTGGGGATTTTGGTGGTGCCCTTTTATATATAAAATTTTAAGTTCAAAAGTGTGAAGTAGAGCAATTGCAAAGTTTGAAAAACTTGCTGGAAAAAGTAGTTTTGCATTCTAGATGATTCCTTAATTCTGTGACAACCAGCAGTTTGAACACTATAAGTCACTGTGAATCTAACCCGCTCGCAGTTATTAAATTGGACAATGCAGTTGGATTTAATGTCAAACGATTCCATTCTGGACCCAACTCTATCAATTTTGGGTGATCTTGGACACGTAATTTCTTTGACCACCTTTTCATTTGGAAAATGAGAGGGGTGAATTAGATCACCCCAGAGGTGCCTTCCAGCTCTAGAGATCTGTAATATTAAAGGAATAGGTAGGTTACAGACCTCTTCTGTGTATTTCCCCCAAGGTAGCAGAGACCTCTCTGGACAGCAAGGACATTGTAATGAGAAAGCAGAAATAAAAACAATAAACTTTGGAGGTTAGCCGCAGCCCTCAGGAAACCAGATAGGGGTCTAGCCTCTAGCCTGCAGGGCCGCTGTGTAATGCTACTAATTTAGGACGGGACTGAAATAGTAAGTGTGGGCCTCGAATGCCTGGAAATAATGGCAGCCATCAAAAAGTTATATTCCAGTGTTGCCAGGGCAAAAGTTCCAGAGACAAAGTCCACATTTTTCAAAGTCAGAAATGCAGTCTATCTGAGAACGAGGACCACTGCCTTCTCCCCATGGGTGCACAGTGCCTAATTGAAATTGTAACAACCCAGGCTCTGGAAATTAGCTGGCCTCTTACCTTTCTGTTTTTACTCCTGCCTCTCAAGGAGAAACTTCATGGTGGTTTCACCAGTGCACTTTTCACTGCCTACACCATCTCAATTAAAATGAGCTTGAGAAGCCAAACCAAGGGATGAGCACATGAAATGACTTGAACCAGAAAACCAGAAAGTTGGGTTACTATTTTTATTTTACTTTTAACTTTAACAAAAAGCCTCACTTCTGAAAAACGCTAATGTTTCCATCTTTGTTTCTCTTCCCACCATTTATGACTATCTTGAAAGATAAACAGCATTTATCTTTTCAAAAATTGGCACTTTTAAAGTAAAGCCACTTTTGTTAATTGGTGCCAAATGAAAACTAGTCAGATGAATATCCAAAGTTGCGAGTTATTATATATTTAGTTGTTTTAAAGTATTGGTTTGTTTTTGATAATATTGAGTATAGTAGCAGTAGCATGCTTTTCTAATCATGCTGTTCTTAAGTGGATATAAAAATGACTTGGAGGCCAGCCCGGCGGCGTGGGGGTTAAGTTCACACATTCCACTTCAGCAGCCCAAGCTTCACCAGTTCAGGTCCCCGGTATGGACCTAGGCACTCCTTGTCGAGTGATGCTATGGCAGGCATCCCACATATAAAATGGAGGAAGATGGGCACAGGTGTTAGCTCTCGGCCAGTCTTCCTCAGCAAAAAAAGAGAAGGATTGGCAGTGGATGTTAGCTCAGGGCTAACCTTCCTCAAAAAAAAAAATGACTTGGGATCCTTTGGCTATAAGGTGACGATTGTGAGGAGGCCACTGTAGGGCAGCGGAATAAGCTCTGGTGGGAGGAATGCTGTATTACTGCATTGAGAGGGAGCTGATCTGTGCTCTGCACCTGCCTCTGGAGCACTTAACACTCTGGATCTCATCCATGAAATGAGCTATTTAGTTTTCTGGAATGCCACTGGTATTCTGGAACACATCATTCCTCACGGAGTAGAACTGTCCTGCGTAGCAAGAATTTTAGCCTCCTAGACCTCTAGCCATTGAAAAGCCAGTAGTGCTCACTAGCCATTGCAACAATCACAAACCTCCTTCCTCACCTCCACCCTCAGTTCCAAATGCTTCCTTAGAAGCTGGTACTGCCCCACTCGCATTTGGAACCACCAGCAGATGTACCCTAAGATCCCTTTCTGCCCACCATTCTGTAAGCAGTGGCCAAGAGGAGCACTGGGCTGTCGTGAGCCTGCAGTTTCAAACCTCTTAGAAGCAGCTTAAACAGCAGGAAGCCTGCACGGAAAAGCACACTAATAGTTGAGCTCACTCTGAAATCACAGAGTAGTGATTCCACATATTTTCATGGCAACTTTTGTCATTCTTCTCTTTTAATCTCCAGAAGAAGGTGGATTTCTCCCAATGAGGTCAAAAGAAGCCCCCAGCTACTTACAACCATTGGGCACCCCCATACTCTAGTCCATGTGAGCCATTCTCATCTCAGAGCAGTATCAACTCAGCTCACTGCTCATACCAGGGTCATCTATCAAATCAGCTGGGGTCTTCTGCAAACCCCATTAATAAATGTCTAATCCAGTTGCTGTTGACATACTCCTTGCCCCCACCAACTGGATCCCTTCTTTGATGTTTTCTTGTATTTTCCATAAAGAAGGCTGAACCGTCAAAGTAGTGTCTGCCTGGGTGAATCTTCACTCTGCATTCTCTTCCCACCCACATCCACTTTTCCTTCCCCCAGCTCAGAGATTTGACTGTCAACAATTCCCCTCCCTCTGGGAAGTTACTTATCAATCTTGCTCACCCCTACAATCATCTCAGCATGAACGTGCACGCAGGCACACACACATGTATGAGCAAGAAAACATACAGCTATGACTTTTGGGAAATCTTAAGGTCCTCCTCTCCACACACACACACACAAAGCCTAGGAAACTATTTCTGTGTAGGGGAAGAGTTCTGCCTGCTTATGTCTGCCCCGAACCTGTTTGTGGCTGATTTCTCGGCTTGCCTAGTCTCTCCTCAGTTGCTTCTTTCGTCTTAGAGAATAACCTGCACCTTTTTGGTTATTTCACCTTTGAGATGATGGAAAAACTTACAAAAGGAAGACGTTTAACTTGTATCTTTTTGGGGCTTTGAAACAAACGACAGGGAGAGAGAGAAAGATATTTTTGGTTTCATGGATGGTAGAAAGAGTGTAAGACTTGAATAAGGAAAACAGGATTTTAGTCCTGGATCTCATGATTTTAAGCTTTGTGTCCTTGAGTGAATCATTAAGCTTATCTGGACCTCAGATGTCTTATCTTTGATCAGACTGAAGGGTGTTTTTAAGAGTTATCCTATTTATGTTTTCCCTGGGGGTAAGTAATTCTGTTTCACAGCCCTATGCAGAAGCAAGAAGATGGCTTGATAAAGAATCGACAGGTTTATTTATGCCAAACTATATGAAAGGCACTGGGACAGGAAATTCACAAGAACTTTCAGTCCTCGGGTTTTATGGTTCTGTCTTTAGGAACAGAGATTTTAATTCCTTGGTCATTTGCCCTGTAAGTGGTACAGGGTAGGTGGTCAAAAGGGATTCTACTCCCTTGATGAATCCACTTTACCTGGCTCTGTTCCTTTCTGGATAGAAATTGGTTGTCAGTATTCCGTAAATGGTACATTAAAGATGCCTCCTGATCACATTGTCTTCTTTTCCCCATTCTTTTCAATCTGCCATCTCCTGAAGGCATCTTCTGATTTTCCCCATTGCCTTCATCACACTCCATCCCTACATATCACTTCCCCATCCATCCACTACAAAAGGGGTAGTACTGTGGCATCCTAATAAGGCTTTTTCCATGTCATGATCACCGGGTTCTCTTACTTCAACCGTGGTTGGATCATATAAGGTTTGTTTCTTGTAGAAACGGGGAGTAATAACCAGGAGGAACTCTCAGAGATGAAGTACCAACTGAAAGGAATGGACAGTAGCTTATATGATGTTATTTAGAGTCAAAAAGAAACCAGTTGTGCTTTAAGACTGAAGAAAGAGGTTGTGATAACAATAGACTTCAGGCAACAAGTTGCTGCCTTGGGAATGCAATGACTACTTAATGTTACCAGTCTCTTCACAGCCTTCTCCACTTTTCTGTTGACCTTTGATTATCCAAGGTATACCACTGTGGACTCTACCCCAGGGATCCTCAAGCTTTGGTGCACATCAGAATCACCCGGAGGGCTTGTTAAAACACTCATGCCTGGACCCCAGCCCCGGAGCTTCTAATTCAGTAGATCTGGGATGGGGCCTGAGAATTTGAATTTCTAGTGATTCTCAAGTGATGCTGATGCTATTGGTGCCGGGCCCATACTTCAACAACTACTGTCCTATACTGTAATACAGGCTGCCCCAGAGATATTGCGGGTTCAGTTCCAGACCACCACAATAAAGCAAATATCACAATAAAGCAAGTCACATGAATTTTTTGGTTTCTCAGTGCATGTAAAAGCTCTGTTTACACTATACTGTAGTCTATTAAGTGTCTAATAGCATTATGTCTTAAAAAAACAATGTACAGGGCCAGCCCCGTGGCTGAGTGGTTAAGCTCATGCGCTCTGCTTCGGCGACCCAGGGTTTCGCTGGTTCAGATCCTGGGTGTGAACATGGCATCACTTGTCAGGCCACGTTGAGGCGGCATTCCAAATGCCACAACTGGAAGGACCTACAATTGAAAAAATATACAACTATGTACTGGGGGGACTTGGGGAGAAAAAGCAGGAAAAAAAAGATTGGCAACAGTTGTTAGCTCAGGTGCCAATCTTTAAGAAAAAAGAAAACAATGTACATACTTTAGTTAAAACATACTTTCTTGCTAAAATAAGCTAAACATCATCTGAGCCTCCACTGAATCATAATCTTTTTGCTGTGGAGGGTCTTGTAAAAAATGCTATGTGTGTGAAGTGCAATAAAATGAGGTATGCCTGCAGAAGAAAATGGATCAATGCTATCTCCAGGTTATCTTTTTTAAATTCTTTTGGACAATCTACTTAACACGTCTCTTTGTACGCTCATCTAAACCTTTCACCAGATTAGTAATGCCAGTATTAGCCGACTTGAGTTTCACCATTTCATTTAAAGGAGAAGGAAAAAAAATCAGTGTTTCTCAAAGTCCAGTCCACAGGCCACATGCATCAGAACTCATCGAGATTCTAAGCAAGTATGCAGACCTCTGAGCCCCATCCGAAAGCGTCTGAATCAGAATCTCTAAGGACGAGTTTGTACAGCTGTTTGTCAATATAAGCACCCAAGTGATTCTTACACACCCTGAATTGTGAAAATGACTGCCACAGATCTAGGTTCAATAATCCACCTAGTAATCAATGTCTGAATGGTGGAATCCTGACAATTTAATAAAAGCCTAAAATGTGATTCCTTCCAGACACTAGGAGTTACATTTCAGGGGAGGTATCTAAAACATCAAACATCACTTTAACTTTTAAATAACTATGCTATATAATTTATTAATATCTCGTCTATGATAGCAAGGTACTCTTAAATCTTGTCTATGATTACTATACATAGTTGATTTTGCTCCATCATGTACTAATTGTTTTGTCACTATGTAATTAACTTGTACTTTTCTGTTTAATGTCATCCTAGTTAGAGCTAACTTACCACAGATTCTTTAAATATAATTCTTGTCTTTTAAAGCAACAGTATGTCTTTTCACAAGGTGTTACCCACAATCTGAGTTAAGTGTGCACCTTTGGTATAGTCCTGCAAAAGATTACATTGGAGGTTGGTCAAAATGAGCACTATGACACAATTTGGAGATGTCAAGGTTTCCCAAATAAGTATAAGTAATACAGTTTATGCAAAGCTTACCAGAAGAAATCAGGCTGGGGGATTTCAGGTGGGCATAGCTTCTCATATCTCCTCAGTTCCTTAAGGTAACTTTGGATTGGTGTCCATTATATGTTGCTTGTTTGTGGTAAAGTCTTGGCACATGGGGAAAACCCAAAGCGGAGGCTTACCAAGCCTCATATCCTCCCCACCCCAGTTTCATCACACTAAAACTCCAGCATGACTACATTTCATGTTGCAAAATCTGCATTTAGTAAGTCATATTATCAGGATCTAATATCGCTGTTTCATATACAGCTTCTTACTAGGCCACCAGCACCGTCTTGCATCATTGTCCACAAATTATATAGTAATGATTAACTATTAGATATGTAGGCGCATTACAACCAAGTAATGATGACAAGTTAAGGGACAAGGGCAGCAGTTAGCTACAGGTTAAGGGCATTTGACTCCAGGTCTGACTGATGCCAGAGTACACGGTCTTGACTGACAGACACTCTGCATTGGCTAGCTAGCTTGGACTCTCGTCTCCTTCCTGGCTGACCTTTCCGGATGCACTTTGACTAGTCCACTTCTTACCTATCCAGAATCCTTAGTTTTGGTCCTATATGCCCGACTGGCCCTGCTCTCTTATTGCCAAAGTTTTCCTTTCCTTCAGGTAAGTTAGTGATTTAAAATATAATTAAATTTAGACCCAGTGAATTTCTCTATTGGATGACTTCTTATTCCAATTCCAAGACTGATATTAAATGTTATTCTTTCTAATAAATATATGTCTTCTGCTTATATTTGACTGTCATTCTGTCTGTTCAGTGCTCTGTAACATTCAATTCCAGTACTGTGCACTAAAAATGATGACAATCCTTGGTGTGAATATTAATGATAAACAATGTTTGATGTTGTTTTAAGAGTGTCAAGATGCAAGAGGGTTTGGCATTTCATATTTTTTGTAGCTGAAGATCATTTGTTTATTCGTATATCCATTCAATGACTATTTGGTGAGTGACTAGTATGTGCTTATGCCTGGGCATATAGCAATGAGAATTATATATATGGTTTTTGCTCTCAAAGAGCTTACATCCTAGTTGGAAGAGCAAATAGTACAGAAGTAAATGAATAAACAAATTCAGAGAATGCTGAGTGCTGTGAATAAAATAAAAACAGAATGATACAGTAGAGTGACTAATGAGGTGGAAGATAAGGTGAAGCTATTTTAGATGAAATCGAATATGAAGACCTCTCTGAGAAGACGATATTTAAGCAGAGACATGAATGGGGAGGGAGTCCAACCATACAAAGCTGTAGGAAAGGAAAGTCTGAGCAGAGAGCAGCTAGTGCAAATTCCTTAGGCAAGAACCAGCTTGATGTGGTTAAAGAAACAGAAAGCTCTTGAGTGGGTTGGAATAGCTTGGTGAAGAGGGAAAGGTTTAAGATGGGGCTGGAATAGTAGGCACTATTCCGTAGGTCCTGGAGGATCATAATTTGGGATTTGTAGTAGGAAGCCATTGAAATGGGAGCCATGATGAAGAAGAGTATTCTCATCTGGTCTACATTTTAGGAATTCTCTTTGCTGTGTAGAGCATAAAACGTAGGCAAATAAGAATGAAGCCAAAAGACTGGTTAGAAGGCTTTCAGGTGAGAAATGATGTGGCTTAGACCAGAGTAGCACAGTGGAAAGGAGAGAAATAGATGAATTTGTAGTATGTTTCAGAGGTAGCATTGACAGAAATTGCTTACATATTGGGTGTAGCGAGTTAGGAAAAACAAAAGGGGAATGAATATAAGTGTTTGTTGACTATTTATTCTTTAGATGTTAATTTCACCAATTTACTATGATATTTGGACTTCATACAAGATTAGATGCACAGTGCAAATGTAACAACATGATTTTAATTTAATTTGTACGATATGGTGATGGAATTTATGAATTTTATTTAGGAACTGTAAAACTTGATATTGTTTGACTAGTTAGAATCATTAAACAAAGCATACAGATGAGATAAACAAGATGGAGAACCTTTATGTTCAGTTGGTAAACCTGACTGAGCTGTGGACAATCAGGGCAGTGTCTTTCAATCTGGGGTCTTCAGACGTTCTCAGAGATCCTTAAATTTTCTATACAAATTTTTAAATTGTGTTTTCATTCCAGTGAAAATCTGAAGAAAATTAAAGGAAGCTTACATTTACATTAATTGTCGTTAAAGTACACCTTTATCTGCCTCTAATAAAAAAAGAAAGTGAAGGCCAAACAATGTCACAATGAACTATAAAAACAAAGGTTTCAGAGTAATTGAAAAAAGAAATATGGTGGGAAAATTGAATTATAACATGGGACATAATAATATAGCAATGCTAAAGAAATATTCCTAGTTAGAGGACTTTAATTAAAAATAGAATATGAATATGGGCTAAAAAATGGATTTATTCAATGGTTAATATACACTACTAATTGCAAAGGTTTATTAGCACCCTAAAAAAATTATACTAATACACCTAATTTGACTAAGTTCTCCTTTGTTAAAGAATCCATAATAAGGGAAGGGAATAAACATTTATGAAGTATGTCTACTGTGAATCAGGTACTTATGATATGCACCTTTGTTAACTAGCATAATTATCATAACATTATTGTGAAAGACGATTTTTATCATTTTACAGATTAAACAGAGGCTCAGTTGTGTTGGCAAAATTGAAAAATGATTAAAAATGTCCAGTGGTAGATAGGGTATGAGGAGAAAAGATTTTAGCAGGTTCTACATTGATAAAGCCCCACTGGAGGACAATTTGACAGAAACTGTGTGAAAATGTACAAATCCTTCATCACAGCAACTCTACTTTAGATATCTATTCTAGAAACGATCGCCACATTTCACAGAGAAGCAAGTAAGTGGATGCTCATTGCTGCATTGTTGGTAGTCAACGGGAAAAGACTAAACAAACCGTGGAAGAGCTCAATCACAAACCACTTTGCACAGTTACAAAGAATGGGAGAAGCTCAATATTTGTCATATGATTGTCAGCGTACAGGAATATTTAGGTTTTAATCAGATATTTCAATTCATCCACACATAGGTGAGCAAGTGCATAGAAAAGTTCTGCAAAGATAAGTAGTGGTTGCCTTTGGGGAGGGGAATGGAATGAGGAGTGAAATGTTATATGAAGTTTTACTCTATCACATTGTACAACTTTTTCCAGAAATGATTACTATATTATTTGTGTAAATAAAAATATTTATTTTGCTAATTTTTTTCAAAGAAGGAAGAGGGAGAGACCTGCCTAAGATCACACATCTAGGTGTGTGGGTCTCTGGGTCTCTGTCTTTCTCTTCTCCAGGTCTTGATTTGTCATCTGATGCTTTTGTGCTCTCTCTCGTCTCAGGGTCCCTCTTTTGTTCTAGCTAGGTGATCTCCCAAAAATAGCAATGATGGTAGCAGTCATCGTCATGGAAGTGGCAAGCATCAATTGAACAGAATCGCTTCTATTTACATCCATCTGTCTATATGTTTGTGCTTCTTCCATTCACACTGGGTTGTGGTTCCTCTGTCTCTCCAGTTCCTCTTAACTCTCATCAGGAGCACCTGCACTGTGCAGGTGCTGCAGCCAAGCTCTTCTTTCTTTGTTGGCAGTTCTCATCCTTTCTCCTCAACTCATTATGACTCTCTCCCTGGTCTGATGGTCTAACTTACCTCTTCCAGAACCTCAGAATTTTAGCAGGAAAAAACTGGCTTCCTGGATGAATCTATGATCAGGCAATTTCCCTTAATAAACCTTCTCTTTATGATGCTTCTCCTTTCTTAACTTAAAAAAGGTGTCTGTCACAAATTAATCCAGCCCGCAAATGGGCTTTGTTTGTTGTGCCGAGTTTTTTGGGGGTTTTTTAATTGTTTTATTTATTTGTTTTATTTTGTTTACTTATGCACATTCAAAAATTGGAAGATTTTGTAGAAAAATCTAGACTTGTTCTTCACATGTTTATAAGGGGCTGGAGCCCTGGACTAGCCCCCACAATGAGAAAGGGCATTAATCTTCTCACCACAGTCACGTTCCCAGCCCAAGGTACAAACGCATGTTTCTACCTGGCTTCCATTGACAGTGGAGTTTGGAGCAGCCTCTTTAATTGTTCCTCTGTTTGCCCATGTTCTGAAGTTGTGATATTACCTCTGCACCATCAATATTTACTCCATCTCTGCTCAGAGATTTTGTATTTTTGAGTCATATTGATTTTATTTTAAAAGTATTAATTTACCCAAAACATTCACTATTCCTTCAACATATAATTCAGTTCATCTGAGGATGTTTCTAAAACTTGAGTTCTAGTACTTTCTTTGCTCCTATATGTTATTAGTACACTTTTAAAATAACTTTTAGCATTTGAAGAAAACAAATTTGGTTATTGTCTTCTGCCCAAATATGCTCTATCTTCGAGCAAGAAGGAGGCACTCTGTAAGCTATGAGCATCTGACAAAAAAATGTTTCATATACATTAACTTTTTTCCTCTTAAAATAATACTTAATATTCTTTTAAAAAAAAAAAAAAAAAAAAGGAAAGATTCATGGGCTGGTCCAGTGGCACAGTGGTTAAGTGTGCATTCTCCACTTGCGAGGCCAGGGGTTCACAGGTTCAGATCCTGGGAGTGGACCTAGGCACCACTTATCAAGCCATGCTGTGGCAGCATCCTGCATATAAAATGGAGGAAGATGGACACAGATGTTAGCTCATGGCCAGTCTTCCTTAGCAAAAACAGGAGAATTAGTAGTGGATGTTAGCTCAGGGCTAGTCTTCCTCAAAAAACTAAAGAAGGAAAGATTGAAAAGTCAGAAATTTTCCATCAAATTACTGCTTGATTTCAGTTTCATGTTATTTTATGAGTTTAAAATAAATAAAATCATTTATAAAAACAATTCACATTTGATGATTATATGAATAATAGTTATATGAATAATTATATAGACAGCAGATGAACAGCCAATAAAATCATTGGGGGAGTGAATTTTTAAGAATTAACAATAAATATTCAGAAACATTGAATGTTAAAGTTAGGACTGAGACAGAGAAGTTCAAGGTAGTGGTCAAAGTCTTTCTTTACTTATTTTTCTCCAATAGATGATTGTATTTGTTTTGATTTCCCTCTCTTCACCTTCATCTTAATTTCTGCCTTGATTATCTATGCAAACACTGGTGTTTCAATATTACTTTTCTTTCCATTTGATGGACTAGTCTAAGCTGGCCAATATTTTCTTGGCAGCTTGCTTTCAAAGCCATGGGTTTCTTACTAATTTAGTTACAGCGGTTTGTTTTCAACTAAATTAGTTTTCAAAATTTCCCATCCACTATGGGTTTACAAATTCTTTGAAGATAAAACAAACACCTCTGAATTAAGGCCAAGGAAAAATTCCGTGAAACTAAATTTTCTAAGCCTGTGACTCAGAGGTTTCAGTCTCACCGTTGAAGTCTGCTGAGGAGCTTCTGAAAGTTTTTAAGATACTTTGACATAAATGGCAATACCTACTTATATGCTTATATTGTCTATGATAGTCTACATTCGATCAAATACCAAGCAAAAAAGAGGTAATGTGCATTTTTCCAGCTATTTAACTAAATAGGATCCTGTACCTCTAGCATTCTGTATAAAGGAGACACACACACACACACAAATAGAATGTCTTATAACATATGAAAGATCCTCAGCCTCCCTTATAAACATAGAAATGAAAATTAAAATGTGATATCATTTTTTACCCAACAGAATTGGTAAAACCAAAAATGTATGATAATGCACAATGTTAGTGAGGTTATGGTGAAACAGGTATTCTCCTCGTGCACTAAAAGACACATGAATTGGTAAAATCTCACTAAATGGCCTTATTTAAAATGTTTTAATGTTCGACTTTTTTTGACCCACCAATTCCACTTTCTAGGAATTTATCCTACAGATGTATTTGCACTTATAGTGAAAGACATAAGTACAAGAATAATTTTATAATTGTAGTTGTCCAAAATATCAAAAAATAAGAAACAACTTAGAGTCCCTTAGAAGGTTATATATGGAGTTACCTAGCAATTCTACTCTGGGCATATGACCAGGAGAAATGAAAACATAGGTCCACACAAGACTTCTACATGAATGTTCATACTAGCATTATTTCTAATAGCTAAGAAGTGGAAACAACTCAAACGACCATCAACTAACTGATAAATGGATAAATAAGGTGGTATCCACCCAATGGAATATAATTCAGCTACAGAAAATGATAAAGTACTGATATGTGCTACAACATGACTGAACTGCAAAAGCAACTAAGTAAAAGCAACTAGTCACAAAAGACCACATATTTTATGATTCTATGAATACAAAATGTCCAGAATAGAGACCAAAAGTAGATTAATGGTTGCCTAAGGAAGGGGGAGAGAGAGAGACTGCTAAAAGGTGCAGGATTTATTTTGGCAGTGATGCATATATTCTAAAATGAGATTATGGTGATTTGCAGAACTGTAAATATACTAATACCATTTAATTGTACACTTTAAATCAGTACATTTATGTAAATTATATTTCAATAAAGTTTTTTTAAAAAATAACCTAAATTTCTGTCAATAATGAGACTGGTCAAATAAGTTATGGTAAATCCATGCAACGGAAACTCCACAAGTATGAAAATAAACGAATTGCTTTATTTATTCCAATATAAAACAGTCTCTTCTAAAATTAAGTTAAAAAGCAAAGTACAGGGGCCGGCCCAGTGGAGCAGCAGTTAAGTGCACACGTTCCTCTTTGGCAGCCCGGGGTTCACCAGTTCGGATCCCGGGTGCGGACATGGCACCACTTGGCAAGCCATGTTGTGGTAGACATCCCACATGTAAGGTAGAGGAAGATGGGCATGGATGTTAGCTCAGGGCCAGTCTTCCTCAGCAAAAAGAGGAGGATTGGCGGCAGATATTAGCTCAGCGCTAGTCTTCCTCAAAAAAAAAAGCAAAGTACAGAATAATGTGCATACCATGTTCCCATCTGCGTAAACAAATGCGTGGAAGATTTCTTGAAAGACGCATACAAGACTGAGAACAGTTGTCTTTGGGGAGGGGAGGGGAGTGGGAGATGGGATCTAGAATGTGAAATTTTCTTTTCAGTGTTCCTCTCATGTTTTCTTAAATGTTTTACTGTAAATATATTTATTTTGCAGTGCTTTTTAAGATTAGTTTTTCTCTAAAGGGAAAAGAGTAAAGGAAAAAAAGAAATCCAAATCGTTAAAATTTTAGATGTCCTACTATGTCAGATAGGTGCAGAGTGTTGGGGGACACACACAGCTGTTGACAGTATAGACCTGCCCTCAGAAGTTTACTGTTTAACTAGGAAGAAAATGAATAAATAAATGATGAAGTGATTTATGGAAATTTTAAAGAAAATAAAATTAGCGTAAGAAACCATGTTTGAGTGCTCTGTGTACAAATGCAGCAGAGCCCCCTCCCTGACCCCCAGCAGCATTAGGCTGCATGAGTGTTAACACTACAGAAGGGCAGTACAGCCGTACTACACGGAAAAGGGTGAGTGGCTTTTCAGAAGCTTGCTTTCTACGGAATGGTCAGACATAGCAATTAGCATGTTGTCGCAGGCTCAAAGGGCAGTTTAGAAAAAATTCTTAAGTTATTAGAGTATGATTATCCCAGTCTCTTTGCAGTGATGGAAATAAATTTGCTCTGGGAGGTTTAATAAGAGCGTGTCATGTATGGAACACAGCAGTTCTAGGTTCTAGAGCAATTCACGAGTAGCATTGAACACCTCCTGTGTGCTGGGCAGGTACTCGTATTATTTCTAATTCTCATAACCACCCTGCAAGGTAGGAATCAGTAGTCCCATTTTTAACAGGCATGGAATATGAAACCCAGAGAAGCGAAATAAATCAGCCAGTGTCTTAGAACTAGTACTGGTTGGGATTAGCAGTCATACTCAGGTCTGAATGACTCCAGCACAAGTATTCTTTCCACTAAACCATTCAACTTCCCTTGTTAAAAATTGCTTTTGGTGTGTTTGGGTATCAAGAAAGTGAAAGTAATGTTTGTTTTGATACCTAATGGGATGGATTTAAGGATTTAAAGTTAAACTTTCTGTTTCTTAGTCCATTTTAAAAGATCCTAACAGAATCAGGATAGGGCATGATTGGTTTGGGGAAAAAGTTTTGGTTTGGGGGGATTTTTTGTTTTTTTACAGTTGAGGTGGGTAGACTGCAGGGTCCCAATGATGCAGCCAGATCGAGTAATAGCTAAAAAGAATAGGAACATTTATGAAGAACTACAACGTGTCAGGTGCTTCTGCAAGGTGGATGTATGCGACCATTTCACAGATGAGAAAATGAAGACTTGGAGAAGTCAAGCAATTTCCTCAAAGCCCCATAGTGAGTGATAAACTATTGAAGGTTAACATAAGAGTGGTAAAGTCTGAATTCAAACTCAAGCCCCTCTATTCCAGAACCCCTTCATTCTTCACTCTGCTGTGAAGCCACCGAAGCAAAATAAAGATGCAGACGTGGAAAATACAGACTTTTGTTCCAAGATGTTTGGCTGTGGAGGGAAGGAGAAAAAGCAGCTGGTAACTAGAGTGGGGGACAAGCATAAGAAATAATATTGTTGTGTTATTTTAGAGTAGAGATCAGACTGTGTTTATAATGGGAAGTACATCTTAAAAGATGAAACACCCAGTCCAGAGCATGTAGTAAGTGTTTAATAAATGTTTCTTGCTTGATGCTAGTGAAGGAGTTAGTAATTAACAGAGAAGAGTCTATAAGGAAGTGGCCACTGATAAGAACCAAGAAGGGCAGTTAGTTTTGGTAAAGAACAATGACATTTGTCCAGAGAATCAGGAGCAAAGAAAAGGAAAGAGAGCAAGATATAAGGAGGCTTTAAGTTGGAATGAAGGGTAAGTGGGGATGGTCAGGTGGAGTGCTCTCCAACTTTTATTCTCCAATAAAAGTGGTGAACGAGCAAGGCCTGGGTAGGGGCCAGGAATGTGGGGAGGTTTGGAACAACCATTTAGTAAATGTGGTAAGACCTCAGTGAGACTCAGTCCTGAGAAAGCCCATGTTTAGTTGGATGTAAATGAATGTATATGAGCAAGCAACTGCTGGGGGCTCCATTAAGTGTGCTCCTACACTGTTTTACAAACTGCTTAGCGCAGAGTTCACCAGTCCAAACTCTGGAAATGTCATGGAGTTGCTAGAGCTTTTCTTCCTGCTTGGATAGGCAATAGTTATGTGCCTACCCAGGACTAGAGAAAATAAAAGTCTGTGTTCCAAGTTGCCAGTTCAATGGCTAAATTCTGGGGCAGGCACGTAATAATTCCCAGATAAATAAATGATGAACTTATACAAATGATTTCAAAATATCTTAAGAAAGGACAACTTAGTACTGATTTTATTTGCAGCGCTCCTCATCCTTGTGTGATCATCTCTTCTGTTTGTACAATGCCTCAGACTTTTCAAGATGCTTTCATACATATTAGCTCATTTCATCCTTAAGCCTGCGTGAAATAGTTGGAATTGAATTACTCCCATTTGATAGATGGAAAACTAAATCACATGAGGTTTAACTGATTTGTCAAAGACAAAGGGGTCTTTGGTGATGGAGCTGGTGGTAAAATCAAAGTTTTCTAATGCCTGGCCCAATTCTAAGACGTTCCAACAAAAATTAGAAATATCTGGTCTAGGGCAACGGGGGGCAATATGATACAGTCCCTTGGATATTGTAAAGGAATCCATAGATTAAAAAGGAAATCAAGAACCACAATTCTAGATGCTCCTTAGACCCCTTGGGGTGTGAAGGCTGTAGGTACCTTCTTAGCCAAAAGTCATAAATGTCAGAATCTATGGGGTAGATTCTCTGAGTCCTCATAGGTCTTTGTGTTACAAGAGTATTGTGACAATATATAGAACGAGTGTTTGGTTAGCAGAAAAATCTACAGTACAAAGTTTGTGAAATAATACAATTTCCATTTCTTATTCTATTACTATACCAACATCATTGTGTCTTCATTAGTCATCTCCTCCCCTTCTCTCCATCCCTTCTTTTCTTTCCTCTCAAGTCTGTTTTTCTGTTTATAGAGTCTTAGATCCTGATGAAATGTTACCACTTTGGGTAGCCTGTGTTTCACAGAACCTGGAGCCACCCTTCAGGACAGGGCCAGATAACCCATGGGCACCGCTGACTCACGGAGGGCCCCTCCTAGTCATTTCCTCCTGGTGAAATGGCCCTGGTGTTCCACCCATCCGGGTGTGCCTGAGCAGGGGGACATGACTGTGCAAGGCCTCTTCTGAGCTTCCAAAATTAAAGAGGATGAAAAGAGGTTGTTAACTTCCTAGATTGTTGAGAGTTGTTTTCCTGTTCTAGATGGTTTTGCAGTTTCTCTCCCCTTCATTGCTAACCCTTTCCATTTTTTTCTGTAACTAGTATGAACTATTCCCTAATACAGGTACAATCAGTTCTTTTTTATTTTTACCATTAGTCACATTTGTTATTATGGTTAAGAATTTTATTATTAACATTCTTATATGTCTTGTGAAAGTTCAAATGTTATAGCAAGTTGTAAATAAAGCTCCCACTTGACTTTTTAGCAAAATGTCCGATATCTCCTCCTTGAAGCCCTGAGCTACTATTAAAATGCCTAGGAACACAGCTCCTGGATCTGACTTGGGATGAGAATGGGCAGTGTTTACAAATTCACCTGATTAGCTCACTGCCATTGAGTTATCCTGCGCTATTCAGGATACCAGCTCTGCTCACTACTAGCGGGCCCATATCCCTGCACAATCCTTCATTCTTTGAGGAAGGAATTCCAAATGGTCTTTTCAGTTCCAGTATTCTAAAGCCTCAGACCACTCAGGCAATACCTCCTGAACCTTGGGGAGTAAGACCCATAAGTAGATCAGATTTTTGAGTGTTAACTCCCAAATTTTATATCCTTAATTATTGATGCCAACTAAACTCTAAACTTGTTCTTTCCCTTTATTTATTTCATATCTTCCAAGTTCCTTTATGATTTTATTTCAAATTCTTTAATTCCAATTCTTGCGACTTTTTTTTTTTACTCCTGCCAGCCCACATCAGTCATCCATCTTTGGGGGACCATTTTCTACTAGCTCCTGAACGTCTACTTTCCTGCTATCTGGTTTCCAAAATCAAATTCCAAAGCATAGATTCACATGTATGAGTGTTTGGGATAGGTTAAATTGCTAAATTTGACGTCCAAAATGCCCATATAGGTGAATTTCTTTACAGTCCCCAGTTGCAGTTTCTCTCCTAATGAAATGAAAACAGTTGCTGTCCTAATGAAATTGAAAACAGTTGTACAAAATCATACTAAGAGGAAAGGTATCAATCAGAAAAGCTGGACTTAGGAAAGTGTGTTGATGTGTCCATTTGAAATTATCAATAATTTCCATTTTATTACCTTGAGGACATGAGCAGAACCTAGCCAAAAAGGTATAGACATCATAAGAAATCAACTAGGGCTCAAATTCTGGCTGAGTTTGCACTTGACCTGCGTTGCTTCCTAACTCTCTGAATTTGGGCCGTTTTCTTAACTTTCAAATGCAAACAGGATAATCACATGTTTGTTACAAAGGATTGGATTGTTACAAAGATTAAATAATTTACTTACGTAAAATGCCTACAGTGGTGCCTGGCAGAAAGTAAGTGATTAATTAATGTAATTATCATTAATCTCAGAAATTTCCTATAGATTTCTTGTTTCTGTTTCTTCTTTACTTATTTTCCTATAATTCAATATCCACCCCCTTCTTTCCATCACCACAGACTAGATTTTTGCTTTTGAGGATTTCAATATTACTAATTATATTTTAGTGTACTTTAGGAAGTCCACATTGAGATTTTAGAGCCAATCATATTACATTAAGGTAAATCTATCTGGGTTTTTCCCCCCGAAAAACTAAGATGATTTCCTTAGAATTATTTTATATACATGCAAATATATTCCTTTTAGTATTTGAAAGTGACCACAGATATTGTGACGCAAAATGTTTCACTGCAAGCCCTCCCACATTGGTGGCGAGATGACTTCCAGCAGTTCTAGGAGGACCCTCTCGGGGTTCCAAGTCCAGTGGAAAAGCAAGCACGTCCGTTTCTGGGTAGCTCAAGCTATTACGACTAGGAAAGGGAGAATAGATGCCAGGCAGGCAGAACAGCAGGGGCTCACCAGAGATGCTCCATCCAAAAATCTCACAAACCTTGTGAAGATGAAAAAGTAGTTCATGGATTTCAGGGTCAGTCAGTTTTTAGTGTTTCCAATTTGTCATTCTCCAAACCACGCCTATAATTTCTCACCTCCGGGCCTTAGAATACTCTCATATGGTAACGCCTCCTGCTTGCCAAAATCTTTTCCGTGAGAAGATGTCACATATGGCTAATAAACATCTTTCCTTCTGTTTGAACAATGGTTTATTAGTATCCACTCACAGTGGCTTATTCTCTTTGTGTACAGCTTTCAAATCACTTATGAATCTATCAAACCATATTATTTGTAAATTAAAATAAGAAGATATTTTCATCTGTCAAATTCGCTAGAATTTTTAATGTTTATTTTATGATAAAAGAGGCATTTCAAATCAGTAAGTAATAGCTTATTAGATAAATGGTGCTGGGACATTTGGTAAATGATTTAAGAACAATAACAATGACAAAAACCTATACTAATAGATCTTGATCTCACACTTAACTCCAAAATCAATTACTAATAGTTTTAAGGAGTTAAATGTAAAAAAAATGAAGACAATGAAGTAGGAGAAACTGTAAGGTTAATAATTATATGTTCTCAAGGTAGAGAAGGGCTTCCTAAACATGACAGTGGTGATAGAAGTTATACATAAAAGAATTTATTAATTGAATTAGAGAAAAAGTAGTAAGTCCTACGTACCAAAAAAATTTAACTTCTGAAAGAAATAAACTGGGAAAAATATTTCTAACAAAAAAGCAATCAATTAGAAATTTTTATTTATCACATTTGTAAGGGAACTAATTCTCCCTACCTCAACCAAAAGAAAAAAAAGAAAATTGCTGCCAAAAGAGCAGCTGAGCTCTTCCTGTGAGAGTCACACCTGGCAGGGACTGTCACAAGTCACAAGCACAGGACCTGAGCAATTTGTAAAACTCCCAAATGAGGACATGAAGAGAGAGGGTAATATTTTTAATAATTACCATAGTGAAAAACTTTGGAAAGAAGCAGAAATACCTAAAAGAAATTAGGAAGCTTTTTGTATAATATGCTGTTTAAAATCCTGCCATTGACTTTTTAAGGAAATTTACAGTAAAATATTCCATTTTCTTCAAAGGTTTTGAAGATTTTTGAAGGTTTCTTTGGTTGGGGCATAGTTTGATTTTTGTTTTGTCTTGTCTTGTTTTCTGGTTTGGGTTTTTTTTGTTTTGGGATCAACATACAGAGGGAGGGGCCAAGGCAGCCAAATGATGATGTTCAGTTTGTCCATGTAAGAGGAAAAAAGATTAAGATCTTTAACAAAGAGGTTTGTAAGCCACCGAGAAAAAGCAAGTACCATTTTAAAAATAGGCAAAGGATTTGAATAATAATATAATTAAAATGAAAGCATGGTTATAGAGATGAAAAAAATTGACATCATTAGTGCTCAAAGACGTAAAATTAAAACAAAATATTTTTCAAGTGGGCATCCTCTTTTTCTCTCAAAAACTTGCCTCAAAACAAAGAAGATAAGAAATACAAATTTCATATTCAGGGAAGTCAGGAAACGTGCATAATTCCACAACATAATATTGAAACATGAAATCCGAAAGTAAATGGAGGAATGACAGACAGAACAAGGGTCAAAGCAAAGGAGGGAGATACATACAGAGACAAGTAATTCTATTCACCATAAAGCCAACAGAACCTAGGAATGTTCTAGGTATAAGCAATGGTATGCTGGTAAATGTTGAATTAGTTCTCTAGGAAAACTTTGTGTATGTGTGTTATGTATATATACATACATGTAATAAATTTTATTGATATAAAGGATGTGTAGCACACAATATACAAATAATAATAAAATATACAATACTTTTTATTAAAAGTTCATTATAGCCAATTGTTGATTTTTACATCTGTAGCCAACCTATGGTTGCCATTAATGAAGGAGTATATTTCCAACCTGAGTATTGATTTTTTCATTTATGTTAAAAAGGCAAATGTGAACCAACAAAGATATATATCAGAACTTCACTCATTTGCCAATCATGTGAGTGACTACTTTGCTGAGCTGTATAATAGTTTTCAAATACTGGAAAAATATTTCCTCAATGTTTTATGCTATTTCACAATGTAATGACTACAGAAATGGCACATTTTAAATTTAATCTGCATTGTCAGCATTTCCTCTATCACTCTCTTAAATCTAATAATCAACAAAACAATAAATCAAACCCAAATTTGTGATTCTTGTTGATTTCCATGAGGTAAATACTCCCATCGTGTCCAAGTTCAGTCTACCATGGTGAGGTCACTGAATGCAGAGTTGGGAAGAGATGCCAATAGTACACCCTTATATATCTTCCCACCATTTATAGAATTTCTCACCATAATTTCATATGTATTTTACTTATATTCAGCTATATCTCCCTAAATTCATAAGAGCACATGTTTTTTTCTATTTTTTCTCTATTGTGTTCCTAGTGCCTAGAATGGAGCCTGACATATGGTAGGCATTCAACGAATATTTGTTGAACAAAAAATGTTGAGCTTACTATATGCCAGATACTGTCCTAAGTGCCTTACATATGTTAAGTCGTAAGTCCTCACCACGACCCTGTGAGGTGGCATTATTATTATCTCCATTTTACAGATTAAACCAGGAAGTGACTTATCTAAGTCACCCAGCAGGTAAGTAGTGGGGCCAGGATTTAAACCCAGATGCCCTGGCTCCAGGGCTTGCACTCTTATCACAATGCATTCTCTTAATACATCAGAACCTTTATGCTGGCAAAGAGAAGTCCCAGGATGACAGCCATGTGGCAGACCTTGAAGGCAACCAGGTCAGATTAGAGCAAGTGGATAGAGACCACACATTGGACCTTATCAATCATCCAACAAGTTGAATTTTGTAGAATATGTTTAAAGACATTTTATAAATATTGGAAATTGTAAGAAGAAAGAATTCCAAAGAAAACTCATTGCAAATGACAAAATGAGGCAATTATTAACTCCAGGAAAACAGTAAGTTGAATGAGAAAGAAAATGTAATCATAGTACACCAGTTGACTCAGCAAAGAACAGTATTTACCTAGTCATGACTGCAAAAACAATGAATATGGTTTTAATCAAAAAACCTCATGCTCTTGCTGTATTGGAAAGGGAAAGGAAGAGAGCAAAATTTCACATCTACCAAATGGAAAGTCAATAATCTTTATATAATAATAATAATCTTTATATATGTACATATATATATGTATATGGCTTGATTGATGGTTTTTAAAAAGATTAGAGAGAGAGAGAGCTAAATGCGAAAGAAATGTAAAATGTTGGCAGTGATTGCCTCCAGGAGGGAGAACAGAAAACTAACAATTTTTGTTTTTATTGTTGTTATGTTATTTGTCACTGACTTGTTAATTCCTGAGTATACTTTAGTTTGATAAAAATGACATTAAAACAAGAAGGTAGATTTTTTTCCATAACATTGTCAAAGGTTCAAAACATAATAATGGCAGTGTTGGCAAAGAAATACAAAAATGGGCACTCTCATATACTAACTGATGAAGCTGGCAGCTCATGTTTCTCTGGAAGATAATTTGATTTTTTTGTATCAAAAGCCTTAAAAAAAGGTTATTGGATCCAGAATTTCTGCTTAACGGAATTTATTGTAAGAAAAAACTTTAAAGATATGTACAAAGACTAAGCCATTTTTTCTTACAGAAACAAAGAAAGGAATTAGTACAAATATTCAATATTAGATCCCTAATTTTTTTAAATTGTGGTAGAGCTACATAAAGAAAAGTTGTCCAATTACTAAAAATTACATTGTAATTATATTAACCTGGAAAGGTATTTATGAATATTGAGAAAAATAAAAAGCTGGTAGCAAAATAGCAAAATGATCCCATTTTGCTCCCATCCCATGAAAGTGTATATTTGCACTGAAATGCTTTTTTGTTTTTTGAGGAAGATTAGCCCTGAGCTAACTACTGCCAGTCCTCCTCTTTTTGCTGAGGAAGCCTGCTGAGGTAACATCCGTGCCCACCTTCCTCTACTTTATATGTGGCACGCCTACCACAGCATGGCGTGCCAAGCGGTGCCGTGTCCACACCAGGGATCCAAACCGGTGAACCCCAGGCCGCTGAGAAGCGGAACGTGCGAACTTAACCGCTGCGCCACCGGGCCATCCCCTAAAATGTTTTAAAATACATCTAACTCTGTAGGTATTGCTGGGTGATGGGATTATGAACAATTCATATTTGTTTAGTTTTTCTTGCCCCCATATTACAGTTTCTACAATATATGTGATTTACTTGTGAGATTGTTTAATGTTTCAATATTTAGAAATAACACCTCAGGGGCCAGCCCCATGGCCGAGAGGTTAAGTTCACGCTCTCTGCTTCCGCGGCCCAGAGTTCGGATCCTGGGCGCGGACATGGCACCGCTCACCAGGCCATGCTGAGGCAGCGTCCCACATAGCACAACCAGAGGCACTCACAACTAGAATATACAACTATGTACCAGGGGTCTTTGGGGAGAAGAAGAAAAAAAAAATTGGCAACAGATGTTAGAAATAACACCTCAAACAAAACTTATCGTCTCATTAAAGATTCAAGGAGATCATCGAATACAAGTAAGAATACATGATCCATGAGAGTAGATACAAAAACTAAACCTCTGTGGTCTAAAATAATGGGTCAAATGAAAAATAATCTACATTTGTGAAATCACAGAGAATATGGTATTAAAATTGTTGTAGGCTTATTTACAAAATCCAGAATACTGAAACGAAGGTTTACAAAAGCTTTGAAAAGATAAGAGAAATTCTTTTTTGCTTGTTTGTTTTTTATTTTTTATTATGAAATTTTTCACCCATATATTCTACACCTAGATTTAACAAGTGTTTTTCCTTAACAAGGTAAGAGAAATTGTTTTTAATAGTGCAAATTAAACTCAAAGAACTTATCTATCTCAAGAAAAGGAACATTTATTAACATCACTAAGCATCACAGAAATGCAAATCAAAACCACAATGAGATATCACCTCATGCCTATTAGGATAGCTATTATCAAAAAGATAAGAGATAACAAATGCCAGGAAGTAGAGAAAAGGGAATCCTTGTGCACTGTTGGTGGGAATGTAAACTGGTGCAGCCACTATGGAAAAGAGTATGGAGGTTTCTCAAGAAATTAAAAATTGAACCACCGCATGATCCAAAAGAAACAAAATCATTATCTCAAAGAGATACCTGCACTCCCGTGTTCATAGCAGCATTATTCACAATACCCAAGGTATGAAAACAATCTAAGTGTCCGTCAACAGGTAAATGGATGAAGAAGATCAAGTGTATATATACAGCGGAATATTATTCAGCCTTAAAAAAGAAGGAAATTCTGTCATTTGTGATAACATGGATGAATCTGGAGGGCGTTATACTTAGTGAAGTAAGCAAGATAGAGAAAGACAAATATAGTACTGCATGGTATCACTTATATGTGGAATCTTGAAAAAACAAGTCAAACTCATAGAAACAGTAGAAAATTGGTTGCCAGGTGTTGGGGGTGGGGGAAATATGGAGAGGTTGGTAAAAGGGAGCAAACTTTCAGCTCTAAGATGAATAAGATCTGAGGATCTAATGTAAAATATGGTGACTGTAGTTGATTACACTATATTGTATGATTGAAATTTGCTAAGAGAATAAGACTTAAATGTTTTCACCAAAAACAACAAAAAAGGCAAATATGTGAGGTGACGGATGTGTTAATTAACTTGGTGGGGGGAATTCTTTCACAATATATTCGTATATCAAATCATCACATTATACACTTTAAATCTCTCAAAATAGCTTACAATTTTATCTGTCAATTATACCTCAATAAAGCTTAGGGAAAAAATAAAAATGGAACATTTAAACATTATGGGCTTGTACCATAATACTTCAAATATTAGATTCTTTAAAGCATTAATTAAACTTGGGATGCATTTCTTACATTTTTATATTTAAGATCCTCATTTCTGCATACTTGGAATAGACAGTTCTTATATTTTAAGGATTTGTCTTAATTCATGGTATTGTTTGCTTCACTTCTCAGGTACCAGCAAAAGCCAAACGTCTTACTCAACAACTTCCCTACCACCGCCTCCACCATCCCATCCAGCCAGCCAACCGCCATTGCCAGCATCTCACCCATCACAACCGCCAGTCCCAAGCCTACCTCCCAGAAACATTAAACCTCCCTTAGATCTAAAGTAAGCAAAAGATTATCTTGCCATTTCTTTGTCAGTCTCTTGGCATAGATTTTCAAGCTATGTTTGGCTGAATGCTAAGGGTTCCATGGTAAACTGCTGGACCACAAAGGTGGGCAGCTGGGAGGGAGAAGGGATGACTGCGCAGGCTGATCTCGTGCCCCCATACCCTTGAGCAACCCTTGTTTATCTGTTTTTACTGTGGTTTTCTTCTTATGAGTACATTTGAAGAAAACTTCCACTGCCTTTTTAAAAGTTCTGAAGCATTCCTTGGGTCTGCATCACCACCATCTCTTCCAACATCACCACCACCACTATTATCATCATCACCACCACTATCATCATTACACCATCACCACCACCACCATTACACCATCACCACCACTACCACCATTATGTCGTCACCACCACTACCACCGTTACATCATCACCACCACCACCACCATCATCATCACCACCACCACCACCATTATCATCACCACCACCACCACCATTACATCATCACCACCACCACCACCATTATCATCATCACTACCACCACCATTATCATCACCACCACCACCACTACTACCATATTTTACTGGCTGCCTATGATGTGCTAGGCACTTTACGTATATAATCCCTATAACCTTATCAAGTGGGTTGGGTCATCATCATTTCACAGCTGAGGAAACAGAACTTCACAGGGGCCGGCCCCGTGGCCGAGTGGTTAAGTTCGTGCGCTCTGCTTTGGAGGCCAGGGGTTTCGTCAGTTCGGATCCTGGGCGCAGACATGGCACCGCTCATCAGGCCATGTTGAGGTGGCATCCCACATGCCACAACTAGTAGGACCCACAACTAAAATATACAACTATGTACTGGGGAGAAAAGGCAAAGAAAATAATAATAACTTTACAGAGGCTAAGCAACTTCTCCAAGATTACACAAGAATGTAGAGGAGAAATTTGAGCCAATGTCAGTCTGAGGCCAAAGTAAATGTGTGCTTTTGATGACCCTGCTAAATGACCTCCTTTAAGTAAAAAACTGCAGGTTTTCTCTTACGCTTCAGATTTTTGGCTGTGTGTTAAAAATCTAAGAAACTTTTATTCAAGCACTCTGGCTTAAATTTTCTTACATGGTACCTTTCAGAAATGTCAAAACTGTGTGGGTTGCTATGCATGGGCTATTTATCCATGATTTACCAGAATAACTGGCTGAAGAAAAGTAAGTGGAAGATGGGAATAGAATGAAATGTTGATTTAAAAAGAAGTATTCCGACAATGGCAAGCATAGATCCTTATGGCAAGCCAGGCTAGATCTTCTCTTTTTTCTCCCAGAAGATTGCTGTACGTGATTCTCCTTTACCACAAATAGTAATATCCCAAAACATTTAGCTATAGATTGTTTTTCCTTCACTTCAATCCCATGCCAGTTTGATGTTCTTTACTTTTAAAGTACTTAAAATCCATAATCTATGTGATAGAATCTGTCAATAACAATGATTGACAGCTTTCCTTAAATGCTGATGACCACAATTTAGGGCAGAGTGGAAAACACAGTTGTCATGGGTAGCCTCCACTTTGTTTCACTTATACTTTTTGGGAGCTTAAAGGCAGTAACTAGAAGGTGTTAGAGGAGCTTAGTGGCTGTTATCTTGTAAATAGCCTGCACTGTGCATTTACGTTAACTGTATATTCTTCCAGGCATTTAAGTTTACGAATTCTAGTTTAAAGATTCTAATACCCCATGATATCCAGCTACCAAATAAGAGCGTAAGCCATCTGCCTACTGACATATGTGCTAAATAAACATTAGCTTAATTAAAATAACGAATTAATGTGTTCCTATATACCCCTAATTTCCGTGTAAATTATTTTCCTTTCGCATGTATTAAATCCTGTTTCTTTTTCCTAATTTTTTTCCTACTCTGATAAATTTAACCCACTAGATTTTGAACTTACTACTTTTGAATTTTACTGTGTGACCCTATCCCAGCTGCTGGCTTCAGTCAGCCTTCTGGATCTTGTGTAATTCTAGTAAGAAATTTTAATAAATACCTCAAGAGTGAATTCCTGAGCGCTTCTAAGACATGAAGACTGGTATTGTTTGATCAAAGAAATTGTGGAGAGGAGTATTTGGCATTATTCCTGCTGTTTTGGGTGTCCCCAGGACCACCCATATGTTTGATGACTCACTGAAAATATTCACAGGACTCACCTTATAGTAGGACTCGTGGCTAAGATTGATCACAGTAACACTCCTTCAAAGCCTGGGAGCAGACACACGGAGTGCTCCTTTCTCCAGCTATAAAAATGCAACAAATATGTAATATTGCTTCCCAGAGAAGCCCATTAGAGACAGATTTTTATTGAGAGCTGGTCACATAGGCACCTTCTGCCTAGTAACTACCAAAATACCAGACTTCTAGAAGGAAAGCAGATGTTCATGATAAATCACATTGTTTACATAGTCTAGGCACAGCAAAGCACTCTCATTGATCAGGCAAGTTTTCTTATCAATGTAAGGAATGTTTTAGAAGCTGAGTTCCCAGATACAAACCAAGGGCCAATTTTGATAGCAGATTCTTCTAAAAATAGCAGCCTCAGGCCTGCTAGGTTAACTCTTTTTCCTGTCAACTTACTCCCTAGAATCTATTATGATAAGGTGGGGAATACAAAGTTGTAGAAGGAAGACAGGATTTTAAAAACAATTCTCTAGTCAGTACACCTTCTTCATAAGGATGCTGGTCAATTTCCCAGCTTTGCAGGGAATTCTTGCAAAGTTGAAAAGGGCCTGTCAACCAGCCAGACTCAAATTCTCACTGGTAATATTGTTTTCATCAGAAATTAGCAAAACTCACTAATTGTAATAAACTTTACTTCATTCCTATTTCCATCTTTTTTTTTTCCTATTTCCATCTTATTAAGGACTCCTAATTAGAAAATCTGTTTCATCTAAGAATTACCAGCTCCACAAAATACTTACTCTCAGAAGAAAGATGGAGAGGAAAAAAATTCTGTGTTATATTACCTAGATAAACTATAATTAGAGTAACTGAAACTTAATTGTCAAATGGAGAGAAAAGAGGAAATGAAAGCGAAGGGACACCTATAAGACAATTTTTTTTCCAAAAATAAAAATGTGGCATATAATAAAAGACTTTCAGGCTGCCGTCAGAGAGTTCAAGAAAATTCCGAAGAGAAGAAATGTCTGCATTAGAAACTTTCCCCCAAGTAGGAGAAGCCAGATGAGGTACAGAGAGGAAATGAAAGCAAAATGGGGCTTAATGTTGAGGTGCAAAAATTTATATTTCATGTGAGAAGAAATTTACAGGATGATCTTTAAGTAAAATTGTGAGATATGGATGTTTCTGTGCTTTTCCTCATTTTACCACCTTTCAAAGCACACACATGTATGTTTCCCAGGTGTTCCCTCTGTCAGCCTGCAAATGCCATTCCTCCCCTCTCTAATCAAAGGCCACTCAGGTCAAATTCTAATAGATTTTTTTACATTCACTCAACAATTATCTTTTGAGCCACAATTTTGTGCCTTTGTAATATGAGTCAGGGAATATCAGTGAACAAAATAAAGATGCCTGCCCTCATAAGACGGGGGAAGGGGACCAAAGGAATAAAAATAATAAACGAGTCAAGGATATAATATGTTAGGGAATATCGAGTGTTGTGGGAGAAAATAGAGCAGGGTTAGGTGGTGTAGTGTGAGGGTGGGGTTGGGGACTTCTTGTTGCAACTTTAAGCAGAGAGGTGAGGGCAGCCCCTTTATAAGAAGTTATACTTGAGCAAAGCTCATGGAAGTGAGCGAGGTAGGCATGTGGATCTCTGGAGGAAGACCATTCCAGGCAAAGAGAACAGACGGAACAAAGGCCTAGAATGTTCGAGGACTAGGAAGGATGTAACTAAGGCTGGAGTAGAGTGAGCAAGAGAAGGAGTTGGAGGAAAAGACTGAGTTCCTATAGGACCTTGTGGGTCAGGCTAGAGCTTGTGGCTCTTATCCTAAGTGAAGTGGGAGCCACTGAAAGAGGGTGAGCAGAGCAGTGATGTTTTCTGGCTTCTATTTTATAAAGATTACCTTAACAGCTGTCTGAAAAGAGACCTTGGCCAATGTTGAAGCAGAGAAACCAGCTAGGCAGATATTGCAGAAATGCAGGCAAGATATGGAGGTGGCTCTAACTAGGATGATGACAGTCAAGGTGGGAAGAGGTATCCAGATTCTGGATATATTTTGAAGGTAGAAGCAACAGAATTTGGATTCAGGGTATGAAAGAAAAAGAGGATCAAAGATGCTCCAAGGTGTTTGACCTGAGCCACCATAGGGATGACGTTTCTATCACCTGAAATGGGAGAGGCTGAAGGTGATCAAGTTTGTGGGGGGGCGGTGAGGAGGAGATCCAGAGGGCATGGCTATGTTAAGCTTCTCTTAAACATCCAAGGTGTCTCTTAAACATCCAAATGGGGATGTTGAGGAGGCAATTGGGTATAAGAAGTAAAGAGTTTGGGAAAGTGTTCTGGTTTAAAAACATAAATGTGAGAGCCATAGGCATGTATTCCACACAAATTCTTGAGACTGTTAAGATCACTGTTAAGGAAATGAGTATAACTAGAGAGGAGAAGAAGTGACCCTGGGCACTCCAACTGTACGAGGCCTGGGGGAAGAAAAATCAGCAGAGGAGAGTAAAAAGGAACAACCACTAACGTAGGAAAAACACAAGCATGTGGTGTCCTAGAAGCCAGGTAAAGATAAAATTCCCAAGGAGTAGGCAGCAATCAACTGTCGGCTGAGGATGAAGACCAAATAAGTGAAGACTGGAGGACAGTGTGGGTGAAATTTGGGGGAGTAATGGGGATATAAGCCTGATTGAAATAGCTTTAAAAGTGCATGGAAGGAAAGAAACTGGAAAAGGCAAGTATAGACAATTCTTTAAGGAGAAAAAGGAAGCAAAGAAATGGGGCAGTCACTAGTGGAAAAAATGGAATTGAGATTTTTTTCTTTCATGAGGAAGATTAGCCCTGAGCTAACATCTGTTGTCAATCTTCCTCTTGTTGCTTGGGGAAGATTATCATGGAGCTAATATCTGTGCCATTCCTCCTCTACTTTACGTGGGATGCTGCCACAGCATGGCTCGATGAGCAGTGTGTAGGTCCATGCCCGGGATCTGAATCTGAAAACCCTGGGCCCCTGAAGCAGAGCATGTGTACTTAACCACTACTCCACTGGGCCAGCACCCAGATTTTTTTTTTGATGGAAGGAATAACAGTCTGTATCTTGGTGGAAATGGTGGAAAGATCCATTAAGAGGGGAAAATGATAATGGTGTAGAGAGGGAGAATTCCTGGAACCAAGGACTAGAGCAACTGGAAACCAGTGCTCAGGTGGGGGACAGGCTTCCCAAAGGAATAAATGACTGATAAGGTTTACAGCTCTCACTAGGGTGGAGAGGCGGTATTGCTTAAGGCAACAAAAGGAATCTCTAATTGAGATCAAAGAAGGAATTTCAGGAGGTATTGGTGGGCTTCATCACCTACCTACCTCCTAGAAGTCACTTGTAATTACATCTTCAGGTCAGGATGCCTTCAGAACGTAAAAGATTGGAGGCAGTGAGAATTAGAAATAATAAACATCTTTAAAAATAGACTAGTTGAGGCCAAAGTTATATTATATTTTAAACTGTATTGTTTCCCCACCTAGTGGTCAGAAAACAGCTAGCTACATTTTCTGCTATTTTACTCAGACATTTGATAAGGAGTTGAAATGGATCAAATGAGCATGTTTATCATTATTAGCGTTCAAATCAACATCTGTAGTGTAACATGTTTTGGTACTATTTTAAGAAATTAATTATAATTTTAATAGTATAATTAATTCTTCACATGAAAACAGAATCAATGGTTACATATTTTGGTATACAAAACAAATTACATGGTTATTCGTAGTAATGAGACAGGAAAAGTGAAGTAATAAAAAATAATAAGTAATGGGAAGTCACTAAGATTGGAAAAGATTAAACAGTTCTTACCCTGAGGTCATTCTTAGTCAGTATAAATTTTTTTTTGTCTCTAAAATTAGAGGAAAAGTAAGAATTTACCATTATTACCTTTTTATTAATTAGAAATGCTTAAAAATTTCTGGAATTTGAGCCCTGCCATATCATTCGTGCCTTACCAGATAGTCTCACCTAACTCAGATTGGAGAGCATTGGCTTCAACAAGTCATGGTTTTACAATTCCTCATGCATTCAATGTGGGAAGTCATGTTCCAGAGAGAAGCTGATACGATTTCATTCTAGTAAGGGCAGGTATAGAGCAAAGTTTTATGGTCACTTAGATTTCCTCCATCTTCTTTTTTAAAAAACCTGCCAAGTAAAAGCTAAAGTCATGAATAGCAAATAAATTATAAATATCAATAGCTTTATAGCTTTAAAAGTCAGGAGCTAGAGCTCTAATAGCTTTCTAAAAATGACAGCCACAATATTAAATTAACTTCACTTTTCCTATTTCATTCTGCATGCGTTAGCATACAAACAAAGAGCTCTGGTGAAGGGCCTTCTTGAATAGCCGTCCTATAACAGCTGATAAGCTTCCTTTTCTTCTCTGTTACCCCTCCCTCTGCGGAGTTTTCTGTGACTTGGATGGTGACTGGTTTCATTGTTTGTTTCTGTGGGCCTTTTCTCAATGCCTGGAACACTTTTTGAGCACTTTGTGACAGTTTGATCTGGGTTTATGCATGACATTCATCCATTCTCTTCCTCATCTTTTTCCCTTTTATTCTTATCATTCTTATTTTTATCACTATTTCATATTTATTGAATATTTTAATGTTATACATATTATAAATTCAGACCTACCTAAAAGAGCAGTAAGATTTGTACGCTGTAATGTTGGGTCCATGAATAAATGTGTGCATGCAAACATTGCCTATGAGTAATAAATGGTTTGCACAAACGTGCAGGCACATTCGTATGAATATGCTGTACAG
This sequence comes from Equus przewalskii, assembly GCF_037783145.1. Lineage (NCBI taxonomy): Eukaryota > Metazoa > Chordata > Mammalia > Perissodactyla > Equidae > Equus > Equus przewalskii. The sequence continues at coordinate 26,483,264 of NC_091850.1, forward strand.
ACACCCTTCAATTTGCAACTATTTGTTATTCATCCAAGTGTTTTAGGAAGTAAACTTCAAGTCCAGTGATCTTTTTGACTTAACATTCTTTTTCAAAAATCCTTATAAACAATTCACTTTAGTAATAAAAATTCTTCTAGTTTCTTAGTTTTACTGAGACATCATTAATTCATCAAATAAAAAAAAATCAAAGTCTATACATGACAGGAATTATTCTAATGGCTTTCTAAAAATGACAGTCATAGTAACAAATTAACCAACAAAGTGACAACCTCTTTCCTCAAGGGGCTTATTGTGTCATAGTAGGAAGACAAACCTGCAAGCAATTACTCTATAATTACAGTCAAACAAAATAACCACTATAATGGAGCAGGTATGACACAGAGACGCAGCAACTGCGTGGGCTTAGGGGAGTCTGGGATAACCTCGCAGAGGAGGGAGAGTTTAAGGAGAGGCTGACAGATTAAGGAGGGTCACAAGCAGGGAATGATGAGAAGAAGATTATTCCAGAAAAGGAAAACAGCATGGGCTTAGCACGGGGGAACTAGAAACCAGCAAGTGTTCAGAGTGCAAGTTAGTTCAGTATTAGTACGTGAAAAGAAGATGATGCAAGAAAAGGAAATGTGAAAAATAAAATTGTAAAAGAACAAAGCTGATCATGAGAACCTGGTATACCATGAAAAGAGCTATGGATTTTGTTCTGCAGAATGTCAGTGTATTTTGATGTCAAAGGGATTTACGTCTTGTGCTTTTAATTAATATTCAGTTCATTAAAGTTGATAATGCAAAGGCCTAACTTATTTTAAGTCCTTTACATAACATAACTTGCCATCTTATTTATACCTCAGTAAGTTTTATTTGAGTAAGAATAATTATTTTCAGGGGGATCTTTGACTGATGATTGAACAACTCAGACTAAGTTTTTTCAAATCAATAGTTGTGTTTATAAATTTAGTTAATTAAACTTCCTTACGTGTTTCACATTGCATGTATAAATTTATATACTGAATTTTATTTTTAAGCATTTCAAATACCTGACTACAAATTTAGTAACTCCACTAAGCAAAACCCTCCCAAGGCTTAAATGACTCCTGTAAATCTATTAAACCACATAGAGTTCTGTTAAATATTCCAATTGCATTTGCTTTATACTTTGCATTTTGCATTATACTTTTTAAGAAGCATATTTATTTTGAAAAATGTTAAGCATATAAAAAGCAGGGAGAGTAGTATAATAAGCTCTCTTGTCCCTTTCACCAACTTCACCAATTATAAACTCATAATCAATCTTGTTTCATCTATACCAACCTCACATCCCTCTTCTATATGTAGTATATTGACTATATGTAGTAACATAAAATACAAAGTCAGTGTTCAAATTTCCAATTGTCCCTTAAATTGAGTGTATGGTGTCTTGTTTTATTTTGTTTTTTGGTGGGGAAGATTGGCCCTGAGCTAACATCTGTTGCCAATCTTCCTCTTTTTGCTCTATTTTGTATGTGGGATAACGCCACAGTATGGCTTGATGAGTGGTGTGTAGGTCTGCGCCCAGGATCCGAACCCACAAACACTGGGCTGCAGAAGCAGAGTACTTGAACCTAAGCACTACATCACCAGCCAGCCCCAGAGTGTGTGGGGTTTTTTCAAGTTTGAATAAGAATCCAAGCAAAGTCTACCCATCTTTATTGGCTCATATATTTTGTAATTCTCTTTCGAGAAAGTTCACCCTCTATCACTTCTTTTTCTATTGATTGCAATGTATTTGTAGTGGAAATCAAGTCATTAGTGGGCATTGTAGTTGTTCTCAGTCTAGATTTTGCTGGCTGCTTCCTATAGCGTAGCTTACGTGTTGCTCTCTTTTCTGTATTTCCTATAAATTGGTAGTTGGATGTACAGGTCGCTTGATCAAATTTAGTTCTTTTTTTTTTGGCAAGATCCCATCCTAGGTGATGACGTATTCTTTTATGGGGAGCCCGTAATGTCTGGTTGACTCTCCTTTTTTGATGTGAGCAACTGTTGACATTCAGCACTTAAGGTCCATACTTTTCGACGACAATAAAAATTCTAAATCAGAAATTTTAAGTTGATTTGACATACCTAACTGAATATTCTCTAATGTAACAAATCCCTTAAATATTATAAGTACTTAAAATGTTGAGCATATGTATATTGTCCCAATAATTATAAAACTTATTCCATAAACTTTCGTACCATGGGTTTGACTTATTCCATCACTTCTGTGTTTAATTCCGAATCTTTCAAGACCAAAAAGACTTGGGCCAGGCCCAGTGGCCTAGTGGTTAAGTTCAGCATGCTCTGCTTCAGCGGCACGGGTTCGGTTACCGGGTATAAACCTATACTGCTTTGTCAGCGACCGTACTGTGCTGGCAGCCCACATATCAAAACATAGAGGAAGATTGGCACGGATTTTAAAGTCAAGACTACAAAGACTCACTCAGGGAAACAAGTGTTTTATCGTGACCGAGCTAATGAGGTGATTAACTAGGCCTTTACACTTATCCAAATTAAACACTAAGCATATATAAGTTAAATTTTAATTTTTTTTTAAATGTGAGTTTATTAGATTAACAGTTGATGACCCATATGTTTACCAGCTGAGGTGGAGATTGAGACACGTACGTCCATGGCAATTCTTACTGAGCCACAAGCGTACCCCCTGAGCCCTTTTTATGGTCTTAGTGATAACAAGGCACTTCCAACCCGCATTCTTCAAATGGAGTTAGTTTTGCAACCAGCATCTCCCGGCTTCAAGTAACACTCTTTCCTAATTATTTAAGTGGCTTGAGTATTGAACATGAGGGGGATATAAACATATTTTTGCATTAGGAAGATCATTCTGGCAGCAGTGTGTGAAGGGAGGGGAAGATGAAGAGCAATTTTGATCACTGGACAACTGACAAGATGGCTACTGCAAGAGTCCACGCCAGAGATGATATAGTCTTATTCTCGTGTCTAGCAGGAGAGAGGGGAGAAATGAAAGGGGGATGTGAATTATAGGAGAAATTAAAAATGTAGAGCTGACAGAACTTGATTAATTTGATGTCGGACTGAAAAGGAGTGAGAAATAAAGGATGACTTGAGGCTTGGGTGGATATGTGAATTGTGGTACCACCCCAAGATGAGAAACCTAGGAAAAACAGGTTTGCATTGGAATGGAAGAGGGAATTCTCAACTTCTGAGATGTTAATATAGAACCTGCAGTGGGATATCCAAGTAAAGATGTGTGTATATATATATGAGAGGTCTGGGCTAGAGATTTCAATATGGAAGTCACCAACATTAAGATAATATGTGAAGTTTGGGGTATATGAGACTATTCAGGGATAGATGTAGAGTGAAACAAATGAGGAAAGCAAAGATCAGAACACAAAGAAACATCATCACTTAAGGGGGAATTCAGAGGAAAAAACCCACAAAGGAAATTGTGCGATAGCGGCCAAAGAGACAAGAAGTGAGCCAGGAGAGATTTCTCACGGAAACAAAGGAGACTCAAAGAAGGCAAAATGGCCAATACAGTACTGTTAAGGGCCACAAAGCAATCACGAAAGATGCAGGCTGAGAAGTGTCCAGTGGATTTGGTAATTAAGTCTCTTAAGAGTAGTTTCATTGAAGGATTGGCGATAGAAGCCAGAGTGTGGTCAATGAAGAAACAAGTGGGAGGGGAGGAAGTCAAGTCATGAGTGTAGACGGCTTTCCTACTTTGGCTGGGAAAAGGAAGATTATCTTGTGGTAAGGTAGAAGTTAGAAAGGTAAAGAGAAGTATTTGTTCTTTATGAATGAGAGTAACTCAGGCTGAGGGAGGAAACAAAGAGTGAGATATTTAGGGATGGGAGTGAAAGAAGAGGAATAATAATAATATAAGTAATATGATGACACAGAAGAAATAAGATCAAAGGGGTAAAGTCGTTGCTAATTCAGATAGGATTCAGAACACAGGTGGAAAGAAAAACTTTGGTAGGGAGAAGGTAAGCATGGGTATAACAGTAGATAAGTTTGTGGATTAAAGAAATGTATTTTCTTAAGAGAGTTCTCACCCAATAACTGCTATTTTATCAGTGAAGCAAGACACAAGATCATTTAATTACAGGGGAGGGGGGGAATAGGAGATGTGAGGAAAGTAGTGAATGTTTTGAATAGCCTTTGAGAAGGATGATACAAGAAAGAGTTGACTAGAATAAAGTGTAATGAGATATAGAAGTGTCGAGGGTACAGTTGAAATTGAATGCCAATTATTTGTAATGTCCAGAAGCAGTCAAATGGCAATTTTCTCCAACTATGCTAATCAACCTGAGGGTAGAAATAGAAAATATAGATGGTTCTGTAAATCATTAGGGATTTGTGAGGCCCACGTATTGATAACTGTTAACAGCAGTTGGAGTGAAGTGGTTTGGGATGAAACATCTTGGAATCCAAGCAACAAGTGATGGAAGTAAAGCCAGGTGGAGAACATCTGGAAAAGAGAAAGAAGTTAAGACTCGGAACTAATTCTCTTTGGTATCTATACCATAAAACCAATCAAATGCCCTCAGAATCCCAGAATTGAATTGTTGACACACTGCTGTTTTACAGAGAATGTATTACTGCCCTGAAGCAATGGATTAATTGTATGCGTCCACTACAATGGACAATGCTGTACTCAAGTTCCCGCTTCTCCATTTTTTGCAGCAGTAGCAGCATAACTAAAAGGCTGAAGTCTATTCCAATGACTTATGAAGTTTTCAATCAGAGCAGATATTAAAGAGAAAAGAATAATTCAAAAAATGGTCCTTTTATTCTTTTTTCTTTTTCATTGTAAGGTGAGCATCTACTTATTTCACTTACATTTTTCTTCTTTCTTGTTTTTAGAAGTCCTATAAATGAAGAAAATCAAGATAGTGTCATACACTCTGATGGTAAGGGGCAAAAAGATGTTTTATGTATTTATTTGTTACCTCAGATACAGAAGTTTGAGTTAATGATTCTCATAGGGTTGTTAATGGGTCATTATCATCATTGGTCCATGCAAGACCCCTCTCTTGTTTTACTTATGTTTATTCCCTTTTATCTCTATGACCCACTGCCTTTACTCTCTTCCCCTTACTAGAGACAAATATTCTCATGCATTTAATGTGTATGTGTCTGTTTGTATATATTCTTTGCATACTATTGTCTGTGTGTATATATTTCAATTTACCTAAATAATATATTATAGCTCACTCTAGTCTTTTTTTTTTTATACTTAGCATACTGTTTTGGGGGCCCATCCATGTTGCTATATGTATAATTTATTGCTGTTAAGTACTCCATGGTATGCATCCTGTGCATTCACATTTTACCTCCAACTCACTGATACAACAAATAATAATTCAATGCACCTTCTTGTCCACATCCGCATGTGGACCTCTGAGAAACTTTCTTTAAGATGTATGTCCACCAGTGGAGTGGCTGCTCATAAACTATGGAATATTCATTTTGACCTAGTAGAGTGCTCTCCAAAAGAGAGCACTGGGAGTCTGTGTAGACTCCCACCTGCAGGGCAGGAAGATTCCAAGACGCCCACCTTTCCTCAGTGCATGGTGTTATGCAGCTTTCCCATTGTTTCCCATCTTACATGTCTAAAATATCTCATTTCATTTTCATAGCTCTGCTTACTATCGAGTTTGAGTATTTCGTTTGTTTATTAGCCTTTGTGGTTTCCTCTTCTGTAAGTTGCCCGTTTGTATCCTTTGACCATTTTTTTCTTGGAGTTAGTATCCTTTTTGGGTTGACTTGCAGGAGTTCCCTTGTATTACAGATATTAATCCCATGTCAGTTGTAGACATTGCAAATATCTTCTCTCATTCTGTCCATGGTTGATTAACTTAGCCCGTGCTGTTCTTCACTGAACAGAAATAAATTTTGATATAATCAAATTCATTAATTTTTACTTTATAGTTTATGCTTTTTAAGTTTTATTTAAGAAGTCCTATCCCTAGGAAATAAAAATATCATCTTCTATGACATTTATCCCTTGTATTTAGGTCTTTGATCTCCTTGCAGGCCACATTTGAGGACTTAGTAGAAATCCAGATTTGTTGCCTCATGTATGGAGCCAGTGTTCCCATTCCCATACTCTGAAATCCACCATTTTCTCGTTAATTTATAATGCAATCTTTGTACTATATCAACTCTATAGATGTGCATATGTCTGTGCATATATATGTGTGTGTTCATGTGTGCATTACGTGTGTGTATATGTGTGGGCCTGTAAATTTATGTACCAGTCTCTGAGCTCTCTGCTCTATTCCACTGGTCTATTTGTTCCTATACCAACACCACATGTTTTTATTATTTTTGTTTTAGATTATGTCTTAATATCTAGTAATTTGTTGATATTGCTAAACACTTGAGCAGTAAAATACGTTTTTGAAAAATCTAATTAATTTGGTTTTTCTATACGCAAAAGTAAATCCTTAGGAATAAATAAATCAAAAACTGCAAACTAGCTGTGATTTTCTGATAATACGTTTGTTGCACACAAACCCACAAAACCAAATGTACGTGCTTTTTATAAAGAAAACAAAAGATATTTCATAATTTAGGGGCATTTGCATTATTTTGTGAAAGCCAATGAAATGATTTTATAATTAAATTACAAGGATCAAAAAAGCCATAGTAGGGATCTAAACCACATATTCTATTTTGTGCTTCTATATCTTTGATAAAGTATAAGTTCTGTTAGAGTGTGAACTGTTTTCAATATTATGTTACAGCTAATAATCTTGTATTAAAGGATTTCTTAATTACAGTATATTAAATTTTATTCTCTTTTTAAACTTTTTAGGTACTGGAAATCTAGATGAGGTCAGTTTTTTTTCCTTATATTGCTGTAACTAGAATATTTAACGATTATTGTGATTTTTTTTCTTAGTATAAACCAACAAATGAAAATTCTTATAAGTAATATGATATTTTTCCATTTATAATCTTATTTCATCAAAAATACTTGAGACATTAGATACTAATAATTACACTGACTCATAGTAATTGTGCAGCACTAAACATACACTTTAGTCTGGCTATCCATCTGGATTATAGAGCAGGATATAAAATGAAATCTTTTTTGTGCTTACTTTCCCAGCATATCTCTAAAGAGGAAAAAAATATTTTAAGTAAATCAAATTTACATACACTTAAATTTATGCTTATTTTACTAAGTATTTGATCAATGTAATACGTGTAGGTTCCCTTTTTGAATAATTAAAATTAATCATTACTAATGTTTTTCTTGCCAGGAACAAGACAGTGAAGGAGAAACATATGAAGACATGTATGAGTTACATTTTTTACCATGATATTTTCCTTCTAAGATGAATATAATGGTTGTATGAGGGAGAGTGGATGGATATTCAACACTAGGGGGAAAAGCTTTATTGTTCAAGTGACTGGTATATATATAATGATAACCTTTATTTCAATACAAAGGACTAAAGATTCTTTACTTGTCCAAAGATTTTACAGAGGACAGAGGACTCTGTTGAAATGTTGTTGTATAAGAGGCTAGAGACTTTACAGCCTGCTAGACAGACCACAGAAGGGAATCATGGAACCAGGAATCTGAATTTATTGTTCTCAGTGTGTCCTTGGGCAAATGAATTCATTTATAGGTCACAACTTCCTCACCTGGGCACTGTTTCACCTCCCAAGGGTGCTGTGAGAAATACGTTAGCACAGTATCAGATGCCAAAGTTTCAGCCTGCTAAAGTGGAAAGATATTAAACATCGCTCCAAAACGGGTTGCTGGGTAGCCTAGGACTAAGACATTTCTTGGAAAGTGAGTGAAAGTAGAAATGAATATCTTATTTTATCTTTTATTGATTCAAATATCTTAATTTTGTCTATCCAGTTTTTATTCAACCAATTCTGACTAAGGTTTGAATGTATACACATGTGTGTGCTCACGTGTACCTGTAAGTGCATGCACGTAAAAGAGAGAGAGAGATTAATTCTATTCATGTGGACGTGTAGCAAGAACAGGGCCTTTATAAACAGTGCCTTCCACTGGCTGGCACAAGTTGCAAGGGGAAGCAGAGTCTTTGGAAGGCATCCTCACTGGTGTGCCTCCTACTGGATTTAAGAGCAATCTCACACACCCAGGAATTTTGACAACCCTTTGCTTTTCACCTTCATCCGTCCTTCAGATACTATCTTCTGCTGTGGGTAAAAACCTCTCTGGATAGTGAGTCCTAACCCCTCAATGCCTGCAGATGCTGAAACAACCTAACAATTTTTATCTGCAGAGAAGCATCCAAAGAAAGAGAGAAGAAAAGGGAAAAGGAGGAAAAGAAGAGATTAGAGCTGGAGAAAAAGGAACAGAAAGAGAGAGAAAAGAAAGAACAAGAAGTAAAGAAGAAATTCAAAGTAAGAGCTTGCTTGCTGATGAGTGAAAAAGTGTAGCCTCTTTTAATAACTTTCACCCAAAAGGGGCACCATTCTTGAAAGCTTACATGGCTGGAGAATTACTTAATTGCTGTTTTCTAAAGACTAACCACCTTCATAACAGTAATTTTTTTTATTCAATACGCTCCTTTATCCCTGCACAAAAATGTAATATGATAAAATCCAAATAAACTATGGTGGTTTATAATTAGTGGGCACCCAGGAAACTTTATGTTGATTCAGTGAATGAGTACTTGGTTACTCACACTCATCTTGGCTCTCCTCGCTACGCATTTCATATTAAACAATACTGTGAGCTTAGGACCACACACAGACATCCCTGTGGCACGTATTATAGTGGTGCAAAATACACAGGTGTCTCCATATGAACCAGACTTGTCCCAGAATAAAGTTTCTATGAGCTACTCTGACTACTGGCATTGAGACCCGACTTCCATATTGGCCTTTATTTTAAGCCTATGTACATGCTGACTTCTGATACCTGCTGCTTCTCATCCCTCCTCATCTGCCTAGGTTTCTGACCTCTGTCTTCTCTAATCTCTGATTTCTAATGGTGCGACTTCTATTACTACACTCACTATCACTGCACAGCAGGCTAAACTCTCCTGGCTACACCATCTTTGATGACATGGCCCATGGGGCATGTCAGCTATATTTAGAGTGTAATTCAGATTAAGTGAGTTACAGAGCTAGTCTTCACTTTAAAAAGGATTCATATCAGGTTTCCTTTAAATATTTAATTCTTCTGGAACATTTAATATGTGGTTTGAATTATAAAAATTAGATTTATATATAACTTCCCAGAATATGTATTATATTAAAACAAAGATTCTACAGTACAGCGCAGGGAAAATGTAAAGCTTAGAGTCAAATAGACAGATGTGGATTCAAATTCTAGCCACACATGCAGGTTATGTGATCATAGGCATGTTACTAAACTTCTCTGAAGTTCAGATTCTTATTCTTTAAAGTGAGGATAAAGATACCTCTCCTGAAATTTTGTTGTGGAATTAAATAAAATAATACACATAAGGCACGTATCTTTCATAGGTTCTCATTAAATTGTGAAAAAGCTTACTATATTACAGTATGAATAGTAAAACATTTTACTCATACAGAATGTATGGCTACCAACATTTTTTTCATGTGGAAAATATGAAAATTTAATTTCATAAATGAAAGTCTTCTTAACACACTTTTTATGAAGACATTGTTTATAGTATTGAAGAAATTATGTGGTTTTTCCTTTTGTTTCTTTTGGAGAAATCAATTTGACATTGTTTCACTCATTCGTTCAAATAATAATAGGAAAAAGATAGGGTATGGAAATCATACCACTAAATATGAACTCAAAGGTTTGTGAAGACTAGGACTTCACAAGCTATGTTCCTTTCACAAAATGTTAATAGATGTTAAAATTAGATAAGTAAATGTGATAACTGTTACATTTCATTAATTCTAAGATAGAAAATATTTCAGTTTAAAATTCTGAACTTAGGATGCATCTTTACATTATTAACATAGTTTAAATTAAGCTGTTTTCTTTCTTAGTGGTACATAATTAATGAAATGTCTCACAATTCATAACATCATAAGTTCAATAAAATGAGACAGAACTTCTTCAAAAATCACAATGCAGAATTTGCATATCAAAAGATCCAAAACTTCTGTTGAAAAGATGTCACTTTAGGATTAGGAAACGAGGAGTTTGGAATTCATGGTCTAAACTAGATTATTCTCCTGCTGGCAAGAAACCACTGTATACTCAAGATATTAATTTTTAAAACCTCACATAACATTTGTTTCCTATGTTTTTGTTCACAAAGCTATTTCTAAAATGTTACCTTACTTATAGCAGGTAATGTCTACTCCAAATTTATAGGTAGACAATACCACAACATTAAAAAAAAAAAAAAGGAAAAGGAAAAAAAATGCTTTTCCCACAAGTACAGCCCACCACCACCTACTTTCCTTTTGCTGTTTTAGGCCTGCAGAGAATCATCAGAATAATGACACAATGCAAAGAGGGAGAAAGCCTCTGTTTACCAAGCAGACCACCCGCATATCCCCTAAAAGCACATAGCACCCGCGTGGATTGTCATACATAAGTGGTATTTTGTTCTTAGAGCTTCCTTTGCAAGCCTTTCACAGAGTTCCTAAGGTCAACAGATCATTGCCACTCTCCTGGACCCCAAGCACATGCTTACCTGTTCTTTACTGACCCCTGTGACTTTTCCCCTCCTATAAGAACATTCACCAGAAGGACACTCGCCCTCAATTTCTAGTTCAAACCTGTAAAAGTTGGAAACAGGCAGGTTGGCAAGTTGTGGACATATTGTCTTTCAAAACTGCATTCCTTAAAGAGTTTCTGAATAGTAAGGAAGCCTGTTGTCATTCGTTTTTTCCTCTTTGCAGCTAACAGGCCCTATTCAAGTCATCCATTTAGCCAAAGCTTGCTGCGATGTCAAAGGAGGAAAGAATGAGCTGAGCTTCAAGCAAGGAGAGCAAATTGAAATAATCCGCATCACAGACAACCCTGAAGGAAAATGGCTGGGCAGAACAACAAGGGGGTCATGTGAGTGCAAATTTCCTATGACTTCAAAGTGTGGTCTTTTTGAACCAATATTAAATGTGCAAATTCTTCCAGAATATTCATAAGCATTAAGTTAGGAGTATTCTACAAGATGGACAAAGAGAAGAAGATTTAGAATAACAGGTACAGCTCCCTCTTCACCTCATCTGTGTTATCTTTTTAGTGGGAGCAGTGTAAATATTTCTATTATTCCAGGGAAGAACAAAAGGCGTTAAGTTCTTCATTGATGTTAAAAGGAAAAAATGATTCCTGTGAATGACCTTGGAATCTTTAAAATAGACTCTAGGCTTACCCGAGACCACAACAGCATAAGACTTTGACAAAGTACAATAAAACGTGTCTGCATGGGAAGTCTATAAATCAGAATTGCAAGCAAAGAAATGAAGGGAGAGTTTAAAGAGCAAATGTGCAATTGACATTTTATTCACAACTTTAAAATATTTAAACTACAGTTACCTGAACATAGATCATTTTCTCTTTTGGTAGATGGCTATATTAAGACAACCGCTGTAGAGATTGACTATGATTCCTTGAAACGGAAAAAAACCTCTCTTGGTGCTCTGTCAAGACCTCTTGAAGAGGACCAAGAAGTGTATGACGACGTTGCAGAGCAGGATGACGTCAGCAGGTACGTCCAAACACAAAATGCAAAACAGATCACGCTGTCTCCTTGTCAGAGATTCTGTATTTTAAGATCCTAGAATTTTACCTTCCAGATTTCCTAGTGCTGTCTATCACTAAACTAAATTGCCAATATGAGTGAAAGGTCATTTGAAAATCCATAGTCTTTTATTTTGCTCTTTAGTTATATACGTCAAATACTACTTGACATATAACGGGCCATTTGCCAAATCTCGTCAAATGTGTTGTCATCCCAAAACGCTGTTTTATGATATTCATTCTGATTTGATCTTAGGGATATGCCTAAAGTAAATATGATCTTGTAAAATAGGAAGCATGAAATATAAAATTTAGCTCTAAAAAATATATAAATATTTTGCTCTGAAATCTCTAAGTCCAAATATATCTAAGTCCAAATATATGAAACTATAACAGAGAAAAAGAATACTTTTTACTACAATTCTACTTGGTTCTTTAAAAGTAAAAAAGTGAAAGCTCAATTCTCTTGAGAATCAACCAAGGGTCCAACTCTCCATGGCTTGTGCATTCCACTAGATTAGAGTAACCTCCCCGAAAGAATTATGGGAAGACCTTACTGGGGCAGAGGAACAGAACAAGACGTCCTTTCTGGAGGAGCCAGGAGAAGAGAGTGGTCATCTTCTCCATGTACCTCTTCTTGCCTTCTTTCCCTCTTCTGTCTTCAGCTTCCTTTCTCCATGCCTCCTTTTCTGTCTCTCTTTCCTAGCTCTGATCTTCCTTGTCCTTTCTTCTTCTTCTTGCTTTTCCATTCCCTTTCTCCTTTCATTTCTTCTTTTCTCCAATATCTCCCTTTCCTGATAAAGTCATAATCCCTTCAAGTTGAAGGAAAGGGAGGAGGAAAATCTCCAACCCAGTTAAGAATCCTTGTTTTTCTATGCCCACTTTGTGGAACTGGGAAACCTCTACTATAATCCCAAAACACAAGATTTGTGTTAGATCCTCACTTGGGTAAAAATGTGTCTGCATTCTTGATAACTCAAATTACAAAGAAAAAAATGTTTTAATTATCAGCCATTTAAAAAATGTAAAATTATCAAAATAGCAATTTACTTTGTAAGACATATGAAGAGTTAAGTTTCCTCTTGCGGTCTTTTACCTCGTGTCGTCAATAAAACTTGTGTTGCTTTCTTGGCAGTTTTGTCTTTCTAAAATGAATTATAGCCTACAATGCCTTCTTACCAAGTTATGGCCATAAATTATGCAACATATGTCAAAACATGCAATGTATGCGCTGGAGTTTACGGATCATAAATTGGCTTTAATAATCAGAAACACATTGACTTAGTGTGGAGTCACTAAATGTCATTTTTGAGGTCAGTTGAAGCTCTAAATGGCCATATTCTGAGATTTACAGAATTTTCTGGACATAAGAATGTCATTCCACATATATTATCAACGTATATACTTTATGTTTATCTTTTATTTATTTCTTAAAAAATGTATTTCTCTTATTTTGGTGTTAAAGAACGCAGTTATATTAAAAAATACATATTTACACTGATGCACATACTCAAGAAAAAAATAATAAATCCACAAAAAAGGGATGATGTTCTTAAAATGAAACGTTATTTAACTATAGTAAGTGTCTATTTCCCAAAACTAATACTATTACCTTTTCCATTTTATCAAGTCCATATACACCACAACTCTAAAAGACATGCTCTGGTTAGTAAACACGTGGCAGAAAAAGAATCTTCTATTTAATAAAATGGGGTTGGAGGAAGTGTATGGTTTTAATGCTCCATATCTTAACCAAGTACCATGCCACAATATTTACCAGCATCTATTTCTCCCTTATGCATATTTAATAAGAAAATGAAAGAAGAGACACAATTTCTACACACGTTTTGTTTTTGAAACTACAGCTGCTGCTGGCGGAGGTCTCCTAACAGAACATGCTTTGTCCGTAGAAGACAAGGAAAGATGCTGACTATAGCCGGCAGCTTGCCCTGGCAAGAATAAGAGAAGGCACCATCCTCTTCTTCTCCCTCCCCCAGATGCCTCCTGGTTCCTTGCTCTCTTTACCTGCTCTTTGCAGATTTCTCCAGCGTAAGGAGAGCTGACTGTGCCCTTCAAACCCTGGGAGCAGACAGGAGGCTTAAAAGCACAGGTCCTGACAGCTGTCCTCCTTTTCTGCTCAAGTAAAGCAATTTCTGTAATAAACATGAAAGTTGAAGGAAAGAAAATTGCAAATGCAAATACCACTCCTCCATCACATACCAAACTTTCTTCCACATGTTTCCCAACCTTTTTCCTTCCGTTTATCCATTCCTCTTTCTCTTCCCTTCTCCCCTTTTCTCACACTCTGCTCGTCTTGCAACTACTTCATTTGTTAAATGTTTTGTGTTCTAAACAGACCATTTTAGAAAGTTGAAGAATTGTTCTAGGAATGAAATAATGTGTGGCAGCTTGGGTCCTGATTATTATAACCCTGTTCTTTGGGAATTAGGCTTGAGAATCTCCAAGATGAAATATATTTGCCAGGAGTGGCAGCCAACCAAAATGGCAATTTCTCAGCTAATTCTAACTGCTTGCTTCATGCTCAAAGGGAAGTGTCAGAGAAAATAAATGTGAAAATAGTATGTAAGCAAGCGGAGAATATACTTAAACTTCATCAAAAATCAATTCTGTATTTATATACGGAGACATTTCTAGCATATTTTTCTACAAAGTTCCATTAGCAAGAGTATGTTTTTATTTCTAAATTAATCATAGATCTGCATCAGACTAACCTTTTATTCTGACTTTAAGGTTGAGGAATCAGATATGAGCGTATAATTGTACTGTGTGGTTGTAATATCAGACTGATATCTGCTCCTGGCAGATTATCCAAAAGGCAAAAATAGTGATACAGAGAATGCAGCGAAGTGTAGCCAAAACAACGTTATACAGAAGGCGGGACTCTGTGGTTCTTATCTCAGCTCTTCAGCTAACTAAAAGTGGGATTGGCCAAGTCACTTCCAAAAGTCACTTCTCTCTTCAAAAAAAATTTAATGCTATTGGACTAAGAGTAAAATGCTGTGATTATAAGATATTGAAAGAGAATTGAATTTAATGCAACAACATTTCTATATGACTCAGAATAATACTCTTTTTTGTTTTTTAATGTCTGTCTATGAAATGACATAATAATGTATAATCTGAAAACTGCCTCATGGGAAAATGTTAGAAGCAAATAGTATCATTGTTTTGAATACCTTTCATAGTACTGAAATTCCCTTTATTCTTATTAGGTTTGTTTTGTTTTCTTTTGTCCTATTTTTTGCCTTGTTACTACTCATCTATTATGATAAAGAACAATTTTTCTTCCTCTTCACATATAGCGTCCTGATAACTTTTGACTGGAATATTATTTCTCCTTGATATGACTGCTTAATATATACACTTCTCTTCCTGATAGCTAAACAATTCATACATTAATTTAATTTGTCTGGTTTTTTTTTCTAGCCACAGTCACAGTGGAAGTGGAGGTAAGCCACACATTTTTATCAGCAGTTTCTCCAAGTCTTCCTATTTTTGTGTATATTAGTGACAAAGTGCTTTCATTTGCAAATAATGAGGAAGATCTTAATATGGTAGAAAGAACTTTGAACTGGGAACCAATGACCTGGATGGATTCCAGTCCAGGGCCACAAGTGACCCTGAGCAAGTCACTTCTTTCTTCCAAGTTTGTTCTGGGTCATAGGGTGGCTCCGTTTCCAGCGTGCCCAGGGCAGTCTTGACTTACGCCAATTGTCTGAGCACAGTGGTTAACAGCATCCCGCTTCACTTTCAGAAGTATGCTTGTTTGGATGATAACTTATATGGTCACCTTACCTGTGACTTCTAAGGACCTCTCATTTCCTCATCAACAAAACAAAGGAAAATTCTCATCCCGGAAGTCAAATTTCAAGTTCCCTGTACATATTCTTGCATAGAGAAGATGTTCAATAAACATTTGTTAAATAAATATTTATCAAATAGCAAGATTCCTGAGGAGTGTAAGATAACAAATAAATCTAGAAAGGGTTTAACTTTTAAAATATCACTTCGATGGAATTAAATAAAAGAAATGAAAGGTGGCTTTCATTTCATTTTTTTTTTCAGTTACCATCAATGTTTACAAATTCACCTTTCATTCCATTTGCTTTTCTTCACTTATATATTGATCAGTATCTTTTTCTGAATGTCTGCTCACTATTGATTAATTTTTTCTTGACATCTCCTCTCTTCTCTTTTTCCACAATAAATATTTAACTCTACTCTCTATTCAGTTTCACTTTTTCTCATATTTATTCTCCACCATTCTGTTCATCTCCAGCACACAGTACCTTTTATCATATCTCATATCTTTATTATATGTCACATCTAAGAATTCCTTATAGAATAATCAACAATTAATTTACCTACTGTCTATGCGAGAGTGGAAAAATTAAGTTATTTTTTATTTCAATAGTTCATAGGAAAGAGAGGTGCTTTCTGCATTTAATTAAGGCAGATTTATTATCTAATTTTGAGTGACTTTTATGTGACAAAATAAAATTAACAGAAGACTTTTCCCCCCAATCCAAATGAAGGGATGTTCCCACCTCCACCAGATGATGATATTTATGATGGGATCGAAGAGGAAGATGCTGATGATGGGTAAGAATAATCAGTGAATTGCTTTTTTTGCACATTATTGTATATACTGAAATTTGGTTTTGATTTCTATTTACAATAAAAAGAAGAAAATAGTGTTCCTTATTACATTACCAAAAATGATTTGAATGTTTGATTAACAGCAGTAGTAACTCAGAAAGTGTAATTGCACCACACTTCCAATGAAGTGGTATGTGGTTTAGAAGAACCTTGAGAAGAACTATGTCAAAAGAGGTAAAATAGAAAAAAGGGATAAACAATTATAGGTGTTATAGATAATTTTTTTCAAACTTTTCCCAATCAATTATTTGTCAATCAGTAATTTACTTTTACAACCATCACTGAAGACTTTATCAGTTGCTTGGCTCTCCTTTGTATAATAATCATAGTTATAGGCTACCCAAATAAAGTGAGACCATATGCTATCTGTGGCAGAATCAGCATTAAATAATTATTTAGTTGTTTAAACTTTTTAAATGGCATACTTTAAAATTTAAGACCTTTTAATTACTTCCTTTTGATCATAAAATAAAGCTAAATTGATGTTTAAAACTTAATCCTGACTTAGCTTGCTATTTTAAGAACAAAGAGAAATCTCACTAAATAGAAAAAAATAATTTACCTAGTAGAAGCAGTGTTCAAAGACCAAGACCTATAAGCTTAATAGCATAATCTTGCTGAATACAATGAGTAACTTACAGCCTGAGTGATCAACACAGCATAATTATAAAACTATGAATGTCCACCAATGTCTTCACGTTCCACTGATTATTCCATTCTGATCAATGCCTGCATGCTCCTAAGCTCCACGCTACAGGTTGAAGAGAAGAATAACTCGTGGTCCTGGGGGATTTTGAAGATGTTAAAGGGAAAAGATGACAAAAAGAAAAGTATACGAGAGAAACCTCAAGTCTCTGAGTCAGACAATAATGAAGGTTCATCGTAAGAGTCGACCAACCAAATCCAGCGCACAATAACTACATTAATATTAATTTAAGCAAATGCTACTAATATTTTATAACCAATAACCAAATTCTGGTAGGCCTAAACCATTGTAATACTATTTTCCATTAGTCATCATAGCCTCATTTACGTGTCATCCTTAACTCATGCATTTATGTAAGAGGAACACAAAATACTCAAAAATTATCACATAGTTCAAAGATATATTTTTCTTTCCCTACAAACTGCACAAATACACACACACACATATAGACAAGCATGCATACACACCCTCACACACTCAGATACACCCACATGCTCCACTTAGTAGGACTTTTTTTAACCGTAGCATCACATCTAAAGCTCACAATTGCAACACCACATTTTATGATACAATATTTTATACTGACAACTCTTCAAAATATACATTCTCTTTTAAAACTTAATTTGCTAGAAATAAAGGACACAATTTGGAATTTCTTTTCTCTAAACACAGTATTTAAAGTCTTTGTTAACTCTGTTCCACAATAGTGATATACTAATTCTATTTAAATTATATATTTATCCTATGCTAAAATTATTCTAAACATCTTCAGTTTGTCTGAATAAAAACTAAAGAATGACTTTTCTCTTTCCATCCAAAAATAACCCTTTAGTAAAAATTCCATACTTATGAATTTGAAGGCTCTTAATCATGTTTGCCAGTACAGGATATTCTTACTGTTTTATGCGTACCTAAGAAATTCACCATACTTAACTGAAGTCTTTATAAGATGTTAATTCCACATAGAATTCCTAATTTTAAAACTTTTCATAAGATGCTAAAACAACAATAAATAAACAGGACACTTAAAATTAAAAGTAAACATAAAAAATCTTCTGCTGATGCAGCATTAGTCAAATATGGTCCTTACTTAGAAATAAAAGCAGAGATTATTTTTCTGCTCCAATTTCACACCTAATTCTGTTTTGGATCGTTTGAACTAATGACCTCTCACACTTTTGTATAACTGTGCACCATTCTTCCAATTGTGTGTGTGTGTGTGTCTGTTTAAAGTTCAGGAAGTAATAAAAGGAAAGGTCTTTTTCTGTTGTAACTAAATGCCAACCAATTCTGATTTCAGATCACTTCTATTAATAAGCTTTCTGTCTCTAGTTTCAGTGGATATTCCTCTCTTGTTCACCATTCTCCTGTTTTGAGATATATATTTACCCATAGGGGAAACGTGGTCATCCAAAGATTCTGATGACCTTTGTTGATTTCGACGCTGCAGTTCTACTCTTTGAGTGGAAATAAACAATTCTGATCCTGAGCTATGCTCAACGACTCCAAAATATTGAGTCCATTTAATTTACTCTGGTGTGATAATATGCCCAAACCTCCTAGAATAAATCTGAAAACATTGGTCCAAAGGCTTTGGGCAAAATAAACCACTGAATGTCTTGGATCTTGACTTTTTTGGCCAACATTGGAGTTCAAAAAAAGTCTTGCTGAATTCCAAATTGATGGACAGAAACTGGGACTTAGTGGAGAAATGGGGAGGATGAGAAAGGAATGATGGTCAGCAGATTAATTCACCTTTATAAGCCTCTGGGCTGTTAATTGTTCATACCTTTCCTAAATAAAGGAATCAATGTCAGGGTTTATATTAGTCTGATTATAATTGTGTTCTCATTTGCTTTCCAGTTTCCCTTCTCCTCCTAAACAATTGGGTAAGTAATAAAAACTAATCGTATATTTTATAGCTAGTTTCTTGCAGGTGGGGTAGTGGGAAAGCCTTGGATATAGTCATGATAGCTGGATGAAAGCCCTGACTGTAAATAATAAATCGTGTAACCTTGGGCAAGTAACTGCACCTTGGGTGGCCACGGTTTCTCAACAGTAAAATAGCAGGAAGAGGAAAATAAAAAGGATCGATGGTTTTTAAACAGTTCTTCTAGGAGTCTTAGGGGTCACTACGGAGAAAAAGACAAGCAGGCAGTGTGGACACCAGCATCCTCTGTGTCCTCCTACCCTCATTCAGTCAGAGCTTGATATGTTGAACTTCCACACAAAGATTCCTAAAAACATACTATATTATGTGCCACCGAGGCTCTTCTAAATCTAAATTTCTTTGATTTGTTTTAAATGTTTAATTTATATTGTATTGGGAAAATTTCCCACTGCTAAATGAAATAGTTTCTTTTTTGGGAAGTTTGATCAGCTTATTTTTTTACCCCTGCTGAGACAGATCTGTAAAAGATTTTTCTTATATTTACTTTGAACAAAATAAAATGTTGTCTCACAAGAATATTTGGGGGCTTTCAAAAAGTTTATTTTAGTTATCGATACATTAGAAGAGACAACCAAACACAAAGATAATCTATTCTTCCAGACTGTTTATCTGACTTTGTTTTTCGTCATCAATTTGAAAATACATAAGGCACTAACTCAAACTGATCAATAACTCATGTGCTTACATATTAATCCATAATTTTAAAAAGTATTCAAAAAACAGAGCTCCACAGAGAGTAGGTATAAAATGAAACAAATGTGATCAATTAGGTAAAAAAATGTTTTTTGTTTTAATTTTCCTTTGTTCTCAAGTGTGTTTTAAGGGCATGCACGTGAAATAGTAATTTTTCCCCTTCTGGAAACGAATTATATGTTATATTTTTATGGATTTATTATGGATTCCTCAAATAGCTGAGCAACTTTTATCCTGTGCAATTAATTAACCTGAAAGGGGGGAGAATACACACACACACACATATGTATATATTTATACATATACACAGTATTTGTATATACTGTATACCTATATATAGAGAGAGGGGGGGGAATTTTTAAAGGAAATCAAATCCTTGCCATTACCAGAGAGCATTTAAACTTTCTATGATAGTCATTCCTTAAAACATTTATACTCGCTACAAGTCATCTTTTCAGCTTACTTTACTGTGGATCGACTTAATAGGTACAGAAAAGAAGCATTCTTTCTGAGTTTATTAACAAGAAGTCTAGAGGAAAAAAAATATCTACAGATTGGAAAAACCATTGAACCAGTTAAGGTCGTGGCAACTTTCTACCCAGACTGATTCTCAATACCTGCTGTTATCAGAAGTGTCTCATTAATAGAAATATTCTTTTTATTTTAAGGTGGTGCCATTCCTAATATTACTATAAAGTAAAAGTTAGGTAGATAGATAAATAGATAGGTAATAGAGAAGACATAATCATAGACATAAACATATAAATAAAATGATATATATTATCAGAGCACTCCAAATCCCATAAGAACCTTAATTTCAATCTCCAGTGCCTACTATCAATGGCCAACACCAATGGAAAAAACCCTGATAATAACAGTTACAGTCATAGTCACTGGTTTTTTGGAGGGAAATTTAACACATGTATCCAGGGAGATAAGAACCTCTCCCCTTTAAGGACTGATAATGCTTCCAAGAGAAATGTACCCAGGCACCAGGAAAACTTCTTTTGTTGTCCTTTAGCAATCTTTTATTGAAAACATCATTGAACACTCACATCAAAATTTAAACTGACGGTGTTTCCGCATTTGATATTTTGTCTTTTGTTAGACATGGGAGATGAAGTCTATGATGACGTGGATGCCTCCGATTTCCCTGCTCCACCAGCAGAGTTGAGGTAATTAAAACGTTTTCATTACAATGAAGTAATGAAAATGAGGTTGTTCAAGAAAATTTAACTGGAATAAAACTCCGATGGGGTGTGTGTCTACTGAGGGCGATTGTGTTCCTGTCATCCTCTCCCTGGTCCCAGCTCTTATGTCTCTGCTAGGTTAGTGAGGGGGTAGCTCTGATCCTGCTCCCCACCCTCCTCTCTCTTCCTTCCCTTCCTCCTCTCCCAGCGGTTCTGCTTCTTGTCCCGACTATCCTCTGGCCTGACGTCTGCGTTCATTTCTTCACTCACTGGGAAAGCATTTGACAGCCTGATCACAACTGATCTCACTGAGTCATCTCCTCCCTTTATTTTTACTCTTTTCCCAAAACCTTTTTTGTCTTGAATACACTTCTTAGTTTATATCTCAACCCTCACCCACCTCGTTCAAGCCTCCTGTGTCCTCCACAAGATTGTTTCCTTTTGTGAAAAAAAGATTTGCGTTTTAAAAGGACTTTTGGTTACGTCTCTTTTTTCACAAAAGCATCAGAGATTCTCAAAGATTCCATTCACATTTCAAAAAAAAGGTCAACAGTGAATATGGACATTCTTCAACTCACGTAAGGTTTCAATTTAATTTTAGGCAAAAATTGTATGAAAATGTCTTAAGCTCAGCTCATAAAAAAGCAATACCTTTAGAAAATTCTTAGGGAAACTCTTAGGATGCCTTTGTATACTGCAATAAAAATGTGAGATGATCTGATACATACTGTGTATGAAAGCAAGGCCACCTCTGTGGCTTTTTCAAGAAAAAAGAAAGGTGAATAAAAAGATCTTGGACTTGATTAGTTAAAGGATGAAAGTAACATAAACGGAATACAATAAATGCTGTCTTCTGAGCTGTACTGGTAAAAAGGCATGCGTGAACCCTAAGTATTTACTTTTTTACCAAGATTGTTAGACTAATTTTACCAGATCAAAGAAACTGAAGGAAAAATAGCTGTCATTTATATATGAAGATCAAGTTCTACAGGCAAAATAAACAAGAAAAATGAAAGGA
The DNA here is from genome assembly GCF_037783145.1 of Equus przewalskii. Lineage (NCBI taxonomy): Eukaryota > Metazoa > Chordata > Mammalia > Perissodactyla > Equidae > Equus > Equus przewalskii. Next base: position 26,505,194 of record NC_091850.1, read on the forward strand.
GAATCATTTTCCTTTTCTAGTTCTCCAGGAAAGGAAAATCTAATCTTCTCCAGTAATATGTTGTTTTAATATTCCTCACCATCAGAAAGTTGCTTCTACCCATGACAGTTTTTAATGCAATTTTCTGTTTCATATTGCTGTAGACATGCCACCACGTTCCACAGACTAGCTCTCTAGGAACCCATAGTCACACATTGGCCCTTTTCTTCAAGCAAAATAAACCCCAGCTGATTAAACTTTATGTGATATGTAGTGGTTTTTTTCTTGTTGCTCATTTTCAGAGTTTGAGACAATTTTATGTTCTCTAACATAGTATTCCATTTTTAAACAAATTTTAATAAATTATTTTCAAAGAGAACTTGTGGGGTATTTTTAACATTCATGTATAGTCTTGTAGCTCCAGAGTGCTAATCTGGGGCAGCAATTCTACTGCTGCCCAGAGTGCCGTGAGACAGGAGATGCTGAGGGAGGACACAGAACCTAAAAGAGGATATTGTGCTAATGTATTTCACTGTGAGTGCATTCAACTCTAAGACTCAAAAATTAAGAGTCAAACATTTTAAATAAATCAGTTATAGACAAAACTTGATCTTAGGTAATCTAAAGAAAAATTAATATCAGTGGTTAAAATTTCCATTATTCACAAATGCTCTGATGTCTTAAATTCCCTTCTGCAGAGATTCACATCCTTTCCCTAACATCCATACTTAACCTTATTGAATGGTTCTCAACCTTGGTTGCAAATTAGTACCCCCTGGGGAGCTTTTAAAATATGTATGTCAGTACCTGGATCCAACTCAGTCTAACTAATTAGAATTTAAAATTAATTTAATTTAATTAGAATTTCTAGGAATTTGGCAAGGACAGTGGCATTTTTTTAAAGCTTTCCAGGTGATCCTATATGCAGCCAAGCTGGAGAATCACTATCTTAGGCTTATTCACCTTTCTTATGATAATTGACTTTAGTCCAGTTGGTTTGTAGATACCAACTATATATATACACATATATACACATATATACATACATATTTCTAGACCCTAGAGTTTTTTAAAAACTGTTAAATCCATAACTGATCAAAGCATTTAGAATATGTTTGCCCACTCTCTCTTTCTCTCACACACACACACGAAAGGGACAACTGACAAAATGATTAAGAAGCTCCTTTTTATAATATCTAAAATCTTAACTCTTATGTAAGATTTTTTATTAATCAACATTTCCTGCCTCCTACCTTGGCTCCATTTTAAGTAGATATGAAAAAACTAACATATACATAAACTTGATAAACCATTGGCATTGGCCAAGCCATTGAATTATCTAAGAAGGACTGAAACATATAGAGGTTCCAGAAGAGGTTGAATTGTATGAAACCACTGAGATGTAACTATGCTTGAGGTATAACCAAGTGATTTTCTGTGATTCAACAAAATAGATGATTTCTTACCTCCATTTTAATTCATAATCTGTAGTCTCTTGACGGATCCTTTCTGCATTACGAAATGTCATTTCTTACAGTGAATGTAGTGGATTTCTAAGGAAAAAATTAATTGAAAACAAAATTTAACAAAAATTTAATGTTATGACTTAAGTCTTTATTATATACTATTCTTCTTATCTTTTTGAAACGAAATGTGATTTTATGTGTTCTGTCATCCTAGCCAAGGAGTCAAAGCCAAGACAGAAGAAAAAGACCCTAAGAAGCTAAAAAAGCAGGAAAAAGAAGAAAAAGACTTCAGGAAAAAATTTAAAGTACATCTTATTTAAATATCATACAAAGTTCAAGTCACTAGTGAGAAACAAGATGATTTTTTAAGTACCAAAATGAACATTTTAAAAGTGTAATTATCAACATCACAGTTGTCCATCGTAATTCCTTTATTTTCTGCAAAATTTACTTTAGATTTAAATTTATTTCTATAATAAATTAACCAGACCGTCATACATGCACAGTATATATACCAAGATAGTCATCAAAATTTAGCTGTCCTTTGAACCTTGGTAAGATGGTAATCCAAAAATAGTTAGGATGGACAAAAAAAGATGTGGCATATATATAATGAAATGCTGTTCAGCCATGAGAAAAAAGGAGATCCTGCCATTTGTGACCACAAAAAAGAAATGGTAATTATGTGAGGTGACAGAGGTGGCAGCTAAAGCTAAGGTGGTAATCATTTTGCAATTTATAAGTGTATCAAATCAACACGTGCCCACCTTAAACTTTAAAAAATTCTTTTTACTTTTTAAAAATAATTACTATGTTAGATTCTTGAGGTTATAAGTGACTTTACCACCAAAAATTTTCTTCAATGCTCTTACATTATCTTTTGAAAATAAGAAACTATTTATTTGTCAAAGACTTTCTTAATAAACCTGTCATCAATGAATACTTTTATGATACCCATCAACTGATAATATAAAAGTATTTCTTTATTTTTCCAGTATGATGGTGAAATTCGAGTCCTATATTCAACCAAAGTTGCAGCTTCCTTGTCTTCTAAAAAGTGGGGGACCAGAGAGCTACAGGTCAAGCCTGGTGAAGCTCTTGAGGTTATACAAAACACAGACGATACAAAAGTTCTCTGCAGGAACGAAGAAGGAAAATGTAAGTCGCTGCTTACTCTTCATAGATACGGCACTCCAGAATTTAACGACCAGACAAGTTTTAGTAATCACCCCTGTTTTTCTTAACTCTTTTTGCCCTATGTTTTGTGAATTGTGGAAAACATTAAGAAACTGAAGATCTTACTGTGCTGAGATCAATGTATTTTATTTTAATCTTTTTTCATTTCCCGTTTGCTATATTTGGCACTATGGTGCCAAGGTAATGCCAGATTAGTGGTTCTCAAAATGCAGTCCCACAGACCACCAGCATCAGAGAACCCTTGTATGTGTATTGAAATTGCAGTTGCCTGGACTCATCCTTGACTGGCTGAGTCATGAGTCATGAACTCTGAGGGTCAGATGGAATCTGTGATCATAACTTCTTCGCTAGCTTGTTCTTGTGTACCCTAAAGTGAGAACCACTGTGCTAAAGTGGTGAGTGGCTCTTGCTCTGGCCTAGTTTTGGAATCATATAGCATATGTCACACCTAGAATTTCCAATTTCCCTACCTTGCAAATTCACTTGTTTTCGTTTCCTTTTTGGAAACGCTAATACAACATACTATTCCAAATAAATACAAGAGAGTCCTGTCCTCTTTGACTTTATCAGCTATTAAAGCTGACAGATGGAAATGTTTTTGTCAAGTTTTAAAAGGAAGCTTATTTCATTTATAGTCCAGGGCAGAGTAGTTCAAAATTATGTTGTCCTATATTTAAAATTGGATAGCCAGCATGGCTGCTCCCATCTCAGCTCGGTTGGTCTGTATGGAAAACATGAACTCTGAGTTGAATTTTAATGACAGGAAGGTGACTCAGGGACAGGAACTGAAATGGAGTTTTAAGAATAAAACACAGTGACTCAAGGGTGGGGAAAATGGATCTAAAGTTACAATGGAGGAGGTGTGGCTGGTTTTTAAAGGGAGAAAATGGAATGTGGTACAAAGGATAAAAGACAGGAGTAGTGTAGCATTAAGACTCGATGCTCACTGGAGATAATGTGGAGATGGTCCTTCAGGACACAAAGAAAACCCCCATTCAGACTACCATTTGTGAGGATGTATCCCAAGGAATAGCCTTAAATGCAGAAAAACTATATGCATTGAAAGGTCATCATAAATCTAGAAAATGTTCAAAAAATGTAAAAATGATTAAATAAGTTATGATGAATATACCAAATTGAATATTTCACGTGATGATTATGACAATAATGCGAGGAAATTCTCATGACACAGTAGTAAGAGAAAATAAGAAGCCTGCTTAATGTAGGGTGGTACTTACAGTCATGCTAAAAAGTTACGTAAATAAAAGAAACTAAACTAAAATATTATTAGTGGCTGATTAGGGTGGTAGGTCTAAATGATATCTTTTCTTTCTCTACTTTCCAAATTACTTCACATTTTTCGCAACAGAGAATTGTCCTAGTACTTGTCATGTGGACCTTTCTCTAGTGCACAAGTTTCAGACACATCTTGCCACACTGTCCTGAGACTCCTGTCTTTAGCAACAAATCCCATCTAGAGCGATGTTCCTCAACTTCAAAGTACATACACATCACATCATGATCTCGTTAAAACCTCAGATTCTAATTCAGTAGGTCTGAGGTGAGGTGTGACTTTCTGCATTTTACCAAGCTACCAGGTCATTGATGCTGCTGGTCTGTGGAACACACTCTGAGTAACAGGATGTAAATGACCTCATCAACAAACATGTATAGATATAGATGAGTAGGAATAGATACAATACCAGAAACAGATATTCACACAAGAGTCATATCTTCCTAAGAACCAGTGGACCTTAAGAATGAGGAAAAGCAGCAGTCATTCAGGGATAATTTTGTAATCTGCTATCATTTCCTTTTTGGATATCAATAATTCTAAATACCGTTATGAATACTGGAGGGCTCTTGTCCTCTTAGAATTTATCATCTGTTAAAAATGGGAGATGGAAAACACTACATTAAATCCTGGTAGATAACAATAAGGCTTCCATGTAACTTTTATCATTTTTTTGCCTGCTGCACCACCAAGGTACTTTATGATTCCCAAGCTCACGGGTAACTAATCCAATTCTTAGTTGGTTTGGGGGTCCATCTTGAATGGGATGGAGACCAGATGATGATATTGGTAGCACTTGTGTACCCGATGTTTTTTATTTAAACACTTTCTTTGGGATGGACTTTGTCTTAGTTTGGCTTCCCCATTTGGGAGGTGATTCTGGAAAACATCCATAGGCAAGTGTTGAAGTAGACAGGGAAGGGAAGGCAGCCAAAAAAGTCTTGTTATCAAAAAAGTTACCACTTGGATAATGGAGTTTAATCCAGTTGGAAACTTGGAGTGGCAGTGTTGTCCCATCCAAGTTGTAAACAACTTAGGGTATTTATACATCAACTGCTGTCCATCAGGAATTGAAGCCTACACCTGGGCAGGTGGTGAGTCATTCAGGATACTGAGTAAGTTGACAAAGAGAGTTCTGGAAACCAGAGAAAAAGCTATTAGCAAAAAAATGTGAAAAATACAAGTGCTCTCAGTTGGAAGTTGAACCAAAAGGCACTGAAGTAGTAGAGTAAATGTGTCTGCGGGGGCCACCAAGAGCATCCGCTATTGCCTTTCAAGTTAAGCATTATTCCAAGATTTAATTATCATAGCTGCTTAGTTTCACTTTTATTTTTCCAAACCTCCTGCTCTTCTTAATTTTTATAAACCTCCTGCTTATTCCTTCCTTGAACTTTATCCTTGACATTCTTAGTTTTCTTAATTTCTGATCCATTCATCACATACCTCTATAGAATTTGAGATGATTATTTTATAGATTTAACTCTCCCCACCTAGATTGTTACAATAGCCTTTCAAATGCTATGTCTACCCTACCCTTACTCTCAGCCAATCCAGTCGCCACACTGTTACTCAAATATTACTTTTGAAAACACAAAGCCTTGGGGCTGGCCCCGTGGCCGAGTGGTTAAGTTCGCGCGCTCCGCTGCAGGCAGCCCAGTGTTTCGTTAGTTCGAATCCTGGGCGCGGACATGGCACTGCTCATCAGACCACGCTGAGGCAGCGTCCCACATGCCACAACTAGAAGAACCCACAATGAAGAATACACAACTATGTACCGGGGGGCTTTGGGGAGAAAAAGGAAAAAATAAAAATTTAAAAACACAAAGTCTTTAGGCTAATACGTAAAACTCTTTGATCTAGCCTCACCCTTATCAACTATTTCCCATCTGCAAATGACACTCCAGAAATACAAACTACTTGTCATTCCTTGAATAAATTATACTATTTCATCCTTCTATGCTATTTTATTCTACTTGGAGCACCCATAATTGTCCATTAAAAACAATCCAGTTGTCATCTAAAATTGGAAGCACACTCATCTCCACTCCCCAGCACCCCATCACCATGAATCTCTCCCCTGCTCCACCGTCCTCCCACTTCTGTTGCTGTAATTGTCCATAATTGTTTTATCTGCTTAACTATTATCCTTATTAGACGCCCAGCTTGAGAGTAACTTCAGTGAAGTGTTCTCAACGTTGTATTGCCAATACCTTCTACAGGGCCCACCACCTTGTTTGGGGCTTACTGAATTGAATGTAACAATTTGGAGATTGCGGTTGGATAAGCAGATGAAGGGCTGACATTTCGACACTCACAGGAAGAAGTCTGTTGATTAGTTTAACTGGTTAGAAGACAGAAGTTCCCCCCTTGGCCTCAGTAATGTGTTTCGCTTGTTGGGGTATCATTTAGGAGCCTCTAAATCTTTCAGTTCCTTATTTCTACGTCTTCTGATGAGCAGCAAAGGCATTTGCAATCCAACACCACAGTGACCCTAACATTTTCCTTACTCTCCATTCTTCTTTAATCCATCAAAGTAAAGGAAATAGCTTGCTTAAACTACGGTTGGTAATGATAGAAATTAGAGGCTAAAACATTAAAAATTATGCCTTCCTATTGTGGAGAAGAGTACCAGCCACTTTTACGGGCATTATCACGTTCGATCAAGTCTCACCCGCTGACTCATGGAAGCACATATTGCATCGGCGTTGAGATCTTAAATATGTATTTCTGGCATGTTCCCAAATGTTTAGAATTTCTTGCTAATATTTGCGAATATTCCACAACTCGATGTCTCATAGCTGTGAGTTTTCCCACCTCCTGTCACTGGAGGAAAATTTTCTACAAAAAGTGTGGAATGAGACATGAACTGACTTATTCTCCAATTGCTCATTTCTTTGCTAAAGCAATTTTGTTTTCAATTTTAAAACAACACATGCTCATTGAAGAAAATTTTTTAATTCAGATATTTAAAAAAATCACTCGATTTGAAGCCCTAGAAATAAGGAGAGAGAGAGAGAAGAGTGGGAGAGAGAACATTTTTCTAAAACTAGGATAATAATTTATATTCAGTATTAGACATTGCATTTTGTTTTATCTTTCTGTTATATTATGAGCATTTTCCCTTGAAGGTGGACGCTGTTCCACTTGCCTGAATAAATCTGTGCCATATGATTTCAATTGTTTTTAAACTGCATGAGGACAAATTGAGTAAGTTTAGCTTTATCTCTGGACTGGCTCACAACAAACGCAGTAATAAGGAAATACTAAAAGTTGTCATTTGAGAATTTGAAAATATTAGAACAAAGATATTTTCCATTTTTCCAAAGATACTTTCGTATTTCCTTGTTAATTTTATATTTACAACACCCTTCTGAAAGATGAGTCATTTGTCCTGGGACACACCTGCACTGGAGCAAGCAAACGTTTTGGGAAGAAATTTAATTGGCACATATGAGGGGTGGGTGTTATTTTCTTAACTAGCTTTACCCTACCACGTATTTCAAAACATTTGTTTCAAGCCACTGTGTTCTGCTCTATGAATGTGAGGTTTCTAAATAATAATTTCATCTTATGCATGAGGATCTCTGGTGTGCCAGCACCCATAATATTATAGGATGAATTAAACATGGCAGCCATTCTACATGGTACAGAACCATGATGAGTTTTTTCATTTATTTTGTTTGTTTGTATTCTCCCTTAATATTCCCTATGATGAATGTACATGGAACACGTGAGCAAAGAGAGCATTTTTCTTACTGCAAAAAGGTTTATTTCTAGGAACTATAATGGAAAGACTATATAAAAATTCATGGTAAGTCACTTGTTTTGACATTGTCGTGAATCATGCTCTTAAAGAATGAAGTTTTAGCAGAGATTTTTAAAGGTACTAGACAGCAAAACTTATGCTGTATTAAAAGTCATTAACCATGTAAAAATGCTATCTAAGTGTGATTTTATAGCTAATGAGCCCCAAATTATCACATCATTTCAGGGAACTAAAATAGAGCAGCACAGTACCAGCCTACACTCCATCTCCTTGATGCATTTTTCTTAAATAACATTCACAACCATTGGTGTTTATATATCTCACACACACAACAACAACAGCAACAATGGAGCATTCAACAAAAGAGAGCATTCAAAAGAGCAACAAAAGACCTTCAAACAAGCTGTTCCTTAAGATTCTTGAGCAGGCAAGATATAGGCGGAAATGTAACAGGGGTTTGAGAATCTAAAAGAAGACAATTTTTATAATTAATATTGTGAAGTTAGGTAATTAGGCTATATATCGTGACTTGTTAACCTTGGTCATATAAAGGACTGTTTTAGTGCTTGACTACAGATAGTGTTTTACCCAGGTCTGCACAATTTTAGCCTAATTGAGTTTTAAAAAGTAGATTACCTAAAAGCATAGGAAAATGAAAACCTTTAATTTCCAAAAATGGTGAATATGTTCTCTTTGTTTTGGACTTTATTTCTTTTAATCTTCTAAAGATTTTAATATATATATATATATATATTTGGTGATAGAAAAATAGAAAAATTCCAGTCTCTGGCAATATTTTCTAATTTATTATACACTTCTCTAATTTTCTACCTTCTAATTTTTGTTAGGAGACTCCACAAAGCCCAAACACCTCACAGTGAGATTGATTTCACTGTGAAAGGCTACAGTTCATAAACGTCGTTATTTTTAAATTATTAACATAAAGATGAATGTATCATGGAAACACTATTGTGTTGTTTTATTGTTCAATTCTTTTTAAGAGAAAATTCAAAATGAAAACAGAACCACCAATTTTAACTAGGGAAAATACAGTTTGTGATTATTACTGTCTGTAAAGAACTGTTCACATTTTGTTTTAGCTAAGTCCAGGTAAGGACAGATTGCAATTATTGGAACCTGGATACAAAATCCACAATGTATTCAAAAACCTTGTTATCTGCATGGATTTTGTCTCTTGAGAGTCACATAGAATTAAATTTGCTAGAGATGAGCTTATCCCCTTCAAAAAATTGTATTAAATTATGATATATGCCTTGATTTTTTAATGTCTGTTACCATAAAATGAATGAAAGAATTGTGATATCAGAGGTTACCCAAGGATCATAGATATTAATTCTAGATTTCTTCACAGTGATAATTTTTGCTACTTTTGCTTTAATTGAAATAAAAAAGAAGACATAACAAGTTCTAATTTCTCATAGTCTGAGTAAAATGTTACTTTGTTGCACACCTGTCATTTCGACACGTGCTTCATTACTTCCCCACCACACGAATTCAAGGATAGCTTTCTTTCTTTTCCAAATACAATGCTTATGAACAGTTTTCATTAAAAAGTTGTGAACTTCTTGATAAATTATTTTGGTGGAGTTTTTTTACCCTGGAATATTGCAAGGGAAAGTTCATTTTCTTACGTTTTAATCTACAATTTCAGTTACATGATCCTAATGTAAAAAAAATTTTTTTTCATGTTAAATCAACAGCAATATGACTTAAATATGTTTATTATCATTTGTATTAATCTTTGCTTATGAGCTTCCTGGTTTATAATTTTTTACACAGTTACTCTGATTTAGAACCAAAACTAGATCTAAAGTGGACCAAGACCAATAGATTGACTAATGAGACAAATGATTGAGAGGCTGTATTGACAAGACAGTAAATGGTGCTAATCTCAAGCACACAACAGAATTTAGGTGCTAACACAAAACGAATAATTCCAAAGGTTAGTAATATTAATTTGATGTCAGCAGACATTTTCTCAAGAAAAATAGTCCATATTTTTTCTTTGGAATACTTTGCACAATTAGGGGAAACAGTAGGGGCTCAAAAAAAATTTTAGTTTTCTTGCATAAAATATGGTCTATTTTCTACTTCACCAAGAATCACTATAATTCCTGGTATGTGTTCTAATAATGCTTTTGTTCCCTGAAAGATGAAGGCAAATGTTGATACTCTGTCAAATGGCAAAAGCAGTAGAGGAAGACCTGCACACTGAACATGCGAGTTACTTTGAGACCATTTAGGATGCGTGCTCGCAAGGAGCCCCTAGATGATTGGCATCTGAAAGCAGTTCTGACTCTGCTCAATACAATAAAATTTGAAAAGTCAAGCCTTAGATCTGGTGCTAATTAAAATACCTACTTATGAACTACTTTTGCTATGGGAGAAAGTATGCTTATTCAATTCTTTCTAAAACTGGGTCGCATGAGGAACACCTTGAAGAAATAGATTAAAATTTGAAAGAAATTTGTGCTACAACCTGTAGTAGCTTAAAGAAGAAATTTTTTTTTATTTAAGCAGGAAAAGAGGAATGAAGGAAAAAAGATGTTAGGGAGAGAGAGAAAGGAGAAGAAAGAGAGGAGGAAGAGTAGACACAAGTGAGAAAAATGGATCATGTTTGGAGAGAGATAAAATTATTCAATATTATATCATATCATAACATTATATCAATTTTATTTCATGTTCTTTAAATAGTAAAGATTTTTCAAGTCTGCTCTATTAATAAAAATGTTTTCCTTTTTCTTTCACAGATGGTTATGTCCTTCGGAGTCACTTGATAGACAAGTAAGCCCATTTTCTTCTACTACATTTGTAAAAGGAACTTTATGCTGTTTTTTAAGAAATATTCCTAATGTCAGTTAAATAATATAATCTACTGAATTATCTTAAATCAATTTTAAAACAGTATGTTATACAAATATCAATATAGTAGTGTCCGTAATAAAATTAAGGTTTTCGTAAAGTGTTACTCTTTTAAAAAGGCAAGAAGTCCTTTTCATTCATGATTCTATAGTTCACGGCTTTATATATTCATTGGAGACAGATATTGCAAACAGAGACAGATAAGTCAAAGTCACTAACGCTTTCATTACTACTTTGCATGTCACTTGCTGATTAATGCAGTCAGTTGAGTTGAATTAATCAGGGACCAATTAGTGTCTACACAGTCGGTGCTAATATCACCTGTTAACAGTTTACAGTCCAACCCCTAATTGAGGAATTTTCTTTACTCACACCAGGCATAGTAGAGAATTAAGTTGCCTTTTTTGGAAGCATGCCAGAAAACAGATAGTAGTCAATGATTCTTCTCTTCTTATGAATAAGATGTTGTCACAGTGTGGTACCATTGTGCTGTAGAATTCTCCGAAACACTATAAGATTCTGTTCCAAAGAAACTGTGTAAGAATGAGCTCCATTTCAGACTAGGTCATATACCAATACAAAGAGTCACAGAATTTGGCATAAGAAAAACATCAAGAAGGATTCACAAACTGGATCCATGAACAACCAGACACCAATCAGGAAGAGACAAATCAATGTTAAGCGCTCTGTCAGCAAACTAGTAGAGTCAAAAGAAAAATAACCATAATTTACTTTCCTCAGAGCATTAGTCATGCTGATAGACATGGAACTTTTCAATAGGTTTTATTCTATGAAAGATACAAATTTTAAGGAAAGAATATGAGGCAAATAATAGGACAACATCTTCACCAGTGATACTACAGGATGATTAAGAGAGAATTTAGAAAGCGTCCTAAGTAATTGTTGGTTCACCACCTATTGAAGTGAATACTTAATAAATGTTTATTGAATGAATGATAGGAAAATCTCTCCTGCTTGCATTTGAATCAGATTTCCGTTAGCCAAACCCTCCCTCAATAGAGAAAAGATCCAAACAGAAGACATAGGGAACTCACAGCATCTGCTGCAGTTGGCAGCAATCTGAAGGGCCTGCTGCTGCTTCCAGGATGAAAGCACAGAGCTGGTACAGGAACCAAAAGTGGGTCTGGTCTAAGTGACAAAGTCACCTTACATTTCTGAACTTTGAAACTGTATCCTACGTTTCAAGGCTATGTTAATATTTATAATATTTTTTATTTTAATTACTTCTGTATCAGTCTCTCTTCCATTAGATTATAACTGCTTGAAATCAAAGCTTGTGTCTCATTCATATTTGTGTCTCCTGGTACATAGGAGGGACTCAGTGTGTGGGTAGAATAGAGTATTTCGCTAAAGATTCAGGGCTAGGTAAAACCCAAAATGTGTAAAAGTAGCCAGAACTACTATTATGGATGTTACCTATAAGCATAAATATTTTTAGAATTCTCTATGTAAGAATCACCATACTGGGGCCAGCCCCAGGGCCGAGTGGTTAAGTTCTGGCACTCTGCTTCGGTGGCCCAGAGTTTCTGCTGGTTCAGATCCTGGGCGCGGATATGGCACCACTCAGAAGGCCACGCTGAGGCAGCATCCCACATAGCAGAGCCAGTTGGACCTACAACTAGAATATACAACTATGTACTAGGGGCTTTGGGGAGAAAAAGAGGGAAAAAAAAGAAGATTGGCAACAGATGTTAGCTCAGATGCCATCTTTAAAAAAAAAAGAATCACCATACTAACCATATCTTGGCTACTTATTTTGTAACTAATATTCATATATTTTGTAGTCAATATTTACAAATTATAATTAGAAACATGTGAAAATGATGTACCCATTTCCTGTGCCAAATATTATTGTATTTCATTCAGCGTTTGAAGTTCAAGTGAAAGTATAAATCTGATGTTAATGGATATAAAGAATCCATTACAGTTTTGAATTAGCACCCCCTGTAGAGTATCACGCCATGATTTTTTGAACACTTATTACCAAGCACAGCTGTGTGCTGGGCTCACGGTTGGGTCCAAAGATGAGTAAGGCATGGTCTGTGCTCTTGAGGTATGTTTCCATTTTTCTGTCTGTCTATGATATAGAATAAGTTTTGGGCTTTTTTTTAGAACGACACAGAGGATTAGACTAAGTCAATGAAAGGAGATACAGATGAATATGAAATTTTTTCCCACTTATAAATGCCCAATGTGTAACTTCTCACCCTTAAATGTCTTGTGTCATATAAAATCATATTATTAACTTTTTAATATAAATATTGCTTTAATGTTAAGAAAACATTAAAACGAAAATTATTTTCTGCATTTACAGTGATGGAGAGATCTATGATGATATTGCTGATGGTAAGTCTCATATGGCACCCCCTACAGAGAAGAGTGACACTGAATTTACTGTCCTTATGAATACTAAATATAGCTTGCTGGATTAATTAGAGCCTTCCAATCTGATCAGAATTTGAATCCATTTGAAACGTTAGGAAAAGCAAATGCTTTGCTATAATGAAAAAAATTTATTTTTGCACATGACTGGAAATCAAGAAAGAATCTCTTATTTTCTTTGAAAGCAGAAAGCATGAAAATATTTGGTGAATTTTTCATTATAACATGAATCTTAATAATAATTGCTTGTATCTTCAAAAATATATATACTTGGGCAATAAGTAGGCACTTATTTCATAACCTGTAATACTCACTAGTATTCTCTAAACCTCATATATTTCTAAATCATGATCTAAAAAATTAGTCTCAACTGGAATGCTGCATAGTGTTAATTATGTTGCCTTTTAGTCTCCTCTTAAACTTATGATTTGCACTGATATTTAATATTTTCAACCTCATTCAGAATGACTACCAAAAAGCACATTTAAGTGCCAGATGAAATAAAATAATCCTGACTCTTATTTCGATAGAGAATAAATCTGTTCAGAGACATTGTTAAAATTGTATACTGAGCAATAGAAGTTAAATAAATTTATGTGCTTCCATTTAACTAGTTTGTCATAAAGTGAACCAATTCCACTTCTTTTATCCTAAATCAGGAGAATGTGAATCACCCACACTTCCAACCCTGGAACACTTGTATAACCATATTTAAATTTGTTTTTTTTTTCAGGTTGCATCTATGACAATGACTAGCTCTCAGCTTTGGTCATTCTTCTATGTTCATTTGATGTCAATGTGAAGTCTGGACCTTAATTGGCATATGTTATTGTGTTCATAGAAAAATCAATGCACAAAAACTACTTATTACTGTTAGTTATAAAATTCTGATTATAAAGTTTTGAAATTTTGAACTCAGAAAATGATCTATCTGCTTAATCAACATCTTGGAAGAGTGCATCAATGAGATGTAAGAATTATTAAATATCCCATTTCTGCCTCAGCTGCAATTATAAAGGCACTTCTTTCAGACCGTCCATAGACAACTCCCCCTTCCTAAAAAAACAAAAAAAAATCATTTGAGAAGAAATGACTGTATTGTTTAAAGAAAGATAAGGAAGAAGAATAAAGAAAGATAAGGAAGAAGAATAAAGAAATATAAGGAAGAAAATTTTAAAACATTTCACAAGAAGGAAAACTATTGTTTGCACCTGTAATTATGATCATATGTTATATTCTCTTTTCAAATCATCTATCTTTACAAAGGCAGACTTTTCTCCTCTCTTGCTGGTGAGTTACATCTTTTCGAAAATTATAGAAGTAGCAGAAATTGTATATAAAGTTTGTCCCTATTTGTTAAATGTGAATATGTGTTAATTACCTAAGATTAAAACTATAGATGAGTCTAAACTAAGTTTTCTGTTTGCAGATTCGTGTGCTAAGGGTATAATTCGGTATTTTGTTTACTGTTGTAACTAGAGTAGATATGAGTGAGGACTACCCTAAAATTACAAAGAATGAGAGAATGGACTTTGAAATTAACTAAACTTTATGCCATCTCTTTACTATGAAGACTCCTTTAACGGTTTTTGGTTTTGTTTTTCAATTACCTCTACGGAACTTTTTTCTTTGAAACCACTTTAATGGAAAGTTGGCCAGCAGAGGGAGTATGGATTAGTAATCCTGAGTGTTTAGCTAAAATGTTCCCTACTGATGCAGACTCATTCCCAGAGCAAACCAAAAACAAAAGGTGAAGCTTCTGGGTTCCAAATGCTAAGAACACTAAACACTATGATATGAAATGCAAAACCCTAACACCCAAGAAGATAGCGTATTAGGTAATTTTTTCACAACTTCCAAAATATGGAATGAGCAAATCCTAATGCTGGCTCTGCTGCGAATGAAACATGATGTGATATCGGGTAAATTATTGATCTTGCCAGTTTCCTCATCTGCAAATTACAGGATTAGGCTAAGTCAGTTTTTCCCAACTTTTTTACTATGAGTTACCTCAAACTCTTATAATCTTCCCCCAGTCCTGTGTTTCAGAAGCTTCTGTTTATTTTTAAAACTCATTGATTAAATAATAATTAATGCATTATTCATGTTTTAATATTGTAAAGGCCCATTGGAACTTCTGAAGAGTGGCCCCACTGAACTGAAGTAATTTCAGATAATTGTAAAGGAACTCAAAACTTTTATATGAGTAAAGTGGAATTTCTATTAGAAGCATTGAAATTTGAAAATAGATCATCAACTTCTATTGCTGGATTTATAGATTCTGGGAGTCTGAGGTCCCTGAATTAGAAGCCACTCATCTCAAAGACCTCTTCCAATTATGAAATACTTAGACATCTACTTTTTGATAGGGGAAGCCTGTATATGCTCACGTGATGAATTTATTTTAATACTAAATAAAATTACATGGTCCAAAAGTGCTTTCTGTTTGTTAAATTTGGTAACATATACATCATACATTGACAGAATATTTCCAGTAATTTGTTTTCTGATTGAGAACAATATAAATTCAATAAATGTCAGTTGTTTAAATTCCAAATTAGACCAAGGGAATATTTTAGAGTTTTAGTTTATACACCAAGAAACAGACACACATATGCCTATGAAAGATTTACATAATAGATAATCATCTTAATATAAAAGATATATTTGAAGTATTAATTTTAATATACTTCATATTATTTCTGTTTTAGTTTTATATATGGAATTTCATCATGTAAGAAGAACGACAAATAACTTCAGCAGATAACTTTGCCTCTTACTTCATCAAGAAATCAAGGTCATCAGCCTTTCTCTCGCTTCCATAATTTGATCCCACATCTACAAAAGTCTTTCTCTGAGGCTATCATTACCTCTTTTTGCTTCAGCCTCAGAGAATGGGGTACCTTCTGTTTAAGACCAATCTTCCACCAGTGTCCCTGATATTTTGCCTCCTGTCTTCCAGTAGAAATTGAGATAACTAAGTGCGATTCCTTTCAACTCCCCACAACGTTCAACCTTAACCCATGTCCAGACACTGTCCCAGAGAATAAGATGTCACTCCTCAGATTCAAAGCCACAGCCTGTTATCCCATGTCTTCTTGCCTTCTCTGGAGTCTTCTTCTTCCACAGTTAACTCATTCTCATTCCCCCCCACACACACACACCCCCCTCTTCCCCATCACTCTTTCACTCCCTCCCTTCTTTTAATCTTTAACTTCCATTGTGCAGATTCCCTCCTTTGAGACAAACATACTCCTCTACAATCTTACCAAAGTCTTTCCTATTCAAAAAACAATAAGAAACCTTGCCTTTAATCCAAAAACGTCTCCAACTACAGCCCATTTCTATCTTCCTTTTCTCATCACATTATCTTAAAACGTAGGGTGCATGTGACAGCCAGGAGAATGTGCCTCACAGACCTTCAACTTTGTGGAGCTTAATTGACCAAAGGCCCCAACTTCTACACTCTGAAATCCATCACCACAGCTGTGCCCACACCAGGCTTCCCACAGGCTGGTCCTGTGTAGCCAATGACTGAGCGTGGCAGGCCTGTTCCTGGAAGGTACAGAACCCTCCAACACTCTTGCTAAACCTTCCTTACCCTGCATAGCACTCTGAGATGCTTCTACCCAACCATCTCTCCCTCCTCTCTTCACTGGGGTCAGACCTGCATTGCTGTCCGATGGCTCCTCCAGTCTTCCCTGGTTCCCTCCCATTTCCTCTCAGACGTGTATCCTCCCCTAAAAAATATTATTGCATTTTCACCCCATCTTGGTGTCTGCTTTCCAGAGGATCTGCACTGAACTCAGTACAGCTAGAGAGTTTGTTTATAGAAACACATATCTTCTCAAATCAACTGAATCAGAATTTCTGGGGAAGGAACTTTTCAAGCAATTTTTAATTAAATATGAGTTTAATGCTTAGCCAGGATTGGGAAACCCTGGTCCCTATTTACCCTTTGCTGCATTCTCAAGTTATATTCTGTCTTCAACTTACTGAAATTTGGTCTCTGCTACAATTACTCTAAAGTCATACCTACATAGATATCCCACAAGTACCTCTTAACTCATAAGACTCAAAACTGAACCCATCCTCTTTCTCCCTTTTGGTTGATGATACTCCCGTAGATTCTATCTCGGTGACATCTCTATCATCCATTTACCCAAGCTCAAAACTCAGGAGTTGCTCTACTTCTGCTCGTTCACCTCCTGTGTCCAATGAATCATTAAACAGAGCTCCCAGAAGCAAAGACGCTGTCTTATTTGTTTTATACTCCTATATTTGAAATAGTATTTGAAGCCCTTCATTGTATATTTGATAATGAAAGAATAAATGATATGTCTCCAAAGAATGTGTTAATCCAGTGGGCGGCCACTGTAATTTTTCCTTAGTTGCTGCTTCAAATGCCATAAGATATCGAGCAAACTGATGGCTGAGAGATGCCTATTAGATTTATCAACATGTAGGTCATACATGACCTTAGAAAGATTGAGGCATTCACGACCAAGCTGATCGCAATGGTGTTACCTGTTGGAAGCAGATGCTGGGATAGGGTTTGGGACACAGCTGTCTACTAGGGATTAACATCTGTGGAAGGAAGGGGAGGAAGCATCATTGAGCAGAGAGAGAAGTTGAGCTGTGATGCAAGCCCAGCATCTTCAGCCAAACAGAGGAGGGCCTTGGAAATAAATGCTATCCTTCAGGCCAAAATGGCCAGCCTTTTTACCTCCACCTCACTCATCACCATATGTGGGCCACCTTGGGAAGGCCCGTGACTTTGTGTAAGAAGATTCTGAAGCTGAGGCAGACCCTGAAGGAGCAGACAGCCAGAGGCAGTCAGTCTGCAGACCATACTCCCCTCAGCTGGGCAGCAAGTCCTTCTTTGAGGGGGGTCTGGCAACCCACATCCACAAATGGATTGAGAAGTGAATGGAAGGTAAGAAAAGTGAGACAGACATAATGGACACCTCTTTCCTGAAATTTTACTGTAAAAATGACGAACCTGATATGAGTGATAGCCAGATGGGAAAATAAAGTGAAGAAAGGTCTTTTTTATTTTGTTTTAGGGAATTATTTGTTTGATTTCTAAGACAGAAAGACCTGAGCTTAATCAAAAGCCAGTGGAAAGGATATAGTTGAGAGGGAAAGATAAAAATATAAGATAGATAAGGGACAATCAAAGATCTAAGTTTCTTGAAAATATAGAGGTTTGGACAGAAATAGTCTACAAATTACAATTTTTTTCCTAACAAATTATTTCTTATTACATCTGTGAAATGCTAAGCATTGTTCTGGACACATTGTAAGGACTCAAATATTACCACTTATTATTACGACTAATTTTGAAATACTTGTTGATTCTGCCTATATTGTCATAATTATGCCACATACTTAAGGGTTTATTTTAGTGATATGTGCATCATTTCTTCTGCCTCCTGCTTGAGATTACTGGCTAAGTCATGTAACCTTGAGCAAGATTCTAATCTTTGCTAAGCCTCAGGATCTTCATTTATAAAATATGAAAGTACCTACTTTATAGTGTCATAAAAATTAATTGAAATTATGTACTTAAGCATTTAGTACAGTGTCTGACATGTATTAACTATTATTATCATGATCCTGCTTGCTAGTTTGCTATTATACATTTTGAACATATCAACTCAGTGGAATCCTATTGAGATGAGCATTATTTCAATGATGGTACGCTTGCTCTGAGTCCCAGTTATTTGCCAGCTGATATATGATAATAACATAGAAACACTTAAGATTAAAAACAATAAATCAAATCAAATAATAATAAATAAATACGATGCCTGGGCCAGGTCCAGTTCCTACCTCTGAGTATTAGCATGGTACATCTTTTTTTTATTTCGTATTTCCTGCTGGAAATATTGGTATTTGGTATTTCCTGCTTTTTTACTTTATATTTCATCCTGGCTTTCATAATACAGGCTGCTTTTTTCTAATTCAGTGGCAGTCTTCACTCTGTTTCATTGGGGAAAATATTAGGCTTGTATATGCTCTCCTGGAGTAGGCTGGAGCATAGTCACGGTCTTCAGCTTTATCTGCAAATTTGTCAAAGTAAAGGATGCTCAACAGGTACCTCTCATTTCTGGATGATCATCTTAATGTAGCAATTCCTCTGTAACTGTCTCCATAGCCTATCGAGTTAGAAGAGTTTCCCAAATGTCAGAAGCACATTTAAACACCAACTTATTAATGGTCTTCCTACTCAAGTGTAGATAACACTTCAGTCAGAGTTCTTGGCTGCCAGCAACAGAAATGAACCATTGCCCTTGAAATACACACTCATTGGTCAAAGTCCCTAGAGAGAGAACTCCGTTGACTGTGCTTAAGTCATGTGCCTGCCCATGTGGTGGGTAGAGGGAGCCTCCTAATGCTTCAGCTTCCAAGTGAAAACAAGTCACCTAGAATTATCCTCTCAAAAAAGACTATACCCAATAATGGAAAGGTAATTTCCCAACACAAAAATCAGAGTGCTATCAAGGAGAGAGAACCTGACCTCACAAAAGAAGCAGGCAAAGTACATATATATACGTATTTCTATATATAAGAGAGAGAGAGACCAAGGTATATTTTGTTTACATATTAAACATAGTAATATTTCTCTTCTACAAGAAAAATAAATATTTTCAGTTTTCTTGAAGAATTTGGTCTTCTATCTTTCCTTGCTCACTTTTTACAGAAACATTAGTAAAGAAATGGATCTGTCCTATAAGAAACATCATTGTGCCAACATGATAATAAATGGCAACTGATATTCAGCTTTGTTTTGGAGATCAATAAATATTGGTGGAGATTGTGGCAAACAATATAAGCTCTGTCTACAGTAGTGAATTGCTAATTTGCTATATATCTTCTGCTTGGCCCTCCGGATCCCCCTCTCCAACCTTCTCCATCTTGCTCTCTTTCCCTCAAGACTAACCTTTATGGACTGCCTCAAGACTCCCTTGACTTATAGCTTCCAGTTTCATTTGGCCAATGAGGAGCATGAGCAAGAAATCAGAGGTACAGAGAGTGAGGTTTGGACATTTTTTTTCCTCCAACTTCCTCCGTGAGGCACCATCATGAGCTGGCTGTGTCCTTCACCCAAGGTCAGACAGGCTTCTGCACGTTGTGCTGACTCTCTGCGTTGTAGTGTTTCCCTTTCCCCTTGCTCCTTGCAACCACTCCCTGAGGTTACCAGTTCCAGGGCACTGTCATTTACTTTGAGGTTTCCCTACACACTGTCCACACATTTGTAGACAACGCATTTATTAAGCTTTCCTCAAATGTCCAAATTTGAATTTGCCATTTGTTTCCCACCTGGACCTTACTGATATATGACTCAAGGCTGACAAACTGGTAAATTCTCTAATTTTTCAAGAGAAGCTGGATATCAAAGTTCATATATATAATACCTAGTCTTTTTTTTTTTTTTTTTTTTTACTGTTCATTCAACTTTTCTTAAATGCACTATTCCGACTAAAGTAGTTATTCCATTAGGCCAGATTTGATCCATGTAGTCAGTCTGCACCATCAGCTGTTTATGATAGGAAATAAATCAGATGAAGCACTGGCCACTCTGTCACTATTCAACTTGCCAATAATGAGGAGCATTTTTGTGTGGGTGAGTGGTGGACAAAATTTATTTAGTGTCTATGACAGCCAGAATCCTTTCCTGTTAGTAGCACCAAATGCCATTGAGACATCTAATAGGAATACAATCATAAAAAATTAATGCTGCTGCACACAAATTCCTTAGCCTCCGACAGGTTGCAAACACCATGGCCTGGAACTGAGTAGAAGTCTAAAGTTAAACTGTGATTTGGGTCTTGCCCAACTAAGAATGATATTCAATAGCTAATATAGGCTGTTTGTAGCCAGGTTCTTATTAGCAAATGAGAACAAAGAAATACCTTCTATGACCACCAATGTCAGCCCTCTCATCTCAATTCTTGGAAATAGATCTCTGAAATATTGTAATATTTTCCAAAAACTTTAATTAAGTTGATGGAGAGTTTTATTCAAACTATCAAACTAAGAGTTTCATGTAAACTGTCTCTTTCCTTTCAAATTTATGATCTAACACATGTCATCAGATACTGAAGCTTGACTCTCCGTCATATCACTGGCAGCAGTATTGAAAGTAAGCCTTTTTATATTTAGGATGAAATTTAGCTTATTGTACTTTAGCTAATATGTTATGCTTGTCAGAGCTTCACCCTAAATGGCAGAAGCTGTGTTAAGAAAAGCACTGAAATTCTGCTGCCACCCACATGCCTCAGGGGACCCAGAGTTTTCTTTTGGTTTCTCATCTTTAAAATGTATAGATCTAAAAGAGGTATGCTAAACTGTGATGGTTACTACCCTCCACGATCTAAATAAATGTATAGGACTAGAAAATAAATCTAAATAAATGTATAGGACTAGAAAACTAAAACCACAAAGTATTCAAGGACTTATAAAGGTTTTTGTGCATTCATCTAGAAGAGCAACAACACAAAAATCTCTCCTCCTCCTAGCGTAGCTGTAGAAGGAGATGCACTAGGAAGGCTCCTGAGGTTGGGTCCCCTGGAAACAGAGCTTGAGACTGAAATTCTCTGTGAGGGATTTGTTGAGGGGGCTCTCCCAGGAGAAACCTGAAAGGATTGAGGAAGCAGGATAGCTCAGGGGAAGAATTTGGGCCAAGACGTAGATCCAGCTGCAGCCCAGGCTCAGGCTGATTCCAGAAGGAAGCTCTGTAGGAAGAATGGTCCACTGAGTCATGCCACACTGAGGCAAGGGAGCTGAAATTGTATCTCCCCTTCAGCAGTCACTGGCTACCAGAAGCTTCCTCCTCTGCCAACCTCAATCTCCTACACATCTCTGGGTAATATTGCTCCTTTGGGCTGAGGGCAATTCTCTGCAGTAAGGTGCAGCTGTGAGCTTTAGCCACCAATTCTTATAGCAGCTGAGGGACGGATATATCTGCCAGTAAAAGCTACCAGGGACAGATCAGAAGTAAATTTTCTGCAGAAATAGTGGTTCTTTCATCAAATAGGGAGAGACATAAAACTGTATATTTTATGGACCAAACAGTAAAACTAGCTCGTCTCACATCCTTAAGGGGTTATCCCAGCTTGTTAAGGTCCTGTCGGCATTCTGAATCCTTTCAGCCGCAACATCAGCTAAGTCACCGAGTTTATACTAAGTTGAGAGAGGCAGTTCAAAAGTGAATGTTCATTATAAGCCTATTTATTATTATTGTATATCTTTTACTCATTTATTCAAATGGTAATATCATCCAATCTCAGTAGTTAAGTCAAATGTCATCATAATCTTCACCATCCGTTAGCATTTATTGAGTGCTTACCACGTGCTAGACACTGCACTAAGTGCTAAGGCCTTGACCCATTTAAACCTTATGTCAACCCTATTGTCAGGCTCATTTTACTATGAAGAAATGAGGCTTAAAGATGATATATGCTTTGCCCAAGTGTCATGGTCTTAGGCTTACACACTGAGCCCAAAGTCTTACTTTTGTGATATCCTGCTTTCCAGGTATATACCATGCACACTTCTCCCCATTCTTCCTGGATAATAAACAAAAACAAAAACAAATAAAACGTGAAAATTATCAGTGAGACACAAAGAAGCCAGAAATTAGGAAAATTGTTGGTTCCTTTCCATTATGATACAGATGACAAACAGAAATGTTAGTGTTGAGTAAGTTATGGAGCCCAGTTTCAAGAGAGAGATTTATATGAATAAAATATAAATTTAATTAATTTTAGGTAAATTTGGATAATATAAGCTGTAAAGTCTATAATAACTTCAAAAAAAATGATGACAACATATTGTGATTGACGCCGTAACAAATATACCAGAATTTACATATTCAGAGTAGTATTGTTGCCTTTAAAGTAGTCAGTCAACTGTAGGGTTTATTTCAATGGTTAGTATGAAATTAAGGTTTATTATTACGCCAAAAGAAGAAGAATTCCACCTTCAAGTTTGCTTTTAGAACTTAGGAAAAATTTATTTTTAAAATATTTGTCATCAAAAGATAATAAATGTTTATACTTTGAAAGCGGATTTGATTTTTACAAACAGGCTAAAATCATTTAGAGCCTTTTCTGATGCATAAGGTGGGTGAACAAGCAGGAGAATACTCTGTGAAATTAAACTGTGACCATAAGTTAATGACAGTTTCTTGTTCATCATAAATTGCCTCTAACCTTTTTTAGTATCTAAAGACAAATTTCATCAAATATTTAATTTTTAAGTTTATAACAATTGTGTAAGTTTTCCATCTCTCCCTCAGTCACTTTTTAAAAATTAATTTTATCATTAGGGGGCCAGCCCCATGGCGGAGTGGTTAAGTTTCCACACTCCGCTTTGGTGGCCCAGGGTTTCGCCGGTTCGAATCCTGGGCGCGGACGTGGCGCTGCTCATCAGGCCATGCTGAGGTGGCATCCCACATGCCACAACTATAAGGACCCACAACTAAAAATATACAACAATGTACTGGGGGGCCTTGGGGAGAAAAAGGAAAAATAAAATCTTTTTTAAAAATTTAATTTTATCAATAAATAAAATATTATAAATACATTTCAAGATCCTTGTGTGCTTCATCCCAATTACATTTTACACATACCTTCCCTCTTTCTCAGAGAAAATCAGTACCTGATTTTAGTGTTTATCATTCATATGCATTTCTTTATACTTTCCATACATATGTATGTATCTTACAAAATTTTTCACGTGTTACTTTTTATTTCTTAAAATGATGTAACTCATATCATATTCTATGGACTTTTCTGCAACCTGCTTTTGTCACTCCTCTGTATGTTTTGGAAGGGGATAGCAGTCTATTGGATGAACAAACCACAGATATTTATATTTTTCTACTGAAGACCATGTTAGAGCGTTCCCAGTTTATGCTATCACAAACAATGCTACTATGGACGTTCCTGTCAGAGTTTTTTTATGGTACATACCCAGGAGTGGAATTGCTAAATGGTAGGATATGTGCATCCTCCACTTGAATAGATATTGCCAAACATTTTATTGTGTCTTCTTTAAGAAACTCTCACCTTTAACTGTTCATGAAGATATTCTAACTTTTTTCCAAAAGTTTTAAAGTTTTGCTTTCCACTTTAAATTCTTTGAACGAACCTGGAAATGTGGACATTTTTTCCCCCAGATAAGCAGTTCCTCCAGGCCATTTATTGACTGATCCAACGCTCTCCAATTATATGCAAGACCGACGCTCTATCATATGCCAAGGTTCCGCCTATGCATGGATCTGTTATAAAACTCACTCCTAGGACCACACAACAATGTTTATTTCCACTATATTCATGCTGAGCATTGCTTGCTATTTGGCCAGATAATTTCAAGTCTCTGAGCATGTTCTCCAGAAAATTTAAAGAATTCAATATCTTCAATACACTACAAAAGAGTATCCATAATAATTTTTAAACTCTCATGTCAGTAAATTAAAAAAATTAATTACCATTCATCAGAACACTATAGTAAGGATTTAATAAGAGAAAAGTAAGAACACAAATTAGAAATTACAAAGTAAGTTCAGAAAAGTTAATGCAGAATATTAGACACAATTTGTGAAAACATAAAGTGGCAATATCTTCTTTTAAAAAAAACCTCTGATTCCATGTTGACCAAGTGACCTTCTGGTAACTAACTCAGTTTCCCCAGTGTATCTGGAAAAAGTGTACTGCAGAAGAATGGAAACAGATACTTCAGTCACTGGAAAATTTATTACACTTACAAATTGCTTTCTTCCACAAAAGATCCTTATGAGTATACATTACAGTGGGATCTTCAGGAAAAGTCTAAAATAGCATCTGAAAACCACTGGCACCAATCACGTAATGCTTTCTCCTTCTTTTGAAAACAGGGAACCTCTTTCCATGTTTGTGGAAAACATGTAACCTTTGTTTTTAAAGGTGGCTGAGCCATGGTCCCAGGACTCCTTCTCCTGATTGACAGATAGCATGTCTGCACTGAAAGTGAATAAAAACTTAAGCAAGCCATCCTTTTGAAGCCCTTTTCTAGGGAAGCCTCCTTACTTTCTCTTCTGTATTTGCTCTTTTTGATATGTCTCTTTGTAAGAAAATCAAGTTTTAACAGCATTCCTCAGGAGAGGAGTCTGTCTAAACTAACAATAATTAAAGAAGCGTGTTGGAATCTCCTACTACAATGACCAGGTAGTGAATTTCTCCATCTATTTGTTTTATATATTGAGACTCTTTTATTAAATATATATGAATTTATAATTTTAAATCTGCCGTGCAATTGAGCCTGTTGTCATTATGTTGGGACATTTTCAATCACTAATTATGCTTTTTTTCTTACCCTATTTTCTCTGATATTAGTACAGATACTCCAGCTTTTTTTCATCTTACATACAATTTTCATCTTTTAATTTTCCACTTTTTTTATTTTACTGTATCTCTAGTAAACAGCATATAGTTGGATTTTTTTAAACTACTCTAACAATTTCTACCTTTTAACTGGTAAACTCACAATTAGGGAAAGCATTACATCCATGTACACATATTTAGATTTGTTTCGTATCTTGCATTGTTCTTTCTATTTGTCAGGTTTCTTTCTATGCTTTCTTGTCGTCCTTCTTGTTTTTTTTGGGAGACTAATTTATTCCTTCTGCTGCTAGTTTTCTTAGTTTGCCCCTCCAACCCCCCACTCTACTCATGTGTGTGTTCTCTACTCTATTGCTCTCTTTGAATGGTTATTCTCATATTTTTTCTGCATTCTCCACAAAGTCTAAAGTTGATCAATTACTTAACCCCTCCCTCAAACATATAGGAGCTTTACAACAGTTTAATTAAGATCACCCACTCCTAAATAACAAGCTATTGTCATCCAGTATTTTCTTTGTTTCATTTTTAATCCCCAATAATAAAATATTATTATTAAAGGCTGACTATTTTTGTTTAAATTTATCTATATAATTTACCAATTTCTTTACTTATCATTGTTTCTTATATCTCAGACTACCTTTCCAAGACTGTTTTCTTCTTCTTGAAATGCATTTAACAAAAGCTCCTATAGTCAAGTCTTTTGGTGGTAAATGCTTCCCTTTTTTGATTATCTAGAAATATCTTTATTTTTCCATATTATTTAAAGATAATTTTTTTAGGTATAGAAATTTTGGTTCACAGTTATATTCGTTTACCACTTTAAAGATCATTTTCCAGCACCTATTATTTCTGCTAAGAAGACTACAATCACCTAATTGTAGTTCCCATAGGTTAATTGTCTTTCTTCTGCAACTGCTTGTAAAATCTCTTTGTCTTTGGTGTTCTGCACTTTCACTATAGTGTCTAGGTGTGGATTTCATTTTATTTATCCTGATTGGTATACATTATCCCTCCCACATTTGTTAATTTGTGTCTTTCATAAATCCTAGAAAATGTAAGCCATCATCTCTTCAAATATTGCATCTGTTTTATTCTCTTAATTCTTTCCCTCTGAGAATCCTACTAAAGTACATTAGAACTTCTTATACTACACCCCATATATTTTCTAACCCTTGGAATAATGATTTTTTTATTTCCATTTTTTTAAATTAAGATATAAATTTTATACAGGTAAATTCAACCTTTTAGTATACAGTTCTGTAAATTTAACAAACACATACAGTCACATAATCACCACTATAAACAAAAAACAGAACCATTCCATCACTCCTAAATATTTCCATGTGCCATGTTGTAGTCAAATTCTCTCCTGAACCCCAGATCCTGGCAACTACTGATCTCTTTTCTGTCACTACAATTTTGCCTTTTTCAAAATGTGACATAAATGAAACCACAGAGCGGCAAGTCTTTTAAGTCTGGCTTCTTAAATTTAATTCTTAAATTAAATTCTTAATTCAGTGAAGTTGAGGACACAAAAGCAATACACAAAAGTCAGTTGCATTTCTATACACTAACAACAAACCATTTGAAAGAAAAATTAAGAAAATAATCCCATTTACAATAGTGTCAAAAAGAATAAAATATTTAGGAATAAATTTAACTAAGAAAGTGAAAGATCTGTGAAAACAATGATGAAAGAAATTGAAGAACACACAAATAAATGGAAAGATATTCTGTGCTCCTGGATTAGAAGAATTAATATTGTTAAAATGTCCATACAACCCAAGGCAATCTACAAATTCAATGCAATCCCTCAAATTTCACAAGCATTTTTCATAGAAATGGAAAGAACAGTGCTCAAAGTTGTAAGGAACCACAAAAGATCCTGAATAGCCAAAGCAACCTTGAGAAAGAAGAAAGCTAGAGGTATCACACTTCCTTACTTAAACTATCTTGCAAAGCTGTAGTCAGCAAAGCAGCATGATATTGGCATAAAAACAAACACACAGATCAACAGAACAGAATAGAGAGCTCATATCTAAACCTATGTATATATGGTCAATCAATTTGCAACAGAGGAGCCAAGAATATACAATGAGAAAAGGACAGCCTCTTCAATAAACGATGTTGGGAAAACTGGATATCCACTTGCAAAAGAATGAAACTGGACATAAGCTAACTCAAAATGGATTCAAGACTTAAGTTTAAGTCCCGAAACCATAAAAATCCTAGAAGAAAACATATAGAGTAAGTTCCTTGACATTGGTGCCAGCAATGATTTTTTGGATTTGACACCAAAAGGAAAGGCAACAAAAGCAAAAATAAAGAATTAGGACTACATCAAACTAAAACGCTTCTGTACAGCAAAGGAAACCATCAACAAAATAAAAAGGTAGCCTATGGTATGGGAGAAAATATTTACAAACTGTATCCAATAAGGAGTTACTATCCAAAATGTACAAGGAACTCATACTACTCAATAGCAAACTAACAAATAATCCAATTTAAAAATGGGCAAAGGACTCGAAGAGACACTTTTTCTAAGAAGACGTACAAATGGCCAACAAGTACATTAAAAGAAACTCAGCATCACTAATCATCAGGGAAATGTAAATCAAAACCACAATGAGATATCATCTCACACCTGTTAGTATATCTATTATCAACAAGACAAGAGACAGGGCCAGCCCCATGGCCGGATGGTTAAAGTTCTGAGCACCTCTGTTTCAGTGACCAGGGATTGTGGGTTCAGATCCTGGGTGCAGACCTACTCCACTTGTCAGCCATGCTGTGGATGCATCCCACATACAAAGTAGGGGAAGATGTCAGCTTAGGGTTCATATTCCTCAAGCAAAAAAAAAAAAAAAAAAAAAGAAGAGGAAAACTGTCAATGGATGTTAGCTGGCAAGGATAAAGAGAAAAATGGAAGCTTGTACACTATTGATAGGAATGTAAACTGGCACAGCCACTATGGAAAACAATATGGAGGTTCTCAAGAAATTACTAATAAAACTATCATATGATCCAGCAATTCTACTTCTGGATATATATTCAAAGGAAACAAAATTGTTATCTTGAAGAAATATCTGCATTCTCATGTTCATTGCAGCATTATTCACAATAGCCAAGGTATGGAAACAACCTAAGCATCCATTGATGGGTAAATGGATAAAGAAGATGGGGCATATATATACAGTGGAATATTATTCAGCCTTAAAAAGGAAGGAAATCTTGCTATTGCAACAATTTGGATGAACCTGGAGAGCATTATGCTAAGTGAAATAAGCCAGACAGAAAAGACAAATACTGCATGATCTCACTTACATGTGGGAATCTAAAAAAAACCTCATAGAAACAGGGAGGAGATTGGTGGTTGCCAGGGGTTGGAGGAAATAGAGAGAGGTTGGTAAAGATTATAATCTTTCAGTTACAAAAGAAATAATGTCTCAGGGTGTACTGTATAACATGATGACTACAGTTGATAATACTGTATTATATAATTGAATTTGCTAAGAGAGTAGAACTTAAGTGTTCTCAACAACAGCAACAAAAAAGATGAAAATGTGAGGTGAAGGATGTGTTAATTAACTTGATGTAGAAATCCTTTTATTTGTCAATTATACCTCCATTTAAAAAAGAAAACATTTTCTCACAGTCTGTAGATTTTTTTATTATCTTGAAATTGTCTTTCTAAGGCCAGAAGTTCTTCCTTTTGAGGAAGTCCAATCTATTGATGTTTTTCTCATATTGACCACGCTTCTGGTGTCATATCTAAGAAAGCTTTGCCTCACCCAAGATCACAAAGATTTTCTCCTGTTTTCTTCTAGAGGTTTTGTGGTTTTATATTTAGGTCTATGATCTATTTTGAGTTAATATTTATATAGAATGTGAGGTATAGATTAAGGTTATTTTGTATGTGGATATCTAATTGATCCAACATCATTTGTTGAAAAGACTATCCTTTCTATATTGAATTACCTTTGTCCCTTTGTGAAAAATTAATTGAAGATACAGATATAGATGTACATACAGATATCTGAGCTTGTTATTTCTTTTCAATTAATTTATATGTCTATCCTCTCTCTATAAGTACCCTGTCTTCACTGTAGCTTCATAGTAAACCTTGAAATTAGATAGTGTGGGTCCTCCAACCTTGTTCTTCTTAAGTATTATGTTGGCTACTCTAGGTTTTCTGCCTTTCCATATAAACTTTAGAATCATTTTGTTAATACCTACAAAATAATTTTTGAATAAGCTTTAGTATTTTGTATCTTTCAAGGAATTAATCCTTTTCATCTAAGGTCAAATTCATTGGCATTAAGTTGTTAATATTGCCTTTGAATCCTTTTAATATCTGCAGCTTTTATAGTAATGTCCCATCTTGCACTTTTGATATTTGTGATTTGTGGTTCCTCTCTTTATTTTTGATCAGTCAGGCTGAAGTGTTATCAGTTGATTATTTCAAAGAAACAGCTTTTGATTCCATTGTTTTTCTCTGTTTTCCTGTTCTGATTAATTTCTGCACATATCTGTTTTATTGATTTCCCTTTACTTGCTTTGGGTTTAATGTACTGGTTTTCCCCCGTTTTCTAAAGATAGAAGCTTAAACCATTGATTTGAGACCTTCCTTTTTTAATATAAGCATTTAACGCTATTAATTTCTCTGCTCTCACTCCACACCAAAAATTTGGTATGTTGTATTTTAATTTATCCTTTAACCTACTTTTTCCTATGGGATATTTAGCAGTGTGCTGTTTAATTTCTAAATATTTTGGAACTTTCTCGACGTTTTGTGTTATTGATTCCTAGTTTAATTTTGTCCAAGAACATGCTTTACACGATTTTAAGTTTTCAAATTTGTTAAAATCTGTTTTATGGCCTAGACTATGGTCTATCTTGGTGAATATTTCACTTGCACTGGAAAAGAATGGATGTTCTGGTGTTGTTGAGTGGATTGCTCTATAAATGTCGAAAAGAGATAAAGCGGTTCAGGTCTTCTACATCCTCACTGATGTTCTCTTAATTTGTTCTATGGATTACTGAGAAAAGATAAAGTTTTCAACTATGGTTGTGTATTTGTCTCTTTTTCCTTGCAATTCTATTAGTTTTTGCTGCTTGTTTGCTGTAGTGAGTTTTGAAACTAGGAAGTGTATAATTCACTTCCTTTTAATGTGATAATTGATACAGGAGGCAGAAATCTTCTATGCAGCTATTTGCATAGTATATCTTCTTAATTAATCATTGCGTACCTTGAAATAATATTGTACCCCTTCATATATAACATCAGAACATTATAACATTCAAATTTTGTTATACATTATACTTCTACAATTTAAAGCCACGATACATTGTATTGCCTTTGCTTTAAATGAGAAATTAACTTTTTAAAAAGCATCTTTTTTATTTACCTTTTATATTTACATGCAGATATTAACCATTTTCTGCATTTTTTTTGTCCCTTCATGTAGCCCTGAATTTCCATCTGGTATTATTTCCCTTCAGTCTCTAGAACTTCCTTTAATATCTATGTGAAAACACACCTGTTCATGACAAATTCTTTAAAAGAAATTTTAATCTGAAAATGTGTTTATTTCATTTTTATTTTTGATAATTGACTTCACTAGACATATAATTCTGGATTATAGATATTTCTTTCCTTTTTTCACTTTAAAGATGTCACTTAATTGAATTCGGGCTTGCATTGTTTCTGACTAGAAGTCCTCAGTAATTACTGTTGTTACCTGTAGCTAATTTGCCTTTTATTCTTTTCTCTGATCACTTTTAACATGTTTCTCTTTATCTTTGATATTTAGCAATTTGCCTGTTATATGCCCGGGAATGGTTTTCTTTGTGTTTGTCTTGCTTGTGATTTTTTCAGCTTTTTGGATCTTTGTTTTGATAGTTTTCATCAAATTTGGAACATCTCAGCCATTATTTCTTCAACTACTTTTTCTGCCCTAATCTCTCTCTCCACTTTTCTTGGGACTCCAATTACATATATTTCAGACTTTTTTTGATTTTTTTAATGAATCACTGAGGCTCTTTTGTTTTTTTCCTTTTTTTTTAGTCTTTTTAAAACCTAATCTTGTTATTGATCTGTCTTTAAATTCACTGATTCTTTTCTTTTTTTAGTGTCCAGTGGATCATCATCTAGTAGATTTTTATATTTTTGATATTGTATTTTTTACTTTTGAATTTTCACTTGGTTCTTTTTTACAGTATACATTTCTCTAGTCAGAGCCTCCATCTGTTCACTCATTATGTTCAACTTTTCTTTTAAATCTTCAACCATATTTATAAATTTTGACTAATTCTAAAATACGTCTGTTTTCATTGATTATTTTTTCTCATGATGGTGAATGACATTTTCCTGATTTCTCACATCTAATAAAATTTGTATTATGTGCTGAACCTTGTAAATGCTATGTGTTTGAAAGTTGGGATATTGGGTTTTTTAAAATGAGTTTTGTGGGTTTTTTTTTTCCTATTCATTAGTTAATTTATTGGCAGATCATTTGATCATATTGAGACTTGATTTTAGGTTTTGTTTGGATGTGTCTATAGTAGCCTTTATTTTAGGGCTAGTGTAGGTTTTTCCCTTTTTGGGTCTCCATGCAACCTTTTCCCTAAATTATAGCCTTTTGTGGGTCTTAACTGAATTCTCAGAGTGTTCACCAAAGTCTCTTTACTTGCTGGTTGGAACTTTAATGTCTTTCAGCAATTTCCAACCTCTCAAATCTCCACTCATTTCAGAGTTCTCAGGGGCTATTCTCTGCCAGGCCTCACAGAGTCTCACTCTGTACTTGTGCAGCTTAAAATTCAGCTAAGCAATCAAGAGGATTCATGTACAGATTTCTGGAGCTCCTACTCTGTTCAGTTTCCTCCTCTCTGGTATTCTGCCCTTCTAATCTCAATTGCCTCAGTATCTTTGAACTTCAGTCTTTCTTTCCTCTATTTGGTGAGACGGCTGTTCTCTGCTTTGTGTTGTATTTTAAAGTGTCCCCAGGCAAAAAGCCAAAGAGAATGTGGAGCTCACCTTGTTTGTTTCTTTTATCTCAAGGTCATAGTGCCACACTATCTATTGTCCAATGCCTAAAAACAGTTGTTCATGTATTTTGTCTATATTAATAGTTGTTTATTGTTGGAAAGTAATCCAATACCCATTCTTCATTATGGATGGAATGAAGAATTCATCATTTCAAAAAATCATTTCAAATATAGCTCCTTTATATTCTGTTTCTGATCACCAATATCTGAAGTCCATAGGATATATGGTTGATTTTTATTTCTACTTGTTCTTACTTATGATGACTTTTTCCTATGAGTTTGACGATCTTTGAACATGAGCTTTTATTTGTTTTATCTTACTTCGTGAAGAGCCTAGGAGATGCTGTACCACAGACTTTTCTCCAGAAAGGATTTGTAATTACTACTGCTGGAAGCCAGGGGGTGCTACCAACTTGGGTCCACTTTGGTCCACTTCTAGGATTCTGAGCTTAATGCAGAAGTCTAGTGTTCTGCTTTTCTACCTTCTGGTGGTGGCTCAGTCTTCCAATCTCAGGTGTGCAATTGGCACTTGCCCTCTAGACAGCTCTGCTTTTCCAGTTTTCCACTTGCTCCTTGTTCCTCTAATTTTAGTATGCTGTTTTGTGTTTATGTTTTTTCGTGAAGGAGTTTGGAGTTTTTTAGCCATATAAAAGAAAAGAAAGAAAAATTAAGGTATTGATATTTATTATATAGATCGAAAATGGAGCTCTCATTTGGTCAGTAGGTTAAATTGGCATCAATCGTATAAGGTATCATAAGGGAAGACTGGGAGTTCTGGATCTCAGAGGAGTTCACAACATTCCCCCAGGAATCCTTTCCACTTGGGCATATGGCCATATATTACGTGCAGGTAAGTGGTTTTAAGGAATATATTTTAAACTATCCTTCACAAAATGGACACATGGCTTCAAAAGAATCTTGCAAAGAAATTGCATGTATGTAACATAAATAATGAAAGCACAAGCACATGGTTTTAAAATATAGAGGATCAGATACTTCTACTCCTGATATTAGCACTTTCATCAACATCATTACAAGGAAAAAGCAATGATAAAGTAATCAGATGTCACAATGTCAGCCAAAATTTTTAAAAATTGAAATTAAGATTATGTGAAATATTAATTTATGTACATTATCCTTTACTATTCCTTAACTTTTAAGTGTATATTGTTCCTTGAGATATTAGCTAATGACAGTATAAAACTATCTGATTAGCAAGATATTTAAAAATAAGCATTCAGAATATGAAGATAATTTTCTATATGTTTTAGTGATGTTAGAAGTTGCGCAGTATTGGATCCATTACCTTGCAAAAAGAGAGACTTCTTTGTAACAACAGACAAAAAGGTACATATCAGTGAAGAATGTACCGGCATTTCCTGCCACAGAAAAAAATGGCTGAAAAAAATTCACAAACAATTTGTAGACAAAATTAAAATGCAGTCCCATTGGTCAACCAAGACACAAAAAGGAAAAAAGCCCTGAAGATTTGAAGACATAGGTATTTGAACAAATAGGCATTAGGAAAGCTTTGCTGTGCAGTTGGATAGAAGCATAAATGCATCTACACTTGTCTCAGCTTGTGTTGTTTGCTAAATTATGCTCACAATAAAATACACAAATAATTATTCTTTTTCTGTGTCACCAAATTAAGATGTACCAAAGAAATGAATCCTCATCGATATACAAATTCCTTAATAAAAGCAATGTTTTATGAAAAATCGATGAAGCAGTTGCTGTAAATAAAATTTTAAAAGAGATTCACATAAGAATAGAGATAGTACTACATGTGATAATTTCATATAATAAAGACCTTTAAAATACAGTTTAATTTTCACACATTTTGAAATGAGAAGGGGAGTGACTATGAAAATCTTTTGTACCATGCTGATGTTTGATATTTATTTAGTGGCAAACTGTTTTTCATAATGACTAGTGGCTTCTAGTAGCATGTTATCTATCAGATATTTAAAAAAATATTAAATCTAATCTTTCCCTTCAAGGTGAATGTAATAATGATAGCTAAGAAAGTTACTACTTTTCAAAAGAAATTTGTGCTTAGGAGGAGGGCATTTAGAAAACAGATACTTGGAAATATTTCCACAGTTTTGTGGTTTTTTTCCTGAAAACAATTAAAAATATAAATGTGTCACTTACATACATTTTTATATCTACATGCTTAAAAATCATGAAACAGAGTTTTCTAACCTGCTTAAAATCTTGCAGATGAAGAGGTTTGAAACCATCTGTTAAAAATTTATAAATGTTATGCCTTCCAGTTTGCTATGAAAATGGATTGACATTAGGGAAGATGGATATTTATTAGCCAAATTACATAAAAAAACCTTTGTATAACTGATGGATGGAATTTAAAAACGAGTGTTGTTGATTGATTTAGAAACTGCAGCCAATAGAGTAGTTCTTACTCAATAGAGTAGTTATTTTTAACTTTGTATTTTGGGAGGTTTCAGTTACCAAAACGCAACATTCAAATAAATTTGTCTTAGAAGTGAACTTTTGAATTGCTGTATCACAAAATATTTAATAAGAAATTTTAAAAATAATGAAGTGTATTCAGCCACATTGCTTTTATTTGTAGCATTAGTAAAGCACATTAAAAGTTACTTTCAATTACTTTTAACCATTTTTATTTCATCTTTATGTTTTATTTAATAAAAAAGAAAATGCACTTGTATTGGAGTATACACATGAATGTTCTTTTTTTGATGATGAGATACACAAAAATAATTTTGATAGCTCTACTGCATAACAAATTATCATAATCCGATGTTTATCATTGTGCTTTAGGATAGCCAACAAAATTTCTCTAAAATGTTTTTTTTTTAAAAAATTTTCACAAGTAAAAATTTGTTTTAGAACAGTTAGAATGAGAAAAAGAAAGATAAAAATCACTCAAAATTCCACCAACCAGAGATAAATCACTGCCGGAATTTCAGTGCATCCCCTTCTAGATTTTCTTTTATGAGTATATGGATCTTCTTTTTGTACAAACATAGGCTTATACTTCATTTTAAAACTGTTTTGATAGAGGGCCTTTATACCTTGTAGAATTTTTAAAAATAAAATTTACATGAGATTTGGGATAGAGATTAAAATTTAAAGGAACAATACTAAGAGACTCCTTCCTGCTGTGACCAAGGCTGAATCCTCATAATCAGCTCTGTACAGTATTTGTTTCATTTCATTCATTGCCT
This sequence comes from Equus przewalskii, assembly GCF_037783145.1. Lineage (NCBI taxonomy): Eukaryota > Metazoa > Chordata > Mammalia > Perissodactyla > Equidae > Equus > Equus przewalskii. The sequence goes on from NC_091850.1 coordinate 26,540,833, forward strand.
GTCATCTTAATGGCCTTTATCTGGATGTTAAACGTGTGGTTTAACTATGAAGAGAAATTGCCAAAAAATAGACTGACCAAATCTTGCGGTTTTCGACTTGCTTTGTCTTCACACGGCCTATGTAACCAGGCAGATAGATAAAGGGAACTAAGATTTTTGGCAAGACTTTGTTTCTGTTCAACATTACTACTGTATCTGAAACTGATAATATTTTGTTTATAAACTAGAATTACTAACTGTGTGCAACAGGATAGAAAATAGAACTCAGTGACTATTCATGGAGTCATTGTATCTTTGGAATGGAGCAGTCATCTCTTAGACGTGTGGTCCTGGACCCAATCTCATATAACATTTTTTATCAATGACTAAAACTATGAGAAAAAACATTCATTCACACAGCAAATGAAACCTATTTGGGAAATGAAAACTAAAAAGAGGAAGTCACATTCTCAATGACCAGATTAGAATCAAAATGACCTGGGAAAATTGAAGAAGTAGTAAGAAGTAAACAAAATGAGTAAGACATAGAGGCGTGCTAAAATAAATAAGGAAGAAAAACAAGTTTCGAAAAGAGGAATGGCTAGCTATTGGCATATATAGAAGATAACTTAGAAGTTTAACAAATAAGCTGACTAGGGTCACTCATGTAGTGTTTACAAAGCAAACACAGTGTTATGAAATGTATTCCTTACTAAAATTTACCTAAACTCCTGCTTCCTAGTTAAGTGTCATTTGCAAACACTAAGAACTTGTTCTTTTTCCCAAGAATGTTTTTCACCTTAAGAACAAATGTGGAGAACACAGCCACTCAAATGACTGACATAGTAACAGAGGAAAAACTAGTTTCATTGTAGAATTGGAGAAAGATGTCTTTTTTCTCCCGGAAGAGACAGAGTTAAGTGAATAATGATCTCTAAATAGGAACTTACAGTTATAAAGATGAAAGGCTGTTAGCTTCAGGCTCTCATGTACCCCCAAGTAAATTAAAAGTGGATCAGTTGTACTCACTTCCATGAAAGACTGAAAGAGAAAATGAAGTTAAATTTTACTAGGAAGGAGTTCATTTAGAACAGATAAGGATAAAAAAATAGTATAGAAAGGGTTGGTTGAAAATTTGAACAAAGAATCTGGTAGAATTTCCACTGATAGATTTTTACTTTTCTAAAGTGGGGGAATGTGATACATAGAGGGATGGAATCCAAAATTTTTACCATCCTAGCCAGACTTCGTTTTGTGATTTTTGTCTTAGGCTGTAACTAGAATAAATAATTTGCACCAAGACTTAAAAGCCACAAAAAAGGGAGCAAGTTTGTTGTTATTAAAATTACTACTAGTAATGTCAGGAGACATTTTTTAAAAAGTGTTAATTATGTTGCATCCGGAATCTAAGTGCAGTATCACCAGCAGACAGCTGATTGCAGACCTAATAGAAAAGGATCCGGAATATACAGACAGGGTAGAACTCTAAGGAAGCAGTGTTCCTCTTTTATTTTCATAATGATGCTACTCCATGCTGCTTTTATTTTTCTTTTTAAACTTTTACTTATTTTACAACCGATATATATATATTAATTCCAGGACATTTAAAGTACAGACAAACAAACAAGAACAAAAACCGTATGCGTAATTCCACCACTGAACGGAAGAAAATTAGTTAACATTTTGATGTATGTTTTCTCAGACTTTTTTCTACGTACACAGATATGTAAAATATTTTACAAAGTATACTTCTAATTTGATACATATTTTGAACGTTTATAAAAAAGAGTTGATTTAATGTCATGAGCATTATTTCCTGTAAATATACTAGACCTGCAACGTCATTTTTAATGGCTGCAATAATTTGTATAATCCCTACTTTTGGTCATTTAAGTGTTTCCAGTAGTTCACTATTATTAACGACTGCAATTAGTATCTCCCATATTGTTTTAAAATTTTTTTTACATCAAAAAGAACATTGGAACAAAGAAGGAATCCAAGACATTTACTCATCCGATTATTTATTGAACACTTGTTTGTGCTGGACACTGCGTTAACTGGGAGCTGGGAAAACAGAGGTGGTTAAGGCAAGATCTCCACTGTCAATGAACTTCCAGTCTCATAGAATAGAAAGACAGAGTTGAGGAATAAAAAGCGACAAACCGCTCACCCTCTCTTTACAGTTCATCTAGTAAGACAAAGTTGCTGGCTCAGGAGCCAGGTACATATATATTAAATAGCTAAAGCAGTTTTTAGAATTAAAATCTCTACAGTTAATAATTGTTAGGCTTATGTAGGAAAAATACTAATCCACAACTTCTACATTAGCTACTGTTCTAGGAGCTACACAGATAGAAAACCCGGACACAGCCTTCAGCAAACCTCTCCTCGGTTCCAGGCAGAGAGGAAACCCTCTCCCTGGGCCTCCCGGCGCCCGCGCGTGCGCGGGAACAATCCCACCCACTGCCCGGGACGACCACCCTGCACTGCCTATTCTCCATCCCTTGTCCCCTCCTGCGCCAGGCGGTCAAAAACAAAACTTCTACCCAAGCACTGCCACTCAGAGAAGCCCTCCTGGCTGAGTGTGGCTTTGAACATCAAGTGCAAAGCTGCTTAGCACGGCGGTCAGAGCGAGGGTGGAAAACTTTGTTCCGTGTTAACTTGGTTGGAGCAAAGCGACTTTAGAAGGGATTTGAGTTACATTAAAACTGTGCGGGGAGTTTTTATGTTTCTTTTTAAATAAAAATCGTTTTAATTGATGAATAAGGAAGGGGGACTGTCTATCTCAGGGACTGAAAGCACGCAGAAGAATCATGCAGGATGGTTTCAGCAGGTGGCCCGCCGGCCGCATCCCGGTCTCCTCCTTGTTTGTCTCGGTTTTGACTACGGTTTCCGCGGCGGCTGGAGGGGAAGCATCCTCCACGCTGCAAACTCGCATCAATGGGATTCCCCTCGTGGGAAATGCCCCCCTCCCGGCGGACGTGCTCGCAGAGGGCCGGGTGCATCGCCGCGCCCTGCGGAGCCCGGACTAGCGAGCGCCCACGCCGCGAGCTCCACCGAGACCCCGGGGCTGCACAGCGGTCCCTCCAGCCGCGAGCTGAGACTGCACCGCCCGCCGCCCGCCGCCCGCTGCCGCCGCCGCCGCCGCCGCGGAGGGGCGGGGGCGATGCCGCGGGGGGCGGGCGCGGCGCGCGGGGAGGGGAAGGGGTTCTCGCGCGATTGGGCGAGGTTTCCGGTGTTGTGACTGAAACCCGTCAATATGGCGGCGATCGGCCGCGGCCGCTCGCTGAAGAACCTCCGAATACGAGGTAAGCCCGCTGCAGCCCTCACCCCCCACCGCCCGGCGCCAGCCACCCCTGGCACTTGCCTCCCCCTGGCCCTGGGCGGGGGGAGCGAGCCGGGTCGCTGGCTGGAGCTAGGGCTGCCGCCGCTGGCCTGCGAGCGAATCCTAATTGGGGCTGTGTGTCTGTTTCGCGCAGGGCGGAATGACAGCGGCGAGGAGAACGTCCCGCTGGACCTGACCCGAGGTAACGCGGGGCGCCGCGGGCGCCGGCGAGGGCGCAGCCGGGGAGGAGCCGGGGCTGGGGGCCGTGGGCAGGGGCGGGCCCGCTCGGGACCGGCGGGGGTGCGGGAGGCAGAGCCCGAGCCCCGCCTGCCGGCCCGCGGGAGCCAAGCCCGGGGCCGCCTCCTCGGACCCATCCCCCTTCCCGGTGCCCGTTTCCCTCGCCGCGAGCCCTTCTCCGGGCCTCTGGGGGCTGCGGGTGCCGGGAAGCAGCGAGCGGGACTCGGCGGCCCCGGCGACCCTCTGGCTCCCCCGGATCCCCGAGGGTGCGTTTTTCTCCTATCCCGGAGCCCGTGCCGCCGAAGCCTGGGGGCGACCGGAGGGAGTCGAGGCTGCTACTTGGGTCGCCGGAGGCTGTGTGAGGGCAGAGCGACCACATCCTGCCCTCCCCGTCCCCCCGATCAGAAGCTGGACCTGCTGGGCTCCTGCTGCCTTCTCCTCTCTTTGCCCACCGCCCTGGGGGACCCGCAGCCTTGATCACTCGGTAGTGAAACCTTACTGCTGAGTGTCTGGTGTCCGCCGTGTTTCCCTCCTGTTTCCCTTTCCCTGGCCGCTGGGACTGTAGTTGGCAAAGACCGCCCCCTCACCCGCTCTGCAGGTTCATTGTTTACCTTCTGCAGTGGCGATGGGTTTGTTTACACCTTCGGAACTGGGTAAATCCCGGTTATATTTTTAAGGACCTAATCCGGCTACCGGCCAGTATATCTTCCATCAGTCACTGGAGTTCGCGCGACAAGATCTCGCTGAAGATTTAGTAGTTATGTACAAGGTTTTGTTTTTCTCTTCCACGGTAAACAGGATTTGGTCTACTGATTCCGAAGAAGTCGCTTTTCACACCGGCTGTAGCTTAAGAGTGTAACCCACTTCAGCCGTACAGAATCAGTTTCCTTTTTGAGATGTGAAAAACACTTTAGGAAGTTAAAAGAAAGTCGTCGTAAACATTCTATGTAAAATGAAAAAACATGTTAACTTATGTTGTACTTGCCATTATCTGCAGCATTTGTTAGACGCAGACGCATTGTTGAGGCTCATCTCTGTATTTAGAGCATAGTGCATTCTCTGTTTTATTTTGTATGTCATCATGCAAGATTACTGTTTTATAAACTAAAAGGCTAGTTTTCATTTAGCTACAAGAGTACATTTTTGTAGCAATATTTTCTGAAAGTTCAGGGACTTAGTTTTGGGTGATTTAGATCCTTTTACAGGCAGAAGAGTTTCTGAAACATAATAGGGCTTAAGTCATAGGACTGGCAACTGGTTAGATCAGTAATACACTCAATTGGAACATTTTTTTCAGCAGATAAGAATATTAGTGTAGAAAGAAAGACGTGTAAGTTTGGAAACTTGACTATATATAAGACAGATATGAAAAATCTATATAAAATATATGTGGGAAAAGATTTTCTAGTAAATTTTCTAACAAAGTAAGCAAAATTCCCACAGGGCTCAAAATTAGCATTTGAGTTCTGTAATGATGTAGTTTGTTAGTGATTTAATTTATATGTGAGCATGTATGTTTTAGAAGTGAAAAGAGCATTTATTAGATCTTGAGTCTGATTTATGCGTTAAAAGCCTTTTCGGATGTGGTGCTAGAAGTAAGTTATAGTTGTGCTTTAAATCGAATTTGCTGAGCTCCTATATATGGTGGTTTCTCTGGTTGGCATGAAAATTTTGGGTCGTAAAAAAGCATATGTACAAATTTGATTTGATGCTTTTGGTTTACTCCAATTTTACTCAAGTATACAGATAGTAAACATACTATTTAAAATGATTTATTTCCTGAGCATTTAGTAAACACCCATGTCCATAGGTATTTCTAGGATAAAACAAAAAGTGCAGAAAATGCTGTTTCTGCTGGACCTGACAAAATGTACTTCAGTTTGGAATAAAATATACATAGCCAGTTGAAACTGATTGCAAAAGCAATACACAACTAATAATGAGAGGTTATATGAGACCTGTATTCCTAAATCCTAAGGAAGTTTAGAATGAAAAAAGGACCTTGAGTTAGATTCATTATATAGTGACGGTATTGTTTGAGAAATTGCTATCTGACAAACATTTCATTGTTAAAACAAGGCTTGTGGCTCTAACATGAAGAAAGTTCCTGAGGAATTAAACTTTAGTAATAATTTGAGAACTGTGGGGCAGTCTGCGTTGCAGCTGAAGGCAGCTGTTTGTGGATTGGATTACAGTATGTTTTAGCTAAAGTTTGAGTAACCAAAAATATGTATTTTTTAATGGTAATCCAGTGTTTGCTCTCATTCTAATTGTTTTTATGTAACCGTTGAGAAATCGTTGTGTAGCCATGGAACAAAGTTCATTATAAAATAGAGGTCATAGTCATTGTAATTCCTAAAGGAGCCATCGGTGTATAGTGAAAAGAGGGCAGACTGTAAAGTCAAATAGTTCTGGTTTGTAATCTCAGCTGTGATACTTAATAGTTAGGTAATTTGGGGCAAGTTATTTGACCTTGCTCTACTCTTGGTTTCTTCATCTCAAAAAAGAAGAGATAACTTCAGAGGGTTGTTAAGAATATAAGAAGTAAATGGCCTGGTGCTTAATTAAAGTACTCAGCACAGGACTTGATACTTTGTGAGTGATGTTAACTAGATGTTAGTTGCCTTCCTGTGCTATGAAATCAAAATTATTTATATCACATTTCAAACGTGATAAAATAAGTATTTGAATAAAATATTTCAGATGATTGTTTTGAATATTATAAGCCTGTTAATAAGGAATTATGGTATTGAAGATTTCATTTTTTGAGACATGCTGTTAATTAGATGGTAGTCTGTCTGAAGTAGAGTTCTTAAATATGACAACTGTAAAAAGTAATCTCTGAGATTACCAGTAAATTAGATCTGAGCAAAGAGCAGTCTATTATATGTACTTTAGATAAAATGTGACATTTTACTTTGTAGAACCTTAGAATTTTTCTCCCAGACTCTAGAAAATTTCTTAGTAATAATGACTTGGCTAGCCTTGCAAGCTTCTTGAGGCCCAGGAGAGTTTTAAGATTCTTTGGTTTTGGTATTGGTGTTAGTACTGTGGTTCATACATAGTGTGCTTTAATTAAAAACTATTGATGGACTAATTTTGATCTGCTTTAGGAACTTCATTGTAGTAGATTTTACACTTAACTCATTGGTAATTGTTGCTTTCAGTTTTGTTCAGACAACTACTCTACTTAATTTGTGAAAGTCCCTGATATTTGCTATTGATATCATTAAATGGTCTCTCTGTTTTGCCCAAAGGCTTCCCTTAGCCAGTTCCACTGCAAGGATAGTCTATTTTTTATCAGTCCAATAGTACATCTCTTCCTGGTACTGAATAACCTGAAAAGATACCATATTCTTCCTGTGTGAGCCCTTCCTAGTATAATTTAATTATTTTGTTCAAAGTGAATTCCAAGGACATGGATGCACCTGTATTCAAATAAACTTTTTAGAATATAATTTATTTAAAAGTATTGAGTTTTATGTATATTTTGATTATCCAACCCTTTTACTTTTCTATTAGTAAGAATTAAAAAATTGACTGTTTCAGTTGCTGAATCATGCAAATTTTAACACTAACTTTATGTTTTCTGATTTCTTCTAGTTAGGAGATTACTCATGTTTAATCGCTCACTTCAGTTAGACAAAACAAACATTGACTGAATGCCTGTTATATAATAAATTCTGAATTATGTGCTGGAGGAATAAAGATGAGGAAGATGTTACTCCCCTTTTAGGATTTTATTGGAACAGACATAAAGAAGTGATTGCAGTATGGAACAATGAATTAAGTAATCAAACTGTACAAGGGACAGAAATAGCCTAGAGGAGAGAATGATTAACTATCTGGTGGATAGAGGATGAGAGAAAGCTTCACAGAGGGGTTGACTTCTCATAAGAATAGTGGCGGACATAGTGGAAGGAAACATCAGCTCTCAAGAGATGTTTCCCACACCTCGGGAAAGGTAAAGTCAATCGGAAGAGGATCAACTCAGGAGGCCAGTGATAGAATGTAAGAGATGATGGGGGACTAGACGAGGGTGTTGGAGACAGAAATGAAGTTGAATATATATTGGAATAGAGGAATTAACTAATTTGTCTTCTTGAGATTCCTGACTAACTTTGGAATCCTCCTACTCTGTGCAGAGAACTTTTATTTCTTTATTAAGAAGGTAGAAGCTGTCTTACCTGAATTTTCTTGTCCTCTCCCCCGTATAGTTCATCCATGTTTACCTTGTGTTTCCCTGAGTCAGAGAACTATCTCTGTTCCTTTCCCAGGCTAATATGGAAAGGAATTTTATGCTCTTAGTACTACTTCCTCTAAGGTTCTTTATAGAACTAAGATCTCTTGCTTCTTCATTTCTTCCTTCCTACTCGCTCAGTTTCTTATGTTCAGCAAACATTTGTTGTATCCTTCATATGGATCAGATACTATACTAGACATGGGATGATGGTGGGAGATGTGGAAAGATAAAGACAAAGATTACAAAATAGTTATTTTTTCGTAGGCTGCACAGACAGGATGGTTTATCTTCACTCCACAACTTTCTTCCTTAACTGCTATAGTCTTGTAAGCACAGCTCTTCCCTGAAAATAGTTTCTTAAAGGATGCTAGTAACCTCATGCAAAATTCACTGGCATTTTTAAGTTCCTCATTCTATTAGTAGTAGTACTGTGGTATTAAAAGTTTTGTTCCGGGCACTGAAATATATTCTCACTTAATCTTCAACAACTCTGAGGTGCTCTTGTTATCCGTGTTTTACAGTTGAGGATATATGCTTTGAGATTCTAAAGGACTGAAACTCAGAAAGGTAAGTAATTCAGCCAGGGTCACAGGGCTAGTGGGTGACTAACTGCAGATCACGCACTTGTAGCCACTACAGTATTGCTATTCTTGCAACTCTTTCCTCATTTGACTTTTGTGAAATATTTTCCTGGTTCTTTTCCTACCTCTTATGCTGCTCCTTCTCTGTTTACTGGCTGGTCTTCCAGGTCCTTAACAAGTGAGCCCCAAGGTTCTGTCCTTGATCTTCTTTCCCTCTTCTACTGGTGCTACCTCCCTGAGCAGCCTTTTCACTCATGGCCTTAAAAATCCATGAATTGAGATGGTTACAATAATCACATTTTTATTCAGACTTTTTCTTCTAAACTTGCAAAACGTATTAGCATATGAGTCTGGTAATTTCTCAAAGTCATGATGTATAAAACTTTGTACCCCAAAGCGTACCCACTTTTCTCTTTCTAGGTACTGCTGCCATCCTCTATTATTCAATCTAGAGAGCTACTTCTCTTTGTTCAATTGCCATGTTCCTTCAGTTTGCCTCTGAAATATCTACTGAATCCAATCTCTTTCTATTTCCATTGTCATTGGTCTAGTTCACGTCCTCGTTATCAAATGTAGATGATAGTAAAATCTTCTTTTCTCTCACCTTTTTTCACTCCCTCTGCTACATGATTGCCAGGATTATTTCACTGAAACCTAGATCGATCTTGTCATTCCCTTAAATGAAAAAACAAAGCACACACACTCAACATTCAGACACTCATTTTTGTTCACAGAATAAAGTTCTAATTTCTTAGGTTGGCATTGAAGGCCTTTTATGATTTATTTCAGAATTATTTTCTTCTGTACTATCTTAACCATATTATTCTCAACCTATCTGCCTCTCTGCATAGTTCAGTTGTGTAACACACTCCCCACTTCTTTACACACAATGCTTCTCAAAAGGGATTGGGGAGAGTTTGCTAGTCTAAAGCACCAACCTTCCCATTCCTGTTCTTTCCCCTTGGAGATTGTGTTACGCCCCTGGTTGAGAATCATTGCTTTAGTCAAAGACAGCTGTTTGTTATTCCTTGCACATGGCATGCAGTTTCTATTTACTTGACCTTGCATAGGTTGTTTCCTCTGCCTAGAATTCCATTTCCAGCTCTCTTTATTGAAATCCTAATTCTTTAAGGTCTAGGTCACATGCCACTTCTGGAAATCCTTCCTTACCATCCCAGCGTGAATTCATTGCTTCCTTGTCTACTTTTACACATCTTTGCTTATTCCTTTCTAAATATCGCTTACCATTGCCTTATTTCAATTCTTTGTCCAGTTCTTTTTCCCTTGCTAAATCTTAAGCTTCTTCCCCAGCATCTAGCATATAATAATAACTGAGGCATTTATTGAATGGAAGAATGGAGAGAGAGACAGGAAAAGGAGTAGTGCAGTATTAAGGAAAGTAAAAATAAAAGCAGTTTAAGTTTGAAGTCCTGAGGGGCAATGAAATTGATGGTGCCATGAAATGGAGAAATCATTTTGGGAGGGTGATAATGAGTTCAGCTTTGTACTTTGTATTTCAGGTGACTGACTCTGTCAGAGATGTGTAAGAGGTAGCAGTATGTACTGGAATGGAAGTTTTAGTAGTTCAGAACTTGTCATCTGATTGTTCTCTGTATAGGACATTGAGAGAGGGAAGAATCTAAGTGGAGAAAAGAGCTGAAGATCTGAGTGTTAGAAGATAAGCTCAAGAGAGCCTATGTCATAGCGTAGGAATCAATAAGAAGAAAGGGGCAAACAGAAGAGAATTAGCAAGATGATGATCTCTGAAGCCAAGAGGAGAGTTTTGGGCTGAAGGGACTGCAAGACTGTGGCAGTGAAGATGGGTCTGGAGGACTCAGTTCTGCTATTCCTTAATCTGAGGACAATCTTGGCATGCTATTTAACCTCTCTAGGCTTCAGTTTCCTGATCTCTAAAATGCATACTGCGTTACATGTGTAGCACTTTCACCTTCATCTATGTGATTCTCAGTTATCACTATGTTTCTGGGATATTGAAAGGTTAAAGAGAAAGCATTTATAACCTTGTTAAATCACTGTGAGAAGTATTCCCATAAACAGTAATGAATACGTGTAGGAGTGATGGTATTTCATAGTACTTTAAATGTAAATTATAGTCAACTCTCAATTTCCTTTTAAGAGATCATCTGCAGTGACTTGCTGCCTCCTCCCCCTCCCAGGTCTCAGGCTACTGAAAATAGGGCTGTGAAAAGCACAGTGGGGTGAGTGAATGGTTTGCATGCCTGTGTATCTGTACCTCTGACTATCACCAAGCTAAATACAGTCCACTCTCAGTTACCTGCACTTAATAAAAAGGTGAATAATGGCAGAAGAGTCCTAAATGTATAATCTAAATAGCATTATTTTCTGTGACTTGGGAAGATTTTATATTCTTTCCTTCCCTACTGTAGATTGATGTCTTGTCTTTTATTTGAATTATTAGCATCAGTTTTTATTTCCTAAGCAAATACTATTAGAATAGTGGACATAAAAAGGCTAAAATATTTATTAGGTAATCCACGTTTGAATAATTGAGAGTTGACTGTTAATGCTTTTTGGATCATCCATTGTTTTGTATTATCTGTGCTTTTTTGTTAGTGTGGCCAGGTTAAAGCTGAATAGCTACTTTTAAAGTATTATCTCTATAATGAATACACTTATAAAATTATATAGATGCCAAACTAAATTGAAAATAATTATGTAAAACTAACTAAATATAACATTCATATGTCCAAAGTCATGGAGTTGAAAGAGAATCTAAACATAAGTACATTCTTAAAATTCCTCTTATAAAGTTGTCTAGCCAGATTGTGTAAACTGAGCAATGTACCTGGTAATGATAAAATTTATATAAAATATAAAATTGAAGATATACCACGGCTTCAAATGTATCTTGTTTAAGGAGTCAATTGAGTTTAGTAAGAAATATAGAAAAGAGTTTTTTAATGTCAATCACCTAGATTTTGAAGAATCTGGCTCCTTTAGTTACTTTGCTATTTTTTACCCCAAGAAGAATTTGGATTTGTAGTGGTTTGTTAAAGTGAGTTAGCGTATTTTTGATGAGTATATTGTATAATCAGGTTAGTAAGTGTTACTGTGAATCAGGAAGGCATAATTCTTGGCTTCACGGAGTTTATGTTATAGTTGGGATATATCTGTATCAGGGTATGGTATAAGATAGTAGTATTTGAAGTACCTGCCAGTTATTTTTATACAGGAATCAAAAGCCAGAGGAATTCAGAAAAAAATGGGACATAGGTAAGGAATGACCTAGAGGGAAGACCTCATAGAAATGTTGACACCTGTAAGACCTTTGCCTAAAAGGGTACCATTTGAGTAGTCAGAGCTCTGGATCAGTGTTTTAAAAATCAAAATGTAATTTTGTGAACTAATATTTTCCTGGCATATTATTCAGTATTTGAAGATAACGTTGAGAAAAAGTTGGTGATGAGTTCTGTACATAAATCTCTTGACTATTGAAGACTGATTATATTTTATATTGTTTCAAATGAGGGCTCTTCTGACCTTTGACAGTAGTGCTGGACTGGACTGAGAGGTTTTAGGTATATTGTGAAGTAATTGTGTGCTTGTGTCTATGAGTATATAAATACTTGGTTGCATTCCAAACCCAAGCATAAATGATTTTTTTTCTTCCATTGTTTTGTAGTATATGTGTTTCCTCTTCCCTTCATTAATACTGCATGTTCAAAGGGCTCTGCAAATTTGTTGTCAAACTCATTTCTAGATGTATACAATTTGGAAATAGAGACTATAAATGGGATGGGTAGTGTTTTTGTTATCTTCCACACTAAAATGACCATATTTTCTGATCTCAAAATTTAAACATGTGGCCTGACAGTGAGAGAGAATATTTGAAATTAAGATCCTGAAGAACATGGAATGTTTCATTGCCAAATCCAGACACCCTACCCAGCCCTCTAGTTATTTATTTGGGTAAAGGATAAACAGTGTTTGGGGAAATTATTGCTCTATTGAAGCAGCAAAATGAAAGCTGAATTGCCAATTGCATGGATTTTAGTAATCTTGTTCGGAGTCCAGTGTAATTTCATGTATTTCTTATAATGAATAAAGAATGAAGAGACACAGAAGCTGTAAACAAAGAAGACTGCCAAGTGATTTACTTTTACTAAGAAGGAACAGCCTTCCAGATAAAAGTGTATTTAACTGTTTTTAGATGTATGCGTGCACATATATATTTTTATCAGTAGTTTCATACTTTGAGAAATCACATCTTAAAATAGTATTGCTAATTATTTCCATGCTTAATGTTCATCCCTTATATACTAAAACTTTTAATTGCCCTGTTTTTTTTCCACTCATAATTCTATATAATACACTCCCTAACCTTCACCATACCACCATCACCACCAGCCCCCTCCCCCAAGAAAAAAAAAAGGAAAAAGAAAAAGAAAAACTGAGGGGAATAGAGTTGCAGAAAGAGTGAGAAGACTCCAGTGGTTGGAGGTAGGTGAGCTGTGAACTCTAACATTTAGCTATAAGACAGTGTCTGTGTGTGACCAGGTGGCAAGTCGAATGTTGTGGAATGTTTTATTTAGCACGTGTTGTAGATAAGTTTTTAGTCATATCTGTCACATATGATGTTAGTATAAAATCATGATAATGGGATATTTGAATATACATAGCTATTTCCTACCTTATTTATTTAGAATCACTTGTGGTTTCATTTTATTGCTGTAGGTTGTAATTTCTGGTTGTTATTTTGAATGGCATAACTCGGTACAGAGCAGTTCAGATTAATTCTTATGTCATATAAGATTTCATGTGTCGTATAAGAATAATTCTTAACATAGATTTTACAACTTTTTAGTGAGTTAAATTTTAGATTGGCGTAGTCTTAAAAATGTTTGTCATTTAAAATATTTTAATAAGAGCCTTAAAATAGCCTTTTTCTCCTTTGTCATGGGAGAATTCAGTGTTGTGTTTTCATGTTTCAACATTGTTTTGAATATGTAAATATATGTTATTATTTTACCTAGTAAAATGGAAGAAATTTTAAAAGATCCTGGTTGTTTTTCAAAAGGAAATAAAAAGAAGATTAAGAGATTTGGAAAAACTGTGGCAGTTGCCTTTTGCTATGTTATTGTTTCTTCTAATACTTATTTTATTTTATTAAAAAAGTTTAGACTTTATTTTTGAGTCCTAGGAAAAAATTTTCCTTTACATCAGTAATTGTTTCTATATTGTAAAAGTACTACAGAGAAAAAGTGTACTTTAAAGGTAAATAATTATATTGCCACTAAGTGTTCACATAGGGTACTTGAATATGAGTGCATTTGGGGGAGGTATGTGTGTATATAAATATGTCTATTTTTAAGCGTATTTGGAAGCTACTTTAGAAATTATTTTATCAGCTCTCTCATTCAAAATAGGAATCTTCTCTCCAATATCTGACAGATGTCATCCATCATCACTCAGACCTTTTACTAATAGATAGCTTACTCAAAGTGGTTTGTTCCTTTATTGAGCAACTATGTTTCTTAATGAAATTCTTATATGAAATTAGCCAAAAATTTAATAAAAAAATAATTTTTCACTAAGTAGTCCTAGTTCTTTCCTTTGAAACAATTCTTCACTCTTTTATTTTATAAGTATTACAAATAAAAAGTAGTAATTGTAATTGGGTTTGGCCATATGCTGTTAGAGAGAGACTCTTACTCTTTTCTTCTCTTCCTATAGGCCAGTCACCAAGTATTTATTGAGTACTGCTTATGTGTCCAGCATTGTTCTGGGTGCTGGATGTTTAAGACGTGGTCTTTGATTATAAAAAATAGCAGCAGGAGCTACAATGTTTTGAACCTTATTGTATGTTGGGAGCCTTATTATATGTTAAAAACATTACTTGAATTACCCAGTTTAGTCTTCCTACATATCTAGGAGATATGTATCAATATTCTTATATAACTGGTGAAGAAAGTGGGGCCCAGAGGTTGCCTAACTAGCCCAAGTTCATATTAGCAGTAAGAGAGAGAGAGGTAGGATTCAGATCGCATTCGTTGTTGTTTGATCTAAAATCCATGCACTTTACCCTTTACAGTCTTTCTAAAAACAACAAGTACAATAGAAGATAAATTATATTGCTGGAATAATTAACAACTAACTGAGTATATATTGTAAGAGTGTTGATTTGGAGCTCTCAGGAAGCAAGTTATTGGTTGAGCTCTGCAGCATACATTTTAACTGTTTTGGATAAAATTATTTCTAGAACTATTACGTATTTCTCTTCTTTCTTAAGATAAATCTATCGACTATATTTTAACTTTTTCTCTTTGGCTAGAATCATCATTATGAATATGAATTACTGTGTTGGAGTTGGGAGGAAGACAATTTATTACTACCCTATGCAGCATTGGACTGCTCTTTTTACTCTTCTGTGCTGTTTCATTGCTCTCAGCTGTCACTTTACATTGCAATTATTGTTCTTATGTTTAGCAGTCCTTTAATTCTTTATTTTTTTACTTTTGCTGTACTGTAAAATGGAAACTATGTAACTGAACTTGTTAATATTATATGGAAAATAAGGTTAAATAGGCTGTTACTATGAGGAATTAAGGGGCCCTACAATAATATATGTGACGTGTAGTGAATAAGCTTGGTGATGATACATACTTTGAATTTTTATTGCCATCTTTTGGAGTGCTTACATTTGCACCCTGGTTGTTTTCCAGATAGGTTATTGCCTCAGCCTAGGTCAAGGCATGTGAAATATGACTTGATAGAGTTGATACATATATATGCAATATGGATAGTAGGATTATTTAAAGGTAAATAATAGATACAAAATATAACTAATATGAACAAAATAACATTTAATAACATGCTAATTGCACGATAGAGAGACAGTCTAGCACTGTAGCTAAGAACATGGGCTTTGGAGCTAAGCAGATCTGGATTTGAATCTTGACCCTGCCTCTTAGAAGCTTTTGACTTTGGACAAGTTGCCTTTTCTGAGCATGGTTTCTCATCTATGTAAAAGATAACACTTATTTGAGAAATGAATAAAATGCTTGTAAAATATTTATTACAGTTTTGGCACATAGATATAAATATATAGATAGTAGGTGTTCTTTATGTGGTGAGTTAAAGCAAAGGAGATGAGAGAAGGGAGAGATAAGCATGGGCTGGAGAAAAATAAAAGAAAGTGGGGCATTGTTTCAACTTCGAACGAATAGGATATGGTTAAATGAAGAGGAATAGACCATGAGTTAAAAGGCATGAAACATTTTACTGAGAAAGGAGTAATAAGGGTATAGAATTTTAGTATTCATATTGGATTTGTAGGATAGGGGTAAGTTATTAAGAGCCTTGCAAAATATGTGGAGATGTTAGACCCTCTTTTCTTTTTACATGTTAAAATGCCTAATACAGTGAGAGAGCTTTAAATGTTACTAAAAAAGATTTTTTTTTTGGTGAGGAAAATTGGCCTTGAGCTAACATCTGTGCCAGTCTTCTATTTTGTATGTGGGATGCCGCCACAGCATGGCTTGATGAGCGGTATGTAGGTCTGCACCCAGGATCCAAACCTGTGAACCCTGGGCTGCCGAAGTGGAGCATGCAAACTTAACCACTACACCGTGGGACCAGCCCCTTCAAATTTTTTTTTATTGAAAGAAAACATAGATCCAAAAAATGTTTGTTATAAATGTACAGTTCTGTGAATTTTGACAAATTGAACACATAGATAATCAGAACCCAGATCAAGATTCAGAATATCACAATACCCTGGAAGCTCTCATTAAACTTTATATAATGTACTCATATAATATATACTTTTTGTATCTGACTTCATATGCCAAATATTATGTTGTATCACCGTGTTGTATATAGTCAAAGTTATTTTAATCCAAGTCTGCTTATATGTGTCAGATGTGTCATGATGTGGATGGATTTTTTCTTTTTGCCTGGGCAGTAGATTTATATGCGTGAGTAGAGTTTGGAATCATTACACTAATTCCAACTTTCTTTAAAAATTTTAAAACATTTTCTGAATTTATCTTTTACCTCCTAAGCCTGAACTCTTGTCTTTTCAGCTGAGGAAGATTAGCCTTGCTTTAACATCTGTTGCCAATGTTCCTCTTTTTTTTTGCTTGAGGAAGATTAGCCCTGAGCTAATAACATCTGTGCCAGTCTTCCTCTATTTTGTACCTAGGTCACTGCCACAGCACAGCTGACGAGTGGTGTAGGTCTGCACCTGGGATCCTAACCTGCAAACCTGGGCTGCCAAAGCATAGTTCACTGAACTTAAGCACTGGGTTACGGGGCTGGCCCCAAGCCCAACCTTTTGATTTAATAGGTTTTAGTCAGTTAACACATCTAAATAGGTGAATTTTTTTCTTTAATTTTTTTCTTAATGACTGTTTAAAGAAAAAGAAGTATAGATAATCAGATCTCCAAAAAAAGTTTAAAATTTGGAAAAATTAGAATTCCAATCCAATGAAAGTTTTGTGTTGACCTAATTAAATTGGTGGAATGATTACCAAAATTGGTTTAGTATTTCTATAGAGAAAAAGGGAGGAGGATAAACATTTCTTGGTTCTCACTTCCATAATATGCTAATGTGGAAATATCAATGTGTGTTAATATGTTAGATTCACAGCATGTAGTTTTAAATGTACATCAAAGTTGTAAAGTTGTTAAGAGTACAAAGTAGGGGCCAGCCCCATGGTTGAGTGGTTAAGTTCTCATGCTCCACTTTGGTGGCCCAGGGCTTCACTGTTTTGCATCCTGGATGCAGACCTAGCACCACCCATCAAGCCATGCTGAGGCAGTGTCCCACCTAGCAGAACCAGAAGGACCTATGACTAGAATGTACATTATGTACTAGGGGGTTTTTGGGAGAAGAAGACAAAAAAAAGAAAAAAAGAAGATTGGCAACAGATGTTAGGTCAAGTGCCTATCTTAAAAAAAAAAAGTACAAAATAGAGATCTTTTTTTTTTTTTTTTTACCCCCTGAGGAAGATTAGGCCTGAGGTAACATCTGCCAATCCTCCTGTTTTTTCTGAGGAAGACTGGCTCTGAGCTAGCATCCGTGCCCATCTTCCTCTACTTTTTTTTTTTTTTTTATATGTGGCATGCCTACCACAGCATGGCTTGCCATGCAGTGGCATGTCTGCACCCGGATCTGAACCGGTAAACCCCGGGCCCTGAAAGTGGAAGGTGCGCATTTAACTGCTGCACCTCCGGGCCGACCCGTAGAGATCCTTCTTGAAAGAGCATGTGTGTTTAAGTGTCTTGTCTGATACTCTTTTTTAAGAGCTCAAAAGGGACCATTATACCTGTGTTATCCGGCTCCAGGTTTCACCCATGGGGAAGTCATAAAGTAATGTGATTCATTTTCTAGTAGACACATTAGAACTTTATGAGATTAAATGAGAGTGTCTAAGATCTCATTGATAGTTATAAACCATCTTTATGTGATTGTTTCTCCCTCTTTCCCTTGCTGTTCTCATTTTCTCTCATTGGTTTCTGTTTCTCTTTTTCTATTCCTGGTCTTTCTTCTGGTGACTCTTTACTATAATAGGGCATGCTGTAGAAATGGACTATACTTTTCTTTCGCTGTTTTGTACTATTTTGATAGTATTTTATGTTCCTTCGTTTAAGATAAATTTTAATTGTTAAAGCTTTTTTTTTTAAACTTAATCCTTCATTGAATTTTAGGGTTTTTCCCCCCCGAGAGTTGGTGGTGCTTTGATAGAAAAAGATTGCACTGCCCATTTCTTGGTGCTTGTCTCCAAGAAATTAGAAGTGAGTACTGCATAGGAAATTGAGTAAATACTTGAAAGCAACTTGGCAACCTATGCTTAGCATAGATTAGTAGAATAAAGAACATTTTGCATATTTCAGTATGCAAAAACAAGAGTAAATTTGAAAGTGAAACAAAAATATCTAACTATACTGAAGGTGAAGAAGTTTCTGATGAAGTGCATTTTCTAAATGTTGATAATTTAAAAGATATTAGTATTTACTTAGTTATAAATATTCAAAATGTTTTGTATTTTTATGCATTTACGGTTTGGAAATAGAGAAAACAATGAGTTTGGAATTTCCTGAAAGTGAGAACATTTAATAACCTTGGAAAATCCTTGCTGATTGAGTCTACACTGTTTAGTTCACTGAGCACTTAGATTTAAACTGAGTATGAATTATTAGCTACCAAAAGAATACTTGTTTTTAATGGTGAATTTTGAGTGATTGCTTGGATTCTATTAGTTAGGAACGACAAAATGCAGTGTATCTATAACTTAATCATGTTTTTTAGGATTGTATTACTTATTGCTCTTGTACTTACTGGTACAGCTTTTTTTTTGCCCCCAACTGTTTTAAATGATTTTTCTAGAATAGAGCTGAGGTAGTATGGTAAACTGTTGACTGTCTAACATGATCAGAACTTGGTCTAAATTGATATATTGATTATTAAAACATTACAAAATGTGAAGTGTTTTTCAAATGATGTGTTGTTTAGCAGACAATCTAGAAATTATGTACTTTGAAGTAGATGTTGTTTTCTTCCAAGCAGTCCCCTTGGAAGGGCATGTACTTGTTCCAGTGGTGATGTCACCTTTCAAAGGATTTTAAAAATTCTGCTTCTGAAGAATGCTGAAGCTTATAATATAGTCCTGTATTTATTTATTTGTTTTTTTAAAAGAAGCATTTTATTTTTTTTGCTTTTTCTCCCCAGATCCCCCTAGTACATAGTTGTGTATTTTAGTTATGGGTCCTTCTAGTTGTGGCATGTGGGACGCCACCTGAACGTGGCCTGATGAGCGGTGCCATGTCCACGCCCAGGATCTGAACTGGTGAAATCCTGGGCTGCCAAAGCAGAGCGCACAAACTTAACCATTCGGCCACTGGGCAGCCCCAATATAGTCCTTTAAATTGCTGTTTGGTTCATTCTTTGGGGGTGAATTGAAGCTGAGAAAATGGTCAAATACAGATTGGGTTCAAATATACTTGGAATTTAATTCATTGATTTCACTCATTAATTTGAAAAAATTTTTTTGAGCACCTGCTGTATATTCTCAGTACTGTATTAAATACTGGAATGTGTGTGACAAGATAATTGTTCTAAAAAATATACTACCATTATATGTGATGGCTACCATTATCATCTAGTCCCTGGCTGCCTCTCCAACCATTCTCATTTCCTAACTCTTTTCCTCTTTTTCACTGTATTTGGCAAAACAGCCTCCTTACTGTTCCTTCCTGTTCATATTCTCTTTTCAGGGCCTTTGTGCATCTGTTATATTCTGTATAGATTATTCTTCATTCAATATTTGTACACTTGCTTCCTCACTTCATTTAACTCTCTGTTCAAATATCAATTTATCAGTGAGGTCTTCTCTGATCTGTCTATCTAAAGTAGCCCCCATCTCTATCACTTTCCATTCTTTTTATTGTGTTTTCTTCCATAGCCCTTGTCACTACTGCCATTACAGTATTATTTATTGTTAGTCTCCCTAGAATGTAAGTTTTTTGAGGACAGGCACTTTGTATTGTTCACGATTGTATGCTCAGTGCCTAAAACTTGATAAGTATGATTTGATTGTATGTGCTTGGTAAATATTTATTGGCTGAATAAATGACTGTCAAATTTGTGATTTAGCATGAGGGCTCCAGACCAGTTTTTTCACTGCTTACTCAACATCTTAACCATGCAGTCATGTATATCAAGCTTTCTATGTTTCAAACTTACTAATTATCTTAATTCTAAAAATCTTTCTGTATTTCCCATCTGGATTAATAGCAGTGCTTTAATGGGGCCAAATCAGACACCCAGGAGACTCCTAGCCTCATTACTTGTCCTTATTCTACAGATCAAATCTGCCACCAGATGATAATGATTTTATCTCTGAAATACCTGTAAAATCTGTTCTTTCCATTTCTGTTGCCATGCCTTTATTCAGGCCCTCATTTTCTTTCCTGGATGATTGCATTGGCTTCATAACTACTCTCCTCTGTTCTAGTTTTATCCTTTTCCAGTCTACTCTCTTTATTGTAGCCAGCAGCAAGTTTTCCACCAAGCCAGGCTTAATCTCCCCAGCAGGGTTTAAGCATCTTCCTTCTTTGGGCTTATATAGTGTATGTTACCTTTTTTATAATATTGCTATAATTTGTTCATGTCTCCCCTCCCTCAGTCACAGTTGACAAATATTTATTGATCTTTGCTACGTGCTAGGTACTGTTCTTTTTGCTGGTGATTCAGTGGTGGAAAAGATTGAGTCTCTGCCCTTGAGGAGTTTATATTCTAGTGGGGAAAATGCAGACAATAAACATGTGAACACGAATTTTAAATACTAATAAATGCTCTGAGTAATGTAAAATTGGCTATGTGAAAGAGAGTTCACTGATGTTTGCGGGAATTGTCAGAGGAAGCTTCTCTGAGGCAGTGATATTTGCTTGATTCAGGACTAATGAGGCACCGGGTGAAAATGGAGGGGGAAGGTGTTCCAAGTAGAAGGAATATATAGTACAAAGGCCCAGAGTTAGGAAAGAACCAATACAGTTAGTGCTTGACGAGTGAGAGAAGAGTGGAGAATATGGGGCTACAGAGATAGGCAAGTAATAATTTGGAGATCGTGGTACTTTTGCAAAGGGAAGTTGTTAGAAAGTTTTAAGCATGGGAGTAACATTATGTGATTATTTAGAAAGAGTATTCTGGCTCCTCTGTGGAAAATTGACTGTAGCCCCTGGAGGAGGCTCTGCATGGCACATGTCATTAAATCAGTGTTAATGGAATGAATAAGGGAATGAATTAATCCTTTCTCTTTATAACCAGTTTAAATCTCATGAGACTTAAATATTGTCTTCAAGAAGAGAAAAGTGCAAAACCAACATTGTAGAAATGATGGTTGTATTAAAATAAGTCACTTCCTTGTAAGCTATGTATGTCTAACCCTAATTACTTTAATGTTTGAATTACCAAATAATGCCTGAGTTGTCATTAATGACAATTCTTTGTCACTGTGAGTGGAAATGCTGTGTTCATTCATTTATTTATTCAGTTAATTATTGAGTGTCTACCATAGGCAGAGTATTCTGCTAAGTTCTCGGAAGTTTCAAGGCTGAGATTACAAGATAAGTCAGACCTTGCTCTTAAAGACGCTCCAGTTAGTTGCATGTCATTCAAAAGCTGTAGACTGGATGGATAGTTATGCCTGACCAACAAATCAGGAGGCCGAGAGGTGACCTCCATATATATGGTTCTGTTCATTTTACTTTCCTGCTACTGCTGCTAGATGCTTTCGTTTAGATGTTGAATCTATCATTGGAAGTATAGAGAAAAAGGGAAAATAGAAGAGTGGGTAAAGTTAATGTTTATTCTCTTTGATGTTCTTTGATTTTTATTCTGAATATGAGCTCTGATAAATAAGCAGAATGGCTCATAGGCAAATTTTTGGGAATAATCTTGTCTTATATCACAACTTTTTTGTACATATTTTTAAGATAGTTATTTGTGTTTCTCTAATTTTTTTTAGTGAATGAGATCCCTGCGATCTGTTTTCTTTTAGTATCTAGATTTTTGGCTGGTTATTCAAGCTAAAAGCCTTTACTTTTTACCTAGTTTTGCCTTTTAATTCTGTGGATGAACATTTATTTATTTAATAAATGTTATTTTGGGTTTTTTTTTTTTATGTGCCAGGTTATATTCTGGATCCTGAATATTTTTTTAAAGAAATTATAGTATAAGCACATTTGTGCCTTTGGAAAAGTAAAATCATGCTTTAACATTGGCAGATGAATGTGTCTGCTGTGGCAGAGGTTGCTCCGGGATCGTGACACTTTCCTCTGAGTGACACTGGGGCTTCATAATCCTCCTGTAGTATCCGTGGCAGCACTAGGGTTGATCCTAGAGTTAAAACCTGTTTTGCCATAACAAATAGAATTGTATAATGTCTGGGTTTTGGTTTGTTGATTGAGGGATGTTTTGCTCTTTTAGCAAATAGAAGGAGGACTTAACTGTTTATTAAATTGTATCATACTTTTTTAATGTTAGCATTTCCCAGAGAAAGTATTGGTTAGGTGCATCAGGGCGTTGTAATAGTCTAAAATAAGTAAGAGAAAGATTATGAAAAATGTTGACTAATGATCTGCCTTCGAAAAAATAATTGGTAGATGAAGGTATTTGGATGTAATCTAACACTCAATTGAACACTTTAATATGTTGTGTAAGTTTAATCACCAGAAGCAGCATGCATGTGATTCTTAACTTTTACTGTTATTTCTTTATTTGATATTTATCCCTTGATCTGAAGTGAGCATTTTTAGTAAGCCAGGCTTTGCACTAAAGAAAGGCTTCATGGATTATGAAATAGTGTAGTTGAAGTTTACTGGTGTGGAGCCTTAACGTTGAAGCTGAATAAGCCCTTAGAGTTTAGAGTTGGCAGAAACTTTAGAGATCACTTAATGTGTAGAGAGACTTGTAAAAAAAAAAAAGAAGAGGACTGTCTATATACTAAAGGCTGATTGGCTGTTTTCGTACTTTGAGGAGACTTATGACAATATTAAGCAGGTTGTTTGAGATAAACCAGTCAGAAACTCCCCTCCTCCCCGTTTTATTGTACGTTTACACACATGTGGACACATAAAATGGGAATTACAAATTATGTGAAACAACATTATTTCAGGCCTTACTGGTAATTTTTGCAGGTCTGGATTAACTACAGTTTACTTTTGTAATACTGTGAAATTTTTTTTGTAATATCAATTTGTTATTTTGCTTAGAAAAGTAGCATATCATTCCTTTTTTTGAAAATTTACATTCCTAATTATTACTGTGAAATGAAAACTGAGTTTGTAATAGGGAAGATCTAGATTCACATTCTTGCTCCATAATTTGCTGGGAAATATCTGACATACTATTTAATTTTCTGAGCTTAAGTTTTCTCATTTGTGGGAGGGGATATAATATTGTGCCTGTTGCAAGGTTATTATAAGTATTAAATGAGAAAATTTGTTCAAAGACCCTAGCGTACTGTCTGGCAAGTGCTTAGATGAAAGTCCAGAGGGCAAGTGTTGTTAAATAAATAATTGTTATTTATTCATTCTTTTGATCATGGACATTTTGGTTGTTTGTAGTTTCTTGCTATTATGAACAATGATTTTATACGTTGTCTTGTACATGAGTCCTGGTACTCATACATAAGTTTCTCTAGATTGTACAACTTGGTGTAGGGTTACTGCTTATGACTATATATATATTATTTATACTATATATATATATATATATATATATATATATCTCCTCATAGTTGCAATGTGTAAAAGTTGCTCTCTTTTTTTTGTGAGAAAGATTGGCCCTGAGCTAACATCCATTGCCAATCTTCCTCTTTGCTTGAGCAAGATTGTCCCTGAGCTAACGTCTGTGCCAGTCTGACTCTGTTGTACATGGGACACTACCGTAGCGTGGTTTGATGAGTGGTGTGTAGATCTACGCCCGGGATCTGAACCCGTGAGCCCTGGACTACCGAAGTGGAGCGCATGAACTTAACCACTATGCCGCTGAGGTAAAAGTTGCTCTTGATCCATACTTTTGTCAGCACTTGAGATTATCAGACTTTTATTAAAAATATTTTATTATGGGGGCTGGCCTCGTGGCTGAGTGGTTAAGTTTGTGTGCTCCGCTTTGGCGGCCCAGGGTTTCACTGATTCGGATCCCAGATGCAGACCTAGCACTGCTCACCAAGCCATGCTGAGGCCGTGTCCCACATAGCTCACCTAGAAAGACTTACAACTAGAACATACAATTATGTACTGGGGGGCTTTGGGGAGAAGGGAAAAAAAAGAGGAAGATTGGCAACAGATGTTAGCTCAGGGCCAGTCTTCAAATACAAACTTTTAAGGGAGACACACAAGGAACAGTGAGAAATGGTTATGAAGAGGACTAAGCCAATGTAATTACAGAAACAAGGGAGAGAAGATGGATTTGGTTGGCATTGCCCCTTACTATAGTGGAAAATTCGGAGAGTTTGAGAAGCTGAGAAAAGCCTTTGCATTGAGCAAATAGTAAACTTGAGGAGAATAGCTTTAATGGCATGTTGGCCTAGATGTCTGATGGAGTTTAGGAGATGACAATATAAGAATTAAGTTGAATGTCAGAGAGATTTGGCAAAAGAAAGAAGTACTGTCACTTCAAAAATAGGAAACAGTGGGCAGAAGCCTATTTTTTAAAAGACAGGTGAAAAAGCTAGTGAAAGACTGAGATCAATGAGGAATAGTGAATAATTAATGATAGAAGTATTGGAATGAGGTAATAAGATGTGGAGTCAATAATACAAAAGGAAAGATTAGAAAATAACATTGTAATAAACTTTTTTTTCAAATTTTTAACCCACATTCAAATTGAGTGTCCTCCAGCCAAAGTGTATTATTCGTACCCTTTGCTTCTTTATTAGTTTTGAAGAGGGAAGCCCTTAATTACATTCATGGAAGCCACCTGTCAGACAAATGATCTGAACTATAGTCAATTTCATAGAGAAAAACAGAAACATGAAAGTAGCTGTACAAACAAGATGTACAACCAACTTCTAAATAATTCTGATAGGCTGGGTGTATATCACAATTAATTGTCTCAGCCTTTAGGCACAGCTGTTCTGTTCTTTTATAGAGTTCATTTACATAGTGAATTGTTTCAGAGACAAGCAGAATTTTTCTCTTATAATAAAAGATTCCTAATTAGGGGACTGTGGAAACCTAATGATTTTACAAATCTCTGTAAATATAATGATTAAGACAGAAATTTTAGCAGAACATCCAGTGATTGTAATCTTTATATAGTAATTGCTTTTAGTTATTTTTATCTTAGAAGATGTTCTAGTTGCAGAGTGTATTTTTCATATTGTTTTTCTGCAGAAAAAATAACATTAAAATAAATGTCATGACAAAGATTTCTTTGAATGGCTTTTGTATATTTTTTGTATGTACTTGTGTATACTTTGTTCTTGTATACAAAGTAAAAGTGCTTTGTGAATTTGGTTACAATTCTGTACTACAGTTATGTCATAGTGAGTGTTATAAGCCAAAGCATTCCACTGATCTCTGATTTTATTGTGAAAAACAGAAAGAGATGAATTCTAAGAAAGCACTTCATACTTTTTTTTCTATCAAGCGGCTCTTCTTGTCTACTTCAAACATCTGAGCCATCTTTACCAGAAGATCTTTATAAATACACAAATTACTTACCACATAAAAATTGGTGATGATAGAATGGTTAGAGGATTATTAGTCAAGGTAAAAAGTTAGGCCATAGTTCTTTATCCAACTAGTGCAACCTGGGAACATGATTTTTAACATTGCCATGAAAGTAACTATAATGCTTGGAAGGAGGATGGGACAGAGAAGGAACAGGAAAGTGATTTTCTGAAGGTGGAGAGCAAGCTTAACCTTCTCCCTTTTTCTTCCTTTTTGTATTCCTAGGTGGTGGTGTCTTTTTTTTTTTTTTTGAGGAAGATTAACCCTGAGTTAGCGTCTGCTGCCAATCCTCCTCTTTTTGCTGAGGAAGACTGGCCCTGAGCTAACGTTGGTGCCCATCTTCCTCTACTTTATATGTGGGACACCTGCCACAGCATGGCTTGCCAAGCAGTGCCATGTCCACACCCAGGATCTAAACCCTTGAATCTGGGGCCGCCAAAGCGGAATGTGCGAACTTAACCACTGCGCCACAGGGCCAGCCCCATCGGCGTTGTCATTTAAAAATTCTTATATTTGACAGTTCTGAATGGGACAAGGCAATTACATTGTTAATTGTATTAAACCAGTTCATTCTAACCTTAGAAAGTGAGATTCCTCTTCAAAGTAATAGAAGGATGTTTTGGATAGGTTTTGGGGGAATAATTTTTTTGGTCTTCAGAGTTTGAAAAATATATACATTTTAAAGCAGCGTGATCTTTTTTGTCTGTCTTACTATGGCTGTCATTATTATAACTAATCATAAGATAATATTTCCATTGTAAATTCTTATATTTTAATATTCACAGTTCTATCCTGGGGATTTCATTTGTAATAAATGCCGGCTTGTGAAAAGTCAAAGTAGCAAATTTCTATTTACTATAAAAGTAGAATAAATGTAGTCTGTAATATCTGATAATATAACAGAAAATATTTTTTCTTGTTTTTTAACTATTCATTGAATTACACCTAGAGAGAAGTGAATATATCATAAGTGTATTGCTCAGTGAATTTTCACAGATTGACACAGCACCTAGATCAAGAAACAGAGTTTGGTATATTTTAAAATTTTTATGTATTATTTCTAAATAGTATATTCATTTATTCAGTAAATGTTTTTTGAGTGGTTACTGTGTATCAACCAATGTTCTGAGTATTAGGATGATATCACAGTGGTGAACTAAAGCTGACTTAGAGTGTAGGGAGATAAACATCAAATAATCATGCAAATAAATGTATAGTTACAAACTGGTATGTACTCTGAAGGTACATTCTCCTATGAAAGGCAGTATAATGAGGTAGACAGTAGGGTAATTGAATATTGGGGAATAAAGGTAGACTGTGCTGTCAAGATTGCTTAGGTTCAAATCCTATTACCATGTCTGGTATTTGTATGACTTTAGGCAAGTGAACTAATCTAAGACTCATTTCTTAACATGGAGGTGAAAATAGTAGTACTTACGTTATATGGTTGGTGTTGAGATTAAAAGACATTATTCATGTAAAAATATTAGATATGCACAATATTGTAGACTCTCTATATGTATTAGTAATTACTATTTTTGTCTCAGTAGGTGTTGTTTGTTTCATATTGAAACGTATTCTTATTTGAAAATGATATGAAGCATATTTCATAGAGTAGATTCTAATCTCTTCTAGAGTTCAGATCATCTAAAGGGTTATCAGAATCTAGTTAGATGACATTCTGGCAGTCTTTATAGTATGTTTCAAATTTCAGTGTGTATAACAATCACTCCTATAAATGCAAATTCCTGTGGGTCACTTGTTACACTTACCTGACTCTGGAATCAGTATTTCTTATAATAACATATTTCTTAAGAACACAAGTTTGGAAACCTCTGATCTATAAGTCAGTTTTTGATGCAGACCAAATAGCCAATTATTTTGTCTCATCATTTTAACATTTAATATTGTAAGATGTTTTTTGTTGTTGTTGTGTGTTTTGGGTGCACACGCTTACTGCAAATGGTAAGAAATATCTCCTAAATCTATACTTGCTCTAGGATTCCCTATTAGTAAATAGTATCATCTAGCAGTTTACCCAACCGAGAAACCTAGATTCATCTTTGATTCCTCCCTTTACTTTTCCTCCCATCTCTAATCCATTATTGATGAAGTTGCTTGCATGGAAGATTTTTGTAACCTCTATTTAGACTTCCCTTTCTCCTGCCGTGCAGCCTGTTTTCCAAAGTTGTCTTTCTAAAACACAGAGCTGATCATGCCTTCCACTTGCGTAAATGTCTTCCTTAATAATTACCCATTTCCCAAAGATATTTAAGTTTCTTAGTATATCTTATAAGGCCATTGGAATATAGCTCCACCTTCCTTTATTCCTTATCATCTTGTTTTCTGGGAATATGAAATTTCTTCATGTTCCTTGAGTTCCTTGAAAATTACCATATTTTTTTATGCTTCCATATTTTTTACATACTGCTCTTTGCCATTTTACGTACCTACCAAGACTAATTGCTTATGATCAAGAATCATTACTCATGTCATTCCTTCCCCAGACAGCAACTGTCTCACTCTCTTCCTCAGTCTTTCTTTCAACCACTGTTTATTGAGAACGCACCATGTGCCTGGCATTGTGTAAGAGACCGGGGATGCATGTGTGAACAAGACAGACAGGCTTCCTGCCCTCACTTGTCTTACAGTCTACTGAAGTCTCTATCAAGCACCCTCCTTTTATTTTGTTCCCATGGTATTTATTACCTACCTCTCTGTTGTATTATTATTAAGTGTTTATGTGCCTCTCTTTTCTCATTTAATTTTATCTCCAGGGCTGAGATCATATATTTATTCGTATTTCTCACCTAGTATTTGGCACAATGTGTGGCGTATAGTGAGCACTGAAGTGTACAACTAAATAAAACTTAGAAATCTAAATATAAAGCTGCTCCCCAGGATAGATCAAAACTATCCTTTATAGAAGATATTTATATTTTTAATTATATAAATAATAAAATGGCTAAATACAATCTAGAGGGGAAACCTATGTTCCTGCTATATAATGTCAGTGGTATAATTTTTTTCTTGAAGAACTTTGGAGGAGGTGCCAGCCCTATGGCTGAGTGGTGAAGTTCTCATGCTTTGCTTCGGCAGCCCAGGGTTTTGCTGATTCGGATCCTGGGCACGGATATGTCACCACTCATCAGGCCATGCTGAGACGGCGTCCCATATGGCACAACCGGAGGCACTCACAGTTAGAATAATACAACTATATACTAAGGGCTTTAGGGGGAGGAAGAAGAAGGGAAAAAAAAAAGATGATTGGCACAGTTGTTAGCTGAGGTGCCAGTCATTAAAAAAAAGGAACTTTGGAGGAATATCCTATCATTTACAGTTTAATTTTAAAATATTTAAGCCATTTATACCAATTTAATTTATAACTTATTTAAAATAATCATTTGAAATAAAGATTATAGAATATATAATTTTATTATTAAGATTATATATTCATATAATTTTAAGTAGAAGTTCTATTCAAATGAATGATTAACTGTTTTCAGCTAATTTTCTTTATGTTTAATGTTCTATACCTAGGTCAATCCTGGTCTGTATCTTATAGTTATATAATAACATGCTTATAATAAACCAATTAAAGACATGGTTTTTGCTCATAGAATTTTAAATCAATTACATTAGTGAACTGGTAGATGTCACACTGAATTTATCCAATCAAAGGTATGAAATGAGAAACCTCAACAAAGACCTTTTTTCCCTCCCATTAGTATATAAGCCTTTTTCCCTTGAAATCATTCAAAATGAGCAATCCTTTGGAATTATAGAAAGGAAGATATATTTTTGTAAAAATAGAAAGAAGAAAGTGTAAAATAAGGTAACTTGACAATCCAAAATTAAAGTGGAGGAAAAGAAATCTGAACCCTGGGTTATTGGGAAGACAATCTTAAAATGTTACAGATCAGCAGAAGTTGCCTCACCTCTTCCTGCTGTCGTTATTATAAGAGTAGGACACTGGAACAAGAACCCAACAAAGCTATTCTCTTCCAGTCTCTGAGAAAAAGAGATAGCAGGTCTAGTTGTAAGGAAATCTTACATACATTAGTTGAAGTTTAACTATCTATGCTTATGGTGATCACATCATTTATAATACAACCTGAGATACTTTGGGGGGTATTAATAATTACACTGGCACAATGGGTGTAAATTGGAACCCAGGCAGATCAGACATCTATTGTCATAACTGCTGCAATAATAATTTGAAGAATGTGTCATGGGAACCTCAAGAAGGGAGATTATAGGTTAGAGAAAACCTTTACATGGCTGAGCCAAACTTCTAAGATTTCCCCCAAGTTGGGTAGAGAGACAAAGGGCATACCAGGCTGAAGAAGTCTGGTGCCATTGTGCTGTCCATGTAGCCCTGCCCCTATCCAGATCATTCTCTCTCAAGAAATGCTTCATGTCCATCCTTCTTCTAAAGCATCTCTTTGAAAATGTTCAGTTTTTAGTATGATAAAGCTAACATTTAAGAAGATTATAATTAAACTGATTTACTTGCAGTAGTATTTGATTGATAGGTTTTCCTTGCCCATCTCTACTACAGTATTTATATTTAAAATATACCAATAATTAAAAGAAGATTATTATCTGCTATCGTC
This sequence comes from Equus przewalskii, assembly GCF_037783145.1. Classification (NCBI taxonomy): domain Eukaryota; kingdom Metazoa; phylum Chordata; class Mammalia; order Perissodactyla; family Equidae; genus Equus; species Equus przewalskii. Next base: position 26,571,037 of record NC_091850.1, read on the forward strand.
GCCTGAGAGGAAACAGGATTATTTTCATTGTGTGAAGGAAGATAATACTTGTTCTGCATTCCAGATGGTCACCCCAGAAAAAATGGATGAAAATTACAATGGGGTGGATTTTGATATCCATATAAGAAAAAATATTCTAGTACTCTATCCAAAGATGGAATAGGCTCTCCTGGGAAGTTCTGAATTCCTCTGCATTAGAGGTAAAAGGAAGGCCGTTTTCCCAGGATGCCATCATTGGGATAGATCCTTCCCTACTAAATTATATAACTCTGATATTAATAATTCTTAGATTTTGAGGAAATGTTAGAGAGTTTGAAGCAGTGCTTCCTCAACTTCTTACCCTGTGGGTAAGGGTGAGAAGATGTATTCCCAGTGTCTTTGCTGGTGGAAGAGAGATTTGCTGCTGGCTTCTGCAAAGGTTATATCAACTATAGTAATTTCCATGTATTTCTAATCATTTACATCTGCTTACAGTAATCATAGAAAATATTAAAGATATAATTATGTACATATCAGATTTGTGTAGTCATATTTAATTTTATTATATTAATTCTTATGCACCCAGTTTTTCTAGTTTGTTGGTTGTTAGCATTTGTTCATGTGTATTCACAAATAAATCACAGAAAATATTGTTCAGCTCTGCTCTCCTAATTCCTCTTTGAAATTTTTAGAAGACAAATAAGGTGATAAAAGTTTCTACTTTATTTCTATTTATTTATTTATTTTCGGTGAGGACGATTGTTCCTGAGCAAACATCTGTGCCAGTCTTCCTCTATTTTTTGTATGTGGGATGCCGCCACAGCATGGCTTGACAAGCAGTATTACAGGTCCACATCCAGGATCTGAACCGCTGAACTCCAGGCTACCATCAAAGTAGAGCACGCAAACTTAACCACATACCACCTGGCCAGACAGTTTCTACTTTAAAAATGAGCAAACTTGGCTCATAAAAGTAACGCACTAAAACACATAACAAAAATGCATTCATTTAGACACACTAATGTGTGAGTTAAACATTTGCTTGGTCTAACTACATAACTTTCACATTATTATTGATCCATAAAAATTATTTTTGCTAGTCAAATAATAACTTTTAATTACTGTTGCTACTATTTATTGAATATCTGTTATGGGCTAGGTACTGTGCACATACACAGAGAATTAAGCCAGAGAGGGAATGAATATAAATATAATGTATGTCTGTAGACATACATATAGATATAGACAGAGAAAAGGTTTATTTACTGTAGCTTTCTCTTGGTGGTTTTCTGTATGTATGTATGTATGTCTATGTATATGTGTATGTGTTTATGTAATATTAAATTGCTGGATATTTAGAGTTGACTGCAGTTATTTCATTACTTCCAGAGGGATTCATCAGGAACACGCTTAGGACTAAAAAGTTACACAATAAGAGGAAAAGAGCTACTGTAATACTAGTAGTTCTTTTGTGTTTTGCTTCCTTGCATTTGAATGGTTGGCCATCATAGTCAGCTAGCCGCGGTTTTTTTTTCTTTTTCCCTTATGCAGCTGTAGGTTTCCTAAAATTTAAGGCTTCTGAGAGAATGTTCTAGTAGTATCTCATTTGTGCTTTATTCTTCTTACATAGCAGTACTAACATTAGACAGTTTTGGAGAGCTAAGTTGGAAACATTTAGCAAGAGTAGGAAGAAATAAAGAGAGACAAATCTCTCCTTAAATTTCTTTTGACTTCTCCTCCATCTCCACCGCCCCAGTAAAATCCGCATTGCTCTCACCTTGCTCACTACTCTTCCTTGTATAAGTTCTAACTATCTAGCATAGGAGTTGGCAGACTACAAGCTTGTGAGCCAGGTCTGTTTATTGAAACATAGCCACATTCATTCATTTATGTATTTTCTATGATTGCTTTCCTGGGACAACAGCAGAGTTAAGTAGTTGCAACAGAGACCTTATGGCCTGCAAAATCTAAAATACTGTCTGGAACTTTACAGAAAAAGTTTTCAGGCTCCTGATCCATCAGGTAAAGAAGAAACCAGAGATTTCTCATTTCCTTTACCGGGGGAACTTTAACCTCATATTTCAAGTTAGAGTTTTCCATAGGAACACTGTAGCAAATAAGCCTTACATAGTACTTCGTGTCTAAAATGGCCCTAATACTATTTTGAATTGGTCTGGGAAGTAACATAGTTTCTGGGAGGAAGCATATTCTGTCTTTCAGCAAATATATTATGAAGAAACTTTGAAACTCTTATAGTTGAGGATTCCTGATAATTAGTGAAAGGGAAAGAGGTGAGGAGGGGAAGGAAGGAGAAAGACTGGTTCATTTTGATTTGGATTGACAATGAGAACATCATTATAGTGTGTTAAGTTCGCTTTATATCATTACTCATTAGGCAATAATGTTGAAATAATGTTGAAATAATGTTGGCTTCTCACCATCTGGCAATTTTCTAATTGTGCGCATGAGTTTTTTGTTGTTTTTGCTGATTATCACTTTTCTTCCACTTGTATGTAAGTTTCATTAAAGAAGGATCTGTCTTGCTCATTGGTGTATTACCAGTACCTAAAATAGTACTTGACAATAATAAGTGTTTAATTAATACTTGTTGAAAGAATGAACTCAGACATGAGATTTTATTTTTGTAACAATATTGCAGTTTTTCAAAAATGTCTGCTGTCAATTTGTACCTAGAAAATAGGCAATAATTAGAAATCTGCAAACTTTTGTGAAGAATGTATCTTTTCATGCTAATTGTCTTAATCGTTAGTCCTATCAGATTGTTACATAGTATTAACTGTCTTCACTTAAGTGAAACTTTTTGTTTGATGCCTGACAACCTAATTATAACTTGATGTAGAATAGTTAGATTATATATTTCCATTAGATGAATTTCACACTGGCTTTAATGATCCTTAACTGACTTTGCAAATACTGTAGGTTCTATATTACCTTAAGGGTTGTTATAAAATTTTTATAAAGTTCTCAGATATAGTTAAATCATTTTAATACCCTTGGCTTATTTGTAATTTTCTTCCTTAATCTTTCCAAACAGATACCATTTATTGTAACAAAAAGTATTACTAAATACTAATGGTGACCTATTCGTAGTTTCTTGCAATTCTTTTTAATGAGATCTGATCCCACGCAATGATGAGCTGTTTTCATTTCACTTCTAAGATAACTTCAAAGAGTCACTAATTATGAAGACATATCCTAAACCTCTTAAAATTAGATTGAATCTCATTGAAGTTAAAAAAAAAATCCAGAATTTATAGGAGATGCTCTAAAGTCAAATGAAGGATCTCAGTATGTAGCAATTTCAGAGTCATTGGAAATTGCTGGGATATATAGTATGCTTAGTGGTTTGACACTAACCAGTTTTTGCTTGTGATGGCCAATACCCAGAATAACAGAATGGAGCAAAGTAGGCAAATGCAAGCTAAATGTAAAATAGGACAATTACAAAGTTTCATTTGCTGAGGAAAACACTGATTCAAAACAAATAGTTCCTTAGTTTTGTGTTAACAGATAAAAATCTCAAAGGCAGTCATAATGACTCTTAAACTAAACTATCAACAATGTGATATTGTTTTTTTTTCTTTAGATTGTGCTTTTGTTTGTTTAAAACAAATAGGATGCTGAATATATTAATAGAAAAATAGCTGGTAGCAACTTAAGGAAATTGACACTCTATTCCATGGGTTGGCAAACTTCTAACCACAGGGCTGTATCTGGCTGTGGCCCATTTTTCTAAAGTAAGTGAGTTAAGAATGATTTTTATATTTTTAAAGCATTTTTTTGTTTCAGTGTTTTTGGGGGGGGGGGGTGGTGAGGAAGATTGGTCCTGAGCTAAATCTGTTCCCAGTCCTCCTCTTTTTGCTTGAGGAAGATTGTCTCTGAGCAAACATCAGTTCCAATCTTCCTTTATTTTGTATGTGAGATGCCGCCACAGCATGGCTTGAGATGAGCAGTGTGTATATTCATGCCTGGGATCCAAACCCGCGAACCCTGGGCCACTGAAGTGGAGCATGTGAACTTAACCCCTATGGCACCGGGCCAGCCCCATCTTTCTGTACTTTAAAGATGTCACACCATACTCTTCTCATTTGCCTAGTTTCCCACGAGAAATCTGCTGTCATCCATTTTTTTCTTGTTCCTCTGTATGTAACTTGTCCTTTTTATCTGGTTGCTTTTAAGATTTTCTCTACGGGTGGTTTTGAGCAATTTGATTGTGATGTGACTTGGTCTAATTTTCTTCATGTTTTTTGTGGTTGGGATTGTTGAGCTTCTTGGATTTATTGGTTTATTTTCATCAAATTTGGAAAGTTTTCATCCGTTATTTCTTCACATATTTTTTCTATCCCTCATTTCTTTCCTTTGACGACTGCAATTACACATGTTGTAATTGTGTTAGGCTGCTTGAAGTCCCACAGTTCACTGATGCTCTTTTCATTTATTTATATTTTGTCTCTTTTTATTATATTTTGGATAGTTTCTATTGCTTTGTCTTCAGGTTGACAATTCTTATCTGTAAATAAATATAGATAAATCTATAAATAAATACCTTCTATAAAAAGTATTATGCTGTTATTCCCATCAAATGTATTTTAATCTGAGACATTGTAGTTTACATCTCCAGAAATTCAATTTGAGTGCTTTTTACACCTTTCATGCCTCTCTCTAAGGTTTTTAACTTACAGACTATGGTTATAAAACTGTTTTAATGTGCTTTTCTGCTAGTTCTAATATCTGTGTCAATTCTGGGTCATTTTCAATTAATCAATTTTTCTGCTCATCATAGGTCATGTTTTCCTGCTTCTTTACATGCCTGATAAATTTTGACTGGATACTAAACTTTGTGAATTTTGCCTCATTATGTGCTTCATATTTTTTCTGTTCTTAGAAATCTTCTTGAGCTTTGGTCTGAGACACACTTTAGTTACTTAGTTTAATTCTTTCAAGACTTGTTTTGAAGATTTGTTAGGTGATATCAAAGAAATATTTAGTCTATATCTGATTGTTTCCCACTACTGAGCCAAGACTTCTCTGAATACTCTAACCACTGCCCCATGAACTACGAAGTTTTTCAATCTGGGTTTTAGGAACAAGCACTGCTCCCTGTCCTGTGTGAAAACAGGGTACTCTTGCCTTTAATTCTTTTGAGTGACAATGTTCTCACACACATGCACCAATCATTGCTATACTGATTACCTGAGGGATCCCTTTGCGGATCTTGAGAGTTCTCTCTCTGCAATGCTCTCTTCTCTAATAACACTTCTGGTCTCCTTGGACTCTGACCTCCATCTCTTCAACTCAAGACAGTTTGCCTGGTTTTCTCGTCTCAGCACCAAGGCCTGGAAACTCTTTTAAGTCAGTAAGCTGGGGCAGTTGTAGGACATGCTTGTTTATTTCTCATCTCTCAGGATCATTGTTCTTTATTTCCTGATGTCCAGTGTCTTGAAAACTATAGTTTCATATATTTTGTCCAGTTTTTTGGTTGATCCAAATAGGAAAATATTTTTGGTGCCTGTTACTACCTTGTAGCCAGACGTGAAAGTTGGGATTGGAATTTAAGATGCAGTGGTCAAATAATTCCAGGTGATGATACAGTTGGACCATAGATATGAGTGGAGTAGACATGTGTAGGTCATTGAATGAATGATCCACATGGCCTTTGAAGTCACCTGGGTAGATGGATTTGAGATAGAGAGTAAGACTTTAAATAGAAAGTAAGACTTTAAACCAAGAGCCAAAGTTATAAAGTTTTAATACTGCATGCTTTATGTGTTGGTTAGGAAAATGCTCTTTTAAAATTATGTTAAATTGTCTTATCTTTTCTTCTAGAACCTTCTGATAACTTAAGGGAGATTCTCCAAAATGTGGCCAAATTGCAAGGAGTATCAAATATGAGAAAGCTAGGCCATCTGAATAACTTTACTAAGGTAAGTAACTTGAATGTTTATGAATATTATCATTGAAAATTCTTTGCTCCTTATCATACTTATTAGATGCTTCTTAACCATCATTAACAAGAAATTCTTGAGTATTCATTCAGTACCAGTGCTTTTCTCTGCTGCTTCTTAGGGATTTTGTCATGTATTTTTAAATTAAAAAGTATATTTGAATAATGGAAGTATAATATGTTTGTTGTAGAAAATTTGGTAGGTTCAGAAAAGAATAAAGAAAAAAAATCACTGAGAAGTCCATAATCTAGTCCTCACTGTTATTCACATAATGATGTATTTCTTTTGCCTTTTTATGCTCATTTTAATGTGATAATGTATAATACATGTTTATGCATGTTACACGTGTGTTGCATTTCATAGGCATAACCATAATTCCCAGAGAAGTATTAGGCTTTTCTCTCTCTTTCCCTGGTGCTCTATTGCCATTATCTGGATCTCAATTAGAGCCCAAGATAAACATAGGAGCCCTCGTCCCAAATAAATATTGACTTGATCTCTATTAGCAGCCAAGAATTCCCGAGTTTGATAGATGGGTTGGTATGTTTTTGAGCCTGGTAATGTTGGACAGCCAACTCTTGGAAACACTAAAATGGCTGTTATTTGAGGTGATGCCATAAATAGAAAACAGAATGGCTCCTTTGGGAAAAATTTTTTTTCCCTTTTAAATTTACTAAATAAAAATTGTTCTGCTACATTTTAAATGTAGGAATAATTGTATGTTTTCACCTCTTACTTCTCAAAGTGTGATCCACAGATGAGTAGCTTGGGCATCACCTTAAGATTGTTTGAAATGTCCTATTTTTGGCCCCACCGCAGATCTCTGAATCAGAATCTACATTTTAATAAAGATTCTCAGGTGAATTTGTGTGTACATTAAAATTTGAATGGTACTGTTTTAATCCTTCCAAAATGTTGAATTCTGTGCTGTCTAGTAATTGGACTGTGGCTTGGATTCGATTATATTTCACAGAAATAAAAGGGGAAGAGAATGTAGTCACCATGTAACAAAGTTGTCTTTTCTGTATGTGTTGTGCAATAAATATAAAATAGGTTAGATGTTTGTTTCATGGTTAGGAAAGCAAGCACATATGCATTTATTTTTCCTTAGTGAACTTTTGAAATATTCTGGCATTTATTTTTATATGACAGATGAGGAAATTATTTTATATGAGGATGAGAAAGTGAGTTTTTTAAAACAACTTTCAAAAACATTGAATAGGTCCTTGAGAAGGGGTTTTCAAAAATATCCCTATGTATGTTTTCATTTTTATGAATATAACAAAAATCTTCAGATGCTTTTTTTCAATGTGCTAGTCAGATAATGTCAAGTCTTTGAGACCCAAAGTTTTTCCAAGGTTGCAAATTACATCTCCTGGTTTCCTGCCTTCTGTTTAACTTCTCAGTTTTATCTCATCATTCTTGACTCTAGTAAGTCTTACCACTCACTGGCCTAGATTTAACTGTTAAAAACAATTCAGTAGAGGTTTATGTCCTGTTTGAACTCCTGGTTCCCATCATAATCAGGTTGATAGCTAAATATGTAGTTCCACATCTTCTGAAAGTTGGGGATGGATGTAAGAATGGCAGTGATTTCTGTTATTTTGCTCTGGCACCAGTATGGCTCCTAAAGCAATCTTAAAAATCGAGAGCAGCACTGTCTAGTAGAAACATAATGTGAGCCACGTATGTAATTTGAAATTTTCCAGTAGCTACACTGAAAAGTAAAAGGAAACGTGAAGTTATTTTTAGTAATATATTTTCTTTAATCTAGTTTATCCAAATTATTATCATTTGGTGTAATTAATATAAAATATTAATGGGATATTTAACATTTTTTCTTACTAAATCTTGAAATCAAGTATGTATATTACACTTATAGCACATCTCAATTCAGACTAGCCGCGTTTCCAGTGCTCATAGCCACTTATGGCTAGTAGCTACCAACCATAGTGGACAGTGTGCATACAGAACTTTTTCGAATAGGAATGTTTTGAACATCTATTTCTAGGACTCTGTTGGATGCCTTTCTTTCTCCCTTCTCTATTCCCCATTTATTTCTATCTAGATCCTAGGCTCTCTTGGGTTAGGGTCCGTTCCCCCCCCTCTTTTTCCCTCCTCCATTTTCTTGTTTTTCTGTCTTTGTTTTGATTTTTTTCCCACAGTATTTGACTAAGTTGTTCCTCCAGTTGGTCTGTCCTTGATTTGTGCTCTCTCACTCTCTTCTCCCCTTTCTCCTTCCCTCCACTCTCTTCTTCTTCTCCCCTCTCTACTTCTTCCACCTTCTCCCCTTCATCTCCTCTCCTTCACCCTTCCCTACTCTCTTCCTGGTCTCTCCTTCCCTCATTCCTTCCTCCTTACCCATTCCCTCCTTTCCGCCATAGTACTGCTGTAGAGTATAGAATGATTATCTCTGTAGTGAAGGCCCTAGGCTTTTGGGCTTTTTGTACTCATGTTTGTATTTTTGTTTTGCCATATCTTTTCTTTATAATTATCACACTTCCCTCTGGCCATGGTGACAACTTATAGCAGCCCTTTTATTTGCTGCTTTAAATTATTTATGAATTTAAAAACTAGATAACCGAGCTTACTAGAATTTGTCTACAATATGAGGGACTAAACCTTGAGTCAGGGTCTGAGGGGCTATCCCATTGGTGACATCCATGAATGTTGGACGTAATAGAATCTATTTTGGCTGCCTGGTAATGTAATAGGAAAAGCATGAGCTTTAGATCAAATAGATGGGGTAGTGCCTTTCTACCCGGGATTTGTTTTTTGTTTTCTTTTGTATTTTTTGCTAGTTTTCTAGGTTCGGGCTGACTCTGTAGCTTGAGTTGCAGATTGGTAAGCTGTTACTGTAACAGGGTTTTTCAGCCTCTGCAATATTGACATATTGGGCCGGATAATTATTTGTTTTGGGAGGCTGTCTTGTTCATTGTGGGGCGTTTAGCAGTGTCCCTGGCCTATACCCACTAGATGCCAGTAGCACTGCTTGTGACAAGCAAAAATGTCTCTAGACATTGCCAGATATTTACTGGGGGACAGAGTCGTCCCTGATTAAGAACTGCTGCTGTGAATAAATGTCTGTGGATTTTATTATAAAATTTCTCCAAATGCCTAGCACAAAATAATTGCTTACTGAATTTAATAATAATATAATGTGTCTTTGAATTCCATTTTGTTGGAGAGCTAGGTTAATAAACCTAGCCAGTATTCCTATAAAATCTGAAGTTCATTTCCTTATAAAATAAAACTTAGAAATTCTCAGAAATCTCTAAGAATAGCTCTATAGAATAAGAAATCAAGAAAAATAATTATGATGTCAGGAGAGTAGTTAGTTAGTTAGACTAGTTAGGAGGGAGGTAGTCACTCTTCTCTGTGTTCCCATAACAGGTTTTCTACGTGTATACTAAATTTTTCTATTCTTTTGTTATTATTATTTTTTGTGGGTTATTATCTTATTAAACTGAGTTTCTTAAACACAAGAAATATGTAGTGTTTATTTTCCTGCCTTTATATTCCTCTCTACCTCAAAGCCTGGCATGTAAGTTGTTTAATTAAAGGTATTATATTACGTTTGGAAGATTTTGCATTTTAAATATGAGTTTTTGTTGTACTAGCATTTGTTTTGTTATTATATATAAGTCCAGCTGTTAGGATTAAGTAAATTTAGTAGATCAGTGGGGCTGAAATATTGTATAGGGTGGACTTCATCTCCAGAATTAAACCTCCTTTTAAGATGTGAAGAGAGGGTGCTAGTGATGTGATCTTATAACCATGTGAATGTCACACACCCATACTTGCTTTCTGACATCATTTCACTAGATAAAGTAATGTGTATAACAGACTGCTGATGAATATAATCTTAGTCTACTATTTTTAAAACTGACAACATGCTCATAATCTAAATACCGGTTTTTAAAAGATGAAAATATTTAAACTTTTACATTATAAAAATTCTCTTTTCCTGTATTTAGTTTCATATATTTAAGTTAAAAGCTCCAAAGGAATCTTTATTTTGTTGTTTTAAAAACTTCAAAAATAGTATAAGCTTAAATATAAAAAATTAAAATGATATGGAACAATATTTGATAAGAAGTGAAAGTCCTCACTCACATACTCTTCCTGTACACCTACCCACTGTGACAAAAATGCCATTCTCCAGAGGTAACCGCTAGTATTCATCCTTCTCTGGTATAATTATAAATATGTGTGTGTGTGTGTGCGCATACATTTGTATATTTCACTGAGTTGTGAGAATTAAATGAGCTAAACAAAAGGAAGTGTTTAATATTTACCATTGTTATATATGTACACACAAAGGTTTTTTTTAATGAGATATATTGGTTTATAGTTTGTGTTTTTCCACTTCCAGTGTATCATAGAATCCTTTCCTTTTCTACAAATGTAGATCACCTGTTTTTTTAGAGCTGCATACATTTATGTGGACAGATGTATGTGTGTGTGTATATCCATACATACGAATATGTATATGTATACAAATGTACATACATATACATATATATGCATATATACATATACTATAATTTATTTAATCATGCTACCATTAAAAAATAGAACTTTTTTCTACTTCTTTTTTTTCTATTTTAAATAATGCATTAGTAACACTCTTGTGTACTTTTTTGTGCAGGATAGAATTTTAGAAGTGTGATTACTTAGCCAAGAGCATTTGTACTTTTTGTTTTAAAATACTTTTAAAATATTATAAATATATGAATATTGAAAACAACAACTAAATAAAGTACTTCTAAATTGCCCTCTCAAAAGACCATGCTGTGGAATTCTAATCTGTGATGGTTTTTTTTAAAGTGTAGGTTTTTCTGTTTGTTACTTATTTAGGACAACTATTCATTTAACCTTCAGAGCAGTATGAGTAAAATTGGAATAGCATTTAACTGCCCAGTGTTAACTGATTATTTTATTTCTAAAAACCTAATAATTTTAATAAGCATCTCAGACATTTTTATTACCTAGAGACGGTTTAGACTTCTATTTTAACTTGGTCAGAATATAATATTGTTGATAGCCCCTTTTGAATATTTTAGTATTTATAAGAAAGTCATATGGATTAATTATAACAGATTGATTGACATTGGACATGGCAAAATAAACCAGTGACATGTTATCAAAACCTTTACTCCATTTTAAAATAAGATATTATGTAGTAGTGTTTGTTTTGCTTATATAAAAAATTGAATTTAACAGTTATGCTCATAAAATAATTGTGGGCTTCTGATGATATTGAATGCTTAAGTTGGTTTATAAGTAACAAATTCAGCAAACTTAATTCAACTGAGCAAAAGTAAAAAAGAAGTTACTTGCTCTCATGATAAGGAAGAACAACGTTGGGTCCTAATTTTGGGCATAATACCCAGGGATTGAAAAAATGTTAATTACATTCTGTCTCTCCATTTCTCAGCACTCTTTTTTTTTAGGGTAGTTTCATTCTCACACATTTTCCATATGACTAAGATACATCCTCTTTGCAGCTTTCAGTCATAAAAGGAGAAGGTAGCCCTCTACCATCTTCTACAGGAACTCTGATCCTATTTGGCCGAATTCAGCTAGGCATTGTGACTGATAGTCGTAAAAACACATGGGATGTGGAGCAGTGGAAAGTTCGATGTCTAAGTAATTTAGCATTTTAAGTGACTGTTAGGAGGCTAATTCTTATATTTTGAAAGGTCTTTAACAATTTCTCAAATAATCAGTGATTTATTCTATTAAGGATTGTTATATTAATAACAAACCTGTGTGATGGGACAGGCATATTACATTTTAATAACTTAGATGGGAGACAGAAAGTTACCAGAAATGGCTAAGATAGTAGTGAAGAAACTGCTACCTAGTGAGTGAAGATTAATTAGTAGTTCAATCAGTACTTGAGGCAGGATGAGATCCTCATTGTTTAAACTCACCAATTCAGCATGCTTGTTATTTCTGCCTGCCTCTTTCCTAGAATAAGAGTGAAAGGGTTTGATTTGTACTTTAGGATTTGGTTATTTAAATTAGGAGATAATTAGTAAGGTAGTGAGTCAGTCACTACAAGAATTTTGCATTAAAATAACCTATTCTTACTCCTGATATTTTGAAAGTTATAATAGGTGAACTCCTAGTGATGAAAAATGAAAGTATAATATTTCTCTGATAACCAAAAATTCAGAATCTTATTAATGTCTTATCTAATTTCTTATTCCTGATATATATGGATTGTTTACATATAGAAAGTTTAATCTCTGCTTGGGATAATTCTAATTCAAAAGGGATATTTTCATTTAAGACTGATAAATAAGGCCCTCTTCTATAATTCTGGAAACAACTTGGAAGCATTATTTAACCACCATTGAAAGAAAGCACAGCCCTCACATATATAACTCTCTGGAAAATAGGCACTGATTATGAGAAATATGCTGTTTCATTGTAAGTTGTTCTTTTTAGTTGTTACTTGTGATTTTCCAGTTTCCAACTGAGTGGACATTTTTCTCAGAAACGTTTCTTGCAGTTGAAATGCATTGATATTAGCAGAAAATGATACTCCTTTCTAAATACTTTGCAAATTCTGTCTGTTTTTTGGAGATCATTAATAATAACTTTGAATTTTTTTTTACTTTTTCATCAAAACTGCTAACTCTAGCAAATGGTGAACAGTTAAATAGTTTGTGGTCTGAGAAGGTGAGTAATTTGGAAATGATGTTTCTCTGAATCTGTAGTTTTCTACAAGGATATCTGGCAAAGATAATGCAGGAAATGAGAACCAAGTATACACTGAGGGGAGAAACCAGCCCTTGACAGGACAAGACTTTGTATACTTTATTTCTAGGATTTCACACCATTTCATTTTGTTAACCTCCATTACTGCTGTAGCAGAAGGATGGAAATACTGCCATTTTAGAAATTGAGTTGGTATATATAAATCATTGTTTTAAGAAAGTAACATTTTTCTCATTTTAAAAGCACAATATTTTATATGTTGATATAAACAAATTCCAAGCTTCATTTTTCTATTAAGTTTATGAATTAAAATATGTCCAAGCTCTAAGTAATCGTAACAAGCAAATAAGCAGTCCATATTTTTGTTTTTTATTAGTATATGGTACCATACAATGACAATGCTAGTAATCTGAAATGTCTGGGGAATCTCCAATAAATACTAAATTATTTTTAGCAGTGATAAGTGTAGTGTTTTTGTTGTGTTTTAATTCTTTGAAATGGGCAATTTTTGTATGTGTATTTTTAGTTAGCTGTTCTGGAAAAAATAATAGTTAAGTTCACTTACTCCTTTTACGTGTATATAGCCAGAGTGCAGTTCTCCAGACTCTTGATTCATATCACTTTTGAAGCTGGAGAAATGAAGTAAGATGGTAATGTTCAGTTATGCTTTTTTTTATATCCAATTCACGCCCCCTGTCCCAAGTAAATAATTTTAATGCAAACTGTAGTAAGATATTTCATGGTGGGCTCCGGACTCAGACTAGTTTGGACTGATTTCTGGCTATACCACTTAGTAGCTTTGTGCTCTCGGGAAGTCTTATTACTGTCTCTAAGCCTCAGTTGGCTGCATTTACAAAAATATTCCAGTATTAGGGTTGACAAGATTAGTGGTCAAATAATGTTACTTCTGTTACTATTCATAAATACTAGCTATATAAAAATGCCCTCAGATTATGTAAGTAATACACATTCATTGTCAACATTTATAAAATACAGAAAAGCACAGAGAGGAAAATAAATGACTTATGATTGCACTTTCATTTTTAATGTTGAAATTTTGATGTATAGACTTTTTAAAAAGTGTGTCTTTAAAAAGTGTATATCTTTTTAAAAAATATGTATTTTTTGGAATCTTTTCTTTCACTTACCAGTACGTTATGCATGTTTTTCCTCATGTTTAAGTATTATATAACATTAACAGCTGCATAAGTTTCCTCCGTTATAAGCATTTTGTTTCCAGTTCGTTACTATTGTAAATAATGTCATGAGCATCTTGTGCTTGAACCCACTTTACATTTTGGATTATTTTATTAATATAAATCACCAAAAAGTAAGTCCTGATCCTGGTGCATTTTTCTAATTTATTTTACAAAATGTTTTCAGTATATAATCTCATCAGCAGTGTATTTTCTTATCTGGTATAATTATGTTAAAAAACAATTTCTTGCCAATTTGGTAAGCTTTATTTGAAGTGGCATTTTTCGATGTATTTGATTCAGATGTAAGGAAACAGGAAATATATTGTGTTTATTTATCAATTTTATTTCTTTAGTAAATTCTTCATACATTTTCTTTGCCTCTTCTGTAAAGTCTTTCCCCAATTTGCTTAGACCTTTCATGTTATAAGGGCCTGCCTGTATTACTTTACTAGGTGAGAGTGGAGTGTTATGGGCTGAATTGTGCCTCCCTAAAATTCATTTATTGAAGTCTTAACCCTCAGTACCTCAGAATATGTTTGTATATGGAGATAGAGCCAGTAATTAAAGAGGTAATTAAGGTGAAATTAGGTCATGTGGGTGGTCCTTAATCCAATGCTGGTGTCCTGATAAAGAAAAGGAGATTAGGACACAGACATACACAGAAGAAAGACCATATGAAGACATAGAAGATAGCCATCTATACACCAAGAAGAGAGGCCTTGACGAAAAAGAAACTCTGTCAAATACCTTGATCTTGGATTTGTAGCCTCCAGAATCATGAAAACATAAATTTCTGTCTTTAAGCCATCCGATCTGTGGTATTTGTTACAGCAGCTTTATCAAAGTGATATAGGGCCTTAACCTTTTGCCTGTCATATTTTTGCAAATATTTTTGACTAATATGTTATTTAACTTTTAATTTTAGGTATGCAATTAGTTTTTTAGAGGTGTAGAATTTTTCTTCTGTTGTCTTAAAGCCTAGGAAATCTTAGATTATTATTTTAAATCTATATTTATGTATAAAAAATTCTTATCTTTCTCAGTTTTTAAGTACTTACAGCATTGTACAACAAAACAGTAAAAATAACAAAAAATTTTCTTACTCTTTGAAAATCTAAAGCTTCTTTATCTATCATTTTTCCGAATTTTAAGGATTTTATCAGGATACCAGTACAACCATTTTGGATAAAGACCTATGAACAAAAGCTCTGTAGCTTGTTTTGCCTATTTACCTATTTACACAGCATTTTCCAACCACATAAAGTGATCATTTGTATAGTCTCCTTCCCTGCTATGAAAATATTGCAGTAGCTGAGAGCTGCTCTATTCCTATTCCCTACTCTGTTCTATTTGGAATAACTCTTTTTTTTTTTTTTTGCCTCTAAAGAAGAAATTGGATGGGAAATTTTACAAGGATCCTACTAATAGGATAGTGAACCTACATCGTTAGATTTTTGCTATAGTGTTGTGCCTTTATTTCAAAAGGCACATTCTTGGGTCCATTCCTTTCACGGAGGCAGATGTGCTGGTCATTTTGGTTGGTTTATTCTGTATGGTTGAGATGTTCATAACTTCATGCTGAGGAAGAAGAATAATAGCACTTGGAAATCCTTCTGATTCTTCAATACTAATTAAGTTATCAACTTTCTCTTTAATCCATTGTAGTTAGATTCAATACATAACTTAAGAAACTTTTATGTAACTTTTAGATAAAAGTCAGTTTTCAAAACTCAGACTAGATTAAAATGGTACATAGTCATCCAGGTAGGATGCAAGCAGCTAGTATTAGATCATTGTTCTTAATGAAAACAACTAGGAAAGGTGCTTTGAAGGCAGCAGGAAACTGCTCAGCCAATAAGTGTAGGAGCCAGAGCTTCAGAGAAGGGAGAATCTTGTGGAGGTGAGCTTACTTCTCCAACAAGTTTTCCCTGGGGGATACTTGCTAATGTGGGGTGTGTACAAGAAACTAAGGATTCAAACTTTAGGCCCAAGAGTACTGTTGCTGAAAGACAGAAAAAAAAGCACAGAGCTTTTGGTGGAGACCTAGGGGAAACCAAGTACTGTAAGGGGATTCTCCCCTCAGTACATTTGTTGAATCCTGGGACTACCTAGGATGGGAAACTTAAAAACCTAAGCAGAAAATCTTTGAAAATCAGAGTGGAGCTTGTAGTGTTTTTACAAGACAAAAATTAGATATGTCATCCTTTTGGGACTAGTCCCCTGAACAACAAGTTTTCAGTTGAAAGGTGGTGGGTAGGGAGGGAAAGGAAAAACCAGAGGTAAAGTAAATCTTAAGGTAGCAACTTAATCTGGACTCAGCATTGTCTAGTAGCCTAACAAAGAGAAGGATGAACCCTCTTTGGAGAAAGATAACATCATCAGGAATCTCTGTAAGTTTTTATATACAAAGATTACAGGATCCACCAAAAGACAGGACTACCTGACTAGAACAAAAGGAAAAACAGATAATAGTAACAGACCCAGAGATGAGCCACATCATTCACTTCCATTTAGATAACAAGCCCTTTAAGTATTTAAAATATGTATTTAAAAATATTTAAAATTTAAATATCGCAAGAAAATAGATGAAACTATAAAGAAAATAGGTGAAATTGAAGATTTTTCATTATGATATTGGATATGTACAAAATTAAATGGAAATTCAAGAAGGGAAAAACTTTCTAAAATTAAAAACTCACTTGAAACATATAATAGAAGACTAGACATAACAGAAGACGGACAAATAGAAAATGTCCAACTGAAGTTCTGAGATCAAAGAGAATGAAGAAAACAGAGAAGAGCATTTAGACACTTGTGGTATACATGGAAAGATCTAGCATTTGAATTACCAGAAAGAGAGAGAATTGGGCAGAAGTAATTTCAAAGAAATAATGGAGATAATGTACAGAATTTTCTAAAACTGATAAAACGTATCAATCCAGAGATTTGGGAATTACTGTTTTCCCTAACCAGGAGAGATACAGAGAAAACCACACCTGAACAGTAAGATTGGCAAAAACCAAAGACAAAGAAAAACGTTTTGAAAGGAGTCTGAGAAAAAGGATATGACCTTCAAAGCAGCAAACAGTAGGTCTGAAACTGGACTTCTCAACAGAAACAATGGAAGCCTTCTGGAAATTGTTTTAAGAATATAACAGGTAACCTAAAGATCTATAAATCCAGCAAAGTATCTTCCAAAAACAAAAGTGAAGGAAAAATCATTTCCAGACAAAATCCAAAAGTCCCGTTACGAGCAACCTTACCTAAAAGTCAAACAAATGAAAACACCAATAAAACAAATCAACAACAACAAAGTGAGGATTCTTCAGACAGAAGGAAGACTATCCCATTAAGTTACTGCTGAAGTGAAGAATAATGGAAAAGGTGGATTTGGGAGTTAATATAAATTGATGCTGACTAAATATTAACTAACACCAAAAATAACAGTAATGTCTTCCAGGCTTAAAAGAGAGGTAGTAAAACCAATAAACTAAAAGATGAGAGGAATAAAGGAAGTTAGTATTGTAAGAGTCTAGCAATTTGAGGACATGGTAATTTCTGTTAAACTGCAATAAGTCGACAATGCATGTTGAAATATCTATGGTAACTACTAAAAGAGTTTTTAAAACAGTAAAATTGTTGAGGGGAAAAGTGGAATAATCAAAAATAATTGGTTAATTTAAACAAATGCAAGAAAGGAGGGTTAAGGAAATCTAAAACTGGCAAGTGAAATAAAAAAAGATGATAGAAATAAATCTGAATATTTGAACAGGTGGAATCATATATTTTTCAAAATTTTATTTGAAAAAACATACCTTATTTTTCCAGTCTAAAAAAGTAATGCAGGGTCCGGCCCAGTGGCATATCAGTTAAGTTCACGTGCTGTGCTTTGGCGGCCTAGGGTTCACCGGTTTAGATCCTGGGTGCGGACCTACACACTGCTTATCCAGCCATGCTGTGGCAAGTGTCCCACAAATAAAAATAGAGGAAGATGGGCACAGATGTTCACTCAGGGCTAATCTTCCTCAAAAACAAAAAAAAAAGTAATGCATGTAAATAGGCAAAAATATGTAACACATACACATATACTTGTTTTGTTTTTCTGACAGCTTCTTTGTGATATTGGCCACAGTGAAGAAAAATTGGGTTTTAACTATGAGGATATCATAATTTGGTAAGTATAGTTCAGTTCCCTCCCTCATCCCTTCTGAATTTTAGTAATATCAATTATAGTAATTTTAAAATAAAAATAGGATAGTATAACACCTCATTTGATTTTTATAGAAATAGTGTAAACATTAGAAAAATTCAGCATCTCCAATACTTTAAATTGTTTTCCTGTTGTTCTTAATGATATTTTGTAATTATCAAATATAAAGAACCAAAGCTAATGTTGACAAATACATGGACTTCTACAATTTAAACTTCTAAATTAAATCTGAAATTCACAGAAGTTCTCATATTATTCTCAAGAACAAGAAGAACCTGTACAATTATCTCTAGATCTAACTTAAGACAAAATGTGCTTATGGCAAACTTGATGTGCTCAAGCCCACCAATAGAGGCATAATGTTATAGTTTCATAGCCATCTTTTTGGTATGCTTAGGAATTAAAATTGATATAAATGGTCTGTGCCTACTGTCATTAATAAATATTTTTATTAATTGGTTTAAACCAATGATTCTTTGAGAGGAGTGGAAGCAGGCGTGCAGAAAGACGGGAATAGATTGTAGGGCATATGTGATACAGCTTGAAAAAGACATTTAATCTTCCATTTTTTTATATAAAGTAGACTACAGAAGGTAGAACAAAACTTATTTTCTTGATTCGTAAGAATGTACCAAGGAGGCGCAGGTTAAAAAATACCAACGTGGGGCTGGCCCCATGGCCAAGTGGTTAAGGTCGCACGCTCCACTTCTGTGACCCAGGGTGTCGCCCGTTAGGATCCTGAGTGTGGACATGGCACCACTCATCAGGCCATGCTGAGGTGGCGTCCCACTTAACACAGCCAGAAGACCCCACAGCTAGAATATACAAGTATGTTCTGGGGGGCTTTGGGGAGAAGAAGAAAAGAAAAAGAAAACCCAACAAGATTGGCAACAGATGTTAACTCAGGTGCCAATCTTTGACAAAAAAATAATAACAACATGAGTGAAGTTCTGTGGCTTACGGTGAATGGTTTTTATATGTGTAAAATGACAGTAGTTTTGCTTATTTCAACTGAGGAAGAATTTGGTACCATAATTTTATGTGTATTTGAAACCCATGCAGCAAAACTTCCTTTTTGTTTGTTTTCATACAGTTTGCGGTTAGCTTTATTGAATGAAGCAAAAGAAGTGCGGGCAGCGGGGCTACGAGCTCTTCGATATCTCATTCAAGACTCCAGTATTCTGCAGAAGGTGCTAAAATTGAAAGTGGACTATTTAATAGCTAGGTAATTTTCCTAGAGCTGTGTATGTTTTTCAAATTAGGTATTAAGTTTTAGCATACCTACCATAAAGTGTAAAAACTTTTAGTGAAAAGCCTGATAATTTTTACAAATATATACAACCAAGTACCCTATCATGTCAATTAAGGTGTAGAACATTTTCAACATCCCAGTCAAGTTCCCTTTTGTCTTCAACCAGTAGTAAACATTATTGACTTTTCTCATCGCAGACTAGTTTTTTCTGTTCTTGAACCTCATATATTGG
The DNA here is from genome assembly GCF_037783145.1 of Equus przewalskii. Lineage (NCBI taxonomy): Eukaryota > Metazoa > Chordata > Mammalia > Perissodactyla > Equidae > Equus > Equus przewalskii. Next base: position 26,590,607 of record NC_091850.1, read on the forward strand.
GGGTATACATAGTTAGTCTTTATTTCCTCAATATTATCTGTGAGATTTATCCATGTTGGTTTTTTAAAATTTCTGGGTAGTATTTCATGTTATGAATAGACCACAATTTGTTTATTCCATTCTGGGTGATGATATTCTGGATTGTTTTCAGTGTACTATTTTGAATAAAGCTTTCCTGAATATTCTTGTACAGGTCTGTTGGTGGACATATGTACTCATTTCTCTTAAGTACATATGTAGTAGTGGAATTGCTGAGTTAAAAGGTTTATGTATATTTAGCTTTAATAGATACTGCCAAACAGTTTTCCAAAGTGATTGTACTGATTTATACTCGTACCAGCAATGTTTGAGAGTTCCAGTGTCTCCACATCCTCATCAGCACTTGCTATTTTCAGTCTTTAATTATTGCCTTTTTCCTGTGGTTTTCATTGTGAGTTCTCATTGTGCTTTTAACTGACATTTCGCTGATGAGTAGTGATGTTAAGCACCTTTCATTTGCTTGTTAACTGTTTGGATATTCTCCTTGTTAGTGGCTCATTTGTAAATGGGATTGTCTGTCTGTCTTGTTGTGTAAGAGTTCTCAGTGTTTTCTGGTTATTATTCCTTTCAGGTATACATGTTGAAGATATCTTCTCCAAGTCAGTCTGCCTTGCCTTTTCATTCTTCTTCATTAATAAAATCCAATTTATAAGTCTTTTATTTTATAGTTAATGCTTTTGTTCTCTTTCAAAGATATTATCCTGTGTTTTCTTCCGAAGGTTTTTTTCCTTTATATGTTTAAGTACATGTCAGGTCATGATTCTTTTTTGTTTTTATGGATATCCAATAAGTATTAACAGCATTTATTGAAAAGGTTTGCCTTTCACATCTAGATTAGTGTCACTTGTTGTAAATCAGGTAACTGATAAGTAGGGATCTATTGTTGCATTCTCTGTTTTCTTTAGTTGGTTTGTTTGTCTGTTTTTGCCCCAGTTTCTCACTGTTTTAATGACTGCAGCTTGATAATAAGTGTTGATACCTGTTCATGTAAGTCCTCCAACTTTTCTTCTTCAAGACTCTTAGCTATTTTGGGTTCTGGATTTCCATATGAATTTTAGAATCAGTTTGTCCATTTTCATAAAACGTTCTGGGATTTAGTAGTAGTTACGTTGAAACTCTAAATTAATTTGGGATTTGTTGCCAGCTTAATATTGAATCTTTCAAGCCTTTATTTATTTGGAATTTTAATTTTTCTCAACAATATTTTTTAATTTTCTGTGCAGAGGTCTTGCGCATATTATGTTTATTCTAAGGTATTTTTAATGATAGTGTTAATGTAATTAAAATATTTTCTTTTCCATATTTTTTGCTATTAATATATAGAAAAATAACTTTTTGTAAATTAACCTTATCTAGTGATCTTGCTAATATATTCACTTTTCAATTCTAATTGTTTTTAAGATTATTTTAGAGTTTCTATTACATAAGCATTGATTGCAAATGATGGCTGTTTTATTTCTCCCTTTCCAATTCTTATAGCTTGTTTTTCCTTGCCTCATTGCACTGGGTAGAATATTGCACTGCCTAGAAATGGTGATGCTGGACAACACTGTTTTGTTCCTGAACTCAGGTTGAAAGTCTTCAGTATTTCATCATTATTTATGATATTTGCTGTAGGCTTTTAGTGGATGTCTTTTTATTCCTTGTTTGCATGCCTGAAATAAACACCACTTGTTTGTGATGTCTTGTCCTTTTTGTATATAACTGAATTTGTTTTGCTGATATTTTGTGTAGGAGTTTTACAGCTATGTTCATAAGGGGTATTGGCCTATATTTTTCCATTCTTCTGGTGTCTTTGTTTGATTTTGCTATCAAGAGTGTGTTTGCTTTATAAAACAACCAGGAAAGTGTTGCCCTCTTTTTATATGCTCTGGAAGAATTTTTGTAAGATGCATATTGTTTTTTCCCTGCATGATTAGTAAAATTCACCAGTGAATCTGTCTGGGCCTGGGGTTTTCTTCTTTAGGAAGTTTTAAAATAATGGACTCAATTTCTTTAACATATAGTACTCCAGATTCTCTCCTCCTTCTTGTGTCATTTCTTGCTTTTATATATTTTGAAGCTTTGTTATTATATTCATATTTAGAATTGTTAAACCTTCACATTGAGTTAATCTTTTTACAGTTATGAAATGTCCCTCTTTATTCCTAGTAATACTTCTTTTATGAGTGTTCGTGTTATCTGATATTAATATATCTATACTAACTTTCTTTTACTTAGAGTTTGCATGGTATATCTTTTCCTATCCTTTACGCTATCTTTTTTGTTCTTACATGTAAGTTTCGTTCCTGTAAACATCATATATGTTGTTTTTCTTTTTAAATCTTGTTTAAGCATCCTTGTCTTCTAATTGGAATATTTAGACTATGTCTAGTGGTTTTTTTAAATGCATGGTCTGTGGGCTTTATCTAATGTAATTATTTATATGTATTTATGAGTGTCATTTTGCTATTAGTTTCCTCAAATTTGAGTTTGTTTGCTATCTTGCTATTTGGATTCTCTTAACATCTGTTCTTTGTTCTTGTGTTTTTTGGTTTTTTTTGAAATAATCAAGATTTTTTTTTCAACTTCTATTAACATCTTGGTTATAAAGTCTTTTCTTCTTTTAGCACTTGCCCTAGAGGTGACAATATGTGTCCTTGATATGTTAAGGTCTACCACTTTTATTGGAACCAGAACAATGCAGAAAACCTCTTAGAGTTTAACTATATCTTCTCCCCGCTACCTTTTGTGTTATTGTTTTATTTTTTATTTCTACATATATTTGTAACTCCGGAGGATAGTCCAGAGGATAGTCCAGAGAACAGTTATTGTTTTAAACTGTAACTGTTGGTACTTACCTACTTTATTTACCTGTTCCAGTATCCTTCCTCATCTTGGATCACTTTCTATCTGTTTGATGAATTTCCCTTATTGTTTTTTCTAGTTCAGGTCTACTGGAGATGAATTCTCTCATCATTTTATTTGTCTATAAATGCCTAAATTTTCCCTTCATATTTGAAGGCTATTTTTATGACCAGTTACCATTTTTCAATGCTTTAAATAAGTTATTGTTTTCTGGATTTTTTTTTTTTTTTAATTTTACTTGTTGAGTAATAAGTAGTCTCTCTTCTTGTTGCTTCTTTGTAAGTGATGTGGCTTTTTCTCCTCTGGCTACTTTAAAGATTTCTTATTTATATTCTCACCTTTTGTCTGTTACTGCAACTATACAATGTTGGATCTGTTCACTGTCCTCCATGTCTGTGATGTGCTCACTGTATTTTCAACCTTTATTGTTGTGAATCTTTGTGCTTCAATGTGGTTACTTTCTCCTGACCTTTTTCTTTTATTCCTCCATCCTGTTAGGAAATCAGTCTCTTGAAATTTTAATTTCAGTTATCGTATTTCTATGATTTATTTTACTCTTATTTAAAGATTCTAGATCTCTGCTTTATTTCTTCATCTTTCCTTCTATTTTCTTGAGCATATTAATCATAGTTATTTATAACCCTCTTATGACAACTCCAATATGTGAATCACCTGTGTTCTGTTTCTATTCTCATTTTCTTTTCTTAGTTTTTGGTTACTTGGCTCTTTGTTTGTTTTAAAATATATATCATATTATTATCTCATTGGTTGTGAACATTGTATATTAAAAATTTTTGGCTCTGGATCATGTTATTTTCCTCTGAAGAGAGTTAAGCTTTATTCTGAAACATTAGCTTATCAAACTGATTCTCTTAAAGTCTGGTTTTAGCTTTGCCTTTGCTCTAGGAAGTGGCTATTTGGGATCTCAAGTAAAAGTGTAGATGTTTAGCAGAACCTCTTCACCTTGACCCACCTTGAGCCTTGATGTCTTTCTTTGAGTATTACTTACCTGCGGAAATTTCTGCTCAATTCTTTAGCTTCTTGGCCATAGCTTTTACACTGGTTTCTTGGATTTTAACTCTGCTTTTGCACAACATAGAAATTGGCAAGTGCCTTGGAGAGGAGATTGCATGCAGATTTGTGTTCACTTCCCTATGTTTTCTTCTTTCTGGGATTTTCCCCCTCAAGTCCCAGCCGTATTGGCTGCCCTAAAGTTCAATCTGTCTCTCCAGTCCAGCAAGACTTTTGTTTTCTGCTAGGACTCTTTTCCCCTAAAATTAGGGATTGACATGTGCCCCCAGGGACAAACCCTGATTGGATGTGGAGCTTGTGCTTCTCTTTCCAGGGATTATTATTCATTGTCCTTTTAACATTTGCTTTATAAAGTATTTTATTCAATCTTTGTGGTTGTTTTTGGTAGGAGGGTTGCCTCTATTGTGGCCAGAAATGGAATTCTGTGTCTGTTTACATTTTAATAAAATTGCTTTAGATTGATTGTATCCAGATAGAAGAAATCCTTTTTGGATAGCGAACTATGTCTAAAATATTGACTAGAATAGTGAACTGCCTAAACAAGTAAAAGTGAATGATTTTGCCATATAAATCAAAGACTCTTTAGAAACTGAGTAATTTAATAAATTTTGCTGAGAAATATCAGTTAAGTGATATTTGAACATTAACTTTTGAAGTGCATTGATTTCAAATTATGTTTTGGTAAAGTAGAATTATTGTGGCTAGTACATAAGACTTTTAACTTAGTCAAAATAACATTTAGGCCCTGGTTAAAATCGCAAACTAAAACATAGACTCAAAATATTTTCCCTTCACAATTTTTATAAATATCTGTGAATTTTATCAAAATAGGTGAATATTTTTTCAATAGATTTCTGATACTTTGCTCTATAAGTATGTTTATTATTTCTGTATAGACAAATATAATTCTGTAAATTATTTACCATATTTTTCTTTCCTGAGTTTTAAATGAAATTGTTTTGAAATGTTTTAGTATAACAAATATTTATTACTAGAGATATGTAAGTTAACTAAATAAATATCTGCTGGTACTAAAAAATCACATCTATTAAAATTTTAAAATACCATATTGACATTACAAAGATGGGTCTGATCTAGTGGTATTATTTTACAAAAAATGTTTACTGAGATTTTTATCAATAATTAAATATTTTGTGTATTATTTAGGTGCATTGACATACAGCAGAGCAACGAGGTAGAGAGGACACAAGCACTTCGATTAGTCAGAAAGGTACGCGCTACGTCTGAGAGTCAAGGCAGATTTATGGTTTTCATGTTAAGTATTGTACATTTTTAGATTTAGACTGTTTTGTGAAATCTTTCTATTAAAATTTAGTGGCTAAATTCTCATTAAACATTTTTACTTTGTTAAAATTACAGTGAATTAAGTAGATCTATTAAACTTTGAGATAAACTTAAATGTTTTGTGTAATTATTCTATGTGATTTTTATAAAATGATCATTGTAAAGATGTATTTCTTCCTTTAAATAGACATGTAAATGAAATTACTGCTCTGGTATGTTATTGGAGAAAGGATTACTTGCTCCTCACTGAATTGTTAATATAATTAAGAGAAGTTCGTACAATTAAATGGATGTCACAAATAGTTACAAGCTGGTTGTTTTGAAAATGAATTTGGATATAGTCCATAGGCAGTTGCAATAAACACTTTATGCCACTGTCTGGGATAAAAGGTCAAGAACTAAACTCTGCAAGAGAGGGTGTTAAGGATAATCCATAATGCTTCTAATGAGAGGCCCTCAAGGAATTTTTTATTGTTTAATGTAATGTGGTGCCCTAATGGTAGAGGTATTCCAGAGGAGTGAACTGAGAGTTAACTAGCTTAGGCCACAGCCCTTTAAGAATTTTATGTTTGATTCTAGAGTATTTGTGAAACTCATGCAGTATATGTTTGGTATGGTGTAAAAACATCTAAAATTATTTAACAATTAAATTTTTTAGCCCTTCTCCTCTTTCCCCACCTTTGAATTGAGTGCATGCTCTGGAATGGTGGAATGTTGAGTTTATACATTAGTTAGTATCCTCTTTTTCCTTTTCCTTCAAACTGCCTAGCTTGTGGTTAGTAATAGTACCCACAGGTGAGCATAGTAAGGAAGAAGTAAATGAATGAGTTGTCTTAAAAGAAGTTTGCTATTCTAGTAAAAGCAATATGGGAGATAAATTATGAAATTTTTGTTACAGGTAAACTGTTATGTTGGGGCAGTGATTTGACTCTTCAAATTTAAATTTAAAAAATATATTTGTAATTTTTACTTATTCATAGAGTTCTTCCTACTGCCATGATTTTGAGAATTCAAGATAAGAAAACAAAATTTGTTTCTCAAGAACCTAGAATAACTTTTTGGTTATTTGAATTATATATGTCAATATTTATAATACTAGGAATTTAAAGTGAGAAAATACATATTAACATATTAAATATAACAAACCCATTACATGGAAAAAATATGCATTTTATAGTAATAACTATATTTTCCAAAAAGGAAATTAGTAAGTCGTGAGGATTATTTTAGATTTTTGCAAATCTCTTTAATGTTTGTCTTGATAGAAGATAGTTGGATTGTCATGTTTGCTTCTGCATTCAGTTTGTTGTGATTCGTATGCAGTGGAGCCTCTGGAAAACTTCAGTATATACTTGCAAGAGAACAAGAGTAAAGAAGACAAATAGGGGCTGGCCCAGTGGTGTAGTGGTTAAGTTTGTGCACTCCTCTTTGGCGGCCTGGGGTTTGCTGGTTCAGATCCTGAGCGCAGATCTACATACCATTCATAAAGCCATGCTGTGGTAGTATCCCACATGGAGGAACTAGAAGGACTTACAACTGGGATGTACAGCTATTATATTGGGACTTAGGGGAGGGAAAAAAAGAGGAAGATTGGCAACAGATGTTCGCTCAGGGCCAATCTTCCTCACCAAAAAAGCAAAGGTAAAAAAGACAAATAATGCCTTTGTATTATTATGAAGATCATTTTAACTTTGTAGAATCCCTGAAAATATCCTAAAGACCCTCAGTTTCTTGTACCATACTTTGAGAATTGCTGTGCTAGAAATTGCATTCAGAAGAAAACGTAACTCCAAATGGATTCAAACTATTAAATTCAGCTTCTTTGAATTATTTACTAAATATTTGATTTCAATTTTATAAAATGTTTTATACAAGTAACAATTTAACTTACAAAATAACCTAGTAAACAGACCCTTAAAACAATTTAGTAACACCGTAACAAAAATATTATTTTATTTTGTCGTCTTCTGAAATAGGGAATAATTTGAGGCAGTCATTTGTGAATCCAAGAGCAGGAAAATTGCTTGTACCTGGTGCTAGGATATGGGCTCAGAGGAGGAGTTGTGGTGCAGGGTTCCTCCTTCATTTAGCTATAAGCAGTTAGAGTTAAAGGGAAAGCACACTTGCTGAATAAACAGTGGCCTCTATCGACCAGAGGAACTAAAATTTTATTAGTACTTTTAACAACCGAAGTGCATGTTTCTTTTTTCCAACAACGTCTTGGCAATTGACCTAGTAGAAATTAGTATAAATATTATAATTGCTGTGTCACTGTGGGAGTTTTGTATGCATTCAAAAATGTTTTAAAATTTTCTATAATAGTATTAATCTTTTATGTTTTAAAAGAAAAACAAAAATGTTTGTTGCTTTAGGATAACCCACTCTGTAATTAAGGAATACTCATGTTACTTTTTTTTCTCTTTCACGTAACTCATTCATTTGGAAGATTTTGTTTGTTTGTTTGCTTGTTTCTTTTTCAGTGTCTCTCTGTTTTTTTTTTTTTTCCTCTCTCTCCAATCCAGGCAATCTTTCCTGGTTTTTTGTCTGTCTCATTTTCTATGTAATTTTCCCACTGCTCAGTGTTGCTACTCTTTATCCCATTTAAATTCTTTTTACTACCTGCCTAATTTAAGCTATCATTTTCTGTGTATGTCATTTCTTTATGCATGTAATAAGAGACTAATATGTCACAGAGTTTTTATAGTTGAAAGGGATTCACTTAGGGGAATTACTTGCCCTTGATACACAACAAGACGTTGGCAAAGCGAGAGCAAGAATCTAGTTCTCCAAATTTCCAAACCTACATGGGCCCACGAGTCCTTTTGGTATTAAGCACGACCTGCTTACTTTGGCATTGAGAGCCCACTTTTGGTCCAGCCAGTTAAGACCTGTCTCATATGCATGTAGACAAGCTGCCCTCCACTACTACTACGATCACTACTTCTTTCCCACTCCTTTCATTTCCACCCCTTTCTATATTGCATTGACCTTGCATTCTCAGCTCAAATTGCAGATAGTCTCTTTAGAGAACTCAGTGTTCCTCTAATTTCTTTATAGCAGTTCTGCAAATTTATTATCTACTTGTAATCTTTGATTTGTTCTATATATGCTTTTCCTCTCATGCCCAAAAAAAGATGATTAAACTTTTATATCCATTGAGACTAAATTCTATGACTTTTCCCTTATTGAGTACTCATTGATTTATGAAAGAAGCATTCTCTGATTTACACAGAATTTAAGAATTTCTTTGCATATATTTCCCTGGAAAATAAAAAGATTAATTTCCTTTGTAAAAATTTAAATTACAAGGTGTTCTTTCCGTAGCACTGTACTTGCAATTCATAGAGTAGAATTTTATACTTTAAATTCTAGAAATCGTCTGGTCATACACATTCTCCTTTTACAAATGAGGAAACTAAGGCATGGACAGAATTGATTTGGCCAAACTAGTAGTTTATTAAAGGCAGATTTAGCTCTGAAAGCCAATTGGCCTGGCTTCCTAGAAAAGAAAAAAATTTTTTTTTGACATATATTGCGTACATTTTACTGTTTGGGAAATTTTTTAATAAACTCTTTATAAGCATAATAATAAACCAGTAAGTATTAAAATCGTAAGTTAGAATTTTCTTACCCAAGAAGATCAGTTTCCTGTACTTCTTTCCCGTTTCCTCTCTTCCTTCCTTCTCCAGCATTTTTGGTTTACTAAACAAATGGGAAAGCTTTTGTAGATTCTGTAGTGATTGGAAATCTCTTTATTTTATGGTTGTGGAACAGCATTCTGTCCTTTCAGTTGAACTTTGTAATATTGCATGCTACTTAAACAACAAACCATTTACAACTACTCTGGCAAGTACAGAGCTTTCCTTTGAACTTTGTAGGACTTGACTGGATATCTTAATTTAGCTACAATACATCCTCTAATTGTTTCATAGCACAAGTCTTATTTTTCAACAGGATTATAAATCCAGTAACATCCAGTACTGATTAATTATCTCCAGTATTTTATCACCACCCAAACAGAAGAAAATGTTTTCTTCTGTTCCCACTCAGGGACCTGTTATTTTGAAATACTTCGTCTACCAAATAGTCTTTATTTATTAAACAGTAATTAACTACATAATTTATTTCTATTTGATTTTCAAACTGAAGATGTTTATTTTCATTATTCTGAATGTCTTATTGCCAATTAAGCTTTTCATTTAAAGTGAGATTTATCCAAAGTTTTATCACCAGATACATACTATTTCCACCACGATTGTTGAAATTTAAAATAGATTATGGATTATTAACTTTGCCTTTCGGTATAGCAACAAGTGATAGTTAGAGATAGGGAGATTATTAGGCATCTATTGCAGCAGTCCAAGTGAGAAAGAATGAGGGCCCAAATCAGTGAGTTTGATGGGAGAGAGAGTAGGGATGTTGAGGTAATTTGGTAGGAGTTGGTGCTGACTGTATATGGGGAAGGAGTCAGGAATGTAATAGTATAGTCGTATGAGTATCTTGACAGCTGTTGTCATCACTGATTTACTTTGTCTAGGTACTGAAAAGTTGTTTAAAATATAGTTCCTGTTCTGGAAGAGGTTAGTCTCAGAAACATTTCATCTTTTTGGTCAACTAATTTATGGTCTGGACTATTAGGGGAAAAAAGCCAACACATTTTTCCATAGCAGTGATAATTAACATTTATTGCATCAATTGCAGTATTAATCCTTTGAACTGTTTATATGAAGCAGGAGATTAAAATTGATACTTTGATCTTAGAAGTATTCTGTGGTCTTAAAACATCTGTCTGAACAAAATAAATTTTAAAAATATATTATGAAGTAAGTAACTTCTTTTTCTGATTCCTCTCTGTTACAGATGATTACTGTGAATGCTTCCTTGTTTCCTAGCTCTGTGGCCAACTCATTAATAGCAGTTGGAAATGATGGACTTCAAGAAAGAGACAGAATGGTTCGAGCATGCATTGCCATTATCTGTGAACTAGGTAAGAATTTTATTCATGTAATAAAAATGTATTTTAAAGAAAGTATATAACATTTCTTAATGCCTTTAATAAATGAATTCTTTACTTATTGGTACAAAGATATGAAAAAGTAGGACATTTTTGATAGGGAAGTAGAGGACTTGGTACTTAACAAATAATTTCAAAGTGACATTAAAATTCTATAAATTTTAAAGTTTTACTTATCATGAAATTTAGTGTATAGGAATTGTCCAAATTCCAGTAATTAGAATAAAATGTCTTAAAGTCTGCTTCTCTCAGATGTTAGTTAACCATGCTATGCTATCTTGAAGTGGGTTAACAAATAACCCACCATATGTAAAAAAAGAATTCTAAATGCAAAAGGATTAAAGAGTTAAATGGAGAAAAAATGGGGAAAAAAATTTATCTGATCATTGTAAGGAAGAGGAGTTTTGAATTATCAAAAGAAATCAGAGATTTTAGCAGCTATAGATTTTATTATAAAGAGACGAGAAAACATATAGTACCAGAAAAAACAAAGGAAAAATAAATGTAGCAAATATGATAGGTAAATAACTTATTTATAAGTTCAATAGAAAAAAATAAATAATTCTCAAGGAAATCACACGGTTAATCAACATATTTAAAAAGTTCAACCTCACCGACTTCACTTATAACCAAAGAAGTATAATTTCAAATGACAAGAGAAGATGATATTTTTTCCCATCAAAGGTAGAAATGGTGTAGCTTATATTTACTCTTGATATAATAAGTAAATTAATACCAAATTTTAAGCTAAAGAAACAAAAGAGGCAAACCCTACCACTGCGGATTTAAAAATACTGTCCACAATACCTGTTGATTTAGAGACAAAGTCAGAAACTTGATTAAGGGTATTTTGAAAATAATACAAATTTGACTACATGTCAATGTATGGGATGCCTGGAAAGCTATAATCAGAGTTTGCTTATCATAAAATTCTTTTATAATTATGCAAAAAGTAATGAAAATAAGTGAGTGAACCTAAGAAATAGAAAAAGAAGAAAAAAAATTAATTTTAAGGTAGGCAGGAGGAAAGCAACAATGAAATTAAGAGTCTTAGAGAACAAGATAGATTATTTAATCTAACCTATGTTAATTGGAAGAAGAAAAACATGATACACAGTTTTGCAAACATACACTCATGTTTGAAAACACAAAAGTCAGAGAACCAAGATTAATATAAAAATGAGGAAGAGAACATAATAGTTTTTAAAATTGAGATGTTTTATATATATTTGAAAATCTTACTGAAATAAATGAGTTTTCAGAGAAAATTTTAATTCCCATTTGACTCAAAAAGTAGAAAACATGATGATAGATCAAAAACCGTTGGAGTACGTGATGAAATAATTGCCTCCAGAAAGACTCATCCAGGTAGTTTTTGTCTTAAAAAAAAATTGTTTCAAAGAAGAGAGAATTCTTATGTAATGTAATTTGATTGAGAATGTTAAAAATGTGGAAACCTATCTTTTTTTATGGAACTACCATTTTATATATATATACACACACATATCTATACACATATATATAATAAAATAATTAGAAGGCTACTTTGTTACTCTAGAATATTTATCTCAAATCAACACTCTGTATTATTCCTAATGGTAGATCTCTACAAAAACTACATCCTTTTAACTCTTGATTAGCATTGTTTTAAAACTTTTAGCGAGGTTAGTAAGACGGAATAATAAATGAAGTTTACATATAGGAAAGAAGACACCATTACTTTTAGATGGTATATCTAGAAAACTCTGAATCATCTGAAAAACAGAACTTAAGTTTAATTCAGTACAGTGGAAACAAATAAAAATACAGATTTGTTAGATTTATTTTGTGTTTCAGCAGTAATCAGTAGATATAATAGAAAAAAATGATACTATTTCTAAAGTAGAAAAGAAAACTATATACAGCAAATAAACTTAATAAGAAACCTGTGTGACTTGTGTGTGTGTTTCAGTGATAGTTTTGACTTTTGAATTTATCCAGTTGATTCTCAAGAAGGCACAAGTAATCTGTACGGGTAGAAATGAGAACATTGGTTGCCTGTGTAGTAGAGGGGCACTGATTGAAAAATGATGTGAGGGAACTTTCTACGGCAGTGAAAGTGCTATACCTTGATTGGGGTATTGGTTATAAGAGTATAGACAGTGTTCAAAATTTATTGAGCTATACTATTAAGATGTGCGTTTTACTGTATATAATTATACCTCAATTTAGAAAAAATAGAAGAAGAAACCTAATTCTAGAATTCAGCTAGAATAAACAGGAGAGATCCAACCATGAAAACACTTTTGAAAAAGAATAAATGGAAGGGAAAGGAAGGATTTTTTTCTCATATATTGAAAAAAAATTATTAATCTAGGTTATTAAGAGGTAGAAAAATGAAAAAGAATTAAGAGTTACAGACCCTGATGGATAAAAACTTTTAGTATATCAAAAGTAGAAAAATTACTTTGGGAAACATGTTGGGATGATTGATTACACATTTGAAAAAAATTGAATTTATCATATTAAGCCAAACTCAGTTTCCTGACAGATTAAAAACTGAAATGTTAATCATGAACTCATTTAAAATATACATATATATGTGTGTGCACATACAAAGAAAATGCCTCGTCTTTGAAGTAAGGAGTTTCTGAGCTTAAAATAAAATCTAAAGTTAAGTCACAAATTAGATAAAAGATTTGAAACAGATAAAGGGCTAATAATTCCACTATATAAAGAACTCTTTGCAATTGAAAGAAGAACCATTTCAGTAAAATATGGACAAAGGATATGAATAAACAATTCAGAGACATAAAAAAAGTCAGGGTTTGGAAAGTATATTCAGCGACTCTTATTAGATATATTTTATTCATGTGCTCTTTTAAATGTCGTTGACTAGAAAGTTTTTCAAGTCAGAAAGGAAGTTAAGTTTTAAAATAAAATCCCAAATTTCTGATTACTTTTTATTAATTATACCCTATATAATATATTAAGCTTTTCTTTTTTATTTTAGCACTTCAGAATCCAGAGGTGGTGGCCCTTCGAGGTGGACTAAACACCATCTTGAAAAATGTGATCGATTGCCAACTAAGTCGAATAAATGAGGCCCTCATTACTACAATTTTGCACCTCCTCAATCATCCAAAGACCCGACAATATGTGCGAGCTGATGTAGAATTAGAGGTAGAAAATTTAATATTATTTTCTAATTTTAAAATATGACTTTAAGAATGTACTCTTACTTTGAATTTTAAAGTTAATAGAAGTAGCGTTAATTATCAAACCTAAATTAACTAAGACTGGGTTATTCCTAGCAATATTTTATAGCTCATTCAGTTTGGACTGACTTGAAAATATTTTTTCTCAAGAATTTCTCATCAGTGTGTAGAGTGAAGGTTATTTTTTTTTTTTGTTATCTATGAAAACTTTACTAGGCAAATTAGAGCACAAGTAAGGTTACGTGGACACTTACTTATTTTATTTAAGAAGACTATTTCTTTTTAAGGACTTTAGTACATTAGTTGTGTGTGAATAGCTCCTGGTAATCGTATACTATTTATTTATTCAACCGTGCTAAAATTCTCTGAACTTGGAAACATTTGTTAGCAACTAATGACCAAATATACTTGAAATAATTAGAATATATATTTTTCTTTTTTTATATATATCTTTCTTGTTAATGTACAGCACATTAGCAAAGCCTTTATATGAATGAAAAACCTCAAAGAACATGAAAGACATTTACGTACACTACTATCTTTGCTTATATCTTTTTTTTTTTAAATCACAAATGTTAGTTCTTTTTTTCCTTAAAATGATCCACCTGGAATAGCATAGTGATTGAGAGCATAGACTTTGGGCTATACAGGTCTGGTTTTGATTGTTTTGCTCTATAACCTACTAGCTTTATGACTTTGGGCAAATTATTAGCCTCTCTTGGATCCATGTTTTCCTAAGTACAATAAAATGAAGGTCATGATTTTTACCTTAAATTACTGTGAAGAATACAAACTAAAGTAATAGTAGTAGTACCAGCAGCTAACATTCAGGGAAAGCTTCTAATGAGTTGGGCAGTATTTCCAGGTGCTTTACATATATTATTCCTAATCTATGTAAAATTAGTACCTGGCACATAATAAATATTCCACAAATACTAGTTGTCTTGGATGTTAGTCATTATCATCATCTTATACTTATCATCATCCTCCTCATCATAGAGTCTGCTAAGAAAATACTGTCCTCATTTTTATTATATTTTATCAATTTTCATTCTAAATTGATACTTCTTGATTTTCTTTTCTACATATGAAGAAACTGTTTTCAGTGCTACTGCCTCTGTTGTAAGGCCTAAATCTTTCTCCTGTTAAAAATCCCTTTTTCAATTTACCTTGGCTTCTATTTCTACTGTATGTGATATGTTTTGACCTAAGACAGAAAAAAGTATGGATTAATATAATGTCATTAGAATAGACAGTCTGTAAGGATTGTAAGTTAATTGTAATTTTTTATAGTAAATTTTAAAAACAACATTTTTTAAACTTATACTTCAGAGGAGAATAGGGTAATTCATAGCATCTGCTGTGGAAAACTAGAAAAGCTGAATAATTGTGGAAATCACATACTTAAAGCAATATAGAGCTGTGAAAGCAATAAGGACCGGAGGGAGTGAAATTCTAGAGAAGGAAGATTCTTTGAGAGTTGCCCTGAAGATTTCCAGATGTCCTTGGTGGCACTTGCAGATTTGGGGTACAGGCTGGAGGCTACAAATATAACCTAGGCCTAGGTTGAAGACAAGAGTATTTGGCAGTCATACGGGTATGGAGAGACAAGCCTAGAGATGTGAAAAGGCCCCAGACCAAGTGTGGTTTACCCCTCCCGACATTTGCTGAAATAAGAATCTATGCAGAAGCTACAATGTCAGAGTCTGAGGAAAGCACAGTGGAATATACTGCAGCCTCCACTGCACGGGACGCAAAGGCCTCCTAAGAGGAGGGGCCCGGGCAAAAGTTGAAAGGCCTCTAAGTAGTAGTGAATTTACAGTGATTTAAAGTGAGCAAGGTTGTGAATATAAAGACAATACACAAAGATAACTTGGATTTCTTTATACTAGCAACAAAAGGAGAATGTAATTTATAAAATAAACTGTTTAAATAATGTTCAAAAATAGACAAAACTAAGTCATAGTGTTAGAAGTTAGAATAGTACTCTTGTTAGTGCCTGAGTACAAAGGGGGAATAAGGAGGCTTTGAGGATGTGGTGTTTTCTTCATCTGGTACTGATTTCAGGAGTGTGCTTAGTTTGAGAAAATTGATCAAACCATACATTCATGATTTGTGTCTTGTTATACCTCAATTTAAAAGTTCAAAAATTCACTTTGTACATTAAAAAAATCACTCAAATATATTCCATGATGATGAGTTTGAAGAAATAAGTGTTTCAAACAGTATACTGAATTAAAGATAAAGAGAAAGAGAAGTGGAATTAACTTTAGCTTGTTACAGGAAGAATGTATTTCATAATAAGGAGCTTTTTTTTTAATCTTCTTTTTCTGCTTTTTTCTTTAATTAGCGAATTTTAGCACCCTATACTGATTTTCACTACAGACATAGTCCAGATACAGCTGAAGGACAGCTCAAGTAAGTACTGTTTGTTCCTAGTAATTTATAAGGTGGTGTGTGTGTTGCTATTAAAACTTTGAGATTTGTCTGATTGCATGTAGAGCCAGAAAAATGTGAGTTTAAGTAAATTTCTTTTTTCATGTAGTTAGGTTGTAGTTCTCTTGTAATATAATTAACTGTGGTTTAAAAAATTAAAAGTAAGCTTTGGAAAATTTAAAGACTTGGAATTAATTTCTTATTTTAAAAAATGTAAGGTAGGCTGCAGTAGAAACCTAGATCTTTAATTGTTTTTCTGTTGTAAGTATTGTTAGCATAGTTACATTGAGAGACTAAAAGAATGAAGTAACACAGAAAATAGAAGGAAGAGCTGCCTTAACAAATTAAGCAAAAAGACATAGTATATAGAATTTTGAGAGTAAAGTTAACAGGGAAATAAAAGGAGATAAACATTATTTTCTAGAAATGAGGCTGAATAATTTTCAAAGTCTTTTCGGAGAGAAAAGCACTTGTTCACTAGGTATTCTGGGATAACTTTATAATTAAATTGATTCAGGGATCAAATAATGTACTATCTGAAAACTTTGCAAGTGATGCAATTCCAATAAATATGCTGTGAGGTGTTTTTCTAGTAGAATTGTTGAATTTCAGACATACTTATTTTCATATATAGTATGTATATAAAATTCCTCACTAAGTTTTGGAACATTGTGAAATGGGGATATTTTTGTTAGTTTTCATTTTTCTCCTGAATTAAAAGTGGTGGTTTCATATCTTTAATTACCTCCATCACTGGCCTTATCACACCCTAAGATATCATGACGTGAGCTAAGAAATCAAAATAGATATCCTCTGTTTAAGACTTCTCAAACCTTATTTCTGCTAAGTTATGAATTGGGATTCTTAACCGCATTCTTGGCTTCTTCTTAGAATATTTGGACATCCTCTTTATTGATGGAGCGTGTATACGTTTTCTGTAGCTGCATGACAAATTACTACAAATGTAGCAGCTTAAAATGACATCAATTTGTTAGCTCACAGTTCAGTAGCTCGGAAGTCTGGCACTGCTCTTACCTGAAGGTTCTGATGAAAAATCCATTTCCAAGCTCATTCAGCTTTTTGGCAGAATTCATGTCTTTGCTGTTGTACAACTGAGCTCCCTGTTTCCTTACTGACTGTCAGCTGGTGCCTACTCTCAGTTTCTAGAGGCTACCCTCTTTCCTTGGCACATGGCTCCCTTCATCTTCAAACAGCAAGAATGCCTCAAATCCTTGTGCTTTGAATCTCCCTCACTTCCTCTTCTGCCACCAGTTAGAGAAAGCTTCCAGTTAGGTCAAGCCTACCGGATGAGCTTCCTGTCTTAATGTCTGCTGCTATGTAACATAAACATAATCACAATCATGGCAGTGATATCACACAGGACCCAGGGATTATGGCATGGAATCTTGAGGGGATAGGGGGCATTTTTAGAATTCCACCTAATAGGATAAGCAAGAAATGAGCATGGATATTTTTTAGAGTTGAGGGGAAAAATGAACATTCCACCAAAATCCTTTCTTTCTTACTTGGTTCTGTACTTTACTTTCATTAAGTTTCTGGAGTATGGGCAGTTTCGAGAGTATGGGTACATTATGGCCAGGGAATAAGGAAATGAGTGATTTTTTAAAATATTAAAAATTTACCAAATATTTTAGAGAGTAGATAACCAGACAATCAATATAAATGTCACTAACATTTTTAAGAGAAGGAGCACCAAAAGTTTAACCACACAGATGTCCGATTCTCATTTCTTCCACCATTCCACATCCCCATTTTAGTTTCTGTTGTATTCTCATTCTGATTGGTGCTACAGAGCTTAATGTGGTTTGTTTTGTGTGTGTATGTTTTTAAGTGTTTCATTTCTTCTTTGTAGACCATCTTATTGTTCACTGTTCTTTAATTTGATTTTCTGTCATTGTTCTTTATGCCTTCTGTTTTTTCTTTCCCAGTTCTCTGGATTTCTGTATTCTCACAACTGTTAAGAACTTTATTAGGGAAGAAAAAAATGGATAGTCAACAGGGTAGAGATGGTTGAGGTGGCATAAATAAAGAATACAAGATTGCTGTTAAGTATTGAAATTGGCCATAAGCCATACATGGAAAATGTTTAACAAATATAAATAGTTTTATTAGTTTATTTTCATAAACTATTGCATAGAAAGGGACAAGTGAGACTATTAGATACACAGTTATGAAAGAAGAAAGTAGCTGCTGATATTCTAATAATATCTAGTTATTTAATAACTTCTCTGAATATATGGGCTGTTGAGCTTGCTTGTTAGAAATGCTCAAATAAGTTTGGGGCAAGAATTTCAAAGTAAAGAGGAGACATGTGGTAAAAGAAAGAGGTTTATGTGGTAATTTTTTTTGCTAAGGGGCAGCCTTGCAACAAAGATGCTAATTAAGCAGGCTGGTGTTGGTCTCTAATGCTCAATTAAAGGTGTTAATGAGCTGTCTAAGAATAGTTTTCAGAAAGAGCAGGAAATGTAGAACTGAACAGAAAAGTAGAATTTATAACTTATTTTAAGCCATATTGTGAATTTTAAATTGAGGGTGGAGTCAGTATATAATTGAGTAATTTGCTTTGAGGTAGATTTGATCTTTGTTTTTTTAACATGTCATCTTATTTCCTGTAAATGTTTAAACATTAACTAATGATAGCTGTCATCAGAATACAGTAGCACGAAAAACCCACTTTTTATTTTAACATTTTATTTCTTTGATGCCCCCTCTTTGGCCCCTCCCTCCCCCAACAGAGAAGACAGAGAAGCGAGATTTCTAGCCAGTAAAATGGGAATCATAGCAACATTCCGGTCCTGGGCAGGTAAGTTACTGTGTGATGCTTTATAAGATCCAATAAGAAAAACTTGACCATTTTTTCAAATGTTAAATTATTATTGTGACATCTAATTTAGACGTTAACCTAGTCTTATTTTATATGTTATTCCGAGCCAAAGGGATTTGTACAAAATTATTTAAATTGACTATTTGTAAATCAATGTGCTAATGATTCCCCGGGCAATTAAAAAAAATTAAACGTGATCTATACCAAAAAAATTTTAGGAGTGTTAGCTGTATATGTAACTGAAGTTTGTTACCTAAATGTACAATGTAGAATGTCATAAATACCAAATAAGCAAGATAGGCCATTAGTAGTCCCAAATTTCTTGAGAAGAGAGACTCTGCATGTTCGTATCTTTCCATGGAATGAAAAGCAAAGATTTTCCTCAAAATAATACCACCACTAAATGTGTTATTTTATATTAATGATTACCTTCTTCCTTCTTGAGTTTGTAAAGCAATTTAAAGGATAGCTTATGAAGGAGTATAGCAGTAAACAGAACAAGAAAAATCACCTGAACATTTCTGGGTACATAGGTAACCTAACAGCGTTTCCATACAAATGACTATCCCAGCCATACAGTTGGCCGCTAGCCAGTAGATTTTCAGGAACTTCCTCTAGACTCTCAACACTTTGGTGAAAAAACTCCAGCCTTGCTCTGTCTCATGACTGCCTATTTCCCCTTACCCTCGTGGACAGCCTAGGATTCTATGAGAGCCCAGCCATCACACATCCTTTTTCATGCTCAACCAGCTTTCACCACATTCTGTCAGTAGAGAAACTAACACAGTTCTCCTGCAAAGCTTAACCATCACTGCACTTACCTCAAAACTCACTGTAACTTTGTGTTCTGTAGTTATAATCATCATCCTTTCTCATCCTTCAGCTTCCTTGCCATTAGAGCAGTTCCTATCTTACGAAAAAATGAATTTTATTCTGCTCTAAGCACCAGTACAGCTTAGCTACTATCTGCTCATTCTCCCTACTTCCAGACTCTACTCTCCCTATCAGTGTCTCTCTCATCTCTGTCTCTCTCCTTGCTTCTCTTAAACTTCTTTCTACTGTGCTTCAGTTTGTCTTGGGGTCCTTATACACTGATCCATCATTAGAAACTTAGAAGGTTGGAAATCTTTCACTCTCCCATTTAAGTAAGAAGAGAAATATGGCATTACAAGTTAGAACTTTGAACACGTTTTTTTCACAAAAATAATTTCCTAAATAGTTTTTATATTCTTTGGTACTATTTATGAGTTAAATAAGCTTTTGTATATTTGTAATATTATTTCTATGATACTATATATTTCAAAACCCAAATAACTGATTGACAAATGAACTTTTAAAACATGGTTTCCTCATGAGTTACAGTAGCCTGTTTTCCCTTTTAGTGCAGATATGATCTGTAAAGACTATCTTAGTCTATTTAATCTCTCATATTACTATCAAACATCAAAGTTTGAGAAATACCATTTTGATGATTTAAGCAAGTAAGTCTGCCTTTTGTGTTTTAATTTGAATTTTGAACTTCAGTTCAAAGAGAAAATATAGATTATTCATAAATATATGTGCTTAGTTAGCTAGAAGTAACAGGGAACTTTAGAGTCCTGTATGACTTTTTAAAAATGTTTTTCTCAACATTTTATTATCAAAAATTTCAAACATACAGAAAAATTATACAGTGAACACCCATGTACTTCCATCAACTAGACTTTGCTCTATTTGCTTTATTAAATGTCTTTCCATCAGCCCATCCCTCTGTGAATTCATCAGTCCTCTTATGTTATTCTCTTGCATTTCAAAGGAAGTTGCAGAATTCAGTACTCTTGATTTCTGAACACTTCAGCATGCACGCTATTACTGAGAATTTAGTATTTGTTTATGGCTCTGATTTGGTTATTTTTGTTTTTTGGGGTTTTTTTTTAGGTAAAATTAACCCCTTTCAATGAAATGCACAAATCTTGAGTCTACCATTTAATGAGTTTTGACAAATGCTTACACCTGTGTATCCAAACCCTTTTTATGATATAGAACAGTACTATCATTCCAGAAAGTTCTCTCATGCTCCTTCCTATTTAACCCCTGACCCCTACTACCCTAAGAAGCAACCAGTGTTCTGTTTATTGTCATCATAGATCAGTTTTGCTTGTTCATCTAAGTGAGATCCTAGCCTATGTAAGGCTTTTTTTCACCCAACATAATGATTTTGAGATTCGTTCATGTTGTATATATCTATAATATGTTCCTTCTTATTGCTGAGTCGTATTCCTTTGGGTGAATATACCACAGTGTTTTTAGCCCTCCTCTTGTTAGTGAACCTCTGACCTGTTTGCAGTTTTGACTACTGTAAGTAAAGCTACTATGAGCAGTCTTCTACAAGTCTTTTTTTTGCAGATATGAGCTTTCATTTCTCTTGAGTAAATACCCAAATGGAATTCCTGGGTAACAGGATGGATGTATGTTTAGTTTTATAAGAAACAGCCAGACTTTTTCTCCAAATACTTAGACTGTTTTATTCTCCCATCATCAGTGTATGTGAGTTTCAGTTGCTCTGCATCCTTGTCAGCATTTGGTGTTGTCAGTCTTTAATTTTAGCCATTCTGGTGGGTCTGTAGTGGTATCTCATTGTGAATGTAATTTGCATCTCCCTGATTACTAATGATATTGAACACTTCGTATGAGTTTATTAGCTATTCACATATTTTATTTTGTGACATGATATTAGTATGTTTAAAATTGTTTGACTCAATTATCTCACTTAAAATTTTGATCCACACAATTTATTTGAATTCTCTGTTATACTCTTCTGTGCACTCCCCATATTTTAGAATTAAACTTTTAAAAGACGAATATCAAGCAGTTTTTGGCTTTCAGTTGAGGAGGCATTAAATAAGGGAGACAGACTTGTTGTCTTACCCTCTCCAGTATTGTTAGTCCCTGAGAATCAGTCATCAGCAGATGGGAGTAGTAGGCAGTCAGATTCATGAACCTTTTTGGGTATGAAACAAATAGAAGGAATTTAAATGATAAAATTATTGATAGTCTCTAATCAGTAGAGAAATTCAGAGAATGTTTGAAATATATTATCTCTTATGATAACCAAACAATATAATATTATAATTTTGCTTGGAAAAATATCGCAGATTTTGTATTATGGATATATTACATACAGAAATTTTTTTGAGGGACTTGCCCAGTGGCGTAGTGGTTAAGTTTGCGTGCTCTGCTTCAGCGGCCTGGGGTTCACAGTTTTGGATCCCAGGCACAGACCTGCACACCACTGTCCATCAAGCCATGCTATGGTGGCATCCCACATACAAAATAGGGGAAGATTGCCACAGACGTTAGCTCAGCAACAATCTTCCTCAAGCAAAAAGGAAAGTTGGCAGTAGATGTTAGCTCAGGGCCAATCTTCCTCACAAAAATAAATATATAAATAAATAGAAATTCTTTTGAAATCTAAGTCAGAGATTTCTTTTTCTTTTTATCCTCTTTAGGTATTATTAATTTATGTAAACCTGGAAACTCTGGGATCCAGTCTCTAATTGGAGTACTTTGCATACCAAATATGGAAATAAGGGTAAGTAAAAGTTATTGTAATTGTTTTATTCTTTGACTTTTAACAGAGAAAATGAATTGTAAAAAAAGTTATTTCAGATGATGCCTTTTCCTCATAAATTGTTAATCTGTTGCATAGAGCATTTTAAAAATACATAAACATTTACTACCTAATTGAATACTAAGGATAACATGAATCCTTTGAAATCCTGCTATTGTTAGGAACTATGACTTTATTAAAAATATGAAATTAATTATACTTTATGCATTAAAACATGCAAACAATACAGAAGGGCATTCTCGTTGTAAAAGACTGAAGCAATATAGCAACATATTTACGAAGGAGTACGTGTAGTATTATGCATTCTAACTTGAGCTTTTATAATATGTTCTGAGTAGTGGTTTTGATTAAAATTGGGTTGTTAATATTTATTCACTTATTTATTAGATGTAGTCCTAACTTCTTAGTGCCTAGGAATTTGTATTGAACAGCTAAAATAAATTGAAATTGTAGGGGGAAAAAATTAACTCTTCAAGTGATTCTTCCTTTTCCCTTTAAATGTTTTTGTTTGTTTTAATTTTGTTCAAAGGAATAAAATTTGCTGCTTTCTTATTTCTTCTTTATATGAACCAAGCCTAGAGTTGAAAAATAGTATTAGAAAATATTAGCCAGGAGTGCCTCACTTAAAATGTGAACTAAGCATTTAGACCTTGGAAATGAAAGGGTGTGATTATAGTTGGAAAGATCTACGGCCTATGAGCAGGGAACTAAATGTTAGGGCAATGGTGAAAGAACATAGTCTTTGGAGTCTGGCTGACTGAGGTTTGACTCCTGGTTTTCTTACAGTTGTGTGTCACTCAGCGACAGGGATGTGTTCTAAGAAATGTGTCATTAGGTGATTTCATTGTCGTGTGATCGTCATAGAGTATACTTACACAAACCTGGATGGTATAGCCTGCTACACACCTAGGCTATGTGTATTGCTTGTTGCTCCTAGGCTACAAACCTGTACATTATGTTACTGTACTGAATAATGTAAGCAATTGTAACACAATGGTAAGTATTTTTGTATCTGTATGTATCTAAACATAGAAAAGTATGGTATAGAAGTAAAAATATGATATAGAAGATAAATGGTATACCTGTATGGAGGAGCACTTACCATGAATAGAGCTTTCAGGACTGAAAATTGCTCTGGGTAGGTCAGTGAGTGAGTGGTGAGTGAATATGAAGGCCTTGGACATTACTGTATCTTATTGTAGACTTTATAAGCACTGTACACTTTGGCTACACTAAATTTATAAAAAATATATATATTTTTCTTTCTTCAATGATAAAGTAACCTTAGCTTACTGTAACTTTTTTACTTTGTAAACTTTTTAATTTTTTTAACTTGTTGACTCTTTTGTAATAACACACCTTAAAACACAAACACATTGTACAGCTGTACAATGTTATATTTCTTTATATCCTTACTCTATAAGCATTTTTCTATTTCTTTTTAAAGATTTTCATTTTTTTAATTTTTCCTTCTTCTCCCCAAAGCCCTCCCAGTACATAGCTGTATGTTTTAGTTGTGAGTCCTAGCTGTGGCATGTGGGATGCCACCTCAGCATGGCTGGAGGAGCAGTGCCATGTCTGTGCCCAGGATCCGAACTGGTGAAACCCTGGCCTGCTGAAGCAGAACATGCAAACTTAACCACTTGGCCATGGGGCTGGCCCCAACATTTTTCTATTAAAATTTTTTTTTTTTTACTCTTTTGTTGAAAATTAAGACACAAACACACACATTAGCCTAGGCCTACACAGGGTCAGGATCATTAATATCACTGTCTTCCACCTCCACATCTTGTCCCACTGGAACATCTTCAGGGACAATAACACCCATGGAGCTGTTATCTCCTGTGATACAGTGCCTTATTCTGGAATACCTCCTGAAGGACCTACTTGAGGCTCTTCTTGAGGAGGTATCACTCTTTTCAGAAATATGTCCATGGTGATTTGTTTGTTTTTTTCATCATAGATTTGCTTATAAACAGGTAATGCATTGTGAACATTCCTCTCTATTAATGGAAGCCTTTTGATGTTGAGGTCCATGTTTTCAAACTTTTTAAGAAGCTTGTTGAAGTCTGCAAAAGTTTCTGCTAAACCCTTCACTGTGAATTTTCTTGGGAGTTCTTTTTCTTCTCCTGCAGTTTCCTTTTTCTTGCTATGATGTCACTAAGCATCAGAAATTTTTCAGCTCCATTATAATCTAATGGGACCACCGTTTATGTGGTCATTGACCGAAAAGTCGTTATATGGCATATGACTGTATTTATAGCTCCATGACCTTGGGCAAATTACTTTTAATCTTTAAATCTATTTCCTCATATGTACAATGGGGACAATAAAAGATTTATTGAAAAGATTAAAAACCATGTATGTAGTAAGCATTCAGTAATTACCCCTTTTCTAATATAGGCCTGATGACAGTAGTTTTCTAAAATACAGTAGTTCTGTTTTTATCAATTTTTTATTCTCAATATAGGACATTTAAAAAATCTTTAAGCAATGATTTAGTCCATAAGAAAAATGAACTGTATATGTTTGCACTTGCAGCGAGGTCTGCTTGAAGTGCTGTATGATATATTTCGTCTTCCTCTACCTGTTGTGACTGAAGAGTTCATAGAAGCACTGCTCAGTGTAGGTAAGTATTGAAGTGCATTTGTAGCTATTCATATAATATAACTTTTTAAATGGCTTATCTAATGGACTCTCTCTTAAAGGAAAAATACTGTACTAAATATTGAATATCATTTTCTTTTCTTACGGCATTATTGGGGCATGAAATTAATGTAAAAATAAAACCTCAAATAAAATTCTAAAAATAAGAAATCTTAATTTCTTCTCTATCACCCTAGCTCTTGCAGATGAGCAGTGAGAGTAATAGAAAGATGGACCAAGAAAGGAAGAAAGGAGACAATAAGAAACCTCTGTAATTATCAAATTAGATGGTCTGATTCTTGTCTTATTTTAGCCAAATGACTCCTGAGTCCCCAAATGAAGAAAGTTAGATCTGTGTGCATTTACATACATCATTTTTTTCTGTATGCCTTTTTCAGTCTATTTTTTAACCAACATTTAGAAAAATTGTTCATGGCTTGGCTGGCTAATGGTTCTACACTTATCTGAAGTGTTTTTTTGACATCTAATTTTCTTCTAACCACCTAATTTTAACTGTTTTAGATCCAGGTAGGTTCCAAGACAGTTGGAGGCTTTCAGATGGCTTTGTAGCTGCTGAGGCAAAAACTATTCTTCCTCATCGTGCCAGATCCAGGTAGAATTTAAATAAAGAAATGGTTCAAATTTATTATTACTGTTTTTACATTAAATTATGTAATATTTGGAACATTATTTAAATTGTTTCTGTGCTGTGTTCATTTCCAGGCCAGACCTCATGGATAATTATTTGGCACTGATACTCTCTGCATTTATTCGTAATGGACTTTTAGAGGTAAGACTTATAAACCTGATTTTATTCTGTTTTATTTATTTTGTTTTCTCCAACGAATTCTTTCAGAACAACAGACATAGATGATACATAAATGTATTCATATATACTATTTTGCAACTATGATATTTTCTTTTACTTTCAAAGGGTTTGGTTGAAGTGATAACAAACAGCGATGACCATATCTCGGTTAGAGCTACCATCCTTTTAGGAGAGCTTTTACATATGGTAAGTTTAGCAACTTCTGATTATGTTTCATGTCATTAATGTTTTAATTTATAAACAGGTTATTTTAGCAATGTTACTTTGTATTATCTCAAAAAAATAAATTTGCGTCTGTTTGAATGTTTATCTTTGCATTACAAAGAGCCCTTGATTCCTCGTATCTTGATTTATAGAGAGGCTAGTTTTATAAATGGAACAAATATAAAAAATACAAAATTCTGAATATTAATTTTTACGCTCACTTTCGATGCTGACACTTTCAGTCCTGTAAATCTTAGTGTCTCTCAGAAAGACTTCCTACCTAAACAGCAAGAAATTACAAAACTCATAGATACTACTTCAGTCAGCTAGAAATGGAGTTGATGTATGGCAATCAGTGCCTGAATTAAAGAAAATTTTGTGCGAAATTCTAAATATAACTGTCTTGTTTGAACACAGTCTTCTCACTAAACTTGTAAGTTGAGGTTCAGAGGGTAGGAATCTTTTTCTTTATTTTTTTGGCCTTGATTTTACGACATCAGTAACTTCTGGAAACAGGGAGCTAGGAAAGTGATCTGACCATTTTCTACTCCCAGTAAATTAAGCAATGGGGGAACTCTGATCGTTTGCAAGGTAGAAATTCTTATTTCTAGGTTACCTATTAATAATATACTAAATAAAAAGAACCACTTTAAACTCATCAAGGAAGAAGAACCCTTATGGCAAATCTTTTCAAGTTATGTTATGACTTGCTATTGTTGGCAAAGTATTTTTTGTTTTTATTGTTATTTCAGTCTCCACCTCCAGTTCTATCCCACCTCTGTTTAAGTGAGGTACAGAGAATTGAACAGAGTTTAGTGATAACTGTTTTGTTTATCAGTGAGTTATTTAGCCACTTGCTCTCTTCTTCTTCAGCTGACTATGGAAGAATTCAGTAATATTGCAGGTTCTCAGGTCTGATTATTTTTACTTCTTAAGATATCATTCCTCCTAAGGTTATCAATATCCAGAATTCTTTGCTTTTCCTTGATGGAATTTCTTTCTAAGTTTCATCTGTTCCCTTCCCCCATAGACCAGAATTCTCTGATTCCCTTGAAATATAAAAGCTGGTCATTTTGAGTATAGTGGTGTTAGTTCATTGCTTGTTATACATCTTCTGGCTTCCACATTTAGGTAATTTACTTATTTTCTTTGATAGAAAGCAGAATGAGTAGTGGAATTTTGTTTGGAAAGCAGGAGTTAATAATAAGTTTCTTGTTTGAAAGATTATTGGACTATGAGGCAAACTTATTTTGAGATGATGGTTTTTAAAATTTAGGAAGTCAACTCATAAGTTATGGTATTACAGCTAGCATCTTAAATGTTATTTTTAATGTAACATTGTAGTACGGTATCTAAGTTTTGATATATAAAGCTTTAAGGTCATTTAAGAGTCGAGTTTAATCCAGTATCACTTAAAATTTATAATTTAATGTCATAGTAAAGGATCTATGAAATTCAGTGGTTTTATTAATGTTATGTGAGTTTGTACCTTTACATTGGTCACATTTCATCCTTGTTGAAAGTACATAAGATAAAAATTATAAATATGTATTGGAAAGTAAATGATTAATTTCATAAGACCTCAGAGTCTTTAGTTTTATATCTGTGGATAATCTGTAACATAAAATATTTCTACTTCTCAACTCATAGAATGTTATGTTTCCTTTTAGGCGAACACAATTCTTCCTCATTCACATAGCCATCATTTGCACTGCCTGCCAACCCTAATGAACATGGCTGCATCCTTTGATATCCCCAAGGAAAAGAGACTGTAAGTGTCAGAGCCCTAGCAAAGCTTGTCCCTGGTGTTTGTATTTGATACCCAGTTAGATGACCTTCTCTTCTTTTTTTTTTTTTAAAGATTTTTTTTTTATTTTTTTCCTTTTTCTCCCCAAAGCCCCCCGGTACATAGTTGTATATTCTTCGTTGTGGGTCCTTCTAGTTGTGGCATGTGGGACGCTGCCTCAGCGTGGTTTGATGAGCAGTGCCATGTCCGCGCCCAGGATTCGAACCAACGAAACACTGGGCCGCCTGCAGCGGAGCGCGTGAACTTAACCACTCGGCCACGGGGCCAGCCCCGACCTTCTCTTCTTTTTAAAAAAGTAGTATATATAGGTTATGCTAGGATGTTCTTTTAGGGAAGCCTTACAGATAAGAGGAAAATTAATAGTTTTATTTAATAATTTGTATTTTAGACTGTAAGGTATTAGGACTTAGTAAAATCAACTTTTTCTAGCATGTTTCTGATTAAGGACATAGATTTTCTACTAGATCACTAAAAATGTTGTTTGAGAGGTTTTTTCGACTATTTTACGTTTTGAGCAACAATTTAGGCTCTTTTTTAATGTCTAAATTGTTTCAAATTCATGAAGCACAAAGACTAACAGTGTATTCTTTTATATGTGTGGTTAAAAATTATGGAAGTGAGTACCCTATACTATAATAACTAAAATTCTTCAATGCTGAAGGAGATAATTGCAAACAGAATTTATAAACAAAAGTGTGGTAATACAGTTATAGCTCTGCTGGAGTTCCAGTACTAATAATAAAATACAATTTAAAGGGTAAAGATGGAGGAGCTTGATTGGGAAGTACTAGTAGGAATCTTTTTTCACTTGGTAAAGATTATGTCTAGGCCAGGGGTGTTTTTTTTTTCCCCTATTATGATCAGAAAAATTTATATATTTGGACCTCATTATTTCTTTTTGTAGTGTTAGTGAAATGTGGTTCATTAGCTATTCAGAAATGAATTTTTGTGAACAGTTATAGTACGTTTCTCAAAAGTTTAGTTAGATTTAATAATTAAGTACACATATGGGCTGCACTATAAATAAATAATATTCTGTTTATTAATTTTGATTCTGTCAATGAAAATACTATTGTTTAACAGACTGAAGTTGTGTTATAAACTGAGGGCATGAGGGCCCATCTCAGTTCTGACTCTAGCTTACATTAGTAATGGTAACTTTCAGTTTTTATTTCAGTAGTTTCAAGATGGAAAAATGTACTTTCCCAAAGCCTGGTAGACCTAAACTCTCTGGGTCAGATTATGGCCATGAATTTCGGGATTCATGAGGAATTTAAACTTACCTTCAAAATTCTAGTAATAATAGCCTTCTTAGAATGCTTTTTGTTTGTTTGGGTTTTTTTGTTTTCTTTTAGCTCGGTAAGCTCCTTTACTGGATAGAGTAAATACTTGCCAATCTGAGCACATCTCAAGGTTTTTAAATTTTAAATCTGATTTGTATTTACCAGAAGTTCTGAAGTAGAGACTTGATTGCTACCAAATTCTTGCAAACTGCACTTTTATGCACCACAAAGAAGTAAAAATAATTTTTAGAAGGATACCATTTATAGTTGCAGATCAGTGGGAAAATAAAGACTGTTCAGTTGATGGTGGAATTATTGATTATTCACATGGGAAAATGAAATTATCTGTCAACCTCATATCTTAAATAAAAATCAGTTTCAGGTGGATTAAGGACTTAGACATGAAAAGCAAAGTTTTGAAACAATTATAAAAATATATAGAAAATTAGATTTCTGACCTTGTAGAAGGAGTTCTTAAAACCAATATATAAAAAGTGCCCATCACCATAGAAGAAAAGATTAGTAAGTACATGTTTAGTTGAGTCTAAATAATTAGTATTTCTTCATATAAATCAGCAGTGTTCTTGATTTTTTTTTCCTTATTCCAAATTTTATTTTTTAGCATCTCTTTTATGTTATTTTACTTTTTGATGGGGAAGATTCACCCTGAACTAACATCTATTGCCAGTCTTCCTCATTTTTTTTTTTTTTCCGCTTAAAGAAGATTAGCCCTCAGCTAGCATCTGTGCCAGTCCTCCTCTATTTTGTATGGGAGTTGCTGCCTCAGCATGTTTGACGAGTGGTGTATGTCTGCGCCTGGGTTCTGAATCCATGAACCTGGGCCACCGAAGCAAAGGACGTGAAGTTAACCACTACACTACAGGGCCGGATAATTTACTTTTTAGTAACAATCTCTACCTTGAATTTATGTAAATTTTAATAGAGTAGGTCACCAAAGTGATCTCTTTAAAGTTACGCTAGCCTTGCTATAGTATTGATTGAATTTTTTTCTCATTAGGCGAGCCAGTGCAGCCTTGAACTGTTTAAAACGCTTCCACGAAATGAAGAAACGAGGACCTAAGCCTTACAGCCTTCATTTAGATCACATTATTCAGAAAGCAATTGCCACACACCAGAAACGGGATCAGTATCTCCGAGTTCAGAAAGATATATTTGTTCTTAAGGTACTGATATGAAATCACCTTTTTGCAGTTTTATTCATGTGATGGATGTTCAAATGGCTCCCAGGTTTTGTAAAGACTAGGCAGTTTTGAGCTATGTTTTACAACTTTTTAAAGTTAAAAAACCTCGATAATTCATCCTTAAATGAAATATCTTTGCTTTTCTTTTTAAAATTTCAACGTAGTTTTCTGATGTGAGGACAGTTTGCCTTAATTTTTCTTATTATTTTCTGGTGATTTTAGGATACAGAGGAGGCTCTTTTAACGAACCTTAGAGATAGCCAAGTCCTTCAACATAAAGAGAATCTTGAATGGAATTGGAATCTTATAGGGACCATTCTTAAGGTATGACAGGATGCTTCTTGGTGATGGGTTGATTGTCTTCATTTTATTATTCATTGTAATTCAGCATAATTGTATGTTTGGGAATTGATAAATATGTATATAATATAACATATTATGTTTTTCTAGTGGCCAAATGTAAATCTAAGAAACTATAAAGATGAACAGTTGCACAGGTATGTAAGAAGTGTTTTGCATTTAAATTTTAAAAACTTAGTTTTGAATTATAACTAATATCTACTGAAAGTAATAGTTGGTGTTTTAATGATACATAAATTTTAGTAGTTGGTGTTCAATAGGTACATAATGTACATTTTTATATATAGTCTTATTTTATAACCAAAAAGCATCAGCTGATTCTTTTTCTAGTTATTTACATTCTAGTTTTAGTTTTGGAACAAATGAAGTACTTGAAATAAAGCTTTCTCAATTTGAGGTAATATCAACCATGTGGTAATCTTAGCTCTCACATATGAGGATGACATAATAAGGACATATTGTTTCCCCTCCCCAAAATAATGGCCATTTTTAATATTTCATTTCTACTTCCATTTGCATCTGACTTTGGAGGATTCATTCTTCCTCCTCTTTATACTCCTCTTAACCAAGTTGATGCTCTCCATACCTTCCATAAAATATAGTAATGTTCATAGCATGTAAAGCACATCAAGCTACTATGCTGTTCTCTAGTACCCCCATGCATTTTTAATCCTTCCCAGTTTAGATTAACCAACCACCATTACCGATCTTATTAGAGGTCACTTAAGAGGGCCTTTATTGCATCTTTAGAAATTCGTCATTAGCATTATTATTTGATTGTATTCATCTACTCATGATATTTAACTTAATATCTATATTAAGTTTTGAGAAATATATAGAACGTACAAATTACATTGGAATAAAGAACTATAGCACTAACTTTTCATACTCCTTGAGAACAGAGATGATGCCTCATTCAGCTTTGTTTCTCCAGCTCCTGGACCTGAAAACCTTTATTGGATTGGATTGTAGTACATGAAGTTAAATTGAACTAAATTAGGTGGAAGCTTAGAGCATACTGTTGAGAATTATGACATTGAAATATCATAAATTATGTCCATTGCTTCATAAATTCAGTTGTCTAAATTTTACCTGCAGCTTTTATGCTTGGCTTTTTGCCTAATTGTGAAAAAACTGACAAAATCATAGTGTGGTAACATTTGCTTACAATTATTTAGTATAAGATTATTTTATAAAGCCGTGGGACAAAGTTCTTGATAAAATACTGTAGAAGAAAATTTATGTCGAGGTGGCTTCCTTATATTTATCCAACCTTATCTTCTTATGTTATATCTGCATTTTTCCTACTAGCATCTTTCTTCTCCAGTATTTCTTTCAGGCATCTCACCATAAAATTCTTATTTCACAAAGATATTGTTTACAATGAAGAGGCTTTTTTTAGTTGATTTTGTTGTTTTCTTTTTTTGTTTTGTTTGTGAGAGAGAGAGAAATGTACCAAATGTGTTTATTAAATTTCTTGCCGTTGGTTTAGACCTAAAACTTACTCAAAACTTTATGATGTCATAAGCTATGGTTAAGATTCTAAAATAATGGTTTGCTTTCTTACTTTGTTGCTAATTTTATTCTGATCTTAGGTTTGTACGAAGACTACTTTATTTTTACAAGCCCAGCAGTAAATTATATGCCAACCTGGATCTGGATTTTGCCAAGTCTAAGCAGCTCACAGTTGTGGGTTGCCAGTTTACAGAATTTCTTCTTGAGTCTGAAGAGGTAATAAGCACTTCGAATATTTTCCAAAGCAAATGTTTTTCATTGAATTTTCCCCCTTCCTTTTATTTCTGAATATGCATAAGCTGTATTTGAAAACACAAAAAATGAGCCCACGCTTCGATTTGAGTTCTTAGTCACTAGCTACGTATGTGACATTGGGCAAGTTATTTGCCTTCTAGAAGATGTGGTTTTCTCTTTGTAAAATGGGAAGTAATACCATATCCATGCCACATTGTGTTGAATGGGATTAAAAACAAAAGATTGACATCTGTTATTAGTAACTTCATCATTATCATTAAATTTTTTGGACTTGATTAAAGTTGATTTTTCTAATTATAGGCACTAATGACTTTTCCAACAATATCACAATGTATTTGCTTTTAGGATGGGCAAGGATACTTAGAAGATCTAGTAAAGGATATTGTTCAGTGGCTCAATGCTTCATCTGGAATGAAACCTGAAAGAAGTCTTCAAAATAATGGTTTATTGACTACTCTTAGTCAACACTACTTTTTATTTATTGGAACACTTTCTTGCCACCCACATGGAGTCAAAATGCTGGAAAAATGCAGTGTATTTCAATGGTGAGCATACCTAGGTTCTGTTTCAGTATATACCTAAACTTTATTTTTAATGTAGTCAGAAATGGTATGCTTTTTAGTCTATGTACGTGTGTTTAAGTTTTATTTAAATGCAAAAAAGAAAAATTTAGTGTTGTCTTGATGCTTTGATATTCTTTTTTTATGTGATATTTGTCATTAAATGCTTTCTTTTATAAATGCTTGTTTGTATTAGGAATTTAAAAGTATTTGTTAAGTTAATAAATTGATACAGGAATTTCTAGTAATTCTTGAAATAATGAATTAGTTTCATCCTTTTTTTTAGTCTCCTTAACCTTTGCTCCTTGAAAAATCAAGATCACTTGCTGAAACTGACTGTTTCTAGCTTGGACTATAGCAGAGATGGATTGGCTAGAGTCATCCTTTCTAAAATCCTAACTGCAGCCACTGATGTGAGTATAACGTAGGCAATAAAAGTATTTTTTAATAACCAGTTAATTCAATACTTTATAAGTTTTCGCCAAGTAAAATTAATTATAAATTCTAAGAACATGAGATGAAATTTGTTTACTTTAAAATTTTAGTTCGTCCAAAGAACTCCATAGAGTATTCACAATTTTACATAAAGGGGAAGAAGCAGCTAGATAGAAACAAAAGTATTTTGTTTTACCAGGACTGAAAAAGTATTCATATGGAGGGCTAACCCATCAATTCCAATCTTTGTGCCCATTTCAAGTAGCAGAACTGTCCCCCAGAAGAGTCAAATTGGCTGTCCATAGCGAAGTTTGGCTTGTTTTTTTTAATGTTCTCATTTACTTTTACAGGCCTGCAGGCTGTATGCAACAAAACATTTAAGAGTATTATTGAGAGCTAATGTTGAATTCTTCAATAATTGGGGAATTGAATTACTAGTGACCCAGCTACATGATAAAAACAAAACAATTTCTTCTGAAGCTCTTGATATCCTTGATGAAGCATGTGAAGACAAGGTGAAGGTTCATTTTTTTTAATATAATAAAATATTTAGACATGAATTTTTATTAAAATATTCAATTTTGAGAGAAAATTATGTGAAATTTTGGAAATAGAGAGTTTACTATCTTTATATAATTGTTAATTTGTCTAATAATTATTTCTTTTAGGCCAATCTTCATGCTCTTATTCAGATGAAGCCAGCTTTATCCCACCTTGGGGACAAGGGTTTGCTTCTCCTCCTGAGGTAAATTTTCAGTAAATTTTTTCTTGTAGTTATGTTTTCTGTTGTGTTCTTTCTGGCAGTGTATATTAAAGCTGGATTCAAGTCTGAAAAGGAAGCACTCTAAAGAGGTTAGCTGTTAACTCTGAAAGAGGCCTATTTTAGAATCTTGGACATTCTGTACTACTGAAACTTTGTCTTTTCATCGTTTTCCTTAATGCTTCTTTTGCATTTCTATGTCTCCTCATGCTTTTCATGATTTTCTTTACTGTGATTGGATCCATGTGTTTGCACAAGGATTGTGAAATTTGTAATTGAAGTTAGCAATAAGTAATAGTTGACCTTTTAGTTTTATGAAGGAGTTATTCCTAAAGTTTTTTAGCTCCTTAAACATATTTTTTGTTTGAGATATTTTAGCTCCTTAAACTTTTTTTGTCAGGCTCAAAGCTAAACTATTGCTTGTTTTAATTTACAGATTTCTCTCTATTCCAAAAGGGTTTTCCTATTTGAATGAAAGGGGATATGTAGCAAAACAATTGGAAAAGTGGCACAAGGTAACTTTCTATTGAATAAGATTCAGTTTGTATGTTTCTGTCTTGGGAAATAGGTTTGTGAATTTAGAGGATTTTTTAATGTCAGTGTTTTGAAACTAAAGAAGTTAAATATTTAAACATTCAGTTGAAGTTGTCTTAAATTCTTTATAATTATTTATATTTTTAAACTGCAGTTATTTTATAGTGAGCTATTGAATTTGTGTACATTCTGTTGAAATTTTGCTTTCAGCTTAATTGATATCATCTACTAATATAATTTATCAACCCTACTTACCATCGTTTCTTTTAATCTTGAGTGTATAGCTGTTTTAAGCTAAAACTAAAACAATTTCCTGAATGAAGGAAGATTGTAGGACAGTTCTAACAAACAAATATAATAATAATTAAACTTTATTTTAGGATGCTACTTTACATCAATCTGAGGACCAGCTTCTTGCTGTTGTAGATAATAAGGGAAACCTAGGAAGAAGGGAGTAATTTGAAGGTGTTAGATAACTTCCTAGCTTTTCTTTAGCTGGTCATCATTTTGGCTTCATTTTGTTTGAAGCATTATAAAATGTCAAAGCATCTTAGAAACTCATGGAATAATCGATCCTAATGTAAATGATTTTTAGATTTTCCATCATTTCAGGTAATTATTTATATTGCCTATATTGAGCCATATTTCGTAAGAGATCCTCACTTTT
This sequence comes from Equus przewalskii, assembly GCF_037783145.1. Taxonomy (NCBI): domain Eukaryota; kingdom Metazoa; phylum Chordata; class Mammalia; order Perissodactyla; family Equidae; genus Equus; species Equus przewalskii. The sequence continues at coordinate 26,625,989 of NC_091850.1, forward strand.
AAAAAATACTTAACTGGAAAGCATACAACTTCAGGCATGAAGCCTTTCAATAATTGGTGAATTAGAGAACTAAGATAAGATGTGATAGTTTAGTTCCTAAGTAGAAGATATTTAAACCAATTACCATAATAAAATTAGTCAGCTTATTATTACAAATGATAATATTAGGAAATTGCTTAGCAAATCTGGTACAGTATTTTCAGATAGTAGGTACAAAATAGGACTGCTATAACAAAGGCATGTGCCGTGTATAAGGAAACACAGAGGAAGATTTAATGATTCTGCCTTAGGGATTAGCAAAAGAAATGTTAGATGGGCTCAGGAAAAGATAGGATATTTCAAATGGTCTTAAGGAGTAAGTAGGCAAATAAATTGGAAGAAAGATATTCAAAGGTGAGGGAGCAGAATAATAAATCTGTATAGATTATTGAAACTTCACAGACTCGTGAAGAAAGCCATATTCCATGCAGTTGGGGCTAGGATAAGTGGGAAATGGCAAGATGAGTCTGGAATGGTAAATTAGAACCAGATTGTAGAAGGCCTTATAAGGCACGTTATGTCATACTAGGGAATTTCAATTTTATAGGAAGTGGGGGAATTGTTACAAGTGTTTAAAGAGTAAGCATAGAGCTGTGCTTTACAAACATGACGGATCACAATGTAGAAGCGTAAGTTTGTTCCTCAAAGGTAAAAGGTAGGAATATTGAGAACAATTTAGAAGCAAGAAATGATAAGAGCATGAGCTTCAGTGGTGATGAGGTTGGATAGGCAGGGACATGTTTTCTGGGCATTTCTGAAGTAAGATGGACAGAATTTGTGGACTGCTTGGATATAATGAGTGAGGGGTTTAACTTGACTCTTAAGGTTTCTAATTTAAGGGACTGAGTATATAATGGATCACCATTAAGAGATTGTGATTGCAAAATGTGTTTTGCGGGATGAGGATAATGAATTTTGAATATGTTTAAGTGGTATTACCTGTGGGATAACTAGGTGCTGGTATCCAGAAAACATTTGGAAATATGGAGCTGGAGCTCAGATCTGTGCTGAAGATGGCAGTTTGGGAGTCATCAGTGTATGGTAGCAGCAGCAGTAGTAGTAGTAGTTAAAAACAGAAATGAGTGAGATCACAAGGGAAAATGTAAAGAACAAAAAAGAAATCACGCTGAAAATTGCTCCCCAGGGAATACTCTGGTTTAGTAAGGGGAATAAAAGGACAAGGATACTGAGAAAAACATTATCAACGAGAATGGTGTCACTAAAGGATGCTTCAGGAAGGAGAGGCCAGGGGTACAAATTCTTAGAGAGGTCACAGAAGATGAATACTGGAAAACAGGCTGTTAAATTTGACAGGTCATTGGAGAATTTTGCTGGAGCAATTTCAGTAGAAAGTTACAAACAGATGCTGAATTGCAGTTACAGTTAGTTAGGCAGTAAATGGGAGGTTTAAAAATACAGGCAATCTAGTCTGCTCTCTCAGATTAATTAGAGAAAGGGAAGGAAACTAGCTTATTAATTGCCTATCACTGAACTTAGTGCTTTTCAAGTATTACCTCAGTTAATTCTCACAGCAACCCTATGAAATATATTCTGTTATTTCTATTTTGTGAATGAAAACGTGGAAGCTAAGAGAAGTAAACTAATTTATCCTGAGTCACAAAGCTTCAATATAGCAGAACAGGGGCACTTTTTGATGCCAAAGCCCATGCTCTTTCCACTGTATTGGATTTCCTCCCAGTAGCTTGTGGCATGCCAAGATGAAGTGAGACTGCCTCTTTTTCAAGATAATAAAACATCCAGGCCAGGATATTAAAAATCTACTCATTCAATTTAAAACTTCTCTCCCCAAGACCAGGCCTGATAGAGACTTAGAAACCTACAGTGGGGGGAGGATATGGTTAATTCCGTCACTCTTTGTTTCTCATTTTCTTCCCCATTTACTAGCTGCAAGTTTTGGGCTACTCCAGATTTGGAGCAGGAGGAGGAACAAGGGGTAAGGGGTCATGAACAGTCTTACTCAGTTGGTACAGTTGTCATCTGGGGTTGTTAGCTTTGAGTGTCAGATTTCAAATGTTAATTCTTTTGCTTGAGGGTTACTTTATGAATTCTTCAAAGACCTCACCACTGAGGATCTCCTATCTGCAGTTCCCTGCACTAGGGCAATGGCTCCTACCTACTTATACTGCCCCCAGTAGCTAGAAGTCCTCCCCTCAGTTGGAGTCTTCTTGCCCCTTCAGGTAGGTCCTTTTGGGCGGAATCCTCAAGATGATCCACATCAGAAACTCAGTGCATTTCATAGCTATAAACCATACTCTGAGCTTTGCTAGTGTTTTCTTAGTGAATGCCACTGGTCAAAAGATTAATCAGGTAATACCACATGAATGTAACTACTCCTGCATAATAGTCAAAATACCTGCCTTAATTAGATTTTTGTACTCAGTTTTCATGTATAGAGGGGAATATGGTAGTACAGTGGTAGTAGTAGCAGTAGTAATAATTATGGTATGCTGATAAAATTAAAACCTCATATTACTATTGCAAAATAAATATGGAACCTAAAGGAAAAGTAAGTTTTTTAGAGGCTCTAAGTAGTTAAAGTAACCCACTGAATTCAAGTAGTCTAAAATGGTTTAAAATGAAAAGTAATTCTCCCTGCCCCCTTCTGTCTTTTCTGACAGTAATATCTGTTGACAATTTCTTTTGTATGCATTCAAAGATGTTCTGTACATCTATAAGTACATATTCTTTATTTAAAAATACAGACAAATTCTATTTACAACTGTAGATAAAACTGTATTTAACTTTTTCATTTAGCAATGTATCTGAGAGATCTTTTCAGAGCTATGCGTTTAGGTGTATCTCATTCTCTTGAAAGGCTGCGTAGTTTATTAAATGAAATGTACCTTAATTTTTATCACCACTTCTGTCTTGATGGGCATTTAAATTGTTTCCAACTTTTTAATTTTGTAAATAGTATTTGTATTCTTGCATATATATCTTTGCATACTTTTGCAAGTATATCTGTTGGTTAAGTTTCTAAAGTTTCATTGTTGAGGGCCGGCCTGCTGGTGTAGTGGTTCGGTTTGCATGTTCTGCTTTGGTGGCCTGGGGTTCTCAGGTTCAGGTTCCAGCGCGGACCTACATACTGTTCATCAAGCCATGCTGTTGCGGCATCCCACATACAAAATAAAGGAAGATTGCCACAGATGTTAGCTCAGGGCCAATCTTCCTCACCAAAACAACAACTAAAATGAATTTAAATTTTTGATAAATACTGCCAAATTGCTTTCCAAAGAGGTTCTACCAATTCCTTCTAACCAGTTTGAAGTGAAGATCTTTTACAATAAAGATGGCCGTGTGCTTGACTCTCAGTTTAAAGAATTTTTTTTTCTTTTTCTTTTTGAGGAAGATTAGCCCTGAGCTAACTGCTGCCAGTCCTCCTCTTTTTGCTGAGGAAGACTGGCCCTGAGCTAACTAATATCCGTGCCCATCTTCCTCGACTTTATATGTGGGATGCCTACCACAACATGGCTTGCCAAGCAGTGCCATGTCCGCACCCGGGATCCGAACCGGCAAACCCCAGGCCGCCAAAGCAGAACATGCAAACTTAACCGCTGTGCCAGCGGGCCAGCCCCAGTTTAAAGAATTTGACTAGAAGTTTTCCAAGTTTTAGTTGGAAATACTTTTTACATTTGACCTGATTTAAATTAGTGGGGAAAAATATACTATTGCTTATCAAAAGGTGCCAATATGGTAGAACTCAGTTAATTTCCTTATTTTTTTATTTTTTCAAATATTTTATTGAGGTCATAATGGTTTATAACGTGTAATTTCAGATGTAGATTATTATTTATCAGTTTCTATGTATGCTTCATTGTGCTTGCTACCAATCGTCTAATTTTTATCTTTATGTCTTTTGCTCACCCCCTCCACCTCCTTCCCTTCTGTTAACCACTGATCTGTTCTCTTCATCCATGTGTTTGTTTATCTTCCACATATGAGTGAAATCATGTAGTGGTTGTCTTTCTTTGCCTGGTTTATTTCACTTAACATCATACCCTGAAAGTCCATCCATGTTGTTGCGAATGGGACAAGTTTGTCTTTTTTTATGGCTGAGTAGTATTCCATTATGTATATATATACCACATCTTCTTTATCCATTCGTCCATTGTTGGGCACTTGGGTTGCTTCTACTTCTTGGCTAATGTGAATAATGCTGCAGTGAACATAGGGATACATAGATCTCTTTAAACTGTTGATTTCAAGTTCTTAGGATAAATACCCAGTAGTGGGATAACTGGATCATACGGTATTTCTCTTTTTAATTTTTTGAGAAATCTCCATACTGTTTTCCATAGTGGCTGCATCAGTTTGCATTCCCACAAACATTGTACGAGGGTTTCTTTTTCTCCACATCCTCTCCAAAATTTGTTACTTTTTGTCTTGAAATTATAGCCATTCTGACAGGTGTAAGGTGATATCTCATTGTAGTTTTGATTTTCATTTACCTAATAATTAATGATCGTGAGCATCTTTTCATGTGCCTATTGGCCATCTGTATATCTTCTTTGGAAAAATAGCTGTTTATATTCTCTGCCCATGTTTTGATCAGGTTGTTTGTTTCTTTGTTGTTGAGTGGTATAAGTTCTTTATGTATTTTGGAAATTAACCCCTTGTTGGATATACGATTTACAAATATTTTCTCCCTTCTGGTGGCTTGTCCTTTCATTTTGTTCATGGTTTCCTTTGCCTTGCAGAAGCTTTTAGTCCTATTTGTTTATTTTCTTTTCCCTTGCCTGAGTAGACATGGTATTCGAAAAGCTGCTGCAAAAACCAGTATCAAAGAGTGTACTGCCTATATTTTCTTTTAGGAGTTTTAATAGTTTCAGGTCTTAATTCAAGTCTCTAATCCACTTCTAGTTAATTTTTGTTTATGGTGTAAGATAATGGTCTACTTTCATTCTTTTGCATGTGGCTGTCCAGTTTTTCCATCACCATTTATTGAAGAGACTTTCCTTTCTCTGTTGTAGTTTTTGGCTCCTTTGTCGACGATTAGCTCTCCACAGATGTGTGTTTTTATTTCTGGACTTTCAATTCTGTTCCATTGATCTGTGTGTCTGTTTTTGTGCCAGTACCATGCTGTCTTAATTACTATAGCTTTGTAGTATGTTTTGAAGTCAAGGATTGTGATGCCTCCAGCTTTGTTCCTTTTCCTTAGGATTGTTTTGGCTATTCGAGGTCTTTTGTTGTTCCATATAAATTTTAGAATTCTTTGTTCTGTTTCCGTGAAGAATGTCATTAGGATTCTGATTGTGATTGCATTGAATCTGTAGATTGCTTTAGGTAATATGGACATTTTAACTATGTTTATTCTGGAATGTATATTCTGGAATATCCATTTCTTTGTGTCTTCTTCGATTTCTTTTGATAATGTCTTATAGTTTTCAGTGTATAGGTCTTTCATCTCCTTGGTTTAATTTATTGCTAGTTATTTTACTCTTTTTGTTGTGATTGTAAATGGGATTGTATTCTTGAGTTCTCTTTATGCTAGTTAGCTATTTGTGTATAGAAATGCAACTGATTTTTGTAAGTTGATTTTGTACCCTGCAATTTTGCTGTAGTTAATTTTCTTTTTAAAATTTCTAGTGAATATGTTGTGTGTTTAATATTAAGAAGCTAGTTTTTTTTTTTTTAATGGAGAAAGGGATTCAAATAAGATGAAAAACAAAATTAACTTACTTATATGGACCCTGAAATATTAATTGAAAATGGAGGGCAAAGTATTAGCAGAAAGCCTTTGGGTATGATAGAACGTTTACATTTATAATACCTTGTTCTATCCTTTTCAAAAATTTCTTAAATTTCCTAAACAGATGTTCACTGTTCTCATATTTATGCTTCCAAGATTTGCTAGGTAGCTAACATATTACAAATTTAGTTAATGTTGTTATGATACTATATGCAATTAAAACAATATTGTCTTGTAGGAATATAATTCAAAATACGTTGACTTGATTGAGGAACAACTTAATGAAGCACTTACTACTTATCGGAAGCCAATTGATGGTGATAACTATGTTCGTCGGAGTAACCAAAGGTAGAGTCCAGTTAGTGGAGTAATTTATTGCTGATCTTCAAATATAAAATTAAAACCAGTTTGTAATAAATCATTATTTAAAAAAATAAATCATTAGTTTTAAATCATGTACTTTTAAAATGGTTCATAGCATGGTGAATACACTCACTGATACAGCATTCAGATACCGTCCATGCTCTTACCCTAGTCTGTCTTTCTAGTTTCTTCTCTCTTACCATTGCTGTGAGACCAGCTAAACTGTTATTTTTCTAGAGAAATCCTCATGCCTTTCAACCTGTGTATTTTTATGTATGCTGAGAGATTATATCTAATTCTGTTTATCTACTACTTTATTACTAGTTATTGTTTTAATGAGCGTATTTAAAATAAGCTAATAGGTATATCGATCATCTTTGTTATACTAGATTACAGCGTCCTCATGTCTACCTGCCTGTACACCTTTATGGACAACTGGTACATCACAAAACAGGCTGTCATTTGTTGGAAGTACAGGTAAAAACATAATTAATTTTAAATAGCTACAATAGTAGCAAAAAATGTTAATATTGCTAAAGTATTATTTTTGCAAAACTTCTCAAAAACTTTCAACTCAACGTCATAATTGCTTTTAAAGGTATCCATCTTGTAAATTGACTTAGGCATTCTGCACTTATAATGCTTAGACATATTACTGGCTTGTGTGCATTTCCCTGATTTATGTGTTAGCCTTTACATAACTAACTTGTTAGGTAGTATAAGTAACCCACAGAAGGTCTGAGGTCTTTGCTTCATAGACTGCTGGAAAAGTTTATTCCGTAGTAAAAACATACTGAAAAACTGAGTTTCTTCATTCCTCTTGTTGGGAAATTAAACTGAACACAATACAGATTCTGTTATCTTTGGTGAGCAACAAACTGAAAGTGTAAGTTGCTCTTTGTTAGTGCTTCACTGTTCTCATGTGCTTCATGGACTGTAACAGGCTTAGGCAGCAGTTGTTCTTGAATGTAGTATGCACGCCGAATTTATGGCTGTGAGTATGTCTTGCAACTAGATGTTTTCAGTAAATATAACCTTTTTCTTATTTTAGAGATGAATAGTTATAGAAGTTTGTGTCTGTGTCTGAACAATAGTAATCTAGCAATTTAGTTCCTTTTGTATCAGTGTTCATCTCAGGAGCAAAAGTTTTGCATAAATATATTCTACAGTTTCATATAATTTTATATTATGTCTATGAAGACTATTGGGGCACACATCTTTATATTAATTTTTTTTTAATTCACTAAAAATTTGAATGATTTGCTCAGTGTCGTTACCTATATAGTATGGTAAAATCTTTTGAGTTAATTATTTTCTATTTAAAGGAAATAATCATAATTATGGCTAACATTTTTGTAATACTAGGTACTAAGTACTTTGTTAAGCACTTTATATGTAATAATTTATTAAATCATCAAACCTTATGAGACAGATGCTGTTATTATCATCCCTATTTTAGAGATTAGGAAATCCAGGCCTGGAGAGATTAAGTAACTTGCTCAAGGCCACATAGATACTAAGTGCTGACTCTAGAATATAAACTCAGAGCCCATGTACTAATGCTGCTCCTTAAGAAGTTTTACATAAAATTATTTTAGAATTTTAAATATGCAGAAATTACTAAATGCAGATCTTACATAGGTCTTAAGATGCAATTAGAAAATACGTTAAAAACATATTGTTACTCATAAGGTTTTTTTTCCCTTTCCCTAGAATATTGTTACAGAACTCTGTCACAACGTTCGTACACCAGATTTGGATAAATGGGAAGAAATTAAAAAACTGAAAGCATCTCTTTGGGCCTTGGTTTGTAATAAACATTTCTATAAGATCTTCATAATTTTTAGATTTTTCTAATTTTACCATTAATATTAAATGAATAAAAATCATTTTATTTGGAACTTGTTCTTAGATTAATATTCTAAGACCAAGATTGTTCCTGCCCACTTAAATATCATTTTTATACTGGAAAATAGATGGTTAAATTATCGGTTTTCTTGGTAAGACAAATGGGACATTAATTCCTAAAATTTCTTATTTGAAGTTTTTTTTTCACATTTTTGTTTTTCCTCTCTCATAGATGGGGATGTGTTTTCTGGTTTTTTGGGTAACTTTCCAAATCTTTTGAAATAGTTAGTTTGGTAAATATATTTGATGTAAGTGATTTATTTTCTTTCAGGGAAATATTGGCTCATCAAATTGGGGTCTCAATTTGCTACAGGAAGAAAATGTAATTCCAGATATACTAAAACTTGCGAAACAGTGTGAGGTTCTTTCCATCAGAGGGTATGTCATTTAACTCAGAAATTTTTCTAATGTATATATTATTATTCACAAATGAGTGTGAGGAAAGAGTATTTTATTATACAATGTAGTCCTTTAGAACTGTTAATTCACTGCAAGTGCTAATGATACAAGATTTTTAAATGCATTAAGTTAAATATCTCAAGGACCTCCTTGTTTAATATTATCTTTCCATTTTTATCATTAGAATGTTGAAGTTTACTTTGCAAGTAAACAGTGAAAATGTAACATGTGTCCAAATATTCCAGTAGTCTGATAGCCCAAATATTCCAGATTTATCCCAGAAAAGCTAATATATGTCTCTTTTTCTGAGATTGCATTATGTTCTTTTAAATTATTTCATTGTAATTAATATTTTTATTAGGAAGGTTTTCATGTTTTTTATTGCTTCTAATTTACTCCTAATGCGTTTTAATACATTTTTCCACGAGCTAAACAATTTTTAGTGGCTTTTAAAAAAACTTTAAATGTACATATAGCAAACTAATGTTTTGTGGTAGCTTTAAGAAATCTTAGTTTGGAATTCTAAACTGTCATTACTGTATCTTTTACATACAGGACCTGTGTATATGTACTTGGGCTCATAGCCAAAACAAAACAAGGCTGCGATATTCTAAAATGTCACAACTGGGATGCTGTAAGGCACAGTCGCAAACATCTCTGGCCAGTGGTTCCAGATGATGTGGAACAACTGTGTAATGAACTCTCTTCTATCCCAAGCACCCTAAGTTTAAACTCCGAGTCAACAAGCTCTAGACATAATAGTGAAAGTGAATCTGCACCATCAAGTGAGTATTGTGACAAGGTCATACACAGTTACCCAAAATTAACGTTTGTATTTGTAATATCAAAATTTAAATGTATTTGTTATATTCCTAATTTACTTTTTTCTAAGATAATTTGGCAGCGTTTTGGAGAATGCATATCTTTTCACCACAGATTAAAGCCACCATCGTACATTGTTTTCTACCCTTGCTTTCAAAATAGCCTTTGGAAAATCTTACTTACAGAGTTAAATAATAAACCATGCACCAAAAGAATCATTCCCCATTTTTGCTTGTCATAAAATCTAATAAGTAAATGTTTATCTGTCTACCTTCTTCATTTACACAGGTTTTTTAACTCATTTTTCAGATAAAGAGATTGTTGAACCAGAATATATTTGTTAAGAAATATTATATTCACATGTTCATTTTTGAGAGAAGAGCTAAATTTTAAAACTGAATAGTGAAACTGTTAAAAGATATGAGTATCAAAAATCAATTAAATAAAAAACAGTTTGTGGTTTTAAGCCCTGTGCTAAATGCTATTAGGTGTACAAAATTTAAGACGTCATTCTTTTTAAGAAGATAGTACAACATTTATCAAACCATATTTCATCAGATCTAAGATACCATGAATTATAAGATGCACCAGTATTTTATGTGCCACTAAAAATGAAGACAGCAATGCTGCCTATTAAACTAGGACATACCACTGATTGCAAGATGCATCCTGATTTTAGAGATACTAAGTGTGAAAAGTGTCCATCTTAGAATTGACAAAATATGGAAATACACTGCAATATGCAAGTTTATTACTTTATTTTGCCTTCTTTCAAAGTATATTTGAAGAAGTTTATAATTATTCAAGAGAAAAGTAAAAAATAAAACTAGAATAAAATCCTGTAGATGTCATTAGGCATCTCAAAATATTGAGTCTTTTGTTAGAGTTAGGCACTGAATTTAGATAAGTTTCTTACTACCCAAGGCAAAATGAGAAATAAATATAATTGGTTTAAACATGAATTTAAAATGTTATGACTTGATACTTTATTGAGACTTGAAATATACTTTGTAAGTATATTTCAAGATTGGGGATTCATTTCTTATGAGATTAATTTCTCCTGCTTGTTGTGATTTGGAGAATAAACTACGAGGAATCTGTACCAACTGAGTGAACATCCATGGTCAAGTCTCCTTTTTCCCCTTTAATTTTATCCTGAATATTTGGAGGTTTTGGGAAACTCACTGGAATAATAAAAAGAAACTTTATGTAAGCTCTGCCATATTGAGCCCTATAGTTTTCTTTGGAAATAACAGAAGATCCTCATAATGACATAGTTTTACATTTTATTCAAGTCCAAACTGTGGGTCTCAAGAAAGCACTTTTTATGTGACTCAGCAGCTGAACCCTTTATTTTTGAAAATTTTTTCCCTAGATGACTGTTAAACAGAAATTTCTGAAATATGTCATTAATAGTTACCATGATTTTGTTTGTCATTTTTTACATGCCTTTACTAATCAATCCTTTGATCATAGGTATGTTCATAATGGAGGATGACCGGTTTGGCAGCAGCTCTACTAGTACATTTTTCCTTGACATCAATGAAGATGCAGAGCCAGCGTTTTTTGATCGACCTGGACCTATAAAGGATAAAAATTCATTCCCATTCTTTGCTTCTAGTAAACTTGTGAAAAATCGTATTTTAAATTCGCTTACTTTGCCTAATAAAAAACATCGTAGTAGCAGCGATCCAAAAGGAGGGAAACTGTCATCTGAAAATAAGACAAGCAACAGGCGGATCAGAACGCTTACGGAGCCCAGTGTTGACTTTATTCATAGTGATGATTTCACACCCATATCCACAGTACAGAAAACATTACAATTAGAAACTTCATTTGTTGGGAATAAGCACATTGAAGACACTGGTAGTACTCCAAGTATTGGAGAGAATGACTTAAAATTCACCAAGAGTCTTGGTACAGAAAATCACAGAGAAAACACAAGCCGAGAGAGATTAGTTGTAGAAAGTTCAACAAGCTCACATATGAAGATACGTAGCCAAAGTTTTAATACAGACACTACAACAAGTGGCATAAGTTCAATGAGCTCAAGTCCTTCACGAGAGACAGTAGGTGTAGATGCTACAACTGTGGACACAGACTGTGGGAGTATGAGTACTGTGGTAAGTACTAAAACTGTTAAGACAAGCCACTATTTGACGCCACAGTCTAACCATCTATCTCTCTCCAAATCAAACTCAGTGTCCCTGGTGCCTCCAGGTTCTTCTCATACCCTTCCTAGAAGAGCACAGTCCCTTAAAGCACCCTCTATTGCTACAATTAAAAGTCTGGCAGATTGTAACTTTAGTTACACCAGTTCTAGAGATGCCTTTGGCTACGCTACACTGAAAAGATTACAGCAACAAAGAATGCATCCATCCTTATCTCATTCTGAAGCTTTGGCATCTCCAGCGAAAGATGTGCTGTTTACAGATACCATCACCATGAAGGCCAACAGCTTTGAGTCCAGATTAACACCAAGCAGGTGAGCAAAGACATGTTTAAAACTAACAACAGTGGTTGCCAGGTTTTACATCTGCATAAGCCTCAGAAGTGACCTATTATAATTGTTTACTATGGTAGGCTATAAGCTCCTAGTTACCCGATATGATTTGAAATGGATTCTTGCAGCTGCGAGGGGGGAAAAGAAACTCCTTTAGGCCCTGAAAGTAAACATATATGCTTTGCAAGGACACACAAGTCACAAGCTTTTTTTTTTTATTTATTTCTCGCTTCTGCAAGGATCGATTTTAAAAAGAAGCATGTTGGGGGAATCAGGAGCTTAAGACCTACAATAACAAACAACCTTTTCAGGTAGGTCAATTTAAGGCTCCAAAAGTTGACCTCTTTTTTCTTTTTTTTTTTTTTAAGATAACAAAATTTCAGTGAAATTCTTTTCGGTTTGTTTTGAGTAGGTGTGATTATTAAGTAGCAACCTAATGAACATTAAATGAATTACTTGGCCCTCAGGATCAGCAATAGCAGTTTGCTTATGCTCAAGAACATTTAGGGGAGGATTTCTATGCCATATCTAAAGATTATATCAAGCTGGTCAAAGTAAACAATTTAGATTTTACCTTTAAAAGACATGCAATTTTAAATATGATTGTTGCAAAAATTTCTCTATTTTTTGTTGTTGTTGGGCCAAATACTTCTAAAAACTTTCTTAGTTTGAGATTATTCATTTACATTTATTTAAATGGTTAGTATTTGTCAGATACTGAGAATAATGCCTGGCACATCTTAAGCGCTCAATAAAAGTTAGTTATTGTTATCATCATCATCATTATCATTATTGGTGGTTATTTCTTTAGTGTAATCTCTTGGCTTTTATATAACCAAATTCTTAATAATGTTAAGTTATTAAGCAGTTTTGTTTCAATAATTTTAACACATTTAGTAGAAGGGGTACCTGGTAGCAGATAATCAATTATATCTCCTTTTGTAGAATTTCATAAATTATGTAGTAATCTCATCTACCTGGAACTTACCGGCTTTGGTACCCACATCAATTCAGAAGAAAGCCAGGCAAACCTCTCAATAGCTCACCACTATAAATCTATGCAGTAAAGTTCATGAATTTTATTCAAAAAAGGTACCTCTGACCCTCAAAGTTTGTTGATATTTTCTAACAAGCTTGAGTGTCAGGCTTTCAGGCCTATAGAAGCAACAATTAGAAGCTTCTACTGGTAGGTACACTGTAACAGGAAATGACAGCTCATAAAATTGGTAGCAAAGGAGGAAACTTTTATACTACAACAAAGTATTTGAAAACTCAAAGACCGAAACAGTCTGTTAGCGTTCAGCCAGGGGTAGTAAGTAACAGAGCACACTGAAATGAGCAGTAGAAGTACCACCATCTTACAGCTCAGTACAGTAGCTGAAGTCTTGTTAACTCAGAACCATCCAGTTCAATTTATTATATCTCATTGAAGCAGGTATTTCTATCCAAATTGATTAAGCATAGATAAAAAGTGGTAGTGCTTAAATATTCATAAGAATAAACCAAAAAAGACAGCTATGCCAAATCACTTATTTCCTCACCAGTCTGGGTTCTTAGGATCTTATTCCGGTATTCCCTTTTAGAACAGGAGAAGAATATTTGGAAATTGTGCTCCTAAACTGCCAAGTTATTGTCATTATAAAGGATGAATAGGTGTTTTTAATATCTTAGGAGGGGAAAAAATCGAAAAAGCACTCAAGGAAAATAGGAGCAGTTTGTACAAAGGCATGAAGAAATAACAAAACTTCATGTTCCTCACATCTTTCATTTATTCTTCAAATTGTATTTAGCATTTAGATTCCTTGTAGGAAAAAATTGTTGGCATTAATCTTATTATTCCTATTTCTATCCTTTGGTTGATTCAGAGAAAATGAGAATGATGGAAGATAACTACAAATTTACTTTAAAATAATAGTTTGGAATCCAGGCTGAGAAGATTTTTTTTGTTGTTACTTTCTTATAAAATTAAGAGTAGGCATATTGTTACCTGTGGTATAATGGCTGATGTGAATCCAGCAGTCTGAAAAATCATCTCTTACTGAGATATTTCCTTGGAGCATGGAAGAAAAAACACTGAAGTAGGAATCCTTGATCTTGAGTTTTAATACTGGCCCTGAGTGAATGAACTTGGACCATGTTCCGTAAATTATGCTGTCTTTTCTGCCTGGAATTTGACGGCTTTACAAACCTCATCAATCCAGAACAAAGCCAGGCGAACCTCTCAGTTGCTTACCATTAGAAATCTATGTTGTAAAGTTCATGAATTTTGAAATATCTAGGCCTCAGTTGCCTCATCTAGTGGAGTTTGGACTAGATCAGTGGTTTTAAGCTTTTTAAATGGTGCTTTTTAAATAGAGAAACCCTTTCTTCACAAAAACATTTCTATGGAAACCCAGTATGTAGAATAGATAAAAATGGAACTGTTCTGTTTGAAATAGGGCTGGGAAGGCCAATAATCCAGTAATTCCTTCTCCTCTACTCCAGCAGTCCTTGAAGGGTTTTATGGAATTAGAGAGATATAATGAGTACAATTTAAAAACCACCAGCCTATTTTATGAAATTTGTAAATTTCAATTATGAGTGGTTTTAGGTGGAAATTACTAGAAATTAGGGGTGGTTTTGCTATGCTAATATTAATAGCTACTATTTATTAAGCATGTATTTTGTTTGTTTTACAAAATAATTCTTTGTTTTAATATCAGGCTACATTATTACACTTTAAATGAGTTGGGTTTCCAAATAGCAATATATATATATATATATATGCTGTGGAACCTCGCATGGTGCCTTGGATGTACAAAGCAGATGTCTAGTAAATATTTTAGCACGCGTATTGCGTGGACAAGGATCTATATGAGAGAGGTGTATCTTATGGAAATGTCAGTGCTTCATATAAGGCTATCTCTTGTAATATTTACAAATGATACTATTTTTGCTATTTTGTATCTGTCTTCTGTGTTAACATAAATCTTACGTTGATAAAGCATTGATTGTCACACAAAGAATAAGTAATTATTTTTCATGAAAATGGTTAATAATAAGTACCCTTAGTTATATGATGGCCAGCTGTGGTGGTCTAGTTGTTAAAATTCGGCACTCTAACTGCCATGGCTGGGGTTCCTTTCCAGATCAGGGAAACTACACCACCCATCTGTCAGTTGTCATACTGTGGCAGCTACATGTTACTATAATGCTGAAAGGAAATATCAGCCGGTCACCCATGGTAGACAGATTTCAGCAGACCTTCCAGACCAAGACAAACTAGGAAGAAGAAAGAAAGACCTAGCCACCCACTTCTGAAAAAATTGGCCATGAAAACCCTATGAATAGTGGCAGAGCATTGTCTAATATAGCACCAGAAGGTGAGAGGGTGGCACAAAAAGACTGGGCAGGGTTCCACTGTGCTGTGCACAGGGTTGCTAGGAGTCGGAATTGACTGATCTGCCCTGACAAGTTAGATGATAGCAAATCTAGCAATCTCAAATGATTGTGCAGATAGTCCTTGGATTATACCTCTGACCTCTGAGGTCAGTTTTTTTTACTTCTAGATATTGAAAGTTATCTTAAGAGCCCACCTTTTCACTTTTGCCTGGGAGACCGTAACAGTTGTTTTTAGTAACAGTCTACATTACTGATTACCTTTTCTATATCAATTTATAGCAGCTAAATATTTCCAAGTATTTATATGTTCTCACTAAACAATATGGCATTGTTGTGTACTCAACTATTTATTTTTTATGAAGGTATCAAAATAAATTATAATGTCTTTGTATGATTAATATTACAAATCAAGACACTAATGCGAGTGGTTTCTTTTATGGTATTGTAGGTTCATGAAAGCTTTAAGTTATGCTTCGTTAGATAAAGAAGATTTATTAAGTCCTATTAATCAAAATACCCTGCAGCGATCCTCTTCAGTGAGGTCCATGGTGTCCAGTGCAACATATGGTAGTTCAGATGACTATATTGGTCTTGCTCTTCCAGTAGACATCAATGATATATTCCAGGTATTAAAAGTTCCACTGTTTTCTTATGAGTTGATTTTCTGTTTTTTCACATTCTGTAATTGCTTACTAGAAATTATGATTTAGAATGAATACTAATTTTGGGGGAGGTGACGTTTTAAGGCAGTTTTGTTGAAAGAAATTTTATGATGAAAAGTTTTTTGCCTTTCTCAGCTGTCCCATGTTCTTTTATTTAGTATCTCTGAGTCCCCAGACCATTATCCTTCCTTCTCTTCCCATACTAAATTGGCATCTTGTTTGACTTCTTTATTAGTATATTCTCTTTAGAAATTTAGCGAATTCCTAACCTTGCTTTTTAGTCACATTTGACTTATTCTTTCTTGTTTTTTTTTTCTAATTGAGATATCATTGACATATAACTTGGTGTAAGTTTGAGGTGTACAACATATTCCTTGCTTTTTTATCCTTGATCCTGTTTATCCCATACAGGGCAGCCGCATGTTGTGCCCAGTCATATAAAGTGACCCTCATTGCATGTAATCCTAATCACAAATCTCTAGATGATAGGTAGTGCAAAAGAGTACACATTTGCTCAGAAGTCTAAAGACATTTTAGATAAGTTCTAAAATAAGTATTTTAATATCTATTTAAGTCACCAAGAATAAATAAAGACTTTAAAGGATATTTGTTATTTTGTCAAGTTTTGGTAATTTAACCTTCTTCAGTAAACTTTCCATTGTGAGCTCTTGTGCTGTAGTAATTCTATTTAAATTACATTTTATTTAATTTTGCTAATATTCATAAAGTGGATTTCTTTTTATAGCAGGACTTAACTGTGATTTATATCTATTTTAGGTAAAGGATATTCCCTATTTTCAGACAAAAAACATACCTCCACATGATGATCGAGGTACAAGAGTGTTTGCTCATGATGCAGGAGGTAATGTGTGGTTTTATTCTCATGAGACTCCTCTTTATATTAAAAAGAAAATTCTTTTTAACAGAAAGCTAATTAAAAAGAAAGTTCTTTTCAAGTAGGATGACACCAAAAATTCATGTATACTTACTTTTGGGTCAACTTAAAAATTATACCAAAATAATTGTTTGAGTCAATTTAAAATTAAACCATAATATTTTTTTGTGAGGGACATAAGAAAGTGTTTTTCCAACTAAGTACCCAGCCTTTCAAGAAGACAAAAACTGGATCAGTTGCTTCTGTTTAAAAAAAAAAAAAATACGTAAAAATTTTTAACGCTAATCCTTTTAGGTCTAAGAAACAGCTGTTTGGGGGAAAGGAGAGAGATAAACATGTACTTATACATTACGTGATCTCTCTTTTTTATGAACTATAATATTTTAGTATATGCATAACAGCCACAGGTTTAAAGCTTCATAATCTTGAAGATTGTTTCTAACATGTACCTCTTTAGACTCAGAATTATTGCTTTTCTTTATGCAAATGTTGAGGATAATTGAAATGATGCCTTAATTGTATAATCTTAATTTTCCATTTTGTATCTAAAACCTCACGTTAAAGTAGTATCAACATATATTCTGGCTTTAATTATTTTCCTAATTCAAAGCAAATGATCTTTTTTTCTCCCCAGTTTAGGTTAGATTTTGAGTCATAAAACGAGTTTTGATTTTCTTCCCTAATTTCCTTTCTTTAAAATTTCACATAGTTTAAGGCATCTTGAAAGAGGTGTCATTGATATTATTACTATCTTTATCAGATTATGTTTTATATTTACTTATGCACAGGTCTTCCATCTGGAACTGGAGGTCTTGTAAAAAACTCTTTTCACTTGCTACGACAGCAGATGAGTCTTACGGAAATAATGAATTCAATCCATTCAGATGCTTCTCTGTTTTTAGAAAGTACAGAAGACACTGGACTTCAGGAGCATACAGATGATAACTGCCTTTATTGTGTCTGTATCGAAATTCTGGGTTTCCAGCCCAGTAACCAACTAAGTGCAATATGTAGTCATTCAGGTGAGTGATTATGTCCGTCTAGGTTAATCGACCTGAATGTGGATCTCCTCCAGTTACAAGTCATCTCCGAGCCCTATTAATCATCCCTCTTACTCCATTTTCACTGCCTCAGCCTTCGTTCAGTCACTCATCATCTCCATATTAGAGTCTTAGTGTTTCAGTCTCCGGTTTTGGCCCCTTCCAATTCATCTTTCATATTGTTGCCTGGGATTAATCTCTTGATGATTCCATACTGATTATTCATGCTCAGCAAACAAGACTCTGTGTGTGACCTGCCTGGTGTCTTTTTTCAACCGTTCTCCTGTCTTATAATCCATACACTATTACTGACTGACTTGAAGTTTTTGAACAAACTGTGCTTTTTTTTTTATGACTCTAGGCATGAAAAATGTATTTTTCCCTGCTGTTCTCTCTTGCCTTTCCCTTTCCTTACACACATATAAGCTCACACACAGGCACACACCTCGTCCACCTCATCCTAAGCGTCAGGGATTTTGTATCTGCAAAGTTTTCTCTGACACACTAAGTGAGACGTTGACATCCCATCCTCTTTACTCTTGTTGACCTTTGTACATAGATCTCTTATGATGATTATTGCTTAGTTATTTTTTTCCCTTCTACTCAATAAGTTCCTTTAGGGTATGGTCTGTCATGTCTTTTCATTTTTATATTTCTAATACCTAGTTTTGTACTGCTTTGCATAATAGGCACTCAATGTGTTTTTGGTGAGGGAATAAATAAATTGAACCCAGATTCGGCTTTTCCATATGATTCAACAAGTGACATATATTAGCAATGTAAAATTAGTATATATGTGTTTGAAGTGTTACCATAGAAACCTTTTCTTGGTGAACATCGCTTAGCTACCCTCAGGAAACCCAGTGATGATGAGAGTTCTCTGGGTCACTCTTCCAAATTTCTCCTTGGAGTTCTGATTCAGAGCTTCCCACCTGATGGGTTGCAGCACACTGATGTGCCACAGATAGGATATGGGTATGCCAAGATATTAATCCCCTCAATGATTCCATGCCCCAATAGGGCCCAGGTTTGACAAGCCCTGCACTGTGATACGTCCCACTGTGAACAGCCCTGTCCAGGGCCCCAGCATGCTGTAATTATTTTCATTTGCTGTGAGTGAAAAGGTTTGGGCAGTGTTGTTCTGAAGTATTGCACACAGTAAAGATGCTGTCATTTGGCTGTACATCGTTTATGATGCTTTAGTTCCTGAAAATTCCACTTCTTCATTTACTTATTCAACAAATACTTATGGAGCGCTTACTATGGAGTTTTTGCTATACTGTTCTTTACTTATGTATCAAATAAGAAATACGGAAACCAGCCCTGTAATTACCCAGTCACAAGATAATCACAGCTAGTTCTAATCCATTTGTGCTCTGTAGCTGGGAGAGTGGTCAAGCAGAGTGTCGTGAAGTTTGGGACTTGGGAAAGACTTCCTGCAGTTGAAGAAGCTCTTACCTCAGCACAGCCATTAGAGCCCCTCGGCTTGTTATTCTAGTGACATGAAGTGTTGGATTGAGGAGCAGCAGGGGAAGGATGATTCTTAATTGGAAAATGATTACAGTTTACTGCTGATACCCATCTTGGAGCTGTGAAGGGAGAGAGACTAATTGTTAAAAAGTCACTGAACCCTTACTCATTCATACACTCAAATATTTATTACACCTCTACCATGGGTCAGGTGTTGAACTAGACGCTAGGAGAACAATTGGGAGAGAAAAAAAAAGACGCTAATTTTGCTTTCTGTGAGCTTTAGTCCTGTGGGGAAAGAAATGGATTGATTGATCAGTCAATCAATTGATTATACAAATATAATACTGCATTTGTAACAAGTGCCATCAAGAATAGATACATGGTATTAGCAAAGAAATATAATCGAGTAGGCAGATCAAAAATGAATCTGAAGAAAATAGAAGCCAACTAAGTGAAGACTGGAGTATGGAGAATTTTAAGACAGAGGGAACAGCATCAACAAAGGTGTTCTGATGGGAGCGAGCATAGGAAGTAGAAGGGACTAAAAAGACCTTTGTGAATGGAGCTCAGAAAGCAAGGGGAAAGGAGATACAAGATCTGCCTAGAAAGATAGATAGAAACTGAGCCCTGCAGAGCCCTTGTTACCCAAAGTGTGGTGAGTCGACCAGCAGCATGAGCATCACCTGAGAGCTTGTTGGAAACGTAGAATCTCAAACTCCACTCCACACACAATCAGAACCTGCATTTTAACAAGAGTCCTAGGTTATTCATGTATACCATACAGTTTGAGAAGCACTGCTATAGGCCATGTTAAGGATTTTGTCTATCAAAAAGAAGACATCATCATCTATGGAAGATAACTAAAAATTAGTCCCTCTACTATTTAATGATCATTTTAAAGGGACGTCAAGACTTGAACACAAGACATTTCATTCTCTAAAATTTCCTGTCTGATAAGGTGGTGGTTCAAAAATGTTAAAGCTCAGAGGAAAGGCCATTAGAAAAGGATATTTAGTAACATTTTATTCTGTGTCTTCCACCTTCACAGGTGTTTATGCATTGTATGGTTCTAGTGTGCAAGGCAAAATGTTGGCCTTTCAAAATTTAGTACTGTACATTTCTGTTGAATCTAATTTATAGTACACCACATTTGCCCTAGTCTAGCTTACCAACTTCAAACGGGAAACCTTATAAATGTTTTAGACTAGTCCATCTGTGAAAGAGAGAGCATTAGAAAAAAATCAATGCACTATAAAAGATAATGGCAAGATCAGTTTGAATGTCTAGGTTATTAAATTGACAATTTGTGAGGAGTGGGTAGAAACTACACAGGGCAGAGGAGGGCCCTAAAGAGACAGTGGTGGTCTTCAAAGTTATTTTAGTTGCAGAATCCATGTTTCAGTCAAAATCTATGCAAAAGACCAGTGATATGCAGATGATGGTATAAGGGGAATAAGGAGGTGGATCCCATCTACCTGGCCTTGCCCAAGTGATAAAGTGGGGGCGGGGGGCCGGAAATGCTGCTTCTCCAAGAACCATGGAAGACCACTGGTGTAAACACAGCAGAGCAGTGAGCTCTGGTGCCAAGACTTAGGCTCAAAGCCACAGTTTTTCACCTAATTAGTTATTTGATCTTGGACAATCTACCTAATTTTGCTGAGCTTTAGTTTTTATTTTTGCTTAAATCTCTAAATGAGAATAATGACACCTACCTAATGGTGTTGTTTGATATTTAATAATATGTAAGATTAGCATTTACTAAGCTCTCTGTAAATGGTAACTCACAGTAAGTTATTTATGCTAGAACTGATAGTCTCTCCTAAATTCTGATAATTCAGTTATGGTGATCTTACTGTGCTCCTAAGGAAAAACTCCTTGCTCACTTCGTTTTACATCTCCTGCTGCCTGAGAGTATTGGTTATCAAGTGATTATATATATATCAGAGCTAAAGCTCCTCACAGAAATTCTTAATTTTTTTCGTAAATAATTATTTCAGCATTTTCCATAAGCTATTTTGGGGCTTACTGCTTTCTGGTAGGAAAAAATTAACTACAGTTTTTCCGAATGAACCTGTATGGATTTATATTTATTATTTTTTGCTCAGAGCTTTTTATTCTTTCTCACATGTAGTGGCATAATTTAGCTGGAGTCGGCCTTATGCTCAGATACATGGAGTAAAGAAGATGTCTAGTCTCTTAGGGTTCGGTCTATCCTATGCTTCATATCTCCATTTTCAACTGAAAGATAAAATAAAGCTAAGATGGACTATTATTAGTTAAAAAGAAAGGAAACAATAAAAGCAAACAACTACAGTTAAGAAGCTAAACATCAATCATATAGATAAAATGATTTTGTTTATGGACAAAATGCTTCATCCAAATTAAAAATAATCTTGAAGTGTCTTGAATAAAACTGTGTCCAGGTGCATTGCATCAAATACTTCTTAAGAGAAGGTAGAAAAAAGGTCCCTAAAGGTAAATATCATCAACTTAGTATGCACAGTTTTGCTTTTGACAGAATCGTAGATGTTATCTTCCATGTCTAAGAAAAAGTAGGCCAACTAGCTGTTCCTTGCCCCATTTCCAAGGGTTTTGGTTCTCTTTATTCTGCCAATTTATAAATAGTGCCCATGTTGTGCCCACATGTTCTCTGTAGTTCCCATTTAACACATGTAGTTATTTCATTAAAGAATTTGTTCATATGGTTTAGCATGTTTCACAAAAAAACAGGCCCTATGTAGTAAACAGCTTCTGTTATCATTATGCTTAAGATGCTGTTTCACATCTCCAAATGGGATAAACTGGTTATTTTGGAACCTGACTTAACTAGAAGAATGATTTTTTTTTTTTTTAATGAGAATGAATGACATCTTTAGAAATAGGATGCATTCTAACAGGTTAGAAATGTTAGGAGTCATCACTGGTTGAAGGTGAAGCAGAAATAAATTATTTTATAACTTTTCAGAAACATATCAATTGAAGAAAATATAGCTTTCTTACTGTTACCTGTGCTGGAGTATTTTGTCATTGTACTCCTTGGGTAGTTCATCAACTGAGTCTAAAATAATATTTCCATCTCTTATCTGTTTATTCAATATAACTGGTTTTTAAGTACATCTTTAGTTCTCAGATCTTTTGGCAATAGTTTTATTTTTTAAATTAATGTATAATTTAAGTAGCATGTTTTACTTTTAAGTGCCTGACAAGAAACATGATGTCCTTGATAACCAAAATTTAAAACTATGCTAAATTTATAGATCTTCTTTTCCAGGGAACCAAAGCATTTTCTGCTTAGTATTATATAAATAGTAATCTTAGGAAGTACTTAGAGATGAGTTGAGGTGATGATATTTCTATTCTGTGGAAAACAACATAGGGAGAGGTAGTGTGTGTTGATGTTGATCTAGTTTCCTGGATTTCTAAAAATATAGCTTTTTTTCTCTACTCTGACAATGTGCTGTAGTGGAAAGAGTACTGGGCTAGCTATCATGATGTCTTACTTCTGGCTGAGTGTGTGTCTCCTCTCTCTGAATCTCTTTTCTTTCATGAAATGAAAGCTTTAACTAATTTCAGGTATTTCTTATAGTAGTAAAGTTATATGATTTTATAGGTTGCCCACTGTTAACTCCCTGAACAGATGACCAAAGACTTGCTGATTTCCATTTGCTCAATCACTTGATTTAAGAGCTCAGGATAATTTTAAATAAAAAAATTCATGTCATTTTAGCAACATCAGGATGTTTAGTGGACTTCAGAATCCCATCTTGGAGTACCTTAGCAAAGATTCATGGGTAGTAGATTTATTCTAAGGAATGAAATGATAATTCAGGGAAGTATGATTCTTATATTGGTAATTATTAAATGGGGGGAAAACAAGTCATAGAATAATATATATAGTACAATCCCACTTATATACCCAAAGAGCAAGAAAGAGAAATTAAAATAGCAAAAGATCTGAAATTATATATATATATCTCAAACCTTTAACCATATTTACCTATGGAGAGGGGTAGTTAGTTTGGGGATGGGAAAGGGGATAGATAAGGTGTCTTCACTTTTTATTCTGTACGCATCTTTATTTGAATTTTTAAAATAATCACATATTAATATTTTTGTAATTTAGGAAAATAAAATCTTATGTAAAAATGTCTTTAGAATTTAACAAATTTCACTATCTGAGCAGTCTGAATTTACTTTGAAAATCTTCATCATGGAAAATAATTGTTGAAAACTGGATAGAAGTTACAAGGAATCATCTCCTCTGTAGGATATAATGCAAGCATAGGAACTAAGCCATTGTGATACTTTAATTGAAATAATTTTTTTCTTCAGACCTTCAAGACATTCCATATTCTGATTGGTGTGAGCAGACTATCCATAATCCGTTAGAAGTGGTTCCCTCTAAGTTTTCGGGAATTTCTGGATGCAGTGATGGAGTGTCTCAAGAAGGCTCAGCCAGCAGCACCAAAAGCACAGAATTGCTACTAGGTAAGTTGTCAGATTCAAATCTAAGCATTGTTAATAAAACTATATTTAGTTTTGTTGTTGTTGTTCATAAATAATGTTAACGAAAGTTATCTCAAAACTATGACTAGTCAGTTTTATTGAGGCATATTTAGCCAGTTTTTGCACCTGTATGCAAACTGATATGTACCCTCTTAGCTGTCTGCTTTTAGTAGAAAGAATTTTGCTCCCAAAATGACCAAGAGATTAGCGCAGTTTATCTCAGTTTTAGATCTTTAGATAAAGTTTAAAAACAAATTCCATGAGTTATAACCATTTCCTAATGTGATATAGATGAAATATTTTATCTTCTTTTCAGGTGTTAAAACAATTCCAGACGATACACCAATGTGCCGTATACTCCTTCGCAAAGAAGTTCTAAGATTAGTCATTAATTTGAGTAGTTCAGTTTCAACAAAATGTCATGAAACTGGGCTTTTAACGTAAGTAAACTATGAGTATTCTTTGTTCTGCTTTTTTATGGTGAAAAAGATACTTGAAATACTTCAACAATTGGACTAATTACCTTCCATTGGTAGTTCTCAACTGTATGGGATATCTGTGGGAGGCTAGATTTTCTTCATATACATCAAGCAAAATAACATAGGCAAACAGATTAAATGCAGAAGCAGGTATGTGGATCTAGCTATCTTCTATTAAGCCAGACTTTAAAGAGATCTGTAGAAATGTAAAACAGTACCATTCTTCTCATTTTTTTAGTTTTGGAAAATAATAGTTATCTTTCATTAAAATATATATTTATGTTAACATGTAATGGATTTATTTTTTTAAATGAATTAATAAATATCTTGAAATTTTCTCAATTTTAACTTGTGGTAATTATCAATGGCTATAGCCCACAAAAAATAAACTTTCTGGAGTCCTCAGTAATTTTTAAGAAATTAAGGGAATTATGAGACCAAAAAGTTTGAGAAAAGCTGGCCTATGTAAAACAAATAATATTTTCTTGGTTTAATTTTTCCTTATTTTTCTTTCTTTCTCTTAATAAAAGTTGCAGAATTTTTATTGTTTTTCTAAATCACAGCAACATGATAAAGGAAAATTCGGACAGTCGTCAACATCTTTGATTTGCACTATTTAAAGCAGTGGTCCTCAAAGGAAATACACTTCAGGGTCTCCTGTGGGACTCTAAAAAAATAATAACACAGATGCCAGGGTCCCTGTACAAACCTCCTGGCCAGTAGCTCTAGGGGTAGTAGGTCTTTAACCTGTGTATCACCCCACCTCACCCCACAGCCAATTCTGAGATGCTATCCCAGCTAAAAACCACTGTTTGAAAGATATAAAGAGATAGCCCAGTCAAGGATATTGATAACTTCAGTCTAACTTTAAAAACTTCTTTCTATTTTAAAACGTAATTTTTAAAATATGTGAGTCATTCTAGGCTGATAAATAAATTTTGCAATTTCTCATGCCAGTGGAAAAAATATTTCTAACTTTCCAAGAAGCATTTGGATTTTGATCATTTTAAGACATAACCCCAGACTTAAAATGTCTAATTTAAGTGTGAAGTGGGAATATTTAATATTTTATATTCTATGCCGTCACCCAAAAATGCCATCTAATCAGTATCTGGAGAAAAAATATTTAAAAAATGATGTTTTGTAGGAAAAATAGGTAAGGCCTTATTATAGTTTTTTATCACACCATAGTCTTGTCTTTTGTTTTAGAATTAAGGAGAAGTATCCTCAAACATTTGATGACATATGCCTTTACTCTGAGGTTTCCCATTTGCTGTCACACTGCACATTTAGACTTCCATGTCGGAGGTTCATACAAGAATTATTTCAAGATGTACAGTTTTTACAAGTAAGTAGAATTTTTACTTAGGAAATTTATCTTTTAAGAATAATTCTGTTTGAATTAAGTTAAAAGGGAGATTATATCTGTTGATACACTAGACGGTCATTAACAGTTTACCACTTCTTTTCTAGATGCATGAAGAAGCAGAGGCTGTGTTGGCAATACCACCAAAGCAACCTATAGTTGATACATCTGCTGAATCCTGACCTCATATTTATGATGTATATAGATGTATACTATATATATTCATATTTGTGGATTTCCTACAAGCCTCAGAAAATGCTGACTGACTGGGCAGCGAAGACAGGAGCATCTTCTGTACACTGTTCCAGCAATTACTGGTACATGAACAGTTGGAACTGCAGACTTACCCTAACCAAAACAACTTCCTCTATCCCCCGTTGAGCCCTTTTGGGGGTTCATTGTTAATTACCACAGTTTTAAGAGTTTTAGTTAACCATTGTATGCAAGAGCCAAGCACTGAATACCTACATAAGTTTTCTGTTTTTTCGTTTTAAGAGCATAATAACAGTGGAACAATAATAGGATATGCTGAAGCACTCTTCACACAGTTATTTCTGAATTCTTTTTTTAGAGTTAATACAAAGATGCCTTGTTTGTTAACTAATTCGTGGAAACCAGAAATCGGTGTCTCTGAGGCTACATCCTGTTACCACGACAGGGTGTGCTTTAACTGCTGGTATCAGAGGGGGAACTTCGGCCCTTCCACATTTTTCTTAATGTTTCTAACACTACTTCAGAGGTTTGTAACCTCAAAGCGAAAGAAGAGCCTCAACAACCCGGGACTTATAAGTTATTTTTATGTTGCTAGACTTGCATAAAGTTTCTTATTTGTTTTCTGTCTATTAAGTTTTGTTGCAATGTATTATTATAGGCTATTTGAACTGATTAAGGTTTTTCACTACAGTTCCTGATTAAAATCAGAAGATCATTTTGTAATTCAAAGTATTTCTCATTTATAGAATGCATATATTTTCAGTGGACTTCCGTTTTTATCAACTTCCCATATCACCATTTAAACAGGAACTTTAACAAGCACTATTAATTTAGACCTAAAGCAAAAGAAAGCATTAAATAACACTTTGGATCTCTTGAGGAAATGATAAGTTTGCCTACAATTTACACATTCCATGGGAAAAGAAGAGCCATATTTCCTTTTAAGAAATCATTAATAAACCTTATTACAATTAAAAATTGTAGTGAAAAGCCTTAAGTACCAAATTTTAAAGCAGCAGTAATTTAATTTTTATATCAGTGTTCTTGTTTTGCACAAACTAAATGCAGTGATAGGTGAGTTTATGAGTACAGTAATTGCCTTTATCACATTTGTGAAGTTAAGTTGATGAGGGCAAGATTTTGTTTATTTGTGTGTTTAATTTGTATATGTCTAAAGATATTTGGAAATCTTTACAGGAATTAAACATATGCAAATTTGTGTATAAAAGTAGCATAGCCATTATCATTTAGAATGCTTGTAAATGAAAGGATTATCTTTTTTGAGGTCTATATATAAACAGAAAAAAAATCCAGCTGGACTGATTAGGACCCTTTTTTAATTCATTTGTGTATACCATTCTTACCGTTACACAGCAGCTTTGACACAGTCGTAGTACATTAATATTTTCCCATATCCTTTTTATAATGGGCTTGTTATTTGAGATCTCTGTAAAGAACCCTGTGAACTAGAAAACATAACTCACAGAGATAGTTTTGTTTTGTTTCTTTTAATTTACTGGCACTGAAAGTTCCAATTGGGATGAAGCATTTCATCTCACTTCATAACACCTCTTTGACTGCACTTCAGTGAATTGTTCTTATGTGCACTGTGTAGCAACTTACATTATAACAAAACAGATAAGGGCTGTAAGCTGCTCCTTATGTTAAAAAGTGGTTCTTCAGCTTTTCTCTCGTAAAATCCAATTGAAGATAAAACAAATACTTTTTTTTTACCTTTAATTTATCACTGAACCCCAGTGTTTATTTAAATGTCAACAGTACTTCTAAGAACGTTGCCTGTCACCTTGGTCTTTGGTCTTGGATAATTAAACTGCCTTCCAGAGAACCAAATGTCAGAGATACTAGACCAAATAGTGGTTAAAAACTCCAAAGGAGGTAATGTAGTAATCTTATTCATAGTGGGATTAACATATTTTAGACATTCATTGTAAACACTACCTCAGTTAATAAAGACTATAAAATCTGTGGTTTAATCCCTCAAAAGTTAACAGTAGTTCTTTTTTGTCACATACACACAACCATCCCCATGCCTAGACCCCACGTCACTCACCCCTCCTGAAATGAAGTCTTCGTTACTATTAGCCTAAACAGGTTGTTGACTATTTCTTTGAAAGACATGTATGTATACATCATAATATTTGCCTATAGCACTTAGTTTGGGGAGACACTCAGAGCTTTGTGGTTATCAGTAATCTAAGAAAAGAAAGTCTGTAACTTAAATGTATAGTGCTGTTTGGTTTATCCATATTTTACTGACAGGTCTAATACGTTTTCTTTAAGTACTCATTAGTATAAAAGTAGACTTTTATGATGAAAAATGCTCACATGCAGTGCCAAGTGATTAACTTAGGTGTTTAAAAATCTTAAATTATAGCTGAAAAGGTTAGGAATGGTGTCAGTGGTAATAGAAATAATTGAGAAAATTATCTATAAATAACAGATATTACCAGACTATAAAATACCAGAATAATGTCAATACTGTAGTTTTTTCAAGATTTTAGAATTAATCTCAGTCCATATAAATTTGTACTGTTGGTAATTATTGAATAATTTGGAGGAATTTGGGCAGTTGTACTGGTTGTAAACTGTGAATTTCTAATTGTAAAGTGAATTGTCATTTCTAATTGAAATTTTTTTTCAAGAACAGATTTCAGCTTCATATACTAAGTAAATACTGATAAATAAGGAACTTAGAAATTAGTATTTGTAATTAAATATGATCTAAAATTTCTTATATTTTTATTTCCTGTTTATGCTTAGGTAGATTGCTGGGGGAGGGAGTCTGTTCTCCCTAATAAAAATTTTTCTAATAAACATTGGTAGCATAAGGACATTCTGTAAGACAGTGACATTAAAAAAGGCTCTTGTCGAGGTATACATTATTATACTAGTTACTCTAACACCTTGTGTACAAGTCCTTTTGAAATGGTGGCTTTAATAGTTTTCAGCTCTTTTATCCAGAGCTTGAGATAAAGTTGAGTTTTTCAGGGCATATTACAATGGCAAAGTGTTCAACAGTGAGGTGTCAATGCTTACTCAGATTTGTCTACTGCTATTTATATAAAAATTGTTTTCATTTCATTCAGAGGATGCCTTTTACCCCCACGTTAAAGCACAGATCATTAAGCAATAAAAACCAATCAAATTATCATCCAAATTATAACTGCGATTATTTTTGCATGGTAAGAGTGAGGTGCTAATTTTGTGTGAGATGAGCTTTGTAAACTACCTTGGGAAAGGTCCTTTGGAAGTAAGGTTTTTCCCCTTTAGTCCTATGCTTCCAGTTTTGTCTCAAATTCACAATCCATTAAAACATGGGAAAAAAGAATAGATTAAATTAATTGAGAGAGTTTTATGAGAAGAGGTGTTGGAATAAATCTAGAATATTTGTTGGGAAAGGTCTCCCTTGTCTCCTCATTTAGGAAATACATTATTACCAGCTTAATTTCACAAGCATCACTACAGTGAGAGTTTCATTATAAAAGCATACCAGTGAAATGAATAGCAATGCTTATCAAACAATATTGAAATCTGTGAGAATCTTTCTAGGAGCATTCTTTTTTCTTTTAGTTCCAGGTTCCCAGGGTATTTTTCATTCATAGTAAGTTTATATGACTGACACAGAATGTGGATTTTTCCCCCTTTGGAGTATTTTTATAATGTAGGTGGATAGCTATGCCACAGCATGCATAAATTGCACATTTTGTTTGACTTTCTTTATAAAATATTTAATTTGAAAAATATAATTTATGCCAAAAAAGGTATACCTTGTAATTTTGCCACTAAATAGGTTGATTTAGCACAAAATGCAAAGTCTTAGGGCAGAGGGGGGGAGATAAAAAGTTTTCATAGAGAATAGTTGAAAAATGTTCCATTACTGGTCTGTCAGAAACCCTAAAGCTGCATTGTAAAAAAATGGTGTAAATTAGTTTTGAAAAGTGGTAAGGGATTGTGAAAAAAAATCTCAGACTTAATGCTCCATAACCACATTATTTTCTTCTTTTTTTATTTAGTAATACGCTGCTACAGATTTGGAGGTTCTGGTGTTTGTAGGTCACTGAACAGACATTGAAATCTGATTTATATTGTATAACTGTAACATAGAAAGAAAAAGTATTTATATATTTTCCGTAAGAATATTTCATTGAGTTGTGTATAATTTAAATAAGATTTGTCCCCAAATGGTTTTGCTCACCCTGATTTTTGTGTGTGTGTGGTTTTCTTGTTTTTGTATAATGTGTACAGTTTATGTCAAGGGCATTAAAAAGCCTCCTGAAGTATAATCTTATCAAAGGGATACATTGTTAATAAAATGTACTTAAAATTCTTAAACTTGTGTTGTTCTGTCTGAAATTTTAAAACAATCAGTGTTGATTTGAGTTAGGTACCAGTGAGGCTGATAGATGTCACTCCCAGTTAAAGTGACGTTTAGGTACCACAGGTAAGAGTCTAGTTGAGTAACGCGTTAGTGGGTTGTTCCAAATGTCTTAAAATAGCTATTTATGCTTTTGTAAACGTTCTTCATAATCTAATCAAACATATATCTTTACAGTTTTAATTTTTAGTTTCAAATCATTATAAAGGGTTTGGAAAACTGGATCTGTCTTTAGACAGAACAGGTCTGAATTTTTTGAGAAATTAATACACACTATAAGTGATGAGGGTATGATGGTGACTTCTGTGCAAGGTATTTGATTTCTCACACGGAAACTAGCATGATCAGATAGGCTAACCTGCAGCCACCTAGTGGCAAAAGAAAATACCGCAAGGGAAATTACCGAGCCTGGAGAAGAAAATTCAATGGCAAAGCTAGGCACTGTTACGTAGTTGATTAAATGTGGTAAAATGTATGTCTCACTTTCAGAAATAGATTTGTGTTGGATAGCTTGGTCTTTAAGCACATTTCTTTATATCATTTTCCCATTGCGTTCCACTACATATTTATGTCATTCAACAAAAACGTATTTGGCCCCCAAAAAAGCACCTTTAATAATCATTATACAGCTGATCTTTGAAAAAATGTGATAATACAGCTGAACTTCAAAAAGTTTGTTTCATTTTTAAAAACTCTCTGGTATATAAAAATACTCAAAGTACTGCCTTAGTCAGGCTGCTATAACAAAATACCACAGATTGGGTAGCTTATAAACAACAGAAATTTAGTTCTCACAGTTCTGTGGGGTGGAAGTCTGAAAACAGAGTGCCAGCATGGTCAAGTGAGGACTCTGGCGGGTCCCAGACTTCTGGTTGTGTCCTCACATGGCGGAGGCAAGTAGGGAGCTCTGTGGAGTCTCTCATAAGAGCACTAATTCCATTCATGAGCGCTCCTGCCTCATGACCTAATCACCTCCCCAAGGGCCCCTTGCTAATCCCCTCATCGTCGGGGTAGGATTTCAACATGAATTTTGGGGGAGACAATCATTCAGACCATGGCAACTACTTTTGTATTATCTCCACAAAAGAAACCAAAATGTACTAAAATGCACTTTTTCTTTAATGCTTATCTTAGAGGACTAAGACAGCTACATTTGTTTAGTCCTTTAAATTGAATATATTGTGTTGTAAATATCGTTTTAACTGCTAATTCTGAAGGCTTTTTCTTTTGTCTCTCTTCAAGGGTTTTAACCGTTCTACTTTATGCAAAATGTCTTATATGTTTTGTAAAACCTTTGAGATGAAAGCCAGTTTCTTTCCTCAAAGCTCTTAGAAGAAACACTAGATGTTGTCTAATTGAACTTGATTTTCTTCGTAAATACACTTTCTAGTGGAGTCTCAGTTTCACTAGACTTGGTCCAAGTCGGGTGTTAGGATGTCAGCAGGGGCCGGCTCGGTGGTGCAGCGGTTAAGTGCACACGTTCTGCTTCAGCGGCCCAGGGTTCACTGGTTCGGATCCCGGGTGTGGACGATATAAAGGGGAAGGTGAGCACGGATGTTAGCTCAGGGCCAGCCTTACTCAGCAGAAAGAGGAGGATTGGCAGCAGATGTTAGCTCAGGGCTACTCTTCCTCCAAAAAAGAAATATATAGATAGAGGATGTCAGCAAGTGCTCTCAGCAGGGGCAGTCTCTGTTGTGTGATGAGGTCCCTGCTCCCAGTCAGAGCCCCTGCAGTCCCCTTCGTGCAGCTGAGGACCAGTCTCCAGGCTGATGTGGTATTTGTAGGTCATTAATGCCAGTCCTGCTCACCATCAGAATATCCTGATATTTCTAAGGAATTATTACTAATTTGGTTTTAGGTGCAATTTTTTAAACGTATTATGGCTATGTTAGAAAAAGTAGTGCCCATTTAGAGAACAAATATTTACGAATGAAATAGTATTATTTGCCTCAGTATCAAAGGGAGAGAGGATAAGGGTATGGATGTGCTTAAATGGCCATGGGTTAATGGCTCTTGGGGCTGATGACAGTACATAGAGGATTGTTAAACTATTCTACTTTTGTGTATATTTGAAATTCTCCATGTATGTTTTAATCCTAATAGTTGAAATGACACCTGAATACAAATTTCAAAGTTTCTGAATAATACTTATTAAAGCAATGCTGTTGCGATGACATAGAGCATTGGAAATTAGGGTTTTAAGTCCTAATTTATTTGCTTGTTATGAACACGAGAAAGGAATGTTTATAGCCAAAACTATAGTTCATAGTGTTGTACACACAAAGTTCTATAGCCCAGCATTTCCTACTGGTGTGTTATGTTTCAGAAAGACATCTTCATGTGACTTAGGCCAATGATTCTCAAAGCTGAGTGTGCATCTGAATGCCTGGGGGCTGATGAAATATAGATTCCACGTCTCATGCCACAGGGATTCTGATGAGGAGGTTTGGAATGCAACCCAGGAATTGATGTCTTTAGTAAGCTCATGAGGTGATTTATTAGCTATTCTAATTGTTAGATTTTCATTTCATCGAGGTAGAGAAAAACACAAAATAATGCAATGGTGAAATATTTTAATGAAGGCTTGTTGCAACAAGAATGACTTCAAGGTTTTGTGGATTATTTTTTAAAATCTATATAAAAGATACTATTTACAAATCAGTCATCACTGTCATTGACGTTACTGTGTACTTTTATAATTGCAAGTGACAAAGGAACACGAGGCTAAATGATGACAATACTGACCGCGAAGTCTTCTTGAAGCTATTAGACTCATCAAGATACTTGTTTGTACTACCTTAGGAGTATATAACCAATTTTTCCAACAAAAAGCTTAATTACATGTAAGGAAAAAGTTGAAAAGCCTGAACCAAAGTCATGGCTTGTGTAGGTATATTTAAGCCAGTTGACAGCTACCTTACTTTGAGATGTGGGTCCTTCACTCTCTCTATGGTGTTGAATGGCACATTAGGTATGAGAGAGGCACAGGCAGCGTCATTTCCAGTACAGCAAACAGCAAGGAACCCCCATTGATGCTTGTTTAGAAATGTGATAAACATTAACGGTTGACAGGCAGACGGAAGAGAAAGGAACTACTGTGTAGTGAAAACTTGTGATGCCACCAGGTGCTTTGCATCTATTGGCTCAAGGAGACAAAGCTGCTGCTAAGCCAATACAGGATTTCCCACTCCATATAGCTTTTTACAGTTATGGCTAAACGATGTCCAGCAATGAGGTTTCATTTTATTTATTAAGTTAGCATCATAGGAACATAAATGAGACAGGGTGTCATCTTGACGCAGACAACCTATTACAGAGTTCAAAGGATGCTAAATGAAAACAGGTCATTTATATATTAGAGTTCTTGAAAAAAAGAGGAACCATAAAACATGAATTACTCAATGACATATTTTCCTTTTTCTATTCTGAGGTAGTCATCAAAAATTGTGGCCTAAGGATTGGCGTTCACTAAGTAGGAGTGCTATTATCTGGACACTAAGTCAGGTTCCTTGCCAATCCCACTCTTTAACTGTGGTAAGCTAGAGAGAAGGACAATTATGGGCTATTATTGATGCATACACGTCTTACCTATTAGATAAAGATTCTGCCCCCAGAAGAGTTAATTTTACTGCATCAATCAACCACAAATTCTTATCCCTTCAAGCCAAGTCTAAAATCTGTTTTAGTCTCAAACTTCTGTGACTTTTTCATTAAACACACCCAGAATAAATTAACATTGACCATTTATGCTGTAGTAACAAATCTGTGGCCTTTATTAAAGGCTTAAATCTAGTTTTTTTACTCTTAAGATATTAAATGTGCGGGTGAAACTTTATGGAAATACTTTCTCACTAAAAACTGAACTTCTAGGACCATAGTCGCCCTGTCCAGGACTGAGTGGGTGGGGTCCATCCCTATGTCATGTGCCAGATCTGCCGTCACAAGGGTGAGCCTGGAACATACAGCAGCAAGGTAAGCCTGTTCCCACAGTCCTGCCATTTCTACAGCAAGCTTGCTCCAAGGAGGAATGTTAAGTTTCATAGCTTCTGACCTTGGAAACCTAGGAAGGTTGTAGTGGTCTTATATACATCAGACCTACCAATGGTGATAGCTCACTGGGATTAAACACCGAGGTATCTGGTAATAGAATGGTGTCGGCCATGCTTCTCCTAGTGTTTGTGTAGCATAAAGGTATGAAAGGAGTATACTGATTAGTGGTGGTGGTCACCTTGATCTAAGAGGGTAACCGAGGAGACGCTGCTGTTCTCACTCAGGGGAGGTGAGGCAAGACCCAGGGGTATGGCCATTTGCATTTTATACTCTGAACAGAGTGCTGGCACTGGTGGATCTGTTGGGAGACTGTCCTTGTCTCCAGACATGGGTGAAGCCAACTGGGACACATAATTCAAAGTAGTTTCTCCAGCTGGGATTTCTCCCTGGGAGTTCATGTAGTTTTTTTCTAGTGCCTTCAGTAAATTTTCAAGTGAAGTCAATAGTCCCCGCTGACTTGGGGCTGTAGGGGGTACTGGGACATGGCCACAAGAACCAGAGTTAGAAGCTGCCTGATTATAGGTGAAGTTCTCAAAACAGATGCAGGGTCCAGGGCCGGAGTAGTTCTTCTCTGCTGGGAGGAGGTAAAGGTAGGCAGGCTTAGTAATTTCAGTTTCTGTGAGTGAGTTCCTAGTGCCTGAGAACTGTATCTTACTCCCTTCCGGCTTGTTTATAACTTCAATAGCATCTGGAATGCAGTCCTTGACACTCATTATTGTTAGGTGAGGATTCTCCTGGAACAGAAACAAAAAATAGGCAAATATAACACGGGTGTGTGTGTGTGTGTGTGTGTCTATCAGAGTATATAAAGTATGAACTTAGAGCTTCACTTTTTTTCATGTCATCCTGGTCACAAAGTCACCTGAAGGTGGTTCTGAAAACCAAAGGATTTCCCCTGACAGAAGAAATCAAAGCTCCATCCACCCATTTCATGGCAGTGGGAGCAGAGGTGGCTTTTGCTGTGTGGTACCTTCCTGTGGAGAATCTAGGAAAGCATGGTTATTACAGCCCCAACCCTCGATCAGTCTTTAACGGGGATATGGTATACACACAATTTCCCAACTTTTACCTTGGATTTTATTAATGACAGGACGCTGCTCTTGTAAGGATCTGGAATGTCAGGATAACATTTCTCCTTCATCCTAGAAAAACAGTGAAAATCTGATGAATTTTTCACTACAGTGGAATAGCTAAGAGGGAGAAGACTGGAGCCAGATCCCTGGGTTCTAATCCTTGCTCTATCCCTTATTAACTGTGACCTGGGCAAGCTACTTGCCCTTCTATGCTTTAATTTCCTCGTTGGTTCCATGGAGATGACGGTAGTTATGGTGGTGTGTGAGGATCAACGAGTGGGTATATGTAAAGTAATTAGAACACTGCCAAGCACAGAGTAAGTGAAATATAAATATCAGCTATTGTTATTGAACAAGTATTGCAATCTTTTAAAATGGTTCTTGTCTTCCTTATGTATTGACCAGAAAAGCAAAGTTGTTAAAAATTTTTCGTATTCTCATCCGAGCCTCCTTTGTCCTTTTCCTTTTCAGCACTTTTTCTCATATTCAGTGTGATTTCTATCTTATTAAACTTCTTTCTAGATCCCTCTCTGACTCCTTTCTTGGATAAAGTCTTCCCTGCACACTTACCACTGACTGTTCAAGTAGCACACGATCATGATGAGCACAACGCAGAACACCGTGGGCAGTATGATACGTATCAGTAAATGGGCTGGAGAAGGAAAAAGAAGGATATTTTTAAGGAGTATTTTTCTCTCCTCAAAGGAATAAAAATAAATTTAAGGTTGAGAGTAATTTGACACGTTCGTTATTCCTCAAAAGTCTATTTATGAACATTCAATGTGAGTTCTGCCTGACTGGGAGGGAAAACACAACCAACCAGCCAACACAGGGAACCATTCGTCCCCAACACTTGTGACTCAAACTCATGACTTCTTCTGGCAGATCGGATCATTACTCCCAATTGTTCACTCCCTCCCTGTGTGAGAATTATACTCCGCACCCTTGCCACATCTCCCTGGCAGGTGGAGTGCACATCTCTGCTCCGTGACTTGGGGCCCAGCCACACGACTTGGTTTGACCAATGGGATATTAGTAGTTGCAGTGTCAGCAGCTGCTTTAAGTGAACCTGCATAGTTTGGCTTGCCCTCGTGTGCTCCTGTAACCCACATGAGAAGCCTCCATCCCACGTAGCCACTGCCCCTTCAGCCTGAGCTCCAGAGTGAAGCCACATGGAACAAACCTAACCCTGACCGAAGCCTAGAGTCCCTCCCGGCCCAGCCTGGATGAGCCAAGCCCATGAGCATAAAAAGAAATATTTGCTTTTGTATGGTACTGAGATTTTGAGTTTTTTTGGTTACACATCAAAAATTGACTAAGGAACCCCTCTAGTTAGTCTCATAAAATCAGCTGAATATGTCTTAACTGGGATAATTATTCCATTTTTATTTCTCAGATATGTCAACCAGTGCTTCATTTTCTTAAATGCCCATCTTCTTGTTCCCACTGCTTGAAAGTCCACCAGTTAATAATTCAGCTGGGTTGGTACAGACCCTCTTTTACAAATGTGAATTCCACAGGAAGGGCTTGGAGTCATTCACATGTATATATATTTCTGTTCAATCCATTCGCCTCCCTGCTCTCCCCACCCCCTAGACCCAATACCAGCTGTGCTGGAAGGAATGGGGTTTGATTTGGGGATAAGGGTGGGGCGTAATGGAGGAGTTTTGTTGAAGGGAGGGCAGGCCTGGGCAGATGCCCAACCCAGTGCTGTGAGGCAGTACAGGGCTCTGGAGAAAAGGCCAGAAAGGTAAGAGAGTACCCAAGCAAGGATCTCAACAAGTGGCCCAAAATTAACTGGGAAGCCAGGCAGTGGGAAAGAAACTCTGCTCCTGACACCGCCGAATGACACCTTGCTCTCAAGATCAGTCCTTTTGACTACTACAATTGGTTTTAAAATTCGTTCAATTATGCATTTATAATGCACTTGAGAACAAGTGTGGGGACCTAACTATAGTAGGTTTCAAACTGGTTTTGCTAACCTTTTTATTGGACTGTAATATATGCATAGAGAAAAGTGCTCCTAAGTGTACAGCTCGAAGAATTTTCACAAATTGAACATACCCACATCATCGGTACCCAGATCAAGAAAAAGAACGTTACCAGCTCCCCAGAAAGGCCCCAGGAAAGGTCCCCATCCAGTCATTACTCCTTCCCAAGGTAACCACTATCTTGTCTTTTAACAAGATAAATGGCAGCGGCTCTTTCTCTACTCTGTAGATGGAATCGCACGCCAGGAGTCGGGTCTGGCTTCCGTCACTCAGCACTGCCTTAGTGAGACTGATCCATACTATTTACGGAACCGTAGAATGTCATCCTCATTGCTGCAATTACACAGCAATTTATTCTCCTTTTTAATAATATAATCAATAGAGTCACAGCCAAGGCTAAGGAGAAATAAGTGAAACCTAGAAAATATACTTGAGATAATCATAGGTATTATATGTGTGTGTATGTGTGTGTGTTGACACACATCTACCAGCCAAGTAAATACCAAAGAGGGATAAAAATAGCCTGGAAATAAATTTTAAATTAACTCCAAAATGACAAGAGTGCTCAAATAATGGAAACCGTTGACTGAAATCTTCATGTGGCTCGGAGAGTTCTGGCCTTTGGCTTGGAGACCTGGGGCCATGTTTTGGTCTGGTAGCGAACAGCAGTGAGTGCCCCAGCCTGCCGCTACAGTACTCTGTGCCCTCATCACTGGTCAGGGCACTCTAGGGTCAGCAGTTCTACCTGATGTGGCCATCCCATCCCCACAGCTCCGCCTTCAGCGAAGGGACCCCACCCTGAGGGCAGTCGGTAACTTCAGACACTTTTCAGCTTATCTGCTTTTCATGGAGGAGTATCTCCAATCTTCCGATGTGGACCTTCTTGACACCCTGTCTGGCACCTACTTTTCTCCTTCCCTCTCCAGCAGTATCTATTTTCTTCCACCACCTTCCTGTTTGTTCAGGGTTTACCATGAGAATCATATTTACCATCAACCGGTTCCTGCCATTCTTCTCCCTTTCTCTTCTTTCTCCATCTTTGAAGCCAAATGCACTTTGGAAATATGGATCTCTTTAGCTCACCCTTTCCTCCCCACATTTGCAAACACTGGGTTTGTGAACAAACACTTCTTGTCCCCCTCCACCCGTCTATAATTGCCCCCAAAAGGCAAAGTCAGGAGGCCATCGGTTCATCACTGAGGGAAACCAGCCAGAAGGCGGGCTGCAGAGAGCAATCTTGCTGAGAAAAACACCACCACCCTTCTCTAGACAGAAGCCTTGTGGCTCTTCCAAAGTCGGCACTAAAATATGCTATCTGTGATTTTCAGACTATACTGGAACTGAGTTCCAGAGAAGTGCCTCAGGGGCCACCGAGCAGACCAGAGAAAGGTCCCAGGTCAGAGGTCAGTCAGATTAGCCCCACTCTTAATGTATTACGTAGTGGGATTCCATGGAACATTTTTTGCATAACAGAGTTTCATCTAGAGAGACAGACAGACAGTTAGACAGAGACAGAAAGAAGAAAGGTTTAAAAATTCCTGATCTAGACAAAGCCCACGGCAATGTGTGCAATTTGTTAGTTTCCTAGGAATTCCCAAAGAAAGAGTTTTGATTCGGAAAAACTCACAGTGTTCATCTGGGGTCGTGACCTTTGTGAAAGCATCCAGGGGGCCCTCGCCAACGCTTGTGAACGGAGTGACGAAAAACTCATAGATGGATTCCGGCTGTAGGTTTTCCACAACAAATGTCTTTTGTTCCGGCTTGTCGATTTTGTATTTGCAACACACTGAATTATCTGTGGTTGTAAAAAAAATCGTTTTTTTCAGGAAGAAAAAATTATTAAGAGTGTGATAGAGATCTTGAGAGAGAGTTGGGTATAACACTCTTGTTGACTCGGCACTGCCAAAATTTTTAAACCAACCAAAAATTAAATCATGGTTTCATCACACTGAGGACATGGGTCAAATCTTCAGGAGATGGCAAGAAAAGCAAAATGTCCACTAATTAACAAGAGATGTTGGTGATCCCGGGAGAGCACGCAAATCTACAAGAGAGAGCAAGAGCTTGCAAGAAACTTAAAAATACATCGCAATAACCTTAACAAAGTCAAAGAAAAAAGGAAAAAGGGGTTAGTCAGAAAGTTTCATAAGTGGCAAGTTTTCCTAAGGAGTTGATGATACTGTAAGTGCTTCTAAAAATACCGGCCACATTGTTTTTTAGTAAGTTAAAATACTGGCCCCCACCCTCTTGTCCACCCTGAGAACGCTGATAGTAAAAGCATCCAAGAATAGAACTCAGTGCGGCCACAGTCAAAGATGGCAGCTTTTTCAATGTTTTCAAATAACGAGATCTGGAAAGAGTAAATCAATAAACAAAAATGTCACCTGAAAGAGCTGCCTTTTCGAATCCTGGGTGGCACTGCCCCTCCTTGGGTTTCAGGTAGACATGGTACCCTCGTATAAAACTGCGCTGGGTTTCGGTGGGGTAATCCTTCCAACTCAGAGTGAAGGAGTGCGATGTCAAGTTACTCATGACCACTTGAGGGTTGACTAAAGGAGCTAGGGAAGGAAGTTGGGATACGAAGAGAGTCATGATTTGGAAATAGTCTCAAAGACTCATGGAAACTAAAAGCAGAGCCACAGCCAACTCCCAAGGCTGTAGGAGCTTATGCCAAGATAAGGAATTTCATCTTTTTCTCTAGGGACATTTATGCTTTGACATAGTGAGAGCTGGGAAGGAGTTGAGCAATCTTCTTGTTCAAGCCTTGCCTGTCACAGATGTAGCAATGGATGCCCAGAGAGATTCAGTAACTTGCACAAAGTCACACAGCAAAAAAGAGAATAAAGACTTCCTTAGACTTCATTCTGCTCCTGAATTCTAAACAGTGTTTGATGGAAGACTCAACCAGAGAATGAACTGAAGTGGGGATGAAGGGGAGAAGGGAGAGGGTTGTGATCAAAGAGGTAAGGGCGGATTTGAAGGACTCTAATTCTCAGATGGTGGCTATGCAAAGTTATCCAAGTGTCACTGGAAACACCCAGGAGCATTTATTCTGAAAGCTTTCCTGAGCCTGTTTCATCACATACCCTTGTGCACACCCAGTCTATGCACACTGACACACACACCAGCACACACCTCCTGCCTGTTTCACACAGCTCCCACCACAGGCAGAAGCCCCAGGGCTGATCTGATCAGTGCTGAGCAATCAAGGGCCCAGCCACCCAGCTCTCAGCAGGTGTGAGAGCCCAGATGCCAAAGGGAAATGAGCAACCACATGGGACAGACTCCTCTCCACTGCGGGTGGGGTCGTGGGAAAACGTCTGGGTGGCGATTTCACAGTATGTATCAGAAGTCTTAAAAATTATAAAACAAATGAAAGACTCTTCAAGAAGTCCAACCTTTTGACTCAAGTATTGTACTTCTAAGATTTATTTAAAAATCATTATTGTGGATATGAGCGAACTTTAGCTAAAATGACGGTGATTCAGACAGGGGAT
Source organism: Equus przewalskii (assembly GCF_037783145.1). Taxonomy (NCBI): domain Eukaryota; kingdom Metazoa; phylum Chordata; class Mammalia; order Perissodactyla; family Equidae; genus Equus; species Equus przewalskii. The sequence goes on from NC_091850.1 coordinate 26,666,755, forward strand.
AAGAGAGCCGGCAAAGAGGACAGAAAAGAGACCGAGCGAGTGGGACTGCAGGATGCCTGAAGGCGAATTTTATAGTTTTCAGTTGACAAACATTGTAATCATCCTAAATGTCCAAAGACAGGGGACTCGACATATGCATACAATGAGGCACTTTGCAATACAAAAATGATACAGTTAAATAATATGTAGTGACAGGAGTCAAAAAGCACTTTACAAATGGTGTAGAGTAAGTTCCCATTTTTATTTGGGAATAAAATTTTTTTATTTTGTCTATCTGTACAGAGAAAGGAATACCTGGATATACATAAAATATTACTTCTGGATATTTGCCTTTGGGTGGTAAAATGAACAATGTTTTTGTCTTCATTTGCAAAATATTTTATAAATTGTCTTTAATGAAAATGCCTTATTTTTGTATGATTAAAAAAATGATTTTTAAAAAAACTCAATTACCAGAAAAATGGGATGCTGAAAATTAAGAAAGGTGTTGAAATCTCCCTAAATCAAAAGCTGGGGGTCTCCGGATTGTGCTGAACAAGTCTGCCGTGGACACATAAAAGGCTTCAAACTTACCCAGCTCCTGGGAGTATCCTGTTTTTTGCTCTAATAAATAAGCGATCCTTTTTGTAGAAATTCCGTAAATTCTGAAGTTGTATCTGACCCCCGGTCTAAAAGCATCTAGAGAAGAAAAGTCAATAGATTTTCAATAACACAGAATGACATTCTCTTTATTTCTGAAAAGGAAATGAATGAGAAACGAATTTGTGTCCCCTTAATAACTTCCTTCTCGGGGTTTCTGCACTTGATCTCCACCATCTTCCCTCCTTCCCTGAGCCTTGGCGTCCTCCATGTCTCCAGCGACAATGGCCTCTCCATCATCCTCTTGAACAAGAGCTCTCAAACGTCCCCTGACCCATGTGTATTTAACTGGGTGCAGAATTTGACCAGACACAGAAAAGCGTTTTAAACTCTTCTTTGACTCCAAGTCCCCCTCCAGCGCCGGGCCATCTCTCTGTCCACGAAAGCCCAGCATCTGGAAGGCTGCACTGCCTCTTCCACGCTTCCCCTCACACCTGGCTTCTGCAACCCACCATCAGCACCCGCCACGCCCCTGACCGTGCTCCAGCCCAGGGCAGCCCGGCTTCCTCCCTCCCCAAGGGCACGGGACTGCCCTCCAGGGACCTCTGTCACCCTCTGGACCCAGACAACTCCCACATATTTATCTTGAGGCCAGCAGATGGCGCCACCAATCCTCCTGCTCCAGCCACACACTCCGGCTCCTTTTACTTTGCAAAAGCAGAAATCTTGAAATTACAAACCCCACGTAGGAGTAAGAGTTCAAGTTCCATGTGTTTCATTGAAACTGAAGGAGTTGATGACCGACTCCCATCAACTCCATGTCCGAAACTTCTACCAAATCCGTACACTTTGCTTTTGTAAAAGCTCCCTGGACAACTGCTATAATGTCATTTTATGTTATCAGCTCTGCCATTCATTTGAGACCACTAATTTAGAGGAAGAGATTCATGAATACCCATCCCAGCCTTAGGTCCAGATAGTCTCTGTAAAAGTGGATTTAAAGGTCTTATCTTAGGCCACATGATGGCAAAATTTGAACCCCTACCACCCAGGCCGAATTTATAGTTTCAAAAATTGTTAGTTTAGCACAAAGTATCTGCGAGCCGGTCCAGAAATCCTAGCTGAACTTGCTACAAGGTGAACCAAGCAAGACAGTGACATGGACGGTTCCCACCTGAGCTGATGACTGTGCTTGTGGTATTGGGGCCTAGGTTTTCCCACTGCAGATCACAGGACCCGTCCTGGGGACGGTCACACCACTCCACAACGTAGCCTGTGACATCTCCAGACTGGGGTTTCCACGACAGAGAGAATCCATCCGCTGTGACGTTAACTCTTTCTTCTTCAACTTCTATGTTACAAATAGAGTAATGCTTTAGATTTAATTAACTAAATTTTTTAAAGTGTCTGAAGAAGAAAAACTTGGACATGCAGTGTATCTAACAGGTAGAGTGGTTCCGCTTCAATCACTGCGGGGACGGGGGGGCGGGGGGCGGTGTCCATCCGGGATTTCCTGCCTCTCACTTCCCAGCAAATAGTCACAGCTCCCCCTCAGATGCCCCTTGTCCTGACCTCCTGAGACCCAACAAGACTTCAGCCTCTAACACAGGAGTCAGCAGATTTCTGCCAGCAGGACAGATCCAGCCTCTGAGGCTCTGACCCTGGAGCTAAGGATGCTTTTAAGATTTTTAAAGAGTTGTAAACAACAAATTCACAAACAATATAGACTATAAAACAGAGACCGTGTGGCCTGCGAAACCTAAAAGATTTCCGGTGGCGCAATGGTTAAGTTCGCACGCTCCCCTTCAGTGGCCCGGGGTTCGCCGATTTGGACCCCTGGTGAGGACATGGCACCACTTGGCAAGCCATGCTGTGGCAGGCGTCCCACATATAAAGTAGAGGAATATGGGCATGGATGTTAGCTCAGGGCCAGTCTTCCTCAGCAAAAAGAGGAGGATTGGCAGCAGATGTTAGCTCAGGGATAATCTTCCTCAAAAAAAAGAAAAAGAGTAAAAAGTTGCTGACCCTTGACCTAGAACCATGTCTAGGACTTGACCTGCTTTCCAAACGTATCTGTTGATTGAATGAATAGTTCAGCTTAATTCCCCCACATAATGCTGGATGCCCCTGGACTAACCACTGCTTCTGAGACGTTAGGGGTTGAAATTGAGGTGGGGACAGACAAAAGGAAAAAACAACTCAGCTATGTGCTAAGTTGGGTTACGCAAGGCTGCACACACTGCTTGTGATCAACGCTGCCACCTTGACGTACTTTAAAAGCCAGAGGAGTTTTCTGACAATTGAGAAAAAGCAATCCGATTTCAATGGAGTACCAGTTCTACTGATTTTAAGCCGTCACCCTAGACCTTGAGGGATGACAATGTCTCCTGCTTCCTGAGGCTGACCGCACAGCCTGCCACTGGGAACTGCGCACTGGTCCCAGCTGGTCGCTCCATGAAAGCAGACCCCCATCAAGGAGCTGCTCAGAAAAGCAATCAGTGTGGAGCCCATAATACTTGGGACTGACCTATACTAAAATTCACTCACGGTTTTGCTGCACTTCAAATTGAACTGGGCAACTCGTATTGTATCTGGCAGTCCAAATTACAGCTGGACGTTGATGCGAAAGCACGGTGCTATTAAATTTTCTAGGACACCAAGTTATTATCCAGGTAGCAGCACCCAAAGGAATGGCTAGCCCTAGGTATAAGGAAAAGGGTTCCCCAGGAAACCCTTTGTTTATCCCACCTACATGGTTCTCTCTCTTTCTTCATCAAAGAAACAAATCTTTTTCACATGGAAGTTGACATTTTTCACTTCATTTGTTCACAATGACTAAAATTTCACCCCAAACTTAGAAGCATGACTCTTATCAAGCTGCTTCTTTAAAATTGCAAAGGTGGTTTGAGGAGTGGAGGTAGAGGGAAACAGAAAGGGAATCTTTGTTCAGTCATTCACACTCTAGTGTGAATTGGCTTACCCTTATCTGGTCTATCTTATAGCACATCAGCACATCAGTGACTTTATGCACTCTAGTGATTTAAGAATGTGGACCACTTAAGAATGTGGAAGGCTGCATGGAGACTTCCAGGGAAAGGTATGGGAGTCGGAAGGCAGGGTATGGAGAAGGAAGGTATAGGAGGAAGCCACAGATAGAGAAGACTTCAAAACAGATAGTAGTGCTCAGCCGTGTGGTTTGGGCTGAGCCTCCTCTGAGGCCGTCTTTCTTTTATCTCCCAGATCCCCTGGGTGAATGAAATGCCCACTTTTCCTGTTCTGGTCCTAATGAAGACAGAATACAACTGTTCACTTCCTTCTCTGACAAAGTTCTTGACAAGCAAAGGTTACTCTAAATAACTCCTTAGTTATTCTTCTGTGCCACAGTCCTAATTTCTTTTTCTTACTTGACATACTGGATATTTCTTTAGGAAAAAAACCCTCTAATCCAGCCCATTTCACCTAAATTTATGCCTAACTGAATGAATGGCATAATACAAACTGACATAACCCCATAAGCAGGGTTTGAAAAAGTTTCTAGCAGTAACTAAAGGGTGACATTATTGCAAGGCTCATGAATGACCTTGGGATGTCAGTTGCACAATGTCCAAGTGTGCACTGTCTCACAGCGTGTTACTGTGGGAGGTTAGTGTATCCAGCCTCTTGGCACAGCTCTCCCAAGAAGGAAATTAATATCACCCTTGATCTCACATGGAAGGTCATTTCCATCTTGTTTGCATTTTCACAGGCAAAGGGATTAGCCAGTTATCACCTTTTATTCCACAGCTTCAGCAAAGTCCTTCTTGGAAGATGATGTCAGTTCTCTTTCTGATCTCTGGAAATGTTAATGGGCTTTTGTGTGTGTGTGTGTGAGGGAGATTAGCCCTGAGCTAACATCTGTACCAATCTTCCTCTACTTTGTATGTGGGACACCTCCACAGCATGGCTGATGAGTGGAGTAGGTCCACACTCAGGATCTGAACCTGTGAACCTGGGCTGCCAAAGCTGAGCATGCAGAACTTTAACCACTCAGCCACAGGGCCAGCCCTAGTGGGCTTTTTATAGGTGGCAAAAACTGACAAAATATTTTACAATGTAATAAATGTAACTCCTTATTTGATAAGCCACAAAGCACATTAATACCAACTCTAACTCTCAGTTGAGATTGTTGATGTTCATTTACTTGAAAACCTTTGAGATAATTGTCAGAGTTTGACCAAGAATCCCTGGGGCAGGATATCCTGAGCTGTGGCTGAAATCTTCTTCCCACACTGAGCACTGTCCCCGGAAACCCACTGACACGCTTGGACTAAAAGACAATGACTAACAGTGTTTGGCAGCTGGACCTTTTATCTCCCCAAGTTATTGTCTTTCCAATTTATCCGTCTCTACCCAATAACATATCAACATTTTCCTAGAGAATAAAAACAAACCAAAACTCACGGTTCCCAGGGTCTCCAGAGATGACAATTACCGAAGCCGGAGAAGTGCCCACACTGTTATTGGCCGTGACGTGGATTCGGTAGGAACACTGGTCAAGGGCGAGTTTTGTGTGATTGGCTGGAGCAGGAATGGGGACGGGCTCTAATTCGGATGGTTTGTCTAGATTTTCGACAATGACATTATAGAATCGAATCTTCCCATTGGCATGCGATTTTGATAGCGGCTGAAAAAAATATTGATAATCATTTCAAAATGGGCTTTCTTCTGAAAGGAGTTTGCATAATTACTTTTTCATCGATTTTGTCCCTCAATTGCCTTACACACACACAGAGCAAATTAAAACAGTTTAATAGAGAAAATAACTCTCTAAATCGAGCTTGAAATCAGGCACTCTACTCTAAGGTTGAAGAAAGAATAGGATGGTTTGGGGATGCGTTTCTCAAGAGCATAATGTGTCCCAGAAGAGTCACCAAGTCTGGAATCGAGAGGAAGGGGACTCTGGCCAGGATTAAAAAAAGACTCAGTGGGCACAGAGGGGAGCAGATGGGCGTGGACCCTAGAAGGAGGCGCTGGGCTCCCGGCCTCACTTCCTCCTTCAGCTGTGTTCTCCCCACACAGCTGTGCCTGGAGCCCACACTCCCCCTTACAGACCATCCTCCAGGTTGCAGAGAATTCCCTGTCTACACAGCCCCCAGCCCACTTCCAGGGCCTTCCCTCTAGCCTACCCTCTCGAGGACAGACTGTGTTCCTGGTGTGTCACCTCTAGACCTGGGAATGCGCTGGGAGTGGCTGTTTGCTTGGGGCATGGACAGAACCTGGACATACCAACTGGTGCATCCACGGATGAGTGCACAGGGGGCCTTGTGGAGAGCGCCAGAGTGAAGGTGGGAAGAAAAGGGGGGTGGCTGTGGCCGGGGCAGACTTTCCCAGCACGGCCACGTTTTGGTATGCAACGCTGAGGGATCTGAGAGTCTTGAATGCAAACCTGGCCATCCAGGTTGTCATGAAGGCATATTAGTCAAGGTAGAAGGACAAAATCCATTTTATATTACAGTTTCTGAGCTTGATTCATAACTTATAAATACTCGAGTATTTAAATATTTGTAACTTTTAAATATGGTATGCGCTTTTCCACTTACACTGGTGTCCTGGGCCGTGGGCCTGAGTAGAAGTTACAGACATGCAGGTTCTAACAGTCAGAACCGGCCATCCGTGAAACGGGTTGTCAGGGAAGGAGTTGTCCAAGTGTCAGGGCCCCGGGTGTGGAGCCGGGCTCACCCGCTGGATAAGACATTTTACTGGATTCACGTCAAGATCCCTCCCAATCGGAAGACTGCACCAACAGCCACAGCTTCCCAGGGAAGACACAGTGCCAAGCAAATCCGTCGTTTTGAATCTGTGCATCTTACCTTCCAGAATAAAGTCACCGTTCGATTTCCCAGCTCTGACTTCACATCTCTCCAGACATCAGGAGCCTCTGAGGGAGCTGAAATTAACGGGAGAAAAGCTGTTGGGTCACACTATGTATGCAGAACAACATGTTCAACCTTTTTCTAGTTTGGTCAATGAAGTGGCAATGACCTGTTCCATCACTTGCTTCTCACTTTTTCACTCTCTGAGATTCAACCCACTTGGCCATGGCCACAGTGTTCACGCCTACTAGGTGCACACAGTAGGTGCTTTACACAAGGTCTGTTGCATGTGAATGGGACATCAACCTAGGCCCTCATGAACATCAAGCCTTGGAGCTTCTAGAAGCCACCAGAGAATTCTGGAACCATTCATCAGTCCAATTCTAGGAGGTTAGTTAGACAAATTTCCCAGTTTTTTGAATTTCTAGGAGCAGCAGACCATGGCAACTTCGTTGTCTCATTTGCGAAGGTTGCAACAGAGGCGCACTAACGGAGAGCCCTAGGGGCAGGCGGCACTCTTCCACGTTCATGATTTCTCATCGGCTGGCCTTTCACTAGATCATCGCCTGGGAACACCTTGTCCTTCTCTTCTGGGAAGACCCACACCCACAGCCCAGGTCCCGGCCTGAGCCTGGGTCAGCTGCCTGTCTGTGGACACTCAGGGCACCCCCTGCCTGGTTCCCCTTATCTCAGCTCTCGCCACATTGTTCTAGAAGAATTCGCTGCCTTGTCTTTCAAATCTTGGAACAAGTAATTTGTGATTTGATTCAAAACATCTCTATGTAAGAAGAATTGTTTTGGAGCATAACACATAAAGATTTAGCTCTCCATTTTATAAAAATATGGTTTACTGTCACCAATAACTCAAATTTAAATAAGTCCTTTTTTCTTTTAGTTGCTGACACTTTCTCCTCAACTTGAAGGTGACCATATCTTTTGTCAGTCCACTGAAACACATTTCAATTTGCTAAATAAGCCATTGGGGAAGCCAATATTAAATCAAAAACTTACTGAAATCTCAGACACAATATGAGACTCCAAGCTCAAGGCAAAATCTTCAGCTGGTTTATAAATGACTACTTGTAAGAGGAGAGCCCCACAATACAGTCGATAGTGCTACATGTTTATCTTGATATCATTTCTACCATGGCATCATTTAACTCTGTCTGAAGACTATGATTATACTTAAGTATGGTTATAATACACATAAACACTGACTTTTCCAGCATTTAGCAAAGTATCATCAGAAAGTTAAAAAAAATATCTGGGGCCAGCCTCGTGGTGTAGTGGTTAAGTTCACGTGCTACGCTTTGGCAGCCCAGGGTTTGCGGGTCCGGATCTTGGGCGTGGACAAACACATTGCTTATCAAGCCACACTGTGGCAGCATCCCACATACAAAATAGAGGAAGACTGGCACAGATGTTAGCTCAGGGCCAAACTTCCTCACCAAAACCACCCCCCGCAAAATTATAGATTCTCCATCAGTAGATTCATCTCATTTTCTTGTCATCATCAAAGACAAAGTTAAGTATCTTTAGGTTTATTATACTATAATCTAAAATAAATAAAATTGACTAAAACCCCTAACCTTGGCCATTTTTCTATTGCACTTCATTTTAGTTATAATGTTGGAATAAATTTGCAAAAAGTAAGCAAAACATCCAAAGCAAATCCATATTATTAAAAGAAAAGTTTTTTAATAAAACACAACAGAAGAATAGACCACATTCCTATCAGGAACAGAACTTTCTGCCGCTGGTGCTCTTGAGGAGTCGACACCCCTAGGAGCAAATACTGGAGTCCCTGGGGTGTGAGGGTGGCAGGAACCCCAGAGAAGGGGAGGAGGCTGCTGAGCATGACCAGTGACCAGCCCACATGTAGATTCTGATGCGCTGCCCTCCCCACCCCGCAGTTAGGCACTGCTTTAAAACCGGCCTCCCCGGGTGAAACAGAAAGAGCTCTGCCAGCCTACAGACACAAGTAATCAGATGGGATAAAATAAAGATATATAATGCTGCCTTTGGCAGGAAAATAGCCAGGACTTGAATCAACAAGATCTCAAGGTTGTAACAAGAACACAGAGACACAGAACGCGCAGCACCTCACTCTGGTTAGGGGTGGAGCCCTGGAGTCCAGTTGCTTGGGTGTGAGCCCCAGTTGCAGCCCAGTTACCTAATGGCCAGGCCAGTTACATTACTTATCCTCTCTGTGCCTCAATGTCCTCACGTGTAAAGGGAGGGTAATAATATACTCACTGCATGCTGTGAGGATTAAAAGAGAAAAAAGGAGCAAGTGCTTTGAGCTATGTCTGGTACACACTAAACATTTAATAAGTGTTAACTGCTATTACTATTATCGCTATATCTCTACCATTCATTAACTTTGCAAATTAGGCCAGTCTCTCCAATCTAGAGGCCCAAGTTGCTGCATCTGTAAACTGAGTAACAGTAATTCTTTATCAGCTTGAATTGCAAGGAGATGAAAGCAGGGCATCTAATCTCCTGATGCCTAGTCAAGCTCTAAGACATAGTTATTTGGGAGAAAAACTCTCCATTCAGTCAATATTAAGGAAACTGCCCCTGAAGGCGTGATAGAGAGGCTCACCACTGGCTACTGCTGAACAAAGGACTTATCTATCATAATTCAGGTTCCAAATATCATTAGATTTCCAAACATAGACTGAAGTTGTTTGGTATGAGATCAATGTTTTCCTTGGCATGACCACTACTGTTTGGCCTGAGTCCTGAATTAAAAGTCTGTACTCAACAACCAATAAACACATAGATACTGAGAACAGATTGGTGGTTATCAGAGGGTAAGGGGTAGGGGGAGAGCAAAGCGGGTAAAGAGGCACATGTGTGTGGTGACAGATGGAAACTAGACTTTTGGCGGTGAACACCATGTAGTCTATACAGAAGTCTAAATACAATGATGGACATTTGAAATTTATATAATGTTATAGACCAATGTTACTTCAGTAAAAATGTTTTTTTTTTAAAAAAATATAAAGATGAGGGGGCCGGCCCGGTGGCGCAGCGGTTAAGTTCGCACATTCCGCTTCTCGGCGGCCCGGGGTTCGCTGGTTCGGATCCCGGATGCGGACATGGCACTGCTTGGCAGCCATGCTGTGGTAGGCGTCCCATGTATAAACTAGAGGAAGATGGGCACGGATGTTAGCTCAGAGCCAGGCTTCCTCAGCAAAAAGAGGAGGACTGGCAGTAGTTAGCTGAGGGCTAATCTTCCTCCAAAAACAAACAAACAAACAAACAAAATATATATATAAAGATGAGTAAAAAGAAAAAGTCTATACTAATTTATATAGCCACAGATCTAACAGGAATCTAGTAATGTCAGTAGCTTAGAAACTATTTTGATAAAATTAAAGATCAGAGAGAAAATGTACAGTAGAAATAACACAGATGGCAAATGGCTGAGGTGGGTGTCTTCCCACTCACATCTGATTAGGCATTTAATTCAGTTTTTTCAGAAAGATGGTACCCAGCTTCTGTTGCAATACTTCCCCCTTAGTTTTTAGTACAACCAAAAGCTCTCAGGGAAGCCAACCCATCTCCCATGAGTCAGTTTTGATCCTTGGGTTAAATGTCAGGGAGGTGAACATACCAGCTTCGAGCGTGGTGAAGTTCTCACCACTCCATTCACTCCATTTCCAGAAGTGGTTGGCATCACCACAGTGTACTCGGGCCATATACTGTGTGTCAGGCTCCAGCTCACTTAAGAGGTACTCACCATTCACCTTGATGGAGGCATTGTGCTGCTTGATCAAAAATAAAAAAGAAGAAGAAGATGGAAGTGTTGATGAGTATATTTCATTGCAAAGCCAAATCATGACATGGCACGTCCTGATTTGAAGTAAGATTAGCTCTTCTTTGGGGAAAAAACAAATCTCCAAAGCCCTTTTCCCAACTCTAAAAGTCTAGGATTAATTTCATGAACCTTTTTAAACAGATGACCCACACCATTTGAACCCACACAGAAATAAATGTTTAAGAAAAAAAGCGTTTTATTGATCAGTCCCTCTGTTCAGGAGGACATAAGGGATTTTTGAAAATAGTATATTAAGTAGTGTTCTTACTTGTATCACTTTTCCTTCACCATGGAGTTCAATCTGACACAAAAGTGTGCGATGATTCCCAGTGGAGTGTACCCGCCAGGTCATGGTGGCATTTGTGGCACTTATATTTTTAAAGAATACTTTAGGAGTCATTGGACGAACTGCCAAAAGGAAACAAAGTAACAAAATTCAAGCACAGATCCAAAAAGACTTTGGTAAATAGGCAGTTCATTTCTTCATTTATTTATTCAGTAAGTATTTTTCGGTTTATTTTTGAGAAAATGACGAAGAAAGCCAAACTTACAGCCAGGAAGGAGAAAGCCAACAACACCCTTTCTTTCTTAGATTATATTAGAAACTCTGAATAAAATACCAAAGGAAACTACTTGAGGACTCTTAAAACTAAACAAAAGCAGGCGGACCTTGGAGGGCTCACAACTTGGAAAAGTGGCCCCTGGGGAGATTACAGCAGAATCCAGAGTCTAACCAAAATAACATTAAAATGTCAAAGACACAATCCAAAATTGTCTGACATACAAAAAAAACCGCCCAGAAAACGTCACTAATTTCCAAGGAAAAAGACAATCAACAGGTGCCAACCTCAACATGACCCATAGTGCTGCAATTATTAAAGACTTCAAAACAGATCCACGAGGTGAAAGGAAACACATTTGAGATAAACAGAAGGAAAACATTTCTCAGCAGAGAAATGGAAGCTATTGAAAAAAAGAACAGGAATCGGGGTCCGTCCCCGTGGCCGGGTGGTTAAGTTTGTACACTCCGCTTCGGCGGCCCAGGGTTTCGCTGGTTCGGATGCTGGGCACGGACATGGCACCGCTCATCGGGCCACGATGAGGCAGCGTGCCATGTGCCACAACTAGAGGGACCCACAACTAAAACATACAACTAAGTAGTGGGGGGATTTGAAGAGAAAAAGCAGAAAAAAAAAAAAAAAAAGATTGGCAACAGTTGTTAGCTCAGGTGCTAATCTTTAAAAAAAAAGGAATCGAATGGAAATTTTAGAACCAAAAAATAGAATATCTGAAAGATAACACTGACTGGATGGGGTTTAGTTCTTGAAAAGATGAAGTAAGCACCTGTCATTCTGTCTGTCCCACTGAAGGCAGTGGATGTAATGCATGGAGCAGCTGCTGAGGACTCTCAAAGGTAAATACCAGCAGGCAGATTGGAGAAGACCAGAATTAAAAGTGTTACTGAAGTGGCTGTGAGTTAACCCTTTTTTTCATTAGTCCTCCTAACACTTGGCACAGTAGCAAAAATGAGTGCCAGAGTAGGGTAACCAAAGTCCCAGATTTCTGGCTGGAGAATCAGAAAGGAGAGAAAACCAAAAAGTACCAGGGAGATCATGGAGAAGTAGATGCTTGGGAAAATGACTCCATAAGGTTGTTTATGAACTCTGCTCACCTCCCAGCTGCGCACGCACGGATCTGATCTTAATCAGCATGCCAAAGCCTTCGAGAACCAGACTAACAGATCATCACCCAGGTTCCAGACTGGCCACTGGGAGGCGCACATGTGAAATAGAGCTGAAAAGCACTGCAACGTCTTTACAAACTGAACTGACATTGGAACCACAAGCCACAAAAGGTGAGTTGAAACTTGCAGTTTGAACCTAACCAGGTCAACTGACTACTAAAACAGAACTATCAATATTCCTCATAGGATCTAAACACCCAAAATCTCACAACATAATATTCAAAATCGCAAGGATAAAATCAAAATTACTCATCATACAAAGAAGAAAATCTCAACTCATGGGAGAAAAGACAACCAACAAAGGCCAACAACAAGGTGCCACAGATGTTGGAATTATCTGTCCAAGACTTTTAAACAACTATTATGAAAATGTTCCAGCAAATAATCACAAACATTTTCAAAACAAATGAAACATACAAAGTCTCAGCAAAGAAATAGAAGATTAAAAAGAAGACCAAAATGGAAATTTTAAACCTGAAAAATACAATAAAAGAAATAGAAAACTTACTTGACAGGATCAATAGCAGAATAGATGACAGGGAAAGAGTGAACTTGAAGGTAGATCAATAGAAACTTTTCAATCTGAACAATGGAAAAGAAAAAGAGATTTAAAAAAATGAACAAAGCCTCAGAGAGACTGACAAAAACAAAACTCTAAAGTCTGTGAAAGTCTCAGAAAGAAAGGAGGAAGAGGGCTTTGCTAAAGAGATAATGGCTAAAAACTTCCCAAAATGTAAATCTACAGAACCAAGAAGCTTAAGACAAAACCTCAAACAGGATAAAACCAAATAAATGTGTCCCAGACACAAAATAATCAAGAAGTCTTGGGGCCGGCTGTGTGGCTGAGTGGTTAAGTTCACACGCTCCACATCAGTGGTCCAGGGTTTCGCCGGTTCAGATCCTGGGCGTGGATATAGCACCGTTCCCAGGCCATGCTGAGGCGGCGTCCCACATAGCACAACCAGAAGGACCTACAACTAGAATATACAACTATGTACTGGGCGGCTTTGGGGAAAAGAAGAAGAAAAGGAAAAAAAAAAAAAAGAAGTCTTGAAGATAGATCAATGGCAATTATCCAATCTGAAGACCAGACAGAAAAAAGGACTGTAAAAAAAAAAAAAAAAGGAAGAGAACCTTAGGGACCTTGAACAATAAAAAGTTTTGACAATCCCAAGAGATAGGTGCAAAGAACTACTTGAATAAATAATGGTGGAAAATCCCCAAATTTGGTTATCTACATAAACTTACATATTCAAAAAGCTCAGAGAATGATAAATTCAAAGAAAACTACATCCACACATCATAATCAAACTGCTGAAAACCAAACATAAAGAAAAAAAATTTAAGCAGCTACACGAACACGACACATTACATGTAGAGAAACATTTCAAATGACTACACATTTTACATCAGAAACCATGGAGGCCAGAAGACTGCAGAATAGCTTGAAGTACTCAGAGGAAAGAGGTCTCAACCCAGTTAGCTTCAGGAATGAAGGCAAAAATAAGGACAATCTCAGATGAAGCATAACTAAGAATTTCTCATCCGCAGAACTACTCTAAAAGAAATGCTAAAGGGAGTTCTTCAGGCTGAAGGGAAATGATATAAAAGGGAAATTTGTATCTTCAGATATGAAGGAAGAGCAACAGAAATGATAAATATTTGGGTAAATCTAAAAGACTATTTCCTCCACTTCAGCTCTTAAGATATGTATGAAAGTTGACAGCAAAAATTATAACATTGCCTAGTGGGGTTTCTAATGCGTGTAGGTGTAATACATATGACACTTAAAAACCTCCTCAGTGACGGGGGGTAAAGGGACAGATGGTTGTAAAGCGTCTACATTCTGTTTAAAGTGGTAAAAGATTAACTCTAAGAAAACCATGAAAGATTAGTAATATACATTGTAATCTCTAGAAGAAAAGAAGGAATACAAAGAGATGTAGGCAAAAGCCAGTTGATAAATTGAAACTGAATGCTAAAAAATATTCAAATAATCCAAAAGGGGGCAGGATAGGAAGAACAGAGGGAAAAAACAGCAGAGGGAACAAACAGAAAATAAATAATAAAATGGTAGACTTGGGTCCACTCCTATCAATAATTATGTTAGATATAAATGTCCTAAATACATCAACGAAAAGGGAAATTGTTAAAAGGGATAAAAACCCCAAATCAATCATGTCCCTTGCCTTCCAAGTGCAATGAGGGAGTAAACGCATCAGTAATCACATAAATGAATGCAACATTGAAACTGGGGCGACAACTATGAAAGTGTAAAAGGGGTATTTGACCTAAAAGGTGAAGTTCTACAAGGCCCTGTTCTGAGCCTTCATCTCTTTTATCTCCTTTCTGGATCACCAGCTACAGGTTGATGACTCTCAATTCTAATTCTCATCCAAGACTTCTATCATGCTCTCCAAACCATAAATCCAACTCTCTTGTCAACATCTCCACTGGGATATCTAAAAGACATCTTAAACTTAACACGGCTAACACCGAATTTTATTCTCCTACTCAAATCTGCTTTCACCCCCTATCCTCCCCATTTTAGGAAATAGTTTCAACATTGGCCCAATTGTTTAGGCCAAGAACCTATGAGTCATCCCAAATTCCTCTTCCCCTTATAATCCATATTCCTTCCCTAAGTAAATCCTACCAACTCTATCCCAAAGCACATTCAGAATGTGGCCACTTTCCACCAAGTTCATCACTCCAACTTTGGTCCAGGGTCTCTGACTGACTACTGCAACAGCCTCCGAACCATCTCCCTGTCTCCACCTTCACCACCACCCCCAGTCCCACCTGAGTGATCCTTTTCTACAGCATAAGCCACGTCATTTATCTGTCCTGATTAACACCTTCCAACCCAAGTGTCTTACCCCATTCCACAGTTGCTGCCTGACTCTGCTTCTCAATCCAATCTCCTTTCTGAAGGAGACCTGGCATGAAATGTGGTTGTGCTTGCACGCGAGGCATCCACAAAGCTGGCTGGACTTTTCTGCAAACAGAATGTTCTGCCTGGTGAACTCACAAGGCCCCAGGGAAAACATTGCTTGCAAACAAGGGTGTTTTATCAGTTCCTCAAAAGGAACAAGCCTGGGGCCTTGGGAGTTTGAAACATTATGAAGGAACCTGTTATAAACAGATGTGTAGGGGAAAGCTCATTATTGTGGGACGCTCGCGCAGGCTTAGGTCGCTGACTCACTGCTTTGGCAAAAGGCCAGCTTTGTTTAGAGGCTATAAGAATAAAGAGCTCGAGAAACTCGAGAGGAGACTACACAGCAACCGGTGTTGGCGTATTCATTTCGTGGGCAGCACCTTTCTCTCACAGTGAAGACACAAGGACATTCTTTCTGTCCTTCGAAACACCCAGAGCATGTTCCCCTCCCATGACCTTTGCAAATCCTGTTGCTTTTGCTTCAAATGCTCTTCCTCTAGATGTTTTCTACTTCCTCATCCCAACTGAAGTAGCATCCCACGCACTCTCTACACCATTACCCGAATTTTATCTTCTTCACGGGACTTATCAACGCTTGGAGTGATTTTATTGACTTGTTTACATGTTTACTGTCTGTCTCCACTCTCAACTCTGTCCTCAACACACGCTAGCATGTAAGCTCATTGGGGCAGTTCCTCACTTTTGTTCGCTCCTGGCTCCCCTGAGCCTGCTACCCTGGTGGCACTCTAACTAGTTGACTGACTGAAGTGATGATTAAGCTGAAATCTAAAAAAGATGTATAGGAATTAAGAAGGTAAAAGTAGAAGAAAGAGTATTTCAGAAAAAGTGAACAACATACATAAAGACTCTGCATTTCATAAAAGAGGAAACAGATGTGGTCAACACATAGGAAGACATATTCAACTTCAAGGATGTGTAGATCAAGATCAAAACCATCATGAAATACCATTTTGTACCCATTCAATTGACAAAAGTGAAAAGGGTGACAATATCAACTTAGAGAGAATATTGTGGAATGAGTTGACAACAATGACTCCATTTTGTACCCTGCACTCCATCTTGTTAAAAATATGAAAACTGTGTTGACTTGCTGACTTGCCATAATGGAGTTATTTGCTGAGAAAGGACTTTCTGAATGACTGCGTAAAAATATACTTTTTCTGCTAACAAGATATCCTCGAGTAAGCTAATGAACTGAAACAAATTTATCCTTCCTAACAAACAAATGAGGTGGTTGTTCTGGGCTCTCTTTGTTGCTAACAAAACTCCTGACTTCTACTCCTCAGGGGAATACTTTTTCGGCTGCTGCCGGAACATGTGTTCCTGAATTAGAATTCTAAGACCTCAAATAAACTTGCTCCTTTTGTTTTGCAGGTGTCTCTTTTCTCTAAGTTGACATATTTGGTGTCAAAAATGTGGGATCCGAGGCAACTTTCCACCTGTTTCCAGTGTTGCCATTGGTTTCAAGCAAGATACCTGTCTGAGCCTCTTATGCTGTCATCTCGGGCCCAGGTGGTGAGTGTCTCTCAGTCCTGAACCTCTCACCTCCGGCTTTCATTCTGGGTGTCTTTTGGAGGCAGTTTAAGAGAATTAACTGTTTATTGGTGAGTACATACTTGTAGTGGGAAGTACGCAGTCTAGGACTCCTGTGAGGAATCAAACCCCATTTGGGGCTCCTGCTGGATTTATGTTTAAAAATTATGAACCACTTGTGTGTAGATTTTTAGGGAAATGGCACTGGTATACCAAGGATGATTTAAAACTTGCTTGGCCCCAGGGGGGCTCATCTGAAATATCTAAAGTAGTTTATTTGTATGCATGGTTAGAAAATAAGAGATCTAAAACTAAGCAAGTGGAATGGGTGAATTTTGGATGATTTGGAACTGTAATGGCTATTCTGGGGAACTTTTATTTCAGTTAAGTCCATCTTACGGGGCACCCTTAAACAAGAGGATTCCAAACCTCTCACAGATAATATTTGGGTCTATCAATAGACATGTTTTATGCCACATTGCAAAGTTTGCAGTACAGAGAAATATGCTTGTAGAAATTATGAAATGTGTTCACGGGTTTGCCAATCTACTACAGGATGCTAATACATGATAGTTCACAGTTGCTTGTTTCCTAGTTTTCACTGGAAAGCAAAGATTACAAATAGTTCTTAAAAAGTTGGAAAAAGAGCTGAGAATCCAAAATGAACCAAAGAGAAATGTCAGAACACTTAGAGTAATAAATAAAAATTAACTCTACGCAAACTGTGTGCATTGATGCTGAGAGAGTGCAGGCAAAGTAGTAGGTGCCCCTTTGAAAGATGAGAAGCAATGGCATTCTCAGGAGAGCTCGCTCCTACTATGGAAAGATTTACTGTAACTTCTTATTTTTCAAACTATGGTCACAGACCATTGACAAATTATGATTAACATTTATTTAAGCAGAAAATGTACATGGTATCTAAATTTACTACAGACATATGGATAAGATACATCTTCAATTTTATCCATAATTCATAGATAAATTTATTATAAGTTTATTATATATAGAAATAAAAGAAAATAATTTCATAAAATGAAAAATAGAATGCATGTATGGCATATACTAAACATAGGAAATACATGTCAGTTTGTTCAATTTTATCTCAGTTACTTATGTGGTTTTTATATACGTAGGTATATGCTGGAACATAATATAAACCATAGTTCTTGCTGTGCAATGATCTAACATTTTTGAAAGCCACTGCTCTTGTACCACAGTAAATAAAGCCACAGAAGGGTCTATGTGGCCAGATGGAGAGGCCAATACAAGAACCACCACCCTTTCTGGCCTGTACACACCCAATGATAACTCCTCAAGGCCACGCTGGGATCACTCTCTGACAGGCTCATCCTTTGTTGCCTTGTCTTTTCAGATCTACAGCCAGGCAGCGATCTTTGTTTAAAAGAACTTCCCCCATTTCTTATGACTACTTGCAAGGCTGAGAATTCCAGTGATAGCTTCCCAGATATTTATAGCTCGACCATCAGTTTAGAAGTTGTTGTTCCATCTTTCAAATCTTTATTCTGCCCACTCCACTTAGAGTCACCCTCTTCAGCAATAATGTGGAGACCTTATTGCCTCCACCTGTCTATCACTCCCAGTTTAGCAGAGTATGTCAGGAGGAACCTGTCGAACAAGTGAATCTCGTCCTGTAATTTCCAAAAAGCGTATGGCTTATTTTACCTATGTTATGTAGGAGTTCATATTCATTTAATGCAACATATAGGCAATTAAGCAATTTGCTAAGAGTAAAATCTGTAATTATTCTGTAACAACTGCCTTGTGTCATTTCTTTTCTAGATAAACTTTGTGAGTCTTTGAAATTAAGAAAATAACTATATACAAAAAGTAGACAAGGAAAGTAGGATATGTGTTTTCAGTAAGAGAAGGTATGAAGAATAAAGATGCATTTTTGTTAAAGGAAAACAAGTGAATAATTTTGTCCTAAAATAAAATGATTGTTCCAAAATAAGAAAGAAAAAGATAGGATAAAACCTAAATAGACATAGAAACTTGTACAAGGTCTGTGAAAAAAGAATCTTTAAGAAGACACTTTAATGTGTGGTCAAGCTGGCTAACACTAAAATGAATTTATTTAAAAGTAAATTTTAATATCAAAAGTGCACAGTGCAAAATCAGAATTTGGTTTTTCTCTACAATAAATGACAGTCTTTTCAGATAATTGATCTGCTCTTAATACGAAATTGTAAACAAAGTTTCTTTACCTTTAATGTCATCTGCATAGGAAACCAAGATATTGTGTTTTGTCTTTACCAGGTGTTCGATTACATAGAAAAACTGAGTTTTCTCAATATTAAAAGAGCTGGGTTTTGCTTAGAACTACGTAATTTTCTGTATTTGCCTTTAAAATCTCTTCATTATTTTGGTTAAATGAATACTTAAGTATTGTTTCATAAAAAAATCTGTGGTCCTATTTTATCAAATATTTTAAAACCTTTTTGATACTTTTTGACAGATTTCCCAAAAAAATCAAACTCTAAATAAAGTTTATTTGATCTGAGAGAGATTAAACTAATTAGGCTTTTTTTTTTTTTTTTTTTGGTGAGGAAGATTGTCCCTGAGCTAACATCTGTGCCAACGTTCCTGTATTTTGTATGTGGGACGCCTCCATAGCCTGGCTTGATGAACACTGTGTAGGTCCACTCCTGGGATCTGAACCCGCAAACCCTGGGCCACCAAAGTGGAGCATGTGAACTAACTGCTACGCCAGTGGGCCGGCCTCTAATTAGCCTTATTTGATATGCTAAATTATATGGGAACCATTGTCAAATAAGAAGTAATACAAAGCCTTCTTTACATTGTGTCTCTAAAGGTATATGTTATAAGTGCTCCAGAAATTATGTAAAATTCACGGAACTCTGATATGTCCTAATATCATGTTATCAATCATAACTCCAATTATCATCTTCAAATGTTGTATGTCATAAAAATAACCAAATTCCCTTGTCAATTGCATTATAAGGAACTCTCAACAGATCTTTAATAATGGGCATTTTTAAGCTTCTTAATTACTTATAGATATTTATTGTTTTACTCTGATGCTTTGGCAAAAATTGTGCCTGCAAAAGTACTTCATCTTCAAGGAGATTTATAGAAAAGACTTTGACAAGTACTCTTGAATTCAGGTTTTTGATAACTTTAGGATCATAACACTGAACTGGGCGGGAATTTCTAAAATCCTATTGGGAAACTGACGGCTTTGATGTTTTGTTTTCCAGATGTAAAAGACCCCTTTCTTGCCTCTCCTTTAAGCTATCTATGATTTACAACAATTTAGAAAAGTGTATCTTTGCAACAAAAGCTGAAGCATTTATCTTTTTTCCCCCTCCTGATCCCTCCAGAATTCTGAAACTCTTATTAAATATTCTTTTTTCATGACAATATATGTATTTGCATAAGTTCAGTAAGAATCTGTTCTCCTTATGACAAGATGCCCACTGCCCCCAGCCCCTGCTTCCTTTGATCCAAGGCTGAGGAAAGGGGACCTACTCCAGTTTTGCAAAGCCTTAATCAAATCCACAGAGAATCCTCATATTGTGGTAGAATAACCTTTCCACAGTGCGCTCCTGGAAGACAAAAACAGCAGACTCATAATCTGCAGCCCAGAGCTCTCAGCTACTAGAAAAGACACCTTTAGAAAGACTCGCTCCAACCTCACTGGAAGGGACCTTATGGAGTACTGTTAACCAACCCTTGCACCACCAAACTCCAAGGAGCAGACTCTCGGATTCACACGTCCCCCCTGAAAAAAAGCACCAAACCCTGACTGGACCTGCACAGCCACTGGAGACTTCCGGGAATTGCAGCGGACGGCTTTCCCTAGATTCTGGACCAGGCCTCTATATTTTGTATGTCCTCTCTCACTGAACAGTTTCTTATTCCCTTCCTACTTTTCTCTTAATGATCCTATTGGGAGAACTCTTTTTATCTACTCTCCTACATACTGAAAGCGATCTACAACCTTTCTATTGTCACGGCCACTACTTTCAAAGCTTCTGTTCAAGCATCTGAAAATCAAGAAAGCCAAATTGATAGCCTGCCACAATTTGTCCTACAAATTAGAAGGGCACTAGATATCTTAACAGCCCAACAAGGAGGAATCTGTACCCTATTAGGAGAAGAATATTGTTTTACGTTAACCAATGTGACAAGGTGACACAAGAATTGAAAAAAAATAAAGGATAATTATCAACTTATTGGTTGAAATAGGACACACGCCAGGACTTAGGGATTATTTCAATCTCTTTTGCTGGTTACCAGGAGGAACAGGGTCATGGTTAACACAGTATTACAAAATAGATGATTGTTGTTACTCTTAATAACATGCATCATGTTAATCAAGTCCTTACTAAAAATTGCACCCTCTGCTGTAACTCACTCAATGGCTCAGCTGACGTTTGCTCGGATGACCATGTTAGATGCTTTTCATCAAGATGGATTTTGTGGATCCAAAGATTTAGAGGAAATTGCTGTTGACTCTTTCACAAGACTCCCCCACCGAGGGACTGGATGGAACCAGAGCAGGTAACCAAACCACTCTGGCCTCCAGGGACTAATGTTGCTCTGTTGATGTTTTCTTCTGGAAAAATCATGAGCCAAAGGGGAAATGTGGAATGAGTTGACAACAGTGACTCCATTTTGTACTCTGGATTCCATCTTGTTAAAAACATGAAACTGGGGGGCCTGCCTGGAGGCACAGCAGTTAAATTTGCACATTCTGCTTCCACAGCCCAGGGTTCACGGGTTCAGATCCTGGGCACAGACCTATGCACAACTTATCAACCCATGCTGTGGCAGGCATCCCATGTATAAAATACAGGAAGATGGGCACAGACGTTAGCTCAGGGCCAGTCTTCCTCAGCAAAAAGAAGAGGATTGGTGACAGATGTTAACTTAGGGCAAATCTTCCTCACGAAAAAAAAAAGAACCTGTGCTGACCTTGCTGACTTGCCAAAAGGGAGTTATGTGCTGAGGAAAAGGAATTTCTGAAGGATTGTACAAAACTATACCTTTTCTGGTGACAAGAAGATGTCCTTGAGTGTGCTACTGAATTGTAACATAAATTTATCCTCCCTAACAAATGACTAAGGTAATTATTCTGGGCTCTCCTTGTTGTTAACAAAAACTCCTGACTTTTACTCCTCAGGGGGACACTTTTCTGGCAGCTACCAGAACCTGTGTTCCCCAAATTCCAACTCTAAGACCCCAGACAAATGCTCTCCTTTTGTTTTGCAGTAGTCTCGTTTTTCTAAGTCGACAATATATTGGTACAACCACTTTGGAAAATAATTTGACATTTTTCTCATTAGTTCCTATGTCCTCACCAATTCCACTCTTAGGTATATACTCAAAAAAACTGTAGATGTGTACTGGATACATATATAAAAATGCTCACGTTAACACTGTACCCAAAAGCAAAAACCTTGACACAATCTGAAAGTTCATCAAAGGAGAAACATGAATAAAACATTGTATATTTACACAATG
This sequence comes from Equus przewalskii, assembly GCF_037783145.1. Taxonomy (NCBI): domain Eukaryota; kingdom Metazoa; phylum Chordata; class Mammalia; order Perissodactyla; family Equidae; genus Equus; species Equus przewalskii. The sequence continues at coordinate 26,688,756 of NC_091850.1, forward strand.
AAATACTCCGCAGCACTGACAATGAATGGACTACAAAGATAGATTAGTAACCACAGTGGACGATGACACTCTAGTCTCACCTCGATGAGTCAGGTTAAAAAGAATATTGACACTTCTCTTCCTTAAGTAGTTTTCAGCCACGAGTGTGAAGTTATACATTTCTTGTGAGTCTTGAGCTATTTGCCAATCACACCAGTTTTTGTGTTCACAAAGTCTCTTTTCCCCAGAAAATCTTTAAAAAAAACCAAAACAATAATTTCAGGGTTTACACTTTTGTCAAAGCATCCCTGTATGCCTTGGGGCACACTCAGGGGCTTTAGAACCATGTTCACACAACAGCATGGATCCATCACCAACAAACACCAATAATGAAAATACTGTTTCAACGAATTTGATTTATGTGGTTAAATGTGCAATGATGAGTCGCTGACTCTCCCTCATGAGTGGTGAGAATTCTTCTTAATTTACTTTGGATATTCTTAAAAAGTCAGAAATTAAGTAGACCCAGATCACCATATGGAACTATTTTCACATCAAGATTCACCGTTAACTATGTTTCTTATTATTTGGGGGCTACATTTTCCTTTAACAAAACTCAGGAAGAAAGTATTATACACTTGTGACCACTTAAAGAGTTCTTTCTGACCCTGGCAGGGTGATTTTAAAATAGTTGCTCCAACTTTTTGCCACATCTAAACGGGGCTTTGGTTATGTTGTCACAAGCACTTTAAACAAGGAAGGATCTGTCAGTAACGTGACCAGAGCTGACTTACGATTCAAATAAAGTGTAGCTTTGGTAAGGCTGTTTCCTAACCAAGCTAGTGTCGCTCCCGGGATCCCAAGTGCAATGCAAAGTCTTGAAGTCCTGGGTTTCACAAGAAAAGTCCTTGGGCTCCTCAAGTACTTCTGTCCATACAAAGGAAAATCAGACGAAAGACCTCGTTAAATCCCTTTATTGAAAGGCAACCAGAATGGAAAGTTCCCTTTGGGGTCTGAGGCAGTGGAGTCACTCTCATCACATAAATGGAAGCCTTGACATTGGCAGCTCCAAAAGTCACATTTCAGGCGTCCCGCCATCTTGGCCCCTTCTCCTCCCTTCCCTTCTGCCTTTCTGGGGTATCATGGGAGACGGGTGGTCGGTGTTCTGCAAGTGGTCTGCACTGTGCCTATCTGATGAAAGCTGTATCCCCAGGGCCCGCTGGTAGGCACCCAATAAGTGTGGCTAATGAGAGACAGACCAAGAGAATGAAAGAAAGAACGGATAACAGGAAGCAGAAGTGCAGGGTGTTTCATCCCAGATGCTGTGGCTTACAGAGAGCCTGGGGGCTGTGCCTGGGACGCCAGGAAATCAGTCAGATTTCGGGAAGCTGCTAAACTCAGCAGCTGGGAGCTGAGAGTTCCAAGGAATGGTTCCACACCTCCAAGTCCCCAAAGTCACTGCTATTCTTAGAGGCCACACCCCAAGAGCCACATGTGAACTGAGTGTTCAGGAGACTGGAGAAGGCCTTTGGCAGGAGAAGCAGGGAGGGAGGAGTCACAGTTATCACCCCACTGTGAAGGGGAAGGGAGGTCTCAAGACAAAGCACAGGAGGCCAGTGGGCATGAGCACACATACCTACATAAAAATGGAGGCACCTGACATTTTCCACACCCAGTTAAGAACAGTGATGGCCTCCACCTGCTGAATTCCTGCTCTGTGCAGCTAGTGTACTGGGGCCATGTTCAGTAATCCTCACAACCACCACCCTTGTCTCCATTTCACGGAGGCAGAAACTGCCTCAGAGAGGCTAGGAAACTTGGCCAAGATGGCACGCCCAGCCACAGGAAGAAGATTCCAACCCTGGTCTTCTGGGCACGACCTTGGGGACCTCTCTGGGGTCGTCCACCTGCAGCCCCTCTCCTCTCTCTGCCATCTTGTGGTAATTCCAGTATGGCTAAAGGAATGCAGGATATTTTCTCAGTGGTCCAGGTCATGACCTGAACTTTCTCCTTCTTAATGCTGTCGGTTTCTAGGAATAAAATTGTCAGTAGGGACAAGAGAACAACAGGAAATCCTGGAAGTATTGCTTCAGGGTATCTTTTCCAGATACTCTCCTAAAAGACTTGGGAAACAAAAGAAGATTGAGATCATGAGGGAAATGTTTACTTGTCTTCTGGTCAAGAAGATTCCACCTATTCCATAGGAAATGGGAAGAGAGGGCACAGAGCGTGCACATACTTACTTGAGACAAAGAGAACAGTGCCTGCGTCATCTTTAGGGTCCATCTCACAAAAGATATTTGTTCCTGTTTCCCTAACGAAAGCAACATTATTCACGTGGAATGCAGACACATTTGGATCAAGTTGTTCGACATGCATCCGTACACCGTCCAAATAACACGATACGTTATTTTGATGGCTCCTAGAAATGTAACAAATGGTGACATTGGAGCCTTCTTCCACCAGCTTATCTACAGGGAAAACAGACGATGCTTTGTGTCCAAGAGAATTCTGTTCTGCAAGATAAAAACAGACAGCTCAGAATCTCACTCAAAATTCAAACCAGCCCCTACCTGTCTCACTCTCAGACTGTAACTTTAGCTTTTTCCACCTCCTGGAGAAAACAGGAGGCTAAATTTCTACAGCAAACCTATAAACTTTGCTGCCTGCAAAACAATCCTTTGTACCGTAGCTCCCATTTTAACGCTAATACCGCTGCTGTTCTTACTACCAAAGACAGCGCCGTGACTGTCACCACTACAGATTATTGTATTATTGCTGGTGTTTGGTTATCACGACAGCCGTAGCTGCTCTCTGTTGAGCTGAGGCATGAGTGACGCCCTGTGATAAGTGGCATGTCCATTATCTCACGTCATCCTTCCCACTTTACAACAATGCAACAGGTAGGACTGAGCCCATGTTCATTCAGCCAGCAAGGGGTAAAGCCACATTCATACTCGTCAGGTCTGCCCAGCTCCAAAGCCACATGCCCTCATAATCTCTAAATTGTATCATAGGTCACATTTCTTCCCACCTTCTCAGAAACGCCAGTCACTCGAATATCTCCTTTTGTTTCAGTCTCTCCTTTTACACGGCCCTTTAGCATATATGATCCTTAAGTCTCTCCCATTTTAAGCAAATCCACAGTCCTCCCCATGCCTGCCTCCTGCCACCCGCTCCTCCACAGGGGGCCTCCCTGAAGGAGCTGCCTACACTTAGTGCTCAGGTTTCATCTCCCCCCTGCTCACTCAGCCTGCAGCAGTCTGGCTGCCGAGCCACCAGGCCACTGAAATTTCCATCACTAATGTCACCCAGGCAGAGTAAGGTGCCCAGGTGATCTTAAGGTGCAGCCATGGTTGAGAACCAGTGCTTTAGGGGTTAGGAATAATCAGGTTTTCCATTTATTCTTGAGTACGTTTGGAGGTTATAGTTTTGAGAAATCTAGTCCGTTTTATCAAAGCTGTTTATTATGGACCTTATTTCTCTCTTACTATCTTTTTAACCTCTATTTTTATGTGTGTCCCTCTTTCAGCAGTAGGATGTAATGCTAAGAGCATGGCCTCTGGAGCCAGGATGGCTGGACTGGAATTCCAGCTCTACTGCTTGCTGACCTTATATAGATTCTTTAAGCGATCTGTGCCTCAGTTTCCCTATCTGTGAAGTGGGGATAAGAATAATGCATGTTTCATAGGGCTGATGTGAGAATAAATTAATATGGATAGTGCTTAAAATAGTGACTAGAATGTAGACCTAATTCTATTATTAGTCTTAAACTAATCACTAGGCTACTCATGGGTTAACGTGTTACCAGTTTGAGTTAATACATTTGCACAAATGCTTCATAAAGGAATGGTTCTATTGGCAAGAATTTCAGATAGTCTGGCAGGGTTCATATTTGAGAAAGCCAAATGCCGTTGCTTTAGAACTGGCCCAGAGCTTAACTGAGACATAAGAGATGGCTGGCAAACCCACTTTAAATTCTATTTACAACAAAGTTAAATAATGAAAAATGAGTGATTTAAAACATATTTATCCATAATCCCATTACTCAAATGAAAAGCTGCTTTCATCTTTCCACATTTCCCTCCCTTCTCTCTACATTAGGGATTGGCAAACTATGGGCCAATTCCACCCCACTGTCTCTTGTTGTAAATAAAGTTTTATTGGAACACATCATTCATTGACATGTTGCCTATGACTGCTTTAATGCTACAGTGGTAGAGTTACATAGCTACGACAGACATCATAGGGTCTGCAAAGCCTGAAATATTTCCTATCTTACCCTTTACAGAAAGAGCTTCCCAACTTCTGCTCTAGACGCATACACATTTTGTGTTGTTCTAATATAAACATATGTGCAATTTATGTCCTGCTGTCTTCACTGAGTATTCTATAATGAACATGCTTCACATGTTTGAAGAGTAAATACAAAATGCCTGAATTTTCATAATTATCTCAATGAATAAATTCAGAAGCAAATCCTCACACATCTACCTCCCACTGGCAAGTTTCGCTCCCATGCATTTTAGTTCCTACAGGAGCCAAAGGAAAACAATGTTGGTGTCTACCCAGAGTTCCTCAAAAAGGACTTCCATTATTTGACTATTGATCCCCAAATAATATTACGTAGTAAGCCCTTACCCTCTTTTATCACCTCGCTGCTTACCATTTACTTCCTTCCATGAACTCCAGTTGCTCCAGAACCTCGGCTCGGGAACCCTAGCATCGTCCACCCTACTCCTTATCCTTACAAAGTGTGTTGCACATTCCAAAGGGAGCTCGGATTCCCAGCTCCAGTGCAGAACTTGGTTCCACTTCACAGTGGTGCTATAGTAGTCCTAGAAATAAAGAGAAAAATTTGTAAACGCAGTCATGCTGCCCTGGACAATGGCTTGACTGGACTGATCCTAAAGCACTCATCTAAGAGCCCACTGTAACTCTACAACATGTGCAAGGACAGCCCGTTCTTAACCAGCCAGCTTCCTGTGCTCTGATGTCTCAGCAAGGAACCAGACAAAGCCTCCTGATTTTGGAAAACTCGTCTCTCATTCTCTCTGGCTGTCCAATTCCAGAGGGGTAGTGGAGCAAGTGAGAGAGAAAATAGAAGCTACTCAAGTCAGAGACAGAAGGTACGCACAGTGCTGGTCACATAGAGACTGCTGGAAAATTCTTGTAAACTAGAGAATTAATTGTGTCAGCTTTTAAAAATAAGCAGCATTGGTGAGTATTTTTTTATATTCAGTTTCAGCCAGAGTCAGATCAAGCTGGCCAAATCTCAGTAGATGAGGCAGCTCTTCATGGTACCCAGGAGTTCCACTGTCTCCCAGGAGTCAACAGATGGCTCTCTATGACTCCCTTGGTTTCTGTTCTTGTTGTTGTCTTTTCAGATGTAGGGCCACATGGACCATCTTCCTCCCTTGAGCGCCATCTGTCAGAATCTTTAGTCTCCAAAGATGTCAACCACATAGGATCATCTTACACTGAGCTCCCGGGGAGTTTGTCCAAGTTGAACTACAATTTGGTCTTCCAGCACAGACTTTAGTCTTAATTTTTATAAGATACTGGCATTTTCATTCTCTAATTCACCCTGTTTCAATGGCTCCTTTACACCTTACCATGTCATTGAAGGCCATCTACAATCTGACTCCAACCTGCCCCAAGACTGCAGGGCCTGTGCTTTACTCTTCTTCGTGGGCCCCACAGCTCCAGGCCCTCATGCTCCTCAGTGGGCCCTCCAGGATGCCCGCTTTCTGCCCCCACAGCTGGGAGATGGAGACAACAAAGACCTGGCACTTCCTGGGGAAAACTGAGTCTGCATCCATGTTTCTAAGGGTCCTTGCCAAGTCCTACAGTGGAGAGGATGGGGCAACACACAAGTCACACACAACCAGGAGCCGGCAAACTTGGAGGCCTTCCTTCTGTGCCTTCCCCTTCCCAGGTTTCTAACCTTAAACAGCGCCCATGGCAGAAGCAAACACAGCCTGGAGTGGCAACGCCTCAGTCCCCCTGGGCAGCATCCAATCACGCAGGTCCATTTCACTCTAGGCTGAGCTCCGGTTTTTAAAACGCTTATATTTTATTTCAATTTATTGCATTCCTTTATTTCTAGATTACAAATGTATTTTTTTAACTACAAGTTTCGGGGTCCTGATCTGTGCAATTTTCACTATTGAACATGAGCAATCTTAACTACATTTTGCTTAAATATTGTTTAATTTAAGAGTCAATACCAAAAAAAAAAAGGAACTACGTCAATAATGGTGACCTCACTATCACGTCAGAAGACACAGACTGGATTTCACCTCTCATATCTCTCTCGAATTCAGCCACTTCTCTTGTCCTCACTGTCACCACCCAGTCCAGGCACCTCTCCTCTGGACCCCACAGGTTACTTCATACTAGCCACATGTTGCCTTCTCCAGTGCTCCCAACTTCTCTCCAATGTGCAGCCAGAGTGGGCTTCCTTAAAACTTCCAATCAGCTCTTGTCAGTCAGTCCCCTTCTTCTTAATGCTCTCAGGATAAAAACAAAACCTGAGCATGACCCTCAGTGTCCTGTGTGGTCCGTCCTGTGCGGTCCGCTCCACCGTCTCGCCTACCCCACCTGCTCTGTGCTTTCAGGCCTGAAAGGTCACAGTCGTTTTCCCTCAGGGCCTCTGCTCACACCTACTGGATCTTCCCAGAACATTCTTCTCCACCCTTCATGCTAAATTAGCTTCTAATCTTTCAAATTTTGGCTCAAAAAGCCCTTCCCCCAAGTTGCTGGAGAAGGTCAGGCCTAACCCCAACCCCACAGCCCCTCGTCAGTGACCTGAATCGCACTTCTCACGTCTAGGATAGTCTTATTCGTGTGTTTGCCTCCTCATTTTTGCTCAGCACCGAGAGACCCAATGCCTTGAATCATGCCCGGACCTGGGCCCACAGTCTACAACTATGTGCTGAATGATTTCATCCGGTCATTGGTATGCAGTGGGCTCCATTTTTCTCAGATACCATTTGTGTGGATTCTGTCTAACCACAACTTGTGCTTTGTGGTGTTTGTAGCCTTGTAATGGAGGAGATAAAAGTTCCCTTGAATGCATCAATTCAGCGATTTTATAAATGTGATGAATTGTGTTTGGACTGTGTTCATGACTTGAAGTGGCAAGTTTAATTTGGCCCTGGCAGACACAAGTAAGTCACAAGAAACTGGCACATACATTTACACAGAAGTCCAACTGAGGTCACTGACTCGTTCCTGAGGCGTGAGCTTATCCCTCACTGACTCACGCCCCAGGCCCCCATCCAAGATTGAGCTGTTGTTACTCTACTCTGCCTTCCCCTGCCATTGACAGAATCATACAGCACGTGGCTGGAAAGGTTGAGGGCAGAAGCCAGCCCAAGGTGAGACCATGTGACGCAGCTGCCAGCAGGGCTCTGAGTGGCTGGCGCCATCTGGGAGATGGCTCAGCGTCCCTGGTCCAGCTGTAAGCACCTGGATCACGATGTTTTTCCTTTGGCTGATTTGGGAACACAATAATCTGAGACATGAGTCTAGATGTTGCCCCTTCTCGGCATGAGGGAGGGTGCCCTGTCAGGACTGCATTACAGGGAGCTGCCCTATGAAAGCGAGATTATGGGCGAGACAAATGCGGCCTCTCTTGGCTGGCTTTCTCCCCCTTAACAGGCAGGGGATCTTACGTGTCTCCTAGTCTTCAGGCCTGAGAGGTTCAGACAACGGCTTCCCATGGTATAGTCTGTTCTGGGACACATGGCCACTGAAGACCCGGGGAAGCTGCATGTGGCCATCATCCCTGTCTGGGGACGGGAGTGAAGAATGATAATACCCTGGCTCTGTCACCTTGAGCACATCAAACCTCTCTGTGCCTTGGTTTTCTCTTCTTTTGCGGTCAGGCTGGGCTGGTGTTATGGGGACAACACAATGGACAAGGTAAAATTCTACCTCCAAGTTCCTGGGCCTTAGTAGGTTACAGAGTAGGTTCCACAAGCTGCTTTACCTTGAAAAGAGAATTATTCTATGAATCAAAGGTGAAAACAGATATGAACAACTGCCTGTTAGAAAAATAAAGAATGGGGGGGGGCCCGGCTCCGTGGCCGAGTGGTTAAGTTCGCACGCTCCACTGCAGCAGCCCAGGGTTCGGATCTTGGGCGTGGACATGGCACCACTCATCAGGCTACGTTGAGGCAGCATCCCACATCCCACAACTAGAAGGACCTGCAACTAAGATATACAATTGTGTCTGGGGTGGGGGGGGGGGTTGGGGAGATAAAGCAGAAAAAAAAAAAAAGATTGGCATCAGTTGTTAGCCCAGGTGCCAATCCTTAAAGAAAAAAAAAAAAGAATGGGATCCACTTGGTCTCTGGTTAATATTACTTTTGCTAATAGCGTTAAATCTAGTTTTATATGAATTCCTCCAGCACTTTTCTCAAATTTCTTTTTCTTATACAACTCATAGCCTCAATATGACCTTTGCTTAATGTTTTACTAATCAACAACCCAATCAACAACCAGTGAATCCATCAAAAATACAAAAAATATGAAAATACATAAATTATCAGTATGAGGTGAGATAGTGGGAAGATGTGCCAATGGCGGGATGGTGGGAAGACGTGCAGATGGTGGGATAGTGGGAAAGTGTGCTAAAGGTGGGATTAGTGGGAAGAACGTGCCGATGGTGGGACGTACACAGCTGTACATAAGCACTGCTATTGTTTAAAATTAGAACACTAAACAACTCTCAGTGTGGGAAACTGCCCTTTGAGGGGTGGAATTATAGACGTGGTATCAATCCTAAATCGACAGAGAGAGAACTATATTTAACTTAGGGCACTCACTCAGATCTCAAATGCAATAATGGATATGGAAAGTAACTGGAGGCCTTAAAATTAGTGGCTTTTATGCGTCACTAAAAGAGGTAACCATCTGGACCCCTGTACCCATCCACCACGGCCTGAGAGCAGAGTGGGCCTCCACTGCGCAAATGGAGCTTCTCAGCAATGACATGTCCCTATGTTTCCCTTCCTCCAGGCAAATTCTCTGTTCCCTTCAATAAGAAAACATTCCACTGTCCTTCAACATCCCATGACAATGAAGGAACACGATGTGTGTACAGATTATTAAGGTTCTCCAGACCACAAAGGGTAATGGAAAGAAACCACTGAAGGGTCCCAATACACTAGATGGGGAAGCATCAGTGAAACAGACGCAACTGTGATTTGAACCAAGACGAATGAAAAATCTATCCCAAATAATTCAAAAGCAAAAAGAATGTGAAATAAAGGATTTTCATAATTTAATTTGTTGTAGAAAAAGCCACAAGTGAAGCAACAAAGGATACCATAAGTTACTATCCAACATGGTCGGTCCACGAAGAACCTGTTTGCTGACTAGAACATAAGTGCTAGGACTCATTCTTCCTTGCATTTGAGTAGGTATAAGCAAAGAAACTGACAGGAAGCCACACTGGCAAGAAAAATGTTGTCAATTACACCTTATTTAGGAAAATCTCTGGTGGACATGGAAGAAAGAAGGACGAAGAATAACACGGTTGATCTTCATGGATTTTTAGAATCCAGTACGCATAAGGACAGATCCAATGCCTTAGGAGACAGAGCAGAACTGAGGAAATGATCTATTTTATTAACACATCACAGCCAACCTACCAAAGTTGTCATGTTACTTTGTCCCAGATCCTCTTAACTAAAAACACGGAAATGCAATTATTTAGGCAAACTGTTTTAAGTTGCCAAAATGTTTCCATATTGGGATTTTTTTTTTAAGATTTAATTTTTTTCCTTTTTCTCCCCAAAGCCCCCCCAGTACATAGTTGTATATTCTTCGTTGTGGGTCCTTCTAGTTGTGGCATATGGGATGCCGCCTCAGCGTGGCTCGATGAGCGGTGCCATGTCTGAGCCCAGGATTCGAACCGATGAAATACTGGGCAGCCTGCAGCAGAGCACGTTAACTTAACCACTCAGCCACGGGGCCAGCCCCCCATATTGGGATTTTTTTGATATTATAAAAGACAAATCATGGCATTGGAAAAGGATTTTTAAAATATTGAGTCAAAAAAAGAAATACTTACCACCCAGATGACATTGGATGTATTAATTCTACTGATCTCTATCTGAAAAACCATTTTCAATTCCTGATGATAAGCAAGACTGTGGACACGCCACTGTAAGTGCAAACACCGTTGTGCAGAATTGATGGAAACGTCCAGTGATTCAGGAGTCAACGGTAAAGGTTCAGACAAGACTGAAAGACCAAAACAAGATATGAAATACCATTTAAGAGGCATATGACTGAATAGTCACAGATAATTAAACTGTTCAATATCATCATTGTTTAGCTTTGGAAAATATTGCTCATGTGTGCATCTTAGAATCAGACACCTTAGAAAGCTGGAAGGAAATTTAGAAATCACTTGGCAGATAAAGAAATTAAGACCTAGATGAATGAAATGACTTGCTTAACAATACACAGAAAGTTAATAAATTGATAAGCAGTTAAATGAAACAAAAGGATACTTTATTGGACAATCTAACTGGTTTAGAAATTTACAGCAAGGCTGAGAAAAGAAAGAGGAGTTTTTGCTGTAAATTTCCTATTTCTGCAAATCAAAAATGAAAGTTTTCTTTTTGAGAGTCACTATTTCATAGTTTATTAAATAGCTATAAAGTGGGAGCATATCCAGTCTCGAGACATGATTGCTTATATTTCCAAGCATTAAAACTTAAAACACCTCTGGCAAGAATTCACTGAACTCCTTGGAGGAAACCAGCAACATACTAGGCACTTAGTGTGAAATAAAATAGTTGTGACAGGTTCCTAGCTTAAGGAAGGAAACTGGTTGGAGACACACAACAAACTCATATGAAGTAATGAGCGATTACGAGTTTAGTGCGTTTAGTGGCGTGTGAGAGTCTGTAAATGAATAGTGATTCAAACACGAAACAGGTTCACCAAGGTCAGTGAGCTTAGGAAATGACCCAGAGGGAGGATGGGCCCGGAGTGAGTTAAGTCATTGTTAGCTCTTAGAGAAGAACAAAGCATCACTTTCCACTTCAGCGGAGGAAACGTCCAGACTCAAAAGGAATGTGTACTGCTGACTCAACTGGTTTCACTTGTTGGTTTGAGGGGGTCTAAAGTAAAGTGGGAAGGGTGCCAAGGTGTTGAAAAGATTAAAACTGTGTTGATAAAATCAGCTGGTGTCTGATCCGCCGTGGTATAGCAGACATTGTCTCCGAAGCACTCATTTCTCTGGCTCTATGGAGATTTCCCCTAGTGAGCTGAAACCCTCCAGCGCTTAGTTAAAAAGGCAAGAGAGTACCTGCTTTTGACAATAAAAACAGAAGCAATCTCCAATTCTGAAAAAATGTTTCAAAATTTCCATTCTATGCATGCTATTTTTCTCACAGGGAGGTAAAAATCCCAACACCACCAATATTGAGCATATACTAGCTACCAGGCTCTGTGCCAGCTGCTTTATATATATATCTTATCTCATGTAATACCCACTATAAACCTGTGAGATGGTGACTTTTTGTAGATAAGGAAACAAGCTCTGTGAGCTTAAACAACTTACAGAAAACTATATGGGATTTAAATATAGATCTCTTTAATACTAAGACCTCCCCTTTTCTGCACTGTCCCCCAGTGTTAAGACAGGAGCATCAGCATCTTGCCCAATCAAAGGTCATAGGGAACAGGACGTTTGGGAAGAACGCTGCATGGCTCCCATAATGTCCTGCCAAGCTCAGGGTATAGATGACAAGGATGGGGCTCTGGATGGAGCCAGACAATCCGAAAAGCATCCCTGGTGGATACAAGCCTGAAGTTCTTCATGTGATTGGCCCACATGGCAGACGGCTTCAGGATTCCAAATAAGATATTACCCTCAGAATTTAGAAGAAAATCCCAGAAAATTCATTCTGTGGAAGTGAGATTAACAAGAACATCCATAAAATACAAGATAATAGCCATCAATAGCTATCTTCCCCGAAAGTCTCCCATCCTTGTGACAGCTTGTAAACGTGATGCTGGGGATGGTCAGGGTGCTAACTAAAATCTCAGTGTGGACTCCATGACCTCAGATTCGGTAACGGGTCCTTAGCTATGACACCAAAAGCATGAGCAACGAACAAAAAAATAGACAAACTGAACTTCATTAAAGTTAAAACCTTTTGTACATCAAAGAACATTATCACGAAACTGAAAAGACAACCCATGGAGTGGGAGAAAACATGTGCAAATCACTATAAATAAAGAACTCTTACAACTCAACAACAAAAAGACAAACAACGTAATTTAAAAAATATGCAAGTGACTTGAGTGGACATTTCTCCAAAGAAGATATAAAAATGGCCAAGAAGCACATGAAAATACGCTTAACATCATTAGTCATGAAGGAAATACAAACAAAACCATGAAAATAACTACAATAAAAACATGGATGGAGGGGCCAGCCCTGTGGCCAAGTGGTTGAGTTTGTGTGCTCTGCTTCGGCGGCCCATGGTTTCGCCAGTTTGGATCCTGGGCTTGGACCTAGTACCACTCATCAGGCCATGCTGAGACGGTGTTCCATATAGCAGAGCCAGAAGGACCCACAACTAGAATATATACCTATGTACTGGAGGGCTTTGGGGAGAAGAAGAAGGGAAAAAAAAAGAAGATTGGCAACAGATGTTTGCTCAGGTGCCAATCTCTAAAAAAAAAAAAAAAAAGGAAGTAAGTGTTGGTGAGGATGTGGAGAAACTGAAACCCTTGTACACTGCTGGTGGGACTATGAAATGGTTTCAGTGCTATGGAAACCATTTTGAGAGATCCTCAAAAAGTTAAAATAATAACTACCATATGACCCAGCAATTCTATTCCTAGGAATATATTCCAAAGAATTGAAAGTAGGGACTCAAACAAATACTTATACACAAATCTTCGTAGCAGCACTAATCACAATAGCCAAAAGGTGGAAATAGCCCAAAAGTCCATCAAGGGATGAACAGATGAACAAACTGTGGTATAAACCCATGACAGAACATCATTCAGCCATTAAAAGGAATGAAGCACTAATCCACGCTACAAATTGGGGGAACTTTGAAAACATTTTGCTAAGTGAAAGAAGCCAGATACAAATCACACTGAATGATTGCACTGATACGGAATATCCAGAATAGGTAGATCCAAAGAGAGAGAAAGCAGACTGGTGGTTGCCAGGGGCTGAGGGAGGGAGGAAAAGGGAGTAACTGCTTAATGGTTGCAGTTTCCTTTTGAGGGTAATAAAAATGTTTTGGAACTAGATAGGGGTGGTGGTTGCACAATATTGTGAATGTGCTAAATGTCACTGATTTGTTTACTTTAACCATAAAGTAGTCAATTTTATATTATGTGAATTTCACCTCAACAAAAAATGTTTTAAATATATATGATCATGACAAAAATGTTCAAACAATAAAGAAATTGAGTCCCCACCATCTTACTAACGCCACTCTTACTCCATTGCCAAGTTTAAATCATAAGAGTTTTTCCTGACTTTCTCTAAACACTTAGACAAATATCAGACTTTGCACTCTATTTTATGTTTTTTTAAGTACAGATGTTATTTAAAAAGCTATAAAGGGAAATAAAACTAAAATGTTAACAGTCATTTTTTCTAGATGATGGGGTTGAGTGATTTTAATTTTCTTTTTTATACATTTCTATATTTTGTAAATGTTCTTCAGAAACACATATTACTTTCAGAATCACATAATATCATTTAAAATAAATATCCTTTAAGATATCTGGTTTACCCCACTATAATCATACTTCAGGATGCATAATTTAGTCTTCTCAGTGGATTTGCACCAAAAGCCTTGGCCCCAGTTATATTTCCCACTGAAAATTAATAACTTGGCATTCTGATTCTTAGCGAGTTGGGGCAGAGTGAATCATTTATGAGACCCCATTCACTCAAAGGTAAATGAAGTAAGCTGGAACTCTTGAACCACCAAAGCCCAAAACATGGTGATCAGTTTATATCATTATTTGGTTGAGATTTTATCTCCTTTGCGAATAAAATTTCTCAATTCTTTAGTTAAAGACAACAAATGCTATTCACCCTCCCCCTAAACCCATGTCAGCTTGATGAGTCTTCCAAGCCTAAGATGTAAGTGAACTAGAAGATGGCGTAGAAAGATGGAAAAGTAGATCCCTTGCAGAATAGGGGAGAAATATTTTGATTAATTGTGGAGCCAAGAGTACCAGAGAAAGCGGGGTGCATGCCAAATCAGGCGGTCCTGCCCAGCCCTCAGTGCCTTCTGCCTCTACGGTAGACTGTTGCCGTCAGTCTCACTCCAGATGCAGGTCTCCTGGATGACAGAGGTAGAGGCTTAGGCATCTTTGAATGGACTCTTGTCCCCAGCACTTGGCAAAACATCTCACCCACAGCAGACGTTCTCTGAACTTACAGAGATCCAGGATCTCTATGAGGTCTCAAGGGCCTGACAGGCAACTCCTCACTAGCCCCTCGGCTGTCCTTCCTGGCATTCTCTTCTCCCCGTGGCTGCTTTCCAAGCCTTCGAGCACTGATCACAGTGTGCTGAAATTGTCTGTTCTGTGACTGTGAGGTAAACAAGGGTGGGACTAAGCCTTACTCAGCTCAGTAATACCAAGACCAATAACTCACCTGTCACAGTATAGACACTTAATCACTCAGTGACTGACTGCTGAATGAATGAGTCAACTACCAGTGTCAACTTTATCTCTGGAAATTCTAGAAAGCTTCCGCACGATCCTTTAGACAAAAGGGGAACTCTTTATATGACATACGCTATCAGCAAGTATGTGACCTTTGTATCTGGCTTCTTTCACCTAACAAAATGTTTTCAAAGTTCCCCCAATTTGTAGCGTGGATCAGTTCGCTCCCTCACCTCCAGGTTTTTCACTGTTAGTCAGGGTCCCACCAGGTATCAAGTGTCTCAGGCATTAGTGAGACATCAGTCAGAAATAATTTGGTCAAAAGCCATCTAGGACTTTCTTGGGAAATAGTGGGAAATGCCAAGGTAAAGTCAGAGAGATAAATCCCATTATTTTTCAGATGAGGAAACTGAGGTTAAAAAAAGGGAAGCAGCTTTCCGAAGAACACACAACCGGACCAGGATCCAGGGCTCTTGGACCCCGGCCCAGCTCTCTATTTACAAGGCTGCACTGGAGTGTGGCCACAAGGGCCTGGGAATCAGACAGACCTGGATTTATGCACACTCACCTCCCGCTTTCCCCACCCAGTTTCTCTGTCTGCCCAACACTACTTATGGAAATAAACCAGGGTCCATTCATAAGATGGGACACCAGGTAGCCATTAAATATAATGTTATTTCTAGAAGAACAGTTAACAGCAAAGGTAAAAACTCTTATCAAGGGTATTATGTCAAGCGAAATAAGCCAGATAGCGAAAGAGAAACACTGCATGATTCCACTCATATGTGGAAGATAAACACACGGACAAAGACAAGTATTTAGTGGTTTCCAGGGGGAATGGGGGGGGGGTGGAGTGGGCACAAAGGGTGAAGGGGTGAATGGCTAACAAATAATGTACAACTGAAATTTCACAATGTTGTAAACTATTATAAGCTCAATAATAATACAAAAACCTCTCATCAGATGCTGTATTGTTTTAATAACTATATAGTAAAGTATACATACCTTACCTGTATGTACTTTAATTTACCTATATGTGTATGCTTTAATACACATTTATAGTATAATATACTATACATTAATATATAATATAAAATATAGTATACTTTAAAATATATATATAGTATAATTTCCCAGTATATATACTTACACTATATATAATATATACACCTTATATAAAATATACTTTAATAAAGATATATAATTTATACTTCAAGCATATATAATTTACATACTTTAATAAGTATATATAGTATAAATACTTCTAGTATATACAGTATAATTTCACTTCTGTAAAAAAAAAAAAAATCTACATCTCTATCTGTGTCTGTACATACATACACACAAGAGCCTGGAAGAAAATACATCCAAATGCTATAGTCATGATCTTGGGCTGATGGAGACGTGAGCCCAGGGCTAAACGGAAGTGAGCCCTGGCTGTCTCATTGGTTGGTAGAAGCAACATCATCTGAAATGGAGTCTCAGATCTGAGCTGGGTTGGGAGATCCAGCGGGAGGCCCACTATTACGAGTGGAGGTTTAGTAGGTACTTGGTCAAATGCAGCAGAAATTGAGACAAGAAACTGAGACAAGAAATCCAAACAGTGCAGGTGACAACAAGGACAGGATTACTCAGCAAAGCAGGCATGCTTGACTGAGAAAGCTGGAAGCTGAAACAAGGATTGGTGGAGAGACAAACAGGTAAATGCATGTCTGATCTAAATAAAAGAAGCTGAAATGGGGAGCAGCAGAGCTTGCTCAGACAGCAGAGTGTCTTACAAGTAGAAGACACACAGCAAATAGTTGCTGGATCAGTAACGAGCCTTTACCAGGGAAATGAGCTGTTCCAAAAGCTTGGAGTCAAATGTTTGGGATTTTCTGGAGAGCCTGGGGTCGGGGCCTGTGTCTGTCTGGCAATCAGGAGCTTTGGCTGGGCCTAAACATGCTTATGGGAAAGACTGCCCAGACAGCCCAGGGGTGTCATGCCTAGATTTTAGCAAATAAGAGAGAGACGTTTCAGTTCCAGATTATGGAAGAAACCAAGAATAAAACTCTGATTTTTAAGAAGCCATAAAAGTGGCATTTTCACATGTACCCTGGGCCAAAAAGGAACGAACCCAGACCTAAAGAACATCAAACAGAGAACTGAGCTGTTATGGAAACAAAATCTCCTTTTTATTCCAAACATCTTTTCATGGAATTTTAAGGGAAAACAAAAATTCTATGGACATTTCTTGCAAACGACATTTTCATGAATCCATGGACAGGAAGTGTGTGAGTAATTATTAAGAGCACATGCCTACACTCTCTAAGAAGAATAAGCAGAGAAAGGGAAAATGTAAAGCTTTGTAACATACAGGTGAAAGCCACAGAAACTTTATAAACCAACAGAAACTCTCTCAAGTCTAAGAACCAACCTTCAAACTGGTTCCCAAGTCATAAAGTATCCATAAACATTTTAGAGGTGTTGGATTCTTATTGACTTTATTTACAAAGTTGATTTATCTCAAAATCCTCACACTGGGGCAGTAGCTAAGTGTGAAATACTATTTCTTTATCCATAAACAGCATTTTGGCACTTAGCATATTCCTTGCAGTTAATAGCTTCTCAATGAGCATAACTGAGGGACATCCCAACTTGTTCTAACATGGCGGCCAACAGTGGTCTGGTGTAATCCATCTCTACCCAGCAAGGTGCAGAAGGAACTCCTCTGGGATGGCCAAGTTCAATAAACAGATCATGAAGTACTTTGGGATTAGTTCCCCTTGCAAGTACTCTTATGACCAGGGTATTGACCAGGAAATCAGGGCTAGGTTGCAGCTTATTAAAATGAGCCATCAAGATCAGGAAGGTTAAAACCAAGGTAACCATTGCTACTCACCAATTCCAGGTGATGGAATGAGCTACACATCAGCTCCAACTCATTTCCAAAGAAGAAAAGAATTGTGCAACTTTTCTCCAAAGCACCATTTACCTCATTTTTTTCTTTGTGATTTTTTTCTTTATGTTCTTCCCACTTCTTACCTTCACTCTGGCAAGTTCTCAAGGACAGCGACACCAAGAGTAATATTGTCTGAAAGAAGGCAAAGAGAGCCATAGGTTCTGGTTTTCTGAAAAAGATAAATCACAAAGAGAGGAAATTTTATTTAATTTTAGCTCTGAGCAGGTGCTTTGAACCAACTGTGGTATATAACAGCATTAAAGGCTCCTATTCTTATCTCCTTTCCATAGCCACACCTCTTGTCACGTGACTTTGCAGTCCCCTCCCCAGAAATAAGAAGAGTATATTTCATCACTCCAAGTGACTTGCTTTGGCCCATAAATGACACAGAAGTGATAGTGTGCCAGTTCGGAGCCTAGACCTCAAGAAAACCCGTTTATTTCTGTTTGTTCTTTTGTGTTTCCACCTTTGGCATGAAAAGAGCACTTCTGGGTTGCCCACTGCACACACAGTCACACAGGAGGAAAATGAGCAACACAGGAGGCAGAGCTGAGTCACCTCAGCTGCTCCAGCTGGGGCCAGCCTAGATCAGCCAGCGGCTGGCCACGCCCCAGCCATGAACAGCTGATCCCAGATGTAGGAGCAATAAACACTTACTGCTGTGGGCCACTGAAGCTTTGTGGCAATAGATAACTGATCCATCGTTTCCTCAAACCAAGCAAAGGTTGGTAAAGAAATGTAAAGCAGAGAAACAAAAGGTAAATATGAAAAAACAGACTCTGATTAAAAGGAGAACAAATGCCAGTCTCAAAAGAGCTAAATTTCAATTAATTGCTTCTAGGGGAGTCATCTCCACTCTTCCCTGTCTCCCTCATTAAAATTTCACCTAGGAAAAATGAGCACACTCTACCGAAGGAGATGGGCAATGCTTCATTGTTCAAAATCATTTCTGGTTCTCCTTGACATAGCTATAAATTACAGGCCAACTTCACTGATTCATCAGGTCCTATGACCACGGGACCATGTGAGGGCACAAAGAATGAGCCTGGATGACCTCAAGAAGGCTAATAAGTTCTTAATTTAACAATAAACATGTTAGTCAGGGGAAGCATTAAATTTCACTTTTCTACTTCAAATTCTGACTCATCACAAAGAGAAGCAATGAAACACTTCAAAGTCAATTTTTGCCTCTGTCTAGCTACCGGGACAGCATCAAAAGCTGGAAATTCAGTGAACCAGGTCACCCATTTTCACTATCCACACCCTCTATTTATCTTTTTAAAATGGTACTTTAAGAGTAAATGGAAACTACCACGAAGACAGTAAACCATCCCATTAAATTACTCGAGGGTGGTCAAACCTGCCCACAGGGGAGACCAATTGGAAGCAGAAGCAAAAGTCTGCAAATGACAGCTTTTGTTCATATTCCTTTAAGCACTGCTTTCTGCAACTTCTATTTTTGGCAAACCGGTCATTCATACTTCTCTAAAATCCCTACTTAGAACTTCACATTGGTTCCTAATACAACTAGATATCTAAGCCAGGGGGAAACTGATTCAAGAGAAAAGAGTTTCTGCTCAGAACCAAAGGGAAGGAAAGAAAATGCCATAGTGAAGTGTCTGACACTCACTATGCAGCTTAAATATCCTTCCAATCCCAGTCTGCGTGCACGATCCCACCTTCCTTAGATTGACATCACTCGAGGAATGCAAGGTGCCACCACTGTAAGGAAATCTCATCCCATCAATTTATTAATTTTTTGCTGAGGAAGATTTGCCCTGAGCTAACATCTGTTGCCAATCTTCCTCTTTTTTGTACGTGAGTCTCCACCACAGCATGGCAACTGATAAGTGGTAGAGGTCCACTCCCGGGAAGCAAATTTGGACCCCCGAAGCAGAGCATGCCAAACTTAACCTCTGGGCCACGGGAGCTGGCCCTCCATAAATTCAAAAGCAGATGATGCAGGGGATGATATGCATGCTGCTTCATATTCTCCTGATGAAAGGGCCATTTAAAACATTTCCAAAAATTTAGAGTTCAAGTAAATCAAATATTTCACATGTCACAAAAATTAAACAAGTCATGGGGACAGAGGAACTTAAAACTAAAAGTTCAAAGCCACCTACCAATTAAGGGTAACCAGAAATTAAAGAATAAAAGTTTTTATATAACAAAATTTAAAAATATGAGTATTTACAAAGGACGCATTTCTACGGTTTGGGTATCACGGGTAAGTCCTTGCGAATCACCAGAATGGTCTTGTCTGGAAGCCCTGCCCTTCCCCCACCATCTCACACACATCCAGGTATGAGTCTGAGGAGGTTAGCTGGGGCAGCCAGTCAGATTCACTGCTTTTATTTTCATCAGGTTTGACATGCATGGTTTTATGCACGCTGGGCAAGTAAGCAACCGTGACATGGCTCCTGCATACGAGCAAAGCGGTTATTATTTCCAGCGCTGTGACCGGACAACTGCCAGCGATCCTGACGTTTCAGGCCTGACCACCTCAGGACCACTTGCAGAAGGACTACGAGTCCTAGCTGTTGTCTGAAAACCTTCTGGTAAGTCAATAAAGTTCATCAACATGGAGAACGAGAGTCAGCAGCCACAAGAACATGCCAGAGACCCCGGTGGAGCCCCTTTCGGGATATGCCGCAGGAACAGTTCTCCTGACAGCACAGAGCCTGACACTGACAAAACACAGACACCAAGAGCTCTGAGCCAGCTGCTTCCAAGCCAGGAACTGACTGCACAACGCAGGTGGTCCCCCCTCCACACCTCAGACACAAATCCTATTCTGAGAGCAGGCTGTTTCCTGGTGGGACCCTGACTAACAGTGAAAAACCTGGAGGTGAGGGAGTGAACTGTGCAAACATCTTGAGAGGGGAGAGTGCTTGGCACATTCAAGGAACAATGAGGACCCAGGTGTTGGAGCGAGCAAGGAGCTGAGTGACAGGACATGAAATCAGAGGGCGCGCAGAGAGGGAGAACAGATGGGGAAATATTTCCCAAACTTTGGCTTCTGCTCTGAGCAAGATGGAAGCCACTGGAGAACTTTAAGCGGAGGAGTTCATGGTCTAACTTACACTGAACAGGAAGGGCCCTGGAAGGAGAAGAGCCTGAAGGAGGCAAGAAGGGCAGGAGGGAGAGCAGTCAGGAGTTACAGCAATGGTCCAGGGGGGAGTGACACTGGCTTAGACCAGGGTGATGGCAGTGGGAGTGGTGAACAGGGGTGGAATTGGAGAGAGATTTTAAAGATAGAGCTGGCAGGACATGGAGATAGTGACAAAGTGAGACATCATGGATGGCTCCAAGAATTTGGGGCTGAGCCCCTGGAAGAATGGAATTAGCATTAATGGAGAAGCAGAACAGCTTTGGTGGGCTATGTCAAGGGCTTGATCTGCGACACGTTAAATATGAGATACTTATTTGATATCCAAATGGAGAGATTAAGTAGCTGGCTGGACACACAGTTTGGAGTTCGTGGGAGGGGTCCTGGCTGCCGGTATAAATTTCAGGCATCCTTGGTGCATACACACAGTATTTAAATCACTGCATGATCGCCAAGAGGAAGTAGGGACAGGAGAGAGATCCGAGCTTGGAGCTCTGGGGTGCTCCACACTCTATACTATGCCCCCTTATGCAGATCAAAATGAAAATTCAGGATTAGGCCAGGCTTTCCTGCATCATGTCAAAGGGAAGGGCTGTGTGTTTGGACGGGCTGGTGAGCTCCTTCAGCATCGACCAGCTGCTCCGTACTTCCGCCCCACCGGTGCTCAGGGCGCTCCAAGCCGGGGATTGGTTCTTCCCTGGCAGCTCTGCTTCTGATGTGGAAAAGGCCACTCAGCCCTCTCATTCATTCAACAGCCTTTCTCTCTCATCAGCTATCAGTGAGGCGCATTGCCACTTCCAATTTCCAGTAAGAAAAGGAAGTCAGGAATTCAGACAGGAAAAAGTACCTTCGTGCCTCATCCAAGGAGTACTTGGTCCTTTCCCAGATCTGTTCTTTATATTTCTATTTTTCAGATCTCCAGCATTCCCACCTAGACCAGGAGCTGCTTAAGGATGGGTCTGGATCTTATTCCCCACTGTCTCAGTCCAAGAACATAGATGCGACCCAGTAGATAGCTGGTAAAGGAATAAAAACTTCTACCAATTTTCTCACATTCTCTCTTCTTTGCTTTCAATTTTATTTTAATTAAAATAGATTCCTTTTCAGGCCTTTCTACTTTTTCTGCTGCCAACTATTGCCTAATTCATAGTCTTTCGTTGGCATTCCTTCTCTGGGGGGAATAAAGGAAGGAAAGAAAAGAAAAACTACCCATTCATTTCAGAGAACTTCTCATTCAAATCTTGTCTGTTAGTGAAATGAGGATGCCTTTGAATGTCCCTCAGGATAAAATACTACATGTGTAATAAAACACAGCTTTTGAGGCGGGTATAAGTCTGCCCTTCTTCACCAGCAATTCGTGTTCTGTCATTACCGAAATATTTATTCCTGGGAAGTTTCCCCACCACAAATAATCCCCAGGAGAAGCAGCATGATCATCATTTGCTTCCCAAGAACGTGGGTGTGTTGCCAAACTCTTCCCGACTGGCTGGGTGCCATATGATGTCATATGCAAATCCTATTTTAAAGAAAGAAGCTCTTCATCCAGGACGTGTGCTGGGCTCCGCACCTTGTGAGAGAGCTCTGTGTTACAGCACAAAGCGTTGCATGCCACTTCTTGGAGGTTCCCCACATCCCTCGCATTTGGCTATCTCTATTTCCTTTTTGAGAGCAGTGCCATTTGTCTTTGGGAGCCCCTTCGAAAGGTTCGAGCACTTCTTCCCCTCCCTTTAAGCCCACCAGTTACGTTTTGTAAGGTCAATCCTGATTCATGGGACTGAAGTGGCTCATGGACACCTGATTTTCTTTTTTCAGCAATGTTCAGTTAAAAGTTCTTGGAACTTGTGACACCAGCTAGGATTAAACCTGAGTCTCTAAGTGGCAAGTGAAGCCAAAGAAAGGAATGGAAAACCTGGATCCAAGGAATATTCTGGACCCAAGGAATATGTAGGATTTAATATGCTAAAGGTGATATTTCAAATCATTTAAGAAAAGGTAGATTATTCCCCAAAATGATGCTGGAACAATAGCCCAGATATCTGTGGGAAAAGGAAGCTGTAAGAATTAAGTACATGGGCTCTGACATAAGGTTGCTTAGGGTCAAATCACTACTCTGTCACTTAATAACGTTATGACCACAGACAAATTACTTAACCCAGCTAGGCTTCATTTTCCTCTTCTGTAAAATAAGAATAAATAACCTACCTTGTAGGACTGGCCTGAGGATTAAATGAGACTATGAGAACATACACATAGTAAATCCAATTAATGTTAATTTTCTCATTATTGCTATTGCTTCATTCTCTTCAACAAAATAAATTCCAGAAGATCAAAGATATATATGCAAGAAATAGGACCATTAAAATTAAATGAACATTTAAAAAATTTTGGTGCTATAATTGGACCAACAAACTGAGAACAATAGTTTCAATACTTATGGCAAAGAGTCACTACCCCTAATATATAAAGAGCTCTTAGAAATCAATAACAAAAAGATAAGTAACCCTGTAGAAAAACTGGCAAAAACATGAATATGTAATGCACAAAAAAGAAGGAAATATCAATAGCCAAAAGAGAAAAAAGAAAAGCTGGACACTACCACTAATAATTAAATAAGTGCAAATTAAAACAGTAATTGTGTATGTCTCCATGTGGGTCTGTGGTGTTCGATTGGTAAAGGTCTTGAAACATAGCATTGGTAAGAGTTTGAAGAAACAGGCATTATTACTCACTGATGGTCAAAAAGTACAACTTTATCGAGGTCAATTTGACAATTCTATTAAAATTTTAGTACACATTACCTTTGATTCAGAAAAACTAGTTCTAGAATTTTGTTCTAGAAATAGTATGTGTGTGTGAGAGAATGTTTGTGTATATGTACAAAAATATATTTTTTAAAGAATATTCATTACAGCATTGTTTATACTGAGGAAAAAAACCCAAAAGCGATCTAAATATATATCGAAAGAAAGCAGAGGGGCGAGCCCAGTGGCAGAGTGGTTAAGTTCATGCACTCTGCCTTGGTGGCCCAGGGTTCACAGGTTTGGATCCTGGGCATTGACCTAGCACCGCTCATCAAGCCACACTGTGGTGGCATCCCACATAAAATACAGGAAGACTGTTACAGATGTTTGCTCAGCAACAATCTTCCTTACACACACACAAGAAAGTAGAAAATTTAATTATGGTGCATTTCTACAAAGAAATACTATGAAACTGTTAAAAAGAATGAAATAGAGTCAAGTGCCAACATGGAAGAATGTCCAAACAACGTTGAATGGAAAAGCAAGTTTCAGAATAGTATTGCAGAAAACCACGTCTGGAAGAGAAGTGTGGCAACCTTGCAGCTGTGCCTCTCAGAGCTCCCTTCAAAAGAACCTCCTGAGGGAGCATGGGTCACTGACAGCTTCCACTGCTGCACCTTCAGATTGGCTGCACATTCCCATCCAAGCCCACAGTCCCTCCAGGCTGCTCACAGCCAATGACCAGGGCAAGACTTCTCCAGCCAGCATGGGACTCCTCTAATGGGCAACCTTTGATCAGTCTCCCCATCCTTGGCTGACAAATTCTCAGAACTGCACTGCGGCTGGGAGCTCTTCCTTCCCAACCTTCCTACTTCCCTGTTCCCTTTCACAGGTGTCAGACATGCAGTGGGTTTGGAGGCTGTCTCTGCCTACTTTTGCTCCCTTTTGCCTTTATCCTTCACAAGTGCTTTCTCCCGAAAATCTCTTGCACATGTGTTTCTGCCTGCCTATCTTCTATTTAAAGGATCCAAACTGGTCCAAAAAGACAGAGCCAACTACTAACAGTTATACATTTACAGCAGGGATGGGGTAAGGGAGGTGGGCAGGATGAGAGAAATTATGTTTAACTCTCAAGTTACGTAATTCTGCAACAGAAAGCATTCTTTACGCGTGCGTGTGTGTTTTACAGATACTGGGTTTGGTCTTGCATAAATACTGGTAATTCCATCATCTCCACACTTGAACCATATACCCCAACAGGGTTAAACTAGTTGAAAGCCTACAGCTGTCAAACAGACCTGAAAAGGGGTTGGCAGTTTTTAGATACTGGATCAGTCTATGAGGGTGTCACGTGTTTCTGTAGAAAAAATGTGATCTCTGAGGTCCTGAGACACTGTAGACACTTTAATGATGCATTTCCAAATATAGACAGCAACCAAAGTTTCAGGTAGAAAAACATAGTGCCATCCCCTTTTAACACCCAGGTACATTAAAGAATGTGAAGTTAACTTGCTCAAAGTCCCCCGTTAGGAAGACAGGGAATAGAGAGAGGTGACCAAGACACAACATGATGAGTGAAAATTGACTCACATAAGAGCAGAGTTCTATTGATTTCATCTTCTCAAGACTTGGCACATACTGTGGCACTTCATTCCATGTTTTCCAAGAGTTCTCTTTATTTTACATTTTCCAAGTGTTGCATATGTCTTACATTTTTCTGTTTGCTAAGACATTTGTAAGTGTGGCTTTTCTTTCAGTTGACTCTACATTTCATACTCAGACTGGATATATTTTATGTGGCCATCTTCATCTTCATTCCACAGTTTTAAGCAATCCAGATAGTTAACTGCCTCAATGATTTCAGATCTAAGAATGTAATTTGGTATTATATTTAATGCTCTCACTAACCTTCTTTCCTTTAAAAAGAAAAAGAGGAAAAGAAGGAAGGGAGGAAGGAAGGAAACAACGCGACTGTAGTTTAGTTCTTTAGCAGATAATATTAAAAGAAAGCAATTTACAAGTCCTGTCAATCACATTTATCCTCTTAGGCAATACTATCACTACCAGCATAATTTTAAATACCCGTGAAAGACTATATATTTTTGTCTCCTGGGATACTATCGATACATAATGGAAAAAATTTACTGGTTCCTTCTATGATGAGGCATTCTGCAAAGCCCATAGGAGGATATGAAGGTGAGGATGAGAACGATCCCAGCTTGCATGTGCTGGATGCTAACTCTCTGCAGGCGCCTTGCTAAGTGACTTACGTGCATTTATTAATTGAATCCTCACAACAGCCCTATGAAAGAGACGCTATTATCGTTCTCATACACCGATGAGGAAATTCAGGGTAAGAAAGGTTAAAAAGTAACTTTGACATAGGTGGACATAGTTAATCTAGAACTTGAAACCAGGTGAATCGCTCCCCAAAGGGCAGCATTTTACCACATTACACTGCCCCCTCCACGCTGGGGGCTCATGCTAGAACACACAGGAAGGCATAAAAAATTATTAACAATGATAAACTCCAAAAAATCTTAAGAAAAACTTCTACAGGGTTTTATTAAACTTGACAAGCTATTTGTAAAGTTTATATAAAAGAGAAAATGTACAAGAATCATCTCTAAAATTTTTTTTTGAAAAAAAGTATGAATATATACTACTAGATGTAAAAACATAGTATAAAGCTGTAGCATTTAACACAAGGTGGTACTAGCATAAAAAAAGACAAAAAAGATAAATGAAACAATAGAATCCTGAAACAGACTATGATATAAATAGGAATTTATTTGACTATAAAAACAGAATTTCAAATGAGTTGGAAAAAAAGATGGATGATTAAATAAATGGTGTTGGGTTAATTGCCTAAAACTTCAGAAAAAAATTAAGTTACATCCTTACGTTTCACCTTATATAAAAATCTGGTATTTTAAAGAGCTAAATATAAAAACCAAAATAATGAAAGTATTAGAAGAAAATAAGATAATTTTCAAAATAACTTTTAGGTGAAAAAAGACCTTCTTAAACTAGACGAAGCACAGAAATCATGAGACTGCGGATCTGATTACATAAACACTTAAAACTTCTGTGCAGCAAAAGATAGTTTGAAACAAAAGTATTATGAATGGATAAGCAAAAGGCGGTATATTCCTACAGCAGAATATTATGCAGTCTTAAAAAGGAAGAAAATTCTGACACCTGCTACAACATGGATGAGGCTGGAGGACGTTTTGCTAAGTGAAATAAGCCATCTGCAAAAGGACAAACAGTGTATGATTCCTCCATTTGTAAGGTACCTGGAAGAGTTAATTCATAAAGCCAGAGAGTAGAAGGGTGGGGGCCGGGGGCGGGGGAGAGGTGGAAAGGAGGTGGTTACCATTTAACGGGTACAGAGTTTCAATTTTGCAAAATGAAAGGAGTTTTGGAGACAGATGGTGGTGATGGCTGCACAATAATATGAATGTACTTAATAACACTGAGCTGTATACTTAAAAATGGCTAAAATGGTAAATTTTATATTATGTATTTTTGTTGTGGTTAGTGCTGTGGAGACTCCTAGCAACCCTGTGGACAGCAGAGCGGGAACCCTGCCCAGTCTTTGTGTGCCATCCTCTCACCTTCCAGCTCTGTATCAGACAAGGCTTCACTGCTATTCATATGGTTTTCATGGCCAGTTTTTTCCAAAGTGGGTGGCCAGGTCCTTCCTCCTAGTCTGTTTAGTCTGGAAGCTCCCCTGAAACCTGTCACCATGGGTGACTCTGCTGGTATTGAAATACTGGTGCCGCAGCTTTCAGCATCACAGCAACACGCAGCCACTAGAGTATGACGACCGCCAGACGGGCGGTGTGGTTTCCTGACCAGAAATGAACCTGAGCTGTGGGGGTGAGAGGGCCCAATCTTCACCACTAGAGCACCATTATGCATTTTACCACCACCACCAAAACAAAGCATTGCACTAGAAGAAATATTTTCATCTTCTATAACAGACAAAGGATTAAGGTCCTGAATAGGCAGAGAGCTTCTTCAATAAACAAGAAAAACAAAAGGCAACGCAATAGAAAACTGAGCAAAAGAAAGGAACAGTGAATTCACAGAAGACACATACGACCCATAAATAATTAGAGATATTAAATTGCAGCAGTAATCAGCAAAATGCAAATTAAAATGCCTTATTGGGTTTTACTCATCTACCAGATTTGAAAATTCAAGTTAAAAAACAAAAGGAGATAACGGCTGATGTTAGAAGGATGAGGGAAACAGATTCTTATCCACTGAGTTTAAATGAGTACCTGGGGTGTGGACAGTGATGCAATTTGAAGGGTTGTATCTATCCAGTTGAAAAACGGACGAATCCTTTGACCCAAGAACAACCCTCCAAGATTCTATTCCATGGAAATACTCAGGCGGAAGCACAGAGATGAATGCACAATTTCACTGAAGCACTGAGCTAATGCTGAATAATTTTAAACAAACCAAATGTCCATGACAAGAGAAAGAATGGATAAATCATATTGCTTCTTTAGAATAACATGTAGCCATTAACAAAATAGACATGGAAAGACCTCTAAGATATGGGAGGGAAAAAGTAAGCTACATGATATATAGTAAGATCTTATACATATATTAAAACATACATATAGATACATATTATGCACATGTATAGAAAAGGAAAAAATCCTGGAATGCTATTTACCAAACTCCACTCCCCTTTTCTGAGTGGGAGTAGGTGCGACAATGCTACTTCTCATTCCATAGACTTTTCTGTTGTTTGAATGAGAATGTCTTCACTTATTATTTGTATTATTTTTAAAACATAAAAATAAAATACAGACTACCTGGAGTAAATAAATGCTGAAAAACGAGTAGAACTAAAATGAGAAGAAAAAGAAGACTGTGAAACCAAGAACACAGCTGCTGGAAAAGTAACTGTCTCCTCCTGCAGCTAGGAGGGGTGCTTCTCACAATATTCTATTTGCTTTATTTTTGCCCATTTCACATATATTTTTTTAAAGCAAGGAGGACTTCCTCCTCCAGGGAGAGGACAGCCGGGGCTCACTGTTCCTGTAAGTGAGCAAGATGACATTACCTTTGATTTCCTTCTATCCACGCCAGCAACGCCCCAGCCCAGTCCCACAAGGGAAACACACACTCCTTCTTGTCAACTCACATTACCACTGATTCCTCTTTCAAAACCACAATAGTTTTCCTGATTTAGTTCCTTTTTCAGGACAAAAGGGTTATAAGAAACATCAGGGACTCTGGATCACCTCCGTGCACCCGTGAAGGTGTTCCTGGTCTTTCAGGTTAAAGAAAGGGATAGAAGGAAAGAGACCGAGTGTGTAAGTAAGTGTTATCCCCAAAGTGGTTCGAGTTCCCGTTGTACACCTAGGACCAGTCCTTTTCTCTCAAGGTGGCCTTTGACACAAAAGGCTTAGATTCCTTTGCTGGGACAACAAGAGACAGAACTAGGACCAAGATGTAAGCCAAAAGGAAGCAAGCTACCTCTGAGAATTAGCTCTGTCCAGCAATGAAATGTTAGGTGGTGAGTGCCCTGTCACTGGAGGCATTCTAACAGTACCGAAATGCTACCAGGGGAGATGCAAAACTAAGCATGCCCTGAAGATTCTGAATAGGTAGCTTAAATTGGAGTCCAGTGCTTTGAAAAGCTGCAAGAATGATTCTGAAGCCCAGCTAAGTTTGGGAACCCCTGCCTACTATGACTGGGGCTCTTCAGCCTCAAGGATCTCAGTGCATTTTAAAGCAGTGCAGGAGAGAGTGAAAGCAGAACAATAATGAAGCACCACCCCCAGGGCCACTGCAAAAACGGTCCTAGAGTTTGACATACATAGTGCCTATAAGCCAAATTCCAAGGCCAAATCCTGACTCTGTCACCTGCTAGCTGTGTGACCACAGACAAGTCACTTAACTTCTCTGGGCCTCAGTTTCATCACTGATAAAATGAGAATGACAAGATGACTACCTACTTCATGGGTGAAACTTAAATGAACTAGCACAGGTAAGATACTTAGAATGGTGCCTGGTCCATAGTATGAACCATTGTTTGGAAACTGAGGCTGACGTGATAAGGAACTTGACCCGAGTTCCAAAGTCAGTATTAGATGTGGCAATAAGACCCAAGGCTTCTTTCCCTCCACCTCAAATTAAATATACTGCATTCCATTCTACCGAAACCTCTGCCTACATCGACCCCACATTCACTCCTCTTGAGCTGGAGAATTAGCTTGTTCACAAAGCGTCTTCAAGCTTGAAGGTTACCAAGTGGCCTTTCTCAGTGGCACCTAGCATTGTGGCTCCTACCACATGGCAGGGGACAGGATGGATGGATGGGTAGGCCGATGAAGGACAGGCCAAGAACTGTCAAGAAAGGACTCACTGTGTCAGGAGCAAAGCCCTGGGCTCCATGCTCTCAGCGCCACTACTACGAGCTCCCATGGTCTTGGACAAGTTCCTGACCCCTCTGTGCCCAGGTTTGTCTACAAAGGGTGGTGGCGGCAGCAGTTACAAATGCTTGGCTGTAGCTGCCCAACCTGCCAATCCGTGCTACTTCGGTCCATGCGGCTGAAGAAGGTGGGCGTCCTCCCAAGACTACCGCATCACCGCGATGTCCTCGCTCCACCTGTGTGTGAGCGCCTCCCACTTCTAGGTGCAAAAACAGACAGGATGGAGGGATATCACCAGCTCCGAGAGGACTCACTCTGCCAGGTGGCAGTTCAGGGTGCGCAGGGGGAGGTTGAGGGCAGCAATGAACGCCCACGGCAGTGTGTTGGGAGAGAGGCAAAAGAGGACCAAATGGAAGTTTCAACTCAGCGAACATTCCCCCACTACTTGCGAACCAGACGATGGATACTGAACGCAAAAGCAGAGTAGGAAACGTCGCGGTGGACCGAGCAGTGTGCGCTCTGGAAAGAATGACACCTTGAGCGTCACGCACCAGGTAGGCGGGCCAGAGGCGGGGACCCCTCAAAGCACCATCTCCGAGCGATGGAAGCCCGAGCCAGCACGAACGCGGGGCACAGGCGGCGCGGCGCAGGGGAGGCGGGCGGCGGGCTGCATCGCTGTGCCCTTCTCCCCGCGCCGCGCCGGCTCCGCGCGTCGGAAGAGCCACCGAGGGCGGGCGGCGCGAGGGCGCGCGGGCGGGGAGGCTGCGGGGGACGCGGGGCGCGGGGGCGTGGGCCGGGCGGGCGGCAGGGGTACTCACCGTGCGGCGGCGGGCTCCGCGAGCCGGGCCGAGTCCTTGGCGACGCGGCGCCCGCGGATGCGGACGCGGGTGTGGACGTGCAGAGGCGGCCCCGCGCCCGGCTATGAATCAGCTGCGGGGCGAGCGCCGAGGGGCGGGAGTTACGGGAAAGCCGCGGGGGAGGGCAGAGGGGAGGACTTTTGCAATTTCCCGTCTAGCTGCGCACTCTTGGCACTCCTGGGACTCGCAGGAATTCGCCTCCTTTTGGTCCCCGGAGGAAGCAGATGGGACCCTGCGGGGGACGGCCGAGCCCCTGCGGAGGTGCGGCCCCCGGAGTTGGCGGGCGGGCGGGGACCGGTGGGAAAGGAAGTGGGAGAGGCCTGCGGAGGAAAAGTGGAAACCGAAAACTCCGCGCGCCGCGCTCCTCCTGCCCCGGCCCGCGACCCCGCGGCGGGACGCGGAGAGAAGCCGGGTACCGCTGAGGCCGGCGTTATCGCGCGGGCCCACTCGTTATCCCAACCTGGAGGCAGAAAATCTTCCAGCAAAAGATAAGCGCTCCAGCCAAACTTCGGACACTTGTTTCTGTTTGGCGTTCAGAGTAATAAGAACGTCAGAATTCTAAGATCCTGGTTCTGGTTCCCATCCGGAAACAACCTGTCAAACAAAGTTTCATCTGTAGCAACAGTCCTGAAACTTTCGTTTCACAAAGAGCTGTGGATGCTACAACATGGCTTACTTTTCCTCTTAAAAATGCCATCCAGTGTTTGAAAGGCAGATTTCAAAGATACGGCCTTTGAAATACATATTTGTCCTCTCTTTACAGTGATATGGTGGATTATGGAAAACCATATCGACTTTGGAGCCCATGTGGAAAGCATCCTGGTACTGCCGCTTCTGTGGCAGCGTCGGACCCAGAGAGGAGAGCAGTGGGGCCGCAGCGTGTGTAGGACTCGCAAGGATGCCCGATGGCGCTGCGGGCTTGTTCATGGGGTCAGCTAAGCCAGGTCTGGTTCGGGTTTGGGGACCCGGAAAAGTATCACAAATGGCAGGGACTTGTGGGTCGAGGAAGCAAGGGTGATGAAGAAGGGTCGCCCATGAATCATGTCTTAGAATCACTTCTTGAATTGACTGGACGGCTCAAAATAATGTCAGGATGAGCCCAAATGTTACTTTTATGTTTGTCTACATTTCTTTGTTTCTCCCAATGTCACCCCAGGGAAAGAACTTTTTTTTTAAGTTCTTAAGGCTTAAATACACTTAATATCTAATGGTGCCTCGCAGACCATGGTGCACAGTAAATATTTGATGATAACGAAGAAAAGTTCTTTTGCCTAAATAAATGCATGGTCATTTGCTGCACCTCTCCTTACTTCCAGAATTTTAGCATCCATTAGTTTAGCCATCTGCCTGTCTGTGGAAACCTTGTCAAACCAGGTCCCAAAGGGTTGGGAAGGCTTTCTGATTCTGTATTTCACTGTATGAAAAAATGTTAATTTCTTCTTAATAGAAACAATTCAGAGAGGTGTTTCATAGACAGATGTGATGCCAAATGAAAATATTGAGTATGAAGGATTTCTGCAAAGTGAGTCTTAGCTTACTTTGGGCTCTTATTACAATAGAAGGAAACTAAGATGCAAAAAAATTCGATGCTGTTGGTTCACAACCTTGGCAGTTCCCGGGGTGAAATTTGAAACTGGCCACCTTATACAGAGGTCAAGGAGAAACCAGAGAAAGACCCAGACGGCTCCAAATTGGTAGGTGGCAGTTTTAATAAGCAAGGAAATTTACATAGGAGGCTTGTCTTGGGCAGCCACAAGACTAGATCTCTATACCTTCTTCCAGAATCTTTAAAGTTTATATAGAACACTGTTCAATCACTTGTACAGTCCAGATGGTCTCAACAACACATTGCTCTCTCGAGGCAGCATCCTTAAAGTGGCTCCTAGTATGGCAACAGTGGGCAGAAGATACCTTCCAAGGACAGGGGAGGGAGTAAGGAGCCCCTGATTCCCCAGGTCCAATTTGAGGGTCAACCAGAGGTCACGTCCTCTCAATGACCTCCTCCAAGAGAAGCCCATGTAAAATTCATTTATTTTGTGCACCATTCTAATCTCTTAAATTTATCCCTCCTTCTAGAGTCTAGTTGCTATAGCACCTGTACATTTGTGATCATATTCTTAGGATGTTGTACTAGGTTGAATAGCAAACTCCAAAAATTCATGTCCATCCAGAATGTCAGAATATAACCCTATATGGAAATATTGTTTTTGCAGATTTAATCATGTTAAGATGAGGTCATACTGGATTAATCCAATGACTATTATCCTTATCGGAAGAGGAAAATTTGGGCTTGGGCACAGACACCCAAGAGGAACGCCACGTGACTACTGAGGCAGAGATTGGAGTTACTCTCCCTCAAACCGAGGGATAGCAAGGATTGCTGGCAACCCGAGGAAGCTAAGAGAATGGTACAGAACAGATTCTCTCTCCGAACCCCTAAGAAGAAACTCATCCTGCCAGCACCTTGACTTCAGATTTCTGGGCTCCAGAACTGTGAGAGAATAGATTTCTGTTGTTATAAGCCGCTAGGTTTGTGGGAATTTCTTACAGCAGCCCCAGCAAACTGATACATAGGTATGTATGTGATACATATTCCAAAGGTTAGTTTTTAAATTAGCCTGAAAAGACCTGAAATGAAAAAGATGAAAAATACCAGCAATTTATTGAACTAGGAGTGGAAATACCCTTCCTTGCTTAGCATTGATGAGATGATGTTGGAAAAGTACATATTGATTCTGCTCCGTTTGACGCTCCTCCCTAATGGTCTCTCTTCTTTTGGTTTCAGTAACACAACTTTCTCCGCTTTCCCCCCATTTTCCTGACTTTCTTCCCTGTCACCTTCTTCGACTTCTTGTTCTCCCCTTGTCCCTTAGATGTTGGTGTGTCCCAGGGCTCTATCCTTGACATTCTTCTCTGAGTCCACACATTCTCCCAAATAATCACACCCCTGCTCCTGATTTCAGTGACCTCTTATGTAGGTCAAATGCCCTTCCCATTGCAATTATTTTATCTGAACTCCAGACCGGCCTATTTGTACATCAAAAATCAATATGTCCGAGTTCATACTCTTCCCTTTTCCCCCGTTTGATTCTTGGGAATGACCCAACCTTTAATTTAGATACCAAATCAAAAAACCTGGGAATGATTCTTGATCCATCCTCCCTCACCTTCCATCTTCCACCAGAAAGTCTCGTATGTGTAACTATTACAGGGGAAGCATGAGTGGAATGTACCCCTACCCTCCAGTTTCTCAGAGGAAAAATAGTTCTGTAACTGTCAGGAACATTTTATAGATATAGATATGGATATAGGTATAGATATAGCTATATAAAATAAGCTATGTAAATTATGAAATATAATTATGATTCTATTTGTTCAACTACTATAAATATCTATAATTACCTGTTTGGCAGTGTGTGGTAACCAAACTGATGGCGTCTGAAGGAAGTGAGAGTCTTCTGAAGAAAGTGGCTTCGTCAAGTAAGTGGATGATGATTTACAATCACCCTCATGGTTAAGAATTTTTCTTTTTTTCTTTTTTTTTCTGCATATTATCACATTTGACATTTTAAAAATTCGCTTTTAGGTCTTAAAGCATGCTGCTGTGATTATAATCGTTGGTGCTACTGACATTATTTTAAGAAAACTTGATGGAAATTAAAATGTTATCTTGTAAATGTATTCTGGTACTGTGAAAAACTAAATAGGCCTTCCGAAAAAATTTTAATCTAAAATGTGCCATAAAGCTTGGTTAGTTAAGAGACATATATCTCTTCCAAATGAAAAAAAAAGGGAGAGCCAACAATGACAAAGCAAGATGTTGAGTGTTCGAGGGCCGCGTGGAACATTCACATTTTATCATTTCAAGGGATTCCATATAATTACTTAATTATGAATTGCTTTCCTTTCAATATCTGTTAGATGAATTTAAGTGAAGGATCACGTCATCCTTAATAGTTGTAATGGAATTTCTTCCTTGAACTAGATATTATTTGAAGACCAGTTGATTGATTTTGCACATTCTTCCCTCTCCTGGATATTGTAATTGTGTTCACATCTTGTTGCAGAAATCATTAGAAACCAGACAACGGGGAGAACATTTTCAATCTTCTACTGTTTTCCGCCTATGGGCTCTAGGAAGAATGTTGAATATGTGTTTGTTTAGATAGCCGCTTTTATTCTCTTGATGTGTGGTTATGGGAATTCATAAATATGAGAGCAGTAGTTACTGCTGAAGAATAGCACATTAATACAGTAAGGGGGAAGTACTTTAGGGAAGAATTAGATGGGAAATTTAGGGACTTTAGAAAACTATTTGCTAAGCTTTATCTAAAATAAACCTATAGTCATATTTATGGTTAATTAAAGCATCTCTTACAGACAGCATGTAGTTGGGACTTTTTGGAAAGTCTGTTCTGACAGTCTCCACACTTTAATTTGCTAGGTAGTGCTTAGCACACTTACATTGAAGGCAGTTATTGATTTGGTTCGGTTTAACTTTCCATTTTGCCATGCTTTATCTGTTTTGTTCCCTCTTCTATTTCTCCTTTTGCCTTTTTTACATTATGTAAATATTTTTTAGAATTTCATTTTAATTTGCCTTTTGGTTTGTTGTTATTCTGTGTGATCTTTTTGGTGGTTGCTGTATGGATTGCAATATATATCCTTAATTTTTACTGTTTGCCTGATAATACTGTACCATTTCACATAAGAGGTACACACCTCCTGTCCTTCACATTATAGTTGTAAAATGTGTTACATTTATGACAAAATGAAACCAGCAATGTGATGTGTATTTTTTAAAAATTAAAATGTTCTTCACTCATTTCCAAAGATCTGTTTTCATCTGATCTCCTTTCCCTAAGCCTGAAGATTTTCCTTTAATATTTTTTTTTTTTTAGTACAGGTCTATTGGCGATATAATCTCTTAGTTTCATTTTAAAATATCTTTACTTCATTTTATTCTTGAGAGATATTTTTGCTGGACGTAGGATTCTGAGTTGAAAGTTTTTTTCTTTAAACAATATGGAGATGTTGTTCCACACATGGTTTTCTGGCCTCCATTATTTCTGTTGAGAAATCATCAATTATTTAATTGCCTTGGATATATAATGTGTCATTTTTCTCTAATTGCTTTCGATATTTTCCCTTTCTGTTTGATTGTCAATAGTTTGGTAATGATATACCTAGAGACTTAAAAATTATTGTAATCATTCATCCTGCCTCACATTTGTTGTTTCTTGAATTTGCAAATTTATGTCTTTTACCAAATTTGAGAAATTTTCAGCTGGAATTTCCTCAAATTTTTTGTCTCCCCCATTATCTTCTTTCTCATCTCTTTCTGAGACTCTAGTTACAAATATGTTAGGCCCCTTCATATAGTCCTAAATACCCATGTGGCTCTATTAATTGTTTTCAAATCTTTTTTCTTTGTGCATTTTAGATTGGATAACTTCTAATGAACTATCTTTAAGTTTACTAATTCCTCTCCCATCTTCATGCTGCTATTAAATCTGTCTAGTAAATTTTGTATTATAGATAGTGTACATTTCAGTTCTAGAATTTTTTTGTATTTTCTGTTTCTTTACTGATATTTCCTAACCTTTAGATCATGATGGGTCTATTTTCCTTTAACTCATTAAGCATGGTTATGATTGCTACTTTTAAAGCATTGCTTGGTTATTCCAACATTTAGATAATCTCAGAGTCAATCTCCATTGATTGTTTCTCTTAAGAGAATGGATCGTTTTCCTGGTTGGTTGGTTTATTTATTTCCGGGTTGTCAGGTAATTTTGGCGTGCCACCTGGACGTGATAAATATTATGTTATGAAAACTCTGGATTCTGTTGTGTTCCTCCAGTGACATTGATTTTCTTTTCAAATGGGCAATGAACATGGTTAGACTCAAACTGCAACGTGATATTGCTGGCAGTAATAGCAGCTCAAATCTGAGTTCAGGTTTTTTGGTCTTGGACTGCTGTGAGTTTGCCTTGCGTAATAAGCATGATTCAGAAATTATTTGTGATGCGCAGTTTAAACACAGAATATGAGCTTCTTCCTCTCTAGCTCTCTCTTTTCTGTGATTTCACACCTCACTTTCCAAAGGATGTGGTCGTCCCAAATTCTGACCTCCAGCTCTTCAAGATAGAAATATTGTGTACTTTCTAACAGAGTTTTCGCTACCCCACACTGTACGGACTGGGCCGGTCTCAGGCTAAGGGCCATAAAATGTGAGAAACTCACTCTGTGATCTTTCCCTTCTTCCAGGTGTTGACTGCCCTCCAGAATCTTCCTGCTATTTGTCATTCTCCACTGCTTTTAAAGA
The DNA here is from genome assembly GCF_037783145.1 of Equus przewalskii. Lineage (NCBI taxonomy): Eukaryota > Metazoa > Chordata > Mammalia > Perissodactyla > Equidae > Equus > Equus przewalskii. The sequence continues at coordinate 26,725,791 of NC_091850.1, forward strand.
CTTTTAAGTGTTTTTTAAAAAAATATTTTTTCTGGTGTTTTATATTATTATATGCAGGAGGAGCAGTTCAATAAGAGCTATTCAGCTGTGACTGGAACTGGCACTCCCTACCGTTATATTTTGAAATGCTAAGTGACTAAGTTATTGGAGGAAAATAGTATGAACTCCTTCCTTTGCTCGATTAGATTTCTCTCCAATAAAATATTCTTCTGAAACAATCCAGTTTTTCAAAAGATTGAAATATATTTACTTTAGACTTCAATCTAGAAATTGATGAAAATCTGCTGAAATCATGTAAAGTTTCTATTATCTTAAATATCACTTTAGAATGAAGATTTATAAGATTAATGCCACTATAATACAAATGAAAGACTTTTAAGCAAAAAAGAGTAGTTGTCAAACTTGTCCTTGAATTTCCTCTGAACTTTATCCAGATGTCAAGTACAAAATTTATTTGTGGGAGCTACAGTAAGCTAAGTTTTTATCCTTGTGATTCTATTTGTGCTTAAATTAATTTTATCTAGATTGAAATGAAAACTTCCTGAAGGCATTCACTTCTATATTCAATCTTGTCAGCTTCTTAAATGTAGCCTCTTTCATCCAGTTCTTACACAACAGCAATTATTTCATCCATTATCAAATATTATCAGATGATACTTAGTCACTTTGAAATAACGCTCAGGTAGTTTCCACACTATCAAGGCATTTTGGGGGGAAGATGCCGAGGAGAAATGTTCATTCAAATTCAACACAAAATCACCAAGCTAAACTAGAATAAAATGAAACATCCAAGAAGGAGAGAAATGTTATTACATCAGTGTTATTAGATCTTGTAGCAAAAATAATCATAAGAACTTGTCTTCCTAGAAATTTTTGGAAATGATGCCTAAAGATGAAGGTGTAAATGTTTTGAAAAAGGATGGCAATAGACAATTTCTTTTGAAAATCCCCCTGTTCTTAGCAAGAAGAAAAAAATATTCACTTGATTGGAAATTTAGGCTTACAAACATTCATAGTGGCAGAATTATAATAGACACACATACACATCACACACACACACACACACAGACACTCATTAGAAAAACATTGTGGGGGAAATGGAGAGATGGTAGGAAGAAAAAGAACATTGTAATAGCAACAAACTAGTAACAACCTGAAGATTTTCGAATAAAAGACTGAAAACTCTTTATGATTCATCCTTTCAAAAGAAGGAAAATTATCTGTATATGCAGCTATGAAATATGTGCACGATATACAATTGAGTGAAAAAAGCAAGAGTCAGAAATGTGTATTTGGTATGTCCATACATCTATTTAATTTGTTAATTTTTATGGGGTATATACATAAGCATGTTTTGAGTACGATTACAAGAAATTGCTAACCGCTTGTCCTCGGGGAGAAAGTCTAAGAATGCAAGTGGTGTGTAAGGGGCACTTGTATTTTTCATTTTAGACATGTTTGTGCAGATTAGTTTTTCGTCATGTGTTTTTATTTTTAAAAAGTATTAATCTCAAAAACCAAAGAATGCCTTAGTTAATTGAGAAGGAACCTCATTTGTTATTTATTTTGGTTGTTCTGCTCAATTTATAATCAGTTGTAATCTCTCTAAGGATATAAAAGGAACAAAACTAATTGCCTCTGAGGAAGAGAACTGGGTGACCGAGGGACAGAAGGAGAGTTTTAACTCTTCCCTTTTTTAATCTTTCGTTTTCATCCACACAAATATATTATTTGGTAAAAAAAAAAAAAAAAATTAATGTAAAAAACCCCTGATGATTAACCAAAAAAATGAGACACTGATCTGAAGTGTTGTGTGTGTGGGTCAAGCTTGTCAACTAGTGGGCTTCATCCGGCGTGAACAGACCTTTGGTTCCAAGGAGTCTGCGATTACGTGCGGGCTGCACAGCAGTTATCTGAGAAATGTGGCTCCTGGCATCTAGGAACAGTTTTGTTTTTTTTTTTTCCTAGATTTGCACTTTAACTAACAACTGTTGCCAATCTTTTTTTTTTTTCTTTCCTGCTTTTTCTCCCCAAATCCTCCCAGTGCATAGTTGCATATATTTTTTTTTAGTTGTGGGTCCTTCTAGTTGTGGCATGTGGGATGCCGCCTCAGCATGGCTTGATGAGTGGTGCCATGTCCAAGCCCAAGATCTGAACCTATGAAACCCTGGGCCGCCCAAGCGGAGCACATGACCCTAACCACTCGGCCACGGGGCCGGCTCCTAAGTACAGTTTTTTGTCTGTTTGTTTGTTTTTTTGAGGAAGATTAGCCCTGAGCTAACTACTGCCAATCCTCCTCTTTTTGCTGAGGAAGACTGGCCCTGAGCTAACATCTGTGCCCGTCTTCCTCTATTTTATACGTGGGACGCCTACCACAGCATGGCTTGCCAAGCAGTGCCATGTCCGCACCTGGGATCTGAACCAGCAAACCCTGGGCCCCCGAAAAGCAGAACATGAGAACTCAACCACTGCACCACCAGGCCGGCCCCCTAAGTACAGTTTTTAAAGCTGGCTTCATAAAGCTGGGGGAACACAGGACTGGGTTGGGGTGCAGACCCTCCCATGGGGAAGACGGAGCCCTTGCTCCAGACAGTCCATCACCAGACAACCTCAGCTTCAGGGCTCATCCTCCAGACAATTCTGCCTGTCTCTTTCCACACTTTCTTATGTTTTAAAAGTAGCTCTCTGTAGAAAACTATAAAATTATGCAAAAATATAAAGAAGAAAATAATAACTGTCTGCTTATTTAAAAATAGAAAAAAATCCTAACGCTTCTTTCTTACTTATGATAATGACATAATTGGCAATAACCAAAATGTTGCTATGTCCTTAGAGTAATAGAAAGTTGGGAACAACTTGCAGATCTTACGTTTACTTATTTACATGAGGCATCACTGGGCTATGTGCAGTAACACACACAGGCTTTTTTCACACAGGTTATAGTCTGATGCTGCTTGGATTCTCTTTCCTCTTCCAGTGGGTGACTCGAGGATGGAGGCTGCTTCCATATTATAGCCATGCCATTGGGAACATGTGGCTTCCAGAGTTGCTTGCAGCAGAAGAGAGGGGGGGAGGATAACATGGATTGGTTTTAAGGCCAGGGCCAGTCACTTTCACCCATATTCCATTGGCTGGAACTCAGTCACATGATCCCAACCAAACTGCAAGGGAGTCTGGGAAATGGGAGCATCCCGTGTGTCCAGGAAGAGGAAACAGTAGCATGAAGGCATGAAGACATTGTCTGGGAACAGAAGGAAATTTGTTAGTAAAGTATGATATATCTTTACAATGGAATATCATTCAGCCATTGAAAATCAGAGTTCAAAGAGTGTTTAATGATAGGGTTGGCCCAGTGGTGCAGCGATTAAGTTCCCACATTGTGCTTTGGTGGCCCGGGGTTCACCAGTTTGGATCCTGGGTGCAGACCTACGTACTGCTTGTCAAGCCATGCTGTGGCAACTGTCCCACACATGAAGTAGAGGAAGATGGGCACGGATATTAGCTCAGGGCCAGTCTTCCTCAGCAAAAAGAGGAGAATTGGCAGCAGTTAGCTCAGGGCTAATCTTCCTCAAAGAAAAAAAAAGAATATTTAATGACAGGAAAATGCTGGTTATGAAGTGAAAAAGCAGGATTCAGAATCTTGCAATTCTAATTTTGGAAAAACATGATATTTATTCACATATACACATATTAAACACATGTTATAATTGTACACATATGTGTGCTTATAAATATAGATCAGAAGGAAATATATAATTTGTTATTTGTGGTTCTCTCTAAATGGTAGGATTATAAGTCAATTTTTATCCTTTTGAAGAAATTGCTAATTTTCTTCAGTGATCACATATTTCTTTGAGAAGAAATGTGTATAATCTAAAACCAGGGTTTATTTTAAGTGAAAAAGACATCCTCAGATCATCTGAAACCAGAGCTGACATTTAAAAGTCCTTTATACATTGCTAGAGGCTGTGAATTTGAAGTTAGGCTATTAAAGTTTTTTTTTTTTTTTAAATCAAGTCAGCAGAACGCAGCTCTCTGCTTTCGTGCTTATTTTCCCTCATAATATAGATGCCAGCCAAATTCCCTGTTGTACACATTAATTGTGGTCCGAATCATGTATTAGATTTATTCCTTTGGGAAGGGGAAGCAGGTCTGAAACATATCTTTGTCAATTGCAAGTGTATGTTTTGCTCAACAGAGCAAATAATCAAACCAGGCCTGCCACTTTAAGAGATTTCAATCTAAGCAGACAGGGCTAACATGTCAATAGGCTTGGTCACAAAACCATGTGAAGGGAGTAATCACACAGTGCTCACAGACAGCCACGGTGTGTTTGGAAGAGAGTGAGGGCTGGGCTAAGGTGGTTGGATGTTTTGATAGGAAAGAGCTAATGGAAACCCTGTTTCCTTTTACAGGGAGACTTTGTGGGTTAAAAAATAGATACATTTTAAAATATCCATATAGGCAAAGAATATTGACGTGATAGGAACAGACAAAATACAGATGCTCATTGAAAACAAGAAAATTTGCTCAATACGTATTTTTAATGCATTGCGTTAGAAAAATTTACATGATCCTGCCCAAGGTTAATGAGGGCGTGGATCAACAGTTAATTCTCAAATGCTGCTGGTTGGAGTATAAATTAGACTTTATACTACCAACATTTTCAATGTATGTTTACTTGGATAGAGAAATTGGGTGTCTAAGATGCCCCTTCCGCCTCACTCAGCAGAGATAACGTGGGTGGATGAGCAAGGGCTCCGCTGTCCTTCTGTCCACTTTCCTAACCTAAACTGTGCCTTCTCAATCCCTCAGCGGCCTGGGAAGGTCCAAAGTGGCTCACCAAACCTGTCAGCTCACAGCATGACAAGCCGCAGAGAGGGACCCGAAAGAGCCCTCCAGTGGCCGCTTTTTAAAGAACAGGCTCCTGAACAAATCTGCTTCAAGTCTTATCACCAAGGCACCAACAGACAACTCTGACATCCCAGGGCGTGGACACCTGGCCAGCCACCCCCACCCCAGGCTCTGATGCTGGCCGGGAATAGCCCTCTGACTCAGCTTTGCCTAAAATGAGGTCTGGGTGTTCCCCAGGTGGCGCAACCCTAATCCCTTCCCACCAGTGTGCCAATGCAGACAGCCAAGGAACCCGGCAAAATGCCCAAAGATGTTGTCTGGTGTGGCCTCCCATAGCTCACGAGGACACAGCGGTAAAGCAATTCCCTGGAGCAACTTAGGTTTCCAATTGCTTCCTTGGAAACATGCAAATTAACTTTTAAAATGACCTGAATTATATAAGATTGAGCAAGTAGGGGTAAGGTTACACAGGTAGAAAAGAATAGGGGGCCCAAAAGAGGAACGTTTATACTTGCAGAGTGCTTATTGTGGCCAGGTATCAGGGCTGCCACATGCGCTGGAGTGTTGTGCCAGGCCACCCACAACTCTAAGGCACCTCTGTGCACATTAGCAAAAAGTAGGTGCCGGGCTTGGCAGAGAGACAGAGCCTTTGAGTGCAGCCACAAAGGCCATCCTCTCAGGCGTATGTCCCTGCATGCTGAGACACAGAACTTGGCCAGAGAAGTGGACTTGAGTTTAGTTCTCTGTTACCCTGCCCTGTTGGCTGGGCACCTTGGTGGCACAGATATATCAGCTGTCTTGAGCTTTTGCAATGTGGAAGGCACCCAGCCAAGGGGAAGAGTGAGAGCTGAAATCTAGTCCTTGCTTGGCTGGCCAGGTCCTGAACCCCATGTAAGTCTGGAAGGGTCACCTTTGTGTAGCAAGCACAAAAGTGCCTTATGTGCTAGTATCTCTGGGTCCATGTTGTGTCATCCCCTAATGACTCTGTAAGGTAGGCAGAGGTGGATTTACTGTGACGCTAATGACACAGACTTTTCCAAGATCTGGGGAGGGACCCAAGCACTGGTTCACATGGTCCTATTTTGTCCTAAAATTTGCGAAAGTAGGATAATTTAACTGTAGTCATTGAAAACTATTGTCACTTTTGATTGTAATATATATAATATTATATATTATATATATTATGTATAATATAACATTATATATATTTTATATATAATATATATAATAGTCTTTGATTTTTGAAAACTATAGCAACCTTTGCAGGCAGGTACAATTATTATGCACATTTATAACTGAGACACAGAGAGGTTAAGTAGCATTCTCTTAAGTGGTAGAGGCTGGATTTGTTGCAAGCTAACTGACTGCAGTGCCAGAAGATCATGAAGAATATGTGTGTTGTTTCTGAGGGGACAAAGCTTCCAGGAGAATCCTAACAGGTGCTGTTCATTCTTGCCCTAAATTCTCCAAGTGTCGTAATAGGTGAGAAACATCTTTAGATGTTATCCCAGCCAGAGGAGACTGATAAGAGGAAAGAACGAATTGTGGAGGTCAGACCAGAGAGATGCAGTGGTCATTTTGCAGCCAGTAGATGTTGTATGGCGGCTGGACCATACAGCCATTGTGATCAAGGAGAGTGGTATGTCTTGTGGCCGTTGTATTATTTAAGGTACTGTCTAAAACAAAACGCTATGGTTTACCTAAAAGGTACATTTATCTCCTTCTCATGTGACAGTCTGGAGTTGCGTGGTTTGGGTAGAGAGTGTTACTGAACACCAACACGGGTTCGTTTATCCACCGCGTAAGAGGGGCCGGAAGAAAACTGGCACGCGAGGCTTGTGGCAAGGAAAGGGGTAGTATTTGGGGTGACATCAGCTGGGAGGTGAGAGTAAGCACTCAGATTTATCTCCCCAAAGGAAGGACGGGAGACAAGGGGCTTTAAAGTTTGTGAAGAATGTGACTATGTGCAGGAAGAGAGGTGGCCAGATAAGAGAATCTACAGATGAGCCTCCTTGCTTGTCTGCTTCCATGATGAATGGTGAATTCTGGCACTTGGAAACCAAGGAATTGGGGTCTGGGAAACTTCAGTTTCTTGATATTCTCTGGACATCAGTTTTCCTGCAATAAACTTCAAGAACTCGCAACTCACCAACACTTCAGCGTGAGGCCACCTGGGCTTTTAACAATTGTAACTTCTATTTGTTATGCCACTGGAGGTCAGTGCTCTAATCTAACACTGATTTCATGCATATATGAAGCTCAGGGATACAAAGGTTAAAGAAACCTACATCTACATATGAACGTAACTAAAGAAGCAGGGCAAGGGGATGGGTGCTTTTGGTTTTGACCCTATATATGCTGGGTTTAATGGGCGGGTATCGATAGGGCAGCTCTGACATGCTAAATCCATGGCTTCTAAGAGAGCTCCAGCCATCATCTTTCTCCACCTAGACAGAAGGGGTGGTGAGAGTCCCTTGGTTCAGATGTAGCCACATGGTCATGTCTAGCTGCTTGAGAAGCTGAGAAATTAGTCTCTATTTAGGCTCAGGTAAAACTTGGAGGTTCTTTTACTAAAAAGAAGCAAAGAGGGATTTTGGAAGATTAATGACAGTACCTACCAACACCATGAAGCCAAGACTAGTTTGACTTAGAAAGCTGTAAGGCCTGAGATCTGTGAGGAATGCAAGAACTAATATAAATCGTAGGATAAAGAAGGTGAGACAGACCTTGCCAGGACGTAACGAGATATAGTCTTCATGGTGTTAAAAAACAATTTGACCAAGTAAACTGGAAGATCTAATTGGCTTTGTTAGGCGATTCATGAATCGGGTAGCATCTCATCTAGCAAGCTAAGAGATACTCCAAGGAGTTATACAGGATAAAAACTTTTTATAGGAAGATGAGATGGGGCAAGGAGGCTATTAGCAAAAGAAAAGAAAGGATTATTTTTAGGCCAGGCCGTCTTCTTTTTGGGGAGAAGGAAATGGCAAGGGTTTTATCATATACATTGCTGCTTCTTCCCCTAGGGATGGAGAGGGCCCCCGTGGCAGATTACCTCATTGGTACTGGCTAGAAAATTCCAGACTGGTTGATTAAGATTACATTTCAAGGAGAAGTTGAAACTGCAATTAGGTTATGTATTAAATCTAGGTTTGGTGTTGTGGGCTTTAGCACAAGTGACGCCATCTTGGGCTTGTGGTTTTCTCTTTAACAGTGGGGCAAGGAGAAAAGTGGAGCACAAACATAGCAACGGCAGCACTTCAGGGAACTTTCCACAACTGTGGGCGATGATAACCTGACAACAGGAAAATGCAAAAGGAATCTGAGAGTCACTTCTCTTGACTCACAGGAAGACTTGGGAGACCCAAGAGAAGACCCCTTGCTTCAGGGAACAAGGAAAGGACAATTAAAAAAATGACAAAGAAAAGAGAGATTGAGATCATTTTTAGTCATTATTTTTAGTCAATCCACAGCAGACTAAGTTTACCGACCCCTGAGTGAGGTATGATTCACTCTTACACAAGAACACGTGGATGATAACCACATCCTTCCCCTCCCCTTCTCAACTAAAGTTCTGGAAAGAGGACTATTTTAGGACTCGTCTCTATCTTCTTACCTTATCACCCTTCCAATGAAGCAGTCCCTGTTCTGGTCTCCAGAAACATTGTTATTGCCCAATTCAGTAGATTCTTTACATTTTTACATAGTATTCCTCTGTATCATTTAACTTAAGTGATTTATGACACCAGGTTCTCCTGATTCTCTCCAGTTTCATTTTCTTCTTCTCTTCCCTAAACTGCTTCTCCTTGCACTGATGTGTTAGAAGTACCAAGTACCATTGCAACTTCTTCCTAGGTTTCAAAGACTGGAAAGCTAAGAAGCTACGTATCCTAAACTCTCTTGCAGTTAGGGTTCCAGACATGTTTTAGATTCTGTCAATCAGATGGAGACTCCCATGGAGGCCTGTGGAGAGACAGATGGGATGCAAGGAAACTTGGAGAAGGATCTGATCAAGTTATTAATTGGATTCTTAAGAAATTTCATAACCCTAAAGCAGGTTGAGTCACTGCTTTACATAGCCTCCCTAGAAAATGCAGCTGTTCTGATGTTTCAGTTTCCTCGTGTATGTAGATGATTTCTGTGTCAGTCAGCTACTGTTGTAATAGTGCTGCATAACAATCCACCACAAAGTTCAGTGGCTTGTAACAACAACATTTGTTTTTGGTCTTGTTTTTGTTATGGTGAGGAAGATTGGCCCTGAGCTAACATCTGTGCCAATCTTCCTCTATTTTGTATGTGGGACACTGCCACAGCATGGCTTGATGAGTGATAGGCAGGTCCATGCCTGGGATCTGAACCCACAAATGCCAGGTCGCTGAAGCTGAGTGTGCGACCTTAACCACTGTGCCACCAGGCTGGCCAAGCAGCATTTGTATTTTTTTTGTTCACAGGTCTGTGTGTCATTTGAGGTAGCCCCGCTTCAGCCTGGACTTGGCTTCAGGCTTCAGTTGGGTTCAGGTCTGCAATGTGTCTTCACCTTCTCCTTGATCAAGTTACTCAGGGCATGTTCTTCCCATGGCAGATCACAGAAGCCTAAGAGAGAAGCCGATCACACAAGCACATTTAGAGCTGCTCTTGCCACATCCGCTCACTTTTCTTTGGCCAAAATTAGACACCTGGTCTGGCCCAAATTCAGTGGGGTAGGAAAGTGTACTTGTCTTCCGGGGGAAGGTGGGGGAGGATTAATATTTTCTATAAATTAATCAAATCTATTCCAACTTGAGCTTAGAATATTTCTTTTGGGCTCCAGATGCTGCTTCTGGAGCATCTTCTTTGTGCTGATGCTGCTTCCAAGGTTGCATGCAGAGATGAGCATGGCCTGCCTATTGTTTAATAACTGCCAGTTCGTGAAATAAAGTAGGAAAGATTAAAGAGATTGGGCTTGCTTCTGCAGAGAAAGAACATTCTGGGCACCTGTGTGTGTGTTTGACTAAAGATTCCTTTAAATATCAATGGAAATTCAACATTTAAAGCCTTTGGTGATCTAGCCTCTATCTAATTTTTCAGTTTTCTCTCTCACAGTTTCCCCTCTAGAACTTCTACTGTACTCAAACTGCAACAAACAAAAACAAACCCCATTAGAAAAAAGGAAAGAAAGGTCTTGCGTGAATAGTGATACATTGTTGGGGAGACACATTCAGTCTCTTTTGCCATTTAAGAAGATGTAAAGTCAACAAACAGCCTGAAATAACTTTTATTATATTACTAAGTATTCAAGTTAATCACCCAAGTTAAATGTTAAAGTATCAGTATTTTGATGAATTTTTCATCTGGAAATGCATCTGATTTCAAGCAATTTTTTTCCAAAGAGGACATAAATAAGGAAAGTCAGAGGCCTCCCACCAGTCTTTAACCAAGCCTTCCGCTAACATATATAATTGCTTTAGACAAAAACATGAAACTTTTGGAATAGGCTCTTTTTGGATAATCTATTTTAAAAAATAGACGTATTCTTTCTTACGCAATTGGCTTCTCCCAAATCAGTCTTACCACTTAAGCTGAGGCAGGAAAACATCTGACTCAGAGGTGAGAGCAACCCATGCCTGTGAAAACAGCCTGGTGGAGGAGCCACGTCCAGGATTTACTGTGGGCTGAGAGTAAAGGTATGGAGGTTGAAGACCCCTTGGTGTGCCCAAGTATGGTTTCTTTATCTTTTCAAGGGACTTATTGTGCCACCCATCAGAGGGATAAATTTATTTCAATCCTCTAGAGACTATGACCATCAAAACCACCACAACTCCTTAGCTTCTTATCTAAGAGATCTAACCTTATTCTTTTAAAAACTGTGTTACGGAAAATTCCAAATACATACAAAAGCAAAGAAAATGGTATAAGGAACCCCACGTAGTCATCACCCAGCTTAAACAATGATCTGCTCCCTTCTAATCTTACACCGTTTCTGTGTCTATCCACTTTCCTCCATTCCATTGGACGATTTTGGAGCCAATCTGAAACATCCAGTTATTTCAACTGTAAATATTTCAGTGTGCACTGCTAAAAGATGAGGATTCCTTAAAAGAATCCAATGTCATTGTCAGGATCAATATTATAGATTAACTAAGCATAATGTATAAATTGCTATTAAAAAGAAAATTTAGTTGTCTTGGTAAGACACAGTTTACGACTGTTTCAAATAAGCACAAGACATCGTCTCCTATGGGTATCAAAACATGTAAACCACAAAGGCGTTAACCTATGAAACTTGGCATCAAACATATCACTTCAGCTCTCACTTTAATTGGAACAGTTTGATTCTATTTATTTCAAATAAATTCACAACAAGAGGTTTCCACATTCTGCTCAGCTGCCAGTTTGTTAAATTTTTTCTGTGACTGCTCTTGAATGATTTTCTGGTGAATGAGCCTTCTTTCCAAAATTATATCTTCACCAATATCTTACTTAGAATGTCTTTTGAGCTTTACGTTTTCCTGCAAATCACCTTTCTTTTCTACTTGTACATTAAGAGACATTTTCACGGTGGTTTCACTGTGAAAGCAGCCATCAAACTTTGTCGCTGTAGCATGCCATCATTGCCTCTCCAACAAGTTTCAAATGTTTAAATTCCAAGACATTTAATACTGTTATCATCAGCATTTCCTGAGAGGCTAACTGAAAATAAGGTGTTGGTGGTGTGTATGTGAGCTTGTCATTGGAGAGCATCAGGGTATAAATAGCACTTCCATTTGAGCTCTAAGCATTGGTGGATTGCCCACTAGTTTAAAAAAAATCATAATCACTGCAAATTTCCTCTACCATATGATACTTCTTTCTAGTCTTTTTAAAAAATATTATTTGACCTTTATTGCAATAGCCTCTCAGAAATTAGGAAGAAGTTGACACATGCCTTTATAATGAAGAAATACGTCTTCTTAGCACTGCTCTCTGAATCTCTCTTTGCTTTGTCTGTCCACTCTAACACGATGCCTTTTGCTGTATTTAATTCCTTGTCTTGGTCTATTTGAGCTGCTATAACAGAATATCATAGGTTAGGTGGCTTATAAACAATAGAAACTTATGTCTTGCAGTTCTGGAGTCTGGAAGTCCAAAATCAAGGTGCTGGCAGATTCAGTGTCTCGGTAAGGGCCTGCTGCTTGATTCATACATGGCCACCTTACTGTAACTTCACATGACAAAACGGACAAAGTTAGCTCTCTGGGGCTTCTTTTATAAGGACACTAATCTCATTCATGAGGGCTCCGCTCTCTTCACCTAATTAATCACCTCCCAAAGGCCCCACCTCCAAGTATCATGACCTTGGTATTAGGTTTCAACATATGAATTTTGGGGGAGATGCAAACATTCAGTCTATAGCATTGCTATTCCCTCAAAGCCCACTAACATAGGTTCCTGGACCCAGTTCCAACATGTTTGTGTGTAGAGGTTTCTTCATACCAACAAGCAATTCTTGGACACTGGCAGGGTGTCCTAGAATTTAACGCAATTCAACTCAGTTCTCACACTATCTACCTGGAGATAGCATCAGATTCCACAGGTAAAGGGCTCAGTCCCACGAGACAGCGCTCCACTTCAGATGCTACTCACAAACCCAGGTTGTTACCTGTACTTCTGACTGACTGGCTATAAATCGGAGGTTCCCGTGACCCCCTCCTTGGGTTCTACGAATTTGCTAGAGCAGCTCAGAGAATTCAGGAAACCTGATTTCTCTCTAGATTACTGGTTTATTACAAAGGATCTTAAAGGACAGGAATCAACAGCCAGATGAAGAGATGCACAGTGTGAGGTCCCGAACAAAGGAGTTTCTGTCCTCATGGAGCTTGGGACCCAGAGCTTGGTGGCATGTGGAAGCTTTCTTGTTCCCCAACCTGGAAGCTCTTGGAACCCCATCCTTTTGGGTTTTTATGGAGGCTTCATTACATAGAAATGATTGATTAAATCGTTGGCCAGTGATTCATTCAACCTCCAGCCCTTCCCGCCTCCCCAGAAACTTCCAACCCTCTATTCGTGGTTGGTACCTCTGTCAACCGCCCCCCAGCCTTAGGTGTTTTCCAAAAGTCACCTTCATTAACATAAGCCAAGTTGTGGTGGAAAGGGGCTTGTTATGAATATTAAGACACTCATTTCACCTTTATGGCTTTAAAGCATTTTTAGGAATTGAGGAGAAGAGACCAAATATAAGAAAAGATGCTTCCGTTACTCTTATTGCTCAGGAAATTCCGAGGCATTTGGGAGCTGTGAACTGGGAATTGTGGATGAAGACCAAATATATATGAGAAACATATTTGGGTTATCTGAATGACTAAATATATATATATATATATATATATATATATATATATATATTTCTTATAAGTTACAATAGTGCACCTCCAAATTGCTTTAAAAAATTTAAAATTTAATACTTGATATGCACTTGTGCTGTAATGTTAATGGGTGATGATGGCTTAAGAGGTTGTCTTGGAAACACTTTCATCCCCATAGATCACCCTTGGGGACACTACGCCCTGATGTGAATACTAAGAATGATAAGAATGCCGTGTTTTTAAGACTGAGAACAGATGGAGGATGCTGAGCTCTTGCCTTTTATGGGAATGGAGGTGTTGAGTGTTAGTGAAGTAGGGTTTCACACAGTCCCTCAAATTGCTTTAGATTAAAACCTTCTAAAAGGGCAGCCCTGGTTTGCTTATTTTCTCTGTTCAGCAAAATATATACTATGCATTGTGTTTCTACTGACAGATGTGTTTCAGATTTGGTTTCTGCTTCCCAAGGGATAAATCTAAGGCATTCTTTTGACCATAGTCAATGTACAAACTAGGATCTCTGATAAATGTTTGTGCTATGAGCAAATATTTATGCTATAATGAAAAAATGTAAATATATGTGCATGTACAAAGGTCCTAGGAATTTAAAGGGTGCTAGAAATACTAGAGTGTGCCAAGGTCAGCTGTCATTGTGCCATATTCACAATTTTTCCCCATATGTGTGTTATTATTTCTGAATGTTTTATTTTTATTATTTATTTATGTACTTTATTTTGTTTTATTTATTTATTTGTTCTTGCTGGGAAAGATTTGCGCTGAGCTAACATCTGTTGCCAATCTTCGTCTCTCTCTGTTTTTTTTGCCCCGTTTTTCCTTTTTTTTCCCTCCCCAAAGTCCCAGTACACAGTTGCATATTCTAGCTGTAAGTCCTTCCAGTTCTTCTATGTGAGCTACCACCACAGCATGGCTACTGACAGATGAGTGGTGTGGTTGCAAACCCAGGAACCGAACCCAGGCTGCCAAAGCAGAGTGTGCCAAACTTTAACCACTTTAATTTGGCTCGGAGTATTTTTTAAATAGTCAAAAAGCTTAGATACTTTAGCCTTGTCCTAAGCAGTAATATCTATGAAACCACTGGTTTGGTGTACTAATCATATTTTTATACACATTGTGTAAACACATAACCATTAAAATAGAAAAAAGTACATTTTTTCTTTCTCTTCCTCTTTCCTTTCTGGACAATTCAGTTCTAAAACCATTAGATGGGTCATAGCAAGATAGAGTCCATCCATAATTGGGGGTTGCAGGGGAAACCTGGGGGCCCAGGGTGGGATGTCAGAGTCCAAGCAGGGTGAGGAAGGTGTCCGCATGTGGGGACTAGAGCGGGAAAGCCAGAGCCAGAGTGGGGTAAGGAGGGCTTGTCAGGGAAGATGGTGTGATCTGGGGTGTGAGAGCTCCAGTAGGGTGAGGAAAGTGTTCTTGCTGAAGTTGGCTTGGAACGGAGAGTCAGAACCCAAGCAGAGTGAGTTGAGAGTCTGTTCTAAGGGATAACCTTGGTCTGGCATGGAGAGTCGGCATCTGATCAGAGTAAGGGAGGTATTCCGTGTGTGTGTGTGTGTGTGTGTGTGTGAGGTGTCTGTGTGTATGTTGGGGGAGGCAGCTTTGTCCTATGTGAGGAGTCAGAGCCTAAGCAGTGTGAGGAGGGCATTTGCATGAGGGGATGGGGTGGAGAGGAGAAAAGCATGGGTATCAGAGCCCCAGCAGAGTCAGTAGAACGTGCACACCAGGGAAGGGGTGGTGGTGGAAATAGGAGATTGTTTATATACCCCGCTCTGTCAGTAGTAACTCATAATCTTATTTATGGTCAGGGAGGAGACAGGGCATCATACTTTCTCTAGCTACTTCTTGCTAAATCAGGACATCATAGGGGGACCCTAGCATGGAAAAGAGTCACTTTCCTTTTGAATTAGAAGGAGGTTTAGATAGAAGAGAGCAAAGGTTTCTTTTAAAGACATATTTTAGCTCTCCAAGGGGTTCCACCACCCACTTCCCCCTTGGCGCAAGTAGGGTAATCTCCTATGATTTGGGGGCTGCCTTGATCCGGGAGTGATGTATCCAGGGTTTCACGCCTGTAAGTTTTACGGATGAGTGAGTGGTGAGAAGAATCTGAAAGTTGGCCCGTCCATTTGGGTGACAGTTGGTTTTCAGGTCCCTGGTCTTTCCAGGTTTTCAGCAAAATGTGATCATCAGGTCGGAAGGCATGTAGAAGGACGTCAGGTGGATATGCAGACCTATGAGAAGCAACCTCATGGACAGAAGTTAACACAGAGCTTAATGGTTTAACATAATTAGCAATCATGGCATTCCTTGAAACGTCCAGAGAGTCAGTCCAGGGGGAAGATGCCTGAAAGGGTCTCTCATATAGAATTTTGAAAGGACTCAATTTAAATCCTCTTCGGGGAGCTACTCCAACCCATAGTGGAGCACGGGACAGTGCCTTATCCCAAGTTAGCTGTGTTTCCTGACAGATTTTGGCAATGGTCTTCTTCAAGGTGTGATTCATTTTCCCCATCTTTCCAGTTGATTGAGGTCTCCAAGCTGAGTGTAGTGTCCATCAGCTATCTAAGCTTTTGGACCCTTGTTGGGTTATTTGGGAGAGAAAAGCCAGTCTGTTATCACCCTGCAACGTATTAGGCAGACCAAACCTAGGGATGATTTCTTGGTGAAGGTGTCCACAAACACTAACAAAACCCCAAAATTCCCAGCTCCCTGGGGTGTCTGGGTAAGTCTATTTGCCAGTCTTCTGTAGGCCAATTTTCTTTATGCTGCTGGGTGCCCATATGCAGGGGACCAGAAGCGGTCTTGGGGTTGTTCTTTGCACAGATTATGTAATTTTTAGTCACCTGTTGTATGGTCTTTTGTAGGTGGGGCCCTATGATGTACTTCTGGACCCATTAGAGTCTCCCTCTGGTGGCCAGGGCAATGCATTATAGCTACCTGAGCAGGCTGATTCAGAGCACCAGTTTTAAGATTTTAGGGCCATGCGTGATTTCCTTTTTTCCTGCTATTAAGCGTCCCCTTTCTTTCAGATGGCCTCATGAGCCTGAACTATGGCAAAGGCATAATGGAATCTGTGTATCTATTTACTCTTTTCTCTCGAGCTAGATGTAGAGCCCAAGTGAGGGCGATGCGTTCCACCTTTTGAGCTGATGTCCCTGCAGGTAGGGCTTTAGCCTCTAACGGTCTCTTGTGAAGTTATGACCGCGAACCCCATGCATCTCTTACCTTGATCCATGAAGCTGTTGCCATCTGTGAAGAGTTCCAAGTTCAGTTCTTCCAGGGGACAGTCCGACAAGTCAAGTTGGCTAAAATACATTGTCACCATAACTTGTTAGTCATGTTCTAAGGCCTCTGATGTCTTATTAGGGAGTAAGGTGGCTGGGTTTAGGGAGGATGATACTCATAGCCATACATTTGGATTTTCCAAAAGGACAGCCTGGTATTTGCCCATCCTTCCTGAAGTGAACCATTATCCTCCTTTTTCTTCTAATAATGTGAGTACTTGATGTGGCACATAGACTGTGGTGGGTTGGCCCATGGTGAATTTTTCAGCTTTCTGCAGGATGTTGTAGGTAGCAGCTGTTGCCCTGAGGCAGGGGGGCCAGCCCTTGAAAGTCTGATCCAGTTTCTTGGAAAAATAAGCCATTGGCCAGGGCGTCATGCCCAGTTTTGAGTTAAATCCACCAAGCTTATTCCCTGACTTTCATGTACATTTAGGCTGAGGGCCTTGTCCAAGTTAGGAAGCCCCAAGGCTGGGCCTGAAATTAACTTTGTCTTAATGGTATCAAAGGCCACCTGGCATTCCTTTGTCCATTCTAGTGGCTCCTGGTCTAGCCCTTTTAGAGCCTCTTAGGGGGATTTTACTGAGACCCCATAGTTAGGGATCCATCTTTGACAGAAACCAGCCATGCCCAAGAATCCTTCTAGCTTTTGCTGGGTGGTGGGACGACTCAGACATGCTCCAGCCCTTTTTGGGTCTGACAGCAGTTCCCTCTGGCCTTTTGATAATGTAAGCCCTAAGTCTGTAGCTTTTTGTTTGCAGATCTATGATTTCTTTTGTGAGAACTTGCACCCACATTCAGCCAATGATTTAAGGTCTTTATTGTCTTGGCCAGGCACTGCTCATAAGTAGGGCTCGCTATCAGCAAGTCATCCACATACTGTGACAACAATCTTCTTGTAATTGTAAGTGGCTAATGTCTTTAGCTAGGGCCTCCCCAAATAGAGCAGGGGAGTTTTTAAGGCCCTGGGGGAGCACTGGCTGACAACATTGTTGAGTGGCCTGGGTTTCTGGGTCACGCCATTCAAAGGTAAAGAGTTGTTGTGATTCTTCCATGAGCAGTATGCAGAAGGATACATCGTTTAAGTCCAAAACAGAAAACCAGTCATATTCGCCTGAAATATTGGTTAGCAAGGTGTAAACGCTGAGTACCACAGGGTGTAGGTCCTGAACCACCTCATTTATGGCACGAAGGTCCTGGACAAACCGACATTTCCCTGAATTGGTTTTATTTTGGTTTTATTTTTATTTTTTTGAGCAGGAGAATAAGAGTATTATATGACGACTGGCAATGTCTGATTAATCCTTCCGCCAGGAATTTCTGAAGAACTGGCTGAATGCCCTTCTGAACCTCCTGTTTGAGCAGATATTGTTTCAGGTTACATGTACTGCCTGGACATTCTTTGTTTTCCAGGGCTTCCCATCTGCCCACACATCCGGTCTTACCTCCTTGAGTATCTCCGGTGGCAGTGGGTCCGGGTCTGGCAATGGTGTTTGAGCACCTAGCAAGGGCCATCTGGAACCATAAAGATGATTGTTCTGGTGGTACTTGCACCTCTGGCTGGCCTGGAGCAAAAGTCACTTGAGCATTCAGTTTACACAGAAGGTTTCTTCCCAGGAGGAGAACAGGGCATTCAGGCATATAATTTTTTTTCAATTTAAATGATCCATGGTAGAGAAAGGAGAGAGCATGCAAATGAAGTTGGCCAGTTGCCCTTGTCCATTTATGCCTATGGGATATCATCACAGTGGAAATGGCCCCACTCCGGGAAGGGCCCCGTGACCAAATTGTGTTCCTTACTGGATTTGAGAAGGAGAGAGTTCTCTTACACCTTGCAATCTCTCCAGCATTTTCCCTTGGGCAAGCAGTGGGCCTGAAAAAGGGGGAGGAGGAGTGGAGGACTCCTTGGTGTGTTGTCCCCTCTTCCTTGATCTAGATATAGCAGCATAAAGGCTTGAACATAGGAGATTTTATCCTCCTTTCCTTCCTTCTTGCAGAACCATTTTAGCTGCAAGATGGTACCATGATTGAGCAACCCGTTTAGGGGCCACTTTTCTCCTGAGCCCAGTGTATACTGGGGCCAGGCTACCTTACAGTAAAAGACCCTTTTCTTTGTCATGGGCTCATAACTGAAATCAGCCAATTGGCCAGCATGCACCCTAGCGGGCTTTTTTGGGGGCGGGGGACACGGACAAAGAGGCCCTCATTGAGAAAAGCCAGTACTCAGCCAAATGCCACTCCGCCCAAGCACACAGTTCTCACACCAGTGCTAAACAAGCCATAGAGGCAAGAGGGAATGGCTTAAGGCGGGGTAAAGACCTAATTTCCCAACGCCCGTGTAGGAGGTCAGGTGCCTGGCAGAAAGTTTTTTTAGAGCTACTATTTTGCAGGAAATCCAAGTCGGGCTTACGTTAAGCCCAAACCTAACTTCCACACAATGACAGCAAAGAAGATGCCGGACAAGACAGACAAAGAGGGGAAAAGACAGTCAGGCCGTGCTCTCATGGCTTCTTCCCAAGGGTTAACACAAATAGCAATGCCCACATTGAGGCGTACAAGCCTGGCTTGACAGAAAAGGTCGCAAACTTCACGTCCCCACAGAGTATGTAACAAGCACTGGAAGGATGCTGTGGGATTCTGACACAGAGAAAAACTGGCACTCAGACTAGTGGTGTGACACCCACACTCAGGAGAACAGAACGTACAGGCATGCATACAACAGAAAAACCAGAGACTAGTCTTCCAGATAATATACTGGACAGTCTGTACTTTCCTTTATTCCTAAAGAACGGCACCTAAACCCGCCTGACCAAGCCTCCCAGACATGGAAAAAGGAATCTAGCACCCAGGAGTGCACTCCAGATGATTCACCTAGCTGCAGAAGCAAGCTCATCAGCTTACGATCCAATTCGGTCCTTCATTTCCGCATCACTGAAGCGTTAGAGGCAGTTGGAGAGCGAGGAAGCCACAAGGGGAATTCCCTGGGTAGAAGAAAAGAAAAAAAGCCACCTAGCAGCTGCAGAGAAAAGTCCCAAAATAGCTTCCTCCAAGTCAACTACCCATGGGCAGAGGCCAGGGTCCCATCTAGGTTGCCAGAAATTGCTACTGAGCAATGGGCTAGCTCTGCTCCCCACCATCTGAGCCAATTAATCACAACGAGTTAGAGGTGGAGAAAAGAAGTTTTAATTCAATTAGCTGGCATAATCGGAAAGATGGCAGACTAATGTCTCAAAAAAACCATCTTCAAAAATTACAGAATCTTGAGGCATTTATATAGGGAAAATGGGCAGTGAGGAGGGGGTTTCCTTCAGGCATGATGGACTCCAGGGTCTTTCACTGTTCTTTTCTTCTATCAGCTGTCATAGATACCTTGTAGGTGTGTTTCCTGCCTGTGGTCAACGTGTTCCTGGGGAGAAACTTGTAGAACAAAGTTTTAATTTATCAAGCGATAGATGAGTACACACAGCAGCAGAGACCATAAATCAGGAGAGCATATGGATTTTTTAGAGTACATGTGGTCACACAGTGGAGGGTCTGAGGTCATTTAGCATAGTAAGATGGCCTCACTTATGCTCACTTACAGTCTGAGCCTATGTGGGTGTAGTTTGACTGGCATTTTGGTATCATTGAAGTGCTTTCCCAAAGGAATGGATTCCCACGTTTTCCTAGAAGGTGATGAGAGTCCATACTGGCAGTCTCAGCTGCTGTACAAAGCCAGGCAGCAGCCACTTCAGAAGTGGCTCTCAGAGAGTGAGCTGGCCAGAGAACCCCATTAGACTCTCATGCTTGGCACCTGTCCTCTTTGTGCATTTCTCTGGCAGTCTGAGAGGTGGGCACAGAGATATCCCATATATCCCCTGCCCTCACACGTGCGGAGCCTCCCCCATTATCAACATCCCCCACCAAAGTGCTGCATTTGTTACAACTGATGCACCTACGTTGGCACATCATCATCACCCAAAGACATAGTTTACCTTAGGGTTCTCTCTTGGTGGGGTACATTCTATTGGTTTGGACAAATGTGGGATAACATGTATCCATCACTTTGGTATCACACAAAGTATTTTCACTCTCCTAAAAGTCCTTCGTGCTCCACCTGTTCATCTCCTCCAACCCCCAACCCTGGAAACCACAGATCTTTTTACTGCCCCAGAGACATTTTGAACCCCAAAAGGGAGAACTAGGGCCCAATCAAGAGTTGACACTTGGATAGGACACTGGAGACATTTTTATTGTATACTGCTTTATACGAAAACAATATGCAAAACAAAGTCATTTGTATGTTTTATGTGAAAAATCTAGAAATATATTCTCTTTAATACTCTTCGTAAGCGTCCATATTTTTTACATGATTTTCCTATTACAGCTATGTTTATTTCTTCATTTTGGAGGGCAAATTCACTATTTTTTCATTCTTTTGGGCCTCAAATATCCCAATAGCTAACAATTACTGAGTGCTTACCATGTGTCAGACATTATGTTAAGCACTTTACATGCAATAACACTCAGAAAATCTCGTAAGATTTGGACCCACTGCCATCCCATTCTGTGGCTGCATATTGCAACATCCCTTGATATTAAGTTTCTTGATGCAATCAATTCTTATTCATGCTACTTGAAATGCAGCAATACCACAAAATACCATGTTTCAGTTAGATGATGACAAAGATCCAAAAGTTTAATAACATTTTATATTGGGATGCGGGCAGTTTAATATATTTTGGTTAAGAGCGTAAATTGGTGAGACCCCAGAGAAGGCAACTGGACAATATGTTCATGCTCATTTCCCCGTTGATTATACTTTAGGGAGTTTATCATCCTTGCACAGATGCCAATCATGTGGATGTTCAGTAGTATTCACTGTGGCATTATTTGTAATTGCAAAAGACCAGGAAAAAACACGTTTATAAGTAGTGGACTGGTTAAATAAATTATTGTACAGCCACAAAAATGGAATACTATCCATCAGGAAAAAAAAAGAGGAAACCATGGCCTACTATGAAAATATCTCCAAGATCTGAAGAGAATAAAGCAAGGCATAAAATGCTGTGTGTAACAGGTTACTGTTTGTGTATAAAAGGAGAAAAAGTAATATATAAACTGAGCTGGTTATTCTCTATTTGCTCCTGTGGATCCTTTCCTCACCATTCTCTACCAACTATCTGTAAGCCAATGAGTCCTGGGTATGACTTGTGCTGGTTAATTTTAGGTGTCCTCTTGGCTAGGTGGAACACCAGTCTAGATGCGGCTGTGCAGGTATTTTTCCAATGTGATGAAACATTTACATCAGTAGACTTTGAGTAAAGAAGGAGACTTTCCATAATGTGAGCGAGTTCGGCCTTATCCAATCAGTTAAAGGCATTAAAAGCAAAGCCTGAGGTCCCCCAAGAAGAAGGAACTTTCCTCCAGACTGCAACACAGAAATTCTGCCTGAGTTCCCAGCCTCAGGCTCAAGACTGAACAGCAACTTTCACCTGCATCGCCAGCTGCTGGCTTGCCCAACAGATTCTGAACTTGCCAGCCCCACAGTCGTGTGAGTCAGTCCCTTAAAATCTCTCTGTCTCTGTCTCTCTCTCTATATGTATATAAAACCAAGTGCAAATTTAAAATAAGGTGTTACATATATGTGTGTGTGTACATATATATATTTATAGGGAGAGAAAGAGAGAGAGATCTCCTATTGGGGTCCTATTTCTCTGGAGAACCCTAACTAATGTGTTAAGGGGTTTCCTCATCCTCTGGCTTCAAATTGGATTCAGCAAACCATGCTTATATGTACAAACACAAATGAAATCCAGCGTCTATACAGAAACTGATATATAATAATGTACACCTGAAATTTATACAATGTTATAAGCCAATATGACTTCAATAAAATAGTGAAATAAAAATTAATTAATTAATTAAATGCAGCAATATCTGACACAACTATTTTTCTGTGTATTTTCTCTAATATAAAACTTTTACTTTGGCCTTTCTTTAGCCTTTCGTGGTTTTTATAGGATTACCAAGACCTCTGTATTTCTCGAGGGAATTTAAGATTCTTCATTTATATCTATAATAATGAGGTATAGGCTTTTTTGAGGAATGAAAATATTTGAAACTAGACATTTAAACGTAAACCATTAAGTTGACTTTAAGGAATAATTAGTTTATCACATCACCTAAATTGATACCTAGCTATGGCATGTGAATAAATTTCTAATCCTGAGAACATTTTTAACTTGTGAATTGAAGTCTCTATTTGAGACTCTTTCTACATGGATACCCAAGCAGATAGAGAAATGATACAAAGGAGAAGAGATTTTACCGAAGATATCTGCTTAAAGAAATAGGAGGCGGTAGATCTATGGCCTTCCCAAATCAACTAAGTACAAAAGAAAAATAAGCTATTTTTCAGACAAGTAAGGTCTCAAAAAATTTATCTCCCATGCACTATTTCTAAGGAAACTACTGAAGGGTGTGCTCTACCAACACACGGAAGTAAACCAATGAAGAGTAAGACAAAAGATCCAATGCAAGAATGACGTAAAGCAAATTTCCAAAATGAAGGGAAAAGGAGATTCCAAGACAGCATTCCAAGACAGCATTCAGGAGACAGTCCTAGAAGTCAATACATCCAGCTAATTGTGGACCAGAAGGCTCTGGAAGAGATATCTTCAAGAAAATGAAATTGATGGAGGACTTAATTTATTTGAATATATCAAGAGGAGATTTATAGGGGGAGTGTTTGGAAATAAATTAGTAATAAATACATGGAAACCGAAGCAAATGGAAAAATGACATATGTTAACTTTATATTAACCGATCACGTAATGACATTGCTGAGTTTTATTTACCATTTATGTATTGTCATAATAATATAACTACTGAGTATTGATTCTAACTTTACTAGGACCATGGGTGGGTGGGAAGTGTACTCTGTGTGTTTGTGTGTGTGTACATGTACATGTGTGTGTGAAAGAGAGCAATCTCCTCAGTCTCCATAGGGGAAGGTTGATGGATATTGTCTAAAACAGAATTATCAAAAAGTAGTAACAAGCATATTTTTTTTCAGAGATATGTGAAGAATATATCAAAGGAGTTGAGACAAATTGCCTCTGGGAAACTGGAAATGAGAGGGAAGGCAGGAGGCTGTTCCTTCTCCTAAGATCATTAGAGTTATTTGACTCCTGTTAAGCTTGAGTTCTCTGGAACTCATTTACTGGGACGTGCTCTTGGGATGAACGCTTGTGGGAGAGACCAGAAGGAAGAACAAGGGAGCCCTTTCTTACAGGTCGGCTCCCACGGGAAGATGACAAGGTGGAGGGTAGCTCCAGAGAGCAAACAGGAGCGTAATCAGCACAGAGAGCGTGTTCACGCTCGTTTTACGGGAGTTGGAGAACAGCGTCTTCAGCTCTTTTAACTTAACTCTTTAAAAAATTGATACGTTCTTGTCATATACATGCTTTAATTCAGTGGTTGTTCTACTTTCAAGTAGCCTGCCCTTGGAAACCTTCCCGTTCCCCGCCCCCCCCCCAAAATGTCTATGGGTCACATAAAAAAGATCTGAGCATTCTTGCGGTTGCAGGGGTTGGGGATTCACTTAGTTAAATCCAGTGTTTCCCAGATGTGTTTGTCCACAACCCCCTTTTCAAATCACATGATATCCTAAGGAATATACTTTAATAAACTTATTTAATTGTGATTGGGCTTTCTTCAGGAGTGCAACCTCCAATTATGGCCTTGTTCTTAGAAGGCGGTATGACTCCCTTTATGTGGAAGAGTCCAAGAACTTGCTGATTGTGGCAAACACAGGATCTGCCTATACGTGCCTGGTTGAACATTGTAAAATGGAACCCAAATGAAACACAACACACCTAACTCAAGAGAGGAGAACCTGGGGGGTGGGGAAGGGAGGGCTTGGAGGCTGTTAGGAACAAGGTTTGAAAGATACTATAAGCAATGAGGGGAATTACAAGAACCCAAATGGGAAACAGTTTTGTTTTTACATAAAATGGTGCAGAGTAGGGGAGGGCTTTATCCCCAGGAGGCTGGACAGAGGAAAAGGAGGCGCACTAAAGAACAGGTGGGGTAGGTTCCAGGAGAGGCAGGCAACTGGGGTTCAGGGGGATTAGAGCATTTGGTTTCAGTCTAAACTGGCTGTGTCCGGAGCAGCCAGACAACAGGAGTCTGAGATCCAGCCGAGCACTCTGCCTCAGTGGGAGCCAGCCAGCCTGGGGGAAAGGGACGAGAACTGTGAAGCGTGACTGAGGAGTTAGGTGTCAGTCAAGACCAGATGACTCTCAGAGCATCTGTAATTTCTCCATCTGGGTCTCATTTGTTTGGTAAGCTTCCCCATGCTGGGCTAACTTCCCCCTCTGAAACAGAGACTGTCATAAGTTGCTACCCCTTTGCAGTGGCCTGAAGTCAAGGGGGAGAGGCAGGGTGGGGAAGACAGAGTAGTCTTCTGATTCTAAGATGACCCTCCAAAGAGGAGAAAAAAGTGGACATGTCTTTCCCCTTGATCCCTTAGGAGGGGGCGAAGAGGTGAGTTGGGGTGAACATGAAGTGCCCTGCAATTCAGCAAGCCCAGGATTTCACCACGTGGGCTAAGGAGAGATGGTGGGGATCTCCTTTACGTGTAGTAGGCATGTTTCCCTTCTGAAACTGTTCTTAAAAAATATTCAATAGACACAAAAGAACATTTAAAAATGTACATAGGATAACAAAACCATAGTGATAAAAACAGACCAGTGGTTGCCAGGGGTTAGGGTTGACGGGAGGGTGTGACTATCAAGTTTCTTTGCGATGTTGGAAGAGTTCTGTATCTTGACTGTGGTGGTGATTACACTAATCTATACATGGGATAAAACTTCATAGAGCTACACACACACACACACAAAGACTACATGGAAAAGCTAGTGAAATTCAAATAAGTTCTGCAGTTTAGTTTATACTATTGCGCCAAGCTCAATTTCCTGGATTTGATCATTGAACTATGCTTATGTGAGATGATGTCATTGGGAGAAGCTGGATGAAGGATGCGCAGGAACTCACTGTGCTTTTATGAAATTTCTACATGAGCATAAAATTGTTTCAAGATAAAAAGCTTAAAAAAACTGGGGGAGTTTAAATAATAAGAACACAGCAGAGATCCGCTACTCCATTACCAACTACGCACTTCAGGAAAGAGAACATGTCCATTATTTTGGAAGCCTTCAAAGCACTCCCTCCCGACTCCTCCCCCATCAGAGATAACTACTACCTGGATTGTGGTTTTCATCATTCCTTTGCTTTTCTTTTTAGTTTTATCTCATACATTTATACCCCCAAAGAATATGTTGTTTAGTTTTCCTTGTCCTAGGATGTTATGTAAATGAAATCATTCTGCATGTGATATTTTATTACTTGCCTTTTTACTCAACTTTTTCTTTCTGAATTCTGTCTGTGTTGTGTATAGCTATTTGATTTGTTCATTGATGTACTCGTTGTGAAACCAACTTGTTTATGCATCCTGTTGTTTATTAACATTTGGTCTGGTTTCAGTTTTATTTTTCCAATTACAAACAGATTGCGCTGCTATAAACATCCTTCTACTTGTCTCCTAGTACTCAGGGCAAGAGTTTCTCTGGGGACTATACCTTGAAGTACAATTACTGGGTCAAAGCGTTCAGCTACTTTTCTCGTTTACTAGATGATGTCAAATTATTTTCCAAAGTGGTGTAACTATTGCTGTGCTTTCTCAGTAACATTGAGTATTGTCAGGATTCTTACTTCTTGTGTGTATGATATGTAGAAAATGGTATCTGATCATTGTGGTTTTAATTTGTATGTTTTTTAAATTTCTAATAAGATTGAGCATTTTCCATGTATGTTGGTCCATTTCTTTCTCTTCTTCTATGAAATACATGTTTAACACTTTTGCCCATTTATCAGTTGGATTGTTTGTCTTTTTCTTATTGATTTATGGGGATTCTTTAGATATTCTGGAGATTAATCTTTTGGGTTGCAAATACCTTCTCCCAGTTTCTGACCTACATTTTAACTTTCATTATGGTGTCTTTTAAGGAACAAAACCTCTTAATTTTAATATAGTTGATCTCATTTTAAGAATCATTTCATTCATAGCATATATTTTTCAAAGAAATCTTTACAAACCAGAAAACCATAAAATTATTCCCGTATATCAATCTTTAATAAACTTTATAATTCTACTTTTACATTTAGGTTTTTAATATACCAGAAATTAGGTTTTATGTGTGGTGTGACAATTTCAATTTTATTTTTTAAACATCTGGGTAATTCATTTTCTCCATACCCATGTTTTGAAAAAACTCACATTTTCCCCTGGGTATCTGCAATGTCAGCTCTAGAAAAACCAGCCAGATTTCCATGCACTTGTAGATCTGTTTCTGGGCTCTATATTCTGCTGCACTGGTCCATCTGTATGTTTTCCCACCAATAGCAGACTATCTTAATTGCTTTAGCCCTGGAATAATTTTAATATCTGGAAGACAAGTTGTCCCATATGGTTCTTCCTTTTGAGTGTTTTATCTATTCATGGTCCTTTGCTTTTTCATATACGCTTTAGAATCAGCTTGCCAAGTTTCCCCAAACCCAGGGGAATTTGTTTGGAATTATGTTGAATTCATAAAGTCATGTATCTTCAAGTAAATGTGCATATAAACCTGACCACATCTTGCAGCCAAATAGGTCATTTGTACAGCATTACACTTCCTCAGATCATTGGGGCATATCGCAGGCAGAGTGGGTTCCGTTTGGAGGTAACACGAAGCCAGTGGTTCTTTCCCAGCTCCAAAATATCCTGACTAATAACGATATGGAAGGAGATCCTGCACTCAAATTGCCATGAACAGAGTTTTCACTTACAAAAAGCTGTTCCCTAAGTCAGAAGATCTCAGGGATGGCAATTGCTGTTACCTGAACACATCAATATAATCCAATGAAGACTGCGTTTGTGGGTATGCCTAAAACAAAATACTACAGCTAGCCCTGGAAACCAATGCTATATAACATAGCAGTCAAAAAAAGCCTTTTACATCTATCCGTGTCTTCCCATCTATAAATAATTTGTAAGAATTTTTCATCAAGGACTATTGTCCAATTCAAATCAGAATGTGTGATTATGCAATATGGCTGCAGAGTGAGCATAAAAAAATAGGAAGAGTGTGATACTCTGCTTTTAGATCAAATTAATATTCATAATCTTCTTTGAAGTTTAATTGAGACTGAATAGGAAAGCCACGTGAAGCCTAAAGATGCTAGACATATGTTACTTGTCAAGCCATTTTTCCCAGTACCAATGCCTGAGCACGACATCATTTATCTTGGTCAGTGAAGCTCAAGGAAGCATTGTACTTTGGCTTCACTTTAAAAGTCTTGTATGTTGATGTGTATCCCATGTCTTCTAAAGATAAAGTGCTGTTTCACTGACATTACTCATCATGTCAAAGGCTTTCTGGTAAAGTCTTCAGGCACTCACCTTGCGGGAAAAGACATCAGTTTGCCACTTCCTAAGAAATGGGCTGTTTATAATGTTATGTCATAATTTGAGTCTTGTGAGGCATTGATTAAAGACAATAATGGCACAGAGTCAAAGAAAATATACAGAGTCTGACCCTTAAGAGATGCTCCAAAGTTGAGGTTTGTTTTTGTTTGACTGTAGGGTCAATTCAGTTGACTAATATTATCTGACTCTTAATCGTATTAATATGATTCAGAAAAGGCACCACTTTTCAAATGGTCTAGATGTTTAATCCAAAATTACATAACAGTTTCTGGTTGCATGGAGAGGCCAAGCAAGATCTTATAAATGAAACTTAAAAGAGAGCCTTATCACCATAGGAGCATTCAGGAAAGTTCACTGAATCGACCCAAGATGGCGCTGGGGTTTGGAGAATGATTATAATGGTAAGTGGAAAGAAACAGCCCTGATTGTCAATCGGCTAATGGCATTAATTGAGCATCCATTTGAGATATATCAGTGGTCATCAAACTTTTTTGTGTGCTTCCTCCTAAAAGAAAAGCTGCATGCCTGCTCCTATTTCTGCTGCCAATGTGGGGCTAGCCAAGGAAATTGCCACGGAGGATTGCTGCACAGGCACAACTTGCTATGCTAATTAACTAAGACTGTTTCAGGTGGGACGGAAAACCAAGATTGGTTAGAGTACAAGGAAACTCAGGTGTTTCCCCTTAAATTCTAGGATAATTAAACATTAGTTAATATTTCTTAAGGGCCTGCCATGTGCCAGGCCTTATTCTAAGCACTTTATATGGTTTATCTCATTGAATCTTCATGAAAACCCTATGACGTAGGTACTAGAATTATCCTCATTGTATAAAGAACTGAGGTAGGGCTTAAGCAGCAGAGAAGCAGTCATGGAAGCCAGGCATTTGGCTCCAGAGTCCATGTTCACAACCTCCACGCTCTTCTGACCCTTAGCTTGTCTCTCCTGTCTCTTCCCAAGGTGGTCATCAAAACAGCTTTTGCCTGGGAGCTTAGATGCCTCCTTGAGTCTCTGTTTTCCTCAGAGCTTTATCTATCTCAGAGGGGAGGGCTGCTGCAGCTTTCTGGACAAGGCCATGCCTATTTATGGTTAGGGTGTACTTGCATTTCCTGCTAAGCTGCAGCTTCAGCATGCATGGCAAGTGCTTCCTCCTAGTGCTGGGTGTGCAGGGGCAGGGAAAGGCTCATCTCACTTTCCTGAACCCGAAGGGGCACAGAGACATCCTAAAGTGGTGAGAGTCTCCCTCAACTGAACTGTACCTGTTTGCCTGTAGAGTCTGTCCTTGGTGAGCTTCTGCTCCCTACAGGATTCCTAGGCATCATCCAGAGGTAAATCTGACTTGGAAGAGAAGAACCAAAAAAAGGAAAGAAAAGAAAACAGGAGAAATGGTAGCTCTACGTCAGTCATAGTCACAGCTGTTACTAGGGGAAAAAGGCAAGTTTAGAGAATAAACTCTTACCCTCATGAATTTTGATTAGAATTGCCTTTGGGCCAAATTTTCTCATTAGATGCTAATAAATGTTTTCCATCATGTGCAAGGAAGGTTTTACAAAAATTCCATTTCCCAGAACTCTGTGAATGAAATGGAAACCCCCTTTTCTGGTTGTGGAAAAAAAAAAAAAAAGACAAAAGGTTCCTAGCTCAGAGTTTCTTGAGTCCCCTCTGGTTTGGCTAGGTGGCGCCCTAGCCTAATGCATGGGCTTCCTTGGCGCCGGGCGGCCGCTTTCTGTGGGGGGTAAGAGTGAAGAGAAGGAAGAAGACTTCAGCTTCTGCGGTTCTCCCCAGGAGTTAGTCAGGATCCTCAGATCGGCTGACAGGAGGTAAGAGCCACTTGCCAAGGCTCTGGCCTCTGTCCTTTTAGGGACCGTTTCCTTTTATTCCCCCTTTGCTTTTCTGGGTGATCACAGCCAGCAGTGAGAGGGCTTCTAGGCCCAGCTTTTGGCTATTGAGGAAAATTGTGGAGGATCTTACATTTGATCCTAAATATTATGTTTCTCTCTATCTGAGTCTCCCCAAAGTTGTCCAAGAATTTGGGAAGGACAGACTAAGCTCATGTTGAAGAATGAAAGGAAGGGACAGTCATTCAAAGGTTTGCACCAGCTCCCTCTCGTCTCCTGAGCAAGGTCAGTGTGTGGGGAAATCCTGACCCCTGTCCTCCCCTGAGAGCCCCAGTTTTCCAGCCTCCACGGGGACTGGGATGACTTTTCTCCATCCCTGCAGCTCTCAGAGCCAGCTTGTTGTGGAGGAATAGAAGGTCATGTTGTAGGGACCCGGGGGTGCGGGGGTTACAGTTCTGAGAAGCCCTAAATTGTCTGAAGGACGCCAAAGAACCTTTGACTTGAAAGAGCATCTCCTTTCCTACCCTGCCAGAGGCCCAAAACTCCCAAATTACTGAATTCTTTGCCTGAAGGCCTTAAAGACTCCTTAGGACACAAACGCAATAGAAAAGTCTTTTAATTGGAAAAGTTGGAGGAACAGTCCCTTGCAAAATGGCACTGCTCAGAGAGAACCCCAGGGAGGAGCCAGGCGTGGGTGGAGTGGTTGGGTGGGCTGTGCAGAGGCAAAAGGAGAGAACCAGAATGGAGACAACCTTCACTCACTGGTGTCTTTTCGGGGACACAGCTTCCTGTCCACCTGCACTGTTTGGAAGCTGGGAGTCAGGTGCAGATCTGTGCTTGCCAAGGCCATGTGCCATGAGGTTTCCAGAGGAACCTGGCTTTCGACTACTGTCCCGATGTCTCCATAAGCACACACACCCATCTGCTCATGAGTTTTGGTTTTGGTTTAAACACCTTCCTGCCCCAGTTGCTCTCCCCTGAAATCTGCTTCATGCTTAGGGCACCTGACAGCCGTCATGGGTCCTTGTTGGGGACACAGGGCTAAAGAGGGGCATCAACTAAGTGAAAGATCATCCATATATGTTCCAGGAAGGCAGCCTCGTAAACAGTCATACTTGCACAAGCCCCCAGACAGAAATACGGATGCCCCAACAGAACATATTTCCGAAAATAGATAGAAGGGAGAAAACACTTTATAAAAGGAATTTATGAAAAGAGAAAGGAGGAACAAAAATAAAGTTTGAAAAAATTATATATGTATATCCACAGGAAGGTAAGGAGAAACATAAAAACCCCAAATTTGAGTGAGAAAAGCTGAGAATAAAATTGTACGTCTATGGATTTTCATGACTACATTGTGAATTTATTTGTGCTGAAACTGCCCTAGAGACATTTATTTGATCAAATACAGGAATTCTTACAATGCCCTGTCCATCGTGATGCATCTCTCTATTTTATCCTTGGAGAATCCATCAGCCTCCTTACATTTATCTCTGACATAGCAATGATGCTTCTTTTGGCAATAAACATCAGTAAACTTAAGTGCCATGAGTCATATTTTCAATTTTTAATTAAATCATAGTCTAGCTGGAGTTTGATTTATTTAGGCCTGAATTAATTTAGACCCTGGTTCACACAAATTTACATAGTTTATTAACAAATCATGATAGCATAGATTGCAAAATCCCTTCGATAGATAAAAATGTAGATTGTAAAATCACTCTCTTATCAAGCAAAGAATGGGAGAATGTAATTTCTAAGGAGGGTGTTAACTTTATCCTTAAAACTAGCATTCTAAAGGAAATCTGTTGTATTCCTAAATAAAGACATTTATGAGCTCGTTGAAAGATATTTCATCCCATATGTTTTCACTCAGAGTTTTAGTGATATGGCAAAGCCTCATTAAGAATTAGTGGTGCTGATTTTTTTGTCTTTCCGAGAATGGTTACAGATGGTCATAAATCCATACAGTAAGCATCTACAAAAAACTCAGCTGCCTAATTCCAATATAGTAAATACTGTTTTAAGCTGCAGAAGTGTGAGTCATACAGATGTCACGTTCCTAGAATTCTGATAAAAAAAGCATCGTGGTTAATTAATGTTCCCAGGAAAGGGTCATGGCTTACAGGAAATGAATTGGAAGGCGACAGGATGAAAGAGTGGAGACATAGCATGCTCTGGCTGAGGATCATTGGTGAGATCTTTTTTCCTGAGGCCAGAAACTGACAGCAGCCTCCAGGAGGACACTAAGTCATGCTCCCACATTTACACTCAGATTTGACCAGACTGGAAATGACTAGAAATGCAAGGGAGGAAAGAGAGAGGGAAGGTGGGGCAGGAGGGAAGAATGAAAGGAGATGCCTGCTAGAGGGGCTAGGCGGGGTCCAGGGAAGATGGCTGAGGGAACATCAGTGAAACCCCCTCTGTGGCTGATCTGATCTGAACCCTGCTGTCAAGTTGCTTTTGTGGGTTTGGCTTTCATAGAACTTCTGAGTGTTAAATATGAACGATCGAGCACAACTGGCACTTCAGCACTCATGACTCAGTGAAACGTGCGGCCGATAGCAGGCCAGCTTGTAGCCCTCAGAAGGGAAAATGAGTCAGATTCATCTTCTGCAAAAGGCAAAATGAAGTTTACTTTGTGGGAAGAAAGCAGGCTGCTCCCCCTGGTTGTGTGCGGGAGTGGAGTGGAGCCTTCTACCCTCCTGCGTCAGTGACCTGGCGGCTAGGGTAGACGGATGGGAGGATCCGGAGACCAGGCCTTCCTGGAGATGCTCAGATTGCCTACTCATCCATCTTGCAGTCCATTCTTTACACTGGGTTACAGCCCCCACATTTCCAAACAAACCAACAGGATGCAAAGCCCAACGCAGGGTTGTTTTTTTCTGATAAATGGTTTGATGGACATGAAACATTTACAAAGGTCTAAAAATCAAATCAAATTTCATTACAGGCTTAATGAACTTATTTGTCAGAAAGAAATCAGGATTCTTCCAGGAAGTCTGGAAAGGGCGGGTGTCGTACTTCTAGCAATTCCTGAAAATCCTCATGTATTATTAATTTTTCTCGAAGGAGGGGCTGTGAGGGCCTTTGTGGGTTTGCAGCACCAGAAGCATAGCTGTGTTTGTCTCCAGGAGGAATGCTAAGCTTCTTTTTGAAAAAGTCATTTTGATATGACTGTACTTTTGGTGGGGGATTGGGGTGGGGAGGGGATGATCATTGTATAATCCAATCAAATGTCAGGTATCCCTAAAGATCGGGGCAGTTTGGGCTGACCCCAAGGAATCGGGAGACATTAGCAGACTCCTTTCCCTGCTCTGTGCCTGGCAAGGGCACCGAGGGCCTCATCGTGGATGGGATGAGAAGAAAAGTCAGGTTTTGGTGAGAATCTAAGTACCATCTACCAATCCATCAGCAAACACTGGAAAGTCCCATTGGCAAGTGATATTGTTTTTGTGAAAATGATGCTTTACTGAATGGAAAAAAGAAGCCAAGAAAATCTGAGTAGTGTTTACAACGTGTCATAGGAGTCAAGACGTGTGTTCGAAACCCAGTTCCACAACTAACTAGCTGTTCGACCATGGACAAATCGTATAAGTTCTCTGAGTCTCAGTTTCCTGGATGACTAGCGTTTTTAATCAATACAAGCCTGCCTAGCTCTAAACTATCTTTCAAGTCTTCTAAGTTTCTTTTGTTGTATTGTGGATATATCTTAACAAGGAAATGGAGGACCACTACTTGACTTTTTCTATATCTCCCACTATCTTTTATAGAATATGTAGAGTTTTGGGACAGGGACATTATGGTGACATGTTATCAACATCCTTTCTGGTATAGTCTGCATCTGTAGTGAGAGGATCTTGGCCCTGACCTTCAGGAAGGCACATGAGAAGTCAAAGCATCCTTGGCCGTTGTAGGTGCATATTGAAGAGTGGACATCATCACTGCAGTTGGGTTGCCCGAAATTCAACAGAAAAGACAAAAATGACTGTAATATACACTTAACTTAGATCTACACAGAACAAAAAGGAGTTGTAAGAGGCCAAATAAGGGTAAGGATAGTTGAGGACTGGATGGAGTTGGGCCAGCCCTGAGCTGGGAGGATGTGCTGGGTGGCAGCTCAGCCCCTTTCCTGCTGAAATCTCAGTGATGTCCATTTCTGCTCCCACTTGCATGGAAAGTAGGCAAGAATGACCTTTCCTGGCTTGGTTATTATTTGCACGTATGGCCCAGTAACTCACTGAACAGCTGCTGCCATTTCTGTCTTGGGTGGAGGGAAACCCTCTTCTTTTTGTATTTTTGGATCCCAACCTCTCTCACCTGTCCTGAAATTAGCATGCAATGTCTAGAATGGTTCTTTACCCAAGGAGTCTATAAAGTCTCATCGGTTTATGGGGCTTGGGAGGAGATGCTGAAATCAGGCCATTTGCTCTCCTGTACCACCCTAGGTGGAAGTCTCCACAACGCAGGCCTGTGTACATGCATGTGTGTGGGTGCATATGCATGCGTATGTATGTGTGCATGTGTCTGCATTGGTGGATGAAGGGAGACCCATGGAGGTTCCAGAAGGGAGCTTCCTGGGCCTTGAGAGGGTGTCTATGATGGTTAATTTTATGTGTCAACTTGGAGGGTATTTTTGGATGAGATTAGCATTTAAATCTGTGAACTCTGAGTGAACAGATTGCTCTCCCTATGTGGGTGGGCCCCATCCAATCAGTTGAAGGCCTGAATAGAAAAAAAAGACCAGCCTCTCCGAGCAGGAGGGATTCTCCAGCAGACTGCCTTCAGACTCCATCTGCACCATTGACTCTCCTAGGTCTCGAGCCTGTCAGCCCACATTGCAGACTTGGGGCTCACCAGCCTCCAAAATTGTGTGAGCCAGTTCCTTATATTTATACACACACACACACACGTCCATGCACACACACACATCCTATAGGGTTTTTTCCTCTGGAGAGTCCTGACTAACACACTGTCCCTCTTGTACTTCCCTTTTTCCTAGCTCTTTCTCTTCTCTGTTCACTTCCTGTAGTCTTTTTGCTGTAAGTCCTTTTCCTCCTATTGCAGGTTGGGTTCCCTGGGAAACAGAATTTAGGCCACAGGATGTTTATCAGATAGTGCCCTTGAGGTTAACACCTGTGAAAAGGATGGAGTGGAACCAGGAGTGGGATGAAGGAGGAGTAGAATTTCAAAGTTCCCCAAACCTCAGTCAACCCCATGAGGCGAGGTGGGGCTCTGGAGCTAAAATGGCCTGTCAGAGTTGTCCCACACAGGGCTGAAACGCCAGCCTCTCTGTCCCCACCTCAGTTGGTCACTGAATATGGGCAAGTCCTTGGGCCAGGTGGGTCCCTACAGCTGAGGCAGACCTGTGGGGCCTGGAGCAGAAGGCTGCCCACTGACAGCATTCTGAACATCTGGGGCAGCAAGTACCCCCTTGAAGGGGCAGGCAGGGGGTGCATCTTCATGTCGCCACACCATGCCACAGGCTGCCGTTGTCCACCAGTAGACATTTCCCCCTTTTTAAGTGCCTGATTTTTATGTGGCCACGTAGCTGCCCAGGATACAGACTCCACTTGCCAGCCTCTCTTGCTGCCAGGTGTGGCTATATGATTCACTTTTGGCCAATGGGATGTTAGCAGAAGTGTGTGTGCAGCTTCCACAGTGTGTCCTTAAATGGAGAAGTACGTGCTTTTCTTCTCTTCTTTTTCCTTTCTACTCATGGGAAGACAGATGCAATGACTGGGGTTCCAGCAACTACTTTGGCTATGAAGTTATCTTAGTAATGGGGATTGCGCATGGCAGAGCAGCACAGAGAAGGAGCCCAGTTCCCTGCCCCCATGGATTATTTACCAACCTTGTTCTGGCTACCTCCAGACTTCTTGAACATGAGAGAAAGATCATCTTTCTTGTTTAAGTCATTCTCATGTGGTAATTTTCTGTTTTTTTACAGGTGAAACTAATTCTGATTTACACTCTCATCTTCCTGCTTCTACACCTTTTGCCAAGATAAAACCCATGACTCCCTAGAAAGGTAATCAAGTCCTATACCATTTTGTCCTTTCTTGTGTTTTGCATTCTCTATAATGGTCTTTCTCCTTGGCCTAACTTCTGCAGGTTGAGCAGCTAGAAAGGGTGAGCTGTGGTCTCGAGAATACTGGCTTAGAGGAGGGCCATGCATATATAGGGTGAGCTTTGGCCCGGGGAAGGAGTGAAAGGACTTCCACTCGTCCTATGGCTCATTCCCTTTCTGAAAGTCCAAAATTCAACCCACCTTGTCATAACAAGGATTAATTTCCTTCATAATGTAACCATTTGGTTAGCATGAAAAACTTGTATTAATCCTATCCACATACATTTGACTCTGTTTCATGCCAATTAGTACTGAGGCCCTTTTGTATTAAGGGAGGGATTTGGCCCCCCTTTGCCCTGGGTTGTATTGTCAAATTGTATTACTTTAGCTGACAACGAGGAGCTTCTGCCCAAATCCCTTTCTCTGTCCTTAGAGTAAGGGTTGGGGGTAGAAGACATTTTACTTCTTCTTGCACCCCAAATTTGGAGCACCCTGGGCAAAGATGGAGAAGTGGGAAGCAGAGGTCAGGAAAGAAGATGGAGCAATCAGAACGGGCAGCAGGGGGTGCCCACAACTCATTGTGGAACACAAGCTCTAAGGTGGCTCCATGATCTTCGCCTCCTCTTGTTCATGCTCTGATCCCTTCCCTGGAGTGTGGGCAGGTCCTGTGGCTTGCTTCTACCCAATAGGACACAGCAAAGGTAGTTAGATTCTGATTATGTGTAGGTGATCACATTAAGCACAATTGTGATTCCCACCTTGCAAGGAGGTCCCCTCCTTTGCTGCCTTTGGAGAAGAAAGCTGCCATTGTTGTGAGCTGCCTATGGAGGATGTGGTGTGGCAAGGAGCTGAGGGCAGCCTCTGACCAACAGCCAACAAGAAAGTGAAGTGCTCAGTCCAACAACTGCAAGGAACTGAATGCTGCCAGCAAACTTTATGAGATCAGAAGTGGATCCTCCCACAGTCGAGCCCCAGATGAGACTGCAACCCCAACCACCACTTTGATTAAAGCCTTGACACTAGGAAGAGGACCCAACTAAGTTGTTCCTGGACTTCTGGCACATAGAAACTGTGAGATAATGAACGAGTGTTGTTTTAAGCTTGTAAATGTGTGATGATATTGTTACACAGCAATAGATAATTAATATATCTGTGATAAGGAATTTGGCCTTAGAAAGGAAAAGAAAATGCACATTCCTTTGATGAAGACTTTTCAGAGCAGGATAATTGTGCTCTGGCAGACTGGGGATGGATACACAGCGGGTGAGGACTATGGTTTGCTCTATAGTTTGCTGAATATTTTTAAATAGGAGGAGGCTGGATGGCCAAAAAGGAAGCTGGAAATTCAGCAGTTCAGGTATGAAAGTAGCTAGAACCAACCACGGGAATTAACAAGAAGAAGGCTGTATAAAGTTCTGTGACAGAGAAGAGACGGTTGATCTCTTTATGGGGGTGGGGGGGTGGGATTGAAGCAAAAGGCAAAAAAAAGCTATATTTTACAAAAATGACCAGGATCGGGATTTGGGTTGGGGTGCTGGAGAAGATGGAGGTGGTGGTAAGAGGTTGGAGAGAGTTCTGCTCTCAGATTGTGGGTGGCAGGTCAGAGAAGCATTTCTGAGAAAGGATGCTCCAAGGGGCAGAGCAGTGAGGCGGACGCAATCTAGCTCTGTGGGCTCTGGGTTGGAAGGCATGTGTTTGAGTCCCAGATGCACCACACATTATCCGTGTCACCTTGACCAAGGGCCTTTGTCTCTCCAGGCCTTAATTTCCACATCTGTAAAGTGGGGCTAATTCTAGGACTGGCCTCATAGGATTACTGTATTGGGCCCATGAGGTCACGCATGAGTAGTGTCCCGCCTGGCACATAATAAAGGCCTAATCAATGACAACTTTAAAAAAGACTACTGGATGAGGAGACATAAGATTGGTCAAGTTCAGGCTTTCCAAAGTACTTGTAGTGATCAAAAGCCAATTGCCTCAGCCCTCTGAAGTGAAATGGCCCATTAAGGTGTCATGATTGCTGCAGCCAGTGATTTTCTTCCTTGGCTGCATGTTGAAATTGCCTGGGAGATTTAAAACATATTGATGCTTGGGCTCCACTGCTAGAGATTCAGATTTAATTGCCTTGGGGGATGGCCTGAGCATCACAACTTTGAAAAATCCTCCAGATGATGCCAATACGTAGCCAAGCTGGAGAATCGCTGCTTTATCCCTTTATCCATCCCTTAATGCTTGCCCCCAATTGCTTCAGGTGTATCGGTTTTGTTTACCCAGTTAGATAGCAAGGTTTTGTGGACTCACCTATGTGTTATCCTTCCTTGTCTGGCAGGGAACTGGAAGTTCAAAGACTTGGATTCTTGATCTGGGTTTTCCTAATTGGCTGTGGGACCCTGGGTTATGATAAGATAGAGCATGTACTATGTCCAGACACTATTCCAAGTACTGCACATGCGTTAGTTCATTTATCCTATCAGCCTGATGAGATAGGATCCATTATTTACCTCCGAGCTGATAATAACACAGAGAACTTAGTAACTTGCCAAGGCAGCAGCCCTGTGCATCTGGGTGTGAACCCAGGAGGCCTGAGCGTCCACCATGAACCCCTCCATCCTCCCAGGCTGATACTAGGCTGCTCCTGATTTTATGCATCCCTAAGTGGAGGAGCTGGACCATCATTGGGTCCCTCCCAGCTCTGATGTTCTGCTGCCCCCACAGCACCTAACAGCGATATCCCGGAGTGGATGGTCTGGCGCTGCTTGGCCACAGAATGATTGTTAAATCAAAGAATCCCGCTCAGACCAGAATGGGTGCAGCAGGACAAGGAGGGAGGGCACCTGGAAGCTGGGAGGATGGCTTTGCTCAAAAAAGTGACCAAGCTAAAGGGATAATGTTACACTAACCACCGTGCATCCCTCTGCACGTTAGCCAAGCTAACGAGTATAGGGATGTGTTAAAGTCAGCAGATACTAGTTTAGCCTAGGATGCTAAAAGATGAATTTCCTTGCATAAAAAAAAATTATCAGGAACTTTGGGGAATAGTACCTAACAGTTGGAGAAAAGATGAAAAAGTCTCTTGAGCGGATGTGGCCCAAGAAGTAAAAAATAATTCTGCATGGCTGGAATTTTCCATGGCTGCTGGATTTTAGGATGGTTAAGTCTGATGTTCAATTTTAAGCTGATGCCTGCTGTTCCATGGGGTAATACCCTTCATTAGCACTAAACTATCCATAAAAGTCTGTTAGACACACAGTCTTTTGTTGGTGAGCTTTGAAGGAATGAAGGAATAGGGATGGTGTCCATCATGGAGAAAAACAATGAGGAAGATGGATGATGGCTGCAGGAAATAATACATACTAGAGAGAAAAAGTTTAGGGGAAGCAAGCAGAGGTGTCAACGGAAACGTAGGTCCCCTAGGAATTCTCAGATATATCAGGTGAACACTACGCTTAAAGAAATTTAATTTAACGTATTAAAGGACAGGAAGATCCTGGGGTCTGAGGGACTGGACACCCAGGAGGCTGACATGTAGGCTATTCAAGGTAAAAGAAGACGCTGAGATAGAAGGAGGTGCAAAACGTAATTTCCCCAGTGAAACAGAGAGTAAGAAAATAGAGACTCCTTAATCTACCTAGATTTTGAAAAAAAGAAGAAAGGTGAGGTGGAGTAACTCCTTCACCTGGGCAGGGGTTAGAAGAGGCAGCTCCACCCCAGCTTTTTCTTGGGTCCTGCACATGTCCTAAAAGGGGTCCTCAATTCTGAGGAAAACTGGGATTACAAGAGTTTCAGAACACTACTGTCTGCTCTACTGCGGGGAGAAAGGCCAACATAAGCGGTCCAGGAGGTGAATGAGCACACGACTTTTAAAAGCTCCTCAGGAGACTAAATGTGTAGCCAGAGTTGGGAACCACTGTCCTGTCCAGAGAGCTATGCCGGAAGCGCACACCCGGGGACGGGAGGATGCTGGCAGAGGCACGGAAAGGGATTTGGTTGAAGCTTAGAGCTCGTGTGTTTCTACATTTCTTAGTTTTAAACTTATTTGTTGGTGGTGACACTGTATGAGGTGAGCATTCGGAAGACAATATTAGGAATTTAGGTGTGAATAAATACCCAGAATAACAAATGTGGCTTTCCTTGCATAAAATCTTGGCAAGAACTTTTCCAGACAGAAAATGTGCTGACATTGGATCTTAGTTGCTGGAAGGTGCCCTCAGATCCCTTGGCATCCAGATGAAGGAGGCCAAACACAGTGGGATTGGCTCAGAGACCTGTGGAGGTCCCAGCTCTTCTCAAATGTCCCTCTGTAAGATCGGGAATTCACAGCTTTAAGAACAAGAAGAGGCTTTAGAAAATTTCAAAAAGAATTAAAAAAAAAAAAACCAGAATTAAAAAAAAAATCAAGACTAAGAAGTGAAGTGCCTGGCTCGGGAAACCTGGCCATTTAGCACAAAGCCAAGACTAGAATGGAGTCTTTGAACAACCGGCCCATTGCTTTTTCTCCTAAACTTGTCTACCCTTCAAACACAAGTGTTAATATGTGGGTGCCCTTAGGAGAAGTAATCTGACTTAAATTTATACTCAATTGTACATGACTAATATAAAAGGGTCCCCCCCCGCCACAGCAGGTTATGATAACTGAGTAAAATGCATCAAACTT
Organism: Equus przewalskii; assembly: GCF_037783145.1. Taxonomy (NCBI): domain Eukaryota; kingdom Metazoa; phylum Chordata; class Mammalia; order Perissodactyla; family Equidae; genus Equus; species Equus przewalskii. The sequence goes on from NC_091850.1 coordinate 26,766,337, forward strand.
AGAAACCTGAACATGGAGAGAGAGAGGAAAGTGTCAAGACTGATGGGAAAGGTCAAAGAAAGGGGGCTAGGCAGGAGCATGAGGGCAGACAGAGCCCATTTTACAGCTTAGGCTAACTCTGGATCTCCAGAGCGGAACATGAGGTGGACCCTCCCAGGACAGTGGAAAAGAGAGAAGAATGACATTATGTTAAACATGCTTATGAGTGGACGCATTTTAAATTAACAAGTGCCAAAAAGCCACCCACCCACATGGAGCTCAGAGGAAGCCCCTAAGGCTGGCCGCCAGTGACTCAATCCTATTAGCAAGAATCACTTGCGTTAAGGCTATTCCTGCTTCATCCAAAAGGTTTTCAGTTACCTTCAGAGTCAACAGGAAATTAATCAGCAAGTAGAAAATTGAAAGAAGATCTGCATCTCACTGTAGAGGCATTAAAATGAAAGCAGATTTGGCGAAATGGCAAGGTGATTTTTTTCTCTCTCTCTCCTACTCTCTTACTTAATAAGTTGAAGATTCCGAAACTAATAGCCTGAGGAACAGAAGCTCCTTGGAGGAGGGGTACACACTGCCCTGGGACCTGCACCCTTCTGCTGAGCACGCCAGCTTGGTCGCCATCCAAAGAGCTCCCCCTTTACTCTCTCAAAAAGCCCCTGGAAGCCCAGCCCCGCTGAGACGCCATCTGTTTAGAACTTCCTGAGCTCATCTCGGGCCGCATCTCTGTCCCGCATTGTTTGACTTGCCTCTCCCCGCTAAGCTCTTGGGGGAAAGAGCTTTTGTTTTTCTTGTTTTGGAATGGTTTTTATTTATTATTGTAAGCCTGGGTGGAGAATGTACTTCCTTGCTTATCTTACAGCTATGTAGAAATATTAAAGAATAATAATAATACTTGGATGCGGTAGAGAACATAAAATTCTGCCTACCCTACAACCTTTGCTCTGCCATCCTGAAAATCGAGGAAAGCAGCTTCTCTGTCTCCCTTATTATGGCAGCTGGAAACCCGGAGACGCTAAAATCTAAGAACGGATATATGGAAGGATGGCAAGAAAACTTTTCTCATTCTCTCCCACCAGCTTCTGAACTATTGATCTTAAAACGTCCCCTTCCTCTGCCTGCCCCAAAGTGGTCGTGAAGAGAATAGATATGGAGACAAACGCATTTCATATGGAGTCTTAGTTAAGACCCTTTGGGTTGCAAATAACAGAAACCAGCTCCAGTTGGTGTAAGCAAGCAGGATGTTTACTGGAGAACCACTGGGGTTTCTCACAGGACCCCCAGGCAGTTCTCAGAGGCCTGCCAGGAAATTTGGCCCATGCTCTTTGCTCTCTCTCTGACTCTCATCTTTGTTTCCTGGACCCTACTAAATATGAGTTCTGTGAAAGCGGGGGTTTTATCTGGTTTGTTTCCCGCAGGCTCGCCCATGCCTAGAACAGTGCCTGGCAGGTAGTATGTGCTCAGTCAGCATTTATTACTCTGTTTCTCTGTCGAGCAGCTTCTTGTGTTCCTGTGTGGGCGCGTCCGAAGGCAGCCAACCCACAATACCCACATTTCCATCTCCGAAATTTAGGTGGGTGTCAAGTGTCCAGCCAGGGGATGGGGTTGCCTAGCAAATATGATTGAGGCAGAGCTGCTGCCTGCATGAAAAGAGAGTCTCTTTGGCGTGAGGCAGACACCATCACACATGTTTACAACAATTGGGCAGGTGGTGGTCGTTGGGGCAGACAGCGTTTGGGAAGTGGTACATGGTAATTCCCAGAAAGAACCATCTTTTGGTGAGTGGCCAACCAGAGGGGACTCCATCTGCTCTCATAACATGAAACTTTCTTGCAACTTTGCTGATATGTTGTCAGCCAGTCTCTCTTTGGACATGTCTAGGGGCAAAGAAAGCACTATTTCTTAAGAGTTGTTCACTCCATTTTTTAACAGATCTAAGTTATGTTATCTGTCTGACCTCAGCCTCTATTGGTCCAGCTCTGCCTTTTGGAACTATAGACAGCAAATTTCTTTTCCATAGGACAACGCTTAAAAAATTATTTGGGGGCCAGCCCCATGGCATGGTGTTTGAGTCTGGCATGTTCCACTTTGGTGGGCTTGGTTTGTGGGTTCGGATCATGGGCATGGACCTATACCAGTCGGTGCCAACCAGGCTGTGGTGGTGACCCACATACAAAATAGAGGAAGATTGGCACAGATGTTAGCTCGGGGCAAATCTTCCTTAAGCAAAAAATGAGGAAAATTGGCAATAGATGTTAGTGCAGGGCGAACCTTCCTTAGCAAAAAAAAAAAAAACTTTAAAGAAAGTGATCATGTCACTTTGAAGTCTTGTCCTTGGAATGACCAATAAATGCTTCTGTGCAGTCATTAGATTGTGTCTAGGGTTGCTTGTCTCTGATTCCTGAAAATGACAGAATCAATAACTCAGCTGTGAATGGAAGCTAGGCCTCTGAGAAAATGGACTGCAAAATCTTGGACCCCACCCAAAAGATAGGCTTCCTGTGAGTGCTCAGGGAGTCCTACAATAATCTGAGGCATCCATACTTGAAATTTAGGATCCAGTTACCCTCCCAACACCAAAGTTTCTTAAACACAATGAGCAGCATTTCCATCATTTCATCCCTGGGTCCTCCCAGTTCTCTGAGATAAATTCACCATGGTCCACCTGCCTGAGCTCATTCAGGTCTGCCAGGTACATAGGCCAGCTCCTCTCTTGGCTGGGTCTTCCATTCTCTCAGGCCAGTAAGCTTCCGTTTTCCCGCCTGACGTGAGAAAAAGGAAAGGGAAGACAGGAAGAGATGGGGAGAAGGGAGGAAAGAAGAGAAGGGGGAGGGAGGAAGAGGAGAATTCAGAGTGTGCTTTTTTGGTTCTGCCCCAATTTATATCACACCACATGCCCTATTTGACCGACTGCTATTTTTTTGTGCATCTTATTTAGCATTTATCTAAAAATAAAACTTTTGGGGGGAACATTTTCTGGAAGTAATCATGAGAAACTGTTAGCAGTGCCACATTTAGGGACAGGAGCTGGGGCAGGCTTGGTGGGGACAGGAGGTTTCAGTTTTCCTTGGGTGTTTTTCTCTACTGATTGAATTCTCCGAACGTGCCAAGGAGACTCATCTAGAAAATGGAATTATGGAAAATGTTACTGGTTTTCTTCCTAATTCCTTTCGTTTTATTAAAAATATTTAAAAGATAAAAATAACCACTTTGTTGTTGTTTTTACAACAGCAACAGATATTATACGTATATGGAGCACTTACTTTGCACCAGGCACCATGCTAATATGCTCTACATATGTTGTCTTCTTTGTTCTCCAACAACCTGGTGGCGGGGGACTTCTTACACACAGTTTAAAGATGAGGAAATGAAGGCACAGAGCAGTTATACCACTTGTCTAGGGTCACACGGCTACTAAAAGTCAGTGCCAGGGTTGACCCCCCATTCTATCTGACTCCATAGCCAAGGTTTGATCCATCATGTGATGATGACTCCTTCCATCATTTATTGGACACTTTTTTTAAAATTTGGGAATCAGAGAGCACCTTGGGCAGCCGCATGATTTCTTGGGACCACTCTTTCCAGTCCCGATGGCCAGTGTCGGATGGAATTGTTGTCAGAAGGTCTTCGTAGGCATCGCAAAGCCTCTGTTTTCCCTGCACTCGGAGAGTCCGCCCCCTAAAGTTGAAAGCCCCTGTCTGAACTGATCCTGTTCCTTCCTGCTTTCCCAAAAGTTGAAGCTGCTACTTTCTGTCTAGTTGCTTTTCTTTCCTTAACTAGTTTGTCCCAACTGATCAAAATCTGGGGCAGAGTAATGATTCTCCTTATCGCTTTTTCAGCCTTCTGAGAGATGAAGCGGTCGTCAGCCACAGGAAGAGTTTATTGCGTCTGTTTTTCTTCACTGACCTTACCCCTGTCTTGCCACATAATAAAATGCTCTGGGTCCTGCATTCAGCTAGTTACTTGGGGTTTTGTTTGTTTATTGTTAACCACAACTGAACTTCAAGTCTGGGAATAGTTTCCAAGTTTCTGGAAATAGTCAGTAAGTGGCTCCCTGTCTTTCTGTTGTTGCTATAGATCCATTTTGAGGAGAAGTTCAACCTCAAAACCTCTTCAGTTCCTCCCTCTCAGTTGCTCTTCCCCTCCCCCATATTCAATTAATGACTGTTCTCTCTTCAAAATATCTCTCACATCCCACTTCCATAACTATTTTTACCACAATAAATAAAACAAGGTCAGGCTTTGGAAACGTCTTAACCTACAGTGTGGCAAGAACTCCTAAACAGGACCAGGCGCCATGTGATTTTCTCACAGTGTCCACCCCACTCTGAGTGGTTAACCTAAACCTGTCACACTCATTCCATTCCCCTACCCAGAGACTTGGGAACAGCTAGGAACGGGCATGTGGCCTGATTCCGTGCAAAAAAGTGTGAGGGGATGTCTACCATAGACCTTCTGGGAAAGATTTCCTTGCTCCTAAAAGAACAGAAGGGTTGACTTCTTTGCCAGCCTTTGCGTCCTCTGATGTGCAGTGTCTACCATTCCTCACGTGTGGCCCACGGAGCCTGACCTTCCTGCACATTTCTTGTTATGCGCAATTTCAGTGTCCATATTTTAAAATACAAAGCATCTCAACAGATTCACCAGCCTCTCTGCCCATAAACTTACCATTTTCCATCTTACTCACGCCAAATTAACCACCCGAAAGCATAAAACGCCTTTTATGACTTCATTCTTCTTCTCAAGTTACCCTCTGTGAAGGGAATTGAGAATTAGAGGCCAGGGTCCAAGATTATGAAAATATGTACAATTCTGTAACTTTCTTCCTTCCCCATGCTTGTTATTTTAAAATATTATTCCATGCTTGGTCATTTTCATTCATTCAACAAACATTTATTGAGCATCTATTGTCAGGTGCTATGCTATACCCTAGAGGTACAAAAAAAAAAAAGAGTAAGAGTCGGTTTCTGCCGTCATGGAACTTACAATCTAGTAGAGGAGTATGACAGGTACTAATGCTGCTCACTCAGTAGATGCCCCCTTTCTTTCTTCTTAACAGAACCCTGATTTTGTTCAGACAAGAATGTGTCTTGCCAATAGGAATGATTTGTACTTTAGAGTGAGCATGTGAATGAAACTTAAGGGGAAGTCTACTGGGGATTTAGGGAAGGATATTCCTCTGGATAAAAGGCATGAGCCAGCCACCTACTTCCTTACCTCTTGGCGTCCTGGGATGTGAGACCATGATGTGTGGAGCAGTGGCAGCCATCTTGAAATTAAGGGAAAGGCCAGTTGACTCAGAGATGCTCACACAGGGCCTTGACATCATTGAACTGCTCATCCAACTTTGAAACTGTATACATCCGGACTTAATTTTCTATAAGGTGATCAAGTGCCTTTCTTGTTTAAGCCATTATTAGTTGAGTTTTCTAACTAAAATAAGGGAGAAAGTCATGCAAAGGAGTATTTGAAATACAGTATAATAAAAGTAATTATTGAGTTATACATAGGAGGGCAGTATACTTAGAGGTATACAAAGATGATAAGTAATACTCTATCCTGACCCTAAGAACCGGGTCTACTCCCCTCCTCATGGTTTCTTTACCTAAAACAATTCTCCATTGACCTAGTTAGGGCTAGCTTAGCTAAAAAGTGTTTTAAACACAAACCAACTATTATTAGCCTTGGGAATAAAAGAGTCAATTCAAGCACAATTTATCAATTTCCTGGGCAGTCTGCAGACTCCCTGGTGGCTTAGAGTAAACTACGTATTACCATTCTAGACCTGTGTAGGTTTTATCAGAAGTCTCACCCTCAAAGGCCAGCCCTGCACTACCAAAATGTCAATTCCAGGCCCTGGATCTGAAGCCACCATCCCGGGATACCTGAAACCCGAAGGCAATACCACATGTCAATTTCCTACAGAAAACATTCCCTTCCTTGAATTGTTTTCTCTTTTAACTTAACTCACCAATTTTCAATCAATTATCTTTCCATTCAAATGCATGTGTTTTATGTAAATTGTCTTTCCTTCGGAGCCCTGGGATGGGCTTGCATTTCATCTCCCTCAAGTTCATCTCGGTCTCAGCATAGCTGATCTGACCCTAAGTGCCTGCAGATTCTGCAGATCCCTGGTGGAAGGAACACACAGGGCGCTGCAGAGTACCTGCCCTGCTCAGCACTGTCACTCTGTGCCGGTGAGCTGGGGATCGAGATACTGCTAAGATCCATTTTACAGGGAAATATAGTGATTGACTGAGGCCGAGTGGGGACAGAGACTAGAAATACTCATCTATTGATTCTGCAGAGGCTTCCCTCTCCTGTACAGGGTACTCTCACCAACCTGGAGTCTTGTGTCTGTGAGGCTTAACTTTACCAATTACAGCCCACAGGGCTGTTACTCAGTGGGGCCCAGCAGTCTCACACTGTACCCTGTGGTCAAGCAAATCAGGCGTACCACAAATGATTTTCAGTCCAGCCTCACATCTTACCAAATTTTCCAGCTGGATAGACAACAAGCCCCATGAGGTTAGGCGACATAGCCCTAGGTTACTGAGTGAGTCAGCTGCTCAGCTATGTTGTAAAATGCGGGCCTGTTCAGGCTTCCAGGACTCCTCTCTAACCAGCAGACCACATGGTCCCTCTTCTGCAATAGGATCGGTCTGTCTGCAAAGAAATGGAATTAAGCTATTTAGCAAGTGGTTTCTGACTCTTGCAGAAACACCAGCAACAATAGCCACTTCTACACAACGTTTTAAGAGAGCTGTTTGTTTTGGCCACACTTCACTCTATTACACATTCCTGCCACTTAATTGTCCTTGCAAAGATAAACAGAGACCTTCTGAAGCAGGGCTGGAAGCTGGAGAACTCAGCCAACCAAATGTTTGTTAAATTGAGGAGGAAAAGGGGGTCAGCTCCATATATTCAGCTGGACTCTGAAACGACACCATTTTCGCTAGAGTCATCCCTCTTTTGAACTTTTTGAACTTTTGTATCCCTCTCCTACTGCCTTCCATTCTGAAAGAAAGTTTAAAAATATGTTCTAATTCTTGGTCTTGTTATTATCAAACTACTTCCTATGACCTTCAAAGGTCTTTGGCGAGTTCAAAGCTCGCCCAAGGCACAGTATGCAAATGTTTTTCCCTGCTCTTTAAACATATCACAACGTTATAATGATGTTGATGAGAATAGTGGACAAACACCTTCTAATGTTTTAGTGGACCTTGATAAAGGACCCTCATGAGCTAAGAGCTGTGCAGAACATGGACCTAAACATGAGTTTCTCCCTTAATAAAGGCAAGAAAAAAAGAAAACACAGCTGTTTATACACATCTTTTCCTCATCGTCTATGTGCAGTTTCTAGCTGGAGAGTGAGGGCAGATACAAGCGAGTTGGGGAGGTCAATTCCTGCTCACGTGAGTTAATGATCTAGCAGGATGGTGAGGTCATGCCAGGGTTACAGCTAGCTAAGACCTTTTACATGGAGGCAGAAGAATCATCCAGTGGCTTTCCTGAGTCTCTGGGAATATTGAAAATTCAGAGTCAATTTACGAAGGTCACATTTAGGGGTTGAGTGAAAGTAAGAATGGGATCCCTTTTGGCCACACCTTGTACTTCTGGAAACATGTTCACGTCGGTTATGTCCTGTGTGTTCTGTCAAGAAACTCACAAACTGTGGAGAAAGTGCTTTATAAAAATGGGCATGTGAGGAATGGAAATGGGAATGAGGACTCCCATCTCCAATCCTCAGCTTCTGATTCTTCCTTTTTTGTTTTTTCCTGCTGAGGAAGACTCGCTCTGAGCTAACATCTGTTGCCAACCCTCCTCTTCCTTTGCTTGAGGAAGATTAGCCCTGAGCTAACATCTGTGCCCATCTTCCTGTATTTTGTATGTAGGTCATGGCCACAGCATGCCTGATGAGTGATCCAGGTCTGCACCTGGGATCCAAACCCACAAACCCGGGCTGCTGAAAGGGAGCGTGCTGAACTTCACCACCACACCACGAGGTTGGCCCTCCTACTGAAAAATGTCAGAAGAGAAAGTAAGGAGACTAGTTATGTTAAAATTATGCTTTATCCTTTGAACTATTAGTAAACATGCACAGAGCACTACGAAGCACATGGTACAGGAGAATAGACATTTTGTGGATCTTATCAGTTAATTGAAGGAAAATAAGTGTCTTAAGATGGAAAGGACCCAAGACATGAACCAATCGCTGTCTTTGCACATGCTCTTCCTTCTCCTGGAGCGCCACTCTTTGCCTGTTTCCCCCTTACTTCCTGTGGAAGCCTCAGCTTAGAAGCCACCTCCTTGAAGAAACTAGCCTTGTTCCTCTCACATTCATCCCCCTCCTGTTGATCTCATAGCCTTTCTCAGTCTCATAATATATACTTCATTGTATTTTGTTTGAAATTACCCTGTCCAGCACTGCCCAACATTGACCCAAGCTGTTTCAGAATACATTGTCTATTTAACATGTTTATTCCTGGAGCCTAGCACACAGTAGGCCTATATCCAATATTTTTTTTAAATGAACTAATAAAATTCTGTCTCTCCACGGAAGGAGGCAACAAGGAAAAGGGTTTAGTGGTGTAGCTGGGAGAAGAGGTGTATTAGTTTCCTATGGCGGCTAGTAGCAAATTACCACAAATTAGGTGGCTTGACAGAAATTTATTCTCTCACAGTTCTGGAGGCTAGAAGTCCGAAATCAGTGTCACTAGGTAGCAATCAAGGTGCTAGCAGGGCTGTGTTTCCTTCAGAAGCTCTAGGCGAGAATCTGTTCCTTGCTTTTCCCAGCTTCCAGGGACTGCTGACATTCCTTGGTTTGTGGCCACATCGCTCAAGTCTTCAAGGCCAGCCTCTCCAAGTTCCTCTCTGCTCTGTCTTTCCATTGCTTTCTCTTCCCTGTGTGTGTCAACTCTGCCTCTGCCTCTCTCTTAAGGACACATGTGATTACCCTGAGCGCCCACCCAGACAATCCAGGATAATCTTCCCATCGAAAGATCCTTAACTTAATCATATCTGCAAAGACTTTGCCAGAGAAAATAACATTCACAGGTCCCACGGATTAGGACATGGATATTTTTTAGAGGGGTGTTTTTCAGTCCACCACGGGAGGCTTAGAAGGCAATTTTTTTTTTCATGGTGATAAAGGAGGTAGCAAGAAGAAGTAATTTGATGAAGAATAATATAACTGATAGAAAGAGCAAACCCTTTGAAAATGAGGAAGTGGATAAAGAGGGAATAAAAGAGAAGTTATTATAAAAAGGAACCAAAATATTTAATTTGGCAGTCTAGGGAGACAGACTCCATAGCCCAGTAGTTAAGAAGTAGTTAAGAGTATAGATGCTGGGACTCAGCTGCCTGGTTAGAGTCTGGCTCCATCATTTACTGGCTGTGAGACCTGGGGTAAGTTACTTAACTTCTCTGTGCCGTCGTGTCCTCATCTATAAAATGGGAATACAATAGTACTCACTTCATAGAGTTGTGGTAAATAATTAAAAGACTGAATGTATTTAGAGCATATAAAAGACTGAATACATTTAGGGACTATATTGGAAGTGTTTGCTATTATTGTTTTAAGGAAGCCAGAAATCTACAAGAAGCAGTATGAAGTTAGAACAAACATAAAAGAGTAATGTGTGGAAGATACACATTGATAAGAAAAGAGAACTTGAAAATCATTGACTAAGAAGAAAGAGTAAAAAAAATAAAACAAAACTGTATAAATGATGTAAGATGAAAGATACTGTTTTTAAAGCGAATTAAAAACATTTGCAACCACAAATTTGAGGGGGAAACAGGGTAACTATCTTGCATATCAGAAGAAAGACCAAGACTATAATTGAGGACATCAGGAAAATTACAGAAAGCAGAAAAGAATGTTCCAAGGCTAACAGCTCTTTTTTCCTTTATATATTTATGTGGTTGGCAGTGTTCTTTTTCAGATCTTCTGTGTCTTTGCTGATTTTTTTTTGTCTAGTTATTCTATTAATTGCGTAGAGAAGATTGATAAAATCTCTAAGTTTGTGGAATTGTCCATTTCTCTCATCAATTATGTCTTTTTACCTTGTGTATTTTGAAACTCTTTTATTAGTCGCATACACGTTTATGATTATTATGCCTTCCTCATGAATTGACCTTTTTATTATAATGAAATATCCCTCTTTATCTCTGATAACACTTTTTCTCTTGGGCATTAGTTTTCTAGGGTTGCCATAAAAAAAGTACCATGAACTTGGTGGTTTCAAAACAACAGAAATTTATTCTCTCAGTGCTGGAGGCTAGAAGTCCATAATCAAGGTATCTGCAGGGCCATTCTCCCTCTGAAGGCTCTGCAAGAATCCTGTCTTGCCTCTTCCAGCTTCTGTTAGTTGCCTGCAATACTTGGTGCTCCTTGGCTTGTAGATATAGCAATCCGATCTCTGCCTCACTTAGTCTACTTCTCCGTGTGTCTCTGTGTCCAAACTTCCCTCTTCTCATAAAGGACATTGATCATTGGATTAGGGTCCACCCTCATCTCAACTTGATTACATGAGCAAAGACCCTATTCCCGAATAAGATCACATTCCCCAGTACCAGGGGTGAGGACATCAACACACCTTTCTGGGAAACACAATTCAACCCTCAACATCTTGAAATCTATTTTGTCTGATATTCATACAGCCACTGCAGCCTTCTTATGCTTTCTATTTGCATAGTATATAATTTTTCATTCATGTACATTGAGGCTATTTGTGTCTTCAGATTTAAAGTGTGTCTCTTGTAGACAGTAGTTTTATAAATTCATTCTGATAATCTCTGCCTATTGATTGAATTATTTAATCTATTAATATTTAATGCAATTATTGATAGGTTTGGATAGGTCTATAATTTTTTTTTTTTTTTACCTGTTTCTTCTGTATTTTTAGCCTATGTTTTTCATTTATTGCCTTTAAAAATTATTCAAATGTTTTTAATTCCATTTAAATTTTCTTACTGACTTTTTAGCTATGTTTCTCTGTGGTTTTTTTCTTAGTGGTTGACTAGTGACTGAAATATATATCCTTAATTTTTTACAGTTAACATGATAACGTGGTAACACTTTGTGTAAAATGTGGAAACCTTGGAAATATATAGAGCCACATCCAGCCCTGCTCTGTCCTTTGTGCTATAGTTGTTGTATGTATTACATATACCTATTTTACAAATCCCAAAGGCAATGCCATACTTTTTGATTTAAACATGTTTATTTTAAAAATTAAGAGGAAAAAAAGAAAAAATAATCTTCTGCATTGCTTCAGCATTTTTGTTTTTTACCATTTCTTATGTTCTTCATTCATTTCTGAAGATCCAAATTTCTATCTAGAATCTTTTCTCTTCAGCCTAAGTAACTTCCCTTAGTATTTCTTTTTTAAATCTAATTTAATTAATTAGGTTTTTTTTTTGAGGAAGGTTAGCCTTTAGCTAACATTTGCTGCCAATCCTCCTCTTTTTGCTGAGGAAGACTGGCCCTGAGCCAACTTCCTCTGCTTTATATGTGGGATGCCTGCCACAACATGACTTGACAAGCAGTGCCATGTCCACACACGGGATCCAAACCAGTAAACCCTGGGCTGCCAAAGCAGAGCATGTGAACTTAACTGCTGCGCCACCAGGTTGGCCCCTGCCACCGTCCCCCTTAGCATTTCTTACAGTGCAGATCTGCTGGAAATGAATTCTTAGTTCTCTTTTGTCTGAAATTGTTTTCATTTTGCCTTGATCTTCGAAGGATATTTTTACTGGATACGATATTCTGGGTTGATAGGTTTTTTTTCTTTCATCACTTTAAAGATGTTGTTCCACTGTCTTCTGGCCTCCATGTTTTCTGATGAGAATTCATTTCTTAATTGGATTCTGTTCCCTATTTCCTGTATGAAATATCTCATTTTTAATTTACCGTTTTCAATGTTTTTTCTTTCTCTTTGGCTCAACAGTCTGACTATGATGTATTTCAATGTGAGAGTCTTCATGTCTATTCTAGTCGGTGTTGACAAAACATCTTGAATCTGTAGATTTTTGTTTTTCAACAAATTTGGGAAACTTCTGGCCATTATTACTTCAAATATTTCTTTCTACCCTATTCTTTCTTTCTTCTTCTGAAATTGACTGTATTTTGAACCATATGATATTATCTGAGAGATCCCTTGTTCATTTTGTCAATCTTTTTTCTCTCTGTTCTTCTACTTAGATCATTTCATTGATTTATTTTCAAGTTCACTTTCTGTCTGTCTTTTTTTTTTTTTTTACATTTTCATTTGGTTACTAAGTTCACCCAATAATTTAGAATTTTCAGCTATTGTATTTTTAGGTTTTAGAATTTCCACTTGGATTTTTTTTTGTTGTTTAAATATCTCTGACATGTTTTCCTGTGTTTTCATTCATCAAGAGCATTTTTGCTTTACTGTGTCAAGGATAGTTAGAATAGCTGCTTTAACATTCTTATCTGTTAGTTTTGACATCTGGTTCATCTCAGGGTCAGATGTAGTTCAGTTTCTGTTCTCTTGAGAATGTACTCCATTTTCTTGATTCTTCATATGTCAAGTTATTTTTGAATGTATCATGTATATTATGAACATAAAGTTATGAAAATTCTGGTTTCTGTTACTTTTCTCTAATGTGTGTTCCTTTGCTATAACAGACAATTTTCTTGGCTAGACTTGGACTGAAAAGTCTTTTTCTTTGAGCAGCAGCTCTGTTCCTGATTCAGATCATTTGCTTTAGCTGAGTTGCTTTACTCTGTTCCATGCATACATGGTTCAGAGGTCAGCCTGAGATGTGCATAGACAACATTTAAGGATTCTTTCTGTGTCTCCTTTCTCTTCCCTTCTAGGATTCCTCCACTCACTTTAGTAACAGTTTCCCAGCTTTGCTTTCCTGATTCTGCTAAACAGAAAGAGTCTGGGTTTTTCCATCAGTGCCCTTACCACTAGGCTGCCAAATGCCAAATGGACTGCATTAATCCCAGAATAAAAGCCACAGAAATGGGGAACTTACATCATAGCACTCCTCTCCTCCAAGCATTTACTCCCCACAAGAGTCTTTCTCTTTCTGTTCACTCTCCAGTGACTTCAGGTAGTTGCTTTTGTATTATATCCAGGTTATATCATTGTTTCTGAAGGGGAAAGTACATCCTCTGGTAGGGACTTACTCCATCATTACCAGAAGCTAGAAATCTATTTGACCCGTGGTGTTGTTTCTAACAGTAAAGAGTTGTAAATGACTTCAATGTCAATCAACAAGAGGTTGATTAAAGAGACTGTCATACATCATCCTCCAGAATACTATGTAGCCATTAAAAAGAACAAGATCAATCTAACTTCTAAAAAGGATAGATTTTCAGGACATACTCTTAGCTTTAAAAGCAAGTTTCAGAACTGTATATATAGCCTGTATAATGGATGGTGTGGTGTGCCTCCCAGGTCCTCCTTCAGGATCAATGTACTCATTTCTCCAGCTGCCAGGAGCACTGGCTACTGAAGGATCACTGCAGAGTCTCTCTAGGAATTGCCCTCAGATAAAGGGAGCCATGTTTTCTAAAATACATTCTCTCCTCAGAGGCAGCTCTCATTCATTGACTGGTTAATGTGAGGGTACAATGACCCAGTCCCCCTGCCTCAACTTGGTCAACTCTGAAGGCCTATCGGAGTTCTTGAGTTCCCACGAGACTGGCTGAGACATCAACTGTATTTGCATTACAGTTCAACTTGTTCTTCTGCCCAACCGTGCTCCCTCACTCCCTTTCCAGTGTTCTAGCAATTCATTGCCCTACTAAATGTCCTGCATGCAAATCTTCATCTCAGAATCTGTTTCCTGGAGAATCTGACTTAAGGCAGTCCAATACCTTTCAGGTAAATAAACAACAACACATAGTTCTATAAATTCATATGTGTTTGTAAAGACAGAGAAAAAGTTCTGGAAGAGTATAGGTGAAATGACAATAAAAGTTGCTTTTAGGGAGGGTCTAGGTGGGAGGAAGGTATTCAAAAGATACTTTAATTAATGTGTGCTGTTTGAGTTTGTTACAACCCAAATATATTTATGTATTTTTGTGGAATTAAAAACAGATACAATTATGAAAACCAAAAGATAACTCTCCATCTATATCTTCATCCCAGATCCTTCAAAACCTGAGCTCCAGGATTAGATACCAAACTGTTTATTGTATACCTCAGTTGGCTATCCCTCAGAATCTTCTTGTTCAAGTGTCTCCAAAACAAACTTGACATCTCCTCCCTCCAGTTCTTTCCCTGCATTTTCTTTCTCGGTGAATGAGAGCATCACCCACTTGCCCAATGGTACAAACAAGGAATGTAGAAGTCATTTTTGACTTTTCTTTCTACCTCGCAGCTCCACATCCAAGCCGTGTTCAAGTACTGTCCATTCCATCTCCTTAATATTTCTCAGACACTTTCAGTTCTTTCCGTCGTTGCCATTCTCTTTTTTCAGGTTATCGTCCACTTTTGCCTGGATTATTGCTTCAAAATCCTGACTTTTCTCCTTGGCCTCAGTCTTGCTTCTCTTTAATCCATTCTCTACATTTTGGCAAGGGCATTCTTTCTAAAACATTAAACTGTTTAAATTTGGTGGGGTAGGAGTTTGTCTGGAATCATTCATCTTCTTCCAGTTGCCACCCAACCCATTGTAGGACCATTTCCATGTTGGGTCTAGAGGCAGCCTGTAGCCTGGGAAGAAGAATGAAATGCTCCACCTTGGCCTGCGAGACACAGAGAGCACTATTTGGGCTAACAGGTCATTTCTAGGAATAGCCTTTCTTCATGATTCCACTAAACCCTGTGGATTATGCTGTGTCCAGGGACTAACTGGAGGGCATTCAATAAGATAGTAGGAATGATGAGAGGAATGGAAGAAAAGATATATGGAGAAAACTTAAAGGGATATATACACACACACATACATATATATATATATACATATATATATATATATGTATATATATATATAGTTTTGGCACCCTGACAATGAGCTAGGTCATATCCTTAAGTGGAGTTGGAAGCCAAGAACTCACTCTGTCTTAAAGTAGAAAAGTGACTATAGAGAAAGAGTGGAGAAGTTAAACTGAACTCTCAGTGTACTGAGCGGGCCAGTTACCCCTGGGGTTTGAGATTCTTAATAAAGCAAATCTTAAAAATGCTGTTAAAAAAGAAGGAAAAAAACCCCCCAAATTTGGTGTTTTGTGAATAGCAGAATTGTAAAATTTTTTTCAAAGTTTTGATTTTCCTTAAAATCATTTTGATATTTTTGATATACAGTTATGTACTGCATAATGGTGTTTCCATGAACGACACATTTCATATACGAGGGTGGTGCCTTTAGATTAGTACCATATAGTCTAGGTGCGTAGTAGGCTGTACCATCTAGGTTTGTGCAAGTACATTCTGTGATGTTCTTACAATGATGGAACTTAGTAGTTCCATCCGAACTTTCCATCCAAAGTTGTTAACTTATTTCTCAGAATGTATCCCCATCGTCAAGCAATACATGACTATTAATAATACCAACACCAACAGTTTAAAAGATTTTTTTTAAGTGAGACTGTCAACTCCCTTTTTATCTTAACTTCATATTATAGAACTTTTTGAGCATATACAAAAGTAGAGGGAATAGTATATCAACCCTCATGCATGCATCACCCAGTTTCAACAGTTGACCTCTGGGTGCCATCTTGTTTTGTGTATCCCCCTCACGCCAGTTGTTCAGCTACGATCTCAGCTCCAAACCCACCCACCTCTGTTCTCTTTGGGATGCTGGGAGCTAGGGCCTTCCAACCTCATTTCTGTTTCACCGACTGGCTCCCTGTTGGGCTCTGCCAAGGGTGGGTGCTATGGGGAGACTGAGGCTGGAAGAGGGAGAAGAGACTTGCCTCTTCCTGTTGGCTTCCTGTTAACATCCCTAAGCCCCCCATTGCTGCTTTACCCTGGCAATCCCTTTCCAGAGTAACAGTAGCAGCTAGTTGCAGTTTTTCTAACACTCACATAACCAGCCTCACAGCCTTTCTCAAAGACACCAGCCCCAGTGGCCAGAGCACTCTCTGGAGGTGGGGTCCTGGGCCTTTAGAGCCCCCTCAAGCTTGGAGACTCTTCTCAAATGTCTGTGTTCCAGCTGATTGGGCCCCTCCTCCAAGCCTCTAGGTTTTGATAATGGTGACCCCTCCCTTTGTTCCCCATCCCTCTGGTGGTAACTACTTCCTGCAGTGGCAACTTCCATAAAAAGAGAACATTAGGTTCTCTTTTCACCTTTCAGTGACCTGGTTAATAATTCTTTACGTTAAATTCTCTGTTACAATAAATGGTGCGGTTTCTGTCTCCAGACAGGATCCTAACTGATATGTCCCTTCCCCCTTTTTTCCCCAATATATTTAAAAGAAAATTCAGGCATTATGCCATTTCATCTGTAAGTGCTTCAGGATGTATCTTCAACTTATACGCATTTTTAAAAAATTTATGTAACCACCATGGAATTAATAAACTTAACGGTAATTCCTCAATACCATTTAATAATTAGTCTGTATGTGAATTTCCTTGATCTTCCTAACAACCTCTGAGATCTTCATAAGCATCATTCGCAGATGCTGTTGGGGTGTAGGGAGAGAACAGGAGCAAGGGACAGGGCAAGATGGTTACTGCTCCAGGTGAGAATTCCAAAAGAACTCAAAAACCGCTTTCAGGTTCACTTGTATCAGGGCTTGACCTGGGATGGAAGCAGTCCTGGGAGATGCCAGGCACTTTCAGGGCAGAACAGGGGTTAGTGGGAGGCCTGGGAATCAGACTGCAGGATTCAGATATGTTTGCCAAAGTATTATTGATCATTTGGGCACTGCCTACTCCCCACAAGCCTGTCTAAAGAACGTGAGTGAAGGAAGTACACTCAGTTCACAGCTTTACCAAGAAAAAAGCCAGAAAGGGGTCTGAGGACAGTGACACACAGCAACAGAGATGAACTGGATGCTTCGTTCAGTTCATTCCATGATAGGAATGCTCCCCCTGGCAGGGTATGCTTAACTGGCTGTACCCCTCCTCCTGACGTAAATCTTCTTCCTTTCCCAGGAGAAACATGGCCATTGCCAAATGGCCGTTTTCATAATGAAAGTTTCAGTGATTTATTTATCTTCCCAAGATTCTCCAAACATAAGAAATTTAATTGGACTTGTCTAAACACTGTCAGTCACCCGTAGCCTTGAAGACCTCCTTGCTCCATGTTCAGAACATAACTAAAATTAATGACAACGATAAAGATGCCAAAACTCTGGTCTCTGATGGAAACAAAGGAAAAGTAGTGGGAAATGATCGCACGTCCTTCATAGCTGGGCTGCACCATATTTCAGTTTCAAGGGACAAGGTGAGATTGGCCTCACAGAGTGGAAGGATGGAATAGCATTGGCCACTTTCTTATGAACACTGTGACCCTCTTGAGCCTCTGGGCCATCCTCACACCAGACCGGGAAAACTTGGGTTACAAAGACACTGAGGTCATTTTAACTGACATTTGGCAATAATCAATGCTGAACCATTAACTACAGTCCTATCTTTGCATATTATCATTTTCTCAGCATATCAAATTAGCTGTTACACAGCTTGGTTAGAACAAGCTTAATTTGTTCTTGCTGAATTTTTCTCTTGACCTTGAAGTCCCAGGCTATCCCAGGATGTGTTTTTTTTTTGTTACTTTCCATGGATTTTATAGGCTCCATAATTGTGCAAGCCCGAAATTTTGAAGATCAAGCTGCCTTGTAGCTAATCTTAACCTACGGTATTCACCAAAAGACCAGGAGACAGAAAACCAAGGTTCTGCTTTTGCTCTGCTGCTTTTAGTGATATGAACTGGGAAACTCCCTAGGATCTCAGATTCCTCATCTGTAAATAAATGGGAACACTTGCCTTGTTTTCCTTATAGGGGTGCGACAAGAATGAAATGAGATAGAGTCCTTTAAAAACTGTAACAACTGTGTATTTGGGATGTCTCTTCAGAATTATTTAGCATCTTACATAGGTCTTAAGATTACTTCTTCTAATGACCTTAGGAAATTCTTCAGCCTTGCCTTGCCACAATTTAGCCCAAGGAGAAATGAGATTATTCCTTTTCCTATCTCCCTCAGGAGAAAGTTGTGGAAGAGAGATGCTAAATGGGAAAGACTTGATAAATTCTAGGTTTCTTTCTAAAACTGTCACCATTTATACCAACTGACAAGTCTGATATTAGTCAGAAGTAATTTATACACTATACCAGTGAGCATAAGCCTTTAGCTCCAGGCAGCAACCACTATCTGCTGAACTTGATACCTTCTCAGCTGTCTGTGGGAATTCTTCAATGAACAGCAGAAGCCAGCCTGAATCTGTTTACTGTTCTCTTACAGGTCTATCTGTTGCTTTAGCATCTCCATAGCCCAAAGCACTCTTGCATCACTTGGGCTGGGTGTCTGCATGCCTACTCTTCAAACATTCCTTCTCCCCATCTTGCTTCTCCATATTCAGCTCTGGTTACAGCAAGAGGGGGTTAATGCAAACTGGCATGTTTCACGACTTAACTGGGTCTTGTTATTTGAATTTAATGATGACACTCTGGAACCTCTTTATGTGGCATGGCCAGATCTGAAACCCTGTTTACAAGTCACTCTGTGGACCTGCATTTGGTAGCATTTGTTGTTACCTTAAATCCACACTATCTTCTAAAAAGCATTTTAGACCATTTGGTTTGGCTTTTGATGGGCTTAATAACCAGGTCCTTGTTGGCTAGTGTGTTCTCTAGAAGCAGAACTCAGTTATAGCTTTCATAAATGTATCACCAAAGGGCGTGGAAACAGCCAAGAGCTCCAGAAAGATTGTTCAGTTTCACTTTCCAAATCTAAAGCAAGTTCATCTAACTGCTGAAACCTCACTCAGATCTAAAGCCCTAGCTGCAAGGGAGTCTGGAAGATAGAGACTTTAGCTTTTCAATCTTCCCAAATAGACCTGTCCTCAACTCTTTTGACATCTCAGCAGCATTTGCCCCAATTGACCACACCTTCTTTCCCGAAGCCCTTTCCCTTAGTGTCTGTGATCCTGAACTCTCCTGGATTTCCATCTACCTTTCTGGACTCTCTGTTCTCAATCTCTTTTGTGGTTGGGTTTTCTCTGTGCTTTCCTTAAATGATGGTGTTTCTCATATTTATGTCCCAAGCCCACTTTCTTTTCTCACCCTATATGCTTTTTTTTTTTTTAGGAAGATTAGTCCTGAGCTAACATCCACCACCAATCCTCCTCTTTTTGCTGAGGAAGATTGGCCCTCAGCTAACATCTGTGCCCATCTTCCTCTATTTTAGATGTGGGACACCTGCCTCAGCATGGCTTGACAAGCAGTGGGTAGTTCCGTGCCTGGGATCTGAACTGGTGAACCCTGGGCTGCTGAAGCGGAGTGTGTGAACTTAACCACTGCGCCACTGGGCCAGCCCCTGTGCTTTTTTTTTTCTTTAAGATAATCTTACTTGTGTCCATGTTTCCAGTTATTATCTGTTTGCTGTTGACTCCTAAGTCTATATCTTCAATATAGATATCTTCAACCTCTCTTTTGAGTTTCAAACCTCTGTAGCCAACTGCCTACCAAAATTGTGTGTCCTAGTGGCAGAGAAAATTCAACATGTCCAATAATGAATCCATCTTATTTTCTCTCAAAATGTATCCTTTCTGTGTGTTTTCATCACCCATGCAGTAAGCCAACCAGAACTCTGATGTCTCAGAGGATTGCACTCTTCACCTGGTGGCTGGCTTCCAAGAGGCAGTAAGCAGAAACTGCCAGATCAGTTAAGGGCTATGTCTGTAATCGGTGCATCATCAGTTCTGCTAAATTATATTGCTCAAAACAATCACAGGGTTCACTCAGACCCAATAGAGTAGAGAAATTGACTGCCCCATTGAGGGGGAGTGGGAAGTTCATATCGTGAAAGAGTGTGTGGAACGGGAGATATCACTGTGACCATCTTTGGAAAATGCAATCTGCCACAATGGCAAAATCAGAAATCAAATTCAGGCTCAACTAACTGCTAGCCACAGCACTTAACCATGAAGCTATATTGCTTCATATGTTAAAGAGCACTTCCTTCACTTCTGGAAAGTAGCTGAAATAAAAGACTATCAGTGCTTCTCAATCATTACTTAATTGTTCATTCATTTATTTATCCAATATCTTTAAGTACCTACAACAAGCCCAGGCATTGTTTCAGTGCACACAATAATGAATAGAATACACAAGTCACTGGTCTCCCGGAGCCTAGAGTCTGTTCTTCCATCACTGCATAAGTAGTTTCATTTTGAATTGATGGAATCAGAATCAGTTGTTTTTAAGGGCAGGGAATGATCTTTTTTTTTTTCTTTTTCTTTTTAGTGAGGAAGATTTTCCCTGAGCTGACTTCCGTGCCAATCTTCCTTTCCTTTGTATGTAGGATGCCATCACAGCATGGCTTGATGTGCAGTGTGTAGGTCTGCACCCAGGATCTGAACCTGCAAACCACAAAAACGCACCAAAGCAGAGCATGCAAACTTAACTTCTATGTCACTGGACCAGCCCCAGGAATGATGAATTTTTGACCCTAAGGAATGTTGGAATGAAGCTCTGCAAGGAAGTAGAGGTCTGCACAGAGTTCAAAATTGAAGCTTGAACCAATCAAAGTTTATAGCACCATAAAATATTTAGACCTTTTTGTGTGACGTGTATACAGGGGAGACTGTGCATTTTAAATATTTATAGCTGATAAATATTTTTCGTTATATGACAATACTTGACACATAGCAGCTTGCAGGAGAAAAATGCATGAATTCAGCATTCAGGTGAATTAATTTCACATCCTGTCCTAAGGTCAAACTGTGGTGCTGGCTCAATGGCCAAAAGTTGGCAGGCCAATTGCCAAAACAATCAATTGGATCACGGTGCAATCCAATTCTCTCATTAAGACAACTGAAACAATAACAACTAAATCAAATTGACTCTATGGAAATCTAATCAATTGTTCCACAATCAGATATAACAGCTCTCCAATCAAATTAATTTAATTTTATTTGGTTTAGTTAAGTGACATGGCACAAGCTTCATGGGTTCCTGTTCTTTCCTCATACATAGCATGACACAGTATTAGCATTTGGAGGGACCCCAGAGACAGCTGGTTCTGTGCTTCTCCCGTGGGAGAAAAGTGTAGGCGGTACACAAAGTCACTGGATAGATGTGGTGTGTCTCTCTAGAGTGCCGAGTGTATCTTCCAGTTGGGAAGAGGACTCATTTACATATTTAGACAAGTACAGATGTATCACGGAATATGTGTTAGGATAGATTAGATTATGGTTTGATAAAAGATATTTCCAATCTCAGTGATTTAAAACAGCAATGCTTATTTTTCATTCATGTGGCATGTCCATGAGGGTCGCTGGGGCCTGTGTTCCGTGTTGTCCCCATTCCAGGATCCAGACTGATGAAGTAGAATCTCCGTAGAAGTTTGTCTGTTGTCTTAGGGGAGGCAAAGACAGAGAGAGTAATTCAGGGACTAGATCTTAATGCACCCACCTGGAAGTGGCACATGTGTTTTCCACACACACTTCACTGGCCAAAGCATGTTATATAGGCCCACCTATCATCAAAGAGGGGCAGAGAAGTACAATCCTACTATGTGCCCAGAAGAATTAGAAATATTTTGTGACTAGTATTAACATTCACCACAAAATGAGGTGCAAAGTTCATGTAAACTTTAAGATGAGACACAAAACTTCGAAGAAATTTCTTGCAACCCTTGTGTACCCACCAAAATGGTGACTAAATGGAGGAATCCCAGAAAATGATATACACTTGCCTGAAGTGTTTTATTTTATCTTAAAATACAAGTGTGTATTCATTCCCTTATGTTTTGATGTCTGTCTAAGTGGACTTCTGTGAGAATGGGTCCATTGATTGGCGTTTCTTATCGTCTAATATTCCTAAGCGTTTTCTCTATGTCAGAATCTAAAGCCATTGGCAAAGTCATCTGAGTGAAAAGTCATTCAAGGGGTTTACAGTTCTTTCACCGTTGTCTCTTCCGCACATTATTTGGAAGCAATTCTCAAATGCAAGTGACTTGCCTTAATCAAATATTCCCAAAGCTTTTAACTTACCTTTTCAGCATTCCCTATTTATTTTAAAAGATTTCAAACAAGAAAACAAGAATCCATCCTTGCATATCTACCACCTAATCACTATAGTTTTCATAGAAACAACAGCTCTACTTCTTTTTGTAATAATATTCTATGCATTTAAATAATATTTAATTAAATTCTGTGATGGTAATAAGTGCAAAAGGCACAAACAAATTTGGGAATGATACAACCCAAGTGGCAAGAACAGAAACGAAAGGGCATGCTAGAGAGTATAGGGGCCACCAGCCTCAACCATTCCTGTCCACGAGATAGTACATTATAAATAACAAACAGAGCATGCCTGATGATGCTCTGGTAAAGTGACTAGTTAAAAGAACTTGTTCTACACTTTGGTGAAAAAGTTTTGGAGCATTGTAAAACATCCTCATATTGCAATTAATGATCCTAAAGCTCAGAGCCTGTGAACTACTTAAATTTACTCATTCATTAATTCACTTATTCATTGATACGTTCTTCAGCAGTATAGTAAGGGGAGAAGAACATGGATTCAGGCGTCAGACTGCCTGCATTTGAATTCCAGTTATGCGATGCGACCTTTGGCAAGTTTCTTCTTTCTCTTTTTCTCAGTTTCCCCAGCTGTAAAGTGGGGAGAATAGGACCGACCTCATAGGGTTGCTGTGAGGATTAAATAAGATAGTGGACGTAATTGATATATAAATGTTAACGTGATAAACTCATTCATTGATGAATATTTTCTGAGTAAATACCATGAGTCATGTCTTGGACTAGCTGACGGAGAAAGGAAGGTGAACAATAGCACAGTCACATCTCGTGGAATTTATAGTCTAATGCGAGGCGATAGATATTACATAAGTAAGTTTTGAAATAGTTATGTACAATTTAGTTACATTCTATGAGAAAGTACAGGATGGTGCCAATGAGCCTCTCCTCTCTCTATTCTCAGAGATTAGTAGATGCTAAGTGCTCAACAAAATATTTCTGGAATTAACAAGTAAATAAATACATGACTTACTCTAAGAATAATCCCCATTTAGTGCAAGAAAAAAGACTAAAACTAAAGTCATCTAATTTCTAGTATTTCTAGTTTACTAAGATGGTTTCTTTAAACAGGTTTTCTAAGATTTGAACCTAGATTACTAAATTCAGAATGCCAACTTTCGTATGATGACTATCAGCACATCTATGTTTATAAATTTAGGAAAAATGTGAATAGAATATCACTATCTATTATATTATATATTTAAACCACTATTTTCATGTGCTTTAAAATAAATTTCTTTATTTGCAGAGGTATAATTTTTTGAACTTCAGGAATCTTTGACTAGTAAGGGATGTTATCGAATGGTAAGTAAGTGCTAAGAAATGAAATGTTCTATGGCCCCCAAAACCGAACCAAACAGACCCACAGCTTAGCACATCTCTGAAGGCTTCTCCAGCTTTGATGACAAATGTGTTCAGAAAAACTTGGTTTCTCTAGAACTCCTGGAGGGGTGGGGGCAGGGATGTACCATTCTGGGAGCTCTGTTTTAATCGAGGTTTTACCCCCTATAAACATTTAACAAAAATTTTAAACAGTTTAGGTAGAACTTTTTCAAGAAGCATTACACGCTTCCCTGATTTCTTAGCTAGAATGTTCTGAAAATTCAGTGACCAGTCCTAACATAGTTGATTACAGCTAAGGAAGTCTCTCCCATTGAAGTTGTAAAGAGAGTGGGCAGCCCCAAACTGGCTCTGTTTGCTCCGCTTTCTCCCATCTGTAATAATTTCTCAGATGTGTAAAATGGGACATGACTGACAAGGGTTGAGCCTATTTCCAGATCTCTCTATATAGTCACCCCATTAGCAGCTAAGTATAAATGCATTTATAAACATCACAGAGCAGAATATTTAATATTTGCAATGTTTAGTGTCTAGTTTTCTATAGGCACCCACTGAAGTAGACGTTTGGCGGTATTTAGCTATTTGGTTATTGTCAACAATTGACATAGATAATTAAGCCTTCAAAAGTCCATTTTGCTTGTATTATAGACTCCTCTTGTCCTGAATGTCTGAATGACCTCTACTCACTCCTGTCTTGGCTATTCTATTTCCCTTCCTCTCTCCTCTCCTCCTTCCTTATCTTTTCGCTATCTCCTCTCTTTCTCACTCTTGTGCTCTTCTTTTCTCCTTCTCCTTTTCCCTTCTTCCTCTCTCCTTCCACTCTTCATTCTCCTTTTCCCCTCTCTTCATTCTCCTTTTTCCACTCTCTCTCTTCAGCCTTCTCTCCTTTTGCAATCTTACTCCTCCTTTCCCATCAGCAGTAACCTACATACATAGCTTTTAATTGTTGTCTGTAGTTGCCCTTTAGTTTGAGTCACAGGGCTTTCCTGAGGTGTGTCTCTTAAGCCTGCCAACTATTTAGGACTTCAAATCTGGAGACAGAGTGATGCATAGTTAAGGAAGAACTGATAAAAATTATCAAATACAAGCTGCCAGTCAACACTTCCCAGCTTGCAGAAGAGCTCTCTTAAAGAGAGTGCAATTAATGCTGTACCGAAGCCAGAGGAGGTTACACAATTCCAGACTAGCATCCTGAACTGGAGGGCAGACAGAAAGACAATAGAAGTTCGACTTAAATGTAGCAAAGTAAAAACACAACATTGGATCTGGGAAGAGTTGATGAGAGCTAAACTAAGAATTAGAAAGTGGGTTTGAAACTTCCTGTGGGAGCCCTGGGTTGGCCTGTCTTCCCACTCCGTGGACTCTGTGCCAGCAAACACATCTCCTTTTCATTTGTCAGCATTCTGTTTCTTGTTAGAAACTGGGATTCCTGGCAGTGGAAGAGACCAGCACTGCTTGATATGCAGGACTTATGCTCCTGCAGTGGTCTCTGCACACTGACATCTTCATGCTTTGGAGATGCTGCTGGTTGTCACAGCCACCTGGGAGGTAGCTGGGTGTGTTGCCGGGCCTGGTGGCACCTGAGGACAAGCTCTTGTTTTTCCCAGAGGCTGTTCTCTCAGGTTGACTCCCTCTCCCTTCCCCTCCCAATAATTTTGTCTTGGACCGTTTCTCCCCGGGCTTGCCTGGGCTACCATTTCCCTTCACATAGGCACCAGTTAAGCATTAAGGTTCTGTTCCCTTTGTGTGTGTGTGGGGGGGGGGGGGGTGCAGGGGGAGGACGCGAGGGAGCCTCCTGGGTCCTGGAAATGGCCTCTATCTTGGTCTGAGTGGTGATTGTATGAGGGTATGCAGATGTAAACATTCATTGAGCTGTGCATTTAAGATCTTACATTTCCCTGGGTGTAAGTTGTACCTAAAAAAAAAAAAAAAAAAAGAGGGAGAATCTAGAATCAGCAGATCTGGATTTGAATCTACTTAGGGTTGTGTGACCTCTCACTCTTATTAAACTACATTTATCCCTGTAAACATGGGGGATGGTGTGGATGAAATGAAGAAGCACTCAGCAGTGTGTAAAGTGCTCAATAATAGATTGCGAGTATCATCATTATTGTTTGAGAAAATTATTCTCCCAACATGGTAATGAAGGCAAATGTTTTGATGTAAAATCCCTCTCTGCCTAATGGAGCATCTAGAGACCATCTTCCAAGGCCTTAACTCAAAGTTGTGACTAATGGTGGGGATTTTCGGCACTGAAGCAGGCTAACGGAAGAAAATTACTAGGCAAGGGGCCTGTGGGTGCTCTTTACATGACACCAGCCAGGCAGCCCCAGTCATCTGGCCGGCTGTGCAGCCTGGCCTCACGTCTATATGACATTCAGTACTGTCACGTTTTCTGAGTCCTGGAAGGAAATTTTTGATGAATTCATTTTTGGCAAGTAGGATCCCCTCATATGCAAAGTGTAACTCTTGGTCTATGTGCTCTGATACCAATGCCGAGAAAAACAGCTATGACTAATGGCATTATCTCAGCTCAGCAGTGGAAAATCAGAGCCTTCCTGATTCTTTGTCTGCCATCATTAAAAAATCTGCTTTACTATGTCCAGGATGTGGATGAGATCCCTTATATGTATTGCTGACTTCTACTTTGCATGTAACTACTTAGAAATCCATAGAACTACAGAGTTTCAGAGTTCTATGAGGTCTTAAAGATTAGTAAAGTGGAAACTCATCCCTTTATAGGTGAAGTAAGAGGAGAAGTAACTTGCACAAGTTTCGTTATCTTCAACAAGTATTTGCTCAGCAACCGTGTGCCGGGATTTGTGGTAGGCTCTTTATTGCATAACCTGGCTTGGAAAATTTCTTCCTGCTGTCTTTAAGAGCTCTCTCAAGCCAGACTATACCTCGAATCAGTACTGCCTGATATGCATTGGTGTCTCCAATAGAACAGTAATCTAGGCTGTGTACGGTGGCCGGACCGGAGTGCTGAGTTAAATAATCAAGGGAGAAGGGGGCATCTGCCAGCTGATACTGCAAACCATGTGGCTTATACATGGGTCAGACCCTCTGAGCTGGGCAGAGGGATGCAGCCTTCACTGCCACCTTCCTTGCATCCGTCTTATAATCTCCTCTGTCGCATGCAGCTCTTTGAGCCATCACCTTTGTTTCCTGACTTCCTGATTTATGCTACTCAGGATGGTCCTTCCATTCCAAATTCAACCACCTAAATGTGCTAGAAAGAGAAATGTAATACCCAAGGGCACTGACCCCAGTCTTCAACCGCCTCAACCATGGGTCCTGACAGCATTTGCTATGGGGCAGTAAACCACATTTTATCGCCCTCCAGGCAAGTAACCTAAACTAGTGAAGGGGACCAGGTACAAGGCACCAAAGAGACTTGAGGGCTGTGGCAAATTGGAGAGGGCACACTTTACATAAAGGGACAGTCATTATGCAGTTCGGTGGGTTTTTCCATGGAGATTACAGACAGGATTACCACGTCTTCTGATTTTTCAAAATGAGCCAGAAATTTTTATTTTTTATGATGATGTTTTCCAGTGTTTTGGAATCATTCTATGGGTCAAATAAAAAGCATTTGTGGACTCCTGGGCTGCTTTTTTCTTTTTTTCAACTGCTGCCTAAGGGATGGTACAGAGAGGTTCTTTCAAATTCAATTTGAATTCTCAAAAGAGAATGAGGATGGGCAGAAAGATGTTTGGATATTAGAGTCTGTTGCTTCTTGGTTCAGGAAAGACAGTGCAGATATTGTGAGAGGAGCTGCGATGAGGAGGAAGCTGAATTTCAGCCACGCTACTCACCTCTTCCTCTAGGAAAGTCACTGAAGCAATCTGAGCCTTCTTTTCTCTACTGGTAATATGAGCTCATGCCATCTTCTCAAGGATTTGTTATTCAATCAAGACACTTTGTGTTGTTGGGGTACTCCATCCACTCATTCATTCATTCCAAGATTTATTAAGAACCTACCATGCCATAGACACTACGCTAAGTGCTTACAATCAGTAATGAGCAGAATAAAACAATCCTGGGCCTCAAAGAGCACACAGTTGGGAGGGAAAGACAGACACCTTAGGAAGCAGTAGCAACGCAGTGTGATAAACATGACGGAGTGGGGAGTGCTATGAAAGTACCATGTGACCTGGTCTCATCTTCCTCGACTCTTCCCCAGCCTTCTGTGTTCCCACTGCAGGTCTTCAAGCTCCTTCCTGAACTCACCTGCCTCCTCATGCCAGCCTCTTTGGTGTCTTAACATCTTTGTCCTTGTTCACTCTGCCTGGACTTCTCTTTCCTTGGGGATTTGCAGAGCTGCTCCCTTATCTCATTCACACCTCGGAGAGTGTCCTCCACTGTCCTATCTAAAATAGCAGCTCCACGTTCTTCTCTGGTTTTGCCCATGGCTCTGCTTTATTATTTTTTATGGTAGTTGCTACCGCCTGAAGTTCTGGTATATATTTGTTTTGTTGTTGTTGTTGTTATTGGTCATTGTCTGTAAGCTCCATGAGTGTCTGGACCTTGGTTCCTTTCACTCACTGCCATCTTCCCAGTGTCCAGAACAAACTTGGTGGTTATTCATCAAATATTTGTTGAATGAGTGAATGAGAGAAATACAGGGGGGAAATAATTTCAGTTTGGGGAAAGCTTCCTGGCAGAGATGATGTTTTAGCCAGTGGGTTGGTCAGATAAAGAAGTTGTTCAGGTAAAGAGGGGGAGTGCATAAGTATTTTGGGCAGAAGACACAGCGTGTGGGAAGTCCTGGAGATTAGTAAGAGCTTTTCACAACAGTGAAAGAAGTTGAGCGTGGTTGGGTGATGAAGTGTGGAAAGGATGGGGTCATGGAGAGAGCTGTGGATGGAGAGACAGGCAGGAGGCCAATGTGGAGGGCCCTGAAGACCTAATATGGAGTCTGGACTTTAGCCTACCAGCATAGGGATGCAAAATGGTACAGCCACTTTGGAAAACAGCTTGACAGTTACTTATAAAGTTAAATATAAACTTACCATACAACCCAGAAATACCACTCCTGGGTATTTACCTAAGTGAAATGAAAGCTTACTTTCACACAAAAAACTCTATGTCAGTTTTTATAACAGCTTTATTCTTAATCACAAAAAAAGAACTGTTCTGTATTTTGAATGCTACGGTGGTTACATGACTGTGTGTGTTTGTCAAAATATGCATCAATTTTTGGAATATGGGAAACCATTGGAGGGTTTTTGGTGGAGGAGTAACACTGTCAGATCTGTGTTTCCCAAGGATCACTCTGGTAGAGGGACAGCAAGAATGGAAATGGAAACCCAATGAGAAGTGGGTAGCAGTGGACCGTGGGAGAGATGACTACGGCCAGGACTGTGCTGGCAAAAGTAGGGATGAAACAAAGTAGAGGCTTTGAGACATATTTCAAAGGTAGAATCAGCAGGGCTTGGTAATGCATTAGATATAGGGGATAAGAAAGAGGGAGGAGTCAAGAATGATGCTGAGGAATCTGGCTTAGGGACAACTGGGTGGACTGTGGTGCCATTTCCCATATACACTTTAGACATGTAGGAGGAGGAGCAGGCCTTGCGAAGCACAGGGCGTGAGGATAACACGAGATAACAGTGGGTTGGTACACAGTGGGAGTACGCTTAACGTTTTTATCTATTTGATTAGTTTGTTTTATTTTAGCTAGGTAGCACATACCTGAGTGCTTACTTCTAGGGTCTTCTTTGCAACTATGACCAAAAACCTACTTGTTTTGTGAGTTACCATTGGGACTTCATGTTCTGTACCATCAGAATACTTTCATCCTCCAAACTTGGTGCTGCTGTTTGGCTGGTGAAGCCATCATGTCTACTCAATCTATGTAGGTATAGCCATATCATTAAGATACAAGCATATCTCATTTTATTGTGCTTCACAGACTGCATTTTTTACAAACTGAAGGTTTGTGGCAACGTTGCATTGAGCAAGTCTATTGGCGCCATTTTTCCAACAGCATTTGCTCACTTCGTGTCTCTGTGTCATATTTTGGTAATCCTTCCAAAATTTCAAACTTTGTCATTATTATTATATTTGTTATGGTGATCCATGATCAGTGATCTTTGATATTACTGTTGCAATTGTTTTGGTGCCATGAACCACACCCATATAAAACAGTGAACTTAATAGATAAAGTTGTCTGTGTTCTGACCACAACATTGACTGACTGTTACCCCATCTCCCTCATTCTCCTTGGGCCTCTCTATTCCCTGAGACACAAAAATATTGAAATTAAGCTAATTAATAATCCTACAATGGCCTCTAAGTGTTCAAGTGAAAGGAAGAGTTGCACATTTCTCACTTTAAATTAAAAGCTAGAAATGACTAAGCTTAGTGAGGCAGGCATGCTGAAAGCTGAGACAGGCCAAAAGCTCTTGCACCAAATGGTTAGCCAAGCTGTGAGTGCAAAGGAAAAGTTCTTGAAGGAAATGAAATGTGCTAATCCAGTGAGCACACGAATGATAAGAAATTGAAACAGCCTCATTGCTGATATGGAGAAAGTTTTAATGTTTGGATAGGGGATCAAACCAGCCTCAACAGTCACTTAAGCCAAAGCCTAATCCAGAGCAAGGCGCTAACTCTTTTCATTCTGTGAAGGCTGAGAGAGGTCACGAGGCTGCAGAAGAAAAGTTTGAAGCCAGCAGAGCTTCGTTCATGAGGTTTAAGGAAAGAAGCCGTCTCCATAACATAAAAGTGCAAGATGAAGCAGCAAGGGCTGATGTAGAGGCCGCAGCAAGTTCTCCAGAAGACCCAGCTAAGATCATTCATGATGACGGCTACACTAAACAATAGATTTTCAATGTAGATGAAACAGTCCTATAGTGGAAGAAGATGCCATCTGGGACTTTCATAGCCAGAGGGGAGAAGTTAATGCCTGACTTCAAAGCTTCGAAGGACAGGCCGACTCTCTTGTTAGGGGCTAATCCAGCTGGTGATTTTAAGTTGAAGCCATTGCTCATTTGCGATTTTGAAAATTCTAGGACCCTTATGAATTATGCTAAATCTATTCTGCCTGTGCTGTATAAATGGAACAATAAAGCCTGGATGACAGCACATCTGTTTACAACATGGTTTACTGAATATTTTAAGCCCACTGTTGAGACCTACTGCTCAAAAAAAGATTCCTTTCAAAATTTTACTGCTCATTGACAATGCCCCTGATCACCCAATAGCTCTGATGGAGATGTACGGCAAGGTTAATGTTGTTCTCACGCCTGCTAACATATCCATTCTGCAGTCCACAGATCAAGGGATAAATTCAACTTCCAAGTCTTATTATTTAAGAAATACATTTTCTAAGGCTATAGCTGCCATAGATAGTGATTCCTCTGATGGATCTGTGCAAAGTAAATTGAAAACCTTTCTGGAAAGGATTCACCATTCTAGATGCCATTAAGAACATTCGTGATTCATGGGAAAAAGTCAAAATATCAACCTTAACAGCAGTTTGGAAAAAGTTGATTCCAACCCTCATGGATGAGTTTGAGGGATTCAAGACTTCAGTGGAGGAAGTACCTGCAGATGCAATGGAAATAGCAAGAGAGCTAGAATTAGAAGTGGAACCTGAAGATATGACTGAATTGCTGCAGTCTCACGGTAAAACTTTAACGGATGAAGAGTTGCTTCTTATGGATGGGCAAAGAAAGTGGTTTCTTGAGATGGAATCTCCTCCTGGTGAAGATGCTGTGAAGACTGTTGAAATGACAACAAAGCATTTAGAATATTACTTAAACTTAGTTGATAAAGCAGCAGCAGGGTTTGAGAGGTTTGACTCCAGTTTTGAAAGAAATTCTACTGTGGGTAAAATGCTGTCAAACAGCATCACGTGCTACAGAGAAACCATTCATGAAAGGAAGAGTCAATCGATACACAAACTTCGTTGTTGGTTTATTTTGAAAAATTGCCGCAGCCACCTCAACCTTCAGCAGCCACCACCCTGATCAGTCGGCAGCCATGAACATCAAGGCAAGACCCTCTACCAGCAAAAGGATTACGACTCACTGAAGGCTCAGATGATGGTTAACATTTTTTAGCAGTAAAGCACTTTTTAATTAAAGTATGTTTGTTTTTTTTAGACGTAATGCTATCGCACACTTAATAGACTACCGTATAGTGTAAACATAACTTTTATATGCACTGGGAAACCAAAAACTTCCTGTGACTCACTTTATTGCCATATTCACTTTGTTGGAATGGTCTGGAACTGAACCCATAATATCTCCGAGGTATGCCTGTAGTTATTAAGTCAGATGGTGGGCCGTTCCCCATGTTGACTAGAGGCGTAGCAAAAAACAAACAAAAAAAATTTCAAAGAAAAGGCAGTACACGTGCCCTAGAAAAGAGAGCTGTCTGTTTCCCAAAGCCTTTAGCACCTGCGCCTGAACGTGGCTGGGGTGGTTTTGCCTGTACAGAGGAACGATGAGCTTCCACATTCTCCTCTGCTTTGTCAGCTCCTTCCATTCTCCGGCCCAGATAAAGCGGGAGTGTGTATCTCCAGCCAAACCACCTTCTACTATTTTCATGTGGCCCCAATTCCGTGTGGTCTGGCTTGGCAGTGGAATCTCAAACTGAATGAATGTGGTTCATGGCCTAGAGATTATAGGTTCCTTTCAGAACATTCAAAATGCCCAACCAATGTTATATTATTGATCCTGAAAGTATTCTTGTGAAGTTAATTGGAAACTCTTGCCTATATTTATGAATAGGGAAGCTGAAATAAAGAGACATTCATTCCAGAAAAACCCGCCTACATTCTAAATAAGGCTGCAGAGTATCGGTTCCTTAATTCTCCCTAAAACATCTTACCCTTGCCTTAGAGGCATGTTGCAACTTTTCGAGCTTTCTAAATGTCAAAGTCAGTGAAACTCCTCTGTCATGGTTGCCTCTTGGTGGGTGGGATTATGGGATGGTTTTGGTGTTCTCTATGATTGTCCTTGCTTTCTGATTTTCCTGTGATAAGCATGTATACCTTTATAATTGGGGAGAAAATGAAAGAAACTTCATCAAGAAACACTAAATATACTATGAAACCATTTTTAAAGAAAAATGTACATATGAGGTTACACATCCAAATGTTAACAGCAGTCATCATGTCTGCCTGGGAATATGGGTGATTTTTCCTTTCTTCCTAGCACTTTGTGTTTTCCCAACTTTTTTGATGAAAACAAATTATTTCTGTAATCAGAAAAAAATAAACTGTTCCTTAAAAGAACACCATGTAGCATTTCTCTCCTCAGTTAAGAGAGTCAGACGTTTAGGAGGAAGAAACTTGGCTTTTGGTCCTGTTCCTGAAAGTAACTAGCAGTGTGACTCGAGCCAGGTCGCATCCAGTGGGAGGATCCGTTTCCATGGCTTTGAAGAGGGGTCCTCATGTAGTGCAGTCTTCCCCAGAGCGTGTCAGGCCCCGAGGAGCTAACTCGTGTGAGAGCAGTTGGAAGGAAGGTGCTGAACTGCTGTTCCATAAATACTCTGTTCCATGTTAGTAAGGGGACATGTCGTAATTTGAAGACACATTTATTTTGAGGGAAAAGACTAAATCACAGTTGTTAAGCCAATCTCCTGTACTTTGGCACTTTTGTGCGGGCTGATGTCATGTGAGACTGGAAGGGGAGAAAGTTTGTCCCTACATGCCTGAGCATCCTGCCACCATCCAGGCTCAGGCAAAGGAATCTGGATCTGGGAGGGCCAAGGGCCTTTGGAGGTGCAGGAGGCCGGGGCACTGCCAGCTCTGAGAAAGGGCGGCTCCCCTTGGCCAGGCAGGAACCTGGATTGACGGGGATTCTGAGAAAGCTGCAGCAGGCTGCCACTCTGGGTGTTATTGGTTACAGAGCCTGAATCTTCCACGAAGACAGACAGTCAGACCCTCTGACCAGCAAAGCACGACTCTTGGCTGGACATGGACAGACAGTCTATGGCTGAGTAAGACAGCTCCATCAGGCCATGGAGACCTAAAGCCATTGTTCTCTTCCAGTTAAAAGTCATATAATTAGTGGTGTTCAGTCACATAGTTTTATGGCAATGATGATTCACACAGATTCTCTGTTAGAAGGGAAAAAAAAAATGACAAGGAAAGAACAGCTTATAGATCAACCTACTCAAATAGAGGAGATTTTATAGTCGTGTGTGTGTCTGTGTATATATATATATGCATATATATATATATATATTTTAACTTCAAATTCAAAGAAATATAAATCTATCGCCTGCTCTCTGATTATACATATAATTCGAATTTGAAATTTCACTAGGCATTTAATAATATATTCATATATTCTCATGAGCCTTCTCTCCCTCTCCCTCCCCAAGAGTGGAAATGGAAATTATTTAGTCTGGGAATTCAACTTGATTCAAGTTTCTTCTGTAGCTACGCACTAGTGGAAGGTGGGAAGACTGCTTTCGAAAGCTTATATCCCCACCACACTCTTGTTAAGGCTTCTTTATTGTTAAATGATAGGGATGTTAGTGGAACTAAGGGTCCTTGAATCTCTTTGTTGTGTTATACCTGGCTTATTTTTCCATATGCCTGAAAGAAAGAAAGGTATTTTCCCCGCTTTTCAAGCAATTTTAAAGTTGTCCTAAGGTTTGAATAAAACAACAAAGCTTAAGTTTATGAATATTAAAACTGAGTGTTGGAAGACGTTTTGAGATAATTGGATTGCTCTCAGTGTGACTAAGCAGAACTGCATTTAAGCCAGCCCAGAGATGTGGCTGGCTCTCTTACTTCTGTAGCAGGATACGACATAGCATAGTCCTATTGGCTCAGACTCCAAAGCTGAGGGTCATGAGACTCCAAAGCTAGACTGTCAGCGGGACTTACTAAGAGGTTGGAACCAGTTTTGTAACCCACAGCGCATCATCCACCTTCACCTATACATAAAAAGGGCAATGTTCAAGGTTAGCGAGAGGATTCTCTGTGCACAGAATGTTTCCTTCCCTCCTCAAGTCAAGTGTGTGACAGGAGCAGGAAGAGGGAAGGGAATACGGGGGTGGTGGCCAGGAGAGAAGAATAAGTCTTTCTCACTCATCCCTAAATCAATTGCTTGCATAACTGCAGAGACACAAAGCTGCCAGGGATTGAGAGAGAATTCTTGGAAAAGTTTGCCACGTGTTCTCCAGAGCCTGCAAAGGTCCAAAGGGGAATGATCAATGCAATTGCCCCCAGTGGTCGGACAAAGAGAGAGGGTTAAGGGGATAGCAAATCATACCTCCATCTGTGATGGGCAAGAGTGAGCGACATCCTGTCATCCGTGGTCAGGGAGGACACCTCGGATGAAAGCCAGGCTCTGGTTGCCTTAAGAGGGCCCCCTGCCCAAGGGGTGTGCCAACAGGGACTAGACAACCCAGCAGAGGCTGATAGGGCAACTGTCATGTTAGAGCTAAGGGGATCTTGAGTGGTCAGCCAAGGGATATTACTCTCTTCAGGGAGCTGTCCCCAGCAAGGAGGTCTCCAAAGAACCAACAAAAGTGACGGATGAAGGAAAAAGCCAAGATTTGCCGTGTAGAGGGCCATGGCTATATTGCTATGGTGCTGCTGAAGTAAGGCTTTGTGCCCCTTCACTCTCCTCTCTCTCCTTGCCTTAGTTCTGGAGGAGGCAGAAGCAGCAGAGTAAATCGGGGAGAGGGTATTACAGGGCAAATAAGGAACCAGTCAGTACCCTCCACCCTTCCCTAATGCGAGTGTTTGAGCCTGGGTCAGGCCTGCAATGGGGCGAGGCGGAAGGGGAGCTTTGAAATACACCAGAGATTGAAGTTTTGGATTAGCTGAGCTGGACTTTTTAATGCCTGAAAACGAGATGTCCTTGATCCCTGACTGACTGGAAAAGATAAGAGGCCTCCCTGAGATACTATCAAGGTGTGAGGAAGAGAGATCCAACAGAGAAGGCAAGGGGTCAGTGGGCGGGCTAAGAACAAGTCTGTTTCATGAGGGTGCAGGCCCTCAGTCTTTCAGTTATCTGAGCAGGGATTCCAGAGAGAGCTGTCTGCACGCCACGGTTTTTTGAACACTTTTGGAGACATGTGGCCTTGGTACTTGACATAAAAATACTCCTTTCATTTCTATAACACGGTGTAACTCTGTCTTTGATTACCTGATCTAGTCTAGGTCTGGACTTGAAGAACTTCTGTCTTCCACTTACTCTGCTGAGATTTTGGTGTTAAGAGCAGTCTAGATTCTCTGGAGTGTAAGATTGAGACCTCAAAATGCAAGTTTCCTGTTGAAATGTAAGATACGGTGCTTGTAAAGCATGACTGGGAAAACTTTCTCTGAAAGGTAGGTTTGGTTTTTAACAGAATCCTTAGTATTTGGTAACTAAGAGCATAGTGATTAAGACACCAAACTCAGAGCCTGGCTCTGTCTCTTCCTAATTGTATGACCTTGAGAAAATTACATAACCTCTCTATGCACATTTTCCCTCTCTTTTAAAATGGGGATAGTAATAGGTACCTACCTTAGAGAGTTGTGAGGATTAAGTGTGTTAACACGTGGAAAGTGATTAGAAGAGTGTCTGGTACCACAGTACACACTTCAGAATGTCAGTCATTGTTGCAGACACTGTTGGAGCCCAAGTCCTATCTTCTTGGCCTTCTCCAGATTGCCAGAGATGGTTCCCACACGCACCCAGAGCTTCCTGTTCCTTCTTTTCCTGAGGGTGTTCTCTGGCAGCAGGAGTGAGCCCAGCTCAAGTGCACAACAGGCTGGAAATGCCAGGAGCTAATGCCCTAGAAGAGACCCTTAATCAATGAGGGCTGGGGTTGGAGGATAAATACCCCAGCTCCCACGCCCCTCGGTGAGTGGATTCTGAGGTGTGTCTCAAACAGTCTCTCAGATCTCCAGTGGGATGGAGTCCCAGTTGTCCATAGCAGTAACCCATTCATTTATGCATCCTATATTGGCTTGCCTCCTTCCCTGTCTCGCTTCCCCAATCCCTTATCGTGTTTCCTGAGATCGCCTCCAGAATAAACGACTTAAATTCAAATCCTTGTCTTGGTGGGAAGCATTGGGGGAATCAGAACTAAGACAGCTCTTTTATATGTTAGTCTTCTAGATGCTTAAAATTCTATCTTATACATTTTTCATATCATCCACAGCCCACAGGAGTTGTGGGCCTCACAATAGGAGCTCAAATACTTGTTCATTTTTAACTCCAGATCTTCTCCATAATTCATTCTTTCTCCCTGCATCCCTATGAGCTTCTGATTAGAACTGTACTCCCAGAGTTTCAGATGGGTAGATAGTTATCCTTTTCTTAATATCTTCACTCAGAAGGTCCCAAGGCTCCGTTTTTGCTCACTCCTGTGCTCCCAGAGCCAAACACAGTATCTGGCAATAATAGCACTCCGTGAAAACTCTACTGCCTTACCAACTGAAACCCTATCCTTCATGTTAAATCGGAATCTAGTTTGCTGCAAATTAAACCCCCAATAATGAGAAAGCATCAGCAAACTCATTTATATAGTAAGTACATCAGTCTAATAATTATGTTGAGATGCTGTAGACCTTTGCTGTCCAGTACAGTAGCCACTAGCCACGTGTGGCTACTGGGCAAGTGAAATGTGGCTAGTTTGAACTGAATACGCTGTAAGTGTAAAGTGCACACCACATTTTGAAGACTTAGTACCAAAGAATTACTAATTTTTTATATAGACTCCATGTTGAAATATTTTGAATATATTAGGTTAAATAAAATATATTAAAATTAGTTTCACCTGTTTATTTTTCCTCTTTTTAAGGTGGCTACTAGAACATTTAAAATTATGTGGCTCATATTACATTTCTATTCGACAGTGCTGGTCTAGAGAGTTCTCACACACATCCCTAGCTATGATTGGTCTTTCTCAGCTGTCTTTCATGGGTGGTAGTTTTCTTATTCAACTTCTAACTGCATGTTTTTGGGGTAGTGGGCCTGAGTTGGAGTCTGGATACATGAGGGCTCAGTATTGCCTGCTACTTGAGGCTGGGGTGAGGGAAACATGGAAGGGGTAAGATCTGACCCAACCAGAGTCTGGGTCCTACCTGCTGGCCTTATATGTATTCTTCTTGGATCCTAGAGAGGGAGTGTTGCAGTAAAAACCATAACACAGTAACAAATAATCAGAATCCAATACCCGCATCTTTACTGGGGTGTCTCTGCTTTCATGTGGTTGGTTGGTTTCTAGTCTATGGTGTGCCTGAGTAGCACAATTGAATAACTAGCTCAAGTGAATAACTTGGGAATTTTGACTCCAGAGGTGTGTGCTTGAATGTAGGCTGTGCGTTTTTCCAGCCCTTGAACAAGTTACTTAACCTTTCTAAGCCTCGGTTTCCAGCTCTGTAAAATAAGGATAGTGATACCTGACCATGTATCTCTCAGAATTGCTATGAGGAGCAAGACAGAGAGTGTGCAGGCTAGGGTTACGTGGACTAGACTCTGGGATGAGTTCCTGAAATGATGCCAGTTTAACGAGCTGCAGAAGCTTCGACTCTGAGTAACTGAAATATTCCAGAAGGCATCCAGTGGCTGATGACTAGTCTTCTTCCATTTGTTGAATATCTCAGCATATAGTCTGTGGTAGAATATAGACCCAAATACGCGTTATTTCTTAGTTAACTTAAATAAGTGTCTATATAATATATTGGTTACTATGACTATCCCTATGTGTTTGTTCTTAAGGCTGTGCACACATTTTTGTTCTTGAGAACAGCAAAGAGCAAAATGTTATTGGCATCCTCTCCAGAAACAAAAACAGCTGCATTTGTTTGGGACAATTCACAGGCTGCTCCTTCCTACATGTGTGAAGGATGCTGTCGATCGGTCCACCCAACATTGAAGAGGGAGATTAGATTCTCACCACACTCCTCCACCAGCACTCATGCAGCTGCAGGGTATGCCAGATGGATGCTCTACTGTGTCCTGCAACCCATGGCCATGGGCTTGGGCAAAGGGAGCACCACCTGCCTTGGTCTTTCCTCTAACGTACACAGTGCTCACCAGGAGCCCCAGTGGAGGAAAGTCCTGGAATGTCCGGCGCTGATCTCATTCTGACAAGCGCTGCCATGTACAGAAGGATCAGACTGTTAAGGCTGGAAGAGTCTTCAGAGAGTTGAGTGGTTCTCAACTCTGGCTGCCGGGAGAATCTCCTGGGGAGATTTAGAAAATACTCAATGCCTAGACAGCCTTGATCCTGATGTGCTGATTTAATTGAATTGGAACAGGTCCTGGCATTTGGTGCTTTGTAAAAGCTCCTGAGGGCTGAGAACCACTGGTCTAAAATCTGGACTAGAACCACTATCTCAGTTTATTATCCACATAGTTGGAGAGAACATGGGCTTCAGACTCAGATATCTTTGAATTTTGAGTTCTGCCTCATTTACTCACTAATTAAGGACTTGAACAAACTATTGAAATTCTCAATTTCCTTGATGTAAAATGGGAGAAATACCACTTATATCAGAGCATTTGGGGGAAAATTAAGTGTAAACATTTATGTCTGTTTACTCATTGTAAGCAACTTGAGGATAGGGACCATCTGGTAATAAAAATAACATTTAATTGAGCAACTACTATGTGTCAAGCACTGTACTTTACTAGACACAGTAAGTGCAATATTTATACTATCTCACTTAAGCCTCACAAAACAACTATATGTGAGATAAAGAACAATTTCATGCAATGAAGCAAATAAGACGCAGATCAGTTAACCAAGTATGCCTGGATCTCACAAGGTACAGCAAAGCCAGAGTTTGAACTCAGATTTCTGTCTCCAGTGTTCATCATCTTAATCAATGCACTACAATGTCTCTCAGCCTGTGCTAAATGCTGTGTCCCTAACCCCTAGCATGATGCCTGCCACATGGAGAGTACTCAGTAAATATTCAATGAATGGATACAAATGAAAAGATGTAAGTGAAGGAATGAATGAAGTATCCAGCTCATGGTAGATAATCAGTTAATGTTAGTTCTGTTTTCTGTTGATCAGACCTCTCTACTAAAGCTATCAGAAAAAAAGGATTTCTCTTCAACAGAGGCAACATGCAATAAGCAAAATTATAATGTGCCCTATATTATTGCCATAGAAAAGTGAGAAACGAGGCTAGCAACAGATCGAACCCATTCTTTCATGTATTATTAGCCATACTTGAGTATGTTGATAGCCCCAGATCAGAAAAGCAAATATGAATTCATGGCCAAATTATTATTTGGACACTAGCTGTCAGCGTATTTTATGTATTTCCTGCATGTATTCTGAACACAGCTGTGCTAAAACTCTGAGGTAGAGCTGCTCAGAAGAGTTGAAAATACACGATAAGTGGAGTCAGCAAGACTGAGTTCGGGTTTTGGCCATCTACTTACCAGCTGTGAAGCCTTAAGCCCAAGCATCTCTAATGAAGTAATTCATGCCCTGGAGGTTTGGGACATTGTGTTGAAAGATCTCAGAGATGCAGGATAAACACAATGCATTCATTCATTCATTCAGCAAATATTTATTGAATGCCTGGTGTTGTATTACAAATGAAATGAACAAAATAAATAAGGTCCCTGTTCTCATGGAGCCTTAGATGTTTCAAAGAGAGACATATAAATAAGCTCAGATGGGATTAATGCTATTTTTTAAAAAAGATAATGTGAAGTTATTTTTTAAAGCCCAGGTAACATGTTTCTTTTAGAAGGCCGGGTTGGGGCTGGCCCAAGGGCATAGTGGTTAAGTTTCTGCACTCTACTTCAGCGGCCCAGGGTGTACAGGTTCGGATCCCTGGCATGGACCTAACACTGCTTGTCAGGCGATGTTGTGGTGGCAACCCACATAAAATAGAGGAAGGTTAGCACAGATGTTAGCTCAGCAACAAAATTCCTCAAACACGCATAAAAAAATAAAAGGCCTAGTAATGAATTAATCGTCAGTTGCCTACCCAGAATCCACTTTCCCCTTTCTAATGGTGTGTTTTCAACTGTATGTCTACTGTTGCCACACATCACCTCTATAATCAACTCCCGATTGGTTTCAGGTAGCCATGTAACCTAAACAGTCCAATCAGGGTTAACTTTGGGACTTGGGCATGCAATCCTGGTATCAAAGTTATTTTTTCTGCCCTTCCTCTCAGAATCAGAGAATGAAGATGTAAAGACAGGAACTGTTGGAGCCATCTTGCTACTAGGATGAAAAGAGCTTACAAATGAAGCCGACATGAAGAGAAGGGTGCAGATGAGTGGATTCCACTTAGAAGTAAGCTGACTCTGAGGCTTGCCTTATCTCTGAACTTCAAGTTCTAAAAGCTAATAAGTCCCTTTATTGGCTAAGCTGATTTGAATCAGCTCTTCTGTTTCTTGCACCAAACAATTCATAACCGATACAGAATTTGGTTCCAGGAGTGGGGTGCAGTAAAACACAAACTCTAAAATGTAGACCTGTCTGAGCAGGGATGATGATGTGAAGAGCACTGGCTGTTGGGACTCAGGCCTGTGCCTACAAAGCACAACAGGGAAATGGCAGGAAAAATCCAGAATTTTGGATTACAGTAAGATCCTACAAGAAAGAGACGATCTTAAGATGAAGTGACCCATCTGAAGTCAGAGAAGGAAGAAAATATGGTCTTGCTTAAAGTGTCCCTTTCCAGGTATGGACTGCAATCAAAACGACTGAAATCTAACAGTATTGCGAAAACCTTTACTCCAAGTTAAGGTTCACACAAGTAAAGACAGGAAGTAAGACTGGGGCAAAAGATAAGCCTAACCCCTTAGGCCATTCCCAAATACTTCCTACTAAACAGTCCCGAATTGACAAAGCAAACAAGTACAGCTGTGATGGAACCTGAGGGCAGGGAACAAATCATTCCACTGGAAGTTATTGTCAGAAACTGTGCAGAAGCAGAAGCCAATATAAAAGTAGCAGCCACTACACTAAGGCCTTAGGGGATGATAATACAACAGAGGCCTGTTGTTAGATAATGGAAATTCCTAGACTCGAATCCAGTGACCACAGACAGGCTCTCTGTCTATGGTTCCTAGCCTGTGGATGTGACTGGTCAAATACCTTGATGATAACTGACAACTAAGTTTATAAAGGAGCAATATTGCCAAAGAAATCCCAGTCCTGGACAACCAGTCGATGATTGCTCAGCTCCTATGGCAGGCTCAGACTCTTTGAAGTCACACACACAGAAAAGGGGATGCTAAAATTATGCAGCCTCTGGAAGGAGAAACTTCTCCAGATATGTCAACGAACAAAGAAAAGGCCCTGAGAGAAGAAAACCAGAGGCTGCCAGATTGACTGACCAAGCCACTCCTCTGCTGTCAGACCATCGTCAGA
The DNA here is from genome assembly GCF_037783145.1 of Equus przewalskii. Taxonomy (NCBI): domain Eukaryota; kingdom Metazoa; phylum Chordata; class Mammalia; order Perissodactyla; family Equidae; genus Equus; species Equus przewalskii. Next base: position 26,808,174 of record NC_091850.1, read on the forward strand.
CGATGCTGCTAAGGAGAAGAAAAAAAAGGCTTTAGTACCAGCATTTCCAAGACAGAGTCCTGGGATTCACACTGATTAGATTGTTTAAGTCATGTTCTCATCCCCAAGTCACGTACCCACCTGAGGGGGATTATGTCTTTTATGTATTGTTATCTAGTGTGTGTCTGTGTTCATGTGTGTGTTTCCGCAAATCTCCTCTTTTATAATTGAGATTTCTCTCATTGCAGTTACCCTGTTCTTTCTCTACTACCGCATATTGTATGTGTTGGTGACTGGTAAATTTGTTGTAGCCATAGTTTACCCAACCATGAAGAGCTACATGCAGACTGAAAGAAGGTTGCATATCACCCAGAAGTCATGAACATGGAATTAGGTGCAGCAATTGGGTGATACCTTGGTTGTCTGTTTTGGGGGACAGAGTATTTTACGTAGGTATGGATGGACATTTTAAAAAATGCATGAACAGGAAGATGGGTGTTTGTAGGTGTTGCATGGTCAAAGGAGTGGACTGTCCAAAACCACTTAATGTGCATCCTAGGATTGAGCAAATGAGTTAATATATTATAGAAAATGGGAGCCAAGTTTCTCATAGTCAAAGAAAGGAGTTATAAATAAGGAAAGGGGGAAGGCTAGAATGAAGTCTGTGATGTTGGATTAGAATAGGAGGTTATCAACATGAACTTACGGGGTTTTTTTTGTTTTGTTGTTGTCGTTGAGGAATATTGGCCCTGAGCTAACATCTGTACCAATTTTCCTCTATTTTGTATGTGGGATGCCATCTCAGCATGGCTTGAAGTGGAGCATGCAATCTTAACCAATATGCCACCAAGCCAGCCCCAAACTTATGGTTTTTAATATGTAGATACATATAGAACTAGACATAGATATATGTCTATATGCCTGTGTGTTCACACATATATTTCCTAGCTCTACCTGCAGAGAGAGCCTAGCAGCAATGACATGCAGTATCAATGAACACCCTAGTTGCTCAGGTCTTGATTTCTGAACACCATTCTCCAGTAAAAGTTACTAGGGTTCCTTGGAGAAATGACTGATTCTAAGTCTGAGGCAGAAAAAGTGTGAAACGAGCATGAAATGTCTTGTGATGCCAGAAATAAAGAAGTACGAAAAAATGAAACGATGGGGATATGTCTAAAGGACACAGGAGACCACTAGACGAAGCTCCCAATAGTCAATCTGGGACAGTTTGAGCAACAAAATAAATAATGCTAGTAATAAATTATAATCATAGAATAAAATAAGAATCCATAAACTATACATCAAACAGATAAATGAGAGAGAAGCAAAAATACAGTAAAATTCTAACTAATAAATGTAGAAGGAATAATGAAGTTAGAAAATCACCATTAGGCAAATACCACAGTAATTGTTCTGGGCAAATTCATCAATAAATGCTCAAATTAGTGGACAAAAGTATGAGAAACATGATACTTAAATAAGCTCAAAGTATCTCCCCCAAAGTTTTTATTAATTAAAAAGTGGAAAATAGTAACGTTATAATAGAGAAACTTGGCAGGCACCACCTTACTTTAGTGATCAACGTTTTCATCACTGAAATGGTCCACATCATCATATGTCTCTGGTTATGATACACTAAAATGGATAAAGCTTCCCTCTGTGGTATTCTTTCCCAAAATGTATTACCGGACTTTAAATCATGAGCAAACATCAGGCAAACCCAAACTGAGGGCCATTCTACCAAATAACTGACCAACGTTCTTCAAAAATGTCAAGGTGATGAAAGACAAACTATTCTAGATAAAAGGAAACTAAGGAGACATCACAACTAAATGCAAAGTTGGGTCTTGTATTTGTTCTTGAACCAGAGAAAGGATATTGGTGGACAACTGGTGACATCTGAATAAGGACTACAGATCAGAGAGTACATTGTATCAGAAAGAATTTCCTGATTTTAATCATTGTACAGAGGTTATGTTAGATGTTAACGTTTGGAGAATTTCAGTGAAGAGTACACAAGAAGTCTTTGTACTATATTTGTAACATATTTTCAAGTGAAATCATTTCAATATGGAAGTTTAAAACATTTTAAATTTAAAAATGTGAAAAAAAATCATCCTTTAAAATGTTTCCATGCTCACCCTTTCTTTAAAACCTTTCTTGACCCCCTTAACTCTTGTTATTCAGTATTTCTGTTTACTTCTATGCTATAGTGCTTCCTATTAAGACTCAGTGGTCCATAGACTGGCAGCCTGTGGGCTAAATTGGCCTTCAATCCGTTTTATGTTTGGCTGGCACAAAAGTCCCCCGTCCCAACCTCCCGCAAAGTTGATTTGTTACAGCTCCCCGCTACCCCTAATGTTGCAGACATCGGGCTGGCTTTACCCATTTATATTACCAGATTTTTCTTTTAGTAATTTAAACATTTCTACCCAAATCTTGAAATCTTGTGTAATGAATTAAGCAAAATCTATTTTCATAGATAACTTGACTTCAGACTCTGTTCGAATAATTGCATTTGCTGATTCACAGGGTCTGAGTTAATGTTCACTTGACTTTTATTACATCATGAAAATAAGTGCTATTTCATTTTTGACTCAGAAATAGCCATTAGTCACCAAATTCCTAACACTGCTCTTTGAGTTTAATGGCAGTTTAGATCAATGGCAAAATACGTGAAAATGAGGAGATTGAGAGAGATTCTGCATTTATTACTCATTTCTCAGAAACCTGATGGGTTCTTGATTTAGGAATTACATCACCTTTTCCAGAGTCTTCCTCCAGCTCATAATCCAATCACCTGGGAAGCTTTTAAAATACTGATGCTTAGATGCTACTCTCAGAGATTCAGATTGAATTCCTGTACACCATGACCTAGGCACTCATATTTTATTTTAAGATTCCCAAATGATTCTGATGTGCACATAGGTCTGAGAATCACTTATGTCTTCTGGTTATGTTTGAGGTGATTGAACACCCCTTTTCACAGGGGAAGGCATGTAACTGGAACTTCGGTGACTTGACAAAGTTTACCCAGTTCAATACCTCTTGATATGTAGCTCTGGTCACTGAGAAGAAATTGTACATTACAAATTCCTGGGGAGCTTTTTAAGCATGCACATTCCAGGGTCACACCCTCATCGTTGCTGATTCGGTATTTTTACTGCACACCATGCTAATTACCTGTTAGCCACTTCATGGAAGGATGACCTATGGCTTTTTCTTGTTCAAAGTTTTATTTCTGAATCACTTGTCCTGACACATTCATTCCTCCCACCACTTTGCCTCTTTTTAATCCCACCAAATTCCAAACTTATTGCTCATACTTCAGTTTTCATCTTCAACTTTCCCATTGAATTTGACTTCTGGCATTTCCTTTCTCTTGGCTCCTCATTGATCATAGTATGGTCTCCTTCTGTGAATCTGCTTTGGTTTGTCTTGGGAAACTGCCCACATACCTGAGTCCACACTTCCCAGAGACTTCTCTACCTCACTGTCATCTCTCCCATCCTCCATATGATGGATTTACCCATTTGGCTTCCTATATCAGCTGGTTAAAAAGCAACTTAAAACTTAATGGCTTAACACAGCAAACATGATTCTGTGGGATAACTGGATGTTTCTTCTCATCTGTACCCACTGGGCTGGAGTGGGACTCACTCACATCTTTGAGATGTCAACTGGGATGACTGGGACAGCTTGGGGCCTCTCTCCATGTGATCTCCCATCCTCCAATAGGTCAGCCTGGGCTTCTTCAAATGGTGGTGGAAGAGCTCCATGGAAGCAGCAAGAGAGGGCCAGCCCCAATGCGCAAGTGTTCCTTCAAGCCTCTGCTTACATTACATTTGCTGATATCCCACTGGTCAAAGTAAGTCAGATGGCCAAGCCCAAAGTCAATGTGGGAAGCAGCTACCTGAAGGCATGAATCATTGGTGGTCATTACTTCAAAAGTAGACCACAGCCTTCCCCATAATTCCAATTCTTCGTGCCTTTTTCATGAGCAAAATACACTCTCTCCTTCAGAGGACCCCCACAAGTCTCATTCAACAACAGCATCAGACTCAGAACCCAGGGTCCTGTGACTTCTTTCAATTCCAGATGGGGATGGGGCTCCTTGGGTGCAGTTCCTTGGTTGCGGCTCCTCTGGATCCAGAGATCTGTAAATGAAAGAGATGAGTTATATGCTTTGCACACACTCAACAAACAATGAGAGACAAGGACAGGACAATAGCAGTAAATACTTCCATTCAAAAAGGGAATTAAAGGGAGACACATAGCAGGCACTGATTCATACGAATTCTGGGATCCTGCCAGGCACATGTTGCCGAGTCCCCCTGTTCTAAGGGCACGACCCACTTCTGCTCCTTGGGAGTAGCTCACCAATGCATTGTTCTCCATTGCTCTAGGTGCCTGGCTCTTGGCTCTGCCTTCTGAGACTGCCTTCCTTTTTCGTGAGAAATAGCCAGTGTTGGCCCCTGAGTAGCTTTCTGAGTCTGCTTCTTACTTAAAAAAAAAAGTTGGAGGCCCAAAGGCCATTTTGCAATTTGGGAAATCTCAGACCCTTTTACTCCACGCTGGCTATGTTTTTTGTTTGTTTTTAATTAACACTTTATTTTTTAGAGCAGATTTAGGTTCACAGCAAAATTGAGGGAAAGGTTCAGAGGTTTACCCAATATCGCCTGCCCCCACACATGCACAGCCTCCCCCATTATCAACATGCCCCACCAGAGTGGTACATTTGTTACAATGGATAAACCTACATTGTTGTTAACCACCCAAAGTCTGTAGTTTACATTAGGGTTCACTCTTGTTTTTATACATTCTATGATTTTGGACAAATGTATAATGATTCATGTCTATCATTATGGTATCACACAGTGTTTTCACTGCCCCTAAATCCTCTGTGCTCTGCCTATCCATCTCTTCCTGCACCCCACACCTCCCACCCCAATCCCTGGCAACCACTGATCTTTTCACTGTCTCCATAGTTTTGCTTTTTCCAGAATGTTGCTATGTTTTTTCCAGTACAACTCTCTTTAAAACGTTGCAGATATTCCATTAGTTTCACTTAAGTCCACTACATGCTCCAAAACCACATCCCTCATTCTTTTAGTGACTGGGCTCTCTCTACTTTGGGCTTGTCTTGCTGCTGTGGATCAATACCCTTAAGAGTCTTAGGAGCGCTTTTGTCTCCCTGAGATGTTCCACTGGGAACCACCTTGTAAAATCCGAAACCCAAAATTCAAGAACAACTAAGTTTCAAACAAAAGAACAGGAAGAGATTGTTCCTGCAACCATAACGACATAGGGAGAGACCAGGATTTTGCAATGGACAGATCTGGGACACTCAGTTCTTGCTGGATGCTGTGTGAACCAGTTGTACCCTATTAAAGGCACAGAATTGGGCAAATAGCCAGAAATTGGCACTTGTTGTCTGGATGTATATTCCTGAAGTATTTTTTTTACTTAGTATTATTTTGCAAGTATGTTTGCAAGTTACTTTATGGTATTTGTCATATATTATTTTAAATGGTTGGATGGTTCTCCATCAACTTAATATGTCATCATTTACCATTCCCCGGTAGTGCCTTATTTAGGCAGATTTGGTTTTCTGCTGTGAAAATAACTCTGCTGTCACCATCTTTATAAATTTTCACTTTTGAGTTCATTGATTATGATATAATCTTTTAAGAATTGGATCATTGGGTAATAGTATAGAAACATATTTGAGGTAAATGAGCTATGTGGCCGGTGTTTTCTAGAAAAATTGTACCAATTTATAACACTGTCATCAGCCTACCTGTTTCCCTGAAGAATTATCATCATTGAGTTCTGTTGTTTTTCTTTCTTTTTTAGAATTTAGCAGGTGAAATGGCATCTCATGGTTTTAATTTCCATTTAACTTCTAAGTAGAACAATCATTTTTCCTTTTGTTAATTTACCCAAACTAATTTTTCTTGTGTTGTCTGCTCCACTCGTAGAGTATAAAATTAATATTAAGTTCAGCTCCAAATGACAAAAACAAAAAATCCAAACAAGAAAAAATTTAACAGTCACTTTTTTCTTTCTCACATAAAAGAAGTCTGGGGACAGCCCAGGGCTGCCCAAACACTGCAAGTTGTCAGGGACCCAGGCTCTGTAAATTTTATTGCTTTATCATCTTCAGCAACAACTTCTACTTCATGATCTGCATTCCAGTTGGCAGGAAGGAGATGGGGGGTATGGGTGGGATAAGCCACTTCCCTTTAAGGACACTTTCCAGAAGGTTCACACCACTTCTGTTTATATCCCATTACCCAGCACTTAGTTTTATTCACGAGGAAAAAAGGGAGAACAGATATCATGTTAATCTGCAGTCTTTGCCGCTCACAGCCAATCTCCATCTTCCATTAGGGCTGAGTAAGTACCAGCAATGGAAGGAAAAGCTAGGGCAGTTCAGAAGATGGAGTGCATATGAGAAATGAGCAAGACTCGGGCCGGCACAAAGAGATGGATGTGTGGTGATGGGAAAATGTTGCCTGTGGGAAGTCAGGTTCTCTCTGATGCTGGGTCTTTTCCGGTAAGGAACCCTTAGCCCTTCTTAATAGACCTTCCATCTCCTCCTCAAATTCTCAACATTTTTCAAGGCCCAGCTCAGATCTCAGCAACTTCTGCAGCCTTGCCTTAGCAGCCAGGCACTTATTACTCATTTAAAACTAAACACAGAGATGGGTCTTGTTAAGTTATCATTTCTATATGTGTAGTTGACCCAAAGAGATTACAAATTTGTGGAAAGCAGGCCCAGGACCTGACATTTTTCAGCGGCCAGCACTCCCTACTTATCTAGCCTTCCCTGCACTCTTATCTCAATTTAGGAATCCCTGCCTACTCCCAAACATCCCATTTTTGGGAAGCGAGGGTTTAAAAATTCAGTGAATGTAATTTGCTCAAGAGGGTAGCGAGTGTTTACTTAACCCATCAGCTTTCATGTTCTTCATGTAAACAAACGACATGGCACTGGGATTAGAACATTTGGGACTTAGTAATATGATGTTTTTGTCTTGTGGTTTTGTTCTGATTTCCACAAATCCTCTTTATAGATAACCCACAGTTATCAAAGAGTATATTCCTGAAAATTGTTACATCTGGCTTGAAACTATACGTCAGGGATCAAGTAAGTGCATGACAACTTGGAGGATGGTGTCTGATAATCAAGATGTAATCATCTGTTTCATAATAAGGGGATACTCACCCGTTTGTTCACAATATGTAATCTGTACCAAGTGCCTGTTACCTACAAGGACAATGTCAGATAACGTGGGGCAGATACTTCGAGAGATTGGAGATGCATGAGACCAGGATTCTGCTCTCAGGAAGCTTTTAACCTTGTCGGTGACACACACACACACACACATAAATGTTCGTATGCAATGTTTTAACTGTCCGTTTAGCTATTGGAAGGTGGATGAAACCCCATTAGCAGAGAGAAAATCTTGCTATGGGTTGATCAAGCACAAACAACTTTGGCTCAAAGCAGCCCTTGACCTTGCACTGGAGACCCTGTCAGTCCATGACAAGCCACTTCACATGGGGCTCAGGAGCAGCCCTGCCTCTCTCTGCTCTTCTCCTCCAGTGTCTTCTCTGTCTTTCGACCTCTCTGCCCTCCCTCTGGGCCCTTCTGCTTCAGTTCCTGCTTGTACAAAGACATAGGGATGCAAAACTGTCTTTCCTGGTCTAGCTTCAGAGTGAATCATTTATTCATTCAACAATCATTTGGCCAAATATAAAACAAAATAAAATCTCCAATTTCCTCTTGCTACTGTGGACTAATAGCATTACCCCAGTGTGTTATTATGCTAATAAAGATTCTGCCTTTTTTTTTCTGAGGAAGATTTGCCCTGAGCTAACATCCATGCCAATCTTCCTTTATTTTTTTAGTATGTGAGCTGCCAGCACATCATGGCCGCCAACAGTGGTGTAGATGCATGCCTAGGAACCAAACCCAGGCCGCCAAATGGAGCATGAGAACTTAACCACTAGGCCACTGGGGCTGGCCCCAAGATTTTGCCTTTTTTAACCTTTACTAAGTATCAGCTAAATTATCTGCTTTTCTATCCTACTTTTATATGAAACAGAGCTCTAAGAGAGAGAGTTTCATGAAGGAGAACCTGGTCCTGCCATAGGGGGAAGCAATAAGAGTTTAAAGGAGGGGCTGATAAAGTGCCCAAGGAGTTGGGTAGGCATGAATGTCAAGGTCGAGAGGACAGTATGAACCCAGGTCTGATGGCCGGCATCCTGGGTGGGAGGTGGAATTTGCACGGGGCACATGCAGGGCTGAAATTTGGGCCTTTGCAACAATGCCCATTTTTAGGTGGGGCCTGCCGGGTTGACTCTTATGTATTGTGGCTCTTACCCTGGGTATAGACACAGGAAGGGGTGTAAGGAAAAGCAGGTGTGAAAGGTGGGAGAGGGTCAAATTGTTGAGGACCTTAATGCCAGACCAGGAGGCTGAGAGGCAGTGTGGAGCCACGGACAAGTGTGGTCTTGGAATCACATAAAAGAAACACTCAAATTCACACTTCTCTATCAGATATTGACTGTATGAATTTGGGCAAATGACTTACCTCTCGTGTGAAATGAGGATAATAATACTGACATCATATTCAATACATAGGAATGCCTTGTTACTCCACCAAAGTCATTAAACATTTTGTTAAGCACAACACGCTGTAATATGGCTAATGGTCTTATTAAGCAGGCTATAAACTACAACTTGATAAAGTTATAAATGAATTAATACTTTCATAGCTACAAAATTATTCAACAGATCACTCATCCAGATCCAATGGGTCAGCTGGCTCCACTTCCAGAAAGTTCTTGACACTTCTTGAGTTGTCAGGCTGAGGCTTGAAGAAGGAAGAACCCCAGGGATTTCTGAGTCAAGGGATCCAGATGCTTGGGTGTTCCTCTTCTGGGGTTGCCAGCAAGGGAGGCCCCTCAGCCTAAAAATACCTGCATGGGAGCTGGGGTGGGGCAAGGGGAGGAGCAGCAAGAGACGTGTGATGGGAGGAATTTGGGAAAGAAGTGAGAGGATGCCAAGGGAATCTTGCTTTGCTTAGAGATGTGGCTTAAGTCCAGTCCCTTTCCTTCTTGCCTTCTTGTGAGAAGTACAGTTTAAGATTGAGCAGTTACCACCTCCTTCCTCCCCCTCCCAAATCCCATTCTGCTGCCCTCTGGCAATCCCAAAGTGGCAGGAGCAAGCGGGAGAGGAGACGTGGGTGGTGGGGCTGAACACCAGCAGGGTTCCACGGTCCAAATATCGGAGCTGCTCACCCACTGAGGCACCTAGCACCCTCCAGTTCCACACTATATCATGACCACATTTGGGAAAGCCCATCCACCTTCCTCTGTCTCTCCCTCCAGAAACTGGGCTTTGGAGAGTCTTCTGAGCTGGGGGCCCAAGGTTAATGCCGCCCAGCAAACTGAGGTTACATTCGGGAGGCATTTCTGGTTGGCACCTTAGGCATTTACAGCTCCTTGTGTCTAGAAACCCTGAGATACTAAAGGGGTTCCAGGAGGTGGGAAAGAAAGCAGGAACTAAGAGGATTGAAGTGTCCTCACCTACTTCATCACCCAGAGCAAGGCCGGTAGCAACTGTCTACCTTCAGATTGCAAATCTGGATGGTCTCAGCTCATCAGCATGCACATCTTACTGTGTGACAATCAGAAATCAAGCCCTGAGGTCCTTGGGAATGAGAGCTGTGCCTGGAAGACTGAAGGAGAAGAGAAGAAGAAATGAGCCACTGAACGTGGAGGAAGATAGCACTCACTGGCCCATTGAAATGGAGGGCTTTAGATCTTGGGTTTGAAGGCAGTGGATATCAGGATAGGCACAGTCAGTCAAGGGGCTGATGATGGACAGAGGGTGCCCCAGAACAGCCCACATTAGGGGCACCCAAAGTCCCATCAAGGGGTACACGGCCAGGGGTAATTTTATGAGAATCAATTCCAGATCCTAGTTTCCATACATGCTCCTTCCTAAAACTGATCCCCCGAAGACACATTGTGAGCGTCATGCTAGCTCTCCTTCCCTATCTCCCCTTTTGCAAAGGCCCCCACAGCACATATCGAAAGGGAGGCCTACCTCTTATGCATGATGCCTCTCACTACGGTTCACTGCCTCCCAGAGGAAAATCTTCTAGGGCACCAAATAAGCGGTCAACTTGAAATATTGATGTCTGTGTCTCAACTGCATATTTTGTGTTGATTTCAAGTAGGAGGAGACAAAAGATTAAGATTATAGTTTCAAATGAAAGTAAGTTATGGGGTATTCTCTTAAACATTTGCTCAAGCTCATAGGAGAACAATTTCCTTTAGCTTTCGCCTAAAGATTATTGTGTTTTATAAATCCATATTCATTTTCTAATTTGGGTACAACTCTCCTGCTTGCTTCAACTTTTCTGCACATTTAGTGACCCAATAGCTTCTCTTCTTTTTGCTGATAATTTCTACAAAAGTTTGTCTTGCTCTAGCAATAAGCAATATTCAACCATGATACATAAATTAATCTCTAAAAAATGGGCTAGTTTCCTTTTTTATGTTTAATGATTATTTTTGCATTTTATAATTATATTATTTCACCCAATTATGTGAACATAAGTTGTAATGATATAATGTAAATGTAATGATAAGTCAATCTAGATATTAACACGAAGAGTCTTATGGCAACAGGAAATTTTAACTTTTTCACTTGTGAATTAACAATAATCATAATAAACAATCTAAAAAAAGTTAATATATAAAATTTTAGCTTATGTGCATTTTTTGTTGCTGAGAGTTATAGTGAACAATAAAAGATTCCCAAGCTTAAATGTATATCATACTAAAATAAAATTTTGTGGGTAACGTAGATGGAAATATGAGCACAAGGAGGAATAATAAATGATGGAAAATTTCTGGCTATTAAAAAAGAGCTTGTTCATGTGTTTTTTGAATAATGAAGGTGAGTATTCAATACATTTAATTGAGTGATTTAACAATTCTGAAAGTCAATGTGCCAGAAGTTATATATTCCTCAATTATTTAAACTTGTAATAAAAATTTTATATGTTAACTTAGGAATGTGTGAGAGGGATACATAATTTTTCCAAAAATGTTAAGAGGTCCAGAATAAAGTATTGCATAGATCTCTGCTCTAGGAGGTGGGTGGTGACTGCAGAAAGGGAAGGGGCGGGGGGAGAAGATGCCAGCCAACTCTGCAACGTTGCCTGGAGTGGGGTTGTGCCTCATAGTCCTTTCTGGTCTGTCTCTGCCTTGTTGTCAGTGTATCTTGTCTGGCTTTCTAAGAGAATATGAAGCAGCTGGATACTGAGGTGGAACACTTCACTCTCCAGAGTGCTTGCTCAGCTATGACCTGGTGTCACGATGGACTACACCTGTGTATCCTGACTGTAGTGGGCCCTGCTGTTCATCCTGGAGTGGTCACAGCCCTACAAGAGAAACAGCTTGTGGAGTGGGATATGGCAGTGGGGTAACTAATCAGACTCCCTGGAATGTTAACATCTTGGTAAAGCTGCCATTTAAGTAAAAAGATGTGGTATTAAATATTCATGACCAGGGCCGGTCTGGTGGCATACACGCACTCGGCCTTGGTGGCCTGGGTTTTATGGGTTCAGATTCCAGGTGCAGACCTACACGCCACTCTCCAAGCCATGCTGTGGCAGCATCCCACATACAAACTAGAGCAAGATGGGCACAGATGTTAGCTCAGTGACAATCTTCCTCAAGCAAAAAGAGGAAGATTGGCAACAGATGTTAACTCAGGGCCAATCTTCCTCACCAAATAAAAAAAAATTCATGATGGAATGTGTAGGAGAGACAGGTTATCCTATTAGCTTTCATAGCCTAGAGCCCTAGGAGACTGTTGACCTTAAACAGATAAACAGCCAGTTATTTCTCCAACAAAAATTGGTTTATTCGCAATCAGCAAAGAATTGCAGTTGGAGGTCTGCAACCGTGGGGAGCCAAGTGCAAGTCCCTGGCAGCAAGAGAGGAGAAACTCTTTTAGAGAGGGGAAGAGGAAGTTGGGAGGGCTATTGTAAACAGAGTCCGTTGGAGGAATTGAGAGTTTGAAGTGTAGTGGCTTTCCATTGGCTGAGTTGTGACCATCTCTCATTGCCTGACCTTCTTGCTGGTCAGGAAGAGGAAGTCTTTCTTCTTCCTGTTGGGCTCTGCTATCAACATAGGCCATGAGAACCCCAAATTTTGGCCTCCTGACTGCAATTTAGTGAGGTTTTTGCTTATTAATTTGATGAGACTGAGTACAGGTTCTAAGCTTCTCCATGCTCAGGCCCCCAGCGTCGATGGGGCTCTCAGTCCCCCTGTGGTGGTGATGGCTCACCCCTCTACTCGACCTCATCTACTATCTGCTAGTGCTGCCTGCTCTGTCCATTTCATCCTCCCATCCTTAGCTCCCCAGTCTCACCATGTGCTCAGGAGGTCTGCCAGCAAAGGCTGCTTGGGCAGAAGGTACACTGGGTTCTCTGGGTCTAGGAAAATGCCAGCCCTTTTAGAAGTCAGTTTCCCAGAGGCTCCAGAAGTTACTTTCTATGGTGTGTCCATACCTAACAGGGGAAAAAAAACAATAAATTTGTGAAGAATTGACAAGACAAAGGGGTTTGGGCTAAGGGTAGTAAATGGTGAAGAAGTAACTAGGAAGATAGGGGTTAGTTTGACAAGGTTGGTTTGAAGAAGATTCCTCTGGTGACTTCTTGGGCTGCTAAGAGTTTGTCTTCAACAAAGGGAGAATTTATTTTGTGCCTTTAGTCAGAAAAGGGGGAGCTTTTTTCTTTTGTGCCTGCTTGCCAATAAACATTTGCACTTTCAGCAGAATTTGATCTAAGACTTGCTGCCGTGGTAACGTGCACCTGTTAGTGAGGTTGTCAGGGACTGCTCCACCTCTGATTGCCAGAGGATGCTCTTGTCTGCCAGAAACCCTGACAGTTGCCTAACTACCCCATTGCTGACGGTAGCCCGAAACTGCCCATGTCGCATGACTGATACGTAGCTTATCCTAGGCCTCTGGCTCCCTAATTAGCATGGTGCACCGCCTCTCAGTAAGAGGAGATGGCACATAAGCAAGCAGGGTGTTAATGCAAGGCAGGGTTTTTAGGCAAAAGTCATAGCTGGGGACAGTAGTGTTTTAAGAGGAAAGCTTCCGGGGCCTGCTGGGTGGTGCAGGGGTTAAGTGCGCACGTTCCGCTTCTCAGCGGCCCAGGGTTCACGTGTTTGGATTCCAGGTGCAGACATGGCACAGCTTGGCAAAAAGCCGTGCTGTGGTAGGTGTCCCACGTATAAAATAGAGGAAGATGGGCATGGATGTCAGCTCAGGGCCAGTCTTCCTCAGCAAAAAGAAGAAGATTGGCAGTAGTTAGCTCAGGGCTAATCTTCCTCAAAAAAAAAAAAAAAAAGGAGGAAGGCTTCCTTGGAGTCAGAAAAGGAGGAGGTGATGGCATGAACATGGTGGGTGCCATTTTGGGTAAGTTTAGAGTCAGAAGCAGAGCACATTTGGCCTGGTGGATTGTGTGTCTTTGGTGATACAGGAATCAAGGACTTGGGTTGCAAGTAAAAGAGATGGGGTTGGCAGAGGGCTTTAGTTCAGGGGTGATGGGGACCAAGTTCCTTTTGTTTCTCCCACTAATACCCTTATTTGAAGTGGGACTGTCCCAGACCAGGAGAATGGAGCTTCTCTGAAGGGAGGTCTAGGAGGCTGAGTGTGACTATAGGGTCAAAGCAGGGCATTTGTCCCAACCCCTGATGACTACCAAGATGTCAAGGTCATGCAACAGGAGCCTGGGAGACCTGCCTCTCCTTCTAATGATCAGTGAGAAGAGGAAGAAAGCACAGCCTGAGGGACCAAGTAGCCAGAGACCTGCGCTCAGTAGAACCCAGCCGGTCTGGAAGGGGAAGTCGATGGGGCGCTTTCCCGTCCCTTCCCAAAGCACATGGGAGAGTTCAGAAGCTCATGGTGAATTTTAAGATTCCCTGAGGTCAAAGAGTAGGACAGTTAGCTTTGGAGGAAGTGAAATGACTCTGTCTTCTGTTCTTCTGCAAGAGCTCATGAATATTTCAAGGCAGTGGTAAGGAAGTGTGCTCTGTAAGACAGGCCAGCTTGGAGCAGGGACATCCTGGTGGGTTGCCATGGGACTGAGTTCTCCCTGCATCATACTCCTTAGTGTCTCTGGCACTGATCCCACATGGCTCTCATGGAGCCGCCCTCCTTTTCAGCCAAAGGGATAAATGTCTGCCATAGAAAGGCCCTGGAGGGACTTCAAAACTCAGGCGGAGACAAGGAGTCAGGAAGAACTCCTTCTTAGGCATTAGCATTGTACTGAGAGGACAAAGGAGGGGGCACTGCCAAAGGGAAGGGGAGAGCTTGGGAAAGTGGGGTGGCTGGCTTGGGAATCCCATGAACCTGCTGGTCCTCACTCCTGCCTGCCTGTGCCATGGCCGTGGGGCTCCCCTCCCCCCTCGCTGGAGACAGTCTCTTTCCTAAGGACGAAATCTGCTTTATAAGCAGCCCTTCTCCGTGAGCTCACCTTTGATCTACATTTGTTGATTCTCATTTGGAGGAGTAGATGTCAAGAGCCCTCAAGTGCAGCAGATGCCCACCTCCAGCTGGAGCTAACTTTATGCGCAAGGCAAGTCAGGTTCCTCGGTCAGAGAGATAATATAGTCAAATTGTCTGGACTTTGCCTCCAAAAGCAGCTGTCAGGGTGTTATTTTTGTATCCTGTAACACTAAGAAAATACCTTTGAGGCACTGTAAGTGCACAAAACACCACACTGCTTCTCTTTCAAGAGCAGCTGTGCGAAGATCCTGGCACCAACACCCAGTTACCCAACAGAAGAGCTGGTTGCTGCTCCGCAAGGGTCCCCCTGCCCCCCCTCACCACGTGGAAGACTGTCTTAGGTGAAGCTAAAGGAAAGAATGTCTGTCCAATATAATTGAACTTCAGGCTATCAAGTTTTTGTAGAGTTTTCAGCATACGGTACCCAGCTTTATAGGGTATGTTAATAGTAACTCAGTCGTAAACTAATTTGAGAAATACTGGCAGCCAAATCAAGGTCTTGAGTGGGACAAGGGAGTGGATGTTGATCTTAATAAACCCCTCATTCATCTTCAGCAATATTCCCCAGAATACAGAGTTAGGCAACAGGCTGCGTGGCTACAAATCCCACTCAACTAGTCAACGCCCCAGCGACTTAGTCTGTCACTCCCAGAGGTCAGTGTGGTCTGATAGCTTTTGGTCACCCAGACAAAATTAAGCATCTTATTTCATTAACATAGATGTCCTTGTTTTTTTGGAAAGTATCGCTCCTTTTTATTTTCCCAAAAACATGTACCTGAGGGTAAGAGAAATGGGGTGAAAAAGGTCTTTGAGTGTGTGTGAGGGCTCTGTGTGCGTGTGTGGACTGGGGAGAAGAGGAGGGGATGCTGGGAGGAGGAGTTACTATCTATAAAGACAGAGCATTGCGAATCCACTCATCCATTTAGCAAGCCAAGACTGAGCACCCACAGAAGGGCTGGGATCTAGAAATGAGATAAACTGAGATAATAGTAATAGTGATAATACAACACTGTCTATAACTAAACTCCATTCCAAACTGAAATCATCTGAGTGTTTGTGTTCCCCCAAAATTCATATGTTGAAACCTAACCCCCAAGGTGATGGTATCAGGAGGTGGGGCTATTGGGGGATGAGTAAGTCATGTGAACAGAGCCTCATGAATGGGATTAGTGCCCTTATAAAAGAGACCCCAGAGAGCTCCCTTGTCCCTTTCGCCGTGTGAGGACACAGTGAGAAGACAGCTGTCAATGGGGAACCCGACTCCCACCAGACATGGAATCGGCCAGCCCCATGATCTTCAGTTTCCCAGAACTATGAGAAATAAATTTCTGTTGTTTTTAAGCCACCCACTTTATGGTAGTTTTGTTATAGTAGCCTGAATGGACTGAGACACAAGTCTTTATATGTTTGGGAAATGTGTAATCTGGTGTAGAACAATGTATACCCAATTAACAGTAAAACACAGGAGAATATTATTAATATTTTAAGAAAAAAAAAATTAAAGAGCTGTGGAATTGCAAAGGCGGGAGACACCAATTCTGAAGTTGGAGGAGGGAGATAGGCAAAGCTTGCTGGAGAAGAGCATTTGTGTTAGCAGCCCCCAAGCACACCCAGCTTCCACTCAAAGGGACGGTGGCATGGCAGTGGCTGTCATTCCTCAGCTGATCACTTAGGATGCTGTGGCACATATTTGGATGAGCACTCTCAGCCTCTATTCTATCTTCATTTTATTTGGAGATGTTGGGGAGCTGAAAACGACCTTTCTGAGGCCTCCTTGCAGCTAGAGCTCTGCTTGAGAATTAGACTCCACCAGGGAGCTGCCCTTGCACTGGGTTTGGAAGGCGGACTCGTTGGCTGTCGTGGCCAACAAGTCAATCCAACAGATGGGAGTGTTGCAACAGCTGGCCTCCAGGTTCCACCTTCATGCGGTGAGGTAGTTGAGGCAGCAGTAGTGGCAACCACAAAGCAGCAGCAGCAGCTTGCTCTCTGGATGCTACTGACGGTTTGATCTTAAAACCTCAAGTCTAGGGGCTGGCCCCATGGCCTAGTGGTTAAAGTTCCACATGCTCCACTTTGGTGGCCCAGGTTCGCAGGTTCAGATCCCAGGTGCGGACCTACTCTAGTCATCAGCCATGCTGTGGAGGCATCCCACAGACAAAATAGAGGAAGATTGGCATGGATGTTAGCTCAGAGTGAATCTTCCTCACCAAACCAAACCAACCAACAAACAAAAACACCTCAAGTCCAGTAGCAGCCCCCTAACTTCTGCTCCTGCAGCATTTCCAGCCTGAAATAGTTAAGAGTGAATTGTGTCCTGCACTGAACCCTGAGAAATGGAGATGCCTTGAATGGCCAGTTAACAACTGCAGATAAACAGTAATATAGACAAAGTTACAGCTAACTTGGGCAAGATCACATTCCCTGCATCACATTGTTAGGCTCCTACTAATTGGCCTTAGTTTCACTACCCAGTGTCCTATCATTGATATCCAGCGACCCCATCAGGGCAGAGACTCACCTTAGTGACCGCTTGTTGATTCGTGGCCTCTCTTCCCTTCCTTCACACTGTCTCCTTCTGTATCTGCTCTTTCCACAACTGCTCCTTCTCCGTCTTTTCCTCTGAATTCTCTTTTCTTCTACCCCTACCAAACTACCTAAGTCCTTGGCCCTTTGCACTTCTATCTTTGTGCTCTCTCCCTTGGGGAAACGTATTCATTCTTTCTTTTGTCACTTCTTGATTATCAAGTCTGTGCCAAGTGCTATGGCCAATGTAAAGATGAGTGACAAGACTCATGCTCAAAGAATTTACAGAATTTTCAGTGAGAAAGGCAAGTGAGGTGTACAAAAAGCATACTCTAGTATATTGGGGCCAACCTGGTGGCACAGAGGTTAAGTGCGCACGTTCCGCTTCGGCGGCCCAGGGTTAGCTGGTTTGGATCCCGGGTGCAGACTTGGCACCACATGACAAGCCATGCTGTGGTAGGCATCCACATGTAAAGTAGAGGAAGATGAGCTGGATGTTAGCTCAGGGCCAGCCTTCCTCAGCAAAAAGAGGAGGATTGGCAGTAGATGTTAGCTCAGAGGTAATCTTCCTCAAAAAAAAAAGAAAGAAAAAAAGAAAGAAAATCTACAGCAATGAACATTCTCTCTCTTTGTGCCAGTGGATGAGTCTAATCCAGAGTCCAGGTGCTCCCTCCATCCACCTGCTGCAGTTAGGCCACTGGGAGTCGACACAGGACAATAGGTCCCTGAATTAAGAACTCCCAACATCCACATTTTTCATATACCCCAGCCAAAGAGCTTCCTCCTTACTTTACCTTCTACTCTTCTGTAGTTAACCAACCCACTGGTCTGAAGGTTCCACCAACCATCAGCTAATCTTGATGGTTCTGCCTTCAAAATATATCCAGAATATGAACCACTTCTCACCACCTCCTCTGCTACCGCCCCAGTCCACTGCTCACCTTCCACTCTTGACACCCAACAAACACAGCATCCAGAGTGATCCTTTGAAGAATATAAATCGCAGCATTCCACACCTATGTTCTTCCCATTTTACCATGTTCTATAAGGCCTTCCATGAGTGGCCGCCTGCTAGCTTTATGGGGAGCACATAACACTCAACTCTTCTACTTCTATTAATCCCATGCTGGCAAATTTCTTTCTCATGGTAAGACATGCACTTTAATCTTCTTCCCTCTTTCTTCCAACTCTTGCCCATTTACCTTTTTTGAAAAGTATTCTTCCTTCTTCTTTCCTGGTTCCATTTTTGAGCCAAAAGACAAGTTGTATTAAGTCTAATAAACCTAAGAATAGTTCTAGAGATTTAATTACTTGGTGTTTGGAATGAAATTAGATTAAACAAAGAACCAATGTTGGCATCTTCTGGTTTGCCAGAACTTCATGTCTACAGGGTCCTTATTGTTTTTGTGTTTTGTTTACGTAGTAGTATAGAAAAAGGAGTTTTGTTATTTCTTTCCTTTGCAATAAACAATTTTCAACAATATTATTGATTAAGCAGGCATTTATGATGTTACCCTTGGGATATAATCACCAATTATGACATTGTTTCTGTGGAAAAGCCAACTAATTTATGATGCAAGAAAGGAGCACAGGAAGATCTTTGCATTAAAATAGAAGTTATTTCAAAAGCAACATTCATTAACTATCCTTTGTTTTTTCTTTTTTTTTGGTACATTGTTGTGGGGGAGGCCGGGATGAGTCCTGGTCCTCAATGTCAAACAATTCACAATATAAAAGAAGGAGCAAATCAACTGTGCACGCGGACACACACACACACACACACACATCAGGCAGCCACAAATTTCAAATGAGAGCAGGGCCCAAGAAGTCCATATTAGTTAAGATAATAATTATGCCAATGAAAAGTCCTTGCCTCTGAGTCCAGCAGACCATCTTCAGAAGCTGGAGGAAGAGAAAATCTTCAAAGAGCTTAAGTCAGATCAGTTCAAAGGAGGAAACGCTCCTGGGGAATTCACTGTTTCATTTCATAGCACACCTCCTTGTGCTGGTGCCTGGGCCCAGGTAATCTCTAAAAAGGAGGCAGACAGGACATTCATTTTGAGTATTTGCGTCTTCTATAGAGAATCTAGCCACTCGAGGTAAGATGAACATAAAGGGATGGGCTAGGGCCAGGATTTTAGAACTCGAAAATATTTTGCAGCCTGAGAGTGTCTGAAAGCTGACCATGATGACAGCTGACTGTAGGCCTTCGCAGATGCATTCCCCAAGCATTTTCAGACTTAATGAGTCCAGAGCACATCCCGCAGGGCAGGGCAGTCACGTTCTTACCAGATTACGGTAAGGATGTGGGGGAATCAGGGTTGAAGTGAATGAACCAGGAGTGAGCATCTCAGTCTGCATTCTCATAAACACTTTTGCTTCCAGGCGAGGCAGGAAAAGGGGTGGCTTCAAGTATGAGTGTGACTTCAGGGAACAGAGAGGTGATTTTCCCAGTGTATATTTAGTCTCTTCCCTCGTGTTTGCACGTATGCCGTGAAGGCTGCCTTGGCCTGCAAAAACCACGTCTTTGCAGTAGACGTCTGTCATGCCATCTGGCTGCTCAGCACTTTCCCAGTACCCTTCCTCGGTTTGAAAATTTCCAGATTTATGATCCCATTTCCCCAGGAAGGGGCCAAAAACTAATTTTCCCAAATTCCTTTGCAGCTGGTTCGAGGCCTGGGCCCAGCCTCCTCCGACACACCCAAGTAAGCCTTTGATCAGGAGGAGAGCTGGCAGAGCCAGGAGAGCTGGGTAGGAGATTTCTGATGAGGGTGACAGAGAGACACCTGGTCTGCAGAGGCAGAGGTTGCGGTGGTCCCAGGGGCAGTTCCCCCGCAGAGCTGTAACAGCAGTCTCCCCTGGAGCAATAATTAGAACATTGGTCCTAGCTAAGAGCCTCTGAGCCTAATTATCTAGCCCTCCCTGATGTTCTGTGTAAGAACACTGTAGTCCAGTGAATGCGGTAGAGGTAGCCACAGTGAATTCTGTTGTTTGCAACCAAGAACTCTTACTAACACTCCTTGAATATATAAAGGATGCCAAAAAACTCAGTAGTCAAAATGAATATTTTAATGTAATACTTAAGGAAGCATTTAGGTGTTCCAACCATGCCAAAAAAGTATATTTGTGCTTACCTTTATTTTAAAGTCAAAGAAACAGGATCTTAGAGAAATCTAGTAATATACTCAAGCAATTTAGTATACCCAGATTAAAATTAAAACTAAAACCAGGCTTTCTGACTTTTAGTTCAGTGCTTTCTCCACAAAAAAACTGCCTCATTATATGAGGAGGCTTGAGTCATTTTCTTGATGGAATTCAACTAGAGATTCTCAAAAACATAAAAAAGTCTTCTACTAAGTGTCTGTTGGCTTAGGGGCCTCTGTGAGCAGGGCTGGGACGAGGTGAAGAAGTACAAAATTTGAAGGGGTGATGAAAAATTCAGTGATTAAGATGACATCTTAATGCAATATTTTAAAAATTAAGATTAATGAAAAACTCATTAATGAACAGAATATCAAAATTTTAAGTAAAAACAGGAACACTATGACCAATTTTTCCCTTTGTCTCAAGATCTGATATAATTACTGGTCCTGTCTTTAGGGAATTTATACATCTTATTTTAAAATAAATTAATAGCACAGATTAAGCTACCTAATTGCTTCCTCAGATATCCAGAGTCTGAATCTTTTTCCTCCTGCTATGTGAATTTTCTCCGCAGAATACATAGCAGCATCTCTCTGTGAGCATTCTTGAGCCCGTGAATTTGGATTAGATCAGAATATCTGTGCCCAGACCTGTCTGGATCTTGCAGAAATATTAGCTTTGGCTGAATCTCTAAAATAACAGAGTAAAGGAGACCAAATGAAACACAAGGAGACCTAAGATTAAATTTTAATGAATCTCTGGGCTGCTGGCTGTACAACACCTCTAAATAGACACTTTGATAAATCATAATGATGATAATGGCAGTTAACATTTATTTGACACTATGTTCCAGAGACTGTGTTAGAAACTTTAAATAGCTGATGGTTCACGTCACAATCCCTGTGAGGTAGGAACTCATATGAGGAAAAAGTGAGGTTGAAGTCCCTAGTTAACAAGTGGCAGAGGTACAATACAAGCCCAGGTCTGACAAACTCCAAACCTGAAATCTGTCTGCTACACTGTTTCCTTTCAAAAGGGAGTGGATCTGTTCTCTGCCAGAAATCAAGAGGTCTGAGGACTACGGAGATCAGGACTGGACTGCCCCAGCAGGCCAATGGCCGTCATTAGACTGATGGCCTAGAGAAAGCCTCTCCTTCTCCTTATTAAGTGACAGGAGTGGAAGGAGAGAAAGCAGTGACCTTCAAGCCTGAGATGTCTGTCCAATGACGTGGCACTTCTGAATTATCCCTGCCATGTTGTGAACTTTGTCCATCCCCAAACGATAGCTTCATGTACTTTCATGCTTATTATATAAACCTAGGAGTGCTTATGTGAGAAGAATGTCTTCAAAAGTCATCCTAATACAGATGAGGAAACAAAGGCCCAGATAAGTAAAGCAACTTCAATAGTAAAATTGGGACTAGAACCCAGTTTTCCCAATCTCCAGATAAGTCTCCATTCACTGCACCATACAGCCACTCAGAGTGAGTCCTCCACTCTATGGATCCAAAAGACTATGCTTCAACTGGGAGGCTGAGAAGCTGTCCTTGAAAGATTTGGTCATGGGGGCCAGCCCCGTGGCATAGTGGTTAAGTTCAGTGCATTCTGCTTTGGCAGCCTGGGTTCCTGGGTTCAGATCCCAGGCATGGACCTACACCACTCATCAGCCATGCTGTGGCAGCAACCCACAAATAAAGTGGAGGAAGTTTGGCACAGATGTTAGCTAAGGGCTAATCTTCCTCAAGGAAAAAAAGAGGAAGATTGGCAATAGATATTAGCTCAGGGCTAATCTTCCTCATCAAAAACAGAAGAACAAAAAAGATTTGGTCTGTAGACCAGAAATCAAAGACTGGCATTTTATGAGCCAAATCTAATTTGCAGATGTGTTTTCTTTTTCTTGGTTTGTAAAGTGTTTTTGAAAAATTCGAGCTAGTTGATATCATTTAAAAATCATGAGTTTTCACTTACAAATCCAGATTTCTGGCTTTTTTTTAAAAATTCCAAGATGGGGACACAGTGGAATCATTTTCACACATGGCAACTATTGGCTAGAGCCAGTGGTGTGCTGCAGCCAGCTCAGACTGGCTCATAAGAGCCAATTATAAAGTGTTCAGAAGTGTGTGGGCCAATTGTTAAACAGTTGATAGCCTGAAATCAGCCGCAGTGGGATTATTTACGCCACAGATGTTGGCCCAGCTACAAATTAGGGATTTTATTTCTCCTTCCCTTTCTCCTCCCTTCCTCCCTTCCTTCCTTTCCTCTCCCCGCCTCCTTCCCTTCATCTTTCCCTCCCTCCTTCTCTTACTTGCTTATTTGCTTTGTTTTTTTTTTTTTGGAGTGCCAGTTTACCACCACAACCCTGGCTGGAACTAAAGAGAACCCACCCCATTCAGAAAAACACAGTCCTGCTGTGTTTTCACTTGTTTATGTTACTGCTCGGCTGGGGAAGGAACTGAATCTTCTATAATATCTTCTATAATAGGCAATGGACATAAATGGTGGTCTTCCTCAAGCTACCTTGTACATTATTATCAAGTAAGGGAAGAGGATAGGTCATCACAGTCTCTTGATTTTAAGCTCTTTTAAAACATTTTTTATTAACGTATAACAAAAACGTGCAAAACCCAAAAGCCCAGATCAAGGAATTATGATAAAGTAAGCACCACTTAGCAATCTCTAGCTCAAGAAAGAGAATATTGACAGTATATTCGCAAGTCCCCTCATAGCTTCTCCCAGTTACTGCCCCTTCCTCCTTCCCAAAGGTGACCACTCTCCCGACCTCTAACACTATGATTTTGTTTTGCTTGCTTTTGAACTTTCTATAAATGGAATGTAGAGTATATGCTCTTTTATATCTAGCTTCTTTGATTCAACATCATATTTGTGAGATCCATCCATTTTTTGGAATGGATGAATTCAATAGTTCTTTCTATGAATATTCCACAATTTATTTATTCATTCTACTACTGGGTGGTTTCTAAACTGAGCTATCTTGGCTTGGTTTCTCCCAAAAGGAGAGCCTGAGGCAGAGGTCTGTCTGCTGACACTTCATTTGGGAATGTTTTCCCCGGGAGCAGGTGTGCAGGGAAGGGGAAATGGGAGAATAAGGGAGGCCAATATACGCTGTGTTGTTAACTACTACTAAAGTTTACTGGTGTTCAGTCATGCCAGCATCTTATAAGGTGCCATGTGAAACGCATGTTAGAGCTGTTCACCAGGAAGAACAGAAGTGGAAACATTTACCCATTGACCATTGGCTCCCGCCTCCCATTGGCCAAGGACGGGCTCACCAGCATAAATTCTCCTGCTCTTCCAGGTCATGCATGCATGAGTTTTCCAGGGGAGTCCCAAATCAGAGAAGCTGCATTACGGGAAGTCTGATGTACTTAGTGCAGGCCCCAGGCAAGGCATTACTGATTGCACATGCAAGAAGCCAAAGACTGTATGAAATTAATTGTGATGGCAAAGGTGGGACCATGCGGATTCTGAAGTTGTGCAGAAGAGGTGTCCATACATTGCTTTTTTTGGAGAGTGTGGCTGTGAGCACTCTTATACATGTGTCTTGAGGCACATGTGTATATATTTCTGTTGGTATATTCATAGGAGTGGAATTGTTGGAGCATAGGTATTTATACGTTCAACCTTAGGAGATATTGCCAAACAGTTTTCTAAAGTGGTCGTATTTATTTACATTCCCACCAGCAATGTATGAGAGTTAAAGTTGCTTCAACATTTTGTGTTGTCATATCTCTTTTTAAAATGTCACTTAAAAAAATATATATCGCTTTCTAATGCCTAAAGATTGTGGCCAGATTGTGTCTCCTCAACTGTTTGGTTCACTTTGCACCACAGTTTGCATCTGGTCATTTGTGTGCTGTGTCCTGGGCTACAGATCTGCTCGTGTATTCTGGGCTGTTGGGATGAGATCAACAACTTTGCACTTGACCTCAGTGGCAATCCAAAGTAAGCAAAGAGAAAGACAAGACATGTAACATTCCCAAAAGAAGTCACCATAATTGATTACATCTAATTTATCAGGAAACCATTCCAAGTCTTTGACTGATTTGAGAATCCCTGTTGTGATAGAGAATCTCTTCCTTGATAGGAGGTTACAATTCTTGCCAGTAATATTCAGGGGCCTGCTTTCTCTGCTCAGAGTCTAGGCTGCCTGCAACATGTAATCTTTGATAGAGAAACAGGAAGGAAGGTGAGCTGGCCTTTCAAGATCTGGCCCTAAACTCCCTTTCTCCTTAGTTCCAACCCAAAGTGAACCCCCACCTGATTCCTCTGTAATGCTATGAAACAGGCAACTCCCTCATTCTGCAATGCTCCCTTGGCTTCCATTGGCCACAATAAAATTTCCCTTCCTGTGGTTTTCTTGGCCTGAGCTTCAGAGGAACACAGCCTAGGAGATGCCCCAAATCTAGAAAACCACACTTTAGTATCTCTAGTTTCTAAATATCCCTTCCAGAGACTGGGAAAGGGGGATGGATGAATTGTAAATAAAAGGAGTTTTTACTCAAGAAGCCTCCAGAAGCTCCTAGTGTTCTTCCTCCTCTGTGGCCGGCGGTGGCCATGCCGTTTCTTGACCACTATGAACAGAAGCTCTTCAATTCTGCCTCTACCCTTTGTGCTGGACCAGCACACCTGGCTGGCATCCAATGTAGGCAGTTCTTGGGTAAACTGCTGATCCACTCTGTAACGCCAGTCCACTGGTGCTGTGCCCACTGTGTGGCATCCTGGAGGACCTGGGGAGCCCTTTTCCCTAGAAAGATGCTTCCCCACTCAGGGCAAAGGACTCTTTCTTTTCTCTGGGTAAAGAGAGGTCAAACTGATCCTGACTTGCACTGATAAGCATCCAGGAGATGGCCTCAAGTATCTCAACATTCTCTCATGTCCTGAGGAAGAAGACCCAAGGTTATAGCATTTTTCCCTTGTACCTCTTCCCTTCTGCCTCAGGGCAAAGCTGCCTTGCTCAGGAGGACTTCTACATTTCACAGAGTCTAAACATGCTGATTCACCATCCCTGTGGGGGGCAGACAGCGATGAGGGTGATGGGGGGCCAGACTTTAGAGCTTTATCTTATGACTCTTTACTGTAATAACAGCCAATATGTATTTGCGGGCTCACTATGTATGCCTACTAAGCACTTTGCTTGCATCTCATTTAATTCTCACAACTCTTTGAGGCGGCTACTAGAATCAACCAGTTTGATAGCTGGGGAAAGTGTGCCTTCAGATGCAGAGTTAGGAAGTGGTCGAACTGGGATTCAAACCCAGGCAGTTGGCCTCCAGAGTCCATACCCTCAGTAGCTATGTTATACCCAAATTTCTTGCCCAGTCAGCCCAATGTGGATTCTCAATGCCCAGCCAGCTGCCTTAATCCGCTCTCTTTGTGCTCCCCTCTCCCAGGACTGTTCTGAAAATGACTCTAGGGAATTTGGTTGGGACCCATCCCCATCCCTTATTGTCACCCCCTGGCGCCCACAGCCTCCTGAGACCAGAGTCGTTGTGTTTTGAGCTGTGTGATGGTGTAGAGCATAGTCTACACAGGCAGACCTAGACCCTTCAGCTTTAAGCCCCAGCTCCAGCCCTTACATGTGAAAACTTAGGAAGTTATTAAGCTCTTCAAGGTTTGGTTTCCATATCTGTACCGTGGGATACTAGTCATGTCTAATAGGTTTTTTCATAGGATTCGAGGAGCTGATGCACGTAAACACTTAATACAGTAATGGGCACTCTGTAAGTTGTGGTGAATATCAGATTTTACTGTTCACAAAATTCCTGTTCAGTTTTTGAAATCTCAAGGTTGGAAAGTGCAGACAGATTCCCTTTTGCTTCCTGACATCACCAGTCCTCTCTCTTTCATCTCCATTTCAGCGCCACCCCTCACCCCCAGCCATTGCACATGGTTTTTGAGTGCTCACACTTTTATGTCACCACTCTCTTTGTTCCCCAGGGACTCAGCTCTTCTGCCCATTTGGAGATAAGACTGAGATCTTCTCTGCAGCCCCGGGTCAAAGCCTGTGTCATTGGTGTAACACCAGTGGATTCAAAGGGCTTCTACTTCAATTCAGCAACTCAGGGGCTCATTCCGTGTGAAGAGCTGGGAACCTTTGTGAGGCCCTGGGAAACCATGGATTATCATCTTAAATCAGAGGTCTTTGCTTCCCCTTTGAGAGGACAGAGATGAGTTTTGTTAACAGTCTGAGCCAGTGCTTCCCAACAGAAGTATAACGAGAGCCACAAAGGCAACCTCACTTATGTCATTTTAGGTTTACTAATGGTCACACACTTAAATAAGGTAAAAAGAAAGAGGTGAATTAATTCTGATTTAACCCAATATTCAAAATATTATCAGATCAACATATATGCAATATAAAAATTATTAATAAGATCATTTATGTTCTTTTTATTTGTACTAAATCTTTAAAATCAGGTATGTCGTTTACACTTACAGCACATCTTAATTTGCACTGGCCACATTTCAAGTGCTCAGGAGCCACACATGGCTACTGGCTACCATAATAGACAGAGCAGATGTGAGCCATAAGTCCCCATGACCCCAGTATTCTCAGACATTTTCTATGACAGTTCTCCCTTCCAACAGTGGGAGCTTATAACCCAGTGCCTGGCACATAGTAGGAGTACAGTGGGTGCGTTACTCTATTCTTCTAGTTTTCGCTTTTACTAAATCATCTTTATACTGACTTATCCTTTCCCTCTTATTGTATTTGTTCTCCCTTTTCTAGGTGCCTGGAAGGAAGTTGAGACACCTCGATGCAATATTTAGAATAGTGTAAGTGACATCCCCAAGCCATAGCTCATCTGTCCAGAATTAAAATTAAACCCCTGCTCAATAGACTCTTCACCCAGCCCTATTGTGGTTCATCCAGAGCATGACTTTGGACCAGCTTGACCCACAGACAATAGCTTACTCTTACTGATGGACAGTATTAATGTCCAGAAAATTTTATCAAAAGAACATCAGTAAGCCATCCATGAGAGTTGATTTCTTATCCCAAAAGTGCTGTATTGCTCATGTCAAGGATGCATTTTCTTGTCAGTCCATATGATTGAGGTTAGATCTCATACCAGCGCAGTGGCTTTTAATTAGGAAGCATATCAGAATTACCTATCTGAGGAGATTGCTCAAAATGTTTTTCTGCCTCAAGAGTCTAGCCTAAATTAAAATCACAGAAGCAGGGATATGTACATTTTGATTCTGACACTGTCCCCGTTGCCAGACTGTTACCTTCCCAATCAAGAACCACCATCATGGCGGCTTTTCAGATAGACGGCATCCAGATGAGCAGCTTTGAAGTGACAGTTTAGAAAATCAAAATAGTTAAACTTCTAGCAAAGATCTTCTATCTGCTGCTTGATTCTCTGCCCTTTCAAAACAGCCTCCCTTTCCAGTTAACACATTAAGGCTCTGACTTAACTCTCTCTTCCTCCGCAGTCCTCATGGCCTTCCCCAGCGTCTGTGCCTTTCTGTTCTATCTCAGCCGTGGCATAGGAGACATAGCACTAACTAAGTGCATACAGCAAAGCAAAGGATGGAGCCCAAATTGAATCAAGGTCTCCCATAGCTTATCAATTTACCCAGTAACATCGTCTTTCTCTGTAAAGGTTACTCTTTTATGCACATAAATGAGAATTAGAACATCTCTGCCCTGCTCCTTTTGGCAGGATAGTTCTGCAACGGCGCAGGCTGCCGTCCATTTCACTGGAACATTTGCCATAAATTTGCTTTTAAAGACATTCTCTTACAATACCATGTATGGCCCTTGCATTAAAAATGAGAAAAATATGGAAACATGCATTAAAATATTCGGAAATAAATGGCTTCTTTATTACATAAAAGCTCTCATGTGTCTCAAAGGTACTGAGAATAGAATAATTTATCGTAAATGAGATTATTATTGCTGGGAAAAGGTCTATTTTAATGCCAGTTTTCTTGGAGATTAAACCAAATCCGAACAGTCCACTGGGGGTGTTCATAAATGTATAAGTCAAATACTTAAAAGCTTTAATTGGAAAATATATGCTGATGCAGCTGTCCTAGGGAAGACAGAAGACATTCTGTTTCTTCTTATCTCCAGTGGGGTCGGCTACAGTGTCCAGCAAAGAAACAATGAAGCTAATGACTTCTCTGAAAGCAGGACGACGATCCGCTGTGCTTTGGGGTTTGAATTGCAATGTCGGAGCCTCAGACTCGGCCTCCAGGGTCTCCAACAGCTGGGTGGTGTCCAGTATCAGGGAGACGCTGCAAAACAAATATTGTCTTGAGAAAACGTTATCCTGTTGTGCTTTGGGGCACATATTTCGTAAGAAGATAAATGGGGACTCGGAAGGAAAGCTGCAGTTCTGGAGTTCAGAGAGTGAATTGTGTTTTCAGATATAGCCAAAAAATAGAGAGTTCTGGTTCACACGCATGAAAGATGTATGCCTGATTTTCAGAGACGCAGAACGTGATCGAATGTATTTCTTGTGAAAACTGTGTTGAGTATTATTTGATCTTTCTTTGTTGAATCAGGGTCATCTTTATAAATATTAATGATCCTTGTACAGTAACCGAGCAGCCAGTGATTAGAATGCCACTTAAACCAGCTTTTAAGGGACGTGGTTTTAATGGTCTCAGGGGGAAAAAAACAAACTTTTGCACTAACCCAGGGTGTTTAATGACTTATGCAAAGTGAGAGAAAAGTGATGGACATTCATTTTGTCACCAGTGTAACTTACATGGAGGACCGGCATGCTGGCGATTGTCTCTCACATTGTCTATACTTTCAAAGGCTCTGTTAGATTATCCAGGGTTGTGATGACAGATTCAAGGAATCCTGTTAATAGCTTGCCTTCCTTTCCCGTTCTCATTTTCTTACCTGTACCCTTTATCCCACGTTCTTTCACAATTTCATTTCTCCTCAGTACCTAGCCACCCCTCTGGAAAGATACGTGGAGCTGAGTACTAAACTTGTCATGATTGTCTTTTCTTTGGAGGGATGGAAGGAAGGGTTTGGGCAGCCAGGGTCCTGGGCCGGAAAAGGGGAACTGGAAGGAAGGAAATTTGGCTTAAGGACAGACCCCCCAGGACTGACGCCTTGGCCATCTATTCAAGTCCTTGGATATCTGCACTGGGGTTATGATAAGAGCCAACATTTGTTAAGCGTTTTGTGTGTGCCAGGACCTGTGCATTACCTCCTTTAATCCTTACACAAACCCACGAAGTCGGCACTATTATCTCTGTTTTAAAGATGAAGGTGAAGGCCCAGCAAGGTTAGGTGAAGTGCCAAGGCCACACAGCAACCAACTGGCTGATCCCTGCTGTGTCTCATCTCAGAGTTTGAGCTCAGACCACTTTGCCCCTCGCCCCGCTATTAGACATAGCTTTCTTCTTTCCCTTTATCTCTTTTGTCTCTCTCCCTTTTAAGGTGATGAAAACTTTAAAAAACATGTTCATGTCTTGTCTATTCTTTGTAAACTCTTAAAAAGCAACACAGCACTTCCTGGACCAAGACTCACGGGACCCACATTCTTACTTCTGTGTAGCCACCAACTCATTGGATCGCAGTGACACTGGACCATTGGGCCTCAGTTTGCCCATCTGTAAAATGAGAGAGTCGGACTAGAATGGTATCTGAGGGTGATTCTGCCTCTGACGTTAGGTGACTCCCCAACGGTCAAAGAGCGGGCATGACTCACCTGGGCCGTCCCCACCTGGGATCTGAGCCACATATAATCGCAATGACTGGATTTCC
The DNA here is from genome assembly GCF_037783145.1 of Equus przewalskii. Taxonomy (NCBI): domain Eukaryota; kingdom Metazoa; phylum Chordata; class Mammalia; order Perissodactyla; family Equidae; genus Equus; species Equus przewalskii. Next base: position 26,838,188 of record NC_091850.1, read on the forward strand.
AAGCCCTAAATCAGAACACCCAGTATTTGAATCATTGGGTGACAAAAAGTTGTAATAGTAACATTGACTCTGTTCCAGAAATTCAATAATGTGGAAAATATGGTGATTAAATCCAGATCTACCCCTTTGTGAATGGTAAAGCACAGCAGGAACTTCCTTGTTTCTATTACCTCGCATCTCCTTCGGCACCCAGAACCTGACTGCTCCTCTACCCCAAACTCCAGCAAGCAAAATAAAGCTGAGAGCAGTGTTTTTGTCCTGTCATAAAAATGTTCCCGGGATTCTGGACTGTATGGTTGGTTTACATTTTATTTACATGTATTTGCATATTGCCTTTTGTTAAGTGGTTCTGAGTTTGGTGCATAAAATAAGAAATTGCAGCAAATCAATGCGGGTAGGGCAACTGCATTCCCCTTCAGAGCAAGAGTGGCCACCCATAGGACATGTGTTTTAAAACCAGTCCATGGAAACCCTTCCCTCTTCAGGAGAGAGAAAACATTGATTAAGCAAATTTGTCATAGTAAGAAGGCTGGCTTTCCCTGCTTTTAATGGGGATAGAGAACTTGGAGAGGAAAAGTGCCAAATGGTATGTGATTTTGAAAATCTTCTAAGTGTTTAATAATTAATACTTGTTTTCCTGCCATTCTTCTCCACCCCCTCCCCCACTCAAGTACAGATCTTGAATACTCTCTGAGGAATTAGGATATCTTCAGCTGTTTACATAACCAGAGATTAAGCCCACTTTAAGAAGAAATTTGGGCAAAAAAAAATCGTTAAGATAAGAAAACCAGAAATGTTGTTTGCCTTGGGGTTACAGTCTCTGGTTCAGTCTTAGCAACCTCAGAGGGGCATCTGGTAAAGCTGCTTGGGGACTCATGGGTTGAGGGTGGAGCAATTGACATTATTTCCAAACCCGGATTAAGTGAAAGCAAACGGTGAATGACACAGCCTCCTCTCTGGAAGGGATCTGCTGTGCTCGTGAGATAAGATAAAACTCAAATACAAACACTGATTTAGCTTCTCCTCTTTACACTGGCCTGCTCTGCTGTGTTATCTCATTTTTGTAGGCTTGACCCTGTACAGTTTGAGGTTTTCTAGTGGATAGTTGTTATATCTTTGTGCATGGTGGGTCTTGTGCATGGAAGGAATGTGGTCCAACTCTCTGCCTCTCCTCCTGGCCTTTCTACCTCCCACCTGCTCTGATGAGCCTGCCTGACTCTCAGGCAAAAGGACCCATTACTTCCGTAAGCCATTATTCAAAGTGGATTGGAACGGCAAGTCACCTTGCATTGCTAATCATGAAAGAGCAGATGGGGATGTGCAGGGGAGGGAGGGTATATAGCAAGATAGATTTGGGGCACTTCTTGGGTGAAGAGGGAGCTGAGGTGGGCTGGGCAGTGACAGCCACTGCAGTGGTCAGTCTGGGTCAGTGACTCTTGACCTCATCAGGTGCAAAAGAATCAAATAGGCTGCTTGTGAAAATGCAGAGTCCTGGGCCTCAGCTCCAGAAATTTTGATTCTGGCCCTATGTGGAGTGTCTCAGATAATTCTGATGCAGATCAGAAACATTCCAATGGGCAATGGGCTGCCTACCAAGGAGGAAAGGTCCAGGAGGCAGAAAAAGAGCAGAGAGCAGGGAAGTAGAATTGTTCCCACAGGCAGCAAAAAAGTAAGGTCTTTGGAGTCAAACTTAGGTTCCAATCTCTGCAACATTCCCACTTAATCTTTATGAGCCTTCTTCCTTGATGTGTAAAATGAGGGAAATAACAATGAGAATAATAGGTAATATGCAATGAGTTCTTTCTTAGCGCAGTGCTCTGTTTTGGTGGATTACTTCATTTAAACCTCACAATAACACTATAAGGAAGGCATATCATTATCTTCACTTTACCTGTGAGGAGACTGAGGCACAGACTGAGCATACGACTTGCCTAAAAGGCCACACTGCTAACAAGTGTTGGAGCCTGGATTTGAACCCAGGAAGTCTGAGTAGAGGGAATTAGTGAGAAAATGTAGAGGAAATACCAAGCTCCCACCTGACACAAAGGTGCTCAGGGTTTCTTTCCTTCCTTCCTGGTGTTGCTGGGGGACAGCCAATCAGCTGACCTGATTTATCAGTATTTATAGGCTACTTGCTCTACCGTAATTGCTGGAGGATTGGGAGGGTCAGGTTGTGGTGAAGAGCACTGATCTGAAGACCATCTCTGAGCATCAGTTCCCTCATCTCTAAAATGAGGGCAGCAATCCCCGTATCTCACAGGGTGCCAGGATCAAATGAGATAATGCCTGTGAAAATAATTTTGTCAACTCTAATGCTCTGGATGCATATCCAATGCTATTAAGAAGACGTAGATGGCTCCAGTCATCACAGACTAGCCAAAACTACCTTCTTTAGGTGTCACTCTTCTGTCTTCTAGTGGCTTCTGATTGTCTCTTGGGTAAAATAAAAATGTTTGCTAATGTGTTTTCAGATAGTAGCTTAGTCTTTCTTTCCTAATGGGGCCTCATTCTCTCTTGGATGGAGAAGGTGAGAGATTGTGTGAATGTTGAGGATGCTCCTTTGGGACAGAAGGAAGATTTCACCCCAAGGAGGCCAAGAGGAGTGCCTGCATGCAGGGCATCCCACAACATTCTGGAACATTCCATGAATTCCTAAAGATGGGGGAGCTTACCCCATAAGCCAAGACTTGAGATCTCCAAGGAGAGACAACTCCCTCATACCTGGCCTTTGCTGTGGTAAACACAGTCTAACCCGCAAAGCTGACAAATCTTTGTGGCATTCATACATTTTGTAACATCTTTGACTCAGACGTATTCAGTGTCTTGTACCTGCTGTTGGAAATTTTGCTGTGCTTTGTATTGAGGACCTCCTTTTGGGGAAAGTTAACTGGACCCACAGATGGGAATGTGGCAAGAGCTACCATTTCTAGACTAGACAATAAAAGCAAACCAGAAAAATGATTACTTTGAGTTACTGTCTTCCTTTTCTAGGAGTCTCCTCATCATGGTTCTTAGAAAAACCTCAGAACCACCAAAGAGACATAATAATAATTTTGCCCATAATGAGAGTTTGCAGATAAAATCTTGTGGCAAATCAGCACCATCCTCCCACGTTGAAGACCTATACGATTCCTCCTGTCAGAAACAGGACCATTTTCTACTGGGCAAAGTAGACAGTAAGGCTGGGAAGAGCACAGTTTTATAAAAAAAGAAAAAGTCTTTCCCACTCTCTGACAATAGGTAGAACTCACCTTTTTTAAATCTGTATCTCATCGGATAAGACCCTCCTAGTTAGATTTTTTCTTTAAGGTAGACCAGAGTTTAGGGAGGGAATGGGTTGAATTCACTTTTATGGAACTCAATTCCATTTCTTTCCATTCTGTTCTATTCCCTTCAGTACAATTTGATAAACGCTGAGGAATTGTTGTAGGTCAGGGAACTGTGTAGGTGTTGGGAGACAAACATGGAAGAAATGGGCTTGTACTTCTGCTCTTCTGGATCCAGACTGGAAATGGACATCACTGGGCCAAGGGGTGCTTTTTTAGGGGCAGGGTGAGATCAGAGAAGACAAAAAGGCGATAAAAACAAGGATCGAAAAATGGATTTAGACTTTGACAATTGGGCAGAAGGAAGCAAAGTACAGGGACCCAAAGACTTCACTCTAAGTGGACCATCTGGACGCAGCTCCTTGTGTGTTGTTATATCGCTGAGATAATAGAATTTGAGAGTTTGCAATTAATGTGCTTTCACACACGTTGCTTCACTTGATCCTTAAAACAGCCCATGCTGTTTTTGCAGATTTACCTTGATTTTACAGATGAAGACCCTGAAGCTGAGTCATGATTTGCCCTGGGTCTTGAGGTTTCTGTGTGACCAAGATAGGACACTGAACCCGTGTGCTGTCTCCTCATCTATTATTGTCTCTGCTCTCTCACTCTCAATAAACACCTTGCGTTCATAGACCATCTTGCCCCACTAAAAGTACTTTAAGTTATATTGTCCTATGGCACTTCATTTGTATTTTGCTTAAACTCCCTACCTGGGATAAAGCAGCCTTTGGGAACTGTGGTTTTCATTGTTCTTTTGTTACATAGGAGTATAAGATAGAGCCTTAGTTTCCTCAGTTTTAAAAGTTGGGTCTGGACTAGTTGATGTCTAACATCATTTTAGTTCCAGCAGCCTGGGTTCTGAAATCTGTTATTACATTAGTTCGCACTCCTTTTTTTTTTTTTTTTAAGTCTTCCAAAAATCACAATGATTTTGAGAAATGGTGTTCATGCCAAATTCATTAGAGTTTGAAAACAGAGTTATATTTCAGCTCTTCAGAGGCTAACAAGGAACTGATATTTTTGCAAATGTGAAAGTTCTTTCAACCATGCCAAATTAACTCAAAACATCTGAATGGTGTGCTTCCAGGTATTAAGATTTTCTCTTTTAGTCTTGGAATTCTATTTTAGAGAAATTCTATTCTCATAGATGTTGTAGCAAGAGACTGAAAAGTTACAGAGAACTCTGATGGAATGATATTTGCTGGGTAGGCTGAGAGCCAACTATTGTTCTTGCTGATTCTCAGTAGAGAAGGGAGGAGTATTTACTAACTATCCCTGGAATCTCTGTCAATTAGCTTGGAATCTGAGGGATTTTCCTGATGTGTTTTATGGAGGTCCCTTAATTTGGGGGGTGCCCAGGTGAAAGTTCTTAACCCTGCAGTGGAAGATAGGCTGGTTCAGAAGACCAGCTTGGATGGGACTCCCACTCCATTTTAATCAATCAGCTGGTGGCTCTGAGGAGCAGCCACCTTCCCCAAGCTCAGCTCTGGCACCAGGGATGACATAGAAGCAGTTTAAGACCTGGTCTATACAGAGTGGCTTGAGGGTGACTTTCTCAAAATGTGCTCCTCCAACCTGAGTTCCTAGGCTTCACTCCAGACCAAGGATCTCTTAAAATCTCTGTGGGTGGCAGCTGGAATCTGTTTTAATGAGCATCCAGGTGATACTTGCGCATGCTATGGATTGACAATCACTGCCACACAGTCTTCTGAAGAAAACAACATTTCTACACACACAGAAAACAGTTATCACAACAAAATTCCTTACTTTATGGAGTCACAAATAACAAAGCGGCAGCTGGAGGACCAGCTCCCCTGGAGTCTGTGGGTTGCTGGAGAGGTGGAAAGAAGATCTCTTAGGACCCCTACACCTACAAGAGCCTTTGAGACAAAGATGCAACAAAGAGGCAAAGAATAACGCAGACAGGAAAGTGAGAGATGGCTGCTGGTTGGATCACGGCTGGGAACGCATGGATGCGAATCCAGGCTTGGCCTTAAGAGAGGGAGAGAATGTGGATAGATAACACTTGATTGAACGAGGTATTTGACTTTTAAAAAAAATTTGATATCTGATAGGCTGTGGCAGGTATGTTAATAAGACATTCTGTTAAGTCGCTGCCATCATGGACCTTACACAGTAGCAGCTGTTGTGGGGAAAGGAGGGCAAAGCATCATGAAGCAAATTGTTTTCCTCCACCTGCAGTAAGATGTAAGTAGCAAAGGAGACAACCAGAGACACCAAGAGGCGATCTGTAAGGCTCAGACGAGAGCCATGTCATTCAGAGTTCCAAGTCCAGAGGTGAGAGAACATGAGGGGCTCCCAGGGATGGTGAGAAAGTGAGGGAAGGCAAGAGGAAACCGAACTGAACTTCGAGGGTTTGGAGGAAGCTACAGAAAATAAACAGGAAGCTAGAATGGAATGAGAGGGCTCTCTCTTAGTAAGCAAAGTCTAGGAGAGGAAGCAAGGGTCTGAACGGGCATGCAATTCTCTTCCCACGGTTTGGCTGTGGGTTAGAATTCTGAGCTTCCACCATCCTACACACTGAACACCGTCTGCCAAGAACTACAGCCCCTCGCTTTGGGCTCGGATAGGCAGAGCCGTGCTGTGTTCTCCCTACAGCCAAGCCATGCAGCCCTGGAGGCAGGATAAGCCCCAGCCTCAGTTTGCACAGATCCAGCTTTGGGGGTGGGTGGGGGGGTGGGTGGGGCACAGAGCAGCCCACGGCCTGCTTGAAAGCTTTGCTTCATGAGTTCCAATGACCGATTTATGTCTCGTTTATCTCTGGCTCCTAGTTTGCAAAAGGGAGCCAAAATGTTAATTAACACAAAAGGTTAAGCAGTTGTTTGACCTCCCAGTTCTGCAGAGAGGGGAAGAGGAGGAGGCTGGGAGCAGGAGGAAGCCAATGCACTCTGCGTGCCTTTGTTTATGGGAAGTGCCTTCCACGCTGCGTTCCAGCCTGACTGTAACAGACGTGCTGGGTGTGCTCACCAGAGTGGCGGGGCATTGGAACACACTGTGGCTTTGTTTGGGCCTGTGGGGAGTTTTTGGTGAATTTTTTTGCTTTCAACCCCCTATGAAAATATTTGGGGATTCAATGATGCTGACTCTACATTTCTCACCTCAAGCCCACACTTTCTCTTCTTTGAATATACGTATGGTGATGTTTTCTCCCTCTCGGCCACAGACCGTTTCTCAGTAGCCCTCGCTACCCCCATGGGCCCGCTGCTGCTAACTTTAAACAGACCAGATGGTGGCTAAACAAGTCGCCAGTATTGCATGCAGGCTAGGCTCCCCTGCTGAAAATGAATGCGATTTGGGGAATGGTGGTTCCTGGAAGCTCACAGGGATTCCTCTAAGCCAGCAGGATCTGTTTATTTAAAAAAATTTTCTTTCATTGAAAAGGGGACATTGCTCATATTTGGAGGCTCCCTAATTCCTCAAGTCAATGGAGTTAAGCAGCACTGGAACTGAGAGCCACAACAAAGCTGGTGGCATCAGCTCTCCCCGGCTGTGGCTGGGGAGCTGCTTATCGTAATCAGTCAGGACCACCAGGATGAGATGGGATCAGGGGTTACTGATTGCAAGTTTCTGTTTTCAGGGATAAAAACAGGTAGGTATTTTAAGTCTCTTATTTAGATTTAGCTAGAACTTGGCTCTGGCTGGCACCAATTTTGATCCTTGTCACCAAGCTCACAGGACAACTGGAGGGAATTGCTGCCTCCAGTAGACACAGACCTCCCTCCTAACTCCACGCAGCAGCCCCTCTGCCACCTGTCCCCAGAGCCCAGGCCTATGGTTGGGCCCGATTCGTCACCTGGCTCTACAGGATACACACGTGAGTTCCAGAGCATCAGGCTTCTGAGCTTCTTTGAGGAAAACATGCCTGTTTAGAGCAGGTCATTTGAAAGGTGCATGGGCTTAGGAAAATAGAAGTTGAGTTTCCTCGATTGAGAACCTGGCTGGGCTGCCGCTGCCCACTGGACATGTTCCTGCACCATCACGCTGTCCTCATTGTCGTTTTGCTTCTTGTCTGTGATCAATTCAGCAACTGTGTAATAAACGACCAGAACACACAAGGTGCCGGATGCTGATGATTATCCCTTAATTTGTATTTCACTTTGTAATTTTCAAGGCACTTTGCCATCTGTGGTCTCAGCTGATTTTCCCTCTGTTGCTGAGCAGGTACTAATAGCCTAATTTTAAAATGGGCTAGTGAAGGCAGATGATGGGTATTGGAAGTCACAGGACCAGTAAAAAGGAGAGTGAGGATGTGGCCCACGTAAGACTGGGTCTTCTCTTGACTGTAAGAACAGAGCAACTTCCATTACACCACAGCCACTTAGAGGTTGAAGCCTGAAGATCAGCTAAGAGATTCACTGTCTCAATGACAGGCTCTTAGGAATTGGAGAAGGCAAAGATGGGAAGAAACATAGACCATGAGCCAGAGCTGGGTGTCCAGTAATACCCACTGCTCCCGCCGTGTGCCTGGAGCTGACCGCAGCAGCTTAATGTAGGGTTAAGAGCAGGATTCCTGGCTTGGGTACTCACTGGCTGTGTGACCTGGGCCACTTCCTTAACCTCTCTGTGCCTCAGTTTCCTATTTATAAAATAGGAATACTAACAAAAATTCTTACCCCATATGGTTATGAACATTAAATGAATTGATATTTTCACAGTCTTAGAACAGTGCCAGGTATACTGTAAGTGCCATACAAGTACTGGCTAAATGAATAAAAAGCTTTGCTCCCAAGCTAGGCTTGACCAACTGCTGGGGATGAGAGTGTGGGTGGGGTGACAGCATTCTGCCAAGCACTGGCCTAGAGGGCTGCGACAGAATACATGCAAGCAGAGCCCCCAAGGTTATTGTCAATGAGTAGGAGCCACTCTCGAATTGGCAGTATTTTCTGAAGTAAAAATTGTGTTCATGCTTTGAGAATTAAAGAAAATACTTGAAGTCATTGCTGTACTGGAAAATCCAGGGTAAGTGTGGATGCCTATGCCTGTGGGCACATGACTGGGCTGGCTGAGGAAGAATTGCTTTGTAGAATCATAAAATACTCATGATGGACGCGAACTTAATATCAGCTAATTCAGTGACCTCTTAGAGCCAGCTCTCTCCTCCACGGATCAAGAAACAAGGTCCAGAGAGGGACTTTCCTAGAGTGACACAGTTAACATGCCCAGGTCACCCAACCTTCTGAAGTGTTCTTTTTCCTAGCATCCTGGTCCTTGGGAAATTGGCTGAGGGGTGCTTGTTGTCCCAGATTTGTGCTTATTCTGGACACAGTTCTGAAGGCTTTAATAGATTATGGGGTTCCCCTGGAAATTAGAGCTCTGTTTATTCCTGGAGGACTGGTGACACCTCACACAATGGGAAGAGTTCTGGATCTTTCCAACCCACCCCCAATCCTGCTGCTTGTGGGTACTAAGATGCCCCACTATACTCTCAGGGGATATTAGCAAATCAGGCACAAATTCCAAAGGCATCCTGGGTGGCTTCAAAGCTTATGGAGAGGCCCAGAAACCTCCCCGACCCCTGAGTCCTTGGGTCAAAAGGTTCAGGTTGGGGATGGTTGTACAACCTATTGTCTTTTTCTTTCCCAGAGATACCCTTTGCCAAATACACACTCACCTGTGTAAAAAATGGTGGGGCAGGGGATGAATAAGAAGCTCCATAGTTATGCAAATGCTAGGAGAAAGACCCATGTTTCATAACCTAGTTGGAGCCAAAGAGTCAATGATAATGACAGCTAACATAATATGTTCATTATGAGCCAAGTACTCCTGTTATCCCTGCTTTACGGATGAGGAAATTGGGGCTCAAAGATGTTAAATGACTTGCCTGTAATTGTGCAACTAGAAAGTGGCAGAGCAGAGCATCCAAATGCAAGCTGATGCCCCAGCCAGGACCTTGATCTCCATGCTGTATTCCCTCTGCAGACAAATGGCAGTAAATGGACCACATGAATGGACTGCAGAGAAGAGACCTGAGACAATTCTTGCCAGTGCAGACTGAGATGTGCAAGGCAGAAGCAATTTAGAGAGACTGAAAGAGAAAGGAAGGCCCAATTAAAATCCAAATGGAGAGAAGCACAATGTAAAAGCAAATTGGAAAAAGCTGAAGCAACAGAGGGACCCTCAGGAAGATGGTGAGTGTGAGAAAAAAGCACAGGAGAAATGTCCTCTGCAACCCAAACCCACCTCATCAAATAGCTCTGGACCCAGTTTTTATCTTTACAAGTGATAGCTGGCTGCTGCCAACTGTTTGCATAGTGTGTGCATTGAAATATTTTATTGTTTTATGGATGCAATAAAATAAATGTGATTAAAGGCAGAAATCACACTTGAGTTCTGGTGAAGGAGACTGGAATGCTGGAACCAGGGCTTTAAAAAGCAGAGCAAGGTCTTTTAGTCAGAGAAGAGGAATCTGTTTCCTGTTCTTGCCTTGGGAAGACAACACAAGAATGGATGGAGGATCAAAATTTTTAAAGAGGCAAGAGGTAAAAAAAAAAAAAAAAAGAGATGATGAAGGTGTTCCATGGGGGTGGGAGGCAGAAATCAAGAGGCATTAATGACTTAAAATGTGAAGGCAGGGTCTGCAGGGTATGGCTGGCCTCTAAAGGAAAGAGATGTGGGGTCTGAAACACAGAGCGGAATGAGATGAGAGAAGTCTTGAGTATGCTCAGATGATAATGTTTCCAAAAGAGATTAGGGCAGAATGTTTCTTTCCCAGCAAAGGAAAGTTCTGGTGGAAGGAAATGTGAAGAATTTGGGGATTTGAGGTGAGATAAGGCTGAGGGTCAACTGTGGGAAGAAAAGAAGGAAGAGACTGAGAATTAGCGTTCACAGATGGGGAGGATGGGGAGTGCCAGTAACTGTGGCTGTAGGAGAAGGGTGACTTTTACTGAGAAAAATGTAAATCAGATCCACAAATACTGACAGTCAAGAGCAGTACTAGGTGCTTGGGGCTAGAGAGGGAGTGGGCAGGCATAATGCAACAAATGAACAAGATAACTGCCGCCCATCTTCATTAAGGATTTTATACCCAAGTGAAGGAGCGTGATATCAACACCTCGCTCTATTACATGATGCAGAGTGGCACAAATATAAAATGCAGTCACTAAAATAGGGGTTTGGAACTTAAATGGAGAAGTGACAGGACTCATAATGTGCTGGGGACATGGGGAGAGTCAAGAAAGGTTTCTCAGAGGAAGTGGCCTTTTGGATGGATCTTGAAGGATAAAGATTGAGTGAAAGAAAGCTATTCAAGACTTCTTAAGATGCCATCTTAGCAAAGACACAAATGCAGGAGAATCCAGAGCATTTTGGTTGAGGTGAAAGTGTGAAAGTCTAGAATGGCTGGTGAGGCTGTTTAGAGGTTAGAAGAGAAACCAGGTCACATGGCATTTTGGAACCATGCTGAAGAGTCTGGATTTTATTTTACAGGCTAGTGTCTCTCAACCAATTTTCTGCCTCCACACTATTTATAGGCACAATACAATAATCCCAGCTTTCAATAGGCTCCTGCTCTCCCGAGGGGTCATATCAGAATTGGGGAGTCGTGGACCTTTATGGAGGAAAATGGCAGGATCAGAGCTGAGAGACAAATTAACCAGGATGGAGACTGAAATCAGGAAAATCAGCTTGGAAGTAATTACGGCTGTCCAGGTAGAGATGATGAGGGCCTGAGCTCACCGTGAGTTTATAGAGGTAGAAATGACTGGGCTTCATTCATTTTTGTTTAATGAGCACCCACAAAGGGCCAGACACTGTGTGTTCTTTGGGGATACAAACATTAAACCCCACAATCTACCACACATGCCTACAATCTATGAGGCAAGTAAACCAACACTAAACTATGTAGGGGCCATGGCAGAGGCAATGGAGGGACGTTAGGAGGACTGAGAAGAGGTGTTCAGTTACATACGGTTTCAAAAAAGTCTTCCTGAAGTAAACAGGCTTGCACTGAGGCTTAGAAGATAAGTAACAACTGCCCAGATAGAAAAAAGGGGAAATGGGGCCAAGAGGGGGTGGGGAGAATGAGAGAGCACATACAAAGACACACTGGCATAAAATGGCATATAACATAAGAGGAGAGCAAACATCTAGGCCAAAAATGGAAAATAATTGCAAAATATTGAGCCAGGCATAATATGAGTAAATTAACATGTGCTCCTGCCTATGATCCTTGGGGTGTACAGAGTGTGGGCTGGAGACATGGTGGCCAAAGGCTGATGCAGACTGCCACATCAAAGAGGTTGGACGTTAAATGGAAAAGTGATGTTACTCAGATTTGTGGTTCAGAAAGATTATTCTGACGGCAGAGTGAAGGATGGATGGGAAGGGGCACGATTTAGGAAGCAGGCAAACAAGTTAGACAATAGCAAGGTAATGGGAGTGGTGAAGGGGGCAAGGATGAGAAAGCATGACGAGGAGCAGTGAGCATGAATGGTGATCAGTCAGACCGGACAGAAGAGGAAGGAGCCTAGGAAGAGCCCAGCTTTCTGATCTGATGACTGTAGCTCATAGTGGCATAATTCATGGAGCCAGAGAATGAGTTAAGACAGGTTTGGGATGAGGGATATGGCAGACTAGAAATGAGAGGAAATGGGTTCAGTTTCATACCTATTGAGGTGGAATTGTCTGGGAGTGATTTCTAGTGAACAGTTGGACACAGAATCCTAGAGCTAGGAAGAGAAGCCTTGGCTGAAGGTCTGGAGTTTGGAGTCATCCTTCTACACTGGTGGTTGAAGCCAAGGCGGTGGATCAGATCACACTGTGTCGTGTGAAGGGAGAAAAGGGCCAAAGACAAAAAGTTGGGCAACAATCGCATTTCAGGAATGGGCAGAGGAGGAGGTGACTTTGAACGCGACCAAGGAGTAATATGAGGGGTACTGAGTAAACCAGGACAGAGCCGTGCCTAGAAAAGGAAGGGCATTTCAATAAGGAGGAGTGGCCAAAATCTCCTGGATTAGGCAAGAAGCTGGAGACAGACAAGAGACAAGGCTCAGCCAAGGACTCCAATTTGTGGGACTTTAGGCATCAGCGACAAAGAACTGAAACATACGCATGTATTGTGAATACGGTGTGCAGTCAAAACTAAAAAATGAGAAAGAAAAGGAAGGTGGCATATTGTGATTTATAATAAATATATATTTGGTCTTCTCTGTTTCTGGCACAGAGCTCTTAAAACCTTTGGAATTTCCTCAATGATAAAAGTGATAAAGGTGTCTTGATATTCATAACAAACCCCTTTCAACCACACCTGAGTTTAAGTAATGAGGTGACTTTTGGAAAGCATCCAAGGATGGAGGCTGATTGCCAGGGAAACGAGCCGTGTGATCGAGAGTTGGAACTTTCAGCACCACCCCCAGACCTCCAGGGAGGGGAGAGGGGCTGGAGGTTGAATCAATCACCAATGGCCAAAGATTAATCAATCCTGCCCATGTAGTGAAGCCTCCACAAAAACCCAAAAGGACGGGGTTTGGGGATATTTCAAGATTGTGAACCAGAATGCTTCCAGGTGCTACCATGCTGAGCCCCAAACTCCAGGAGGATAGACGCTCTATTGTTTGAGACTTTGCCCTAAGTATTTCTTCATCCGGCTATGGATTGGTATTCTTTAATATCCTTTGTAATACATCAGTAATCTAGTGAGTAAATGAATTTCCTGGGTCCTGTGGACCACTCTAGCAAATTAATCAACCCAAGGAGAGTCTGCGAAACTCTGATTTATTACCAGCCCATCAGAAGCACAGGTAACAACCTGAACTTGCAACTGGCATCTGAAGGAGGCAGGGGGCAATCTTATGGGACTGAGCCCTTAACCTGTGGAATCTGATGTTATCTCCAGGCAGATTTAGAATTGAGTTGACTTGTAGGACACGCAGCTCGTGTTAGAAAATTGCTTGGTGGTGTGGGGGAAAAACCCACACGTTGGAATTGGTGATCAGAATCTTAGACAGCAAGTTTAAGGGCCTAGGAAATAAGGCACTATAAGACAGATAGAGGAAAATTCTGTAAAAACGAGACAACACTTTAAAAGAATTGCTATAAAATCCAAATGCACTGTCAAGATACTCATATTTCCTTCCCAGGGGAAGGGGAGGGTGGGCAGGAGGTAGAGGAAGAAAGCGTTGGGGCAAATGTAACCATCTCATTGCTGAAGAAATGACATACTAGCATGACTGATGGAAATTTTAGAAGCTGATGCTTAAAAGAAAGAATGTTGTATAACTAATGGAAATGAAAATGGGCTAAGGCCACAATAAAACTTGGAAGTGCTTTTAATGAATACTTCAAAATATGTATAGTATCACCTCAGAAAAAATTGAATGTAAAGAGTTTTAAGAATAAATGATGGCTGCTAACATCACCAAAGAAACACAATAATGATGTACGTCCTGAAGGAAGCACACGGCACCCTTTGTAAAGAATTCACACACACACACACATACACAATGGAACCTGAATCAGATGACACCTCTAGATCCAGCCTTCGGTTTACAGGAAATAAGGGGACAGAGGAACATCTTGTACAACAACATGGAAATAAAATAAGCAAAATCCAGACAACAGGAAACTCTGCAGTAACCTAGTGTCTTCAACAAACAAATTACAGAAACAAAGGAAAAGCGAGAAGGGACTACAGATTATGAGACCTGAGACCCATCAACCAAATGCAATGGGAGGAAATTTTCAGATCCTGATTTCAATAAAGCAATTATAAAAACAATTTTATGAAACAGTTGAGAGAAATTTGAACACTACTTGGATATTTTATGACATTAAGGAATTATTTAAGATGTTTTTACATATAATTTTTTAAAGAGTCCTTATTGTTTACATTTACATACTGAAATGTTTATAAATGAAATGATATAATATCTTGGATTTGCTTCAAAATAATCCAGTGAGAGTAAGACGGAAACGTGTGTGTGTTCTAGATGAAACAGAACTGATCCTGAACTGGTAATTGTTGAAACTGTATGTTGGGTTCATAAGGATTCAGGATACTACTCTCTCTGTTTTGTGGATGTTTGCAAATTACCATAATGAAAGGTTAAAAAAAATCAAAGAATAAATGTGAACATACCCATGATGTCCTTTCAGATCTATGAAAGGATTCAAAATAAGCTTGAAGTGTTATTATTTCACAAATGTCATTATTTCCTTTTGATGTTGAATCTCTTCTGGTTTCAAATGTTCCTAATTAAAGAGCTTCCACCAATTCTTAAAGTTAGATTGCTGCTGGCCACTGTCACAAAATGAAACATGCAGGAGGGGTGAGTGCGTGTGTGTGTGTGGTTGTTTAACTTGGATGTGGTTGTTTTGGACATTGCTTTTTTTCCAGCTTGTCAGTACCCAGGCTTCTGGGTGGCAGCAGAAGGAAGCAGTGCAGGAGAAGACAGGGCTGGAGGTGACATGGATCCACTCAGGAAAGGTAGATTTTGGCTGTCTGCATTTTAACAAGGTCTCAATCGAGAAGATAGCCACTGTAAGGAGGGGTCTGCTGTTGACTCCAGAAGGCAGAGATGAATTCAGAATCAGAGCGTTTCTTGAAGTTTCTATGCAAACAGATTGGAGTCGCCAGCTAGATGCTCAGAAAATGCTGAAAGGAATACAATTTCAGAAAGGAGGGTCAAGAGGATAGACCCACATTACAACACAGAAGAATGGCCCCAAGATGATAGACCAGGTCCCCACAAGTGATACAATGTTTGTCACCACTGGTTCAATAACAGAGACTTGCCAGTTGCCCTCAATCCTACCTCCTGCTATATAAGGTCCCCAGGTATGGCTGGTGGCCAGAAGGAGGCCAGGTTTGCCTTGTAAATGAAGCCCATAGTCATGGCAGGAGGCTGGGAATGCTTGTATGTCTTTCATCAGATATATAAAATATGCCAATCAGTGGTTTTTACTTTGGGTTATGATATTATTTCTATTATAGTTTAAGAGTCCTGGGGTAAAGTGAGGAATTAATCCATACACCCATTTTAGAAACCGCCACGGCCCACAGTATGCTTCTGAGTGTCCCACTTGCCTGAGAATCTTATTGATCCTGGGAGAAACAGTAATGGAGTAATGGAGACTTGAAGATAAGTAGGAAGGGCTGGATGGTTGTACTGACAGTGGACATAATGGGGCATGTAGGGAATGAACGTATTGGCCTCTTGGACAGCTCCCAAACAGGAGTGACAATTCATCCTGTAGCAAAAGAGAGGAAAGTTGCCAAGGCAACAATCTGATTGTGGGGAGGAAGGCCTAGGAATTTGACGTTATGTAGAAAGTACCAAATGTCCAAAGAAACTTTTTCTGAGTCCCCCAAGAGGATAGTGGTTTATAAAAGAATGGACAGCCTAGTGGTCCATCACAGACACAGTGAGAAATCAGGAGAGTAAAGCTACAGTTTGAGGAGCCCAGCAAGAGCTGTAACGCTGATGGGTAAAAACCTGATGCCTCCCCAGTCTTCCCTCCTTTCCTTTCCCTCCTCCTTTCTTCATGTCAGTGAAACAGCAACAGTAATGGCAAAGAAGGAGCCTCCATGAGAGAAAGGGTGGAAAGGACCCCAGTGAACTGGGAAGAGCAGTATTGACACAGAAATGGCTACAGAGTCTAACTCCTGCATCGCAGAGGAGTGACAGCAGCTGCAGCAACTAAGTGAAGCCACCAGGAGGTGGAACGGGGAGAAGCAAAGGTGTCTACAGTGGGGGAACTTAAACTCCACCAAAGAGAATTCCAGAACAACTCTGGTATCCCAAAGGAAGGGAAAGACGTAGGGGAGCCTGGTTCTTAGAATCCCTCTGGGAGAGCAAACAAGAGAGACTGAAATTGATTGGCACCCATTTTCCTTGAACATCCTCTTGTAGGTTGGGTGGTCAGGGAGTCTGGGGTACATTTCAGTGACTAATTCTCTGATATAGGATTATGATGTTGGATCCCATTTTCTAAAAATGGGAAGATCAAGGTTCGTAGTTCCTTCGAGATACTTTGCAGAGAGGATAGGCTGCAATCAGATGAATAGTAGTGCTTTGGACAATAGCCTCCGAGTTGGAACCACTAGGACTTCTCATGGGAACAGTTAGCTAAGAAAGAGATTATCTGCAAATTTCCTCAGAAATGCTGAGGGAGGGGTAAAATAGTGGAAGAGCTTAAACAAGCAATGAGAAGACTCTGCGGGGGGTGGGGAGGGAGTGGCACGGGAATCGTAGTTCTAAATCTACCACTTATTAGCTGTGTGTCCCTGTGTCCATTTGCCTCAGTTTATTCACTGGTAAATTGGAGCTAACAATGCCTCCTTTGCTTGGCTCATGCGGCCTCTCCCACAGGGTTATTATAAGCACCCAATATAACAGTGTTGCCCCAAATGTGGTAGGTATAGCAACTTGTACTATGTAAGATGATTTCTGACGGTACATGGCCAAAGTTTTTATGATTATTTGAATTTAAAGCCTAGTATTTGTTTTTATGCATATTAGAAAAAAAGTATTGTATAACTAGCACACCATACTTACGATTTCATAGACATACTTGCTCAGGAAGAGGCTTAAGTGAAAAACAAGAAACAGTAACAAGTGTATGAATATGTGTGTGCATATAATGTGTAACTATGACAAAAAGGGAAGGTAGTGTCCTTCTAAAATGTGGGAGTCTGCAAAAACTGAATAAGTAGGACAGCTGTCTGAAGACTTAGGGAGCCTAACAAACAGGTCCTTCTTACTCCTCTGGAGGTGCCTGAGTTTCTTCTTCTGCAGAAGGCAACAAATGGTTGCTGATGCCTTCCTCGTATCAGGTGCTTTTCTGGGTTCTGCGGATACAGCAGTAGACCAGATAGACAAAATTCCTCCCTTCTGGAGCTTCCACTCAGGTGGAGAAGCAGATCTAAACCCACGAAATGGTTTTGTGGACCTGACCGGATGAGATGCAAAGAAAGCATCTGACAATTGCAAACGCCCTCTCCATATCTGGTATTGTAGTGAGATGCCAGAGGCAAGAACGAGTTGATTTGAGAATATCTAAAAAATGTCTGGCAGAACCCAGAGAAATACTCTAGTGTGGACAAGTGTAAACTGTTTTTGTTTCTGTTGGGTTTTCTTCTGGGTTAAATTCCTGGAAGAATTTTCCTAAAACCTTTGCACCGTGAAAGGACTTATCTTCAATGTCTGCTTTTGGCACTATGTGCTCTCCAGAGGTAGTGGGAAATGTGAATGTAATGAGTATCATATTAGAATTATGTATTTTAGTTTTCAAACAGTCAACCCAGCTTGAATTAATCTAACCGTAAAATCACTTTTCTGAATCAAAGGCTCTTGTGAAATCCAAATATGTAAAGTCTAATTTGTTTTTCTTCATTCCCTAGTTTTAAAGTTCTGTCCAAAAGAATTAGCAAATTTCCTTGGACTCATTTTTTCTTCTTAAATCCCCAAAGTAACTTATTTCTTAACGGGTTTGCTTGCTTTGTGTCTTCACTTATTGTATCTTTCTATCAATTCTCCAGTTGGATGCTCGACAACGTTTAAAGGGTCAGCTACCCCTACATGAGAAATCACTGCCTCAGCGAACTTATTAAACAATACCCTGCTGGCTTGAAAGGGTTAAACTAAGTTTCTACATCAGCATAATTTCCAAACAGGGAATAGCTGATGTGCTGGGAGACTCTGTCAAAAATGAATAGTAATGAGTTCATAACAAAATAACAGCCCAGCAAAGACTAAAACCAGAATATGATAGATAGAATGTAACATGCTGGAGCAAGAATGTAGGATGCAAGATGTGTTAACCAGGCCTGCAAATGAGACAAGTCCATCTAACTTTAGCTTTCAGACCCTCTGCAAGGGAGTAACTGAAAATGATGATTCATTACTTCCATATTGATTGCATCACGTGCTTTCCTGTAGTTCGATGTTTAGCATTTTTACTTGGGATGATGGTTTCACTGTTTTACTAAAGAATCCAAGTTTGAATATTCATTTTACTTTATTGTTTCTTGCTAATGTGTGTAGCAGGTTTGTAAACTCTGTTTCTACTTATAGGCTTAGTCTCCAAAAAAAAAAAAAAAAGAAAAGAAAAACCTTAATGCTTTCTATTTTGATTAAATAGTAAACAGATGAAATGATTTGCTATCCTGGCTACCTGGTATGAAATGCAAGGTTTGTAAATTTCAAACATGAGCTAGGAAGATAAATTGATTTTTAAAACTAAATCTCCCAGAACTTAGAACCCAAAGGAATGCTGTCTCTGTTCAGCACATTCTCATTGGGAGGTCATATACTTATTATAATTGTGTTGTTTTTCCTCTAAACATTTGGAACTCCTCTTGTGGAATTGTCTTCGGAGCCTGCAAAGCATTTTTCTGAGAGTTCTGCTTTGTGCCCAGTCTTCATCCTTTGGGGTGGGGTGGGGGATGGGAGCCAGTGGAAGGGAGTGGATTTAATGATTTCTGGAAAGAGCCAAAAGTCATCCAGAGGGCAATCTGGTGAATGGCGTGAGTAGAACCATCTGGGGTTAAAAAAAAAAAAAGACTGTCTATAAAGTGTGCAACCTGGCTCTGTCATTTGACCTGTGACCTCTTAGCGAAGGCTATTCTAAAAGAGGCGTTTCTGGGGCTGGCCCGGTGGCCGAGTGGTTAAGTTTGCACGCTCCGCTGCTGGCGGCCCAGTGTTTCATTGGTTCCAATCCTGGGCGCGGACATGGCACTGCTCATCAAACCATGCTGAGGCAGCATCCCACATGCCACAACTAGAAGGACCCACAATGAAGAATATACAACTATGTACTGGGGGGGCTTTGGGGAGAAAAAGGAAAAAAAAATTTAAAAATCTTAAAAAAAAAAAAAAGAGGCGTTTCCAAGAAGATTTGGCCCATGACTGGCACTCTTCGAATAAATGTGTAGACTCTCCCAAAGTGACTGCTTTTGAAGTAGTGCTTCAAACGCTCATTTTCTTATACAAGATGTAGAGTGCTGTTTTCACAAACTATCATGGTCATGTGTAGAGAAGAGCTGTCATTTACTAAGATCCAGAATCAAGATAAAGACCATTAGGTAAACATACTTTCTCAATAACACAGAGGAAAGAAAAGAACTTGCTGTGAAAGTGTTGGTTGTTTTTCCCCCATGAACCTCAGGATTTAGCCGTTGCCTATGTATCTACCGTAAATGCCCTAGTATAAAGCAAGAGAAAATACGAGACCCTTTTCCATTTTCCAAATAAGTCCTCCCCTTCACCTTGCCAAAAGTTTTAGAGACGTAGCTAAAAATCACCAGTCATCTATTCATACTTAATTTATTAATTTAGTTACATGTGTTTAAATAATTTTAAATACTTACAAAATTGGTTTATTAATATCACTTTATATACTATTTTATATTCCATATAAAGAAATATTACTATAGTCATATTTCTTCTACTATCACGTTTCAATTTTATCCCAAGCCACAGCATAGCATTATGACAGTTGTTTTCTTTCATGCTTCCTGCAGTTGCATATTCTCAACATCCACTATGCAACCACTTACTGTAATACTTTAAAAAGTGATGTTTAAAAGGCTTGTTCACATCAACGCCCACTCTTGCAAATGGGAGGCCATTCACCCTAGTGAAAGAATAATTAAATATGTATTAAAGTCCACCGATTCCACTTGTAAACCTCAGAATCTTGCATTGATTACGGGCATTTCAGGATGATGTGTCTTCTCTGAAAAGAACTGTGTTATTAGAAATAAAATAATGATGAGTACACCCTATAGAAGGAGACTCTGAATATCCAATGATTTCCTCTTTTTCCAAGGAGTGATTTTGGGGAAAACTTTTCTTGAGTGTACACAGAGTTAAGGATTTGCTCTCTGTTACCCTGCGAAGAGTGAATAGCTCTCTGAATTTTCATTTCAGATGAAAGAGTAAAAATACATTACCAGCAGAAGTCACAGCTCATAGGAAGAAATCTGATAAAAGACAGTGTAACAGAGAACAGAGCACGTTTGATTTTCTTTTGGCATACAATAAGGGAAAAGCAAAATACAGCGCAATCTTTTGCCCATAGAGATTGGAACATATGCACTGGATTACAAAGCAAGTACCCAAAAGCTCTACGTTTATGTGTGTAAAAAAAATAATAGAAAATAGCTGAAGAGGAGAGAGAGAGGAGAAAAGTAAGTAAGAGGGGCAGGAGTCTGTTTAGTTAAATTATAATGCCACTTAGACCAGGGCATCATCAAGATTCTGGCTTTGGGCTTTCAAATGTTGAGATCTTGTAAACCACCGTGTCTTGATGCTAGCCCCTATACAAACTCTCCTGTATTTAACATCGTGGCTGAAGCTGATGTTGGAATCCTGGCTGAGCCCCCATATTTCGTATGGCCCTGGTGGTTCTTCTCACATGTTCACAATGGTTCATGGCATTGATGCCCTCAGAGGGACAGCAACAGTCTCTCAAAATGGCAGGCTTCCCACTGTTGGCAGCAGCTTGCTAGCCTCTGCATGCGATTTTGGAGACAAAGAAGTACATAAAAGCAATTCTTCTGGAGGATGAGTGGAGAGCTTTCGTTTTAAATTTCTCTTCCTTTTTCACTTTGCAGGGTCTCAAAAGGATAACCTTTAGGGTACTTTCCAGACCTGCTCACCTGGCTTAGGACACCTTGATACATAATAATCAGCTTCATAATTTCCTCTTTCTAACTCTATAGGCACTTTTCCTCCTAATTTTGGACAGTCATTGGCATGATGTGGAAGTTGCATATATCTTTTGAAAAGAGTTGATGTGGATAAATAGCCTTTTCTACTTTCTGCATTTTTTATTTCTTTCACAGAGCTCCATTGGCCAGAAATATTGACAGCCACATAGATTTAAACATGTCATGAACAAAACTTCCTCTTAGTCCCAGAAAAATGAGTTTGTATATATCTTCTTGAGGAAGACCAAAGAGGCAATGAGTGGTAGTGGACAAAACTGAGTGAAGAATGAATTGAGCTGGCATCTCATTTCTGGTCTCTCCCTCATCTCTGGACTGTGGGCATGTCACATAATCCTTCTGCTCATCTAGTCCCACAGTCATGAAACAAGTGTTGACCGGTTCACCTCTCAGATTTTGTCAAGTTCTAATAATCTGTATTTCCAAATAATAGTGGCTGCTGGGGATTGAACACTTACTCTGAACCAGACACTCTGTGGGGACTTGCGTGGGTCAACTCTTTTAATTGACCCATCAAATCTGGCAGATGGGGACTATTATTTACAGGTGAAGAAACTGAAGCTTAAAGAGTTAAGTGACTGTCCTGAGGAAAATACCTTTTCTTTGACTGGGTCCTAGCTAATGGGTTAATTCTTTTCTGAAGAAGTGAGCCAGACACTTCAGAACACCAAGAGACAGAGATTGGCCAGAAGGGTTTTCAACACATATTTTGTTTCTTTTCCTTTCTTTGCTTTGTCTTTCTTAGGCCTCCTATGGGCAGAATTGAGTTCCTAAAACTCTTCTCTTCATGACCCATCATCAACATCAGTCCATATAAAGCCCTTCATTATTTTTATATTTCCCTCCTTCATCCTCCGTATCACGCCCCTCTTCCCATGCGCATTCCTTGTAGTGTACTTAATCTATGTCTTTACAATCCATCTTCCCTATGTTTATTTAGACATGTACATCCTTGAAAAATGTTATTTTATATTTTGACTTACGTAAATGCTATCAAGCTTTGAATCTCATTCTTTTTCATTCTTTTTTACTCAAGGCTTTGTTTTGAGATCCATCCACGTTGCTAGGTGTAAATCTTGTCCATTAAGTCTGATGGTCCTACAGGATTTCATCATATCGTATCACACATTTTCTTTATCAATTTCCCTTATCAATGGACATTTAGATTACCTCCAAATCCTTGATACCACAAACAATCTGACATGAGCATCCTCTAATATGTCTTTGTATGCACTTGGATGAGAGTTTCTTTGAATCATATGCTCAGGAGTAGAATTGGGGGGTCGTGGTGTGTATGCACTCTTAATTTCACTAAGTATTACGAGGTTGCTTTCTAGAAAGGCTGCATTGCTTTGTATTTTTTCCAGTGGTGTATGAGGTTGCTTGATTTCTCATATCCTGACCAGCACTTGTTATTTTCTGGCTTTCTAATTTTTTTTTTTTTTAAGATTTTATTTTTTTCCTTTTTCTCACCAAAGCCCCCGGAACATAGGTGTATATTCTTCGTTGTGGGTCCTTCTAGTTGTGGTATGTGGGATGCTCCCTCAGCGTGGTTTGATGAGCAGTGGCATGTCCGTGCCCAGGATTCGAACCAACGAAACACTGGGCCGCCGGCAGCGGGAGCGCGCAAACTTAATCACTCGGCCACGGGGCCAGCCCCTCTGGCTTTCTAATTTTTACCAATCTCCATGTAATAAATAGTCTATCATTTCTGTTTTAATTTACATTCGTCTGATTACTGGTGAGTAAGAGCATTCTTCTTGTAATCATTAGCCCTTTGGGTTTTCCTCCTGTGATTTGCCTATTTATACCTTTGACCATTTTTTCCCTTATTGTATTTCTTAACTTTACTGGGCTTTGTAGCTATATAGTTTTATAGCTATAAATATAATTATAGTTATAAATATAGTCCTAATTTGTCTTAGTATCTGATAGGATGGGCTGTTCACCCCACATTCTCTGCTTTGAACTTCATTTTCCGTATTGACTTAACCGAATCACAAGAGTTTCTCTATACATTTTAAAATTATTTATTTGTGGATTTTAGTTGTCATTATTTTCTCCTGCTCTGCCACTTCTATTAGTTGTATCAATAAATGCTTCCTTAATTTGTAATATATCTTAATATCTGATATATCTTCTTTTTTTTGGTTTTGCATTGACTCTTTGAGAATTCTTATTTTTCCACATAAATTCTAGAACCATTTTCATGCTTTAAAAAATCTTTCTGCGGACTGGCCCGGTGGCATGCTGTAACTTTGCGTGCTCGGCTTTGGCGGCCCAGGGTTCGCAGGTTCAGATCCCAGGTGCAGACGTGCACACCATTCATCAAGCCACCCTGTAGCGGCATCCCACATACAAAATAGAGGAAGACTGGCACAGATGTTAGCTCAGTGTCAATCTTCCTCAAGGAAAAAGAGGGGGATCGATAACAGATGTTAGCTCAGGGCCAATCTTCTTCATCTCCGCCCCCCCCCCCAAAAAAACTGCTTTCTGGGATTTTGATTGTAATTGCATTCAATTTAAAGATTAATCAAGGAAAAATTAACTTTATATGATTTTAAAGCTGTTAATCTGTATGGTATTTAATTTTCCATTTATTTAGGTTTTATGATATGTGGTTTAATAGTTTAAAATGTATTCTCTATAAAGATCTTGTGTTTTCTTTGGTTAATGTCTACATACTTTATAGTTTTTGTTGCTACTCTGAATGATGTCTCATATTCTATTCTATGTTCTATTGGGTTATTGCTTCTTTATAGGAACCCTATTGAGTTCTGTACATTGTTTTCACATCTAACAAACTTGCTGAACTTCCTTTTAATTGTGATACTTTACTAATTTTCTTAGATTTCCCATGCATTTGATCATGATATTCTAAGTGAAAATAATAAGAATTTAGTCTCTTTCCTTCCTGGTCTTAATGCATTGACCAGGACTTCCTGTACCTGTTAAAGAGTGACAATAATACTGAGGTATTTGTGTCTGGTTCCTAACTTTAAAGGAAATTGCCTCTAAAAGTTTTTAATTAAATTGGATGATTGCAGTAGCTCATTGGTCGAAAGCCTTTATCGGGTTAAAGAAATTCCTCTCTATTCCTAGTTTTTTAAGAGTTTATTTAAAAAACACTGACATTGAATTTTATCCAATGGTTTTTCCGCATTTGTGGCCATAACGATGTGATTTTGCTCCTTTAGTCTGTTAAAATGATAAATTATTTTAATAGTTTTATATATTCTTTCTTTAAGCCATTTTTCTTGAATTATACTCCTTTCTATATATTTATATTTTAAATTCATTATTGAATTCCAATAGCTGGTACTTTAGTTAGTATTTTCACATTCATGTTTTTAAGTGAAACTGGTCCATAGACAATCAGGTCTTCTTGAACTAGATTTGGTATTAAGACCATACAAGCCTCACAAAATGAGTCATACGCTTTCCCTTTTGTCTTATTGGTGTGACACCTTGCGTTAAGACAGAAAGATTCACTGTAAAATAGTTCTTCTCCCAGTTTTCCCCACGTGAATAAATGGCAACCAGTTATCAGAACAAAAGCATTGATTCCTCTCTTTCTTGCACACCCACATTGGATTTTCAATCAGATAGTACTGGTTCTGCCTTCACAGTACATCTCAGATCCAGCCCCATCTCCCCACCACCTCTACTCTCATCTAAAAGATGATGATGAGGTCTGGATGATGGCACAACCCTGTACCTGGTCTTCTTGTTTGTGTTTCCACCTCCTTGCAGTTCATTCTCAATAGTAGCCAGCATCCATTTAAAGTATAAATCACATCACTTGACTCTATCATAATCATCTCCTATTTACCTCATTGGTGAGAGAGGGATTCCCACTCTAAGTTTATGGACACGGCAAATGGTCAAACACATGACACCCAACACTGGACAGATGAGATTGACAACAGTTTATTAGTCACATGTACTCACAATCTAGGGGAGGGGTACACTGCATGCCATGCATGGCCATGTGGGGGCTGCATTCAGGAACAGAGTGAGCAAACAGGGCTGGCAAGAGGCAAATTTTGTAGTGTCAAGAGGATGTGGTGCCCCCTGGTTCCCATAGGAGGGTGTAATTTGTTGACTAATTCAGGGACAAGCAGGAATTGCACCCTGTCCATTTGATCAGAGGCTTGTTCGGCCAGGGGATCTTTTCTACAGAAGCAGAATGGGGAGGGAAATTTGTGGGTAGGCTGTTTGAGGCCTTCCTACTTTCCCCCAGATGTCAATGCAGGACATCATATTGGGTCTTAATTTTAAACCTTACACCACAGGCTTCTGGGTAAAAACTTTCCAACGACAACTACAAGGCCCTTCGCAGTCATGGTCTGACAACTGCCCTCTGCCCTTCTTTCCTATACTCTCTCTTCTCCCACTTACTGTACTCCAGCCACACGGACCTACGTGTTCTTACTCAAACCTACTGAACATGTCTTCAACTCAGGCCCTAGGCCCTTACTTTTTCCTCGACTTGAACCCTTTTCCCCCAAATATCTTCATGACTTCTTTTCTCACTTTCTTCAAGTCTCTGCTCACTTCCTTATCTATAATAAAAAGCATTATTTTGCATGCTTTCAAACTTTATATAACTGGTATCCTGCTCTATATTGCTTTCCTTCTTCATTGTTATATTTTTGAAATTTACCTGCATTGCTACATTTGTCCCTGTATCATTCATTTTATCTACTGTATTTATTCCATTCTATCAATGCAGCAACATTTATTTATCTCATCTCCTATGGATAGATGCTTAAGTTGTTTCCAAGTTTTTGCCCTTGCAGACAATGCTTCAGTGAATAGTGTCATCAAGTCTTCTTGTGAAGAAGTATGAGATTTTCCTCTAGGGTACATTTGAAAATGTGGAATTGTTGGTCAAAGGGTACCAGGGACTTGCTGGGAGTTGGCCTCCAGAGGTGAGGCTGAGAGAGTCATGTGTGGTCTTCCACCTGCTGAATAGCACAGAAACTACTAGAAGAGCTGAGAGACCCTGAGACCCAAAAAAGGCACTGACATAAATAAGTGCTGCCAGTTGTTTCCATGGTTCACCAGAGGAGCTTCTATATGAGACCTCTGAGAAGGGTCATTGCTCCTGGGATACTATGCCTTAGGGCCACCTTCTGTGAAGCATCTGTTGCCACCGAGAGAACTGTGGCAAGATGCTCCGACTGGCAGGAGTGGCTGCTATGGCAAATTGTTAGGCTGGGGGGGTCTTAATTCCCAGACGTGTTAGAATTCCCCCCTCAGCCTCACATGAGTCACTCTTTACCTACAGGAAAGATAGAGAGAACTGAGCCTTGTCAATAATCCTTACTAAGTTTGGATAATAACAATTTCCCCATGGGAGTCCTTGGTAAGAATCAGGCACCCAGCAACTATGGAAAGAAACTCAAAACAGCTGGAGAGCTCCTGAATTAGAGCCTAGCTTTCAAATTTCTGATGGCGGGTGTGGCCCAGGAAAAAAATAGCTCCATTGGCACATGCATCTATTTACTTTCTGTCTCCTTTAGTCTTTAATTTTTTGTCCTCTCTCTAGTCCTCTCTCTCTCCTCCTTTCTTTCTTTTTCACTTTCCTTTTCCTTGTATATGTCTTAGATTTGTCAGTAGTATTTGAAGCCCTACTTTACCTCTGTGAGGTCATGCTTTGACACCAATAGAAGTCAGAGGAAATGTTCAATACTTTCAGTAACAGTAAATGGTTCAGAAGAAATCCATGCATACTGGGCCGGCGCCTACCCTAGAATTTGTCCTTTGGTTGACTGTATGAGCCCTGGCCTTGGTATGACTCTTTTGAGTGCATTGTAGAAGTGATGTGTCCCCTCCAGGATATCATCATGGAGACCTCTTGGTCACAATAACCTCACAGAGGCTCAGGAAGATGGCTACGATGGCCTGCTTTTGATCCCAGACACAGAGATTTGCCAAATCTTTCTTGTATGCAGCACCATGTGCATGTACACATAATTCCCTCAGAAACAAGAGCCAAAGGCGATAGGGAGTGAGGGATAAAACATTCCACTGAGAGTCAGGAGACTTGAGTTCCAGTCCTGACTCTGCCACTATCTAGCTGGTGGCCTTAAACCAATTACTGAACCCTCTGAGCTTAGTTACCTCATTTAAAACATGAGGGCTTTTAGGTACACAATCTGTGCACTCAAATTTTATTGAAAATCTACCTTAAACACCTGTTGGGAGGTTACAATCTACTTCTAAGCAACTACCAGATACACTTCAAGGTGCATTTTAGTTCTAAAATGTCTTGACATTGGAAGGAATTACAAACTTTTTTCTATATCTGAGGTCACTTGAGTTGTAATCATTTGAGATCCTGAATGATTTTACAGGTGCCTTGGTATCAAAGGTCACATGATTTCTCAACCCCAAGCTCATGCCAGGGCAGATCGGAGGTACGGAGGTATCCTCTGCTGTTTTCTCACCTATGCAATTACTACATAGCTGTACCTTTTGGGGGACACAGTCTTATTGGTGTTAGATCAGCTCTGTCCTACCATGATCAGTCTACTTCTCAGCCATTCCACCTATGACTCAGGGGGAATAAGTCCCAGGCCCACTGTACTGCACCTACTGGGGAGATGCAATCTACTTGTAAGCTTAACAGTGGGAGGCATTGTTTAAATTAAGCATCTCCCACTAAATAAGGACTTCAGTCTACTTCTGTGGCTTCCCAAGGGCATCTTCCATGAAATGGAAGGAACATTCTTTTAAAGAGGTTGGCAAAGGCATTCATCTCTTATCAACCATTGTGAGAACAATTTGCTTTTGCCAACCTGTTTTTGCCAAAACACCAAATCTCTCATATCCCTTCCCTATCCAAAAACTGCCACCAACTCTGTTGCCTGTAGAATTCAAGCTTGTTTACCTACCCTTTTTTATTTTGATTTTTTAAGGGAAACCTCTATTCTCTGGCCCTGTCTTATCTCTATCATTATTTCCATTTTTCCATTTTCCATATTTTTTCCCTCTATTCTCAAATAAGCATATTTCAACTCCCAGAGGATGGGGAAAGGGCCAAACTTAATCGACTACCTGCTATGTGCTGATCCCCATCCAAGGTATTTTCACATTTGTTATCTGATTTTGTAGCTGAAGAAATTAAGGCTAAGAGAGGTTATATACGTTGCCCCACTCATAAATGAAGAAACTGGAGTTGTTACCAAGGGCGGTTTGACTTGGAGCCCATAATCACTTTGCTTTAACACCCGCCTCTTGTCTCGGGGGCCCCACATCCCAGCTGTCTAATCAGCAGGGTTGTTCTGGGCATTATTCCTGGCAAATCACCCCGGTACCTGTTCCTCCAACTCTTCCAATTACCTTTGTAAGCACCTAAATCACTGTATTAAATTTCTTTTGACTTACATAACTAAAGTGACTTCTGAATCCTGATGGTACAACCCACTATCAGGAATATTTTTTATATAAATATCATTACCAAACTATTTTAGAGCTTAAACTTCTTTTAGCCCTCTTCACTTGACAAAGGAGGAAACTGAAGCCCAAAGAGGTAAGGAGAATTGTCCAAAATCACACAGCTACTTAGTGACAAAGTTTAAACCATTCCTTTGCCCAGAAACAAGGGATCAAAATGGCAGACTGAAAGAAATGTTCCAGAGTTTTAGAGGTTTTCAACCCGGGTCCCATCCTGACCAACACTCACTAGCCCTGTCTCCTTAGGAAAATCATTTCACTTCTCTGAGCTTCAGTTTCTTTGTTTGTAAAATGGGAATGATAATAACCCTTTGGGAGATTTTACATGTAAAATGCCTAGGACAGCATCTGTCTCATGTGCTCAATAAACAGTAATTACGTGCATTATTCTCTGTTATCCAGAGTCAGCAAGGCCAAGCTTCTCCACTTTGGGGACCAACAGGAAAAAGTCCAATAAAGACAATCATTCCTCAGCTCTCACCCCTGCCTCACTCTAGGATACTCAACGAACACTATGAAAGAAAATCGAGTGTCCCATGAACTAAGACTAAGGAATGCTGTATGTGATCCCAACAATTCACTTACGTTTGCACAAAGCAAAGAGTGAAAGAGCTTCTAATCAAATAAGGGGTCATAAGTTTTGCTCCATATCACATAGAGTGCAAAGTTTAGAAGAGCAAAAACATTAATATTTTTTTATTCTTCCTAAAGAAATGTTCAACATACTGTTGTATTTTTCATTTTCCCTCAGTCCCTCCCCTTTCCCTAAGAGGGAAGGTGGGGTAATCGTATTAGATATGGCAATTGGAAGATTAAGCCCAATTCTCTCAAGGAGCTGAATTCTGTCAACTGGAAGGATGTTCCGCTTTGAAGCCATAGAAAGATCCCCAAGGATAGATGTTCTCAATAGTTTTCTGTATATATCGGAGATTTAAGGGGCCCGATAAGTGACACTCTTGTTCCTTGCTCAACGTAGACATAGGAATTAGGCCGATGAAGATTTTTTAAAAGTCGTCCTTAGTATTGATAAAGCTGGTATTAGAAAGCAAAGTTTAGTAGGAAGCCAAATGGCCCGCAGCAGAATACAACTTACCCAGTCACAGGCAAGGCAGGAAACCTGCAGGTCTTGCCCACAGGGGCAGGGGCCTTTACTGCTGAACTCTTGAGCAGATGAACACACATGCTTCATGCAAACAGACAGACTCCAGAAGAGGAGAGGCAGGAGCCGAGGGAACGTGCTCGCTGCCTTCTTCAAAATTCAGAGGATAAGTCTGTCCTCGTCCCCTGGTGGGAAGAGTTCCAACAACATTTAAAGAAGTATAAAAAGAGACAAATCAGACAGACCCATGGTTCACCCACCCATTTTCCCCTTCTGATGGCAGTACCAGGAGTGATCCTCGGGAGAAGGGGATCCAGTTGTCCCCCAGGATCTCAAGGAGCCCATACCCGACTTCTGGAAACACTTGTTGGATCTGTTAACACTGATATATACAACTTCTTAGGGAAACCAGCTCTTCGTTTTCCCTATATGGAGCCTCCATACCCCCACACTATGGGGGAGAAAAGCAGGAGAACCGGGCTCTGTCCCCCTTCTGTCCTCCAGGTGGCAGGAGCACCATCTGGACTGTTTTGCTTCTGGGGCAGCCTCAGGCCAAGCCAAAGATAACACTGTGTCCATGCACACACTGTTCTTTTCTATGTTCCCAGGAAACCAAATCACAACGAAGTCAACAGTGTTGTAAACTGTGGATAGCTCACATTTGGCATACGAAGGACAAATATGAGGCCCCAGAACTTCCTTCCATCAAGGACTCAAGAACCCCCTCCTATGTCCTCTCTGATCTTTTGCTAACTGGGTTCTTTCAAGCCCTGTTTACTCAGTGTCAGAAATTGTCGAGCAGCCTAAGTCAAGTACCCTAGATAGAAAGCTACTCTAGTCCCTCTGGAGAAAGGGACAAGGAGTTTCAAACACCCTCATGCCTAGTCTCTTCTCCAGTGTACCCGCCTCCCCAATAAACCCAGGCTAAGATAGTGCGGCAAAATGCAACATAGGCTACCTTCTCAACTGATTGCCAGAAACTACAGCTATGTGTGCAGTTGCCTACTTGATATGTCTTCCTAGAGGTCTCAAAGGAACATTTTCCACCTCCGTTCCAAGCCTGGCCCTTCTGCAGTATTCCCCTTCTCAGTAAAGACATCCCCATCCAGCCAGATGTGAAGCCAGAAACCTAGGAGTCACTCCTGCCATTTCAGCCCACATCTAAGTTCTTGCCAAGGCATTTTGATTTTGTCTCCTCATTATGTCTCAAATCCCCTTCACTATCACCCTGGTCAGTCCACCATCATCTCTTGCTCCACCTGCCCTGTCTCACCCTCTCTTCAATTCAGCTCCACACTGCGGCTGGAATAATTTCTTCCAGAATGCAAATCTCCTCGTTTCACTTCTCCACTTTAAAGCCCTTCAGTAGCCTCTTCTTGCTCCTGGGACAAAAATGAAGATCCTGAAATAGCCCAATAGATCCTAATCGTGTCCTTCCTCCATCTCCAGCCTCTTGTCTGTCTGTGCTCCCCTTTGCCTCCGTCTGTATTCTAGTCTCCCAGACACCATTTCTCCTCCAACCAGAAGGCCAGTGCATACGTGTTTTCTCTGCTTGCAAAACTCTCCCCTCTCCTCTGTGCAGGTTCAAGCCTGTCTGACACTTCAGATCTCAGCTAGCAGTCGTCCCTCAGGAGACTCTGACTCTCTGGAATAAACCAACTCTTCCTGTTGTATCTTTTCATAACACCAGTGTGCATCCCCCTTCAGAGCACTTGCCATAGTCTCAATCTGATACTCATTTGTGGGTTATTTTATTGATACTTCTCTCCCCAACAAAACAGTATCCCCATGTGGGCAAGGACTACCTCTATTTTGGTTCACAATGGATTGCATTCACAGGATTAGCAGGTTGTCCATAACTGTTTGTTGAATGAATTGCAAGGTCCTTCTCAAACATCTGTTGGAGCAGGGCATCACTCCTATGTTGTTACTTCCACTCTGGGCTGTTCCCCTCCAGCTCAGCCTGGTGCCTTGGTTTATCCAGATTCTACCCCTGTGGAAAGCTTGTCCTCCCTCTTTTCTCTGAGCTTCGCATGAGGGGTGACACCACCAGGGTGGGCTCCAGTGCCAAAGGGACCAATGGCTGAAGCTGCTCCACTAGGACCCCGCCAACCTCCCCAGAGCCATTTCATTGACTTAACTACTTTAATAGCATTAGGAAGTTTCCTACCTCCAAGCTGCCAATGCCGTCTCCTTTCTGGGGAATTTGACTGAGCTAACCAGGGATCTCTTAGCATTTCTTCTGCTTCAGGTAGAACACAGAACTGAGGCCTGTAACATGAATCAAAAACTCTTGGCTTTTTCTCAGTCTCTGTCTCTGCTCTTCTTTCCTTTTCCTTTTATTCTTTCTCCTCTTTAACTTCTCAACCAACCCCACTGCTAAGACATTTTTCCTGTCCAGGGGAAATATACACCAAACCCTCTGCTAAGGAGCTGGCTGGGAATAACCAGGTCAACAGGACAGAGTGGTCCTCACACCAGCACACTAAGCCCATAGAACTGGGGGGACTTTCTCTGATGCTGTTTTGTAGAAAGGTATCTGTCTGTGCCTTTTAGAACATGTAGATCTCCCATAGTGTGTGTGTGTGTCCATAGTGCATGTGCATGCGTGCATGTGTATAGGAGACCTGGGGAAAGGTCAGCCCCTATTTGCCACCGGCAGTCCCTATCACTTCTCCAGCTGCCTGAGGTCTCTGTAAAAGACCCTGGAGCAGTTAGAGTCTATCTCTCCTGGGGTGGCCATGAGAATGCACCTTGCAGAACTTCAACTTACAGGGAGCAAAACTGACGCAAGCTGATGAGATCTGAGATCCTTCTCCTGTTTGCACTAAGGTCACACTGTCTTCAGGGGATACTATGGCAGGCCTGTTCATGGGTGACATAGGGCTCCTCTGACAGCTGACTTTCATGAAGGCCTCCCTGACCATCTGGAAGAAGCTCTGTAGACCGCAGGGCCACCTATGATACTTCCACCCAACCTGCTTTCCCTCTTTCCTGGGCTTGCATTGCCACTCGCAGCCACACCAGCTCCCTATGCATGGTCTCTCACAGGCATTTCACCTATTGAGTCCTTGCATCTTCAATCCCATCTTAGCGTCTGCTTTTCGGAGGACCCAGAATAATGCATCTCCTTATCCATCTCCTCTGAAAGAGCAGCCGTTCAGTAACAGCAAAGCCTTCTGACTGTGCATTTTTTTTCTTTAAGATTGGTACCTGAGCTAACAACTGTTGCCAATCTTCTTCTTTCTTTGTTTTTTTTGCTTTTTTCTCCCCAAGTCCCCCTGGTACATAGTTGTATATTTTAGTTGTGGGTCCTTCTAGTTGTGGCATGTGGGATGCTGCCTCAACATGAGCTAATGAGCGGTGCCATGTCTGGGCCCAGGGTCCGAACCCTGGGCCGCCGAAGCAGAGCATGTGAACTTAACCACTCAGCCACGGGGCCAGCCCCCTGACCGTGCTTTTCAAGGATATATAGACCTTGAGATAAGAAAGGGTGAAAAACAACACAAAAAATTACACATATATAGTACATAGACATGTAGATGGACTACACACACTATATATTTCTTACATAAACTAGGCAATGGCATGTTTCAAAAACGCCCTTCGAAAGAATGAAACACCTGCTGGGGATCATAGGCCATCCTTGGTCCTGCTGAAATTCTTCTGGACTTTGAGAAGCATTTTATACAGTGATGCATCCTTCAGTGACTGCAGCCTGGTCAAAGTTTTGTACATAAAGGACAGGCCTACTCCAGCATTTAATCACGGGATCTATATATTCTTGTCTTGTGGATCTTATCCTCCTTTGTAGTGTCAGAAACCAAAAAAGAATGTTTCATATTCCAAACAGAAGGGAGGAAACTAGTGAGAGGATGAACAAAGCATCTATTCTGAAGTGGGGTTGCCAAGGTTCTGCTTCAGGAGAGGAAGATGAAATTCAAAGCTTTGCCAACATTCTGGGACCAAATCATCCATTGGAAGAATGGTATGGTTTACATGTACATGGCATTTATTGTCATTTTATATTCATATATCTTCATATAA
Source organism: Equus przewalskii (assembly GCF_037783145.1). NCBI lineage: Eukaryota > Metazoa > Chordata > Mammalia > Perissodactyla > Equidae > Equus > Equus przewalskii. The sequence continues at coordinate 26,871,816 of NC_091850.1, forward strand.
AATGAAGTCCTTTTAATCCAGGAAATGATTGATCTGTAATTCTAACCAGAAAGCATTTATTATTAAAAATAACTGCAGTATTTATTGAATACCTGTATTCCCATACATGCTAAACAATTCACATGTACTATTTCATTCAATTTACAGAAGAGGAAATTACATGGTGTGATAGGCACCCGAAAGACATACTTTTATCCTCTCAGACTTCTTTTTCTAAATAGATTTATTTTCAATCATTGAATGAGTAGCCAAATCAACTAATGGTGAGGTTCTAAAATGCATACCACAGGGGACACTTCTGGAATTAAGAAGGCAGGTAGAGTTTAAGAGCTTGTCCTAAGTTTCACAGCTAGTAACAGCAGAAGCAAGATTCAAAGTCAAAATTGTTAAACTCCAAAGATTTCTGTTTCTTAGAACAATAATAGTGAGCACTTAACAGGAGAGTTAAATGCTCGAAAAAACAATAACAACAACAACGACAAGGTCATGATTGAAGAGAGAGTTGGGCAATTCAACACCAAAATGACTATACATTCGAACCTGAGCTCTGGTTCCATTGTTAAATGACCTTGACAAACTGAGCTTTTTCTGAGGAGAAAAGAGCCTCTTTTCTTAAAAGTACAAAAGAGCTCATGATACTGAAAAAGCACTGCCTTCTCTCAGAAGCAATAGGAGGCATATAAAAAGAAAATGAAACCCTCTATCACTATTGTATACAATGTAATTGCTTCAATCAAGCTGACAACATTTCAGCATTCTTATGGGTGTAGGAAACATATTATCATGGCTGAGTTATGTTTTCCTCACTTCCTGATGGCCTCAGAAATTCCAAGTTGAAAAATGAACTAACTTAAAAAAATTTTTTTCCTTCTTTGAAAATTATTCATTCTTTTCTGCCTGTTTTCTCCCCGAGAAATATTTTTGAACAGTGTTTGCCACCCCCTATTTATAGCTTTCCAGTTTTGGCAGGTATGGGAGAGTTTATAAGTGGTTTGTTTTCTTTGCTATATCCAGTGTTGATTTAGGTCGTTTCAGCCACTGAAACAATTGGAAGCACTTTCAAGGAAGGTTGAAATCTGTTGACGACTGATAACATTGTGAAGTCTAGATAGTCTCAATCTAGATTTTGTGGTGGGGGGGTGGGAGGAGCTCGGGTCTATTAGAAAGTCTTAACAGTGTCATATTGAATAATTATCTTACTTCTTTCTTGGGGACTGTTCTGGAGGAAGTTTCCCCTTGACAGCAGTAGGAAGAGCATCTCCTGAATATTTTCCCAGTCGTTGATAACTCTGGGTTGGAGTCCCAGTTTGACAGCTCGGTAAGAAAGCACATGGCAGGCACTCCATATCTGAGCTCTGGCCTGTACGAGACCTTCCTTAGGAACCCATGTCTAACATTTGGGTTTTAACCAAGTTTCACCAGAAGCAAACATTAGTGGTTCTTTTGTTTAGGAGAGATGCCTGGAATTTCTGGGTTTTGTTTCATAAATGACTGAACTAAATAAATACATTTGAAAACCAGTAGAATTATAGGCATCTTCCCCTCCCATCTGACATGTTTTTATGGGTGGTATGGTTGGGTTTTTTTTTTCTGGATTTTTCCACCCTTTGCCTCCCTATAATTTGTGGGCCTCGAGAAAAGTCATGGTTTGCTCTGTAAATGGAGAGGGAGAGCTTGTTTGGGGTCATCTCACTTTTTCTTGTCGCCTCATTCCTGTCTGTGGTGCTGCAGGGAGTGGTACCACAAGGAAAGAGCCCCAATACAAAGATGGATTTCCAACTTCAAAAGTCTCAGGGAAAATGTCGGTGTTTCTGTGATTAAGTAGCTCCTAGAAGTCAACCTTCCTGAGGACAAGAGCAGAAGGTGGGGGCCGCCTGCCTGTCACCTGATCCAGGCACAGTTTGATCAGGGTGGATCCGTCAGAGCTCACAAAGACATTTAGAAGAATAGGAGACCCTTGAATGGCTCTCCCCACCCACTGGAGCCACAGAAAAGGCTGTTAATCCTCATATATACCTGGGAGGCCAGGCATTCTCCCCAGTTTCACTTGAGTAAGGGACTTTCTCCAAGGTCACTGGGCCAGGCTAAGTCAAGTCTAGAAATAGATCTGAGGCAGCTTCATGCCCACCATCCACTTTCCCACCTCCCAACCCCTTTGCAATTCAGTTCTTTCCTTTCCTCTTTGGTCATCATGATGATTTTTGCCCTTCTCCTCTTTTTAAAATGGGGCAAGTACTTCAACAAAGTCTTTAAACATTTTTTATTATGAAAAATTCAAATATATAGAGGTAGAAAGAATAACATTCTGAACCCTATATGCCATCACCCAAATTCAACAATTCTCAAGGATTTTGCCGTAGCTACTCCATTTCTTCCTCACTTTTCTCGACTAAAGTGTTTTAAAGCAAGTCCCAGACCTCAGTCATATCTCCTCTCATACTTTCGTACACATCTCTCAGCATTGTAGATATTTTCATTTGTAGCCGTGCCATTTTTCCACCCATGAAGTTCCTTAATATCATTTCCCACATACCTGTATCTAAATGTCCCCAGTTGTTCCAAAGAAGTCCATTTACAGTTGATTTGATTGACCAAGAGTCTCATCAAAGTCTTCTCATTGCATTACATATCTGCCATCTGTCTTTAGCTTTTTCTTTTCTGTCACAAATACTTTGGAGAAACCAAGTCAATTGTCCAGGTGTTCATTGTTTTCCCATAATTATGTGTATTATTTGAGGACTGAGAATTAGAAAATCTCTCCCACCAATGAAGAGCATTAAGTCTCCAGAAAGAAGATATTATTAATGTGTGGATGATGTGTAGGTGATGGTGATGTATCCAAAAACTTGCGAGATAATTTCCTTAGATGTTGGAATAGGTTAGCAAGAAGGATTATAATAGAAACAACTTGTTGTAGTTTAGGTATAGTTCTTTTCTAGAGATACAGAGTCAAGCAGCAGGACAAGAACTTATTTTTGAAGCCGTAGGCTGAAACTGGAAGGGAGTGCATACAAATAAGTGTCTGGGCTGCACTAGGAGAAACAGTCCATCACTTACTTATTTTTCTCTCCAGGTCAATTCCCTTATCCCCTGTTGTCTATTTTTTCTATTTCTGAGTTTTAAAAACAGTTTTACTGAGGTACCATACAGTACAGTGCACATATTTAAAGTGTTCAATTTGATACATTTCGAGGTATGAGAATACCTGTGAAACCATCACCACAATTAACATCATGTTCGCATGATTCAGCCCGAAAGTTTCTTTGTGCTCCATTGTAATTCCTCCTTCCTGCCCCCACTTGAATTCCCTCCCTACCCCAGACAACCACTGATCTGCTTTCTGTCACAATTGATTACTTTGCATTTTCTGGAAATTTGTATAAATGGAATCATACAGTTTGTACTCTCATCTGGCTTCTTTCATTGAGCATAATCATTTTGAGATCCATCAATGCTGAAGCGAGTATCAATAGTTCATTCCATTTTAGTGCTGAGTAGTAATCTATTGTATTCTATTCCTGATTAACCATGGTAAGGACTTAGGAATCTTATCTGGACCACTTTTGGGTCTTTAATGGCTTCAGTGCTTCTGATGAGACACTGTTCTTTTAATAGCCTGGGACAAATGACACTTTCTCCATAAGCCTACTCCCAAGAGAATAAATCCTTGCACTTATCATTACATTCTTGGACTTCCCTGACCCCAGTTCAGATTTATGGGGATCTGAAGTCACTGTCCTCTTCTAATTCTATAATGACATGAATATGTAGGTGGCAGTGGTGATGGGCATGGGTGGGCATGGATGGAATTAGGAGAAGAGCAACATCATAAATCATAGTGACACCAATTTTCACTTAAAGGCAACACAATAGTCCCTTTACCCAACAATCCTGTGAATGCTGCCTTGAGCTATGGAATAGTTGATGGATCCTATTTCTTTAGCTACTATAATAAAAATTCCTTCACCTTTTCTAAAGATTAAAACAATGATTATATTGAGAGTGATTTTCTCTAAATGTTATGCAGAGAATGTTGTTGTTGCTTACAACTCGTGATTATGTAAGATGCATTGACACCCTCCAAAGATGGTTTCTAAGCACAAGCTCAGAATGTTGATCTGACGATCACGGGACATATCCACAGAGAACAGTTCCAGAAGGGGAGAGTGAACATAATCCTGGTGAGAAGAGAAAGAACGAGAAACACAGTTTTGCACCCTGCTCCTAATCCAGACTGTAGAATGAAAATGATGTCCCCACACTGTCTCCCATCCCCACCCTATTCAGTAGGGACAGGATGTCCTTTTACTAGAAAAGTGGCTCTTCCGCAAGAAAGCAGTTCTAGTTTGCTTGGCACAAACCGGTCTTCCTCCTTAAAAAGTCAAAAAAGAGTGTGAAGAGGGTGTGGCAGGGGAGCCAGGGTCACAGCTGCCATTTTATTTCTTCCTAGAATAATGCATTCTTTACCGGTTGCCAGCACGCTTATTTTTATGTAGATTTGACCTTGGTTGCAACCTCGAACAACTAAAATAGAATAAAATAACTATAAGCTGCTTCAAAAAGCTTGACCTAAAAAGTATATAAAAATATAAGACAAAGGCAGGAAAACGAACCAGGCCACAACTTTGAGCAAAGAATCGGTGAGCTTCTTGGGTCTGGTTAAAATATCAGCTGTGTGCATATTAGATTCCATCCTGTGTTTGATGATTTCTGCAGTGAGTGCTGCCTTTATCGATTGTTAGAGTGGAATGTTCAAGAGCATTATATTACAATCTGTCTCCAAATGGCTTTTCAGAATGAAATTTCCTGTAACTCAGAGGCAGAAATGATGCAGAGAACTGAAAGGGAAGATACTAGACAGCTGAATTTCACCCAGACTTTTGCATATGGGAAAGTGATGGAGTGCACCCAGAGAGAACTTGTATTGGTTTCTTTAGTAAAGAGGGTCAGTTTCAGCTCATTATTATCACATCACCAGAAACTATGCTGAATACTATATAAAGCAAAACTGACAAGGGTTGTGGCTTTGAGGGTCACAATATTTTAAAGATGCCTTAGTGTCCAGGGCCTCTTAACCCACGTTGCTCCCTTGCTTATCTCTCCTTCATCCAAGTGCCTCCTGCATATTCTTGCCTACATGTCCCCTCCTCCTTGAAGCCTCTCCTCTTCTCTCATTGATCCCCCTCTCTCTGAAAGCACTATATTTTGTACCACTGACTGCAATCTGCATATTATTTCCTAATAGTATATATGCGTTGATTTTATTTTGCAACTAGACTACCAACTGAAGGGTATGTCTTACACATTGTGTATATTCCAAAGAGAGTTATATAATACTTTGCACAGAAACCAAGCGTTTTTTCTGTGTGTGTGTGTGTGTATATCCCACCCCACCTCCCATTGGTTCCTTTAGTCAAAGATGTAGATAAATTAATAATATTTGGGTTAAGTATACAGAAACCTCAGGTCAACTCACCTTAAATACTAAAAGGAATTTATTGGCTCAGCATAACCAAAAATCTAGTTGCGGGTCTGGTTTCAAGGAAGGTTCAATCCAATGGCTCAAAGATGTCAAAAGAGACCGCTTTCTCTCTGTCTCTCTGCTTTACCTTCCATGAAACTGGCTATGATTCTTTTGGTCGCAGGACAGCTGCTAGGAGCTCTGGGGACAATATGTGCATCCTTGTTCACATTCAGTGGACAGAGAGCATTTTGTCCCAACAAAAGCATTCCCAACAAAAGTCCCAAGAATCACTATGCCTGGACTAGCTTAAGTTGCATGTTCATCCCTAATGATCCCTCTAGAAAGGAGTATGGATACACAGATTAGCTTAGCCTAGCTTCCTTGGAATGGTATGGAGCCCCAAACTGAAACTGGGAAGTCAAATTAGTACATGGGGGCTTGGGAGGCCACCAACAAAAGCTATAAAACTTCAACAGACTTTATCAACCCTCCACAGTCTGCTAATATTGCATCTAATGTGGAAGGATCTGTTCTCTGCCTTGCAGGTATTTTGATTCTAGATAAAATAAAAGGAACCAGTCAAGAACTTTGGCATTGGCTGGCCGCCACAGAATTGGCAAATTCTCGCATTGCCGCATCACTATCAGGTTTTCCAGGGACTGTAGTTCTCTTCTATTCACTGCCAATCACCACAATTTTCTCTGCAAAAAGAAGTTCAAAGAGGGAAAGGAAGAAAGAAGGAAAGGAGAGAAAGAGAAAGAAAGGAGGAAAGGGAGGGAGGAAAGAAATGCACTTTAGCTTATAGGCAAACGCAGAAGTCCAGTGGCTCTGGTTCGCTCAAGCTAGGGGGACTTACTGCACCAGGTCTATTGGAATATAGTACTAAGAATGTAAAATGAAGAGCCACCACCACTTGCTGGACTTACATGCAATTGCTGGTCGATTGCCAGATGAGTACCAGATATTTCTGAGTGAGCGATTGGGTTCCTGAAGGTGACACTGCCTCAAGGATGAATCCTGTTCCTTCTTGGCCCCATTTAGAAGCTCTACAGAGGGTGGTCACATGATTTCAATTTCTATGTTTCTATTTCTGATCAGACCTGGGATCATTCCTGCTGTCAGGAATAAGTTATTGTCGATGACAAGACTAAAATGTACTTTCAGTTTATGTGATTGACCAAGCACAGCCCGGCTTTCAGGCAGCTGCCCACAGAAGCTAAGAATGAGAGGGAGGCCACACAGTGAAAATGATCGTTACTGCATTGACTTTGGAATAATTACCTTGCCATCCAAGAAAGTCAACCTTCCATTTGAATCAAGTGTGGGAGGGGGTGGCAGGCAAGGAAGAAGACCAACATCTTCAGAAGGAGGATCTGTGTAGAAGAAGTACCCCCACATTCTTTGGCTTAACAACAGTTATTTTTAAGTATAAACTCCAGACAAATATCTTCTTTTTGCACAATCCCAACATCTGAAAATACAATTTACAAAACATCAAAGAAAGAAAGTAAAGGGGATGGAGGAAGGAATTCTTTCTTTTACAAAAAGATTTCTGCAGGGATCCTTTAAATAACAAACTCCCCTTGACCTTGCGAGATAGTTCAACTCTCCCCAAACTTTTCTGGAACCCGTCTACTTGGTAAAAGGAGGTGGACGTGAGATTCAATGTTTAGCTACTTGTTGAAGCTTGAATAAAAATGTGGAGTGCTTGCTTCATCTGCCTAGTAGAAAACTTCAATTTAAAGAGATCTTAAACACATTTTTCTTTAGTGTCTTATTCAAATTACTGTGTTGAAAGAGATCTGGAAGATAGAAACAGTTCTTGCTTTTTGGAAGGAATCATATCAGATGAAAGAGGAACAGACTCTACTAAAACCGAAAACGATGTTTAGAGACACATTGTTCCATCTTCTTGAAGGCCTGTCTTGACAGGAAGAAGCTGCTGTCTAGTCCTGTCATCCACAAGGTGAAGGAGTTGTATTTGCCAATCTCGAGGGGCCATTCAGCGCCATCAGACTTGGAATCTGTGTGTCTGGGTCGGCCAGGCAAAAATGAAGGACCACACAATGCACACATTCAACCAGTGTGTTCTTCTTGCCAATTGTGCCTCCTGGGCACTGACTATCCCAGCACAAGGCAATTCCCACATTCTCCACATTGTTTGTGGCATTCGAGCACTTGCTAACTACTTCTCCACACCAAAACACCTGTGAAAGCAGCACTAAGTTAGAAAAGTCATTTATACCAAATGTTTAGACACTATAAGCTGGAGGTCTTTGAGGCAGATCGTTCCTAAAAGATTAACAACAAGCAGTTACTGTCTGGGAGGTTACAACACAGAGGAGGCTTTTACAGTTGGCCCTGATGTGTTTTAAATTCTTAAAGGAATGTTTGTGGCTGGGTATTGACCTGTAATAGATGCTGAATATCAGAGGCAAGATGGTTTGCTCAGCAATGGTACAGTGGAAATAATGTCAACGGGATCCTTCCTATAATACCAGGCTTGATTCTGAGTATCAAATGTTAGTGGGACCCACAGAGAACCTCAGAAAAAGCACAGGGGAGATACCAAAACCAGACAAGGACAACATAAAAAAAGAAAATTACAGGCCAATATGACTGATGAACTTCAATGCAAAAATCCTCAACAAAATACTAGCAAATACAATACAACAATACATTAAAAAGATCATACATCATGATCAAGTGGGTTTTATTCCAGGGATGCAGGGCTGGTTCAACATCCGCAAATCAATCACCGTGATACACCACATTAACAAAATGAAGAATAAAAGTCACATGATCATCTCAATAGACGTAGAGAAAGCATTTGACAACATACAGCATGCATTTATGATAAAAACTCTAAATAAAATGGGTATAGAAGGAAAATACTTCAACATAATAAAGGCCATATATCACAAACCTGCAGCTAATATCACTTTCAATGGAGAAGAACTGAAAGCTATCCCTCTAAGGACAGGAACCAGGCAAGGATGCCCACTTTCACCACTCTTATTTAACACAGTATTGGAAGTCCTAGCCAGAGCAATCAGGCAAGAAAAAGAAATAAAAGGCATCCAAATTGGAAAAAAAGAAGTGAAACTGTCACCATTTGTGGACGACATGATTTAAATACAGAAAACCCTAAAGAATCCACTAAAAAACTTTTAGAAATAATAAATGAATACAGTCAAGTCACAGGATACAAAATCAACATACAAAAATCAGTTGCGTATCTATACACTGACAACGAAGTAGCAGAAAGAGAAATTAAGAATACCATCCCATTTACAATTGCAATGAAAAGAATAAAATACCTGGGAATAAACTTAACCAAAGAGGTAAAAGATCTGTACACTAAAAACTATCAAACATTGTTGAAAGAAATTGAAGAAGACACAAAGAAATGGAAAGATATTCTGTGCTCTTGGACTGGAAGAATTAACACAGTTAAAATGTCCATACTTCCTAAAGCAATCTACAGATTCAGTGCAACCCCTATTAAAGTTCCAACAACATTTTGTACAGAAATAGAACAAAGGATCCTAAAATTTATATGGAACAACAAAAGACCCTGAATAGCCAAAGGAATCCTGAGGAAAAAGAACAAAGCTGGAGGTATCACACTCCCTGAATTCAAAATATACTACAAAGCTATAGTAACCAAAACAGCATGGTACTGGCACAAAAGTAGACACATAGATCAATGGAACAGAATTGAGAGCCCAGAAATAAACCCACACATCTATGGACAGCTGATTTTTGACAAGAGAGCCAAGAACATACAATGGAGAAAGGAGAGTCTCTTCAATAAATGCGTTGGGAAAACTTGACAGCCACAGGCAAAAGAATGAAAGTAGACCATCATTTTACACTGTGCACAAAAATCAACTCAAAATGGATTAAAGACTTGAATGTAAGACCTGAAGCCATGAAACTTCTAGAAGAAAACATAGGCAGTACGCTCTTTGACATCAATCTTAGCAGCATATTTTCAAGTACCGTCTGACTGGGCAAGGGAAACAAAAGAAAAAATAAACAAATGGGACTATGTCAAACTAAAAATCTTCTGCACAGCAAAGGAAATCATCAACAAAACAAAAAGACAACCTAACAATTGGAAGAAGATATTTGCAAACCATATATCGGATAAGGGATTAATATCCGTAATATACAAAGAACTCATATGTCTCAACAACAAAAAAACCAACGACCCAATTAAAAAATGTGCAAAAGATCTGAACAGAGATTTCTCCAAAGAAGATATACGGATGGCCAACAGGTACATGAAAACGTGTTCAACATCATTAACTATCAGGGAAATGCAAATCAAAACTACAATGAGATATCACCTCACTCCCATCAGAATGGCTATAATTAACAAGCCAGGAAACAATAAGTGTTGGAGATGATGTGAGGGAGAAAGGAACCCTCGTACACTGCCAGTGGGAGTGCAAACTGGTGCAACCAGTATGGAAAACAGTATGGAGTTTCCTCAGAAAATTAAGAATAGTCAGAGGGAGAAAGTCAGATACCATATGATCTCACTCATAAGTAGAAAATAAAAACAACGACAAACGAACACATAGCAACAGAGACTAGATTGGTAGTTATCAGAGGGGAAGTGGGAGGAAGGAGGGCAAAGATGGTGATAAGGCACATGTGTGTGGTGACGGATTATAATTAGTCTTTGGGTGGTGAACATGATGTAATCTACACAGAATTTGAAATATATTATGATATACATCTGAAAGTTATATAATGTTATAATCCAATTTTACTACTGTAAAAACAAAAATTAAAACTAAAAAAGAGTAAAGAAAATGGAAAAAAGAAAAAAGAAATCTGATTAAAAAGTTGGAAAATAAGAAGAAAACTCATCTAAAGACCCCAGAATCATTTAGCTCAGGGAAAAACAGAGGTGGTTCTGAATTGATGGTAGCTGGCATTCCTGTCTTCACAGGAAGCACATGTTATTCACATGAAGGAAAATGTGAACGTTAAGGAACTTGTTGAGATGGGAGAGATTCCCAAAGGTGAGTGAGAATTAGTCTTTCCAATTTGGGATAATTTATGAATAACCGTGTCTGATAGCAGCAGAAGAAAGACTCCTTAAAGCTTTCTTCTCACCATTTTAAGTTGTTTTTCTCTCAATGGACCCCATGTTTCTAAAAATCCTGTAAATCAATTCCACTTATTGAGTAATCATACATCCACCCTGGTTTTTCTAGTCCCAAGTTATGCTTTTTGTCCAGTGTAATTATTAAAAACTTCCCCTTTCAATCTCTAAGTATCTCATTTGAAAAATAAGGTATATAGTTATCCTAGCAAGAGCAGGCATGGTTTAGTTTTGGAAATATCTATGGATTCCATAGGTTAACTCTTTGATTTGCCCTGAGCTAACATCCGTGCCAATCTTCCTGTACTTTTTAGTATGTGGGCCGCCAGCATAGCATGGCTGCTAATAGAGCGGTGTAGGTCCACACCCTGGAATTGAACCCTGGCCGGAGAAGCAGAGTGTGCTGAACTTAACCACTAGGCCACTGGGGCTGGTCCCAAAATTATTTTTTAAAGTATCTCAAAAGACTCTATTATTGGGAAAATTGGCCTAGATAGAAGATCTTTTAACCCGCCAATGTATGATTTTGTGACACTACTGACATTATCCAAAATGCCAATTATTCATCCCGGGACAGTGGCATGGACGACCATCCATAGGTCTCTTCAGCCTCATTTGGAACAGACAGGAATTACAACAAAGCACATACTCTTAGCCTTGAGTCTCAAGGGAGAAAAAATCTCATTCTGTCTTATAAGCTGGAAACCTCATAGTTTTCTGATGCTCAGGAACCAAGGCCCTCACCCATCCTCACATTCTTCCCAGCTCTGAGAGTGTATGATTGTGGAAAGAGAATCAACATGAGATCTCTGAACTGAATTCTCATTTAATAAATTTGGCAGATACTTATAGAGCACCTACTTGTACCAGGCACTGTTCTAGATACTGGGGAAAGAAGAAGGAAGAAAAGAGACCTAATCCCATCTTCTTGGTCCTTACAGTTTCTTAGGGAGGCCACCTTCCCAAATGTAAGAGTAATAGCTGTGAGAGTTCCCTGAGCTCTCAGTGGAAGTGGCTCATGCGTCAAGTCAAAGGGAAAGCCATTCCTGCTCAGGGATTCAGTGTTTCCTGAAATAAAAGCAAGGCCAAAAAGACACAAGTTTTGTTTTTGAGAAATCATTGCTTTGGGGATTTGAGTTTGTTATTGTCTTCTCCATTCTCATGCACTGATTTCATCTTCAAACCCCTCCTCCCTATTTCATTCCTCGGGGTGTCAGCGTGAGCAGTGTTAGCTTGAAGAGGGCTTGGGTTTTGTTTTCTTGTGTTGTTTTTTGTTTGTTTGTTTTGTTTTAAACCATGGAAGAATTTTGAAAGGAAGAATGGTCAAAAATAAACTTTGAAGAATTATACCATGACTGCGGTCATAGAATTTTCCACAAATGAGCTGCCAAATGACAGAATTGTTATCTGTGCCCCAAACAAAACTGGAGCATTTTATCTTGATTTTAGAAGATAGCTGCAGGTGTACAGATGGTGCTGCATAAATACTCATTGAATTCACTGGAACTGTCTAACACGTTCAGAAAACAAGCATTGCAGTTGGTTGAAGGCCTCACCAGTGCTTTGCTCTGGATGTGTTCCAAGAATTGTGTCACTAAAGGTTTAAATATATAAAGATGGCACAATAGACTCTATTTTCATGGAGGTAAACTGGACTTTAATTAATACACCAGAAGCTGAATCACTTTGTTTTTTCAGGCACAGAGAGAGGAAGTGCCATCTCCCCTCAGTTATGACACACTGCCAGTTAGTTGATGTATAGTTGCTTCTTTTTTTAAAGGAGTTAAGAAAAGAAACAGAATTGAGAGCTCAAACTGCAGAAACCTAGGGAGAATTCACACGAGGAAGAAGAAAGCCTGGGAAGTGACCTGCATTGCCCACCATCACAGAATCTAGCAGCATTGGACTTTCTCTTTCCTTGGCAGATCAGAGGAGAGGAGCCCTCATCTTAACACAGGAATTCCTCCAAGTGTACAGGGACAGCCTCTCTCTCCTGTTCTCCACAGTGTCTCTTTCAGACTCTCCTGCCTGTCTCCATGTCTGTAAGACCAAACACCGTCCCCTACACCTCCAGCGGAGACTTGACCCTCTACTTCAAAGACAATAGGAGAAGCATCAGAGGGAGACTTTTCCACTTCAGCATCATGGTCTTCCAACCCGCTCTCATTAGACAATGGAAGGCGGGGGGTGGGTCTTCCCTCCAGGGCCAGGCAAAGCCCACCCACTGTGCTCCAGTCCTGTTCCTTCCCACATCCTCAGAAATCTGCTCCCTTGATCACCCACACTCTTTCCTGTATCTTCCACTCACACTCACAGAGGAATGGGCTCAGATCTTCCCCATCTTTAAAAACATAAAATAAAATCTCTCAATTGCATGTTTCCTCTAACAAAGGATCTTCATGCCTTCAGAGCCAAGATTTTAGAAGAGGTGGCCCTCACCATCTCCTCCTCCTCCTTACCTGCAGTCTGTCTCTCCCACTTCACAGAAATTCCTTGCGCTGAGCGCTCTAAGTCCTTCTTGGTTGCTAATCTAATGGACACATTTGTTTCTATCCTTGACTCTCTTGACCTCCCTATGGCGTTGGGCGCACTTCCTCTCCCTCCTGGAAACACTCTCCTAGTCCACAAAAGCACTCTCCCTTGGATTTCCTCTGAAGTGTTTGACTACTCCTTCTCAGTCTTCCTCTTGGCTCTGCTCCCCTAGTAAATGTGGGAGTTCCCTGGGGATCCATTCAGATCCATTCTTGTCCTTCTTCTTTACTGTTCCCAGAGTGATTTTTTAGGCAAGTCTAATTATTTAATTCTTTTTAAGGTCTTTCAGAAGCTCTCAATTATGTTCAGAAAAAATCCCGAGGTTAGGCGGGGCTTACCAAACGTCCCCTAATCAGACTCATATCACCTTCATCTCTTACCCCTTCCCCACAAACTCTCTAAACTCCAACTATAGTTAGCAATTAACTGAACAAGTCATGTTCTTTCTGGTTTCCATGTCTTAGGAAATGTTGTTTCCTTTGTTTAGAGCCAACTTTCTTCCTCCATCTTCACCTAACAAATTCCAAGATTTTTCTGCCAAAGCTTAGTGCACATTTTTGTCATAGGGTTTATTAGTTGGTATTATATTTGTCTGTTCTTTCCATTAGAGATTGAATTCCTTAAGACAAGGACTGTATTTTATTTATTTAGTCTTTTAAACTCTGTATTCTCCTTGCCTAACACAGGACCTGCATGAGCAATAAATTTGTTAAATGAATGAGTGAATAAATGAAAGACCTCATTCCTCTTCAGTCCAAGTCCAACATATAAACTAAGTTCAGGTCACATAGACTTTTCTTATCAGACCTGAGTACAATGCTTCTCAACCAATTATACATATCTCCACAAAATAAAGGATATTGATTTTCTATCTTCATAATAAATGTAGTTCCTGATGGGAGAAATGTGTTTGCCTTGGCCTTCCTGGTAGTCATGGAAATGAATTACAGCCTTGGGCAAAAGGGTATCCCTCAGTCAAGGGGATGTGGTGTGATCTGGTGGGTAGAGAGGGCGTCTTGGAGGCAAGATTCTATTTAGAGCTGATGTTGACTCTGGGCCACTAAGGTGACAAGCAGTAAGGACTGACCCCTCCTCTCTTCTCTTCCAGTTCACCCCTCATATGAAGCTAGGCGGAAAGTATTTGTTCTTCTATTTTCAAATCAGATTTGTTTCTAGGTTAGCAGAGCATTTGCTGAGAGATAAAGACCAGAGAGAGCTGTGCTAAGATTTTATTCCCAAGGAAGTTTCTGGTTTGGTTGCTACATCTGTGTAGTTCTTATGAGCTCATTATGGGTTTGTGCTGTTTCCCCCACAAGATACCAACATCTTTAAGAGCAGGAACTATATATTTTTCTTTCTTTGTAGTGTCCCTTAAGCTAAGTTTAGTTGTCTACCTTCAGAGTACTGGCTTACAGATCTTAATAATTGTTTATGAGAATAATTATGAATCATAAATTTAGATACCTTGTCTTGAATGAAAGTGTAAAATATTCATAAAACTACCATTTAGTGTTTAGATCTCCAATATGATGACAAGTAAGCTTCTCTACACAATCCTGGAAAACATGAGATCTCAATCAGAAGGGATGCAATTTCATGGCACAAGTTCTTTGAGCACAATGACATGATTTTCCAACATATTCCTAGGTCAATAAAGAATACATTTTTAAATTGTGGCATAATCTGCTACAACAGAAGATTATTGCAGTGATGAGTTGCTTTCTGGAAACATAGTTATATATGTTATTAAATTGTGTAGAGAGAAAGAAGTGATGGCTCTGAAACAGGATGGATTCCAACCACCCTTAAGTTCTGGGTATTTATAGCCCGTTAACACCCCTTAGACACAGAGTTAAATATTAAAACGACATGAGCATTTAATAGAAGGACCTTAGGTTTAAGACTTCCAGGTCCTTAAAACCTTTTTGTGGTAGCTACTCACCGAGATGACCCCAGTGGTCTTTGCCTTCTGGTATTCATGTCCTTGTGTAGTCTCCTACAATGAATAGGACCAACATGCATGACTAACAGGATATTGTAGAAATGATGGTGTGTCACTTTTGACGTTGGATCATAAAAGACGTTGAAGTTTCTGCCTTGTTCTTTCCTGGATCCGTTGCTCAGGGATCAAACAGCTGCTCTGTCGTGAGGACTCTCATAGCAGCTGCGTGGAAAGGTTCATGTGGCCAGGAATTGAGGCTTCGTGCCAACAGCCACCACCCACTTGCTAGCAATAAACGTGAGCCATCTTGAAAGCGGATCCTCCAGCCTCAGTCAAGCCTTCAGATGACCGCAGGCTCAGCCAACATCTCCACTACAACCTTTTGAGAGATCCTGAGCCAGGGCCAATCAGATAAGTGGCTCCCCAAATCCTGATCCATGGAAACTTCAAGATAATAAATGTTTACTATTATTTTAAGCTACTAAATTTTGGGTAATTTCTTACTCAGCAATAGCTAAAACTCGAACCTGAATTAGAACAAACTGATGGTCTAACACTGTAATGGATGCTATGGTGCACTGCCTAGATTACTTCTTCAGGACTGACGTGACCATCTCCCAGCTAGTAGAACATATTGTCTCTTGCAAACACATAGTTATGTCCCTCATTAGAAATTGCTGTCAGCTGAAGATATGTCTCATCCAAGATGATGGCCCCATACCTAGGATAGCTTGTGACCAATGACTAACTGATAGAGGGATAAAAAGATCTAGCCCACTTGCTTTAATTGCCCCTCTCCTCAATCCTGCTTCTCTTAGTTTCTTAAAGATGAATCTTCTGAGTGCACCCCAAAATAAACCTTCTACACACAACTCTATATCTCAGAGTCTGGTTTCCAGGGCACTCAACCTAAAAGAGTTGGTACCTGGAATGGTCCTTGGAAGCAAAGCATGTGGCAGATGACCTGGCCTGTTTGCCAGGGCCTAGGAAGATAACAACCAAAAGATTGGGTAAAAGGATGTCTGGGGAAGAGGCACATGGAAGGGCCTATGGGTATGGGTACCACCAGATAGTAGAAGAGGCATTAAATAACCAAATGATTCAGCTAGTAGATGTCAGCTAGCCTCTGTCCTCTTCAACCTAGTGCTTCTACAATGGATTCATGAACAGAGCAGCCACAATGGTAGAGGTGAAAGTTTATGCATGGGCCCAACAGTATACTCAAAAAAGCTGATTTAACTAATGATACTGCTGAGTGTCCATCCAACTTGCCAGCAGCAAAGAGTAATGCTGGGTCTCCAATATGGCACCTTCACTCAAGGAGACCAATCAGTCATTTGGTAGCAAATCAATTCCTTTGAATCTTTTCAATCCTAGAGGATTATCTTGACTAGGATTGACACCCATTCCAGGTATGGATTTGCCTTTCCTGCCTGCAGGGCCTTGACTGGAGGTCCTTTGGTGCTCCCATTCCTGGATTTAGTGGTTTTATGGACAGGAACAGCAGCGACAGCCTGAGACGGACTTGATAACTCAGGAAAGAGGGTCTAGATCCCCCTATCAGGCTAGCCACCTAGACTAGTAGATACGCTAGCTGAGCCATGAGTGGTGGAGGATAAGGACAACAAGCATCAATTATGAATGTGAGGTCAACTGCAGCAGTAGGGCTATAGTTCATCTCACTAGCTCTTCTAAGTTTTCATAAGAAACAAGACTAACCAGAACCATGGAGTTTCCAGATGGGGCAAAATTACCATTAAATGCAAGTGGATCTTAGGAGCTTGTAGTGGATGCTGTGATGTTTTGTCAAAGTCCCCCCTTCAGGAACAATGTATTCATGCCCCAGCTGCTGGGATATTAGCTGCTAACAGGTCGTAGATACATGGCTCACTGGGAATTGTCCTTTGCCATAGAGAAGCACTTCATCTAAGGTTGTGCTCTCTCCCAGGGACAGTTAATGGCCAATGACTGGCTGATGTGATGATGAAAATGTTGGCATATTTGCTCCTATTAGGACATCTCTGAAGGGCCATCTCAGCTCCAGAGCCTCCCATTGGATTGGCTGAGACTTCTGTTGCAGCTGCATTGTGGATCAGCTTCTGCCTTCCCTCAATCCTGCCCTTCTCCAGTCCTTTCAGGAGAATCTCCTGAGATACTCCCCCAGTAAACCTTCTGCACGCAACTCTGTCTCAGAGTCTGTTTCCAGGGACCCCAACCCAAGGAAAGCTTCCATACAGGAATTTTAATCTTCAATCAACTCAGCAAAAAAATAGGCCAGAGAAAAGTCCATGTTTTTCATTGTTAACCCAATAGACAGGAAAACTAAAAATTTCAAGCTCCAAGGTAGGAAGAAAGGAAAAATGTGTGAGTAAAGAAGATATTATAGAAAGCACTATTGGACCTAAAATCTTATCAATTAGTGTATTATTTAGTAATTCTAGTTTCTTAGAATAACATGGTCTCTAAAGCTTGGGACACAGGACAAACAATGATGGAGGCAAGGAGAAGGAGAAAAATGTTGGCGTCAGTGAGTCTGATTGACTTGCTTGTGAGCATGCCTTGTAAGCATTAAGTGGCTGGGAGCATCATGTCTATCTCCTTCATGGATGGGGCATTTAAAAGAATAAGGTGTTAGGAGTAGGTGTACTTAATACATCCCAGCTTTCCTGAGGGAGATGAGCCATATGGAAAAATATTATAGTAAGACTTTTTGTTTACTGCAATTCTTATTGATATTGTTGCCATACCGTGTTTTGTTCATTGTGATTACTCTAGTTTATTTATTATTTGTAAGTTTCATATTATATTTCTAAACAACTTTCGGCCTCTTTAAAAGAAGAAACAGTTCCATGGGAATCCTCTATCTTGCTAGAAAGAGAGACACATTAATAGGAATTAGCAAGCTGTAGGTTGAGAGGTTGAAGCTTTGCTCACAGGTATGCAGAGTTTACACTTACTGAGATCAATGTGACCCTTCTGTGTATTACTGATTTTTTTCCCCCAAACTTCTGATCTTCTTTTTGCCTGATGCACTCTTCCCCCTTCTCCACCTGGCTCTCTGCCCCAGTAGGGAAGGCTGACCAGTAGGGATTACCACATGGGTCTCATGTTCTCCAGCTTCTGGTTGGATTCAGCCAGTGGGGAGCTCAGCACAGGCAGGAAACATGAAGGAGGTAGGAGAATGAGGCTGGGATAATTATTCCTCTTGCTGTCTTCTTGTGAGGTTGCCACAGGCTGGATGCATCCCCCCGCTGAAGATCACAACTCCTGTCAAACAGCCCCTTCTGCACAGCTCTATGAATCCATGTTCTGGTAACAGCCCACTCGCCTGGTCCCTTTTGGCTCAGGGGTGCTGACTATCTTCAGTTGTTACTTGCTCTGGGCCACTGCATTATCCCTTATGGTTTCCTTACACTCTGCCCACATCTTTGTCAGTAGTCCTTTCATCAAGCCCTCATATTATCCAATTCGAATGTGCCACTGTTTACTGCCAGGGCCCTGATAAAATCATTTCTTTCTATTTCTTTCATGGTTAGGAGACTAAATTCTAGACCTGGCTCTTACAAAAATGAGCTGGCATCCGTGTGCAAATTGTCTCATTAATCTAGACTAGGAAATCCCCAGGATCTGGCATTCAAAGATTTAAAACATAACTCTGAATTGGAAGAGGAAACCCTCTCGCCTCATTTCACTCCTTCAGTACACAGTGTTGTTTTCTTGAGGAAAGTGACAAGGCAGGAGACTGGAGAAGAGAAGGATTAAAAATACTAAGCTTCGCATGAAGACAGAGTGGTGAACACTAAGATTTGGCATAAGAACGGAGGCAGGTAGTAGCACGCCCAGGCTGATGGCTCGAGATTAAATCCAGAGGCTTTAGCAGAGAAAAGCCAGGAAAGAGATTTTAAGTAAATTCAGGTTCCTGGGAAGCCACAGACAGACAGATAGCACAGGGAATGGCCATTCTACCATCCTTGGTCACTCTTGTGTCTAACGCTCTAGTGAGAGCCTCCATTGACTAAGCACCTCCCATGGCCCGGATATGATTCTTTATCTTCATTGGCTCATTTCGACCTCACAGGACAGAGAAAGCCAGGGTGGGGAAATATCCTGAGTGACTCGCCCAAGGACCCAGGGCTTGTAAACAACAGAGTCAGAATTCCAACACTGGGATTTAACCACCCATTCAATTACCTTCTTCTAGAGTAGATTTAGCCTGACCCTAAGGATGCACATTCAGGCCGGAGTGGATACTGGGAACGTTCAACACTACCTCTTCTTGTCTCTCAGAGATTGTTGAAGCAGACTCAAATTCACGGTTAGTCCAATACCCATCCTCTCTGTGTGAGCCAAAAATTATGCAGGACAAGAAGAGGCTCCCAACAGGTTGGCCAGTCCTGGATCAGGGAGCCCATTTCCTTCAGTTTCCCCCTTCCACCTTGCCCGTCCTGCCCAGATGTGGACCCTCAGTTCCACAGGGCCAGGTCCACAGCAAAGCAAGCTCTGGGAAGCAGAGAAACGGGACACGGAAAGGCACTTGTCTTCACAGATTCTCCTCTGTGTGTGGGATTGCACTGGGAGAGAAGGGCAGAGGGAAGGCATTCCTCATGCAGTAAACAACCCGACCAATTTGCACCCAAGCCACTGAGCCGTAATCTTTTCATTATGCTTTGCATATTTATAGCCAAGAGTTCTATTGCTCTGGTACAAGCAAGATTGTAATCAGCCTGCCAAAGGATTTTCTTTAAACATGTCAGTCTTTAAAGAAGAAAAAATGGTCATCCACATTGAATGCCCTTTTAAAGAGAAAGCCCCTCTCCTGTTCTCTTTAGCTGGAAGATAGCATGCAAGCTTGGGCCTGAGAAGTGAGGGCTTGGCTTCCTTTATGCTGCCCTCCCCAAGTGTTCTTCAGTTTGGTTAGAGCAGCCTCAACCCTTTTTAAATGCTTTGTCTAGTGGGTGCCAGCCTGCTTGAACTGCTCCCAAAGATGCCAATTTCAGCTGCCGCATTTAATTTGCTGTCCTGAGGGCCTCTTATGCTCTTTTGGATTCTCTTAAATGAATCAAAATAACTAGGGAGCATAGAGCACATGACCCTAATTTCAGTGTGCAATCTTTTGCTACAGATAGTTTTGCCCATGTTAGGCCCATTTGTTCTAAAGAAAAGATGGAACAGAAAGGGGAACCTCCTATCTCTGTTTCCTACATCTTTGGGGCCTACATCAGACGATGAGTTAGGATGGTAGAAGTTTAGTTATCCAGAGGCCGGACACACATACCATGACAGAAGCACACCCTACTTCTGTTCCACTGTGAGGGGAGCACTTGAAAGAGGAAATCCAACTAGTGTGAGTAGATTCCTTGCTCAACTTGGTGATGCAGATCATAGGGTCTCACCAGCACAAGTGGTGTGACAGGAGCACTGAAATAATGGGAACAGCGCTGCCACATTGTCTCCAATGGAAGAGACGTCTGGAATTTTGAACTGGACTGGAAGATCCTGGGCTCCAGGGGGTCTTTCTTATGGTCAAAAAATTGCTACTTGGTCAGGCCCAG
Source organism: Equus przewalskii (assembly GCF_037783145.1). Classification (NCBI taxonomy): domain Eukaryota; kingdom Metazoa; phylum Chordata; class Mammalia; order Perissodactyla; family Equidae; genus Equus; species Equus przewalskii. Next base: position 26,892,428 of record NC_091850.1, read on the forward strand.
TGGTGTAGCAGTTAAGTTCTGCACGCTCCCCTGAGCAGCCCGGGGTTTGTCGGTTCAGATCCCAGGCGTGGACCTACACACCACTTAGCAAGCCATGCTGTGGCAGCTGTCACACATATAATATGGGCACAGATGTTAGCTCAGGGCCAATCTTCCTCAGCAAAAAGAGGAGGATTGATGGTGGATGTTAGCTCAGGGTTAATCTTCCTCTAAAAAAAAACAGTGCTACTTAGAAGTGGGAGGAGCCTTGAGAATCCCTGTGTTACCCTGAGAAAGATCCCAAAGGAATCCTCTGACTGGGCCCGCAGTAGCCCACACTGCACCATTAAGATTGTGCCAAGCCCAGCCATGAACATTGGGATCCTTTCTACGGTTCTTTTAGGGCCTGTTCAGGAGAGAAGCAGAGTCAAAGAGTGCATTTCTGCTGCTATTCTTGCTCCATTACCCAGCCAACCCTCAGTCGCCAGCATTTCTCAAACCATAGCTGTGAATACCCTAGATTTTTTTCCTTTGCTGACCACGGTCGCCCTGGTGGTCATGCCACTTTCTGGCATAACCAGGCAGAGGGCCAGCCGCCTCAGAGCCTCCGAGAGGAAGGGAGAGGAAAGAGGCCTTCCCTTCATGGCCCAAAGGGGCTGTGGGTCCCAACCGTCTGGACACTCAGGGTAGAATCAAGCTGAACAAATTATAGGGAGTAATTTAGGGATGGCGTGAGGAGGAGGGGGCATGAGCCTCAATCCAGACCAATGTTTTCAAAGGCCTCTGTTTTCTGAAGGTGTGGGAGCCAAAGCATGCTTTTCTCTTTGTGAATGAACTCATTTGTGGAAAATCCTGCAAAAAAAAAAAAAAGGGAGAGAAAGAAAGAGAAAGATAAAATAAAATTTTAATTCAATGTTAATTATTGAATGTACTCTACAATTTCAGAGCCTTTAGTCTCCCCCAAGGATTCTTCTGCAATTGTTACCAGCATTTTGGTCCCTTACATCTTCTCTTCAAAACTCCGGAATGAGTTAGGAAGCATCCTGTCCTCTTCGATTTTTCGGAAGAGTTGGAGAAGGATAGATATTAAACATGGATGGATGGACCTTGAAGGTATTACGCTAGCAAAATAAGTCAAACAGAGAGAGACAAATACTGAATGATTTCATTCATATGTGGAAGATAAACAAACAAAGACATGGATAAAGAGAACAGATTAGTGGTTCCCAGAGAAGAAGTGGGTGGGGGGAGGGCAAGGGGTAAAGGGGCACATATATATGATGACAGATAAAAACTAGACTATTGGAGGTAAACATGATGCAGTCTACACAGAAACTGAAATATAATAATGTACACCTGAAATTTGTACAATGTTATAAGCCAATATGATGCCAATTAAAAAAAAATATGCCAGAATGGCAGTCATGAAACTCTGTGGTCCTCTCAGAGGCTTACAATGGAGGGAAATCAGTTCCATTTCAGCCACTGGGTAGGATTTCCTAAGCATGCATCCAGGCTTGTGCTGGGAACTCACCAGGGTCTCTTGCTTTTGTTTGGAAGCTAAGACTTCCATATGTGAAACATTAGAAATGATTTTAAGTCCATCTATTAGTAAGGATGGTGGATACAAGATACAAGAAAAGTGGGAATATAAAGTTAACAGGAGAGAGTTGTGAGAGGCGGCTTGAGAGAGAAGGGAAATTGAGCAGAGGATTGAGTGAAATATTGCGTGAGGTTGAAGATTTTGAATGGATAGCACGTAACTGACTTATCGGCACTTCCTTATCTATGAATCTACCTCTCCCCCCAACACACACACCAGCATTTTCCAATATCCTTCCTTCATTCCTTCTTTTACTGAACTCTTACCCATCCTTTACAGCCTAGCTTGACCTCTATCTTCATGTAGACCTTTTCCATGCTATCAGCCCACACTGATTCCCCTTTCTGGAAATTCTTCTTTCACTTGTAGTCAATATCACCCATTAAGTGCTTAGGCGATTTGTATTTATTTTAAGTATGTGTTTTGTTGGTCTTTATAAATGAGGTCCTTGAGACCAGGATCATATCTTCCAGTGGGATCAGACATAGGAGGATACAGTGGAGCCACTTTGCAAACACTGGTTTGATGGATGAAAGGTTCAGGACCTTGTTTCTCTGGGAGCGTTATCATGCCAGTGTCCTCATCTGGACAAGGTTTCCTTTTCTTGGCCATTTCATCAGTACCACCACATAGCCTGCCTCATACTTCTTATGGCTCTTTTCAGCCCAGTGGGTGAGAGTGTGTTCGTTCCTTGCAAAATGTTTGAGAAGAAGAGTTGCATTGTTCTTAGAAGACAGAGAAGAGTAATTGGCCTGCTTTTCGTACTTTATACATAAATATTTGTTTAAGCTCTGATGAGAAACTAAACTTAGAGACTGCAGCTCCGCACTCAGCATGGAAAGGAGGGCAGGTCAGACAGTGATCTTTTCAGCTAATATTCACTAGTGTCGGCTGCCATTTCAAGAACAGCCAACCTTAGATAATCAGCACTCGGGTAATCCAAGACCTTTGCTCTGGCTCAGATCCCACCTGTCCCCTTTTTCACAATTTGAGTTTCTAAGATTTCTTCCCCAGAGGGCACAAAGGACACGGAAGAAGGACAAAGAAAAGAGGACAATTTACAAAGGCAGTGTTGTTAGTGGTCAGACAGCCCTACTTAGAGACTTACTGGAGAGAAGGCTGCAGGTTGATGCTCACAACAAAAGTTTGGGGTTTAGAATCACCTCAAGATTTAGGAGATGTATATTGCACTGGAAATATACAAAATGGTAGTCTGAAGGCAAAGAGGGCCATGTGTAGCATTTGAAATGCGCCACAAATAGTTTTGCCCTGTGTTTAATTTTATCCCAAGATGCTATCATTTAATGAGTATTAATTAAATGTCAGACACTTTATGTACGAGATCATCTGCAAAACAACTCTTCACAGCGAAAATAATTGCCTCATTTATACAGATCAAGAAACTGAGGCTCGGGGCTGGCCCGGTGGCGCAGCGGTTAAGTTTGCACGTTCTGCTTCGGCGGCCCGGGGTTCACCAGTTCGGATCCCGGGTGCGGACATGGCACCGCTTGGCACGCCATGCTGTGGTAGGCATCCCACATATAAAGTAGAGGAAGATGGGCACGGATGGTAGCTCAGGGCCAGGCTTCCTCAGCAAAAAGAGGAGGACTGGCAGTAGTTAGCTCAGGGCTAATCTTCCTCAAAAAACAAAAAAGAAACTGAGGCTCAAAGGAGTTCAGTAAACTTCATCTGTTCAACAAATATTGATTGTTAGTCTTTCATGTGCCAGGACTAAGAACCGGCAAATGGCAGAACTAGGATCCAGTTGTGTCTGGTTTCCAAGCCTGCGTTCTTTCCACAGAGCTGTGTTACTTCCCTGAGGGAGGAACGTCTCCAAACAGCCTTCTCTTTCATTTTCATTTTCAAAATTTTCCCTTTGCATTCTGGAAGTTCTTTGAGTACAAAGCGAGGACTATTAACCATGTTCACCAAATGGTAGTGATGATACTGGAAGATATCTGGTTTGTTGGTTGTTGTCATTTTTCAAAAGAAGAGTTAGGAGAGAGTTTCAGGACTTAATTTTCTGCTTCTTAACTTAGGAGCAGATTTGGGAAAGAATAGGAGAGCCGGTAGTTCTTAAAAGCAATATTTTGGCTGTGCAAATCTGATTAACTGAGCTGAAGGAATCAGGGGTTGGTTTTGTGAAAGTAACTTAAGTCTGACACTTAAATTACATTCTACTCCTTGTCCTCTAGGCTCTGTCCTAGTTGAATCCAGTTCCACAAGCCACCTACCCTGGAGTTCCCTCCAGGACTCCCTCACCCGGTCTTTCTGAGAGAGTCTGCCTCTTCAATATGTCCACTTCCTTCATCCACACTACCATTCACAATGAAGAGCAGAGTTTTCTCTCCCCTACATTTCTTCAACTAATTGATCTCATAGCTCTTGTCTTAGTTCCCTCAAGTCTATTTCCCACACAACTGCCAGGGTAAATTTTCTGATATATAAATATGTAACATGTAAGTTCAACCCTGTTTTTTCCCATTGCTCTTAGGATAAAGTCCAAACATTTTAGGAGAGCAAATAAGCTCCCTCATAATCTAGCCCAGCGCCATTCAATGTGATGTGAGCCACATACACAATTTAAAACGTTCTCATAGCCATACTCAAAAAGTGAAAAGGAACAGGGAAAATAGTTTTAATATATTTTATTGAACCCAGTATATCCAAAATATTATCATTTCAACACGCAATCAATATTTTAAAAATATCAGGTATTCTGCAGTCTTTTTTTCTTATACTTTATCTTGAAAATCTGGACACCAAATTTTTATTAAAAATACTTGATGTATATTTAGACTTCATAAAATTTACACTTGAAAGAATAAATTCACATATCCAAGACGTTCCAAACATACTTAAAATTATTCCAATGGCTGAATCAAGTATTAGTTAGAATTAAAATTAAACAAAATTTAAAATTCAATTACTGTGTTACATTAGGCCCCCTTGAAGTGCTTAAAAGCTACATGTGTCTAGTGGCTACCATATTGAACAGCACGGAAGTACTCCTTGGTTAAATCTTTCAGTAACTTTGAGGACACTATGCTAAGTGAGATAAGCCAGACAGAGAACAACAAATACTGCATGATATCACTTATACGTGGAATCTAAAAAAGTCAAACTTGCAAAAACAGAGTAAAATGGTAGTTACCAGGGACTGGGGGAGGGGGAATCAGAGAGATGTTTTTAAGGGCACAAACATCTAACTAGTAACAAGTCTTGGAGATCTAAGGCACAGTATAATGGTTATAATAACGTTGTATTATAATCAGCAAACTTACTAAGAGACTAGATCTTAATTATTCCTACCACAAAAAACGAAATGGTAATTATGCAACATGATAGGGGTGCTAACAATAGTTAATTGTAATATGATTGCTCAATAACAATCATATTACAATATATAAATGAATCAAATCAACACATTGTACACCTTAAATTTACACAATGCTATATGTCAAGCATATTTTAATTACTAAGAAAAAATAATAGGAGCTAACACTGGTATATGTCAGGCACTGGTCTAAGTGTTTCTATATATTAACTTATTTTAATTGAATTATCAAGGACAATCCTATGAAGCGGATACTATGATGTCTCCGTCTTACAGAGGAAAAATCGAGGCACAGAGAGGTTGAGTAATTTGCCCAAGTTTACACAACTAGAAAGTAGTAGAATTGAGGTTTGAACCCAGAGAGTCACATCCTTGAACTCGTCCTCTTAACCACAACAATCTTGACTGCCTCAAATTCTTGGAGCTCCTAGAAACTTCCTTTCGCCTCAAGGCTGTCACATCTGTTTCTCCGTCATGCTTTAGTGGTTCTCCAGTAGAGGTTTGGGAATGCACATTGGCGCCTTCAGCCTGGGAGGGTACCATTTCCCACACTGCAGCGTTATTTTTCTGGTAATTATTTGGTACTTATCTGTGTGGATTGTGGAAGTCGATGTATTACTAAGACAAATGTCAGGGTTCATAATGAATTCCAGGGCAGAGAAAATATTTAATCAGACGTGCTTATCAAGCCTCTTTTCCCTCCTTCAGAAATGTCTATGCTGCTTTTTAGCTGATACTGTCCCCTTGCCCTGACTGAAGGTTTGATGAACCCTCTGGATTATATAATGTGGTGTGAACTCTCTTCCTCTGGCCGTAGAAGATGATGGTTCTCAGATCACTGACATGAACATTTCCTGTCCTTCCCAGCTAATGAGGAACAGCCTTTCCAGGAAACGTGTGCTTTGTAGAGTCTGATATTAAGAGTCAGCCTGAGAATGGGGTGCAGTTAAGTATGATTAAAAGTAGAAGATTAAAAATGTTACAACAGGAAATGGAAAAGAATGAGAATTATGAACAAGGCGGCTCTTGCTACACTTTGACCTCAAAAAGAAGCTACCTAGTCACATGAGAAGGTGAAGGGATGCTGTGACCATAAATCACTGTTAAAATTCACATTAACAAAATTACATTTACACATGAGGAGAGGGAAAGCTAATTGGATTCTGATGTAGCCAAACTAATCAGTATTCTTTTCCCAGGCAGAAGATAGGATTTATACAGAGATGCCACTGGCATATTAATGGCCGTTGGTGAACAGCACTAAATGGTTTGGGGTAACTATTAGCAATGAACCGGCTTTTTAATCTAACCTCATAGATGTGAACCAAGAAAGATTATCTTCTAAGACACGTGTAGCCAGAGTGTAGCCTCAACTTAGCACCAGGTTCTAAGCAAAACATTTGAACATCTTTGGGCGTCAAAACCATGGGTGGATAGTCGATGACAGAAATCCAATGACAGCATGAGAGATGAGTTTTAGAGAGTAACATGTGGGTGGGGTTGTGAAAAACAGCTTCTAAACTTGGAGAAAAAATGAATCCTTCCTTTTCTTCTCCCCTAACCTGCCTTCATACACTCCAGGGTTTCTCCTTTATCCTTATCCATCATAAAGTAAAGAAAGAATAAACATTGGCATGCCACTTCAGCAAGGTCTGATGTCCACTCAAAATGTTTGGCCTGGAGACCAGATTTCTGCTTCCAGCCAAGATGGAGTACCAAGGACCAGAATTACCCTCCCTCTTGAAACAACCAAAGACCTAGAAAGTGTATGAAACAATGATGTTCAAGACACTGAATATCAGGTAACAAAACGTAATGACCTATGTGAGACAGGAAAGTGAGTCCTGTAATTGTCCCAACTCACTGCTTTGAGATAATTTACAGGCCACAGTTCAGGGAAGGGAAACACAGAGAAAGACCTGAGGTGAGGAGATAGACCTGAGAGATGGAGAAGATCAAGGCAGCTGGAGTGCTCAGGACAGAACACAAGGAAAAAGAGAGAGAGATCCACAGAGAATCATATAAAATATAAATGGTCTAAATGTCCCAATAAAAAGGCAGAGATTGTGCATAAAAAATTCAACTATATGTTGCCTACTAGAAATTCCTCTTAAAGAAAAACATGAATTGGTTAAAAGTAAAAGAATGGAAAAAGATACACCATGCTAACAGTAATCAAGGAATCAAAAGGAAACTGGAGCAACTAATTAATATCTGACAAAGTGTATTTAGAGCAAAGAATATCTCCTGGGACAAGGAGGGTCATTTCATAAACATAAAGAGGTCGATTCACCAAGAAGGCATAACAATCCTAAACTTTTATGCACCTAATGAGAGAGCATCAAAATACATGAAAAACTGATAGAAGTGCAAGGAGAAATAGATAAATAAACAATTAACCAGAGATTTCAGTTTCTCTCTCCCAATAATTGACAGAACAAGTAGACAGGAGACTTCAAGAAGACAAGAACAACACTATCAATCACATTGACCTAATTGACATTTATAGAACACTTCACCATATGACTAAAGAAGACACATTTTTTTCAAGTGCACGTAGATCATTTACTGAGGTTGACTATATTCTGGGCCATAAAACAAATATCAGCAAATTGTGTATTCTATAACCATAAGAGAATTAAATTAAATTAGTTTAACTTTAAATTAAATATCAGTAACAAAATTCCTTTGGAAATCCTCTCAAATATTTGAAAACTATATAACATACATATAAATAACACATGGGACAAAGAAGAAATCAAAAGCATTAGAAAGTATTTTGAAGTGAATAAAAATATAAAAATAGCATATCAGAATGTGTGAGAAGCAGTACTTAGGGGAATTTTAATAGTACAAATATACCTGTATTGGAAAAGAAGAAAGGTATCAAATCAATGACCTCTGCTTCCACCTTGAGAAACTGGAGAGAGAAGAGCAAATTAAAACTAAACCCCAACCCAAAATAGCTTCAAAAAAGAACAAAGTTGGAGACCTACCAACCACTTTCAAGACTTATTGAAAAGTTACAAGATAAAAAGTTACAAAAGTTACAAAAGTAATCAAGATAGTGCGGTGTTAGTGTAAAGGTAGACAAATAAATCAATAAAACACACTGGATGGTTCAAAATAGATCCTCATATATATGGACAACTGATTTTTGACAAAGGTACAAAGGCAATTTGTTAGAGAAAAGATAGTTTTTTCATTGAATGGTACTGGAACAATTGGACATTCATATGCACAAAAAACTGAACTATTATAATCCATACTTCATACCACACACCAAAATTATCTCAAAATGGATTAGAAACCTAAATGAAAACCCAAAATGATGACACTTCTAGATGAAAATATAGGAGAAAGTCTTTACAGCCTTGGGTTAGGCAAAGATTTCCTAGATACAATACCAAAACCACACTCTATAAAGGAAAAAATTGATAAATTTGACTTCATCAAAATTAAGAACTTCTTTTCAAAAGATACTGTTAAGAAAAAGAAAAGAGAAGCCATAGATTGTGAGAAAATATTTACTAAGCATATATCTGACTTCTATCCAGAATACATAAAGAACTCTTAACACTCAATAAGAACAATTGACCCAATTTAAAAAAAAGTGAGCACAAGATTTGAAAAGGCACTTAACCAAAGAAAATATATGCCTGGTGCATACGCACACGAAAAGATGCTCAATTTCATTAGTCATTAGGGAAATGCAAATTAAAACCATGCTGATATACCACATAACACCTATTCAAATGTCTAAAATGAAAAAGATGGACTCAATCAAGTATTCACCAGAATGTGGAGACAGTGGAACGCTCACACATTGCTCCCAGGAATGCAAAATGGTACAACCAGTTTGGGAAACAGTCTGGCAGTTTCTTGCTTTTTTAATGCGTATTTTTTTTCTCAACTTATTGAGATATAATTGACACACAACATTGTACAAGTTTAAGGTGTTGATTTGACACACTTGAGTTGATTTAATATGCTTACATGTTGCGAAATGATTGCTACCATAGAGTTAGCTAACACATAATTACCAGTTCTTTTTTGTGGGGAAAACATTTAAGATCTACTCTCTTCCCAACTTTCGAGTATACAATACATTCTCTTAACTGCAATCACCATGCTGTACAGTAGATTCCCAGAATCTACTCATTTTTGTACTTTTAACCAACATCTCCCCATTTTGCCCATCTCCCAGCCCCTGGTAACCACCATTCTACTCTCTGCATCCATGACTTCAACTTTTTTAGATCCCACGTATAAGTGATATCATACAATATTTATCTTTCTCTGTCTGACTTATTTCACTTAGCATAATGCCCTCAAGGTCCATCTATATTACCACAAATGGCAAGATTTCCTTCTTTCTTGTGGTTTAATAACATTCCATTGTATGTCTATGGGTGTATATATGTCACATCTTCTTTATCCATTCATCCATTGATGAAAACTTAGGTTGTTTCTATGTCCTGGCTATTGTGAATAATGCTGCAATGAACATGGAGGTGCAGATATCTCCTCAAGATCCTGTTTTCATTTCCTTTGGAGATATATACCCAGAAGAGGAAGTGCTGGATGATATGGTAGTTCTATTTTTATTTTATTTATTTATTTTTTGGTGAGGAAGATTGGCCCTGAGCTAACACCTGCTGCCAATCTTCCTCTTTTTGCTTGAGGAAGAGTGGCCCTGAGCTAACATCTATGCCCATCTTCTTCTATTTTGTGTATGAGACGCCGCCACAGCATGCCTTGATGAGTGGTATAGATCCACGGCTGGGATCCAAACCCATGAACCTGGACTGCTGAAGTGGAGCATGCTGAACTCAACCACTGCACCACCAGGCCAGGCCCTCTTTTTAATTTTTTGAGGAACCCCATACTGTTTTCCATCGTGGCTGTATCAATTTACATTCCCACCAACAGTGTAGATGTCAGAAGGATACTCTGGCCTGCTCTTTTGCAGGATCAGTAAAGACAGTTCTTCCAATGATTTCCTTCCTATAGGCAAGTCAGCAAAGTGACCTTCACACTCTATATACTCTAATAAATTGATTCACAACTTACTGGAATAAGTATTGGGCTTTGTTTATGTGTTGTGTTATTTGCTTAAGAAATACAGGGATTTCCCCCACTCTGGAATTAGGAACAAGATCTCAGTTGTGACTTATTCATGGAGTAGGCTGAAACATATCACCAGGCTGTGAGAACAACCCAGACTCCTTGTTTAGGACCAGGCCTTTTGTGTTCACCAAACACATCACACCTATTTCCATACTGACAGCAGCCTGTTTCCTTACACTGAGCGTTCAAATTTGTAGGCTTGCCTGCTACTTTTATATAACATGATAGGTGAAAGAAAAGATGCCAATTTCCATCTCCTCCCTTCTCAGAAAAGGTACCAGAACCAATGAACTCTCCTCTCAGTGAAAGCTCTGAGTTTCATGTGCATAGATCAAAGCAAGTACCAAACCCGTTTCACTACTTTCAAGGGCCATGGAGTTGGCACAGGCGCATTACGGGCTCAACTCCAGTTCCTTGTATTGATATGAGGCCATGTCTCCTTGGAGATAATCATGTCAGATCCGCATGCACTTTAAAAGTCACACAGCTGTCATCTCTGGGATTCAGGAGTGTGCAAGACCTACAGTTAATCTTCTTACTTAGACATCATAAAGGCTAAGAACGCCTCTATGTCTGAAGCTCATGTATAAGCACGTGTGTGTATGTTTGTATTCAAGTAAATAAAGTACTTTTCTTTTCTATAGAAGGATTCTTCAGTATGCCTTATAGGTGTGTGTAAATAGACAAGCATGAATGACAATAAGACAGTGTTCAAGTGACTCTGCAGACTGTTGGCAAAACACCAGAAAATTCCAATTCCTTACTGGATTTTTTTTTCCTGAGTTTGTAATGTGAGCGTCCAGTGCTCAAATTAGCCAGATAAGTGGCAAATCTCCCTTAACTCGGTGGCTTCTAAGGAACAACAGTAAATTAGTATTTGATTGAGCTTGGTCTTGAATTTCAGGATTTCCTTTCATCTGTCGAAGAGGCCGTGTGGAAGAACCGTACTGTTTGAGCTGAAGAGATATTTCTTGTCTCTGGTTTGCTTTGTTTGGACATTTCTGGCAGTGAACAGTTGCGTTTGTTTGCATGTTTATAAAGAGTCCTTTATTTCACCCTGTGTGAACTTGACATTTCACTTTTAATATAAATAAATTGAAAATAAAGCAGTAGTCACTTAACCCTATGCCTACCAGAGTAGCTAAATACAAAAACCAAAAGTCTAGAAGCTTCCAAATATGTCTGCTTTTGTTGGAATGACAACCGTCTTGCAGTAGCACAAAGCTAAATTGTTCAAGGAAATGGTGTTTTCCAATTTCTAGTCACTGCCTCAGTTGTGGTTCACAACCACGGTTATCAAGCCATTTTGACATCTTGGCTTTGTTAAATGAGCTTCATGGTGGAAGCCCAAATGCTCCAGCTTCTGACCAATACTTGGGCAATGACTTCTGGTTTCTTCTATCTCTCCCCTTCAGCACACACAAACATCCTACCTGTGCGTCTTTGTGCAAATAACCTAACCTTTTTGAGACTTTTTCTCACCTGTGAAATGTTGATAATGCTATTCTTTCACAGAGTTGCTAGGAAGATACAACGGATTGTGCATGTGTCTTGCACTATGTCTGGAATATAGTACAAGGCCGATAAATGTGAATCTCCTCCCCCTAGGCTTTCTCCTGTCCCCAGGACTGACTTCGTGGGCACGCGACCTGTGGAGCCGGGCAGGGCCCCAAGCTTAGAAGGTCCCCCCTTGTGGTTTTATGCTCTGCTGTCATTGTCTTAAAATTCATAATACTTTTTGAAAAAGGGGCCCATCCACATTTCCATTTTGCACTGGGCCCTACAAATTATACAGCCAATTATACAGCCATTCTGCCTATCCATGTTCCGTCTTTCTCCCCCTTTTCAAACTTTTTGGGTTTGAAGAACTAGATGTTCCCTTGGTTGCCCACTCAGTCCATTCCGTCAGTTGCCTACAACATGTTCTGGCTGCCAGAGTGATGTCCATGGCTGAACTCCATTTTCTCAGCCTTGACCTTGGCCTTACCTTCTCCTGCACACAGTCATCACGATGCTTCTGGTGAAGGTGCCTGTGACTAGATCAGGAAGTAGCTTTGTACAATAAAGCTATTCTTAAAAGAATATAACTTCTACTTGACCCAGCACAAAGATAGCCTAAAGAGGCCCCGTCAGCAGCCAAATCATCAGGTCATTGGTGATTTTTGTTTTCTAGTCTGTTCCTTAGTTTTCCCCACCAGGGGCAGAGCTAGAGTTTATGAGCCCCGAGCTTGTGTAATCTCGGAGCCCACTTTAGAAAAAAAAGCATAAAATTGCAAATACAGAATTATATCCAGGGCCTTGTGAGGTGCCCGTGCTAGGGAAGGAACCTGAGGCTTGTGCCTCCTTAGCTGCCCAGGAAATCTCGCCGCTTCCTCCCCTATGATCAAGGAGATTTTTACTTTCTAATCTTTCTGCTGTGCAAACAGAAAATGGTCATGCTGTACCCTGATCCATCATTCACATCACGCTGCTTTTTATACCCTGGTGATACAAAAGCATTTAAGGGACCTTGAGCACAGCACATTGTTTCTCTACTGTGCGTGTTGGAATTACTCAGGACAGGATTCCCTCTCTGTCTCATTCTGTGAGTGACTTAATCTGTTCCTATCCTTTGACACCATGCAAATGTCACAGGCTTGTTTATTTTTGTCCCCAACCCTGAGCTTTTCCCCAAGCTTCAGGCTCGTGTGTGCAGTGGCCTCCTTGACACCTTCAAGTGGGTCTTCTCTTTCCCTCGCTCTCCCCACATCCATCACAGTCCTATTGCTTCTTTCTCCAAAACAAACCTCAGATCCAGCCTTTTTTTTTCTTTGCATGCTCACTGCCACCAACCCAGTCCAGGTCACCTCGACATCCTATACGGTCTCCCCTATATGGTCTCCCCTTAACCACAAATATCCCACTCCAATACAGTCTCTGTTTAGCACCCAGAGTAATTTTCTAAAACTTCGATGGATCATCACCATCCTCAATTTCATATTCTTCAATGACTTCTCATCAAGCTTTAAATAAAATTCTTTATCTTGGTCTATATCAGGTCCCTGGCCCTGCACGATCTACCTGCAGCCTCATCTCCACCACTCTCCTTTTTAACGACAACGCCCATTGCAGGGCCTCCAACACACCATGCTCATTCCTGTCTCTGCGCCTTAGCCCATGCTGCGCCCTCTGACCTGGGCGGTTGAGGGTAGGGGTTCTTGACTCTGCTCTTTGCATCATGGGCTCTTCTCTTTTTCAGGTCTCAGCTGAGACATTTGAGAAAACTTCCAGAGTGTAGGTCCACCCTTCCATTATCACTGCACCCTGCTTGTTTCCTTTGTAGAACTTAGTATTTTTGGAAATTACATACTGTCTTTGTTGTTTGTTCACTTGTTAATTGTCTATTCCTCCATCAAGCTGCAAGCTCCATAAGAAGGTTAAGGACTGTGTCTGACATGCCTCGGATGGTGACCAGAGGAAATAGGCACTAAATATATATTTGTTAAATGAATGAATGAATGAATGAATGAGCTACCTTTGAGCATTGAACAGATCTTATTGTGTTTATTGTAGTGTACCACAATCTAATTATTTCTGTGTATCTTTCCCTGCTTGACTATGAACTCTCTGGGCAAGTTATAAATAATATTTACTCTTTGTATTGTCAGCATTTAACACAGTGCTCAAGATGCAAACATCCTACTATGTACTCAATTAATGCATATTTAATTAAATTAGCTGCCAAATTACTGACAACCACCGGCTCTCAACTTAGAGAGATTCAGTGGAATGCAAGAGAGATGATCACCTCAGTTGGAGGAGCAGATGATAGGGAGAGAAGTTTTAGAATTATCTGGGAGTAGGATAAACAAATGTTAATTCCACAATAGTAAGTTAGATCCTTGCGAGATACTTGAGACGGTAGATTATACCACAGCACTAAGAGTTACTGTAGTAGCTTATATAAGGGAAGAAAAGTCATGACTTTTCCCTAAACACAGCAGCACTGTTATCTGTAATACTCGTTAGGTTAAGATCTAATTCATCCAATAGATGCTCCAGAAATATTCACTGGTTTAATGAAATAGCAATTGGCACTTCTGAATGTTTTTATGTGGTGTAACTGTTTATCTCCTCAACTAAATTATAATCTCATTGATAGTAAAATCTTTGAGATATAATTGCTATTTCTTTGAATTCTCAATAGCAATGACCTACATTTTTTGCAGATAGAGTCACATCAGTAAACATTTGAGATTGATCTATACCATGTTTCCATACTATATGCCAAGGCAGAAAACCAAGCGATTCATTCTTATTTAGGGCTGTGAAACTCGTCATCTGCCTTCTTGCTAATGCCTAAACCTGGAAGGGATCTTACATATTACCTGGTGACACCTTTACTTTACTGACAAGGAAACAGTCTAGAGAAGTTATGTGACTTATGAAAGTGGCACCATGACGTGAATTAGACTTCAGGCTTCCCAACTTGGGCTTCAATGGTTACTCTACTATGGAATGCTGAGAATGTGGCTGCAGAAGAGTAAGGAAAAAAAAGAAACAGAAATTAGATAGGATTTACTTAAGTTACAGATTATTTAATGAGATTCTTGAGCATTGAGAAGTATTTTTATTTTATTAGTTTCATCAGTGAAAGCACAGTACTGATTCCCAGGTTAATGCTAGAGTAATTTGCCTTGTAAAGACTGCATTGTATTGAAACAGGGAGGAAATGTACAGAATTGGACTGGTCATATTTCACAGAGACAATGTTTGTGATTTACGATCCTTTCTCATTACTTTTCATAAACCAAAATTCATCTCAGAGCTTTAACTTAGGGTTATTTTATCTTTCTACGAGAGGAAAAAGGCATTTTTCCTCAAGACAAATAAATAGCTAGCAGAGAGTGCTTAATTATGAAGATAGCTCTAAACTTTGATTTACCCTCTTTTCCTGTTTTTACTAAATGTTAAAAATTAGTGTAAGCCCCAGTTTGAGATATGGAAAGACTCTAAACGAAGACCCTCAAATAATCTGACTTTGCCCAAATGACCCGGGCTGACCACACAGTTAAAAGACTTTCCTTCTACTGGAGGGTTGGATGTCCTATGGTGCCAAAGGGTCCCAGATGAGTAATGTCCTACAACTTTTTGGGGAACTCTGTTCTCCCCACATTGAGCAGGCTGCCAGTCGAGGGCATTACTAGCTCAGTTTGCACTTTGGAATTATCTGTGGAGTTTTTGAAAAGTATCACCCAGACCCCATCCCAGACCAATTCAATTTGAATTCTGACTATCTGCATTCTAAATATTTGAAATATTTGAAGTGGCATGAACCTGATGTGCAGTCAGGATTGAAAACCACTCATCCTAATGAGTCCTTCGGCCCAGATGGAGCCCTCTGTCCCAGCCCCTGCCCAGGTGGGAGAAGGACCCACATGAGGAATGGAAAGGCTGGTTGTGCAAGATCCCACTTGTTTTCTCCACTCCTGAGCTGTGAAGTCAGGGAGATAACAGTGGGTTCCAGGTGCGTGCCTGGAGGACAGATTTTGTTTTGTTTTTATCTTTCTGCCAAAGGTGCAAAAAGAGAATAAAGGCCTCCGCTATCTCCTGGAGCAGGGTTTTTCAACCTCAGCTCTATTGACGTTGGGGCCAGATACTTTGTTGTGAGGGTTGTGCATTGTAGGATTTTACCAGCATCCCTGGTCTCTACCCTTTAGATGCCAAAGTCTCTCCTCTCTCTGAGTTGTGACAACCAAAAAATGTCTCCAGGTATTGCCAAATGATGCTGGGTGGGGAGGGAGTGGCAAAATCACCCGTGGTTAACATATCCTAGAGACAGCAGAAGAAGCTCTGACGGGGAATTTGGCGGGAACTGGGAGGGCATGACTTTTGTAAGCATCAGCAAAGGAAAGCAAGCATGGCTGTGTTGGTGAAGACACTGGTGGACATGGGGATTTTGGCCAAGGTAGTAAGAAAAAATGCTATAGGGGGTCACAGTGACCATGACTGCGGGCCAGCAGGGAGTGGTGGAGAGACCTCAGCTCGTCATACTAAGGCTCTGGATCAAGGGAGCAATGCCAGGCAGCCAGGAGATCTTCTTCTTCTTGAAGAAGAGGGAAGATGTTGGTTGAACTTTGACTGGGCTGGCGGAAGGAAACATGGGAGGCATGTGGAAGGGTTGGGAAGGGACCTGAATGCCACTTTTGAAGGACTAAAATGTCACATTTGGATGGGACTGTTGAGGACAGCCAGTGAGAAGGAGCTATCCTTGATAGCGTGGGACTCCTAGATATTAAGTTAATGGAATGAAACCAAGAGCCTACTTTGCTTTGAAATCTTCTCAAGATTTATTTAACACTACAATTAATGTTTCCTTAGTCACAGGTATTAAAGCAGGACCTTAAAAGTTATACTGCATTTCCTTACACTCTTATAAATTTAGTCATATTTACCTAACTTACTCTCCCTTCTTTGATAGAAGAGGCAAGGGAGGTTAGAGAGTATGAAAGGGAGCAACACCCAAAATCTGTGAGATTAGTCCTGACTGATTTAAATCACATAATTCTACCATTTAGGCTTGGAAAGGACCATCATTTCCTCTGTGCTTTTCTATGATATTCTCACACAGAAAGATTTCTCCTTATGTCTACACTGACAAATGGTGTTATGCTTTTGGTAAAACAAAGGATAATACAATACATTTTTTTGCATATGTACAGTAAATGTTTTGAAACAAACAAAAAAACAGTTCAAAAACACTTGCCCAAGATGGTTCACATAGTTCACCAGGTTTTCCAGGTTTAGAGAGCAAATGACTTTCCTTTTATAGAGAATCATAAATTTTAAAGCAGAAAGTGATGTTGGAATTTATCTGGTCTATCAAATATCGATCTTAATAAAAACTGTGGAGTATAGGAATGTTGTACTAACCAGTTCTAACCTTAAAAATGCATTTGGCTAAATACAAGAAATGTTAAAATGGTGCTTAAACTTCAAAGTAAAAAAAAATTCCACTAGCTCTCCGTTTCCCCTTCTGACACATATAACTGCCATTTTACCATCACTCATTCAATAGTTTAGGAAACGTACTGTTAATTCAACGTCTTCAAGTGTTTCACTGGAAATAAACCAATTGCCACTTGGAAAAACTGTTGAAATGTGTTTAGAGAACCCTACACCACCGTTTCGCTGGTGGCAGTCCAGGTCCCATATCACATTGCAAACGGCTGCTTTTAGACCAGCTCAGCTTGTGCTCACTTTTTTTTTTTTTTTTTTTAAGGTCATGGAAGCTGAAGGTTGAAAAAGCAAACAGAAAAAAAAAAACCCCACATTTTATCCAGCTTAGAAATAAGCAGGAAACTCAGAGAACTTGTTCTTGACAATAAGACCTCAGTAATAATACTGAATAGAAATTCAACCAAGTGGATCTGACAGAAGCGAAGGCAGACATCCAGGAGATTCTTGTGGTGAGCGCTGAGTCACTCCCTGTGCCTCCTTTTCCTCATCTGTACATTGGGGATGTCAGCAGTGAAGCTCATATTGCTGTGAAAGTATGATCTCATGTGTATATATGTTTTAAATGTTTATAAATTCATAGATCTTTTCTGAAAGAAACATCCTCTCCAGAGATGGAGGTAGACTTACTCACAATTCTATATTCTGAATGGCAGCTTGAAAAATATTGTTGGTATCATCATGATCACCTCTAAATTAATTCTATGTTTGTGACGATTGTCATCCATGCTACCCCATGTGACCTCCTGCACCTGACTTTACCTGTCTTCAGACAATGCTGGTTCTACTACTGGGGGTTTACCCACTTGCTGTGGGATTAGGGAAAATTACTTACCCTCTCTGGGCATTGCTTTCCTTGTCTGTCAAATGGAGAGGGAGAGGTAAGTTATCTCTGGGGCCTCCAGCTCTCCTATTCTATGGTTAAGATGAGTCGGCTGTAGTGTGCTGATCCCCTGCTCCACTCACGCTGGTATAAGGGTATCTGTCCTCCTAGAAGAACATACAGGAATTTTCCGTATGGCTGGGAGAAAGGAGAAGCCCTGATCTAGTGTGTGCGTGTGTGTGTGTGTGTGTGTGTGACAGAGAAAGAGAGACAGGGGCTAGGGTTGAGGGGCCTTGGCAAAGCTCTGTTGAATACTGACACTCCTGTTTCCAAGAGAAAGCCCTGATAGGTGAAAACGACAGAAGAGAATTCCAGCACAGGCCCCTACTCCGATCTTCGGGGGTGCTGGATGCACCAGGAACATTAGAAGGCCTCTTCTTAGACATGGATGCGAGGCCCAGTGAGACTGTGGGATCTGGTTATTCTGGCTGGGACCCTGAGCTGTAAGTGCTAAGCAAAGATTTTCAACAAAATCATCCGTATAAGTGCAAGAAGGCTCTATGAATAAGAGTGTCTGTATTTAAAATGTTAAATAACAAAAGGAAGACACCAGTGTATGAAGTATGATCTCATTTCTATATATTATAAAGAAGATGTTTACAAATGCATAAATGGTTTTTGAAATGTTACCTAAGACTTTAGGGAATGGAACTGGTGGGGATGGAGAAGGTGAAAGAGGCAAGAGGCTGGCTTTTTGTGTGTGTGTGTGAGGAAGATTGTCACTGAGCTAACATCTGTTGCCAATCTTCCTCTTTTTGCTTGAGGAAGATTGTCACTGAGCTAACATCTGTGCCACTCTTCCTCTATTCTGTATGTGGGATGCTACCACAGCATGGCTTGATGAGCGGTGCCATGTCCAAGCCCACGATCCCAGCCAGTGAACCCCAAGCTGCTGAAGTGGAGCGTGCAAACTTAACCACTATGCCACCGGGCTGGCCCTGAGCCTGGCTTTTTATCGTAGTTGTGAAAAGAAAAAATGTCTTGTGCAAGTTTAACTTTTCTAATAAAAGCACTAATTAATCTAAACATATAGGTGGGATATGACATGAATTGAGTGATTTAAGAGGTTTGTAAACCACTTCCCCACCAGTACGTCATGGGAAGTACTGGGTTGCCTCTAATCCATGAGAGAAAGCATCACTTGATGAAGAAGGGTTGGGCTTGAGCATGGGACAGGCATGAATTTGGCTCTATCACCTGATGCGGAGCTGTACAACATTGAGCGTGTTAACCTCTGAGCCTGTTGT
This sequence comes from Equus przewalskii, assembly GCF_037783145.1. NCBI lineage: Eukaryota > Metazoa > Chordata > Mammalia > Perissodactyla > Equidae > Equus > Equus przewalskii. The sequence goes on from NC_091850.1 coordinate 26,911,603, forward strand.
CTGTTTTCTCTATAAAACATGAAGACAATACCCACTTTGTAGGTCATTTGGGGGATGGAAATAGACAACAGGAGTACTAGGTTTTATTACTATTTTTAAATAGTAGGTTCTGGCACTACAGATAATTTGCACTGTCTGGCCATTATCCATTATCTCATCCTGGATCTGTCCCAAAATAGAAACTAATATTGATTGACTGATTTTACAGACACTTGCATAGTATTTGCTACATGCCAGGCACTCTTCTAAATTCCACATAATTTGTAACTCATTTAGTCCTCATAAGAATCCTACGAGGTAGGTACTATGATTATCATCCCCATTTTACAGATGAGAAAACTGAAGCATAGAGAGGCCAAGTAATTTGCCCAGAGTCACAGAGGCAGCAAGCGGTCATGCCAGGATTCCACTACGTGCACTGAGCATGGTGCTTGCCCTAAACCCCTATACAGTGTTGCCTCTGTGCAAAACCGGAAATACAACCTCATGTCTTTAAAACAATTGGCCTTCTTTGGGGGAATGTGCTGGATAACCAAGTCAGAGATGCTACTCTGCCCCTTTCTCCCACCCACTGGTCTGGGAGTTAAATAGGAACGAGGGGATTCACTTCCTTCTGGGGAGAAGCAGTAGAGAAAGGGCTGCTCCCCTCAGCCCCAGCAGTCACAGAAAGTGCCCCCCAGGGCCTCCACGTACCTGGACTCAGGCTCTCACATTTGCATCTCTGCTGCCTCAATGCAGATAGGAAATATTAAATTATGCTTGTGTTTACTAGATTCTATAAACATTCATTGGGTGTCTACTATGTACTTGGGACTTTCTGAGTCTATGGGGAAACCATACAAATGACCAGTGCCTGCCCTCAGAAAGCCTAAGGTATTGCAACTGGAGACCACTAGGTCTTAGACAGGAAAATATTAACAACAATAAGATAATAGATGGAGGTGCTAAGTGAGTTGACTTTAGGGAAATGATTCAGCCTAGGGCAGGCCAGTTCAAAGTTGAGTCTGACCACAGGAATGAGTATGAGAAGAGAGCATCCCGGAAGACTTGATTTTCTTTGTATAATAAAACTCGTTGATATTCACACCCAATCCTGAAGTTTAGTCTCTGGAAGTTTTAGGATACTAGACAGTTTCCCTCCTGGGGGCTACAGTGGACCTTATCCTATTTCGAGTGACAGAGATCACTTCCTCTGGAAATGCTTCCAGGGCCCCTCAAGCCTGGGCTGGCTCCTTCTCTGATCTCCCAGGTCACCCTGGGCACATCTCCACTGCTGCCCCTTGCATGTATGTCGCAAGGATCTGCTTAAGGGTCTCCCCCTGCCCTGCGGTTTGGAGGGACTGAGTTACACCAGATCAAACAGGTTTCTGCTGGAAGACTTCCCTGAGCTCATACGTGATGTCAATATGCAGCTTTCCCCAAACACATTTGACAGGTTCTCACGTGAAGAATACTTTTCAATGACTCATGGGACTAGAACTCTGAAGAACATAGTTTTAGAAGCACTGTGCTAGCTGTGGAGGAGAGACAAATCGTGAGACAAGGTCCTGCCCCACCAGGAGCTCAGAGTTTTAGTGGGGAAGACAAAAGTCTAAGTAAGGAATTCCAATTCAGACCTCTAAGTGTGAGATTACAGGTATGGACAAGGGATGTGGTAGCAGAAGGATACAGAGAAACAAAAAAAAAAGGCAGAGAAGTCTTCAAAGAGAGGCTGATACAAGAACCGAGTTTTCAAGGATGAGTTGTCTGCCAGGATAAAGGGAAAGGGCATTCCAGCTAAAAAAAAGCCTGGCTTTAAGAAATGGCATGGCTATTCAGGAGACGGCCACTGGTTGTAGACGAAGCATGAGGTACTAATTGGAAAATGGCTGTCAATAATCCTAGAAGAAAGAGGGCAAGTCAGGAAGGAGATTGGGTGCCAGGCATCATGCTTAAACTTTATCTGGTGGTAGGCAATGAGAAGCTGTGCAACCATGGAGTGAGACCATCAACTTCCCACTTTGAAAAGAAAATTATAGAGTGGCATGGTGGACAGATTGGGAGGTTGTAAAACTGGATACAAGTGACTGGTTAGGAAACTGCTGGAATGTCCAGTTGAGAGATGATGAGGGATAAGTAAGAAATTGGCAATGGAGAAGGAAAAGTGTGAACAAATAAACACATGATTAAGAGGCAAAATTGACTTATGGATGGAGGAAGGGAGATGAGTCAAAGATGACTCCCCAGTTTCTGGCTTGGATGATTGGGTGGTTGGTTGTATCATTATTAGCAGAAAGAACACACGAAGGGGAACACAGTCAGCTTAGAGGAGAAGAGTACAGCTTCAGTTTGGGGCATGTTGATTTTTAGGTTTTTATGAAATCTATAGGTAGAATTATAGGTCTGGAGTTAGGCTGGGGATATATATTTGGAAGTTGTCAACCTAAAAATAGTATCTCAAGCCATGGGAGTGGATGAGATCACCCAGCAAAGTGAAAAAGGAAATGAAAAGAAGCCAGCCCAGGACAGAAACCTGGAGAACAAATGCCCAGGGTGCATGGAGGAAGGAAGAAGGAAGTCCCAGTGGAGTGATGTGGCAAAGCCTCATGGAAATATGGCCTGGAAATCAGTACCTGTGTGTTGTTCCTGATCCTATCAGGAGTGTACTAACCCATGGGAGAGCCATGCCATGGTCAGAACTCGGAGTCCATGAGAGGAATCTTGGACTAACACCAGACCTGCCTGTACCTTGCATCTCTCCCTCTACCCATCTTTACTCCCATCCTTCAAGTTTGTGTCCTGGTGACTGGCCCCTCAAATGTCAACCTTCCCGCTGTGTTAAAGGGTGTCTATTCTCAGCTCCTGCCCTCAGTTCCAGGGAACCAGGCCCAAAATGATCAGGAAAGGCAGCCGGGTTGAGTCTTATGTTTGGAAGTCCTTGTCATAGAAGCCTTAGCTGAGACCATCAATAAGATTGTCAAGGTAGACTTTGAAAAAGAAGAGAGGGACAAAAAGAAATTTGAGTAATAATCTGGGGACTGAGAGAGGAACAGGGCCAGCAAGGGAGGCGAGAAAGTAATATTCAAGAAGATCAAAAAGAACCAACAGAACTTGGTGAGATGGAAACCAGGGCAAGCAGGAGACTGGTAAAGTAAGGAGGGGTGTTTGCAGGGCCAAAAGCTGCAGTTTGCAGAAAGTGGCTCGAGAACAGGCCAAAGGATGTGGCTATGCAGAAGTCGCAAACAACTTGCTAAAGAGATATTTCAGGCATGTGACTGTGGCAGAACCCAAAGAGTTGAAAGTAAAGGAAGTGGAAGCAAAAAGAAAGCTCTTTCCAGAAGCATAGTGATGGAGGAAACAGGTTTAATTAATTAATTTAATCAATACATTTAATCCTTAAGCATCTACTCTGTTGAAGGCACTAAGATGATCAAAAACAATTTAAGTGTCTAAAGCTGCTCCTCATACCAATAGTCTAATTGAGAAGATAAGATACACATAAAAAGTTAACTGAAAATACAAGATGTTGTGGAATGGTTTGCCATTTTCCATTTCAGCCCTGTTCTCACCCTACGCTTTCACCCCTCTGTAATTTCATCCACTCTTGCAGTTTCAAAGATCACCTGTGACATAAGCCGTCTATGCTAATGATGACTCTGAGCTGTGCCGTCTGTCTCAACCTGCCCTCCAGGCTCCCGATCCGCGGTGCTGCTTTTACAGAGGTCTTCCATCTCCACTGTGACTATCACACCCCATGGATTCTGTAACTGGGCTGGCCACCCTTTAAATATCGGTGCCAGAACACTTAAAGTCAAATTTGGGGTCACTTCACCAAAAATGCTTATCTACGCTCTAGGACTTTAAGGCAATGGTTTCCACTGTGTTTCCTGGAGACCTAGGCATGGCCCTGGTGTATCCTCCAGAAAGGAGAATGGAAAAACCTGGTATTTATAAACCCGTATCCCTGACTCACTTGCTGTCCTTACTCTGTTTATTCTGTGCTCCATTTCTAAATTACGCTGTTTCGCGGGAAGTACAGCTCCTGGGGGCAGCCCGCTCCTTCTCTCTTCTGGCCGCACGTCTGGGAGAGATTTAGGACCCAGAAAGGGGCGGGCATGGAAGAAGGTCACACCCACTCCTCATCCGGGAAATCCACGCACTTCTCCACGGGACAGGGATGATCTTAGCTATCTCATGGGGGTTGAGAGGATGAACTGAGACAGCGATTCTCTCATGTTTTAACAAATATCCACTATGTGCCAGGAATTGTGCTGGGCGTAGGTGCCAGCCTGCAAGTTCCTTATGGACCAGTAAGTGAATTATTACCGTAAAGTGGAAATGATGCTGCAAAAGGAGTAAACCATGGTTCTCTTTTAGGGATGCTCAGAGAAGGGGCAAGCAGCCCAGTGTTGAGGGAGTTAGAACCCATGTCCTTTTGGAGGAGCTGCAAAGGAGCGTGACAGATAGCCACCTGAGGTGTGCTGGGGAAGAAGAGGAAAGAGCACCAGGGCGGGAGCAGCATGCGAGGGATTCATCATGGATGACACTAAGACCACTGAGGCGGGTGAGGTAGGGGCCAGATTGACAGCGTGCTTTCAAACACAAGGCTATTTCTGTTTCATCCTGAAGGCAATAAGAAATCAGTGCTAAGTCCTGGAGCCACTGTCACAGATTTGTCTCTGAGAAAGATCCCACCATGGGAATTCTGGATGCAGCTGAAGACAGCATGTGGATCTAGATTCTAATCTAGAGCAGTGTTTCTCCACTTTTTTTTCATTATCGCCTCCCTAAGGAGATTTTTTAGACATATTTTTTTCTAATCACTCTGCTGCCCCCCCATGAAGTTTTAATACCAGAGAAGTGCTGTCAATCTGTTTATGTACTGTAGACCTATCTGTGCTTTATACACAAATGAATATTTTTTTGCCCCCTAGGAAGCAATTCTCATCTCCTGGGGAATGATAGCATCTCTCTAGACTCAGGCTCAATAAATGCTTGCCCATTCTCCCTCACCTCCCACCCCCCTCCTCCCATGCTCAGTTCCCAGCCTGTCATTTATCAAATGCTATCTGGATTCCCTCGTAATCACTCCAGTACAGGAGGACTTCTCAACCTCTGTATTTGGCGCTGGATAATCTTTTGTTGTGGGGTTGTCCTGTGCATAGTAGGGTGTTGAACAGCATCCCTGGCCTCTGCTCCTAGATGCCAGTGGCACCCTCCTCCCCAGTCGTGACAACCAAAACTGTCTCCACTTGCTGGTGTCTCCTGATTGAAAACCACTACGTTAGTGCTTTAGCTGCTGGTTCTTCTGCGTCTGCAAAGCAATATTTGCAATTACAGTGACTAACTTTTCAGCCCGGGAGAGATAGCATGTCAGAGGGAAGCAGGAAGGGAAAGCCCTTGCTCCTTGCATTGTAATCCTCTCGACCTACAAGCTACTTCTGTGTCTTTTTTTTATGCTACACTGAACTCTCCAGTTCAGACCTCCAGGTCCTGAGTTGATAATCTCATTACAACTAATCCTGTTTACGGCCACTCTCTTGGCAGAACAATCTTGTCAGGACCGAGGCTCTTTCCTTGCCACCCACTGTTCTTGCTGCTCCATTGTTCCTGGGGACTGTGGCCTGGCTGCGTCTAAGCTTTCATTGATAGGGCTTATCCTGTTTACGGGGAGTCTGCAGAAGGGCCCCATCAAATGCTTCCATCCCTTCCTTCAATAAATGGCTCCCTTTGATCTCTGCAAGGCAAAATAGTGTTTATCAGAAGCTGGGCTTCCTCCAGCTGATGATGGGGACATCCTGTCCCAGAAGACTCCCCAAAATAACACTTTCTGCATTTCAAAATATTTTCAGGTTTCTCTTTTTCTGTAAGCATGTTTTGCAGAATATCTCCTTATGGCAAGGGAAGAAAGGGGCTGATTTTAGTTTTGGGAGCCCAGGGTAACACAGGGCTGAATAGTCTTCTGCAGGTCACTGCCAAACAGGAGAAAAGGACAGGGCTGATGATAATACAAACATTTGGAACCAGAACAACATACGAGATTAGGGCTGGCCAGGTGAGATCCATTTTGGTATTATCAGCTTAGAACTCCAAGTTATCCAACAAGGTGAGAAAGAGGTCATGGTGTTAGTCATCTGAATAACAGGGTGGTTGAAGCTAGTCCAATTTTTCGAATGAATAAGTGGGATTTACACTTTCTTAGCTTTTAAAAAGTTGTTGGGGGCCAGCCTGTTGGCGTAGTGGTTAAGTTCACATGCTCTGCTTTGGTGGCCCAGGGTTTGTGGGTTCAAATCCCAGGCGTGGACCTATGCACAGCTCATCAAGCCATCCTGTGGCAGTGTCCCACATACAAAATAGAGGAAGATTGGCACAGATGTTAGCTCAGGGCCAATCTTCCCTACCAAAAAAACAAACAAAACAAAACATTGCTGGGTAAAGAGAGATTCTCGATTCTCTCTCTGTAGCAGTGGTTCTCAAAGTGTGGTCCGTAAATCCAGCGGCATCACCTGGGAAGTTGTTAGCAATGTAAATTCTCTGGGTCTGCCCCAGATACTGAAGTGGTAACTGTAGAGGTGGGGCCAGCAATCTGTGTGCTAACAAGCTCTCCCGGAGATGTTGATGTACACTACAGTTTGAGAACCACCAATCTACAGCAATAACTCCCCAAACTTCAGTGACCTAAGAATCACTTACAGAGCTGATTAAAATGCAGATTCCCAGACCTCGTTCTTAAAGATACAGATTCACTTGGTCTAGGATGGGCCCTGGGAGGTCTGCCTGGTTAACCAGCATCCCAGGGTGATTTGGAGGCAGGGGTCCAGGACCCAAGCTTAGGGAAGCACTGACCTATATAGGCAGGGGCTGTAGAAATTTCCAACTATACTCCAGACCTATTCGGAGACTCTCTTTGTGGCTCAGAATGAGCAGGTACCACAAGTCAGCTTCCTTCCCCAGTCATTCCGTGAAGCTGGCTGCTAGGATTACCTGTTGCGGCAGGTAGTTCTTTTCAAGATTACCCTAATACTAGAAGGTTAGACTGGCTCCATCCGTTCCTCTCACGCTGACATCTGAAGCACTTTGCTAACTCCTAACCTGGGTTGGGCTCACCCTGCTGGCCTGGAAGGGAAAGCTTTTTATCCGTTTACTTTCCTTGAACCACAGTGCAGGACACAGCTAGGTTTTCCCAGGAGTTTTATTTTGCACAGTTGATGCATTCCGGTCATTGTTGGGATGTGTTTTCCTTCTCTTCTTTCCCTCCAGCCCTGGCACTATGCTGTACGTGCGTGTACAGCCTCCCGGGGTGATCATCCTCAATCCTGACCCTCTCTCCCAGCAGCTGTCTCTTCTACCAGGCGCTTTGCTCTGCAGAGCTGTGCTACCAAAATCGCTATCAGCTCAGTCTCCCAGCTCAGAGAAGGAGCTGCCACATCTCAGATGTCGACTCTAGTTGGCCTCCTGCTTTCCTGGCTTTGTCTCCTGTGTCCCTTTAGACTTCTTACCACCCAACTTTTCTGCTGTTCTAAGTGTCTCTCAGGGCTCTTTCTTGACTCTCCACTAATGGAAAACAGTATTTTTCATGTGGGTTACTGTGATCTATTCTCAACAGACTGTTCCTCCAGTCAGTCTTTGGCACCCTACAGAGATGGTTCTCCTTTGTCTCCAGTCACTGTAATGGGTGAGGTCCTAGTAGAACGACTGTGTACAGTTGTGCAGTTTGTGCACTGCACAAAGACACATGAGGAAGGGAGCAAGTGTGAACTAAAATCCAGCTTGCACTCTGCTCACCAAGATGAGGGCCTGACACAGTGCGGTGGACACCTGGAGGAAGATGCACTGGGGTTTTTTTATGACAAATATTTACATAAATACATAGTTACCTTAGATTATCAACTGAGACTAGATTAACGTGTTTTATTGTCCTCTCATTGTCTATGTGAAAATGAAGACTTTTAGAGTGAGTGGAAATTTTTTTTGGGAAATAATTAATTCATCGATTTTATCTCTTAGAGAAGTTTTAGGTTTACAGAAAAACTGAGCAGAAAGCACAGAGAGTTCCCATCTACTCCTACCCACTCCTTCCCACCCTACCTCCAGTTTCTAGTCATTAACTCGTGCAGTGGTGTGGAACATTTGTTACAACTGGTGAACCGATATTGATACATTATTATGAACTAAAGTCCATAGTTTACATTAGGGTTCACTTTGGTGTTGTACATTCCACAGGCTTTGACAAATACACGACATGTATTCACCATTTTTGTATCATACAGAATAGTATCACTGCTCTAAGAAATCCCCTGTGTTCCCCATCTCTAGGTCCTGGAAACCACGGATCTTTTTACTGTTTCATAGTTTTGCGGAAGGTACACGTTTTCCTTTGTACAAGGGAATATCCACCAGCTAAAACCACAAGGATGCTTCTGCCCAGAGGCACACCATTTTTAAAATTTAGCCAATGCCTTGAGTTTGAGATGAAACCCAATTCAGGATCTTTCCCTCGGCCACTTCAGTGTATCTCAACCCCCTCGTGTCTCCGTATCTTATACATCCTTTTGTTGGTAAACATTTCCATATGCTCTTCTTTCTCCCATTCATCCCTTCCGCCCCTTCTCCAATGCAACTTCTAGGTCAGTGCTCTCACAAAGAACTCTCTCCAATGATGAAAATGTTCTACATCTGTACAGGCCAATACTATAGCCACCAGCTGCATGTGGCTATTGAGCACTTGAAATGTGGCTGGTGTGATGGAGGAACTGAATAAAACTCTGTTTAATTTAAATAATTTCAACTTAAATACCCCACATTTAGTGGAAAATTTCTACTGTCCCTGGATGTGTAGGTCAGCGCTTCCCTAAGCTTGGGCCTTGGACTCCTGCGTCCAAATCACCCTGGGATGTTTATTCCTAAGGCAGACTTCCCAGGGCCCATCCTAGACCAAGTGACTCTGTATCTTTAGGGATGGGGTCTGGGAAGCTGCATTTTAATCAGCTTCCCACAATACCTAGTCGCTATTGTATGGGACAACACAAGGTTAAGTTTTTCCCTATGCCGGATGACCCTTTCTGATAGCATTTATAAACTTTCCCCATAGCTCATACTTGAAATCCTCCCCTTCCCCTTGAACCTTCCTTGACTAATTAGAAAAGAAACAATTCTGCCTGACACCATTGTTGAAATACACAGCTCCCGAGTCTGTCACATTTATCACCATCAAATATGCATATATTCTTCCCTTTACATGTAACGTTAAGATATCTTGTAAAATTTAATTTATGTAAAATTTCTTCCATGTTTCTTGTCTCTATGTTTTTATGTCTCCCTCTGTTAAATGTCTTCTGTTCCAAAGTCTATACTCCTAGAAAACAGAATAGAATTACAGAACTAACGCTTTAGTTGGCAATAACTACAAGCCATTGTTGGTGGGTTAGTACATGCCATTTACAGGACTGTGGTGCCACATTTAAGGTACAAGAGACAGAGAAGAGAAGAAACAATAATATCAAAAGAAAGTAAGAGTTTCAGTCCAGGAGTCAGCGTGCAATAAGTAAGGAGCCATGGACTGTGGCTCTGGAGACTGGAGTTCTAAGCACATCTGTGCCACCAGCAGGCCCATGACATTGGTCATATCACTTAACCTCTCAAGGACTCAGCTTTCTCCTTCTAGAATGCAGGGTTTTGACCAGATGCTCCAATTCAAGATGTCTCCTAGACTGAAATGCTCCTTGGGTCAAAAGTAGTCTGGGAACGGCTAGGAAGAGGAAACAAACTTTTGTCACACAGAATATTTCACACAGTTCCACCCCCGCCACCCGCTTCCCCAGCTAGCCATGTTTGTGATGAACTCATCAACTTTGCTAAGGACAAGACTCAATATTTTAAGAACCAGCAAAACCCAGTTCAGAGTGAGTCATTGGTCCTGACTACAGTGGCTAACTGACCACAAAAGTTTGTGAATAGTCTATATAGGATCCTTAAAACATCTGCACAAACCTTTTATTTCCAGTGCTTTGAACAGAAATAAACAAAGCTTTTAATCCAAATTCTACATTCCACAACACAGATGAGAAGTTAGAGTATAAGCATGGACTTCCTGGCTCAGAATCTCTTGCCTGCTTGCCCATGTGAGGGGTCGGTTCAGTGCCTGGTCTCTGTCATACACTCAGGAGGAAATCTTTGCGTATAAAAATAGGGTGAGTTGTGCTAAAGTAAAATCCATGTTCTGGAACTCTTAACGTGCACGTCATTACCTCTCAAGCCTCTGAGCTAAATGATTTGCTAACGGCAACTAAAATGTGACATGCCCCAGAGTAAAAGAATTGATTCCTAACTTGGAAGAGTCTGAGTAGATTGTCCTCAGCCAAGTGCCTAAATATTTTTCCTTTCTCTCCCTAAACCTTGCTTCTGCTGCCCCGGGTGTAGACTAGGAACTGGGTTGTGATGACTAAATGAAACGAGGGCATAGGCCTGCAAACCTTCCCTTCAGAGTCCTGGGCACCATTGCAATTATACATTTGTTTATGTCATCACTTGACTACTGTCTCTCTTTGCTGGACTGCAAATTCCAGGGAGGCAGAGATTCTGTCAACTTGTGCTCAGAGTTTGGCATGTAGTAGAAATCAACAAAAATCTTTTGAATGCAACACGTAAGCCGTTCGCAGTCCCTGGAGTCAAATCCCTGGGCTGGGAGCCTGTGTTCTTGGACAAGTGGCTTCCCAGCCTATGTCTTAATTTCCTCTTCTGCAAAGGAAGGTAATAATGGCATCTACTTGATTGAATAATCATGAGAATGAAGTGAGACAATACATGCAAAGAGCTTAGGACAGTGTCTCATACATAGTGAGGACTCAATACATGTTAATGATTTTTGATGATGATGATGATGGTTGATGTGTAATAAGCACTTCGTAAATGCAGTTCTTCTTATTTACTATTGTTATTGAAAGAGTATTTGCCTTTTGAAGTATCAGTTATATAGAGATGCTCAATTGCCTATATCATAACAAGACCAGTGCTTTACCTTTACATGCTATGCCAGGCACAGGGGCAGAGACAGCGTGTCAAAGGAGACACCAACATATTCACGATGGTACATGGGTCTCTAGGATCCAAGTTACAAAACGTTTTCCTGCCTTCCTAGATTCATCCCTCTCTTGACTCCTGGTATTTGGCTAATCCTCCTGAAAGTCCCAAGCTTGCAAATCAGCCCCCGCTACAAGATCTGTCTCTACACATCACAGGTAAAGAATGCTTTTTTGCAACCTGCTGTCTTGTGGAAATAGTTTATCTCCAGAAGGTAAATGATAGAAACCTATCTTCCTATATTCAGGACAGGAAGGGAAAATAGAAAAGACTTGAAGCTAATTCTAGATCCTGCATTTACTAACTGAGTCACCTCTGGTAATTTACTTGATTATATCTCAGAATAATTACCAGTTAGGTGAGAATAATTAATATTTATTCTACCTCCTGGGCTTATGAAAATTATCTGAGATAAATATGTAAAGGACCTAGTCCCAATTAAGATGAGGGAGTTTCTAAATTGTGCAAAGTAGAAATTTTGCCACCCCCCTGCCCCTTCCAACTCTAGTCATTCGGAGTTTTCAAATTGATCTGGGAGATGTGAATAAGGGCTCTTTCCTTTCTGTAGGGACTTTCTTTTTAAGTGGTGGGGCTACTTCCTGTCTGAGAACAAAGGATTGGGGGAAGAATACACACACACACACACACACACACACACACACACACACGCACGCGCGCGCACGTTTTTGTTTCTTCTTTGTCTTCTGACTCTAATTTGTAAATGAAATTTGAATAATGCTATAATTCCATTGCAGTATTTTCCATATACTGTTCTTAATGAAATAAGGTTAGCAAATCTTATCCTTACCACCTCCCTTAACTTTCTGCATTTAATGACACCGGATTTGAATTTTGTGGCATTTTCAGGAAAAAGGCATATAATTGGAGATTCAATTTCATCTATTTGAGAACTAACTGTTGAAGTTTAGTTATTTTTAGTAGGCAAAATCACTTTGATCCATTTTACTCTTTTTTTTTTTTTACAATTAAGGAACACTCACTTTAATATTCATAGTTCTTTGAAGTATAACACTATGCATTACTATTTCTTGTTTAAACATGATCTAGCGAAATCCATAGTTAACTTGTAGGAAAAAATGGGAGGAAGGGTTAGCACTAACCTGAAAGAAGACAGTATCCCAAAGAACATACTTGTAAAACATGAAACGAGGATCATAGATCTCAATGTAAAAGCATAATAAATACTAAGAAACATATGCATCATCTGATCTTTTCTAATCTGATGGGCAGACTATGTAAAACATTGCTAACCTATAGATAGGTGATTGATTAGACAGAACCTAGTTCTAAAGAAAAATTTTCAGGCAAATTCCCAAGTTCAGCTCTTAATATACTTTTTGTTTTATTAGAAGCTGTCCCTTTCCTGAACACTGAAGGGACAAGCTCTGAGAGGTGTGTGATTAATCCATAGACATCTAAGGCCTTTTTAAAAAGGCACTCAAGGACCTCAGCAAATATAGCCTCTGAATTTTGTAAATATTCTATTCCTAACTTATTTGTTTGAGCAAAATCAGATGTCCTACTAACAGCACAAACTAGATACAACTTTTAACCTAAAAAAAACACGTAGGAAAGAAAAAATGTGCTTTAGAATTTAATTCGAATTGAAAATTCGTTTCCTTTCTGTGTAGTATTGACTTTTGTGGGGCTTTTCAACAATGAGTTTGGTTAAAAATATTTAAAACGACGAAGAGTCATTGGAGAGTCTCATATTATGCTGCGTACGTGTTCTTCACGTTAACATCATTTCCCTCGAGCCCTTCCCCTCATCAGGACTCACCTCCTGATCAGAGAGAAACTGCTTGGCTGTGTAGCCCTGAGAGTTTGGTTCCCAGAAGACAGATGCTGGTCTCCGAGTTCTGGAACTTTCGACCTGTGTGACCTTGGGCTTCTGAACCTCAGTCTACTCATCTGCAACAGGATACTCACTTCACAAGGTTGTTGTCAGAACTAAATTGGATAGTGGAGATTTTGTAAGCAAGAGAATGCTTTCCCTCACAGCCCCCAGTTCCAGTTAACTTTCACTTTGATATAATTTTGCTATAGATCAAAAAGTAAAATGGGCCTTGGGGCAGGTATAAATGAGTGGAGTCAGAATACAGATTCCAAATTCTACTGTTACCCCTGAGAAGGAACAGAAGGCAGGGTCCATCTCCAGGCCAGGGCCTTTGAATCCCTGCCCCTAACGTGGGCCCAAGTATGTAGTAAGCCCTAGATGTGTGTGTGCTTTGGTGGATTTGATAGAGATAAGGCACCCTGGTTAGAATGAAGCTGGTACAACTAGAAGATGTCAGAGAACGATGGGTTAAGAGTAAAGGATGGGAGTCAAGCAGACTGGGTTCAAATTCCAGCTTTGGATTGACTGGACAAAAGGGCCTAATGTCTCTGAATCTGGGTTTAAATCTGATCATTCTTCTCCCTGTCCACCCCACCCAACACACATATACACACAGACATGCACTCACACAAAACAATGACAACAACTACCACTCTGAATGGCTTTGCATTGCCTTTAGGATAAAGCCCTGAGCATGGCCCCCGAGATCTGGTCCCCCTCGCCATTCTATCCCTGGTTCCCTCAGCTCCAGCCACAGTGGCCTTTTTTCCAGTCCCTCAGAAATGCTATCCGGCACTTTCTTGCTCCCATGTTATTCAACAACATCCATGTCTCCTGCCTGGAATGATTTTCACGCCCCGTATCAGTACGGCCTTCCCCGTTACCCGAATGTCTAGGCTTAAACATCACTTTCTCCATAAGATTTTTCCTCCCATCCCCAGCTGAGTTACAGCCCCTGTTGTATGCTCCTTAGTTTCCCTCTTTCTTTATACTCACTGTGCTGTGATGTCTCTTTTCCCCATTAGACTCCATGAGATGTCTGTGTGTGTGTAGAGGGCGAGGCCAAGGTGGGGTTGGGGGGAGTATCAGGGCCACTTTTTTCACTACTGCACTCCCAGAGTCTAGCCCAGTGGCTGCTCATAATACTCACTCACCAGATGTGTGAAGGACTTACTCTCAAGAGACTAATATCTACTCATAAGCTTGTGAGGGTAAATGAGATGATGTATACATAGTGCTTAGCACAGCTTTTGGCACATGGTAAATGTCTCAGTCAGTGGTGGCTATTATTATTAACAAGAATGTTTAAGTGAAGATTGTCTTTCATTTCTAAGTTCTTTGGTGGGCATTTCTCCAATGGGAGAGAGAAAGGAAGATAAGCAATCTGCCATTTTGTGCCCATTCTTCCGAATACTATTGGAGAGTTTTAGAGCAGAACGAGATGAAACACTGTGCCAAACCTAAAATTGGAGCCAGCATAGAAAACTGCTTTGATGTAATGGTTCTAGTGTAATTGTATGTTTGAGTGGGCCTCGGGTATGGCTATGCTCCAGGTGCAAAAACATCCCAGTGCGTCAAACAGATGTTACCAGTTTGGAGAGTTTTTTTTTTCAACAGAAATATGATCCATGCCTATAGAAACCTACATGTTAGCACTTGAAAAATATCATATAAACATAAAATTTGCAAAAGATAATTATGGGATCTACATGAAAATCTTAGACCTGAGTCGTATACCTGAGTAATAAAAGGTGAATACAGTACCTACAGCTGGAATTTTAAGATGGGATTTCCATAATGGAGATCAGATTACGTAAAATTTGGTGTGTTAGAGTTGCATCTTCTTTTATTAAAAGAGTATAAATAACTGTGACATTTCTTTTATTTTCAACTGACCAGGTCTCTTAAGTTACAAACTTTGCTGAACATCTAACATGGACTGGATAGATGCTAATGAGTCTTAGTGTCGGAAACAACTTCATGAGTCAAAGGAATGAAGTCATAATGCTGGTATGTCATGTGTCGGGACTGATGTTTTTAAATGGGAACTTTTAATTCCATCTTCTAAGACTAGTTCAAAATTTCATGAGACGGTTGGGAGGAATGAAGGGACATTTGGGAAGAGGAAGGAAACCTGACCAGCTTGTACCTCTTCTAAACTATTATCCCTCTACTACTGGTAGCCTGAGACTGGCTTTTCTCTGAGCATCCCTGATTGAGCTTCTGTTAATAGACTTGGTGTATCAGTTAGGGATGTGTTTGGCTGCAAGTAAGTGAAAACCCAAAACAGTAGCTTCAACAAATAGGGGATTATTTTTCACACATTACAGAAATCCAGAGTTAGCTGGTTGTTGGCACCTATTGTTTATAGCTCACAGTGCCATGAGCTACATGGCATTCTCTCTTTCTGCTCTGCTATCCTTAGTGCCTCATGGTCCAAGATGTTCCCAGATGTTTTTTGTAGTTCAGATATCCTATCTGCTTTGAAAGCAGGATGAGAGTGGTGTCTCTGTCTCCTTTTAACAGGCAATCAAAGGCTTTACTAGAACTCCCAAGTAAATATCATCTACTTAAGTCTCATTGGCTAGGAAAGTGAATATTTAAATGGACAAGTGTTTAGTGAGGAAAAAGAGGGAAGAGGATATTGGATAAGCAACTAACAGTGATGCTACACTTGACTTAGTCTTCACACTATCCTGGTTGCCCATGGGAAGTAGCGAAGGGGATTGACTGACCTAGGTGATCAGTCATGCTCTCTTGGCAGGGAATGGGTGAATAAGTAAAGATTGACAGGTCATTTTTGGTGGCTTCCAAATTCATAATAGCTCAGCTAGCAAGGGAACTCACTAGTAATATTTTGCTATTGACTTCAGAAATCATGATGTTATTTAGAATAAGGGAGATAGCCATTCTGAGCCCAGCTAGATGCTTTCCTATACAGAATATGGGCGACTAAGTGACCATTCCCCATGGTTCATTGGTGACTCTGTATGATCGTATATCCCTGTACTCTAGAAATAGCTGGGCCTTTGTGATGTCCAGGCCAGCAGACAGTCTTTTTGTCAAATCGAAAAGAGGCCTGAAAACTCCCATTCCATTCCATTTGCAGAAGCCACCACAGCATTTCTTCTTCCGACCCTAATGGGAAGCACATGGAGATCATTGAACGTTGGGAGCCCTTCTATGCTCAAATTATGTTTTTCAAGCAAGGGCTATGATAAAGTAACCTCCAAACATGACCCTGGCAAAAGTCAGTAGCCTTGTTTATTCTGGCCACGTTCCTGGTGCAACCCAGGGTTCTGGGAAGATTTACTTTAATTACAACCTCTCTCGCCCTCTTTCTCTCTCTTACACTCATGATCTCTTACATAACATGTATTAGAGTTACCAAAACTGAAAATTTTATTCTTGAGCTAATTAGATGGATGTAATTTGTACTTGCTTTCTTTTCTTTTAGAAGATCTGGTCAAATTAGCATGTTGTACTCTTTTTCTAAGGTACACATAAATTCTCTTTCTTTAGTTCTTATGTTTCAGTGAAACTTTCATCTTTCTTTTCTGTGGCAAAGATGATAAAGAGACTGATGGTATCTTCTAAATTTCCTTTAGACATACAATATCCTAAGAAGAATGCTTTTTAAAGAATTTTCTTGGTATACTAATAAGTTCTCATGAGAATTGCTTCATTTCCAAAAAAGTTTTGCGTGGAGCTTAAAATTCACATTAATTAACTCAAAACATATTGGTCGATACTAGAGACACTACATTCTCCATGAGTCATGAAAATATTAGCATTCATTAGAATACCAAATCAAAAAAAGTGTTTTCAATTGTGCCTTATTACTTGCCACAAAATGTGTAAGTCATAATCTTTGCCTTCAGTTCAACAGCAGCTCAACAGAGCAAAAGTTATGCATGTGCACAGGCACTCTGCTCTGAGTAACAGAGGAATTGGACACCACCATACCTGCTCTCAAAGGAGTCTTGTTTCATTAAGAGAAAATCGACACATAAACAAGTAATTACAATGAGATGTGATAAAATACAATGATGAAAAGATACAGAGGGACAGGATTTAACTCTGTTGGATGATGGTGAAGAGAGGGCATTGGAGAGAGTTCAGAAGGAAGTGATGCCTGATGGAAAGCTTTTCTTGGTTGGAAGGTTGCTGAGGGAGTGGAGGAGGGCATTCTGGGCAGAAGGAAACCAAGCAGGGATGTGTGGTAAAAAAGGCAGGTAAGGAGTGATGAGAACCTGAACTAAGACAGCGCCAGTGGGGAGAGGATGGGGGATGAACTTGCAACACTCAAGAGGTAAAACCGAACACCTGGGCAATTTGATGTAGTATCTTCATAAAAGGCTACCAAAGATGAGACTTATTGTTGGTTCATCAAGATGATTTTGCTGGTATTCTTTTCAACAGATCACCTAATTTGAAGTAAAGTTTTGACAAATATGAGCATAATCTGTTTTCATTTGAATATTACATGTATGTGAATGCCAAAAGCTATATGCATAAATAGTATCTTTTCAAAGCACTTGTTCTTGGTACGTAGCAATGGACGAAGGGCAAAATTAGAAAATGACATAATATTTGGTAGGCATGGAGAAAAAACCAAACTGGCTTTCTCCCTCATCTTTAAGTTTCCTTTCTGCCTGCATGAAAGGGTCACTTGGCCACCTACCATGGTTTATTAGCAGAAAGGCTTTCCCGACTTTGCCTACGAATGGCCAAGCAATACAATGACTCATTCATTCATTCTGTTGACATGTTTGGAGTACTAATATGCTTGGAACCAAGGATAGAGAAATCAAGAAGTTGTGATCCTTGCTCATGAGAGAAAGGGGGGTGTAAACAGTTACTCTTAGTACAGTGTGACAGGCACTTTATTAGAAGTGGGGCCAGAATCCTGAGAGAATGCAGAGAAGTGAGCTAACTGCCTGCTGCCAACAGAAACACTTCACAAAGGAGGTGATAATAAAGCTTTGAAGGTTTCAAAGAATAGGGAAAAAAAGGACATGTGATGGCGTTTCAAATATAGGAATTATGGGAGATCATATTATTGTTTCCAATTATTTGCTCCATCTCCCTGTGAGAGGTTTATATTTCCCTGCCCCAATTAAGGTCACTTGGCCATGTGACTTGCTTTGGCTAACAAAATGTGAGTAGAAGTGTTTTATGTGACTCCTGAACAAAACCTTTAAGATCCATCATGATGTTTCAAAGTGTCTCTTTTCCCTCTACCACATGAGAAAATCATTTTCAGAAAGGGGTGGCTCATTCAGTGTGGTCTCAGAGCAAAGAAGCCTCTTGGAGTAGAACTGAAGCTAACCTTCAGGCAACATGTGATGTGAGCAAGAAAAAACCTGTGCTGTTGAAAACCACTGAAGCCTGGGGATGGTTGTTACAGCAGCATAACTTAGGAAAGCTGACTAATGCAGAAGTAGCACATGCAAAGGTGCAGAACTATGAATGGGTGTGGAGTGTCTGAAGAGTGGTAAGAAGTTTAGCTGGCCCAGAGTGTAGACTCAGCGTTTAGAGACTATGAGGCCAGAAATGAACCCAGAAAGTTAGTTGGGAACAGATTTTCGAAGGATCTTAAATGTCCTGCTAAGAAAGTTAAACATTATTCTTTAAACAGTAGAAAGCCCGTAGAAGCTGAGGAGTGACATGATAAGGTTAGTTTCTTAGGAAGATGATTATAATGGGAGTGGAAAGAGATTAGTACCAGGGAAATCAGCTAAAAAGTTGTTATGCTGCTAGTAACTCTATTATTGTGCATTTACTGTGTATCAGGCATTTTGTATCTATTTACCAAAGTAATCCTCACAACAACCCCATTTGGTGGGTATTATAATGATTTTTTAATAGATGAGGAAACTGAGGCATAGAGAGGTTAAATATCTTGGCTTGGTGACTCTACAAGAAGAGGTAGAGTTGGAATTCCATCCCAAGCCATCTGGACACCAGAATCCATATTCTTCACCACCACAGCACACTCTCAGAATCCAGGCATGGAGTAATCAACAGCTGAACTAAGGCAGGGCACCGAGATAGAGAAGGATCTCAAGACTCATGTCTCTGAGATTGCACAGAAGGTGGGTGTGACTTGGACCTTAAGGGTGAGAGAGATGGAGAGACAATGCCCCATTTTTTACTCGGGAGACTAAACAATTTGTGAAACAGTGAAGTAAACAGGGAAAATCACAACAAGTTTGGGAAGGAAAATGCAGAGTTTTGTTTGGGATACATCAATTTTGAGGCAAATATGCAGCACCAGGTGGAGACAACCTGTTGACAGTTAGAATGTAGTACTGAAGCTCAGAAGCAACGTGGGGTGGAGACAGATCTGGGTGGCACAGAAGGCCAGAGAGTAGACTAATTCACCCCAGCAGATGTAGAAAGTGAGTTAAGAAGAGGGCCAAGGGCAGGATTGGAAGAACCCCATTATTTAAGGAGTAGCTTTCTGAGGAGGAGCCAGGGAGAGACTGAGAGGCAATGATAAAGGAGGGAAAAGAGTCAGAGAACAAAGGATGGATTTCAAAAAGGTGTTCACCACCAGTGACTTAAAACTGGAAAAACTGAGAGGTGACCATGGCCATCTCTGTTTGTGGCATAGCTCCAGCCCCATAATGACTTTGAGAAACAGGAACCTCTGCTTACACAGCAGTAGAAACATTGAATATCACTGGCATCTTAGTGGAGGTGCAAGGATGAATTGGATGGAGGTCGAGAAAAAGTAGAAAATGTTTCCCCAGTCCTGACTCCCTTAGAGGTGAGCACTTTGATGCTTATTTATAGCTACAGAACTGCTTATGAACTTTTAAAATGACAAGTTCCCATAAATGGAAAAAGAAAGTACATTGCTCCAATTTACAGGAATTGCCAATTCCAAACATGGTAGTGAGAAAGATTTAAAAGTAAAACCTTTTCTGGAACACTCGCATACCTAGGAGAACTTGCTTACTAGATTCACTTCTTATGTCCTCTCTAGTACCGCTATTAGATCTTGACAGCCTATTACTTGTTAGTATAATATTAAAGATATTTGCATAGAATTCCCTAGGTTTTTTTGCTGACTTAGTAGAATATCAGGATTTTTTTTTAATATATGAATAGCTTGAAGCTACACTGAATCTATTACGCAATATTCTACTAGGAATATCCCACATGCATGCTTTGCAGTAGAGGAAGAAGAAAATATTGTTTTGTCTACAACACTAGTGGCGTCCTTATCCAGCGCACCTCAAATTGTTGAAGTGTGTTGAGACGGTGTTTGAAAAGGGTTCCGTGGAAACAAAGCTTAGAAACATGGGTTAAATGTTCTTAATTTTTTTTTTCCATTGCAGGATTTCTGAGAGCTGGTTTGCATTCTGTAGCTTCAGAGATGGATAGATTATGCAACAGTCCCCAAACTCATCTGACGACACATCTCCCCCTCCCATTTTTTTTTCAAGAACACATGACCTACTTTATCAAATGTCCTATGTGGTAGCTTCAAAAATACTTGCTGCTCCTTTCTGTAGTATCCTTTTTCTACAGCATTATCCTTCCCTACTCCTCTGGGCACAGGGGTGGTTATGTGACCTGCTTTGGCCAATGTAACATGACTGCAAGTGGCATGTGTCACTTCTGAGCAGACCCTTTAGGAACCAGCCTATAGTCTACCTATTCTTTTAACCCTCTGCTACAAGACCAGTTTTGTCCCAGAGAAAGATTGTGCCAATAGCCCAGAGTTATAGAGTGTCCTGTGATGGAAATGGAAAAGCATAAGAAAGAAATCTTTGAAGTCATAAGCCGTTAATATTTTAGGTTCATTGTTACCACAGCTAACTTAACTTAAGCTGACTATGTCTACCCCTAAGCATTTCTAAATTGCTTGAACCTTTCTACTTTTTACAGGTGCACTCATTTAGTCTCAATCTTACAAATGATGAGATGTTCTTTGAATCATCCTTTAGGTTCAGACAGTAACACTTGAAGATGAACTAGAAAAACACATATGAAACAGAACTCAAGGCAATGGTGCTCAAACTTTTGTATGCCTAGAAAGTTACCTGGAATTTTGTCCAAAATGGACATTCCCAGGCGAATTCCTAGAGATTCTGATTCAATGGGCCTGGAGTGGGTCCGAGAAATCTGAGTTTTAAACCAGCCTCCCAAGATATTACCAATGTAGTGATGTGTCAGCCACACTTCACAGAGTGTGTTGGTCTAAAGCCACTCACTTGATTAGCAGTTATATAATGACATGCATTTAACTTGATGCCATTTCAGTTTAAGGAGGCATCATAGAAATTCCTCTTTTGAATTACTAGAGGCACGTATGAAATTAGTTTCATCACATTTTAGTTTATATTCATTATATTTCACTATATTTTAGTGCAAAATATTTTCTGCACAAGATGGTACTCTCATGCTTGAATGCCTACCTTATTCGAAAGGCCTGATTCTAGGTGACCCTTGGCTCTTTCAAAAAAATCAGTCTGCTCTGAAAAGATTAAGTTCTGTTACCTATGAAGATCAAGGGCTATTTTAGTTGCCAGTGACAGAAACCTAATTCACATCACCTTAAGCAAAGGTGCTGGTTGAGCAGGCAGGACATGTTAGAACTAGAGACCCACCTGACTTTGGGAAGGTGTTGGGAGTGGGGAACATGGGTAAGAGGGTAAAATGAGGATGGTGTGCAGACTCTCCTGGAAGGAAGAGCTGGCAGGCAAGGCAACTACCTGGAGAGTGTGGGACAAGCAAAGAGATAGTCGAGGCAGGTGATTTGTACCAGGGAAGTTCGGCAAGATGTGATCAGGTGGAAGTCCTGGCAGCTGAGTGGGGAATGACCAGGGGGTAAGGAGTAGGGAGGTAGATAAAGTAGAGAATGTTAGCTTGAATCGGGGCTTCACTTATAGTTGGATCTAGATCCTCAAAATATGGATTCAAGTATCGAGGGTTTTTTCCATCTCTCAGCTCTGCTTTCCTCCATGTTAGCTTCACTACTAGGCAGACTCATGAGGAACAAGATGGCAGCCACCAATGTAGTAACCCCCAAACTGAGTCTCATTGGTCTGGCTTGGGTCAAGGCCAATCTTTTACCTAATCATTGTGGCCAGAGATTCCCTGTTTGGCCAGGACTAGGCTATATGTCCATCTCTGGAGACAGGGATGAGGTTTCAGCTACCTGAAGCACAATGGTTCCCCAAAGTGAAACTGAGGCACTGTTCCCAGCAGCAAGGGAGCAAAAAGGACTAGGCAGGGGAAATTCAACCTGTCTTCTGTATATCTGACAATACTTATCCTGTCAGATTGCTGACAGGAAGGGAACTCACACACTGGATTTTTTTCCCCCGAAGGGGATTTTTTTCTAAAATGAATAAAGCAAACAATTTTATTCCAAAATATTTGAGTAAGCAAACCATGTCTATTCCTTTTTGGGAAAATATCAGAGAGAAACTCAGTGTTATAGATGGTAGTTAGGTCTAATTGCAGTCATAGGAATCGTGTTTTTTACTTCAAGATTGCCTGTTAATAAAAATTTTCCATTAGCTCTATTGAACCTGCATACCGTTAACCTTGATTTAAAGTCACAATTATTTAGTCTACAAGGAGCCAAATTTTCTACAGATGCATAAAGTTTAAAGAGAGAAATGCTGGCAACCTTTTGTCCCTTGGTCGATTACTAAAGGCTGGAATCGGAGTCGTTTGCTACAGAATTGTCCAAATATCACAGAGCAAAGCAGTTCAGTCTTTATTACGACTTCTATTAACTCGCTTGACTTTTAACCAAGATGTTCCACATCAAGTCTCTTTACAGAAAAGGGTTTTGGAATCTGCTGTGCCTTTCTATTTATAGCTCATATTTTCACTTATTTATTACCACGGAACAATTTTAGAGTAAGAAAGTTTATAAGTGCAGCTGTTTCTCCATTGACCTGTTCCTTTGACTTAAAGAAAGCTTCCTCTGCTTCTCCCTCAGTGTAATTAGGCTCCTTTCTCATATTTTTGTTAGTATGCTGTGTCAGTATGAGGCATTGTATACAATGAGCGTTCAATAAATGTCACTAATTAATGACTCAGCACAGGATCAACATGTTTTGCATTATGCCACCATTCACTGAAGCACTGTGGAATCATTTCTGAAACAACTTGGAGCTCTGCCAAGATCTAGATATTTGGGCATTTTACCAGAGACTTGGGAAATTCCAAAAGTGAGATTTTTTAAAAATACGGCTTCCTTTTTTTTTTTAAATCAAAACATAACAGCTACTTTTGTTTGTTAATGCTCAAAATATAAAGTGGAGCACAATTAATAAAATGAAGTTTATTTAGAAAGACTGTTAAACTATCTAGTTGTTGATAGCTTTGGCACTCTAGATTTCAACATCTGACTGCAGAGAAATATCTCTGATGCATATAATCCATATATAACTTGTGTGATCATGTAGGTGGAACAAATTCTGCCCTTTCTCATTTTACATTTCTCCTCTGCAGGGCTGATACAGTAACAAGTGTATTTATCATTTTCAGAATATCATAGAAAACACAGAACCGGCCAGGAAGCCAGACTCTTGTCCTGCCCCCGCACCCTACTGGCCTCTGTGAAGGTGATAAATGGCTGCCATCCGCATAGCATTCAGGAACTGAAAAGTTCAAGGGCATGGAGGCCTTATTTGTGTCAGCCCCTTCCTTTGGTAGCTTGTAGGAAAACTGTTAGAATGGGAAGAGAGAGGAGGGAGGAGAGAGAGTTGGCTGGATACCACGGCCAGATGTCCAGAAACCAAATCATAATAGCCTTTTCAACTGGTGTCCTTGAATTCCTTGAGCTATTCATGAAATTCTTATAACCTTGAATATCTGTTTATGTCATCAGTGTCAGTTCAAATCATGGATTCCACGGACAGCTTGATAAATGATCTTCAATTTTATCACAGACAAATGCAGTACGGTTCAATCAGTTGTTTTGCTTATGTGAACATTTTGGAATTGTGTCCATAAATCTATTTCTAGTTAAATATTCAGAGCGTTGGTGTACCAATTTTCACAAGTTTGTGCTTTGGTTGTATCTGTATTTTGCCCCAAATGCCTCCCCCCAACAGGCAGACAAATAAACCTGAGGCAGAAATATTGTGTGTTTGGTTACTTGGTTCTTTCTTGTCACAGGCAACTAACTACTGTATCCAGATAAGTTCCTGCTGACACTACTGTGATGCCTGCCAGAGAAACTGTCTAATGTCACATTAACGCAGCAAAAATGATGAACAATCCCTGCTCCAAGGCCTCCTTCACTCAAGGCTCCAGTGGCATGTTGACTCTTGGCATTTACACTTGTTTGCTTATTGAACGGTGTCAGGTTTCTATGGCTCCGAGTGCTGGCTCACATTACAGTCAAGTGGAAGCAAGAAAATTCAGGCAAGCCTTCATGGAAAGATAGACCTGCCACATTTTCAGGTTTCTTGGTAAATGGACAGAGAAAAGGAGGATGATGTAATCTCTCTCCTTTTCCAAGATTTTGACAGAAAAAAGTTGTGGAGTTGGGGATGGGGGGGCAGTCATGTTAGAACTGGAGATCAGACCTGCCTCCGCGTCTGGGAAGGTGATGGTGGGGGTCCTGCTGGTAGGAGAGGAGGGATGAGGACAGTGTGCGGGCCCAGTGTGGGGAAGGAGAGGTAGCAGATGGTCACAGCACCTGAAGAATCTAGGGACAGGAAGGTGGCATTCAAGACAAGTAATCCTCAGTAGAAAGGTGAGATTAGGTATGAGCAAGCGAACGTCCTGGCAGATGGGCTAAGCTTGACCAGAAGCAATGGGAAAGAATGGATGAGGTAGTCAGGATCAAGAGCGCTGGTCAACCAAAGTCATGGCACCATCTGGGATTAAGGGGTAGACCCTAACCTTGGGAGTAAGAGATTACAAGGAGAGCGGTAAGATGGAAGAAGGACAGTGATTAAATTCACAAGCAATCGAATTACAACAGTGGGTTGGTCACAGAAGAGTGGGGAAGAGGGAACTAATATTCATGGACTGCCTCCCACATGCACATCAGACACTGAGCTGGGGTATAGATTTTCTTCATTCATTTATTCAACAAGTTCTTCTTTTTTTTGTTTTGAGGAATATCAGCCCTGAGCTAACATCCGGCACCCATGCTCCTCTTTTTCTTGCTGAGAAAGTGTGGCCCTGGGCTAACACCTGTGCCCATCTTCCTCCGTTTTATATGTGGGACGTCTGCCACAGCAGGGCTTGATAAGCAGTGCGTAGGTGTGTGCCCAGGATCTGAACCGGCGAAACCCAGGCCGCCAAAGCAGAACACACAAACTTAACTGCTATGTCACCGGGCCAGCCCCTCAACAAGTTTTAAGTGAGCACCTTCTATGTGTCAGGCACTGTTCTAGGCACAAGGGACAGAGCAGTGAAAAAAACAAAATCCGTGCCCGCTTGGACCTTACATTCTCTGCTAGGAGACAGACAAGCACAAAATAAATAAACTTTATACTAGATGAGAGGGTGATAAGTGCTCTGGAGAAAAATAAAGCAAGGTAGAGAGATAGGGAATGTGCAGGAGCAGAATTTTAAGTAAGGAGGCCAGGGAAAGCCTCTTTGAGAAGGTGACATTTGGGCAAATCCTTGAAGGAGGTGAACTTTCAGATACCTAGGGGAAGAGCTTTACAGGCAGAGGAAACAGCAGGTGCAGACGTCGTGGGTGCCAGCGTGCCTGGTGCAGTCAAAGGACAGCAAGGAGACCAGAGCAGCTGGATTCATACAAGTGGGGGCGGAATAGAAGATGTGAGAGGAAGGAGGCTGGGGCTGGAGGTGAGAGAATCCTCTAGGCCAGCGGTTCTCAGTGGGGGTCAATGTGGTCCTAGGGGACATTTGACAATGTCTGGAGATATTTTTGGTTGTCACAATTAGGGGCTGTTTGTCCTAACTGAGACTTTAAACAATTCAAAATGGGCTCTTTACATGCACAGGAAGCTCCCATCTGGGCAAATAGTGGGTGGCTGGCACATGGGACCGTGGCATTGGATTTCAAACTGGTCTCTGTAAATGGAAGTAGTCAGAAAAAAACAGATATGAAGTTGTTTTGTAAAACCTATTACTGAAGTATAACATACATAAAGAACAACGTACATATCATAAACGTACATATTGATGAATATTCATAAGCAAAACACCAATAGGTAAGTAGCACCCAGATCAAGAAACGGAACATTTTTAGCATCCTGAAAGCCCCCCGCCACCTCTTCCAATCACTACCCTTCCGAGAGTAGCCACTATCCTGACTTTTAATATCATAAATTAGTTTTGCCAGTTTGGGAACTTTTTATAAATGGAATCACATCCCACGGACTTCTTTCCCTCAACACGATGTTTGTGAGATTCAACCATATTGTTGTGTAAAGTTGTAGATCATTCATTCTTATTGTTATAGAATATGCCATTGTGTGAATATAAAACAGTTGGTCTATTCTACTTGGATGAGCATTTGGATAGTTTCCAGTTTTAGGCTATTATGAATAGCGCTGCTTTGAAATTTTCAGTGTATGCCTTTTGGTGAACGCATGCACACATTTCTGTAAGGTATACATCTAGGAGTGGAATTGCAGGCTTGTAAGAGAGAAAAGAAGTCTTAATAAGATGAAATGTAGCATAATAGAGGTAGACCAATAAACAATTCATATAAATATGATAGAAAAAGTTTGGATAGATTCAATAATAAAAGAAGGCCAGAGGCTGGCCCTGTGGCCGAGTGGTTAAGTTCATGCGCTCCGCTTTGGTGGCCCGGGTCTCGCTGGTTCGGATCCTGGGCGCAGACATGGCACCGCTCATCAGGTCATGTTGAGGCAGCATTCCATATAGTACAATCAGAGGCACTCACGACTATAATATACAACTACGTACCAGGGAGCTTTGGGGAGAAGAAAAAAATAAAAGTCCAGAGCTCAGAATAGAAAAGGCTACAACAGCAAGGATGCAAAGTAGAATGTAGTCTAAGCTAAAGAGAATGATGTCGTGTGTAGATAGGCATGTAACTTAACAGAAATCAGGTACCAGCTGTGTGGGGTAGTAAAGGGCTTGGGTAGGAGCCAAGAAGACCTGAGTTTGAACCTTGCTCTACCAAATATGACTGTGTGTCTTGGGTGCATCACATGACAGCTCAAAGCTTTGGCTTTCCATTGCAGGGAATATAGGTTGTGAAGATTAAATTCATTCATTCAACACCTATTGATTGAATACCTACCTCTGTGCAGGGTACTGGGGATTCAGTGGGGAACAAAAAAGAAGAGTCTTTGCCCTCACTGATTTTACCGGGAAGGAATTCAGTGAACAAGGATCAATTAATTACAATTATTGTAAGGGGAATGATCTAACCTAGTCTGGGGGTCAGGGATCCTTCTCTGAGGCCAACTAGACACGAGCCAGGCCAAGAGTTGGGGGTGAGAAATTACAGGCAGATGAAATAGCACGAGGGAAATCTAAAGAGGGAAGGAGCTTGGCAGGTATGAGGAAAAGAGACAGTGAGGTGCAAAAAGAATGGAAAGGGAAGAGGGCAGAGAGACGAGATGGAGGGGCAGGCAGGGCCTCTAAGTGATGAGATTCACATTAATTGATTTTTAAGGATTTTAAACTGAAGGCATGGAAAGGGCTGGAAAATGGAGTAGAAGTGGTGACAGAATCCAGTAAGTGCAAAAATATAGATTGATTTGTGAATTTGCATTTCAGTGTTCATCCATGAATTCATTTACATTTATGGGCTGTAGGACTACCAAGGAATCTGGTAATGTCCAAAATTATTTGGGTATCAATAACTGTTGTATGAATGAATACATAAATAGTAATTTACAAGGTTAACACAACTTGAAAAAAAACCCTGTTTAAAATTATTTAATTCCCTTTGCTCTGATATTAGCTTAGTTCTTCAAGCAGATTTCCATTCTGGGAACAGTAGCCAACATTTGTTGTGTTACTGTGCACCAACTTCCATTCTAAGCAGTAGATAACAAGTGTATTCTCTCATTTAATCCTCATCACAACAACCCAGGGAGGTACGTTTTATTATTATGCTTGTTTTACTGATGGGGAAGTAGACACTGAAAGGCACCCTGAGCCACTTGTCCGAGATCACCTGGTTAGTAAGCACAGAGTCAGGATTCACACTCAGGCAGTCTGATTCCAGCCCACTAGCCCTCCCTGCCTACTCTCTCTCTTTTTTTTTTTTTTTTAAATTGGCACCTGAGCTAACATCTGTTGCCAGTCTTCTTTTTCTTCTTCTTCTTCTTCTCCCCAAAGCCCCCCAGTACATAGTTGTATATTTCAGTTGTGGGTCCCTCTAGTTGTGGCATGTGGACACCACCTCAGCATGGCCTGATGAGCAGTGCTAGGTCCATGCCCTGGATCCAAACCAGCAAAACCCTGGGCCGCCGAAGCGGAGTGCACGAACTTAACCACCTGGCCACGGGGCAGGCCCCTGCCTGACTACTCTTTACGGCCTCCAGAAAGAGGTCACAAACAAGTCAACACAAACATCTGGTTGGTTTGATTGCTCCACTTCTCATTTTAAATTAATAAATTGGTGTTGTGCATTCCACATTAATTTTGTGTGTTGGTTGGCATGACTTGATTCTCTAGGGCTTCATGCGCTAATAGTGGACTAAGAAGGCCGAGCTTCCAAACCTGCAGATCCAGCAGTGGATCAATGACTGGATCTCAGGGGAGTGATACCTCTTGAGGAGGTAAGCAGGGTCCAAACCCTGCAGGCCTTGTAGACAATGGAAATGTTTTGGATTGTTCTCTTGATGCAGAGGGAAGGGATACCAGTGGTTAGGAGATGGTCGCAATAGTCTGGGGGAGACTATAGGCCACTTAGACCGGTGTGAGTGCAGTTAAAATGGAGATGAAATGAGATCTTAAGTAAAAGGCCTTCGAAAATGCTTGGCACATAGTAGGTACATTGTAAGGGGCGGCTATTGCTCATAACAAAGGCAAGTTCCTTTCAATTTAGCAGGTCACATTTCATGGATTGGAAACTGCTGTCTAAAGCAAGGTGTTGAGAAAGATTCAGAACCTCTTTCACACCCGCTCGGAAAGAGTGCTGTGATGGATTGGAGATGTCTGCTATGAGCTCTGGAGAGGCAGCTGGTGGCACACATGCTGAGGAGAGATTTAACAATGATTTTCAAGTACAGACAAGATTCTCACAGAGATGATTTTGAGTTGTTTTTCTCAATATAAAAATAACAAAAATGTAACACAAAATATGTAATATAAAAAGATAAGTAGGCTTAAACTATAAAAAGATTTTTTTATTAGAAAAAAGCAATACTGAGGGATGGTGGATTATAGAAACTTACTGAATTGACCTTGGGTTTGGAAATATTCATAGACAGTACATTGCCAACAAAGGGTTCCACAGGTAAGTTAGTTTAACTTAGGTTGAATACTTCATCCCCTTAGTAGAGATCCATGATGCATGTTAACATGCTAAAGGTTCAGAAAAGGAAGCACGTTAAAAGAAACCTCTTTAATCTTGTTGCACCCAGAATTAAATTGATTTGACTGTGGATATCATCCTGTTTCTACATTACATTGCTGTATCTATTCTATTCTACCTTGATACCGTGTCATAATAATATTATGCTGTGCTACAAAATTTGTAATGCTATATTTTGTTGGTGCTGGCTTTTGTGGAGCTCAATCAGTGGGAGAAAGAGAGAGAGGGAAGAGGAGACCAGTACACAGTGTGTTTGTTTTTAGAGAACCATTCTCACTTAAAGATAATTGATTGTATATATGGCAACTTTTCTCTGAATCTGATGACTGACTTTGTGACTGACAATATTGAACCTTCGGCTGATGGAGATCAATTCCTAGCCTGAACCCATGTTCTGAAGTTGCTTGCATTTGGATTACCCAGCAGACACACAGATTCCACAGATGTGGGCCAGTCACAGAACACTAGGGCTTATTCATTTTAAAAGTTTCCAATTTTCAATTCAGTGCTCGGTACATAAAAGACACTCCACAAATATCTTTTGGATAAGTGAATGAATACAGAAATGAATGAATAATTATGGTCGCTATTTGTCCTCAGAAGGAAAGGTAATTATGAGACGAGTAAGTGTTGCACCAAATCTAGGAGAAATTTTAAATAAAACAATAAGCCTAAGAAATAAACAAGATTTTTTTTTCATCCTATGAGAGATTTTGCAAGTTAGATCTACTTTTGTTTGCTGAAGAAAACGCCATCTTTGGGCAAAAACTGGATAAAGTTGAGTAACTTTGTCCTTTAATAATTTGGATAAGTTTGTGGAAATTGGACGAGTCACATAATCTCCTTGTTTTCTTGTCCCCTGGACTAGGTGATCTCTGAAGTCCCTTTCAGGTCAAAAGTATCTATGAATCTATTCATTTATAAATGTGATGCTTTGTGCTCATTTTTTTTTTTCTTGCAACATTGGAAAAGTACACAATCTTCATTATAAAACCAGGTCTGAGTCCAGATTGAAAGGGCCCCAGGAAAGCGCAGAATTCCAGGAGGTTTTGCAAGAATATCCTCTCATTAAAGGAATGCTCGTAAGAGGAAAATAAGAGCTCTATTAACAGATTTCTCTACAGAAGAGCTGTATGAAGGCCCCTTCATGGAGCACATGAATCTTAGCAAGAAAAGCATTCTCCTCTGCGGAAGTCTTGTTGAGCACAGGTGAGCACAGGTCAACACAGGGACTGGTGACACAGGCAGGTCCCTTAATAATCTCTAGGTACTATTACGAGCCAACACATGTGCTTATTAAGTGGCAGCCACTGTTCTAAACGCTCTACTGATACTAATTCATGTAATCCTGACAACGATCTGATGAAGTTGGTGTTATTATTATCCTCATTTTACAGATCGGCAAACTGAAGCATAAAATGTTAAATTTGCCCAAGATTATGGACCTAGTCAGCGTTTGAGCCAAACCTGAGCGAGATAGTATGGATCCAGAAGCCTTGCTCTTAACCACTCTGCTGTGCTGCCGTCTCAGGATATTGTCTAGCTATTGACAAAAGCTGAAATAGACCAAGTCATGAACATTTACTGGGAGCCCACCATGCTAAATGCTGCTAGGGACTGAGAGGAGTGAAATAATGAGGACTTCACTGCTGCTCTTACCCAGCTAACCAATAAGCAACTTGCTCCAGTTGGAATGAAAATGAGGGCTGGAATCGAGGTTCTGGGGAGAGGGGAAGGTAGAATTTGAAGAATAGGATTTTAATAGATAAAACAGAGAGCATTTCAGGTTCAAGCAACAGCATGGGTTTCAGGCTGCGCCTAATAGGCCTGTCTGCACAGATTGTGAGACATGCGGTGGAGGGATGAGGTGTGGCTCTTAGAAGGTTTGAATGCTGTGCTATGGAGTCTCAATGTAATGCTACAGGCAATAAGGAGAAATTTGGCTTTTACTTGGAATATAATTCTGGAGAGGGCATGGTGGGCTGTAATCTAAGCAGGAGGAATGAGAAATTAAATCAGGGCAGTTTCAGTGACAAGTGTGAAAAAGGATGGCATGGTGGATGTTGTGATATGGTTCCCAGACCCTCTGAAAGAATAAAGGTCTTATGCTCCAAGTCACTGGGAGTGCTGCCGGCAGAGAGCCCTCAGCTGTCAAGCCCCTTTACCCAAGGTCACGCCGTCTTCCTGGGGAGGTTGGTATCCAATGATTGACTACTGTGGGGGTATAAAGGTCCCTATCTATCACCACAGCTCAGGACAGCTCTGAAGGATCATCCCAGCTTCAGAACTCCCTGCCTTGCAGTTGGACTTCTTTCTCGGCCCAATCCTGCTTCCTTCCCTTCTCTTCAACAGATTGTATTCTAAGAGCACTCGCTCTATAATAAATCTCCTCCATGCTAATCTCTGTTTTAAAGTCTGAATCCTGGGAAACTTAATCTGCTCCCAATGGCTATATGGTGTGTTGTAGAAACAAAACCCACAGTTGGGCATTTAGGCAGGGATGTAGCAAGTGAAAGAGAAGGACAAGTCAAAGAAGATGCCCAACCAAGGTAGTTAGAAGGATGATGGTCTAAGCTAGCCTGGCCTCTCCCCTGGACAACTATAAAAGTCCCCTCAATGACCTCCCTGTTTCTCTTTTTGTCCCCTACAATCTGCTCTTCACACATAGGCCAGAGGGATCACGTACAGAAGAAAAGTCCTTAGCATACCTAAAATACTTTATGTAATCTGGCCCCCGATACCTCCCAACCTCTCCATGCTCCCCATGTTCCAGCCACCCCAGCCTGCTTGCAGTTCTGGAACATGTAAGCCATGCACTAGTGGGTTCCCCAGATATTCCCAAGGCTCCATCTCTCATTCCATTTACATTTCTCTGCTCAACAACTCCTTCTCAAGGCGGCCTTCCCAATTACCCCATTTACAATAGAAACCCCTGTCATTTTCTATCCCTTAAACCCACTTTATTTTTTTCCAAAGCACTTATTTCAAGTTGACATTGACATTATATTATTTATCTATTTGTTGATGTGTTCACTGTTTCTCTCTCTAGAATGAGAACTCTATAAGGATAAGACCTTTGTGTTCTTCACTGTCATGTCCCTGGTCAGGAACATAATCCATGCAGAAGTTAATGAAAATTGGGGACCTAGGAGGAGTGTACTGTCAGCAGAAAATACGTTTCATTTTGAATATGTTGAGTCTGAATAGCCTTTACAACAGTCATATCAGAAGTTTAGAAGACAGTTACCAATTCAGGTTTCTAGGTAAAGACAGAGAGGAGGAAGTTCTTCAGAGTGTCCAGTACCCTGTGAAGTGCATGAGGGAGAATGAGTTAGAACAGCAGTTTCCAAATTGCTCTGGGAAATAGTCTCATGAGAGGCTCTTTAAAAAAAAGAATAGCATTGTCATTCGTATTCTTTCCGTGAAGCAGAACCCAACTCAAAAAGGTTTAATGAAAGACAAATACATAAATAAGCAAAGAAAGAAAGAATGAGAGAGAGAATGAAAGGAAGGGGAAGGAGATTTATTGGCTCATGTAACTGCGAAGTCCAGAGGTTCAGGCTGGACCAAATCCGGGGACTCGAAGAGTGATACCAGAACTTGGTCTCTCTTCAGCTCAGCTCTGCTCTTGTCTTCTCTGAGGTGACTGCCTTCTCAGCCAGACTTCTTTGAAATGCACCACGTGGCAAGCAGGTCACCAGAATTAGTTCCAATTCCTTCCTATCAGCAAATTCAGCTAAAGATGGTGCCACTTCCACAACAGTTCCCCCAAAATTTCAAGAAATCAGGCCTAAGGAGTAGGCCTGGCTTGTGTCATGAGCGCAGAGGGATAAATAGTCTGATTCACTTAGTCTGGGGCTTATCGGATATGGAGTGCTGGAGGCTTCTGCGACTCACTGTGTGCGTCTCTTCCCAACTCCGCATTCAGTGATTTCACCTTGGTAGCTTGGAATTGGCCATGGGGGGAGTATTTACACTATGGAAATTGGCAAATGAAAAATCAACGCTATTTTTCTTTGGAGAATTGATTGTTAACACCTACCAACATCTCATTGGTCATATGACCATTTCTAAAGCCAGAGAATGGGGGATGGACCCACCAGAACTGCAGGACTAAGAACAAGGGAGGGGTGGCTCCCCAGAGGATAATCAAGATATTGTTACTAAAGGACAGGAGAATGAATATTGGGCAGTGTCCTCTATATTAATTAACTATATTATGTCATATTATGTATATATATTATACATTATGTTATATTATGCTATATTATATTTTATTATGTATGTTATGTTATATCATATTACCCCATCACATCACATTATATTACATTATAATTGAAGATCCACAACAAACTAATAGCTCTAAAACGGCTTGTAATCTGAAAAGCTCTTTGGGTTTATTTAACCCATTGTCATCCAAACTTCTTTGATTAGGGAGCCCCTTTGTTCATAAAACTCTGATTAACTTCCCAACATCTTTGCAAACTGGTGAACCAGAGCATAGAGATACAAGATAAGGGAACTAAGAACAAAAAGATTATTAATATGTGGCTCCATTGCTGGGTTAGTGGCTGGGAAAAAATGATTCTTTTATGTTTTCCCCTCCCTTGAATAGCAATTAGAAAATACCTAAAATGAAGAAATTGTTGATTTTAAGCCAATTGATATGCCTGCATATTTTATTTTGAGTTTTAGCCGCTAAAACGGTTTTCGAATCAAGGGAACAACAAATTTCTTATATGTTTTAGGTTGAATAGTATATGTTAATTTCTAATACTTTTATGAGCTATAATTAGCCTTGGGCCCTTGAGAAATCATATGTTAAGGTTTTAAGCATTTAGATCTAAAACTTAACCTAGTGCTGTGATAAGAACAAAAAATGAAAAACAGAGAGCAATAGAAAACTATTTGTAGTTAATTAATAGTAATTTTAAATCAGCTTTTTTATTTTTTGTAAATCAAGCCAATAAAGTATATTTTGACTATGTATTGAGAGAGGTATACAATGTAAACTTCATAAGGATACGGGTTTGCTAACTGTTGTATCCTTAGCATTTGTATGTAGTAAGTGCTCAATGAATATTTGTAGAATATTGACTTAAAAAATATGAAAATGATGACAGAGGTACGTTTTTATGCCACCTCATGCTTCCTCATAAACGCACCCAGTGTACCTCCCTTTACGTGGGACCTGGCCTTCCCTCCACAGCCCTGATGACAAATCTACACAGCTATCTGAAAGTTTTATGCTTTTTCATGATCTCTCCTCCCTCCCTTTTCACCCTGCATTGCAAGCTTATTTAGGGTTGCATTTCTACCATTTGCGGGAAAGAAATCTTCATCGATATCTATTATACTGAAAACTATATTTATGGAATATATTATGGAACAGTCATGGAACTGATATCCTTTGTTCTTTACCTGAAATTTTTTTTTTCTAAAGATGGACAAATATATTGAAAATCCAGGGCTCAATAACTGAATATAAGCCTAAGAAACTCCTAACTAAACTGCTATGTGTAAAATAAAGATGTTTTTGTAAGGCAGAAGCAAAAAGAATGCTCTCTTTAAATCCAGCGGAAGTATCTGGGGATGCTCTTGGCTGTTGGGGGTTGTGAATATGAAGACACTTACATGTTGAAGGAAGCAGTCACCCCAGAGAGGTAAATGGCAGTGTAAAAATCTGATCATGGGGTCTCAGTGCAGAGGAGAAAAGTTTGGAGATAATGGGGTGGGCCAGACCCTACAGAGACACAGTACTGAATGATACGGCAGACCTCAGATGATATCCAGAAGAAACTACACATCATCTATCTCAATGAAAAATAAAATGTGAAACAAGGATGTATGAGGGAAAGAGTTAGAGTCAAACCAACAGAGACAAAGGAGGGGAGGAAACTGGACTCAGATTGAGGAACATTCAGAGCGTGGCTTCGGGTTGGGAAGGGCTTTGCACAGTGCTGGGTCAAAACCCAACTTAGGTAAAGCCTCACCTACGGCGGCAGCAAGTTGTAGGCAAGAACCTAGTGAAGCTCCTGAAACTAGAAGTGGTGAAAGGTTTAGTGGCCAGCACAGACAGTGAATGCAGAGTCCAGTAATTACGAGGGTGGGCTTTGGAGCCAGACTGCGGTGGTTTGAATGGCAGCATTGTCAATATCTGTGATATCTATGTGGCCTCTGTTGTAAATGGGGAGGACAACTGTCCCTGCAACTCACAAGGTGGCAGAGAGGACGGAAGGAGTTGGTACACAGTACCTGGCATGCTGTAAGTGCTCAATAAATGTTCATTGCTATTATCTACCAACTAAATATTCAGAACCCTCCTTTTAGCCAACATTTTCTAAATCATCATATTGACTTTGAAATTAGAGTAGTATGGTCAAACTTTGTTATTTTACTTCTTTGAGCTTTGGTCTCTTCATCTGTAAAGTAGGACTAATATCTTTATCACAAAGTGCCCAGCACTGAGACTATTAGTGTTAATGACCAATTAATATTAATCTCCCAAGCTGAGGGTCACCAGGTACAACTATGTTTCTCTTTCTCACAGTTAAGAAAAACTCTAGAGAGCTTAGATTAATTGGTATAGTCTAGGTTGGGCCTACCTAAGTGGGTAGAATGAGATCCTATAAGCACTTGAATTTGAATTGGATGGTATCTTAATGTAGGTAGTGTCAAGATTTCTGTCAGCTCTTTGAGCATAAGATTCTGTGATTAAAAAAAATAGCCATGAGCCAGTCCTGATGGCCTAGTGGTTAAAATTTGGCACTCACAGCTTCAGTGGCCTAGGTTTGCTTTCCTCTTATGGAACCACACCACCTGTCTGTCAGTTGCCATGCTGTGGTGGCAGCTCACAGAGAAGAACTAGAATGACTTACAAGTAGGATATACAACTCTGTACTGGGGCTTTGGGGAGGAAGAAAAAAGCAAGAGGAAGACTGGCAACAGATGTTAGCTGAGGGCGACTCTTTCTCTGCAAAAAAACAAAAAGTAGCCAGAAACCCAAGATTTCTTGGCCATATCTCAGAAAAGGACTTTAGAGCTGACTTTCCCTTTGAGAGTGGTGTGCTCAGTTACCTGAAATTCCAGTGGGGAAATCATCAACAGAAACATCCCTGTTGACCAGAGCTGCCATAGTGATGGCCACTTCTGTTTTCCGATAGGAGACCCAGGCGGTGTACCAGTTTAGGTACCTGAAGGAAACCCTAGGGATCGTGCTGTTATTTAAATTAATTATTCAACTGACTCGTTATTTTTCAGCAACCCAATGTGTTAGAGAGCTTGAATTAAGCCTGTTGGCAAATGTGTAACCATCAAAAATTCTTCACTGTTAGAAACTGGAAACGAAAACTCAGTCTCTTTTGGCTTTAGATTTTTTGGTCTTGTACAGAACATGGAAGGCTGTGGATTAAGTGCATTAGTTAGAATAATATATTCAAGGATTTAAGGAATTTGGGTACAATTTCGAACCACTCTACTACCTCTGGCTTGACCTCAGCTCAATTTCTTAATCTTTGGCTTCTTTCTCCATCTGCGCAACATGCCTCTGGCAACACGCTGAGTGCAGTAGCTGTAGGAATAAATTAAATAACGGGCTTAATATCACCAGTGAGAATGGAGCAAATTGCTCTTTTGTGGGATCCATTAGCTCAGCTGAGAATATTAGCCCAGGATTCTGGGTCTATGATGGACTACAAGGAATAAGGTAGCGTCAATTTTAATGTCTTGCTTTGCCCCTAAATGACTCTCGACAGCAGGTAAAGAAAAGAAGGGAAGAAAGAGAAAAGCAGAGACAGAGGAGAGGGCTTGGCAAGTCAAAAGGAAGAGATAAAAGGTGGAGGGACAGAGGACCAGAAGACAAGAAGTGAGGCATGAGTTATGATATGCAGAAAAGAGAAGACGGAGAGGAAGAAGAGAAACAAGATTACTGAGTGAGAGGAAGAACAAGGATTCGAAAGGAAGATTCTAATCAGAGAGCAGTTCTTTGGGACAAGAGTGGAGGTAGGAGGAGAAGGTAGAGCAGAGGGGGCAGGTAGGGTTCATTCCAGAAAGAGAAGTTTTGCTTGTGGTGTGCTCCTCCTTTCAGTGGCTCTCTGCACGTTCCTGGTCCTCTCCCTCCCCAGTCTTAGGGTTCTAGGTCTGGGAATTAGCTTTAAACAGTGTGAGGCATTTAACCTCTCAGAAGGATAAGAAATTTAACAAGACTCTTGAAGTGACAGGTCTCAAGACCCAGGGAGTTAACTAAATGTCAGTCTGTTGGGGGAAAGGGCCCTTACTCAATGCTCCTCAAAGCAAACAAATTAAGTCACGTAGGACAGGAAATGATGGGCAAACAATGAAAAGGAATGAATGAGAACAAAGACAGTTTCATGAGTGTCTTAGCAAAACCCATTTATTCCTCGAAGTCCTCTAAGCTTCACCCACTAAGGAGAACAGGATTTCTAACCATCTCAGTACCACACCTAGCCCCACCGCAGGCTCATATCCCTGCTTTTATAGGTTCAGGAGTGGTAGTAGAAATTGCAATAATAATAATATTTGCAGCTAATATTTATTCCTTACTTTGTGTCAGGCACATATCCCATGCATTCTTCTGAAAGGGATTTGAGGTGATTTACAATAAAAGACAAATTATAAGAGGCAAGGAAGAACTCTACGTACACACCTTGGCTGAGGAAAACTGTTGCATGTTTAATACTTACAGCAGTAAGTGGTTTTATAGAAATTAACTCATTT
Source organism: Equus przewalskii (assembly GCF_037783145.1). Classification (NCBI taxonomy): domain Eukaryota; kingdom Metazoa; phylum Chordata; class Mammalia; order Perissodactyla; family Equidae; genus Equus; species Equus przewalskii. The sequence continues at coordinate 26,949,738 of NC_091850.1, forward strand.
GTCCTCTCTACCATCCTATGAGGTAGGTACTTTTTATAGAATAGGAAGCTGGGAAAACTAAGATTTGATATTATGTCCTTGGCTTGCCTTCAAAGGCCAGTATAAGAAAAATAACAACTCTGAAGGAGTCTTGCTACTTTCTTTCAACAATAGGAATTTCAAAGCTATTCACCAGGAAAAATATTTTAGCTCTGCCTGCCACCAAAAAATGGCCAAAACCATTGTTGAACATCCCTCCTAAAGGACCCTTCTGACAAATTCCTCTCAGAGCTTGGGCCAGGAAAGACTTTCTCCTAAATAAACTGTATGATTCCTTCCACTTGACAATGAGAGTTATGAAAATCTTCATTTCCCCTATTTCACTTGGCCCTGAGGAAGCTTGGAGCTAAGTTTTGTGCTAAGATGCTATTGTTTGTCTCAGCCAGTTTTTTTCGTCTTTTTCCTTTTTTTTAATATCTGTTTTTCATTGTAAAACACCTTAAGTCTCTTTGGAAGAAGGCACAGTATAAATAAATAAAATACAAACAAATGGCAATCCTGTTGGGGCCATGCTAGGATATAATAATTCACCAAAATAGTTATATAACCCCCCAGAAATCTTTTTCTCTGGAAGGGAATATTGTAAACAGAATCCTGGGCAGATGCTGTCTTTCATGGTGTTTATTGCATTTTTCATGCCTCTCAAATAGCATTCCAAACCACTTTGGGTAAAGAACATAACATCTAGAGAAAATTAGCTGATTACACTCATACGTCTTCTTGTAACAGGCATCTAATTAAAGTTTTGAATCTTGCCCAAAACTGCGCTCTAAAATAAACCAATTTAAATCTACATTTATCAGTCAGGCTTAAAATGAAGAACAACTTCACTCATTTCAACTATTCACTGGTTAATCACTATGCTTAATTTGCAGATTTTTATTTGGCTCCAAAAGTTCTTCCAGGAAAAAAGCCATATCTTGTCCTCCTGATTGATAAACACTGTGCATGTTAGATCACACATCCTGAGAAACCTGCTTCAGGGCCAAAAGGTGAGTAATTTAAAAACCAAATCGCATCATCTCACCTTTGCTGCTTTTGGGAGTGATTGATCCTTTCAAAGAACAAAGCCTTGCATTTCCAGAATTTTCATTACAGGTGTGATTATGATTTTTGTTTCACTTAAAGATTATTTTATATTTAAGCATTTCAAATGAAATCTTGCTGACAAGAAAGAAATGAACAAAACAGAAAAGCAGGGAGAAGAGCCAATAGCTGGAAAAGAAGGGCACAAATCTTGCACAAAATAATTAACGAAGCTAATTCTGCTTATCCAGCAAGTAAAGTTCAAAATTTTGCTGCTTCATTCCCATTCAATTTCAGCTAATTATAGAACCTACTCTTTTACTTCTAATTACGTGATCTTTTCTATTTCATTTATGTTTGACAAACATTCAGTGAGAACTGCCATGTGTCCAGTTCTTCATGTTATACAATATAATTTGATACTTATGTATCAAACAAAACAAATTCTTGTTCTGATACTTACTTTGCAACGTCTCATGAAATGGCCAAAAAAGTAAATATTACATAAAATAGTATTTACAACATAGACTGGTCTATGACAATGGAAGTAAAAATGGTCTCAATCCATGACAGTAGAAATTGAGCTGAAATTCCTTTAAGAATCCATAGTGGTTCATTCACATTTTATGCAATAGATAAGAAAAATTTATTCCTATCAGCACAGATAGCAGAACCATATCAAGTGTTGCAAACTGAGCAATGGCCTGGTCATAATCAGAATATTGCTAATGTTTGTTTAAAGCCCTCATTTTGTTACAAAAATAAACAATCCATTATTTCTCATGAAAAGTGTGTATACCACCACTCTTCAAACTTGACCTTGGTATTGTGTGGGCACAATGATGCTCCTTAGAAGCTGTGGCAAGTTTCTGTTTCCTGACCTGTGAAATGGGTATACATCAGAGGCAGGTTTTCTGTGAAGCTAATTAAAATGTAAGCTTCAGAGAAAGCATCTTCTCCAGGCCCCCACCCAAGGCCCCGCCAGGAGCCCTAGCAATACATTCACAGGGTCATGTTTTTGTACAATTCGCAAAAATAAAATATTTTTAACCACAATCACCTGAGATTGAGGTCTCTTTCCACTTGGATTTTCCCTCTGTCACTTTCCCTCCTGTTGGGTAGTTTTGTTTTGTTTTTCTTTAAGAGGACCACCCAAACTGCGTTAAGTATCAGGACTTGCAAAACCTGCATCAACCCCCAGGCATAACAGTATCTATTTTACAGGTGTGTTGTGAAGATTAAATGAGGTAACGAACAGTGCGAAGCACATGTTTTCCAAACAAGGTCTTAGAGATAATAGGAAGCATTTACTTTTGTTGTTCAAATTACATACGAGGCTGGAGTTGCTCATTAGGACACTAGTAGGGACCATGCCTTACTGTGAAACATATTTTCAGTCTAAGGAGCCCACTTTGCAATCAATATACTTGCTGGTGTTTGGTGCCCATTTTAGTTAGATTATCAACGGGGAAATGTTATTTCAGAAAATAAGCTTCATTTTGCCAATTTAGAAATTGCTTTGGAATTTCATCCAAAGGCCTCTAAAAACACGTTGGCCTTGGTGCTGGTGCATCAAATAAATCACAAATGAAACAAACAAGCTGGCTTCCTATTGAAGGTGTGTCTGCAGTGCCCTGTGACTCTGCGTGCCAGGGACTTTATCTGGCACATTTCTGAACTTTGCAAAATTAATTGTGCTGAAGAGAACATCATCAAACGCGTCCGGCATAGAGCGTAAACATCTTCAAACCATGATTCTGCGCCATCAAAAGCTCTCCAGCTAATTTCATTTGGTGCATTACTCTGGGAGAAAATCGAGGCCAAGTGAAACTGCGGAAATGGGAACAATGCACGGAGGAAAAATCTCACACCATTAAGGGATCCGTTTCTACTCCGCACAAATAAGCCCACCACGCCTTGGAGGCAAGACTGGATGGCTCCAGGATATTCTCAGAATGCCCTCGCGGGCCCTCTCAGGCTGAGAGAGGTCTGCACCAGGGAGGAGAAAGGTGGTCTGAGCGGCAGGGCCCCAACCTTGGGGGCATTTTAGGTAACTCATAAAATCTAAACAGTCGCGCCTCCCCCTTTACCCCCCCAACACACACAACTCGCACACGCTGGTTTTCGTGTATATTTCCGTGTATATTACAGAGGAGAATAAAACAGCGCTCCACTTTTTCCTTTCCTCCGTGCAATGTTTGCGATGCGCGCCGACAGCATTTTGAGAGCCGCTCTGCTTCCCGCAAGGGCGCCCCGCGCTGGGCAGGCCTTCGGTGAGGATCTGCACCGGCTGGGCCGCTTCACTCTCCCCGGCTCTTCCATGACCTTCCGAGATTGGCCTCGGGCCGGGACTCTCTGCGGAAGCACCACCCTCGGGCTTGGGCCCCGCGCGCGGCCGCGCACCTCCGACTCCCAGGAGCGGCCCCGCGGGCGAGCGGCGGGAGCGCGCGGCCCGGCCCTGGGGTGGCGGCGGGGGCGCGCGGGGCGCGGGCGGTGGGGCGGGGCCTGCGGGGGGCGGGGCCGGGCCGGGGCAGCAGCGCCCCCAGCCGAGCGGCGTGCAGGGGCCGCCCCCGCGCGCCGCAGTCCCGGCCAGAGCGTCTCGGCCGTGGCCGTGGCCCTTACCGTTGCCTGCGGGCGGCTCTGGCGGCGGCGGCGGCTGCCCGGGCTCGCGGAGGTCAGCGGGCCGCCCCTCGCCTGTGGCCGCGTAGAGCAGCCCCGCACGGGGACAAGGAGGCGAGACGGCGCGGCGGAGGCGGCGGCTTGTGCCCGGTCCCCCTCCTCCTCGCCTCCAGCCCCGGGGCGACTGCGGACTCCGGGCAGCCCCCGGGCGGCGGCCGAGCGGACGGCGGGGGATGGCGAGATAGCGGCGCGGGAGCGGCCCGTGAGTGACGGGGGCGGTGGGCGCGGCGCGGGGCGCGGGAAGTGGGAGCCGCGGAGCCTGGAGCCGGGTCCCGTGGGCGCGTCGCCGCGAGCGCTGGCCGCCCGGGCGGGGTGGGGGGCAACTCGGGCCGGCTGTGGTCCCAGGGTCGGGCAGCCTCCGAGATGAGTGACCTGGGGGAGGGGGCAGGGGGAAGCGCTCCAGGTCGCGCTGTTCTCCGCGCGCCCTTGAGCCATCCTTGGGTCACCCTCGGGTCCCGGAGGGCACCGACTCCCCGGCCGCGAACTTCTGCCCCACGAAGGGCGGTAAGTTCTGAGCCAGAGGCCACCTGGGGGGGGGATGGGAAGAAGCTTTAATTTTTATTTTCCTTTGGAGATGGTAATTAACAAGTGATTTCGTGCCCGGTGCCTCAACTCTTCATTAACGTAATTCTTCGTGCCTTCTCGATTTAAAGGGTATTTTATTTACCTGTGTTTTTATGTGTTTATATCCGAAGGTGCTAAACTGATTAAATCCAAAGTTACAGTGTTGGCTGTCAAAGTTAGGCTTCGTGAACGATGCCACTTCTGATGTATTGTCTTAAAGGATAGAGCTGGAATGGTGCGTTGTGACCCACAGAAAACACTGCACATCCAGGGTTGTGAATTTCCTTCAAGGCTTGAACAGTGCGATTCTGGTCCCCATCTTCAGCTACCAAAAATATATGAAATCTTTTATTTGCCGTTGGGTATCTTTGCGTTCCTTTTTGTATGGGTGTGTTTAATGCAGTCAAATATTGACATAACGTGTGTGCTGTTATTGAATGGGGTTTGTATGGAAATGAATTTTTTACATTTCTTTTTATGTGTTCCTTTGAGATCCAGTTTTCAGCAGAAAGGTTTCAGTTTAAAGTTTGCCTTCTGATTTGTGTGTTTTCAGTTTCAGGTTTGTTTTTAGTTAAAAAAACTTTTTGCTTGGAGTAAAATTGATGTGTCTTGGTAGTATCGTTTGGTCTGGGTTCCAAAAACGATTCCTAAATTAAATTTAAAGCAAATTCCCCTCCCCCACAAATGAAAACTCATTTGTTTAGTGCGAGTAAGGCTTGTCCCTCACCTTAAACGATGATTTTCCCCAGATCTGAAATCATATTTCACTAATATTAGAGGGTTCCTTGTCTAAGTCTGGCAGAGGAAAGGAGAGCTAAGTATAATGTGTGTTTTTAAAAACACGAGACTGTCTTCCTACTTGTTTCTTAGGTTGACTTGCTGTTTTATAGCCAGGTGTCAACTGTGTTGATCTGGAGGCTTCATTAGCTCGATGAGGTATGTTTTCAAGGTGAACCCAGCAGCTATTTCCCTTCCAAGAATTGCATTGAGGCTTATTTGCTTTGTAATAGGTGAGATCACAGCGCGCCTCTCTAATTAGTGGAGACTTCCATTCTCTTCTGGGAAATAAGGATCAGGAATGGTGCTGTCGAAGGGAACCAACTTGTGATTTTTGCAGGCTTTTGCTTCTTGATGGTCATCCTTGAATAATACGTTGGTGATAATAAGTGATTCTAATGGTAAAGTTTATTGTATTAATTTGTGGGACAGGCAGTCTGTGCACACTGGAGAAGATTTCATAGATATAAAAAGCTATAGAGTGGAGAGAGACCTCTCTCCCCCCTGCCCCACAGCACCCTGTTCTCCCCAGGAACCAGGGTGACTAGCTCCCTGTGTATCTCTTTCCAGATATAGCCTGTGCTAATCTAAACATTTTCTATGTGTTCTTTTTGTTTGTCTTTCCACAAACGAGGACACATTGTATACTCTGCTCTGCACCAGCTCCCTGCCTTGGCCACAGAGGACTAAATCTTGACAGTGTCTGTATCAGTCCCTGAGAGAGCTGTCTTACTCTCCAACAGCTGCTGAGTACTCCATTAAGGGTGAACCGTAATTTATTTAACCTCTTCTTTATTGAGATATGTGTAGGTTGCTTCCAATATTTTTCTGTCAAATTATTGGAAAACATTAATTTTTGAGGTTTTTAAGTGGATTTCAATTATTCCCGAAGGCCCAAAGACAGTAGTAACTTACTTCTTTGCATCATGTTCCAGGAAATAAATGCCTCTTCTCTCTGATGTACATCCTTTGCTTTTATATAATTTCAAAGCGATCCATAAGGATATTTGATGTCTTTGTGGTGAAGCATGAGCCATGATGGCCAGGAACTAAAAGTCATATTCCTTGATCAACACCTTTGCTCTTTGTTTCAACAAAAGAAATAAAGGAACAGATATAAATTTTTCAGAGTAATCTGTAAGAAAAATTCTTAAGAGTGTAACTATTTTTGAACATGGAGAAAAAGCTCTTATCTTTGATTAAATTGAAGATGAAAGTTTTGTTTCATAAAACTTGTATGCCATTAAGCACTAAAATCCTTGCGTTCTGTAGATTATCACCAGCATCTCATATTTTAATGTTGCTATAATATGGTTACAAATTGTACAGTTTGGGAGAAGGTTGTTAATAACTCTTAAGGGGGAATATGCTTTTAGAGAATATTTGGCCCTTTTAAATTAAAAATTGAGTTCTCTTAGCTTTTGCACAGAATAAACTGTAGACGTAATGCTGATGCTAGAAATTGAGCCTAATACATTATAAAATTTGAGTTTTAGCTAATGTTGAGCTTTAGATTTCCGTTATGCTTATTTTTGAGAGTGTTTTTAAGACTAGTGTAAGCTATAATGATCTTTTTTCTTTTTAACTGATCAAACAAATCTTTCAGCATTTAAAGTGTTCTCCTTATTGTTTGGTACTTGTCATTGTGATACAAAACTGCTAATATTGCTTATATTTGCTCTTCTTAAATAAGTATTTGTTAAGCATCTTATATTCCAGGTGGCTTTCTACAGACTGAGAATATAGCAGTGCCCGGGACAGACAGACCCCATTATGAGTTCACATCTTAGTGGGGAAGATGGACAAAAAGCAGTGAAGCAATAAAGGAGATAATATCAGATAGCGATAAGTACTGGGAAAGTCTAAGGTAGGGTTGCTACAGTAAAGAGGGCCAGCATAGGGGCTGCTGTTTGAGGGGCCCTAGAAGCCTTTCTGAGGTGGAGAGTTTGGTGGAGAGTCTGAGCAGAGAGTTGAATGGTGTGAAGAAGCCTGTGTTTTGGGAGATCTGGAGGAAGAATGTCTCAAGCAGAAGGAACAGCAAGTGCAAAGGCCCTGAAGTTGGACTGAGCCTCCCAGGCCAGAGGAACAGACGGCTGCCTGTGCGGCTGGAGTGTATGATAAGGGGAAAGGGGAAGCTGGGCTGCAGGAGAGAGCAGGTGCCGAGTTGGTACCCCGTGTGTTTGCATATGTCAAGGAATGTTGACAGAAGTGAAAAGAGTTCTTTGATGGTGGAGTTCCCTGCCTGCTGGAAGCTCCAGGCGGCCAGGCGTGGATCAGCTGTTCCTCATTGCTTCCCCAGCACTGGGAACAGCCTCGGGTCAGAATGGCTGGGACTGTTTGTTGAATTAATGAATAATCAGAGAGTTTAACAAATAAGCTTACCTGGTTTTGGTCAAAATACCTGGATTCGGGAGTCTTTTGTCTGAGCTTCCCATCTCGGCTCTGGCCCTTGACATTCCCAAGTCAGTTATGCACATCCTCTCAAATTATTGCCTTCAATCAGTTGCATTTGATTGCTATCCCATGAAATTAATGTAGGAAGGCTTAAAAACATGCCTAATTTTCTGGGACATTATGTTGATTTCTGAGTAATTTAGTCAGAAGTTTCATCTTTGATTTCAGTGGATTAGCCATTTACTTAAGAGTAAAATTTTTGAAGATGCCCTTTTTTGTACACTGAATGTTTTAGTTCCTTTTGGCAGATGACAGGGAAATGAGCAAATAAAATATATGTACTTTCTGCAGGTACTTCTGGCCTCACAGGAAGAATGTGTGCATGTTCTATTTTAGGGAATATCACGAACTGGTATTTCCTCTTCCCAGCTTCTAATCTGTTTGTCGTTCTAAATATATGTTCCTTTATATTAATTGAAAACTTGCGAAATGAGTTTTGTGCCAAGCAATTGTTACAGATGTCTCATAAGCTGTTGTCTTTCTCTTGACTGTGACTTTTGGGCTCCTGTTCAACATCAGGAGTTTCGTGATCTTGCATAATGAGGGTTTTTAATTTTTTAATGTCCTATTCTAACTGGTTGATACCAGAACCCCGTAAGTTGTTTCCATGTAAGATAATTTTATCTTCTAACTTTCTCTCATAAGCTCCGTGCAAACACTATGTAATGGATGGATTCTGTGACTCCTAAATCCTGAGTAAAGTCGCCTTTGTCCTTTGTCCCTGTCATTGCAGTGAAAGCTCTTCAGGCAAATAGCAGAAGCACATAAGCGTCTGTTTACATGTAACTGGTTGTGGTAAATTTAGAGACTTAGATGCTTCAGTTAAAGTACTTTTACTACTTCCTTTACATTTCCTTTGTGAACTGTAGAGATGCGGGAAGCCGTATTTGTCTTACACTGCCTGAAATTACAGCACAGACCTTTTTACCAGTTGTGGCTGCTGATGTTGCCACTGTGAGCAAAGGCTCATAGATGCTGTTTTATGATTTTATGTTGGAAGTTGAGAAAAAACTTCTGGTGGGTGCATTTTTCATGTACTTCTGCAGAGAGGTGAGAAAATCTTGACTCTTGCTCATTCTTCTGGTTTGTAGGGCAGAAAGACTTGGAATCGTCATACGTGCCTAGAGTTGGAAATGTTGTATTATTAAGTGGCAGTATCTTAAACGACCACAAAGAGGCGGTATTACTTCCTGAAAGTGTTGGCATGGCTCTTACCCAGAGGGGGGCTTGAGATATTGAAGCCCCCTGCTGTTCCTTCCTCTAACTGCTATAAGGAGCAGGCTTCTCCAAGGAGACCCTGGATCTGAGAACAGTTGAAATGGTGACAGCAGGAACATCTGGTGGAAAATAGTGCTTCCCATTTCTAATATAAGAGATGCTAGTGGGGCAGGGAGTTGTAGACATTCTGTAGACAGAATTGTGTGTGTCTGTTGAGTTAGGGGTGGGGGTAAGCTGGAGAGAAGTGAGAATACACCAGCAGGACTTCAGGGCTGCAGCCCCTGAGGGTGCCAGCCTGGCACCTTAAAGCTAGGGGACAGCCATTCCTATCCACAGGCCTGGAGACCCACCTCCTATACCAGTGAGGTGCTGTTTCATGTTTCATGCCTTAGTATTTATAGTGCAGTCTGAAAGAAAAGGAGGCAAGAACATTTCAGAAACCTCTTCAAAGAAACAAAGTTGGGAACATGAATCTTCATCTCCCTGGAGCCTGATCCTATGTTCATTCCTTGAAGATAATGGGATCACCAAAATTTTACAGTAGATGTAAAATTATTTTTTTTGCAGTGTCTGGTTCTGATTTCATGGAAGAACTATATAGAGCTTAACGTGCAAAGCTCTTATGAGTAATAGGAACTTAAACATTCAAATAAAACCAAAGAAAGTGTAGAATTTGAGAGGAGAAGAGACCTCAGATCATCTAGTCAACTTCTTAAGTTTACTGATAAAGAAACCAAGCCCCAGAGGTGTTATAATTTGCCGAGGAATCCAATTGTTCCAGACTGGCATCGTAGCCGGGATTTTCTGGTTCTTCCCTGCAGGGTTCTGAGCTCCCTCTGGAACAGCAGCTCCTCGAAGGCAGGAACTCTGTGCGGCTCACCACTGTGTTCTCAACACAGAACAGTGCCCAGCCCACAGTAGGCCTTCAGATATCTTGAATAAATGAACATCTACAAGGACTTTGAGAACTTTGGATTGCCACATTAGCTATAAGATACTATTTATAAAATTTGAAAGAATATACAGTTTCCTCGGTTTCTTGTTAAAAATAGAGCATGTTGCTATTAAAGTCCAAACTGTTAAGCCTCATATTTGCCCGATGGGCAAGTGATGATGTGGTGTTCTACTTCCCAGCTTGACACCTTTCTGAGCCCAGCTTCCCTAGATTTTCTAGTAGTCAGGCTGTTAAGTTCAGTCTGCTGGGATCTGATGTCATTCAAGTTTTATATTTTGTCTTTGAAAACTTGTATACTTTAAAATCTCGCTTTTGTTGTCTGAATTGTTTGCTATTTTTCTAGATACATTTTGTCAATCGTTTCACTGTTTTTAAACCTTAGAGCCATATAGGGATTTGATTAAAAACAAATCCAGCCAACCAGGGGGTTTTGGGAATTGTCACTTTCCAATGCTGCTGGTGGGTATTTCAATTGTCATAACTTTCCAGGAGGGCAATTTTGTGTTACTCATCGAAAACCTCAAAAATGTGCCATGTCCCTTAGTCAGGCGTTTCCACCACCAGGAATTTAAACTAAGGGAAAGAAGGAAAGCGTGTGTACAGAGACCAGCCTATAGCCATGGTTCTCTCCTCCACAGTGCCTGTGGACACCGTATTCCTGTCAGGAGCTTTCTGCCCCCACACTGCTCTGAAACTTGGTGGGAGGTCCACTTAATGGGGTGTCTTGAAATCTGGGAGGTCCACTTAATGGGGTGTCTTGAAATCGAGAGGGGGATGCTGTCTGAAGTTTGGGGAAAAACTCAGCTCCAGATTCTGGTGACCTCCACAAAAAAGCACGTGTAAAACAAAACAACCTCTAATTTGCAAAAACAATTTTTGTCGCTTTGTTTATGATGGGTATCAACTAGAAACAACTTAAATGCTCAATAATAGGGAGATTGATTACATAAATCGTGGTATATACATGTAATGGAAAACTGTTTCTTCATTAACAGCGAGGGGGGAGAGTATTTGTTGATGTGGAAGGATACTCAGAATTTGTAGAGTGAAAAAGCAGATTGCACAAGAATATGTGTAAGTTGATAGAAGTTTTTTTGTATGTTTGTTTTTGGAGGGTGAATGTGAGAGTGCATGTGTGTACCTTCAGTTTTCTACCTGTTATGTGGGAAAATGCAGGAAGATTATACAGCAAATGTTAGGTGAGCTTTATCTTTGTGTGTTGAAATTACAGGTGACCATGCTTCTGTTTATTTTCCTGATTTCCAACATGTAAGGGAATGGGGAGAGATCCCGTTTCTCATTTACTGGTTGTGTCAACTTGGGCAAGTTCGGTGTCTGTTCCCTTGTGTGTGAAACAGGAATAACACTGCCCAGCTCTCAGTGCCTGCAGGTGGTATTTGATGAGTGTTACCTTGACCTCACCAATCTGATGTGATGGTTAAGGCTGATATTATATTCCTATTAATATAGGATTTCTAAGCAGAATAATTTTGTTTAATAAACTAATCAAACTGTTGTGAAAAGCATTTCAGGACATTCTGACAAAGTATTTCATTGCTCCTGGTCCCTGGGAAATATTTTGTTCAGTTTTTATTTACTTTAAAACTAAAATGCTCTCTGTTGCCAAGAAATTTTATTTTCTATTGAAGGCATTTTTTCCTTCTATTGTTGTCTCCAGCAGCCGTGTATGATAAGTTCTTGAAGGTCAGGCTCCATTCTTCTTTCTTTTTATAGAGTTAGAATGAAATGTGATTCATTCATTCAGTAACGAGTAAAGGCCTTTTTTTGCCAGGCAGTGGGGAGGCAAGGCAGTACCCAGGGCCAGACATGCCCCCATCACTTGGATGACATGGTAAGTGACCAGTACAGTTCAAGGCCAGGCGGTGGTGGCGCACACACTCAATATGCGGTGTTACCACGTTGACAGTCAAGTAGGCCTCATTTCCTCTCCTGCAATTCTAAAAGAAACTTTGTTGTGATGTTACTTTTCAGTGAACACAAACATTGCCTCCTGTTTATTCTACAAACTACACAGGGAGCAGACTAGGTTATTTCACCTTGACATTCCCTGATGATTTACTGATGACTCATATTGTCCATGTATGAGAATATCCTAGGCTAATAGCCTTAAAGTTGTGACTATATATCTTCTGTGAAGGATATGCCTTCTTGAGATGATCTTTTATAAAATTATTGAGATGGATTCCTACAAATAAATTTAGGATGAGTGGAATTCCTGGGGATCTCAGTTGAGAAACTTCAGCATGTGGTCTTACTGAGGACAAGGGCAATATCACATGCAGTTTAAAGTAATGTTTCTATTTCACAGTATATAAAATTACATTAAGTTTGTAATTTGTTCCTTAGGTAGGGACAGTTTTTTTTTTTGAAGTTAGCAACAGTTGTAAATATTTGGATATAAATTAGACCCTCAGCAGTCATGAACAGTGTTTTGAAACTTTCATAATATTGACCTTGCGTTTTATTTCCCTCATAAAGCCTAATAAAAGAAGGTGGTTTCACAAATCGTTTCTTCTTGTTCTTGTATCGGACACATGGAAGGTTAAGTCTTGTCGCAGGTCGGAGCCACCAGCAAAGTCAACATTTTATTCTTTATTCATCTCACCTTTGTTTTGTCTACACCCCTGCTTTCCTGGCCTACTTGAGTTCCCCCTCTGCTGGAATCAGCAGTTAGCTTTCTTTTTCGATTGGGGGCTGGTCGCTTCACAAAGAAACACTCTCTCTTAGTGAGCAGTACTGAGTATGTGTTGGCAAATAGAGAGGCCCCAGGCTGTGTTGACATGCAGACCTGAGGCTGTTGGCTAGATGGCGAATTTAGCCAACTCGCCCTTTCTCCAATGCCAGCTTCAGTAAAATTACAGATGACTCTGTTGTGGAACTTCTCGGCTCACTTACAAATAGTCAGAACTGTGATTGCCATCCTCATGTATTCCATGGGCTCTGTTGCTGCAATCAAAACCTCGGATGTGTACAGGGACAAGTGGAGGTCATGTGCATTGCCCAGTGCGTCTGATCTGCCTTTTGTCTTTATGCTTTCGACAGAAACAATAAAGAAGTATTTCACTTCCTTCTTATTCTACTACAACATAGACAGTAACGATAATCTTGATGGCAAGTGGCAGCTGAAATTTGTCTCAGTTTTGGGGGCCAATAAGGAAAGACGTTGGGGAAGGTTGGATCTGGAGCGATGTGAGCTGAGTTTTGAAGGACAAGTTGGTGTTTGTTAAATGGACAAGGAAGAGTGGAGGGGGAAGGACCTTCCGAGTCAAGATACAGTGTATGCAGTGACTCGGAGGATGACAGAGCCTGGCACATTTGGTGGGACCCCAGCCCAGGGGCAGTGTGGGGCAGGGGGCAGAAGTGGGACTGGGCAGTTAGGTGTCATGAAACAGTAGAGTGCCTCGGGCCGTGCTAATGTTGGCATCTTTTCCAGAAGGCCAGGGAGAACCATGGAAAATTTCAGGCATGTGAGCCCGACATTTCAGAGGGTGACTCCAGGTTGTGCCGGGGAGGGCTTGGGAATCCAGGGCAGTGAGGAGCACGGCCGGGCTTCTGGCGAGGGGGAGAGGCCCCAGCCAGACCCGGCCCAGCAGTTCGTCTGCGTTTTCCTGCTCATGTTGAGGCAGTGACACATGCAGTGGTAATGACTGCAAGCTCCTCTCAGGCTCAGGCCACCATCCCCTTTTCTTAAAGCTTCTGGTTAAACATAAGTAGTAAAAAAGCATTCAGTGTGTTTAAAGCTCTCAGACACAGCTCTTACACTTTTACCCTTCAGTTGATAAAAGTTCAGGGGTCCCTGAGTTGGGGTGGCATGATAAAATAGGGAGTGGGTGAAGTCCTGCACGACAAAGTAGCCACTCGAGCTAAAGACAGTGGTCGCAGGGTGCAAACATTCAGCTACAAGATGAGTAAGTTCTGGGGACTAGTGTACACATGGTGACTAGTTCATAACACCGTACTGTGTACTTGAAAGTGGCTCCGAGAGTAGATCTTAAGCGTTTTCACCACAGACGAAAAAGAAGGTGAGGTGGTAGATATATTAGTTAGCTTGATTGTGAAAATCATTTCACAGTGTATATGTATATCAAGTCATCATGTTCACTTTTTTTTTTTTGGTGATGAAGATTCGCACTGAGCTAACATCTGTAATAGTCTTCCTCTATTTTGTATATGGGACACCTCCACAGCATGGCTTATGAATGGAGTAGGTCTGCACCCTGGATCTGAACCCGCGAACCCCGGGCCGCTGAAGTGGAGCACACAGAACTTTAACCACTCAGCCTTGGCGCTGGCTGCTGTTCACTTTGAATATATGCACTTTTATTTGTCAGTTATACCTCAGTAAAGCTGGGGGAAAAAATACAGAGTTGGTTGCACCTATGGACAGATGAGATGAGAATACTTAGAGTAAGATTTATAATGAAGGAAGAATTCATAATAATTTGGGCAGAAATAAAGACAATAACAGCTTATGTTTCATATTAATAATACCTTAATGTTGTATTATCTACTTAGTAATGTTTCAGACTAAAAATGAATCCTCCAATTTTAATGCCACTGGAGGACAGGATTTTAGATGTTGTTTGTGTTGAAATGAGGAGACAGAGTGTTGTCCCTCTGCTTTTTATTTTGGCAGTTGCATTATATTATTGGCCCGTTTCACTAATCAGGCTTCTGGTTTTCTTCCCCACATGTTGCTAAATCGTATCTCCTCCAACCTGTATTTGATCACTTTCTGCATATTATTGTTATCATTGTTGTTTCATTTTCGACTCTGAAATTATCAATGCTAAATTTATTTTATTGGATTAGTTTATTGGATTAATTTATTAGAATCCTCATTATTACATCCAATATATTTGCTATTTGGCCCATTTTTTTCACCCACAGATTTGATGAATGTGATTCCTGTGTCTTCAGTGAATTCATTACTGAAAATGTCAAGAAAGACAGACCTCTGTCACATCTGTCCATAATCTCTGTCGCAATTGGCATTATCCATTAATTAGCTCCTTTGAGTAGGATTGATCACTTGGCGAAAGAACCCCCTTCGTTCTTTTTTATACAAGCTGTGTCTTTCATCTTGCTCATAAACGTCTTTCAGGCGTTAGAAAAGGTCTTGTTCAAACCCAGATACCTTGTGTCTGTTTCCGATACTTGTTTTCCCCTTTCCTTAACTTTGTCAAGTTAGGGGGTAAGGTACATTGGACTAGGGTCCCTTCCTAATATGTTCCATCATCCTATTCAGGATCAATCTCATGCTTACACGTCTCTATAGTCTGTAGAATCTGCGTTATTGACAGAGCGTCCCTTTCTGAAATAGTTTTCCCAATGCCAGTTATTTTAGGTTCTGTCGTACTTTTCGTTCTTCTTTCTGCTCGTACGTAGAAGACTCAAGTAAACGTTAGGTAAAGTATTGTGCTTCCGCATACTTAGAAGACATTGTAGACCGTGGCTGGAAGCTGAAGATTGTATTTTAGTTCTTTGTTTTTTGAGAACCGTTTGTATTCTAAAATGATGCTTCGGATTTTGAGATCTGGGATTAAATGATACCATAAAGGAAAAAAAAAAGAGACCATTTGAATTCTTTTGGAGAGGAGAGCTTTCAGATTGTGACCCCGAAGAATGTTAAGAAAACATTCAGGCACATTTTGGTCAATATCTGTGCAGTGAAATATAAGTCTTCAAACAGTTTACATTTTAAGATTGTTTCAACAGCAAGATGAGAATTTTTTAATGCCAATACATTCTGAAACAGGTTGTTAACTGGCGCCCTAAGAATTGTATTTGGCCTGCAGATGTGTTTTGTTTGGCCCACATAGTGTTTTTTTTAAAAATTGGAATTAATTGCCAGCATTTAAAAATAAGAAGATTCCGCATTTTAAAAAAACCAAACCCCTGCATTTCTGGCCCTTTTTGAAAACCTGGAAGGTCTGTGACTACGCTGGACCCATGTTCCTGCGTGGTGGTGATATAGGAGTAAGGAGCCAGCTGGAGGCTGCCCACCGCGGCCCCCGCTCCTTGTTGCATTTCCTGTGGCCAGCTTTGCTCACTTCATCTGGCTGGCCCTCAGGGTCCTTTTTAGCTTGCACCTGCTGAGTTAAGAGCTAACCGATTAAAAGTGTACTTAGAGCTGGAAGGAAGGAAAACAATAAGGTGGTAGCTGTTCGCTGTTTAGTTTCCTGAACGTAGACTGTCTGGCCTTTGTCGTGATGTGACGTCCCCAGGAACGGCATTGAACGGGGCAGGGTCGGGGGAGCAGCATTTCTGCTCACACGCTAGATCTCCTAGTTCATGGAGGGGGCAAGAAGGGTGTCCTAAGAATAAAAGAACTGTAAATTTCGTATGGCATTTACTTTACAGTAGGGGACGGAGACCCAGGTCTTTGTTGTGTGATTTTAGAGATGTTAGGGGATTTGTCCGAGGTCACATACCTCCACCTGGTCAGTGGTGGCATAGGGACTGGAGCCCAGGACTCCTGCCTCAGGTTCAGTGAGTTTCCGCTCCACGTTCTTCAGTTTAGTGTAATGGTCTAGAGATGAGATTTGTGGTCAGAGTGGATTCAAATCCAAGTTCTGCCCCCAGCTGGCTGTGTGACCTCAGGCAAGTGTTGAAAACCTCTCTGTGCCTCATTTTCCTTGTTATAAAAAGGGGAGAGTAATGATACTGACCTCAAAGGGTTGTTACAATATTGCCTATAAAGAACTTAAAAAACAGTGCCTGCCTGTAATAAACAGTGCATAAACACTGCATGATATCTGAAAAATAATGTTTATGAATTCTATATTATCACAGTAGACTTAGCTAAAACTCGAGTTTCAACTATACAAAACTATTACATTATTAATATTTTTTTCCCCTCTTAGAATTTAGAAAGGGCTTTAAGGATTGTTTTACTCCGTGTATTTAAAAAAAAAAAAACGCCTCCAGCAATATTAGCCAATATTATCTTTTTATTCATAAATTTTTCTGTAGCTAACAGGTGCTTTCAAAGGCATACCGTTCAACTTCCTCTTCCGAATGTAAAGAAACAATCGGTGCCATAAAATTATTCTAAGTCCTGCCAACGATGGCTTTTGGGAGGATGTGTTCAATTTACTGAATAAATCTTGAATATATGGTGCACATAAAGCCCTCTTAGATACAAGAGTGTTACGAAGATAAATCTCTCCTCTTAGGGAGCCTATAATTAATGGAAAAAGAGGGGAGGAAGGGAAAGAGTAATCTCCATAATACCTGGTATGATGTGATAAATACCCAAAGTGGAAATTAAACCGAGTGCAGTGGGAACATTAAGAGAGCAGCAGTATCTGGACGCGATGGTCTGCGAGAGCCATAAAGCAGAGATGCCCCAGTGACAGGGAGAAGAGGGTGAGGCACAGGTCGTGGAGTGGAAGACCTGAGTCCACCTGAGTGTGGACCTACAGCCCGCGCAGTTGGTGGGACAGCCTCCTGACGTTTGGCCTGGAGCTTGAAGGAATGAGGAGGGTCAGAGATGGGGATGCTCTTCAAAGCCAGGGAGTCACTGTGGAAGATGGATTGTGTGAGGCCCTTGCGGGGGGCCATGAGATGAATTAAGTCGTGATTTAGATGACCTTGACAGAGAGTGATGCAGAGCACTGGAAACGGAAATGGGGTAGAGGATAGGGGAAGGAGTCCAGGCATGTTTTGGAGGTAAAACTGGAAAGTAGGTGGAAGAGGTGAGGAAGGAGTCAAGGGTGACTCCTGCTTGGGTGACCCAGGAGAGACGGGGGTACAAGGAGCAGGTTTGGAAGGGAAAGGGAGTTTAGTTACATACATGTGGCGTTTTTGAGGAACCTGTGAAATATCTAAGGGGATACGTAGCATCAAAATATTTTGTCATTCTTGAAGGACCTCGTTTGAGTGAATTTGTGTAGATAAGCAAGAAATTGTCTGGTAGATGGTTAATCTGTAACTGGCAGTAGGCCAATCCTGGAAATACAGATTTGGAAGTCATTGTTATGAGCCGTGGTTAAAGCCTGGAGAATAGATAATGCTGTTCAATGAGGGAATGTGGGACGAAACTGCAGTGGGCTGAGGGAGTCCCACCAAGGAAATTGAGAAGAAGTGGAATCTTAATGGCATCTCAAATCAATGGGGGAAGGAATGGATTATTTAATTAATGGTGTTGGGATAAGTGGTAACCTTTGAGAGGGGAGGGAGAAGCTGGGTCCCTGACTCATATTGTACACCAAAACTGATTTCGTATGGATCAAAACTTAAAATGTTAAAAGCCTTAAGCATACTTGAAGACAGTAAAGATGACAGTTTATATAATCTAGAAATCCATGGTCATATGGACCAAATTGAGAAATCTGACTTAACGAACGTTAAACAAAAACCTCACTGGAAAGCAGGAAAGCAAACTGGGAAATACGTTTGCACTTTATGTAACAGAGCTAAGATGCGTCTCATGATTATTCCTTTCTTATCAAGCAGTGAGGAAAAGCTCAATGCCTGATTAGGAAAACAGGCAAAAGGTAGAATAAGGACTTTATAAATGAGGCCCTGCAAACTACCAATAAACATATGAAAAAGTGTTTTGGCTATATAGTCAAGGAAATGCTGTTTATGGCCTAACACTTGGAAGAGATTAAAATTAAGAAAAGAACAGATAATCCTTGATCTTGGTGACAGTGAGGGGAAGCAGGTTCTGGGAAATGGAGCTGTTCCCGATTCTTTTTGCAGGTCAGCTTTTATCTTGCTTTCTTTCATATTAAAGAGATTTGGATATTTTTGAACACGAAGAATGTTCTTCAGGTTGTTTCTTGACTATAATAATAGAATGTTTCCCCTTGTAATAGAAGGAAGAATGAGTTCATTTGTTCGATGGACGTTTATTAACATTTATTGAAGGCTGTTGCATGCCGGTCACTCTTACAGCCCAGCTGAGGTGAGAGATTGGTGTACGGATATCACTCTTCACTGTGGTAGAGCTTCCAGTGGATTCTGAAGGACAGGAAGCATTGGAGTGTGGAGAACATCGCAAGGGGCTTCCAGAGAGGCAGTGGTTTGAGGGGCGGCCTGGACCCAGTGGGGGTGTGTGGAGCGGTGGGGAGCTGCAGGTACCTGTCAGTCCTGTTGTGGAGTGGACTGGCACGGTGGGTGGCCACTTGAAGGACTTTTTCTACCAGGCTGGACAGGAGCTTGATGTTGGAGCAGTGGGAGCCTTCGAAGGATCTAAACACCAGACTGATGTACTCAAATTTGTTTTGACGTGCTGAAGTTGATAACAAACAGACTCTTGAATGAACGGGGAAGTCCTCAGTGGAATGAAGATTACCAGAACCGATAGAGAGGAATGTAAGAATCCTGAAAAACGGAAAGTCTGGGTGATGCTGTATAAAAAATTCCCAGGAACTGCAGAAAAATTAAAAATTGACCAGAATGTTCTATCTGAATCACAGACCAAGAAATAATTGCATTTCTTTTGGGGAAACAATATCCTGCAGTATCCACAAAGATATAGTCTTAAAACGTAGCAAAAGTTAAATTTCAGTCTTATTCTCTTTCATGCAGAATGCAGATTAAAGTATGCTCGTGGAATTCCTAAGCAGTTGAGCTGTCCTCTAATTTAATTCCCAAATGTTCTTCGTTCATAGTGTCCTTAGTGTTTCATTAATGTTTTTACAGTGCTCCCAGGTCAAAAGAAGTACCTAACAGTTCTTTTTATGAAGTAGTTATGTCTAGACAACTTAATAAGTATTTATGACCTGACACTTTAGTAGCAGTTTGAAAAACTAATGCATATCAACTTAAAGGAAAAATTATATTTTGATTTTTACCAAGCCTTGTGTGTGCCTGTTGGGTACTGCATAGCTTCTTAAACCTTGGAAACTGGTTGAACATTGCCACCCTCATGTCCGTTTCTGCATTGATTTTTGGGTGGTACTTGCGTTTGATCACAGCATCCAGCAACCCCTCCCCCCCACTTCACAAAGCCATGACGTCATTGAAAGGCATGTGGTGTGAGCTAGTGTTGAAACTGGACTACCTTGAGCTAAAGATTCTAACAGTCTTCGACAGATGTCGCTTGTTTCCTTTGAAAACTTAAAACATATTGTGACACCCCAGTTTATTTGCTTTTGTGCCTTGGGGCACCTCAGTCCATGATTTGGGAACCGCAGCTGTGACTTCTGTTCCCAGTGTTGGCAGCACTTGGTTAGCGTGAAGCCTAACCATCACAGCATACTGCGTGGATCTATATCGTTTGTGTCTTGGTATTCATTCGTCCAGCCACCAGCTCAGAGTTCTGGCCTGGGCTTGGACTCTGGGGGCCTACCGGGAACTGAGAGACAGCATTTCTTCTCAGGGAGCTAGCAGTCTGTTGGAGGAATTACAAGATTGGGAAGCGGTGCAAGTGAGCAGGAGTCAGCAAAGTTTCTACAAGGGGCCGTGTAGTAAATATTTTAGGCCCTGCTGGCCATGCAGTCTCTGTGGAAGCTACTCAGTCCTGATCCTGTAATGTGAAGGCAGCCATGGGCAATACAGAAAGATTGGGCATGGCTGTGTTCTAGTCAAACGTTATTTACGAAGGCAGAAGTGGATTGAATTTGGCCCATAGGTCGTAGTTTGTGCAACCCCTGTAATAGAGACGTAATTAAAATGTCGTGGAAGCAGAAGAAGGAGCCACTAACCTGGGGCATCCCGGAAGGATCACAGAGGTGGCAATGAGCTCTTCCTGCCTCCTACCAGGAGTGTCCCGGTGAATTGAGGAGGGTGACAGAAAGGAGTACAGGGGGAGTTCTGGGCAGAAGGAGAAACATGTGCAAATATAAGGAGTCAAGAAGGGGCCTGGCAGCTTGCAAAACAGTCTCAGTTGGAGGGGAGGGCCCAGGTCTTCTTTCCTGGGTTAAAACTCCCGTGTCATGGAGCATTTTTCTCATTTTTCAGATGAATCACATCCTCTAGGAGCCTCCAGAGAATGTGTGCATGGAAGGTGTGTCTTCCGAGTTCTGGCATATCTTTGTGAAATGTATTTTATCCTCTCACTCAATTAGTGGTTTGGCTGGATATAGAATTCAAGTGTGAAAATACTTTTCACTCAGATTTTGGAAGGGGTTCTCTTTAGCTCTCAGTGCTAAGAAGTCTGATGTCCTCCTCTCCCTGCACCCACTGAATGTTTACTGACCGCACACCCCGTGTCTCCTGTATACCCATAGCCCGCTCTGGAGGTAGCGCGGTCCCCATCCCTGTGTGACAGTGGAGGGTTTGTCAGGCTCACATGCAAGTCAGGTCACAGAGTCCTGGCTCAGTGACTCTCCCGTGCTGCTCTCATTCCTGAGCCCTTGTGTGACCCACCCCCACACGCCCCCAGAAGTTTTTAAGATCTTCTTTTATACAGTGTTCTCGATGCACCTTGGTATAACTCTTTTTACATTCATGGCACTCATGGCGTTCGGTACTTGGCTGCTGAGAGCTAGATTTTTGCAGTTGAGTATATATATCAAAAATTCTGTGCGGATCTTTGTTGTTGCAGTTGTCTCTTCATCGTCTTCCTGAAACACCGCTTCCTTCAAGCTTCCCTCTTCCTTGAAACCTTTACTGTCTCCCACATGGTTGAGTCTCAGCCTGCCTTCCCAAACCACCTAGCTTTGCGTTTTTCATACTCATGGCTCTCCTTTTACTTAAATCCCTCACACTTCACTTTAATAATACACTTTAATAAACCTAACTGTGACGTTTATGTTCCTGAAAAGTGTCCTTCAAAGGGAGTGCTGGAGGACCTTAAGATCTTGTGTGTGAGGGGCGATGGATGTGGAGAAGGGAATTAGGAAGATAGTAGTTGGTCAGAGTTTTTAAGCCATCTTTTGTGTGTTCACTAGTAGAAAAACAGTAAAAAGAGGGACGCTAAGGAGAATATGAATCAGTGGTCTGGGTACTGTTTCCTTTCCATGCCATTTCCTTTGCGTGGGGTCGATGTCCCAGCATCCCGTCTCCCGTAGATTCGGTGACCCACTTGTCATTTATTTTGCCTTGTAGTTAAGCACCTTTTCTCCCTCCAGTGTTCAGTTCCTTTTGTGAATTAATGACAAGGGAGTTAGCTCATCGTGACGACACAAAGATAGATTCTTGAAAGAAAAGATGCTTTGGGTCGTCTTCATTCACCTCTCCCTGACTCAGCAGGGGTTTCTCAAGCCCTTTCTTCGGCACACGGCTGGGTGGCTCTAAAGCCACCGGGGTAGAGTCCTGCTGGCAGAATTCGCTCTCTGTCACCTTCCCTCTCCTCTCTACCCACCTGTCACCCCTTTCACCCCCCAAAAAGAAAAAACAACCATCAGCAGACTGAACAAAATATATCAGGACCACAGCGTCTGGTCCTCCTCTGCCTTTACGTTTCCTTTTCTCTTCCCAACTCTTTTTTTCTAATTATCCTCAGCAGAAGGGTCCAAAACTGTGTGTGGACTGGAACCGGAATTCTCTGAGCAGGGGAGAAAGCAAACCAGGGCGCGTGTGTGGATGCCCCATTTTCACGAGAGGGGACACGTGGTTGACAGGCAGGAGCTCTCCACGCGGGCCTGTGCTTTGTTAACGTCCTAGGACTGAGGTCAGGGTACACATAAAGAAGCAAAAACCAGATTTTTTTTCTTTCTTTCAGCAATCCCATAAATTGATCCTGCTTGACCAGTTTTCTTAAACCGAGGGATTTATTGACATTTTTTAATCCTTTAACATAATTATATGGCAAAGGATACAAACTGGTGGCCCTCAGGCAGGACATGGTCTGAAGGCCTTTAGAAAAATATGAATTAGTTGCTTACATTTGCAAATTTGAGTATTTCATATTAAAAAAACAGATTTCTACCTTGGCATGAAAAATCAGAAAATCTCACAAAATGAGGCCTGTGGCTGCCACCTTTAGACAAGGTGGTCAGCTCTGCTTGGCACCTGCCCGTGCAGAGTTCCAGCTAACTGTTCTGCCCCGCTAGGCGTTCGTATTTGCATTCTGCTGCTGTGTCAAGAGACAGCAATCCTAATTGTGAAAATCAGCTCCTGAAATTCTCTAAAATATGTTCACCTCTAAGGAATAAGGCATTGGTTGGAAAAAAGTAAATTCGGTCAATGTTTCTATCAGAAGGGAGCAGAGACAAGTTTTACGCGTGCTTTTTTCCTTGAAAGCACGTTGGAAGGCTCCGTTCATGTATTGCTCTGGCCTCCAGTGAGTCTATTTGAAAGTTTTGCTTGATAGAGAAGTCAGATCTATTACAAGCATGATATTATACGGCCTGCATGACTTTCTCAAAATTTTATAGGTAAATGTTACGACGGAAGAAAGCTGTCTTTATCATCCTGCCTGTTTTCAGTTACGCAGGTGTTGGTGACACTGCTGTTGGTGCTCCTGTTCCTGAGCACCGCCACCCTGACACACGCTGACCTCTCAAGGGCGTCCTTGATGGGTGGCTCTTGCTGGCGCTGACCTTGTGCTGGTGTGTCTGCTTGCTTGTTGCCTGCCAACAGGAACGCAGTACTACAGCTTAGCTTTGGGAAGTTTCTCAGGAGACCCCGAGGAAAGCTGGCTTCGGCTGCAGTACTTAAGGCTGAAGCTGAGAGAGATTAAGTGATTGCGCTTGCTCACACCATTAATTAGTAACGGAGCCAGGATGAGAGTCTGGGTCCTCAGCATCTGGTCCAGAGCTCATCCCCAGCTGCCTCTGTTTGTTCCTGTCTTGCCACTTCATGGGGCGCACTTCTCTTTTCTAGAACAAATGTCAGCTTGTAGTGAGGGACTGTCTCCTTTCAAGGTAATGTTTAGCCAGTTAGTAAATAAGGTTTCTGATTATTTTAGTTGTGGTTTGGTCAGTTTCACCTCCTTTATTCAGTTATTCCTGTACACACTATGTAATTCTGTAACTTTTAGCAACTGGCATTTTAGACATTCCATGAATACATTTTCATTGTAATAAGTAGCTTGGTGACACTGGCATTGACTAGGAAGTTATTCATCCAGAAAATAATTGAACACTTTTGAAATGTGTGCTCGTGCCTCGTGTATGTCTTGGCTAAAACTATTTAAGCTATTTGGGATTCATTTTCTGATTTTTTTTTGGCAGTACTCAGCAATAGCCAAGAGATATTGCCGTTTGCTTTCGCAAAGAAGAATAGTTTTTTTTTTTTTAAATTGGCATCTGAGCTAACAACTGTGCCAATCTTTTTTTTTCCCCCTGCTTTTTCTCCCCACATCCTCCCCAGTTCATAGTTGTATATTCTAGTTGTGGGTCCTTCTAGTTGTGGCACGTGGGACACCACCTCAGCATGGCCTGATGAGCGGTGCCTTGTCCTCGCCCAGGATCCGAACCAGTGAAACCCTGGGCCACCGAAGCGGAGCGCGCGAACTTATCCACTCGGCCATGGGGAGGCCCGTAGAAGAATAGTTTTTGAATTATCTTTTTGGGTTCCAGTTATTTAGATGTTGGATCTCCTTTCCTTTATCAAGTCCCTGTTTCTCGTGTCTCTGCTCACATTTTCTATTTTTGTCTGTTGTATTTTTCTGAAAGCTTGTGCACCGTTTTATCATTTAAAAAAATTTTAATATCAGCCAATATATGTAACTTATAAGAGCTATTTCTATGTCTTTGTTGTTGTTGTTGTTGCACCCTCTTCTTGTTTTTATGGCTGTGCCATGTTTGCTCTGCGAATACTATTTAGAGATGGTTTTCTGTTTATTTTTTAGTTTTCCTCTTTCCAACATCATTCCTACTCTGAGAGTTATTTTTATTTTCTTTTTGGTGATCCTGTTTGTCCTGAAATTCTCTTTAATGTTTTAGGCTTGGCTTACATGTTTTGTGATCCTTGGTTATCTGTTCCAATATAAAAAAAGAGGCAGTATTAGGTCTGACAAAGAGTTTTCAATACGTTGGGAAGACTTGTTGGCTGGCCGGCTTCATTCAGCAAGAATGCCTGGAACCTCATTACTATGAGGAGTCCCCCAGGGTCAGGTGTGGAGGGCTTTCCTCTTTGGTACCCATCTCTTGATTAGCTTCCCTGGTCTCCCTGACGATTCTTTACGATCTGCGGGGAGAATGCCTCTGTTTGGAGTGGGGGGTCTAGCACATCACAGTTGACTTCCATAAACAGACCTTCGAATCCTTTAGTTTGAGCTCCGTAAATCACTGTCTCCTCTTCACGCACCCAGAGAGGATTTAAATGGCGCCACCACCCATCCATTGTTGTTTTTCCACCAAATCTAGTAGCCACCTTTGCTTCCTCTCTTCTCCCTGTGTCTCACACAATACACAGAATACATGTACAGCTCCTACTATGTGCTTACCATTATTCTAAGCACTTTACATGTATTTACTCGTTTAATCTTCACAATAAACTTATGAAGAAAATACGGTTATCATCCCCACTTTATGATGAAGAAACTGAGGCACAGAGAGGTTAAGGTCATACAATAAGTGGCAGAGTTGGGATTCAGACCCTGTCTGTGTGTTTAACCACACACTGTCCTGCCTGTGATGTGTTGGTGAGGCCCTCCATTCTAGAACCGCTCCTGAATGTGACCACCTCTCTCCACCTCTGCTTTTGGAACCCTAGTCCTGGCCTCTGGTGATCTCATTTGGACTGTGCTTTCCCTGCCCTTCTCTCCTCCCCTGGTGTCTGTCCTCCATGTAGCAGTAGAGAAATCTTCCCAAAGTGCAAATCGGATCATGATCTCCCTAATTAAAACATGCCAGTGGCTTCTCTTCTCAATCCATTAAACTCCATATCCTTTCAAGGGCCCTGAGGCCCTCTGTGGCCTGCCCAGCCCACCTCTCTGACTTGTCCCCTCCTATTCCTGGTCCTCTTGTCCTGTCTTAGGGTCTTTATATTTCCTCTTCCCCTGAGCTGATCACAGCAGTCTTCTCATCATTCAGGCCTCAGCTCAAGAACAGACTTCATTCACTCACACACTCCCGTGCACATCAGCTTATTCCAGTTTTTAAAACTCGTATTAGGATCTTAAATTTCTTATTTTCTCATGTCTGTATCTTTCTGAATGGAGTCTCAGCTTCCTGAGGGCTGGGCCCTCGTCTGGCTCAGCGTTGCGCCTCCAGTGCCTGGCTGAGGACCTGGCCCTTGGGAGGCCGTCTCTAAGCTTGTGCTGACAAGTGTCTCAGGAGTGCTCGGGCTGAACAGCGCCTCCCTCTGTGGCAGCCCCCACCACCGCCCACCAGACTCAGTCACTGCTCGTCTGCATGCGTTCAGTTTTCAACAGAAATATGTCACAGTCTCCTGTCCACCAGTGGTCCCTCTCCCATTATGGTTGTTATAGTGTTTGTACACTTTAGTCATTTCTGTCGTTGGTATTTTTTTCACATCTGCAAACTCTCTATCTTATTATTTACCTTAATTTTGTTAAACTATTTAAATTTATATGAAATGGAAACTTTATAGCACAGTGTAGATGGAAAAGAAAAGCAATATTGCTTGTCGTAAATGACTATGAAAGTTAATATATACTAATACTAATTAGAATTGAAAGTCTCATTCCATTTGTCGCTTAAAATCGTCCAAACTTCAGTTTTACGCACTGCGCTTCTGTACTCTAACAGTACTGGAGTGGAGAGTCGATAAACGTGCTCAGTTATAATCTTGAACTTGAAGCCTTTAGTTTGAAGATTCCTGAAGAACAGCTGTGTGTGATTGTCTATGTCTCCCAGAGCCGGGGCAGCTTGAGTCTTGTGTCTCCAAAGTTGCGGATGTACAGTGTGTCTCCGTATTGGTCAGTACCCTTTTCAGTGCTGGTGTGCACAGGATAAGACGTGTCTTCAGAGCGATTTGAACACCATTTGAACTTCTTCTCCTCATCCAGGCTGACTGCATTGCGCGGGTGATGGACTTTACCTTGTGTTTGACACAACGATCCCGGATGGTGGACAGCAAAAGAATGAGGATGACTTCAAATTTCCAGTGGCCCTTGTTAACATTTATTCTTCTCTATTTAATGAGTCAAGTAAATAGCCAGAAAAAGGGTGAGTCCTTCAGAGTCGAAAAGAATGAATTGATTGCCATGTCATTACTATTTTGATTATGAAGTGATCTTGTGTCTTTATTAAACTCTTTAGGTTTTTTTGTGGTTAAAATCTATTTCTTTGTCATCCTTTGTCTGTGTACTTTTGGTTCTTTTAAAAAGGTCCAGAAAGATAGATCTAAATATTCTTTCCCCATTTAAAAAAATTAAGCTACAATTTACAAACAATAAAGTTCATCCTTTTAGGAGAAAGTTCTGGGAGTTTTGACACATGCATGTAGTCATGTAACCACCAGTGCAATCGAGTGACAGAACAGTCCCGTCATCCCAGAAAATTCCCTGTGCTCCTCTGTAGTCAGCCCCTCCTGTCCCTACCTGCAGCCAACACTGATCTCTTTTCTCTGTAATTTTGCCTTTCAGAAGGTCACATAAATGAAATCTAAATCTTTCTTTAATAATATATTGTTTTCATCTTATTTAACTATATTAAGAATGTTTGTGTAGATATTACCTAGCTTATTTTGATAACAAACATTATCATCCTTCTGCCCAGGAGTTTCGTTTTACATTATTTCCATAATTAAACAGATCTTCTCTTTTCCTCAAGATCACAATTAAATACTTTATTATGATTACTGATGATTTCTAATGTGAGTGCTTCTAATGATTTTGTTTTCTATCTTATATAAATAGCTTTATAACTTATTGCTATGGTGAATATCATGCCAACCATATGTAAAAATTAGAAAAACTTTTTCATAGACATTTATAGAGAAAGTCTGAGATGGAATACCTTTTTTTACGCTGTAACTGCTTTATCCTCTCCCTCCCTCTCTTCTTTCCTCCTTTGTCCTTTTCTCCTCCCTCTTTCCCTCCCTCTCGTACCCGCCTCCTTTCTCTTTATTTTCCTCTTAGAATGACAGTTTTTCATCGTATAGTGCTTATGTATTCCATAATCTAATGTTATTTTATAGATGTGAATAAGTACGATTAGGATTGTAATCTTCTGAACTATTTGTTACTTTTCAGTTGTTTAAGCCTACACAAAATACATATATTTCAGAGACTCATGTGAACTCATTACTATTGAAGTGTAACATGCTCCATAAAAATCCAAAGATTGTCTGTGGGCTTTCTGTGTAGGTGGCAGTCTGGGAACAAGCAGGGAAGCAGCAGTGGCTGGGAGAGCTTAGAAGTGTTTGTGGCTGTGTGAGACACATGGTTTTACTTAGAGTCACCTTTTTCTTTTTGGCAAATGGGGCGATTGGAGATTAAAATATTCCCAGGCCCTCTCTCGGCCTCATCATTGAATCCACATAGTCACTCCCTCTATTTATCCTAGTTGCCTGGAAGGGGAGTTTTTGATAGAGGCCTAACCCCTCAGTGGTGGTCTAGTGGTTGGCCTACTCTCATCAGTTTACTCTCTAGATTTTTAAAACCAAAACTACAAGAAGAAATATAAAACTAGTGACCTCCTGTGACTGTAGGTTCATCTCTGCGCAAAGAACATGGCTGTCTCCAGACACACGTGCTTGTACTTATGACTGAAAACAGTTGACTTGTTGACCTTTTACAAGGCGATTAAATAATGAAGCATGTTCTCGTGTGTGTGTGTGTGTGTGTGTGTGTGTGTGTGTGTGTGTGTTTTCTTTCTCCTTCTCCAGGGGCTCCTCACGATCTGAAGTGTATAACTAACAATTTACAAGTGTGGGACTGTTCTTGGAAAGCACCTTCTGGAGCAGGCCATGGTACTTTCTATGAAGTTTGCATTGAAAATGGGTAATGGAAATACTTTCATTTATAGCTATAACCTAATTTGTCTTTAATTTTAGGATATAAAGATTTTATTTGGAAAATTTTTTAATGAAATTTTGAGTCTTAGCTCTCTATCTGAAAAGGCTCAATCTTACATCACTCAAGATGGAAACAAAACCTTCTCCTGGCCAAAACATTGATTCTTTTATGATATGGATATTAAGTATGGGACAGACTTCTAATGTGCCGTGGCTTCTGATCTGCTATGGGGAAGTTTTGCTGGTCTGTCCCAAACCAATGTCTACTGTATCAAAGTTCAAGTTTTGACCCTGCCTAACAGAATATGTCATTAATAGTGGCTTAACAGACAGGCATTAACTCTCTTGTCAGGAGTTCCAGGCTGACATGGTTGTTTATGGCCACAAGAGACCCAGGTTCCTCTTTATCATGCCACGCTGCCATCTTAGCGCGGGATCTCATGGTTCAAGATGATGCTTGAGGAGTGGCTATCCTGTCTACTTTCCAGCAAGCAGGAAGGAAAAGAAGGGTGATTTTCTTTAAGGAGACCTCTAAGAAGTTCCACACAACACCTCTGCTTACACATCAATGGCGGATCTCAGTCAAATGGCTAAACGTATTTGCATAAGAAGCTGGGCAGTGTGTTCTGCTAGCTGGATGGCAATGTGCCCAGATAAACCTTGGGTTAATGTTATTAAGGAAAAGGAGGAAATGGACATTAGGAGGCAAGTGGCAGGTTCTGTCATACCACCTTACCCTCTAAAGTAATCTTAGAGTGGGCTAGAGGCCTGGAATTGAGGCCTTTGAGCTGCATACAAGCCAGAACATTCTGCTTGCTTTTCCTTGATTCCAGCTGGGCTCTGAGTTGTTTAGCAATGCCAAAGGAGTTCCAGCCCAGCAGCTCCAAGCCCCAGTGTGCGGATGAGTGGTCCTCGTGTAAATTGACATAAATGTGATCTGTTTCCCATTCGGTTTACATTTATTGAGCATTAGTCTGAGCATTTTGGTAGTTCATCAACCAGGATGAGCTTGATTGTGTTGCAGAAACAACCCTCAAATCTTATTTTATTTTCTGCTGTGAAAATAAAGGATTCTTTCCTGCGGTGTTCTATGTTCTGTCCCGCATCTCTCCCTTAGAGCCCCAGGCCCGGGGTCCCTCACCCTCTGTGCATTAGGACAGGGGAACAAGGAGGGCACAGCCTGCACTGTTTCAGAGCTTCCTTCTGAAGTAATAGACGTGACTTTCACTTACGTTTCTCTGCAAATAAAGTCACATGACTGTACCTTGCTTCAGAGGATCAGGGAAGTGCAGTCCTACTGTGAATCCAGAAGGGGAGAAGCTGAAAATTTTGGTAAAAAAGCACTAATAACTACGCAGGCCACACAGAGAGGAAGTTGTTCTGGCTCCCCAGGAGTTCACAAGAAACAAGTCACGAGAGTGCTGTGGGTTAAGTGCTGACAGAAATTGCCTGTGAGGGGCTGAGGGCGCCTTGACTAAGGGGTGTGGGGTCCAGAGAGGCTGTCAGAGGTGTGGTTGGCCAGTGGGAATACTCAGTTTTCTCAGCAGAAGGAGGATAGGAGGACAGTCCAGCCTGAAAGGTACGATGGCGTGGATGTATGAAGTAGCACTGTTGAGAGAATTCAGGTGGTTTTGTGTTGCTGGCCCCTGCTGAAGCCTCACCATGTGAGGCTGAGAGGAGGTGAGCCCGGGGTTAAGGCAGAGTCCTGAGTGAGTGATGTGAGGAGGCCTGTGCTGGGGCGGGGGTGGGGCAGGGATGCGGGACGCACTGAAAGTCCCTTTGCTTGAATTACAGTTTTCATAGGAAGTTAGAAGTGTACATGAATAACAATAAAAGGAATGTAAACGTGCTCCATGAGGATGCAAAGGGCCGTGGAACCACAGAGTTAAAAATCACTTTTGTCTAAGAGTGTTTTGAAAGCAGAGCTGATGAGGAAGTTTTGTTCAGAGTGAACCATGAGCCGAGGTGAAGGAGCGGATGGATTGAGGGCGTCTGAGGGGCGACAAGTAGCCAGGTTCCCTTCTGTCCTCGCTGTCTGTCAAGCACCATCTTAGTGTGGGGCCCTGTGATGGTGTGGTCTAGAAGTGCCGGCTATGTAGGGGGCGGGGCACGTGCAATGGGAGGGAAGAGAAAGGAGGTAAAGCGCAGGTTGGGTGGGAGTTTGAAGGGCATGCTAAAATCCTAAGTGTCCTGAAAGAAGCCTTTACGCTACTCACTTGACTTTCTGGTACCATCTGGTTATTTTTTCCTGCCACCACATTGGTACACTTACCATTAACCTCTTTTTTTTCAGTCTTAAAATGCAGTATAACCTATCATATTTTTGTATACAAAAAAAAGCATTAAGTATTTTCCAGTGCATTTTGTATTAATGAAGTTTTTATGAAAATTGCATTATTAATTTTATCTGCTAATTAAAATTTAATTTCTTATATCGTAGATCCTATTCTTGTTATCCATCAGAGAAAACAAATATCAAAATCCCAGCTCTTTCACCTGGTGATCATGAAGTAGTGATAAGCCCTCTACGTGATTTTGGAAGTTCTATAAGTAAATTCATACTCAGTGAAAAAAATGTTTGTAAGTATTTGAAAAGAAAGTTGGTTTGAAAGTAACTTGGAACAATGCCTTTGTTAGTATTGTGGTGCTTTATAACTGGTGGAAATTTACCATTCTGTTGCATTTCCGTTGGTACACTAATGCTTTCATTTACCCAGTGGCTGTACCATGAATAGTAGAGCACGGCCAAGGTCAGGAAGGAAGCATGCTTGTCCTCTGGGCAGTCAAAATCGATGTCGCAGAGTTCAAGATACTTTTTTCCCGGCCCCTGTGCTTTGTTCATTTCTGCACACCTTTCAGAACTTCTCAGGTATCCCTTCTCTAGGAAATAGTCTTTGACCACCCCTTCCTAGAGAAGACCCTGTTCCTGTCTTAGTATTCCGTTAGGCAATCTGTATTTCTCTCTAGGGGCATTTCTCACCGTTGCGTTAGTAATTTCTTATGTAATTAGGTGCTCACTGTGTCTCCTCCATGAGAAAATAGTTTCCGTGAAGGCTGGGTGTTTGCCTTCCACACCTGGCCCCTAGCCCAGTGCCTGACCCATAGCAGGCATCTTCTACACACGTGTCCATGAATGCCTGGGACGCTTGCTACAAGCTGAATGGAAACCTGAAATAGACCCAGGCTGACAGAGGGAATTCTGCTATGTGGTGAGACCTTAAAAACCCCAGTTAGTCTTGACTGTTTTAATGGTGGGGTAAGCAGGTTCGTTGGCTGCTGACAACTATTATGGGATGGCACCGTAGTGATATTATAGTGATGTGATCTTATAGGGATGACTGACTTTGAAGCAAGGGAAAGAAACTATAATTAACTCGGTGATCTCTCCAGGTTTATGCACAGGGTGCATGTTTGGAGACGTCTGTGTCTAAGGTAGCATAGGTTTTGAAAGGATAGTAACAAAGCATGCTGTCCAGGAACTTAGAATCTGTCCTGTTTTCGGACTGAAGTGTTGTCTGGGTAAAGTGCTACTTAGGGCAGTCTTTCCAGATGAAGAGGAAAGAGCCGTGTTTGTTATTTTCTTTCTATAGTTGTGTGTGATGTATAGTTTGTGCAGTTGAGCCAGGATCCTACTACCCACAGGGATATACTGTTAACACTTAAATATATTTTCTGTGCATGTACATATAAACAATAGGTTCATATTACTTTGTAGCCTGCTTAGCAGAAGACGTAGATTGATTTTCAAGTTGTTATCTAAATAAATTTGTATTATTTTTACAGGCTGCGTAGTATGCAGTTGAATGGAGGTATCATAATTACTTTGTGATTGATGATTAACATTGAGATTTTTATTTCCAGTTTTTCAATATTATAGCCAAATGCTTTAATGAACATCTTTTGCACATAGATGTTTCTGAATTTGTGTGCTGATTTCCTTAGGCTAAATTCCTAGGCGTGAGAATGCTGCATTAAAGACATTGCCCTTCTTTATGGCTTTTGATATCCATTGCCAGTTGTTCTCCAAAAATTTTGAATCTCTTTGCCTTCCCGCAAACCTTGTATTAGAGGATGCGCGTTCTTCCACATCCTTGCCAGGACTGGGTATTGTCCATCTCTCTTAGTTTTGCCATTTCAATCTCATGGCCCCCAAATTATAACATTGTTTTTGTATTTCTTTTTTTTTCCCCCAAGATTGGCACCTGAGCTAACATCTCTTGCCAATCTTTGTTTTTCTTGTTTCCCCAAAACTCCCCAGCACATAGTTGTATATTCTAGTTGTCAGTCCTTCTGTTTCTGTCTTGTGGTACCCCACCTCAGCGTGACTTGATGAGTGGAGCTAGGTCTGCGCCCAGGATCCGAACTGGCAAAACCCTGGGCCACCAAAACGGAGTGTGCGAACTTACCCACCTGGCCGGCCCCATGTTTTTGCATTTCTGTCATTACTTTTTTAAACTAATTATCATTCATTTTTACTCTTTTCTGAACTATTTGTATCCTTTGTAAATCTTCTCTGATGTTGAAATTAGTCTTTTTCCTCGTCAGTTCACCTTATCTCTATGTTATGGTTATTAATTCTGTCATATTTGCTACATATATTTTTCCAAGTTTAAAATGTAAACTTTATGGTATTTTTCACACCACAGGTTTTCGTTTTTATATGATAGAATCTCTTGCTATTTTTCTTTATGAGTTTTTGATTTTATTATCATGCTTGATTTAAATCTTTCATCCATCTGGAATGATTTTATAGTAAGGTATGAGGACTCTAACTTAATTTTATTCCAGATTCTTAAAAAATTCCTAGAGACTCTCAGAGAGCTGGCTTGAGTTGTCTGATTTTTCAGTGGGTATTGAGAAGGTCCTGTCTGGGAAGCTACTTGAAGATGATAGTGGTAGAAAGAATGAGAAAGGCAGGTCAAGACAGACTCCAGGTGACTTATTTGATTAATAGTTCCTTGTTTTTACAAAGCATATAATTCTTGATAGCATTTTTAATAATAATGGGCCTGATCATGATTAGAATATTAGATTAACAGTATCCCAATACTAAGATGTTTCTACTACTACTACTAAGAAAGGTGCTGAGAAGCAAATTGAAAAGCAGATTAGATGAATATGAGAGAGGGAGGTCAAAGCTTTGAGCACCTACTATGTGCAAGAGAAGCTATGAAATGATAGTACAGCTGTGCATTAAAGGATCTGGGTTCTTTGGCAATTTGCTACTAAATAAAAGTATGAGAAATTAAGTTTTCTGCAGATCTTAAGATGCTTTCAAAAGTAGACATATAGCGGCCGGCCCCATGACCGAGCAGTTAAGTTCACGTGCTCCGCTTTGGCGGCCTGGGGTTTCGCTGGTTCGGATCCTGGGCGCAGACGTGGCACCGCTAGTCAGGCCATGCTGGGGCGGCGTCCCACATAGCACAACCAGAGGCATTCACAACTAGAATATACAACTATGTACTGGGGGGCTTTGGGGAGAAGAAGGAAAAGGAGGAAAAAAAAAGGATTGGCAACAGATGTTAGCTCAGGTGCCAATAACAAAAACAGAAAGAAAAAAGAAAAGTAGACATAAAAAACAAACAAGATATTTACCATACATATATATGTATATATCTAATAAGCTGCTAATTGACAAGGAGAAGCACGAAAGTAAGTTTTTGTAAGACTTTTAATGTCTAAGTTTCTTAAAATAACCTGAAAATTTGGATCCATCTGAGGCAGAATAAATAAAGTGGATTCCATCAAGAGCTGGGAAAGCTTCCTCTTCTGATGTTCTAAAGCAAAAGGAGCATGGAGGTTATGGGTAAAGATGTACTAGCTTTAAAAAAATAAACAAACAAGACTGATTAAATTTCTTTTGAACTGTCCAGCTGAAAAGTTCCTAGTTTCTAGAAAGCAAGGTCACATTGTCCTCCAATGTCTATTTTAGCTGGAAAGTAGTGCAAGTGACAGTTCATGGGAGCTTAGGGGAACTTGCCGTCTGGACTATGAAGTAGTGAAAAAAGTGTGTCTGTTTAATCCTTTTGTTTGTAATTATGGCTGTTCCTGTCTTTAGCTTGAGATATTGGGTATGACTTGTGTTTCTAAGAGTAGCCCACTGCTATTTAGATAAAATGTAAATTATGCGGCCTTTTCAGGGAGGGAGGTGTTTTAATAGATAAGCGTTGCCTTAGTAAAAGACTCCCATGTTTCATAATTTTAAAGTTACTACATCGTGACATCCTGAAACATTTGAAAGAACCACTTTCTTGGAAGCCTCTGCTCTCTGTGGTCACACTGGCACCTTGAACTTTCCCTCTCCTGGCGCTAAATCAACTTCCTCCTCCTCGTTTCCGCTGCCTCTTTTTTTTGAGGAAGATTAGCCCTGAGCTAACATCTGCTGCCAATATTCCTCTTTTTGCTGAGGAAGACTGGCCCTGAGCTAACGGCTGTGCCCATCTTCCTCTGTTATATGGGACCCCTGCCACAGCATGGCTTGACAAGCAGTGCATAGGTCCACACCTAGGATCCGAACCTGTGAACCCCGGGCTGCCGAAGCGGAATGTGCGAACTTAACTGCTGTGCCACCGGGCCGGCCCCACTTCTTCTTTTTAAAAGCACCTTCCCACTTAAAACTTCTCCTATAAAGTATCTTCCACTGTCCTTATATAGCTGTGTAACTGTTAACTTTGCTCTATAGTTTAGGCTTTAAATCCACGTGTACTATTTGCAGTACAGCCCTAAACATTTGATAAAGGTCCACTGTAGAGCACTGTGGTCAGCAAATTTTAGTTAAATTTTTTAAGAACTTATAAGTTCCAAGACTCATTTGTATTGGTTTGCTCTGCTGTTTTTGGTATTTTGCACATTCAGCTGCCCTACCTCTGTCAACTCCTGTAGTTTGTGCTTGCCATGGCTTTATTCACTTGGTCCTTGAGCTTCATGGGGAAGGACCAGGACAGAGATGAGGCCTGAGAGCATGTGTCTCTGGATTTCTTTCAACTTAGCTTCACCTCACTGTCATTCGAGGAGAGAGCATGTGAGAAAGAGGCCCCAGTTTCTCCGACCCCCGCATGCTAGAGAGCCTGTGTTTCATAGATGGAACAGTCTCATACCTTGTGTTTTCCACTGATCCAACAAGTTTCGGTAATTTACTCATCCCTTGTGGGTAGGAAGACTTGAAGATTTTGAAGCTTAACTTATTCTCCGTGCTACTTTTTTTCAGTTTACCAGTTTCTCCCTATGAGATGCCATGTCCTTGAGCATGGTTTTTCTCTTTGCTTTTCTAATACTGCTTCAGAGCCCACTGCCCTTTCAAACTTCTTTCTCAGGTATTGACAATAACCTCCCCAATGTCAGTGATGTTTTCTCAGTCTTCGTCTGAGTTCTGTCTTACTTGGCCTAGAGGACAACCCATTTCTTTTGATCTCAGTGATCTTGGCTTTTCTCTGGTTTCCTTCTTCTTCCCTCTCAGGTTCTTGCTGAGGTCTGTTTCCTTGAAGGTGTGACTGCCTGTCAGTAGCTCTCAGACAAGCTTCTGCTGTTTTGTGTCTGTGCATCCATGTTCATTTCTTCAGCTGCAGTCAGTGAGTTCCTCTTGAGTCTGTATCCGTGGTTCTGACTTGTCACCATTCTCACTCAACGTCTGCAGACCACCCCCATTGACTGTCTCTTCCTCTCCTGACACTCAGTCATCCACAGCCATTCTCCTGCATCTCTTCACAATGGTCCCTGATTCCTTTTGCCATTCTTGCTGCTCTCTGGTCTAGAAACTTGAGGAAGATGTTTCTGTGCCTTGTTATACTAATCCTTCGTTTCTTTGATCCGGTCACTTCTTTGAAATGCCCATCAGATTTTGTCCTTTCTTTTCCATATATGGCATCATGATCCATATCCTTGTCACTCTAGCGAGGCTTTCTCCAACTGTCTGCTACTTGATCACCTTCTCTCTTTGTCCATCTTCTGCAGACCGTGTTCTACACCGCTGCTAAACTAGGCTTTCTGAAGGACTTCTTAATCCTGCTAAGGCCGTCTTAGATTTTCACAGTACTCTCATGGCTTCCTCCCTCAGTGCCTTGGTCATTACTACAGTCTTGCTACTATTTACGATACCTATGCCAGTAATAGCTCATTGCATTGTCAAGTGGGTGACTTCCTCTGGCATGGGGGGCTCTGACACTGGGAGATGAGTGGGAAGGATGCAAAGAAAACAGATGGAAAGCTTTACCAAGGCGAACTTTCCATGTTCTCTTGTTTTCTTAGGCCCAGCCTACAGCCATGCAAAGGAAGCTCTTTTCCTTCTCTCTGATGTTGCCTACTTGTAGCTTCCAGACCGGATGACACTAGAATGTTGTGGGAACCTAGTTGCTGTTTGTATTAGAAGCCATTATGGATTTGAAACAGCCAGCTGATAAATAATTTTCTTAACTGTGGCTGATGAATCATTGGGAGCTTCTTAAATAAATACATACATATATTGGTTCTCTTTTCAGAATAGGTTCCAGAGTTTGCCTTTAATTCTTGATTATTTTTTGCTCAAGAAGGAATAGAATTTAAGATTAGTTAATAGAATTACAATATGAAACATTATTATTTATTTTACTAATCTTTATCTTTTGTTTCCTGTTTTTAAGCCTTAATTCCAGACACTCCAGAGATCTTGAATTTGTCTGCTGATTTCCCAACTTCTACGTTACACCTGAAGTGGAGTGACAGGGGTTCTGTTCTTCCACGTCATTCAAATGTCATCTGGGAAATTAAAATTCTACGTAAAAAGAATATGGAAATAGTAAAATCAGTAAGTTTGAACAAAAATAGATTTTTTTCTTGTGACATTAAAGAAACTGAATAATTTTTAAAAGATTTTTAAGGTGGCATCAGTGAACCATTAGATTATTAAAGAAATAGATCAGATGTCCTTTCATCGTTCATTAAAAACATACGCTATGACTCAAAAATCACTTAATTATTAAAATATTGTGTAACCATTATAGGAAATTTATGAAATTAAGGGAGAAATAATCCATGATTCTATCACTTGAACACAGTAAATGTTATCTTTGGGTATTCCAATCTAACCTTTTTTATATGCATGTTTTTACATAAATGAAATAAAAGTATACATG
Source organism: Equus przewalskii (assembly GCF_037783145.1). Taxonomy (NCBI): domain Eukaryota; kingdom Metazoa; phylum Chordata; class Mammalia; order Perissodactyla; family Equidae; genus Equus; species Equus przewalskii. Next base: position 26,987,346 of record NC_091850.1, read on the forward strand.
TAATTTAGTCTGTTATTTTTTTCTTTGTCTAATATTATAAAATAAAAATAAATGTTTTGAAACATATTTAGCCATAGTAATTGTTGAGAAATTTTGTATAGATCTGTAAGTTTGAATCTATCTGAATCTGAAATAATGTTCTTATATTTAGTAGTACTAAATTAATTAAAATTTTAAATTTTACATTAATTTAAATTTCAAGTTAAAATTTAACTTTTAAATTATTAATTTTAATTAATTTAAATTTTGAATTTAAATTTAAATTTAAAATTAATTTTTCTCTCTTCTTTTTTTAATCGTGTTTGTGAATGGTTTCCTTATGATCTGTCTTTAGTTTGCCCTTAGTGTAAGGGATAGTGAGAAATAGTGAAAAGTTTTGAAAGCCTATGTGGTCATTCTTTCTCTTATCCTTTTACTCTTTTCCTCCTTACTGGATTTAAAATATGCGTAGTTATAGATTTAAGAATTAGGAGACCATCTCATGATTTTACAGTTTATTTGCCTAAGTATGTAGATAAGATAATGATAAATAGGATTATTCTGTATTTCATAGTTAGTGTCTTATTTTTCCTTTTTGACAGCCTATGTATTACATTCCTGAAATAATAGCAGCCACAGTTGTAGTCAGCATGTACCTAGTGCTTCCGGCGTTCCTGACACTGTTGTGAAAGCTCTATGTGTTAATTCCTCACATCCTCACAACAGGCCCATGACGGAGGCACTGTTAGCATCGTCCCCATTTTACAGATGAAGATACAGAGTCACAGGAAGGCATTAAATGGTAGAGCCAGGACTGGAACCCAGGCAATTTGGTTCCAGAGTCTGTGCTCGCTCTTAACCACTACAGTGTATGTTACATAATAAGTATATTCGTTTTCATCTAAGGTATCCTCTTTTTCCTTTTCATCTATTCAAATTGAACACACTTTTCTAGACCCAGGTCAAATCCTACCCATTATTTTAAAGCCCATCCTAATTACTTCATCCTAGAATGCTCTCTTTTCTTAAATTTTAGTGGCAATTCTTGATGTCAATCTCATTTGCAGCTAGCTTTGTTATAGCTCTACCATTGTTGTCTTAAAATTACCACTTATTTAAAATTATATCACATAGCTTTTTATTATGGCTTAGCATTTTGTATTCTGGGTTACTACTCACTGGCTTACAATGACTTCTCAAAACCTCCTTTTTCTCATTTTTAAAGTGGTGCTAATATTTGCTCTTGTAAATGACATGTGTTTACAAAGCTGCTAAACCAGCTATTTGTTGTCATTACTTCCTTTGGGAGCTAGTTTTTTTTTTTTTTAATTAACTCAGGGATGCTAGAATAAGAGGGATATTCTTTGAAGTGTGAGTGAAATCAAACATAAATGAATGGAAATGTTCTTCTAAGGTCATATAACTCCTTGCCGCAAGATGCGTTGCAAGACAGCAATGGCAAGGCAGTAATTCCCTACTTTGGGGAGTATAATCTTTGATGAAAAATCTTTGTATGGGGAAATATAGCAGGAGGCAAGAAAAATAGAGATAGAACAAATGAATTTTAAAAAGTGAAATGTAAAAGGGTAAATGATCCACGTCCATAGTAAAATGCGACATTTTTATTTGTAAGTATATGTTATTAATATCAGTATTTAAGGCAGACTTGTTTATAATCAAGTCATTTTGTCACAGGTTATAATGCTATTATTTTGTAATATTTTAAAGATCAAGAATACTATACATTAGGGGCCAACCTGGTGGCGCAGTGGTTAAGTTCACACGTTCTGCTTCGGCAGCCCAGGTTCACCGGTTCAGATCCCGGGTGCAGACATGGTACTGCTTGGCAAGCCGTGCTGTGGTAGGCGTCTCACACATAAAGTAGAGGAAGATGGGCATGGATATTAGCTCAGGGCCAGTCTTCCTCAGCAAAAGGAGGATTGGCAGCAGATGTGCGCTCAGGGCTAATCTTACTCAAAAAAAAAAAAAAGGAATACTATACATAAGCGTTTCATTTGTAAGTTTCATTTACAGTGTTTCATTTATAACTTGACACTTTCTGCGCCTGTAGCCTCGCATTCAGCCATGGACGCTGTGTGCTGCACAGACCGGGCTGTGAATCACGCCTAGGGGTTATGCAGCACCCTCCCCGCTCCCGTTTTTCTTTTCTGTAAACAACCAATTTCAGTTCTTTTAGCTGATTCTTGTATTATTTATCTCCATTTTTCCAAATAGCATGCTTATTTTCCTCTTTTTAAATTTTTTATTTCCAGTTTTGAGCAATGTTTTATTAACTTCCCACAATGGAAGATGAGAATTTAGTTCCTTCTCACCACCCCACCCAGGCATTCGCGTGCTTGTATATGTGCATTCTCTGTCTTGTCTCTTTCTCTCTTTTACATATTGTTCTAATTTTCAGTAGACCGCTGTTCATTGTTTCTATTATGGTTATATATATCTTGTATTTTTAGTTTTATTTGTCTTCTTCATTAATTCAAACCTAAATTTTCTACAGATTGTTTGAATCTCCTGTCCAAGTGTTCAAACATAGTAGTATTTTATCAATTTTAAATTTGTGAATAAATCTCTCTGAGAGCCTTCTGACTTGCTTCCCGACCCTTTTCACAAAAGGGCTCCCCTAGATCCTGACAATATTTCTAGAGCAGAGTGTGGTAAATAGCTGAGGGTTCTTGTAACCCGCAGTGTCTCAGGAGTGCCAGCAGCCTCAACTCCCAGCAGCCAGTGCTAGGTTTGAAGAGATTAATACCTAGGTATACCCATAACCCACTTAAGACAAACCTCAGTGTCTTTTGGCAGATTCTTTAGGAAGCTATGGTCCAAAGGGTCTTCATCATCATCCAGGGGATTCCTTTTACCTTTTTCTTGCCATGGATCCTCTTTTTTCTGAATTCCCTGTCTTCCTCTTATTTCCTCATTTTGGTGGAAGCATCAATTCTAGTAGTTATTTGCTATTTATTGTAGATGCTCTGTTATTTACAATGGTAGCTTGCAGATTTTATTTTTTAAAATTTAAATTAGTTGCCAACAAAATGCAAAAGACTGTCAATTCCAAATGTTGAGAAGATGCAGAGCAATTGGAACTTTCATAAACCCTGGTGGGAATGTAATGCTACTTGATGAACACATTGAGACATGACATTTCTGAAAACGCGTTTATTCTGCACTCACTCATGATTGTTAGTTTCTCTGGGTATATAATCCTAGATTAGGAAATTTTCTCAAGATTTTGAGATCATTGTCCCATTTGTTCTTATTGTGCATCTGTCTTCATCCATTGTGCTGGACACTCATTGGGCCCCTTTCAGTCTGAAAATACATGCTTGTCAGCTTGGGAAATTTTCCTGTTGTACGTCTTTGATTTCCTCATCTCTGTTTTCTCTTTTTTTCTTAGAGCTTCTGTGTTTTAGAAATTGGACCCTCCAGAGTGGTCCTCTAATTGTCTTATCATTCCTACTTTCCATCTGTATTTTGCTCTATTTTCTGAGCAGTTTTTCCTAAATTTTGTCCTGCAGTCTTGCTATTGAATTTCTGTTAGTATGTTTTTTAATTTACAGGAGATCCTTTTTTTGTTCTCTGTTCTTTTAAAAATATATCCTTGTTCTTATTTCATGGATACAGTATCTCATCTTATCTCTCAGAATATCGGTGATTTAAAACATTTTTTTCTTTCTCGGCAGTCTGTTTCTTCAGGCTGCTTTTTTCTTTATTTTCATCTTTAACTTTCATAGTAGAATTTCTTTCCACTTTCTGGTCATTCTGTTTGCTATTCATATTTAAGTGAGTGACTCTTAAAAAATTTTTTTAAAACTCAAATTGAAACTTCTGTTTGCCTGGATGGGACTTATTGACTGGACCTTCATTGTAGGTGATTAGGATGGACTTTCTAGTTGGCAAAATCTTAATATTATTTTAGGTTTTTATGTTGACCTGTGCATATGCACCAGAAAAGTTTGTTTAGACTCCTACCTGGTGAGTATGAACTGGGTCGTCTGTATCCTGGGAAGCTGAGTAGAGGAAGAAGGCAGGAGTGCTCTAGCCTTCAGATTGTGTAGGTTAGCAATCCCCTTGTTTTTGGTACAATAGTCCCCATTCTCAGCTCTTCCTTAGGTTCTTCAATCCAGAGGTATTCTGTCTTACTTTTCCAGAGTATAAATCTCCACTCTTCTGCCAAGGTGGAGAAGGGGAGTCCTCTGGCAGCATAGACGGTGGGAGAGGATCTGGGTGTCTAACCTACACCCAGACAGCTTTCAGTCAGTCTTCCTGTTTGTGCCTCACCTTCACTATGCTTTTCCAGGGGAACCTGGCACAGCCATTTCCGGAGCTCTCTGGCTCCAGTGATAGAAATCAGATTTTTTTCTCACTTTCCCATTGGAGGCTTAAGATTCAGCTTTCTCAGGTCTTCTGAGTCAGTTACTATTGTCCATCTGCTTTCCAGTGTCCAAAATTGTACTTGTGTTGTTGCTTCTCCTATTTTTGCCCTAGTACATCTCTGCCCTTTAAAAAAAAAATCTGTGGCCTTTTGTTTTAGTGGGATTTCAGGAGGTGAGAGAGAAGGAAATACATTTAATCTATTGTCTTTAACCTGAAGTCCCAGGGTCTCTTTTAGTAGATGCTCAATATTTGATTGAAATCTTACCAGTTTTTCGCAATTGAGATTAATATTTTGTATTCTTGTAAGTTGCATATTTAAAAATAAAATTTAAAATATATACGCTTATATAAAAAAATCCAGTCTAAAATAATAATTTATTTTGTTGAAATGCTGCTTCTCTCTTTGACTAACTCTTGAAGATACAAACCTACTAAATATTTTTTATCCATGAAAAATGGAGGTCATTTTAGACAATGATATATTTTCTTGTGAACTCTATTGAATATTTTGGGATATCAACATCTTGTATGATAATGCAGTAGGGCCTGAAGTACAAGAAGTAAACATAAATGAATCATCATTATTGTTAGTATACCTCTCCTATTATGCCTTATAGAAAACAGAGACAGTTTTACAAAGGGACAAACCTTTAACTTACTTAGCTGGTGATTGTATACAGTCTGTTGTGTTTTTTAATCATAAGAAAAGCAGAACATATCACTACTTGGAAATATAATTTTGTGTTTGTGTTCATTTTTTAGGTCACCCATAACACCACTCTGAATGGTAAAGATACAGTCCATCACTGGAGTTGGACCTCAGACATGCCCTTGGAGTGTGCCACTCATTATGTGGGAATTAGATGCTACGTTGATGATACTCATTTCTCTGGTCACAAGGAGTGGAGTGACTGGAGCCAGCTGAAGAACATTTCTTGTAAGCTTATCTTTAAAGAATTTTTCTTGCAAATGAATTAATCTTGCTTAAGGGTAAGGTTTAGTTTAAGCTTTCAGTTCTCTCAACCCCATTTGGCTGCTTGATGGTCACCTGGGGATCTTCCAAGTCCCCGATCCCAGACATTCTGATTCAAAAAGTCTAAGATAGGCTTCAGGAATCTGTACTTTTAAAAAACTTTCTGAGTGATTGGATAGACATCTGGGTTTGAAAATCACTGTGGTAAGCATTGAAGAACATTCGAAAACTATATGTAGGTGGTAATGAGATCAAGTCTATATTTAAAAAAAAAAAAAAGGCTGCCCACAGAGCAGACTCCTGTGAGCTGCAGTTATTGCAGAGAACATGGGAATCTGCAAGTATACCAAAAGTCATCTGTACGTTGACTAAAACTCATAGCAGGTAGAACATTAGCAGTGTGAGAGAGGGCCTGGAAAATTGTTGACAATAAAATGATGTCCTTAAAAAGGCTGGTAATCATTGTAGATAATCCACTCTAGTGATAATAAGGAGAAACAGATCAGAGGAAGGAGGGACTGGAAGAAGTTAGGTCGATAAGGAGAATCTTGTAGCTCAACAAAAGACAGTGAAGGCATAAACTGGGACACATGGGTTTAGAAAGGAAAAGGGGGGAAAGGTGTGAAAACACTGGAGAGACAGAGTCAGATTAGTGACTGTGCATTTGCTAAGAGAGAAATAGAACCAAGGATAACTGTTAGTTTGGGCAGCTGGGTAGCTGATAGTGCCATTCACTGTGACAGAAAATATAAGAATGGATTAGGTGGGAAAGATAAATTTCATCCTTAATGTGTTGACCTTGAGGTACTCGTGAAGCGTCTGAGTAGCACTGTGTCATAGGCAGTCAGAAATACCAGTTTGGCATCCAGGTGATTAGTTGGAGCTGGAGATACGTATTTGAGAATCATCAGCATATATGTGATATGATGTGGAGGTTAACATAACTCAGGGAAAGGTGAATGGGGTCCAGGGACATATACCTTAGAAGCTTCTATGTCTAAGGATAAGATGGAAGAAAAAGAGTCCAGCAAAGCAAACAGCAGCCAGAAGGTTAAGAGTAGCCCAGGAGTGTACAGTGGTATGGAACCCAAGAGAAGGGAGTTTTGAGAAAGAAGACTTGAGGCAACATACGAGATGCTGTGGAAGTCAAAGGCAAAGATTACTGAGAAGGGCCATTGGATTGAGCAGCTAGGCCAGCAAGCCGCTATAGTAGAACGGTCGGGGTAGAAGCCAGATTGCAGTAGAGTAAATAGGTAAAAGGAGACTAGAGGTAATTAACAAGATTGACTATTAGGACAACAGCATAACAAAGGTACGGCTTTAATCTGCAGAGAGTTGGAATTAAGGAAAACGTGCTTTTAAAGATGTGGAGTACTTAAACATATATTTAGGCTGAGTGAAAGGAAGAAGACTGCCCTAAATACATTTCAAAGGAATGGAGTTATTTAATAAGTGACTTTTTCTTGGTGTGGGTTTTTCACATGTGGATATAAACCCATTTAATTGGAATCTTCAGACTTCTTAGGCATTAACCTGTGACCTTAGACGTTGACCTACCATCCCCTCCACTCCCCCACCATCACTCTATCATAAGTAAATAAAACCACATCCACTTTTATTTTATTTCTTGTGTTTGTCTTGCTCCTTTGAAACCTGGGGGGTATACCTTATCTTTGGGCCACCATTATCACAAAGCATCTAACAGTATGTTTGGTATACACTGGGCTATTTTGTGGTAAAAGACTCCTAAATCACGTATCATTCCTTTTGCTCTTTCTAGGGTCTCCTGATTCTCAGACTAAGGTTTTTCCTCAAGACAAAGTAATACTTGTAGGCTCAGATGTAATAGTCTGTTGTGTGACTCGAGATAATGTATCATCAGCACAGATTGGCCTAACGAAGTGTCCCCTTATCCATCTTGATGGGAAAAATGTTGCAATCAAGATCCATAATATTTCTGTTTCTGCAAGTAGTGGAACAAATGTGGTTTTCACAACAGAAGATAACATATATGGAACAGTTCTTTTTGCAGGATGTAAGTATATAATATTAAGAAAAGTGTTCTTATTAATCTGTTTTCATCCTCTTTGAAAGCCTTTATGCTTTTTCTAGGAGGTGATTCTATTTATTTCTTATTTTTTTATTCTTTAAATGATATATGAAGACACAAGAACTTTTGCTTGTTTTAAGATGAATTCCAAGCTTGTTTTCTGTTTGCCTGTATCTATATAGCTTGTAGGTTTTGTAATAACATTTGAAACATCCATTGCTAGTTTTTAGTTTAAATTCTTAGTTAAAAGCTTTATTGAGTCAAAGGTAGTTACTATATAATATTTCTTAATCCTACATTGTTTAGAAATTATTTCAGATAAATTAATTTCCCACCTAATTAAAACATACCTTTTTAAAATGAGTTCCTGAATTAAAGAAATTGTAATGATTTTACACAAAATCTTTCAACGGTGTAATATATGCTTCTCTGACATTTCGAAGAATATATTTGAGGAGAAGAGGGGAGATGGAGGACATGGGCGAGAAGTCGTCCTTCTGCCTGTGTTCTCTGTGTCGTGAGCGCTTTGTGACGCAGGGGCATCTTTATTAACATGGTCTCTCCTACAGTCTGAAATTGCGTGACATTTCCAGAAGTTGTCGTGGGGGACTGCCCTGTACGTATATGGCTTGTGTTGAGTGTCCACAGAGAATCTTGGGTTTCCTGTTTTTCTGTCCCCTCTCTCGAGTAGCTGTCATGTGGTGCTGGTGGCTTTGCCTCCAGTGGTGCTTCCTTTCGTCCCCACGTTCTGAATCAAAAGGCTCTGTGTTTGGTCTGAGGGTCTCATGAATAAAGTGTGTGAGATGTAGTGAGTGGGTTTTGTCGTTTTCTTTTGATTGCTTAGTGATTTTTCCTATGCTTTTTTAGGATTCTCAACTGTGCTGTAGATCAGCAGCTCTCAGCCCCTTTTTTACATGCATAGAAACTTACAATGAATTACGTTCATTTGCTGATATAGTCTCAAGATAATAACCAGGATTAGGGGCACTTCTTAGCTCAATGGCTGTAACTTTACTCACTTTTTGCCTTCCCAGTAATGCATTTTGGATTTCGAGTGAGAGTGAGGTTATGTTGAAATTTAAATTTTAGAAAATTAAATTTTCTTTCCTAATGGAATTGTAGGAGATGACTTGCAGCATTCCTCACAAATGATCATGAAGTCTAAGTTGAGAACCAGTGATATATGTAGTGAGGCTGCCTGATACGGGATACCAAAAAGTGAGATACCTGCTTTAAAAGTATGAAAGAAAAAAACTAAAGCTTAAAAGATGAGAATATTCCCGATTTTTATTATTTCCAATAATGTACTAATCTTTTCTCATAGTACCAGAACAAACCTATTTAATTCATAATTTAAACTTCACTTGCGACATTTGGAGGTTGAAATATTGTTCAGTATTTGTCAACTCAGGAGCAGCAGTGGAAGCTCGCTTCAGAGGGAGCTCTTTAGAAACTTACAAGGGCAGTTTATGGTGTGAGTTAGGGATCAAGATTCATTTATTTTCCTTCCCTTATAGATAGCCTGTTAGCCCACCGTTTATTGAAAAGATTTTTAGAATCAGCCTGTAGTTTCCTCCTATACACACACATACACAGTCAAAACCCACTCAGATTTTGATTACATTAAATCTATCAATTTAGGAGAATTTTCATTCTGTACAATACTGAATCATCCAAACCATGAACATGGTATTTCCCTCTACTTAGGTTGATTTATCTTAGTGATATGAGGTCTTGTATATCTTCTAGTAAATTTACTCTTGTATATTTGGTGTATGGCACTAATAAAAATGGCTTTTTTTCCCCTCTCCAGCTGATTATGGTAGTTACCAATAAATTTATTGTCTAGCTGACAGAAGAATAGATATTTATGAATATTTGTCAGTGTTCATGCATGGCTGATTTACTCATAAGCCAAATAGATCTTTATAAATATTATTTGTTCAATAATCACTCAAATGAGTTATTTTCATGGATAGTGCCACTTCAGCATTAAATATTGACCTAAATGTTAATCTTATGTCGTACTTAAAATATTTTAAATACACTATGTCATAGGATTAGAGCATGTAATTATTTATATCACATGTCAAATTCTATACTTTCTAAGTTGAAAATATTTTCATAAAAAAATGGTTTTGTTTTTTAAGTTGCATTTACTATTTGCTGGTACATAGAAATAGGATTGATTTATACCTACCTTTTGTGTAGCTTAAGTTGATTCTCTCGTAACTTACTGTCTTTGAAAGGAGAATCAGTACGTTACCTTTCAAATACTGCCCCTTCAGAGCTGTTCTCCTTCCGCCTTCACTTCCACTGCTTTCTAGTTTTCTCCTGTTATTTGGATTTTGAGTATTTAAACTTAATATATCTGCCAAATACTAAAATAATCAGCATTTTAAATATACTAAAAAATTTTGGTATGCCATTGTAATAAAATGGTTGAAAATTTGACCTTAGATGTAACATAATTTTCAAAACAAATACGTCAATGGTAGTTTCATTATCTAATTGTTAGACTTTCCTATAAGTGCTTATGACGCCTCTTAATATTACCAAAAATATCATTGAAGGACCTTATTCTTATCTCTGGGGAAGATATATGAAATTTTCTAAGTCTTTGTTAATAAACTAAGAACTGTTTTTAAAATTCGGCTTTTTAAAAATAAAATTATTTTACACAAATTTTTAACAAGTAGATAATTGTTTTAAAAAAACTTACCTTTAGTGAAAGATAGTTTGGATAAATATGATAGTGAGAAATAGCAGTTTCTATGTATGATTGGTTAAACGTGAAATTGAAATTTCGGTAGTCAGTGTCAGATTGCCAGATTTTCCCTCATCACTTTAAAGGTCTTACAGACTTACACAAAAAACATACTTTTTTCTAGTCCTGCTGCTACAAAGCCAGAAAGAATTTCAGTAAAGAACAAAACAACAAAAGAACAGCAGTCAGTTTGAATATAGGGAGATGCAGAATTTTACCAAGAGTTACTTTGTAAATAATAGTCCTTGTAACTTATTTAAGAACTCTGAAGCTTGTAACATGACTTATGTTGGCTATTTATATGATTTGGCACTTCTTTTCAAATCACAATATATAGATGATAGAGAGTAATACTTGTAACCTGTAGGTTTCTCTGACTCGTTGGACGCAGCTTCCTTTGAGAGATTTAGTAAACTCAAATAGGATTTAAGGGGTTAAAAATGATAGTTGGTGTCTTCAGGTTTCTATTGGGGAGTTTCCACATGCAGTAATAGTCACTCTTTAGTATATTTTAATCCATCGTTTCTAATGTCATATGAACTCTGAAAAAACATACTGTAGAAAGAATGGCAATTCCTGCACTGTCCAAAAAGTAAAATGCAAATGTTAAATAATTTAATTTTTTAAGGAAATTGTACAAAATATAATTAATTAACATTTATGAAACATAATGATTTTCCAGGAAAATATAGGTAATGATAGCTACATTTTTTTTCTTTTTCCTGTTAGATCCACCTGATATTCCTCAAAAACTGAATTGTGAGACATATGATTTGAAAGAGATCGTATGTTCTTGGAATCCAGGAAGACCGACAGCATTGGTGGGCCCACGAGTTACTAGTTATACTTTATTTGAAAGGTAAAGGTCACTGGGAAAAGATGTCCAACTTGAACAGCCAGGAGCACACTAGAAGGATGTTAAGTGACATAGGGAAACGCTCTATCTTATTTATATTATAAGCAAGATATAAACCCACATATGCTGTATAAAACTGGATATACTATAAATACTGCAATTTAAATGCATGCAGACTCAATTTGTCTCCTTATTTAAAAAGCCTAGAAGGAAGAACCCTCAAATATGAACAGAGACTGTTTCTGGGAGGTGGGCTTATGGCTGATTATTTTCTTGTGTTTTCTGTATCATATACATTTTCTTCCCTGAGTGTGTAATATGTCTATCATTAGGCATGTAAACTTTTAAAAAGTATTACTTATTAGAAAATAACCCATTCACTTTTTCATGCACTATTTCTCTGTTGCCATTTTGAAAATATTTTAACATTCCTTACTGCTCTATTACTTCAGTTTTTCAGGAAAAAATGTTAGATTTAAAAGAACTGAAGCGTCCACAAATGAAAGCCATCAGTTATTCTTTCAAATGCTTCCAAATCAAGAAATATATAATTTTACTTTGAATGCTCACAATCCTCTGGGTCAATCCGAATCAATGATTTTGGTTAACATTACTGAAAAAGGTAAGCTGCTACATAAACCACAGTCTTAAAAATAACTTCAGAAGTGGTGGAATGTCTTGATATGAATGAAAAGTATTTCTATGGATAACTTTTTACTGATTATTATTTATAGTTACTTAATACTTATTTTGTAAGTTTCATTTTAAAAGCTTTAAATTATGTAATTTCCAATGTCACCATCTTATTGAATTCAAATGAAATTTTGAATTAATCATTTACATAGAAAGTGTAAGAGGCTTTATCTAATAGCTTTTGATTTCTGAAAAACTCTTTGCCCAACTTTTAAAGACTTTTATTTTGAAATAATTGTAGACTCACAGATGGTTCCAAAAATAGTAAATTAGAGCCCGGTGACCCCTTCACCCAACTTTGCCCCATGGTAGCATCTGTGTAACTGTGGTGCAATATCCAGATGAGGCACTTGACGCCGGTGCAATACCGTGAACCAGGCTACTGAACTAGACCCAGCCTTGCTCAGTGTCACCAATTTTTACATGCGTTCAGTTGCGTGTGTAGTTCTGTGCAGTTGGATCCGTGTATAGACATGGAACCACCAACCATCAAGATACAGAACTATTCTATCTCCACAAAGGAACTTCCTCATGCTGCCCCTGTAGCAACCCCCACCCCCACATACGCGCTCAGACCCCTGTCCCCGGGCAAACAGCTAATCTGTTCTTCATCTCTTTTGTCATTTTGAGAATGCTATATAAATGGAATCATGCAGTATATAACCTTTGGAGATTGGCATTTTTTACTAAGAATAATGTCCTTGAGATCCAAGGTGTTGTATGTATCAATAAATAGTTTGTTCCTTTTTATTTCTGATGATTTCTGAATTTTTACCAACCGTATTAATGTATAGCTCAAAATAGAAATAAAATATGGTCCGTCTTTTTGGCAGTCATTCAATGTGTATCAACACTATGCCAGGCTGTGCACATACACAGCCGTGGCACGGGCCTTGTCTTAGAGACTCATGATGGGGGAGAAGGGCTTACACCAAATGGCTATAATACAGCCTGGCAAGTGATTAGTAGGGGATCCTGTTGCCTTATTTGTAAATGTAAGTCACAAATATCATTTATTCCTTCCCATAATCTTTATTTTTCCTAGGGTCAAAATAGCTACATTTTCTCCTTGAGTGTAGTGTTGATATGTATTTTCTGCCCTCTGCCATTTCAGCCTTATTTTCCACATGATTCTTGCCCACCACTCCAATTGGTGTCTACACTATCACCAGCATCATGTGCTCTTTGCTTCAGTGTACGTTTGTTCTTGCCAAGACCCTAACCTGAAATGTTTTTCTGCATCCATTTTGCCAACTTTAGTCTGATTCTTCCTTCAAAGCTCATCTTAAGTCCCATCTTCACTATGACTCTCCCCACCAAGCTTGCATCTAAATTCCTATAGCAGTTAATATCTGACCTCACGTTTAGGACCTAGCATATATACTCTTATTAATTTTATTTCTTTCTGTTTGTCATTCCGCAAGTAGATTAGGAGTTCCTTAAAGTTAGAGACTAGGCTCTGACTACCTTTTAAGTATTCCTGATACCAGTTGAGGAACCTTGAGCGTTGGTGGTTCTTAAAAAATATTGGCGTGATGTCAGCAGTAAAAGTGAGGTTTGTGTATTCCACAGATACTGGGTAGAATATTATTGATCAGCACTAATGGTTCCTCTCTGGTTTTTTATTTTCTTTGGTTCTCATTGGTCATATTATAAAATAGCTTTTAAAGTAATTAATCCTTAAAAATTGTATTTACAGTTTATCCCCATAGTCCTACATCAGTCAAAGTGAAGGATGTTAATTCAACAGCTGTTACACTTTCCTGGCGTTTACCAGGCAACTTTGCAAAGATTAAATTTTTATGTCAAATTGAAATTAATAAAACGAATTCAATACAAGAATTGGTGAGTAAGATTCTTCTATAAACTTCCTTTGAGGTTATTTTGGATAAAATACTTCGTTTTCAAAAAGAATTAAGTAAGTTGATATGCATAAGCTCTCAGATTATTTATTTTAAAGATTTACTAAGAACCAAGACATTATATATCAATGCAATAACGGCATTAGATGAAAACAGTTATAACACTGGATATTATAGAACATGACTTTAACTTTTACTACTCAGAATGTTTCTGGGTCTAGTATAGTACCTGGCACGTAGTAGCTGGTGCGCCATAAATTTGTGAATGAATGAGGAGTTTTTGCTGTAACTTTACCATCAGTTAATGGACCAGTCAGCACCAGAGAGAAGATAGGATTTTTAAAACTGCGAAGTGCAGCAATAGGAGCAAGTTATAATTGGTTTTGGAAGTCAAAACATGACTTTTTAATACATTTTAAATACTTAGGTTAACTTTTGTACTGCACCATCTTGTAATTTGTGGTAAGTTCAAAATAAATGATATTGTACTTAAATATTCATTTGGAAACTTACTGATGATTCCTAGAAAATCAGTCAAACTACAAAAATAACTCGAAAAGCTCCTTCGTAATTAGTGATTGGGAGCTCAGAGGCTTCCCTGAGGCGTGCAAATCCTCAAATTTGCTTAGAATTGTTTCATTTTAATTTTATTTAGTTTAAGTGTTTGTTGACTAGTCTAATGTTTTGCACCATCCTAGCAGTCCTGAGTGCCATATAAAAAAGATGCCTAAGACGATGCCTGCCTCCAAGAAGCTTCCAAATTTGGCATTTATAAAAAATTAAAATATTGTAGTGGGTGAACTGTCTTTGGTCTTATAGAGGTGATCTCATATGATGTTCAGTCAATTTATGTTACAAATTTGGGTGGCTTTCTTATCAAAAGAAGTGTGTTTGTATGTGTATATATGTATTCATACACACATGATGTTCCATATACATATATAGACACATATTTGTTTGTTTTCTAATAGCGGAACGTCACAATCAAAGGAGTAGAAAATTCAAGTTATCTCGTTGCTGTGGACAAGTTAAATCCATATACTATATATACTTTTCGGATTCGTTGTTCTACTGAAACTTTCTGGAAATGGAGCAAATGGAGCAATGAAAAACAATATTTAACCACAGAAGCTAGTATGTTAACTAAATGGTTTATGGCTAATTGTTACTGTGCATCCTGAAATTGTACAGCTTTTTTTTCTTTAAAGGAAATGTTACCAAAGTGACTAAAAGTAGGAGGATGCCTAGATAAATTGTGTAATTGTATAATATCTGCTCATAAAATATCATACAGACATTTTAAATGATGGCTTTTAAAGTTTTGTGATGATATTGGAAAATGCTTGGCATGTGTTGTGTGAAAGGACTAGGCCGCCCTGTCTACAGTATGATTGCTACCATATTAAAATGATGCATAGGAAACCAAACTTGAAACCATGGTGAGATCATGGGGCGATTTTACTTACACTCTTTCCATCTTTTCTTGGGATTTTAATCTATTTAGATTGACTTTTTATTGAAAACAATTATTGAAGAGAATTTGTTGGAATTTTCATTTGTCACCTAGGCCTGAGAAATTAATGGGGCTAAAAGATCTGTAACTTTAGTTTCTAGAGTACACCTAGGTCAAAATAGGTATAAAATTCGCCAGCTGATTTTCTGAGTATAATAATTTCCAAAGACAAAATGAGATTCTATCCTTGATTAATCAGATGCCAGCTTTAAAACTTAGAAATAGGTATAATTTTCAGGGGTCGTTCAACAAAAGATAGCAAAAGCCTCATTTGCACTATATAATATAGGGAATATAAAATTTCTTCCAAAAAATTGACAAACAGTAAAACAAAAAGTAACAGATGTTAATCTAGATTTTCTCTCTCCACATGAAGAATGGAGAGGTGCGAGGAGCTTTACAATATGTGTGACAATTATTTTGGATCATCAAAAATGAATCTTGTCCATGAGTCCAAACAGAGAATGTGTTAGTTGTCTATTGCTACATGAAAAATTATCAGTGGCTTAAAATAGCAAACATTTATTATCTCACAATATCTCTGGGTCAGAAATTCAGGAGCAGCTTAGCTGAGTGGCTCTGGCTTAGAGTCTCTCATGTGGCTACGGTTACAACGTGGGTGGGACTGCAGGCTTGAGTGGGGCTGCAGGATCTGCTTCGAGATGGTTTGCTCACATAGCTGTGGGCAGGAGGCCTCAGTTCCTCACCACGCGGGCTTCTCCATAGAGCTGCTGGAGAGTTGATGACATGGCAGCCAGCGCCTCCCAGACTTAGTGATCGAAGAGAGAACAAGGCAGGCTCCACAATGTCTTTGATTATCTAGCCTCAGAAGGGACATTCCATCACATCTGCCTTACCCTATTGGTACACAGGCCAACCCTGATACAGTGTGGGCAGGGACTGCACAAGGGTATGAATATCAAGTGGCATGAGCGATATCATTGGTCATTTGGACACTGGCTGCCCCAGGAGCATTTGCCTTCACTGGATGAGCTGTTGTTGCCAAGAGGAAAGATTTTATTTACACCCCATTCAGATGAAGGCATTAATTCACTTAACAAATACTGATTGAGCACCCACCATGTGTCAGGAATTGTTCTAGAATGAGGGAAATAGTAGTGAATAAAACAGCAAGCTCTGCCCGTGGAGTTTATAGGATAGAGGATTAGAAATGAGTTTTTAGAAATATATAATAGTATATCGGTTGGTAGTGAGTGCCACAGAGGAAAATAAAACCTAGAAAGGGGGCTAGGGAATGAAGACCAAGTGGTGGGGGCAGGAGTTGCAATTTTAAATAGGGTCACTGGAAAAGAACTCCCTAATAAGGTAACTTTGGAGCTGAGGTTAAAGGAGGTGAGGAAGCAAGCCACATGTTTAAGTCAGGAGAGGAGAGTTCTAGGCAGAGGGAGAGAGGGCACAGAACATACAGAGCCTGAGGCAGGTGTGCTCAGCATGTTTGAGGAGCCAAGTGTGTGGCCAACACCAGCTTGAGTAAGGGGAGAGAGGAGGATGTGAGAGGGTGTGGCACCCAGGGGCGCATCACTGAGGGCCTTGAGGGTGGTTCTGACCCATTTTTAGGGGCCTCGTGTTTCGTAGACATTGAGAGCTCAGCTTTTCTGTTGCTTCATTTTCGAAGTGGAGGCCACTGAACTACTTCACTTTTTGGGGGTGGGGGGGTGTATGTTTCTTTTTGGTGAAGAAGATTGGCTGTGAGCTAACATCTGTTGCCAATCTTCCTCTTTTTTTTCCTTTTTTCTCCTCAAAACCCCAGTGCATAGTTGTATATCCTAGTTGTAAGTCCTTCTAGTTCTCCTATGTGGGATGCCACCACGGCATGGCTTGATGAGTGGTGTGTAGGTCCGCACCCAGAAGGTGAACCAGTGAACCCAGGGCCACCGAAGTGGACCATGCTGACTTAACCACTATGCCACCCGGCTGGCCCCATTCACATTTTTTATTGAGATTTCCAAAACCCTAGAAAGAAATTTCAAGCACCCACCATCTCAATTATTGATATTATTCATTGACATATAGTACACATCTTTAAATGCTAACTTTTAAATCTCTTTCCTAGTTCCTTCAAAGGGACCAGATACTTGGAGAGAGTGGAGTTCTGATGGAAAAAATTTAATAATCTATTGGAAGGTAAATATCTAATTTTTCCTTGAATATTTAAATAACTGTGCTGTGCTGAACTCCTTAACTTATATATGTCACTTGAGTTGTGGAGGAGCCTGGGGTTCCCAGACTGGCTTAGTTTGCAGCACTGCCGAGAATCTAACCTAGCTCCTAAACCCCTGGATCCCTCATCACTGCTGATGCACCACCGTCAGGTTAGTGAGGATCTTCGGACTCAGATCTGAGCATCCTTTAGTTGGATTTTATGAGGCCCATGCAGGACCCAAGGACCGCACGAATTCCACCTCTCTCACTTTGGTCAGAAACGCAGCCAGAAGCTGCAAGTTAGAATCCCCGAGTGTCGATGTTACGTTTTTTTTTTGGATGAATGGGAAACTCACTTTTTAAATATTTCATAAGTAATTTGTTTCCCTTAAATAAAGTGCATTGTAATATGCCAAATTATAAAGTTTCCCATGGTTTTGTAAAATTTTTAAATAACGTAGGAATTGCATTATATTTTTACTAGTTTTTCTCTACCAGAGCAAACATTTTTGTTGCTATATTCTTTATTGGATTTGTGAACATTAAAGACACGTGCAGTTTTCTACATCAGATTTTGTAAGAGCAGTCATAATTGGATTCCTTTAAATAGTGAGTTTCGTTGTTGGAAGTAAAACTTCGTTTTAGTTTTGCACAAATGTGACTAAATACGGCTTTGAGTAAAGTGAGGTGTGTGCAAGTTCAGTGGAAGCTCCACTGCTTTACACTGGCCCGTGCGTGACTGTGCATCGCCTCTTCCTCTTGGTTCGAAAATCCCTGTCTGCTCTCAGCTGTCTGTCAGACTTCAGGATTATATAGTAACAGTTACTCAGTTACCTCAATGTAGGGAAAGTTTGGAATATTGTTCAAACTAGATGAATGTTTAACGAGGATTAAAAATACTGAAGTGATTCAGAGCCTAACTTTAGTGACTAGCTTGATGGTTCTGCCATTTGCCAAGGAGGAGAGTATTTGGGTGGAAAATCAAGTTGTTTTGGACATATTGAGTTTCTTAAACATGTCAAGTGCAGTAGGTGGTGGCTTGGTGTAAGGCTCTGGAGTTCAGGGGAGAGGTCGGAGCTCAAGACACAGCTTCGAGCAGCATACAAGTGAGCCCACCCGGGAGACTTGCCGGGTGGAATGAGGCCAAGGGTTGAACCCTAGGTGACAGCAGCATATGAAAGGACCAGCAAAGGAAGAGGATCCAGCAGAGGAGACTGGGAAGGTTAGAGGGGCAGGAAGACCCGAGGAAAATGTATTGCAGGAGCCAAGAGAGGGAGTTGTGTGAAGGAGTGGTCAGCAGTATCAGATGAAGGCCACAAGTCTTAGGACAGTAGCAGTAGCGTGTCCACTGGAGCAGGCCATCAGAGAGATTCGGGGGCCCCTGCTGGAGCAGTGTTTTCAGCAGAGTATTAATGTTAATGTCAGTCTGGATCCGAGGGTCCCATGCATTACCATATAAATTGGAGCAGTTGTTTTGAAAAACAGTTTAGCTACATAAATAAAGAAGTTTGAATGTTTATTTCCTTTTATCCAGTAAGTCCACTTTGGGGATCCGTATTAAAGAATTAATCCTAACTATGAAAAAGGAAAAAAAAATGTGGCACCAAAATATTATGTTAATGTTGTGAAAAGTTGGGAAAACTTAAATTTCATTTATTTAAGGCATATTCGAGTAAACTGGTAAAAATACTGTATGAAATATAAAGCCATTAAAATGTACGTAACTGTATTATCATGGGCAAGTATGTATTATAGGAAAGTGAAAAGAAGATATAAAATTGTATAGTATGATTAAAACAATGTTAATAAAAAAATCTACACCTAGAAAAATACCTTGAAGGAAATATCAAAATGTAAGAGTATTTCAGAGATGGAAATATGGGAGCTTTTTACTTGTTGTCTTTCAACTTTTGTGTATTTTCCGAGTTTTCTGTAAAGGGCTTGCTTTAAAGTGAGAAAACAGTAAATGTTTAAAAGAAACTATGGTGCCTTAATTTTTTATGTTTTGTTTGTTTTTAAGTAGAGCAATGATTTTCATCACTCTTTTTTTGTTTCCTTCTGAAAAATGTCAGGATAAATATTGTCTTGTATTTACTTAACTTTTAAATTTCTGTGTGCCCTGACTACTTAGAGCAAGTATAGTTTTTCTTCGGTATCACTTTCCTGATTTATCCAGGTCTCGGTGGATTTTGATTCTGTGTTTTACACTAACAACTTCGTCTTTCCTTGTGATGAGTGTGGTGTACAGTTTAGACTTGATGGTCTTGCCTCGTCGCATGGTCCCTTCCTGCAGGTTTTTATAACACAGTTAATTTTTCTGTTTCTCATAGCCTTTACCTGTTAATGAAGCTAATGGAAAAATACTTTCCTATAATGTATCTTGTTCGTCAGATGAGGAAACACAGTCCCTCTCTGAGATTCCTGATCCTCAGCACAAGGCAGAACTACAACTTGATAAAAATGACTACATCATCAGTGTGGTGGCAAAAAACTCTGTTGGCTCATCACCACCTTCAAAAATAGCTAGTATGGAAATTCCAAATGGTGAGTACTTAAGGCAACGTAGTCTATAGGAACAGGAAATTCAAGTGAAATGTTTTGAAGGTGTTGCTTGCTCCTATGCACATCAGCTTTCTTCTCACATCCCCCGCTGCTGCTGCTATATAAGGAGGAACAAGCAGATTAATGTCAAATATTTCGTTGAGAGACAGCAGTCATTAGTATTAGCTCGAAGCATCTGTTGAGGGATAAAATAATTACTATATCCACTTATTTTAACATATAATGTTGGAGAGTTTTGGTGGTGGATATTACTCTTAGGAAGAAATATTTTAACAGTTTATTCAGATACTGTTTTCATATCTGTCTCCAAGACCAAGGGAGTTGATACTTATGTCAGCTAGGCTATTTTATAAATCAAGCAGGAAAAGTACTCATTTTAAATTACAGCTTTGTTGATGACATTGTTTATTAATGGGAATCCTTTATTGATAATAAATTCTTCTTAAAGTCTAAATTAGATCTTAAATCTAAGTTTTTTTAAAAAAATAACTGTGTTGGGGCTGGCCCCATGGCATAGTGATTAGGTTTGCGTACTCCACTTGGGCGGCCTGGGGTTCCTGGGTTTGGATCCCGGGCATGGACCTACACACTGCTCATCAAGCCATGCAGAGGCTGTGTCCCACGGACAAAAAGAAAAGAGATAGAGGAAGATTGGCACAGATGTTAGCTCAGGGCCAATATTCCACATACACACACAAAATACGTGTAGTGTTATTTTAAAATTATTTAGTGCCTTCCTTTAAATCCTGTGGATTACCAGTAATGAGTTGATTGCTCCGTGGCTGCCTTGACAGCTGTTTGAGTTATGAGTTTTAAATAGCCACTCCTGCCTCTTCTCCTACTTCCTGGTCCCTCTTCCACGTCATTCCCTGATTCCCCCCTTTGCTGTCCTGTCCCAGTTTGGGGCACCTTTCTAGGAGCACCCACTCCTGGAGGAGGAAAAGTTAGTCCCGTGAGGATCCTCCAAGTATCTTTTCAACTCTTGCTTGAGGCAGCGTCCTCCTGTTTGTTACTCAGCTGGTGCTTTGCTTTGTGTCAGTCGCCACAGTAGGATTAGGAGGAGGGAATGGGGAAAGCACAGAGCACTTCAGAGGCACAGGACACAGAGCCCAGATGGCAGCACACGCCGGGGAGGAGAAGTCCTCAGGCAGTGGTGTGGGGGCAGAAAAGAAGAGAGAGAGATGTGAACCCCCATAAGAAGATAACCTACTCTTTTAGATGATATATTTCATAGCTCTCACCATGATAGGAATAGCTGTGTTGTCTTTTAATTCAAGAACTATATTCCTACCTTTTCCGTGTGTCCTTCAGAAGACAGTAATTTACAGAACTAACAATGGTCTAGTCGTCAGCTTTCAGACACTTTGAAGGCCCAGAACAAGTCATTGTTCCTTGAGGATTTCCTGAGGTTGAGGCCCTGCGACCTCAGAGCAGGTTTATATTGTGGATTTTTAATCACATTGAGCCAAAAAGCTGTTTTGTCGAAAGTCTTCTGTATTCTAAGCCAAATTGTTGTCTTACGTTCAGTAAGTGGTTGCTTTATGAATGGAAATTTTGTTCAAAGAACCTTCCTGTGGCTTTTTTCTGAAAATATAAATATAAATTTATACATAATAAATATAAATATACATAATATTTACATAAAATATAAATCAGTTACAGAGATTACTTCTCTTCTCCTGTTACTGGGGGAAATTTTCCTCTCCCTTTTGGCCACACTCTCCTAAGCCACCCAGTCCTCACCCCCAACCTTGGGCCCCCTTGTCACCTCGGCGGCCAGATCTGGCAGGATGGGGAAGTAAGACCTCACCCTGAGCCCATCCATGGAGTAGCAGTCTTCCTTGAAATGAAGAGAGGGCCTGTTTCATCCACTCGCTCCGTGCGTGTTCTTGTGTTCTTGTGTGCCTGCTCTGCACCAGGGGCTGTGCTCGTAGTGGGTAATGAGAGGAGGGATTCCGACTGTCCGCTGGTGCTCTGCTCCAGCCACCACCTGCCCTCCTCCCTGTGCTGCCACACCCGTCAGCCCTGTCCTTCATGGCCCTTGAGCCTCGGGCTCGGCCCCACTACGTCACGGCCTGAGTCTGGGTGCTGTTTTTTTTTTTTTTTAAGATTTTATTTTTTCCTTTTTCTCCCCAAAGCCCCCCGGTACAGAGTTGTATATTCTTTGTTGTGGGTCCTTCTAGTTGTGGCATGTGGGACGCTGCCTCAGCATGGTTTGATGAGCAGTACCATGTCCACGCCCAGGATTCGAACCAACGAAACACTGGGCCGCCTGCAGCGGAGCGCGTGAACTTAACCACTCGGCCAGGGGCCAGCCCCAGTCTGGGTGCTTTTTTATTCCTTCTTTTCAGCTGCTGAGTTTTTATAGACAGGTAATTGCTATACAGTAACAGAGCAGCACTTCTAAACTTTGCTAAAGGTTTATCTAGTTTGAGCACTGTTTTAAAATTTCTGCACAGTGAAGTCATTTTTATAACTCCTGCCCATTTTCATGAGAGTTACCTGATACTGTTTTTTTATGTGAGTAAGATATCCTTCTTTCTTGTTGAAGATGATCTCAAAATAGAGCAGGCTGTTGGAATGGGAAATGGGATTCCCCTCACTTGGAATTACGACCCCAACATGACTTGCGACTATGTCATTAAATGGTGCAACTCATCTCGGTCGGAGCCCTGCCTTATGGACTGGAAAAAAGTCCCTTCAAACAGCACTGCAACTGTCATAGAATCTGGTAAGAGGAATCAGTGCCTCTCAATTAAAGTTCTTAAAAGTATTTTTAAACAGGGCGACACGTGGTGCGACCGGGTGCAGTGAAGTGATCTTCTCCCTCACCGCTGGAGGGAATGGGAATCAGTTTAACCTTCTGGAAGGTGGTTTGTGGTAGTGTGTATGTGAAGGATTCATAGCCTTTGATCTAGTAATTACTTGTCTAGGAAATTCTAAAAAATAATCAGAGAGTAATACAGGTTTACATCGAAGAATGTTCACCACAGCATTATTTATCATCATAAAAATTGAGAACAACCCAAATAGCAAATAGGAGAATGAGTAGACCGTGGTGGATCTATACAGTGGGAGGTTAAGTAGCGTTAACGATTGTGTCAGAGATTTGACAGCATGGGGAAAGCAGCCTCCAGTGCTGTGAGCAGTGTGGCCTCCTCATCGTCCTCCTGGCTTTGTTTACTCAGGGCCCAGGTTACGGAGCTTAGGGAGAGACCAAGCACAAACGACCTGCACTCATGACCACTGTCCCTGATGCAGGATGAGAGGGCGTCAGTGTGGCAGTGGGCCTGGTGTGGGCGGGGGCCAGAGTCCGGTGCCTGACCGCTGACAAGCCCTGAGGCTCGTGACGTGAGCTGCTGTTGATACGAAACACCCTGAAGTTCAGCCACAGGGAGTACTTGGTGACCCACAGGCTCAACTGGTCCTGTCGTTGGGCGTTCCAGCCCTCTTTCCACTGTCATTGCTCCTTCCAAGTAGCTGATGAGCCTGTTCTACCCTGGGGAGTCTGGAGCCTTCAGCCTGCTGGTAGTGATGCTTCCTGAGGTCATTCCCATCTCATGGCGCTCTCTCACAGGTTCGTGAAGTTCAGACAACAAGCTGCTGTGGATTAGTTCTCTCTCAGGGAACAACCTCTACTCATTTACTTTTTTCACTATCACATGGTAAAGATGAGTCCCATTCACTAGATTACTACATGTGGCTTTAGATTATTTTTTGGTTCTACTGTAAGTATAGTCAAACTCCTCCGCGTGTGTGATTGACCGAGGCAGCAGTGGTTCCCGTTATCCTTTCTTACAGCAATCCTCACTATCAGCGTGCCCACCCCACCCCACCCTCCTTTTTCCTGCACCTCCCTTCACATTTCGCCCACACGTAGCTGCCTGAGCCTTGCACAGTTCTGGTGTACTCCGGATACATTCCCACCCCTCTGCCCTGCTCTCCCGCCTGGGCTTTGAGGATCTCAGGATGGGCTGTGGCGGGGGGCAGGGACGTGGAGAGGTGTCTGTCTCCTTAGAGTATCGGGCACATAAGTTTAAGCTGAGACCTGTAGGATGAGAAGGAGAACTTCCCATGCTGAGGCAGATGAGAACGGCCCTACAATGGTCGAGAAAACAAAGGCTCCGAGAAGTTAGGTAACTTGCCCAAGGTCACAAAACTAGTATGTGATAGCACCAGGATTCAAATTCACAGCAATTCAGAGCTTTAGGAGGCTGGAGATGTTGTCTGTTGTTTGCTGCTGCTAGAACAGTGTGTGGCCATAGCAGGTACTGCTCATATGCCCTTCTTGTCCAGTCACTAACTAACTATCACTATTCAACTATTCACTAGTCACTATTCAACTAGTCACTATTCAACTATCTTCCCTCTTTTATGACCTCAAAACACCTTCCGAATTCTCTAACCCTCTCAGGCTCTTTTTCTTTTTAAAGCAGCAGAACCCTATAGAATCTTGATATATATAATTATAACATAAAACTAGATACAGATTTCCTAATGTCTGTGCAGTATAAAACCACAACCTCGGGCATACCTGTCCCCTAAGAAAAAGTTACAAAATGATTTTAGAGGTTGGCCATCTCGTTTTTGATGTGTAGCCCACTGGTGTTCTGTGAGCACGTAATTGGAGAGGCCGTGTTTTAACCACACTAGAATAGTTGCGTTCCATAAATTAAATGCAATCCTGTGTGCTGCTGTTTCTTCCCCCCAAGCAGTATCTTCTTCCTAGACCATGACTGATGAGCTCCTAATTGCCCTTCAAGGCCCTGTTCAAATGGCATTTCTTGGTGGCTTTTCTGATCTTCTTAGACTCATTTGGTTCCTCATGGAAGGTGCCACAGCCTGTGATAGGCCCCTCTAGTCTAACACACTGTGTTGTGCTTTCCCCCGTTCATCTGTCTCCCCACCACTCTGCCAGCTTCTTCAGGCCTGAGGCCTTGCTTTGTCCACCTCTGTGTTCCCAGCATTTCACCTGTCACCTTGTATTGAGGAGGCATTTAAAAGGGGCTTTTGAGTTGGAGTTAAGGTGCTTCTCTTGTACGTCTTGTGGAGTTAATTCACGGGCACTAAATGGCAATGCTGTAAAGAGGAACAGACTCTGCGTTCTCCTTCCTTTAGCACTGAAGCACCAAGGTGGGGTGGAAATCTTCGTGTCTGCTGCTTCTTGGAGCAAGGGGAGAGCAGTGGTTTCCTTCCAACCCAGAAGTAACACTAAGTAGGGAAGGGTTTTCAGAAGCTTCATGTGGACCTGGGATAGGCTAGTAAACTGTGGATCAAATCTGGGAAGAAGTTGTCATTGCTTGATTTTGAGGAACAAAATGAAAACCTTGATCACCCTTTTTCCCTTCAAGGTAATGTCGTGTTGTAATAATAAACTTTTCAGTACAGTAGAAGTGAAGTTGTTTGTTTAATTTTTGTTTACTCAGTTTTCACTCTGAATATTTGCTAATTTTGAAAATTTGTATTTTTTATAATAAAACATCTGTTTAAAATTATTAAATTTATTAAATATCTTTGGAAATTTCAAAGTAAGTTATGATAAATTTGGTATTTCTAAAATAGGTATCATAGTACTGTGTATGTGGGAAAGTTGACTGACTGTGTTTCTCCTGTAGATCAGTTTCGACCGGGTGTAAGATACCATTTTTTCCTGTATGGGTGCAGAAATCAAGGATATCAGTTGTTACGTTCTATAATTGGATATATAGAAGAATTGGGTAAGTTAAATGGGTAAGCTTTCTTAGAGTGTGAGGTAAGGAATTTATAAATCAACAACAATTGTTAAGATTAAATTTAAAAATAGATTGAATTGAGATGTTTAGTTCACGGAAGGAAAAATAATTTGCATGATAAATTTATTTATGATTACTTATTCTTACTCCATTTGTTTACTGTTTATGTTTCACAATTTTACTGTTGTCATTGAGAAAATTAAGTCTTAATTGGAATGTCAAAAATACTTAATTTGCGCTTGTACAAGTTTGAAAAACTATTAACTTATTGAGGACTATCAATAAAGAGGGGAAACAGAAATGAAGCCTATTTGAGTAGCCACTTGAAGATTTGGCATAGGCTCCTTCCCTAGATACATATTTTATCTAAAAGTTGAAAGTTCTACCTTTGCGTCTCTAGCTATTAGCATACAGGTTTCACAGCAAAAATGTTTGTGATAAATCGCTGAAAGTTTGATTTAATGAAAGAAAGTTCTAATTCCAAGTTTAGCTATTTTTGAGGCTAGAAATCTCATTAAACATTAACATCTTCCTCTGTGTTAGTGAACTCTCCTTCAGCTGTTGACTTTCTCCCTTTTACAGCTCCCATTGTTGCGCCAAATTTTACTGTTGAGGACACATCTGCAGATTCAATCTTGGTAAAATGGGAAGATATCCCCGTGGAGGAGCTCAGAGGCTTTTTAAGAGGATATTTGTTTTACTTTGAAAAAGGAGAGAGAGACACATCTAAGATGAGGAGTTTGGAATCAGGTTAGTAAATTACTAGAGTGAGAATAGTGTTTCTTAGAAGTTCCTCATTAACCACAAAAACAAAAAATGGCTGAGTGGTTTAATATTGGTCTCCAAAACTGTCTGGAAAACTGGGAGATGAAAATGCATGAGTATGAGAATTTTAAGATTTTAGTGTGTGATAAATGACATGTCTGGTCTTTCAGAAATCATTTATTCTGAAGCCTTTGATTATAAGCCTCATAGGATAGAAACCATCTCTTAACTAGTCTTGCATGATCCATAATAGCATCTTATGAAAGTTACTTTAAAAAAGGCTTCCTGTACTTATAATAATGGAGGAGAAAAACTCAGGAACTTAAAGAATGACTTTGGAGCCTCTGTTACCATCTGACGAAGAGCCATCCGCACAGTTAGCTACGGCCTTAATGAGCTGGGAAGCTTAATTGATTTGACTGGGGACGTGTGTATCCATTAGATCCTAAAAGGTACAGTCAGTCCTTGACAATCAGTAAGTGTGTGTCCAAAGACCTTAGAGAATTCTCAGATTTACAAATACAAAAATATTTATGCAGACTTCTGGCTTTTCCCTAAATTATATTTCTGTTGGGAGTCAGATGTTTCTTGTTCATAGCTGTATAACACAAGCATATCATCTTTTCAGCTTGAGAGCTTTCATTTCCCTTAATGACCTCTCCTTGGAAAGAAACCATTTTAATTATTTAATGCCTGTCTGACAAGTAGAGAGCAACAGTGCCGTGCGGAGATGCTGACTGGACGTTGGCTAAGTCACTTCCCCAGAGCAGCTGCATGAAAAGTGTGCCTCCTCCAGATCTCTAAGTTCTGCATTTCCTGAAGTTTCCCTCTGGTTGAGGGAAACCCTAAATATGAAACTCTACAGATACCTACAGTCTAGTGTAATTTTCCTCAAATTCTAAGAAATTTTACACTTGAACCAGTTAAAATTCTAGCATCTAAAACTTCCAGTTAGACATGGTGGATTGGTCACTACAATTAGAGTAAAAGAGAAAAAAAAAAAGTCCATAAAGCCACAGAAACCAAAGGAACTGGAGAGGCAAGAGTACACCAAAACAGAGGATTTGGACATTTGGGGCTGCTGGGGCGAATGGCCTAGAGAAGGGGAGGGTGGTGAAACCTAGATGGGCCGTTGGGCATCAGTGAGAAGTAATTTGATTCATCCTGCAGGGCCAGATGTTGGAGGCAAATGGTTCAGGTGGATCTGAGCTGAACAGTGGGGGTTGATTGAAAGTCTGTGTAAGGAGCAGTTAGGACCCCCAAGTCCTATACCAGCTTCATGCAGCTAATGTGAGTGCCTTCTCCTGTGCCTGAAGACAAGAGGTTTATTTTTTGGAGAAACTGAACCAAGGAGCCTTCAGACAGAGGAACACCATAGTCAATGGTGTGACCTTCCCTCTTCTGCCTCCCACCCGGCTAATAGAACATATTCAGCTAGGCCTATTTCACTGGACAAGAGATTAGAGGATCTTTCTTTGAAAAAAAGTAAATGGTTCCTGAGGAAAGACATAAAAGATGCTGATGTTTCAGGGATTGTCCCAGTGAAAAGACAGGAACTGACCTGGTCATTCCCCACCAGTGATAAATGAAACCCACCGACCAATGAACACCACCTATGTACACCGAGCTGCCACTGAGCCTGTTAGTGGCTCACTTTTAAATATGACTAGCAGCCAAAGGTAACCAGATGGTTAAGAAAGCTTCTAACATGAAAAACAGAAACCAGAAGAAATCAGAGGAAACAGATTCAATGTGGGGAAACAGAAACTTAAAATAAAACAAAACTGTCCTCAGATAGTTGAGATATTTATTAAAAAGACGTGATGCTGTAAAAAGGAACAATGACAGACACGTAAGAACTCCTCAAGACCTGTGCTGTCATGCTTTATAGGAGTTCTGTAAAGAGAGAAGAGTAAGATGGAGAGAAGGAAATTATCAAAGAAATAGCATAAAATAATTTCCCAGAACTGAAAGACCTGAGCATATAGAGTAAAAGGACCCATTCAGTACATAGTAAAATAAATAGAAAAAAGACCTCTGCCAAGATATGTCATCATCAATTTTCAGAGGACTTAATGTATAAATAAAAAGTCCCAGGGACATTTAGAGAAAAGCAGCTTATGTGTCAATGATCAGGAATAAGAATGGCATCAGACTTCTCAACAACATGCCAGATACTAGAAGATGTCACAGCTATGTCTTCAAAACACTGAGTGAAAATTATTTTCAGCCTAAAGTTCTTTACTCGGTCAATCCATCAACCAACATGAGAGTGGAATGAAGGCGTTTGTAGATATGCAAGGCCGCCACGTGCCCTTCTTCACCGTGAGGACATGGGGCAGGGAGTTCCAGCGTGGCAGCAGCCTGGAAGGCTTCCAGTCTAGAGCAGGTGCTCCAGGGAAGGGGGCCCCTGGAGGGAAGCGGGCCAGGGCTTGGGGGCAGGCAGTGCGCCTGGGATTGTGTTGTATTGGACCACGTGGAAAATTGTATTGGATATTCTTTGGAGGATGTGGGAAGAATTAGGAGTTGATCCATGAAGCAAATGAGGAAAAAAAGCAGTTATAACAACAGACAAACAAGAAAGGAAACATAATTCATCGTACCAAGTAATCCGTCTCAGCAGTAATCCATGTTTATATGATCACAATAATGTCAACACTGAATTTACCAAATGTTTGATGTTTCTGTATGAATGCTATGGATTGTGGGGGAGAAGGGGGCAGGGTGAGAGAGCTAAATCATCTACCTCATAGGAAGTGAGTAGATAGGATCTAAAATTTAAAAATCAAGCGTTATCAATCCAAGTGTATTTCAAAATACGGAAGTAAATACCCGAAGGGACTGATAACATGATTTTAAAGTGGTTGTGGGTGGTGGGAGAAGGTGCTGGCAGGGAACTGCTACTTTTTGTTATTAGCCATTTAGTTAATTTTTTAAGCTCTCCTCATGCATTGTTTTAGTTAAATTTTTAAAAATAATAGTTTAAACAATTCTTCACTCTTTCTTTTGAAATGGTTCAAAGGCTTCCTCACTAGTGGCTCGTTTGAGAGCTCAGATAACACTGCCCCTTTTCCTGAGTGGTTTGACGTAATCTCTGTGGATTTGTACTCTTGCTGCCTCAAGTCTCTCACTCGACTCCTAGGCAGGAGCAGCCCACGTGACAGTGTCCCCCACCCCGGTGAGGGTGGGTTGTGGTGGTTTTTCATGCTCTTAGTAACAGGAAGAGAAGTGAGTTTAATTGATTGCCTGCTGTATGGCAGGCATTATTCTAGCGAACGTGTGTGAAAACTTCGTAGAGCCCTGTGAGGTCAGGTTGTGATATTCTGTTTCAGAGTTAGACACACTCAGGTTCAGAGTGGTCAGAATAATAGGTCTAGATCACACAGCTACTAACTAGCAGAGGCAGAGCTTGAACATGGCCCTGGCAGGCTCCACGGGCCTTGGCCCTGGAGATGGCCAGCAGCTGGACTCACTTAAAAGGGATGTGGTGTGACAAGTGTGAGTAACCATGTGTTTAAAATGGTGTAGAGAGCAGTAATAACATCCTGCACTTTAAAAACAGGTCGTTCCGACGTAAAGGTTAAGAATATTACTGACATATCCCAGAAAACACTGAGAATTGCCGATCTTCAAGGTAAAACAAGTTACCATCTGGTCTTGCGAGCCTATACGGACGGTGGGATGGGCCCAGAGAAGAGTATGTTTGTGGTGACAAAGGAGAATTGTAAGTTAAATATTGCCTTTGAAAATATGCCAATATTTCCATGCTTAAATTCATAGTGTTTCTAGCAATTTTTGTTTATGTAGGGAACCCCCCTTTTCCAAAATTTCACATTTTGTTGCATTTTTATAGTGGCTAGAGGACAATGTTAAAAGACCGTGGGATGACTTCATATTAATTCTTGTCAGTTATTTGAAGCTATTTTGTAATGAGTACCTAAGAAATTAATGAATTAAGGATACATCTGAAGCCTACAGTTCTAAATTCATATTGAATTTATATAATGGTCAATCAGTTTAAAATTTTTTGCTATAATTATTCTAAATGTGATTTTTAACATATCCAGGAAAGAATGAAAGAAATATCTTAAAAAAAAGAACTATGTTAAGCACAACGCTTGTAAATCTGAGATGGAAAGTAGAGAAGAGTGGTGGCCTTGACTGTCAGCAGCCAAGAACTTTGATTTGATCACAGGCTTGTTCTCTACCCCTGAGTTGGAGTTTACGCACAGGCTGTAAGACCATGAGGGCATAGTTCTCAGTTGGGGGTGATTTTTGCCTCTAGGAGACACTTGGCAATACCTGGTGACATTTTTGGTTGGTATAACTGGGGGTGCCACTGGGATCTAGTGGTTAGAAGCCCAGGGATGTTGCTAAACTTCCTACAGTGCACACGCAGCCTTCTCCCCACCGAGACAGACAATGAAGAAGTATCTGGCCTAAAATGTCAGTAGTGCCAAGATTGAGAAACCGTGCCCTAAAGCGTTTAAGTATTGGTAGAACAATTGTTTAAATACTCGAGGGTTATATTTTAATAGTTTTTCAGTGTCCCTGGAACAGTTAGAGTTTTTTTCATCAAATAATCTACCAACCTAAATATCTTCTGATATGAATTTATTCTATATTTCATACTAAAAATGGTGATTTTCCTATTTGCAATATTCTCTTTTCAGCTGTGGGATTAATTATTGCCATTCTCATCCCAGTGGCAGTGGCCATCATTGTTGGGGTGGTAACAAGTATCCTTTGCTACCGGAAACGAGAATGGTAATGGTATCTGCATTTACTCGTACTGTTTTGTTCTTAAGCGCATGATTATTTAGTTTATGTGTTAACAATACCAGTGCTTCTTTTTGGTCGAAACTAGTTGGTAAAAAAATATTTGCTTTCATCAGAATTACTGTTAGATTAATATTAGGCAAAAACATGGCATATTACTTAAAGATTTTAAAATTAATAGAGTAAAAGTGTAAATTTTTCTCTACTGTATTTATTAATATTTTAAAGTAATAGCAGTTTTACTCAAAAAAATATTTGCAGGCATGAATATGGCAATAGCCAAATGCAAGATTAAATGTAATTTCATGATTATGGTTTCACTTGTCCTGGTGACATATTTAGAAAATCTCGTCATTTACTCATTTATTCAACAAATATGAATGACCCTTTCCAAGTGAAGGGGGACACAGGAACGAACGAAATAAGCATGGTCCTTATAGACTTATAGCGTAGTGGGGAAGATGGACGTTAAAACCAGAATCATCCAGTAATGCATGCCTGCCAAGTGAGGGTGGGTCCCAGGAGGGCACCATGAGGAGAAGAGCAGGGAACCATGTCACCGGAGGTGGTCAGCCAAGGCATCCCTGGGACAGTTCCATTTGAACAGAGTCCCAAAGGGTAAGGAGAGGGGGGAGGATGTTCAGGCAGAGAGAATAGCTTCCGTGAGGGTCCAGAAATTGGAAAGAGCTCAATCTTCTGGAGAAAGTGAGAAGAACTGGGTGTCTGGGTGAAGTGAGAGAGTGGGTGGCAGGTGAGGTGAGGTGAGCCAGGGGCTCAGCGGGAGAGAGCACCTCGCGATCAACGGGCAGGATCTGTCCTGGCCGTGGGGCAAAGGCCTGTGTTCATGCATAGACAGTCCTCACTGGCCTTAAAAATGCCGTCGTTTATGAAAAAGACCAGAATGTGCTCTAGCAAGCTTGGCTTATAACTATAAATAGTAGTAGAACCTTAGAATAGCCTGTTTTGGTAACCGTATTCTCATTATCAAAAATCATGTTTTACAAATGATTTGAGTACCAAAAAAAAGGTAAAATGAGAGAGTTCAGAAATTAGAGCATTTCAGACTTACATTAAAAAATTTATTTTTCCTGCAAGAATTTCAAATAATGAAGTTCTTTTTAACAGCTGTAAATATGATATGACACTGAGCAAATCAAGATAAATAGCCTTTTTTCCTAATAGTCCAGAGCCTGTGGGAGCAGTAGAGAACTGCGTAGTGCTCATGTTCCCTAGGTAATCGATCATGCTTAGTCCCCTTTGCAGTATGAATATTTTGGTTATACAAGCAATGCCTGTATTTTACTTTTGATTTGAGAGCACAATCACCATTTTAATTCTTTGCTTTCCATTTTCATAAGATAGACGAGATCTTGTAATTCTAGAAATAGAGGTACTGTTTATAGTTTTCAAATTGGACCCTCTCGATGCATTGTATAGAAAGTTCTAGTGAATGTTCACACTAAAAATGATCTTCCATTTTTCTCAGATGTTCATTAAAATATTCATACATGTCCAAATAAGCCTGATGATTTAACTTATTTATCTAATTGATAATCTTATAATTACTAAGTTTACTTAATCATTCTTTATTTAAAGGATTAAAGAAACCTTCTACCCCGATATTCCAAATCCAGAAAATTGTAAAGCGTTACAGTTTCAAAAGAGTGTTTGTCAGGTAATCCTTTATTTTTTTATATTTATCTTTGAAGTACTGCCTTCCTTTTTTTTTGTGAAAAGTGTTTAGCATGCAAATGTCATCCTAAGTAAAATGTATTGGGAAAATAGCAATGCTTTAACATCTGCTGAATTTCTAAAATTATTAATTTTAAATTGTACCATGCTCTTTTTTCCAGTACTATTAATAGCAAGGAAAATACCCAATATATAGGGGGGAAAAACATAACTTTGCTCTAATGTGCACTACAGAATGGTACAAATTTTTACCAGTATATATATATAAAGTATATATAAATATATAAAGTAATGTATAAAGTAATGCCCCTTTTTGTAGGAAGGGCATTGCAGCAGCTTTTAGTGCTATACTTAATCATTATTTTAAAATTTATTTCTAGGGAAACAGTACTCTTAAAACGTTGGAAATGAATCCTTGTACCCCAAATAGTGTCGAGGTTCTGGAAACTCGGTCAATAGTCCCTAAAATAGAAGATACAGAGATAATTTCTCCAGTAGCTGAGCATCTGGAAGACAGCTCTGATGCAGAACCTGAAAACCACGTGGTCGTGTCCTATTGCCCACCAGTCATTGAGGAGGAAATAGCAAACCCAGGATTGGATGAAGGTGGGGGCACCTCACAAGTCATTTACATTGACATCCAGTCCATGTATCAGCCTCAAGCAAAACCAGAGGAAGAACAAGAAAATGACGCTGTAGGGGGGGCCGGCTATAAGCCACAAATGCACCTCCCTGTTACTTCTACTGTAGAAGATCTAGCTGCAGATGACGACCTGGAGAAAACTGCAGGTTACAGACCTCAGGCAAATGTAAATACCTGGAACTTAGTATCTCCAGACTCTCCCAGATCCACAGACAGCAACAGTGAAATTGTCTCCTTTGGAAGTCCATGCTCCATTAACTCCCGACAGTTTTTGATTCCTCCTAAAGATGAAGACTCTCCCAAATCTAATGGAGGAGGGTGGTCCTTTACAAACTTTTTTCAGAACAAACCAAATGATTAACCATGTCACCCTGTCACTTCAGTCTGCCATCTCAATAAGCTCTAGTTGCTAGTGTTGCCGCGTCAGCACTGGGTGTCTGGAGGGATCCTGTGAAGTATTGTTGGGGGTTGGACTTCACTACGTGCAAGTTACGCTGAAAGTGTTAATGTGCTTTTAATGTAGTCTAAGAGCCAAAGTGTAGTCACTCAGAAATTCCAGCCACACAACTCAAGACTCGGAGCTATTTGTGATTCGAGCCAAAAAATTTCTCACGTGCTCTACCTTCAAGAAGTGTTTCAAGGCTAATACTGTCTAGTCCATACATGCAAAACAAATCCCACAGCAACCGTATTCTGTTAGCCTGTGGTTTATGGTTTTCTCATATGTATACTTTCTGGAATTGCAAGCAGATTTTCAGGCAAGGGAGACAAATGTCAAAGTAACAGCTGATGTGTATTTGCCTGACATTCGCTCCATCCTAGATGAAAACCAAGCACAGATTTCAAAACTTCACATTATTCTCTATCTACAGCATTTACAAAAATTAATATAATTTTTAATGTAGCGACTTCTATTTAGTGTTTTGTTTTGTAAAGTGTGCTGTTCCTGTGCCTACTGTATAACGGTTATCAAACAGTTTTCTCAGGGGTACAAACTCGGAAAACAAGCGTGACACTGACCACCCACATCAGAACCGTGCTTTCTTGCTTTGGTAGGTGTTTCAAACCGTTCCATTATTTTTTAGCTCTTATGCTAGTTTCCCTTATCGCAGTTGGTTGCCCTAATATTTAAAACTTAAATTTCTAAGACTACAGATCTAAGATTTTTTGGAAATCCAGGGATTTTTTTGGTGACACAGTGTCAGTTTTATAAATATATGAGCAAATTCAATATTATTCATAAACATATAATTCCAGTGATTTACTATTTGAGATGACTACTAAGCAATATCTAGTGGCATTAGCTATCCATATAGTTCTGCTTGGCTCCAGTTTCTCCTGAGAAAACTGTGCCATTGAGCCTGGTCGCCCAGCCAGTGTTGATCTTTGACGCTTTGTAGCAGATGTTCCTCTTGATGATGCTCTTAGCACTTCCTCCCTCTTAAATGATCATTTGTCCAGACTATTTGATCCAGTCCTCAAATCTTTAAATATAAAACTAAAAAGATAATACTTCTTACAGGAACAGTTACTCAAGGGCTATTTTATATCAAATGTCATGAAGTCGAGCCGACTCCATGGGGATACCTGTGTTGGAGGTCCAGCAGTCTCTTTGTGAGCTGTCTAGAGTCATGTGTCCTCAGGCATCCTCTTCCCACCCTTGGTTTTCATAAGTGATGTCTAGAATGAATGTTCTCAGAAAAGCAAAATGATAAACTAGAAAGTGTATCTTATATTTTCCCTGCCCTCAGGTTGTCTATGTATCTTGTCTTTTGATAGTTAAGGCAAAACTACTTAAACTTGACATATGTGAATAAGTCAAGATATGCCTGTTTTTTATCATATGAGGTTCTGTAATGTATTTGCACATAATGGATCAGTTGTTTTTTTTCTAGCTCATGATGTATCTTTACAAAAACCCTGTTGTGGGAAAAAGCCACAGGGTGACAAGGGACAAAATCTGTTTAGGTACTCCGTTTATGAATCCTGATTTTAATTGCTAGAATTCAGCTAAATTCCTGAGCTTCGTGATCTATGGACATGTGGAATGAAATGGAATTAATTATGTACACACATGGTATATAAAGCTATCTAATAGCTCATAGAGATTTTCAGCAATGGAAAGTGAATCAGACCAGAGCCATCCCTAACGGAGCTTGCTCTGTCTTCTTATTTCTCCTTTTCAGCTCCTTCCCTTAGCTTCCACCACAGACACTCAGATCTGGGGATGCCTACTCTCCCTGCCGAAGCTTGTCATTACCATGCGCCTCTTGCCCCCAACTCGTGCCTCATTCCCTATTGAAACCTGTGAATCCCGTACTTCATCTCTTTAGGCTAGGTGTTGGCTGAAGTGAAAGTTGATTGGTCTAAACTACACTAGCCCAAGATAATGGGAAAAGGCCAGAAGACATTGTTTGAATTCTGTCATCAGTATCAGCATTGCAACTGTGACCATCTGGATCCAGTGCCCTTTCTAACTCCTATAATGACTCATTTGTTTAGCTATTGGTGAATATTGCTGGGGCTCTTGAGTCATTTCGCCCTGTCCAAGACTTCAGTGCTTTTCCTGTGTCAAAGGGTTCAGAGTGCCGCTCACCTCTCCCCTGCTCTGGAGTTCCATACACAGTGATCATTAGGTTAATGAGAAGCAGAGTAAAGCTCTGTTAGTCTGGGCAGGGTCCTTATAACTTGCTATATGCCTAGAAGAATGTGGTTTAGGTCTGAGGCCAAAGCGAGTTCCTGTCTTTCCCCATTGAATTGAAGACAGCCAGACCCACTGTATAGATTGGAAGTTATTACCTGGGCAGGTGGGCACAGCCTTAACACAGGGAGAGAGGAGAGAGGAGTGGAGATAGAATACACCCTTTCTCATATATCTGGTGGTTTGTGGCACTGGAAACACTATAATGTGTGCTGTTTGTCAATGCCGGGACCATGCGTAAGTGTGAAAGGCCCTCTGATAGTGGTCATGCTCTGTCCAGTCATGGTAGCTCCTCTCCCTGGGGGAGGGGTAACTAGAGGCTAGATGTGTCCCCTCCAGCCCTTCCTGACTGGGAAAATAATTGGGAAATCCCTCCTTCCTCACTAAAGCCCTATCATTGGTTAGAAAACTCTGAATGTCTGAACTAGAATTAGGTTCCATTATGTTGAATAGTACTGCATAGAGGACACATTTTCACCTCTCTTATAACCTAGTTCACTTATAAGCCAATTTTAAATCAAGGTTCCTTTGTGAGGAATGGAGATTCTGGTGGTCATTATGACTACATTTCTCTTGTGAATGTCCCTCTTAAATAATATTTAATATAAAAATATTCTTAGAAGACCTCACTAGGCTTTTGACATTAGATAGACCTTGTATATTATGTATTGCATGGATTAGGACCCATATACAATTGAAATCCTCAGTGTGTTCAACCTGTAGAGGCCTGGATTTGAGATGGTGGCCCTGAGTATCTGGTAGTTGTCATGTGTTTGTGTGCTTAGGGAATAGAAGTGCTGCTTTCCTGTAGCTTAGACCCAGGAGCGGCCGTTCATGAAAGGTATAAGGGCGGAAGTGTCAGCCTCATTTTCCATACCAGCATTACTTTCACAGCTCATGGATCTGAAGGATTGCATTTAGAACATCTGGTCCTATTGCATTCTCAGAAACTGTGGTAAAAGTCACATTCTTAAAACTTCGTGCAGCTTGTGTTCTTGTTGGAAATTAGTCCTGTCATTTCTTAATTGTCTTCATACCGTCCATATTTAAAGAACATTACCGTCCTCTCTGTATTTAAATAATTAGATGTAGTTCAGTGAAGAAGACTAAGGAATTTGAAATCAATTTTATGGTATTTTGAAATTGAAATACTCCCTAACATGTCAATATTCAGAAAATGTTATCTCAAATTTTTCTACTACTCAGGTGCATAATCTGATAAAACTTTTTGTTTGTTTACTTTAATGTAATTTTTGCTGTTTTCTGTTTTGAACCTCATTACAATTTGTATGTCTTTTATAAAAATTTTTTTCTTATTTGGAAAGCATAAACTTGGACATCTCAAAAGTAAAATGTGGAATCATTGGCTGATTACAGAGAGCAGGCGCCTAGGGGAAGTTCAGTGAGTAGTCTTTTCTTGACTGAGTTCCATCCTAGAGTGTGCAGATTCAATAGAGTTCTCCTAGGAGGTGGACTATATCAAGATCTAGCTTGTGTAGATCTGAGACTATTGCCTCGAAGATTCAAATCTGCTCTAGCAGTGGCTCCACAGTTTGAGTGAAAACTTGGGGGAGAGACATGCAAAAGCATTACTAGATACCATCTTTCTTCCTAATTTTATGTGTTCATAGTTTCCTTATAGTTGATGGGTATACAACTTGGGACGTGTTTCTACCAACCAGCAGGCGTTCTAGCAAACCAACAATACATTGATGTGTGAGCTGAACTGATTAAGCCCTCATTCTCTTGATAAACTATTTCTTCAGAGCATTTATTTGAAACTCGTATTTCCTGCTGAAACAACGTTTCATGGTGCCATGCCCTTATATCCAGAAGAAAATTTTTCACAGAAGAAAATGATTTGAGGCCAAACACAACTGGAAATGCATCTTTTAGACATGACCTTAGAATATCGTTGGAAATTATTTGGTTTGAATTTGGTCTATTTATATCTTCATGGATTATGTAGCAGGGCTATTAATAATGTTTAAACCTCTTATTTCACTAGAGTGGTGAGACTTTTTATTCCTTTTCAATTAGTGTTTTTGTCTTAACTATTATATGATCATATTCATGCTAATTATAATACAGATGAACTGTTTTTAATGCCAGTATGAAGGATTAAGAACAACATTCAATTAATTGATATGTCAGGCTTTATCGTGCGTGGTAAAATTTCAGGGGATGTGATTTGATCTAGAATCTATCCAAATCCTTATGAGGTTTAGTTGTGACAGGATTCTATTATTTTTAACCACGAGTAGTGTTTGTTTCTCCCTATGTTAAGAATGTTAATATTTTGGATTTTAAGTGTCCAGGTTATAAGCAGGATTTACCTATGCAAGATAAATTCTAACTGTGCAACATTTTTATGAAAATTAAAAGTATTGTTTTAAGAGGGAGACCCTCTGAATGTTTCTATATGCAAGTGCCTAGCTGAAGAACCATAGAAACAATAAACTTAAAAGCTCTTAAATAAGTAAACTATAACTGATTGAATATTAACCAAATATAAAGCAGGAATAACTTACATTACTTTTTGGTTGCTATAACTAATACCCTAAAAACTAAGAGTTGTGAATAGGGGAAAAAAACGAATGTTTAATTGACATGGAAATTGATTTTTATTACATTTGCATCTATTTTCTAAGATTGCCAATTAGAATTAAAAAAAAAACTAACATAGACCTTATGGCACTTAAGCCCCAAATACTTTGTACAATTGATTGAATGGCTCACTTAAATGTATTGAATTTCCTTTTACTCTTAAAATGTACTTCCTTTTAGAATTACCCCATTTTAAATGGGTAACTTTCAGATTCTGAACTTAGTATTTTTCCCAAGCGTTCCAGGGTTGCATTATAAAAGATCAAAAGATTTCCAGGTAGTAATACAATTTTCTTTAAAACATGGACACTTTAACTGTTAGGTTTAACATTAATGTTAGTATTTTTACAATAAATCACAGAAAACAATAATGGTTTGCATTAAAAACTTTTTCAAATATTTTATCCTCAGTTTGATTGCAAACACTTTCCTCCATTATTTGTGATATATCCTTCTGTTTAATTTTTTCCTTCTAGCATAATGTTTAGGAAAAATATGAATGCATTATAATTGAAGGCAACACACAAAAAGAAACCCTATTCAGTTCATTGTTGTAGAAGGATAGCTATTATATGATACCCTGGAGTTTGTTTTATCCTATTATTTTTTCAAAGAGGAGCATGGCTTTTTCTTAAATACATTTCAATTCAGAATTGCTTGAAAAAGATTGGCCTGGATAGAAAGACATCCTGTATTTGGGATGGTACCACCTTAAAGGTATGACTAAAGCTAAAATCATTTTAAAATACTCAACTTTCCTAGTTGGAATGTGTTACCTTTTCTTCTCTTTCATTTTCTGGCCATAAGTTAGAGGTCCTTAGAATGTTAGGAAGTTACCATTTTTTACTTTCAAAATTGCATTATAGTGAATTACTGTTTACAAAATACACATACTGTGAACAGATTTAAGTTTTTGTCTTTTATAAGGTTGT
Source organism: Equus przewalskii (assembly GCF_037783145.1). Lineage (NCBI taxonomy): Eukaryota > Metazoa > Chordata > Mammalia > Perissodactyla > Equidae > Equus > Equus przewalskii. Next base: position 27,027,007 of record NC_091850.1, read on the forward strand.
TTGTAGAATGAGTGTTTTTTTAAAAGGGAATGTTATATGTTAAATATTTTCAGTTTTTTATAAATACTAGTAACTGTTTACTAATTTTTGTTTGGTCAGGTGTGTGCAAATATAGCCGAAAGATAGGGAGAAACTGCAGATCCGAAACTGTTCCCTTTTTCATTTCTTGAAATGTTACCACTACAGACTTTTTTTTTTAACCTGAATGATCAGTTGTGATGTTCTCTACCTAAAATCATGCTTAGTCATATAAGGAAACCTTTAAATGTACATGTACAGGAAGTGAACTGTAGATTGCAGTATATTTGTGTGATTCAGTCTCGTTCACAGAATTCTGAGTTTAATATGGAATAAAACAGCTCCACTTACAGAGATGACAACTGAAGTTTTTTCTGCCTTAGGAAAATTTGGAGATTATGTTGCTGTTAGAGTGGAAAATTTGGACATTTTATATCGTCGTATAATTTCAGAATTTAGTTTCCATATCTTTTGGAAAACATGGTTATAGCAAGAACATAGAATAGAGGTAACCTGTTACTAAGACACCTAAAATGTAAAACTAGTATGCTTGGCTGTTAACTTTAAAGATGTTACTTACGTTTGTTTTTAAAACATGCATGTATTTAACAATTTTATCATAGTATTGTCATGGAAAAAAATAAATATATTTTCTTACAACTTACACTGACACATTTGGGCATTGTTTGTTTTTTCTTCTTGTTTTAAGCACTTAGGAAAAGTGGCTTCTGCTTCGTTGTTCGTACTTCTGGTTCTATCCCATAAGAATTAGAGCGGTTATAAAGCAGTCACATAGCGCTGTAACTAAATTTTAAATATTTTAACACTTTGCTATGCCATTGATAGAACCTTCCGTATGTTCCATTAAATCTGTATTTACCAGAGAAGTTAGCATAAAAATAACCAAATAGTGGGAATCCAACATTATAAAATAAATACTGGTCCTTAAAGTATGATTTTTAATTTATTTCCTCTGAAGATAATCTAAACATTTCTGGAGATTCTAAGAATATATCAAAATTTTCTTTCAAATTATTGAATTTGGAAATACAGTCATTGATTCAGCAAAACCTCAGTAATTTTGAAGTGATCGTAAACAGAATTTCATAAGGGGAGAAATTAAGTCTTTAGTCAATTGTACCCTTCGCTTCCCCAGAATAACGACTGACGTATGAATGGGCCTAGATTTAACGAAGAAACTCCAGACCCGTTTTAAATTAACTGGGGAACACATGTTAGTATTTAAGTACTGGAAGCGAGCTCAGACGTATGTATGGTCTGTCCTTTAGGGAGATCTCAGCGCATAACTTGTTTCCCAGATGGTGAATTCTTGAGCCAAAATGTATAGCACCGTCAACCCCAGGAACTTTGAAAAGGTTAAAAAGAGAAGAATGGTGTAATTATTATAGGGAAAGAAAGATATATGAATAATCATTTTTTTAATGTATAGTATTCAACATCACACTAAAATGTTAGCTTCCAAACTCAAATTCTTTACAAAGAGCTGTATAAGACTCAGTTTTGAATGACCTATAAATTTGATCCATTACCCTTCCCCTGGAGTGACTGACAGTAAAACTGAATTAAAAGTATTAATTCAGTCTGCGAGAACCCGCAAAGTTGAAGTAACAAGAGATGTCTTGAACTGATTTGGAATTAAATTGGAGATTTTATCCCAGAGTGATTAGTCACTGGTTAAAGAGACAAAAAAAGCTTTGGGGGATGATTTTGATAAAGTCTGCTAAGTGGAGATCATGTTAAAATGAGCGCAGCTGCAGTGTGTTGAGCTGCTCATAATTATCTGTCTCTAAATGTTTAAAAAGTGAGAAGGAATGGTAAGTCTCAGCTCAAATGTGACTCGTTTCCACTCGTGCCGCCAGCCAGTGTTATCACGGCTGCAGCACTGTGTTTCCGCTCTAGACGGAGCCTTCCAAGGCAGGAACCCATCTGCTTATCTTCCCATCTCTAGGGGTGCTTGCACACACCCATCACTCACATTGTTCTTGGAGTTGATGCGAAAGGAAGCCTTCAAGAAGCAGAGCGTTGAGAACCCACGGACCCTCCTAGTCCCAAGTTGCCCAGTTACCAGTGCAGATAACACACACCCTTCAGAAACGTTGCTGGAGTCTAATTTCCTCAGTTACCATTTGTGGCTCCGCTCCTTTCCTGTGGTGGCTGATGGAGGTTTCACGCCCAGGGCAGATGCTGCTTTGCAAGAGCTGTGCAGACCTGGCTCTGGGCCGGGTTTACCACTTACTGTCTGGCGACCTTGGAGAAGTTTCTCGACCTCCCATTCTCCTCAGCTCTACGTTGTGGGTCTTGATAACCTACCTTTGCAAAACTGTTGTGAGGGTTCCAGGTCGTGTGCAGAATGCTCCCAACAGAGTAAGTTGTTGGATTGTTACACGTGCCTCCATACCTTGAAAAACCTCAGGAACACCTCAGACTTTCTGAGCAGTACCTTCAAGGTGTAAATGCCTCAGAAACAGGTTAGGTGCACCTGAGATATTTCTCTTGGTTACCCAGAGAGAAATTACGCAGCAAAAGTCCTGCTAGATGAACCACGGGATCTCATAACATGTGGTCCAAAGCCGTAGTCTTTCCCTTTCTTCACTTGGGTAACTTCTTCCATCCTTGGGCCTCAGTGTAAGCGTTGCTGGCTCCAAGAAGTCTTTTCCAGTGTCCTAGGACCCTGGTCATTTGCCTTCCCAGCACCCCCAGCACCGAGCACAATCCTAACGCTTCTTTCGTAACAGGAATTGAACAGCGTCTCAGTCACTGCTGCATCCACAGAGCTTAGCATAGTATCTGCCGCATCGCAAGTGCTTGATGAATATTCTTTAAATAATTGTGCTTTGAAAAAAAAAGTGGTTTAATGTGTTTCCCGGGACATTAGAAATATGTTATTTCACAGAGAGGAGATCTACCTGTAAATAGTCTCCAACTATGAAAAGAGGGGAGTCGTGTCAGACTTGCATGCCTTGGAGAGGAACGGAGGCTCCCCGTGGGAGCCTGGGGCAGCTCTTTCCCCTGGGCCAGGTCATCGGCTTTCTTCATGGTAGGTGCCCAAGTATTTGTTGAATGCAGGTAGTCTGTTCTCCCTGGAAGGAAATTAGCCTTCATCCTCTTATGTCTTTGACAACAGCAGACAGAAGATAAATGGCTTTATCTGAAGTGACAACAGGTTAGAGCCCTCTCCTACCCACCATCCACCGCCACCCCCCCATCTCCCTTCTACTTCGAAATTTATTTCATTCTGAGTTAGGCTCTCTGTATTCTTCCAGATGACAATTTGCATGACCAAGTGATCCATGCCTGTCTCCACCTCTCTCCCCCCAGTTGCGTATCTGCTTCTCTAGGAGACAATCCTCGCTGACCTCTTGGGCATTTACTCTGTGGGTGGGTAAGCCCTGGTGCGTTCTGCAGGCTGCACTGGGCTCTAGTCTCTCCTTTACCCAAAAGTAACACATATCTCTTCTCTATATCCAAAACTCTCTTCTCTCAGGCCAGATGTCCCTGCAGAGCTGGGCCCATGGGTCTAGGCTCTTCCAAGCTTACAGCCTTATAATCACAGAGGAGAGAGAGCACACTTCCTCCCAGCTCCTGGTGAGGACCCTGATTGGCTTGGCCCATGTCACATGCCCCTCCCTGGTCCAGTTGTGTGGCTGAACAGAGATTCTATTCAAAGGGCACTTTCATGAGAATCACAGATGTAAAGTTGGAGGAGGACCAGTCCCCCAAAAGAAGGGAGGTGATATTCTGAGTGGACAAAACACTAAATATTCACTACAGGCTCACTGAAGAAAACCTAGAAAATAGATAAGAGGAAAAAGAAAATACACAATCTTTTTATGCAGCATTAGCTATTTTTGACATTTTACTTTTTATCCTTTCAGACATTTTTCCTATGTGAATATGTGTGTACATATATTTACACATTTTCATATATATTTATAAATGGATATGTGTACATATATATATATATAAAGGTTACATTGTATTTTCTATTTTGGAACTTAATTCTTTAACATATTTAGAAAATCTTTTCATATCAATAGAATATTTATATGGCATTTTTCTTTCATAGATATATAAAATTCCAGTGTATAGATGAATTATTTAAATTCTGTAATCTGGACATTTATATTGTTCATACTTTTCATTAACTGATGGATGACTTTGAAGTCAGGCAAAGATGTTTGGCATTGATTTGGTTGGGACTAAGGAACAATACTTGTATTTCACACTAGGCACCCTCGGCACGTTATGCTTGAGCACTCCCAAACCAATTTTTCTATCCATCAAATGTGGTCTTTTACTACCAACTGACTAATGGAGATTTTGACCTAAGGTGGAGTTCTGCTGCTTACATGCCATTTCCTCTAAGATGGTGGGGTGGCCAGCAGGAGCTCAGAGTGGTGGCTGCTCAGGGCTCATGCTGGGTGGCCACTGGAAAAGGCAGCTGCCTGGCTCAATTTCCTCAGTCCCCAGGGCACCCACACCATCAACTGAACTCCATCCTGGGCCCCTAGTCATTGGTAAAGGGTCCCTGGACCCAAGGGAACAGGATTTTCAGAAACTGTAATTACAGATCTTTGAAATATTTTTATGCTCTGTGAGACTAGAAGTCCCCTTCTCTTAGGAGTCTTTGTTTGACTCATTGTTTGGGGAAGTAGCAGACTGTGGCACATTCTTTAGATGGGAAAGCCCATGACATAAAGTGCATTTTAACAAAATGCATCTGGTTTCTGGTGAAATATTGTCTGGAGGCGGGAGAGCCTGGGAGTTAGAGTTGATGAGAGTTGACGTAGGCAGACTTCTAAGATGGTCCCCAAGATTCTTGGCCCCTGGTGCACACACCCAATAGAACCCCATCCCCTGGAGTGTGGGCCCGACCTGTGAATACGACGAGATGTCACCCCAATGGTTACTCATCAGTTGACTTTGTGTTAATAAAAATGGAGACTATGCAGGGTGGACCTAACCTCATCTCTTAGAGCTCTTACACGAGCGTCTGGGCCTTTCCAAAAGAGGGGTCTCCTGCTGGCTTTGAAGAAGCAAGCAGGTGCCCAGTGAGCCTGGAAGAGGGCTCGAGCCCCCTGTGACACCACAGCCCTGGGCAACACTAATTTGAGGAAAAGTCTTCTCTGTCCTTTATATTCACACTAGCATCTCATCCTGGGGTTGCTTTGCAAAAGCAAGTTCTCAGTGAATGTTTGTGAGTACCTGTCAGTGGAGCGCTACAGCAATACTTGTGAGGACCCAGAAAATCATTTTGCATTCCCACCCTCCATCCAACCCCAGTGCCTCCAAACACTCTCCGAGGGCTTCTGGCTTCCAGGCCAGAGACAGTCATGTCACAGTGAATGAGGCCCCAACCCTGGGCAACCCATTTCACCTCCCCAGCCCTGTCTGAGGGGGTGGACCAGAAAATCGCCCAGCTTCTTTCATTTCTGAGGTTGGAGAAATGTGCCCTGGACAACTAATGCGCACATTTTCTGCTCTATTTGACTGTGCCCCCCCATTTCATACCCCGCTCCCTACAGTTGCTCTTTGAATCCTAAGTTGAGTGAGAACGTGGAGTGTCTGCAGCCAGGGCTGGGAGGTCATCATGCCGCAGGCCGCGTAACTGCACACCCCTCTCCTCCACAGCCCTCTTGCTCTGACAGTCCCCTCCCTCTGCCTCTGCTTTGCTTCGGCCAATTTCCTAACAATGCTTTCTGCAGCGAATCCCCTGGCCTGGTGTCTGTTACTTTTGTTTCTAAATGAGTGCAGATGAGCAAATTCCCTGAACTTCCCTGGCCTGCCTTCTCAGAGACACTCCAATCCAAGTCCTCTTTTAGCCACGCTGGAGCTACAGACCTTCAGTACAGGGCTGTCCACAGAGGCCGGAGGCCCAGGACGGGCCTTTCCTCGGAGGTAGGCAGCTGGGACATTAGGCAAGACCATACCACATGTTCAGAGACTTCTGTCCCTTTGTGAATCACTTGGATCTTGAGCACATCAGAGCGACAAAGATAAATGAGTAGAAAACCAACGACCTCATCCCAAAGACCGAGACATAGTGTTCCTCTCAGGTGTTTCCAGGAAAAGACAAGTGCTCCTGGATGCCACACACTTTCTAGGACAAAGATGTCTTAGCAGGATAGGCAGGAAGAGAAGGAGAGCAGGGAGTTTTCCCTACTGCCTGCCCTGCTTGTCAGCTTTGGGCTTGGCCAGGGCCAGGCAGGGGCCCAGGGGAGCACACTGCTGCTTAGAAATAGCTGGCAACAACTCTCCTGAGTTCGGGAGGTTATTTATGAAGGAGAAGGCAAAGGAGAGAAGGGAAAAGACTTCAAACCAGACCTCATTGCCTGTTACGGGGCCCTGAATCCCACTCCAGTGGAGTGCCTCCCAACTCTGCTTTCAGATTTGCTCAACCTAGAGTCCTCGCAATGGGAGAACTGTGGAAGAGGGCAGCCTTGGAGCTGTGATGAGAAACTGGCGAGCAGACACCAGGGGACTGGCCTCTGCCCAAATCCCCCTCCCCCACAAGACTATGCTGTCAATGACAGCTAGCCCAAGGGAGCCCCAGAAGGCCACTGAACCATCCTGGGGGCCTTGGGAAGAACAGTTCCACAGTGAAGCATGATGGTTGCGTCCTCGTGGTAGGGACATGGACAAGTCACCTGGTCCTTCTGGCCAGTTTCTGTCATCCCCAGTTAAACAGGCCATGCCCATCTGCTCTGGCCGACAACAAAGGAGGGCTTTTATTAAGATCAAATATGTGAACATTCTTTGAACGTGAGTTTGAAGTGCAGTTACTCACAGGGGCTAATCTGGAAGCCAGACCATGGTGTTGAATTGGATTAGTCATTTTAGTGCCTGAATATAGCCACCTGTAAGCTGGAACTTCCTGATGACAGCCCGTCACTTCCACCCAGACCCACCAGCTCGAAGGCCCTCAGACCTCATACTTCACCACCTCACAATGGCTGAGGCAGGCCCCTCATAGTTCCCTTCTTTGTTTAGTGTGCAGTGTAGAAATACCCAGTTAGGATGCAGTTGAAGGACCCACATTCTCCATCTTGGGAAACGACTATGTGGGAGTGGGCTGAAGCAACCCTTACTTTGGATTCTGATTTTGATTCCAAGCTGGCACCTCTCTCCTCTCTGGGCTCCTTCAGATTGACAGTCCTGCCTTTGATAACATCATCATGTACCTTTCTCAGCTGAGGGTCTGGCTGTTGCCGGGTACACCCTTACCCCCACCTCCATCTTCAAGGGCAGCTACTGTATGTTCCTGAACGGGGCCGGAGCTGGAAGACGCAAGGAAGGGAATGGGACACAGCTAATGCTGTGTCAAGGCCCCTCTCCTAAGGGATTGTCTTTCCACTTGGAGCTGGAATTCTCTGCCTGTATTTTCCCCAGCAGCTGGGCCTCTGCAGGCTGCCCCTTGGAGCTTCCCTCCCAGGGAAAAGTAGTCTTCTGGGGCAGGGGTTTGGCTGTCAGAGCTCTGAGAGGGGCTGGGAGCCCCTCCCACTCCCTATTCTTCTTTCTTTGGGAACTCTCAGTGCTCAAAACAAGCTTTCTGAGAACCGTATTTTTCTGGGTTAAAGGGGAAAAATGCAGCATTTCCTCCAAGGGGAAAGCACTCAGCCTGCCAGCTCCAGGCACATTTCCGAGATCTTTCCTCCCACTCAGGGAGGAGGCAGCTCCTTGCAAGAGGGAGAAGAGGTGGGCGGTGGAGGGAAGATGACAAGGGAAGTCAGAAGGGAAGCACCAATTACTCCGAAACCAGGGCAGTTGGTGTATGGACATGCAGGGCCTGTTGGTGTTGGAGTGGACCTGGAGACGAGGACAGGACTGGGTCCAGAAATGTGAAGCAAATAAGAGGGTAGGAGAGCAGGGCAGCCATTCAGACTGGGGCCTGACAGGCCAGGGTCATCAAGCTGCTGTTTCACAGACTTCTGGGCCAGTGTGGGGACAAAGAACACCCCACAGACCAGGAAGGTCTTGAAGAAAGAAATCCTGCAGTTGAGCTTAGAGGAAACATACAGGGTTGTGAAAGTTAGTTTTAATAGTAAAAGCAAGAACATGCCCTTTGTTCACCCCACCCCCAGCCATCCTTTCTTAGAACATATGGGGAATTCTGGGGAATTTTCTCAGATCCTGATTGTGGGACAAAAACTTTTCAGGAACCCAAGCTTCATGATATCCTTCCTGGGCAGGACAGGGATTGTGTTAAGCTCTGAGCTCCCTGGCCACTCCTCAAACCTCTCTCTGGAGCCAAGAGCCCAGCCAGCTTCTCCAACATGCCTCTCGACAGAGCTACTACTGAAAAGCCATGGCACAGATCCCATTCCCCGGCCAGTCGCTCCTCCTCAGAATAACAACATGGCTGCCAAGTGTCAGGCAACAGGTGGAAGAATGAGGGGGAACAGGGGCACAGCAGATGAGGCTGGAGGAGGGGCAAATGCTGCCCCATCAGGCCTGGACTGGCTCTGCTGGTCCCTGAGAACTTCACAGACCTTGTCCCTACCCTCAAGGGTCCCTGCAGAAGAACTACTGTCAGGGCCCACCTCATCTCTGTGGCGCCACTTCTCTCAACAGCATCTGACTCACGGTGGTGAGTTGATTGCATGAATTGCCCTGATTTTTCACCCTCTCTATATCCATGCCCTTTGCCATGTGACCTAGAAGTTCCTCTCACTATGGAGGTGCAGTCTATTTCTTCATTCCTTGAACGCATTTCTTCATCTCTTGGCAGTTCCAAACCTAGGCTGTACAAGGCCTTATGCCTAGTGCTCTTGCCCTCCTCCATCATCTTGTGAAGGGCCTATCAGGCTAGCGCACTGGTCCCAGGAGGAGGATGAGAGCCACATGGAGCAGACTCCAGTCACCTCACCATCCAAGCCAAGGCCATCCTAAATTAGCCAACCCCTCTACATGTGAACAAATCCAGCTGAGACCAGAAGAATTGCCTCGTCAAGCCCAGCCAAGATCGGCAGCTCTGCCAAGCTGACCACTTGAGGCGTGGAGGCAATAACTACTTATTGCGGTATGCCACTGAGGTTTTGTGGTTGTTTGTCATGCAGCATTATTATGGCAATAGATAGCAGATACACTTAGAGAGAAAACTGGGGGACCCACAACCCCAGGCTGAGCTCTCTTAGCTCTCCTGCCCATGTGACCCATTAATCTCTCAGCTTCAGGGCAAAGTTTTTATCCTCATATCCACCTCTGCTGTGAACTCATCCCACATCTCCTGATTTTTGTCCATGGAGAGGGTGAAAGAGCCTTGCTCGAAGCTTGGAATATACTTCCTCTTACCTGTTGTCCTACCCTGAGCCTCCCCTGTGATCAGCTCCTCTCGGGTTCCCCTACTCTGCTGCCCTGAATCCATCACAGTGTCACCCCTCCCCTTTTAGCCCCTTCTGCATCCCACCTAGAGGAAAGTGGTTCAGAATCCTCATCAGCTTCAACACCCACTCCCAGGGCCCCATCCCTGGGTCATTGCCTTTTTCTCTGGAAAACACTTACATGGAACAATAGTTCATCTACAACACAACTCTTCTGGCTTCAGCTCAGCTGGATATTTTGCTAAAATCACAATAACTTTTTTTTGGCTGGAGGCAATTGATTCAAAATGCGCTGTGAAAGCAGCTCCATTGTATCTTAGAAGCACTGGCCCTAGCAGTCTCCAAGGAAGAGATGTTGAGGTAAGCGTGGCTGGGAAGGGGTAAAACCCACTTTCTATCACGTGGCTTCCTCTAATATGCACTCACAAGGTGACATACGTAGAGAAGGATGAATTATTATTATTGTTGTTGTCTTTATTGCCATTATTCCCCTAATAGGAAAGATCCTGGTCATCAAAGGGTCCCAAAGTCAGGAAGCAGAAGGGTGAAGCACAAGGTAAACATCTCTAGTTTATTTATTCATTTTTTAGAATTCTTAATGTGCCTAAAACTGTGCTTTGCACAAAGCTCAAAGTCTTCTCTGAATGAATGCTGCACAAACAAGAGTAGAGTCATGCGTGGGACTATTTATAGGCTTTTGCTTGAGTCGGATCATATTTCCCTGCTCTTTGAGGGCAGCGTTCATTGCATCCTTCCCCTAGCAAGCCCTGTCATGGAGCTCTGCCAGTGAGCCAGCTGTCTCCAGGGTCACACACGTGAACAGCAAAGGGGCACAGCTGATGGGTCAGAAGAAAGCAGCCTCCTTTCTCTGGTTGCTGCCCAGCTGCTCAGAGCATGCAGAGGGCACCCCCCAGCATAGCTTTAGAAACACTAATTGCATTAGTGTGTTTTTCTGGACATGGCCTCTGCAAAGATCACTAACACCTCCACAAATGAATGAATGACTAAATGAATGAGTTCTAACTTCTTCATCTCCTTTATTCAAGTTTACTACAGACATTCCCCTCTCTTAAAACAAAAATGACAGTGACCCACCCCAGTAACACATGTGCCTTTTAATCTGCTTATTTTGGAAGCTTCATATTCATCTCCTAGAGCCATCAACATTTACCGAAAAAGAATGGTCAGCTCTCCAAGGTGCCCACCCCAAATTACCTACCCCATTCCACTGATGCCACAGAGGGCCCCAACAAATCTCCTTCGGGAGAAAATTTTTAGGAAGTGTGCAAAGAATTCAGGGTTGTCCACACAAACTTGCAAAAGTACACTGCGTAGACAACCTGCAGCTATAAAAATATACACATACAAAAGGACAGCTACAAAATCAGGGGGCCCATTTTCTTAGATTTGCATTATAAAAAGTAGGGACTTCTCATTAAAGGTCAGCTTTAGGGGGGCAGGATTATGATTACGATTCTACGTCTAGTCTCCCCTCATCCTTATTTTCATGAAATTGTCAGAGCACATAGAACCAGCCAGTGAAGAGTGGAAGGGGTTAATCCTAATAATTCCTGGGCCAAGGTGGGAAATCCAAGGTTCGAGGTCACACAGTCATTCCGCTGTCAGTAAGCGTGTCATGAGTCAGGGAAGGAGAGAAATATTTTAATGCTGCCCTTTGTGTCTCTCTTTTTTTCTTTCTTTTTTTATGCACTATGAATCACAACATAGTCATTGAGCTGCAGCAGACAGGCTCTGGAATTTGCATTGATGTGTGATCTCTGGCAGCCACTACACATTCAATGGACAAAGTCCGATGCTTGCTACACAGAGTATTCCGTTGGGTTTGGCCCACAGAGTGTCAGCAGGAAAGGCCACACGGGACTCCTATCTTGGTTCTAGTTTCTCATCAGGGTGTACTTTCTCCTTGATGAGAGGAAACACACCTGGTCCCTGTGCCTCTGTGTATGGCATCAGGCAGGGTCTTGGGGCCCCTGGGATTCTCAGTATAGAAGGCTCTGTCCCTTGGGCAAGGCCAGCTGGTGTTACTTGGCTCCACAAGTGTTGATGTTTTTCCCATCCACGGCGTCTTCCACGAGGGCAATGTGGTAATCGGTGGACAGGGTGAAATGAGAGATGCAGCCCACGAGGCCTCGCATGTACTGCCTGTTAGTGTGCAGAGCAATTTCCTTCATTCCACCTGCGGGGAAGCAAGGGGGAGATGCGGTGAGCCAAAGGGAAAATGTCTCTTTAGGACGCTTGGATGTCTACTGACCAAGGTGTCCCTTGGCTGACAGCATAAGTGAGGGCTGTGTGTCCCCCAAACTGCTCAGCACATCGCATTTGCCTAAACTATAATTATCCCTGAAGGAAGAGGTTGACTTGGATCGATTTGATACACAACCAGAGGCTATAAATCCTCACCTCATGTATGTGATTTCTGACCCAATCGACCACTTCAAACCACATAGTATCTGGTAAATTTTGAAATGTTGTATAATGTCAACAAAATGTATATGTTGTTAGAGGCAATGCCATCTTAAACCAAAAGGAATACACTGATGTGGAATGCTTTCAATTAAGTTAACTTTTAGATGATAACATATGGATAGAGATATCTTTCTATGTTTATGTGTCTGCACTAGCAGGTTCTAAGCTATTTCCAGAAATAGCACTCATTCTAATTCTGAGGGGGGCCAGAAAGACGGATCCTCCTTCCTCAGAGAGAATTCATGGAGCTATATTTAGCAAGTTCCTGTTCTATAAACAAGAAAAGCATGGTTTTCCTGGTGGATCAGTCCAAAGCACAAAAGCATCTAAGTGCTTCCTGCCCCCTCAACCATGAGTCAGAAGTTCAGCAGATGAAAGAATGGAGTATCTGGAGAGCTTCCTGATTTCCAAGTATTTGACTGCTCCAGTGAAGTGCACAGCTTTGGGGAGCCCCAGAGTGACAAATGGAGGACTAACAAGAAAAAGCACTGCAGAACTTAGATCTGGTCAAAGGTCGCTTACCCACGTACAGGGCTCCATTGATGTTGAGCTGCCTCATCATGCCAGGTGATCTGCCTGTTCTGGCCCCATAGTCATCCACAGTTATCTTTCCTGATTGGCCATCCCTGTAAAAACCCACCACCATTTTTAGAGCTTCATTCGATTGTTCACTCATTTCAATAAAACCGTATTAAATATCTACTATGCACCAGGTACTATGCTAAATGATGGAGCTGCAAAAATGAAAAAAAAAAAAAAAAAACCCAGAAAAGCAAATGCCTGGCCCTCAGGAGCTTATGGTCTACTGAGGCAGACAACCAAACTGCAAATGACAACACCGTGTCACCATGCTATGGTAGGAGAAGGCCAGAGTGCTGTGGAATTACACAGGAGGAGGGGAGAGGGTCAGGGAAAGCTTCTCAAAGGAGATTCTGTCTGAGATGTGTTTTGAACGCTGAGTAGGTCAAGTGAAGAAGGCCAATGCAAACAGGAAGTGGCAACGGCAAAGAGAGAAACGACAAGAGGGTTGGTACAGACTGAGTATAGAGAATTCTGGAGGTGGCAGTAGGGTGATGAAAGATGAAGCCAGAAGCAGATGGTGAAGGGCATAAGGAGCTTAGATAGAATTTATCCTGAAGCTAAGAGGAAACCAGAGAAGAACTTTAAGGGGAGGAGTGGTGGTGACATGGACACAGGGTGAATTTGGATGTTATTCCAGGCACAACGGGAAGCCAATGAAGCAGTTTTTGTAGGTAGAGGACTACTCTAGGGGAGAACAAAGAATGGCTTAGAAGTTTCTAAAGGACCCACTCAGAGAGCAGTGGAGTGGAGGTCTTCATCTGTGGCAAGGGCTTTGCAATTTTCTAAGATGATTTCCAGAACTATCCAGCCCATGAACCCTCTTCAGAAAAGCACATTTGCTTCTATAGCTACGGGGTGTATTCCAACCCACACCATACTTCTTTTTGAGTTTTTTATTGGTCTTTTAATGTTCCTTTTTTATAGCAAACAGTTCTTGTTTCTTGGGTTAATAACCTCTCTTATCTCTCTGACGATATTAGTGTTTTTTTTTTTAAAGATTTTTTTATTTTTTCCTTTTTCTCCCCAAAGCCCCCCGGTACATAGTTGTGTATTCTTCATTGTGGGTTCCTCTAGTTGTGGCATGTGGGACGCTGCCTCAGCGTGGTCTGATGAGCAGTGCCATGTCCGCGCCCAGGATTCGAACCGACGAAACACTGGGCCGCCTGCAGCGGAGCGCGCGAACTTAACCACTCGGCCACGGGGCCAGCCCCAATATTAGTGTTTTTTAAATCATTTTTTCATTCATAGTTTCTGTTTCCTCCAAGTTCCTCTGTTGTGTCTGTTTGTTCTGATACCCATCTTTTATGTTGAAGACTTTTTTCGAAAGTCTAGTGATCCCTGAAGGCCACTTCATAGTTAAGTGCTGAGCACTAAATCTGTGTCAGGAGAGGTTTTGTTGACTGTGGCTTCACAGTGCCATGATCTGGCTCAATCACTTCCTTGGGGACACCTGAATTTTCTGCTCTCCTTACTGTGGGGTATAGGCATGGCTGCCATCATTCCGGAATCTCAATGGAGGAAGAACTATGGGGTTTAATAGTCAACATATGAACTTTCACATAGTCCCCAGCCTTAACTTATACAGTATTTATACAATAGTCCAGTATTTAGATATACTTAGTGTCTCCTAGTCCAGAAATCCTTATTTTACATACTCCAGATAATTGACTTTCCGTGGGTAGGGAGAGGGCAGTGTGCCAGCTGTATGAAGTAGAGAAGGAGCTTGGGTTCTAATTCCTCAAGTAAATTTTTTAAACTAATTTTCCTGCTTTTAGGCCCTTGTTCACCTTCCAGAGGTTTCTGGCTCTACCTCTTTTGGGGGTGGGGGGTACAATGATATAAATCTGGTTGCCCAGGCCTAACTTCTTGATAGCAACTCTTCTAGAAACTCGCTTTGGAAGTATTTCTCCTGTTCTGTCCTCACCCTCAAGAGCACACACTGCCTCCCAATTTTGGATGAGCTGTTTTTAGAATCTCACACCTGAATGCTGTGATGGCCAATGCCCCCAATAGCTTGCCTTGTCTGCCCTCTTTTTTTCCCCATTACTCTAAAAGATTCCATTTTTTACCACTTTTATTTCTTCAATTCTAAGAATTTTCCATTTTTTATATCTCTGAAATGAGGATATAACTTATAATCAATGGCATCTTAGATGTGAAAAGAACGTGATATCACTTTCTAACGTAGTAAGTAGTGTGCTTCTTCATTGTTCTTTACTTATTGTCTATGGCCTCCCATTAGAATACAAGACCATCAAGTCAAGGATGTTGGTGTTATTCAATGATGTATCTCATGTGTCTGGAACAGTATATAGCTCATAGTAGCAGATGAATGAACAAGAAAATTTGTGGAACTTCAACATCCTCATCTGAAATGGGAATAAACTACGTCCATTTTCCAAGGCTATTGTGGAGATCAGAGACCATGCATGCAAAGCTCAGAGCACGGTACCTGACACATACCTGCTCTATAAAGAGTGGTAGAGGAGTGTGTTATTATTGTTATCAATGTCATCATCATTCTCATCCGCAAAATGAAGATTATAGAACTTAAGTTGCTGTGCATATTAACTGAGATAAAGTATGTGAAGTTCCTGGCATCCTTAAGAGGCTTAATAGATGAGGATTTGCTTTGTCTTTTCTGCTAGGATTAATGCCTGCAAGACCATGATTACTCACAGCAAGGCAGTATACAAAGTAGGGCTCCCCTTGGAGATTTCCTGCTTCATTGATTCCCCTCTCTCTGACCTTGGAGCCTGCTGGAGAGAATTAAGGTATCCATCCAACCCTTCTTGCTGTAGTTGATATCCATGGCCTTGACTCAGTTCCTGCATAGATCTGATGAACCATCCCTTTTAGGCCTATCTGCTTCTCTGAAACACAATTCACAATATCTGCTTGAATCCTCCCGACTATCCAGTTCCTGGTTTCAGTTCCTTCTGTTCAGCCCCCACCGCAACCTAGAACCACTAGGAGAGATATCAGTGACGACAACAGTAAGAGCCAAGTCTGCTAAACCATTTTTATGGTGCCAACCTTGATGATCTGACATCTGAAGTGCTTCTGGTGGAACATTCCCTGTCTTTTCCCTCCAAAACATCTGAAATCCTAGCTGGGGTGGGCTGCTAGGTAATTTCCCAAGGGGTGGGAAAGAGCTTTGATCTAGAAGTCTAATCTTGGCTCTGCCCACAAACTGTTGTATACTCTTGAGAAAGTCACTTAACATCTGTTTCCTTAGATGTCTAGGAAGTGCTTAGAATCCCCACCAATGTGTAGCTCATGCACATAATCAAACCACAGCAATTTTGAGGGTTTAAAAATCATTCCACAATGTCTGAGTGTTCTAGCAAGCTTCTCTATTCAAGAAAATTGAGAACAGGTGTTCTCTGATGTTCGCAGATGGGAGTTATAAGGATCAAGTGTGGTCAAGCATTTCATATTCCTTTGGATCTTTCGGAGAGAGCCCTTTATAGATGAGTAAGACAGAGAAATGAAGAACTTAGAAGCCACATAGGCTGGGGTATCTTGGAGTTGGGTTGAACTATGAACAGTTTAACTTATATTCTAGATTATATTTGAGATCAAGCCTATAAATATTCACTATGGGAAGACCTTTCTTTTTTCAACAAATCAGAGTTGAGGCTGCATCAAAATCACTGTCTGCCTCAAGAGCTTTCTGGGCCACTTGGGCAGCTGATGGGCAGAGATCTGCCTCCGTATCCTCACACATCCTTTTGGTTATCAAAGGCAGACACAGTGGACAGGAAGGAGGGGTCCAGAAAAGCTACTCCTACCACAGCCTATATATGAGCTGAGTAGGAAGCTGACCATGGCAGCCCCAAGCCTCACTCATGTCCTCACCCACTGACTTCCTGAGAAAGGGCTATGGTAAATTCACAGGGAATCTGAACCAAAGATTCTGTTCAGCTCATCTCCTGGCACCTTCATCTAACATGGCAGGATTGACATTTCTTTATATAACTAAGTTTGACCCTGCTATTTGGTTTCTCAAAATATATTGCTAGAAATATGGACATAGGTGGTAAACCTGTAATTTTAAGGAAATGATTCACCCAAAGTTAATTCGAAGTGAAGGTAGTGACTTCTGTGAGAGGGGAGATATGTAATTGGGGTAGGGTACACACAGCTTCTAAGGTTCAGGTAATGTAATGTTAAAATAAAAAAAAGGTGGGCAGTTGCCTATATAAAGAGATTTGAAGCACTCCTCAAAGTCCATGCACCCCGAAATCATATCTCACTAGAGAGATCTAGATCTCACTAGAAAGCGAAGCCCTCTTCTAGCTTAGCCATCAAAAAGTTCTTTCTCCAGAAGGTCATTGTTGAATGAAGATTTGGGAGTTCAGCCTCTCTGGCGTGTCAGTGTTAGTGAAGGGCACAGGTGGGAGTTGGTAGCAAAATGCCCTGGATGACCCGGATCAGGAGTACTGGGAGCCAGGCAAGGCTGGGAAACAGGACAGTGGGACTAAAGGGAATTGAAGAGCATGTCCCACCTCTGCTGAGCTCTGGCTGTCTCACACTGTGTGGCAGGTACTCACCTAACAGCCTTGACTCGGTGCCACCGACCATCGTTGAAGGAGCCATTCACCATGATGGATGCCACACCACTGCCCAGGTTATAGCTAAAGGTGTCGGAGAAGGACAAGGCAGAGAACAGAGTAAAGCACTGAAGCACAGGGAGACAGTCATTCACAAATGCTGCTCATTGCAAAAGTTCTTGGAAACTCAAAATGCAGATTCCTTAACTCAAAACAAAACAATGTTATAAAACATTAGTTTTCCAGGCCAGGCCGTGAAAGATTTTTTTTTCACTTGTGGTAAAATATGCATAACATAAAATTTACTATCTTAATTACCTTTAAGCGTACAGTTCAGTAGTATTAAGGGCATTCATACTGTGTGCAAACAATCTCCAGAGCTCTTTTTATCTGGCAAAAATGAAACTCCGTACCCCTTAAACAACTCTCCATTCCCCCCACCCCCAGCCCTGGCGACCACCGTTCTACTTTCTGTCTCTGTGAATGTGAGTACTTTCTAGTTACCTCAGATAAGTAGTATCACACAGTGTGTGTCTCTTTGTGACTGGCTTATTTCAGTTAGCCTACTGGCCTCAAGGATGACTATCTTCAGGCACCATGTTCAGAAGCATCAGTACTATGGCATCAGGAAGAAGGGCTTTATCACGTGTAATGTGTTGTACTAGGTTGAATAGTGTCCCCCCAAAATTCATGTCCACCCAGAACCCCAGAATGTGGCTTTATTTGGAAATAGAGTCTTTGCAGATGTAATTAGTTAAGATGAAGTCATACTGGATCAAGGCGGCCCTAAATCCAGTATGACTGGTGTCCTTACAAAAAGAGGAAGTGTGGACACAGACACAGAGCCACGCAGGGAAGAATGCCACATGACGATGGAGGCAGAGATTGGAGGGATGCCTCCACGAGCCAAGGAACACCAAGGATTGCCAGTGACCGCCAGAACCTAGGAGGGAGGCGTAGAAGAAATTCTGCCCCAGAGGCCCCAGAAGGAACCCATCCTGCCAACATCTGCAGGATGTTGGACTCCCATCCTCCAGAACTGTGAGAGACTAAATTTCTATTGTTTTAGGCCACCCAATTTGTGTTATTTTGTTATGGCAGCCCCTGGAAATTTAATACATGTGTTTTCATTTCTTAAAAGACAAAACAAAACAGAACACTGCAGAGTAGGCTGAGCTCCAAAGAGATTAGAGGAATTTGCCTAAAATCCCAAAGCTAATGTACAGAACCTGAGCTTGGCATCTTATCGCTCCCACCAACCCCCTGCCTGCCGCCATTTTACTCTGATACCAGGTCCACTCAGTAGCTTTCTATTTTCTATTTCAGTTTCCAAATAGCCTGATACCCTAAGGGTATCAGAAGACATGCACATGTGTTTACCAGAGAGAAATATCCCTCTTGGTCCAGTCTTCATTCAATTATTCTAATTTAATTGAATTCAACAAATATTTAGTGAGTGACTACTCTAGGTCAGGCACTGGGCCAACAGCCTAGACCTCCCCTTCATAATGTAATAAAGCCGATGTAATCCTGCTTTTGAAGGAAAAAGTGCTCCACCCAGGACAACTCACTCCTTGTCTTGTGAGAGGACATGTCTCTCCTTTACCTCGTTGGCCAAGAAACAGGAATATCGAGGGGAAACCTGGATTACCTATCTCCTGCATGCATTCAGTTTGAGAAAACAGCAAGAGGAGAAAGCGCTTGGCTTTCCCCAGGGAAAGCACTATGGGTCCTTTCTTTAATAATGGAGGCTCAAAGAAGTCACACAGCCCATCGACATTTAACCAAAAATAGAACTTGGGTGACTCGACAAGCCATGAAACAAAGCTGTCACTCTGACCCTCAAAAATCCACTGTTTCCTAATGAATTTTCCCCCATCAAGTGTCTCCTTGTATGAAGCAGCCTGGAGGTGGAATTTTCAGATTTCATTATTTAGTGGCCAAATGCTTGTGGAAGAAATGAATGAATCTGAAGCAGGGCTGCGAGCGGGTTGGCAGAAAGTTAGCTGAATTACTATGTGTGGCTTTTGTGAGAGGCAGCACGGGGGGACAGAAAGAGCATGGACACTTGGATTAGACTAACCTGCCTTGATTTCCAGTCTTGCCAATTACTAGCTTGGACAATTTGCTTCATCTCTCTGAACCTAAGTTTCCTCATCTGTGAAGCGGGGGTAATAATACCTTTCCTAAAGGATCATAGGGAATATTAAGTAGGATAACGTATGTAAAGAGCACAGTACATAGTAGGAATCAAACAAATAATCCCACCATCTTAAATATGTGCAGTACTTCACGCAGTTCAGATACAGGGTTGACAATATATCCTGAGGAACCAGTAGTAAGGAGAAAGTTGCCACCAAGAGTTAAATTTGTCAACCCACTCCAGGAAGAGTAGTCATGTGTGAGAGAAAACCAACAGGCTGTAAATATGTAACCAAAAAGGTCAGGAACACCCAGATCTCAGAATCAAGGTGACCTGGGCGTAATCACAGGGACGCCAGACTGGAACATGATTGCGATCCAGTGAATGGAAACCTTTTAAGTTGTGTTTGAACAAATGAAGGGCTTTCCTCTTCTCTTCTCCAGCCTAATAACACTTCTGTCCATGCAAAGAGTCCAAATGTGTTCAAGGGAGTCAACAGTGGATCTAGCAGACAGGAATCCAGCCATCACTGCTGGTGTGGGGAGCAACTCTGTTCGCGTCTCCATAACCTCACTTTCCAACTCCCACCCCAACTCTCTCTGATTTCAGACCTTCCAAATAACTTCCTGTTTCCTCTGATACCCTGATACTTCATCCTGGAGTATCTCTTTCTTTTATATAATAATACATGACCAAGAATACTGGTTACCTTCATTGCGAGAGGGCATGAGGGAGCCTTTTGGGGTGTGGGAAATGTTCTATGTCTTGTTCTGGGTGCTTATTACACAGGTATTTACACGTTTAAACATCTATCGAGCTCTATACCTAAGATTTGTGCACTTTATGTAAATTATGCCCCAATTAAAAAAATAAACAAAAACATATGAATGAATGAATGCGTGAATGACCAAATGAATGCATGTCTGGTTTCTCTCTCAATGTCTTGTGAATCTGGTCAGCATGAATTGGGTACCCAATCCAAGTTCACCTACTCATCTTAGCGTGCACAAAAGGCTACAAGGCTGAGCACCTAGGTGGGCCACCAGGAAATGCCATCAGGTGAGGCCTTTTGGAAGCCATTAGGCTGCCTCCAGTGGTGATACCACTTCATCAAGCCTTCCGTAAACTGTAGCACAGGGCACTATGCTAATGTCAGATCTCTCCCTTCTCTGTTGCGTGAAAATGTTATCAAGGTCACATGGAAAATTAGTGGGTAAGATCATCAGTTGAATGATTTTTACAAACCTGCTCACTGGGTTTTATGCCCCACATATAATCATAAAACAAAATGAGACAAAACAAAAGACCATACTCTTGGCTGAGCACTTTGATTCCCTTTCTTCTACTCAATCTTGCACCAAAACCATAAACAATTTTTAGTTCGAGTTCCATTGCTCTTCCCTATTCTCTGGCAGAAGGGCTTTGAGCACTTCATTAGCAAAAGGATCAGCATTTAGGTGAAGGAAGAAAGTCAAGGAAGCTGAGAAAGTATTTTATTATCTTCAGTTTCCTATTATTTGTTTTGGACCTGGTTCAAACACCGAAACTTCAAAAATGGTTCAGCCACCCAACAGACCAGCCCACTCTCTAGGTTCCACTGATGTAAGCTGCCTGAGGGCAGGGCCTATGTCTTATTAAAAATAATAACTAACAATAATTATAGTTAAATTTTCTGATGCAGTATTGTGCTAACATCCTTACATATGTTATCGATCTAAGGCAGGGGGCTTTAGAACATAGAAAACACTTGACCAAGGATAATAATTTTCATAATCATCATCACTGATAACTAGATACGCCAGGCCCTGCATTAAGCACTTTACGTGAATTAACTCATACAATCCTCAAAACTAGTCCTTTCCTTTTGTGGAGAGGTCGGGTGACTTGTAGGAGATCACACGGCCATGGGAATTCACATGTCTGACCCGGAAGCCCATGCTTTTGACCACTTCCGGCCCTGTTTCCCAGTGCGTGGTTCCTGATTGTTTTCACTCCCATTCTGGCACCCTATCAGACCTTCTCCATCAGCATCTCTGGGGGTGGCCCAGCAATTTACCTCTGAAGCAAGCTTCCCCGCTGACTCTGTAGGCTGACATTTTCAAACCACTGGCCTACGCTCCAATTTCTCTCTATGCCCAGCCTCCTGCAGCGCTTCCATATATCTGTGTTGGGTGAATGGATGTGGGGCAACTGCCCAGAGGAAGGAAGCACAGAGGAGCGGCAACACTGCAGCTCCAGGCCTGGGACGGGCACAGATGTCTGCCTGGTGAGGGCTACACAGTGTATCCTTTACACAGAACACAAACAGAACTCCAGGCTAAAAAGAAAAACCTGGGGCCAATTTTCAGAAACCTGAGAAAGAAACGGTAACATAAGAAATATGTCCAGGATGGAGTGGAGTTGTTAGAAGGGCATCCAGGGGGTGTGGGAGGATGGGGAGTGTTTGGGGGGGCTGGCCAGGCCAGGCGTGGGAGCCGGTGGGAGCAGAAGGGCGGCCCTGAGCAGATCGAGTTTCCCTGTCCGGCAGGGGCTGGTGGTGAATAGATTTTAGCTGGCTGTTTAGGGGGGAAGTTGGGTCTTCCACCCACGGCTGAGCTACTGTTTCAGTTCCCTTTTCTGGGCACAATCAAGTACTTGAGGCCTTGGCGAGGTTAACCACAGGAAAACCACAAGAAAATGGCTTTGCGGCAGCCAGCTTGAAACTGGGGTGTGAAGAGCTCTGCGTTTGACCTCGGGGCCGGGGGGGAAAGGGGTGGAGAGGATGAGAGCTGCTCTCAGGGCCAGCATCCAGCTTTCAACCACATAGGTCTCTCAAAAATCCCCCAGCAACGAGAGGACCGCATCCCTCAACATGCTCTGCTATTCAGGGGCAAGTGTGATGTTGGATAAGTGACGTTTCCTCTCAAAATGCCTTTTATGCAAAGTGAAAAGACTTACATTACCCTGCTCTGGCTGTCAGTAATCCCGGTGCATGACCCACAGAAGCCCCAGAATTAAGTCTTTATCTCCTGCATAGTTCAGTGATCTCGCCTATGTCTACTCCACTTTCAATTAATCCCACATCATTGAGTGAACACTTGTGCTAGTCACCAGAGGAGGGACTGAAGAAGGAAAAGCCAGAGAAATTCCTGCCCCCACAGGGCAGATGGTCTAGAGACCGAGTAAGGTTTTCAAACCTCAGCATCAGAATCACCTGGAGAAACGGTTAAAACAAGATGTCTGGGCCCACCCCTCATTCTTCTGGCTCAGTAGGTCAGGGATGGGCCTGAGAATTTGCATTTCTAACAAGTTCCCAGGTACGCTGATGCTGCTGGTCCAGGGACCACACTTTGAGAACCACCGATCTAGATGAGTTATTTCTAACCTTGTTGAGGATGTGTCATCACAATCTCTAGAGGAGCTTTTTCATATTACACAAGCCAGTCCCTGTCCTGTGGGAACCTCCCTCCCATCCATTCTGGTGGGGAGAAGTTGTCCAGGTAATCCTTTAGTTACTTCATAGCAACTCACGGGACAAATTTGAGAACAGTCTAAATTCACGTAAAAGAGGTAAGAACTTCCAGGACTGCCTTATCAGTATCACCCAAGAAGCATTTACAAAAATCCAAATGTCATGCTGATCAACTGAGACATGAATCTTCTTTTGTTCTTCTTTGCAGTGGGAGATTGGAAAGCAGGCATTCACCTTCCCAAGGCTGCACAGCTAACAGGCAGCAGAGTCAGAAGTCAAAGCCAGGAGATTAGATCTTTAGATCTGCCTGAGCTGGCGAGCACTGAGCTGAGTACTCACGTCCGTGCTTGGCAGCATCCAAGTCCTCTTTCTACTACTTCCTAATTTGCAAGTGGGGAGTACATGACAGTAAAACCCTAGAACATAGGTCACAAAACTGTTCTATAAAGGGCCAGATAATAAATATTTTAGGCTTGGCCATACAGCCCCTGTTGAATCTACTCAAGTGTGCCACGGCAGCATGAAAGCAGACATGGACAACACATCAATGAATGAGGATGGCAGTATTCCAATGAAACTTTACCTAGAAAAATGGGTGGTGGGCCAGATTTGGCCCTCAGGCTGTAGTCTGCTGATTGCTGCTCTAGAAGATGGATGTTGGAAAGACAAGGAGGCCCAAATAAATCTGGAGCATCAGGCAACAGTCAGTTCCAGTAGACTGTGTCCTGGCTCACTTCTTTTGCATCACTCTCATTTGGCATGATCTGCACTGTCTGAGAAAAATCACAAGGTCATGCTGAAGGCAGCTGGCGACGGGGTTACCTGAACACCAGGGCTCCATCCCGAAGGCCCAAGGAAATGAAGTCACTGTTGGGTCTCATGGGGCTGTCTCCCCTCCACATCAACAGGCCGTCTTTGGCAGTTGTCTTAAACCTCATGAATGCATTTGATCTTGATCCTGACACCCTGAAGAAATACACAAACAATTGCACCAAATCAACCAGTCTCCACAAACATCCATTTCTGAGTAATCTCAGTTTTGTCTGCCAGCCCTGAGAAGCCAGGTCTAAGGATAATCTGGCATTTCTGACACTTATTACCAGATTAGAAATGCCATCACCACCACGTGTCTAAAAGTTTGGACTATTCATTCTGCAGCAGCCCTCAAGTGTGGGGACACCCCACAAGAGAGCACTTGCTGAGGCAGATTAGCCAGACTCTGGCTAATGCCATGGTTCCAGGCTGTACCCCCAGTGCACACCTCAGTTTCCCCTCTTTCCTGTCCTACCACTCCAGGGTCCTGGAGAAAGTATTCCTCACTCCCCCAGAGAAAGTAAGTTTCTTAACTGCCAAGAAGTTCGAGTTGGCAGCTGCTGTGGGCTATGATCATGGTTGCGGTTGGCCAGCTCTAGCAGTGACCATCCTTGAGGGGAAAGGAGGAGTGACTGGACAGTGGGCAGAGTGTCAGCCAAGGAAGGTGGCTTGATGGGATAACGGTCTTGAGAGGTGTTGGGACAGAGGCAGGGTGGAGAGGAACAGGAAGCTGAGAGGAAAGGAGGGGTGCTCACGCAGGTCAGGTGCCAGCCCTACAGCCATGGCTGGGTATAGGACCACATACGTATGTGTTCTTATCAATTCTTGAGAATAGGCTAATTCAGAAATCCAGTCTCATGAAAGTGACCAGTGTTTCATCTGATCTGACGTAGACGGAACAGCAAGCATGAGGTTCTTAGATAAAAGGTGAGAATAGAGTAAACATAATTTAATACTGCTACTAATATGGCACTACTGGAAAAGTCTCTTTCCATTCTCATAGAGTGCATTCAGGAGAGGGGGACTTTCTTCCCGGCTTCTCAGAGCCTGATCTGGACAGGAAAAGACCAAAGTTGCCTTCCTTATGCAGGGCTCAGAGTGGCGAGGGAGGAGCAGAGTCCATGATGGTGACCTCTCCACCAGGCCAGGTGTAGATCAGTCCGGCCGTGGCCCATTCCCTAGAGACCTGTTTTCCCCACTCTTTTGTTCCAGGTTCCTTCCTTCTACCACGTGCCTTGGATACATTGATTGGTATAAGCCAAACTTGACGGTTTCATTTCTCTTGCAGGGACTGGTTTAGGGTGGGCATGTGATCCACTATTGTCCAATCAGATAGAGGAAATCCATCAGGAGGATTCTAAGAAAGAATCCTTTCCTTTTAAAAGAGTCACATGAGGAAAAGAAAGTTTTTTCACTTCCACTGGATTATTTACTGCCCTGATTTATAGCCATTTTATGAGGGTCTTATGGGCAGCTGTCTTATAACCATGAAGGGAGTGGCCTCTGGAGAATATGCTGAGGATAACAAGGCAGAAAGATGGAAGAGACTTGGGTCTTTGACAACACAGCTGATTCTCTGAATGAATCGACCCAGGAGCCAGTCTTAGTCTGGACTGCTTATTATATGAAATAACAAATACCCTTCATGTTTAAGCCATTTTGAGCTGAGTTTGCTGTTACTTGCAGCCAAAGGTATCTAACTGAAACAGACCCTGAACTTGACTCTCACTTGCAGCTTCACACATATGCATATGTACATGCACGTACACACATGCACACGAGTGCCATCCAAGTTGCTCTAGTTTGGGGCCCCACACCTCCTACTCTCACCAAACTCCTCTGTTCCCCTAAACCAGCCAGTGCCTCTCACTAAGCACCAGGGGACTGAAGACTTGGGCCTCTGACACTGTCCCTGCTTTCTAGGGACTGAAAAACGTTCTATCTTTGGGGACAAAGGGCTGAAGAAGGAGAAGACTCTCTTGGCTGGGAATCTCTTTTGCCTAAGGTCCCAAGCCAAGACAACCTAGATAAATACAACATGGGATTAGAGAAATGGAGCAAGGTCTGTCTGGGGTGCATTCAGAGTTACCAGGAACATCCCATGCTCCAAGAAAACGTCTCTCACCCACTTCTGTTCTTTGAAAAGCCACCCAAATCCACCCTAAGAACTGAGAGCCTTTAGCTAATCTGTTAAGATACCGTCAATCTGAAGAGGAAGGAAAATTCTAGAATGACTATGCTGGATGTGGGGTGGGGATTGCACATTACAAACTACAAAGAACTAGGGAAGGGAGAATAAAGAGAGAAGGGGCATACTGAAAGTGCCAAAGGTAAGCTTCACCAGGGTTGATGATTTTGGCTAAGGCCAGCCTTTCCCTTGTCATGTAAACCGGGAGCTTGGACTCCAACGCAGGGCTGGAGCTTCTGCCACCAGGGATTAAAAGCCATGGCTGTGACTTGGGCATCTCCTTGTGCCATGCTCTTGCTATGGAGCTCCTCAGTGAACTGGTCAGAGCCTGAAGAAGATAGTGGACCTTTGTTGATGAAGATGCAAAGTAGGACATGGACCTGGAGCTGTTTGTCTGGAACACCAGATCCCTTCTGCTGCTGGCTCCGGGCAGAGCTGCAGACTCTGACCACAGAACAGCGTGAAGCTAACAGCCCTGCCTGGGACTCACACTCATAACCCTGGCTTTGGAAGCATCAAGCTCTCGCTGCTTCTCAAGGCCTGAATATTGGAAACCCTGGGGCTGGGCACGCTCCTCTCTCCAGGCCCTTTGACCAGAAGGGCTTGGGTTGTTTGTAATAGAGTTATTTGAAGGCCTGCATTTTTCAAGTTTTGTTTGTTTTTTGTTTTGTTCTAGTTTCTATGTTTATTTTGTGTGGTTTTTTTTCCCCCTGAGGCCATAGCTAAACTGTCTTCTTTGAGAATTATCTTCTGGCTTGTAAGATAAGGAAAAGCCCCAGGAAAGATATTGAGAAATCTACTCCCATAGATCTAAGGAAGGTGCCTGTTGAAATTTATTACCTCTTGAGGATATCTGGATTGTCATATATCAGGTAACTGCGGCCGATAAACTGTGGAATCTCGATGGCTTCTGTGATGGCTGAGACAGAACAGAAAATGGAAGTTAAGTGATATGTGAGTCTCTTGACCCTTGCACTCAACCACATGGCAGGAAAATACAAAGAAAGCCAGCTCCTGGAAATAGGACATTTAACAACTTGTCAGCCCCTTCCTCTTGGCTGCACACGCACTCGTCCAGGTTCAGAGCTGCCTGGCCTGATGGCCTGAAGTTGGCATCTCCCTGGTGTCCCCTCCCTGAGGAATAGCCATCACTGTTATTGGCCTCAGCACCACTGAGAAGGCCTTGCAACATGCGGAAACATGAACTGTGCCCAATTATTCTTGGAAGCCAAAGAGCAGGTCTTGGCCCATCTGGGGAGCAGCTGGGGATAACCCCAGATGTTCTCGAAGGGAGGCAGAGAAAACAATCCCCAACAAAGCCCACCGGGATTTCTTTATTCAAAGCCAGTCTTCCCCAGGACCCCCCCGCCAACCGTGACCTCAAGAGACTGGGGAAGTAGGAGACGAAGCTTTGACTTTTGTTTTTTACAAATCACCTTTCAGTGTTATACTTCACAAAATCTCCACCACAACCTCATGAAACAGCAGGAAGTATAGGGAAGGGGAGGGTTGGTTACTCCCATTTTACGGAAGAGGAAAATGCACAGAAATCTTCAAGGACTTGCCCAAGATCATATAGCTAAGACAGCAACAGACCATGAACCAGATTGATTCTCCTTAATTCTGGCCCTCAGCCCACTTTTTACTTTCCAATATTTTAGAAAGGTGTCTCCTCCTTCCCAATTTCTCATCATTTTTTTTCCTGTGGAATCACCCTTTTTCACACAATTAGCAAAAGACTAGGTTAAGTAGCTGCGTTTGGCATCACAAATTAGGGATAATTTAGGGAATTTCTACTAAACAGATAACAGCAATCTCTCTCTCCTCCTAGAAAGGCACAGAAATGGCAGTTTAAAGAAATTAAGGTAGACTGAATTTCATTGTAAAAGAAATGTGCAAAATGAGAGTAAATAAGCCAGCTTATAAAATGAGTTCTAGTTTCACAAAAACATGTGGTTGCTGCAAAGACAGTGAACTAAGGACTCTACACCCAGGAGAGAAAATGTGTAATTATTGGACCCTATGAACAACAGGAAAGTTTAAACTGAACTTCTAAACATTAAAAAAAGAGAGAAAGAGAGAAAGAGAAAGATAACAGCAAACCCCAAAACCAAAAGACACTGGGCTCCCAAGTATAAGTTCCTATGTTGGCAGGTCACCCACGGCATGTTCCTAAAATCTTCTCATAAAAAAGAAAAAGAAAAAAGAAAGGAAAGAAGAAAACAAGAAAAGCAAAGGAAGAAAAAGAAAATTTTAAAAGATCATTAAAGTGGGTGGGAAGAAGAGGGGATAAAGAGGAAGGAAAGTCAAGAGAAGAAACGAGTAGGATGCAAAAGGGGAAGAGCTGAGTAGAAAGACAAGTGGGAAGAGAGGAAAAGAAACACTACGGAAGAGAAGGAAGAGAAGGCATGAACGGAAAGGAGAGCCAGGTGGACAGGCAGCGCTGAGCAGGGAAAGGAGAGGGGGATGGAAGACACAAGGCAGGGAGAGAATGGACCCAGGGGACTAGAAATAGAAACAAGAGGGAGAGAATGGAGGACGAGAAGAGAAAGAAGAGTGCAAAATGCAGGAGGTAAAAGGGAGCTCTCAGCTGGGATGGCAGGCCCCAAATTTCAGGGTACTAGTGCTGAGAAGGGAGAAGGAGGAAATATCCCACCAGAAGGAGGAGTTCTTCCCGGAGCTAAACATAACCAAGGCGCCCCTGCTGGGTTTGGCTCATGCCCAGGGAGAGAGGGCAGGGCCCTTTGCTGCTGTTATTGGCCATGGACATGGGCCTGAGGCCAATAGCCGTGGTTCCCCTGGACTCCTTGAAACAGTCAGAAGGTGCTTGTCACACGTCAGCTCTGCACATGGAGCCTCAAAGGGGTCTGTGTGAGCCCCGTCCAGCTGCCTGCTAAGCCCAGGAGCTCAGGTGCTTTCCGAGGTCAAGCTGGGAGACAGGTGTGTTCTCAGGGCTGGCACTTTTGGAGGAAGGATTCCCACCACCCTGGTAGGTATGTCCGAGTCCCACATCACTTGCCCCGGGTTACCCTCTACATATGGTTGGCCCACCTGACCAGAGCCTGCCATGGCACAGGCCTAGAGCACTTTCACAGTCTCCTAGGACTCATAATACTTACTATTGAGGCAGTAGTTCCCACACTCTGCCAGGTGACAGCATGAAACAGAAAAGGGAAAGTCAGAATTTGAGAGTCACTATAAAACCCCAATGACTTTGGTTGCAGATCAGTGGAAACCAGCCTTGGTTCCCTCATAAAGCCCTGGAGAGGGCCCAGCACGTCTTCTTAGGGAAGATGAACATGAATCCCAACAGAAGCCACTGGAAATCTTTTCTCAGCAAGATTAGCACCAAGCCACCCAACTCGCCTCCCCAGACTTGGCTTAATGGTGGGGCTGGGGGTGGTGGTGGACCAAGAAGATGTGTATAGTAAGTTGTCTGACACTTCTGAGGCTCCTGTGACCTTGAACTGACAACCATCATTTATTTT
Source organism: Equus przewalskii (assembly GCF_037783145.1). Lineage (NCBI taxonomy): Eukaryota > Metazoa > Chordata > Mammalia > Perissodactyla > Equidae > Equus > Equus przewalskii. The sequence goes on from NC_091850.1 coordinate 27,056,074, forward strand.
AAACCTGGAGAAATAGTTCCTTGCTAAACAGTCACTTACCTTGTCAATGATTATTATTTTTCTTGGCTCTAGGCTGCCTGCGAAAAGGGAATGATAAGCCAGCCAGCTGCCTCTTTTCTCTCTCTAGTGGAAAATATCACCCGAATTCCCACCCCTCCCCTCTTTGCAAGACTCCAGAGCCCTGGTTATTTTGTGACTAACAAAGGGCAGGGGAACCCTCCAGCAACGGCACCATTGAATACAAGAATGGTAAAACTATACTCACTGTAGTCAATATACGTGGATAAACATTAATTCCATCCTAAAACATCAGAGCTGGAAGTGACAATCTAGCCCTTTCGGGTTTGTTTAAATATGAACATGATTATATTTTAACCTAACACTTCATACCTAATTTTTTCTGCATTGTCTTTTCTCTATGATGAAGGCTTTACTGATGCATTAGTTAAAACGTGGTTTTGTCATTCTCTCGCATTTATACCTAAAAGGTTGTGCCATCTGGTGACACAAAAAACACCCCGAATGAATAGCAGCCTGTAAGCCAGCAGCCCAGCAGCCCAGGCAAAGCAAATTTTCCACTTGAGGGACTCAAAATTCCCAATAGACTATAAAGAGTCAAAGAAAGTAAGGCTTTTTCATTCAGTCACAGGACATTAGTGGAGGAAGGACCTGGGGGTGTTGTAACCTAGCCTTCCCAACAGCCGGGGCTCCACTCAACCACACACTGATGCGAGCCCATAAAGCCCCAGGAAACACTTCGCAGGAAGGGCAGGTCACTCACTCACAGGGCAGCCCCCTCCCTGGTTGGACAGCTCCACTTGGTACAGAATTCTTGGTTACGTGAAGCTGACTCCAACCATAGAGTAAACAAACAAACGAAGCATCTTTTTCTACACTACTCGGCTTCAACTATCTAAAGACCCACATCTAGGCTGAACGCCCCTCCCCCAATTTTCCATTGTTTAATGATACACTATCCTAAGAAAAGAAATTCCCTGTGGTATGCATAGCTTATATGTTTTATTAATCTGTGTTTTTATATACTGAGTTTTCTTAAAGTATGGCTTGTATTCAAGTAAGTTCTTTTTTAATACACTGGAACCAAAAAAATTCACCACAATCAGACCCAGCGATATGACGTGAATCTACTAAATACAAAGTAAAATGTCCTAACTGTTGTGTATGTGGTAGATCAGAGTCAATCAGGCAAGATTCCACCTTTCGAGACTGCATCGCTGATGAACGTGTGACCCAAGCCCAGGCCTTGCCTCAGTAGCTCTGTCACAGTGAGTGCCTGCGGAGCAGCGCACCTGCTACAGAGAAACAGCCCCACCTAGCGGCCTTCAGGGTCCTGCACGGTCTGAGTCCACGCTGTTGTCAGAAACGCAAGGGAGGGAAGGGAGGACCAGGGCTCAGAGTTCTTCCCTGAATAGTGGCCTGTCTGCTATTGGCTGGGAGAACCCCAGGAGAAAGCATCTGTATTCTGGACCCTTGCCTTGGACACTCAGAGCCTCGCAAAGGCTCTGAGAAGTCCCGCAGAAGAGAGAGCTGTTTCAATGTGCTTACCCAGTATCCTCCAAACTTATCTGACCACAGAACCTCCTCACTCTTCATGTATGTGAATGTCTCTGTGTCTGTCTCTATATGTGTGTGCAAAACAGCCATTAACATTCCTTAGAATTTCACTTTTTACATGATCTTGTTAAACTCTGCTTTAACTTCTCAGTAACTTATTTAGATACAAAAGTTCTGAGGGACTGGGACACAAGATGGATAAATCTGAATGAAAGTAGAAAGAAAGAGGAAAGAAATCTCTAAGGATGGGGAGTATCTTTTAGAGAAGTGAGACCTTGTTGACAGTCCTCTGGTGAGATGAGAAGGGGGCCTTGCTACTGGGGTGCCACATGGGGTGCTGAGGTTTGAAGTGGAAGAAGGCACCTAAGAGTGAGAGCCCCTAAATGGAAGGTGAGGGGACCCCAAAGTCAAGCCTCATGATTGTTGTCGGCACCTGATGTCGTGCCTGGGAGTTAGAGGAACCTCTGTCCCCTCCTGTCCTCGTGGGCTCCCCAGGTTGGGACAGAGAGCCTCAACTGTCTGCAGCTGCTGCCGCCGCAGGGAGCCTGCTGTGCCCTGAGAGCAGCAAGGAGCTCGGTGGGAGCTGGATGCACCCCGTGTCTGGGCTCAGACCCTCCTGCTCATGCTCTGATCTTGCAGGGACCAAGGGACGTCCCCAAACCACCGCGATGGTCTGAGCGCCCAGAACTGCTCCAGGATTTGTCTGAGTTTCTGGCCCCAGCCCTCCTGCGCCACCAAGAGATCAGAACAAGTGCCCCATCTCTCAACTAGGGCCCTAGTGGGATTTGCCATAAATTCTCTGATGAGGTTAGAGAAAACCAGACTCACTGAGGATCTTCAAAACTAAACTCCTGATGGAAAAAAGTGCTCTTTGAGATAGATGGACTGAATGAGACCTGGCACTGGTGATTTCTATGACAGGTTGCTCAGTGTAGAAGGACTATTTCAACTTCTGTGAGGGATGCTAGCAATAGGTTCTTGTTTCTGAAGCAAGATCTGGTTATCAGGGAGGGGAAAAAACAAACCTTTCAGTATAGGAGGCTGCGAATGACCTTGCGGTGATCTGCTCATTAGAATTACACAGGATCATTCACTAACGAATGGATCACTTGCTCCTTTTTGGGGACTCATCACCAGGGTGAGCTATATTAATAAATATATTTCATATGATTTGCCATCCAGGTTTCAAAATTCTTTTAAATATAGTACTACATAGTCTTGTAATTGGCCACTTACATGTTTCATATTTTCCAAGGCTGCTGCAAAACTTCTCCTGCCATTTCATATACCAACATATCTACCTGTAATTTACAGTTTTCCTCTAAGCCATACTTCTGATGAAAATCAGAAACCTGGAAACAAACAGGAAGGAGAGCGAGCACATTCCTTCACTTCGGCTCACTGCCTTATTTCCTGCAGGCCTGTCTGCTTTTTTTTATTAGTTCCAGGACAGATGAGGCCCCACTGATGTTCTACACAAGAAGGTGGTCCTATGGCCCACATGATGCAGCTGCGTGGTGCAGGGCTCTTCTAGACCCCAGACCCATGGCCTCCGCCTCCCTGGGACAGGTGTGGAAAGCTCAGTCCAGCAGGTGCTTGTGGTCTGTGAGCCGCTCTGCTTTCAGACAAGGGCAGGTTGGAAGCTATGGAGTTCACAGTACCTACTAATGGACTTCATTTTTCTCACCAATAATAGTAATGGCTAGTGTTGACTGAGTACTTATCAGGCATGCTTCTAAATGCTTTATGTGCATTGCTTCATTGAATCTATAGCACAACCCTCTGTGTTAGATACTAATGCTACTGTTATTCCCATTTTACAGATGAGGAAACTGAGGCACAGAGAAAACTTAGGTAGCACGGAAAATAGCATTCTATAGAAGGTTATTCATACTTTAGTTTGGAGGAAATAACATACGATTCATCTTTTTCTGTATTTGGCAAGATTTCTCAGATTTCTATAGCATTCACAGGCAGGTGACAAAATATTTATCAGCCTATAAAGCACAGACATCAACCATAGGCTCTGGGAGTGGCCCTGGAAACTCCCCTATATTATGGGTTAACCTGTTGGTTCCCTGGATTCTCAGGGAAGGAACCGGGGGCAGGGAAGTGGGGATGCTATTTTCCTGCCATTACAGAAGTATTTCAGCATTTTAAGTATTAAATAATTACAGTAGTTTATATATAATTAGCCGCCTAATATATTATTGAAATTGTTGATAAAAAGAACTGGTATGGCTGTCCCGGAGTTACCAACTCTTCCTTTAAGAGTGGTGGTCCCCCAAATGGCCTGTCCCTTCCCTCTGCTCCCAGAAGCAGTGCCTGAGACCCCCACGTATACCTTTCTGGCAGTGCAGCCCCTCAAAGCCCAAGGGGCAGTCACACTCATAGCCCTCCTTCCTGGGCCGGCAGCTGCCCCCATGGGCACAAGGGGCCCCCACGCAAGGGTGGGCTGCATTCTCCACATTCACGCCCCAGGTAAAGTCGTGCTTCACGTGGATGGTTCGGTCATTCAAGATGATCTTGGGGAGAGAAAATGTAAAGAAATTCAGAAGTTCAGAAAGCATCCTTGCAATCTTCTAAAGCTCTTCTCAGCACACTAACCTGAGCTACATGTAAAGCTTTAAAAATAAAAGAAAAAGTTCAGTAGTGAGCCAGCCTGATGGTCTGGTGGTTAAAGTTTGGTGCTCTCACTGCTTGGGCAGCCCGGGTTCACCTCCTGGTCATGGAACCACACCACTCATCTGTCAGTTGCCATGCTGTGGTGGTGACTCACAGAAGAACTAGAATGACTTACAACTAGGATATACAACCATGCACCGGGGCTTTAGAGAGGGAAACAAAAAAAGGAAGATTGGCAACAGATGTTAGCTCAGGATGAATCTTTCCCTGGAAAACAAAAGTCCATTTGCTGCTTTTATAGTCTTGTAAGTGATGCAGGAAATGAAGTGATTATGTTTGGCCCTCGGGAGAATCTACTGAGAGTAAAGCATCCTCTGGAAGAGTAGGCCACTCAGGGAGGTTGGTCCTAAAGAAGTTCCAGTAACTTCAAAATTAGGGTTCTCAACCTGGCTGCCTATTAGAATCGCCTGGGGAATTTTAGGAAATATACTAACGCCCCAGCCCCACCCAGATCAATTGAAGCAGAATCTCTGAGGGTGACATCCAGTCAGCAGTAACTTTTAAAGGCTTCCCAGGTGATTCTAAGATGCAGCCAAGGTTGAGAGATGCTGCTATAAAGCACAGCAGAGAAGAATACGTAAAGTGTTCTGCAGGTAGGAAGCAAAGGAGGAGTGAGGGCACTGGTGGCACGGAATCGGGAGAAGCTTCTGGCTGAACTGCTATATCCTCCTGGCTAATGTTCTCATGCAGTCTCCACAAACTCCATCAATGGGGCCTCCCCGATTGTCCCACTTGCTCCTGCTGTCCTCCTTCCCTGAAACTCTCGGATTCTTTTCATCCACATCCCCTTCCCCACCACTAGAAAAAAGAATGTGACTCAGGTCACATTCTTAGCACTGCTGTGCACATTCACCAGGACAAGAGAGCTCCTTGGCCCTCACTCTCCTTTCCCTGCAATGGGGTTCCAGTGAAAATGGTGAATTATAGGGAGAGGTTACTAGTCTCCTCAGCCCCAAATAAACAGACCCAATGTTTTCAGCCCTTGACTTGGAGAGTATATTTACTTTGAGCTGCTGGTGTTTCCATGTCATACAGACTTTGCAGAGCTCGGAGACGCAGAGAACAGCTCCTAGGGGAACATGCACTGTGCAGGGGGTCCTTAGAGGTTAGAAATGGCCCTTCCTGCCACTAATTCCTGTTTCCACAGGCTTGCCTAGTCCTTGGAGAGTGTCGGGAGAGCTGGGAGTAAAGTTTTCCCTAGTCCTGAACCTCAGAAGCTGCTAGAGAGGAGCCAGTATCCTTCTACAATCCCCCCCTTTTCATGCTGCGATGAAGGACTGTGAAGCTGAGTCATATGTACTTGAGACAAGCCCAGAACGGCACTGGTCACTGCAGGATATGGCCCAGTCGATGACTCGGTCACTGGGAGAGGAGGGTGGCCTTTCCAGGAAGTGAGGAGGAAAGGCTTGTGTGTGCCGTGTGAAGGGGGGTCAAAGGCTGGCAAGCGTGGGGAGGGGGATGAAGACTCTTAGCATCTCAGCAGGCTTCCTAAGTGAGAGTTTCAAACACATGATTAAACACGGCCAGTCTCACTCATGGGGGGACCATGGTCTGAACTGAGGTGTCACTGACATCACAGTTCAGCAACAAAGGGAAACATATCAGAGTCAGCAAACACTGACTGGGTCCCTTTTCTGGGCCCAACGCTGGCATACAAGAGGAGAAGGACACAGGCCCAGGAGTCCTTCCCAGTACCCGGATGTGCAAATCATGATAGGATCTTCTTTCACTGTCCCTCCTTCATCTTAGCTTCCCTCCTTCTTTGCCTCAGGTCTGAAAAGGATCAATGGCCCACATTCCACCCTTGGTGCTAGAGGAAATCAGGATGACGCTATTATCTGGGAACCAAATATGCTTTCCTTCAAATCCTTTTTCTCCCAGTGTTTGGTGGTCCCAGAAATCTGGTATGTCAACTTGCACGTCTGCTGCAGACAGACCATACTCTCATAACTGGAGAAATCATGGGCAGCCCCAAGAGAAGGAATAAGAGACACATATGATTGGGATCAGCACCCTTTATCTTTTACTAGCTGAGTGGTTTTTTCTGAACCTTCTACAGAAGGACTCTTTATGCTCTTAAGAGCTTGGTTACATGATGGATGGACAGCAACTGCTAAACTGTGGGAGTGGGGATGATGATGGAGGTGGGAATGAGAGCTGGGTCTTGCCTTGAGCAAAGTGAAAGGAACCTCACAGAGAAGCATAGAGCCAAGAGTTATGAGACTCCATTCACCTCCTTCCCTTTTCTAGAAGTATCTGCAGTGACCTGATGCCAGTTGCCTCCTTCAGCAGTCCCAGGATATTTTGGTGGATTTGCTGTAAAGATTTACCTTCATTGAGTTGCATTCATGGAATGTCTGCTGGGCATAGACCCAGAATAAGATGTTATTAGAAAGTAGGGTTGGAAGGCTACACTATGAGCATTAAATAATACAATCTTAAAAGTGCTAAAACTGGGGCCGGCCGGGTGGCACAGCGGTTAAGTGCACATGTTCTGCTTCGGCTGCCCGGGGCTCGCTGGTTCGGATCCCGGCTGTGAACATGGCACCGCTTGGCAAGCCATGTTGTGGCTGGCTTCCCACATATAAAGTAGAGGAAGATGGGCATGGATGTTAGCTCAGGGCCAGTCTTCCTCAGCAAAGAGAGGAGGATTGGCAGCAGTTAGCTCAGGGCTAAACTTCCTCAAAAAAAGAAAAAGTGTTAAAACTTTCTCGAAGCTTTTTTGGGGGATGTAGCAGGTTTCACTGACCACGGTTCTCAATTTCATTGTCTGCAGTCAAGGTCACACAGTAAACATGAGCAAGTGAAGCCTGTACCTTCTGGATGCTCCCAGTAAATGGCCTGAGGATGCCAGAGTTCTTCTTCACCTCGTCGTAATTGGGGACTCCACCAATAAAAATGTCTGTGTTGCACTTAATTTGTGTGAAGCCTCCCTGCCAACAAATTAAAAACAAAACATGGTATAACTTCAAAAAAGATAGTGAAGACTACTAAAAGTGTCTTTGGCTCCTGGTTAGGGAACCAAACGGTAGAGACAGCCTGAAGACTCATCATGACAACGTGTCTACACGTTGGCTTAACTTTCACGTTGTTTTGCATTGCTACTTACCCGTTTGAATGTTTGTAAATTTATTAAGCTCTCTGAGATTCTGTTTCATCATCCATTAAATGGGAATCATAATAGCTGCCTCCTCGATGTGTCAGGAGGAATGTGGTAGACTGCGTTACCTACCACAGGTATTCAGCATCCTTCGGCTGTATCCCAGTCTCTGCAGGAGGATTACCCCCAACCTGTCCCTCTCAAGTGGGCCCAGGTAACTTGCTTTAGTTAATAAAACACGAGCAGAAGAGAAATGAATCACTTCTGGGCTGAAGGCTTCAGAGCCAGGGAGTGATTCACTGTGTCCTCTTCCCCCATCGTCTGTTCCTTCAGCCTAGGTCTCAGATTAAAGCTGCAGCCGACCATTGATGGATATGTAGTGTGAGTGAGAAATAAACCCTTATTATAAGCTGCTGATCTTTTGGGGTTGATTGTGACTGAGTGTAGCACAGTCTAGCCTGTCCTGGCAGCTCTGATCCCACTAATTTGCCACTTTGCCCAGAGTGGGATGCACCATCCGCATTCTAGTATGGCCAGCTATTGTCATATTTGCTACTGGTAAGGCTAGACCTTGAGGCCAAGAGGAAAGGAAGGCATGGCGGGTGGGAGGCATTCCTTGCTATCAAATACAAAGGGCAGAGAAAATCTTTCCAGATTCCCAGAGAACACCCCATTGTCAATCCCCAAAGGCATCCTCTGCTTCTGGTCATTTTGACAGCCTAAACTCCAACAGCTGGGCTAGATAACAAGCTGTTGTAATATTTGATGTCTAAATTCCTTGCAACATGAGCCTTAAATGGGATGTTAAAATGTCCTAAGATAACATACAGAGATAAGCTAAAATTTGAGATCTCTGGGGATGCACACACTTTGGGTAACATAAGTTATTGCTTCTTTTGATTTATGGCAAAAGAAATACCACTGGTAGCAGCATTCAGTCATTAATCTAACAAATATTATTGGGCACCTACTATGCCCAGGCACTAACTGTTGGACAAACAACAATAAAGACACACCTGTCCCTGCCCTCCAGAGGCTTACAGTCGGGGAGACACAGGCAAATAAGTGGGCAGGTGGCATTGGCACTGTGAGGACCGTCCAGGTGGCTATGGGTGCACCTGGTGGTGGTGGAGTGGGGTGTCTCATACCCTACCCCAGACATAGAGAGTTAGGAGGTCATCAAGGAAGAGTTAGAATTGTAGAAACTGGACAAAGCCAGGGCTTGGAGGGAATGTGGGTACAGGGCAGAGGCAAGGAGGGACCAGATCGTGCATGCATAGGAATTTGTTCTCTACCCAAAAAGCAACGAGTTTTAAGCAGGAGAGAGAATAGTCAGATCTGTGTTTTGGGAAGATCACTGGCCAGAAGGAGGAGAATGGATGTGGGGTTGGGCTGGGTTGGGATGGAGAAGAGGAGACAGGCAGCGCAGAAAGGGGAGCGCTCACAGAGACGGAGTCCAGCCAGGTAGCTGCAGCAGGGTCTTGATTAGATTACAGACTGGATTGCCTTCCCTTGATAATCTTTGGGCAGCTTCGAGGGTTCTTACTTAATTGCAGCCTGGGGTGGGGGGTGGGGTGGTCATCAAAGAAGCAGAAGGGCTTTCAGGAATTCTTGTGGCAGATGGAATAAGAACCAGGCAGGCACAGTCACCACACACCCACAGGCTCCCATTTCTTTTGTCTTTGCTCTTATCGGAAAGTTAAAATAAGATAATAAAAGGAAAAGGAGGGAGGTTACAGGGTCAAAGGGGTTTCAGAGAAGCAGGCTCTTTGGAAAATCTTTGAGTTACACTCCCATCCAGTGAATGGGGTGGGGCCTCGTGGGGTGAGGGCCTTTTCTTTTGGCCGCTCATCAGAATCCTCCCCCACCACCCTCCTGTTGACAAGAGGCAGGGCTGCAGCTGCCACACCCACGTGGGACCGCAGGAGAGAAGCAAACAGACCCCACCAAAGTGGGGCCTTCTGAAGTGAAGCGCTCCGTGTCTGGATCTGCCACTCCTGTTTAGCTGGAAGTGGTCGGAAAACCTGAGCAAACCCCCTGGTTGGGGTTTTCTGAAGCCCTTGGCAGCACTGCCCTCTCTTTGAGTCCTGCCATTGCTTGACTCATAGTTCTGGGCTGTTGGTATTTCTCAGTGCAGTCGGCTGAGCAATCCCTTTTAGTCTGGACACTTAGGGGCCAAGGTCCTGGGTCATCCCCGGGAAGTGTTCTCTAATCCTCACCCCTTCCCCGGGTCTAAGCTCTAAGAACACTACCCCTTGAGCAAGGTATGGACAGCTGGGAGCAGAATCTTCTGGAGGGAGATCTGATTAAGGCTCAACCCCAGAGTTCAAGCATGGGGCTTTCCCACTCCTGATTCTGAGCAGCCTCAAAAGAACCACCCTCAAATGCACACAGAATAGCCACACCTTCCCTCCCACATGTTTACCTTGCTTTTCAAGTGGGCAGCACTCCAGTCAGCTCCAGCCATTCAAAAAGCCAACAGGGAGGGCACTGGTTATGCCATACTGGGTTAATTCTCATTCCCTGATGTGGTAGTAGAAACTCTGAGGTGCGGTTTTTACCTCTGTGTCATCTCTTCACTGTAGGATCCCAATGGTAAACACTGTGTCTTGAAAAGTTCCTTATTTATAATCAAAGGCCTTAACCCTACTATTTATAAACACTCCATCCTAAACTTCTGTTTTTGTTTTACAGCTGTTTGTAACTAAGGCCTAGAGAGATACAATTTTTTTTGAATTTATATTCTTAAGTCAACATACAGTCAAGTCAATACTTGTAAACTGCTAATTCTGTCTTGGACTAAGGTCAGCTATTAGAATTTTCCTGATTGTGCCAGAAGTGACTCCTGTTTTCCCTTTAAAATCCATTTCTCCTTATCCAACTTCCTCCTTTCCTTCTTTCCCTCCCTCCCTCCTTTCTTCTTTCCATGAATATATTTAGAACATTTTCTGGGTCTGAAGGGTGCTCGCCTCTTGAAGCAGAACCCAGGTTGGCATTCTTGTAATCCTAAGGAAGCCTTTGGTTCTGACAGGACCTCCCACCACTGCTGTCCCTGAGGCTGGCCTTTGGACATGTGCGTCCTTCTTTCTTCTCTCTTCCTCAGCCAAATACCTCTTTCCCACCCAAAGTCTTTTTTTATAACCAATCCATTTGCTTTTCAGAATACTCACACTCATCAACACCCTCTTTAAATCTTGCGATGCACAAAATGAAGATTGTTGGGGATGAAAATACTGGCACATAGAAAACGCCCTGTGTCTAGGGGTCTGTAAATCTGTGTGCGTGTGCAGAATCCTAGTTGGTTATAGTTTAAAGCAGATCTCTCTTATCTCTTCTTAAAAATATCATTGTCCTTTGGATGTGACTTTGGAAATAAAATCGTGGAAGAAAGTTATAAACTTGAGCAGAAGTCCTGAGCTCTTGAAGTCATGATGGTACGCTACATATGAACTAAGAATGATAAGTACAGCTACATAGAGCTGACCGTATGCCGGGCTCTGTTGTGTTTTACAAATATAGTTATTCTCATTCTCACAACTCCATGAAGCAAACACTATTATTATCACCATTCTCCCCATTTTATAGATGAGAAAACACTAACTTGGGGTCTGAGTTCACACCACTGGAGCTAGATGTTGAACCCCGGGAGTCTGGTTTCAGAGCCTGTGTTTTTGGCAGATGTGCCACCCCCACACCACTGGCCCTACCTCGGAGTCTGTGTTCTGACCGCCTACATTATCCACCCACATAAACAAAGGCAGGGGTGGGCAGTGAAGAGTGGAGGTGGCGGGCAATTTTTTTAAGTGCTGTACTCATATTGGCTCACTTAATCCCTACAAGCACCCTATCAGGCTGCTACTATTATCATCCCCCTTCACACTGAGGAACAGAAAAGTTAAGTGACTTGCCCAGTGGGGAGCCGGGGTATTAGCCCAGGCAGACTGGCACTACAGTCCATATGTTTAACCATTACACTGCTGCTTTTCTCTCCAGGACAGGGAAAAACCAGTAACCCAGCTCACATTAACCATCAGGAACAAGGGTGTGTCCTTCTTACCTCCGCCATTCGCTCCACTACCTTCTGCTTATCCACCTGTAAGATACCATTCTTCGCTGTGCGAGATACATGCAGCTCATGCCAGTGGCCCAGGGTGAGGGGGTCTTCACTCCTGTTGAAGGAAGGAAACTGAGCGTGGGTTAGCATCACTGGTGTGATGGACAGTATTTATCAATCCAGCTCTGATGAAACTCATACCAACCTTAGGCACCTCACTCTGTTTGGCAAAAGGAAAAGAATCATTCCTTCTTAGTAAACACAGAAATGCTAGCTCTAGTTATTGGACCCCTTCCTGGCAGGAGCATTGCATTTATTATTTCATTTATTCTTCATAACAAGTCTGAAATGTGGGTAGCATGAGTCCGGTTTTCTAGATGAGGGGTGATAGGAAGGTAAATGTGATTATAGTTACACACAAGCTTCGAAGAAGAGAAAATTATATGGGCTTGGGTGTAAAACACAGATTCCTGGGTCTATTCATGTCTGCAGCATCCTTTGAAATGAATAAAAAAAATAAGATGAATGGATGGAGAGATATAAGCTTGGCTAGACAGGGATAAAGCAATTACAAAAAAAGGTTAATTGTAGACTACAGATGGTGGGTATAAAGATGTTTACTGTACAGTTCTTTCTACTCTTCTGTATGTTTGAAATTTTTTCATAATAAAATGTTGAGGGCGGGGTAAATTCCATGTTGTCTGATACTGTGAAAAGGATTAAAATTACTTTAAAAATTCAATTATTAATTCAAGGTGGGAGGACTTGAAGTTTAAATGATACTGATAGGAGTTTTACACACTACTTTTTATAGTGAGGTGTACAAAAAGAGTACAATCATTGCATTTGTATTTTTAATGACGTCTAGTTCCTGGCCTTCACTGAACCTCCCAATTATTTTTTGGTCCTGGATCATCTTTAGAAAACCATCAGGAATACCAATGGGCACAATTATTAAAAGGTTTCCACCTCCTCACTTGATTTTTTGCTCTGGCAAATGCTTTTCTGATTTGTCCTTAGCTATTAGAATTTAATCACCTTGACTAAATCAATACGCAATAAAGAAACCAGCGGCACTTTTTAAGCGGCCCGTCTCCATAATAACTAACAGCGCCTTAGTCGAGCTCCCGTCCTGCAGAGGTCACTCCCTGTCAGTATGCTGCCTTGCTCAGCACACTTATATTGATCATGGCCATCATGAGCTCGTTTCAATTGTCTCGATTTCTGAATCAAGTTCATAATGAATTTGACCACCTTATCCTTCTCCTAACGTTAAAATGATTTGGCCAATTCCATGGCTTCCACTGAAAGTTCAGGCTTTCACTGAATTTTCTTAATTAAACAGGGAGTCTTTGAAATGGTTTTCAAAATACACATCTTCCAGAGGGGCACCTGAAACACCAAGAGTGGTGACATTTGTCAGATTAACTGGAGAGGGGATGGGACAAAGGAGCGGGTGGAAATTCTGAGACTTTGACTCCTTTTCATCATATCTAATACTCAAAAATTCTTTTTCCAGGCGCCTTTCCTGGCAGGCAGGGAAAGAATAACTTACATTAAAAAAAAATTAAAAACATCTCTTGTCAAAAATAGGCACAGATTCATGAAAAAGAGAAATGCTGGATTTCTGGGGTCCCATGTGTCTGTGACCCCACAGCTGGAGCTGCCACTGCAGAAGTGGAGGGTGTGGGGTGCAATCTGTCCAGGAGGAGGGTTGATGAGCCCCGACCCTTCCTTGGCTCTTTCTGGTCATTCTTTTCCTGGAGGAAGCCACTGGAAAGTACGAGGTGATATTCAAGGTGTCTCCCTTTCTCAACTTGACAAATAGTTCTAAGTAAATTGCTTGGACTGTTTTGCATAATCATATGTAAATTGAATCAATTAAATACCCATCAAAGTAGTCTTGAGACATCAGATATTTTCCCATAACCAGAGGTACAAAAAATGTTTGTCCATTCCCCAAGGTGGGAGGTGTCACTGATGAGTAGGAATTCAGCCATAAGGACAAAAATGAACTGCCCTTTCTAAAAATTGTTGAAACCCAACACAGTAAGCGTTTCCCATCAGCCATGAAAAATGATCAGCAGTTTAGGGCAATGCAAGATTGTAATATCTCACCCGCATACTCTTCCTAAAAATGACAGTCCAGCAATATGAATGGTGATTGAATACAGCCCGCAATTTCTTTTAAGGCGACAACAACAGACTAGCTGATTTCCTGCTGCAGGGCACCAACGAACAAAACATCATAGTGAGTTTCAAAAGAGAAGACTCTGTCGCGTTCCGCCCAGCGTAGGAACAAGAAGCACGTCTGCAGTAGGTTAGCAGGGCTCTGGCTTGAAGATAAAAACTACCATGGGAGGAACTCAGTAAGAAGACAGAGACATAAACAAATAAGAAAAACATCTGGTTTACCAGCCACAGGCCCCGAGGGATTCACAAAGATACCGACACACTGTACAGGAACAATCGATCTGCTAGGTAAATTAATAGTACAAACTAGATAACAGGAGGAACGTTTTGATGACTCAGAACCAATTCTGCAGATACCAGCAGGTACTTTAGAAGCACCTATTTTACTGCCATGCTATTGAAACCACTCATCACCCAGGCTTCTTGAGCGTATTTGTCAGGAATGGGTCATACAACTGCTAATGATTCATCGTCAGATTCTTCACATGGAGAAGGGTAAGAGACTTGCTAAATAACCAGTTACCATCAAAGAAACAGAGCAAGAGGAAAGTAAACATTTCAAGTGAGGTTACCAAGGACATTTCTCTTCATTAAATCTCTGTTAATACTTTTTTACTAGTCATCCTATATTTGCTGAGCACCCACCAAATGATGCTCCAGGCAAGGTGCTGATTAATTACAATTCATCAAGTTTCTGCTGATGGCATTGTTTGACTGGAGGTGGAAATGAAAGCAATTTAGCCCCATCTGAAGCAAGCCCATTGTCTATGGTTTGAAGCAGAGAATTGCTACCTGCTGGGTAGTTATTTGAGAAAAGGAAACTGTGCCACCAGGAGAGCATGACCAATGGGAAGCACGGCATCTGTGTGAATCAGGACAGGTTTCAGAAAAGATAACTGTGTAGGGAAGACAGGAAGAGTGCAAACTATTAGATGACAAATTCGTCTTTTTCCAAAGCAGCTACTATTTGGCTTTTGGGGGAAAGAGGGCCCCAAAGGTCTCAGCCCTTACCTGAGAACACCAGTCCCAGAGCCACAGTCAAAGCGGAACTCCACGTGACCCTCTGCCATGTTGATGGACAGGAAGTCTTTGCTGCCCGTGTCATAGCTGTACAGGAGGACGCCGTCACCTGAGTCAGGCCGAAATGTAATCTCAAACTCCATGAAGGAAAGATAATGCTGGGGCTCCAGTGGCCAGGGTGTTGCAGCATAGGATCTGAGGGACTCTCTGAATTGAGGAATTGTCAAGGTGAAAGCTGAAGAAAGAAGCATGTTGTTAGAAATCCCTCCGTGACACAACCAGCCATGCTCTTTTCCTCCTGGGTACAGAGCTAAACGACATTTCCCAGCTGCCATGAAGTTAGATGGATGGTGCAACTGAATTCTGGCCAGTGCAATGTGGGTAGGAGTATTATATAGCACCCCAGGTCTGGCCCCTAAAACTGCCCTCCATGAATCATGCACTCTCTCTTCTCTCACCTACCGGCTGGATGCAGGAATCAGTGGAGAATTCTAACGCCCTAGCAGAGACACTAGAAGCCAAGAGCCTGCATCCCTGAATGACTGTGTGGAGCAGAGGCCACCCCATTGCCAACACCACCTGCAGTGATGTGGTGTGAGCAAGGATCAACCTTCATTATGTCGGGCTACAGAAATATGAGATGGTATGTAATAGTTTTGGCTTACCCTGACTCATATGCCTTCTTCTAGGTGACATGAGATTTGAGATTATATAGTGTTAAACAAAATTTTCCCCAGGATGGTGTCTTAGGCCCAAATCTGAATCACTAGTGGAAAAGTTAAAACACGTTCAACCCTGCACGGTTTTCCAAAATCTTTCAAATTTTTAAAATTTTCCATTATTATATGTGTGCATTTGTGTGTACATGTGTGTTTACATGTATATATACATGTATCTATATATTTTATATAATCAACATATACAGTATTGAGAGGTAGAATAATTCAGCATAAGGGTACAAAGAAAAAGAAACAAGATCACTTTTGTCCCATGACATTGTTAATGTTTCTGTGTATTATCTTCCCAACGTTTTCCCTGAAACTGTCAGATATTCTAAGGAGCTTGAATTGTAAATGCTTCAAATTCAGTCTGATATAGACCACACAAATATGGGCTTTTCAAAGTTATTTGAAGGCCAAGAGGAGCCCACCTTGCCCAGAAGCACCTTAAAATGAACATATCTTTGATTGGTTTGACACTTTGACACTCGAAGACACTCTAACCTGGTAAAAAAAAAAAAAAAAGATTCTCCCATCCCTCCCAAGTAAACAACATTAACCCCATAAAAAAATATGCAGCTTTGCTAAAAGTACATTGATGACAAATTACATCAACATGAATTAACAACGCAGGCAGAAATCGCCATCAACTTGCTTCTTTCTCACCATCTTCACAGTGTCGACCTTTAAATCCAAGGGGACAGAGGCAAATGTAGGAATCGGCTTTGACCGCTGTGCAGGTGCCGCCATTGATGCAGGAGGCTTCATCACAGATCCCACTGCTGCACTCCCCTAAATACAGAACGGGAGTTACAAAGCCGATTCACCACGTGAGCCAGTCCAAGACGCCGGGGCTCACCACCCCGACAGCTCATGGTTCTGAATACATACGGTTCAGTCCTCACTCCTGTTGATTTGCACTTCTGCACAACTGCAAACCAGCTTCCAGGATAAGTGGCACCTTCCCTCCATTTTAATTTGATTTTGGCTTGTTCTTTATAAAGAGCCACAGAGACTCTTTAAAACATGGTGGACACAATCAATCAAATAATAAATTGTTGGGCAATTTTATGACCACTGACGGGGATGACTGAGTTGTCTCTGCTTTAATTCATCTCTCTTTTGTCCCCACAAGAGTGTGTTTCAACCCCTCCAATGTCAACACGGTGTTTATGTTAAAAGTGTTCTAATTTGCATGGCCCCAATCACTGTAAGTGCTGCTGCCTTGTTGGTGGAAAGCTGAGGCAAGCAAGATAAGCATCGAAGGAGTTAAGCTGTCTAAGTTTATTAGCTGGGCTGAACTGTCCATTCCTCTGTCTGGGACAGGGAGTGGGGAGGCAGGGCTCCCTGATAGCTCAGTGTGTGTATTCCAGAATCCCCAGTCCAAAGTGACAATCTTATGAGGGACAGGACGGTGGCCTGGAGTAAAAAGTGTTGAGAGGTTCAACATCAGATGGGTTTGTTCTCTTCACTAAACATATTACAGAGGCCCATCCAAGGTATACTTTGTCGTTTTCAAGTGTAGACCATTACAAGAAGCGGGAACAAATTGACTTTTCTCGGTCTGCTTCTCTTCTGCTTCTCTGGTCTTCCTTTTCTCCTTGTGTATAAGAAATAAATACGGCAGATGGGCCATGATCTGGCCCAGAACTATATAGGTGCATACAAATCACTTTTTCTGGGGATGGAGACAAAAGGGACCTCTGATTGAGCTGTGAGGGGTCCAGCTCTGTGCCCCGCAGTCTCCAGTGCTGTGCCCTCATGAGCTGGTAGCCCGTGCCCTACGCGATGAAGAGCCCTCTTTGACCTGATTGTGTCTTCTCAGCCGGGGTAGCCTCTTATCCTTTCCTCATCAGTCACCTGTGCTTGTTGAATTGATCCAGTCTTTTCTTTTCATAGAGCCTCACGGGGAGGAGGGGGAGGGCTGGGCGCCTGTTGTACCCAGGAGAGGAGACCAACTGCAGGGGCTGATAACAGAATTTAATTAAAGCCCTTCCAGATGGCTTGTCCCTCTAGCCAGGGTGGGCTGGCCTCTGTGAATTTCAGCTGGGAGCCACTGGAAGTTCAGGCGGAAGTGACTGGTGGTGTCTCTTCTGCCACAGCCCTCAGCACATCACCAGCATTCATGGTCTGCACAGAGAGGCTGACTCTGATCTTAGCCACACTCTCACAGGTCCCTGGGCTCCACCAATCTCTGGGGGCTGAGATTCCTTCTCAGACAAGGGCTGGTCCCACAGGAAGAAGTGGGGTCCTTGGGTTTAGATACACATGGAAAAAATTACTTTATGAATTTGCGTTGTAACTATTTTTTAAGAGGTGGGAGTAGGGCGGGGGGCGTGAAAGCTGGCCAGAGTTGTTTACTTGATGAAAGCAGGGTTTCGGCAAGATTATGCTGTCAAAAGTACGCAAGATAGATTGTGAGAGGTGGGGCTGGGAAAGAGGATGGAAATCATACAGGGAGGTAAACTGGGGCCAGATAGTATGATAGCAGAGGAAATGGGGAGAAAGTGGAGAAGCACAGAGACACAAGGAGAGAAGAAATAGCCAGCTCACTCTATAGGTTGAAGGCGGAGGAAGACTAGCATAACCTCAAGGTTCTAGCTTGGAAGACTGAAAGAAGAGCGGCAAGAGGAAAGAAATGAGCACAGCCGAGAAGGGGAACTGGTTTCTGAGGAGCAGAGGAGGAGTTGGATTTTGCTCAATTTAAACATAAGGTGACTGTGGAAACATCCACTGCTGAGCCCCGTGGGCAGGAAGGGATCCTGCATACAGGTGAGGGCTGGAGGGGCCATGGCAGCGTGGTGGTGACCCTGACACCAAGAACGGATGGGCTCCCTGAGAGAGGACAGGACGAAAGGGCCCCATGGACTCCCAGGGAACCGAGGAAGGCTGAGGAGCCAGCAGAGAAGACAGAGGGAGAACTGGCCAAAGGGTCGGGAGGACCCAGGCAAGGCAGCTTCCCGGAAGCTCAGGGAGGGGCAGGAGCAGAGAGAAGCCAGAGTTAATACTGCCCAGAGGTCCAGGAGGAAAAGTTACTGGGTTTTGTGCAGAGAGGACCACTCACAGCTTCAGGAGAGCAGTTTTGTGCATGGAAGGCAGCAGCCCCCTCACAGGAGGTTCAGACAGGCGGCCTGGAAAGGCTGCCAGGGTCAGGTCTTGAGAGAGAGGAGAGAGGTTCCCAGGTTCCCAGACCAGAAGGGTACAGCATTCTGCAAAGCATGGCACTGGTTTAAGCTGGAAAGGAGCAAGTGTGAACAAGCTAGAGTAGGGGGTCTGTGAACTTGGATGGGAAAAGATGAATCTTTATTTTCCCTAACCTCTAACTGTAATTGAGCGTTTCCTTCAATTATCAACCCCTAGCATTAGCAGTTCTTGTGACTTGTGACCAATTGTCATCATATCACATTCCATTTGTTGCAGATACCTCAAAATATCATTTATACTCATTACAACTTTGAGATCATGGTAGTTATTGCCCACTATTAAATAATCCTATTGGTTAATGCTTTCTAAAGAAGCACCTATATTATTATAGTATCAAAACTTAAAAATATAGTACAGCTTTATTTCAATGTAATTGTGCCCTCTGATGTATATTATTGTCTGCATTTAAAAACATCATTTTGAGAAGAGGTCCATAAGCTTCACCAGACTGCCAAAGAGGTTCATGGCATGCAAACGCTGAAGAACTCTTAGGTTACGAAAAGAGATAATCCTGACAGCAGGGTTCCAGGGATGTAGGGAAAGATGGGTGCAGAGTGTAGATGAACAGGATAGTTTTAGAGACGAGGAAAACCTTCAGCTCTGAGAGTGGGAGGAAGGAGGTCACAAGGTCACGTGTAGAGAGAGCTGGCAGGACTTCATCATCAATATATAAAACAACTTTTGTCGACACTGATGCCTACTGTATGCCAGCTGTTGTGTAGGTTTATGTAAGATAACAAAGTAAGGGGCAGGAGGGAAGACCTCTTGAGTCCAGAATAACCTGGGGAGTTGGCTCTGTGACTTTGCTCCAGCAGGGTGTGGAGATCCAAGATGGGATTGGAAAAACTGAGTGGTGGTGGTTTAGGTTTGAGAATTTGGGTGGAAATAAGAAAAGACGAGGCTGGGCCAGAGAATGCAAAATTTTGCTGAGACTTCTGACTATTCTAGAAAGTGAGTTGCAGAGAGTCCAACAGCTGGGAATAGTCTAATGAAGGAGATGAAGTGGGAGGGGTTGAGCAATGAAAGGCCCCTTTGAGGAGTGGAAACAGGTTTGGTGAGGATGGAGGGGGGAGCAGAGAAAAAGTTGTAGTTGAAGATGGCAATGCCACGTTAGCAGTATCAGATGGAGGAACTGTGACTCTGCAACTGTCATCACCTCCTCTGGCAGCCTGTAACTCCACCAGAAATTTGCTGCTGTTTGCATAAGCCCAGTCTTCCCCATCATGAGACTGCATTTAACTTACAAGAACTTGAACTTTAGGAGGACAACTCGAAGGACAGCAAATATGGAGGTCAAGGAAGGATAACCAGACCCACTCTTGTAGCCCAGGGGAAAATAATGAGAAGAAATGAAAAAAGGCAATGTGACCGATGCCTGCCATTCAGGTTCATAGAGAGAAACTGAACAATCCAATAGCTTCCTCCAGGGAGCCCAGAGCCAGAAAGGTGGGCTCTCCTGGTGCCACCTGCTCAATGGAGAGGTTGGCATCGCACTGTGTGAGAATTTAAAACACTGTCAGAAATCAGCCCTTGCTCAACTTTGCGACTTCTTAACTACCTGTCAGAGATTAACACGCAGCCTTGGGACTGCCAGAGCTGTCCTTTGGGGCAGCTTCCCTGTAGGTCAAGGAAGAGAGAAGAAACAACTTATACCCTGCTTGATAAATGGTGTCAGAATACTAATAACAATATTAATAGCAGGAAATATTTACCATGTTCGCTATGTGCAAGGCATTATTCTAAGTACTTTATATGCACCGCAACTCATCCGGACAAAATAATCTTAGGAGGTAGGTACTATTTACAGATGGGGAAACCGAGTCCCAAAAAGGTTAACTGATTTGCCAAATCCAGGCAGTCTGCCCTCAGAGTCCAGGTTCTTAAACACCACAGCAGACTTTGACAGACCTGCTGGGGCTCACGTTCTGTATCATCACAGACACCCAGGAAGAGGGATTTTGGAGACATGGTCCTACCACAGCGGATACTTTTATAATTGTTTTAGTTGTTGCTGTTTACTGTTTGCTTTGACTAAGTGATCAATTGGGGGGGAATAACACAGGGAGTAACATATGGGTAGTAATCTTTTCCTTTTAAGTAAACTGCATCTTTTGTAGTTTTAACCATGGTATCACCTTTAGGAGTGAGCAAGATGGAGGGAAGCAATTTGAAGCCAGTTTGGGAGCCTTGATATGGCAGATGGGGTTAAGAGGGCAGGCACTGAGGCCAGAATGGCTGAAGTCACAGTTAGGCTCTGCAACTTGCTAGCTGTTGTGACCTTGGGCAAGTTACTGAACTCTTCTATGAGACCAGTTCTCATCTGTAAACACCAAGGCTCATCCCAATTCTGACTTCGTAGGAATCTTGGGAAGGTTAAAGCAGTTTAGAATGGTGGCTACATATAGTACGTGCTCAACTAATTTCAGCAACAGAACAGACAAGCTGCACCTGGAGACATGAGCATCAAATCCTAGCTCTGACCCAGGAATGGAGAGAAGGATGGAGAAATACGTGGTAAAGCAAATGTGGCAAAATGGATGGCAGAATCTAGGTAGTAGGCACGTGGTATTCCCTGTGCATTCTTTTAAAATATCATCTTGGAGACGGAGGGAAAAGAGACCTGAGAATGGGACTTGCCCATTCTTGCCAAGGACAACGCCATGTGAGGATGTGATGCTTAGAATTCTGGCACCATCTTGAGATTATGAGTGAAAAGCAAGAGAATCACAGAGACACCAACCCAGTGTTCTGATATCCTTGAGTCGCTGTTATGGACTGAATTGTGTCCCCTCAAAATTTGTAGGTTAAAGCTCTAACTCCCAATATGACTGTACTTGAGAGATAGGGTCTTTGAGGAGGCAATTAAGGATAAGTAAAGTCCTAAGGCTGGCCCTCACCCAATCTAACCCGCGTCCTTCTAAGAAGAGGGAGAGACACCAGGAGCACAGACAAAAGGCCATGTGAGGACACAGTGAGAAGGTGGCCGTCTGCGAGCTAAGGAGAGAGGCCTCAGGAGAAACCAGACCTGCTGACACCTTGATCTTGTGTCTCAAGCTTCCAGAACTGTGAGAAAATAAATTTCTGTTATTGAAAGCACCCAGTCTGTGGTATTTTGTTACGGCAGCCCTAGTAGGCTAAAACAGTCATGGAATTAACCAACCTTAGAATTATCTATCTGTTGCCTTCAGTGATGGAATAAATGCCCTTATTGCTTTAAAAACAATCCTAGTCTTTTCAACAAATGGTGCTGGAACAACTGGAAATCTACATGCAAAAAACGAGTCTAGACACAGACTTCACATCCTTCACAAAAATTAAATCGAATGGAACAGACCTAAATGCAATATGTAAAGCTATAAAACTCCTAGAAGATAACATAGGAGAAAACCTAGATTATCTTGGGTAAGGCAATGATTTTTTAGATACAACACCAAAGGCACGATCCATGAAAGAAATAATGGATAAGCCGACCTTCATTAAAATTAAACATTTCTAATCCATGAAAGACAACATCAAGAGCATGAGAAGACAAGCCACAGACTGGGAGAGAATATTTGCAAACGGTCTGATAAAAGACTGTTATCCAAAATATACAAAGGACTCTTAAAACTCAGCGGAAAACAAACAAAAAATGGGCTAAATACCTTACCAGACACCTCACCAAAGAAGATAACATACAGATGTCAATTAAGCTTATGAAAAGATGCTCCACGTGAGATATCATCAGGGAAAGGCAAATTACAACAAGATACCTCTACACATCTACTAGAACGGCCAAAATCCAGAATTGTGCCAGTGCCAAATGCAAGCAAGAATGTGGAGAAGCAGGAACTCTCATACATTCCTGATGGGAATACAAAACAGTACAGCCACTCTGGAAGACACTGTGACAGTTTCTTACAAAACTAAACACATACTCTTACCATATGATCCAGCAATCACACTCCTTGGTATTTACCCAAAGGAGTTAAAAACTTATGTTCACCCAGAAAACCCACACAGGGCTGTTTAAAGCATCTTTATTCATAATTGCTAAAACTTAGACACAACCAAGATGTCCTTCAGTAGGTGAATGGATAGATAAACTGCAGTCCATCCAGACAATGGAATATTACTCAGTGCTAACAAGAAATGAGCCATCAAGCCATGAAAGACATGGAGGAAGCTTAGATGCATATTACCAACTGAAAGAAGCCAATCTGAGACGGCTACACACTGTTTGATTCCAACTACACGACATTCTGGAAAAGGCAAAACTATAGAGAATATGAAAAGATCAGTGGTTGTCAGGGGTTGGGGGTGGGAGGGGGAGGGAGAGGCATGAATAGGCTGAGCACACAGGGCTTTTAGGGCAGTGAAAGTACACTGTGTGATATCATAGTGATGGGTATATGTTACTATCTTTTGTCCAAACCCATAGAATGTACAACACCATGAGTGAACCATAATACAAACTGTGTACTTTGCGTGATTATGATGCGTCAATGTAGGTTCCTCAAGTGTAACAAATGTACTGCTCTGGTGGGGGATGCTGATAATGGGGGAGGCTATGCATGTGTGGGGGCAGGGGACATACGGGAAATCTATGCACCTTCTCCTCAATTTGGTTGTGAACCTTAAACTGCTCAAAAAATAAAATCTTAATAATAACAAAGAAAAGAAAACAATCCTAGCTCTGCCTGCTATTTTGGATAAGTCATTTGACTTTTATAAGCCCCACTTTCTTTATGCATAGAATAGGTATGATGATAATTTCTACTTCCCACAGTCAGTGTGAGGAGTAAATAAGAGAGCATATGAGAAAGTGCTGGGCACAGTGGTCAAGAATTAGAGGACCAGCCCCAGTGGCCTAGTGGTTAAGTTCAGCATGCTCTGCTTTGGTGGCCTGGGTTTGGTTCCCAGGTGTGGGCCTATACCTCTCTGTTAGCAGCCACGCTTTGCTGGTGGCCCACATACTAAAAAATAGAGGAAGATTGGCACGAGCATCAGCTTAGGGTGAATGCTCCTCAACAACAACAACAACAAAAAAAAAAAGCATTAGAACTTCACCATTTCCCTTAGAAGCAGAGAGCATATGAAATGTCTTCTTACGTTATTTTGTTGGCTTTTCCACTGGACTGAGTGATGAATGGTAAAAGGGCTGAAGTGCTTGTTGCTTTGTCCAAGGAGACCATGCCACGTTTCATGAAGAGAGCCAAGACGGCAGCAGGACACTACCAAGGGTTTGGTGCGCCATATTGTTTACCACATCTTGGTATTCAGATTCAGGGTCATCATGTCTGCAGAACACCCACCTCACCCCTTGGGCCCACCTCTCTCCTCAAGTTCTGCATTAACCAGCTGCCTAGGGTTGCAATCCATGAAGCTGCTTACCTCCCTGGCTCACACCAGAAAGGCAATCCTACAAGAGCACCCTAGGCCCCTGGGGAACCACTTACCCACATCGGCCCCGCTGAGTGCCTTCCCCAGTGGCCAGGGCCTCATGTCGATTCTCTTCCCATTAACAGTGAGTGACTGCACACAACCTTGAAAGCCTCGGTTTGTTCCTGTTGCTCTGACCAACCAGTAAGCACTGGGAGCTCCACCAAGATAAAGAGGCGTCCGGAAGGTAATTTTACTGTATTGGCCCTTTGAGAAAAGTGAAAACTTATTACTCACTAAACAAAATCAAAAGCCAAAATACATCAGATTTTAAGGAGGGAATGGTTAAGGTGTATTACAGCCCCTGAGGTTTCTTCCATCTGTATTTAAGACCTACTGGAAAATCAAACCCACGGTTACCGCAGGAAACGTAGTGAGCTTCTCAGAAGGCTGTGTTTCGAGAAGCGATGATTTTGTAATGCCTAGAAGGGAAGGGAAGGTAGGTCAGAGCCAAGAGCAACCCAACAGGCAGTGTACCATGCTGGGCATCCAAAAACAACTTTCTCTTTCCAGTCCGGACACCAATTTGCTGTGTACCTTGGATGGGTCACAGGGCTATTCTGTGTCTCAAAAGGTAATACTACTAATTTTGTGTACACGTGGGCTAACATTGACCCTTTCACTATCCTAGTCACCTTTAGACTATATCCTGCAAGAAACATTGTTGGGGGGAAATTGCAAAATAGATTGTGTTGCAAAATATTTTGAAATTTGCTCATGCATCCAACTTTTTTTTTTAAGTGTTACTACAGTTAGGTAGGGACGTTTCCAATCTTAGACCAAACCACAATCTGGATTGTAGGTTTTGAGGTTTCAAAATGCAGAGCTGAACATTAGGTGGGACAAAATTAAGGCACCCTTAGTCATTCTATTTTTTATTACAGAAATATCTCATTCATTTGAATTAAAAGGTACAGAAGGGGGCTGGGAAAGGCATCTGCTAGAACTTATAAAATGTCCGGAATGTGAGCCACTGAAATGTAATCTTTATCCTTTACACCTTCGTTACTAACAAGTAGAACATCTGATCATTGCTTTGTCTTTCCTAATAAATAGATATGAATGGTTTGTAAATAGTATATTGCATATGATCTAGGCAGCTTTAAAGTACCTACAGTGGATTTTAAGGATTAAATTGTTTGCCAGCCACTGGGCATACTGCCTTCATTTGATGAACTGAGTGCCCTGTGGCTCTCAATGATCCTCAGAGTTCAACCTTTCTGGATCCCATCTTCTCCCTCTGACCCTGTTCCTTGATCCAGGATCAGGGCAGGGCTCTGACAGCTAGTTCTTTTCTCCTTTTCTGGCTCATTCAGTGCATGGTAGGGGTGGGTGGTTCCTTTTAGGCTCCCTTCACAGCATCCCAGGCAATAGTCTTCAAGCCCACCCTTTACCTTCCTCTAATTAGGATTGCCTTTAGGATCTTGGACCCTGCTTTGCCTGCTTACCCTGAGATCTGGTAGTTTGCATTCCTCCGGCGCAGGCCTTAACAGTTTTTGGTGGGTGTGGAAGCGTGAAAGTCCAAGGCCCTTGCTTTGGGCTGGGATCACTCTGAGGGATAACTTCTCCTCCAGACCGCCCCACTGGGATCAGGCTGAAGCCGGACCCTGGAGAACTGTGCCTGGAATCTCTCTCTCGCTGATTTCCATTCCTCCCCTGTCCATCTTCTCCTCTCCTTGACACATTTCCTTCGGGAGCACTTTCTTAATCCATCACAGGCACAGGACTCCTCATCTCAGGTCTGTTTCTCAAGAACGCCAACTTAAGACAGAGTTGCTCTCTCCCAAGAGGGTTTATTAAACATTCCACATCTGCAGTCCTGCCTATACAATTTGCTTAGCAAGTCCTGGGGGTAGGGAGGCAAATGTTGCCCTGAGTATCTGTAAAATTATATTGCTTCTTGCAATGAATTCTTATATTCATAAAATCATAGGCTCTTAGGATTGGAAAAAAATATGAAAACTCATATAATCCAAGCTCCCATTGACAGCTGGATTCCTTGTACATCCCTACCAAAATGTCTTGGTAAGTCCCATGTTAAACACCTTCCCAAGGACAGGGCATTGGCTCCTGAGCTAGTCTGTTGCCCCTCCGCACAACTTCGTATGGTTAGGTGGGGCTAACATTGGCTCCTTGAGGCTCTCCCCATTGGGCTTCAGCCTTAGGGGTCCACAGAGTAAGTCCTTCTTCCTCAAGACTCTCCTTTTGACTCTATGACGACAAGCCACATCCACGCCTTCATCTTCTTTTCTGCAAACTCAAGAATGCCCATTCAATCAATCATTCCTGGGATTTCAAGTCATCTTCCTATCCCAGTGACTATAATTTGAACATGCTCTAGTTTCTTTTGTGGCCCTCGGAGTGTGATCACGGATATGAATGCAATCTTTTTAGAAGATTAGAGTCACCATTAGAGCACTGGAAGCTATACACATAGTCACCAGAATAGAATAGGGTCGTCATCTCCCTTTTTCTAGATGCTATGCCTCTATTAATGCAACCTATAATTTCTCTAGCTTGCTGTTACCGCACAGCCCTGTTTATTAACTTCTATTGAACTTCCTTGCTTTAAATCATAACACATTTTCACGTGTTGCTTCTATTATAGCTTTTCCATCCTTTCTTCATGTTATTATTTTGGATCCAAGTTCAAAGCTTCTTTATTCTTATCATACTTAATTTTAATCATATTGGCCTACTGCCCTGGCATTTGTGTGACTCTGTAGCTCATTCATCCCATCTTTTCCTTTCTTAGAAATATAGGCATAAGTGACATCCCTGGATTCACATGCGCTACATTCAAATCTTTGCTCATTTGGAACCACTGGGGTCCAGATTAATGGGGATCAGCGAGGCATGACCTTTTATACAATATGTCTTGCCAGCAAAGAACAGTGAAGAGCCAGGCAGAGAGAAATCTATCCACGTATACAAAAGGCTTTCTTGCGGCATTTTTCCTCAGAGACTACAGACACCTGCCTATTCATAATTACAGGCTTGGCTCCTTGGCAGCTTGCTAATCCAAACTATTTATTCCAAACACAATCCTAAAATTGCCCAGAGCATGACAAAGATGTGAATACTTAGGTGATTTGCTGAGTAGCCCAACGGCTACATTATTTTACCACTTCCTATAATCATGGCCCCCAAAAAAGGTCGATGGATGGCTGATTCCTGCATACTGAACCAAGGGAATCTTTTGGGACAATTTTCTAAAGCCACAGGATTGCAACACCCCTGCCTTAAAAGCAAGCTTTGTGTCTGGCACTAATAAGGGCTTCTAGTCTTCCAATATGGGCCTTCCTCTACCCCTAGCTTTGATGTCCTTGTGGAAAGACAACATGTCCCTGGGCACAAGGCCTAATGGATGTCCCTGTGCACTGCACCCACAGCGATGACACTTGCCAATTCAATTCTTCTCCTCGGCAGATACGGGACGGACATGTGCCCTGACAGCCCACCTAGAGGGGAAGGCACCAGCAGGAGTACCCCAGAGCTCAGCAGCACCGGTTCACCATGAGAAATGGCCCATCTGGAGCCTGGATCCTGCCAAGTCTGCCTCAGCTGTCTGCAGTGGGACCCTCTCAGGATGCTTATGGTGGGTGCTAGGTGGGTGGGCAGAGAGAGAGGCTCGCGCTCACCTGTGACTGGCCTGTCACCGGGGTGCCATTGTTCAGCTGCAGCAGCCCGTTCAACCCATCTCTGTAGAGTGTAACCGTGTGCCAACCCCCTAGCTTGATTTTGGTCTCACTTATGATGACGGCAACCCCAGTTCCACAATTAAACCTGCAGAGGAGGAAAAGGAAAAGAAGATTCTTTGATCAACCAGTTCATTATGTTTTCAGACTCCCTGGACATCACTTCCAGCGTGACAGCGTCTTTGAGAGTCAGTCTGCTCAGAGTTATGTTTACGAATGTCAAGAGCTGTCTGAATCTATAAATGGAAAAACCAGATGCCTCCCCCCAGGACGATCTCAGTCTAGTGGTCCTTAATCTGCCCATGGAACTTTTAAATGTGGGGCCTTCTTTAACCTGACTTTCTCAGCAGCTTACAAAATAGTGGGCAACTAAGAGTCTCCTTCTCCTTTTCAGAGATTACCAGATGCTTAAAGTGGATTCGAGGTGCAGTGAATTAGAACTTGAGTCATTCTGTTTCCAGGGATTTCTCTGGGGACTTCCTCCAACTCCCAAACAGGCTCAGCAATATTAATAAAATGCAAAAATTCCCCAGTCTTCACACTCCTTTTGGCAAGCTGGCCAGCACTGCCACCTGTGCTCAGCTGTGCCCAAATGCAGGTGCAGTTTCCAGAGGAGGCTCTGGTGCAGGAGTGAGGTGTGGGTGGGGGGAGCATTCTCAGATGGTTGCATTATTCTTGTTTGTTTGTTTGTTTTCCCAACCTCCCTATGGCCCAGGGTGCCTCACCGTCACTATGCCTGGCATCTAGACTTTTGACCCTTTCCAGTCAAATTCCAAACAGCCACCATGCCACTTCCCCATGGGTCCTGAGACTGCCCATGCAGAAGGCCGCCATTGTCTTTATCGGGACCTGCACTGATTGCAGCCCATCTCTCATGGCCTCCCTTTGTCTCCTGACCCCAGTGGAGTGGAGTGGGGTCAAGAGGCATTGCAGGCCAGGTTCAGCCAGAGGGGGATATCAGAGTCACTCAAGAGGAGTTGCAGAGTTAGAGAACTGCCACCAGCCAATAACCGCCAGTGCGCCTGGGTGTCTATCAGATCCCCAAGAGGTTAGACCACAGCCCCAGATCCTCGTGGCTAAGCTCAAACCTCCATGAACCAAAGCACGTAGCAAAGGATGGGGGCCCATTTTACTCCAAGTGGGACGCTCAACAGTCTTCTCCAACTGAACCAAAAGTAATTTTGGGGCTGAAATAATTAAAAGACGTAATGGTTGACACCTATAGCATGCTTGCTATGGGTCAGGCCTGCTCTAAGCACTTAAGTCATTTCATCCTCATGATAGCCCTGGGAGGAAACGCAGGCTTGGAGAGATTAAGCCATTTGTTGAAGGTCAGGCAAGGGGAACGGTGCCACCAGGATCTTAACCAGTACACCTGGAGAAGGACAAGGCTGATCTCCACTGCTTATTCTCAAACAGGTGCCGTTTACACCTCCATGAGGGTAATTAAAACACTCACACCTCCACACAACTCTGCCTCCCAGAAAACCAAGCATAAACTAAAGGTGGCTTCCAACGTGTGTTGGGAGAGAAATGACCATGGAAGAGGAGGTAAGCCAAACTGGTCACCACAGCCCTCAGGGAAGACGAGGATGGGGTTTGAGTGTCTAGGAACCCATAGGAGGTTGCACACTTCTCTCTGCTCCCATGGCTGTAAGCTGTCTTTACCACAGGGGGCAGGGGGAAGATCCCAGCCTTTTTCCCATCTCATCCACAAGAGCTCCAGGAGAGAGGGAACTCTACGGCTTTGGCTCGCTGCTGCCTTCCTGGGATCTACAGCAGTGCCCAGTACACTGTGGGTGCTCAAGAAGCATTTGCTATTAAAAGAATGAACAGTTACAAGGTTCCCAAACTCAAGTTTCAATGGTTACCCTGCAATCCTGATACTCGGGTACATAGTAAAGTGGTCCATGCTCACCTGATACTACACACTGTTCCTTTATCTACAGGAATCCATCCTGTATGTATTTTATTCAGATTATAAAAATGTAAATATAATGTAGGACACCATTAAAAACTCCGTGGCCTTTTGGTGGGAGTTACCTGAATTGGAGTGAGCGGCGGATGATGGCCAGGGACATGAAGTCGCCCCTCCCGTGTTCATTCTCCCCACAGTAGAGCAGTAAGCCATCCTCCGCCTCTGCCTGTTAGTATACAAACAAAAGCCACGTGAACAATGAGCAGCTCCTCTTCCACAAAGCGCCACCTGGAAATACCCATGAATATGAAATGTGAGCATTCTCCTCTGTGGTCCTATTTACAAAGGGACAAGCACATGGACTCTGATTAACTCCCAGGGACCTAGTCCCAGTTCATTTCCAATAAACAAATGGCAGCCATATAAACAGTGTGTGTGAGGAACGGCGGTGAGGTAGGAGGAAGGCGACCCCATAGTTGACCTGCTCTTTGCTTGGCTTTGTGGATCCCCAGCAGAGCCTTGGGAAAACCACGTGCACGAAGACTGTGGTCACAGAGGGGCTGTTCTCGTGTTCATCAAATTCTATTCTCACCAAAGAGCATTCCATTTTTTCCCTTTATTATTTTTACTTCCCTCCCTCTGGGGAAGCATGCAAATTTGCTTCTTTCCTTCTATCAGGAGAACAGGATAGTAAAAACAGCCCAGCTGATAGACTAGTTTGGTTTTCACCCACGTTGGCTGACCTAGACTGGGACCACTCATCTTTGGGACACTCAAAACTGTGACCCTGAGCTCAAAGGGGACTTGTTTCCAGATCGCCAAGCCTTTTCATGTCGTCTGAGATACCCAAAAGAATCACTTTAAGCTGAAGTCACTGATGGGATTCTGATCTGCAGTTGATTGAGATGAGAGAGCATCTCCTGGGCTCTCACTATATGCCAGGGCCGTGTACAGCAGGGTTTCTCTTTGTTCAAGCACAGCCACAGCAATGAAGGCAGACACTTGGGTTGCCTTTAAAAGGGATTGTGATTGGAGAATGCTTTATGCCTTCTGAAGTCCTGGCCCGGGAAGAGTCATGATTATGAGCAACATAAGTGGGACCCAAACATTCCCACTGGGAACCTTCAGGCCAGCCACTTCCATAACACAGCAACATACAGAACCCACCCTCCCCTCACTGGTGCTTGTGACTGTGTGAAATGTGTCCATCATTGTTGCTGCCCTGGGCACGGGTTTGATGACAGGCTCTGTGTCATATTTACCCTTGATATCTACTTCCCTGCTTCCCCTCCCCTTCTCCTCCTCCCTTTTGACGTAGCAAGTTGCTGCGTTAAGAGATCTAATAGGCACTCATCAAACAAGTAATCCTTCTTACCCTAAATTCCAGAGTAATTTGAAATGCCTGATAGGAGTTCTTCAGAGGTTCAAAGGTTACATAGGAGTGGCCAAAGAACTGAGGATACTGTATAGCAATATCTGAAAAGAGAAAAAGATAACACAAAAGAAGGCTTTTCCTCACTTCCTCAAATGCAAAAATCAGTATATACCTTTGCCTGGATGTCACTAAGTGAAAACATTTGAGAAGTTGTTAACCCTAGCTTACTATCTTCTTCTCTCTACTTTTCACACCTACAATTCTCATTCTTGGGGACCTCAAGCTTCTGAAATTCTTAGGGAGAACCTGGACCTTTGGAGATTGTACTTGCTACTATAAAAAAACTAATGATTTTAAGACCACTGATACCTGCTTTCCAGCTGTACATTTGTGTCATATAAGTTGGCTCCATTATTATCCTTTTTAATATTCATGCACGTTTGCTTGCATTTTTCAGTAGAGATGTGGTCAAAGTAAAGCCCACCTCCACAAGGTGCCATCGGGATGATTTATTAATTGCTCCCAAAGTACTACACGTTCAGCCCACATAGAAATAGGGCTGCTATCTAACTAGAAGCAATGGAAGTTGCCTCACGTCTGCCTTGTATAGTGAATTTAATGACTAATACGTAGAAGAAGGGGCTTAGAAAAAGAGCTAGAAGGAAACACGTGTGGACCCCAAAACTTCCCTCTGGCTCCCAGTACAGCCAACCCACTACCATGTTCTCCCCCCACCAAGGACCTACCTTCTGAGCAGCTCTCACCACCTTTGCCCAGGTTGCAGTGGCATCGCGAGCCCCCCCAGGTGTAGTCATTGATGCAAAAGCTGTCAGCAGAGCAGAGAGTTTCATCACAAGACATGTCAAAAAGCCTCGGCATCATAACCACATCATTCTTCCCCTTCCTCTGCACTGGAGTGGGCTGGGGAGCCACCGTAGTTGGAGGGAGAGAGGCTGGGGTAGGGGGAACAAGCCCAGAAACGGTTTTTGGGTTGGATCTAGGCGCCGTCTTGGATTCCGCCAAAAATTTCTTATTCTCTCCTTTGATAGCAGGAAGTGGTTTAACCTAAAGTGAGAGAAGGGAAAGGGTTCAGGATCAACACAGAGCACAGCAATTAGACTGCTTTATTCATGGTTGATGCCTAATACTTGAAAATACACTCACTTTTGATACTTCCCCAAACCCTGGGATGTAGATGGGGGAGAGAGTACTGATCCTAGTTTATGGATAATGAACTTGAGGCCCAGGATTTTAAGTACCTTGCCCTGTATTACTCAAAAAATCAGTGAGAAGGCTGATATTACATGATTTATTATTACAATATCACAAAGATGCATTACCTTGTCAAGGAATTGCTCATTTCCTTATAATTTCTGACTTTGTAAAATTTCACTTGTTTGGAAATATATGTTTTTGCCAGATTGTGAAGTCAGCAGGCAGGGCTGACTATAGAACATCAGCAGGACTGGTACTTAGTTGCTACTAATTTATGATCACCTGGAGGCTAATAGTCGGAGGAAATAAATAAGTGTTAAAAGCAAATGGGCCAATTTAAGTAAGTTTTAAGTAAAATGTTCATGGTCCATTGGTTAAATTGCCTTGTTCAGCAAGAAAACAAAAACACTTGGGTTTTAAGAGAAGAGATTTTTGTTACCTCCTCAAAGGAAATATCCAAATCTATGTCGTCTTCAAATCCGTCATCATCCTCACCAGCTCCCGTGTCGGTTATATAATGGGGTCCGTAGCGGCCACTTCCTGCTTCCTCAGGGCCTTCACAGAGAAAAGCAGCACACTGCTGTCAACAAATAACTTCACTCCCTTTTCTGTCCTAATCCAGCCACATACAGAGCTCTGCCAAATGGATCGGGATGTATTGGAAACGCACAAGGAATTCAACACTGAAGAGGAAGCATTAATGACCAAAAATATGAAAAATGCTTCATCTCATAAGTAATCAAAGAAAGGCCAATTAAAATCAGAAAGAGCTGCCATTTTATATTGACAAGACTGGCAAAAATGCAAAAGTCGGGCAATAAAAAATATTGCCAAGGATGGAATCCACGGAGACGCTTCTATACTGATGTTAGATGTGTACAACCACTTTGCAGAACACTTGGAAGTATTTAATAAAGTAGAAAATGTTCATACCTTTTGACCCAACAGTCTCACCCCAACTTACAAAATCTGGAGAGACTCTCCCACATGTGTCCCAGGAGATATGTTCAAAATACAGTCATAGCATCAGAATTTGTAAGAGTAAAAAACACCCCAAATTAGCTATTTGTAATAGAAAGTAAAACTCCAAATATCTATCAACAGAAAATGGATAAGTCAATGATAGCATATCCATGGAATGGAATACTATATAGTGGGAAAATGAATGAATGAGCATTTACTGCATCAGTATGGTTTAATCTCACAGGATTTCATGCAAGAAATGCAACTTGCAAAGGAACACAACCAGTTTAATGCCATTTATATAAAAGTCAACAGCAAGCAAAGAGTTATTATTTAGGGATCCATACATATGCAGTTTAAACTCTTAAGAAAAGTAAGACAATGACAAAAATACCTGGGGAGGTTAGAAGAGAGATGTGAATGAGGTGTAATACACAGGGCCTTCGAGATCCCTCTATAATATTCTATTTCTTGAGATAGCTGCTGGGTATATGTGAGTGTTCATATTTTATATGCTATCTATATACTTTCAATGTATGAAATATTTCATTAAAAGTTCTTGAAAACAAAAAAGAAACATAATAGAGGAAACACAGCCACACCCAGAAAAAAGGGGCCCTATGTGGTATCATGGGGGCCAACCATTTCCATCCATCTTAGCAGGACAATGGGATCTTTCAGAACTGGCAGGTGGGCTGAGAAAAACTTATAGGGGACAACACAGGGCACAGTCCTTTGACGGATGGTCAGATTAGCATTCTTATTCAGTTGTCATTCACAAAATCTACTGATCCTCAACCATGTGACTTCGGCTCCACACAGGAAGCACTGCTCCAGGATGTGGGAGTCTTTTAAAGTGCTGCTCCATAGCGCCCCCTTGGGTGGCACATGTAGGAGCTGCCTCTCTAAATGGGGCACACCAGGTACCAGCCTTTAGGACAGGAATAACTCTGGCAAGAGAAACTGGCTTTTGCAGGTTGCTCATGCCCATTAGTTATTAGACATCCAGTGTCTGGATGACTAGTTAAAAAAGAAAGAAAGAAAAATGACACTAAAAACATTCAGAACAAACTAAGCGAAACACCTTTCTCACAAAAGCACACTCACCCTCCTCTAAGCAAAATAGCCTGCAGGCTGAAAACGGCGCTGAAGGAAATGACATGCAGGGAGTGTGGGAAGCCTTCTCAGCTGGCACGCTGCTGACTGGGAACCTCCCGCTGGACCAGGAAGAGAGAAATGTGGAGCAGGTGATGGGCAGACAGAGAAGGAGGTGTTCTCAGGTGTTCACGCACATGTTGGTGGAGGTGGGATAAGATGGAGAGGTGGTATTCTCACCACCTCCACACCAATTCCCCACAGGTTTATCTAAAATAGCCCACATGTCAGCTGAAAATTCGAGCCTGCCGATGCCAGATTTATACCTGGAAGCAAGTTCTCTTAAGCCACCTGCATCCAGCCAGCACAGCTGTGTGCCAGATGTCTCCACACAAAAAGCCAGGAAGCCCTCGAAGACAGCTTCCCCCTCTCGCCTCTCTATATGTCTGTATCTTTCTGCCTCTCTCCTTGCCTCTCTCTCTTTCTCTGGGTCTCTTTTTTTCTCTCTGTCCCTTTCTCACTCTCCTTTTCTATCTCCGTCTCTCTCAGATATTCAGAATTGTTGAACTTCAGAAGAAAGAATCCATTTGGTAATAAAAGGATTACATATCACATACCTGAAGAGAGATGGGTTCTATCTTCAGTAGGTTGGTCTCTCTCTCTCCAGGGTGTTCTCCCTTGCCCTCTGCATATTCTTGCTGCTCTGGTATTATTCTCATCAATGTCAAGATTCTCTCTGTTTCATCTTATGATATCCTATCTGAAAAACACTTCCGAAGTTCCCCCACTGCCTACCAGATAAATCCTATACTCCTTGGTCAAGAACTCAAGGTTCTCAATAATAACAACTCCTCTTTTTCTTCCTTCTTTCCCCCATCACCATGATTTATTGAAACCTACTGCCTCTCTCCAACTTAGTTATCATTGGATGCTTCATGTGATACATTTCTAAACTTCACAATAATCCTGCAAGGTAAATGTGGCTCGTTTCATGTTGTAGATAAGTAAACTGAAGCTCAGGGAGGTGAAATGATTTGACTAAGATCAAAGACGTTGTAATTGATCAAGACTAACTCCAAGCTGTTCTCTCAGTTGCCTGCAAGAGAAGAAGCCACCATGGAGGGAAAAAGAGCATGGGATTTAGAAAATTAACATTTTCATTGAGCATATTTACCGCACCAGGAGATTTTCATACGTTGTTTCTACTAATCCTCACAAAATCCTGTGAAATTGGTATTATCACTCCCATTTTACCATGTGGAGATGTAAACTCAGAAGGATTCAATAACTTGCTCAAAGGCATGCAGATAGTAAACAGCAGAGCTAGATTTATCCTTGGTCTCTCTTTTGACTATATCAAGTCACATGTAATCTGACTCCAAATTGTGTTTTCAGCATCTTTTTTCCCTTTTCAAAAGCCATAGTAGCCGAACTGGTCTACCAGTTGTCTCCTGAATACATCTTGTGTTTTCTTATCCCAAGACTTTGCTTAACACTCTTCCCCATGTGGCCCTCCTCCGCCCTCTCTGCATTCTGTTTGAGACAGAGCTGAATGACTAAAGACTAAAATCAAGAGATATTTTAAAAAGAGACCATTAGACCCTTCTGGAGAAAAAATGACAACTCCAGAAAAGATGAAGCTGCCAAGATCTGTAGGACATTCCTCCATCTCCTTCTGGATGGGGCTAACCACCCATGGATATATGCCCCTAATCATGAGCTCAGAATAAGCATCCATAGCTTGATGAAATCAACAGATGCTCAAGATGGTATTTACACCTTCTAGAGTCCTGATCTGAGGATGCTGCTCTTGTGTTTCCCAACTCAACTGTGAACCCCCTGAGGGCAGGAAACATATTTTAGACTTATTTTTTTAAAGGCATTCTTTTCGTTTGTTTTTTGGCAAGGAAGATTGGCCCTGAGCTAACATCTGTTGCCAATCTTCCTCTTTTTTTTTTTTTCTCCCCAAAGTCCTAGTACATAGTTGTATATCCTAGTTGTAAGTCATTCCAGTTCTTCTATGTGGGACGCCACCACAGCATGGCTTGATGAGGGTGTGTAGGTCTGCACCCAGGATCTGAATGGGTGAACCCCGGGCCACCAAAGCAGAGCACATGAACCCAACCACTTGGCCACAGGGCTAGTCCCTAGACTCTTGATAGCCCTTCCCATCCTCCATTTAACTGACACTTCACATACTCATCAAAGGCCAAGACCCCCAGCAGGCATAAGAGATACTCCTACAATGCTGCACTATCGTGGACTGTTGTCTCTGTCCTGTCCTGGCCCACCTGGCCATCCGTGTTTAAGCGGTGGAATATCTGGAGAGGAATCCTTACATGGTGAGACTTGGCCCCAAATCCAAAGACCTTCCCCCCAAACTGCCACCATTCTTGTCTTTTTCCCCAACTCACAACCAGAAGTTTACAGCTGAAAGAGACCTTGGACGCCATCCAGTCCAATCTCCTTATTTCATAAATGTGGAAACTGAAACCAGGTTTTAAGTCATGGAAGAGAAGAGACTTAAAACCAAGGTCATGCATCTCATTAGTAGAAGACCCAGAACCAGAACCAGAACCAGATCATATGACCCCTAGTTCAATGCCCGTAACACTCTATCATGCAGATGTTTTGGCACCAAGTATCTAAGATACTTCAGCTGAACACAGAGAAGCCAGGGGTTGGGGGATGGGTAGCTGAGGTCTCTTCCTGCCTCTCAACCTACCCTAGGAAGTCGCTCTTGAAGGAAACTCCTTAGAAGAAAGGACCCTAAATGCATTTTTGCTGCTATGAAATGGCCCTGTGATGAGAACGGAAATGATTCCAGATTCTCTGCTCATTTTGACAAGTAAAATAAGGCATATGTTATTGAATGGATAGAATTCTTTGGTCTTTACAATAATTGCTTCCGTTTTGACACTGTATATAATATATCTCCTTGAAGCCAGAGGTTACTTCTTCGTTTGGGGAAATGAAGGGTGTGGGATAAGGATGGGGAAAGGAATATGAAATTACAAAGACTTAAAGACATTTTGATTTTTGTAGAAGGACCTTGGAGATCAGCTAGCACAACAAGTCCATTTTACAGAGGAGTAGACCGAGGCTCAGAGAGTCCGTGGGACTCGCCTAGAGAGACAGCTCACTAGGGGCAGAGCTGATCCAGAATTCTGGACTCCCAGGGCTGTACTCCAGCACTCTTTGCAGCATCTGTCTGTCTCTCAATAACCCAGGCTAATAGTCATTTCTCATTTTTAACAGGAAGGAAATGAGCACAGAGAGGACCAGATGCAGCATAACTCAAATAAACCTGGAATATAGCTCCCTGCTTTCGCTTCCTGACAGCCACACCACCTGAGATCTCAAATCCAAGGCTTACATCAAGTTTTTACCAGTGCCGTTTCTAAGTGAGCACAGAATGTGCAGTCTAAGCCAGTAATAAGAATTCTCCCCGTAGCCTGGGGTTATTGTAATTAAAGTGCATAACTTATGTCTTTCTACTTGGCACTTTGTTAATTAGGAAAAGAGAACATTAAAAAGGAGGCATTTATTTAGAACCAGAATAGTCAAACCACTGACAAAACGTAAAACAAGTTCAAGGGTTGTTCCACTATAAGAAAAACTAATACACAAATTATAAATTGCTATGAATAAATTAAGGGATGACTTTTATTTTATAAAAACGTGTATGTTTGCTTTTATAAAGGCATCACAAGTTTTCTATAAATAGTCAGTTTCTCTGATGTATCAACATGATGTAGCTGGAAATATGCCTGGTTATAGAATCCAAATAATTGGGAGAAGAACACAAATGAGTGTGTGTCCTTGGACAAGTCACTTAATCTCTCTGGATCTCATGTTTTCTGATAAAATAAGGAATGACATCAGATTTGATGACCTGCGAGATCCTTTCCAGCACTGACATTTCTGTGACCCTAAAGTTGACACTTTTGATTTAGACACATTGCAGGCATCTGTTACTCCAAGCAAAGTCTGAAAAAGAAACAACCAGGGAAGTTTACTTACATGGATGAAAAAGAGAAAAGGAGTTAATTCAGCATGAAAGTTACAGGCCTTGGGGATTGTGGCTTTGTGTTCAATATTCTAACCTCCTAGAAGATATGATCTATCATTTATCAGAATCCATCTTCATTCATAAAGACCAGTTTGTATTTGAGTCCCTTCTCTTAACGGTTCTTGGCGACAATGAGAGAGGAACACTTATTCCCCACTGCAGAAGTTGTGATTGTGAGCAGAGTTTCCCAAAATTCTGTTGGATTCTTGTCCAACCTCTTCTCCTCCCTACAGAGGCAGAGACATAAACTTAGATGCTGAGTGGAAGCATTTGGTCTATATTTCTGAACTGAGCAGAAGTTAATCTATGAAAGGACCTCAGGGAGGGAGGAAGAATTTGGGGCAAATTTGGTCCCTCCCACCTTCCCGCTCCACCTAGACAAGTGGAAAGCAGTGACCTGGGCAGCTGTGACCTTTCTGCAAACCCAAACGCTCCCTCAAATGGGCTGTGCCATAGTCTGGATTGGGTGGAAGGGACTTTGCAAGCCCAGTCTGTACCTTAGAGTAGGCTGTGTTGTCTGACCCAACCTTTATCAGAAATAAGGATGGTATTTGATTCTTTATCTGCTGACTGTGTTGTTTTATTTCTAAATTGGTTCAGAAAATGGACAAAGAGGAAAAGTTGCTAATCGGGCATCCTCAAAACCCCAACATTCACCAGAATAAGAATGGTTGGAGAGCAAGGGTTCCCCACGAGGCAATGTGGCAGGACAGACTGGGTCATCTCCTTCATGCAAATATTCAAGACTCGGTTGTGTGGATGGAATAACGACAGGTCAGACTTGTGGCCTTTGTCTCTTTAAGGTCTCCCTAAGACCCTGTGTTACTTGGCCCTGCCAGTTTGAGCCTCATCTCCTATCAGTTTATTCCTTCTCATCCTGCTGCAGCCACATTGGTTCTTCTTTCAGTTGGGGGAACACACCATGCTTTCTTCTGCCTCAGGGTCTTTGCACATGCTGTTCCCTATGCTCAGAAATCTTATCCCTCACTGTCTATCCTTTGTCTTTTTGATTCTTTTAGAGCTCCACTCAAAATCACTTTCTTAGGAATGTCTTCTCTGTACCGCAGATAAGATCAGGTTCCCTTCTTGAATATTTTCATAGTTCTCTTTT
The DNA here is from genome assembly GCF_037783145.1 of Equus przewalskii. Lineage (NCBI taxonomy): Eukaryota > Metazoa > Chordata > Mammalia > Perissodactyla > Equidae > Equus > Equus przewalskii. The sequence continues at coordinate 27,095,492 of NC_091850.1, forward strand.
ATAGCATTCTTAGCTTGTAATTACATATTTATTTGCGGGATGATTTTACAAGTGTGACTCTCCCACTAGATTGTAAACTCCTTGAAGAAAGCAATATGTCTATTTTGGTTTCCATTATACCACCAAAACGTTACTCACTGCCTGGCACATTGTAGGAACTTAAAAAACGTATGGGAAATAAAGAGTCAACTTTCAGAATAATCTAGGCATAATAAAAATATATAACAGCAGCATTTGTTTGGATTCTAACAGCAAAAGTCCAAGCACAAGAGAACCCACACAAAGAGCTTGGAAGCTGTTAACACTTCTTTCCAGAATCTTAAAGAAATCATTTCACAGTTTTCCTGGAAAATAATTCATACTCAGAGCCCCTTCTGGGGTTGGTCTTCCCAGGTGGCTCATCTGCGTTGAGCTGCTTTGGCTTGGGCTTATGTTTTAAGTAAAGTCAGTCCTGCCGCCCTGGCCAAAAGTGACTGAACCAGGATCTGTGCCCGAGCCTAAGACAACCACATCCAGACCAGCTACCTCTGAGGGGCCTCAGGGTGAAAATCTACCCACAGCGGGGCTTCATGTTGGAGGGCAAGGCAAATATTCCAGCGCCGGCCCCTCCTCCCTTACTTGCTTGCGCTGGAGATTCTATAGGAGCTAAATACTGGATTTCTGAGCCTCCATTGCATCTAGGGGTGGCCATGTGAGAGTCTGGGTAAGATGCGAGTGGAAGTCTCTTGGGACTTCCCTTTCTACTATGTTGTCTTTGGCAATGAAGGTGGTTGTGATGGTTGGAGCTGCAGCAGCTGGTGCCTTCCTAACGGAAACTGATGGGGATTGAACAACTCAATTAGAACCTCTCTCTGGGGAAGTGTGCCAGCTGCGTGCATGCTGAGGGGGTGGGGCACAAAAGCTCAGCTGGATGCTGAAGACCACCGGACAAGACTTGCAGTTCTGCACCAGGGAAGCCCCCTTAACGTCAGCCTTGGCAGCACAGGGACTCAGAGGGTACACAAGGATACTGAATGGTTTCCCTTGCTCCTCCTTTTCCCCTAAACAATCTGCCTGAATCTTTTCCTCCAGCCTGAATGAACCTAACTAATCCAGGGGTATATTTCTATGGTGGTAGCGGTGGGATTGTTGGGAGAGAGGTGCTGTGAGGACCAGCCATGGGCAGATATGTTTGTTCTTTTCTACTCATCATGCTTCATGACACTCTTACTTGACCAGAGCCCAAGAATGGCACCCTAGGCACCAAGTGACTTCTAGGGCTCTCACCTCAAAGCTTCTCTGCCTCCCTTATCTTTATGCACATACACAGAGGAATCACCAGCTGTGCATAACCCCTGTGGAGTACTGCCTTTTGAAGAACATAAACCAGTCAACCAAACCCAAGCCACTGCATCTTTCTCCCTCAGAGACTCCCTTTCTAAAGATAATGGGGCTGTGGAAAGTTAAGCACATGGCCAGAAACCAAGGTGTTGGGTACCAGCTTCTCTGCTACCTGCTGATGGAGGAGATACATAAGCAGAGCATAATGCAAGAGGTGGCTGTGAACACAGCAGGAAAACCTAAGGCCATATTTTCATCATGGTGTGCTGGAAATTTCAGGCTTGGAATCTTTGTAACTTCAGAGAATAAGGAATAATAATTTACTGACAACATTCTGTGGTGACACCTCAGGACTCAAGGTGGGGTGGGCAGCGTACAATTTGGATAGGCAATTAAAACATTCCTAAACAGTTGAAATGGTGGCTGGCATTAAGAATTCAGTGTTATGTATGTAGCAGACACTCAATACGCATTTGTTGATAAGAGAGTGAGTGAATGACTGAATATTCTCTTTAAGAGCCAAATCTTAAAGGGTGCTCTGCACAAGGTAAATGCAAAATAAATGTTTGTTGAAAGACGTCAGTTTCAATCTGGTTAACACCAATGCTCTAAGTGGCTAGTTAGTCATTTTCACTGGGAGTTTAGCAGCAAGTGTCAACTAACTATTAATAGCAGAAAACTATTGTCCATAGTATCTGGAAGACATGGCTTAAAAAATAAGAGTGCTCACTCTCTCTCTCTCTCCCTCTCTCTTCTTCTGTGGGATACTTTGGCAGTATATATCAAATGTTTGAGTTCTTTGATTTTCTACTATTAGAAATTTAGCCTAAGAAAATAGTCAGATGCATTAAAAATGTCCATTATCATTTAAACATTGTTTTAAGAAATTGAATGGCATGCGATATGTTCTTGGGATGACTTTATGTTTGGAAAAATGGAGGTCACTGGTGCTCTTCCCATGAGTAGTGGAGGTGGAAGCAGATTGGAGTGGGTTGAAGAGTGAATAGAAGGTTAAAAAAAAAGTTGTAACAGAGAATGTAGACAGCACAACAACTCTAGCCTGAAGGAAAGCAGAGAATGAGATGGTAGGTGGAATGATTGCGGGGTCAAGTGAGTCTTTTTTGTGAGTATGGAATACATGTCTGTATGCTGATGAGAATGATCTAGAAAAGCAGAAAGTGAAAGATGGATCATGTAAGAGAGATTGGGGGTAACAAACAGAAAATTGACATATATAGTGCCATCTCCAGTTGGCCCAGTCCAAGACAGGGCTCAGTTCATATCTTGCACCTGGGAACCAGAAGGGGCAATACAGAGACTGAGCTCAGAGAGAGAGGAGATGCAGCTTGCCAGTGGCTCGCCATCTGTGGGGAGGGACACACACCCCTACAACTACACGACCGGATGACAGATGCTAGGATGAGAGTGAGCACCAGTGTCTCTCTGGATTGTCTAGGGTCCTTATAGTGGTTTCACATTTGGGCATCAACTGTGGTTAAGTTCTCTCAGGTATTCTGATGGGCAAACAGTTTAAACCAGAGACAGTTATACCCTCACATCCTTTTTCTCTCTTTTGAGATGAGGTGCTAGGAGAAAATAATTACCAGCACAAAATTCTATATTTGATTAAATGCTTGTTGGACAGTGAGAGTGAAAGAAAGACATGCTCACAAAGCCTGAGAGTTTATCACTAACAGACTTCAAGGACTTACCAAAAAGTATACTTCAGGAAGAAAAAGGAAGAGTAAGATGCAAAGAGTAGTAGGCAGAAAATCGGTTAATGTGTGGATAAATCTAAACAAGCATTACTGTAAAAGGAAAAGTGCCTAAACTTGTGACTCATTAACTTAGTGGAACAAAAACGCTGAAAAGTAACATGTAAGATAGGAAGGAATTGCTTTAGATAGACGCTGCTGAGGTCCTTTTATTTTTTGTAAAGGGGGTATTAGATGTTGATCGACTTTAGACTGTAAAAGTTTGAAAGTTAACAATTTCTGGACAGTAATAAAAGAATGTATAATTCATCCCAATAAAGGGGAAAGAGGGACTAAGAAAATATAGTTGATCCTATAGAAAATAGGAAAGGAGCAAAGACAAAGATCCCCTCCTCCCCAAAATGGAAAAAAAAAAAAAAAAAACCCACTCCAGAGTAAACAGCAGAAAATAAGATGATAGAAATAAATAAAACATGCCAACAATTATAATAACCGTAAATGTAAAAAACTTTCCATTTAAAAGTCAGTGCTTGTCAGATTAAATTTTTAAAAGTTAAGCTAAATGCTGTTTTCAGAAAGTACCCAAAACATCAGACACAGACAGATCAAAGTAAAAAATGTAATGGATGTTTCAAGCAACAGCTAAAAGAAAGCTCGTGTTTCTATAACATTACTGGACAACGTAAACATTAAGGGAAAAAAGCATCGTTAATGATAAAGATGGTTACTAAATAAGGATTAAAGGAACCACTTGGAATATAAAATGATTCTAAACTTATGTGTATTGAATATTATTATCTCACACATATAGCAAGAAAAAAACTGAGAGAAGTGCAGGGAGACAGGACATTTTAATGTATCTCTCTCAGTAATTGATAGATCAAGCTGGCAATACAGCAGATTTGAACAATGATATCAAAAAGTTTGATCGGGGGCTGGCCCTGTGGCCGAGTGGTTAAGTTCGCGCGCTCCGCTGCAGGCGGCCCAGTGCTTCGTTGGTTCGAATCCTGGGCGTGGACATGGCACCGCTCATCAAACCACGCTGAGGCAGCGTCCCACATACCACAACTAGAAGGGCCCACAATGAAGAACATACAACTATGTACCGGGGGGGGTTGGGGAGAAAAAGGAAAAAATAAAATCTTAAAAAAAAAAAGTTTGATCAAATGGACAGGTATAGAACCCTAGACACCAAAATAAAAGGACGCACATTCTTTTCAAAAAAACATGGGAAAAGTGCATGGAGAAAATTTTTAAAGTTCACTAAAAGACTTTGAAAAAGATCCAAACAAATGGATAAGATATAACATGGCCATGGATTGGATGATTCTGTCACAGAGATGCCAACTCCTCCAAAATTAATTTATAAATTCAATGGAATTCTAATTTTAAAAATTCTACATAATTCTTATTTTTAAAATCCCAACAGGGTTTCATGGAGTTGAAAAACTGATTTTAAAATTTATATTGAAGAGCAAAGGGTCAAGAAAAAGGGCATTTTGAAGAAGAAGGAGTGGAGTGGAATTACCCACCAGATATCACGACTTTATAAAACTGTAGAAATTGAGACAGTGTGCTATTGATGTAGGGATAAAGAAATAGACTACAGAACTCAGAAACAGATCCACAAATGTATGGAGATGTGAGGCATCAGAAAGATGCCGGTACAAACCAATAGGAGAAAGAACGAAGGACTGTGTAACTGGTGCGGGGGCAACAGGTTATCTATATGGAAAAAAATGCTAAATTAGGTTTCTACTTCTCCACACCTAAAAGCAAATCCCAGGTAAATTGAGACCCTAAATATGAAAAGAAAAATGTTCAAACTTTTAAAATAAAACATAGGATTTTTCTTAATGACCTTGGAAAAAAGAAAGTCATTAAGAAAATACAGAAAGCATAAATCATAAAGGAAAACATTGAGATATTTAACTGCATTGAATAAAATATTTCTATTCAACAATTGATATGATAAGTGAAGGGAAAAATAAGTCACAGAGTAGCAGAAGAAATTTGTAATGCATATTATTGACTAAGAATTAGTATGTGAATGTATATATTAATGCTTATTATGCTCAATATCATTAATGTTTATAATATTATATACAATAATTATACAATACTACATAATATAATGTTATATAATAATATTAATGCTTAATATCTGTATTTTATACAGATATTTTATATAAATAGGGATATATACCAATAAAATAGGCAAAGCATATATATAGTCAATTCATGGGATGATTAACAAAGTTATAGGGGCTGGCCCAGGGGCGCAGCAGTTAAGTTCACACCTTCCGCTTTGGCGACCCAGGATTTTCCGGTTCGGATCCTGGGTGCAGACATGGCACCACTTGGCAAGCCATGCTGTGGTAGGCGTCCCACGTATAAAGTAGAGGAAGATGGGCATGGATGTTAGCTCAGGGCCCGTCTTCCTCAGCAAAAAGGGGAGGATTGGCAGCAGATGTTAGCTCAGGGCTAATCTTCCTCAAAAAAATAAATAAATAAGTAAAGTTATAAAATTATGTTTAACCTCACTAGAAATGGGGAAATGCAAATCAAAACTGTAATGATATATCACTCTACATCCATCAGATTGACTGTATTTAAAAGTCTAATAACACAAAGTATTGGCAAGGACATAGAGGAACAAGGGTTTTGAACACACTGCCAGTGGGAAGTGGAGATAGCTAAAAACACTTTGAGGAACAATTTTTTACTAGGGGATAGAGCTGAAGACATGCATGTACAACAACCTGGTGCTACCTTTGTAAGCAGGTTCTCAAGGAGGCTGTGTACACAGAGTCAAGGAAACATAGATGAGATTGTTCACTGCAACATTGCTTGTAACAGCAAAAAGTTGGAAGAATTTAAGTGTCCAGCAACAAAATAACTGATGGATAAACTATGGTGTATTCATACGGTGGAACACTAGACAGTAGTGAAACTGCATGAACTAGAACTTTATAATTCAACTTGCACAAAAATCAAAAACATAATGCTGTGGAGAAAAATTAGTCACAAAAGGATACTTCCCAAGTCATTGTATTTACAACAAATGTAAAAACAATCAAAACAATACTGTATATACTTGTTAGTATAACAATTAAAATGTGTAGGGAAATCACAAACACTAAATGCAAACAGCTCTCAGGAAGGAGGAAGAATGTGTGGGGAGGGGGCGCAGGGGCTGCCCCTGGATCTGTAACGTTTTATTTTCATAACACTGAAGGAAATATGGCAACTGTTAAGATTTGCCAAAGTTGGGTCATAGATACACAGGTATTCCTGCTATTTTTCACTGTGCTTGAAATTGTTCATAATAAAAAGAAAGCAACGTCACAAAGCCTGAATTTTATTAAGAGAATGAAAATGCACACCTACGATAATAAGGAACAAAACTGATACTGTAGAAACTTGAATCAGTGACGTGGGGATGAGCTTGAGAAATGCTCCCAGAGTGCTGAGAAAACGTCAAAAGAGATGAAAAAATAGGAGAGAAAATAATAGACAGAGATGTGGATAGAGAGGACAAGATCCAAACTATGGAATTATGGGTATTTCTTTGGTATTTACCAGAATAAGAGAAGCAGAAATACTACACATCAAAAACAAAAGTAAAACTTGTCTGAGCTGGAGAATAATCTGAGAAGTCTGAAAGGGCAAATGTTCCCACTAAAATTAAATGGCCCACATCCAGATATAAACTGACAAAATTTCTACAGTGTACAGAAAATCTTTAGGAATTAAGTTGGTGCTTTCTGCGTAGACAAGAAGTTGGCAGGTAAAGAAATACTTGATGTTGAAATACACGATCCAGGAGGTGCTTTATCCAGATTGTACCTCGCTTAGTAGAGACGAATTAGGAAGGCAAAGGAAGTCCTACTATCTCGAGAGAGCGTCTGAACTAGAAAGAATTAAGATACTTTTGAAATATACTTTGAACTGCAGTTTAAAAGCAAAACCTTGGTATTCAATAGCAGAATGTATATTAGGTTTTGATCTCTAAAATATACGCAGGAATTTGCTGGATAATTCTAAAGGATAGATTAATCATCAATGCTTCTAATTTTCTAAGGGTTTTCCTTCTCTCAAGTTCTATCATCCCCATAGAAACGCCACTACTCAACTCCAATCCAATTTTTAATGAGGATTAGTAAAATGTTAGCCATGTGAAAAGTATTTCATCATCCATTAAACCACTGCTAAAACCGCTATTAAAGTCAACACTCTTTGTAATGCTCAATACTCTTTATAGAATGATTCCTTTGGCAATTTCTTCCTACAACTGTATCCAGAAAAAAATATTTTCACTGAAACACTAGTTTGCATCCTTTGGTCACTGGAAGTTCTTGAAGACCTTGATTTCTTTCTTGTCTTTGTTAATAGGAAGCTCAGAGTTTAGTGACACCCAGGGCTTAAGTGACTGTCTCATCTCATACAATTGTTTCCTACCTCTATTTGGTTCCTGATTATCTTATCATATTTCTTTTTCATTAAGGTGTGTGAGTGTGTGTGTATATATATAAACTTCTTCAAATCACTTCTGCACACGGGTTAAATATAAATGACTTAAAAATACATTAAAATGTTTTGAGTGAACTGACATTTCAAAAGCCTGCATGGCCCTAGCAGACAGTAGCCACATTGTGGAAGAGAAGATTCGTGATAACTAAGCCAGGGAGGGTCCCCTCAGTGTCTCACAGTGATGAAAACAACTCCTACTTTGCATATATCGTCACAGGAGTAGAGCCAGTCTTAAATCAGGGGAGGAGTCTGACTGAAGTCCTCACTTGACCCACAATCCTGCCCAACGGTTAACTCAGAACCTCAGAGAGAATCCAGGACAGGAGCAAGCCAGACTCTCTCTGGGTCATGAGCTTAAGTTGTGCCCAAGAAACCTTTTCACAATAAATGGGAACAAGAGTAATCTGTTCTCATTTTCAAAAAGGTATTGGCGTATTCATTAAGCCAAGACACAGAGAGAGAGAAGGATCCAGGGATGCAGCTGAGGATTCCCAAGCATTGAAGCATCACAAACCACTCTCCATCAGAGAGAAAATCAGGAAATGCTAACGTTAAGAACTCACTGTCTGTATAACAAATGGAAGTATCAGCTGGGCTTACCATGGGTTGCTTTCTAAAGGAAGAATTTCTGCAGTGGTTTGAAACCTACACCTTGAGAAAATACCATCTAGCTGGAATTGGCTGAGCCAGGAAAGATGAGGAGGGAAAAGCATACAGACTTCTAGAGCCAGTGGGTACAAGGGGAATGCCATTGCTGGGGTGGAGGGCTCATGCTATGAAGCCAGGAGCAATAAGGCGAGAGAGCTTGGCTGGGCTAGACTGTGGAAGATTTTGAATGTCGGGCTAAGGAGTGTGGCCTTCATCCTGTGAACAAGCAGGTGCAGGAGAGTGACGTGCTAATGGAGATGGTTTTACATCAGCCTATGGCAGGGTGCAGGGTGGGTCTCTACTTTCCGTCTCTGTGCTTCTGCATCTTTCCGCCTCAGGCACATCCTCAAAGATCTCGCTCAACACTCAGCTCAGGAAACCTTCTGCCTAGATTCTCCTGTCCTCATCCCCTAGCCCCTTGGAGAAATCCCACTCAACTTCTACCAGCCATCCCCAATGTCACCTCACTGTGAAACCTTTGGCAACCTATCTCCCAGCTCCCTGAGCCAAAAGTCAACCACTCCTCCACCTGCCACCCCAGGCTGCAAAGCACATTCTGTATTCTGCTCCTCACTAGACAGGTCATTGTGCACGTGACCGTTCACTGGACTGGATCATGAACCCCTGGAAGGAAGGGACTGGCTCAATCCTCCATGAAAAGGGTTTGGAAAAAGCAAATATTTGTAACACTAATGGCTGATCTTTTTGGTGACTTCTATACGAAATACACCCTCTCTTTATGCTTTTCACTGCTAATATATAGTTTATATGAAACTGAATTCAATTTCCATATATATTTGATCCAGTATTATTCACACTGCAGATTTCAAACCCATTAGTGGATAGTAAAAATAATTCAGTGGGGCCTGACCATATTTTTTTAAATGGAACCAAATGGTATAAAATTATAAAAGCTTAGCATTTAGCAGAGGTGGGTAAGATATTTGCACGCACACACAGACACACACGGATTCTAGACATGTTTGTGTGTACTGAGTGCAGTGCAAATTGTATACTCTGACTGTGGGTTGCAGTCTAAAAAAGTTTGAGAAACACTTCACACTAGTTGTTTTGTTGAATGAGGGTTAATTTTCCAGCCTGATTGCCATTTTATTTTGAGCAAGGGTTGGATTTTCTCATCCTATTTTTGTCCCATTGTAGGGTTTCTCAACCTCGGCACTATTGACATTTTGGGGTGAATCACCGTTTGTTGTGGGCTCTCCTGTGCATTTCAGGATGTTCAGCAGCATCCCTGGCCTCTACCCAGTAGATGCCAGTGGCACCTTCCCTCCAGTTGTGACAACCAAAAATGTCTCCAGACATTTCCAAGTCCCCCCCAGAGGGCAAAAATCACCCCCAGGTGAGAACGTCTACCCTATGGTGCCCCCAATAATGGTGAGCATTGAGGCAGCCTTTAAGAAATGGATAAGGCAGATCTGAAGCAAAGATCCTGCAGGAGCCTACTGCATCGGAAGATCTTCTTAACCCCATCAGGCGTACAACCAGGTCCCTAGGGGCCGCTCGGACTGCACAGAACGTCTTCAGTCTAACCACAGGACTCTCGCTCATGCGGCTATAGGGTGTGCACAGGGCACAGAAATTGCTCAGGGTCCAGAGGTGCTCTTGGAGAAAGGAGGAGGAATCCCAGCACTTCTGGACGACAGAAGTAGAGCCTTGCCGTGGAAGCAGTGTCTCAGGAAACTCACGTGGAAGGTCGCCACTTGGGACCATGGAAGCAACAGTCCCTCAGCTCTGCAGAGGAGCTACAAGCACATGGGGGATGAGCGGGAAACTAAACATCGGGGGGCAAGAAGTGATGCTGCTCTGATGTGGAAGGGCCCAGCCGTGCATGCCATGGGGTCTGTGCACCAGAGAGGAGCGCAGGAAATGCAAGGAGCACTGGCCAGACAGTCCCAAGAATCTAGCGCTCGAGGCAGCTAACCGTGACCCAGAATGAGTCACGTAATCTGGGATGTTTCAATTTCTTATCAGAAAATTGTGGAAGTTTCACTAGGTCCTTAAACCAGTTCCAAAATTCCATGATTTTGGTTTGGCTCTCTACTTTTTCTTTTCCTCACTAGGACCTACAGTTTGGACATGGTCTGCCCGCTGGCTTCTGGCTACCTTTCTGACCTCATTTCTTATCATTCTCCTCCTCACTTACCATGTTTCTGTCACATGAACCTCCTTACGGTTCCTAGAATATCCTAAGCCTGCTCTCACCCCAGGACCTTTGCACTTGCTGCTCCCAGCACATGGAGAGACTCTGCTCAAATCTCCCTTTTGAAGAGAAGCCTTCCTTGATAGCCTATTGAAAACAGCAGCTCTCGCCATCCTCTATGCCCTCTCACACCTCCTCTTTTCCTCTTAACACTTATCATTAAGGACATATTATTTATGTAAGGTAATATATGCTTATTTCATCATCTGTTTACGTACTGAGACTGATTCTCCCATGTATAAGCTCCATGAGGGCAGGACTTGTCTATTTGTTTACTGCTAGGACCCCAGCACCCAGAAATTGCCTGGCACATTATAGGCATTGAATGCACATTTTTATTTATTTATTTTTTTCCTTAAGATTTTATTTTTCCTTTTTCTCCCCAAAGCCCCCTAGTACATAGTTGTGTATTTTCAGTTGTGGGTCCTTCTAGTTCTGGCATGTGGGACGCTGCCTCAGCATGGCTTGATGAGCGGTGGCACGTCCGTGCCCAGGATTCCAACCGGCGAAACCCTGGGCCAAGGAAGCAGAAAGCGCAGACTTAACCACTCGGCCACAGGGCCAGCCCCTGAACGCACATTTTTAAAACGAACTGATAAACATATACTTAAACAAGTGAAATAATCACTGTGGACTCAGAAACCAAATTCTTTACTTGGTTGAGCATCACCAAGACATTTTTCCAGATTAGTGTAAATAATTACCAGTGGTGATGTGTGAAGCAAAAACAGAACGAAAACAAAAAGGCCTGGTTCAACTGCAAGTTGTTTATAGCTTTCTTATCGTTCACTCTTTTAATTTTCATTGTTCTAATTCTTTCTGAATTTGACAGTCCTTTATTTCATTTTATTTTAGAAAGAAATTTACTGCATCAGTTCTTTGCCCCATTAGGGCTCAGCGCTGAATGTAAGTAAGATATTACAAAGGCCTCAGATCATGGAAGAGATTTCAGTTTCCGCTTGTGAACTTTTCTTTCCATTGCAAAAACTAAAATCTAAACGTAGTGGCCCTCTGCCGTTTTGGTTGGGAATAGTTAATCACAGAAGGCGGCAATCATCTGAGGTAACGTGCTGGAGCTTCTCTCTTGTGCCCTCATCTCAACCACTTCAAGTGACTCCAACCTGATGCTAAAGGGCCATGAGGGCTCTGAAAGTCTGTGAGCTACCGCCATCTGCTGGATGACTTGGGAGCTGCCGCCACCTGCTGGATGACTTGGGAGCTGCCGCCACCTGCTGGATGACCGAGACTTCGTACTTCCACCTGAGGAGTGAGCGTGGGTGGTGGTTCCCTAAAGTTTGTGATCCTCACCATCGGTTGGTCTCTGGAATCCCTTTATGACCACGTGATCAAGACTATTGCTAGGAGAAACATTTCACTGGGCCAGAATGGACACCTATTTACACTATTAAATACGGCAGATGCTAGGGTTGAAGTCAGTTGGCAGCACTAATCCAAGCTCTGTGACGGATCTCTGGCTCTCCAGACAAGTGGGAATGAGAAGCTGGAACCAAAACTCCCAATATGAGACCAGGAGCTTCAAAAATAGACAGTTTCAGCCTTATAGCAGATCACTTTTTTCCTTTCAAAAAAGATTTTTGTCTCAAAGTGTCTGTCAACACCCTGCTTTAGTATGAATACTATCTATCAAAATATTTACTAATCACTGGAATAGCAGGCAAAAGAGTTGGGTTTCAAGTGCTATCCGTATTACCCGGGGGCTGCACACATTACTCTGTCCATCAATAAGCATAAGGGAGAGGTCACAGCCCTGACCCGCTCTGCTTCATGAGCTATCAAAGGGGAAACATACACTTGACAAGCCAAAAGCTAAGCAAGAGCGCTATCAGGAGCCCCAGCTGTGTATATAACACCAGCGAAACAACCTAAATGTCCGTCAATACAGAATTAGTTAAGTAACTGTGGTGGAGCTGTACAATGGAATACACTGTGGTTATTAAAATCAATCACGTAGATCTACATTTACTCACATACAAAGATGTGTACAGTATTTTGTTACACAGAAAAAGTATGTGTACTATGATCTCATCATTGGATTAAAAAAATCCTGGAAGATTACACATCAAAATGTTAATAGTGGTTATGTCTGGATGCTGAGATTAGAGACAATTTTCATTTGGATTTTTTTACATTATTTTATGTTGTTGGAATTTTTTTTCTAATAATAAGTATGCATTACTTTTTCTATTTAGAGACAACAAAAAAGCTCTGCTTTGGGATTATTGCAATGGTTTCCTTAATCGGTCTCCTTCCTCCTGCCCTTGGCCCTCTACAGACCGTCCTTCTCATACCAATGAGAGTGATTTTTGTTGAAACCTAAGCAGAAGGTCTTTTCATAACTCTGGTCAAGACTCAGCCCTCAAACTAACCCTCCCAGTCTTCCCATCTCTTTCCGAGAAAAAGTAAAGTCCAATGGCCTCCAAGGTCGTAATCAGCCTCCAGTGTGACCTCCCTCTCTCTCTGACCTCATGTCCTTGCAAGCTTCTTCCCCAGACGACCCTAATCCGGCCACACAGGCCTCCTGGCTCTTCCCTGAACACCTCAGGATGCTCCTGCATCAGGGCCTCAGCATTTACCTGGAGCGCTCTTCCCCCACGTGGATGGATGGATGGATACATAGATAGACAGATAGATAGACAGATAGATAGATAGATAGATAGATAGATAGATAGATAGATAGATAGATAGGTAGAAAGATACATACATACATACATACATAGAGCAATCGATTTATATCCAGAAAGTTTGCCCCGTCCTTACTCAAATGTCACCTTCTCAGGAGGCTTCCTCTGACTGCCCACGCTCTTTCTTGTTTTGTTTTTCTCCATAGCCCTTATCATCATCTGATGTGTTATCTATATATATATGTATTTTTTTTGGTGAGGAAGATTGGCCCTGAGCAAACATCTGTTGCCAATCTTCCTCTTTTTGCTTGAGGAAGATTGCTGTTGAACTAACATCAGCGCCAATCTTCCTCTATTTTATGTGGGATTGCACCACAGCGTGGCTTGACGAGGAGTGCTAGGTCCGCGCCCAGGATCTGAACCTGTGAACCCCTGGCTACCTAAGCAGAGTGCATGAACCCAACCACTCTGCCACTGGGCCGTCCCCACACATTTTTCAATGTATCTGTTCACCGTCTGTCTGTCCTGACTAGAATGTAAGCTCTGTGAGGTCAGGGATTCCTCTTGTCTGTTTTGTTCTCTGCTGAATTCCCAGCATCTGAAACAGTGCCTGGCACACAGGGGGCACTAAATATTTGTATGAAAGAGTAAATGGATATATTGTAGAATAACTTAGGGAACTGATTCTTTAGAAAAAAAGGAATCCCATGAACTTGAGGAATCAAGTTGAAAACAAGGTAACCACAGGGCTGGGTTCTTATCTAGGATCTGCCACTGAGAGACCCTGAGACGGCTACTGAGTCATTCTGGGCCTCAGTTTCCCCCTGTGAAAAATGAAGAGGTAGTGCTTTCTAGCTCTCTGAGCTTATAAGCTCTCAGTCAACAAAGATTTGGCTGTGAGACGTGATTATCTCCTTCGTTCAAGGCAATATGCTATGTAGGCAAAGATGAACAAGGTAAGGTCTGTGCTCTTGTAATCTGTAAGAGTGGAAGACCAAAAGATAATCCATATTTTTGGAGTCCACATGAAAGGCACCTATTTCTTATTATATAAATGATACTATTACTTCTTGTGGTGGATCCCTTCCCTCTGTTCCCTAAGATCCACCTCTACCCTTCTCTGCTCTGCCCTGGGCCCCGGGGAGCTTCCCTGTATGGCCTCCAGCCGTGTTCTGCAGCTCTGGAAGCACCACGGGAGAGGGGACAGGGGGAGGAACGGAGTCAGAGCATTTGCTCTCCAACTTCCACTCAACGAGGGTGTCATGGGACACGTGTCTGAAGGTTACAGTGCTTGCCTGATGGCCCTCCTTGTCTGTCTCCAGATGCTGGTAATTGACCTCTCTTGATCTCCTTACATCCACCCAAAACTCTTTCAAACAATTCCTTTACAAAACTCACTTTCAATTACCCAGTTGCAGGTGCCTCTGTTTCCTGCTAGGAGCCTGGTGACACCTGAGACTGAAGCTGGGCACCTGAGGGGTACTGTAGATGTTAAACCAATTTGCTGTTTTTCCTGTTTAACTTGAGGGGTGACTCAGGAGTCTAGAGGAGTTGTGAGCTAGTTTTCCAGAGGATCTGTGAACTTGTTTTGCAGAAGAAAGAGAACGCCTTCGGGATCACTGACGGCTGGCCCTCTGCAGCCGGTGAAACCCAGAAGTCAGATTGCCAAGGGCTTATCAGGAGAGACTAGTTTGTTCCCCTGAAGCTCCTCCTGCCAAGCCCCTTAGCTCCATAAAACCCCCCTGCTTTCTGTTCCTGGACAGGTGGATTTCAGAGAACCCAGGCTCCCATCTACTCGTTTTGGCCAATTTGAATAAATCTTTCTCCATCTCCAAGCACCGATGTCTCAGTGTTTTGCTTCCTGTGCATCAGGCACATGAACTTGAGATTAAGAGGTTTGGTATCAAAATCATTAGAAAAGTCATCTTTTCTCATGTGGTTGCCTCTCACTTGCACATATTTGTGCATATTTGTTTCTTACTTGGTCACATAATCAGATGGATCCATTAGACTCAGCCTCTCACTGTGTTAAGCTGGTTTCATAGACCTCCTCTCTGTGCCAACCCACAATTGTGGCCCTACTCTCTCATCAAAGAACATAAGAGACTGAGGGATTCAGACGCTAAGAAATGATCCCAAAGGAAATAGTGTAAAAGCAAGAAGTGCTCCAAAGGAAAGAACAAAAAAGATTAACTATGAAACGATGAGTATAAAGGAAAGAGAACAAAAGGATTAATAAGAAAATGGAAGATAACAAAGGAGAAACAGGTAAAGGATATTTGTGTATGACTCACTTCACTATATTAAGGTTTAAAAATCCATTGAGACAGAGTAGAATAAATAATATATGGTTGCTTACCACGCGGCTGCTAAATACCAGCTGACTGATTGAATAGATGCTACGATGGACACTGGAGCACCTTGCATGCCTTTTTTTTTAGAAAATTATATTTTCTTATTATTTGTTTTAGTCTTTCTTCCGTATCTAGCCAGTGGGGGTAAGATATTGGTGTACTGATTATACGTGAATGTATGGTAATGTAAGATGTACAAAGGCCTCAGAAGAGCAATTAATAGGTAGCAGGTATTTACACAGCAAAGTGAATCATCCCCTTAAGAACCAATAAAGTTGCACAAATGAGTGTTACTCAGATTTACATGCATCGAGGCATCAGCAAATCAATAGAGCGATTACGGTGGAGGGCATCTGAATGTAAAATCGCATTTGAAGTTATGTTTATGCACAGACCGCATACTTAAAATGCAGATTGGTCTAGGAACAAATGATTTGCTCTTCCTCCTGTTCCCTTTTTTGCCTTACAGTCTAAAGATTTACAAATACGCGAAGTTCACCAATTTATAGGCCTAGCCCAGGCTCCTGGAGCAACGCCAAGCAGAGCAGCCTCTCTCTCTGTTTCTCTTTTGACAGCAGCACAAACCTGTCCAAAGGCAGTTAGGTTGCAAGCAAGCTCTCCAGATCTCCTATATATTTTAGAACATTCATGTGCAAATTAAATTGCCAGGATTTCTATCAAGCGGACAATTTTGTTACTAGGCACTAATGGATGCCTTCCAAGTTTCACAAAATTGCTACCCATGAGAGGTTTCCCCAAATTTCCCGGAGAATCTCGCAAAATTTAGGGGACAAAACCCCAGCAATATACTACAGAGGTCAGCAAACTTCGTCCCATAGGCCAAATCTGGACTGCCACCCGTTTTTGTATTGTTGAAACAAATTTCTAGGCCCAAGATGGAGCTGCTTCTGCCGGGGATGTCAAATCAGCAAACTGAAACTAAGACAAACTCCCAGTAAACGCTCCGCTTGACTAGAAACGCAGTATATCCAGTCAGCCAACGCCCAAATGCCAAGACAACTCTGAGCGCTATACTTATTTCCTTCTTCTATACTCATCTTCCATTTTCTCTTCCTTGTTGCTCGTTCTTTAGCCCGTAAAAGTCTCCCACCTCCCACCCCATTCTGCAGTTCTCCTTGTCTGTTTGTGTCAACAAAATTGTCTTCTTTAATGATTTTTAACAGTACATGAGTTAAGAATGGCTTTTATATCCTTAAATGGTTGACCAAAAGTTAAAAAAAGAATAACCTTTTGTGACACACGAAAATTATATGAAATTCAGATTTCTGTGTCCATGGAGAGAGTTTTATTGAATCACAGTCACACAGATATTTTCTTGTCTATGGCTGTTTTCATGCTTCGATAGCGGAAGTGACTTGAAAAATCCCAAAATATTTACTACCTTGTCCTTTACAGAAAAATTTGCTGACCCCTGTCTAAATGAATGGTTAGCTTTTGGGAGGTTAAAAACAAACAAACAGGGGCCGGCTCAGTGGCACAGTGGTTAAGTGTGCACGTTCCACTTCTCAGCGGCCCGGGGTTCGCCAGTTCAGATCCGGGTACGGACATAGCAGCACTTGGCATGCCATGCTGTGGTAGGCGTCCCACATATAAAGTAGAGGAAGATGGGCATGGATGTTAGCACAGGGCCAGTCTTCCTCAGCAAAGAGAGGAGGATTTGCCACAGTTAGCTGGGGGCTAATCTTTCCCAAAAAACAAACAAACCAAAACTAGAGGTACAGTATGGTAACTCTCTGGGGGATTTCCTTTCTTTTTCTTTTTGCCTGAATCTAGGGTGTGCTTGAGCGGTAAAAGATAGTCATTGTTATTGTCAGCAAAGCTCATCAGACCTTGTAGTTTTAATTCTCTGATGTGTTTTAAATCTGTAGTCTTTCAAAACTAACCAGCCAACCAACCAACCAATCAACCAAAACCCATCCTAATGATTCTACTTGCCCTAACTCATGTGGCCTCTTCTATTGTTCGACTTCTGTCAGGGAAGTTCTGCTCCTGACCCTTTGTTTCTGAATTCTGACATTCTAATGTCTTCAAGTCCCAAGAGAAGAGCTCAGGGTGCGGAGTCATAAAGAACAAGCGACAGACAGGCTGGTAATCACCCGGGTCAGTTACACCATCTTTCAGTAATTATGCATGGAGGGCACACGTATGAACAACATCTCCTTCATCTTGAAAAGTGAACAGATGTCATAATCTCTGTTTCACATGCATTTCCTCAAAATAATCTTGAGAAGTAAAAAATATTACCTACCTCAGACATTATTGTACCCATTTTAGAGATGAGAACACTGAGCCCCAGAAGGGTGAAGTGACTTTCCCGAGAAGGTCTCACTGCAAGGTAATAAGAGAACTGTTCTCCTGGCCCTCAGACCCAGACGTGCCTCCCGGATTCTGCTCTGTTTAAAGGTACAGTGTTTGAAGGCAGTGAGAAGCTTTCAAGGATTGATGAGGACTTTTCACAGGCACTGACCAAAAGAGGTAGCAGGTTGTACGGAAGCTGAAAGAAGGTGATAATAAGTCCCAAGGATTTTGGAAGAAGCTGCTTCCAGCCCCTTCCTGATTGCTTCCTAACCATCCCTAGTGCATGCCACTACCTTCTGTCCCCAGCTGCTTCCCCTCTGCTCACTGTGGCATTGCTACCAAATAGGAGCCCTTCCTAGCGACTGGGGATAAAGGGCGTCTTTTTTGTGGCTACAGATGTGAAGACGTGTACCCAGGAATCCTAGCATGCTGAGCTGGTCTCTGGGGACACAGTCAGGCAATTAACAACAAGAGCCTAAGTCTCAGGGCAAAACTGAGCAACAGCCAGATTCACAC
The DNA here is from genome assembly GCF_037783145.1 of Equus przewalskii. Lineage (NCBI taxonomy): Eukaryota > Metazoa > Chordata > Mammalia > Perissodactyla > Equidae > Equus > Equus przewalskii. Next base: position 27,113,760 of record NC_091850.1, read on the forward strand.
GTGGACGTTTGCATGACAAGGGTGTAAACAGATACACAACCAGCAACCCCTAGACAGAGCGATGTCTGAGAAAGCAGGAAGGCAGAGACAAGAAAAGTGGGAGATGGGGGCAGGAAACATCATGGAATCAGGTTTTTTGTAGAAATTTTGATTGATTTGCGCCAGGGTGCATTGTCTCTGCTCAGCAGAAGAGAAGTTTCTGAAATTGTTGAAGAAAATGGATCGTGGGGAGGAGAGTATGTCAAAAACCAAACATCTATCACACCTTCCTCTGCAATTTCTGTGGATCTGAGACTATTATTAGGTTTATTAGGACCAGGGGAAAAATGTACTCTAATTTAGTATAGAAATGTTAAAGCTTATTCTAATGATGAGGAAAGAACACAGGGGTAAAATGAGGGCTTGGTTTGAAAGAGAGAGAGAAAATGTCTCTCCCTCCTCACCCCCTTATTAGCATATTGTACTCAATCAGCAAATCGATCACTGGAATCTCTCTCAAAGGCCTCCTTTCCATCCTTACTGCCTTGAACTTACACTCCCTGGGTTTGCTTTCTCCCTTCCTTCTTTCTTTCCTCTCCTCTTTTAGTCAACTTTTTTCTTATTTGTGTCACATCACAATTCTGGGAGTTCCACTTTGCCTGTGAACCTTGCCAATGGGGAAACCCACTTTTGGCCTGGTGGGTTTCTAGACCAACTTTCTCCTCCCATCTTCTCTTTGAATTTCCCTGACAGCAGCAGTAGAAAGGCATCCAGCCTAAAAAGTAGTCACAGGCTCTTGTCTTATTAAGTCGCATTCAGTCATTTGCGTACTCAGTAAATCTTTATTGAGCATCTACTTTGTACAGCATGTTGGGAATGCACCCTCGAATGAGTCATTCCAACTCCAGGATGGAGCGAACACTGGAGGGGAGATACAGATAATGAAAGAGTTTCAGGCAGTGAAGGGCTGTGGAGAAAATAAAGCAGAGAAGGGGCTGAGTGAGTGTGAAGTTCAGCGAAGCCTGTCTGAGGAAGTGTTATCTGAGTTATGAGGGGAGTGGTTATGGCAAGATCTGAGGAGAGAGAGTTCCAGGCAGAGGAAACAGCAGGTGCAAAAGCCCTGAGGCAGGAAAGTGCAGAATGACTTTTACTAGGAACAAAAGAACACATTCTGTTGGGAACTGCCCAGAGGACACCCATTTCAGTTCAGTGATGAACTGATTGGTTCTTTCTCTCCTTGGAGTATGAGGATAGGACACAAGAAATTAAATGGTTGAGGATGCTAGTACCCAGCTGCATTCTCAGGGAAGCTTACAGAATCCTAGAGTTGGTCACACAGGGGAGTCATTTTTAATTTCATTTCATTTGTCTTTGGCAGAAAGAAAGAAAATACTTTTTGACTTCTGCCATTTCTATTATTTGTAGTTCATATTCTTTATTACTTATTCCATCCTTCTTGATCAAGTTAAGCTTGGATCCCAGCTAACAGGTGACCACCAGATGGGCCAATGCATGTCCTACGAAGACACACATGTGTATGCGTGTCTGTGATGCTCTACAGAATCCCCTGTTCTGATTGGCCAACTTATAAGATCCAACACAGGGCCAAAATAATACTATGGAATAATAAGGCAAATTCTAATGTTGTTGGTATTTCTTTCTTGAGGAAAAAAATACATAGGAAGGGTAAGGAGGGAGAGATTGTAATCTTTGTCTTCTTTGTATTTCCCTCAGGAACAGAAGAGGCACTGATGTGTGTGCTGAGTCTCTGGTGAGGGGATGGAAGTAAATATAATATCATTATTTTTCAAGGTCACTGAAATGACTCTATTTCTCATTAGAGGACCTGGACACTAAGACATCTGAATATTTTCTCCCCACCTTACTTGTGACATTGTGGAGCTGAGGTTAGATGTGGACATTGAGCAACACTTCAGTGAAGCCACCAAAATCCCCCTTCCTCCTCACTCAGGCTGAGCAGCAGTTAAGGCAACGCTGGGCCCTGGCTTTCAGCAACTACAGACCTAAGAGCGGCCAGGATCACCAACTGCCACATTACGCAGTTAAGCTGCTAATAGGATCTGGCATTAATCGGCTGGAGTGTTAGCCTTCCTTATGAAAGGAGGTGGATGTAAGCCTAAAAGAAGCAACAGAGGAGCCCAGTGAGGGGCGGTCTCCAGGGCGGGATCTCAGAGTTCCCCTGGGATGCTCTGGTCCTCAGCAGTCAGCGTGAACATTTTGTTCTGAAGTTTGCTGTTCAGGGAGTACAGTGGGCATCACACCAAGAAAACACCCATGTAGGAAGGACCTTGAGGTGGGAGGAGCAAGAGTGATGAGAATGGGGCAGCCCAACTTGTAGAAATACTGGTCTCACACATTCCTTCAGGGAGGCCTTCAAAATAGTTACCAACTGGCTCAGTTTGGGTCTAACCAATCAGAAGGGCTGCCGGCTGTAAGTTCCCAGGGCTTTACCGGTCGAGTTTCAGCCCTGCATGCATGGCTCACTCACATTTTTGTATGTACAGTATACCTTCCAAGTTTTAGAAGGGAAAGGAACTTTCTAGTTTGTTTTGTGCTGTCAGAACTTCTTTGGTCCGTAGATTCTACATCGACTGTCCCCTGTACTTTATTGAATTGCTGACCTTGCTGTTCTCGTGCTATTTTGCTTTTAGGTGAATAAGAACCTGTTGAAATTTGAATCTTCCTCTGGGAAGTAGCTTTGCAGTCAGCCAAACCCAAGTTCAAATCCTGCCTTTACAATTATTATTCTTGGCAAAGTAGATAGCCTTTCAAAGATGCAATTAAAAAAAAAATCTATAAAAAGGGATACTATTCCTCCAGCACAGGGTTTGGTGGGGATTAATATGGGATTTCCTAAGTAAAGCGCTCGGCACAGAGCCTGGCTCATGAAAGCTTTCGCAATGGTAGTTCTGATATTTAGAATTTAGTATAATTCAGATAAGTGCTATTTTGTAATTAGGTAATTTTATAAACGGAAAAATGGGTTTTGGAAGCGAGCTAATAGTCTAAACTCCCAGCAAAATAAGAAGTGTGAATGTGCCAGAATATAGGGTTTTCTAAAACATTAGAAGTGATCACGAGAAAAAACCACAATTGAAATACCAATTAAAGCACATTCTTACGTATTCATGAAACAGGCCATCTAATAAATTCTATTTCTGTTACTCTGATTTGAGTAACCATATATACGTAAAAGTGGTTAAATTATATTTATTTAGGAATATTCCATAATTGAGAGTTTTCACTGAATCAGCCACCTCCCCTGCATGCAATTACTTTGAAATGACAAAATTTTACTTCACACAGGAGATCAATTGTGATGAGACATGACGTATCTGTAAAGCGCCTTTGCATGCTTCATCCCACTTAATTCGCAAAGCTGGCCTCCACGTGGACCATGGGGAAATACTTATCAGAAACTCCAAGACCAGACCAGTGTTCAGTTTAAAAAGAAAAAGTTCAAGAGAAGCCCCAATCCACGTCCCCTCCCCTGCCTCCAGTCTCCGCACCCCTGTCCAGGGCCAGCACGAGTTGTTCTAGCTCATCCTTCTTCCACTTTCCTGTCTCCGTGGAGAAGGAGATACAAAGGGATAGAAGGACAAAGGTGAGCATGGGGCTGCTCACAAAAGGGGAGCAGAGGAGTTGATGTTGGGGAAGTGTAGGGTGGGCCCACAACACAGAGGGCTTGCTCAGTTTGTAATATGAAAAGAGAAACTAGTGTTTCAGGGCCTGCCCGGTGGCACAGTCAAGTTCACACACTCTGCTTCGGCAGCCTGGGGTTCACCTGTTTGGATCCTGGGTGCGGACCTACACACCACTTGTCAAGCCATGCTGTGGCAGGCGTCTCATATATAAAGTAGAGGTAGATGGGCACAGATGTTAGCTCAGGGCCAGTCTTCCTCAGAGAAAAGAGGAGGATTGGCGGCGGATGTTAGCTCAGGGCTAATCTTTCTCAAAAAAAAAAAAAAAAAGAAACTAGTGTTTTCAAAATACCGTCAGATCCTGCCCCAGCTACTGTCACCCCAACTTTGGGCCATACATCACAAAGTCTAGCTAAAGACTATAGCATAGATCTCATCCAGCAAGAGCAGAAGGAGGCCCTCCTTTGATTTGAAATACATTAGAATCCTCAACATTTCTTCTAGGAAGAAGGAGCTTCATCCTTTGCCATATGCCTGGGGAGTTTCAGTTTTTAAATTCTAAAGAAGAGAAGTGAAGCAATTGCTGGGTGATCGTAGTTATTGTGTATGTAGGGTTTGTGTGTTGGTGTGTGTATGTGGGGTGTGGCTTCACCATACCCCATATCCCCCAACAATTCAATTTGAAGGAAGGAGCCCTGACATTCAAGGTTGGAGTAAATGTTGTTTTCAGAAGAGCCCAAATTCCTAGGACTTGGGGAACTTGGTGAGTCTCCCCGCCTGGAAACAGCCGTGGCCTGGGAGTCAACTGTGTGGCTGGTTTGTGAGGAGAGGGAAGGAGTTTATTCAGATCAACTAAGAAATAAAAATACGGCTCTGTGCGGGCTACAGAAAACCAACTGACAGTGTTAGGTAGGCTTCTTTTCTGAAAGCTCCTTTCCTGGGTAAATAGGACCCAGGGGTTGCACAGGAATCTGGAGGAATTTATTGGCAAAACTGAAAAGGTCACAGAGTCTTCAAACAAAGAAGCCTCAACATTTCAGATCTGAGATCTCCCCACTACACAGGGCTCTAGGTTTTTGTAAAGGTACCCCCCAATTCCGAAAGACAAAGATTTTCTAAGCCGGGGTTGGCAAGGTGGTCTAAGTAATTGAAGTGTGGTTCTTGAATCATGAGGGAGCTTCTCAAACCCCAGATCATAATCAGAATCTGACTTTTTACAAAACCCCCAGGTGATTTGATAGACGCTGGCTCAAGCTCCCCCCAGCCCCCCAGAGAGGAGCTATGACAGAAAGGACCTTATGCCATCAGCTAGGCCCCCAGCTAGACGTCAGCACACCCATGAGCTCTTTGATCCTCCCTGATGCCAATCAGAGGGACCGTTTACCTGAGCATCCTTCATTTGCAGGTAGATACCAACCTCAAAGAGCCCAGGAGCCTTATTTTCTCCCCTATGATTCTAAGATGAACCCATTTTCTCCAAAGATGAAAAAGTGGGCGGGGGTGAGGGGGGAAGGCTGCACAACATCTTGGTATGTGGTCTGTTCTGTGATCGTGAAAGAAAACTGACCTCAAACTCCCTGAGGATGATGCAAAAATAAATCTTCTGTTGACTTCCTGGACATAGAAATGGCCTGTGGCCCTGTCGAGGGTTTCTAACTTCCTCAGGGCTGGGAAAACTGCAGCGGGAAGGGCTGAGGGGAGCCCACTCCAGGCTGTCCTTCTGCAGGGCACTGAGACCCCAGTCATTCATGGGGTCCTGATGCACGAACTCCAGCAATGCAGCTCCCCCCCCCCCGCCCCCCCGCCCTTCAGGAGGGCCGTGGTACTCACGGAAGGTTCGGACGGTGTCGCTGGGCCGGCTGCGGGGGCTGGGGCCATGGGGATTCACGGCCCGCACAGCAAACTGGTAATTGGTATCCGGATCGAGGCCCTTGATGACCATGGAGTCCATCTGGATCCGTTCTTGGAATAAGGTCCAACTCTTGTCAAAATCTGGCCTTTATTGATTAAAAAACAAAACCAAACAAGAAGCAGCAGTTCAGGAACAGCAGAGGGAAAGGAAACTCGCTGGCTGTGTAAACTAACAACATTTGAACTCTGGAACATTTGAACATAAAAATGGGTTAACATCTCCTATATAAAAGTCATCTTGATTCTAAATCGTAGGTCAGAATCTTTACGTCCCTGCCAATAAAAGCAAGTAGATTATTTTTAGGACCAGTTTTAAGCACTGCTTAAAGATCATCTGCTTTTCCTCGCACGGACTTAACTACGGTGCAAAGATCCCCACGTAGGAGTTCATTTTCAAGGACGCTGCCTTCCAGATGTTTTGTAAACAAGCCTTCCCCTGACAGTCCCCGTTCTCAGAGGTCAAGAGAGCACAGATTCCATCCATTCACAATCTGTTCACAAAATAAACAAATATAAGTTTTATAGGGTAACTAATTGCACGAATTGCCATGGGAAAACCCAAGAAGATTCCGTCCGTGGCCATTCTTACTCTGAACAAAATTGTGCAACTTGCTGAATTTTCACACGTCCTTCTAAGAACCCTGTGGAGAATGGAGCCCTTCACTTCGAGCTCATATTGGGAGGCAATACGCAGAGAGCGTTGAGTACAAGCTCTAGAGTCGGACAGAGCCGCTGAAATCCCGCCTCTACTATTTCCCAGCTGCTCTTGAACTTGGTGAAGTCTCTATTTTCTCATCTGTAAAATGGGGGTAATAGAAGTACCTATCTGACAGGGCTGTCATAAAGATTAAATGAGATATGTATCCTCAGCATAGTGCCTGGCGTCATATTGTAAACACTCGGTGTGGGTTAGCCAGGATCTAAGGGACTGACCACATCACAGAGCCAGGAGGCGGCCCTGGGCCACCTCCTCACTCTCTACCTGTGGCCCCAATGCAGCAGCACTACCCTTTGTGGCTAATCAGCACCGGAAATGTGGCTAGTCTGAATTGGGATGTGCCAGAAGAGTAAAGAGTGCACTGGATTTTAAAGAAAAAAAAAAAAGAATGTAAAAAGACCTCATTGATTACATGTTGAAATGACCATATTTTGGATTCAGTAGGTTAATATATATATATTATTAAAATTAATTTCACTTGCTTCTTATTAGCTTTTTAATGCCGCTATCAGAAAACTTCAAATTTCCTATAGGCTTGCACTGTGTTTCTACCGGACAGTGTCGCTCTATGTAGACTTCTTAGAGGGAGAAAGGAAAGCATTCTAGGTAATAAGAACTGAAAGGTGAAATTGGGGAATTATCATGGGTGGCTGGGGGACAGTGTGAATGGCCTAGTTGGAGTGGAGGTTTTGAGTTAATACCTAATAACAGCCACCAAGTATCAAGTGCTTGTGAAGTACCAAGTATTGTTCTAATACTTGAACTCATTTACTTCTCACGTCTACCTTTATGAAGTAGATACTAATATTAAAGACCCCTTGCCTCTTTTTTTACAGAGGAGACTAAGGCACAGAACTGGTAAGTAACTTGCCCAAGGTCACACAGCTGATAAATGGTGAGTCCAACTTGGGTGGATGGGTTAAGGTTAGATTAAGAAGATCTTTGATAGTGGATGAAAAATCGAGGTGATAGTGATTGAAGGGCTATTCTCCTCCATCTTTTAGGTTGCTTCCTCACCACCTCTCAGTTGTTCTATTGTTAAACACTTCTGCTCACAGATATGTAGAGGAAGGCAGGACGCAAAAAAGATGGATGTTTCTCCATTATGAACAACCTATCAGGCAAGGAAATAGAGACTCATTCTGCTGAAAGGAGATGCCTGAATGATACACGGATTTCTTTAATATATGCTCACCTAGTTTTTCATTAGCAGGAATTGTTGAAAGTCAAATGGAGGCCTTCAGCCCTCAAGCCCAGTAAAAGGCACTTCCGCGGGCTCACGGTGAGTAGTCTGTGGGCCCATGGGCGTAGCTCATAAGAATTCACGTGTTTGGAGAAGCAGAGGTCACAGGGTATGCCCTCTGGAGGAAGTAGGGCTCCTTTCTCTTTTTTTGATATCCTTTCCCTAAAGATGGACTTCTTGTGTAAACTAACTTTGTCATCGAAGAGAAAACCTCAGTGCGAAAACCTCAGTACGGGGTGGAAGGAAACACATTTACAAACTCAAATTAGAACAAAATCACTTCACAGAGGAAAGCCACAGGGGACACCTAAAAGTCAAGGGAGAGAAGATGTGATCTTTAGATAAAACTCTCCTATTATCCTCTGCTAAGCTTCCCTTGCGGCATTTATAGAGGAAGTGACTGGTAACTGCTCTGGGAATGTGCCATTGTTTACCCAAGGCTACCTGCAAATATCAGCAACAATCTTCATGTAAAAACTACAGCTCCTTTCCAGCCCCCACAAAAATGGAAATCATTTTGTATTTGTTCATTTAACGCAGGAAAGAAAGCTATATTTTCAGTGAACAAGGATTGAAATCATTAACATTTAATTTCACTGTACCGAGTGAGAGGGGAAAGCTCATGCGGATTGAAAACCAGTTCAAAACCTTTAATATTTTGCCTCTGATTTTGTCATGGGTTTTGCATTTAAATGTTGTTCAGTCTCTTAAGGTACAAAGGTGCAAAGGTGAGGTTGAGAGAGAGATAGCCAGGCAAAAGCGTTGTCTTAGATCCTCCTCAAACAATAGCTTTATCTTTTTCCACTCAAGAAAATCATTTTATCTTAACTACAAAGTTGTCAGTCAAATCACCATAGCAACACCAGCCTGCCAATTTCCCCAACAATGAAAAGGCATTAGGAGGAGTGAACTAAGAATGTGCTGCCAGCCCAGTTAAAGATGGGCAGCCACCAGCACAGCAGGCTCTTTAAGCCCTTTTCCAAATAGTGGGACAGGGCTGGGTTGGGCATCCTGCATGTCGGGAGATCAGTGGAAGACCTTTAGAAGGTGGAGAGCTGAGGGAGTTCCAGTGGGGCAGATACAATGCAGTCAGCAGTGGCTATGGGAAATCCAATTAGCTGATTCAAGTAATCAAGACTCACTGGTTCATTTTGGTGGGAAGAAGCACGATCACTGGCAATGTTAAAGTCCAGTCTGGTGAGCAGGAATCTTAGAGATCACTTGGTCTAAATGTCTGAGGGCTCTAAGATATTACATGCAAGATTTTATGTGTGAACATCCTTTTCTTTTTCTAAGTAAATTGTCCTTAGCTTTTTATCAGAGTCTCAAAGATAATCATGATCCCAAAACCTTTGAGTCACTGATCTAGTCCAGTCTCTCATTCTACCTGTGAGGACACTGAAGGAAAATAATTTATTTAAAGTCCTAGAAACACTGGGGAGTATATTTTTCTTGTGTTTTGTCGCATTTTGACCGCCTCCTCTCCTGCCAATTTCAACCTTAGTGGGCAATCATTTTTCTGGTATTATCAGACCCAGTAAGTGGCTGCCTGAGGCTACTCCACTGGCAAGTGATTAATGATTATTAACCAGGCATCCATCACAGAAACGATATTCTGGGAAGCTGCAGGAACTATAAACATAGTTTCATTCTCAGGGAGTTTATAATCTAATTAAGAGATAATAGATCTAAGGATAAGGAGGAAGCCAGTGCAAAATAGCCTATTTCAAGAACTAGATTTGAATGGGTCAATGTGACCTGGAATCCTGGGGAAAGTCTATGAGGACCAGGAAGAACTTAAGTTAGATTTCTACTGTATTTTGATTTCAATAACTGAAAAGGAATACAGCCTCATTGAGTGGAGGAGAGACAAGAGAAACATCAGCTCTGTATATGATCTGAATATATTAAGCACCAACTACATGTAAAATATAGCGTGGGATATCCAAAGAGAGTAAATAATGTGTCTCTGACATGAATGATCAATTAATCCATATAAAAGATGGGTATAACATTAGCCATAAGTAGGTATATGAATATATGGCCCTTCTCTGCCATATCACACACAAGCAAAGCTTTCCCTACCAACCTTTACTTAACCAACTTGTCAAATTAACCAATGATCCTCATTTGTTCCCACTAATTCAGCTGTTGGCTTATCGGTTGTGTCTATTCCCAAACCTACTTATGACTTTTTTGTTTGCTATTGTAATTATGTCATTTAATAGAATAAACTGTAATATTATATGAACTAGTAAAACATGAGCAAAAAAAGGTGACAGCTGTGTTAAATGTTTTGAAAGACTTGATAAAGCTGAACCACTAAAACATAATTGCCTCTGAACTAAGTGAAAACAAGACAGCCCTAAAAGATTGAGAAGAAAATTACAAAACTCTAGTAGGATTCTGCAGTCAGATATTTTGCAAGTGACTTTCAGTTTTTAACTTGAAAAAACTGTAACTAGAAATTGTAGGTGATAACTTATAGGTGTGGGTAAAATGTCAATGCTATCCAAAGCCATCTACATATTCAAAGCCAGCCCTATCAAAATTCCAATGACATTTTCACAGAAATAGAAAAAGAACTTAACTGAATTTAACAGCACATTAAAAGGATCATATACCAGGATCAAGTGGGATTTCTCCCTGGGATGCAAAGATAGTTCAACATACACAAATCAATAAGCATGATACACCACATTAACAGAATAAAGAATAAAAAACAGAAGATCATCTCAATAGATGCAGAAGAAGCATTTGATAAAATTCTGTGTCCTTTCGTGATACAAACTCACAACAAATGAGGTAAAGAAGGAACTTACCCCAACATAAGAAAGGCCATATATGACAAGCCCACAGCTAACATCATACCCAGTGGTGAAAAGCTCAAAGCTTTTCCTCTAAGGTCAGAAACAAAGGTAAACAAGGGTGCCCACTCTCACCACTTATAGGCAACATAGTTCTAGAAATCCTGGGCAGAGCAATTAGGCAAGAAAAAGGAATAAAAGGCATCCAAATCAGAAAAGAGTAAGTTAAAAAGTGTCTGTTTGCAAAGGATGTAATATTATATAGAAAACTGTGAAGATTCTACCCAAAACTACTAGAACTAAGAAACAAATTCAGTAAAGTTGCAGGATACAAAAAATGCACAAAAATTTCTTGTGTTTCTGTATGTAACAACAAACTATCCAAAAAGGAAATTAAGGAAGTAATCCCATTTACAATAGCATCAAAAACAATCAAATACTGAGGAATAAATTTAACCAAGGAGGTGAAAGACCTATGCATTGAAAACTATAAGACACCGGTGAAAGAAACTGAAGAAGACACAAATAAATGAAAGATATTCTGTGCTCATGGATTGAAGGAATCAATATTGTTAAAATGTCCATACTACCCGAAGCAATCTATGGATTCAATGCAATCCCTATCAAAATTCCAATGACATTTTTCACAGAAATAGAAAAGACAATCTAAAATTTGAATGGAACCACAAAAGACCCCAAATAGGCACAGCAATCTTGAAAAAGAAATAAAGCAGGAGTTCTCACACTTCCTGATTTAAGGCTATATTATAAAGTTATAGTAATCAAAAAAAGTATGGTATTGGCATTAAAAACAGACATATAAGGGCTGGCCTGGTGGTGAAGCGGTTAAGTTTGCACATTCCGATTCTTGGTGGCCCAGGGTTCGTGGGTTGGGATCCCGGGTGCGGACATGGCACGGCTTGGCAAAAAGCCATGCTGTGGTAGGCGTCCCACGTATAAAATAGAGGAAGATGGGCATGGATGTTAGGTCAAGGCCAGTCTTCCTCAGCAAAAAGAGTAGTTAGCTCAGGACTAATCTTCCTCTAAATAGATAAATAAATAAATAAATAAAAATTAAAACAGACATATAGACCAATGGAACAGAACAAAGAGCCCAGAAATAAACCCATGCATATATAGTCAACTAATCTCTGACAAAGGCGCCAAGAACACACAATGAAGAAAGGATAATCTCTTCAATAAATGATGTTAGGAAAACTGGATATCCATTTGCAAAAGAATAAAACTGGACCCCTATCTTATACCACTCACAAAAACTAATTTGAAATAGGTTAGACTTAAATGTAAGACCTGAAATGGTAAAACTTCTAGAAGAAACATAGGGGAAAAGCTTTTTGACATTGGTCTTGGCAATGGTTTTTTCATATCTGACACCAAAAGCACAGCCAACAAAAGCAAATATAAACAAGTAGGACTGCATCAAACTAAAAAGCTTCTGTACAGCAAAGGAAACCATCATCAACATGAAAAGGCAACCTATGGATTGGGAGAAAATATTTGTAAGCCATCTATCTGATAAGAGGTTAATATTCAAAATATATAAGAAACTCATACAATTCAATAGCAAAAACCAAATAATCCAATTTAAAATTGGGCAAAGGACTTAAGTATACATTTTTCCAGACGTACAAATTGCCAACAGGTACATGAAAAGGTGCTCAACATCACTAATCATGAGGGAAATGCAAATCAAAACCTCAATGAGGTATCACCTCAAACCTGTTAAGATGGCTTTCACCAAAAAGATAAGAGATAACAAGTGTTAGTGAGGATGTGGAGAAAAGAGAACCCTTATACACTGTTGGTGAGAAAGTAAATTGATACAGACATTATGGAAAACAATGCAGAGGTTCATCCAAAAATTAAAACTAGAACTACATACAATCCAGCAATTCCACTTCTGGGTATATATCCAAAGGAAATGAAATCACTATCTCAAAGAGATATCTACAACCCCATGTTCACTGCAGCACTAGTCACAATAGCCAAGATATGGAAATAACCTAAATATCTGTTGACCAATGAATGGATACAGAAGATACGGTATGTATACATATAATGGAATATTATTCAGCCATGAAAAAGAAGGAAATCCTGCTATTTGCAACAGCACAGATCAACCTGGAGGACAATATGCTAAATGAAATCAGGCAGGTAGAGAAAGACAAAGACTGTATGATCTCACTTTTACATATGAAATCTAATTAAGCTGAACAAAAGAACAAGAGAGTCAAATGTTGGTTGCCAGGGGCTGGAGGGAAGGGAAGGAATGGGGAGATGGTAAAAGAGCACGAACTTTCAGCTACAAGATAGATAAATTCTAGGGATCTAATGGACAGCAAGGTGATTATGGTTAATAATACTGTATTGTATACATGAAATTTGCTAAGAGAGTAGATCTTAAGTGTTCTCACCCCACACACACACAAAGTGGTACCTATGTGAAGTGATAGATGTGTTAATTAACTTATTCTGGTAATCATTTGACAACATATATGTATACTAAATCATCACATTGTACACCTTTAAAAAATCAAGTCGTACAAGCTAAACATACACAATTTTTATCTGTCAGTCACACCTCAATAAATATAGGAAAAAAAATCTTGGGGCCAGCCTGGTGGCACAGTGGTTAAGTTTGCACGTTCCACTTCAGCAGCCCGGGGTTCACCGGTTCGGATCCCAAGTGTGGATGTGCTGTGGCAGGCGTCCCACATATAAAGTAGAGGAAGATGGGCATGGTTGTTAGCTCAGGGCCAGTCTTCCTCAGCAAAAAAGAGGAGGATTGGCAGCAGATGTTAGCTCAGGGCTAATCTTCCTCAAAAAAAAAAAGAAGAAAAAAAAAATCTGAAAGAACCAGAAGAATTTTAGAAAATGCAAATAGTTGCCTGGGAAAAGGTCTCAGGAGATAAGATACATGACAGAAAAAAAATTCAAAATGATCTCCATATCCAGAAACACAAGGGCAAAGCCAACTCAAATGATAAATGCAAAAGCTTATATTAGATTTTTTAAAAAGCCAATGGCACAGATATAAGACAGAGAAAACCTGTTGTGGCAAAAATCTACGGGGAAGGTAGAGGGCATAAAACGGGACTTTAAAAATTGGTCACAAACTCCCTATGAATTCCCTGGACCACCTGCTGTTGACAAGGCCCAGTGCCCAGATTGTGGGGAGAAGTGGTTTTCTAGGTTAATCACCCAGCAGAAAGTGCTCTAGACCCATCTCCACCTGAGGTGGAGTTCTTGGCTTGGGATGGAGAACACAGAGTGAACATAGGACAATGTCTTTAGATAAGATGTGGCCTGTGTGTCAAATGAAGATGGTGAAGACACCTTCTGTGGTTTCCATATTGGACTAGGAGGCCCACTGGTTCTTTAGAGAGAAGCTGATGGGAGCACATTTTAAGGAAAACCCTTTGATGGCAATTAGGAACAGTCAACAAGGAAGCCAACTGCCTCGGAAGGGATGAGCGCTGCACCAACGCTGTACTGAAGCAGAGGTTGGGTGGCCATCAATCAAGGATGTAACGAGCTGCTTCCTGAACATGGTAGGAGGTTGGAACTCGTTCAATGTGTCTGACCTCAACTCACAGGAAGAAATACACTTTTCCAATATGCCCACATGCAAATGTATACATGTATACGAATTATATATGAGAACAAAGCTGAAAGAAAAGTTTGGAGAAAAAATACCTATCCTTACTATGTTATTCACTTTGCTATTTTCTTTTCTTTCTCTTCATTTTCTTTCTTTTCTTCTTCCTTTTTTTTTAAATGCTGGTAGGAATGCACTAAATTGATGTCACCACCCACTGAAGTGTTGTGACCTGTAATTTGAAAAACACTGGACTAGAAGTTTCTTCTAGAATACCTTAGATGGCGCTTCCAACTCTAAAATTCCAAGAACACAGAAAGCAGATTTTGTCAGCCATGCAGAGGAATCTATGACTTATAGTTTAATCAAATGTCCAGAAAGTGGCAAATGAAGCCTGTTAAACTCCAAATAGGATGTAGATACGTCATGCTCTAGAGCATTGTTTTTCAATGTTTTTGAATGCTCCACAGTAAGACCTACTTGGGACATTGTGGCCCACTCCACACCACACATATGCACACACACACAACTGAAACCTAAGCTTGACAAAAGAATCCTTACTTTTACTGTGTGTGATACCCTCTGATATTTTCTTTCCTATTCTATTCTTTTTCACTTTTGAAGAACTTGTTCAGGACCCCCTCAACTGACTTAACTACCTTCTGATGAGTAACCACCCACAGTCGGAGAACCCCTTCTCTAGAAAGTTGGAGCTGAGGTGAGGAGTGAGCTCAAGCGTGTGACAGACATTAACTAGGAAACTGGGCTGAGAATGGTTAAATCCTGCTAGGAAAGTACTTTTGAGAGTGGAATTTGTTGGAGCAGGAAACTGTCCTCCAGGGGATACAGCAGAACATCCAGAATGGCCTTGACAGTGGAGGCCACTCTACTGGCCTGAGAGGGAGTGGACCCACAGCCTAATTATAGCACAAGCAGAGATATGTGTGTTCTCCTTCCCTCCACATCTGACCTGTCATTCCACAATTTAATGTTTTCTGCAGGACCTTGGGTTACTTGGAGGCTCTTTTCCTAAATGTTTTCCTTCATATTGTTCCTTCTAAGCATCATCTCAGAAACAGAATTAATAAGACTCTCCCATGCCTTGAATCTGACTCTACTATTACACTGATTATACCACCTTCTAATGTAATTTCACTTTTCTGTCTCCCCTACTAGGCTGTGAGCTCATGAAACATGCTGATTGTCTTATTCATCTGTGTTCCTTGGGATGTCTGCATGATCCTTCAAAAATGCAAATACTATCGGTCCCTTTCCTGCTTAATACTTTCCAGAGCTCCCTATTCCGTTCAAGGCAAATATGAGCTCTGTTCCAATGCCTTTCTTGTTCCAACCCCTGCTTACCCATCCAACCTTATCTCATGCCACAGAGAGCTCCAGGCGTTCTAAGCAATTCCAGGAACATTTTCTTCTTGCCTCTAAGTCATTGCTCAAGTAGCTTCTTCTGGCCTGAGCCTTGTCATTCTGTGTCTTCCCTCCCCTTCACCTGGTTATTGCTGATATGTTGTTCACAGCTCTTGTAAGAAGCCTTCTCAGACTCCTTCAAATCTGGGTCAGATGTCAAGTTTGTGTTCCTCTAGGTCCACACCCCCACCCCTGCCTGCAACACTCACCACTCCGGACTGTGCTCATCTGCCTTATCCATTGAGCAATAGTTGATGCGCCTCTCAATCTATTGCATGTGCTTTGCACACAGAAGAAACTCAATATGTATATGTTTGGATGAACGTATGCTCATAGTAGGTATTCGATAAAGGGTGGTGGAGCTGAATTGAAATATCTTCAGAATTTGATGTTAGGAATAACATGATGCCCTAAATCAGGAGGGAGCAAACTTCAGCCAGCTGCCAGTTTTTATAAATAAAGCTTTACTGGAACACAATCATGCCCATTTGTTTAGATTTTACTCATTGCTACGTTCCTGCTGAAATGGCAGATTCGAATCATTGAGACAGAGACCATAGAGCTGGCACAGGACAAAATGTTTACTATCTGACCGTGTGAGAAAAAGTCTGCCAACCCCTGGTCTAAGACAACATCCTGTAACCTTGTTTGTACCACTTCAATGGTCTGAGGAAGCCTACGAATCCTTTCGCAGAACAATATTTTTAAACACATAAGATAAAATCCACAGGTTCACAAAGGAAACCAGATATATTGAAAACCATTATCAAAACAATAGAAAATTATGATATAGTAATATATGTGCTTCTTAACACATTAAGTGATAATACCTAGCAGTGGATTTAATAACTACAATAATTTCAAAGTAGTGACAAGTATAACAGGTATTCTGAGATATGTGCAACAATTCTAATGGGCCAAGAACGTATCTGTGACTCTAATGGCGACAAAGGCCCAGGAATTGCTCCTACCACTGTGGTTTCTTGACTACATTTATATTTGAAGAAAACATTCAATTTCCATTGGTAAAACTAAGAATGCAATTTTTGTCCAATCAAAATCCAGGGACCCCCTGAATTCTATCCCTGAACTCCTCAGGCTTCTACAGGCTGCAGATTAAGCACCTGCTCTAAGAGAAGAGACATGATCCCACAGATTATCCAGGTGAACACGACAGGGGTGAGAGAAATCTCACACGCAGGACAGCCTCCAATTCTCCGTCAACTTTACAGACTGATTTTATACAGGATTTGTCTACACTAAAAGGAATGGCAGAGGAAAATCCAAAACCACTAAGTAGTCAGTTAAACAAAAAATGTATTATTTGACCTTCAGATTTCAGCCTTCTTTCTTTATTTATGAATTGGTTCAACCTAACCAAATGACAAATGGATAGAATGGGGGTAATGATAAACTCGGCCGGCAATTTGTCCCAGGCAGGGCAACTGGAGAGCACATGTTCATTTACAGTTTACAAATGGCTCCCAATGCTGTTACACAAGAATTCAATTTATGTCAACTCCCATCAATCTGGCGGGGATTACATCAGGAGAGCTCACGGCAGGAGGGAGTAAAGCTCTAACGGATCAATTTGTAGAACTGTAGGTCAGACTTCTGCAAAAACATTCAGAATGGCCCTTCCACTGGAGCCTAAGTGGAGGAACTTGATGGCTACCAGAATTTCTGGGACCAGGCACCCGTCTGGAAGGTGGTTCTGAGATTTTCGATTTGGATACTAAAGGTCAGAAAAAGGATTTTTCATGAAGCCTCACTTGTTAATATGAAATCTCAGCTGACATCCAAGCATGTCCATTCTTGCTTATTTTAGTTCTACTGTCAGTGGTAAGGAAGGCTTATATTTAAATGGTGCGACTTCCTAAACGCTTTCTTGAAAAGGAAGGGAGATTTTTTGTTTTTTCCCATTCTCCTCAAAATTAATTAATTGTGTAAGAACAATTCTTTCAATACTTTAAGCTCTATTCTTTGGAGGCAGGAAAACCAACATAGGGCTACATACTGTTAAATATTGCAGCTATTTGCCCAATTATTGTTATAAATTCCAGTAAAATGCTATGAAAACAGTTGGCAATTCACTTACATATTGCGAAGAGCTTCCAAACACAAGTTACCATTCAATGTGAAATAAAATCACAACGGGAACTTTCCAGTTAGTCTCATACACTAGGTATTATTTGAAGCTTTACTATATACCAATACTCCTTTTGTGATGAGAAAACCAAATCAATAAAGAACCTTGGGTCATTGGGGAGGAGGGAGACGTGTGTGGATCCATGTTGGGTTTTCTCAGCTTTTATTTCTGCAGTTGGTAAGGTAGGACGTTGGTTGTGGCCTCTGATAAGAGTGGTAAAGGATTCACTGAAACCCTGTGGCTAGTGTGGCAATATATTTCCATTTCCATGTGGCTCAAGGTAAGGACAAGAACTAACATTAGAAAAAAATCTCCCATAAGCCATTCTTTTTAGTACTGTGCAGACATCTTTTCATCTTCCCAACCCTTCTGAGGTAGCCACTATTCTTATCCCTACTTTACAGCTGAGGGAAGGAGGCTCAGAGAGGTCAAGGAGCTTGTGCAAGGTTCCAGCTAGCTGTTGGTATTCTCTAGATTCACTCCTATGACTGCCCGTGTCCAAATGTTCACCAGCCCCTATTTGACACATGGTATGTTTACTCCGTGCTGGGTGCTGTATTCCAGAGAGGGGAGGAAGTCAAGACACTGTCCTTATGTCCTGGTGAGGAAGGCAGACCTTGAACAAGTAATTAACTCCAAGTGTGCTGAATATTGCAAGTAAACGTTGCAGGGGTACCTAACCTAGTCTGGGGAGGGGGCAGTGGTTCAGGGAAGGATTCCTGGAGGAAGAGGTACTTAAGCAGGGGTCGTGAAGGCTGAATAAGAGTTAGCTAGGTAAAGAGGTAGAAGAACCATCCTGGCAGAGAATAGCAAGCCTAAAAACTTCCAGCCAGGAAAGAACAGAGCTATATAGGAAAGCAGAAAAGACCTATCAAAAAGCCAAATACGAATAGCTTGCATTGACTGAGCACTCAGCATGCGCCAGGTGCTGTCCTGCACATTTCATGGTCACAACTCATTTAAGTTCACAAAAACTCTATGAGGTAAGGCAATTGTTATCCTCATTTTTCTGTCTGAGGCACAGAGAGGGTAAATACTCCACCCAAAATGACACGATTTAAAAGTGGTGGAGGCAAGAGTTGGACCAGGGAGCTAGCTTCAGAGTCTATGCATTAAACCACCGGTCTACACCGCCTCACCTTTGCCATGAAAACAGAGAAACAGAGTCGTTGGATTTTAGAGGTCAACCAGTCTAGCCTTATTTTATACCTAAGGGAGCTGATAACTGGAATCAGGCAATTTGTCCCCAGGATCAGAGGAAGCTCCGAGCAGAGCTGGTGCTCTGATTTCACATTTGGACAAACTTAAACCCGAGAGATGAAACGAAGAATCAGACTGTAAGTCTCGATTCTGAATAAGAAACTTCTTTAACCTTCATAGCCTGTGACCTTGGCCATGAGTCAAATCACATCAGCCCTTAAAACTATTCAAGGAAAATCCATAATCCGTTCAGCTTCCGTTCTGAATCCCAGACTGGATCTTCATTTCAGTAACAGCCTTTGCAGGGTCACTTCCTGTGAGGAAACTAAGTTCACTTGTTACTTGTAGATTAAAGAAGAGCTTATGATGGGATGGAAAGACAGATGACTTTTGACAAAAACATTAATTTGTGAAATAATTTTAAAAACCCACCCAGGTGCGCACGACCTTGAGATTCTCAAGTGAAGCCAACATGTAGGCACAGCAATCAACTTAGAAGCACCCCTGTGAGAAGATGAATATTACAAGTCTTATTGTGGAAGGCATCTGCCAGGGACCAGGGAATTATTTAGGCAGAAAGGTGTGAGAGGGAAAAGAGGGGAAGCATGGTTCTTTCTCATTTATCAGTATAGCTAATACTAGTGGGTGGAGATTTATAGATCAACATTGCTTGAGCTGTGACCTTAGAGCATACCTAGAAATATTTTTAACTTTCACATGCACCCAAAATAAGCCAGTGGAGGACTTTTTATTGAAAACAGTCATTGAAACAAGCTTTAATCTACTCTTTCCAGCAATCGACAATGCAAAGCTCTGAAGCAATTTTAACCAACCAGATCACACCTGTAAGTAAGTCAAATGAAAACTATTTTTCACCTTTAACCCGCCTGATACATAGCATATGTGGAACATGCCACCCCAGTTGGTACATCAGAGCTGAAGAATATTTTTCCAGGCCTTTGCTTTTCATTGCCACCATAATATATATTTTTTGCTTGTGAGAAAGGCACTTACCCTGGGGAAATTCTTAGGCAGAAGGAGGAAGGTTTCTCAGATATTTATAGCCAAAATATTTCAAAACATAGGTAGCTATATTTATGCTTGGTTATTATTTTAATAAACACTAAGCATTGCTGCCCACAAAGAAATTTTCAGTATCACTTTAGAAAAGAAATATTCTTCTTCACCTCGAATGTATGGCTTTTCTCTATTAAAAAAGCAGGTAAAAGTTTTAAAAACATTGCAAAATGTTACAGCATGCAAGCTTAATTGAATTTGCCTCTGCAGATCTTTCCCACACTGATTAAAACCCAAAAATCCACTGTTAGCAAGGAAGCTAACGAAGAACCCCGAGGCTGACTTTGGGGGAGATTACGAAGATTACTCCCATCTAAAAGGTTCGTCCTAGCTGAGCCGGGGACCAAGCCACCTTTCTGACACGTTACCGAGGCTACCCCTTCAGGGCGCTCATCCCATGGGTGTCCTCCATTTCAAGGGAGGTAGAAGCTGGATGAGGATGCTCAAGAGAGCACCACAAATATATCATGTCCACCTGAAGTATCACCCAAACTAGCAAATATGTAGTCAGTACCCCCATACCCTGGTGTAAGTGTAATTTCTCAGGCTAACCTTTTATTAGCCAGTTAAATATTTCTTTAAAAGTTTTTTTCCGACTATTTCCTAAAAATGCCTTTGATAACATTATCATTGTTTAATAAGAAGAGTAAGTGATGTACAGGTGCCTACCAAGACAGAGAGGAATAAGAACCTCATCTTCCAGTGACAGAACTTAGACAAGAACTTTATGTTACGATCGTCGAAATCTGAGGATACCCTCTGGTAATAAATAGCTTTCTACAATTTCCTAGCCTTGGCCTGCCAAACACCTGCCTCTTGGATATAACAAGAAACTTGTGGCTCACACAGGGACCTGTCACAGGTGTTTCTGTAACAGGAGGTATCGGGGCAAAAGGAATTCAATATTAAACATTAAACAGAGCTCGCTGGGGGAAAATAGAGTAACTAAAGACCCCCAAAGTCTTTCTACTCAAATTGCAGTTTCTGATTGAGAGCCCAGGCCAGCTTCTCTCTAAATATCCTCAGGCACTCACCTGTAATGGGATAGACTCCGAGATAGTCACAAGTGAATGTGGGGATTTATTTTGCAGGCAAACACTAAATGCCACAGCAAGCTGTGAGAGCTTTATTTTCCCGAACAACAGCAAACAGCTGTCGAAGATCAGGCTCCATTTCCTCAGCCAGCAAGGATCTGGGGGGAAGCTGACTCCACGTCTCCACCTCTGAAGGTGGATCACAGACGTGAAGGGGACGTGGCATTTCATAGAAAGAGCACCGAGCTGGAAGTCAGGAGACTTCAGTTCCAATTTGAATTCTGTCCCCACCCAGTGATTTTCCCTCTGCAAAGCAACTTAAGCAATTGAGCCTCAGTTGGGGAAACAGTGGTATGGGGGTAGAGGAAACAGGTATTGAATGTCTACTGTGCATCAACATTCTGTGAAGACTCTGAGCAACAGCCCTGCAATGAGGGTCCCATGAACTTGATGTTACAGATGAGGAAATGCAGGTTCTGAGATCAGATAACTTGACCAAAGTTACATATTCTCGAAGAGATCATGGAGGCAAGAATTCCTAGTACAGGAGCTGGACCCAGGCACTGGCTTTCCCCATTTTACTACTTTCCATGTGGAACTCCAAGATGTCCAAGAATTCTAACTTTGAGCTAGCTCTCCTGGACACTGTGAAGGTATATTTGTCAAGACAAATAAATTGAAAAAAAGAAATTTAACCATTTGTTAGAATGGTGCATAATTTAAAAATACGTATACATAGGAATTTGGGGCCTGAGTCCCTCAAATGTTAGGGACAGTTCTGATTGTTAAAATGCATTTGTCAGAGAGGAATTATAATTATTAAATGTAGGTACATAACACCCATTTACACCTTCCATTTGCGTAGGTTTTCAATGTCTACAAAGCTCTTTCTCATATGTGATTTCACTTGATCCTCCTAATCACACACTATAACGCTGAAAGGAGTTATCGCCCAGGTTTGTCCATGAGGACATTGGAGTCCATGCCTCTGGGGCCTGGGTCACCTCCCCTTGTTCCACTTCTGATTTTAGCAGCTGCATGTGAGCTCAGACTCGTCTCATGGGGCCAGCATCCCACCTCAAGCACAGGCTGTGCTCTTTACTCCTCCTTCTATCCCAGGACTGGCCTCCTTAATCTACAAACCAGCAGAGCCTAGAAGTGTGGGAAATTGTGCCCCTAGGGGAAACTCTCACTCTACAGAGGAGGACAGAAGCCAGTGAGTAATGGCTCCTGTCTTTTTGACAGGCAAATTTGAGTGGAATTCTGGACACCTCAGAGAGATCTCCAGGAATCAAGCCCCTACAGAAGCCCCTGTGGCCTGTCAAGTGACTTCAGTGATACACAGTTTTATGTCCTCATTTTCTGTCTCCCTCTCCCCACTTTCTCATTCCTGCTACCAAAAAAAATAAGCTACTTGCACCCAAGCCCTTGTATCAGGCTCTCCTTTGGGGACCCCAAACTAGGAGAGGCACTGCGGCTTCAGGAGGGGAAGTGACTTGCACAGGGTCTCCTGCTCCGAGTGCAGGGGGCAGAACTCTCCTCCAGTTCTCCTGGTTCTAAATCCAATGACCTCCTTCATCTCCTTTCAGTTGAGCACACCGGCTGCAATTCTACCTTTGACCAATACGCTGGACTTCAAACAAGTTTAAAAAAATCATGTGTTGGCACAAAATTAATACTAAACGATAAGCATCATGTTTGCTGGGGGTTACAGAGATGATCTGCTAGGCTACCATGAAAAACCTGGCATTTTTCAAAATTTTAAAGTATTACATTGTGCTTTGCTGGTGTGAGACAAGTAAATTAGAAATGCTCCCTTTCACTCCACATTTTGCAGATGAGAGAGCTGAAGTTTTAGGACTTTCCGGGTTTCATGTCCAACTACTTTTGGAACCAAGGATTAGAATCGTCTACTCCAGGCACACTCTGGGTTTTGCCCACTAAATCTGTTCAACAGCAGGATTGTAGATTATCCTCAATGCAGAGCACTGGTCTGAAGCTTTGCTGTGGGCATCCTTTTTTTAAATTTTTCCAGCCTCTGCTCCTCCCTTTTCTATTAACTGCACCACAGTTTTCCTTTGAGGAACCAACCCTCTTGAAATCTCAATCCATGTACTTCAGGTCTGAATAACCGACCAGTCCATAGTTCCAGAGCTCAGAATATGACAAGAGTCTGACCTATTAGTGTATTCTCTTCCCTCGTGATTGACTCAGAGAATGGAGAGGGATCCAAGCCAGACCAGCTAGAGTGAATATCAAGATTTTAATGGGTCCATCGAGAAAGAGCCACTCTTTTCCAGGGGGGAGATAAGCTAGTAGACTGCAAGTCTTCAGTGCCTGGTGGCCATCTTGTCACCATGTAGGAAGAGCCTGCTTGAAAAGTCAATGAGGCCAATAAAGAGGGAAGCATAGCACAGAGATGGATGGAGACAGACTCTTGATGTGACACAGATCTATTCTTCCCTGAATTTAGATTTGCCACTGGACTCTGCAGTCACAGGAGCCAATATATTACTGCCTCATCTTCTTTCAAGCTCCTGCCACTTGCAATTCAACAAGTCCTGCCTGAAACGAGCTCTGTACTCAAGCATTAAAGGGACTCAGTACTTCTCTGGAAAAACAAGTATCTGTTTTCCACTACCAAGGAACGGGCTAGGAAGTCAAGAAACAGAAGCAGACCTAATCAAATCTTGGCAGAATCCTTTGTCGCAGCTTCAGAGAACCTCAGGAATGAGGTGCTGAACTAGTCTCTTTGTGAATCCATGAAGCAGCGGGCCTCAGACACATCCCAGCCCCTTTAATGTAGAGAACACCAACCTCACATTGTTTTCATCAGCCAGGTTCTTCAGTTCAAAATTCAATTGCAACTCGAGTTCAGAGGAAGGACCTTAGACTGGGAATTCCTTTTGCTCATGGTTTGTGTGTGTGTGTGTGTTTGCTTAAAATTACATAACAGCATTGAGAATCCATGTTTTTACATCTGTAAGCTCTTAGAAGAACTTCTAATCACTCTTAAACCCTCTGATAAGCTGAATAATAAGACCTGGAGAGGTAGACAAGAGAAAAGGCTGAACTCAAACTGAGAAACTTGCCCCAGGGCAGTATGGATGGGAAGAAAACAATGAACTGTACTTGTTTTTAAAGGGTTTCTTTTCTCCTCCCTCGAGAAAAGTCACCATCAAATATTTACTTCAAATATAATGTTTCAAAGCCAGGGAGGCAAGTTTCAAGCTTGAAAAGCAGGCAGGCTTTTTGGCAATGGTGCCTCAGGGGTTTTCACAGCCTAGGACCCTCTCTGACTGTGGAGGGGAAATGCGGAAGAGGTAAGGTGAGTGCAGGCAGGTTTACCAGATGACCCATCACAGAAGAGGTGTGGGGACAGGAGCTGGCCCAAGGACAGAGTATAAATATAGGCCTCCACGCCTTTGTCCTCTCTTACATACACATGCAGTGGAGACAACTCTCCCTCTAGTCTTCTGTCATGCTTGGGATACCTGAGGTCAATACCTTGGCTTTTGAGTGTGACATATGAACTTACCTGATGAATTCTACAGAATAGTACTGAATAGGGGAGCTTCCTTCACTCTCTCCAGGTTTCCAAGACAGGGCCACCTCGGAATCAGAAACCACAGTGACGTACGGCTGCTGGGGTGTTGTTGGAGGCAGGCAGGAATCTAGGCAGGACAGCAAACAACTAGAGTTGGCTGTAGTCTTGGCTGCTGGAGAGGTTTCATATATTAAAAAACACATGTGCTTCTTTGTTCAGAACAGCCTCAAAACCCAAACTAAATAAACATACACAAAAAATCACAACTGGATTCACCATGTAGGGTTTGAGTCATTGAGAGCTGGCCTTCCATTCTTGCTCCAGTATCCCTGGCTGGAAATCCAGGGATATGTCCAGACCATTGACCCTGGGACACACAATGGTGTGTACCCTTTAAAGCTTTGATCACACTCCCACCTCCTAACAACCTTTCATCTCTGCATGTTGGAATTGATACTTGCGCAAGAGGAAAATGAAATGCTTAGCGTTAGTGTGACTTACTATCAATTCTTTTGTGTATGTGTTTTCTCCCCACATCTTCAGAATATATGCCAATAGTAGGACATTTGGGAAATGCGCTCATGTGTAAAGATGTAGGAGTCACTCATGAGCCTAGCACCCCAAGGTAACTGCTGTTACTATTTTCATATTCAGACTTTCACATCTCCCAGCCTCTGTTTATACTATTGCTTCTGCCAGAAACATTTTCCTGCCTTCTCTTCCTAGTGAAATCCTATGCGGTTTTCAAAATTCAGACCAAAGATATGTTTCTTTCTGAAACCCTCCCTGAGCCTCGGGGTAGAGGAAGTGCACAACCCTGGGTCCTGCGGGCCCATTGCACAGACCTCGGATGCAATGGAACTGCTTGCTTGCCATTTGCTTCTCCCTCCACAATAAGCTCCTTGTGAGCAATGATGTGATCGAGCCACCTTTGTCCCCCACTGTCCAGCACAGTTGGACTTTGTCGGATCCACAAAAAATCCACACTTTGTTGGATTCCCTTTGTCCATAAAATCTCTTCTCCCAGTCCCCTTCCTCACCTTCTTAGTTCTCACTTACTCATCACATCTCTACTTGGAAGTCATCTCCTCAGGGAATTCTTACATGATCTCCACAGAGGGTCTTCCTTTGTATGTTCTTACAGCACTGTAGGTAGCACTTAGCACAATCTGTGACTGCACACTACTTAGATAACGTGTTGACCCACCCCACTAAGTTCTGAGAGGGCAGGGGCTATGTCTGTTTCTGTTCACCACTGAATTCCCAGAGCCTAGCATAGTGCCTGGCACACAGTAGGTCATCATTGATATATACTAAATGAAGGAATGAATGAATAGCACCCGTCACTTTCCTGTTATGAATGAGGTGAAGCCATTTTACCTTGGGGCAAAGTGGTAACATGCTGAGGAGAACTGAGCCGCCCTTTGCCAGTCTGGCTGTAAGCTGCTACGCTCACTCGATACTCAGTGCCCGGTTTCAAATCTCCGATCACTTCCTCCTGTCAATGACCAAACAGGAAATGTGTCAATGATCAGAAATTCTTTTGGGGCAAACGAGACAATTTCCATGAGGGTTGCATCGTGAGGTCTCTGTGAAATTGCTTGGGATAGAGATTATTTTGTTTTCTCTAGGACTGGCCAAGTTTTAAAATTTGCAAAGCGTAAAACACCATGACATATTTCCCAAGACTAGAGAATTTCCCTTCATTGGAATCTATACTCTGCCCTAGAAATGGGACTCATTCACCTTATCAGACGTCACTCTTAACATCTGAGTTCTTTGATCAGAGTTACTAGGCTGCTGGGATTGAGGTAACAAGCTTTTCCAGGGTTGGAATCCCTCAGTTCTTTCTTTCCATTTGTACATCACAGATGCTCAGGAACTTGCCATCTGTGACTTGTCTTGACTTGTACCCATAAAGTAGGGACCCAAACTTTGGTTCTCAAATTTTAACCTGCATCCGAATGACTTGTACCCATAAAGTAGGGACCCAAACTTTGGTTCTCAAATTTTAACCTGCATCCGAATCACCAGGAGGGCCTCTTAAAACAAATTGCTGGGCCTGGCCCCCAAGGCTTCTGGTTCAGTAAACCTGGGGAAGGGCCCGAGAATTTGAATTTCTAACAAGTTCCCAAGTGGTGCTACTGTGGTCCAGGGACCCATGTGAGAACCACTAGGAATGATGATGGATGTGTGTGAACTTCACTTGCACAAATGGCCCTGCCCAGAAAGCCCCAGCTGAAGAAGATTCACTCCACCTTGGGCTTTGGCAAAGGCAATGTGTCCCTGAGGCTACAGCACAAAATAGTAAGTGGGAGCTTGGGTCTCACTGGCCCTAGCACATTGTAGGGGAAAGGACACTTGCTTTGGAATCAACTAGTCTTGGGCTTGAATCCTGATTCTGCCAATTATTGCTGGCTGTGGCCTTAATATTAAACTCCCTGAGCCTCAGTTTCTTCCTCTGTAAAATGGTGATGATATATAACTATCTTGCATAGTCATAATATTTGGGATAGTGTGTGTAAACTAGCTGGTACCCAGGATGTCCTCAAGAAGCAGGTTGTAATGATTATTGTCCTGTCTCCTCTTCTCTGCTTACCTAGATTCCATCACCTCTCTGAGGCCCAAATCTTCCCCTTAACACCTGACCACAAGACCTGATCTTACCCTACTGACTGTTGTACCACTAATTTAACACTTACATATGTGACAAATTATTACTATTTCTCCTATGGGATGCAAGCCTCTTGAGAGCAGGGATCCTGTCTTGAATTTCTTCACAACCTGTTCCGCAGATGATGAAACATTCATTGTAGCTAAGGAGAATAATCAACTGACTAACAAGACTTGCTTAAAGGAGTCAACAATTACTGAGTGCTTACTACAGTAGTTCTTAACCCTGAATGCCCATTAGAATCACTTGAAGATCTAAAAACATACTGATGCCTGAACTCCACTCCAGACTGCTTAAATCAGACCCTGTGGGGGGCAGGGCCTGGTGTCAGTTTGTTGAAAGCTCTCCAGGTGAGGCTAACGGGCAGCCAGGTTTATGAACCATGGGTCCAGGGCTTGGCTCACCTCCTGTGCTCTGAATTCCACCTGTTCCCTTTCCTCCCTCCTGTATTTCCATCCTCTCTCTCCCTTACTGTATTTACTGTGCTTGAGTTGCTCCTGTCTTGACAACAATCAATTTCCCCATCACACATGTGCCCCACCTCCTCTCACAAAGGCAAACTTCTTAAAGAAGTTGTCTCCACTTCCTCACCTCCTATTCACTCCTCAACTTACCCTCTGGCCTCTCCTCACTACAAACCTATTGAGATTTTCTTACCAGAGTCATCACAACTTTGTAGTAAATCCAGTGGGAATGTCTCAGTCTTTACTTGACTTTTTGCAGCTTTCAATACTGTTGCTCACTCTTGCTTCTTCAATTTCTTGGTTCCCTTGGAAGCCATGACTCTGCGCCTTCTTGGTCTCCTTCTACTTCCCTTACTGCTCCTTCCCAATATCCTCTACCCACTCCCTATTTTCTGCTTGCCCCTGATGTGTTGGTCTTTCCAGGGGTTCATCCGTCATCGTCTTCTCCTTTCACTCTGTAGTCTTGCCTGGGTAAGTTCATCTACTACTCACTTAGCTTCTAGCACTACCTTCACATGACACCTCCCAAATCTGCATCTCCGGCTCTGACCTGCTTCTTGATGTCCAGATTGGATTTGTGACTATCTCTTGAACATCTCTGCCCAACAACTACCAAGCAATTCAAGTTCAACATAACTAAAGTTCAAGTCATTGCTCCTCCTCCTACTACCACAAACAAAACAAAAATTGCTTCCTTTCTTGTGTTTTCTCTCATTACTCAAACCAGAAATTCTTGACACTTTCCTCTCTGTGTTCATCCCTCCTCCCTAATCACCGTTCAAACACTTACCAATACACTCACCAGTACTCTCTCATATCGCTTGAATCTGTTTCTCTCATTTCATCTGCATGGACATTTAAGTCCATGTCCTTATAATTATGAGACTGATCCTGATTCTCCCTGCCACCAATACTTCCTGCATCTCCAGTCTAGGCTCCACCCTGCTAGAGTTATCTTCCTAAACACCAAATCTGATCATGTCACTTCCCACTTTAAAACTCCCTTACAATAGCATATTTGTGTCCCCCTGTTTATCCTTCCAGCATCATCTCGTGCCACTTCCCTTCCTTACATTCTACATTCCAGTCATACTTAAGAACTTGGCAGGGCTCAAATTTATGCCATTCAATTCTTTGCCTCTGGGCCTTTGAACCTGCTGCTCCTTCTACATGAAATGCCCTTCTCCCTACACTTGCCTGGCTCGCCCCTGCTCATCCTTCATGACTCAGTTCAGCTGAGACATTACCTCATTTCTCTGATCCCCCAGCCCCCAGTCTAGTTAGGCGCCCCTCCTCTATCCTTCCCTGATGTCCTTGGTATACCTCAATCTTAGCACCACTCACCTTCTATTGTAATAGTCTATTTATTTGTCACCTTCTCCCCACCCAATTGAGGGCAGGAAGCAAGTTCTTATTCCTCTGGCATCCCAAAGCTTAGCATAGTACTATCAGACATGTAGCAAATGCTCAGCCAATGCTTTTTGATGAATGAACAAATGAACTAGTGAGTGACTGAAAGAAAGAAATCAAACCAAGATGTCCAATATACACAGATGACCTCATCAAGAACCAGCTTCTACTACTGACCCCTCCATCTTGATTAACAGCATCAGTACCTCTGCATCTGGCCCTGGAGTTAGTAACTCCGGAGACAAACTGACTTCCTCTTACCCACCTCCCTCTAGCCACCTCCACACGCCTTTCAGACCTGCTTCCTTCTTCCATTTCCTTTGAATCCTTACCTGGGTTATTTCTAGAGGCTCCTAGAGGGTGTCTGTCTCCAATGCTTTACTCCCTCTCTCCCCACTACTCCATCCTACATGCAGCTGCACAAGGGGTCTTTGCTGAACATATGAATCTGCTTTCATAGCCCCATCCTGCTCAAATTCTCTGCATCTGTGCATCCTAGTGCCACCGTCTGTCCCCCGGATTCATGTCCAGTTGGCTGGTTAAGAGACTGGAGGTAGCAGGTGGATGCAAGACTCCTGTTCTCACTCCTCTCCCAACTGCCACCCCAAGCTTGCCGTATGGGAGCAGAAATACACTTTAAAACCAACTTGATGCTCTCACAGGCTTTTGTTTTAGGATCTTTTTCTCCTGTGACATCATTAGGCTGTATAAAGTAGGGGGGTAGCAATGCGGTTTCATAAATAATTATAGATATTAGCTATGAGCCAACACCAAATACAACTACCATTAGTTACCATTTACTGGGTGTTTTCTCTGTTCCAGGAACACGTATAACCTGAATTAATTCTTCCTTCAGTCCTATGAGGGCGGTATCACTCTTATTTTCATTTACAGAGGAGAAAACTGAATCCCTGAAAAGCTAATTATTTGCTCAAGGACATTTTTCTTTTTTTAAAGATTGGCACCTGAACTAACAACTGTTGCCAATTTTCTTTTTTATTTTTCCTGCTTTTTTTCTCCCCAAATCCCCCCAGTACATAGTTGTATATTTTAGTTGTGGGTCCATCTAGTTGTGGCATGTGGGATGCCGCCTCGACACGACCTAGCGAGCGGTGCCATGTCTGCACCCAGGATCCGAAACCTGGGCTGCCGAAGCAGAGTGCGCGAACGTAACCACTCGGCTACGGGGTCGGCCCCTCAAGGACATCTTTTTATTAAGTTGCAAAGTGGAGGTTTCAACCTGCTTCATTTGACTCCAAGGCCCAAGTTTAATTCAATAAAACATGTAAAAAATATTAAATAACCTTTAAATCAAAGAATACTTATAGAACACTGAAGATCAGATTATTTTATCTATAAACATGGAGGTTTATGTATCAGAAATTTAAAAGCCATTACTGAAAATCAAGAGAAACTATACTTGTAGAAGTTCCTTATAAAGATTAAAAAACAATTAAACTCTTTATTGGATATGGAAGAATAGCACTACCTTAAGCCAGGAATATTCTGAGAGGGAGAAGATGAACTTGCCAGAAGCCAACTATTTCCAGCCTTTTCCTGTGTCTTTCCTGTGCTGACAGGCTGGTAACTTGGCATAAGGGAGCAAGGGTCAAGGGGACTGAGTAAATGGGATCATGAAAAGAGGGGCTGGATTCAATGACTAAACCATCACTTCCTCTGGCATCACTCCTCCAAATGGAATCCTTCAGTATATTGTGACTCGTGATAACCCTTGAATTCTTAAGTAGAATACCACACAATTCCACAAGTCTTTGTATCTCTGTCCTTAAGTGTCTTAAAACCACTGCTTCAGCCTTGAGTCAAACTAGATAAGATGCTAAATAGACTCTTCTCCAAGCAGAAGAACAAAGTGTTTTGTTGCCTTGTGGAAATTTGAAAACAAGTCAAAATATTTCTCTCTCTTGGACTTTATTTCTGCACAGGATGAGGAGAAACAAGAGAGAAATTGCTGCCTGGAGTAGAGGCCGCAGTTAATTGAAGTCTCCCCTGCTCACTCCCACACTTTTTGGGGGTTTTTTTTTTGGCAAAGTCTGGTGATTTGCTGCACAATAACCCTGCTGTGTGTTTGTCTAGCACTTTATGAAATGCAAAAACCCCTTCCAAAAGTTGTCTCCATTGTCTTCTCAATACCACCCGTGGCTGTTGTGCCATCAGAGAATTGACATCCATGGAAGAAAAAAGCAAGACCAGTTAGTTCACTGAGCCCAAGGAGAAAGCTTGGATAACTTTGAACCAAGTGAGCTATTCCCTAGGACTCCTGCCTCCTTCACAGATCACCAGAAACAACAAACTTTCCTCTGATGGTTGGTATAATCTTAATAGTTTGCTTTTATCTGTCATTTTGGAATTTCCAAAATCCTTGCACACCATTGCCACGTTTAATCCTCACAACAGCCCTAAGAGGTCATTCTTATCATCCCCATTTTACAGATGATGAAACTAGGCTTAGAGAGTTTATAAAATGCCTTTGGGGACAATGGGTCTGGTTTCTCTCATAAAATGCACTACAACTTAATATGTTTTCAATTGCCGACTCCCAGACATAGTATGTCAAATTCTCAGGCCACCTGGTTTCTCAGATGTCCAGCTGCCTTTTCCACATCTATATGCCTGTCCCATTTCCTCTGTTCACAGTCTGTGACAGAGATGACTCACTGTCCCCACATATCCATTCTTTCCTTGCTTATAATAGAATCCTCATATTTCATTTGGGCCATGGCCACTCAAAGACTGCATTTCCCAGTCTCCCTTGCACCTAAGTATGGCCATGTGACTAAATTCTGTTCAATAGCATGAGCATGTAAATACTGGGGCAATTTCTGAGTTACCCCTTAAAAGGAAAGGTTGTGGTCCCTTTCCTCTCTTCCTCACCTGTTAGCTAGAATGTGGCAGTGTGAGACATTTTGGACTTGGGGAGGAGGGCCAGAGGGGTTGGAAGAGCAAGAGATGAAAGGATCCTGGGTCTCTGACACAGGGAAGCAACCAAAAGAGCCCTAAATTAGAAATATCCAGTTAAATAAGGGAAACATGAATGCACATCTTGTTAGAATCACAGTTATTTTGGATTTAGGGACCACTAGACTTTTATTCTAATTAATTCTTGACCCAATGTACAAAAACAACCTGGATAGCTATGTAAGAGGAGCCCCTGAAAAGATGGGACTATTCTTTACAGAATACCTGTTCATTTTGCAATGAGGAAACCATGCTGAATGGTTCTGAACTGAAATATCTGACCCTGATTTCAGACCTCACCTTTACTCCTTCTATGCTGCACTTTTCTCCTACTGTTTTGTTTCCAGAAACGAAGCTGATGTTGCCCTGTTCACTAGTCCAGACATAAAGCTACTACACAGTGAGGGCATCCAATGGGCACTGTTGAGAAGAGGCAATGAAGTGGGAGAGCCCTGGACTAGGAGCCAGGAGACCCAGGTTCTAGGGCCAAATAGCTGTGTGGTCTTGGAGATGCCACTCAACTTTTCTGGGCCAAAGTTTCAACACCAAAATTCTATGATTCTTCTAAAATAACCTTCATTGGTAGGTAGGAATTTTGAATTCAACTTCACTGTTGACTCTACAAGCAAAGGCTGGGCCTCAGTTTCCTTAGGGGAAGTTGGAAATATCTAGCATCATTAGATGAAAGGTACTAGAGAAATAGAAAAGTGCTATCTTCCAAACATCCTTCTCCCAGTGGTCCTCGGAAGGCTGTGCAGGCCAGAGTGGAGAGAAGAGTTGGAGGGATTGCCATTGCCTGAGTGGGCACAGAACGTTAGACTATTTTCCAGGGTTTTGCAGGAGGGGCAGCATTGGCTTTGGGGCTGGACAAATCTTCCTTGTACGGGTCTGTCCTGTGTATTGCAGGAGAGTCAGCATCCCTGAAGCTTGTCCACTAAGATGCCCACACATACTTCCATATGCCCTACAGGGGACAAAGGAACTCCTATTTGGGAACCATTGCTAGTTGACGCCCTCATTTTATAGTCAAAGAGAGATTCAGAGGGGTTCGGTGACCTTGCCCAAGGTCACCCTTGCTCTGGTGACAAAGCTGGGACTAGATGCAAGTCTCGTGATTCCTGGCTAAGTTTTCTCTCTGTAAGCTTTGATAAGACCTAAATAGAATCACTGTTCTGGATCAACCAGACCAGTGGACTCCAAGGCACAGTGGTGGTACATCTCCCTGTGTGAGCAAGACAATCTACTGAGATGCTCAAAGAAAACGTAATCACTTTCTATTTCTGTTTTATCTCCTTCTCTAAAATTCTGTGAGATTTTATAATGCACATATTAGTAGAGTAGCATACGTATAATTTATAAATACATAAATATACATATATTGGCACGTGTTCAAATATTTTTTAACTGATAATACGCATGATCAAAAAATGTGGAGACCACCAGTTTAAACATCTGTGTTTCTATTTCTAACTCCAAAAAATTATCAAATTGCCCTGATTTGCTTCATTATTTATTTTTCCAGGATGAAAACTCCAGGTTATTCTTCTAAGAAAAAGATAAGTGTTGAGGCAGCCCTGATGGCCTGGTGGTTAACATTTGGTGTGCTCTGCTTCGGCTGCCCGGGTTGGAGTCCTGGGTGTGGAACCACACCACCTATCTGTCAGTTGTCATGCTGTGGTGGCAGCTCACATAAAAGGACTAGAAGGACCTACAACTAGAATATACAACTATGTACTGGGGCTTTGGGGAGGGGACCAAAAAAGAGAGAGAGAGAGAGGAAGAGTGGCAACTTAAAAAATGAAGGTAAGTGTCAAATGCTAACCAAATCAGAAGCCTTGATATCAGCAGATTATCAGAGAATTCATCTGAAGTCCACATAATTAGCCAGGTTATTTTGGTCATTTCATCATTTAAGTCAGACTAACCATTTATCAACCCAATCTTCTGTTTGGTATTCAATCCAGAAAGCCAATCAACCAGTTTTAGGTGAGCCGGTCCTGTCTCAGTGAGAAGGTCTGGAATGGTTAGAGGAAGGAAAGAAAGGAGAAGGAAAAAGGAGGTAGTGGAACCACCCCCACAGTGGTGCTCACTGGTTTAAATATTTTCTCTCCTTTTCCATCTTTTTCACCTAGTCTTGGAACAGAGCTTAAATTACTTCAACCTTTAAAAATGTTCCTCTTAACCTTACTCTGCCTTGTGAGATGAAGCAGTGCATACAAGAATAAAAGCAGATTCTTTCTAAAAGATTAAAAATTCACTGGGAATGCTCTGCAGGCCCTGCTTACACTCTAACTAAGCACTCTCCATTGGGCCTTAATCAGTATGAGGGAGATGCAGAAAAATCAACATTTTGATGAA
The DNA here is from genome assembly GCF_037783145.1 of Equus przewalskii. NCBI lineage: Eukaryota > Metazoa > Chordata > Mammalia > Perissodactyla > Equidae > Equus > Equus przewalskii. Next base: position 27,148,010 of record NC_091850.1, read on the forward strand.
AAGAGATCCCCTGAATCCTGGGCCAGGGCAAGGGTTTAACTTTTCTAAAGCATACTTACAAAAATCATGTGATGATCAGATTGTCCTTGGAGAAAAAACAAAACAGCATGAAAAAGAAAGGAGAAGTTGTAGGACTAAATGAACCCAAAGAGTAGCTGCCCTTCCGCCATGTACAGCCAAGGGCAGCAAACACACAGCTTCCTGATATGAAGTCTATTGACCACTCACTCAGCTCTTGTTGTGCCAGGCGTGGTGCTGAGGGCTCCACGAGCACGAGCTCGTTTAATGCTCACAGGAGCCTCATGCTATGGGATGACAGGATATAGCACAGAGGTACCCAAACTTTCTCTGTTCATGGCACATTTAGTGTCTCATAATATTTTTATAGCACCTCTAATCCGAAATAAATGCCTCACAGTTCCATTTACTCAGTAGTTACAGCCCAATGACCTGGTAGAAGCAGTTCACATCAATGTTGCTGCTTCCATTGAGAAGTTCAATTATTCCATAGTGGCCCTGTGAGTTTGCTACGGAGCCCTGGAACACCCTAGGACACAGGTTGGGAACCACAGATATATTACCCAGGATATAGATACCATTCCAATCCCTGTTCCGTCGATGGAGGAGCTGAGACCCAGTAAGGTTACCCAGCTGGTTTGTTGTAATACAGGAATCTGAATGCGAGTCATCTGAATCCAGAGCCCACTCTGCTATACCAGACCCTTCCCTCCCCTCTTCCTGAATCACAGCTTTATGTCTTAGTCGTTATTTCCTCTCTCCATTCTGTGTATTCTGCGCCTCCCCAACCCTCCACCCCCAGCCTTAACACACGGGCAGGTACACATGCATGCTCATTCCCTTGGTTCAAACCATTCCTTTCCATTTGAATGCCCCTCCCTCTCCTCTGCCTTTCCAGAAACGGCTCCCACTTCAATTCTCAGCCCCAAATTTTACCTGTTTACCACTTGTTCCTACACTAATCTCTCCTTCTTCAAAACCTCAGTCTGTCTATTAAGTGGCATGTTAATGACATCTAGTCTTATGTTGCTCTCTAATTGCTTTATTAGTATAAATGTGGTTTTCCCAATAAGACTGAAAGCTGCCCAAAACAGTGACTGTGTGATATCTTGGGCTGGGTAAAAGTTTGTTGAAATCAGCAAGGTGATCAAATGCTACACTTTGATAGCATACTCTAATGCCTGGATGTAATCAACAGAGAGAGTATTTTAACATAAGGTCAGTGATCATCAGCAATGATAACTAATGTCTATGTGGCTTCTTTACATTTTACCAAAGGCTTTTACATACACAGTTTTATTTGTCATTCACAACAGTGTAATTATTATACCCCTGTCATGGAGAAAGGTGAGTCGTAAGTGACTGTGGCCAAAGTTACCCAACCTGCAAGAGGAGCAAGGAGGTCTGGAAGCCGAGGGTGCCTGTGTCCCTCCCGGCCCTCTGCTTCACGACTGCACTGCCATTGCCTTCCCAAGGATACCAGCATCTGGCCCGGGTTCACGTGGCGGGGCAGGATCCTGAGTTCAGAGGCACTGTCCAGACTCCAAGATACCTGTCACCAGCACTGTGCCCTCTGCCCAGACTGTGCTCCAGTCAGAGCGGTGAGCCACACTCGCTGCAGGACAAGAGGCTGGGCAGCTGGGGACACTGCTAGGGATGATGCTGGCCCCCCTGGTGGGGTCCAGGGGCTTGTTGAGAATTCCAGCGCTGTCAAGGGGCGGCAGAACCTCAACCAGTGGTTTCCTAGCCAGAGCACAGCTCAGAAGTCAGTCTGCCCTGGATTACAGTCAAGTCTGTTACTTGCTAATGTATGATTTGATGAAAGCTGCTTCACCTCTCTGAGCCTCAGCATCCTTGTCAGTAAAATGAGGTTGTAGGATAGTTATGAAGATTAAACGAAAAAACAGATGTAGAGCATGAGGGAGCGTGCCTGGCAGGTAACACTCAGTAAGTGATGGCTGCTTATCACGGATGACAAATAGGTTCACACTATGTGCTGCACCCAGCAGAGACTTATTAAACAGGAGTTAGAAACATTACCACCACCACCACCATTACAGCGGTATTCTAGGCACTGGTGTTAACTCCTTGTAGAGCATTTCAAAAGGCTCTGGGCTGTAGAATGGGGAAGGAGGAGGAAAGTGAAAGAAAAGAAAACAGAACACGCCTAAGGCAGAACAATTCACCCCGAGCCCTCGAGAGGAAACGGAAAAGAAACAGACGAAGAGCCAACAACTTAGTAGAAGGATAGGGTGCCCAGCTTGAGAAGAAAAATAAACAACTTGGACCGTTTGAATACACACTGCAAATTACATCATTTTCTTCTGCCTTGTGTCTTCTGGTAGTTGGGAAGATACAAATATGTCATATTTATTTACAAAGCTTTACTGGGATTTCAAAAAAATCAGAACTGAATTTTACAACAACAACAAAAAAAAGGGAGGGGGAACCCTGTGAGGTGGCTGTTTTCTCCTGTGATTAATGGGGTGGGCTGAGTCCAGGGTGGAAGAGCTTTCTTCACACGCCTGCCATTCTAGGAGACACAGATGCATGTGATGAGGTAACGTACATGAAAGACATTTATACATCCCAGAGGACTATACAAACATTAGTTATTACATATACAGTGGTGCACACACACAGCAAATTAGAAATCCTTCTGATATTGCTGAAATGCCAAGCACCCCTGCGCTTTTGAGGGTGCTGCAGGGGTGGAGATACTCACAGTGGTCGGGGTGTCCTGGCTGAGCAGCACACTCTGCGACCGCTCCTGCAGGGACTTATCTATGCCAACCTCAGAGTAGAAGACCTGGAAAAGATGTAGACATCCAGGGTGAGGGCAGAGTCAGTATTTCTCTACCAGATCAACGGGCCTGCGGTTCTAATGGCACGCACAGCCACAGTGGGTTCTGAAGTGCATTGCTTCACCTCACACATGCTTGTTCCGTGGCAACAAACATCAGAAATACCCGGCTGGGGTCTCAAACTCAGAAGCTTGCAGAGGCCAGGAGGAAGGCGCATATCAATGAGGTGGGATGGAGGGGGCATGACTCTCTCAGACAATCTTTCATTTTCCCACTTTTGATACAACATGAGTCCAGAAATACGTTTCTCAGTTTTAAGAAGACAATAGGACCAGGGCCATGATAAATGGCTACTCTCCCTTGGTGAAAGGGACACAGTAGGGGTTGGTGGGTCTGGGGTGTTATGGTGGGCGGGGGGAGGGCTAAGGTCCCATGTAAAGTGAGCAGCTTGGCTCCAGCAGATTTGGTGCCCCTTAGGAAGGTGGGCCCAGCTCTCCTGATCTTCCCAGAGGGTTCAGAACTCCAAATATTTCTCTGAAATCTCCTGACTTTGAAAATTGACACTTTTAAAAACACTGTTAAAGAAAACATTTTGGTGAACAGAAATCAGTCCAGCTCCGTCCTCCACTTTGCCTGTTCACACTTTTACTTTAATTCAGATTTTATATTTTGTACTTATTGGCACCCTTTCACGGTGACTCCCTATTCTTTCCCATTTTTCTGCTTTAGTCTCCAAATTTGACGGTGGGCAATTCAATAGCAGGAACCACGTCTCCTACTCAGTTTATGTTTTCGCATCCCCGAACAGTACAAGGACGCAGTAGATCTTAATTGACCTTCAGGGCACTTACAACGGCCTTAAAAGAGAAATATTCCCTCTGGTTTCATTGGGGGAGAACGGGGCAGTCACTAATGTGGGAGGGCTGATAAGGAGGCCATATATACGAGGAGCACAGATGGGAAGGGCATACAGTTACCCCAACAAGCCCTCTACAGAAACCCCGGTGCTCAGGTACTCACAGTATACCCAATGATGGGGCTCCCCGGATGCCTTGGCACCTTCCACTGGATGCTGAAAGCTGTGCAGTTCAGTGCGCTCAGCACGATATCAAGAGGAGGCCCCACCTTGCCTGTTTTGTTTTTGCCAAAACAAAAGAGATTGTGTTAGAAGCTCCATGCATCTCACCCTGGGTATACTCACACAAGATATACAAGAGTGCACTTATGGGTGGAGAGCTTACTTAAAGCTGCTTCCAAAGGCCAGGAATGCAGCCATCTCTCTGGTATGCCACACCTGCGTCAGCTGACTTCACCAGAACCCTGCTATCCCCTCCCAACCCGGCACTGGCAGGGACATCGGCCCAGCTGTTGCTCTCAGTCCCTTCTGTAACTTCTCATATCTCAGGACCAGCAAAGGGAGACGCAGGCGAGCATAGATCAGACATTTCTGACTCGGCTCTAGGAGCTCGGAACGTATTGAAGCACAATGATAGGATTTCTTTTTAACTCAGTAACATATGTGTGTTTTATATGTATGTTAGATAGATATGTCTGTTAATATAGCTAGTGTATTCTTATTGAAGGACATTTCAAAAATATGGTTAACTGTAAAATGGGGTTAGGAAATTTCAAATGTTTTATTGTATCCTTCCTTAAATAATTTTGTGGTTACAAATGTTTTGTGTATAAAAATAATATATGCAAATTGCCAAAATTTAGAAAATACAAAAAATAATAACTATAACTCTACCATTCGGAAATTAGTCATGCCAATATTCTAGTATAGTAGAGCTCCTTTTAATCACATGCAATTTTTTAAAGCTATATATATATATAAAATATATATTTAAAGATACATAAGTATATATAAAGATATATATATAAACATATATTTTTTTTTTCTTGAGGACAATTTCCCTGAGCTAACATCCATGCCCATCTTCCTCTACTTTATATGTGGGATGCCTGGCACAGCACGGCTTGATAAGCAGTGCATAGGTCTGCACCTGGGATCTGAACCAGCGAACCCAAGGCTGCCAAAGCGGAGTGTGTGAACTTAACTGCTGTGCCAGTGGGCCAGCTCCTAAATATATATATTTTTAAATATAAAGACATAAAAGACGCAAATTATATACTGCATATATAATTTTTATTTTTCTTTTGTGTTCATTACGTATAATATACATTCATAATTTTTAAATCAATTTTAAATTCATAATTTTAAATTAGTATATGTAATATATATACTGATAATATAAATTTACTGATTAAAATCATTATTTTTCATGGCTGTTAGCTCTTCCATATAATGCATGTGCCATCATTTAAAGATGTCTCATTCTATTATTGTTAGACATGCAATTCATTTCCAATATTTTGCTGTTTTAAATAATGCTCCATGCAGGCAGGAGCTAGGTGTGTCCTACTCTGAGCACAGAGCCTAGTAAATGGAAACGCTCAATAAATATTCCTTAGGTGAGTGAATGCTCTGCAATTTGATTTTCTACTTGCTAATATGTCCTGAGGGTCTTTCTTTTTAAGACTGCGTATAATTCTCCAGCATAGCTATTAGGAAGCTTTGCTTGCAATTCACAGAGATCTAACATGTCTATTTATTGGACTGCTGCTGGGACCTCCCATCAGTGTTTTCAACAACAGAACCCACGCCCTTTCTGCTGGGCCAAGTAATAGAGCCTCAGTGCTGTCACTTGGCAAGAACTGTGAGGCCAGAAGTCAGCTGCCACCTGCCCCATAGACACTACCACTGCCACCACTGTCACCACTCAAGGATTTGACCCTAAACTATTCTGTGGTTCTGCCTTGGTCCAAGATTTCAAGTCTCATCTGATTGGCCAAACTTATGTCATGTCACTCTCCCTTGGCTCAACCAAGGGGTCGAAGAGGAAAGATCAATCATTTTTAGTTTCCAAACTGGGAACTAACAGGATGAAGGGAGTCCTGGGAATTGTTCTTCTATCAAGACTATTCACAGTACAGAAGTGTCCCCAAAGGAGGATAGGACCATAGGAAAGAGTAGTGGGAGGTGGGATGGCCAGATACTCTGCTACACAGAGCGTGCATGCACATTAACCGTTACTCCATTGATTGACATTTAGGTTGTTTCCAAAATCTCACTGATAAAAATAATGCTGAGAAGAACATCTGTGTATATGCTTTTTTGATAGGATGGATATCTATTTAAAATCATAGGTATATGCATTTTAACTTTTAATAGCTACTCATTTATTGCTCTCTAAAAAAGGTTAAATGAATGAATCTTTAAGTACATTCAATTATTTCATTTGGGTAAACTCTTGAAGCAGAATTCCTATAGTTAAGACAGAGGTTCTCAGTCTCCACAATATTGACATTTGGAGCCAGATAACTTTTTGTGGGGGCTGTCCTGTGCCTTGCAGGATGTAGAGCAGCATCCTTGGTCTCTACCCACCAGACGCCAGTAGTACCTAGTTATGAAAACTGACAATATCTCCAGACATTGCCAAATGTCCCCTGGGGGACAAAACTGCCCCCAGTTGAAAATCATTGATGAATTAATATTTTAAAGACTGTTTATAAATATAACCAAACTTAATCTAGAAAATTAATCAATTTAGAAGCCTATGGAGAATGCCCAGCATAAATAACACATCCTCACTAGATCTGAGTATTACTTAAAAATCCTTGCTAATTTGATAAGAAAAAAATTGAGTATTTTAATATCTTTCTTGGCTATTTTTCTTCCTCTGTGTTTTGCACATTTTTCAACTGGGTTGTTAATTTTCTCATTGATTTAAAAGAACTCTTAATATATTAAAGATCTGAAGCATTAGCCTATATTTTCTCTATGTAGTTTTAAGTTTGGGCCCGCTGTATAATTACCCGCTATTGGCCAGCTTTTTTGCTGAGTTAAGAGGTCTATGATAAAATCTCAGGAGGGTAGGGAACAGGGGGAAAGATAGTGGAAATGATTTATGAGACCCTCACAGAACCACAGAATAACCAGTAAGCACAACCTCATCGTATGTTCTAGGAATAGCACTTACTCCCTTTACTTTGGGAAAAATTACAACTGAACAAGGCAGGCTACTTGAGTCAACAATCAGAGAACTGGTCCTTGTATTCCTTGTGTATCCATCATGGTTCAGTACAGAAAACAGAGAACACCAGGTATTTTAAGCAGAAAAGTGGTTGTAAAATTTGTAGAAAGGCCAGTGGAAAAGCATTCAGGAGTCTCCATTGGCATCTATTTTATAGATGATAAGCAGATCAATAGATTGATAGATACATAGATGATAGAGAGAGAGAGATGACAGGTGGATAGCTAGCTAGCTATAGTTGTGATTCAGACTCAGGAAGCCTCTTCCTTCACACTTGGTCCTTCTATTACTGCTGCTAGCTATAGCCTCCAGACACCCACTAAGGTAGTGATGAACCTTGGAATGATGCGTCCTCACATTTTGATGGCCTTGTTTGGTGGGAGAAACAACAGCAGGAAAGTGGCCTCCCTCTCACAACCGTCTTCCATACCTCCCAAGAGTGCATCTAATTGGTGGGACCTAATTTACATCCAGAATACTGGCTGTGAGGCAGTCTGGGAAGTGTAGTTTTTATTTTTCCAGTCTTTGCATTACAGAAATGGCACCTAGAAGGAGGGTGAAATGGATGTTGAGCAAGCCAATCTATAGTATCCATGGCATCTTGGTACCATAAAAAGCATGAATTCCAATATGCTATCCCCTTTCCTTTCATATTCTCTAGGAAAGTATTCAAATCGAGCTCTGTTGGGACATAGTTAGGTATGACTTCTATTTTATTTGCATTAGCATTCATTCATTCAAACTTTCGCACACCTAATAAATACATATCGAGCTCCTATATGTATCAGGCACTGAACTAGTTGGTGAGGCTGCATTAATGATGAAGAGATACAGGGTGCCACAAACAGTTGGCAGGACATTAAAATTGAGTGCGAGAAGAATAAAGGGAAGATGGGGCACTTTGATGGCACATAGCTAGGACATACCTGGCTCCACCTGACAGACTAGCAAAAATGAGGCAAAGTGGGGGTGGGAAAAAGAGTCCCAAGCAGAGGGAGCAGCATACACTCTTCCCAAAGAGAAGAAGGAAGAACCACATGCCAGAACCACGAGGGCACCGGTTGAGTGGATGTGGGTGGTGAAGGAAAAGAAAAAGTCAAGATGGCTCCAAGGATTCTGCCTTGGGCAACACAGGGAAGGGGGTGGGTGCACTCACTCATCTGGAAAGACAAAGACAGCCTTTACTGCCCATGAGTAGGTGTCATCTGCAGCTGGTGAGCATGAGGTAGCCAGGTCAGACATCTGGGCCAAATACCAAAAATATTCCAGACGAATCAAATGGTTAAAAACAAGAAACCAAATTAAAGGAAAGAATAGAATTTTAAAATCAGATTTTTTGAGCTTTCTAAGCTTAAAAGAGGTAAAAAATAAATCAATCAAAGGAGAAGCGATGGATTCCACATCATAAAACTTTCATTATGCTCTTCAAAAATTACACAAGAAAAACTCAACACAACAGATCAAAGGGTAAATAATTACAGCAAAATGACAGGCCAAGGGATATCTTTATTATAAAACATATATGTGGATAAAAAACATATTCAGATCCTAATAAATAAAATATGAAGAGACAACTCACAAAACAGGAGGTAGAGCTGGTAAACACACATGGCGAAATATTCAAATTTCCAGTTATCAAATAAATACAACTTTTTAAAATTGAGATGTTATTTTCACCTATTAACTTAGCCAAAATGTTTAAGTGATAGTAACTAATGTTGACAAGAGTACACGAATATGCCACTCTCAAAAAATTACTTATGGCAGCATAAATGAGCACGGGCATTTTGAAAGACAATTTGGCAATGTGCAATCATATCCAGAGCCATAAATACACTCCCTTCCTTGGGCTCTCAGAAGTGTGACTACAGTCCGTTGTGAGGAAAGAATCTTAAAAGAAGAGAAGCCTGCTCACATGATGTTCTTCACAGGATCACTCATAATACCACTCAAAAAACCATAAACAATCTAAATATCCAGAAACACGGCAATACTCAGGTCAACTATGGTCAAACTGAGATTTGACTAATACATCGTGGTATTGTGGTATCTTGGATTGAATCTGGAACAGAAAAAGGACATTAGTTGGAAAACCAGTGAAATCCAAATAGTCTAGTTTAGTTGACAATATCATACTATTACTAGTTAGTACCATCAAGTAGTCAATTTTTCAGATTTGACAAATATACCATGGTTATGTGAGACTCTAACATGAGGAAAAACTGGGCGAAGGGCAGACAGGAATTCTCTCTGTCATCTTCGCAACTTTCTATAAATTGAAATTCATTTCAAAATTTAAAGTTTATTTAAAAAATGAGACGTACTACTCTGTAGCAACAATTATGATGTAGTGTTAAATAAAAAGTATACCCAACTGCCATCAATACTATTATTACAGTTATATGAAATACTCATTTGAAAAAGAACTTGAAGGCAAGAGAAAAAGGCTAATTCTTACATTAGGGTGGCTGAGATTAGGAATGATTTTTTCCTGTTTTCTTCCACTTGGTAAGCTTTACAGAATGTTGTATATTGTTTTTCATAATTTTCGCTTCATGAAATTTGCACCAGTGAGGTCAGCGCAGGCTGCCTTGTCTAATGTTTGCGGTCTGCCTCTCTCTATTTAATGGTAAGGCTAAAAATAGTTGGCAATTAATGAAGCAGAACTATTAGCTCTCAACAACCAAAGGTAATAGACCTGCATAAAATATATGCCCGCATCACAAGTCCACCAACACAGTAAAATGAAGGCGCCCTCCGAGGAGGCCATTCCTGCCATAAACAGTGCCACTCGGAACAGTCAACTGACAGTGACTGAAGCGCTATCAGGAGGGACCTGGTACTACAAAGGACACTGAACAAGGCACTCCTGTGCTCCTCTCCCTATTTTGCTGGCTGGCTATAATCTAGAACAGAATTTTGCACAACTTTTTGCTCTCTGTGCCCTGGATTCTCTAAGACAGTTCTGATTCTAACTTATGTCTCCCTGGATTCCTCATTATGGCAGTGGAAGCTGGAGGGGCATCACCATGGGAGCTCACAGGATCTGAAGACCTAGAGGACGGTCCAGGCCAGGTCTCACAAGGTCTCAGGGAGGAGAGAAGGGCTCACGGTCAGAATCCTGGCTTCACATCTTCATGGAGAGTCTCAACTAAAGCTGGTGGCGAAGCTCAGTGCTCCAAGCGTGCTGCCTTCACACACACTTACTCCTGTGTCCCCCATACGGATCGGAAGAGTTTCTCTGTCCTTCCAAAATAACTAACATTTATATAATGCTGCAATAATTATTGTTATTTTAATTTTCACATCATTTAAAAAAAAGAAATAGGGGCTGGTCTGGTGGCGCAGCAGTTAAGTGCACACGTTCCGCTACGGCGGACCGGGGTTCGCCAGTTTGGATCCCGGGTGCAGACATGGCACCACGTGGCAAGCCATGCTGTGGTAGGCGTCCCACATATGAAGTAGAGAAAGATGGGCATGGATGTTAGCTCAGGGCCAGTCTTCCTCAGAAAAAAGAGGAAGATTGGCAGATGTTAGCTCAGGGCTAATCTTCCTCGGAAAAAAAAAAAGAAACAAAATAGGAGAAAATATGTGCAAACCATCTATCTGATAACGGATTAATATCCAAAATGTATAAAGAACTCATACAACTCAATTGAAAAAAAAAAACAATCTGATGTAAAAATGGGCAAAGGATCTGAATAAACATTTTTCCTAAGAAGACATACAAATGGCCAACAGGTACACGAAAAGGTGCTTAACATCGCTAATCCTCAGGGAAATGCAAATCAAACCCACAATGAAATATCACCTCACACCTGCCAGAATGGCTATTACCAAAAAGACAAGAAATGACAAGTGTTGGCAAGGATGTGGAGAAAAGGGAACTCTCGTGCTCTGTTGGTGGGAATTTAAATTGGTGCAGCCACTATGGAAAACAGTATGAAAGTTCCTCAAAAAATTAAAAATGGAACTACCAAATGATCCAGCAACTCCTCTTCTGGGTATCTATCGAAAGGAAATGATAACAGGATCTCAAAGAGCTATCTGCAAAGAGCTATCCATGTTCATTGCAACATTATTCACAATAGCCGAGAGATGGAAGCAACCTAAGTGTCTGTCAATGGATGACTGGATAAAGAAGATGTGGTGTTTATACAACAAGTATTATTCAGCCATAAAAAAGAAGGAAATTCTGCCATTTGCGATAACATGGATGAACCTTGAGGGCATTAGGCTAAATCAAATAAGTCCGTTAGAAAAAAACAAATACTGTATTACCTCACTTATATGTGGAATCTGAAAAAAGTCAATCTCATAGAAACAGAGAGTAGATTGGTCGTCTCCAGGAGTAGGTGTCAGAAGGGGGAGTGTGAATGGGAGGTGGTCCAGGGTACAAACTTCTGGTTATAAGACAAATAAGTTCTGGGGATCTAACGTACAGCATGGTGACCATAGTTGACAGTACTGTATCGTATACTTGAAAGTTAAGAGAGTGGATCTTAGAAGTTCTCAGCACACACACATACAAATGGTAACTTCGTGAGGTGATGGATGTGTTAACTAACATTGTGGTAATCATCTTGCAATATATACAACCACCAAATCATCATGTTGTACACTTTAAATTTACACAATGTTCTATGTCAATTATATCTCAATAAAGCTGTAAATGAATGAATGAATGAATAAATCAATCAGTAAATAAATGTGAGGAGGGGGAAAAATAAAACACAGCTAAAACTCCATATTCCATTCCTTTCCCCTTCCTTCCACTCTTCCAGAGGTGACAGACATCTGATCTTACTGTGTCCCATCCCCATGTAAGTTTGTATGTTTTAATTTTATCTGCACATTTCTTTAAGTTGTTTTTCCTGGGAACAACCTAATTGTCCATCAGTAAAAGAATGGATAAACCGTGGTTTATCCATACAATGTACCAGTTTCTTTCCCACTTGAACATTTATTTCTTTAAAAAGAAAAAGAGATCTATCTGAGGTAAGAGAGAGAGAGCTACAGGAGAAAACCTTTGCAAATTTTAAAGCACTACTCAAATATTAGCCAGCTTCTGATCTTCCTCTCAGTGCTGGCCTGGCAATCATCTTCCTTTGATTTCTAAATCCATTGCTGCTTGGCCGTGTGCATTTCAGTTTCCAAAATTTCACTGCTGCCATCTTATTTCCATTCCTTTTGTCCTGCTCTTTAATGCTCTTTGCCCCAATTTCCAAGCATTTTAGTGGGTTTTGGAGGTACCAAGTACAGTACAACTGTAGTAAGTAAGTACAACTTACTAGTAGTACAACTGTTACTAGTAAGTAACAGTTACTTACTTAGTAAGTACAACTGTTCAATCTACCATGTTTCACCAGAAGTCAGTTGATCCTCATAAGAATATGGGATAGAGGAGGAAGACATTCTTCTCAGATTAAGATAATGAAGTCTAGGGTCTGTTGATGTAAGATCCTATCAATGTGACAGAAAAGGCAGAGACAGCGAGTAACCAGGCAGAGATGTTCTTGTTTCCTCGCCCCTTAAAATTAGTATTCTTGTTGATTCTTCCCAACCTCTTCTCAGCTCCCATTACACCCTCTTCCTGGGCGCTCTCATCCTTGCCAGTCCCTACCACATATATGCTGATGGCTCCCCAATCTATTTCTCCAGCCTAGCCCTCTCTTTCAAAGGGTCACGGCTGTGTACCCAACTGTCAAGAGGATCCAGATGTCACGCAGGCCTCTCAAATTCAACATGTCAAAATTGAATTCATCATCTTTCTCTCTAACCTGAGCCCCTCCAGTAATCCCTGTCCTGGTAAATGGCATCACCATCCACCATGACTTCCAGAAGCCTGGACGTCACCCACAGCATCAAATTGGTCACACAGTATCCAGTCTCCCCTATTCATGGAGGCCTCAGAATCCCCTCCAATCCAGTGCCTGGAGCAGCACTACCAATTGTTCAGAGGTGTGCATGCAATGGAAACTACTTGCCATTTGTCAAGACATCCCGAATGGTTTCTCTGGCCTTTCCAGATCCTAAGGGATACAGTTTCCTTTCCACAGCTTCCATAGCCTGTACTCTCCTCTGAAGAATGTATGTTAGTAAACTAAACTTTTTTCCTGCAAAGCAGTTGAATGCAACATAAAAGTTGTGGGAGCCATAGGATTGGTGGCTCTAAAGCTTGAGTGTAGGAGGGTGTATGAATGGCCATCTGGTTGGAAGGAAGCACCAGAGGCCTTGTCTTAAGGCACATTTGCATTGCAAGCACAGCATTTTTCTCCTTGTGTGTTTGCTTAAAATGTCCTTGAGGGTAGGGCAAGTCTCCAGGCCATCTGAAGCTGTATTTGCAGAGCAAGCACATTGTTTATATAGAGATTGTATGATTGTAGGGGTATCTATGGAGGGGGGCAGGCTAAAGGCAGGAGTAAACCCTCCAGTAGCACCATCCCTGGACTGGAGATAGATTCCAGGCAGGGAAGGGTGTTGTCCAAGGAAAGGCCAGAGAAAGCAGCAGGGAAGTCTTGACACATGGCCTGGTCTCAGCTTACACTGTAGTGTGGTCCTAACTGGAGGGAGCCAAGGAAAGCATTTCCCTAAATCTCTTCCAGCCACTAGAGTGTGGGGTAGGAATGAAACTAATACTCGGGAGACTTTCCTCACATCTCTACAATCTCTGAGTCATCAGGAGAAAGTCCAGTCTTTGGACAGGGCAAGTCAAGCCCAAGCTGCACTGTCCAAAAACTCTTAATGAGGCAAAAAAGTTTTGATAATGGTTATGACACTGAGATCTTCCGGGATTTTATTTAACAAGGTGGAAACACACTAGTGCTTCTTGAGTATTAAAAAAAAAATCAAAGTAGTAGGTCACTTACATGTGGACTAAAGATTTAAGCAGATGAACACAAAACTAACATTCATATTTAACCATAATGGATTTACAATGATGGGGAAATATGTTACACAATAGAAAACTAGTTCTGAAGAGCTGTAGCCTTTAAAACTAGTGTAACACATTTATACACTGTATCTTGAAGCTGTATTCTTACAAGCTAAAAGCTATACTTCTTAAGATAAATGAATAAAAGGTGTGTTTCTTTGCCATGAGGGACCTATATTCTTGGGCTTTCTTCTTTGGAGGACTTTCAAAACTGTATTGAGTTTTTGCATTAGAAACTTCTGAATAATTAGGTCAATTTCTTGTGGTAATTTTATTTCATAAAATACTTCAACTTCCTGAGCAAAATTCATCTCTGATTCCATTAGTTTTGCAATCCAATTCATAAAAACACTTCAAAATGCAAACAAAAATATCATCTGTGACAGAAATACATTGCTAGCTTTTTAGTTATTTGATTTTCACAGAATGAACCAAGTTACATTCACTGATGCAGTGGAAAGTGCCCAGACTAACCAAAAATAATCAGGAAATTCTGAATAGGAAAAAAAGCCTATTTCCATCTTTTTGAAGCTCGCTCCAACTATTATTACTAGAGCAGCACGATGAATATGTAACCAAAGTCTGCCACTAGAGCCACTCCTAAGGTGCTGCCTTCAAGGCAGCAGTAAAAGTGTGGGTTTAAGACACAGACCAATGTTGATTCTACTTACTCGGGGATTCAAGAAGTTCTCAGACACTGAGGAGCAGCATGAGGTGTTTTCCAGAGCCCTGCTGGCTTCTCTTTGCGGGGACAGTTACTATTCACATCACAATTGTGCTTCCTTTTGAAATCCATCATTCCAGAGTGTAATTCCGGAATGTAACCCCCCATTTCAGAGTGTAATTCCAGAATGTAACCCCCCATTCCAGAGTGTAATTACGGAATGTAAGCCACCATTCCAGAGCGTAATTCCGGAATCCAATTCACCATGCCATTGTGTTATTCCAGAATATAATCCATTATTCCAGAGTGTAATTCCAGAATATAATCCATTATTCCAGAGTGTAATTCCAGAATATAACCCACCACTCCAGAGTGTAATTCCGGAGAGTAATCCACTATTCCAGAGTGTAATTCCAGAATACAATCCACCATTCCCGAGTGTAATCCACCATTCCAGAGCACCTCTGTTTCATCATTTGCTAACCAATGGGCTGGATTAGATGATTTCTAAATGCCCCTCCTACCCTGACATTCTGTGATACTCTCCCTAAACACCAAATGTGGGAGTATCGTTGGAATACTAAACGGGAGAGGGCAGAGTCACTGGGAGCAGCTCCTGGCACAGTACTCCCTTAGACCCAGAAAAAGGTGGGCCCTGTTTTAGAAGGCCCAGTTTGGATCCCCCTCTGGCCACACCATGCCTCTTGGCTGGAGTGTGGCATCCCAGGCCAAGAGGACATGCCTACGAGAGCCTGAGACCCTTCCATTTATGGACTACTCCCTGAGTACCCAAGACCCCAGATTCCCTGACCAGATAGCCCTGAGCCTGTTTCCTGCTCCTTGGCAGCCTCTTCCCTGGGTCTGTCATTCTCAGAGTGGACCCTGCTGCTGGTGTATGCACACTCAGGTGGGAGGGGCAGCCAATGGATGGCCTTTTGCCAGGACAGGCAGTCGACAAAGCTAGGGTTGTGGGCTGAGGGGTCCACGTTTGTGCACAGGAGCACCTTCAGTGAGGGACAAAGTGAGGGGTGTACCCTACCAGGGCTCAGGGGCCAGTTCTCTCCTCTTTTCAAAGTGGAAATTCAAGGACTCTGAGAAATCTAAATTGGAATCTAGTCTTCCGGGACATTATGAAACTGTATTTGTCAGGGGAGACAGAGAGAAGATATTACATCTAACGGTTGATTAGCTTATGGAATGAACTGTAAATTTTTTAACACAAAGGTGTGTGGAGTCCATTTGAACTCTTATTCTAGATGCACCAGTGTTAGGGACTGGCCTGCCTCTGAGTATCACGCTGCTTCATAAACAGCTCAGCTGGGCTGTGAGTGGATCTCACAGAGGACTCTTTCCAGCCCAGCTGTTGAATTCCAGCAGAGGGAAATCTAGGCTGAGAGTCTCTAATAGTGGTTCCTGGTAAGAAGCAGCCAGCATGCCCAAGGGAATACAGGTGCCAGAAATGGAGAGTGATTCTGGAGAGAGCACTAGCACCATAAAGTTGGCAACCTACCAAAGTGACAATCAGGTGACCGATGTCTAGGCCCAAATCTACTCCTAACTCCAGTTGTGTTAGAGACAGTTAAGGCCAAAAGCGCCTTTGAGTGTCTACTGCGTACAGGAGCTCACCGAGTGTGACCTTTTGCTTTCACTGAGGCAAGTTCATTTCTCACCACCATCATCCAAGAAAGCAAGTAGGAAGGCTGCAAGTCTCCACTCACCAACCTCCTGTTGCCACACACATGTGCACATGCACACATATACACATGCGCGCACACACGCATATGCACAACATACACATCCTCCCCACCCTAAGCATAAATCACTCAAATCACTTAACAATGGTTCATTATTAACAATGATTAAATGTTAACATCATTTAATAATTGAGGGAGGACAAAGAAGCATAGACTATGAAACTTGACCAAAGCATCTGAAAAAGAATACAGTGTAGAAGCTTTTAAACTAGAAGAGAATTTCAAATTCATCTAATCCAGTGTTTCTGTAACTTTTGGGAGCATCAGACCCACCTGGAAGGCTGTAATAACAGATTGCCAGCCCCACCCTGAGAGTTTCTGATTCAACAGATCAGTGATGAGGCCCAAGGATTTGCATCTCTAACAAGCTTTCAGGAAATGCTAATGCTGCTGGTTCCTAAACCACAGCGTGAGAACCACTGGTTTGGTCTAACCTCTGGTTTCAGCAATGAGGAAATTAAATCCCAGAGAAGCTCACTGTCTTGTGTGGGGTCAAAGTAGCTAGTAAAGGGCCAAGACTAAGACGGAGATTTATTGAGGCCCTAGTCAGATGCTTTCTACCATCTGGCATGTACTTCCCAATCTCACAAAGCTGTAGTGGCCTTCAACTTGACCCTGCTCCTCTTCTCAGGCTGTACAAGAGATTCACAACCCTTTTCGTTGCTTCAACATATATCACACTCCCCTCAGAGGACATCTCAGTGGAGGTGGTTCTCGACTGGGGAGGATGCTTCAAAATCTCTAAATATCTGGGTCAAGGACATTTGCATGGAGTTTGTAGAAGCTCCCCAGGTGGTTCTGAGGTGAATCTGCCCCTAACTGAGCCCCACTTTGAGTCCCATTCTTCTGGGTGATCTCATCCATTCCCACAGCATCCTCAGACACTTGCCAAATGTACCTTTTCAAGCAAGCTCGCACTGTCTAACTGGGTATCTCAGCCTTGATGGCTCACAAACACCCAGAACTTCAAATGTTCCAGATTGAAACCATCATCTTCAGCCTCCAAATCTCCTCCTCTCTGTTCCCCATAGTCCAAAACCTGGGAGCATCTTTAACTCCTCCCTCTCTCTAATGTTCTAGATACAAGTCTCCATGCTGCCCCCAATAGCCCATAGACTATAAGTTCCATGAGGGCAGGCAATTTTGCGTTCACCCATTTTCCTTGGCACCTACAAGTCTCTGGAACATACTAGGCATTCCATAAATATTTGCTGTCTGACTGACTAAATAACTGGTGGAATAAATCCCCATCTTCCTTCTAGCAGTAGTTCTATGACTTTAGTTCAGCCTTCTATCAACCTGTGCTAATATTCTCAAATTAGCCACAAACCTGAATTTGATCTCCCAGGTGCCCGAGGTACCACAAGGACTGCTAGAAAAGGAAATCATGGGGGCAAGAGTGGGTCATCTCTCCACTACTAGACCCCTGTCTTGGTTGGGACAAGAGGCCATTTGCTCTAGACCAGAGAGCTTCTGAGACCTGGCTGAGGTTCCTGTCATTCCCAGTCTGAGGTCTAAAGAGAATGCCTCATTCCAGAGATACCTGGGGACTGGAGGTCTGCTGCAGAAAACAGTCACTTTTCCTAAGAAGGCATGGAAGGGACACTGGGGAAGGGCCAAGGTGACATTTTCTCTTAATATTAATTCTCCCCATCCCACGGGCCTGAAGCCACAACCATGCAGGAGGTCCTTGTAATGGCTAGGGATTACAACATCTACCATCAGCCTCCTATAAAGTTCTCTTCGATGACCTCAGGGAAAATGGCCTGTCCTCACCAAACACAGCCCTCTCTCTAAGTCCTCTGGTTCACTGATAGATGAGTACTGTTTTGGGGTCATTGTGACTACAATCAGGGTTCTAATGAGGAAAGAGAGACTCACCTTCAGAACACCACAGTGATCATTGCTGCAGGCAAGACCCATGCAGGAATGCAAACATCAGTGGGGGAAGCTTTGATAAAGAGAATATCTGCATGGCCTCAAAGTATCTCCTCAAAAATATTGACCAATTACTAAGGTGGTTTTAACTTCTGTCCACACATTCTTTGATAGTCTTTCCTCCAGGAGATGGAGCTTAACTTCCCCCTCCTTGAGTGTGGGCTGGATTTAGTGATTCACTCCCAATCAATGGGGTGTGAAAAGGGAAAAATGGTAGCTTTTTGGTGGAGAAACCTGGCAGACACCACTTTAACCAAGGGATCAAGGTTAACATCACCACTGAGAAGCCACATTGGTATTTGTCCCTGATTTGATAGGAAGCGAAGGCTACTTCACCTCTGGTATTCCTTCCCAAATTGCACAGCCCCAGTATAACCACTAGAAAATATTAGACAAACCCAAATTGGATGACACTCTACAAAATAATTGACTGATACTCTTCAAAAGTGTCAAGGTCATGAAAGACAGTGAAAGATGGCAAATCTGCCACAGATTGAATGAGACTAAATAGACATGACAACAAAATGCAATGTGGGACCCTGGATCAGATGCTGGAATAGAAAAAAGACATTAGTGGAAAAACTGATAAAATTTTAATAAAGACTGCACTTTACTTAATAGCTTTGTACCAATCTTAATATTTTAGTTTTGATAAATGTACCACAGCAATGTAAGATGTTAACATCATGGGGAGCGGAAGGAAAGGCATATGGAAACTCTATACTATTGCCACAACTCTTCCATAAATTTAAAATTAATCCAAAAATAAAACTAATGAAGAAAATATGTGGAGCCTTCCTTTTTTCATCCTAATCCCAGCAGGAGACCCTCTTCTCTCAGACAGGGCCCGTTGCACCAGGCAAAGCTCTCACCCTCCTGGGGTACTACTGTCCCAAGCCCTGAAAATCAACAACAGAGTGCAGACATCATCCCTCATTGCACACATGCAGTGACTGAGCAGCCACAGTAACTCGTTGGTGACAGTGGCTTTCCCTCTTTCTTGTATTCTCGGGATCAGGTTTCTTTCCTGTTGCCTCCTGCCAACGCTGGCCCTGCACCATCTGGCAGCACATCTGGTGAGGGGTGTCTAGGCTACACCTGCCTCAGGAAGCAGCTGTCCCCTTTCCCTCATGCTGGGCCAGAGTCTGGCTTCTGCAATTTTCAGGTGGCAGCAAAAGCATTTTGCCAAAACTTCACTGGCGGCTGCTTCCTGGTAAAGCCACTGGGTTAGCACAACATGAAGTTTAATGATCAATAAACTGCATAAGCTTGTATGTAATCATGAAAGGCTCAAAATTTCCTGTCCTTCAGGCATGAGAGATTAATAGTCATTCAAAAATGGAAATGAAACTAACCACCTCCCTTTTCCCAAAATCTTTTTATCCCAAAAGACAGTAGGTTTATAGTTTGGGTATATGAATTTGCTAAGGATGATAATAGCTGTAATTTACTGACCACCATCTCTAAGCCTGGCACTCTTTGGCATTTTACAAAGAGAGTCCCTTCCACCCTCAAGCCCAAAGGACACATTTGGGCAAATAGGAAAAAGATCCCCGCTTCTGGCAGACACAGACCCACAGGCCAGGCACAACAAGGTTTGGAGAGAGGCTGGAATTTCTGTCCCCTGGAGAAGCTGCATCCTCAACCACTCATGGATTAACAAGCAGATCCCCAGCTGGCTTCCAGATCTCTG
This sequence comes from Equus przewalskii, assembly GCF_037783145.1. NCBI lineage: Eukaryota > Metazoa > Chordata > Mammalia > Perissodactyla > Equidae > Equus > Equus przewalskii. Next base: position 27,167,912 of record NC_091850.1, read on the forward strand.
TAACTCTTGGGCTGCACACAATGGGCCCCACATTATGTATATTACTCTTTTTAACTCTTTCAAAGCTCTGCAAGATAGGGGTTATTATACCCATTTTTCAAATGAGAAAACTGAGGACAATTATTGACATGTTCAAGATCATAGAAAGTGGAGTAGTGAGGATTTAACAGTAGTCTTCTTTGACTCCAAAATAGACGTTGGCAATTACTTCCAGGATCATGTGATGGAATAACCATTGGAACGTTGATAGGAACAAATGGAGATTTACTATACGGGGCAGTACTTGCCGGCAAAAATCCTTTCAGCTGCATATTCTGCTTATTCTGCCCTTAGACCAAAGCAGCCCTTGCCCTCTGCCCTTTCTCAGTAGTATCTTAAAAGGTAACATAAGAAAATGGGGAAATTGTATTTCCCCAGATTCAGGGTTAGGGGCACACTGACCCAGCAAGGTTATCCCCCAAAAGAGAAATAGTGGGAGCAGCTGAACTGAGCTTCCTGTCTCAAGGTTCAGGGGGTGGTTAGGGGGATGTTATGAGAACATGGGCTTTGGAAGGCAGCAGAATGCAACTGAATTGAGCCTGGAAGATGCAGGGGATGCCGAATCTTCAATAAAGATTGCCAAACTTACAAAAATGTGGAAAGGGAGAATAACAATAGTGAAAATCTATTGACTGCTCATTAGATGTCACGTATACTTTCGGAGGCTTTGGATATATTAAGTCTTCAATGTTCACAACCACTCTGTGAGGTGGGCACTACTACTGTCCTATTGTAGGAGTGAGGAATCTGACAAAGAGAGAGGCTAAGTGGCTATTCCAAGGTGATGGAGACCGACCATGAATCTAGGACAATTCAGGAGCCTTGGGGAGTAATACATGGAACTTGGTGCCAAATTTAACAAACCAACCGAGGAACAGGGAGGCCCCAAAGACATCTAGGCTACACTAGTAATAAAAACAAATAAAAATAAAACCAATTGCTTTAAGGACCAGACTCTGTGCTTAAGCACTTTATACATATTTTCTCATCTAATCTTCACCAAGACTGCCATTTCACAGCTAAGGAAACTGAAGCTGAGAGAGACAAAGTAACTTGCCCTAATCACACACCTCACAGGCAGCAGCTAGGAATCCAGGCCGGTTGGACTCCAGAAACCAAGCCTTTCCATCACTGGGCTTTACAATACTCCCCGTTGTTGGGAATGAAGCCAATATCCTCTCCCTTTCTGATGCTCTACTTCCAGATCATCTATGCAGGTCGTTCAATTAGGAGCAATAAGGTCTTCTGACTCATTAAGAAAGTATAATAGGAGCATCTCACACATAGACTTCGGAAACATAAAGTGTGCTTACTATATATTTGTGGAATGAGTGAAGGAAGGTCCAGTATGACGCTATAGCCTGTGAAGGGACAGAAGTTGCATAAACATTGACCATGCCTATCAGCACTTATGATCTCAATGAGGAGAAAAGATAAACATAAGTGAAACAATAAAATATGAAGAGTTGTCTATTGTCCAGTACAATAAATCACATCATAGGAAATAGAGAAGAGGGGCTGGAACCACCAAGGACTATAAAATCTAAGTTAGAAAATCAATACCCAGTAAACGAGATTTGAGATCTGCAAAGTCACCTTCAAGAGATGGGATGATAAGACTTAAATAAAGTACAAGGCTAACAATCATCCCGTAGGCACCCCATAGTGTCCTGGCTTGCCTCCATTTTGGATACCATCTGTTAAATATTTCGACTCCTGCAATCAGTCAGGATAGGCTAGGTCATGCTGCTGTAATACATGACCCCCAAAACACAGTGGCTTAAACCACAGGATTTATTTATCATTCATTCTACAAAATCTCCAAGGGTCGGCTGCAACTGTCCTCCATGCTGCTCCCACCGTGGGGCCCAGGCTAATGGAGTGGGCTCTGTCTGGTGCCTGGTGAACTGTGTGCTGGCTCTTCAAGCTTCTCCCTAGCAGTGACACATGTCACTACCACTCACCTTTATTGGCCAGAGCCAGTCACATGGCTCAAGCTGAGCTCAACAGGTCACCTTTATAGACGAATGAGAGCATTCTACCAAGATGTGAAGAAAGATGCTATCCCTTGGTGAGGGAGTGGGGATTCATGTGGAAGACAGGAAAAACAGAGTCAGAGAGGCAAACAACAATGGTACCTACCTAGTCCTGCCCAGGGGAGCTAATCCCTGGAAGGCCTTCTAGGGACACATCTACATCCCTGAGTATCTCATTTCAACGAACACCAATCACTCTGTGGACCTGTTCAGGACCCAAAGATGGGCAAGGAGAACAAAACTGTTAGACGTCTGTAAGTATCTATTGCCTACATCCTCACATTCACATAATTGTTCTGGCTCTGCTGGGCTTGCTCTTGAAATAGTGGACTTAAAATACCCTTCAACTATAATTAAAACACTATAGTATTGGCATAGAAACAGACAGGCAGATCAATAGAACAGAACAGATAGCCCTAGAATGCATAAAAACTTAATTTATGATAAGAAAGGCATCTTGGATCAATGGGGAATGAAAGAATTATTCAACAGATGACATTCGGACAGTTGGTTAGCAAATTAGAAGAGAAAATCAATTTCTAGCCTTAACTCATACTACACACCAACATAACTTAACTCCAGATGGACTGAAGAATTTGAGAAATTTGCATTTGTAAAGCCAAAAAACAAGATTCTCCCCATTCACCTCCATCCACCCTAGCATATTTACTTTTAAGTTTCTCTTAGAAGAAATCAGACACAAAATAAACAGATTATACAACAAATTTTTTTAAAACATTTCTTCCTGTCAAAACAACAACCAAAGTTAAAATACAGCCTGGGGACAAATATTTACAGACAGAAAAAAGATTAATATCATTTAATATACAAAGAACTCATTCAAACTATAACAGAAAATTTTATGGTTCATAGAGAAGAATGGACGAAGTGCATGACAGACAACTGACACAAAAAGATAAAGTTTAAGAACTACACACAGAAAAATATTTAAAACACATTAATAATTAGAGAAGTACAACTTATTGCCACACTGAGAGCCACTTGCTTACCTACAAACTAAGTTTTTTTTTTCTTCTCCCCAAAGCCCCAGTGCATGGTTGTATATCCGAGTTTTAAGTCCTTCTAGTTCTTCTACGTGAGCCACCACCACAGCATGGCTACAGACAGATGGTGGTGTGACTCTGCAACTGGGAAATGAACCTGGGCCGCCACAGCAGAGAGTGTAGAACTTTAACCACTAGACCATCGGGGCTGGCCCTGAAACAAGTTTTTAAAAATGATAAAACCCAGTTCTACAAAGGATTTTATGTTTTTACTCATTTTGATTGGAGTTTTACTTGGCATAACTCTTTCGGAAAGCAATTGGGCAATGTATGAGGATTCTTCATACATTGTATGGGTACCATTTTATAGATGACAAAACTGAGGCTTTAAGAATGTTAAGTGACTTGGTTACAGCAATAGCAAGAAAGGAGCTTGTATGTGAACTCAGGCACTCCAACTCTGGAACCTCCCCAACCCCCATTCCTAACCACTGGACAGATTGCCTCAATAAATCACCAGTACAGACAGTTCCTATATTTCTCATTTTCCCTCGGCAGTCCCCTTTTCCTCAGTTAAGAAAATAGCCTCTCAGTTGCTCACTGTGTCAACTGTCCAACACCTTTAGCAGCCATCCCTTACTTCTGGTTCTCTGCCTTCTTTGCATTCCTTTCTGAGCATTTGCAATTCTAGGCTTGCCAACTTTCCTCCAAGGTCATGATTTGATAAAGCTCTTGGTAGGAAGGGGAGTGTAAGAGCATTACAATGTTTTGCAGATGTCTTTATTTCTGTTCTTGCTTCCATTAAAACAAAAACACAAAAAAGGACAGATGGCTCTGCATACAAAATGTCATTAGTGACCAACCCATGGTTCCAACTGGGAGAGACAAAGGCCAGGGGCCAAGCAGAGCGAGGGTGGGAGGGCAAAGAGACAAAGAAAGTGGGGGATGCTGAGCCCTGCCTCTGGCCACCTCTGGAAGGAGTCTCACCCACGACAAGTCTTTCCGGCACACAGTGCCACCCTGAGACCACCATTCTTCAGTAGTCCTCACATGTGAACAGCTCTTTGTGAGAAGGAAAGAGTTTGTTGGCCAAACTGGTTTAAAAAGTGGCATGTCAGAAAAAATGCCTACAAGACTGAAATCTTAAGGAAGGTCAATGTCACGACATTTGCAGCCTTGTGTTATATTTGAAAACTGTGTGCAAATTCAGGCCAGAAGGGTAGATGATAATGGTCTTAATATTTATGCTAAGGCTTTAGGAAAAAACACATACATTTTTTCTCTTTTTAGGGGTTAAGTTATAAAATTCAAACAAAGAGATTCCTAGAGAAGGAGGAAAAAGTATAAATGAGGCAGGAAGGAAGACTGAAATTGTGAAGGGGTGGGAGGTAGAAGAGCTTCATGTGAAAACAATTAAAGAAAAATTAGACACTTTTTTGAGCCCTTATGTGTCACACAAAGTCTAAGTGATTTAACTCAGTAAGGTAATATGCGTAACTAATTTAATGCTCCCAGTAATCCCACCAGTAGGTGTTATTATCATGTCCACTTCACAGATGAGGAAACCGTGGTACAGAGTTGTACAGCTAGTGACAGCAGGATGTGAACTCTACTGTCTGATCCTGGAGTCCATAGCTCTTAACCACTTTGTTAATTTGAAGAAAGCAATCTCAGAGCAAAACAGTGACTTAAGCAAATGGAGAGAAGGAAAGATGACGTTATTTGGGGATTTAGAGAAAGATGTAGAAAATCGTATGTGGGAAAGGTCATCTGAATCTGTTTCAGCCCTTTAAAAAAGAAGAGTCAACTTTTGTTTTAGGGATGAAATGCCATGTAGTGTCCATGATCTGTGCATTCTTCAAGCATTTGGCAAATCTTGGGACTCGGAACAGTATTAGCAACTAGGAATTCCCCATTATGGCTTATTGGAGCCATCTCTCTGTCATGGCCAATGCCACAGGCTGCCATTATGTCCTAGGTGCCATTTGGTGTTATTGCACAGTGCTGGGTTATTATCAGTTATTAAGGGATAGGCAGGGTGAACTTTACCTGCCCCCAAAGAATTGAATTTACCGTCCTGAAGTAGATTGTCCATCCCCTTTTCATGTTGGATCAGAGAAGTGAGAGGGATGAAGCAAGTGTAACCCCAGAGCAAGGCTGAGAGATAAGCGTTTGCGGACCACCAGCTATGCAAGGGCAGCTGCAACCTTCACTTGTGCTTTATGGCACAAGCACAGTGTGCTCGACTCAAGGCTTTAGATCACATTTCCCAAGTGTGGTAAATATAGACATCGGTGGCTGTGGGCTTGTCAGTACATTGGGCTCAGATAAATAGAGAGGTAGGGAGAGGGCAGAGCAATCTACACCTCAGGCTACTGGGGATGCAGCAAAGTCTCGCTGCTTTTCACCCCTCAATTTCTGTTCTTTACTAGTGTTAGCGATTGGCTTAAGTATAATCGACATGTTATGGGCTGCAGAAGAATGAAATGCTTTTATTACTACTTGCTTGTCTTAAGTCTGTCTATACTCAGTGGAGAGCTGATAAAGATTTTTTAAATGCCCTAATTTGTAGGGCTTGCCAGTTTCTGCTGTGTAGATTCTCACACTATGGCCAGTTGTAAGTTACCAAGGCAATATCATTGAACATGAAGTTGGGAAGAGATGTGGCAGCATCACATCATTACGCAGTATTTTCACAGTACAAATACCGGATGTAAATAATCTCGAGAATGCAGACAATGCAAAAGGCATTAAAATAATTAGAAAGTGATGAGTTTAGAGTATTTGATTGTCAGCTTATATTATTTAACTTTTATAATAGCTGGGTTTAACAGCTGGCACACAAATGCCTGAGAATTTAACAGTTGGCTCCTATGAGCTGGTAGAAGCGGCCTCCAGCACACCACTGTTATCAATGGTGTTATCCAGCTACCACCACTGCATTTGGATCCCTAGGCAGTCAGGGCCACCACACACTGTTGTGTTGTGGGCAATGCAGTGCCCAACCTGCTCAACCCAGGACAGCAAACCTGTAGGTGATATGCAAACCAGGGCATCTCTTGGTTCTTCATTCCAGATTCTTTCTTCTCTCCCAATCCTCATCTATCTTTCTACTGTGGTGAGGTAGGCCTGATAGGAAGAAGTGTTTAAGAACTCTCTGATCCCCATTTCTTTCTCTATAGTCAATGATCATCATCTTCTTCATCATTGCTACTTTTTTGGAGCATCCACCCTATATTCTGGATTCTTAATACAATTTACTTTTGAACCTTGGAGGAACCCTATGAAATAAGCATTAAATATAATAGTTTTGGATGAGGAAACTCAAGAAAGTTGAAGTAATTTGCTTAAGGTCACACAACTAGAGAAATGCCAGAGCTAGGATTCTGATCCAGATCTGTGTGGTTCCCAAACTGGAGCTCTTTCCACTACACCAAGTCACCAAGCTTCCTTTCTCTTGGTACAACCTAGCTCTAGGCACGTGGACGGTCTCATGAGCAGAGGACACCCAGTCAAGGCTTTACTAAGAGAAAAGAGAGAGTCATGTGCGTGCTGAGAGGGGCCCCATTGGTGGGCAGAGCCTCCCATCCCCAAGGAAGACAACAGAAAAGGGGCACGAGTTGGGCCAGCTGGTTTTCCAATGTTAATAAGAGCTTTCCGGCCGTGCCACTTTTATATGATAAAAACGACCCTTTTTTCTTTTATTCAGCAGTTGCGAGAGGGGAGAGTCTTTGAAAGGGACTGCTTGAAAGGAACATAGAGGAAGAAGTCTGTTTATTTCTAAAGGGACATCTTTCTAACATTTTTTCTGGGAAATTATTCTTCCCACCCAAAACTAAGGGGATGGAATAACTAGGCCTTCCCTAGAAGCTGAGAGGAAACTGAGAACCAAGAGACAGAGCTGATGAGAGAAATGTGAAGAGAGCAGTAAAGGTCAAGAGAGGCCACACCCAGCCCTCAGGCCAGACTAGGTAACAAGGCTGGAGGGCAGCGTAACTCAAGTGGTCAAAAATATTAGAGAACCTGAGTAGTGAAGTCATAGACTCTTAGGCATATGGTCCCTCGAATGTCTAAGCAGTTTGAAATATTTCCTTAGTTGGACAGCTACCCAAAGAGAAAGATCTTTTGCCAAGAGAATTATATGCAAAAAGCAGCAAAAAGAACTATAATCAGCAATTTTTTCATAGCTGCATAAGAAAATGGAGCCCAACACAGATCTATGGGCTATACTGGGTGCCAAGAACATCAGATAAGCTAAGAAACAAAAATAATAATAGTGCCCTCCGTTACTGAATAATAACCACAAAACTTAATGGCTTAAAATAAGCTTATTTATTTGATCATGGTTCTTCAGTCTGAAATGGACTTGGTGAAAACAGCTTGTCTCTGCTCCTCACAGTGTCAGGTTGGTTGGCCCGACTGGGGCTGGAGGATCCACTTCCAAGATGGCGCACTCAAATGGTGGCTTGTTGGTGCTGCTGTTGGCTGGGAGCTCAGCTGGTACTGGCAACCAACGGCCTTGGTTCTTAGTTTTTGCTGTCAGCTGGGCTTACGGATTCTCCTACACGTGGCCTCTTCATGTGGTAGTTATATGGAGCTTCCCCACAACATGGTGCCCTTAGGGCGGATAGACTTCTATGTGCAGTTGGCCTTCCCCAAAGTGCAAAAAAGCAGGAGCTTCCAGGACTTCTCAAGGCTGAGGCCCGAAAATTCACTCGGCATCACTTCTTCAGCATTCTGCTGATTAAGCAAACCATAGGGCTCACCCAGATCCCGGGAGAGGGGACTGTAGAAGTGCATGAACACCCACAAGGAGGTGTGGTTCACAGAGGGTCACCAATGTAACACACTACCACAAGGTGATTTTTCTCACTAGTCTGAGAAATATCTCATACTCAGCAGTGTAATGTTAGTGCATATATAAACAGAATAAACAAAATTAGAATTAAATGAAAGCAAAAAGAATACAAATTATAGAATAGCAACAATAGCAGCAACTGCAATTCAGTGAAATGGCCCTGAAAGTTAGATATGGAACTTTGAACAGTTGACATTGGGGAGGGGTTATAGTTTCTCTGTGAGCCTAGAGGCCAGGCCACTAGCAACCGGGACTTCAGCCTAAACCAAGTAGCTTCTGGGCCCCAAATGTGTACTCTGCTGGGTCCACTGTCTTAGAACAGATATTACAAAGTAACTACATGGTGAACTTAGATTTGTGGATTAACTAATAATTTGGTGCCTCTTCAAAGTGATACTACCTTTAAAAAAATTGTGGTGATTCTGGGGGCCGGCTTGGTGGCATAGCAGTTAAGTTTGTGTGCTCCCCTTCGGCGGCCTGGGGTTCACCAGTTCAGATCCCAGGTGCGGACCTAGCACCACTTATCAAGCCATGCTGTGGCAGACTTCCCACATATAAAATAGAGGAAGATGGGCACAGATGTTAGCTCAGGGACAATCTTCCTCAGCAAAAAGAAGAGGATTGGCAGCAGATGTTAGCTCAGGGACAATCTTCCTCAAAAAAATAAAAAATTGTGGTGATTCAAATAAAATTTCTGTTCACTAGGCCTAGCCTTTTACAAATCAAATAGTAATTTAGTAGGCTGCCCATCTATTTCAGTTCTAGTGACACCATGATGAGCTAGCCAACACCAAAGGTCTCTGTGAGTCAGACTATTCTGACCACTGCTTGGCTCTGCTGCCAATTATGATAACCATACCCACCCAGTCTCTGGTGATTAAGTGCTGCCTCTTGGCCCCTATAACCCTGAGATCCCATCGTCCTCATTGAATTCAGGGAGCCCAATTTAATGGCAGCAGTTCCCACAGTCATTTCTGGTCAACACAGAAGAGTTCTTCAAGGACGCCAAGGCTTACCTAACGAATGTTTTTCTCACTGCCTTGGTGAAGGAAGTGTCCTCTAAGCCTTTCTGGGTTCACAGTGAGAGAGTGATTATGCAGGTCTTATGTAATAAATCCATCCTAGTGTTCCAATATCCCTAATCTGGATTCCCTGGAGTAATACACAATTTTTGCTGTTAGTAGTATTTTGTGTACTTATCACAATTTGCCAGTCTTTTAAATCTCCTCTCAAGACATTAAGATGTCAGATAGTTTATCAATTTTATTTTGCTTTAGAGGTATCATCCAGAGCCTATTGACCCATTCCAGTTTGGATTGGTTGCCCTCTCCATCTAGTAAATATTTATCATCTAGCATTTCCTCTCCACCATTATTCTGGGATTCCTAGTATCTCTCTCCTGGGTTGGATCTCCTGTTTCCTGCATCTGGTGTCCTTTATCTTGCTTCTTTCTAAGGTACCTCCCTTGTTTTGGTGGAGTCATCCTCCAGCTGCTTCCTGAGAAAAGGCACAAGGAAGGTCAATGTATCAAGAGACTTCTATCTTCACTCTTGATTGATAGTTTGGCTGGGTATGGAAATGTAGGTTAGAGATCATTTTCCTTCAGAAGTAATTGCTTCACAATCTTCTTGCTGTCAGTATTGTTGTGAAGTTCAAAGCCATTTAGATTCTTAGCTTCTTCTATGTTTTTGTTTTTACTCTGTGGAATTTTGTAGCATTTTCTCTTCATCCCCTACTTTGGGTCTATTTTCATCCATTGTGTCTGGGCCTTTTTGATCTATAAATTCATATCCTTCAGTCCTGGAAAATATCTCTGAACTCCTTCTTTGATGACATCACCTCTGTTTTTTCCCCATTCTTCCTTTATAGAATGCCTGCTATTTGTATATTTGATGTCCCAGACTGGGCACTAATTTTCTTATCTTTTCTTCCTTTTTGCCATCTTTTTGTTTCACTTTCCAAAAGAGTTCTCCAAGTTTCTTTCTTTTTTTTTAAGAGTTTATTTTTTTCCTTTTTTCTCCCAAAGCCCTCTGGTACATAGTTGTGTATTTTTTAGTTGTGGGTCCTTCCAGTTGTGGCATGTGGGATGCTGCCTCAGCATGGCCCAACAAGTGGTGCCATGTCCGCACCCAGGATTCAAACTGGCAAAACCCTGAGCTGCTGAAACAGAGTGCACGAACTTAACCACTTGGCCATGGGGTCAGCCTCTCCAACTTTCTTTTTAAGCCTAATAGTGAGTTTTTAATTTCTGATATCATATTATTAAAATCCCAGAGCTTTCTTTTGCCCTCTTGTTATTATTTCTTTTTATATACTATCCTGCTCATGTTTCATGGTTGCAATTTCTTATCTTTCTAGGGATTTGAGTGAAAAATTTTTTTGACGTGTTTCTTTTACATTTTCTTTTCTTCTCATAGTCTCTATTTCTTCCAAGTTGCTTATTTCTGTTTTATAATTTTGGTGTCTACCTTTCACGTTAGATGCATTCTTTAGATGCTTGGGAAGCCTTGATTGTCTGCTCATGATTAAATGTTCAGGAATAAAAATCTCATTGAAAACTTTGTGTATGTTAGTGAGATTTCTTGATTGTGAATTTTACTGCAGCTGTACTGAGAGTTTTCAACATAAATATCATTAAGTCTTTCCTCTTAGGCTTGCAAAATCCTAGAGAGAGATCCTCCAATATCTTGCCTGAAGGGAGAAGTCTTGTTTGCCAAAAATATGGGAGCTGTGTAAGGAAGAAGACTGGAGGTCTCAACCTCCTGTGTACAGTATCGTATTTTTAGTATGGTACCCATCTCCTCAGTTGTGATGGGTGCCCCCAGTTCACAGAAGTTATGCATTACCAGTCTTGTGGGAAGGGAAAGGGGAGGAATTGCCCAGCTATGTAGACATTAAAAAGAGATCAGAGACTCTCACTACTTCTCAATCATACTTGCAACTAGTATTCCTGATTTTAGCTCCCCCCTTACCTCCAACTTCCAGAAATATCTAGTGCTACCAATCTCTGAGAATTTAGGAGATTTCAAGGTGTAAATTTGATAGGCTCTCAGCTTTCCTTACTGCTAGCTTAGGGTTCTGTCTTTTTAAGTCTGTTAAGTCATTTATCACTCTTTCATCTGCTTTCCAGCTTCCAACATTTTGTGGATGTTGACTCTTTTCCCATTCTGCTGATCCTTTTGTAAAAAAAAATCCCTTTGCAGTTATTTTAGTAGGGCTTTGAGTAGGCGTAAAAGAAGCTGTGTGTGTTTAACCCCCACCCATGGCCCCAAACATCTGAGCAGAAACTCAAATTAATTATTTTTGTGTGTGAGGAAGATTGGCCCTGAGCTAACATCTGTTGCCGATCTTCCTCTTGTTGCTTAAGGAAGATTGTCACTGAGCTAATGCCTGTGGCAATCTTCCTCCATTTTGTATGTGGGACACCACCACAGCATGGCTTGATTAGCTGTGCATAGATCCATGCCCAGGATCCAAACTTGTGAATCCTGGGCCACCAAAGCAGAGCACGCAAACTTAACCACTACACCACCAGGTCAGCCCCTCAAATTAATACACATATGATCCATACTTATTTAGAAGGACAGCTTTCACGTTGCCTGGGGGACAGTGAGGAAGGGTGAATGATCCATAGGCTTCAGCTTCAGCTGTTTGCCCAGCAATTCAGCTCTAGCCCCAGACTTGCATAGCTCACTCAGCAAAACTTGAAGCCCTGTAGACAACTGGACTCATCTCTGCTACAGGGCATTTCAGAGACTTTTTTGCTAAGAAGAACTTCTCTTGAGGATTTTACCCCATCCAACTCAAAGTATTATTATCAAAAGGCATCTTCCAGTCGTAAAGTACTCTCTATGAGAGGCATTCTAGTAACTACGATTGTATTCATCTTCTATTTCCAGTGACATTTTTCCTTCCTTGTGATATTGTAGCACTCCTTAGGCAACTGCTCAGCTGCCTCCTCCATTAATTTCTCACTAATTGTGAACTAATGAGAATACGACAGTAGACTTGGGAAAAGCAATGTTTTTCTCGTTAAGAAGTCCTTTAAAGAGATCTCAGAAGCATTCTAGGTAAATCCCAGGCACAAATGGGGTGTTTACTGCAATTCCACAACTTGCAAGAGCTTTTCTTACCTACTCTGTGAAATGGGAATGACAACACTCCCCTGATCTTCCCTCACAAGCAGCTGTGCACACCAGGTTAGATGATATGGGCCAAGCCCGGGGATTCCAAGAGTCTAGAATGAGCTCACCGTTAAATCTGGGCCATTAGGACACGAGGACAGCTAGGGAGTCACAAGAGTGGAGATCACTCATGAAATCCTCACTTCGGGCATGTACAGCCTGTTCAGAAAATTACCCTGGAGCTGAAATAACTAAGGCTTTGTCTCTTACCAGGTGTGAGAGAACCTTTAGAAGAATCTCTCTTGTCCATTTTACAGTTATTTGAAAATGGGGAGAAAAGGCTTGTCTTCCAGGTGCTCTTTTTTGATTCTCAGATACCTTAAAAACAAATCTCTTAAAGAAACAGAATCTGAAATTTCAAGTGCTTCTGAACCATTGGGGGGAAAATGAACCTAAGGGCTAGAAATAAGTTAATTTATATTTTAGAAGGGAGCAGGGAACTAATTTACTGACTCCTTTTTTTGTGCCAATATCTACATTTATATTTATTCTTTCCTTGAATTCTTATAGCAACAATATAAGGTAGTCATTATTATTGTTCCCATAATGCAAATAAGAACCTGGAGGCTCAGAGACTTGCCCGAGTTCACACAACAGGACAGTGGCCCAGCTGAGATGTGAATGTCAACTTGCGTGACTCCCAAGTCTGTGCCAGGTCCCTCGCTACTATCTCAGAGGAGTTCTGGCTTTAGATCTCCCTTCTGTATTATGAAGTCTGTACAACTAGTCGAGACTGATTTCTTTCTATCACAAGATTAATCTAGACCTTTGGGGCAGCGGAGGGGGACATTGATACCAACTGTATACCAGGCACTGTACAACTTGCCTGGCACAAGACACTGGGTTGATCTAGACAGGGCTATCACCAGTTAGCCCCAAACTCACAGAATTTGACAAGTGTCAGTCCTCAGTTATCTCTCTTTTCCTTCCCATATCCTTTTCCTCCTGTTCCGCCCTATCCCACTTCCAATTTCCACATGACACCAGCAGTAAAGTTTTATTGGATTTTGTATGTAAACTCTAGCGCAGAAAGATGTCATAATGCTATTTAAAGGACCTGAGCTATAAATAATTTAAACCTACTATGATTTCTCCCATCTTAGAAAAAATTCTCCTGACTGCTCCTGCTTACCCATTTCTTTTCTCCTCTTTGCAGGAACACTCCCCGCAAAGGGAAGTCTATATTCACTGTCTCCTCCCATTTTCCCTTAAACCCACTTCAGTCAGGTTTTTACCCTCACCATGTCACTGAAATATTTTTCTTCAAAGGCACCAATGTCCTCTACCTCTGTCAAGTCCAATGGCCAGGTCTCTGTCCCTATCTTACTTGATGTATCAACAGCATTTGCCAGTTGATCATTTGTCCTCTTTTTTTGAAGAAGATTAGCCCTGAGCTAACATCTGCTGCCAATCCTCCTCTTTTTTGCTGAGGAAGACTGGCCCTGAGCTAACATCCATGCCCATCTTCTTCTACTTTATATGTGGGAAGTCTGCCACAGCATGGCTTGACAAGCGGTGCCTAGGTCCACACCCGGGATCCGAACCGGTGAACCCTGGGTCACTGAAGCAGAACGTGCAAACTTAACCACTGCCCCACTGGGCTGGCCCCCATTTGTCCTCTTAACACACTTTCTTCACTTTACATCCAGGACACCATGTTCTCCTGATTTCTTCCAGGTCTCATCCACATTTGGCTTTAAATATCATCATTTTGCCCACGATCTCTCCTCTGAACTCCAGACTCGTATATTCAACTTCTTACACGCATCTCAAATGTAACACATCGAAAACAGAACTGATCTTCCAACCACCATCAAACCTGCTTCACTCATAGTCTCCTTCATCTGAATTGACGTAAAGTCCTTCCTTCTAGTCACTCAGGCTAAACATCTTGGCGTCATTCTGCCTCCTCTTTTGCTCACACCCCACATCCAATGCATCAGGAAATCCTGTTGTCTTTATCTTCAAAATATAGCTCCAACTCAAGGACTTCTCACCACCTCCACTGCCACACTCTGGGCTGAGTCCCCATCACCTCTCTCTCCTGGATTACTGCAATTACCTCCTAACAGGATTCCCTCTTTCTATTTTTAACCCCCTAATGTCTACCCTCAACACAGCTGCCAGAGTGTGACTTTAAAAAGAAAGTCCAACCGAGTTATTCCTCTGCTCAAAACCCTGCAGTGGCTCCTCATTTACTCAGCATAAATCTGACCCTCGAGCCTTCGTACCATCCGATCCCCTATTGCAGCTCTGCCCTCTCATCTCTTACCCCTCAGCTCTTGCCACCAGCCACCTTGCCGTTCCTGGGACATGCCAGGCACACTCCCACCTTAGGACACTTTTACTGGCTATTCTTTATATTACTAACTCCCTCACCTTCTTTAATTCTTGAACCTTCTCAATGAGACCAACCAGAGCACCCTGTTTAAAACTGCAGCCCATGTCTACTACCTCTCATCCTCCTGATGCAGTATTTGTAGTTTCTCTATGGCACTACTAATACACATTTATGTGTTTATTTTCAGGTTATTGTTTATTGTCTTTCTCTATGACAGCAGAGATCTGTGTCTATTTTTTGTTTATGGCGTATCATGCACCTCAAACAGTGCCCGGCACACAATAGATGTTCAATAAATACATTTCAAGTGAATCCTGTCTAACACTTTGCTGGGAGATTGGCCACCAGAATTCACATGTCATAGCCAAACCTCACTTACTTCTCTTGCCACAGTGTCCTGAATTCTGTTCCATCTCACTGGGCTTGAGCTTCTTTATATAAGCTACATACTACATGGATGCTTTATAAGTAAAGAATAACAAAAAGGCATGGAACACTATAGAAAAAGAATCATCTTTTTCACAGTAATGGGCAACGAGGAAGCACTAGTCTGGTCTGCACGAGTGGCCTTTCTTTTCTGTTATAGAATACAAATCACAGCCCAGGGGCAGCACATTGTGGTGACCAAGAGAACAACTCCTGGACCATATTGCCTGGCTTCAAAACCTGCCTCTGCCACTTACTAGCTATAATCACTAAGGGGAATTTCCTTAACTTCTCTGTGCCTCATTATTCTCAACTATCCAATGGGGATAATAGTTGTACCTATATTTGATATTGTATAAGGATTAAATTTGCTAATATAAAATAAGAAATTTAAAACAATGCTGGGGCTGGCCCAGTGGCCAAGTGGTTAAATTTGTGCGCTCTGCTTTGGTGGCCCAGGGTTTCACTGGTTCAAATCCTGGGCGCAGACCTAACACCACTCATCAAGCCATGCTGAGGTGGCATCCCCCATGCCACAATTAGAAGGACCCACAACTAAAAGCATACAACTATGTGCTGGGGGGGCTTTGGGGAGAAGAAGGAAAAATAAATAAAATCTTTAAAAAAAAGTTTAATGTATAATAACCATTCAATAATTTTAGCTAATATGTGGTAACATAATATATTTATATTTATTTGGGTAACGTAATAGAAGTCTTAACTTTTATATTCATAGGTACTCAGATAGTTATATAATAGGGTACTTAATATACAGTAGAGTACTTAATATCATCTTAAAACTGCAACACAAGCTTCTTTGAGTAATTTATAGCCCCAGAGATGGTCCGGAGACAGGGGCTTATGAAGGCGTGGGCTCATTAAGACTGAGCACGGAGCTATTTGTAGTTGCCACGCTGCTAGGGAGCAACAGAGAAGGTACAAGGAGCTGAGATGTTTTACATCTCTCCTAACTGAAGAGCCCTGGAAGAGAATAGCTGGGAAATTCTCTCTAAAGATAACTCAGACATTGCTCAGATACGGCTGGAGCCACAGGCAACTGAAACTGAAGCCTTTGAATAATGATAACGGCTGCACAGAAGAAAAAGAAGAAAACATCAGAGAGACGTACCACCAGTAAAGAGCCTTAGGTAGAGCATGTTAGGAAATGATTTCCCTCCTTCTCTAGGCAGACAACAGCTCCTCTGTCACCTATCTTGTCAAGCTTGGAGTTGTGTTTCTTCTCAGTCTTTGTAGAAGACTTTGGTTTTCTAGAAGCTACTCCTCCAGTGGTGCTGTCTACATACAATTGGATTTGGCTGAGTGGCACTGGATCCTGACTGAAATGCGCTAGACAGACATTGCCCTTGGACACTGATGGAGAGTGGAGCCAAGCTGTAGGCTGCCTACTCCCTGGCCGTTTCTCTCCTCAGAGACCCAGGGTCCAGAAATAGCTCTGAATCCTTCATGGGAGGTTTTCGGAGCCCAAAAGTTACTGAAACGCCTCCTGGTGCTATTTAGATAGTGAGCCCAGGAACAGTACGTACAATCCTTTGATGCTAATCATACTTATTAATGAATGGCTCTTGCTGGCTTGTGGCCTGAGAAACGTGACTTTAAAGACCAGGTAATTATTACAGAATCAGGACAGGCTCAGAGAGTCAAGCAAGTATGGGTTAGGACAGAAGTGTTTTTCAAAAGATTTCCTTCCATTTCTGCCGTGATTTATTGTTCATATAGCCTATTCTTTAGAAGAAGTCCAAAATCCACAGGGCAGCATCAAAAGGAATAAAACATCCAATTGAAGGTTGATGCTGAAACAAAACTGTATAATTTGAAATTCATTGCCAAGACATTAGTTTTGTTTTTCTTTTTAAGATTGGCACCTGAGCTAACAACTGTTGCCAATCTTTTTTTTTTCTGCTTTTTCTCCCCAAATCCCCCCAGTACATAGTTGTACATTTTTTTTTAGTTGTGGGTCCTTCGAGTTGTGGCATGTGGGACGCCACCTCAACATGGCCTAATGAGCGGTGCCATGTCTGCACCCAGGACCCGAACCGGTGAAACCCTGGGCCGCCAAAGCAGAGTGATTGAACTTAACCACTTGGCCACAGGGCCGGCCCCTAGATATTTTAAAAATTCTAGGAATTTCTCTGTTTCTGGCTAAGTAAACAATAGATGATAATGGTCTTTATTTGGTAAAAGAATGACTCCTTAATGATACAATAAGATCCCTAGACTCTACTAATTTCACCTATACCATTGTCTGTCTTTATTTTTCTAAACTATTTATTTAATTTCAGACTTACAGAAAATTGGCAAAAAATAGTACAGATAGTTCCTGTATTCTCTTCAGCAAGCTTTCCCTAATGTTAACATCTTACATAACCTTAGCACAATGATAAAATCCAGGAAATTAATGTTGGTTCAATACTATTAACTAAACAATAGTCCTTATTCAAATTTTGACAGTTTTTCCACTAACATCCTTTTTCTGTTTTAGGATCCAATCCAGGATCCTGTATTGCATTAAGTTGTCATGTCTACTTAATTTCCTCCAATCTGCAACAGTTCCTAAATCTTTTCTTGTCTTTGATGACTCGGACACTTTTGAAGAGCGCTGGTCAGTTATTTTGTAGAATATCCCTCAATTTGGCTTTGTGGTGTTTTTTCATGATTAGATTGAGGTTATACATTTTGGGCAAGAAAACCATAGAACTGATGACCTTCTCAGTGCATCATATCAAAGGGGGCAGAACATCAATATTTCTTATTACTGGTGATGTTAACCTTGGTCACGGATAACCTTAGATGCAGTGATGTCTGCCAACTTTTTCCACTGGAAAGTTACTATTCTTCCCTTTGTAATTAATTAATATCTTTGGGTGAGGAGATACTTTGTTACTGTGAGTTATCCTGCTTCTCTTCAACTTTGCCCAATAATTTCAGCATCCATTGATGGATCTTGCCAATATTTGTTATTATTGCAGCATTTGACTAACAGTGATTTTCTATTTCCCTCATTCCTTCAATATGTATTAATTGGAATTCTTCTGTAAAGAAGGTACCAGTCTCCTTAAGTAAGAGGCAACCGAGTATGAGGCCACAGAGTCTAGATGAAAGAGAATGGACTTCAGAGTTAAACAGACCGCGGTTGGACTCCAAACTATTCAGCTTACTAGGGTAGGTATTCAGTAAGTTGATTCTATCATCACCATCATCATCAAAAATTAGCACTTACCTCCTGTAGAATAGTTCTTTATCTTGGTTTAGAATAATTAAAGCAATAAGAGTCAAGAGACTTTCTATCTTTCTGCCTGGGCTTCTCCCATAAAAGGACTTCTTTCCTTCCTTACTTCTTTATCCTGACCCTATCAAGACACTATGGACACTATTTTCTTGCTCACACATCATTTCTAAAATATTCCATACCCAGGAGTGTTGAGTGTAACCAGAAGCAGACTTGTTAAATTCTCTTAACAATTATTCTTGGGCTTGCTTCTGATTGTATTTTCCAGTTTAAATAGCACTCACCCTGCATATATAACAAGTATTCCTCTACATTTCAGAATTGTTACTTGTACTACCTACACGGTGATACTTGCCTTCACAATGTAGGTATGTAGAACGATGGTCTTTCAACCGACTATCGATGGAAAAAAGAGGTTTGCTTAGCCATGGAGTACATTCTGCTTTACTTAGGTGTTTTTTCCCATTAGAAAGGTGGAAGGTAGCTTTTACTAGTTGCCAGATGACCATCATCATAATCTTGTTTATTGTTCGGGTGAATTTGGGGATGTAAGAAGTATACCTCAGTTAAAAAGTTCAAATCAGGATCTCCCTCTCAATTCGAACTTAAATTTTTAAAAAATCAGTCAAATTTCTACTAGTAATTGATTATTTTCTACCCTTTTCCATTTGGTGAAATATTGGGACTCTTCTAACATACACCTGGAAGAAGAGAAGGGATGTCCTGTTTGGTCATCCCCCATCAGGCAGTTTGTCCAGCTGTACCTTATTCATCAGCCACGTATTTTTTAAATTTTCAAATATATTATATTCAAACACCCAAGTATTTAGGAATCAAACATGAGCCTCTCTCTGTTTTGATTACTACCACAAATATGCTTTTCTTTTCAAGTCAAAACTGATAAAAAGTAAATCAAAAAGCCCAGATCACTACAACGTTCCATGAAGTTTCTTTTGTGGTCAGCTATCCAGACACCCTGGTTAGTGCTTAGTGGCCTCGAGTTGTGGTTCTTAATCATGGCCTGCTGCCATCAGTGTGAGCTTTATTGCAAGCAATTAATTACTAATCATACCCAAAGTACCAAAGTTTAAGAAGGATTTGCTTTTTTAAAATAAGTCAAGGTAGATTTACTTTCTTGAAAGTGAGAGGAATGGTAGAATTATAGCCAGACCCAAGACAAACCTGTAAAACCTATAGCCTTTCTTATCTTGTTTAACAGTGGAAATGATTCTGCATGGGAGCATCACTCTGTGACCATCATCCTCTATGAGTTACTTCAAGATGGCCACCATAGAGGGGGCATTGGACCGTCTATGCTTATACATATGTATTTCACTTATAGGAACTCAACTGACACACTTGGCAATAGGAATAGGTTAGATTATTGACCAAAAATATTTAACCTCCCCGCCCCCCAACATGAAAGGAGTAGACGCCCCTCCCCTTTGCCATTGGGTTTGGCCATATGATGTGCTTTGGCTTCATGGTAAGCAGTGTATATATACTTCCCCACTCCTTGTCTTTAAGCTTAGCAATATTACTTACTTTGACCAATGAGATGTTAACAGACCTAATGCAATAAGAGGCTTGAAATGTTCTTGTTCACTTGTGCCTCTGTCATTGCCATCACAGCCCCGTCAGCCTGGGTCCCAGAATAGACATGTGTGGAGCAGCCCTGAGCCTAACCCATAACAAGTAGTCAAGCCCAGCAGAACCTGCCCCTTGAAACAGCACTGCCCAGCTGAGTCCAGCGGAGATCAGTCTGACTCCAGCCAACCTGCAGAGGCGTGAGTGAGAATAAATGATAGCTCTTATGAATCTTTCAGTTTTGGAGTGGTTTGCTATCCAGTAATAGCTGAGAGACAGAGTAATAAAGAAAGAAACATCAATGTAAAGGGTGCTTAATGAGTGAGCGCCTGCAGTGAGCGTGCGATGGGAGTCTTGAGTCTGCTCTTCGTTAATAGGTCTCAGTTCCCACATGCATCTCCCAACATGAGTGTTAACCCTACAGATGTTTAAAGAGAAATACTTTTCCGGGGCCGGCCCCATGGTTGAGTGGTTAAGTTCACACGCTCCACTGCAGTGGCCCAGGATTTTGCTGGTTCGGATCCTGGGCGCAGACATGGCATCGCTTGTCAGGCCATGCTGAGGCGGTGTCCCACATGCTACAACTAGAAGGACCCACAACTAATACACAACTATGTACTGGGGGGCTTTGGGGAGAAAAAAGGAAAAAATAAAATCTTTAAAAAAACAAATACTTTTCCTACAAATGGCTCCCTAAACAAGAGTCACGTGTGTAGACATCAAAGCATATACACTATACTCTATGAATAATATTAATAAAGACTTTCAGGAATGATGTTGACTCCTTGTGCAATTTTGAATATAGCTCACTGAACTTAGAAATAACCCCATAAAACCTACAACTCCACTGTTTCTATCTTGAGGAACTATATGTGAAGACCCTTTAGGGGACTAGTAAAGGGCAACTGCTAAGGAAAAACATGTTATCCCTATTTAATTTATTTTGCAAACAAGGAAATAGAAGTTCAGAGAGGTTGAAGGTCTTGTCTAAAGTCACACAGCTGAGACTGGTGAAGGATCTGGGACTCAAACCCAGGTCTTCTGATTTCAAGTCCCATGCTTTTCCCACCAGCCCACACATGAGGACAACTGCAATACACCCCAGATTGGGAAGCAAAAGGTCTGCATAGTTTGAAACACTAGACAAATTAAAAGGTTAAAAATAAAAAGCCTTATTAGGCTAGAAGTTCTCAGTCAACAGCAGTTCAAGCTCTTCTGAGTGGAAATGAAAAACATATGGAGTCAGAGGCTCAAAGGCAGAAATAAAAGCTGCAACCTAAAAACAAACAAAAAACAGGAAGGGAGCCCTTTCCAACGGGGCTGCTTTCACGAGGGCAACTCTCTGTTGTCTGTTCCATAGTGAGAGGAATAGATAGGCAGCAGGAATTGCTTTATTTTTAATAATTATTAATGGTTCTCCATAGAAATATCAATTATCTCACCATATATAATTATAATAAATGTTTATATGACTTGCTATAGTGCTATATTCTTTCCTCCTAAGACTGGCACAAAATTTGACTCCTCCAGAAACTTCTCCTTGATTAATCACTGCCCACCCTCCCAGCCCTGGCCAATCTGCTTACACATGTACATACAAAATTCTCAAAATATCAACACGTACCTTTGCAACATGTACTGAAATTGCCTATACATGTACACGTGAGTATTATCGCCTTAGTATATCTGGGATCTTTATGTGATTTTGATACAGAAATAATTATTAACTCACTGACTGTGGGTACTTGGTTAGTGTAGGACAGCCAATGGTGTACATGAGTGATGCACAAATGGGATGGACCGCAGAATCTGAAAGGTAAAAGCAAACTTCCGGGTTGCCTGTATTTGCAAGAGACTCACATGGGGCAGCCGATTTTTCAATGTTTTCCTTGTAGGCTTTCTATTTAAGCAGTGGAGACAAACACATGAAACATAACCAAGCTATTCTTCAAACAAACTCTTACTCAGCCATATAAGAACAAAGGGGCAGACAGTGAAATCGAAAGTCCACTGATTTAAAACAGATAAAAGAAAATGTGCACTTTTTGGGGTCCATTACATAAGAATTTGCTGTGCAAGATATTGTTAAGGCAAGTAATTTGACATAATTTTTTGAAAAAAGTTTCACTAAGAACACAATCTGTTTCTGCACTTGTAGGGGGAAAAAAGATGAGAAGGGTCACCTATTCTTGTTTAGAATGAGTCACCATCTGTGGCCAGAAGTCCTCTTTGGACTCAGCATTTCACAACTGAATGGCAATATGAACAAGGAGGGGTGGGGTTACCATGTTAGAAAACCTCACGGGTGAGAAAAGCGACACCACGAGTGAGGCCAGGGCCATCTATTCTGCTGTGATTTCTTGTCATGGAGCTCCGGTGTGCAGTGGAAATCTGAAAGCCATCCTTCAGTAACACGAGAGTATCTCTTTGAAAGCGAGTGAGAGCCAGGTGGAATTTCCTTCTTCGGTCCCCACCACTTTTCCTAGCCTATCAAGGGTGCAACTCGATCAGGTGAAAGCACTTAAAGAGTCTCTTCCTTTTCCCAGGTGTGAACCAAACAAAGCCAACGGTTTTCGTCACGTCCTCATCACTAGCAATCCTTGGCATATGGCTTCAAGCGTCACCTTAAGGTTAATTGCATTCTCCTGATCAGGTCATCTGAATTAGACAAACCATCTTCATTCCACTCCCATTTCTAATGGGAATAATGACAGGCACCCATCTCCCAGACAAGATGCATGGAGCAGAAGCTGCCACAAACTGCTGGAAACTGTCCTGCCCTCATTAGTCAGCTCCTTCTCCTGTCTCTACTCAAAAGTGGAAACTGCAAGTGGCAACACAGATGCCAGAAGTTGGGTGAGTAGAGAAGCTGTTGGTGGTACACGAAGTATAAAAACAGAAAACCACCTCCTCCCAAAATCCAGACTTCAATGTGGCCTTTGACAAGGTCAGCTAATACAGACCGAAAGTGACGTGAATGTGCATATGGATATGTGTGTGCATCTGTATAGTTATATTTAATTTGCTTTATTCCAGCAACATTTGAAGCAACTGAATAAAATATGGCCCATGCCCTCAAGGAGCCCATAGTCTAATCCAGAGAAAAACCTATAATTGCATCTGCCATGCCAGACAGTACAGGGAAAGTGCTACAAGAGCATAACTGACTACTAAAGGGTTTATAGGCAAGAAGCAGCATTTCTGATGATCAAAGAAGGCTTCATGGAGAAGGGAATGTTTGAGCTGAGCAAAGACCCAGGATAGAATTTAAATAGGAGGTACAAAGTAAAGAGAACTCCCAGTAGAAGGAATGGCATGAACAAAGGGACAGAGAAGAAAAAGGAAAAGACGGTTTGGTGAGTGGTCAGTGATCCATTTTGGCTGGAGCACAGATCTATGTCAAGTGTTAGTAAGTAGTAAGATGTCAGTGTGGCCAGACGGTGGGTTTGGGAACTAGAGTATTTTGATTTTAATCTTATTCACTGTGTTCCTTGGACAAGTACCTTCGCCTTTCTGTGGCAGACACTGCCAAGGCTCATATCCCTGTGGGGTATCAGCACTGTTCCAGAAAACGGACAGCTTGCTCACATCTGCTGAGGGGTATACTATGGCTGACAGTGTGTGCTTGGCTTGTGCGCAGGACAGGGCAAAAGTACTGGGGAGTTAACGTCTCAAGAGCAACCCTCAACCAATGACATATAGAAGCTGGCCTGGAGTCCCTTGGCCTTGGAGTGTACAGCTCTGTTCTATTCAATCTCTCAGAAGATCTGCTGGACTGACAGCCCTAGCAGCCCACAGTGGGAACCAGCTCATGATGGCATTACCAACACTCCTCTCTCGCTGTTATCACAAACCCCCTACCTGACTGGGCTTCTTGGCATCCAAGTCCCTGCTACATGGTCTTATTTTGGAGAAACTCAAACTAGGACATTCTTTAATCCTCAGTTTCTTCATCTGTCAAATGGGGATGATAATGCCTACCTTGAATAATTGTTGTAAGAAATAGATAAGATAATGGATGTTAAGGACCTAGCAGGGTGCCCTACATAATAAGTGCTTAATAAATATTGGCTATAAAATAGACTATCTGATAGGCAGTGGGAGCTGCTGAAAGGTTTTAAGTGAAGGAGTACTTTGTGGAGACTACCAATGGCCTCTGTGGAAGACCCCGGTCTTCAGCGTAAGATTCTGATCTTCTTGGTAGAACCCTGGCCTTCTTTGTAGGATTCTGATTGTCATTGTAAAACGGAGTAATAAAGCACCCTAATGTTCCCCAATACCCATTTCTCCACTTATTCTAAGCACATGAGAGAGACACATTTCAGCCATGTGACTAATGTTCTGGCAAATGACTGTGAATGGAAGCTAGAGCATCTTTTCTGGTACAGCGCATTTAATTGTCAGCGTGAGATCCTGCAGTACCCCCTGCCTCTGCATCAGGAACTGAAGAAATTCTAAATAGTAGAGCTTGGGTTACTGAGTGACGATGCTGTGGAGGTCGGCCTCCTCTAATCTATGATGACCATGTAATATAAACTACAAGTAAGTTTTGTTTTAGGCCACTAAGATTTTCTGATTGTTACTGCAGCATAACCTAGCTTACCCTGACTAAGAGAGATGGGAAGGCAGGCAGAAAGACTGAGGGCGGGTTAGTTAGGGGTCTATTGCAGGCCTCAAGTAAAAAGAGTTTGAAATAAGACCTAGAAACTGGTATGTGAGGGAGGGAAATGAAAGAGTAACTGCCAAGGAAGGAGAATCAGCAAGGAGGGGAGAAGAGAAAAGGAATTAAAGATGACTCCAAGGATTCCAGCTTGGAAAACTGGAAAGAAGATGATACCGTAGAAGAAAAGAGTAATCTAGAAGAAAAGTGGGTCTCAGAGGGGCTGGTTTGGTATGAGATGTGAGTTTAAAAAGTTTCTATTCCATTCCACCAAACAAAGCCTTCCTACCTCCTCCGCACAGAGGGCAGAAATTAGGGGTTAATAATGAGATGAACTGAAAGGATGCCCCTAGTGTTCCACCCATGACAAAGCGTAGTGATCACGGACCCAATTATAGGACATAATGGCGGCATGGCTTGCACTCAGGGCCCTGCCTTATAACCCAGTTGTCTTCCTACCACTCAAAATTGCCCCACTATTGGAGAAATAACACACATCTGGTCTACACAACCAGACGAGGAGTTGCTCAACAATGTGGTTAATTTAATATTGTCTAGACAACTGAATTATGTAACTTGTAAGGAAAATAAAGCAAATACTTGTCATCCTTTTCCTTCTTATCGTCTGAGAGTGTTTTACCACCAGAAAAATTAGCATTTAGGCTGCTCTAAGCTTCACTATGTGACTGAAAAATACCACTTCTTACCAAGAATTGATAGGAGCCCTGTATGTGGACCAAAGTCTCAGGAACTCAAAATCCCACTCTCAGACCTTAAATCTGGACTACGCAATCAGACTCTTTGATACTACAAAATTTTATGAAATTATTTAGTTTTTCTAGTTAAAGTACAATTGTGAAATGAGGGCTTTCTATTTGACCAGAAGATGAGAATAATAATGTGCATAATAGATAACATCAAAGTGGAGGCCCTTTCTTTCCCAGTCATATGTTTTTTTTTCCATTTTCCAGTTTCAAAAATGACCATCTTGCTTTCACAACCCAAGAAGTTACAGTTATTTTACTAATTATATTGAAAGTGCTAGAAGATGTCAAGAAAATTGGGCAATGCAATAAAAGAGCCTTACCATATATTTAAACTCTTTTATCTTTAATAGTTTTTTTAAATCTGCAGACCATCTAACCTGGGCACTGAATTTTCATTTATTTAAAAATACATTAATAAAGATCTATAATAAGAAATTACACTGAAGCAGCAGCTCATAATGTACCTTTCAGCTTTATAATTAGTTCTGTAATCTGTAATCAGATGATTTAAATCTAATATAGTTAAATTACAAACTAAGTAATTTCTATTTCCAACAGGAATCATTAGATCTTTGGAATTTTGCAAAGCGTTAATGAGTTTTAGAGAAATTATTGTATTTCTTATTCACTTTATTCCCAGCAGTTAGCACAATACCTGGCATACGGTACTTGCTAAATAAACAATTGCTGAATGAATAAATGAATATGTAACCATAAATAAATGATTAGCAAAAGCACATTCATTTGTCATTGCCCTCACTCAGGGCCATGAATGATGCTCACTTCTATGTCTCAACTTAGAACACGGATCCATTTTCTGCTTATTGGTTGAGTGTCCATTCGGACTGGATGGTTCCTTTGCCTTACTGGTCATTAAATAGAAATGTGCCTGCCTCCAGACAATGTACGATAAAGGGCAAAACTACTAATCTAAGAGTCAGAAGATGTAGGCTCAGGTTCTGCCACTCCTGTGACTCTAAGTTCACGTGTGTAAAGGAGATCTTCATGGAACCTACTGCCAACTAGGCTCTGTGCTAGGCACATCATAGGTATCACAGGCCTTAACCCATAAAACTCCAAAAGGTAAAGGATTTATCCCATTTTACACATGAAAAAAACTGAGGTTCAGAAAGATTAAGGAAGATGACCAAAGTCACAAATCTAGGAGGCAGGATTGTAAAATAGCTCTATCTGACTCCAAAATCTATCCCAGTCACAATACTAATGATATAGACAAGAGTTTTGTGAACTTTGAAGCACCATACACATATCAACTATCATCATCATAATCTGTCAATCTCCTATATTTCTATAATTGCCTTCATAGATATTCCTTGTCTGAAGGTGACAAATACCACTTAACATATTGGTGGAGTCCTTACTTTGCCAGATCTCTGTTGTAGACTCTGGCCAGGCCCACTGTGTTCAATCTCATCTTGGTCTGTTTCGATGAGACTTAACTGTCTGAGCATGTTCACACATTGGTCATCATTTCATGGGTGCAAAGTCACTCTTCAGGAGTGATATCTGCTCACTATTTTATAATCTGTGTAAAGTGCAGCAAGACGGTGCTAGTAGCACAGTACCCCACAACTCATATATTCAGTCCAGCGATATGGCTTCCCAATGGAAATTTTATACCCATAAAAGCTAAATATGCCGGAGTTTTGGGGTACTTGGCTGAGGATTAAAGAGGCGCGGTCAACTCCTATTCAGGGCTTTTCATGCCCTGGCAGGACCTCACTCTGGGCTGGAAGTCTACCATGGCCACCAAGCCAAGTGTGTCTTCCTGGAGGAACTGGGCGATTTGGGAAGCTGTGCTTGCCTTACATCCCCCAGGCTGATACCTCATAATACACTTTGCTGAGTACCTACCATTTATGCTTATTGGAGTGAACCATAAGATGTGTCAGAGTGCTCCTTTGGGTCAAGTCTCCAACCCACACTCTGCAGGTCAACCTCAGCGCTGGAGAGGCAGAAAAAATGGCCAAGAAGAAAAGCTCTGCCCAGCCTGCCTTGGTTCAAATCCCAGCTCTGCCACTTAGCTTCTTTCTGCCTCAGAGTCTTCATCCGCAAAATGGACATGGAATAAGAATAAGACTTATCTCAAAAGGATGTTAAGAGGAATAAAAGTATGTTATTTCTCAGCACTTGAAATAATAATACTTGGCATGCAGTAAATCTATATGAATGTTTAAGTTTTTAAAAAAATTCTGAAATACTTTGATAATCACCAAATTTTTTACATACATGTGTCATTACAGAAGACACAGGTTTTATGGACGATTGGACAGATGCTCACTGAAAAGAATTTCATTGAGTTGAACTCCACCAAGGCAAAGTTAGTTGACAATTTCATCAGGGTTTGTCAAAAGCTTGTATGCAGCCTCCTGTGAAGAAATTACCCATGCAAAATATGAGTGTGAACTAGAGGGAGGGGAATTTGTTTTAACAAATTAAAACAAAGCAACTTTTTTAAGCACTGTCAGCAAAAGAGAATCTAAGTTACTTCCTATATCAACAAACAGCCTCTGTTCCCTCTGGAAAGTACGTGGAGACTGACCGCCGCCAAGGCCCTGGAAGGGTTGAGCTTGCAGTCTCCGGTAGGACCTTGTGCATCTACTCCCCGCACAGTTGGGTGGTGTGCTACCAAGAGTCAGTTGTATTGTTCCCAATTGTTCTTTTAATCATATAACCTTTCCTTTTGTAAACAGATGAAACATAAATACAACAAGAAAAAGTGGTTTCTGTAAAAACTAGGTTGACTGCTTTATGATAACTCAATAAAGCTGATTCCTAAACATCAACTGTTACAACTCTAAAACATGGGAAAATCTAGAAGCATTCTGCACTCAGGTAATGCCCTATGGTTGGAGTTTATGCTTGAAGGAAGATCAAGACTTCAATCAGTGGGCCCATGTTTTTTTTTTAAAAAAAAGAGCTTTGCCCCTACATCCAAACATTGTCAAATGAATCTCCCATTGCTATCTTTCAACTGAGAATAAGATATTCTATATTGAAATTGTCCCCTTAACTGACTCTTTCAATTAGCTGACCAGTCCAAATTGGAGTGGATAGGAGAATTTCTACCGTAATTATATGAAAATAGTTACCCTGGATAAAAACTGAGTCTTATGTTTTTTCTTTAAAACAGAACTATTGTCATTAGTTTAAAATATGAGCAGAAGCGGGGTTCTAGGATATGGATGCAGTCTACAAGGCTTTCTATGTGTGCGTATTTTAGAGATTGTCATTTATGGCCTATTATCTGCATCAGATGGACAGCTTATTGGGTGATAACTTTAACTTTTTAGAATTATTTACAGTTAGAGGAAGACCCCCACATCCATCTGAGGCTAACTCCCCTGGACTTGCTCTAATATCCATCATACTCTTCAACCATTATAACAACCCCATCTTTGTTGGTGTTTGAGAACTGAATCAAGCTATTTGCCAGGAAATGAAAATTTCAGCAGGAAAAGACGATGTTAATGATGTTAATAATGAATGAAGAGATCACAGAAGGAACATAAAATAAAATATTTACTATCTAGCTCTTTACAGAAAAAGTTTGCAGACTATGGCTGAAAAGGATCCATTCTACACAAGGCAGTGCTCTACGAAGTATGACTGTAACAGTTTTTAAAAAACATCCTGGAACTTTGCCATAGTGGATTAATTCCTCAAGGTTACCCCCAACAATGAGAGTCAAGCCAAGTGATTAACTAAGCCACTGATACCGTCTTATGACATAAATTTCCCCTTCAAGGGTGCCTCCTAGAAGGATTCACTTGAGACCACACTATGGAGATAAGTCCAGATGGGAATTTCAATACTGTACAAATGGATTCTTTTCTCTGCCATGACACTCCTGTCTGTCTACCTGTGGGTTTCTGCGACTTAGAAGATGATGCCTCTCACAGACCCTGTAGTTGGGAGCTAACCAGGAGGAGCCGAGAAGGTAGCCTGGGCTACCTTTCCACGGGTCATTTGTTTCTCCAGGCATGGCACTGTCTTAGGAGCCTGGCTGAGGGCTCATTACCTCTAAACATACAAGCAAGACCAAATTCAAAAGGAAAGAAGAGACAGTCATGAAAATAGATGTTGCATATATGAGTTTCTACCTACCCCCCGCTCATATAGGGGGTGGGTCAAGCAGAGAGCGCTCTAGGCCAGGGGTCAGAAGACTTGAGGCCTAGGGCTGATTCTGTCACTAACTAGGAGCATGACCTTAGGCAAGTGACTTATCTTAACTAGACCATACAGGGTTAGACAGTTACCTCTCAGATCCCTTTCAGTGCTAAAATTCTAGGATTCGATGATGCCAGCCTTAGGAGGTTCCTACCAGTGCCTGGAGCATCACTAGCACTATATAAATCTTAGCTCTCATTATTGTTTTGTGAAGGCACAATGCACATCTTTAAATGTAAATGTGGAGTCTTCTCCATTGTAACAATCAACAGCCTAGAAGCAAATTCTAAACAACAGGGTATAACCTTAAGCAACGAAGACTGTAATTCCTCCTAACCTTCTCAATTAGCACAAATGAATACAGCTTTTTTTTTTTTGGTTGTCGTCGGTAGTGGTTCTTGGATCAAAAACCCAAGCAGCAGTCACCCTTCCTCAATACCTCCAACTAGAGAACCGGTTCTCCAAAGCCTGTATTTTGTACTGTAATACAGATTTTGTTTTTCCCCTCCTGAAAATACTGGCGCAGGTTGCGACTAAGAACTGGGATTCAGGATTTGGAGTATCCAAGAATCTTTTGCTTTCTTCCCAAAATACAGAAACCCTTTGGAGAAGGGGGTTGTCTATCAAAATGGTAAAAGACATTCAATCTTGAGCTTCCAAATAAAATTAGTCAATTACGGGTGTCGCAGAAGTGTCAGTACCCACCATGATCCTCCAGGCCTCACCACTTCCAGCTACCAATCTCTGCAACTTTGTGCCTGAGAGTAGTCTCAGAAACCTGAGAACTCTTGCTTACAAGCCTGGCAGGCTGGATGTGTGGGGGAATTAACACTCACCCTTTCAGCAGCCCTCCTCCAGTGACGGAGGGAGTGGATGTAAATACCCCAGCTGCCTCACCCCTCAGCTAGGCTAACTTGGAGGCTTGTTTTCTATACCATTTTCTAGAGTTTCTCCCATGAGTTTAAGCTCTAATCGTCTACAGTGTAACTCGCTTGATGAGAAAACCTTCGGTGATGCCTTCTCTATGGCCTCCCTGTGTCCCTTCACCACTCTCCTGTGTTTTGTTTCTCTTTTATTTTGTTTTGCCTTTCAGGGAAACTATTTTCATTCAGATCTTTGTCTTATGGTCTCTTATTGGGGAATCCAACAAAGACAATGGATATAACCTAATTAATTTTTTTAAGTTTGAATAGTAAGCATTTTTAACTCTAGTAATCAGTAGAATATCAGGTACGAGATATTTATAGCCAAGAAATCAGAACAGAGTCTAAAAAATATGAAGAGCATAAAACCCAGCAACAAACCTAACACAAGTGGGAGGAAATCCAAGCTTGCTGTGGTCTTTCCCTTTAGGTCAAGTTCACTGGAGTTATAAGAGATTATTAGTTTTGGTTCATGGTGACTTTCTCCAGAGATGAAGAGTTATCTTCCCTCCATCTCATATGTGTCCTCTGGGTTCCTAGAATTTCTATTAGGAGTCTTGGATATCACTGCCATCATTTCTCAACATCACAGAGCAATGGGTAGGTCAGTCTTTGTTTTGTTTTTGTTATTGTTTTGAGGAAGATTAGTTCTAGCTAACATCTGCTGCCAATCCTCCTCTTTTTGCTGAGGAAGACTGGCCCTGAGCTAACATTCATGCCCATCTTCCTCTACTTTATACATGGGACGCCTACCACAGCATGGCGTGCCAAGCGGTGCCATGTCCACACCTGGAATCCAAACTGGCAAACCCCGGTCCACCGAAGCAGAACGTGCGAACTTAACCGCTGCGCCACTGGGCCAGCCCCAGGTAAGTCAGTCTTAATGTGCTCTTATCCGAGTGGCCAGCACATTTATGCCTAGAGGACAAGCTCATCTTCAAAAGATCAAGGTTTCTATTACTCTTGTAGTTATTCCATGAATTTACAGCAAGCATCTTTAAGCTAAATCAGACCTGATCCTTAGAGAGTTCTGAATGCGAGCTAAACACAAATCAAAACCTTATGGTTATGCCTAAGGAGGAAAATAGTAGAAATAGGGCATATATTACAAAGCAGGAGTACCAAAGGTATCAATTAAGCTCTCAGCAGGAAGAAGAATTTACTTAATTAAAAAAGATTCTAATTAAAAGACTACTTACAGAGGTGTGAGCAGCTTTAAGGAACAACTAGGGATACTGATGCACTCAGAGGCCAGCCCCAAGGAGATGCTGCCATTACCCCCAGGGCAGAAAACGCAAGTGGAGAAAATACTGTTACTGGAGCCAGCCAGAGTCAGAAGCCATGGAGGGACATGAGCTGTGGTTTTAGAGAAAGGCAGTACCAAAGCAGGGAGGAGTCAGGCAAGAAATACACCAGATTCTCTCCCCTGCTCTCCTCTGATCTCCTTCTGAGCCTCCCATTGGCTAAACCCAAAGGAAGAGAAGGCAAATGCAAAGCAGTCTGAGAGATGCAGGAAGGCCCCTCCCACGGAGCATGGAGCGCAGAGCAGGGTAGAGAAGAGCAGAGGGTAACTGCAGAGGGAGGGGCAGGACAAAAGTAGGAAACCACCAGTATGTGGGTGCAGAGCAGAACATGTTAGAACCTCACTCTTCATGGGTAAAACTGAGTATTCATTTCATTTGTTTCCTTAATATTTAGTTCATCTTTCCCATCACTTTATTATGAAAATATTCCAAACATACAGAAGAGTGAAAGAGCTTTCAAGTGAACATGTGTATATTCACCACATGGATTCCACCATTAATATTTTACTATACTTGCTTTAGTACATATGTGTCCGGCAATCTATCCCTCTCTCCATCCATCACCGAATCTTATTTTTGATGTATTTCTTTTTTTTTTTTGGTGAGGAGATTGGCCTTGAGCTTACATCTGTTGCCAATCTTCCTCTTTTTTTTTCTTTTTTCTTTTTTTCTCCTCAAAGCCCCAGTACACAGTTGTATATCCTAGTTGTAGGTCATTCTAGTTCTTCCATGTGGGATGCCACCACGGCATGGCTTGATGAACAGTGTGCAGGTTTGCGCCCAGGATCTAAACCAGTGAACCCTGGGCTGCCAAAGTGGAGCACACAAACTTAACCACTCGGCCACCAGCCCCCGACGTATTTTCAAAGTAAATTTCAGACATCAGTACACTTCCCCTTAAATACTTCAGCATCATATCATTTACTTAGTTTATTTTTAATTGCTACTACAATGCAGTAATAGTTTTATATATATAATTTATAAATAATATGTAATATATAATATATAACATATATAAAGTATATACATATAAAGCTTATATATATATATAAAGTAAAGCTGAAAAAATATATATACCAAGAAGTGAAACTATATAGAGACCAAGAAGTCAATGGGTAAATAGGTTGATCAATTGGTTGCTTTCGATTGGGCTACCCAGGCACATTCATTTTTTCAGGCATGTTGGTCCTTACAAAATAAAGACTGGAAAAACCTTTGCAAACACTCTAGCTTTGAGTTGCTTTACCTTCCAGGGATTACAGAATTGATCTTTGTAAGCAAGCCAGGGTCAGCACAACAAAACTAAAGGAGAGCATTGAAGAACTTGGGTACTGTCTTCCTCCCAACCTCACAGTCAGATCTCATTCCGAGAGATGGACTGGCTTTATCTCTTCTCCCGCAACCTGACCTTTTCAATCATTTTCAGAATCACCAATGCCATTCCCACACAAGCCTCATTTTCCTTTGGTTTTAAAGACAAATGGGGGAAGGAGGGGTTTTGAACATTGGACCGTTTTAACTCCTCCTCCCCCACTATCTTTTGATGTATGAGTAAACGGTGTTATTGTCTTTGCTTCTTAACCTCCCAAGACATGACGAAAAGCAGGTCTGAGGCAGCCGTGCAGTTACTTCAAACTCTACCTGTTCTCCAGGTATCAAAAATGACATATTTCACAGGAAGGACTAATCAGATGCTCCTTAAAAACCCACAATTCCAATAGCCTTCGGCAGCAAGGAGGTAGGATTTAAATTACATACTGCTGCAGACTAACTCTCTGGGCCATTTCCTTCTCTAAATCACACTGAAGTGTGGGTTTTCAAATGTCTGCTCAGGTTGAGCAAAAATGTTGGCACATGGAAGTGACACCTTTTCTGTATTGTGCTGGAGGAAGGAAATCAATTCAGGAGCTGGGAGCAGGATTAAATTAATCACACAATGTTCGAAGGCATTTGCCCAAAATGAGGCCATCGTTTTCCTTTCCACAGCTGTCTGGGAAAGGCCGACTGCATGCAAGACACTCTACCAGGTGACGGAGGTGAAGAAGTCACAGTGCTTTCCTTGACAAAGTTACAAATCTAACAGAAGGCATGAGTCAGGTACCCCGATAACATAATACAAGGCAGAATGGGAGAAGAGAGCAATGGCTTCTGGCTGGGAGGGCACAGAAAGACTTCACAATATGGGGCAACTGAGCCGTGCTTTGAAGGACCATTGCATTTCTTTGCGTAGAGATGAAGGAAGGATATTCAAAGTGGGCCGATCATGTGGATAGGTTCAGCCCTGGGAAAGTGAAGAGGAGGTTGATAGAATAGCAAGTAATCCGTCTTGGCTGGAATATAGGTTGTGTATTCAGTGGGAAGACAGGAAAAATAAGTTGGAGCCATATTGTGACAGACCTCAGATGCTGAGCTTTAGAGTTTAGAGGGCACTTAAAACAGATAAGAATATGAAACACAGGAGTGACAGAATTAGAACTGCATTTGGGCGAGATTATTCTGGAGTCAGTATATGGTTGAATCAAAATGGGGAGAGAGTAGACACCATAAAAATAGCATCTTTTACATTTATTCTCTTAATATCACAGTAAAGGAGGTAGCTAAGGAAAGCTTTTTATATTCTAATTGCTGATAACCTCTTTTTTGGGTAAGGAGCCATAAGACTGATTCATGAAAATCTATTACTACTACAGTTGCTGTATAAACACATATGATCTTGACTCTTTCTTCTTGGTTTTGTACAAAGCCAAAAAGAAAAGTTGGCTATTTTTATTAAACTCTAAGCTGACTCCAGGTCTTTCATCAATAACATGAACTTTATGACTGATTTAGACACCAAAAGTCATCATTTGGGTATATAAATTCCAAGAATCTATAATACAAAATTAAGGAAAGGAAATCCTTTTGAATTCCATTTTCTTGGGAGCCTAAGCTCAATATACATTTGTATAAATGTTGTCAATATTTGAGGTTATACTACACATAGAAAAACTACCATCTCTACCACTATATACACTGTATAAACCATAATGAACCCAATTACTATGGACTAACTTTGGAGCGCCCATTATGTACCAAATGTGTAAGTAATTTCCCAGGTGCATTCCCAGGGATCAAATTATGTCATTTATTTATCACACAAAACCCTTGTGGTGGGTACTATGAGCCTTAAATTTCAGGTAGAAATCTAAGACAAAAAGAGAATAAATACTCTATGTAGGATCAGACAGCCATAAATTTTAAAGCTAGGATTCAAACCCAGGTCTGCCTGATTGGATTCTTGTTACAGTTCCTCCAAGCTGAAGCGATGTGTGTTACATGCGTAGGTCGTGGCCAAAGTCATCAATTACTTTAAAATAGCTATCAAAGGAATGCTTCTTTTTCAACCTAATGGTTTATTTGTTTAACTACACCAATTAGGAACTCTTAGAACATCAAAGAGATGTTAAGAAACTAACAGAAAGCCTTGAGACTTGAATGATAAACCTTGAAATATGCCACAGTGAAGGTCTAGCAAATATCGTTTGTTACTAAAGAAGACGGCTAAATAGTGGAGGAATGGAAAGCTTCAAAGCCAAGCTGAGTCATCCGGGTGGTCTCTGAGACTCCAAAAGGGTCTTCTGTAGAAGACACGGGGGAAGATTCTGGGGCTATATCCTCCAGCTGCTACAGCTGTTTCTCCGTCGCAAATAGCCCCTCAGTTATCACATATTTTGCAAAATGCACATCAACCAGCCAGGAGTATGACTGAAAGCAGTACCAGTTCATTCTACAGAGTGTCTCATGACAGGCATGGAGTCTCTGCAAGTAAAGGGTGGCAAGCCTCATCAGCAAGGTCCCTCTTGGCTGCAGAGCTAGACTTGGGCACACTGCAGTAATCACGCTCTTATCCATTAGCAGCAGGAACAGCTCTGGACTGACGGGAAGCCACAAGGGCTAGTCGTTGGATGACCTGGGTTCACGTCCTGGCTATGCCTGGTTCCTCTTTGCTAAGTTATCTTCTCTTGACTTCCTAGTAGAGCAAGGGTTGCAAGACTAAATGAGATCATTTCTATGATAGTGCTTTCAGAAGTGCAGTGGTTCAACCAAATGTATCAATTTATTTTTGTTGGGATCAATCCACACCATCTTCATCCCCATCAAAGCAGGCTGTGGTATCTAAAAAATGACTTTTATATTTTAAGATGCATCTCTCACCGAATAAATTATTCTACTGTGAATAGTCCTTTTTGTTACGGGACACAAATAGAAGGAGCTTCCAGAAAACTGTGGGGAAATAAACTGGAGTTCTAGTTGATGTGCCTTAGAAATTCACTCTAATTAACCCATGGATAGTTATTTTACATTTTAAAAGGGATTAATTTTACTACTTGTAAAATGTAGGAAATATGTAGCAACAGATGCCATATAGTCACTTAACCATATACATACCTTTGGACCCTATTGCAACCTTGTCTAAGTCAGATTGACTGCTTAGTTTTTTAGGATCTTTTGTTCAATCATGGTAGCTTCCAACAAGTAAAGATAGATGGTAATTATCTGCTTTTCAATCAGGTTGTACACTACTTGTAATTAAAAGCAAATTCCAAGCCCAATTCTGCCACAGATGCAAATATTCATGGGCAAGAAGTCTCATACAACCTTCCCTTTTAACATCCCTTGTTTGTCCTTTTAAAGCAGCCCATCAGAGACAAGCCACCACATCTGGTCATTGTCTTCCTGTGTACACAGCTGAACTACATTTCCCAACTTCCTCGCAGTCCAGCTGGGGCAGTGAGACCATATCCTGGCCTAGCACATAAAAATCTCTCCCACAAGCTTTCTTTCTCTTTATCTTCCATGGCATCTTGGAGGCCCATTTTAAACATGGTGGCATTACAAGATGGAGATATTAAAGACAGAACGACTCTGGTCTTCAAGTCACCATTTGGAGGAGAGCAGCCCTGGAGAGCTGGCCAACAGGGAACATTCACTTTGGATTTAAGAGTAAACGGAAATTAAATTTTGTGTCAAGCCACTGAGATTTGGAGTTCTTTGTTACAGCAGCAAGCACCTTGCTGAGGCTGATACACCAAAATTCTGACGGCAGGGTCAGCAAACCATCTAGGGGGACAGGCAAATGAGTCTACTGTTAAATGAGGGAAATACAGGACTGAATGGCGCACTAGCCCAACACCAAAGCAGTTTGCTTAGGCTTCTGAATTCTCATTCTTTGTCCATGCAAAAATAGAGGGACATGTACAATCTTTCTAGCTAACCACTTATTTCGCCCATGAAAACATGATTTCTAATACAACCTATGCTAATTAACAAACCCTCCAGCCTGGAGTTTTGATAAACATCATTTGAAGTATTTTTCAAGTCACCTTTGAGAGTGGACTTCATAGTCAACTTCCTCAAGTGGTAACTAACCAGCCCTGGAGTGTGGATTCCTGGCTAGCACAGAGGTGAAGCCACTGGTATGGCACAGTCATTGAGAGACTAAAATACAAATAGACTCTTTTGTCGGAGCAGTACCTTCTATCCTGGATTATTTCAAGTGTTAATTAAGCATCCTTAGGGTAGAGATTACAGTAATTCACACACTATACTGAAGTATTTAAAAAATAAATTACAAACAATATAACAGGCGTCTAATTCACAGCCATCACTCTTTTTATTTATTTCTCTGCTCACTCTAAGAATTACGAGCAAAGGATCTTGGGACCTATTCCTAAGTGTAGGATTAGATCAATAAAATTAGCCATCTGTCCAAGGGAGGCTTTAAACTCAGGTTGTATTTAAGTATTGTTTCCAACTGCCCAGATGTTATGGAAAAGTGCCTGCTGATACAACTCCTTTTGCACAATGTAAACCATTAACTGCCTAATATAAACATATCGTACCAAGAAAAATAAATAGCATTACATTGCATTAAATCTGATTCGGGATTTTTGGTGCCCTGTCAGCAAACACAAGTGTTAAGATTTAAATTGCTGAGGATTTGCAGAATCAAATGAAGAAAGAATTTTCAAGTGTCTTTGGGGTAGTAGGGAGCAAGAGACTGGAAATGAGATCAAAGCTTCAGAAAGTGTATTCTTGGTTGGTTTGGTTGGTTAAGGTAACAATAATTACTAAGATTATTGTCAGATAATAATATCCTATCTTTACGGAGCACTTCAGCTCTTTCAAAGCACTAATCTGCTTTATTTCCTTTGATTCTGAAAATAAGCTGATGGGGTTATCTGGGGTGTGTAGGGAGTTTTTACAGCTGAGGGAGGCTAGAATCACTAATAGGAAAAGGAAAAGACACTGAGCTTTGTCTCTGTCTTTCTGTGTCACTGGTAGTGGCTCATGAATTACTCCAATCTACTGATGAATGAGCAAACTCAAACCATTTCTTAGCTCTCTAGCTTCACTGTCACCGACTGCCAGTCACACATCAGTCTGGATAAACCTCCTACAGGAACAGATGCTCCCCCCACCACACCCTGCAAACCTTCCCCAAGACAATTACCAGGCAAAAGTCATCCTCCATCACCCTTGGGGGGACCGTTTCTCCTAGGAAATCATTCAGGCGAGGCCACAAACCTTGCAGCCACATTTTCCAAACCAAAAATCAAGATGTGTGGTTGACCAAAGAATCTTTCTGATTTTGTTGGTTAATTTACCTGAAAATCTGACAACTCAGTACCAATTAAATCATATGTTACCAATCACACAACACGTATGGAAAAGGATAAAAGTACATGGAATCGTGAGTGCCTGTGTTTACTATTCTGATGCCTAGAAATACACACATTCTTCTCTTTTTTTTTGTCCTGCCCAGAGTAAACAAATAACAAATAAGCTTGAGGCTTCTAATCTTTTTTAATGCCTTGGTATATGAACTACCTCATTTAATCCTTCTAGCAACCTTAAATGGTAGGTTCTTTCCTTATCCTATCTTTACAGATGAGGAAACCAAGGCTTACAGAGATAATATAACTTGCTCTATGTTACCAAGTAACTAATTTAAAAAATGTCAGAACTTGAACCCAAATTTGCCAAATATCAGAGTTCCGTGCTCTCGCCCAAGCCTTCCCTGCTCAGCCTGGAGACACCGGCCTTGGAGGCTGAAAGAAGGAGCTGCCTGGGGAGGGAGTGGGTCTGGGGAAATGCGAGCCAGGGGACTGGTTATCTAAAGTTCAGCCTGGCTTTTTGTTAATGCTACTGCAGGGTTTCCCTCCTTCTTGCAGCCATCTCTCAGTGAACGGACTGGGGAAGCCAGGGTGAGTAAGATGAGGACCCCCTCAGAAGAGATGCACTTCAGGCGCCTAAGAGGACCACAAGTCTTAAGCCCAACCTTCGGAAAACCTGTGGAGAATCTAAACACAGAGCTGTTCTGGTTAAAATACAGATGCCCAGGGCAACGTGTTGTTGCCGGCAACCCACTTGGTGTGGATGAACTAAATGGAGACTGTCGGTGTCGGAGAGAGTACCTGAGGCGGAGGTACAACGTAAGGGAGGCGGTGGGAGGAGCCCAACTCTCCTTTGTTCACAGGTCTCAAAGCGTGGACCGTGAACCACCTGCATCAAGGGACCTGAGGTCCCTGTTTAAAAGATGGGTGTCTGGGATGCACTCCAAGAATTCTTACCCACATGCAAGACCAAGAATTACTTGTCTGGGTCAGAGACCTGCGATCTGCTGGGGTCAGATGTGCGCTTAGCCATCGCTGGAAAGTGCGCCCTCCGCTGGCAGAAATTTGATTTGCCTTTCACCTGAGTCTCTCCCTCCCCTCCCCCAGGATCCCATGAGGTCACGGGTTCTCTAAGGCGCAAATGGTCTTCCAGCTCCTTTCAGGACGCTGAAGCCACACTCCAGGGTCCTTCTCCAAAACGGAGTCCAAAACCAGTGAAATCAAAGAAGAGTTTTGGGGGGGGGGGGGGGGGCGGGGGGAGGGGGGAAGTTCCTTACAAACTGCCTTTTAGGCTCTACAGTATCTCCTCACTTGTTCCCTTTTTCTATCCTTGAAAGAGCAGGCGCATTTCCAATACCTGCAGCTTGACCTGCCATGAGCAAAACAAGTGGCAGGGGTCATGACCAGCTCAAAAGATTTTCTCTTGCAATTAAGACATCACATCATTCATTTAGTCAGTTGGGACAAACTACAGTCCTACTCACCACGTGGGTGAGGCGGGAGAAGACAGGATATCACAGGACAACCCTGCAGAAGCTGAGGTCCCACTGCACTTCAGATGCTTGAGTCCTTGTCTTCCAGAAATCTAGCTCTGGGTCACTGGACTACTTTTGAGCTATCACAACGCATGAACAGATGGACAACTACTCCCAAAAGAATTCTAAGGTTATTAAAGCCCTGGGCTCAGGATAGGAAACAAAAGCAAAACACACCACTCCATTCCTTTGTGGCCAAGTCAGTCTTCCATGAGAACGAATTCTGAGAAACAAGCACCACCTCATGTTACACTGCATTTACCCCTGACCTTGACCTCTCTGTCCCTTTACCTCATAGAGAGTCAAAGGAAAGAGAGAGAGAAAAAAAGACAGGGGCTTCTTTATAGGGATTAGATATGATGTGGAAGCAAACAGAAGGGCTGATAGAATGAAAGATCAGAGGAAAATATTTCCGCCATAGTGCCTGAACTACGTATGTATGTCCCTGGTGGCCTTTGTGATCTCCAGTTTTCCCCAAGAAGCAAGACAATCTGGATCAGCCTCCTGGCAGAGGACAGTCATCTGGGAAAGAAGAAGGAGGGACACCCAGAAGAGATGAGCTCCCCCAAAATACATGCTTTGGCAAGGGGACTTGGTTGAGAGCTATAAGTGAGGACATAACCAGTCTCTTAGAAATACCAGGTCATTTAGGGTGCCCCCTGTGGAAGAAGTAGAACAGGTTAACCCCTGACCCCTAATCCCTTAGCCATTCAGCCTCACACTAGCAGAAGAAACCTTCTAGAAGTGCATGTATTCCCCACCAACAACCAACAAGATACATTGCCCAGGAGCTAACTCTGCTCCTCCAGTCTTTTGTTTTTCCTTTCTGAGTTTCCCTGGATCTTCATTTTAGTCCAGTTTTACAGGTAGAGAAATGCTGAGGAAGCGGGAAGGGAAGATGAGAGAGCTGCATCTCCCTAAGGATGACTGTGGAGCCCAAGGTCCTCCAGGGAAAACCCTGGATTGTGAACCCTGACCTGACCTTGTGCCACTGTCCTGGGAGCTCAGGCAAACTGGAAAGGTAGGATGGAAGGCAGGACCCCTGTGCAGTCCTCCAGCCCCCCTCTCTGTGCCGGAGAAGTAACTCACACCAGGAGTTACCAATCTGCCTATGGACACATGCATGGCTTGAGGCGTGCTGGTTCCAGCGGTAAGTCTGGGTGTCCCTTTCCCTTCCTCCTGCCCCACATCAGAAGCACAACAGTCCTTCCTGCACTTCCTGGTGAGCCTCCAGGTAAGGAAGAGAGCTGGAGATCACTCAAGAGGGTCTGGGTGCCAGTTCCAGTCCAGCTTCTGATGTTAACTTGGGCAGCTCCCTTAATCACTCTCAGTTGTAAAATGAGGACTTTTCACTTCCTTCCAGGTGTATGATTCTAATTTGTAATCTGAAAAGGGATGAAGGATATCCTACAAATTGTGTTTCCATGAAGACCTGGGAAAATGACAGTGTCCAATGCCCTACTGATCTTCGGAAGGTCTTTTTTCTACCTCCAGGTACACTAATGGATCCCCCCCCCCCCCCACCATGCCTTCACAAGCCTTAGCCCCCAGGAGTTCAACAAGAGAAACCAAGTGGCTCATCATTACCTTGTTCATCATTACCCTGGAGGGTTACACCCCCTGATTCTGTGGATGAGGTCGGTAGACAATAGCTTCCAGAACTCCATCTCAGTATCATTCACACTCTGTTATCTGTGGAGGCCTGGGCATAATCCCATGTACAAATGTTTAACAGCACTGAACAGGCTCCCCACACCCATCCCATTAACACCCTCTGCCTAGCTCTGTCTCATGGGAGCTCCCTTGTTCAGGCCAGAGAAAGACACCCTCCAAGACAGGGCTGCTAAGAACTCCGTTTCTGGTCCTGAATATCAGACCCTGAATTCATGTTCTATCATGTACTAGTTGTGAGACCTTGGGTGAAATATTTAATCTCTGTAAGCCACAATTTCATCTTCAATTAAAAAGGGGTAATAAAGTATCCATGTCACAGAGCTGTTGTGTTGATTAAATAAATCAGTATGCGTCAACTTCTTAGAACAGTGTAGCAAGCATTTAATTAGTATTAGTTATTATTATTTAATTTGACCTAACTGGAAAAATGTCCTTTCTTGTGAGTCTCAGGAAATAGAGAAGTTTCTTTATTAATGCTCAATGACAGAAGATGGAGCTATCTTGGGGTAGGGGGAAAGGTTGCCTATGCTGGACCCAAAGTACTCATAATTGAAGCTGTTACTTGACTTTTTCTCACCCGAGGTAGGTGGGGATGAGGAATTTACAGGTTGATTTTGGATTGAAGACTTCTCCAAGCAAGCTACACTTGTCAAAAGAGGATTTAGG
Source organism: Equus przewalskii (assembly GCF_037783145.1). Taxonomy (NCBI): domain Eukaryota; kingdom Metazoa; phylum Chordata; class Mammalia; order Perissodactyla; family Equidae; genus Equus; species Equus przewalskii. The sequence continues at coordinate 27,210,010 of NC_091850.1, forward strand.
AGTGTGAGGAGAGAGATGGGGTCATTCAAATAAAACAGGACTGTTCCAGTACGTGTACTTGGTGGCCATGCTACCTTCAAAGTTCTGCACACAAACCAATTTCTATTGAGGAAACAAGGTACAAAGAAACTCCCATATGGATACTAGCAAGATTTGCTGGTGTCTGGGGAAGACTATAAATTAGCTGGTTGCTGTTCACATCAGAGCCAAGCGGGGCACATTCAGTTTTTAATCTGGACCAATTTTCCGGATCAAAAACTAGTCTTTCCAAGGGATGTAAATGAGCCCAGGAGGAAATTTTCCCCTGAAGTTTATGAAGTAGCTGTCATTTTAATCTGAGCAGCTTTCTAACCTGAAAGCCAGTGTCTGGATAAAATTATAAAGGAATGAAACACTCTTCTAGGCTGAACCTAGTCCAAATAATCGTTGTACCTCAAATTTGATGTGTTTAATATGGCAAACTATTTAAAGGGTAGTTTCCACTATCAAAACCCTATCTATGCTTCAAATAAAATCAAAGAGGCCAACAAGACATATTCATGGCATGGATATCAGAATAAGACCCTGGATGAACGAGGTAGAAAATATTTTTAGGAGAGGAACTACAAAAAATAAGAAAGGAAATATGGTGAACCATATGAGCAGTTTTATACAGCACACTTTGTGAGATACTTTTAAAAAAATTCTGCTTAAATGGATTGAAATCTATCCTTAAAAGAACATTACATACACGGCTCACATTTAACTATAGATATAATTATGCATTGTTCAAAAATGGTGACTCGATGGTGTTATGTGAATAAACCAGCAGAATCCAATTGATCATGATGAGGTTATCTTAAGGAGCAAAGTTAGAAAGAAGCCCTTCATTGAAATCCTGCAAGATCTGTGTATGTGTGCATAGAAGAAGAGAAATAATTTAATATATTACCCTGGACTGCTGCTATTATCTCCAAAATGAACAGTGGAAATAGAATAGCTCATAATTTAAGTGTGCTGCAAATTATGATAATAACTCTAAATTCCAAGGCAGGTAGCAAGGCACAGGTGATAAAAGATATGGCTGGAAGAGTGAGGGTGACTCCCAGAGCTGAAAGGCAACAAGTCATATTTCCAAATGGAGAGATCTTTGAGCAGTGAAAATATTTAAGCAGCCACATGGGAACTTGCAAGATTATTTCTTTGCCCTCTGATAAATTTCCCCTGGTTTGTCTCTTTCTTATAGAAAGCTAAACTGCGCTTTCTGCAAAGTTTTTCAGACTGCATTCAAATAAAGTTATATTGTTTTCCATTGTTCCTAAGATATAATTAATCCCATAAGACAATCTCGCTTACAAAGTAAACTAAGAAAAAACAGATTTCTCAGAAGGCTAAATATAGGCTCAGCAAAGAAGAATAAAAATCGTTATTTGGGAAACAATGTTTAGAACTTTATCGTTTAGAGTGTTCTACTTTGAATAATCTCACAACGCAGGCCAAATCAAAGTAGACAAAAATATACAAAGACTTTTTACCTACCTAGAGGAAGTGTAAGTTATTGTGTTTCCAGTTCTCTCCAATTCTTTGCTAGAGCCCACAATCCCATACATCTTTGTTTACATCGCAGGGCAAAGACAGGAGTTCAAAACACGGGAAAATTAACCCATTGGGGGCTCCTTTTTGAGAAAACGGCCACAGAGTGGAAGAGGATCATAACAGCAAAGGCCACATCCCTACACCGTGCGTGGGCACGACTGGAGATGGGCAGGGGACTCCAGGCAAATCTTCAGACACTTAACAGGAAATGGCTGGGCTCTGGACAATATGAATTCAATAAGATGTTTAGAGACACAGGAGGAGCTGTTTGACTTCCCTTGCACAGTTGCAGTCCTCTGTAATTGAGACAGCATGATCTCTGCCTCAACTCTCAATTCTCTGTGGTCAAAGACACAGCCCTCCATCTCTACTGTGTCTGGAAAATAGATCATGCTTTTAAGAAACAAATATCCCTGGAACTGCCTGGGCTGGGGGAGGGCGAGGTTCGCGTCTTTTCTCAGCTCTGGGCAGAAACGAACCCAGTTCAGCTGACGCTGGTCAGGGGAGAGAGAGGCGGTGCGTTGCCCGCTTTGCGTCCTCGTCAGGGACCCGGACCCGGGCGCTCCGGGCGTGGTGCCCCCGGGCGCGCGAGCGCATTACCTGGTTTTCGGAGAGCTGCTCCGAGCGACACAGAACCGGGTCTGAGACTGGAAGCCAGGAGCAAGAGCCGGAGCAAGACGCCTTGCATTACATCCATTTCACCGCGGGCGCCTGCAAAGTTTCACCAAGTCCCGGGCGCACAGGGAAAAGGGCGTCTCCTGGGGGACGTGAGAGCCGCGGCCTCCACGGATCCCCTGACCTGAGTGAGGAGGCGGGGGGCTGAGGGAGCCGGAATGGACCGGGAACGATGGAGGAGTTCAAATAGGCAGGACAGCAGCCGGGAGGTCGGCGTGCGGGAGTGAAGCCGGCTGCGAGCGGCAGGGCTTTTCGAGGGGGCGGGGGCAGCAAAGGAAGCCGACGGGGAGGGACCCGCTGGCCGCGGGAGGGAGGGAGGCTCGACCGACCAGGGGGTGGAATTACAATCGAATGGAAGTGAGAGGGGCAGCCTCTGAGACTATTTACTCTTCGTCCTCTGGGGCAAACAGCCCGCCCATCACCCCCTCTAGCGACCCCCCAGCTCAGCCCTTTCCCACTGGTGACCTAGATTAGGGCGCTAGGAGGGGCCGACTTCAACCACTAGAGACGCAGGGCTAGAGTTAGGTGATTTCGAGTCCGGGACCCTCTGCCGTGATCCTGACCCAGAAATCTTGCGGCGCCTCCCCCTCCCCTGCCTGTCCCCACCTCCGGCCGCGCCCCTCTAGGTCGCTTCCCCCCTAGCTCGAAGACTTTTCCCAACACCTCCAAACGTTGCTCTGGTCTGTCCAGAGCACTTAAGGGACTGGGGGGGTGGCGTGCAGAGAGGAGGGGAGGGTCTGTGATTTGCCAGTGGGGGAGGGTAAGAGGAAGAGGGGGCGGGGCCGGCTGGGTCTGGGGCGCTAAGAAGATAAATAGGATTTAAGGCGCGCAGATGGAGAGCTGAGGCCCGGTCACTCTGCTGGAAACGCCGGGTGGAGATTAGGGCCCAGCGCGGGGGAGCAAGGTCCTCTCCCGGCAGATGAAGGCAACTTGAGACCCTCCGGGGGAGGAGATGAAACTCCAGGTTAAGCCTGGCGTCGGGGAGAGGGACGCGAGCTTGAGCCCCCTGGCGGACGGAGAAGACCCGGCTGGGAGGGGGCGCGCGCCGACTAGGCTGGGGCTGGTGGCCGGCGCGGGGCCCCAGCCACTGATCCCGGGATCAGGCTTCCCGGGTCGGCTCGCTGGCCCGAAAATGGCCCCTTCTCCTCCAGCTTTGCTGCCCAAAGACTTAGTAAAACGCGCCTTTTGCCAGGTCTCCCGGTGGCGCTGCGAGAGCAGAGACCCCAGGACTCAAGTCTGGTTGCACACTGGCGTGCTGAGCTCCAAGCCCGCGAGAAGAGAAAGGAGATACAATAAATAAACCAAGAGGGAATAAATCTAGAGGGAAAGGCAGCCCTCGCCACTAACTGGGGAAAAATCAAAGGCCCTAGGAAGTGTCCCGCAGAGGGAGGCAGCGGTCGCTGGCCAAGAGGACTTGTCGCGGACCCCGCCCCACCTGGCAGCACTGGAGGCTCGGCGGGCGTCCTGGCCCTTCATTGTTAACCCGGGTAGGAGAGCGGGAGGGAGCTATGTTAACTGATAGATCTCTCTCCCCTGCCCCGCCTCCAAAGAGCTCATTCCTCTTTTAGGAATGAAGTATCCCCTGGCTGGAGAGTTTCTAATGAGCCCGATCTTGTTAGCTAGCAAAGCTGAGAATAGGTGCCTTTTGGGCTGGCGTTCTCAGGTGTGCAACTGTCCATAAATGAATTCAAAGTCCCCTCTGACTTAAGCATTTGAAAGTCTTAGCTGTGACACCAGAGCTTGTGCTTTTACACGGAGCTGGAGTCGAAAACACGGACAGACTGTGCTCTTCACTTCCACGCTGATAACAAAGTCAAGTCTGAAGCCAGGTAATGCGACCGGCCCCAGGGCTGCCAGTCTCAAAGGGAGCAGAATCATAGACCCTTAGGAATATCCGAGATGGGAAGGGTTATGTAGGCCCTGCCTCCAGTCCACGCAGGGATCTGCCTTCAGTCTCCTTCGCAGGTCATGCGCCTGGGCTTGAACATCACCTCTGACAGAGCTCCCACCTCACCACCAGCCCAGAAGTTGTACAATAGCTCTTTTTATGAGAAAGTGATTTCTCATATCAGACCTAAGGTGGCACCTAGAACCAAGCAAGTGTTAACAGGAAGATACCTCCCATGTTACTTCTGCTCTTTCCAACTTAAAAATGATTCTCCCTGATGTAGAAATTGAAAGTAATAACAACCATTAATATTATGGCGAGCATTTACGTAACACCTACTATGTACCAGACCCTCTTCGGAGTGCTTTGTCATCCCAATAACGACTATACCACGTAGGTATTGTTTTTGGTATTACCCTCATTTGATAGAGGAGGAAACTGAAGCCTGGAAAAGTTAAGTCACTTGCCCAAAGTCATGCAGCTCCCAAGAGACAGAGCTTCTTCGGTTGAATCCCAGTGGTCTGGTTCCAGAATGCAGGCTTTTAAGGAGACAGATGGAGAGCAGATGCAGCAGTAGACCAAGAATCTCGAGATCTGGGGATTTAATCTTAGGCTCTGCCTATAGTGTATGTTGGTAAAAAGAAGGAGCTGGATGAAATCATCACTAAGTTCCAGGGTTTGCTTTCTCTTTATTATCTGATAAAACAGCACCATCTAATCCAAGTCATGTTTGCTCTGAAAGTGCCTTTAAAAAGACCTGTACAAATCGTCCTTTGCAAATTTGCCAGCCTGAGTTTCAGCCCTCTTTCTCATATCCCTACATGCACCCATTCCACGTCCTCCTCCCAGGTGCTGCCCTCCCTTCCATCTTTTGCAGGTGGCCACTGGTGATTTGGAAGCGGCTTGGTTTCTTCCAGGCCCTTCTTGTTTCCTCCTTATGGGGATTACCTTTGATTATATTGTTATATTTTAGTTTTGAGTGCCTCCACACGCTCTGGATCCTCAGGCCATTGAGATAAGACCTTACTTCTTGAGATCTGCTTGTTAGACTGAACTTATTCCCTTCCTTTGCTGGTCAGATCACATCCCCCAAGGCTCCCTCTTCCTCCAGTTTGACAACCAGTTTAAGGCACTTTTAAACCTGACTAAAGACAAATGAACACTTGCCTTTCACTCTCTTCCTGCCTGCCGAGAGGAGGAAAACTGAAGAGGGCAAAGAGGCTTTGAATGTTTCATTTTAAAAAATCTGTTCACATTCACTGGATGTCTAAACTCAATTAATAAGGTCACTGGCAGAAGGGTGACCTGCCTGCTTTGCTCAATATCGTGGAAGAAGAGCCTGACCTTTACTCCATGGAATGGATTTGGAGACTGTTAGAAGAAAAGTGAAGGCAAATTTATCAATTATAGAATGTTTAGGAAGTCCCTAAATGAGAGTGAGACAAAGACAGCAGCAAAGAATCAATTTATTTTTTTGAATAGGTAATATGTACATATAAAATTCGAAATATGCATCAGACACTGTGTATAGTGAAAAATGTTTCCTTTCAACCTTTCTGTGTCAAAAGCAACCACTGTTAGTAGTTTCTTTGTATCCTTCTAGAAATAGTCTATGAACATAAGGGTAAATATATACACATATATTTAACACAAACAGGAGCATGCTGTACCTGCTTTTTAAGCTGAAGATCCTTCCAAATCAGCAGATACAGATCTGCCTTCCTCTTATTAACTTATGAACAATATTCTATTGTATGATGTACAGCTATTTATTTATTCTTTCTTCTGTTGTTTCCAATTTTATTATCATAGACAAGACTGCAGGGGATGACCTTGAATGTATAACAGCCTGCACATGTTATAACAGACTATAGGGTACATTTCTCCACTAGCCTTTCTCAGCCAAAGGGTAAATGCCTTTTCAATTTTGATAAATTAGCCAAATTTCCTTCCAAGAAGATTGTACAAGTTTACACTCCTGCAAGAAATATATGAGGGTGACTATTCCCACAAACTCTCACTAACATAGTGTCTGCTCAACCTAGCACTCTATATTACGTACATACATAGTACATATTTAAATCAACAGGCAACATATAAAGAAACGTACACAAATAATAAGAGTAGCGATTGATGGATTACAGCCACGTGAGCACCCTGATCCCGAACTAGAACACGCCCAGCAGCCCAGTAATCCCTCCTCATGCTCCCTCCATAGATGTATATATTTTTGAAAAAAAAAAAGAGGAGAGTTCAAGCCTCCCATTCACTTTTAGTGAAAATACACAAGCAAAAATAGATCAGCAAAAAATGTGAGCACTCTCAGCCCCAATATGAAACAAACATTAATTGAGAGTTGATCCCATTTTGTGTAAGGCTCTGTACTGAGAACACAAAGACATGGGAAAGAAAATACAACAATGCCTTCGGCACTCCAGAAGGCTACAGTTTTGTGGAGAGAAGACAGTTGCACAGCCAGCTGTTCCGCAAAGCAGAACAAAGGAAGCAGTAGAGGAGTACAGGCAACATGCCGTTGGTGTGTCAACAGAGGAAGACCCTGTGTTACAAATGATAACCTGTGTAATAATATGTTATAAAATATAACCATCAGCCACCCAACTGTTTAAATCACGCTTATATACATGATAGGATTCACCAGGGACAGAACTGGAGTTACCATGGTAAATTACTTGGTATTCCCAAATCTGTCCTTCCTTCTACATACATTTCTGGCAGGATCGCTTAAAAATGACCCAGGGCGGTGGGGGGGCCAGCCCAGTGGTGTAGCGGTTAAGTTCACGTGCTCCCCTTCAGGGCCAGGGGTTCACAGGTTCAGATCCCGGACTCGGACCTGGCACGGCTCGTCAAACCACGCCATGGCGCTGTTCCACATAAAATAGAGGAAGACTGGCACAGACACCAGCTCAACAACAATCTTCCTGAAGCAAAAAAAAAGGAAGATTGGCAACAGATGTTAGCTTAGGGCCAATCTTCCTCACCAAAAAAAATCCAGGGGAATTATAGTTAAGTTGGGCAACCTGATGATTCCTCAGCCTTTGATTTTAATGTAAATATTTTTAATGAAGTATAAAGATGCATAAATCTTAAGTGTATAATTCAATGGGTTGTCACAAGGTGAATAAACTTATGGGATAAGCCTCCAGATCATGAAATAGAACAATGCCAGACCCTAAAAGCCTTTTCATTCCTCCTGCTATTCATAACCTATCCCACAACCAAATGAAAAATCATTTTCCTGATTTCTAACATCTAAATTTGTTTAGCCTGGTTTGGAACTTTATATAAACGGAATCCGGCAATTTAATCCAGTAACATAATCATTTATGTTTAGCCTCTTTTATTCAACATTATGTTTGAGATTTTAATCCAAGTTGCATGGTTATTCCTTTTCATTGATGTATAGTATTCCATTATATACATGTATTACAATTTGCTTACATTCTACTGCTAATGGACATTTCGGTTGTTTCTAGCTTGGAGCTACAACCAAAAATGCTTCTGTGATCACTCCTGTGTGTGTCTTTGGTAAACATGAGTATACATTTCTGTCATGTATACCTGTGAGCAGAATTACTGGGTCATATGATAGGCACATGTTTAGGTTTAGAAGTTCTTGTCAAGCAGTTTCCCAAAGTGGCTATACCAATTAACACTCCCACTGGCTGTATATGAGAGTTCCAGTCACTCCACAATCTCACCAACACTTGACATTATTTGTCTTTTGTATTTTAGTCATTTTGGTGAGTATGCAGTCACCAATATCACATTGAGGTTTTAATTTGTGTTTCCCTGAAAACTAATGAAGTCAAGTACCTTTTCACTTGTTTATTGGCTATTATAGATCTTATTTTGTGAGGTACTTATTCATGACTTTTGCTCATTTTTCTATTGTATTATCTATCTATTTCTTATTGATTTGTAGAAGTTCTTTATATATGCTGGATACAAGTCACAGGAATTTTTGGTTTTGGTGGATATTTATATTGAAAGTATCTTCCCCCCTCTGTTTTGTCTTTTAACTCTCTTAATGATGACTTTCAATGAACAAAAGCCCTAGTTTTAATATAGTACTATTGATCAATTTCTTTCTTGCTTGCTTTCTTCTATCCTTTCTTTCTTCCTTTCTTTCTTCCTTTCTTCCTTTCTTTCTTCCTTCCTTTCTTTCTTTCTTTCTTCCTTCCTTCCTTCCTTCCTTCCTTCCTTTCTTCCTTTCTTTCTGATTCACCCTGAGCTAACATCTGTTGCCAATCTTCCCCTCTTTTTTTCTTTTTCCCTCCCAAAAGCCCCAGTACGTAGTTGTATATTCTAGTTGTAAGTCCTTCTAGTTCTTCTATGTGAGCAGCCACCACAGCATGGCTACTGACAGATGAGTGGTCTGGTTCCATGACTGGGAACCGAACCCAGGTCACTGAAGCAGAGCACAGTGAATTTTAACCACTAGGCCACCAGGGCTGGCTTGGATCATTTTTTTCTCATTAATGATTAGCATTTTCTTATGTCTTCTATTTAAGAAATCTTTACTGGGGCCAGCCCAGTGGTGCAGTGGTTAAGTTTGCATGTTCTGCTCCGGCAGCCTGGGGTTCACCAGTTCCGATCTCAGGTGCAGACCTACGCACCACTTGTCAAACCATGCTGTGGCAGGCGTCCCTCATAAAATACAGGAAGATGGGCATGGACGTTAGCTCAGGGCTAATCTTCCTCAGAAAAAGAGGAAGATTGGTGGCAGTGTTAGCTCAGGGCTAGTCTTACCCACACACACAAAGAAATCTTTACTTACCTCAAGGTCGCAAAGATATTAATCCATGTTTTCTTCTAAAAGCATTATTGCTTACCTTCCATATTTAGATCTGCAGTAGATTTTGTGTATGATGGAAGGTAGTGCCAACAGCCTTGTTGATTGGACGCTTCCTCCTGATTTGGATATGGGCAGCTGCATCTCTACAGGGAAGGGGTGTAGCTTCCAGGATGTGGCTCCTGGAGTGTATCTTTTTCTCTGCAAGCATCAGCCAAGCTGAGGCTCAAGGCTAAAACTGTAACTATACTTCTCACTGGGTATATCCAAGTGGATAGCCACCCTGCATTACGTGTTTTGGGGCATAATCAAGCCCATCTGCTCCAAAATGTCTCTCTTACTGATCTCCTGGTTTTCTTGGAATTTCTACCATGGGTTAAAAGTATAACTCGTTCATGACCTCTTTCCATTGTATTCCAAAGAGTACTCGAGAGATATGGAAGAGAGATGTTTTAAGAACTTTCATCCAGGTGGTTCCTCTTAAAATGGACACATTCTTCCCAAAAAGGAAGGGAGGGCTCATTAACACCATGCCTGTTAACACAGAGGTAAGGACTAACTTAGTAGCTTGTTTAGCTCTCACTGAGGATATCAGCCCCAGGGTCTACAGTGGGTGGAATATCTGAGTATGATAGTGATTCGGGAAGAGAAACTGGTGGTGGGCGAGGCTCAGAACGTGGGATGTAGATTGTTTGTAATAGCAAAACTCTGGAAGCAATAAACATATCTATCAGTAGAGGAGAAACTGGTAAAATATATTATGGGATATGTGGAGCACTAGACAGCCGTGTAAAAAATAATGGGCTTAGAGCTTCATGGGCTAAAATGGAGCAATGTGGACAAAGCAAGATGCAGGACAGAATGCAGGTGCTAACAGACTCTGGGAAGGGAGTTTAGGGGTCTGAGATGAATTGGAAGAAGAGTAGCAGTGTTGTTTTCCACTGTTTAAACATTTTTAATCACATGAATGTCTCTATTTGGATGAAAAAGAAAGTAAGAGTGCATTTTAAAAGAATAAAGGGCAGCCTAGGTGGAGTGACAGGAGGAATGACAGGGACTGAGAAACCAAGAGAAGAGACGCAGGTCCCACACATCTTAGGAGAAGGAGAGAATGAAGAGTTTAAGAGAGTCACTCCCAAGGGGCAGAGCGTGCAAGGCAGACCTCGCAGATAATGTGCTTCAGTCGGGTGCTGCCAGATTTAACGTGCTTCTTCCTGAAAATGCAGGGAGACCCTGCAGCACATTGGGGCATCCCCAGGGTCGTGTAATCTCCAGCTAACCTGGAACCACGCATACAACACAACAAAATGCCGGAGCCCCCCAGTGCCCACGGGCAACTGCTCACCTTACTACACGGCATCTATTTGGAGAGCTGGCGGGCAATTTCAAAATGCAGGGCTTGTTTGTGAAACTCCGTGATGTCAAGAAAATCTCAGTGGACTAGAGGTCAGGAGACCTGCTCTCTGGCTCCAGCCGGGTCACTGATTGCCGGTGGGACTTTGGTGACTCAGTCGACCTCTTTAGACCTTCTTTTTCTCCTCTATCAAGAACGGATGTCGGATAAGATGATGTCTCAGCTCGTCCACGGCTCACCATCTCAGCTTCCACAGACAGCCGCTTTACTTTTCCCAGGACAGACAGATTTCACTGCTCAAAAACAAAAAGGAGTCTTGTAAAAGGTTTATTCTCAGAAAAACTTTGAAGTTGGAAAGAAACAGTGTCTTGCCAAAAAAAAAAAAAAAAAAGAAAGAAAAAGAAACAAAATAAAATGCAACATTTAATACACACACACACAGATGGCGGGACAAAAGCTATCCCCTGCCTCTGAGAAGGCTGTAGGAAGCAGACTCATGGTTTCCAAGCCGGCCATATCCAGTCCACCCAGACAGAGGAAATGGGGAGGTGTGAGGGGGGGCGGGGGCCGGGAAGACCAGTGTTGGGAGGTGGGCGTAGGAAGCAGAGGAACGCTGGCTCCATTTCTGGGTTATTTACCGACAGAGCAAGTAAATGCAGATTTTCTGATGCCAAGAGAAAACCTGTGGAAAGAAGCAAAAGCCCAGATTTTCCCATCTGAGTTTGATTATATTTTCCTTTGTGTGTTTCTTAAGGGAGGAAGCAAGGAGGAGGAGGAGACCAGAAAATTTGAAGGTTCGGTCTGATCGGTGAGTGTCACTAAGTGGAAGGTGTCAAGGAGGTGAAAAATAGCTGGGTCATGGGGACACTTGGTTTCTACCCAGCCCCAGGGGAGCAGGGATGTGAGAAGAAAAGGTTTAACCAATAGAAGAAGTCATGTGGTGTGTCAGGATGGTTGTGCTGGTGGGAGGAAGGAGGAATGGAGTAGCTTCAAAGGAAATTCCTTATCCAAAAAGTAGGAGGGGATGGCTTAGATTCATGTTTTTAAGTTAATTGGCAATATGGAGAAAGCTCAACAGTGAAGGATGAGGGAGAAATTAGGCTTGGTTTCCTCCCCTGCATAATGGGATGTAACACATACTTGAGAGGCTGTGCCTATCAGATGGGATAACCCAGGGCACTGTGCATACCGTGCACTTGGCATCACTGGATGTTGGCTTTATTCCCTTCCATCACTTTCACATTTATCACAGAAGCAGCCAAAGTCCTCTCTAGAGTTAAACTCCAGAAGCGCTAGTGGATGATTGCTAGGATGTCAAAGAAGACTTGTGGCCAAGGAGGAAGCTTCGATTCGGATACTTTCAAAGTGAACTGGAAATAATGGAAAATCAAGGTTTATATTTTGGGACAAGGAAAGATCTCTCCCAAAAGATAATGACACACTAGATAGGGATTTTCCCAGGAAGGAACAATGACTGAGCCATAAAAATAAATGAAGATACACACAGGATACACCTACAACTGGTAGGATGCCAGCTAGTCCTCACTGCTCCTGGGAACATCTAGCCCATTCATATTTTCCTTCAGCTTTAGTCCCTCTTAATTGATCCAGTATGTGTCCTTTTCATGTTCCTTATTTTCTTCTTTGTTTATTACTTATATGTCCCTGGATGAGTCACCTTGCCTCCCTGACATCTGTTTCCTGGGCTGAACTGGATGGAGCACAAGATCCTTCCTAGCTCGGACATTATTTTTTTTATTTTTATTTTTTGAGGAAGATTAGCCCTGAGCTAACACCTGCCACCAAACATCCTCTTTTTGCTGAGGAAGACAGGCCCTGAGCTAACATCTGTGCCTATCTTCCTCTACTTTATATGTGGGATGCCTGCCACAGCATGGCTTGACAAGTGGTGCCTAGGTCGGCATCTGGGATCCAAACCAGTGAACCCCGGGCTGCTGAAGCCGAAGGCGCAAACTTAAATACTGCGCCACGAGGCCGGCCTCCCCAGCTCGGACATTCTTGCAGCTGTGTTTGGGCATGGCAGCTGCAGGCACACCCTCCTCAATCATGTCCAGACCCCAACGACTTATCCCGGGAAATGCTATCATGGCTCTGGTGTCTGAGCTGAGGAATAGACCAAAGTGGTTGCTGAGTCCAGATGACAGGAAAATCTGAGCAGCAGACACAGAATGTGGAGATGTTGACTTGCATGTAGCAGACAGTCCTGAAAATATTTGGTTGGCAAACAGAGAGGGATGGCTTTAATCGCTCTTTGGTCCCAAGCTCTATTATAATCGTGGGTTTAATTGGAAAAGAACAACACACAATTCAAACTATCCACTTTCACTGGGGTGAAAAGCAGACTGTAGCAATAATGTCTTTATTTTGGATGCATAAGAAAGTATGTATATACTTACATATATATGTCCCCATGTATCCTCTCCCGTGCACCGACTTCCCAAACAGTAGAGAACTGTATGGAAGGAAATTAGGGCAAAGAAGAAACCCAGAAGTCAAGAAAACAAATTGGGAGTAGAGAAAGGAACAGAAGTGGAAGTTGTAGAAAACAGGAAGAACATTCTCACCCATATTCCATAAAGTCCGCAGAATTAGCTCGCAAGTTTGATAGCATGGTTTCAAATTTTAACTATTTATCATTTTAACAAGTCAAGAAGATAAACAAAATTGGCAGTTCAAGTTGGTGGCTCTTTACAAGTGTGCCCTTCTTTAAGAAATTGGAATTTATGTAAAAGATATATTTGGGGGATGATTAAGATTTTGTCATGATTTGTTTTAGCAATTTTAGGAAAGTAGTTACTACAAGAACTTTCCATATGTTCTAATTGAGAGTAGAATAGACACTTAAGCTAAAGTGTTAGCTTTAATTTCAGTTTATATGTATTCAAACACAAAGATAAAGCATTATTGAAATGAAAATGGAAGCCAGTTAAAAAAGTGGAATAGGGGCCTGCCCGGTGGCACAGCAGTTAAGTGTGCATGATCCACTTCTGCAGCCCGGGGTTCACCAGTTTGGATCCTGGGTGCAGACATGGCACCACTTGGCAAACCATGCTGTGGTAGGTGTCCCACATATAAAGTAGAGGAAGATGGGCATGGATGTTAGCTCAGGGCCAGTCTTCCTCAGCAAAAAGAGGAGGATTGGCAGCAGTTAGCTCAGGGCTAATCTTTCTCAAAAAATAAAATAAAATAAAAGTAGAATATATGGGGCTGGCCCAGTGGTATAGTGGTTAAAGTTCTCATGCTCCACTTTTAGCAGCCCAAGATTCACAGGTTTGGATCCTAGGTACAGACCTAGCACCACTTGTCAAGCACGCTGTGGCAGCATCTTCCATAAAATAGAGGAAGACTGGCACAGATGTTAGCTCAGAGCCAGTCTTCCTCACACACACAAAAAGTGGAATATATGTACCAAAACTGAGATTTCATTGAAGAGTTTTTAAATGCAGATATGGTATTAATGGAAGAAAATAATTACACTTAGAAAAAAATATCCTTCTTAAAATGTTCTCCATTTTCCTCTCTCACATTTTCTTGGGAATCTGAGCTGCATGTTCTATAAGGGAGAACAGAAATATTCTAAAACACTATACCTCTCCAGGCACCCAAAACACAATCTTCTCTTCCTACAATCCTTGCTCAGTCTAAGAGTACACTTTAATAGCAAGTTATCTCTAAGATTACCTATTGGGATGTTTAAAGAATTGAGAATCAACTTTGTAAATCTCTGAAGCATCTGTGAGTGTATCTAATGTGTCAGACTCGTGATTGAACACTCTAATATGTTTATCCAGATTTGAAGGCTGGGTGAGCAGAGAATGGAGGGAGAGCAAGATATGACGGTATTTTATCCTCAAACATCCAAACTAATTAGACTGCTATTTAGTTTGCAAAAATATATATGTATAAAGGAGAGTTTGCAAATTATATTTTCTAAATTTTATTTTGTGTGAAAGATACTCATCAGAATCTAAAATGTTAGTGCTTCCAAATTTATTTATTAGTAAGGGTTTATTTTGTGTTATATCTTTATTAATAGTAAATTAATATGACTATGCATCATAATTTGATTTTTCTTTTAAAATAAAACCCTCTTTCCCTTCTCCCCCAGTTTTTGGCTGATCATATATTTAGTCTGTTCAGAATTACTGTTATCATGATTTATATATTCCCAAAGAACAGTTAGTCTAATGCAGCACTATCTAAATAAAACTAGATAGTTTAAAAGCTAATAAAATGGCAACAATATCATTTTCCCCTAAATCTTGCACACACAAAAAAAACACAGATGTCAGTTTGTTGAACAGTAATGTCACAAACAAAAGCACTTATTACTCGAGAAGATTGAGTGGAGAAAAAGAATCAGCTGCTTTTGAGGCCAGCAAGATTGTGACGTTAGCAAAATTTCTCTTAGACCTATCAGGCCAAGGACCAGGCTGGAAACCCTACGCTCAGCTGATGGAGCCCAGCAACCTGGCAGCTGTAGAGCACTTGCCTCCCAACACCTCTCTCACCCTAGAGGACCACGAATGCTGCGGAAGCCAGAGCAAGAGCTGGAAGCCCGAAGTGGGCTGGCCAAAGGAGAACTTCCGGTTCCTGGCCTGGCCCAGCCCTTTCCTGCCCCAGGCAGCTTAGCTGACCTAGACCTGGTTACCAGCAGGTGTGAAGTCTGCCCCGCAGCAACCTGTCTTCACATCCTACACTTTCATGTCACTCCCTAACTCCTGGCTCCTCCATCCCAGAATACCCCTGTGTGAATTGTCAAGTCTATTAGTATATGATATTAAAGAGTTTGCAATAAATTATTTATGCTGATTAAAAAAAGAATGCTATTTCCAAGCAAAGTGTAAATGAGAGATAACAGTTTTGCTTTCTGAGGGGATATTTGCATTTTCACAGAAAATTAAAGCAAGGAATGAAGTAAATAGTCTAAGATGCAAATGGATGACTCTCCATCAGTAGTTCCTAACTTGGCTGCGTATTAGAATCTCGGGGGAGAACTTCATAAAATACCAATGCATGGGCTCCATCTCCAGGGATTCAGATTTAATTAGCCAGTGGTGAGGCCTCAGCGCTGGGATTTTTAAAAGCTCCTCAAGTGATTTTTTTTTTTTTTTTTGATGAAAGGCTCTTGCATTTAGAGTTTCTTGCATCATAGAAACTTTTTTTTTTAAGATTTTATTTTATTTTATTTTATTTTCCTTTTTCTCCCCAAAGCCCCCCAGTACATAGTTGTATATTCTTAGTTGTGGGTCCTTCTAGTTGTGGCATGTGGGATGCTGCCACAGTGTGGCTCAATGAGCGGTGCCATGTCCGCGCCCAGGATTCAAACTGACAAAACACTGGGCCGCCTGCAGCAGAGCGTGCGAACTTAACCACTCGGCCACGGGGCCAGCCCCCAAGTGATTTTTAACGTGCAATCAAAGTTGGGAACCATTGATCTAGAGTGAGAGAGCCATATCCTGAAGCTGGAAGGTGAAGGCTGACGAGCTCTGGGGGGTAGCTGGGAGGAAGACGCTGCAGATAGGATTTCTCCTTCAGAGGGAGGGCTGGTCTGGAGAAGCACTTCTCAGTCTTCGTCTTGCATCTTCATCCCTTGAGGTCTTGTTAAAATGAAGATTCTGATTCTGTAGGTCTGAATGGCTCCTGGGACTCTGCATTTCTAGCAAGCTCCCAGATGATGCCTATGCTGCCTGATCCAAAGTCCACATTTGAGTGGCAAGGGTCTAGCTGACCCTGAAGATCCCTTCCGATCCTAAGATTCTATAATACTCTGACTTGAGACAGCATGGCTCGAGGAGATAGTTTCGCAGAGAGGGAGCCTAAAGGCTTAACCCACGGGATGCTATTTGCCTGGCCTTGACATGATGGTGAACAAATCTGCTGAGAAGCGTAACTCCCTTGACATACAGTTGGAGGAGCTGGGTTGATACAGACCCAGGATGTGCTAAGGAAACATTTCAGAGCCCAAAGAGAGTGAAGGAGCCTCCTCAAATGCTTTCCTGAGTAGACCTCGTATCAGCTTAGAAATCCAGGCATAAGAGTAAGGCATAAAAAAGTAGGGGTAAGAAGTGGATGTATGATACTTAAATACATCAAATGATTTCAAACAGTTTACATTTTATATTTTAAAAATTGTGAAACCATATTTGGACAAAAAAACACTAAAGGTAAATGTAGTAAATGCACATAAAGAAACATCATTCCAGCTTTAGGTCAATTACGACACTAGGTTGGGATGATCTATTCCATAAAAATTTTTTTAAAATCTTTCAGGAATTCAATAAAATGTTTTTCCTTTTGGTGTTCTTCTTTATCAAATATTCTCTCTAGAGGATGTACCACCTTTTAGGCTGTTGGCTTTCTGAAGAGAGTCTTAGCCGTGCTGAGACCATGATCATGCCCCTTCAAAGGATAAGGATGAGGATGTAAATTGCAACAAGAAAAGAAACAAAATCTAGATTCAGACAGAGTATCCTCACAGAATTTTGGAAGACAGAAATTTTGCAAAACTCCAAAAGCCTAACTCCACAGTGAATCCAACATCTTTCAGAGTCCTCTAGGATTCTTAAGCATGGTCTAGAGCAGTGTTTTTTAAAGTGTGGTCTGCGGACCCTTGGGTGGGTCTCTGAGACCTTTACAGGGGGTCTGTAAGGTTAAAGCTATTCTTATAAAAATAATAAGAGGTCATTTGCTTTTTTGACTTGCAGTCTCTCATGAGTATCCAGTGGAATGTTCCAGAGGCTGCATGTCATGTCGTATCACAACAGATTGAATACAGAAGCAGGTGTGAGAACGCAGCTATCTTTTATTAAACCTGACATTAAAGAGATTTGCAGAAATGTGAAACGATGCTATCCTCCTCACTAATGTTTAATTTTGAAAAATATAGTTATTTTTCATTAAAATATGCATTTATATTAACGTATAATGGGCTTACTTAACTATTTCTTAAAATATTTAAAAAATTTCTCAGTTTTAATTTTTATTATGGTAAATATTGACAGATAGAACCCACGTAAAGAAAAGCTCTTTGGTGTCCTGAATAATATTTAAGAGCATAAAAGGGTCCTGAGACAAAAAAGCAAAGCTTTGAACCATTGATCTAGGGCCTTGCTTCTCAAAGTGTGGCCCGTGGACCAGCAGCGTTGGCTGGGGACCTTGTAGAAAGGCAGAGTCTTGGTGCTACCCCAGACCTATTGAATCAGAATCTGCATTTTGACAAAGTGTCCAGGTGGTTCTTGTGCACAATTGGGCTGAGAAGCACTGGCCTTTGGCTCGTATTTATTTAGTCAATCCTAATCTCAACATGGCATAATCATTGAAAATGTGGACTTTTTGAATGCCATCTTAATCACTCCCTAGCTGAGTGAAGTTAGGTAAATTATGTAGCCTCTTTGTGCCTGAGTTTCCTCATCTGTAAAGTGAAGAAAGTCATAGTCCCCAGCTCATAGAGTTGTTACGGAGAGAAATGAATTAACGTATGTAAAGGTATAGCACAATGCCGGCCTGTAATAAGCACTTAGTAAATACTGAGTGTTCAGTAAATAGTCACTGTTTTTTTGTTTTTTTGTTTTTTTTTTTTTTGAGGAAGACTAGCCCTGAGCTAACTACTGCCAGTCCTCCTCTTTTTTGCTGAGGAAGCCTGGCCCTGAGCTAACATCGTGCCCATCTTCCTCTCCTTTATCCGTGGGACGCCTACCACAGCATGGTTTGCCAAGCGGTGCCATGTCCGCACCTGGGATCCGAACCGGCAAACCCGGGCCGCCGAGAAGCGGAACATGCGAACTTTGTTGCGCCACCAGGCCGGCCCAATATTCACTAAGTTTTAGTTGCTATTCCTACCTCAGGGAGCGGACAGATCAGTGGGAAGGCTGGGATCCCAGCAACGTCCATACAATGAAGCTGCCAAATCAATTCCCTGTGTGTTCATAAAAGGCAGAGGGAACCCAAAGCCTAGCCAAGGAAGTCATCAAGGATTTTATTCTGAACCTCCAAGGACGATGGGAGTTTCCGGATGGTCAAGCATGCAGAAGGCATGTTCCATGGTAGAAACAGCGAGTGCAAAGCAGAGAAGCCTGGGGGAATGTGACATGATTGAGGAACTGTGTTTTTCTTCACCACAAGCCTTTGAGTTTCACAGAAACTGAGGCACAGAGAGGTTAAGTAACTGCCCAAGGTCACAGACCTAGTAAGAGGAGTGGTCAGGATCCAAACAAAGGCAGGTACGCTCCCAAGGCCATGTACTTTTCCACTATGTGAAACAGCTTCTGTCCATGATACCAACACTGTGAAATTTATTGAAACTTGTTTTATGACTAATAAGTGACCTATACTTGCAATGTTCCGGGTTCTCTATTTGGCGAGTTCTATATACCTCAATAAACCAAACTGATTAATTTTATTCTTCAGATCTGGATGGCGTCAGATAACGAAGGGTTTATTTGCCAGACAATGGAATCCAGATATCATCCTGTGAACAATGGGGGAGCACTGAAGACTTGTAACAGGAGAGTGGCATTTTAATTTCAAGATTATAAAGATCAGTCAATTGGATGTTGTAGCAAATTATCTTCATGCGAAGTGACATCATGATGAAGAGATGCTAAGAAAGCAAGAAAAAAAGACCATGAAGCATGAACTAGAGCCTGCTAAGAGTGCCCCAGCACCCAAGAAAGGAGGGCTTTTTTCTAAAAGAAGGGCTGGACCAAGGAAGGCTCTTTGTTAAACTCTGCTTGGAGATCTGAAATTCAAGTTGAACTTTAAGTCATGAGACCTCTGACAAGAAGGTGTATATGGTTTAATCAACAGAAAAATCAGAGTTCCTAAATCATGCTCTATCCCAGGGAAAGTAGCCAAAATGGGTTGTCTAAGCACATTCCTGCCTCTTTTCACACGGAGATGTGGAGAAGTCACGCCTCAGCAAATGCCTGTGCCTGCCCCCTCCACCCCAGAACCCCAGCAGCCTTCACCCTTCGGAGCAAATTAAAAGGGACCTTTTCTCAAGTAACTTCGTTAGTGGCTGACCAGAGGGATGGGGCTTCCCTTCTGCCTCTGAAGGGGCAGGTATCTGTTCACATAGGAAGGAGGCAAATGGACACATCTGGGTAATTAAATTAAGGGAAAATTCCACATTAAAGGCAAAAACTATAGGACAGAAAACAGATCAACGGTTGCCAGGGGCTGTGGTGGGGGGAAGAGCTGACTACAAGGCGCACGATATATTTTGGGGAGATGCTAGATCTCTTATGTTTTCTCTATGGTTAGCCAGTTGTATGTGTTTGTCAACTTTTCTAGAACCATATACTCTATGGAAATTATATCTCAATAAACCTGACTTTTAAAAAACGCATATTATGTCTTCTCTATTTCTTAATTTGTGCTCTCTGTAAGTATTGCCTTAACATTCTTTCATAGCTAGTATTTTCTGAATGCTTAGCATGTCAGACACAATGCTAAATATTTAATATTATATTGAACAGTTTCAAATTGCCATTTTCATAGGTCAAATGTTAACCATTTAATGTGATTTAACCTAATATTTACCATAACCTTTTGAGGTAGATACTATTATTATCTTCATTTTGAGATGCAGAATGAGGCTCAGGATGGTTTAGTAATTTTCCCAAGAACACAGTGAAGAGTGAAGCCAGTTCCAAAAAAGAAAAAAATGTATATGTTTAATGGAGAAAAGTGAAACACAGAGATTCTCAAAGGAAGAAAAGCGACCCACCCACAACGACATCCTCCCAAGTGATAACATTTGGTGCATGATCATCAAATACTTTCCTAAGCCTTCAATAAAA
Organism: Equus przewalskii; assembly: GCF_037783145.1. Classification (NCBI taxonomy): domain Eukaryota; kingdom Metazoa; phylum Chordata; class Mammalia; order Perissodactyla; family Equidae; genus Equus; species Equus przewalskii. Next base: position 27,230,139 of record NC_091850.1, read on the forward strand.
ATTATTCTGAGAGTTTTTTCTAATAATGGAAGACGAAAGATATAGACACTGAATAAATCAAGTGGAGCCATAAACGATGATTTTGTCTTGTTTCAGCTTGCCAGGCGTTTTGACAATTGGAAAACAGTTTAATGCTATTTTACGCACTACCCGCTTTAATTTTTACAATCCATCTTCTCATCTCCTCATTTTCTACCCCTTAACACTGGGATCAACTTCACATATTTAAGATGGCTATTGATAATTATCATGAGTTTCCAATGCAATGGCAGCACTTAGAAAGAGCCTAAAAATACAGGTGTCTATGTAGGTAATTAGCACATTAATTTATCTCGAGGCCCCCTTATCTTCTCCCTCCTGGGAGTCATTGATAACTTGCTGGCTTCAGATGAATTCACTGTGTCAGAAATAGAGAAAGAGCATTGTGGAGTTAATTCCAGCTGCCAGAGAAGCTCAATAAGCCCCCAAGAAGCTTTTGAAAAATCAAAAAACTCTTAAAAAGGTCTTTAAAAGTAGTTTTTCATGTTTGGCCCAACAGAGTAATAATGCTTCTTTAAAGATAGCGGGAACGTGAGCCAATCAATACACTATTAAGACACTGCCAGCACTGACATGAGATTACATGGCGAAGAAATTGTGAAACCTTTAACTTTTTCATTTTCAGCAAGAAGAATTGGGGGAAGGGGCTTTTTTAAATTTATTTTATCTGAATAGCCTTAGGTAAGACAATCTTTGTCACTTTAGATCCAGAAGTTCACCCTCAGTCCACATTCAACCAAGAGATCAGTTAACTTTAGATCTTTTTTGTAACATAACTTTATCCTCCAGGCTGGCCCGGCTTCTTGGTTTGGTAGAAAAACACAACTACTTACCTGGTAAAGACTCCTTCTAATTATGGCCCTTATTCTATTATTGAAAATATAGGGGCTTAATCAGATTAACTTTCGCAGTAATTTGGCTGCACTTATGCATTACTTTGAGCTTGAAACACTTTCTAAACAGAAGTCAGCGGTCTGTGAGGGATTTTTAAGTCTGGAAGAATCTGCAGAAGTCACTATATTCCATCTCTAATTTCAGAGATAATAAAATGGACACCCAGAGAGGTTAATTGACTTAAGACCACACAGATGAATAGATAATATTGGAGTTGAAAATCACCCTAAAACCCGGAGCCTTAGAATAGATCAGTGACTTTCTGCTCTCAGTGTAGCTCAGCATTGCTTCAGGGAGCTTTAAGAAATCCTGATACCCAAGCTGCACCTCAAACTAATTAAATTAGACTCTCTGGAGAGAGACCAAGGCATCCGTGTTTTTTAAACTTTTCAGGAGATCCCAATGTTCACTCTCCAAGTGCAGAGAACCACCGGGTAGACCTCTTGCTGTTCTGAGTGTTCACTTTGAAAAAGTCAACTTATCAACATTGCCAGAAGCATTTTACATGCACGATTTTGAACGTACTCCAAATCAAATTTTGTCCTTTCAAACTTAATGGCATGCAGGAGTCATTAACACAAATATTCTCAGGTCTCTGTCTTCCAGGTACTTGACAGGTCTTTGCTTCCTGGCCCCTTGTGATTGAGTGGGGCACGTGACTGGTGCTGGCCAATAAGTTGTGAGCAAATGTTACTTTGGGTTGGAGCATTTAATTGCTGGTTCAAGCTCTTCCAAAGCTCTCACTCTCCCTGTCACAATGATCACCCGTGTTCCACAGAGTGGCCATTCTGTAATCCTGCGTCCCAGAGTGAAGTCAATGCTCACAATGGATATGTCGCACAGATGAAAATTAGACCTTGGCTGTTTTAAGCTAATGCGATTTTGAGGTTATGTATTACCACAGGATAACCTAAGCCCTTCTGAATGGTTACTACGTAATCCTAGAGATGGTGTTATATGAAAAGTTAATTATCTTTAAAAGAAGAATAAATCTTCTCCCCTAAAATGAGTTTTCTAGATTTCGTTGAGTTTTTTCCCCCTTTCCTACTATTGAGTCAGGCTCACAAATATTTAATCTCAAACTCAAACTTTTGAAAGTCTTGTCTTGTTTCCAATGTTGGCACTACTATTTCCAGGCGTTGTCAAAGGTCAACTAGAAGAATCACATAAAAGATTCCCAGATGTTCAGAAGTGAGAAGCTATCCTTAACAGACTCCAGCCTTCTCAGTACGTACACATGGGGACTTCTAACATTCCTGCTGTTGTCATATCTACCAGTGGACTGACATTTGAACTCACTTTTGAGTTGTCTCTTTACACTGTTGAGTTGTTACTTTAGAATTGCTTAGAGTTTTAAAAGTCTTTAATGGGAGGCTCATTTGCTATAAAATTCCCATGGTTATGACTTGTGATCCAAGCGCCTGGCAGACAATCACTCTGGCACCTGGAGAGATGACTTCCAACTTCCTTCTTGATCTCAGATCTTAATATTTTTATTTCTGAGTATAATATCTGTTCTTTTTTTTTCCTTCCCCAGAAGTTATGGTAATGACAGAGTCCCAGGGAGCCTGTGTATGTGAAGGGACCGTGTTTTAGAAAGGGCTCTCCTATCTCCAACTCAGATCCTGCAGGTGGAAGAAGCAAAATGCACCAGCACCAATTATGGACTTAAATCCAGCCAAGATGATGTCATGGGATGGGGAAGAATACATTATGGGAAACTGAGGGTCAGAGTCCTGGGGAAAAGTGGCTAAGAAAGGGCTGAGGAGACACTACACCAGCTCTAATAATCCCTGGCCCATCAATAATAAATGAACTTCCCATGCAGTCAAACACAGCTGAGAGAACAACCTGGCACTGTAAGAGTGAGGTGGGGTGAACTCCTTGCCCAAATAATGAGCTCCTTCCTCTTCCAACATGCGTGAGTCTGTGACTAGTGCTGGAGCCTTGTTACTCTGTGCTACAGTTAAAGTCAGGGTGGGCCTTCACAGACCTCTTTGACTCTGGAGGGTCTCATTTTCTGTAGTTGATGAAAGAGATGCCTTTTCAAGCATTAACCTTATTTCTTTGATTCCTTTGGGAAATTCTCCCCACCCCTAGCAACCAATCCTGCAACTCACTGATGGCTTTACAACTTCAAGAACAAAAAATGGGAAGAAAAGAGGTAAAGTCAGTTTGCAAAATAGTCAAGAAGTTTCTGAGAATGCTATTTTCTTTATGAAGAGGAAATGTATTTCTATTGATTAAAGTTAAAATCTGCTCCAAAAAAATGATGAATGAGCTGTTGTTACTGGAGATTATCATGGTGTAGAGGAGAGACTATAAGATCTAGAAAGTGAAAAGATTCAGGTTCAAGTCTGACTATCATTCACCAATTCTGCAACTGAGAAAAAATTAGGTATATTTTCAGACCTTAGCTTTGTTATTCTGTAAAATGAGATAATGATAAACTTGCTCTATCTTAGCTATTGCATTGGGATCCAGTTGGATAGCATACATTTCAAACTCTGGGATTAATATTGTTATTGACAAAAGAGTATTTGAAGGTTTAATCATAATCATTAATGAAAATGGGTTTTGTGAAGCAATAAAAGGAAGTGTTGTGATGACTGCAATTTACTTTTAAAATTTCAAAATTGACAATGTTGTTAGTTTTAATAAATACTCTGAGGCTACTATTGCCCTAGTAGGACATGCACATTTCAAGAGAGTCATCTAGTATCTAATAAGAAGGCCACATTCCAGAGGCAGCCATTGTAAGCACGTCAGCTATCTTTATCTTTAGTCTACACCAGAGGTTTTCCTAATTAGCAAAATGGATATTAGCAATGGGTTTTCATTGTTGAAAATAATAGAGCTTAATATATGTAGATTGGTGAGTGCAGGGGTCAGAAAACTTTTTTTGTAGAGGGTCAGATGATAAGTTACTTTTGGCTTTGCAGGCAAATGATCTCTGTCACAATCACTCAACTCTCCGTCATTGTAGCACAAAATCAACTACAGACAATATGTAAATGAATTGGCAAGGCTGTGTTCCAGTACAACTTTAGCCTGTGCACCATAGTTTGCCAGCTGCTAGGCTAGAATAGTGTAGAAAGACTGCCTGTCCTTGAATGGACAGGGTTTAAGAATATAGTTCTCCTCACACATTAAAATGGTTCCCAGAGTTGAGTTCCAAAATCGTCCTAAGTTCACTGCTGGCTTGGAGGATTCTGGTTACCTGATAGCAACTGCAAGGTTAACTGAACCCTGCCTCTAGGATGTTATGCCATCTGCCCCAAATGTGTCCTTTAAGCAGGGAGTAATTGGAGCATCTAAGAGGGCAAGGACCTGAAGTCGTTGAGTTGCACACTTTTGTGCCTTCTTGTCCATAAATGTTTGTGTGGGAGCAGACTTTGTCCAAGTCTTTCTTTCATTACCTGTAGCGTGACGATGCACTTGGAGATCTGTAGTCTCCCCCACCTCTGACTACTGATATACACCCAATGACTAAAAGGAACCCGAAAACCCTATGCTGTCAAATTGGCTTAGGCCAGTTCACAACAGAAGTAGAAAATAGACAGAAGGGAGAAAGAGTCTCATCAATTAAGGAAAGAAGAACTGGGGCTGGCCCGGTGGCTGAGTGGTTAAGTTCACGCGCTCTGCTTTGGCAGCCTGGGGTTCACCAGATCGGATCCTGGGCACAGGGACCTACACACCGCTCATCAAGCCATGCTGTGGTGGCATCCTACAAAGAAGAACTAGAATGACTTACAACTAGGATAGACAACTATGTACGGGAGCTTTGGGGAGAAAAAAAAAGAGGAAGATTGGCAATAGATGTAAGCTCAGAGCTGATCTTCCTCACCAAAAAGTATTAAAAAAATTTTAAAAAGGAAAGAGGAACTGATTCTAGAGAAAGGGAAAAAACAAGCAAGAAAGCTCTGCTCCACAAAATCATAACCACACAGAACCCTGTCCTTTAGAGTCAGAGATGACATTATCTCTGTGTGTGTTTGTGGCTAGAGACCACCCCCAGAGTGAAAAGCCCTTTCAACTGGGGAGAAGACAGTTCTTTGACTTGGGGCAGCACTTACTTTTACAAAGCTTGTTATTGTTGGCAGCTTTGCTGCTTTGAACCGTGCTACGTGCTTAGAAAGATCTCCTTTCCAGCTGCTGGTCACCAGGCTGAATTTCCAACAACCCTTTTATAGGGATTGTAAGGATTAAGTGAAATAAGGTAAGCAAGGCCTGGCCCTTAGTAAGCACTCTATAAATATGAGGTGTTTATTATCATCTCCCGAGTGTCACGTGGCTTCTCTCCCACAGGATCCTGAGCTTTTTTATTTTTTAACTTCTGCTCTTTCCCTTGTGCTTTCATTCACAAAATTCTACAATTTTAGGGCAGAGAGGGGCATTCAAGATTATCTCACGCTATTTCCTTATTTAATTTCAAATACCTGATCCCTGATCAGTGAGAAAGTTTGCAGAATTTCCTCCTTATCAATATATTTCCATATGGAGACACAAACCACAGTAATGAATACTTAAATTAGGCTTTAGAATTATGTGGCCAGAAACAGGGACTAGAATGCGTTAATCTATTCCAACCAAAACATGGGTCAAAAAATAGCTAAAGATACAGAGAAATAGAATATGGAGTTACTTTAAGTCACTGTAATGTAAATATTTTGAATGAAAATAATCTTTCTTTTCTTCTTCTAGGGTTGGGGAGCCCATCTACTTCATGAAACAATTTCTGAAAGCACTCTGCAAAGTTCATTCATTCATTCCTTCATTTATTCAATCAACAAATTTTCATAAAATACCTACATTGGTAGGCTTTTCTCATAATGATTAGGACCAATAATTATAAATGTATAACTCCCAAAACTATTATCTCCCGCCTTAACCAGCCTCTCTCCTTGCATTTCCATTTCCTTCCTCAGTTGTGTAGAGATGACCTGAACTTCTTTCATTCAGTAAATATTCATTGGGCAACTACTCAATGTCAGCCACATTTCTGAGCACAAGGGCAGAGCAGTGAAAAAGCCAGACACTCTTATGAAGTTGCTGTTCTGGTGATCTTTCTGAAGTTAGTATTCCTTCATGCCCAAGCATGTTGAAACCTAAATTAATTCAGATTCCTCTAACAGTTGTTAAGTTCATACTGTTGACCAAGCATTTTCATGTGCGTCCTCTCTTTATCCTTCATGACAACCTTGTGAAGTAAGCATTGCTGTCTTGATCTGCCCAAGGTCGCAAAGCTCTAGTAAGTAGTGGAGCCAGAATTCAGACTTACATCTTCTAACTCCAGGCCCCAGCTGCGCATCCATGCCCTGTGCATTTCCTGGCATCTCAGCCAGGCTGGCCTTAATTCTAAATGTCATTAGTCCACACCTCTCGCTCTTCTCTTACCTCCCCCACCCCAAGCCCCAGACACCTCTGTATCTTGCAAATTCGTTTCTGTTCACCATGGTTAAGTCTAGGCTGTTGTGCCTACTTAGCCCTTCAGCTCAGCCCAGAGAGGCGAAGCAAGCGGCTGGTCTTTGCATCTTGGGAATCCTTTGGGAGAATTCCTCTCTAGTGCAGGAGGCCTACCTTGGTCATTTTAAAGACATTCCTATATAATCATAGTCCTTTATGGTATCTCTCAGATGAAAAATGCTCATATCTTCTACTCCTTGGTATTTGGTTAACAGATAGGCACTCTCACATGTGCAAAGTGACATTATTGGGCAAATATACTCATTGAAACATTGTAATAGCAAAAGATTGGAAACCACCCCAATGTCCATTAATAGGACTGATTAAACAGATTATGGTGCATGCGGAAAATGGCATACTATACAGAAAAGGGAGGAAGTTCTTTCTGTATTGATATGGAAAGATCTTCTAGACAATATTGTCAAGTTAAAAAAGAAAGGTTCCAAAGAATGCTATATATTTATAGTATAACATCATATTCCTGTGCAAAAATGAATATATATGTGTTTATTTAAATATGCATAGAATACTTTTGAGAAGATATATAAGAAATGGGCAACAGTGGTAGCTTTCAGAGCAGGAAACTGAGTTTCTAGAAGGCAAGGGAGAGAGAAGGACTTGCTTTTCCATTAAATGATCTTTCCTGTTGCTTTGATATTGTACGCATTTTATTATCTACTCAAACAATAAATTAAATTATTTTAAAAATTAAAAAATAAAAGGTCCATAAGAGATTTGAGCAGCTCAAGAACAAAGCCACTTTTAAGTGTGTCCAATGCTTCCCTGAAATTTAAATATTGGAAACTTTAGAATGCTAGTTACAGTCTTTTTCTTGCCTATATGCCTATGCAAAGAAACTAAGTCAAACAATATCAATGCATTAGCTATGGACAAGGAGATCGAGGTTAAAAAAGACTTGCATGTGTTACAGATGTGATTTTGGTTTGAATTTCTATAATCATCAACCTCATTAGGTTTATAAACTCATTGTTTTCCAACAATCTACAAGCGAATACTTAGAACATCATTAGGAGCCCGTTAAAATAGAATCATGGAAAAATACTCTGTTAAACAAATCAGGGAAAGAAAAGGAAAGAAAAAGCCATTTCCAGCTAAACTTATAACAAGAAGCATATGCGTATGACAATCCCCTAACTCATTTACTTACCAAGTTTGACTACATCAGAATGTTTTTTTGTTTTAAAACCAACTTAAAAAATAAATACGTATATTTTAGATGTCATGGCTTCTGCACTGAAAGAAACATGAATTTGAAAGGAAACTGACAGAGTGCTATTGAGTGCTCACTGCTTTCCAACTCCTGGTTAAAGAGCTGGTTAGCTGTCTTTTTACACGACTGTGGCGTATGCAGTCAGAGGCTTCTCCATGTCAGTTCTATGAACCACCACACCAGCTCCACTGTGCCCCTTCCCAAGCTGACCTTGGACACGGCCATAGGAGAACTCAGTCTAAGAAGTGTTTTCATTCTGCCGAGACATAGGGAACCCTCACTGGGGCTCACAAAGGTGAAAGCCCAGCAGCCGGGTGCCTGCCAGTTAGATATGGCGAACAGTGACAGAATGCTAGCATCAACTTGAGTGTTACCTTCCTCCCTACTTACATTGCTTTGAGAGTGTATCAATCATAGACTAACTGCAGAGATAAGCCATTCAAATCTCTGTTTATTTCCCGCTCATATTACAGCTTAACATGAACTGGTGGGAGAGCGGGCCAGGGAGGAGAGGAAGGGGAGGGGTCTGCTCCACACAGTCATTCAGGACCCTAGGATCCTTCATCTTGGGGCCCCAGCATCCCCAAGGCAGGGACTCAAACTTTTTTGTGTTATGAACCCACTTGACAATCTGGTGAAGCTTAAGGATCATCCCCAGAATAATATTTTTAATATGTTATTTGTAAATGCATAAAATGAGTTACTTTAGATTGCAAAATCAATAATATTGAAATATAATTATCAAAATATTTAAGAAATCGTGCTATGTATATATACTTGTTATAATAAGAACTACCACAATGTCACAGTGGCTGTGATCACACAGCGTTTTGTGATCTCATCAGCAACTATAACGTGATATGAAACTACCCGTCATTTCTATATGTGACAAAGTCACAGACACTGTTGATTTTACTGTGGTTTGTTGCTTTCATTCATAATTGAAGAAAATATTAAGTTTCAGTTAGCTAGAGAAAATAAAGTTGGATTTTCTTCCCCCATTCAGCTTCTCAGGTCCTTGGGGGTCTGAGGACCCAAGGTTAACCACCTCCCCCTTCCTCCCCTGGCTCCTCTGCTTCCAGGCGGCAACCAGGAAAAGAAGGAGCCTGGAGGATTGCAAAGGAGGTTCTACGAGGCAGGCGTGGTGGTGGCAGTGGCAGCAAACACCACTTCTGCCCACGTTCCACTGACCTCAGTCTCATGGTTGCACCTAACCCCATGGGAGGCTAGGACATGCGCCCCAGCTGCGTGCCCAGCAGACACAGGGACGTGGTTTGGCGAAGGATTAATCAGTTTCTGCCTCAGGAAACTTTGTGATTCAAGAGAGCAGAAGAAAGTCCTGAAATGGTGCTTATTGTTTACTTCAGAAAGGAAACATTTTTCTATGAACAACAAGCCTCTTTTCTAGATACTTTGATTTTAAGGGAAATGATTTTATGTGAACAAACTTTTTTTTAAAGAAGAGTTTCTCTCAAATTCAGCAATTTAGATACCAAGACACCAGTTTTCAGACTCTGAGCCCTAGGACAAAAGTTCAGCCTTTCGATCGATACTCGATACTCATTCAAGGTTGTCCTTGGCCCCGCAACTCTGCTGAGGTTTCCAGTTGATGCTCCCGCCTGGCCCTGCGCTTTCGCGAGAACTGATGGTTTCAAAGAAATAATACATGAGCGTCCCAGAACAGAGTAGGCCAGAGTGTTGAACTTTTTCAAGACTGACTCTGAAGTTCTCCCTTCATTCTCACAATGAGGGAAAAAGTGTGCTTTCGGCCATTGACTCTCTGACCGTCTGAATGCTTAGTAATTCCCTGTAGGCTAATTCGTGGACAGAGCCTGATTCTGATCTCAGGAATATTTGTGGATACAGCAGGGCCAGGACCTTAAGAATGGGCGGCCGCCCTGGGCATTAGGATTTCAGTCCCCATTTAGCCAGCATCAAAACAGCAGGGACTCCATCCCACAGCAAACACACTTGCTCCGTTTCAAATACACAGACCCTGTGTCCTGCCCCTTCTCAGCCCCCAGCAGTTCTCCCTGTTCTGCTGCCAGAGGACAGACTTCAGCAAATTGACCCACACATTTGCTTTTACTATTTCCAAAGGGGGTGCCTGTCCTGTAACCTGACAAATCATAAATGAAAAGAATTAACAGGGAGTAACGCAGTGATAGAGCCCTACACAGGATGTGGGCTGGGTTCACTGGAAATCATCAGCCCTCAGCCTCACACCAATATTTGGAGCCATTCGAGTGGCTGCTCCCAGCTTTATCAACCCCCCCACTCCCCCCCGCCAAGTTCTCACCTGCTGTGTGATGAGGATGTCACAGAGTGGCCTCTGGGAAAACCACCTCAATCCATTCCCAGACTAAGGGGAAAGGTCAAAGATTTGGAAATGTATGTAGTGGCTGCAGACTCCATTTATTCTCAGAAAGCATTTAATTCTCCATGCCACACTCTTCTGAAATGATATTGGCATCTGCCCTGTACTAATGAGCCCCCTGGCTTGTGGTTTCTGCCAGAGAGTAAAAGAAATCATAGCCTTCATAGCACAAGCATTGATTGATAGGATTATTTATTCCATTGCAGTAGCATCCAGGATAACACAAGAATGAGAGGGCTTTCATTTTTTTACTGATTCTTATGGGAGTTCAGATACCAGTTTATTTGGAATTCAAGATGGCAAAAGAAACACCAGTAAACTCTAAATAGATTTCACTTAATTATATATTTATTTTTTAAATCTATCATCTATATTACAGATTTCACTTAATAATTATACCATTGTCTGCTGCTAAACTCATAGCCTAAAAATCATTGCACTGATGCTTTTTCAGAAACTCTAGTGGAAATATTTTCTTAATTCTGTCTTGAGTAAGTGATGTTTGCAGACAGGTAGCTTCATATCCCCTGCAGTCATTAGAAAACATGGCAGACTTTTATTTTAAACATGTATGAAGAATACACAATGAGCACACACAGAGAATGCTGCCCCAAATGTGGAACCGACGGTCCTGGACTTGGTGGAGCTTAGATCAAGGTCGATTACCCGCATCTGTGTTTGGGGCTGGGCAGGGGTGGTGGGTGCACCATGCCTGACCGTGTGTTCCCTGGACCGGCCGGCTCACTAACTAGCATGAAGCCATGCTGCAGAAATAGCCGCCTCTCAGTTATTCAGGGGCCGATTGTTCAGCTTTTGAATTATCCAAAACCTCCATACTGTTTTCTCTCTCCCCTCATTAGGATTGCCCCAAGAAGGTGATGTTGTAATCTGTGATTTTACCTCTTTACAAAAGTTTGGTGGGGCAGACCCTGGAAACTATTGGGGTTGGAGGAAAGAGAGAGAGAACTGTTACCCATTTGTTGTGATTATTTTCACTGAAATTGATTCATCATTATAGCCAGTAATCAAATGTTTCCCATATGTGCAAAACAATTTCCAGTCTTCAAAGCTCTTTCTTTCTCTCTCTCTCTTTCTTTGCTGGCCCACTTCCTCCTAAGATGGAGAAGCACTAAAATCAACAAATTCAATGTCTCTTTCATTCACAAAGTACGTAAGCTCATATATAGTCTCTGATTTGATCCTCACAAGAAGCCCAGGATTCCTTTACTTTACTAAAGAGGAAATTGAGCATCAGAGAAGCTAAGGAACTTGCCCAAGGCTACACAGCTAATAAGTAGCTGAGATGAGATCCAAATGCAGGTTTTGTACCTCAGATGCTTTCAGATTCTGTCCGCCAGAGCCGGCCCACCTCAAATAGCATATTCCTCAGTGTTGGCAGCTTCCTAAGGATGAAGGGCCAGGCATGGGTTTAGGTTGAGCAATAACTTTCTGCAGTAAGGGTAGGTTGACCTTAAACTATTTTCATTCCCTAGCATTCACCATTAGTGAAGAGTCTAGAAAATATTCAGAGATGTAGAACTGGACAAAAAAGCAAATGCGGAGGGAAGTGTGTCGTTTCCTTTGGCTTGAGCGCAGAAGGGATGGTTGAGGCAGAAATCAACACGGTGAACACATGTTCTTCGGACTTGACAAAATCCTACTGTTAAATATCACTGTCCCTTTGCAGGTTTCAAGGGCCACCTTATTCTTGACCTTTCAAAATTTACAATCTTTATGGCTACTCATTTTATAAAATCATAGGCTTTTAAAAAATATCTAAGAGATGAAATGAGAATAATTGAATGGGATAATATCAATTACCTGACACAATGCTGGGCACACAGCAGATGCTTGATATGATAGATGATAGCTGCTACTGTGGCATTATCATTACTGTTGTTGTTGTTATTGTTGTTGTTAGAATGATTCTGCTTTTCTTCTTATTATGAAATAGCCAAGCTATATTTCTTTACGTTGCCTCTGCTACAACACATAGAAAAGCTTTATCTAAAATTTCATACTTTATTATTAAAGATAAGTGCAGTGGCTGATGGTGATGACCAAGCCAACTTTCATAAGAGGTCTCTTTTGATCTAGAATATATTATAATCACAATGTTTAGACACTTCAACCAGAGTTGCTACTAAGTATATAAACAGATTAGCAGAGAGGTATTATTACCTAGCCAGCTAGAGTCCATACGCTATACAATAAACTATGCCAGATAATGCATTTTCTTTCCTCCCTCTCTCCTCCCTCTCCCTTCCTCCTCCTCGTTCTTCTTTTCTTTGTTCACCGTGAAGATTTACCAATGTTACAGTTAAATACTTTTAAAGATAAAACAGAAAGCATCTGTGAGTAGTAATCAGATTTGTGTACGGTGGTTTGGTTGATGTTTTGTTTTCAATCCTGTAATTGTTTGATGATTGTTTTCTGCACTAGGGTTTGAGGGTGGAAAGCCACTACCCCAGACCTTCCTCATGCCTGAATGTCCCTGGGGATTTGTATTGGGAACTGTCTTCTCTTTGCCCAGAGCTCTCTTTAAAAAGGCAAACAGTCCTGGAGAGGGTGGCACTTCAGTCCTTACAGCTTGGTGTAGAGAAGTTTATCTGGTGCTTTCTTTTTTGACCTGAGAACCAATGTACTTTGAGAACACTGAGCAAAGAGAAGAGGAGGGGGAAGAAACGGTGAAAGACTGGAGGAGGTAAAGATAGGCATTATTTACCTTCCCTTTTGCCCACGGCCAACCTTAGCTCTGAGTTCATTGACTCTGCAACGCAAACACCTTGAAGTAATGCCAAATTGAACTTCTGGTCCTCCTAAGGTCCAGCTGACTTTCACAAACAGGTTTCCCATAAAGATTATCAAATAAACAAACTACTAGGTTTAGAGCAAGTGACTCAAGCCAAAATCTCATCATCCCACATCAAATCTACCAACCTGCAGCCTCTGTGCATGCACGGTCTGTCCTCACTCCGGTCACTCAGAAGGAAGGGTGCCCTGTTCCTGTGAAAGTCCAGCCCTCCGTTCGTGCTCTGGATCTCTCCTCCCTCATCCTCTCAACGACTTTGCTTCTGTGGTCATGTCTTTCCTCCTCCACCTTTCTTTTTTCCCTATTCATTTATTCCTATTAGCATATAATAAACATGCTGACCTCTCCTGGTTCTTCTATATCAATGCTGTCTCCTTCTCAGCCTCCTTTGCCAGCTCCATCTTCTCTATCAGTTCTCCAAACAGAGACTGTCCAGGGCTTTGCCTCTCCCCACTTCATTTTCCTAACTACCTTTCTCTCCCTGATCTCACCCAATCCCACGGCTTCAAATAGGAACAATATGCTGATGATGCCCATAGTTACATTTCTAGCCTTGACCTCTTTCCTCAACTCCACACTTGTATCCTTCTTTGGACATGATATGTCTGTGTGGATGACTAATAAGATCTCAAAAGAGAACTATTGATTTCCATGTCCTCCCAGCCCAAAGTCACCACTCTCTCTATCTTGATCATCTCAGTAAATGACTCTATTTTCAACCAGGCAATCAAGTCAAAAAGCTAACAGATCCTTTCCTTTCTCATCACCCCCATGACAAATCCACTGGGAGATCCTGTTAACTCTCCCTCCAAAGCACATCCCAAATCCATCCACTTATCTTTATCTCCACTGTTAACCACCTTTGTCTACACCACCATAATTTTATTTCCTAAAATTCCTACAGGCCTCCTAGATTCCATGTTTGTCTACACAACCCATTCTTCATGACCTTGTCAGAATTATCTTTTTAAAATATAAATAACATCACATCCTTTCTTTTCTTAAAACCCTCCAACAGTTTCCCATTGCACTTAGAATAAAATCAGAACTCCTAATATGATAACCAGGCATGCCATGGAAAACCCTGAAATGGACATAAATGAAAACTCCTAAGCTTAGTGGCACAGGTATAGACAGTAAAAGATTTTCCCAATGCTGACAGAGATTCCCCATCCCTTGACCCAGCCATTACACCTGGGTGACATAGCTTCCTTAATAGCAGAATGATTGCCTCATGTTATAGTTGGGCTTCCTCACGATGTGGAGGCTGGGTTCCAAGTGTGAGCATCCTAGGAAGTGAGAGGACCAGGAAGAAGTGCATTCTTTTTATGACCTAGCTTTGGAAGTCACAAAGTATCACTTCTACCATACTCTGTGGATCAGAACAGTCACAAATTCCTGCCCGGATTCAAGGGGAGGGAACACAAAGCCACCTCTCAGTGATAGAAGTGTCAGTCACATTCAAGAAGAATATGTGGGATGGGATAGATAGATGGGTGTGGTCATCTTTGGGAGAAACAATCTACCACTCATGTAGTCATGGTTGTAATTTTATATTGCATTGCCAAGTTTTCTTTTAGTAAAATTGTTTCTGGTTCATATCCTGGGTGTAAGTAAGTAGTTCTATGTTCTTCTGCATTCCACAAAGACTTGTAGTTGCTCTGCCTCCCAAACAACTTTGAGAACCGTTGGTTGTGTCCAACTGGTTCACTGTGTAGTTGATGGACCAAAGGACTAAAGAGATGATTGCGATTTGTCTAAAGAAAAGCTACTATCTCTATCTTTCTCATTTTGCCTGATTCTAGAGGACATTCTAGAGCAGGTGGAATTAGAGACTGATTCTAAAGATGGAAGAGTTGGAGTTGGAATGACTAGGCAAGTAAGTTGGTGCTGCTGACACATAGTATGGCCTTTAAGAAAGTTTGGGGCACTTGAGTCTACCCTTGATGTGGATCCTGAAGAGTTCTCTCTGGCAGTGGGAAATGGAAGGAGTGCAGGATCAACAAAAAGGATCAGCAACTAGAAGGGGATGACGCAAGGCAGTGTTTCTCAAAGTGCCACTGATAGACCAACTGATGAGAACCTGAATCACCTAGAACATTGGTCACAATGCAGGTTCCTGGGTCCCACACCTTCTGAATCAGAATCTCTGGGAGTGGGGCCCGAGAATCCACAATTTAACAGACTTTTGGTGGATACCTATGCACTCCAATATTTGAGAATTACTGAGACAGGTGGTGAAACTAACCATGGTTTATAAAATTGAGTCTGGCTCAGAAATATGAAACCAGAAAAAGGGTCACAAATATCTGTGTCACCTGGACAAGGCTCATGAAATAAAGTGGAAAGATACTCTAGCAATGAAGGAGAAATGAAGATTTAAGTTTTCCTCAAAATAAGAACATAATTAGGAAGTAAGTGACTAAATCTCAAAGATTTCAATTTCTACCCTTGAAACATGATTTGGCAGTACTTTACAGCCTATTGTCAATATCAATAAATGAATCTTACTAAAAGAAAGGTTACAGTTTGACTTCAAAACATCCTTCCATCTAGTGCTTCATAGGACTCAATAGGAGAGAGAGCACATCTCTTTCTGTGACATTCGACTGATTTGCACATGTGAGAGTAGGGAAGCATACATTTCCATAGAAGCCTGAAGATGAAAAGCCAGAACACTATTTGTACTGGGAGCAGTTGACATGATCCCATTCTGCTTTGTCTCACAACCCATCCATGGTTTCCATTAATATCTACTCTGCCTCATCTCTGAAATTCTTCATCATCAATGGCTTATTGTTAAAAACTCTCTTCCTTAGCTTCAGGCCATTTTTACTAGACGGCTCCATCTTCCCCTGTCCCAATCAAGATTGCTTTCTTTTTCCTGACCACTAAAGAATTAACTTCCTGATATGTGCAACTGTTTCAAGGATGTTAAGACTTTCTGGCCATGCCAAGGGAATTGACTCCTTGCGTCTTATTGGGCTGGTAAGACACCCTCACTCAACTAATGGACATCCCAAAATGTCAGAGACTCCTAGAGAGCTTTTCCTGAGGCAGCTAATGATTTCCACGGCAACAGACATCCATCTGCTTAACATTTCGAGATAAGACAGTTTTCTCTCCCTGGGGAGTGCTGATGCTGGAGCCTATATTGTTAGATCTCACTTTGCATTCTGATTCCAAGTATCTTTTTTAAAAATATATTCTTTAACTTTGTTTCTGAAAGCAAAATTGTTGCTCTTTCTTTGAATGTCTGTGCCTTTCTTTCCACCCCACCCCCTCTCCTCCCCCTCCCCACATTGGTGGGTTGCACATTGGCGGCCTATTAAACAACTTTAACACAGTTCCACTTTGTTCGCTCCATATCTATGATTTTGGCTGTCTGAGAGGAGGTATTGTGCTAGGCAGGACTATTTGATTTGAGAATTGTTTAGACTGTGGGAAGTAGAACAGTTAAATAGAATGTTCTATGGAGTTAAACTTCAAGGAGAAAAGAAGGCATCTTTAATGCACAAAAAAGAAAAAATGAAAAAGTTGGCATGGATAGAACACTTAGGTCACACTAAAACAAGAGTCAACTCAGACCGTCATCTCAACTTCACCAAACTGGAATTTTAACTTTGACGTGGAGTCCAGCTGGTGAACATTTCAGTCTGTGAAGAGGGAGAATTGGGGAAATGAAAAATTTGCTTGGAAATGCTCATGAGCGTAAATTCAAGCTTTCATATTAGTGATTCTTAACATTCAAAGTCTTCAATTTTTTCATGATTCTTCCTCAGTTTTTCCACCATGTGGGTTCAGCGAGCAGAATGGCATTTCTTTTTCCAGCGCTCTTTGTACAACTTATACAGACTGGAAGCCTATGTCTGTTAAGGTTTATGTCATGATGGCCCCCAAATTCTGATGCTGCAATGAAGCACATTCTAGTGGAAAGGAGAGGCTGTATGAACTCAAACCCTTGCTGGAGATAGCACAAGACAATATAATCTACTGAAACAAATACTTGGCTGGGAGCTAAGAGACCAGGATTCTGAGCTTGTCTTTTCTACTACCTGGATAATCTTTGGCAAATCTTTTAACTCATCTAGGTATCAACTTTCTCATCTATGAATAAATTGAATGAATTCAAGTTTCCTTTTAGCTCCAAATTTAGAAGTTACTACCATTCCACACCTAAGATTTCTTTTTACATTTCTGATTCATCTGGTAGAGGGAACTAAACACAGTTTTTCTACCTGTTGGGTACTATAGGAAATCACTTGCCAGTGTTATTAGAATGAATCAAAAAATGTTTTGTTCATTTCGTTTTCATCTGCTGTTGAAAAATCTGTGCTCCTCATGCTCAAAATGTTTTACTTGGAGAGAGTAGGGCTGCATGGAGGGCAACTTCATTTTGTATGACACCTCTTGCATAAACCGTATCTCTAAGCACTTTACAGAGCTTCCGTAAAACAATTATGGAATTAGAGACACAGGGGAAAAAGGTGGCTGAGGAAAATGCAAGGAAGAAAAGGCATGACATGTGGATTTTTTCATATTTTTCCTGTGTATACTGATGTAAAACAATTCTGTCCCCACTAGAGAATAATGTGGGCTAAACTCTCCACTGCTCAGGGCTTCAGACATCACAGGACTTCTTCTCTCTGCTATTGGATATATTATGAGTTCAAACAACTAATGCAAAATCTTATTAATTTAGAAGTCCACATTTTCAAATAGATACATGGGATGTTTTGTAGATTGTAAGCTTAGAAACCTGGGTAGCACATAGGTCTCTGAACCTCAAACCAGAGCACATCAAAGTAACGCTCGTGGGTCAGGGGAATGAATTTCCATAATGAAAACCTTGCCTCAAACCAGAGGTTTACTGGATATCAAAACTGTGCTTTTCAGGGCCAGCCTGGTAGGGTAGTGGTTGTTAGCGTGCTCTGCTTCAGTGGCCCAGGGTTCACAGGCCTGGATCCCAGGCACGGACCCAGCACTGTTCATCAGGCCATGCTGTGGCAGCATCCCATGTAAAACAGAGGAAGATTGGCACAAATGTTAACTCAGCAACAATCTTCCTCACAACCCCCCCCGACCCCAAATGTGCTTTTTGGTTCGATTAATAATTACTAAAGGGTTGGATGTACCAAGCATAGATGTTAACATGACATGACAAACTTTTGGAAACAAGAAGTTCATGTGTCCTGATAGTCTGGATGTCAGAAATATCTTCTACCCTTAGATGTACATCTGGAAAGAGATGAATACATCCTATATCATGGCTGATATTCATTCATTCTTAGCCTTATCAATAATTAGTGTAAATTAGTTATTTTAAATTATAATTACTGTATAGCCAGCCCTGGTGCTCTAGTGGTTAAGATTCTGTGCTCTCACCACCATGGCTCAGGTTCATTTCCTGGTCAGGGGACCACACCACCTGCCTGTTGGTTGTCATATTGTGGTGGTCTCGTGTTGTTGTGATGCTGATAGTTATGCCACTGCATAACTATTACCAGGCTCAAATAATAGCAGGTTCACCCATGGTGGACAGGTTTCAGTGCAGCTTCTAGACTAAGACAGACTAGGAGGAAGGACCTGGTCACCCACTTCTGGAAAAAACTGGCCATGAAAATCCCATGAATGGCAACAGAGCATTGTCTGATATAGTGCCTGAAGGTAAGAGGACAATGCAAAAGAGACCGGGCACAGATCCATTCTGCTGTCCACAGGGTCGCTAGGAGTCAAAGGCACTTGACTGCACTAACAACAGCAATAAATTACTGTATAGCTACATATATGTATAATTATTATCATTATTGTAAACCAATGTAAATAATTACTAACAAATTAATGGTGTGTATTTATGTTGCCACCTCTCTTTTCAATACACTTGAGTTAATTTTGTCAAAAAGAAATAGCCATTGCCTTCTCTGATTATAAAAGCAATATACACTCAAAGTAAAAAAAAACCAAAAGCACATTGGAAGAAATAAGATCATTTAGCTCAGAAAGCCTTCTTATCCCTCTCAATTCCTGAAATGTGTTAACCATATGTACTACTTATTTGGACAACTTGAAATATAGCATCCTGACTCTGAGACTTTTCCCAGGAGGGTCCCCTCTGCTCTGCTCTGCCCAGGAGGGGAGGGAATTACTGCACTTTCCAAAGCCCCTCATCCCTTTCGAGCCTTAGAGCCTCCTTTGTCTTCTACACACCCCATGAGTTCAAGGTCACACTCCATCTCTTCCCGTCTGCTCAGCTTCTTGAGAGACCTCACTTCCTCCTGGATTGACCCCAGAAGAGTTAGTGTTGGAAACTTGGTCCATGCCTTGTACAAGTTTGTCAGTCTCCATGGCACCTGGAAAGTGAGATGCTCGTAAGAGGTTAGGGATGGAGAAGGTCACCACTTGTATAGCTCCCCAGGGCACGCTTATGCTACATTCTGTGTGAAGAGCACCCATGTAGCCCTTGACAGAGTAGATGGCTCCTCGGGAGCTGTGCAACATGGCGGCCTGGTGGCCATCATGCTCAGGGGAAGATCGGGGGCTGGCACAGAGTAGGCCCTCCAGGCATGTTTGCTGCTGTTGTTGGAGGTAGAGGCAGTGGGGTGCACAGTCTCATGGCTCATCCCTCTAAGGTGGCTGTGCTTTTGGGGGCTGGCCTGGTGGCATAATGGTTAAGTTCTCGTGCTCTGCTTCAGCAGCCTGGGGTTTGCTGGCTGGGAACCACAGGCGCGGACCCAGCACGGCTCATCAGGCCATGCTGTGGTGGCGTCTCACATCAAATAGAGGAAGATTGGCACAGATGTTAGCTCAGCAACGATCTTCCTCACATGCACAAAAAACTGTGCTTTTCAGTTCAGTTAATAATTACTATTATTATTAATGATAATTTTGCTGCTGTTTGGCTTTGGGTTTGCTGATCACACAAAAGGCCACCCACAACTTAGAATGACCAGTGATTCATCTCAAAACAGACACTAGTTGCCCATTCTAGAACAACGCAAAAAACCTCTGACTTGTAAAGTAATTCCACCCAATGCCCAAATGCGGTGAAAGTTTGCCAGTCTGAGCCAGAGGTCTGTTGCACACATCAGATGTCCTGCACTATGAGTTGAAGCATGCAATCTGAAAGTCTCCTGGCTAAAAATGGGAAGGGAGCAAAGTAAATGGCTTATGGTGACTACACACCATGCTTACAATCGAAGTAATTTCAGTTGCCCCTCCCCCACTTTTTTGTGCCAAGTTGAAATTTTTTAAATTGAATTGACAAAAATGCCCAACCTTTTTCTTTTGCTTTCTTAATCTTAAAACTCATACCAATCCTGGGTCTGAATGACATTTTAAATTATGTTCAAATGATTAACATTTGTTTCTGCTCCCTCCTCATTCTCATTCTTTCAGTCATCCCTCAAGCCAGGCACCTTGAACCCTGGCTGCTTCGGGTTCTCCACTTCCTGGAAATGTCCATGTACGAACCTTTCCATTTACAGGTTTTCAAAATGTATCCTTCCAGGCCTCATTAATTTGCCTTCCAGGGAATAAAACTTGATTCATTGGTTTTTACTTATGATTGCTAATAACTTAATGTGCTACCCTTCCTAAAATCAGGCACCTGCACGCATTTGCATGCACACACATTCTAATAAGAGCCTTCAGTACCTTCCCCAAAGGAACCAGCAGTGATGGAATTTTAAAGTGGCCACAGGAGTAGCTATTTGGGAATAAGATGGTCTAAAATTAAAAGTGAAATAAGAACAGGGCAAACTAGATTGTTCCCATCCTCATTCAAAAAGAACCTTGTCCCTCTCCTGCCCCCTCCGCTGTACCCTAACTAAACACCCTAGATACTGCCAACAGGGTCACCTATCACTTCTCCACATCACAGGGTAACATTTTCCCATGACAAAAACAATGAAAATCCTACCCCTGAGGTGGAAGAGGTCCTTATATTCTTAAAACTCTAGAATTTGACCTGGAGAGACTCTTGGTGGCTGTCCTATTAGTCAGGAGAGGCTAACTGATGCTTCAGTAACAAACAGCCCCAAACCTCAGTGGCTTAAAAAAAAGGTATATTGAATGCTAATGCTCCATAAGGGTCAACCAGGGAGCTCTGCTCTGCATTGGCCACACTCTGGGATCCTGCTGACAGAACATCCACTTTCTGGAATATTTCTAGTTGCCATGGTAGAGGAAAAGATGGGGAAAGAGAATGACAGGACGTATGCACAGGCTATTAAAGTTTGGTCAGAAGTTATGCATATCAGTTCCTCTAACACTTTATTCACCAAACAAGTCCACCATCACACTTACTTCCAAGGGGGTGTAGAAGCACAATTCCATGAGCTTGGAAGGGCGCAGAGTATTTACAAATCAAACACTATCATTTTATAGTAAAATGCCAAGAACAGAGCCTGGCATTAAGCAAGAGGTATTATTATTATTATTATTATTATTATTATTATTATTATTATTGTTGTTATTGTTAGATTTGGGGAAACAGACACAGGAACATCAAATGATTACCTAAGATCACACAGCTAGTTAGAAACAGAACAAAGATGAGAACACATATTTACTGAATCCAAAACTGGAGTTCTTTTCTCTCAACTCATCTAAATGCCTAGAAAAGACGTGATCGAACACGGTTAGTAGATCACCACATGCAACCAGATGACCATGAGTTTTGCATTGTTTTCATACTAGGTTACCTTCAAGAACAGAGGTCAGCAAACTTATTCTGTAAAGGACAAGATAGTAAATACCTTAGGCTTTGCAGGCCGTATGATCTCTGTCACTCAGCTCTGCCATTGTAGCACAAAAGTAGTCAGACGCTATGTCAACAAGTGGGTATGGCTGTTCCACTACATTTTTTCACAAAAACACACAGCAGACTGGCTTCCGCCAGTGAATTGCAGCTTCCTGATGCCTGCTCTGGAGCATCCTTTACTGGAGAAAGATTTCATCAGTGGAAAGTCCGAGAAGAACTCAGACAAAGAAACCTTGAGCAGGTTATCTCACCCCTCTGTGGCTCGGGTTCCTCTTCAGTACAAAACCTACCTTACAGGGCTATTGAAGATTAAACATGTCGATCTGCGCAGCGCACTCAAGAGCGCTCCGCAGCAGCACGTCCTCCGTTCACCTCCACAGAGGTTTCCCGCCCCTCGCTGTGCAGCAGCCACTGTCCTCGGTGCTGGAGGTTCCATCGCGAACAAAACGAAGTCCTTGCTCTCTGGAACTAATAGTCCGGTCCAGGAAGTGAGGCAAAGAAACAAACAGATATTGAAGATGTCAGGAGGTGATAAAAGCTGAAAGAGAAAAGAAAGCAGGATTAAGACGGGGTGGGGGAGGTGCGTTTGTAAAGTTTTGTGAATGGTGGGTCAGGGGAGAAATTTTGAGGGAAAACTTGCCGGAGGGAGAAGCCAGCCCGGTGGACACTCACGGGAAGCGTGTTTCAGCACAGGTAAGAGCAAGTGCAACATCCCTGGAGCAAAGGCTGCTGGAAGTGATTCCGGAGGTGAGGGGGCGTGTGCGAATTCATGAGGGAGGAGGGACAGTGACGGGAGATGAAATTGGGAGCCTGGGGGAACGTGAAGGGGACAGTTATGGGCCCTGGTAAGGAGTTTGGATGTAATTCTGCATGAGATGGGGAACATTATTATTATTATTTATTATAAGTATTATTATTATCCTGTACCATTAGCACTCCTTTTTCTTTTGCTCGTTCTTTCTTCACTCATCCTTCTTCCTACCTCCTTTCTCTCTGCTCTTCCTCCTCCCCATCCTTTCTCCCATCTATCTATGCCTCTTTATCTGTGCTCCTCTAGATCCTTTTTTTGCCCTTTTGTAAATTTTCCTTTTTTAGGTAATGCTTAGCTGTTTCGTGGCACGCGAAACCAAGGTCACTGCTCTTGGGAATAATCAAAGGAGAAGGTTGGCCCAACTTTCCAAGAGGATTTAACCTAATTCCTCAGACACTGGGCATCAGACAGAAAGGGCTTAGGAAAACAAGATAAGAATTACAGCAAAGATCATCAAGAATTTTTTTGTTTTGTTTTTAAAACAAGATCCCAGAGCATTTAAAGGAATATGCAACTTGTATTGGGCTGATGTGAATGTGGTAGGGAAGAGATGGATGCATAATAATTCTTTTCATCCTTTTTGCACTGTGAGTTTGTGAGTGGGGATATGTTTATCCCAGGATTTAGAACATTACCATCTCTTGCTCACCAGAGCTAATGGATGTGACACAAGTATTCCAAGCAGCTGAAAATCAAAAAGTGCTTTTTACAGACACCTTTGCAAGATAAGCTGTTGTGTTCTGATTAAACAAATATTATATATGTATATGATGGGGGATCTTTGGGTACGTATACCATAGAGAGAGAAGGGAGTGGAAGCTTGAGAAAGAGAGAACGCAATATGACCGTCAATAAATCAGTAATCATAGTTGCTGTGTAAAGTGCAGATTAAACCCAGCACAAGAGCCCCAAGCTAAAAGTGCTAGAAGCCACTGAAATCCTGCTGTGCTCAGAAATTCGTGGCTGCATCTGCCTGCAGGGAACACTTTTTAAAAAATTTACAAGAAGACCACATATGGACCAGTGGGTCTTGTATGCTTCTCAAACTCGAATGTGATACAACGAATCACCTGGGGAATCTTATTCAAACACAGACTCTGATCCAGTGGGTCAGGAGCAGATCTTGAAATTCTGCATTTGTAATCAGCTCCCGGGTTCTGTCCACACAGCTGCTCTGTGGGCCATGCTGGGTAACGGGATTTTTAATGTAACAATAACTCAAAAACTTAAGTTACATTAAATATCTATTTTATTGCATTAAATGGTGACACTTGTAAAAATATATTTTGGCCAGAGGTGGGCAGATGTGTAATTTCTGGATTGTGGGCCTCTGGAGTTTCTAAACAGAAGTTTCCAAGGGAAATTTACTTGGTTTGGAAAAATGCTGGTAAATCTATGGGAAAACACTCCAAATGTAGTGGCAGTGTTGGCCGAGGTGTCCAGATGTCTGGAACCCAAATGGACTCTGATCAGTTCTTCCAGCTTGGGCCCTCTGGTGTAGGCAAGAAGTGAGAGCTGTGGTCAAACGCCAGAATACCTGCCTAATTTTAGTGCTGAGAAGCGACTTAGGATCAAGCAGGGCCTGGTAATTGGAGCTTTTTGGCCTTGGGCGCCATCTCGTGGCCCAAAGCAAGAAAACCCTTTTTTTTTTTTAAGATTTTATTTTTCTTCCTTTTTCTCCCCAAAGCCCCCCGGTACATAGTTGTGTATTCTTCCTTGTGGGTCCTTCTAGTTGTGGCACGTGGGACGCTGCCTCAGCGTGGTCTGATGAGCGGTGCCATGTCCGCGCCCAGGATTCGAACCAACGAAACACTGGGCCGCCTGCAGCGGAGCACCCGAACTTAACCACTCGGCCACGGGGCCAGCCCCGCAAGAAAACCCTTTTTAAAAAAAATCTGGAAACCAAGTGTAGTATGGTTCTCACCTATACATAAAGCTGTGGTGTTAGGTATTCTAATTAAGAATAATGAACCTTAAAAATATTAAGTTCATAAAATGTGTAGGAGTTTGCTATAAATTCCTTTTTTCTCTTTCTTTTTCTAACTGTAAAGTTGAAATCCTTGCTAGATTCGACACATTCAGCTTCAGCAAACGTCCTGCATCTAATCTTTGCTGTGTGACTGTGGCCAGGTTACTTAATATTGCAAGACCTTGAGTTCTAAGTCTGTAAATGGGGATAATAAAGCTACTTCATGAAACTGTGGTGAAGATTAAACCCACGGAAGGTGCTTAGTCCCAGTGCCTGGCAATAATTGGAGAGCAAAAAATGGGAGTGATTATTATTATTATTGGCTATAGTAGAAAAATAACAACAATGAGAAAAAAATCATAAAATTTTATTATTTCCAATTTACAAACATGGAAAATGAGGTCCAGAGGACAAGAGATTTTCCCAAGGCAACAGATCCAATGTCAGACCCAGATCTAGGTCTCTTAATTCTGGATCAAGGGTTCTTCGAGTGATGAAGCTGCTTTCACCGTGTGTATGAGTCTGATAAACTAAAGGGAAAAATAGATTAGTCAGCTTTCATTAGTTATGCTGCAGGCACAAATCTCCAAAATCTCAGTGGTGTATATAGCATAAAGGTTTATTTCCTGCTCATGTTACATGACCTTCACAGGTTGTCTGCCCAGTGGATGCTCCTGTCAGCCATGGGCAGAGCAAGTGAGTAGAGTTGTGGGTCCGTTGGTGAAACTGAAGGGAAAATGAATTAGTTTTGTTTGGATTGCTTCTATATTGTCTATGAAGTTTTGGGGTGAGGTCCCCCAATGACCACAAGGTGAGGAGGAAGTATTGGAAATGTGAGGACAGATAAGGTTGGACTGTGCATTTATTAGGAGAATGTAAGATATTGCCCAGTGATGGTAAGAGCCCACTTGAACTATTGGTCAAAAGTTTGAAGTGGGTTTGGCCGGCCCTGCTGTGTGATTGACTTTGGGAACTCTGAGCTTGTTTGGGTTCAGGTGTAGAGCAGGCAGGAAGTTGGGCTGAGGTCTTGCTAGGTGAATATGACTTTGGGAGAGAGTGGCAAGGGACTTAAAGATGTTTTTAATATTTTTTTTCCAAAAACTTAAACCTCTTCAAAATCTGCAGGGAACCCAGATGTCATGTAGTTCATTGTGTCCCCTCTCTCTCCTTGTGCCCATTCTACAGGTGAAAAATAGAGGCTCTAAGTAGACAAGTGACAGCCTGAAGGTTATGAAAGGAGGCAGATAGTGTCCTAGAAATCGACCCTTTGTGAGAAGTAAAGAGTGTTCACATGGTGTCCCATTGCCATGGGCTGTTTTCCTTTATGCCTCACTGCCTCTGTCTCAAGAGGGACCCTTATGCCATCAGAGTTTACCAAGTGAAGATTTCATCCAAATCCTGGCTACTCGTGGCTTTAAATGCAGCAGCTCCTGCCCCAGGAGTTGGGGGTGTGGCAGATTGAATTCAGTGGCCCCAGTTCTTCATCTCTCCTCTTATTCACACTCTTTATCATGTGACTTTGCAGCTCTTCTTACTAGAAGTAAAGTGTACTTCTCCACCCCTTGACACTGCGCTTGGCCATGAGACAGGCTTTGCTCAATGGGATGTTAGAAGATATGGTGCAAACATAGGCTTGAATTATGTCTGGCCAGTTGAACTTCTGTCCTCCCTATGAGAAGAACGTGCTCCGAGACTCCCAATGACCCAAGGATGAGAAGAGACTCAGAACTACGCTGGAACCAATGTGCAGCCCAGAATCCAGCTTAGCGCAGCCTGGATCACACTTCCTTCAGTTGACCTGCAGCTGTGAGCAAAAACAAATGATTATTTATGCCAGTGAGCTTTGTATAATTTGTTATACAGCATTTTTGTGGCAATAGGTTACTGTATAGGAGTATCTTTTCTAAATTCATTATGCTTGCTTTCTTGTCATTTACCTTTCTCCTAAAAACAGGGCACTACAAAACTGATAGATAAGCGAGGCACTCAGTTAACAGCTTCTGCTTATCAAAGCTTGGTCATGGCATGGCACCATTTCCAACTAAAAATGAACAAGTCTTGTGGGAAGAGAAAAATGTTTATATGCATATTCTAACTCTCTGGAAAAAAAGTTTGGAGAAAGGAGGAAGTCACTTTTACTTAGATTTTTGGTTTGTGAATTTCATTTGCCATCACATAGCAGCTATAAAAAGGGAGATGAGATGAAGAGGGGCAGCAAAGGGAGGTGTTGAGGAGAGGGAAGGGACAT
The DNA here is from genome assembly GCF_037783145.1 of Equus przewalskii. Classification (NCBI taxonomy): domain Eukaryota; kingdom Metazoa; phylum Chordata; class Mammalia; order Perissodactyla; family Equidae; genus Equus; species Equus przewalskii. The sequence goes on from NC_091850.1 coordinate 27,256,747, forward strand.
AGAGAGGGAGGCAGGTGGACAGGATTGCGAGGGCAGTGGGAAGACCGGAGAGGAAGTGAAGATGGAAGGGAAAGGGGCAGGGACTTCTCACCAGAAAATCTAGAGAATTGAGAATGGGAGAATAATGGAATAGGTGCCTCTCCCCACTACACAGGTCTAACAGAGATATATGTTTGACAAACAAAATGTGTGATATAGCATGACAACTACATTTCTGCACAATGTTTCACAATTTATGTAGCTGATTTTATGTACTTTGTATTTCACATTCTGGTACTTTGCAGACAGTTACAATTTCACGGCTCTGGGACATTATGTTGGAACTTGACAGGTTAAAACGTGGGCAGTGTGGGACACCCACTGTGACACTATTGATACTGGGAAGTGGCAACTGAGATGGAAGGTGATGAGAATAGGGAAAGTAGGATGGGAGAATAAGGAAAGAGGAAAAGAGAAGAAAGAAGGACCAGCGCGATCACCAAAGAGATGGCTACTGGTACTACTAGTCGTCAGCAACATGGTACTCCTAGTTGTCAGCCCAGGCTGAGCCCCCAACCCGAACCAATGGTTGGCTGGACTCCCTTCTGCAGCCTGAGTCTGCAAGTTGAGCATGAGTCTTCAGAGCTGGAAAGCCGGGTAGGTGACATGACCACCCTTTTCTCAAACATGTCTGAATTGTGTTCGCAAGATCTTGGTTTGCCCAATCATACCTCCATCCTTTCCTCCCTCCTGTTTTTCTGTCAGGAAGTCTCCCAACTCTCAAGGTGGAGCCATGGGGATAACTGCACCCACAACATCCTGCAGGGAGCATGGGGAGGTCAAGTTTCCCCTTGGAGATAGCCCACTGGGTCCACCAGAACAATGCTCTCCAAAGTTATTTGGTCCAAAAACGTCACTTTCCTTCACTTAATTCCCAGTGTGCTTTGCTGAGTGGAGGAGGGAAGGAGGGATCAGGCTGAGAGTTAGGCCCAAACCTAAGTATACCCCTGGGGAGTCATCAACGAAGTAAATCCGGTGGGAAGAAAGAAAGGTTGAGAACCACACTTCTAATACATCTTCTACTTTAAGGCATCCTATGTCCAGGCTCCTCCAGATATTGTTATGGTCCCCACTCTGAAAGTTTTGGGGAGAAGGGAGGCCACATGATTCCTCAATGGCACAAGACTTTGAATTCTTGCCCCCCTTTGTTTTTTTGAGGAAGTTTAGCCCTGAGCTAACTACTGCCAGTTCTCCTCTTTTTGCTGAGAAAGCCTGGCCCTGAGCTAACAGCCGTGCCCATCTTCCTCTACTTTATATGTGGGACGCCTACCACAGCATGGCTTGCCAAACGGTGCCATGTCCGCACCCAGGATCCAAACTGGCGAACCCCGGTCGCAGAGAAGCAGAACGTGCGCACTTAACAGCTGCACCACTGGGCCGGTCCCTTCCCTTTTTTTAAAAAAATTTTTTGTTGTTGTTGTTGTTTTCTCCCCCAATTCCCCCAGAACATAGTTTCATATTTTAGCTGTGGGACCTTCTAGTTGTGGCATGTGGGACACCGCCTCAACACGGCCTGATGAGCGGTGCCATGTTTGTGCCCAGGATCCAAACCAGTGAAACCCTGGGCCACCAAAGCCGAGCCTGTGAACTTAACCACTGGGTCACAGGGCCAGCCTCTGAATTTTTCCTTTTGTCTAGACAAATTTGCATAGATATTTTTCAGTGGGCTCTCTCTCCCAGCCCTCACAGAAGCAGGTGGCTTGTTTGTTAGAATATTCTTACTGCCCTCTCCCTTCAATTCCTCAACTTTGAGGGTACCAATTGTCAAATTTTGGTTTCAGCACTTTCTAGCTCTTTAACTTTGGGAATGACGCCTTAAGTCTCTGCCCCCATTTCCTCATCATTAACAGTCATAACTACCAATGTTTAAGGACCTCTTATACACCAGGAAGTATTCTAAGTACTTTGCCCACATTAAGTTGGTGGTTAAGAGCGGTGAAGGTTCTGGAGTCTGATTGGATAAGGGGATTGGATAAGATCCGAAAAGCAGAATCAATGTGTTAAATTTCTCAGGAATACAGATTCAAAAACCAGATGGAAAAGAAAACTGACTGTTGGTGGAATTTAGGCATCAACTACAATTTAAGACAAGGGGTGTGGTGTAGAGAATGACATTTGTGCCTGGACATTTCCAGTATCCTTCAAATAACACCTCGTATAGCTGGCCATGGAACAATTATCTTTCAGCCAAACACACGATGAGCTTACTGGGGCTATATTTTCAGGTGCCTGGGGGCCAACACAGGGCTAGTGATGGAGTGCGTCTCTCCTTATACCAGGGCACATATGTTGCTTAGTCTCCTGGCCTAGAAAGGAGATCAGCTCCTATGACATCAGGCCTTAAGACAAGAAATGGCACCAATGAAAAACCAAATAATAAACAGGTGGAGAAAAGCAATAACTTGAGCCTTTCTTGGATTGGATTCAATTTCTGCCTGCAGCATTTCAGTTTTAACTCACTAAACCTTGGTCAGAGTCTGGGGAGAACAAGGCAGCACAATTCTGAAAAGCAATCAAAAAGTGGCTGCCAAGATATTGGAAGGTTCCACAGCGCATTTCTAAACCAGTGCTAATCTATTAAATATACGCGCAATGAACCGTGAAATTGAGAACATGATTGTCCACATTCTCTAAGCCAAAGGAATAAAATGGTCATTTTCCCCTTTATTTAATATGAAAAATGAATCACAAATAATCTGTTATTTTGTGCCTTTGTGTAAAACACGGAAGTCTGTATGTCTAATGGAATTTGTTAGCAGGGAGAAAAGACTTAAAGAATCGTGATTCTTGGTTTGCTAGAAACTCAACTTCAAACAAAAGGCAAGGAAAGTGGCTGGACTTTTGAGTTAAAAGACCTGGGTTAGGAGCCCAAACTCTGCCTTTTAGGACTGTGTGAAGCCAGGGTATTAATTCCTATTTTACATCATCTATGTCAAATTTCAATGAGAATAATGTGTGTAGAAAGCACTGTTTCAAGTGTATGAAAGAGTATAAGGCAGGAAATGGGGTGTACAAATATTTTCATTTCAGTTTGGGGAATTATTGATAGAATACTTTTTTGCAACTTAACCACAGCTATTTTTTAAAAAAAATCCAAAATTTACTCATTACTATGAGTATAAGTACTACAGCTTAGCGAAGGCAACAGAAGCATTGATGACTGATGATATTGTAAGATGTGGGGGTTACCATTTGGAACATCCATTCAAATTAACCAATATTTGCTCAGAACATCAACCAAGTTCATGGCACTCAGCTAGTTGCTGTAGGAAATATAAGGATGATTATAATTCAGTGACTGCTTTCAATATGCTTACAATCTAATGGAAATTAGATGGGATACGATAAGTAAATTTTGTACAAGATGGAAAATTAAAAATGCCGAAAGATGTTCAAAACAATTGCAACTAGTTAATAGATTACCTCTGGCTGGGAGATCAGATAAGACTTCATGGAGGAGAGGGCATGAGGGATGCGCTTTGAAAAATGGATAGTGTATCATTGAGGGTCTAATCTGGAAAGCAGAGACCAAACTAAACATTTCTAACTAGAGGATTTAATTCAGGGAATTAGTTACAAAAACACTGAATGGGCCAATAAAGCAAAAACAGGAAGACCAGGCAATCCAGAGATCTGTAGCTGAAGTAAAAAGTTTCCAACCCTATGGCTGCAGCAACAAAGAAAAGGAGGTGATCTTAGCCGGAGCCAGGAGCTCATTCTCCTGCACCACCAGGGGTGCCTCCCAGCTGTCCGGGATTGCTGCAGAGGGGCTGCTACCTGGAACAGTCCTGGAACTACGGCGGCCACATCTCTGCTGGGAAGCATCACATGAGGGTGCTCATTTGCCAAGGGGGCACTACGCAGCCAGTGTTGGGACTATTGAGAGGGCACTGAGCTCCGGTGCTGGGACCAGGAAAGGGCCTCTGTGCTGCAATGCTGCACCTGCCAAAGGAGACAAGAGCATAGAGTTGTCATTACTATCTGCTGGGAAGATACCTCCAGCACCTGCAAGCAGCACAAGCTTGTCCTCTCCCCTCCTCACGTGCCAATATCCAGTCAGTGCTCCCATTGCTGCAAACCAACCAGAAGACAGCTGGCAAAGCCATCTAAGAAACGGAGATTGGAGTCTTAGCTCCCCTACAACACTTAGCAGAGTGGGAGTGGGGCTGAAAGAAAGCAGGCTAACGCAACCAGCATGGGAAAGATGGTGAGAAGCAAGGAGGGAGAACTTTTCAGGGCAACTGTTGAACGTGAGCAAACATGCAGAGGCAGAAAAGTGCACTCTCATTTGGTTTGCCAGCCAGTTTCTGAATTGCAAACAAGAGAGATCAACTCTTTGGAAGAAGAAATTTATGGAAAGGTCATGAGGTAGCTCATGGAACTGAAGAAAAGCCTGGAAAGTCAGGCTCAGAAAATATTCAGAAATCAAGGGAAGATTAACAGCTAAAAATATAACCAGAGTCCACCAGGGGAAGAGTACAGTGAGTCTAAGCTATCCTTGGTGCCTCAGTGATAGGCCACTGGCCACCACTCCTGCTAGATTCTAGACTGAGCAGCTGCTGCTCAGAATAACATCAAACTATCCCCGGGTCTCTGTGATTTAAGATTGTTTAATATTCGAAGTCTGGGATAGAAGTTTTTATAAGCTAATCCTAGGATAGGTACTCTCTAGTTTCCAGGAAGTAGAGGAAAGAAGTGTCTGCCTCCATCTTGGCTTCTGTAGTGGGACTCAAAGCCCTGCCTCCACTAAGATGTGCGTGCCTCAGTGGAGCATGTACGTACAGTGTGTATGCCGGCATACACAACGGAAAGTTCTTCCAAGTCAGAAGGCATTTTCTCTGTTGAATAACTAAAGACAAGTATAGAGTATAGTCCTCCCGTTTGGCTTTCAAAAATGTGCACTCTTTCTGCTATTGTGGTAATCTACTTGCCCCCCAACTCTCCTATAAAATAGTTAAATAAAACACCCCCACCAAACAGACAAAGGTTTTGTCAGTCACTACATTTGTTTCCATATCTGGGTTCTCTGGGTATCACCAACTAACTGCCCTGCGTAACTCAAAGGAGGTTTTGAAAGCACTTTATTTTTCAAGGTGGTTTTTTTTTTTTTTTTTTTTTTGGCTGAGGAAGATTTGCCTTAGCTAACATCCTTTGCCAATCTTCCTTTTCTTTTGCTTGAGGAAGACTAGCCCTGAGCTAACACCTGTGTCAATCTTCCTCTATTTTGTATGTGGATCACTGCCACAGCACGACTGACGAGTGTTGTAGGTCTGCACCCAGGATCTGAACCTGTGAACCCCAGCTGCTGAAGTGGAGCCTGCCAAACTTAACCACGAGGCCACAGGGCCGGCATCTCAAAGTTGTTTTTTAGTTATGTTAAGAGATGCAATCACCAAACCAAACCCTATCACAAGAGTGATGCCTGAGCAGATGGGCCAAGAAGTATCCAAAAGTTGCCTTTGTTTCATGTTAATGTTAAGATCTCTGCTCCAGGAGGAGCTTAAGCTATTAGTATAACATGTGTTGTATGTGAAAGCATGTTTTCAAACTGTGCCTGCACAGGCTTATACCCACCTCTATAAGTGATGACGAAACTTCCATTTTGAATATTCCTTCCCCTACCAAAAATAAAAGATGCCTGTTTTCCCTTGCTGGGGGGTGGGGGGGGGGTGGTGCCACAGTTTTAGAAGTTATTCCCTGTGGTCTCCTTTATTTGCTGCAAATAAATTTTACTTTGTATGACAACTACTTCTGACGAAGGCTTCAATTTCCACTCACCAAGAAGCCAACCCACTTTGTTTCAGTAACATGAGTAATGCCTATTTTTACTCAGTCTGTTTGGTTCTGTCCAAATTCCACCTTAGTTCCAGTCATAATAGAATAAGATCATGTTAGATAATTTCTCCATAGAAAACAACTAATAAATCTGTCCATAGTGATTAAAAAGTAGCTATCTGAAGGCTCTAGGACAGTGAGTAGAAGCAAACAAACTCTAGTAGGGAATACCTTCTAGGAAGGGGAGAAGGAGAGTTGTATGAAGTAAGTTCCCACATTTGCATCTTTAAGCCTAGAGCTCGGTGTTGTGGTGAGCATCATGCATCAATGGGAAAACTGTACTCCTTCTGGACAGGGGAACAAGAAAGCTCAGAGATTAGGAGAATCCTAGAAGGGGAAGAACCAGGAATGGGATCCCCAAACCTATTTTTCTTGGTGGCCAGGTCAATCATCCCAGCCAATTATAATTCCTCTTTGGCCTGTTTGTGCAGTAGATGTTGAGCCAAAAATGTGCAGGGGGCATACTCAGCTTCCAATTCAATGTGGTCATTGTTGGTTCCCTAGGGGATGTACTCTTCTCTTGCTTCTAAAAACCTCTACAACATAGACTGGAGCTGCAGGGAGGAGAAGCAAAATTTTGTGGTTGGGTTCTATGCCCTCACACCCACTCCTCAGTTCTCTAATTATGTTATGGAAGAAACAGCACAATATACTCACTGGTCATTGGTTTTGAGTGTATTCTCTACCTGAAGAACAGCACACCAGCCTGACACCATAATTGAACATTGCCTAAGCCATCTTACCACTCTGTTGAGCACACTGCTTCTGAGTGATGGGACACATGGTAAGAAGAGTATCAGTCAGTGTAGGCTAAGTAACGCTGCAGTGACAAGCAACAAAGTTTCCTTTCTCATTCATTACATACAGTGTTGCAACTCTGGTTCATGGGATCTTCACTCTAGGACCCAGGCAGATAGAGCAGCCTCTTCCTAGAACATTGTTGGTCTCCTGGCAGGAAAAACAAATACCGGTGACTTGGTTTTATTATTGGAGTGAGCCAGAGGGAGAAAGCTGGGGAAGTACCCACTGGCTCTTCCAGGATCCCAGAAGAATTGCAGCCAGCACTAGGTGTGTGCTGATTAGAAGCCAGACCCTCAGGCAACAGCTCCTAAAGTGTGCCATCAAATCCCATCCAGGGAAAGACTGGGAGGTGGTGTCTTTGCCTGCTCCCTCTGCAATGCGCCCTGGAGGGATAGCTGTGGGGAGTGCTCTACTGTTAACAACTGCTTCTTTGTTTTCCATGGTCTTGTGGAACTTGTGAAGGCAAGCCCCTTTGGCTTTCAGAGGTAGGTGATTTGCAGACCTGTCCCTGGGGTGGCAGCCTTAAAGTCGGGGCACTATGAGATGTGTGGTCCAAACCATTATCTCCTCAAGGAGAAGCTGGGAGTTGGAGGTTCTCTCCCAACTGTGTGCTGCTGTGCTGGGGGCGGGGTTTATGGTGAGACTGTGTCTCAGTCTTTCCTATCCATTTCAATGTATTTTCTAAGTGCCCAGCGTGTAGGAGTCACTCACCTAGCTTCCGGATTTCTCTTAGAGGGAATTGCTCCGTGTGTAGCTGTATATTCAGTGTATCTATGGGAGGAGGAAAATTCAGGAGCCTCCTCTGTTGATGTCTTGGTCCAGTAGCCTTAGCATCCACTTAGAACAGGTGGCTCAGCCTCTCAGGCTCACAGTCGAGCCTCTTGGTAGGAGGTGTAAGGTACACTGCTTTGTCTTCCTCTTGGAGGAGACATCCTGATATGCCCCAGACCACTGAACCCCCAAGAGACTTTTAAGGTGGTACGTGCTTGTATTTGGGAGGATTTATTTTGTATTCTCTTACCTAAGCTCTAGAATACCTGTTAATTTTTACTCTCCAGATCCCATGGTCACCTCCTTATTGCCCTGAGGAACTCAAGGGTGGGTTCAGAAGCATTTAACTGTTTAAGAGATGCAATCACCAACCACCCTGACCCAGACCAAATCCCACCACAGGAGCTACGCCTATAACCTTTGCCTCATTTTGAATGCTAATTTCTCTTCTCTGGGGAGGAGCTTAGGCCTTATTACCATAACCTGCAGTGTATGTGGAAGCATGATTTCCAACCGAGCCTGTGCAAGCAAACGCCCACCTCTCCCTCTTGAATATACATTCCTCGTCCCAAATAAAAGGCCCCTGCTTCCCTTTGCTCTAGGACTCCATGACTTCAAAAATGATTCAGTGGGCCTCTCATGTGTTGCAAATATACCCTACTTTGTGTGACAACTACTTCTGGTGGAGAGTCTGACTTAACTCACCAGGAGGCAAACCCACTTTGGTTTCCATAACACTGTCACTACCTGACTAAGCTTAAAATAACCTATAATGATTCTTCAAGATCACATGTCTTCTGCACACCCCCATGCAGGGTTAAATAGGATTTATAATTATTAATGACTCTGGAAATGGTAGTTAAGGTTTATTAAGTGATTATAATTTCCCATGCACATATATTAACTCAATTAATCATCACAACATCTCTATGAGATGAATAATACCACTCTCCTCATTTTGAAGAATAACCACCCCTGCTATTTTTCAAGTAGCACTAATTTATATAAATACCTCCCTCCCCAACCCAGGAATGTTGCGTTACCTTTGTTTTTCCATTTTATAGGGCTAGTAGGGTCTTTTGGGTCCTTCCTACCATGAAATGTCTTACTCCAAGGTAAGGATTCTTCTTATTGTCAAAATATTGATATTAACTATGTGTCCAAGGACTGGTTCAATAATCAGGATGTGCTTGGGATCTCACTCAGCTGTATTTGAGGTAAAATTGGACAAAACATCTTGCATCACATGGCCTCCATAAGCCCGCTCTCCAATCTCTAAGAATTTGTCAGCTTAGAGTCCAAAGTCAAAATAACATCTTCCCTGGTACCCAGTTACCCTGGTAAATGGACTTCAGGCATCTTTGGAAAACTGAGAGGAAGAGCCATATTGTGTCCTCGAGGTGTATTTCAGAGTCTTTCCTAAGGGTACCCAACTTCTTCATGTGCTGCCTATGGCTCTATCGATCGTTACTGTCTGCCATAGTGGCTTAGCTCAAATCAGACACAAGGTCACAAGATCTGGAAGTTATTTATTTAATATCATATTGGCTGAACTTCATTGATAACTTTCAAATTAGGCATCAGGATCTGAGAGAGAAGTTTTCAATTTAGTTCATCAGATTTTTAGCTGAGTCAGGGATATTTGCTTTACCATCAGGTTCCCACCGGGACAGACATTCCCGTGTTGTCAGTGTGCTGGAATACTTGGACCAGGCGTAGTACCTCATCAGTACTCTGCCAACAGGAGGGTTGTCCATCGCAAACTGCCTTTGGATTTCCTTTTTCATCAGTAGTAAAGCGACCTCTAAGTTTGTGTCCCAGGTTCTCTCCAGCACTAGAATTCTTTGAAATCTAACGAGTCAAATCTGAAAGAAGTGAAATCTCCAGAGGCTTAAGTCTCCTTTGTGTGTGAGGGGCACCACTCCATGCTAAATAGGCAAACTGTGAATCCACAGGGCATGCTCTCACTTCAGTGTTTATCAATCGAAAGTCTCAATTCTGTCCCTAAATTGATGGTTTTTGTTGGACCCCAAAATGTGAAATCAAGAAAAAAATGTATATTTTCCATGTGACCCAGTTAAAGTGGGCTTTTCAAATTCTCCATTTATCATAGCCATTTTTTCCCAATAATTTGGACATTTTGGCTTTGCTGAAGTGAGGCGGTGGCAGGCATGGGTACCTTAGATGCCTCTCTGGTGTCTAATTATCTGCCTGCGTCAAAGGGGCTCTCCCTCCACCGTCCTCACCGGGGTCAGGGGTTGAGAGGGCCGTGGGTGTTTCAGCATGGTTCTTCCATGACCATGTGTTTGTGCTACCCAAATTTTGGCAAATCCACAGTCTCTCACCCTGAAAGTTATTTTTAGTTATGCAAATAAAGCAGGGCTGTAACGAATTATCCATATAAACATGGAACTTCAGAATCAATTCACTTCTGCCAAAGATTCTTGTTAGTCAGATCATTCCTGTTACCAAGTTGACTCTGCTGCCTATTACGGTAAACACACTCCCATTATCTCTGTCCAGGGAGGGCTTCTCCTCTGCTCCCCCACCACTATCCCCAAGAGGCTGTCCTAACCCTCCTGCAATGAGGAAACCCATTTCAATTGTAGAACCTGCCACTAGCAGACCCAGCCCACGGTAAACAGCCACGAAAGCACTGTTCAAAGATGGCAGGGCTCCTTTCCAGCGTCATTTCCAAAGGCCGTGGTGAAGAGTGGGGTAATTGGCCCTCTCCAGAAATACACACGATGGGGGCATATCAAACAGGCTCAATTCACTTCCTCCAGGACTTTTGACTTCTTTTTCTACAACATACTAAGAAAGTTATCTCATCTTGAAGTCATTTAGTGGCTTCGGTCTATCAACCAAGCTAACAGCTAGGATCGCTTTCAGATGCCTGAACTAAAAATCACTGGAAGTGCACCTGGAGTGATAAGTCTGGTCCAGGCTAAACTTGTGCCCTTTCCTCCTTGCTCAGGCAGCCTGAGAATCCATCCTTATGTGATCCCCCAGATTTTTGCTAATAAAATTAGAAAAGTGCCACATTTTTTTTTGAGGGGGAGATATATAAGCTTTTATCCAGACTTGTCTTTATAAGTGGACCCCAAGGGCATTGCTATTCCCAGGGGCCGGAGGATTTCATCATCTCTTGTTGATTTTCTTAACTTCCCAAGCCCTGCCTACACCTCTGGAAATAGTCCCCTCATTAAGATCTCTTCAGTTAGACAGTTTGAGTGTTTCATCTGATACCATGTCCTTCCCTCAAAATTCAGAATCCTGAGGAGGGTTTTTGACTGCCTGAGCCTGGGTTATTTGCCTACGTCTCAGTGTCTGCAAAGTGGGGAGAAGGGCTGCGTGCTCCCGCTTCTGTATGAAGGGGGTTCTGCCTCTCACCAAGACCCACAGTCATGGGGATTTCTCCCAAACAGAAAAGATGTTACCATGATCAGTAATTTCATTTTAATTTTTTAATTTTTATTTATTTATTTATTTATTTTTGAGGAAGATTAGCCCTGAGCTAACTACTGCCAATCCTCCTCTTCTTGCTGAGGAAGACCGGCCCTGAGCTAACATCCATGCCCATCTTCCTCTGCTTTATATGTGGGATGCCTACCACAGCATGGCTTTTGCCAAGCGGTGCTATGTCCACACCGGGGATCGGAACTGGCAAACCCTGGGCCACGAGAAGCAGAACGTGTGCACTTAACCGCCACTGGGCTGGCCCCAGATTGGTAATTTTAAAAAAAGACAAGTGTCTCCCAGATTGTTGAATTGGCAAAGTAGTTCTGCTTGGACAGAAAGGAGGGTAAGTGTATGAGGGTTTGTGTGTGTGTCTGTGTGTGTGAGGGTGCGTGTGTGGTGGGAGCATTAGACGACCAAAGGAGGTGGGAAGCTATTAATTAAGGAGGGCTTGAATGTCAGCCAAAGGAAAATATATGTCAGGAGATGGGAAATGGGGAGCCATTGACAGTCTTGAATATGGGCATGACGTGACGTGTCTGCGCAAGATTCATCAGGCAGAAGAGTGAAAATAAATCACTGGAAGGAGAGAATTTAACTTTCTCTGTTGGGCTGTAAGCTTCATGGGGGCAGAGCTTTCTGGAATTTTTAAATATTTCTTTTCCTAGAGATTAGCCCAGTGCCCGACAAGTAGTGAGTATTCAATCAATACTTATGATTGAGAGCAGAGAAGCAAGGACTAATCAAGAGGCTATTACATTAGCCCTTGTGAGAAACAACAAGCCTTAATGGAAGGAAAGATAAATCACGTATACTGAGCACCTACTATGCGCCAGGCATTTCACCTATATTCTCCCATTGAGCTTATAATCAATCTTCTGAGGTACATATTATTTGTTTCCATTTTACAGATGGGTCTTGAATAAATTAAGTAAAGAAGTCCACATTCATACACACAGTAAACAACAGAGCTGGGATCTGAACCCATGGGTTGAAACTCATACCTGTTCACGACAACATGCCATCGGATGGTAAGAGTGGGTGATGGTAAGAAGAGCACAGGTGTAAGCAAGGTCGGCAAGTGACTAAGTCCAGTGGGTGGGACAGAAGCAGGAGGGAAATTGAGGGGTTTGAGGTTTTGAGCTGGAATCACAGGGGAGAGCACTGACTCTATTAAAAAAAGATCGAGAAGTAAAGCTGAGGCACTTCTAAGGATAGGAAGCTTGGGTCTGTTTTGGGCATGCTGAGTGGGGCACTGGGGGACAATCGGAGGGAGCTATCCATTGGGCAGGTGGATGCAAGTTGGGACCCAGGACAGAGGCAGCAGTAAGGAAATGGATTTGCAAGTGGCCCATATGGAGAGGATGACTTGAAGGCACGGGCATGGATGAAAGTTCCCGAGGACAGGACATGAACGTACGTGGTCCAGGCATGACCTGCAGGTGCGCCTGAGTAAGCTCAGATCCTCAAGCATCCTGAAACCAGGTCTGCCTCACTAACTCTTCCTATCAGCAGTTTTCTTGAGATTTTCCACATCTATGTAAGTGGGGTGTGTTGACAAGGGGTGAAAAATACATAAAGGAGTTCTGATCAATGAAGGATTTGCTGTTGGTGTTACTTAACGTGCTGTACACACCCAACTTGCTCGATCTTCTCAAGGAGAGAAAATTGAAATAACTCAGTTAAGAATGGCAGATGCTGAGAATTCTTCACCTGGGAGCTGAAAAGCCAAACTCCAGAAGCCATGACTCTTCAGGTCACCTACGTGTTACTAGAGGCTTCATCTGGGCAATCCCTGGGCTCAGCCTCCAGGATTGGGTTTCTGTGCTGGCAGGTGGGGATTTCCCCTCCTCTCCATCCTTCCCTCTCCCACCCCCTCCCCATGAAGACTCACTGGCAGCATCACCTTGTCTGAGGGCTCCCTCTCTATGAGGCTTTCTAAGAAGCCAGGTTGCCCCCCAAAGAGTAGTGACTACTGACACGCTGCTTCTCAGGCCAAGCTGCCCTATTACAGCCGCGTCAGACACAGCTACCTTCATCTTTCTACATCAAACTAAAAAATGACCTCATTTCTATTTGAACATAGATAATCCAAAATGGCTGAACTTTAAAAATAAGAATCTTTTTGCATGCAACATTCTATAAAGGAAGAATACCCTGATTAATTTAGGAAAGCATTTTACCCTAACTTAATTATAAAAGACTGAAAATGTGCTTTTGCATCTTTTTAGGATGACATCCCATGGCATCTACGCTACATAACAATTTCTATGACAATAAACACATAGCCTTGTGAGTTGGTAGTTGCATAATTGTGGTTTTCCTCTGCTTGTTCTCAGAGGTGGAGAGCTGCCTGTGTGTTTTTACTTCCCCTTCTTTTTTCTTCCCAGGGGGAAAAAAACAAATGGAAAACACACCAAACCAGAGGGAAAGAAATAGTCAATATGCCATTGCTGCCTGTAAGCTGTGGTTTATTTGCCCGCTCTCTGAATGATCTGTGAAGCACTTTGCTGGCAGGTTCAGCTCAGTGCACTCTGAGTGGCAATGCTTACCAATGACCACCAGAGGGCAGTCACGGCCTCAAAATACACGGGGAACGCTTTCTTGCCTCCATCCACAAAATGAGTACCTGGGAACGAATGGCTCTTGCTTCGACCACCTCTCTCAACCACTGTATAGATAATTACCATGATGAACAGGATGCGCATGGGCTCGGCAGTCACACTGCCTGGGTTAAATCCTAACTCAGCCACTTACTAGCTGAATGACCTTGGACAACTTACTTAACCTTCCTGGACCTACTTCCTCCTCATTTCTAAAATGAGGATATTAATAAACCATATCTCACAGGCTATTGAGAACAGTTAATGAGTTAATATTTTTCAAGCTCTCAGAACATCTCCTTGCACATTGTAAGCCATTATATTTATGGTTATTACTCATCGTATTACATTAAACCCTTTTTTCTCTTTCAGGGCCCCAAGTGAAGTGTTCAAGGAGAAGGGATGTGACTCAGGAGAAAGGAGGGAGAAGGCTTTGGTCAGTCTCAGGCCATGCCAGGAATCTCTGGGTGACAGAGAAGGGGATGTGGGAAATGTCTGCGCCCTACAGGAGAGCAGGAAAATGGTTCTAAGGGAGGGTGGGGGGCAAGCCCTGGCCTAAGTTTGCCTGTATCTTTCTCAAAGGCAGAAGGACAGCCCCAAGCTTAGGCCACGCCATAGGAAGGTCAGCAGGCGTCTGGCACAAGAAGGGCTTGAGGCAAGCAGAGAGCTGTCCTTCCGGCCGCATTCAAGCATGGTACAATTAGCCGCAGCCCCAGGAGGCCATCCTGAGGTGCCCGCCGCTGGGCCACCTCTCCTTGCAGTCTGGGTAAAGGACAAAGGGAGGACACCACCTCTGAGAGAGAGGCCTCGGGGGCTACTTTACAACCAGCATGGCAGAGGCCAAGGAACCAGGTAGATGTTCTAGCTGCCTTGAGCAAAGGCGGGAATGTGACAGAAGGGAGAGCTGCCCCGCCCGGGAGGTGGTGGGGGACCCATGAAGAAAGCAGGGCTTCAGTCTTCTTGAGATGTTTCAGAAACCTCTTGGGAGTGATCTGAAGATAAGCTCTGGGTAAGCTCCTGGAGGACAGGGACCACATCTTACCTGGCATTGTGGATCAGCGACTGTGCCTGCCAAAAGGCTCTCTCCTCCTGGCTCATGAGAAGATTGTACTTTCCTGCCCACTTGACATCAATATGGCCATGTGACTGTGCTGGGCTAACAAAATATAAGCAGAAGACTTAAGAGCCCATGCAGACTTCACCACGTTCCTTTTTCCCTCTGACCCGGCAGTTGATGGCTGCTCCATCAGCCTGTGTCACAGCGTGACCACAATGAGCAGAACGTCCCCTAGGCTGACCTGTGGTAGACATGTAGCAGGAGTAAGAAATCAGTCTTTGTTGCCTTAAGCCATAGAATACTGGGCTTATTTGTTACTTGTTACTGCAGCATAACCCAGCCTTTCCTGACTGACACAACAGGTCCTTTTGCATAGCCCTCTGCTGTATACACATGCCTTTTTTCATGCACCACCTTATTTGATCCTCTGGAAAGTGCTGTGAAGTGGGTCTATCACCCCAATTTTCCAGATAATGAAACTGGGTCCCAGAAAGCTCAAGTATTCAGGGTCTCAGAGCAAAGTGATAGAGCTGGGAATCCAACTTAAGCCCCAGGATTCCACCATGCTCCTTAGGATGATGCCTGACACCTAGCAAATGTATATTGATGTAAATGGAAGTGATAACACTGGCCAGCACAGCCGCAATCATCATCATCATAATGCTTTCACCAGGACGACTCTTTTCTTGGTGTCATGGACGTAAACGTAAAGCATAGCTGGTTCCATGAACAGCAAGGTTGGTAAGAAATGATGCGTAGGGTGTCTCACAGAGAGGACAGACGTCAGACAGCATCGCCTCGCTTGGGAGGGCTAGTTTACTGTTATCAAAAGCCTAACATTTATTAGAGTATGTTTTAAACCAGCTTCTGTTATTCCATTCCCCGCCCCACCAAGTCCCTAACACGTTCATCCTGACACCGAGCTCTCTCATTCTTTGTACTAAACTCTCCTCCAATAATGTTGGCCTATTCTAGCACCTCACTCACTCAGCGCCCTTCTTTCTCCTGGGAAACTGGCAAACTAGTCTAGCTAACTCAGGAGAAGGCTGTGGGTGTGCTGTTGCTCCTCTGTGTCACATTTAGACATTAGCTTGCCCCTCTCCGTGCTGTTCCAGCAGTGGGATTTCAGAGCCACTCAGCAGGCTGGTAGGGGAGGGAGCTCAGCACTGGCTGACTTTTCATTACACCTCAAATCACATCCTGTAATTGGCAGCCGACTCCACTCAGCCTAAGACCGCTCTCTGCATCCATCCATCCTTCACTGCTGACTTTGAAGGGATCAAAAGAGCTCTGTGTATTTTTGTAATCTACCTAATCTTCAGAACGATCCCTGTGAGGATGCAGGTATCATCACCACCATTTTTCAGATGAAACGAAGGCCCAGAAAGTTTTAGTGACAGGCCCAAGGTCACCCCCGTGAGCTGGTGGCAGAGATGGGAATAGAACTCAGACCGGCTGAGCTCCCAGGCCATCAGTCTCCATTAGACCCTGCTGTCTCGCTGAATTCCCCCTGCAGTTTTAATTGAATATCATGTTCTTCTTCACTTCCTGCCCTAAACAGAGCAACAGCTGCCACTTACCCTCCTGAGCCGGCTGGCGGTACTTCAGTGGTGGGTGAAGTTATCCTGGGATATAAAGTGGGTGAAGCATTTCAGGATAAAAGGGCCCATCCGAACGGAAGATGTTCACAAAAGTATAAAAGGGATGCCCCAACTTTACTCTTTTCCCTGACTTTCAAATGACATCGGAAAACTGCGTGGGAGGGTGAGTATGGTAGTTAAAAGGAGGGGATCCTGTGGAGGAAAAAAATAAAAGATGTGTGTGTAATTGGATGAAAACTTCTTGGCAAAAAAAAAAGGAGCAATGTTTTTGGTGAGAAGTCCAACGTACAGCATTGTTAAACTGTCCTGGGTTCGTTTTCTTAGGAATGATGTTCTGGGGTTTCAGGAGGATTAAAAGCCAGAGGACTAAGGTGCGCTTTACCCCATTCCATCTACTGTGCAGTTTCTACCGCAGAGGTTCTAAGACTTGGGGGTGTATCAGAATGACGTGAGCAATTTAGGAAAGGCATTGGTTTCCCGACCTGTCCTGGGAAATTGTGGCTTAGGAGAATTTGTGATTGACGTGGAGGGGACAGTTAGGGAAAGCTGACCGATGGCCATCATTATGCCCCTGCCTCTCATGTACATTTTGGAAAGGTGTCTCCCGGTGGAGAATAAATGGAGTAGGCCTGCAAGGAGGGGGCTGCATGTCTCCTCCACAACAGGAGGTCTGGTCAGCCCAAGGCAGCCTGCTCCACCATGAGCGCATTTGCAGAGGCCCGTCTGCAATGGGAGTGAGGCTCCTCATTACCCTTCAGTGCACGGAGGACCCGTGAGGAGAGGAGAATCTCGCCCTTGGAAATCCGAGCGGTTTGGTCCAGGCCAGGAGGAAATTGAAAAACTTCCCAACCAAAACGTCTACTTCCGGAAGAGACAAAAAGCAGCTCAGGGTCATAAATCCGTGCCAACACCCAGGACCCAGAGGTCAGGCTGGAGGCCCGGAAGATCAGTGGGCTCTGAGGGTGAGGAATGCAAGGCGGGGATCCCTTGCCTTCAGGGGGATCCGCTGGGTCCCCCGGGCTGCCGATTGGGCGCCAGCAGACGCCCCCCGCGACGCGGCAGGATTCCAGAGGAGCAGTCAACCTCGGGCCCCTGGGTCGCCGCTGCCTCGCTGTGTTTTGCAGAGTGGCGTTTCTCCTGGAACCCAGCTCAGGCAGGCTCGCCCAGAGGAAGCCAATCATGAGACTGGACAGTGTAAACAACCGGCAGCCTCTGTTTTCTAAACCGAGAACCTGAGCTGAACCAGGAGGTCAGGTCGGCTGCCCAGGTGCCCGCACCAGTCCCCAGAGTGGGGCTGTCTGCCCAACTGTGCCCCATAGTGGGCAGTGGGCCCCTGAGAAGGCAGCCCTAATTACATTCAGGAGCCCATGAAGTGCTCAAGAAATCATGAATTATGACGGCCACAGCAAGGACTGAATTATGACTCAGGGGCCTTTGGCTGTTAACTTCCATTCAAGGGGCTTCTAATTTCAACAGGCAGACATTCCCCCTCTGGCAGCATTTCCCATACTCCCTCTCATCTTAAAGTCTCAGTCACCCCAAAGTTATGAAAATCTGCAGAAAGGTGTCCTTAGAATCAAGAAAAGCTTAAACTTGTCTCACTGAACCCTTAAGATTCGAGTATCACAGTGGCTGGAGGGGAGGAGGTCATTTCCAAGGGCGAAAGATGGGCCTGCTGATACTAAAACATCTACGTTTCTATATTTTAATAACTTTTCACTGCTAGAGAACAAGGCAGATAATTGTCATCTGAAGTGAAGGGGAGGGTGGAGAAATTTTAAATGGTTTGAACTTAGAATAAAGCTTGTTCCTCTCAAGGACGGCATGTCGTGTTGGGTAAGTTCTCCAATATTTCCAGGCCTCACATTTTTCTCTCCATAATATAGCTGTCATTTCATCCAGTAAGCAAAGCATGAATCTTAACCGCCACTAAAGGAACTTGAGTTCCACATTTGAAAGGCAGCAAAAGCTGAGTGCAATATTAGTGTGTGATTGTGATAAAATCAAGAATTCAATATAAAAGGCTGTGGAAGTTGGAAGATCAAGTCTTCCAAAGATATAAGGAAACGTTGAAAGTAGAGGCATCACTGTTCAACATGGGGTTGATTCTTTTCTTGAGCAGTCCTCACTGAAGGCCATCTCACATCTCTGAAATGATGTTAGAAATGAAACAGAAATCAGGACAAGGAGAGGTGGCAAGATGTAGGAAAATGGTCGATGATCTAGACTTGGCCAACCCCAATTCTAGCCCCAGCACTAACAAGTTTGTGATCCTGAGCAAGTCCTCCCAAGATTTGGCTCTTGCTATCATCACAGTTTCATTTTGTTGTGTTTTTTAATTGTGGAAAAAACATGCAACATAAATTTACCCTCTTTCCAGTTTTTAAGTGTACAGTAGAATATTGTTAACAATAGGCTATGTACAGTGTTATTCAGCAGATCTCTAGAACTTTTTCATCTTGTGTTACTGAAACTCTATACCATTGAACAACTCCTTGTTTACCCCTCCCCCCAGCCCGTGGCAACCATCCTTCTACTTTCTGTTTCTATGAGTTTGATTACTTCAGATACCTCATATAAGTGGAACCATGCAGGATTTCTTTTTTTGTGACTGGCTTATTTGACTTAGCATAATGTCTTCAAGTTTTATCCATGTTGTAGCACATGCCAGGATTTCCTTCTTTTTAAAGACTGAATAATACTCCATTGCATGTAAATATCACGTTTTCTTTATCCATTCATCTGTTGGTGGACATTTAGGATGCTTCCAGATCTTAGCTATGGTGAATAATGTTGCAATGAATGTGGATGTGAAAATATCTCCTCAAGAGCTGTTTTTAATTCTTTTGGATATATATACCCAGAAGTAGGGCTGCTGGATCATATGGTGGTTTTATTTTTAATTTTTTTGAGAAACCCCCATACTGTTTTCCATAATGGCTGCATCATTTTATAAGCCCACCAAGAGTGTGCAGAAATCCCACTTTCTCCACATCATTACCAACACTTGCTATTTTCTGTTTTGTTTTGATAGTGGCCAGCCTAACAGGTATGAATGAGGTGATATCTCATTGTGGTTTTTCTTTGCATTTCCCTGATGATTAGTGATATTGAGTATATTTTCATATGCTTATTTTCAATTTGCATATCTTCTTTGGAGAGATATCTATTCAAATCTTTCACCCATTTTTAATCAGGTTGTTTGCTTTTCTGTTATTGGGTTGTAGGAGTTCTTTATGTCTTCTGGATATCAGTCCTTTATCCAACATAAGGTTTGTGAATGTTTTCTCCCGTTCTATAGGCTGCCTTTTTACTCTGTTTCCTTTGCTGTGCAGAAGTTTTTAAGTTTGATGTAGTACCACTTGTCTATTTTTGCTTTTGTTGCCTATACTTTTGGTGTCATATCCAATAAATCATTGCCTATTCTAAGGTCATGAAGGCTTTCCCTATGTTTTCTTCTAAGAGTTTTATAGTTTCATGTATTCCATTTAGGTCTTTAATCCATTTTGAGTTAATTTTTGTATATGGTGTAAGATAAGGCTCCTTTCCTTTGCATGTGGATATATGTTTTCCCAGCACCACTTGTTGAAGAGACTGTCCTTTCCCCATCGTATAGTCTTAGCATGTTTGTCAAAGATCATTTGACCATATATGTGAGGATTTATTTCTTGGCTCTCTATTCAGTTCCATTGGTCTGTATGTCTGTCTTTATGCTGGTACCACACTGTTTTGGTTACTATAGCTTTGTAATATGTTTTGAAATCAGAAAGTGTGAGGCCTCTAGTTGTTTGTTCTGTCTTTGTTCTTCTTTCTCAAGATTGTTTTGGGGTCTTTGAGATGCTATATGAATTTTACGATGTTTTTTTTCTCTTTTTGCAAAAAGTCCCACTGGGATTTTGCTGGGGATTGTATTGAATCTGTGTATGGCTTTGTAGGTATGTACATTTTAGCAATATTAACTCTTCCAATCCGTGAACATGGGATGTTTTCCATTTATCTGTGACTTCTTTAATGTCTTTCATCAGTGTTTGATAGTTTTCAGTGTATAAGCCTTTCACCTCCTTGGGTAAGTTTATTCCAGAGTATTTTATTCTTTTTAATACTCTTGTATATGGGATTGTTTTCTTAAATTGCTTTTTGAATTGTTCACTGTTGGTGCATAGAAATGCAATTGAATTTTGAGTGCTAGTTTTGTATTGTCCAACTTTGTTGAATTCATTTATTAGTTATAATAGTTTCTTTTTTGTGGAATCTTTAGGGTTTTCTGCATAAGATCATATCATCTGCAAACAGAGATAGTTTTCCTTCGTCCTTTCCAATGTGAATGTCATCTATTTCTTTTTCTTGCCTAATTGCGCTGGCTAGGATTGCCAGTACTGTGTTGAATAGAAGTGGCAAGAGTAGGATCTTTGTCTTGTTCCTGATCTTAGAGAAAAAGCTTTCAGGTTTTCACCATTGAGTATGATGCTAGCTTTGGGCTTTTCATATATGACCTTTATTATGTTGAGGCAGTTTCCTTCTGTTCCTCATCTGTTCAGTGTTTTTACCATGAAAGGATTTTAAATGATGTTAAATGCTTTTATGCATCAATTAAGATGATTTCATGATTTTTGTCCTTCATTCTGTTAATGTAGTCTATTACATTTGTTGATTTTTGTATGTTGAACCATCCTTACATCTGAGGAATAAATCCCACTTGGTCATGGTATATAATCCTTTAAATGTGCTGTTGAATTAGGTTTGCTAATACTTTGTTGAAGATTTTTGCATCAATATTCATCAGGGATATTGATCTGTAATTGTTTTTTCTTATAATATCTTTGTCTGGCTTTGGTATCAGGGTAATTCTGGCCTCATAAAAGAAGGTTGGAAGTGTTCCCTCCTCTTCAATTTCTTGGAAGAGTTTGAGAAGGATCAACATTAATTCTTCTTTAAAAGTTTGGTGGAATTTTCCAGTGAAGCCATCTGGTTCTGAGCTTCTTTTTGTTAAGAGTTTTTGATTATTGATTCAATCTCCTTACTAGCTATAAGTCTGTTCAGATTTTCTATTTCTTTATGATTCAGTCTTGGTAGATTGTATGTTTCTAGGGATGTGTCTTTTCTTCTAGGTTATCCACTTTGTTGGCATAGTTCATAGTAAGTAAGTTCATAGTAAATTCATTGTTCATAGTAAGCCTCTTATGATTCTCTGCATTTCTGTTGTATCAGTTGTAATTTCTCCTCTTTCATCTCTGATTTTAGATATTTGTCATCATGTTTAAAAGGAGATTGTTGAATTAGACGATTTCTAAGGCCTTTCCAGCTCTGAAATTCTTTAGCATCTCAAAGGAAAATTTAAAAATGTATTATAAAATATTTAAGACATACAAATGATTTAAAGAAGAGTACAATGAATACCCACCCAACTTAAGAAATAAGTTATTGACATAATAGATAACCTTCTGTGTATCCTTTCCTAAGTGTGTTCTCCATCCCAGAAGAACCCACCATCCTGAATTTTGTGCTATTCATTCTCATGCATTTCTTTATATTTTAATTCTATATATATATATATGGATCTCTGAGAATTGCATGGTATTTTTGCCTGCTTTTAACTTTATGTCAGTTGTATCATACTGTATTTATTAGTCTACAAGTGGCTTTTGTCCTCTTAACATTTTGTTGGTGACCTTCATCCATGCTGGTGGATGTAACCCTTGTTCATTTTCACCCCTAGTACTTGATTGTATGCAGGTGCCACAGTTTAATTACACACTGTTGGTGGACATTAGGTTGTTTCTATTGTTTTGTTTTAACAAATAATCTTACTCCAAATATGCAAGTATGTATCCCGTTTACACTCATGTGAGACTTGCTCCAATAGTGGACTACCTGGGGCATAGGGAATGCACATCTTCACTTTGACTAAATAGTGCCAAATTTTTCTCTAAAGTAATTGAACCAATGTATACTCCCACCAGCAAGGTACAAGATTTCTCATTGTTTAACCCCTGTACCATCACTTGGTAGTGTCAGATATTTTATGCCCAACCCGATGAGCATACAATGGTAACCTGATATAATTTTCACTTGCATTTTCCTGATAACCACCATGGTAGTTCATTTTGTCATATGTTTACCAGCTATTCCTGTTTCATCCCCTGTGAATTGCTTCTTCATATTTTTTGCCTACCTTTAATTTTTAATGTGGATGGACTGTATTTACTCCTTATCCTAGGAAAGTCATGGATTGCATGACCAGATTGCACTATGGTGAATTGCATTCTTGGGGAATTTATAACATAGCTCCCACTTGTACCACAAGAATGTGTGGATGAGCAGCACCTTTCCTTAGGTGCGTTCAGTGGATCCATATTTTCTTCACACCAGCCAGTGCAGGTGGAGAATGTGAGTCTCCTGTTAGAGAATTGAAACTCGGGGTCCTCACAGCACTTGTTGCTGAGCTGATGCTGAGTCTATCCGGATGACCACCTGCACCACCTGATCTGGAGAGGCCTAAGCATGCACTGGAGGGAGGCTGTACACACTAATTCTCCACGTAAAAAGTCATGGAGTTATGGCTCCACGCTCTAATACTGAGAGTTTCCTGGGTTTTATGGAGAAATGTGGATTCCTGGTATTTTTCAAAGTTGCAAAATGCTAACATGTATTTAGAGAAGTGTCACAAGCGAAGCCAAAAGAAACATGCCCAAGGTTGAACTGGAGATTTCTCTTACTGCAACTTTGGAGCACAGCATTCACCAAAGAAGCATCAGCAGTGAAGAGGCAAAGAGCCTCTCATGTTCATTCTTGTTTAACTCTTCTTATAAAAGACTCATTTGTCCACAGGGGGTTTAAACAAGTCAGGATACAAGAGGCGGTAGATACATAGGATAAATCGACCTCTGCTTGCAAATCTGACTAGCCTCTGATTTATGTGAATTGCTGCTGCTGTCACTGCAGATTGTTGTCCCAGCTACAGTCAGGTTGGGTTGGTTTGCAAAGTGTAATGCTAGTGTAGACTGGAATGTCCAAACTGGGTGCCTCTGCACTGGAGAAGACTAAACTCTCATTGTTAGGCTCCATAGTAAAAAATAGAAACTGTGGCTTTGGAATTGAGACAGTTCAAAGGACATTTAAGAGACAGAGAAGAGAGATTTCTTTTCCTCAACTCTCAGCCTCTTTCAAAAATATGTACACACACACACACACACACACACACTTCCATTCAGAAAAGCACCCCATGCAGCCCTCATTCTGCTCATTTTAGTTTTTCGTATTTCTGCTTCTAGGTAGCAAGAAAAGCCTAAAGTCAGGTGTATGCAGAACAAAAAAAGAGAAAAATTCTAACGATTAGGCCTGAAAATCATAAAAGAATGAACAAACGTGTTTACCAGCAGGTCATGAAGTAAAGCAACGTTCCATCAATACGTTAGTCAATTAATGCGTAGCTATTGAGTGCAGGGTGTTGAATGTATTCTGGGTGGGGAGGCCCCTGTGGCTTGCCCAGGGCCCACTGGCAGGGGTATTTAGGAATATCCCACACCTGTGTGGCTGTTTCAGGTTTCAATCAGCATCTTAGACACAGCCAATAAAAGAATTATTAGAAAAGATAGAGCTAAGCAGAGAATAAATAGAAGACTGGAAGGACCTGCGCAAGGGAAACTTTGGAATAAATAAACCTTGACTAATTAATCCATTTGCAAATATTTATTGAGGACCTCGCATATGTTGTCAATGTCAATGTCGATGTCAGTGTCCTTTCTGTAGTATAACAGCACCTTTCCCTCTGTGCCTCAGTTTTCTCAGCTGTAAATTGGGGATAATAATAGTACCCACCTTGAAGGATCATAGTGTTAAATGAATAACACATTGAAAGCAAGTAGAACAGTGGCTGACATGTGGTAGTTATGCGGTCAATATTAAGGAAGGAGACAAATCACATGCACATAGAAACTGAACAACAATGAAGACATCAAAACAAGAGATGTCACTAGGCAGTGCATTATTAATTGCCAAACAAGTGCTTCTCGCCCCTGAATGTCAAAACCGAGGGCACAGAGCTAAGAGAGAGCCAAAGAGTTTGGTTTCTCTCACTAGCCAAGCACCTGCCTTTTGCACGTGTCTGAGAAGCTGCAAACTGGGTCCCTCCAGAGACACCGTGGATCGTGAGGGGCTTTTAGGAAAGGACTGAGAGCTGCCCCTTAGCACGGAGGTGGTGCAGTGGAGTGCTGGAGAGTGCTGGAGAGTGCGGCCGTGGGCCAGACCACCCATGTTCAAAGCCCAGCACTGGCACTTACTACTTGTAGGCTCCTGGGAAAGTTATTTAACTCTTCTGAGTCTCAGTTTCCTTGTATGTAAATGAAGAATGATAATAGTCTCTATTTTATAGGTTGGCATGAGGATTAAATGAGAGAGTTCACATAACGCTTGTGAGAGAGTACCTGGCATATACAAATTAAATTGCTCATCTAAATTGGGTGCCAAACCAGCTGCTTCTTCAAGATCTGCAAGGAAAGAAATTGTACAACCTGCTACAGTGTTCAACCCACTGTGGTGTTCAGAACTTCCTTCGTTAGGAAATCCTCCCTTTTTTAAGTTTATTTAATTTGGAAGGGCCATTAGAGATTTTTATAAACTGACTCATCTACACATGATGAAATTGAAGCCTGGAAAGTTTAAGCGACTTGCCCAGTTATCCAGATGGTTAGTGGCAGATGGGGCTGGCTCCCAGTTCTCCTGACACCCAGATCCGTGCTCTTCCTACAAAGTCTGCATTTATTGTTTCCCTCCAAAGTCCCTCTTGTCCCCTGCTCATTGTAGTAGAGATCCTTTGGTCCATGTGATTCCAAACTCGTAGGCAGAGCATTCCAAACCCTCCACGGTCTGACCTTATCTACCTAGTGGGGCACCCAACACACAGCATCCCTTCTTCCCCATGTGGTCTCTAGACAAATTGCAAAATAAAACAAAGGGTACAAACATGGCCAGATATCACTTTTATCATTGAGAAAGTGGAGAACATAGCTTATTATGAGAGCCAAGGGGCCTGCAACTGAGCCCCTGATTAGGGAGATGCCCCCACATAGCCCCAGGTATGTGGGCTGGGACCAGGAGAGCAGATTTCCATGTGACAGATATTCTGCATCCCGAGAGGAAGAAGGAGGGCAGGGCTGAGTAGAAGGTGCCCAAGTTTTCTTGCCTGATTTCCCAATCAGAGAAGTCACTGCACCTCCCCGAGGGCGGAGAGAAGTCAGGAGTGTGGGGAGGAAAAATCCCCTTTCTTAGAAACCAACACTAGGAAAAGACTTCCTTTTCTAGTGCCGCCTCTTTTTGTTTTTGTCTTTTGTTTTTTGCTGAGAAAGACTCACTCTAACAGCCACTGCTAATCTTCCTCTTTTTGTATGTGAGCTGCCACCACCACATAGCCACTGTCAGATGAGTGGTGTAGGTCTGCACTTGGGAACCGAACCCTGGCCACCAAAGTGGAGCATGCCAAACTTAACCTCTAGGCCACTGGGGCTGGCCCTAGTGTCACCTCTTTCTAACCACCCCTCCCTTGCTCCCTACTCTCTGGCCCTACAAACCACTTGTAAGCCTTTGTCCCCACTCAATTTGTGTTTCTGCTCACATTATTCCTCTTGAACACAGTGTCCATGTCCCCTGGGTCCCCCATTGTTGAGTGCTCACTCATCTTTCAAGACTCAGTTCATGTAGCACCTTCTGCAGGAAGCTCTTCCTTCCTCTTCTCATTTCTACCCTCAACACCCCACAGGGTAGAATTGACCAACTCCTTCTTTGTGTTCCCAATCTGTTCAGTACAGACTTGCCTTGTAGCCCTTTTAGGACTTTATTCCACATAATTCCTGAAGACAGAGGCCACATGGTACTCATCTTATGTTCAGAGCCTTACATAAAACCTTGAACATGGTAGGTCTTCAATAATTTTTTTGAATAAAAGATGTTGAATACTTTTCCTAGGTATATTAAATGATATTAAGCCAAGTCCTTGCCTTCTTCTCCTATTATTGGAATCTCATTCTTTCATTTACTCTTTAAGCACCGGTAGGTGTGTGGCACTCCATTCAGTACCACAAAGATACATAGTTTGTAGCCTCCCTTTCTGGAATTCTAAAGTCTTACTTGGAAAGATAAGGTACGTTCACAAGAAACAATTGAGTGTATGTACATGATTGAAGCAAATACTTCTTTGCACCCATAGAACACTCTATAATTTACAAAGCTAAGTCTGCACAATCTGCGATGTGGTTGAATGATCTCTCTGTGAGGCAGAGTGCACTCACCAGCATCATTTGACAGATTAGGAAATTGGGCTTGAGAAGCATCAGGGGACTTACCCAAACACCCCCAGCTGGCAGATGATAGAGCTGGAGCTTGAATCCAGGCATTTGGCTCCTAACCCATTGTGGTCATCACATTAAACAGCCAAATGGAAGTGATAAAATACAGGGTATTTGGCTATACCATGAAAGGAGAGTGGTGTGTACACCCCACTAGTGTCCCTATCACCTTTGACTGGGCTCAAAGGCCAAGCGTGTGCTGGCTTCCTGCATCCCAACATCCCTACTCTTTGATCAACATCTTCTGGTAGGTCAAGCCCAGGGTCTTTTGGCCAAACCAATGGGGAGAGTTAGAGGGAGTTTAGGGGCTGAGAAAACTATTACCTAAGGCGGCACGTTAGCTATCCAGGTGCACTGAACAAACTGGAACTTGAAGAAATGCAGATACAGGTATATAATTTCAATGTCTTCATACATTCCTGCTATCCTAGCTCTGAACCTTCCAGTCTAAATGAAAATCTCTATGTCAAAAATGTCTCTTGAAGACTGTGTGGGACGGTGGTGGAACAACCAAATTTGAGTGGAACTGGGTCATTTTCCGGCCAAAAGAGGGGATTATAATAAATAAGCCAGTAGATGGAAATCTGAGGAGAGTGCTATTTGTTCCCCCATCTGAACGTGTTTGCAATCTATCTGTAGATTTCTCTTGAAGGACTTTGATAAAATCTTAAGTCTTCTGCCTAACTGTCCTTTTGATAGTGCCTATAAATTCCCTTAAAATACTTCAGTGTAGACAGCATGATGTGGATGCATGAGTTCAAGTTAGCTATAATCTACACTCATGAATTCAATCTTTTCAACTTCTTTCTTCTTCCCTCATCCCCAGTTCTGTCAAATGACACCCAACCAAAGGAAAGGGAGCCAAAACTGTTTACTGAACACTTACTCTATGCTCTTTGTATGCATTATTTCATTTAATCCTCATTTATAAAAAAGTACATATCATTATCCCACTTAGTAAAAGTTGAATCTCAGAGGGGTTAAGAAACTACTTGAACATCACACAGCTAGTAAGTGATAAAGCTGAGATGTCAAAAGCTTGGAATTAAGAACTCATGCTCTCTTCAGCAGACAACTTCACACGCTATTTTGAAAGGGCCTAATAATTATTGGCACTTTATATTCTTACACAAGATGGCTTCCCCTGGAGTGTTTTGAAAAACTGAAAACAATCATAATGACCTTTGATCACCTTTCGCTTCCAAGCCCATCCTTCTGGTGTAAACAGGGAGAACGCTTATTCCCCATAGTGGAGCAGTTGCTTCTGCTTTCCCGTGCACTCCAGCAAACCTCACCCATGGTGAGACCGTGATGGAGCGACAATCAGTAGACAAGATGGAAGTAAATGCATATGGTGCTGAAAAGCACCTGAGGCCCACATGCAGATGCTTCATTTGATTATTTTGAACCATTATCACATCCAAAGCCAAAGCATGAATGCCCCTTCTGTTTCCATAGACTCTCTCCCACTGGCCTTTGATGACTTCTTTTCCCCTTTGAGGTTTCTTCTTACCTGGAATTTGGCCTGATTTTCCCTGGATCACAAGGCATTGTTTACCATAGTCCTGCAGACCCTATGAATGATCCCAAGCCCTACACAGGTTAGGTCTACTGATTAACTGCCTGAAAGAGATTTCTTTGGTGTATTCCTTTTATCCTCTTATAGATGCTTCTGTAAAAGAATGTATGTTGTTAGAATCTTGTTTTATCAGTGTTCTCTGTACTCTGCATTCATTTATGGGCACCTGGAGTGAGTTTAGAGAACAGGATCCTAATCATGAAAGCCCAGGAAATCAGGCATATGAGATCAATTCAAGGACTATATAGGGAAAGTCAAGACAGAGAGTTAAGTTCCCATTGTGAGGCCCTTATTGTTCTGGAAACATAGTCATGACAACTAGAGTGTGAAAGGAGAACATTAAAAGGAGACGCTGTACTCTAAATTGAGATAGACATTTCTGCAATAGATATTTAATACAAAAGTAAAGTGATCCATGACTGGAAGCCAAGTCCTGGGGCAGGAAGAGGTGGACTGGAGTTCAGCTGCTGTGGAATAATAGAGAATTAAAATATATAGGTAAAATTAAGTAAAACAGTATTGAGTCAACACTATATTGGTCATAGTTAAAGAGAGAATTTGTGAATTGGAAGACAGTTGTGAAGAATTCACTCGGAACACAGCTAAGAGGGATAAAGAGATAAATATGAAAGAGCTATGAGAGACAGGAAGGTAGATTGAGAGCTTCCAACATGTTTCAACATCATTTCAACAAAAGAAAAAGAGTGGTTGGGGGAGAAGCAGTAATTGAAGAAGTAGTGATTAAGAATTTTTAGGAACTGAAGAAGGTCATGAATCCTCAGATTGAAAGCACATACTGTATACAGGGCAGCATTTAAAAAACAAAGCAAAACAAAACTAGATACTTCATGGTGAAATTGAAGAACACCAAAGATAAGAAGAAAAGCTTAAAGTGAATGTGTTGGGGTTAGGGCAGTGGGATAGGGACCTGTCTTCAGAAATCTGAAAAGCTGTGTCTTGGAAGAAGAGTTAGTTAGAATGCCTCTGGCTCTCTCAGAGGGTCACCCAGGACCTGGGAGTAGAAATCACAGGAAAGCAGATTTTGAGTGACTTTAAGGAAGAATTTTCTAACAATGTCTCTCCAGAATGCATAGCCTGTCTTATAATAAGGAAATGAGTTCTCTGTCACTGGAAACTTTCCTTCCTACGTGGAGTTCCCCGTTCTGAAGGGCACTGGAGAGAAGGTAGGCAGACTTGGAGAAACTGGATGGCGGAGGCCAGGGTGGTGGGACCTAGGCTATTTGAGCAGCTTAAACAGACTCATGGGGCTCTGTGTGTCCTCTTTCCTGTACCTATCCCAAGATTTGGATGGTCAACAACATGACCTGAGGCAAGACTAGATTTAAATGACTTGGTAAAAATAATTTCTGGGGGCCAGCCCGGTAGTGTCACATAGCGGTTAGGTTCACATGCTTCGCTTTGGTGGCTGGGGGTTCACCAGTTTCAGTCCAGGGCATGGACCAATGGGGCCTGAAGGATGTAGGGAAATGGAGAGAAAAGAGCAGTGTTGAAAGGGGAAATGTGATTTTACCTCTGTAACTATCCGTTTGGGTCTGTCCTCTTGCTTGTCATTTTTGAAATGAATTATGTACCTTTCCTCAAATTCTACTCCACGCTCTCTCCCAGAGTCAGGCAATTTTCTCTTTCATCAACCTGTTTCTTCTCCCACTTGGATCTCTTAGCAGAGCTATTTGCCACCTTGAAACTGCTCACCCTGTCACCTTCTCTGATTAGACAGCCAACACAAAACTTAGCAGCAAATTCCATATGTGAAGTTGACCAGCAAATTCCATATGTGAAGTTGTCATTGGAGATGTCTACTCTTGATCCCTTTTCCCTTAATTCCCTGTTGTGGAAGACAGAGAGAGTGAGGCTCTGTCATCATGACAACTTGTTAGGGCTAAATCCGCTTCCAGGGGGCTGGCCAAGGAAATCAACCAGTATTTTTCTCTCCCAAGTGCTCACTTTGCTTTGGCTCCTCTAGCCTTCTCGTTGTTCATTGAACATACCAAGTTCACTCCTGCCTTGAGTCTGGAACTTTCCTCCCCCGTGTCCTGACTCCTTAAGGTCTTTCTCCAATAGACCTTCCCAGGTCACATATTTATAATCCCAGCACTCCTTATTCCCTCCCTATTGTATTCCTGCCTAGGGTACTTAGGATCATCCATCATAGCATATATTTCACTTGTTTATTTGTGGGTTCTCTGTCTCCGGGGTATCCACTCCTTGACGACAAGGGTTTTTATACACTTTCCTCCCTGCAGGTTCTCCAGCACCTAGAATAGTGCCTGCCTTGTAGTAGTGCTCAAGATGTATTTATTGAATGAATAAATGAACGAACAAATTCATTTCTAATGTTGTTTCGATGGACTTCCAGATTCAGACACCCAAATTACAAGCTGACTTTTGGAACATAAGTCAGTTCATAGATAGAGACTTTCTGGAGATTTTTTTTGTGTACTAATAATGAAATACAGAAATGATTATTATTTTCTTTTTTAGGAAGATTAGCCCTGAGCTAACATCTGCCGCCATTCCTCTTCTTTTTTGCTGAGGAAGACTGGCCGTGAGTTAACATTCATGCCCATCTTCCTCTACTTTATATGTGGGATGCCTGCTACAGCATGGCTTGACAAGTGGTGCATAGGTCCATGCCCTGGACTGAAACTGGTGAACCCCCAGCCGCCAAAGCGGAGCATGTGAACCTAACCGCTATGCGACACTACCGGGCTGGCCCCCAGAAATTATTTTTACCAAGTCATTTAAATCTAGTCTTGCTTCAGGTCATGTTGTTGACCATCCAAACCTTGGGATAGGTACAGGAAAGAGGACACACAGAGCCCCATGAGTCAGCATGAAGCCATGTGGGGACAGAGCAGGGGCTCTGCTGAGCAGAAGGTGAAGCTGGGGTCTGCAACGGAAAAAGAAAAAGACTCCGGAGGGAGAACATCAATCCATTAGCTGTGGAAGCTGAGAACCCACTTTGAGTCTAGGACTGTGCTGGGCCCTGTGGGCCAGAGAAAGTCTCAGATAGGATCCCGAGGAATTAACGACGGGAGGTTGGGAATTGTAGGGGAGGAACACAAGAAACGCACAGGGGAATGGGGACGTGTATGTTACAGGAAGAGTGCCAAGGAGGAAGAGCAGCTGGGCCTCTGGGCTTTTCAGAGGAGGCTCATTGGAGGAGGTGGTCCTGCAGCTGACCTTGAAAGTGGATGGGTCTACAGCCTCAGGAGGAGAGGGGGCAAGGAGCATGAGTTCCACCCAGGGCCAGCAGAGCTGGTGCTGCAGAAACAGGGACCAGGGTGCCACTAGCACAAAGCTCTGTGCTAGCAAATCTAAAAATACCCGCTCTCTCTATTTTTTTTCTTTCCCTCTTGGTCTCTTACTTTTCTTATCACCCTCCTTCCTACTTTCTTCCTTCTCTGATTATCCTTTCTGGCAATGCTTGGATTCATTTGCTCATCCCCCCAGGGAATCTCTTACCCGCTGGGTGGGCCAAAACCTTGCTGGACTCCCTGCTGTTCAGGTACAGGTTGGCAGCTGCTCCAAAGGCCCCCCACCCCCCTTGAGTCAGTTCTTTCAAATGCCAATTAACAGGTGTCAGAAATGCTGGCCCCGACTAAGAGACCCATGTCTGCATAACAACCCAACTATTTTGGCTATCCACCCGTGAGCATAAATATCGTGGTGTTTGAGCCCTTGGGGCCTGTGGAGTTTACAAGTATGCTGTCAAGATCTCTTCATTGGGCTAGTGCTTGAAGTGCTGCCAAAAAGCCAGGGGACTCCTGTGCTTTCATGTGTTCCCAAGCGCAGGCCGCCCTGGCTCCGGGAGGAGCCCTCTGGGGACCGAGTGTCGGTGTGAATCTCAAACAGCAAGCTGACATTCCGGTTGGGAGTGTGACAGTGCATGCCTGGGTGATGATGCCAGGGCGGCAGGTGACACGGGTCCACCACAGAGGGGGAGAGAAACTGGAGTGGCTTCCAGTTACATGTCCTCAGAGCTCTGAAGGATGGAATCAGGGTCGGGGGAGCAGTTATAAAATGATGTTACAAAATCCGGATGTCCTGATCAAATTGAGACCACTGAGATGAGGCATTAGGAGCACAGAGGACACCAGTGTTCCCAAAAAAGGCATCTGACCTGGGCCAATCTAGGATTAATGTCATTGCAAGCCAGAGAGACGGACCACTGTCAACCAGTGAAAACACATACTCACACACACGCCCGCACGGTCTGTCGGACACAGAGAGAAAGAGTAGGCATCCATTTGATGCTCCCTAGACACCTCCCAGAGAAATTCTTCTTTCAGGGTGCTCTGCCCTCCCCCTCCAGGCCTCATGCCGGCCACGGAGGTTCTAACTCGGGGTAAACATCTGAAAACAGAGTGGCTGCCAGGGAGGAGAAAAAAGAGGCGAGGGTGGAATGGGATGGGGTGGGGCATGGCGACAGGAAGAGCTCAAAAGATTCTCAAGTTGGGTGACTACCAAGGTTGGCTTGTCCCAGAGGGCAGTTGGGCCCCAGCCTGGCGGGCAGGGGGGAGCAGGCGTAATGCGTGCTTCGGTCAGTGGGGGCAGCATTTCCTCCACCATGCCTCAGGCTCTCCTCCAGGTTCAGATCTGGGAGAGTTTGTTGACCTTTTATAGGCTTGTTCCACCCCAATCAGAACTGTATAAAAGGGCTTGAACTAACTTTGCCTCATCTGCTTTGGGGTCTGCACAGCAAGTTGGAAACATCCAGAGTAAGAGGTCTAATCAGGAGGCTACAGAGACATCCGCCTCAAATCAACCTAGTTATGCTTTTGTGATCACAGCTCTAGAAACTCCAATGAGGAAGGCTTTCCTGATTTCCCTACTCTTTCACCACTGATCGTAGAATCTCAGAATATTATAGATTTTACATTTCCTGGGACCAGTGCCCAGAAAGAGGCAGTGAGGTATACTGGATTGCATACTTCTTCGGTGGCAAAACCCAGCCCCCTGGTCCCTAATAATCTTTCTGCTACACTATCCCTTGTTCTCTCAGTCTTGTACATAACCTGTTAACTAACCATGATGATAAATTACTGTAGGTAAATGCATCCTTGCGAATACTTCCTCTCCCCTAAGTAGACCATAAACTCTTTGAGAGCAGACAGAGATGGCCTTTATTCCTGTGCTCCCTGGTCTTGATTTGACTTCACAGTCTCTGTGCAGTGCCTATTCCTTGTGCTCCTGGCCCCTGATGATTTGAGATGAAGATGGAGAGTCCATACAGCCCTGAACTGCCCTGAGAAATGGCCGTATGAACCTATCAAGAATCCCCCAAGTGACGTAAAGCCCTGCCCCTCAACTGTCAGGATCTGGAAGAAGTCTCCTGCCTCTCTGTGAAAGCCAGATGCCTGTAGAGGTGAAATAGGAAGCTTTCAAAAGGATGAGGTCAGTTATCCTGAAAAGAAATCTTGTTGGACGAAGACAGAAAACAAATAATTTCATCCAACATAAGAAAACAATTTCTCTGTTCCATGGTGGCCAGAGGCCACTGAGCTGTGAACTCTGCAGGCAGGGTAGATTCCAGAAGGTTGTCGATGGGGTCATTTTTATTGTACAGTGCGTGGCCCCAAGATGGCCAAAGAGGAGTATCAAGCCTTGAATCCTTGCCCTTTTTGGGGAGGGCCACTCTGGGCAGACATTTCGCTGATCATCATCACTTTTATATGTAACTGGACCTTCATTCATTTGGTAGTATGAGCTACGGAAGGGCGGCACAGATGAGAGAGCTATGTCTGTAACTGACGAAATCTGCGCCTGGCGTGCGTTTGTGGAGAAATTAAAAATAAAATGAAGCTCATCTGAGAAATGCGTGGACTGGAATTAGCCGTCTCCTGACTGGTCACGCATGGAACTTGTCGGAGATGACCAGGACAGAAAAGTGAGACCTGGGCAGCAGATCGGGCCACGCTGCCCGCCAGGCTCTTGGGAGCCTGTCATAATTTATAATGGATTATCTTAGGAAATAGATGAGGACGGCTTGTGTTCAGGAGCCAGGAAAGACTATTTTGGTTTTAAAAAAAAAGCCCAGAAAACATGTCTCAGAAATGAATGACCTATTGTTATTTTTTCCGCAAGATACTTAATGCCTTGACTTGGTTTGAATTAACTCATCAAATCCTATGCTGTGAATGTGACATTTGAAAGGGACTAACATCACCAGGCCAGGTAAATGACGCCCCTTAGTAGCACCGGAGTTGGGGCTCTTGCTTGTACTCTTTGCCTTAGGGTAGCTATCCA
Source organism: Equus przewalskii (assembly GCF_037783145.1). Taxonomy (NCBI): domain Eukaryota; kingdom Metazoa; phylum Chordata; class Mammalia; order Perissodactyla; family Equidae; genus Equus; species Equus przewalskii. Next base: position 27,291,102 of record NC_091850.1, read on the forward strand.
AACGTATTAGAGTTTTTGCAGTTTATACGTTGAGTTTCAACAACTGGGGCTTGCACACACATGTGCACCTGCGTGCACATGCACGCACGCACACACCCCTGAGGACATTTTCCCTCTGTGACTTCTCCTTCCTTCCAACACTGCCCTTGATGCCCACTTCATTTGACTTCATCAAGTGTAATTGCTCTGGACCAACTACATTTGGTTACATAACAAGGAGAAAGGGCAGCAGCATTTGTTGCCTCTTCTCTGGGCAATGAGATATTACATTACGTAAATTCTGTTTACCTTCACGAAGACCCTTGGAGGTACCGTCATTAGGCTGATTTTACTGATGAGGCAACTGAAACATGGAGAGATTACGTAACTTGCCAGGTCTACCATCCAGTAAGTGGCCTAGCTGGGCTTTAAACGCAGATGACCGTGGCTTCAAGCCTGGGCCTGTATAGCCAGTCAAGGTAAAGTCAGAATCCTACTGGAACTGGGCAGGACCTGCAATATCAGAAGAATTTTGATGCGGCAGCCAGCTCCATCTCAGTCCTTAGCTCACCCAACCGAGTCCTCAAAACCAGGCTTCTTTTCCTGGAACAATTATGGAAAAAAAATGCACTTCAAACTTGCAAAGGTAATAGCAATTACGCAACTCACTTTCCATTGTCAGCCTGGTTTCTCTGTCTTAGTAGAAAGTCTGATGGGATGTTTTACAAGGATGACAAAGACAGACAATGAAAGTCAAGCTGATGCGCAAAGCGTCCTTGAAAGCTTGGTAATTAACAACTTTGCATTGTTCTTTAATAATAGTCAGCTTTTTAATGCACTGGAATAAAGGCTCAAACGCTGAAACGTATTTGCATTTCAGCCACACTCTCTGTGAGTACGGCCTCTAGTTTTTCATTCAGAGGAACTGCATTTCTACCTCTGTAGAAAGACAGACTAAGAGGTGGCTGTTTTGTGCAAAATGTATCCAGACATTTAGTGCATCAGAGATGAGATACGAACCTTCACACCTAGGTTCGAGGGGAGGCTTCAGAGTTGAAAGGAAGGATGTGAAATATTGTCACAACCTTCCTACGTGACCCATCTATGTCACACAGCAATGGAGTGTGTGTGTGTGTTAACGTGACTCACCAGGGAAAAGTTCAGTGTGTTTCTTGACAAGGCCTTGTGCAGTCTACGGCGGAGAGGAATTAGGAGGCCAGCTGCCATTGAGAGATTTCCAAAACAACAGGTCCCAGAGAACTTTTACTCCTGCCTAACGGATGCATGAATTCTGCTGCTGCGGTGAAAGGAAAGGGCAACCAACATTTAACAGACACCTACTATGTGCCAGACACTGTGCTAGGCACATTCTCCAATCTTTTTAATCCTCATCACAGACGTCTGAGGTATTATTCCCTTTTTAGAGATGAGGAAATTGAAACTAAGACAGGTTAGGTTACTTGCCAAACATTACATAACCAGTAGGCAGCCTAAGATTCAAGTCCACGTGTACTGGGCTCCCAAACTGAACTCTTTGTCCCCTGTTAAAATGTGACTGTCCCTGGGAAGGGTGGCACATGGGACCCTATCAGTCATTCACATTGTAGTATAATGAATTGATCTGACCCTTTCCTAAGAGAAAGCTTTGCTTAAAAAGCCTAAAGGTTCTAAATTCCACAAAGGGGAAGAGAGTACAGAAGACAGGGGATAGTGATGACAAAGACACGTATCAGTCACTTCCCAGTTTTGCCCAGCCCTAAATATCTCTGGCCGTCTTAACAGAGCAGGTGAAAGGGAGAAAGGAAGATGTGAAATACAGTGTCTTTCTTCAACTCTCATTTCTGAAAAGATAGTGAAGGATGGAAATGCTGCTAATGTTCCAAGAGCAACGATGTTGAGAGGGGAGAGAGGGGCTTATTTTTAATTTGGGGGAGTGCCATTCAAGATGCCGAAGCAGCTGACCCTACTTAGGCCACAGCATGGATCTGTGTCTGCAGAGCTGCTAAGTTGAGTGGGTCTGGGAAGTATTCCTCCTGGTCCCTTTCTTCAAACCATTCTGCTCAGCACCACTTTCTTGGCTGTAGCATTGTGGATAAGAGCAGAGCCCTGGAACTAGCTTTCTCACTTCCAGGCCATGTGGCCTCCAGCATGCTACTTACCCTCTCTGTTTCTTCACTGTAAAATGAAAATCGTAATGCCTACTTCACAGGATCATTGTGAGAATTCAATAAGATAACGTGCAGGTAGCATTTACTAAATGGGAACTAATGCTACCGCATTACCTGTAGTCAGAACGTATGGGGAATTTTGATCAGAAAGCTTTGGGGCCACGCTGACCTTTGCCATTGACAAAACTTTTCGTTGCTACACAATGTGAATTGAGGGATGAGGAAAAGGACTTTCAGCTCCAAAGTCCAAACTCTCCTTTATCCAGAAGCTACAATGTCTGAAATTCTACGTTCAGGATATATTCTTTTGGCAACTGCCCCAAACAACCTTTTATGAATTCCTTTGAAGTGTAACACATTTAATTGGTGGCTACCAATGCCAGCTGCCTATTGGATTGTCGGGGTGGGGGGGGGGGGCTTTTAATAAATGCTGATGCCTGGGTCCTACCCAAGACCTCCAAAATTAGAATCTCTGGGATGGGCCCAGGCATCAAAGAAAAATACTTGCTAAGTGTTTCTAAGTTGCCAGGTGGGTAGCAAAGGTCAAGAACCTCTGTTTTAAATTATTTTACTCCACTAGAATGTAAGCTCCAGGAGACCAAGAAATACAGTATGGTGTCCCCAAGACGTACCACTGCGCTTGGCACAAAAACAGCGAAACTACATGTTCATTGTGCAATTGTTGAATAAAAATAAAGATGTTGATGACCCTAAATTACACTTTCGTGAGAGCCCGAGGCAAAGTGAGGAAGAAGGGGCTACAAGGCACACAGAAGAGAAAGAAACTCTAGGTTATTACAGAAAGAGCGCGTCACACTGCTAAGAAAATGCAGCTGCTTGTTCTTCTAATGATATTTCTAACAGGAAAGGACAAATCTCTTGGAAGGAGGGACAGATGCTATGCTAGGACTGAAAAACAAGACATCCTTCTTCAAGTTTCTAGAAGTAATAGAATTCAAAGAAAGAAATTTTTTAATTAAATATTTCAAAAACTCCCCCTGGCAGTTGGAAGAAATAGAAAACCACATGCTCTGAAATCAGAGAGCTCTGGCTTCAAATCACACCTCCCATTTTCTAACTGCATGACCTCACAGAAGGAGGTGGGGGTTTTTTTCTGTATTTTTTTAAAGCCTCTCTGATCTTCAGTCTCTATATCCATAAAAGCAGGAGTAATATTATAGATCTCCCAGGGATGACAAAGAATGCTAGGTGAACTTGCTGGCACATAGTAGGTGATGGATGCATGTTAATTCCCTCCTTTCTGCTCCCTCTTTTCCTATCCTTCTTGGCAAACAAGGTTATTCATTACTCTAGAGGTCCACAACTTTTCAAAAATAAGAAGTCAGGTTAATGATTGCTATACTTCTGAATGCTAGTTGTTGTGAGTACATGAATGCTTAACAATGCAGGAAAGGAAAGAACTACACAAGAAAGACTAAGTTCACGGAAAATCAGCCCCGTAAAATTGATGGCCAAACCCTGAAATTAACCATGTGGCAGTTATGCTGACTTTAGAAAACCTGGGGGAGATATACCCTTCTTTTTCTCGGGTCTAGAATAGTGTAAATAACATTGGATTCATCTCCTTTTTTATGGGCTCAACTGTAAAACCATTTTAATGGAAAATTTTAATCACTTTCCTAATATCCTCCTAGTAAACCTATGCAAGTTTTTCATTTAGTCTTCGGTTATTTTGCACACTTTTTTATTTTTCTAGAATTCTATTTCAATTTATCTATGGGCTTTTGAGCTATGCTTATTTGCATTACTATAGTTGTTTAATGGTTGCCCTATGGATTAAGATGCACATTATTAATATTCCCGAGTCTCCTTAGAGTTAATATTACTGTATGTTGCAACTGTGTAGGTTAATTTCCCCCCACTCTGTACTGTACGCTATAGTTGTCATCTGTATTTCATCTTATACATGTCATACACTCACAAGACAATGTTAAAATATTACAACTTTTGCTCTGAATGATCACGTCTTTTAAAAAAATTAGGAGAAAAGTCTTTTATAATTATCCAGACATTTATCATTTCTGATATCCCTCATTCATTTCTTGAGATCCAAATTTGCCTCTTGGATCATTTCCCTTCAGTCTAATGAACTTCCTTTCATTCATTCTTATAGTGCAGATGTGCTGATGACAAATTCCCTTAGTTTTCTTTGGCCTGAAAAAACATTATTTTGCCTTACGTTCTCAAAGGATATTTTCACTGGATATAGATTTCTGGATGGGCAGGTTTTTGGTTTTGTCTTTCAACACTTTAAAGATGTTCTCTTCTTGTCTTCTTAGTGCCATAGTTTCTCTTAGCTGAGTTTTTTGAATTTGGAAATTTTTTACTTTTGTTAAATTTGGGAAATCTTTAGTCATTGTTTCTTAAAATAGTTTTTTCAGCCCCATTCTCTCCCTACCTCTTTCTAAGACTCCAATTACGCATATGTTAAACCTCTTGTCCCATAGATTCCTGGGACTCTGCTCATTTTCTTCTCAATATTGTTTCTCTTCAAACTTCAGATTGGATCATATCTACCCATCTATCTTTAACTTCACTGGTTTTCCTCTGTCATCTCCATTCTGCTCTGAATCTCATTCAGCAAATTTTAAAATTTTTGATTCTTTTTTGTGGCTTCTATTTCTCTTCTGAGATGTCCTATCTTTTCATTAATTTTGAACATATTTTCCTTCATATCAGTGAACATATTTATAACAGCTGCTTTAAATGTTTGTCTGCTAATTCCAACATCTGAGCTACCTTAGAATTCCTTTCTCTCAAAAAGTGGGTCACATTTTTGTAACTTTGTTTGTATCTTGATCATTGTAGTGTTAAGTTGTTTACATTCTGCATTTAACTTCTTTGTTTAAGCAGCAATTTAATATGGTTGGATTCAAACTGCAAACTCTATGTCTTGGGTGGCACCTCAAATATCAGTTCCATTCTTTTAGCCTTAGATGGGCCTCTCAGTCTGCTCTGTGTAATAGTTGAGGTTCCACCAAAGATTTGAGCAGTTTTACACCTAGAATTTGGGCTTCTCCCTTTCTGGCTCTCTCTAGGAATCTCTTCACTTTCTTGTGGCTGTGGTTTCCTTGAATCCTCTGGTTCAACAAGCCAATAAGATTGATGGTTTCTTTCAGAGTTTTTGCCCCCCTGCATCTTATAGACTGAAACCTGCCCTCAGAAAATAAGAGGAGAGAACTCATCCCATGCTCTTTCCTTCTTCTAAGTGTCAATCCAAAATCTGCCTCCAAAATATACATTTCCAATGCCTTCAAGTAGCTGTGTTCTTATTTAGTCTTTAGTTTATGATTGGCATGGTAAGAACTCCCTTGTCCACACTGTAAGCAGAACCAGTCTATACATTTTCTTTAGGTTTCCAATTTTGTTGCCATAGGGAATCGTCTCGTAGTTTTTTCTTCTTCTTCTTCTATCTTGTAAATATTTTCAAAGAACTGCTTTGGGAATTTATTTATCCTCTTTTCTAGTTTTTCCCTTTGTTTATTTCAGCTTATATCTTTGTAATTCTGGAGGAAAATACAAGAAATAGTTGTGTGTTAGAATTTAAGCTAGAATGAGGAGATCTGAAAGGTAATTTTTTTCATCTTAATTTATCTCTGACTAAGAACGTAGAGGAGTACTTAGGAATATAGAGAGACAGTAGGTGAAAAGGAAACTTCCAACCTTCTCCCAATGTCTTGCTGGTCTTGGATCATTTTATTTGCATATTAGAACAATTCCCTGGTTTTTTGAGGTCTGTCTACATCTTGTTCTAAAAGGCCTACTTAAAGGCCTTTGCTGAAGCACTCATGAAAAGAAACTGGAATAACCCAGCCTAGCTCTGACATCAAAGAGGAATAAGGACATAATCAATGAGACCGAAAGAATGGAACTGTGTCTCTGAGATAACGTAAATAGGCTGGAACAAAAACATTTCTAAATGGAACTACGTCTAAGGAATTGACAGTGAAATTACACATGTGCCAAAGGCTTCTTCCTGTGATGGAGTTTTCTTCCAAGCTGAAAAAATACCATTTTTTGTGACCACTTACAAAACCTGGATATTGTTAAGTGGTAGTAATGAAATGTCGAAGGGAAGCTTGGCTATAAACATTAGTACTGGCCAGCTCCTGAGTACTCCAGCTCGCCAAACCTGCGGAGGACAATACAGCAGGAGGAAGAAAAGATCCCTGGATAGGTCATTAGTCTGCCAACTGTTTCTGATTACAAAAAACATTTGGGCTCCCTACTCATCCTGTTTTAAGGAAGATATACTCCCTCAGCTCCAGCCAAACTGACTTACTCATTGTTTCTGGGACATGCCCTGTGGGTTCATGGAACACTGTGAGCAAAGCACAGAAAGAATGCCAAGACATGCTCTAGACTGTAAGTAAAGCAGTTTATCCAGAGGGTACAAGAAAGTATTTTCCTCCAAGTGATTGATGGGTGAATGTACAAACTTTAGTTATTTCTTTATGGGCTTTGCCTCCAAGGTTCAAAGTAAGGCTTGTGTTTTCTTCTACTTTTTGTTGCCACAGGGCTTAGTATAAAGCCTGGCACACAGTATTTGATAATATTTCTTGATTCCAGTCCACGTAACTTTTCCTATTTTTCATATTTATTTCCATCTTCCAGTTCAACTCCACCATCATCCCCATTGGTAAAACAATCCTATCTTTAAGTTGCAAACTTCAGGAAGTATACAAGGTTTGAGATGATAGCCAGAGTAGCTTCTCTAAGATCATATACTAAGTCCGACCACTGTGGCATTTAGAAACCCATTGCTGTAGGCAGAATAATGCCTCTCCCCCGCTGAAGATGTTCACATCCTGATTCTCAGAACCTGTAAATATATTACCTTACATGGCAAAAGGGACTTTGCAGATGTAAGTTAAGGACCTTGTGACAGGGAGATTATCATGGACTGTCTGGGGTGGGTCTGATGCAATCACAAGGGTCCTTTAAATGTGGAACAGGGAGATAAAGGAGCTAACATCACAGTGATGCAGTGTGAGAGCAACTCAACCAATCACTGCTGACTTTAAAGATGGAAGAGGCCATGAACCAAGAAATACAGGTATCCTCTAGAAGGTGGGAAAGTTGAGGAAACAGATTCCTCTCTGGAGCCCCAGAAAGGAATACAGCTTGCCAACATTTTCAGTTAAGCCAGTAGAAACCTATTTCAGACTTCTGATCTCCACGGCTGTAAGACAATAAATTTGTGTTATTTTAAGCCACTAAAATAATCTGTCATAAAATTATCTGCAGTAATCTGTTACAAAAGCAATAGGAAACTAATATACCCATCTAGATGTTAATTCTTTTCCTGAAACTTTTCTGATTTACTGAACTATCAACTCTATTTGAGAGGACTGTTTCATAAGCCAAAGGATCTTCTGAATATACCACTTCATTTTCACAGCTACATTAATTTCCTCTTTGTCTTTGTATTAGTACCTAATAATCTGTAGATGTAAAATCACCACTAGGTGCCATATCTAACACAGGATGTACCAGCATAAAAGTATTTAAGTTAGAGGTGTCAAGTGTCCTGAGCAACTTACTTTACTTGTTTTACTCTTTAAATTTATACATCAGCATTTTGTGCAATAGTGATAGTCCAACAATATATTAACTAGTACAACAAGGACCACTGCCCATAACAGAATGGATGCTGGCCAAAAACTCCACCAGTGCACCCCAGATGAAAGTAAGCCCTGAGAGCAAATGTCATGAAAATTACAGATATCTCCTTTTACATATGGGTACGGATAAGGTCTAAGGAATTCATCTTTCCTGTTTTGAAACACCTCCCACTTCCCAATCCTCAATTAGAATCCATTATACATAGCATGGCCTTTCATAAATCCTGGTGAGAACTTCTACTCGCACATAGTCAAAAATAGCTAGGGAAGTAAATTCCAGAACTCTGGACCTGCCACTGAGAATCTTTGAAGTACAAAATAAAGATCTAAGTATTGTTGGCAGAAATGCACGTGCAATCATAGCTGCCATAACGGAAAACTGCCTACAGGAATAAAAACCCCAAGAAAACTAGTTCTCATCTGTCATATTAGGGTTTCATAAGTCAACTCAGACAACATGAATAATGATTTGCTGAGTCATTTGGAAAGTGAAGAGCCGAGGGGATATTGGGGCACTGGCTGGTGCCAATTCAGGGAATGCCTGGAGCCATAGAGAGTAGCTGGGAACCAAGTCTTCATGGATAAGAAAACCTATCAGTGCTTGGGAGAAATCTCTACTTTGGGCCAAATGCTGAGTTTGGCCAAAGTTGCTGTTGGGCCTCACCCTGACTCCTGCATGCACTTTGAACTCCTTGGAGGCCCTGGTGTCCTTATATTGCTTCCTGGATGTCCAAGACATTTTGCTGCTGTCACTCATGTGAACTTGAACCTCTCTGACTGTGCTGCTTGTCCTGAATGTTTCCTCTCTTCTCTTCTGGATCACTGCAAATATCAAATGTATCATACTTTATGATTAGCTAGGTGCTTTCAAATAAGTAATGGATAAATAACTGCCTTTACCATTGCCACAGTCTATTACCACCCCCCTCTCAATTTATTCACCAATGAAAACTATAACAGGGGCCTGCCTGGTGGTGCAGCGGTTAAGCGCTCACGTTCCAATTCGGCGACCTGGGGTTCTCTGGTTCGGATTCCTAGTGAGGACATGGCACCACTTGGCCAGCCATGCTGTGGTAGGCATCCCACATATAAAGTGGAGGAAGATGGGCATGGATGTTAGCTCAGGGCCAGTCTTCCTCAGCAAAAAGAGGAGGATTGGAGGCAGATGTTAGCTCAGGGCTAATCTTCCTCAAAAAAAAAAAAAAAAACTATAACAATCTCACTAATAAATGCTCTGATCAAGAGGCACTTCTTGAAAAGACATGAAGGAAACAGACGATAATTACTAAGTAAAGAAGTCAATCTAAAAAGGCTACATATTGCTTGATTCCAATTGAATGACACTCTGGAAAAAGCAAAATTATGGAGACAGTAAAAAGATCAATGCTGGGGGCAGCCAGGTGGCACAGTGGTTAAGTTCTGGCACTCCACGTTGGCATCCTGGGGTTCGCTGGCTTGGATCCTGGACGTGGATCTACATACCGCTCATCAAGCCATGCTGTGGCGGCATCCTACAAGAACTAGAATGACCTACAATTAGGATATACAACTATGTACTGGGGCTTTAGAGAGAAAGAAAAAAAAAGAGGAAGATTGGCAACAGATGTTAGCTCAGGGCCAATCTTCCTCACCAAAAAGTGTACTTTTAAAAAATAAAAAATATCAGTGGTTTCCAGAGCTTAGAGTGGAGGGATGACTAGGTGGAGCATGAGGATTTTTAGGGCAGTGAAACTATTCTGTATGATACTATCATGGTGAGTACATATCAGTATACACTTGTCAAAACCCGTAGAATGTACAATACAAAGAGTGAACTCTAATGTAAACTATGGGTTGGGGGTGACAATGATGTGTCAATGTAGGTTGTAACAAATGATACCACTCTCATGTGAGAGGTTGATAGTTGGCGAGGCTGGGCATGTGTGTGGCAAGGGTATATGGGAACTCACTATACTTTCTGCTCAGTTTTGCTGTGAACCTAAAACTGCTCTAAAAAATAAATTTTACTAAGAAAAAAAGAGTCATCTCTTTCCAATACCTTTAATGGATCCTTGCTGTATTTGTCATAAATACCAAACTCCTTAGCCTGGCACAAAACGCCAACCATGGGTTGCCAACTTCTTTCCCTCAGGGGAAGGAGATCTCTTTATTTTCCCTGTATGTTCACTGTGCTTCTCCTCTCTCCATGAAACACTTATGTCTCAACTGTCCTTTCCTCTGTGTCCATTTTAAAGTCTTTCAAGGCCCACTCACATACCACCTCCTCCACCATTCTTCCTCCGTCCTCTACACCATTCAGAAGTTATAGTTCATACCTCTAAACTCCAATAGCCAGCCACATCTCTATAACATCACTTTCTACCTTGCTTTTTGTGCACATAGCTCACTCAGGCTAATAGATTATCAGTATGGAGGACTATTTGTGATGCATTCTTGCATCTTCCATGGCATCTAGCATAGTACCTTGCTATTAAGTGCTTAAAAAAAGAATTGCTACATAAGCATTAAATAAATATCTTAGTTACTGTGCTATACCAATCCGAAATTATACATGCATTTTATTAGGTACTTTCATTCTGGATAAAATAATTTAACCCAAAGGAACAAGGTAAGACTTTTCAGAAGACTCATTAGTGAAATATTTTGAGAAGGTATTCATGTTCATCCATTAATCATGCCTTAATGGTTCTTCTCTTATAAGCCACCCTTACAAAAATCACCTCATACTCCTCCAACACATCTCTCCCCATTGCAGTGACAGAAGAAGCTGGGTTCCTAGAAGGCAGTTAGAGCAGATATTGTTGGTTTCTGGACCACCATCCATCTCTCCCTTCCTTTGCTTTTGTTCAGGTCTTCATCCTTCCTTTACATGACTCAGGGAGCCAATCTTGACTAATCCTAACTAACGATTATACTTTTATCTCCCTTGTCAGTGATTGGTTTAGAAAGGAGCATGGATCCAATCCTTGCCAGTGATACATGAGGACCTACTTGGGGGGTTCTGAGAAGGGGTACCTCACAGATAAAAAGAGGTACATGGGAAAGGCGGCCTCTGTACTACTAGACATCCTATAGGTGTCACATAGATCCTATAAAAGTCTGGAATATCTATTCTATAGATGCTGACTACTATAAGATAGTCAAATATCATAAATTTAGGCTTTGTTAATTTGATATTTTCAATAAGACAGTGACTAAGCTGAATTCACCTTTGCTTTAAAAGAATCTTATAAAGCCAATTCTTAGTGTAAATAACATTTTAGGAAGCATAGTTAAAGAGAGAGGTACTAAATAAGATGATGAACAAATGCAGGGATGAATGATATTATATTTTGTTCATTCATTCATTTTACTAAGAATTGATAAGCCCTCTTCAGCTGTGATTACAAAGCCCCATCCTTGAGGAATCACAGACAATCACTAAGACCAAATTGGGTCAAAATAACCTTTTTTTAAAAAAAAATACATTCTCCTGAAATGGTGGATGAAGGCAGTGTTAATTACGATATATCTTAATTTTGTAAACATCTTTTAAGGTGACATTTCCTTCAATATAATTTTTGCACGAAGTATTCTAGAATTCAGTCATTAATTAATAAGAGTAATAATTTTTAACATGTACTTCTCAATAAGTCAAAATTCATGAGATATAAGCTTACTTTCCAGTGAGTTCACAATGTCCTATTGTGTGTGACAAACTTTGAGGTCATCAAAGAAAGCTCCCTTTAAGCGTAAGGACCTATTCATTATTCCTTGTGGAATGATTGGACAATGTGACATTGATTGATTCTCATTTCTTAAGGGATTAGAAGGGACAAAGGAGGTAAAAATTCAGCTGATCAGTTTCGGACGAATCATCAGATTTGGTCCATATGTCACAGTAGTTCCCTTCTTCTTCCCAGAAATGCTGTTGGTATTAATTTTGGAACTTTGTAAAACAGTTGAACTTTGGAAAGTCTGTACATCATTAGTGTCTGAGGCTACACAACAGAGTAATCATCACATGAGAGCAGCCTATCACAGATTGGCACTCCTGAAAAAAATCAAACAGAAGGAAAGAGAGAGTCATGATGGTGGGTTTATCCCTTGTATATACTTCCTGACGGGCAACTAGTTGGTCTTAAAAATCTGGGTTCCACCAGCTGGATTGGTTGGTCAGTAGCCATCTCTCCCAAAGCTGCTCCTGTGACGCAAGCACACAGACACTACTTTTGTTCTGCTTCACCCCCATACCAAGTCACGAATGCATTCTTGATGGACTGGCTCCTGGAATTGTGCAGCCCCCACAGCTGATTGTCTTTCTGGCAAGCTGCCTCCTGGTAAACATCAATGGGGTGAGCAAGAGGGTGTGTGGGTACAGACCGGTGATATAGGGCTATGACTATGATTAAGCTTTTGGTCATCATCATTTCTAAATTGCATATTCTGAACACAAATTGTATTGGGGATGTTGAGGATAGAGGGAAAGGCTTTTTCATTTCTGTCCAGGGACCAGTTACCAGAGTTTAGTATCTCCAAACTTCTATTGTTTTAGAATTGGAGGAAGAAAGGATGCAGGGTGGAGTCTTCCTGCACCTGGAAAATAATAAGAGATTCACTTCCGGTTCAGCTGCAACATCACCCCATCCCTCTTGGCTTTCTTTTACAGACCTTTAACCCAAATTGGAAGATAGGCATGTTTCCTCATTTAGGGCAATTTCCCTAGACGCAGATGCTGAAGTGAAGATTTATTTTATAAGGGGGTAGAGGAAGATGGATGGTGGATCAGGAAGGGGGAAAAGCCAAGCAGGGATGTGATTTTAGGGAAAATTTCGCAAAAGGTATTTGAATCTAATCTTTCAGGGAAACTCTGGAATGTGAATTACACCTCCAAGTTTATCCCAAATGGAGACAACTGATCTGAGCTTTCATCCTCCTTTGCCAGTCAGTCATTGGCTAAGGGCTGTACAGGGAGATATAAACCCTCAGGAGCTTTCAAGCTTGCAGGCAAAGGGGCAGTCTTCTGAGAGAGTCATAAGCGTGAACTAGAAATGGTAAAATGGATCAGAGGGGATCTGAGTAGAGCAGGGCGGCGTACCCTACACTTCTCGTCAGACACGCTGTGTCCTTTAGCCAAAGGCTGTTCTACAGCTTTCAATGCCTGTCTCAGGAACTTATCAGAACCTGCTTTTCTGAGGGTCACACCAGGACCCAAACTCAATATATCAGCACATACACCGTAAATTACAGTCTGTTCTTGGAAACTGATTTGGTCAAAACATTTTAAGGAATCTTGAAAACCCTTAGACTTGTTGGTATTTGGTTTTGCCCCTTTCTCTATATCCCTGATCCACCAAAGTCAGCTTTCTCCACTTTCGTCAGCTTCATTAATCCCTTAAATTCATAAACACATCCTTCTCCAGAAAGGTTTCCCGGATGCTGCGAGGTAGTAGCTTCATTGCCTGAATTCCTACCATCTCATGGGCACACAGACTGTGCCCCATGTTATTCCTTTTTGTATATACCTTAATTTCCCAAATAGGCTGTAAAAGTCTTGAAGACAAAGCTCAGTTACCATCTCTGCTCAAGTAGCATGTTACACTTGTCCCACTTGCCTCAGGCAATTTTTATGAGGACGTAAAGGTATTTGGGGTAAAAAAGTATAAAAGAACTATATAGTGTAAGGTAACACGTTTATTAACTAGTCAATAATAACATCATTCATCCACTTGAAGTTCCTTCTTCTCTCTCTAAAGGAAAAAGTATGAGTTGGTTAACTTTTTCGTAACATTATACTGTCTCATTCCCTTGTTCCAACTCAGAAAATATGGTAATATATTTCTGTGGAAGGAAGAGGAATGCTAAGTTTATCTAATAAGGACTAGTGAAAGGTTGTCTAAAATATTTCCCTTCTAGGTCACAAAAGCATGATCTCCTGCAAATAACTGAATGTAAAAGACCCATCAGATGGCCAATAAGTAACTGAAAATGGTCTCAAAGTCGAATCTTACTCTAAAAATCAGGAAAAGCAAGAAGACTTGAATAAGTTCAGATTTGACAATTATGACACTTGGAAAATCAAGTCAATAAGTTGCTGTCAAAGAATGTGAACAAGGCCGTTTACAATTTAATCACACTTAATTCTTCAGCTCTTTACCCATTCACTCACTCTCTCAACATCCATTGAGCATCCAGTATTGCAAAATGCATCAGGCTTCTTACTGAAAGTTTGAATCATTTGTGAACTTGGGCTACCATCGAAATCACAGAGCAGTGAAGTATATTATATCAAGGTAACAGCAAATGGAACAAAGCAACCTTTTAAAGGCTACATTTTAATATTAGGTTGACCAGCTCTTCCTATTTGTCCATCTGCTAACCTTTAGAAAGATTCTTCTCATTGCTGTTAAGGCCAGTCACCCCGATGATCACCCAGTCTCTCCTCTATAGTGTACAAAGGGCATCTTTGTTTTCCTCAGAGTGAACTCAGAGGCAAGCCCAGGGAACAGTGAAACACTCAGGATGGAAATGAGGTGTCTTTGTGACAGTAAACCCCTTTTTCGGCCCCCATTATCGAGATTAACATGGCTGAGTCATCAGTGGATGAAACCAATGATTGTTTTACTCTGCCTACCCAGAGTCACTCACTGAGTCAGTGGGTAAACTGGGAGCGAGCCTTGTCCTACCAAGGCTAAGCAGTTCTACTATATTTATCCAGGGTCTCATGATTCTTAGTGCTTTTTGCTCTGCCCTCTAATTTGCACTGTGCCTGCTGTAATATTTAAACGGGAAGTTGCCAGCAAAAATGGTCATTATCCGAGAAATCTATTTAAACATGTTTATAAGGTCAAATGAAGTGGGTGGTGGATAAGCTAGACAGAAAACAACAAAAGCTTTGGCTCAGCATAGCCAGTGAGACTATAGCAAAAGAAAGCAGCGTTTTAATGTCGAACTAGCACATGATGGGAAAAGTCAATATAACCAAAATTAAATCTAAATGAAGGAATGAGCAGTCAAAATAGTCAACCAACCAACTGATGTCTATTTAAGAAGCTGAACAATGGTTCGACTTATTTTAACTCAATGGATTGAGAGTTTGAGGCAGCACGTCAATAGGGCCCCAAATCCAAACTTTGGGAAGGATCTTTATATCCTTAGTGCATTCCAATGAGAGGGAAGAGTTGGGATAATTAAGAAGGAGGCCCAGAATTAACCAAAAATTATCTTTGATGGACTTGACAATAGGTAGCAGTGAGTGTTATAGGATCAGAGGGAAACAAGGAAATTGGGGGAAACTTTAATGTCTCTCAGAGTCCAAGCTGAACTTCCTGTACATTCAAGACTTTGCTTTCAGCCCCAGCAAAACCCACATCTTACAGTTTTGAGCCAACCGCCCCATTACATGCCCCTCAGGCTCTGTTCTACTGTCCTTGAACATCCAAGAGGAAGAAGGCAAAGGAGGAAAAAGAAACTGTTTCTTCATTTGTTTTCAAGAAACATGAATATGAGTGAGGAGGCTTCAGGTAGCAAAGGGGAATGCAACATCTGAGAAGGCTTCCTGCATGCTCTGCATCAGCTTGGATGCTAATCCATAAAGATAGAGGTTGAGCAATTGGGTAGATTCTATGCAACTGAAAGAAATCCAGTATGGTTACTGTTGGAAAATTTGACACACATGGGCATGGAGTAGTTAACTCATAGAGGAGAGTACTCCTCTTTCACTATGAATGAGATTAATTTAACAAAATCTTTTTCATACAAAATTCACTTAAAAATATTATTTCTTCCTGGAGCTCGGTGTGGTAGGGTTTGGGCTAGAACTGCATACCATTTGTCCTATATCCCTTGTAGTACACCACAAAATTAAGCTCCTTTTGTCCCTTTCTTCCTGGTCCTGGCTCTCTTCTCATTTACAATGATTTCAGAAGTGACTTATAGAGGATATTGCTATAAGAAAGAAAAGGAGATTAGAAGAGAAAAAGTAAAGAATATTGGAAAAGAACTGAGGGAAAAGAGGGCAAGTAGAAAGAAGGGAGAAATTTCAGAGCGACTAGAGAGAGAAAGGGCATGGGGAAGACAGATGAAATTTGCTTTGGTATGTTAAAGCAATGGATCTTCCCAGAGCTGTGCTGACTGATACAGAAGCCCCTGGCACGTGTGGCTGTTGAGCACCTGAAATGGAGCTGGTCTGAACTGCAATGTGCTGTAAGTACAAAATACACACCAAGTTTTGGGGGGGGGAAAAAAAAAGATTGCAAAGTATCTCATTAATATTTTTATATTGATTACATTTTGAAATGATAATATTTTGATATATAGGGTTAAATAAAACATTATTAAAATTAATTTCATCTGTGCCTTTTTAGTTTTTTAAGGTGGCTACTAGAAAAACTAAAATTACATATGGGGCTCACGTTGTGTTTCTGTTATGCAGTGCTGTTCTCCATCTTCATGGGAACTGGTAGAATAGCATTCTATTCCCTCCATTGTCTCCGCCACGACAACCCCCAAACTCTCAGCCCCAAATTCAAGTCCTAACATAATTATAAACCCTTTAACAGCATTGTCAATGCCTGAAGTTTCCTTTTTGAAGAAGGGAACATATCTAGCAGCTTCTAGTCCTTGAGATGCAGGTCCATGGCTGACATGCAGGGGCTGTCAGGAAAGACACTCCTCAGACCCTGCCCTGTGGGACTTCCAGCCGAAGCGATGCCCAGCCCTGTTCAGTCCCACCGTACCCCCGTCTCTCCCCACTTCAGCCTGAGGGGCTCTGGCACAATGGGGTTTTTTGTCTTCCCCGTAGCCCCCTTGTCACAGTATTCTCCACCTCAGCTACCTTTCCAGGGATTTACCTTTTTCTTTCAGTCATAGATACTTTGAGCATAATTTGGGGTAAAGCATAAAAATCTTTTAGAACTCACAGAACACAATACGTCAAGGGAAACATCGGCCTGGCCTAGAGTATGTTTAGGGTGCTGTGAACCATATGGAGATTTTGGAGCAAAGATCAGAATAACAGAAGGCTCCAGGTGAAAAGACAAAGGAGGGAGAAAGAGGAGGGACGTAGAACGCAGAGCAAGCACAATCCAAAGACTTCTGGAAGGAGGTAGGCGATTCAATTATTTAGATTTAATGGGTGTATCCTGTCTCTGTAAAGTCACTACATGCCACAGATAGCACAGGACTATCCCTGCTGATGTTTCTACCCCAGGTTCAGCCTACCTGTTTTCAGGATGCTCAGAGCTGTAGCAGCTCCTAAGTCGATTTTCCAGTGTGAATAGGAATATTGGAGTGGAAATTCTACACCAGCACCGGAGACACAGCACAAATCATATGCCCCACCCAGGGTGGGGCAGCAGCGCCATGATGTTCCGGATGAACTACTCATCAGGCAGAAAGCGCATCCTTTGCACTGAGCACTTTCCACTCATATGGTGCTTCCTGTGCTGAAGCCCCATAGGCTATATGTGAAAAAACCCATCTCCTGGCCCCAAAG
This sequence comes from Equus przewalskii, assembly GCF_037783145.1. Classification (NCBI taxonomy): domain Eukaryota; kingdom Metazoa; phylum Chordata; class Mammalia; order Perissodactyla; family Equidae; genus Equus; species Equus przewalskii. The sequence continues at coordinate 27,308,369 of NC_091850.1, forward strand.
CACAACCAACTCGACTGAGAGCTCAAATGATTCAATGGTTTATACTGCAACTTAACACAACCCTTTGCATTGCTTCATAATTAATTAATTAATTAATTAATTCCTCCTCTGAGCTAAACTTCAGCAAATCTATATGGGGAAAAATACATCTTTTCATGGTCATTCCTGGAAGTTTGGGGAGTAACATTAATCTGTTTCTTCTGCTCTCTCTTCTGTCACCCTTTACAATATCACTTGGGATTGGGGTATGTCTGGTGATTTTCAGGCAGACAATAGCATGAAGGCCAGAGAGATCTCTGAGGCCCTCTTCTCACTATTCACCCAAATTAGGAAGGTTCCTATGACTTTAGATTGATAGCTGCCTGCTGGGTTGTCAATGTCCCTTTTTTAGGCTAGTGACCTGAGAACTCATCCTTTTCATAAATGCTCAAAGGATGGCCTTAGCTTTCCTTCCTTACCTAAAATTTGGGCCCTGATTTATAGAAACAATTCAGGATTTTGGCACAGTAATGTAGCCAAGACTGGCTACCCACTATCCCCTTTTTTCCTACTAAACTAACCCTAACTTTATTCCAGGAAACAATGTACCCAGACAAAAGACTACCTTCCTCACTCTCCCTTGCAGTTAGGAGTTACCTCTGAGGTGGAAGTGGCATTTTTCAGGTGGGACTTCAAGGGAAACCCCCGAAAAGAGGGACAGGCAGCTGGTACATACCCTTTTGTCCTTTCCTCCCTTCTCCCTTTTCCCTTCTTTCTTTCTAAAATCTAGAAATGATGGCTGGAGCTTTAGCAGCCATCTTGGACCATGGGGTGATTCTGACGATGGAAGGCAAGCCCTAAGGATGGTCAAGAAGAAAGAGAGAAGGAGCCTAGAATACTGATGATCTTAAAGGCATCCATAATAACCCTGGGTCACGGACTCCTTACGTCTTTTACAGAAGAGAAAAATAAACCTATATCTTAAGCCACTGTCATTTGTGTTTTTTTAAACTACCCAACCCAATTCTAATTAATACATGTGGAATGAATTCTAGGTCAGTTCTCCAGAAATCAACTTCTCTTGTGGCACATATCTCACGGTTTTGTACGTGCCCAGTTAACTCGTCTGTCTCCTCCAATTTATTCATCTTTGTATCTCCAGTGCCTACTGTAATCATCTCCCCATGATCTTGAGAGATGTGTTCTGAGACTCTCACGAATCTCTAGGTTTTCCAGTAATTTTTCTTTTTTCTTACTATCCAACCTAATATTTTTAGGTTCACTATCAATCATTAATTTTATTCAGACAGCTTGAGTTCAAACTCCAGCTCCCCCACCAACAAATTATGAGACCTTGGGCAAGTCACTTAATCTCTCTGTGCCTCAGTTTCCTCATCTGTTGCATGGGCATAACAACAGTGCCGATCTCAAAGGGTTTTTATATGGATTAAGTGAGCTAATATAAAAAAAAGTGCTTAGAAAAGATAGGAAACATTTTAAGTGTTTACTCATATCCAACAAGCACTTGCGAGCACCAACCGCAAGACAGGTGCTGTGCCAGGCAGTGGAGGGAAAATAGATAATTGTTGCCCCCGGCCCCCACCCGCATCCCCAGGGCTTGCATTACCCTACCAGGTTTCCTCAGCTCTCTCTCAGAGATTCAGATTTCAAATGCGTCATTGGAGTCTAGCAATTTGCGTTTTTAACAAACACCCCAAGTACTTTGATGCAGGTGGTCGCTGAACCAAACTTTGAGAAGCACTGAAAACTAACCCATCCTTCATAGGCAGGATTTAAATTCCCACTTCAGCTCAATCACAAATCACTGCATATCCTGAACCTTGGAGAAGAGACAAAACTCGGGACACCAAGGGACTCAAGGACAGAGTCTGGCACATAGCAGAGGGATGGAAGTTCCCTCGTGGGAAAGCTTCTCACCTGTGTCTATAAGTGGAGGGGTGAGGAGCAGGGAGGGGAGGGGAATCTCTCCATGTCTTGGTGATTCCCATGTTGCTCTTGGGAAGTGAATGAGATCCACGAAAATGGTGCCGTTCCCTAACTGTCTTCCAAATGGGCTCTTCCTTATCTTCCCAAAAAAGCCTAACTTGGAAACAGCCTCCTTTGAATTTGTTTGTTTCTAGCGTTGTTCACTTTCCCCTCAAGAAGTAGATTGACTAAAAATAGAAATAGATTCAAGAAAGTTCTAGACACATTCAGGAAAATACATTCGGAGAGTGGCGTTAATCTCCAGGGATGTTTAGGACACTCCCCTCACCTTTCCTGGGAAGTGATATTGGAGCAGAACTGCTAGTCGCTGGCCCTCTTCCTCACTTTCATTTTGTTAGCAGGTGCAATGTGCCCAGCTAAAAAGCCACACTTTCCAGCACCTCTAGCAGACAGAGTTCTAGCCCACGAGGTGGGAGCAGAAGTCTTGTGGGTGAGGCTTAAAGGAAGACAGACCTAGCGGGCCTGTACTATTTACCTCTATTCCTCCCAGATCTTCCCAGATGCCTCGGCCTTGGTATCTGTAAGCCAATGAGCCAATGCCGTTAACCACTTACCTCTGGACCCTTAGAAAGGTGAGGAAAATAAAATCCCTAATTTCTATACGCCACTATTTGTGGGGAAGGGGGTACTGTTATGGGGGAGAAGGCACATGCTTTCCCATAAATATCTTTGGTGCCATGACTAGTGATACAGACCTACCTATTTCCCTAGAAACGTGTCGGACCAAATGAGAATTTGACTCTGCATGTTAGAGAAAAAACAAAATAAACTGTCTTTGTCCTTTACGTCTTTAAAGTAGTTTATTACTCTTTCTTGATTTTGGTTATTATTTGAATTTTATTTAACAGAAATAGTATTGGTAATAAAAATCACGCAACAGTTTCTTACATAAATCCAGACACAAGAAAACCTTCAAAGGGCCTACAGCTTTAGAAAATATATAGCACCTATCCTTATGAAGTCATAGAATAGGAATTATTTCATTGTTAATTTGGGGCTCAAAATGGGCAGCTGCAGTTGAATATTTCAGGAAATATCTCTTGCCAAATTAACTTTCAGAGAGTTTCTAGGCCAAAAGGCTGCATAGGTTATGTGGGAATAACCAGAGCTCACCATTTACCCCACCAAATGACTGGATTTTATCAGTCTGAAGGTCAGCTAAGGTTAATGAACCCCACCTGTGTCCTTAAGGGCCTCTGTAAATAAACCTCAGATGGGGTCACTCACTAACATAAAGGCATCCAGTAGAAATCAACTTTCTTCCTCCTCCTGGGCAGTTGGGATGTGTTTGCAAACAATTTCAAGGTAATTCTGGAAACAATGACATGCAATTAGAGAAGCATTAAATTCATCTCCCCAGACACAGAACAGGATTTGATTCCAGGTCTAACTCTAAAATGGAGGAAAATAAGTTTAACCAACATTTAGGTAGCTACAGAGCATCTCGGTAATGAAAAGAAATGAATAAATTCTAAACTAAATTTTTCCCGTGAGGAACCAATGGTTCTTTCTACAACCACATCTTCAAAAGCCCAACACCATTTTTCCTCTCCTAATTGCTAGTATGAGACAATAAATCTCTTATATGGAAATAATGCAAATATAACTGGATGGCATATGTAGGCCATGTGTTCTAGCAAATCCATAAAACTGTTTCACTTATGTTTTGGTGAAAGGCAGAGCAATCTCTCAAGAACATTAATCATTAATTTTGGAAACATAGGATTCATACGTGACTTAGCTCAATACTGGAATAGGGTTTAGTAAATATCTGTCAAAGAAAGATTCATTCATTCAACAATATTTAGTAAGCCCTTACTATGCTGGAATTTAAGTATCATGCCTTCCCTGGCTGAAGTGGCATTTGTAAGTAATAATGTGAATGATATTCATATGACATTTAAAAAATGTGTTGTAGTTTGTTTTCTAAAACAAAATCCTCAAGAAAAAGTATTTTATGGATCAAGAAGGATATTTTATAATAAAAGAAAACCATCCAATCTTTTCTCGCCTACAAAATTCCCTGAGATTTTGGTTAAGGCCTGTTAGTTTGAAAATGACATAAACCTGCTGAAACCAGCTTAAGCATATTACGCATTTTAGGCAGAAGTGTAGCTGGACCTTACAAGGAATTAAACCAGAAACAGTAAAGCTGTCAGAACCATAGTCAGTTTCTCGATCTCTTTGGGGCCACATGGTCTCTTGTTTCTGCTTTTGTCTGCATATCTGCATTTATTTTTTTCTTTCTGCAGACCAGCCTTGTCTGTTGCTGTTGAAACCCAACTTCGCATCATAGTCTGACTCGAAAAGTTCAGCTGTATCTGGCCAACATCTTAGAATCCTAATTCTGGGTTGTGAGGAGAAAAATATTTGATTGGTTCAACCTGGGTTGGGTGTCTCCCTACTGGTCCAATCAGCTTTGACAATGAAGGAGAGGTTACACAATAACAATATGCATAGGAGCCTGTCCCAATGGATGGGGGCAGGAGGGGCTCTCAGAGAGGGGGAGCATGGATTGTGCAGCCACCTCCAAATTTTTTCTTCACTTGAACAGAAAAGAAAATGTTTTCAGTTGTGGGCTTTAGTACAAAGGTAGCAGTCTAATTCTAAACCTCATTCAGCTTTGTGGAAAATCTACCGAACAAATGTATTTCTCTCTTTTCACTGGAAGAAAGTTGCAATTCATTCTTCTTTGGTCCTTTGAGGTAAACTAGCTTCACTGAGCATGACAGAAGCATCTGACTTTTTCTTTTTAAGGATGTTTTAAGAGATGTGCATTTCTGCATGGTCTTAGCTTCATTCAATTTTTTTCACATGCTTTCTACCTGGGAGTTTGTGTATTTCCATAGTTCTTCAGCCTGATTTCTCACCTAAGACACATCATCCCACTTAGATATGGGTGCATTTGACACAATTTACATGATTGCACTGGCCTGGAAATCTGTCATTGCTCTAATAACATAATCTCAGAAACATTCCCTCAATTCAAATTAAAACTAAGAAAGTCTAAATTGTTCCATCTTCCCATATTCATATCAACAGTTTACATCTATTTTAAATTTTCCAACATCATTTTCTGGAATCAACTCTGCCTTGTTTCAAACGCTGTCCTGTGGTTGCTTCAAGGTAACTCTTACCCTGGCAACATGGTGGCAATTTCACTTTAAGCTGCCTTCCTCCTTTTTAGGAAATCGTGTCAAAGCTTTTCCCTCATTGCTCTAATTCTTACCAACTAATCTCAGTGAAAAATTACAAAGCTGATGAATATTTAAAAGATGTGTGGAAACACAATGTATTAAATACAGCTTCCCTCCTGAACTTGAGAAATTGATTTAACTCTTCTATTCTCATCAGACGATGTTTATCAGACAAGAGCAATAGATGCCCATTCTAATGATTGACCCCCACTTAGGGTCTCAGACTTTATCAGTAGAGACAGTAACTTTCTCAGAATAAAATGAGCATGAGTTTGCAAGTGTTTATTAAAAATACTATTTATCTAGCTCTTCTAAAATTTTTTCAATACATAGCTGCATAGGTGATCTTACTTTAGCCTTATAATTCTATGAATGAAGCAATAATAACTATAAAGGGAAAATATTATCCATCCCATTTTAAGGATGACCCAACCATGGTTCATCAACCTGAAATAACTAGCTTTGTGACTTGGTCACCACTTTCCAAAGGAGTTTTTCCCTGATCCTTAGAATGAAGGGGTTGAAGTAAGGGTTCTCCAAAGTCCCATCCAGCACTATTTAATTTTAATTAGTATTTTCTCAACAGAATGCAAAGTTTAGTGATAGGTCTGAAGCTTAGAATTCAGACTCATACTCAAGGTCTTTGAAGAGTAAGGAAATTTCATGAGATTGAACAAAAATAGGATATTACAACTCCAACGAGTTTGAGATTGCTGAGTTAGAGGTTCCATTTCTAAGGTTATGACAATACCCAGAATGAATTATGGAAGATAGTGTAAATAATTCTAAGAGTGAAGCTCAACTTGCGCTGACAGAATCTTAGCAACAAGTGGAATATTTGAAGCAGAACAAAAAAAGTTTATCTTTCAAGCTGTAAAATGGTCATGTTGAAAAATTCCATCCATTTTCCAGCCAAATAGCCCAAATAAAGTTACAAATGCAGGTGGACCTAGAGCAATTTTTCAAAATGGAAAGGTTTTTATACAAGTAATGTAGTTTTCACAAAGATCCTCTTTGGATCATGGCGTGTTGCCTGGACCAGATTTAGCTAACGGGTCAGAGTCAAATCACTCTAAGCTCAGCACGGGACTGCTGAAATTCCACCCTCAAGTGTGTGCTTGAGTTGCAGTGGGTGCTTACCCCCCAGGGTACAGGGTCCAAGCACTCAGGGACGTTGAGCCTCTTGGTTCAGGAAGCCTGGCACCAGATAACTTACTCTCTTGGACCAGCTGTGAACTTGACATTGCCTGGCAGAATCTTTAACTATCATTAAATAAAACCCTGGACCAAGCTACACAGCCCTACCTCGATCAATATTTCCAATTTAGAGGGTCTGTCCTTATAATTTTTTATCATGGGCTTATGATTGAAATGACTACTTTTCCTGTCCAGAGTGTCCTTTTAAAAAAAAATAGCTTTACTGAGATATAATTTACACATCATAAATTGACGCATTTTAAGTGTACAGTGATTTTTAGTACGTTCAGAGTTGTTCAACCATCACCATGATCTAATGTTAGAACATTTTCATCATCCCCCAAAGAAACCTCATACCCATTAACAATCATTCTCCAGCACCTCCAACCCAAGCCCTAAGCAACCACTAATCTACCCTACGGATCTCTCTCTCTGTAGAGCTGCCTATTCAATATATGGTCTCATGTGACTGACTTTTGTAAGTAGCATAATGTTTTTAAGGTTCATCCATATTGTAGCATTTATTGCTACCTCATTCCTTTTTGTTGCTGAATAATATTCCATGGTATGGGTGTATGACATTGTGTTTATCCATCCATCACTTAATGGACATTTGGGTTGTTTCCACTTGTTGGCTATTATAAGTAATGCTGCTATGACCATTCATATACAAGGCTTTGTGTGAACCTATCTTTTCATTTATCTTGGGCAGATAATTAGGAGTGGAATTGCTGCATTATATGGCAACCTTATGATTAACATTTTGAGGACCTGCCAAACTGTTTTTCATAGCATCTTCACTATTTTATATTAACTCTGGCAAGGTATGAGGGTTCCGATTTCCCCACATCCTTGCCAACACTCGTCATCGTCTGTGTTGTCCACACAAATGGCATGTCTCTCCCAGTTGGCTCTTCGTTGTCGTTTTGGTGACTCTGGAAGATGACTGTCCATCTCCTTGATGGCATCTTTTTGGGGACTCCCAAAGTGCCTATTTTGTACACCCTAGTCAGACTACCCCAAACATAACTAGAGAAAAGATTCTCTATCATTTTTGCATGATGTGATAACAACATTCAATTTTATTGATATAGTTAGGTTTTCACCATTTAATACCTGCTTGGTCTCCTTCTTTCGAGGGTCCCATGACTCAGAGTTCCAAGCGTAGAAAAAAGAGCAGACCATTCAGCCAAAAGAAGTGTTTCAGACTTCTCCAAAATTGCATTTAACTCAGAAACTCACAAAACGATAACTACTTATTATTTTGATATTTAATACTACTAACTAGTATTTACTTTTTAAAAATAAGAGTGTAATCCAAAGACTGTGAAGTATCCTTTCTCAAAATGATGTCTGTGAGCTACCTGCATCAGAATCACCTGGGAAGAGAGGTAGCTTGCTAATTATCAGTTGCCCTGCCCCACTTCAAAGCTATCATATCGGAATCTCTAGAAATGGAATAAAGGAATACGCACTTATAACAAAAGAAGAGGTGAGTCTTGTGTGCCCTAACATTTGAGAGTCTCTGCTATCAAGCCTGAAGTATGTGTCTGAGCCTGGCCATCCTCTGGAGAAAAGAGTGGGAGAGCTCAGGCCATACATCCCAGAGGTTGTTTGCATATATACCCCAGCTAGCATAGTAGGGAGGCTGAATGGGAAATTTAGCTAGCAAGGAAGAAGCAGTAATTCTGTAGAGCGTAGGCAGCAGCTCTCTTACGAAGGAGAATCTTAGAGGGAAGAGCCCTTAACTTATGTGAGATGGGTCGTGGTGTACACATCATACCTAATTTAAGGTTTGGGACAATTGTGTCCACCACACTGAGCTGAGCCCCTTCAAGAGGACTTGAGTTGTGGCTCTCTCAGTAAGTCGAAATGAAACATTTTCCATAAGAGACCCGGGACCTGGGTGGAAAGGTCAAGAGAAGACCTGAGATGCTGGGTTGGAAAGAACTATTTGGGTGGTTCTGCCAACTAGGCTCTTCAGGCAGAGCTGTGCAGACAATCTCTGGTGTGATGAACCTTGAGGAGCAATGTCTGAGTGTCTCTCAGGGATTTCTTTCCCAATCCCAAGAGGGGATTTCAAGAGTGGCAATAGCAGCAGTGGCCAAAAGAGTCACACCCACTGGGCCATGGGCACTGCTCCAAAGTATACTTCCCCTCTGATGGCAGGCATAGTGACAATTAGGTAGCTACTCCTGGTAGAGTCAACTCTGGGAAGGGCCATGTGCGGGGCACAGGGGCAGAAGGCAACTAGGCAGCTGTTACCAGGAGAACAAGGTCTCCAAAGCCTGTAGCTGCCTGTGGTGGCAGGAGCAATAAGAAGAGAATGGCTATTGCTCACAGTGGAGAAGGAACACACCTCCTTTCTCTGAACCTACACAACTGACTAAAATCCCATCCTAGCAGCTGCAACTGAGGGTGGGTTCTGAGTCTAACCATCTGGTCCAAGGCAGGAGGAGGCAGACAGGTAAATGTGAGCTAAAATCCCACAGGAGAACTCCGATGAAGCTTGGAGGTCAAGTCCTCAAAGGGCTGATGTGGGATCCTAAGTGGACAGAGTCAGAAAGCAGGTGAAGCATGGACTGAAACAAACAAAGCTGATCCCCAGTGACAGCTGTGAACCCTATCAAGATGTGGGTGCCTTTGTCCACTGGCTGGTGAGGGCACAGAGCCGGGGAAAACCACAGACAGGCTGGGAGATGAGGCTCCCTGCACTTCCTGGGGCTGGTCCCTGGTCAGGGCTGACTCAGGAGGAGAGACACTGGGACTGAGTTTTTCCTGGGCCTGGCGTACTCCACCCAAGGAGCAAGCTGAGCCTTTCTGGTTCTCTCTGCAAGGAGCTGGAAAAAGACACCTAAGGAGCAAAAAAGGAATTCTCAAACTACTGACAGCTAGGGCGGTCAGTCAGTAGAAGCCCATGCTACTGACTGTTCTCCTTTCAAATTTCCCACGAGGGTCACAAGTGTAAACCTGGTCACCTTTTTACTTGGGATATTCCCAAACATGCTCAGTCTATGCTATGTGCACATGCACACACACACACATACATCCTCACCCAACTCTAAGCACACACATCCATAATCAGACACCACCAAACACACAGATTACGAATGCTGCTCCAGAGAATAGAAAAGAGCCGATGCCCATCCTGTCTGGATCCACCCTGAGCGGAGAGTCTGCTCCATCCAGGAGACAAAGGGAGGAAAGCAGCTTTGTCCTCAGCAAGGCTGGTGAGGGCTGGGATACCAAACCTCTTTGAGCTGGCAACCTCGAGCGCTCAGGTCCCCTTCCCAAACTTGAAGAATTTCCTAAATGCCAGAAGTGCCCTGGAGCTCCTGACATTTTGGGATTTCCGGCAATTGGCGTTGAAAAGTCCCTGAGGGGAAAAAAGAACCCAAGCAGTGGTTTCACAAAGGGAAAACAGACAGACACATCCCCAAGCCAGGGTGAGAAGGCCAGCCAGCTCTCTACTCTTAGGAAAAACGCGATTGTGCATTTTCTCTGCTCCGGCTGGCCCTCTGGCACTTGGGCGCAGGACAGGAAGGCCGTTGTCCCTCAGGTCAGGCTGTGGATCCAGTTTCTCTGCTCTGTCAATGATGCCGTCTCAAGTTTTCAGACAGACTCAAATGATTATTTGGGAATCTTAATGCTAACAGAGGCTTCCGAAGTGGCCTCCTTCTGGTGCTGCAGAGAAGGCTGAGCGGGGACACACTTGAGTGGTGACTGAGTGCTGATAACTAGAGAGGGGTGAATTTATGAAGTGAGCAGCTCATCAAAAACACAAGTCACTCAGAATTCATCGAAGCAGGTGCGAAATGACCAGGTTTCAACAGCTGAGGTAGGATGATACTTTGTAATAAGAGAAGCTCCGTTCCTGGGACAGGGTTGAATGAGACCAAGACTAATCAGGGCATGCTGTGACAGAGGCCAGCGCTCCGGAGCTGGTGAACCCACGCGGAGATGACAAGCCAGCCGGGGGGCTCAGCGGGGAATGCAGGGCGGCCAGGCGGGAGGTGACCGCAGACCCCAACAGCCTGCGAGGCTCCGAGAGAGCCTGCCCCAGCAGCAGAAGGCGACAGGGGCAATACAGGGCACACTTGCATGCCCCAAAATGGAGAAGGCTTGTCTTTTATTCAGCAAAAATATTTTAAATGCAGTTTTAAGTATTTCGCAAATGAAAAATATCAGCAGGCACGTGGGTGACTTTAGTGATGGTTTTCTGCCTTTTTCTTGCAAAAGTTTGAGTCCATCATGAGCCTGTTTTTCTTCCATTCTAAATGTTCAGTCTCCTTAAAAGTAATTCAGAATGAAAAGCAAACTTCTCATTTTTTTTTTTCCTTTTAAAGAGTGCACAAACCCAACAAATCAGATGGATTTTATTGAAGGCACTTTTTGGAGTTGAGTAAAAACACTCTTTTTTTTTTAAAAGAGTGTCATCGTAGGCACAAATCTGAAAGGTGCAGGGTCTGAAAGTGGAGATAGCAGGGCCACATTTCCCAGGGGTCTGATAACACAAGGTGGTTCTGAAATCTTTGAGAGAAGGGGCACACAGGTGCCACCACGGCCCCCATTGAGGGGGTGGGGGTGGCGCTTGGCCAGGAAGTCCCCGGGGACAGCCACATTCCAGAGGAACGACACAACTGAAGGAGGTTAAAAAATTGATCCATAAGCTGAAAGCCGCCAGCAGCCTCCAACATAGTTGAAGTTGTTTGCTTTGTGTTTTCAATAAACAGAAATGGTGTGAAATGCTACAGAGGAAATACAACATTCCAAGTAAACTCAACCTGGGTGGCATTCCTGCAGACCAGACATTTGAAACGGTGGAAAACTAAGCGGTTTTACTCTTCTTCTTTTTCTTTTATAACTTTGACTCTGCCTTTGAGAGGTCAGAGTTCCAGGCAAGAGCAGCTACATAATTTTGCACAGCTCAGTGAAAAATGAAAATGCAGGGCTCTGTTCAAAAACTGGTAAGACTTTCAACATGGTAACAACAGAACATCAGCCAAGTGAGGGCCCTTCAGAGCTCGGCTCTGTGGCTTCAGGGCTCACTTTACGCTTTTTATCTTTAGGTGTAAACCTCATGGCAGCCAGGCCTCTGTTTCTTGGTTGGAGAAGGCAGTGCTGCTCAAGGTAACTCTTCAAGCTCTGCCATCTTGCTGCAGGTAAGAGCATCTTAGCCCTTGTGTGGCCAGTTGAAGAAACTAGGATGTCCCAGTTGCAAAACCAAGAAGGTAAAGCAGCTTACTGATCATCGGCTGTCGAAAACACTGGGGTTTCTATTTCATTTCCTAAAAATAACGTTTGCTGTGGGATGTTTTTTCTGATCATAAAACAATCATGTTTATTGAAGAAAATGCAAAAAATACAGAAAAGCCTAAAGAAAACAAAATCACCAGTAATCCAACCACTCAGATATAACCACAGGTCATGTATTGTTATATATCCTCATTTTTGCTGTGTGTTTTCTGTGTGTGTGTATAATTTTACAAAGCTAGGATCATACTCTAATACTGATTTATAACCTTTTTCAACTCCTTATTTTGCTATCTCCCCATGTCATTGGATATTCCCTAATCAACTTATGTTTAGGATTTGTACAGCAGTTATTTATATATATATATATATATATATATATATATATATATATATATACGTAGAGAGATAATACTATATAGCACAGTGTATTTGACAGATATTATGTATATATATAATTTATATTTATATTCTAACATATAAACATATATGTGCATACACACACCAAAATGCATTTAAGCTGGATTATATGAATTTGGTCATTAGTCACAAAAACAGCACAAACTATGTCTGGCGACATTGGTCAGACTGGAAATAAAATTTCCTCCTCTATTTGCTCACTTTGCAGTGTTTAAAAATGAGGAGCCAGGGACCAGCCCAGCAGTGTAGTGGTTAAGTTTGCACTCTCCACTTCAGCTGCCTGGGGTTCACAGGTTCAGATCCCGGACGTGGACCTACACACCACTCATCAAGCCTTGCTTGGTGCCATCCCACGTACAAAATGGAGGAAGATTGCTACAGATGTTAGCTCAGCGACAATCTTCCTCAAGCAAAAAGAAGAAGATTAGCAACAGATGTTAGCTCAGAGTCAATCTTCCCCTCCAAAAAAAATGAGGAGCCAAATTCATTTTTCAGTCATAAATTAAAAAGAAAATCAGAGTATCCCTAGTCTCTGTAACAATTTTCTCTCTGCATAATTGGCACATTTTGTCAAATAATTAGTTCACTGAGTGCAACTCTGTTGGGTCTAATAGGTAAATGGCATTTCTTGATATTCCCAAGTGATGATTCATTTGGAATCCACAAATGTTCACCAAGGAGATAACCAGCAGCATTCCTGTTCATCAAACTGGAGCATCTCATTCAGTCACGCAGGCGGGGGCGGCAGAGAGCCTCCAGATTAAAAAGACTAATACTAATAATACACCAAAATGTTCCTAAGCGTGAAGAGATGTTTCAGAAGTGGCTTTTCATTTCAACATTCTTTCAACAGTTCAGTCAACTTCTTGTAAAATTAATAGTAAATACTTTTTTAAGGAGTGTGTATGTGCTGGTATTTTTGTGTGATTTGTTTTGTGTTATTGAAATATGCTACCCTGGAAAAATGCTCAGCTATAAATGCCATTCTTCATAAACATGAGCCGGGCCACTGATACACAGCTTTGCAGTTCTCTTTGAACTGCGGTTTGGGGGCTTTCTACTGCCTTCTTCTCTCTGAGCACATGTCTGGGAATAAGAACTGGAGATGCCAAGGTCATGAAGTTGTCATGGAAACAGAATCTCTCCCCATAGGCAGAATTGGCTAACGTTGATTGGCAGGTGCCTCATGCCATGCACAATGCTAGGTGATGTCACACATCTTCTCTCATTAACACTCTAGCAGCCCTCATAATATTACTAGCCCAATTTTTAGCTTAGAAAACTGAGTCAGACTGCTGAGGTGTCCTGCCACTGTTAGGTGGCAAAACTGAGATGGGAGTCAAATCTTATTCTCCAAGCGACATTGCATTTCCATCTCATCTACCCACACCTCCTCGGAGGGACAGCAACAGGGAGCCACCTGGTCCCATTTCTCTGTAGTATCCTGAGGGCAGTTCTGGCGAATGTGGTAGCTTTCAGAATGATTCTTTCTAAGTTTTTACACTTGGCAGCATTCCCTAGTGATCGGTTCCTTGTGTATATTCCTTCAAAGATTGTAACCCAGGCTAGACAGTCCCAGAGGAACAAGCCAACATTTTCCTGGTGATCTTAAGAGTAACCTAAACTTCTGGACTTTCTCTAAGAGTTGAAAACAGAAAAGCTGTATCTACGTGTGTGTGTGTGCATGGGCCACAGCGAACATGAAACAACGGCCGGGGGTGAGGGGTAAGAGCTGGGTGATGAGAACAAAGGCCTCCAGAACTCCACTCAGCAACATGATAAGCCTGAAGTTCACCCCCCATCAGTGCCATAGACCCCATCTGACCCATTTCAAAAGGCTCTGCTGCCACGCTGGTATCCACATCTGTCCCAGGCCATCTGTTTCCCATATATGCACCTCTGCAGAAATCCCATGATTTTCTGCATGACTACCGTGGCTGCTCTAAGGGGTCTAAAATCCTTCCTGGGTCAGATTATTTCTGAGGATCAAACTACAGCTTCAGTTGGGCCAAGAGAACCTGCCAAGTCAAGCGGGGGTCAGAGTGTAACTCCTTGTGGTATGGGGGGCAGCAACTTCGTCGGCCACTTCCCTCCCCATCCCAATACACACCCCCCCAAAACACATGTGCACTAGGTTGTCCTCCTTGCACACAGGTACATCCTATACTCAGCAAGGAAATCCTTAGGGGCTATTAAGACCAGTTGGACCAAGGTTCTGCTCACTTTACCTGGTGCCACCGCAATGCCAGTAAGGAGAAGGCCTGGAAAATGAGCCAAACTCCCATCAACAATCATGGACTAGGAGGGAGAGCTGGATACTCTCTCAATTATCCTAGGCTTTTACCCGGATTCTGTCCAGCACTATCTAACCCCTGGGGGGCTCCTCTATATTTGTTCAACAGGGAAGTTCCATGCCCTGTGGGACCTCATCACCTGGAGCTTGTTAGAAATGCAGAATTTCAAGCCCCACCCTAGACTGGAGAATCAGCACTTGAAAACTCCCAGGTGATTCACATAAAACGTAAGCTTGAGAAGCTCTGCTCTAGACTCCAGAGGAGGGACCGTCAACTGTAGTTGCACATTAAAATCACCTGGAGAGATTCTTAACCAGACCAAGAGATAGGCCCCACCATTACATTTTGATTTAACTTGTCTGGGGTGCGGCGCAGGCAGGGGTGTGTCTCAAATAGCACCCCAGGTAAAGTTACCAGATTTAGCAAATAAAATTTGAACTTTGGATAAACAACTAAAATACTTTTACTGTAAGTATATCCTATACAATATTCGGGATGTACTTGTGTTAAGAAATTATTCATGTTTATCTGAAATTTAAATCTTACTGGGCATCCTGTGTTTTATCTGGCAACCCAGTCTCTGATGATGCTAATGTACCTCCAGGGTTAAGGACCTCTGCTGTAAAGAAAACCTATTGTTATGCAAATACTTGCCCTGGAATTTCCTGCAATGGTCCTGATTTCAAATATTCTTTCCTGTGGTGGTCATGGATCACAGTTCTGGAAGGAAGGCCTTTCTCATCATGACCATGAGCAACCATTAGGCCTGTACAAGTCTAGCAATGACAGCGGATGGAGAAACAGAGTTGCCAGGTGACTTATTTATACAGGATTTGACCTGTATCTAATGATTTTGTCCTGTGCCATATATTGACTTTGTCAGGACTCCTTATATGTCCTATATTCAGCTATTTTTTTTAATAAATACAAAAATTTGGCAGTCAAAGCTATTTTTCAAATTTAATTGGGTGTTCTATATTTTTATTTGAGAAATCTGGCAACCTATGGGGAAACCACTCTGCTAAACTCCTGGGGAATTCGTCCTGAGAAATTTGTCCTCCCAGATGCACTACTTGTCTCAACCTCTGTTAAAGATTTTTACTCCAGAACTCTGAACTTCAGCAGGTCAGTTCTGCTGGAAAATGTGGCTAGTCTATTAGCCAAGAATTTCAGTTCATTCTTCACTGTTCCTGTTATTTAAGTTGAATTTAATAGTTTGGCACTTATCTCACTCATATATCACACATGGGATAAATTAGTATTGACAGACATTTGTTGCTAATAAAATGATCCCAAACTTCCTGGTATTTTCCTTCTTGCATTATTTTGAAAAGAATAAAATTAAGACAAGCAGTGGCTATAAAAACAGAGAACTGAGACTCACAGATAAGCCAGAATGGACATGAAATGACTATTCATGGACTGCGGGCTCCCATATGGATCCCAGGGTTGTAGACATTACAGAAGAGATGGGGAAGTGGATGGATCTCAAGTGTGCTCAGCCAAATAACACAAACATTATGAGAAACCCTCAAGGAGAGTCTTGATTGGGACCCACTTGGCTGGGGGTGGAGGGGGGGGGGTGGGATGATGATGACCTTATGCTACAGAGAGCCTGGGATGCAGCTGAAGCACCAGCCAGCCTCCAGGAGAGAGCTTTACTCATGTCATCTTCTCTCCTACATGTTCCCTGGCATGATTCCTACCCCCATCCTTGCTGTGGGCCAGGAAACAGTGGATACAAAGTCTGAATTTGCAAGCTGGATGTTCAGGTTGCAGATTTATCCCAGTAGGCATCAAGAAAGCCTGAAGAGATGAAAAAAATGAGAGAAGAGTTAAGAGATACAAAAAGTAAATGTGAAAGTGTCAATATCTCTCTAACAGGATTCTCAGAATGAAAAATGAGAGGAAGCAGAAGGAAGGAAGTAGAGGGTCAAGCAGACAACAGACAAGCACATGTACTGAAAATTTTAATAACATGATTGAGAAGTGCTAATATATATGAATAAGTGCTATATCTATGTGCAATAATATACGCACTAACATATATACATATATACCTTCATTCCCAACAAACAAAATTTATATTCTTTCAAGCTCATATGAAACTTTACAAAAATTGGACATGTTCTTGGCTGAAAAAAAAAAGATTCAAGACTTTTTAAGGCATCAACATCATGCAGTCTATTTTCTCTGACCCAGTGCAATAACATTAAAAATTCATAAAATCATAGTTTTTTTTCTTAATTCTTTATGTCTGGAAACTGAAAAAAAGATACTACTAAAGGACATTTGGATGTAAGAATGAATCAGATAGAAAATGTATAAAACATAGAGCTTTATGACAAGGAAAGCATTGCATTTTAACATTATTGGGATGCAGCTAATGCAGTGTTTAGAGGGCCAGTGACAGCTTTAAAAATATATGGAACAGAAAACAAGAAAGATGGCAAATGAGCTAAGCATTCAATTCAGGAAGGTAAAGAGTAATAGAGCATATATAAAGAAACAAGAAGGAAGAACATAAGACCAATAAGGGTTGTAAACCATGAGAGAGAGAGAGAGAGAATAATGAATACAGAAAATGAAAGCCAGTTTTCTGAAAAGCTCATATGACTGATTAAATGGAAGGAGAGAATTGCAAATAATATAAAGAGATAAAAGAGAATATAATTATAGAAATACTAGTTTTTAACATTATTAAAATATACTATTAAAGGCCAACAAATTTGAAATGTATATATTAGTACATAGCTAGCTAGCTAGATGGATAGTTACATGACAATGGTTCTCAAAATATGGTCCTAGGATCAGTATCTGTGTCACCACCTGGGAATTTCTGAAAAATGAAAGTTCTCAGGCCCCCTCAGCTCTACTGACTCAGACACTGGGAGTGGGGCGAGGAATCTGAATTTTAACATGTGTCTTCACCTCACCCCAGGTGATTCTGATTCCTGCTAGAGTTTGAGAACCTTTGGTATAGGTGATAAGAGCTATGGAGAAAAAGCAGGGGAGTAGAGAAGGACATCTGTTATTTTAAATAGAATAATTAGAGAAGGTCTCGCTGATATGGGTGACTTTTGAATACAGCACCAAAAAGAGATAAGGAAGAGAATAAAGCAGACATATGAGTAAAAAATATTCTAGGCAGATGGAATGGCAAGTGCAGAGGCCCTGAGGCAGGATCATGCTTAACATGTCCAAGGTACAGCAAAGAGGTCAGAGTAGCTGGAGCCAGTGAGCCAGGGAGACAGTAATGGGAAATTAAGTTAGAAAATCAGAAAGTTGAAGAGGGACAGGTGTGAGGTGCAGATCCTGTTGACCTATACTTGATTAACTTACTAGATGAGAATATTTCCCATCACCTTGGATGCACTTTGGTGGATCAATTGATCTCATTCCTTAAGGACTCCTGAAGTCATCTGCCACCAGGAGAATTTAATGTAGGAACTGATTACAAAAGGATGCAGGCATGGAGATGCCACACATATGGGTCAAACACTATACTGGGCACCTCAGAACTCCCCCAGATCTTCCACCCCTGCAGCCCAGTGCCAGGCCACGCTGTCCGTGGGCCTCCTCGGGGCAGGTCTTGGCTGCCATGCTGTCTAGCAGAACTTCTTGCCCCTTGCTTCTAAGGAATGGCAGGAATTTTCAACATGGCTATTCATTCTTTCTTCATTTTGGCGAGAAGGTAAACTTATTTCTAGAGGTAGGAGCAAGCTCACCCAGAGGGCAGAACGTTCTTCATATTTCCCTTTTCCGGGCACAACATTTTCCTCCCATCTTCTCCACGACACTTTGGTTGGGGGTAACCCACATTTCCACAATTCTCTGGGAGTCACAGTCAGCCAAGTGGGAAACAGCAGCAGCAGAGCGAGAACTCTTTTTGGTCTCACAGAACTCTAAGTCTTGATCTTCTTTGCTGAGAAGCAGCAGACCTCGTGGTTAGGAGCACAGAGAAACAGGCCCAGATGCCACTTTTGGCTCTGCCACTTACAAGCTTGGGCAAGCCACTTAACTTGGCCTCCTTCTTCCTGTCTTTAAAACTATTCTATCATATTTACCTCAGGGGGCCTTTTCATGAATTTAAACTAGATAACGTGCAAAGAGCCTAGTAGTTTGCTTCACACATATCTCATGCTCAGTAATTATAATACTGTTGTCATTATTGAATTTATTATTTTTAGCAGCACACCCAAAATCAGATCCCTGTACTCCAGTGATGGGAGCATCTGCTGCTTTCCTTGTGTGTTAGTTCCTGGGCCTATGTATAGCTTCAGATCCATTCCACGGCATCCTTCTCTGTTGCACTCTCCATCATTGGTGGGAGTTGGAGGTGGGGAATGGCAAAGGGGTGAGGAGGCCCCTGTAGACTGCATTTCCCCAGGTTCCCAAGATAAGTGACTTCTAACTGGGTTCAGCAAGTGGTGGAGTGGCACATGGGGGTGGGGAAGCTAGAGCATGTCTCCCCTTCCTATTTGGCCTCGGGTGCATTTCTTGCATAGGCTGCATCTCCCCCACAGCCCCACCTCCTGCCTAGTAATCCCCAGCTTCCATGGGGTGATCCTGTCCGTGGGCCTTGGTAACATTGCTCTTCCCTTTGCCCACATCACTTAGGGAGTGGCAGGAGATTTCCTGATCTTTCTCATCTTTGGGTTGCTCTATTCTTGGTTTGGTTTCACTGTTTCTCCATCCCTTTGTAACCATTCTCTGAATTCAGTTATCTCTGTGGTCATATGTGAAGTGGTTTCCATATGCCTGGTTAGAACCTGACAGATACTCGTGTGTCAACAAGGGTGCCAAGACCATTCAATGAGGAATAGACAGTCTTTCCAACAAACAGGGCTAGGAAAACTGGATACCTACGTGCAAAAGAATGAAGTTGGACTCACCTCATACCATATGCAAAAATTAATTCAAAATCAGTCAAAGACCTGAATTTAAGAGGAAACATAGGAATATTTTCATGACTTTGGATTTGACAATGCTTCCTTAAACTTGACACCAACACACAGGCAACAAAAGAAAAAATAGATAAATTGGACTTCATTAAAATTAAAAACTTGTGTACATCAAAGGATACTATTAGAAGAGTGAAAAGACACCCCATGGAATGGAAGAAAATATTTGCAAATCATATATCTGATAAGGGGTCAATATCCAGAATATATAAAGAACTCCTACAATTCAGCAAAAAGACAAATAACCCAATTTGAAAATAGACAAAGGACTTGAATAGACATTTTCCCAAAGATATCCAAATGAGCAATGAGCACATGAAAAATCGTTCAACATTATTAGTTATTAGGGAAATGCAAATCAAAACTTCAGTTAGATACCACTTCACACCTACTAGGGTAGCTACAATAAAAAAAATAGAACAGTGTTGGTGAGGATGTGGAGAAATTGGAACACTTGTACATCGCTAGTGTGAATGTAAAATGGTGCAGACACTGTGAGAAACAGTCCGGTGTTTCTTCAGAAAGTTAAACATAGATTTACCATATGATCCAGCAATTCCTTTCCTGGGTATATACCCAAGGGAATTGAAAAGAGGGACTCAGATACTTGTATGCCAATGTTCACAGCAGCATTATTCACAATAGCCAAAAGGTGGAAACAACTTGTCTCCCTCAGCAGGTGGAACAGATAAACAAAATGTGCTATATACATACAGTGGAATATTATTCAGCCATAAAAAGAAACAAAGTTCTGACACATGCCAAAACATGGATGAACTTGAAAACATTACACTGAGTGAAAGAAGCCAGACATACAAGAACAAATAATGTATGATTCTACTATATGAAATAACTACAATGAGAAAATTCAGAGAGACAGAACATAGATTAGAGGTTACCCAGAGGCTGGAGGGAGGGAAGAATGCGGAGTTATTGCTTAATGGGTACAGAGTTTCTGTTTAGGGTAATCAAAGAGTTTTAGAAATAGATAGTGGTGATGGTTGCACAACATTGTGAATGTAATTAATGCCATTGAATTGTACACTTAAAAATGGTCAAAATGGCAAATTATATGTTATATATTTTACCACAATAAAAAACATTTTTCATTCTGTAGGTTGATGGACTAAATGTGAACAGAGATGAAAGTGATTTATATTTGAGTTTCTCAGTCATTCATTCCCTCAACCCCTGCAGCCAGTCTCATCAGGTCAGCTTCCAACTCTTCTTTCCTGGGTGCATTTTCTTTTTGTTTTTTTGGTTTTTTAAAGAATATATCAGTGAATATATATATTTTTTTCATTGTGGTAACATTGGTTTATAACATTATATAAATTTCAGGTGTACATCATTATATATTTCGATTTCTGTGTAGATTACATCATGTTCACCACCCAAAGACTAATTACCATCCATAACCACACATATGTGCCTAATCACCCCTTTCGCCCTCTTCCCTCCCCACTTCTCTGGTAACCACCAATACAGTCTCTGTTTCTATGTGATTGTCGCTTTTATCTTCTACTTATGAGTGAGATCATATGGTATTTGGCTTTCTCCCTCTGACTTATTTCACTTAGCATAATACCCTCAAGTTCCATCCATGTTGTCACAAATGGCCAGATTTCTTGAGTCAAGTTTATAATTGAGATCTTTATACACAGAGATAGGGTGCAGGCTGCTGAGGAAGTTGTGATGTGTATGATTGAGTTGGGGGAGTCAACAAAAAGAAAACATGTTGTTGGGGGGGCGGAGAGGGTGAGGTGTCAGCAGCTCCTGTGAGGGCAACTCTTTGGAATACGGGGACGATGTCTAAGGAGGTTATTAACCTCCTTTTAAGAAAATCTGTAATAAAGATGGGTGTTATTCTTCAAGGAGGGCCAGAGCGGGATTGCTATTTCTTTGAACGCAACACTATATAAGTAAGGACAGAGCTACAAGAAATGTTTGATTTTGTGCAATCAATGTACATACGAGACAAATAGTCATTCGTCCCGGGAAGGATGCAGCGGAGGCCCACCCGCTACCAGTAATGTTTTCACCCAATGAACTGAAGGCCTCATATCTGTAGGCACTAGAGATGAGATTGTGCCGCCAATAACAACAAAAATGTTCCTCCAGGAAAATTTGTAAAGCAAAACTCACTTGTCAGACACCATTTTGCTCTCAGAGGTGCACTTTTGAATGTGAACATTCTAAGAATTCTAGCAGCGGCTTCCCAAATCTGCTCCAAACCCAAGTTTATTCCTGACAGGCCCTCCCACTCCCAAACACTCATTCACTCTTCTTTCCACCTTTGACACACCCTTCCCCTAGCTCTGGAATGTTCTCCCACCTAGAGTGTCCTCTCTACTCTCTGCTCATCTAAATCCCACCCAGCCCAGAAAGCCACCTCTTCCTTGAAGTCCTCTCCACATTCCAAAATGCAACGATGTCTCCTCACCCTGATCTCTCCTAGTCGTTATTTTGTCTACCTCTCATTTTAGCCCTCAGTACTGTTCTGCTTCCTACTGTTTTCTGATTGGTACCAGGACAACTGGCAATTCCCTTGCAGATAAGGCCTGGAACACACATTTGTAAGGCTTTTGAATGCGACACTAGCCTAGCACTATGCCAGGCACAACAGAGGTACTTAGTAAACTTGTTTCTTTGCTTTGAGTTGGTCCATATGATCTTCCCTTTTCTTAATCCCTACCCCACCCCACTCCCCACCACATACATGTTTTTTCCTCCTCATTCCTCATTCCTCAGTTTTAATTGTATTATATGAAGTCATGTCACATACTGAGGTTACTTTGTAAAGTGATTTGCCAGCAGAAGGTGTTACTAACCACACCAGGACGGTCCCTGGAGGTTGCCTCTTGGCAGCCAGCCCTCCATCTCCTTGTTAGCAGAGCCCTAGTTTTCTCCAGGTAGCGATGTGCTCAGCCCCAGGAGATGAATGCTACTGGTCTAAACCAATTATAACAGGCCTATTCAACTTTACCTGTGAAGCCAGCCACAGTCAGGTGACCCAATTCTAGGTCAGGTGACCCTATGAGATATAAGAGGAAGTCAGCTGGGGGTTTCGGGAAAGATTTTTTCCTGATAGAAAGAAAACCTTTTGCCCTCTTCTCTCCCTTTCTGTTTAGAAAGCTTTTTGTGAAGAAGAACATGATTTTGGAGGCCTTGCAGCCATCTTGTGCCCATGAGGTAACTGTAGTTCACAAACAGAGATGGCAGAGAGCAAAAAGAGAAGGAATGTGGGTCCTTGATAACATCCTTGAGCCACTGAACTTACCTCGGAGACTTTTTTTGATGTGAGGAAAAGACCTCTCTAAATCAGTCGCCAATGTCCATAGTGTTGTCCTCACCCCACTCCAGACCTTTAAGGGCAGCCCAGGTGGGCCAGGCTAATGAAGGCAGGTTTCATGTGCAGCTCTCTTCTCACCTCTGCTCTCCTTCCCTCCTCCAGCCTGTAAAGCTGGAAGATAGAACCTCGGACAGCATGGATTGGATACGAATTCAGACAGAGCTTATCTCTATGCTGTTCCCAACAAGGTCAGCAGCTATTTTACAAGTTCATCATGATTCCAAAAACTAATGAAATCACCAGGAATGTTTTGAGACCTCAGACTTAACAAACTTGAGTCTTTCTCTGGACTTATCAAACCTGTTGCACAAAGGACATTTGTGATAACCACTATAGATTGGAACCATCTGGCCGTGTAAACTTACAGAATGGTAAGTGTGGAGGACAAAGTGGAACAAGCGTCTCAGAGGAGATTTTGGTCTCGTTTTCATTTGATCCTGAATGCCTTCTTTTGCTTACATAACAAAATAATCATTAATGGGGAGGTTCTTTTTTTTTTGTTTTGCAGATTTCTTCTCCCGATTAAAGTGATCTCAAGTCATAAGGAGCCAAGAACTACTTAGCCTCAAATGATTTTTCTTTAGAAGCATAAAACTAAGGACCTCCTGACTTGGCACATCAAGTTATTTAACGATAATTAAAAACCCCATAATTTTGATATCTTCCTTGACTCACCCATAAATGGCCCAGGCTGTGCACTCTGATAGCTGATCTTTGATGGGTTTATTTCCCTGTCTACACGAGGGAATATTTTTCTTCTTCAAGTACAAATCAGCCCCCAGCTATTGAAAGACCATGTACCTAACTCCCATACAAGCCAAAGGGATTTTTTTAATACTTTACAAATCAAAGGCTTTTAAATCATGTTTAATAAAGGGAAATTTTAACACTTTTATATGGAGCTTTTGTGTTTTTTTTAACATTCTTTTGAAGTAAGATTCAAATCTTTGGCACACTGGAGAGGCACATGAAGTATAAACTGAAACCATTTGCATTATTTGAGGAAACAAATGCTTTTACTTAACTATGTGGCTATTTCAGAACCTGGTGAGCAGTTTTGGTATAAGAGAATAGAGAGGGGTGCTTTTGAATAATTCACACAGCTAAGATCCCAATCAATAAATGAGCGATGGGAACGAAGATTCAGTTCACAGAAGGGCAAATACCAATATCTGATCACTAATATGCTCAGAACGCTTGTAAGTTAAAAGAAAAAAAACGTAAATTAAGATGACAAAATGAGATACAATTTTTCACCTATCAAATTTGGGAGGAATTAAATATGCACATAACATTTAAGTATATATATATATATGTGTAAAATAATCAATGCCAAATACAGGATTGTGATACAAACATAGACCTTGTAAGGGTATAAATTGGTATATTTCTGACAAGAAATCTGGCTGTTTCTTTCTTTCTTTCTTTCTTTTTTTTCAGATTGGCACCTGAGCTAGCAACTGTTGCCAATCTTTTTTTTTTTTCCTCTGTTTTTTCCCTCCCCAAATCCCCCCAGTACATATTTGTATATTTTTTAGTTGTGAGTCCTTCTAGTTGTGTCATGTGGGATGCCACCTCAGTGTGGCCTGATGAGCTGTGCCATGTCCTTGCCCAGGATCCGAACCAAGGAAGCCCTGGGCCGCCGAAGCAGAGCACGCAAACTTAACCATTCAGCCACAGGGCCAGCCCCAGGCCATTTCTTTTTTTTTCTCCTGCTTTTTTACCCACAAACTCCCCCAGCACATAGTTGTATATTGGCCATTTCTTTTAAGAACTGTCAACATATCCATAGCTTTTTGACCCAGGAATTTCATTTCTAGGAATCTTCATGTAGTAGACACAGGTTTAGGTGGATGCTGTGTTCACAATGCCTCCTGTGGTGACCGTGTGTGTGTGTGTGTGTGTGTGTGTGTGTGTCCCTTATGTGCTTGATCCAGGGTCTGACTTCAGCCACTCAGACTCTGTCCCCTGGTAGTGGGGAGCATGGAGACAAAGTACCGGAAGAGCCCCTTGGTGCTGCCTTCCTGACTGTAGGGCATTTACCACGTTGTGTAAGTTCAGGAGCCCCTCGGAGCTCCTTCCAATAGTCCCAATTTTGCATAACTGGCCAGAGTTGTGAATACACTTTAAAATGTCTACCTTTAGGAATTGGGCCTGTGGAATTAATCGGAACTTTGCACACAATGAATACCAGAATCATTCATAATATACAAAAGTGAAAAATGTAAGGGCTCAAAGATTGGGGAACGGTTGTGTAAATCACATTTCAGCCATATAAATAAAAAATTGTGAATCATTTAAAACTGTTTCCAAAGACATTTTAATGACATGGAGAAATGCTTATGATATAATGTCAGATGAAAAATTACATTATATTAAATTATAAATATAACACGATGTCACCCATGTGTCATATATGCTTGCGCTTTGAAATGAACAGAAAAAATGCAACAAAACAGTCATCGACAGTAGTAAGATTTTGATTTATTATATCCTTTTTCAATTTCCAAATTTTCAACAATGAACATCTTGTTACTTTTATAGTCAAAAAAATGTATCTTATTTTAAATAATTAGAATTAGGTGAACACTTTGTTTTACCTGCATTCACCCACAGTGAACGAAATGCAGTTCAGTTGGACAGTTTGGGGCAGTGGCGTCCACCTAGGTTCACATTAAGGTCACTTGGAGCACTTTATTTATCTATTTATTGCTGTTACTTTGATAATGACTTTACTTTTATACGGTCAAAGATGAGCTAAGCTCACAACATGCTCACTAAAAATCATTAAGTTTCCATCAAGTTCCTGGCATCTTGATCCCATCTCCTCTCACAGCTGGACCACTTGCCTGCCACCAGTAGGCTCAGTCCTACTTCTGTCATGGGGGGGTCAATCCTGGCTTTAGAAGAAAGGGTTGAACTAGGCTCCATTCAACATTTACGGTCTACATATTAAGTCCTTGCAATTGTCCATCTCAGACATGACGTGGGTCCAGTAATTTGCTTTGCCCTGACTAACCAAGCAGCTGACTCTTTTTTGCCCCAGGCAAGGTAATGGACACCATACCACAGCCTTTCTAGGACTGGGGCCTGGCATGTGTCTTCCATTTCCTTTTCTCTTTTTCTACCGCAAAGTTTATGATCCATTGATAAACTTCCAGGTGTTGCTTACCTGTCAGATTGCCTGTTAGGACATGGGGAGCTTTAAAATTATACCCACGCCCAGATGATTCTAATTTAATTCATGGGTGGGGAGAGGGGAAGCCTGGAATCAGCATTTTTAAAGCTCCCCAAGTGATTTTAACGTATAGGCAGGCTCCAGAACCACTGGTTTCTTCAGATTAAATCTGTATGGTTAAAGCCTGCTGAGTATGACAGGATCTAAAAGAATGATTAAAACTGATGAAAATGAGCTATCTGTCCATTTCAGGCATGTGGACCCAGCCCTCATGTGTCACCCTACACTCCTCCCTGACTTTAACTAGTTTTTCTACCCCTATGACTAGAACTATTTCTAGCTCCTGAGCTCCAGGCTGGACTTCCACACACCTACGGTCCAGCTACAAGTCTGTCCCAGAGATCTCTCAACTCCACATATCCCAGACTGGCCAGTTAGTCCTCTCTCCCTGGCCTCTCCCTATGCTACGTCACATCAATGATGGCGCTACCATTCATGCTACTCCCAAGCTAGACATCTCTGATTCATTTCTGACTCATTCATTTATCCCTAACATCAAATTCTATGGAATAGGGGTCATAAATGTATTATCTCTAAAGTCAGGCTGAAGGGGAAATATAGGAAGAGGGTGAGTATGATATGGGGAAACAGAGTGTATCCTCCATCAAAACGCAGTCAAAGTTCAATGTGCAAGGCAAATTGCACAGGTCAATGCCCCAGATTTTTACAAATCCCTCCTTTGTATCTCTCTCTTGACTCCATCTGCTCTCCTCCCTTCCCTCTGCTACTGGCCTAGGGAGACCCTTGTTTCTTACCTGAGCTACTGGGACAGCCTGACGGCCATCTGTCCTCCACAATAGTGCCTGAGTCATCACTAGCCACATGACTGCTATTCTGAGTACCCTGGAGTACTCAGACCTTGGAGCCAGCCTGCCCGGGTTTAACTCCCACCTCTACCAGTCTGATGTGATCCAGTAAATTCTTGAACAAGTTACCTCACCTCTCTGTGCTTCAGTTTCCTCGTCTTTAAAATGGGAATAATAATTCTGATACTTACTCCATCAAGTTGTCATAAAGATTAAATTAGTCGATAAATAAAAACATCTTAGACCAATTCCTGACTTAAAAGAAGCACTATACACATTTGCTATTATTCTTTGTTTGAATACTATTTTATTATTAAATAAAGTCCAGCTCCTTTAAAAAGCCTTTCAGGTCCCCACACTCTGGGCCCTTCCTACCTTCTAGCCTGATCCTTCACTGCCTCACTCCCACACACCAGCATTTGCCACGCTACAGTAGTCATCCGTAATTTCCTGCCTCCTGGCCTTTTCTTATGCTTTGTTGCCTAACATGCCCTTGTCCTCATTGCTGGGTATGGAAATTCTGTGAATTCTTCAAGTCCAGCTCATAGGAAAACTTATTCTTGACCCCTTTCCTGATGCCCCAACTTGGAATTACTTTCTCCCTCCTAGGCAATGTATGTGCCCTTCACTTTTTACATTTAACAATCGTGCCTTATATGACTGGAGGCATTTGTGGCCTCCTTCTTTCTCCTACCTCCCCCACAACTGCCTATTGTCCAGGAAACTGCAAGTTCCTAAAGGCCGGGTTCTTGTTTTGTTCATGTTTTAAACACATTTAATACTTTTAATTTATATTTTGTGACCTCACACTTAGCCAAGCGCCTGGTGTAAAGGAAGTTTTGCTAAAGTTTGTTGAAGCGAATTGTTAAATGTGTATAGACGTTCTCATGTCTATTCCAAGCTGAAACAGACACTTGGTAATTATCTGGTGACTATAAATAGGGTGTGAAATTGGACACTCAGGACAAAATCGTCTCTCTGAGATCCAAGTGGTCTGATCTGGGTGTCTACACTGATGAGACTAATGTTACAAATCTACGATATCTATTTCTCTGTGTGTGTCTGTTTAGACCTTTTTGGTGACAAGTAATACAAAACTCAACACAGATAGATTTAAACAATGGAGGGAATTTGGTGCCACCTGATAACGAAGTAGAAAGGTTCAGCAAGGTTTGCTCCAGTAGCTCAACAGTGTCACCAAAGGCCTAGTTCCATTCTATCTCTCCAATCTGTCTTCCACATGTAGTGTTGAACGCTAAGGCTGGCTGCCCTTATGGCCACAAGATGGCTACCGGCAGCTTCTGGGGAATATATGCTTCCTCACTCATGTCCACTGGCAGGTCCACCATGTTGCACAACTTCAGTGTTGTACACTACTCATAGAATGGAATTAAACATAATGCCAATGGTTTCCCTTGGATTTGTGCAATGCAATGGCTTTGTCCATCAGAAAGAGAGAATCTCTCCAGGTGACTTCCATAGAAGAGAGGGGAAACTCCTTCACCAGTAGCCTTCAGAAAGCATCTTGTTACATTTACGGATCCCATCCTTTCTGCCAGTCAGAGTCATAGAGTGGGACCATTTGGATTGATCATGTCAGGCTCCGCATTTGGGAGACGCTGAGTTACTATCAAAACAAGAAAGATGGCGAGTAACTCAGCCATTGGAGAGCAGCGAAGATAGAGTTTGCTCCATCCAACTGATGATATACGTATATATACATATATATGTATATGTATGCATATGTTAAATATATATTAAATATAAATATGCATACATATGTAGTAAGACTGTAATTTTCACTTGTTCAACAATATTTACCTACTATGTGCCTGATAAAATGAACATTATTCAGTCTCTACCCTCCGGAGCTAAGAGTCCTTTCTCCTTTCCCCCTCTCCTTCATTACCAAGTTGAAGCGGCTGAACCGCTTCTCTTACCTTTGATATAATCTCTTCAGAATCTATCTTTCCAATACGCACCTTTGTTTCACCTTTAAGGTGGCTCATGGGCTCGCATTTAAGCCATTAACATGTGTTTAGGGATTTGAGGAGCTGTCAGGAATTTATGCCTGTGGCCTGGTGGGCATCTTTCTAAGGGTAACCAATGTCATGCCAGACATAGAGAGTGGGTTGCTCAGGCTGACCAGAGACCACCTCGGCCCCTCTGAGCAGCCCTGGGAGCCAGGTAGCTTTCCACAATTAAATGCTCCCAGAGCTATTCCAGTCATTCTACTCATGTTGCTCCTCATCCAGGATGACATATTTGACCTCTTTTTTAATGAACGATGTATTTATATTGGATCCAAGACATTTTGAGACAACAAAAACAATGATTTTCCCATGTGTAATGAGATTTCTGACCTCCAACAAAGTCCATATTTCCAGTTTTACTGGAGTTAAATCTATCAGATGAGACTGAGGAGACCAGAAGTCTGGGCTCTGTCATTTATGAGTTATTTTACTCTGAACAAGTCACTTCACCTCGTTAGGCTTCAACTTCATTAATCAACAACAGGATGCAGAACATATTTATTGGGTGCCTGTTACAGGCCAGATTCTGTGCTAGATGCTCAGGATATAACCATAAAGGCAATTTCCTCACCTACAAAGCAAATGGGAGGCCAAGATAACTCAACCTCCCTCCCGCTATAAAGACCATATGCTTTGGCAATGGAGACAGCAGGTATATGTCCCCAAGTTCTGCAGCAGTTACTCATCAACAACGGGTTGTGATGAGCACAAAGCCCATTCCCACCTGTCATAACCACCTCTCTCCTCTTCCTCTTGGCGCTGGGACTGCATGATCTGGGTGTAAACTGCATTCTGCCAGGGCCCGCAGAACTCCGACTCTCGGTGATTCATCATTTAGTTTATAGATTAGTAGGTTATAAATATCCTATCCAAAATAAGTCATATATTTCCTTTCCTTAAAGTATATTCCCAGAAGAACAGGTGTGCTTTATCTCCTTTCATATAAACATCAGAGCCTGACCCTGTAAGTTCATTTAAAAAAAGAGCCCATTGGTGGGTGGTAAAATTCCTTTTGGACTCTCTGGCTGTTCATGGAGTTGTTCTCAGAGTGATCAGTGATCATTTGGACAGCAAGGGGAAATTAATCACATTGGAAGTTTGTCTGCTGCTATAAACCAACCAAAGACGATAGTGCCTGTGGCTGTGAGGCACAGGAGAGGGAGGAATGGAATTGGAGCTGGAGAAGCTGGGTTTCTTTAAGTCTCAGCTCAGCCGACTTACCAGAGAGACCTTGGGTATGTCATTAACCTCTCTGAGCCTCAATTCTTATCTGCAAAATGGGTATACTTATTTCTCAGAGTTATTGTCAAGATTACAAGAGATAAAAAATGTGATATGTACTCTACAGATGTTAATTATCATTGTGTCTTTCAGAATTTAAAGCACTTTCTCTTAGAATAAAGACAAGAAGGATGCTCCAGAGGGCAACTAGTCATTAGGTCAATCATAGAGTTGATTTGCCCTGAGCTAACATCTGTCTCAAATCTTCCTCTGTTTTGTATGTGGGCTGCTGCCACAGCATGGCCACCAACCAGCAATGTAGGTCTGTGTGTGGTCACTGAACCCGGGTCACTGAAGCAGAGCACGCTGAACTTAACCACTAGGCCACTAGGCCTGGCTCAAGGAATCATGGAGTTTTAAATTGGGAGGGGACCATGGCGATCATCCAGTTTACCCACACTATTTGGCAGAAACTAAAGCCCAGATAGGCTGAGTGAATCACTCAAGGGAACAGTATTGGATGCCATAAAAAAAAAAAAAAGTAAAAATGTTTTTTAAAACAGGAGTCCATCATCTCATATAACAAGATGTCTAGAGAATGGACTATTTTAGAAAGTCAATATTGTTAAGACTCAGACCTTCCTCTTATGCTGCCAAGATGGTTGCCACAGTCCCAAATAGCACAGCATCACAAGACAATATCCAAAGGAGGAAGGGTTTTGTGTATGTGTGTGTGTGTGTGTGTGTGTGTGTGCACGCGTGTTGGGGAAGGTAGGAGTAGGAAACTCCCCCTGCATATTTTTCTTTTCCTATGAGAATGTAAATATCTCCCAGAGGCCCCCAGTGGACTTTCCCCAGGTCCCATTAACCAGAACCGAGTTACATATCTACCTTTAAACCAATTACTGACAAAAAAGAAGGAGGATTATCATTATATGGTTAGATGATTCATGATTTTTAACCTAGGACCACTTTTCCTGAGCATCTTGCTGACCCATGCCTAAATAAAATCTGAGTTTCTATTAGCAAAGAAAAAGTGGGGAGTAGTCATTGGGCAGGCAGCCAACAGGGCCTGCCATCCTGTCAAAATAGTCCCATCTCCTCGCATTTGTTATAAGTGGTGATGCATTGGATAACTGGTGGCTCTTGTCACATAAAGAAATGACTCCATGATATCCATGGTCTAGTTCCTTCTATATACAGGCTAACTTCTTCAAGCTTTGTGATCTTTTGTGATATAATGAATATTTCAGTCTATCCTTCATTCTCCAAATGAAAGGAAATGCTAGATTAAACTCTAATAAATTAATTCCTAAATAAGAACATTAGCTAAATTATCTATTCATTGATTCCAAACATCTTTTTTGAGTACCTACCATGTACTAGGAACTGTTCTTGGTATGATTTCTACATGGTACTAGAATAAATGTTCAACTATTTGGAAGAACAAAGTAAATAAGCAGCTAATCTATTAAAGAGTTAGATATTTTTAAAACAATACTTATGGAATCTTGAGGTTAGTAAGACCAATCATAAAGGAAAGGAATAAAATCATAAAGGGAAATTTTAAGTTGCAAAGAAGTTTTAAAATTTCTATGTATCCAAAAAACAATAAGATAAAAGATTAAGAACAAACTAGGAAAAATATTTGTAATATGTTTGAGAGGATTTTGTTCTTTAATATATAAAAAGCATTATAAACCAATAAGAAGAAGAGGAAAGCCTAGAAAGAAGCTTAAAGGATATGGGCATATAAGTCATAAGGTAAAAAATATAAATGGTCAATAAACAGATTTAACATGTTCAACCTCACTGTGAAGTGCATGAAGTTGTATGTTTAAGCAATACAATACCATTTTTACTTATTAAACTGGCAAACGATAATGACAAGTGTTGGTGTGAGTGTGTAGAAAATGAGCATTCCCATACATTGCTGGTGGGAGTGTGAACTGGTTCCAATTCTTGGGAAAGCAACTTGATGATATGCAACAAAACCTTAATAGGATGTATACTCTTTGGTCCAACAATTGTCCATCTAATCATTTATCCTAAAGAAATAATCAATGGTGCCAGCCTAGTGATGCAGTGGTTAAGTTCATATGCTTCACTTCGGCGGCCCCAGGTTTGCAGGTTTGGATCCTGGGCAGGGACCTAGCACTGCTTGTCAAGCCACGCCATGGCGGCATCCCACATAAAATAGAGGAAGATGGGCACAGATGTTAGCTCAGGGGCAATCTTCCTCACAAAAAAAGGAAAGAAAAGAAAAAAAGAAGAAGAAGAAATAATCAAGGGTATGTGCAAAGATGTTTTGAATCAACATGCTCGTCATTGTTACTTATAATGGCACTTGAAACTCAGGCTGTGAATTCCAAGTAAAGACACCAAACGTCGCTGTAAACTGAGCTGAGCTTAGTTCTGGAGCCTATTAGAATTTTATGGATTGTGCAGCATAAAGACTTGAAAAAAAACCAAGGCATTTATATTGTTTAGGCCCTGTTTAGTTTTGCTTTAAAGTCAAAAGTCTATGATCCTTTTGTGGGAAAGAATAACCAAAAAAATTAAGAAAAATTATCTTCGCCTTCAAATTTCTTAAAAACATGTTTTTAAAATGATGTTTGAAATTGGATCATCTAGCGAAAATTAATCTTAAAAGGTGACATTAAAATTTTTAAAAGATGAAACTACAGGTGCTACAAATTTATAGAGAAAAATAAAAAAGACTTTTAAACTAATGCCATAAAAGAGTTTAGATGAGAGGAAAAGCAAGCTTAGGGCCAGACATCTATATGTAGCAGGTTTTCTGTTTTGTTTTAGATTTTTAAAATTGTTTTACAATTATCACTATTTAAAATTTAGCTATTTAATATTCAATGATTAAAATTCTGAAATTTTGGATTGCTCATAGTTAGACTTGTGGTTTGTGTGTTACTTAAGAATTAACTAGTTAATGAAGATAATTTTTAAAAGAATTCAAGTTTTATTAATCGTTTGTAAGACTTCCTCAGAGCATGTGATAAGTGCTCCAAAATAAGTAAACCTAATAGCAGCTAACATTTATTGAGTGCTTACGGTGTACCTGGCATTGCTTTAAGCTCTTTGCTTATATTAACTCATTGAATCCCCACAACAACCTCATGGGGCAGCAGCATTATTATCCCCATTTTACAGATGAGAAAACAGAGGCACAGGGAGGTGAATAACCTCCTAGGTACACACTGTTAGTGCATGGCAAAGCAGGGATTTGACCCCAGACGTTATTACTCCAGAGTCCTAGCACTAACCATTAGGTATAGCTGCCTCGTCTACCTAAATAAGATTTAGTACCTGGCTGCAGGAGATCCAGATGACTCCACAGACTAGAAGGAGGAGGTGGACACAGTACTTCCAAACAGGTTCACCAGATGAATCACTGGGGGAAGTTGTGAAAAATACAGATTCCAGAGTCAGAATCTCCTGAGGTGGGAGCCAGGGCACTGCCTTTTTAGCAAGTCACGACGTAATAGCTCATGATTTTTCAGGGTCTACTATGCGCTGAACACTGAGCTGCCTTCCATGCCTTACCTCATTTAATCCTCACACACGCTCCACGTGGTTGATACTCTTCATACTCTTCCCATCTTAGGGATGAGGAAACAGAGGCTTTAGAGAGGTTAGGTAATGTGTGCAAGGTCACACAGCCCATGGGTAGTCGGATCAGGACTCATGGGGCTTCCAAACCTTGACCTCTTACAGTCAGGATGCCATGAGCCACACAAAGAACGTCAACCCACAGAGGCAGGCTGCTAACTCCACACGAGGGCCAATGTGCAGAGGACGGTGTGGCTGGTCTGGACCAAGCCCCAGTCAGAGTAGAATCTGAAATCTGGAACCTTCTCAGACCCTCAAGACCTGACAAGAATACAAGAAGCTTTAAGCTGCCCTGCTCACGCAAAAGTCATGAAATTCAAAATAAAAACAAAACTAAACAGTAAATTAAAGGAAACTCAACAAAGGTCTCGTTTCTTCTCGTCACCACGACTTTGATGTTACTTTGAAATATTGAATACCAATTTCTTTTCAACTGCCCTAAACATGTGGCTCATCTGCACTGGGTCACCAGCTTTTGATCATTGCCAAGGTCCTATTCTGCTACATCTTGGCCATCAATTAAAGTTTCCTTTACGGTAAATTATGGCCAATGTGTTTATGTGGGAAAGGGGAAATTTCCTGCCTCAATTTAAACTAAGGTGTCAATATGACAAATATCAGGATAACAAGGCGGATATGAGACAGATTCTTCCATCGTCACACACACTCTCTCTCAAAGGAATGGCTCTAAAAAGAAAAAAAGAGGGACTCACTCTCAGAACCTGGAGCATAAAACAGGGATCAGAGAATGGGGAAAAGAGAATGTTGTGAAACATTGTGAAATCTTTGGACAAAACTGTGCTCTGGACTCTCTTTCCCTCCACCTCCCCAAGGGGTTTGGGAAGTACCTCACGTGGGGTCTTCCCTGGATCCCCATCTTTAAGCCCGATGTGTCCCTGCAGTGGGAGAGTCTGCATCGCCAGGGGCTGCGGGAGCCCATGGAGAGTCATCAGATGAAGGAGGCTGGAGGTGGATGACCAGTTGTCTTGAACTGATGGAGACAACACAAAGGCCGAGTCAGAAGAGAGATGGGGCCATGTGGGACAAAGGAGCTGAGGGAGAGATGCCCCAC
Organism: Equus przewalskii; assembly: GCF_037783145.1. Taxonomy (NCBI): domain Eukaryota; kingdom Metazoa; phylum Chordata; class Mammalia; order Perissodactyla; family Equidae; genus Equus; species Equus przewalskii. The sequence goes on from NC_091850.1 coordinate 27,343,029, forward strand.
AGGGACCTCCGAGGATCCCATAGAGGCTCCCATGAGGGACAGCCTTAGCCACCTGCCAGGTCCCAAGAATCTGACTAGGAACTACTCTGCCCCTTGTCTCATTCCTCCACCCCACCCTACCCCACTATTCTGATGGGGGAAAAGAAAAAGTTTTTGGTGAGTGGGGAAGGAAGACAGCTGAGGCCAGAATGACAGCAGGACCACTGGGGGCCGTTGAAGCTGGAGTGGAGACTTGCTGCCAGGTCAAGTGTAGCATAGTTAGGATTACCAGCATAGACTTTCTGTCTTCCAATTTATGGCTATGTGACTTAAAGGGACTCAAGGCTGTCACTGTCCTAGGAATGAACATAAAAGTCACAGGCTGCTGGATTTTTCACTGGGTTAAGGGAACATTACCATTACCACCTCCAAATAATGTTTAAAGGTGCCAAGGGAAGCAAAAATAAAGTTTTGTCTTGAATATTTCACAGTGTACTTGTTCAATATGCTGCTCTCACTACCAGTTATCCAGGACCTAGTTTTTTCCAGGCACTCTGCTAAGCGAATCACTTGCCATCTTACTTAAAGCTCAAAACTGTCCTTTTAGGAGGTATACACCTCATTTTTACAGACAAGACAGCTGAAGCTCAGAGAGGGTAAGTGATTGGCTTAGCTGAAATTCAAGCCCAGTTGTGTCGCCTCTACTGCAAATACCACAGTGTCCTGGGGTGGGATGCCTGCAGCCTCCTACGGAAAGATTTCATCGTTGGAGGCTTGGGGTAGTGGGCATGTGGATGATTTGCTCGGAACTAGAATTGCAGAGACGAGGATTGTCATCCATGTATAGAGACAGCAAGGCATCCACTCCGGGGAGGTTGTCTGATTTGAACTGCATTTCTGGCAGCAGCAGGGTTGGACATGCATGGAACCACTCGCACTCTCCTCCATAACTCAACCTGGCACGGTGGCATGGAGGCACAGTCCTACCTCCGATGGTGGTGGATAAAACAAGTTAAGAGACACAAATCTTGGCCTCATTGACATTGCGGGGGATCAGGATTTGCCACCCCAAAATGTGTCTCTTTGGCTTCATTATCTTTTTTAAAAAAAAAAAAAGACTGAAAGAAACTTTGACCTTCCCCCTAACTGCCTAAAAGAATTTAAGGTAGAAGGCCTGTTCCATGAAGGAGCTATCACCATAGGAAACTCTGGGTATGATAGACTGTGGGGAGCCCATTTAGACTGGGGAGTACCTCACATGGGGTCTTTCCTGGATGCCCTTCATTAAAAAGGAGCCCAGTTAGCCCATTTTTATCAAAGTTCTCTCTCTCTCTCTCTCTCTCTCTCTCTCTCTCTCTCTCTCTCTCTCTCGGGTTATATTGTCTTCAGGGGATGGCCCAGCAAACACTTGTTTATCAAACATTTGCTTTTCTATCTCCATATAAATTGCCTTCCTCTCCTTTGAAGTCCCAAACCAATACCCCCAACATCTTCCTTTGTCTTTAGCTGAAGATGGTATTTAAGGTGGTGGCTTCAGCCATTTTGGCGAGTTATTCAGTTTTCCTGTGTTTCCCCGATTTATACTTGTTATTAAATTTTGTTTGATTTTCTCCTGTTATTCTGTCTCATGTGAATTTAATTCTTAAGCCAGCCAGAAGAACCTAGAGCATAAGTCCCCTACAACATTATGCTGGAATAGACTCTACAAGCCACAAACATCCAGAATGGCAAAATGTATACCAAGTATGGTGTCTAATCAGCAGACAGACAAGGTAGAAAAGGTTGAGTTTAAAATTTTACAAAAAGATGCTGTTTAAACCTACCGTGAAACATATGCTGTGATAGGAGTAGGGTCTTTCAATCATTAGTCAGTGTTTGAAAACTTTGTTTTCATCAATCTTTAACCTAATGTGTCAGGAAACTGGATAGGTGAACTTTTTTTAACTTTTCATAAAGTCTCAATAAATCAGGTTCAAACTGACTTGTAAATTTTCAGGCAATCCACATGTCTCTCCCTGCCCCCACCCCACCAACCCCTAACCCCTCCACCTCCCACCTCCGGAAACCATATAAACATATCAACAGAAGCAGGTTCCTCTCAAGGACAGCCTGCTGCGTTCTTCAGATTACTAAATCGTCCTGAAAAGCCACCATTGTCCTGGCAAGGCATTCATGCCAGCGAGATTGACTGAGTCTCCTCCAGAATCGCCCAGTTCAGGCCACAGGGGGTTCCCAGGGAGCCAGAGGGAGGTAATCGCACCAGTGCATGGGGGCAGAGGTGGGGTGGGGGGAAGGTCACCAATTTATCTTAGTGGGGTGCTAGCTTTGAAGCACACTGAAGGCCACTGAAATGTTAACATTTCGAAGGGGAAAGCACAAACACCCAGCTTTCAAGCCATCAAATTTTTCTTTTAAGAGATAACCACTTCTGACTCAGAAGACAAATATTAAAAATAAAAATACCTAATCCAAACAGAAACCAGACCAGGTCTTTACCACCCATACGATCTTGGTGGTCTCCAGGTGAATGAAAAGTAGTGTGTGTGTGTGTGTGTGTGTGTGTGCGTGTAAGTACAGCCCAGCATAGGTTTTCTTTTTCTTTTCTCCCACCTTTCAAAGGTTAGCTAAGTTATACAAATTCACCTGACCAAAGCAAATCTCATTCATAAGTGATGAAACATGGTCTTATGAAAGATAAATAGAAAGAGATATTTCATTAGCAGGAAGCAAAAAAAAAAAAAAAAAAAGGAACAATCCTTTACCTACCCCTGGATTCAGTAAGGGGAAAATTGTCTTAAAGAATTTAAACAATGAGGCTTAAGTCGTGGCACTATCGCATGTTTTAGAAGTTATTTGTTCTTCCTTTCCTGTTCCTCTTTTCATTCCCCTCCCCAAAAAAGAATTGCAGGAGAATGTTACAAAGAAGAAACAAAATGGATGTTGTTTGTTTGCATTCAAAGCTCAAATTTTAGTTGTTAAAACCAGAGGAAAACAGGAGGTTCCAAGGCTCAGATTTGGAGTTTGTCCTCCTGCCAAGGTCTCTTCATTAGAAACCACCTTTCTCTCTCTCACTAATTTGCCTCTGCTTTCAGTGGGTGACTCACCCACGGCAAAGAGAGCTGCACCCAGCATGCTCCTCCAGCAACGGTGCTGTCACTGCCCCGGGAGGAACTCCTTCAGTGTCAGTTGCAAAAAACAAAAGAAAAATCAGCTGCACCTTTCTGGCTGTACCAGGACAAAGGAGAAAAGAGAGTAGGACCAAACTGTCATTCTAATTCCACTTCCACAATAAAATCTTCCCAAAAGATTTGGAATGCAATAGGGCTTGGAAGTCGAACAAAATGAGGCAAGCTTTCTATCACAAGCAGGTTTATTACCTAATGAAGCATCTTGGGCTTCCTTCCATTCTCACCCACCACAGCTACCTGAGAAACTGAAAAGGTGGCGAGGAGGATAGTCCAGAAGGTATGATACCATCTCAGAAGGGATTTGGAGGCTTACAGGTTCCTTGTTTTGTAAATGTAGACACAGCACACACACGCGGATGTTACAAAAGGTTCTAGTCCAACTCCGATGAGTATAAAACTGGAGCACTGTAGAACCAAGGCAAACCATAAAGGCAGGGTTATTTTTTTTCTAATTCACATCCATGTCCAGGCAAAATTCTGCCTTGACTCCCTGCCTTTGTCTCCCAAGACCATCTGAGAAAGAAAAAACCCACCCAACCAACCAAAAACCAACCAACCCTCAGTTTGATAAAATTTCAAATGCTGAAGTCATAAATAATGGCGTCCAAATCGTTCAAAATCTGTGCCTACTTTCTCCCTCCCCTCCTTCTACCTGAAGCCTCTCTTACCTATTTTCCTCGCCCTTCTCTGCTATTTCAGCCAGAGGAATGAACTTTGCATTGAAAATGTGGGGCCAGGTGTGAGGTATTTAAATTAAGCTTGGCAGAGAAAGCAAAGATTAATTTAAGAAAAATATAAGTTGGCAGAAGATATTGCAGTAGATATTTCCCCAGGAACAGGATTAACAAAGAAAAGAAAAGACATTACATCCGGCATATTTCAAAGATGTGAGAAAACACATGGATTGTATAAAATAAGAGTAAGCTCCAAGTTGGCTCAATTCATAAAGAATTAAGGAGGCAGCAATAAAAATGTGAGACACAAATACAGCAATAGCTTTTTCTTCTGCACCCCCCCCCCCCTGCCACACACACATGCAGACATCATACATGCCTTCCACAAACTTTCTTTGAATATTTTTCTTGGGACTTTCTTTTTACCCACCACTGAGAGCCTCACAGTTCTTTGACACCCACAATTCTAGTTGCACCAGCCAGCATGGTTAAATTCCACAGTAGTTTTTTCATAACTCAAAATGCCTTCACCACCAAGATCTCCAACTCTGGCGTTCTCCTCACGCACCACCATCTCTTTGTCTTCCACCTTTCTCACTCTTTTATTCCTCCTAAGCCTAACCTCCCTGCACCTCCCTACTACTCTTTTCCTTTAGCCCTTCCAGTTTCATTTCTATCCCTATTCAGCCTGAACTTCAAGTCACTTATTTCAACAGTGCCCTGTCTAGATCGTCTTATGAATTCCTGACTCTGGGGAATCCACAGGCTCTGCAGTCTCCATTTTCCTCCGAGAGCAGCTGAATCTCATTGGAAAAGACAACTCAATACAAACCCCATTTTACTCCCCTGGCTTCTCCCATGTGCTCAGGAAGCCTCTTCTTGCAGCATTTTCCAAGGATACTCAAAACTGGTCATGATATTCCTTCTATGTATCACAGTTCTCTTGCAATTATCTTTGATGCCTAAACCCACGTCTTCTTTTTCCACCTATTCATCTAATGAGGTGCCATGTCCTGCTGATTTCATCTCCACAATAATTTTTAAATTATAGTCTTCCTTTCAGTTTCAGTTTCTATTACCAATGTCCCAGTTCACTGCCCCAGGATCTCTGCTTAGCAGTTTCAACAGACTCCATCCTGCTTACCCAGCTCCCAGCCTCCTCCTTCCAATCTTTCAGCCCTGCCATCATCTCAATGGTGTGAAAAAGCTTTCAGTGGCCACCTTCTTGGCTACCAACTGAAACACACACCCCACAACCCAGCACAAATCCACCTACAACAAAGCCTCAACTCGCTTTTCCACCCTTGTCCCTCACTGTTCTACATTTTTTTACCAAACTGGAAAGACACATTGTTTTCACACCTCTACGCTTTTGATCAATTGCCATCCACCTCTATTTGTCTTTCAAAATTCTGCCATCTTTCTAGCTCTTCTCAAAGGCCTCCTCTTCCATGAAGCCTCTCTGACCAGTGATCTTTCTTTCCTTCAGCACCCACAGCAGATTGTTGGTCACCACGAATGAACCCATCTCATTCTGCCTTGCATCATTTAATTCTCTACTTGTCTATATTGGAAGCTTCCTGAGGAGCCTCATTTTTAGCTTTGTATTCCTACAGAGTTTGTAAAGTGCCTCCCATGCTATAGGAGCTGAATAAATATTTGTGCAAAGAAAAAAAAGAAAGAAGGAGTAAAACAACCAGCTGGATCTGGCGTTTCAATTTTCCACTCCGCTCTTAATTAATGGGGTGGTCCAGTAGATCCTTTCACCTCTCTGGGTCTTGTCACTTTACTTGAAAAAGCAGATCTTTTACCTTTATGGTCTCTAAACTAATGTTCTAACTCAAATGCAATATAATTTCTTCTTCTAGTGGAATAAATTTTGAAAAATACTGACAAGCTTGGTTTGTCACTTCTGTAAGAAAAATCTCCCCAATAGGTAGTTCCAGGAACTTCCAATCATAGCATTGTCACCATCGGGTGACACGTATAATCGTATTTAATGGGGAAAGGTCTGGAGAGCGAGGTTGTGATCCCAATGCTGTCTGACATCTCCTGACCCACCCACCCCTCCCAACATTTTTATGTGAAGATATTTAAATTGCATGTTGTTTCTCTAGGACTTAAAATGAATTCCACAGAGTCCTCCTTTCAAAATCTTATTGGGTCTAGTGAGAAATGATGACGGGATCAGGGTCTGCCATTATTTATTTTTTAATTTAATTTCCTGAGTCAGTCTCACCTCTCCCTACTCACACAGCGCCAGGGTAAATGGTGACCCCTATTCTGAAAGAGGTGTTTTTATTTATTTATTTATTTATTTATTTATTTATTTATTTATTTATGTAGCTCCTACTGCAAAAGGCCATGCTAAGTCTCTGCCATTTTGCTACTAAGGGAAACATGTTTTTGCCTTATCCTTTTCATAAACCACACATCAACTGATAGAATAAAGGACGTTTTTGATTCTTGGAAATGATATTGAACCTTATGGCATGGTGATGAGTTTTTAGGATGAATAACACTATATTAAATATGATTCTTATAGCATATTAACACTACAACTTTCATCTAAAAGAACAGGAAGAAACTAGAAAGAGTAAGACTCTTTGGGAAAGTCACTTGAGCTCCGTGGCCCTTGGTAACAAAACTTTAGAGCTGGGCAGCACTATTCCTAGCTGATATTTGCAAAGTACTTTACTTTCCAACACAATCTCATTTAATCCCTGTGACAAGCCCAGAAGGTATTATTATCCCCATTCAACGGATGGAAGGACTGAGCCCCAACCTGCTTGTTAAACAGCACACTGGGGAGAGTCAGAGCCACCAGCAAGGAGTCCTAGGTCCTGGTCCCATCTTCTTGCCACCATAGTCTGCTGCATCTCAAAGGCACCCAGAGAACACTAATTCCAAAACTCGCCTTTTAGAAAGAAGAAAAAGAAGGCACAGACTATGCCAAGGTCCCCCAGCTGGTTGGGCAGAGAACGGGTGAGACTCAGGCCTTGTGACTCCCCAGCCAACAGACCCTTTCTGCTCACCAAAAGTGAATAAATTATGTAAAAAGTAAACAGCAGTCAGGAAGCATTGATCATGCAAGACCAAAGGCATTATATACTTGCAATAGTCCGTGTAAGTAAACTGTGAGAAAATCATCATGATGCCTGAGCAAGCCAGCAATGCTTCTTGATCAATTAAGAAAATAATACTGGCCTGAGTATGGTGCTTCTTGCTGCTTTCCAATCAACTTTATAATAAAGCGAACAAAAAATTTAGATTTTAGATATTCTTGTATATAAGAAAACATACACATATATATTTATAGTATACATAATGATATGTATTATATATTAGCAAATTTAGTGTACATATATAAGATTATATAACATACAACATAATTATATATAATCAACCAATTCAGTGATTATATATAAATTTGATGATATATAATTTATATCATTATATAAGCCATATATATATATATATGTATGGACACATCCTGTTGGGCAGAGAAAAATTAGGCAAAGATAGAAACTAGATCATTTAAATGACTTTAATTGGCATCATACAAACCAATGCACAGTTTTTCTCTTCTTCATTAGTCTCCCAGCCTCGGTTTACAGCATCAGTGACATCAGTTTACCCTGGCATTCTGAACTCTTTTATCTTGATCTCTCACTTGGTCTTCCCCTCACTTAGTGCACTGGCTGCCCCAATGTACCACCTTCTCCTGCCCCACCCCCAACACACACACACACACAAACACACCCCTTTACAATTCCATGCTTTGGTGCCTTCACTCTTTCTATTTCTTCTAGTTTCGAATACCCTTTCCACCTTTATTTGCCTGGCTAAATATCACTTACCCTGTGAGACTCAAGCTTTATCTCCGCTGACTTTACCTGAACTCTCAATTAGAATAATGCTCTTCCTCTGTGCTTTCACAGATGTCCTGTGCATGCCTCTAACTTAGCTCTCGCCACGTTTCATTCACTTTACCTGTTTACATCCTGTGTCCAATTAACCAGAATGCAGTTGGCTAAGAATTTTCACAAGTCCTTGGGGACAAAGAGTTGGTGATTAATATTGGACCACCAGAAGACAAGTTGTCATTAGTGGCGGTAACCCACATAAGCAGCACCTCTTAGAGAAGACTGCTTAGCTTAGCTGGTTGATGTATTTAAGAACTCTATTCAGTAACCCTCATCTTTGACATTTCTTCATCTTTGTAAAATCCTTCTCCGTTATTTTTATTTTCCCTTACGTTTTCGTTATAAATCATGTCACCCCTCCTCATCCTTGGGCGCATACTCTCAGTCCCGTAATCTGATTTTAAACTTGCAATCATTTAAGATGTCTTTAATAGTGATTTAGTGAGTAAAATCTGTTTTTACTTATGAAATTGAAAGTCAAGTATTTGATTTTGTCAGACTCAATATTCTCCTTGAAAACACTTAATAAACTGCAATGCACTTAATAAAAGTTGTATAAACAGATTCAGATTGTCCCTTTCTTGAGAGGTAATACTTTCAACATGTACTTTTTAAAAAAGAATAAATGAGATGGAAATTGTTAAATATGTAATAAACTTCTTCAAAGATTAGTAATTGTCTTCTCTCCTCCCTCTGTTTGTAATAAACATTCCCAAACATATTATATACTATGGGCATTTATCAAAGAAATACTGTTTTTACATATTTTTTTCTCTTCTGTTACTCTGATGCCACTGCTGCTATCCCTGCCAAGCCTGCTAAGCTGTGTGCAGGCACCTTGCCACTGTCTCCGGTGCCTATAGATGCATCACCATCATTGCACACACTTGTGTCTGCTGAGCTTGGTTGCCCCTGCCACCTCCCTGTGCACTGCCCTCTGTGCCTTCTAGATCTGGCTCCCACCGCAGTGCACTGCCATCACTCCCACTGGGTATTTCCACTTCTACCAGTGCTGACGTGTCGAGGTTTGAGAGGTAGCAGAGTTTCTGCTGTGGCGAGGTGGAGAACATTCCCTCTCCATACAATGTGGCTTTGCCACCAGTGTCTTCCAGAGTTTTGACTTCCCTATGACTTAGACATGATTTCGTGGAGGGACTGGCTGAGAGCTGTCTCCCCTTAAAGGACCAGGCTTCTTACTGGGGCACATTTGCCCTACCTTGTTCTCCCCTTAGGACAAATTCTTCCCAAGAAAACGTCTCTACCCCCCGTTCACGTAGACTTCTGCAAATGTGCCCGTGGAGGCGCAGTCAGAGGTATCGGAATCAGGAATCTAGCTTAGGCTCAATCTAGGATAAAGGATGCTACATACATTTTTGGCCAAAATTTTGTCCAGGTACAAAATAAATGTGAAGATTCAGCTAGGCATTGCAAGCATAGTCTTAAATTTATCACATCGCAAGCAGGTTCTCAGAATACATGTTTGGCTTTTATGAAGATCCCTTCCAAAAGAATAGTTTTCTAGGAAATACGATTTTTAAAAAACTTATAAAATTAGAATATTAAAAAAAAAGACATTTGAGCATGTGGTTCTGGAGGAAAAGCAGGAGAAGTTGGCATGGAAAATCTGAACATTCACAGGATTCGATCCAGATGATCTCAGCTATTGAGGGAATTACTTAATGGCCATTCTCATGTACTTGTTTTGTCACTCTCTATTCAGCTTTGGTGTGGATACACTAGCTTTGCCGTCTCTGGTTATAAAGAGAGTGCTACTGGAAAACTGGGAGTTTGGAAAAGAGCAACAATGGTTATTGAGTGAATGACAACAAAGACAAAAAGGGAAACATTTAAGGAGATAAATGTCTATATTTACATGAAATATATTTAGCATAAACTCACATCTGAAATGTATATATGTGCATGTATATAGAATAGCTACTGATAAACAAATATTTCACTTTTACATATGACATCTATTATGTGTTGTTCTGTGACAGACTAGATGTCAAAGGCTAGAAGGGAGTGGAACAAACCATTTAATCCATTTGCCTCCATTTAGGCAGGTCCTCTGCATCATGCATGAAATCTTAGATGATGCACTTAAGCAGTTCTCCAGCTTGGCGAATTGCTGGCGTAACCACACAAACTATCAACTTCCTCTATGCTTATCCTTACCCATTAGCGTATCCTTGGTGTTCTGTAGGCAGGCATAACTGCAGCGAGATACATTTTATGCTTTTCAATCAATAAACATTTATCGCCATCCTATGTGTAAACTATCAGGCTCAATGCTGTAGGGAATTTGAAGAAACTAGTAATAACTTAATCTATACTTCATTTACCATCCATCATATATACCCATATACATATATACATACATATATATATATATATATATATATATATATATATAAAGCACTATCACACTTGCTATTTCGTTTAATATTCACAACAATCTCTTTTAAGGACAAAAAAAAGTAAAGCTCAAAGAAGGTAAGTGACTTGCCCAGCCACTCACAGGGGCCAAAACTTAGCTGGAATTGGTGTTTTATGACACTTAAATCCAAGTTTCCAATATCACAACTTTCCTTAAGTGTTACAACTCCCCCAAACCTTGGTCCCTACCCCACAAGGAATTGACAGTCTTGGGGCAGGCTAAGACATGTTCACAATGATTGAAAGATGATGTGATGAGTGGTAAAGAATGATAGGAGTTCAGCGCAGGGAGGGATCAACCACTTCCGAATCAGTTGATTTAGATGAGTTCATGGGGGAAGCAAAATTTGATTTGGATTTTGAAAAACTGGTAAAGTTTCAAGAGATGCAGATGGGAGAAAGGACATTCTATGAGGAGCTTTAGAGATTGGAAAGAACAGGGCATGCTTAGTGATTGACCTCAGTTAGAGTGAACAGCTCATGAAGGCACACAGTAGAAAATAAGCTTCACATTAAAAATTAAGTTCAGATTACAGAGGTCCTTGAGTGCTGCAAAAAGTTGTTAGATAGTCATAGAAGGTTTTAGGGCAAGATATCTCTGGGGCTGTGTGGAGCATTTATTAGAGGAACAGGAAATTAGAAAAGGGAGACTAAAGTTCTATTACAAAATTCAAATTAAAAAAATACAAACTTATTCTAGGGGAATGGCAGTGGAAATAAAGAGGAGAAAAAGTCCAATTGAAAGGGTTCATTAACTAATTGGATAGATCGGGGCAAGAAAAAATAATCAAAGAAGACTCCAGGCTTTTGTGCCTAGAAGAGTGAGAGCAACCAAGACAGGGAGAAGCATTGGTTTGGAACAGAACACAATAAGCTTGCTTTTGGATATTTTAACAGGATTGTCATATGGTAGGACACCCAGCAGAGAGTCAAAATGAGACCAGCTCATAAAAGACAGGTCAGGGCATGAAATACAAATTTGAGTGATATCTGCCCAGACTTATTAATGAGGCATGGCAGTGAATAGGAGGTTATAAAAGAGTATGTTAAGAGACTAGATGGGAGGAAAAGGGAGAGTAAGAGATGGGAAAGAAAAGAAGAGTGCAAAATGACCTTTGAAAATATCTTAATTAATTGACATAGGCGAAGAAGCCAGAAAGGAGACTGAGGGGCAGTAAGAGAGGGGAGCAGGGAGCAGAGAAATAACTTTTAAAGAAAGTCAATAGAGGAAAGAGAGAATGAAGCCACATAATAAGAATCTCCCTGCCCCAATATCTCCTAAAATCAATAAAATAATATATTTTAAAAAACAGGCCCCCCAAATTCCACAGAAGCAATCAAACTAGAGAAGAGTATAACCCTATGCCATAAACTTCAAAAAGTATTGGCCAATGAAACAGACAGGAAATTCTGCAGTGGAGTGGCACAGTTCACCACGGTAAGGCTCCTAAGTCTATTTCTATCCCCAGGAGCCACACGGCATACCAACTAAATCCATAAACATCTCGCTAATATCCCAAAATTGGATGAGAAGCTCACTCTCCAAATAGGAAGTCATAGAAAATGTTGGAACACATTGGAAATGAACAATCGGTTATAGTTTCTCTAATGGCATTGAAGACTCCAAGACTAAACATGAAATTGGTCAAACATGGAAATTGCAAGTTTGAGGGTATACTCCCATAGGGCTAGAACACATCCCTCTGCTCAGTGAAGAAAGCTCTCACACATTTAATAAACATTTAACAACTTTAAAAATGACTGCTGAGCCCTGATGCTCTGTCATGCCAATGGAAAAAGTGGAAACAACATGAAAGACCTACTCCAAAACTGTGGGAAGGGAGATAAGAAAACACTTACACTACATTAGGGCAAATAACAGGTTTGGAAGACAGATTGAGCAAGATGAAAATGAACATCCTGGCAACCATTTACATACACACACACACACACACACATCTAGACTGCAAAAGATAAAGAAACCAATTTGGATGCAAAACAACTAAGAATCAGAAGGAAATTCTTCACAAGTACTCTGATCTACAGAAAATTTAGCAAGAAGATAATTCAACAAAACAAGGGCCCATAGTCAATACTACAATGAGATATCACCTCCCTCAGGTCAGAATGGCTATAATTAACAAGACAGGAAACAAGAAGTGTTGGAGAGGATGTGGGGAGAAGGGAACCCTTGTATACTGCTGATGGGAGTGCAAACTGGTGCAGCCACTGTGGAAAACAGTATGGAGTTTCCTCAGAAAATTAAGAATAGAGCTACTACATGATCCAGCTATTCCACTGCTGGGTATTTATCAAAAGAACTTGAAAACACAAATGCATAAAGATACATGCACCCCTATGTTCATCGCAGCCTTATTCACAATAGCCAAGACTTGGAAGCAACCTAGGTGCCTATCAAGGAATGAATGGATAAAGAAGATGTGGTATATATACACAATAGAATACTACTCAGCGATAGGAAATGATGAAATTCGGACATTTTGGACAAGATAGGTGGACCTTGAGGGGATTATGCTAAGTGAGATAAGTCAGAGGGAGAAAGTCAAATACCATATGATCTCACTCATAAGTAGAAGATAAAAGCGACAATCACATAGAAACAGAGACCGGATTGGTGGTTACCAGAGAAGTGGGGAGGGAAGAGGGCGAAAGGGGTGATTAGGCACATGTGTGTGGTTATGGATGGTAATTAGTCTTTGGGTGGTGAACATAATGTAATCTACACAGAAATCAAAATATATAATGCTGTACACCTGAAATTTATATAATGCTATAAACCAATGTTACCACAATCAAAAAAAATATATATATATTCACTGATATATGCTTTAAAAAACCCAAAAAACAAAAAGAAAATGCACCCAGGAAAGAAGAGTTGGAAGCTGACCTGATGAGACTGGCTGCAGGGGTTGAGGGAATGAATGACTGTGAAACTCAAATATAAATCACTTTCATCTCTGTTCACGTTTAGTCCATCAACCTACAGAATGAAAAAAGTTTTTTATTGTGGTAAAATATATAACATATAATTTGCCATTTTGACCATTTTTAAGTGTACAATTCAATGGCATTAATTACATTCACAATGTTGTGCAACCCTCACCACTATCTATTTCTAAAACTCTTTGATTACCCTAAACAGAAACTCTGTACCCATTAAGCAATAGCTCCGCATTCTTCCCTCCCTCCAGCCTCTGGTAACCTCTAATCTATGTTCTGTCTCTCTGAATTTTCTCATTCTAGTTATTTCATATAGTACAGAAAACTTAGTAACAAGATAATTCAATAAAACAAGGGCCCATAGTCAAGAGGATTAAACAATAGAATAAAATAACAGGAAAGTTACAGAAAGACAAATCAAGGGAGAAAACAGCATCATCTATGATTAAATTTGAGACCATAAGAAATAGACTAGACCCACCTAAAAATAAATATACCAGTATATAGAAAAGTTAATGCAAATTCAAAAAATAAAATACAAAGAGACAAGTGCAACAAAAAAGAAGCTAATTGATATAGAGAACAAAACTATTACAACATAAGAAGAATTAGTGTTCCTGAAAGAATTTTAGATATGGGATGGAAAATGTATTAAATGATATAATGTAAGCAAATTTTACTGGAATTAAAAAAATGCAACCTGTGGATCACATTACTCTGTATTAAAAAATATTTTTTTAATGGAGACCACTTATCTTGCTAAGACAATGAATTTCTAGGTAATTCTCAGATATCTAGACAGAAACACTCAATCACCTCAAGGAGGGCACTAACAAATGGACCTCAGTCTTCTCCAATGCAACATTTGATGCCAGGAGATATCGTAAAAACATCTACAAAATTCTAAGAGGAACAATACTCTCTCTCAAGAATATCAGAACTAGTCAAGATTATGGTAATAATAGCCAGATAGTTTCAAATATGAAAAAGATTCTTACAATAAGACTTTTATGAGTTTTTTCTTATTTTGATTTTTAAATCCTGATAGATGATGGCAATTTAATTTGTATGGAGCAAAATTCATAAATTTCAGTGTACAGCTCAGTGGGATTTTGACCTGTGTAACCACCACCTTGATCAAGATTCAGAATATTTCAATCACCTGAGAAAGTTTCTCAGTGTCCCTTTCCAGTAAATATTCCCATATCCTTTTCTGATTTCTATCACCATAGGTTAATTTTGCCTGTTCTTAAAATTCATATAAATAAAATAATACAGTATTACTATTTTATCTAATTTCTTAGCTCAAAATAGAATTTTTGTGTTTCATACATCTTGTGATGTATATTGATAGTTCTTTCTTTTTTATTGCTGAGTAGTATACAACAGCTTTTCTGTTCTAATGTTGATAGACACTTGGATTGTTTCCAACTTGAGGTTCTTATCAATAAAACTGATATGAACATTCTCTAACAGGTCTTTTTGTAGGATAGATGCCTTCCTTTCTTTTGGCGATACAGTTAGGAACAAAAATACTGGGTCGTTGATAGATGGATAACTTTATTCAAGAATGACAAACAGTTTTCCAAAGCAGTTTTATTATTTTACACTCCCACAAGAAATATTTGAGAATTCCAATCGCTTTGCATTCACAATAGCAGTCTTTTTAGTTTTAATCATTTGGTATCTCATCACGGTCTTAATTTGCATTTCTCTAATGACTAATAATGTTCAACATCTGTCATATGCTACTAGTTGTTCATATATCTTCTTTTGTGAGGTACTTGTTAAAGTCATCTGCCTATTATTTATTTAGATTGTTTGTCTTTTTTAAAATTTGATTTGTAGGAGTTCTTTCACATTCCAGATATCAGTCCTTTATCAGATATATGTTTATGAATTTTTTTCCCAGATTGTGGCTTCGCTTTTCACTTAGTATTTTTTTTTTTTTTTGGAAGATTAGCCCTAAGCTAGCATCTGCTGCCAATCCTCCTCTTTTTAACGAGGCAGACTTGGACCTGAGGTAACATCCATGGCCATCTTCCTCTACTTTATATGTGGGACGCCTACCACAGCATGGCGTGCCAAGCGGTGCCATGTCTGCATCCTGGATCCAAACCGGCTAACCCCGAAAGCAGAAGGTGCGCACTTAACCACTGCGCCACTGGCCGGCCCCTCCTAGTATCTTTTGATGAACAGAAGCTTTTGGTGTTGATAAAGTCTGATTTATAATTTTTTTTCTTTTATGATAGTGCTTTATGTATCTTGAGAAATCTTCCTCTACCTCAAGATTATAAAAATAGTCTCCTATTGTTCCTTTAGGAAGCTTTATAGTCTAAGCTTTCACATTTGAATTAATTTTTATGCATTGTATGAGGTAAGAGTCAAAGTTCCTTTTTTTCCGTATAGATGTCCAGTTGTTCCACCATCATTTGTTGGAAAGACTTTCCTTTCCTCATTGAATTGACTTGGCATCATTTAAAAATCTAATGGACCATATATGTGTAAATCTAGTCCATATTGTCTTGTCTGTTCCATTAATTCCTAAATTTATTTGTCTACCCTTACACCAATTACACGGTCTTAGTTACTGAAGCTTTTAATAAATCTTGAAATCTGATAGTGTGACTCCTTAAATTTTGTTCTTCTTTTTCAAGGGATGATGGCTGTTATGTCTTTGCATTTCTATATAAATTTTAGAATCAGCTTGTCAGTTACTGCCGGGATTTTGAGTGGAATTGCTTTCAGTCAATAGACCAATGTGAGAAAAATTAATGTCTTAACAATATCGAGTTTTCTAATCCATAGGCATCATATATCTTTCAACTTTTTTCAGTCTTTAACATTTCTATCATTAATGTTTTGTAGTTTTCAATATGTAGACAGGTCTTGTCTATATTTTACTAAATGTACTCCCAGGTATTTATAAATGATATTTCCATTAATTTTCCAATTGTTTGTTGCTAGTAAATAGATGCAAATAATTTTTATATATTGACTTTGCGTCCCTTGGGCCTGATAAATTCGGTTTTTAGTTGCAGTGGTTTATAATTTTTTTGTAGATTCCATCGGATTTTGTATGTAGACCAGTGTGTTATCTGTGAATAAAGATAGTTTTATGTCTTCCTTCCTATATTTATGCCTTTTACTTCTTATTTTTGCTTTATTGTACTGGCTATGACCTCCAGTACAATGTTGAGTTGAAGTGATGAGAGGGAAGATTTTTGCCTTAAAAGGAAAACAATAGTTCTCCATTAAGCTTTGTGTTAGCTCTAGGTTTTTTGTAAACGCTTTTGTCAAATTGGGGAAGTTCTCTTCTGTTCCTACTTTTCTGAGAGTTTTTTCATGAACAGATGTTGAGTGTTATCAGATGTTTCTTCTGCATCTATTAATACGATCACATAGTTTTTCCCTGTATTTTTTAATGTGGTAAATTACATTGACTGATTTTTTAATGTTGTGCCAAAATTGCATAACCTTACTTGGTCATGATATTTTATCTTTTTTTTTAATATATCGCTGTTTGTTTGTATTTGTTTAGAATTTTTTCGTTGATGTTCATGAGGTTCATGGGGTCTATAGTTTTCTTTTTTGTATTTTCCTTGTCAAGTTTTGGTATCAAGGTTTTTCTGGCCTCATAAAATAATGGGAAAGTAGTCCGTCTTCTTTCATTCTCTGAAAAAGTTTTAATATTTGTCTTATTTCTTACTTAAATGTTTGGTAGTCACAAATGAAGCCACTTGGGTATGAAATTTCCTTTGTAGGAAGATTTCTAATTATGGATTTGAATTCTTTAACAAATATAGAAATATTCACATTTTCTATTTTTACTTTTGATAATTTCAGAAATTTGCCTTTTAAAGAAAATTGCCCATTGCCCTAAGTTATCAAATATATTATCATAAAATTGTTTATAATCTCTCCCTTATCATCCTCTTAATGTCTGTAGGGTCTGTACAGATGTTACCTAATTTGTTTCTCTCTTTTTTCTTGATCCGCCTTCCTGTGGGTTTATTAATACTTTAAGGAACTAACTTTTCTTTTTATTGTTTTTCTCTATTTTTTGCCTACTTTCTATTCCATTGAATTTTACTCTTTTCTTTATTATTTCCTTCCTCCTACCTTTTCCTTTTGCAAAAATCATAAATTGATTTCTTTTTAGGAAGGAATAAACACTGAAGAAAGGAAAGAAAGAGGTATTAATAAGTATCAGATCTTTATAGCTGTTAACAAAAAGGATGAGAGATAAAGTCATTAAAATTGGCAAATAGGAGATCATTAGTGACTTTCAAGGTGTTTCTTTGTATAAAGAAAAGACTTAGAGTCAAGCACATTTCAGTTCTAATGGAATTTATTTTTCTTTTTGACTATCCAATATATGAACCCAATTTCCTTTATCTGACAGTTCCTACATCCCCCAACACATCCACACACACAAACTATGATTCTTGAAGAAAAGCAAAACTTATTTCCCACAATAGACGTGGAAAAGTCCAGAAACTTTCTTCCCCAAGAAACGTTATGGCTAGGGTGCAGGCCCATGACTTAGGTTCTGTCAGTCAGACATACCTACCTCATATCAGGGAGCCACAAGAAATCCCTCCTGGTGGTAACAAGGGTTGTAGAAATATTAAGTTCCTGGGCGATGAGAGTGGTGGTGATACAGACATCCACTGTCCATCTGGCACTGTCAGCAGTAAAAGCTACAGTGTCCACAGCTGCCAAAAGTGTCTTCCTCCATTCACCTCCGGCTGGATAAGGATTACTCCTAGTTATACAGCCCTAAATCTATGTCTCTGGCTTGTCTGGGCTTCTGTGAATGACCAAACAACATGATCAATTCATTCTCTGCTGAAAGCAGCCCGCCTTAGTTTCTGTTGCTTGAAACTAGAAGTCCTGACTGTCATAGGCTGAATCTAAGTTCCACACTTACTAGATGAGTGCTTTGACCAGGTTATGCAATGTTCTTGAACATCTTTTTCCTCAGCTACTAAAAAAATGGTACCCATCTCAGTGCCGTTATTATTATTAAACAAGACAACATATACCAAAAGCCTGATATGTTAGGTGCTGAATAAAGTTAATTCTATGAAAATAAAAACTTATAAGCCCCCAAAACATTGATTCAATCTCATTTAAAATCATCATTGAATTTTATGTCATGGGTCGAATGGTTAATAAGAAATTTGAGGGTAGAGATAGCACGTAGTCTTTACCTTCAAGATTTTAATAAGGAAAGACAAGCATACGATGCTAACTCAAGAAGGAGCAAGGTTGAGATAAGATTTTCTCGTCTTTCTAGGAGTTGGAAGCCCTAAGCTTGTTTGTAAGATAACAAGTAGGAACTAATAAAGAAAGAGATACTTGGATAGAAAAAGACTGTTGACAAAAGTGCTTTAAAGATATGCTTCTGGATTAGAATCATCTTTGGTTATAAAAATAAAGACAGAGAATTTTACATACTAGTTACTGTAAGACACAAAGAATAAGAAGTATTATCCAGATGGGGAAGTTCCTGTTTAAGTTAAATCTATACATACTCTGTATCTTGTCATCATAAAATTGAATTGTTTATTGAAAAAGGCAAGAAGCTCTCCTGTGATTATCTGCTTTTAACCACAAAAGTTTTATAGTTATCTCCCGTGGAATGTAAACCTTGACTACAAAGCTGTATGACAACTTCAAGTCTTCCTTTACATAGATGTTGTAAAAATTATATTTGGACATTTTATGTTTATTATAAAAGTAATTTTTGCTACAATATGTTTGTTGCAGTAAATGGAATCTTACTCTCCTAAATTATAATGCGCACACCACTTGGGTGTTGATAGTGAGCAGCTCTGTGAACTCATTAACTGTATTCTCTGACTGCTATTGACGAGGCAGAACTTTCTGTGTTGCTTCTCTCCTCAAAAACCTGTTTTTAAAATGAAATTTGTGATTCTAGATTTGCTTCTAAACACAACATGAAACTTCTTTCCCTGTTTTATTCCCCTCCCTCCCCAAGAGAGCGGTTTTGGTAGAGCAAGGGGATGGTAGGCAGACTGAAAGGGATTAGGGAGAAATGGCAGTGGCAGTGAAGAAATGGAGGCAGGCAATTAGACTCCACTTTAAAATGCGGAGGGTAAACGATAGGACAGAGAGATAAGACGCTAACTCAAGAGAGTAGAGGGTTAAGACAAAAAAGCGGTTTTTTGATGGGGAAAACCTGTGTTTGTTTGTAAGACAAGGAGCAGGAACCCATGAAGAAGGAATAATTGAAAGCTCAAGAGAGAGGGCATAAGAGTAATGAAACAAAATCTTGGAAAAACTAGGAAAATACAGGATCAAGGACACATAGTATGGGAGTGGTGTTTGAAAAGGGGAAGGACATTTCTTCCTCTGAGAAAAAAGACAAGGGGAAAATGATGGAAATTTTAGGGTGGACACAAAAGCTCATGTTCAGATACCTTTGATATTCCATTAAGAGACGAGGGAAGAGAAGTTAGTTCGAGGGCTGGAGGGAAATAGAGAAAGTGTGTGGAAGTTGTTCAGAGGAGAATGCTACGGAGAAGCACTGAGTTGAACGAAATGATTATTGAGAAGCAGTGAGGACACAAATGAAATGACAGTGGATCCAGTTAGCAGAGTTCCTTGAATTTTTCTGGCCACATATGAGTGTCAAGAATCTCTAACAACAGTTGAAACATTAGGGACACTGGTCTTCCCAAGAAGCTACAGAGCTTTTGGAAAGACCCAAGGATAAACAGAGCCACATAGAATCAAAATAGTAGAGCTGGGAGGGACACCTGGGAGACAGTGGGGCCCACATTTTGACCTCCACGCAGTGGGATGACTGGACAACCTGCTGGCAGTACTTGATGATAAAACAGTGGTCCCCTAAGAACTTGAAATTAAGAGAAATGAAAGTGTCTCTAACTTTTTTTATTTTGAAATCAATACACAACAGATCAGAACTGAAAGATGCATTGCCACCTTAATGATCAAAGTGGCTCCCAGGCCTGCTAGACCAGATGGTGTGGTCTGATTAAACATATTAACACATCTAAGGAATGTGTCAACCAGGCTGAAAAACAGAGACAAGGAGAGTACCATCCAAGAGAAAGAGCACCTTTGTCAGTGGACTTTGAGTTTCCTGGTCCCATCGGCAAGATCATCCCTAAAATGGAGTGAGGAGTGACAAGCGGGCTTTGCCTCATGCCACTCAACAGTTCAATCATCTGATTTGGTGCTGCCCTAGAGATATTCTCATAATGTGGCTTCCTTCAATTGTAGGTCTTTCTATAGGGAGATAATACACAAGCCTTGTGACATCAGTATTCTACTCACTGTGATAATTATTTTTTATTGTAAATGTATTACCTAGTGACCAGTTT
Organism: Equus przewalskii; assembly: GCF_037783145.1. Taxonomy (NCBI): domain Eukaryota; kingdom Metazoa; phylum Chordata; class Mammalia; order Perissodactyla; family Equidae; genus Equus; species Equus przewalskii. The sequence goes on from NC_091850.1 coordinate 27,363,569, forward strand.
TAAATATTAGTTATCTGAACTTGGCTAACATAACCTCTGAAAGCTAGATCACTGAGTGGGCTGATCATGGGTTTCTGAATCTGCAAAGCTGAAGTCAGACATAATTCACCGAAGTAAAGCCCCATCCTTCAAGTTTTCACGGGAGACCACAGGCTGGCCTTCCCTTGGTGAGAACCCAAGTCTTCACAGCGTTTTCTATTTTGAAACAAAAGTCGCTATGTAGCAGAGTGGACAGAGTCTGGTAAGGTTCACCCTTACTTGCTATATAGATGTCTTTGCAGGCCCTCCATGTGGCCCTGGATGATAGCGTCCCTTCCTGCAAAGGGAAAACGCCCTGTGGCTGGTAGGGCAATTCCAGTGCCAACATTGGATCAATATCATTGTGTGCAGCCTTTGAGGAGCCAGTAGTCAGCAGTTTTGTGTTTCTTTTGATTTTTTTGGTAAACCTCCAGGCTGATGACTCTAGATTGGGCATTTCTATCTCTGCAAGAACCCAGTTAGCATTTTGCAAGTAATACAGACAAGAGAAGCCATTCCTTCAAAATGCCCACACAAGCTGTGGTCCTGAAAGGTCTTCCAACCACAAGGTAGAAATTTCTCTCTGGGATCTGGGAGGTCTTGCCAGCTTGAAAAAACAACTGTTTGCCAGGCAGGTGGATTGCCTTGGGGAAGGGGTTCAGTTTTTCATCTTGAGTGCTGATACCTTTGTCCAGGACAGCTCTCTCCAAGACCTTTATCCTGCTAAGAGCTAAACACAGGGTGTTTAGTATTTTCTGAAAATGTGCATCCATCTAGACGTCCCCTCATTTTCTCCACCTCGAAACTTTCACACTGGAGTTTTTGTGTGTGTTACAGGGTCAGGTGTGGGAAGGAAGGGGATGAAGGGAAGGTTTTTTTTTTAAGATAAAAACTATGATTGATCTACCCAAGATTTTCTCTAGCTATGTAACAAGAAAAGGGATAAATGAGTACACTAATGGAAATACTTGAGTGTGGGTGGCTAGTGACAGGGTTGGCTGGGGTGACCCAGGCCAAGAGTGGGGATTAGACAGGAGGGTGTGAGGCTGATCAGGAGCTATGATACACGAAAAGGTGGAGGCTGAGACCCATTGCTCCAGAAGACAGTCAACAGAAATTAGACTCTAGGAAAGCAAGCAGGGAGCCTGGACTAAAAGATTTGGCTATTCGGGGGAGACGTGGAATAGTGAGAAAGCCAGCCGGTATGCCAGGGGCAGAGATATCCCTGGGCTTGGCTTTGAAGAGGTGGTATAACCAATAAACGCTGAACCCAGTGTAAAGTCTGATATGGGCTCTTCCGTGTATAGAAAGCCTGTTTTTCTTAATTAGGTCTATGTGATCAAAGACATTTTATTAAAAGCAAATTAATTTTGAGATAACGCGAACATTATAAAATATGACAATTAATGAATCAAGACAATATGAAGGAATTTTAAAACAAATTAAGACAGATTTTTGTTGTCATTGGGATTGGACCCAGGGACCAGGGTAGGGCAGGGTAGGTATATGAGGTGAGTTTGTGGTAGGGGGTGGGGTTTACGGTTGCTCCCTCCACCCTGCTGCTTCTGAGTCTTTAGAAAAGCTTTGGCATCCTTCTGACTCCCCCCTGGAAAGCTTGTGCTCTGGTCCCAGTGGAGCTTGATATCCAGGAGACAGGATCCTTGCAGGGATGGCTCCAGCCCAGGACAGGTTAGGAGCCAGAACTACTCCAGCATTTACCAACATAAAGCCTTATCAACAACCACCATCCGTACTCACTCGGGCCTCTCAGGTCCAGAGTTCTATTAGTCTTAACAGCACTCAGTTTTCCAAGAGTGCAGCATAACGGTTACAAACTAGACTACCTAGAATTGGACACTGGCTCCTGCACTGTGTCACTTAGAATAACAACACACAATAGCTTAAATAGTAAAAAAGGCAGAAGGTGAGGCACTTCCAGGGCTGTTTCCACAACTGAATGATGTGGTCAGGAACAGAGGCTCTTTTCAGCTTTCCATTCTGCCATCCCCAATGTGTTAGAGTGCTGTTCCCAGCCTCGTTGTCTCTTGATCACAAGATAGCTGCTGTGGCTCAAGTGTATTTGTGTGTGTGTGTGTGTGTGTGAAGAAGATTGGGCCTGAGCTAATATCTGTTGCCAGTCTTCCTCTTTTTGCTTGAGGAAGATTATCGCTGAGCTAACATCTGTGCCAATCTTCCTCTATTTTATGTGGGATGCCGTCACAGCATGGTCTGACAAGCAGTGCCAGGTCTGTATCCAGGATCCGAACCTGAGAACCCCAGGCTGCCAAAGCGGAGAGTGTGAACTTAACCACTATGCCACCAGGCCAGGCCCTGCTCAAGTGTATTTTTAATGACCAAAGCAGATAGGGAGTAAAAGAGAAGGGTTCTGTCTCATTGACAGGCTTTTTCTTTTCAGAAAGAAAAATATTTCTCAGAACCGTTTCCCTCCCCACACCTCTCAGCAAGCTGACTTCCCTGTACATCTGCCAGAACTGGATCACTCTAACTGCAAAAAAGTTTGAAAAGTAAACATATGCCATTTAAACCTCTGTCATGGGAAGCAACTGTATCTGCTATCTATTGCCACAATAATGCTGCATAACAAGTCACCCTAAAACTCAGTGTCCAAAAATAACAACTTATGAATCTGTGAGTTGACTGGACAGTTCTGCTGATCGGAGCCAGGCTCAGTCATCCTCGGCTGGCTGGCTCACATGTCTGCAGTCAGTTGGTTGGTGGGTTGGCCGGGGGCAGCCTGGTCAAGAACGGCTTCAGGTGGGATGACTGGGCTCAGCTCCCTGTGGCCTCTCATCCTCCAGCAGACTAGCCCAGGCTTGTTCCCATGGTGAAAGCAGGGGTTCAAAAGAGAAAGCAGAAGCATGCAAGGCCTAGGTACACACGCAGTCACTTCCAGCATATATACTGACCAAAGGGAGTCACAGGGCCAGCCCCAATTCAAGGGTCAGTGAAATAGACTTCGCCTCTCTGTGGGAAGAGTGGCAGTCATATTGCAAGGGATGTGGACACAGGTAAGGAAGAACTGGAGCCATTTCTACAGCCAATCTAACACAGTAACCAATAGAGTTTGCTGTGGGCTTTTATATGTATGACAACGGACAAGTTATTAACCTCTCAACCTCAATTTCTCCATCTGCAAAATGGGGATAGCAATAAAATCTAACTTATAGGATTGTTATAAGGATTATATACATATCAATCTATGTCAAAGGGCTTACAAGAATGTCTTCATTTAGTAAGTCACCATGTACTAACTAATGTTAGCCCTCATGAGTAGTGGCTATTAACTGAGCGTAGCAGCCCTGGTCTTAACTATCTTATGTACAGAGTCATAACTAACTATGAATTCTGATGCTTGGGACAAAGAGTGTGAATTTCACCCTCACATTTCCTCAAATTCCCACTTTTAATTCATGATACTGCTCACAGACTGGTTTTAGTGACAACATAGGCCTGTACTCTAATTTAACTAATTCATCTTGCTAACTAGGATCTACCTCAGTTATTCCCATCTACGTGAAAAGGGCTCAGGTGCTGTCAACATGTGACTATCACAAATATTAAAATTGCATTTTCATAAAGTAATTATTTCACTTTTTTTGTACCCTGTAAATTTGGAGGTCCCCAGGAGAAAGGCCTTGTTAGGCTGGCCCAAGTGGCCACACTGCCTTTAGGGTATGCTAAACAGAAGGGGTAAGGAGAAAAGGGAGAACATTTGCTGGGAGCATGACTTTGCCTGCAATCCCTCTGCTTCCCTGATAGTCAGAGCCCGAGCTCTAAGCGGAGGGCTGGGGTGAGCTCAGGCCAGCATAGCTATCTACTTACATCTCTGCTCCTCTAGGGCCAGATACATGAGGAAGCAGATGAATCCAGCACCCAGTGTGAATCAGACTCATTTGACTTTGACCCACAGTTAAGAGTACACTGTCTGCATAGTTTTCCAGAACTCAGTACTCACACACAGATGTGTACACATATGCGTATACTTTAGTCATACAACACACAAATATATGCACGTGTATAAAACAAACTAAAGGTTAATGAAACAACACTTACCTTTTGTACATGCAATGCCTTCTGGTACTTCCCCCTCTGTTGTACTGTCTTTTTATTTGTATTTTCATTTCATTGAAATACTGCTTATGACCAGTTAAATTGGTTGGGAAATACTGTTTGAATAACTATTTTGAAAAACACTGACTTACATGGGATAATGTAAAAAGCATTAAGCAAAGCTTCTCTCTTTCCAGAAGTTTTCTCTATTTCAAGACTTACCGAGAGGACAGTGTCAGAAGGTTCTGTGGCTGAAGCATTCTTGCACAGAGGTTAAGAGCAAGAAGTCTGTAGGGAAAATAACTGAGTTCAAAGTCTGCTCAGCCACTTGTTAATGATGTGATCCTGGAGGAGTTATTTAATTCCTTGTGTTTGGGTTTCTTCCTGAAAAAATGCGGATGATATTACCCCTTTATCACTGTTGTGACAATAAAAATAAGTCACTTGGCATAGTGCCTAGCACAGAGTAAGCTGGAAAAATATTATCTATTACTACTGCCTCAGGATGGGTTGTCAATCTTTAACACCCTGGTGAAGCTATTTGGTCCAACTTTTTTCGCATGGAGAGCTAGCTGGCAGGGTGGTGCAGGATGGAACACAAAAAAAGTTTTGGTTCAGAAAGGTTAGCACATCAGGGCAGCCCTAGACTGATCCAGCAGGAGAGGGACACTGAGGTAGGGGAGGGGAGCGGGTTCTACCAGCCAGGAGAGGTTCTCGAGAAAGACGTGGGTGCAGGTTGGAGGCTCATGTCTCCATGGACGTGTTTAGGTCTTTGATCTTGTGGGTCACTGAAGAAAGTGTTTTATAGGTCTCCATGAAGTAGATGTACATGCGCCTCTTTCTGCAAGAGTGACTCTGTAGAATATGTGATTGAACTTCTAACACGTGCATTGGAACCCAGGCTCTGGTGCTAACATTTGTGCAAATGAGAAAGAATGACCTCCCTCAGAAAGAGAGCCCTGCCCAGAGCACACAACCTAATGGACAAACTGAGGGCTAGATCCCAGCCCCCGTGGCTGGATGCCCTTGTGTAGTGCACAACCTGCTTAGTCATGCTCGGTGGCCCTGCTGGAACTCTACTAATTTAAAGTTACCTTTCAGGATGCCTCTTCCTGGATTGCCTTTAAACTCTGTGGGACATTCATTTACTATTCCCAGTGGTAGCAAATCCTTAACTGTTCAAGCTAAACTTGATTTGGGAAAGAGTCAAAATTATTTTGAACCCAGATGTGATGGCAATGAGAATGTGCCACTCAGATATCCTGCTGCTGAGAGTGTAATTGACTGATGGCTCTAGTTGCTGCCTCTTTCTACCATAATTTCACCATGAGGCTTCCAGACAATGACTGAGCATAGCAGGAAATCAAGGCAGGTTCTTTCCAGTAAAACATGGGACTCGAGGGCTCCCCATCAGCCTAGATGGACATTTCTTAGAACTATACTGCAGTCTAATATCTTCCCACCCAGGCCACCTTCCTTCCCTCTCTCCTTCCACAGGTATCAGACCTGCAATACAATCTCAGGCTCTTCCTTCCCTTCTTGTTTCCTCCTTTTCCCGGCACATCCAATACCTTCTTGGTACCTGCTTCTCAGTAGATCCAAACTACAGTACCAGGTTTAGTGAAAGAGGAGGGTGGTTAATCTATTTAATACTTAGGGCAAACACTAGAAGTGGTTATAAAATAAGTAAGATGAATTTTCTTGTGTAACTGATAAAAAGGGCTCAATGAATATTGGTTAACTATTGAATGAGTAAAAGTTTCTGAAATAAAATAATACCATCTTCTATAGTATGATAAATGTCTACTGGTTCAGGGGCTTTGAGTGGACCTCCGAGTTATTCTTGGAAATGACCAAAGAGATTCCTCAAATGTGCCTGTCTTGTTCTCAGTCTGCTCTGGCTCCAACTTCTTCACACCTGCCTGCAAAGCCACTTGGAAAAGTCCCACGACTACCATTGCCCATTCTGGGAACACCAAAGCCCAACTGTGCCCCAGGGGCCACTTCAAGATGTTCCACATCTTCTAATTCTCTTGAATCTGAACAGGGCTGAGTCATATGAAGAGGCCAAGGGAGAAGATGGGGAAGGGTGGTTTCCTCTCCAGCTCCATGCCACAGTCTTTACTGGGAGCTACCTGTAAGCATCTCGAGTCGCTAGGTAAGGGAAGTTTCATCAGATTCTGCTACTCTTGTCTTTTATTCACAAGGAGCTCAAAATGAGTCCAGGAGAACAGGTAGGAACAGGCCCTTCCACCCCAGCTAAAATTCTCTATTTCCATCCTCATCTAAACCCCCTTGGCCCTCTCTTGGTAACAAACAGCAAAACTAAAGATGCTATGAATACAAAATGGTATATTAACTATATTTTCTTATTTTTGTGTTCTTGGTGCACTGGCATATGGGGCCTTGCCGATCCTGGAGAAACTACCCCTCTCAGAGTTAGCTAATTCCCAGAGATAACAAATAACTCCCCTGAAAGCATGACTTTCATCCAATATCTCCAAATTTTGCCTCTAAAATGAAGGCAATTGCTGACAGACTTAAATCCGTTGAGAAGGCGTACATGAGATACTTTGTAAACAAAAGAGGGCTATTCAAATATAATAACCCAGCCAATCTAGACCCCATACCTACCAAGCTCTCATAGGTTGAGCCATTATCCTTCTGCCCTAATGACTCCAGGGTCAGGTACCTGGCAACTAGGGGCAGTCGCTACATCCCAGAGCGTGCTGAACTAGCCAATTCTAAACCTGCCTAGCGTGTTTACCCAGCCTTGCCCATTCCTTCCCAGAAAAACTACAAGAAAGTCTCTTGCCCATGCTTTCCCCTCATTCCTTCTGCCTCCTGAACAGCCCTGGTGGCTCCACATGTAGCCCTGCAAGGTATAGCATGCCCCCTCCTCTTGGGAACTGTGACAGACTATCCTTCCAATGACCATCACCTCCTGCTCTGTTTGTCTCACCATATCTGACTAATAACAAAACCCATATTTTAAAACAAATGGATATTTGGGAGATTTCGATATGAGGGCATCTACACTAGCAACAGCTAACGCCAAGTATTTTGTTATGTTTGAATAAGCCCTCTTTTGTTTACAAAGTATCTCATATACACCATCTCAACTGTTTTAATTCTATAAGCAATCTCTTCATTTTAGAGACAAAATTTGGAGCTGTTTGAACAATGGAAACATTATTAAAAGAAATGTGTATTTTTTATGAGGCCATGTGTGAGGTACAGGGGACAGAATACAGAGCATAAGCTCTGTAACATTGCTTTCAAAAGGTCTCAAAACACATACCAATAAAAACAACAATCACAGCCTCTAATACTTCCTGAGCACATCCTGTGTGCCAGGCACTGGTAGGTAATTTTCATATATTAACTCATTTAATCCTTGTGTCAATGCTGAGGTTGATACCCAAGGTACTAACTATTATTTGCCCTGTTTTACAGGCAATCTGAAATTGTTTGAAAATTTATTTCTGTCATACAATGTTAGAACTGCAAATAACTTTAGAGATCAACCCTCCCTCTTTTTCAGATGAAGGAAATACATTTACGTGTTCTACTCCACCTGAAGTTTTTATTTTTGAGCACACTCTCCAAATAAGGCATATGTACCCTGATTTTGCTAATAGTGAGTTCCGATTCCTGTGACCTCTAGCCCAGCTATGTCATATAAGGGAAGTGACACCTACTATAATAATCTCCAACCCCATAATCCATCATGCATACTTTGAAAGCACTAAAGGGAAATGTGTTACAATAACCAAACACACCTAGTGTATATCACAAAGCTTGCCTAAATATTTCCCATTTATGCTATTTTGAGAACTGGCTTCCAGCCCAGTTCCGACAACAGTGTTCCAGATTAAGTGGAAGGCCATGTGAGCACAGTAATTGAAAATACAATTTTACCCCCAAAGGGCTATTAGTTATGAGTTTACTTTCTTGTGTGTGTGAGAGCCCCTTTTGAGTATTAATGAAATATGGATTCGGCAATTGTCTCACTTACTGGAAAAAAACATGTGTCTTATTAGGTTTCCAGAAGACAAGAGTATGTTGCTTCTAATCAGCCTTCCCTCAGAAGATTCTGCAGAAGTTGGGCCCAGGAGCCCCTCCTTAGACTACCTCTCCCATAGCAACCGCCTCACTCTTGGCAAAGGCTCTTGACATCAGTTGTGTTAATAAGCTAAAGGTCCTAGACAACAGCAGTCACCACAGAACTGTCTCAAAGCCAGCTCAAGGGGCACTGGGAGCTCAGTTCCTGGGCACAATCCCACTATGTTTTTGAATTAGAGCCCTTGATGGCATAGCTCCGTTTTTGGGCATAGCCCATGTTGGGATCTAATCCATTGGTCAATGACTAACTGATGCATTCGTTTGGCTGGGATGTTCTGAGCAAGATGGTAATCAAATTTCAATAATTTGGATGAGTTCTGTCTTCTTTCCCACTTCTGTGTGCTTGTGTGCTTCTGAACCAAGTCTAAAACTTAAAGGAAAGGAGAATACTTGGGATATGGTATTTTCCAAGATTGAACAGCTGGCTTCGATCTATTAAATTGCAGTTTTAAGTTAATACACTCTATACTTCCTCTGTAAGTCAAGGAAAACAACAATGTACCAAAGAACTGGAAAGAAGGTTTTGGGGGTTCTTTTAAATTGTGCCCAAATGTTTCCAAGTCTAATTTTGAAGACAGAAAGGATCTTGGTCTAAAGTCACTGAGTGTGTATGCCAAGCAAATTCATTGACTTGTTTGGCATATTATCTGTGCTTTGGAGTCTCCAAATTAGAATTATTTACTGAATTAAATAGTTAGAACTTTGGTTGCAAACTGCAGCCATTCCATAACCCCATGAGAAGAAGCACCACATCATTTATGTTCATAATTCAATGTGTTGTCACAGTTATGGGTGAGTAACTGATCCATCTAGTCGTTCCTCTAGGTGTTCATTTCATCACTTTTTCCATTTAATAGTGAGGCCAAGAACATAACACTTGTCTGTGGTCAGACCCTTTACCTGCCTGCCCCAACTTTCATCTGAATCCGTAAGTTTAGGGGCCCAAAAAAAGGTAAATTCCAAGTAAACCCAGAAAATATCATTTATTAAGTTCCTCAAAGGTTGTGTGTATCTCAAGGAAGTCATCACAAAGCCTCCTTTGCTGACAGACAAGCTGCCTGGCAGAATGGATCAGCAGCATGTCAATAATTCTTTACTGAAACCCAACTACATACTCAACCCTAAGGGCCACACTAACTGGGATCAATATGGGAAGACAGTCACTATTCATTGTGAACTTTTTTCCATTTTGCTTTGCATTAGTTTTTAATTGTACAGACATGGCCACAATATGAACCTCCATTGCCTGGATCAGACGATGAATAACTAACTGCCTTAACTGGGAAGAAATCCCAGATCCCAGATCCTTGTTCCCTCTCCGCTTCTACCCCAAGAGAAGGCTGTGCTTCCTTCCAGTGAGCAGCCCAACACAATTTAGCAATGGCCTTTCCTGCATTTTCTGGTAGGGAATATGGAAAAGAATATATAAGGAAAATGTGTGTGTGTGTGTGTAAAATGGATTTTTTTTTTCTCAAATGATTTTTCTATCTCTGAGCTTCCAGGATAGAATAGTACTAATCATTCCAACTTTATTTATTTGCTGGGGTTTAGGACTCCTCTACAAATTGGAGCTTCAAGGCCTATCCCCAACAAGTTTTTATTTTATTGAGGTATAATTGATATATAACATTATATAAATTTCAGGTGTACAACGTAATGATTTGATATTGTATACACTGCTAAAGGAGCACCACACTAAGTCTAGTTTCCATCTGTCACCATACAAAGTTACAAATTTTTTTCTTTTTCTTGTGGTGAGAACTTTTAAGATATACTCTCTTGGAACTTTCAAAAATGCACCACAATGTTATTGACTACAGTCACCATGCTGTACATTACATCCCCATGACTTACCTATTTTATAACTGGAAGTTTGTACCTCTTGACCCCATTCACCCATTTTGCATACCCCCCAACCCCCCTTAGTTTTTCTGCCAATGAGCTTCAAAGGAATCAAACAGAATGAGTGCATCCTTGAAGGAGGAATTTACTTCTTTGCCGTTAATTCTATAATTGTTCAGAATAAAGATGTGGTGGACAGACACTAAAAGGAAAGTTTATTTAGTCTAAAAATGAGAAGACAGAGAGAAGAAATATAATACCAATCTGGAGGTAGATCAGATGAGGATTAGCAGCTGCTCTGTCTCCTTTGATGAAAGGGCTTAACCAACAGCAGGAGGAATTGAAGATACATCTTAGGGAAAACTTCCTGACCCTTTAAGTCCTGGCAATGTCTCATCAACAGGGATTGCCCAGTGTACCTCTAGATTTTTTTTAGTGTGATGTTGTCTTTGTAAATTCACTTTTTTATTGTTGTTATTCATTCTAAAATAGAGAAGTTTCAGACTTTTATGTTTTTTCTTCATTACTCAAGTAATGCATGTTAATTGGAGAAAAAAAGCAGAAAATAATGATGAGCAATGAGAAAAAAATCATCTGTAATTCCGTCATCCAGAGATAAGCACCATGATCATTCTGGGGCATGTGTTTTCAGCATTCTTCTCTGGGAGACTAGTTAAGTAAATGCTGGTACAGTCATAAAGTGTAGCTGCTAAGAATGATACGTACATGATGCACTGACATTGGGCCTTGGCCTCGGTGTTTATCCAAAACTCTGGTCTTTGATTTCATCTCTGGCTTTGGCCTTGGCAAGTGCAAGAGCTGAATGCCAACTTCCTCACCAATGGACAACCTTGAACTCATGCAGGTTCAGTGATCGTGTGGTGGAACAGACAACCATCACATCTAGCTGACAACAATGTCAGTAATTTGAACAGAACAATCTGATTTTGAGCTGATATCTGAATATTCACCTAAAAATATCCATGAGAATTTTAGATTCAACCTGGAGGAAAAATCTCTATATTCTTTATGTGCTTTATATATTGAAATTCTAATAATTGGATTACAAATATTGCAAGTATGTAGATATAGATATCTACCAAAAAAGCTGCAATAATTAAGAATGATCATAAAATTTAATAATTTTCTGTACTAAAATGATTATTGGAAACTTTCAAAAGGTTAAATAAATAAGGAAATAGTTTTCAAATGTTAAACTATTAATACAATATTAATATAGAATAAACTAATGGAAATATTAATAGAGAATGAATTAGCTGGATAACTTAGGAAGATCATGATATCCTTTATGAACCAAAGCGTGTGTATAAAAATTTAAATAATAATAAAAGGCAGACCAATATTCAGCTGTTTATTTCTATTTGACCATGATTTTTTTAAGAAAAAGTTCTGTTTTGGAATTCTTCGCTTTTTTTTAAGGTGAATTAAAACTATTGTGTAAACTCTGTAACCTTAAAATTTCACAGGGAGAAAAAGTTCCCAAATTACGGACCATAACACCCATAATAAACCACCTTTTCCTCCACACAATAAGAACTAAAAAAGTATAAATCATAGAATAAGTTGTTAGAGAAAAATGGGCACATGTAACATATTTTGTTTTCACTAATCAATTCCAAAATTACAAACTTTATAAGAATTCTCAAAGAAGGCAATTCCTTATAATATTTAAGCTTATAGAACTATCATTTTAAATAAAAACCTTGTTGAAATTATTGCTATAGCTACATGTCCTTTTGGCAGCCAAAGATAAAGGGTTTCTGAGATTTGCTAACGTTATGAATCTTGGGTAAATAGTTCCTTCTAGAAAACACACTGTTGAAACCTTTGCCTGAGTTATATTCTGCTGTGCACAAATGGCTGGTGACATTATTAAATGTGCCAGTTGAAAGCAGCCCTTTTTTTAGTATTGAAATGTGCAGAATAGTGGTTGAAAAAACTGTCTGGCAATTGCCAGCTCTGAGAAACTACAACAATGTTCCTAGAGTATAATAAAAAATTTTCAGATTTTCACTATTAAATATTAACAATGAAACTATGATAATAATTGAGACATTTGCATAAAATCCTAGATTTATTCTTATAGTCCTGAAATGCTTTCAGTAATCATGACATTTGACTATAGCTTTTGCTTCAGCAGAATACATATTTTCATTCTCAGCCATTTGTCCCAAACATATGAGTATTATATGGGTGAGACAGAGAGATGTGTGTCTGTTAAAACACCTTCAATTGCATGAAACAGATATCCCCACCCCAACTGGCTTTTAGAAAATGGGAAGAGGAAGAGAAATTATTGACTCACACATCTGAAGAGTTTGAAGTGGTGCATCATACTTGCTTCATACAAGGCTTTATCCAAGGCTCAAGGATGTGAAGTGCACCTGCTTTCTCTCTCACCATTTCCCCTCTTTACTTCCTAGCTCCATTTAGCTCCATCCTCAGCCTCCCTCTTTATGGTGCAAAGATGGCTGCCAACAGCTCCTGAAGCCACTTCTTTCCACATTAGCATTCAGATAAGAAGCAGGACAGTCTCTGCTCAAGTAGTTCCCAACAAAAGTCATGAAGTACATCCTGCTAGATGTGTGCTTATATGATATGCTCACTTCTGCAACATCACTGTAGCCAGGAGGATAACACACCATTATTTGCTTAAATCAACCAGCTGTCATCCCCAGAGGTGGGGAAAGGTCAATGCGGAAGTGGTGGTTTCCCAAAAAAAGTTAAGGGAGACTGTGACCAAGAACTAGGAGAAATTGATGTTGGCCAGCAAAAAATAGATGTTAACCACAACATGGAACATGCTTTCCATTGTTGAATAAGATATGATCATACATAGAGCTCAATCCCAATTTTGATGTATAGACTTTGATGCAAACGTCTTTGGCTTCACTTATTTAGCTAATCCTCTCTTATTGGTTCTATAGTTGTTTGCACCATTTCACTATTAGAATCAATCCTTCAACTAGCACAATTGTACGTAAATTCTTGCACATGTGTAAGATGATATTCTTAGAATAAATTCCTAAAAATTCAATTGCTGAATCAAAAAATACTCACAATTTAAGGTTTTTACACATCTTGCCAAATTGCCTTCCCCAAAAGTTATACTTCTAGCAGTAGGATATAGCAATGCCAGTTTCCCATAACCTACCTCACCAATAAATGATATCGTTCACCAAAACAATAGGCGAAAATAACATTGTTTAAACATGTAACTTTTTGAGCTCTACTAAATATGGAATTATTCTGACATCAGTTATCCACTGATATTTAATTTTTTATCCAATTATTCTGACATCAGTTATCCACTGATATTTAATTTTTTATCCATTAATATCTGATTAGCTGTCTGTTGATATCCTAGCTCATTTCTCACTTGGCTGTTCATCTTTACATATTAAAAACAGTAAATTTTTGTCTGTCATATGTTGTAATTTTTTCTCATTTGTCATTTTCTTTTTCACTTTGTTTATGGTGGAGTTTAGTTATTTGTTTATTTGTGGGTTTTCCATATAAAAGCTCAACATTTTGATGTAAGCAAAATTATAAAATATTTCATTTTTTTAAGTATTTGATTTCTTCTTTTTTTTTTTTTTCTTTGTTTGAGGAAGGCGGGCCCTGAGGTAAGATCCATGCCCATCTTCCTCTACTTTATATATGGGATGCCTGCCACAGCATGGCTTGATGAGTGGTGCATAGGTCTGCACTGGGAATCCAAACCAGCAAACCCTGGGCCAACCAAGTGGAACGCACAAACTTAACCACTGCGCCACTGGGCTGGTCCTTAAAATATTTCTTTTGAGATTGCTGTCTTAAATGTCCTTTTGAGAAATAACCTTCTCCATCCCAATTACTTCAATTTTTAATTACATTTTCTTCCAGTATATTTATTGTTTTACATTTTACTTTTAAATTCTTAATTCATCTAGAATTTACTTTCTTGAAAGATATAAGGTCAGGTGATAAATTCATTTTTTTCTAAGTGGCTAAATAGGATTCCTAATGGAGATGTTGCATAGCCTAGTGGTTAAGAAAGCTGGTTTTGAAGCCAGACTGGTGGGTTTTTGGCCTTTGAAAGTTACGCATCTTTTCTGTGTCTCATCTACAAAATAGGGATGAAAATAATGGTACCTACCTCACAGGGTGGGCTTAAGGGTGATGGGTTAAAGCACATGAAGGATTAGAACATTGCCCAGAGCCTAGCAAATGATAGGCATTGTTGTTATTACTATGTATTGAAAGATCTGTCATTTCTCCTCTTGAGATATTACCTTAGTGAAGCACTAAATACTTATCTATATGTGAATCTGTTTCTAGAATTTTAATTTTCTTCTGTTGATCAGTTTGTGTCCTTTTGCCTCTGCTGATTTTTAAAGGGGTTCATATCAATATTTCTGGAATCAGCAGAATGAACTTGCGACTTCTTAGGATGTCTGGTTTCTTGTCCTTAAAAGTGCTAGGAGTCATTTCATTCCTACGTTTCTCATGTCAATTTTGCACCAATGAGCTCTCATCACCAAGCTCTATGGATATCATCTTGTGGTTCTTCAACTTATTCTGTCTCAGCTTGACCACTTACTGGCTGTGTAAACTTGGGCAAGTTACCTGAACTCTCCACCTCAATTGCTTCATTTGTAAAGTGGGGGTAATAATAGTCATGACCCACAGGACTCCTGTGAGCATCAAATGAGATAATGATGCAAAGCACACAGTACAGTGTACATAATAATCCCAAAATAATTGTTAGTTACTAATTTATCTTAATTATTACTTTTGCTATATCATAAGACACAAAAGTCTCTCCGTTATTGAAGGACCTAGGAATCATTGACATGAGTAATCAGGATATAAGGGATACAGAGAAAAGGAGGCCAATGTGATTTTTCAAATAAAGTTATAATTGCTTCCAAGTTAACATATAATTAATAGCATCCAATATAATACCTTTGTGCATAGCAGGTGTTCAAAAAAATTGAACTAGTGAACATAAAGAAATCACATTATCTTTCTATCTATGCAGTGCTGAGGATTTCATGTGACATGAATACTGAGAAAGAAAAACCTGACTAGTAATGCTCCTCAAGAAGTGTGAATCAATTTAGCATTAAGATTCTTGTTCAAGGCTTCTGTTACATCTTTTTCCCTATGATCACATGTTTGCACACATGCAGAAGAGAGAGAGTAAAAAGAGAAAAAATGCTTAGGAACTAGTAGTCAGAGCAATAATTCCATTTTCTTTAGACCTATTTTCTTTGGAAACATATCTTACCACAGAGCAATTTTTCTCTTCTATAATCTATGTAACATGCATTCACATATGTGCATGTGCACACACATACACACACAATCCACAAACAGGCATTTCTTGACATTTTAAACCATTCCAGATTGGCTCAATTCCAGTTAATCATATCAAAATGTCAAGAAAATTAAGTATTAAAGATACAATCTGGTCTTTCTTGAACTTATTTACTTATTTTTTAAAACAAAAATAGATATGGCAGGGAGGAGCTAACTGTTTCTTTCCTTTCAGCAGACAGTCTAATTACATCTTCTTGCTTTTACTCAAGCAATATCTTTCGTCATGTGTAAAAAGACAGAGAGGCCAAGGATCTCAAAATTATATGAAAGAGGGTGGGCCTACGTGTGCTATTTTTCCATGAGGTTTCAAGTGCTAGGAAAAGTCTACTGATAGAGATACTTGTGAGTCTCTCAATTCTGAGCCACTTGGGGGTGCTTGGGGGTGAGATGCTATGCCAAAGAATTATTAGGAACAAAAACATTAAAATCACTCCCATGTGATTGCGAAACTCAATCTTCTTGACTTTTGAAGGAGAGATGTTTCCTTTACAATTCCACCATTTTCAATGCCAGTAATTGCACACTGGATCAAAAGACTGATGAGGAATGGAATTGGAAACTTGGAGATAATTTAAGAATAGCTTAGGTAACTAGACCCAGTCTTTGAAGAACTCTATGGAGGAGGTCTTAAATGATCTTAAGTCTTGACCACAATTCCTTGGACACCACCACAGAAAAAGAAAACACCACTTATGTTTACATGGCATCTGAAAACTCAACTATGTCAGCTTGAGTCGATTTTTACATCCATTTTCACAAGTAATTTAAGTTGCTAATTAATTGACAAATGTTCAATTCCCATCCACTCTAGTTATCTAGGTCAAGAGAAATAAACATGCCAATGCAATCAGTAAAGAAAGGATTAGAGAATTCCTTTATTGCTCTGCAAGAGAGTCCTTTGTTCTAGTGAACCAAATAACACACCTATCATGGTCAACTCAGATTTCAAAAGTAGGTGTACTTCCTCCTTAATATGTAGCCGTATGGTTTAAATCTGATTTAGACAAACTCCTGAAGTCCAAGGACCTTCTTCCAAAGATTTTAGAAAACAAAATAGAGAGAGAGATGATGACGATGATAGATAGTTAGATAGACAGATAGATAGATGACAGATAGATAGATAGATAGATAGATAGATAGATAGATAGATAGATCATAGGAACCACCTAAAGAATAGACCTCAGGATAAACAAATAAAATATACTTGTTTTCTCCAAATTCACTAATTTGTTATTCACTCTTTCCACACATTTTATTAAATCTCAGTCACTGTTCTAGGCATTGGGGATGAAATGGTGATCCAGAAAACAAGTATTTTTCTCTGCTCTCATTAGAGATTTTAATCTAATGGAGGATGTTGCCAATAGTTAGTAATTCTATAATCAAATACAAAACTCTTCACTGGGTCAAGTGACTACAAATAAGAGAAAAACAGATAGGAGGATCTGAAAAAGCCAGAAAGGTCTGGGAAGTTTTCTCTGAGAAGTGACACTTGACGTACTATCTGAAAGGGGAAGAAGACAGGCATTAACTAGGTAAAAAGAGAAAGGAAGACCATCCCAGGTAGAGGGATCAGCATGTGCAAAGGTTCTATGGTGGGAGAAAACAAAGAGAGTAGGGATTAAAAGAAAGCTAGTGGAACATTGGGAAAAGGGGGTAGGGTGCAAGATAGATCTGGAGAGGCCATGCTGAGTTTTGTCTGCACCTTAAAAGCAGTGGGAAGCCATTGAAAGAATTTAAGCAGGAGGATGACGTGGCGAGAGTTACATTTTTGTAACCATCAGTCTGGATGCGATGTAGGGCCTGAATTAGAGATAGCCCAGTGGGGCAATGGGGAAACCAGCTAGAAAATCAGGAATAAGCTATTGGTGTCATTTGGCCATAAAGGTAGCTTAGATCAGGATGGTTCCAGTGGAGACAGATTGAAGGAAAAGTCTTAACTTAGATTTGAAGGAAAAGGGCATATGAAGTAAGCTTATGCAGTAAAACTAACTTCTTTTGGTGGGGGAGGGAGGGTTTAAACAACAGTAAGACTTTACAAAGCCAAATACTGCTCATGACTCAGGCAACCGGCATTCTAAATCTAAATAAGTCTAAATCCAGAATTGTGACTACTTTATGTTGCTCTGAGGCTTACACTTGCCTCCCAGAACTAATCTAAGACAAAACTCTAAGATAGGAGTCCCACTTCTGGTTAAGATGTAGAAAGGCATAAAGATGATCACTTTCATCATAACAAAAAAAATTAAAAGATTAACTAAAAATTATATTTTTCTTTAAAGTCATCAAAGCTTACTAACACACACAAGAAATTTAAATAGGCTAATTCCAGAGAGAGACACGCTCTTTAAAGAAGAGCAAAAAGTGGTGATTATTTTCACACTTGGGATAAATTGCCTAGCCTGAGTTCAGGCAGGTAGACTTGACAGAGACAGAAGGAATTTGCTGGAATGAGGAGAAATCCGCTGAACTATTAACAATAGTGTGGGCTATCCTGAAATATTGGAATCTAGAAGAGTCTCAAACACAAAAATACATCTCTCAGAACACCAGTTCTCCCCCATGTGGATTTTCCTGAGTCAGCAGCAGTTGGGGCAGAGCTGTGAGGAAGAGCGAGATCTTCTAGTCCCTTGTGCTGCTTAGCTTCCAGAGCTTTTCTGGAATTGAATCTGGAGGTGAAATTAAACTAACTAAAACAGCAACCAAATCCCCTTCTAGTTCAAATCTCAAATCAGCCCTGTAAATGTGAAGCAAGAAGCTACGGTTTAAGCTGAAAAGCCAAGAGATCTCCATAATCTCGTTGGCAAGAGGTAAACTGAAACTAATTAAAGTTGTACCTCAGCCCCAGATCAGCTAAACTCATGATAGGATCTAGATAAAAATCCCCTTCCCAAGCTTCTGGACAGAGGAAAGGGAAGGCCCTCTCTGGGAAAAACAAAAGAAAAATACACACTCTAGTTCAGCTCCTATTATTCTTTCAAAATGTCTGATATACAATAAAAAAATTATGAGGCATGCAAAGAAGAATGAAAATGTGACCTACAATCAAAAAAAGAAAACAGTTGGGCCAGCCCTGGTGACCTAATGGTTAGATTCGGTGCTTCACTTTGGCAGCCCGGGTTTGGTTCCCAGGCATGGACCTACACCACTCATCAGTGGCTATGCTGTGGTGGTGGCTCACACACAAAAAGAGGAAGATTGACAATAGACGTTAGCTCAGGGTGAAACTTCCTCAGCAAAAAAAAAAACAAAAAAAAAGTCAGTAGAGGCAGACCCACTGATGACCACATGCTGCAATCAGTAGTCAAGATCTCTAAAATAACTATTTTAAGTATTTTAAATAATTACATTAACTATATTAAAAATGGACAGGATTGAGGCCTGCTGGGTGGTGTAGTGGTTAAGTTCACACGTTCTGCTTCGGTGGCCCAGGGTTTGTGAGTTTGGATCCCAGGTGCAGACCTAAACACTGCTCATCATGCTGTGGCAGCACCCCACACACAAAATAGAGGAAGACTGGCACAGATGTTAGCTCAGGGACAATCTTCCTCAAGCCAAATAGGAAGACTGACAACAGATGTTAGTTCAAGGCCATTCTTCCTCATAAAAAACTCAAATGAAATAAAGTAAAAATGGACAGGATGGATGAACAGACAGAAATTTCATCAGAGAAACTAAAGCTCTAAAGAAGACTCTACAAGAAATTCTAGAATAAAAAAATTCATCTGAAATGAATGCAATGAATAAGCTTAAAAGCAGACTGGAACAAATGAATGATCAGTGAACTCAAAGATAGGTCAATAGAAAATAGTCAAGGTAAAGTACAGAAAGAAAAAAGAATTAAAATACTGAACACAGTGTCAGAGATATGTGGGTTAATATCAAATGATCTAACATACATGTAACTAGAACTCTCAGAGTATATTCTCTCCACAAAATGGAATCCAATTATAAGTCAATAATAAATTCATAACTAGAAAAACCCTCAACTATTTAGAAATTAGGTCACATACTTCTAAATAATCCTTGGGTTGAAGAAAAATTGAAATAGAATTTAATAAAATACTGTGTACTGAATGATAATGAAAACACAAATATCAAAATTCGTGAGATGTAGCTGAAATAGTGCTTAGAGGAAAAATGATAGCTTTAAATGCATATATCAGAAAAAATGATTTAAAACAAAGAATAAAAGGCATGAAGATTGATGAGGAAGAAATAAACTATCTTTGTTTCAGACAATAGAATCACTTATGCAGAAAATCCAAGGAATCAACAAAGAAACTACTAGGACTATTGAGTGAATTTAGCAGTGTCACAAGATGCAATAGCAATATACAAAAATCAATTTTTATATATTTGTATATCCTAGCGACAAAGAAAATAGAAAATGAAATTTGTAAAAGATCATTTATAATAGCATGAAATATCTAAAAATAATTTTTTAAATACATGCACAAGTCCTCTATACTTGTAAACTACAGAAACATTTTGAAAGAAATTCTAAATAAATGGAGAGATATCAAGGATTGGAGGATTCATTATTGTTAAGATATCCATTCTCCCAAAATTAACCTATAGATTAAACATAATCCCAATCTAAATCCTAGCAGGTATTTTTTTTCTTTGCAGATTTTAGGACTTATTATAAAGTTGCATTAATTAAGATAGTGTGTTGGCATGAGGAAAAGCAAATAGAAAATGAAAAAGAACAGAGTCAATAAATAGACCCATATACATATAATCAATAGATTTTCAACAAAATTCAATGTAATTCAGTGGAGAAATAGCAATGGTGCTATAATATCAACTGGTGCCAGAACAAATGGATAGCTGTGTGAGAAAAAAATAATGTTGATTCTCTACATTATAGCATGAAAAACTATATATTTTTGAGGGGGATGGCCACAGATCTAAATGCAAAAAACAAAATTCTAAAGCTTCTAGGAAAAAATGCTAAAGAATATCTTCATGACTGAGATTGTCAAATATTTTTTTAGTCAGGATGCAAAAGGTATTAACCAAGAGAAAAAAATGATGTTTAATTTTTTCTAAATTAAAAGCTTCTACTCATAAAAGACTCTATTAAGAAAGTGAAAAAAGGCAAGCTACTGACTATAAGAAAATATTCATAATACATATATATAAAAAGAGATTCATTTCCAGAATATATAAAAAGTTCTATTAATTAATAATTTAAAAATAACCCAATTTAAAAGAGGAAAAAAATTTAAATAGATATTTCCCAAGAAAAGGTACAAGCTTATCCAATAAGCATATGAAAAGGTGGTTAACATCATAAGTTATCAGGGAAATATAAATTAAAACCATAAAGAGATACCACTATCTGGCTAAAATTAAAAAGTAGCCGTGTCAAGCGTTGATGAGGACGTGAAGCAGCTGGAACACCCACACACTGCTGTGGGAGTGGAAAAAACATCATCAATCTGGAAAACAGTTTGGCAGGTTTTGATAAAGCTCAACATACCCTACCTTCTGACACAACAATTCCCCACCTAGGAACGTACTTAGGAGAAATGAAAGCACATGTGCACCAAAAGACTTGTGTACAAATGTTCATAGCACCTTAATTCATAATTGTCAAAAAAGTCAATAAACCAGATGTCCATCAAAAAGAGAAAGAATAAGTATATTGTAGTGTGTTTATACAATGGACTTCCAGTCAGTAACAAAAATGAAGTAAAGATACATGCAACAATATGGATGAACACACTGAGTAGCAGAAGCTAGACACAAAAGACTACATACTATCTGAATCCATTTATACTAAGTCCAAGAACAGGCAAAGCTAATATATGGTGCTAAAAATCAGAACAGTGGTTGTCTCTGGGGCAATGAAGGAATAGACATCTTTCACTCTGATGAAAATTAATGGTAACACAGGAATACATATACCCATCAAAAGCCATTGAACTGTACACTTAGATCTGTGCATTTTGTTGTATGTAAATTATTTCCTCAATAAAGGAAAGAGGAAAAAATAATCATGAAAACAAGCATAGTTAACCACATTAAAAACACACAGATACACTAAACTGTAGGTTCTATTCTCTATCCCTAATATTGAATTTATTATAAAAACATGACTTCACAAGGCAAGGGAAAAGAACAAAGAAAGTAATATAAAATTAAGTAAAATTAAAGTTTTGCTTAAAAACAGACACACATAGAACAGGATTCTTCAAGAGATAAATTTTACACAATCTGAGAGATTCTCCCTTGAGCAATCTGACTACGTTTACTGTCAGAACCAGCTCGAGGGGAATTTCTTACATTTTTATCAGAGGAAAAACCAGTTTCAGTGATCATCCTCAAAGACAATGAGTGGCAGCCTGTGGGAAAGAGCCAAGCTGTGGAGCCAGGCGAACCTCAACTCAAAGCCTGTCAGTGCCTGTGAGTTGCTCTGTCTTGCTTGGGCTGTAATCCTTGACTCTCCAGTCCTCAATTTCTTCATCAGGTAAATGGAGAAAGGATTGTTATAAACATTAAAGAAGATAACATATGGGAAGCACTTAGTGCCTGGCAGGTAAGCCACTCTCCTAATTAGTTGCTGTAATTATTATTAATGGTGAGGAGATAGCCTGCGGGAAGGTGGTAGAAGTAGAAAGGATCTGAAGTCCTCAGGAGGGATGTGTTGGGTTTGCTGAGAACTAACATCAGTGTCACCTTTGCTGAGTGTTTGACCCTCAGTGGGTATTTTTGGTATTAATGGAACCACCATAGCCTACCTCATTTGATGGCTCCAGAGATCTCATTCTAGGTTACCCCTTAACATCCAAAAAACAAAACACACACGCAAACAACAATAGGGTTCAGAATGGCTATCTGGGTTTTCCAAAAGCTGGACGTGGTTTAACATACAGTTTTTAAGGA
The DNA here is from genome assembly GCF_037783145.1 of Equus przewalskii. Classification (NCBI taxonomy): domain Eukaryota; kingdom Metazoa; phylum Chordata; class Mammalia; order Perissodactyla; family Equidae; genus Equus; species Equus przewalskii. Next base: position 27,385,904 of record NC_091850.1, read on the forward strand.
TAATAGAAAATGTACCACCAGGTCACTTCAAATCCCATTCCTTCTAAAGAACATGATTATAGTAACAATGGATTGACTGTTCTGGATTACTTTTCTAAACATCAGCTTAGTACCTCAGGGTTTTTCCATGTCAAGGTCCTATTGGACAATCTCCGTTCGTACTCTGTTCTCTGTGGAACCAGGCGTATCTACTTCTTCATGTTTGCCTGAGAAATTTGAAGATAATCCAATTAGAGATTATGTATAATCCGGGCCCAAAATAGGATTTCTCTGGTTTTATACTGCTGTCATCACATCACTTCAGAGAATCTCAGAATTGCAATGAATCTCTTTGGAGATGATGAAACCCTCTCATGCGCCTCCATCACAACTCTACCTACTGAGAATCTGTGGTTAGTTCTATCATCTTCATTGTCTTGAACTTCATTACCTCCCAAGGCCTCTTAACGCATGGGTTGGAATGTTCTTTCTTATCATGAAATAAAATCTCCCTTTCAAATATCCCGTCAGGATTCCTTATTGATCCTTAGAAGAAAACAAGGATTAAAATACTTCCCCATGACAGCAGGTCTCCCGCTTTTGGAGTGGCCAGCAGCTTCCCTGACAACACCACCCAAACTAAGATGTTCATATTGTTCTCTATTTATACCCTTGATGTCTCCTTCAAAGTGCTTATCACAGTTTCAATTGTTATTTGTATGTCTTTTTTACAAATGACAATTTGTAAAATTAGAGAATGTTAGCTCTAAGAGGGGCCACATGGACCTGTCTTAGTTATGGCTGTACCCCCAGCACCTGGCATCAAAGCTGGCGCATCGTTGGCACTCACTGAATACATAAGTGCATGTTTTCAGATATTTAAAAATAGCTGATATTCTCTTCTTAGCCTTCTGTGACCTGACCATATATCTTCAGTTCTTCTGACAGTTTTCAAATTGCAAAGCCCAGAGAGCAAGCAGGTAACAAATTTCTGTGAAAAGGGCTGGAATAAAGAAATAGGAATTGGAGAGTTTGTGGAACTGGCCAGAGTACATGCTTTGCCCCAAGACTCTCAAATTCAAAATATTTTAACCACTATGATTGTTGAGCATAACATGTCTGTGGCTGGATTGGGCCTGCAGGCCACCATTTTGCAAGCCTTCTTTCAATCCTTCTTCCTTGAACATAGTTTCCAGATCCCTCATTCTCCTCCCCTGGAAATATTCCAGTGTCAGTGTCCCTCTTAAAGTTTGCTTAATTGACCGGGAGTCACAGCACCTGGGGCCCGGGGCACATGGGACTGTTAGAGCAAATGGCTCTCCGAGCAGCCCAGAAAGCCTGAGGTCTCTCAACAGATGTCCCACATTGTTGTTGGCTCCAAATGAGTTTGCAGTCAATACGTCTTTTTTTACCATGAGCTGCTGACAAGCCACTTAATGATAATAATATTTATGAAACAGCCTAAACAAAGATCTCTGGCTTTGGAAGAATTCAGACCATACATTTCTTGATGACGTTTTCCTTCAACACGAGTCTTGACAAGAACAGGATTCCCCAGTTGTCCCGATCTCCCACAGACAGATGAGTTCCAAGCAACCAATCCAATTACAAAGGAATAATCCAGTCAGTTGTTCTTCCTCACCAATGTAATTAAATTAGGCCAGTAGTTCCCACACCTGGCTGCATACTAGAATCATCTCTGGCCTCATCCCTGGAGATTCTGACTGACTAAGTCTGGAGCACCAGAAATCTGTACTATCAACAAATTCCTTAGATAATATGACACATCCAAGGACCTGAATTTGCGAACCATTGTCTGTACTAGCAGCATCAGTATTACTTGCAAATTCTTGAAACTTTGGAAGTGAGGTCCTCTAAGTGACAGACGTATCCTAAAATTTGACAGCCACTGATCTAAATCAGGGTTGGTAAACTTATTGAAGAGCCAGACAGCAAATATTTTAGGCTTTGTGGGCGAAGAGGCAAAATTGAGAATATCATGTCAGTACTTACATAACTGTTTAAAACGTAGCCATTTGTTGTGGGTTAAATGGTGGCCTGCTCTTCCCTCTCTCCAGAGAACATATATGATGTCCTAATCTCCAGTTCCTCAGAATACAGCCTTGTTTGGAAATAGGGTCTTTGCAGAGGTAATCAAGTTAAGAGGAGGTCATTAGGGTGGGCCCTAATCCAATGTGACTGGTGTCCTTATAAAAAGGGGAAATTTGGACACAGAGAGGAAAACATAGAGGGAAGACGATGTAAAGACACAGAAGAATGCCATCTACAAGCCAAAGAATGCCTCAAGCTACCATAAACAAGGAGTAAGGCATGGAACAGAGTCTCCCTCACAGCTCTCAGGAGGAGCCAACCCTGCTAACACCTTGATTTGGGACTTAGCCTCCAAAACTGTAAGACAATAAATCTGTTGTTTGAGCCATTCAGTTTGCGGTTTATTATGGCAGCCCTAGAAAACTAATATACCATTGAAAATGTGAAAACAATTCTTAGCTCAAGGGCCATACAAAAATAGGCGGGCAGCAAGAGAGATATGGCCCATGGGCCATATCTAATCTATGTCCAACCATATTGGCTAAACATTTTGGCAATTGACCCATTGTTTATAATCTCATAGCAGACCCAGTGTTCAGTGCTCAAGTCCCACTCCAATATTACCTCTTGGAGAGGTTTTCCCTGACTGCCATGTAATGTTGATCCTGTTCTTCAGGGGCCTTGTCAGCCTTGCTCACCCCTATATCTTTAGAACCTGACACATATCAACTTTCAACAATTATTCAATGAATGAGTGAATTTAAGACAGATAATCAGAAGTTCTTTCAGATGGAAGAGACTATAGATTTCATTAATCACAGTCCTTCAGTTCTCAGAGAGGCAACTTATATCCAGGGGGTCTTACTGATTGCCCAAAGTGACCTGGCTGAAAACCTTGAGTTAAAATCTACTTGTCAATACTCCCAAACTTAGAGCCTGTTCATCACACCATTCCACCTCTTAAACATCCATCAGCTTATCCTGAAACCTTGGCACTTAAGACACAACATGTTATCCACATTTTTACACGAGAGATCTGCAAATAAGAAGGGATGTCAGGAACTTAGGTGTGGTTAGCACCTGGCCATACAGCAGCCACAGGCGGATAGAGCAGGAGACATACCAGAACATTTACTGAGAAAAACTTTGTGGTAAACATTTACCAGAGTTACCAAGCTCTCATCCTTTTCTGTAACACACCCTGATTTCATTTGGGGAAATCAACTCTTTTCCATGGTGTATAGCCGTGGAAGGAGGTAATTCCTAGAGCTTACCTTCCAACTGCAAAGAGAAAGACCAATTTGTACAATATCTGCTCACAACTGCAGTCAGGGGCCTGTATATGGGCTAGGGTCACTCAATGGGACATCATCTCCCAGACTTTGTAACTCCCAGGTGACACAGGATACAGTGTATTAGTTACCGATTGCTGTGTCAAATGACCACAAATTTAGTGTCTTAAAACAACATGTGTTTATTTGTTCATAGTTGTATAGGTCAGAATTCTGGGATGCTATGGCTGGGTTCTTTGATCAGGGTCTGTGATGGTTCGTTTTATGTGTCAACTTCACTGGGCTAAGGGATGCCCATATAGATGGTAAAACATTATTTCTGGGTGTGTCTGTGAGGGTGTTTCTGGAAGAGATTAGCATTTGAATCAGTAGACTGAGTAAAGAAGATGGCCCTCACCAATGTGGGAGGATATCATGCAATGGAGGGCTTGAATAGAACCAAAAAGGGGCAAATTTGCTCTCTGCTTGATCCATCTTCTTCTGCCCTTGGACAATGGTGCTCCTGGTTCTTGGGCCTTCACACTCAGACTAGGATTATGCTATTGGCCTCCTGATTCTCAGGCCTTTAGACTCAGACTGAATTACACCACTGGTTTTCCTGGGTCTCCAGTTTGCAGCTGGCAGATCATGAAACTTCTCAGCCTCCATAATCGTGTAAGCTAACTCCTAAAATAAATCTCCTCTTATATATATCTATGTATATCCTATTGGTTCTCTTTCTTTGGAGAACCCTGACCAATACAGAATCTCACAAGATGTTGGCCAGCTGTGTTCTTATCTGACACAACTCTTCCAAGCTCATTCCTGTCATTAGTAGAATTCAGCTCCTTGCAGTGGTAGGACTAATGTCCTTCTTGCCTTTTTTTTTTTTTAAGGAAGATTAGCCCTGAGCTAACATCTGCTGCCAATCCTCCTCTTTTTTGCTGAGGAAGACTGGCCCTGAGCTAACATCCATGCCTATCTTTCTCTACTTTATATGGGACACCACCACAACATGGCTTGACAAGCAGTGCCATATCCGCACCCGGGATCCGAACCGGTGAACCCCTGGCCGCTGAAGCGGAACGTGTGCACTTAACCGCTGCACCACTGGGCTGGCCCCACTTCTTTCCTTTTTGGCTGCTGGCAGAGGGTCACTCTCAGCTCCTTGCAGCTATTTTGTGGTCCTGCAATATGGCCGCTTCCATCGTCAAAGACAGAAATGGCACATAGCATCCTTCTGATGCTTTGAATCTCTCTGACTTCCTCTCCTGCCTTCTTCTTCCACCTTAAAGGGCTCATATGATTAGATTAGGCCTATCCTGATAATCTCCATATCTTAAGCTCAATTGACTTTGGACTTTATACCCACAAAATCCTTTCATATCGGTACCTAGATTAGTGTTCTGTTGAATAAGCAGGGGACAGGAATCTTGGGTCATCTGTAGAATTCTGCCTACCAAGGTAGGGAACACCTGAGGGTCATCTTCATTGCAGAGGCAGCAGTGGTGGTAACATCCCAGCCACTCAGTTCCTGGTAGGAGACAGAGACAATTGCTTTGTTTCCTACTGCCTGCTTCCCAGGGCTATCATGTTTCCTTGGTTCCTATCATTCCCGAGCTTGGTCTCCCAGATTCTCACCAAATCTGATGACTCTTACTATAAATAAATAAACCTTCATTTTCCTGACATTAGCCAAAGCCTGCTTCTGTTGCTTACAAGCAAGAAACCTGATTGTCTCAAGCTCTAATAAACGTCCGGCAATTCACCACAAAACAGGGATTCTTATGGAATCCCTTAGGGAGGACTGTGGTAGAGTAGGAAAGATCAGAGGTGCACGGAGAACTTTGTCAAACCACATACATCCAATCCCCAAAATCTCACACGCCGGTTTGAAATATCCAGTTCTACCAAACCATAGGAAATCAACCATTGTTTTACTTAAACAAAGGTAGTCAGTTGTCTATACGATAAAAATAAATTAACTGGTTAATTTAAACAAAGACTTATTCTAATTTTTTTATTTGAAAAGAATAGACTAGCTAGAGGCTGAAGTTAAACTAGCATTGGTTGAAAAGTGAAAAATCTGTCAAAAAATCTTTTGACCTCATGTAGTTGTTATAGTAAAGTTAAATTTACGTTTTCCTAAACCTAACAAATTCTTCCCAAAGACTCAGCCAGACGACTCACTCCTCAAGGTTCAGATTTCGTACTGGAGCTTGCATGCAAGGTTACCTTTTAATACAAAAGCTAATATGGGCAGGGTTTCCCGTGTGGTTTCAATGGAAGCATATGTATCAACAGATCCCTTTCTAGTAATAGTTTCCTCCCAGGGATTTCTTTGTTCTATGGGGTGAAAAGACTTGGCCTGCTCATTTGAATCTGGTCACAAGAGCCCCATCTGTCACCTTCCAACCTAGGTAAACCTTCTGAACCCAGACAAATCCAAGGAGTAAAACTGCCCCAGACTGGACAGTGTGACTGGCCTAGGTAGGCGCGGCCAAGCAGCCCAAGTTGCACAGAAGAGGGACAATAAAGCAGCTCCCCTCCCCTTGAACCTTGAATTTGTTAATAGACGGCAACATTTATGTGGAAAAACGCGTTTGCGCCAGCCTCCTTGAGCGGCGCTGCGACAGCTCTTTCTTTTTGGAAAAAGCATCGCAAGGTGAGGAATGGCTGGCACTGGGCAGAACGTGCTATATATTTCCACAGTCTACTCCAGCATAAACAGACCATGCTCATCAGTTAGCCAAGAACCAGGAACTCTCCTCCTTGGGGAAGACAAAGACCACATCAAGGGAAATTAGAAAACAGATGAGCGCATAATTTGTGCCCATCTTTGTCCTCTCCCTCCCCTTCCATACCCAGGGCTCTCACTTTCCTCTGCAGAGCTTTGGGCACCCTAGAACATGATGCTTAGCATTTAGCTCCAGGAGGTGGTGTTCTGTACCTCTGAGGCAACCTTGGTTTTTTAGGAGCAGGTGGGAAAAGTGAAGGAGACATTTCCTATTCCGAGCTGTTGATCAGTGAATGTGAGGAACATTTGAGCAGTACAGAGATGAAGCATTCAGACTCTGGAGCCTGGAATCTAGCTCCATCACTAAATTTGTCAGGGAAAGTGCTATAATTAACAACATAAACCCCTAAATCTCAGAGACTAAACAACCCAGGTTTACTGCTCACCGAGGTCACTGTACAGTTGCTTTTGGCTGAGAGGCTCTGCTCCATGCAGTTATTCAGGGACTCAGGCTCACTGCACGCCATGGCCCTGTCATCACCCAGGGCTTTGGAGTCAGCAGGTGAGGGAAGAGTGATCATGGTCTGGAGATGTGTATATCATCCCCACCCACTAGCCATAGACCAGCACTCACTTACATGGGCTCATCTATCTGCAAGGGAGGCTGGCAAATGTAGTTTAGCTGCTTGCTCAGAGGGAAAAGGAAAACAGTTTGGTGAACAATTACCCAGTCTCTGTCATAGCTGCTTATTTAAGAAAATTCCTGTGTTTTATGTTTTAGCTTTTCCTCTGTCAATTGGGTGTATTAGTTAGGATTCTCCAGAGAAACAGAGCATATATATGTGTGTATATAGAGAGAGACAGAGACAAACACACACACAGAAATTGATTGATTTTAAGGAATTGGCTCATGTGATTGTTGAAGCTGGCAAGTCAGAAATCTGCAGGGCAGATGAGCAGGCAAGAGCTCATTTTACAGCTACAGCCTGAGTCTGAAGGCAGTCTGGAGGCAAAACTCCTTCTTCCTTGGAGAATCTCAGAATTTTAAGGCCTTCAACTGATTGGATGAGTCCCATCCTGTTATGGAGGTACTCTGCTTTACTCAAAGTCTACTGATTTAAATGTTAACCTCATCTAAAAAACACCTTCAAAGCAACATCTAGACTAGCATGTGACCAGATATCTGGGTATCAAGGCCCAGCCAAGTTAATACATTAAGTTAACCATTACAATGAGTACAAGTTAGTATTATAAAGCACCCAGGACCATGCCTGGTGCCTAGAAAGCTCTCTGTAAATATTAGTATACTGTCACTACTGTTAATTATCATCATTACTACTACAAATTGAGGCCTAAACACTGCACCATAGCAGCACCACCACCCTGGTATCTCTCCCCAGCTACTCCATCAAACCATCTAGGGAGTGATTGACTTAGAAAGGGCTTATCTTACCTAGACAAATATTTTCTCTATTTTTTTTTTTCAAAGCACCATCCCATCTACTATCTCACTGGGTCCTTATCTCAAACCTACGAAGTGAGTGGGCAGGGCAAAAATTATTCCTACTGTTCTTATTTTAGACCTGAGGTTCAGAGAGTGTGGCTGCCCTCTCACCCACACTTCCTAATCCATATCCTGTCCCACCCTCCAGATTCTGTTCTAGGAGAGCCACCCTTGCCCTGTGCGGGAGATGCCTTTCTTCCAACCTCATCTAAAATATGTAATATTCCCATAGAAGTAATAAGGTAAAAAATGAGTACTGGGTAGGGTTAATTGAAATACTCCTATTAATGCTACCTTCAAGTGCTCCATGAATTAAATAGGTTTTTGTAGATAGATCTTGGGGAACCTAACTCAACATATAAAACATTTAAACTATTATTTCCACAGGAAAACAAGCTCCACAATTCAAGAAGTAAACATATGAATGAACTTTTGGAATATGTCTCTGTTTATAAGAGGGGATTTCCTGCGCGAGTGCTGACACCAGGACTGGCCTTAGGCACAGCTGGGAGGCTGTCAGAGTTTGTCTTTGCTCTCCTTCCCATTCCCTGTGTTCCGGGGCTCACGCTTCAGTAGCCGATCTGTTTTCTTCATCATTGCTTCTACTAAATAAATAGGACAGAAGCAGAAGCCAAAAGTCTGGCTATCTGACTTGGCTCTGCCCTAACCAGTCGTGTGACCTCAGATAAGTCTTTTTACTCTGGTTTCCTTGACTGCAAATCAAGGGGGTTAGATGAACTCACAGTAGGTCACATTTCAGCCACATCATTTCTCGGTGTACTCTGTGTCACCCCTCCACAGGGTCTGATAGCTGCCTGATAACTGAGACACACACAGCTCAGCTTCCTCTCATCCTACAGAGGGGTTTTGAAGTCTCTAAGAGGGATTATAAGGACCCCAAAGCTTTCAACATACAAAGAAATTCGTTGCTAATAGTGGGAGTTCAAACACAGAGCCACTCTATTGGAGAAATCTTTGAGGACCATGGGCCCCAGTCTTTGCCCCTTAAATCCTATCATTTGGGAAACAGCATATTCTCCACCCTCTCACCAGCCAGCCTGGGATTATGTACCCAGCCACTCATAGCTAGAGAGAGAATGTTTATGCAGGCTGGAATGATCGGGGTAACTGGAGCCATGTGGAGTTCAGTTGGAGATAGTCATTCAATCACAGATATTGTCCCTCAAAACCCAAATTCCTTAGAGGGCAAATTGTTTCAGCTGCCTGAGCTGGTGCCTTTACAACGCAGTTGGTGCAGAGCCTCCTGCCTAGCGAGAAGCACGATCCCCTCTCCCCAAGGACATTGGTGACCCCCACAGAACCTTTTCTCCCTGACCTGCATGCTGGCCAACCATGCTCTTCTGAAACTAGATACTGTGAGGCCAGACCTGTGCATAGCAAAAGAGGCCGCTCCAGCTCACTAATCCAATGAAAGGACAGCTTTACACAGGGCACATAGCGTTCCACTCAGCCCATAATGCCTGCATGTGTCTGGGGGCGGCATTGCTGTTAAAGACCCAAGACAAATCTAAGCCTGCTGAACAGTCCACCCACTCTTGTCAACCCTCAGCAAAATAAGTCATACAATGTGATACAACACAGGCCTGATAGTCCTGAGACCTAGGGTTTGGTCCAGTTTCTGTAACTCACTTGACAGGTGATCTTGAACAAGTCATTTAAATTCTGTGGGAACTTCTGGCTTTAGGATTCTATCAATAGGACCACATATTACCACAGAGTGATGACATTTGCCACTTTCACTATTTTCTCTCCAAAAGAAGAATGTTAAAAACAAAAGAAAACAAACATCAGACACCTTTAACGTGCCAGTATAATCTTTCAATCCTCCCATCAACCCATTGAGGCAAGTATTATTATCCTCATTTCCCAGATGAGGAAACAAGGTTTCAGGGAGGTTTAGTAGCTTGTATGGACTGAACTGTACCCCCTCTCCCCCAAATTCATAAATTGAAGCTCTAACCCCCAATGTGGCTGTACTTGGAGATAGGGTCTTTAGAAGGTAATTAAGGTTAGTTGAGGTCATGAGGGTAGGGCCGTAATCCCATAGAACTGGTGGCCTTATAAGAAGAGAAAGAGAGCCCCCACCACCACATGCACAGAAGAAAGGCCAGGTGAGCACACAGTGAGACAGCACCCGGCATGGCAATGCTCAAAAAATGTGTGTGACTGATGACTTCGTGACTTTCATTTGGACCTGAAGAGTGAACTTGAACCTCCAAACAGTCTCCAGGCTCAGGAAATTTGAGAACACGTTTTAATCTACTATTACTTAATGAAGATCTCACTCCATACCGCAGTTTTAAGAATGGCAGACATAAACCGTTCAACTAGAACTGGAAAATGACAAATTCCTGGGATGGTAACTTTTAAAATTGTCCATCAGTTTTAAGTCTAAACTTTCTCTGATGTTAGTTCCAGGGTGGCACTGCCATTAACCCTGAGATAATCAACAAAAAGCAGACTTCACTGGTTTACAACTTCTACCGTCACTCGTTCTATTTATTTTTATCACACTCTTCTTTGGTCAAGGTACAGAATAACTCAGGCTACCATTTATGTTATAATACACAAAATTTATATACCTAAACATCCTGACAATCTCCAGATTGCTGGGGCGGGGGGGAGAAAAAGAAAGGTACAAAATAGTGTGCATTAAAAGCTACCATCTATTTAAAAAATTGAAAAAGTTACACATATATGTAAGTATTCATGCATGTACATATGCATGTATTTGCCTGTACCTGCACAAAATATCCTTGAAAGGTTGCACCAAAAACACTGATAACATTAGTTTTCTCTGTGGAGGAGAAGTTGAAGAATAGGGAGAGGGAGGGAAGAGAGACTTGAAAAAATATTTTGTGTGTTTTTTTAATTATTATCTACTATTCTATTGAAGTAAAGTGTGCAAATCTTAAGTGAACAGCTCAATGAATTTTTACACATGTATCCACTCATATAACCATAATCCTGATCAAAATACAGAACATTTCAAGAACCCTAGAAGACACTCCTTGCTCCCATTCAGTCAATACCCAGCTCCCAAACACAACCACCCCTCTGACCTGGATCATAATATAAACAGATTAATACAGAATGTAATCTGTCATGTGTGGCTTCTTTTGTTGGGCATTAAGTCTATGAGATTCATCCATGTTATTGCGTATGTCAGTTTTTTCCTTACTGTGTAGTATTCCATCGTATGATTGAATACACCACAGTTTGTGTATATACCACTGTAGATGGACATGGAGTTGTTTTCAGTTTGGGGATATTATGAATAAAACCTGCTAGGAGTATTATGGTTGTATTCTACAGGTCTTTCAGTGGACTTACAAGTAGTCACTTCTGAGGAATTGCTGTTCACGAGATAAAGGTGTATTTAGGTTTAGTAGATATTTCCAAGCAGCTTTCCCAAGTGTTTGTACTGACTTAAACTCCATCATCTGTGTGAGAGATCTAGTTAGTTGCTCCACATCTTTGCCAACATTTGGTATTGTCAAAGGGAGACTTTTAGCAAGAATCTTTTCACTATATATCTTTCTGCACCTTTTGATTTTAAAATATGTGTACATATTGCCTATTCATAATTAAGTAAATAAAAATATTACATGAACACATAACAAAAAATGAAAGACACAAGCTAGTAAAAATGATTTCATTTATCTTTCCTTATACTAAGGAAATTATACTTTCATTTGTATTTTCCTTATACTCCAGGTACTAAGTGCAGAAAGAAAATCAATGCAATGATGTTTCCAGAGTGTTTAAACATTCACCAGTTGTCTTAAAAAAGACCCACAAACTTCCAGAGAAAAGAGAGAAGAAAAAGGACAAATGCCAAGCTTGCTAGCAAAACAAATATGCCATGAAAAAGCTCCATACAGAATTTTCAACCAAGAGGTCCTAATAACATAAAATGCTAGTGCATTGTATCCTCAACAAATTCCATCTCTTTTCCATATTTTGGTCTTGTTATCACTTCATTTCCTCATCCATAAAATGGAGATGCATTGTTATCCAAAGTACTTCTTCAATGTGTTGAGCACCTTCTCCATGCCAGCCGTATTGACATTTGACACAAAAAGGCAAATAAGACACAGTCCTTGCTCTGGAGCATCTTGCAACTCCAGTGAGGGAGAAAGACATGTAAAACAATAATGAGAGTGTGATAAGTGTCATAACCCAGATATGCCATGGGTGCCGAGGGAGCAAAGGAAACTCAGCTCAACCAGATGTGTGGGGCAGAAAGATTACCAGAGAAAACTTGGTTAGGCTGAGTCAAATGGAGAAGGAGGAAGAGCATTCCGGGCAGACAGGACAGCATATGCAAAGGCATGGAAGCAAAAACAGCAGACAGCTTTAGAAATTTTAGTGCTGCTGTATGATTGGAATAAGATGTTTCAGGTGGAAACCGAAATTAGGGAAGGCTAGAGAGGTAGGTCAGGGAAAGAGCATTACAGCCCTTGCATCCTAAGCTAGGAAATTTTAATTTTATCCTGGAAGCTTTGGTAGACTACGGAATATTTTAAGCAGAGGAGTAATCTGATTTTCATAAGGAACAGATTAAAGGTTTTTCTTATGCTGTTCATTTAGACAGAGAACCAGAAGGGAAAAAAGAAGTAAGGAAAGAAGAAACAGGAAAAGGAGGAGTCGATAGAAAGAAAGCAAGAAAAGTAAAGAGAAAAAGAGAAGGAATGGGACCCTTTTTTTAAATTGTTAAAAACATAGGAGAATATTTTCATGACTTTGGAGCAGGCAAAAACTCTTAAAGAAGACATAAAAACATTAAATATAAAATTGATAAATTGAATAATAGTAACATTAAGAGCACCTGTTCATCAGAAGATATCATTAAGAGAATTAAAAGGAAACCCCACAGTGGAAAAGATATTTGCGATAGGTACATCTGACAAATGATATGTACCTCAATAAGAAAATGACAGACAACCCAAAAGGAAAACGGGTAGACAACTCACAAAATACGCTATCCAAATAAGTAATAAGCATACGAAAGATTCTCAGCTCCATTAGCCATTAGGGAAATGCAAATTAAAACCACATGAAACACTATTACACATCCACCAGAATGGCTAAAACGACAAAGTCCATTTTCAGAATCTACTAAAGCTGAATATACATTCCCTACGACTTGTTAATTCTACTCCGAGGTATACATCCTAGAAGGTAGTAGGATATTCACAACAGCACTATTTATAATAGCCAAACACTAAAAACTACCCAAATACCCTTAATAGTTGAATGGAAGAATAATTCGTGGTATATTCACAAAAATGTGATACTATAGAGCAATGAGAATAAATGATCTACAAGAACATGCAAAAATATGGATGAATCTCATAAACATAATAATGTTAAAATAAGCCAGGCACAAAAGAGTACATCCTGTACAATTCCACTTGTATAAAGTGCAAAAACAGGCAAAATTAATCTACGTTGTTGGGATCAGGATGGAAGTTACGTCTGGGAAGGGTAACACTTAAACTCCAGGAAAGCAGGCAGGATTTGTAGACAGAAAATAAATTTAGAATTCTGAGTCAGACACAAGATTTTTTAAGGTTTTTATGCAAGATTTAAGTTTCTAGCTTGTTACCACAACAATTAATGGGGACATTAATAAGATGACTATCTAACAGAGAGGATTTGGGGTGCAGATAGAGCCCAAGGGATGACACGAAAATGTACCTCTCCTCTCAAGAGCCACAGAATCTAAAATTTCCAAAGCAGCTCATTCCTTTGGATTAACAACTTCCCTCTCCAGACAGAACAGAAGAGAAGCAGGGGTATGGCACCTCTGGTGCAATGCGGACCTTTTCCCTTATGTATCTATAGAGAACAGTATCTGATCAAGAGAGTCCAGCAGAGCCCTGTGACTTGTCTTCTGTAAGTGGTTCTGGGAATCCCAGTGGGTTGTCAGCATAAGAAAGGCAGAAACCCCCTGAGACAAGAGAAATGCCAAGGCCCTTAGCAGACCACGGCTCTTGTGAAACTACACTGTTGGAAGTGGCTACAGGAAGCCCTAATGGGAGAAACCACAGAAGTCTTAGAAGGTAGTGCCCATAAAAGTAAAATCTAGAAGCAATCCTCTCTGCCACCTCCAAAGCTGCTGCATCACCAAGAAGTCTCTTCCAGGAGGCATTGGTGTGAACAGTAGAATGGAGGGTTAGACCAGAGAAGCCCCACTGACCCGAGATCTTTGACACTATTACCATCCTGGCTGAGTCATCCTCAGCATCCAAAGAAAGACTACATAGAGATACCCAGATCTTGAACACCTACTTCCCTGTGGAGGAGGATAACCATTGTTCATCAGGAAATAGGGTGACACTGGAGGCTCAGAAATTCTGCATAAAGTCTCCAGGTAGCAAGAGACCAACTATCCCAACTTCCAGTGGAGAGGCAACCTGGAAAGGCTGGGTGACATCAGTCTTCTTCAAGCTCTTTCGACCATGATCCACAAAAAGAAATGCATTTTACGTTGAAGCCCAATACATACGTACACCAAATCTAACTTGTCCTCAGCTGCAATATACATCATTTTACACTAAGAAAGAAAAAAAAGTTGTCTATTATAAAAATCATCCTGATTTCAGAGATCTATAATGAAAAAATAAGTATGGCTTAGAATGGATGGAATACACAGAAAGTTCCATGTAACAATACTAACCTTTATTATATGCAATCTACTTTGATATTTACCACTCTGTTCAATTCTATTTAATGTCATTTCTCCCCAAAACACTAGTAATGACCCATTAAAAAATCCATTAATGGGTTGCAACATGAAATTTGAAGAACACTGGATTAGAATTAAGGTATAGGACTTCTAGATACTTTTACCGAGAACTCCAAAGAGCTGAAATGAATCTACTGCAGGACAACTGAAGCCAAGTGGTAGCAACTGTATAGTAGGTCAGTACACATCTCTGGACTGAATTGCTAGAAATCTGAGGTGGATCAGTGTGTAGACATTGCTATGGGAATAATTCAAGACACTGGTGCTGTGGATGCACACTGCTATAATTAAGCCATGAGACATGTCAGCCAGGGCATTTCTGAGGGCTGATTCCTGCATGCCTCCTGTATGTTGTAAGGTATGTGTCCAAAATTAGAGTGACCAAAAGCCCCCAAAAAAGTGCAATAATCCTTCCCGGCAACACCCCTGCCTGGGGTGTTAAGCTACTATTTATAAACCTGGCTTAAGAGGGAAAATACCCTAACTTCTGTTTTACAAGTCGCTACAGATCCAAGTGTAATGGCCAATCAGAACGCTACTTTGGTGCCATAGTTTTCCTCATATTTTGGAGTCACATCTGTTCCATTCAATGAGAGGCTGGGAAGAAATTCTCTGGTTGGGCAATGCTTGAGCACTCTATTGTATACTGAGCATCGTTCGAGGGAGACGTGCACTGAGGCACACAGATCACTGAGTGACTTTCTGTTGGAATTACAGACAAGTTGAACATCTTGTCAAGACAGTGGTAGCATGGAACATACTGATGAACTCCTTTATTTTTTGTTTCGCACAGAATCAAGATCAACCACACAGGTCAAGAATTATCCACCAAAACATAGAATTGGAGGGCCAGCCCTGGTTGCCTAGTGGTTAAGTTTGGCATGCTTCGCTTTGGCAGACTGGGCTCTGCTCCTGGGGGCGGACCTCCATCACTCATCAGTGGCCATGCTGTGGTAGATCACATACAAAAAGAAAAAGAGGAAGATTGGCAACAGATGTTAGCTCAGGGGGAATCTTCCTCACCAAAAAACCCACAAAACAAACACACACAAAAACATAGAATTGGAGAACTTTTGCTTTTCTAAAGGGTTTTCCAGGAGTAGACCCCCCCTCCCCCACAGTAGCTCTCTACACACTGATAAAATGCAAATGGAATTACTGTGAGCTGAACAACGTTTACTTCTTATTTTTCCAATTTAGTGTGGGTTTTTGAAAATATTGCCATAGGGAGGAACATTTGAACATTTTCTCCCAGGACAAAAGTACTAATGAGGGTAAAGGGCAAGGCAAGAAAAGTGTGATCTAAGAAAAAAACATGTGTTAAAACTTGGGCTTCATAAGCAGATGATTAGAGCTCTTATTATTACCAAAAGACTTGGCAGCAAACATACAAAGCAGAATTTTTCAATACAGTCTGAAAGACGAGACGAAGCAGCTCAGTCATCTCCATCCTGGACCGTGGCCCTCGGCTTCTCATTTCCGACATCAATTATGAGGAAGGCAAGTTTCCTGCCTCAGTTGCTGCATCTGTTCTCAAATCATGCCATCTTCTAACACCAGCTTAACATTTTTTAATCCTTTTAACCACATCATGCCATGCAAAGTCCAAAGGAAATAGTATCTAAGCTCCAACTCTGAGGACACACGTGTCTGTAGGTCAAGCCCTCTTCCAGAGGGTCAGCATGGTGTAATTCATATTTAGTCCATTTTACATCATTGCGAATCCTCCCATTCCAGAATCCATCTGGGATCAATTCAGCCTGTGATAGCAACACTTTTCTTTGGGATACTTGGCCAGGACTGGTTTTCTAAGCTTAACATTTAAGAGCCCCCACTTCCCCAAAAGTGTTATGTTGAAAAATATGGTACAAATAAAGAGCATGATAGAGCCAAATCAGGCCAATTGTGTCTATCCAGGAATGATGAGAGGGCACTTTTTTCCTACACATAAAATGGTTAAACGCGTGCTCAATAATCCTAACACCTGGAAACCTTAGGATCAAGACAAATCAAAAATATTCCAAATGAGTGTGATTCATGTTAAATATTTCCTGTTTCAGTGACCAACAGGCCATGTTAAAACCAGTCCCAACTCCTTTTGGAAGTCTTGTTCTATTATCCACATGAAAGGTAATGTAAGAATTTTGATCGGTGATGTAAGATTGCTAATTCTCATTGGGTAATTTTCCCCATTAGTCAGAAATCAGTCTTGCCAACTTGGAGGCCTCACACGCTCTGTGGTGGGCTGCCATTGAGAACTACTGTTAAACTCTAGGACTGATGGAAATGTATTCTAAAAGCCAAATTCCACGCTGTGCTTGCCAGGGGACAGTTCGTACCCAGGCAAGGGAGCCTTGACTCCATCCCAGGGTCTGAGATCTGCAGTCTTTCTTCGCAACCACGTTCTTCTCAGGTCATCATCAGCAAATCCCCATCGATGACCTCTCTCTCTTTTCCCTTGGAAAACGCCAAAATACTCCCAGGAGAAAGCATTATCTTTCTAACTCTTAGTCAAATTGAAAAGGAGAGATCTGAGATTTTTACATTCACAGCAGAGGCAGACACATTGATTACACCTTCAAGGACTAGGATCTAGATTAATAAGCAAACAGGCCGATCACATATGGGAGCTTTTCCATACCCTCCTCTGTTGTAAATCTAATTCCTATAGCCAAAAATACACAATCAGGAATAAAGAGGCTGACTCCCTCCAGTGTCTTCTCAACTGACAGTTCAAATGGTGTGACAGTTATGTTCACGTAGAAAAGGATGTGAATTCATTTTCCAAACACAAACAAAATAGGGCCAACACCACCAGGGATGTCTAGAATGAGAATGCAGTTCCTCTGCTTTAGATCTGAAGAAACTCAGCTGGAGGCCCAGTCATGTGGCCTGTACAAGTGCCTACAAAATCTATAAAACCCCAAAGAGCTATGTATCTAGGGGAGCCAACTCTAATTCACACGCAGCAATGCAAAACCCCTTTCTTCCTCTGCCCCGTGGCAAAAAGTGAGTCTGTTCCATCTGTTTACAATGATTGCTGTTACTTTCCAGCATAACCATAATCTTATTTTGTAAATCCTATTCCTGACACGCCTCTAACCATCTGTCTATTCTTTCTTGGATTAGCTTGGGGCTGTTTGGCAAATGTATGTCATTACCTGTAAGTGGAATATTTTTCAGCAGAGTACATGCCCCTTCGAAAGGCATGTTGCCATGGCTGCTAGGTGTTCCTAAATAATATCCTTTGGTTCTTCCTCTAAACCCAATATGCCTTTAGTAATTTTTAATATGTGCAAAATAAAGGCAAAGGGACAGAGAGGCATAAATGTAACTACTCAGGCTTAAGATTTGAAGTAAGTTTGTACATGCTCTCAAACACAAGGAATCGGTTGAAATTTTACTAATAAAATTATATGTGTCAGTTTGAGAATAAAAGTAGACCCATGTTTCAGATTCAGACTTGCAAAGAGCTCTGGAAACAGATATGATAAAATCTGAGTGGTAGAATTTCTGCCATTTCTTGTCCTCATGGAGCTGGGCCAGAGTTTTCACCGAGTCTCTACAATCTCTCTCTCTCATTTATCATTTTGCCATTTCCCCTTTGTTTAGAACTACAAGGAGTTGGGAAAGATCTTAGAACCCCAAACCGAAGAAGGATGTGTTATCAGGCAGTTTAAAGAGCACAGATACAAATGGACAAACATGAGAAAAGATTAGTAATCAAGGGAATGCATAATAAAATATTGAGATCACTGTTGGCCCCCCGAAATGGCAAAGACTAAAAACAATGAACATATTTAGTGAGGATCTGGGGAAATGGCTACGCTTAGGCACTGCTGAA
This sequence comes from Equus przewalskii, assembly GCF_037783145.1. NCBI lineage: Eukaryota > Metazoa > Chordata > Mammalia > Perissodactyla > Equidae > Equus > Equus przewalskii. The sequence goes on from NC_091850.1 coordinate 27,404,066, forward strand.
GAAAGCAGAAATTCATACAACTCTCCTGTAGGCATTTCGGCAGTAGTTAGCAAAATCTTCCTGGTCCCTAACTTTTCATACCATTTGCTTCCCTTCTAAGCTTCTATGCTAGAAAAATACTAGCATGTGTACACACACGCAAAAAACTGCAAAAAAAAAAAAAAGGGAATACAAAAATATTCACAGCAGCATTGTTTCTAAGATCCAAAAATTGGAAATTGGAAACAGCCTATCAAGAGGGATATGGTCAAACTATAGCTTATCTACCCGATGAAATATTTTGCTGCCATTAAAATAAATGAGGTAGCACAACATCACCTGACATGAAAAGATTGCTAGACATATTGACAATTAAGACAGTAATTTGCAAAGTATTAATATGTTCCAATTTATGGAAAACGATGAAGTTTCTAAGTCTATAACAACATGTTAAAATGAGACTCTTTTTCAGCTTTGTCTAAAGCCCCAAGAGACAGAACAAAGCGATAGGTGATTAGTGCTCTCACATTCCAAAAGGAGCTGCTATATCACCTAGACAGGATCTGCAAAGGAGGCATCCACTATACCATTAGCCCATCGCCCACCTCAAAAGTATGAAAGGACTGACATTGAAAAGCTGAGAGAGAATTTCTTTGGAATGATTTGTCAGAGTGTGGTGGTGTTTACATCTTTACTTTATTTGTTTACTTATTTACTGAGGAAGATTAGCCCTGAGTTAACATCTGTGCCCACCTTCCTCCACTTTATATGTGGACGCCTACCGCAGCATGGCTTGCCAAGCGGTGTTACATCCACACCTAGGATCCCAACCGGCAAACCCGCCCCCCCACCCCCAAAGAGAACGTGCAAACTTAACCACTGCGCCACCAGGCCAGTCCTCCATCTTTACTTTAAATAAGCAGAGTTTCAGGGAGATTGCTCAGAATGCTGGAGACTATAGGGGTACAGAGTGATCCATGACTAAAGTTCATCTAAGGGCAAGAGGCTGGATCCAGTAGGGTAGGGAGGCCCAGGCACCGAGTGCGCTTCAGTACAGCAAACTGCACTTCTCCTAAGAGCGGCAGCAAGATTGCATTGATGTTCCGTTTGGACCACATGCAAGGGAGCCAGCCAGGATCATTTTAAAAGGGGCTCCACCTGGAGAGATGCTGCCAGTGCTCCATTCATATCCTTCTGATCTCTTGATCGTATACACGTGCTCCGGGAGTGAGCTTTCATTCTGCCTGGCAGCACCTGCATTTTTTGTCAGAGGATGTCCCAATCTGGTGGAAACCACCCCACCTCCTACTGCTCCCCTCCCCCCATCCCCCGTGCACAGAGAGCCAGAGAGCCTGGGGCCTATGCTCGGGACTTGAAAGGACTGAAGGAGTTATTATATATATGAGTGTCCAAGACAGTTAGAACAAACCTGGGTATTGTGTTTATAGAGACAGCAAGTATTTACAGAGACAACAAGGTTTTCTACCTGTATGCTATGGAGTCCCACTCTTTCAGTATAATGCTTACAACTACACAAATATAACAGACGAAAGGCTGGAAGTTTACACGCAAAACCAACTGTGATCTTTAGAGAGCAGAGTGTGGTTAGGGGATGAATGAAAAGAACTTGGGCATTTCATTTTATACACTTCTATATAGTTTGATTTTTTAAAAAGCAAACATATATGCTTATCTTTTTGGTAAACAAAAACTTAAAATGTATAGATACACACGCATCCATTGTATAAAAATTCAGAAAAGTAGGAAAAGAAAAAAACCAGACAAACCATAAACATAATTCCATTCTTCCCAGATCTGTTAGTATTTGGGGAGTTTCAATCCCCATCATTTTGCCTTCAGGAGGCAAATCTGCTTGGAGTAGGTAGGTTCTCACTGGGCTCCACCTACCTTGTTAAATTAGACAAGGAAGAGTTCCGGGGATTGCTTACCACCGTCACCCATATCTCCTGCGGCTATTTTGGCTATATGAAAATTTGGGTATAGCTGCAAAACTGATTTGATACCTGCAAGTCTCCCTTATTTAGCTTAAAATGCTCACAATCAAGGTGAAGATAAAAATCATCAGTGTGACAGTTCATGTACCGCCTCTAGTCAGTTGCGAAGCAGAAAAGTAGAAGATTGGAATTTACTGAAACCGGAAACACACCTTCCTCTTCTAGAAATGAGCACTCAAGTCAAACTTGCCAAGACTTACCAAGCCTGCCCTGAAAGCCTGTGTGAGCCTTAAACAGCTGAATGCAAGTCAAGAGAAGACATTTCCTTTCTGAGATTTACACAAAAAACCCAACCTGTTGCAAATTCGTCTCCTGAAATACACAACTTGAGACCCTTAGCAAATGAAGTGGCTGCTACACATGTGCAAATTACCTCCCTGTTTGTTTTCAGTCTCCCTGTTTCCCCTGGGAACCAGAGAGAAAATCTGATTTCTAAACCTTGAAGCAGCATGAACAATGGACAATTGTTAGCCTAGAAATAGCAGACGAAGTCTATTACTCCACAATGGAAAGTAAATGGCATTGTCTTGAGGTCGTGTTTATGATACTGGCTTGGTGGGTAAAATGATACGGTAGAGAGCGGGGCTGGTGTCCTACCCATTAGAAACCACTGAGAAACCCTCTACACCAAGGGGAGCATCCAACCCCTTTCTGTTTTTCCTCTTGTTGAGTATAGGTTTGGATAATTATATGTAATTTCTCATGTCTGACTACACGAATGAGACTTCTTACCAATTTCCACCAAACCCCTCTACCAAATCAATGAAGATAAGGTCGACGGAAAGCCAGTACCGTGCAAATATGCAGCAAAGGTCTTCATTTTTTTTTTTTCATTTAAGTGGCAAACCAAAAATCTTGAAGAGGCGACAATCTCATGATCCAGCAAAACAGCAACAGAACACACAAGCATTCTCTTGGCTTGGAATCTGAAAACTTTTTTCAAGAGTAAATTAAATTCTGCTGAAATTTTAAAACCAGGAACGGCAAAGTGTGTTTTAACACCAAATTTGTTGGAAGCCACTCACACACTGAGAATAAACCCAAACTCGAACTGGTGCTAAAGTCCAGTTTCTTTTTAGAAGTTCTTGAAAAAGAAAAAAAGAAAAATAAACTTTCTAGACTTTAAAATGCAGCTTTTAAAACCAGTTTCCAAGAGCTACTTGGCTGTTGGCTGGCATTTACCAAACAATGCTAACAAGTTAAGTGTAAATGAATCAAAAACAGACAGATTCCATTTCCTTTCAAGAAAATGAGTGTTTGGGGAAAATAAGCAGATAAACAAAAGCTTCCCAAAATGTATGTAAGTTTTAACAAAAGCATAGAGTTCTGACTAAAAACTAGAGAAATGTCTCTGAGCTTCAGCCAGAGCTGGGTTTCAAAGAGGCGACAGGGAGGGGTAAGAGTGACATCCAGGAGTGCCTCTCCCTGCCAGACATTGAGCTTCAGGAACATTGTTTTGATTTCATCCTTCCAATAGCCTGCATGGTAGGTAATTGTTCTTCCCTCACTTTACACATGAGAAAATGAAACTTGGGGAACTTGAGTCACCTTGACCTCTAGGTCATTCAGCCAGTCGGTGACCCTGAAGGGCATCTGCATTAGGAAATCGTTCACACATCACCCACACTCTTGCTCCATGAGTACCACTGATTACTTGAGTGAGTATGACTTAATGATGTTTTAATAAGGCAACGCTGGAGCACAATACTAGTGCCATGCTGCATCTTGTCAAGGCCAGCATCTATACCGGCTTAGATAGTGGCTGTGGCAGAACTAGACAGGGGAGTGGAGTCTTCTCTTGATTTAACTTAGAGACATTTTGAATTCTTGTCATAACTCCAAGTTACTCAACTTTGTAGCAGGTCTGTGCTACATGCTTCACCTGCGTTAACTCCTTTCATCCTCAAGAGGACCCTAGGAGTTTTGTAGCATTTTTATCCCTATTTTACACCTAAGAAAACTGAGGCATGGAAGGGCTAAGGAAGAGGCAGGGTCACAGAGGATTCTAGCCCAGCCTGTCTGGTTCCTCCGGGCCCAGAGCATGTGCTCTTACCCCCTTCACCAACAGAAAAGGCACCATCATCCACACACGACAGGATTGAGTTCAGGATGATGATAACCCAGAAATTAAGCAGCCCTGGCTTCCTGTCTTAGTCCATTCGGGCTGCTACAACAAAATACCACAGACTGGGTGGCTTGTAAACAATGCAAGTTTATTCCTTTCAGTTCTGGAGTCTGGCAGTCTAAAATGAAGGTGCCAGCAGAGTTGGGTTTTGGTGATGGTCCTCTTTCTGGTTTAGCCGGCCCCTCCTTGCTGTGTCCTCACGTGGTGGAAGGGGCAGGCTAGCTCTCTGGAGCCTCTTTTAAAAGGGCTTTTATAAGGCCTCTGCCCTCATGACTTAAGCACCTCCTAAAAGGCCCCATCTACCAAGGCCATCACCTTTGGATATTAGGATTTCAATGTACGAATTTTGGAGAGACACAAACATTTAGACCATAGCACTTCTCAAGGTATGTGATCATCAGAACTTGATAGCTTCTCCCCACACAGTCATTCATTCATTCAACAGTATTGATTAAGCGCCTATGACATATAAAAATAGGGGGTTATAAAGAGATCAAAGATGTACAGGTCCTTGTCCTCAGGAAATGTACAACATAGCCTCAAGTTGCGCACATCCCAAATTTACTTGGTTCTGGATTTTTCCCTGGCCTTCTTTCTGTTATTCTGTACAGTTTCATTTATTATTATATCATGAAAAGTCAAACGAAGGGAGGAACAACTTTCAATCAAGGACCTCTTTGCATTATAGAATATTAGACTTTGAAGGGACTCTAGAGATACAGACTGAATTGACCAGAGTAGGCTAATTGATGGAACAAACAACCCCAAAAGTTTACTTTTTGTTCTCACAAAGTACAGTGTGTATATTCCTGGTTGGTCTGCTCTCCTCCAAGTGGTGACACATGGGATCCAGGCTTCTTCCATGCTGTGGCTTCACCATCTCAACAAAGGGTTTTGAGATGGCCCAGGCTTCATCCAGCAGCAGATAGAGGGGAGGGAGAAAGTTCAGAGAGGGTACACTCGCTCCTAACCGCCCCTTCCCATTCCATTGGCAAGAGTTAGCCACATGCCACCTAGGCTCCGAGGTTTCCAGGAAAAATAAGTAGATTTAGTGACTCTTTTTGTCCTACGAATGATGTTCAACTTTTCAACAGATATTAGCTGGCTCAAATCTCAGTACAGATTACCTTTTTAAGGGACTATAAAAAAAAAAAACAATAAAGCACAAAGCAAAGAAACCCACTTAATTTTTTTCGTTCTACCAGATATGGCTTAAAGAAAACTTCACTGGCCTCATGGGACTTCCTCTAATTCAGCTAAACAAACACTCTTCCTTCTTCTCTTAGGAATGTTATTGGGCAGTGTAATGGCCTTTGAAAAACTCTGAGGCTCCTTAACTGGAAAGGGGGATGAAAGGAAGCTACGGATGAGCAGTGAAGCAGTCAAGCTTGAAGCCATGCCCTCACCTCGACCATCAGCAAGTTCCAAAAACTGAAGAGACCCGCAAGCTGACAAGTAAGTACTTACCACACAATTTGTCACTAAAATTTCCGAATGGCCTCAGATGCTGATGGCACCTTTCATCTCTGTAGTGCCAGGGGAATACTTGAAAGGCCCTTAATTATTGAACACAATCATGGTTAGAACTGACAATTTCCGTATTATCAAATGTAGTCTATATTAGCCTCAAAAAACAAGGAAGAGTTTTCTAGAGATCACTCACACACACACACACACACATATATACACACACATTCCTCTATGTGATAAACCTAGTTGAAAAGGGGATTAGGTCCCACCTTCCTCTTAGTGGGAAAATTAGTGTCTTTTAATCTCTAGGAATGTATTTGTTTTCCTTAGCTGCAAGCTTAGTTACACACTTCCAACTCATTAGTATTAACTCCTTTTCCTCCTGCAGCCTGACCAGAACTAATTCCGTTTTGAAGAGTCTTACCAATGAAACTCAAATGGAGTTTTGCCCTCTGGCCTGTACAATTGGTATTGCTCCTATGACATCACGTCTAGACTCTCAAGGAAAGTCAGGGAAGATGCCCTCCTTGACCGGCTTGATTGTGTTTTTTGAATTTGGGGGAGTTAGATAACTCTGTTGCTCCTTTTTATACCCTTGGGAGTCCCAGATCTTATCTCAAAATTGAGAGGATATTGGAATAAAGTAGACATAAGTCTTATCTAGTCTATGATCATGTCATCCATGATCACACTTTCTTCACAAGAATGCCATTAGGAACTGAGGATTTCACAATCTTAGGCAGATGCTGGTTTATGTCTTTGCTACATACCTTCTTTTTCTATGACTGGTTTTTCTTTCAGTCTAGGAGGCCAGCAAATAAAGTGTTTTATTTGAAGGCAATTAGCATTGATTGAACCACAAACATACCCTAGACCTTCGTCCTGACAATTCATTCCCAACCATTCCTTTATCAAAGAAGGGAAGCAGAGGAGGAGAAGGAGGAGAAAAGAAGTAGAAGACGTAGAGAAGGAGGAGGAGGAAGAGAGAATGAAGGAAAGAAAGAAAGAATAAAGGAGGGAGGGGGGAGGAGGGGAAGGAGGAAAGAAGAAGGGAGGGAAGGAAGGTAAGAAAGAAGGAAGGAAGGGCATCGCCTGCCATAGTATCTGAAAGAAAATAATGTATGGAATAGAAAGACTTCAACTTTGTTCCCAGTAAGGCCCCCAACTCTCAGGATATTCTACTTAGAGATATAGATTCACAAAGTCTACACCACCCTTAAGGCAGAAAACAACCAGTCCCCTCAAATATAGCAAGACTTACAGACCATGATAATGAACAAAAAGAGTCCCATAGAGTCCCTTAGAAGTGTCAATATTGCTTAGCATTTTAAATTAATGCAGATTTGCCTTTCTAGGTTCTTCTTAATATCACAAATTTTGCTGATACCCAAACAAAATGTACTTCTCTCAATTGGAATTGAATCTGTCTCATGGCAATTGTTGCATAGAGCACTGCCTTGTAGGGAGGCAGGATGTTGCAAGGAAAAACAGAATTTAGGAGTCAAGGCCACATGGAATTGGCCCCAGCCCTGTCTGATAACTGACTGTCTCCACCTTGGACAATCAATTTAACCCCCTCAGAGCCCATTTCCCCCTCTGTAAAATTTACTACAGAATTTCTTAGAATTCTCCCTGCACTGAGAAGTTCAGTTCAAGCTAAATATTTCACTTCCATTGTTTCCTTCATCAGTAAAATTGAAAAATGATAACTACTGTAATAGCATGGTATGTGGAATATCATAGAAATTAAAATCCATAAATGTTAGAGCACTTTCAACATATTCTACATAGAGGTATAGAGACACAAAGCCTATGAACAACAGCTTCCAAAAGTCTGTGATCTATGGTTCCGGGACCTATGGTTCTATGGCTCCATGATTTTGCTGTAAAAGAATAAGTCACTGGAGACTCAGAAAACTCACTGGGATTAGACCCATATTGAGTATCCAGGGTAGTGACCAGCCTGTAGACAGTCCCAAAGGGATCTGCCTTGCTACCCTGTATTTCAGCCCTTGATATACAAGGATTTGGGATGGCTTGGAGTAGGGAGGCCAGGGTTGATAAAATGAGAGAAATTGAGGAGTCTCAGGACATTTCCATCAATCGCATTATTCCCACACTCTGGGAATTGCCATCTACCTAGCATCCTGTTATTTGGGGAGATACAAGACAAGAAGGTGCCAGAATGGGACATTTTCTTATCTTGAACTCCCATCTAGCTCCTCCAACTGACTTGGAAGTGGAATGGCAGTGGCAGCAAAGGCCATACTGTTAGAAGTAGACTGAGTATAAGCAGGAGAGGACACACCTAGCAATGCAGCCGGAGCCTGTGTGATACAGATGTCCCTCACTGCATGTAAAGTACAGTTCTGAGAAATTTCTGTGCAGCCTTCTCTGTGGCAGATGCTAATCCTGCTCCAAGCATTATAAAAGGATTACATTGATTGTCTGCTGTTGACTTCCTTGGTGAGATTGGTTCCTGCCCTACAGGTCAAGTGAGAAGGGACCAGTAGGAATCATGATGCAGAAGAGGAAGGCAGCCCACATCCACAGAGGCTGTGCTCCAAGCTGAAAATGCCCAATAGAAGGCCCACTTGTAATGATTACAATGGTTAAAGAATAGTAAAGAAGATGCTTAAATGGATTGGAAGGCTGTTCCTAGCTGAATTACACATGGTTGCAGGACATTGCTGTAGAAAAGAAAAACATTATAGTCAGCCAAAAGATAAGAATATCTGACCCACAGGCAAATAACAACATAAAAGATTGTCTTTTTTTTTTTTTCAAAATTTTTCAAATTAGCATACTGAATCTTTTCTTCTGGCTGACAGAGTCAGAGGCAACTGACACCCAAAGGGAAGAAATACCCAAGGACTAGGACAAGTTTCTGAGAAGCTAAAACATCTCTTCTGCTTCTCTCCTAGTCAATCCCTCGGGCTTCTCCACAGGGAATTAGCTACAAATACACAATTGGCTTTCACTTTGCATGTTCACAGCCCCACAAGAGCTAACAAACTAGCCAAGCCTGCAAAAAGTCTTGTCAGGACATCATCAGAATTTTAGACTAAAAGGTCCGGAAGGGCCTGGCGAAGCATTGTGAAGGGAGATGTTCAGTGAGCCCCCATGTCTGGGAAGCCAGGCTCATGAACAGTCAGAACAGTCAACATTTCCTAGTGGCAAATTCCTAGGTAACCATCCGTGTTGGAAACCTTGAGTAGTTTGATGGTGTCATCCCTATTTTTCAGACCAAGAGATGAGGATACAAGTTGAGTAAGTCATCCATCTATCACCTGTAGCATCAGGCAGTGGCAGAGTCAGGCCTCCAGGACCACACTCGGCAGCCTGCTCCTTGTCAGGGCTCCCAGACCTTCAGCTTCACTTGGCACAGGCTCACCTCTTCTGACTGCCCCTGTCCTTCCCCCGAAGGAGACTCATCAGGAGTAGAGAATAGCCAGCATTGTCATGCTTGCAAATCCCCGAAGAGTTTCTGAAATCCTCAAGGTACTATTTTAATACCCACCACAAACGCCGAGGAATTGGACTGGCAGGCAGGAAGGCTGCCTGGCAGGGAACACAGGAGTAACTCGGCTGTTCTTTCTTCTTCTTGCCTCCCAAGAAGAAACAGAGTCATAACACAACTCTCTCCTCTTCGTCATCCTATTCACAAAGCAGGTGTGGCCAGGAACCAGAAAATTCTCAGTTGTGGAATTTGTCCTCCCCTCACCCTGGGTGCCAACCAATTAGCAATAGGAGATTTGCTGGGGAAAGAAAAACTGAGGTTTTCTTGCTTTTTTTAAGATTTGAGGCAAATTTATACTCATTTTTCACTTTAATAGGAATTCTTAGGAAAGAAATGAGGATTGGGGGCTGGGCTATGCTATTTCTTCAGGAGCCTGGATGACTGTCAACTTGGCAAATTAAAGGCACTTATATTGGGCTCAGGAACACACACTCTCCACTGTTCCCTTCTTTAGCCACATGTGGTAGAGTTTTCACTTTTTACAATAATTCTTCATGGAAGAAGGATGAAAGTTGTACTTAATGAAGTTTCGGAAAAGGAATTTGATCCTTGCTCTGGCACTCAGAAGCTGCATCTTTGTAAACAGTGTGGCAAGGGTCTTTGTAAGATTTATAGAAAATGGCAATTGGCAGAGCAGACGTTAGCTCCTACTCTGGCCCCATAAAGCTGTACTGTTGGCTTTGTAGAGCTCTCAAGACACGTTATTGAAAACAAAGTAGAAATCAATACCGTTCAGTTCACCGCCAGCCATGGGCCTTCAAAGTGAACCAAGTGGGGTTCACCTACCTCTCAGAAGAAGAGAGAGATTTAGTTTGTGTCAACTTCAACCAGGCTGCAATAGATTCAAAGCCCCCTTCCCTAAATCCTGAAAATTGCCCCCGAAATAAACAGTTTGCAAAATGTCTCATCTACAAAGTGGCAGTGTTGCAAGGATTTTCAATTTAGAGCAAAATGATAGAAAAGAAATGGTCATTTGCTGCACGTCTTGTAGTGAATTTGATACTCACACTTGTTAGATTCGAGACAGCCCTCCAAGTTGAGTGTGTGCAAAGCAGCTCTACCAGTAAGTGTCTCCGGTTACCAAGAACCAAGTAATTAATAGGGGGTGGCCAGACTAATTATGACTTTGGAGAGGAAAGAAATGAGAGGAAGCAACATTCCCAGGGAACGAGGTTTTGTGTAACAGAATATAAAGTTTTTATTTCAGACTTTATTGTAGGGAAGGGAATGATTAACTATCAAGCACCTTCCTCCCGCCTTGAAATATAAAGTTCCAAATGATTATCCCATAGAGCTGGCTCTTAGAATCTCCGCCTTGTTCTGCCCAATATGAAACAGCTTACAGGTTAATATTGCCAATTAAGCCCTCAGAGGGCAAGGCTCTCCTCAGCATCCTCTTCCGTAGGAGTTGTGAATGAGGAGCTGTGCACAGGATTTTGCTGAATGAAAGAGAGTTTATGCTTCTAAACTCACAACTAGTCCTCCCCATCATCAGCTCCTTTAATCTAAAGTTGATGGCCTGTCTCTTCACCCTGTCAACCTTCAAATGCTTATTCTCTGACCATGATAGGGAAACGTCAAGTTCTCTGCAGAGAGGGGAGAAAGTTTCTCAATTATACATCCAAATGTCCTCATCACACAAAAGAGCCCCAGTGCTGACTTGCCCAAGTCAACTTTGAGAGACAAACTTTGGCCCTCAGGACCCTGAGGACAAAAGCAAGCACACATAAACGAGCAGCAGCTCCTAGCACAGCCCGGGTCAGGCCAAGCGTTCGTGCCAGGAGTGTGGAATTTCCCTGTCACATAAAACCACAGCAGGGTCAAGAGGCAGATACACTAATCAAGTAGCAGAGCAGGACCTTTCAATGTCTTCTCTCTGGCTTAGATGGTGGGGGAGGTGAAGCAGTCCTTCTGGCAGGTTTAAATGTCTGGGCAAAGGAACTTCACACCAGCAGTGAATCTCCCAGCAGATTGACAAAGCAATAAATAATAAACAAAAATGTACTGAATACTTACTCTGCACAAAGCATTAAGATAAGAACTTGTTATAAAGAAGTGGAGCAGAGTTCCGTTCTCAGTTAGGGTATAAGCCTGGGCCATTATGATTAACCATACGTGGCAGCACATGGATGTCCCGTGAATGACAATTGTCTATCCAGTAGCCACTACCCTTCTTCCTCTGCTAACAGAAACTTAACTTTGTTCAGCTATCAGGTGGCTCTCTGTTTTCCTAAAGGGTGCCCTTCTTCACAGCCCTAGGGGGTGAAGCTTGATGGTCAAAACCAATAGTTCTAAATTCTGCCTGAGCTTTAGAATCACTGAGGAGTGGTTTAAAATTTCTAATAACTAGACCCTACCCCAAGTCTCTGATTTAATTGGTTAGACATGGGTCCCAGCATCCAATAGTTTTGAAGTTCCCCAGTTGATTCTAATTTACTGCCAAGTTGTGAACCTCTGGTCTAAGTCAACACAATTATTTCATTCTGTCTTTAGTGATTGGCTTGGGATTAGTCATGTGATTTAGCTCAGATCACAGATGTGTGAAGGAATCCTCTGAGAGGCTTCTAGGAAAATTTTCTTTAGGTTTAAAAAGACAAAAGACAGTAGATGCTTTCTTCTTTTCTAAGCTTTGGACAGTGTTTTGAAAGGAGACGAGGTTTGAAGAAGTGCAAGCAACTTGCAACAGTAAAGAAAAAAGTCAGCAAGGACCCCAAAGGAAGGCAAAGGAGAAGGATAGAAGAAAGATTATCCACGATGACAATGTTGGGGTGATGAGGCAACCAAAACTGCAACCTCCCTTCCTCTGGACCAGTGGATCCAAGTATTGGTTGCACATTGCAAATACCTGGAGAGTGCTTAAAGATACAGATGCCTGGATTCACCTCTCAAGGGTCTGATTTAATTGGTGAGTGGTGAGGTATGATTATCAGGAGTTTTAAAAATATTCCCAATTGGTTACAGCATGCCTGCCTCCCTGCCACCTCCCCTGCAGCAGCAGCATCACCTGAGAACTTGTTTGAAATGCCATTTTTGGTCCCATCCTTGACCTACTGAATCAGAAAATGTGGAGGTGTGAGCCAGCAATCTGTGGCTTAACAAGCCCTCCAAGTGTCTCTGATGCATGCTAAAGCTTAAACATCACTGGTTTAGGATAACTTGACTCCTGGTTTTCTGTTACCTGCAGCCCAAAGCATCCTGATCCTATGTCCATCACTGATACAGAAACTCAGAGGAAGAAGGGACTGCCTCAGCTGATTGGATTGGGATAGATGAAGAGGAAGAGAACAGTATTGGCAAACCTCTTATATAGAATTTGTACGGCACATTTAGGAAGTCCAGGGAGTGGAGGGAGGCGGTGGGAGCCAATCAAGCAAAGGCAGAAGGAGTTTCTAAAGAACTGAGGAAATTAAATCTAAAAAGACAGATTAGAGCCATAGTCCTCAGTGGGAGGTTCCTGAGTGAGAGGTTAAAGAGATTATATTTTATCCTGTAGGTATTGAAAGCCACTGAAGAATTTGAAAAAGAACAGTTTTAAGAACAACAAAAAAAGGCAAACATGATACTCTAGGATGATTAAATTGGATGTGGATGAGGTAAATTGGATAGATTGACGGGAAAGGAAACCAGACGCAGGGATACCATGTTGGAGACTATCACAGCTGCGCTTAAGTTTGGTTTCCCTCTGAGCATCTGAACTATTCTCTCTGAAGCCAAAGAGTAAGATGCATCACCAAGAAGACCCTTGACCTAATCCTCAATGACGTTGCCTGTTTGGAAGTGAGCCTCAGGAAAGCTGCCTTTCAACCTCCACTCTCCTGGGCACCCGAGAAGGAAACTAGTAGTGAGTTTCCTCCACAAAGGGAGCCTTCATTTGGCAGTGTCAGTTATCAGCAACACACAGCACCACCTTTTCCCTTTGGTGAGGAAGATGAGGTCTGCCATTCCCTAGGGAATAAAGAGGGGAGGAGTCAGGGTCATGGGGTGGTGTGTTGGGGGGAGATCTTGACTGCTGTGAGTGCTGTTTCCCAAGCTGGACCAGAAATTAAAGCTGGGACAGTGTAGTGCTCACAGGTTCTGATTTTTGTGCTGGTACCCACACAGTCTGAAGTGCAAGGCACCACAAAATATAACTTACAGCCTTTTCACTGAACTGATATTCTATCAGTGACATGACTCCACTCACACCGCCGTCACTAGAACCAGCAGGATGGTTGTCACCCTCAAGAGGGGCTTAAAGTCATCCATGTTTTGAGGAACTCAGTTTACCAGGAAAGTTTCAATGTTGGATGTGAATTAAAATAATATAAAATAATATGCTTGATATACACTTTCATTTCAGACAAAGATTTGACTTTCCAGTTACCTTTGCCCCGATATTTTATCATGAGAATTGTCAAATATACACAAAAGTTGGAAGAATTGTCCAGTGAACAAGTAACATTTTGCTTTATTTGCTTTGCCATATAACTCTACAACTACCCAACTCTATCCATCCGTTGATCCATTTAATTGCAAAGTAAGCTGCAGACATCAAAACACCTCACTCCTAAACACTTCAGTGTGCACAGCTCTCAGTTCAATACTTGTTTACTATTTCTTTTATTAGGTTAAATTTACATTGAATAAAATGTACAAATTTTAATTATACCATTCCATGAGTGTCTAATTTCCTTCTGCTTACGTTTCTATTTTAATAAAACTAACATTCACTAGCTTGCATATTTTATTATAGGGTTGCTGTCAAATGTGTAACAAGAAGTAGATAACACAATGAGATGTATTAATAGCATTTATAGTTCTCACATTCATAAAATGTGGGTGCTTTTTCATCTGACTTTTATGAGATGATAAATATTGTCAGGTGTTAGAAGTTATTAGTGATTAAAATGTGAATCAAAAATGTCTTTCCATTCTTCTTTTAACCTTCTGGGTAGGCTTAACTGGTGGGTTCCCTGAAATGACAAGGTGATCTGCTTAAAAAAGAAAAACTGCTCCTATTTGCAAATAGCCTCTGTGTAAATCAGGGTTTTCTCAATATTATATAACCTAAACAGAACACACAATAAGGAGGAAGCTGATGCACCAGCTGCCACTCTAACCCCTAATTTCCATGTCTGTGTTCATAAAGCCTCATTGCACATACCAGTTGACTTATAAGTAATACAATAAGTGTAAATTTTTTAAAAATATGACTTTGAACGAACTTTTGTCTACTGGTGACTTAGATAAAATAAGACTTCACATGGAAAAAAACATTCCACTGTTTAAAAAAAAAGTTGGAAAACCACTAAATCTAATCCATCACCCTCATCCTATTGATGAGAAAACTGAGGTGTGAGGACCAGAATTCTTGCCTCTTTGGTTCTAGTCTCTTTTCACTAGATAATATAAAAATTGAATTAATCCATAACTATTTATTGTGCCAGATTATGTGTTCACCAGTGTGCTTGATCCTGTGGGAGTTAGAAAAGCAGAGGAAGATGTGGTGCCTTCCTCACTCCAGACAACTAGTCCCAGAGAAGAGCTTCTAATTCTGATGAAAAGGAAAGACTAACATGGGTAAAACAAAGCAGGGATGGTATAAATTCTAAACCATATGAACTACAGAAATGCTACTTGAATCCAGAGAAGGGAACTGGAATAGCTGGGTAAATTAAGTTCTGTGAGGAAAGGGTCCTGACAGGATGGTCTAAGTGTGTTTTGTAGAAGACAAAGCCTTATAGAATCGTTTGTACAATGCTTATCCTATGGTGCCGTGGAGAGTTGTTGAAGTTAACTGTTTATCTCATTTACTGTGGGAAAAGTCTAAGTCCTCCACTTTTCCATTGACCTGGTATCCAGACCTTTGGATTCATATTCAAATTTGACTAATGCCAACTCTAAATAAAGCCAAGCCTACAGGGGGCCCATTTTACTAATCTAGAATGGATTGCTTGTTTTTTTTTTCTTTAACTTGGGAAGAGGTGGCATGAGGGTAGGGACAAGATAACAGCAAAATAGATTTTCTAAAATCAAGATTAAGAATCTTGCTGCAGAAAGGTAAAAAATGAAACCACTACCAAGATTATGTTAAATCCAGATTTAACAGAGAGGGGCAGCAACAGGATCCAATTAGCTTTGCACAAAAGTCCCTGGGTAAGACTTTTGCCTTCTAAAGTGATAAGCATTACTGGTGTTACAAAGATTATTTAATTTTCTGAGATCTTGGTTTTTGGCATTGTTCAGATTTGGTTCCCTAATAGTGGAAGCTCCAGGCCTCCTGATTCACTGTTTTGAAAATCTAAAACATACGACAGGGAAATGCTAGTGAATTCAACAAGAAATTCTGCTTACTCAGAATTACCAGCCAATTCAAATGCCCAATACATGTGGAGTGCCACATGTTCAAAGCCTGTAAAATTTAGATGTTGTTTACCCAAGCAACTTGCTGGGAAGGCAGGCCAGGCATGAAAAATGTCGACACTCACTCCGGTAACTGTACACTGCCCTCACTCCCAACCTGGAACTGGCTGTGGATATTCAATAGTGCCACAGGGCCCCGGAAAGTTCTTAAATAACCCTGCTTGCTGTAAGCACTCAGAGCTACAATTTTTGGACCATTCCTTACAGCCGTGTAGCCTTAAGAATGCTAATTAGGCCACTCACAAAAGGCAGCTGCTCTCAAATGATTTGGGCATTCCCAAAAGCCATCCTGCTTCCCTGAACTTTTGCTTTTTTGGTGGGAAAGTCAAGTCGTGACTGTATTATCATTAGTGTCTGCCCCTAAAAGGAGGAATAACACTTACACCCCAGTTCTTATGTCTAGGTTCCAAATCGAGTGATGTCACCTGATTTTTGTATTTCTACATCTTCTAAATGTCTCTGAAGAATATCCATACAAGCTCAACATCCTGCAGAGGCAAATTTCTGAGTAAACATTATCTATCATGGGCTGATGTAGTCATCAAGAGCCAGGGGAGTTATTTTTTGTTGAGAATGGGTAGGTTCAGGGGGAACTTACTACCTCTTCTTCCACAACCAAGGAAAACTGAATGAGGACATTAGGGAAACAAAAAAGAAAATGTCTTCCAAATTTGAGGCAAGATGACTCAAATTCTATATAAAAAAGTAAGCATCAGAGTCAGATGTCATTCCTTGGTGGCTCCGGTCATACAGACACATCTCAAAGGTCTTCTAGCAGCAAGCACGATATTCCAGGACTGTAGGAGGGTAGCAAGGAAGACCATGACAGGTCATAGCTTAACCAATTTTTGTCAACACTGAGATTATTCTTTGCCAGTTCAGAGCAGCCTCCTGATAACACCAGCTGCCTTTGTGGCCAGTGGGTCCTGTTGCACATACTGCTGAAAGGAAGTGAGAAGCTAAAGACAGCAGAATTCAATATAGGTCCTTAGGAGTTCTAAGGATGAGTCCAGGTCCCTAGTGTCAGCCTGGAGCTGACAAATTGAATTAAGCAGCTTCCTGGAAGCAGCAGGTAACCAACTCCATTAAGCTAGTCGACATTTTATTGTCATCTTTGACTTATGAGCTATTCATGGAATTCCTCTTCTCTGTGAGATTCCACTTACTTAAACTCCTATTATGCATCAAGTATGCAGCGCACGTGAAGATAACGTGGCTTGATTCTCCTTGATGGAGCAGGATAATGCCTACTGAAATTGATTATATTGGTGGCCCGACTTTAAGTGAGAGCTGAGCTTAGGTTATTGATTTCAGTTTGCAAAGTGTTTCTTTAATCACTTGATGAGCTATTCTTTGAGATATTTAAGCTGGCTTTCTGCTCCTAGGCTGAACATTAGAATCAAATCCCAGGTCCATTTCTAAGATGATTAGGGCCTGAGGTAGTTATGGTCAGTGATTCAAGGGCTACAGACCCAATCCTCAAAAATAGATCAAGATGCTCTGTAGCTGGTGTGAGAGGAAAGTGAAAGAGACAATGAGAAAGAGAACAAACACTGCTGGGCAAATAACCCTCTATCCACAACAGATGAGACATGTCTTTCCAAAACACGTAGGAGGCATCCTGCCAACAGGGTGTTCAATAGTAAATAGCCACTCTATCAACACAGAATGAGGGCAGCTTCAGGAAAAGGGAGATACACAGAGAGGGAGATATCCAGGAAGCCCAGGCTTATGGAGGGCCCCCACTGTCCACGTCCAGGAATCTGATATGAGACTTGTCCCTGAAGATCAGGAACAGCCCCAGAAAACCACATGGCTCTTGAGTTCACAAACATCTTTGTAAGTCATGCCCAGCTGACTGAGAAAGAGCACTCTGGCCCAGCTGTTGGCAGGATTCACGAGTCCACTCTGCTGATAAAACCTGAACTTCCCAGTCCCTAAACGTGCTTCATTTGGGCTTTCAGTACAGGAGCTTTCGCTCAGAAAAAGGTCCTGAATCCTCAAAGTTGGTGAGGATGGTGATGGTGATGGCTTGTGTGTGTGTCTGTGTGTTTTAATCTATCAGAGGCCTTAAGACAGTATAACATTAGGAAGAACTCGAGCTCTAGAGAGAAAAACCTGAGTTTGAATCCCAACTTTGTGAATTACTAGCTGTGTGACCTTGAACAAGTAATTTCCCCTATGAAACATCAAGTTCCTCATCTGTAAAAGGAAAGTTATAATAATGCCTGCTTCATGGCTATTGTGAGAATTTTAGAAGTAGATAAGATGACGCCTGCAAAGCCGTGGTACAGAGTGTGGCACACAGTATGTGCTCAAGGCACCAGGGTTACTCTCTTCTTTATCCATACAGTTTTCTGAGAATCTGAGACACACATGCATGTACACACACACACACACACACGAGTCTCTTTCCTCTGTCCTCTAACCTCCAGTTCTTGGAAAAGTACAAATTCTTACCTCTGGCCAATATAGGACATTCTTTATTACTATAATCTAGGAAAACTTAAACATATTTAAAGAGGGCTCAATATATAAAAAATACTGAGCTACACACTACATCAAGTGCTTTAAAGATGGACTCAAAGTTTATGTTGAAGAATTAGAAAACAGAGTTGGAGAGAGACCTTGAGACACAAAGACCTCTCTTTTCCTTGGTTCAAGCAGTTCCTGAAATCCTATCTTCTCCATAGAATCTTTAAATAAGAAGTGGGGAGGGAGATGTTGGAAAGCTTCCACAAGCCTTTCTCTTAACGCAGATATCCAGACTGAGGCAGGCTAATGAATGAAGGAAGGGGTGAAAATAGAACTTGAAGCTCTCAGAGAAAATGTAAGAACATATATGGTTAGTTGTGACAACTGTGTATCGACAAGTCTTTACCCCTATGCCTAATATCTATCCCAGCCTCAAGAATGGCATGCATCATTTTCTTCCTTGAAGGCACTACTATTGAGTACTGGCTTTTTCTTGGGACTTGTCATCTTTAGGACCCTGTTGGAAACTGAGTAGGCAGGAAGGAGAATCAGCCTACAAAACACTGTGGGGGGAACAGAGTATTTACACCCTTCCTCTTGATCCCCAAAGCAATATATATGAATATTATACCTATGAAAACAGACATCCATATACACTATACAAATATATCGTGCCCCTGCTCTTGGCAGGCACCCAACCAGCCCCAGCTGCAGCCTTAAGCAAAATCTCTTAGCAGCCACTTGCGGTGGCCATGAAATATGATCAGACAGGAGTCATATTGCTCATACCTGTTCAACTTTGAAACCAAAGTCCTGGAGAAACCAATCAATTTATCCCCAACTTGCCTATTCAAAGAGGCAGTGATTGCAAAGCAGCAGGATTTTCTCTGTTGGCACAAGTTTATAAGCTGGTGTTAACCAAAGTTGAAGTGGGGACTTTCTGAGAATATGCGTTTCATGGGAAGGCAATAAGGGAAATTTAACCACATGACAACACTGCTTAGGTTGGTGGAGATATTCTGCAAAAGAAGACAAGTGGGCACACGCCAAGCCCCAAGACTCCTGAAATGATTAGGGGAGCATATAAAATGCAGCCTGTCTTATGGGAAGTGTGAATTTCCAGAAATCTATAACTCCATTTGCTGCACGACAGTATTTCAATTCAATTCAAAGTGTATGTATTTAGTCACTAATGTGTGCCTAAGGATGGCGTTTGTTTGAGGTGTCAGGAGTGGTGAGGGGAGGCCAAGGGAAGACTCAGGGGCCGTATAAGGCATAGGTCCTGCCTTCCAGAGTTTATAATCTACTTACACTCACACACACACACACACACACACACACACACACACAGACAATAACATGAAATTACAGGACAAGGGAGAATGTGATGAAGTTTCCAAAAAGTATCAGGCAGTGAAATTCACAGAAGAGAGGACTCAGAATGGATTAGAGAAATATCCATGGAGGATGGGAAACTTGAACTGGGACTTAGCGTTCATTCATTCACCAAATAGTCACACCCTATGTACCACTATGCGCCAGGCACTGGAAACATAATAGTGAGCAAAACCAAATACAGTACCCATTCTCATGGAGCTTAGTACCTAAGAGGTGACCAGACATTATCAGATTTCTTCATAGCACAAATGGTGGCAATTCTTGCATCCTTGCTTTTAGCCTTCATTGGTTCTATCCAGTCAGTCATCTATTTCCATTTCTCCTAGTGCTTCCCTGATAATCATCCTAAAGACTGAGAATAATCATCCTAATCATTCACTGAGGGCTTACCATGTGCCAGACAATACTAAAAACTTGACTTGCATTATCTCACTGAATCCTTGAACCAATATACAAAATATATATAAAATAATATACAAAATAAAAACCAACCTTTAAAATCAATATGATTATCCTTGCTTTGAGTTTAAAGAATCAGGCCCAGAGAGGTTAAAATTTTACCCAAGGTCACACAGCTTGGAACAGTTGAGATCCAAGCCTCTCAGATTCCAAAGCACCTATTTTATGAGGTGTTCTTTGAAGATCCAGTTGTGCAGCTTACGGGTCACAGGAAGGAGAATTTTGTCATCACCTCCATTAGAATAAAGAAGGAAATGTTGCAGATGGATATAAGATTCTCAAAAGCTTTATTTTGTGCCTATCAAAAAGTAGATAATCCAGCCAAATGACAATTACACCTTTATTTCTCTTCGGCCAGCAAATGAACAGCAAATAGTTGTTCCTTTTAACATTAACAGTCTAAACAAAGGCATCCTCTGCTCAACCTTATATAACTTTCTCATTTGTGCTCTGAAACATTACTCCCCACTCCTGAGGCCCCCTGAGAAGGCTGATATACAGAAAGACCTGCTGTTTGCTCCAAAATGCTGATTCCCAGGTACTCTTCCTCTCCCTTTCCACTAAATGTCCAACTTCAAGGGCCGCCATCAACAGCATTTGGCGGACGATTCTCCTGAGAGCTTCAGAACCCTCCTGCAGAATTCCTGCTCAACCCAATCCTCCCCAAGGGGACCCAGCAGAGGAGGGGAGACCTGCCACCATGTCCTGACATTTTCCATAGCTTCTTTTAAGGAACAGCTGGGCCATAATAGAAGGTTACTCAGGGATACCCATGGGTTTGACAGGAGCCCATAATTTAAACAGGGTGGATACTAAATCCATCCAACTCCTGGAATGTTACTACTCTCTCAGGAACCCAAGAGAAGTTTCTGATGCTGATCTATAAATCTCCCTGGCCTAAAATACCCAAAATTAGTTTCTGTGCCATGGGAACATAAAAATGATATGGCTTTCTTCTTTGACATGTCAGTTAATAAAGAGTGGGAGGTGGAACCCGGATGCTGCCTGACAGGTTTCTGAAGGGTTTACTCGTTACAAATGGGAAGCACTTTAATTACCTGTTTGGTTTTGTGTTATATGTGTGTATTATACATTTAAAAAAAAAGCACAGGTCCAATGGACACTCAGGAAATTATATCATTAATTATGCCTGTCAGAATGCTATGTGGCCGAAAGTAAATGGAAATTTCCTAGGGTTTCTTTTTTCTTCTCTTTTGTTTTTAGTTTTTAAAATATTGTTTTTGAAATATTTCCACAGACTCTAAGTACTCGATTAATGAAGAGAATGTTTGTTTAGTTTGTTGTTGCTGTTTTTTTGTTTTTTTGGTTATAGATAATCCATACAAAAATTTGTGTTTTTGACTTTGGAATTTGTTAATTGATGGCTTGCTTAAAATAAGAGTTACTTTCCCCAAGTGTATGTTACTTAACCTAATAATAATGCTAACCTGTATTCCTAACATACAATAGCCATGGGGGAAGAAGGGAGTTGACACAGGAGCCTAAATGGTATAGGGAGAGAGGTGGTGGGTTGGGATCCTGGATCCTGGAAGGTATACCCTGCTTAACCCATGAGACAGGATTACCATTCCCTTGTAAAGTACCATCCCCTCAATGCAAAGATCCACTTTGCAGCCAGGAAGGATTCATAAGACAATACAACTCAGGCAGCTCTGGACTAATAACCAGAGGGTAGATAACCCTGCCTGGCCAGTGCAGAGAAGAACATCCTGGCTTTGGGCCACATATTGCCTAACTGTCCCCGATCCTAGCTCCCCTTCTGCCCCATTGGGTTGGGAAGTCAAAGGTATTGGTCCCTGTGTATTTGGGAGATAAAGTTGACAACAGGTTTGGAAGTGGACCCCCCACCCCATGTAGCCAATCTGGACCTAGCTTGTAGGGACCCCCCCAGGGAAGCAGTCATGCAGATTCTTAGAACAACTCAAAGAGAAAGAGGGATAATTGGAGCCTTGATGAGCTGAAGGAGCAGAAAAATTTAGCCAATATACTCTAAAGCCAACAAGATCCTTCTAAATGCTCTGCAGGGCTCTCACCTCTTCCATGGTTCAGTGGTTAGCATCCATGGTCACTGCCATTCTTACTGGAGGGCTCAGCAGGGCAAAGGATTCATAAATATCCCCATCTGTAAGGCTGTGCGTGTACAAAAAGGGTGCTCTCTAACACTGTAATGGCTTAAAAGAATGGATGAGACCTTCAAATGCACTGCAGGTGAGAGAATAAATTAACCCAAACTTCCTGGAAATCTACTTGGCATAATGTATCAAAACATATAAAAATGTTCACACACTCTAAGTCAGCCGTCTCCTCACCAGGAATCTACCTTAAGGAAATAATCAGAGATGAGAACACAGATTTACGTTCAGGAGTGTTTATCTTTGCATTATCATAACAAAATAAAATTGGAAACAAACTAAATATTGACAATAGGAGATTGGTCAAATAGATTCTGAAACATCTGTATTGTGGAGTATTTAAGGGCTGTTACAAGTAGTGTTTTTGATCACTCATATGTGGCAGATAAAAAAAAGCAACAACAACAAACACGTAGATACAGAGAACAGATTGGTGGTTATCAGAAGGGAAGAAGGTGGGGGGAGGGCAAAAGGAGTAAAGGAGTAAATTTGTATGGTGACAGATGAAAACTAGCTTT
The DNA here is from genome assembly GCF_037783145.1 of Equus przewalskii. Classification (NCBI taxonomy): domain Eukaryota; kingdom Metazoa; phylum Chordata; class Mammalia; order Perissodactyla; family Equidae; genus Equus; species Equus przewalskii. The sequence goes on from NC_091850.1 coordinate 27,426,580, forward strand.
TGGTGGTGAACATGAGGTAGTCTATACGGAAGTCAAAATACAATGATGTACACGAATGTGACCTCAATAACAAAATTTAAAGCTAGTGTTTTTGAAAAATACTTAATGTCATGGAAAAATGTCTAGGTTAATGGTGATTAAATTATTGAATTATGGTGGTTTTTATTTTCTTCTGTATAGCTGTCTGTGTTTTTCAAAATTTCTACAATTAGCAAGAATTATTTGTATTCAGGGAAAAAAATACATTATTATAGAACAACAACAACAAAAAAAAAACAGAGAAAATGTTGGACCTAACCCTCGACGGATGATTTGGCTTACACATTCTTCTCAAGGACACATGGAGAGCCCTTTTGTATTTAACAGAAAGTCGTCATCCATTCACATTGCAGAGCTGCACTGAAGCTGACGTTAGTGACATTTTCTAGCTCCTCCTGCACAGAGGCAGCCTCTTTCAGAGAAACCCAGGAAGGCATCCTATACAAACTACAGCAGTGAACTCTAGATGAATCGGTTTGTGCAGAGACCAGTTCCTTGGCAGCCAGGCTCAGAAGGACTGGTTTTCCTCTTGAATTCTTTAAGAGCTGCCTAGCAAAGTTCACACCAATATTGATGGTGGCCTTGGACTGAGAGGGCAGGACACTAGTCATTAAAACAGAGCCAACTGTCCCACAGCACTTGTCGCCAGTGTAATTGGTGTCTTGTTTTCCCATGCTCTTATTCCAGGAAAAAATTGTTTGGTTGGGTTTGGGGTTTTTGTAAACTGTAGTGACCCATCTAACAAAGGTCCATATCCTCCTCCCCTTTAGTAAACTCAATATATATTCGTCAGAACACGTTTTTTTTCCCTGCCCCCCTCTGAGTATACAGTATTAGGGCTGTGTCGATCGTATCACAGGGGGGCATGTGGAAAGAGATAAAACTTCTCAAACGTGAAAAAAAGCTCAGTCTTTATCCAAATCCCAGGCACACTTTGCCAAACACTTTCCCCTGAAATTTTCAAGGCCACGTGTTTGAACGGGAAATTTAATCCACATGTTTCTGATTCATATGTACACTTAATGCATCAAAATATCATCTCTTTGAAGTCCAAATGGCCTTTTTATAGACTTCTTCCTTAGGAATGGAAAGTTACGCTGGGCCAAGAACTAACAAATTCGAACCTTCCAAAGTCCAAGTTCCTTTCAAAGTTCCCAACTCAGGAGATTGAACCAGGCTTTGAAATACACCCCCTGTCCCCCCCAGCCACCCCAATGTGACTGTAAATCTTGGGATACTTCATTCCACTGTGCCTTCTCAATCTTGATCATACATGTTCATGGAGTCTTCCACTGAAAGCCAAGTAAGAGCTATCTTCCAGTGAATTACCACAATAACGCCATGGGGGAGAGCAGATGGAGGAAGAGCTAGCCCTTACCTCCCTCCAAGAATCTGAGATGGGAAATCAAGTGATTAGCCAGGAGTGACAGAGCGGTTAGGGGCAGAGCCAACAATTCAGTCTCAACTGCAGACCAGGGGTGGGATCCCAGGCTTTCCCTGGGAATCTTAATGGTAAAACATCACAGTTGGAAGATTTGGATTCAGCGCTTCCACAATTCTATTCCCAAATGTTCCATGGCAGACACTCCTCCAAACCTCATAGGACTATGAGCCCAGGTAGCCTCTTCAAAACTCCTATCTGAAGATGATTTGAAACATAAATGGATTCTGGCAAAATTGGAAGCTGGGGAAGAGCAATGAGAAAGATGAGAGAGAATTATCCATTTCTTGCAATGTTTCCGTCAAGCTGAGCCATCATGGCCAGCTGGGCCCCAAGTTGCTAATGTGGGGTTGGCCAGGGAAGGGTAGTGTTATCTGAGTTAAACAGAAAGGATCCACTCTTTGCCTCTGAACTCCTCTCCAGACAGTAGGTCCTGTGCAAGCAGGTCTCTGTCTAATTAATTCATTGTCATAGCCACCAGTGCTTCATGTATGGTGGTCAATAAATTTTATTGAATAAATTGAGTGTGGATATTTAAAATAAAGTTTAATAGACCCTTCTAATGTTCCTTTGAACACCCCTTCTGCCTCTGTTTACTCACTTGTACTTCCAAAATTTGACTGTAGAAAAATTATCAGCACCATCTCCCCAATGTACCTACTATTACACATTATTTAGTAAAAATAAATCAAATCTGTATCTTAAGCAATTTGCCTGCCTTCTATCATTAATCTTTTCAAGTGGGTGGATGAATGGTCATTTGTAAATGGGCATAAAACCTGGAGAATGTGGACTGCAAATTCAATTAAGCTTGCCTTCTTAAGATAATAACTGAACATGTTTATCAACTCAAAGATAATGCATCTAAAAATACCCAGTCATGTCTACATTAGGGGGCAAGGAAAGACTGTAGCTTGTTATTTCCACCCTTTTTAGGCTTTCTAATGAACTTCACCAATCAAAACCATAATGGTCTACACTTGAGTATATAAAACAACACTAAGTTCAAATTGTTTTTAGAGAATTGTTTATCAAAGTTCTGTCAACCCCGACAGCTGACGTGAAAGAAACAAAGCGCTTCTCACTTTCCAGCTTCCCTGGTAGAATCCACATCTGTGAGTTTTTAAGTAAGTCAAAATTGGAACAAACTAACCAGGACACCATTTCTTCTTCAAATAGTACATATTGCCATAACTACCATATGTTTTAGAGAACCCAGTTATATGCTACTTTTGTTATCCAGATGGGAAAATTGAAACAGGTGGACGATTACATAATATGCCAAGAAACTGGATTTAGAATTTTAAGGTCACCATCTCCTGTCTATGGCTTAAACCCCTTAGTAGTATCATATCCCAAAAGCTCTTCCTTCCTCTTAGTCTCATGGGACAGTGAGGGACCTTGGGGATGATCTGGTTCTATGGCTTTTCAAAAGGAAAATGCTTAGCAGCCAATCCTTTCTATCCATTAAAATCTAATGCAAATGGCCAGTATGTAAAGTCCACACTCTTGAGGACACTCTGGTTGAAGATCAAGAAGTGGGGGATTGGACCCCCTGTCTATCTGATCCTGAAAAGACTCAAAGGCTGACTAGTACCCCTCAAAGCAAAGGTTGAAAACCCATGAAACAGCTCATTCCTCAAAACCCAAAAAGGTAAAATGACTTGCCTGGAGTCTGTGAGCTAATGGCAAAACCAAGCCTAACCCCATTGTCCTAGCCTCTTGTTGAGTGCTTTGCCTGCTGTATTACACTGAAATCTCCTAGCAGGGGAAGATTCATTGTCTAAATCAGCAACCTCGTGTCTGCTACAACCTAAACGCCAGAATCGAAAGTAAATGACTAAGGTACAGAAAAGAGAAGCTTCTTGGATCAAAACAAAATCATCAGGAATTGGCAAGCATTTTTCCACAAAGGGCCAGATAGTAAATAGTTTAGGCTATATAGGCTGTACAATCCCTGTCACAAATATTCGACTTTAATTGGAGTCATAGACAATATGGAAAGGAATGAGCATGACTGTGTTCCAGTAAAACTTATTTGTGGACTCTAAAATGTGAATTTCATATAATTTCACATGTCACAAGCTACTATTCTTCTTTTGATTTTTTTCCCCAAACATTTAAAAATGTGATAACCATTACTAGCTCACAGGCTACAGAAAAACAGGCAGAGGCCTGGTGGGAGTGCAAACTGGTGAGCCACTATGGAAAACAGTATGGAGATTCCTCAAAAAACCAAAGAGAGAACTACCATATGACCCAGCTATCCCACTACTAGGTATCTACCCAAACAACTTGAAATCAACAATCCAAAGTAACATATGCACCCCTATGTTCATTGCAGCACTATTCACAATAGCCAAGACATGGAAACTACCCAAGTGCCCATTGACTGATGATTGGATGAAGAGGATGTGGTGTATATATACAATGGAATACTACTCAGCCAGAAAAAAGACAAATTCATCCCATTTGCAACAACATGGATGGACCTGGAGGGAATTATGCCAAGTGAAATAAGTCAGACTGAGAAAGACAAACACCAGATGATTTCACTCATATATGGAATATGAACAAACACATGGACAAAGAAAACAGTTCAGTGGTTACCAGGGGAAGGGGGGTGGAGGTGGGCACAGGAGGTGAAGGGGAGCACTTATGTGGCCACAGACGATAAATAATGTACAACTGAAATCTCATAATGATGTAAACTATTATGAACTCAAATTTAAAAAATATATAAATATGTATATATAAAATAAAAGGCAAGGAAAAAAAAGACCTCAATAATATATAACACCTTCCTCTACGAGGGATACATCGAATGGGGTCCCTCCATACCTTCTTTCCATAACACAAAGTTCTGCTGTTTGGCTTAATGACATGTAAGGACTGTAAACTAAATAAACATTCACGTTGCATTTAAAAAAACAAAACAAAACAGGCAGAGGCCTGGATTTGGCCCATGGGCCAAAGTTTACTGACCTTGTTTTAAAAGAAAATTTTTCTCCACAAAACACTTAAGCAGGATTGAAGAGGATGCACAGCTTCTTTAAAAGCTTGGCATATAGTTCTTAGAAGAGCTCAGACAATGCAGTCAGTCTGTGAGCATTAGCATCTGTGTTGCCTTTTATTCAAGTCCTGAAGGCCTAGCAGAACCCCACTGGGGAAAAAGTAATTTCCTTGGCTTTGATTGGGAACTGGTGGGATGAGTGCCTGGTTAAGGGGCATGGTGGGAGCTGGTGAACGTCATGGAGGGGCTGTAGCTCAGCATGGAGGCAGAGAAGTGAGGGCCCGGGTCCTGGTGGCAAGATCTCATGTATCTGATGCTGGGACAACTTTAAGCAGATCAATTGAAGACAGTGTCTCATTTCACTCTAGATTAGGTGTCATCTTAAGAGCCTGGAAGTCACTTATTTGGCCCTTAAATCAGAATCATTAATTCATTGGCTGGCACGCTTATAACCATCACACAATTACCCAACATGGGCAAATAAGCAAGTGTCGATGTGCAGTATTCCATCTTTTGGGAACTGAATGAGTTTTTCCCATGGAAACAATTTTAAGAAGAATTAGTAGTGTCACCACTACATTAAACAAGCATAACTCATGGGGTTCAGCCATACAATGACTTATTCAGTGGGGCTTAATTGGTGGATGCCCTTGGATGAAAATTTGGGCAGTCTCATGACTTTTCTGATAACCTTTAAGAAATACGAGTATTCCCAATCTATTATTTAAAATATCCAATCCCGTGTAAACTTCAGTCTTGCTATAGGGTTAACACTTCTTCCCTCACCTCTCACTCCTACCCCAAGCTAGGGCCTAGTGTACTCAAGAAGCCTCAGATCAGGAAATGGGTGAAAGGAAATTTCTTCCCTCTTCCATGGCCCGATACTTTTATCCCTCCTTCCTCAGCTTGCCTAATGTGCTTTCTGACCCCTCTGTATTAGAAGTCATGGAAGACGTGAAGGAAATAGGGCAGATATGTTCTTACTTGACTGATACTACTGTGATAATTGAGCATTGCCACTCTCCAGGCCTGGCAGATGTCTAAAAATAAATCTCTCGTGGGCCATTTTCTGGGTTCTCTGGAGATGCTCCATAACGATGGATCTGCCACCAGCAGAATGCTTTTCTATTCCAGCTGTGGCTTATTTCTTCTTTAGCCCTAAGAAATCCAGTTGTACCTCAAGCTTCCCTCTGCTGAAGTCTGAGGGGGTCTCCCTCGAGGCCATTTCAGACAGGACTTAAGGAGACCCCACGCCAGCCATCTTTTGCTGTTACCTGCCCCAGCAACTCTGGAAGTGCTGGTCAATCCCATCACACAGCAATCTCTCCTTCACTCCTCAGGTCAGAGCAACTAGCCAGTCCATCTCTCACCTTTTGGACTTTCCAGACGATGTCAGACACAAGTCCAGCTCAAAGGGACACACAACTCCAATTGGTGTGCTAGAAGCCCCTGTCTCTTTATCTGAAGAGAATGGGAGACTACTAATTTTGGGGATTCCCTTGGGTTGGAACCCACTCTCCCCAAAAACGCTCTCCCAAAATTCATCTTCAAAAGTACTCCTCTCCTCAGCTCTTCTATATCCTCAACATGGATGAAAGCTTCAGGGTTTTAAGTTTTCAGTCACCTGCTTTGTAAATCCTAGTTTTACACTTCAGTTTGGAATGTTATTTCTATTGGAAACTCCTGTTACATCCTTTATGAGGACAGTTTATCAAAACACATCTTTGATGTAGCATAACGAAGCCACAGTGTTAAGAGCACCATGCTATAAAACCTGGTCATTGTTGACAGCACTGTCCCTCCATGAAAGCTTCCACAGCATCCAGGTCCTGCTTCTCCTGACTCACGTCCCACTAAGGTATCCTGGGTAGTCAGTGGAATATTCATTGCTCCAAGCAAACTACCTGCCTCATTTCTCACAGTATTTGCTCATGCTGCTCCCTCAATCCACAGTGCCCTCCCTTTCTTTCCCATCTCCAAATCTTACTGATATTTATCCTTCAAGGCTTAGCTGAAATGGCACCACTGCCATGAAGTTTTCCCTCAAAGCCCCCATTTGAATTCTCTGCTCCTTCTCTTGTGTTCCCACAGCACTGTGTTTTTACCTCTTCATAGCCCTAGTGTCAGTCTTTAGGAATTATTTTAGCCAATTGTATACATGGCTGCCTCCCTCACAAGACAGTGAGCTCTGTAAACCGCAGAGACTTTGCCTTACGCTTCCTTGTATATTCCGTGTCTCAGCACCAGGCTCCAAGAGCAAAGTTCCGCTCATCAAGGCAGAAAGAGGAGGCTGGGAGAAAAGGATCCCAATTGCCCTCCAGAATGGCAGGAATCACAGCTCTAGAGCACTGAGGATCTACCCTGAGCAGTCCTGCCAGGCAGTCATTCCTACAGCATAGGATAAAGAGGGAAAAGATTCCCACACTGCACAGGACCCTGCCTGTGCTCTGGCCAGAACCCTCAGACCTGGTTGGCCAGTCCTGTGTGCCCCACGTTCCCCAGTGCTTGATGCTTTAGTGGCTAACACAGGCAGCACCACTTTGTTACATGTGCAGATCACTGAAAGTGCCTGGACTTTCGCATCCTCTCTTCTCTCCTTCATTTCCTGGCCCTTAGCCAATGGTCAACTGGTGGGAGAGTTTGAAAAGCCAGCAAACTTATCTCAATGCAGGAAAAACCTAAGGTGTAATTTAGGCTGCAGAGCTCCCTGTGGGATTGGGCTGAGTGACTTACCTGGGGCCACATGGCTAGGAAGCGGCTGAGATGGGAGTCAAACCCAGGCACTCTTTACCACAGATGGCTTGTGATTTTAAGTAAGACAACTACCATGTTAGTTTCTACAGACAAAGGGGGTGACTCATAGCATTTATCGGAAAAAAGCAAAAAAGGAAAGCAGAATATTTCTGTACTAAACTCTTACATGAAAAATGGGCAGGTTAATCCATTTCCAAATTATTTGCCTTGCACAGATATTCTTTTCCTAGTGAAAAAATGAAAAATTAAGAGGTTTTAACCCAGAAAGAACTGGCATTGAATCCTAAGTCTGTTACAAGTCAGCTGGGGGAATGCAGGTAAGTTATTTCACTTCTCTCAGCCTCAGTTTTTTCATAGATAAAATGGGTATAAGAACACCTAACTTGCACTGGTACAGAAAAGATTCAATATAATATATACAAAGGCACAGTTTCTAGCACATGGTCAACACTCAATAAATGGCCATTGTGGTAGTATTAGTGACAATAATATAGACCTTGCCTCTGTGATTTGTAACACTGAGGCTCATAAGAATAAATACAAAACCCCACCATGCATAATGATAATCCTTGAACATAATGGAATATAATTGGTAAAACTTAAAGACTTGAGACTGCATTTGGCAAAAAAGAATATCTACTTAGACAGACCCATGTACACTCTGGCTGGCAAGTCAGGGATGGTCTATCTGCTGGTAATCAATGTCTGTTGGGAAATGAGAATAATTATAAACATCACTGCGTGAGAACTAGGGTATGAGTCCTTCCCAAGACAGGTTGCAACTGCACAATTTCAAGCTGACGTTTTATTTCACTTTAACCAAATAATTGTATTTAATAAGGTAGTTATCACTAGAGAATCAGCGTCTAGAAACCAAGCTTCTATCATCTGATGCATAACAATTATAAGCAAGATCTGTTTGGGGTTTAGAAGGTCATAGAGAGTCCCCAAACTACTTTTCCAAAACGTGTTATAACTCCAACAGAAGAATCTAGGTATTGATACTTTAAACTCCATTGGAGTCAAATAGCGAGTTTATTCTTAGAATGGGCGTGTATAGTCTTTACTTCCATTTTGGCTTTTCTTTTTCTGGTTATAGATCAGGTTTGTTTTGTTTTGTTACATAGATTGTAGGAAAACAGCTCTGGATGGCTCTGCCCTCTCTAGAGGTAACAGAACAGTACGTGGTAGATTTGATTCAGAAAGACAACCAAATATGGCCAAAACATTTAGTCTATTTTATATGATCATTTGGCTGTCTATGGAGAAGCAAATTAGCCATTAAAAGCTAAATTAAAAGCCAAATAAAAGCTAAATCGTCATTTACTTTTGGGCCTAATTAACACTGGCTCTGGCTCTGATTCCAGGCTAACCTGATAGACACACTCCTCCCCTACTAGAAGACTGAAGAACTCTTCCAAGTTTCTAAACAAATCTAGAAACATAGCCTCACAGAGGGCCCACAGCCAGTCAATGTTTTCCAACCTCTCAACCTCAAGTGAGAGGAACAAGCCAGAGGTTCATGGGTCTCTCTGAGCAGGCCGGGTTGATGCAAAAAACTTATTTATGAGAGGGGGTGCGGGGGGGGGGGGGGCCAGTGGGAGACACTTTAAAAATGTACCTTCTTTTATTCCTCAGCCTTTGAGTTGAACTGAATTAAATTTAAGGTAGAGAAGGATATTGCCCCACGTCCGTTTTCTCTGCATTTGTGAATGTCAAGGAACCACATGTCATCACAGCAGGTACAATGGTAATTGGAGAAGTAAATATTTCTGAAATATTTCTATAAATAAATCAATCTCTTGACCGAATTAAACTTGTTTGGGTTTTTTGTTAGTTTATGGAATTCAGACACTGTAATCTGTGAATGCTCCCAATTGTTTGGCATAGCATGAGAAATGCAAGTAAGAAAAACTGTCCTTCAGCCCTGAGTGAGAGATAATTTACATAGATAATCCCCAAAAGACAGACAAGGGGAAGGGACTGCCACACACAATGGATGGAATTTGAAGATCCTGGAGTAGATGCTTGTCTGTTAGATGGATCTTGACTCTAGACATGTTTTTTTAATCTCCTTTACCCTTATATGTAAACTAAGAGACATAGACTCCCTGGATGAAATCTAAGATTGCTTCTAGCTGTATGACTCTGATTTTGGGGAGGGGGTGGGGAACAGCCATATTACACATGTAGTATAATTACAAATTCCGTAAGAACCATAGTCCCATTTGTAAATAGAATCATTGTAAAATAACAGTTAATATCTTCCCAGATGCACAAGTCTCACTGCAAAGCAATGAAGTTAGTAAATGCAATTTATAAATTCACACTGAGTCTTTGAAAGCTCAATTTTTAAACAGTTATTTATACTCATTATTTCTAGTTTCACCTCATTTGCCTTTTAACTCATTTAGAAAACTCAAATAATAAGTAACAATCTTTTATTAACATTATGATATATTCAGTTTCCATCAGGCAGGACCCATCAGTAATTTTTCAAACAAAGTTTCTTCATATAAGAAATGAGATACACATATAAAAACTGTCTTATTTGTGGATTCATGTATCACTCTCTGAATAAGGTGATAGATCCTACCTAAATGCAAAGACGTACCTTAGTCGTTAATTTTTTTTAGTTAATTTCTTTTTTTAGTTAATTTCTTTTTAATTAATTTCATTTGAAAATGATAATAATAGCTACATACCTCTGATTTCAAATATGTGGGCATGAAAAACCTTGCCAAAATTCGAATTGCTTTTTTTTCTTTCAAACACATCAAACCAAACTCAGAACCTTCAAATCCTTTACTGTTTTTATCTTGTCACACAACTCCTGTTGCAGGGTGAACTCCCAAGAAAACACCCTGAGGTTAGTGTGAAAGGCTGATCCGGGAGTGTCTCGAGATCAGCCCCTAAAGAAGAGAAAGGGACTCAGAAGAGAGATTGAGAAGAAGGAGAAGTTAGGCTGTGATGCAGTCTCAACAAACATCTTCGCCAACCTCACAGAGACCTCTGAAGCTGGGACGGCCCTTCAGAGTTGTCCCAAGATGAGGGAAAACAGTGGGAGGAGTAAGTCCTCCAGTCCAGAAGGGGGATCTGTGAGTCTCATCGCAGCATCAGTTCCTAATGGAGCCAGGTGTGCTAACGGTCTGATTGGTTTGTTATCAACAAGTATTTGTTGAATATATACCATGGGCTCACTGCTATAGGACCACCAGATTTTATATATATCCTTGCTATGAAGAAACTTACAATTGAGTTGAGAAAAGCAGATTAAAATGCAAAAAAAAACACAGTAAAATTTTAAAATAACAGGCAGAGACAACATGACCAGAGAAATGGGGGTAATTAAACAGAGATAATTTTAATATTTAAAGGATAGAGAGTTGACTTAATTCTGTGAAGCTTAGAACAGGAGAACTTGAATAAAGTCTTTAAGGTTACTAGGATTTTGATGGGTGGAGAGCAGGAGGAAAGTCATTCTGGGTATCAAGGTAGCAAGAAAAGATCAGAGGGCAAAATGCAAGGCATCTGGAAGTAATCGTTGTAAAAAGGACCATAACCCTTTGAAGAAGAGTGTATTAGGACTAGAGGCAGGAGAAGAGAAGTGCACAGGGAGACATGGAAGCCACTCAGGTGAGTCCAGCTTTTCTGGTTGGCACAAAGGTAGAAGCATTTGGCTCTTCCAAGACTGGCAACAGCAATGACAGCTTTTGACTTATCAATTTCTGATCAGGGCAAAGGCAACCTGGCTCTGGGGCTGAATGCGGTGGAATCTCTCTTAGCAGGCCAGTTCTGCAGTGTGATTCTTGGAAGCCCAGCCTAGAGGTGATTTTTTCTTCATTCCCGATGATCTTGTGAGTTAATATCCCTTATTAAATACCTTCCTGCTTAAAGTTGCAAAAGCAAATTCTGTTATCTGAAACTAAGAACACTAACATATAAAGATTTTCTTATTTAATATTCACAACAATTGCATGAGTAGATATTATCCTCATTGTACAGGTAAGGAAACTGAAGCTGTAAGATTAAATAAGTTGTCCAAAGTTTTCCAGTAAGTATTTGGCAGAGCCCAGATTTGAAGCTAGAATTATCTCACTTCCCAAATCCATGCCATTTCTACAACATCATAACTGTTCCCTGAAGACAGAGACATGAATTAGCCTCAATATTTTCCATACGTGTGTGGGTATCTGCAAACAGAATAGTTTCCACAATGGGTCACAAATATTACACTCAAACTCTGGACTGAAATACATAGTCCTAGATGTTAATCATTCCAATGGGAGAGCAACACCAAAAGGTAGAAAGTTGCCTGCAATCCATGCCAAAGCCAGAAAAGGATGAGTCCCTGGAGCCAGTGGGCCATCCTATCTCTGCCTAACTCTACGTTTAACAACCAAACTCAACAATAATCTCTATAGCCAAATAAATAAACTTAAGACCACAATGGAAAGCAAGATTTGCATTACTTAACCCATATTATTCCATATATTAAATTTAATCATCTCATGAAGGTTAAGTTCTGCCCCAGGAATAGTGAAGGCAATTTAATCACCTGTCTTACCCGTTTCAACTTCAAGATCAATTTTATTAGGCAGACTCACTAGACAGTGGCCAAGAGTATGGATTTCCAAGACCAACTGTCCATGGTTAAAAGTAGAATCTATTAAAAGTAGGATAAGAAAATAAATGATACAGTATGACCACTACCTTCTCCTAAGCCAAGGAAACGTGATCACCATTGGACTGCGGCCTGTAGTCTTCACCTTGGTAAACTAGCAGTAAGACTCACGGTCAGTGAGTCTCAGTGTGGCCATTTTGTACCTACCACGACTAGTTCTCTGAAAATCTGCCAGTGAATGACTTGGGCTCCAGGGGAAACAGAACTTACCCTCTGATCCCAACACTTCAAACCTAACTTCACACCAGTTTAAAACACTTTATGGCACCCTTCCATTCATATAGTGTTCTTCTGGAGGTTCCCTCTGTCCTCAATTCCATCTTTAGCACAGCTAACAAATGCTGCATGGACACACAGCTGTCTCCCAAGAGGAGCCCCATACTTTTAAAACAGCTTTGCTGTGTGACCTGACCTACAGGCAGGCTGCATACTTCAGTGCACTGACAGCTAAGTCATGTCTTTTGTCCCAGGCACACAGATACAGCAGGGTAGGGAAAGTTCACATGGAACGCTCGCATTTCAAAACGTAAATAAATGGCTCACACCAGAGGCCCAGTGCACTTAAGTTTGGAAGACAAAACCTCCCAAAGAAAAGAGTGACCCAAGGGGGACTTTTCAGAAATCCCTGAAGGACCTTGTGGCTATGATGGCTACACCTGGACGGCTGAATGAGGCAGACTTACTACCAACAGGAGACCAGATGTCCTGCACTGGGTAGGACATGTCAACAGTCTTACTTTCTGTTTCTTCCTGACCTGTTCCCTAAATACCTTTCTGATATTTTTTTTCCCTACAGAGCCCTATTCCTTTCTGCCTTTCTTTTTCTTTCCTTTATCCCTCTTTTCTCTCTTATTATACTTTGTACTTCTTATTCCTCCAGCCTTTTCTCATATTTCCTGGTTCTGAATTCCTATTTTTCTTATACTTGGAACTCTTTTATGTTCTTCCATTTTTCCAAAGAACTTTCACAGCTGGTCCCATCTGTCTCTCCTAAATGATTCTCCCCTTCCTTAATTATATTCATTTCCTCTCTGATTCCACCTGCCTTTTAGTAGGTTGGACCCTACAGTCTGCACACCCTAAATCCTACTAACAAATATGAGTTTGGGGTGGGGTGGCCAGGGGCCTTGAATTCTATCACCCTTTAAACACCAGCCACAGACAACAGACTCACCAATGTATTACAACACTTTATTCTTTTCCTACAGTTATCTGATTTTTTAAAATTTTCTTTTTGATATTTAACTCATCTCAAAACTTTCATAATTTTACAGCACAGGTAATACATGTTCACTATAGAAAAATTAGTCACAATAGATAAATTGAAAGACAAAAATAAAAAGTCATCTATAATACCATCCTTCAAAGAATACCCCTGTATTTCACGACTGACTAGAGGAACAATGTTTTAAAGATACAAAGATAAACGAGAAAGATATTGTCCCTGCTCTTAGAGAACCTACAACCAGTGGCAGGGGAAACAAAATAAACAAATAGAATATAGCATCTTGATAAAACAGCAAGAATCAATAGGAGTAAGAGCAAATAATTCCCATCTTTGGGAAAGCCTCCTGGAGAAAATGTCATCTGTGAGGAGCCCTGAAAGATGAGCAGAAATTAGCAAGGCACAATAGAGGGAAAGGGAACATCGCATGGTAAGTCCTTAAAGAGAGAGTTTGGCACATTCAAAGAACCAAAGGGAGTTCAATATGGCTGAAAGCAAAGGGCAATGTCAGCCAACAGACCTGGAGAGGTAAGGAGGGACCAGAAGGCAGAGGGCCTTGTAAGCCACATGAAGAAGTTTCCCTAAAGGCAATGGGAACATTGAAGGATATTAAGCGAGGAAACCGTATGATCAAATTTGCACTTTTAATAGAACCATAAGCCTAAAAGATGCACTATGCAATAGGTGTCACCCTTATAATTAGAATTTTAACAGGATGGAAGGAAGGGAAGAAAAAAGGAAGGAACAAAGGAAGAAAGGAAGAAAAGAAGGAAAGAAATGTAGGTAGTAGGTAGTAGAGCCAGTATACAATCTCAGGCAGTCAACTATTCTATATGTACGATGCCTGTTACATTCTCTATTGAGTACTAACCATTCTGGGTGATCAATCAAGAAACTCAGGCAAATATGTTTTGTATGCGAACTATACATTTTCCTTATTATGACAGAATTGGCCTTTGCCTTGGACTTGAGGAGTGATTAATTTCCCTGGTTGAGGAACTGGGTAAGCTGGAACTGTGTGTTAGGAGAGGCTTTTTAAGAGACATTTCACAAGCACTCTCAGTACCAAAGACCAGAAATGATAACATGAAATTTTCCAGGTTGCTGTTTTGACTATCTCAAAATCACAAATGATTGTTCGACCTTATGCTTTCATTTCTCTGTGTAGCTCTTATCACAGCATATTTCCAAATATTATTATTGTTGAAAGTTGGTCCAGATCCTAAAAGAGCTCACGATTTCTCTACTCTCCACAATGCTTGTTCTATTATTCACTGACACCAGGGCAATTTCTGTGGCTCACTAAAGCAATACAGTCAATATAATTGTTTGGACTTGAGCCTTAAAATTAGACAACTGCTGGGGCCTGCCCAGAGACACAGCGGTTAGGCTCCTGTGCTCCGCTTCGGTGGCCCAGGGTTCGCAGGTTCCAATCCCAGGCATGGACCTACACATGCTTATCAAGCCATGCTACAGCACGCATCCCACATATAAAGTAGAGGAAGATGGGAATGGATGTTAGCTCATGGCCAGTCTTCTTCAAAAAAAAAAAAATTAGACAAGTGCTTCTTAAACTTTTTTATGGAAACTCAAAAAGAAGGGAGTATATTTCTTACTGAGATCTAGTACAAACATAAATAACTATATAGTTGAAACAAAAGTTTGAAGGAAGAATAATTACCACAATTACCACTACAGCATGTGATGTAGGCTTCCATTTTTTCCATTCCATTCAATTCTGCTTTATTTATTCTATTATATTCAACTCTGAATCAGTACAACCACTTTGAGAAACTCTTTGACAGGATCCACTAACGCAGACGACACCATATACAATGACCCAACAATTTCACTCTAGGTACATACTCAGGAGAAATGAGAGCAAGTGATAACCATTGGACTTGTTTAGAGTGTTCAAAGAAGCAATACGAACAGCAGAAATGCTCATAAGACCAAATATCAGAATCTCCCCAAGCCTCATCAACAATAGAATGGATAAATAAATGTTGGTATATTCACGTAATGGAGCACTACAATTGTTTGCAATAATATGGATGAATTTCCCATGCATAATATTAGACACAAAAGGGTTCATATTGTATGATTCTAGATATATAAAGTTCAAAAGCAGCCAAAACTAATCTATGCTGTTATAAGTCCAGACAATGGATTATCTTTGGAGGGGTAGTGATTTGAAGGAATCATGGTGGGGAGGCTTACAGGGAGCTGGTGCTTCTTTGCCTAAGTGTTGGTTACATGGGTGTGTTCAATCTGTGAAAATGTATCAAAATATATGTGCACTTTTCTGTGTGTTAATGATACTTCAGTAAAACATTAAGAAAAAACACTGGTCACAAACCACTAAATTAGATTCTCCCATTCACTAATCACTTGCAACCTGAAATTTGAAATATCCTACATTAGGTCTCAAGAACACCAAGGGAAGATATACCATGACACATCAAAATATTTAAGTTTTATTTAGAATAACAAAATAGAAAGCTCAAAAGTCTTACGTACGAGCCATTAGACACCAGCAAAATAAAAAGAATCCAGAAAAAATGAAACAACTAAAAATAAGAATATACTGTCCCTTCTTCCTTGATTTTTAATAACTTTACAGCTGCTTTCAATTCAAATTTTTATTGAAGCTTTCATATTAATATATACTTGCTGCCAATCTCTTTGTTAAAAAATACAATTTTGAACATGCTTACCCAGCTTTTTCCATAGTGTCCAAGCCACCAGTCTCTTCTTATTGAAATAGCCAGGAGCAGCTCTCTGGTAAAGAAAATCACCCCTGATGCTCCCCTGTATGGCTGTGCCTTTCCCGTTGGAATCTGTTTTTCCCCTTAGAACTTTCATCTATGATGGCATGCCCTCAGAATCTCCAACCAGCTCCAGCCCATTCTGGAGGTGAGAAGAGATGCCATCCAATCGTAGCTGATTGCAATCAATGTTTACACATTTATAAATGAGCACGGTGCTCAATATTTTAAAGAGACCCAGATGTATTTCCATTCACAATCATTATCTTTCTCAAGCAAAGTGTAGATTACAAGCTACACTGAATATGATTGCTGTTTTTCAAACAGCAGATTGTTGCACACATATATAGGGCAGATGTCTTCCAGGACATTTCTTGGCTGACATCTTTATTCCGTGATTCCATGCAAGTTTTCTTCAAATTCTACAAAGTGGTAAGATCTCCAAATGAAGGCAGTCCAGCTATCTTGGGAAAGTGGTTTCCGTTTCAGATGGCCTGTGTGTATCAATCCCATCAGGGGCCGCAGATGCCATTGCTTGGCTTGAGGCCCCCCACAATGCCTCACTGTGGAACTGATAAACGTCTTTGGGGCTTTGTGATCTCTTCTGAAACAAAGATTGTATCAGTTTCCAAGGAATGTCTGACTTTATCTAGCTGTCCAAAATATCTGCCCAAGTCCCCCTTGCTCTTCACATCTGTCGATACACAAGAGCAAGAGCACACTGTGCATGATGCGAAGCCAAGAGTCAGTGCAATGCTCTTCAAACTCAGTCAACAGTGAGAACGACATGAAACAAACTCAACCTGCTTTCTACATAAGCTGAATTTAAATTTTATGACTGCTAAAGTACATTTGAAAAATGAAATCTTTCCATATGGCTCTATTTTCTTCCATATAAAAGGGTTAGACTGAATTCTGCTTTATTTTTAAAAAATAGAGCTCTATGTACATAGTGCTGACATATACACTACAGTCATCTGGAAAAAATACAAGCTACTATAAGGAGTGCCAAACGTCAAAAGTAGCCAATCTCATTCTAGTGAGACAAACAGATTGAAGGGGAAACATGTTTAGTTGACAGAGTGAATAGAGAAAATCGATCTCCTATTGTCAAATATATTATAACTGGATGTGAGAGTTGGAAGTTCTGAAACATTGGATTTTGCACACAAGATAAACTTAAAGTCTTCAAATGAACCTATTTCAAAAGTTTCTTGCAGTCAAGGGTGAAATTATTCACACCAGACTAAGTGTTTATACTACATATTCCTCTTCAATTCTGGAGAGAAAGAAAAGTCATCCTTTAGCAGAGAAGCATAGTTTTACACAAAGTTTTGAATCTCAAATGGAGAGAAACAGCATATTCCATAGAAGAACATTTAGAACCTAATATTCAAAGCACCCTGCCTGGGCCCCCTTTTATGAGTGCACAGTTGCATCAGAGCCCAGACATTTAAGATTACATAGCAAATTTGTAATAGAACCACATTTCCTTTTGGAATACAATACAGCTGCAAACAAAAAAATGTCATATTTCCTCCAGTTATTTGCCAAATGGCCATATCCTTACATCAATAAGAGTCCAGTGGAATCCAGACACCACCAGGCAAAAGAGCAGGGATAAAATGAGAGTAATTGCATGCTTCTCTTCCATTTACCATAGAATAAACCCAAAAAGAAAGAAAAGGAGAAACCTTTCTAAGACCAAAGGTCAATATTTTAAAACATAAAGGTTTGTTTCTTTTTTAATGTCTCTTTTTTTCTTTTTGGCTAAGAAGCAGGACCTTATGTTTGCTGTAACACAAGAAAGCAGTTCTCAGAGGACCTGAATTGCACATAACTTTAAAAAAAAAACACTTCATGGGCTTGTTAGCATAATCCCCACAGTCGCATTTCTTTTAAACAACAGACTAATTCCATTTCCTTCCATTTTGCTACCAAATTCTGCCTCTCTCCACTGCCACCATTTCTGCTACTTTGTTTTGTCTTTCCCTTCAGTAAACTTGACACTCTGGTAATTCAATCTCCTGTTCAATGTCATGGTTGAATCAAATCGCTGTCACTCAAAATATAACCCGCGGCTTGAACTATGGCATGGTTGAGCGATCAGGGCAAATATCCCCAAATCTGGAATTTCTGGGTTTTCAGCCATTGAGCTACTAAGTGGCTTTAGACAAGATCTTCCCTCTGCCTCAGGAGAGCAGGTCAAATCCGGTTTGTACTGACTGGGACTTCATAGAGGAGGACACTGCCGGCGAGGAGAACTCCACCTGTGACTGGCTTTCTGTGAGTTAGTGGAGAATTGGTTGTAATGCGATTTACGCAGCAAATTGGCAATGGGATCACTGATCTCACAAGATGGACGTGGGAATTAGCAAGTAATCGAAAAGCTTAGTAAACTGTCACTTTCACACTAGGGTAGAAATCGGAAAAGACCAAAAGGGAGCCCTGTTTAAAGATGTCTTTACTCATGCAGTATAAATAATCAGGTTTCCCAGAGAAAACCATTTCCATTCCCACCACTAGCTCAACTTAAACAAGTTTGAAGGCCAATAAAAACACAGTGTTGGTTTACAAGGGTTAGGAGAAATAAAGGAAGATGGTGAATCTTGCTTGAGTTCAGAAGTTTAAAAAGGACATCCTAAGGATGGGAAGTGACAAATTGTAGTGATACTGACTTTTTTTTAATTCAAGACATGAACCAGGACCAAGTATATTATACAAATGTTATTAGACAAAGAGTAGAAATTATTCTAAAGACTATGATAGAAGAACACCTGAAGAAACAGGGCTTGATTGTGAATTAGAAGTTACAAACACACAAATGATTGCAGCCTACTGACCTGCTAGACATTTGCTGTGCACTGTGAGAGGAGTGTTGAAAGGAACCCAGAGGTTGAAACTGGTGTTGGAAAACCATCTGACAGGATCCAGAGCTAAGACACTACGCTCAGAAATCAGAGACCCTTGCCTAGCAAACTCACTCCAAAGGAGAAAGGGGGTGAGCAGATAGCTCTTAGCCGAGTCCTATCACAAGGTAGGCACTCCATAAATCTTTGTAGAATTGAATTGTTGAAATAAACCATACTCAGATGGAAGAACTGGGATTTTTCAAATTAGAACAGCTGCCTTTATGAGTTGCACTGTTCAAACAGAGAATGGTTCGGGAAGGAAGGGACATCAGAACTAAACAGTCTCTTTTGCAACTGATAGTAAAATTAGAGAGAAAGCAAATAGCAAGAGAGCAGACAATCAAAATCAAATGGATGTGGACCACTTAAGTAATTGGGTCAAGGGATACTAAATGCAGTTCAATTTAGGATAATGTTCAATAAATTGCTTTAAGAAATAACCTGGGGAATACAGGTTAAATGGAACAACCATGTAGGAGATTGATCTGCAACTAACAATAAAGAAAATCATTGAAACTAACCACCAGAGCATTACCAACATTAGTAAAAAGGCCGTAGCGACCCTAACAGCAGAAATGCAAATAGACCTGCTCAGACCACAGAGCAGCTGTCCTCATTCATGCACTTCTCTCTGCTCTTCCCGTGCAAGTGAAAAGTTAACCATTTTCCAAGCAGCTCTCCAAACTTAATGCATTTCAAGATTACTATGGGCTTCCCCTAATTTCTCCTCAAATTTCCTTTTTTGGACATGTTACAAATGTTACTCTCCACTTGTCAGTCTTTGGTGGACCTTCGGGGTGGCACCGGGAATCCACGTGCCCCAGTTACAGGGCATTCCCCTAAAGACGGGACATGACACAAACATAATGTTGACCCTACAGGTAAAACTAAAAGTGAACCAAGCCCACGCTGTCCCGAGCAACAAAGAGAGTTGGAAATGATTTGATTGGCACTTGCCTATTTGAATTTAAATTTGACCCCTTTAGATACAGACAAGAAACATAGGGATACCAATTAATTTCAATGGACATTTGTTGAGCCGTGTGCCAGACGCTGTGCTGGGTTCTGGGAACTCCACAATGACTAAGTTGCACCCCCTGCCCTCCAGAGGCCCACAGTCAGATGACAACTGCCTTATGCACAGGGCAAGGGTGACTTTGCTGCATGTAAGGTGATGGCACACATTCTATGCAGACCTGGTCTGGATATAAATTTGGAACAAGTTTTCAAAACCATAGAAGCTAAAAAAAAAAAAAATTTAATGTTTTATTGGTATCTTTGGGGATCAACTAAAGGAAAGACAGGGTGATGACCTCCGATCATTTTGTGAAACAAAATGGTCTATTCTTGCCAGTAAGACAGCAGCTTGAGCCACAATATTCCAGCCAACTTCCTTTCTCAGCTCAAATCTGTCCCATTTTGCCCCCGCACTGGAGGAGCTTGCTCTCCCAGACAGTTGAGACTCACCTGGATTCCTGAAAGGAACAGGGCCAACCCAACCAGACTAATTAGGTGTCTGGATTTCACTGGCTCAAGGAAACACATTTTAATGGCAGGCAGCATGGACATGGGAGTCTGAGAGAGGTAGGTTGGGATCCTGCCTCTACATTTTATCAGTTCTTACTTAGCTCTCCCAAGCTCAACCTACCCATCATTATAAAGGTAATAATAATGCTTCATCAGTGACTTTTTCCTTATACTAAACAAAGTAACAAAAGTAACACAGTGCCTAGCACATAACTCAGCTAATGTTAAGATCCATTCCATGCCGCTACTCTTGTCAGATGCTGGGAGAAAACACTGTCCTGCACTCCATTCTTCCATTCAGTGTGACTCTAAAGTGTAATAGACAATAGAAATGGCCTCGGCTGGACGTGGAATTCCAAGGGATACCTAAGTTTCTATCTTGTGAGTAAAACCATGGAGTGTCTGTGATGGGAAAGCCATCCCACCTTCTAGCAAATGCTTGCAGAGTCACCCTTCTCAAAACAGTCTTTAAAAGGAGAAGGTCTCAGTGTATCCCATACTCGGTTTTGTCAAAGATGAATCAGGTCCTAGCCACAGTGTAAGAACCGGATATGGCAGCCTTTTTCCAGAGGGTAGAAATGAAGAGTGAAAGAGAAAAAACAAATACTATGATCATTTTCATTATAAGTAAAGGAATTTTATAGAAGAGAGAGGTTGAATAACTGGCCAGAGACACACAGCATTTCAGAAGTAAAGCTGATGAGTGGCGTGCCTCGATTTCTAGCGCTGTGCTCTATTTTGGCACGAACTAAGTCTGCCTTTTCACTATCCCAGCCTAAACACCAAGCCACTAGCAATTCCCAGAGCCTGCAACTCCTGGCAATACCAAGCAACGCTTCACCATAGTAGGAGCTCAGTAAGTGCTTGCAAATGAATAATCTTAAGAAAGGCAAAATTAAAAGCAAGCAGCAGCTCAGAACCTGCACTTAAACCAAAACCTAATAAAATATGCATGGAGAAAATAAGATAGCCTGCTCTAAAGCAGGAAAAAATGAGATGTTTTGCTCCAAACTAGCAAAAACTGTCAAGTAATTTCCCCCATTCCTACCCGATCATTATCTTCCAATATTTTTCCCCGACTTTTTTTTTTAGGACAATTTGCTATCCATTCTCAGAAGCAACTCTCCAAATAGAATAGATTTCATCATGATTCAAACTTACAACATTTTTTAGTAAGGAAACACCAGATAAACACTAGGAGAGCAAATACTTTGGTGCCAAACAACCAAACAGATGTGTTTCCTACCACTTCCTACCTTTCCAAAAGACGTGATTAATGGGGAATTATAGGAATATTCTAATTCTTGTTGAAAGGCTTGATCGATTTATTGGTGCATGTAGCCAAACAATAACCAGGTCCATGTTTCAAACCACTGCAGATGACCCAGAATCTGGGGCTCATCATGATTCTATACTTTGCTACAAGACTGGTGCCAAGAAAATTTCCTCCCAGCTCAGTAATCCTTCTTCCTTTTTGGATAAATTCTACATAGCTTTCCCTTTGCTCCTGCCTTGAGTTAAGATTTCTTGCAGCAGCCTTGTAAATGACTTCTGTCTTTGGAAGATTCATTAAAGTTACACCGTGTGTCTGATTCCCACCCTTGGAATGTGGATTCCACCCAAACAGGACCTTGCACAGAAGTCTCAGCCCAGCATCCATCCCCCAGAAAACCATCACTGATCCTTCTGTCCCTTGACTAGGTTAAGTCCTTCTGCTCTGTGAGCTCGCAGTATTTGTATCTCCTCATTCACAATATCTTCCCATGCTGTTATTAATTTCTATTTGATCGCCTATCTTTCCAACTGGACTGTATGACCATGAGGAAAACATCACAGCCTCAGTATATGGTGGTTGTTAAGTAAACAAATGCCTCCCAAAGTTTTATGAGCCCTTAAAGTCCAAATTTCATTCCTTCTCGTGAGAGAAACCACAGCACTTTTACTGAAGCTAATTGTCTTCTGATATCCATTCTAATCTTTGTCTTTCCTTAGCTGACCCCCAGGAGTTTGGGCATGGACCAAGGCCATACAGCTAGAGATGTTTCCAGCTTCCTTTGCAGCTAAGCTCTGGCCAGCTGGACATGAGCTGAAGAGATAATATACAGCTTGTGTCACTTAAAAAAGCTGCTTCTCCCCCATGTTCATCGCAGCATTATTCACAATGGCCAAGACATAGAAGAAACCCAAGTGCCCATCAGTGGATGAATGGATAAAGAAGATGTGATGTATATATATACAACAGAATACTACTCAGCCATAAAAAAAGACAAAATCGTGCCACTTGCAACAACATGGATTGACTTTGATGGTATTATGCTCAGCAAAGTGAGTCAACCAGAGAAAGACAAATGCCATATGATGTCACTCATATGTAGAAGATAAACAAACACATAGAAAGGGAAAGCATGTTGGTGGTTATCAGAGGGGAAAGGGTGTGACAGGTGGGCAAAGGGGGTAAAGGGGCACATATGTATGGTGACAGATAAAAACTAGACTATTGGTGGTGAACATGAAACACTCTATACAGAAACTGAAATATGCTAGTGTCCACCTGAAATTTACACAATGTTGTACGCCAATATGACTTCAATAAAATAATATTTTTTTAAAAAAAGCTGCTTCTCTTCTACTTGCTCGTTTTCCTTTGTGAAAAAAACACATAGTGGTGGTGAGTCAGCTTCAGCAGGGAGATGAGGACAGCATCCTAAGGCATGAAAGAAACGCAAGATAAGAGAAACTGAGTCCTGGGAGACCTTCAAGAGTAGACCTCCCTGGGCACCCCGGTCTGCTTACGTGCCTCCAGACTTACATCACCAAGAAGCAAACTTGTCTCCTGTTTATGCCTCTGAATTTTAGTCTCTCTCTCTCTCTCTCTTTTAGCATCTTAAATTGAATCTTTAATAATTCACATTAGGTGCAAATTCCGATAACTTAATTTTGCCTACAGCACGGGACATTTTTAAAAGTTCCCTACTCATATATTCAAGCACTGATTATCACTACCACCAGGCATATAGGAAATTCACAGTCATCTACTATTCATGTAGTTATTATCCAGGAAAAACTAATAATTTAGTAGAGCATAACTATGTTTACTATCTGCACCAGAGTAAATGCTTTGTTTACTTAACTGATGACTGCTGTCTTAATTTGGAGTTATAAAAAAAATGTGTGCTAGGTGACACAAACTGGCAAAGTGACAAATTGTTCTTCTCAACATCCCTTTGGATCATGGAGAGTCCTTTTGTATAAATAGTGTATTCAACTAGATCAAAAGCATTGTTCAATATCTATTACCCATCCATAAGACCTAAGGGGCTACAGCTGGAAGAAACACGACTGATTTTCATAGGATACTTGTGGAATCCGTCTTAGGCCTTCAAGCCACACCTTGTATATTTGGATGTTTTAGAAAATCAATATTTTGCTGTTAAAAATAATAAAGCCCAAGGGACGCTGAAACAGACATGGTCCTTCTCTTTCTTTTTCACAGTACTGAAACCTTGAAGTCAGACAAAATGCTCATAATGGCTGGCAAGAATTGTCTCAGCTTTTAAAGCTTTTAAAGACACATTCAACTTGTCATGGGCTATGAGATGGACTCGACCTTTGCCACGACTAATTTCCTGCAAACAGACTCAGTGGTTTGTAGAGTTCTCCAGGTGTCCAAGATGGACCAGGTGGAAATAAAGCAAATTCCCTTCAAACACAACAGCTTCTAGCTGTAATCCCCTCAAGGAATACAGTGCCTCCTCTATGGCTTTTCTGGCTTTTAACCCACTTACGCTTCCAGTTAGACCCAGAATGGAGACCATGTTCCCATTAGAATAAATAACTACAGGAATAACCTCATCACTTCCTTTGGGTCATTATGTAAATGTCATCTTACCAATGAGGCCTTCTCTGCCCACTCTATCTAAAATTCCAGGCCTCCCAATAGTCCTTATTCCCATTGTATTATCTAAGGTACTCTGCATTTTACTGATTTCTCTGGTTCATTATCTGTCTCCCCTCCTAGAATATAACTCCATGAGGGCAGAAAAACATGTCTTTTTTATTTAGTGCCGTATTCCCAATACTTAGAACAGTATCTGGCACATTGGGGAGGAGGGGATTTTAGGAAATACGTGTTGAACCAAAGAATGAATGGAAGCCCTTTTGGAAAATTTTTATTGAGCACCTCAGCAGTGCATATTCTAATCCTAGTGCTTGCTCGCACATTCTCCTTGTGCCAGCCACGTTAGCTCACACACAGCATGTCCCCCACTTGCTTTGGTTTTTCTGTTTCGTTTTATCCAGAGCCACAAATCAAGGAATTGGTAAGTGAGATGTCATTGCACGCAACAGAAAGACTCAATTGAAATGGCCTTAAACCAAAAATAGATTTGTTTTCTATCATAATTGAATAGGTTTGGCTTCTGTTACGTGTTGAATTGTGTCCCCCAAAAGTATATGTTGAAGTCCTAACTTTCAGTACCTCAGACTGCGACTTTATTTGGCAATAGGGTCTTTTCAGAGGTAATCAAGTTAAAATGAGTTCCATTAGGATGAGCCCTAATCCAATATGATTAATGTCCTTATAAAAAAGGGAAATATGGACACAGACACAGACGTGCACAGAGGGAAGAAGATGCAAAGACACACAGGGAGAAGACAGCCATGTGACCAGAGTGATGTTTCGACAAGCCAAGGAATGCCAAAGATCCTCAGCAAATGCCAGCAGCCAGAAAAGAAAGGAAACATTCTCCCCTGGAGCAATCAGAGAGAGTTTGGTCCTGCTGACAGACACTGTGACTTCGCACTTCTGGCCTCCAGAACTGTGGGATAAATTTCCATTGTTTTAAACCACCTAGTTTTTGGTACTTTGTTACAGCAGCCCTATACAGCTTTGTATAAATCTTAACGCAGGGCTCAATTTCTATAGTCAGGACCTGTCTCTCTCTCTAGTCTTGGTACATGTCCTCAAGCTCAGGTGGTTCTTCTCATTGCTCCCAAGATGGCCACCAGCAATTTCCAGGCTTCCTCTTCTTATTTAGTGAAGAAGAGAGAGTCCACTCTTGCAGCAGCCAGCTAAAGTCTGGGTTTTGAGTCACATTCCTGACATAGACTGATTTGTGTCACCTGCCCAAATAGCATATCAATGACCGTGGCCAAGGGGATGCACTGTGCAACTGCTCTGAGCCAGTCAAGTCCTTCCCTCTGAGATGCGGGAGGAGTCAAGTCCTGCAGCAGTCACTGTTGGGGCCCATACATCTCCCCTCAGCCCTCAATCTACCCACCCAAGGCTGCTCACTGCAAACTTCTGCTACTTTCTGCTTGAGGGCTTTTTTTTTCCTGACTGAAAGATCATGGGCCCATGCACAGAGCAAACTAGAAGCTCCAGAGTTAATGCTCCCAGAAGCTGCTCTCAACTAAGGATTAACAGGGAATTGGCAGATAAATACTCCAGCGTGCTCACTCCTCAGGTGGAAGAACTCTGAGTTCTGAACTCTGAGTGGTTGGTTAACACACCCTTTATTGACTTTCCCCTCCCTATCACACTTCCCCACCCACCAGTATTTCTCCCAAATAAACTACTTTTACTTAAATCTGTGTCAGCTTGGCTTCCAGAGGTATCCAAATCAGGACAAGGCTCAACAAACTGTAAGGGAGGAAATTCAGAGTTCTATTAGAAAAGAGAAAGGGTCAGACTGGAAAGTACCAGAAAGTCAACGAATAAATGCCCACTATAGTCATTATTGTTTTGTCTCTTTCAATTAATTAATAAGCAGATCATGATTTTTTTCTTAGAGTTTTGTTAAACAGACAAGAGCACTGCTTTGCCTGGCAGACCAGAAAGCAGACACATGGGGTTCCATTTTTGTTATTTCTTTTCCTATCTGCTGTGTTTCTATTCACAAGTTATTCCCTTCATCATGTCTCAAGTTCCTATTAAATGAAGACTGAGAATGATAATCCTTGTCCCTATAGAGTATGACCCCAGGAAAGCAGAACATGGCATAAGGTAAATTAATCTTGAACCTCTTTCCAAGGACATCTATTGCTAGAAGTGTCATAAGGTCATATTCAACATCATTCTCCATCACTTGCTTCCAGAGGACAACGTTAGAGATTAGAGCAGATTAGAGCAAAGATCCAAGTCAGAAAGACCCACTATCTCTGGAGTATTCTCCACCATCTGGAAACCAGGTACTCTTATTTTAATAAACTAACAAAAATACAACTTATTTGTACTTTATACATTTTAAATTTTTTGCAGCTTTATTGAGATACAATTGATATATACTATTGTGTAAGCTTAAAGTGGACAACATGTTGATTTGATACGTTTATATATTATAAAATGATTACCATCATAGCATTAGCTAACACCTCCGCATTACTAATCGTCAGGGAAATGCACAACAAAACCACAATGAGTTATCACCTCACACCTGTTAGAATGGCTATCACTAAAAAGACAAGAGATAACTAGTGTTGGTGAGGATGTGGAAAAAAGGGAACCCTCGTGCACTGTTGGTAGGAATGTAAATTGGTACAGTCACTATGGAAAACAGTATGGAGGGTCCTCAAAAAATTAAAAATAGAACTACCATATGATCCAGCAATCTCACTTTTGGGTATATGTCCAAAGAAATTGAAATTGGGATCTGGTAGAGATATCTGCACTCCCGTGTTCATTGCAGCATTATTCACAATAGCCAAGATATGGAAACAACCTAAGTGTCCATCAACAGATGAACGGATAAAGAAGATAAAGTTTACATATATAATGGAATATTATTCAGCCACAAGAAGGAAGGAAATCCTGTCATTTGCAACATCTTGGATGAATCTTAAGGGTGTTAATCAAAGTGAAATAAGTCAGGGAAAGACAAATACGGTATGATTTCACTTATACGTGGAATCTAAAAAAAGTCAAACTCAGAGAAACAGAGAGTAGAATGGTGATTACCAGAGACTGGGGGGTGGGGGTGGTGCGGATGAGGATATATTGGCCAAAGGGTACAAACTTTCAGTTATAAGTTCTGGGGACCTAATGTACAGCATGGTGATTATAGCTAACAATACTGTATCACATAATTAAATGTTGCTGAGAGTAAATTTTAAATGTTCATACCACAAAAAATAAAGGTGATTAAAAGTACAATCTTTGACTATTCTGGAGGAGCTCAGAAATGGTTCCCTTAATGAGGTCAGTTTTGCTGAGCCCCAGCCTTGAGTGGCCTATCTACGGGACACTTTCTCCAACCTCTTCCAGAACATTTTGGCAGTGCTTCTGGATGGCAGAGAAACAATCCATGGGAAAAGCCACGCTGCATCACCAGCATGAAAAGGCAGTGCTTTGCAAGTGTTACAGGAAGCATCCTTCCATTCTCCTTTGTTCTCTGAGTATAAGCAGATGTTAAACATTCTTCTCATAATCTCAGGATACTGTATAATATTATTATGGTGTCAGGCTATTAGAGGCAGCAAGCACCATACAACAATAGCCTTAATTGAGGCTTAGAGCTGAATTGTAAGTATGTAACCTTACTTCAGGGTGTTTGCAAATGGTTTTTGGAAACAGTTTAAAAAGATTTTTTCAGTTGTTCAAACAGCAGCTCGCCCTGCCAAGATCAAGCAAAAGCTTCTTGAGATATGGGCACCATAAACATATTTCTTAAGATTTCAGTGTTTTTTTCAGCCAGAAGCACAGCAAGTCTGTGAACCAGAAAGCCTCATGTATGCCACTTCCTGGACTGTTCCAGGGAAAAACTAATGAAATGCTGCAAAAGTTGCAGTCAGATCTACCGTGATCTCACGGTCACAGAATTCCACTCTCTTTGAAGTGACTTTACTATGATAATAATAATCTGTCTCTGAGTCTGGACTCGGCACTAGCCTGTCCCTGGGGATGGGGAGTTGGGTGTATGCAACAACTCCCCATCTTCAGCAAGGAAGCTCCTGACATAGAGGGCTGCCCATCAATCT
Source organism: Equus przewalskii (assembly GCF_037783145.1). Classification (NCBI taxonomy): domain Eukaryota; kingdom Metazoa; phylum Chordata; class Mammalia; order Perissodactyla; family Equidae; genus Equus; species Equus przewalskii. The sequence goes on from NC_091850.1 coordinate 27,454,917, forward strand.
TAGCTGTCACACTTGTCACCATACACATGAAGCAACTGGTCTTGAGCTCCCAGGCTGAATCACAGCTATCAAATATTTGGTGGAGATGCATTATGAATCTGATGTACAGGATAAAAGACTGAAAAGTCTGGGTCATTTGAGATTGGTTCCAGGCAGAAACTGTTAAACAACAATCTGAGTCTGCTTTACTGGATAGAGTAAGGGAAAACAGAAACCAAACACTTTGAAAAGAATATTCAGAACAGAATCCAGAGTTCAGAGGCATGTTATCCAGGCTGTGGATTACGCAGACCACTTTTTCTGAAGTCTGCTTCCAAATAATTGATTCCAATGGGTTGTTTTTTTTTTTTAATGACTTGTTAGCATATGCACAAGAAAAGGACAAGCTTAGCATTTTGTTGCTTGTTGGTGACAGTGATCAAAAGTTGTATGGGAAGATCCAGAGGAATGAGGGATTATAAAATCTCAGTAATACAGATCCTGGAATCCAGAATTTAGGGTCATTCTACCATTATTGCCTTTCCAAAGAAATGAATAATGAAAAAAGACTGGAGGCTGCGTTTAAGCAATTTATTCCATTATAATACCATATGATTTCAGCAGGGGATGGGGAGGAAGTGAAGCCTACATATCAATTGTTATCATATAATTGCTCAGTAGGGTCTATAAACAACACAATTTGCCATGGAAATATTATTTACCTGAATAAAACTGCACTTTGAAAAATAAATCTATAATTCAAATATCCTAAGTTCAGACCCCAACTCCATCCCCGAGCCCAGTAATAAGTCTGGTTTAGGGAAGTGTTTACTGTATTAAATAGATAAGATTTAGACTTTGTGGTTTTCATTCATCTTCGTTTCTCATGACCAAATCTGACGTATACAAACAGGATTTTAAGGTCGAGACACCTTTGGCAAGTAAGAGGGGATATCCAGCACTTCACACAGTCCACATTTTCACTATTACATCCTCTTCTGCCCTCTTAATATTATTTATATTTCTGAATTTATTTTTAAAAATTCTACTTGAAGCACAAGACTGAAATTGAGATGTAAAGCCCAAAAGAAGGCCAAAATGGCTAAACTGTGAAAGTAATGTATATATAATAGCATTTATAAACTTAGCCAGACCTAGGTTCATAATCTTGGCTCTGCCACTTACTGGCTGTGATACTGTGCAAGTTTCTTAACTTCTCTGAGCCCTGGTATCCAAGTCTACTAAGTAGGAGTAACATTATCTACTTCACAAGAGTTATTGGGGGAATAGAAAGAGACCATTTGTGCACACTCTTGCTACAGATCTGGCCACATAACATTTTATTCAACATGCTTATGGTGCTTCGTAGTTGTCAGGCACTATTATAAGTTAAAAAACTGGGGTTTGAACCCTAGGCAGTCTGGTTCCAAAGCCAAGAGCCTAAACCACTGCGCTGAGTAGCCTCAATATGCACTCAAATGGGGATTCATAAATAGTAATGATTATTGCTGCACTTAAGGTTGTATCAGTCAGCTACTGCTATATAAAAAAAAAATCCCAAACATAGTGGCTTAAAACAATAATAATTTAATATTTCTCACTAGTCTATAGGTCAGCTGGGTAGTTCTGCTGATCTGGGTCATGCTCAGGTGATCTTGGCTAGGCTCACCTGTGAGTCTGTGGACAGCTGGCAGGTTGGCTAGAGGCTGACTGGTTTTGGATGGCCACAGATGACCTGAACCATTTCTATGTGTCTTTTGCAGTATTTTAGTGGGCTAGCCTGGTCATGGCAAAAAAGCGAGAGCGGGAAGAGACTGAGTCCAGAGTGCCTGCTTTGCACCCTATTTGTTAACATCCCATTGGCCAAAGCAAGTCCTGTGGCTGATCATAGGGTCAAGGGTTGGGGCTATCAATGCAACTTATACACTGCAAAAATACTCAGAATTCTAGGGACTGCAAAATTAAACCTGAAACATGAATTGTTTCAACAAATACATATTGAAACATACATGAACCCATGAGGAATTAACATGCCTAAAATTGCTTTATGAATGCTTAATAATCTACAATATCAAGTTAAATTATTAACATTCGATTAGGGCTCTAACATTTCTAAGTGACACCACATGAGTTTTTACATTTAACCCTCACAATACACCACAGAGAAGATAAGGCAGCAGGAGTTTCAGGAGCCAGCTTCCTTTTAGTTATTTTTACAACATGGATTAGGCTAGTGAAAAGCGACAAATTTGTAATACTGTATATTATTAAGTGAGAGCAAACTAGTTATAATGAGAATTTATTTTGCTGACCATAATGATGGTAGGGATGGCTTAAAATTCAATTTGTAAAATATTCCATCAAATTAAGAACTTAGACCTGGTATTTCTGAATTAAAAACCAAGATATCATTATTTTAGGATATGGGTAAAGTGATTTTGTTGTTTTAATGTAAGTATAGCTGTGATATATAGAGCGGAACTTTTTTCATGTAAATAGCATTTGGAGACAAGAATAACCATCACAATATTTCTCAAATACAGCAAAAGGAGATATAATATGTATTACCCTGAACAAGAGGAAGATTCTTCAACAAGATTGTTCAAGATTCTTCAAGAAAGATTCTTCAAGAAATATTTGAATGTATAGTATAGACATCACTTATAAGCTGTGTAACCTTGGATAAATTACTTATTCTCTCTGTACCTTAGTTTTCTCATCTGTAAAATGGAAGTAACAATAGTGCTTATTTCACAGGGCTGTTATGAGGATCAGATGATTTAAGATATATTGTAAAGTACTTACAATAGCACCTGGGACACAGCAGGCATTCGATAATAGTTAACAATTTTTATTATCATCATTATTAAAGCAAGACAGTTTATCGCAAGGTTTTACACCACTGTCTACCTGCTCTTAACACATTTCCTTTGATTAAGCAAATTTTATGTAGAATTTAAACTAGTCAAATTGTATTTGCATTTTGTGGAATCTGAAACCTCTGATTTAGGAAGTGTGCAGACAGGACTCTTTCACTTATCTGACAGTGACATGTTCTGTGGAGGCACAACATCACAGCCCAGCTTGAAGGGACACTGAATAACCAAACCAAAGGAAAAGGGAAACAGAGTTTCAGAGAACTGAGCACGCAATCAGGGAATTTCTAGATATTGTATAAATGCCTGGGCCTATCATGGGCTAAGAAAGGATGGAGGTTGAGGGGCAATAGAATTGAGAAAGGCGACGTAATCCGCGTGGGCATGGTTTAAGTGCAGACTGCAAACTCCAGGAAGCACACAATTCCTACAGTCCCACTTTACATCATGCAGTTAGGCGCCCTTTCAACAAACATCTGCCAGAATTTTTCAACTCAATCTATGGGGAGGATATTCTCCAGATGAATAAATCTCCAGATATTAATGGAAAATAATGTTTGCTTTATAATAAACTTTGCTAGAATGTATTTGCAGAGTATAATGAAGGAGGCCTAGATACATTTCTAAGGATGTATATGAAGCATGAGAATGAGCACTGTAGAAACAAACTCTTTAGCATAAGTTAGGCAAGACAAAGAGCAAAAATGTTCTGAGAAATAGTATGGCACCCATTTGCTTTAAACAGAGTAGTAAACCTGTCAGCAAGTAATTAAGAAAAAGCACAACTGAAATGAAACTTGGCTGTAAGCTTTTGTTATTACTTGAAAAACACTAGGAAGGTTACCTAGAACCCAGAAAATTGTATGTGTTGGAACATTTCCATTCTTACCTCTAAGGACCACAAGAATATCTACAAGAGGCACCCAGCTGTCAGCTAACAGTTACTTAGTGCAGGGAGCCCCTCATTGATGCCTCTTGTTGTTTAAGAGGACTAGTCCAATTTGGTGAAAGTCTGAATTAGAAAACATTTTGGGGGCCAGCCCCGTGGCCCAGTGGTTAAGTTCGCGTGCTCCGCTTCATCGGGCCAGGGTTTCGCTGGTTTGGATCCCAGGCGCAGACATGGCACCACTCATCAGGCCATGCTGAGGTGGCGTCCCACATGGCACAAACAGAGGCACTCACAACTAGCATATACAGCTATGTACTAGGGGGCCTTAGGGAGAAGAGGAAGGAAAACATTTAAAAAAAGAAAAGAAAACATTTTTGATGGAATTATTTTATAGGAACATATGCTAAGATATAGCAAAATATGCTTTTCCCAGCAGTGGACCTGATATCTACTTTAATTACGTATGATCTTGTAATTAGTCTATTGTTTATATGTAAAGATATTTAAACTTCTGTCACTGGAAGAATCCTTTCAAGGTTTATTCTTTCCAGTAATCTCCATGTTCCTCCCTGGGATCCATTTGTATATGCTCGGTTCTGAGTGGTGGTGGTGTTCAGTGGGTTGACTTTTTTGTTGATATGTTTTGGTAAGAAAGCAAAGGCAAAATAAGCACAGCCCACGTCTTTTCTATTCTGGATTCCCTTCCAGTGGAATCTGAATTAAAGAGAGTTACTTCCATAAAAACATCTCTGATAGTGGCCCACAGGTGTGGTTCTGAATAAAGGCAGGACACAGAGAGCAATGAGAAGGGAGGGCAAACATGAGGAAAGAAAAAGGAGGAAGAACATGAGACAGGCAGCCAACACTGAGTGTTCTGGGGAGCTCCAGCTTGGCATTGAGTTACCCACCCCAGGGGAAGAAAATCTCTAGGCTCCAAACACATAGGAACAATTTCAATCACTCACTTATATTTAAGAAGCATTTATGGAGAACCTAATATTCACCAAGTATTGCACTAAGCTCTGGAACAAATACAAAGAGCAGGTTTATCATGGTCCCTATTCCTCCAGGGGCCACAGTATAGCAGGAAATATAAACACAGAAAACAAAAATGACAATCTGCAATGGGTAAGGTCGTGCTAGTTGCAATAACAAATCAAACCCCCCAGATCTCAGGGACTTCATATAACAGATGCTTATTTCTTGCTCATGTAACAATACGATGCGGGCATTTCTGATTAGCTGGCAGATCTCCACCAAAAGGTTATTCAAAGACCAAGGTTCTTTCCATCTTGAGTCTTCAGCATCTTCAACATTTGGTTTCCAAAGTTACCTTAAGAACACAAGTTACCAATATCAGGAATGAAAGAAGAGTTATCACCACAGATCCCAAAAATATCAAGAGGATAATAAATGAACATCACGAAAATCTTTATGCCAACAAATTCCACAACTTAGATGAAATGAACAAATTCTTGAAAAGTACACTTTACCAATACTGACACAACATGAAGCAAAAAATTTGAAGAGCTCTATAGCTATTAAGTAAATTGAATTTATTACTTAAAACCTTCTCACAAACAAAATTACAGGCCCAGATGGTTTCATTGGTGAATTCTACCAAATATTTATGGAAGAAATAATTCCAGTCTTACACAAACGCTTTTAGAAAATAGAGGAAGAGGGAACACTTCCCAACTCATTTTATGAGGCCAGTATAACACCAAAACTAAATAAAGACATTATAACAAAAGAAAATTACAAAATTTCACTGGGCATCATCTCCATTCCAGCCAGCTGGAAGGGGAAATGAGCATAGACGATTTTTCATGAGAAGTTTCGTATGGGCCAGGCCTATATATGGAACGCACTACATCCACACACATTCCTTTAGATAGAACTCAGTAATATGGCTATACCTAATGGCAAAAGAGCTGCGGAAATTTAGTTTAAGCTGTGAGCCCTCCAGAAGAAAAGAAGCTAAATTTGGTGAAGCTACCAATACAATGTGATAAACGTTGTAAGGAAAACACGGAGTGCTGTGCTAGCACAAAGAAAAGACTGTGACTGGAGAAATAGACGGATGAATGAACCAGCAGGTAGCTAATTATATAAATAAGCCCCCTTAAAATTGCCTCTACCTAGTTCCAGATGTGGTAGTAACTGTACCAATGGGAATAATGACTTACAAACTACTACTGGGCCCCCTTTCAGTGTTAACTTGCAGCTAAAACACTGAGAGTGCATTTGTTTTCCTTGGGACTTGGCAACGAGCCTGGCCTAGAATTAAATGTCACAGTTCCAGTTCTACGTTAAGCTAGTGGGATTCTTCTGTAGTCCTTTAGCCTACCACCACCAAATTCGCTTCCCTTTTTGTTTCTTTGAGAGGGTGGAGTGGGGCTAGGAGGGAGTGGAGGGACTCCAGAAATATATCCTCATTGAATTTTATGACAAACTCTGTGTGGTCTCCCTGTATACATGAAAAGTTGGTAAATTTGTTTTAAAAGATAGGAAACTTGTCTCATTTAAATGTATGCCACATGCCTTCCCTGCTTGTTAACTCTCTTCCATTTTCTGGAGATCTGTTTTTCCTTACTTCCATTCCCCATCCTATTTTTCTTTTCTCATTTCCTGACCTACCACAAAATTCCCTGATTCTCTCCAAAGAGCCAAAGGGAAAGTAGGCTTTCCAGACATTTTGAGTATGGGTCAAATCCAGATTGTCATTCTCTGAAAATCGAGATAGCTGTTTCTTCCAAACACCCCCAGCACCATTTGGAGAGGAGGTAGATTACCGTGGTAAAGAAAGCCAAAACACCTGGCTATTGAACTAAAATGGACTGCAATGACATTTTCCATGTCCTCACACCTCCTGTATAATTTCTTCAGTCACTTTATTTCATCTACTAGCAAAATGAGCGAGGATTTCCACTGGCTTCCCCACCCACCTCCACCATCACCACCACCTCCACCCTCAACATCTCTCTGAGCCACAGCTTCCCAGAGACCTGGTAACCACTCTCACTACACAACATAATCACACAGGGTTTTTCTGAAGCACCTTGAGGAACCCAGCACGGAGGGAGAAAAATGCCCTTCCTACCACCCCTTGCATTTCATCTTGGCAGTGAATCTGCATTCATATGACACCCTGTGTTCGAAACCAGAGTTTACCATTGAGCTTGTATTGTATTGTTTCTAATGTATATTAGGTTCCTCTCCTCAGTTAAATCTTAAGTTCCTTGGGGGCAAGTCATGTCTAATGCTGCTTGGGCACTTCCACAGCCTCACACACAGCCTTGTACATAGTACATTCTCAATAAATATACGGTAATTTGACTTAGGTCAAACAAGGGGGTAATCACTAGTTAAAAGGCAAACATCCCCAAGAAAAATAATACTATAAGCCTGTTGTATCATTGAACACCTGCATTGGAATGGTGTTTCTTGTGATGGTGATGGATTGGGACTGATAAGGAGAAGATCCAGAGGAAAACTCAGTACTGAGAAGAGGGTGTAGTGAAAAAGGGAACTCCTCCTGAAGCAGAGGAAACGGAAAGTTGAGGGAGGCTGAGACTATTCTTCACACCGACTATAGGAGTATCTGAGTTCAGAGAACCAATTGCTCCTTGGTGGCTAGAGTGGGCAGAAAAGACTGTGGAAAATGGAGAACTTCTTGAAGGAATATGATTTGATGAGGTGAGAAAGTCAGAGAGTGCTTTTCTGGCTAGGGGAACAGAATAAGCAAAGACAAGGAAGCATGATGGAGTTTGATAAGTCAAGGCCCTGCAGAGATGGTGCTGGCTTAGGCAGCATGTTGGGGAATTGTGGGAGGTCTGGTGTGACAGTTATTGTGAGGTCTGCTTATGGGGAACTTTGAAAGCCAGGCATGGGTATAGGAGGCAATTATAGGCTCTCAAGCTGAGAAAGGCCCTGGTGAAAGTGTTATTTGGTGAAGATTCCCCCCACAGGGAACTGCTATTTAACCTCTTAATATTGCCCACTATTTCCACATACAGTTTCTTTGTAAGATCAAGCGCAGCTTGATCAGAGTCCTGATCTTTGTAAACTTAACCTGAGCCAAATACCACCTTGACATTTCCCCTCTTGATCTCAGATTAACCTGTTCTTCACAGCATTTCCATCATCTCTGCCACCACTACCATCTCCATCACCACCACCACCACCACCACTGCCACCATCACTTCCAATAACACCACCATATCTGTCACCTCCACTACTGCCACAATCTCCATCACCACCATCACTAACACCACTCTCATCTCTACCACCTCAATATTGCCCATTACAGACCATGAGAAATACTTAAATGACAGATCATATTTATCCAAATAGACTCTTCCTGGGCATCCAAGAGATGATTCAACCAATAAATAAGTACTCTGAAATCAAAGACTGTGACCTCTAACCAAACAATAACAATGATAACGGAAGGTTAGTAGTTCATCAAGCACAGTCACAACGGTAGGGAATATCAGCTCCTTCTGAAATATGGAGGTGCGTCTGGTCAAAACAGCGGAAGCACTGAAGGAGATCCACGAGCAAGACAAATCCTAACGAAAATATCACGGATGTCATGAGAATTTGCCAAAATAGCTGTCTTCACATAAGCACATTTTGGATTTGTAGAGGAGTTCATATATTTGGGAGGGTAAAAAATGTATGTAAGTGGGCTTCGCTTACAGCTGAAACAGGTAAGTCCTCTGTTAAATCAAATTAAAAACTGAAAACTGGGATTTCTTTCCTATTCTTTCTTCCCTAAGAAGGTCTCTGGGATGGGCTGCCGAGTGTGCTTAACTTCTGTGTCCACCAGACTCCAATCGCTGGTGAATATAATTTTCATTCTACAAATAAGAAATCTTCCCAAGCAGTAGCAGCATAAAGTTCAAAAACATCTGCACAGCTAGGTAAAGATGATCTGTCTACATGATGTGGGCAGTGGTGGTTTCCTCTACTAAGCTTCCGAAACAAGAGATGCTGGGAAGGCAGCAACTCAGCCCAGCCGATGCGAAACTTCTGGGGTTTCAGAAGTGATTACAACAAAGTTCTCTAATTGCTTGTGTGTTTTATTAAGTAGATCCCATCTGAGTCTAAAATCACATGCGATGTTTAAATGTTATTTCTGTAAACTATACAAAACTATAATTTTCCAGTAAAGAAAAAAAGATGCTGTCAACTAAGAAGAGATATGAAATGAGATCGTTTCCCTTATTTGTGAGACAGATGTTATTTTTGGCTCTTCTGTATAATGCATTCCATATTATAGTCTCTTTCTAACCAAACACTGGAAATAGCACATGCTTGCACTCAGTGCACCAAAACCATTATCGGGAAAACTTCTTTTTATTAACACTGACAACTTTTCAGTTCCCTGGTGCAGAAACCTCAAGCTGTCAGTTGCAAACAGGGCCCATTATGCAAAGGCAGGATTTTTTTCATAACATATTCCTGCAATAGAAATAAAGCTGTACATTTCCTTCAGAGCCTGCCCCTAGGGTTGACAAGTGATTTTTTTTTCTCTTATCTTTCCTGTGAAACTTTTGTCATCTTATGCTGACCAATTTCATAAGATTTGGGTTTTCTTTATCTTCTTTGGAAAAATGTGGAAAAAGAAGAAAGTAAGGATGGCATCAACCTACACAGAAAAAAAAAAGACTCCATCACACCAACTGGCTATTCTACTTCTATTTATCTCCAAAAAGTTTGATGTTGAGTAAATATCAGCTGAAACTAATTAGCTCCAGGATAAAAATCTCCATATTGAACTGGGATGACAAGAATGCAACCAGAAATGAACAAAATGTACTGGTTGGAAGCAGATGGCAGTTTTGCCAACTAGCGTGTGCAAAGGAGAAACAAATGGTTATCATTAGTGTCGACAAAAATAATCCATAACCAATCTATAAATGAAAATTTGGGAGAATTTATTCTGAGCTAAAATGTGAGGACCATGGCCTGGGGCCTTTCTTCCCAAAGGAAGAAGGGGCATCGAAGAACTGGGGTGCACAGAGTGGTTATATACCCCCAAAGAGGATGTTTCACATAGGATTGAAATGTCCCTTTTACAATAGTCACGAGACTGCTCTGTCAGCACAGCGATTGATGGAAACAGCAGGTAGGTCTGCTGTCTTGGTGGACACAGCAGGGTGGCAGGTCTGTTGTCTCGAGCTGGGTGGTCACAGGTGAGCTGGGTGGTCAAAGGAGAGTGCAGCAATCAGTTCCTAGCCTAAGGAAAGATGCTTATCCCCAAGGAAACGCCAATGTGTGGGGGAAGTTGCACCTTTATCTTAAGGCCATTTGTTCTTGCCATAGTAAATGTTTAAAGCAGATATACAATGCATGCTCAATGGCCACAGTCAGGCTCTTTTGGAAAAAACAAAGTCAGGCCAAATTAGGTTTATACCAAATGGCTTCCTCATATACTCCAGTATATCCCGTTGCTTGCCATTTCTATTTGTCATTAGGCTCATTTAATTTTCAGTTGAAAGTTCTTCTTCATGATGGAGAAGCTGATGTTCACTTAAATAATTTGACCTCAGCCAACTGCTAAAGCTTTCTGGATTTACTGAGGTTTTTCTTCTATTTTGCAATTTTAAAAGATGGTATCTTGTCCTCCAATAGCCTGGAGCACTATCAGCTAAGATAAAGAACAAATATTACTTGAAGATACAAGAGCCTGGATCCGTGGAATATGTGGTTGCTATCCATAAAGTCGGATGTTCTTCACTGTTGCTGACATAGGCGTGAGGAAGGATTTACAGTGGCAGCACTTGGGATCCAGAGGAGCCACAGGCTTCCCTGATTTGAAGAAGAAGGTGTGAGAGTTTGGGTAGATTTCTGGGACCACAACTTGGTCCCTCTTTCCTATGGAGTGAAAGTGGGTGGTAGTGAGACTCTAATAGGCAGACGTTCTTCCCCAAATCCACTGGGAGCATAGTCATGAGTCAAGGGAACTAGTCAATATTCAAAACTATTTCCCTTCCATTTCCCCACACCTTGGAGTCCTGCTCCCACCCTCTCCCAGTACCAGGCTGGTCACCGTGGAGCAGGGCAGAGTCAGGGTGCCCACCTCCTGTCCATTCCCTCCACCCAGCCCTGGCAGGAGTGGAGCCCTTGTGCCCTGGCAGGATGTTGGGGAGGCTCCTCTGCTGCAAGCAGGCCAGTCTGCCCTGCTGTTGGTCAGGCCCTGACCATAGTCTCTCAGCCCACTCGGAGGTCGTTTGCAGCTTCAGTAGACAGTTCCATGCCAAAGACATGCCAAAGCCTTCCTCCCTGAAGTACCTGCATCTCTTTCAGCCTAAGGTTTTTCTCTGTGCTCAGGAGCGTGCTTGGCCCTCACAACCAATGAGGCTTGGAAGCTGGTGGACAAATACCTCAGCTTTCTTGTCCCTCAGTGAGACAATCTTACGTGTGTTCTATGCAGCCTCTGAGAAGGTCTGCAACAAGATTAGCTGCGCACAGTGGTAACACACCCACTAGTGTCCCTTTGATTTGCTTTTTTCGATTTTTTGTCTCTCTTCCCACTCACTCATCCTCTTGGGATCACCTCACCAAATAAACTACCAACATCCAAACCCTTGTCTCAGAGTCTGCTTTGGAGGAGAATCTGAACCAAGACATGTGCTCTAAGCAACTCTAAGTTATATAAAGTTACTCGTGGTGAGAGTCTAGTGTCCAGCTCACGCCCGACCACATGGTAAAATGTCCCCCAAATGACAGCAGCACGATGACCTATCAAGGTCTGAGAGAACGCTTCTAAGCACACTGCTGACATCCAAGGATTGGAAGCACATGTTCATTAAACAACTATTTATTGAAGGCATTGTAAATTGGCCCAAACCATTTTGTACGTACAACTATTAGGTTCTTTTTGGTAGACCTCGAGAGCAGGCCATAGTTAGAGGAAAAAGAGGGTTAGCTCCTCTCTCAATCTCTCTAAGAGGTTTTAGTGAACTAAAATCTCAAACCAAATTCAGCCACACATATAGACATTTATTAGCAAGTAGGCAGAAAACAGTCAAGCAACCTGTTCTGTAAGCTCAAAGGCTTCTGCTCTTTTTAGAGCATTGCCCACACCTCACAAGAAACATTCACCTGAGACTACTGGGATGGCATTCCCTAGTAGGATGCAGTTAACCTCTATTGGAGTGAGGCAGCCAAGAGCCCTAGGAACCAGTGGCTGGACATAGGACCCTTCAGGAGCAAACAATTAGGTTGTCGGGGCTGGCTCATTCAGGCTCCTATCCATTGACTAGAGCCAATAGTGCATATCTCGTCCCAATTCCTTGTTCAATAGCTTCCTGTTGGTAGTTGGGCGATGGTGGGGGTATTTACACCACAGAAATCAGCAAACACTACATATTTCCCCAGAAAGCCTGTTGTTAAAGATTTACCAGCCACCAACGGCATCATCCTGAGAACTTACGAATAACTTCTCACAGCCTGTTTACACAAGAGTAGGAAATGCCTCCAAAAAAAACTTAAGCCAACCAATTATCTTGAAAGCTACTTCTGTACTAACATAACATCTGGTGACTTCCCTGAGCAGCCGTCCCAGCCTGACTCTGCCTCTGGACTTTTATTACTTGGGAATTCGGCAAAGCCTTATTTGGTTAAGCCATTGCACCCATACTTCTGTTACATACAACCAAATGCAAACCCAAATATTGCACTGTGTATGAGTAACTGTCCCTAAGAGAAGGCATCTCCATAGGAGAAGCACATGAGAATGGGGAGTAGGGGCATGCCAACATTCTTAATGTTTCACCACAAACACTACAAAAAGTTAAGCTAAACAAAAACCATTTGGCTGGCAGGAATATTCAAAAGATGAAAGTGAGAAAGCTCTCCGTGGGGAGCATGGAGTTAAAGTAGTTGAGGACAGTGAATGTGATGAGTTCTCAGGCTCCTTTTAGATCCAGGAATTCTAAATTCAAATCATTTTATCTAATTAGTTATCAGCCTCTTGGATACAGTAGGGATATAAGATCATGGGACATGGGACTAATAAGTTGGATGGGGGAGCAAATTGGAATAAGTTAGGGCCCCATCCTAGCTCAGTGTGATCCAAAGTGGGAACACTAGGTACTTTGATGGTACTGAAAAGGGCTGGGAACGTGACAACATATGTTACAGCGACCTTCACAAATTTTCCCAGGGCGAACTGTTTTATAGAGCATGAAGTCGGGTGAGGAGCAAAGTAGACAGGATCGAAAGAAAAGCAGACATGCCCACGTCACCGAAACCCTTGCGGCCACATGGGCAGAGCTTCATAGATTCTGAAGTAAATGCACATTCCTCCCCCAGGGCTCACTTACAAAAGAAGGATTTCTTCCCCAAGAAAGAAACCCATGGGTTTATAAGTACCAGATTTTTGACAGTATATTCAGAAAGGTCCAGATTGCTGGGGTTTGCACACAGTCTCTGGCGTGTACAGTTCTACAGGCTGCATTCAAACTTCTTAACATGTCATGTGTAGACTTCAGTAAAATAAACTGATAAATACCACCTGCCAAATATATTGAGTACGTTATGTTCAGTATTCAGGGCCTCTGAGTAGCGATGTAGCAGTATGTCCACTGGGTTTCCCTATTAGTCCCTGTGATTGAGGGAGGTGGAATGAGGAAGAATGGGACACAGGAGAAGGTCCTGGCATGTGAGACCAGAACAAAGAGGCCTTTGCAAAGAAGTAGCTTTTGGGTTTACAGAGCAACTCTTTCATTTCTTCACCTATTTTTTAATGTCTGTGTAATGAGTTTCTACTTTTTATTAATTTTTTCAGTCTACATTCTTTGAATTTATTTTTCTCATATGTATCCAGCTTCTTAATTTCAAGGATTCGTACATTTATTGTTTTGTCGTCCTTGTTTTTCCTAATAAGTACAATTATGACGACAAATATTTCTCCAAGTACTGTCTTGGCCATATCAATGGTTTTAACACATTGTACTTTCGTTGTACTGCATTTGTAAATAGTTTTTTTGTTTCCTCTTTAACTCAGGCACTACAAAGAAGTGGGCTTTTTTTTTTTAATTTCAAAAAGTATAGGTTTTAATTTTAAGGAATATAGTTAGTTTTTGGTTGGGGGTTTTTTGCTGGGTTTTTTTTCTTCTCAATTTCTAATTTTAATGCATCATCATCAGTGAATATGGTCTATTGACTTCTTTTTGCTTTTTAATTTGTTAACATTTTCTAATACATGCGATCAATTTTTTTCTGAATGTTTAATACACTTTTGGAAAAAATGAATACTGTTCACTGGCTACATATATATGTCAAATTTATTCATTGTGTTATTCAAATCTTTTATTTTTTACTTACTTATTATTTTTATTTCCTTATTTATTTTTTGTGAAATTAACTTATTGCTTTCTAAAAATTGTATGTTAAAGCCCATTGTGATTGTGGATCTATCCATTTATCCTTATATTTTCTATTTGCTTTTGCTTTACGTATTCAGAAGCTATGTTATCAGGCTCATAAAGGTTTATTTGATTGATAAATTCTTTTATTATTCTGAAATATTCCTCTTTGGCCATTTTAATAATATCTACCTTGAATTCTCTTTTAATGCATATCAGTACTGCCAAATTTGCTCTATTCTGGCTAACATTTTCCTTTTATATTTCTTTCCATTCCTTTCATTTCAACCTTTGTGTATCTTTAGGCTGCTTGTGGAACAGAGCAGGACACTCTGTTCTATGCAGTGTGACCTCTATCCGGTCTCCTGGGATTTGGATGAGGAACAGAAAGTGCTATCCCTCAGGGCAGGCCTTCAGTTATCTCTTGATGTGGGGGCTCATTGTTTCACCTGGGTGTCACAGCCACTAAAGGCCCCACCCAGCCTCTCTGCACTGACTGTTCCTGCCTAAGGGGACAGCCACATTGACTGCTCATTGCCTGAGCATGGAAGAGGCAGAGGAAAGGAAGAAGGCAGATGCTCAACAGATCTGATTGCTTCTGCTATAGAACTCCAACTAATCACCCCGTCAGTTGCCCCAGGGGACTTCTGAAAATCACCAACTTTTGCCTAGAAGCATCCTTGGAGCCACACCCACCTTTACAGGAATTCTCTCCTGCATGGGTTTTGGCCTGTGATTTCATTTTTCAATCTGATCCCAACTATCTTTCATCTTTCTGAAATTCACCAAATGATTTTTGGCCAATTGGAGACTTTTTTGCTTTCAAACATGATTTTAAAAGCAATATTTTTGTCATTTCTAAGCATGTGGGGTGGGAGGGAGAAGTTGCAAGGATTTCCATAATTCTTGTCTTTTCAATTATTTCTTTAGCCTAGGTTACCAAGAATGGGATTCTGAGGCAAAGCATATGAACATTTTTAGGGGCCTTGACACATATTGCCAAATTGCTTTCTAGAAGGATTATAATAATTTACACCATCATCAGCAGTTCCCTCATTAGAAATTTTGCTCATTGTTTAGAACAGAAATAGAAGTCAATAAGTAGCCTGATGGTTAACAGGTTTATAAAGGTATAATTGACATATGAACTGCACATATTTAAAGTATATAATTTGATAAGATCTGCCATGAGAATACATCTGTGAAACCATCACTACCATCAAGAGAGCAAACATATGCAACAACCCCGAAAGTTTCCTTATGTCGCTTTGCAATCCCTCCCTCCTACTCCTGCCTGCTTCACTCTCCCATCCCCCACTAACCACTGCTCTGGTTTTTGTCACTGTTGATTAATTTATAATTTCCAGAATTTTATATAAACAAAATCATATAGTATATACACTTTTTTCTCTGGTCTTTCACTCAATATAAGTATTTTGAGATTCATCCATATTATTGTACGTGTCAATAGTTTACTTCTGTTTATTGTTGAGTAGTATCCCACTGTAAGGATATACCACAACTTATTTATTCACTCTTCTTTTTCTGAGTTGGACTAATTATTTTTAATGATTCTATTTTATCTTCTTTATTGGCTTTTTAGCTATAATTCGTTTCGTTATTTTTTTTTCCAAAGATTGGCAGCTAAGCTAACAACTGTTGCCAACCTTCTTTTTCTTTTCCTTATTTTTCTCCCCAAAGTCCCCCAGTACATAGTTGTATATTTTAGTTGTGGGTCCTTGTAGTTGTGGCATGTGGGACGCTGCCTCAACATGGCCTTGTGAGTGGTGCCATGTCCACCCCCAGGATCTGAACTGGCAAAACCCTGGGTCACCAAAGCAAAGTGCACAAATATAACCACTCGGCCATAGGGCCGGCCCCCTGTTTCGTTATTTTAGTGTTTGCTTTAGGATATAGTACACACTTTTAACTTACCACAGTCTACCTTCAAATGATGTTTTACCACAGTATGTATAATATAAGAACTTTAACAATGGCATTCTTCCATTTCTCCCTTCCTGGCCTTTGTGCTATTTTTGTCATACATTTTGCTTTTACACATTTTATAATGTAATTACTTCATTGTTATTATTTCTAACAGTCAATTATATTTTTAAAAGATTAATAATAAAGGAGAAAGTCTTACACATTTACCTGTGTAGTTACCATTTCTGGTGTTCTTCCATCCTTAATGTAGATCCAGATTTCCATCTAGGATCATTTTCTTTCCACCTGAAAGACTTAAACATTTCTTCTAGCTGTGGTCTGCTGGTGATGAATGTTTTCAGCTTTTGTACGTCTGAAAATGTCTATCTGCATTCACTTTCAAAGGATATTTTTGCTGGGTATAGAATTCAAGGTTGATAGTTTTTATCTTTCAGGACTTTTAAGATATTGTTCTAATCACTTCTCACTGGCATTGTTTCTGATTAGAATCTGCTTCTAGAATGTACTCCTTTGTTCCTCTGTATGTAAGGTGTCTCTTTGCTCTGACTGCTTCTAGACCTTTTGTTTTTATCGGTGATTTTCAACAACTTAATTATGATGTGCCTTGGTGTACTTTTCTTCAAGTTTCTTGGGCTTGGGGTTTCTTGAACTTCTTGAGTCTGTGGTGTGGTTGGTAGAATAATAGCTCCTAACAATGCCCACATCCTAATTCTTGAAACCTATTTTATTCGTTTACTATGGCTGCCACAGACTAGTGGCTTAAACAATAGAAATTTATTCTCTCACAGTTCTGGAGGCTAGCAGTCCAAAATCAAGATGCTGGCAGGGTCAACTTCTTCCAAAGTCTCTAGAGAATGACCCTTCCTTGCCTCTTCCAGCTTCTGGTAGCCCCAGGTGTCTTTGGCTTGTGGCAGCATAACTCCAGTCTCTACCTCTAAATTCACATGGCCATCTTTCTTCTGTGTCTGTGTCTTCACATTGTATTCCCTTCTTTATGTCTCTCTCCTCTCTTATAAGGATACGAGTCATAACGGATTAAGGGCCCACCCTACCACAGTATGACCTCACTTTAATGTACATCTTAGCTACATCTACAAAGACCCTATTTCCAAATATGGTCACATTTGCAGGTACCATGGATTACAACTTCAACATAATTTTGGGGGAGACACAATTCACCCCATAATGCCTGTGAATATGTTGCCTTAAACTGCAAAATGGACTTTGTATATGTGATGAAATTAAGAGCCTTGAGATGAGAATATTATCCTGGGTTATCCAAGTGAGCCCAATATAATCACAAGGCCCCGTATAGAGAACAGCAGGATGGCCAGAGTGAAAGAAGGATATGTGACAACAGAAGAAGAAGTTGGAGTGATGCAGACACATGTCTAGAATTGCAAGCAGCTTCTAGAAGCTGTAAGAGGCAAAGAATAGATTCTCTTCCAGAGCTTCCAGAAGAAATGCAACTCTGTTGATATCTTTAGTTTAGTCCCTAAGGTCCATTTCAGATTTCTGACCTCTAGAACTAAACAATAATAAATTTATGTCATTTCAAGCCACTAAGTTCATGGTAATTTGTCATAGCGATAGTAGGAAACTAATATTCATAAGTTTATGGGTTTCATAATATTGTTTCCTCAAATTTTTTTTGTCCTTCCCTTTCTTCTCCTTTAGGAACTCCAATTACACAGATATATAATAGATAGATAGATAGATAGATAGATTAGATAGATAGATAGATAGATAGATATACAGCCTCTTGAAGTTACCCCACAGCTCACTGATGCTCTGTTTATTTTTTAATTCTTTTTTCTCTATATGCTTCATTTTTTAATAGTTTCTATTACAGTGTCTTCAAATTCACTAATCTTGTATTCTGCAATGTCTAATCTGCTATTAATCCCATCCAGTGTGTTTGTCACCTCAGATATTGTGGCTTTCACATCTAGAAGCTTTATTTGGGCTTTTTAAAAATATGTTCCATGTCTCTACTTTACTTTTTGAACATGTGGAATATAGCTAAAATAATTATTTTAATGTCCTTGTCTGCTAAATCCAACATCTGTGTCAATTCCGGGTCAGTTTTGATTGATTTTTCTCCCTATTAAGGGTTGTATTTTCCTGCTTTTTTATATGCTTGGTAATTTTTTATTGGATTCCAGTCATTGTGAATTTTACTTTGTTTGGTATTGGATAGCTTTGTATTTTTATAAATATTTTTGCCCTTTATTCAGGGATACAATTAAATTAGAAGGCGATAGTTTGGTATCTTTTGGTCTTGCTTTCAAGACTTGTTAGACAGGACCAGAGCAGTGTTTAGCCTAGGGCTAATTATTTTCCACCATTGAGACAAAACTTTTCTGAGTGCTCTACCCAGTGATCCACGCATTGCAGGGCTCTGCAATCTGGCTGATGGGAACAGGCATTATTCCTGCGTCTGTGTGAGCACCAGAGATTATTCCTTCTAATCCTTTAGGATGGTTCCTTCTCTGGACTCAGGTAGTTTCCTTGTATGGATGATGTCCTCAGTCTTGAAATTGTTGTTTCATATATCTTTGTTTCTTTCAGGTGGAAAGATAAATCCAATCTCTTTTAATCCATCTTGATAGAAGTAAAACTAAACATTTTTAGCGTGAGAAGCCTTCTTTCAAGTAATGCCACTATTTAACACAGACTAAAAAGTCAAGGCCCTGTGACTGAAAATGAGGTAAAAGATTGATAGTATAAGGAAACCTGCCCATGTAGCTTTTGATGCTCTTAGAAGCTCCTAAGGACTCTCCCCTGATTCTTAGAGATTCACAGGGCCTGATTTAAAAACCACAAACCTCTCCTTTTTATACTTGATGCAACCGAGATCCAGAATGATTAAACCACTTGCCCGAGGTGACACAGCTAAAACCTAGGTCATATGATGAAAGGAAATAATGACTGCACATGAGTAAAGGCCTCAAGAATGGCAGCAATTGCTTCTCGATCTATCCCTCTATTCAAATTTCCAAAAGCCTGTGACAGTGACCAGAGAAGAGGGAAAGACCGTGAGTTTACAGAAAGGATCCAGTGCTAGAGGGGCCCAATTATGCCTTCCCTTATAAATCAGGTTCATTTCCTGAAGCCACATCTCCTGGGGAAGGTTCTCATGGCTCCAGCTCAGCTCACAGACCTCTAGCAAAGGCCAAACTCTTGAAAACTAGAACCCAGATCCCTGAATCACAAGCAAGTGCTCTATCCACTGTACCCCACACCCCTCTTCCATTGGTAAAACTCCAGAATGCAGTGAAACCCTTAGTTTTAGCTATCTACAAAATATTTAAAAAGACGTTAACCCAGAACAATGTGTTTGTGATTGTTGGCAAAACTCTCTGCACAGAATAGTCTCAATCCCTCACTAAAATAGCACAGATTCCATTTTGCCTTGAACTTTATGCAGTAGGGCACAGTGCGATAGCATTTAGGAAGCAAGCTGGAAGGAAGAGAGTTGATCAAATAGGAATGAAGGCTCTAGGCCTCCACTGAAAACAGCAAAACAAGAAGAACACGGGTGCCAAGCGGGTCTAATTCAGACATTGACACACTGGATGAGTCTAGATTTGCCACTGAATGAATCTCAAATTCCTTGTCTTTAAACAATATTTATAGAACTTGTCCCTGCTTGCTTCCCAGACACTCTGGGGGCTATAACTGGATTTAAAAACAATTTGTAAATCACTTAGAGCTCCTTGGAGATAGGATGATATTAAAATACATGGTATTACTGTTATGTTAACCATACTTAAATATGTTTAGCCATACTTAAGTATGCTAACCGTACTTAAATATTTACAATATTATCATTGAGAAGGATTATCTGCAAAACTCTTAGCGTCTTCTCCAATTAATTTTTCAAATGATAGAGAAGTTAGTTACTCTGGAGTCTTACTATACCGCAATCTACTACAGCCCAGAACCTGAGGCCCATTTAGAATTCTTTCCACATCAGTGAGAACTGAAAGAATTTCAACACATCATGGCCATTCCCACACCACATCACAGTATGTCCTGGGAGACAGCACCAACAAGGAGAGTAAAGTAGCTTTCTTCAGGATTCAGTCTTGTCACTTTGCCCAATATTAGAGGAAAACAATTACTAAGTAATTTGATTCATTTTTGTGATGTAATTGTTACTTTTGCTATATATTTGTTTGCAAATTCAGCACTCAAAAGATGATTTATTTCACCTAAAACTGTACCTTCAGTTTAGGATGGCAAGATGTCATTAGGTAGGTGGTGACTTCATGGTTTGAACTGCAGGGCTGCCGCTTATGGCCGTACAGGTACGAATGAGCCCTGGAGAACTGTGCCGTGTACAACTTTCTCCATCATACATAGCCGCCCTTATTCTACTTTAGTACCAGAAGGAAAAAGTGAGTCAGGAAAGAGAATATGGGAATTGAGGAAATAGGGGGATATAAGGAAGCCAGGCAACAGAATTCCGCCAAAAGTGTGCATACACAGATAATAGATCTGCTACATATTCTACATTCATGGATCTGTATACAAAATATATTCATTACACTTACCTGCATAGACATAATATATTACATTTACCCATAAAACTATTTAACACAAATACGTTATATGTATACATTTGTTAAGCCCCTAGTACTGGACATATAATAGGCGCTCCATAAATATTGCAAACAGATGAATGAAAATACACTTACTGTCATAGCTGTACACCGCGGCAAGTAGACTAAGACGAACTGCTGCTAATTTTCATCATGATGAACACAGACTGCTGTGAATTTCCATCCAGTCAAAAATGGCCCACCAGGTTCAGAAGATTCCAGAAGAATCCATAACCTAGATCCACAAGTGTAACTATTAGGTATGATCTAATCAGCACAAATTAACTGAATTCCTCATAACATGTACCCGAAACTATTCAACTCTAAAAATTCTGTTCCTGAAACTCAAGCAAAGGCTATTGTGTTGCTTTTTCCCCATTGTCATAGGTCAGCTCCACTTTCTAAGAAGGACGGTCATCACGGAATGGAGGAATGAGCAGAAGACCTGCTTTCCAGGCCCAGCTCTGTAACCAAGAAGCTGAGGACACTTGCTCGAGTCCCTTCTCTATAGACTTTTGCTGCTTAGTCTGTAAACTCCATAGCTGGATTTAACAATCCATAAGGTGCCTTCATGCTATGCACGAATTTAGTTTTTAATTTATTTACACTCTGACCGTCAGATCAATAAAATTAATAAAATAGAAAATTATGCCCAAAGGGGAAAAGGAAAAGGAAAATATGCTAACAAGGGTTAATATAATTGCCAATTAAATTTTATATTTGGCTCTGAGCAATCAGGGAAAAATAAGAAACGTAAGTTTCACAACTTTCATTTTCTTAGAAAGGGAGAAACTTGCCTTTTTCTTGAGGTATAACCTTCTCTGCCCTAGTTGAGAAGATAAACTGCGACCCTAGGTTCACAGGATCATCTTCAAACTAGAAACCCCTCCTTATCTTTCCATAGGTAAAGACTAAACATTCAAATGGCACCATTTTTCCTAAGTAGTGAAATGTCACTGCAAGGTCACTGGGTACCATGCAAGTGAGGAAATCAGAACCCAGAGACATTAAATAATATTTCAGAGGCCACCCAGCTAGCCATGAACAGCAGAGAGATTAAACACTCAAGAGTTCCTGACCTGAGGTCAGTGCCTGGTTTTAGGTAACACATCCCCAACGGCAGAGGGGCAGCTTGGGGGCACGTGTGCAGAGCTGAGTGTCCATGGAATCTGACACAAGCTGCAGGAAGCACAAGAGAAACTGAAAGGCAGTGACGCACTGGGGTCTTCTGGGGCGTGTGTGTGTCCCTTTCACTCCATCCCATTCCTTTCACCACAGCTTAGTTTTAACCTAATGAATTAAGCATGATGTTTACTTCCTCTTCTGTGCAGCAGCCTTTTCTGGGTGGGGCACCCACAAAGAGGAAGCACACCATGTCTGCAAGATGGCACCAGGAGTCATCAGAGACTCTGATTGAGACGTCGTGCTAAGAAACCACCATATGTTAGGGGCTGGGGAAACATCTGGCTCAAGTGGAGATAACGACGCCCCCAGCAAACCTCAGACACAACCCAGGCCTGTCAACTCCCCACTTAAGGCATCCCGTCGCCCGAAGGGGGTGCCTCCTGGGATTGAGGTCACCAAAACAGTGCCTACAAAGAACACTTATTAAGAATAAATGTTGACAGCAATTTGTAGGAACAGTTCCCTCATTTCCTGGTCTCAGGGAAGAGTCTTGAGGCTCCTCAGACAATTGATGTTCACTGGCCCTTCCTCTGATCTCAGTGGAGAACAAGTCTGAGAAAGAGCATAGAACACAGCTTACAGGGAAAACCTGCTATTCAGGAGCACTTACCCTGAAGAGCAATTTTTTTTTTTTTTTTTTTTTTTAGATTGGCGCCTGGGCTAACAACTGTTGCCAATCTTTTTTTTTTTTTTTTTCCTGCTTTTATTTCCCAAACACCCCCGGTATATAATTGTGTATCTTACTTGCAGGTTCTTCTGGTTGTGGGATGTGGGACACCACCTCAACGTGGCCTAACGAGCGGTGCCATGTCCGCGCCCAGGATCCGAACCCTGGGCCGCCGCAGCAGAGCACGTGAACTTAACCACTCGGCCACGGAGCCAGCCCCGTGAAGAGCAATTTTTTTAACAGCACAAAATAACTTGCCTATCAGTGCTCCCCATCCTCGACCCAAGTCTTTGCCCTGATTAGCCAGCAGGGGCAACACTTCACCCAAAAATCATCATTTTACTTCTACAGTATCTGTACAGGGTCTTGGAAATGAAAGGAACCTTAAGAAACATGTGCAGCCACTAGGATAGCAAAACAACCGTGCCACAGCTTGTTAGTGCAAACTCTGGGAATAGGTCTAGGCTACTCCCCACTCCCCACTCCCCACTCCCCACTGGGGTTTTTTGCTTTCATTTGTCTTTTCTCAACAAACATTTATTGTGTACCTACAAATGCAAGAGGACACAGACAATCACGCTCTGACTGTGAAAAATTCTGTCTCAAAAATGACCTACATCCTTTCTGCTCATATTAGTGAAAGCAAGTCACTGGCCATGCCCAATTTCAACAGGCTGGGACAGATTATCCTCCCATGGAAAAGTCATCAAATATTTGTGAACAAGTACAACAGTCCCCTACAAGATTCCAGGATCCAGGACAAGGCTTGGTTTCACCCAGATTAGTTAAGGAACTAGAGCCCCAGGAGATGGATTATCCAATAGAAAGGAGGCAACCACAGCTCCTCAACCACAGGTCCTCATTCCTCAACCGAATCTAGAGACACTGCAAGGACATGGACACGAATGAGGAGAACAGGGTGCAAGAGCTCTCTGGAAGCACTTGGGGAAAATAACACTTTTTCCATTCCTCGGAATTCAAGGACATATATACATGAGCCCTTGAGACACGACCTGAAATTTTCCATGTACACACAAATATTCAACCAGATGGGTGTAAGCTTGCTGATGAAACACATCAGCACAATGGCATCCACACTTGTCCCCCTCCAGTGATCTAGACCCTGGAGCCAGAATGATCTTTTTAAGATAGAAATCTGATTATATTTGCCCATCCCTTCTTCTACCGTCCCATGTACAACTTTCCATTGCTTAACACACATCAGTAGCTTCCCATTATTTTTATTCTAGAAATATTAAAATGTTAACTACTGGTTCCATGTTCTCTCCGCTCCAGGCACATTGGGCTTCTTTTAGTTCTTTAGGATCACCATGCTTCTTCCATGCACAGAGCCATTCCACATGCTTTCCCGTGGTCTGGAATGTTATTCCCTACCTTCTTCATCCAGGACATTCCTACTGTCTTTAGATCTTGGCTTCTTGCCATCGCCTTCAGAAAGTTTTTCTTGACTTCCCTGACCAAGTCATATAATCTCTCTAGTTTGTTCATACAACAAATGTTTTTTGAATACTTGTTGAGTACTAGGTATTGTCCTAGCTGCTGGGAACATAAAGGAAACAAAACAATCCATGTGGCAAGAAGGACAATTAACAACAAATATAAACCCTGTCAGGTATGATAAGTTCTATGAACCACAAATAAACAGAGTAAAAGATAAAAGAACAGGAGCACTATTTTAGATAAAATGGTCAGGGAACAGCTCTCTAAAGAGAAGACACTTAACAGGGCCCCAAATGAAGTGAAGGACCAAGCGATGCTATCTGGAAGAAAAAAGTTTCAGGTAGAGGAACAACAAGTGCCAGAGTCCTAAAGGTAGAGTGTTGGAGGAACAGCCGTAGGCTTATGATGTATTTCCATGCTGCGTATCTTATCTTAGCACTCATCACAGCTGCAATGAAAAACACTCATTTGTATTATCTGATTAATGCTCATTGCTCTTCTAGAATGCTACTTCTAACGACATAGGACAGGAACTGTGTCCATTTTTTGCTCACCATTGCACACTGAATCTCCTGTGTCCTACCTGATGCCTAGCACACAGAGTAGATCTTTGACAAACATTTGTAGAATGAATGAAGAAATGATGACTAAATGAATGAGTGATGAAGCAGATCCCTAGAAGACCACATAATGTAGGTATTTTCTATGGCTCACCCAAATACCCTCAGAACTTACTTATAAATGTCAAGAGTTGTTTACCCTGCAAATCTCTGCCTGAGGACTTCTTTCAGACCAAGATTGCATGCTTGGAACAGCCCTCCACCAATGCCAGATGGAGAGTCAGTGGATAAATATACCCCAGTTTCCTTGTCCCTTGAATGGGATAACTCTTAGGCAGTAGTTCTCAACCCTGGGTGATTTTGCCCCTCAGGGGACATTTGGCAATGTCTGGAGACTTTCGGGTTGTCACAACTTGGAGGAGGAGTGCAGGGAGAGACGCTACTTGAACGAGTGAGTAGAGACCAGGGATGATGCTCAACACCTGACAACACACAGAACAGCTCCCTACAACAAAAAATTATCCAGCCCAAGACGTCAACAGAGCTGAGGTTGCAAAAGCCTGCTCTAAAGAATATGCCCTATGAAGTCTCCCAGTCTGCAGCAGAACTGAGCTCGGGTTGCCCACAGTGGTAGCTGGTTTGATAACACGCCATTTACTACTGGCTTCCTTCCCTTCCCTGGCTCACTTCCCGCTCCCCTAGTGGTGTTTCCTGGGATTCCTTCCCAAATAAACTACTTGTCCTCAAATCCTTGTTTCAAGGTCTGCTTGTGGCGAAACCCAGACCATAAAATATCCCCCAAACCTTGTATTTCTCAGCAAACCAGTCTCTCCTACTCTTTAGCTATGTAATAAGCCACAGGACTGGTCTAGGAAACCCCAAGGAGTAGGCAGGTGACACTGGCATCTGAAAATGGCAGCAGTTGGTCTGTAGCTCTTAAAGAAAGGCTATGCCACCTGATAAACTGTCTTGTTTGGGAAAAGATGCTCTTTCCCCCCTGGTACCCTTGGAGAGTCACTCAGTTTGGATATTTAACTGGCCCAAGATGGCGGAAAGGTGAAAAAATACCAAAGACCTGTTTTAATCCTGCCTGTGCGGCTAACTGGATCCCTCCACTGTCCAAGTCCCTAACTTGTCTTGTATTCAGTTTCCCCATCTTAAAATAAGTGTTTTGGGTGAGATGATTGCTGAGGATTCTTTGAGCCCTAGCATTCTACAATTGTAAGAAATAATCACCCACCTTCCGTGGCCCCTCCATCATGACCCAAGCACGGTCTGCTTTGCTGGAAGGCTTCTTTTCTTCCTGCCCAACCATGCCCTCCCAGAGCAGCACACTGCGTGGCTGGCCTCTCTTCCCCTCTTCTCTTCTGTTAACACTTATCCAAGTGCTTGCAGCTCAGTTCAGCTCTTAAAAGTTGGCATGTCTCTGGGCTCCACTTCCTACAGACAAACCAAGGCACAGAGATGTCTGCTCACTTTCCTCAAGGTTGCAAATTTGCAAAACTCACTCCATGTCCACAACACCAACTGCCACCCCCACCCGCACCCCCACTTGAACAACTGGACAAATTCACCTCAGCATGCACTAGCTATATACTGGGAGCCGGGTTTGAAGTGCAAGGGGAAAAAAATCCTTTCTCCTATTTAACAAAAAAACTTAGAGAATGGGGCATTCTGGTTGAGAATTAACACGTATGTGCTATACAGATGATCAATTTTTGAAGAGTTAGAAAACAAAAGTCCACATGCTTTGAAACCCGTACTGCAGGTGTCTATTTTCTTGATGGTTCCAAAGGTGTTTCAGGATGGCAAAAATAACAAGAATGCCTACCATTGGTTTGGCTCCATGTCATTCACAGTCTCAGTTTTCAAAAGATTGTGTCGTATTCAGAAGAGCTGGGCGTGTAATTTCAGTGAGGCCAGAAGTGTCAGTCAAGTGTAGAATTTGGAAAAAGA
Organism: Equus przewalskii; assembly: GCF_037783145.1. Lineage (NCBI taxonomy): Eukaryota > Metazoa > Chordata > Mammalia > Perissodactyla > Equidae > Equus > Equus przewalskii. The sequence continues at coordinate 27,481,426 of NC_091850.1, forward strand.
AATTATTTCTGTGTCTTTTTCCTGATGAGAAAATATGCATATTTTTCTTCCTCTTATTTATTTTGAACAAAAATAGAGTTATTTAGTGACTGGACACTCATCAAAAGTAAATGGTTTTATAAAGAAGTTCCAAATATTTTGTTTCATTACTAAAGTAACATAATCACTTAGAAATTTTAAAATTATTAAAAAAGTAAGCAAACAAAATGCATGAAAATAAAACTAAAATTTTCCTACAATTCCGCACCTAGAGACCACCACTGTTTATGTTTTCATGTATTTCCTTCCAGTCTTTCAGACATTTTTAACAAAAATTAAGATAATTATTTTAGGGTGTACGTACAATTCTTGTATCTTGCCTTTTTCTCTTCTCACTATATCATGAGCATGTAAGCAAAGATCCTGACTTGTCTCATCATTGCACAATATTCCACTCACCAGTCTATGAAAGATTGGTTTAACCAAGCCCTTATCGTTAATGCTTAGGTTGAATCCATTCTCAACTTGTACAGAAATCTCTGAGTCTCTGAGAATTCCAGGAAACAAAGTCATTGGGTCAAAGCAGATAAACATTTTTAAGGTTTAGAGAAGATTTAAAAGGAATTAAGGCCAGGAATTATTTAGTACCTTTCTCATTCATTCCTAACTTGCCGAGCACAGATTAACCTAACCCTGGTCTGATGCACAGAGTTGACTAGAACTCTTCATGCTCACCTTGAGACTTATGTTACAGTTATGACCTCTTTGAACACTGGATCTTTAGGAAGAGGTCAGCACCAACATTTTTAGAGGGAGGGAATTTCTTGGGTACTGTTAATATTCTATTTCTTGATCTGGGTGGGGGTTACATAGGAGTATGCAATGTACTTTTATGTATGTGCATTATACTTCAGTATAAAATATGCTCAGAAAAAAGTTTTTAATACTTCCTGAAGTCATTAACTATGAATTTCCTCAAGGAAGTCCTTGACAGCCACGAAATAGTTGTGGTCTTGGGAATAAAATACTCTGTGTATTTGAAAACCATTAGATGTTTTTTAGATGTAAAGAATTATCATCATCACCCGAGTAAAGTCAATCATGCTGACATATTAACGAGGCGATACTCTCAGAGGGCATTTTTATTTTATAATCAAATTAAGTAATTCTGAAATTGGTGAGCCGATAGGTAAAGGGAGGGAACTTTTGGAGAGGAGGTCTCTTTCCAGTCCACACCCCTCTGGCTGCTTCGCCCAAAGAACAAGGTACACGTCATCAGGCTGCTCAGAATCTAGTTTTAGAATCTAGAATTCTAAATTCAAGATTATCTGGAACACACCCTTTGGCAAGTTCATCAATATGTGGAGTCAGTTTCTCATCCATAAAATGGGACTTGGTTCCCCCTGAGCAAAGCCAATGCCTGCAGTTGGAAGTTTACTGGCTGTACGAGGACACCTTGTAAGGTGTGAGGGATGACATCCAGTGCCCACCGGGTCATGTATCCTGACTAGGGGCTGTATCCACTCAGAAGAAGGGGGAACCTTTTCAAATTTGGACAAAGATGCCAAATGGGCAAGCAGGGGGTTTGCCTCTGGGGACCCTCATCCTGATATTCTGAGATTTAGGTACATGACTCTGTGCTGCCACCTCACATCCTCCATCTCGTCCACTCTCAGGCCAGGCGCTGTGGATGCGTTAGGTTGATCTGCTATGGCATACAGTCTGTATTATGTTAGGCAAGAGGTCACAATCAAGCAGGGTGGGTTCCCACAACTATGTAACATGGGTTTAGTCCTAAGTCTTTAGTTCTAAGACAAGCCCTATCAGCCTACTGCTCTGGACATCACCCCAAGACCCCTGGGCTCTAGAAACCTGTGGTGGCTGATTTTACGTGTCAATTTGGCTAAACTATGATGATCAATTTTTGGTCGAACGCAAATCTAGTTGTTGCTGTAGAGGTATTTTTAAGATGTAATTAACCTTCACAATCAGTAGACTTTAAGTAAAGTAGATGTCCTCTAGAATGTGGGTGGGCCTCATCCAATCAGTTGAAGGGCTTAAAAACAAAGACCGAGGTTTCCTGAAGAAGCAGGAATTCTGACTCCAGACTGCAGCACAGAAACCCTGCCTGGGTTTCCAGCTTGCTGGCCTGCTGTGCAGATTTCAACCTTGCTAGCCACCACAGTCTCATGAGCCAATTCCTTAATAAATTTCTCTCTCTCGGTACACACACACACACACACACATCAGTAGGATACATATATATCTCATTGATTCGGTTCTCTGGAGAACACTGACTAATATAGCATCCAAAAACTGCAGGCTCTCTGTGGAACAAGGCCCACTGAGAAATCTCCATGTTCTCATGAGGCCTGTCATTGGAAACAGAGCCAGGAGCACGGTGACTCACGGCAATCCAAAAAACCAGAAACCTATAAATGCAGAACCCCATTTTAACACTCATTGTAGAGGCCTCTGTAAAGCTTCTAAGAACAAATACAAGCTCAGAACAGATCATTTAAAAAATATATCCAAACAGAAAGAGTAAGGCTTTGCTCTTAAAGTGACTTCATGACCGTTTTTAATCCTTTAGAAAGTGCTTTTATGTCCACTATGATTTCACTTTATCTGGAAGGATCTCTTGGGAATATAGTCATGAACTCATTTCTCATTAAAATCTGTCATTTGAGGGGCCAGCCTCACAGCCTAGTGGTTAAGTCTGGCACGCTCTGCTTCGGCAGCCCGAATTCAGCTCCTGGGTCTGGATCTACACCACTCATTGGTGGTGATGCTGTGGCAGTGATCCACGTACGAAAATAGAAGAAGATTGGCACAGATGTTGGCTCAGGGCAAATCTTCCTCAAGCAAAAAGAGGAAGACTGGCAACAGATGTTAGCTCAGGGTGAATCTTCCCCATCAAAAAAAAAAAAAAAAAAATCTGGTCATTTGAGATAAATGGAATAAAACATTGGATGAAGCAGGCTGTGGTCTGCCACTGGAGCTCATATGATTTCACAGGGCTAGATCCCTGGCAGTGCGTATTTTAAATAATCCGTGTCCTTCAGCTGATGTTAAAAGCAAAGTGAACATCTAAAAATAGTTCACACAAGAACATCTTCCCTTGATTTTCATGAGCAGGTCCAGAAATGGCACGCAAAGTCTACCCTCTAAAAAAAAAAAACCCTATTCAGGAATTGCAATCAATCATTTTCTTTCCTCCCTCCCTCCCCCCCTTCATCTCTCTGGCAGTTTAACCTGAAGAGCTCTGCCCAGCCATCTCACTTCCTGTGTATACACACCCTGTAGACACATACAAGCAGATCACTATCACTCTTGGAGTGATCGTGGACCAAATGCTATTTTCACCTTCTCCAGCTTCCCACTGTCTCCTGCTGAAGACTCTGTCCTTCACATCTTAGTGGTATTTTTAGCACCATTTCTTTTCAGGTCTGCCTTTCTCCTGTCAGAATTCCCCTGACAAGGGGATAGTTGCCTTCTAGCTTTTTCTACCTTCAGCAGTTAACGTTCATTCAGAGGGAAAATTCTTAAGAAGTCTTGATAGAGTAGCCCCAGTTATCTGCTATGTCTGCCAATGATGAGGAGGAGGAAGGAGGAAGAGGAAGACAAGAGGAGGATAATGTGGGAGTAAAGAAGCAAAGATGGGGCCAGCCCCATGGCCAAGTGCTTAAGTTCTCACACTCCACTTCAGCAGCCCAAGGTTTGCTGGTTCAGATCCTGGACGTGGACCTACACACTGCTCATCAAGCCACGCTGTGGCAGCATCCCACGTAGAAGAACTAGAATGACCTACAACAGGATATACAACTATGTACTGAGGCTTTGGGGAGAAAAGAAAAAAGAGGAAGATTAGCAACAGATGTTAGCTCAGGGCCAATCTTCCTCACAAAGAAAACGAAGAAGAAGAAGAAGTAGCAAAGATACCTACAAGTTTCTTGCAGGTAGGATCTGAGTCTTGCTCAATGTTGAATCCCTGCCTCTTAACATCATGCCTAGCACATAGAAAGTGTTTAGTCAATGCTTGGAAAATTAAATAATATAAAGAAAATGAACAGAGGTGGAAAAGAATGAAGTCTGCAAAGAGGGAGAGAGAAAAAAAGAAAGAATTAACTTATTCCTGGCAATATGAGGAGAGAGTAAACATAACACAGTTTCTGGAGCCAGAATGATTGGTTTGAATCTCAGTTCTGGAACTCACTAGCTGTGTCGCCTTGGGCAAGTTTGTTAAGCTTTCTAAGACTAAATTTCCTCATCAGCAAAATGAGGATTATTATAGCACCCATCTCATTGGGTTGTTTGAGGATCAAATGTAGTAATACATGTAAATAATACTCCACAAAGGTTAATTACTATTATTTTCTTCATCATCTCCGTCATCATGGCAGAGTAAGGACATCACCTCCTAAAGTCACTATTACCTACTTATCTTGAAACTGAATCTCTGATATATCTTGATTTGGTAACCAGTGAAAAATTAAGAAGTCTGTTTTGTGGATGCTCATTGGCTGTTCCTCAGGAGGAAGTTTACCATGTTAATTTCATGTTCTGACAGCGCTTCAGGACATGGTGGAGTACACTAAGAACTTCTGTTGAATTTTGTTATTTTAATGAATTAATTTAACATTTCTTCTGAATGTTCAGGGCATAACCTAAGAATGTGAAGCAGATGAATCTTTCATCACGGTATTAATTGCATTACAGTGAATTTCACTCCCTGGAATGTTCCCTTACATCCCAGAATACTTCCAACACCCAAACCCACACAAGCTTGGCAGGGACCCAGGGCTCACGGGCGCTGGTTCACCTGACAAGCAATCACACTCCATTTGCAATGAGGAGGAATTCCCTTTCTGATGACAGATATGCTTCAGGGACACACCTGCTGGGCTGGGCACTGTCTCATGACCACTCAGGGGAACTGACCCGACAAGATTTCCCAACCAGCAGGTAAATATCAGTCCCAGCTTATCCATTCACATTCTCAAGGAAATGAATGCAGAGGCATCAGGGAGTTTTCTAGGGAAGACCAGAAGGAAGAAAGACCGGAAGGAGGCATTAGGATCTATGTCTTAGTCCCATGTCCAGTTTTAGTCCCATTTAGTCCATTTTAGTCCCATCCACCATTTTTTCTCTCCCACTCGCCTACCCAACAGTAAAATCGAAACTTACTGAACAACAAAAAGGGACCGGTGCTGAATCACCATCTACTCACACACTTGTTTTATAAAATTACTACCTTAGGGTTATAATTTTTTATAGGTCTTTGGCTCTCATCTTCCCTCACCTATTCCATGGAACTAATCTAATCATATAAACTTTCACCCAGATCGGAATCATGGGCCTGATGATCAAGAGTTTCTTAAATGAAAGAAAAAGATAATGACCACCTATGTCATGGTACACAAAGTTTACAGATGACAGGAGACACATTACTGCTGGTGTTTGATTTTAACAAACCTTTCTCCAAATCTGTGATTCTCATCATTTTAACAGTCTCTTTCTTTGAAACTCCAGGAATGAAGCTGGGAACAACAGCAGCTCAAATCAATTGCACATAATAATTATAATGACAGCATTTATATTTGACAAGTTAAATTCCCAAGCAAGGAACTCTATTTCCATTTACAAGAGTAAAAATATATGCCACTCAATAAAGAGCAGCTTAACAAGAGAGAATTTTCCTTTGACATAAGGAAGGAGCTTAAAGAGGAAGTCACATCCTCCAGAGGATATCCTGCCCAACTGAGGCTTGATCACTCAACCTAGAATTCACTAGCTGTAAGTTCCCCTAAATATGCCCATCCTTCATCGCAGTGCTGGACAAGCTCGATACAGAGTCACAGCTCAAGGGCTGCTTTAACAGAAATACCATAGACCAAGTAGCTCAAACAGCATTTATTTCTCACAGTGCTGGAGGCTGGGAAGTTCAAGATCAAGGCGCTGGTGGATTTGGTGTCCAGTGAGGACCCGCTTTGTGGTTCATAGATGGCCATCTTCTCACTGTGTTCTCATATGGCAGAAGGGGCCAGGGAGTTCTCTAGGGTCTCTTCTATAAGGGCACTAATCCCATTCATGAGGGTTCCACCCTCATGACCCAATCACCTCCCAAAGGCCCCACCTCCAAATACCATCACATTGGGGGTTAGGTTTCGACATATGAATCCAGGGGGACACAAACATTCAGTCCATTGCAGAGACTGAGTTCTCAGACCTGCAAGAGCTGAGTGAACTTGAGCAGCTTACTAAAACTTTCTATTGCCTTTTTCTTTTCTTTCCATCTGTGAAATGGAGAAACCACTCACCTCAAAGCACTGTTATGGGGAACAAATGATTGCATGTGTGAGGGCATCTAGTAAACTAAGCAATATAACATTCAGCTAGAGCAATTAGAAAGGCATCATGGCAAAGGGAGGCTCCAAACTGAGTCTTAAAAAGGAGCAGTGTCTTAACTGGTAATGAGAAGGGAATAACTTGGCAGGTAACAATCATGACAGCAGCAAAGACAAGGGGTGAATTAGACTAATGGGGGCAGGGCAGAGTGCTGGAATCATGGGAAATAGGCCTTTCTTTGGTCCTTCTGTTTGGATGTCCACAAGGATCTTTGGGTTAATATTTTACCAAGTAGTATTTTGCATAAAACTTTGATAAAATCTTAAACCACACAAAATGCTAATTTTCCATAAGACATGCATATTCCTGCCCAATTTTATTGACAAGCAATCCTCCCCATGACTGTTCATCCTCTGATCAGTCCCTCAAGTCACTAAACCAGAGGTTCCTGAAGTGTGGTCTCCAGGCCAACAGCATCAGCATCACCTGGAATGGTGTAGGTAGAATGATGGCCCCCCAAAGATGTCCAAGTCCTAATCCTCAGGACCTACGAATGTATCATATTATATGGCAAGGAGGAATTAAGTTTGCAAATGAAATTAAGGCTGCTAATAAGCTTACTTTAAAATAAGATTATCCAGGTGAACCCAATGTAACCACAAGGATCCTTAAACCAGGGAGAGAGAAGCAGAAGAGTTAAGAACCAGAGAGATGGTATCTTGAGAAAGACTCAACCAGTCATTGCTGGCTTTGAAGATGGAAGGAGGCAATGGGCCCAGGAATGCAGGCAGCTTCTAGAAGCTCGAAATGGATTCTCTAGATGCAAGGAAATGGATTCTCCCCAGAGCCTCCACACAACCCTGCCAACACCTTGATTTCAGCCCAGTGAAACCCCTTTTGGACTTTCATCCTCCGGAACTGTAAGATAATAAAGTTGTGTTGTTTTAAGTCACTAAATTTGTGGTAATTTGTTACAGCAGCATTAGAAGACTAATACCCCTGGGAAGTTGCTTAAAAAGGCAAATTCTCTGGCCACAACCCCAACTACTGAATCAGAAAATCTGAGGGTGGGGCCCAGCAGTGTGTCTTTAAACAAGCCCGGAGGTAATTCTGATGCACACTAAGGTTTGAGAGCCACTCACTAGACTAAGCAATCACAATTATTTCCCTGAAGCAAATACATTCAGACACAGATCCCCATGAAGACTCAACACTGCTAATTAATGACTTGATTAACCGTGATAAAATCTACCACCGCCATGTCCTGCCTTGACAAGCACAGAATAGGAAACCCAACCAAATGGGTGATTCAGATTCCTTCCGGGCTTAGGGTCCCCATTTGGAACACCAATAATAAATGTGCCCTAGTCCAAAAATCTATCCTGGAAGTTTCTTTTGTAATTCCTTGCCGATTCTAGCTGGACAGATCGGAGTGGAGTCACTTGCCTCATTCTCACTAAGTTTGAGTAATGGGCGGAAATGTGGGTGGGTGAGGGTCTAAGCAAACTGAGGATTTATGATGACTCATTCCAGAAAGGAGAAGCCGATTTCATTTCATGGACTCATTAGACATGGAGGGGTAGGGGATCTTACCGACCATGAAGCTGGTTCCTCCATCTAGAATATAGGTCCTACTCGCCCTCGCCACCACTGCATTGCCGCCAAATGGTCAGTCGGCCTCAACTTGAATATCTCCAATGACAAGGATCTCACTACCTCCCATGGCCAACTATTCCATTCTGAGAGGACTCTAAATGTGAGACCCCAAGTCCATTCATCTGGCAGCCGGTTTTCTTTGGACCTCATGCTTGATTTCATTTTGGCCTACAATGAATTCTTTGAAGTCCCAGGTGCACACTCATATGCAAGACTGAAATCCGGCTAGGTTGCAGCCTCCACCTCATACACCGGCTTGTTTTCTCAGCACTATTAGCCTCCACTGACCTCAAAGGGAGGCATGTGTGTAAGCTGGGCAGGAGGTAGTCGTGGACTCTGTTAAAGGCAAAGTGCTTTAAAAGCCTTTGATGAAAGGCATTAAGGCTTGAAAGGGTTGTTTCTGAAATACTACACCTCCCTTTTAAGAACTCTTAAGATCTGGAGGGTGATACTCTCTCACCCCGGAAGAATTCAAGCATGAACGTTCTGAGAGCCTCCAATTAAGAATCCAATTCTACCTCCCCAGTTGCTCATTTCCACCAAAATGACCTAGTTGGATCTTTTTTTTTTTAAGGGACAAACTAAACCACACCAAACAATATCTCACGGTTAAATAACCAATAGATGAGTATTGACAAATTAAAATATAAAAGCCAAATAGCTCTACTTAATACACACAACTATAAATAGGAAACCCCAGCCATTCTTGCTTTACTTATTAATTTATTAATCCAATTGTTTTGTGCTTGTGTTATGGGCGGTCACTAAGCTAGGTACCAGAACATGATGACAAACTGGACAGACACAGTACCTACCCTCTTGGGGCTTGGAGACTCCATTTAAAGATCAACTCATCTATATTCATCTGGTCCTGTAGCATTAAGTTCAGATGCCTCTATCATTTATAAAATAATTTAGGAAAAGGTGGTTGTTGGTTTGGAATGCACCCAGATCCTTGAATCAGATGGCTAAATGACGTTACGTGTTGTTTTTAGAGAAGGAAGTTAAAAACCCAAGACTAAATAGTCCTTGGATTTTCTGGATGCTACATGTTAAATACATAAAAGAATCTCATTCCTATTCATTGCTGTATTGGTCTCTTTATGGAAATGACTGGTGTCCAAGGGGTCTTATTTAATAGGATGCATTTGGTTTTTTCTTTCGTACTCTCTGTCTCAATATTTCTTCCGTCCACAAGGAGTTCAAACTTGGTGGCCAGTGTCACTGGATGTCAGCAGTAATATGTGAGCCCACAGTATTCCCTGTGACCTCTGCCAACCACTGGGGACTGGCTCCTCTCATTCCACTTTTTAGCAAAAAGGTACGAACTACTGACTGCTATCATAGCACCAGCCCTTGCATCACCACCCCAAAGTGCTAGCGTCACCTCTGGGTTCTCCTACACACCCAACCCTGGGAGATCAGAGATGATTAAGATGTGCAAATTCTTCTATAAAAACAGAAGAGCTGCTCTTCTGGATCCGGATACAAACAGTGACAGAGACCCCAAGAAGCATCTTATAAAAGGACACAGTTGTCCTCTTTGATATGAACTCAAAAAGTCAGATTAGAACTCAAAAAAACCAAAAATCTCTGTCCCCTCCACAGCCAGCTCTATAAACACATATCCCCGACAGATTCATATTTTCAGAACTTGCCTCAATTTTTGAGTAGTGAGAAACAAAAGTACATTACCCACTATATAAAGTGGGACTTTCTTATATTATGTTAAATTTGCCTTTCAAAGAGTAGTTCTTCAGGAATCAGGACTTGCGAACTCTTCATTATTGCATCCTCTCAGCCTTTATCTTTCTAGGCTGAATAATACTGACCTTTTCACTCTGTTTTCCTAAGTACAGCCCCTGCCTCTCCCTACCTGCTCCCATCTCCTCACTCTCCCATATTCATGCTTAGATTTTATTTATCTCCTCATAGCCTACTTTTCTGGGGGCATCTTTCCTTTCTTGTGCACAGTGCCTGGGCTCAACACAGCAAAAGTTTGCCAGGGGTGAACCCATCTTTCTCTTCCACAATGGTAAGACAATGCCGTTTAGTTTCCAATACCATTAAATGAAGACCATAACTTGTTGCTTTTTGCAACTAATGTCTTCATTGGCTCACATGTCCTTTTCTAGGTTGTATCTGGTAATCCATAGCCCATTATTCCACCTGAATAGTTTAGATTATTTTCTCGCAAATTCAAGACCTAAGGAGAAATGTTATGATTTTCATCATGTTATTCCTGAGATGGCATCTAGGCTGGAAAAAACAATGGATGATATCCTCCTTAAAGCAAGCTACCCTGTCACAGCGACAGTCAACAGCCCTGTGGGGAGGCCCACGTGGAGAGGAACCAAGGTGCCAGCCCCGCCTTGCCAGCCACGTGAGTGAGCTGACTTGGAAGTGGATCCTCCAGCTCCCATCAAGCCTTCGGATGATTCCAGCACCCCAGGTTTTGAGTCTCCCAGCTGAGACCTCAGACATCATGGAGCAGAGACAAGCCACCCCTGCTGTGCCCTCTCTAAGTTCCTGACCCACAGTAACTATAACATCATAAATGATCATTGTTGTTCTAAGATACTGGCATTTGGAGTAATTTGCTACACCAAAGTCAATAACTATCACAGTATATATGTATGAAAAAATAATTTTTTCTAAAAAAATATTATAATACAAAATTCAAGATGGTGGTTACCTCTGCAGGGGAAGGAAAAGGACAGGATAGGACAAGAGGATACAAATAATTGCTAAGTGATTGGTAAATATTTACTTCTTGGTTGGATGGTATATTCTTTAATAGATGGGTAGATGGATAGATAGATAGGGAAAGAAGACTTTGCTTGGTCCAATGATGACAGTGTGTCATGAGCCAAGGATGGTATTTAATCCAATTTAAACACCTGAGGTCCAACGATAAGGAAAGAAGAGAAAGGAGGAAGAGAGAAGTGGAAGAGAGGGAGGGAGGGAGGGATTGAGGGAGGGAGGAGGAAAGAGAGTGAAGTTATTAGTTATTACACAGGAAAATTTTTTTTTTAAAGATTGGCCCTGAGCTAACATCTGTTGCCAATCCTTTTTTTCTTCTTCTTCTTCACCTCGAAACCCCCCAATACATAGCTGTATATTCTACTTGTAGGTCCTTCTGGTTCTGCTATGTGAGATGCCACCTAAGCATACGTTGATGAGTGGTGCTAGGTCTGTGCCCAGGATCCAAAGGAGAGACACCCTAGGCTGTGGAAGCAGAGTGCATGAACTTAACCACTCGGCCTCAGGGCCGGCCTCTTACCTGGTAAAATCTGAACAGGTTCCCATCCTTCACCCCGCACATCTATTTCTAGGTGTAGACCCTAGAGCAGCTCTTGCACCAGAAGACCGGTACAATATTCCCAGAAGCATTTTTCAGGAGCAAAAACTAGAAATATACCAACTATCTAGCAACTGTAAAATAAATAAATGCATAGTGGTTATTCAGACAGTAGAATATTATACAGCAATGAACACTAATGATCAACATTATGGATGAATTTCCGCTCAATACCATGAATAAATATCTAGAGGTGTACAGTCCAACAGGACTTTCTGCAGTGACAGAAATGTTCTAGAGCATGATGTTGGGCACAAGAAGAAAGACAAGAAATGACTACATATATATAAAGTTAAACACAGACGAAAATAATATTTTGCCTAGAGATGCATATATAGTGGTAAAACTACGGTAAAAAGCAAGAAAATATACAAAATTCAGACTGGTGGCTAGGGTGGCAGGGGGATTTAATAGGAGCAAGACACATATAGGGAAGTTCAATAGTTTTAGAAATATTCTCATTCTTAGGTGGTGGGGGGAGAGAGATCCATAAATCTTCATATTTTTATTCTTAAACTATATGTAGATGTTGTACACACTCTTTCATATGCACCATAAATTTTAAAAATAAATATATCCGTGCAAAGCAACAAAATAGGAGATCACCATCACATGATTGGAGTTAAGCAGCAGAAGTTCCTTCTAGCGCTGTGTGACTCCTTCTTATCCTTTCAATGTCCCCAGAATCAGGTCTACAAGAAACTTCCCCATGCCAGGTTTCACTTTCCCTCCTCTAAATATTACAAAACCCGTATGTTGGGCCAGCCCCAGCAGCCTAGTGGTTAAGTTCGGCATGCTGCACTTGGCAGCCTGGGTCTGGTTCCCAGGTGCGGATGTACACCACTCATCAGTGGCCATGCTGTGGCAGCAGCTCACAGACAAAAAGAGGAAGACTGGCAACAGATGTTAGCTCAGGTTGAATTTACCTCAGCAAAAAAATTTTAAAAAAACATGCCACATGTTTATTGACAAAATATGCTTTACTTTACAATAACAGCACGTCACACCTTCATGACAGCAGTTCTCCAACTCAGCCTTGTGGATTTTTTTGTCAGTTCAGTATTTAATACTACATGGTACACTGATTATTTAATGTCACACGGTACAGTGAACAGAGTATTGGATGGAGGATCAGAGACCAGGACTCTGGGGCCTGCTAAATCACTCCCCAGCATCGATGACTTTGAGCAAATCATTTTTCCCCTCCACCTGGCTGCTTCAGAAGAGCTGCTGGGATTAACCAGAGCTGCTCCATTTTTAAATGATTTCATGTTGGACTTCTTGGTCTGGTTTCTGTTGAAGAAAAGATTGCACTGCTTTAAAAGAGAAAAATTCAAAAACCTCTAGACCAAGTGATCACTAAGCATTTTCTTGCTCTAACATTTTAAAGTTCTGCGTTTTGTGAAAGCCACATTGCTGGGCCTGGCCTGTTGTTAGATGGGTAGATAAAAAGGACTAAAACCAGATCACAAACTTGGCATCTTATGGAAAAAGTCTAAATGTTTATTGCCAAGAATAATGGATTATTCCAGAAGTCCTCTAGCAAGGCGACTTGGACTTTACTTCCTTGCTCCCACTCCAGAACCCACCTGACCTGTATCCTACTACCCTTACTCCTAGGAATCTGACAGCAAATCTGGCTCACTCATTTAATCACTATTAAAGAGAGATAATGGGAGAGGAGCTGTAGATTAGAGGCATTTTCTGCAAGGGGCAGAATTGCATGGGAATTTTCACAAAAGCGCCTGGTGGCCCACAGCTCTCTTCTCTGACGTTTTTGTCCCTCTTCTGTCTCTAGCGCTCAGGGGAGGGTTACTCAGACCCCTCAGCCATGCTGTCCTCAGAGTCTTCCTCCTCTGTCCTCCACCCATTCTTCTTGGGTTTCCTTTGCATCTGCTTGGTCAATCACGTGTCAAGTGTTGCAGATCAAACATTGTCATTTAAACCCCAATCTGCTGGGCATGATGAATTTCAGGCACCAGGTACAGCTGCCCGCACGGCACAACCTTCTGTCCGTCTGTTTACAAAGTCAGCTCTGCCTGTGGCCGCTTGGCCCATAATACTGACAGGACAACATGGAAGAATCATCCTCTTGACAAGATCTCCGTGTTATTGTCTCAATAAAGGATTACCCATTGAATTGTCACCCCAATTTGGGATGAGACTCCATTTTGGGCCTCACTCTCTGCTGCAACTCATTCTAATTTTCAAATAAAACATACCAGTTGTTGCTCTAAAGAATAATAGAAGGAAAGAGTAATTTTTAAAATATATGATCCTTGATAGCCCATAGCTCCTCAAACTGATCATATTTATAAGAAACTTAAGATTCAATATCACAAAGATTTCTTCGAAGTGCAGTTCTGATCTGCAATCATGACGCGTGCTCTGGAGAAATGAAAGCTGTCATTCCTTTTTATCTTTTTCCTCCTGTACTTCACTCAAGGAGAGCTGAACTCTCAGGAGAACCACACAGCCACACCGTGTCAATTTCTAGACACTCACATTGAGTTTGAAATGAAGAGGTTTTAAGTGTTGCCAGGAAAGATAAGTAATATTCTCCTTGGGAGAGAAAGTCAGCATAGGAAGATACAAACTGTTTCTGCCTCAGCCATCCCAGAAATCAGAATTTCCTCGAATCATAAAAAATAATTTCACTCAGTCTGTTCCTATTGCAAAAAACCATCTTCATTTGTTTATAGGATCACTGCTAAACATCCTGGCTTCCCCCACCCATCGTCTGGAAAATAATTCTCCAGGATTTTTATAAACAAGTTAAGTGGAGGAGGCTCAAAGCGCTCCTCTCTCTAAAGAAAATTACACCCAGGCCCCAAACTCTAACATGCGTGAACTCAGTGTCCAAAGAATTCGAGCTAATCCATCCCATTCTCAGTGGCTGGGTCTGATGGTCCACACACATAGCCTCCAATTTGAAGGAAATGGGTGACATCTCATTAGTAAGCTGGTCTATACAAAGTGGAATCCCTTCCGTTTATGATGTTGCCATTTTGTTTAAAAAAAAAGGAACAAGCAACATGTGATGGTTCCCATTTTGGGGGCAACCTTAGCCCATTCTCATTTGCCCAGCCTTCCACACTCCTTACCAGCAGTCCTTGGACAGCCATCCCAGCCTGATCTCCCACTGCTCCCTAAGCCTTTTGCCAGGACCGGGCTAATTTCATCTCTATCCCCAAGCCCACCTAATGCTCTACCCCCGGACCCCGTACACAGTCCCCACCTGGGATGCTTTCACTGTCTGAAATTCTTTCCAACATTCAAAGCCCAACTGTATACCTACCTCATCCTTAATGCCTTTCCTAAACATTCCAGCAAGAAATCTCTCCTTCCTACCTTTTCCCTCCTCTGCTCCACTCAAGGAGAGCTGAACTTCCAAGAGAACCACGCAGCCACACCATGTTTATAGATGTTTATAGATCTTCTTGCTTCTACTTTTAACTTATCATTTTTATATACAAATTTGCTGAAGGTTTTAGGATTATTTTTTTTTTTGAATTTTAAAGTAATATCTACCTGTCCTAGTTCCCCCACTAGACTGAAAGCTTCAATAGCGAAGGGGATAGTAGGGAGAATACCTTCAAGTTTTGCTGTCCCTACAGTGTCTACCACTTATCTTTGCACATAGTGAGTAACTCAATAAAAGTCTATTGATAATGTTTGAAACGTAAAGATTCCAGACAAACCCAAAATATGTTGTCAAATATAGGAACAGATTCCTCTTTAGCAAAGCAAACAGCTGATCTACATATTCACTGTATTCCTAAGACTGTTTGAGCCAAATCTCTGGAATTTAGTCTACATCAATTTCATAGCAGTCCCCCAGTTAAACTCTCACATTTACAGATAATGGACTAGAGACCCAGAATCTAGCCCAATGTGCCACTGCTGATTCTAGGTTTGTCATTCCAGCTACATCATGCTTGATCCCAAGGACCCTGGGAAATCCTCGAATTTGGGATTACCCAGGATCACTTTATCCACGTGGACCAAAAGAGGGGATAAAAAGCAGAGCCGTCCCTCCCATCTCCCGGTATCATCAGAACCCATGTCCAGACCAATCCTGATTTGGAGACATTAAAGGAGTGGTTCAGTCCCAGACATGCATCAGACTGAATGGCTTCCATATTTGTTGCTTCATATGTTAAATGAATAAAGGAATAACCCATATCCACTTAATAGGAAGACAATCAGTAAGTGGTTCCTGTGATTATTACCTGATTTTCTCTTCCCCGTTTTAATAAGTAGGGCTTATCTAAAGACTGCCTATGGACTCTGATGAAATCCTCAGGACTCAAGTTCTCTACATCCAGCAAGGAGATATATATATATATATATATATATATATATATATATATATATATATATATATATATAAATCAAACAGATAGATATCAATGTATCTACCAATATATATTATCAATAGAAAGTTGCCATCTCCTTTTTTGGGAAGGATTATCTGTGATTCCTCCTCATTTTTGACGTCAAAATATTTTTGTTCTAGGGGCCGGCCTGGTGGTGCAGCATTTAAGTTTGCATGTTCTGCTTTGGAGGCCTGGGGTTCACCCATTTGGATCCTGGATGTGGACCTACACACCGCTTGCCAAGCCATGCTGTGGCAGGCATCCCACATATAAAGTAGAGGAAGAGGGGCACAGATGTGAGCTCAGGGCCAGTCTTCCTCAGCAAAAAGAGGATTGGCGGCAGATGTTAGCTCAGGGCTAATCTTCCTAAAAAATATATTTTTTTCCTCTTAATAATATATTAGTCCTGGGAGATAGTACCTTTTGACTCATTTTCAGTGGCATTACTTAACAAAATCAGAAGTCTAGCAATCCTATGTTTGTCCTCAAGATTACTCAAAAATTGTACTCACTTGTGAAATTCAAAGTCTGGAAACTGCTGGCTGGAGAAAGTAGACCTCACTACCTTTAGGACCACCTGATGTCTCTTGGCCTTTCTTCTCCCTTGCATCTTTCTTTAAACCATAGTTTATGGAAGCACCCATTGGGAGCCTGGCACTGTACCAGGAGCTTGGATTACAGAATGGAATACAGTCTTGGTCTTCAGGGAGCCCACGGTCTGGGGAAGAGGCAGTTAGACAGTTATCCTCCAAAAGGTCATTGTTTCCACATTCCAATTACAGTGGGTTCTAGAAAAAGAGCATCTGCTTCTTCAGAACTCGACTTCTCAACCTTTTGAAGAGCTCTGTCTATATTAAGGCATTTATCTATTTTTTTCTAGGAGCCTAAAAATAATATAAGTGGCCTGGGCCTCTCAGCCTCTGAGAGGCTCTCCTTGAGTGCTCGGTACACAAGTGTCCCAGGCTCATTTTGTCCTTTTAGTTGCTTCCTTCAGCCCCAGTTAACATTCAACAAACCAAACATGTTATCCTTGATGTTCTGTGACTTCCCCCAACATATGTTAATTTTAATTGTGGTCTGCTGCTCCTAAGATATTTCTCTTATAAAACACATCACCTTTCCCAAAGGAGATTCCAATCAAGATACAGAAGAAGACAATTAAGGGGTTATTCAAACAACAAACACATGGTGGATCATAATCGTAAATTAAGGTAATCAAAAGGATCATAAAACTTAATGAGGACAAAAGCGAAAAATTATAAAAGGGCGTCTCATCTGCAGAGGAGGTAAGAAGTTTCTCCACGCCGACTTCCAACTCACGCCCCACAAGCTGCAGCTCGTGAGATTTTTTGTGACACTTCACTTGGAACCTTATAGTAAGTGAGGAGGGATGGGTACAGTGACTGTTGTTAAGCGGGCTCTTTGAAGGAGAAAAATACCTCTGATTTGTGGTGTTTGCCAATTTGTAATGGGACATATATTCTCATTATGGCCACTTTCACACTACCAACAGTTTAGCAAGCAGCTCAGAAGATTCCTGAAGATTTAACTACCAGTTGTCACGAGCCTGAGTGAACTAGCTCCCGCACAGTAGTGGAAGAGTAGAATTTGAGAAGTGAGTGCTCCAATCCTAGAACCTCATCAGTTGGTAAGGAACAAAGCTTTTTAGTGGGGCTAGATAACTCCTTGAGTTGGATGGGAGCAAGCCAACACATTAGCAAGGGTACATTTATTCATTGTTGTTGTGAACCTGAAGATGGGACCCAGTGGCTTTGGGACCAGAGTCAAGGAAAGGTTGACAGTTCAAGGAGGAAATGCCTGAGCTCAGGTGGGCATTGTCCAGACATTGGTGGGCAGAGAAGTACTGATTATAGGCAAGCTGAAGGCACAAAAGGGCATGGGGGCGGGGGTGATTAGGATGAGAAAGAGGCAGGACCTGGTGGTAGAGGTGAGGGGAAGATGACATATAGAGGTCCCCAAAAGAGGAGCCATGTACAGATTAGGCCCATTTCACAACTTTACCTTCAACTGATGTGTGTTTGCAGAATTGAGTTTGCAAAATCTCCACTTGGTTTCCAAGGAAAACAGCCATGAAGACATGGTTTTCTGTCCTGTGGTCTGTTCCCCCAGGAATGTGATTGCAGGAATGGGAACTCAAGCTGATAGATCCTTTCTACACATATGGAACAGCTTTGGCATGGGAAAAGATTTTTTAAAAGACTGAAAAAAAATTTCCCTGAAGAGCAACTTGGCTTTTGGTTAATGGGTCTGATGAACGATTTGAGGGGAATGAGAACTGTGGCAAAATGGAGCTTTTGAAATGCTGAGTTGCTCTGTCTTTAGAAAAGGGCTTTATCATTCGGTAGCCAGAGAGTGGGTCTCTTGGGTCTGTTAAAGCTATTGATTTAATTGCTTTTAATATAAAAAATTTAAATAAAAATTTTTCATCTCAATGGAATGAAAAGATAGATATGAGATATAGATGAGATACAGATATATAGATATGAGATATATATTAATATATGTAAAGAGATTGTGTTAGGGAATTGGCTCACACAATTGTGAGGGCTGGTAACTCTGAAATTTGTAGGACAGACCAGAAGGCTGGAAACTCAGCAAGAATTCACTTTGCAATCTTAAGGTAGAATTTCTTCTCGCCCAGAACCCTCAGTTTTGGCTCGTAAAGCATTCAACTGATTAGGTGAGGCCCACTCACATTATTAAGAGTAATCTCCTTTACTTAAAGTAAAGAGATTGTCGATGTTAGTCACATCTACACCATACAGTAGTCCCCCCTTATCAGTGAGGGATATGTCCTAAGACTCCCAGTGGATGCCTGAAACCATGGATAGTACCAAATCTCATATATACTATGTTTTTTCCTATACATACATATCTATGATAAAGTTTAATTTGTAAATTAGGAACACTAAGAGATTACCAATAACTAATAATAAAATAGAACAATTGTAAGAATATACTGTAATAAAAGTTACTGTAGACCTTAGCAATCTCAGCATACAATTTTTTTTCCTTCCTTATTAGATCAAGAACTTTCATCTTTTCACTTAAAGGAAATATTTTATGGCTTCTCTTTGGTATATCCAAATTGCCAGGATCACTACTCTTGCATTTTGGGGCCATTATTAAGTAAAATACAGATTACTTGAACACAGTGCTATGATACCGTGACAGTCATCTGATAACTGAGTGGCTACTAAGCAACTAAAGAGTGGGTAGTGTATACAGCATGGATACGCTGGACAAAGGGATGATTCATGTCCTGGGTGGGACGGAGCAGGACGGCAAAAGATTTCATCATGCTACTCAGAATGGTGCACACTTTAAGAATTGTTTATTTCTAGAATTTTCTATTTAATATTTTTGGACTGTGGTTGACTGCAAGTAACTGAAACTATGGACAGACAAACTGTAGAAATGGGGGACTACTGTATCTTTACACAACATCTAGACTAGTGTTTGACTAAACAACTGGGCACCATAGCCAAGTTGACACATAAAATTAACCATCTCAGGTGGAATCCTAGCTCACCCTGTCTGGCCCCAGGCTTTTCCATTTCTTCTCCAGTGTTGCTCTAATACTCTTCGGTTCCACTCCCAGCATTTGCAGTTGTGTTAAGGTGGTAGTTACCACAGTGGTCCTCATCAGGTCTGTTCTTTGTGGCTCCTAGAAACCCCCTCTACCCTCTGTCCTGTTCTCTCTGATACATTCTGTTGGGAAGCATGCCTCTCGCCTCTTTTGAGGCACAGTCTCTTCCATCCTTTGCTCTTAATTAATATCTGGATCCACAGGGGCAAATGTCATTACCCAGAGTGCCTGTCTGCATCATGTCAGACACCTGCAAGGACCCACAGGCATACTCTGCTTCCTCCTTCAAAAGAAGAGAAAACATTAGAGGTCAGTTGTGGGCTCTGGTCTGTGTCATCCTTGCTCTAAGACCTAGATGGGTCTGCCACCCCTTGGAGCCTTGCCAGGCACTAGAGCAGAAGGAACATGGGAAACCATGCCCTGGCTCTTAGAGCTTCTACCTGAAAGTGACGCATGTCCCCTCCACTCACATTTCATGGGCCAAGGCATGTCACATGGCCATATGAACCACAAGGGAGCAGGGAAACACACCCCACCACGTACCTGGAAGGAGATCTGGGAATGTTTGGTGACCAGCACTAACCACTATCACAATGGTCACCCACAGAGCTGATGGGTATGCCTCAAGCCCAGTGAGTCAGCATACCTCGTCTGGATCAGCTCACTGGCCCCTCCTCCCCACTTCCCCAGGTCCTCATGGGTCTCTATCAGGTACACTCAAACCTTCTTTCTCCATTCACTTCTCTGTTTCTCTGCCTTTCCTACACTACCCACATTCAGAAATGAACGTCCAAAATCTACACTAGAATTTTATCATGGAAACACGCCTTATACAAACAGTATTAATCGACAGGGTCTGTAAAGAGAAGGAGGTTTATTTTCCCACAGGTTTCCTGAGCCAGCACCCTGCCTCCTCATTGCAAGCCACCCAAGACTATTAGTGGCTGCCTGCCTTAATACTTAAAGTACCCATGTGTTTCTAAAAAAAATACAGTTAATGGTGAGAAAGAATTCTTATGATAAAATATAATATGTAAGAAAAATAATGTTCTGTATTACAGAATGATCTCAATTTTGTGAAACAAAATATTAATATGTAAAACTTTCAATGGGTTTAAAAAATTATTTCAAAATGAAAGAGGATTGTTTCTGGAAAGTGGAAGGAGAATTGATTGATATTTTCTTATGTTTTCAAAATAGGAATGTGTGTATGTTCTTTTAATTAGGAAAACTATTTTTTTTAAGGCTTTCAAGTCTTCATGGATGGGAATTTTTCACCCTCTCATTAGCTTTTAATCGGTCTGGTAGTCAAGAATCTTCCCCTACATCTCATGAAATTCTTTTTTACAATGACATAGATCTGTTTCATCTTATCTAGGTAACTGAGGGGAGAAAAAAAGTGGGGATGGGGTTAAGAGAGGTAGGGCATCAGCTTAGATTATCGGAACAATCCTGAAAAATTAGCCAGGATAATTGCCTCAATTCCCCAGCTCCTTCTTTGGCTGCATAGAACCCACTCAGAGCACATCTTCGGCCTCCCTCCTTCCTGCTGGACTAACATCTCACCTATCTGAGTTTAGAGGACACCTGCTGGTGGGGCAGAGCCCGAGGGCGGGCAGATACAGCAGACACTCTCCCCTCCCCTGAGAGAAGACACTCCTCCTCCAAGCCTGGGCGCCATCACAGGTCAAGTGTCGCCAGGTCAAGCCAGGTCTTCTCTATGCAGCGCTCTTGATTTATCCTGTCAGCCACCATGAGTCCTCAGGCTGGGCGGAGAGTGTGGCTAGTGAAATCGTGCAGGGGGTGGACTCGTGTTTGTTTTAAAACATGAATGGATCCCTGACATCTAGTTCTTCTGAGAGTATGGGGAAAGGGACTCACTGATGATCCATTTCAGGTGAGAGTTGTCATTGCTACAGATCCTCTATGGAAAAGTCGTTTGGCAGTATCTATGGGGGATAAAAGCTACCCTCTTCCCTGGTGAATCCAGCCTACATGCCTCATCTGTATATATGGTATATGGTATTTCTTTATATATATATAGTATTTGGGTTTTTTTTTTTTTTTTTTGCTTTGTTAGTTCTGCCACTAACAAACACAAAAACAAAAAACCAGGGATGGATGATGTATGGTTGGAGGGTGGTATGCAACCCCCATCAGAGGTTTACCCAGGTCAGGAGGCAAGGGACACAGTACCTTCACGCAGTTACTACATGCTCTGGGATATTCTTCTTTTCTAAACTTATCCAGGAGAATAAACCCTCTAGTTCCACCCACTTCCTATGGCCACAGAGAGGACACAGGGAAGAAAGTTAGAAAAAAGACAAGGGACGCGCTGGCTTATGAAGAATAACAATAAGTGCAAACACTTTTTGAGCACTTACTACATGCCAAATTCTTTCTACGTACTATCTCACTAATCCCTCAGCATCCCACACAGCAGGGATTATGGTAACATGCATTTTATAGATAAGGAAATGAAGTGCTGAAGCTCAAGTGCAATCATGGAGCACAGTGGTTAAGACCGTGGACTCAGGGGCCAGATTGCAAGGATCTGAATCCTGGTTCTGCCATTGACTAAGGTGTCTGACCTTGGCATGTTACATAACCTCCCTGTGCCTTGGTTTCTTCACCAGCAAAATGGGGATGACACTTGCATCTTCCTAGCCGGGTGATTTTGAGGACTAAATGAGTTGCTCTATAAAAAGGGCTTAGAAACAGTACCTGGCCCATGACAATAGCTGTCAAGTGTTAGCTCTTAGTATTAAGGCATTTGCCCAAGGTTACACAGTCAGGAAGTGCAGCGCCAAGGTCTGAAGGCCAACGCTGTCACTCCAGAGCCCCCACACCCAAAGTCTACTCTACTGTGGACAACATAGCTTATCTAGCTCTTAAAGAGCAGCCTCTCTCTGCTGGTCCTTGTAGTGCACCCAAGGGCATCCTATTTGGAATTTAAAGGTGCCCTCTGGGCAGTCATTTAAGCAAACATTATATTTTCAACAATCCTCCTTTCACACAGCATTCTAAAACGAATACATGCCAAAGTCTGAAGTCACCACTGTGCCACCAACACACAGCAAGAGCTGGGAAGTGTCTTTGTGGGGAAGGGAATAAACACAGACTCAGTCAATGCCCTCTCCCTCCCAAGCCAAACACCTCACAAGGGAACTGACTCCCCATCCTGGGCCCCTCTTCCCTGGATTGGGTTCAAGTGTCCAGCTCTGGGCACACTTCAGTGGGCACAGCCTGGCCACACCTCTAACCCTGTCTGCTGTCCTTCAGGCAGCCCCAAGCAGCTACAAACATGTTAAACCTGCAGAACCCCTGGTTTCAGGCCTCGCCGCAAAGTTTGATATATATCCAATTTGGAAGCTTAGTTTAAGGGGAAAAAATCATCCCTTCCAGCTGACACCGAAGCCAAATAAAGGAAGTACAGGGACTTTGAGCACTAGTCCAGGCACGAACTTCCTTTCCTTCACTTAGCCTGGTGCTAAACTCGGAGGCCTAATTAATGCCATTCACATTCCAAGCGCCTTAACAACTTCAATGCTGCCTCAAGCGGCAGATGGAGCAGAAGTGCTTCCTCTGTGAGATTCAATAAACTCCCAGGGTGCAGTGGAGGAATTTGAGACGAAATCTCTAACCCACCAACTGCCAGCTATATGGCCTGGGGCGAGGTGTTTCAGTTTCTTCATCCACAAAATGGGGATGATCACACCTACCTCGTGATATTGCTAGGGAGAGTAACTGAAGGTATGGTGAAGATGAAAGGGTGCTCAGAATTTTCTGTAGGTTAGTCCCTACAGAAGCAAGGTCAGGGGGCTCTCTGGATTAATCATGTTTTATTTTCTATATTTTATAATGTTTTGATAGCTTGAGGACCTGGCTGGCCAGGGAGAGACTGCCTCTCCAAGGTTAGCTAGTTCCTAGAGATAGCAAACAACTTGCCTGCCAGTATGCCTTTCATATGCAAACCAACCAATCCAGAGCCCAGGTCCCCAGTCGCGTGTTTTATCTAACTCACACACACCAAGCCAATCTTTCCTCTGCCCAAAATCACCTCAGGGCCAGGTACTGAACAACTAGAGACCACCCCTATAGCCCAGAGCCTGCCAAAATTATTCAAACTATCCAATCCTAAAATATTTACCCTTCCCTGCCTTGCCTTTCCCACAGGAACCACAACAAAGGCTCTTGCTCATGCCTTCCCCTGGTTCCTTCTGCCTCCTGACCAAACCTGTGCTTCCCCACGTGGCCCTGCATGGCGAGGCCTACCCCCTTCTTCTGAAAATTCTAAGTAATAAAGTCTTCTTTCAATGGCATTGGCTTCTCTGTGTCATCATTCTGTCACCTCTATAAATAAAATCCCAGAGACAATCAAAACACCCTTGCCATTCCAGACACTTAGTACTCACTATGAAAACTCAGGAACCAAATAGCTTTAGAAAATTTACTATTCAAACTAGGATCCAAGTAAATTCAATAAGCAAGGGATACTTGTATTATGTATTCTGAGTCCTTAATACTCTCAAGATTAAGGATGCTGTTGGGGACCAGCAGCTGTTTCCCCAAAGAGGTGGCAGAAAATATATAAGCCAACAGAGCTGCAAATGTGTGAAGCCCCATGCTAGATACTCTCGCAAAGACGTATAAGTCTTCAAAAAGCATGTAAACCGGTTGTGGAAATGACATTCAACTTCCCCAAATACATGTATTTATTATATTACATATGGTAATAAGGGAAAATACAAAATGAATGTTACGTACTGTTAAAGTTCAGAGTAGCAAAAAATCACCAATAATACAAATAAAAGTCAATAGAGAGTCAAGCATAACAACTTAAAGGATATTAGAATGTTCTAGGACCAAGTCCAACTCTGAGGTTCACTTCCATGGTTTTCCTACACAAGTGGGAAAACCCTCCACTTGATAGTTATTGGTATTCAGCCCCTTTGCCTCTCAGGCTGCTACTGCCTCCTTCTTGGAAGCTCTCTCTGACCTAAGCCATCAGTCCCTTAGCTGTGGCTGTTCTTTCAATGGGCCACAATGCCTCTCATACTTCCGTGAAGTTGGAGCATGTCTTCAGTCCACTGCAGATCCACTTCAATGCATCATCTAATAGCTACCTGAGGATCCAGCTGATGCATCCTTGAGGTAATGTTTTTCTGAGAATGCCATACCAAAGCTAGAGGCTAGGCCATATGATTGTGCCTCGTCATTGGTTATTAGTTCATGTTAACAGAGGCCACCGGGGAAACTGATCCAAAAGTCAGCCATGCCAACCAGAACTGGGCCAAGCAAGCAGTGCTCTGGGTTGGCTTTCATTCTGGACTGCAGATGGAATTTTCAGTAAATACACTGTATGTGACTGGATTTTCCTCAAGAACTGGAAAGTTTTCTGAAGAATTCTCCATTTCCCATTAGATGCTAAAAACGTGTTTCCAATTTTGTTTATTTACTTACTTGACTCTTGCATTTGTTTAATGCTTGTTTAGTTGTCCTTTATAAGGCTTATGACAGGAATGTCTGCTTTGACAGGAACCTCCAGGAAGGCGGAGCGTTCTTCATCTGTTACTCCTAAGGTTGCATGCAAGGGAATGAGTGTGGGTTTCAGAATCAGATGTACTTGGCTTTGATTGCTGGATCTGCCCCTCACCAGCTGTGTGACATTGAGCAAGTTACCTAAACCCCTCTGAGTATCTTTTCCGTTCAGCACAATGGTAATAGTCATACCTATCTCACAGGGTTCTTGTGAAGATTAAATGAAATAACACGCATAAATCCTTAGCACAGTGCCAGGTACACTGCAAATGCTCAAAAAATACTCAGTTTTCTAGCCTAGCACTAGCTAACAAAAGCTTTTAAGTGCCTACTATATAAAAAAAGGATATAATGATATGGTTCTTGACCTCAAAGAAACGGTAAAGTGATGTTGTTAAGACATACGGCAATGGCTATGATGAAAGCGTATTAGTCAGGATAGATTAGGTTAAGCTGCAGTGGCAAATAACCCCAACATTTCAGCAGCTTCAAACAATAAAAGTCTCTTTCATGCTCATACTATATGTCTAGCATGAGCAGCTCGGGGGCTCTGTTCTGCTTCATCCTCGTTCAGACACACAGGCTAACAGAGACTCCCACTATACAGAATGCAGCTGGTTGTCTTGGCAGAGGGAGGAGGAGAAGGAGAACTGCACTCTGGCTCTTAAACATACCTGAGTACAACAATTCCATTCATACATCATTGACCAAGAAGAGTCACCTGGCCATCCATAATTTCAAAGGAACAGGGAAGTATAGTTTTCCTGCATGCCCATAAGTAGAATGGAACCAGAGATTGATGAAAGTACTCATGTCTTCCACAGAAGGCATACAATGTGTGACGAGGTCATAAAGAAAGGAAACCTTAAGTTTGCCTTGGTCTCCAGAAGAGCCTCCGTCAGGGAGGTAACTCTTGTGATGAAACTTTGAAAATGAACTACAACTTGCCAGATAGGCAGAGGAACAAGAGGTGTCCCAGACAGAGAGACTAGCATGTGCAAAGTCTTGGAGGCCTAAGAAAGCATGATGGTCTCTGGGAACAAGTTATTCAGTGTTACCAGGAAGGAAAGGGTGATTTAGGAAGAAGTGGGGACTGAGGTTGGACCAGTGATAGATCACATCACGATAAGGAGTTCAGATTTTATCATGCAAACGATGGGGGCAGGCGCAGAAGCATTGAAAGGTCCTGAGCAAGGGAGTGCCAGGATTAGATTATTTGTTCATCTATTCAGTCCACAAATATTTATTGAGTGACTACTAAGAGCGAGGCACTATTCAAACAAATTGAGGATATATTGATGAGCAAAGATGAGGTTGCTGCCCTCGTAGAGTTCAAACCCCAATGTCGGAAAAGGCACTATGGAAGCAGTATGAGGAATGAATTAGAAGGGGTTGGTTGAGATGAGAAGCAGAGAAACCAGGGAAGAGGGCATTGCGATAGTATAGATGAGTAATAACATGGGCCTAAACCATAAACAGCAGCAAGAATGAAGAGTTAAGGACAGATAAGAGACATTGAAAGAATCAACAGAACTTGGGGACAATGAAAGGTAAGAGTAAAGAAGTGGGAGGAGTTATGAATGACTCTCTGTTTTCCTGCTTGGACAACTAGATGAGTGTCAACACCATTCACCAAGACTGAGAATTTAGAAGGAAGAACAGGTTATGAAGAGATGATGGATTTTGTCATGAGTGTGTTAACTTTGATGTGGTGTTTTTCCCACAGGAATTTGGGTGTATCTAGAATTCAAGAGATGTCTATATGCTTAAAAAATATATTTGAGAATAAACAGAAGGGAGCAGAAACAATGGGAGAGAACCTAAATTGAGGGCAAGTGTGTACGTCTTCTCCCTTCCAAGACCATGCTAGTATGATAATAGGGTATTTAAGAACATGTAAGCAGACAACAACAAAGCAAATAAAAAAGTAGATAGCACTCCAACAATTTGTTGCCTCCAGGAAACACACCTCAGCCCCAAGGACAAACACAGACTCAGGGTGAAGGGGTGGAGGACAATACTTCAAGCAAATAGCAAGGAAAAAAAGGCAGGTGTTGCAATTCTCATATCAGACCAAGTGGATTTCAAAATAAGACAGGTAAAGAGAGACACAGAGGGACAATATATAATGATCAAAGGGACACTTCATCAAGAAGAAATAATGCTTATAAATATCTATGCACCCAACACAGGAGCACCAAGATTCGTAAAGCAACTATTAACAGACCTAAAAGAAGATGTTAAAAACAACACAATAATAGTAGGGGACCTCAACACCCCACTCACATCAATGGACAGATCATCCAGACAGAAAATCAACAAGGAAATAGTGGAGCTGAATGAAAAACTAAAACAATTGGACTTAATAGACATATATAGAACACTCCACCCTGAAAGAGCTGAATACACATTCTTCTCAAGTGCACATGGAACATTCTCTAGGATAGACCATATGTTGGGAAACAAGGCAAGCCTCTACAAATTAAAAAAAAAATGAAATAATAACAAGCATCTTCTCAGATCATAGTGCTATAAGGCTAGAAATTAATTACAAGAAAAAAGCTGAGAAAGGCACAAAGATGTGGAGACTAAACAACACACTACTGAACAAGCAATGGATCATTGAAGAAATTAAAGAAGAAATAAAAAAATACCTGGAAACAAATGAAAATGATAGCATGCCATACCAACTCATATGGGATACAGCAAAAGCTGTATTAAGAGGAAAATTCATTGCAATACAGGCACATCTTAACAAACAAGAAAAATCCCAAATAAGCAACCTTAAAGCACACCTAACTGAACTAGAGAAAAAAGAACAAATGAAGCCCAAAGTCAGCAGAAGGAGAGAAATAATAAAAATCAGAGCAGAAATAAATACTATTGAAACGAAAAAGGTAGTAGAAAGGATCAATGAGACAAAGAGCTGGTTTTTTGAGAAGATAAATAAAATTGACAAACCACTAGCCAGACTTACAAAGAAAAAAAGGGAGAAAGCTCAAATAAACAAAATCAGAAATGAAAGAGGAGAAATAACAACAGACTCTGCAGAAATACAACAGATTATAAGAGAGTACTACAAAAAGCTATATGCCAACAGAATGGATAACCTAGAGGAAATGGATAAATTCTTGGACTCCTACAATCTCCCAGAGCTCACTCAAGAAGAGGCAGACAATTTGAACAGACCAATCACAAGGAAAGAGATTGAAACAGCAATCAAAAACATCCCAAAGAATAAAACCCCAGGACCAGACGGCTTTCCTGGGGAATTCTACCAAACTTTCAGAGAGGATTTAATGCCTATCCTTTTCAAACTATTCCAAAAAATTAGGGAAGATGGAACACTTCCTAACACATTCTATGAGGCCAACATCACGCTGACACCAAAACCTGACAAGGACACCACGAAAAAAGAGAACTACAGGCCAATATTACTGATGAACATAGATGCAAAAATTCTAAACAAAATTTTGGCAACCAGAATTCAGCAATTCATCAAAAGAATCATACATCAGGATCAGGTGGGATTCATACCAGGGACACAGGGATGGTTCAACATCCGCAAATCAATCAACGTGATACACATCAACAAACTGAGGAATAAAAACCACATGATCATCTCAATAGATGCAGAGAAGGCATTTGACAAGATCCAACAGCCATTTATGATTAAAACTCTCAACAAAATGGGCATAGAAGGAAACTACCTCAACATAATAAAGGCCATATACAACAAACCCATAGCCAACATCATACTCAATGGGCAAAAACTGAACCCCATCCCCCTGAAAACAGGAACAAGACAAGGATGCCCTCTATCACCACTCTTATTTAACATAGTACTGGAGGTCCTGGCCAGAGCAATCAGGCAAGAAAAAGGAATAAAAGGAATCCAAATAGGGAGGGAAGAAGTGAAACTCTCGCTGTTTGCAGACGACATAATCTTATATATAGAAAACCCCAAAGAATCCATTGGAAAACTGTTAGAAGTAATCAACAACTACAACAAAGTTGCAGGGTATAAAATCAATTTACATAAATCAGTAGCATTTCTATACTCCAGTAATGAACCAACAGAAAAAGAACTCAAGAATACAATACCATTCACAATCGCAACAAAAAGAATAAAATACCTTGGGGTAAATTTAACCAAGGAAGTGAAGGACCTATATAATGAAAATTACAAGGCCTTTCTGAGAGAATTGGATGACGACATAAGGAGATGGAAAGACATTCCATCTACATGGATTGGAAGAATAAACATAGTTAAAATGTCTATTCTACCTAAAGCAATCTACAGATTCAACGCCATCCCAATCAGAATCCCAATGACATTCTTTACAGAATTAGAACAAAGAATCCCAAAATTCATATGGGGCAACAAAAGACCTCGAATTTCTAAAGCAATCCTGAGAAAAAAGAACAAAACGGGAGGCATCACAATCCCTGACTTCAAAACATACTGCAAAGCTACAGTAATCAAAACAGCATGGTACTGGTACAAAAACAGGTGCACAGATCAATGGAACAGAATTGAAAGCCCAGAAATAAAACCACACATCTATGGACAGCTTATCTTTGACAAAGGAGCTGAGGGCATACAATGGAGAAAAGAAAGTCTTTTCAACAAATGGTGCTGGGAAAACTGGAAAGCCACATGTAAAAGAATGAAAATTGACCATTCTTTTTCACCATTCACCAAAATAAACTCAAAATGGATTAAAGACCTAAAGGTGAGACCTGAAACCATAAGGCTTCTGGAAGAAAACGTAGGCAGTACACTCTTTGACATCAGTATTAAAAGGATCTTTTCAGACACCAGGCCTTCTCAGAGAAGGGAAACAATAGAAAGAATAAACAAATGCGACTTCATCAGATTAAAGAGCTTCTTCAAGGCAAATGAAAACAGGATTGAAACAAAACAACAACCCACTAACTGGGAAAAAATATTTGCAAGTCATATATCTGACGAAGGCTTAATATCCATAATATATAAAGAACTCTCGCAACCCAACCACAAAACATCAAACAACCCAATCAAAAAATAGGCTGGAGACATGAACAGACATTTCTCCAAAGAAGATATACTGATGGCCAATAGGCACATGAAAAGATGCTCATCATCGCTGATCATCAGGGAAATGCAAATCAAAACTACACTAAGATATCACCTTACACCCGTTAGAATGACAAAAATATCTACAACTAATAGCAACAAATGTTGGAGAGGTTGCGGAGAAAAAGGAACCCTCATACACTGCTGGTGGGAATGCAAACTGGTGCAGCCACTATGGAAAACAGTATGGAGATTCCTCAAAAAACTAAAAATAGAAGTACCATACGATCCAGCCATCCCACTACTGGGTATTTATCCAAAGAGCCTGAAGTCAGCAATCCCAAAAGTCCTGTGCACCCCAATGTTTATTGCAGCACTGTTTACAATAGCCAAGACGTGGAAGCAACCGAAGTGTCCAGCAACAGACGAATGGATAAAGAAGATGTGGTACATATATACAATGGAATACTACTCAGCTGCAAAACAGAACAAAATCATTCCATTTGCAATAACATGGATGGACCTTGAGAGAATTATGTTAAGTGAAATAAGCCAGCGAGAGAAGGACAATCTGTGTATGACTCCACTCATATGAGGAATTTAAAATTATGGACTAAGAACAGCTTAGTGGATACCAAGTGAAAGGTGGGGTGGGGGGTGGGCACAAAGGGTGAAGTGGTGCACCTACAACATGACTGACAAACATTAATGTACAATTGAAATTTCACAAGATTGTAACCTATCAATAACTCAATAAAAAAAAAGTGGATAGCACTGAACAACATGTTCAACAGAAATGATTGAAGGAAAGCAAACTGATTTCTCAAGGTTCAACCTAAAGTGCTTGCAGAAGGGCTGATTCACCCTCCAAAGAACATTAAAGAAGAGAAAATGACCTTGGAAATTAAAAATGATAACTAACAAAACAATCAGTAGTAAAGGACAATGGTAATGTTGAAGAAATGTCCTACGCAGCATATCAAAAGTCTAAGAGATGGAAAATTAGGAAGTTTAAAGACTTGGATAATCAATCCTGGAGGTCCAACGGCTGACTAATAGGAATTCTAGAAAGAGAAGGCAGTGAGAGAATGAAGGAAATTATCAAGAAATAATACCCCCAAAATGTCCCAGAGTTGAAGAACAAATTTCCAGATCGAAAGGCCCCGTCAAGTACATACACAGTAACCAAAAACAGGCCCACATCAAAGCATATAACTGTGAAACTTCACAACACCTAGGTCATCAACATAAAACTAAAATCTCCCAGGGAGATAAAAAACATAGTTCATATACAAAGGAATGAGAATCATAATGACATCACAGGGTAGATCACAGACCTAAATATGAAAGTAAGACAATAAAGATTCCTGAAGAATCACAAGAAGAATGTCTTTGTGATGTTGGGGAAGGCAAAGATTTATTAAACAAAACGCAAAATGCACCAGTTGTTGAAAAATGAATAAACTGGACTTTAGTAAAATTAAATACACCACTAACAAAGTGAATAAGCAAGTCATAGCCTATGAGAAGATAGCCTCAATACATATAACTGACAAATGACTTGTATCCAGAATATGTAAAGAATTCCTTCAAATCAATAAAAAAGATAAAGGTAATATTTATGAGGTGTTTTTATCGAGGTAACATTGGTTTATAACATTATATAAATTTCAGGTGTACGTCATCATATTTCAATTTCTGTGTAGATTACATCATGTTCACCATGCAAAGATTAATTACAATCCATCACCACACACATGTGCCTAATCACTCTTTTCACCCTCCTCCCTCCCCCTTTCCCCTCTGGTAACCACCAATCCAATCTCTGTTTCTATGTGATTGTTTGTTATTTTTATCTTCTACTTACAAGTGAGATTATACAGTATTTGACTTTCTTCCTCTGACTTATTTCACTTAGCATAATACCCTCAAGGTCCATCCATGTTGTCACAAATGGCCGGATTTCATAATTTCTTGTGGCTGAGTAGTATTCCGTTGTGTATATGTTCCACATCTTCTTTAGCCATTCATCCCTTGATGGGCACCTAGGTTGCTTCCAAGTCTTAGCTATTGTGAATAATGCTGCAGTGAACATAGGGGTGCACGTATCATTACATATTTGTGTTTTCATGTCCTTTGAATAAATACCCAGCATTAGAATAGATGGATCATATGGTAGTTCTATTCTTAATTTTCTGAGAAATCTCCATACTGTTTTCCGTAGTGGCTGCACCAGTTTGCACTCCCACCAACAGTGTATGAGAGTTTCCTTCTCTCCACATTCTCTCCAACACTTGTTATTTCCTGTCTGGTTAATTATAGCCATTCTGACAGGAGTGAGGTGATATCTCATTGTAATTTTGATTTACATTTCCCTGATAGTTAATGATGTTGAACATCCTTTCATGTGCCTATTGGCCCTCTGTATATATCCTTCAGAGAAATGCCTATTCAGATCTTTTGCCCATTTTTTAATTGGGTTGTTAGTTTTTTTGTTGTTGAAATGTATGAGTTCTTTATATATTTTGGATATTAACCCCTTATCAGATATGTGGTTTGCAAATATCCTCTCCCAACTGCTAAACTGTCTTTTCATTTTGTTGATGGTTTCTTTGCTGTGCAGAAGCTTTTTAGTTTGATGGAGTCCCATTTGTTTATTTTTTTCTATTGTTTCTCTTGCCTGGTCAGACATAGTACTTGAAAATATGCTGCTAAGACCAATGTCGAAGAGCATACTGCCTATGTTTTCTTCTAGAAGTTTCATGGTTTCAGGTCTTACATTCAAGTCTTTAATCCAGTTTGAGTTTTTTTCTGTGTATGGTGTAAGATAATGGTCTATTTTCATTCTTTTGCATGTAGCTGTGCAGTTTTTCCAACACCATTTATTGAAGAGACTTTCCTTTCTCCATTGTATGTCTTGGCTCCCGTGTTGAAAATTGACTGTCCACAGATGGGTGAGATTATTTCTGGGATCTCGATTCTGTTCCATTGATCTGTGCATCTGTTTTTGTGCCAGAACCATACTATTTTGGTTACTATAGCTTTGTAGTATATTTTGAAATCAAGGAATGTGATACCTTGAGCTTTGTTCATTTTCTCAGGGTTCTTTTGGCTATTTGGGGTCTTTTGTTGTTCCATACAAATTTTAGGATTCTTTGTTTTATTTCTATGAAAAATATTGTTGGACCTTTGATAGGGATTGAATCTGTAGATTGCTTTATGAAGTTTGGACATTTTAACTATGTTAATTCTTCTAATCCAAGAGCATGGAATATCTTTCCATTTCTTTGTGTCTTCTTCAATTTCTTTCAACAATATTTTATAGTTTTCATTGCATAGATCTTTCACCTCTTTGGGTAAGTTTATTCTTGGGTATTTTATTCTTTTTGTTGCAATTGTAAATGGGATTGTATCCTTAATTTCTCTTTCTGCTATCTTGTTGTTAGCATATAGAAACACAACTGATTTTTGTGTGTTGATTTTGTATCCTCCAACTTTACCATATTCATTTATTATTTCTAAAAGTTTTTTTGGTGGGTTCTTTAGGGTTTTCTATATATAAAATCACGTCATCTGCAAATAGTGACACTTTCACTTCTTCCTTTCCATTGGGATCCCTTTTATTTATTTATCTTGCCTGATTGCTCTGGCTAGGACTTCCAATACAATGTCAAATAAGAGCGGTGAAAGTGGGCATCCTTGTCTGGTTCCTGTTCTTAGAGGGATAGATTTCAGTTTTTCTACATTGAGAATGATATTAGCTGTGGGTTTGTCATATATGGCCTTTATCATGTTGAGATACTTTCCTTCTATACCCATTTTATTCAGAGTTTTTATCGTAAATGGGTACTGTATCTTGTCAAATGTTTTCTCAGCATCTATTGAGATGATCATGTGATTTTTATTCATTTTGTTAATGTGGTGTATCACATTGATTGATTTGCACATCTTGAACCTTCTCCTCATCCCTAGAATAAATCCCACTTGATCATGATGTATGATCTTTTTAATGTATTATTGTATTTGATTTTCTAGCATTTTGTTGAAGATGTTTGCATTGATGTTCATCACTGATATTGGCCTGTAATTTTCTTTTTTTGTGTTGTCCTTGTCTGGTTTTTGTATCAGGGTAACATTGGCTTCATAGAATGAGTTAGGAAGCTTCCCCTCCTCTCCAGTTTTTTGGAAGAGTTTGAGAAGGATGGGTATTAAGTCTTCTTTGAATGTTTGGTAGAATTCACAAGGGAAGCATCTGGTCCTGGACTTTTATTTTTGGGGAGGGTTTTGATTACTGTTTCGATCTTCTTACTGGTGAGTGGTCTATTCAAATTCCATATTTCTTCTTGATTCAGTTTTGGAAGGTTGTATGATTCTAAGAATTTATCCATTTCTTCTAGATTATCCAATTTGTTGACATGTAGCTTTTCATAGTGTTCTCTTATAATCTTTTGTATTTCTGAGGTGTCCATTGTAATTTCTCCTCTTTCATTTCTGATTTTACTTATTTGAGCCTTTTCTCTTTTTTTCTTGGTGAGTCTAGCTAAAGGTTTGTCAATTTTGCTTATCTTTTCAAAGAACCAGCTCTTGGTTTCATTGGAATTTTTTTCTATTGTTTTTTTAGTGTCTATTTCATTTAGTTCTGCTCTGATTTTTGTTATTTCCTTCCTTCTACTGATTTTGGGCTTTGTTTGTTCTTCTTTATCCAATTCCTATAGGTGCACTGTTAGATTGTTTATTTGATATTTTCTTTGTTTGTTGATGTAGGCCTGTGTAGCTATAAACTTCCCTCTTAGAACCACTTTTGTTCTTTCCCATAAATTTTGGCATATTTTCATTTTCATGTATCTCCAGGTTTTTTTTTATTTCTCCTTTGATTTCATTGGTGACACAATCGTTGTTCAGTAGAATTTTGTTTAATCTCCACATATTTGTGACTTTTCCAATTTTCTCCCCTTAGTTGATTTCTATTTCATGCCTTTGTGGTCAGAAAAGATGCTTGATATTATTTTAATCATCTTAAATTTATTGAGATTTGTTTTATGGCCTAATATGTGATCAATCCTGGAGAATGTTCCATGTGTATTTGAAAAGAATGTGTATTCTGTGGTTTTTGGAAAGAATGTTCTATATATATGTACTAAATCCATCTGATCTAATGCGTCATTTAAGGCCAATGTTTCCTTGTTGATCTTCTGCTTGGATGATCTATCCATTGGTGTCAGTGGAGTGTTAAAAGTCCCCCAGTATTATTGTGTTACTGTCTGTTTCTCATTTTATGTCTGCTAATAATTGCTTTATATATTTAGGTGTTTCTATGTTGGGTGCATAGATATTTACAAGTGTTACAGCCTCTTGTTGGATTTTTCCCTTAATCGTTATGTAATGGCCTTCTTTCTCTCTTGTTACAGTTCTTATTTTAAAGTCTATTTTTTCTGATATAAGTATTGCTATCCCAGCTTTCTTTTCATTGCCATTTGCATGGAGTATCTTTTTCCACCACTTCACTTTCAGTTTGTGAGTGCCTTTAGGTCTGAAGTGTGTCTCTTGTATGCAGCATATATATAGGCCTTGTTTTTTTATCCAACTGGCCACCCTATGTCTTTCAATTGGAGCATTTAGTGCATTGAAATTTAAAGTAGCTATGAATAACTATGTACTTGCTGCCATTTTGTTACTTTTTTTCTGAGTGTTTTAGTAGTTCTTCTCTGTTCCTTTCTTCTTCTCTTGCTCCCTTCTCTTGTGGTTTTCTTTAGTATTATGTTTGAGTTCCTTTCTCTTAACTTTTTGTGTATTTATTATAGGTGTTTGGTTTGTGATTACCATGAGGTTCATATGCAATAATCTACATATATGGCAATGTATATTAAGTTGCTGGTTCCTTTAGTTTGATTTCTTTGTAAAAGCTCTACTCTTTCACTCCCCTCCTCCCACATTTTATATTTTTGATATCATATCTAACCTCTTTGTGTGTGTGTGTGTTTGTGTGTGGGTATCCATTACTCTCTTGTCATGGAAATAGGCAATTTTAGTACTTTTGTCTTTTGACCTTCATCTTATCTTTATAGGTGGTTGATCTGCTACCTTTACTGTATTTTTGCCTTTGCTAATGATTTTATTGCCTTTTTTTTTATGATGTTCTTATTCCTATTTGTGGTCTTCTCTTTCCCACTTAAATAAGCCCCTTTAGCATTTCTTGTAAAACTGGCTTCTTGGTATTGAACTCCTTTAGTCTTTGCTTGTCTGGGAAACTCTTTATCTCTCCTTCCATTCTGAATGATAACCTTGTTGGGTAGAGTACTCTTGGTTGTAGGTTTTTTCCTCTCAGCACTTTAAATATATTATGCCACTCCCATTTAGCCTGTAAGGTTTCAGCTGAGAAGTCAGCTGATAGCCTTATGGGGTTTCCTTTGAATGTAACTTGTCGCCTTTCCCTTGCAGCTTTTAGGATTCTCTCTTTATCTTTAATTCTGGACATTTTAATTATAAGGCATCTTGGTGTGGGACTCTTTGGGTTTATCTTGTTAGGTGCTTTCTGTGCTTCCTGTATCTAGAAGTCTGTTTCCTTCCTCAGGTTAGGAAAGCTTTCAGTTATTATTTCTTCACATAGATTCTCTGCCCCTTTGTCTTTCTCTTCTCCTTCTGGGATACCTATAATACAGATGTTAGTGCCTTTGATGTTGTCCCTGAAGTCCCTTAGACTATTCTCATTCTTTTTAATTCTTTTTTCTTTTATCAGTTCAACTTGAGTGATTTCCTCTAGTCTTTTGTCCATTTCGCTGATCTGTTCTGTATCATCTACTCTGCTGTTGAGTCCCTAGTGAATTATTCATTTCCAATATTGTATTCTCCTTTTCTGATTGATTCTTTTTTATATTTTACAATTCTTTGTTGAAGTTCTCACTGAGTTCACCCATTTTTCTCCCAAGATCAGTGAGCATCCTTATGACATTTTGTCTGAAGACTCTGTCAGGTAGATTGTTTATTTCTGTTTCATTAGTTCTTTTTATGGGGTTTTGTCCTGTCCCTTCCTTGGAACATGTTCCTTTGCCTCCTCATTTTGTTTCTTTTTCTGTGCTTATATCTGTGTATTAGGTGGGTCAGCTACATCTCCCGATCTTGGAGAGGTGGCCATGTGTAAGAGATGCCTTATGAGGCCCAGCAGTATGCTTCCCCCTAGTCGTCACTTCCAAATGTTCCAGAGGTGACCCTTTGTGGGTTGCATGTGTCCTTCTGTTGTGGCCAGAGTAGTTGTAAATTGGTTGTGTCTATGGGAGGAGGTGTGTTCAGAGCCTGCCTATGCTGGCATCTTGACACCTCTCTCCAAGCTAATTTTTTTAAATGGTAAAAAGATTTGAATAGACACTTCACAAAATAAGATATATAATTGGCTAGTAAATGTATGAAAAAATACTTAACATGATTAGTCATTATGAAAATGCAAGTGACAACTTCAATGAGATATCACTATTCATCCACAAGGATGGCTAAAATTAAAAAGGCTGACAATTCCATGCATTAGGGAAGACATGGAGCAACTGGAACTCGCATAATTATGAAAAGTGTTGCATCTACTTTGCAAAATTGTCAAACTGTCTGGTAGTATCTACAACCCCAGTATCTAGGAAATTCTACTCCCAGTTGTTTCCTCAAATAAGTGTGTGTGTCCTCGAAAAGACATACAGAATGTTCTTAGCAGCTTCATTCATAGTAGCCAAAATCTGAAAACAACCTAAATGTCTAAAAACAAGAGAATGGATAAAATTTTGGAATATTAAATTGTATAAAAACAAATGAACAGCTAACATTCACAACTCCATGGATGAATCTCATAGACATTTTATCGAGCAGAAGAAGCCAGGCACAGAAAAGTACTGTGTGATTCCATATATGAAGTTCAAAAATAAGTAAAGCTAATCTATGGTGATAGAAGTCAGATAAGTGGTTATCTTTAGGGCAGAGGTGAGGTGGTATTGACAGGGAACAGACACAAGATAACCTTGTGGGTTGGTGATCTAAATGAGGTTAGATGGGTATATACATCTGTAAAAATCTTTCAGGCCATACCCTTAATTTATTTGAAAAGACATTGCATTTTATAAGATTATGCCTGTTTTGAGAAATGTATGCCTATTGACAAACACAACACAGGGATATAAAAGACCACAAAGGAATACCTTCAAAATTCCAAGAGAAAATGGCTGTGAATATCAAATTACAGACCCATCCTAACTTCCAATCAAGTGTGAGAATACATTAAAGACATTTTCAGATGAGCAAGGACTCAAAAATTTTTAACTTCCATGCTCTCTTTCTTTGGAAACTTCCAGAAGGCATCTTCACCAAACACAGGAATACCCAGTGGATCCTGATAACAAGGGGTCTGATCAGAGCAGCAGAGAGGGCTATGGTGGAAGAGCTCAGGAAAGGAAAAGGGGAGAATTGATATGTAATCAGAGATAATTGAACATTTAGGAAAAACTGATAGGTTTGTAACAAATATAATGCAGCATTCAGGAAAAAAGAAAAGAAAAGACGAATAGTTATATTGAAGAATCTACAAGTGAGAATTAGTTGCAATTATTGACTCTAAGAGAAATAAAAGTGATAGAAAATAAATATTATCACAGTCCTCTACTTGGGTCTAAAATGAATAATATTAATATAGTTATAATACTGTAAATGCTGATAGTTTAACAAAAAGTATAAATATCTTAGGTGAACCAGGGAGGGAAGTACAGGGAGATACAAGAGAGCTAAATTCTTATCTATGTTGAAGAGATTTGTTAATTTCAGACATTTTTCTGAAATTGACACATGAAGA
The DNA here is from genome assembly GCF_037783145.1 of Equus przewalskii. Classification (NCBI taxonomy): domain Eukaryota; kingdom Metazoa; phylum Chordata; class Mammalia; order Perissodactyla; family Equidae; genus Equus; species Equus przewalskii. The sequence goes on from NC_091850.1 coordinate 27,520,180, forward strand.
ACTAGTAGTATAAAATATTATATAAATAAGAGACACTATCAAAAGAAACAGCCAAAGAATTAAAAAGTATTGTCTCCACAGGATAGAAATGGACAGAGGATAAGAGTAGATGGTGTAAGAACCTGGTTTTTGCATTTTAAGCATTTCAAAACTATTTTTTAATACAATTTTTAAGAAACAGGAGAAAATATAGACATATATAAGATTATCCTAGGAGGAAAAGAAGAATAAGAAGCAAAGGATCCTAAGACTTCTGAGGAACATCAACATATAAAAGGAAGAGGAGCCTGCAAAAAGACTGAGACGGCAACACAAAAGAGGTAGGAGGCGAACCAGAAGATAGTGTTCCATGGAAACCAGAGAGGGAGGCATTAACTGAGCTTTTATCTGCCATGTTGCCAACTGTAGGTTGAGACTTTTACTGAGGAGCTATACATGCTTATATCCACTTATAATTATCCTTTACACTGGTAGGCCAAGACCTAATAGTGGTTCTGGAATTACTAGATGCAGAGCAGCAGCTTTTGTCATTGCTTTGCCAGAGTAAGTAAATACATACCTGGCCCTGGGAAAGTTGCTTGAGCCATCAAATTCTCTCCGAAATTGCTCAATTGCTGTGCACCCCTCCCTGACTGCCTGCTTCCCCATCTGCCTGACCTCACCGGCCCCAAAGGCCATGATCTTGGGCTCTTGTTTCAAGGGTAGGATTATGGGACTCTCCTCCCTTGGCTCTCTGTGGATTCCATTCAGATATCCTAATGCTTACTTCATCCTGAGACTCTGTCCTTTACCTCTTGGACTGGATCTGACATTTCTAGGTGGGGTTCATAAGGCTTGCTGACCCCACCTCCTGCCACACATGAGAGGCATAGTTCACAATGTGGGTGCAGCTTCACTTTTCCTGAGATAACAGCAGCCCAACACTCAGAGGGCTGTTCAATGAGCATTCTCTAGTTAAACTCCTTTACAGTTAGACTCTATGGCCATAGGTTGTTTATAGTTACATTAATTGCCTAATTGGAAATAAAAGGTACTAATTCTTTAAAGTAGGAAGGAAGGTGATGAGGGAGGCCATAACAGGACTTCCAGGCTGACAACTGAATGAGCCAGAAAGTTCTAGAAGTGTGGGAAGAAAGTAAAGGATAATCAAGAAAAATGCTATCACGTAGCACTTATGAAATGAAAGACATACCAAAGACACATGTGGATGATCCAACCCCATAGATGACTTGAACAGATAGATAATTATCTTCAAGAAGCAGATTGAATGGGCAGAGTCACTGATGATCAAGGGAAACTGGTTAAATGTAAGCAAGTTGACATGTTATTACAATCATAATGATATTTATGGAGTGCTAGTGCTATATGTTGGGCTGTAAACACTTTATCTTTATTAGCTCACTCAATCCCCACAAAAACTTTGTGAAGTTAGGATTACTAATGTTATTATTACCATTTTACAGATGAGGAAGCTGAGGCAAGAAGAGGATACATAACTTGCTCCAAGTCCCACAGCTAAGAGAGATGGGGTTTGAACCTGGGCAGTAATGGTCCAGAAATGCCCTCACCAGCTTAAACTCTAGTGTGAGGAACACAGATAACAAGCTCTGGACCTATTTCCAGAGCTTTCTGGGAAGCAATCCAGAAATCCCCTCTGTAAGGGATATCTTATAGAGCCTATAACAGAGGAAATAGGAGCCCACTATGGAAGTGAACCCATACACAGGTTCCCAGCTCCTGTGGAGGGTGAAATCCTGGCAGGAAATTACGTAGCCAAGCATACAAGTAGAGACATGGCTACTGTGTAAGACTTACGAAAGTCTAACACTTACCAAAACTGTGAGTACGAAACAAGTTTAGCAAACCTTTCCACACCTCAGCAGACAGAGCCTTGGGTTTTCAATATTGACATCCTGAAAAGTTACTTACCCTGACATAAATTACAGCCTTGAAAAGTCCAATGGTACAACATTCAGGGAGAAAATTTGCAAAATATATTCCAACAAATTAAGCCTGTCATTTAGGGGGATTTGTACCCATTTTTAAGGCAAATTCTTAACAGAAGTACCTAAAGGGGATAAGAAGAGGCCTCCCCACTATGTGCCACTTTAGCATGTGGAATATTTTGAGCTAAAGGCAATTGAGACCCTGTGGGCTTCAGAGAAACTTCTAACTTTCCCTTAAAGAATTTAAATAGGAGGCCTTTCCCATAATAAGAGGTAGTACCAGAAATAAATTTTTATGACCTATCTGCATGGCAAGGCAAACATCTAATTACTAAACATCTCCTCTTCTTATCATCTTGTGAATTACCCTCCTCCCCTCTGAAACCCCAGGCCCCTATCCTATTCCTTCACTCAAGATGGCATAAATAGCTCATTTTACCTTTCTGTCTCTGAACCTCTCATGTATGTGGGGTCTTTGACTCTCTTATGTATATGGGTTTCCCATATGTACCAAATTAAACTTTATTTTCTCCTGTTAATCACTCTCATGTCAATTTAATTCTTAGACTGGTCAGAAGAATCTAGAAGGGTAGAGGAAAATTTCTTCTTCCCCCACAGTTGGCATAGCTGGCAGGATAAACATCCCTGGCTGGACTCTGCTCGCTTCAAAGTTGCTGCAGCTGAGAGATCCTGAGATGTCTGACAAGCACCAACAGAAGGTAAGAGCTCTTGCCCCTCAGTCTCCTGGATCTCCGCCTGCTGCAGGGTCTATTGGAAGCAAGAGTGGGTAAGAGTCTTTTTTTTCTCTTTGCTAAACTTAGATTAGCGGGAGAAGATATTTGTGAAACTAGCTTTTAGGACAAAAGTGATTTGGTAAAGATTTAAGACTACTACTCTTGTTTTCCATTGATCCCATTCCTCCCAGAGATGGTCATTGTTTTCTTTGTCTCTACCAGCCAGAGGATGCATATGCAACTGGCAAGCAGTCAATTAGGCTGTGATCAGAGCTCAGCTTACCCTATTCTATACAAAGTGGAGGGAGGAGGATGGCACATGATTCCCTGTGTTTTGGAATGGCTATTTAAAAATAGGGCCCCTCATAGATACTGACTTTACCTTCTTAGGCTAATTCTGGGAACGAACTTTTTGGATCTTGTAAGGGCTACATCCTTTGCACTCTCATTTAGAAATGCCTCTTGTGTCCATGATTAAGCCATAAAAATGCTTATTGGTTTGAGTCACTATTAAGAGCCTGTTCGTCAATGGCCAGACAATGGATCATCTGAACTGAAAAAATTTCCAAATTGGAAAAAAGAATTTTAGAGAGCTCTTATATTGGTATAATGGCTAGCCATTAAGACTTCCTTAATAAGATGGAAGGACAGAGATTAGAACAAAAATAAAAGTCCACTCAGACCTCTTCCTATTTGCCTTCAGACATTTGTAGATACTGTAAAAAAAAAAAAAAAAATCAGTTGAAAGTACAATTGTCCAACACTTAAGAAGAAAAGGAGAAAAAAAATAATACGACAGCTAGACTTAGGGACTCTGTAATGAGATAAGAGAATAAAAATTTAGACTTAAAACAAAAATCCAACATAAAACCCCCTTCTTAAAATCTAGTCCTGTTTTTTGGTTTTGTGTGTGTGTGTGTATGTGTTTGTGTGTGAGGAAGATTGGCCCTGAGGTAATATCTGTTGCCAATCTTCCTCTTTTTGCTTGAGGAAGATTGTTTGCTGAGCTAACATCTATGACAACCTTCCTCCATTTTATGTGGGGTGCCATCACAGTGTGGCTTGAGGAGCAGTGCAAGGTCCATGCTCAGGATCCGAACCCACAAACCCCAGGCCACTAAAACAGAGCATGTGAACTTAACCAGTACACTACCAGGCTGGTCCCTAAAATCCAGCCCAGTTTTAGCTTCCCTTTTCCTACAAGTTTTGCAGAAAGCACTCCAGCCTAATCTCTAAAAGTATATAATTACTCATGTAAATGCTGAAAGTCAGAAAATGAATTTAGCAAAAGCCCCTGGGACAGGCCATAGGCTCACTTTGCTGGTCTCTATAATCGGGCTCTGCCAGCTTCAGGCCTTCCTGTGCAACATCCTTTGTGGATATATCCTAGAATCCTCTCCCAGGGAATTTGCGTCCCCTGGACAGCCTCCTTTTTACTTCCATTCTAGTGGCCATTCTGTAATGCCCAGTCAAGAGAGGAAAATAAAATTTCATATTGTTCTTCCTTTCCAAATCCAAACCCATTGGTTATTGATCCTTTCTCTCCCAGGGATAGCTATTGCCTTCTTGCTTATCTTGTTTCATGTCTTAAGGGTTCGGCTTGGCTTTCTGCCTGCCTGGGACATGCAAGCTATTGGTTCTTTCTTTTGGCTATCTTTGGTAGTGACTTTAGATCTTGGGAACGTAGTAACCTTTGAGGATGCCTCTTGGGCCCATGGAGTTCTTTAATACTTCCAGAAATATTTACTGTTTGTTCTACTGAAAATTGGCAAGATATTTAAAAGAATTTTTTTTTTGTAGCTCTATGGTCAAAAATTGGAAGCTGATATTCAGAACCTGATAGGAATTTTTTATAGAACTTATTCCCTAAGTTAAAATAAAACTATGTACCCAGAGGCAAAGAAGCAAATTTGGGATAATGTAGTTGAACACATAGATCAACCTATGATGTCACTTAAGTTACAACCCAATTTCTGAGGAATTAAGAGTAATTGTCTTTACCTTTCAAATCTTTGAAAAACTGAAAATGCAACTCTACAGGCAATTCAGATTCCACTCATTTCCCTTCACCAATCCCAAAATCTCCCCCCATTCATCTCAAAAGGCTTGTAACTTCTTTGAGAACTCTTATCTAGACCATCACCAATTCCTAAGACTGAAGAACACAAAAAATGAAAAAAGAGGTAAACGGCTGTAGAAGCACCCTTGTCCAAAGTCTAGCATCTTAAGTGCCTTCTCCACAAATTTTAGTAGAAAAAAGCATTAGCCATCTAAGCAAGTATAGTTAATTTGTCCCATCTCCAGAAACACAGTTTTGATCCAATTGTTCTTTTATAAACTAGTGATATTTGCATTATCATACTCACCTCATGGCTAAAATTTTAAACTGAAAGCTACTTAAGAGCTCTACTTATGCCTATGTATCTGTGTATGTTATATATATGTGATATTTTTCTACCTCCTAATTGTATCAGCAAAATTAATTTCTAAAAGAGCTCTATTTAATTGGCTTAAGGTAAGAGCTTATGTAAATTATTTCTAAATGTAATAAAAACTAACCCAAATGTTTTTCAATTAACATGATATAAAATAATCTTTGGTAAATAAAAGCTTGTTTATGGTTGTTGGTTTAATTAAAATAGGCATGTCTTCAGAGTTATCAGCATCAGATATAATACAGACATGTAACATGTTTTCTACCTGGGTACTGAGTGAAATAACTTCATGTTATGTCTGTTACAAAATTTGTCAGCAAATATTAAAATGACAGCTAACTACTTTAATGTCTCATGATATTTTCATGAATAATCTAAGTATGATTGTTAAGAATAAATAAATTATATAGACGCTAATGAAATAAGAATTTTTTGGTGCAATAATTATATTTTATGGAATGTGTACTTAAAAATATCTTGCAAATCTTTTTGGTAACTTGAAACCTTAGAGTTTTACTAAGTTAAATGATGAGAATTCATTGAATGCCTAGATCATTTCCAGATAGGGTAAAATACTGAAACATTAATTGCAAAACAAATTTAAGTTTACCTACTTTTGACCTCTTATTATAGAGAAACTAGAAGACAAATTTAAGTCTGTTAGTAAATATGTCTTGTGCTTTATTGAGAGACTGTACTATGAAGAAGCATATGTTTCTAGAAATTATGAAATGAACTTATAAATTTGCCAAACTAAAAAATGCTGGTGTGGCAGACAGTTCACAATGGCTCACTTCTTAGTTTTTACTAGAAATTAAGGTCTCTTAGGGTGAGAAATTCTACTTAATATATGTGATTAAAACTATTAAAATTAATCATCTTAGTATAAAATGTGTGCTTCTATTAAAATAGAGGAGAGAAGCATAGGACAAAATTTGAATGTAAAAAGTAATGTTATAGAAGGTTTATGGAAAATAAACCCTGAGAAAAGAGTTTTATGCATAGCCAAGCTGGTTAAGATTGGAATTAATTCAATTAAGTAACTGAGCTTTAATATCAAAAGTAAGCTGTTGCAAAATTAGAATTTGGTTTTCTCTCTGTTAAAAGAACAAGGTTTTCTTGGGCTTTTAGTCTACTCTTGATAGAGAGATTATGAAAGACTTTTCTTCACCTTTGAGTAGTCTGGTTAAAAGGCAGATATTTTATGTTTTATTAAAATAATTTCCTGTGTTGTTTTTATCAAGTCTTTAATTACAAGAGCTAAGGTTTTTCTTACAACTATTTTAACTTTCTGTATTTGCCTAAAAGTCTTTAATTGTCACCATAGTTAAATAGATAACTAAGCATTGTTTCACAGTGCCCTACAATATGATGAATTTTTGATATTTTGACAATCTTCCCAAATCAAATTCTAAGTGAAGTCTTTTTGACCTCTAGCTAACTTTAGATTTTTTCAGAGGATCCCAAAAACATCTCAAAGGATTTCTCCTCTCTACTTATAAAAAGAGGGATATTAAACTAATTAGGCTTATTTAATATGTTAAATTACATGGGAAGCATTGTCAAATAAGAAGTAACATTTAAGCTTTCTTTATGTTGTATCTGTTAGGCATGTTATAAGTGTTCCAGAAATTGTGTGGAATTCCTGGAAATCTGATGTGTCCTGGTAGAAAATGTTATCTGTCATCAAAATTGAGGCTCACACTAAAAGAACTGAATCTGAGTATCAGGAGAACACCCTAGCTGGCTTTCATGCAAGGGCAACAACATAATCTATAAAGATGATGACACATGTAGATCAAGTCCATTCTGCTTCTGCAAAGATTTATCCCCCCTATGGCAGACTTTTCCCATCCTGATATCATTGTAGTATGATAACAGTCTGCTCTTGAGTCAGAGAAATTAAAGTGGGTAAAAAATGGCTATAAATTAAACAAACAGTCAGGGTTATGGGAAACCCAAGACAGTCACTTGGTTCTTCCCAGCTCCCTGGCAAACCTCATTTTTCAGTTTTTTTTATTCCTTCACCCACCACAAGAAGAATTATTTTTGTCCCTAGAGACCTCAGACCTCCTCCTTCTGGATTCCTGGAGCACCTGCAGCTAAATTTCATTCAACTGCTACTTAGTATGGGTTATCAATATGTTCTTGTTATTGGATGTATGTTTTCTGGATTGGTTGAAGCCTTCCCTTGCTACAAGGCTAATGCTTTCACAATGGCAAAAAAAAAACCATTAGTGTGTTTCATACTTGGGGTATACCTTCCATAATCTCCAGCAATCAAGGCACCCACTTCACTGGGTAGATCATACAAGCCTTAATGAAAGCCTTGCAAACTTCTTGAAATTATCATTGTCCCTGTCATCCTCAATCATCAGGCAAGGTCAACAGAACTAGTGGAAAAACTGGACTCAACAGAACAAAGGCTAATTACATAGGACTGAATAAACTGATACATTTTTATGACTCTTTGTCTGAAATATTACTGGTTTTTATCTTTTCTTTTCCAGATAAAGGATTTTTTTCTACTAAGCTAACTATGACTATAGCAAATGGTAAATTATATCTTTGTAAACAGAATTGAACATTTATCTTTTTCTCCCTGCCTGATCCCTCCAGAATTCAGAAATTTAGTGAGTATTCTTATTTCCATGGAAATATAGTTATTTGGATAAGTTCAATTAGAATCTATTCTCCTTGTAACAGGACACAATTGGAAACTACTTATATTACCAAGGCTTTTACTGGGATGTCATATTTGAGAGAGAACCTGCATAGGGTCAAATATGACCAGACAGCTTTAAGAAACTAAGATTGACTATGAAGCCAATAAAGCCCCTCAGAAATATTGGCCTGGTACCTTGCTTATAGGGATCCCAGCAGCCTTACCAGATGAGTGATAAAGGTCACTTCCTGGCAGGTGCAGGAACCTCAGGATATTTTGAGAATCTTGAAAAGAAAGAAATTCACTTAAATCTATGTGTATTGCAGGTGGGTCTGATGGCAGGTCCTCAGCTTGGTTTCCTGGCCTAGAGGGACCTTTAAAAGTTCAATTGGAGATTCCTTATGAAAGCTTTCAGCAAAGCAGATTTTAAAAAGCCTATATGGTCAATTGCTATTCTTGCTAAACTTAAGAAAATAACAAGCCAAGTTTCTTGAAACTAGACTTATTTTACAAACAAATTAGTTTTATAGTGATTATCTTTGATAAAAATGGAGGTGATTTTAGAGAGGAAAATTATGTTTCAATAAGACTATAATACACTTCTGTGGATATTAAAGTCTAGCTGCTCATTGTCTTTTAAGGTTTTGTTTATTACCTGTAAGCTGACCCAGACCCTGAATTCTTCTAGCTTCCTCCAATATTTGGCTACAATCTTCCAAATTAATGTATCCAGTTCTCTCCCACCTTTGATTTGGACTCATTGAGAATTAAAACTGCCCTTTTCCTGAAGCCCTACAAACTGAAGCTGAAATTTGATATAAATTTCAGAGAAATCACCACAATAGCTTATGTATGGACCATCTTTATACCACTCAAAGAAATCATCAGAGACATCCAAACTGTGAACTAGGAAAGTCTATCAGATTGCTACTGCTGGCCCTCACTTGATATGAAAATGCTTCAAGCCAAACATCTAGAAATCTTCCCAACTGGCTACCCTCAGAACTCAGAAACTGGGATCATGGTTACTCCAATCATTAACCATTGTCGGTTTTTTGTTTCCATAAAAATGCAACTCATTAAATACCTGATTGTTTGCGCCATACGCCTAATTTTGGGAGCCTACCTGTACCACCACCTCCTGAAATGAGATACAACTGTTTGACTGAACTGACCTGTCTCAGAACTAAGAGACTGGTTCAACGAGATGGAGCAATCTACTAACCCAACTTGTGGAATGTGAAACTTATCATGAAGTTTCAAAGGCAGGATTGAAGGGGTCAGAACAGGCCTCCCCAAGATGTGCCATTTAGCACGTGGAATATTTTGAGCTAAAAGCATAAAAAAACCTGTGGGCTCAAGAGAAATTTTTACCTCTCCCTTAAAGAATTTAAATTGGGGGCCTTGCCCATAATAAAACATATTACCAGAAATAAATTTTTGTGACCTACCTATACGGCAGGACAAACATTTAAGTACTGATTATCTCCTCTTCTTATCATTCTGTGAATTACCCTCCTCCCTTCTCATGCCCCAGGCCCCTATCCCATTCCTTGGCTCAAGATGGCATAAATACCTCATTTTACCTTTCTGTCTCTGAACCTCTCATGTATGTGAGGACTCTAAACTTCTCATGTGTGTAGGGTCTCTGATTCTCTTGTGTATGTGGGGTTCCTATACACATGAAATTAAATTTGATTTTCTCCTATTAACCTGTCTCATGTCAGTTTAATTCTTAGACCAGCCAGAAGAAGCTGGAAGGGTAGAGAAAAATTTCTTCCTCCTCTACATACCCAAATCTAAGGATGCAAGTCTGTAGCTAAATTTTACTCCAAGGGCAAAGAACTTTGCAGGTGAAGCCAAATGCCTCCTTAGATAATTCAGAGAAACAATTCACACAAAAAGAACTGCAAGCTTTGTTGAAAGGGACTCCTACTGTTTGTTCAGCATCAGCTTGAGAGTCCTCATCCCAAATTGTTCTCAAATCCTGATTTGTTTGAAAATCAATCCAAATGTCTCCTCACCAGCTCCATTCCCTTCTAGTAAAATTTATTAAGCAATAAATTCACATCAAACATTATTCTTTGGGAAACTTCAGAAGAAACTAGTCAAATTCACTATACAGTGAACACCCCAAAGAAATCAAAACATTCCTATTTCGCATTTTTTCATAGGGAGAGCCTCTGAGATCCTCCCCATGTCCCCACCCTGGGACATGACTCCCAAGAAGGGGTCTTGGCACAGATAAGGAGTGAAAAGCTTGCAGAGCTGAGACTTCTGCATTAAAAAGCCTTGTAGCTCCAGCCATGCTCTAAGTGGTCTTAGCTCAAGACCTGTAGTTAAGTCTAGACTTTATTGCTGATTCCTGAAGGCACCCAGCTGCAAGCTTTCTTACCAAAGTCCCAAAGCAGTAAGTTCGAGGTACTTCCTGGCCCTGACTCAGCCGGTGTGGAAGAACTCCCTGTTGACAGTGGTGCAAGAGCAGCTCTGAGCCTTCTCTAAGAGAGTTCTGGAAAGCATTATCCTGGCCAAAGCAGATGAAAGTCTCTTTGAAAGCTTTTCTCCTAGCCTGCTTAGAGACAAAGGCAAAAACCGTAACACGTGGGAATGACCAGTATCCCACGCACTGCTAACTGATAGTATCTGGGTATTCTGCTTTCAAAAACATTTTGCTTATGAGAAGGAAACATGTTCCCATCACTAACTGCCCCTGGAGCAAGTCATCTGCCCTTTCATGGTCTTAAGGATCTCATCTGTAAAATGAAGAGTTGAATTAAAATGATTGTTGTCAAATAATGACAATTTCATATAGTTTGATATATACACCCACATTCACTGTGCATATACTCTCTCACACAGTTACTCATTCATTCCATAGATATTTATTGCCTGCTAGGAGGAAATATTTGCAAATCATATATTCAATAAGGGGTTAATATTCAAAATACGTAAAGAACTCATATAACTCAACAACAAAAAAAACAAACAACCTGATCAAAAAATGGGCAGAGCATATGAACAAACATTTTTCCAAAGGAGAGATACAGATGGCCAACAGGCACATGAAAAGATGTTCAACATCACTAATTATTAGGGAAATGCAAATCAAAACTACAATGAGATATCAACTCACAGCAGTCAGAATGGCTATTATTAAAAAGACTAGAAATAACAATTCTTGGAGAGGCTGTGGAGAAAAAGGAATGCTCATATACTGCTGGTGGGAATGTAAATTGCTGCAGGAACTATGGAAAACAGTATGGAGATTTCTCAAAAAAGTAAAAATAGAAATACTATATGATCCAGCTATTCCATTTCTGGTTATTTATCCAAAGAACATGAAAACACTAATTCGAAAAGATACATGCACCCCTATGTCAATGGCAGCATTATTCACAATAGCCAAGACTTGGAAGCAACCTAAGTGCCCATCAATGGATGAATGGATAAAGAAGGTATGGTATATGTACACACAAAGGAATACTACTCAGCCATTAAAAAAAGATGAAATCATGCCATTTTTGACAACATAGATGGATCTTGAGGGTATTATGCTAAGCGAAATAAGTCAGATAGAGAAAGACAATTACAACTACCATATGACTTCACTTATACGTGGAAGATAAACAAACACATAGATATAGAGAAAAGAGTAGTGGTTACCAGAGGAGAAGGGGGTGGTGGGAGGGCAAAAAGGGTAAAGGGGCACATATGTATGGTGACAGGTGGAAACTAGACTCTTGGTAGTAATGAACACAATGCAGTCTTTACAGAAGTCGTAAAGATGTACACCTGAAATTTATATAATGTTATAAACCAATGTGACCTCGATAAAACAAATTTTAAAAAATATATTTGTTGCCTGCTAGATGCCAAGCACACTTCTAGGCACTGAGGATATAGCAGCAAACAATACAGACAAAGCCCTGCTTACTTGGAGCTTAGTTTCTAGGAGGGGCCAAAAGCAAAATAATACACAGATATATGTCAGGTAGAAATAACTGCGATGGCGAAAAGTAAAGAAGCTGTCAGAGTTGGGCATGATGTTCTATTTGATATATAATCAGGCAAGGCCCCTCTGAACGAGATGACAATTGGGCAGAGCTCTAAAAGATATATGGTAAGGGAGTGAGCCATTGGATATTCAAAGAAGGGGGTTCCAGGTGGAAGCAACAGCATGTGCAAAGTCCCTGCGAGGGAAACATCGTGACCTATTTAGTATTCAAACAACTGCAAGGAAATTAGTGTGCTTGAGAGAGACAATGACCAAGGGTGAGAATGGAAGGAGATGAAGTCAGAAAGATCATCAAGGTCTGGCAAAGCCTTGCTTTTATTCTCATTGAGATGAGAAATCACCAGAGCATTTTGAACTTTGGAATGGCGTGATCTGACATATGTGTTTAAAAGATTACTTTCATTGCTGTGTGTGGCAAATAGACTTCGAGGGACAAAGGTCTCCCTCTGAGCAGAGAGAACAGTTAGGAGGCCATTGCAATACCCCACATGAGGAATGATGGTGGCTTGGACCAGGTGGAGCTGATAAGAATTGGCTGTTTTGAAGATAAAGTCAATAGGATTTGCTAATGTACAGTATGGAGAGCATGAGAGAAAGACAGCAGTCGAAGATGACTCCCAAATTTTTCACTTAAATAAGTGAAATGTTGGAGCTTCCATTTACTGAGCTGGGAAATACTATGGACGGAAATTATTTGAGGTGGTGAGAGATAGAAATCTGGATGTTTAATTTTAGGCATGAGACGTTTGAGATGACTTTGAGATGCCTTATGAGAATGTGATATTAATACCACAGGATCCAGAATGTTCTTTGGAGAATGATAATTCTTCAAAGAAAATCTCCAAATTAAAATATAATCCCCAATGATGCCACTCACATCTTCTCCTTGGGAACTGTCCAGAGAATACCTGTGCCCAGTGGTATGCTGGTGATTGTTTAATTATCTGTTCTCCAGGGGGAAAACATTCCCTAATGTGTCACATTTGCCCATTTCCATGGTGTAAATACTCCCATGGTGGCCAATTTCAAGCTACCAATGTGAAGTCAGTGACTGCGGAGAGGGGAAGTGAGTACAATTGGCTCTCCCACACCAGGAAGAGCAGCACGCTCCAGCACACCACTGCAGTAACCTCTTCCCCAAGCCCCCGCACTCTCCTCAGCAGAGAGAGAAAGAGGGGCAGCAGACACAATTTTACATGAGGAGAGGATGGCTTTGGGAGGTTATCCATTAAACACCTTTGCAGAGATTTTGAAAAAACGGGTTGTGAGAAAGCCTGAGGCATTTGTATTACAAACAGCTGCCTTATTGTTGTAACAAACTGATCCAAGATCTGACATTAATTCTCTCTAATATAAAACAAGTTTACTCTCAAATTTCAATGGGGGGGGGGGGTAGCGCGGGACAGGGGAGGATGTGGTCCCTGGTCCTACTGATGGCCCTCCAACTCATTTTCGAAGGGAAGGAAAACTCCATCCTCAATATTTGTTTCCGGTGTCCAAGCCCAGATTCCCTGTCCGAATCAGTTAGGGAATGCTGGATCACTTGCAAATTTGGAATGAGAAAAAAAAATTGCTCTAGGCTTTAACCTGCTCCTGGAGAAAACTATTTTCTCACGGCAGTGTATGACATTAGGTTTGTGTTAGCAAACCGTAGTCCAGTCAGCAAATTAAAGATTCTTAAGAAAAGCTTTCTTTCCTTCTCTGCTCTAGAACAGGGGGTCTTAAGCCTCTCTGCCGTTTTAGAATCAGCTGGGGAAATTTGTTAGTGGGGCACACTCAGAGAATTAGGTCGAATTGGTCAGTGACACCCGGGTGTGGGTATTTTTTAAATGGTCCCCAGCTGATTCTAATTTGTAGCCAGGGCTGCGAACGACCGCGCTAGAAGTTCCACAATGAGTGGTTAGTTAGAATCAACCTGATTACTTCGTGGTTGTTAAAAGAACACTCATACACACAAAGAAGCGGCTCAGTGAGGTGGAAAAGGGCTGGCAATTGGCAAGTCTCGAGTTCTGGTCCCATTTCTGCCACTTAGCATATGTCCTTGGAAAAGCTATTGAACAGTGTGGACTCCAGAGGTTTAGCACAAATGGGCTCTGGGTTTGCTCGTCCCCCTGACATTCTGTGTCTGTTCAGATAGGGGAGCTGTATCACAGGAGTTTCACTTTGGCACCTAGCAAGGAAGCCACCTATATGGTGTGAGGGCATGTTTTCATAAGAATGGCAGCCATGGCTGTTGTTGCTTGCAACTAATCAAAGAACTGGTAAAAACATGTGGATGAGGAATGCCTGAGCATAACAAGGCTGGACTAAAGATTTGCCCAAAATCAAGCAATGTGTCTGGGATGGAGAGTCAGGTTGATGCACAACTCTAGCCTTTTCCAATGCCCACAGCTGAGTTTAGTTTCCTGGTTTTATTGTCTCACAAGGATGCAGCAGAATTAATGAGAACCCACCACTCTTCAAAACCCTGAACTTTCACATGGTTCATGACCAAACAATAAAGCAACAAAAGGTCAATTAATAAATGTATTCTAAAATCAAACAATATTTAACCGCCTGACCTTTTGAGTTATTAACTGTGGGGGGTCCCTTCCATGAGCACTGACAATTAATGGTCAGTTGCACCAAACTCTCGTTATAGTGGAAGTCTACACAGTCTCCCCCTTGTCCTTCCTCCCCCAATCCAGAAGAATCCTATCCTCCCTCCACTCCATGCACACACTCCCCCACTCGCAATAGACACCAAATTGGGACCCAAAGGAACAGATAGAACACAGCAGCATGGCAAGGCCCATAAAATGACTGTTCCCAAGGAGGATGAGGAAAATCTTCACTAGAGAGCAGAGCCCAGCCAAGGGCAAGCCCCCACAGGATGCAGGGCCTGATGTCCCTAGAGGGACACAACCACTAAAGGAGTCAGAACTGGCTCGGGGCAGGCGATCTCAGCCTCCACTTATCGCACTGTACACACTTCCGGCCCATCTCCCGTCTCCAAGTGTATCTCCGGGGGAGGCTGGAGAGGAAGAAATGCTGAACTGCCAGTGGCCGCAGTAAATGGAATGGAAGTTTTGTCTTTTAAATCCCTCAAAACAGTTGCCAAAAAAAAATGTAGATAGAAAAAGAAGAGGAGCAGAAACGTTCAGGACTTCAGATTGGAAGGCCAGATGGGGGAAGCAAATAAATTCAATGCTTTCAACAAGAGAGCAGGGCGCTGCTGCCAAACTAGGCAGGGGGTTCTCTGTTTTTGTTACCTCTTTTCTTACCCAAGAACAATTTCATGGAAATGGATGGTGGGATGAATCAGTTACATTCACAGGTCACCCTTTTCCAAATATAATAGCCAGTTTAGCAAAGCTGGTCTCTTGCCTGTGCTCACAGGGTCCCTCTGCCTAATAAGCTCCTCCTTATCCCTCAGGACTCAACTCAAATGTCACCTCCTCTGTGAGGCCTCCCTGGACTCCCCCAGGTAGAATCAATGGCTCCTTCTCCTTTGTTCCCAAGGCCTTCATCCATACTCTCCAAGGACATATTGCCATCTTGTCATCTAGTTATGTGTCTGTCTCCCCAAGTAAACTGGGAGCTCCCAGGGGTAAGAACTAGACCTTGTTCATTTTCTCATTGCCAGTACCTAATAAATGCTTCCTAAGAGAACAGATGAATGGACAGACACAAAAATACCAGGGGAATTCAGAGAAGCCACTGGCCTGAAAAGGATTCTTAGTCTACAGGAGACAGGGGAGCTGCCCGACCATGAGACAAACTTTCCTATAGGCAGCGAGTCATCTTTTCTGGAAGTTTGGAAGGGCTGTCAGCAAGATCTCTGCCAGTCTCCTCTGAGTCTCTCTCTATTTATACCCTGGGGCCAGGAGACAGGAGGAGGCTGTCTGAGCTCAAGGACAATGGTCTGCAAGCAATACCTTCTCTGCATTTATTCTTGGCAAGGCTCTCCAGGGTTTAGGTTTCCTATAGAAAGTGGCCACTGAGAGAGGGAAACTCTAGTTTTTAAATTCTCCTGCTATTGCCAAAGAAATTGACGGAAACTTTAAATATCTGCTTAGTAATCCTTAAGTTGCCAAAATTCACCCTTAACCAAAAAGACTATCTGTATAGATATTGCAAAAGTCGCTGACTCAAAAAATTTCAGGTTACAGGAAAGGGAACAGCAAAAAAAAAAAAACGTAAAACTGAAGAGATCTCTAAGAGAACAAGAAATTTTGCTGGGGGGCTATAAAAACAATAGCCCATTCAAGTATTTTAACTGTGCAATGTGGCAAAAAAAGAGTTCGGTAAAATACTTGGTGTTTATACACTTACTGAATCTAAAAAGAAATACACACACACACAAATAAAGCAACTTTTAACCTAACTTGCCAAAACCTCAGTTTGTTCGCTTTTAAGAAGAGAAGCGAAAGCCATAGTGATTGAGAGAACATATTTAGATGCCAGACCTGGATTGAATCCCTCTCCCCAGCCTTCCAGCTGCAAGACCTTGAGCAAGTTACTGGAGCTCCCTGAGTTTCAGTTTCTGGAAAATGGGCAGTTATGCGGCCTCGTGGGCAGCTGCACGTAAAAGATCGCAGCACCGTGCTGCACACAAAGAAAGGGCTCAGGAAGAGGTAAGTGGCAGTGATCGTGGTAGAAGTCTCCAGAGTCATTATACCCATCATCACAATAACAAGAAAACAAATGGATGTCAGGAATTTAGGAGGAAAGGAAAAAGTCCCGGTTGCAGGAAGAACCTCCTGAATTTTCTTCTACAGCTTCATCTCCTGTTTATCAAATGCCTTAGTCTCTTTGTAGAATCCTCAATAATGAAAAAAAGACCCAACCATGGTCACGGAATTTACAGGAAGGGTATTAACACATTTGAGCAAGCTTTCCAACCAAATGGTTGAGACGAAAATGGTTTCTTTTCCGAACATTCAATTACCAGGAAAACTCCACACCCTAGGAGCTTAGTTCTCCTAAGTTTGAATTGTTCGTTGGTTTCAGGAGGCCTGAGACACTGTCTTAAATACAGATTTCTTTCTAGAAGTTGCATCAGAGAGTTTCCACTTGTTATGTCCTCAAGAGCCTGGAGGAATTGAATACACACCCCAAGAGGAGGCCTTTTTTGGCATTAAAAATGAAGTACCAGCGCCAAGCACCAGCCCCAAGCTCATGGACTTTGTAAGAATCACGTCCATCGCTGAAGATAGCACTCTGTCACCAGAGGCTTGAAAAACTCAGCAGGACAAAGTCATCCTCAATTTTATTAGAGGTTTTCAAGGATAAAGGCCGGACATTTAAACACAAGTATATGGTGGGGGGCACGGGGGGTGGTGTATGTGTACACACACAACAAAAGCAGGTATGAGGATTACGAGCCATGCCCCACACCTGGCTCTGCCTGTCATGTTGAAGATGATCTCCACTTGCACAAGTCAGTTCATCTATGCCAGAAAGAAAAAACAAAAAGGAAATAAAGACATTTTTAGATCACCAATGAAACCCAGCCAAACTTACAAGTATCAGTGCTATCTCAGTTCATTCAGGCTGCTATAATAGAACACCATAGACTGCGTGGCTTATAAACAACAGAAATTTATTTCTCACAGTTCTGGAGGCTGGGAAGTCCAAGATCAAGGCCCTGGCAGATTCGATGTCTGGTGAGGGCCTGCCTCCTGATTCATAGACAGCTGTCTCCTCACTGTGTCCTCACATGGCCTAAGGGGCAGGGAAGCTCTCTGAGTTCCCTTTTATAAGGGCACTAATTGCATTCATGAGGGCTCCACCCAATGACCTAATCACCTACCAAAGGCACCACCACCTAGCACCATCACATTGAGGGTAAAGATTTCAACATATGAATTTTGAGTGGACACAAACATTCAGTTCCAATAATCAAGAAGCAAATAAATTAAAATGGCTCATTTCTACAGACTCAATTTTTATCTGACTTTGGAATAAATAATACAAGTTGGCATTTGGGTTAAGGATTTTTTTATTCTTTTCTATTGCAGTTAATCAATCTTTAGCATTTGGGTTCAGGGAATGGCAATTATAACATAATTGCATTTCATAACCATGGATCAAGTGATGATTGCAGTATTATACTTAAGAAGAGAAAGAAACCATTCTCAGATAAAAAACATGCTGGAGAAAAGAGTGGATAATGGTAGATAATTGAGACTTGGCTTATCATGTGTGCACTTCCATATTACATATGTGAGTATATACATATACATATATATGCATCAAATCAATGCCAATATTATGTGTGTCTGCATATGCATGTTTATATGTATATATCTGGGTATACATTCATGTATATATATAATATGGGGTTGTGTATTTATTTCTATGTATAAGGGTGTATATGTGCGGACATATGTACATATACAGGCATTGAAAAATCCTTGTGTATGAACAATATATGTGTGTGTTCTTGTGAAGCTTCATCCTCACAAAAGAATTTGTCTCATGAGCCCTGTCTATAGCTGACATACGGGCTTGTTTTAGGAAAGATGTTTTCCATTTATTTGGTTTATTATCCCCTGGTTGTTTCCTTCCTCCAGTAAAGAAATGCTGAACCTACAACTCCTTCCTTCCTCTCCACCAGATTACCTGCCCTCACTGGGAAAAGCCAAGTCCTTCCCACTCATGCAGGCCGTGACTCACACCATCCTACTCTGTGGACAGCCCAGGGCGTCCCCATGCCTGTTGTAGGTGACTGTCTCTATCAATCCCAACTCCCTCCTCGAGAAGGCCTTTGTCTGCCTTAGTAGAGTACAGATTTTGGTGGGAAGGCTCATCCAGGCAGCCTCTACGGGACATGTGACATCTGGATCCAATAATGCCTTGCAGTAAATTACCTCCTGTAGCCAGGATCAAGTCACATCCCCTATGTTCATTGTGAAAGTCATCTGTCTCCCTGTGTTACAAAGTCTCTTAAGAGGGCATGGATTTAAGTTCTGACTTTTGTATAAATATAACCCTGCTGCCCTTGAGAAAATGTGGGAAATTCTCTATCTGGTAAAGGCTTTTTGTCGCTATACATGCCTACTATCCTGAGGCCATATGCACATTCTGCCCTGCCCTGATTCCCTCTCTCTCTTTAGCCTGGGGGATCTCTACTGAGCATAGAATGTAATGTCTTCTCCACCACCCTACTTCAGACTCTTGGGAGACAAAGGAAGAATGAATTTTCCTGCCCACAGCACCACCACTCCATTCCCGGCCATGCTACGAGAAGAGTCAACAGGGTACCAGGGTTCACCATCATCATGCTCTTGGCAGTCTGTCATTAAAATGCCTCCACTATTCCATCTGCACCCCTGCATCTCCTTTAGCACCCTCCCTCACATCCCCAAATGTCTAGTCTCAGCTCAGAGGCACTCCCCATGCCCAATGGAGCCAAATAATCCTGAATTCCCCTTAAACTTGCTCCACTCTCATCAAAAAAGCATCAGTCTTTTGAGTTCTATGTCTCTAGAGGTGATGGGAGATGATGTGTTACTTAGTTTAATTATCATCTGCTGCATTTGCTCGCTAATGGGTTTTCCCTTATCAAGAAGATTAATAGAAGATAAAACTAGAGGTGGGGTTCTAAGAAACCAATGTAGGCTAATAATGAGTCATTTGAGGAAGGAGTCTTATTTCAGTCCTCTTATGCCATCCCGTGTAAATGCTCACCAACTCTCTACCCAGCAAAGCCAGGAGGAGGGATAGATGACCACTGGAAAGCACTTCTCCAAAAAGACTAGGTTAAGTCTTCCCAATCCTCACCCCCACCCCTGACCTCTCTCAGAACCACACACGGAGCTTCTCTCGGCTCCCACGTGGAGGGTGGGCTTCACCCTGCGGTAGGGAGCCAGGCAGACAAACAGCACTCCAGGGGCCAGAAGCCTCAACGTGCTTCCCCAAGGGCACCACTGAGGGGCTGGAATACATGGAACTTGCAGGCCAAGCAATCGCAAACACTTTTGGCAGGAATACAAGGGCCATCAAGAAGCTAATTTAGATCCCGCCTGGCTGACTTGGGTCTGGAAGCAACAGAGAAAGAACAAGAAAATTATGTTATGTAGTGAATTGTCAGAAGGCAGGCAAGACCCAAGGCCTTGGTCTTAATCATGTTCCATGTGAAGATGTTCTGGCATGGTGCATGCGTGAAACCTGCCAAACCTTGAGTAATGGGAACAAACAAGGGAGGAAAGAGAGGGAGGGTTGAGAGCGACTGGTGGGGAGAGGGAAATCAGGCCGTGTCTAGGTGGTGCCAAACATCTGGGTAAACTGTAAAATGTTTAAGCCAACAGCCAGCCATTCTGTCTATAGAACAGCAGACATCAAATCTGAAAATGTCTAGGTCACATCATTGTAATTTTGTTTTAGTTTTCAGTGTTTGTGCAGATGTTTGAAAGTTCCTTGAGGGCATAACCAAGGCTGATTTATTTTCAGGTATTTCCACCTTCCAGCACTTACTACATGTCTGGTACTGGGTAGCTTACTTTCCATGTGTTTGAGGAAGAGACAGAGGGAAGGAGGAAGGGAGGAAGCCATGTACAGATTACCCCCAAATCCTTAATGACAGGATGATCACATAATTTATTGCCAAAACTGGGACAACTCTGAGAGTAAAAGGGGGTGCTAATACAGGCCCAAACCATGTGGTCACCTTACTTAATGGCCGGTTATGTATGGATAAATGAAACATTAGAAAGGAACTGCCTTTGTTATTATTTTCTAAAAACTATGTTAGACAAGCTTGACGTTCACAAGAAATAGTAGGAAAGTCAAGATGGCTGGAGCAGAAGTCGAGGAGAGCAGGAAAATGAGGCAGGAGCAGTCGACAGAAACTTGACTTCATTCCAGGTATGATGAGTTGCCACCTGGGTGGGGGTAAGTTTACCGGGGTGAGTGACAAGATCTGATTTATGTTTTAAAAGATCTGCCTGGCTGCAGTGTGGAGAATGAAATGTAGGGGGAAAGGGTAGCATCAGGCCATTGTGGCTGTCCAAGTGAGAGAGGATGGTGGATTGGGCTAGGGGGTGGTGATTGCAGAGGAGGCGGAAAGAAGAGGATAGTTTCAAGACAACTGGTGTAAGATGAGTTGCTGATGCAACAGATGTGGGAGGTGAGTTAAGAGAGGCGTCAAGGATGACTCCTAGGTTTAGAGGCTGAGCCACCAGCTGAGTAGCTGGTGATGTCCTTACTCTACCTGGGGAAGCCAGGGGAGGTGAGTAGTTTTGTTACACCTTCAGTGATTTCAGTGATCTCCCACTAAAAAAGAGTCACCCCACAACCCTCAGTCACTCCCTGTCTCTTTCCCCTGTTTACCTCCCCTGTGGCTCTTGTCACTATCTGTAACTGTTTTATTTATGGGTTCATTTGGTTAATGACTTTCTCCCCACCAGATTGTTAGGGCCAGGACTTTGCCTTGTTCACCAATACGCCTAGCATCTAACACAAGCTCAATAAATATTTGCTGAAAGGAAAACCAACATAAGTTCTAAAAAATACTAAACTGGAGCTCCAGTACCTGTTCTGAACCAGCGAGCTATAGAACCTTGGACAAGCTATTGGGCTTGTCTGGTTCTCGGCTCTCATCACTATAATAAAAGATTTGAATGGGATGCTTGCCAAAGTCCCTTTGAGCTCAAACATTCTGGGACCATGATTATGTTTTTTGATGCTCCCTGGTGAACTCAAATCAACAAAACCAGAAAGTGGTGTCCAAAGCCCTCTGAACCAAAGAAACATTTTTGGCCTAGAGCTCAGGAGGGAGGTTTTCCCCAGTGCCCAAGCCTCACACCAAGGGGTGGAGCTATATCAAGATCACAGGGAAGAAGCATGTGCAGGTAGAGCAGGCTGCGCTCACTCCCTTGGGTCTTTAAGGAGGCAGGCAGCACATCACCCCCATTACCAGCACTGGCTATACACCAAATATCTCCATTTTTCCAGGACTATTGGTTGGGGTCACTATTGGTTGGACTCACCCTGTGAGTCATCATCAGCGCCCCCCTTTCTTTTTCTTCATGTCTGCTCCCATTATTCAAATTTGGTGTGTAGTTTACATGAAATAAGCCAGATCATGTTTTCACTAAAAGTGACTAAGTCTGCTGTCATCTGACAATATAATGCATGATTTTATTTTCTCCTTTCCTCCTTCTTTCTTCCAGCCCCATGTCCAAGAGGGAACTTTGGAATGAGCCCTGTGAAGGCTGTTGCTCTGCCAGCAGCGCTGTGATCTCTGGGTCTTCCTGATTCCATGCCTGGTATTCCTGAACCTGACAGCTCCCCTGATCTGATCTTTCCTTCCTCCATTCTAACAGGAAAGAGAGCATGCATAAAAGAAACTGACAGATAACCCAAAACCCCATGTTAGTTATTAGTTAAAACCTCCTGAGCTGCTAACAAGAACCAGAACTCATCCTAGGAATGTTTCCAAACCTCTGCATTTAGGTCAAGTTGGTATAGAATTATAACACTATCTACTACAGCTCCACACCATCATGCCTCATGCCAATGGCTACCCCATACCCAAAGGAAAGCTCCTGAAAACCAGGACAGAGGACAGAGACCTGAGCCCAGATATACTGCTGGCAGCTCTACTTTGCCTGTTTCTCCAAACCTTGGATCCCAAGACCTGTGCCATGTCTAAACAGCAGCACTCCTCTTCTGCTCCACTTCCTGACTGCACTGGACCTTTGGCTGCAAGTCTCTGGCCACACTCTGTCTGTGCCCTTTGCCTGACATGGACCCTCATCTACTGTTGGAAACACTGACACGAGTGTCCTATGGAATCAAAGAAATCAAATCTTCACAGGCTTACCAGCTCCCCCTATCTTGCATTTTTTCTCCACCTTCCCAATTTTTGGCTTATAACCTGTTTCAGGTCCTCTCTTAATCTTTCTTAGGCTAGTCTGAGACTAGTCTCCTCTCACAGAACTCCTATTCCAAGGATCCGCTGGAGACTTGGTGAGCAGTTATACTGGTGACTGTTTTCTCTGCCAAACACGTTGTCTTCTGCTGCTTCTAAATCTGTTGTTAGAGAGATGACCAGGCCCTGCAAATTCTCTTTACTCAGGCGTCACCCAATTTGAAGAAAAATTAACACACCTGGTAGCAACTTTGAATGCACCCACTGGATGCATACACATGGTCTGGTCTGAACCACAAATATTTCTCTCCTGTATCTACAACAAGGCCTGGTTATGCTTGCCCATATTAACAGACAACTGCTCTTGCCTCTGTTTAGTTATTCTCCATAACTGTGATCCTATTCAAATAGAAGTCTGGTCATGTCACACATGTGCTCACAATCCTACAATTTCCCCTCCATTCATCTCAGAGTAAAACCAAAGTCTTCACAACGGTCTAGAAGTCCCCTAGAAATTGGAGGTGTACCCAGTCATTTCTCAAACACACCAGGCATGCTCCTGCCTCAGGGCCTGTGTACTGGCTGTTCCTCTGCCTGAAATCGTTCTCTGCAGATAACATGGCTCACTCTCTCTACTCCTTCAAATCTTTGCTCAAATGACGAATGCTACCACGTATTTTACAATTTCAACCTTCACCTAGCCATCCAATCTCCTTTAACCTGTTTTTTTTTCCTCAATCACATTCTAATATACTATGTAAATTTTTTATCTAGTAAATCATTCTTTATTTCTGTCTCCTCCACTAGAATTTAAGTTCCAAGAGGGCAGAAATTTTTGTCTGGGAAAAAAATAGTTGTACTACTTCACAGGATTATCAATGAGGAAATTTATGCAGTGTGTTTAGCACAGCCCCTAGAATATAGAAAGAACTCTGTGGATGGTATTTATTATCTTCAACCGTGATGGGTGAATTAGACTTTTGGAAATAATCAAGCTACCTGGACTGAAGCCTGGTAAATACAGTAATAGTGTCTCTGCTCAAAAGCAAGATGGGAAAATAATGCAGTATGAGTGGTTCTCTCTTTGTGGTTCCTAAACCAGCACTACAGAACAATTCCAGGAGAGGAAAAAAAAGCAACACTCTTGTTTTAAGCAATAGTACTCTCAACGTGGCCACTTGGAAAGACAACACCCACTTGGCTACATAAGTTCCGACATATTTACTAGTTCCATGGAGTTCTAATAGTAGAAATAAAAGTAGTTGAAAGAGAGGCCCTTAGAGGTCCTCTGCCATCCTCCTGCTTCACCAGCTCACTTTATCCTGATTTTCTGCCAAGGAAAGCCGAGTGCTCTTGAAGTATATGGGTCAAGAACCTCTGGGGAGAAAGTACCGAAGAGGCTTTATGGAGAGGATGTCACAGAAAGTGATACCCTGAACCAGACCAAGTAGTAACCTGAGTGTTGTGAAGGTCTAGAAACCCAACCCGGGGAAAAGTGATCAGAGACAGGACGGCTCATTTGCAGAACAGACTTTCTGGGGCCCAGAGGAAGGGGAGGAGGGGCAGACTCACCCCTAATCGGGCTGACCACCAGCCACCCTGTTACAGCTCTGTGGCCTTCCTCCCCTCTCCTTTCCTCTGGCACCTCGGGGGAGAGGGAGTAATGATATAGGGGAGGACCAGAGCAACACACTCAACCCTGCCACCTGAGGAGATGCAAAGCATGGGGCTCTTCCATTCTAGCTGTGTGCACTGTCCTTCTCTAGGGCTAAGCACATTCTTCAAATTGTATTAGAGACTCAAGGAGGAACCTTAGAGATTGTCCTTCCTCATTTTACAAAGGAAGGAGCTGAGGCCCAGAGAGAAGAGTGTGGAGGTGGAAGATACAATTGGTGGCCCTCCCATACCCCTTCAGTCCACCCCAAAGGTCACCTGAGATAGGTGTCCTACCCAGCAATGACTTCCTGCATCTTTCTGCCCATGGGTGTCCTCTGGCCTCAGGAGCATGCTCAGCCTGCAGGCAGAACAAGCCAGAGGTGCCAGGGAGTTAATACCCAAGAGGCGACCCTCAGTCTACTAGGGGGAGTCATTTCAGATGCCTACCAGACTGTTTCTTAGAGGGAAATTTTCTCATCTAGTTCGGGCTCCAAATTTTAAAGTAATGGGGGAACATTCTTTCACATTCAAAAGAGAAGTGCTAAGCTGAAGCTTTTAACCATTTTTGTTCCCTTGGACTCCTTGTCAATTTGGTGAAGACCGCGGACCTCTCTTCAGGATAATTATTCTTAATGCACAAAATAAAATATATAGAGTTACGTTAAAAGACAACTATAAAAACAACTTAAAAATAATTTTTTGTGATACCATAATATGCAGACTTTATTTTAGAACTATAAATAATAAGATCTAAAGGAACATCTCATAACTATCATAATTTTAAATTAGTGATGAGCATTAGTAATAGTTTCTGCAACAACTGTGATGTGATATGAAAATATGTGTGATTTTTGTTGTTGACAAAGTCACAGGCACTGCTGATACCACTGTGCTGTGTTGCCTACATTGATAATTGGAGGAACAGGTAAAATGCAGTTAGAATTTAGAGAATAAAGATGTAATTTATTTCCCAAAGTTCACAGACCCCCTGAATTTTCTACATGCATCCTTTGGTGTTCTATGAACCTCAGAGGGAACCCCTGGGCTGGAGTATCCATGTGAGCCTTGCTAACTAGTGACTCAAAACTGGTTCAGTGGCCCCATGAGCTTCTCTTCCTTCCTGAACAAGTCAGTGCTAAAGCCATCAGTTGGAACAGAGCAAGCTAGTTCTGCAGCGGGGATGGGAGAAGCCACAGTGGCTCAGAGTGAGGTATTAGAGTTTAAACAGAGTGAGGAGGGTGGCCCTGTCAGGGAGGGGATGGCAGCAGATATGGGAGATTGGTTATATACAAAGACCTTGATCAAATCAATAAATATGTTAACAATGGAAGCAAGGTTTCCCACTGTTGGAAAAGAGAGTTATAAATACAGAAAGGGGGAAAGTCCTAGCGTTGGGTTACAATTGGAGACATCTGTGTGAACTCACAGTTTTCAATAGATGGAGAAATGTGTACACACACACACACACACAGAGACATACTAGCTCTGGCCATTGAGAGGGCCTGAGAGCAGCAATCCTCCAATAACAATGAGCACTCCTAGCACTCAGATCTTGGCTTCGAAATACTATTTTCTACTAAAAGTGCCCAGGGCTCTTTGGAGAAATGGCTGATTCCAGGGCTGGAGCACAGAAAGTACAGGTGAGCCCAGAGTGTCTTCCTGTGCCAGAAAGCCAGCAAGCACTCAAAGAATGCCAGATTCTGTCAAAGGAATACAGAAGCCAGCTTGAATGGGATCCCACTGGCCAAACCAGGGACAATTTTAGCATGAAAATAAATAAGAAGAATTAAAACTCATTCAACATAATGGGAAACCATGAGCCTGTACAGACATAAATACATGAATAAATTCAACGTTTGATAAGGAATGAGATGTTCATACAGTTTCAAAATACCTCCCCACAAAATGTGTATCAATTACACAGGGAAAAAGAGTACCTTTACAGCGGGAAAGCCTAGAAGACACAAACTTAATCAAGTGATCAAAGGTAACAACACCAATAATAGCATAAAGAGACATCTGTGCCACTTGATAGGAGGCAGTGAAAAGAACTTTATCTAACTGCTGTGGTATTCCTGCAAAAGTGCATAATCGGAATCTAGTCCTGAGGAAATATCAGACAAATCTATATTGAGGGGTGTGCTATAAAATAATTGGCCTGTAAACTTCAAAGTATCAAGGTGATAAAAACCAAGGTATGTTGCAGACTGAAGGAGGCCTAAGAGACATGAAAACTAAATGTGGCACATGATTCTGAACTATATCCTTTTGCTTTAAGGATGTTATTAAGACAGCCGGCAAACCTTGAATGGGGTGTGAGGATTAGATGATAGCAAGGCATCAATGTTAATGTCCTGATTTTGATGGCTGTATTGAGGTTACATAGGAAAATGTCCCCTTTTCTATAGGAAACACCCTCTAAAATATCCTAGGGTGATCACATCCACGTTGGAAATTTATTTCCAAAGGTTCAAGAGGAGAAAGTTCTTTATAGTGACCTTCCTAGTGAAAGTTTGGGATTGTTTCAAAATTTTAAAAAGAGGGGGAGAGGCTGGCTCATGACCTATAGTCCATCACTTACCTTTAACCAATCAATAAAAGGAAATAAAGACAAGCGAAGGAAGGTAGGAGAAGAAGGATTTCTTCTGAGAGTTGTGACTGTGTGTTTAGAGAATCTTATTCATTTCAGTTGGGTGTCAGGGAGAGACATTCCCCACCCCAACTCAAGCCTTAGAGGGTGGGTGGATCTTCCTGAAAGGGAGATTAACATTTTGCCTCTCAGCACGATGCTTGCGAAGCTGCAAAACTCACAGAGCCCCTATCACTGCAACCAGAGCAGGGCATGAAAAGGCTTGAACACAGCCTGCCCTTCCAGAGTTGAGTGGGCAGAAAACACAAAATACCTCCCAGGAGCAGTGGATCCCCTGGAGGACAGCTATGCTTGAGCTACCTCGAAAAGATTCAACTCCAAAGGCAAAGTGAACCCAGCAACAGGAAGCTCAGGGGAAGATTGGAAGCAGGGTGAGGGTGACAAATAAAAATGGCAAGCAATAGGATATATTGGAGAATATGAGGAAGCCATTTGTTATAAACCTAATTCGGCCTGACCTTGTCTTTCCAAAAGGGCCTGGCCATGGCTGTTGATCATGCATTGTATATCTGCTTTAGATATTCCCTATGGCAAGAACAAAGGCCCTTGAGATAAAGGTGCAACTTCCCTCCCCCTCCCAATGTTGGCGTCTCCTTAAGGATTAAGCATCTTTCTTTAGTCTAGAAACTGGTTGCTGCGCTCACCTGTGACCGCCCAGCTCGAGACAATAGACTTGCCTCCTGCTACGCCCACCAAGATAGCAAACCCACTACCTGCTGTGTCCATCAAGTGCTGTACCGACAGGGCAATCTTGTGACTATTGTGGGAGGGACATTTCAATCATATGTGAAACACCCTGTTTGGGGGTATATAACCACTCTGTGCACCCCACTTCTTTGGTGCCCTTTCTTCCTTTGGGAAGAAAGGCCCCGGGCCATGGTCCTCAGATTTCAGCTTAGAATAAACTTGCCCAAATTTTCATTTATAGATTGGTTATGGATTATTTTCATCGACAAGGGGAACCATAAGTGATCAGCAGGAAGGTGAGCCCCCAAGTCAGGGAACAAGGCAGTGAGCAGTGCCTGACACCTCTTTAGGGAAAGCTTTCCTAAGACCAACAAAAGAACCCCAAGAGAGAAAGCCAGTATTTGGGTATCCAACACCCAGAGGGCATCAACCCCAGAATACAACTGCACTAAGATCAGACTAAAACAACCAAGAACGAGCAGTAGCAAAATAAGAGACAGAAGAGAAATGAAAGAACAGGAAAGAGAAATCAAGGAGCCAGCCCAGTGGTGTAGCAGTTAAGTTCACATGCCCCACTTCAGCAGCCCTGGGTTCATAGGTTCGGATCCCAGGTGAAGACCTAGCACCACTCATCAAGCCGCACTGTGGCGGTGTCCCACATAAAACAGAGGAAGATTGGCACAGATGTTAGCTCAGGGCCAATCTTCCTCACACACACAAGAGAAATCACAGGACAAAGCACACTCCACTCTTCCCCACTGCAAGTTCCCAAGACTTGATCGCACCAGGAAGCTCTGAATTGGAAGAAAACTTGAAATTTTGATTTGGATCATAATTTTTTAACACAAGAAAGTAAAACTAGAATACCTGAAAGTGACCAAACATCTGTTGAATCTTCCAGGGACAGGGGAGGAAAGACCAAAAGACCCTGTTTGAAGAGTAATAGTGAGCAAGAATAATGGGACTCTCTGCCCCCTGAGTCCAGCTTGTGCAATCTGCCGGTCACACATGTGTTATCCATGAGTCCTCACAACACTCTAGAAAGGGGGCCTTCACTGTGAGCCTGATTGCAAGGGACCTGAGTGCAGTACCAAGTCACGGCACCCAGTGCGCCGGCCTTCCAGGAGAACAGGGCATTGCTCTGTACCACAGCTTCACACGTGGGTACTGAGAGAGCAGGGACCAATGGGGAAGCCAGGAGGTGGGCAGCAGAAACCAATGAAAGATAATGCAAAGCACAGTTGCAGGGAATTTGTTTTGCTTTGTAGTGGCTTCCTGGGAAAACCACAGCTACAGGGAGGATTAGCAATCAGGGATGGGGTGGTTCTTTCAGTGCAGAGGCATTGGCAGAAAACACATTGTAAAAGCCAAAAACCCAGCAAAGAAAACACCCACACCAGGGATGTTCACAAACCCAGCTTCTGTTTATTCACCCATTGCAGTGGTTCTCAATCTTGCTTGCAGATTAGCATCACCTGGGAGTTTTTAAAAATCCTGATGCCTGGGCACCAATCTCAGTGATTCTAGGTATTGGGATGTTTTTTAAAGCTCCCTGGATGAATCTAATATGCAGCCCAGGCTGAGAGCCATAGCTCCATTGCAATGAATTTTGTTCCTTTAGTTTGAAAAAAAAAAAAAAAGGAAAAGTTTTTGTCTCAATTACAAATATCAACTCCAGAAAGTTTTGGCTGAGCATGAACCTGAATCCTGAAAAGTAACTTTTTTGAAATATAAACATACCAATGAACATTCCAGCATAGCCTCATTTGCTAGGTATAATTATAGACAGAGATATAGAAGCAGAGATATATCCATCTTCCTGGTGCTAGTGGTAAAATATATACGTGTTTTTCCTGCATTCAAGGGAGATGTTCACCAGTTTGTCTTATCCACACTTACTCACCTGGACCTCCTTGCAAAGAAACACACACATTTGCAGAGTAGCTGTATGTCATTAGATATGCAAGAAGTTACAGAACGTGCAAAGCCGTTGGACCCACCAAGGGATTAAACTGGGGGCTGTGTTTCATGAAAACTTCTGGAGCCAGCTGAACCCCCACAGTACAGCATTTCTATCCACCCATTGACACTAGTGTTTCAATAGGAGCAGAAAATAAACAAGCATTTGGACAGAGTCTTCCTTTTAAGAGACTTTTACATTATTTAATTCCAAGGTCACTTTCAACTTGTTTTCAAATTGTTTTTTAATATTTCCCCATTACTGACATTAAAACAAAAGGTCCAGATTCCTCTGCTTGAAAGTCAAGGTCCTTCATAATCTATTTCCAACCTAACTTTCTACCTTTATCTCCCTCTCCCCATCCCACTCCAGAACAAATTATCTTTCATGGCTAGTAAGTCCACTCACTATCCCAAACTTGGCAAAGCCAAATTTTTTCTTCCATGTACCTTTTTTCTTCATTAAAAAGTATTTATTCAAAAGGTTTTTATTGACTATTTTTTCCTACTGAAGATAATAGTGTTTAGTCTTAAACTGAAAAAAGAACATATTTAAATAAACATAGATACATAGTTTTTCTACTAATAAAAAGGCAATGCTGACAATATCATCAACAAGCATTGGGATTAACTGATTACACTGCCGGCGCCAACCCTTCACCCCTCTCTGGATCCTTGGCCTTTGCAACGTGACTTGGCAGGTCTACCAATCAAAAAGTGGCACATACTTCCTCACTCCTTCATTCTCAGTTTGTGACTTGCTTTGACCATTTGGCAGCCCTGACAAGCCAAGGATAAAAAGAATCACTTGGTGTTTCTACTTTTGCTTTTGCTCATCTGTGGTTGCTTGGAGAACATGCCTGGGCTAGCCCACTGGAGGATGAGAAATGCATGACACAATCATCCCAACTGCCCCAGCCAACAGCCAATCAACTGCCAGACTTGTATGTGAGTGAACTCAGCTGAGACCAGAAGAACCTCCCAGCTGAGCCCATCCTAGATCAGTCAGCCCTTGAGACTATCATATTAGTGAGCCCAACCAAGACCAGAAGAACTGTCTAGACAAGCCCAGCCTAAACTGCGATCCTACAAACTCATAGGCTTAATAAATACCAATTGTTTTCAGTCACTGAGTTTTGGGGTGTTTCATTACACACATTACTATGGCCATAGATGGATGACACAAGTTTCAAAACTAACAACTGTATAGCATTAATTTAAGTGAGGTGAAAACAACTGGGCAAAGACTAGACTACAAGACCCATGAGGGCAGGGACCATGTTGAGTGGGTCACCACTATGTCCCTTTTGCACAGCACAGGGACAACCACTGGTATGCAATAATATGTGCTGGATGAAGGAAATATCTGGTTATAACAGGTCCTATGCTGTAACAGTTCTCAGAATGGTCATGAAATCATTAACTTCCAAACTTTTAAAAATATAACTGACCCACAACTATCACTTACTTACCTTTTTCCCTTCCAAGTCAGAATCTTCAGCCAGTGCACATAAACACACAGTAACAATGGTTTCTGTAAAAGGTTTCCCCCAAGCAAGCTGATGACTCTTTGTCCCATCACATAAAGCCATTTCTCTCCAGCTGCCAGGCTGCTTCTGCAAGAGCTTGAGCCTGGCCAATTACAGTAGCTGGTGTAAAAGCTAATCTTAGAAAACACACATCACTTTTCCACTCCGGTAATTAAGACCAGAAATCTGTAACTGAGACATTCATAAAACTGGGGTTTCCTAGTGCCAGCTTTGCCTTGGAGTTCTGCAGAATGGTCCAGATTGGGGGAAGGCTGCCCAGAACAATCTAATGGACAGGAGAATGGGCTCCTGGATGGTCAACGGCCAATGGGAGCAGGCTCAATCCAGTACTTTCCAAAACCTCCTCTCCTTCTAGTTCATGGCTCAGCACTTCTCTGTCCACTTTTGATCATTATTAAGTGCCAGGACTAACCAACTACCAGCAAGTCCATAACAGAAGAACAATTTCTATAGACAAGATTAGTAATTTTTTGGTTTTTAGAGCTCTGTCTTTATTAGTGTCTCCAGTGGCTAGTTGTTAATGAGAAGGCTTTCAACTTCTCAGCGAATATTTCTATTTCACCAATTTCATCTTTCACAGAAGGGACCAGTTTCAACCATTTCCAGTCCTGATACTTGGATTCGAGTCAGAAAGGGTTATTAGACTTATTTAGACAGTGCTTATTATTGAGTCCTGATTTATTAACATGTTAATTTAGACTCAGCCCGAACAATGACTGGAAGCTACAACCTCTTCTTCCCAAAATGCAAACGTATACATATGCTTTGCCTCTCTGACTCCAGGCCTTGCCATTTACCTAGTCAAATGGCTGCTATTAGCAGGTCATCCTTGACTACACTTTAGGAGTCTGTCTCTTTGATATATCAGGAGGGTCAAACTGCCATGTCCACATATGTCTTCAATTGTGGAGATATGTTTTTCCCACCGCTTCCTAGTGTGGAGACGTTTTCAATCTGTTTAATACTAGGGAGGAGCCAGGTTTCTATTTTAGGTTTAACTATAAAATATTTATTAGTTCTAACTTACTAAGAGCTATTTGAAACCCCAGGGCCTTATGATTGTGTCATTTTTATAAAAATGGGCCCAGAAATTGATCAGGTAATGGAAGGAGGAAGAGGGAATTTTGCCCTGATTTGAAGGATCAGCAGACCAGGGGGCTTGGATGATAAGCACCCAGAAGGCAGAAGGGCCACTTTTGAGTGCTTCATTCGCTTTTATGGGCATAGAACGTGAAAACTGAACAGTACTTTAGAGATTGTGAATTGCACACTGCATTTTATGTGAGAAAACAGAGGTCCAGAGAGTTTAAGTGACCTACCCAAGGTGACACAGCTAGTCAGTAGAAGAATCAGGGTCGATTTTTTTCACTCTTTTAAAAATTCCAGGAAATGACCATGAGTACTATCTATAAAGATAGGGTAGTATTACAAGATTTGGTGTTGTAGTTACATAAAAGCCAGATTTCAGAATCTCAGATGTTCCCACCTTTGGGGCCCAATCTCAGTGAACTCACATCGGTAACATTTCTCATTATGCATTAGCTCTCAAAGGGGGAGAACCCATAGTTTAGAGCAGGGGTTCTCAAACTCAGCACCGTTGACAGGTTGGTGTGGATAATTCTTTGTTAGGATGGGGATAAGGGGCTGTTCTGTGCATTTAAAAATGTTTTGCAGGATCCCTGGCCTCTACCCACGAGGTGCCGTAGCACCTTGTGTGGTTCTCCAGACATTGCCAAATGTCCCTGGTTAGCAAAATCACCCCTGTTTAGAACCACTGATTTAAAGCAAAGTTAAGCCGACACCTGTTCAAGGCTCTGCATGAGCTGCATGATATATTTGTATTAACAGTGAGGAAGGTAGAAAGACATAGAGATTTAAAGAGAAAGACCTGCTAGCATCTTTGTATTCTCCAGTACCTAGAACCATACTTGATACAAAAAAACTTATATTCCATCTTCTTAGAAATCAATATAATGAATCATTATTATGTATTAATTAATGAACATAATAAATTAAAAAGCTCCTGAATGCTTCCAGTTTGCAGTCAAATAATTCTCTTCATTTCTTACTCCGAGTGTACAGTCTGTATTCTCTTCCTAATTGCCAATGTAGTTCTTCTTTTAAAAAAAATAATAGCTTGAACAGCATCCAAAGAACACAAGCGTAGAACAAAAACAATCCCCCCAAGTAACAACTTTTAAAAAACTTCATTCACATTTGATCCTTTACCAAATTAAGATTCATTTGAATTAATAAGCAGACTCTGAGGCGGATTAGCTTGCATTAACGCAATCAATTGCCTTCCTAGCACCCAGCAGTAAGAAATGAGGACAGAGGTGGTTAAACAGGGGAGGGAGGAACCACTTCACAGTCCCCGTTTCATTTCAATTCAAACAATATGAAGCAACCCTAAAGTCCTAGGGAATGGAGCGCTGTGTAACTTTGCTAAGATACCAGTTTGAGTCTGGGGTGTCTGAGAAACTGGCGAAAGGAGCCCAGCCAGCTGACCAGAGACCACAGTTGGACTCAGCTCCATTGTTCTCTGTTCACTGAAGGCACGTACGAAGTGACTCTGGCAGGTGATTTTAAATACTTGGTTTCTATGTGAAAAATTGCCATCAAGTGAAAGATGAAACTTCAGGGAAAGTTGGAAATGTAAACAGTAGTTGATGAGCAATGTGAGGGTAAGCACAGAAACATTTGACTCTCAATGGAAATACCAATTAAGGGAAAATGAATAACTTGTACATTCTCTTATTCTTACTTTATTCTCAAATTTGGGGAGCCAGAAAGGTCTGGAGTATAGTCCTCTGGATTGTCAAGGGTCTGTTGTAAGCTCTCGCCTACCCAGGAGCACATCAGGGAAGGGTCTGATGAGTGAGGGTCCAGAGTGAGGGGTTTTGAGCAGCCTGAGGCCACGGGCTTTGGGGTCTTTGGAGGGTTGGTGGAGAGGAGGTGGAAGCCAAAGAGAGGCTCACTTGGCGATTCTACCTTTCCAGAGCTGCCTTCCCAAGCAGCTCTCATTTAACTTCAGTGTTGGGGACAGCAGCGTCCTGCCATGGGGAGTTCACTCTACAGTGGCAGGTATGAAAGAGCAGCCTAGAGTCAGGACTGGAGCTCAGGTCTTTTGCTTCTGACACCCAGTAGAAGGACATCAGCTGTGGTTGGATGCTAATGTCAGGAAAACAGACCAGCTGTGGAGAGGCCTGGGCAGTGCTATTCCAGGGGCCTAGTAGCAGCCTGAAAGATGCCTGTTCTCCTGCAGACTCACTGTCCAGGTGATGTATGTCTTTTCCAGGCCTCACCAAGCTGTTCTGGTCTTCTTCCCTGCTAGAGCCACCACTGAGGCCCTAAGAACCCAGACCCAGCAATGCCCTGGGCTGTGCAATATCCTGCCCCACGGAAGAGAGCAGCTACGTATCTTATTTCAAAGGGGCTAGGGAGTGGATTGCCCATGGCATTGAACTCCCAGCAGCTCCAAATGTCCAACTAACCACGGCTCCCCCATGAGCCAGCAGGAATGTTCACATTGCATTCTCCAACCATTCACCAAGCTAGAGAGAAGCCCAATTCTCTTCTTCAGAAAGATTCGCTGTCCTGTGGTATGCCAGGTGCTTTTACATTGTCTTATTTATACTTTGTAACAGTCCTCATAACAACACGGCAAAGTGCACCTTTATAAGTGAGGAAACTGAGGCTGGGCGAAGTTGAGTGATTTGTCTGATGTTGCAACCTCCATGTTCCAGCATGGAAGTGACCTGGCTGGGACACAACCAAGCGCTCTCTTTCACAAAATAGGCACTAGTCCTCTCTCCCCGCCACAGATTCCCTGAAAAGACACTAATCTTGAGTGTTTGAAGAGGATGCAAGCCACCTGTTTACCAAGCTGCCACTGGTTTGGCACCACTGTTTGCTTAACCTCCACTCAGCTGCCATCTTCTGAGGATTTTCTTGTCCCACCCTTGACCAGGCTCACGTCTTTCAAGTTCAGTCAGGAGAAACGTCTTATTTACCAGATGGAGGAATTTGGGCTTCTTTCCTACACATGCCCCTTCTGGATTCCCCACCTCAGCTGTTCTCCATCCCATAGAAGCCACAGCCCAGGGGATAGGGATGGCCAATCTGGCTATCCCAGCAGGGAGGAGTGCTTTATCACCACAGTGTTTGGAATTGTTGGTATGCGATGATAATAAAAATTAGTTTGTTTTATAATGGTTTTTAAATTTTCTACAGACTATGTACTCCCCTCTCCCTACCCCCATGGCCTGTATCTGGGACAGATAGCTCCCACCCACCATCACCTTGCTACACTAAGGTCACACAGGGTTGCTGTTCTAGAAATCTTTAAGTCGGGCACCATTCCTAAAAGGGCCATTGTCACAAGCTCCCCTGGGAGCAGGTGTCAGAGTCTAGACACCATTCTCCAGTTGTCCTAGGAGACTTCGTGCTGCTTCCCCCTTCCACTACCACCACCCGGCCTCAGTGCCCTGGAATCACTCTTATTCATGTCTACTTGTTGTTCCCTTCTCTCCGTCCACCCCCAACCCATCAAAACCTGTCCAACTTCCTGCCTAAGTGGCTAAAGGATCTGCCAAACTCATTCTCCCTAAGGCCTTCATGGAAAGGCAGGACTTCTCCTAGCCCTTGCTGCACCAAAAATAGCAGGACTCCTAGGTAGAGTAATGTCCATTGCAAACGACTGCATTGCTAACGGTGGCAATGAAGCAAGTCAAGGCTCCAGGAAGTGTCAATACGGAAAAGGCAGCCCCTGGCCAGGACCCTTCAGATCACCCTGTGTATGTGAACTCTGCATGTCCTATGGCACCACACCAGCTTTCTTTTAATATCCAAACAAAATGGCCTGAGCCCCCATCCCATGGGACTACACTTCGCAGTTAAGTTCTCCCTTCCAGCGTCTTCTTGGTCTGCACTCACCATCTTGTCCTCTGTACATATGGTCTGCTGTGTGCACTTGTCTGCTCTCCTCCTCAGATGTCACCCCTTCCCCCAATTCATTCCCCGAATGAACAGAGAATCACTGTTGTGCATAATCATACTTTTACTGAACTTTGATTAAAACAGAACAGAAAATAGCTTAAAATTGAATATTAGTCACCAGTGTTCTTAAAGTTCCTACTCCATCCCTCCACTCTCACCCTCTCAGGCTGGATCTTTCCTTGCTCATCTTCTTCCAGTTTTCTAGCCTCCAAATCCCTGTTTCTCCCTCCACCTCCAAACTGCCAAGAGAAAATGGAAAATTTCTGTTACTTTATTATATAGACATGTTTAAGTCTGAACTATTCCCTTTCCAGGGGCTTCAGGGCCTCTTTCACTCATCTGCTTAATAAGGTCTCCTTTACAAGAACCGCCTTCCCTGGCATGACATCCACTGCTCCCAGCACCCAGGGAAGCTGCAACAGTCATTTCTGTTTTGAAATGGCCATTTTTCCCTCCCTGTTACATAGGCAATTTCTTTTTCTGCCCCCAGGCCTCACTTTGACTCCTAAACCATAAGAAGCTTTTCTTTGTGCCAATTCACTTTCCTCAATTACTTTTTTTCATAATATCATAAAGCCATTTGGCAAATTATTAAAAAACAATAAACACACTCCCATCACTCTTACAGCCATGTTCATTGTCAAATGCTCCATTTTAGTCTCTGCCCACCCACATATATTTTAAGGCATCTATGTTTACCTCTTCTGCTTTTTGATTTTACATGGTACTAGACACAACTTTCCATGTCTTCATTGCCCTTGTTTTAATAGCTGCGAAACATTCCATTGAGTTATTGCCCCACAGTTTAGCTATACATTCTCCATCACAAAAGCAGGGATCGCTGTCTGTCTTGTTCACTGATGTATCCCAAACAGTGGGAAACAGTGTCTGGCCCATAAGTGAATCCCAATAAATACTTGTTGAATTGAATAAATGAATGAATAAATGAGTGACGCATTTAGATTGTTTCTAATTTCTTATTGCTATACATAGGATGCAATAAATATCTTTATGCCTACAACATTTTTCTTTAGCTTATTTCCCTGATACAGATTCCCAGTAATAATCCTGGTAATTTTGTAAAAACTGCAGCAGCAGCAGTGATTATATTAGCTAACATTTGTCAAGCAGTTACTATGTGCCAGGCTCTGTGATAAGCACTTTAAACTCAAAATATCACTGACTCCTCACAACATCCCTATGAGAAAAGTACTAATTATCTTCCTTTTGCAGATGAAAATGTGAAAGATTGCCATTTGCCCAAAGTCACACAGCTTGCACAGGGCAGTGATGGGATTTGAACTAAGGTCCATCCCCACTACAGGCTCTGAGGTCTGGTCTATTACAATGACTTATAGGAGTAAACAGTATTGGGGCCGGCCCGGTGGCACAGTGGTTAAGTTCTCACATTCCGCTTCTCGCTGGCCTGGGGTTCACCGGTTCGGATCCTGGGTATGGACATGGTACTGCTTGGTATGCCATGCTGAGGCAAGCGTCCCACATATAAAGTAGAGGAAGATGGGCATGGATGTTAGCTCAGGGCCAGTCTTCCTCAGCAAAATGAGGAGGATTGGCAGCAGTTAGCTCAGGGCTAATCCTCCTTCTCAAAAACAAAAAGAGTAAATGTATGAACAAGCTTACAGCTAATGGTATATACCACCAGGTTGCTTTGGCAAAGGGCTATGGCCATTTATAGGCACAGATGAAGGGTTCCTGTAAATTTATTTTAAGGTGTATATCCTTGGATTTTACTTTTTCAGTCTGACAACCTTTATCTTTCAACTGTAAAATTTAGTTCATTAACATTTAATGTAATAGTTGACTCATTTGGAGTTAAATATTCCACCTTACCATTTGTCCAAAGTGTTCTGTGTTCCTTTTCTCTTTTTTCTTCCTTTATCTAGATTTATTTTGTCTTTTTTAATTCCATCTTCTCTTTATATTAGCTGGGTAGGTATATATTCTTTCTTTCTCTTTAGAGGTTACCAGAAAAGACCTTTTAAAATAAAATCTCCTGGCACTCAATAAATACAACTATTGGCACATATTTACTAGACACTGATTAGTCAACCTAAAATAAATTATCTCCTAGACAGCCCTTTTCTCCCTACATGCCACTGTGGGCCATAGACTCAGGTCCCCCAGAGCATGACAGTAGAATTCTCTATGCACAGGCAGTGCCAAGTTCTGGCTCTGAAATATTAAGCAGCTCCTGTTGTCCTCAAAGGCATTCAATCCAGTAAAACAAGCAGGCAAATCACTTGATACCCAAATTCAGATGGCCATCTGTGTAGGACACAACCTGAGCACAGGCTGATGGCAGAGATGGCCTCAAACCCAGCCCCTGCCATTAGACACCTCCTAGCCTGCCTCATGCTGGCCTCACAAACCCTACAAAGACTCTCTTCCTGGGAAACAGAACCATCCTTCCACGATCGGATGCAAAATGTTGTTCATCCTTGAAGAGGCTACCTACCTTCAAACATGATATCATAGCTTTGTAACTATTCATTGGAACAGATGGCATCCAAATATCCCCTATTTTCGGCTTTGGGCAATAGTTTTATATTTATATTTGAGATGTTCTCAAAACCTTAAGATTAAAATGAAATCCTGTTGCAAAGGGCTGAAGCAAATCAGGCTTGAAAATCATCGAAGGCATTCCTATCCCTCCTTCCTCCCTCCCTCCATTCTGCAACTAATATATCCAGAGTTGAGGGTGTGGGTACCAATTGTTTACAACCTCAGGGATCTACACATGCACTTCAGCACTAAAGTACTCAAGGAATTCCTAAAAAATGACCTCCCTGGCACCTCATTTGTGACCATGGACACAAATAATGAGAATAGAAAACATCTTCAGTTGGGGAAGTAATCTGTTTCTGTTCCTTAAGAGTACGATTTTGAATCTGTTAGCAAAGCTTTGCTGTCTTGTCTGGAATCAGAAAGGTCACTTTGAGGTTAAGCCCAAGTGAATGGTCGGTCATGAAATAAACACAGCACAACCCAGGGCTATGTGCAATGTTATTCTTTCACCTTCTTCCTGGAATTTCAGAGGTTGTGCAAATGGAACACAAAAATGGACAAAATAATGTAACTGCCAAATAATACCAGTGGAGAAATCTGTTTACATGAGGATTCAAAGAAGAAATAAAACATGCCTTAATGATGGATGTCCCCTGCTTTCTAACAAGTCCCTCTTCTCTCAAAAAGAAAAACCTATAGTTTCTTTTTTCTTTCTTTCCACAAGATTTTTCTTGTTTCCAAAACCCTTTCTTTCTCCTTCTCTCTCCTATATGCACAAGGAGGAAGAAACACAGGATATTAGAGCTGCATGGAAGAGCTGAAAAATCAGCAAACTCAGTGCTTTTCAAGCTTCA
Source organism: Equus przewalskii (assembly GCF_037783145.1). NCBI lineage: Eukaryota > Metazoa > Chordata > Mammalia > Perissodactyla > Equidae > Equus > Equus przewalskii. The sequence goes on from NC_091850.1 coordinate 27,559,713, forward strand.
AACTTTTTCAAAACCAAAGGATCTAATTATTGATTAAAACTTATTTGTAAACTGTATTAGCTATGGCTGAAGTAATGCTGTGGAACAAACCACCCCCAAATAGAAGGTTTTTTAACAACACTTAATCTCTTGCTTATAGATCCGCAGGCTGATGATAAGCTGGTCTAGGCAGGACTCAGCTGGGGAAGTTCTGCTTCAGGCTATGGGTTAGGTTTAGGTCTGCTCCACGCATCTCTCATTCTTCCTGGACCAGTGGCTCCCTGTGGGCACGTTTTCATGGTAAATGGAAGAGCACATGAGACAAGCCAAAACATGCAAGTACGTTTAAAATCTCTACTCATTTACATCCTCTCACGTTCCATTGGTCAAAGTTACATGGTCAAGCCCAAAGTCAGTAGGACAAGAGAGTGTGATCTACTCCAAGGGAGAGAGGGAAGAGAGTGATTATTTGCCAACGAATAATCCAATCTATCACAGAAACCAAATATAAAATAGAAATAAGTGGCTCTTTGCTAGTTGAACAAGGGATGAGGGGAACCTAGACCCCATGTTCTTCCCATCCCCAAATTCTCAGTGAGTCCTCTGGCAACCCTGGGGCTTCAAAGAACACAGAATGAAATGCAAGGCGATCCACTTATTTTACAGATAAGAAACTGAGGTGCAAATAATTAGAATAACTTGTCCACCATCTGAGAAGTATCAGGTACAAGGCCACAAGTGAGAGGACCCTTTCTATGAGTTTTCACATCCGATGACAACTGGTCATTTTCCAGTCTCTGGTCATAGTTCCAGAGATTACAACAGTTACATAGTTTACAATTTGTGTAAATTGTTTGCAGCTGGAGAAAATGTTCGCAAACCAGGTAACATAGTAAATAAGGAAAAAGAGGGAGTGGAGAGCACTGAATCTCAAACTACTCGTTTCACAGTACAAAGTTCAGAACCAACTACTTCCATTCCCATCACCCATCCAAGATTTGATGCAGTCAGAGCAGTGACAGCCAAAATGGGAGAGAACATAGTTGAGCTAAATTCTAAATGCTCAATTTGATGAAGAAAATTTTCAAATTTCAAAGAATAAAAATAAGATCATAATTCTGTTTGTTGATAAATGAAGCCTTCCAAAGCCAGAGTATTAGGAAGAGGGTAGAAGCTTTCCCAAGGCTGCAGCCCCTGAACACTAGAGGCTCTAGAGGGAGCATCCATGGTCTGAGGATGTTGGCCATCAAAGAGACCTACAGGTCCAGCTAGCAGATTTAGCAGGAATAGATATCAGAAACAGAGAGTAGCATCAATGCCAAGAAAAACAGCCATTTAAAGAGACACCAGGCTGAAGCTAGAGGCACACTAGAATCCCAAAGAGGGCCAGGTATTTTCAGCCTCACCCAGCCCGTGACTGCAAAGTCGAGGATTGGTACAAGAGATGGACCCCCTCAGTGGTTAGGGGGTAGAGGGGATGCCAAACACAGCATCCGGGCATGAGATGAAATGACCAGGCTATTCCTTGACCTGAGAGTGCAACGGGCTCCCTTGTCCAGTCTTTGGCATGCCCCTCAGCCCAGCTCTAGTTATCCTTGCCTCTCCAAGCTTGAAATTTTAGAGGTGAGTATAGTGCACAGGCCACTCTGGCTTGCTGAAGCTTTTAATCTGTCTAATCTACATGAGGCCCCCCATTGTGGTGTTCTTGTGCTGTGTCATAAGAACTGAGCAAGGACTATATTTCCAAGAGTTCCTTCCCTGTATAGTTCTGGATTAAGGCTGGCAACAAGAGAAATCTGCATGAGATTTGGAAGGTGGAATGAAGCAGTGGCCATCATGCTCAGAAGATTGGATTAGGGCACCAGGCACAATGGCAGCTCACATACATTGTCTCAGACTTGCAGGTCCACCTTGGTGATATGGGCATTAGCTGGGCCTGCAGCATCTCCACTTCCCATTGGATCTCCTCCTGAGTCAGGTGCATGTGCAGCTCTGTGATGATGGGCACCCACTTTTCTTGCATATCATCTGTGTTATCAGGATTGGAGGTGGTGAGAGTCAGATGCAGGTTCCAGTTTGTTTTTACTCTCTACCACTTCTCATGCAACTTTCCATCCAAAGCACAGGCCCTGCTGACCTGTAGAAACTTTAGGGCCAACACTAGATACAGAGGCAACAACCTTGCATAGACTTTTCCACTAGTTTTCACATTGGGTAAGTCTAATTTCTATAATAAATCCCTTCTTCCATGTGACTCAGAGTAGCTCTGCTTTCCTGACCAAATACTTACTGATACAACCAGCTATTCCTATTGCCTCAGCAAATGCAAACAACGACCCTTCTCTCTTGGCTTCCCACGTGGTTCCTCTGAACAGAACATTGATCCTTCCTCTAGGCTTCCACGTTCTTGATTAACTTCTATCACCACCAAACCCTCATCACCACCATGGTCACCACCCCTCTACCACCACCAAGTGAGCATCACCACTACCACCATCACCATCGCTACTCTCATGGTCAACCACCACCACTACCACTACCAAACCGCCATCTCCATTCCAAAAACAACCACCACCACAATCACTATCACCACCACCACCATTATCACCACTGCTGTCACCCTGCCATCACTACCACCATGACCATCACCCCTATTTTATCTCCCTTAATTTTCACAGCAAAAGAATTATCTAGGTAAGATTATTCCTATTTTGCAAGTGAGGAACTGAGGCCCAGACGGATTAAGTAACTTGTCAGTAGCCAAGGAGAGATTTAAACTCAGGTCCAATTCCAAATCCCCTCTTCCTTCACTACACTCCACAGCCTCTGAAACTATACTTGACAGAGCAAAGCAAAACTGTGCTGATCAAGAGAGGAGGAGAGGAGAAACAACAGCTAGAAGGAGTTAGACAGGAAAGAAGGCTTGGATTCAGACAAGTCCATCAGAACAGAGCTGGGGTGAGAGGGTGCCAACCACCTGGGTAGCAGCTCTGACCCATAGCCAGCCTGGGGTTCAGAGAGGAAGTGACTTTGCTTCTGCAGACCTCGAGGGCAGAGCCCCAGAGGAAAGCTTGCCCGCTGTGTGGAGGACAGAAACCCCACCTGGCCTCCAAAGGAAGGACCAATAAGTTAAAAGGGACGAGGGTCAGAAATGACCATGGGGAGCACCTGCAATGCCTACTCTATGCTTTAGCCAGAGTGATTCTCAGACCTGCCTGCACTTTAGAAGCATCTAGAGAATTTTAAAACTTACTAATGCCCAAGCTCCACTCTCAAAACCTCTATTATCTTTTTAATGCTCCCCAGTTCATCCTAACATGCAAGACAGATTGAGAAGCAATGCGTTAAGCCAACACTACTCAGGCCTCATGATTTTCTTCTGCTTGAGCCCCTAGAATTCTCTCACACTCTAGTATGATTTAGTTGGGCTCTTGAACCAAGTGACTCTGAGTGTTGGATGGTGGTAAAGTATATGAGAGAAAAGGATCCTTCCAAAAATGGAGAAAAAGATGAGTCCAATTTTAGACTGAGGAATCTACCTACTTTTTATTTGGAGGTGAAAGAAGTATAGAATTAATCTATAAGCAGAAGCAGTAGGAAAAGGAAGTAAGTTGGAGGGGACCCCTGCAATTGGAGTAATGTGCTGCCCTTGTCCCCAGCCTCGAGGTGAAGTTGCCTCATTTTCTACAATATCCAAAGGCTTAATGGAACAAGAAAAGTTATAAACCACAATAGCAATTGTTAGTATTTGCCAAATACTTATGATGTGCCAGGCACTGTGCTAAGTTCTTTATACGTAAAAACGCTTTTAATTCTCAAAATAATCCTATGTGGTGGATGCTAACATTTTCCTCCAATATGCAGATGAAGAGACTGAGGCACAGAGAGGCTATAGAACTTGCCCAAGTTCACACACTGTCAGAGCTGGGATGATATCCCAAGAATACACCTCCAGAGTCCACACTCCTAACTCTATACCTTACAGCATCTCAATCCCCATGGGCCCCAGGGTAGGTAAGATTATCCCCATTTTACAGTTGGGGAAACTGAGGTTATCAAGTAACTCTCTCAAGCTACCACATCTCCCCACTAGCACCACCTGGATTTGGAAACTCCACTGTGGAGTATACCAGAGGGGCTTAGAAATGTTTGGTCCAGAGGCTGAGAGATGTTTCTAAATGCCCAGCTCTTCTCCAACGCCACCCCACCCTTCACACTCAGAGGCTACACAAAATCACATGCAATGATCTCTCCAAACAACTGCATTTTTTAAAACCTACCCAAGACCCAAATCAGCATTGGCACGTATGCCAAATCTGAAAATGACACATAAATAGAAGGAAAGGGTGAATCCAGCCATGCTCTAGGTTGGACAAAACATCTCAAGTTATTTGTTTGAAACATTTTGCAATTGGCAAGACCCAAACCACATTTTTCCAAGCATTCCCTTCTCCACCCCCAACCCCCACCACTGCCCCGCTTTACATTGTAAGCCCATGTGTATTTCCCCAAAAATGTAATCCATATGTCTCTGATCCGTTTACACTTAACTCATCAAATTGTTGTTTGCTAAGAGTTGTTTGCTGCCCATGAAGCCTTCTGAGACTGTCTGTGAGGCCTTCAAAGGGCTCTTTCGGCCTCTTCTCTTAGAAACAGGAAGCTACATTTGGCTAAGGGCAAATGAAATTGAAATGTTGGCGGTGGGAGAGAAGAGGCTCCAGGATCAAAATGTTTGTTTTTATTCTCCACATGGCAGAACAGCAAGGAGAGTTCCCCTTACGGTGAGATGTCAAGGTCCTAGAAACTTGCTCTTGGTGGAACACCAAGACCAAGGTTGGGTCCAATTTTGTTTTCAGCCGCATTCACAGTTCCTCTGTTCCCATGGCCCCTAAGATGGCTCTGGAATGCAATGGAGAGCCAGCAGCACATCCCTGACCCGGGTCATCAGTGATCCTGATGGTATCAACTGCTTTGGTGCAACTGAACCCCATATACTGGGTTTCTATCTCAGCAGCTAAAGATCTTGGAAGTTCTGCTTTTCTATCTGCCTTAAAAAAACACTCACACATGCAGACAACAAAAATATGTCTCAAAACAAACCATTATATCTGACATGGTTTAACTCACCCATATTTTCTGGCTTTAGCAAAAGGTTCTAGTTTTGGGTTTTGGGGGTTTTTTTAATTGCTTAAGTTCAGCTAACTTAGGTCCTTTGGGAAAACTGATCTATGTAAATGTGATTTAACTAAAGAGCTTTGAGCGACTCACATGTGTTTTACATTTTCTAATCATCCTGAGCTCTGTACATAGTGAGCAGACTGCAAAATGATGGTGGTCTCATTTCAACATCAATTTTTATCCATTCTATCTCCCAAGAATGCTGAATGATGGCTGGAGAGAATATCACTTCCTATTTCCAGACAATCAGAAGCTGGTATTTATGGAAACCTGGCAGTGTGTGAAGTTGACTGAATGGGTAGAAGATTCAAAGGAAGACAGCGATTCTTTAGGATGTCTACATTTTTTAAATTGGCCAAAACTTTAGTAAAATTCACTTGAAGTATTCTATTTCCCTGATTAAATTAAATTTGACAAACATTTAAGAAATGCCTACTGTATTACTTTTCTATTATTGCATAACAAATTACCACAACTTTAGTGGCCTAAAACAACATGCATTTGCTATCTCATAGTTTCCACAGGTCAGGAGTCTGGGCATGGCTAAGTTCAGTCTCGGCTCAGGCTCCCATAAGGTTGCAATTAAGGTGTCAGCCGGGCTACATCCCCATCCGGAGGTTTGACTGGGGAAAATACCACTTCCCAGCTCATTCAAGCTGCTGGAAGAATTCACTTCCTTGTGGCTGTAGGGCTGAGCTACCCATTTTCTTGATAGCTATTGGCCATGAAGTGCTCTCACCTTCTAGAGCCACCCTCATGCCCTTGCCATGTGGGCCCATGTTCTTAAAAGACAGCTGCTTACTTCTTCAAAGCCAGTAGGGAAATCTTTTTCCTTTGGGAATGGTCCAGACCACTTTAAAGGGCTTTTGCCTAATTAAGACAAGCCCACCCAGTATAATCACCTTTTTGGTTAATTCAAAATCGGCTGATTTGGGAACTTAATCACATCTGCAAAACCCCTTACCGTAGCCATATAATGTAACCTAATCAGGGGAGTGACATCCATCATATTCACACATCCTGTCCACACTCAAGGAGAAAGGATTATATATTGTATGTATACCAGCGGGGTGGGAATCTTGGGGGCCATCTTAGAATTCTGAACACTACACCTTCTATGTACAACGGTATGGCGATACATGAGTCGTGAATCCTACTTTCATGAAACTCACACCCTAACAAGGACGGTAGATATGCAACAAATAATTACTACTCCAGGAGATAAGTTCTATAATACTGGTATATTCAATGTTCAGAAGCAGCACAAAAGAGGTCACATGGAAACTGGGATTTGTAAGATCGGTAGTAGTTCACCAGGCAGGCAAGTATGGGGAAGGGGGGATTAAGTAGGATTGGCTTGAAATAATATGGTGTGATATTGTTTCAATTACCAAGAATTTGGTTTTGCCAAGGGTTCAGCAAATGTGCTGAGCATTTTGATTTGCTTTAGTTAGACTTACTTATCCCCTTAAAAAAAGAAAATAAATTGTCTTAAAGCCTGGTTGATGGACCAGGTGTATGTGTGTGTCATACATTACATATGACCCATCCACTTAAAGAAACCACGAAAATAACACTGAGGGGGGCAATGTATAATAAATTAACACTCCAGCTGCTATGTAGTCAATGTTTGTGTCCCTTCAAAATTCATATATTGAAGCCCTAATCCCCAGGGTGATGGTATTTGGAGGTGGGGCATCTTTGAGAGATAAATAGGTCATGAAGGTGGAGCCCTCATCAGGTCATGAAGGTGGAACCAATCATGGCTTTTTTATCAGTGCCCTCATAAAAGAAATATGAAAGAAACGATCTCTCTTTCTGCCATGTGAGGATACAGCAAGAAGGTGGCTGCCTGTAAACCAGGAAGAGAGCCCTCACCAGAACCCAACCACGCTGGCACCCTGATCGCGAACTTCCAGCCTCCAGAACCATGAGAAATAAATGTTTGTTGTTTAAGCCACCTGGTCTATGGTATCTTGTTACAGCCGCCCAAACTGACTAAGATACCAGCCCTACGAGAAATGTGCTCCTGGGTTTCCTTCAGAATGTGTGGACCTTTTAGAATCAGCAGTTTCCCTTGAAATCACGTTTCATTTCACAAAGGTGGAAATGAGTCTGCACATACAGGTGTAAGTAACAGGAAAAGTCAAGGCACTTTCTGCATCCCAGAGTACAAAAAACAGTAACCAAGGTTGGACATGAAGCCAGGCCAATCCCAGGGCCTGAGGCAACACAGGCTGAACTGCACCCCACATCCTGGCACTTTCATAACTTGAAAGAGGATTCACGTTTGAAGCTTGAAGCCTTCTGACTCTTTCACCACAATATATAAACATAGACCAGAAAGAAAATGCCTCTAAAAAATACAGTAGCCTTTAAGTTAACTCCAAAATACCCCTTGAGCCACTAGGAACATGACACTACAGACAAAAACACAACCATCTTGGAGGCAATTTGCGTCCACATGTTTCACTTCCATTGCCAAGTCCAACTGTGGAATATTTCCTGGTTACTCAGACCCACTCAAGTCAGTCTGCCTTTCGGAGGCCTTCCTGAGGAGCCATATGGCAGAGGGGAAAGCTCTTTAGATATGACATTAGGGGACCTAGGTTCCAGTCTCAATTCAATTTGTTCTTTCATTTACCCAGGATTATTGGAAGACAAGTGAGTTTTCCACTTATTGAATAAGTGAGTTTTCCAGACAACTGAAAAACTTGCTGGTTACAAGATGTTTGCGCTTTATTGTTTAAATATTGGGAATTCTCCTCAGATATGGTCTATGTTAAGAGCCTGGGCCTAGAGTCAGGATGCCTGGCTTTGAATCCCAGCTCTACCCCATGCTCACTGTGTGACATTGGGCAAGGCATTTAACTTCTCTGTGTCTCTGGGGATAGTCCCTAGTTCATAAAGTAACGGTGAGAGTTAAATAAGTTAACTACATAAAACACTTGGAACAGTAGCTGAGAACAGAATAATCATTCCAATAAGTATTATTGTTATTACTATAAAACAAAATGTAAAATATAAAAGATAAGTGTGGCTTTTCCTCTCAGGGTCATCATAAACAGTCAGCAAAATACTGCATATATATATATATATGTATATACATATACACACACACCCATATACATATACACACATATATGTGCATACTATATACTACTATGCACCCACTCCCACTAAGTATATACAAATACACAGACATGCATATATAAATATATAAAGTCATGCCTTCTTGACCCACTGGAATACAGTGGGAAGACTACATTTACCCTAAATGACCTCAGGAGGTGGTTTTTGATGCCTTGCGTTTGTCTTTTTTCAACATCCTTGCCTCCTCCCCATTGGTCTATCTGCCAGCAGTCATGTCTGGCTGTGTCTGACCATCTTGCCCCCTGAGCTGTTGTTCTATTCCTCTGTGACTGGGAAACCAGATTACAAAGCTTGCTAGAACTGTGGCTAGAATAAGAGTTCAGAGATTTGAATGAGAGTCTTACAGGCTCCCTTATGAACTAAATGTATGGGCTTGAACATCTGGGCATTGTGATATCTATTTTGGTTGATCAGAGAATAGGGTTTAGCTTGCTTTCTAGATCTTGAACATCTTCTAAATCTGTGGGTTTTGGCTACATTCACAGGGCCTTCATGCTTTGGGAGCGCATCTCAGTGACCTCCATGGTGAGAGGCGGGGATGGGCAGGCAGAAGGATTATCCAGTCAGGCTCCAAGCTCTCCACTTCCACTTTAACCAGAGAAGCTCCAATATATGTTTTATATAATGGGGTTCTGCAAATAGTGCCTTTTTTTTTTTTTTAAGATTGGCACCTGAGCTAACAACTGTTGCCAATCTTCTTTTTTCTTTTTTTCTTTCTTTTTTTTTTTCTTTCTGCTTTTTCTCCCTAAATCCCCCTAGTACATAGTTGCATATTTTAGTTTTGGGTCCTTCTAGTTGTGGCATGTGGGACGCCACCTCAACGGCCTGATGAGTGGTGCCATGTCTGCACCCAGGATCCAAACCAGTGAAAACCCTGGGCTGCCGTAGCAGATCACGAGAACTTAATCACTCGGCCATGGGGTTTGCCCCAAACAATGCCATTTGAAAAAAGGGTTCCACTGCTAAATCAATCAATAAAGCTGACAGCTACTGTTCTACAGTGTCGTGTTTGCCAGGTAAATGACATCTGGACATACGTTCTTTTCTGTATGTTTGAAATATTTCTAATAAAAAGAAAAGAGAATCACAAGCCAAACCATCACTAAGAATTAAACATAACAAGAATTCATACATGATAAATGAGACTAGACTTCTACAGAAAGCATTTCCAAATAAGCCACCATAACTATGATTTGTAAAAAAATTTAATGAGATTAGGCTAACCCCATATCCCACCAGAAAGCCACCAAGTTAAAAGTAAATAAATGTAAAATAAGCTATAATTTTGAGAAGTCAAAAATGTTAGTGATGGATACAAATAGACGGAAGCAAATAGCATAGTTGGGAAAAGGAGAATTGTTAACAATGATTTGTTAGTGTTTTTCCAAAACTCACCAAAAGAGATTCCAACAGCTGATGCCAGGTTTCTATTCAGAAACATCCTTAGAGTGAAGATGGACACATTAGCATGATGTAAACGACCTTTCAGAAACATCAAACTCCCTCTTGTTCTAACTCTGTCCTTACTAATTGTATTAGTCAGGATTGTTTTGGCCTCAAGAAACAGAAAAACACAAAAGAGGCTTTTAAAAAGCTTAAACAAGATCAAAGTTTACTCCTCTCTCACAGTTGTGAAATCTGGAGGTAGGTAATCCAGGGCTGGCACAGCACTCTGTGATTTCAGGGATCCAGACTTCTATCTTCTTGCTCTGCCATGAGGGGCTTCCATCCTCAAGGTCCCTTCTGGTCCAAAGTGGCTGCTAGAGCTCCAGACATTATGACATTTCAGACAACAGGAAGGAGGAAGAAGAGGAGAAAGAAATCCCCCTTCCTTTAAGGAGACATTTTTAAAGTTTCACACACCCCTTCTGTTTATATTATATTGGCCACAACTTTGTCACATGGCCACACTTAGCTGCACAGAAGGCTGGGAAATGTAGTCTTTATTCCCTACAATTCTGTGCTCAGCCCAAAATCAAGTAGTCTATTACTGTGAAAGAAGAACAGATATTGGATGACAACAAAAGTCACTACCATGCCAATTCACCTCCTGATTTCTATTTTGACTTCCTAAGTGGACCTACTCAATGGAAATAGAGTGGTAACCCCATTATCCACTCTTCCCCCCATTATAGTTCTAAAACTTAATTGTCAAGTCAATGTAATGCCACAAACATTTATTAATTACCTATTATGACTCATACAATGGAAAACTATTCAGCAATGAAAAGTAACAAATTATTAATATATGGAATTACATCAATGAATCTCAAAATAACTATGCTGAGTGAAAACAGCAAGACCAAAAAAAAAAAATAGACTACATGTTGTATGATTCCACTTATACAAAATTCTAGAAAATGCAAACTAATCTATAGTGACAGAAAGCAGAAACACGGCTGTCTGGGTATGGGGGGAGGAAGGAGGGAAAGATTGTAAAGGAACACAAGGAAACTTTGCGGGTGTAGGATACGTTCATTATCTTGATTGTGGTGATGGTTTCATGGGTGTTCACATATATCAAAACGCATCAAATGGAAAACTTTAAAAATGTGCAGTTGACTCTACATCATTTATACTTCAATAAAGCTTAAAATACTTTTTTAAAAGAGAAGCTTTTACATGCCTGGCACTATGCTAAGCACTGAGGATACAAAATAAGCTATGAGTCCTGTCGCCAAGGGGCTCACAGTTCAGTAAGTTGTTCTGATGAATAAAATAGGCTTATGAGTGTGGATGGAGTGAGTGGCTTCCCCAACACCTGAGCACCTTCAATAAACAGACTAAATCAGGGTGCTCAGTCTACAATCTAATGACCGGATCCTGGCCCATGTGTCAAGCCAAGCCCCAAAACCCAGCCTGAAACAGCCCATCAGGCTTAACCATTTTATACCAAAAAGTAATGTACATGTATACAACACCCTCTAGATTTATTTCTACATATGGGTATGGATACATATGGGGAATAATATTAACGCTTTAAAAGTTCCAAAGTTAATTGTATATTTTTCCACTTTCAGAAACAAAATTCAATGGCATGCTCTCTTCACTTTTCACATCTGTGTTACAGAGCCAGGAAGGATCATATGACAGAGACAAGTAGTTGGCACAAACAAAACTTCAGAAGGAATAGTCTAGAAAGACAGCTATTTGGAATCTGCTGTTTTGAAAGACCAGTACTACTCATGTCTTGACCTCTCTTGGTGCTAGTCTTGTAGTGTGGGCAATGTTGCAAGAGTGCAGGGTGAAGGTCTGGAAGGTTCAAGGTCAGCTCAAGGGCAAATGCTATAGATCAAATTCTTTGCTCTATTTTCTCCCAATTTTGCCCCCCTCATTCCTAGGGCTTATGAAGGTCAATAGGACCTTTCGTTAGAACTAAAATTTGTTGCTCCCTTTTCCACTTTGAGAAAAAAATCATAAAGGAATAGTGGTTGTCAGGGGCTGAGATGGGGAGGGACAGATGAATAGGCCAGCATAGAGGATTTTTAGGGCAGAGAAGATACTTTGTATGATACACTAATGATGGATAATGTATTGTTACACATTTGTCCAAATCTATAGAAGGTACGACACTAAGGGTGAATAGTAATGGAAAGTATGGATTTTGAGCATTGATGCTGTATCAACGTAGGTCCACCAGTTGTAACAAATATACCACTCTGGTGGGGGATGTTGATAATGGGGGAGTCTAAGCATGTGTTGGGAGAGGGGGTATATGCGAAATTTCTGTATCCTACCCTCGATTTTGTTGTAAATCTAAAACTGCTCTAAAAAAATAAAGTCAATAAAAAAACTCGACATGCAAAATTATAATCAGCCTCATTAGAGTTGTATAAATTCTAATAAAAATAACAATGACATATTATTTCCCAACGTATTGACTTTTTTAATTGCAATAATCAAGGTGCTCCTGTACAGCAGGGAAGACTGTATATTGGCATGCTCCTCTGGACAGTCATTTGGCAAGATGTATAAGCAGCCTATTGAACAGTTCGTGACAAGCTACGCATAAAACATTTCCCAAAGATTATACAGTAAAGTATTAACTGCTTAAAAAAGTCATTAGTTGCTGTGTAGAGAGCTTCCTCATAAAAAAGTAACAAGATTAGATCACTTCAAAATCCATATCAAAGAAAGAAAAGTTTTCCCATCACCCAGGAGGCCTTTCCTTTTGGGGCTGTGTGGCCTGAGCATCAGAGTTACATCAAATGTTCTCCACAACCCAAAATACCTCCTCCTCTTATCCACATCAGACACTCTGTATTATTGACCCCTTTAGATTAAGACGCTGAGGCTGAACTGTCCTCTGGGAAAAGAAAGCAAAAGTCCAACTGGCCTATATTGCTCAGAGAGCCTTGAAGGACTGGTGCAAGGAAATGGACAAGGACCACAGGCTTGGTCTGCATGATCACTGTGAACCCGGTGGGGGTGTGACAAAGGACAATGTGAGATGCATGAGGTAATGACAATAAACTTTATTTATGGGAGATATTCTCAAGAGCCAGTACTTATTGTAAAAAAACTAATCTGGAGTGAGGTGACAAATTATTCCACAGAAAATCATCAAATCTTAATTCTTTTCAAATGTTGATGTGTCTCTAAAGATCCATAATTCAAAGCACTCCTTTCACTTTTATTCAATCCCCTAATGAAAGCAGTCTTGCTCTCCTCGTTAAGCCGAATTTATTGGCATTTGAAGTATATTGACTTACTAGTATGTGATCGCCCTAATTAAGCTGGAACTTCCAAAGCCAAGGAACTCTGCTGATGAAAATAATCCCTCCCTAATATTTCCTTTCTGATTGGGCATCTCCCTGCATTGAAAACACGTTTTCAATGCAAACTAGGAAGGGATTTCTTAGTTCTTCTCGCGTTAGTATTTTGGTCTTAAGTTTTCTACTAAAAAGTCAGTTTCTTCTATAAGTCCTATTCTTAATTCATTATGGGAATGGCCTGAGATACCTCATCAGTGAGAAGGCTCAGAGCAGATGTGGGAGGAAGGAGAGAGGAACCAATAACAATCTTCAACATTTGTTTTTTAATGACAAGCAGCTTGACCCTCTTGAATAGAACATTTGAACAAACGACTCACTCCTGAAGCTGATGGAATAATTCCATCTGACACAGAAGTCCCTCATTATAATGTGGTTTTCATGAGCAGATATTTCCAGGGGCAGATGGCAGGAGGTTAGGGACAGGAAGGTGTCAAAATATGGCCATCGAAACCCAACATTGTAAAGCCTACAAAATACTCATGGCTACAAAGTGGAGTTGGCCCCAATTCCCAGTATATCACAGAGGCATTTCATTGCATTTACCATATCACCTCTCTGACTCTCCCAAGCACATCTATAGCCTGCTCTGTGCCCTTGGACAAGTCACTCCCTGCCTCTGAGTCCCATTTCTCATGCATACAAAGACAAGACTGTAGTAGGGGACCTCTACAGTCCATCACAATCTATTCTGTTCTTGAGTCCAGTCCATGGAATTACCTTGATTCTCCTCAGTGGCCATGCTTTGTCTTGGTACCTTGATTCTTTATGACATCACTCTTCCCAAGACTCCTCAAGGAAGTATACTCTGAGTTTTTAAATACCACTTCCAAAATGCTAAGAGAGCACATTTTTAGGTGCAAGTTAAGGGTGGTTCATGGAGAACACTTGGTAAAGGCCTACAGTCTGTTGAATGGGCCTTCTAAACAATGTCTATAGAGAATGGTCCAGAACTAGGGGTTGATTTTGCTGCTCAGGGTACATCTGGCAATGTCTGGAAACATTTTTGTCACAACTCGGGGGATAGGGGGTATGCTCTTAGCATCTAATGCTGCTAAGAGTATTAGATGACCAGCAGAGATGCTGCTAAGAATCCTACAATGCACAAGACGCCACCACCAACAAAGAATTATCCAGCTGAAGGTGTCAGCAGTACCGAGGTTGAGAACCCCTGGCCTAGTCCATAGGATCAGTGGTATAGTGCAGCCAGCTCCCATCAGCTCCCCAGAGTCAACTGTGTACATCTCTTTCCGGTTCACATTCATAAGGTCACTTTGGTAGTTTGAAATTGGCCATTATGGGAGTATTTACACCACTGACATCAGTGCATTCTACAAATCAAGGCAATTTTATTTCTGAAAGCCAGTTGTTAAACATTTACCAACATACCCCTACTCAGAACCAATGCCTGAAACAACTGTTTCAAAACTCAAAACTGCTTTCAGCAAGAAGGCTGGACTGTAGAGAAACTAGAGATGATTTTACCTATGGGTAAGGAGTCTGACCTCATAGCATCCCCATGACAAGGAGGACAAAGAGGAAAGGAACAGCATGCGGGACACTGTGGCAGGTATCTGAAGACTTGCGTGTTTTGTTGTTTTCTTTGCTCACTCATATATACCCTGCCTTCTTCCAAAGAGCATTTGAGGGAACAATTTAGGAAATAAACAACAGGCTTGTTTATGGAAGTCCTCAGAGGAAAAGCATGATGGGATAATAATAATTCAATACATTTAATTTTGAGAACTTGGCATACAAAAATAAAGCTCAACACACAACAGGTGCAAAGCCTGAGGAGCGAGGCAGCCAGTCCTTCTGCACCTGGCTGGCCAACCGAGTGATGTATTTCCTGATGGGTCCTGAAGTCAGCAGAACCGGCCTCCACTAGATCCCCAAAGGAGCCGTGGGGCCAACTCCCACCTTTCAGGGCTTCGCACAGACGGTGGATGCCCTACAGAAACTCAAGCCACATTGGAGGGAAACCCTTTCCCCAGTTTTCTCTTTATTACTATCTTGATATTTACCTCTGGTTGCTATGACAAAATCTGGCATTGGAATTTTTCTGGGAACAAATAGGAAATAGCTGTGGGGGGTGGTTCAAGACCCTTACGTACATTTAGGTTTAGTTATAAACACTCACAGTAAAATAAAGCATTGACTCATTAAACCCAAAACAAATCCAAAAAATATTTTTTTAATCTCCATTCAAAAACTCTCACTTTGTTCCAGAGGTGACCAGCTAGAAAGCTATTTGCTCTCGTAGACAAGGTCACCAGCAAAATGAACTAACAGGGTGGAGTACTGACCAGTTGGGGGTACTGGTCACTCTGTGCCAAGACACACTCTATGTTTAGTATGTTTGATTGCTGGAGCTGGAAGCGCTAACCCCACACAGCAGAAATTTTCCATTGACTAGAAGTTGGTCATTTTGTCCAGCCTCACTGAAGAAAAAACCAGGGCTGCAGTCGTTCAAACTCCAGCTCCAAGGGTCTGGAAAATCTTACAAGGGCATGCAGGCCTGGGACACACCTCGGACCAAGATGTGTTAGGGTGTCTCTTTGTTTTTATCTATCTTTCTCTAAGACCCCTATATCTGAAATTTTGTTCCTGAATTTCCACCTTTCACCTAAGCCCAAATTAGTCTCTCAGTTCACATCCACTAACTCGTCTCCTAGGGTCAGCCTTAGATGTGGGAAGAAGCAGCTGCTGCCCTACAGAGTGATTTGAGGAGAGTGAGAAAGCCCTCTCCACCCTATATGGGCTGGCCAGTGTGACTGGGCATCCACAGCATGGAAGGCTGCTATCAAACACAAAGGCTACAAGGAGACATATTAAAGAAATATCCTATGAATCCTTCACATGGCCATCTGGCCCAACCTATTTTTCCCATCCTATCCCTTAATGTTCCCCACAAACCTCCTCCACTCCAGTCAGGCTCATACCTCACTGTCTCTTTCATCCACCACAGATGCCTCAGAAATAAGGATAAAAATATGTTACCATACAGCAATTTTTCTCTCTCAGAATTCCTCTAAAGAGAGAACAGATTTGTTTGGAGGAAATATTTAGGGAAGCCACTTGGGGGGGAGAGGCAAGATCTCAAGAGTTGTTCAAAGAGCAAACAGTAGTGACTGAACTACTATTCATAAAATAAGGAGGGAAGGAAAAGCAATAGGCAGCAGGAGGCTGGGCCTGTGTAGGAGGAGACCACAGAGGGAAAAACTACAAGACTAACTACTTATCCAGTGCTTCCCTCTCCTGGCACTGTTCCAATCTCTTTATGTGTATCAACTCATTTAACTCTTACAACAATCCTATGAAGTTGTTAGTAATATCTCCATTTCACAGATGGGGAAGAAAGGCCCAGAGTGGCTCAGTAACTTGCCCAAGGTCACTTGGCTCACGAATGGTGGGGCTAGTGAGCAACTGTCTGCCTCTAGAATCTGTGCTTTGAACCACTCTACTCAACTGCCTCTGTGGGTAAGCCTCTGGTCACAGTTGAGGAAGAACAGCAAAGCACAAGGCCACAAGGATGTTATCCAATATGGGAAGGTGCCAGTGTAAGACACATCATTATTTTATGTGTTGCTATGAAATTTCTGAAAATTAGACTATAACACACCACCACAGTGAGACAGATTCTGGTTCAGAGATATCAAATATTCAAATAGGAAAAAGTGCATCTTAGAGATGATGACAAACAGTATTGAAGGGGGATTATGAACCTGTTTGCCACAGGGTGTACAGTGAAACCTCATTCAACTCTTCTTCAATCCCCTGTGAAGTCTACATTCCTCCCTAATGCTTTTGTAAGTGTAGATTCTTGCAAGGAGGTGGTGGCAGGGACAAACTTATAGAAGTGTCATTCGTGTGTGCGCGTGTGTGTGCGTGCACGTGTGCACTCATGCATGAGGCGTGGGCGAAGAGACACAGGGCAAAGACAATTTTAGAAAGTTCAAAATTACCCTACATTTAAGTTACACAAAGAAAATGTAACTTCATTATTTTCAATAATTGGTCTAATCTTTCTCCTGAGCCTTCCATCTTACTATGTAGAGTCAGAAAATTAAATGTCATCCAATCCAATAATTTAAAGTTCCTAGGTAATTCAGTCCTGCCGTTTTCCTCCTCTCCATTTCCCATTCCTCTCCAAGATGGTCCCTGGGGGAAAAGTTCAGGTCCTCACAGGACTCACATGCCCCTGAGGTCTGCCCATGTTTCCCATTTGATCTTCATCCTAGGCAGTCCCCTCCGGAGCAACCCCCTGGTAAGTCATCAGCCAGGTGTACTCCTGGCCCACGTAGCACTCTTGCTCAACAAGCCTGGGTGCGACTACAGAATCTTCCCCATCGCAGTGTCCTGCGAGCCACTACCCTGACGTCAGCATATCAAATAAGCTAATGCCATCCTAGATCTACTAGTGACTCCCTAACTGCTGGCAGTTACCTGTGCCCAGGAGACAATAACCACCTGAAGGGGAAGCAAAAACATTATATAGACATGCAATTAGTACCAACTGCATTAATAAAGATCATTATCACCCACTGAATATGTCAGTGTGTGTCTAGTCCCAGTTCTAGTAAATATTAAACCATCTATCTTCCCTAAGGGAGAGAGGGGAACACCACTGGCATGAACATGTGCTGTTTGGGTCAAATATTCTTCTATCTGACTCTCCCAGGATAATCTGACACAGTAAAGGCAAGCATTGAGTATGCGCATGTTTCAGGAGTGTATCCAGAACTCTGGGTTGGCATGGCTAGAGAAGTGAATAGGCTGAAGAGCTGATACTGCTGAAATCTCATCCATTTCCAGAAGTCTGGGATGAGCCCATGAAGATTTCAAGAGAGAGCACCTGGGAGCATATCTTTCCCTCTCTGTAGACTGGAGAAGTCTTCCCAGGCCAGTGGATCTTTCTCCACAATCTGACTCTTCCTCTTCCTGTAACATCTACCATCTGTCCACCTCAACTGACCCTCCCTCTGGTCAAGAAGTGGAGTGTTTTAATTCCACATTTTCCTTTTAAAAAAATCTTCAGAGGGCCAAATCTCAAAAAAAAAAAAAAAAATCCATGTGCAAAAGTAAGCTTCAGCAGAGAGACTAGAACAGGGAGGAGCAGTACTGCGCCTAAGCCCAGGAAACAGGGGCCTCCTGGGCGCCGCACTTCTGGTCCTCCACTGGCTGTGCCCCTTTCCACTGGGAGAAAAGGATGTGAGCCCATGGAGATGTGCCCACTTGGAGCCTGTATTTCCTCTTCCAGACCATGCGTTGGGTACCAGAGACCCTGGAATTCCCTGCAGGAGTGATCCAAGCCCACTTCTGCAGCCTTCCCCAGGCCAGTTCTCTCAAGGGCAGGCCACACTTTCAGTAGGCAGCTAAGCCCAAGAAGCGACCATGGGGTGGCTGTTGGCAGGGATGGAGTGTGGATGTGCAGATACAGGTGCGTGCACAGCCCCCTCATGTGGGACTGCCAGAGAAGGGGACAGGCAGCAGGCTGTGGCCAGGAGTCCACACTCCCTGAGCCACCACACTCTGCATGGCACTCCAGGAGTCCACAAATTCTTAATTCAAACCTGCCCTCTGTGCAGCTATATTTGTCAAAGCATGAGGATGGAACATATTTTATTTGTTTGTCAGCTTGATTTATAACTTTCAAATATTTAGACGTGGTATATGAGCCTCCAATTTTACACTTGCCAGGGCCCCACAAAAGTTAGGGGAGGGCCTTGGGAAGGGAAAATGGTTTGTTTTTTTTTTAAAGATTAATGCCTGAGCTAACATCTGTTGCCAATCTGCTTTGTTTTTCCTTTTTCTCCTTCTCCCCAAAGCCCCGCAGTACATAGTTGTATATTCCAGTTGTAGGTCCTTCTGGTTGTGCTATGTGGGATGCTGCCTCAGCATGGCTTGATGAGTGATGCCATGTTTGCGCCCAGGATCCAAACCCATGAAGTCCTGGGCCACCAAAGCGGAGTGCATGAACTTAACCGGTCGGCCACAGGGCAGGCCTGGGAAAATGTTTTTTAAGGGAAGGATGGGGATACTCTTTGGATCAAAAAAGACCAAAATTGTTTCTTTGCTGTGTGGTGCTTAAAACAGTGTCTGGCACATAGTAAGTACTCAAATATGTGTTGAAAGGGAAAAGAAGGAAGAAAGGAAGGGAGGGAAGGAAGGAAAGAGAAAAGGAAGGATTTGTGTTAAACCATTCACACTTTCAGGAGTTTGTGATACGGAGTCAGAAAGACCAGAATTCAAATCCTGTCTCTACCATTCCACCTGTGTGTCCTTGAGCAAGTTATTCAACATCACTAATCCTCAGTTTCCTCATCTGGAAAATGGGGAAGCAATGCCTATCACATAGTGAGAACACATAAATATTAACGATCTTATTCTCGTCATCATCATTTTTATTATACACTCCACCCCCTCAATCCCATTTAACTTATAACTCATATTCTGAGGGCCAATTTGTTTCAAACAATCTCAGGGAGGCTATTGCTACTGATGTACCCAATGCAGAGACAGAAATATTTCATGATCCCTATTTCAGTTCTACCAACATCCTCAAATGCCCCCCTACCACCATAGCAGGTGCCGCTCATGCCCCACCCATACTCCTGGGTACATACCATTTCAATCCTCAGCAGCCTGACTTCCAATTGCCAGCACCAGCATTCCTTTGCATATGGGCATCCTCAGTCCTCCAGAGCCCACTTTGCCACTTGAATGGCAGGACAAAAGTGCTGGAAAATTAATGCCCAGGAAGCAGCCTTCAACCAATGTGGGATGGGAATGGGTATAAATACCCCAGCTCTCTCCCGCCTAGGGTGAGATAACTTTGAGGTGCACATTCTATACTGAATCCCAGCAGGATCACATTCCAGGCAGCCTCACTGAGAACTTGCCGGATACTGAACCCTTTGGTCGCTATACAAGTATGCATGAGTATGGCCATGCCAGTTACTATGGCCAGTGCTCCTTCCACCTGTTCAGTGTTCATGCCTTACTACTTGTTAAATATTTTGAAAACGACCCCTTCACATTTAACAAATAAGTTGCTCTCATAATTGCTTCTTGAGAAACATCAATATTCTATAAAACTAGATCCAATAGCAATTTCACCTAATAAACTAATATATATTTATTTATTTTTCCTCCTTCTTTCTACAGTACATGACATTAAAATTCAATAGTTAAGTGGAGAATAGACAATAAAACATCATTCAATGTTTCCACTCATACCAGCAAATACCACAGATTTTTTTTGTTGTCGTTGGATATTTTCCCATATGTTTAAGCGAGGTACCATGACCCCACACCAAGTATCAAATAGGGCATCTGCTCTCAAACACTTTTGTACTTGGCAGTGACCTCAGGGTTTGACAAATATGTTGTCTCCATGTTTTTATTTATCACACAATCCTTTGGATGGTGACACATTCTGAGATTATAACAAATATATTAAGATCCCAATATGAACATAATGTAACAAAAAAAATGACCTAGATCTAGAGTGGGCAAGCGCCAACCCAAACAGTGGTTAAACTGGGCAGCTGTTTGCAATTAGGTCCCATTAACACGTTTTAAACACAGCATTGCCGGGAACCTCTTTGAAGTGTGTTGCTCCGTGAAGGTTTTTCTTGAAAGGGGTTTCCTAATGGGAACCAGTCAAAAGTCACAGCTGAATAACTTAGCTTCCTATTTTGACTTACGTGCCATGTCGAGTTCACACTTTTAATTCATTTTCCCCAGTTATGTGTATAAATATTTCAAACATGTGATGAAATGTCTGGGAAGGCACCTTTGCTGAAAAGAACATTTGTAAAGCCAGGAAGAGGAAAGAAAAGGGCAGGGCTCCTGTGCCCTGATCTGCATTCTGTTGAATTGCCAGTCTCTTTTCCTCAGCGCTGAGGAGTCCATTCCGACTCCCAGTGACCCTGTGTACCCCAGAGCCGAACCCTGCCCAGTCTTTCTGCACCATCCTCTCACCTTCTGGAGCTGTATCAGACAATGCTTCACTGCTTTTCACAGGGCTTCCATGGCCAATTTTTTCGGAAGTGGGTGGCCAGGTCCTTTCTCCTAATCTGTCTTGGTCTGGAAGCTCCGCTGAAACCTATCTACCATGAGTGACCCTGCTGGTATTTGAAATACCAGTGGCATAGCTTTCAGAATCACAGTAACATGCAGCTGCCACAGCATCACAACCGACAATCAGGTGATGTAGTTCCCTAACCAAGAGATGAACAGGGGCTGTGGTGGTGAGAGCACAAAATCTTAACCACTAGAGCACCAGTGCTGGCTTGCCTATCTCTGCTAGAAACATAAATTGCAAAATAGTATTTCTTTATTTAATACACATATAAGAGCACTGTCTACTGAAACAAAAGCTCCATGAGGGCAAGAACTTTGCCTCTTTCATCACTGTATCCCTAGTTCCTAGACTGGTCCACAGCAGGCCTACAATACATATTAGTTGAATTAATGAATGGGTGAATGTTTACTGAATAAATAAACAAAAGCATGAGTAAAGTAATAAACTGAATGAATTATACACGTATGTTTGAAAACACACACTAAAGTCCCTAACCCACATACATATGTGTATGACACAAAGGTACCACACACATACTCAGAGAAAGGGAGAGAATTGTCTTAATTCTAATTATTTTGCTGGTGCTACCTATTTGGGGATGATTTGGGACTTAAATCTCAGCTTCATTTTTCATATCTGACAAAAAGATGAGGGATGCAAATGGTGGAATGCACCTAGAATGGTGCTTGGCACATGTTGAGCACTTAAAAAATATTTTTTTTTCTTTGAGGAAGATTAGCCCTGAGCTAACTACTGCCAGTCCTCCTCCTTTTGCTGAGGAAGCCTGGCCCTGAGCTAACATCTGCTGCCAATCCTCCTCTTTGTGCTGTGGAAGACTGGCCCTGAGCTAACATCCGTGCCCATCTTCCTCTACTTTATATGTGGGACGCCTACCACAGCATGGCATGCCAAGCGGTGCCACGGCCGCACCCAGGATCCGAACCAGCAAACGCCAGGCCACCAAGAAGTGGAATGTACGAACTTAACTGCTGCGCCACCGGGCCGGCCCCTTAAAAAATATTTTGAGGACTAGCGAGTGAAAAAACAAAATGGTGCTTGTTCCATAATCCCTGACTAGAAGTCAGGGAAACATCTCAGTGTTTCACTCCTTATGTATTTCCTAAGCCTTGTACACTGACCTTCCTGCATGACCTTCTCACTCACAGATACTAGGCCCAGCCACACAAGAGAGTTTTGGAGAAGAGGCAGGGAGCCATCTTCCCTCCCTCCCATCCCTGTCTCCGAGACAGAAGGGTCTGCGGCTTTGTTGCAGGTGAGGCATATAGGAGAAGCTCTGGAGCTGGTGGGAGTTCTACTAGGAGGCAGTGGCTCGGAAACTGGGGTATCTGTTAAAATGCCAATCCCTGGCTCCCAGCCCCCAAAGGCTCCAACCCAGTGGCTCTGGGGTGTAACTCAGGAATCTGCATAGTTAATACCACCCTGGTGACTCTGATACAGATGATAAATTGTTAGAGATACAGGCTACTAGGAAAGCATTCTGGAAGGAGAAAACTTTTCACCCCAGAGCGCCTCCAGGAAAGTACTTTTCACATCTGCTTGGGTGATGCCACCCTGGAACATCTCTTCAGGGAACATCTTTCAGGGAATGTCTTCTCAAACATTCTCTATACAAGATTTCAACTGACTTTAAAAGAGAATGCTATCACACATATTCTTTCTTTTCTGTGATGATAGGGAACACACACATACACACAATCCAGCAACCAGATTTTTCAGTTCCCAAAAAATCTGAAAACTGAGGAAAGAGCCCTTGAGCACAACTTGGGAAGCCATCCACTTCTCCTAGGCAGAAGACCCACTTTTCCCTTTAGGGAAAATCCAAGGTTTGGATGTATCACAGAAACAAAAAGAAAGATAACTAGAAAATAGTAGTTGGAAATGTTGATGCTAAAGAAAAGCAAGGAGGAGGAGGAGAGGCCCTGACATCTGGAAGGAAAAGAAACCTGAAATTGCCCAGGTGACAAGGTCTCAGGGCAGAAGGGAGGGCTGAAATGGTGTTAGAGTCCATTAAAGCATTGGAATGACAAGATCCTGCAGCTTGGTAATTTAGAGACTTGTAACGTATCTGTCCACACAACAGCTAATTTCAGAGTCAATGGTGTACTCCTTGAAGACAACCTGGAAACCTGGAAAATCCAAGATAAACGGTCTGTTAGCATAAAGGATCTCAATGGTTTAAATCGTCCATCTATCATGCCTGCATGAAAGGCTTCCTCTGTAAACAGAGGAGCAAGACCACACTGCCTTGTATCAAGACCTGCTCAGCTTGTTTAAAAGGGGGCATTATTTTCCACTGGGCGTGTGGTTTCTTCACAATTTCACACATATGCACACATACACCCTGCCTATCTGTGCACACAGTAGCAAATTCTTTTGGCAGG
The DNA here is from genome assembly GCF_037783145.1 of Equus przewalskii. Taxonomy (NCBI): domain Eukaryota; kingdom Metazoa; phylum Chordata; class Mammalia; order Perissodactyla; family Equidae; genus Equus; species Equus przewalskii. The sequence continues at coordinate 27,583,286 of NC_091850.1, forward strand.
TTCTTGAGCAATAAGGGGCTTAGCCTTTTTGTACTACTTTGGGAAGCTTAAAGCTACAGACTAGATGGACACATCTACAGTACCAACTGGTCAGACTTCCATCTCTCTCTAAGCCAGTCATCAATATCTCTTCCCTTCCCACTGCCCTTCCACCCTGTAACCATCAGTCTATTTGTTCTTGAACCTCCCTGAATAAATATATTTATTTTTTGTTTACTTGCCATCAAATACGGTTTTAAAAACTTAAGTGTTAATTGTATCTAAGCATTTTGTGTCAATTACATAACATACGAGATTCAAATCTATTTCTCTTGACTCCCAACCACTAGGCTCATGGCAAAGGTCTTATGACTATATAATGGATATGGGGAGTTACTCATAAATGTTGGGAGGTGAGAAAGGAGAAGGGATCACATTCAGAACATGCTAGTTTATGCTGTAGTAATAAACACTATCAAAATCTCAAAGCCAAAAAAGGCATCTTTCTCACTCCACTACATTTCCATCACTGCTTGGCTGAGGGGGCCTGCTCCATCTCTCCTTAGTCCAGGACCCAGGCTGAGGAAGTGGACACCAATTCACACATTGCCAGGCATGTGGGAGAGGAGAGAAAGCTCTGCACAATCTCACACCAGCAATTACATGCTTGGTCTGGTGGTGACACACATCACTTCCACTCACATCTTATTGTCCAGAACTAGTCATATGGCCAACCACTAGTCACTCAACTACAAGGGGGCCAGGAAGTGAAATCCTACCCTGTGCCTGGAAGTCAGAGAGCCAGAAAGATTTGGAGAACAGCACTAATGACCACCAAGACAGGAGGAAGGAAGGGAGAAGAACCCAGCAATTGACTGCTGTTGAGGAACACACATTGAGAAATCTTACCTGTTGTCACTGACTATACCCTAGTCCTGCCTCAACAGCATCTACCACCACCTAAAAATCCTGCAAAGCACAGGGTACACCCCTAAACATAATCTAGCCTTCATCCCAACATTTAAAGAAATAATCATTCACTTCTGTAAGACTGAGGTTTGGGCAGCAGATAGCTATTTCTGTGTAATTTCAAAAAAATTTAAAAATTATATAATTAAAACAGAAATCTTAAGTCTTCATTTGCCATGAATGAAATAGGCATTCTCATACACTACTTTTAGTAAAAAAGTTGACCCGGTCTTTCTGGAACATTATGGATTACGTGTTGAAAGAACATTTAAAAGGTTCATTACCCTCTGACCCTGTAATTCTCCATCTAGAAATTAATTCTAAGGAAATAAGCAGAAATGTAGATAAAGATTTATGCAAAAGAATATTTTCTATAGCACTATTATTAATGCTCCAAACTGGAAGTGGCACAAATGTCCAATAAAAGAGGACCAGTTAGATAAATTGTACTACATCCACATGCTGGAATATTGTGTAGCTACTGGATGCAATGGCTCAGCAGGCTGGTGTGTTAATACAATGGACTATTATACTGACATTAGGAATCACAATTATGAGGGTTATCTAGGAATATAGAAATAACTACATGAAGTAACAATAACAGGAGAAAATAGAACTCTTCATAATACACACGTTAAAATTATATATGAATTAAATCAGGCCTATGTTAAATTCAGAAGGGACAGGGGCAAACACGTGATGCTTCAGGGGCTTGAGTTTTCCTGGTGATTTCAAATTTGTGTCCAGATGTTTTGTTCAACTCTCATTTAGTTGATGAACGGAGAAAAACAAGGAGAAGGAGGAGAAAGGGAGAGAGAGGAGACAAAAAGGGAAAGGAAGAAGTGAAAAAGGAGAGAAAGTAGAAAGGAGAACAGATGGAGAGGAAGATGATTTGGAAAGCTCACTGCAGTTACTACCATGGCATCCTAGGCAAAATCGTGAGTAGGCTCCTCCTCTGTGAGCTACGCAAGTACAATGGGATTTTAGTCCACCAAAAAGTACGAATTTTTGTTGTTCATTAAATACACGGAAGGTACAGAAAAGATCTTCAATAGCTCTACATCACACTCACAGACATTTGTCACTTAGGAGGAGTTTGAGCATCAAAGCAGTGTGATCCCTTGGAAGGTTCACCAACTACCCAGTGAACTGGCTGGGTGTTTCTGGGGTATGTGGTGTTTGATCTGGCCAATTCCCAGCTGTTAGTCTCAACAAGCAAGGCTGAGTGACAAGTCTGGGTCTGGGCTTAGTCAAACTTTTTGTGTGCCATCTTTGAGGATGAAACAGAGGACCTAGAAGCTAGTATTAGAATACGTTTCCAAACATGCAAGAAACAAGCGTAACTCAGTAGGCTACCAACAATGAAATAACAACACACATGGATGCAATTAAAGACTGACAATATCAAGTGTTGGTGAGGATGCGGAGTAACTGGAACTCTCACACATTGCTGGTGAAAGTGTAAAATGGTACAACCACTTTGGAAAACTCATTGGCTGCTTTTAATGTAATTCCACTCTTAGGTATATACTTAGAAGTAAATGCAAATGCCCACAAAAAGACCTGTACTAGAATGTTCATGGTGACATTAATCATAAGGGCTCACATTTCTTCCATCTGTCTCCTTTCTCTGGAATGACTGACTGCCCAGGACATGGTTTTCTCATGGCAGAGTGGAGGAGCACAAGAGAATAGAGGAAACTTACCATGCTTCTTGAAGTCCCACTCTGAACTGGCATATGGTCACTTCCGTCTTCTTTCTGTTGGCCAAAGCAAGAAACATCACAAAGCAATTACTGAGTGTTTACTACAGGCCTGCCTCTTCTCATGCATTCTAATCTTCACAACAATGCAGGGATGTGGGTACAATTATTATCCCCTTTTAGAGATGAGAAAACTGAAGCTTAGGGAAGTTAAGCAATTTTTCCAAGGTCACAAGGCTAGTAAATAGCAAGAATTTGAGTGCAGAATCATACTCCAGAGTCCCCCACACTGAACCAGGAGATAGAAGATCCTAAATAGCTTATACCCTACTTGCACAGCTATCACAAAAGCCTGTGAAATGAGTTGGGGCATAAATTTTTAAGTCGCTTGAAAAAGTCACTTAACCTATCTGGCTTTCGATTTCTTCTTGTGTAAAATGAGAGCTATACTGGATCTCTAAGCTCATTCCAGGTATAAATTCAATGCCAAGATTCTGTGAACTCAGTGGAACATTTACCATTAATCTGACAACAACTGTAAATAAATAATTTGCTAATCACTAAAAGCATGCCTGCAAACTATCCCTGATTTTCATATGAGGAACCATATTCTTGGAGATCACAGTGAGATGATGAAATCGCTTTATGTAGAACAGATACCAATTTAATTCCCTTTTTTTAAAATACTGAATTTTGCTTTCTGGTTGATCCTAAAAGCACTAGGAAAACGTGACTCATTGTAAAATCAGATAAATTCCTCTATTAATGGAGGATTTTGCTTCAATTTTTAACTGCAAATTTCAGTTCCCATGGAAGCAGCGTTACGCTGCTGGCACATGGGTCTTATCCTCTGCATTCTGCACCTTCTCCACAGGGAAAAAGGCAGAACAAGGTAGATACCCAGGGGAGAGCGGCCTCTTGATGTTCACTCAGGCAAATCCCCTTCCAATAAGAGCAAGAGTAAGGGCTGAAATTGCCTCTTGTCTATTATGACTTAAAATAACCTCCTAACATTTTCTGAGGAATTTTTAAAAGAATTCTTCTCTGGTGTCCCCAAATTGACTTACAGACTTAGAAAACAGAGACAATTATACCTATTTACATCTCCATGATCACTTGGTAATATACTGTTTTGTAAAACAGGATGGATGGATGGATGGATGGATGGATGAACAGACAAATGGATGGATAGATAGACAGGGAAACACAAACACCGTACCTCTGTTAGGAATGCTCTTTCCATCCCACTCTACCTCTTTCACCTAATTAACTCCTACTCACAAATCGGTTCTCAGCTCAAGGATTGCTTCCTCGAAGAAGCTTTCCCTGATCCCCAGTCAAGGTCGGGCTCTTTCATCGTGTCCTTTTGTAGTGCAGCATTCCTTTCTTCAGAGCACTACTCTGTGTATAGTTATGCATTCATCAGTATCATCAGCTAGACTTTAATGTTGATCTTCTCATCTACGCCGTAAATTCCATGAGACCAGGGAGTGTGTGTGAGCTAAAAAAAACAACGAACGAACAAATAGACAAATGGATAGGTGAATGTAGGGACAGCAGGTTATGAGCTTGGAACTTGATTATAAAGACCTTTCTACTATAATCATAGAATTGTAGTATTTGCGAAAGGAAAGGAACTTTAAGGTCAAATGATACTCATAGAATGAAAGAATCTTAGAGTTTTATAGTTTTGAGGAACCTTTGGTTGAACCTCCCACACAAAGTAGTAATCTCTGAATTGTCATGAGATTTGACCTGTATGTACAGAGTTTATAACTTCTGTAAGACTCTCTTTTTGAAGTAGACATTTAATCCCTGGGAAATGTCATTTGCTCTGGTACCCTGAAATCCTATTTGATTTAGTTCACATAAGTGACAATTTTATGCTAAAGGATTATTTTACTCATGATTTTTCAATCAAGTTATAGGTCTACCTAGCTCAATGCAATGTAATAGGTGGTGTGTGTGTGACACACACACACGTATATAAATTATGTGGAAATCTGATTTTCATCAATGAAATCATTTAAAGAGCACCAAAGTATTTTCTTATATAAAATAAAGAATATTTTAGACTTTAGAATCTTTGACTCATAATTTGTACTTTTAGAGTCTAGATTTTTAATCTGAATTTTCTGAAAATGAGACCCACATACAAAGGTACCTTTAGTACTGGGTTTTACAATGAAGAGATTCCTCAGAAAAAAAGACTGTGGGGCATTTCCTAATAGCACATGCGGATTAAATTGGTTCTGTCTAGTACATTCCAGAAGCCATATGGAGATGACCTTCAGGTTTCTCCCTTTTTCTGCTTCCTTCTCAGGTTAGTGCAGGGTAACGCAGAGATTCTGTCTTCATGCAGTCTCCACTCATAGTCTCACCACGCCAGCTAACTACAATGATCTTCGTCTGTATGTGCCTGTGAGGATAGCTTGTATGGCACCTGGAGGATTCATCTCTGAGTGCTCTTAGGGAATTAACTCACCAGCTAGTCCCCCAACCTGATGCCAGTCACACAATTTATAACAGGAAAGAAAAATAATGTGGCAGACATCATTAGTTGCTCCCTCGTCTTCCTTCCTTGCTTCCTGACTGTCCAGGCAGCATTGTGCCCAATTCCAGAAGGTGATTCATGCTGGTCTATAAGCCAAGCACACCAATCCTCTTCCCCTTTGCCAGTGTTGGGCTAGGATGGGCATGTGAACCAGTTCTGATCAATGAGATGTGAAGGGAAGGCTGCTGGGGGAGTGCTAGGAAAGATTTTCCTCCTTGACAAAATAAGAGAGAGCTGGAAGGAGATGCCTTTTCTCTCTATTCCCTGTCCCCTTCTTCTCTGGGATGCGGTCATGTAAGAACACGACTTTTGGAGTTACGACATCCATCTTGCACTGTGAAAGGAGGCAGCACCAGCACAAGGATACTAGCAGAATGTAGAGAGAAAATACCAGGTCTTGAACCACATCCTTGAGCCACTGCACCAATTCTGGGAATTTGTAAATCTACGTAAGTAACCAATAAGTGTCTTTACGGCTTAAGCCTCTGTTAATCCAGTTCTCCGCTACTTCTAATCAAACACATTCCCAACGCAAATAATAAGATAGTCAATATCTTACATCAGCATGGCACTTCACATTCTTCAAATACTTTCACATCCACTACCTCACTTAGTCCTGCCAACAATCCTGGGAAGAAACGGTACAACTACTTTTATCCCTCATTTTACAAATATAGAAACTAAGATTTAAAATGATTTAGCGTTGTGTAAAACACCAAAAAGAACCAGGACTAAAAGTGATTAGAGACTCTTTGCTTTAGCCCAAGAGTTGGCAAAGTATGGTCCACGGGCCAAATGTATGGCCAGCAAACTAAGAATATTTTTTGCATTTTAAGTGGCTGAAAAAAATCGAAAGGATAATAATATTTCCTGACGTGAAAATTACATGGAATTCAAATTTTACTGTCCATAAGTAAAGTGTTGGAATACAGCCATGCTCATTCATTTATATATTGTCTAAAACTAGTTTAGCACTACAATCACAGAGTTAAGTCGTTATGATGGACTGTGTGGCCCACAAAGCCTAAAATATTGACTACTTGGCCCTTATAGAAAAAGTTTGCTGACCCCTATGTTAGTTCTATCATGCCTGCTCCAAAAAACTCGTGTTCCAATAAAAACCACATACAGCGGTTAGGACACCATATTTTACACCCTAGCATAGTGATCTGAGGTTTGGTTTGCTGTTTGTCATTTTTTTCATCATCTGAATATAACCTACTGACAGCTTCATAATCCCCAGACTACCCAGATAGGAACAGGAAAATGTCTTGACTAACTGCTAATTAATCCGTCTGGCTTAAATTCTCCCCTCAGTAAACACTAGAACACATCTGTTTGAAACGATGTTTTCATGAAACAGTCCCTCAATCGTAAAAAAAAAAAAAAACTAACGTCCCAGGCATGCCACACAACAGTTTTTCTTCTCTGAGAGTAGCCATCACACAAATATAAGTGAATCCTGCTAAATCTGGTGTAAAACGTACAGAAGACTTCCTCTACAGAGATATTATGGACAATCATATTATGCAAACCAAGATTATGCAAACCGTAAAAAGCAGATATAAAACAACTACCTCAATTTATTTCTTAAATGTTTTCCTGCTTTGATCTTTGTAATATAATATTTAATGAATAATATATTTCACCAGATCAGAAAATATACATGTAAACATTTAATACGGTACCTCGTACATATTTTGCACTTATTAAAAATTATTGAACCTCAGGCCAGCCCCCTTGGCCTAGTGGTTAACTTCAGTGTGCTCCACTTTAGCAGCCTGTGTTCGGTTCCTGGGCGTGGACCCACACCACACGTCTGTTAGTGGCCATGCTGTGGTGGCAGCTCACATATAAAAAGAGGAAGATTGGCAGCTGATGTTAGCTCAGGGCGAATCTCCTTCAGCAAAGAAAAAAAAAATTAGTTGAACTTGAAATCTCATGAATCATGAGGCAGAATATTTTTAAACCACTTAATTTGTTAAAATAGAAAAAAAAATTTGCATCTTTAGCACACAAGTACCAGGAGTTGGCAGTGTACTAAAATTCATCTGAAAATAAATTTTTTCTCATTTTTGTGGCTTTGGTTTAAACCACCTCATAGAACCTCCAAAACGCCTTGAAAGCTACAATGCCAGCTGGATTCCAGCCAACACAGTTATGCCAACATGTTTTTGCCACAGTTTATAAGTCTTTGCATTGTCATAGAGCAGAAGAAACATGCTGGCCTGTAAAGACTCCTTTAAGAGTTTTAAATACTAAAATTATACTCACCCCACTATCATCATCAAATAGAAGCACGGGTTCTCCACGATAAAAGATATTTTTAGGGCTTCAGAACTCCTGGCTCCCTGTCACCCAGAAAACTCAATGTTTTGAGTTTATCTGCTCCCTCTGCTGCCTGGTTCCGTGGTAATTACCAGGCTCCTGGAGCTGGCTGACATCACATGTGATAAAGTATATGAGCAAAGAAGTAAACACAAACAGCTGCGTTAATTCCAGCAGGGTTCAAACCTTAAACAAGCCAAGGGAATGTTGCTTAATCAAAAAAGAACAAACTCAGAGGGAACAGCTCTCACAACATTCTAGCAAAGAACCCACAGGCTACATCCAATGGGCCCAAATATGCAAAAGAAAAGGGATTGTAAAATGGGCAGACTTTTACAATATAATGGTGGAAAACATTCTTTCTTTCCTAGACAAAAGCTTTATCTTAATGATTGCACAATCTCTGAAGAAGTCATAAGAATCTAGTAATTGTGTTACCAGGAAAAGTGGATGGCTTGAAGACAGCATGAGAGAGAATCACTTATCATTGAAAATACTTTTGCATCTTTTGAAAGGTGTAAGATGTACATGTATAACTTACTCAAGTAATTGCATTATTTTTTTAAGATTACATACTACACACCAAAGACGTCACGAATAGAACAAAGTCACTAAAAGCAACAATGCAAGTTATGCTTTCTAACGAAATTCTTCACTTTCCTTCACCTAACAAATACCATTTATATGTTAGTGCTAAGGACGTAAAAATAAAAGTGGCTCCTGTCCTTGCAGAACATTTAGCCTAATGGTGGATACGCAGACAAGCAATTGCATACAATGAGTACAAAGTATAGTAGGAACAGAGGAAGGATGCCCAGTAATCACTGGGACACATATTCCCACATGTGTGTTACAGCCTCCTAGCTGTCACCTGGAGACACACTTGTTCTTGTTCTTGTTCAACATTGGGAGTTCCTCTTCTGGAAGGAAGCTGTATCAGTTATCCATTGCCATAATAATGCTATGTAACAACCACAAAATCCCTGTAGCCCACAACAAGTATTTATTGCTTATCCATCAGGAGTGGTCAGACAGGCAGCTCTGCCAATCTTTACAAGGCTTACCTATATGTCTGGTCAGGGGAGTCAGCTGGCTTTCAGCCAATGTAAGCTGACCTTGGCTGTGATGAACAGAGCAAGACTACTCTGTTCCACATGTCACTCATCCTTCTTCAGGCTGACCCAAGCACGTTCTTATGGTAATGGCAGAGGTTTGAGAGAGTAAGTGGAAACATGTTAGCCTTTTGGGTCCTAGGTTCAAAAGTGGAATATCCTCACCACCATTGCCTTCTGCTGGCCAAAACAAGTCAGAATGCCAGTTCAGATTTAAGGGATGGGGAAATGGACACCACCATTTTAGTAAGAGGATCTGAAAAGTCATATTGCAAGGAACATGGATACAGAGAAGGGTGAAGATTGCAACCTACCACCAAGCCATAGCAAAAAACCAGTCTCTGAATTACCTTCTCTTGCTTTTAACCCACCTCTTTCCCTAGAATTTATTTCAGATGATTTGGTCTTTGCCCAAAATTAAACTCACCTTCAAAATCCAGATAAGTGCCACCACCGAATATAGGAATGCTACCTCACGCCTTTTTGTGACTCTTGACAACCGCCAACACAAGGCCTCATGAAGAGAGATGCCTAAATGATATTTGTTGGATAAATGAACAAATACATTCACGTCATAAAAGTGTTTTGAGCAATAACTGCATATTAAGATATACAGATAGTCTGCTTGGTGACCATCCTGAAAGGATGCCACATTCTAATAGTAAGTGCTCCTGTGTTTGTATAAAAAATTGACCCTTTAGGTCATATTCCTACTATTATTTACAAAGCAGATACTTTATTACATTTACCTTACTTTTGCCTTTTGTTTTGTACTCAGATCTCTAAAAACTACTTCCCAATCTCTCACCTGTTATTTTTCAAATAGTGAAGTCCTTCTACAAATATGTTATCCCAACCTCAGGTTGGGTGTATTATGGACTGATATTTCATTGGCTAGAGAATGACTCTGGAAGGGGTAACAATGACCTACCTTACAGGATTGTTCTGGGGAAAGTTGCATGACAGATTCCTCAAAGAACGGTCTGCAAATGCGCTTTTTGAAATATTAATTCTTTACATTTCTAGAGCTGACTTTCTCTTAAAGAACTCCAAGCACTTCACATATGGCCTGCCAGATCCTCTGAGAGTATAAATTACGCCCCAGGAGTAAGTGAATTGCTTGGAGGGAGGCATTAACTCCTTCAGGTCACTGGGGTTCCACTTAGAGCACTGCAGGAGGGCAGTAATTTACCAAATAGTACCCCAGTGGCCAGAAAGTATATGTGCAATATAAATTATTCCCAGGGAGTAGTTTATTAACTCAGAAAATCTGGTTTATTGTCTTGTCTATTCACACAGTATCCCAGTGAGGGAGAGAAGGAGAAAGAAGAGAAAAATAGGTGAGGCCGGGGATGCTAGAAGTTTCCTAAGCTCCCACAGCTTGTCAGGGGCAGAGCTCCAACTTGATCAGAATTGTCTGATCCTCAGCATGACTTCCTCCTAATTAGTGGCTTTAGGATTTGGGGCTCTCAACTTGAGGTTTCTGCTAATCGAGGCAGGGACTGGGGTGAGGCGAGTGAGGTGCCTGTGACACAACATTAGAAGCCTCCGCCGCCTCACCCAGCTGCTAATTCAATGAGGGATATTTGGGGAGTTGCTTGAAACATCTAAGGAACCACAAAATTCACTTATATTTACTATTTCCTTCTATAAAACCCATAAATATTGATGAGGATTCATTAGCTGATTAATTCATTTTCCCACACAGCGGAAAAGTGGAGAAGGCAATGGCGGAGGGGATACAATGGCAGAGAAGAGAGGCTGTCTTATTGTTTTGTTGCCAGAGTTGGAAATGGTCAAATAGTTCATCTATTTTAGGCAAGAGAAGAGTCTAGACTGAAGTCTGTATTATGCAATTAGTACATGGCAAAGAGGTCCCTTGGAATATTTTGGCTTGAGGTCCAAATGCTGAGTCCTTGTCTCAGAGTCAACTATCCTCTATGGCAGTGTCTTTAACTATCGCTTATGATTTCAATTCTTTAAAAGGTTCTAAAATTTCTTCAGTAGGCACCAGGTGGTCCACAAAAGAATGGGGATACAGGTATCTTGATTTGCCACTCAAATCTCTCTCTCAACATCTCCGTGCCTTTGTGATAAGGTTCTGTGTATCTGCTGTCTAAAAACCAATCACAGAAATATAATGGCCTTTTAAGAAGGAAAAAAAAATCTATTTAGTGCTCTGCTTTGCCTGGGAGCTCTGCTATACTCTAAAAGGCAGCAATTGACTTCTTTTCAAATTTCTGTTCCCCATTCAGCCTGACATCAAACTCTGCCACCAATACAGATTCCAAATGATTTCTCCGTATTTTGACTCATATCTTGTCTCAACAAAATATACTAAATCACAATATGAAAGAAAGATGACACAACGCATCCTCCATGTGCTCCCCTGTTCCCACTGCGCACGCACACATGCATAGAGCAACGAAGTACTGACTTGATCCCATGCTTTCTCAGATAGTAGGGGTGTGTCCCTCACTCAAAGGGTGACCTCGGATAAGTCACTTAACCACTCTCTGCCTCAGTGTTCTCTCCTGGTAAAATGAGGAGATAAGACGAAAAGTATCAGGTCCCTTCTGGCTCTAGAATTTCATAATTCTAGAGCTCTTACATCCCCTCAAAGTTACAATTTTAACTTAAGCTGGAGACCACAAACCACAGCCCTCTGCCCAAATCCTGTCCACTGCACGCTTTTGTTTGGTCCACGAGCTAAGAATGGTTTTTACATTTTTAAACGGTTGGGAAAACACCAAAAGAAGAGTATTTCGTGACACATGAAAATTATATAAAATTCAAATCTCACTCTGTCCATAAATAAAGTTTCATGGGAACACAGCCGTGCCCAGTTACATATTATCAATGGCTGCTTTTGCAATACAGGGTAGAGGTGAGTGGTTTCAATAGAGATTGTATGGCCTGCAAAGCCTAAATACTTACTATCTTTACAGAAAATGCTTGCCCTTTACAGAAAAAGTTTGTCAAGCCCAGAGCTAAGCCATTACACCACATGCATAGTAACAAAGTCTGCCATAACCCTCTTACCTGATTGAAGTTTTATTTCTGGAGAAGAGGAGTCTCATAACGCAACCTCAAGAACCAAAAACAGAATTAATAGATAATGGGACAATCTGATCCTTATATAAGAACTGCTGGAAATTACTGATAAATCTACCTTGTCAATGTCATAATTGATTTCTTATGAGAAACTATTTGCTCCAAAGAATTTGTCTCTTACTACTACTTTGCTAAGAGGCCATTACAGTCCATTTTCCCACTTTTGTTTTTTTTTTCTTTTCTCTTTTTTTAAGTGATTTGAAGGACAGTGAATTTATCTTTTCTTTATGAGTAATAGTATCATTGGTGAAAATGACTGCTAAAGAGCCAGCAAGCATGAAACAAATCCCTGCCCAATAAAGTGGTGACTTTGAAAAGGAAATTGCCCTGCTCAAGTGATGGATTCTGTTTCAGCCATCATGACCTGCTATGAGGGAGTCCAGGGACCCAGGGCCTGGCCCTTCTAGGCAAAGCAGCTGCAAAGCCCCACTGGGAGCTCACTGAGGACTCTGTGAATGGCCAAAGGCTGACCCTCTGCCCCAGCGCCCCACAGGCTGTAGTCTCCAGAGACTCTTTCCACCTAGCCTGGAATGCCCCTCCCCACCCCCTCCTCCCTACCCCAATCAAGGCCTACTCTGAGTTCCAAATACAGTAATACTCCAGGCCCATAGCCTGAGGATACCTTATATGATTTTTCATCATTTTATGTTTGTGTTTTCTCTGCAAGCACTGTCAGCACCCATCATTTCAACATCTTTCAGTTAGAGCTCCACAACAAATTCTGATACTGATGATGGTAATGGTGAAATGAGAAATTAGCACGGTTTTGAACCTTTTTTCTCAAAGAGGAGATGAGATGCTTGAACAAGACTTGCTTCTCTCTTTCTGATTCTCAGGCAAGGTTTTCCAGATGAAAGGCTGAGATCTAGGGACAGGGTGAGACTTCTTAGCAGTCTGTCGTTACTTTATCAGGGGATGAGCTAACGATTCAGAGCAAAAGTGGCTCTCTTCTGGACTGTAAATTGTTCTCTTCTGGACTTTGCTGAGGAATAGCTTCAAATCAAACATCTCTTTGTTTCTTCGAGAAAGAAGATGGAGTCACAGAGCTATGGGGGTCCCTACTTTCAGCATTTGGGGGCTTTGTGACATCAGGCCATTCCCTGTGCCCAAGACATCAAATGAGTACTTTCTGGCAGTCGCTTTGGGAGAAACTTTGTTTTTCATTGTCTGTAAAGGTGAGTCTGAGGAAATTTCTGTCAATATCAATTACAGTACATTTAAATGTTGGGCTTTGCAGTAGAGGACTGAAATTTTTAGAGCTTTTCACCTTTTCTGCTGTCATCTGAATGTTGTAATCATGCAAATAAATGTTTTTTCAGAACTAGAAGTATTTGCTTTAACTCTAAATTAAATTTTACATCTTCCTTTATATTAGCATTTCAAGATAATTAGTAGTATTTCAAAAATATTTAATATTTTGGAAGAGTCTTAGTCCTAGAATCTATCAAAATAAATGAGTCTCTTAGTTTTGCTCTCAAAAAGAACCATAAAATGCTTGTAATCATTGAAAAAAATAAAGATAATTGATATCTCAATGCAGGCTGCACTTAGAATGACCTGAGGAATATTTAAAAAATACCAACTCCTGGGCTCCACCACCCAAAAGATCCTCATTTAATTGCCCCGGAATAGGGTCTAGGCATGAGTATGTTTATGTTATCTCCCCAGGGCTGCACTGGCCATGTGAAGATCAGACAGGAGCACCTCATCCATCACTTTGTACCACTATTACTTGTGAGCATGGCTCCTTTTCCTTATAGATGGTAAGCTAATGGAGTTGTATCTTATTCATCCTTGAGGCTTCCCGAAGACAGAGGTTTGTTAAACTCCAAGTGCCTGCCGTAAACATAGCTCCTTCTGGGGGCGCAAATACTGTGGAGGGAAGACGAGGAGGAACTCTACAAAGTTTCTTAAGCAAAGGCGGCCAGGCTCTGTATCACGCAACCCAACAAAGTGGACATGGGTGACGAGCCCAGGAGTAAGCACCTGACCAAGGTCTGCCCAGCGGCAGGGTGTCCGGTAACCCAAAAGGAGGCCTGACACAAAAGTTCAGTCCAACTCTAGCACCTGGTTAGTGCCCAGTGGGGCCAATTAGATCCTTTCACTAAAGGAGTTTAAATGTGAGATCAACAGAGAGCTGAGCAGTTGGTAGCTGAAGCAGAAGCCAAGAGACACCGGAGAAAAACAGCGAGAGAGGAGCTGAATCACCTTGGCGGCTAAGCCTGTTAGTAGGGATCGCAGATGCCTGCTGCTCAGGGGGCAGCGAGATAACCCAGTCACAGAGCCGTATCCTGAATGACCTTCCAGTTCCTGAACTTCAATCCAGTTTTCGTGAGGCCTGGCTGGGTGGCCTTTCCGGAAGGCTTTTCGGAGACACGTGGCTGAGTGGTGGAGATTCCGGTCAGCCCTCCTTCCACAGTAAATTCCCATTACTTAGGGTAAACTCAGTGGCGCCTGTTCTTTGCAACCCCAAAAAGCCCAATCAGCCCAATTCCCAGGGTCTAGAACTTTGCCTGGCACACAGCAAGTGCTAAATCATTGCAGGTGCTTGGATGGCATGACCATGCCCTGTGAAAAGGCTTCTCAAAATGAAGAAATCAGTCACGGTAAGAACACTGACTGGGGTCGCCTTCAGATTCCAAAAACAATGCTAAACTAGAATAAATTTATTAAGGTTATTCCACCCTCCCATTTCCAAATCCATCTACATTTCCACCATAAATCTATCAAAGAAGGAAATGTCACATTCTGCAGAACTACAGTGAGCATCCTAATTTCAACTAAGGGATGTTTGGATGACTCGATTCCCACTCTGCTTAATCTTAAATCACTGTAATGTTAGTAAGAACAATTTCCCTCCCACACTAGCTTCACTGACAAACCTCCAAAGAAGCTGATCTTTGACTTTTAAGAAGTTTAATAATATGTGATCTTCCCCCAACACTGCCACACACATTTCCCCTGTCTATTGTCTGTATCAGCTACTTGAGGAACACATACTCCCCAACAACCGGATGAGTCATAAAATAAGAGGTACATGGATGTAAACTGAGCCTGTTTACCCTTTCCCTGGCTCCAGTAATAAAATAAAAGAGGTCCCTCTGAATTCAGGTCCAGTGGCTTCCGGAAAGCAAGTTTCTGCTTAGCAAAGACATACCTTGTTTAATACATTATTTTAAAGGTAGAGCTAATTTCATGCCCTGTGTTAATGAAATGTATTAATGGGTAGAGTCATGTGCAGGGTGTGTAAGGACTTGCCCTCCTCATGTCCTCTACAAAAGAAGGCTCTGGCTGTTTCTGGTGGTAAGCTAACCAACAAGAGGAATGCCTAAAAGGTCTCACAGAGCTCAGGAATAGGACCTGGGTCCCTGCTCCCTGGAAACTCAGCACCCAAGGGAAGGCTTGGTTAGGTTTCCCATCTGCATTTTGCAAAATCTGGATAAAAGCGGGTTTAAGGCCAATCCCCCGTGACCTGTTCCTGATAAAGTGATCTTACTGTTCTGGAATCGGGATTTTGAATGTATGTGCCTACCCCATGTCTGGTGTTATATTACAACAGCATGAAAATGGAGCCTAGGACTGAGGAGCCGGCCAGCCTCAGAAGCCTTCTTCATTGCCTGCCATGTAATACATGATATGCAAAGCCTCTGACTTCAGCCAGCAGATATTCGGAGACCGTGCTGGCCCTAGCATGGGGACTAAACTAATGTGTGTTTAGGTCAGAAAGCGAATCAGAAAAGCCACTGGAGGGCACGTCACGGAGTGAGAGACCTATAAATTCATCCCCCCTCTCAGCGTCCCCTGGCAAACACTCGGTTTCCCTCCCTGGGCCGCTCCACATCTCTCCTTCGTAGTGCTAGGAGAACTCCGGCAAGCAGGTCCTCTCCTCCACTGCCTTCTACCCTGCAGAAAAGCGAGAGAGCTAGACACCCGAGGAGGAAAGAGAGCCTTCGACAGGCACGAGGAAAGCCCAGTGTAGCCCTCCACCCGACAGAGCGCCCGCCCTCAGAGCGCGGGGCGCGGAGGCCAAGCCCGGGCGCCGCGGTCAAGTTCGGATTGCCCTCCTCGGTTGGTCCGCGACGAGTTCCGCACATTCCTCCGGATCTACCCAGCGAGGAGGAGGCGCGAGCCCTGCAGCGTCTCCACGCACTGAGCGCTCTCCCTGCACCCCGGGGAGGGGCGCCTCGCGTCACCCACTCGTACCCGAGCCCCCGCCTCGGGAGCTCGGGCGCCTCCTCGCTGCTCTCGTTTCCCTCCTCCACCGCCGCCTCCCGACCCCTCCCCTCCCGGGGCCCCGCGCCTCCCCTCCCCCACCCCGGCCCCCCGGCCCGGGCTCTCAAGGACCAGCCTGCGCTCCTGGCGCCCTCATGTCTTCACGGGACTCCCCGCGCCGGTTGACGTGGTGTCTCGTTCGGATTTCCAGGCAAGACCTCAGCTCCGGTGGCAGCATCAGCCCGGCCCGTCTTGTGCTCCCAGGCGCTGCGCCCCGAGAAGGCGCAGAGCGCGGCCGCCGCCGCTGAGCCGCCCGCCGCGCCCCGGGCCCGCGCAGCCCCAGCCAAGAGCGCGGCGCGCGCAGCCGTGTCACCCCCCACCCAAGGCAGCGGCGGCTGCTCGGACCTCGGCTTCTGGGGGTGCTGGGGGCCGGCAGGGGAGCTGTCGGCATCCCTCGCCCTTCTCGCCGCGGCGGCGGCGGCGGGAGCCTTGGCCGCCGCCTCCTGCGCGCCCTCGCTGCCCAGAGCAGCCCCAGGATTGCGAACTCTTGCCCCTGACCTGTTGGGCGGGGCTCCGCGCTGCTGCCCTCGGCCTGGATGGGTCTCCTGGCTGGGACTCGGGGCTCCTGGAGTTAATGTCCAACTGGGGGTCTGCGGAGACCGGATCCGAGGTAAGTGGGGGAGCGGGCCGGGATGGAGGGAGCGGGTGGCGCCGGCTGGCGCGGCGGGCTGTGGGGCGCTGGAGACAGAGGGGGCGCGGCTGGACCCCAAAGCAGGCGATGAGATTGGAAAGAGGAAAGACTAGAGGGACCCGAGGCGCTGGGAGGACAGACGAGATAGAGAAGTTGAACGGGAGAGAGTCTGGCCTTGCGGAGGGGCAGGTTGTCTTTGCACGTGGGCAAAGATCTCTGGTGCCCCTGATGCCTCTGGACCCTGGAATGTCCAAGAAGGGCATTTCCCTCCCCGACTCAGCGGGGCGCTCTTCTGTCAACTCCCGGGACGGTGCCGGGCTAGGTCATCTTTGAACCATCGCGACCAGAGAGTGTCCTCTCTGGACGTGCAGCTGCAGAGGTATCATTGCCGTGCCAGGAGTGTAACTTACTATTAAGCTTGTTTTGATCTGTTCTGAGGGAAAACGCAGGCCCCAGGAGGGACTGCTGCAAAGGTGCTGAGAACCTAAAAATAGAGGGCTCACCTCGTCAGGGCGCGGTCTTGCAAAGCTACATTCCTCGCCCTTTTTGGAACCCAGTTGCTTGCACCTTCCTAATGCCCACAACCCCGATTAACCATCCCGGTCGAGGTTAGGAGAGGGGGACTCGGGTCTCCGCCTCGAACAGACTCTTGAAACTCCTCAAGAAGAAGACCTTGGATGGCCCAGGTCTTCGCTAGGCCATCGAAGTGATTATTTCAGTGACCTCTTTTCTCCCACTCTGTGTCACCTCCCCAATAATACCCCACCACCACTACCTTGCACCACCTCAGGGCTGATTTCGCCGTGGTTTGGTTTCCAGCCCCACCCGTTGAAAACCAACACTTACCGGGGCGGGGAACGGACTTTCGCCGGAACCCCCCATCCTCCTGGCGCCTCTCTAGGTTCGACTGTGGCGAACCCGCGGGCAGAGCCTACTTGCGCGCCCCAGGGAGGTGGAGGGGCTGCCCAACCCTGTGCTCCCAACATTTTTGCTCATTGGCGGGGACAAACAAAACTTTTGCCGCCCCTGCGGCGGGTATGTTAGAGGGCACTCTAATCTTCCTCAGTATTTTGAATATACACTTAAATATTCCACGGAAGAGATGCTTCTTCCAACCTCACGCGCGCACCTCTTCCCGCAAAGCCCTCAAAGTGGGAGCCGCTGGCCTTCCACCCGGCCTGGACAAGGTCTCGCCCTCACTGTTTCGCCACGCCTTCGCTTTGGCGGGGTAGAGGGACAGTGCCGCCTTTTCAACAAGTGTCAGGTGTCCGGGGAGCCCTCGGCGTCCCCAGCCCACTATCGCAAGGAGTTCCGGTGCCCCAGGACTTGGAACCCGGCCTTGGGCCCTTTAACAGCCAGACCCCTCCCCAGACCGTCTGCAGAAAGCGTCAGTCAATCTCCTTCCCTCCCCCGGTCTTGGGCCCAACAATTAGGGGGAGAATAAGTCCTCTGTCAGTTAGGACCCGGAACGGCTAAAATAAATATGTCTTTCAGCAACTTCTGTCCTTAACCCAAAAGAAAACCCCGAGTTGCAGCATGCCCCCCGCCCCACCTCTCTTTTCTCTCCCTGAAATCTGGATCTTTACGGCAAAGCCCAAACAAACCTCCCATCCTGCCAGACACAAGAAGGTGCGGGGGCACTGGCGGCGGGAGCGCTCACCCGCGGTGAAGCTGTCATGGTGACGCGGGAAATCGGGGGAGGGGGAAGTTCTAAAAGCAGGTTACCGAGTTACCAGCTCAGGTGAGGTGGGTGGAGAAAAACTAGGAAGGGAGAATGGAGGGGTAGGAGCCTGAAAAGCGGGGATGCTGGTGAGGACATCCAGAAGTTCCGGGGGTAATTTGGATTTGGGGAGGATTGTAGGGGAATGCTTGCTCACCGGTTTTACAGTTCTTAAAATGACAACGCAGCCTCCGGGCCGCGTGGGCGCTAGAGGACTCCGGCGGTTTCTGGTGCCCCCTGGTGCTGGGAACCCAGAAGCGCCCGGCTGCAAGCGGCTGCGTGTACCGGCATTTCGGCGTCCTTTCCGCCCCGGGCTTGGGGACCACCAGGTGCTGGCGCTCGCGACGCGCCCCTTTTGCCATGCCTGGGCTGTTGGTCCCGGACGCAGAGGGGGACCAGTTTGTGGGGTTCAGGAACCGTTGCGGGGGAGCCTGGCGGAGCTGACTTGGGAAAAAGGGCTTGATTACCGCACGTGGCAGTGCGTTCAGCAATTTGCGCGAGTAGCAAAAGCGGATGGTTGCAACAGAAACACATCGGGCAGCTGTGCTTTGAGAGAGCGATAAAGAGACAACAGGGAAGCCACCGGGTGTGTGTGAGGTGGGGTGGGGCGCCCACATGGGCTTGGGGGGAAACGTCCTGGTAGACCACTGTGTATGCTCAGCCCCCAGACTCCCTCCTCTTCTTGCACCCGGCAAATACCGGGAACTAGAGACGCTCCGGCTGGATCCGGCCCCGGCGGTGCTCAGAGGGAAGAATGCGCCCCCCCGCCCCTCTCCCGGGGGAGGTGGGAGGGCTCTTTCGGGGCCTGAGCCGCACCCGGCCGAGGGCGGGAACAGGAGCTGGGAGCCTCCTCTGACGAAGCGGGGAGTTTTCCACTGTTTCCTCTTTTGCCAGCTTCGCCACACTTCTAATTGAGGATCTCCACGTCCAATTTAAAAAGCCCTCCGTCGGCCAAGCAGAAAACAAAAAAAAGAAAAACCCTCTTAATGTGGAAGGGAAATCTAGTGCCTCTGTCGCTTACTGCTGGCGGGCACCGCGATTTGGAGTGGCGCCTTAACCCCGCGCCTCCCTGCTTCTCGGCGCCGCCAGCCATTTCGCACACACAGGAGAGCTGACGCTGGGGCGAGGGGCGGGAGGCCTCGCGCTCCCCCAGACCTCTCTCCCAAAGCGCCTCGCTGCGCTGTTTATGCGCGCCTTGGGTGCAGTGTTTCCTGAGCCGGTGCGTCCATGCCCAGAGCCTTTGCTTTTTCTCGGGTTTGTAAACCAGCCAGCGCAGCATGAGGCGCCCGGAGCTGCAGGTTGCTCGAGTTCCTAGTCCCTACAGACTCCCCGAGCCCAACAGCTGCCTAGCGAACAAACAGATGCCCAAGGGATGGAAAATGCATTCGTCTCCGCAGCGGCGGGAGGTGGCGGCCGAGTTAAACTCTTCCCCGGGTGGTCTGCACGGGAACCCGGGCGGGAGTTCTGGGTGGAGACGGGGGCGGGAGGGGGCGGCTGGTGGAAGGGAGGCAGGCAAACCTGGGAACTAATGGAGAGGAAAGGTGCCCAGGTTTTTGCATTTATCTGTAAACCGTCTGACTCCCTCCCGTGGAAAAAGATCAAGGAGATTAACCTAAGAATCCGTTATATTTGGAGAAGAGGGGATAATCAACTGCATGAATTCTCCTGTAAACTGCAACACTGGCATTGGGAAGGCACTGGGTAACCCCGCAGTCCCGGAGGTGCCCGGGTCCCCTCCCCACCTCCTAATTGGGTGGGACTTGGCCCTGAGTTGACGGTAGCTTTTTCTCGCCCGCCTCTGTCTGCGTGGCCCTCCTTTCTAGAGGTGTGAGGACTGAGAAGCCAAACGGAGCCCCCTCGCTGGGAAGAGCTGAGCCCCCACTCCGCGCCCTTTCGTGGTCTAGGCCTTCTGGTGGCCCTGCGCCTCCGCAGCATCCAGGACTGAGTACAGGCGTCCAGGAATGACCGTGACTCCGCCGCGGGGAGCTCGAGACTTCTCTGGGAGGGGAAGGGATTTAGGGCAAGAATCTGCCAAAACTGCAAAAATAAAATAAAATAAAAAGAGTGTGTTCCGGCATACCACGAAGGATGAAAATTTTCAAGACAGTTGCAATCCCTACCTGACAGCAATACTAAAGTATTTGTTGAGCGCTTACTTTATGCTCCTCTAGGCCTTTTCATACATTATTTCACGTTCATGACCTTAAGAGGTGGAAGTAGTATTTTAAACCGAGTTGACGTGGGAAGTTTAGTAACAACGCAGATATTCCTTTACAGGCCCTAAATCTCCAAGTCCCTACTAACTTCTTGTTCCGGCGACAATATACTTATTTAAGTGGGAGGAATGAAGCGCAGGTGGGGTGAGTGGTGCCACTGAGCCGTCCCCGCCTAGCTGAGAGCAGGATCGGGACCCCGGGCTGAGGGTGCACTTGATTTTATTCCTAAAATGAAAGGCTGGTTGCTTGCTTTCGTCGAGGGCTGGTTCCCGGGATCTACGGGAGCTGCCTGGCGGAGTAGGAAAGCCTCTGGCTGGGGCGGGAGACTCAGGGTGAGGGCTGCCCCGTCGCCCCCCTCAAGAGATGAGGGAGCGTTGCGCGCCAGTACTGGTGTCATCGTGTTGGCCAGGTGTCCTGGTGTCGTTGTATTGGTACTGGCGGGGGCAGCAGCCCTGCTGGAAAATCTGACCCCTGGGATCAGGTGGCGGAAGGGAAGGGCTTCCTTGTAGGTTGGACGCGGATAGCAAGCCGCGCCCGGGGCGCACCCGGGAGGGGGAGCGAGCAGGGGACTTGGAAAGAGGGCGGGGGATGCCCAGGGAACCTCTGGGCTTCAGCCGTCCCGGAGGAGGGCGGTGACGACTTTGGAGAGGGGCACAGGGACCCGCGGGGATGCTGCGCCCAAGGGCAGCGCGGCGGCCCTCGGCGTCCAGGCGTAAAGTGCATTCTGCGGTTCTCTCCCCCGCCCGCCCGCCCGCGCAGGTGCCGCCGCCGGACGGGACTCTAAGATGAAGTTATGGGATGTCGTGGCTGTCTGCCTGGTGCTGCTCCACACCGCGTCCGCCTTCCCGCTGCCCGCCGGTAAGAGGCCTCCCGAGGCGCCCGCCGAAGACCGCTCCCTCGGCCGCCGCCGCGCGCCCTTCGCGCTGAGCAGTGACTGTAAGAACCGTTCCCTCCCCGCGGGGGGGCCGCCGACGGACCCCTACGCACCCCCACCCGCTGCCCGCACGCACTCCAAGGCAGCCCGGATGGCACTCTGGTCTCGCCGACCCGGGGGCAGAGCTGCGCTGGCGCTGAAGCCCCCTCCCGGTGCCAGTGCCCTAGCTGCCGGCTGCTGCCCAAAGCCCAGCAGAGAGAGTATCAGATTTTTATGCTGTCTGTTTAGCATTCCGGTGAACGGGTCTTTTCCCCACCACTACCACCACCACAGGAAAACACACAGTTGTCCCTTTTTCTCCGCTTCCCCATCACCTATACACATATATATGCATCACATTTTTCTTTCTTCCAAAGCCCTGTATCTGTTTGGGTGTGTCTGGCGGTGCTGAATCCTGGAAACAATTGTATTTTCATGCTAAACTGCCCTTGCAAGGGAAAGGCCAAGGTTTCACAAAACGAAGCCAGAGTCAGAGAAAACACAGAAGGGCCTCTATTTCCAAAACAAGCGTCTGGGCAGTGTCAAATCTGTTCAGAAAAGTTCCGGTTCTAGAAAGACTTAACGGTAAATAGTGCTCGCTGGGACTGGGGAAGAGGTCTGTAGTTCACTCCATGCATGACCATGTTAACTCTTAAGAAAAGACCAGGTTATTCATAGTAGAAAATAAATATGTGATTTATCTCTCAAAAATTAACATGTTTAGATATCAAGTTTATTAGGCCATGTCAACTGTGATTTGATATAATTTACCCTCCATCTTCAGAAGTTTATCTGTTGCATAAAGCCAGGTGTGCTATATTACAAGTTAGAGGTTATGGAGGAGGTATGTGGACAACAAAGATAGCAGTAGAAAATTTGACACAATCCCAAAATAAAGCAATGTGAGCTGTATCCAGGATGTCACCCTGGCTACTCCCCTCTCCCATTACCCCTCTAGCTATTTTGCACTTGAAACATACTGTGGTCATATGCATAGGAGAAGCGGCCCCACAAATCAGCTGTATACTCAGAGTACCCCAAACCCTGTCTCCTTGGGTTAAAAACAGCCCAGGAAATGTGATGGGCTTATTTTATGCTTAATTACAACAATAAAAGCATCTTCTTCCAGAAGTCCTGAAAGAGAAAAAGTTCATTTTTTTCCTAAAGGCAAATTAAGACTTCAGGAGTGACTTAGGGTTAGAAAGAGAACATGGTTGATCCTTTGAAATTAAAGTAACTGCTCCAAGTTGCTGTCAATTAGTTGTATAAACCTATTTTTAAAGGCTTTGGTTTCAACCATGAATTTCCATCTTAGTGTATATAAATGTTTTTCCAAGAGAAACTTAAATTTAAAATGCTGCTCTGCACCGTAGTCTTCAGGACAATACCCATGAGAGCTAAGTGGTTTTTCATTCATTCACACAGCCTAGGCCAGAGGAACAGAACACAGCAGTAGACAATAATTCTCTAACCAGGACGTTCAGGAGAGAAAAATGACTGTGCCTGATTAATTCATAGAGATTTAATTAGCATATTAGGATTCTGTCTACCTATGCTTACTTAATGTAGGCCCTTGGTTCTGGCTCTGCTTTCAACTGTGACTTTGGACAAGTTGCTTACTTTAGAACTCCATGAACAGTTTACAACCGTACAGTAAAGGGAGGCTTTTTCACTCCAAAATGCCAATGGCTATGAGATTTGCCCCCTGGCCTTCATGCTACTGCCCTAACCGTCCTTTGGGAAGAAACTTGTAAGAAGAGACCTCTGCTCACTGGAATCACCTGGGGGACTTTAATGAATACTGATACTGGGCCTCACTCTAAGAGACTCTGATTTAATTGATTTGGGGTGTGGCCTGGGCATCTGCATATTTAGATGGTCCCCTGGTAAATCTAATGTGCAGTCAGGGTCGAATCACTATGACTTGATAATACCCTAAGAAAATCTGTGCCTCATATAAGGTTCGGCAAGTCACAAAGCAAGCAAAGTAGCATTAATCTTACTGACTGTGAGGGAGGGGACATGTTGTGGGGGAAGGGAGATTACTTCCCCTTTCTGAAACTGATGTGAAGTCATCACTGGACAAGATTCTGGCTTCTCTATTTACAACTGAACCAGCAGAACACACCCAATTCTATTTTATCTGTGGGAAGACCCAATAGATCCTAGAGGAAACCTGAAAGAGAAGTGTTCCCAAAGAGAAACCGAGCTGCATTCTAAGCCAAATTGACTTCTTTCCAGGTACGTTCAATTCGGTAGCAAGCTGTCAGTGCAGGGAAGGCAGAATAATGACAGTGTGCAGACTTTGAGCACTCAACCAGTGTCAACACACCCCTGTCGCAGTGCTGACATTTATATCCTGCACTGTACGCCGTGCAACTGGTTAAGACTTACGTAGAAAAACATTAAGTCACTTGCTTCATTTGAAAATAGAAAGTACCGTAAATACTGGTCTCTCTTCTTTTCAAATATTTGTAACCTAGTGATTGAGCAAAGACTTTTTCGTGCCACTTTAACAGTCATTCTCTGCTGTTCAAAGGGGGCTGGACTGCACCCCATCCACACATGCTCCCTTGAGGTTGCATGTGTTCTCCTGGTTCCAATGTAAATGAAACAGCCAGAATTCTATTCTGAGCATGATGAAGAGGGTGAACCTACCAAACAGAATTCATCACTGGCTCACTTGCTTGCCTAGAGGTTGGCTGTAAAGTAAATGGGCTGTGGCTGCCTCCTTTAGCAACTTTGAACTTGTCTGAACTCAAGGGCTTGTGATTTTCTTATTAGGGTGTTCAAGGCTTTTCCCTTTAGCTATCTTTGTTCTCTTTTGCTTTGTGCCAGCGTCATCTCCAAAGGGCGATTAGAGCAGACATGAGGAATCTAGAAGGTGAAACTTGCAGATGTCATAGAAAGGAATCCTCTTATGGTCCTCAGCCCACAAGAGGTAAAGCAGCTTCAGGAAGCAAGTCTGCTGAACCTAGGACCAGAGTTCCCCAAACCACTGAAACGCAGAGCGTTCAGTTTTGCTACCTAGGGAAAGACACTTTTTGTGAGAGGAAGGTCTCAGCTAATGACTAAAACTGTGTTGCACGAGGTTGTCTAAACTTATCCAAGTTTAGTCGATCGTAGTCATATGTCAGATCTCAGCTGTGTGTGACAGCTCTAAATGTGTTTCACAAGTAAAAGCATAAGGTACATGTGGTTTTAAACATTTGTGATCTAAAAACGTCTATTCATTCAACAAATAGTTAATGTGTGCCTATATGTGCCAGGCACTGTCCTAGGTGCTAGAGAATCCTTGGTGCACATAATAGACAAAAGCCCGTGCGCTCAGGAAACATACTATCTAGGAAATATACAATGTGTGGTCATTCCGTAGCATTGAAAACTAAAACTACACATGAAGAACCTTGGTCTTGGAAGGTGGGCTTTTTGTGTGACCAGAAGCCAACTGGAAAAAACATTGAGCGTTGTTAAATTGTAATTAAGGTAATGTACAATTTATTGTAATACAATGGGATTATATTCCACCAGTTTGGCAGCAAGTCACAATATTTCCTATAGAACAATATTATAAATCAAGCTATCAAGTTCCCAGCCTAGCCCACAAAAATCTATGTGAACCATGATATAACTGAAGTACGAATCACAGTCTTATTGACTAGAGTGTCTTCCCAAGGTGCCAGGTCCCATAATCTGCAGAAGGAGGGCATAGAGCAAGAAATCAGGAGTTTCGGCAAGCAAGAGTTCGAGTTCACACATTCAGATCAGACTATGGTTTGGATCCCAGCCTTGCCACTTAACCAGCTGTTGCTTAACATCTCTTAAACCTCAGTTTCCTCCTCTGTAAAATAAGGATAGTATTAAACCTACCTCATGGGGTTGCTGGGAGAGTTAAATGAGATAATGCCTGTAAAGCCCATGCCCCATAAATAGGTATTATAGCTGTTACTTGGCACCCTCCTACTTCCAACAGCCCCTCCCCAACGCACCCAAGGAATACCTTTTCTCCTGCCACAGCCTTTCACTCCTGCTTCTGCCAAGACAAGAGGTTGCTCTAAATGGTGGAATTTCAAGCACCATAACATAGTACGGAGACTGAAAGAAGTACAGGGGAGACTATTTTGGGCTCTGTGGTCAGTCAGTTGGTCAGCACATAGGCAGGCCAGGCTTGCCTGGGATTCTGCCCCTGGGTGGGCTCCCCCTGGCTCTTCCCAGGTTTCACGGCTCCTTCCCTTCCCCATTGTCTGAGCCCACATAGTTCCTATGGAATTTTTCCCACCAGATTCCCGTGGACATGTTAGGGAGACCCTCTTCCACCATAGGGAGAAGGGAGCCAGGGCAGGCAACTCCTTCCTTCTCTGTAAGTGTTAAGGGGGCTATGAGTTAGAAACTACCTGTGTTGAGATAGAGGGTTTCTGTTTTAATTGATTCCAGCTGGATGTTTAAGATGTTTCATAAACCTAGTAAAAAACTTTTAATAAACTTTAGTAAACTTTCAGCCCATTGTTATCCAGCTAAGGAAGCTTCTAGTGCAACAGGCTGGTTAAATGTTAAGCTCTCAAATCTAATGTTATAGGACATAGAATTCAGAAAAAATGAGCACCACTCACCTGTTGCTTCTTATCGCTTTAGAAACTGTATGAATGAGCAATACTATAATAAAATGACTACCTAAGCTGAGAAGGGGGTCTGCCATTTGGAACAGGACTCCTGGAATCAAGAAACTGCATGTCAGACCCTTTTATGGGGCACTGATTTCTCACTTGAGATCTTAGAACAACATCTCACTCTGGCCCCAGTCCAGAGACCTAAATCAAACTGTTGCTCTTTAGAGAAATCTATTGCAGGCTTAATTTGAATTGGCCAGCCTTAGGACCTTAGGTTGATCCAATAGCCTAAGAATTATGCTCAAAAGCTTCTACTTTTGCTGTTATAAAAATAAAAGCTCTCTGGCATTTTCCTCTCCTAACATCCCATTCATCTTTGTTCATTTGGCCCTTAATGGTCCATAGCACCTTCACTCAATTAAAACACTTATTCTTTAATCACTGCAGTTCGATCATGAAGCAGGTATTAAATATCTTTCATGCACTAGGTGCTGTGTGGCATCAAAAAGGCAAAATTGTGAACTTAAATAGCTTATGACCCAGTTATAAACTATAGATAGGCAGATGGGTGTGTGGCTTGTCAGTCAGACGGATAGATATGTCTGCCGAGGGGTTTACATTAGCTGTGGTCATGGTAAGAATTCCTAGCAATGAGGTCACTGGGATTTGAGATCATAGCAGGAAAGGATTCAGGGAAGAGGGAGGATTTGAGCTGGTACTTCAAAGATGGGTATTAGGAAGGGAAGGAAAAAGAAAAAAGGCACATTCCAGACTAGGGAGATGCATGGGCAAATTTGTGATCCTGACATGGGGAAGGGGCAGATGGTGGATACAAGGAGGAAGCCAGACCAGTCGCCAAGTGCTGAGAACAGGTGGCGGGAAGTGGTGTGAAATTTAGGATATCTCCGTAGGTGATACCCAGATTATGAAATGCTGTAAAATCCAGGACAAGAAGGTGTTTGCTGTCTTTTTAATGGCAATGGGGCGCCACTGGAGCAGCTTGAGTGAGTGGGATCTTGCTGCAAACCCATCTTGCTGCAAAAGTTACTCCAGTACCCAGGCTGCTCGTGAGTGGGGTCTGTAGCATAGGCATATTTGTCATTTTGAAGTATCGTGTCCTTATTTTTAAAAAGCTTCTCGGCATAGCCACAATAGAGTCAACCTATTAATCCTCAAGTAAGTGAAGAGCTACAAATAAAAACTTAATATTAAAGTTAGTGTCATAGTACCTCTTAGTGATCCACGTGGTTAACTCAGTTTTTAACAAATAGGTTTTATATTTTGTCCTAAAATTGAGTAAGTTTGAGCTTTGCTGGACAAAGTGAGGTATTGGTATCCCCATTTTACAGATGAAGAAATGAGACCTAGAGAATTGCTCAAGGTCGAAAATCTATTAAGTAGTAAAACCAGAATTCAAACCTCAGATTTCTGGTCTCGAAGCCAATATTTTTTGGCTTAACACAGACTGTGCTCCCATATTAGTAGATTAAGAAAACACAAACATTGACTTGCTAAAAATACATTCATAACCCTGAAACACAGACTTCCAGGAAAATCAAGGGAGCAAGCTAATAGAAAGAAGCAGGGAATTTAAATTTCCTTTAGGCCATTTTTTTGATTTCCATTTGGACAGCAGTGGGCCTAGGCTCATATTATTAACAGCTACTTCAAAGCCCAGATCAGAATGTTTTAAGGAGAGAAACATGAATTTCTCTGTGGACTCCTATAGTATTGATGCTTTTTGCAGTATGGGAAAGCTCCCTAAATTTGGGGGACAAAGCGAGGTCTCCTTGAATGCTTGATAGGTTGACAGCACTTGGGAGGTACTTCTTCTCAGAATCCACCCCCTCTACCCAGGGAAAGAGGGCATTCACACCGAAAACCAAGGGTGACTGCACAAGTGTCAGAGGCACGGCCACAGAGGGACTAGGAGTGAGTTTGCATAGCCAGAGCTTGGGTCACTATTGGGAGTCAACTGGTTAGCCCAGTAGAGACAATACCCACTTTTGCAGGACTTTAAAAAGATAACAGAGGTGGAAAGGCATGGGTTTAAAAGTCTTCAACCTTTTTCCTTGCAAACCTGCAAAAAGAATGTTGAAAAACTATTATACACTTCTCAGGTGACATCTAAAATTTTTTATCACAAGTTTAATGGTTGTACTGGATGTGATTTCCCGCCCATTCAGGAATATGTGCTTCTAATATATTTTTGGCAAAACCTTGGAGCTGCAAATTTAGCTTATTCAATTCATGGAAAACTATCAAACTAATCAGCTGAAATAAATTGACTTTTTGGTCAGAAAAGATCTGACTTCATTTTCACTTCAAATACACTGGTTAATATACTTCTGTGACAACCATCACACTTCTGGATCCTAATTATAAGATGAATAGATAGATGAGTGGCTGAACAGGCAGATAAAGCGCTGAGCCTTGCCATGAGGGCCTGGCCAGAATGAAATGTGGAACCGCCCACTTCAGTATTTCTTCATTTATTCATGTGGGACTTTCCCTCAGTAAGTGTTCATAGTATAATGAATGCTCATGTACCCTTCACCAAGATTGACCTCTTGTTAGCATTTTGCTTCATTTTTTTTCTGAACCATTTGAGAATTAGTTGCCAACATAACGTTAAATAGTTCAGCACATACCTTCTAAGAACAAAGACATTATCTTTTTTTTTTTTTAAGATTGGCACCTGAGCTAACAACTGGTGCCAATCCTGTTTTTTTTTTTCCTGCCTTTTCTCCCCAAATCCCCCCAGTACATAGTTGTATATTTTAATTGTGGGTCCTTCTAGTTGTGGCATATCAGTCGCTGCCTCAGCGTGGCCTGACGAGTGGTGCCATGTCCATGCCCAGGATCCAAACCGGTGAAACCCTGGGCCACCGAAACAAAGCACGCAAAATTAACCACTCGGCCACAGGCCGGCCCTGGACATTATCTTATATAACCACAACTCAGTTATCAGGCTCAGGAAATTCAACATTGATACAATAATGTTATCCAATGGATCGTCCATATTCACATTTCCCCAATTGTGGCTATAATGTCCTTTATAGAGTTTTCATCAGTTGAGGATCACAAGTTGCATTTGATTATCCTGTCTCTTTATTCTCCTTTAATTTGGAATAGCTCCCAAGACTTTTTTCCCCATGACATTGACATTTTTGAGAAGTCCAGGCTGCCTCGCTTGCTGTTTTGCACACTGCCTTTCAATTTGGATTTGTGTGATTGTTTCCATGTGATTAGATTCGGGCAAACATCCTCAGAATACTAAGTTCATGCTGATGGGTCCTCACATCAGGGGCCACCCATAGCACTTTGTCCCATGGAGCCATACATGCCTGAGTTGTCCTTACATAGTGTCTATAGTTGTTTATCCTCTAGACAGTGCCTCACAGTAAAAAGATGAGATGGACAAGAAGTACACTCTCTCAGGAAGGAGGAAGGGTGACTGTAAAAGGGGACATGGGAAAAGAGATCTGGCCGCAGGACAGACCAGTTTTAGGATCGAGTACATGTGGAAGCTGAGGATCTGGAAATTGATTCTCTTAAAACTACCCACAGGCATTGTAGAACGTCTTGATGTGCCGGGAGGGACATGTGTCTCAGTTTGATGACACTGACCCATACCACACTGGACACAAAAGTATCGTTCTTGGGCTGTGGACTAAGTTGATGTTTGTGTGGTTAATTTTCAGGCATTTCTAGGAACACAGAAGAGGCAGTACAAACTCCCCAGATAAGCCTGCTCCTTCTGCCCACAGACCGTAGACCACCAGGTCAGGGGCTGCAGGCCCTCTCCTCTATGGAACACACTAGACTAACAAGGGACCAATGTCTGCATCTCCCTTGGGGTAATCTCACTTTGTCTAGAGCCAGTAGAGTTAATCTTCACACTGCTGCCCCCTATGTAGACATCGCTGAAGAAATATCGCAGACGTGACAAGCATAAGGACGTACTTCAGGCATCATTTGTTAAATGCTTTCCAGCACTGAGCTGGAAACTGTTCTTCCATTGTAGTGAAGGTGTGACTGTCCCCATTTTAAGGGGAAATTGGGACTCCACGTGGTTAAGCAGCTTAGCCAGACTCTGGACCCAGGGCAGCCTGAGCCCAACACTCACTCTCATCCCCACTCTGCAAGATCACTTCCTGCCAGCCCAAGACACACCTGCATCAGTCTCCTGACGATGACGGAAAGTCAGTGAAGAGAAAAGTCCGGCTTTGGGGTTTTGTAACTGCAGTCATTTTTGAATGATTCTTAGAGCTGATTACACGAAGAGTCTGACATTCCAATGAATTTATTCACTGGGAATAGAAAGTCCCTCCTCACATCTGACCACAGGAATCTATGAAACAGGCTCAAGTGATAAAGAACACTTTCCTTTCGTCCCCTTTATTTTCCTTTCATCTTCTCTTAGTTCCCCCCACTCTTGCCCAAGTCCCTCAGGTCCTCCATGTTCCTTTTACCTACTGCTCCGGTGGCCCTCTGGGAAGGGCTGAGGGAAGTGCAATGCAGACTCCCTGGGGAGTTTGGGGCCTCCCAGGCTGGGAGCAGGGCTTTGTGGGCAGAAGGAAGCAAAGGAACCTCTGATAACGCCACAAGAAATTATTTTCCCAAGCGGTTTTTTGGACACTTAATTTTATTGGGTAATGTTCTCGCTCTTCCCTGTTAAGTTTTTAATAAGGGCAGTAGCAGAGGTTATGATGCGCATACATTAGCCTGCAGAGTTTACTGCTGATCGTGGAGTGCTTTTAGCCCACACCAGGTGTTCATGGATTAGCTAACAAATGGACACCCTGTTGTGTGTTTTCCTGACTTAAAAGCAGGAGAAGGGATATTTTCCCCCAGGGGAGGCATGCTGTATTACTGTAAAGTTATTAACATAAATATAATAAAAGTATGGACCACATAGGTGGAAATCAGAGCAGGGCAATCAGAATCTGAATAGCAAAATGACTAAACCGTCCGTCTCTCCGTGACTGAGGCTTTTTGGCTATTTGTGTTCATGGAATAATTGCCATTACACTTATGACAAGTTTTCTCAGTTAAGTTGTAGGATAAAAATTCAAGATACAATATAACTAATAAGCATGCACTACATTGGTCAAAGTGGGTGGAGATGGTAAATACAATGGCATTTTGGTGGCCAAAGTATCTTTTAAAAGTATACCCAAGTCTCCTTTTTCTATATTCCGAAATGGTTTTTATTCTGGTTGGTCCTTTTCTTCTGCTTTGAGAGGATCCAGAAATGTTTTTTAAAACAACAAAACACTGGTGTTTTTACAATGCAAATACTTTTCAAATAAACCCATGTCATGCCTTATTGTCAGCAAACCACTGGTCATGGAGAGAATGCACTGGTAGCTCTGGCAGTGCTCACAATGACTTAGTAAACTGCCTCATCTGGTGATCGTTCTTAGGGAAATAGATGCCATGGACCCCTCTTGAAGTTAACCCAAGAGTGCCTTAAGACCAGGATGGTATCTCTAATGCTAGATGAATACATTATCCAATAGGAAGGCAAGGATGGTCGTTACGTAATGTGAGATACGTCAGCATGCCAGTGCTTCAAGACCTATGGACTTCTTTTTTAAATAGTTCAAATAAGTGACAAAATTAACACTTTTAAATAGCAGCAGAAGACAAAACTTTGTAGAATTTTTCAGAGAACTGGAACACTCTTATGGACCTACACGACACATTTCAGAGATCAGTGAAGGTCAGATAAGAACAAGGGTCAATGGTTTCCAAGATAAGCTGTGGAGCTCTCACGAGCCATTGGGTCGCAGTTGCAGTGGGTGATTCTAGCCCTGGAGTCCTAAGTTGGGTATGACCTAAACATGCTTGAAGCAGCAGAAACAGAAATGAATAAAATAGAGATTTTAGGAAAATGGCAAGTTTAGTGTTTGACTTTTGGTTGATAGAGATTGAAGGATTATAATATCATGTTGGCTTAGTATGTCCTCTCAGAGGTCACTACTCCATCTCCACCTTTCAGATGGAGACTGAGGTGTCAGGATGCCTCCGTGGGTGTTTTCAGACTCAAATACAGGCCTTTTATGCACATCTTTTTACCTCTCCTAAAATAGGGCACAGGAAGATGACTTGATGAATCGAGAGAACTTGGTGATTATTTCAAATGTAACCACGATGTTGACCCAAGAGGTAAACTGAAAAGGTTGAGAACTACTAGAACCTAAAATGCCTCCTGTGGGGTTTCCTAGGGCCCCTGATGATGGTGGCCAAGCAGAATGCTGCTCGGGCATCAGCTGGAGGTGGTCCTCTCCCTGACAGAGGTGACAAAAAACCTATGTCTGGCAGCACTTTCCCATCAAGCCATAGACTGTCCGAATCTTAGGGTTTTAGCCCTGGGGAGGGCCCCAGAGAAGGTCTGGTTGACCTTAGAAGGGTTAAGTGACACGTCCAAGGTCACGAGGCTGGTCAGGGACTGACCTCAGACTGGAATCCCAAGCTCTGTCCTCTCCAGCTCTGCAGCGAGAGCCTCGTCGTTTGGTGCCAGAGTGAGTTTGAGGAGCTTCCGGAGACGGGGCCTCTCTGTCTGAATCTGCCGCCGTCCTTGGCTGCCGCTTTTCCGGTTTTAACTGGGAAATCGCCAGATCGGCCTTAGAGTGATATGCAAGAACCAGGACGTGGGAGAGAGATCCTGAAAGGCATGGCTTTTCTCTTTTGGGAGACTATTTGCTATATTCTGTGGCCCATGGCAGGCTGATTTTAGAATCTACTTAACGTACCTCAGTTCATACCGAATTTTCCAATAGAAAGTAAATATACTCGCTTCCTGTCCTGAATTTGGTAAATGTGTTCCTGTGAAATCAGGATATCTTACACTTCATCCAGAGTAAATTGCCACATGTTTCGAGACTTGAAAAGCTGCGTGGCAATAGAATTTGTACGTAAAAACAAATAAGCGGCAGGGGCACTAGAACAAGTTTGAGCTTTGAAACCAAACCGAGTCCACATTTCCGAACCAGGTAGCCCTGGGCAAATACATATCTTCTCTGAGCCTCAGTTTCCTGACCTGTAAAGTGGAGATAATATGTGATCCCTACTTGCAGGAATGATGTTGGTTTTAAAGTTAGTGTGTGAAAGTAGCCATCTATCGTCCCCTTTATATTGGCAATATTTTTAAGTGCAAAGACGCTGTTATCTAAAACACAGAGTGATGAAATTTTGTAATGTGAGGAATTTTAAAGGTAAGACTCAACCATGTAGTTCTTATGATATTTCAATGTTAGTGAAAGAAAATCATGTTTGTACCTTATTGAAAAGTAAAAATAACTTATTCTAAAGAATGGAGTTAGTTGGGAATTTTCTTGAGAGGTTATATCAGTCTTAGGCTGATCTTTTCTTTTCATATAAACAGGCGTGTGTGTGTGTACATACATATATGTATGTGTATGTGTGTGGGTGCATGTATAGAGAGAGAGAGAGAACTTCCATTTTTTATATACTTGGTCTGCGGAGCCATTTGTACTTTACCTGGGGTACAGGTAGGCAAAGAATATCAGATTAAATGTCCCCACTCCCGGGGGGGTTCCCACCTGCCTCCTGTCTGGGACAGCCTTTCAGGGAGGGTTCTACATGCGAGGACGGGCTGCTCAGCACCTCAGCAGCCCCAGGCACAGCATCCTATGGCCTCACACCCGGCGTCTACCCACCCCAGACCCAGGCACTACCTGGAGCGGGGGCACCCGGGCATTGGTTCCAGACACACCTCTCACCTGTCTGGCCTTGGCCTAGGCAGTAGCTCACCCTTATGGACCTCAGCGTGTTAACCCTTGCCCTTCTGGTACACAGAAGCTGAATGCTTTACAGTGAAGCACAGACGCTGGTCCTTCCCAGAGCAAGAAACACCTGGACCTTCTCTCCAGGGCTTCTGCATCCCTGAGGCTGGCTCTGGCCTAGAAGCCAGCTCCTCTAAGGGAGGGCCCCTGTAGGTACTAGGGTCAGGCCCCCTCTTTGCTGGGACCCTCAGAGCCTCGAGACCTCCCTCCCTCTGCAGAGCCCGCCTCTCCTCCCGGTAAGAGATAATCTCCTCACCACGTTGTACACAACCTTGAGCTGCCTTCCTCTGGGACCCACGGGTTGACCCCGGGCTGAAGGCCAGCTTAGACCCCCAGACTGGTTGGGATGAAGAAGGGGCAACCTGATATCTGTATAAAATGACCCCTTTGATTAAAATATAGTTAACCTGTACTGTTTTCAAGAGAAATCCAATATTTAGGAGAATACTTTGTCCACTGGAATGGCAGCTTAACCAAGATGACGTTTTGCATTTTGTCCTTTTTAGTTCTGCTGTTACAGGGAGTACTCTGACGCCTCACCATTGTTCCTATAAAACCTCAATTAACTTTACAAAATAGTCAATATCCCAGGCCTTTGTTCCCAAGGTGACGTTACTCCTTTTTTCCCCATAATCGAGGGAGGCAAGGCCTGTTCAGTGAACGGTTTGTTCCCAGTCGTGGCCCAGAACAAGGTTTCGTTTGTTTAAATAACACTGTTTATACAAAGGACACATCAAACTTAAAATATCTTAAATAGAATAATGCCAAAATATTTGGTTGCACGCTGAAGAGTGACTTAAATGCATTTGAGCATTTTGATTTTTCAAAACCTTTAGCTTTTAGATGGATGTGTTTTCCAAGATAAATCCTTCCAGTGGGTCTGGGAAATGAGCAAGTGTTTGACCTGTTTTTTAAAAATGATGCTCCTCTTTTGCAAGTATTTTACTATCAAAGTTCATACGAACGAGGGCTGTTTGCATCGCCGACATTCTGCCAAACCCTTTATAGGATGGAGAAGAAAGTGATATGCCATTAAACCTTCATTTAGGGAGCTAATCCAGACCCAAACCCAAAGTCCTTTCTTTCCCCTCAGCTCGGTGAATTCCTGGAAGATTGAGGCAGTGGGCTCCTTGGTTCGTCACAGGGAGTTTATTTGCCTGGGCCGGGTGGAGGCCTCTGCAGAATTTTTAAACATAGGCTCAGTGAGGTGCATGGCTCCTAATGCCCCCCAAATGCCTAGTGTTGATAAATGGAGGCCTCTCTATGAATGAGCTCAGTCAGCATCCAAAGGCCTGGAATTAGGAATTTAGTTGGAAGAGACAGGCCTATTTGCTTTGTGGTTTGGAAAAGATACTGTTGCCCTTTTCTCATTTCCAAAATTCATATCCATGTAAAACTTTCAGCAGAAATATTTATTTTTTGCGCTATTTTTCAAGAAGGAGAAGAAAGGAAAAAAAACGAAAAAACTTCAGCTCAGTAAGAATTGCCTATGGCCTGAACTTGGGGCTTAAATATTTCCACATTCACAACGAGATATGAGGGAGGTTTTCCCATCAAAAAGAGAAGTCCTCATTAGCTACATCTTTCAGTTTAACACATCGAACGTTTATTGACTGCTTCCCAGTGCCAGGAAGCCTTTTAACTTAGGGTTAATGATCTGTTCGCCACCTCATCGAAAAGCGTGAGTGGTTGGTGCATTCACGCTGCTGCACATATCGCCCTGAAAAGGCCACTGGAATTGAAAATAAGGAAAAAGGGACTAAATAGTCTCATAACGAAGTATAAATATGTCCCAAACATTATTTAGGACTGCTTATGCTAAAAATGTATTCGGTATTTATCTGAAATTCAAATTTAATTATGTGTACTGTATTTTATCTGGCAAGCAATGCCAGTGGACAAAGGCATGCAGTCAACATGTCTTAAAAAGGAGGGAAAATGTTTTTCAGGAACTTTGAAAGTATTGGGCAATAAATAAGACCATTATAAATACTGATTCAAATCATTGTTCTAACTCTAGCAATACAAAATTATATAACTTATGTTATATAAATTAATGAGTCTCTAAACTGGCGTAAGTTGAACTTTTGTAACTCAGATGTTTTCCCATTAGTTTATGTTAAAATTGTAGTAATGTTTCATCCTCATTTCTTATTAATCTTCAGTTGATTCTTAATCGATTTTAACTTCCTATGTTCCCAGGTTCTTAAGTTAATGATCTATTCAGGAATCCTTGAATAGGGCCAGGGACCCCATCATGTGAATCCTTTAGTAAAACAAAGATTCTTTTTTGGAATTTGAAGACTTTTTTTTGTATTTTGATGAATCACCCCTAATATGTCAGTTTTACCAGTTCAGATTTCTACACAAGCATGGTTTTTTGAAACTGTGCACACCTAATTTCCTCTTCTCTTGCTTACTATTGAAAAAAATCACGAATAGCCAAGCAGATTGTTTTTCAAAATAAGTGGTTCATGTCTTTAAATCACAGAGATTTAAAGGTTTTTTTTTAAGAAAGAAAAGAAAACTTCCTAAGGAAGTCCAGTTAGAAAGTGGTTCAGAGGAAATGACAAATTCAGAATACTCTCCCAGCCTTCAGTCCTCCTTGGGAACATGTTGCTCCCAGCGAGCATGAACCCTTTCTGAAGACTGGGGATAAGGCAGGCATTGAGAGCTGAACACTTTAAAGCTGCAGGAAGCTGGCAAGGGAAAGTCAGCTTGAAGATGGTTATTCAACTCTCAGGTAGAAAATGTGCCATTCAGGGCATCGAGGCTGCCCGCGTGATGTAGGCTGTTTATTTTGGATCCTTTCATTTCATAATGGTGCCGCTCTCAGCTAAAGTCCAAGTGTCCCCTTGAAAATTAAGGACTCTTTCTTCCCCCCTCTTCAAGTGACCTACTTCATTCAAAAATCATCGGGGGCCTCCAGGGATCAGATCCTATTTTAGACACTTAGGATCTGTTGGTGAACAAGCAAAGGCCTCTGCCTCCTGGAGTTAACATTCTATCAGAGAAGACAGACAACAAATATCAAACAGAAGAAATAGGTTATCCAGAGTGTTGGAAGATATTAAGTAATATGGTGGGAGGGAAGAGCAGGGCAGGAGGGTCTGGATTCGGGCTTGGGGAGGGACTATATTTTAAATAGGAAGGTCATGGTGGGACTTGGTGGTAGTGACGTTTGAGCACAGGCTTGAAGGGGATGTGAGAGTGAGCCACTGGGTGCTCTGCAGGAACAGCATTCCAGGCAGAGAGGGATCAGCCAGCACGAAGACCCTGAGTCGCTGCTTATGTCTAACCTGTGGTTCTCAACCCATGATGATTTTGCCCCCAGGGGACATTTGCCAATGTCTGGAGACACTTTAGTTTGTCACTGCTGGGATGGGGAGATACTACTGGCATCTCCTGGGTAGAGGCCAGGGATACAACTAAACCTCCCACAACGCAAGGGACAGTGTCCCACAGCAAAGAATGATCCAACCCAAAATGTAGGTAGTGCTGAGGTTGAGAAACCCTGTGTTTGAGGAACAGGAAGGAGGCCAGAGAAGCTGGAGGGGAGGCAATAAGGAGAAGTAGCAGATGAGGTCAGAGGTAACAAAGACTGGGAGAGAGGGGCTTGCCGGGTCAGGTAGGGCCTTAGGCCAATGTAGGCTTTGGCTTTTGCTCCAAGAGAAATGGGGAACCATTGGAGGGTTTGGAGCAGAGGAGAGACATGCACTGCATTAACAGTTTTAAGAGAGCTGCTGGGTGGAAAATAGACTGAAGGAGGGTAAGGCTGGAATGAGGGAGTTTAGGAGCTGTTGTGGTTATCCAGGCGCGAGATGATGGGACTCAGAGCACAGTGGAAGCAGCTTCGTGACTTCTGGGCAGTAGGATCATTCAATGCCAAATTTTAGATATGGGGCAAAAAGGTGTTCTGGGATTCCACGCAATCCCCTCTCTTTTCAATACCAAATAGCATATATTTTATATATAT
Source organism: Equus przewalskii (assembly GCF_037783145.1). NCBI lineage: Eukaryota > Metazoa > Chordata > Mammalia > Perissodactyla > Equidae > Equus > Equus przewalskii. Next base: position 27,621,194 of record NC_091850.1, read on the forward strand.
TATATATTATCTCTATATATCGATAGATAGAGAGATAGATATGGTTAAGTCACCTTAGTTGGATTTTGTTTAACACAATGGGATACCTCAACAATCAGTTCATGACAAAACAATTTGACGTGGGTGAGGCACAATGTAATCCTTCTCTGCTTTGATACAGTCTCAACAAAAAACATTCACTCTTGCTAACAACTCTTTTGTAGTATTATTTTTCTAAGCCATGTATAACCCCAAACATACTAAATTACCCGAAAATGCGATGAGGGGAACATAAAAGTTCTAGTACCTAATAAATAGGCATTTGAATTGCTTTCCTCTTTTAAAAATGTATTAAATTGTTCAAATAGTTACTCTTCTCTTACTTGATCAGCCAAAGCAAATGCTGAAACACAGCAGGAAACACCAAGAGATTGCTAATCATGATTCTACCCAAAGGTCTCAAACCTTTTAGAGGCATCACCTCATCATTCCTCCATGTGAGCTCCCTAAAGTGCTCGCCTCTTGTCCTGTTTGCAACCAAAGACAGCGGGGTCAGGCTGCATCTGTCCACAAATAGCATCTCATTCTATTTATTGCTATGATACATTGAAATGCCCTCTTACAGTATTTCCATAACTTTTTAAGTCATGCTGTTCCAAGGAACTGGTAAATTAGTCTCTTTGTTGATGAAAAGTAGGCTATTTTTCCGTCTCTTAATGTTTTTTAAGGAAGTTTTAAAATATAGTTGAGTTTATGAGCTTTTCATTTGTTCTCTCAAAATGGTTCTCATCCCACTCAGCCAAGCAGAGATGTCGAGTGGGGGTCAATTTCAGAGAAGACACTCGGTATTCCAGATGCAAGTAGCAGTGTTGGAAGACTTCCCAATCCGAGATAGGCCTTTGTCACCCTCTAAGACAGGGTTTCTCAAAGTATGGCCCATGGATCACCTACATCAGAATTCCTCCAGGGTTTGTTAAAAATGCAGATTCCTTGGCCCCTCCCCACAGCGCCCCCTAAGGACAGGGCCAGGAATCTGCATTCCAAGGACCATCCCAGCTTATTCTCATTCACATTGACGTTTGAGAACCACTACTCTAGGTCACGCTATTAGACAAGAAAAATGGCCTTAGAGGATCAGCCTGTTCACAGCAACTCTCTACAGCCTTGTTAAAAACAGCAGATGTTATTCAAGTGAAATATACACTTCTAAGGCTTTGTTTTTTACCAGGCAGTGTGTCACCCACCACGTTAGTCTCCTCTTTCAACTGAATCACTTTCCTTCTGCAAAGTCTTGGAGGGTGCATTTTAGCCTCTGTTCTTGGGGGATTACAGTGATCTCTTAGCTGAACTGGCTGATAGTTTCGCTGTGGGTCCAATCGTGGCTGCCTTTAGGAGGCCCTTTGACCCAGAAGACTGCTTGAAATGATCATTGTTGTTGTCTCATGTGACCTTTTCTGTTTTCTTGTTGAACAGCAAATATGCCAGAGGATTATCCTGATCAGTTTGATGATGTCATGGATTTTATTCAAGCCACCATTAAAAGACTGAAAAGGTCACCAGATAAACAAATGGCAGTGCTTCCTAGAAGAGAGCGGAATCGGCAGGCTGCAGCTGCCAACCCGGAGAATTCCAGAAGGAAAGGTCAGCGAGGCCAGAGGGGCAAAAACCGGGGTTGTGTCTTAACCGCGATACATTTAAATGTCACTGACTTGGGTTTGGGCTACGAAACCAAGGAGGAACTGATTTTTAGGTACTGCAGTGGCTCCTGCGAGGCAGCCGAGACAATGTACGACAAAATATTAAAAAACTTATCCAAAAATAGAAGGCTGGTGAGTGACAAAGTAGGGCAGGCATGTTGCAGACCCATCGCCTTCGATGACGACCTGTCATTTTTAGATGATAACTTGGTTTACCATATTCTAAGAAAGCATTCCGCTAAAAGGTGTGGATGTATCTGAGTCCGGCTCCAGAGACCGCTGTGTATTGCATTCCTGCTACAGTGCAAAGAAAGGGACCAAGGTTCCCAGGAAATGTTTGCCCAGAATGGAAGATGAGGACCAAGGAGGCGGAGGAGGAAGAGGAGGAGGAGGAGGAGGAGGAAGGCAGCCGTTATGGGAGCCTGGTAGAGGGAGATCCAGCTACAGAAAACTGGACAGGAGAGAGAGAAAATAGCCGTCTGTATTCTCCCAGACGGCAGCCGATGTCACCCAAAGCTCAGGGCTGGTGTCCCCCGTTGGGTGTTGCCATCATTTCATCTGATACAATCACCGGTCACGGCCCAGTTGCGGATGCGCATGAAACCAAACCCATGAATCTCCTGTGGTTTGTTTTCACATATCTGGAGACACCAGGGAAACGGGAATCCTGGTGTCATTCCTTGCTGTTACATTTTACCGCTGAAAGCAAGAAAGGTTTATTTTTCTGTCACTCAGTGGAGACATACCCGGGAAAGGAGGAAAAAGCAAAAGCAAAGACACAAGAGATAGTAACCTTTGAATTGGAAGGTTGAGGCCTGAGGTTTCGTACAACCAGCCTTTTTGTGAACCATTGGTGATTGGTTTCGAACATGGTGTGTGGGGTGGGAAGAAATTGGCTAGGAACCAAAAAGGCTGTCCTCATGACTAAAACCAAACCTGAAGGTATTTCCTTTGTGTCCTTAGAAACAGGAAACCAGTTGTGGTTTTCGGCAGCATTTTCACAGGAGAGCAGTGGGGAAGGCCCCCAGCTGCACGGGGGCAGGGCAACCCGCCGGGCCTGTCGGTTTACAGAGAGACAGATGTTACATACACCCCAGCTCCGTTTATGCGTGGTCACCAGTGACCAGAGAAGCTACTCGATGCAATGCATCTGTTTCAGATACAGAAATATAGAGAAGCTATTTATTGAGATTTAAGTTATTGTTATTTATTACCGTTCACTAATGAGTTTCTCTTTTTTCTCTTATTTATTAAAGTTTCTTTTCAAAGGTGCCAAAGTATATGTGCTCGCAAAATGCAAAGAAAGGTGACAAAGGACATTTTAATTGAGAACAAGGGTCCATGCTTTTCAAAGTATTAAAAAGTTTTTCACCAGGCAAAAATCACTTACTTTACCTTTTTAAGAAAAGCCCTCGTTCATTTCCCCAATTTCAGCATCTTCCCTATTTTTATTTTTTAAAAAAGAAAAGTGTCAGAAGGAGCATTGGTGACGGGCCCCCTTTTGGGGAGCTGTGTGCAGAGTCCGTTGGCACTCGGCTTTATTTCCTCATTATTCCGTCTCTGAACCCGTCTGCCATGTGCTCCACTTTCTGTCGTATTTAAGCTCTTACTCCCCTCGACATATATCTATCTATGATATGCATAACCAAATATATGAAAGGTTAAATTCCTTTTAGTAGGTAGTCCTGGATTCAATATTGACCTAAAAGCAAAAATCCTGTCAGGCAGCCAGGCTTCTGCCCCCATGGCAGGGACTCTTCCTCCATCCTTCCCCCACCGCCCTTCTGAGAAACATGCTCGTGCCCAGTGCAGCCAAGGAGCGTACTGCCAGCCTTCCAGAAGGGGCTTCTGCCTGGTTGCCATAAAAGCCCCTTGCCTGCGGCCTCAGAGCAACAGTTGCTGCCCTTGTACACCTGACCCCTCCCTTGGAAGAAGGTGACCCAGAATCAGAAAGTGACATGAGGAAGATATTTATGGCTTGGCCATGGCTACCCAAAGCCCCAAGCTCACAGATCACAGTACCTTTATGAGGAAAGCTTTCCAAGGGAAGGGAGCGAAGGATGGGAACCACCATCTCGCACATGCCCCAGATCCTGGATTTTTCTGGCAGCCAATCCATGCGCAATACACTGGGCCTTATGTTAGAGCTTGTCATACATTTTGTAAAAGGCATTTTTATCAAGGAGATCATCTATCACTACCTTAGTGGCTATTAGCCCAAAAATATGACAGATTTAGCAATTTAATGACCTACTGGCCTCTCTCAAACAATCATGTTAATTTTACAAAGTAACCAAGAGGCAGCAGTTACCAGACATCCCTTCTCCCCAGCCCCAAAAGACCCAAGTTCTCCGCCATTCTGCCCCTCTCTGTCCTTTCTGCCCCCCTTGCTCGACTCAGAACTAGAGGGAAAGGGCCTCCCTCTACCCTCTCCAGAGCCGGGGTCTTGCTGAGGAGTAACCTGCTCAGAATAGGGGCAGACCCAGCCGTCTGGTCATTCATGAAGCACAATTTGATGTCGCCCCAGGATCATCTGTCCAACTCAGAGTCCTGGCAGGTGTGGTGGCTGGTGTCCCCAGGTAGTCAACCTAAGTCGGCCCCCAGCTCCCCATGAAGAGTCCCTACCCAAAGGGGCTGTGGGATTCAATGGGTGTTGACAACTTGTTCCCTGCATCGCTACACACCACAAGCAGGTTTCAACTGAAGCAAATCGCTCCACCAAATCCACAAAAGGGTAAAGTTTGTGATTTTTCTTTATCATTGTGATTACCATCTGATCCAGTAAGGAGTGCACTTCTTTGGAAGTTCTGACTTCTCTGATCTGTCTTGGTCGTTTGTGTTATACAACCAAAGTTCTCTACAGACTTTATTTTTGTACAATATCATTTTGTAACTTTTTACAAATAAAAACTCATTTCTATTGCTCTCTGTACTTCTGTACCTCCTCCCGGTGCCCTGGGACCACAGCCAGGCCCTGGGCTAGAAGGCCCTCCCCTTCACCACCACACAGCCCACTGGTTGGTCAGTGGCCTTGTCCATCAACTCTCCACTACCAATCACCACCCAAGTGGGAAAAAATTTGCAAAGTTGTTCTTCATTTACTCATTTGACAAATATTTATGGCGTGCCTACACTACCAGGCACTGTGCAAGGCACCAGGGTTCCAACAGTGGCCAGAACTAAAACTCTGCTCAATCTCATGGAGTCGATACTTTATTTGAGGAGACACAGACAATATTCAAAGAAGTACAAATACGTAGTGATCCAGGTGTTGATAAGTGGGATGCATAAAGAAAGCATATGTACGTGGCATGTATAAGGAATACAAACAGGATATTATAATAGAAAATAACAGGGGCCTGCTTTAATTAGATGTGATACTGAGGCAGGACTTAAAAGCTAGGTAGTGCCAACAAATAATGGGTGTCCTGGCAAAATCCTGAGGTAGGCAAACGCTTGGATGGTGCCACCACCTTGCACAACTCTAGGGGACGCCATTCACATCGTTTCTACGTGCAATGTGGCAGAATCCCTGGAATTGTGCAAATGGTGGCCTTGAGCTTCGTGTATTCTGATGGCAAGGAAAACAGACTGAAGAGAGGAAATGCCACTGCCCTGGGTTGGGAGAGGAGAGCACGCTTCCTCCTCAGATGACACACGCCCGTGTTACATCAAGGGAGGCCTTCTGACTATTAAAAGGTGGCCTTGTGCAACATTTTAAACCCAAAACCAAACTCTGACACTCTTAAGACTCTTCTAAGTGGCTGCCGGCCTAGGCTTTCCAACAGACAGCATTCAGTGCAATCCCAGGCTTTGCCTGAAATGCCTTGCCCTCCCGGCGCGTGCCGTCCCTAGCCTTGAGGCTCCAGAGAGTCGCCGGTCCCCACTTGTGAGCTCAGGCGTTTAGCGTCCTCCCGCCAGGGCAGTGCCGAGGCCAGCCGCGCTTTCCTGAGCCAAGTCCTGCTATGGAGTTAGTGACTTGGAGAGGGAATGTGAGCATTGTAAAACTCTGGCTTACCTCCTCTCCCTTCTTAGAGCCATTTCCCCAAAGTGCGTCCCCAGGATGAGTAACCAGGTGAGATGCTCCTCAGAAAAAAAAAGGATGGGGTGGTTCTCTGATCAAGTAAATTTGGAAAACATTGAGTTAAATACCGTCAACAGTTTTTTAAAGTTAAAAGAGAAGCCTCGAACTTGTCAGAGCCTTTATTAGACGAATGAAGGTTGTGACAGTTCGGGAGAGGCCTAGTGTGCAGAATTCCCCAGGTGGATGGGACCAGGAAGCTGCCATGGTTTTCTTTTCTTTCTCATAGCACCTGTTGACCCTCCCTTGAAACTCCCTCAGGCCATGTTGCCGGTTCCTGAAAGCGTCAGGATGAGCAGAGAGGGGGCTAGAGATCAGTAGAGGGGCAAACCTCAGGGCAGCTCGCATGGGAAGGACACCACCACTCCCCCCCCACCCCCCCCAACACACACACTGGACATTCGGGCACTGTGGTTTCTTGCTCAGCGTGATTAACCAGCGGTCGACTTTGGGAATTTCATTCAGCCAAGAAAGGGAAAATGTGTTGAAAGCTGGGAAATTCTTTGCAGCAATAAGAAAGGGAACTTTCACCAGGCTTCCCGCAAATCCTCACTCAAACCGAAACCGCTGGTGCTTTGGCTGCTCCGTGGTCTTGAGGGAATGATATCCCCACCCCGCCCCACACCCCGCAGCAACCCCCACCCCCACCCCCGCCGTGATCCTCAGAGGGAAAGCTGCTCTCCCTGGGTACCCGGCTCTGAATTCCTTGCTGCTGAGAATGGTGTGAGAGCACTGGATTAGGAGACTTTGGAGCCCAGACGCCAGGCTCCGACAGTCCCCTTGGCTTGTGCCAGCCCGGGATGGGCGGTGTTCTCCACGTGGCCAGCGCTAAGTGGTAAAAGTATAAAAGAACTTTTAAAAGAATCAGTCCACTCCCAAAGTAAAGGTAGAAAATCAGAATTTCCTGAACCTGCCTCAAAAGCAGAAAGCCCCCTCACCCCCATCCTTCACAGGCAGGGTCCTGCTTGGGCCACAGCTGCTTTGCTATCCCACCCCAGAATCATGGGGAGGAGGGAGCCCGAGACCTCACACTGTCCACCTTTGCTTCTCAGAGCACAGCGGCGGGGGCGGTGGTGGGGAGAGGGGGGACACAGACCTGGGCAGGGGAGGTGGGTGTGGAGGAGACGACAGGACAGAGATGACACAGGGCTGTCAGCCACCAGTCTCGGACCTTCTTCCATCAAATAATGAAATGTCTGAGCCCAAACTGTCTTCTTGGGACACATCTTTGTCAACAGACTATTACTGTAATCCCATGCAATAGTTAACTGGACTCTTGTCTCATCACACAACATCCTGAATGAAATTAAAACCAAATGCTGCCAAGTCATCCCTGAAAACAAGTAGATAGTTAGGGAAATAAAGGGAAAGCACTCATTTACTCATATGTGACAAGGAACGCACTGCCACACCCCGGCCCTGTGGCAGGTGAGGATAATGATGATGGGGACTGGAGTGGAGGATGTGTGGTGACAGGTGCGTAGAAAGTGCTAGAACACTTGGCAAGCAGCGGGAGGGACGAAAGCCTGAAAGGAAAATGAGTCAGGGACAGCTACAGACTAGGGTTGCCAGACAATTTGAATTTCAGATAAACATGCATAATTTCTTAGTATTACTATGTCTCGTGCAAGATTTGGGACATGCAATACTTGGGACATACTCGTACTGAAATGATTACTAGTTGTTTATCTGAAATTCAACTGGGCATCCTGTATTTCAATTTGCTAAATTTGGCAAGACGAAGAGTCATTGGAGCTGGGCCTTGAGTTTGAGCAGGAATCTGTCAGGTGGACGGGCGCAAAGGTGGGGGTGGGACAAGGTCCAGATGCTCCAGGCAGAAGGAAGAGTGCGACCCAAAAGGGTGGAAGAGCACTGTGCATTCCGAGAGCAGTTCCAAGGGTGGTGGGCTGAAGGCTGACATAGCCGTTAGGCATAGCAGACACCTTGCCTAGGGGCCACGAGATTTTTAGAGGTCCAACAATTATTTTAATTTTAATTTTTTTAGATCAGAAGAAACAATTGAATATAACAATAATGAATATATAATAACAAATCCAGCCTGGATTATCCTCATCTTTATACACCAACACAGTTGTATAATTTTTAATATTTTTTTACAGAAAAGGGACCCACAAAGGCAAAAGTCCCTAGGACCCACAAAGGTCATAATGTGGCCATGAGTGCATGGCCAGTAACAAACTTCCTGTGTTATCTACTTGTTGTTTCCCTCTAGTTTTTCCTTCCTCAATCATTAAATCCAGTCTCGTCCTAAAAAAAAGCTTCTTCCCACACTTCAAATTAGATTGTCTTCTCAAGATATTTGCATTTACTGCCTACTTAGGGAAACAAACCTAAGGGCAGGCCATTAACATTCCAAGACTCATTCATTATCTTTGAGAGAGGACAACAGGACTCAGGAGACCTAAAGCTGACTGATGGTCAAGGGGATAATGACAGCGGAGGGAGAATTGGTCAGACAGAAGGCAGATGATGAGAAGGGTAGAGGGAAGACTTGAGGCCCCAGGAAAAATCAGAGAACCAGCAGAGTTGGCCGTGACAAACAAGGATGAGGCTTTTAAACGTGCTGAATAGATTATGTTAATTTGGGAAGTTCTTTAAAGTGGTATATGCAGGGGATTTTAACCTACTTCCTACTCTGTGCCTGGGTCTCATTCATTCAATTAATTACTGAGCATCTATCTCCTACCAAGGGAGGATATAAAGATGTAAAGATAAAAGATATAAAGACAAAGCCCTCCAGGGGCTTCCAGATTAGGACAGAAATAGAGTGTTAAAATACAACGTCGTCAGCGCAGTGACCAAGATGCACAGTGTGTTGTGGGAGCTTTGAGGAGGGACAATAAATTCAGCTGAGGCTGGGGAGCAGGGGAAAGGGATCAGGGATGCTTCCTGGAGGTGGCTGCCTGAATGGACTAGGAAAGGATGAGTAGGAATGTCCCATTCTGGAGTTGGGAGAAGACAGGGCATTCCAGATAGAAGGAACTGGAGAGCTAAGCCGTCAACACTAGAAACAGCCTGGTATGCTGTTGGCTTGAGAAGCTAGAGATGGGGGCAAGGCCAGAACTTTGGAAAGTGGCACTAATGGGCTTCATCGGGCAGGAGAGGGAAGGAAGCAGCAAGGCTGGGGGTGGTGAGGGGTGTGGAGGACAGGGAGCTCTCAGTCTGCCAGACTCCAGCTCAGCATACATCCTTGGGAGTAGGGAAAAGGATGGCTTTTAGTCTTCATACCTTCGGTCTCCCTTTCAGACCCTCTGCCTCCCCAAACCACTCTCTTGAGTCCCATTCTCTCAAGGCCTTGTCTGCGCTTCTTTCATTCTCCCAGGAAAAGCCCCTCCTGGGGACATTTACTTTCCACAGGGGACTCAGAAGGACTGAAAAGGCTTCCAGACTTTGGAAGAAAGTTTGGGCATTTCCCAAACTGCTCAGTTGAACACTAGGGAGGCATTCATGGAGGCAGGGGTTCCTTGATTTTAAAAATTGGGGAAATGCTGCATATTTTGGGCCCATCTCAGAAAGAGACAGTACATATTAGCATATTAAACAAGGCCCTGAGAAGGCTGCAGAGGAAAAACCTGTTTAATTTTGTTTAACCCAGTATCTCACAATCTTGTTTGACCAAAGAGCATCTGTTGACATCTTATAGAAGTTCTCCTGAACACCACTTGGGAAATGCTATTTTAGAACCAAAGGAGTGAATCTCTAATAGAAGAATTGCAGACACCAGAAGATAAGTTATTTCTGGGCAGGGAGATCTTTCTCGCCCACCGTCAGTACAAAGGCACCCTTGGCCTGATTCAGGACCTGACAAATGGCCATCACATTTTCTGACATGCACCAATTGGACTGGTCCAGTAAGCAGCCAAACTCGGCCATGTTTTCATTCTCCTTGAGCTAGAGCAGAGGTAACCAACCTTCCTCCCCTGTCCTCACTCTCCAGCCACCCTCTGCCCCATCCCCACCTGGCCAACCCTGCCATAGTGCACAATTGCTGGTCTGGAAGACACTCCAAGGGGTTCTAATCCATGCCACATACACAAAACAAATCAGCCATTAGTGGTCATCATTAGTGCCGTTCACCAAATAATTGCAGACCCCTTCCACTCTTGGCCACGTGGTGAGATTAGACATTTGGGTTCTCTTGTGGTGGACTGAAGCCAGTGACTGGTCATAGAGTGTGAGCAGAAGTGACATGTGTTTCTTCTGAGACTAACATTTAATTGCCAATTAAGACCCTCTGTAGTCAACAACAACCAGCAACATTCAAGATGGTGGCTCTTCTGTCAGCTTGGAGTGACTGTGATGAAAAGAGACTCTCTGCCAATCCACAGCAGACATAGTGTGGGGAATGACAAATAACCCTTTGTTATTTGAGCCACAGAGATTTGGAGGTTGTTTGTTACTGCAGCACATCTTAGCCTATTCCTAATAGATACAAGATTTTATTATGATGAGGTATGCTATGGGCCACAAAGAGAGCAATCAGCAGAAGTAGGGAAGAGTAGCAGGTGTAAAGGCCCAAAGGGCTTGGGATGTGGTAGGAAATAAAGTTGAGGAGGAAACCAAGGGTCAGATGGTGCAGAATCTTTGGGGCCATTGTAGGGATTTAGGATTTTATTCTGACTCAGGCAGGAAGCCATCAGGAGGTTTGTTGTTTTTGGTTTTTTTTAAAGATTTTATTTTTTCCTTTTTTTCCCCAAAGCCCCCTGGTACATAGTTGTATATTCTTAGTTGTGGGTCCTTCTAGTTGTGGCATGTGGGGTGCCGCCTCAGCATGGCCTAATGGGCGGTGCCATGTCCGTGCCCAGGATTCGAACCGACAAAACACTGGGCCAACTGCAGTGGAGTGCACGAACCACTCGGCCACGGGGCCGGCCCCCATCAGGCCCATCAGGAGGTTTTAAGACGAGAGGTAGCAGGATCTAGCTTGTGATTTTCAAGCATCGTTCTAGCTGCTTTGTTGAGTACAGACTGTAGAAGAGCAAGGAGCCCAGCTACGCTGCTGCAGCAATCCACACGCGCGGTGATGGTGACTCGGACTAGGGTTAGCAATGGCGGTGCTGGGCGTGAGGAGGGCGGGAGAGCAAGAGGAGTGAAGGTGCCATCAGAACGGCACCGAGCCTGAAGCCAATGCAGTGGCACCTCTAGGAAGGCCACACTGTACATTCTCATGCAGGGGAGGGTTGGAGTCTCATCCTGGACCTTTTCTGCTGAGAAGGACCAAGTAAGAAGAGAGACACTCCCTCCTGACACCCTAACTCGGGCTACGGCAGGAGCCAGGCAGGGGCAGGGATCTGAGGGAGTCTGTCTGCCAGGCCCTGAGGTCTGGAATGCCATTAAAAGTGTGCATGCCAGGCTGGTTGGCTGACATTCAGGATGAATCTGCCACTGCTCCCTCTGACAATGTTTAGCATGAAATAAAAAGTATGGCTTTCAAATGATACCACGAGGAAGATTCTTGAGCAAATATGGCCAGAGTCTCTCTGCAGAATGTTCTCAGGGGCTGGGATTCCATCCGCCTCCAGCCGTCTTTTTCCATCTGGTCCTTCCCAGCCCTGCACTGAGGTTCAACCGGACAGTTGCCTTGGCCTCCTCACAGGCCCCCCGCCTCCCATCCCTTCCCCTCTGACTGTACTCATTGCTGCCAAATTAATCCTGCCCTTACTCCCCGGCAGCAAATCCCTCTCTCCTTCCTGCTGCCAGTCAAACCCCTGAGACTACGGAGCAGAGCTTCCACAATTTGCTTCAAACAAATCTTTTCTCTAGTTGTTTTTTTTTTTTTTTTTGTCTCCCAAATCTTCCTTTTTAACCTAAACTCTACCCTTCAGTCACTAAGGATGACCTACAGAACCTCAAAATACACACTGAGTTTTTTCACTTTCTACCATTGGACCCTTGCCTAGCCTTTCCCGCTGCTGGGAATAATGTTCCTCATCTCTCTGATGCTCCCAATTCGCCCCAGCTGGTATTTATCCCTCACTTCCCTGTGGTCCTACAGTCAAGCTCTTCATGTATGGATCAGGCTAATGGCCTCGGCCCCTTTCTTGTGGATATTTCAGGGCTGTGGACATATCTGGCTCATCTTTGAATCCTGAAGAGCCCTGAGCATGTGCCCTCACAAGTAGCAGGTGCTTAAAAAGAATCTGTATTTGTCAGGACTCTAGGTTACAAGTAACAGAAACTCAACCCAAGCTGCCTTATACAATGAAGGGGAATTGATTGGCTCAAGCAACTGAAAAGTCCTGGAGTGGAACTAGCTTCAGAAAAAGCTACTTCCGGGAGATCAACTGACATCATGTGGAATAGCCCCCTCTCATTCTCTCCTACTTCACTTTCTTCCACTGTATTGGCCTCATTCTCAGACTGTCTTTCCCCACGTGGTGGCAAAGATGTCCATTGGAAGATACAGGCTTAGAACACACTCTCTTAGATACCCAGTAGAAAGAGTGATTTTTTTTTTTCTTCCTTCCCAAAGCCCCTCAGTACATAGTGGTATATTCTAGTTGTAAATGCCTCTGGTTGTATTATGCGGGACTCCACCTCAGCATGGCCCAATGAGAAGTGCCATGTCCCCGCCCAGGATCCAAACCAGCAAAACTGTGGGATGCCCAAGCCGAGCGTGCGAACTTAACCACTCTGCCACGGGGCCAGCCCCAAGAGAGACTTCTTACTTGATAATTCCACCAAGGATCTTGGAAGAGATTCTGATTGGCCACTTAGAGCCAGATGCCAATATCTCAGCCAATCACAATGGCCAGAGGGATGGGTAATTCTGTCCTGGCCTAGGGCACGTGCTCACCTCTGGTGCCAACAGGTGGGCCAATCCCACTAAACTGCAGGACTAAGAACATGGAAGGTGAGATTCTGCAAAGGAAATTTGGGTTCTGTGACTTAAAGAAGGGATGAGGGATGCTGGGCAGACAAAAACAACAGATGTCCATGACAGAGTCATTTTGTGTGATGGCACATTCCAGCAAAACAATTTGGCACCTCTTCTTTCAGATTGATTCTGACGACCATCTGTTCAAAGAAATTAATGTTCCCATCTTGGCTTTTTCGTTTTGCCACAACAGCAAGTTCATATAACAATTCAAACAGAACAGTAGGGACTAGGGGGCACCAGTAAGGGCACAACTGGGAGAAATATGAGGATTGGCACTTGAATTTCTTTTTTTTACAAAAAAAGGAATATTGGATGGATGAAGGGATGGATGGATGGATGAGTGGGCAGAGAGATGAACGAATGAAGGAGCATTTTATTTATTTGATTGTGCCATTTATCAGATTAATATTCTGCTGTATCGGACCCCATTAGAAAGACAGTTCAAAGAAGGTTCAGTTAATAGAAAACTCTACTGCAGTGGTTTAACAAGGGCTAACTTATCTCACACAGTTGAGAATTTATGAATATATACATGGTCTGTGCCACAGGAATAATTTTTGCGGGCAGATCCACCAATGGATGTTAAAATTGGTGGGCACACGTTAGAAGAGAAGGATATTTGCATAATCTCAAAGTATCTCTCCAAAGATATTTATTAATTACAAATGGGAAAATAGTAACTTTACAGTGGAGCAATTTAGCAGACGCCATCTTAACCAAATGATCAAGGCTAAGATCGCCAGTAATAAGACATATTGATATCATGTTCTCTGATATAATTATGCACTGAGGATACCACCACATCACTCTTGTGTTATTTTTGCCAAAAATGCAAACCTCAATCTAGCCTTGAGAAAACATCAAACACAAATTCAAGGACATTCTACAAAATAACTGACCAGCTCTGTTCAAAGTGTCAAGTACGCGAGAGACAAGAAAGGCAGAATTATACCCGGGTTGTGGAGACTAAGGAGACCGGACAACTAAATCAAGGCTAGATCTTGGACTGGATCCTGGAACGGGAAAAGAACATTAGTGGGAAAACTGGGGAAACCTCTCTCAATAGTGTCTGTAGTTTCATTAATAGTATTGTACCAAAGTTAATGTGCTGGTTTGGATCATTGTACCGTGGTTGTGGAAGATGTTAGCATTATGGGAAGCTGGGTGAAGGATATATGGGAGCTCTCCTCTTATTATTTTGACAAATTTTCTGTCAGTCTAAAATTATTTCAAAATTTAAAGTTCAAAAAGAAAACCTTGTGTTATTTCTTAGTAAACTTATAAACCATTTGCCACCACATGCAAAGGTCGATAGGATTTAGTGCCCAAATTATAGGTACAGATCAGTGATTTTAGAGTTTGGAGGAAGGATGGTGCAGTGTGGGCTTGATACTTTTGATGTCTCTAGGAAGGGCTTCAGACAAGTCATGTGGCTTCGTCTAGACCATGAAAGCATAGCTCAAGGGGTGAAAGGACTTCCATAAGGGCCCCCAGCTGAGCAAAGATACGGAAGTGTGAATGAATGAACATGGCATGTTCTGAAGGCTGCCTAAACTTCCCAGGCAAAGAAAGGGACTGAGGGCTCTGATCTGGTCTAGCATTCTGGAATTTCAGGCATGCTTTGGAAGTGGGGAGGGCATGTGGTTGACTATGGGACATCGAAAAATGGGAAAATAAAAGCAGCATCTCAGGAGAAATGGATTATGGTGGAATAAATATTGTATAAATTTCTCTGTTCAAAAATAAGAATGAAGTCTGAAACTAAAAGCCAGAGCACACGTTAGGAGAGAGCTTTTAAGGGCACCAAGCTCATTTAGACCAGGCCATCCTGGAGTGAATATTTATCTGGAGGAGCAACCAATGATAATGGGGTCCACTGAGGAGTCATGCTTATCTCAGTCTCATGTCCACCAGACCTCTTCAACTTCAACGTGCATGTAAAACACACAGGGATCTTGTTAAAATGAAGATTCTGATTCAGTAGGTCTGGAATGGAGCCCGAGATTCTGCATTTCTAACAAGCTCCCAGTACCGGTGCTACTGATTCTCAAACCATGCTTTGGGGCACAACAATGCAGACCATCGGAGAAGTTTGAGCAGAGGAAAGACACAGCGAAGAAAACAGTTTAAGAATATTGATCTGGAAATATGTTCAACAGGGCTGGGCTAGTTCTGAGGAACTTCTTGGCCTTAGTGTAAGGATAAATAGTCATAAGCAGAATAAACACTGAAAGCTGAAGAATTTCTATGAAAAACCATATCAGGCAAGTAAAACCCGTTTGCAGAAACACCAGTTTTTTCCCTCCAAGAACACAAAATCCAGAGGTGAAGCTGCAGTGCACCTGTAACACTGACCATTCCAACCAGTCCATTGAGCACAGCCCTGAGACAGCCAGGTGGCCCCCCGCCTCCCAGAAACAGCAGAGACCCAGCCAAGTGAAGGTTCCCTGATCACAACCTCACTGCCACCAATGCCTTTGGCCTGGCCTGTTTGCACGGTAAGATCCGGTGAACAAAGCTCTTCCCAATTCTTTTCTCCTACCATTCACATACCAAGCCTCCTTCACATCCCCTCATCCCTTCCCAGCTCAAACATCCCGTTATCCAAGAAAAGACCTTCCAAGCTTCCCACCAAAATGCACCACCACATGCAAACTTGCAAGAGCTGGGAGGAAAGAAAAAACAGATGAATGACCCTTTGGCCTCTCCTAGGGACTTATTCACTCCTCTTCTAGAGGAAGGAAGTGAGTTCTACTTCCTTTCCCCACAAGGCAAGTCAGAAGTGTCATTTCTAGCAATCAATTGAGAAGGCGTTTTCATTTCTGTGGGTATCTGGAAGGCAGGCGCCTCCCCTAAATGATCAGGTTCTATTCTACCAAATGAGCAGAGTGAGTGCTTCCTGCCCACACTTTGTGGTGACCGAGATACCTCCTCTGCCTTCACGATGTTCCAGTCTACTGAGAAAGAAGAAGAAGGACAAGGTAACACTGGAGCAGGTACCAAAGGCCTCAGGAACCCAAAGGAGATAATGCCCTCTGGACAGCAGGAGTTGGAGAACTGAGATATGCCCTGAGTAAGGGAGTCCGGTGGCACCCTCCCCTAGCCCCACTTCCTGCCTTACAAGACAGCCTAGCCTGCCATCTCCACATGGGCTGTCAAGACTTTGGCTGGTGGAGCTTCCCCTGCTATTAGGTGCAGACTCTGTACCAAATTCCCCAGACCAATTCATTTCAGCCTCACATGGCATGGTCCTGTGCATCCCCCGCAATTGGAGTTTTTCCTTACAACTGCCTGATTTCTCCCCAGACTTCTAAATCACAGCCACAAAATCCTCCCAAAACCTTTGCTCTGAGTCTCAGTGTTCATTCACTGCCCTGACTTCAGGACCTTCCCCAGAGCATGGATCTCACTCCCACCCCTCTTCCTTCTTCTCGGCCCTCCCGCCTTTCTGAGCAATGCAGTCAAGAATTCCTCCATCCCCACCCACCCATCATCTTCCCTGGTGTTTGCTTGATTTTCTTCTCACACTAGCTGTTGTTTGGGAACACTTTCCCTCTTTTCCATCCAAATTCTAGTATTTCAGGTGGGTGTTCACTGACATCACTTTGGAATAAACTGTTAGAAGGCTCTTTTCTACAAGCCCAGACTCATCCCTTAGGTATCTAATGGATAAAATTTTTGAGGTTCATCCAAATTGTAGCGTGTATCAGAACTTCATTCCTTTTCACAGCTAGATAATAGTCCCTGGATATGTATACCACAATTTGTTTATCCATTCATCTGTCAATGGGCATTTGGGTTCTTCCTGCTTTTTGGCTGTTACAAATAATGCTGCTGTAAACTTTTGTGTACAGTTTTGTGTGTGGGTATATGTTTTCATTTCTTTGGGGTATATATCTAGGAGCAGAATGGCTGGGTCATGTGGTAACTCTATGTTTAGCTTTCTGATGAATTGCCAAGCAGTTTTCCACAGAAGCTGCACTAAACTCTCCCTTGTTGGCATCATCGTTATCATTGTTACAGCAGCTGATATTTATTGGGTGCACAATGGACCAGGCACTATGTTTCAAAACAATAGTATGAAGTTGATATTAAAGGAAACCAAAATATATCACCCCAAAATATGCCTCTTTGACATGAAAATTATTTTGAGCTAAAGGTAATTAAGAAGGAACAACCTCAGAAAAGCTCCCCCTTTTCTGCCTAAAGACAGGATGTAAACTCTCCTTTTACTGGAGACAGACTCTTATCAGCCCAGTGAGGGCACCAGAGGAATCCTTAACAAAACTTCCTCCATTAGTTCGCTCCCATATATTTACCCTCCAACAGTTTGCTGCCCTTGGAAGCCTAAAACTGCTTTCCCTTGTCCTATCATTTCTCTATAGATTTGTCATTCCTTGTTGAAGATGCTAGATAAGCCAAAATTCCAAGCCACTGCTTTGAGTTACTTTTCATTCCGGTTTCTCCTGTGTGGTGTGCACTGCACCCATTAATAAACTATTTTTCTCTTGTTAATCTTTTTGTTAAAGAGTCCCAACTGAAAACCTAAGGTGGGTAGAGGTAAAGTTTTGCCTCTCCTACAATATCATCCTTGACTTCATATTATAGATGAGGAAATTGCGCACAGTGACTTGCCTAAGATCACACAGGTAGGATGTGGTGGAGCCTGCCTTATAATGCTTTGAATAAGTGAACAAAGGCCCATGTACAGGTGGCAGTTGGGGCACAGCAGAAGGAGAGTTCTAGGACAGCTCCCTAAAGGAAGGGATCCTAAGCAAGTCTTGAAAGATAGCTGGGTCCCTGCCAACAGAAGTGGGGAAAGGTCGTGCAGTCTCAGGAGAGCAGCAGAGAGAACTGAGTGAGCAAAGGTGCAAAAACTTGGAACAGCCTCACAGCCATGGAACGATATGTGCTTTGTGCAGATGGGTTGTAAGGTGCAAGGCGATAGTTACATTTATCCCTGTATCCCTAGCACCCACATCATACCTGTCACAAAGTAGGTATGTGATAAACGTGTAGTGAGTGAAGAGGTTAAAGAAGTGAAGTAAAAGAGAAACCTGGAGAGATAGACAGGGTCCAGGTCAAGGAGAGCTTTGCCTACCCCAGTGAAGAGTTCGGACTTTATCTTGTAGGTGACCCAAAGCCTTTCAAGGCTAGCATGATGATTCCATTTGTGCTGAAGAAAGATCTCTGCAGCAACAGTGTGGAGTGTGGCTTGGAGTAGATATGAGTAGAGGCAGGGAGACAGGTTAGGAGGCAATGACAATAGCTCAGGAGAAAGATGTAGGGGAGGGTCTGACCAAGGTAGTTGGGGTGGGAAGGAGAGGAGAAGACCAATATGATAAACGGAAAGAGGAAATAATCTACTGGATATGGTAACAGGTTAGATCTGAAGGTAAAAAGAGAAGGTGGGATTGTGACCCATTGCCAGGTTTGTTTATGTTTGGGTGACAGAATCAATGGAGGGGCTGGCCACTGGTGGTGCAGTAGGTGCCAATGCTTGGTGATGTGTTCTCCATATTGGATGTGGTGCATTTAGGCTGCCTATGGGATGTGAAGGTGAAGATAGGCAGTAGACAATTGAATTCCAAGCTCAGGAGAGAAAGAAAGGAGATAGAGAGTTAAGGGGCACCAGCACCCATGTGCTCACTGATACCATGGGGTGGATGAGTTCCCAGGGATGTGGGTAGAAGCAGGAGAGCGGGGCCTGAAGACACAGTCCCGCTGTGAATTGTATTGACTCCCCACTACCACTATGCCTTTCCTAATCCACTTAGATATTTACTCCTTGGTTCCTTTTTCTCAACAATGTAACTAACCTAAGCCAGTCAGAATTAAATTTTCCAGTCCAGAGATCACTTTCCTTTCTCCTACCACCCCCACACATGTAATAACGTCATAACTTGCTTTCTTTTCCCTTTACACATAGAAGATATTTCAAGGAATATATACATGCCTCAATTTCTTCACCATCTCAAATGTCTCATTCATTAACTTGAATTCATCATTTTCAATCTTTGGGGAATACATAACTGGACAGCTTTGTGAAGAAGAGAAAGCTTTGCCTCTTCCTTAGAAAAAAGGATGCGCCCCTCAAAATGGGGTTTGGTGACAATGGGATCAGAACAGAACTGTCACGGACGCAGATGTGGGCAGTGACTTCCCAAGGAACAGGATCCTTGGCTTGGGGACTTGGTGCCCTTGGGCCCTGGGTGGCAGGGCCGAGTCAGATTCTCTCTCCCTCCCCCATTAGACATTCGATTCCTCTGACTCAACTTAGTTCTCAGTGGCATCTGCCTGCTGCAAGGAGGGAAGGAGCTTGCCATGCCAACGTGGGATTCCGGCCCTTGCCACGGTGATTTCTCGCTGGAAATTAACTAATCCAGCTTCTGCTTTCATCTCAGTCTTGGGAGTTTGGGGGGGATGGGTCTGCCCCTGGACTTGCCCTTGATCTGTGGACAAAATTCAGTGACAGAGCCTGCGGGCTAAGGCACAGCCCTTGAACTTGGTAAATTCCCCAGGGCCATGACTTCTGCCTATCTGAGAAGCTGCTGAGGAGCACACAGGAATGACCTGGACTTGCCTTTTTTTTTGAACTAGATCTCTCTACTTTGATCACCTGACACCTCTCTCCGCCACCCCTCCTCCTTGCTCCTGAGTCTGCCATGAAATTTTAATTTAAATGTTGATAATGAAAAAACAATTTCAATTTATATTTTCTAGTTTAACCTTTAGGGATGGTGTTTTTGGACTTCAGCTTCTAGACTGGGAAAAAGGGTACTCATAAAATGACAGCATTCACGGCTCAGTGGAATAACTTCCTTTAAGCACCTTTTCTGGATACATTTTGTGAAGTCACAGCTTAGAAAAACAAAAGCTCCCCAATGGCTTTAAGAATGAACCCACAATCAGATTAACTGATAAGCATTTTCTCCCATTTATTTTTTTAACTTTCCCCACCCAAATGCAGAGATGGGAAACGTAATTTGTGCAGAAATGTGTTGGTGATGCTGGGGGTGAGGGGAGCTGCTGGGACACTGCCTGCCTCCTGTCTTCCCCACCCCCCCTCAACTGCCAGAGCAAGTACGCATACCCGTGCAATGGGCGTGATGCGTGACACATGGGGACTCACGTGAATTCAGGAGGCAGCCAATAAGACTGCAGCTAAAACACAATCTGCATCAGCCTGCAAAACTGCTCCCTGATTAACCACACCCCCAGGGTTCATTTCGCCCTTCTGACACCTTTTCTGCCCAAAGGATGGCCTTTGCTGGCATTTTCTTCTCAGCTTTGTTGCTCCATGCTACCTTTGATGTTAGGATAAGTCGTGTTAGTGGAGCACCTTCTGTCTTCTCTGCATCTTATAGACACTACCTCACCTCATCCTGAACAAAGCTAGGGAGAGGCAGTCATTTTACAGCCAGAAACCTAAGGCTCAGAGAGGTTCCTATAACCTGGTTAGGGTCACCCAGGTGTAGGTAGCAGAGCCAGATTTAAACCCAGGTGAGGCTGATTCTACAGTACCTCTACTCTCTTCCCATCATGCCCTCTGGCTTAAGATAGTTCCTCCTGACAGATGGAAGGGCAAGTGACAGACATCATAGCCACCAAGGGAGTAAGGAAGAGAACGAAGCAGAACTTTTCTTTGCTTACAGCTGTACTCCCTGGCCAATGCATTTCTTACCTGAATTGGAGTTGACCAAGTAGCTATTTGTGAAAGGTGCAGAGCAGTACAGTGGGAAAAACATTTGCCTGAGTTCCAGAAGCTTGGGGACTCGGTCAGGATTCTGCACTCGTAAGCTGAGTTGACCCTGGGTGTAGGTGTAAATCATCTGTATACTCTCTGTTCTTGTTTCCTCATTTGTAAAATCAGGATCAACCATGATTGACCTTCCTTCTTCTCAAGGCTGCTCTGAGGATCAATGAGGCAACAGAAATGACAATTACGAAATGTTCTCTGAATACATATTTTTGTATGGATGTATTTATGTCTGATAAAAGAACATTTTAGGGTCATTGAATCCATTCCTTAGCTCTGCTCTTGGGCATAACATTCAATTTCTCTCTTAGACTCAGTTTCCCCATCTGTAAAATGTGGTCATAGGGTTCACTGAACTCTAAGCCTCTTTCTAGCTCTGACATTCAATAGGTCAATGACTCTTCCTGACTCCTACCATACTTTCCAGCCAGCCCATGGTGGCCAAGAAAACCCAGAGATGGGATTCCCCCGCACAGAGTCATCTGTCCTCTCAACCAAGAGGAGACTGGAAATTAAATAGCAAAGGTGCCCCTCAAGGATGTTCAACTACAAAAAATGGTAGAATGAAGTTCAGAGAGGAGTAATAAGTTTTATCCCCTCCACAATGTTTATTGATGAACATTATGTGCCATGCAGTGTGATGAGAATGAGACTGGGTTCCAGAAACAGTCCAGAGAGGGAGACAGACTTTAAACAAATATTTTCCCAAGTAATTATTTAATTGGAGTTGTGACCTATGCAAAGAAGTAGAGTAGAACTATTTATCAGGAGTTTATATAACGGTGGAGGTTGGGGGTGGTTTCAGGAAGATTTCCCAAGGAAGCGACCTTTGAAACTAGTTCTTAAAGGAGGATCTGGGGTTAGCAGGTCATGGGAGGGGCTTGAGAAGGAAGTAGAGAATGTTCTAGGCAGAAGGAACATCCAGTGCAAAAATCTTTTAAAAAAGAGAGTTCTTGATATATTTGAGTTGCTGAAAATAAGCTGATTTGGCTGGAATGCTGGTAGTGAGGGGAGAGTGGCATGACATGACATGTGAGATATAGACAGGGACAGTTCACGCAGGGTCTGATAGGTCAAGATGAAGAATTGGGGCTTTATCCTTAGAGCACAGAGATACCACTGGAAGGTTTTAAGCCAGAGGATATGTTCCAAATGATTGTCCAGGAAGATCACTGTGGAAGCAGCAAGTCTATTACAGGGGTGTCAGAGAGGGTGCAGCAAAACCAGTCAAAGGCTGGTGCAGTGGTCTAAGGCAAGAGGAGATAGTGGCTGGGACCAGGACAGTGGCCACGGAGATAGAGAAACAGTTGAGGAGCAGTTGGAGTTGAGGTGGAATGCTCAGGATGTGGTCACTGAGCAGGTGTGGGAGGGGAGAAAGAGGGAGGTAATCTATACATTATAACCCACTTGGGTTGCTCGTACCGTGAACCCCAATTTCCAGAAGAACAAAGGAAGACTCTGAGAGGCTGAGGGACTTGTCCAGATCCAAGAGTTAAAAAGTGAGGTTCCCAGAACTCTTGGCTCTTACACCATAATTATTTCAGGAATGTAAAGGCTCTTGTCCCAAGTGATTCATCCTAGGTGCTATCATTACTTCACAGAAAACTCAGTGAAGGTCTGATTTCACGTGCACTGAATTCCAGCCACACCGCAGTGAAGGCCACATGATGAGAAGGGACTGGAGTGAAGGAGTGATATCATGAGCCAAATAGAGTCGCTATTCAAACGTGCACTGTGGACTCCTTACACAACCACCTAATTATAGTTCCTGAGGAAGTGCTGTACAATAACACACTGTACAGAAGCCAATGGATAATTGTCAGTGGGCCAGACGGTCCTTTTAATCTGAGTTGATATTTGGGAGATAATGTGTAACAAGCTCAATGAGGTTTTTGTGGTGGGGGCTTATCGCTAAACAGGTCATAAATCTTTCATGTCCAAGAGAAAGGCCTGTCCAGCTTGTGAGCTGAATAGGCTCTTCCAAACTCCGGAACTAGCACAATTCGAAGTATGCGTGACCTGAGAGCTGTCCCTCCTCACATCCCAAAGAAAGGAAACAAAGAGGTCACAAAGTTCACATCAATATGTGTGCATCTGACACGCAACAAGACAGTCACGTGTCACTGCTCCTCTAACTGCACTGACCCAGTGTGATTTGGCCAAGACAAAAGTTGATTTCTTTCCAAATATTCTGGTTTTAATGACCATAGTTAAGTGACTTCCCCCAAAGTCCCATAATTATAAGAGGCAGAGTTTGGAAACTGAGTCTCTCCAAGCACAAGGTGATGCTGCCTTGTAAGCAGCCTGAGCCTCAGTTTCCTCATGCGTGCAGCAAGAACAGTACCTGCCTGGCAGAGACGTTATGACCTTTAATACCTGGAAAGTATCTCACACAGGGCTTGGCTCATGGTGGGAGCTCAACAAATGGCCGCTACTGATTCCAATAGAGTGCATGGAAAATTCAAAATGGAATTGAAATGAACATAAACTCCAGAAATAATATCCTCTGATTCATCCAGAATGGCTGACACTGACATATGAGGGTCACACATATATTGGAGCAATTATTTAACAGAGAAACATCCAATTTCCAAGCTCTTCAACCATTCAATGACTGGAATTGTACTGGTCCTATTTGCTTCACTCTGCTCTCCCTGTGTGACTCATTGTCCGTGGTTCCCCAAGTGCTTCAAGGTCTTGCTGTGCTTTGGATCCATGAAAGCAGCATAGTTGTAGAAAATGCACACAATAATGTCAATGCTGTTTCTGACCTAGCGTGGATTTTGCCTTCTATTCGTTGACAAACATTCGTTACACTTACTCAATTTATTTGTGCCAGATATGGCGCTAGATGCTGGAAGTGGAGTGGAGTGGAGTGGAAGGTGTGGTCATTGACATCACGTGGTTCACACTCTAGTGGGGAGAGATGCCTGTAAGCCCCACTTAGGAAGTGATGTAACAAGAGCTATAAAAGCAGTAAATTCCCACTGTGGGGGGAAATGGGGGGAGCTGCTGCCTTTGCTTCAGAGGGAGTGGTGTTCAAGAAGAGCCTGCCTTTCCCTCAAGTCCACCATCCCAGGAAGACTCAGAGGGAGATGCCAATAAGTTAGCCCCTTGGCCTTTGCAGTGAGAAATGGGTTTCTCTAGGTGATCCTGAGGAGGTAGACCGGTGGAGAAGAACACCAACAGAACCCCACAATGATTCAGTCCCATTGAGTTCGATTCAGATAAACACAGGGCAGAGGCGAAGCTGACCTCCTCACAGCTGCCACACACCCAGCCAGGGCGCAGCCTCTTCTCCTCACCTCACCCCACTCTCCTCAGTGTATCACTTTCTTTCACCCTATCCTTAGCTCCTGCCACCCAGAAATTTTTCTCCAGATGGGAGGACTGGCAATCAACTCCCCTCCCTGTGTAACCAAATATCTCACCCTGAAGATATGCTCAGACTCCCTGGCCGGCGCTCAGCCCTCTGGTTTACAGCGTGGCATGGAGCAGCCAGCCAGCCGGCCCAGCGCCCCACCGGTTTCTAATTAAAACGGAACAAGTGTTTCTCTAGACAGAACAATTTCTTGGAGGAGAAACAACAGGTTCTTCCAAGGTTGGCCTTCAGGTCGCACATAGATGGGCTACTTGTGAAGGAGAGGCAAAACAGTCTGGTTTTAGCAGTACGAATAGGTGTATTTATTATTTATTGTTTTATCTGTACTGCTACCTGAGGCTGACTACAAAGAACTTAAATATCTCCCGGGAATGGCTTTCAGTAGTTGAAAAAAATTACATTATTTTAATGTATTGGAGCTGCAAAAATAAAAAATTATTTCCTATCTCCCTCAGGTTATAAAAATTTACCTAATAATCTCTAGATCACATTCAGCACCATGCTATGCAAATATAAACACTTCTGAAAATAGCTTTTATAATTAAAAGTTAAAAAAAATCAACCCAAACTCCACAGTCATCTGTGATTGAACATGTCCCATGCTCCAGGAGGCAAGATTGCGTGGTTCAGCCCAGAGGCCACAGACTTGATCATCTAAAGGCAGGGATGGTGTTAAAAATATTTAATGGCTATCATGGCTCAGGGAGAAGACTAGTCAGCAAATGGATGTGAGACTCAGCACTGGCACGAGGAGCTGGGGGCCCTTGGTGCCAAGATGGAACTTCTTTACAGCCAGGTTGTAGGAAGCGGGGTTGGGAGGTGCTGCTGGGAAATGTTCCCTCAGAGCAAGGTGGGCACTAAGGAAGATCAGGAAAGCTATTTATGTAGAACAGGAAGATTTCACCAATTTGACAACTGGTTCAGGTGTACCAGTGCACACCCACTAACTATTGGCCCTGCCCCAAGGGAACAGCCAAAGAACCTAAATGAGAGAACAGGCCGGCTGGTGGGTTGATGCTCTGCCGAAAGGGGTGGCCATGACTTGGTTCCAGCCGATTGCTACTAGACCTTCTGATTTTTCATGAGAAGCTAAAAATCTGTATTTCCTTTTGGCAAGTAAGGAACATTAGAAAAATAATGCCACGTGAGACAAACAAAATTGGTCGTAAGTGACCATTTTATAACCCCTGATGGACGATGATCAAGGGGGTCAGAGCCACCTGCATCCATGGCCTCCACCGAAACATGAACCCACCAACTTGTTCCAACAGCCGAAATCTCTCTCCACTCCCAAAGCCCCTGCCCTGGTTCAGGCCACTTCATTGCCTCACCTGCGACCAAACTGGTCCTCACACAGCATCCTGGATGTTTCCCTCTCCCAAAGTTACCACCTCCTATTGTAATGACTTGTCTGTCTCAACCTGAGACTTTGTCTTGTTTATTGCTATATCTGCAGGGCCTAGCATAGAGCTTGGCACCCAGGAGGCACAAAAAGGGGAAGAAAGAAGGAAGGAAAGAAGTTCTATTCAGCTATTTTCAGTCCCTTTATTATTACGGCAAACAAGTAGTACCTAATGGTGATAGGTGGTACTGCAACCCAGCTTTATGTGCCTCTGAAGATGCTCACTTAACCAAGGAGGAAGTAAAAATGAGATATCTAAAGATTTCATATAATAAGAGAAAGCCCAAAATTGAAAGATGCAGCAAAGGCATCTGTATTAGTCACAGCCAGCAGGGTAACTCTTTCTCATAAACTCAACTATTGAAAGATATTTTAATCATAAAAACATGGTGCCAATTCTTGAATAATTTTTAGAAAATTGAATTTAAATTTTAGAAAGCCAGTCTACAGCCATTTCTCCTACAACATTTCATTCCTGAAAATTTATGTATTTTTCAGGTCTCAGGATTTGCTCTTAAAAAGAGATAGATAGTCTGTTTTCCGACAATGTGAATATACTTAACACAACTGAACTGTTCCTCGTGACACTCCTATGCCTGGTGATGGAGTTAGGTGGCCCTACGGGAGCCAAGCCTGTCTGTAGCTAGAGGTGTCTACCACTTTCTTCCTAACTACTAGGTATGAAAGCATCTAATCTCTCCTCGTTAGCTTCCTCCTTGCCACATATTGCTCTGACTTCAAGAGGTCTTGGCTTCCCTCAGGTAGCAAAACAAAAGCTGAAGGCAAAGTGAATAGTGGAGGCAATGGGCATCTGTACATGCCCAGTGGACAAAAAATATAAACATACCCTACTCCCACGTTTTCCTCAAGCCTGAACCTTCTGCTTTCTGTGTCCCTGGAAATTCACCAAGAAGCGGTACTTACTTGTCCTCAGGCTGGTTCCTGGGGAAGGCACTCATTCATATATCCCTAGCATTCCTAGTGGATTGGTGGGAGTTAGATTGAAGGACATTAGACCCAAAAGGGAACCTAGAGTCAAGAAATCTCATTTTATAGATGAGGAAAATGAGACTCCAAGAGATTAGTAAATGTCCCAAACTCACAGAAAATTATTGGCCAAGTCTGGACCAGAACTCAGGTCTCCTGACTCCCATGATAATCTATGCCAAGCATGAGATACCGGCATTAAGAAAATGGAAGTAGACTATTCAGCTATATCTGGTCCAGTTTAAGACTCTGGTCACATGAAATCTTAAATGCTTCTCCTGGTCATTTTAAACATCTTCTGGTAACTCTCTGGATTAAGGTAATAGTAGCAACACCTATACTCAACAGACTGTACTAATAGCCACATGATACTCCATGGATTTTATACAGAAAGGCAGGAAAGTCTACCAGGAAGATCACCACCCTGGTAGTTGGATCATGTTCCAGTCCCAGATCTAGTTCCATAAGAGCTAGTGCAGACAAGAGAGCAAAGAAATGGACATCGGGACCAGATTCAAGAGATCCCTTAGCCAAATACCACAACCAAACTCCTTGGTGGGGCCTTCAACCATGTAGATTCTCCAATGGCCAGTTTGAAAAGCAGGACCCTGACCTTAAGTTCGGTGTTCCTGTTAACGGAATAATGGATGTCACTGTTGGCTCTAGAACACATCTCTGTGCCAAAGTATCTTCGTGAGTGAAATAGTTTACTGTGAAATTCTATCTGAGGTTATTGTGAAAATCAAAAGATAAAGTATAAGCTATTGTTAAATTGTATCTAGGTTTAAGGTAACACACCTTTTATCAATATCACCTCTATTGTCACACAGTATCTTTCCTCTTAAGAACTCAACGTATGGGGGTGCTCCATTTCATAGGCAGGAAAACAGAGGATCAAGAGGTTGCAGTGGGGCCAAGACTGAAACACTCCTTGAGTCTTCTCAGATCAGGCTGCCATTCTCTCAACTTAGGCATATTGCCTGCTAGGTCTTGATGGTAACTGAGGCATCAAGTTTCCCAGATTTACTCAAGTTCAGAATCAAGAGGGACATAAATACACTGTATTGTCTTGAGAATTGTTTCATGGAGCACTGTCCCTGACCTCCCGTTTCAGAGTCACTTGAGAGACTTGTTATAAATGCAGATTCCTGGGCCTTGCCCCAGGACCTTTAGTCAATCGGAAAGACTGGGAGCGGGACCCAGGATTTGATATTTCTAATAACTATCCCAGATGTCTCTGATGCAGCCTGACATTTTAGAATCGGTTTCTTCTGATATTGGATCATTCTTTTATGAGACCATACACCAGAAGGCTGAATCCATAGCATGCCTTTACCCAGAGAGGCTCCCTCCAGGCAACATTCTTTTAGCAACTTGTAAGATCCCACAAGCTGTCAGAATGGTGGTATAGAGAAGGATATCACACTGATGGCATTTTGGATTTCAGAAGGGGGAAGGGTCCAACTCCCATTTCCCAAAGAATGACTGCTTCCACAAATGGCTGAGGGAGAGGTTAGTAATGCAGCAGTGGCCACAATTATGTACTACCCAGGCAGATGCTGCCCAAGCGCATGACTTACACCCCAGTCATGGGTTTGACTTTTGCGGGATCTCTTTTGCGGGTCTGGCATTTTCTAAGACCAGATCATTTTCCTTGTATCTGAGGGTTAACAGGATATTTATGAACAATGCCTATACAATGCCGCTTTGGGGGTACAGGAACTCTCGATCCCACGTTCAGCTTAGCCACACCTGCTGGTTTAAGTCTAGTTTAAGTCCCCACGCTTTGGTTTCTTTAGAGGCAAAACAGAAACTCTCTTGCTGCCCTGCATCTCAGGAGCATGGCCAGGAGAAAGAGGCAGGATTTGCAGAGAGCTGAGTGGCGTGGAGGAGAGACCTCAGCCCACCCTCAGATGCCCCTGTGTGAACAAACACTCTGGGATTTAGGTGCCACCCTCGTCTGAAAATCAAAATGGATTCCACCTGCTGTGGCTCATTCTCTGGGTCTTGCCCAGCAGCACACCCAGGGAATAGAAGCGAAGGGAAGCCAGCTGCCCCTTCTAATCCTACACAAGGCCTTCCGGCGTTTCAGCACTTGGCCTTCCGCTGCTCCACTTCTTCAGCACAGTCCAATTCAGCAGCCCTCCTTCCCCCGCTCAGTGCCTTAGGCCATGTCGATCCACTGCCAACACTGTTGGAACCCACCAGAGCCTTTGTACGCTGCCACCGAGGAAACCAGCTGGTGTGCCTTCGACGTTTCCCTCTCGGGTGGTCCTGGGATGTTTCTTCATTTCACCTTTACTCCTTTCAAAGCAGCCTTCAAATTGTTGGTGTTTTAAAAAAAGATCAAATAGAGAGAGAAATCAGATGGACTAGATTCAACAGTGACCTACTCTCAAAATCCTCAAAATCTAAAGTCTTTAGTGAGGCCTCTAAATATTTGGATTCTCCAATGTATGTTTTTAAAAGAACAGTCTGAGTTTTAAGTACAAGACTCCGATTTAAGGAAAAGACTCCAATATGACTAATTACAGCTGAGACAGCAAAACAAAATGAAGAAGGTGATTTCAGTTTCTCCAGACCATGTTTGAAAGACATGGTTAAATCCAGACCTACCACTGAAAGCCACCCAAAATCCCAGAGAAAGCAAAACAAGCTGAGAAAAGATTAGTCCAGATTTGCTGGTAAGTTCGTTTTAGTTGAGCCAAATTTATGTCGCAGTAGAGTGATGTATGTATACTTGATGGTGTATTGGCCCTTAGCATAATCATAATAACTGTCACTTACTGAGCATTTACTGTTGTCTTGGCCACTGGTTAAGTCTTTTTTTTTTTTACATTAATTGTCTCTTTTAATCTTGACAACAACCCCATGAATTAAGTGTTAATTTCTCTGTTTTAAAGATGGCGACGTTGAGGTCCAAAGAAGTGAAATAACTTGGCCAAGGTCACAATCCATGGCAGAGCCAGGATTCCAGGCTAGGTCTGTCTCATGCCGATCAGTGACCCCAAGAAGAGCAGAGCTGAAGGAACACTGGGCTGCTATCAATGATCTTTGTTACGATCAAAGCTCTAGCATTAACTAACAGTGTGTCCTGGCACAAGTAGCTGACCCTCGGGGCTCTAATTTTCTCATTTGTAAAATATGGGGCTCGAGTAAATGGTCCCTAATATGCTTTCCAAGTCTAACGGTCCCTAATTACAGCTTTGCTCTTTCACTTTATTCTAGGTGCTTTCTGCTGCTTTCTCTGGATTTTATGACACATGGTTGGTCATAACTATAACTTGTGGATTACTTAGTCCTTGATCCCCTCGGTCTCCCAATTACAACATTGTTCTTACGGGTAAAATGCAACCTGGTGGACAAGTGTGCTCTGCCACAGCCTATGTTACGACGCAGCTCTCAAGGCACATTGAGGCAAAGGTGAGGGACTGCTTGTCAGACATCTCCAGAGATAAAAGCAGTGACATGTGCTTTTTGTGCTGTTCTGTCTTCTCATTATTTACAGTCCTGGGATCCTCAGTAAAGGGGAAAAACTGAAAGCTGACTACGTATAAATTAAAAGAATAATGTTGATTGTCGTTGACTGTTATAATGACAAAGATCTGGGAAGATGCAAGTAAATCCAGGCACAGCTAGGTTAGGACCACACATCTGGCTCTGAGCAGATTCATGAGTCTTACCCCCAGGCCAGACATTGTCAGGCGAAAGAGAGAGTCACCATGCACAACCCTTTTGGGGTTCAGCCAGCCTTGGAGATGGATAAAATAAACAACCTGGCCACTGGGGCTTATCAACAGGTGAAAGGCTCAGGGGATGGGTCATAGTCTAGTCTACAGCTCCCAGGTGGGGCCATAACCGTTGGTGGGCACTGAAGGGGTAGGGGCTGGATTTCAAAGTCAAGTTGCAAAGTTTTGAGGTGAAGAAACAGATCTGCAACACATTCTTCGGGACTTTCTTGTTTCAGATCAAATACACATAAGCCATAAGACAGCATTTCCAAGGAATGTCCTGAACCAGAATCTCTGAAAAGCCTGCCTGTTCCTGCTAGGGGGCCTCTGAAAATAGAAGCAGCAACAAGAACATTTGTGTAGCGTTTCATTGTTTGCAAAGTGCTTTCACACTTTGATCCTCATAGCATCCCTGAGAGTCACTGAGGTTCCAAATAGCCTAGCTAGTTGCCCAGCCCAGGATTCGAACCCAGGTCTCCCAGCTCCAGACCTTTCCTCTACACTGTGAGTCTTTGAATAATAAGACATTTTTTCCCCAAAGGCAAAATGCCTTCTTATTTTTAAAACAAAATAAGGAGAAGAAAAAAGTCTCTATTTAGGAGGCAAGATTGCTGCTGGCCATTTTTCATGGTTGACTTGCTATTTTTCATAAACAAGAGGCAGAAAAGTCAAAGGGAAAGACCACATGGCACCCAACAAAGTGAACACGATACTTTTCAGTGCTGGAGAGAAACAAGGTCAAACATGAGAAAACAGTATCAAAATAGCCTATGAGAAATGCAAAACACAACTTTCCAATTTTTCTAAATTTGGGTAGGTTTTGGATGCTATCACCACCAGTACCATAAGGGTCATAGAGTCAAACGTGGCCAACAGGCGGTAGATCAGGGTCCCAGGTGGCCCCATGAAAAGCTGAATCAACCAGGACCAGAGCCCATCTAAGACCACCTTACCAAATCTTGGATACCTTTCACGTTAGATGGCAATCTCTCACACGTGCGAAATCAAATCCTCCCTGTGGGTAGAGCCTCTTGTCTGCCACCAGACAGGATTCTCCATTAAAGGGCTGACATGGATTTGGGCTTGTTTTCTAAGAATATACCCTTCATGTAAACTCACTGAGATACTAATAATAAATAACCACAAAGCCACTATATTAGCATTTCACAGTTCGCAATGCTCGCTCTCCCTCATTGGAACCGTAAAACATCCCTCTGGATGTAGGTTAGGTGATTAATATTGTCCCCATTCCACTGATGAAGAAACTGAGGCTCATAGTTTATATGACTTCCCTAAACTCACAAAATTACTAAATAGCAAAGGAGAAACATGAACCCAAAACTTCTGGCTTCGTATTTCATGTTCCTTCCAAGATACCAGCCATACCACTGACTAAGACTCCTTGAGTAATGTAGCAAATATTCTCCCATCATATGTTTATCTTTTGCCATGGCTGATGAACTTCAGAGATCTGAGGAACAACACCAGACATCTGGTCACGTCAGCTCTGTCTGGCAGATCCGAGGAGAGAGTCCAGTTGTCAGCCACCCACGCTTCAAAGTGACTTGTAAACGGCAAAACCATCATTGGTTATTCAGGCATACATGTCTCAGAATAAAAAAGGCTGTGAGGAAGACTGAGTCATAAGCTTCCAACCTCATGGATACTTTGGATTAGGAGACTGCAATGCTGGATGTCTGTGTGCCCTGAGGATGGGGGATAAGACCAAGTGTGGAACCCACAGCAGCTCGGGGAACCACTTCCAGCCAAGTTGACTGGGGAGAAAATGGGGAAGGAGCAGCAACTCTGCTGACTCAAAAGAACTGAAGGAAAGAATACTATAATTATTTCCTTAGCTGTAATCTCTGGACTTGTCCGAAGAATAAAGTCTGTCCCCTCCCTCCCATCCCATCGAGAAAAGCCAAGTGACCTTACTGCCTTTGTCTTAAGACAAATTCCTTTTTTTTTTTTTTGAGGAAGATTAGTGCTGAGCTAACATCTGCTGCCAATCCTCCTCTTTTTGCTGAGGAAGACTGGCCCTGAGCTAACATCCATGCCCATCTTCCTCTACTTTATATGTGGGACGCCTGCCACAGCATGGCTTGCCAAGCGGTGCCATGTCCGCACCTGGGATCTGAACTGGTGAACCCTAGGCCGCTGAAGCAGAATGTGAGAAGTTAACTCCTGTACCATTGGGCTGGGCCCTTAAGACAAATTCTTAATGAGTCCCTTCTCAGAAGACTGAACAGAAAGTCTCTCTGGAAACTAGAGGCCAGATGCTCAAAATGTAAGAGGAATTAGCTGCATTAGAAATTGTATCAGTTGTCTATTGCTGTGTAACAAATTATCTCAAAAGTTAGTGGCATAAAACAACAACTATAATAACTCAAGTCCATACTGATGTTTGGGGCCCGGGGCTGGAGGGTGCGGGAGGATGACAGGATTCTAAACTTTGATGTTGGATCTTGAAAGTCTTCTTGTGAATTTTTTCTTTTCTTTTCCTGAGTCCTTAGTGAATTGTGATATGCAGCCTTGAAAGTCTCCATCTGGACTCAAGTGTTCCTCACATCTTGTTGCTCAGTGTATGCATTTCCTAGGGCTGCCTTAATGAATTACCACAGGGTAATCTGGATGGCTTAAAATGACAGAAATTTAGTCTATCGCATTTCCAGAGGCTAGAAGTCTAAAAACAAGGTGCCAGTACCTAAGGTTCTAGAGAAGAATCCTTCCTTGCCTTCCCTGCCTCCTCCTGGCCTCTGACAATCCTTGGAGTTCCTTGACCGGTAGCTATGTCACTCCATTATGTGCCTCCATCTTCATATGGTCTTTTTCCCTCCTTGTGTGTGTCTCTCTCTGTCTTCATATGACCGTCTTATAAAGACACCAGCCATTGGATGTAGGGCCCATCTTAATCTACTATGACCTCATCTTACTTTAACTAACTGCAACTGCAAAGACTGTATTTCTAAATAAGATCACATTCTGAGATTCTGGGAGGGCAGGAATTTGGGGGGGACACTATTCAACCCAGCGTACTAGGAACATTTCCAAGAATCATCTTTATCCTCTCCAAGTGTGAATCAACTGACAAGGTAACTACCAAGATTACAAGGATCCTATCTAGCAAATACGAATCATTCTTTTTGACACTCCCCCCCCCCCCATAATTCCATTTTGGTAGCCAATTCTAAGAATAGAAGTCTACATACATAAAGAAACTTTAGGCATAGAGCTCAGGCAAAGCAGCACTGCTTATAGCAGCAAGTCTGAAAACAATCTATATTTCCAATAATAAGAGAATGGCTAAGTACAGAAGATACATTTATACAATGGACTATTCAGTATCCTCTAAAATTATATATGAGGTTTGTAATAATGTAGAAAATTTACAAGTGAAAAACACACCATTTAACAAGTGAAAAATACACAATATTTTTATAAATACAATTATGTTTTAAGAAGAGCAAATAAATCACAAAATTGTACATAAAAGAAAAAAAAGGAAAATAATTCATCAAAATATCAGCATTGTTTGTCTTTGAATGGTTGAATGATTTCTGTTTATCTTTTAGGTTGTGCCAATTATTTATTTCTGCATAATGAACAACCCCACAACTTATTGCTTCTTGCATTTATTGTTCTCATTAATCTGTCATTTGGGCAGGGCCCAGTAGAGGTTGGCTCATTTCTGCCTCATGCGACAACAGTTAATGTAATTCAACTGTGACTGAAGGATGCGCTTTCCAAGATTGCTCAAGAACATGTTGGTGCTGGTGGTCAGCTGGGAGGTCAGATGGGGTTGTTGGCCAGAAGCCTCAGTTCTTCTCCACGTGGGCCTCTCCATGGGGCTGCTTGAGCTTCCTCATCGCATGGCAGCCAGGTTTCAAGAACAAGTGTTCTAAGAGAAAGGAAGCAGAAACTGCAAGTCTCTTAACGCCTGGGCCTGAAAACTAGCACAGCATCACTTCTGCCTTGTTCTATTCATCAAGCCATCTCGGGGCCTGCTCAGATTTAAGAGGAGGGGATTTTCTTGATGAGAGGAATGTTAAAGAACTTGTGGCCATCTCTGATCTACCAATATAAGTCGACATTTTTCAAATTTTCTTTAATGATTATTGTTACAAGCAGGGGCACGTGAAGTACCTTTAAAATGCTTTTATTTAAAATTTTGAAGACCCCTAATATAAACTCTCTGATAATTCATGAAACTACTTAGAATACCAAATTTCTCCCCTCTTTGCCCTCAAAGCCCCTTCTCCATCTATATACCTCTACACATACACACACACACACACACACACACACACACACACACGAAATTTCCCATCTTTAGGCCCTTCACCCCTGGCCTGGTCTTCTCTCAGTTCTTTGCTGAGGGTGTTAACTAAAAATTAAGAGTACTGGTCATGGTAGCTTGTAGTATGCCCCATTCCAGATAGATACTTTTCAAAAGGTGTCTGTTAACAATACTCCTGCATTTCCCAACATTCTCACATACAAGAAGACTGACAAATAAATGAAGCACATGACTTCTGAAGAGCTACTGATCCAAGCTGTATGTATACAACTAAGCAAGCATCTCATTGCCCTCCCTTTCTCCTACCACATCTGACTCATCAGTTATTAAACTCTGAAGGGCTCATAGTTGCCTGAAATAGTCATATTGATTCTTAAAAGCTTTTCTCAAATTGGTTCAAGTTTCCTAATACTCACTCTTAGATCACATAAAGAAGTGCTCACACTTGGGTCCTGCATTTAAGTCATCATGAAGCTGATCTCCTTAGTTTTTAATGGGAGAGAAGGCTAATAGTCTTTAGAGAATAAATATTAAGGTCTGACAACAAAGCAATAAGATTAACTGCCTAAGATTAAATGTGAGCCAGTGTGTTACAGGTTTTAGTTTAGTTTGTTCTGTTTGGTATTTTGTGTGTGTGAGAGTTTTGTCCTGGTTTTCAAGTCTGAATAGCCAATTTTATCAAGACCTCTTGGAAGATGAAAGAGCTGCTAGCAACACCCAGTATCCCAGAATTTTAATTAAAGCTATGGATCCTCTCTCAGAAAAATGTACATGAGCATAAGCAAAGTATGCTGCATACTTTGAGGGGTTCACAGACACCTTGCCTATGTCAATAACCCCCATGCTAGAGATATCTCAGATTTTTGG
Organism: Equus przewalskii; assembly: GCF_037783145.1. Taxonomy (NCBI): domain Eukaryota; kingdom Metazoa; phylum Chordata; class Mammalia; order Perissodactyla; family Equidae; genus Equus; species Equus przewalskii. Next base: position 27,656,277 of record NC_091850.1, read on the forward strand.
TGACTCAGGGTCCCATGACCTTCATGGTACCAACCCCGACAGGACAGGAAGTGAGCATCTGAGGATGTCATGGTGGCCTAGGGCTTGTTGGGTCATGCGAGGAACAGTAAACACAACTGTTCACAATCCTGCTTCTTCCTCGAGCCATCACAACAGTTACCTGTGAATAAAGTCCAACAGAGAAAGGCAAAACAACCTTGGTACAGACCAAGCTTCCATATTAAGAATCCTCCTTCCCATCTGAGAGGCAGAAACACTTCTCACACCTCATTCTCTTCCCATCCCTTCCTCTCCCTTCCCTGTTTCTCTCCTTCCCTCTGTCAAAGATTTAATGAGCACCCTTTTAACCTCTTTCTCAGGGCTAGGGTCTAGGAACACAAATTTGAATTAAACATGGCTCCTCTCATTCATTAAACAAATTCATTGAATATTCACAGAACCCCATGTGCTTTAGTTTTTACAATCTCCATCCCAGTGGGGGAAATGCACACACTCAGGCCCACAAGCCATGGATATGTGTGCATTTACAATGCATCTACAAGGAGGCTACAGTGGAGAGATATGTAAGCAACTATGGGAGCAGACGAGGGAACAACTAATTGTTTGCCTGGATGGGTCATGGAAGACTGCTCAAGGAAGGTGCAATTGATCCCCATATTCAGAAACAAATAGGAATTTCCCAGGCAGACAAGGGAGGAAAGAGGGACAACATGTGCAAAGGTACTCAGGTGTCAAAGAACATGGTACCTTTTGGGTCAGTGTGGCTGGACCTCAGAAGCATGTGCAAGATCAACAGAAGTTAAAGCAAGAAAGACAGGGGGAGGCTGAATGCTGGATGTTCTAAGTGCTACACAAATCGGTCAGAAGCACTGGCATGGAGCCTCTGGAGGGCTCTAAGCAAAGGAATGAAATGATAGGTTTTGGTTTCAGAAAGCTAACTCAGTTAGACGGTGTGTGTGTGTGTGAAAAACAGGGAGACTAGTTGGGAAGGAGGCTCCTGAGAGGTCCTGGTGAGGGATAAAAGAGGGTCTAAATTCTAGTAGGGGCAGTAGGAGCAGAGAGAAAGGGCAAACATGAGAGATTCAGATGACAGCATCGACAGAAATCGGCAAATGGGTAAATGGGGTGGCAGTGGGGGTGAGTGAGGAGTCATTATTATGACTTCCAGGTTCCTTATTTGAGCAAATAGAAATGTAGTTGACCAAGACAGGGGATACAAGGTTGTATGGGGTAAGATAATGAGGCCTGAGGGGCATGGGAGTGTGAGGGCCTGTGGGATAACCAACTGGAGATGTCTACCCTGGTGATGGGACTACACATCAAATGAGCACCCACTATTTGTCCAGTCCTGGTCTAAGTTCCTTGGTCACCAAAAATGACATTGAAATTCTTATGTGTTTTTTGCCAATCATGTGCGGAAAAAATAATTTTTTATAAAACTCTCTTGAGTGAGATAGATCATCTCAAGCATGAAAAGAGCCACTTACGGGTAACAATGAGAAAATCATCTTCGTGCTAAATTTGCCTTTCTCTTCCCTTACATCATAGCAGACTCCGCCAAGACCACTACGATCAAGTTTTATTCCTCCTTCCAATCCTCCACTGCAACTTTTGGCTGTGCAAAACGAATACTTCCATATGGTGCAATGTTTATGTTAAGACTGGGAAACATATGAAATGCTTTCAGTAAATTTTATCCAAGAAGCAATAAATTTACGAATCCTAAGCAGCTGGAATAAAATATTGGCCCATAATTGATTTTGGATGAAGTGTATTTCAACAGGACTAGGAAACGGAGCAGTTTGTTAATTACTGATGTTTAGAGATCTTGGGTGTCTTCACACAGCCCTCCCTAATTGTAATCTCAGACAGATTACGTGATATCTTGAACAACTTCTGTCTCATCTGTAAAATGGGTTTAGCAATCTTACCTACTCATGGGGGTTTCTGTGAGAATTAAATGAGCTAATGCAGGTAAGGAGCTTAGAATGGCAGTCATCAGAGACTCAGCAAATGTTAGTCCTACTTCTTATTACCTACAAACAAAGTGACAAGAGAAGGGGAATGGGATGAAGATGGGGATGGGAGGGAAAAAGGAGAGAATAGTTTACAAGAAGAAAGTTTTTAGGATATATCTATGGAAGGGTGCCCCCTGCCACCTCAGAACTGTAGAGGCAAGAAAGCTGTGTGAGTGTGAGTGGTTACTAAAAAAGATTTTTGAGGAAGGCGGCTGGGGGCAGGGGGTGGTATGTGAGACCTGTAGAACCAGGAACTTTCTGACATACATTTTGGATCATCATTCATTTTTATAATTATTTAATTCACTAGGACAAATGAGAGCAGGACAGCAGAAGGCAAGAGCACTAAAACACATAAATTGTTTAGCAGGGATTAGTTAACATGCAAAAACTGCCCCAGGTCTATGTGAAATCAGTCCACAGAACTTTATTCTATTGACTCACTATTACTTTGGACAAACTGCCAATTTTTGTTTTAGTTTTCTAGTCACAAAAGCAAAAGGATCTCTTAGAATGACTTTTAATGTCTTCTACTTATATAGCTCTTATATCTATAAAGCATTTCTATATATTTCTAATTTAATACTGATAAAAATCAGGTAAAGTAGCTATCATTAGCTCTATTTTAAAACAGCAAACACATAGTGTATATTTACAGTGTGCCAGGTACTACTCTATATGCTTGACAAGGAGAGTCTCATTGAATCCTTCTGACAAACCTACGAGGGTGGCACTATCGTCATCTGAGTCTAGAAGACTGAAGTTTAATACTCTCCCAAGCTGACCCAGGCAGTAAAAGCAGAGCTAGGATTTGAACTCACATCTGTATGACTTCAAAGCCTGCCTCCTAACTCCCAACCACCGCATTCTGCTGTTGAAGAATAATCAGATACACGTTCTTTCCTAGTATGGCAATGCTTTTAGTTTGAACTCAGCCTAATTATTTACAGTCATGTAAACAACTGTTGTGAAATTATACAGAAATATTAAGCTTTTGAGGCTTCTTTCCATATTGAGCTCCTAGAATTGCTCAAGACAGATATACATCTCAATGTCCATTCCCCTCCCTCAAGATTATGAGAATCTGTACAAGACCAATAATTGCTGAATAAAGTTTCCAAATACCTAAAGTACTTGGTAATAGGCTAAGAATCTGTTTCTTATTTACTTATAATACAGTCTAATAGCTGTAGGTAAGAAAATGTAAGCACAATTTTAGTGAAGGGTATGTACCAATCTTTTGAGTGGTTCAATAATGAAAGGACAAAATTTGTTCATAAAAATGTACTTTTTATTTCATTAAAAAAAAAAACCGGCCAATATCCCTCCCCCTCATGCAAACAGCTCTCATATGAGATTCTTCAGATTTTACGTTTTTTCCATTCTGGCTCATTCTTTGTTTCCTCATCATCAGATTCAACTTGGGCAAACATGGTTTTGGGCTGAGTCCTAAAAGAAAGTTAAAGAGAAGAGGAAAAATTTAGTCGACATGTGTTTATTAGATTAGACTTTGCTCCTTTCATCAAGTGGAAGCACATTTGGGGAATCAATCACATCTCAATTATTAAATATCAATCATTGAACTTCTGGCAAAGAAAAGGAAAATAGAAATTTAATTATGTTCAAGACAAGAGCCAAAGATTCTTTTAAAGATTTTCACTCTGTGGCAGACTATGTGTGCTGTCCTTTCCTTCAATAAAATAAAATAAAAAAAAAGTATCAAATTCAGTGGAATCACATAGAACCACCCTCCACATCAAACTCAAGCTCACCAGGACCGTTTGGGAGGCCAAATTATAGTCGCCACGCAAGAATCTACATGATCTTTATTTATAGCTCTCTGGGCTGTTCCTAGATGTAAGCAGTCCAAATATATGTGATTATGGTGCACATGAATAGGAGAATTTGAGTTAATAGTTTTCTTATCCAATGAGTTTAAAATACTAGATAACACATATAGTAATTTGAGTACTGCTAGAAAAAATAAAAAAACAAAACAAACAAATGAACATTCCCTCCATCCCAACACCCAGATCCATGCCTGGAAATGTCAAGCATTTTAGGAATCGTCATTGAGTATCATTGCTGTAATACTGGCACAAAGTACATCAAGCAATCTTTGTATTAGGACTTTCTGTGCTTTGTAAACATACCTGGTTCAATGACATTCCTTTTTACACCATTCACACAGAAAATAATTCCAAGAAAATGTCAAATGGTTATAATTCATACTCTTTTTGGTCATGCTACTGTTGATTTCCTTTTAAAAACCACTCTGTCACATTATGAGGAAACATTAAAGCATAATACTGAAGATGATATATTTTAGCTTACATCTCTATTTAGAGTTCAATTCATTGTGTCAAGGTAATTCGAGAATGGTAAAAATAATGACAATAACTCCTTTTATTTGCCAAGTGAAAACAAGGTTAAAAGCTTCTATTACTTCTTGCTGTTTCTTCGTTATCCTGAGGAAGAAGTAGAAAGCATCCACATCATGCTGATGATGTTCCAGTGCGAGCCGTGTCCTAGAATTCCTCCAGCATAAGTTAGTTATAACTCCTGTCTCTCCACTTATCTCACACACCTATCTAGAGCCCAGGCTGTCCCCATATCCAATCCAATTGGTTAAACTTGTTGTCACTTTAAGACACTTAGGACATCAACAAACACACCATAGCTCTAACATTTCCAAAAGCAACTGCAGATTTTCATAGGTCGTGAGTTGCTGAATTACTAGAAAGCAGGACCACTGGCTTTCTAACATGCTATAACAAGGCAATTGGTGCTCATTACATATTTCATCTTCTCGCAAAGATGTTGGCCACTTAGATATGGACAAACCCATACAGGAACAAAATTGTCTGGTTTAAAAAATCCTTTAAATTAGATATTTAATCTCTAAGGGGGAAAAAAAGAAACATGGTCTTCTAAAGATATCCAGCAGTGCTTCATAAGACACCAGCTCATCAATGTTAGCTGCAAAGAGGTTTATGTACTAAGAAGTTGTAATGCTGCTTTTTTGGATATAAAAAAGAAGAAACTGATGACAGATTACAGGAAGGAAACCCAGAGCTTGAAAAGGCTATTTCATTTGAGTGGTTACTCTTTTATATTCCACTAACTTCCAAAAGTATTTTTAGCAGGTTGATGGCTAACACTAAAGGGCAGAGAATCAGTGGAACTATTCAACAAGGGGCAGAAAGAGAGTAATGATTGCAAAGAGGCATGGGAGAACATTTTGGGGGATGAAGTATTCTACAATCTTGATTGAAGTGGTGACTACACAGGTGTAGATATTCGTCAAGACTTGAAATGGACGCGTTTTGTATTTTTATTATATATAAATTATATCTCAATAAAATTGACCTATAAAGAAAATCAAAACAAAATAAATGAGTAGGAGATCAAGAACCAAGGAACAAAAAAGTACGGAACTGAGTATAAAACTTAGCACCGAATTTCCTAGCAGCCAAGACAAAAGAAAAGAAAAATATCAGTCTTTCAAAGGAGATAGCTTTCCCCCTTGACTAGCATTGAACTAGTAAATTTTTCACTGAGTAAATTTTTACATCAGGGTTACTTAGATTGTCACGTTCAATCACCAGACCCCAACAGTCCCCTCATCCTTTGCAGGTATTTTACCTTCGGCGACATCAACTTGTTTGGAAGGTGGAGCGGTCCTCTTTGTGAAACTCCATGAAATTTATTTTAAATTCCACTTTTGAACTAACAACAATGTTGCCAGCAAAATAGCTATATTATGCCTATGCAACATCAAATCATGACACTTGGCTTTCCAATAGCCATGCTCTCCTTCCCCAAATTGCCAAAATCAAGGCATAAATCAGCATCCAAATTTTCCCAGTATGGCAGCTCCTCAAAAAATTAAAAATAGATTTATCATGTGATCTAGCAATTCCACTTCTGAGTATACGCTCAAAAGAACTGAAAATAGAGTCTTACAGAGATATTTGTACATCCATGGAAGCAAGCTAAGTGTCCATGGATGGATGAATGGATAAACAAAAAGGTGGTATATACAGACAATGGACTATTATTCAGCCTTAAAAAGAAAGGGGGTTCTGAAAAATGCTACCTGGATGAACCTTGAGGACATTATGCTAAGTGAAATAGGCCAGTGACAAAAAGACAAATACTGTGTAATTCCACTTACACGAGGTACATGGAGTAGTCAATTTCATGAGGGAAAGGAGAATGGTGGTTGCCAGGAGGTAGGCAGAGGGGGAAATGAGCTGTTGTATAATGGGTATAGAGTGTTAGTTTTGCAAGATAAAAAGAGTTCTGGAGATTGATTGCACAACAATGTGATTGCACTTAACACTACTGAAATGTACACTTAAAATGGTTAAGATGGTAAATTTTGTTACGTGTATTTTAAACAATTACAATTAACAAAAAAAAACCTAGGTTCTTGTATTTAGTCATAAGGAAGAATGGAAAAACCCTTTTCCTGGGATAGAAAGGGTCTTAGCCTCCAACGTGGGGCCATCCCAGAGCAATGCTTCTCAAACCATCTATGGTGCAAGGCCAGTCTTTGTTTTCTAATTTCCAATCCCTTGCAGACAAATATTATATTTCTAGAAAAATAAAAAGAGTACCAAAATCCAAATCTAAATTTTTGTTAGTCCAATTTTTGCAGTCCAGTTTTGTTGGACTACACTGTGAATAACACCTGCTGGGAGCTCCATCCCTCCCCTACTTTGGGAAAGAAAGGAGTAAAGCAGGGCTCCGAAACCAGGCTGTGGAGTAAAAATTTGTCTTCTTAAATAAAACTTTTATACAGGGTGAGCTTCCGCCAATTGTAGGAAAACATTTCCCATATCTGGAGAAGTGGGCCCTGTATCATGCTACTGAAGACCTGGTGAAGGAATGGAGTTTGACGTTGCATTTTCACAGGCCCCTTTAAGGAGCAGTCTTTAATTCCCGGGAGTTAGGTACAGGGAGGTGAAGGGAGACGTGGCCCACAGAAAGAAGTTTCCCTCATTCCAATCCATCCTGCCTCCAAAACCAACATTCTTACTACATAGTTCAGAACCTTCCATAAGAGCTCTGCATTGTCTGCTGAATAAAGACTAGGTTCTTCAAAAAAGATTGGCTTCAGCACACTAATATCTCTAGCTAGCCTCAGGAATGCCAGTGTTTTATAGAAGCAAAGAGAGAATTACAGCTTTAAATCTTGCAGCTATTCTTTCTCTTCAGCAATTTTTATCTTTGAATTTATGTCCAGCAGTCATTCTTTTGAAAGTCTCTGGAAATCCATATATGAGGAAGACAAAAAAATTCAATTCAGGATTATCTAGGGCATTTAAAATGGATTTCTTTAGTCACCACTTTTCAAGACAATGAGGAACAGAAATGATTAGGCAACCACTAAGCAGAGTTAGGAAGAGAACCAGGAGATTTCTTCCCCGGGAGGTGGCCTAATTTGCCCTTGGCATAGAAAACTACTATAAAATAAATCAACAATGTCAAGTAGGAGTAAAATGACATGTGCAAAAAGATAAAATGTTAACAGATTTGAAAACACTTCAAGCTGGTGCAGAAATTCCTACTCTTAAAACCAATGGGAAGCTAACAGATAAACAACAACAAAAACCCTCTAAGTCTCTATTAACATTGTCACTGGCCACAAAAATGGATTTCTTTCTGCGCTGCTTGAAGAAATGGAATCTGTAAACATAGACTCTCGTGGATGCTTCCGTAAGGAAGAGGAGGACAAACCAATGGGCACAAAGGCATGGCAGCAACTCAGGAAATACACCCATCAATAAATAACGTGCAAGAAATATATTCCACCGCTTCAAGAAAGCGTTTCCATTGCCCACCCATTTTCGTCTTCTATTTAATCAGTTCCTCCAGAATTCTCTACCTCCTTTGTCAAGAAACAGGAAGGTGTCAACTCAATTTACAGTCTCATGGCAGATTTATCTCCGTTGCCCAAAACAAAAGACTATAAAAGGATTGACGTGAAGAAGAAGGGGGTAAGGGGAACATTCCATCAGCCAAAGGTAATCATCAATGTGGGTGTTCAACAGGTTAAGGGATAAGGTAAGTCTCACTGAGAACCAGTAGAGTACCCACCTTACTGAAATCAGCTTCATCCACACTATTTTACTAGTTGATGGCCCACACTTACCCATTTTTCTAAGTATTAATTGAAAGCTTAAACTTACAGGGGCCCACCCAGTGGCAGAGCGGTTAAGTTTGTGTGCTCCGCTTCGATGGCCCAGGGTTCATGGGTTCAGCTCCCAGGTACGGACCTACGCACCGCGTACCAAGCCATGCTATGGCAGGCATAGAGGAAGATGGGCACAGATGTTAGCTCAGGGCCAATCTTCCTCAGCAAAAAGAGGAGGATTGGTGACAGATGTCAGCTCAGGGCTAATCTTCCTCAAAAAAAAAGAATTTGAAAGGAAAGAAAAAAAAACTTACAGAAGGCTGATGTGAAACTTGCATTTTGCAGTTTGATTAACTTACTTGGTGAATAGGAAACATTTTTCACCTGACTGTATATGTCAACTTGTTTACTAGAGTTACTAAGAAAAGGACAGCAGACTAGATATCAACAGTTATTACTGCGAGCCATTAAATAAACTAATCAGAGGAGGGCTGAAGGGTTTTTTATTTTAGCTTCAGTAAATTCTGCATTTGCTAACAGTTAATATTTCATGAAGCAAATATAAAAGCCTAAGAAAACGTCTTTCTCAAATCTACAAATTCTAATGTACTGATACTTTGTGCTGACTAATTTTCCCCTTGGAACATTTTTTAAACTGAATTCTCAAGTTATTTGTAGAAAGTGAGTCCTTTCAAACAACTATGTGTATAGAAAAAAAAACAGAAGGCCAACAGAAACCGAATCCCACCTTCAGTGTTTCCACCCAGAAGAATTTTGTGTAGAACAGTCAGTAAATAATAAAGAGTCCCCCTGCAAGCTTCTAAAAGGGCATTTTAGGGGGTGCATTGTTTGTGCAAGAGATTCAAAGTGTCAGCGGAGCTGTCCTTTCTCTTCTGACCAAGCTCTAACGCGGGCCTTCTAAACTCCTCCCCTCGTGCTCAGGCCAGAATGAAGTCCCCAAATGTTTGCAGCTGCAATGCAAAATCCACAGCTCAAAGTCTTTCTTAATTATGCATATTCTCCTGATATGATTCATTCAAAAAGCATAAAGCGAGCTCCAGGGTAATAGAATGAGTATGAAGGGAAATCACTTGTAATATTTAGTCATCAGTATGTGAGTATAAACCACAAGCTTTTTTGGCTCAGGGCCCATTGTTTATTATGAAGGAAACCCTCAAAGCCAAAGTCAACTATAGCCATGACTTGACAATCTGACACACTTGTTAACCCTGTGAGAATGAACATGGTCCAGATGAACTCTGACCCAGTCATCACAATTGCAGAATTATTAAGATTAAATAAAGAACTTGACCAAAGGTTCCACTTGAAATGGTCCCTTCTTTCTGGTGAACAACTAATCAAAGATAATTTTTTTTTTTTAATATTAGGGACACAGAAGAAGATGAGAGGCAATAAGATGTTTCTAGATAAAGAATGTTCTATTTTCTTCAGGAAATGAACACATAATATTTTGGAAAAGAGACAAACGTATCTCAGACTCATTAAAAAGGACACACTAACTCATAAGGCTACTGCGAGATTCGAAGATTGAGTGAAGGGGAGAAAGGGACATATCTGAAACCTGCGGAAACGGGAAACAAAAAACAAAAAAGAGAGAGGAAAAAAATGAAGAAGAACTGTCTAAAATCACCATTAGCTACCTCACCACCAAGTGGGTAAACAAGTCAGAATGATTAAATCTTTGAGGAGCCCACAGGCCTGAGGCAGCCCAGGATCATCAATGCCCTCTCTAAGTTCACATTTATAAAATATATAACTGTGTGCCACAATTTCCACTCAAAAACGTGTGAAAACTGGGCATTAGTGCAGCCCTACTCTCTTACTTCACAGATGGGGAAATAGTCTCAGGGAAGGTAAGCGAATCTCAGCAGGAACTAAACCCCCGGACTTCCGACTCCGCCTGCCGTGCTTCCGCCCTGCCTGCTGGCTCACACAGTCGTCCCTCAGCTTCGCTATTACTCCCATAGCTACTATCAGTTGCATTGTGGTGCGAAGCAGTACACTGCAGTAGTCAAAAGCAGAGGCCTGACTCTGAAGCCAGACCGCCTGTGTTGAAATCCCAACTCAGCTACCTGCGTGGCTTTGGTCAAGTTATAAGCCTCAATTTCTTCATTTGTAAAATGGAGACAATAATATCACTTACCTCATAGGAGGATTAAATGAATAATACATATAAAGTTTTTAAACAAGCCTGGCATGGTCTAAGTGTAATAAAAGTGTCATCGTTATTATAAACCTTGCTTTGACTCTTACGTGTTCCTCACTTCATATAGCAGGTAAATTTTCAAAAAGTTGTATGTGGAATATATTTGATAAAATAATTTATATATTAAATACAACATAGCAGCTTGCTATTTTTTAAAAACTCCTGGAGGAAGAAATACTTTTGTTATGTAAATACTCTGTCTTCAGTATGAATCTCTACAATCAAAATAATCTATTCTGTACCTTTGTATTTTCTTAAGGGCGAATCACTTGTGGTTTATGTTCAATAGCTACTTTTGTATTATTATCAAACATTACTATACAAAATAATCACCTAGGGAACTTCTCAAGATGCAGATTCCCAGCCCCAATCTTGCAGAGTCTAATTGAGTCTGGCTGGGGTGAAATCTAGAAATTTGCATTTTTAACCTTCCCACTCCCTCCCTCCACTCTGACACAGGCAGTCCACAAACCACTTTGAGAGACACTGGCCTTTCCACAGGAATATGGTGATCAGTGAGGATCAGTCACCTTGAAGTATAACTCAAGAAAAAAGTTTTATTTATCTCTGTGGGTTTATGTGTCTTCCCAACACAAATAATATATAAACCTTTACTCAATCAAAGAAGGACCTCTTTCAATATTGCCTACTAACTCAACATGGCTTTAAATGGATCCTTTATGGAGGGGAATGATATTTTAACACACATACACACATATCCATGTATCCTGTATCAGACAAGACATGCACACTGAAAATTAAATTGACTGAAACAGCAATAATGGCAGCTTATCTGGCAAGAAAACGGGCATGGCTGACAGAGCTGTCAGGCTGTCAGCCTACTGGCCAGGGTCCAGGCTCCCACACACATCTACCCCAGTCAGATATGTAAACTAATAGCCTTCTGGATCTATATCCTGCCCACTCCCCAGCCAGCTCCTTTCGCCTCCCTCCAGCAACATCTTTTAACAAGAAACTGTAATCGAATCTGCCCATGTGTGGCTGAACAAGAGTCTTCTGTGATCCTGCTGTGTTTTAAACTTTCATGGCTATTACACTGCCAGTGCCAGAAATGAAACTTAAAACTCAATTGATAAATGTAACGTGTTCAAAGACTCTGTTACCATCACTGGAGAATAAAGGTGAGTATATGTCACGTGCAAGTGGGCAAATTTGTGTAATGTCTACTTGTGCTTTTCTGTGATAAAGCAAGATACAGTAAATCTTCATTTCATCACTGACAGAAGTCAATTGCAGTGAAGAAAAACAACCAGACACACATTCTCAATTACAGTGACCTTTATGAAAAGATCCTTTAAATATTAGCTTCCCTTCAAACACTTCGCCACTTGGCAGTAAACAGTATACTCTAGCAGGTGAACATGGGAGAAATAGCACTGCAATTCTGGCTAACAAATTACATGCCACAGACAGTGCCATGAACTTAGTTAGTATGCAATAAATGTAAGGTGACAAAATTGGGTAGAAGGAAAGAGATGGGAGCAAAAGGGAGCGGCAGAAAGGTGTATATTAAGAGAGATCACAGTCCTCTGAAAAGCTCATTAGATTAGGCATCAAGAGAAATGAAGTCTAGTTCCAGTTGCAACCATTGTTAATTGTAAATCTTGATGCCGAAGTCTCCTCATATGTAAGGAGACGATACGACAATGTCCGTTCCACCCACTTTGCAGAGCCACCATTAAGCTAGCACATTATTCAATTGTAAATATAAACAAATCACCTCCAGTGCAGGAAAATATCATCAGGCAATAGTCACCAAGGAACAAAACCCATTTCCACTTCAATTAATTCTATTTAAAGAAAGTTGAAAATCTGGAAGAATGATTTTCCAAGAAAATATTAATTACCAAGCAGACTCAAAAGAGTCAGAAAATCCAAACAGACTATTTACCACGAAGGGATGGAAAAGAAGGAGGAAAATTAACGAATTACTACTCACCCTCCTCGCCACAAAAGCACCAGGCTTTGACAGATTCACAGGGGCATCTATCAAATCTTTACAAAGTAGATTTAATGGTATAAAACAGTTCGAGAATATGCATAGAAAAGAAAAGCATACAGAATTTTTACAAAGCCAGCCTGGCACTGACAAAGACTAAACCATAACCATGCGAGGGTCGTACCAAAGATGCAAGGATGATTCGATCTTAAGAAATTCAGTAATATAATTGATCATTTTCATTGATCAAAGTAGAACAACCATATGGTCACTTCCACAGAGATACGAGAAAGGAATTCAGTAAAATTCAGCATCTACTTCAGATGAACACGCCTCTGGTCTTTGTGTGGTGTTCGCTCTGCATGGGATGCTCCCCCCTGGATATCCGCATGGCTCACTCCCTCATTCACTCAGGTCACAGATCACTCAGCAGAGGTTCTCCCCTGATCACTATATCTACAAATAGCACCCTTTTAACCCCCTGGTTACTCTATGTCCCCTATTTTAGTTTTCTTCTTTTCACTTGCTACCATCTAACATTTATGGATTTGTTTATTGTCTGTCTCTGTCAACTAGAATATAAGCTCGATAAAAACTGCTGTATCCCCACAACCTAGAACAGTATCTGACACATAGTAGGTGTTCAATAAACCTTTGTTGAATGAATAAATAAAATAAAATAAGATGGATTCTTCCTTAACATCTTGTACATGTGTTTTCAAAAGGTATCATGTCTTACTGGGAAATACCATTAAACTGAACAATATGAAACCACTGACATTTGACTTTTTTCACCTACAAAAAAGGCAATTACGTATGTTTCAACCTAATGGAGTCACTCCTGTTAAAGTTTGAGGTGATAAAAGGATGTGATTACTGATATTATTTAATATTGTTCTGGCAGTACTAGTCAATACAATTAGATAAGATAAAGAAAGAGCAGGCATAAAAATTGGAAAAAAAAGAGGTAAATTTAACATTATTTGCATATGATATAATTTTATGCCTGAATACCCCAAGCAAATTGAGTAAAAAATCATTTAAACAGTAGGAAAATACAGTAAATAGATATGAAACAAATACCCATATATAAATTAATAATACATGTATATATATAAACACATAGCATTCCCATATACAATGGAGTTATAAATTCAGCAGAAGAAATGATCCTATTTACAAGAGCACAAAAAGATAAAATAACTAGAAATAAACTTAAAAGGAAATGTAGATCTATATGAAGAAAACTCACAAATACTACCGAGGGATAAAGAGACGTGACTAAACAGAAAAGACATACCCTTTTCTTGGTTTAAAAGAAGCAATGTTATAAAACTCTATATAAATTAACATATACATATAACTCAATTTCAACAAAAATAGCACCAAGAATTTTTTGGGGGGAGAGGTTACCAGATAACTTAGAGTAAGGTTACAGAAACCTGCAAGAATAGATAGAAAAATTCTGATAAGAAGACTAAGGAGAGCAGGCAGCCCTCCAATACTGAAAACCATTTGGTATCGATACTTGACTAGATCAATTAACGGAACAGAACAGAAAGCCCAGAAACTGGCTAAAATTCACGTGAGTGCAGTACATATAATAAAGATATAATTTCAATTCAATGAGGAAAATTAGATTACCCAATAAAACAGTTTAACAGCAACTGGCTAACCAACTAGGAAAGACTAAATTGGAGTTCTACGGTGGTAGGCTGAAAAATGGCCCCCCAAAATACCCACCTTAAATCCCTGGAACCTGTGAATACTGTAGAATTTGGAAAAAAAGGTCTTTGCAGATGTGATTAAGGATCTGAAAGTGAGGAATTAATTCTAGATTATCTCAAGTGGGCCCTAAATGACATCACAGGTATCCTATAAGAGAGAAGAGGAGAAGACCAACACAAAGGAGAAGGCGACGCCAAGACTAAGCAGAGACTGGAGTAACACGGCTACAAGCCGAGCAGGCAGGCAACCTCCAGAAGCTGGAAGAGGCATGGAATGAATTTTCCCCTAGAGCCCCATGTGGAGTGCGGCTCTGGCTGCCACCTTAATTTCGGACTTTGGCCTTCCAGAACTGTAAAAGGATCAATTTCTGCTTTTCAAGCCACCAAGTTTTTGGTAATTTGTTATGGTGGCCCCAAGCAACTAATACACCCACCTCACTCCTGTCACTAAAACAATTCCAGTGAATCAAAGATTTAACTCTAAAAAATTTTTTTAAAAAGTATTAAATGGAAAGATGGGAGAATTTAAAGAATAATCTTGGAGAGTGGAGGCTTTCCTAACTAAAATAAAACCCAAGAAAGAAAAATTTCTAAATCTGACTACATTAAATTTTTTTCACACATGGGAAAAATGTCATAAACAAAGTAAAATAAAAATGACTGACTGGGACCAACATCTGTAATACATGACACACAAAGGGTTAAGCTCTTTAATATAAAGCACTCTTACAAACCAATAGGAAAAGGACCCATCAACTGATAGATAAATGGGCACAAGACATAAGTAGAAAAGTTCACAGGAAACAAAGGCTTTTAACATATGAAAACATGCTTAAAAGATGTAAAAATGTAAGCGTAAACTACAATGCAATACAAGTTTTCACCTATGAGTTTGGCAAAGATAAAAGGAACCATCTCTCAGCAAGGATGAGGGAGGGGCCGATACACTGGAGAAGTTGATTAAAAGGTCTCTTTAGAGGAAAATTCAGCACCATTTATACAAATTTAAAATGCAAATACCCGTTGACTTGGCAATTCTATTTCCACAAGTTTTGTACATGTGGGCAAATAAGTACGCCCAAAGATATTAATTTCAGTATTTATGAAAGCAAAAGACTGAAAACTATGTAAATATCCTTCAATAAGGTATTTTAGAAAAGTATAACATATCCATTGAATGGAAAATATCAAGAAAGCATAAAGAATGAGCTAGATATGGATGGACGAATCTGGTCCAATCTTCGAAGTAAAAAACAAAGTAAAAAACCAACAAAATAACACAAACAAAAACCAGCTTGTAAAACATGCTATATACCTGTGCTTTTAAACAATGAACGCATGTACATACGTATCTGTTCGTTTATGCAAGGACTCTCTCTCTCGGAGGAAATACAGGAATGTGTGGGTGGTGGGCATCCCTCAGTAGTAGAATGAAGGAACCGGGGGCCAAAGGGAAAGAAAGGCTTTTGAATTTCCACTGTCTACCCTTTAGCACTGCTGGATTTGTTTTTGCACTGTGTGCATGTATTACTTAAAATTTCCAACATAAAAAATTGAAGTTTGATCTTTTATCAAAATAATTAGTTGTTAGAAGTTAGAACAATAACCTGGAAATTCTAAGGCCAGG
This sequence comes from Equus przewalskii, assembly GCF_037783145.1. Lineage (NCBI taxonomy): Eukaryota > Metazoa > Chordata > Mammalia > Perissodactyla > Equidae > Equus > Equus przewalskii. The sequence goes on from NC_091850.1 coordinate 27,671,978, forward strand.
TTCTTGGCCTGGGCTCTAGCAATGACTTGCTATCCAGCAGGTTCTAAAAGTTATCTTCTTAGTGTCTCATTTTCTTCAGTGGTAAGATAGATCTTTGGCACCTTCCTATGAATTATATATTGTTAATATCAATCAAAAATCAGTAAACTGTATGATGTCAATATTTATGGAGACACCTCAATGATTCGCTTTGTGTGTAAACATACACACATCGATTTGGAGCAGTTTGCTATCAAAATGATTCTTGCTATGTATAGCAAATTTTAAACCATGGGTCTGTTTACTCTTCTCTCCTCAGCTAATTTTTGGTATGTTTCTAAACAAGTTTTTTGAAGTATAAAAGAATCCCTAATAATAATAGAAAACACTCCATTAAAAACAGAAGTGTCAACAGAGGCATAGTTTATAAGCTTATCTGGCTGCCAATGATGAGTTGACATACATTAGTTTATATACACACAAATTCTATACAAATGAAGGCTATAAATGCATACTATTTAGCTGGCCAGCCTTGATATGACCCTCTTAGCTGTTGTAATATTATCCAATTAATTGTTCAGAGATGTTCCATCTGTACTGTCTGGTTACTAACATATACTGTGAACAACCACCACTGACAATACACAGTTCAGCTAAGCCTGTTCTGCTACAACGTGCAGAGCAGAGGATGCAGTGATCCCCACAGAATGCCCTCAAATCCCTCTAGCATCTATGTGTGAGGTGCTTTCACTCACAACAGCAGCACCTATCTCTCTTTGTCAGAAGGCTGTTGGCAGGTTGCTAAAGCCCTGGAGAGCCGCAAGAGCCTGGCACTGTCTTCCCAAACCCCATCTCCAGCCATTACCAATGAGCAACAGATACTGGAGTGTAAGTACTCCAGCTACTGTGCCTCTGACCAGGGTCTCCAGGGTGGCTCTGTGGGACTGAACCAAAGTGACCCTTCCTGGAACTTTGCTTGATACTGTACCCTTGCTCGGCTTCATTACACTTCTCCACTCCTGTACTGGTTTTCTTTGGGAACACTTCCTAATAAATCACCTTTATGAGAATCTTTATCTCAGCATCTGTTTCTAAGGAACCCAAGCTAAGACAATGTTTTTTCTTTTATGCAAAGAAGTTCATAGCAGATAGGGGACTGACATCAGTAAACACGTAAGCTGAGTTGGTACATAAGTGATTTTTTCCAGCATATTAATGTTTTGAAAAGCGATCAGGGTGCAGCTTTCTCATAATTGAAAACTTTAGCAATACATAAAGACATCAAGAAAAAAGTGAATACACTTCCAACAATACAAAAATATACATGCACAAATTCATTCAGTGTAGCATTGTTAGTACCTGTAAAATACTGGGAACAACCTAAATAACAATAGAGAAGAGAATGGTTGAATAAAGTATGGTACATCCATACAATGGAGCACCATGCAGCTATCAAAAAGAATGAGAATGAGCTCTGTGAACTCATATAGAGTGATTTCCAGGGCATATTGCTAAGTGAAAAACAGCAAAGCCCAAAAGAGTATTTATACCATGCAGCCCTTCATGTAAGAAAGGAGCAGATATAAGAAAATACGTTTCTGCTCATTTGTGCAAAAGAAGACAAACCAGAAAATAGAGACTGGTTACCTATAGGGGTGAGTAGGAAAAGGACTGAAAGAATGGGGGGCTGCTGGAATGGGGTGGCAGGGATAAAGAAGGTGTGGCACTCCTCTGAGTATATCTCTTTTAAAGTTCTGACTCCTAGCACTACAAGAATAGTTCACATACCCCACACACACCCTAAAAAAAACCCCAGAATATGCGAGAAACCCCAAAGAGAATACAAACACTAACAAATGACCCTAACTGCACTTCAAATGAATAACATAATCACACTGACAGGAGTGGAGAAGAAAAGATCTAAGCCAAGTAAGTTTGGAAAACAATATCTTGACTAGATAGATACTGTAAGGCTAAAAAAGACAAAAAGAACTGTACACAAACGCTGTACTCTACTTAGGGAAAGTATTTCTCACAGTGGGGTCAGCAATTCTGAAACTACTTTATGTGTAGACCAGAACTGAACAAATAAGTAAATCTATTGCAGATAACGAGAGCTGGTTTTCTCACCACTGGAGAAAGAAGTTACAAATACGGAAAGGGGAAAGGGGAAATGAACTCTGCGCTACAGGACTGCAATGAGAGGCACCAGTTTAAACTCATGATTTTTAAAATATAAATATGTACGCGTGTGTATGCGTAGGTTAGTATACATACATCTATTTCTGAGCTTTGTCAGTTGAGAGGACCTAGAAGAAGCGACATTTTAGTAGCAATGAGCACTTCTAGCACCAACTTCTTGGTTTCTAAACATCATTCTCCAAGAAAAGGAACCAGAATTCCTTGGAGAAGTGATTGGTTCTAGGACTGGGACCAAAAAAACCCAGAAAGATGAGCCTGGAACATTTTGTGGTGCCAGAAAGTAAGGAAGTGCTCAAAAAAATACAGGGACTTGTTGAAAGAAGACAGGAGCCGTTCTGAAGGGGATTCCACAGGCCAAAGCTGGAACAACGTGAGCAACAGACTAAATAATGATAGCATTGGATTTTAACCCATAGAATAAAGTATTTTAAAGTCCATACTGATATAAAAAAATACTTGAAAAATAAATAAATGTGGGAGACAAGACAATTCTTCCTTTCAGTAGAATTCCAATTAATAAATGTAGAAGAAAAGAGGGAAACAGAAAATCACCATTAGGCAAACGCCACACTAATAACCATTGCAGGCAAATCTACCCATGGATGATAAAATTAGAAAGCAGAAGCGTAAGGAGAGAGAGAATTTGCATAGTCTTAAAATATCACTCCCAAGAAATTTATTAACTCAAAATGGAATGACAGAAACTTTACAGTGGAGAAACTTGGCAGACACCACCTTAACCAAGGGATCAAAGTTAGTGACATGAGACACAGTGACACGAAGCTCCTGATAAGATGCACTGAGAATGATACATCATTCCTGTATTATTTTTGCCAAAAATGCAAAGTTTCATTACAATCATGAAAAAATATCAAACAAACCCAAACTGAGAGAAAGTGTACAAAACAACAAGCCAGTGTTCACTGAAAGCATCAAGCTCATGAAAGACAAGAAAGACTGAGAAACTATTATGACTGGAGAAGACTAAGGAGAAGTAACAACTAAATGCAATGTGGGACCATGGATAGGATCCCGGAACAGAGAAAGCAGAAAAACAGGAAAATCAGATAAGCTTAGTTAACAGTATTATACTACTGTTAATTTCATGGCATTGCTAATTAATTGTACCATGGTTATGTAAAGTCTTAACATTAGGGGACTAAGTAAAGTGTAAAGCCTCCCTAACTAAGATAATGCATATAGGCAGTAATTTCCCTTTTTTCCCTCAAAGATTGGCACCTGAGCTAACAACTGTTGCCAATCTTCTTTTTTTTTCCCCCTGCTTTATCTCCCCAAATCCTTCCAGTACATAGTTGTATATATTTTAGCTGTGGGTCCTTCTAGTTGTGGTATGTGGGACACTGCCTCAGCATGGCCTGATGAGTGGTGCCACGTCCATGCCCAGGATCCGAACCAGTGAAACCCTGAGCCGTCGAAGCAGAGCGCGCAAACTTAACCACTCGGCCACAGGGCCGGCGCTCCTCTTTTTTTTAATCATAGGTAGAGTGGGCTTCACATAATGGGTTTATACTAGGCTATAACTCTGATGGAACTGGTCTGGTTCAAAAATTCACCATTTTAAAGTTCTAAGATACAAACAAATGCCTAGGTTTCAGGACCTATGAGTACCTGGTCTGTTTTTCATGCTCAAGAGTAAAACAAGAAGTGGAGAAGTTAGAACCTCAAAGTGGCCATTGTTGTGTTCTTCCCATTCACCAAACACAATAATTTTTCTATTTTAAAAGGCTGTCTCCTTACTTGGAATATGCTGGAGAAACCCAATATGGGTTGTCTTCAGCTGCTTTGGCATGCCGCAAAATGGCTTCCCGGGGATTGCTGTCATCGGTCTTGTCCAAAGCAATGTTCTTCACGATGTATGACGACAGAGTACCCCCATGGGTTCCAACCCGGCCGCCTCGACCTGTTCCAAAGGAAAGAAACCACAAATCAGAAACAGAACGTGCATGGCAATATATAAGTATACCTTGTGTGCACTGTACTGTCAGATTGACAAGGGTGAGAATCCCTCAGTGCTGGCTTCCAAGGTGGCCTGTTAAGTGAATGACAAAATGGGGCCAGAGCTTTACTTTGGTTTACCCAATTTTTGTCTTTCCCCATGGAATCAAGGTTTTGAGCACTCTAGGGCTTCTTCAAACTTTGGTTTGAAGCACACAAATCTTAAGAGTATTTGAGTATTGTTCTTTCAGCTGTCATTTATGATAATCACAACCAGAGTAGGAAATCACCAAACCTCAATTTCCCCATAACATTTTTACATAGAAAAAGACATTTTTTGTTATGTCTTAGTTGCTTAATTTACATAATGATACCAATGTAGGAAGAATTACAAATACTTTGCCATGTATATGCCTTAAAAAAATTCCTCAGGCATGAACATTTGAAATTCAATTAGTAAATATAACCAATATTCATCAGATGCTATTTTAGTTTTAAACAAACATATCTTAGGGCTTGTCAGCTTCCAGGTACCTTGTAGGAGAGAAAACAAATAAGCTGAACACACCGATTCACATTATTTTACTGTACTATAATTGCTCTAGTAGACAGGAAGCTCCACAAGGGCATAGATTTATTTCCTACTTGATCCCCAACAGCCAGCCTGGTGTCCAGTACTCAAAAAAATGTATGACTTTTTAGGAGGATTTAAAAAAAAAAAAACGTAAGGATCAGCGCCGGTGACCTAGTGGTTAAGTTCAGTGCACTCCACTTTGGTTCCCAGGCGCAGACCTACACCACTCTCGTCTGTCAGTGGGTGGCCATGCTGTGGCGGCAGCTCATGCACAAAAAGAGGAAGATTGGCAACACAGGTTTGCTCAGGGTGAATCTTCCTCAGGTAAAAACCCAAAAAACACGAAAAGCCAAATAGCACTAAAAGTTAATTTTATAAATCAAGATAACAAGAGACTAAATAAAGCAGGAAATAATTAATTGCCAAAGAATTTGTGTGGTCAGTAACTACTGTAGCACTTAAAAGGGAGGCAAGAGCTCTTCAGGCAGAGGTGGTTGAGGGGGTTGTCCTTAGGAAGAGATGGAGCCAATTTAAGAAAGCTCAGAAGACAGAGAAGGTTATTTTCAATAAGAATGGTTTAAGTACAAAAGCACAGAAAGACAAAAGCTCCCTGGGCATTTAGGGGCAGGAGTGAACCAAAAGTAGAACAGAAATAAGGTGTAAAGCTCAAGAGTGGGTTAGAGGCAGACTGTAGAGAACTTCAAATCTCCGGAAATGCAACTGGACAGTGGGAAGCTTATGCAGATTTAGGAGTAGTAGCAATATGAAAGCTGGAGGAGTTGGGAATAAAAGCTGTGTGTAAGATGAATGGAAGTAGGGTGGGGAGGAAAAAGAGTAACTTGAAATAAGGTTAGAAGAGTTTTTCAGTAATCCAGGTAAGAATATTATTTAGGAACTTTGATTAGGATGGGTGGCAGAGGAAGTGAAAAAAGAAAAATTGAGATTGGTATGTGAAATGTTTTCAATGCTGAAGGGGTGGGCCGAATAGATGTAGGTCCAAAACTCAGGTTCACAGGAATTAACAAGTCAAAAGCTATAGGCTTGTGAGCCTAGGACAAACGGAAACCACACAGGTGATAACAGAAAATGGGACTCTAATAAAGGTATGTGCTGCACAATAGCCAATGCTGTCTTACTTTCTTCTGGTATTTACTTTCCTAAAAACTCTAAGGACTTCATTCATCTTCTAGGGAAAGTGGGCAGCTCCATTTTATCAACACAGAACTAAATGATGGCCACTTTCTGCCTTTTGTGAAACCTAATCCAGCCTGGATTCTGGTCAAAGTATCCAATGTTGTATATTAAGCCAACATTGAGAGCAGGGGTTTTAACACTGGGTTCCCAGGAGCCCCACAGTTCCACCAACATCACTAAAGGGCTCAAGTTAGAGACTGAACAGAAGGTGCTCCAGGTTCCCTCTGTACTTCAGCACAGCAGCTCCATTTTATCTATTTTATGCACTGGGATTCCACACCAGATCCCTAAGCAAGAAGTTCTGATGCTAAAAAGAAAATATTTGAAAACCCCTATTTAGTAAAATCTTTCTGAAGACAAAGAGGCACCCAGGCCCAAAAGATCTTCCCAATTCTCTATCAATTGCCCCACCCTGCCGCCAACCCCCTTTGCAGGTCACGAGCTACAGCACAGTCACCTGGGCCTGCTACAGGAGGCTCGGGTTTGTGAGACTTCAGGGGATCCAGTCGGTCCTTCTCCAGCTGTTTCCTTGTACTTCGTTGGCGGGGCTCACGGAACATAGGCAGGGCATGAGCTACAAAAAGTCACATTTGAAAAATTTCATTATGATAATAACCCTTCCATCCAAAAACATAGCTAGAGCATGACTAACTGAAAGAAGAAATGGAAGTCACGATGACAGCCTTCATCTAATAATAAAAGACAGTCTTACTGTAACCAATTAGCCAATTTTGTTTGAGACCAGACTCATTGTTCACCTCTCCTGGCAACTAATGGCACTGAGGAAATCCTGTCAAATACCGTCATGGAAACATCAGTGAGGCTCGCCATCTCCCAAACCATGGGTAGCAGTTGAACTTAATTTCTGCAGTTTTGAAAAGAAACACTTAACGGGGCTGCCTCTAATTTTTTCTTACAAGACCCAAATGTGAATAATACCAACAGCTTGCCTATCAGCCCTGAAGTTTACTCAGATGCCTCATAAACACTGGAATCACTTCACACATTTCTGAAATGTGACCACCTCTCAGGAGGAGACAACACTGAGTAACCGGAAGGGAGGAGCACTTATCCCACTGAAACTGGGATAAAGCTTGCCTGGAATGCACGGGGGTGCCTCAATCTCCTGACAGGGTGACTTGATGGGGAATTATCCCTACTCCTCCATGGTGGACAAAACAAAAGAACGAAAATCAAAGTAATATTTGTCCAATTGCTGTTGGTTGTTTACTTAATCTTGGAATTAAATTTCAGAATATAAAAGAGTATACAAACTTAAAAGGAACACAGTGTGATATTTTGGGAGAGAGGGAGAAGATTATTGGGGGAAGAATTAAGTATCTTTTTTTGACCAAAAAAAGTACTAGAATAATTTCTTTGGATGCTTACACACAGACTAAAACCTCCTTTAAAAGAGAAGGCTTCTTCCAGGGGACTTGGGGAGGGAAAGGTTTAAAGGGAATTTATAATATGAATAACAGAAATGTCTCTAACACCTCAAAAACGCTTCCAGTATCCCCCACCTTCTACCCCTACTGCCAGTCTGGGCCAGGACCATATCACTCATCAGTGAAACATGACTGCCTTGGGTTTCTCTGCCTGAGAAACACAGCCACACGTCACTCTGTCAGGCAACATGACACAACAGTATTTTTAGGAGGGGGAAAAATAGCTTTTCACTTCAAACGACTGGAGGAATTTAAGTAGGCCGCATGTAATTACATGAGCTAGACTGGTTATGACACCGACTTTAACACTTCTACTCTTGAAAAAAGTGCCATGGGATCTCTTTACCGACCATAAGCTTCAAGGGACTTGGTCTTATAGGAGACCCACCTCCAGGGAGAAAACCCAGCAGTACAGCGCCCCCTGGGCTTTAGACTGAGACTGATCAAGTCCATAGGGGCATCTGCTAATGACAATTGCTATCACATGCAAGAGTTCCCTCCTAGCTGCTACCTGTCTGAGATGTGGCTCTGGGAAACAAAAAGCTGCCAGACTAACGAGGTTGTGTGACATACCCAAGAAAAGCTGCTCTGTCTGAATAAGATTTCTGATCACACCCCAGGTAGTTAATTTTATATCTAAATGTCTCGGGATCACGCGGTCACAGAATATCAGAGGGAGCTGGAGGAGACCCTTCGCTAGTCTCCTTACTCTCCTGATAAAGTTCAGTTGTTCAACATCACACTGCCAGTCAGAGGTGGAACTGGACAAATCCACGTCTCCTGATTCCAAGCCCTGCACTCCTTCTTGTTTATTCTTAGAACAGATTGCTATTCTTTAAAAGGCTGCTATGGAGTAATGCATTAGGCTCAAATAGGCTTTTCCCTTTGGGGTTGAAAGTTACACAAAATAACCCTGTCTCTGTGATGAGTGACAGAAGCTAACGGGGTTAGCTGTTACATGACTCGCGGTCCTATCCACGTGAACGGGATATTTTGTAATATATGCCTGAACTCTGAGGGCTTTTTCTGTCTTTAAAGCCATGAGATCAACTGCACACTAGAATAGAAGGGAGATCTATGACGGAGAGACCATGCTGACAACTTACGGGTGATGATGTAGTCCTGGGTTAGAGTCTCAGCTTGTTTTGCCTTCCGTTGGGTTTTAACCACGCATAATTTTGCTCCCCTGAGGAGGGGTAAAAGGAAATTATTTTCTTTACTTGGTCTTAGAAACAGAAAGTCTATGTCAAAAGCATTATATATTTTCAGGAACATACTCTGTGCACACCCTCTTACCAAGTCCTTGACTTTCTAAAGGATGGCAACAGATGGAGCTCTCAGTGATAAGAGATTAAATGTATGGGAAAGTGAGTCTGTTAGTCAGTGGTTACTACTGAGCAAAAGGGTTGGACCGGTAACTGGGCAGCAGAAAGTTAGTTTAAAAAATCTACAGAAATAATTTAAAATTAAGATCTTAAAGAGAATCAACCTTTTCACCCTAAGGGTCACAGGGTTCAAATTGTAGTTTATGTCTCAGATGAAAGCAACCTGGGTGGTCTACACCCCAAGTGGCATTTGTCCACATCTCAAATATAAGAGCACAAGTGGCTGGAACTGAGTCCTTGGCAGTGTTGCCAACTGGCTACAGCCTGACAATGTGTGGGATTAACCAAAAGTGTGCTTAGAACAATTCACTTCTCCTTAGCAATGACGAGCTATCTCTTTCAGGAGGAACAACTACAAATAGGCAAATTTCTTAAAAGTAAAGACTCTAAAGATAGTGCCCTCTAAACGGGTGCTATCAAATGGGGTTCACTGTTTTTTCAAGTGGAACAGACTCCCTCTCATCCAAATTATATTAGCACTTTCGATTCCTTTATTAAAAAGCAAACAAAATCCTATTGTTCTTAAATACCTCAGTACATAACTTCATTTTATAGGACACGGGTTCCAACTCTAATCCAGAAAGTTCTGAAGGAAGACAAGACTGTCTGTTTCTATTCAGAGCCAAATTATAGTCAATGAATTAACAGAGTATGGGTTTCCTTTCCCCAAAAAGGATGTGGGGCCTCAAAACAGGTTTGTCAGGAAGGAACCCCAGTGAATTTAGCATGTGAATTTTAATATTAGCTAACCAAGGCTTACTCTAAAGAAACAGCTCATCAGTCACTGTACCTTAACAGCGGGAAACAAAACCATCCTTTTTTGGGTGGTAACACAAGTCCACATTTGTGCCCAAGGAAACTGGAAATATCTGAGGGACCAACTGAGCCTCTAGCGAAGTTCTGGACCTTTGAAACACATTGGTGTGCTTTACCCTGGCATTTGAGGTGAGCATGGGGTTAAAGGGGCAAGTATTTGTGCTGTCCCCTTCTGCTGGCAGAGAACAACCCTGCCAAACATGCAATTGGTACCTGATAAAAGCCCAAACAGAAAGGGAACAAAATGGACTAGCTGGTCCCATTTCCTGTAAGTGGCTAGTTCCCTGCTTGTTAATCCCTTACATGCATCACTGCTAATGCCACCATCCAGGGTGGTATGCAAAGTGAGCAGGCCCTCCCCACCCCCTTGCACTCGACATTTCAGCTAAAGAACTGCAAATCCCCAGGAAACTTTCACTTTGAATTTTGTGTAGATCAAGGGCAATACCCAAAGCCTCTCTAAAGCACAATACTAGAAGTTTGAGGCTTTACTCTGTGCCAGCTGCAGCTTCTAAAAGGGTGGATCCCCATCAAAGGGGGAAATAAATAAGAGCAGGGGTGAAAAAAAAGTCCTCCCCCCAGTTGTTGTCATCCATCTAAAACAGGCAATACGTATGAAATACCTCTGACTCTTGTTGGGGTCATAATAGACTTTAGCCAATCCGTTTCCAGTTCCCACCATGATCTGGTTCAGCTTTGGGTGCCACAGGCAGCGGACAACACTCTGAAAAGGAAAGGCACAGTAATCAACCAAAGAGGCCAAATAAAAATGGAAAATGCCTGCTGGTACTTTGGTGGCTAATTTACTAAACTGAATATCATCCTGATGGTTACCTGTAACTTTTAGGACATTTTCTTCTAAACTACAAGGTCATGTTCCTAGGTTAAGTTCTGTTCCATCACTATTATCTGTGTGATTATCCTGTAAAAATAAAAAAGATGCTCCCTTCCTGACATCCCTCCTCTCCTTTCCTAACAGCTTTGAAACCACAAAGTTAGGCTTTCCCAGCTCCATTGCCTTGCGAGGCTGGCATCTTGGAATGCTGAACCCACATAATACAGTTCTGCTTACCACTGAAGCAGCTTTGGATTCAGTGTTTCATGCTTTTACACACACAATATGTCCCTCTGGACAGCAGATTGAGGCCAGGTGGTTATTGTTTTTACTTCACAAAGATCCAAATCTCATAAAGCTTTTTAAGGAACAACACATATTTGCAGGCACTGAATAATATGTCCCTATCTATGAGATAAACCAGCAGGACAACAGCAGAAGTAAAACAGAGATACGGAATACAAATACTTGACATTAACCTGAATGAAACGCTGTTTAAGAGAAGGGTCACTGAAAGTTATGATCCTTTGAATTCATTACTGGTGAGAAAAATAAGTGGTGCTCTGGGGTCAGAAAGAACCACAACTTCTCAGTGAGAACTGCAACCTGTTTCTAATTTTTGTCTGCAGTAAGAGGGCAGAGGCGGGGGCATAGCAGGGATAGTATTAAGGAGAAAAAAGATGAAGCTGAGGTTGGTGGGCAGAAACACCATGTGCAATGCTGCAGATCCCGCTCTGATAGAACAAGAGACGAGGGGAAACATTAATTTAATGTTTATTAAGAACCTATCACGTGCCAAGCAATGTACAAGGATTAAGGGGAAAAAGGCTACAATTAGATATTGCCATTTTACATTCTAATAGTAAAATCAAAATCATGGAATCTGTCTCCCCAGTCTACCTTGGGCTGAACTTCTTTGGTTTCTTCTCCCTAACCAGCCCACTCTTTTGTTAAGATAGAATATCTGGGAATCTCTGCAGTCCCTTTTGAGAGAAATTCTGGCTCCCACCTGACTGGCAAAAAATACGCGTCAAGTTAAAGGGCTACAAATCCTTCTCTGAGATTCCTGAGGAAGTAAGGAAGAAATGTAAGTCTTCAGGACTTCTAATTCGTGTCTGACAAGACTCTAGAAGAGTGGTTCCTAGGCTCTGCACCACTAAAGAGATGCACCACTAAAGATGTTCTACTGAGAAAATCAAATCAGAGAGGCTATGTTTTCCCTGTTGATAGGGGAAAAATTATACTAAAAGGGCAGGTTTTCAAAATTTTAGGATTTCTTTCCACAATTTTTCTTAAATCTGTGGTGCCCGCTACCCAATGTCTGCTGGCAAGTGCTAAAAGATGATAATACATATATAATAATGAGTGAATATTAACAGAAAAACTTGAAAATAGTAAATCATATACAGTTTGACATTTTGGGGGGTTGTCATTGTTTTGTTCATATGTTCAAGGAACGTACTTTATAATGCATCTGTATAAAAAGTCACATTTTCTCCTAATAAAACCGTGCCTGGTTGGTAAGATGGAATTAAGTATATCAATAGTTTATGGTCTGTAAAGTTCAGCCTGACTTCCAGGTGCACCACCACTGAGATTAATTTGAGAACCATGCTTAGACCACTGGAAATTTCCAGATGGTCACAGCCAGGTATGTGGAAACATGAGAAGAGTCACAAACATATTTCATAAACCCTATCTAGAATAAATCCATCCAAGCCAATACTCATCTCCTACAAGACTCTGCTTAAATGTCATTGCTACCCAGACCACCCTATTTAAAATTGTACCCACAACTCCCCTTACTCTGCTTTTTCTTTTTTTATAGCATGTATCACCTTTTAACATAATATATAATTTATTGTTAATTGTGTTTCTTGTCAGCCTCCCCCACTAAAACGTATGTTCCACATAGGCAGAGATCTTGGTCTGACTTACGTGGCAATATATCCCAAGTGCCCAGATTAGTGTCTGGTGCTCAATAAATGTTTCCTGAAGAAATGAACTAAAAGTTACAGTTCACCCAAGCCTAAATGGATCGCTTTGCTAAGTGGAGTTGGAGACAATTTTTAAGTTAAATCATTGCTATCTATGAGGAATAATTTTATTTCTCCAGATCATTATTATACTCAAGTATCCTACAAATGCAGTAAGGTTAGCTCCCTCCTAATGTGGTCTTAAAAAGAGGGATATGCATGAACCAGTGAGCAAAAGAAGATAGTGAGGGGGCTTTCAAGGGCCTTCAGAAATCTCAGCCACCCACACATGGCTCCAGGACAATCTTAAGGACATAGCATTAAATTTATTTCTCTTCCTTGGTTCTCTAGAGGTCTGGCTAAGCAATCTAAGATTACTGGTTCTCAAATATGTTTTCAAGTGAGCAGGGTGCAGAATTGGAAAAGATCCACAGCGTAGCCCTGGTAAATTCCAAGACACCCAGCCAAACAGGCAGTTTCCAGGGGCAGCGGGTTACTGTTACTCTCTCCCTCTACGCTGAGGGTGTAAATGTTAGAGAGAGGCAATCGTCCAGGCCAACAGACCAATGTCTGATTGCTTTCCAGGGAGTCCAAGCTCAGGGCACTGTACCTCTGTTCCTGTTCACATCCTTTACCCTCTAGAGCTCTTAGACACGCACACGGCTGGTCAGTATAAGCTCTTAAGGAGAAGCACATTTACTCCTCTTTTCACACGGAAGCAAAGAGAAGGCAAATAAGACCCCTTGAACTAAACAGTCATTCCAGAGCTCCATCCACTGTGGCAATGAGTCACGAAAGCAGCCAATGAGGGCTCTGTGAGCAGTCTGACTTAGACAGAGGATACTTAAGGCTCAATTACCCTAAGACTGGTTATTAATCAAATACTACAGGGATTCCAAAACATGGAATGAAGAAACAGAATTCAAAGTCGAAGGTGGGTGGGCCTTTTTTGTTTATTAATATTTATTGTGTGTGTTTAGCTAACCTTTGTAAACTTTGCAGCTAATGCGGCTCCACACTTTGTCCTGTCAAGGAAATGCATCTTATAGCAGAGAGCTGGCCATCTGCCAAACCAAACAATCCCTGAGACAGAGGCGAGGCTGGGGAGCAAGCAGAGCTGCCACGCTGCTAACTTGTCAAACATCCATACAGGGCTTTACTTAACAACAATGGGACACGTGCCTGCTAGAAGCCCAAGGAACTATCAGAAGACAGATGAGCTATAACTACTTAGAAAGAGTGCATTCAGTCAATCGCCCATCCACCCGAGACTTCCTTCGTCCTCTGTTCTTGAAGATGTGCTTCTGTGGCTGTGGGCTTGACATACTCAGACCTACAGATTTACTGAGCAATGCAGCAAATGAAGGGTAGAGCACATCTGAATCAAAGGGCCAGAGAGCAATGTCATGACATGAGATTTCAAAGAGAAAGGCTTCATACTATATCATGAGATTCAAACGGCAGAAGGCCACTGTAGTGCAAAGAACTAAATTCTGAAATTAGTCTGCATATTTTAACACACTTGTTTGCTTAATTAAATTGATAAAGTGTTTTATTCCTACACTAATCTACTTCATCTTACCAAAACATGTGGGCCCACTAATGGCTTCCCCTAGCTGCCCAAGCTGAACTCCATTTTAGCACAAAATTAGGTTTAGTCTTTTAAACCAAAGCCTACTTTCATTTTAGCATTATAATTTGGCAGTGCAGAGCAACCAAAATCTGCCCCAAAAGTACTTAGCTCCAGCAGCAGCCACAAAGAAATGATAACCGAGGTTGGAGATAATTAGCAAGATGACAAGGAGGAGTTACGAAACCTTAACATGCTCAACACAGAGATCCTTCTTCACTATAGAGACCCAAGAAAAAAGAGGGGGTGGGCTGGGGAAGAAGAGAACACTGTGTGCAAATGGCAGTGTCAAGATTCCAAAACAGGAATTTTGGGATTACTCCTTAGCAAAAGTGAAAAGGCCACAAAAAAATTCCAAATAATTTATTTCTGTGGCTTTTTGGTTTACTTTACTGAAATCATGGAAGCAAATAAGGAGAGGAGGAGGTAACCAATGCGAGAAATGAATTTACATTGTAGGACGTGGTGGGAAGGGAACTATTAGGTATCTGGATTTTATGTTATTTAAAATAATTGAATCCTCACAACAATACTACAAAATTAGTAATCTCATTCTCATTTCACAAGAAGAAACTGAGGCTTGTCAGAGAGTGGGTAACTTTCCCAAGGTCACATAACTTGTAAATAGAGGAGCTGGGATCAGCACGGAGGTTTTCCAGCTCCAATGCTGATTCCTCCATGCAACTAATTATGCAAAGTCCTATTTTAGAAGATGGGGAGAAAGGGATGTGGGAGATTTTAAATCATTTCCAAATCCACCTAACCCAGAAGTAGAAATCTTAGCAAGTTTATATCGAAAAGCAGATGGTGTTACTAAAATCATAAAGGAAAAAGCCCACTACTACTCAGTTCATAAATGTTACCATAAAAGAAATCGATGCCTGTGTAACATCTTAGGCATCTGTAATGCATATATCCAAACATCTTTACATCCTGATTCTACTTTACATGCTAAAAGAAGCCCAACATCCTTCATAATTTTATATCTTAAACATGATTATGATGAAACACCATTTCCTGATCCTTCCCAGCTGCTGACCCACACTGTAAACCAAACTCCATCTGGTTTTACATGTTTGGTTTTTGTCATATAGTGTAAGAATGGATAAGCTAATTCAGTGATTCCTTGGGAGAACAAGTATTTTTGAGAATTTTCAAAGAAAGAGCCTTACACCTGTCTGTGAGGGAGACTGTCAGGCAGTTTTGCAGACTGTAGAGAGGCTGTCACCTGGTCATGGACATCCTCAGGACTACCCAACACATTTGAATGGCCATGTGTGCCGATCGCCAAGGCTAAGAACACAGATCAAGATGTGAGTTCAAAACAAATAAAAAGAAGGCAGATGAAAATGGAAAGCTACTGGAGAAGGAACTTTCTTCAGATTTCCACAAGCCCAAGTTTTATTTCACAGAGAAAGAAAAACTGCTTTTCACATTAAAACACTGAGTCAGGAAGGTAGAAGAGTAAGATGGGAATTCTTTAAACTTTTCCAGGCTATTTGTCCTGTCCTCCCAAAGCTTTGCTTTTCCCAAACTTGGATTATTTTGCAGCATGCATGGGCCATGGGGCTTGGCCTCACCCCTCTAAAGTTCAGGAAGCAAACCTGGTGAGCAAGCCTCAGTCTCCAATAAATAAGACTCTTCAACACCAACCTGATCTCCATGGAGACATTCCGCGAATGGAAAAGATTAAAGACAGACATCTCTGCTCTTCTCCCTAAGCGAGCACGCACTTATCGTTTTTGCCTCCTCCACACTCCTCCAGCTCCAAGGAAGTTCTACCATAGGGCCAGATTTGTAACAGCTGTCACTCTTTGCTGGAACTCTTCTCAATCTTCCCCCCTCTGCCCCAAATAATTCTCTCTCTGATAAACCAGACAGAAGACCAATGGTGAAAACAAAAAATGCCATCACACTTTTATAAATGTAAGGGTTGCTGCAGAAAAACCAAACAAGGAAAGGTGTTACTCTACACCTGCCATTATATTTGCTACAGATGCACAGATTATGCTTTTTAAAAATTGGCATCTAATTATCAAATTAATTCTCATCAAACCCATGGAAAATGCATTTATTGAAATCAGTTCATTTACAGCCCATGCTCTAAAATTAAGGTAACTGCTAAAGCAGCAAAAATCTGGAAACTGGTAGTTGTCCTTGGCACTAAATGAATCACATCTGTATCTGATAATAAACTTGCCTAAAGAATTTCATCACAAGAAAAAGTTCTCAGAGAAAATGGAAGGTCTCTTGGGTAAGAAAATTAAATAGAATTTCCTTCACCTAATTCAAAACACTAAATGTTAGTTTGCTCCAATCCTGCTATTTCAGAAGAGCTTACAAAGGCAAAGAAATCACAAATAATGATTGAAGAAAACCTGGTAATTATTCTTATTAACGACAGTCTGGGAGCAGGAAACAAACAGCAGGCTGGAAGCTGGAGTCCGCAGGGTGAGTGACACTGCTGGTGGGTCCTACAGGGCAAACACCCTAGAGGCCCCACACCACAGTGATCCACTTAGAAGCAGCACTTACTGGAGGCACATTCCCAAAATTCTAGCACAGCTTCCCACTGGTGGTGCCAAGATATGGAGCTCCTTAGGCCTGAGAGGGGCCTGGGGCGCTGGAGCCTCAGGAAAGGCACTCCAGCAAAGAGTAGCCTTATCTGTTTATATCACATGTTATCATCTATTATGGGGACCAGCTTGTGAAAAAGCTTGGGAAGCACTATCTAAGGCCATCTCTCTCAGTCTAATCTACACAGACCCAGGCCCTTTTACCCTCCTTAATTTATCAATAGAGTTGGGCATAACAACAATAATAACCACAAATCCTTGGTTTATATGAATAAACAAAGCACAAATGAATAAAACTATTAAATCCCTAACTACTACATAAGAAGTATATATGATCAGATCTTGGAAATGATCAAGTATGTAAAATCAAAAAAATACAGGAAAAGCTGAACCTTCAAAGATGAACTATACAGGATACATAAAGCACTATTTATCTTAATATAGTATAGGTGAAGATGTTTTACAAATCATACTCTTTTATTTAGCCCTCTGGGGGTCTCACAACCTCTCTCCTCATACAAGATATACATTATCCATCACTCCAAAAAAGAAAAAATGCTATCCTGGGATATGTGTTAATTATAGATCTCTTTCTTCCCCACACTATATATAATTGTGAAAGTTTGGCCAGAGTTCTGATAGAACAGCTGGAAAACTTGTTACCAAAGATTGTTCATCAAATTCAGGTTGGGAGACGAAAAACTGTCCTAGAAAATCCTACAAGATGTAAAGTCTTTCCCTGGGTCTTCTATCAGTGGGACGTAATATGGTGCTGAAGTGAGACAACAGAGCACTAGTCGGTACTGTATTATATGTTTACACGTTATACAAAGAATAGTGTGTCATTTTGAATACCTTTAAATATCTACAAAATGAAGTTGTCCTGATATTTTATAGAGGAGTCATGTACATTTCTTCTTCAGGGTTGCATTATCTAGTGGCTGATTTTTCATCCAGTTTGCCATTCATGGCAATCATGGCTATACCAGGAAATATAGATAAGTTTAAATATCAATTAAATAAACACCAAACTTTTGTGCAGAGAGGGAAAAAAAGTTTCTACTTAATCAAAAGGGAAACACTGACTGTTTCTACTGTTTTGAAGGACTAGAAATGGAAGCAAAACAGTAAATACAAAACATTTCCTTGAAACTGCTGACACCAATAAGCACTAGATACCTACTAACATAGCCTGTTAGAGGGTTAAATGACTCTAAAAAATGGGTAAACTATTAAACTGGACAAGCCCTCCTTTTAGTCCTCATTTTCCTCCCTTCAATGATTTATGAAGGCTGAAGCAGGATGTGAGGGGTCCTTCATCTCACTGTAACTCCCAAAATGAGATCAATGTCAAACAGTAATTATAGGAAAAGACATCTCACTATAGGTTTTGTATCTGGATTCCTACAGTAGACATTATTTCAGAGAAGAATGCTGAAATGGAGAACCTAAACAACTGTACCTGAATTAAGAGTCTACCGGTTAAGTAAATTTATAAAGTTTTTCTTTTAAAAGAGACTGGAGATGAGAACAGAAAGGAAGTGATAAGTGTATCAGAATTTGTCTTCTATTCTAAGGAGGAATAATGATTAGACTGCTGATAAAACATAGTGACAAATTCCAGCAAATAATCTTTACTTCAAAGTACAGTGTGTCTTACAAAATAGATCCAGGAAACAGATCATATTCATTAACAGTATAACAACCAAAACAAATTACATTCATTAGAGTTTTAAATTACCAGTATTTTAAGCATCCGTAGTATATTTGTGTTTCCTCCAGTGAACTCAAAACACAGCTATTTTTAGTAAGTCTGAAAAAGATCATCTGAAGTTTTAAAGAAGCAGACAAAATAAAATGTGTACTTCTTTCATCAAATCTAAAAGAAAACATATTTATGGTCTGAAATTCCAAATTAACTAGACAAAACTATTAACAAAAAATAAAAACAAAAGAAGGCGGTAGGGAACAGGCCATTACAGTAAGTTCCAATAAGAACATACTAGAATAAAATGTAATAAGAGGTAAGCAAAATTAACAAATATATTTTCACCAAACACCCACTATGTACCACGTACTGTGTGAAGCATTAGGACTATAACGCCCTTACCACCCACATGGCACTGAGGAGATCCTTACTCTAATTGGTCGCTAAAGAATTTAGAAATGGCTAAGAAGAGAGTAGCAAAGATAATAGAAGTGTTGAGAAAATATGACCCACAAGGAAACGTTAAAAAAAAACCTATGCAACTAAGTTTGGTTCACTTAGACAAGAGAAGAGTGAACACTAACGTTATAATCTTAAAGGAAATAGAGGATGTTGACCAGCTGTTCTCCAACTCCATGAGGACTAGAGTAAAGGATGTGGGCTCTGAGCATGAGAATGTAAAGCTAAAAGTAAAGGAAAAAAAGATCTGATGGTAAAGGCTTTCATAAACAAGAATAAACTCTTTAGGGAGGTTGTAAATCTGTTAGAAGTAAATCTAATTTTCATATAGGAGAGTTGAGCCATAGTTCTCAGGTAGGCAAGGAGATAGACTCTGGAAGATACTGAGACACTGAGTAAGGTATGCCCGATGCCAGAAGGTGGCTAATTTAGAAAAAGCCAGTAGCCTTGCCTGCCGCGTAGTTATGTCAAGGGAACATACCACCACAGTAAGAGAGGTGACTCATACTGGGATCAATGATGTTATTTTATTTCCTACAAGTGAACGTTCCTGTAAGTGTGCAGCAATCTTAGAAGCTTCCTCCTAGGCACATCGGCTGCAATTTATACTATTTCATTATGTATTTCCCATCACCATTATAATTTATTTAATTAAAAAAAAAACAACTTCTGGTTCTGGGTGAGAGAGACGAAACACATTCCACTTGGTCTCTCCTTCTGATCACAGTTATAAAACCTGGAGAGAAGGCACGGAGCCCCTACTTGAGGACTCTAAAGAGTAAAGAGTAGTAGGCACACTAGGGAATTAGTCCAGAATTCAAAGTTTCACTGAATTAGAAATGAGTTTACCATTTCCTCCACTCTGGTACCCCTCCCCCAGCCAAAAAAAACAAAAAAAATTTGTGATGAACAAAATATCAAAATTTTAAATAAAGACAGGATCAGTCCAACTGAGTTTTCCTTTTGCCTCAGGCTTGAATACAGTTTGGCACAGCACTGTTACTGATCCCATTTTTATTTAAAATACTGCCATTTTAGTCATCATGGATTTTTTACACTAATTTTGATTCTTTCATAATGTTGCATTAAAATGTTACTTATCTTGATTACAGAGTTTTTTGGCACTTTCTTAAATTTTGTGCTTGAGCCTGACCCTAGTCCTGGCCCTGCTGCAACCTATATCTCACTCTATCACATAAAAATGAGCTCAGGGGGCCGGCCCCATGGCTAGGTGGTTAGAGTTCCACGTGCTCTGCTTTATCAGTGTGGGTTCATGGGTTCAGATCCTGGGCGCGGACCTACTCCACTCATCAGCCATGCTGTGGGGGCATCCCATGTGCAAAGTGGGGGAGGACTGGCACGGATAGTGGCTCAGCGCTAATCTTCCTCAAGCAAAAAAAAAAAAAAGAGAGAGAGAGAATTGGCGATGGACGTTGGCTCAGGGCGAATCTTCCTCACCAAAAATAAATAAATAAATAAATAATGAGCTCAAAATGAACAAGAGACATAAATGTAAAACATAAAACTTTTAGAAGAAAATCTCTGTGACCTGGAGTCAGTCAAGTTCTTAGATGTGACACTAAAAGTACTTTCTATAAAAGAAAAAACTGATAAACTAGATTTTATCAAGATTAAAATCTTTTGCTTTGTAAAAGACACTATTAAGAAAAAGAAAAAAACAAGCAAGAAGCTGGGAGAAAATATTTGCAAATCACATATCCTAACAAAAGCCTGGTACCTAGAATACATAAAGGACTCTCAAAACTTAACAGCAAGAAAACAACCTGATTTAAAAACGGGCAAAAAATACGAACAGCTTCTTCGCCAAAAAGGCTATAATAATGGGAAATGAACACACGAAGATATTCAACATCATTAGCCATCAGGAAAATGGAAATTCCAACTACAATGAGACACCACTCCACACCTCTTAGAATGTATAAAACTTAAAATGCTAACAATACAAAGTATTTGAGGATGTAGAGCAAGTAGAAAATGCATTTACTGTTGGTGGGAACGCAAAATGGTACTGCTACTCTGAAGAATGGCTTGGCATTTTCTTATAAAAATAAACATACACTCACCGTGTGACCCAGCAAGCCCACACTTAGATACTTACCCTGGGGAAATGAAAACTTATGTTCACACAAAAACCTGTATATGAAGGCTTATAGCAGTTCTCTCCATATTCTCCAAAAACTGGAAACAATCAAATGTCCTTTAACAGGTAAACCAACTGTGCTATATGCATACAGCGGAATACTACTCAGCAATAAAATGTAACAAACTATTGACATACACAGTGACCTTGATGAATCTCTAAAGCATTCTGCTGAAAGAAGTCCGTCTAAAAAGGTTACATACTGTATGAGTCCTTTCATAAGACGTTCTTAAAAAGGCAACACTTGTGATGGAGAACAGATCAATAATGCGAGGGGTTAGGAGCAGCGGGCGGGGAAGGGGTGAGAGTGTGACTCTAGAGGGATAGCACAAAGGAGTTTTTGGGGGTGATGGAACTGTTTTGTATCCTGATTGTGCCTACAGATGAGCACTCAACTGTAACCTCCAAATCCTGAAACCCATCTACAGCATGATACCTTTAGGGGCAATGAGAACCGAAAAGTAATTTAATCAAGTCTTACTGACGCCAGCCCCTCGGGACACTGTGAAGCTAACTTAGTAGGGGACTCCAGCTGAGTTCCAGTTATGGTTTAGACTGAACTCTGGGATGTATGCTGCTTGCTCCAGGAAATCTCAAAACAGGGTTTAGTAATCCAAATCATGAAAGCAGCAAAAATGCAGTAGCGTTTTTTTATGACAGCCCAATGGCATCTCTTTTTTTCAGTGATTAAAGAAAATATTCTTACAGAAAGTAGAACTGACTGATCATTGTGCTTCTTGACAGTAAAACATTGTCTAATAGCCCTGCTGGAAGTTAGCTCTTGACCCTGGAGAAAGCAGTACTAGAGAAGGAACCACGTAACCACTGTATTGGCAGATTTACACTAAAACCCCATCATCTTCTACTTACTCCCAGGTTCTCTATCAAATATTCATACATCTCGGAAGACCAGGAAACATCCAGTGCTCACATACCCTGCCTTTCTGTTCTCAATGAGCAAATGTTCAACACACCTATGTTGATATGCCTTATCACTTGGCTGTGGGAAAATATACATACTTTATTAAATACAAACATGTTAATCAAGATTCACCTAGAATCTGCATTGTTTAATCTTCCCAAGAAAGTGAATTACAGTATAATTTCATTAAGCTATCACTTTATACAAAATAATACATAATTCAAAGCAATTGCTATTCCCTAGTCAACCAGCTGCCTGATTGCTCTTTAATAAAAATCAGATATAGAAAGCTAGTTAATTCAAAGCCAATTTTTTCCATCCCTTTGTGCTTCACATTAAGAAGGTTTCACTATATTTTAGAAGGCAGATAAATCCCAAATATAGTCTTTCTTTCAAGTTTATTTTCAGTTGGCATTTGTACTGCCGATAGCTCAGGTTCCCTCTGTGTACTATTTCTTGTATGATCCTGACTAGGCAAAGACACCACTTGTTTCCTTTATTTCTACAAAATGTTTAAAGAGGTGCAATTCGGCCTGAGCTGGGTCTTTATATCAATAAGACAGATCACTAGTCTATTCCCAGTACGAAACGGAAGAAAAGATGAGTTCCCCAGCTCCTTCAGAGACAAGCTTTCACAGGCACAGCTTCATTAATTTGTTTGAAGTGAATTTCCAGATTAGTTATATCTATATGCAAACGTAACAACAAAGATACATTCCAAAGCCAATTCTGAGGAGTTCTGGAATATCCATTATAATCTGAATGACCTTTCTGCTCTCTTCCATGTGTACAAATAATTGACGATGATTGCAGTCTGAATGGTCAGCATGTCCCTTACACTTACAAATTAAGATAAATAAAGCTTCACGAAGGGTCTATTATTTCACGGCCCCATTATATCCACCTATTCTTCTTATTCAAGCTCTTTGGATTTAAAGCATCAATATTCTCTCCTAATAAGAAGACAAAAACTTTTTATGTGAAACGAAAGTGGTAATACTTTCATTTTATATGTTACATGTCATTTTATATATTAACATATATAACAATTTTCTTGGACAGCAAAATTTATTACATTAAATGCCATATCAATGGAGTAATCTATGAGTGATACGATTAGATATGATATTTACTTTCTTGATCTTTTCTACATTGTTAATTTTTTAGATTTAGTATGTACTACTTTTATAACCAGAAAAATACAATTAAAATACAAAATGCTAATCTGATAGTCCACACTGAAATGCATATATCAAGAATCAGATCTTACAAGGTAAGGAAAAATAATGTGAAATCAAGTTGTCTTCAGAACTTCCCTAATTAAATAAAGAAGGAAATATAGTTGGAATTTTCAGGGAAAGTTTTTTTTTAAAGAAATCTTTTTTTCCACAATATGGACCTCACTTTCTCCTCAGTATATATAGTAGGCTATCTCTATAATCAGTCTTAAATAAGAAATTTTCCCCTACTTTTGGTAAAAATATAAATTGTAACATAATTTTAACAATAATTATATATTTTTCAACCAATACCCCTGATAATAAGGGGCTTATAGTAAGTAAATAAATCAATCTAGTAGAAAAACTTTAGGTTTTCCCTATCTTTTAGGAGAAGGCCAGAGTTAATAACAAACAGAAAACTCAATATTTTTATTTCACTTTTTTCCATTTGATGAAGATAAAAACAACTGACAAAGTTCCAGGAAGGCAGATCTAGAATATACACTTTCTCTGATTGTAGAGCTGGCTGCATGAAAATTAATAACAAGATTTCAAAGTGACAGAAGACACCTAATACTAGACCTTCTGAGTCTTCTTTTGTAAAGAACAAATGAGATGTGCACAATTTAGATTTCATTTCCTACAGGAAGGGAGTTTTCTAGAGAACAAGTCACGGTAGAAAGAAGCAAAAATCTAACATAATCCTTGCTCTTTGCTATCTATGTTCTTCAGTGGTTAAAAAGTGTTCCTAAAGATAATCAAATATTCTTTAGATAATTACAAAGGAGCTCTTTCCTTCCTTAAAAGACCTGTACTATTATATTTCTTATGTCGGTACAAGGATTCTCGATCCACTTTGAAATGCTTACGGCAGTCTAGTTGAAAATATCAGAGCAAATTTCCCTTCCCTTCTCTTCAGTGGCCACATGCCAGATCAGTTGTGCTAGATGCTTTGGCTGTATTTTAAAAATAAAGGTGTAGTTTTTTTCTTTCTTTTCCTCACTTTGTTCAGTCAGTTTTAAGACACAGAGGTCTCTCACCAGAGTACCTAAGCCAAGAAACAAATCAGAAGAGAAGTCAGCAGCAGGTGTGAAATTTCTGGCTTTTTTTCTTCTCTTTACCCAAGGGAATGCCTGCTATCTCTTTTAAATTATTGCCAAAAGCATCTGAGGTGAAGAGGCCACCATCTTAAATAATACCAGGTCAAAACAACTTTATTTCACTAAGCTTGGGTTAAAGAGTATAAATGGTAATACGCTAGTACAACTGCATAAACCATGTACCTTGATTTATGTTAGTTAAAAAGGAAATTCTATTAAGTCATTTTGCAAGAAATTATAGTTTGATGAAAAATTATTAAGCTAACAATAGTTTTTAATGTTATTTTCAGAGCATTTCCTGATATAACTAGAACTTTGAAAAGGTTTAAAAATGTCTATGTTTCTTCTAATTATTTTTTTAAAAACTGATACATCATCTCCAATTATATTTTGCCCATTCTTTCTCCCGTATGCTTTTATTGCACAGAAGAGAGTAATGGAAGCCTTTTACACAACATATAAAAAGCCTAGGGTCCCGTCTAACACAAAAACAAAAGTGAGTTCGTAAACTCAAGATTGAAGTTACATTCTGGAATTTATCTTAGGAAAGAGGCTAAGCACACTACTCAAATCACAAAGAATTAGATGATAAATGAGGAGTATGAGTGTGTTGTGTTTTTTTTTTAACTTGAGGAAACACAAGTGGACTACAAAGGAAACATCTAAAAATAATTTCAGCAGAATTGTAAAATGTCTACAAATATCATACAGTAAATGTTAAAAAAATATTTGTCACCTCCTAGTGAAGAGAGGTGAGAGTTTTTCTACTGAATAAAGAAAAATTTTTAGAGCATACGACAATGCAGAGAATGGAAACAGAACTAGTTTTTTTTTTTAGTTTATTTCAAAAATAAATATAAATATTCTTAGACTTTTAAAAGCTATTTATTGTGAAGATGGTAGGACAATTTTTAGTTATTAGGAAATTAACTGTACAGATTGTTAACATCCCCTGACTGAAAATAATGCTCATGTTGAGCTGGGTATTCTAGAATATAACTATCGAGGGGACTATTTTGTTTTAGAAGAGGGTGTGGGAAGAATATAACCAATCACACTCTACTGAAGTACGGGGACACATCTAGGATAGAACTAAAGCCACCGTTGCCTGTGCCTCGTTAAACAAGCACACCACTAAATGTTGATACTAAGAATAGGAGATGTTGTCTTTAATGTACATTAAAACAACACAGTAAGTACATTACTACAGCAGGGTGTGTTATTTCCAAAGAAATGACCATCCTGATTTTTAATGCCAAAACCACAATAAAATAAAAGAGGTGTTTTCTGGCCCTTCTAGTAAAATGTCCACTCTCTTTATCCCTTCCAAAGAATGCATTTGCTTATTTTCTTACATTCCAAGAAGACTCACAACTTGAGAAAATAGATCAAAGGGACAGTATAAAGTCCTTTTAGCATATCATTTTACTACATAAACAGAAAACAATACTGTCTGATGTTAACCACAACAAAAGACAAACAAATCCTAAATCAACGATTGAAAAGGCCACTTTAAGGTGTGTGGGTTTGTCTCTATTTGAAGTTCTCTGTTCATCCATCCATTAAAATGGATCTCAGAATCTGTTTTCTGACTTTTCTAAGGTAATTCAATATATGGTATAATCTCTTGACTTCATGAGCCTTCTCTTTTGTTTGCTTCTCTTCATTTGCTCATCCCTTAAATGCTCGGATTTTCGAGGGCTCATCTTCTCCATCCTTTGTGCCCTTTCCTTAATCAAACTAACCAGAACCAACATTTCAACTAGGAACTATAAATGCTTCTCCCAAAACTGTCTTCTTTCTCTTAAGCACCAAACTCATCTACCTATCTGTCTACTAAGCATCTCTACCCAGAGGTCCTACAGGTACTTCAACATTTCAACAGAACTCACTGTCTTTCTTCCAAAACCTGCTTTCTTTTCTTTTCTTTTCTTTTCTTCTCCTTTTTTAATCTCAGGGAACACTGACCCAGTATCCCAAGTTATAAACCTTAGTCTTCATATACAAATGAATACCAAATCTTGTAAACCTAGCCTTCACATTTCAATAAAAACTAACTGTTCTAAAACCTAGATCTGAATGTATCATCCCTTTGCTTTAAAAAAGAGCCACAAGATAGTCACCTTCTTATTATGGTATACAAGGTCAATGTACCTTTCCTTCTCTAGATACTACTCTCCTGCCTCATTCTCCCAAGACACACCTGTGGTCTACAATATGCATTATCTGCATTTCTCAAGTACACCATTCACTCATTCAATAAATACTGATTAAGTGCCATCTATGTGCCAGGCACTGTTCTAAGCACTGAGGACATTGCAGTGAATAAAACAAAGTTTCTTACCTCCTGGTAAAAGAAGACAGACAAAAACAAACAAATACATATTAGATGAAGTGGTAGTAAGTGCTATGGAGAAACAGATCTAGGTAGAAAAGCAACTCAGAGCAACACAGCAAACAGCATGTTCTGTGCCCTACAGAAATGCAGCATGTCTTTAAAAGTGCAATCATACTTCTACATCTCTTAATTATTTATGTTTCAATTTAAACTACAATCTTAAAACACAACACCATGAGTAATACTGAGATGTATTGTCATTGAGAGCCATAACAGAACACAGCTTACATCTGGAACAACCAATTATAATAATTTCATTTTTTTGAGATTAAAGTTGATAGAGTCAAGAGTATTTTTCTTTGATTCTGATGTTTTAGTTGGCTGCTGGATGTACCCAAAAAAAGTATTATTAGTGCTGGCACATTTCAGATTACGTCATGAGATTACAATCTTTAAATTTAAGTACTCATCTAGAATCAGTCTCATTGTTAGTTCATTGTCTCTAACTCACTCTACCATGGTTTCAAATTTAGGGCCTACAAATTAAGACTCCACAGTAATACTAGAACACTAAAGACAACAGCTTTTTACTCGTGATTTCAAAACAGTTGTTCAATTGTCTGAATCATTTAAGTACCTAATATGTCTCAACTGTTTACAAAGAGCTGAAACAAGTGGAGAACCTACATAAGAGCTCTGTTTAAGATATAGGATGTTACTAAAGAATCTGACAACGAGCCAAAGAAAATTTACACAGACATTAATTGGCCTGTTTCATACTCAGAAAATAAAATGATTTGCCTTACCATCTAAATAATAATATATACTTTAAAAGACTTTAAAGGAATTCAGATTTTCCTCTGGGAATCTTCACTATTATTGCATTAAATATGGTTCCAGTCCCAGGACATGAATGAATGAATGCATGCATGTATGCTGGTGTTTTAGTGCCTATACAAATCTGTAAAGCAAACTAAAGAGTTTTTTTTTTTTAAATACAGAAGCTAAATCTGAATTGTTTTAAACTTTCAAATAACTAAACAGAAATTAAACTCGGTGGAAGCTGAGAAGTCTTACCCTAATGACAACTCTGACAAGCAGAATTCTGTCAAAGTTTCCAAGGTTTTCAAACAATGATACACTTTACCACTTTCTGAGGGCATAACTTTTCACTGTCCACAACCCCCGAATCCTCACAAACATGTACCATGTGGGAAGCTCCTTTCTGTATCTTACATGACGATCAGCTTCTGCTCTCCTCAAATTGGCTGGCAGACGGGTGAAACATCCCAGGCCCAGCCTTAATGCTGACTGACGTAGGGCCCATAGGAAATACTGGGTCGGGGAGGGGACAGGGGAGATCAGCCAGTCTGCAATGTACTAAAAATTCCTGTTTTGGTGGAAAAAGCAGCCACCATTGCACTGTACCAGCCAGGGCTTATGTTCTATTTAAAAACCAAGATGGCTACGAGGCAAACTTCACTTCATTCTCAAGGCTGGAGAGAAAAGAATATACATACCGCATCCGTGATGTCTATTTCGTACACCCTTTGGAAAGTCCTGCGCTCAAAGAAAACAAGTTTGCCACTGCCACATCCCCTTTGTACAGATGTGCCAGTGACTATGAGTTTATCATCTGGACTGAAACAGCAGTCGGTCCTACAGAAAAAAAGAGTTTATAATTGTAAGCTTATGACCCCACAACAGTGCAGTAAGCGAGTTAAATAAAATATAAACAACATCATTGTGATAAGAGATAACTCTTATACGGGGCTTACAATAAGTTAAGCACTTATATTAATTCACTTAATCTTCACAACAATCCTATGAGGTAGATATTATTATTCCTATTTTACTGATGAGGAAACTGAGGCAGAGGGAAGTTAAATAAACCTTGTCCAAGATCACAAAAGTAAGTGGTGCAGCTGGGATTCGAACTTAGGCAGTCTGATCCAGCTTTTTAACTTCTACACATTATAATATTTTTTAATGTAAAGAGAGTGTGGGAAAAACTCAATACAGACATTGACAGAGTATATACACAAATAGACATCGTATGACTAATGTCTAAGTAGTGATTATTTTCACCAGTTTTGGAACTATTTTTTACCACCACCATCACTCACATAATTTGAGTTTTGTCAAGTCAAGCACCATGAAATGAGGAGCAGGTTGCACCACCAGAACCTGATTGATGGCTATGAGTCAACAGCTCTTGTTATTGGAGATCTGGCACACCTGATTGTGAATAATCTAAGACATGATCCAAAGAAGTTACGTAGTTAGCAGGCATAACAGCTCAAAAGATTCTCATCAGCTATGAATTCATGCTTGTTTGTCCATCTGTTTGTTTGAACAGATAAATGCCATGGGCCACAGACCGCGTTAGAGTTAGTGCTCTGTTATTATTCAGCTTCCTCCACTTGATGCTTCCATTACCTTCATGTGCTCTCCCTGTCGGGCATTATTTAACACAGATGTGAAATTTTATTTTTACCAAAATAGAAAATTTTGCTTAGGCACCAACTGTAGGACTTGGAGGTCAAATCCCACCTCAGCTGCCTCAGAAAAATCTTTAAATGCTTTAGTTGTCAACTTAGTAGGATGGAGACAACTGTGTTCAGCTACCACAGCGAGACAGTCTGAACAAGTGAGGCTTACCCAATTATTGATTAGAATGATGATAAGAAAATAATTGAGAAAGTGATAATAAAATAATGCTCAGTAACTCTGAAAAATTGCTTTGATGGTATGAGGGTTCAAATTTTAAAAGACAACAAATATGTAGGCCTACCTTGTCATTTATACAATATTAAAAGAACAATTCAATCCCTTAAAATATTTTTACTACTCCAAGACCTATGAGTGGATATAATATATAAACACACACAAATGCAAGAACATACATCATTTCAACTTCAAAAAAATATTTTTCTGAAGAATGTGCAAAATGAAAAGGAAAAATAAAATGAATCTTTCAAAAACCAATTTCAATCACTCTTCAAATTCCTTTTCTAGAATATCTAAAAGACATGATACAAATTAATGTTAAGGTAAAGAAATTTCTTTTCTATTCTCTCACACTTATCAAATATTAAAAATATGCTACTTACATTGGGAACATGGTAGGAAGACCTGAGGCTGAAAAAAGTGGCTTATTAAACTGTCGGATGTCCCACAATTTTAATGAATCATCACCTGATAGAGGAATGAGAAAGAAAAAAAATACAGAAAGTGAATTGGGCAAAAAGAACTAGTTCCAAGTTTAGAGTTTGCTAAACTTAGTGTACAACTATAAGAAGAAAGGGAGAAAGGGAAGAAAAGAGGGAGAAAGGGAGGGAAGGGAAGGAGGGGGAGAGAGGGAGGGAGGGAAGGAAGGAAAGAAGGAAGGAAGGAGATGTACATAAGCATGTTTTGCTTTTTTAACCGTTTGGGGAGCTTGAAAGCAGTAGTTGCAAGAACAGTAGAAAGATATATGACAATGAACTGGCCTTCTAGAAATTACTTTCCAGAATGATGTAGCATCTATAGGCTAGAAGGAACCCTGGAGAATCTACTCTAAAGAGTGATTTTAGAGCAGATGGTAGTTCCCCTGTGGTCTATTTGAGCATAACCTGACTTCTAAAGAAGATATTAATTTAACAACCATCAGGCCCGAAAACAGTTCAATTCACAACAGATTCTTTTTCCCACTAGTGTGTAGGTGAAGCTATCCATTAACGTTAATGAGGGTGAGCCATGCGATTCCCTCCCCTACAGTGTAACTCTACCTGTGGCTATCATTCTTCACTCTGCTGGGGAGTACAGTGTTTCCAAGCTATTTAAAGTATAATTAATATTCTTTTAAGCATCATTTTTTAAAATATTTCTACAGGGCTACTAACTAATTCCTGACCAGAATGAAAGCCAAAACTCATATAAGTAATGTCTTTGCTCTTCCTTCTCCCCAGTGTCCACAGCTGAGACCTGCCTCAAGCCCTTGAGTCCAACAGGAATCACTATCAGATGCAAGTGAGGTGAGTGGAGAGTTCAATAGAAATCTCCGTTCTCTCCCCAGCGACCCTTCCTCTGAAATCCCACTTTTGGCAGGTGCACTAATCCACAACTGGCTGGACTAGGGACCTGCTTATATTGGAAGGACTTTGTAAGACTCACCTTTTTGCTTTTAGTCTTAAAAAAAGATTACAGATCTTCACAATTCTCAAACAATAAGAAAACATTAACCTGCATTAAATAGTTTAGCTAAGCTGGCAAGTTCTGGAGCTAGCAGGAGCACCTTACCACACCCTGGGGACTCTCTACTGAACAGACTTCCATCTGCCATATTCTATACATTGAGGAAGGAAAATGATAGAATATGGTATACATGTTGTGTTGATGACATGTGACCCAATAGCTATTAGAGGATGGAAAGGGAAAGTAAGAATTATCAGCAAAATGGCTTTGACTGAAGTGGAGTTAGGCCTATGCTTCTAAGGCAGTAATTATCAATTGGATGGGGACTGGCCTATTTTAGAATCCTCTGGGGAGAATTTTCAAACTCATCCCTCTCTTCCCTCTCCACTCCACCTTGGAGATTTGGGTATACAATCTGAAGATGCAAGAGTGAATGTGGCAATTTCTTTGTTTCTTTTTTTTTTTAAAGATTGGCACCTGAGCTAACATCAGTTGCCAATCTTTTTTTTCCCTCCTTCTCCCCAAAGGCCCCCAGTGCATAGTTGTATATTCTAGTTGTAGGTCCTTCCGGTTGTACTATGTGGGACACCACCTCAGCATGGCTTGATAAGCAGTGCCATCTCCATGCCCAGGATCTGAAACAGCGAAACCCTGGGCCGCTGAAGCAGAGTGAGTGAACTTAACCACTCAGCCACTGGGCCAGCCCTGAATGTGATAATTTCTAAGTGGAGCACTTATCATTTGAAAAACCTTCCTAGGGGATTCAGATACACTTCTGGGGTAAGAACCACCATTTGTAAGTAGAGTATGTATAGTCTTAATTAAGAGTCATCTCAGGATGCAAGTAGCAGCTTAGAACTGATGGACCAAAATACATATTTTATACATATCCACCTTTGTCATGTATACCATAAATAGAAAATACATGTACACTTGCTTTGGTTTTTAAAAAATTATGTAAGTGAGGGTAGTTTAGATATAATAGATAAGGTTCCTTGGAGGAAAGAGAATCTGAATGGAGCTCCCGAGGGTAAAAGGACATGGACTGGTTAAACTGAGGGGAAAGCTGTGCCAAGTCTCTTCATCTCCTCCTCACTTCCACTCCCCTCTACATCAGGTTGTAAATTCTTTCAGGAAAGGAACCCTGCCTATGATGTTCACAGCCTATACCCAGCACCTAGCATAATGTCGGCTTAGAGCAGCTGCTCAATATATAGAAGTTGAATGAGTGAATGAACGACTAAATGTACTGTTGCTAAATTAATTTGGCCTGCGAAATAAAGACTACATCCTTTATGTGATATTTAAGGCCATCTGTAACATGGCTCCGATCTACTGACTTTTCCTACTTTTCTCTCCCCACAAGTGGGCCCATGGAAGATCTTCAGTCATGTCCCACACTTCCCCATAATGCTTTGCTCATAAGCTGCCCTCACTATTCTCTTATCTCCTCCTATCAATGCACAGCTTATCCATGTGAGAAAGATTTAGCAAAAAATCAGAAACAACCTATATTCAACTATATGTGTATGGATAAGTAAACTTACAACATGATCTATATGTAGCTATTAGAAAATAACATCTGGGTATACAACCTCCTTTAACTGAATTCAGTTGGTGTTTGAATGGAAAAAAATCAATGGTCAGCAAATAGAAGATTTTGAAATACCAGACCTAGAATTATAAAATGGTATAGAAAGAATGTAGAACATTGTCTATGAAATTCTATAAAGTATACGCAAAGGTCATCCTTGGAGGCTTCAAACTTTGATGGGATTTGAAGCGAAAATAAAAACTTAGGCAAAAAAGCATACATTTTCTAAATTGTACTTGATTCCCCCCCTTTTTTTTTTTTTTTTGGTGAGAAGATTGACCCTGAGCTAACATCTGTTACCAATCTTCCTCTTTTCTTTTTCTTTTCCTCTCCCTAAAGCCCCAGTATATAGTTGTATATCCTAGTTGTAGGTCATCCTAGTTCCTCTAGGTGGCATGCTGCCACACCATGGCTTGATGAGCAATGCTAGGTCTGCGCCCAGGATCCAAACCGGTGAACCCCGGGCTGCTGAAGCGGAGTGCACAAACTTAACCACTCAGCCACAGGGCTGACCCCAGCTTGATCCCTTTTAATAAAACAATATTGCCAAGTTGCAAATGGATTCTAATGAAAAAAATCAGATTGGCAAAGGCACGTTAATAAAAGCACAGCTAGCTTTACTAAGTGCTAGGATACCAGTGTGACATCTGTTAGCATGAAGTATGATCATTTTAAATATAAAAACACATCAAAAAGAAAGCTTTCAACCTACCTCCACGAGAGGCAAGGACATTACCATCATAGGAGAAAGCAACGCAAGAAGTGTCTGTGCCTGGGTCATGAGCCTGTTTATAGTGGAATTTAGGATGAACCTGTTTGCGAAAACAAGCAAAGTGTTAACATCTCATCTGAATTCACATGAAAACATTTCTGTAGCAAGAATATTTCAATTTATCATCCAGAAAATTACATACATCTATATGTAAAATATTAATTTCACGTGATTATGTTTTCTTTATCCTGGAAAAAAAAATTCAAAAGGCTTTTTAAAACATCCATTTACTTTAATAAGAGAAAAGAAGAGATAAGGTAAGTCTTAGCAGGAGATATTTTTCAGCCTGGCCTTAGCAAGCTCTGAGCAACACAGTAACTTTAATTATAAAGTTACTGGAACCATTTCCTATAGTTAAGGAGTAAATATAAATAAAAATTACAAATGAACATATTATTTATTAACTCAAAAATATCACTGTATTCCAAGTATATGCCAGACACTGTGTACATGTTGTAGGTCTTGAAACATCTTTAATGTGCCTGTAGGATAATGTTGTTGTTGTTGTTGTTGATGATGATGATGATGATGATGATGATGATGATGATAGCTAACCCTTACACAATGCTTATTATATCCTCGGCACTACATCCTTTACTATCTTGCCTATTTAATTCTCACAATCACTCTACAAGTTAGGTTCTACTATTAGCATCTCCATTTCACAGATTAGGAAACTGAAGCACACAGACTTAAGTACCTTGTTCAAAGTCACACAGCTAGTAAGTGGTAGAGCTGGAGTTTGAACCAAAAACCCTGCTCTTAAACACTACACTACAGTCCTTCTCTCAGCTCTGGTGGTCTAGTGAATGCTCTGCAGTCAGGGAACCACAGCAGCTGTCTGATGGTTATCATACTGTGGTGGCTACATGTTGCTGTGATGCTGCAAGCTCTGCCACCAGTATTTCAAATACCAGAAGGTAACCAATGGTGGACAGGTTTCAGCAGGGCTTCCAGACTAGATAGACTAGGAAGAAAGACTTAGCCACACACTTCTGAAAAAGTTGGCCATGAAAACCCTGTGAATAGCCACGGAGCATTGTTTGATAGAGTGCCGGAAGGTGAGAGGATGGCGCAAAAAGACCAGGCAGGATTCTGTTGTGCTGCACACAGGGTCGATAGGAGTCAGAATTGACTTGATGGCACTAACGACAATACTCCTTCTCTACTAGTGTATGTTAATAGTCTTTTTACTTCTAATCTCACTTCTGCACACTTAATGAATTGTAAAAGTAACTCTACTACTAATCTTGCCATTCAGTTATGATTCAGTAACCAGCACAGGTCAAAGCACTAGGGAATCAATTATTCCAGATCCACCAGGCTGGATAATTCTGCAGTGAATGGACAGGGATATTGCTAGTGATGACGGCATGTAGGTCTCTCCTGGGAGCCACAGGCAGAGGAATACAAGCAACTCCATCTCCACTGGTCTTGCAGCAGCCCTAACAAAGAATGAGTCATAAAGTAGAGTTCATGTACATTAGCCTCCCAACAATATTCCTGACACTCTGTCATTCAGCTTTCAGCTAAAAGTTTCCAGTAATGAGGAGCACACTACCTCACAAAAGCAAATCATTTCTTTTTTTTTTTTAGTCATTTGTACATATTGAGTTAAAACTGTCCTCTCTTCTTCTGGGTGACAGTCTTAGAAATTCATCTTAAAGAGAGTTATCGGGGCTGGCCTGCTGGCACAGCGGTTAAGTTCACACGTTCCACTTTGGCAGCCTGGGGTCCGCTGGTTCGGATCCCGGGTGCGGACACAGCACCACTCATCAAGCCACACTGTGGTAGGCGTCCCACATATAAAGTAGAGAAAGATGGGCATGGATGTTAGCTCAGGGCCAGTCTTCCTCAGCAAAAAGAGAAGGATTGGCAGATGTTAGCTCAGGGCTGATCTTCCTCAAAAGAAAAAAAGAGAGAGAGAGTTATCATGTTTCTACTTTTCATGGATATAAATAATTCATTGATTCAACTTTTTTTTTTAATGGGTATCAACTGTATGGCAGACATAAGGTTAAGCAGGAAAACACAAATGTTCCCAAACAAGGCTTCTCTCCTCAAAGAGCTAACCAACAGTCCCCTGAAAGGATATGGATAAGCATAGCAATCGACAAGTGGTTCAATAGGGAAGCATACAGTAATAGGCAAGTACTGAAGAGAGGTTCCTAACCCAAACTTGAGAATAGGTTAAAAAAGAGGGACAAAAAGAAATCAGAGACCCAGGAGACAAAGGAAGAGTCAGCACATGAAGGAGCAGGATACAGGGACAAGAAAGAGTATTCCAGTCAGAGGGTACTGCATTGTGGGAGGCAGAATTTTGACCTCCATGACCTCTGCCCTCTGGTGTCACAGCCATAATATGTTACTCTCCATGGCAAAAGAGACTTTGCAGGTATAATTAAGGTTACTAATTAGTTGACCTTAAAATAAGGAGATCATTCTCCTGGGTTATCCAGGTGGGGCTGAAGTAGTCACATGAGTCCTTAAAAGCAGAGCTTTCTCCTGGCTGAGGACAGAAGAGGAAGCAATAGAGATGTGACAGAAGAGTAAGGCAAAGAGATTTCAAGAATGAGAAGTGTTTGACATACCACTGTTGACTTAAAGATGTGTCAAGGAAATGGGGATCTGAATTCTGCCAATAACCAGTGAGCTCTAAAGAGGACCCGGAGCCCCAGAGGAGAGCCACAGCCCAGGGCATTACTTTGATTTTAGCCTGATAAGACCCTAAGAAGAGAATCCAACCATATCATGTCAGACTTCTTATCTACAAAAACTGTGAAACAAATTGGTGTTTTCTTAAGCCACTAAATTTGTGGTAATTTGCTATGAAGCAATAGAAAGCTAACGTGCACATTGAAAGGCCCGAAGGTAAAAGAGCTGGATGCATTCAAAGAACTGAAAGAAGTTAACTATGATTACAGGGAGAGCAGAGGTAGGCAGGCTGATGTCCGCAAGGCCCAGAGCACCAGGGGCCTTTAGGCCATAGTAAGGGTTTAGATTTTATCCTGAAGGCAAAAGGGAGCTGTTACGGGAGTTTACACAGAGGATTAACATGACTGGGTTTGCTTATTTTTAAAAGATCATTCTGGACACATGTGGAGAATAGATTGGGAATATTTTGTTCCTCAGAAAAACAAAACTCTGCTACCAACCTCAACAAGGAAAATTTGCCACTTGTTTGTATTTCAAGTCATCAACTACTAAACTCTACATAAAGCTTTTGAAAGATACTATAATGGTAAAAATTTACCAAAAAGTCCTGTACTTATATTTGGCCACTCAGTGAAATTAATTTAGTTTTTTTATTTGTTTTAAATGTTTTATTTGTTTTTAATGCTAATCAATACATACACATATCTAAATAGAAGGAAGATCCATCATCTCATGAGTGGAAAGGGATGTATTATAGTAAAAAGAGCACTGAGCCAGGACCAGGAGATATGAAATCTAGACTTAGTTCAGTCAAAAACTAGCAATGTGACTGGGGACAGATCACTTAGCCTCTCTGGATCACAATTCTATCTCCTGTAAAATAAATGGATTGAGCTAGATGATTTCTAAGGTCACTTAGCTCTATGATTCTTAAGGAAGAGGCAGAAACTGATAAATACATATTTTATAATTCCAGTTACTGATCAATATGTACTTTTTATAATTAGTAGGACAAAATAGACCTTGAATGCCAATATTCGCAAATATAAATACACACATACATATAGATGTGTACATATACATTTACCAGTAAAGTGGGACAAAGAACTTAAAAGGTGTAGAATCCAAAGGAATCACATCACATAACCTTCAGTGTGAGCCCAGGAGCAAGCAGGTAGTTCCATTTGACGGTCTAATTTAAGCCTTGTTGCTCCAGAAAGGGGATGAAATGGAGTCGTGAATCTGCTGCTCCCTAAATTGGCCTTGTTTCCCCTGATCTGTTTACTGCCCTGAGTGGGATTCTAGGACTTCAAGACAAATAGCCATCTGGTACTCAAATAAAGAAAAAGTGTTTCAAAACTTAAGAAAAGATTCTGTTGGATCTAACAGGTGATAGCATAAATAAAATACAATGAACTGAATGGGAATAAGGGATTTTGACTACAGGTGATTTTGCCTTTATCTAGTAAGAACGGACTTCACCAAATATCCATCTACTAAATTTTTATGTCTTCTCACTTAGGTACTAAAGGTCCATTATAATGGAGGTTGGTGTTTTCAAACTTTCACAATTCTATTATTTATAATGCAGAAAGAGTAAACATATGCCACAAAACAAGCCCCACTCTGTCTTCTGACTTCCCATGATATTCTCTACTGCTGAATAGATTTATATCTTAGTGTAACACCCTTTTAAAGTAAAAAATAACTGCATATTAATAATTAAGATTTCAAGGGAGAAGAAGAGATTGTACTCAAAATAATCTAATGCACTTCCTCTTTTAAAGGACCTCATAAAATTAAGAAGCAAAATCTCTTCACTTGAGATGGACAACTCACGAATTTTATGTCAAAAGTACTCGTCAATTATTTTAACCAGTAACGAAAGTTCATCCCAATGAAATAAAATAGCCAGAGAGGATCTTAAACTTCCATAAAACATTAACACTTGGACAGTCCATGATGACACACACCCTCACACTTTGAAAACAAAGTCAACCTGACTGAAAAACACTCCTGGCATAATGTGGGAAATTTAAAACTGCAAATTCTCCTTTAACTGCTTTCATAATCATCCTAGGCAAAGAAAATCATTCTTCAGGGAAGTTGAGACTTAACTCTTTTATATAGGTTTCCTATTCTTTGGAGTGCCTTGTGTTATGATTTGGGGAGTATCAAGTCTCAAATATTCATAGTGCTGGAAAATGCAAGCCCCAAATCCTAGAGTTTTAAAGGCCTTCTCTGAGATCATACAGACTCCCAACTGGTAAAACTGTCCCTATTTCCCTTCTTAGCAGATGGTCATGGAGCCAGTGGCAGTACAGAACTCATGACATCACAAGCAACATCAGTCCATTGCTAATTGGCAACACCTTTCTTAAACTGGGTCCAAGATTCCCTCCTAACATTTACTTGTGAGTCTCGGTCCTGCCTTCTGTGGCTATGCTGACTAATTCTAGATTTTTCT
Organism: Equus przewalskii; assembly: GCF_037783145.1. Lineage (NCBI taxonomy): Eukaryota > Metazoa > Chordata > Mammalia > Perissodactyla > Equidae > Equus > Equus przewalskii. Next base: position 27,710,121 of record NC_091850.1, read on the forward strand.
TCTCTAAAGGAGTCTGCCAAATTCTCTGAGAAAAATACGATGTCCACAAAGTCTTAAATATTCCACTTCCTGAAATCCTAAATACAGTCATGCACCACATACAACGCTTTGGTCAATGAAGGACCGCAAATACAATGGTGGTCCCATAAAATTATAATGGAGCCTAGGTGTGTAGTAGGCTATACCATCTAGGTTTGTGTAAGTAAACTCTTTGATGTTCACACAAAGGTGAAATTGCCTAGAGACACATTTCTCAAAATATATCCCTGTCATTAAGCGATGCATGACTGTAATGCCAACATTCTGTAGTGGTACTGACGGTCAGTGAGTTTACATCCAGTTGTCGGTAAATCCCAGTATCTTTCTATTGCTCTAGTGTGTGTCTATCAACAAAAGAGGAAGGACAGCCCTCAAAATGATCAAAATATGTTTTGTAATTAATAGAAACAGTGGAATAAACTATTTTAAATGAGAAAATTTAAATGAAATGCTGGGCTGAAAATATAGAAAAATTTAATGGAAAGAGTAATTGTCCTAGAGCCAAGCCATCTTGACCTAAAATTTCAACTTACTACATTTTAGTTTGATCCTGGCCAAGTTGCTTAATTTTTCTGTTTCTCAGTTTCTTAATCTTTAAAATACATGCACCAAACATCTTCCCACTCCTACCCTTCTCCCAAACTCCCAAAGAGATTGAGTTACATTTGACCTACTATCTCTGCCCTGTGTCAAAAGCACACATTTATTAAGCCTGTAGTGGGTACTTCCTCTCAGAAAGTTGCTGAGATGCAACTATGCTACCAACACATAAACTCTGAGAGCAAGATGAGGCAAATGCTAGGCTATCTAACAAACTAGGTGTAGTAACATTTGATTGTCCTCGCAAATCTATTCCTAGGATCCCCTCAATAGATATAAAATTTCTTTCTCATTGGGAATCTATTTTCAAGCTTAGCGATAACCAGGCAATTCCAGTCAATTCTATATTTTCAATCACATGGTAGGGTTACTTACCCCAGGACTAAAAATATGCCAGGATTTTTTTAAATGCCAAGATTAAAAAACAGAATAAATACAGGTCTAGACTGAATATAATTTCCTCCTGTTTCTCTGATTTTGGATAATGAGGATAACGTATACAAAAGTAGAGCAACTACCCTTAAAGATGCTTTGCAATCCCCTATTCTCATGAAGCTTTCATTTTAATGAGAGGAAAGAGACAATAGAACCCCTCCATTTGATTCTGTGATATTCAAATTAATATACTGTATGAAAACACAGTGTAATGATAAAGAACACAGGCTGTGGAACCAGAGTGACGAGTTCAAATCCAGGCTCCATCACTTATCATCTATATGATCTTAGGCTAGTTAATCTCCCTATAGCTCCTATGCCAACTATTAAATGAAAATAACAATAGTATCCACTTCATAAGCTGTTGGGAGAATTTAATAAGTTAATGCAAGTGTGGCATGCTCCTTTGCAATATAACTTTGCTCTTCTTTTCACCAAGATGTGGCAGCTATTTCTTTACACCTTGAGTCTAGGTATGGAAATATGTCTTGTTTTGGCTTAGAGGACGCATAGCAATGAAAATGTGCCTCTCAGATCTCCCACTGTGAAAAGCATAACTAACACCCTCACTGCCTCTGTGACTAGGCCAGGCTTTCCAAGGGCTGCCCCCAGCCAATGACTGAGCACAGGGGATAAAGGACTCCTAATCAGACTGACTGAAACTTTCTTGGCATTGTATTATAGTCGAAGACTCCTTCTGTACAATCCTCCTTTTTTCTCTTTTCTTTTAACAGTTTTATTGAGATATAGTTCATATACCATGGAGTTTGCCCACTTAAAGTATGCAGTTCAATGTGGTTTAGTATTTTCAGAGAGTTGAGCAATCATCACTAAAGTCAATTTCAGAACATTTCTATCACCCCAAAAAGAACCCATACACATTAGCAATCACTCTCCATTTCCCTGTAACCCCTCAGCCCTAAGCAACCACTAATCTAGTTTCTGTCTCTGCAAATTTGCCTATCTGAACATTTCATATAAATGAAATCATACAATATGCTATCTTTTGTGACTGGCTTCTTTCACTTAGCATAATGTTTTTGAGGCTCATTGATGTTGGAGTAGGTATCAATATTTCATTTCCTTTTATTGCGAAATAATATTCCATTGTATGGGTGTACCACATTTTATTTATCCATTCATCAGTTGATAGACATTTAGCACTCCTTTCTTTCCTTTCTCTTTCATAGGTGTATGACCTGCATCATGGTCTAAGTCTCTCCAGCCTTCTCAGGCTCCCTCTCCATTTGCCCTTACAGGCCTTTCTCCAATAAATTTCTTATATGTTTAATCCTATCTTGGTGTCTGCTTCTCAGAGGACACAGACTAACACAAATGGTGCCAGGAGGGATCTGACAACACAGGTAGTAAGATAGGAATCTGGGACTGCCTCATTCATTGCCTGGTAGGTAAAGAGGACATTGTCCTAAGTGAATGTGGGGCAGAGATACACTCTAGCACTTGGCAGCTGTCCAGTTGCTACAGATTTCACTTGACGAGACCTGGGAAAACTTCCTGGTGCAGGGTAATGTCCCTGAGGGTAAAATGTTTTAGGCATTTAAAAGATATGGGAGGAATAATGCCTACAAAGACAATAGTGTTGGCTGGTTACTGATACCCTGCAGAAGGATAATGAGAAACTGATGGTCACTAACAGCTAAAGACTAAGTGGGAGAGCCAAGGGCCACTTTAGCAGCTTTCAAAGAGGCCCTCATCTCCTGTAATGGAAGAGCAGACAGAGCAGAGCAACAAACAAAAGCGATCTGGTAGTTAGATTTATAGAGTTCCAGACATATTTAAATGCTCAGCCAAGCCTGTTATTCTAAGGTCAGAGCTCTAGCTGGGAAAACCTGAGACCCTGAAACATAAGGATAGGATATTTGGATGGATGCCCATTAAGATGCTGGATCTGCAGAACCCCCTGGAAGCTTCACAGCTTACAGAGGTGGTCTGCTCTTGCCAAGTAAGAGCTAGAACTTTCTTTGTGTTGGAAGATGCCACAACTGCCCCTCCCCAACAAGGCAGCAGATACTTTCTCTTCGGACCTGCTCATACCTCCACTCCGGGCTGCTAGGCCAATAAGTAGGGTTGAATCCTAGTATTAGCCAGCTGGGGAAGTAGCTGGGCCTGCTAAGGGAGGAAAGAGATTACGTACCAAAAGAGATGCAAGAATTAGCTAGCAGTACTGGCAGGAGCCATGAAGTACCTTGAGTTTAGATTTTGAGGATGCTTAATCAAGGGGGCTTCGAGGTAAAACTAGATAAGCAGGATTCATTGATTTGGGGGCACTTTTTTGGACAAGGACCCCAGGGGATGGCGGAAACTTGCTGCTAGGATACTATTAGAGGCCTGAAAAAGTGATGGCAAATGTTGAATAAAATACAAACAAAAAACACTCTAAATTATTCGGGCAGACAACAGAGAAAAGAATAAGAAGGCTGGGGAAGTGAGCATGCCGGAATGCATATATTGTGTCAAGTCAAAAAACACAGAATATTATTTTTCATGAGCGGGGCCAGAGGAAATACCATTCACGAAGGCCATCAGGAATGCACAGGTGAGAGGGAGCCAGCATCACTGAGAAGTTCAGTGGAAGCTCTCCTCTGCAGCCCAGGGCTAATGTCACAGAGCTGGGTCATTAATATCCATGGAGATGATGAGGCCCAAAGTAATCAAAGCCAGGTTGCCATGCTTAACAGCTAGAAGCCCAAAGGCTGCAATTACTATAATGACTGGCAAGGTCAGAGAGGCAGCCAAGGAGGCGTGATGTGCAGTGAGTTGTGGAGATGGTTGATAGAACATGGCATTCCTAGAGGCAGAACAGATGGGCAGACACAAAAAGTACTGCCTGATATCTACAACAAAAAAGAGAAATGAATAGAGGAGCAGGAGGCTGAGGGTGATCATCCCAATAAAAAGTCATGACCCCTTGCTCTGTTCCCACATCTGAGCCTATTTTCAGATCAGGAAGCTATTGACTATAGAGGCAGCCAGATTCCTTAGAGGAAGGACAGAGCTACTCATGGGGCAATAATTCTCCTCAAAGACAAAGAGATTGTTGACTACAGACTTAATCAGGTAGTAGTCCCAATTGTACCTACTGTGCTGAATGAGGTATCATAGCTAGAGCAGATTAATAAAGGCTTGGGGTGACTTTGGCTCAAGGACTTCCTATTGGCCTGGCTGAAGGTTTCTTAGAACTGTGTTGCAGTCTGAGATTCTCCTTAGTCAACCCTCCTTCCTTCCTTCTTTCCTTCATAGGGGTCAGACATGCATCACCATCTGATACTCTCCAGCCTCCTCTGGCTCCCCATTCACTTCTCCGTTATAGGCGTTTTAGCAATAAATCTCTTACACATCTAACACTCTTAGCATCTGCTTCTCAGAGAACACTAAGAGAGGACATTAGCAAACAAGACACAAGCAGTAAATAAAGGCATATACGTTGGGATCTGCTCTCCTGCTGTTTTTGGAACAGAGCCACCTTGTGAAAAAGCATGGACTAGCTTCTTAGATGACCAGAGACATGTGCCCAGTCATCCCTGTGGCACCAGCTGACATCTAGCCAACAGCCAGACATGTGGGTGAGGCCATCTTAGACTATCCAGCCCCGACTGAGCTGTTATTTAACTGTAGACCCAATAGAGAACCCAGGAGAAATCAGCCAAGCCAGTTCAGATCAGAAGTGCTACTCAACCGATCTACAGAATTATGAGAAATAATAAATGTCTGCTGCTTTAAGCTACTAAATTTTAGTGTAGTTTGTTAATGCAGCAAAAGTTAACTAATGCAACATATAAAGGATGTGAACAGTGCCTGGCAGATAGTAAACATTATATAAGTGTCTGTCATTATTATAAGTTGGATGATACTAAAGGAGCAGTAATAACTTTGTAAGAAGGTTGATTCTCTCTCCCCTACCTTAGCATTCTACCAAACAATATCCATCATAAACTAGTCCTGCAACTGTATAATTAGAATTTATTCAACTTCACCATGTGATGTACTTTATATAATCAATACGCTCCTCTCTTGCCTTTTTGCATCTGCCTGTGAGAGCAAGAATTCTCTCTAGCAATGTTTCTTAATACTTGCTGTGGCTGCTTGGGATAACCATTGTCTCTAGGTAGTTGTAGTCTGTTTCCAACCAGTTGCAGCCATTTCTTCTATATATTCTTTGACACTGAGTAAGGCAATGATTCCAGCAGACAGTACTGAAGTGAGAGAAGAATGCCCGGAAACAGCTCATTCTCGGAAGACATGGAAGGGAGGACTGTGTTTAAGTTGATTTTCTTTATGGTACTAGATGAAAGCTCTTTCCCGACATTTCTGATCCTTTCTTTCAAGTAGGTCAGCCTGATTATTTCTTTCCCAGGCAAATCATCTGAACTCCAAGAACCCCAGTGAGTCTTAGCATACTGTATAATATGTTATGCATCACATATCATGGTGCTTGCTTACAAGAGGAACGTACTTAATAAATATAGCAAATGAAACTCTGAACTTTTGAGCACATTTCAAGGAAACAACATATTTCATAGTAAGTTGACAGTTTTGCAAGTTTCTAACTTTGAAAAAAAGATAATTATGTTCCAGCCAAGATGTTTTACTCTTCCCTCATTCTTTCCTTCACTCTCCCTCTCCCTCCCTTCCTTCCTTTTTTTTTTAAAGAAATAAAGGCAAAAGACACTAATATCTGACAAAGGTTTCTGAAAAGTCCATTCATCATCCCCCATAAAAGTGTGATAATGAAATTTTTAGAATCCACATTTACAATGTCAAATACATTTAGTGAGGACACATTATACACACAACACTGAGATATATAAATGAAGAGACGACATGGAATTTTCTTGAAATGATTTGCAAGTTGGGAATGGGGAAAGAAATACTTAAGACCTCTTATTCTTTCATAAAATGTTTACTGCCTCAGTTATAAGCCAGGTTTAGAGGGCATCAAAATGACCAAGAATTGGCCTCTGCCATAATGGGGAAGCTCAAAAGAAAGAGAGAGAGACAGAGAGACAGAGACAGAGAGAGAGAGAGAGTGAGAGTGAGAGCGAGTGAGAGTAAGTATCTATGACCAGGGCTGAACTCTCCAGCAGGGTTCTCCACTTAGTCCAGGTTCAGTGTTGCAATCACTGTGATTTCAGAAAACAGCTATGACTTAGCATTTATTTTTCAACTGTGTTTGGCAAAGAGATAGCCCAGCCTTCATTCATAACTGGACAATGTTGCAATTACATGCCTGTTTGGTCAAACCAGGTGACTGCAGTGTGTGACTACCTAGGGCTCTATCTGATGACCAGCTGGAAGCTGCAGCTGCAGGAGAAAGCTCAGTCACTAAGACGTGTGAGTCACAGGCAGAACATGACGCCACAGCTCTGGAATCTTCTGGCTCCCCATGTGCTTGCAACTTGAAATTCAAGGTGTTTACTTTAGTCTATAAAACAAACCCCTTATGGCTAAGGCACAAGTTACCTTCACATTAATCTTCCTTCTTATAAACCCTAGCTGAGATCGGTTGGTATACCAGTTAGGCACTCCAGATTTATGCTTCAAAAATCTGGATGCAAAAAATGTTAACGCCCTACAGAAGACCTATGCTTCTGGAATTTCAAGAAGGCATGAAATGAAACTTTGGACTTTGAGACTCCATTTATAATCTTGAGACATGATACAGAACCATTAAAACATGAGGATATTATCTGATTAGACCACTTACATATCTGGTATATTTTACTTTTCTGATTTTAAGCAAAGCATAATTTTTACTGGGGAAAAAATTGAGGTAATACAGAATCTCCTATGATCTTCTGTAGGTCTCCAAATGAGGATACCACCTAAATCACCAAGAGGAATGATTTAAGAAGAAAGTTCTTCCAGAGAGACAGCCCCAGAGCAGGGTTTCCCAGAGGATGTTTTGTGTAACATCATCATATCCAGGGGTGGGATGAGGGGGTGGGGGTCCTTCTACAGCCAAGCAAGCCTGGGAAACTACAGTTTATTTGCATACCATGGCCTTGTCTTGAAGATTCACAATGCACATTAGTATATTAAAAACCAGAGTCTTTTAAATAGTACTCCTAGAATAAATCAACCTCTTTAACATTTCCAAAGCTTATTTGACTATGGAACCGTTTTCTTTTTTTTTTTTTTTTTTTCAGATAGTACTCACTAACATGGATAGAACTAACATTCTCTGGACCTTAATTGAGAAAATACATACAGAGAGCAAAAATCAGTAAACTTTTTCTGGAAAGGGCCAGACAGTAAATATTTTAGGCTATGAGGACTACATAGTCTCTGCTGCAACTGTTCACTTCTGCTGCTGTAGAATGAAAGCAGCCATAGACGATACATAAACAGAGAGAGGAGGCTGTGTTCCAATAAAACTTTATTTACAACAAGAGGTGGCAGGCTGGATTGGGCCCACAATTTACTGACCTCTGATCTAGAGAAAATAAAAATCTTAGGAAAAGGCATTCTATTTGTAAAATCATTGTTACATAAACTAAAGTCTTCCTTGTAATTCAACAATGATTTTAACAATAATGATGACGATGATGATGACAGGTACATTTAGTGAACATGCTACTACTTAGTGCAGTAAATCATACATTTGCTAATTTCATTCTTCAAACAAGCCTTCTGAGGTATATGTAATTATTAGTATCAATTTATAAACAAGAAAACTGAAATTTAGTGAGGTCCCCAAAGACATATGACTAATAAATTGTCAGAATTCAAACCCTGATTCTAACTCCAGAAACTGTACTCTTCAGTAAAACACCTTACTTATTTATATATTTATACATATATATGTGTATATATACGCTGCCATGCTTGATCAGGCTTCTTTCAGATCTGTATAGATTATTATAGTAAGAGCCTTGAATGAATTGTATCTCCTTGCATCCCAAGCAAGTGCAGTGAAAGGAGAGAGATGGATAACACGAAAGAACTTTTTCTCCTTCAAACTACGTAACACAATTTTTTTTTACACTATTGAGGATTTCTGAAAAAAAATTCTATTACAAATTCCATCTAAGGCAGAAGCTAACAGTCTTTTACCCTTACAGCGGCAGTAAAAATCACAAACCACTCATTTCTCACACCCCTCTAGCCCCAGTCAATGAGATCTGGTACATGATAATGACACTTAACATTTATTGGGCATTTACTATGGGCTAGATACTATCCTAGATACATGGTATGTGTTAACCCCTTGAATCTTCCAATAGCCTTCTAAGTACTATTATTATCCTCACTTTCCAGGGAGGACATTGTGGTACAGAAAGGTAAGGTTAGTTACCCAATGTCATGAGGCCAATAAGTGGCAGAGGCAAGATTTGAACACGGCAGCCTGGCTCCAGGACCTCAACTCTTAACCACCACTATACACGTAAATACTTACAGCTCCTCTGACTCCAGGCTCCCTCTACCCTGACCCTATTCGCAGCTAAGGTGGTCCTGGACTCTGTGCAGCACCTTTGCTCTTTCCTCACCAGGCCAGTCCTCTCCCCAACCACCAATGGAATCTGAACGTGAAAGGTGAGAAATGCAGCAGGAGAGTAAAGTGTGGGTTAGTGGGTGAGCCCTACACCAGTTTCTGGAAATCCATCATCCATGACTAAACTTAATACCAGGTCACCAGCTAAATTCAGTTCATAAGCATAGGTTGATTAGCCTTTACTCAAGAAGATCACACCAAGGGTCCCTGAAGTAATTTAAAACTTGGTAAATAATACAAGTTATAAGTGGCAATGAGGAGATCCCACTAACCGCTGTGGATCTCCTTAGCTGCCTTTTTTATGATGTTATCTTTTCTCCTCCATCATTATAGCTAAGTTTGGGGCAATGGGTTATGGTCTTAGACTGTCTATATCACATAAGAAACACAAATGTGAACACAAGTGCTGCTTTCAATTCAGCTCTTTAATTGAAGAGGAACTTGAAAGCCGCTATGCCAACACCGGAAGCACACTGCCATGGAATGACCTGCCTAGACAGGAGGGAAAGCCCAGCGGTCCCCCCTTTGAAGTCCAGCTGCCTGAGATTCACTGGCAGCCGACCTTCAAAGAGAGCCGATGCTTCCTTCCCTCAGCCTGGCCGCCAAGCTTCCCGGGCAGCTGGGCAGATTTAGCCACTCTCTGCCCAGCTGTCTGTGAACTCTGGCAGTCAGTTCAAGTGAGGGATAGAGAGGTGGTGGAGGAGGGAGGGGGAGGAAGAGGGAGTGGTGGGGGGAGGAGGGTGGCGGGCCCAGTGGCGCCAGGGCAAAGAGGATGCTAGGTTTCCTTGGAGCCAACCTTATCAATGTCAGTCAAAAGACCAAGCTTCCAAGGAGAGTACAATCCAGCTCCACTACAAAGTAACTTATAAGTGATGAGAGATTTCAAATACACTTTCCTTCAAAAGCTGAGTGAATCTCAAATGCACTCTTCTAAAGATGTCCCAGTTGCTGCAGAAAACACTCCAATCTCTACACAGGGATGTAGGGGACAAAGCTAAGGTCAAGAACCAAAAACGCACAGTCCTTTACTAATTTTGATTTTCCAGCAGCGAGAGTTTACGCTTCTTAGGGACTTTTGGGGTTGTTTGCCGAGTTTGTTGTGGCAACCCTTCTGTTCCCCTGGCAGCCAATAGCTGAAACCATTTATCTGTTTCTGCGCCTGTGCAGCAGATGCTTGGAGAAGACTGGCTCATTTAACATAAACATTACCAATGTGTTGTTATGTTTATCCTCTGGAACCATATGCTTGGGGTACAGAATAGTGAGTGTTATCAGCTGCAGGTGCAAAAGGGATGCAGAACAGTTCTATTAGTGACAACAAACTTTCAAAAGAAGTCTAAGAATAAGGTCTTAAATTTGGTAAAGCGGGAGATTACGAAAGTGACTAAATTACAGAAAAATGGAAAGGAAGAATTGAAGGGTCATAAACAGAACTCAGATTACTGCAGATGTGAGTAAATCATCAGATCTGCATTTTAGATGGAGTTCTCTGGCAGCTACACGGAGATAGAGAAGGCAACTGGAAGCCAGGGGAAAAATAATCATAAATATCATGAAATCTTTTCTCTAGTTTTGTACAGTTTGGTTAGGAAAGGAAGGTATGGATGAGCTTGTACTGTGCACCATAACAATATGAGGAAAAGACCTAAATACTCAGAGAGACTATTGTATTAAGTCACTAACTACAAACACATCCTCCTCCCTGCCCTTTAGATTGCTATAAAACTACATGACACAGCAGCCAGCATTAAGTACAGTTTATCAGACATATAATCCAAAACTTATTATCTAACTTTAAAAGTATAATACTGAGCCTACAGAAGAAGTACCAATTAATATTTACTGAAATTAGTCCAACTGTTTATTCACTCATTCTACAAATATTTATGGAGTCGCTGCTATGTGCAAGGCACTATGCTAGGTATTGCAGATGAGTAATAGATTAGTAAAATGGCTCCTTACTCTCAAGGGGATTTGTATAGGAAGAGAGGTAAACATAAAACAAATATTTGCAATGCATCATACAATGAAAATGGCAGTATCCACAAACTATATAGTAAGCCCACAAAATAATGGTCCACTCTTCCATGATAGCATAACAGTGATAGGTTGGGAGTGGAGGAAAGAGAAATCAGGTAAAGCCTGGTGAGGACGCTTGACTGTGGTCTTTGAAGGTTAAGTAGGAGATCACCGGCAATACAAAGAAAAGTTACTCCACTTGAGGACTCAGCATATAAAAGACTCAGAAGTGTGAAATAGCACAGTGCTTTTGGAAGTACAGGTGGTACCAAGAACAGACCAGCAGCACATAAGATTGGAGAGCTGGAAGACAAAACATTAGTGGCCTCATACGCCCTTTTATAGAGTTTGAAATTGTACCCTATGGGCAATGTTGTACCTCTGAAGGGTTTTAAGGAGAGAGGGATAATATGATCATATCTGTATTTTAAAAGATCACCCTGTAGCAGTGGGACAGATAAACTAGAAAAGGGAAGACTGCGGGCAGGGAGATGAGTTAAGAAACACCTGCAGTGGTCCAGGCGAAAGCAGGTGAGGGCTTGAAGCTGGGTAATGCAGGAGCACGTCTGAGAACAATTTAAGTTGTAGTCTGTGACTTTGGTATGGGCAATTTCAGTGAATCTGTGAAGTGGACACTACAAATATAGTGACTGGGTAGAAACCTGACAATGAAAGAAGGAAGAGTTGGAGAAGGCTTTTTTTGTTAAATCAAATAAATTAAAAGCAGAAACTTGAGCATATTTTCTAGGAGCCAATAGGGATGAAAAGGATAAAAATACAGGAAAGGGAGTAACTGATAGAATTAGGTCTCAGAGGAAGCAGGAAGGACGCCATCAAACGCACAGGCGGAAGGATTAGTGAGGAACTAGAAGAGAAAGACCTCTTCCTTGGAGACTGCAAGGAAAGAGGCTGAGAGACCAAGGAGACATGAACACAGAGACACATTTGTACATATGAGGGTGAAAAGTCTAATAGAAGTGCAGCCTCACTGTCCATATTTTTCCATGTAAAGAAGGGGAGATAATTGAGTAGGGAGTGGGGGATTGTAAGATGGACCAGAAAAGAGCCGGGTAAATTTGAAAATACCTGATGAGATGAAATGACAGAGATAACTGGACAAGAGCAAGGAAGGGATTACCAAAGGCAAGGAGGGCCAAGAAGAAAATGTGTGTCATAAATCTGGAATCGTACCAACTTGCCAAATTGTGGGTTTTATCAAGTTGGACTTAGAACTGGAGTGAGCAAACAAAGGAACCATACTACTGGAGTTGCAGGGTAGAAAACAAAAAACAAAGCACAGTTTAAAATCTTGGCAAAAAGCATATTGCAGAAGTCAAATGATCTTTTGCCTTTTCTCCAAGGACTATGCCCCAAAGTTAACTGGTTTAAATTTGCATTTTTGCCTCAAAAGTTGAAGCTGAGATAAGTGTAATGCCACATTAACCTGGCAGCTTAATTACAAAAATAAAACATTTCCCCTTTTGTCAATGTACACTTTATTAGAGAAAAGGCCTTCACAACAACTAAAAATAGTAGTATCAATATTTTGCTTATTTTGAGCCTATCATTAACTTATTTCAAAAAAGCAGGAGTTCCAATTTCACTCACTTAAGGAATCAAATTGAAGTAAATGTTTACTGGTTGCTTTCTAGGTCCCTGGCATTATGCCACCCTTGTAGGAACAGATGCAAAAACATAACCCCTGCCTTCAAGATGATTACACTCTTATTCATATTCTAAGCGTTTTAATAACTTTTTTACTTGTTAAAAACCTGTATTTCCTTGTTCGTTACATATGTTAATCCAATGATCCTGGTGATGTGACTCTTTCAACTAAAACCACAAAAATGAAACTGACCAAGTAGTAACTACTATCAGAGGAAAATTTTTCTAAAAAAAGTATTTTCATTTATTTTTTAATTTGAAGGAGAAGACAGAAGAAATGAACAGCAATATATAACAATCTACAGGCATTCAAGAAATTAGAGATTTCCAGCTTCTCCTAATAAACTAAAAGGTCTAATACGCCTCTTTTCCACATTGCAAGGACTGCTGGAGGATCTACTTGGAAAAACCACCCAGTTTTCACCTGTGTTTTCCTTTACTACTCACACAGACCACTTCACTTGTGACACTTCAGGTCACCATATGTATGTGGGTTTTTTCCCCACACTATGCAATTCTCTATGACACCAGCTCAGTGTCCTACAATTTTTTTTTTAGGGATGCCTTTTGGTGAAGAAGATTGCCAGTCTCCCTTTTTCCTCCCCAAGCCCCCGTACATAGTTGTATATTCTAGTTGTAAGTCCTTCTGGTTCTGCTATGTGGGTGCTGCCACAGCATGGCTTGATGAGCAGTGTGTAGGTCCACACCCAGGATCCGAACCAGTGAAGGAAGCAGAGGATGAGAACTTAACCACTCGGTCATGGGGCCAGCCCCAGTGTCCTAAGATTTAACTCAATTTTGACACTATCTACCTGGAGGTTAAGGGCTCAGTCCCACAAGACTGCTCCCACCCCACTTCAGATGCCTTGCCAGTAGTAGGTCCTGAGGTTACCCAGAAGCCCCTCCTAGGGCTCAATTAATTTGCTAGAGCAGCCCACAAAACTCTAGGAAACACTCATTTATGTCTACAAGTTTATTAAAAGATATAATAAAGGGTACAGATGAACAGCCAGATGAAGAGATACATAGGGTGAGGTAGGGTTCCAAGTGCAGGAGCTTCTGTCCCCATGAAGTAGCAGTATATCACTCTCCCAGAACATGGATGCTCTCCCAACCCCATACCATTATGATTTTTATGGATGCTTCCTCAAGTAGGCATAATCAGTTATTAACTCCATTTCTAGCCCCTCTCCCCTCTCTAGACAAGTGGGGAGCGGGGCTGAAAATTCCAAGCTTCTAATCATGGCTTGGTCTTCGTGGTGACCAGTTCCCATCCAGGAGCCATCCAGGAGCCCATCTGGAATCACCTCATTAAAACAAAAGATGCTCCCTAGTGCTCTCATCATTCAGGAATTTACATGGGTTTTAGGAGCCCTGAATCAGGGACTGAGGATGAAGACCAAATACATATTTATTATAAATCACACTATCACAAAAGAGAAAGAGACTGCCTTAGGTAACACGACAAAAGAAATTGTCTTAATCTGAAGTAAAAAAGATGCAACTCATTTATTAGTAAGACATCATTAAATATAAGTACAGGGATGCATTGAAACCATTTTAATCAAGGCAGGTAGTTTCTTCCTCTGGGCAGACAAATATGTTTTGTTAACAAACACAAACCAATCTTTACTAGAAAGCCAAAACTGAGATCTAAAAAAACTCTTCCAGGTATTTAGCATATCTGTAAAACTGTGCTATCTCCACAACCTCAAAATATTCTCTTAAACTCTCCTTTTCACCAGAGTTTTAATAAAAAAAAATTGAAGCTCTCTATTTATCAATATGTCAGGTTCTGAAAGGTGATCTATAAGTGCATCTGATCCTAAGACCCTTCACATCATTCTTAGGTAGTAGGCACAGAGGATGAGCTTTGGCCCAGGGCTGTGGGCTGGATACTACTTTGACATGAGGCAAAAATATCTACTGCTGACAGAGGGTAGGGAACCCTCCTACCTCCTGGCCCCTGCCCCTTCTAGGCAAAGGTCAGATGTCACAGAGCAAAGTGAAGGTCAGGCCATTTGCTCTCACCCAAGACCCCCTACAGACACAAAGTAGAGTTTGGCTGCAATGAAGACAAGGGGCAGGAAACCTGCCTGTGTTCTAGACCCACGCTGTCTAACAAGGAAGCCACCTGCCACATGCAGCTATTGAGATCAGAACACATGGCTACTGTCATTAAGGAACTGAATTTTAAATTTAATTTTAACTAATTTAAATTTAAATAGGCCACGTATTGGATAGCATAGTCTAAATGCTGAAATTAAAAAGCAAAGATTGTTATATGAGATAAAAAAGCAAGACTTGACTATACACATCTATAAGAAATCCAATTTGGCTTAATTTAAAAGTAAAAAAATGGAAAAAGATACACTAGGCAAATACAAGTCAAAAGAGACCTGGAACAGCTATATTACCATCAGACAATGCAGATGTTCTAAAGAACAGGACATATTACCAGAAATAGAGATATATTACCCAGTGATGAAGGGGTCAATTCAGCAAGAAAACATAATTCAAAATGTGTATGCACCCAATAAAAGAGCCTTAAAATACACAAAGGAAGAAAAAAAAGAACTGAAAATATTAATAGACATATCCATAACTATAGTTGGAGATTTCAACATTCCTCTCTCGGTAACTGATAAAATAAGTAGACATAAAAATCAGTAGAAATCAGGTGACATAATCAACACTATCAACCAATTTGATGTAACTGACATTTGTAGGACACTCCTTCCCAAAACAGCAGAATATACACTCTTTTCAAGTGTACATGGAACATTTATTGAGACAGACTATATTCTGGACAAGAAAACAAATCACTATAAATTTTAAAGTATTAAAATCATGTAAAGTATATTCTCAGACCATAATGGAATTAAAGTAGAAACCAATTAAACGAATGATAGAAAAACAACATATTTGGAAATTATACCACATGCTTCTAAATAATCCATTGCCCAAAAAATAAATCAGAAGGGAGAATTGGAAAATATTTTTAATTCATTAAAAATGTAAACACAAAACATCAAACTTTTTGAGATACAAATTGTTACAGACTGAATGTTTGTGTCCCCTCAAAATTCAGTATGTTGAAGCCCTATTCCTCCAATGTCATGGTATTTGGAGGTGGGCCTTTGGGTGGTAATTAGGTTTAGAAGAGGTCATGAGAGGTAGGACCCCCATATTAGCGTCCTTATAAGAAGAGGAAGAGAGACCACTCAATAACCTTAGCTTGCTTTCTGGTCCCGTCTCCGCCCTGTCTGGTTCCAGTCCCTGAGTCCAGACAACCCCCCACCCCCACCCCATCACTCCCCCGCCACGTGAGGACATAGCAAGGAGAAGGCAAACTAGGAAGAAGGTCCTCACCAGGAACTGAACCTGCCAGCACCTTAACCTTAGATTTCCCAGTTTCTAGAACTATGAGAAATAAACGTCTGTTGTTTAAGCCAGTCTATGGTATTTTGTTATGGGAGGCTGAGCCAACTAAGACAAAAAATACAGCAGTATTTAGAGAGGAATTTAAGGAGTTTAATGTATATATTAAAAAAGAAGAGAGGTCTCAAATAAAAGTCCTAAGCTTCTACTTTAAGAAATTAGAAAAAGAGGAACAAAAAAGAAGGAAGAAAATAATAAAGAGCAGAAGTCAATAAAATAGAAAACAGAAAAACCATCAACGAATAATTAGAAATTGAAACAAGAAACATTTACAAAAGTATAAAAAACCAAATAGAAATCTATATCAAACTACGACTTCTTTAGTGAATAAAACAAAGAGATAAAACAAAAATGTCAGGGCTATTACTTAATTGCAGTAGGTCATAAACAGCTAAGAAATATTAATAACCTATTTTCTAACTATGGAAGCATCTACCTTAAAATTTATATGCTGCTGAGGAATTAGAATATAAGTTTTTCCCCTCGAGAAACTGAAATAATAGTAGACTACTTCTAAATCATTTTCTAAGAACTGGCTAAAGGGAAAATGATGGAATGAAATATGTACAGATCATTGAGACCCATCCTATTGATAGAAAATATGATGAGTACTAAAGAGACCCTTCTTGTACTGAGGTCAAGAATTGATTAGCCCAAATGCAAAGAGTTAGTCCCCTTCTTCAGTCTCTCCCTTTAAGTAAGTGGTCTTCAGCAGAATGTGGGAAGACAAAAGTGGAAAATAAAACTTCAAATGTTTCATTTTGCCCTATAATAAAACAACAACCATAGTTGGCAAATATTTGGGAGAGGGCAAGTTGCTATCACTCTTGTCAAAACCTGGATTTTTGGTTATGTGTAGATTCCTATATTACTCATTAACTCATTCATTCATTCATTCATTCATTCCCTCAACATTTATGGAGCACCTAATCACGAAGCTAGGGCTAGAGAGATGGCAACTGTTCAGGGGAACTCACAGTGGAGTGTGGGAAGAGAGCTCAAAGGGCTGTCACACAAGCAGACAGAGAGGAGGAAGTGACTAATTCTGCCAAGGGGGCAGAAATGTTTTTACAGAGGTAATGACATTTAAGGAGGGTTTTGAAGGGAAACTAGGAGGTCACCAGGCAGAGAAAGGGGCAAAGTATATTCTAGGAAGAAGGAACATTATTTTCTAAGGCAAGCAGGAAAGGGCATAGTGTGTTTAGAGATGACAAGCAATTGTTTGGTAGCCTAATATTCACGCTGTCCCTTCTCACCATTATCTAAGATTAGAGAGTTGGTTCTGTTTGAATTTCCACTGAAAAGGTATCTTCTGCGAATATATGTCTTATTTATTTAACTAGCATCTAAAATATTTTGTGGGAAAATAAGAATATATATGTACCTAAATATTTTCATTGTAAAATAGAGTGTGGCAGCATTAATCTACAACCACATAAATCAATTTTCATAATTTTAGAGACTGTTAGCTACGTTTAAATAAAAACAATGAGCCATGTAGACAACAAAAAGTTAACAAGTTTAGGCTTCCTGTCATTTATCTACATGATTTTTAGTCCTAATTCCTTTTTGAAAAAGTTATCACTTGGGTATAAACACATTAATTATGTAAGGACAAAGAAGAGTCAGCGTGTGACACGATTAAGTTGTGTATGCCATGGTACTTGTAAGAGAAGGGGTGTCAGAGTGAAAATAGGTAGCAATTTAGAAAGGAAATGAAACAAAGTCTTATCCTTTTAAATTTGGACTTGAAGACGCTGTGGTTTCAGTGGAAGACAGACTCAACAGTTGCTGTTACTCTCTTTCAACACTCAACTGACTCCTCAATTCATCTCATCAGTTACTGAGTTTCTACTGTAAATGAGGCACTGCACTAGGCCCCTTGGGTAGCAAGATAACTACAACAGGGTCCCTGACCCCCAAGATCTCCCAGTCTTGGAAAGGAAACAAAAATGTATACAACTATGAATAACAAGGAATGAAATCACTGTTATGGTTACAAGATATAATAATCACCATAAAATTGCATTTATTAAGCACTTACTATGTTTCACTCCCAGGGTATATTTACATTATTTTATCGTCATAAAACCCCCCTAAAAAATAAAATAAAAATAAAGCACATAAAATGCATAAAATTTTTATTCCATAAAAATAAAGCACATTCTGTTGACTGATGTTCTGAAAGCCCTCAAGAAGTTCTGTTGAAGGAAGTGTTACTTCCAAGACAGTATAAAAAAAAGGAGTGGGTGGATGAGCAGCGGAGGGAGTTATAAAGGACAGTTTCTTTTCCTCCTCAAATAGGGAGCAGAGCATATGAGGGAGAGACTGTGAGGGAACAAATATGTACATGGTTTGCCCTTAAATGTCTGCCCTCCTCTCCACACCTACTGCCCCAAGAACTCATGAATGCCCAGGGCTTCAATTATCTACCATGGAAGTGATCCCCAAATTTAAATCCCACTCTACTATATAACTTTCTCTCAAGCAAACCTTTTTATGTCTAATGATACTGGACATTTCCACTTAGATGTACTATCATCTCTTCCAATCAATATTCCTAGAACTAAACTCCTACATTTTTACCCCAAAACCGCTCCCAGTCCTGACTTCCCTATTTCAGTTAACCTACTACACTTTTTTCAGTCACTAAGCATTATCCTTGACCCTTACCAAGTATCTCTTGATATAACCCATCTCTCACATCCTATGCCTCCTTTTAGTAACTAGTACAATGGCCTACACCCCCTGAGCTGCCAATAAATGCTGATAACGAAATAGTAAGTAATATTAGCCTGAACGTATACAAGCTTCAGAGTTTACAAAGTACTTTTATGTGTACTACCACATTTAATGCTCACAACAACCAGCTAGACATTCAGAATAGATACTTTTATTACATCCACTGTCCAGACACAAAAACCACACATGATCAGAAAGGTTAACTAACCCGTTCAAGATCACAAGTTCCACTTCCCGTCATGCTCCCCTGCTTCATCACAATTGTTATAATAACTTAATGTAAAGAGAGATCTTTCTCTTATCCCAACCATCTGGTGTACTCTCACCAAATTAATCTTTCTAAAACTTTTTGTTGATCATATTACTTCCACATGCTTAGACCTTTAGGAACTGACATTGCAAATAAGGAAGTAAGCGAATAAGTAAATAAGTAAATGAGTGAATGAATGTATGTCTAAAATCAGGAACAATCTCTTGAATAAACGGTGCTAGGAAAACTGGACAGCCACATGCAAAAGAATGAAAGTAGACCATTATCTTACACCAGACACAAAAATTAACTCAAAATGGATTAAAGACTTGAATGTAAGACCTGAAACCATAAAACTCCTAGAAGAAAACATAGGCAGTATGCTCTTTGACATTGGTCTTAGCAGCATCTTTTTGAATATGTCTCCTCAGGCAAGGAAACAAAAGAAAAAATAAACAAGTGGGACTACCTCAAACTAACAAGCTTCTGTACAGCAAAATAAACCATCAAAAAACCAAAAAGACAACCTACCATCTGGGAGAAGATATTTGCAAATCATGTATCTGATACGGGGTTAATATCCAAAATATGTGAAGAACTCATACAACTCAACAACAAAAAAGCAAAGAACCCTATTGAAAAATGGACAGAAGATCTGAACGTTTTTCCAAAGAAGATATACAGATGGTCAACAGGCACATGAAAACATGTTCAACATCACTAATTATTAGGAAAATGCAAATCAAAATCACAATGAGGTATCACCTCACATCCATCAGAATGGCTATTACTAAAAAGACAAGAAATTAAGTGTTAGAGAGATGTGGAGAAAGGGAAACCCTTGTACACTACTAGTGGGAATGTAATCTAGTGCAACAACTATGGAAAACCATATAGAGAGTCTTCAAAAAATAGAACTACCATATGACCAACTATTCCACTTCTGGGTATTTATCAAGAGAACACAAAAACACCGATTTGAAAAGATATGTGCACCCCTATGTTCATTGCAGCATTATTCACCATAGCCAAGACTTGGAAAGAACCTAAGTGCCCATCAACAGACGAATGGATAAAGAAGATGTGGTATATATATTTACAAATGGAATACTGCTCAGCCGTTTAAAAAGATGAAATCTTGCTGTTTTTGACAACACGGATGGACCTTGAGGATATTATGCTAAATGAAATAAGTTAGAAGGAGAAAGCCAAATACCATATAATTTCACTCATATGTAGAAGACGAAACAACAACAACAAACAAACACATAGATACTGAGAACAGATTGGTGATTACCAGAGGGGAAGGGTTGGGGGAGGGGGTGCTAAAAGGGTAAAGGGGCACATTTGTATGGTGACAGACGACAACTAGACTTTTGTTGGTGAAGACAATGTAGTCTGTGAAGTTGAAATATAATGATGTACACCTGAAATTTATATAACGTTACCAACCAATGTGATGTCAATAAAAAAATAAATTGGAAAATAAAAAACAAAAAAAAAACGAGGCACAACGATATTCATGTTCCTCCATGGTCTGGCCCCAACCTAACTTCCTGATCTTACTTCCTACTACTCCCAGTGAGAATCCTTTGCTCTAGATAAACTCAAACGGTCACTGTCAGTTGGAAAGACTTCCATTTTCCACTTTACACCTTTGCCTATGCTGTTTCTTTACTTAGAGAGCCTGCCTCTCTCCTCTCTACCTGCTCTGTAGTTATCCTGTGCATCTTACTCCAGGCATCTTTTGCTACATGAAGCTTTTCTAACGCACACAGCACTCTTCTTGAAATATCTTTTTCAAAATTTGATTTGATTTTTATAAAGTTGGGTACAGGAATATGCTTCTAGGGAATTTATCACTGAAAATAGATATTGTTTGGATTTATCTAATTTCTAAATGATTTCTAAAGATCATTTCAAAACATCATTTAGAGTCCACTGACAATATTATTAATGAAAAACAAATTTCTGTCTTAAAAAGTAAAATTCAATAGGATAATGAGAAGTACAATTCAATAGGATCAACATAATTTAGAAGAGATAAAAAATTAAAATGGTAGAGAAAATTCTTGCTCCAAATTATGCTTTTTTTGATGTGCTGCAACATTTTTATTTATTTTTTTATTCAATTTATTTAAACTAAAATAAACAAAAAGAATTCACCTGTTTCTCCCACCGCCATACCCCTCGCCTCTAGCAACCACCAATCCGTTCTCTGTATCTCTGAGCTGGATTTTTAAAAAATATATATTTTTAGATCCCACATATAAGAGAGGTCATACAGTATTTGTCTTTCTCTGACTTATTTCACTTAACATAATGCCCTTGAGGTCCATTCATGTTGTTGCAAATGGCAAATATTTAATTCTTTTTTATGGCTAAATAATATTCCACTGTGTGTGTGTATATCACAATTTCTTTATCAAATATATGAAATAAAATCTTCATATTTGAAAAATCCAGTTACTCTTCCTTTCATAAAGAAGACGCACATGGGGTCAGGCCAGGTAAGTGGTTACGTTCGTGCACTCTGCTTCGGCAGCCTAGGGTCGCAGGTTCGGATCCCAGGCACAGATCTATGCACTGATCATCAAGCCATGCTGTGGCGGCATCTCACATACCAAAAAAAAAAAATAGAGGAAGATTGGCACAGATGTTAGCTCAGGGATAATGTTCCTCAAGCAAAAAGAGGAAGATTGGCAGCAGATGTTAGCTCAGGGCCAATCTTCCTCATCAAAAATAAATAAATAAATAAATAAATAAAAGAAGACACTTATTTTAGCTATAACTCAAAATTCAATGAATAACAAACTACAAAGAAGCAAGAAGTGTTCAACTTTACAGTGTTGTTTTGTTTGAAGCCAAAGACATATCTCCAACCACTATCTTTGTCCATAAAGTCCAGATGAGAAAAAATTGGTGAAGGGTACTAAGCATGTGTGTTGATGTTTTATTTTATAGTGACTTCTGACAATTTAGCTACCAACAGATTACCACTAAAAGAACAGCTCTCTTTCTTTGGAAAATATTATTCTTAAAAAAAAGTTATTAACTAGTTCCAGTCAATACTGGAATTAATCACAGTGAGGTTCTACATTATGGCATCATCCTTTACAGTGCAGTGGCTTCATAAATTCAGATGAAAACAGAAGGAAATTCAACATGCCTGGAGGACATGGCCTTTCTGGAATAGAATCCAAGGGCTCTTCACACAGTGCAGATATTATCACCACCTTAGTCAAGCAAGTAAAGGAAAAAAAGATAGTGAAGAATAGCATTTATTTAAACATTTTTAATTTGATCTTTCTATATATTTACTGATAAGCTTTTTTTTTTTTAGTATGGTAGGGGTTCTTTGTGGTGAGAAAATTGGAAGACTAATTTGTTTCCATGAAACAACTATTTTGTATTTTTGAAACCTCCTCTCTTTTACACACATTTCAGTCTGTCAATAATATTTACTGAGTGCCTCCTGTGTCTGAGGCACTCAAAACTGAAATATAACTTCTTTTCATGAGAAAGGTATTGACATTAGCGTTTCACGCTGCACAGTTAACATAGAGACATTTGGATAGAGTTGATGTAGGACAGTGTGAACTAGGAAAAATGGCCAAATGAGTTTGAGTATCACAGACACAACACAGAATAAAAGACAATAAATTTGTTCTGCTGATTGGTGAGATTTTTAAAATGAATTTCAGTTGTTCCTAAATTCATTTTAACATAGGGCATAGTTTAGTAAGGCTGGAAATATCACAGGTTATCAAAAAGCAGAGCTGTTGTTTTTCTCTTATAAATCATGAGCTACTAGAAGACCAAGCACCAACTCTGGTTTCAAATCTCATGAGAAATTTCCCAAGGCTCAGGCAGCCTTTTGCTGGACGTATCTGGTTACAGTCTGTATAGTATCACGATAGTCACACATTATATGTAAGATGCCAGTAGAAAAGACCTCACCTACTTCACTATCTTTTCTGAAACTGTTTAGTAGCAACAACCACAGAAACAAAGCTCTAGCCTTTCTGTAAGAAAGCCTGGGAAGGGAATTACTTCTTATTTGTCTTTTCATGTGAGTAAAGGTTAAAATATTTTAGAAAATCTAAAAATTATTTCCCAAAATATTCAAGGAAATCATGAAAAATTGAAGCTTGATGATTTTTTTCAAGGTATAATGTTCATTTCCTGAAGAACAATGTTTTACCTCCTACCTAATCCCATATTTGGTAAAAGTAAGAACTGTTATTAGATGTTCAAAATACTTCTGGGTTTACTAATTCATTAGCAAACGAGATTTTATTCTCTTTAGGAAAACACATCACTTATTGCTCACCAAAAAACAAACAAAACCAAACACATATGCACAATTCTGGTCAATTTTGAACTGTTTTCATACTTTGATCTGGATCACAATCTAATGAAATAATGGACCTAGCATTAGTATTTATGCAATAACTATTAGCTGAACTGAGGATGCTGGCTTCTTTTCTCTATTTATGAACATCTGATGAAATTAACTGAAGCCGAGAGTAAGAAAACGAAGACATAAAAACATCTACAGAACAAGTTTTTATTGCTCTCTCTTTATGTTCTTCTTTTTCCTCTGTCACTCTTCCTTTTACTTCCTTGTGTTCCTTAGGTAAGCAGGACACAGCCTTTTTACTTTCAGGACTTTCTGAGTCCTGAAAGTAAATGCATGCTCACTGTGTACTATTTCTAGGTATTGTGCCTCTAGCAGAGTTCTCTTCTGATTCTAATTATACTTCCCCATTTCCTGGTTGTCTTGAGCACCTGGTATGTATCTTATCTGGAAAGTTGCATGCTGGAAATATTCTCTTTTAGACCATCTTACATGGGACCCCTTAAATATCTGGATACAGGTTTATAATCTATATGCTTGTTTTCGACTGTCTCGGTCCTTCTATTTGGCAATAGAGATCAAGATTATAATGTCAAATATAAACAATAAGACAAAGAATATAATTCTTATTTTCTAAACTTAAAGAATTTAGTTAACTATTATTTTCAGTAATAAGACGATGAAGAGATGGAGGAAGAAAAGAAAGAAAGAACTCCACTAAGCATTTGGGAGGAAAATCTAGAGTAAATACAGAGAGGAAGAGAAGAGCAGACCGGGTAATACTGTGGGGAGGCGCTAATAGTGGGCTAAGAGAACTAAAATGTGAAATAAATCATCACCAGTTAGTTGATTTGAAATAAATATTTGTTAACTTTATATATTTATAGGGAGTTTATAATAATAAAAGGATACCTACTCAAAGTAAACAGGCACCACACTTGTAGCAATCATGCTATCAAAATTCCTGCATGCATATTTAAATCAAATATTATATTGAGAGTTACCAGATCTAGAATATTTAAAGTAACCTTTAATTACACCTTCACACCCATCAACCTTCTCTGGCCATAGAATAGGCCGGTCTAAAATAGCTGACATCTAAAATAGTTTATGCTACTATAGAACAACAAAAATCAGTTTGCAAAAATAAGTGTTTCAGTAACCAGTAGTGACAGCAGAGAAGCGAGCCCGGGGTTTATCCTTACTGGAAGTAGGCAGTATAGGGCAGGAGAATCTGAAAGAGAAATTCTAAGTATAAGAAAGCCTGCAATGAATCAGAGAAACAAAAGGGGAAAGGCTGAAGGTCATGTTCTTCACTGGTTTGTGGTGGTGGTAGAACTGAAGAAAAATCGTTCAAAAGACCCACGGCAATTTTTTTGTAATGAATAGAGCATTGGGAAACAAGTGAATCGCCAATTATGCTAGCTCAGTGAAGCAGTCTGTGTTTGGGGTTTAGCCTCCAAACTCTCTCTTACTCTACTGTCCTCTGATTAATGAAAGGTAATCCTACAGAGAATTTTAAGGATGGTACCCTATACCCCATTTTATTCAAGTGAGCATGAACTTCTCTGCTTTTAAACTGCCTCATATTTCTAGCTTAAATCAGTGACTGAAGAAAAGTGTCAATTCTTCAAGAGGACAGAACAGAAAAGTACAAACTTGCTTCTTTAATTGTATCCTTTAAATGATTGGTGATTTTTCATTTTATACAGGATTTCCAAATTTGGAAGGACAATTTAAAATTTACTGAAGTCAAGAATAAGTGCTGCTTTAAGATCAAAAGGTAAGCTAATACAGAGAGCAAGTATCTGTTGAGAGTTTAAACCCAAAGTGTGACCTACTTTTAAGACTTTATAGCCTAGAGGGGAAAGTCTTTAGATCTAAATGTCAGCATGTTCTTTTAAAATTATTATTGTGATTATTTTTAACTCCATCATTCTCTCAATGAAAAAAACCACACAATACAGTCTATTTATCAAAGACTAGTGAATACTACATCAGAAAGGCTAAGACATAGCTCTAGAAAAATTATCATGGAAATACAAAATGTATCAACACTGACAGCTACTAATAGGAATGTTCGCTCTCATATTCTAAATAGCATTAGAAATTAAAATAACAGGTTTTGCAATGCTAGACAAATGGAATAGGTATTTAACACACTTTTAGAATTTTTTCCCCTAATAAATGAAGACAAATCAGTGAAATATTCTTGTTTTTCAAGGGTATGCTATTACAATCATGATAACTCTCTCTAAGCATTCTGTTAAAAAAAATTTTTTTAATAGATTTCAAAGACATCAAAGAATCAATAGTACATGCAAATGTCCATGGAGACTCATAGAAAACCATGGTACAGTGGCTGAAAGCAGTGCCTCTGGAGTCAGACAGATCTGGGTTTCTTGGCTTTAACATTTCTACTTGTACACAACAGGCAAGTTACTTAACTTCTTTAAGCCTTAGTTTTCTCATCTATAAAACTGAGAAAATAATACCAATTTCAGTAAGTTCTGGTGAGAATTAGATGAAATAACAAATGTAAAGAGACCAAACACACTTCTGGTACCCAGAAAATGATCAGCAAAAAATAGCTATTATTTTGTTTTGATATGACACAGGCAATTGGAAAGTAGATCAATATTGAGAAATAGGTGCAATACTACTAATTCTCAGAATATGCTAACCAGAAGTCAGGAGTATATTTCAAATCAAAGGAGCAAACTACTTCATCACCATGATCACCATCAAAGAGTGTTGTAGAACCCAAGCCAAAAGAGTCACTGTCCTCAAGGACCTTATAATCCAAAACAGATGACACTGGCATCAACTAACATGTAAAAGGCCAGAGCCACTGACAGAGAACTGTACAAGAAACTCAGACCAGAAAGAACTTAAGAGCCAAGAAAGTGGAGGAATTAAGACTTACAAGATTCATGCATAAATAAGGTTCATAGATCAAGAGTTCCTGGATCTGCAAATGAGGCAGGAAAAGTATTTAGAGAGTAAACTTTTAACTTCTTCCTGTCTCACTAGCAGCCCCAGTGAGCACTCTGGTTTTCCTTTAATAGACTGCTGACTGCAATAAAACTTTGAGGAAAGTTCTGATGAGTCTTTAGAGACGGATAATGATGTCTATATCCACTGGGTAAGAAGCACAATCTTATACTATGATGATTAAAATCTCTTCACTGAGTCTTAATCCTATGATCAAAAAGTATGAAGTTGTAGGGAAATTTTTCAGGTTTTTTCCATCATATTGGTACGATAATTCTTAAAGGAAAACTTACTCCAATAGGCAACCAGGGAAAGAATTTCAAAGACTCAACACAATGACACTATTCTTCATTATTTAAATGAATACTCTCTCTGGGCTTGTTTTTATGTTCTCCATTTCTTCCGAATGCTCTAACTTACTCATCCCTTGGGTAGCCAGTGAATAGCTTAATTTTGTTTATGTGGCTTATAAAAATCCACTTGATTAAGTTAGATACATTTTTTTCTTTTAAGTGCTATGTATATTGAATTATTCCAGAAACATTCAAAGATAATTAATTGAAGCTAATATTTTAGTCTTGCTCTTGAAAACAACAAATTCATTTCCTTTTGAAGTTGGGGTGTCTGTTATCACTTTTCTTTGTAAGCAAATCAGCTAAAAATTCAGATGCTATACCGATTCCAATAACTATCAAGAACACAGCTGATTCAGTAATATAACAATTCACAAAGTCTGATCTCAGATCTCAGCATCAGTGTGAACTCTCTTCTGTCAGATGCATACAAGAGGGGTTCACCAAGAAGAAAAGTTATTGTGGACACAAAGAAGGGTTAAGGACTTAATATGTTAAAATCAACCAGAAAAACAAACGTAAATAAATGTCTGAGATGATATGAGAATCAAAATAACAACAAGAGCTAACCCTTAAATAGAGAGCTTACTATCTGCCCAGCATTGCTCTAATCATACAAACACACACACACACATATACACACACACACACAAATACATATACACACACATATATATAAATATACTAATTTAGTCCTCCTAACAAGCCCGGGGTGGGGGTGCTGTTAGTATCCCCATTTTATAACTGGAGAAACTGTCATTCAGACTATAAGTGGCAGAGCCTGGATTTGAATACAGGTATATCTCCAGAGTCTACACCATTAAGCATTACACTATAATGACTCTCAAACTCAACTTACTATCTCAGTATAATACACATAAAAGTACATTAAACCTTTAAGTGCTGAAAAACGTACATGCCTAAAAAATAACTCTTGCAACATAAACTCATTTGAGTGTCCTAATAGACAGGGTAAGAAAGATCGAGACAAAGTCCAGATAGCTCTCTATTAATCACAAAAAAGTTATTAAATCTATTAAAATTATATGCTAAAGGGTTCTGTCTTACTCCTGATATTTTCACTAACATCCAAACAACAGTAGATGTGTACATTATCAGTTAGAGTTCTCAATTGTAGCAGGAAACTAATTTACTGAAAGAATAGAAAGTGCATCCTACAATTGTTGGGGAGGCATCAGAACCAGGATGAGAAAATGTGTGAGAACAAGGCAGGCTTGGCACAGCCAGGATCCCAGCCAGATTCAGGACCTAGAACAAGCCTAGATGACACCATTCCCACTTCAGAATGTTGGATATGACATCATCAGCGTCACTGCTACCCATGAAAATTGTTGCTACTACTCCCACTCCCACGCCAGAATGAATTCTCCCCTCTCACTGTCTCCTGAATCAAAGCCCAGAGCGAGTGAATTTGAT
This sequence comes from Equus przewalskii, assembly GCF_037783145.1. Classification (NCBI taxonomy): domain Eukaryota; kingdom Metazoa; phylum Chordata; class Mammalia; order Perissodactyla; family Equidae; genus Equus; species Equus przewalskii. Next base: position 27,737,969 of record NC_091850.1, read on the forward strand.
TGGCTGAGCCTAGGCTGAACACCTGCATTCTAGTAACACAAAGAAAGCTAGGAAAATGAGCATTTGACATTTTTGGCTTTTTGAGTGGGAGCTGTGCTCTACTTCCCACTAAGACTCATGTGACACACAACTCATTTAATAGCACAAGGAGACATGATTGTCCTCCAGAGGGTCACCCTCCAAAGGTAAGTCATTTATATGCGCACATGCTTCTTGAACATATTGTTAAGTTTTTACTAATCCTCAGGGATGTTGAAGACCAAAAATTTACCTCTCCATTTATTAAACAGATCTTCCTGCTGTCCTAAAATTATCTTTTTCAAAATTTTCAAAATCTGTGAACTTTAGCATTTTCAGGCTTACTGTGTGGGGAGGAGGAGGGTTGTGTGTTGACTTAACCTTGCCATGTTGACACCAAGACTGTTTCAAAATCATTTTTAAGGCTAAAATACAAGTTTTAAAATCTTTATCTTAAAGTAATTCTAAACTTATAGGAAAATTACAAAAATATTACAAAGAGTTCTCACATTCTTTACCCAGATTCCCCTAATGTTAACATCTACTATAACCATGGTAAAATTATTGAAAAAGAAGCAAATTAACACTGACAGAAGACTAGTAACTAATCTATAGACCTTATTCCAATTTCACCACTTTCCTTACTATTGTCTTTTTTTCTGGTCCAGATTGAATCTGGGACCCCTCACTGCCTTTAGTTGTCATGTCTTTTTAGTCTCTTCCAATCTGGGACAGTTTATTTTGATACTTGTAAAGAGGACTAACCAGTTATTTTACAGACTATTCCTCCATTTGGATTTGTCTGATGTTTTCCCATTATTAGTCTGAGGTTATACATTTTTAGCAAGAATACAACATCAGTGATGTTGTACCTTCTCAGGTATCATATCAGGAGTTGTACAATGTCAATGTTTTAACACAGGCAATGTTATCTTTAACCACTTGGCTAAGGTAGTGTCTGCCGGGTTTCTCCAACGTAAATTTACTATTTTTCCCTTTGTAGTTGATAAGTATCTTGTGAGAAAAAAACCTTGAGACTACATACATAAATATACTGTTTCTCATCACACCTTTGCACACTAATGTTAGCATCCATCAATGATTCTTGCTTGCAATAATTATTACTGTGGTGTTTGCTTCATGGTGATTTTCTATTTCTATCATTCTTTCTACATTTATTAATTGGAATTCTATTTTAAGAAAGAGAGATAATGTGTGTGTATGCCTGGATCTTTAATTTATTCTATGGGTTATAGTTCACAGACTTCTTCCAGATATAGTTCACAGACTTGTCCCAGATTTGGCCATTAGGAACTCATTCAGGTTGGCTCCTGTGTCCTTTTGAAATGCCCTCATCATTTTTTCAAATATATTTTTATCAAATTATCCCAACTTTGATTAATATCATTGAGAAAATGTATTCCAGAATGAGCTCCATTAGGCTAATTTAATTCTTTTATCAATTATCTTTGCAGCACAAATAAACCATTTTCAGTTTTTTCCCTTTTCAATTTAATTTTACTGAAATTCTTAAGACATTTTTCCATTTAACTTCTATAAAGGGTTTAATTTTTCTATTATTTAAAACACACTGGAATTGATACACAGTGCTATCAAATCCAGTTCTGCAGAGTCAAATATTACAGATGTAAAATTTGAGACGAATTTTTACAACTGGAGGTGGAGTTTTAAAGGTCCTTGAGCCCAACCTACTTGTTTTACAGATAAGGAGACTGAGGCATGGAGGGGTTGAGTGATTTACTTCAAAAAGCTAGTTTTGAAGCAGCAGTGGCACAAGTCCTAGTAGAGTACTCTTCCTCTGCACTACAGTGGTATGTCCCCTCCCAGCCCCTATCAAAACCAGTGCATAGGGACACCGAGAAAATACATCTCTAATGAGGAGAGCAATGTATCCTTACCGTCTCTCCAAAGAACATGCATCCAGAAGGATTTTGATCCAAAGGTGAGTAAGGCAGGAAGGGAGTTGGTAAGGATCATAGTTATCATAAGTTGGTAAGTAAACATAGGCCAGAGGTCCAAAGTAATGCAGGCACAGAAGGCACAGGGTCAAAGCATGGAAATTCAATCAGCAGAAATCAGGAAATTAGGCTAAGAGATCATGGAGGAAAGAATTAGACCTCAGTGAGGGTTTGAAAATAGAAGTCCAGTTCCAGGCCAAAAAGTTAGGGCATTTTTCAGTCAAAATCTAGGGAAAGAGAGTAATGGGGATGGATACAAGCTCCAAGAATGAGTCAATTAATTAATTCATTTATTCAACTGAGTTGGATAACAAGTCGAGGAATTTGTGCCTCAACACATCCAAAACTAAACTCCTTACAGCCTTTCCTTCTCCCTCCACTTCCTCAGGCAAATCTCTCTGCTTTCATGGGTGGCATGGGTCTCCAGTTACTCACTCTAGTCAGTCACTCATCCTTCACTGCCTCATATACAAACGTTTACCAAGTTGTATGCATCCTATATCCTAAATATCTCTCTAACCCACTTCTCTGGATTGGTCTCCATTCTCACTCCACATACTTGGTTGAGTTCCTCATCACCTCTTACTTGGGACTGGACTTGCCTGGGACCTCTTAACTGACCCCCTAGTCTCTTGCCTTCATTTCTTCTGACTTATCCTGCATATAGAAAACAAAGCAATTCTTCAAAAACTTTAGTCTGATATTGCATCTCTCTTGCTTACAGCCATTTACTGAAAGGGAAAAAAATAGGCTTCCCTCTCAACATCACCCCATCCCAATGCCACCAAGAAGGGCATGGCAAATTACTGTGTGGGGTGCGAACAGAGATTCGTTTGAGAAAGTATATTCAATCTATCTACTGTTTCCATAACACACAGAGTACAGAAAGTAAAGCTTAACATGTTTTCTTAGCTAATTGGAAAATAGAGAATATGTACTCGTTTTTAAATAAAAAATACTCTCCCTAAGATAAAATAGAAGCAGCTGGTCCAAGTCTGTCTTCATAAATGGGGAAACCCCATACAAATAAGCAACCACTATCAAACTCAAACACACACACACACACACACACACAACTATATCAGTTTCAGGTTTATACAGGAGGGCCACTTTCTAAGTGTGGATTTAGAGATATAGCAGAGAATTCTTTATTTTTTGGCTTATCATATCTTATTAAACAAAAGTATTCCTAATTTATCAATGTAAACATAACCATCATGTATTTTGCTATAACTTTAAATTAGTATTTTAGTGAAATGTCCAAAATATCTTTCCCTCTTTGATACACACAGTTTATGTGTGGGAAACATTCAAGCCCCATGCAAGTATCTTTCGTATCTCCATATGTTTTAACTCACAGCATTTGGAAAGTTTGCTCTCCTACTAAATGGTTTATAGGCGAATCTTCCTAGGTTTAAAAATAAAATAGTAAAATGTCATCTGGCTACTAGATCTAGTCAATGACAAAGAATCCCACTTAAGTTATGGTCACTTGAACTTAGCAAAATGTTTTAACTTTATGCCATTTCTATATTCTTGATTCACCATCTCAGTAATAAAATATATAAAGTGTAAATATAGTACAGAATGAATTATTTCCTTCAATGTATGTGGACTCCACACACTATTTTCACCAAGAGAACAGACACAAAATTTAGAAATACTTCTAATGCACTTAATTTAGGTGATGCAGCTAAGGGGAAAAGACTGCTAGTCACTCCTTGCCTAATTACTTGAGTCTAAACTGATCTCTTTTCTTCCCCAGTCTCTATTCTACTTTGATCCTCGTTAACCATGATAAGGGGCTCAGGAATTCCCTTCGCAATATATTCCCTACCTGTTCCTTCTCTCCTGGTTCCACTCCACATTCACCCAGCTCTGCTGGCCCTCTGTGGGCAGACAGACAGAAGCTGGATCTTTTCTATGTGAACCAGATACTCTATCAGACAATTCTGTCCTTGATAATAAGCATTTCCTGGCTTTTGCACACCTGTAGAGGAGAATGAGCTCTCTGGAATATTCCCCTTGCTGACAGACCCTTCATTTGGGGTGTATGCATGGGATCCCACTCTTGTGAGAGGCCCCAGAGACTGTGGTTAAAAGTACAGACTCTGGACCCAGACCGCCTGAAGTCAAATCCCAGATCTACCTACGCCTTACTGTGTGTCCTTAAGTAAATTTATCAGTCTCAGTTAACTCATCCTTAAAATAGAGATAAGAATACTAACCTCAAAGAGCTATAGAACAAGCAAATACACTGAAAGAATTTAGAAAAATTCCTGGTACATAGCAGATGGGCAATGTTAGCTCCCATTCTAATAATAATAATTATTATTACTATTACTGCTATGGCTACACCACCACCATTACTAATGCTGAGGTAGGCAGCACTGACAAGGAGGTGAATTCTCTAGTCAAGTTCTATAGGTCACTGAAGAACAAAACTAACCGAATTCTTTGAGCAAACGGTAGTGATGCACTTTCCTAACATATTAACAAGATTATGAACATGAGTGACTGAATAAAAGAATGCACACTTATTGACCTTCAACTAAGCATCAGGCACTGAGCTAGGCACGTTCACAAAGGTTATGCCATTCGATCCTTATAACCAAGTAGAGGTGAAGCTTATTATTCAGATGAGGAAACTGAGGTTTGAGAGGCAAAGTATTCTTTTGATCATACTAGCGTTACCTCTGAAGAACTTAAAGAAAAGCACAGAAAGATGAGCTACATTTGGCTAATCTAGAATATTCACAATAACACAGCTAATATTAAGTACAATTTCTATGAAAAAGTATACAAGTTCCAAACAATTTAAACAAGTGAACTTTTAAAATACAATTCACTTGTCTACTGACTATTATCGGTTTTATTTTCTAAGTGTTAATTGTGCATAAACTGATTTTCACAATAAAGATTTATATTATTTGAGAGGAGTATCTCTGTCTTTTCTTCAAAACTGCCAAAGGATCTAGTTCACTATTTGGTAAATACCTGATTTTACATGATCAAGGATAATGATGAAGACTGCAATCACCAGACTTAATACAACACACTTGGAACTCTGGAGGTTCAGTTATAGAAGATTCTGGGAATAATATATAATCCTTTTAATAATGAGGTGATGAGAGGAGCTTGGCGGGGGAGCGGAGAGGTTGGGATGAATTCAGCTGTAGTGAGACAAATTTTAGCTGGTACAAGGGAACAGCATTAAATAGCAGTGAATCTCGCAGCGAGAAAGTCATGTTTTTAAAATTCTCCTTCAATTTTTCTGATTGTACCAAGCAGAAAGCCTTGATTTAGTGCTAATTTGTCTTTAATACCACCATAACACTTGCTAATATCTCTTTAACACAGAAAAATTTCAGACACAGAGCCTTAGCAGACAACAGTATTTAGCCAGAATTTATAATTGTTTTATTTTTAATGCAGTTTTAAAAATTGCTATGTTCTATTTACAGCAACATTGGCTTTTTATTTATGGTTGTGTTATAATGTTTCCTTTAGGAAAGGAGGAATGGGGAGTGATGGGCACAGGGTGTTTTTATGGGGTGATGAGAAAGTTTTGAAACTACAGAGAGCTAGTGATTGCACAACGTTGTGAATACACTAAATACCACTGAATTGTACATTTGTAAGTGGTTAATTGGGGTCGGCCCTGCGGTCAAGTGGTTAAAGTTCCACACGCTCCACTTCAGCGACATGGGTTCGTGGATTCGGATCCTGGGAGCAGACCTACTCCACTCATCAGCCATGCTGTGGCAGCATTCCACACTACAAAAAATAGAGGAAGATTGGCACAGATATTAGCTCAGGGCTAATCTTCCTTAAGCCAAAAAAGAGGAGGATTGGCAATGGATGTTAGCTCAGGGTGAAACCTCCTCACCAAAAAAAAAAAAAAAAAAAGTTAATCATACGTTATGTGAATTTTACCGCAATAAAAAAATTATTTATAATTGTAAAATAAATCAATTTTTTAAAGTAAGTAAAGAATAAGGTGGTGTATAAATATAGAAAGAATTATGAGAGTAGTATGCAAACAAATGAAGTCTGGGAAATAGACTTAACTAGAGAAACTGGACTGGATTAGTATGGATGGAATTTCTGGGGATGAACTACAGGAATCTGATAGGTAGAGCTCTGCAAACTAATTCTGGCAGCCTCTCAAGACACCAGCAACCTTGCACATTCTAACCACAGGTGATTTCTGGTGGCATACCAGATGTCTTCAAGGGCTTAGGCAAAAATCCCAAGGCAGGCAAAGCATCTTTTGCATCCATCTGCCTCCTGTTCTAAATCTCTGCAGCCCCCCTTCCTCTCCCTCACCATTCAAGCACCTACTGTCTTCACGATGACCTCTGGTCTCTCAATGCCCCAAACCATTTCTTCTTCTTCTTCAGTCAAAGCTTCTGTTTTTTTAAGTATGGGATTTAACTGTGTTTTGAAAACACTGACATTAGTCTTGCCTACTTCACAAGGTTGCTGTGAAGATCAAATTATTTTTGGGACATGCTTTAGAAGTGTTTCTCAAACTCTGGATTCTAGCTCATTAGTGGGTCATAAAATCAATTTAATAGATTGTGATCAGTACTTTTTAAAAATTAAATCAAATGGAACGAAAAAATATCAGAGTGCACTGTACATTGCAAGATTAGGAATTATGGCACTCTTCTATTTCAGTTGTGTGCGTGTGGGTGTCGGTCTGTGCAAAGAGATGTGTGGAGTCAGTCACAATATAAAATGTAATTTACTGTGGGTAAAAACAAAATACAGCTTTACAAGACAAATCAGTCCTTTCTCTGTTATATTGTCAGATTCAGAGGATAAGAACTGTTTTTCAGAATAAAACAGGTTACCACATGATGTACACAGCAACAGACGCCCTAAACACATGTCCCATGAGCATCAGTGCTTTCTCCCCAGGGGAAAACCTTTACAGCAAAAAGTAAAGTTCTTTATCAGACAGTTCAGAGTGAGAATAATTCTTTATACAATTGACTATAAATAAATTGCGCAATAATTTTAAAAATACTTCCGAATTAAAATTTGATCCTTGCATTACTTTGTAGGATAGAGCTGAAAACCATAAAAAGTCTGATAAGGGACAAAACTGGTAAATATTTAAAATATTCTGAATTGTTGAGGTTAAACAGAATCTTGCAATGCTCTTTAATTTGGGTCTCACATAAAAAAAGTTTCTGAGAACTATTAAGAAATGTGGTAAATTATTAAGACTTCGGTAATTAGTGGAAGGAGGAAGGAAAAACAAAACAAAACAGGAAGATTCAATGTAGCAGCAAGAGTTTTGGAGATCAAATCATCAGTGGTTACATCACTTCTCTAGCTGCAATGAATCAAAGAGTCGGTTAAAAGAGAATGCACGCAGACCAGAGAACTGTTCTACATTTTTGGCTCAGACATTACTTTCCGTATATAAAAGCCCTACTAGTGGCTCTATTGAGTGAACATTTAACATTTACTATTTTGTTTATAATGGTTAAACAGTAATGTTTGGCCTCGTCAGCTTACGAAATAAATCATAGCTGTCCTGAAGCTGAGAAGCATGGCTCAGGAAATCTCTCTCCTAGAGAGGGCATCCCTTATATAGGCTTTCTAGAGACTACAGTCATCCTGCAGAGACTCTGACCATTTTAGACGACATAACAGCTCTAGCTAGACAACTGCAGAGGACTTTACCTGTGCTGGGGAAAACACTAAAAGTCTTTTTTTTTTTTTTTTAAGAATTAGGGAGCATTTACTCCATATTGCCAATTGATATAAGATAATAAAAGTAAAATCAGCTGTTCAAAACTAGCTAAAATAACACAAAATCAAAGTAGGCTTTCATGCAATCCAAATTCTCGACTCTCAAATAGCCTACTTACCACTAGAAAATCAGTCACCATGGAAAGGCATCATCAAATGTGTTTTATGAAATCATTTTCCAAATTAAATTCTCTATATTATACCAGTGTACAACTCTTTAAAAGGCATAATTTAAAATACTGTGAAAAAATTATTTCTAAATTTTAACCATTTGTCAATTCTAGCTTCAAAAAATCTTTGGAATTCAAACATCACCTCCACCACTACCACCCTCTCCAGGAAATTACCTGGACATCTACAATAGCCAGCCCCCAACCAGCCTTCTTGCTTCTGCCTTTCTCCCCGCATAGTTATTCTCCATGCAGAACGGCTAGAGTGATTCTTTTAAAAATGTAATTTAGATGATGATGTCATTCTTCTCCTAAAATCTGTCTAACGGCTTCCGTTACCCTCAGAAGAGTATTCAAACTCCTTTACAGAGCCTCAAGGCCCTATTTGATGAGATAGCCTCTCATCCCACACTTGTCATTCACTCTTCCCTAGGAAGGAAGGTAGTTTACTAATCTGACTTGTGAATGTGGGAAGAACTAACGGAGAGTTCTTGGCTCAGCTGTTCCCTTTTCCTTCTTGGGTGCAAGCTGCCCTCATGGAGTAACCCTCCTCTGCTGCCCCACACCCCGAGTCTACCTGGGGCAAACCTCGCCAGGATCAGTGTTGGATGAGACTGTGGGCAAATCTGTCCAATTCCAAGAGTTAGTGAGCAGGCACTTTTGGCTGTCATCCTCCTCCACCATATGGAACAAAAGTGCATTCTGGCCTTCATCCATCATGCTTTAGCGATTAGTCTTATTTCTTAATTTGTTTAGAGTCCACGGAGGGAAGAGGGGTGGTAATTATTAGGGCTACTAACCCCAATACACTGAAACAAACACACATGCAAGGAACACAACTTATATGTAAGTACAGAAAAGAATCTAGAAATGCTCATCTCTAAGTGGTATAGTTATAAGAGACTCATTTCGTCACATGCTTTTCTATTTTGGATGAACATTTTTTACAAATAACTATGAATTAATTTTATAGTCAGAAAAAAACAGCCAAAATTAACTTTCTTTGGGGGCTAGTAAAGAGTGTAAAGCTTGGGACCAGGTTTTCAGAGGAAATTATGAGCTATGTTTTGGATTCATGTCTAGTGAAATTGAAAACAGTTACAGAACGACTGTCTCTAATCATGATTACACACAACACAGGTAAAAATGTCCTACTTTTTTACAGATATTTCATAATTACTTTCACTTTAATATTTTGGCTAATGTCAAGTCACCAAATAGTGACAAAAATTACATCATTCTCCTGAATCTATAAAGCCCCTCTGGTCCATTTATTCAATATAAGATTACACTAACTGCTTACTTAGAATGTTTATACGTTTGACTCCATAACAGCAGCTCTTATTCATATATTTTAAACTGGAGGTTTTGGGTTCATGACTGATTTCCATTTTTTCTGTCCTAAATATCAACACACACCCATAAATATTCATATAATTTTTCTACTCCTATCACATTTAGGGGAAAATTCTTCTATTTTTACTTACAAGTTAAAATGTTTTAAGAATATTTATAAATCTTTATAAGTAAATACTTACGTTAACTCAATTTTAATTCTTCTTCAGGCTTCCCTGAGTAACTTTGATCAGTATATGATCATCTAAACCTACGAATTTTTCACAAATTATTTTCATAAGTTACATTTTTTTCCTTCTATACGTTAATGTCTATGCATCAAGGCAGTGCATAAGGATGCTATGGAGGGAATGGCATCTGATCTGGCCTTCTTCAATGCGTGAGGTCTCCACCAGCAGTGGGAGACCCACATACAGGGCAGAGTGGTCAGCAAAGGGAAAGGCACCAATGCAGTAAAGTAGAAGATAATCAGGAGGAAAAAGAGTGTAATCTAACTGATTTTAAAAAGAAGTTTTCTATTGATGGAGAAAGTCATGGGAGATACTCAAAGGTTGGTTAAAGACAAATTAAAAGGCTGCAGGTGTCAGCCTGAGGAAATGTGAACTATATTCAGCATGTGATAAGCACTGAAGCAGTGAGCACTGCATTTAACACAACTTAAACTGGGGCTGCGTATTCCAGAGCGGATGGATAGAGAAGAGTGAGGATGTCCAACAGCACAGGTTAGAGATGATGCAGGCCTGAAGCAGAGCGAACTAACACATAGAATTTATAAGTCTGAGACTGATTATAGGAGATAGAGAATATTCTGAAGTTCTAAATGGAAATATAAATTAAGAAAAATAGCAAAGTCAAAAGGAAGAGTGAGTTCTAGAGTTGATGAGGAGCTGTGTTCTGGGTTTATTGACTTGACGTGCTGGTATAACATCCTGGTGGGGGTTGTTGCTCAGGTAACTGAACATACCTCTGGAGCGCAGAAGAATGTGTAGGAAGGAATTAAGAGAAGCAGATTCAGTGAGTAGTCACTGAAAGTAATGATAACTTAAAATAGTTCATCTCCTTGACAGAAGACTAGGAAAGATGATGTCCTTTTACTCTAATATGGAGACAGTGGGAATGCAGCCAGAGGAGGAGGATGAGAACAATAAGAACAAGATGACAGTGACTGTCACACACATAAAGGATGCCTAGTTGCCTTGAGTTTAGAGGACAAGAGGGAAGTTGGCAGGAGAAAAAGTTGTTTCAAAGAGTGCTACTGTCAATAAGAACAAAGACTAAAAAGACAGCTGAATTTGGCACTTAGAAAGTCTTATTTTATTCTTAAAAACACTACATGAGATTGCAGAATCTCTTCTGATAAATCCTCAAAATACCAATTTTCCAGCTTCTTCAGAGCCTTTGAAAGCAAACTGAGGTGGGGGGGGGGGGTGGTCTCTCTCTGTTTTGTTTATTCTGGTATCCTCAGCGCCTAGAACAGTGCTTGGACCAGAGAAGGTACTCAATAATTGTGGAATAAATGATGTGATCTCTCTAACTTTCCTCCACCTGTCAGCCCCTCCTGCTCTTCATCTCCTTCCCTACTGAGCTAAGAGTCCATGATCATGATCCTACACACCTTGAGCAACTGTCTTACCAACATCCTACATTACATGGCCCCCTTATCCTTCTGTTAACATGTTTCCTATTTTCTCTCTCTCTGCAAGTTTTCAGAATCTTCCCTATAACCCCGGTGCCCTGAAATTTCATGACGTGTGGCTTCATGTGAGTCTTTTTCATTCATTGTGCTGAGCATTCAATGAGCCCTTCCTACATGGAAAAAAATTTTCTTTTTCAGTTTTGAGACTTTTTCTTTTGTGGGGGTGGTAGGGATGTGGGACTATTTCTTACCTAATTCCATCCTCCCTCCTCTACAATTTTTCTCTTTCTAAAACTTTCTGGTCAAATACTGGACCCTGAATTGACTCTTTTAAAAATCTAGGGCCAGCCCCGTGGCCGAGTGGTTAAGTTCACGTGCTCCCATACAGCGGCCCAGGGTTTTTCTGGTTTCGATCCTGGGCGCAGACATAGTACCACTCATCAGGCCATGCTGAGGCGGTGTCCTACATACTACAACTAGAAGGACCCACAACTAAAATACACAACTATATACTGGGGGGATTTGGGGAGAAAAAGCAGAAAGAAAAAAAAAAAACTTGGCAACAGTTGTTAGCTCAGGTGCCAATCTTTAAAAAAGTAAAATAAAATAAAAATCTACCTTTTCTTTCTCACTGTATTTTATTCTACTTTCTAGAAGATTTTCTTGACTTTATCTTTCAATACTCCTATGGCTTTCCCTGCTGGTATCATCTATTTATTTTCCAAGACCTCTTTCTTGAAGTCTAAATGTTCAAAAATTTTTGTAGTATTCTGCTTTAGTTTCTTGGCTACAATATTCTCTCTTTTCTCTCTGAGAATACTAACTATAAGATTTTTTTTCTTGAAATAGTCTTCTGTTTCCTACATTGTCTCTCTCTCCCCTCTGAGTTATTCTGTTTGCTTTAGTCTTCGTATTTCATGTTAGAGGATTTCCTCAAATGTCTAGTGATCCTTATCTGTCCATTACTATATAAGAATAAGGCAGTGAAAAGCTGATCATGGGGTCAGCCCTGTAGCTGAGTGGTTGAAGTTCTGCATGCTCTGCTTCGGCTGCCCAGGTTTGTGGGTTTGGACCTACTCTGCTCATCAGCCATGCTGTGGAGGCATCCCACAAACAAAAGTAGAGGAAGACTGGCACAGATGTTAGCTCAGGGCTAATCTTCCAGAAGCAAAAAAAGAGGAGGATTGGCAATGGATATTAGTTCAGGGCAAATCTTCCTCACAAGAAAAAAAAAACTGATCAGAAACTCTGTCAGGGGTCAAAAATCTTCTTCTGTAAAAAGCCAGACAGTACATATTTTAGGCTCTGAGGGCCATATAGTCTGTTGCAAGTACTCAACTCTGCTAGTGTAGCACAAAAGCAGCCACAGACAATACAAAAACGAATGAGCAAGGCTATTCTAATTAAACTTTATTTATGGATATTGAAATTTGAATTTCACATAACTTTCATGAGTCATGAAGTATTTTTCTCATTTTGACTTTTTTAAAACCATTGTGGTAACAGAATAACGCCCCCTAAAGATGTCCACGTCCTGATCCCTGGACCCGTGATTGTGTTCTCCTACATGACAAAGAAGAATGAAGATTTCAGACTGAATTAACATTGCTAGTCAAGTGATCTTCAATTAGGGAGATTCTCCTGGGTTATTTGAGTAGACTCAATGTAATCACAAAGGTCTTTAAAAGTGGAAGAGGGAAGCAGAAGAGAGGGTCGCAGTGTCGCAACGTGAAAAGGACTCCACTCATTGTTGCTGACCTTGAAGATGGAGGAAGGAGGCCATGAGCCAAGGAATATGGGTGGCTTCTAGAAACTGGAAAAAGCAAAGAAATGGCTTCTCCCCTGAAGCCTCCAGAAAGGAACACGTCCTGCCAACACCTTGATTTTAGTCCCATGAGAATTCTGATGTACAGAAGAGTAAGATAATAAATTTGTGTTGTTTTAAGCCACTAAGTTCATGCTAAATTTGTTACAACAGCCATAGGAAGACAATAGAAACATTTAAAAACAAAAATTTGGCTCATGGGCCATAGGTTACTAACCCTTCGTACAGGCTCTTGAGCCAGACTGCTTGGGAATAAATCCCAGTTCTGCCACTTATTAACTGTAATTTTGGGTAGGCAACTCAACCTCATTGTGTCTTGGTTTCCTCACCTGTAAAATGATGATAGTAACAGTACCTACATCATAGGATTGTTATAAGGATTAAGTGATAGAGTACATCTATAGCGCTTAAAATACTGCCTAGCCCACAGTTACGCTCAGTAAGTGCCATTATTATAATAATAATAGAGGACGGGGAGAGGAAACATAGCTCCATATGAAGATATTCACCTTATCTCAGCTTTGCCTGGAATACAGTTGCTCTAACAGACCCCCTCTAAGAGTAATCCTTTGGTCTTCTGTGGGGGTGAGGGAAGATGAAGGAACATATGGATAAGGAGAACACATTAGTGGTTACCAGAGGGGAAGCGGGTAGGGGGAAGGCGAAAGGGGTAAAGGGGCGCATATGGATGGTGTCAGATAAAAACTAGACTATTGGTAGTGAACATTATGCCGTCTATTCAGAAACTGATATACAATAATGTACACCTGAAATTTACATAATGTTATAAGCCAATATGACCTCAATAAAATAATTTTTTTTTAAAAAAGTGTTTAAAGTATTAGCATTTGGGGGAAGTGGTAAAAGTAATTATTTGTATCAGGCTATATTAAGTAAAGGATTCCTGATTTAATCACTTAGTGCAATTACAGAAAGATTTCTATATGATTGCAACTAACAAGTTTACAGAGGAAACCACGGAATAATAAAATAATTAAATCCAAGTCAGCAAAGTAAAGACGGTAAAGAACATTAACTATTCAGGTTAAAGGGTAAGGAAAGAGAAAGACTGTTGAAATCTCAATTTACTGGTAATAAGGTGAAATGTAAATGCACAAAATATTAATTTATTTTTAACGGCTATGTGATATATTCTATAGAATTTTTAATAAATATTTTGGATAGTCTTTTATTAACAAACATTTAAACAGCCTCTAATTTTTTCCTATTAAAAAAAAAAAAAAAGAGCAGTAACCTGGTTGCACAGGGTGGAAGAGGGAATTGCAGGATAAACCAGTTCATCTTTCACAGGCTTCCACGGCCACAGCTGAGGTTCCAGCCTCTCTAGTTATCGAAGTCAATTACCATTCATGTTTCTAACTAACACATGCGTCTTGACTTCTCGTTTCTGCTGTGGTCTCCTCTCTTAATTCTCTTTGTCCATGTGGGTTTATGCTTTTAAAAATGCCTTTTCAGTCATTTTAGTGGAGTTTTAGGAGGGAGCAGAATTGAATAAATGAGTTTAACTTCAGAGGCTGCAAGTAATTCCACACAATCTTGGTGGTTTATTTGCGTTTTGAATCAATGATACACTTTTTTGAAAAGTTTGAAAAGTACACACGTCAAAAATACTACAGAATAATTTGTATGCCAGACGCTTTCTCTTGAACGTTTGTAAAAAAAAGTTATTATGATTCATATATCTACTTAGGCTTACTAACCAATGGATATAGAGCATTCTTATTTATTGATGGCAGCTGTATTTTCATACATTGCATGAATGCTTTAGCAGGGGTCTATATTCTTATTTTCCTAAACCATACTTTTAGTTACAAAGAAATCTGTTAAACTCAGACGCATGACACTTTCACAGCCTTAGTTAAACAGCATCCTGAGATGTAACCTCATCATTCTACTAAAACTGTAAATCATCTGGGAGCTAAAGAGAAAAAGGAGGAAGAAGACCAACAGTTATTGACAACCTGTTACGTGCCAGTCCTGTTCTGGGTGCTTTAAATACGTCACCTAATACAATTCTCAAGATGTGACAGGTTGGAGATCTTGCCCTCACTTCATGAATAGGGAAAATAAGGTGTAGAGAGCTTAGGAAACTCAGGACTGATGGACAGAAAGTTCCAAGTAATGTATAATGTAATTGTATGTCTCAGGTGTCATTTACAAAATGTGTTATAGAAATATGCAGTAGACTTTGAGCTGTCCGTATCTATTTTTCCAGACTCCCAGTATTAGGCCTAATGAAGAGACAAAAATCTATATTTGAATTTTTAATATTGTTCTTTATATTTTTTACAAAGATACACTATTTTTTCCCAAAGAAAGAAACCAGAACCATTTTCTAAATCACTTGATTCTTAAAAATTGTCTAAAAAATAAAATATTGTTTTTTCCTCTATAATGTAGTTCTCTCCCCCCTGTAGTTAATACTTCACTGCTTTAACCTGAACAACGCATATTGGGTAAAAGCTGTAGATTAAGTGATGAGTCCTTGCAGGAAGAAGAGAAAAGATCTTTTTGTCTTTGGTCTTATTCTTAGTGAGGTAGTAGGTGCTCAAAAATACCAGGTGAAATGTTCCTGACCTAGCTAGCTAGCTAGATAGATACAGATATAGAGATACGGAGAAAAGTACAGAAGGATACATACCAGGTAATTTACAAGCAATATAGGGTAGAAACAGAACAATGAGAGTCGAAAGGAGAGGTAATTAAATAAAAGAAGAAGAATAGTAACAATAACAATAAATTTTTTGAAAAGTGTATATTCATGTTTATAAACTTATGATTCTATTTAAATAAAGAGATTTTGAAAAAAGCAAATTAGGGCTATATCTATTCACTTACAAGGTTGTCCATGTTGCTTTCAAGCAAATTGCAAATTCTTTCTCTATATAAAAACAAGCAAAAATGTTTAACCTGTTTATATACATATTAATAAAAGGAAAGGTGTAAAAGGACATAAATCAACCTAATCTTAACATGGGTCACCTGACAGTGATTGGAGACATTTAAAGATTTGTCGTGCACTGGACGTAAGCTACTATTGGTGACTTTATTTCCTGTATTGTCTCTTCTTCACGTTCTCCTATTCACTAGGGGCTTACTTATCTCCTGATGTGATTACCAATTTTTGTCCCAACTTTCTGTGATCCACACCAATCATTCTCTAGATTGGCTGAGAGAGTGTGGGCACTGATCAACCACTGAGCTGGAGAAATGTCTCTGCAGGATCTCGTAGGCTTGAGCCTTTTCTGGTAAAGGGGTGTAGCGTGTCACCATTTTCCCAAAAGGGACAGCCCCAGAATCTGGGCTGGGACTGCAAGCCAAAAGAGCAGTAGGAGGCAGTCAGGTGGAGAGCGGGTCAAATTGCTACAAGTACCCTATTGCCAAATCAAATTTTAAATGTTATTCCTTCCCATCACCTGTGTCCAGGGAAGGCAAAACTCCAGGTGAAACTCCATGAATACGATGGATCCTCATTTTCCTGCCAAAATCCTTGTCTACAAATAGTGATTGCAATACAAGTAAATACAGCATGTTCTTTTAGTACAGAGTCTAGCATACTGCATATTGTAGATTCTTGATAGATATTAAAGAGCAGCAACACTGCTTTGAGCAAAATACGTCCAAAGAATTTGGTAGGTGATTTTATATGAACAGAAGAAGTCAGTAGGTATTCCTAAGACTATACATGCTGGAATATTTTAAAAGTTAGAAATTATACCTGAGAGAGAGATGAAAACAGTTTTTAAAAATCTACCTATGTTATCAAAGACCTAAAGATTAGGCCTGAGACAATAAGTCTTTTGGAAGAGAATATAGGCAGTACACTCTTTGACATCAGTTTCAAAAGAATCTTTTCGGACACTGTAACTCCTCAGTTGAGGGAAACAATAGAAAGAATAAACAAATGGGACTTCATCAGACTAAAGAGCTTCTTCAAGGCAAGGGAAAACAGGATTGAAACAAAAAAACAGCTCACTAATTGGGAAAAAATATTTATAAGCCACTTATCCGACAAAGGGTTAATCTCCATAATATACAAAGAACTCACACTGCTTAACAACAAAAAAACAAACAACCCGATCAAAAATGGGCAGAGGACATGAACAGACATTTCTCAAAAGAAGATATGAATATGGCCAATAGACACATGAAAAGATGTTCATCATCGCTAATCATCAGGGAAATGCAAATCAAAACTACACTAAGATATCACCTTACACCCGTTAGATTGGCAAAAACATCCAAAACCAAGAGTGACAAATGTTGGAGAGGTTGTGGAGAAAAAGGAACCCTCATACACTGTTGGTGGGAATGCAAACTGGTACAGCCACTATGGAAAACAGTATGGAGATTTCTCAAAAAGTTAAAAATAGAAATACCCTATGACCCAGCCATCCCATTACTGGGTATCTATCCTACGAACCTGATGTCAGAAATCTCAAGAGTCCGTTGCACCCCTATGTTCATCGCAGCATTATTTACAATAGCCAAGACGTGGAACCAGCCTACATGCCCAGAAACTGATGACTGGATAAAGAAGATGTGGTATATATACACAATGGAATACTACTCAGCCATAAAAAAAGACAAAATTGGCCCATTCACAACAGCGTGGATGGACCTCGAGGGTATTACGTTAAGCGAAATAAGCCAGTCAGAGAAAGACGAACTCTATATGACCCCACTCATAGGTGGAAATAAGTATATTGATAAGGAGATCTGATCGGTGGTTACCAGGGAAAAGGGGGGGTGGGGGGAGGGCACAGAGGGGGAAGTGGTGTACCCACAACATGACTAACAAAAATGTACAACTGAAATCTCACAAGGTTATAATCTATCATAACATTAATAAAAAAAAAATAATAAAAAAAAATAAAAAATAAAAAAATCTACCTATGTTAATACAGATTGTGTATTTACACATCATTAAGGATGTACCCTAAATTATCTTAATATCTACCTAGCTCTCTCTTTCTCATATCTGTATCTTATTATGTTTTCAAATAACTAGAATAGTTTGTTATGCTACTATTTTTTTTTTTTTTTGAGGAAGATTAGCCCTGAGCTAACATCCGCTGCCAATCCTCCTCTTTTTGCTGAGGAAGACTGGCCCTGAGCTAACCTTTGTGCCCATCTTCCACCACTTTATATGTGGGACACCCACCACAGCATGGCTTGCCAAGTGGTGCCATGTCCACACCTGGGATCTGAACCGGCAAACCCCAGGCCGCCAAAGCGGAATGTGCAAACTTAACCACTGTGCCACCAGGCGGGCCCCTACGCTACTATTTTTCAATGTCTCCTTAGAAACAAACTGACAATCTCATTTTATCTTACCTTTTCAGAACACATTCATTCACTCATTCATTCAACAAATATTTATTCAGGATCTCCTGTATATTAGGCATTGTTCTTTGCTCTGGGAACATAGCCGGGAGCAAAATAGACAGTAATCCTTTCTCTCATGGAACCAGTATCCTACTGGAGGAAAACAGCCAATAAACAAGGAAGTAAAAGATACAGTATAGTATGTCAGATGGTAATCAGGACTATGGAAGAAAATAAGAGGGATAAAGAATACCACTCAAGGGGGGAAGGCTGCAATTATATATATATGGTGGAGTCAGGGAAGGCCTTGCAGAGAAGGGAAAATTTCAGCAAAGAACTGAAAGAGGTGAGGGGAAAAAGCCATATGAACACCTAGGAGAAGAGTGTTACAGGCTGAGGGGTTCAACACATGCAAAGGCCCTGAGTCAGGGTGCATGCTGTTACCCCTCCAGTGTCATCTCCCCATATTCTGCACCTCCCTCACTTTACTCCAACCAAGCACTGGCCTCCTTGCTGTTGCTTAGATATATGCTGGTGATTGGAGGTTGAGGGGCCAGGGAGGCAGTGCAGACCTATAAAAGCTCCTCTGAAGAGACAGCCTTCTTGCCAAACTGAAAAACACTCCATCACCATATGACTGAAACGGACGTGGAGCAAACACTCCTCTTGAGCAGCAATGTCCAACAGAACTTTCTGCAATGATAGGAATGTTCTCTATCTGTGCTGTTCAGTAAGTAGCCACTAGACACATGTGTTATTGGGCATGTGAAAACTGGCTAGTATGACTGAGAAACTGAAATTTTAATTGTATTTTATCTTAATTTAAATTGAAATAGTCGAATGTGGCTAATGGCTACCATACATACATAGAACACAGGAATTTATCATTAATAGACAGACACCTTACTTCTAAACAAAGAAATATGTTTCATTTAATTTGCTAAAGTTGAAGCTGGTCTATTGAGAATTCTATGATTAAATATGACAATTATGATAGCTTTACTTAATTGCCACAAAAAGTATGTATTAGCCCTCATTTACCATGTAATTCTTTGGGTACTGTGTGAAAAACTACTGCCATTAGGTTTTCTGACCTCAGCTTTAGTGTTTCCCTGTGGATGATTTATTATCATTATTATTATTGTTATTATTATAAATTTTTTAAAAATCTGCTTTTAAATCAAGCTGTGTTTCCTGCTAGCAAGTTTTTTCTTCTCAATTTTATTTGTCTTCAGGTGACGCACATTTACATGCAAATGTAAAAATATGAATAAAAATATAATGAACAGGATATGGTATAATAAGCTATACATTCATGTATTATTAAATTCTAACAAAACAGAACCAAAGACTGTGATCAGCAGAACGGCTTAAAAGATTTTTGGGGAGGAAACTGGCATTCAAATAGCTTTGTTTCTAAAAAACTGGAAATAGGAAATACTCACTATTCCAAGAGCCATGCAAGGCCAATCTTTAAGAGCTATACTCAACTTTATGAAAATATATAGGTTCTAAGAAAAAGGCATATATACACGCACTATACCAAACACACCACTAGTAAAGCTACACAAGAAAACTTCATGTTTCAGAATTTCTATGTTTAAATCAACAGCACCCAGAGACGATGAAAGCCAGTTACTAAAAAATTTATTGCTTAGTAAAATCTCAGTTTACAATTCAAAGGATTTTAAAAATCTCTGTGCTGTTATGAAGCTTTATGGGGTTTACAGTGGAGATGAAAACAGAAATAAAAAGATCTGACAAACAGAAAATGCCAGAGATATTTCCAGCATTATCAACATGGATTCTTTTTCCCCTATCATTACCTTTCACCTTATTCCAAGAAAACTAACTTTAACTCATCTGCCTGAAAAGACAACTATGCTTCCTGGGGTCCCTTTCAAAATGTAAATGTTTGATGGGCAATTTTATTTGGAAGAATATTATCTTCATAATTTTTTTAAAGAACTAAAATGTCAACTCCATGAGGGCAGGAATTTTGGATGATGTGCAGTACTCCCAGTGCCTAGAACAGTGCCTGCCATATAGTACGTAGTTTTCTAGTTCTCTGTTTAGTCTTGCTTCATATTACTGTCAAACCTTCATTCTCAAAATCAAGTATACTGAGATGCCACATAATAAACTGAACTGTGCTTTTTAAATTTTATACCAAAAGATCTAATTTATTTTAAAAAAAGAATGTAATACGCATTGGAAAATACTCGGCTGGAATGTTTGCTGAAATACTGTTTACTGCAAAAGTCCCAATGTTTTATCAACTAACACTGAAGTTTAAATTAGGGCTAAACTCAGGAAATTGACCTTCATAATATTTTAACATGATGTTTGTCTTTATAAGGTGGTTTTCTTCTAAGAATAGCGGACTTAAATGTCCTTGACTTACAGTCAAATTTCGGTCCCAAATCTGTATGCTTCCATTCTGGCAGGCAGCTGCAATGAGGTTTCCATCTCTACTATATGTGCACGTGGTGGGAATTACTTTTTTACCCTGCATTGTCCGTGGTTTAAACACGCTTCTTTGCTTCCTTGGATTTTCTACTTCCCATGTCCTCACAGTCCTAAAAAGAATAAGGAAATTTTCATTTACAAAAAAGAAAGGAGTTTAAAATACAAAAGAGCACATAAAGACAGCTTCACCTTTTAAGCATATAAACCTAATAATTATTTTAAAATAAAATAAAATGTGCACCATAAAACATTCCCCATCTGTAAATGAGGTTACTCACTGAAATAAAGTAAAGCATCCAAATCGTGGTGTCATCAAATCAAACAGCAAGTGGCAAATTCTACTTCAAATCTATCAGCTATTAGTTCTGACCCTCTAAAGCAGTGGCCTCCAAACAATTCTGACTATACACTCTGATCAGTAAAACTGTTGAACATACACCTCCTATACACACACATTAATATCTAAATTACTTACATGTGCTAATGTGCCGTTATATAACATACACCAGAAAACACACTGAAAAAGTAAGTCACTAAAAAAGAATGCTGTCCTGCTCTAGGGCCCAGGCAAAGATCTCATGCCTCTGGGGGAGTAATAAAAATAAAGCTGTCTGCCCCTGAGTTTTCACCAAGTAACAAGCAACAGCAGTCTAGAGCTGAAGCGGGGACAAGACTCCCTCCCACTCACAGTCCCAGGCAAAGGATTACTGCCACTGAGGGAGGCTAGAACAAAATCTATATGACCAAGAGAGAGAGAAAACACCCACAATACACAGCCAAACAAAAAAGAGTTCAGCCACTTCTTGGCAGAAATTATCCAAGCTAAACCACTATGGAACATCTCTAAAGTTTTTAAAGAAAAAAACTGTAAATTCTATACTCTATAGCCAATGAAAATATATTTCAAAAATAAGGTGACATGAAGACTTTTTCAGGTGAAGAAAAGCTGAGACAATTCATTTCCACCAGATACATACTACAAGAAATGTTAAAGGAAGTTCTTCAGGAAAAACAAATAGGACACAAATGGAAACCTGCATCTACACAAAGAAATGAAGAGTGCCAAAAATGGTACAAATGAGAGAAAATGTAAAAGACATTTAAAAGAATGTTTAAATCTCTTTAATAGATAAATGGCTATAAAGCAAAAATAATATATTGTGAAGTTTTAAGATAAACAGTTCAAGTAAAAATGTATGACAACAGTAGTACAAAGGTTGGGAGGGAGAGATGGAAGCATACAGTTTTATACTATACTTGAAATAGTAAAATATTATTAGAAGAGAAACTTTGATACATTGAAGATGTATATTATAAATCCTAGAGCAATCACTAACACATTTTTAATAATGAATACATAATAATGGAGATAAAATGGAAACAAAAATTAATCCCATCAAAACCAGGAAGAGATAAAAAAGAACTATGGGATAAATATAAAACAAATAGCAACATGGTAGATTTCAATCCAACCTCATCGATAATTACATTAATTTGAAGTGGCCTAAAAACTCTAATTAATAAAGCAAAGACTGTCAGATTGGATTAGATAAAAGCAAGACTCAGCAGATTTTGTCTTTAAAAAACACAAAAAAGCCTCTAAAGACTTAGAGACATTAGTAGTAAAAGGACGGGGGAAAATGATGTACCATGTAAACATAATCAAAGAAAGCTGGAGTGACCATATTAATACCAAAGTTGACTTCAGAACAAGGATAAAACTAGAGACAAAGAGGAAAATTTCATAATGATAAAGTCAACTGATCAAGAAGACACAACAATCCTAAATGCATATGCCCCTAATAACAAAGCTTCAAAATATAAAAACTTAATAGAAATAAAAGAAGAAAGAACAAATCCATACCTATAGCTGTACACTTCAACACTCTTCTCTCAGTAACTGATAGAACAAGTAGATCCCTCCTCTCCCCCCCCCCAAAAAAATCAGTAAAGGTATAGAAAACCTCAAAAACAAGTTGAGCTACCAAAGAAGTTGAGCTAAGTAACATTTATATAACACTTCACCCAACAACAACTGAATGTTCATTCTTTTCAGGTACACACTGAACATTCAACAAGATAGACCATATTCTGGGCCATAAAACAAATCTAAACCACTAAAAATGACCAAAATCATATAAAGTATGCATACTGTCAGAAAATAAAATTAAATAAGCAGTCAATAATAGAAATGTATCTGGAAATATATCTTTTCCATAACATTTAGAAACTAATAGAAACAATTTTAAATAATCCATGGGTCAAAGAAAAAAATCACAAGGGGTATTAGAAAGTACCTTGAATCCAACAAATGTGAAAATAGAATATTTCAAAATTCATAGTATTCAGCTAAGCAGAGCACAGAAAGAAAATAAAGCATTAACTATATATAAAAAGAAAGACCTCAAATCAATGACTTAAGATTCAATCTTAAGAAACTAGAAAAAGAGAAAGTTAAACCCAAACAAACAAAAAGAAGGAAATGATGAAATTGAGAGTACAAATGACTAAAATAGAAAATGGAAAAACAGTAGAGAAAACAGAAGCTGGCTCTTTGGGAAGATCAATAAAATTAATAAACCTCTAGCTGGATTGACGAAAAAAACAAAAATTGGAGACAATATCAAACACTAATATTTTGAATGAAAGAGAGGATATCACTATAGAGCTTAACAACATTAAAAGGATAATAAAGGAATTTTATGAACAAATTTATATAAGTAAATTTGATAATTTAGGTGAAATGGACAAATTTCATTGAACGATACAAACTACAAAAGCTCATTCAATAAGAAATAACTGGAATATTCCTATATGACTAAAAAAGCTGAAAACATAGTTTAAAATCTTCCAATGAGGAAACTCTAGATAGCTTCACTGTTGAATTCTACCAAGCAAGCAAGAAATAATAATACCAACTCTAAACAAACTCTTCTGGAAAATAAAAGAGGAAACACTTCTCAGCTCCTTGTATAAGGCCAGCATCACCCTGATGCCAAAGCCAAAGTCACCACAAAAAAAGGAAACTATGGATCCATATCCCCAAGAAACAGAGACACAAAAATCCTTGACAAAATATCAGCAAATTCAAACTAGCAGTGTATAAAAATGATACTACATCATGATTAACTGGTATTTAAACCAGGAATACAAAGAAGGATTGAAAGGACTGAAAACTAAACAATATAATGTTTAATAGAAAATTAAACATATCAACAGACTAAAAAAGAAAAAAGACATGTGATCATCTCAATCAATGCAAGACAAGCATTTGAAAAAAACATCCACATTCATTCACAATAAAAAACTTTCAGGGGGCTGGCCCCGTAGCATAGTGGTTAAGTTTAGCATGCTCTGCTTCAGTGGCCTGGGTTCAAGGGTTCAGATCTCAGGCGCAGACATACACCACTCATCAGCCATGCTGTGGTGGCAACCCACATATAAAATGGAGGAAGGCTGGCACTCAGGGCTAATCTTCCTCAGCAAAAAACAAAAAAAACACCCACCTCTCAGAAAATGAGCAATAGGATGGAACTTTCTCAACCTGATAGAGGACAACTATGAAAAACTTACAGGTAATTTAATTAAAGAGAATGACTGAATGCTTTCCTCTTATGCTTGAGAACAAAGCAATGATGTCTAGCTCTCATCGTTTCTTTATACTGGCATTGCCAGCCAGTGAAATAAGGCAAATAAAAGAAATTAAAGGCTTACAGACTAGAAAGAAGAAACAAATCTGTCTTTATTAAGAGACCACATAATCATCTATAGAAAACCCCAAGAATTTGCTCCTAGAATGCTACTAGATTTTGCTACACAAAAATGCTACTAGAATAAGTGAGTTTAACAAGGTCACAGAATACAAGGTCGATAATCATAAATACATTTTCTTTCTACTGATTAGCAGTAAACAATTGGATGTTGAAATTATGAAAATAATACCATTTAAACAGCACAAATAAATATGGAATCTGGCAAGGTATGTTTACTATTTGTACACCAAAAACCATAAAACATTTCTAAGACAAATGAAAGAAGATCTGCATAAATGAGAAAATATGCTGTATTCATGGATCAGAAGAGTCAACATTGTTTAGATTTCAATTCTCCCCTAATTAATCTTTAGATTCAATGCAATCTCAATCAAAACTCCAGCAGGGTTTCTTTGGAGTAGAAGTTCAGTAAGCTGATTCTAAAACCCACATGGAAACGCAAACAACTTGGAACAGCCTAAATAATTTTTTAAAAGAACAAAACTAGGAACTTACTCTACCCAGGTTCCCATATTACCTTCTAACTCTGTCTTATAACATAAATCATATAAGTTGTATTCAAGCATGTTAACATCTATTTCTTATGGGCCAGCCCTGGTGGCCTAGTGACTAAGTTCAGCGTGCTCCGCTTTGGTGGCCCAGGTTCAGTTCCCAGGCGCAGACCTACACCACTCATCTGTCAGTGGCCATACTATCACAGAGGCTTACATACAGGAAAAGAAGAGGCAGAATGGCAATAGACGTTAGCTCAGGGTGAATCTTCCTCAGTAAAAAGAGGAAGATTGGAAATAGATGTTAGCTCAGGGTGAATCTTCCTCAGAAAAAAAAATGTATTTCTTCTACAAGAAGAGGTCCTTGAGAGCAAGCGTGCTTTTTTTTGTTTTTAATCTTTGTTTGCCTAGGATCTGCACCATCTCTTGAACATAACAGGAACATAACACATATTAGGTCCTCAATAAACATTTGTTGAATAAATGACAGAAATTCACTGCTTATCTAAATATTTTAGAAAGCAACTTTATTGAGGTATAATCAACTTACAATGAAATGCAATTGATTTTTAAATGTATAGATTTCAAATAGCCAGCATTTTCTGTCAAATATTTATGATTTATTCCAAATGAAGGTTTTTTTCTTTTTTAATAACTTTCACATGTCTTTCCCCTAAGCTGTGCTTGGGAACTTAATTGTTTAACATTATCAAACCCTAGTTTTCACAGCTGTCAAACCCCGTGCCTGACATAAGATTGAACTAACTCAATTTTATAAACTACTGGCTAGCAAGATGTAAGCTCAAATAAGGGTTTGGGAACTGTACACAGAAACAAGAGAAGGGCACCTTAGAGCTCCAGGATTTAAAGCAACCTAGTAAGGAGCCAGGAGACTTAACTTCAGTGTTACAAGACACTTTGACAGCTAGAAGCCATAAGCAACATGACAGATCCTGTTAGCAGCATTCTCCAACATCCATTCTGCTTTCTTCTCAAAGGTCCGTATTTCCCAGCCTCTCTTGCAGCTAGATGTGATGAAACATGGCAACTATGTTTTGACCAATGCAGTGTAAATGGAAGAGTAGTGTAGGACTTTAGGAAAGTGTCTAAAAGAAGGTAACAGACCGTTCTTCATCCCCTCTTGTTTACTTCCTCCTCTGCCAGCACTCTAGAAATGATGCTGAGCTCAAGAAGCATCTTATCAGAGCAACAAAATAGAAGGAACCTTGGTCTTTGACGACACTAGAAGCACCAAACCAACTCTGGAGTGCCTGTGTCTAGACTTCTCTTACTGAGAGACAGACAGACAGGCAGACAGATGGATGGACAGATAAATAGATACAGGGATAGAAAGAAAGATAGATAAAATTTAGTGGGGTATAACATACAATGAAATTCATCTTTTTTGTTTGTTTGTTTTTGGTTAGGAAGATTGGCCCTGAACTAATATCTGTTGTCAATCTTCCTCTTCTTGCTTGAGAGAGATTAGCCCTGAGCTAACATCTGTGCCAGTCTTTCTCCATTCTATACGTGGGTTGCCGTCATAGCATGGTTGGATGAGCAGTGTGTAGATCTGTGCCTGGGATCCGAACCCATGAACCCCAGGCCACCAAAGTGGAGCACACAAACTTAACCACTATGCCACCAGGCTGGGCCCCAAATTCATCATTTTAAATGTTCAGTTCTGTGAGTTTTGACAAATGCATAGTTCTATCACTCCAAAAATTCCCCTTATGTTGTCTCTTTATAAAACCCCCTCCCCTCCCAAGTTTTAACCCTTGGCAACCATTGACCTGCTTTGTATCTCCATAGGTATGTCTTTTCCAATATTATATAGTAGGAATCATACTGTATGTAGCCTTTTGACTCTGGCTTCTTTAATTTAGCATAATATATTTGAGTTGTTATATATATCAGTAGTATATTCTTTTGTGTTGCTAAAAAACATCCCATCATATGGATATACTACATTTTGTTTATCCATTCACTAAATCAAGGATATTAGGTTGTTTCCAGTTTGAGGTGACTATGAATAAAGTCACTATAAATATTCATGTACAGTTTTTTGGGGTTTTGTTTGGGGTTTTTTGTAAAAATAAGTTTTCATTTCTCTTGGCTAAATACCTAGAAATGGGATTACTAGTCAGATGGGAATTGTATGTTTAACTTTATTAAAAACTGCTTATAGTTTATTAAAAACTATTTTCCAAAGTAGCTGTTCCATTTTGCATTCTCACCAGTAATGTATGAGAGTTCCAATTGCTCCATACCCTTTACAGCACTTGGTATTATCAGTTGCTGTTTTTTAAGCCATTCTAATAGGTGTGTATTGGTATTGTGATTTTAATTTACATTTCCTAAATGACTAACGACCTTGAGAATCTTTCCACATACTATTTGCTATCCATTTCTCTTCTTTGGTGAAGTGTCTCTTGAAATCTCTTGCTCATTTTAAATATTTACTTGTTTATTTTCTTATTATTGTACTTAGACAGTTCTTTTGATATTCTAGATACAAGTTCTTTATCAGATATGTGTCTGGCAAATATTTTCCAAATCTGTAGCTTACCTTTTCATTTTTTTTAAACAGTCTTTCAAATAGCAGATGTTCTATATTTTAATAAAGTTCTACCTACCAAATTTTTTTATATCATATCTAACAAATCTTTGCCTAACCCAAGGTCATAGAAATTCTCCTATGTTTTCTTCAAGAAGTTTTATATTAAGTTTTACAACTAGGTCTATGATCTATTCAAATTAGTTTTTATATGTGGTATGAAGTCAAGGTTTGTTTTTTTTTTTTTGCATGTGGATATCCAATTGTTCCAGCACCATATGTATCTGAGCATCATAAAACCTTACCCTCTACTAAACGTATTCTGTATTGCTTGTCTCTTATCTCCATTCACTATGCTTCCCATATTTAATATGCACAAAAAGTTGAGACATACCTCGGTGCCTTTTTTTCTACCCTCAGCTCTGCAATAGTGGGGATAAATTACAATAGTTCCTCTTTTTTTTTATGACTGAACATCTAGAAAAGTCAGATGACATTTTAGAATTACGATACGAAAAGCCCACACAAGTATTACATATCCTTATCACTATCTGGCTTGTTTAAAGTCCTTCATCTCTAAAACTGGGATAATAATACTATCCACGAGGGGTTGGGAGGACTAAACGAGATAAGGGATGTAAATGTGTCTAGAATAGTACTTGGAACACAGTAGGCACTCAATAAATACTAGTTCCTTTCTGCTCCTCCTCTTAGACCATAAGTAAAATATTAAAGCTAATAAATCCAACAACCAAGTATGTTCCATTATTTCAGTGGTATATTAACAGGTTGAGCCAGTTATCAAAATAACAGAAAGGAAAAAAAGCAGCTAACCTAGTATATAGATGGATGAAATATAAATTTACACAGCATCTGATGGTGACTAATTACACTACGGTTTTATGGCTCTGATTCTCTGAATCTATGCCTAAAAAAATGGTCGCTAAAGTGCTAGGCCATTAGGTATCTGTCAAAACATTTTATGCCGAAGAACACTTATTTTGAAACTTGGAATGAGACCTAGTCTTGTAAAATTAAAACTGTGTTTCATAAAAAAAGATTTAAAAATAGAAGAAGGATCTGCCTGGGCCTTTCTGGACACACAATGAAAACACCCAGAAGACAAGAAAAAGACACAGGTGGGACATTACATTGCCCCAGGCACAAATGCTTTCTGTCTTAAAATTTTGAATTCTTTCCAGATACAAGTTCTAAACTTTCTGGCATCTGCTGCATAAATGTATCACAACATTTGGCAGAAGTCAAGGGAAGCATTAATTTTGCATGGAAATCACTTAAGAGATCTTGGTTTAATTTTTCTCGAAAGACTATACAAGCAACTCGAGTGATGTAAGAGTTTGAAACTTGCTGGCTCTCTTGGTAGAACAAATCTAACAAGAACAACCTTCTTGACAAAAATGCCCAAATTTAAGGTAGTGAAGTTCCAAAGAAATGGGAAAAATGTTCTGGCTCCTATATAATCCACAATAATTTTTATAAACACACATATACAGTAATTGCAATAAGAATACAATCGCATTTAGGAGAAATGTATTTGGTGTTAATGTTTTACAATTACAATTATTAAAGTTAGGCCTCACGAAATTTAGAGTTAGAGTAAGGAATGAATCCTCAATAAATAACCACTTATACCCTTAGATTTATGGCCATTGATTTTCAACAAAGATGCCAAAACAATTCAATGGAAAAAAAAACGGTCTTTTCAAAAAATGACGACGAGACAAAAAGGTGCAATATGGACCAAATGCAAAAAGGTGAATATGGACCTTTACTTCACATCATACAAAAATTAACTCAAAATGGATGATGAACATAAATGTGAAACTTTTAAAACATGACCTTGAATTAGGGAATGATTTCTTAGATACAACACCAAAAGCACAAATGATAAAAGGGAAAAAAAATAGATACATTGAATTTCATCAAAATTAAAAATTTATGTGCTTCAAAAGATACTAGGAAGAAAGTTTAAAGACAAGACACAGACTTGGAGAAAACATTTGTAAATCATATATCTGATAAGGGACTGGTATCTAGAATATTTAAAGTACTTTTACAATTCAACAAAGCGATAAGTGACCAACTTTTTAAATCAGCAAAAGACTTGAATACACATTTCACTAAAGAATATATACAAATGCCCAATAAGCACATGAAGAGATGCTTAACATCATTTGTCATTAAGAAAATGCAAATAAAAATCACAGTGAGATACCACTTCATGCCCACTGGATAGCTATAATAAAAAAGACAAGACAATAAGAAGTGTTGGTGAGGAAGGAAAGAAACTGGAACCCTCGTACATTATTGGTAGGAATGTAAAATGGTGGAGCCACTTTGGAAAAGTTTGGCAGCTTTGTAAAATATTAAACATAGATTTACCACACAACTCAATAATTCCACCCCAGGTATCCATCCAAGAAAACTGAAAATACATCCCCATGTGACAACTTTAACATGAATGTTCATAGAGGCATTATTCATAACAGCCAAAAACTGGAAACAACTCCTATGTCCATCAAGCGACAAATAGATAAACAAAACAAGAAACTGTCATACAATGGAAAACTACTTGGCAATAAAAACGAACAAAGTTGTGACACATACTATATATGACTTCCCTGAGGCTGCCATAACAAATAACTACAAACTGAGTGGCTTAAAACCACAGAAGTTTAGTCTCTCATAGTTCTGGAGGCCAGAAGTCTACTCCCTCTGCAGGCTCTCTGAGAGAATCCCTCCTTGCCTCTTCCAGCTTCTGGTGCCTGTCGGCACTACTTGGCTTCATTGGTTTATAATCACATCACTCCAATCTCCGCCTCTATCTTTACATGGCCCCTGTGTGTCTTCTCCTTTTCTGTCTCTTCTAAGGAGATTTGTCATTGGATTTAGGGCCCACCTGGATAATCCAGGATGACCTATCTCAAGATCCTTAACAATTACATCTGCAAAGATCTCTTTTCCAAGTACGGTAACATTCATAGGTTCCAGGAATTTGTTATGGAAGTATCTTTTCAGGGGCTACCATTTAACCCACGATACACTATAATATGGATGAACCTCAAAAGACATTATGCTAAGTGAAAGAAGCTAGACACAAAAGGTTATATATTGTATGCTCCCATTTATCTGAAATAAAAGGGAAATATCTAGACGGAAAGCAGATTAGTGGTTGCCTACAAGCTGGGGTAGGCATGGGGATTGACTGAACATGGTTTCTTTTTAGGGTGATGGAAATGCTATAAATTAGATTGTTGTGATGGTTGCACAACTTTGTAAATATACTAAAAATCATTAAATTGCCCCATCCTCTTCTAGTTTCAGCTGGAACCAGTAGAGTTGCAAGTCTCATTAAATTCCTAGAATAACCATCAGTAATTAAACATTTCTGAGGACCACCTTAGGAAATCCTCAATGAGGAAGACAATCAAATGGAATTAGAAGAGATTCTCAATTTAAAATATATATCAATACTCTTATTAGATAAAATTACTCTCTGCTCTTATAAACCAAATAACCCTAAAGCTGTTTATGAAACTTTTTTTTTTTAAAAAGATTGGCACCTGAGCTAACAGCTGTTGCCAATCTTTTTTTTTTCTTCTTCTTCTTCTCCCCAAAGTCCCCCAGTACACAGTTGTATATTCTAGTTGTAGGTCCTTCTAGTTGTGGCATGTGGGATGCCACCTCATCATGGCTTGATGAGCGGTGCCATGTCTGCACCCAGGATCTGAATCGACGAAACCCTGGGCACCGAAGCAGAGCAATTGAACTTAACCACTCAGCCATGGGGCCAGCCCCTATGAAGCACTTTTTAATCTTTTATTTCATTAAATCAAACAAAAGATCAGGGACTAGCATATAGCTTAAGAAGTAAAAGATCCTGAATTACACAGAGACTTCTAGTCCACGGGACCTGTTGGACCACTGTAGGTGAAGCAGTACTCAACAGCTTCCCACCAACATTAAATTAAAGCCCTACACTAGATGTCAAATGTTCAACTGCTTAAAGGTTTGCGTACAAATAGGAAATATATAGATATATAAATATACATTATCTATTCATACCTATTATCTCAATAAGTGACCTTAAACATAGGAAGGGAGAACAGGAAAAGGGAAGGAGGAAGGGAAGGGAAAACTACACCCTCAGATATATATCTGCATATGTTGAGACAGTAGGTTCCTTTTTCCCCCCTAACCTTTTTACTTTAACCTATCATGAAGCTCACGAGACATGTAGTATAACGTTTTAAGAGAACACTCACAGGTAGATGCTAAGGATTGTTCTGCTCAGATTTACGGCAAAAATGCTTCACAAGTATTTCAAAAGAATATATGGAGACTACCATACACCTTCTGAAATGCCAAATTAAAATCTTCCATATGGATACTTGTTTCAACTCTTTTTATTCTCTTAATACCTAGCATCGTTTTATACACATAATAGGCCTTCAACACCTGTACCAGATGTATGTAATTAAATATATATTTATATAATTAAATACATACATATTTACAATATATATTGTCATTATAATCTTTCAGTACTGCTCTACTCTTGAGTTTTCCTGAAACGTTCTTCAAAATAATCTGCTCCAATTAGTTTTTGTTGAGGCATGAGCACTGTTCCTGGCTCTGAAGAGACCAGGACTGACTAGGACAGGGCCTTTGCCTTCACAGAAATCACAGCTTAGGTGGTGGAAATAACAAACAAGCAACAAGCCATGGGGCCACAATTCAACAAATATATACTAAATACTTTCTATAAGTTAGGTATCTTGGTGGATACCTGGGGATACAAAGATGCCTGTTCTCCAAGAACACATAATCAAATGGAGGAGAAAAATTGGAAAAAAAAAAAAAAAGACATCACCTCACGAGGCAGTACCCAGAGAAGAGAAAGAGGTAGCTCATTTGGAAACATCTGGAAAGGATTCCACAGAGGTGTGTATTTTGGGAAGAGTTGAGATTCTGCAGGTGAAATTCATAGTTGGGAGAGGGGGAGAGGGGTAAATCCTAGAAATTGGTGTAGAAAATGCAAAGATAAGGAGGCTTGCAAAAGCACAACTTATTCTAGGAACAAGTAGTTTGCTTCAACAAGAGGATGAGGCATCCAGTGGGTATAAGTGGAAGACGAGATCATAACAATAGTTGGCAATTACCAGATTGTACACGGTATCTTATGAGATATCCTGCAATTACGGGCTTTATAATCTAGGAGACTATGGAGCCACTAAATAGAGGAATGACTTAAGTTATATAATCAGATCCACATTTTAGAAAACCACTTGGGTGGCAGTGGGGAAAACTGTTTGGAGGGGACAGATCTGCAGGTTGGATAGCCCAGGGGAGAGACGACCAAGGCCTGGGCAAAGGCAATGCAGTGGGGAGGGTGTAAAAGAAAAATACCTTTGAGGAGCGCCAGGGGGTGATGCCATTCATTCAGTGAGGCAGAGTTGTGGAAGGTGTGGTGTAAGACAAAAGATAATAATATTAAAGGAGGTAAG
Source organism: Equus przewalskii (assembly GCF_037783145.1). Classification (NCBI taxonomy): domain Eukaryota; kingdom Metazoa; phylum Chordata; class Mammalia; order Perissodactyla; family Equidae; genus Equus; species Equus przewalskii. The sequence continues at coordinate 27,770,889 of NC_091850.1, forward strand.
AGCAGGTTAAGGTTCAGATCAGTTGTATGACAACCGGGTGGAGAATCTTGTATTGGGCGGGTGAAAGGAATACAAATTAGGAGTCATTAGAATGTAGACGGAGATACACCTTGCGAACTAAAGAAGGCAGACTTCCATGGAACAGACGCTTAAGGAACAGGCAGCAAAAAGGAAAAGGAGTGAGACAAGAGACAAGAAAGAAATATCAGAGGCAGGAGAGGGCAGTGTTTGGAAAGCCAAAGGAGAAAGTTTAATAGGAAAGTGTCATCGAGAGTGTCAATTCCAAAGAGATACTAAGTAAAATAAGGAGTGAAAGGCCTTCATTGGATTTAAGAGATAAAGGACATAGATGAGGTCTGCAAGAGCAATTTTGGTAGAATGACAGGGGCAGAAGTCAAAATGCTATGGAATCAGGAGTAGGAAGTGATAAGACAGAGATAGCAGGTGAAGAATGCTCCTGCATAAAATGCTATTTAAACAGACGGGAACTGATAAAACCTGGGTAGGATGAAAAGGAATGGAACTGAGGAAGAGAGGCCAAGGAGAGGACATAACATTTAATTTGACTCCTAAATAGGAAGAAGGGCTTGTGAGGTAGATTTGAAGGTGGGAATTTACGGCAGAAGGAATACCATGAGCAAAGGCCTTGAAAGGAATCATGAACAGTCTGATATAGTTAGTGTGTGTGTGTGTGTGTGCACGTGCTTGCGTGTGTGTTGGGTGGGGGGGATAATGCACAGATGTCTGGAGATGAGGATGGAAACAGGCTAGGACGGGAGTGGGAAAGGTTTTGCACATCCAGTTAGGGAGTGTGCACAGTATTCTGTAAACTTTGGGAAGCAAGAGAGAGTCAACACCAATATGGAGTTTAGGATCATGAAGGGCAGGCCTGAACTCCCATCCTAGGCAAGTGGTGTGCCCCAAAGTCTGCCTGGACTGGTGCTCCAGCAACAGGGCTTGACCCATGGCTGCAGAGTATGGAGCCAAGAAGGAATGAAGACAGTGTCCCTGACAAAGGTCCTGAACAAAGAAGAATGATGCTTTTATTAACATAAATGAAGAATTTGAGAAGAAGAGAGAAAGACACAAGAAAACAAAATTAAAATAGTAAAGATCTAGGGTTGTTAATAATAGTATATATTTCTGACCAACTGGAAATGAACATGAAGAAGTTCCTGATGGAAATCAACTCCTCTGGAGAGGGCACTAAAAACAGACAGAACAATTCTGTAATTCTACAACTGCATTTCTATGTACTTGATTGGGGAGTAAGAAACTCACAATGAATCTACCTGGGGCATAAGAGAAAGTCACTCAGTGCTAGTACGGCTAATTAATTACTCTTATAACAAATCATACGTAAATTTGATCTTAAAATGTGGAAAAACATGCAGTGTGCCTATAATTACAGATAATTGTTTACCTTATATTAAGAAGTAATATAAGTCTGTCTGGCAAGAGCAAGACAGAGCAAAACGGGTAGAGGTGGAGAATGGAGAGATATGGGGGAAGAAGAAAGAGATTATGGTAGCCAGCACAGGATAAAGTGGGTATGACAAATCTTACAGAAATCCGCCTCCACCCACCCTTTACCCGGGTGCTGCCAGGGCTCAATGGTATTTCTGGACCAACTTCTCCCTGGATATTAGCAGGTGCAGGCAGGCTTTCCAACAAGCTGCTGAAGTATGGAGCCATTATTCTTCATGACTACAGCCATTACTCTTTATTTTTTTAAATGCCTCTGAAATACAATATATATATATATATGAAATCTTAACCAATCAAGTTTTAAAACAGCAGACTCCACATCTGCAAAACAGATTCTAAAGATAAAATTTTATGTGCCAAAGAGTGATTCAGTGCAAATTTGAAAATGAGATAAATATTCTTCTTTTGAAAGGGAATGGATGGTTTGTCCTGACTGGAAAGCTAAACAATGCTTAATCAAGTTGTAAAGTTAAGTAGTGAAGTCAATTTTACTTTAGAGGTTTACACTAAAAATAGTGAATCTTTTCAATATCTCTAACAAATTAATCTACAACAGAACTCTTATACTTGGAAGATTACTTCCAGAAATCATGAATGCCAAAATGTGTTTGATAGTGAATTCAGAATACTAAACTAATAATACGAATAAAAGCTAAGATTTGGACTAATAGATAGCAAACATTTATGTGCTCATAATGAAGCAACACTGTTCTAAGCACTTATTTAATCTTCACAAAGCTGTGAATAAGGTACTGTTATTATCTCTATTTACAGGGGAAAACTAAGGCACAAAAGGATTAGGTAATAATTAATGTCAATATTCAGATAAGAGGATAATCAACTACTGCACCTACTATATGGATCCATGAAAACAGGTAAGGTCATAACAATTTTGGATTGATAAGTTATAAATACTGACGGTCCAAGTAATACTTTTACTTGAGAAAGAATACTGTAAAATTTCCATATCTATAAAACTAATGCAAAAGAAAGCTGAATATTACTTGCACTTTGCATCTTTTAGGAATAAGCAGTGGCTTTGAAAATCTCACCATTGTAAAGTATACTATGTTAACAGAAATGTAGTCCTTACTATTTAACAAAATGAATACCAACTTTTCTCTTCCAATGAAGATAATCAATGAGAAAATACTTTTTTTTTTAAAGATTGGCACCTGAGCTAACATCTGTTGCCAATCTTTTTTTCTTCTTTTTCTTCTTCTTCTTCTTCTGCCCAAAGCCCCCCGGTACATAGTTGTATACTCTAGTTGTAGGTCCTTCTGGTTGTGCTATGTGGGACGCCGCCTCAGCATGGCTTGATGAGTGGTGCTAGGTCCACGCCCAGGATCCAAGCCCTGAAACCCTGGGCCACCAAAGCGGAATGTGTGAACTTAACCACTCAGCCACGGGGCCAGCCCCAAGAAAATACATTCAAAAGGATACAAGGGTAAGAGATACCATTTACTATAATTGCCTGTCTCTGTCCCCATCTCTCATACTTTCCTATCCCCTAGACCTGTTCATAAGGTAGGCATTTTCCCCCCAAATAAGCTCTGTTAGACATTCTTAAAAAAAACCTTTAGGAGGATAAACTTTCTGTGTGTGGAGGAGGAGGAAGAGAATGTAGAAGAATCAGCAGCAGCTGATGCAGAGTTCAAAAACAGAAATAAACAGGGTGAATCCAGGAAAAGGTTTAAAACTCAGCAGATACAGTTTAAAACCTGGTGCATATGCTATGAACTACTGGGATCAAAAGAGCAGGGAGAACGACCCAAGTAGCATTTTGTCATCAGAAACAGGTCATTTGAGAAAAGGCAGAGGTGGAGACCATGCTAAGGAAGTGCTACACACAAGGACAGCCTATGCTGAAAACAGGGGTTGAAACTCAGCAAACTCTCTGAATACTCTCCAGCCTTTACAGTTACATAAAGAGACAACATAAATGGGGGCCAGCCCAGTGGTGCAGTGGTTAGGTGCCCACGTTCCACTTCAGCGGCCTGGGGTTCACTGGTTCGGGTCCGGGTGCAGACATGGCACTGCTTGGCAAACCATGCTGTGGTAGGCGTCCCACATATAAAGTGGTGGAAGATGGGCATGGATGTTAGCTCAGGGCCAGTCTTCCTTAGCAAAAAGAGGAGGATTGGCAGCAGTTAGCTCAGGGCTAATCTTCCTCAAAAAAAAAAAAAGACAACATAAAGAGATGTTCTGCAGCATTACCGTTAAGTATAATAATATTAATAAAAGCTAAACATTTATTAAGGCTGTATTACACAGCACTGTCCTAAGGGCTTTACACGTATTATTTCATTTGAAGCTCAACATTGAGGTAGGTACCTTTATAGTTCTCATTTTAGAGATAAGGTGTAAGAAGTTATGTAATTTGTCCATGATCACATAGTTAGTGGCAGAGTTAAGATTCTAATCCAGGTCAACCTGGTTGTAGAGGTACCTTAATACCTAAAAGATAATTGTGCGTAGACCTCTAGTCGTATGATCATCGTATAAAATTCGGCCAGACACTACTAAGTAAGTAGAGTATTCTTGGGTTATATTCCTAGATGTCTGATATAGGGACTTTGACAAGTACTGTTTTTAATACACTTATTCTAGTTTCCAAAGACATTTACTACATGTCTCCCTAAAACATTAAAAGGTTTGATTTCATGGTTTGGCTTTCACCTATCCCTGCAGTTAATGAGTCTGAATACCATGGTCAGCGCAACACTTAAACTGATTGCAGGAGAAATAGGACCAGAATACAACTGCTAAAATGACCCATCCTATAACTGAATATCAAGACCATCAAAGGTCAAATATCCCCGGAAGGCAGATACTGCTTTAGAAAATTTAAAAAAGCAAAAGTCTTCATCCACTCTCCCCACCCCCAGGAGCTGTCTACAGTACTGCGAGACCTGGGATTTGGAATCCAGTGAAATATCTCCTGGCTTATGACTTAAGAAGGGACAAGCCACCTAATATTCAACAGCCAGTTAATGCAAAAGGATCTGTCCTCATGTGACACACTTACTGTTTACCTGACTGTCCTTCCCTGGACTCTCTGCTATCCAACTCTAAATCTATGGATAGTTTTTTGGGGGGAGGGGGGCGAGTTACCTAAAATAGTATATACATTTGTACTTTTTGAAGAGAAAGTCTGTAGCTTCCCCTAGATCATCAAAGAGATCCCACAAAGATGAAGAACGAACACAGCTCTAGGTGACCTAAATTTTACCCCTGGCCCAAGTAAGACCTCCAGAGAGCTGACTGTACATTTGGACTGCATTCCTTTGATCCTCTCTTAGAATGGCTTTGCCTAAATTACATTTTTTGGTTCTGCCCTTGACTTACGTTGAGGGGTGCAACAAAAAATAGTAACATGAATACAATACAGAAAAATAATTAAGGAAGAGAACAATGAAGTCAGATTTGCCTGTTTTTAAATCTTCTCTCCCCACTTACTATGCGATCTTGGATAAGTTACTTAACCTCTCAGAGCCTTGTTTCCTAATCTGAAAATAAAACTGCTGAGTTATTTTTAAAAAACTGAACAAGAAAATATACATAAAGCACTTAGCACAGTGCCTCATCCATAGTAAATGGCCAATTATTATAAATCTACTACTGCGTTTATTCTAAGGATATTGTCTACATCAACCAGTGCTCTCTATATGAGGGCCCCTGGGAAACATTTTTCATTTATACTCTATTAAAAGGAAAAGCTCCGTTTTCCTCTTTGGGATCCTAAGACTCTTTTAACTGAGCATGTCCACATCTTTGCTCTGGTCACTAGCAAGTTTAGAGCTGAATCTACAACCTAACTTTACCCACTCCTTCTCCTAATAATTTTTTGTGAACTTATTTATCCCTTCACCCTTACTTTCCCACATCTCTGAATGCTTTATTTTTTATAACGTTGTGTTACTATTATCACATTGAGCTCCTTCGAATTCATTTTTGGAATGAGACAGGATGCATAAAAATAAACAAACAAATTAACAAATCAATAGAAAAAATAAATAGTGCTATTTTTGAACTGTTGATAATGTGGGTTGAAAAAAAGTTACTTTCCTAATTCATGGGAATATTGGCTACAGAATCAAGAGAAAAATTGAAATCTTTGGACTTCCAAAAGTAGAATCTACCCTAGACCAGTTTAGACTCTCAAAAGAAAGCTGAATCAAGAGTCATCAGTCAAAAAGTACAATAAATCACCGGTATGATGATGAGAACTTAGCATGAAGAGTGCTGAAGTAATGGGGGAGTGGAGCAACACGCTGTTCATTTCAGATGAATGCTTGTACGCTCTGAAAGTTAAATAATTTCTAGAATTCAATTATGGACATTTCAAAATGAAGCTACAAATTCACAGTAATGGGTTTATTTGCATCAATTCCTGGGAAAAACAAAAGCAAAAGTATCTTGTCTGTAACTGTATTGGACCCACAGCAATGGCAGGTAATATCCAGGCTGACTTAAAGGTCTTTTTATTTTCTGACCCAGATGAATGGAAATGTGCCATAGCTGTCGTGTGTTAAGCAGATGGGACACCAAAGGGGCTGAGCTGTTGGCCAAAGACAAAGGGGAAAAAAATTCAAAATGTAAGCCAAAGGAGCTTTCCATTGCTGCTTGGCAATACAGCTTCTAAACAAACCATCTTAATTTGATTCACATGTGGTGACTGGAAAATTAAAAACAGTGCAGTGAAAAAAACTAAGTGAATTCATTAAACAGATAAAATTAGAAAGCAGTTTCACTACTATATATGTTGATATCAGGATTATTTGAGTTTCTATAGGTACTATAATTTCATACTTTTAAGAAGCTGTATATTGTCTTGGGCATACAACAGATAAAACACTAATTTTTGAGAAGTAAATGTTTCCCGAGAAGATAAAAGTATGACTTCTAAAGAATCAATAAGATAGAATAAAACCAATCATTTTTAAGTACATTATCAAATCCTAGGGCAGCAAAATTAAAATGGAGTGTTACAGATATACAAAAGGAAGAAACTATGAAGACAAAGTAGAGATGCTCTTCTAAAGGATTCTTTCTAAAGAAACATGTACTGTAAAATGTTTGGGAGACTTCTTGTTTGTAAAAGGTGTTGTCTATCACAAAAATTCCATTTTGGGTGCCCAGTCTATCAAATGCTGTAAGAAAGAAAATGACTCCATATTGATTATTCACAATAATGAAATGGACAAAAGTTAATACATCGAAATTCAAATTTCTTTCAGACTATAATCAAATCTCTGTTCCAAAGGTTTAATTTTTCTAAAATTGTTCATTGTCAGAGTTAGATTTTTTTGTCCTTTTTCTTTTCTTTGCTCTTCCAGAAGTGAATATATTAAACAAATTCCCTTCCTTTCTTCTCACCCTCCCTCCCTTTTCCTTCCATTCAGTCAAAAAGTCCTTACAGACCTCCTGATAGGCCAAGCACTGCTCTAAGTGCTGGAAATACAGCACTGAACAAAACAAACATCTGTGTCCTTGTGAAGCTTTTAGTCTAGTCACATACATTAATTCGTTTGTTCCTTCATTTCCATATCTTTTTATTGTATGCCTTCAAGGAACAGAGTTTGGAGAAACACTTATATTAGGAATTAGAGAAACAAAATAATAATGACATCAGGGTTAAGACTATGCAGAAAATTAAAACTTCAAATACACCATTTAAATGAGAACACGATATGTGGAAGAGATAGGGGGCAGATCCAGATCAGGGACCCCCTGTGGACACATCCCCTCATTCTCCACGCTAAATTTGTCACTTTTTCCGTGTTTCTATAGGGTTGAGTATGTTACACTTCCTGTAGAAAACTTGTCATATCACACTGTATTTTACACTATGCATTTTCCTCTGCCACATTAGACTGTGACCTCCTTGAGGACAGAGTCCTGAGTTTTGTACATCTTTGTGTCCCTAGCACCAAGAGCTGTGCCTCGCAAATGAGTTCAAATAAGTTTACTGAATTGATGGCATTTAATTATGGGAAGAAAATTATCCAAAATGTTATATCTTAATCATTAAATTAAAAAAACAAACATTTTGATCTTCAATAAAACTAAGAGCCTAGTTGAAGGTACACAGCCAAGAAATCAGTAAGTTATTAAAATTTGATAAATAGGGTACAATTCCGGCTGAATGTTTAACTACTGGAAGACTGCTTCCACATCTTGATTACACTGTTACTCGGGAACTTTCTGACATTCATATGGTCTCCACTAACAGTGGGTTTGTTAGAGCTATAAAATAAAATGGCAATGCTCTGGTACAGAGCCTGAAAAATGGCAAAGCAAAATCCTAAAATGTTGACATGTTTATAATTACTCAAATCATTAGTTTCATTCTTCCTCTCTACTCTGGCTGTATCAGTGTACCACATTTATTGATACTTCCCTTAATTGCTCTCTCCATGCCTCTTTCCTTCTCTACCAACAAACACCTCTTTCATGTTTTCCATGCAGCCTTGTTTTTCGTCTCTGCCTCTTTTCTGAAACTAAACTCTGTGAGACCAGCAATAACTCCCTGGCTGCCAAATACAACAGTTATGCACATCTTTGACCTGTTTTTCCCTTGAAGCCTTTTTCTCCCCTGCCTTTAAGTTTTCCTATCTCTTCCGCTGAAGCACATCTCACCTGTGCCTTCAAAAAGCTGGTATTCTTCAGGGTTCTGAGGTAATTATACAAAGTACTATGGCTTCAACCACCACCCATATAAGGACTCTCAGGCCTAAGTTTACTATCCACTTATCTAGCTATTGCCTGGGTCACAATTCTACTTTCCAACTATCAACCAGACATTTGGTTTTCCTGCAGGCACCTAGAACTTAAATAGGTCAAAAATAGAATGTAACATCTTCCCCTTCAGACTGGCTTCTCCTATCTTTCCTGTCTCACTTGGGAGAATCAGCATTAATACAATGGCTCAAGGAAGTGGTCTCATTCATCCTTGACTCCTTCCTCTCCGTCCCCATGCCCACAATGCACACGTGGTTCTTTCTATGTAGAACATCATCTTGTCTCATAGTTACTTCTTTCTTCTCCTCTGTTCTCAACTAAAATGTTGTCTCCTTTGAAAAGTCTTCCCTGACCTCTCTCTAATCATCATCATCATCATAATCATCCTCATCATGGCATAACATCTGACCCCGTCTGTTTGCTTCAAAGGACTGATTACAAACCATAATTATGAATACATTAGTGTCCTTCTTCTCCACTAGACTAGGAGATATCTTGCGCACTAGTGTCCCCTAGAACCTAGCCCAGGGTGTGACACAGAGTTGGTGCCAATAACTCATGACTGAATAAATATCCGACCAGATGATAAGTTCTGATGAATCCCATTCTCAAGTATGCCTCACATCTATTCCCTACTTTCCACCAAATTGCCACCAGTTCCCTGGAGTGCACCATCATTACCTGTTGTCTACACTCTAGAACTAACCTTGTGACTGAGCTCCCTGTCTTTAGCCCGTCATTACCCTGTCATAAAAACGATGTTTTTTTCAGGAAAAAAAAAAGATAAATTTGATGATGTTGTTCTCCTGAGGAAAAGCCTGAGGGTTCAGAAGGCTACAGAAAAAATTCTAGATACTTATGATATAGCACCCAAGGGCCTTCCTAAAATAATCATAATCTAAACTCGATTTTCTAGGCTCTAGTCCAATTACTTTGGCCACCTTACATTAGATACACTAGAGGGTGAGAAAGGAATGTTTGGTAGATAGAGATGGAAGGAAGGGCTAGCTATCAACTAATTAAAAATGAAAAAGAATTAGTTGTTCTAATGCCCTAAGTCAAAATAAAGTTTAAAGACTAAACAGCTAGAAGAATTAAGTAGTATAAAGAAATAAAATACAACTGTGGGACAAAATTGGGATGGAGGTGGTGGGAGGGGTGTTAATTACATACAATGGCCAGCAAAGGTATCTCTGAGACTATGACCTTCTGGAGTTGGGATCTGAATGATAAGGGGCTATATCTTGCGTTAGAACATACCAGGAAGAGGGACCACAAGTGAAAGGTCTTAATGTGAGAAAGAGCATGGTGTGAGAAATGGAGAGAAGGGTGAGGTGGCTTGAACATAGTGTGATATGAGACAAAGTCAATGAAGTAGGCAGGAGCCAGATTATGTAGTTCTATGATCTAGATTCTATTCTAAACTAGAAAACCGCTGGGGAATCATAAGCACGGAAAGGGCATAATCTACTTTATGTCATAAATCTAAGTGGAGAATTGATTCACTCACTCATTCCTTCATTTAACAAATATTTTAATAAGCGTCCATTACATACCAGATACTATTTTGGGCACTGTGGATACAGTGGGGCACAAAACAGGAAAAACCCTTGCCCTCATAGAGGTTTCATTCTAGAGTATTCTGTGAAGACAAAAAGGAAACAAGGAGTCCAGTTAAGAGACCACTGCAGAGTCCACATAAGAGCTTATCATGGCTTGGACAAGATATGTCAGTGGAGAGGGAGAGAAACAGAAAAACATGGGTCATATTTTAGAGGTATAACATATAGGACCAGAAAGGGTAAATGAAAGAGAAATTGAAAATGACTCTCACATCTCTGGTCTGGACAAGTGCATTGATGGGTGTAGTACTTACATGGGGAAAAATAGAAGAGATGCACCTTTGGGAAAGAAAACTAAGAATTATATTTTGGTCATATAGGGTGAAGTACCTATTAGACAAGAGGAGTTATCCAGCAGGCTGTTGGATTTAGGAGCCTGAAGTTCAGTAGAGAGGGCAGAACTAGAGATGTATAACTAGGAGTTGGGCATAGAGATGGTACGTAAAGCCATGGGATTTAGGAAGAGAGTACGAACGAGGGGAACATCCAGGATCAAACCCTCACACATTCTAACTTTGAGAGGTTGAGAAATAGGAGGAGAAAGAAGCAAAATAAAATTGACAAGTGATTAGTAAGATAGGGAGAAAACAGTGAAATGTGTAGTGTCACTGTGGCAAGCCCATGGAGGTGTGAAACTAGCATCTCCCTTCAAGAAACCACTTGCCATTCAGTTGTAAACAGTGCACTTAACTGACAACCTCCAGCTATTAACAGCCTCAGGATCTGCTCAGCTTTTGAGCCAAGGCCTTACTCTTCCCAGGTCACCTCAGCTGATCACTGAGCACACTGTGAGTAGTATGGCCTGGCCAAGTCTGCCTAGAAGTGCAGGTCTCTTCTAATGAGTAAGCTTTGCTCCAGAGCTCCCAGTTGAGTCGCCAGAGACTTTGTTAGATCTGCATTGTGGTCTGAGGTTTTCCTTGCCCACTCCTGCTTACTCCCCTCTTTCACGTCACGACAATCAGCTCTTGGTCTGAAGTCTTGACCTATCCAATCTTGCGTCTTTCCTCTTCTATCTTTCACAGGCAGGCCCCTTCCTCCCATAAGCCTCCTGCATGCCACTCTCCATCTCAGCACCTGCATCCTGGAGGACCACATTAAAGTTTACCAGAAGAAGAGTGGAAGTAAAAGCACTCCAAGAAGTGGGAAGAGCAGGTACTACAGCCAAGGAGTGAGAGAGAGTTTGAGTTATCGGAGGACCAGAAAACCAGTTGCTGTGGCTGAAATAAAGAGAGCCAGAACCAGATTATGCAAGGTCATGTAGGAAGTGATAAATATTTTGGATCTTAGCCTAAAGTCTAGAGGTTTTAAGCTGGGGAGTTAATATGACATGATTTGTGATTTTTAGAAAATATCACTATGTTTGCAGTGGGGGAACTGCATTATGTTTGCAGGTCTTTCTGTTGAGAGCTGAGGGTGATTTGAACTTGGGAAGCTGAATGCAATCATTCATTCATTCATTCAAATAAAATAGTTAATAAATGAAGAAGCAAATGGATTCAAAATGTATCTTCAGAGGTAGAACCTACAGGACTGGTGAAAATGGGATTAAAAGAAAGGAAGTTTCAAGGATAATTCCTAAGATTCTGTCTGGTTTAATGAACTAAGCAGAACTGGTTATGATGCCCAGCAGAGGTGCACCAACTTCTCAGGGGCCCCCCAGACCACATGGATCCCCTTTTCTTGGTGGTATATCCAGTCTTCCCCAGTCCTACTCAAACATTTGTAACACCAAAGGACACAACTGTGTACAACAATTGTATTACACAACACAGGCTTACACAGCATGTTTCTCCTCCAAGGCTCAACTGTCTCATTTTACGCCTGAGGGAAGAGATTGCCTACTAGAGTTGGAATCTGGTCATACATATTAATGCTGCTCTCTTGACCTTTACATATAATTTTACACATATTTCAGGAACAGGCCATAAGCTCTCAGTCCAGCAAGAATTCATTCATGGGCAGTTTCTGAAGCTGTTATCACAGGCTTCTCCTTTTGGCTTTTCCTGGGAATTATAAATCCTTGCTTAACATGAGCTGGTCCCTTCTTTCTCCTTTTATCTAAGACAATCATTAAACTCCATAAAACAGATCTTAACACTCTTTAACCTTTTGTTTTTCACTGCAGAGGTCCTTCTGTTTGCTTCTATAGTTCTGAACACCCTTTACATAGAAGCACAACAAATGATCAAGCTCCTATCATCCCTGCAAAAAAATATCAAAAAAGGTATATAAAAGAAGAGTTTGAGTAAATTAAGTACTCAAATTACCAGGAGGGAGGAAGAAGGGATGTTACCAATTCTCCAAGTTATAATAAAAAAGGTAAGGTGTATATTTATTTATATATATATACATGCAACATTATAAGTGTTGCATGCTAAGTCAAAAGTAACTATTACCCTAGTCTACTCCAGTAGATTTTAAGAGTAACTCTCTTCCAATGTAAACCCATGGGGTAGCTTAATTATTTGGCAGGAAATGGCTCAATGTACTTACCCAAAATGGACACACGGACTTAAAATCCTCTATCAGTCACCAAATTTATTCCTAACTTCTAGGCAAAAGCAGACTATTTGACTGACTCTTACGTATTTTGGTAAGGTCCTAAAAGATCATTTTGGATACAGAGGCTTATTAGAGAGAACAAAGCTAGTCTCTTCCTGGCCAATTACAGAAAACTATTGACCCCCCATTCTCCAATGTCATATTAATAATGCATATTACTGAGAAGAATTTAATTTGTATTGTGAGTGTTATTAGAGAAAAGAGCATACGACAAAGTTCATCCAACAGGCAGCACTATTTAGAAATTTTGGGTTTGAAGTAACTGTTAATGTGCAATTTTAAATGCTGCTTTTGCCTAGGATTACATTCAAAATCAAGCATTCAAATCCACAAACATTTATCAAGTAACATTTCTTCGCTAGGTACCATGAAGAGTGTTAAGAACAAAAGGATGAGTAACACAAGATCTCAGTACTAAAAGAATTAATACAAACTTGGTGAGTTCAGGAATTCACTGTCTTGTCAGGGTACACAGATGAAAAATTCATCTGTGAGAATGCTCATATATGCTGCACTAGTGTGAAACTACAGCAAGGAAACAATTTTGTGGGGAGAAGACTTCACAGAAGAGGGGACATGTGAGAAACATCTTGAAAAAAGACTGAGAGTTCAAGAAAACTCTAATACAAAAAAGGATAAAGAACATTCTAAGTGGAGAGAACAACTTGTGCTTAGACACAGACGCCACGTTCCTGAAGCCCAAGGACATTCTTCAGACCTCCCTTTACTTGATCTCACAGCAGCTTTTGATCCTGATGACCATTCTCACATTCTTGACACATTCTCTTAGTTTTGTGACACCACACTTTGTTTTCCTCCTATCTCTCTGGTTGATCTTACTCAGTACTCTTTGAAGACTCCTCTTTGTCTCTTACATAGGGTCATTTCCTCAGAGTTCAGACCCAGATCCTTTTTTCAAAAACGAAAAGCCCCCTGCCTGGTTGATCTCCTATCTCCCCCACGGTTTCAGTTGCCACATACACATGACTCTCAAAGCTATATCTCCAGAACAGAGAGTTCCTGAGTTTGAAAGGCAAATAACTGCTGTCTTCCGGATACTTCTTTAAAATTTCAGAAGTACCTCAAAGTTAACACTTTCAAAATTAAATTGTCCTCCTCCCAAATACCTTTTTCCTCTTAGGATGCCCCTCTACCTCAGTGAACCAGCCAGCCAGTTGTCCAAGCTTGGACATTATCCTCGACTCCTCTCTCTCCATTACACTCACCCTTTATTCAGTCCCTATGTCCTGTTAATTATGCCTTTTACTTGAATTCATCTAATTCTCTTTATCTGAACTGCTACTGTCCTAATTTATGGTCTCATTCTCTTGCATAAATTACTGCAAAACCCTCCTAACTGCACTCTCTTGCCTCTAGTCTTGCCTCCCTCCAATCTACCTTCCACAATGATAATATGTCTTACAGCATCTTTTACGATCTAGTTCCTAATCACATTCTGGACTTATCTCTTGCCACTAGCCCCTATATATTCTATATTTCCAGCCACATTCAACCATTTCTCTTGCCTTTAGGTCTTTCTATATACATTTCCCATGCATAAAATGCTACTTCTGTTCTCTTTTACTGGCTAATTCCCACTCATCCTTTAGATCTAAAATTACACATGACTTCCTCAGAGGAGCCACTGATCCCCCAACTGCTTCCTGTTTTGTTTTGTTTTTTTTTGAATGGGGCCTTTTTTTAAGTTTCTTTTTTTATTGAAGTATAATTGATCAAAGTGTAATATACAGTGGACAAGATGAATTGATATATATTTTATACATTTTTATATATTTTTAAATATCATATATTATATATAATTAAAATATATGTATATTTATACATATTTTATAGATATATATAAAAGGATTCCGACCATGGAGTTAATTAACACATCTTTCATCTCACATATTTACCTTTTTGTGTTTTTTTTTTTGTGAGAATACAAGTTTTAATCTCTTAGCAAGTTTCAGTTATACTGTAGAGCAGTATCAACTACAGTCAGCACGTTAATTGTTAGATCCTCAGACCTTATTCATCTTGTAACTAGAAGTTTGTACCTTTTACCAATCTCTCCTTATTTTCCCCACCCCCCAGCCCTTGGCAACCACCATTCTACTCTCTGTTTTTATGAGTTCAATTTTTTTTTGAATTCCACATGTAAGTGATACCATACAGTATTTCTCTTTCTCTGTCTGACATTTCACTTAGTAATATCCTCAAGTACATCTATGTTGTTTCAAATGGCAAGATTTCCTTCTTTTTTAAGGTTAAATAATATTCATACATACCACATCTTCTTTATCCATTCATCCACTGACAGACACTTAGGTTGTTTACATACCTTGCCTGTTGTGAATAATGCTGCAATGAACATTGGAGTGCAGATAGCTCTTCAAGATAAGGATTTTGTTTCCTTTGGATATATACCCAGAAGTGGAATTGCTGGATCAAATGGTAGTTCTGTTTTAATTTCTTGAGGAACCACCACACTGTTTTCCATAGTGGCTATACCAGTTTATATTCCCACCAACAGTGTACCAGGGTTCCCTTTTCTCTACATCCTTGCCAGTATCTGTTATTTCTTGTCTTTTTGATAACAGACATCCTAACAAGTGTGAGATGATATCTCTTTGTGGTCTTGATTTGCACTTCCCTGGTGATTAGTGATGTTGAGCACCTTTTAATGTACCGGCCCAACTGCTTCCTCTTACATGTCCTATCATAGGTATTCCTATCCCACTGGATTTTAATTTACTGTTTACTACTCAGTATCTTCCTACACTGTAAGCTCACAAAAGCCCCTGGCACAGTGCCTATGCATACTATAAGTGCTCAAAAATTATTTGTGTTATATGACTAAATAAATGATGAGGAAATATTTAACACATTTCATCAAAAGACTGAGCACACATAAGATTAAAAAATGGGTAGAGGATGACAGGGGACTTCCTGTGGATCCCCTTCTAGTAAGGTCAATAGAACAGATGATATATGAAATACTATTGTAAAAGGACAGTGAAAACAAAGAAAAACATTATTTAAAAACCAGTAATTCAATTAAAAAACACTTGGGGGAGTCCAGCAACAATGAAAGTAAGCTGCTTTTGTCTTTGACTCACTTCTTTTGCAGAAGTATCACTCAGAACAATTTTCTGAGAAAGCAACAAATGACCAAAAAGCAAGCTGACGTCTGAAGCTTTTTGCTTCTCCCAAAGAAATGTGTTCTTAGACCAACCATTGTACAGAAGTTAGATACTGCTGCATAACAAACTACCCCAAATCCAGGGGCTTAAAACAATAAGCATTTCTCACTCTTAACTCTACAGATCAGCTGGTAATTCCATCTTGGCTGTGCGCTCTCATGATTTTGTAATAGTCTGATAAGTTAGGTAAGATCTGCTTATCTAGAATGGCCTCCCTCACATATATTGTGGTTGGCTGGCTCTTGGAGAAGGTGACAGGGGTGATGGAGACACCCAGTAGGCTAGCCCAAGCTAATTCCCACGGCAGCTAAACAGGGTTCCATGAGCAGAAATGCAAAAGACCTCTTGAGGCTTAGCCTCATAATTGACACACCATCACCTCTGTCATATCTATTAGCCAAAGCAAGTTACAAAGCCAGCCCAGAGGACTCTATCTGCAGAGTCACACTGCAAAGGGCATAGATACAGGCAAGGAAAAATCAAGGCCGTTTTTTTACAACCCATCTCCCACACACTGTTTGGCCCTACACATGCATCTACCTGAGAGGCGTACAGTTCAGTGTATGATATTCATAATGATGATTCTGATTCAGCAAGGAGTTACACTTAGTGTATTATTGGCAGAGAAGCATATTATAAAATGCTTTCCATGATCAGAAGAAATGTTAAAAGAGTTGCACTAGATAACTCACTTTATTGCAGTGTCATTCCCCACTGATTTCAGAGAATCATGTTTTTACCACAGGGTATTCTGTTTGTTCACTGTGAGTGCTATCAACAGGCTTGAGAAACTAATAGGGCAGTCCATTGTATCACTGTTGGAAGGATTCAATTAACATAAACAGGGGCTAAGCCTGAGTTAGATTTTTCAAATATATAGAAAAACTTGTATTTATATAATTCAAGAAAAGACTCACTTCCTAAATACATGACACACAGAGATAAAATTCTCTAAAAATGTTCACGGAATCACTCGGTATACCCTTGTACCACAAGAAGGAGCCAGGTGAGTTGGGGGGGTAGGGCTAAATGAGGAGTTCTTACGGCAAATACACATAAACTTGGCAACCTACTAGAAAGAAAATTAGATGAAAATGAAAAACTACTTTTATAACACAAACTGATATTAGTAAGGTATTTTTCGGCAACCACAAAAACTATGCTGGGCTTAAATAGGTAAACAGAAACCAGACCAAATTACAGATAAGCTTAAAAGCATGCAGATCTTCAAATCCAAGTGACATTACTGGGTGCACTTGATCCTTAGACTATGTGGCCTAGTTTTGCTGGATGATCCTCTCATTTCTGAAAAGTGCTACAGGATCCTCCTGACACCGACCTCTCCTAACTCCAGCATGGGAACTCTTAGCATTTCCGATGCGGATTTTAGAGACAAAGATAGAACACTGAGACCTGCCAAGGCTAAAAAGGATATCACTTTCAAAGGTTAAAAAAATCCCCCCTCCCTTTTTTTCTGATGACTACCCAATTACACAAGCCAGGCATGATAACTGGGAGCAGTGAAAGAAGTCTTCTTACAGGCATGGACAAAACCGCCTGTTCAAACTCAGTGAAAAATATGCATGAGACACAGCAATAAAATGCATCTTTTGGGGATTGTACATGGAGTAGCTAATCTGGCATGAAAAAAATTTTTTTGAATATAAAACAAAAAATTCAGTATCTAATTATACTGTTAGCACTCCTTACCAGGCCTATTTTGTATTACTTAAACAGCATAGCTTTTCACTTTTTTATTTTACATAAGAACATCAAGTTATACGAGAGATTTACTCTCAAAATTCTGTAGGCAGAACAAAATTTTGTAAAGTGAAACCCATTCTTCCTCTGAGAGCTATTATAAAATCCAACATGTGTATCTATATATAAGCATTCTCCAGAGACCATGGATTTAGGTTATATTTTTGTGTACTATGATAAAAGTTGTAGTGTGATGTCCACTTGTATGATGATACTCACTCTCCACCTGCCCAGTTGATCCAGGCTCCAAGCATCTCTTGTCAATATCCAGTAAGAGCAATGTTTTAGTCCTCTTGTTTATTTACAGTTCAAAAATAATATTTTGATTTTATATCTAAAGGTAAAACCTGAGGCATGAATTAAAGAATAGAGTGCTTGTTCAACCTACAGGTTCTTCCAGTATCTTAGCTATTGAAGGAATTTACCATTGCTTTTTACTACAGAGACACTGAAAAACAGCTATTATAGCAATAGTCACAGTATACTACTATTAGTTGCTGTTAGAGACCCCAGGTTCTATCATCACTCCCCAAGAAGAGTCAGAGAAGCCTTATAGAGATGTTCCTAAAACAGGTCTTTTTTTCCAGAATTCTTATATAACCAACTTCACAACATCTCTTCACTCCATACACATGTTGGAGGTTCATACAATAACAGTCTTAGGATGATTCTGATAGTTCTCAGCTAAAGCAAATCCCAGGTGAACTATAACGCAGATCTCTACACTAACAGAATCCTCAGTATACCTGCCAACCTCAAAAAATACCCTCTTTACCTCTGACTCTCAAGCTCTAATTTAAACCAGGCAAAACTAGACTAACCATGCACGATAATCATATATTTGTGATTACTAATCTACTGGTCATTCTAACAATCAGGTGCCCAAAGTCACAAAAGTTAACAAGGACCTTGAATTTGCATTAGTGAATAAATAAGCATAATCTGTAAAGAATGTCAATTGTGTACAAAAGAGGGATGTTTCTAAGACTGATAAAAACTGCAAAGTAGTATTTTAGACATTACTTCTTATAACTGCTATCTAAATACTTATTTGTACTGTGAGGGAAAGGTAATCTAAGCAAAGATAAATACAGTCAAGTTCATTGTATTTACCCCAATTTGGGGATTAGAGGAAACAAACATTTATTTGAAATTTTCAGAAATAAAAAACAAAAATGAGGTAGATTCAACAAAATTTTACTAAATAATAGCAGGAAATTAGCGATATGCTACTATGCCTAATTAAAGCATATAGTGATGATAAACTATTGTTTACAACATGAAGAAAATAAACCTTAATACATTGCTACAAATATTTAATGATATAGAACTTAATTACATAAT
The DNA here is from genome assembly GCF_037783145.1 of Equus przewalskii. NCBI lineage: Eukaryota > Metazoa > Chordata > Mammalia > Perissodactyla > Equidae > Equus > Equus przewalskii. Next base: position 27,789,616 of record NC_091850.1, read on the forward strand.
TTTATTAGCATGACGGATCAGCAGCATTAAACTATTATTTATTTCAACTTCAATGCATCATTTTAAAATTCAGAAACTAACAAAAAAGTAGATCAGTGGTTGCCATGGGCTGAGGGAAGGAGAAAATGGGGAGTGACTGCCAGTGGGATTTCATTTTGGGGCAATGAAAAGGTTCTAAAAAATTAGATAAATGGTTGCACAACTCTGTGACTATACCAAAACCCACAAATTGTACACCTTAAAAGGATAAATTTTATGGTATGTGCATTATACCTAGGTAAAGTTATCATAAAAAGCAAGTAACACTAAACATTTTTATTATCTATGTGAATTTCTAAAAAGAAAATATTTATTTATTCTAGGGCAATATGCTGAACGTATTCAAATCTTCTATCTGTAAACTGCTTTGTCTATTATTTTTTAGGAAATTATCTCCCTAAAGGGTTACTCTAATGCTCTAAATATCCACAGCCTTCTAACAACTCTTCAAAACATAGAAATGACACTAAATATTGAAGGTTTTGACATCTTGATGAACCCATTAAAAAAAAAAAAGGTTTAAATTCCAGTGGGCTACATAATATAAAGGCACCTGTTTTCCTGGGAATTAACAGTTGTAAATACAGACAACATAAGTAATTTCACACATCAAGCTGATATGTAATAAAATAAATCTACTCAAGGTTCTTCTTTCAACAAGATAACAGACCCTAACGATAAATGACTACAGTTCATCTTAAGATCAAAAGGGAATGACTTTTGCAGCAAAATATGCCTACCAGCTAAGATATTTCACCAGCTCAGTTACTAATGACACAAAAGCAGTCTTGCACGAATCAGCAAAAAGAAGAAAGAAGGGATTCTTAAAAGACCTGATTTGTTAAGGTTGTAAACTGCTTTGTAACTTTTATTTAGACTTCAGAGTTTTATGGATCCAGATGAATATCTCTGAATTGTGCTGACAAACAACACAATAAATTTTTTCCTAACTTGTAAGCTCTCTGCAGATATTCCAAATCTGCCAAAACTATAGCTATATCAACAGTTCTGTCTTACTGCTACCTTATAACATAATGAGTCAATTTGCCACAATTGGGACATCAAGAAAGAGCAAAATCTATAAGATCATCTGTGCTATTGTATAAAATATGTCATATAAAGTAGTTGATTTTTATGGTGATGCTATTTCTAAAGGGCTATAATAGTTGTGTATTTAAATTTTAACTACATGAGTTACTGCAAATGTTTATGCATAAAAACATGAGCTGCACTTAAGTTGCCTTTGAAATAAAACAAACACAATTAGAAAAATGTCAACATCAATAGGAAAAATCTTTTCTAAAACCATAACTCAGAACTACTCCAATGAAAAAAGGTAGAGTTATTAGTGAAAACTGTAATTAGCAGTACAAACAGATATCACAATTTTATCAGAAGATCTCATACAGTTGTCATACCAATTGGAACCTCACAATTTCATCATAAGAGAGGAAAAGGAAATGTTTTTCTAACTCCAGTCTAAAGAGCTAAGCTTCCTCCAAAACTATCTAACATGCCCATAATTGGTCAGTGAGGAAACTGAGGCTCAAAGCCATTAGGTAACTTGCAGGTTTCAAACCCAAGTCTTCTGGTTTTTCTAGACTGCCACTTTAAAGAAGAAGGAAGATTTTCCACTTAATTACACAAAGTTTGAACATGCATGTGGTGTCATCTACTCATATGTAGACCCCAAGACCATAAGTGCATCTTAGATGCCTTTATAAGAGGTATCTAGAGTGCCTGCCCTGTCCCATTTCCTTCAAATGCCTCTTTTTCCCTCAGCACCGTTTCCTTCAGCCTTTATTCCCTAAATTGAAGAGTTCTTTTTTTCCTTTTCCACACTAACACATGAAACAATTTTTATATATGTAAATAGCAAATGTACTTTCAACATCGGATGCTATCTTTATGTTAAATCAACAGAGAGAATTTTTTTAGTTTATTACTAAAAAAGTAATGTCATAATATAAATTATGATAAAATGAATTCTACCCACCAGAGGATTAAGCTTTGCCAATACAATGAGACCTGCTTTATAAAAATAACCCTCATAATGATATGGCCTGTTGCCAAGACCCTCCTACAGCAGATCCTGTCCTTGTTGGGAACAAAACAAGGCTTAGCACCATGCCAACATAACAGCTGCCAAAAGCGAACTCTTCCTGATTCTGGAGAACCGTCACTCCATCTCCCCACCAAAACAGCTAACCTTATCTGTTGTGAACATGTATGTGATACAAATATTTTACACAATTTTAATTAAACAGTTGTTTTAGCACAATGTATGCCATCTCTGTGATAGTGATAGGTGAGGAAGACTTTATTTCTAAAAAAATTCAAAAATATGGATTTATAGGTTGAGCAAAATAATCTTACTCTCAGTTTTCTATATTAGTTAATTCTATTTTTCTAGAACTTGGAGAGAGGCTACAGAGGACACAAGAAGTACAAAATATCCCTGCCTTCATGGCACATAAAGCAATATTTAAAGAAATAATATTAACAAATTTGAAAAGCACTTAAGCAGTTCATACTACAGACTTTATTTCCTAATGATCTTTCTCCTGCAATACCCATGAGGTGAGACATAGTGAGTCTCTACTAGCCAATCACAGTCATCCTTCTTTGTAGATCTTCCCCGACGGTTTATGTAATAGACCACTTGCCTCATGGAATTGAAGCAAGTAGGCAAACTGATATAACGAACATATGCGTGAGACTGCCAGTCACAGGCACCCTGTACCACGTGGCTGGCTCAGCCAAAGCCAATGCCTGACTAGATATTCTGCTTTGACTTGTATTTTTTCCTCAAGACTGGCTTCTGTAAGTCTTGTTTATGTAATAAAATAAATGATGAGTAGCTGGTGAGAAGTCCCAGGAAGGCCCTGTGACTCCCATAGTCACAAATCTTCTAAAATATAGGACTCATTCCTATTTTTTATAACAAACTATTAAAGCATCTCAGACAGGCTCATTTATAGTTTGAGATATGCAGTAGCCTAGTTTGAATAAGTTACTGTAGGAATCAGCAATAACTAAGAAATACAAATTCATGTTCAGTCAAAGGGCATGTATTTTAAAGATGTGAAACAGCACAAAAGATCAAGAAGAAAAGGTGTCAGTCAATCTGATATAGACAGATAGATAATAGCTCATATTTGGCTTACCAGACAAACTCTCCTATTTGACTTTAAACTGGGAGTTCTGGGGAAGGGATACATTGTAGCTTATAAACTTTATATCTTAACAGAAGGAACTGAACTAGATGATCTAGCTGTCAATAAAACTGTGTAACCTTAACCAAGGGAAAATAGACAGCACAACAGGTCAGAGAAATGCCTCTGGACAGAGTAGAAAGAAAATGATTCATCGAAAGGCAGTGCTTAATCCATAACGACTTTGAAGAACATCTGGCTCTGAGCTAGTCTCCCGAACCACTACAATATTTACATCAAAAATAAATGTAGTATCTGTACCTCTCTATCTTGAATTATATAAACTCATAATTTAAGCTACTTTAGGAACACTTAGTTATCAATAACTTTTCTTGGTTTTAAATTCTCCCCATAACTAGTTTTGCTTAAATTGGCTAATTAAAATATCAAAACTTTGTTCTGCTACCAAAAAAAGAAAGTATAAAAGAACCTATAAAAGTTATCATCTAAAAGTTACGAGTATAAGCAATAAATACAATGAAATGGAATTCATCAGTCAAAGCAAAACAAATACGTAACTAAAAGAAGTGAAAGTTTTTAATGTAAGAAAAACAAAATGAGTTTAGTGTCTTAAAGGCTAACAAGAGCCAATCCATAACCTCCCAAGGCTTTCAAAAAGTCTTTTATATTTCTACAGATTAACACATTTCTGGCAATCAACTAATACCTAAATATATCAATATTTCTATACAACTTTATAGGAGTAGGCTCTGGATTAATATTTGTTGTTAAGAGACATAGAGGAGGAAGAGGATGGGTGAAGGAAAAGGAAGAAGGGAGGAAAGGGGAAGGAGGAGGGGAAGGAAGTGGAAGAGAAAGAAGAAGAGTAGAGAAGGGGGAAAAATAAATGATAAGTGGTAAGTGATGCCACACCAAACTAAGAGAAAAGTTCAGTAAGTCTTGCCTGAAAATAGTGTAAGAATACACGTAACTATTAGAATAAGTATCAATGGGAGATAAGTTATTAATATTCTAGCTAAGGGGTGGGAGTGGAGACAAGTATAAGCAAAAAAAAAAAAGCAACAAAACAAGGCCTACTAGCCTAATAGTGAGATCACTGTGGAGTCACCTGCTTTTCTCTAGAGGTATTAAAACATCTCTGCAAATAATATACACAGCTGGAAGATAACGCAGAACAGGGAAACAAACTTTCAGCAAGAAGTGGGTATTTATGAGTCAAAGAAAAATATTAAATATGCTGAGTTCAAAACAAAAATTGGAGGCCAACAGATATTAATATGGAAACTACATGCAATTCAGCAACTTTAAAAACTAAATAGGAAACTATGTCAGAAAATCAAGTATATTACATCATAGTAAGTATTCCTAAATAAATGTCTGATACCTCTTTGAAATTTCCCATTCAGAAGGGCTTTCTTTGCATCTAACAAAATGACTGAAATTCTTTTAACAGCCAAGGCAATTGATATATTTAAAGTGAAATAGAGTGGTCATGCTAGTTCTTATAGGAATTGTAATATTCTTAAATGTTATTAAGAATATTATTAATATTAAGAAATTAATATAATTCTAAATTAATATACATAATACATATTCCAAAATAAATTCCAAGAGGAAATCTAAATTAGATGTTCACACAATGCAAATGTAAATAATTCATTTTTTATTACATAATCAACTCTTGTGGGAAAGATTATCTAATGTATGGATTAGTCATGAAAAATAGTTGATTTAATAAGATATTTAGAATTACCAAGAGCAAGAATAAAATTCTTATTAGAAGATGCCTAACATTTGAAACCATGTAGTTACCAAAGACTCACCACCAACTATACAACTTTGAAACTTTCCTCTCACCACTAAGACCACAGCACCTTTGCAAAAGTGCATCCCCAGAACAAAGCAATGATTTCAGACTCTTACACAAAAAGCAGATGAGGAAGAGAAGGAAAAAGGAAAGATCCTGCTATTGCCCAACCTGTCTTGTTGTGAGATAAATGAGTTAATACATTCAAAGTTTTGAGAAGAGTACATCTGGCACATAGCACGCGTTCAGTAACATTGGCTATTACCCTCGTACAAAAACAGTATTTTACAAAAGTCCTAGTCTCAATAAACTATCTAGGAAGAATAAATAGCCCATATTTGGTAAACTCGTGGTTGATCTATTCAGGCTCCGTGCCTTGCCAATGCTCCTCAAAGCCCATCAGCATTAATTACACCAGCTACTTGGGTGGTCATTAACATCACTGATTTTGTCAAGTTTTTTTAAACGAACTTCATAAATGTCAAGCACTAGTTGTGCTGTTTTGAAACAACAGCCAAGTTCTTTTCATGCTGGCTGATCATACATGTCATTCCATAATACAAGTACCACCAGAGAGAGTCAATTCAATTTAGCTGATGTCTTCCTTTGGAAGTTACTCAGGTTGTGTCTAAAAACAAAATGTCAATGATTTCATTTCTAATATACAATTCCATTTAAAAGGGAAATAAAAATATTAAATCCAGTGAAATGGCTCAATAACATACCCTTCCTTAACACTAATTTGGATATGAAGCAATTGGCAGTGGGCTCCCATCCTCCACAACAGGCTCACCCCAGTCATTTCATTGATCTTATAATAACATGATTGTGTTTCATAGCATCCCACACTTTACACAACTGAATATTTGTGGCTCCTTTTACAGCATTATGGCAAGGTTTTTCTGTATTAGAAAGCGATACTTAACATTCTTAAGTTTGAATTCCACACAAAGGAATTTACTTGGACTCTCAAATTTTAGTTGCTTGAATCTGGAAATGGGCTCCATTGTTCCTGCTCTCCAAGACTGACCAACCTACCCTTCCTGCTTTCTTCTAATTGCTACTGTAATTTCTCACAGTTCCAGGACATCTGCCTGGGTAAAAGGGAAATTAAGAGGATATTAACATCTGACTAAAATTATAAGATGAATTAAAAGATCATTAAAAGAAAGGCCTCTATTGAAAATGTGCAGGTGAATAAAGCATTGGTATTTCACACATTGATAAGCTTGCTTAAGATCAGGAGCTCCAAAAGAAAAGGTCACTTGTAAATGAAGATCATATGATGTATGTTTGTTATGATTCAAATATATAAACTAAGGATTTCAATCACAAGTGCTAGAAGAGGAACCAACTAATTTTTTTTTCATTTTTTTCCAGAATCAGTAAACTAACTAGTTTCCAATAAAATTTTCATGTCCAAAACAGATAAATTAAGGAAATCCCACAGGGATAGTCCACCCAGTCCTCTATCTGCCATATAATAAGACACACAGTGGATGGTAGTAACTGTCACAGAATTGGTCAAATCATATAATTCAGTCAAAGAATTAGTACACACAAAAAATTCCTTGGGAAGTGAGATTCTTTTTTTTTTCCCAAATACTTTTCTGCATCTAAATGTAGACACTAATAGTAAATATACTTTTTTAAAAAAAGGAAGAACAAAATCCAAAATATGAAACAAGTTGCATGCATAAAAATATTCAACACATATGGATAACAGAATGGCTTGGTAAATTATGGTACTTAAAACTAAATATTATGCCACAACTAAAAATTATGATCATAGAAATATATCACAGCAGGGAAAAGGTTTTGGTAGAAGGTTATTCAGATTAAGGTTAAGGGAATAAAAGTAAGATTTTGTGTAAACTATAATTATAGCTATGTTCAAGTGCATGTAAAACAAAAAAAACCTCTAAGCTATTTCCTCTCCTCAAACATTAGTAGTCATATTACGACACTGGGAATCAACAGATGAGGCTGTGCTTCTCTGAACTGCCTAAGATTTCTGCCATGTTTAAAGTATAAAGTTACACTTTATACTTTGCCAAGTATAAAGTTATATTACTATTTTATAATTACAAAATATATATTTTAATTTTAAGCAATAAAGAAATAGAAAGGACACAAGGAAAAAATAGCATGAACCTCTAACTTCATAACCTTGAGAAATTCATTTGTCAACCTAAGCATTTGAGAACTTCATCTCTTATAATGTTTATATTATCAGAATATTGTGTGATGGAAGTAGGGATAAGATACAATTTGTTTAATGCTTATGGGGAACTATGCATAATTAATAATTATTAATTCTAAATATCTTATTAAATAAACATATTTGTCATGACTAATCCATACATCAGATAATCTATCCCACAAGAGTTGACTTTATGATAAAAAATGAATTATTTAGACTTGCATTGTGTGAACATCTAATTTAGATTTCCTCTCAGAATTTACTTTGAAATACGTATTATGCATAATAATTTAGTTATATTAATTTCTTAATATTAATAATATTCTTAATATTTAAGAATATTACAAGTCCTATAAGAATCAGCATGACCAACCTATTTCATTCTAAATACGTCAACTGCCTTGGCTATTCACGTTCCATTAGTAGTAACACTCTATAAGAATTTCAGTCATTTTTAGAGGCAAAGAAAGCCTTTCTGAATGGAAAATTTATAAGAGATATGAGACAGTTATTTAGGAATACTAACTATGATATAATACGTCCAGGTTTCAAAAAAGGACTAATTCATATCACTACATTATATTAATTATTCTGTAAACTGGGTTGGGCTTTTCCTGTTACTATGAACTTTTCCAATGCATTTATTGCCTGCAATTCTAGCAACTGCCATTAGGCGGTGTCTGCCAAGGGGAGCTAAGGCCCAGATGAAAAGAGGTAAAGCACACCCACAATTCTATAAACAAAAGAATATTTTATCAATAATTATCATAATAAAATGCAGCTAACTATTTACTTTAAGATATGGTTGGCTATGTAGAAAATATAATTTAAAGAAATACAAATAATCCTCTAACACATACTTAACCTTTGTTTATTTTTTTCCCGTATTAAGTTCTTATAAAAATCTACAACAGATATCCTAGAAGATAACAGCCTAGAGTTTCTTTGGTTTACTGCTTCTGCTTATTCTTGCCTTTCTATGACCATTTTTACACTTCTGGTCTTCAGAGCTTGGTATGAAATCTTACTGGTGCCTGGAATTATTTTCCTTTAACTACTTTCCTAGAAGACTTCTATTCATCCTTCAATCTCAAACTCAAATATTATTTCCTTTGTGAAGCCTCCTCTGATAACCAAAGCAGTATCTTCCTCCAAACCTGCCACAGAGCTTGAGGCAGGTAGACTAGGTATAGCACTTATTTAGCCCTCTATAACACAGTGGACCAGGACAGACACCTACATTTTATGAGCCAGCAGTGCTAGCCTAAATTAGTCGATAAAGCCAGCCAGGTCTTCACAGGCCAAGATCTGGCAAGGTCAGGCTCACAATTTTCCACAATAACTCTTAAACAAATATATATGACTTAGTAGCTGTCTTTGGTGGTTTTGGCTTTATAGGAACAATCTGATTGTATAAATAAAGGGAATATTGCACAAAACCAGTGGCAAAGTTAGTATTCTTGTAGCATGGCATGGTTCTCAATAATTGTCAATTTCATTTTCCAATTAAAATACGTCTCCAGGATTTTGAGTTTCATAATATTATTTTATTTTAAAGAATTTGTCCTGGTAGCTCTGCATTGGGTTATTTTATTTTAAAATTTTACAGATTCTTTACCTACTGTGTGTTTCTCAATATAATAGAAATAAAATACAGCTCAGTAAAAGCAAACTATTTTGAGAGAAAGAAACTTATATGAACCAAATGAATTTATGATAAAATTAAAAGAAGATCTACATTGTTATTCCCTTCAAACCTACAGGAAAAGTTTGTCAATATACGCTAAAGAAAACTAACACCAAAATGTGCACATCTCAATTACAGCAGTAATTTCAAGAAAGATTTTTATTACTCTCAGAACTCATGAAGAAAAAGAGCCTTAAAAAGTGTCTGAGAGTGACGTCAGCATCATGGCAGACGGATGGAATCTCACCTCTCGAACATACAACGAAAAGGACATTCATACTCCAAAAGGGGACATCCCAACACAACACAAAAAACGTTGGAGAGACCCATGCAACCATACGACAGAGGGGAGAGAGACTGGAGCCCCCCTCGGAGGAAATGGAACAGGGGAAGAGAAAACACTGCTCCCTCCCCAAAAGACTGTGATCCGGGACCGTGGGTGGCCTCCAAGAGGGAAGGAAGGGGAGAGGGGACGTTCGTTCACAGGAACATCAAGGATCCCCGAGGGCCCTTGCAGCCTAGAGAGAAGCCCTCTACCAGGGTGAAAGCTTTCACAGGGGGTGACCTCATCAAGCCAACACCCCAGGAGAGCAGATAGCAAGAGCAGAGGGAGAAATCCCTGAGAGCACACAGGAGAAGGCAGCCCTCCCCTCAACTGCTCAGAGTTGGCTCCAGCCCCTGGGATCTCAGCTGAAGGCAGAGGGCTCAGAACATGTGGCTCTCAATCCCCACCCAGTGGCGATAGGTGGTAACTGTGACCAAATAACACCAAGATGCAAAAAAACAGAGCCACTCCCTCTAGCAATATCAAACATTATATTAGATCTCCAGAAGAAAGAGAAAATGACAAGTATTGAGAAATCAGTCCTGAGGACACAGAAATATGTAATCTAAATGACAAGAATTCAAAATAGCTATCATCAAAAAACTCACCGCGGTAAAAGAGAATGTAGAGAAACAATTCAACAAGTTCAGGAACTACTTTACAAAAGAGATTGAAACTATAAAAACAAATTAATCAGAAATATTAGAGATGAAAGACACAATGGAAGAAATAAAACAAATACAGATTCCCTGAACACTCAAGTGGACATCATAAAGGAGTGTATCATTATAATCGTAGATAGACATGTTGAAATGCTCAAGAGAGAGGAGGAGAGAGAACTAAGACTAAAAAGAAATGAAGAAAGTCTCTGAGAAATATATGACTCAATTAGAAAATGCAACATAAGAATTATAGGTATTCTGGAGAAGAGACAGAGAGAATGGAGCAGAAAGCTTGTTCAAACAAATAATAGCAGAGAACTTCCCAAATGGAGGGAAGGAGATGGAAATCCATGTGGAAGAGGCTATCAGATCTCCTAAATATGTCAACGTAAAAATATCTACTGCAAGGCATAAAGTAGTGAAACTGGCAAAAGTGAATCACAAAAAAGAAAGAATACTAAGGGCAGCAAGACAGAAGAAAATAACCTACAAAGGAACCCCCATCAGGCTTTCAGCAGATTTCTCTGCAGAACCTTACAGGCTAGGAGAGACTGGAATGACATATTCAAATCTTTGAAGGACGGAAACTTTCAGCCAACAATACTATATCCAGCAAAAATATCCTTCAGATATGATGGCGAAATAAGAACTTTCCCAGACAAACATAAGCTAACTGAGTTTGTAGCCACGAGACCCCACCTCCCACACACAAGAAATCCTCAAGAAGTCCCTCACACCTGAAAAAAAAACAAGAAGGGAGAAATGGGTTACAAAGCATGGAGTAAGGAGATTAACAGAATCAGAGCAGGACAGCAAATACTCAAGTACAGCATTAAAGACAAGGGGAAGGAAAATACGAAAAACAAAGATAATCTTGTCATTTTAACCACAAACTCATAACACAAGATGGGATAAGATATGAGAAAAAGAACTTAGGAGGGGAAGAGGAAAGGGACTGAATTGGTTTAGTCTAAGGAAATAAGAGTTCATCAGAAAAGGGACTATCTTATCCACAAGATTTTGAATACAAACCTCAGGGTAACCACTAAACAAAAAAGCAGAACAGAGACACAAATAATAAATAGGGAGAAAACGAAGAAACACAACATAAAAAACTACATAACTCAATTGGTACACCAAAATATACAGGAAGAGAAACAACGGAAATGCAGGAGAACCTGAAAACGAGAGATAAAATGGCAACATTAAGCCCTCATATATCGATAATCACCCTAAACATAAATGGACTGAATTCTCCAATAAAAAGACACAGAGTGGCAAAATAAATTAAGGAACAAGACCCAACATTATGCTGCCTCCAGGAAACACATCTCAGCTCCAATGACAAACACAGCCTCAGAGTGAAGGGATGGAAGACAACACTCCAAGCTAATGGCAAACAAAAGAAAGTAGGTGTTGCAATACTTATATCAGACAAAGTAGACTTCAAGATAAGACAGGTAAAGAGAGACAAAGAGGGGTAGTATATAATGATCAAAGGGACATTTCATCAAGAAGAAATAACACTTATACATATCTATGCACCCAACACAGGAGCACCAAAGTACATAAAGCAACTATTAACAAACCTAAAAGAAGACATTAATAATAACACAATAACTGTAGAGGACCTCAACACTCCACTCACATCAATGGATAGATCATCCAGACAGAAAATCAACAAGGAAACAGTGGAATTAAATGAAAAGCTAAGCTAGTTGGACTTAATAGACATATATAGAACACTCCAACCAAAAAGAGCAGAAAACATATTCTTCTTAAGTGTGCATGGAACATTCTCAAGGATAGACCATATGTGGGGAAACAAGGCAAGCCTCAATAAATTTAAGAAGATTGAAATACTAACAAGCATCTTTTCTGATCACAATGCTATAAAGAAGAAATTAATTACAAGAAAAGAGTTGAGAAAGAGACAAAGATGTTGAGACTAAACAACATGCTATTGAACAAGCGATGGATCATTGAAGAAATTAAAAGAGAAATCAAAAAACATCTGGAGACAAATGAAAACTAAAACATACCATATCAACTCATATTGGATATAGCAAAAGCCATATTAAGAGGGAAAATCATTGCAATACAGGCTCACCTTAACAAGAAAAAGCACAAATAAGCAATCTCAAACTACACCTAGTGAATTAGAAAAAGAAGAACAAAGCCCAAAGTCAGCAGGAGAGAAATAACAAAAATCGGAGCAGAAATAAAATGCTATTAAAACAAAAAAGGCAGTAGAAAGGATCAATGAAACAAAGAGCTGGTTCTTGGAGAAGACAAAGAAAACTGACAAACCCCTAGCCATACTTACAAAGAAGAAAAGAGAGAAAGCTCAGATAAATAAAATTAGAAATGAAAGAGGGGCAATAACAATGGATACCACAGAAATACAATGGATTATAAGAGAACACCATGAAAAACTATATGCCAACAAAATGGACAATCTAGAGGAAGTGGATAAATGCTTAGACTCTTACAACCTCCCAAAGATGAATCAAGAAGAAATAGAGAATCTGAATAGACCAATCACAAGTAAAGAGATTGAAACAGTAATCAAAAGCACCATCCCAAAGAATAAAAGCCCAGGACCAGACAGCTTCCCTGGGGTATTCTACCAAACTTTCAGAGAGGATTTAATACCTATCTTTCTCAAGCTATTCCAAAAAATTAGGGAAGATGGAACGCTTCCTAACACATTCTATGAGGCCAACATCACACTGATACCAAAGCCTGACAAGGACAATACAAAAAAGGAAAACTACAAGCAAATATCACTGATAAACACAGATGCAAAAATCCTCAACAAAATACTGACAACCTGAATTCAGCAATACATCAAAAAGATCACACATCATGATCAAGTGGAATTTATACTAGGGACACAGGGATGGTTCAACATCTGCAAATCAATCAATGTGATACCCCACATTAACAAAATGAGGGAAAAAACCCACATGATCATCTCAATAGATGCAGAGAAAAAAGCATTTGACAAGATCCAACAGCCATTTACAATAAAAATTCTTAACAAGATGGGGATAGAAGGAAATTACCTCAACGTAATAAAGGCCATATATGACAAACCCACAGCCAACATCAAACTCAATGGGCAAAAACTGAACACCATCGCTTTGAGAACAGGAACAAGACAAGGATGCCCACTATCACCACTCTTGTTCAACACAGTACTGGAGGTTTTGGCCAGAGCAATTAGGCAAGAGAAAAGAATAAAAGGAATCCAAATAAGGAACAAAGAAGTGAAATTCTCACTGTTTGCAGACGACATGATCTTATATATAGAAAACCCTAAAGAATCTATTGGAAAACTATTAGAAATAATTAACAACTACAGTAAAGTGGCAGGGTACAAAATCAACTTAAACAATCAGTTGCATTTCTGTACTCTAAAACGAACTTACAGAAAGAGAACCCAAGAATACAATTTCATTTACAATCTCAACAAGAAGAATAAAGTAGCTAGGAATAAATTTAACTAAGGAGGTGAAGGACTTATATAATGAAAACTGTAAGACATTATTGAAAGAAATAGATAATGACACAAAGAGATGGAAAGAGATTCCATGCACATGGATTGGAAGAATAAACATAGTTAAAATGTCCATACCACCCAAACCAATCTACAGATTCAATGCAATCCCAATCAGAATCCCAATGACATTCTTTACAGAAATAGAACAAAGAATCCTAAAATTCATATGGGGCAACCAAAGACCCCAAAGTGCTAAAGCAATACTGAGAAAAAAGAACAAGCTTAGAGGCATCACAACCCCTGACTTCAAAATGTACTACAAAACCACAGTGATCAAAACAGCCTGCTACTGGTAGAAAAACAGACACACTGATCAATGGAACAGAACTGAAAGAACAGAAATAAAACTGCACATATACAGAAAGCTTATCTTCAACAAAGGTGCCAAGAACATACAATGGAGAAAAGACAGCCTCTTCAATAAATGGTGTTGGGAATACTGGACAGCCACATGCAAAAAAATGAAAGTAGACCATTATCTCACGCCATACACAAAAATAGAGCTCAAAATGGATCAAAGACTTGAAGATAAGTCCTGAAACCATAAAACTCCTGGAAGATAATATAAGTAGTACACTCTCTGACATCAAACTTAAAAGGATCTTTTCAAATACTATGTCTTCTCAGACAAGGGAAACAAAAGGAAAAAAAAAGTCCCATAAAGTGGGACTTCACCAGACCAAAGAGCTTCTGCAAGGCAAAAGACACTAGGATTAAAACAAAAAGACAACCCACCAATTGGGAGAAAATATTTGCAAATCACATATCTGACAAGGGGTTAATCTCCATAATATATAAGGAACTCACACAACTGAACAACAAAACACCAAAGAGCCCGATGAAAAAATGGGCAGAGGATATGAACAGACATTTTTCCAAAGATATACAGATGGCCAATAAACACATGAAAAGATGTTCAATATCACTAATCATCAAGTAAATGCAAATCAAAACTACACTAAGATACCACCTTATGCCTGTTAAAATGCCTATAATCACTAAGACTAAAAATAACAAATGTTGCAGAGGATGTGGAGAAAAGGGTGCATTCCCACCTCATACACTGCTGGTGGGAATGCAAATTGGGGCAGCCACGATGCAAAACAGTATGGAGATTCCTCAAAAAATTAAAAATACAACTGCCATATGACGCAGCTGTCCCACTACTGGTTATCATCTACCCAAACAACTTGAAATCAACAATCCAAAGTAACCTATGTACCCCTATGTTCACTGCAGCACTATTTACGATAGCCAAGACATGGAAACAATCCAAGTGCCCATTGACTGATGATTGAATAAAGAAGATGTGGTATATATAGACAATGGAATACTACTCAGCCATAAAAAAGACAAAATCATCCCATTTGCAACAACATGGATGGACCTGGAAGGACTTATGCTAAGCGAAATAAGCCAGACTGAGAAAGACAAACACCAGATGATTTCACTCATATGTGGAATATAAACAAACACATGGACAAAGAAAACAGTTCAGTGGTTACCAGGGGAAGGGGGGTAGGGGGTGGGCACAGGGGGTAAAGGGGAGCACTTATGCAGTGACAGACAAGAAATAATGTACAACTGAAATTCCACAATGATATAAACAATTAGGAACTCAAAAAAAAAGTATTTGAGTACATTTTGCCTTTAATTATAAGCATATTTCACCATAACCAGCAAGGGTGAATGGAAATATTTTCAGGATTGGGCTCTACTGCTAAATCATAATTAATTTTTCAACAAAGTTATCTGTTTCATGTAAAATTTCTATCAACAAATGCTTTAAAAATATACAGACATATTAATTACCCACACAATGAAAATAGAATCAAAGCTATTAATTGTGTGTGTGTGTGTGTGAGGAAGATTGGCCCTGAGTTAACATCTGTTGCCAATCTTCCTCTTTTTGCTGAAGAAAGACTGTCGCTGAGCTAACATCTGTGCCAATCTTCCTCTATTTTATGTGGGATGCTGCCAAAGCATGGCTTGACGAGTGGTACTAGGTCTGCACCCAGGATCTGAACCTGCAAACCCTGGGCCACCAAAGCAGAATGCATGAACTCAACCACTATAATACTGGGCTGGCCCCAAAGCTATTAATTTTTTAAATGCTGGTAGCTGCTGAAACAGATAGTTACAGTATCCTCACAGCTTTAAAATTAAAAACTATGAGAATATATTAAAGAATAATTAGAATTAGAAGAATCAAAGAATTAAATTAGATAAAAGCAATATCAGATTTGCAGAAACATGATCCAAATAGTATATTTCCTTTTTTTAATGGCGATATAATTGACATATAACATTATACTAGTTTTAAGTGTACAACATAATGATTCGATATTTATATACATTGAGAAATGATCATCATAATGTCTACTTAACATCTGAAAACACAGTATTTTCTGTTTCTTTAAGGGCAGCATCACAAAGGAACCATTAGAAATATAAACACCGGGGCCGGCCCGGTGGCACAGTGGTTAAGTTCACATGTTCCGCTTTGGCGGCCCAGGTTTCACCGGTTTGGATTCTGGGTGCGGACATGGCACCACTTGGCAAAAGCCATGCTGTGGTAGGCATCCCACGTATAAAGTAGAGGAAGATGGGCATGGATGTTAGCTCAGGGCCAGTCTTCCTCAGCAAAAAGAGGAGGATTGGCAGCAGATGTTAGCTCAGGGCTAATCGTCCTCAAAAGAGAAAAAGAAAAGAAAAGAAAAGAAAAAGAAATATAAACACCATCTTACTTATCTGACAACATAGACAGAACAAAATTCTGCCCAGAACCAGGAAGTAAGCAAGAAAAAGTCTCCTAGCAGCCAAAGATAGCAAAAATCAACGTGCTAAGAAAAATCTTACACCATACTAATTGCTTATTCCCTCTTCTTCTGCACAAATTCTAAAAAGCTTGGACTATCCTATCCCAGCCCCAGTCCACAGCTTATTAGAAGAAAAAACACTGAGGAGAGAAACTGAGATACTTGTCATACTGACAGCAGCAAGAAGTAACAATTAACAGAAAGGAAAAGGCAAAAAAATAAAAGTAGCAGTCAAGAATTCAAAGAGCTGTAAAGACCTATTATGCTACGACTTTTTGAGGTATATTATACCACAATGTAATAATTTATAAATTATGAAGATGCTAAGTTATATTCAAAACATTTATGAATAATATAGGAAAATAACAATTTTTTTTTAAGTTTCAAAAAAAATTCCAAATGGGGAAAAAAACTTTTGAGTTACAGAAAAGTTTACTTCTCTGTGATCCATTTATGTGACTCATCATTCCTTAGTGAATTTTATAATAACATTTACATATGTTATTGATTATAAAAATCAAGTGAAATCTGCCCAGCAGCCTTCCAGCAAAAACCTGTGAGATTCAACACGCCCCATACATGCTCTCAAATAGGAGATGCTCATCAAGATGCGAGAGAAATCCTAGGAAAAACTAGACTGAAAAGTATACGCAGATTTCAATCCAATTCAAATGAATCCAAGGCTAGTCCTATGCATGAATGCAAACTATGTGCAAGGCTTTTCACATTAAATCCAGATTACACTCTTGTGAATCAAGTATTATGCCATTTTATAAGAATCTGGGACTCAGCGGTAAATTACTAGCTCAAAGTCATGATTAGTGGTGGAGTGGTCTGGAAAGTACACGTTCTTTCTATTAAGCCATGCCAAAACTTGCCAAAAATTTTAACTGGTTTAATTCATCTTTATAAGCTGCAACCAAATAAAAAGATATTTATAATTTACTGAATCCCACCATGGAAAGGCTTACTAGTGGCAATCTTCACTTCCCAAAGTATATTCCTGGGAACACTATACCCAGGGTATAACAGGTGCTATTGGCTGTGGGAGAGAGAGGGATTTGTATTGAAATGTCTGGAAAATGCTGGTTTCTTTCATTAATATATTTCTCAGAATCTTCAACGTACTTAGTCTCTGGCACTGTGACTCTCCAAGTGAAGGACTAAGGAACTCTTTCTCAGAGACACTCGATAGGTATTAGCATGCCTAGGAACACACTTAGGGAATCCTGCTACATATAACCCATGCAGACAATCCCCAACCACTAGGTTCTCATAAGCGAAGTCAGCACTGATAAGCAGAAACTTCAAATACACTGAAAAAATTTCTAGGAAAAAAATTGATTAAGTGGAGTTAACTAACTAGAATCCTCATGACCCTTTTTACTTCATCTTATATCAACTTTTAGAGAAAAAAGTGGGGGTGGGACAGATGACATCCAAATAAGCCAATGTTAAGAAGATCCTCCCAATGTTTTATTTGGAAAGGCTTCAAAGCTACAAAAAAGTTAAGAGTAGTACAATAAACACCCATATACCCTAATACTTTGCCATATCTGTATTCTCAACCTCTCTCTTTCCATATATATATGTATATACACACATATACTAAACACATACTACACACACAAACACAACACTTTATTTTTGCTATACCATTTAAAAGTAAGTTTCAGATCTCCTGACACTTCATACTGAAATTCATCGTTGGTATCTTCTAAGAATAAAGACATTCTTCTATATAACCATGATTCTATACAACATGACTCAATAATATCATCTGTATCAGTTAACTGCTGCATAACAAAATATTTCCAAACTTTAATGGCTTAAAACAACAGGCATAGGTTATTGCTTATGAGTCTACTAGTCAGCTGGGTGGTTCTGTCCTAGCTGGGTTAACTCACGTGTCTGTGGTCAGTTCTACTGATCTAGGTTGAGGTCTAGCCAGAGCTTGATCAGACAGCAATGCTCTGATTCCAAGAGAGTGGAAGCACCCAAGAACTCTTAAGAACCCAATGCTCAGAAAAGGCACACTATCATTTTTGCCACGGTCTGTTGGCCAGCCCAAATTCAAGGGTAGGGAAATAGACTCTGCCTCTTAATGGGAGCAGCTGCTAAGCCACATTGCGAAGGGCACAGATACAAGGAAAGATGAAGAATTGTGGCCATTTTTGCAATATGTCATATCACCTAATAAGTGAATTTCCTCAATTGTCCCCAAAATAGTCTCTTTATTGCTACTTTTTGGTTATTCCTTCCGTCCTTCCTGGCTTCCTCCCTCCGTTCCTCCTGCCTCAGAGGAAATAAGATCAAATCAAAGTTCACAAATTGCACGGTTTGTAAAATGCTTGCCACAAATCCTTTAGTTTAGAATAATCCTGCCTTTATTTCTTTCATGATATTGACATTTCTAACATTTAGTTGCTCAAAAGAAAACTAAATTGACTAGATGTTAATGTCTCTAAATATTCAATTCACAGTATATAAAATAAAACCTAAAAATGAAATTGTCTTTTACTTATAGGTAAAATCATCTAATCATGGTTCACTATATATTTTGCATGTTCTAGATGGTAACATCTTTGAGGGCCCAAATTAAGCTTGTCCTATATTCTTCTACAAGCCCATCTCCTTTCTCATCACTTCTCTACTTTTCCACAAAAGGAATTTATACTAATACACATATTTCAAACTCCTGTGTAAAGCTTTCCCCGATTCTCGCAAGCATTTAGTGTTAGCACCTCTTTCTTATGCCAGTGCTAGTGAATGTTTTTAATGTTGCATGTGCAGCCTTACTTTCCCCAGACCATTGTGGCCTGGAGTAAAAATCACTCTCAATTTGATTTTTTAAAAAGTCTCTGGTTCTTAATTCTGCCTACTATTGCAGGATTCTAGCCCTTAAAGACTCATTCAGCACTTGAGAGTCATTTTTCACAAGTGCTTACGAATGGATTTCTGGCTATTTTGTGACATCTACCGGTTCCTCCTCTTTTACTCCAGTCTAGACCCACTTTCTCTGCGCCCTTTTTCTTTTTTTTTTTTTTTTTACCATGGGCCCTGCCACTGCCTACCTATTCTTCCATACTTCCTCTCTCCCCTGACTGTGGAAGGAGACATTATTTTGTGAAGTTTTGTCATCTCCCCAGTATTTGTTCTTCTTATCTAATCGCGTCTATTCTTCTGCAGTAACTCACTGTGAAATGTTTGTGCATTTCATTATTTTCCTGATTTTTCCTCATCGTTAACTGCATGTAGAGACAGAAGCAGCTGCAACAGATCTGAACAAATTCCTCTGCAATAAAAATTCCTGAGTAAGTAATAGAAAACTCTCAAGGTGTATAATGGAAGCATCTGATTCACTCACCAGTACTTATGGACAGAGCTCTGTGCTGAGCTGGAATTTTCTTACTACAAATTCTGTACCAAGAACTCAGATTACACTTGTATCATTTGTATTCTCACTCCGTACACTACTACAATTCATATTATAAAATGGCTCCATATCAGATCATATAAATTCACAAGCATAACTGACTTCCTCTGGCTAAGTAAGCATTTTTATCTTCATTATCATCTGGTTTTTATTAACATTTACTTCCAAGCATAATGTAGTAAGCGCTGCTTTATTATCTATGTTTCATTCTGATAAACTTGGGAAAACCAAAAAGACTGCCATATTACCCTCTTCCTCTTTTCATTTCATTCCTAAATTGGCCTCATCCCAGGTTCATGTTTCACAATGAAACTCATAAAATCAAAACATTATGGCAGTAGCATCTCCAACTGACACTCAGAAGAAACATCCATAATTTAACTCAGCATACATGAGGCCAGAACAAAATAGTGAGTGCCACTTTGGCCTTCAGTGGAATAGTTTCTCACAAATGCCATCTGACTCTTCACTCCTATTGCATCTAAACTTCTTTATAATAAGTGCTGCTTACAGGAATGGCTGGTATTGGCCTGGCCAGGGCTCCCCCTCTACTCCTACACTGCTGGCAGCCATAGCGTGGCAAACATTCTCCATGTGTGTTGGCACTAAATACATAATACTGTGATGACACAGGAGGTGTTGAGATGAATAACTTTTATCCAGAGGCCATCTACAATATGGTCATATTATCCAAAATATGTATTTTCCAGTTGCCCAAAATGAGGGAAGGAGGGAGAGATAAAGGTGAATGGGGAAAAGAGGAAGAAGAGGATATTACTATTATGAGCTTGATGGAGTCTGATAAAATTATCCTAGTTTAAATCCTAAGTAACCCTTAATAAAATCTCCAAGACAGTGAAGAATTTGTAAGATGTGCAGTTGATGTTTATCTCTCTGTCATGCTCACCAACATAGAAGAGAACAAGATAAAGCACTGAAAAGCAGAACTGCCCTCTAAGCTATGAGACACACTAAAAAATACAGGGCAGATTTTGCCAAGGCCCTCATCAAACTAATTCCCGAATTACGGGAATATTTCTTAATCCAGGATGAACTTCATAGTACCAGATCTTAAATTTTTGATAACGCCTGATCAGATGCTAGTTACTCCTAATGATCTGTGTCACTTTCCAGGATGAAGGAAAGTAACCAATATACCATGGTTATTCATTTTTTTTGTAAGACCTATTTAGAATATTTTATAGTATAATTTGATAAAATATTCATTTGAGAATTACACTTAAGTATAATCAAAAGTATCACCAATTTTACTTTGTTTATCCTGTTAACCCAGAGTTTGTCCAATAATAAAATTAAAACCTTTTTACTCTAACATATTAGGGTAAAAAAGCAAAAAACAAAAACACGATTCTTGATCCTAATTACCTATTTTTAACAATGGAAGTTGTTGATCTCCAAAGATAATATATACACTACCCCTGAACTAACTAGTTAACTGTTTTTAAACATTGATACTTCAATTCAAGGCATATTCTTCCTTTTATAAAAAAAGACTGCTAAGTACATTTTATTCAAAATGATCTACATCAAGTTATATTTGCAGGTCCCAAGATGCCATTCCTATGCTCCTTTGCCCCTCCTTCCCACTTCCTATGTTCCTATGTCCAGGTCCACTCACCTTTCCTTTATGGGAGAACTCGGCCCAGACACAACATTAGTACACTTAACCTTATCATGGATATTTTCCTGAAAATTTTCTTATCAAAGCATTTTCTTCTAAATTCCTCCTGCATACTTCCAAATTTCTTCTAAATTTACTGAACTATTTTCTCAGAAAAACTCTGAGAAGTAGTAGTCGAAAATAAAAACAACCCTTGTAAAATAATTTTGACATTAGAACTCTGGGTGTGGACTTCAATTCAAATTGTTAGATGATCTCGGAGGTTCCATGAGATTTCTGTTTACTGCCATGTTTATGAACTTGGACACGGGTGCTAGATACTAGAAAAAGAGGGAAAGCTGCCTTATTTTAAGAGGTCAGTGTAATCTTGGCTCTAAAACCCAATAAAAACAATACAAGGGGAAAAAAAGTCCCCTTTTACCTGTCAATATAAAATTAAAATCATAAGTAAAATACAAGTTTCCTAAATTGAGCAATATATCTTTTAAAAATACAAAGTGATCAACTATGATTTACTACAAAAAAGCAAGAATGGTTAAACATTCTCAAATGTATTAACGTACTTCTCTATACGAATGGACCAAAAAAAGCAAGATTACATCAAATACTACACAAAAGTATTTTATAAAGTTCAACATCTATGATAAAATTAGAAACAGAATGAAATTTCTTTATTTTAATAAAGATATATACCAAATACATCATACTTTAAGAAACAATATTTTAAAATAAGAGGCATTTAAACCAGCACATTGTTTTCCTTGTTTAGTTTTTGCTTAGGAATGTGGGGGAGGGGGACCCCACACAAACTCCCAAATTGGCAAGATGGACTGAGGAAACATTCTCAGGCCTAAATACAGTTTACCACTAGCTGTGACTCTTCCAGCATTGCCAGAATGGCTCCACATAGCAAAAATCACTTATGGCTGCCTGGAGGGGGGAGTAAAGACCCACTTCTAATGGCAATGGACTTCTCAGGATCCTCATCACAAGTCAGATAATGTGGAAGCATCAACACTGGGGTGTCCTACTGGAGACTTCAAGGAGAGGGGAATTTGTCCTTCCAATGGGGGAGAATACTGCAGAATGTTCTTAATGAGGTGAGTTCTCGTATCCTTTCCTTACATAAAAGGGATTTGTACCCTGTGTGTGCATCTGTAAATCAATCACCATAACCTTTGTGACAATCACTCACAAAGTACCTGACATAGTGCGTTCACATCCTGGCTCAACCAGGTAAGAATCATGTGTCCTTGGGAAAGTCATAACCAGTTTCTTCATTTGAAATATGTAATAACATTACTACCTACCCTATTGCCACGAGGAGAACATAAGATAAAGTGCATAGCACAGGTAAAATGTATTGCACAGCGCTGGCACATAGTCAGTGCTCAATAAGAGTTAGCTATTATTAGCTATGATCCCAATGTTCTCCCACTGGGAAATTTTAACACCCTGCAAAGAAACCATTCATATGGATTCTGAGTTTTCAATACTATTATGGTACAGATTTAGTACTCTCCAACGGCTTGCCTTGTAATTACATTAAAATCCTAGCCCTTTATACCTTACCCTACAACACTTTATATGATCTCGTCCCCGCCTTCCTCTACAAATTCATTTAGTATCATTCTCACCTTTCCTACCAACATACAAATTGTCAGTTAAACTGCTCCTCAAATATGCTACATTGCATTCCTATCTTAAGGTCTTGAACTACACTGCCATTTTGGCCTGGAAAGCTCTTTCCCTTGCGGCTGCCTCCTGTGCATAAGTCTCAACTAAAAGGTCACCTCCTCAGATGCTTTCTCTGAGGCCCTTCTCTTTTCTTCTCTCTCTATCCTTTTGTTTTATTTTACTTTATTCTTAACACTTACTACTACATAAAACTATACTGATTTTTTAGTGTATTTGTACCTAGTCTGTCTCCCAGGTCTCACCTCCACTGGAACGTAAACCCCATGAAAGCAGAGGCTTAGATCACAGAGTGTACCTGGCACACAGTGATGTGTACACTATGTCACACAGCTTAGCTTATTACTACCTCTGAGTCAAAGGCCAAGAAAAAGTCAGTCAAACCGAAAACTATCTAAAATTATTAGTGGCAGATTCTCTAAAACGTAGTAAAGAACATGTATGATGGGGTCTATGGTTAAAGCCTACTGATCCTGACATAGAACTGTGGACAAAAAAAGACCAATGCGTCCAGTGTAAAAAGAAATTGGAGCACATTTTCAAGGGTACAATATACTAGTAAGTCAGTGATTTGGGCAGGGAACTAAAGAATTGCTCTTTCAAGGAATGGAATAAATTATATTTTATACCCAGTAAAATGACGTCATGACTTAAAATTTTATCCAAACCGTTGATTAGAGGATTAAGAAAGTTCAATAGGTTTCTTTATATCCTATTCAAAACCATTTAAATGTCTGATGTGGATCACTGGCCTGGGAATATAACACTCAAAGTTTCTCAAATTTATTTAACCATGGAATGCCTTTCTAGTAAAATGTTTACTGATTTACATATTCTGGAAATCAATTAGGGAAAAGCGTCCATAGAGTTCATAAAAGTTACTGTGTTAGCCAGCCAACATCATACTCAATGGACAAAAACTGAAAGCCATCCCTCTGAGGACAGGAACAAGACAAGGGTGCCCACTTTCACCACTCCTATTCAACATAGTACTGGAGGTGTTGGCCAGAGCAATTCGGCAGGAAAAAGAAATAAAAGTAATCCAAATAGGTAACGAAGAAGTAAAACTCTCACTGTTTGCAGATGACATGATCTTATATATAGAAAACCCCAAAGAATCCATAGAAAAACTATTAGAAATAATCAACAACTACAGCAAAGTAGCAGTGTATAAAATCAACATACATAAATCAGTAGCATTTCTATACACCAACAATGAACTAACAGAAAAAGAACTCAGGAACTCAATCCCATTCACAACCACAATGAAAAGAATAAAATACCTTGGGATAAACTTAACCAAGGAAGTGAAGGATCTATACAATGAAAACTACAAGACTTTCTTGAAAGAAATTGACGACGACATAAAGAGATGGAAAGACATTCCATGCACATGGATTGGAAGAATAAACATAGTTAAAATGTCCATACTACCTAAAGCAATCTAAAGATTCAATGCTATCCCAATCAGAATCCCAAGAACATTCTTCACAGAAATTGAACAAAGAATCCTAAAATTCATATGAGGCAACAAAAGACCGCGAATTGCTAAAGCAATCCTGAGCAAGAAAAACAAAGCCGGCGGAATCACAATCCCCGATTTCAAAACATACTACAAAGCTACAGTGATCAAAACAGCATGGTACTGGTACAAAAACAGGTCCACAGATCAATGGAACAGAATTGAAAGCCCAGAGATAAAACCACACATCTATGGACAGCTAATCTTCGACAAAGGAGCAGAGGGCCTACAATGGAGAAAAGAAAGTCTCTTCAACAAATGGTGCTGGGAAAACTGGACAGTCACATGCAAAAGATTGAAAATTGACCATTCTTTTTCACCACACACCAAAATAAATTCAAAATGGATCAAAGACCTAAAGATTAGGCCTGAAACAATAAGTCTTCTGGAAGAGAATATAGGCAGTACCCTCTTTGACATCAGTTTCAAAAGAATCTTTTCGGACACTATAACTCCTCAGTTGAGGGAAACAATAGAAAGAATAAACAATTGGGACTTCATCAGACTAAAGAGCTTCTTCAAGGCAAGGGAAACAGGATTGAAACAAAAAAACAGCTCACTAATTGGGAAAAAATATTTACATGCCACTTATCCAACAAAGGGTTAACCTCCATAATATACAAAGAACTCACACGGCTTAACAAAAAAAAAACAAACAACCCGATCAAAAAATGGGCAGAGGACATGAACAGACATTTCTCAAAAGAAGATATGAATATGGCCAATAGACACATGAAAAGATGTTCATCATCGCTAATCATCAGGGAAATGCAAATCAAAACTACACTAAGATATCACCTTACACCGCTTAGATTGGCAAAAACATCCAAAACCAAGAGCAGCAAATGTTGGAGAGGTTGTGGAGAAAAAGGAACCCTCATACACTGTTGGTGGGAATGCAAACTGGTACAGCCACTATGGAAAACAGTATGGAGATTTCTCAAAAAGTTAAAAATAGAAATACCCTATGACCCAGCCATCCCATTACTGGGTATCTATCCTAAGAACCTGATATCAGATATCTCAAGAGTCCGTTGCACCCCTATGTTCATCGCAGCATTATTTACAATAGCCAAGACGTGGAACCAACCTACATGCCCAGAAACTGATGATTGGATAAAGAAGATATGGTATATATACACAATGGAATACTACTCAGCCATAAAAAAAGACGAAATTGGCCCATTCACAGCAACGTGGATGGACCTCGAGGGTATTGTGTTAAGCGAAATAAGCCAGTCAGAGAAAGACGAACTCTATATGACTCCACTCATAGGTGGAAGTTAGTATATTGACAAGGAGATCTGATCAGTGGTTACCAGGGAAAAGGGGGGATGGGGGGAGGGCACAAAGGGGGAAGTGGTGTACCCACAACATGACTAACAAAAATGTACAACTGAAATCTCACAAGGTTGTAATCTATCATAACATTAATAAAAAAAAAAAAAAATTACTGTGTTAGCAACTATGAGAGCCCATCATTCAGCCAGAGCCTTAAATAGTTCTGAGAACAAAAGGGTTTTTTCCAACTACTTTATTTATCTTAAGTTTTTAACCAGAGTAGCCTGGATCCTCTGTGCTTTAATAGTGTTTGTTTGTTCCCAACAATAATATCAATTTATTTACTGTCTCATCTTACTATATTATATAAAGTCTCTAAGTCTACTCTGCATAAAGTCTCTAAACAGTTGTGGGCATCCCTGTCTTGTTTCCTATTTAAATGCAAGTAGCTTCAGCATTGCAATATACAATACAATACTTATTTTAAATTTTGGAAAAGTTTTTATCAGGTTACGGTAATTTCTTCCTATTCATATTTTACTTAGAACTTTTACTAAATTCTTAGTTACTTAGACTACTAAATTTTATTAAATGCCAATTTGATCATATAACAAAATCAAATGGTTTTTCACCTTTCATTTGCTAAATAATGAATTATATTGCAAATTTCTTGATGACAAGACTTCCTAATTGTAAAATATCTTTGCATTCCTAGAATAAACCTTACTTGGGTATGGTATACTACTAATGTAAATTAGCTGCTAAATTTGATTTCCTAATGCTGAAGTAAGAAACGCCACCTTAAACACACACAATTTAAGTACTTGGAAAGATAATAAGACAAAGATAAAAAAAATTAAAACTACATAGTTCCATTTAAAGAAATTTTAACCAAATGCATTATCCTGCTTCAGTCATATTCTCTACAGCCTCCCAAATTTTAGTTCCTTTTAGATCAAGCTAATTTTTAAATTGTGCCATTGAAGTAAAATTATGTCTTTTGTCTGTTATTCTAAAGATTAATTCCAGAAAACATAAAATATCCAAGGATGTGAACAGCAATTTTGAAGGTTAAAGAGGCAAATTATAAATATTAGAAAGTAAAATGATGAAAGACTAAATAACCTAAAAACAAAAATGTTCTTTTTTATCTAAAATATAACGGTGTTTCATCTAAATAATACCACCTATATTTTTAATTTACAAGATTTCTCATTGTAATTTTCCCTGTAATATTATAAACAGTGCATACTTCTTTTTTTTTTTTTTCCTTAGTTTGGCACCTGAGCTAACATCTGTTGCCAATCTTCTTTTTTTCTTTTCTTGTTCTTCTTCTTCTTCTTCTTCTTCCCAATGTCCTCCACTCCATAGTTGTATATTCTAGTTGTGGGTCCTCCTGGTTGTGCTATGTGGGATGCCATCTCAGCACGGCCTGATGAGTGGTGCCATGTCCACACCCAGAATCTGAACCAGCGAAATCCTGGGCCACCGACACAGAGTGCACCAACTTAACAACTCAGCCATGGAGCCGGCCCCATGAACTACTCTTAGTACTAAAAATGAATCATAAAATATAACAACACAAGAACAAAGTGCTCAAATAGTCCCTGTAATATTCTTGAGTTGTAGGCCAACAGATATAATGCAAAAGAGTCTTAAAACTCATTTAATCAATTTTTTTCAGTTATTACTTCCAAAAAACAATCATTTAAACAATAAACTTATATGAGCTTTTAGACTCAGATGGAAATGAGTCTTTACTATAAAAAGTAACAAATTATTAGTCACAACTTCAAAGTCATTTGAGTCCCCTTAATAGCATCAGTTTGATCCATTGTGCTCCCTAACAAACTTTACTGAAATTTATACCAACTCTCATTTTCATAGTTTTCATATTTATTTAAACAAACCTCACACTATCAGCTAAATCTAAATTAAAGAATACTACTATATAAACATCAGGATTCCTAATACTCTATCTCCTACTTTACTGGCAAGATTGTTACCATACGAATGTTAAACAAAATTCTGAAATATAGGAATGTAGTAGATGAATTATCAACAATACTCACGCATCATTTGAGCAAGTCATAAATTCTCCCTTTATTTTAGGATGCCATGAGCCAGTATGAAGCATTGCTGTGTGACCCTGAAAAAACAAAAATATAGAAAAAAAGATGTTTACAAAGATAAAAAATAAATAAACTGACCAGAAACTGTCATATCACGTTCAAGAGAAAAATTTTTTAGAGACAGTGTTAAGATGGCAGTTCAGGTTGACTCTGAACTCACCTCCTCCCATGGACACAACAAATTTACAACTACTCATTGAACAATGACCCATGAGAGAGAACTGAAAACTGGATAAAAAGAACTCCCACAAGGGACAGTGCCTGAGGTGGAAGAGACAGAAATTCCCTTCTGAAAAGAAAAGAGCCACCTTTGAGCCAGGGTGCTTCACAGCTGGTCGGAAGCAATCTTAAGGTACGAAGCCTTCCCTGGAGGAGTGGGGGATCTGAGTAGGGGAGCATTACCACACTAAGTAGCTTTTGGACTCAGCACAACGGAGACGAGTGTCATAATATACGACTTTGCTGGCTATTAACAACAACGGGGAATAGCCCCAGAAAAGCTATAGGACATAAGGGGAAAAAAAGCCTGCTCTTAAGTGGCCCACACACAAATTCACTCATTTCGGAAAGCAATCTAAAATCATCAGAAAGAAAGGTGCACAGTCCTTTGGTGAAAAGAGAATCACTTAATAGGCTCTGGGTAGATCTCAGAGGTGAGACCTCCCCAGGGACTGAGACATGGCAACAGTCATTATTGTAACCTAGTACAGGTGTGCTCACACAGACATTAGCAGAGGCCATTGGAGTTCTTCCACTGGCCTGTTAGTGCAGTGGTCTGCCCCATTCACTAGACCATCAATTTAATTCAGCTCAGCCAGGGCAGGCAGCCCACCTTAGGGACTGGCCCCACCCAAAAGCAAGCCTTCCAGGAACGTGTGGGCCCACATAAGCAGGGTGTGTGGGACCTCTACAGTCGGGCAAGTGGGTCCACCTCTGCGGGGCAGGGCATGTGCAAGAAGCGGGCCTGTGTTGCTAGAGTGTGTGGGGTCTCTGCAGTGGGGAGACTGGGTCCACTTCACAGGGTTGGGGCATGCACATGGGGCAGAATGCGTTGGCAGGGTGTGTGGCCCTGTGGGTGGTGGGGCTTCTCAGCTGCAGCAGACTTGTGCTTCTGAAACAGCCATATAGGGGATCAGCCACACTTTCCAAAGCCTGAAACAACTGGGTGCTCCCAAGCATGGGGTAGGCCCCACTCAGCTGTAATCATGAGAAACAGCTGAGAACAGCCTTGTAGTCTGGAGGCCTACAGCAACTGTAAGCCCCTGAGCCTAGCAACCAACTACGCTGGAGGCCTACTCACTTTACAGAAAAACTGTAACGGGAATGTGCTGTTAGACCTTGCAGCCAACTGTGCTGGGGCTCCTCATGCCCAATTCTGTGATTGTAGGGTCCATAGCAGCCACACACAGCTGAGCATTACAACCAGACAGACAGAGGGACAGCCTCACCTCCCTAGGCACCTGAAGCAAGATCAAACCTGCTACACCAGAGGGACACATGTAGGCCACACAGGGGAGACTCCTGGAACATTTGGAACTGGTGACAGAGGGAAGCACACTACTGGGCCTGATAAGGCATCTCTTACACAAGGCCATGTCTCCAAGATTGGGAAACACAGCTGACCTACGTAACACATAGATATAAACACAGAGAAAGAGGCAAAATGAGGAGACAAAGGAGTACGTTCCAAGCAAGGGAACAGGACAAAACCACAGAAAAAGAACTAAACAAAACAGTGATAAACAATCTACCTGTTGAAGAGTACAAACTAAGAGTCATAAGGATGCTCACTGATCTTGGGAGAAGAACAGATGAACTCAGAGACAACTTCAACAAAGCACTGGAAAATACAAAAAAGAACCAATCAGAAATGAAGAATGCAATACTGGAAATAAAAAATTCATCAAAGGGACTCAATAGCAGAGTAGATGATAAAGAAAAATGGATCAGCATGCTGAACGAAAGACTAGAGGAAATCATCCAAGCTGAACAGATAAAAGAAAAAAGAATTAAAAAGAATGAGGACAGTCTAAGGGACCTCTGGGACAACATCAAGCATACGAACATCCATATTATAGGTGTCCCAGGAGGAGAAAAGAAAGACAAAGGGGCAGAGAATCTATTTGAAGAAATAATAGCTGAAAACTTTCCGAACATAAGGAAGGAAACAGACATCCAGGTACAGAAAGCACACAAAGCACCAAACAAGATAAACCCAAAGAGGCCCACACAAAGACACATTACAATTAAAATGTACAAAATTAAAGATAAAATGAGAATCCTAAAAGCTGCAAGAGAAAGGTAACAAGTTACATACAAAGGAAACTGCATAAGGCTATCAGCTGACTTCTCAGCAGAAACCTTACAGGCTAGAACCGAGTGGCATGATATATTTAAACTGCTGAAAGGAAAAAATCTACATCCAAGAATCTCTACTTGGCAAGGTTATCATTCAGAATGGAAGGAGAGAGAAAGAATATCCCAAACAAGCAAAAACTAAAGGAGTTTATCACCAAGAAACCAGCCTTACGAGAAATGTTAAGGAGACTTACTTAAATGGAAAAGATAAGACCACAAATAGGAATAAGAACATTATGGAAAAAAAAGAAGCAATAAAATCACTGATAAAGGCAAATATACAGCAAAGGAGGCAGAGCAACCACCTATCAAGCTAACATTAAGGTCAAAAGACAAAAGTACTAAAATTATCTATTTCCACTATAAGAGGGTAATAGATACACATGCACACAAAAAGAAGCTAGATATGATATCAAAAACATGAAATGTGGAAGGAAGAGAGTAAAAGAGTAGAACTTTTAAAAAGAGACCAAACTAAAGAGACCATCAACTTAATACAGATTGCTATATACGTAGGCTATACAAACCACAAAGCTATAATAAATACACAAAAAACTAAGAGAAAGGAACCCAAACATACTACTAAAGAAAGCCATCAAACCACAACAGAAGAGAGCAAGAGAAGAAGAAAGGAACAAGGAAGAACTACTAAAACACCCAGAAAAAAAAGTAACAAAATGGCAGTAAGTACATTCTTATCAATAGCTACCTCAAAAGTTAATGGGCTAAATGCTCCAATCAAAAGGCATAGGGCAGCTGACTGGATAAAAAATCAAGACCCATATATATGCTGTATAAAAGAGACACACTTCAGACCTAAAGACATTCACAAATTGAAAGTGAAGGTATGGAAAAAGATACTCCATGCAAATGGCAATGAAAAGAAAGCTGAGGTAGTAATACTTATACTAACAAAATAGACTTCAAAACAAAAACTGTAACAAGAGACAAAGAAGCACAACATACAATGACAAAGGGAATAATACAACAAAAGGATACACCACTTGTAAATATCTATGCACCCAACATAGGAGCACCTAAACATATAAAGCAATTATTAACAGACATAAAAGGAGAAATAGACAGCAACACAATAATAGCAGAGGACTTTAACACTCCACTGACACCAATGGATAGATCAACCAAACAGAAGATCAATAAGGAAACACTGGCCTTAAGTAACACATTAGAGCAGATGGACATTATAGATACACATAGAACATTCCATGCCAAAACTGCAGAACACATTCTTTTCAAATGCACACAGAACATTCTCCAGGATACATCACATATTACACCACAAAACAAGTCTCAATAAATTTAAGAAGAGTGAAGTAATACCAAGCATCTTTTCTGACTACAACGGTATGAAACTAGAAATCAAGTACAGGAAGAAAATTGGAAAAGCTACAAATTTGTGGCAATTAAACAAAATCCAATGAACAACGACTGGGTCAATGAAGAAATCAAAGGAGAAATCAAAAAATACCTGGAGACAAATGAAATGAAAATATGACCTGTCAAAATTAATGGGATATAGCAAAAGCCATTCTAAGAGGGACGCTTATAGCAATATATGCCCACCTCAGCAAACAAGAAAAATCTCAAGTAAACAATCTAACAGTACACCTAAAGGAACTAGAAAAATAAGAACAAACAAAGCCCAAAATCAGTAGAAGGAAGGAAATAATAGAAATCAGAACAGAGGTTCCAGCCCGGTGGTGCAACAGTTAAGTGCGCACATTCCGCTTCAGCGGCCCACGGTTTGCCGGTTCAGATCCCGGGTGCGGACATGGCACTGCTTGGCAAGCCATGCTGTGATAGATGTCCCACATATAAAGTAGAAGAAGATGGGCACAGATGTTAGCTCAGGGCCAGTCTTCCTCAGGAAAAAGAAGAGGATTGGCGGCAGAGTTAGCTCAGGGCTAATCTTCCAAAAAATTAAAAAATTAAAAAATTAAAAATAAAATAGAAATCAGAGCAGAAATAAATGAAATAGAGACAAGAAAAGAATATTAAAAAATCAATGTAACTAAGAGCTGCTTCTTTGAAAAAGAGAAGCAAAATTGACAAACCTTTAGCTGGACTCAAGAAAAAAAAAGAAAGAAGGCTCAAATAAGTAAAATCAGACATGAAATAGGAGAAATTACAATGGACACCTCAGAAATACAAAAGATTACAAGAGAATACTATGAAAAACTATACATTAACAATTGGATAATCTAGAAGAAATGGATAAATTCTTAGAATCATATAACCTTCCAAAACTGAATCAAGAAGACAGAGAGAATTTGAATAGACCAATCACCAGGAAGGAGATTGAAATAGGAATCAAAACCCTCCCAAAAAATAAAAGTCCAGGACCAGACACTTCCCTGGTGAATTCTACCAAACATTCAAAGAAGACTTAATACCTATCCTTCTCACACTCTTCCAGAACACTGAAGAGAAGGGGAAGCTTCCTAACTCATTCTACGAAGCCAACATTACCCTGATCCAAAAACCAGACAAGGACAACACAAAAAAAGAAAACTACAGGCCAATGTCCCTGATGAACATCGATGCAAAAATCTTCAACAAAATACTAGCAAATCTAATACAACAATACATTAAAAAGATCATACATCATGATTAAATGGATTTATTCCAGGGATGCATAGATGGCTTGACATCTGCAAATCAATCAATGTGATACACCACATTAACAAAACGAAGAATAAAAATCACATGAACATCTCAATAGACGCAGAGAAAGCATTTGACCAGATATAGCATCCACTTATGACAAAAACTCTGAATAAAATGTGTACAGAAGGAAAGTACCTCAACATGATAAAGGCCATATATGATAAACCCACAGCTAATATTCTCAATGGAGAAAAACTGAAATCTATCCCTCTAAGAACAGGAACCAGACAAGGATGCCCACTTACACCACTCTTATTTAACATAGTATTGGAAGTCCTAGCCAGGGCAATCAGGCAAGAAAAAGAAGTAAAAGGGATCTAAATCGGAAAGAAAGAAGTGAGACTGTCACTATTTGCAGATGACATGATTTTATATACAGAAAACCCTAAAGAATCCACCAAAAAACTTTTAGAAATAACAAAAGAATACAGTAAAATTGCAGGATACCATATCAATAC
Source organism: Equus przewalskii (assembly GCF_037783145.1). Taxonomy (NCBI): domain Eukaryota; kingdom Metazoa; phylum Chordata; class Mammalia; order Perissodactyla; family Equidae; genus Equus; species Equus przewalskii. The sequence goes on from NC_091850.1 coordinate 27,823,111, forward strand.
ACAAAAATCAGCTGTGTTTCTATACACTAAGAACAAAGTAGCAGAAAGAGAAATTAAGAATACAATCCCGTTTACAATTGCAACAAAAAGAATAAAATACCTGGGAATAAACTTAACCAAAGCGGTGAAAGATCTATACACTGAAAACTATAAAACCTTGCTGAAAGAAATTGAAGACAACACAAAGAAATGGAGAGATAATCCGTGCTCTTGGATTAGAAGAATTAACATAGTTAAAATGTCCATACTTCCTAAAGCAATCTACAGATTCAATGCAAACCCTATCAAAGTTCCAATGACATTTTTCACAGAAATAGAACAAAGAATCCTAAAATTTATATGGCAAAACAAAAGACCCTGAATCACCAACGGATTCTAAGAAAAAAGAACAAAACAGGAGGTATCACACTCTCTGATTTCAAAATACATTACAAAGCTGTAGCAATAAAACAGCATGGTACTGGCACATAGACACAGAGATCAATGGTTCAGAACTGAGAGCCCAGAAATAAACCCACACATCTATGGACAGCTAATTTTCTACAAGGGAGTCAAGAACATACAATGGAGAAAGGAAAGTCTCTTCAATAAATGATGTTGGAAAAACTGGACAGCCACATGCAAAAGAATGAAAGTAGATCATTACCTTGCACCATACACACAAATTAACTCAAAATTGATAAAAGACTTGAATGTAAGACCCAAAAGCATGAAATTTTTGGACGAAAACATAGACAGCACGCTCTTCGACATCAGCATATTTTCAAGTACCATGTCTGACCAGGCAAAGGAAACAAAGGAAAAATAAACAAATGGGACAAAGCTTCTGTACAGCAAAGGAAACCATCAACAAAACGAAAAGACAGGGGCCGGCCCCGTGGCTTAGCGGTTAAGTTCGCATGTTCCACTTCCATGGCCTAGGGTTTCACTGGTTCAGATCCTGAGCTCATCAAGCCATGCTGAGGTGGGGTCCCACATAGCACAACCAGAGGCACTCATAACTAGAATATACAACTATGTACTGGGGGGCTTTGGGGAGAGGAAGAAGGAAAAAAACAAAAATGAAAAGACAACCTAACAACTGGAACAAGATATTTGCAAACCATATATCTGATAAGGGGTTAATATCCAAAATATATAAAGAACTCATACATCTCAACAATAAAAAAACTAACAACCCAATTAAAAAATGGGCAAACAATCTGAACAGACATTTCTCCAAAGAAGATATATGGATGGCCAACGAGCATCTGAAAAGATCTTCAACATCACTCATTCTCAGGGAAATGTAAATCAAAACTACAATGAGATATCACTTCACACCCGTTAGAATGGCTATAATTAACAAGACAGGACATAACAAGTATTGGAAAGGATGTGGAGAAAAGGGAACTCTCATACACTGCTAGTGGGAGTGCAAACTGGCGCAGCTACTATGGAAAACAGTATGGAGATTCCTCAAAAAATTAAGAATAGAACTGCCATATGATCAAGCTATTCCACTGCTGGGTATTTATCCAAAGAACACGAAATCATGAATGTGTAAAGATACGCACCACTATGTTCACTGTAGCATTATATCCACAATAGCCAAGACTTGGAAGCAACCTAGGTGCCCATCAAAGGACAAATGGATAAAGAAGATGTGGTATATGTACACAATGGACTACTACTCAGCCATAAAAAAACAATGAAATCTAGCCATTTGTGACAACATGGATGGACCTTGAGGGTATTATGCTAAGTGAAACAAGTCAGAGGAAGAAATTCAAATACTGTAAGATCTCCCTGGTAAATAGAAGATAAAAACAACAACAAACAATCACATAGAGACAGAGACTGGATTGGCAGTTACCAGAGTGGAAGAGGGGAGGGAGGAGGGCAAAAGGGGTGATTAGGCACATGTGTGTGGTGATGGATTATAAGTAGTCTTTGGGTGGTGAACATGATGTAATCTACACAGAAATCGAAATATAATGACGTACACCCGAAATTTATATTATGTTATAAACCAATGTTAATGCAATAAAAATAAAATAAAAACACAAAAAACAACAAAAAAACTTTTTAGTCCTCCCAAAAGCACACTATTTTAATTACAAACTGCTATTATTTTCTCCCAAGTTTATTTCATGATATGCTTTATTTATTTCACTTTAATTCACTATGTAACCCCTCCTGTGATTCCTCCAAGAATTAGGACAGTGCTTGCATATAACAGGTGCTTAATAAGGAAGGAAATAGAGAGGAAAGTGATAGCCTCTCTTTAGGAAAGAAAAAGAAAAAACCATAATAAGAAAGCAATATAGACTTTTCTTTAAAGACACTTTTCTCAATGGAAAACAAGAAGAATAGAAAGTACTTACAAACAATCAAGGCAAAAGCCAACAGGCTTCAGAAAAAAATCCACACTGCTTACAACTGTGTGAACAATCCTGACTCTACAATACATCTGTAAGAATAAATATGTAAGAAAAGCAAAAACGTCTTTAAAATGATTCAGGAAGATTAGCCCTACTAAGTATAGAACATAATATAAAAACATTGCAGTTAAAACAATGTGATGTTGGTATAAAAATTGACGTACACACCAAACCAACCACAGAGTACATATCAAACATAAACACACACAGGCAGTTCCCTCCTAGGTAGCAAAGTCAGCTAGAGTGGTCTGACACAACAGGTCAGATTCAACTGGGGCAGAGAAGAGCCTAACATTTTTTAATGTAATAATGGCAAGGTCTCTTAATCTGAAAGGGTCCAAAATAAAGCTATGCTAAAAGGAGCAAAATGTGCACATTTCAATGACTTATAAGGAAAGTAACAGTAGCTCTCTGGAAAGAATGAATCGGAACTGGAGTACCCACACGTGGGCCTGGAGACCATCTCCTGTCCAAGTTGCCAACAAGGCCTCAAACAGTATCTGGCCTATTCCTGACATTCTGCTCATGTTCACAGGGTAGGAATGGGAACCACAGATGCAGTAGGGAGGCATGGACTGAAGGGATGCCTGGAGGGACTAGATAGGAAGTTGGAGGCTCCATTTTCCTCTCTGAGCTCAAGACGTATATTCAACCACCAGCTTGACATTTCCATCTGCATGTCACAGGCATTTCAAACATAATGGGTCCAACAGGAAAATCTTGATTCTTACTGTCCACTTCATATGTAATCAACTTCTTTCCTACTTGCTAAAGCTACAAACTTGGAAGTCATCCTTAAATACTCCAAAACAATAACCTAAAAAGCTCTCTGTCTACCCACCCAGATTCAATCCACTAGCTAGTCCTGTCAGTTTGATCCAAAATACATCTCAAATCTATCCACTTTTCTACTTTTTCACCTCTACCACCCTTGTTTGAGCCAACAGTATCTCATGCCTCTCCATCACTTACTATGTACTGTAACAGGTCTATAACTAGTCTCTACTTTTACTCTTGTCTCACATGCTCCACAGAGTAATCAATATAGTCCTTTAAAAGTATGCTTCTAAAAATACCACTGCTTATTATCCTCTACTGGCTTTCCAACCCTTTACACAGTCTACAACAACTTACATTTTCTGGCTCCTGCTTCCTTTACAGCTTTACTTATTTTGTGTTCCCTCTTGCCCAACATGCACCAGCCCACTGGCGTTCTTTCATTTCCTCCAAAACATTCAGCTCTTTCCCTGCATCAGGGCCTTCTCACAGGCTTTTCTATCTACTGCAAAGCTCTTTTTTCCACTTTTACATGACTGGCCTCTTCTCACTCTTTCAATCTCAGGTTACATGCCACTTGTTCAAATAAGTATTACCTGGTCTTCCATCTAAATATGGCCCATTCTGTTGTTCTCTAGCAGAGTACCTGTCCATTTCCTTAATAACAGTCACTATAATTTGAAATTACATATCTATTAACTTGTTATTTGATTTTTGAAACTGTGTTAATGTCTTACATATTCAAAAATAAACCAATTAAGGATGGGAGAAACCTAAAACTGAATGTAAACAGAAACAAATGAACGCTACTATATTTCAAATAAGCAACAAATACTCTGAAAGGACAAACAGAAGGTAAATAACCCAAGTAACCATATACTCTGTAAAGGGTTGAATGTGGCCCCCAAATAGATATGTCCATATCCTGATTGCCAGAACTTGTAAATGTGACTTTAATGCAAAAAGAGTATTTGCAGATATAATTAAGAATCTCAAAGAGAACTCTCTGTGAAGATGAAGGCAGCCACAATCCAAGGAATCCCTTAGGTCACTAGAAGCTGGAAGAGGCAAGGAAGGATTACCCTAGAGTCATTGGGGAGAGCATGGTTGAGCCAACACCTTGATTTTGGATCTCTGGCCTTCAGAATTGCCAAAGAACAAACTTCTGCTGTTTTAAGCTAACAAATCTGTGGTAATTTATTACAGTAGTCCTAGGAAACTAATACTCTCAGTCTAAAATCCAAAGAACCATAAATAAATAATGAATTCTAGTTAATACATTTGTTTCCTTCTTGCACTGGTATGCATTAACAATTCTGAAACTGCATTCAATATAATGAAGAATTAAGCAAATGTGGAAATATGTTGAAAATAATGGAAATCAAATTTCCGTCACTGTTGGAGAAGGAAGTTACAAAAATGGAAAGAGGCAAGACTAGAATGAACTCTGTGGTATATGACTGAAATTAGGGACATCAACATGAACTCAGGATTTTTAATAGGTAGATACAAGTATAGGTGTTTAAGTATGTGTGTAAGTTATTCTCTAGTTTTATATGCTGAGGATGTCTAGAAGAAATGACACCCCAGCAAACCTAGAAGAGAGGTTCTGGTTTCTAAATATCATTCTCCACTATAAAGAATCAGGGTTCCTTGAAGAAATGATTGATTATAGTGCTGGGATAGGAAAAGTACAAGAGGAACATGGAACATTTTATTGTGCCAAAAAATAAGAAAGCGCTGCAAAAATGGTGGGAATACGTTAAAGTATAAAGTGCAGGGGGCTGGCCCTACGGCCGAGTGGTTAAGTTTGTGTGCTCTGCTTCGGCAGCCCAGGGTTTCACCAGTTCAGATCCTGGGCGCAGACCTGACACCGCTCATCAAGCCATGTTGAGGCAGCAGTCCACACAGCAGAACTAGAAGGACCTACACTAGTACATAACTATGTACTGGGGACTTTGGGGAGAAGAAGGAAAAAAAAAAGATTGGCAACAGATGTTAGCTCAGGGCCAATCTTAAAAAAAAAAAGTATAAAGTGTAGGTTGAAGGGGCTTCCACTGGCTAAATCTGGGACAAGTAAGTTTTCAAAATAAATAATGAGAGTAATGGATAATAAACCACTGACTAAAATAAGAACCCTTGAGTACATATTAATATATAATAAATAGACAGCTCCATCTTACAGTAGAATACGAATTAATAAATATAAAATGAATGATGGAGTTAGAAAAATCACCATTCTGTAATCATCACAGTAATAACTGATTCAGGCAAGAATCATCAGGGATGCTAAAATCAATAGAGGAAAGTCTGATAATGAACAAGATATTTCCAGGTTCTCAAAATCTCCCTTCAAATTACTTAATAATTACAAATAGAAAATATTAACTTCACAGTGAAGCAATCTGGTAGACAATGCCTTAAATGAGTGATCCAAGTTAACCTCACCAATACTGGGACAAACTGACATCACGTATTTCCTGATACGAGGAATTAAGGAGGACACGATATTGTTTCTGTGATAGTCCTTCTAGAAATGCAGACTTTGACTCTAACTATGAGGAAAACCAGCAAAATCAAATTCTACATTTTACAAAATAACTGACTTACAGTCTTCAAAAATATCAAAGTAAAAAATAAAAACAAAAAAGGCAGAAGAACTGTTCCCAATTAAAGAAGACAAAAAGGCATGACAATCGAACCAACAGGAAAATAGTTATAAAGGAAATCATTAAGACAACTTGTGAAACTATGGACTATGGATTAGATAATAGTATTTTATCAACGTTAAATTTACAGTTATGTAAGAAGATATAATGTTATTACGAAAACCACACTGAAGAATTTAGGAGTAAAGGAGCATGGTGTTTGCAACTTACTTTCAAAAGTTGGGGATAATTAAACACACACACCCACACATAATTTATATATATGTGAGTATACATATGAGCATGAGTGGGCGTGTGAAGGAGCGTATAAATGGAGAGGAGAGGAAGGAAGGGAGGGAGAGGAGCGGGGGAATGTTTGTGTTAGTTGAGGGTAGGAAGGAGGAAAAGGTGAGGGGATGATAAAGCAATGGGGCGAAATGCTAGCAAGTGGTGAATCTCGGGGAAAAAAGTATAAAGAAGCTCTGTGTACTATTCTTACACTCTCTATATTTGAAATTATATCAAGATAAATACTTTAAAAAAAAATATTCTGGCTGCTGTGTGAAGAAAGGCCTGTTGCCAAGACAAAAGAGGAATTAAGAGGGACAGCTAGGAAGATACTGATGTGGCTGATGTTAAAATTGACAGTGGCTTGGACTAGGAACAACAATAAAGTGTTCAAAAGTGAGAAGATCTGGGATATATTTTAAAGAGACAACAGGATTCCCTAAAGAATTGTACCTGAGCTGCAATCACAGATGAAAGCAAGGTTTGTGAACTGATCAACTATGTGACAGTACAAATATACATCTGTATAAATATATGTCAACTGTACAAATATATGTCATTCTTTCTGGCCATGGAGAACATGAACCTCTCTGTGTGTAGGGAATTCCCCCAAAAAAATGACTCTTGGTAGAAGACAGAGACCACCTCTCACTAGAGAAGTGAAAAAGTCCGATGCTAACTTTGCCAACCTCCCTTACAGATACGACACAGCAACACAATAGCTCCAGCCGTGATTTTTCTCCTGAGTTATGACTCCAGGACAGTAGAGTGCTCTCTTTCTGTCTTGGTCTGTTTAGGCTACCATAACAAAAAAATATCATAAACTGAGTGGCTTATAAACAAGAAACATTTATTTCTCACAGTTCTGGAGGCTGGAAAGTTTAAGATCAAGGCACTGGCAAATTTGGTGTCTGAACTTCCCCTGTGAAGAGGCCATCTTTTCACTGTAACCTCACATGGTGAAGGGGTGAGGGAGCTTTCTCTGGCAACTTTCAAAAGGGCACTAATCCCATTCATGAGGGCTCCGCCTTCACAACCTAATTATCTCCCAAAGGTCCCACCTGCTAACAATATCACCTTAGGGGTTAGGTTTCAACTCATGAATTTGGGGGGGACACATTCAGACCATAGCACTCTCCTTAAGGGCAGCAGTACAGCAAGTACAACTTCATCCTGCAAGATGAAGTTCCCGGCTCTTAACTGGCATTGGTGCTAGGTGGGACATCCAACGTCTGGCAGTTAACATCACAATTTACCAGCAAACCAGGTTTGTAACATGGTTTTGGGAATTGTTCCTGCATTTCACATCAAGTATGGTTCACCAGTCCTTCTAGCATTCTCATTACACATAAATCAAGAAGATGTAGCTAAGAACAGGAGTAAAATCCTACCTCATAATTTTGATCAGAGAACTGGAATGAATTAAAATATATTTTACAGGAGGTTCCGGTTTCACTCAAGACGGAATACACACACTTCACCCCTATCTCTTCCACTGATTACAACCAAAAACTCTGAACAAAATAAAGTAACTACCAGAAGATACTGAATAATACATAAGAGCAAGAAAAAAAAGGGTAAAGAATCGAGGTCTTGAGGAGCATGAGATGATGAGTTTCCTGGGGATGTTTCTTGTCTTATACATTTCCTGACAGGCTCTACGGCAGCCCACAACTGGCAAGTGAGAGTGAGAACTGACAGATCAAGTCCCAAGAAAAGGTTGCTCACTCCAGGGGTGAGGGGTGGCAGGAGAAGTGAAGGGCCTGTGGGATAAAGCTCTTGTGACCTGACCTTCCCTATGCCAGGCAAGCACAGAGCAACAAAGCTACAAGTCTCCCCTGCAGTGCTGGCACCAGAAATGGAAGTAGTCCTCATAGGTGAAAGAATTATTGACTTACTCCTTTTCACACCAGGTAAGGGCTGGCTCTGAGGTGGCACTTCTCCTCCTCCTAACCAGCCGTGGCCCTGTGAGGCCTCTACAGCAGATGCGTGCCAGCAACAAAACGGCAGCTGCCTTTTCCCCAGTGACAGGAGCAGCCCTCAGAGAGGATTATCTGTTGGCTCCCTTGACCCTACACCAGGAAAGGGCAAGCAACGAAAAGCCATAAGACCTCCTCCGTTTCCCCAAAAGCAGCAATGACAGCGACCCTTGTGGGGTAGAGCATGTTTGACACTCCCTGCCCTCTGCTAGGCCAACATAAGTAACAAAGCAGATCGCTCATGCCTTCCCATTGCACAGAAGCATATGAAGGGTTGAATCCTTCTGATACTCTATGCTTTACATTTGGGAAACACCAACAACAGAGCAGCAGCATGCCCTTTTCCCACCTACACATAAAAGCAGCTGCTGTGGGGTGGGGAAATTTTGATTTTCTCACCCTACTCCAGTTTTGCCTGGAGGCATAGCCAATTATGAAAACTGCCATATAGCATAAAACGAGTAAGTCTCTGGTCTTCTAGCAAGAAGACCAAAACAGAAAACAGAGAGTAAAGAAAAAGCTTAAGGTTAAAGGTAAGGAAGCTGGATAAAAATATCCTTTAAATCTATACAAAAAGTCCTGAGCTCCAGTAGGTGCACATATGTGAAGAATCATTGTAAGAAAAGCATTGAGAACTGAAGACAGTGCAGACTACCATCCAGGTTCCACACGGACTCCTGGGAACAGGCACATGGGGCAAACCAGAATAACATGCAAAGATTTTGAAAATTAAACCAATATAGGAGGGAAAAACAGTTCATAGGAGGCAGGTCAGGACATACAGTCTAAAATTAACCAGGTTGACTGTCAGCTAAAAAGAAACCACACACTCACACAAACAAAAAAACCCCAGCTTTTTCCAGAGGTTTTGGACAGGACTCAGAATTTCCTAACACCATATTCAAAATGTCAAGCATATAATCCAAAACTAAACATACAAAGAACCAGGAAAACCTAACCAGCTCTCAAGAAATAAGACAAAAGATGTCAACCACAAGATGACTCAAATGGTAGAATTATCAGAAAAAGACTTTAAACCAGTGTTTATAACCATGATACAAAAAGGGAAAGCAAACACTTTTGAAACCAAGTGCAAAGACAGAATTGCTCACCAAAGAAAAACAAATTATAAAAACACGGATATCTGGTCATATTGAAAAACACAATAATGGAAATGAAAAATTCACTGAAGGCACCCAATTGTAGAAGGGATATGTCAGAGGAAAGAATCAGCGAACTTGAAGACAGATAAACAGAAATAATTCTATTCAAACAACAAGAAGAAAAAAGAATGGGAAAAAAATGAGAATCACAGAGACCCGTGAGACAAAAAGATTAAGTATCATGTTATAAAAGACTGAGGAGGAGAAGAAAAAAAGGAGAAGAAAAATATTTTAAAAAATAATGGCTGGGGCCAGCCCGGTGGTATAGTGGTTAGGTTCATGCGCTCTGCTTCGGTGGCCTGGTGTTCATGGGTTCAGATCCCAGGCATAGACCTACTTACCACTCATCAAGCCATGCTGTGGCAGTGTCCCACATACAAAATAGAGAAAGACTGGCACCAATGTCAGCTCAGCAACAATCTTCCTCAAGCAAAAAGAGGAAGATTGGCAACCAATGTTAGCTTAGGGCCAATTTTCCTCACCAAAAAAAATAATAACAATAACGGCTAAAAATTTCCCAAATATGGTGAAAGATGTGAATTTACAGATCCAAGAATATTCAACGAATGCCAAACAGGATGAACTAAAAACAAAAAATACACAATTAAAAGAAATAAAAAAAAATTTTTTAAACCCACACCTAGAAAGATCATAATTAAACTATTAAAAGTCAAAAATAAAGGAAAAAATTCTAACAGTAAACCTAAAAGACAACTCATTACATATAGGAAAAAAAAAAAAACCTTGAATACTGTAGATCACTCATCAGAAATAAGTAAAGCCAGGAGACAGTGGAACAATATTTTTAAAGCACTGAGAGAAAACTACTGCCAAGTTAAATGTACAAAAAATGTACTTTAGGAATGGAGGTGAAATAAAGACATTTTAAGAAGAAAGAAAACTAAAAGAACTTGTCACCAGTATACCTGCTTTAAAAGAAATGCTACAGAAATTGAAAAACTGATCATTTAATTCATATGGAAATTCAAAGAACAGCCAAGAATTTCAAGGTTCTTTTATTATTTCAAGAAAATTTATTATTCTTATTGTTACATTCTTATTTTAATCATTATTTTATCATTTCAAGAAATATTTATTTCAAGAATAATCATGAAAAGAAAGAACAAAGCTGGAGGATTGACACTTCTCAATTTCAAGATTAACTACAAAGCTAAACTAATTAAGGACAGTGTAGTGCTAGCAAGAAGATATACATATAGATGAACAGAAAAGAATTAAGAATCTAGAAAGAAACATTTCTAGTCAATTCATTTTTGACAAGAGAAACAAAAATAACTTAGGGGAAAGAATTCTCTTTTCAACAAGTGGTGCTGGGACAACTGAATATCCGCAAGCTAAAGAATGAAGTTAGATACCTACCTCATATCACACACAAAAATTAATTCAAAATGGATCACAGACCTAAATGTAAGAGCTAAAACTATAAAAGTCTTAAAAGAAAGCAAAGGCATAATTCTTTGTGACCTTGGGGTAGGTAATGACATCAAAGGCACAAAAATAAAGGAAAAAATATTGGACTTCACCAAAATTTAAAACTGTTGTGCTTCAAGGACACTATGAAGAAAGAAAAGACGACCCACAAAATGGGAGAAAATTTTTGCAAATCATATTCTGAGCAAGGACTAGTATCTAGAATATATAAACAATCGTTAAAACTCAATAATAAAAAGACAACCCAAATTTAAAAATGGGCAAGGATTTGTGACCTGAAGGTAAGATGTGAAACCATAAAAATCCTAGAAGAAAATATAGGCAGTACACTCTTTGACATCAGCCTTAGAAGGATCTTTTCAAATACCATGTCTACTCAGGCAAGGGAAACACAAGAAAAAATAAACAAGTGGGACTTCATCAGACTAAAGAGCTTCTGCAAGGCAAAGGAAACCAGGAACAAAGCAAACAGACAACCCATCAACTGGGAGAAAATATTTGCAAATCATATATCCGACAAAGGTTTAATCATCAAAATATATACAGAACTCATACAACTCAACAACAACAAAAAAAAACCTGATGAAAAAATGGGCAGAGGATATGAACAGACATTTTTCCAAAGAAGATATAGAGATGGCCAACAGGCACATGAAAAGATGTTCAATATCACTAATCATCAGGGAAATGCAAATCAAAACTACAATAAGATATCACCTTACACCTGTTAGAACAGCTATTATCACCAAGACAGGAAACAGCAAATGTTGGAGAGGATATGTAGAAAAGGGAACCTTCATACACTGCTGGTGGGAGTGCAAACTATATAGCCACTATGGGAAACAGCATGGAGATTTCTCAAAAAATTAAAAATAGAAATACCATACGACCCAGGTATCCCACTACTGGGTATTTATCCAAAGAACTTGAAATCAACAATTCAAAGAGACTTATGCACCCCTACATTCACTGCAGCATTATTCACAATAGCCAAGACAACAACTCAAGTCCCAAGAATTGGTGAATGGATAAAGAAGATGTAGTATATATGTACAATGGAATACTACTCAGCCATAAAAAAGACAAAATTGTCCCATTTGCAACAACATAGACAGACCTTGACTGTACGTTAAGTGAAATAAGCCAGATAGAGAAAGACAAACACTGCATGATTTCACTCATATGTGGAAGATAAACAAACACATGGACAAAGAGAACAGCAGTGGTTACCAGAGGGGAAGGGTATTGGGGGGTGAGCATAAAGGGTAAAGGGGCACATTTATTTGGTGAATGACAAATAATAATGTACAGCTAAAATTTCACAATGTTATAAACTATTATGACCTCAATAAAATTTTTTTTAAAAAATGGGCAAGAATTTGAATAGACATTTCTCCAAAGAAGATATACAAATGGCTAATATATACACAAAAAGATGCTTGACACAATTAGCCATCAGGGAAATGCAAATCAAAACCACACTACGATACCACTTCACACCCACCAGGACAGTTATAATTTTTAAAAAACAAGTGTTGATGAGGATGTAGAAATATTACAATTCTCATACACAACTGGTGGGTATGTAAAATGGTACACTTTGGAAAACAGTCTGACAGTCCCTCAAAAAACTAAACATAGACTTACCATAGGACCCAGAAATTCCACTCCTAGGTATACATCCAAGAGAAATGAAAACATGTGTCCACACAAAATCTTGTAGAGGAATGTTATAGTAGCATTATTCATAATAGTCAAAAAGTGGAAACAATATAACTGTCCATCAACTGAAGAATAGATAAATGCGGTATATCCATACAATGGAATATTATTTGGTAATGAAAAGAAATGAAATATCGATATATGCTAAAACATGGATGAGTTTTGAAAATATTATGCAAAGTAAAAGAAGCCAGTTATAAAGGTCCACATATTGTATGATTACACTTATACAAAATATCCAGAACAGGCAAATCTACAGAGACAGAAAGTAGATTAGCAGTTGCATAGGGCTTAGAGGTGTGGGAGAGTTGAGCATGATGGCTGAAGGACAGGGAGTTTTTTGTTTTTAACAGACTTTATTTTTTAGAGCAGTTTTAAGTTCACAGCAAAACTGACCAGAAGGAAAGTAGAGAGATTTCCCATGTATCTCCTACTCCCAAACATAGCCTCCCCCTATTATCAATATGCCCCACCAGAGTAGCACATTTGTTACAATTGATGAACTTACATTGACACACCATTATCATCTAAAATCTATAGTTTACATTAGAGTTCACTCTTGATGTTGTACATTCTACCAAATTTGTAATGACATGTATCTACCATTATAGTATCATACAGACTAGTTTCATTGTCTTAAAAATCCTCTGTGCTCTGCCTACTTACCCTTCCCTACCCTCTAACACCTGGCAACCACTGATCTTCTTATTGTCTCCAGGAGTTTCTTTTTGAGGTGATGAAAACGTTCTAAAAGTGATTGTGGTGATGACTGCACATTCCATAAATACACTAAAAACCAGTGACTATACTAAAAGCCACTGAATATACACATTAAACGGGTGAATTTTTTATCACTATTATTTTTGCTGAGGAAAATTTGCCCTGAGCCAACATCTGTGCCAATCTTCCTCTATTTTGTATGAGGGTCGCTGCTGCAGTATGTACACCAACAAGTGGTTTGGGTCTGCACCCAGGAACTGAACTCAGGCCACTGAAGTGCAGCACCCTGAACTTAACCACTAGGCCATGGGGCCGGTCAAAATGGGTGAATTTTATGGTATGTGAATTCTATCTCAATAAAATTAAAAAAGAAATGCTAAAAGAAGTTCTTCAAATGAAAGGGAAATAATAAAAAAGAGAAACTTAGAATATAAGCAATGAATGGACAACAAAAGTCAAATATCTGAGTAAATAAAGCAAATCAGGAATAGAAAAGAATTTCCTCAACTTGACAAAGGTATCTACAAAAAATCTACAGCTAACAACATACTTAATCATGAAAGACTGAATTTTTCCCCCCAAACAACAGGATTTACACAAGAACGTTTACTCTGACCATTCCTATTTAATATCACACTGAAAGTTCTGACAAGTATAATAAGGCAAGAAAAAGAAAGAAAAAACATTCACATTGGAAAGGAAGAAACAAAACACCAAATAAACACCAAAATAAAATTCCAAGACACTATGACTGTCTATAAAGAATCCACAAAAAACTAGTAAGTGAGTTGAGGAAGGCTGCAGGATACAAGGTCAACATACAAAAAAAATAACAAAATCACAGTATTTCTCTATACTACTAATGAACAATTAGAAACCCCAGAAAATTTTAAAACAAGATCATTTATAATAGCTCAAAAATATTAAATACTTCAGTATAAATTTAATGAAATATGTTCAGGATCTCTATGCTGAAAATTATAAAACCAGATGAAAGAAATAAAAGAAGTCCTAAATAATTATTTGAGAGATATACTGTTGTTGATGGATTGGAAAACTCAATACAGTTTAGATGTCGATTCTCTCCAAACGGTCTTTAGATTTAAAATAATTCCAAACGAAATTGCAATAGGATTCTTCGTAAGTATAGACAGGATGATTCTAAAATCTATGTGAAAAAGTAAACAAACTAGAATAGCCAAAACAATTTTAAAAAAGAAGAAGAAAGAGAATTCACCATCAAATTTTAAGAAATACTAAAACGATACAGTTCTCAAGACAGTGTGAAAGGATAGTGAAAGGATAAACACGTACCAATGGAAGAGAATAGAGGGCCTCAAAATAAACTGTCTCAAATATCATCAATTGATGTTGGACAAAGATGCAAAGGCAATTCAATAAAGAAAGGGCAGTCTTTTCAACTAAGGGTGCTGAAACAACCAGCCATTCATATGCCGAAAAAGAACCTTGACCTATTTCTCATTCCATATACAAAAATTAACTCAAAATGGATCATACACTCAAATGTAAAACATAAAACTTTAAAACTCCTATAAGAAAAGCAGGACAAAATCTTTTCATCATCGAGTTTGGCAAAAAGTTCTTAGATCTAACACCCAAAACATGATCCATTAAAAAAAAATTGATAAACTGATTTTATCAAAATTTTAAAATTGTTTTTGCATAGACAAGCCACAGACTAGGAGACAATACTTGAAAAAGAAGTTATACCCAGAATATTTTTTTTAACTCTCAAGAACAAACAGTAAGAAAACAAACATTCCCTCTTCCCCCAAAATATGCAAAAAATTGGATAGACATTTCACCAGAGAAGATACAAAGATGGAAAACATGAAAAGATGCTCAACATCATTAGTCATGAGGAAAACGCAATTAAAACAATGAGATACGGGGCCGGCCCCATGGCCAAGTGGTTAAGTCCTCGCACTCCGCTTCGGCGGCCCAGGGTTCAGATCCTGGGCGTGGACATAGCACCGCTCTTTAGGCCATGTTGAGGTGGCGTCCCACATGCCACAACTAGAAGGACCCACAACTAAAATATACAATTATGTATTGGGGGCATTTGGGGAGAAAAAAGCAGGGGAAAACAAAAGAAGATTGGCAACAGCTGTTAGCTCAGGTGCCAATCTTTAAAAAAAAAAAAATGACATACCATTAAACATCTATTAGAATAGCTAAATTCCAAAAAAGTGACAATGTCAAGTTCTAGCAAGGGTGCAGAGTAACAGCAACTCTCGTTCATTGCTGGCAGGAAAGCAAAATGGTACAGCTACTTTGGAAGACAGCTCGGCAGCTTCTTAAAAAACTAAACATAGAGGCCCCCCGGGGTGGCGCAATGGTTAAGTTCACATGTTCCGCTTCGGCAGACCGGTGTTCGCCGGGTCAGATCCCGGGTGCAGTCATGGCACCACTTGGCTGGCCGGGCTGTCGTGGGCGTCCCACATATAAAATAGAGGAGAATGGGCATGGATGTTAGCTCAGGGCCAGTCTTCCTCAGCAAAAAGAGGAGGACTGGCAGCAGATGTTAGATCAGGGCTAATCTTCCTCAAAAAAAAAAAAAAGCTAAACATAGTCTGATCATACAATCCAACAATCACATTCCTAGGGTAATAACCCAATTGATTTGAAAACTTATCTCGACACAAAACCTACATGCAAATGTTTATACTAGCAATATTCATAAGGCTTTGTTGGCCAAACATGTTTGGTCAATGGGACAGATGTGCAGCATGAGGGAAAGAAAGGAGTCATGCAGAACTCAAAGATTTTAGGGTTGATCAATTGGTGAGTGGTGATGGTACTGAAATAAAGATGACTGCAGAAGGAGCAGGTCTAGGAAGAAAAATCAGGATTTCCTTTTCGGACATTTTATGTTGAGATGTCTATTATACATCCAAGTGAGTCTGTGAAGTATGTAGCTGGTAATACTGGACAGGTGAGAAGATAGGGCAAGAAACATAAATTTGTAAGTCATCAGTGTCTATACATGGTATTTTAGCCATGTGACCAGATGAAATCAATCAGGGATCGAGTGTAAATATTAAAGAGGGCCCAGAAAACAATCCCATTTACAGTTACATCAAAAAGAAAAAAACACCAGGGTCAGCCCAGTGGTGCAGTGACTAAGTTTGCACGTTATGCTTTGGCAGCCCAGAGTTTGCCAGTTCAGGTCCCAGGTGTGGACCTACACACTGCTTGTCAAGCCATGCTGTGGCAGGTGTTCTACATATAAAGTAGAGGAAGACTGGCACAGATGTTAGCTCAGGGTCAGTCTTCCTCAGAAAAAAGAGGAGGATGGGCAGCAGATGTTAGCTCAGAGCTAATCTTCCTCAAAACACAAGAAAAATTTAAAAAAAGAAAAAAAAGAATAAAATACCTAGGGATACCTTTAACCAAGGAGGTGAAAGACCTGTGCAGTGAAAACCCTAAGACAATGATGAAAGAAACTGAAGAAGACACAAATAAATGGAAAGATATTCTGTGCTCATGGATTACAGGAATTAATAGTTAAAATGTCCATAGTATCCAAAGCAATCTATAGCTTCAATGCAATCCCTACCAAAATTTCAATGGCACTTTTCACAGAAATAGAAAAAACAATTTTAAAATTTGTATGAAACCACAAAGGACCCTGAATAGCCAAAGCAATCTTGAGAAAGAAGAACAGAGTGGGAGGCATCATGCTCCCAGATTTCAAACTGTATTACAAAGCTATACTAATCAAAACAGTATGATATTGGCATAAAAGCAGACACACAGATCAATGAAACAGAATAGAGAGCACAGAAATAAACCCACACATACATGCTCAATTAATTTATGACAAAGGAGCCAAGAATATGCAACAGGGAAAGCACAGTCTCTTCAATAAATGGTCCTGGGAAAACCGGACAGCAACACACAAAGGAATGAAACTGGACCTTTAGCTTACAGCATACACAAAAATTAACTTAAAATGGATTAAAGACTTGAATGTAAGACCTGAAACAGTAAAATTGCTATAAGAAAACATAGGCTATAAGCGCCTAACATTGGTCTTGGCAATGACTTTTTGGATTTGACACCAAAGTAAAAGCAACAAAAAGCAAGAATAAACAAGCAGGACTACATCAAACTAAAAAGCTTTTGCACAGGAAAGGAAACCATCAACAAAATGAAAAGCCAACCTACTGAATGGAAGAAAATATTTGCAAATCATATGTCTGATAAGGGGTTAATATCCAAAATATAGAAAGAACTCATACAACTCAAAAGGAAAAAAATAAGCCAATTACAAAACGGGCAGAAGATCTGAACAGACATTTTTCTAAAGAAGACATACAGTTGGCCAACAGATACACGAAAAGGTGCGTAATATCACTAATCATCAGGCAAATGCAAATTAAAACCACAATGAGGGGCCAGCCCCATGGCATACTTGCTGAATTTGGTGCTCTACACTGTGGCGGCCTAGGTTCATGGGTTCGGATCCTGGGCACAGACCTACACCACTCATCAGCCATGCTGTGGTGGCAACCCACATATAGAAGAGGAAGACTGGAACAGATGTTAGCTCAGGGCAAATCTTCCTCAGCAAAACACAAATAAACAAACAAACAAAAACCACAATGAGATATCACCTCAAACATGTTAGGATGGCTTTATCAAGAAGATAAGAAATAACAAATGCTGGGGAGGATATGGAGAAAAGGGAACCTTTGTGCACTATTGGTGGGAATATAAATTGGTGAAGCCACTATGGAAAACAGTATGAAGGCTCCTCAAAAAAATTAAAAATAGAACTATCACATGATCCAGCAATTCCACTTCTGGGTATTATCCAAAGAAAATGGAAACACTAACTCAAAAAGATATATGCACCCTCACATTCACTGCAGCATTACTCATAACAGCCAAGATATGGAAACAACCTAAGTGTCTGTCAACGGATGAATGGATAAAGAAAATATGGTATATATATAAATATACAATAGAATATTATTCAGTCATAAAAAAATGAAATCTTGCCATTTGCAGCAACATGGATGGACCTTGAGGGTATTATGCTAAGTGAAATAAGTCAGAGAAAGACAAACACCATATGATCTCACTTATATGTGAAATTTAAAATTAAAACAAAAACCAAGCTCATAGATACAGAGAACAGATTGGTAGTTGCCAGAGGTGGAGGCTGGGGGGTAAAGGGAGTCAAAAGGTACAAACTTTGAGTTATAAAATAAGGAAGTCATGGAGATGTAATGTATGGCATGGCCACTATAGTTAATAATACTATATTGCAGATTTGAAAGTTGCTATGAGAATAAATATTAAAAGTTCTCATTATGGATCAAAGACCTAAAGATTAGGCCTGAAACAATAAGTCTTCTAGAAGAGAATATAGGCAGTACACTCTTTGACATCAGTTTCAAAAGAATCTTTTCGGACACCATAACCCCTCAGACGAGGGAAACAACAGAAAGAATAAACAATTGGGACTTCATCAGACTAAAGAGCTTCTTCAAGGCAAGGGAAAACAGGATTGAAACAAAAAAAACAGCCCACTAATTGGGAAAAAATATCTACAAGTTATTTATCCAACAAAGGGTTAATCTCCATAATATATAAAGAACTCACACAGCTCAACAACAAAAAATCAAATAACCTGATCAAAAAATGGGCAGGGGACATGAACAGACATTTCTCCAAAGAAGATGTACGCATGGCCAATAGACACATGAAAAGATGCTCATCATCACTAATCATCAGGGAAAGGCAAATTAAAACTACACTAAGATATCACCTTACACCTGTTAGAATGGCAAAAATATCCAAAACCAAGAGTGACAAATGTTGGAGAGGCTGTGGAGAAAAAGGAACCCTCATACACTGTTGGTGGGAATGCAAACTGGTGCAGCCACTATGGAAAACAGTATGGAGATTTCTCAAAAAGTTAAAAATAGAAATACCTTATGACCCAGCCATCCCACTACTGGGTATCTATCCTAAGAACCTGAAATCAGCAATTCCAAAAGTCCATGTACCCCTATGTTCATCGCAACAGTATTCACAATAGCCAAGATGTGGAACCAACCTAAGTGCCCAGCAACATGATTGGATAAAGAAGACATAGTATATATACACAATGGAATACTACTCACCCATAAAAAAAGGACAAAGTCGTCCCATTCACAACAACATGGATGGACCTTGAGGGTATTATGTTGAGTGAAATAAGTCAGACAGAGAAAGACAAGCTCTGTATGACTCCACTCATAGGTGGTAGTTAACATATAGACAAAGAGAACTGATCAGTGGTTACCAGGGGAAAGGGGGGTTGAGGGGAGGGCACAAAGGGTGAAGTGGTGTACCTACAACATGAGTAACAATAATGTACAACTGTAATTTCACAAGGTTGTTAACTATCATAATCTTAATAAAAAAAGTTCTCATTATAAGAAAAATACTAACTATGGTGACAGATGTTAACCAGACTTATTGTGGTGATCATTATGCAATATATACAAATATCAAATCATTACATTGTACACCTGAAACTAATACAATGTTGTATGTCAATTATACCTCAATAAAAATAAAAAATAAACTAAATAAAGAGGACTCAGTGCTGAGCCCCACGACGCTCAAACAGGTAAAGGTTGAATGGGACAGTAGGAACTACAAAACAAGAATGAAAAGGAACGGTCAGTGAAGTAAGAAGAAAACAAGGAGCGTACAGTAAATTGGGAGTCAAGTAAAGAAGGTGTTTCAAGAAGGAGAGAGTAAATAACTGTGTCAATGACGCTAAGAGTTACAGCATTATGAGAACTGAGAACTGATCATCAGATATGGCATGATGATAGGGTGCCATGAACAGACACGTGAGTTAGGCTCCCCTCAATTCTGTGCACCTAAGGTACTAAAAGACAATAATTAATTGATTGGCTCATAGATTAAAATCTATAGGATTGTTAGGGGTCCCATTAATCTCTTTCCAAAACAGAAATTTGTCAGTCTATGCTTATTTCAGGAAAAAAAAAGAATTTCTAACACTGAGCAGTAAACAGGTATCTGGTCTAGTTTGATCCCATCAAATGCCTGCCTCTGAGCCAGGAAAATAGTTCATCATTTGCAACAAAAGGAACACCACATAACTGAAGACATGCCCAGTCTTTGAGAACTTAGATCTTAAACTGCTTTGGCTTCTTTGAACTTGCATACTACTCCACACTCTCATTCCCCTCCTCTGCTTAACTTAGCTCCATCTCATTGACATCTCAGCCTGGTCCCTTAACTAATGCATCTTCTACTTACCTCCCAGTTAGTTCCTAGTTTACCGTTTTCCTCTCCCGCTCTCAGACTCAGGGATTCTACAGATGGGTTCTGCTCAGTCCAGTCTTTGAACCTCACTTCCTATACTTCGTCCTAACAGCAACCTACAACTCACCGAGCCCATGCAGGTCTTGAAGGCAGGTCCCAGAAAACAGGTCTTTTACTAGTATTTGTTGATTAGAGTTGAAATAGCATCTTAGAATATAAAGGATATTTTTAAGAGAACCCAAAGAAAATGATCCCTATTGTAGAACACATTAAGATAAAAGGACATATGGTCACTTTAGCTGTTGAGTACCTAGAATATGAACACCAATAGTAGGTTAAAGTGAAAAAATCTACAAGACTGTGAATGTTGCTTCTTGTTTGTAAAGATAGGCGCATGACAAAGGCAACGGGAATGTTAAGTATCCTTGTGTTAAAACAGTGACCAAAATTAGTCATAACAAAAAAGAAGTTCAACTAAGGATTCTTAAATGGGTCTAAACAGATTCAGTACCATGGCTAACATTAGTGGAAAACATTTTAAAGTGACACCTATTAGAGAACAGTCAGTGACTAAAACACTTTTTCATCAAATAAACTAGTTTTTCTTTCTCTCCTTTATCTAAACATAAGCACTTACGAAGAAAAAATCCCTTCCTTTATTTAACAGCCTTAACTGGAAATAGCCTAGAAGAAAGAATTAAGCATCTATTTGTTTCTCATAATAGAGCATACTTTGCAGAAAGAGAGGATATTACTGATCCATGACCAATATTGGTTTCCTACACACATACACACACACACACACACACACACACACACACACACGTGCTGATCTGTACTAATCTGTCCATACTTTTGTGGGGGTCCCTAAGACAAAGGCTGTAAAACAGCTGTCCTACTACAGTGCCATTTGTAGTCAATGAATGAGGTGAGGCTCTGTGACCCATAAAATTAAAGCACCCACGTCTCTGCCATGGTGAGCTAGCTAACAGAGCCAACTCCTATGAAGCAGTGAAACACAGCAGGGACTATACATGAGCTTTCATCCAAAAGTTCTTCTTAACCAACGTCCATTCACAGACTTTCAGAAATCACCAAACTTCCTGAAACTGTCAGGAAAATTTTGCATGAGAACATTTTGCTGGAGAAAATGTTCATGGCTTTGATTCAAGTGTTAGCAAACTTTTTCTCTGAAGAGCCAGACAGTAAGTATTTCAGGCTTTGTGGACCACATGGTCTCTGCTGCACCTACTCATCTTTACCAACGTAGCACAAAAGCAGCCAATGACAACAGTAGATAAAAGGGCATGGCTATGTTCCAATAAAACTTTTACTTACGAAAACAGGGTGCAGGCTGAATTTGGCCCACAGGCCACAGTTTGCCAAACCCTGTTGTAATCCATCACACTTTTAGTCATTTTCTTCTGTGAATCAAGGACTCTGAAGTCCAAGTCTTTCTAATTCCTGAGCAATTTTAAAATCCATTTGAACGCGTCAAAGAGATAAATTCATTCTTTTTTGATCTACTTGCCTTCAATGAGCTCTTCCAAGATATTTCGGCAGCCTCAAATATGGCTAACTCTGCCATTATCACAAATGGTTCCTTTTCTGAAATCATGAACTTCCAATATTTATTGATTTAACAAATAATTATCACCTGATATGTCTTAGGTTTAGATATTGCATTTACTAGTCACACAACTGCCCATCTTCCAGTTTTCTAGCCTGATTTTCAATATCCTAAACTTCAACCACTCTCTCAGCATAAACCTAAGTGTCCTTTTGCTTTACCTACAATGAACAACTTTTATTCTAGAATAACTCCCTCCTCCCCATCATTGCATTCCATTCAAACACCCAGGTTCCTGAATAAGACTCAACGATATCATACAAATATGCAGAATGATTGTCTCTACAAATTTTCATTCTGTAGCCCTTAATGCTCCCACAATTCTTCCAGCCATTTTTCTCTCACCCATCAAAGCTATTCCAAGTCTTTACTATCCTGCTGAAGGCTTCAACCCAACATCTCCCAACACAAAATTAGGAAATGACACTGCTAGTAGATGGTAACACTTTCAATTTCCTATCTAAGGCCCACCACCTATAAACATATCTGCACATGAGCCCATCCTTATCCTTCCATTTCCGGTGTAAATGTATTCCCTTCTCCCACTCAAAGCTAACTCCTGCTCTTGTGCTTGATCACAATCACCACCACCTCCTCAGGGACTTTCATTATTACTTAGTATATTTGGTTTCTGCAGAATTGTATTAGTTTTCTATTACTGTGTAACAAACTACCACAAACTTAGGGGCTTAAAATAACTCCAATTTATTAACTAACAGTTTTGGAGGTCAGAAATCCCTGTGGCTGGACTCTCTGCTCAGAGTCTCGTAGACTGAAATCAGGATGTCCGTAGGGCTGCATTCCTTTCTGGAGGCTCTGGGAAGAATCTGCTTCCAAGCCCACTCAGGGTGCTGGCACAATCCAAGTTCCCTGTGAGTGTTGGAGTAAGATGCCCATTTCCTTGCTGTCTGTCAGCTAGGGGCTGCTCTCAGCATCTAGAAGCTGTGTGCCTTCCTTGCCACATGGATTCCTCCATCTTCAAAGCCAGCAAATGAGAATCTTTCTCATGTTGGATCTGAATTACACAAAAGCCATCCCTGCAAATCTGTGCAAAAGAATTCCTTCTTTATCTATAGCTCCTGCTGAAGTGGCTAAGGAAGAATATCCTTAAGCTTCCTAGAGGTCACCTGGTTTGGTTGAGATTTGTGAGGTACAAGCTTAATTTCTTGAAAGAGCCTTTAGTGTAACTGAATACTCTAATTCTTTGATCTTTCTAAAGTTTTAGCAAAAGGTTATATAGCCACACCCTTGGCTTTTCCTCTTTCAGGAAGCAATTTTGTCATCTTAACGTTACTTCGCATCTGATTAGGCTCAAAATTAATTAACTCATCTAGTCCTGGTTCCCCTTTAATAAGACTTCTTTCATCCTTCTTGTCTCATGTTTTATTACAAGCAGCAAGAAGAAACCAGGCAGTACCTTCAAGCTTTGCTTGGAAATCTCCTTGGCTATATACTCAACTTCATTATTCAAGTCATGCTTACATGCCAGCAACAGAGAATCTCCTTCAAGTCAAATCCCCCCCACACTTCAAATCTCTTTGGCCAGGAAGAGGCCAATCCCTTTTAAGGGCCCACCTGATTAGGCCAGATCTACTAAGGATTATTTTCCCTTCTTAAAGTCAATTGTGCCATACAATATAACCTAATCACAGGACTATCTCATCATACAGTCCACATCCACACTCAAGGAGACGGACAGGGCATCCTAGGGGACATCTTAGAATTCTGCCTACAACCAGGACTATGGGCTTAGCAATTCTGAAACTACTTTCTATGTATTGTAGCATTGAACAAATGAATAAATACAGTGATGATGTTGGAAGCCAGGCTCCTCACTGTTGGAAAAGTAAAATACAAATATGGAATGGGGAAAGACTGGGAAGGTGGGTTAGAATTTTGGATATATCAGTGTGAGCTCATGATATTTTATATATTTTATTTATTTTTTTGTTGGTTGGTTTGTCCTCCCACCCAAGATCTTTCTTCTGAAATAGTCTAGAAGCAATGACACCTGACCAGCAATGAACATATACAGTGCCCAGACCTTGATTTGTAAATAGAATTCGCATTAAAGGAGCCATGGATCACTTTAGAAATAGGCAACATCAGAGCAGGAAAAGTACAAGATAGCCAGGAACATTTTGTCGTGTCAGAATGTAAGCAAGTACCCCCAAAATAATAGGGATATGTCAAAGGACAGAAACCAGTGTCAAGGAGTTTCTATTCAATTAAAAGCTCTGGAAATATTTATAAATTGGAAAGAAACACAATGTACTTTAAAACATTGCACTTTTTAGAGTTTATATTTGCAGTTAAAACTGCTTAAGAAAACAAAAAGATACCTAGAATTCACAGTTTAAGATATTTTACTCCCTAGGAAACAGTATTTACCATTAAAAGGACATGACTAAAATATTTCATCTCCAAATAATAAGGGCAATTTTCTGAAGTGGCTGGATATCAGAATAACCACATGTACTATTCAAATATAAATAAAGCATTTGAAAAGAAAAAATTTTTTTTCCTGAAATTCCTTATAAAGCTTCTGATTTCCATAGAGTACACTCATAGAGAAATCGCTGAACAAAAGGTCCAAGCATTCTGGGATCCTCTGAGCCTGTCCTCTCCCACTTTAGTCAAGTAATTAAGAAATAAATGACAGAGAATCATTTTGATGTTGAAAAGAAGAGGGTTGAAAACAATTCAAGGGAAATAGACTTAACAATATCAACTCTAGATGAATTGATAAAAGAAAGTTTAATACAGGCTGGCCCCATGGCCTAGTGGTTAAGTTTGGCATGTTCTGCTTCAGTGGCCTGAGTTCGGTTCCCAGGAGAGGACCTATACCACTCGTCAGCAGCCATGCTGTGGTAGCAACCCCCATACAAAAAAAAAAAGGAAGATTGGCACAGCTGTTAGTGCAGGGCAAATCTTCCTCAAGCAAAAACACAAAGATTGGGGCTGGCTTGGTGGCACAGCAGTTAGGTTCACACATTCCACTTCAGCGGCCCGGGGTTCACCAGTTTGGATCAGTGCAGACATGGCACCACTTGGCAAGCCATGCTGTGGTAGGTGTCCCACATATAAAGTAGTGGAAGACAGGCATGGATGCTAGCTCAGGGCCAGTCTCCCTCAGCAAAAAGAGGGGGATAGGCAGCAGATGTTAACTCAGGGCTAATCTTCCTCAAAAAAAAAACAAAAAACAAAGATTGGCAACCTATGTTAACTCAGGGTTAATCTTCCTCAGCAAAAAAAAAAAAAAAAAAAGTAAGTTTAATAAATGAGACAATAAGACTACTACCATAGGTATCACTTACTAATAATCTACTAAAACATTTTTTAATTAAACTTAATACTTATTTGCTATGGAGTTTTGAAATACAGGAATATTTCTCAATGAGGGATAGAAGCTTAATAATCACACGTTTGTGGGCTCTAGGCCAAAGAGCCCCGTCTGAATCCCAGGCAAAGTGTGTGCCTAAGAGTTCAAAGTTATAGAGGAAAACACTCTGATTGGAAGTAACAAACCAAAATTCTAGTTTAGAATAAATGAGTTTTAGATGACAATATAACCGCAGTTTTTGTTTTTGTTTTTTTCGGTGAGAGCGATTGTGTGTGTGCGTGTGTGTATATATATACACACACGCACACACAAATGCAAAATGATATACAGATTAAAGATACAAATTTAACGATATAACAATTTAAAAATGTAATTAGAAGGGCCTGTTTATATTTGAAGTATATAATGTTATCATAACAGATCAGATATATTTAATGGTTTCCTTAATGTCCTATTAGTTGAATTTTCCAGTAAAGCCACAAGTTACTAATTACTGTTGGAATCAGTAAAGAGGTTAAAAAGTTGAGAAAAAGAAGTGTCCCATGAAATCTCCTACTTTCAAATAATAATTCTTGTATTTCCAAAACTCATCATTCAAGCCAAAAACTACAAGTAAGTTATCAGTAATATTTCCTAGACATACAGATAATTATATTTGCTGCTGGGAAATGAAGAAGAGTAAATATTGACCATGGTTTTGAAATCAAAATGGAAATAAGATTAGGCAGGCTTGAGGGAGTTACAGTATATAGTTATAATATATAGTAGTTTTTTACATACTGGTAATATAGAAATACAGGAAATTAAAATATTATCCATCCTTGTCCAATTTTCCTATTCATCTTACTATATGTACTGTATGTATAAGTCTGAGATTGAAGAAATAGCCAGACACAGAACCAACCAGATTCCTTTCTTGAAATTTTCTTGGCTAAAATATAGATCCACAAGTCAGGCTTTTTTTAATGTAAGTGGCCCGAAGCGTCTGAAATCATTAAGAAGAGCTTAGAGACAGGCAAAAACTTCTCTCCCTCAAACTTGAGAAAAATTATCTATGGTAAGCACAAACTTAAAAAGAATAAATTAAATAGGAGCTTTTAAAGCTTTCATTTCCACAAACCAGTTGTTTAAAGTTTTGGATTCCTCCAAGCTTCAAATAAAACAGATAAAAACAGAACTATTTGAGTTTAAGACAGGGAGAGCAATCTGGAGACCCACCTGCTTTATTTCCTTACCACCATCACCCTCAACACAACATCTTTGGAGGAATTTCTGGGGAAATGATTTTAAGGAGAGGGGAATGAGAAACTCTAATGGAATACATGAAAAACAAAAGAAAAAAAACTACTCAAGCCATGAATACAATATAACTACATATAATTTTACGTTTAAATTATATGTGAATCCTGTTCAAATCATCTAACATATACTAGACATTCAATAAATAGTCAACAAACAAAAGAAAAGGCATGAGATTGTGATTCTCGTTGGGGTGAGAGGCACTTCACTAGGATTCAGAAGAGGGTACTCTGAAACATACTATATTAATTTATGCCAATAGCTCAACCAGAGCATCTAACGTAGATCGCAGTCAATCCTCGTTACTCGCAGGAGTTATGGTCTATAAAGTTTTGCAAACACTGAATTATCAAATACAGGGTTAGGTTCCCGCAAGCCTCTGGTCACATTTTTGTTAACCAATCAACACATAACCTTGTTTTATGTATGTTTGTGTTTAAGGACATCTTATGTAACACATACCCTTGGCTCATTAACACTGAACTCACGGCCAACAGCACTATAACTCATTCCTGAATCCAGCTTATCTTACACACGTATTTTCTCTGAAAGGCACATCACAGACTTCTTGCACTTAGGAACACTAGACAGTACTACAGCACCTTAGCACTACTCTTGGGGGCCATCTTAAACAACAAAATCTCCAAAAAAAGCATAAAAATAAGAAAACGTAGCAATAAATAGACCACAAAAAGGACACTTGATTATAGTTTGAGAGCTGAAACAAGAAGGCAGAGCACCACCTTGTTCAAATTCTTTTTTGTCACTCTGTGCAAGTGCATGTCTGCAAATGACCATGAAAGTGCCGTGAGTATTGATTTGGGGGTTACAAAAAAATTTTAGCAAGTAGGTGAGTTTGCAAATATAGAAACCACAACTAGTGAGCACTGACTGTATTTTCTTAGACAGCCAAATCTCATACAAAATTTTGATTTAGGAACAAACCATGATGCTTAGTGTATTAGAAGAAAGTGCTAGATAGGCAGGGGGGGGAGAAAGTAAAAATCAAAATTAAAATGAAGGTTCAAAATTCTGTGTCAACCACATGTACTGACACTTTAATATATCTGTGGTAGACTGCCTTATTGTTTCCAATCCATCACCCTTCCCTGTATCCACAACTTTTGACATGCCATACTACAGATCCTCTCACTAGAGATCAAGCCATGTTTCTCCACTCTTAATGTTACCCATGGTCATGTGATTTGCTTTGGCAATGAAATGTTCATGGACATAATGAGCAAGAGGCTTGAAATGTGCTTCCAGAGTTGGACATTCCTTCTTGTGTTTCTGCCATCACCATGAGAAAAATATACCCTCAGGTAGTCCTCTGTGCAAGGAGGAACAGAGATACATTGAACAGACCTAGATTCTATCTGCAGCTTGGAGCCAAGCCCAGCCAAGAGCAGCTAATCCACAGGTATGTCAGCAATTATAAATAAGCCATTAAGTTTTATAGCATTATTGTGGCTTTGGTTAATTGATATTTAACATACATTAATTTAAAGATACTTGCACCCCTATGTTCATTGCGGCATTATACACAATAGCCAAGACATGGAAGCAACCTAGGTGCCCATCAAGGGACAAATGGATAAAGAAGATGTGGTATTTATACACAATGGACTACTACTCAGCCATAAGAAATCACGAAATCAGGCCATTTGTGACAACATGGATAGACCTCGAGGATATTATGCTGAGTGAAATAAGTCAGAGGAAGAAGGTCAAATACCATACGATCTCACTCATAAGTAGAAGATAAAAATGACAAAAAAAAAAAAAACACATAGCATTGGAGATTGGACTGGTGGTTACCACTGGGGAAGGGGGGAGCGGGGAGGGCAAAAGGGGTGATTAGGCTCACATGTGAGGGGATGCACTGTAATTAGTGTTTGGGTGGTGAACATTATGTAATGTACACAGAATTCGAAATATGATGTACATACGAAAAAAATTAAAATTTTTTAAAAAATTATTTTTTTTAATCTTGCTATAAAGGACATAAGACAATTGACAAAATTTGAATAAAGTCCATAGATTTAAAAATAATAATAATAATAATAAATAAAAATACCATTATCTCACTAAAAATCTTTACATAAAAAGGTTGATGAAGGGGCCAGCTCCATGGTGCAGTGGTTAAGTTTGGTGCACTTCACTTTGGCAGCCCAGGTTTGTGGGTTCATATCCCAGGCGTGGACCTACACCACTCATCAGCCATGCTGTGGTGGTGACCCACATATAAAGTGGAGGAAGACTGACACAGCTCTTAGCTCAAGACTAACCTTCCTCAAGCAAAAGAAAAAAAAAGTTGATGAAACCCTCCTTCCTTCTTGTCCTAAAGCCTAGTATATAATAGGTTTGTAGTAGATTGTATTTCCAAAGATGGCAGCATCCATATCTCCCATCCCAGGTGATATTTTACAGTGTGATCTTGCCATTCACACATCAGATGGTGGAGTCTATTTCCTCTCTCCCCAAATTTGGGCTGGCCCTATGGTGTTGTGTAAGACTTGAAGCCAGACCTTAAGAAATCTTAAGTTTCCATGTTTGTCTTTCATGGAATCCAGTCATTAAGCAAGAAGTCAAAGCCCACTAAGTCCACCACACTGTAAGAAATCCCAAACCAGACATGTGAAAAGAGAAAGAGAGAAGGAGAGAGAGAGAGAGCACTTGAGAGCGAAGGAAGAGGTAGGAGAAGAGGGAGAGAGAAAGAGATGACATTGGGTAGAGCACCAACTGTAAACCATCTAAGCAGGGCAATTTTGGACCTCACAACCATCCTAGTGTTCCAGCTAACACTACAAAGCAGAAGAACGTCCAGGTCAATGCACAGAATTGTGAGAAATAATAAATTGTTTAAAACAAGACACCAACTTTTGGGGTGAATTATGGCAACTCAAACAAGTTGTTAATAAATGTGTGCTGAGGGGCTGGCCCCGTTGCCAAGTGGTTAAGTTTGCGTGCTTCACTTCGGCAGCCCAGGTTTTCACCGGTTCGGATCCTGGGTGTGGACATGGCACCGCTCGTCAGGCCACGCTGAGGTGGCGTCCCACACAGCACAACCAGAGGGACCTACAATTATGTACTGGGGGGCTTTGGGGAGAAGAATAAAAAAAAAAAGAAGATTGGCAACAGCTGTTAGTTCAGGTGCCAATCTTTAAAAAGAAAATAAAAAAAATAAATGTGTGCTGAATTAATTAAATTCACTAAAGCATTTTGTTTAATGCTTACCTTGGTGTTGGCCATGTCCACAATATATTGGTCTCCCTTTATACATTCCATTACTTCAAAACCATCTCTGTCAATCACTTTGGCCTGAGAGCTTCCAGACACCACAAGAATCATGTCTCCCGTATTACTATACTGTAATGACTTGATCTGATGGCTATGCCAAAAAAAAAAAAAAAAAGTCTGGTAAGACACTGAGCATAATGTTTATACTTTTACTACATTAAGCACTGCCAGAGAAAAAGTCACACAACTGCACAAAGTGATAATTCTACAACATCAGGAACATCCACCTATAATGCGCTCTCAACACCAGCGGCTATCCTGTTAGCTCTCCCTCCCACTCTCCACAGCAATCTAGTAAATTCTTCTCTACTGACCTTAAATCTTCAACCCAAACAAATCCTCCTCTTTCAGCTGTTAATTCTTCCTGCTCTTTGCCAGAAGAAACAAATAACTGCCTCAACTACCTCCCTTGAATTTATAAAGTTATCTGCATCTAAACTGCCTCAACTTCCTCCCATTAATTTACAAACTTACTGCATCTCTCTTCCTTCTTCTCTTTGATTACAATGGTGGAAATAAATATCTTCCTGACCAAGGCTAATCTACTACCTATATTCTGGATCCGATCCCTTCCAGTCTCCTTAGGAACTTCTACTGCCTATCCTCTCTCTGCTCCCTTCACAGCTAAGCTATTTAAAAGAGTTTTCATCTCCTCCTTTATTTCTCTAGCACTACAGTATCCTTTCCACCCTTACCATCACTAAAACTGATCTTGCCATTGTGGCTGTAGTGAATGCTGCGGTGTGCCACCCAGAAACACCCCTTCAGGACTCATTCCCCCAGCTTCCAGGATTTGGCTTGCTGATGACTCACAAATAAGCCCTGAGGAATTCCCCTGAGTTGCAGACAACTCCCTCATCCAAGGTTATGTTACCATTCCAAAGCAGCCCACAGTCAGGGACTGGCTGACGTGCAGTAAAATGGTCCAGCCCTCTGCTTCAATCTGGGATATCTCAGAAGGGTTACTCCAGCCTCAGATCTCCATGTGGGAATCAGTTGAGGCTGCTGTTGCATCTATATGGCAATTCAATTTCTCCATCTTCCTAATGCAGTTTCCCTTGCACCTTTTCTCACAGGGTTGACCCCAGAAGCACTCCTCAACAAACTTCTGCGTGCAAATCCTGATGTTTCAAAGTGTTTTTTTGAGGAACCTGACCTGAGAGAGTTGGTACCAAAAGTGGTCCTATGAATCCAACTCCAAAATGAGATTTAGGAGCAGTTATCAATCACCGACTGGCTAGCAATGAGGACGCCATCACTAGTGGTACACAGTTTCTGATACGCTGCAGCACTGCAACTGCAATTGCCAAAACTTTGTTGGTGAAAGAGAAGGCCCTGGCTGGTGCAATATTTCAGGCATTTGAAAGAGACAGGAAAAATAGTAATAAAAAGGACTACAGAATTGAATAGCTATTGCTAGGAGCAGTCAATGCAATGAAGAAAGACAATGAAAGGCTAAGGATAATTAATGACCAATTAAAGACTATATATAGTGTGAAAGCCAGAGGGCCTCCTTGGCAGCATATAAAGACAGGGTTACAGTTCTCTGTCAGGTAAGTGGTATGCAGTCATTGATCTGGTAAAGTGTGTTTTTCTATCTCTATTAGGACGAAAGACAAAAGACAGTTACATTTGCAACCAACAGCAGCACACATTTACATGCCTGAATCAGGGGTATATTAATTTTGAAGCCCTTTGTCTTAACATAGTACTAAGGGACTTGGACCATCTGGACATTCCAAAGAAATTCATGTTGGTCCATGATCTTGATAACATCATGTTATATGAATCAGGTGAGCAAAAAGTATCAACTACAATAGTGAGAAATATGCTCTCCAGAAGATCGAGATAATCCCTAGAAAAGATCAGGAGATTGAGGCAAGAAGTGGGGAAGATGCATGTAGACAGATATATGAAAGTGGACACCAAGTATGAAGTTCTTTGTACTACATGTTAATCCAAGACAGCATCGACCTCAAAAGAGGCAATGAACAACCATGCAGTCAAAGTGACTTGGCCAATTCAGCTGACATTAGCTAGTTTTTGTCATCATCCACCCTGTTCTTAATGCAATAGGCTTATAAGTGAAATAGAGGTGGTAAAAGGGATGGAAGTTACGCGTAGGACCAAGAGCAACTCTCCAAAGTTGACCTAACTATTGCTGAAGGTCCAACCTGACAGTAAACAGAAGCCTATGGTGAGCTCCTCTCCCAAAATCAATACTAAACTAATGAATAAGTAAAATATGTAATATGAGAAATTATAATAAGTGTATGGGGAAAACCAGAGCAGAGAAGGCAGTTAGTACCAAGGGGAAGGGATAAATATTTTAAGTAGAGTGGTCAGGAGGTAAGTGACTGAGTAGGCGATGAAGATATTTTGAGGAAGAGTGTTCCAAGAAGAGGGAACAGCTACTAGAAAGGACCTGCAGCAAGAGTGTCCCTGGCATTTTCCCTATGTGGCTGCAGCAAAGTGAGCAAAAAGAACAGGAGGTGGAGATAAGGTCAAAGTGCAGCAAGTGGGCTGGTACACATCATGGACAGCCATTTAAGACACTGAAAAGACTCTGCATTTTACTCTCTGAGAGAAATGAGAGGAAGCCCACTGGAGCATTCTGAACTGAGCAATGATACAATCTGACCTACGCTGTACAGATCATTTTTTGGACCATTCTGCACTCTGAACTCTGTGGACTCCTTCTCAATATGTTTTTTAAACACATAAAAAAATACACTAGGCATATATTGGAAGCCAGCTATAAAGAAATAACTATAAAAATAATTTTTTAAAATTTGTGACATAATATGTGAGTTTCTGTATTAATGTGTTAAGTAACTACACCTAGAGGCAGGTCTAATGACTACTGTAATTTCAAAGCAGTGATGAGTATAAGCATATATATTTCAATTTATCTGTAACAATAGTAATGAGATACAAAAGTATTTGAAATTTGCAGGTACACCTGTGACTTTGTTGCCTACTTTCATAATTAAAGGAAATGTTAAATTCAGTTAGAGGTTAGTGAAAAGAGATAATTTTTTATCCAAGCTTGCAGAAATTGGGAGAACCAGATGTTGAACCATGAAATTTAAAATAACTATAATTAAGAAATTAAATGACAAGATAGAGAATTTATACATAGAACTGAAAATCATTTAAAAAAATATGCAGAAATTCTAAAATGCAAAATACCATACCTGAAATTTAGAACTAATGGATAGGTTTAGTAGCAGAAATTAATGATTAAAAGATAATTTTTAGATTTAAGCATGGTGAGAAAAAATGAGAAATGCAAAAAGAAAAACTTAATATACATATGAGATATGGTGAAAAGGTCTCACACTAGAACTGCAGAACGGAAGGACAGAGAACCAGTGTGTGAAGAGGTGACTGCCAAAACTTTTGGAAAGATGATAACTGACACCAGCCCACAGATTCCATAAGTACTATAAACCCCAGTAGGGTACATAAGCACATAAGTAGCCCAATAGGGTAGAAGAAAAACACACCCAGACACAACTGCTGAAAGTCAAAGACAAATGTAAAACCTTAAAACAGCCGGAGTGGGGGAAAAAAATTCCTTCAAAAGAGTAAAAATAAAACTAATAAATGACTTTGCCACAGAAGCAACAAAAGCCAGAAGACAATGTAGTGATAGCTCTAAAGTTCTGAATAAAAATAACTGCCTACATAGAATTATAAAATCACTAAAAATAAAAGCAAAATAAAGATGTTTTCGGAAAAATATAAGCTAAAAGAATTTATTGGTAGCTGACTATACTTGAAGTGTTCTTCAGTCAGAAAGAAAATGATCCCAAATAAAAGCAGAGACACAGGATGGTATGAAGAGTAACAGAAGGGAGAATATATAAGTAAATCTCAATGAATACTGACTGCATAAAACAAAATTAACAACATCTGATGGGATTTAAAATGTACATACATATATATACTCATATATAAAATTGAAATATATGAAAACAACTGCAAAAGGGTAAGAGAGGATAAATTTAGTTCTATATAGCAAATGTTCTAAGGCCTTTCCATTGAATGGGAAGGGGTAAAAGCACTAATTTTTAATAGACTTTAAGTCTACTATTGGAATATATGTTGAAATCTTTAGGGTAACCACTAAAAGAACAGGAAAAGATATCAACAAGCTAACAGAGAGGAGAATATATATTAAAAATTAATGAATGAAAATAAAAAGGACAGTAAAAGGGAAATAAAACAGGATGGACAAATAGAAAACAATGAATAAGATGGATGACTTACACTCAAACTTACCAGTGATTATATTAACCATAATCAAATTAAATATTCCACTTGAAAGGCAAAGTTTTTAAGAATGAATAAAAAATAAACTTTCACGTAAAAGAGATACTTTATATAAAGAGAGAAAGTGTGAAAGTAAAAGAATGTAAAAACATATACTTCACAAATACTGACAGAAAGAAAGCTGGTATATCTTACTAATATCAGGAGGTAGACTTTAAAGCAAGGAACATTATTGGAGATAAAAAGGATATTTCATAAGGATAAAAGGTTCAATCCACCAGGAAGAGACTGTAAATGTACTTGCACCTAATGATATACCTCTAAATATACAAAGCAAAAAACAACAAAACTAAAAGGAGAAACAGGCAAACCCAGTCACACTGGGAGATTTTAACATCTCTTTCCCACTGACTGATATGCAAGCAAATAAAATAATCAGTAAGAAGACAGAAGATTTGAACAACATAATTAATAAATTTGACTAATTTACATATGTTATACCGACAACAGCAAAATACACTCAAACATACAAATAATGTTTTAAGAACTGACATATACTGGTCTGTAAATCAAGTCTCAATAAATACCAAAAGTCTAAAACTATATAGAATATATACTCCCTAACCCTAGTGGAATTAGTAAAAAGCAATTTTTAAAAATAATCTGAAAATCACCAAACGTTCGAAAATTAAGAAATATACTTGTAAATAATCCTTAGGTCAAAGGAGAAAACACAGGAGAAATTAGAAAATGTTTTTAATTGGATTATGAGGATAGTACCATGGATGAGAACTTGTGACATGCAGTCAAAGCCATATTTAGAAGAAAATTTACACACTTAAATGCATATATTACCCCCCAAAAAGTTTTAATCAATGATCTAAGCATCAATGTCAAAAAGCAAAAAAAAAAAAAAAAAAAAAAAACCTATATCCAAAGATCTCCAGAGAACAGAAAAGTAGGAATGATTTCAAATTCTTTTCATGACAGAAAAATCTTGATACCAAAACCTGATAAGGGCATTGTCAAAAGGAAAATAAGCCAACATGTCTCATGAAAACAGATGCAAAAGTTCCAAACAAAATACTAGCAAACTGAATCCTGCAACATATAAAAAGGAAAATACATCATGTCAAGTAAGATTTATTCCAGGAAGGTAAGATGAGTTTAACGTCCAGTCAATCCATGTGATTTTCTACAATAACAGCACAAAGAAGGAAAAATAATTCAAGTATTTCATAACACTTATTAAAAGACATTAGGAATATGAACAGACCAAGTCATACACTGGTGGAAAACATTCATAACACATGTAGCTGACAAAGGATTCCTATCTAACATATATAAAGAACTCCTAAAACACAACAATTTTTTTAAAAAATACAAGGAGCAACCTACTAAAAAATGTCTAAAAGGAATAGACACTATGCAAAATATATGCAAATATCCTATACAAACATTAAAAGATGCTCAACATCATTAACCATCTGTAAAATGAAAAAAATACAAATTATCATTTCATACTCACTAAAATGATTAAAATTGAAGAAATTGAACACCAAATGTTGTCAAGAACGTGGAGCAATTAGAACCCTCATACACTGCTAGTGAGAGTGTAAAACAATATAACCATGTTGGCGAACGGTTTATCAGTTTCTTATAAAGTTAAACATGCATCTGTTCTGTGACCCAGCGGTTCTATTCCTAGGTATGTTCACAGTCTACAAAAATGTTTCAACAGAAGTGTTCACAGCATTCTTATTCACTATGACCAAACACTGGAAACAATAATCTAAATGTTCATTAATTGGAGAACAGATAAACACATTTGGTATATTCATGCAATAAAATACATGCGATAACATGGATGTTCACATGAGAAAATATTTACTCACAAATATTTTATTGAGTAAAATAAAAGAGATACAAAATATATGATCCTATTTACATAAAGTCAAAGATTAGGAAAATACTATGGTAACTGAAATCAGAAAATACTCACCATGATGAGGAATATGGACACTGATTGGAAAGTGACTCAAACTTTCTGGAGGGATAGATATATTCTCTATCTTGTTCTGAGTAGTGGTTACATAAGGTGTATGCAACTGTTAAAATTTATTCAGCCAAGTCCTTAAGGATAGCAAAATATTGCATATAGAGTGTACTTCAACTTAAGAATTTTTATTTAAAAATTTGAACATTCATGAATAATTTTTATAAACCTCCTGGCAAATTAGGAATAAAAAGGAATGTTCTTAATCTGATAAAGAGTATCATCTAGAAAAAATTATGACAAAAATCCTACTTAATATTAAAATGTTAAAAGCTTTCCCTCTCAAATCAGGAACAAGACAAGAAAGCCTATTATTACCACTTCTATTCAACATAAATAGAGGTCCTTGTTAATGCAATATGACGAGAACAAGATCACTTGATTTATGACAAAGGCGATAAGAGAAAAGCCTTCAATGAACAATGGTAGATCAACTGGATATCCATATAGTAAAAGTAAATAAGTGAATTGTGATCTCTATTTTACACAACACATAAAAATCAAGACGGCACAAAAAACTCTATTTAGAAAAAGATTGCAAATTTTAACTTCATCAAAATTAGAACCTTCTGGGTGACTGACAAATAATAAGGTACAAGTGAAATTTCACAATGTTGTAAACTATTATAACCTCAATAAAAAAAAAAACTAGAACCTTCTGTTCATCAAAAGATATCACTAAGACAGTGAAAGGATAAGCCACAGATTGGGAGTGAAGATGTGCCACATATTTAATCAATAAAAAACCCCCACATTCACAATATATAAAGAACTCTTGTAAAATGGCAAGAAAAGACAACGAACAGAAAAATGGTCAAAAGATTTAAACACTTGACACAGGATACCCAAATATCCAATGACATAGTGAAAACTTGCCCAATCTTATTATTCATCACGAAAACTCAAAACAAAACTATAATGAGATATCACTATCTACCCACCAAAATAACTGAAATTTAAAGGGCTGACAACACAAAATGTTGGTAAGAATGTAGAGTAACTCTCATTGATAATGAGTGGGAGGCTAAACTGGTGCGATCATTTTCAAAAACTGTTAGGCAGGGGCTGGCCCCGTGGCCGAGTGGTTAAGTTCACGAGCTCTGCTGCAGGCGGCCCAGTGTTTCGTTGGTTCGAATCCTGGGTGCGGATATGGCACTGCTCATCAAACCACGCTGAGGCAGCGTCCCACATGCCACAACTAGAAGGACCCACAACGAAGAATATACAACTATGTACCGGGGGGCTTTGGGGAGAAAAAGGAAAAAAATTGTTTAAATCTTTAAAAAAAATAAATTAAAAAAAAAACTGTTAGGCAGTACCTACTAGCAGAATATATGCATAACCTATGACCCAGCAATTTCACTCCTAAGCATATATCCAACAGAAATGCAATATGTGTGCCAAAGGCATCTGTAAGAATACTCACAGCAGAACTAGTCATAAAAGTCCAAAACTGGAAATAATTCAAATGTCCATAAGCAAAAAATAGATAAAAAGATGTATATTCATACAGTAGAACACTGTATACCAAATAAAATGAACAAATTTCTGCTACACACTTCATGGATAAATCTTACGAATACAATCAAGTGAAAGAAGCCAGACAAAAAAGAATATCCCATTTAAATAACACTCAGATACAGGCAAAAGTAATCTACTGTATAGTAGTCAGGATGAGGAGGGTGGGGGTAATATGTGGGAAAGGAACTTCTGGTGCTGGTAATATTCCATATTTCTTCCATCTCAGTGAGGACTGCTGGGATGTGTTCATTTTACAATTAGTCATCAGCTATATCCTTAGGATTTGTGTATTTTCCGATACGTCATACTTTAATTTAAACATTATAATAAAACAAATTCATCTGAAGCAATTTTACATAAAGGCCCTTAATTCACCAATAAGCACATCAAGCAAAGATACTACAATATTCTGCAGTATAATTTGATCATCAAAGGCCAGAAAAATCTCGAAATAAGCCAAGAAAGTAAATTACATGTAATACTTTTTGAGGTTAAATTGATTTTTTTAATGCTTAAATGGGCATACTTTAGTTTTCAAGAATTATGTGAAACCTTCTCTTTACCCATTGCTAAATAAATTCAGAGTCCATAAATTAATCTGAGATGATTTTACATCACAAAAGATAAACTTTCACTCATAAAGAGAAATTGAACCATTAAAGTACAAGCAGAAGAATGTTCAATACAAACCTTAGAAACATAAACATTGCCAAATATTGGAAAGTACAAAAATGTCCAGAAATCATAGAAGCCTATCAAGGTTGTGGCTCTTTCAAGCAACAAAAAACCTGGTTTACCTTACAGACTATTTACTTAGAGGTTTGTTACAAGATCAAACAAGGACATAGAGAATACCAAAGAGGAGCTATTCAGCCAGGCCTCACAAAGAACCCACCTTCATCCAGTAGCTTCAGTAACACGACAACTGCTCTGATGACCCAAGGAGGAAGTCCTGCAACTACTCTTTACTATCTGGTGCCACCAACTCTGCTTTGCCATTATATGTATTGCTTTTTTAACTCCCAATTAACTTTCCTCTACTTCTCCCACTTCTTGCTTATTTAAGCTTTATGCTACCTGGTGGCTTCAATTCCATCAGTTACTCCTGCTTTCTCCACTTCCTCTGTTTGCACGTCTTTGCTTCTGCTCCCACTACTATCTGCTTCCTTAGTAATGTGTTGCACATTCCAAGTTCCAAAGAAACAGAAAATCAAAGACATGCCAATACCAGACAGTTTAGGGGACCACAGTTAGGAGTAGCAAGACTTGACGCTTCTTTATAGGCTTGAGGCCAGCCTATTGAGAGGAGGTTTTGGGGAGAGATCCCGTCCTCACTCCAGCTATGGCCACTTGTCAAAGTCATATGTTATTAAGGTGACCAACGGAAACCCTGAGAAGTGCAACCAAAAAAGGTAGTCAAATGTTTCTAAGAATGGAGCTGTGTAACTCAGCTTATCCAATTTCCATTTCTCCACAGCACTTACCACCATCTGTTATTACGCATGTTTTCTTTGTAGTTGGTCTTCCCTCAACAGAATAAAAGCTGTACGAGGATAGGACTATACTTATATAGTGTTCTGTGCTCAAAATCTAAAACAATACCTGGCACATAGGAGGTGCTCTATAAATGCTTGTCAAGTGGATATAAATTTTAGAAAAATTCTACCTCTAGCTGCTTGTGATATGTATAAACATTAAGAAGGAGGTTATAAAACAATATGTACAGAATGGTACTAGTTTTGTAAAATAAAAATATTTACATA
Source organism: Equus przewalskii (assembly GCF_037783145.1). Taxonomy (NCBI): domain Eukaryota; kingdom Metazoa; phylum Chordata; class Mammalia; order Perissodactyla; family Equidae; genus Equus; species Equus przewalskii. The sequence goes on from NC_091850.1 coordinate 27,862,790, forward strand.
TGTGAGTATAAGAGAAAAATACCACAATGTTAATAGTAGTCACCTCCACGTGGAAGGAACACGTATAATTTGGAAAATATACATATATAACTGTTAGGGTAAAATAAATTATATATTGTTTTAACCAGAAAGAGTAAATTATAAAATTCACAGAGCCTCAAAAATTATTATTGGGATGGTAAAATGAAAACATCTACCTTCAAAGGAAGGAAGCTATCACATCAACAACTGCCAAATGTGAGTCTGTCACTGTTCTACACACTGTAGGACCAGCACTACCCAACAGAACTTTCTGTGATGGTAGAAATGTTCTGTGCCTGTGCTGTCCATTATGGTAGCTACTGGCCACATGTTTCTATCAAGCATTTGAAATATGGCTAGTGCAACTAAGGAATTTTTGATGTTATTTAATTTAAATAGCCACAAATGGGTGCCAGCCCGGTGGCACAGTGGTTAAGTTCACATGCTCTGCTTCGGCAACCCAGGGTTCACAAGTTCAGATCCCAGACACGGACCTACGCACCACTCATCAAGCCACGCTGTGGCAGTGTCCCAGATACAAAATAGAGGAAGACTGGCATAGATGTTAGCTCAGAGCCAATCTTGCTCACCAAAAAAAAATTTTTAAACAAAAAAATTAATAGCCACATGTGGCTAATGGCCAGTGCACTGAACAGTGCAGCTGTTAATGTGAAATAAATATAAAACAGCCCCAACTTTGGAAGAAGTTTCTTATTGCCTCATAAAATAGATGAAAAATGAAACACTAAGTTGAGTAAAATGTTCCTTAAAAACAAAACAAAAGAGGGGACAGCACTCTGACCCAGTTGTTAAAGTGCCACACACTCCACTTCAGCAGCCCTGATTTGGATCCCAAGCGTGGACCTGCTCCACTCATCAGGCATGCTGTGCAGGCGTCCCACATACAAGATAGAGGAGTGGTGGCACAGATGTTAGCTCAGGGTTGATCTTCCTCAAGCTAAAAAAGAAGACTGGCAACAGGTGTTAGCTCAGGCTGAATCTTCCTCACACATGCACACAAAAAAAACCTAATGAAATCTATAAAAGTCCACTTGGACAATAATAACTACTAGTACTAAAAAAGTCATTATGCAGTCCCTAAATGTGACCTTCAGTCACAAATTTAAACATGACTGTTGAAGAAAATTCCTCAGGTAAAAATTTCTTATTCACCATGTTAAAAAATAGTCTATAACATTCTTCAGAGATGGTATGCTAAAGTATTACATGAGAGCAATCTTACAGGTATGTCCTCACAGGGGCCATTCTCTTAAAAAAGAAATCCTCAAATAAATATGAATGAAAAGCAAGTAACTAAACCTCTTAAATAGATATTAACACACAAACCCATAAAGAATTCTGGTAGAGGACCAACTTAATAAAATCCCAAACATAAAATTTCTCTAGCAAAATAAAAATGAACATCTTTTTTTTTAAAGCTGTCTTCATAGCTTCCTTCATGAATGAAACTCTGCTAGCAAAAAAAAAAAACAGTTACATTCCTTGATTTATCCTAACAGGCCAATGTCAAATTTTAGTGATAAGACAATTTTAACAAAATTTTAGGCTATTTAGTCTGAGTTACTTTCTAAGTCTATAATTTCAAGGCTGAAAAATAAATGGATATCTCAGGAAAACACTATTAACTCACGATAATTTTCTCTTCTAGAAACAGTATATATCTAAAAGAATTAAAATTTATGTGTGTCTGGCTAGGCCTCAATAGAATTATTCTTCCTGGCTGGTTACCAAATCCAAATCAGACACTTACCAACGAAACGGATTTCCTGCACAGCCACCATTAACTAGGAACTGCTGCTCGAAATTGACACTGACCATCTCTCCTAAAATGCTGAAAATTCCAGCTGATAGTTTTTGAAATACTTATTCTTCAAAAAGCCATCTTAATGTACTGATTCCAAGTACTGATTCCAATGGCAAAGATAATTCAAACAAAGATCTGAGTCAGTTCTGAGGTTAATATGTGCGACAGTTCAAGGAATTTCACCACAATGCCCAAGAGCAAACTGTCAGGGTAGATAAATTGAAGCTCCCAAACCAGATGCTCATAAGAAAAGAACCCAAAAAAGCAAATGCAGGGCTAGTGCCCAGGACCTTCCTTCCTGAAAAAGAAAAGCCTTTTCTGGCCTCAGGGTGTCTATCCTTCCTAAAATATGAGGAAGAAACGAGGTCCTTAGCAAAATTCTGACCAGGGTCTCAAATGTAAGCGTGAGTCCAATGATAATAATGCACAAAATTACATGTTTCATCAAACGTGTCAGTTGTCCAATTATTGCCTCTCAGCTCCAAATTCACCCTTCACTGCCTATGCTGCAAAATGCATTTGAGCCCTTTAAATATTTTCCCTTTGCCAGTTGGCATGATGTTAAGTTTTGTTGGTGGAGGGTGCCAGACAGACAGGAGGAAGGGGTTTCCCCGGGCCCTGGTGTGCTCCTCTTGGTAGGCTCCTGCACCACTCCAGAGTCCACTCCAGAGTCCACTCCAGAGTCCACTCCAGAGTCCACTCCAGTGTCCAGTTCCTGTAGTTTGTGCAGTTCCTCCATGACCAGGCTGCTGAAACACACGGTAGTCAGCAGCACCCAGAAGCTTCCCCCAGCACCACTCTAAGGCAGTTTTGTTAACAGTCACTCTGGTCAGACAGGTTCTGGCAAGTTCTGCTGTTGCAGCTTGACAGCAATAGTGAGCCAGAACCTTGCTCTCTCAAAAAATGTCTAGATCTCACTCCTGGAGGCCTCTTGCCTGATGCTCTCGCTCCACCTTAAGGGTAGGGGATGCTCCTTTGATGTGCTAATTCTACAGTCTTTAGAGTTCTCTTTACATTTTACTAGTCAATCTCTCATTACTCCAATCCTCTGTTATAGTTAGTAATTCTTTATAATAAACTTTCCCTCTTGAAATTACTGTGTGATTTCTTTCTCCTAATCGGACCCTGACTGATATACTAAATTTCCAGTAATTCATTAGAACTGGAAAAATTAAAGACTGCTTCTTTTTCTTTTTTTTTTTTTAGTTTACAGACAAACAGATCAGATCTTTGACAATGAGACAGTTCAGACTGCTGAACCAAAGCAGTTCACAGGGTATATCTTTGTTAACAGTACTCCCATTTGGGGGAAGTCTTAATTTTCTTCACTAACCATGAAAGATCAAGTTCTGTGTGTGATCACTTTGTTTTTTCTGGTGAATCATTTTTATTTCCAAAGGGAAATGAAAATCTAAAAAACAAAGCGAAATTTAAGATGACAAAGTCACAGAAAGTCAGCGGCTCTATTTCTCTGGCTATTTGCTCCACCAAACTGCTCTATTTACATTTGGAGGGAAATACAAAATCTCAGTGATCCCAAATTAATTTTCGCCTTGCTTTTTAGTTATATTGTAGAACTTAACGTTTTTCCCTCTCTCACTGTTTTTCATGTGCTCTCTTTGTTAACATTAAAATGAAATGTTCAGCATCAAGCTCACCATTCCTGTCCCACTTCGCTCTTAATTCTGCTAGCCACAGAGTTAAAAGGACAGGATTAAGGGTCATTAGACACAGTACTAAGGAGAATTAAAGGGCTTGTTCAAGGGGTATAACATCTGCTCCTCAAATTCCTGCCTATACTACTAAGATTCCGATCAAAGAGAAGAGAGGGAAAGCCAATCTGACAGTCAACTGGAGTCATGAGGAAGTGAATGTTCTCTCAGGGAGTAACTCTGACACCAGAGGAAGGCTTAGTGACATTGCACAATTCTTTCTGTGAAGTTATTCATGGGGCAAGTGGGAGTACATGAGTGTAAGTGGAGGGGAGTGGGAAGGTGAAGATTGAGGATCCTTTTAAGTAGTTTTTGCTCGGCTAGCAAAACAAGCTGGGACATGCAAGACAGATAAACACAGCTGTTTGGGGCTGTCACTTGGGGTTCAGGAGCCAAGGTGTCCTGATGTAGTGAAAAGCGCACCGGAATGTGAGTCAGGAGGCCAGGGATCCAAGTTCTCACTCTGCTGTTAACTAGCTGTGTGACGAGGAGCAAGCCCTTCAGCTTCACTAGACTCAGTCTCCTCATTTTTTAGAAAATTAGGAGATGAGGCCAGATGGCAGCACTATGCAGAGGTGCTCCTGAGACACAGAGTTCATTACTAGCTGTATAACTTTGCAGAGTCCTGGTTTCCTCCACTGAACACCCAGGAGAAATGATACTTACAGGACTGGGGCGAGGATTAAAAATAATACACATAAGGGCACCTAGCAACAGTCTGTAAAACAAGTAGTTGCCATTATTGTTGTTACTTCCTTATTTCCAAGGTCTCTTTAAGATTACTTGTTTAATGGGTATAAAATCTTGGTAGCCACCTGTAATGAATACATTTGAATTGAATACACTAAATATTTCAAATTCATAACAAGTTAGTATCAGTTTTGCACACATTTTAATTATTATTAACCAAAATACTCGAGACAAATGTTCTTACATCTTTTCCGATTTTCTGCAGCCACTCAAAAAACTCAATCACTGTGTCAAATATGACTACTACATTCTTGGAAATGGAAAGTGATAATAATTAGAGAAAATATAGTTTCAGATTTGCATACTGTCTTCCTATAGTATTTGATGAAACTGTCTATTCCTTCCAGGTATGCAACATATATTATCCAGTGCTGAGAACAGGAAAAGAAAGCAATAGACATGAAGCAGAACCATCAAAGGCTTCTGTCTGAGAATATCAGAAAATACTAACTTAGTCCATGCTAAATAAATCTTCAGCTACTTTAATATTTTAGCTTTAAATTTAAGAATTGATTTCCAATGTAAAATTAATTAAGAATATATCACCTACCAGCTTAAACATACTAAAGGTTAGCAAGCTAGGTAGTAACTTTAAAAAATAATTTATCTGTTGATCAAAACTAAAGGTACAGAAAATTTCTATCCAGGACTATATACAATCTTACTAAAGACTATCTCTAATCCTTCCCTTCCACTAAAATGTATATTCTTGTTTAGAAATGTGATAAAACTTCTCTATCACTCAAGTACAGACTAATGCCATCATGACTTTATATGATTTCACCGTCAAGTTCCACGCTAAAACAGGATAAGTCAAAAGACAAGGGACCAAAATACCTAAGCAATATGTTTTCATGTCTTCTAGGGATTAGAGAAATATGATCATGAACAGCCAATCAATGAGGATGACTAGCAAAAATTAAATCCTGGGGCTGGCCCCGTGGCCAAGCAGTTAGGTTCGCGTGTGGACACGGCACTGCTCATCAAACCACGCTGAGGTAGCGTCCCACATGCCACAACTAGAAGGACCCACAACGAAGAATATACAACTATGTACTAGGGGGCTTTGGGGAGAAAAAGGAAAAAAATTTTTTTAAAAATCTAAAAAAAAAAAGAAATTAAATCCTGTTCTGATTATTCCCAGCAGGTTCCTTTCTAATGTTGACGTTAGGAATAACTTGAGTCTTAATTCTAGTAGTAGAGCAACATGGGCTCAGAATTTAACAATGAATAAAAGGTTTTGAGGGAGCAAAAACTGGGAATGCCCTACTTTAGAGAGCCTCTCTGGAAAAGCAACATTTAGGGGGAGACCTAAGCATAAGAAGGAGCTAACCACTTTGTGACAGGGGAGCAGGTAGCAGGAGTAGGGAAGAGCATTCTAAGCAGAAAAAAAAGTACTGTGTAAAAATCTCTCAGCCATTTTGCTAAAGCACAACAAGAAAAGGGAAGAAATGTGCAGGGGCCAGATCACAAAGGACTTTATAAACCATCGCAGGGCACTAGGGTCTTAGCCAAAATGCATCAAGAAGGCATTAAAGGGATTTAGCATGAATAGTGGGAAAAAAAGAGTAAAGACACAGCTTCAGTATTCTACGGGAGATTTAAGCAAGGAAGATGCTTGAGGAAAACTCTGAAGGAGGGATTCTGAAGAAACTGGAGAGGCAGGAGGAGTACGAAGTATGGTATCTATGGAGTACAAGTAAAGATGGAGAAAAGGACCAGGTAATGAGGGAGGAACGGAACGGGGACACTGAACAGACTGCAATGAAGCCTTCACATCGTGAAGTAATAAGAAATAGAGTCAGTTAGAAAGATGACGGCACATATAAAGTCCTTCAAGGTTCAGGGAAAAAAAAATAAACATAAGACTTGAGAAATTAAGGACTTGTGAAAGGTCACCCAAGAATATAAAAACATATTTTGTCAATGGAGGGGAGATTCTGAAGATGGTGCAAAAACAATATAAACATGAGGTCCTTAAGATCTTGAAAATAGGAAAAATAGTTGCTTGAGGATGCATTAGACTTCTCTTATCGAAATATCAAAAGAAATATCCAGAAAAACATAACAATCAGGAGAAATATCAGAATTGGAAACTGAAAGAACAGTTAAAAGGTAGAAACTATCCGGAAATTTCTATTAGGAAAGGTCTAGAGTGATTAGAAAAACACCTCCCAAAAAGGGTGCAACAGCTTCATGTGAAAATATCCCAGAAACCATGAATTCTTAGGGCAGCACCTTCTCAAAACAGCAAGGCTAAACTTATGAAAACAGTTATCACAACATTAGGCAGCTAATAGCTGAAAAGGATGTTCAAGAGATGATAACAGGGTTGAGGGGCTGGCCTGGTCACGCAGCAATTAAGTTTGCACTCTCTGCTTAAGGCAGCCAGGGGTTCACAGGTTCAGAGCCCAGGCACGGACCTAAGCCACCGCTTGTCAAGCCATGCTGTGGCAGGCGTCCCACATATAAAGTAGAGGAAGATGGGCACAGATATTAGCTCAGGGCCAGTCTTCCTCAGAAAAAAGAGAAAAAGAGGAAGACTGGTGGCAGATGTTAGCTCAGGACTAATCTTCCTCAAAAGAAGAAAAGATGATAACAGGGTAGAAAAAAACAGAGATGTACCAACTTGTCAGAAATCTAACAGAATAGCTTCCCTGAAAATGGAGCATCCATCACATGGAGAGGAGACTCCCCTACACAGATTACTCTCAGATACAGCCCCCTCAAAACTCTCTCAGACCACAGGCTCATTCCTTTAGTTAGAAACTAGTAAGCTCAAGGAAGTGATGAGATGCAAGAAGAATCTACTCAGCCTGTTTCTTACTAAGCAGGGAGAGTAAAATAATAAGGGGGGTGTGAAGAGATTCTAGAGTAGGGGGTCAGCAAACTTTTTCTGCAAAGAGCCAGACAATAAATATGTTAAGCTTTGCAGGCCATATATGATTTCTGTCACATATTCTTCTTTGTTGTATTTTGTTTTACAACCCCTTAAAACTGTAAAATCCCCAATTCTCAGTTTAAGCATTGTGCAAAAGCAGGACGTGGACTGTGTTTGGCCCTCTGGTCATAGTTTGCCAATCCCCATTCTAGAGCATAAAAGATAAAGAACAAAAGAATGTAGCTGTGAATTTTTTTTTTAAGGAAAAAGAAAGTATTTTCAGACTGTAATTATTTTGTGCTAAAGATAAAATTCAAGAGAACATATCTGTTCCTGTTATATATAATCCTGAAATAAACAAACTTGTTTCTTGGTCTTTCCACATGTGTGGATATATCTGTCAGAGAAGTTCCTAGAAAGGGGTTACCGGTCAGAGTATCTGTGTTTGTAACTTGGAAGATAACACCAAATTGCCCTCCATAAAATGGTATCGATTTATACTCCCACCAACAATGCGTGAAATACTTGTTTCTCTAAATCTTGCCATCAGAGTTCACACGTCACATCTTGACAGACATTATCAAATCGTTCTGTGGAAAAAAAGTTTAGTAACTGAGATGCCATCTTTGCCTTCTCCCCTCATTGGACAGAACAGATCTTTTTCCTCTTCGCCAGTCTTAGAGGGGACAAGCAGTACTTCATAGGCATTTTAATATTTCCTTCTTTGATTGTTAGTGAAGGTGAGTATCTTTTTTTCATGTTTATTGGCCAATTGTATTCTTCTGCTATTATCTGTTAATTCATTTCCTTTGACCAATTTTAATTTTCAAATATCCCTTTCCTTATTGATTTATAGAAGCTCTATGCGTTATGGATAGTAGCTCACTGCTTTCAACATGTAGTCCACCTCTTTTTGAGTTTATAATGTCTTTTAATTCTGTTTATGATGTCTTTTGTTTTCTGAAGTATAAAACATCTTTCTAATTATAAAAGCAATTAATATTGTCTTGCCAAGTCATGTAAAAGTAAAAAGTGGAAGTTTCTCATTTCCCTCACATAATACACATCCATTCCCAAGATGTAACCTTCCAAACCTCCCCTAGTAATTGGAAAACATACATATGTAAGTTATATATTGCAAAAATGGAAGTTTTTTGGAAACTGCTTTTTTTAATAAATATGAGAAAACCTTTCTATCTTCAAAAATTCCCAAGAGGGGCCAGCCCCGTGGCAGAGTGGTTAAGTTCACGCACTCTGCTTCAGCAGCCCAGGGTTTCTCCAGTTTGGATCCTGGGCTTGGACATGGCACTGCTCGTCAGGCCACGCTGAGGTGGCATCCCACGTGCCACAACTGGAAGGATCCACAACTAAAATACACAACTATGTACTGGGGGGATTTGGGGAGAAAAAGCAGGAGAAAAAAAAAAAAAAAGACTGGCAACAGTTGTTAGCTCAGGTGCCAATCTTGAAAAAAAAAAAAGAAATTTCCAAGAAAACATGGTTTATAACAACATAAGCAGAAAATAGGCAAGGATAGAAAACAATATTTAGAAGTACATTAAAGCTGCTCTTCAAAAGATACTATTATGAAAATGAAAAGCAAGCCACAGACTGAGAGGAAATATTTGTGATACACAAATCTTATAAAGAATTTTATTCACCAACCCAAGAAAAATAACCCAATTTTTAAAGGGGCAAAATATTTGAACAGACACATCACCAAAGAAGATACACATAAAACAAATAAAGACATAAACAGATGCTTAACGTCACTAGTCATCAGGGAAATTCAAATTAAAGCCCAATTACGTATCACTACACAACAAAAAAATGGCTAATTTTTAAAATATTGATAATACCAAGTACAGGCAAGGATGTAAAGCAACTAGAACTCTTACATGTTGCTGCTAAGAGAGCAAAATGGTAAAGCCACTTTAGAAAAGTTACACAATTTCTTATAAAGTTAACAAATATTTCATACGAGCCAGCAATTCACTCTTAGGTATTTGTCCAACGAAATTAAAACATTTATCCACAAAATAACCTATACAGAAATATTTACAGCAGTTTCATTCATAATCTCTAAAACCTGGAAGCAACCCAAATGCCTATCAATTGGTGAACAGATAAATGACCTGTAGTGTATTCATAGAAGGGAAAACTACATAGCAATACAAAGCAAAAAAACTATTGAAAGAGGCAACAACAAAATCAGATCAGTGGTTGCTTGCATGTCAGGAGAAGAGATTGATTACAAAGTGGCTGGAGGGAACTTTTTAGGGTAATGGAAACGTTCTATATCTTGACTATGGTGCTGGTAATGTGACTGTAGGAATTTCTAAAAATTCATGGAACTGTAACTTTAAGAAGAATTTTACTGTATACAAATAATACATGAATAAACGTGACTTTTAAAAGTGCATTAAAAGCAGTAAGGAACTGAATTAAAACAGCAAGAAATTAGTAAAGTAGATTGGATTAAGGGATTTTCACAGACTGTAGCAAAAAAGCAAACAAACAAAAAGATCAAGAAAACTGGGTCAGAAAGATGAAAAGGGAAATAGAGAAGAGATAACACAGAATCAAAATTGGATAGCCAATACTCCTAAAATCGAAATCAGGACAGATAACAGCCTAACCAGCAGTCTGAATTTTTAGAGGTACAATCCAATCTTATGATACTAACAAAAACTCAGGACAGGAAATAATGCTTGAAAGATATGAGAGACGGTACCTTGTGAGAGTCTGTATACTGGAATTCCTTCATGTTGAATACTAAGATAACAAGATTTAATATTTACTGAGCGCTTAACCAAGCATCAAGCATTGTGCCACAAACTTTGCATATGTTATCTCATTTAATCATTATCACAAGCCAAGGAAATGGATACTGTTCATTCTATTTTACAGGCAAAGAAACCAAGTTTCAAAATGATTAAATAACTTGCCTAGTCATACAGCAAGTGAACTGCCCAAGAAAGACTTCAAATTCAGACTTATATGACTCAGAATCCATGCTCTTACCCATCATGCACATTGACTCTATAGTAATACTTAGTTGTAAAATGAATTTTACATAAATCAGTCTGCTATGGAAACAGAGGAAAAAGTACTTCAACGGAAGCATGGGAAAGTAATGACATTTCCTCCATCCCCACTATAACTGACAGTTATGACAAAAGCTCAGCTAAAATGGCAGAGAAGACATTGTATCATGCCCAATGGCTAGAGCACTGACATCCATTCTGATTTCTAGTAACAGAAATTTCTAAATTTCTGAATCTAGGATTCACTCAGGAAGGTGAAATACTGTGTAAAAGTGTTTTTTCCTTTGAACTCTGGAACCGTTTAATCAAAAGGAGGAACTGGTAGATATATGCCAAGAACTGCAAATGCCATTTCCAAACATGGAAATCACGGCTAGGGGCAATCAATTTTAATATAAAATGAATGGAAATCATAAAACGCAATGAAACTCATTAACTAGTTATCTTGAGAGTACGTCCTGTTTTTTGTTTTTTCAAAGAGCTAAACAGATCAGCCTAAAGCCTGATGCCCAATGCATCACCAACACTGCAGAGCCATAGATTTCAAGAGCTGCCTGTTCCTTATTTGCCCTGAACTGATAGGGTTTAAGCCAAACATTTTAGATCTTCCAGGAAAAGAAATCTTTATGCTTCCTTTCTTTTTGAAAAGATAGGTACATCTTGGTGAAAATGGTCTTTCATTCTACACAACAAGAAATTTTTGAAGAAAAATATGAAAAGATTATATTATTTACAACTTATTTAATAAATAATAAGTTCCTACTATATGCCAGGCACTATCCCAGGTACTGGAATTCAAGTAAACAAATGTACAAAACAGATCATTTCTGATGATAATAAGTGCTATAAAGAAAACAAATCAGGGCAATGGATAGAGTGGGAAGCTGGGGAGAGGAGGTACTATTGAAGGGATGGCCGGGAAAGGTCTCTTTGAGGAGCTAATATTTGAGCTGAGACACAATCCAAGAGGTCACTGGTTTTTAGTTAATGAGATAAAATTCACAAATTATATAATGTGATAACAGTTATAGAGGGCAGCAGAAACCCAGGAAACTAAGCAAAAAATCATCTGTAAGCTTATATAATTTTACAGTGAAGATATCAGAGAAGGAGAAAATATATTCAGGTATACAGCATATATCAAAAAACATTAACTGTGCTTTCCCACATACCTTTTCATCTCATATTAAAGCTTTCTGGTGATGCACATGGTCCCACATTGAGCTTCGTACAGACCAAGTCAACACCTCCTCTCCAGTTAGTAAGTGCAATAAAGTTCTGTCATCCTCAGGACTATCCTGACATACCTGAGAACGATTTCTGATTTTACTAAGCTAGGGATTTTACAACTGAAGGCATCTTATCTTTCAACTTTTTCTTTTCTATGGTGACATCCAAGTTTAGTTACTAACAAATAAAACCTTATTATGCAAAACTAAAGTAGCTAGATGGATTTAATATTCTATTTTGCATCTCAAGTAGAGCCTAATCAATGATGCCACTGATCAGTGAATCTACAGGGAAAAAAGTCACATGGCTTTATGGTTTCTTGCTCTAAAAGGTGCAAAATGTAATAGTTTAGAAAATGATATTAATAAGGATACTCATTAACCAAGTTTACCACTTCACTAATAATTATAAAAAGTTCAATGAAAAATATTTTATTAATCTGAATTCAATTAATGAGCTATTATCCAAGTGAAATGAGTTACAATGACATGATTACTGAAATTTATCTAACTCTGCTTCATTACACATCAACTCATACACAAATCATAGATCCAATATGGCAAAGGGAATCTTTGTCCATCTTCAGTTTCTTTCTCAGAACTAACTGATAACACACACACACACACACACACACAAAGTATAAATACCTGAAAAAAATCACTCATCTACACATGGTTATGTTAAATGAATGAACTATTATGCTGCATAAATGTCAGCTGTAAACTAATGAAAAAAACTTTCCCTAAAAGCTAAAATTACTTCACTTATCTGGCATGGGCAGTGAATAAAATGTTGAGATGAGTATGGCTTATACATAAATGGATTTAAGCAAACACACACACTCTTGACTGTTTCTGATGCCCTTATTCTACATGGCTTCAATCCTTTCAGTGCTTTTGTCTAACACAGTAATTAATGGTACACGCTCTACAGTTAGAATGCCTGTATTCAAATCCCTGTTCTATCACTTATGTGTGACCTTGAGCTAGTTAATTAATCTCTCTAAGCCTCCATTTCCATATCTGTAAAATAGGGACAATAAATATACCTATGACACAGGGCAGTTATGAGAATTAACTGACATAAAGAACTCAGCCAAGCTCAATAAACTATTATGCAAACAGAACATATCTCTGTGTTCTTCAACAAAAGAAAAACATTTATTTCCATATTATATAAGTAATATATACAACTAGTGGATAAAACTCAAAAGATATAAGAGGGCAAATAAACTTATTTTCCTCCCACCTTGGTCCCTCAGATAACCAGTTTTTTTCCCCATAGACAACCAGTGTAACTGGTTTGTTGTGTACCTTTCCAAGAATATTTTATGCTTACACAAGCAAAAAGTAGATATTGTTTCTTTCCAAACTTTTTTTTAAAAACTATATACTATTCTATATTGTGGTTTTGACTCAATATATTTCAAAGACTGTTCCACAAGTGAAATTTTTCTTGATGCCTCAGGTCAGCGTTTCTCAAATTTGAGTAATAACTCCTTCCTTTTGATGAGAAAATATATTTAGAGATCACTTCGTAATAAATAACTTTTATTATAGTATTATTCAACTGAGTATGAACATATAACTAGGCTCCTTATACTTACAACTCTTAAAAATCTATATAGTCACAGTGAATTTAAAAGTAAATACCAACCACTCACACCCAAAGAATTGACTATCATCAAAAAGACAATAACAGAAGTGACATCAGCATCATGGTGGAGTAATTTCTTCCCTGAGACTCTTCCCTCTAAGATACAACAAGAAGGACATTCGTATACCAAGAGAGGACATTTACAGAAGACGTGTGAGAGACCCAGGAAGCCATACATCTGAAGGTGGAGGTGCTGTACCCCCCCAGTGGAAGTGGAAGGAGGTAATGGGATCTCCTCTGCCTCCCCCAGTAGCAGCAACCCAGGGAGGGAGACCACGCATGGCTCTGAGAGAAGAACGGGGAGGGGCAGGTCTCCTCAGGAACAACTACGCTCTCCAAGTTCCCTCACAGCCCGTGGGAAAGACCCACACAGTGGCAGCTAAACTATTGTGGGGGTGTCTTCAAGCCAGCACCCCAGGAGAGAGCAGATAGTGAGGGCAGAGAAAGAACACTCTGGGATCACAAATAACAAAACAAAGTTCCCTCCCCTGTTCTGGAGCTCCAGCTCAGCTGGTCGGCCAGAGCACAGCATGTACAATAGAAAAGCAGCAGCTGTGATCAAGTGAGCCGCAGGTTGCAGCAGGCTCAGAATACACAGCTCTTTACCCCAACCCAGAGGCAGCAGGTGGAAGCTGTGATGACATACTATCACTATGTGGAGGCACAAATCCATACCATAGAACAGCATGTAGAAATATATTAATGCTCCAGACCAGAAGGAAAACGACAAGTAACCGGAAATCAATCCCAGAAGGCACAGAAATTTATAATCTAAATGAAAGAGAATTCAAAATAGCTATCATAAAAAAAAAACTCAAGTTACAAGAAAATAAAGATAGACAGTTCAATGAAATCATGAACAAAATTAACAAACGGAGGGAATTCTTCACAAATAAGATTGAAACTATAAAGAAAAACCAATCAGAAATGTCAGAGATGAAAAACACAAATGGATGAGATAAAGAAAAATCTGGTCTCCCTAAATAACAGCTGATATTATGCAGGGAAGAATTAGCAGTCTGGAGGACAGAAATATAGAAATGCTTCCAGTGGAGGAGGAAAGAGAACAAATACTAAAAAGAAATGAAGAAATCCTCCAAGAAATATCCAACTCAATCAGGAAGTGCAACATAAGGATAAGTGGTATTCCAGAGGGAGAAGAGAAGGAAATGGAGCAGAAAGCCTGTTCAAAGAAATAAAAGCTGAGAACTTCCAAAACCTGGAGAAGAAGCTGGAAATACAAGTGAAAGAAGCCAACAGAACTCCTAATTATAACAATGTAAAAAGACCTTCTCCAAGGCATATAGGAGTAAAGCTGGCAAAAGTCAATGACAAAGAAAAAACACTAAGGGCACCAAGGCAGAAAAAAATAACTTACAAAGGAACCCCTATCAGGCTTTCAGCATATTTCTTAGCTCTAACAATGCTATACTCTATTTCTATACCCTATACTCTATACTCTCACTCTATACTCTAACAACGAAGTAACAGAAAGAGAACTCAAGAATACAATCCCATTTACAACGGCAAGAAAAAGAATAAAATATCTAGCAATAAATTTAACCAAGGAGATGAAAGACCTATACAATGAAAACTATGACATTACTGAAAAACATTGATGATGACATAAAGAAATGGAAAAATATTCCATGCACATGGATTGGAAGAATAAATATAGTTAAAATCTCCATACTAGCTAAAGCAATCTACAAATTCAATGCAATCTCAATCAGAATCCCAATGACATTCTACATGGAAGTAGAACAAAGAATCCTAAAATTCATAGGGAGAACAAAAGACCCTGAATAGCTAAAGCAATCCTGAGAAAAAGGAACAAAGCTAGAGGCATCACAATCCCTGACTTCAAAATATACTAGAGAGTCATAATAATCAAAACAGTATGGTCTGGTACAAAAATAGAAACACAGGTCAACGGAACAGAACTGAGAACCCAGAAATAAAACCACACATCTACAGACAGCTAATCTTCGAGAAAGGAGCCAAGAACATTCAATGGAGAAAGGGATGTCTCTTCAAAACTGGTGTTGGGAAAACTGGAGAGCTGCATGGAAAAGAATGAGGGTAGACCATTATATTTCACCACAAACAAAAATTAACTCAAAATGGATTAAAGACTTGAAGGTAAGACCTGAAACCATATAACTCCTAAAAGAAAATATAGGCAGTACACTCTTTGACATAAGTCTTACAAGGATCTTTTCGAATACCATGTCTACTCAGGTAAGGGAAACAAAAGAAAAAACAAACAAGTGGGACTTCATCAGACTAAAGAGCTTCCGCAAGGCAAAGGAAACCAGGAACAAAACAGAAAAACAACCCATCAACTGGGAGAAAATATTTGCAAAACATACATCTGACAAGGGGTTAATCTCCAAAATATACAAAGAACTCACACAACTCAACAACAAAAAAACAAACAACCCTATCAAAAACCCGGCAGAGGATATGAACAGAAATTTTTCCAAAGAAGATATACAGATGGCCAACAGGCACATGAAAAGATGTTCAACATCACTAATCATCAGGGAAATGCAAATCAAAACTACACTAAGATATCATCTTATACCCATTAGAATGCCTATAATCACCAAGACAAGGAATAATGTTGGAGAGGATATGGAGAAAAGGGAACCCTCATTCACTGCTGGTGGGAATGCAAACTGGTACAGACACTATGGAAAACAGTATGGAGATTTCTCAAAAAACTAAAAATTGAGATACGACACGATCCAGCTATCCCAGTACTAGGTGTTTATTCAAAAAACTTGAAATCAACAATTCAAAGGACTTATGCACCCCTATGTTCACTGCAGCATTATTCACTATGGCCAAGAAGTGAAAGTAACCCAAGTGCCCATCAACTAATGACTGGATAAAGAAGATGTGATATATATATAGATAAAGATAAAGATACATAGGTAGATATATATATCACATCTTCTTATTCCATTGTGTGTATATATGTATATATACAATGGACTACTACTCGGCCCTAAAAAAAAGACAAAATCATCCCATTCACAACAACATGGATGGACCTTGAGGGTATTATGTTAAGTGAAATAAGCCAGACAGAGAAAGATGAACACCATATGATTTCACTCATATGTGGAAGATAAACTAACACACAGACAAAGAGAACAGTGTAGTGGTTACCAGAGCAGAAGGGGGTTGGGGGTGGGCACAAGGGGTGAAGGGGCACATATATATGGTGACTGACAAAAAATAATGCACAACAAATGTATGACAATGTTATAAATTATTATGAACTCAATAAAAAAAGGCAATAACAAATGTTGGTGAGAATGTAGAGAAACTGAAACTCTTATATGTATATTGCTGGTGGGAATGTAAAATGGTACAGTCACTTTGGACATCAGTTTGTCAGGTTATTAACATATTAAGCATAAATTTACCATATGACCTAGCAATTCCCAATTTAGGTATCTGCCTAAGAGAGATGGAAACATGTCGATCCAAAGACTTGTACACAAATGTTCATAGCACCATTCACAAGAGCCAAAAAGTGGAAACAACCCAAATGTCCACTAATGGTGAATGGACAAACAAAATATGATACGTATTTATAAACACACACAAACACAAACGGAATACTATTCAACCATAAAAAGGAACAAAGTGCTGATGTGTGCCATAACATGAATGAACCTCAAAGACATTATGCTAAGTGAAAAAGGCCAGACACAAGAGACCACATGTTGTATGATTCCATTTATACGAAATGTCCAGAAAAAGCAAATCTATAGGGACAGAAATTAGATTAGTTGCTGCCGAAGGCTGGAGGTGGAAATGGAGAGAGACTGCAAGTAGGAATGAGGTTTGTTTTCAGGGTGATGGAAAGCAGACTGCGGTGATGCTAAAAGTAGATACTAAAACAAAAGCAATAAAATTCAAATTAATTATAAGATGTTTACTAAAACAATATTATAGAGAATGAAAAACACTTCTTTACCATGGAACAAATTAATTATATCCCTCTACCAAAGTCCTCTAATCTGCCATTAGAGCAACAAGTTGAATACTTTTTGCCTGCTGTAACACATGCCTATTTTACTGGGTTCTAGCGATCACTCAATTTTCCCACCAATTTTCTCTTTGATAACCACTGTGAAAACTTTATTCATATATCACTTCATGACAAAACAAGCTTTCACTTGGTGCCAATGCGTCACTTATGCACAAAGCATGTCTCTGCTCCCTTCCCATTAGGCCATGGAAACTGAAAGTGAAAGCAGCACTAGGGCCCAAGTGATTTTAAACACAAAGGTAAACAAATGCAGACATTAGGATTAAGACAAATGATTGTCAAAATAAAAATCGAAATTTTTAAATTAAGGAAAGGAATTCATGAACCCCTAAGAATATGTCCATAAACCCCAGTTTGAAAAACCTGTAATGTGCAAAGTCTCAGAATTTACTAAAGTATGCAGGGCCATCACTTCACACTGAAAGTTATCCATACAGTTGAGCAGTTCTGGTAAGTGCTCATTCACAAAATGGCTTTGGGAAGACGGTTTCTATATTGCATGACCAAAAACAACCTTGTTTTCAATCATGAATCTGGTGAATTTCTGAAATGGATTTTTTTTTTTTTTTTTTTTTTTTTTTGGTGAGGAAGATTGGACCTAAGCTAACATCTGTTGCCAATCTTCCTCTTTTTGCTTAAGGAAGACTGCCCCTGAGCTAACATCTGTGCCAATCTTCCTCTATTTTGTATGTGGGACACTGCCACAGCATGGCTTGATGAGTGGTGTCTACGTCCATGCCCAGGATCTGAACCCATAAACCCTAGGCCGCTGAAGCAGAGCATGCAAACTTAACCACTATGCCACCGGGCTGGCCCTGGAAATTTATTTTAACATTTATGAGTCAAGTAAAAATTGTAATTTTAAAGCAAGAAACACCTGATGAAAAACAGAATTCATCCACTTGAAAAGGTTGAACATTTGACACAAATGATTAACAAATTGTTGAAAACCATATCGTATGGTAATAAAAACTACAAACAATTTTCTCACAAGTGAATATAATTAATACTAAATCAATATGTATTGTCTATGAAATTGTGTCACATCTGACTAAACAATACGTGGTTGACTAAATGATCCCAGAAATTAAAGCAAAACACCTGGCTTATAAATTCCAAACTAATCATTTATTTGTAATAGTGAAAAAGCGGCCACAACCCTAAAGCCCATCAATCACAGAAGAGCTTATCAGTGTGGTGGTTCTCAGTGTGTCTAAACTGTAAAAGTGAGGTCCAGCAGTGAATATTTTAACAAGCCCTCAGACAGTTCCGGCACCCTACTAACAACGTTTCAAAACCACTGAACTATGGTAAGTTACACACGGTCTGCTCTGCAGCACTTAGAATACAGTAGTATATATGTACAATATCAAAAATCTCTAAGCAATATTGCAAAGTTGGGGAAAAAAACAAATTATGGAATAACAACCATCTGATACCATTTATGAAAACAAATATAGTATATACTGGTTTTTGATAGGCACACACATTTGTTGATAACTGCATGGAAAAACCTCAAAGAATATAAACCATAATGAAAAAACAGTCATAACACCTGGGAAAGAGATTAAAATGAAGATAATCAAGGAAATTTAGTTTTGTCTGTAATGTTTTGATTTCTGTATGAGAACATAATTTATGTGTTACTTGATTACTTAAAATGTCAAAAAGAAGAGAATAGAGAGTATCTAGCCATTTTTAAATGGGCAGAAGATAGGAAATTCCTGGGGCCAGCCCCGTGGCCAAGCAGTTAAGTCCACGCGCTCCACTGCAGCGGCCTGGGATTTCACCGGTTCGGATCCTGGGCACAGACATGGCACTGTTCCTCAGGCCACGTTGAGGCAGCGTGCCACATGACACAACTAGAAGGACGTGCAACTAAGATATACAACTGTGTACTGGGGGGATTTGGGGAGATTAAGCAGAAGAAAAAAAAAGAAATTCTTAACTTGGGCTATCTAAACGATCCAGAAATTCTTAATATTTTATGAAAAATTTTACTCCATCTACATTTTTTTACATAGAGGATACATCCAAAGAATCTGTGAGCCTAAGGATTCTGACTCTTGAACCTACATATATAATTATTGAAAATCCATGAGGAAACAGAGAGAAAGGAAAAGGTGACTAGAAGGCTGGATTAGAGAAAATGTGGTACTAATTTTCACTAAATGGGACAAAGGAAGACTTCAGAAACTAGACACACAAAAATCTAATACTGATGCTGGGCAAAAGTCCAAAACAAATTATTAAACAGACTTCAAAATACTAAAAATGGAACATGCATCAAAAAGAAGTTGAACAACAACAAAAGAAAAGCATTTTGAAAAATCTGATTTTTATATTGGTAGATCAAGAAAACACTTAACAGCAGGAGCCAGCCCTGTGGTTGAGTGATTAAGTTCGTGTGCTCTGCTGCAGCAGTCCAGGGTTTCGCCGGTTCGAATCTTGGGCGCGGACATGGCATCGCTCATCAGGCCACGCTGAGGCAGCATCCCACATGCCACAACTAGAAGGACCCACAACTAAGAATATACAACTATGTACTGGGGGGCTTTGGGGAGAAAAAGGAAACAATAAAATCTTAAAAAAAAAAAAAAAGAAAACACAACATCAGTCTTTTTAAGGTGTCCCAGGGGAGTGAGAGCAAGGCCAAGAATACTACAGCAACAGAGTCCTTTGGAGAAATTCATCAGAGGGACCCAGAATTCAAAACACCTTACCTCAGTTTCACTCCTATACTTAGGACTTGTGTCTCCCCTCCTGAACGGCTATGGGAGTCCTTTGTGTGTGAATGCCTCTTTGACACACCCTTATTCTAGGATGCTGGTGGATAGGCAGCAGGTTGCCTGCTGGATATCAGTCAAATTCTGACATCTGCTAGTACACGTGAGGAGATGGTGTGAAAATAGCATACTGTGCTTTCATATCTTCAAGACACTCAACAAACTCCCTCAAGTTTTCTTGGCAGATGATATAGGAATAACGTAGAGAGGTGACAAAAATGTCATGAAAAATTTTAGCTGAATATTAGGTATGTATGGATTCTCATATGAATGAACAACTGAATCTAAAAGGTCGTTTAACAGATCAATATGAAAATAAAGAAAGGCTTCCAATGGCATACCAAAATCTGACTCTGCCATATTCAACAGGTGTCAACTGAATAAGAATCTACTGCACATTTAGCAAATTTGCAACTGGCAAAAAACAAGGACTGATCACTAATATGTTGGATGTCAGAATCAAAAACTGTAACAAGGTAACAAAATAAAGAGAATGAAATTGAATGCAAAAAAAATGTAAATACCTGCACTGTACCTTTTTCTTTATTTAAAAATGTAATATAAATTTAACATAATATCATATAATATAGACACACACATGCACACACAGATAAATTTAACAAAGATCATTTGTGGCCTGTAAGGCCTCAAATACTTACTAACTGGCCCTTTATAGAAAAATTTTGCCAACTCCTGGTCTTGACCAGTAAGTCTTTTCTCAAAAATATGTTCTATCTTTGAATTTGAGTATAGAAATCAAAGACGTTAAGTAAACATTCTGTACTGTTAAAGTTAAATTGGAACAGGGGTACAAACTAACAATTCTGAGGTTGTTTTACATGTACACTGGGATTGAACAAATACATAAATGGATGGGCGGTGGGAGACAAGTTTCTCACTGTTGGAAAGTGAATGTTTCCAAGCAAGAAGAAGAAGGAAGGCTAGAATGAACCAATGTGTACTGCATTAGAGTCAGACATCAGTACGAACTCCTGTTTAGCTTAATACAGATGCAAATGGATACAGAAACAATTATAGATACAGTGTATACACAGGGTAGTATAGATGCACACACTTCCTAGGTCTGTTGGCTGAGAAGGCCTAGAGGCAGTGACACCTCAGGAGCAGCAAGCACAGTGAGAACCCAGATCCTGTTTTCTGGTACCACTCTCATGAGAGATATGACTGATTTTGGGACTAGGGCAAGGAAAATATAAGATGAATCTCGAACATCTTACAGTTCCAAAAAGTAAGGAAGTACTCAAAAAAAGGGGGGGAGGGGAGTCAAAGAAAAGAACACAAGAGCCAAACTGAAAGAGCTCTCAGTGGCCACAGCTGAAACAATCTGAGCAACAAAATAAATAACATAGTACCCAAGATATAAAATAAATAGCCAATAGTAGATACTGGTAGAAATAAATGATGAAATAAATAAATGAAGGAGAAGAGACAATTCTTCTTTACAGGAGAATTCCAAGTAGTTTATGTAAATACCACCCCCTCCAGGAAGCGGAACTTAATTTTTCCACTCTCCCAAGAGTGAGCAGCATTTACTGACTTGCTTCCGAAGAACAGCATATGGAAAGGGGAGGAAAAAGTAACTTCACAGTGGAGAAACCTTAAAAATATGATAGCACGCACCAGTGATATATGATAAGAAAGGCACTTCACCTCTGAGATTTTTGTCTCCAAAATACATAGTCCCAGTCTAACCATGAGAAAAACAACATAAAAAAACAACTCAAGGGACATTCTACAAAATATCTGACCAGTACCCCTCAAAACTGTCAAGGTCATGAAAAACAAGGGAAGACTGAGAAACTATCATAAATCAGAAAAGACTAAACAGACATGAAGACTAAATGTATTGTAGTATTTTGAAAGGGATCTTAGTGGAAAAACCAGTGAAATCCAAATGAAGTTTGGAGTTAAGTTAACAGTAATGTACCAACATTGGTTGGTTTAATTGTCACAAATGTACCATGGCCACATAAGATGTTAACAACAGAAGAAACTGGGTTAGGGGTATATCTGAACTCTGGACTATCTTTACAGCTTTTCTATAAATTAAAAAATATTTTGAAATTAAAAGTTTACTAAAATCTTGAAATGGAAATATCAATATGATCTTATTTAAACATACACACACACATATGCTTATATATCTCTATTTTCTACTTCTTTCCACTGAAAAGGTCAAGAAGCAAAGATACCCCATTATCAATGAGCATGCGTAGCATCCAGATTTGGTCTCTAAATACCATTCCCACCAAAAAAAGAAAAACAGGTTTCCATGGGGAAATGCTGATTTCAGGACTTGGAAAGGAATGTACCAGGAAGGCTACATCATGTTGTGTGAGAAAATAAGCAAGCTTTTAAAGACTAATGAGGTCATGTCAAAACTACATAGCAATCAGGGACTCCCACTGGCCAAATCTGGAACAATTTAAACATCAACAAGAAAAATGACTGCAACTGACCGCAACACATGAAAAATTTCTAAGTCGCAAATACTGATACTCAAAAAAGAAAATGCCAAAAAAAGAAAACCAAAAACATCACCACCAATAACAGCAACAACTCATTTATCACCACCAGCTCTTAAGCTGAAATAAGTAATTAAAGGGAAATAACTAAGCATTTATCCTCCCTCTTTAGTAGGAAATGTATTTCAGGGTAACCAAATAACATCGGTTAATGAGGAAAAGTTCTTCTTTTAGAAGAATGCCAGCAAATAAATGTAGATGAAATAATAGAACTAGAAAAAAAAAAACTTGGAACCCTCAAGGGGATAACTGATTCAGGTATGAACAATTAATGGATGCTAAACTTGCTAAGTGAAGGGATAAGAATTTTGATATTTACATGGTGCCAAAGTGTCTCCCCACGAAGTTCCTGCCTATCTCAAGTATATAATATTCACTTTACAATGGAAGAATCAGATGTCACCAACCTAACCTAGGGATCAATCTTAATTGCTAGTCACTAATAGTGGCAACAACTAGACCATATATGCCACCTGATGTGATACAATATGGATTATGATCAAGCCTTTGGATCTTCTAGAGGAAATACTAGCGATAAAGAAACAAGTTAAATGACATCGTAAGAAAGCAATTAGAAAATGAGGGAGTAAGAACCTCATAGAGGAACACTGGGCCTGTCTGTTTAACGAAGTCATGGGGAAGGAAACGGTAGGAAGGAGACCCTGTTCTAGATTAAAAGATACATAAGAGAGGTACAAAATAAAGGTGATGTGTATTATTTGATTGGATCCATGTTTGACAAACCAGCATTAAAACACATTTTGAGGGCAAATGGACAAATTTAAATACGGAATGGTTATTAGCAATATTAAGGAATTCTAAAGAATTTTATTAGAAGTAACAATGGAACTATGTTTATATAGGAAAATGTCTATATTTCTGAAAGATACATACTGAAGCATTTCAAAGTGAAAGTTATGTCTGTCTTTATTTTTAAATACTGCAAAAATAACAATGAGATGAAGCAAATACAGAAAAATGTTTATAACTGTTAAATCTAAGTATGGTAGATGGTTATTATACTAACTCCTCTACTCTTCCTTATATTTGAAAGTTTTCATAGTAAAAAGCGAATTACAGATGAATATATAAATAGATATAAAAAACACATTAAGTCTAAAAAGAAACCCCAGTGTTATAAAAAATAGAGTCACATTATTTGGAGATTAGGGGCAAATGATGGCAAAGTTAACTGGTTCTCATGACTTAAAATAGTAACATTCACATAATGTTTGCAGTATTAGAGTTTATATTAATTTTACATGGATTGTCAGGAATTCTGTTTCTTCCCATCTACCCTTTGATAGTTCACTATTATACATAGAATGCAATGATTTAATTATGGAAGAGAAAAATAAGCTTATTCTTGGGCTTTTCTGCGTTTTCAATTATGACAGTTTAGTAATAGAACACTGGCTTGCAACTCATGAAGCATACTCTATTCAGAGCTGATCATTAACAGAGCAGTGGATAATCCTGAACAAGTCCGCTTATAGTTGTAAAGGTAGAAGGAGAGCACAATCCCTATATGAATCAAGAGACTAGCCCATGAGGAAAAGGGATATAATGACATATTTTAAGTACATTTTTTAAATGTCATCATACTAACTCAAGATAACATGTTACTACTTTAAATCATGAGAGCTATTTTAAATCCAGCCATCACTGGAGATACTCAGTTTCTTTATTCTTTTTTTTTTCCCTGTCCAATTGATCAGAGATGTGCTATGTTCATTTAGGAAATTCTGCAATCTTTACTAACGATAGCTTCAGAGTTATGACTTCAAAATTTACAAATCGATATGATTTGTAGAAAACTGACCAAAGCCACCTGAGTCAAATACAACTTTTAAGTTATTTTGCTAGGTAACTATAGCTGCCAGAGAAATCTGAGGTCTCAATCCCAATTCTTTTCCACAGACAGTTATTGTCTAAGCATTTATTGGCAAGTGAGCAAAAACAATTCATATGACCTGTCCTGCAGGCTTAAGAAAAATCCCAGCTCTCTAGCCTTTCAGAGGCTGCAAACACGACTTTCCTGAAAGGTTTACTAGAAGCAAACACCCAACAGTCCAGAGACAGGAACTTTCTCCACAGAGTTGACAGAATCCAGAGTTTACAGGTGGATATTAGGCTTAGCAAAAAACACATCTCTAAGAGCTTAGTTAAAGGTGAAACTACATTCTTACACCCTATTCATGCAAGATTAGGAAATGGGGTCTAAGTAATTTCAGTTAATCCACATTATCCTAAATATCTTTAAAACGTCATCAATGAGAGCCCATTTCTAACATACATTACGTAAGTTAACAAGATACCACTTTCACCAATAAAAATCCATTTTTGATACCCAATATGCTAAAAGATCAAATATGGACAAAAATAGAAATAAGAGGTTGGCTTGTGGTAGCAACATGTAAAGCCCTTTCTGATATAATGCTAGCTGACCATACCCACCCACACAGTGCGGCACCAACTAGCATCTGGGTTTGGCCTAACATATGTCATACACACATGCATAATATTACACAGTATTTACTGCAGTGTTTTAAAATAAACTAGGCAAGGTAACAATGTCAAAATAAAAGTATTTTTTTTAAAACAACAAAAGACAGAAAATGTCTTTACAATATAGGTTAATGAAACTTAAAGAAATTTAAGATACATTTTACTTTCATTTGAGTAGTGGAGGCAGAATACAGTCATATAAACTTACTGTATTTTGGTACAAATTATTATAGATGTAATTCAAATGACAACAGCACTGTCTTCAAATATGAAGATATTAAGTTGCGTAATACATACCATTCACAAGGCTGAAGGGACCGAAATGCCTTAAAAGACGCATCCATTCCAGCAAAATCCCAAAACTTAACATCATAGTCATATCCTCCAGTCACCAAACGGGCACCTGAGGGATCCAGACCCAAAGCAGAAACCTAGTTTAAAAAAAAGTTTAATTAATTGGAGAAAAGCTACTTACAATCTATTATAACCCCCATTTCCTTTGTCTAACTGACCTCCTACCTTACAGGCACTGGAAGTACAGACTGCCAACTGTTCTATTTCTGAAAAGCAGGAATGGACAGCACCTTCTATATTATTTGACTTTTCAGTATTATTTCTTTTGAAATAAATAAAGAAAAAATATTTTAATAAACTAAGTCATTCTTTATGTCTGAACAATATGACTAAAAACTCAAAACAATCAAAAACAAAAATAAACAATCACATTAAAAGTCTAAGAAGTGACTTCTGCTAACACCAACTACAAACTTACTTGCCCCCATGCCCACTCTATCCTTCTTCCCTCTTGTCACAATTAAAGAGCTGCCCCTGCTCCTGATAAGGCTGACCCCACCAGTGTTCATCCCACTTCAGTGCGACTTGAAATTACAAATCCACTGGTGGCTCGTCTATTCTGTGCCTGCCCTCCCTTCAAGAGTGTAAGTTCGGCTTCCACGCTGACCCACGGTGTGGAGCCACAGGGGTGGAGGCCCAGAGTCACATCTGTGCCCAGTAAAGCGCCGGGCACAAAACAGACACTCTAAGAAATATTTGTTTAAAAAAAGGAAGGAGGACTAAAAGTAAAATAAACCTATGCAACACAAAGAGAAATGCAATCTGACAAATATGATATAAATTATCCTCTGTCAAAAAAGAACAGGATAAACCGCAAAGATAACTCTTTCCTATCTGAGGGCAGAAGAAAGACAGCAAATTCTACAGCAAAGTGACTAAATGAGGTTTTCAATGCAGCATTCTGAAGGCTGAGGATCTCTGCAGCTGTTTGTATACATCATTCGTCATCCACCAAAAAGAAAAGAAAGGTAATGACTAAGAGAGAAAACAGGGCTCTGAGGTAGAAAACACTCCCCAGGTAGAGAAGACATATCCAGCCAGAGGATCTGCCAGCTACTTCTCAATCGCTATGTTCCAAATACTTGAAGAACACAGAAAGTCTAGTTAACTCTCAGGTGCATTTTAATCATACTGAAATAAAAAAGGACCTCAGGGGCTGGCCCCACGGCCAAGTGGTTAAGTTGGTGCACCCTGCTTCGGCGGCCCAGTGTTTTGCAGGTTCAGATCCTGGGCGAGGACATGGCACTGCTCATCAGGCCATGCTGAGGCGGCGTCCCACATGCCACAACTAGGACCCACAACTAAAATATACAACTATGTGCTGGGGGAGTTTGGGGAGAAAAAGCAGAAAAAAATTTTAAAAAGAAGATTGGCAACAATTGTTAGCTCAGATGCCAATCTTTAAAAAAAAAAAATAAGAACTCATATAAATGTTGGTCTAAAAGAATGGCTTAGAACAGAGTTGTAAGTATAATTATTTTAGGGGCCAGCCCCATGGCCAAGTGGTTAAGTTCACACACTCTGCTTCGGCAGCCCAGGGTTTCAGTGGCCCAGGTTTGGATCCTGGGCACAGACATGGCACCACTCGTCAGGCCACACTGAGGCAGCGTCCCACATGCCACAACAAGAAGGACTCACAACTAAAGCATACAACTATGTACTGGGGGGATTTGTGGATAAAAACTGGCAATAGTTGTTAGCTCAGGGGCCAATCTTTAAAAAGAAAAAGCATAATTATTTTAAGCTAATAAAAAGACTAAAAACTAATATCAGATTATTCTGGGTGATGGTCTGAATTTCTTTGAACAATAAATAAAATGTTTTAAACTTTCTGTTTTAATGTTTACTGCATGAAATGTCAGATCATGTAAAAATAATCATCTGTTCCAATTTGAGAAGGGACACAAATACTTTCAGCTTTGGCCTCTTTGTTCAGAGAATTAATTTTTATCACCTCCTTCTTCTTGTAAGAAGTCTTAAACTTCAGTCCATAAGGTAATTCAATTTATGAATTTAATTTATCCCATAGTACATTAACTGTATAAACTTTTGCATATTTATAGCTTTTTTTGTATCTAGAAATTCTTCAGTAAAATATTTTTAAAATTTAAGTGGTTTCAAAACCATACAAGCCTTGTTTACATAGGAAGACTTAGTAAAGAATCTTTCAATTCATTATAAATCATTGATCATCCGATGTTTTTAGCCCAAAACTTTGAAAGAACTCCCTACACAATTCCCATTTATTAATATTTCAGTCTTTCTGTGAGATACCCAAAAGCATCCATTTTTACTGTGGTCAGAAGTAAATTATTCATTTAAGCAATATATGAAAATAGAAATACTTGGAAGGAAACATATGGCTATGACACCTATATTAAAAGGAAGAAAGATCTCAACTCAGTAACTTTAGCATCTACCTTAAAAAACTACCAAAAGAATGGGGGCCGGCCCAGTGGTGCAGTGATTAAGTGCGCACATTCTGCTTTGGCAGCCCAGGGTTCGCCGGTTCGGATCCCGGGTATGGACACAGCACCACTTGGCACGCCATACTGTGGTAGGCATCCCACATATAAAAAAAAGTAGAGGAAGGTGGGCATGGATGTTAGCTCAGGGCCAGTCTTCCTCAGCAAAAAGAGGAGGAATGGCAGCAGTTAGCTCAGGGCTAATCTTCCAAAAAAAAAAAAAAAAACCGACCAAAAGAAGAATAAACAAAACCCAAAGCAAGCAGAAGGAAGGAAATAACAAAGATCAGAGCAGGAATCAGTAAAATAGAGAATTTTTTAAAACAAAGAAAATCAACAGGACCGAAAGTTGGTCCTTTGAAAATTCTAAGAAAATTGTGAAAGCTTTAGGCAGCTGGCCAAGCAAAAACAGAAAGAATTACTAAAATGAGGAATGAAAGAGCGGACTCACTACCAACATAACAGAAACTAAAAGGATTACAAAGGAGTTCTGTGAACTGCATGCCAACCAGTTAGATAACTTAGAGGAAAGGTACAAATTTTTAGAAAGATACAAATTACCAAAACTGACTCATGAAGAAAAAGAAAACCTAATAGATTTTTAATAAGGGCTTGAATTAGTAATCAAAAATCTTTCCACAAAGAAAAGCCTATATCCATATGGCTTCACTGGTGAATTCTACCAAACATTTGAAGAAGAATTAATATCCTTCCTTCATAAACTCTTCCAGAAAATGGAGGAGTAAATGCTTCCAAACTCATTCTACAAGGCCAATATTGCCTTGACACCAAAACCAAAGACATCATAAGAAAACAAAACTATAGACCTATATCCCTTATGAATATAAACACAAAAATCCTCAACAAAATATTAACAAACTGAATCCAGCGACATACAACAAGAAGTATACACCACGATAAAGTGAGTTATTCTAGGAATAAGTACAAAAATACAAGGTTGGTGGGGCTGGCCTAGTGGCGTAGCAGTTAAGTTCGTACACTCCGCTTCAGTGGCCCAGGGCTCACCAGTTTGGATCCCGGGCACAGACCTACACACCACTTATCAAGCCATGCTGTGGCAGGTGTCTCACATATAAAATAGAGGAAGATGGGCACAGATGTTAGCTCAGGGCTAATCTTCCACAGCAAAAAGAGCAGGATCAGCAGCAGATGTTAGCTCAGGGCTAATCTTCCTCAAAAAAATATATAGATAAGGTTGGTTTAACACCTGAAAATCAATTGTTGTAATACACTATAGTAAGAGAATAAAGGACAAAAAACACATAGTCATCTCAATAGAAAACCCTAAGGAATCTACTAAAAAACTACTAGAATAAATGAGTTCAATAAGGTAACAAGAAATAAGATCAATATACAGAAATCAACTGTATTTCTATGCAATACCAATGAACAATCCAAACATGAAACTGAGAAAACAATTTCATTTACGATATCATCCAAATGAATAAAATACTTTACGAAATAAATATTACAGAAAAGGACAAGACCTGTATACTAAAAATTATAAAATGCTGTTCAAAAAAATTTTAAAGATCTAAATAAATGGAAAGACATTCCAGGCTCATGAATCAGAAGACTTAATATTGTTAAGATGGCAATACTCCCTGGAATTGGTTTACAAATTCAACACAATCCCTATCAAAATCCCAGCTGGACTTTTTGAAGAAATTGGCAAGCTGATCCTAAAATTCACATGGAAATGCAAAGGACCCAAAATAGCCAAAGCAATCTTGAAAGAGTACAACAAAGTTAGAGGACTTCAACTTTCCTGACTTCAAAAGTTACTACAAAGCTACAGTATTAAAGATAGCATGGTACTGGCTTGAGGATAGATTTATAGATCAGTGCAATATAATTGAGAGTCTAGGAATAAAGCTTTACACTTGTGGCCAACTGATTTTCACCAAAGTTATTAGTACTAGCCTATTTCATAACTTTATTTTATAATACAGGTAGTCCTCACTTTGCACTATACCATGTTAACCGAAATTCATGCAGATTGGAACCAAGCGAAGTGAAGACACAGTCCCAATATGCACAGGTCTCCGTAACTGGTACTATGGAAAATTAGGGCTGCCTGTAAATACTTATTAAAAACTTAATGAGAACAGTGAGAATATCCTGAATACCATACAAATTTAAAACTAGAGCATCAGAAGACAGCAGCACTTTTATGTAACTCTAGTATCCAATATAGTTATTGATGCTATTTTTGTCCATAATACTGAGAAGATGCTGATACACATAGAAAAGCATTTGTAAACAATAATAGTCTTGATTTTTTTAAGCCAACGTTCCAACCTCATCATACTGTTCAAATCAAACTGATCCAGGAGGATGAAAGTGAAAAAGTAGTGACCCACAAGCTGAGTAGACGGGGTGGGGTGGGTGCTAGAAATGTAAACAAAACTGGCCTTACGTAGATAATTGGTAAGGCTCAGATATAAATATATGTGGATTCCTTTTAGTATTCTCTATACTTCTGTGAATGTGTAAATATTTTTACAATAACCAGTTGGAAAAAAACTAGACCAGACATAATAGTTACCTTCCTAATCTCTGACACATTTACAAGGAGATGAGATATATGCAGGGTAAAAGCAGGAATGCAAAAACATTAATTAACCAAACAGTACAATTAGAAGCTCTAATTGATTTTTAATATATAAAACAAGATAGAGCATTTTTTTAAACTATATTTCTTTAAAAGATAAAATCTGATTTGAAAAAATAAGAATATTTAAATAAAACATGTATGATATGCATAAACTCTCTCAGTTGTAAAAATCTCTGGACTAAATGACAGGAAAGCCTCCTTTTAAGTACTATCAGTCTATAATGCCTTTCCTTATTTACTTAAAACCACGAAAATTATTAAAATTTTGTCACGATTTCAGAATTAAAATATCAAAAGTTTGATTTAATAAAAAGTAGATAAAATATCCAGAATTAGATGAAAATGATTTCTTAAGACAGCAGTTCTCAGATATTTTGGCTTTGAAACCCTTTACACTTCTAAAATCTATAGAGGACCCCCAAAAGCATTTGTTTATGTGAGTTATGTGTATCAATATTTACCACAGTAAGAATTAAAATTAAGATGTTTAAACATATTTATTGTTCACTTCATTTAAAACAATAAACCTACTATGCTTTAACATATTTTTATGAAAACGATATTTTCAAAAGCAAAAAATTTAGTGAGAAGAATGTCACTGTTTTAACATCCGTGTCTATTAATTCTATTACTTGTGCCACTTCTGAGTCTATTTCTATTGACTGATGTTTTCCCCCTTATTACAGGATGTAGTTTCCTACTTTACATGTCAAATAGCTAGAAAAAGGCAGCTTCACTGAAAAGGGAAAGCAAGGTGATTATATTTTCATTCATTGATAAGCAAGTTTCACTCATTCAACTACTACTTTTTAACAGTTCTACAAGATAAAATGAATTCATCTTATATCTCAAAAATTTGTTATAAATCATTAAATAACCAACAAATATAATATGAAAATATAATCCATAAATCTAAGTAATATAATCTTAGAGCAATACAGTGACTATTTTATGTTTATTTCTTATCTCAACATTCATCTAAAAAATGAACTCAGGCCTTTTACCGAAAGAAAAATAAAGCTAAGGGTACTGAGAAATTTTCCCACACCATAAAAAAGAAAACTGTTTTGAGTTTCATTTCTTTCTTTCACTAGTAATGTTCCTATATCAAAGAAAAAGAGGTTTTAAAGCCAACAATAACAATGACAATAATAAGTGTTCCTATTTTAAATGAAATGCAATGGCTATTTTGACTGAACAGAAAAGCAATCTCTCCATTTTGCTTAATATCTATAGCTTTTGCGATATCAGTTGACTGCGTAATTAGCATTAATACAAATGTATCTTATTAGTTCATTTTTCCAATAGAGCCCTGTTACTTAGAAAAAAGAATCCAATTTTTACAACTTACTGTTTTAGTGCCATGCTTTAGTGTTATCTCATGTGAGTCGGGGATCTTTTGGACAGGATTCTGAAAAAAAGAAAATTTCATGACACTGATGAGTAATATACAGTAATTGGGGAAAACTGCATACCACATTCACAGGAAATAGAATTTTTAAAAATTGCATCACTGGGGCTGGCCCGGTGGCAGAGCAATTAAGTTTGCACACTCCACTTCGGCGGCCCAGGGTTTGCCAGTTCAGATCCCAGGCATGGACCTACCCACCGATTATCAAGCCATGCTGATAAAGTAGAGGAAGTATGGGCATGGATGTTAGCGCAGGGCCAGTCTTCCTCAGCAAAAAGAGGAGGATTGGTAGCAGATGTTAGCTCAGGGCTAATCTTTCTCAAAAAAATAATGAAATAAAATAAAAATAAAACCTAAGAAACTCTTTTTATGTTGTATGAAATCGTAAGGTCTTCTCAGCATCCAAAATATTTAAAGTTCTCTTTTCATTGGAAGTTGAGCATACTTTAAACTACCTATGTACTTAATTTATAATAAACAACAAAATCTCCACAGGGTGGATATATATACCTTTAAAAGTTTAAAAAACAAAAAGTTGTCTACTGTCCAAAATGGTACAAACAAGGAACGGTCATTCACTGATTGATCGATTCAACAAGCATTTATTAAAGTGAGATTATAGCAGATGCTAGGTGGCATCAGACACAGCCTCTACTCATCTCCCCTCCAAGAAGCATATGGTCTAAGAGGGAGACATCAGTGACTAATTCAATATAATAAATGCTACAATAGTCAGGGGTATGGACAGAATAACAGAGATAGAGAAGATGGATGCATAAATCAGACATAAGAGGTCACAGTGATCATTTGAATAAGAAGTTTCATAGTTTAGTCAACTCTCCATTATCCAAGAGCAAGCTAATCATACTAAAATTCCATAGCCATTACAAATTCACCTTAGGATCATCTTGCAATATACTTAACAAAATATGTGCAATCTAACAGACTTTGGTCCCTATCTCCTCTCACTCTTTAGGATCCCTGATGAATCAATCAATCACCAGTTCTTTCTACATTATCTTAAATCTTTCCCCTGCTATGCCTCTTTCTCCTCAGCATATAAACATTTAAAGTACTTCCTGTATTAAAACACACACACACACTGATTTCCCCTACATTTACTGCCATAACACTGTCTTTTCCTTGGCAATCAAGCTTCTTCACACTACAGTTTTCACGCGGTTTCTCTAATTTCTTTCACCCTTCTACCTCTACCACTTTGGCACTTGTCATTTTACTCCTAATGGCTAGCACCGTTCTTGGCACTTAAGACACTCTCAGTAATTATGACCCGAATGAATAAACAAGTCCCTACAGTACCAGTGGATACTTTTCAGAACTTTACCTGCACACCCGACCTTTCAACAGCATGATAACTATTCTTTCCTGGGAGGAAACAGCACAGACAAAAAGCCAGAAAAGCTAGGGTTTTTAAATCTAGCTTTGCCTCTCACTAACCCTATCATAACCTCAGGAGACTTATGACTCAGTTTCCTCACTTGCAAATTGAGGATAATGGCAGCTGCCCCTTAGGTTACTGTGAGGTCAGTTGTTTAAAGCCCCTAATACAGAGTCTGGCACAAAGTAGGTGCTCAATAAATAACAGCCACCATTTATTCTAAGGCGTACCTCCTATATGTCTGGTCATATCATCTTAGACTATTTCCAAGTTTCTCTTCCTCTTTACCTAGCTAATTCCTACTCACCCCTCAAGACTCAATTCAGATGTGACCTGCTCCTGGAAGCATTTCTCAACATTTCACGCTCCAGGTTAAATGACCCTTCTATGCAGTCTCATGACAACTTCTCCTTATCTCTATCACAGAACTTAACACAATACATTGTAATTGTTGACCTGTCTCCCTCCCCACTACTCCCTAACAAAACTGTGAAATGGATACTTCTCAAAGACTGTGTATATATCTATTACCTCGGATCTCCAGTTCACAAAACAGCTGGTGTACGGCAGACACACACAAAAGTTTTTGGAATGAATGAATGGCCCAACGTCTACCTTGTAGATCACGTTAGATTGTAATTTTTAATTTACCTTCAAACATTAATGTTTATGTCCATAAAGAAGAGAAAGTGCTATTTATCTGGTCAGCCTGGTGAGTGAGAGTCAGGGATAACTGAGGATTTTGAAAAAATGAAAACCTTTGAAGACCAAATGATTCTATCCCAGAGTAAAAGCAGATTTAAAGTTGCCAGAATAGAGAAATAAAGGCAGTTTTGTTTATTAGACTCTTTGCATCTGAGAGATTACTGTAGTCTATTACTACCACAAATCAGTGAAGATTAGGAACCAAGAAAGCCCTGAACAGCAACACTTACCTCACAGTGGCCTAAGGAACTAGTGGAGAGTTTACAGTTTATTTTAAGACAAAGATGTTACAGTATGGTTTACTATGTTTTGGAAAGTGCTACACATACCTACTTCAGAGATACCAACATTCTAAAATAATTTAAAAGTCAAACAAATGAATTCTAGACTATTCCTAGATATGTAAGCCATTGCTCTCTTTGCAGTTGACAATATTTGTCAGCAATAAAAACTTACATATAAGTGCTTGGTTCTCTTGCAAGAACCAGAACAGTTCAAATGTTTCACTTAGAGAAGAATCTATTATAGGCTGTGTCTCATTTCATAACTAATTACTTTTTCATCACTCAGGAAACAGAAACACTATCATGGAAAGAGGGGATGAAAATTATTTCATTGAATTCAATGCAGAATATGCCTATATATGGACAATTGCTGACATTTAAAGAAAAAAACTTACAAGAACACAGAACAACTTAGTATTTACATTAGGAGTGAATTAAATGTTTAAATAAATGTTGTTTACATTTAAAATCAAAGTTTTACTGGAAATCATGTAGGGCATAACTCATAAAAAGCCCATATAATTGGCACAACTAAATCATCTAAAATAGTAGCAATCCATCTTTTGGTAGCATATCACTTAATGGTGACTGTTCTTTTTCCAGAACTTTTACTAATGACTTTTTGAAATATGGCTTAGTGTGAAATTTGCTATAACAGTAAAATATTTTCAAGATTTTCCTGCCAGGGGACACCATAAACTATAAGACTTCAATGAAGTCATTTAATACCAGAATTCATAACAAGAGCCACAGTTTTAATGGAAGAGGTGGAAAGATAGCAGTTTTTATTTTGGTTTGGTTTTAAATGCCAACCAAAGGATTATTTCCCAGGCTCTTTGGTTTACCCCCAATAACAATGAGAGCAAATATATCTGGAATGACATGAGTGATTCCATCTGACGTACATCCTTACAGTGTTTTCAAAAGACGTGCAAATCAGAAATAACCTTTCTAGGGTAAAGGTGTCGTTAAGTTTAAAAAGTTGGATATGTATGGTACTATAAGCCATAATAAAAAGTCTACCCAGTAACAAAGATCTGCCACAAAGTAGCTAGGCATTGGGAGGAAAGAATGGGGACTGCCAAGCAGAAGCTTGAAAATGAGCACTATTTTTTGCCAGAAACCACTTTGGAAATAGTTACCAGTACAGCAACACAGGCAATGAGAATTAGGGTCTATTGTAGTGTAACTCTGGGGATCCAATAACACTGACTTAACAGGAATTCACTTATTCATTCACTCACTAATCATACATTCATTTAACAAACATTTATTGAGCATTTAATTACATACCACATATCAGGGACTACAGTTAGATTAAAGATAAAAAAGATCAATAATGAAGACTGCTCACAAGGAACTGTCAGTCCAGTAAAGAAAAACAGACAGGTAAACAAACAGGCAAACTAAAATGCTTCAGGTGCTATGACAGAAGAACAGTCAGGGTTCAGTGCTCAATTCCATTCCACCCGGAGAAGTAGAGGGTGATTAGAAAAGGCTTCATAAAAGAGATGTTTGAGATGCCTTTGGAAAAGTAAATAGAGGTTCCCTAGGTGAATGTGGAGGGCATTCAGAGAGAATAAGATGAATCTTGAAACTTTCTGAACTGCAAATATTTTTGCCTGGCTACAGTTTAAATTGCTGGGAAGGAAAAAGGGGAAGACTGTGTGTGTTATGCGTATATATGTAGTATTTTTTTTTAAAAACTTAACCCAGAGAGTTAATTAGGAGCCAGATTGCATACAATGCCAACAATGTGAAATTTAAGCTTTGAGCCACATAGAGTAATTTGATAAGATGTGAGTTTTCAAAAAATCACCAAGGAGTTCTGTGCATCAAAAGACACAATCAAGGGCCAGCTTGGTGGCATAACAGTCAAGTTCCCATGCTCCACTTTGGCAGCCCGAGGTTTGCTGGTTTGGATCCTGGGCACAGATCTATGCACTACTTATTGGGCCATTCTGTAGCAGGCATCCCACAGATAAAATGGAGGGAGATGGGGCACAGATGTTAGCTCAGGGCCAATTTTCCTTAGCAAAAAGAGAATTGGCATCAGATGTTAGCTCAGGGCTAATCTTCCTCAAAAAAAAATTTAAAAAGACACAATCAAGACAGTGAAAAGGCAACATACAGAATGGGAGGAAATATCCACAAATCATATATCTACTAAGGAGTTAATATCCAGAATATACTTTAAAAACTCCTACAACTCAATAATCAAAAAACAAACAACCTGACTCAAAAACTGGCAAAGGAACTGAATAGATATGTCTCTAAAGGAGATATACAGGTGATCAACAAGCATGTGAAAAGATACTCACCATCACTAACCATTAGAGAAATGCAAATAATAACCACAATGATA
Organism: Equus przewalskii; assembly: GCF_037783145.1. Taxonomy (NCBI): domain Eukaryota; kingdom Metazoa; phylum Chordata; class Mammalia; order Perissodactyla; family Equidae; genus Equus; species Equus przewalskii. Next base: position 27,899,442 of record NC_091850.1, read on the forward strand.
TAGCACTTCACACTCATTAGGATGGCTATTATTTAAAAAGGAAGAAAGAAAGAAAAATAAAGTAAACTATTGGAGAGGACGTACAAAAACTAGAACGCTTATGCATCACTGGAAGGAAATGGTACAGCTGCTATGGAAAACAGTATAGTGGTTCCTCAAAAAATTAAAAATAGAATTATCTTATGATTCAGCAATTCCACTCTGAGCATACACTCAAAAACATTGAAAGGAGAGTCTCAAAGAGATGTTTGTACACCCAAGTTCATAGCAGCATTATTCACGACAGTCAAAAGGTGGAAGCAACCCAAGTGGATGAATGGATAAACAAAATGTGGTATATACATACAATGCAATAGTATTCAGTCTTAAAATGGAAGGTAAATCTGACACATGCTACAACATGAATGAACCTGGAAGACATTATGCTAGGTGAAATAAGCCAGTCATAGAAAGACAAATACTGTATGATTCCACTTATATGAGGTATCTAGAGTAGTCAAATTCATAGAAACAGAAAGTAGAATAGTGGTTGCAGGGTCGGGAGAGAGCAGGAAATGCGGAGTTGTTGTTTAATAGGTATGGAATTTGTTTTGCGAGATGAAAAAGTTCTGGAGATCAGTTGCACAACAACGTAACACTACTGAACTGTACCTTTTAAAACGGTTATGCATAGTTTACCAAAACAAAATACCTCTTTAATAGATATAACCCACAGAAGCAAACAAAAAAAAGACAAAAAGATGCATAATAAGCCTGAATTCTTCTCAATGCTCTAATAAACTTTAGGTAAGCTTCAAAATAAATCATTTATCAAACGTTTAAAATCCTTCTCCAAAAATGTAAAGTTACATGTCTAAAATATTGCAGGAAGGAAGGACAATTTCCTAGCTAATTCTCACAGCTGGTTCCAATTCTTCAATTAGCAGTATTCCCAAACCGCCTCTAAATTACCTTCAAACCATTTATGCCCTTTTGCAAGCTACAATCTTGGAGAACATTTCTCAGTAACATGACTTAAGAATACATTGTTAAAAAACTGTGAGAGCTGAGAAACTCAAAAAAGTTCATTCTTATACTTTATCAAAAATTATGCTATTTAAAAAAAAACTCCATGACACTATCAATAAACACAAAGATAATTTTCTATGTTTATTTATCACTCGACAATGGCAGGTGATAAGCCAATAGGATTTATACCAAATGACACATTTATTTTCAAAAGCTACCATGAACATATGCCTTATCATTTCCTAACACCGTAAAATTTTGTGACTATTTTGGGTCTTATTCTTATTTGCTAAGTCTGAAGACCTGAAATCTAAACAGAACTATGAGATTAACTTCACTTGTAACCTTCACTAAGCCACTTAACTATATAGAACCTCAGCTTTTTCATCTATAAAAGTGAAAAGAGTCGGATTAGGTAATTCATGACACTCTATGACGACATGGTTTACATTAAACTTATTCACATCTGGAACTATGAACACTACCTTATGTCCTTCCCTGACTTCCATCTTCTTCACTTCTCTCCACATTGCTCACCACCATGATAGTACGCTTCCTAGATCATTTTTCATTGAAAACTTTCACTGGTCTCCACCACCTTTAGTAGCAATCAATAACTTTTCACAGCACTCACACATTTTTGTTTTAGAAATTTTCTACATTTGTAGGATATTGTTCCAGGCTAAGTTTTAAAAAAAATCAATGTTTTTAAAAAGTTTCTGGTCAAAAGATACAAACTTTCAGCTATAAGATAAATGCTGGGGATACAATGTATAGCATGGTGACTATAGCTAATAATACTGTAAACTTGAAATTTGCTAAAAAAGTTGATCTTAAGTGTTCTCACCATACCCCCCCAAAAAAAGTAACTGTGTGAGGTGATGGATGTGCTAATTAACTTGATTGTGGTAATCATTTCACAATGTACATATCAAACCATTAAGTTGTACACCTTAACTAGACAAAATTTTTATTTGTCAATTATACCTCAATAAAGCTGGAAAATAAATATCATTAAAAACAAAATAGTTTCATATACAATTAAAAAGCAGATAGTCTGTTATAAAATACTAATCTCTAAAGAGTCTAGCAATATTCTTATCCTTTGCAGGTATATTTACTTTTCATTTATTACTTCTTAGTGAAACAGTCTTAGACTTACTCATCACCATTGATTGGTCTACCTACTAAAAAGTTTTTGTAAGCTGTTTTCCAGAGACCGTGAGAGCCCAAGGGGGCAGCACCCACTTGCAGAACTGCCATCAAGTTGATGCTGGGCAACCCTCTCAAGAGCCGTGTTCCTGCTGAAACTGGGAGAGAGCATGTGCAAAAGACGAAATATCAGAGTATGCACAGAAGATGGAAACCAAGTCCTCAGATGACCTTGAGCAGTGCCAGAACCAAAAGTTCCCTAACTACAGAACTCAAGGAGATATGAAAGCCACATGGGGAACCTAACGAGAAGCAAGGGTCCTTTGATTTATAGCACACAGGACTTACAAGGCCCTTACACTCCCACCATCCACTCAGGTTCAGCCAACCTAGAAACTTACATAACCACTCTCACTCCCTAATCCTTAAAAAAGGCCATCCCCAGTTCAGTTCAAGCAGACAAATTTGAGCACTGTCTCCTGTCTCCTTGCTGGTCAACCTTGCAATAAAGCTCTTTCTTCTCTCAAAAGCCAGTGCCATAGTATTGGCTTCTGTGTGCATCAGGCAGCTAGCCTTTGCTCGGTACCATTAATATATGTATTAAGAGCCCACCCTTACCCACAATATTAAGCATTCCAGGCAGGAATGGAAGAACTGAGGAACTGAGCTTACCAGGGATCGGGGGAGGGGAGAACATAGAACCCTAACATAATTAAGGAACAAGCTGGCTTTCTATGACCCGTATAACAAAACCTCTCCCTCCCACTCCTTCACCCTCATCCCAAAGAGGAGGCTTCCTTTTACAACTATAAATGAAGAGGGAGAATTTCACCTGCTCAAACTGGGATCCCTGAGTTTTACATTTGTCCTATTGTTAAACAAAGCCCACCTCTACCATGTCAGAGGCAACAACATATACACCATTCTCACATCTTCACAACTTGAATTAGACATCTTCTCAAAGCCTCAAGTCCTAGCTCTCTGTCTACAAAGAATAAGTATTTGTTACAATGATTCATTTGGGAACAAAGCACCTGTTTATAAGTGAAGTAAAAATTAATACAAGCCTCAGTCTGATACCACCACAGTTCTCATAAAAGCTAAAAATGTACTCTGATGCCTTGCTACTCAAAGCATGTTCCACAGAGCAGCACCATGGATATCACTCAGGACTTTGTTAAAAATTTAGAATGTCAGACCTCTCTCCAGACCTACTATACCAGAATCTGCTTTTCGACAAGGTCCCCAGGAGAGCTGTATGCACACTAAAGTGTAAGAAGCAAAGGTTTTCTGAGATTGCCACTTTATTGCAAAAGTTCACCAGCCCCATCATGGCTTGGTAGTACATTGCTTGACCTAAATTTTACATCTTAAGATAATTTCCATAACCTAAGAAAGATATTTGACTGGAAAATCTTGGATGTCAATTTTACTTAGCAAAAATCTTACTCTATAATTCAGTTTTCCAAAATTGAGAGGTAACAGGGAATTTTTTTCCAATTCATACAACCATTCATTCAACAGCTACTTAAGAAAAATTCATACTGTGTTAAAGAGACAATCCAAGAACAGGACAAGAATCTCAATTCTATTACTTAACTAGTGCTAAGAGTGAAAAATCTTTTCTTCTTAGAGCCTCTATTTCCTTAACTACTGGATATACATAGTAATAGTAACAGCTAGCATATACATGCATTCTATGGACCAGTATTGTTCAAAGCACCACATATATATTAAGTAATTTAATCCTCACAACAACTCTCTGATAGGTACAATTATCACCCCATTTTAAAAATGAGGAAACTAAGGAAAAAATAGGTTAAGTAATTTGTCCAAGGTCACATAACTGGTAAGTGACTGAGAAGGAATTTGAACTTAGAAGTCTGGCACCAAAGTCTGTGCACATAATCATTACAACATAAGGCCTCCTCTACAGTAATACAGGCCTGTTAGCTTCCCAGAGCTGCTGTGATGATCAAAGGAGTTAATGTGGCAAAACACATTATAATTATCACCCATAATCAGTAAGATATTGCTATGAGTCTATGGCTCAAAAGTTTTATCCTGAAAGTACACATCTTAGAAATTGTTTGAGATCAAGTATAAAATGCCTTGAGATAGGAAAGTTTCACAAAGTTTCAGAATCTTAGATATGCAGCACAGAATTAGTTCAACATAGGTTATACAGTGTAGCATTTTGAGTATGCTTAAGATTTCATATCCATTTTTTATAAAAATTTAGTTATTGCTTGGGCAGTCTTTTTATATTTAGTTAAAGATGCACAGACTCTACTAATTTTGACTACAAAAGGTGTCAAGGTATCAAGTCAAATTAGGTGAGAATTAACGTATTTGGGAAAACAAAAGAAGTCTGAGGCATAACAAATTTTTATTAAATTTACTTGATATTGAAAAGTATATCATTATCCTTCTCCTCTGCTAAAGCTCTTTTAAAAACCTAACACTGCAGAATAGATACTATATCTGATTTAATATTATTTTCCATACATGCAAAAACGTGTACATGCTTCACAACTGTCAAAGGGCAGTGAAAATTAGAGACATTTCAATGGTCTATCCATATAGTTTCTCTTGGATTCATTCTACAATTCTACCTCTAGCAAGTATATGTCTTATTCATCCCACCAAATATGGAACAAGCACATTATTAACACTTCCTCATACTTCCCATAATGTCTAACACCACCCACTACAACCAAATATTTTAAATTGCTCTTGGGCATTTCTTGCTAAAAAACAGAAGCAGGGGGCCGGCCCAGTGGTTCAGCAATTAAGTTCACATGTTCCACTTCAGTGACCCCAGGGTTGGCGAGTTCGGATCTCAGGTGCAGACCTAAGCACCACTTGGCAAGCCATGCTGTGGCAGGTGTCCCAAATATAAAGTGGAGGAACATGGGTGGATGTTAGCTCAAGGCCAGTCTTCCTCAGCAAAAAAAAGGAGGATTGGCAGCAGATGTTAGTTCAGAGCTAATCCTGCTCAAAAAAGAAAAAAAAACAGAAGTAGAGTGTTTACTTGCCATCTCCTCCTAGTCTGTAAGATCCCTGAGGACAGGTACTATGCCTTATTTGATTTATATCTTCAATACTTGCACAGTGTCTGACATATAGCAGGTGCTCAAAATATATTCATTCTTAATTTAAGATACAAAGATTACCTAGTAATGAAAATCTGTCTTTAAAAGAAAATAAGCATGAAATCTGTAAGGAAAAAAATACACAATCAGGGTGTGTTCTTATCATAGTTTATATATCCTTCTAAAACATGGGGACATATTTGCTAACTATTTATATTTTATCTTGAAAATTTTTCTGTGTACTTTTAAGATAAAACGTTCAAAGCCACAGACAGACTTAATGAAAGCTGTACCTAATAAAGCTTGAGTGCCAGGCTCTATGCTAAATACTAGGATTCTCAAGATAAGCAAAACACAGGCAATGTCTTCATGGAGCTCAGAAGCCACAGAAGGTACACACCTGTAAATAAATAACTGTATCACAATTATAATATTTTATCATAGTGTGACAAGGACAATAACATAAATATGCCCTATGTCAAATCGTATGCAAAAAATAACCCAAAGTGGATCAAAGACCTAAATGTAAGAACTAAAACTATGAAACTATGAGGAAAAAATGAGTAAATCTTTGCAACCTTGGGTTGGGCTCCTTAGATAAGACAGCAAAAGTACAAGCAACAATAGAAAAGAAAAACAGATAAATCTGACTTTACCAAAATTCAAAATTATTATGCTTCAAAGTTCACCATCAAGAATATGACAATGGGGGGCCAGCCCTGTGGCTGAGTGGTTAAGTTCATGCACTCTGCTTCGTGGTCCAGGGTTTCACCAGTTCAGATCCTGGGCACAGACCTAGCACCGCTCATCAAGCCACACTAAGGCAGCGTCCCACACAGCACAACCAGAGGCACTCATAACTAGAATATACAACTGTGTACTGGGGGGCTTTGGGGAGAAGAAGAACGAGGAAACAAAAAAAAAAGAGAGAAGATTGGCAACACAGATTAGCTCAGGTGTCAATCTTTAAACATATTTTTTTAAATAAAATTAAATTTAACAAAAGAAGATGACAACCCACAAAGTGAGAGAAAATATTTGCAAATCATATATCTGATTTATGTCCAGGATACATACAGAAGCCTTATAATTCAATAATAAATAGACCACCCAACTGAAACGGGCAAAGATCTAAAGAGACACACAAATGGCCAATAAGCACATGAAACAATGCTCAACATTATTATTCTCTATGCAAGTACAAATAAAAACCACTGTGAGATATCACTTCACACTATTAGGATAGCTACAATCAAAAAGACAAACAATAACATGTGTTGGTGATTATGTGGTGAAATTAAACCCTCATAGACTACTGGTGGGATTGTAAAATGGTGCAGCCACTTTAGAAAACAGTTTGGCAGTTCCTCAAAATGTTAAACACAGAGTTATCATACGGCCTAGCAATTCTACACCTAGATACACACTCCTGCAAAAAACAAAAATACACATCCATTCAAAAATTTCTACACAAATGTTCATAGGAGCATTATTTACAATAGCCAAAAAGTACAAACACCCAAATGTCCATCGACTAATGAAGGCATTAAAAAAAAAAGTGGTATGTCCATACGATGCAATAGTATTTGGCAATAAAAAGGAATGAAGTGCTGATATATCCTACAACATGGATGAACCTTGAAAACATTATGCTAAGTGAAAGAAATCAGTCACAAAAGACCACTTACTATATTATTTCATTGATATGAAATGTCCAGAATAAGAAAACCCATAGAGACAGAAAGTAGATTAGTGGTTGCCAAGAGTTGCAGGCAGGGTAATGGGGGGAGAATAGGGAGTGAAAGTTAAAGATGCAAAGTTTCTCTTGGTATGAAAATGCTTTAAAATTAGATAGTGGTGATGGTTGTACAACTCTATGATTATACTAAGAAACACTGAACTGTATAACTGAAAATTATGAATTGTGATATATGACATATCTCAATTAAGCTGTTATAAAAAATATAAAATAATAGAAGAATATACCTAATACAGAAGTAGCACAAGGGAGGAGGTATTCAACTTTACTTTTGTGTGTCAGTGAAGGTTTTTACAAGGAGAAAATCCTCTCCTTTCACAAGGAGAAAATGCTCTCCTTTCATAAGCAGAAGCACTAGATCCTGAAAAATGAGAAGGTTCTTCCTTGGTGAAGGAGACAGGTCTGTCACAATGTACCCACAAGGGTCACTGCTCACACAGACTACCAAGTGAATGGAGTATTGGGCAGGGTTCAGAGAGAAAGAAATCCATATTGGAATGCATGAAAGAGTTAGTCATGTTCAAAGACTGTTCATAGTTTGTATGGAGGGGGCATGAGACAAGTGTAGGGGAAAGGGAAGAACGACCTTGGGAAGCAGGCTAGGTTATAATCAGTGGTAAAGGAGGGCATAACAGTTAAGTACATGGATTCTGGAGTAGATTCCCTAGATTTGAATCCTGGCTCCACCTTACTACTGGGTGGCTTTGGGAAAGTTATTTAGCACCTCTGAGTATCAGCTTTTTATCTGTCAAAAGAGGATAGTAGTACTAGGAAGATTAAATGAGTTATTTCACCTTAAGTGCTTAAAACATTGCTGCACAAAGGAAGTATCCACTGTCAGTACTATTCTTTGGTTCTAGAGTTGAACATATGCTTATTTCTTTATCATAAATCAAACAAAAGGGAGCTGTAGATACAGAACTGTGGCTTATCAGTGAATTCCTGGTTTGTTGCAGCATCACTTTTTATGATAGTAAAAATCAAGACTGTGCCACTAACTTCTTCATTCAATCAAAAACATTTAATCCCCATTTATAGCATGCAAGGCTCTGTGGGATGCAGAAGCGAATAAACACTCCTTGATTCCAATTCAGATCGGTAGTGAAATGCCAAAATTACCACCCAACAGCTGCCTGATATGCTATGTGAATCAACTTGGTGGTCTTGGTCTTATTTCAAATTCACAATTAGCTGCACTTCTAGCACTCAGTACAAATAGTATGAACAAAATGTCTTTCCAATAAAGATCAAGGTCTATAGAAGAATTTAAAAAATAAGCTGTTTGTGCTGTCTCAATATGTACTTACATGCTATTCTATCAACTTGGCACCTAGAAATATAAATTTATTCAAATGCAAATTTTATAATCATGGTAACAGGCAAGTACCTGACTCCACTAACAGACAAATTGTCAATTTTGATAAATATTCACGATTTTGTAAAAATTCTTTAAAAGAACTTTTTTGAATGAGATTAAAACATTAAGAAATCCTTTTCAAAATTGACACACGTAAATCTTCCACTTTTATCCAGGTAAAACAGAAGGGGTAAAAGATCAAGGGAGATGTTTTACATTCAAATACTGTGTTCATATCTACTAAAAGGAAATACTAATGTGTCTGTTTCTATGGCTGTCTTTAACACTGAGAGGAGTGCAAAAACTAATTACCTGACCCTGTTCTTAAGACCACTTTCTACTTGTGAAGGTAGAAGAAAATAAAATGAGATCAATAAATAAAAGCACCTCAGAGTAAAATTTAAAAATATATAAGCAGAGTATGAAATGGGGGAAAAATTTAATTACACTGAATCCAGTTAAAAAAAAAAAACACTTTAAGGTAAAATGAAACTCAAGTGAAACAGAGCCAATAGGTAAGGCGTATGTAGGAAGACATAAGAAACTGGAAAGAAAAGAGAAATGAAAGCAAAAGATAAAAAAGAGGAGGATTCCACATAGGTAAACAAGTGAAGGACTTTGGAAGGGCCAATTACAACAGTATTACCAGAACTATGAAGTGTGAATAATTCAATTCTCTGAACCTAAGTTCAAAAATACAAAGTGTGAAAAATAATTGCAGTGTTATGAGCAGAAAGAGCACGAAAAATTAAAAAAGAAGATTTCTTTACTTCACAGAAAGTACTGATGATAGTAAATATCCTTGGATAAAGGAAAAAAACGTTTTGAGAAAGAAGTAGATGTGCCAAGGGATTGTTTTTGAAGAAATGAACAGGGGTTCTGTGAATCCAGAAGATAAGGTATATGCTATAAGAAATGATAAAGGATACAAGGGAGAACATAATAACATTTTTCAATGATTACAAGGTCAATTGAAAAGTAGACCCAAATTTTCATAGATGAGAGCACATAAAAAGGTTTGATCAAAATACCTTAAAAAGAAATTTAAACTTTTAGATACCAATTTATTTAATCTTTAACAAAATTTAACTCATAACTGCATCAAATCTCAGACTATACTAATTCTTAGAATCCACAAAGAATGAATCACGTATCATTTTACAGAAAGTATGGAGTAGTTTTTCCAACTAAAATTTACTACAGTATAACATGGCATCACAGACTTTGGCAGGATTATTAAGATGGCTATTTTTCGCGGCCGGCCCGGTGGCGCAGCAGTTAAGTGCACACATTCCCCTTCTCGGCAGCACAGGGTTCACCAGTTTGGATCCTGGGTACAGACATGGCACCACTTGGCACACCATGCTGTGGTAGGCGTCCCACATATAAAGTAGAGGAAGATGGGCACGGATCTCAGCTCAGGGCCAGGCTTCCTCAGCAAAAAGAGGAGGACTAGCAGTAGTTAGCTCAGGGCTAATCTTCACCCACCCCCAAAAAAAATAAGACGGCTATTTTTGCAAAAAATATTCAAGGCCTTCATCAATTTTCTCAAAGGCTCCTAATCCTATGATCTACAAATCATTTATCACCCTTGTCAGTTTCTCTTTTTCAATTAAGAACTGGTCTAACTCCACTAGATCCCCATTTGACAATGGCTTTGGGTGTAGTGAAGGACATCCTTAACACCACTTCCACAGACTTAACATCTGCAAAATTTGCAATTCATGATATATACATTATATTAACAGAGGTTTACCACAGTATAATGCTGAACACTTACATGTTCAAACAACTTGCAACTGAGGAGACTACAAATAGTCAGATAAAAAGTACCCTCCCGCGTTCCTCACTGCATTTACATTATGCTTTGTATTATCTACATAAACTAGCCCTTCTTCCCCACTATACGCTAATTACTGAGAACAAAGAAAATGATCCATACTGGCAGTGTCATTCACATTGCAGATGCACAAAATGTTTGTTGAACAAAATGAAAACCTCCGCTCAGTGGCAGAAAGGACTCATACTAGGGACCGTTCCTGGCAGCTACCTTAGATATAAAAGCCCCTCTGGCAAGGCGGGCTTAAAAAGAACTGCAGCCTTTTGACAAAGGAACTGTGGCAAGACGAGCCTGGAAATGTGAGGGTGAAGTATTGACTCCTGAGTTTCTAAAGATTAACTGTGAGTAGATCAGAAGCTAGCTTTGATTCAATGAGATGTTTAGGGGTTAGAGAGTAACTACGAACACAGCGAAGGATGGCCATTCATTCAACAAATACTCCTGACACATCTACTATGTGCCAGGTACCAGTCAAGCCACTGGGGAAACAGTAGTACAAGAGACAATGTAACTGCCCTCATGAACTTACATTACTGTGAGGAGAAAGAAAATCAACAAAAATGTCAGATAATGATAAGTACTATAAAGCAGTGACAGGAAAAGCAGCAGAATAGAGTGGGGGTACTGATATATAAGGTGGTCAGCGAGGTAACATTTGAGCAAAGGTCCAAATGAAATGAGGGCAGCATGTGAAGCTCTGAGAGTTATTCTACGTAGAAAAAAGAGTAAATAGAAGGCTCTATGAGAGAACAAGCATAGTTGTTCAAAGACAAGCAGAAAGGTCAATGTGGGTAGAGAAGAGCGAGCAAGACAGGGATTGGAAGGGGATGACGTCGGAGATCTGTAGAGGCCAAGTCATGCAGGCCTTAGAGATCAAGGCAAGGAACTTGGATTCCTTAACAATGTGATAGGAAGAAATCGGAGGGCTTACTGACGGGAAAGGGACAAGGGAAGCAGGGAAGTGACAAGATCTGATACATGTTTTTAAAAGTTTGGATTAGTCTGGTGATTACAGAAATAAACCTTCTTATCTACCTTACAGACTTAAATCTTAAATTATAAAGAGGCTATCCTTACAATTCCTCCCATAAAGCCTTATTCTATATAGGAATCCATATCTAAAAAACTGATCTAAAAAGCTTAAAGATAAAAAAAAAAACTATAAATATATGTTATAATATTGTCAAATCACAAAAGAATTTTTTCTATCTTCTCCAAAGAAAAAAAAAAGTAATTATTCCAGCATTAATCTCAACCTAAACCTCACTTGGTCCAATTTGTAGAAGGCATTGTTTATAAGATTCCTTTCTTTCCTCACACTGTAGACAGGAGACAGTTGAAAAAAATGGATCCTTGCCAAAAGCCGAAATGCCTCTATTGCCCCCTAGTGCCAATCATAAAGAATGAAGATCTTCACACATTAGCAGTTTGGAAATGGTAAGGAGCAAGCTCACTGGATTTTGGAATAGAGCTTCTAGCATCCTCTGCTGACAGAATCTTGCAGGTGTAATTAAATCGCTCTGTTTTAAAGAACATTAATTTTCCTCTGAAGTTAAAATCCTGAGGCTTCCTCACATTGCTTTAAAAAACTTTTTTTCCAGTCAGCTGCAATTACATTTAAATTGGTCATTAATCATACTGGTAATCATGATGAAAACAATGATAAAACCCAGGAATTTTGAGTGCTTAGTATGTGTCAATCCCTATGTTAAGTGTTTACATATATCATCTCATTCTCATATCAACTCTTGAGAACTAAGAGAGTTTTTTTCCACTTCTAATTCTTCAACATTTCCCTATGCATGAGGGAAAGAGATTGACTGATACAGGTGGTTGGCAATGACCAAGGCCAAGGGGATGAGAAGCCTCAAACCAGAAGTCAGGGAAGCACAGTGGTGGCCCAAACTTGGACTCTGTACCACAGAACGTGCCAGCCAGGGAGTCAGACAAAGTTCACGGAAAACAGGTGCTCACAACTAAAAAGTCACTGTTACATCTAGCCTTTAGTTACAGTCATAAAAATGCAACTTTCAATTTTCTGTAATAATGGGAAACAAGATAGCAAGGAAAATGAAAATCCTCAATAATCCCAAAGTTTCCATTTAATTATAAGTTACAACCTTCTTTACCTTTAAAAAAATCTGAATCATACACAATAGATACGTTTTAAAATTTATTTTTCACCTTTCTCTGACCCTACCCGTTTGAATTTTTGTTCACTTATTAAATTCAAAAAATAATAATATAATAAACCTTCAAATACTAAATACTTCCAATTATTTAACAGTGGTGTAGTTTGACAAAGTTCAATAATCGTCTGCATACTATTTTTATTTGCATTCTATTTATAAGAACAATTTCATTACCATTGTAGATAAGTAAAATGGAATAAACAATGAGCGAAAAACAAGCTTGTCATCAAATTACTATATACAACATTAACATTAGACCAACCATTAGTCAGCAACAGAACTAAAATGCACATTTAAAAGACCAATCATAATCAGGCAGTGTAGTTCTTAATGTACCTACTAATTATGTTCTCTGGTAATTTTCCTTCTAATTCTAGAGCTATCAAAAACTCACTTTTAAAAGTGAGTTTCGTGAATAGAAGAAGGCACAAGGAACTATTTGGGTGATGGAAATGTCCTATATCTTGTTTTGGATTGTGGCTACACACAGTATATATACAATTGTCAAAACCCATCAACTGAACCCTTAAAATCTGTGCATATTATTATATATAATAATCACTTTTTTTAAAAAAGTTTGTGAGATGGTTTTAAGAAAGATAAAAGTATAACTTTTTTGTCCTGCTTTGACAGGTAAGTTCATAAGCAGTTATAGTCTACACAATTAAATTAAGTAATTTCATTTTACTGTGGGGCAGTTCTCATAATTATTAAACTATTATGTAACTAAATTGTAAGCTTAGGACAAGGCATATATAATGGTTCTTACAGAAATAGGTTTTTATTCATATTTCTTGCTCAGATTTCCTCTGTTCACTCTCCTATCCCTACTTCCATTTTCCATGTAAAAACTAGGGATTGATATATCACAAAGAGAAAACAGTCTCCAATGTCTTAAAATGAAATTTTCAATTATAAAAGCCAAGTACACTCTATTCCACTTGACAAATATTTACTCTGTATGTACTATATAAAAGGCACTACGCTGAAAGTTGTAAGGGGTTTTTAAAAGTTACTATACCATTTATATACAAGTCCCTATACCTGAGATCTTTACATGTGATTCCAAAGGGGAGGCAGACGAGTTAAGACAAGCACACAAATAATGATTTAACAAGGAAAATAGTTTAAGTTTGCTACAAAAGGCAGAAACCAATTTTGGAAAATAAAACGTGCAGCTGGCATCTGCAGAGGCTGCGTGGAGGAAATCACATATGAAATAGTCTTTAAAGGCTTGACAGAATTTTAACTAGCGGAAACTGGAGGAATGGGAAGGAAGTATTAAAATTTTGATCAGTATCAATTCAAAACCAGCAGACTCCTTTGTCAGAGAGGATTAATGGGCAAATAGGAATTGGTGAGATCTGATACATTACAAATCAGACCTTTCATATATTAGCCTATTCTGATGAAAGATGATACGTCCTTGCAAAAAATATCCTGAATTACTAATAGAACCAGTGCAAAATGGAGCATGAATTATATGTAAAAAAAAATGATAATCACAAACTCAATAGGGGCTGGCCCCGTGGCCGAGTGGTTAAGTTCGCGCGCTCCGCTGCAGGCGGCCCAGTGTTTCGTTGGTTCGAATCCTGGGCGCGGACATGGCACTGCTCATCAGACCACGCTGAGGCAGCGTCCCACATACCACAACTAGAAGGACCCACAACGAAGAATACACAACTATGTACCGGGGGGTTTTGGGGAGAAAAAGGAAAAAATAAAATCTTTAAAAAAAAAAAAAAAAAAATGATAATCACAAACTCAATTGAAGAGAAACTACTTATTTTATTTACAGGTGTAACTTGCTTCACCTCAGAGGCACATTTCCCTAAAGTAAAGCATTAAAAATACACTTTCTCTGGGGTCAGCCCGGTGGCGTAGCTGTTAAGTTTGCATGCTCTGCTTTGGAGGCCCAGAGTTCACAGGTTTGGATCCCGGGCACAGACCTACACACCGCACTTATCAAGCCATGCTGTGGCAGGCAGAAGATGGGCACGGATCTTAGCTCAGAGCCAATCTTCCTCAGCAAAAAGAGTAGGATTGGTGGTGGATGTCAGCTCAGGGCTAAGATTCCTCAAAAAAATAAAATTTTTCTGTTAAGATCTCTTACTGGGAATCCTTTTGTAAAGAAAAACAATTGAGCTTTTATGTCTCCATTTTCCTTATGAGTGTTTCAATGATTTTCTATATAAATGAACTTGATAGGTATATAGTTGAACTTGACTAAAATCTTAGCCAAGACTAGTTTTATGGAATCTTACTTTAAAAAAATGAACCAAAAAGATTGCCACTCATTTCTGAACAAAGAAAAACAGCAGAATAACTAAACAGCAGGACATAACAGACACAAAAGAATTCAAGTGAAATTTGTGCATGTTAATATAGTAATGAAATCCTGAGAGTTTAAAAATCACATTAGCACCCATAAACTTTATGTCTTTTATTTCTTTGGAGAAAGGCAGTCAACACGTTCACGATGAACAAAGTAAAATCAAATAAATAGTATATATATATGCATGTCATACATAATGGCTAAAATGACAAGAAAAAGTAAATAATTTGCAGTTCTATAACTGAAAGCACCAAATATTGAGTAAAAATTTATGCTCACTACATGGTTTCTAGTTGGCTCCTCCCACCGCATCCATTATCCATCCTTTGTAATGGAAGCATTGAATTTTACCTAGACTCCTGGCTTCCTAAAGTCAATACTATATTTATCACGTGAAAGAAAGATATGAAGTTCAAAATGAGTAGACTTCTTTATCCTTTCTGCCTTCCAGCTGACAGAACTGCAAAACTAACGGCTACAACTTAACCATCCATCTTGAAGTCCATACATTGCGGATGGCAGAATAAAAAGACAGAAGCAGTCTAAATCTTGATATCCTGGACTTACAAACTAGTTCTTGTCCATTTAATTCTTGATTTCATTTATGCGACAGAGAAAAAAGACTTCTATCTTGTTTAAGCCACTGTTATTTTCCATTTTCTGTCACTGGCACCAAATTAATAATGTACTGATATATGGGTGGGCCACTTAAAATACGCTCGAAGCTCAACTCCACAGGCTTCCAAGTATGGGAGGCAGCATAGTAATGTTAAAAGCATACACGGGCTGGGTTTGAATTGCAACTCTCACCATTTAATAATCAGATAAATGAGCAAATAAATAAATTGGGCAAATTATTCAACCTCTGTGGGAAAAAATTTGAGAAACATTTACTGATTACCTAGTGGTTCTTACTCAAATTCTTTCCTGTACTGAAAAGCTTTATAGTGTTATTTATATTCAGACACATCTCTCATTAAGCTTATTCCTAATTTGTTGTTGTTGTTGTTTCTGTTGTGAAACAGGTATCTCTTTTTGATTTTTTTTTTAAGATTTTATTTATTGCCTTTTTCTGCTCAAAGCCCCCCAGTACATAGCTGTATATTCTTCATTGTGCGTCCTTCTAGTTGTGGTATGTGGGACGCTGCCTCAGCATGGCTCGATGAGCAGTGCCATGTCGGCGCCCAGGATTCGAACCAACAAAACACTGGGCCGCCTGCAGCAGAGCGCATGAACTTAACCACTCAGCCACGGGGCCAGCCCCTCTCTTTTTGATTTTTAACCCTTTAAACCAGACACTATTAATCTGTTATAATAAAAGTTTTGATTAGTTCCTTTTTGCTTCAGGCACAGTCATATCAAATACAATATTCTCACTTCTTTCTAATATATAGTCTTAATTATATCAGTTTGACTTGTTTAACTGCCAACAATGTCTAGATGTGACAGTTACCATCCTTATTTTATTCCTGATTTTAAAGAGAATACCTCTAATGCACCTTAATTATTTATAACACTGACTGCTGGTATGAAGCATGAATGAATTATTTAACATGGTACAAAAGTTTCCTTTTAGTGTCATCTTTAAATGTTTTTATTAAAAATCATGTTAAATTTATTCACCTTTTGCTATATATTAAAACAGATGACCAAAATGATAAATACCAGGCATTCTAAGGGTTCTATGTACATTCATTCACTCATTTAATCATTTGCACAACTCAAGTTGAGGGTTTTACTGGTCCGATTTTACAGAGGAGGAAAGAAACACATAGAGGTTAAGTAACTGGCCCGAAGTCACATAACTTGAAAGTTGAAAGAGCTCCATCTGGCTCCAAAATCTACTCTCTTAATCACTATTCCATATTGCCTCCCTGTATCTATCTCTATTTTGCTTCTTTTTATTGCCTGGGTTACTATTACTGTAATCCAGTCAACAGTGGAAGCTAAGGGACGATTTAAGTGGCTGCTGACGTTGAAGTAATATTGGATTCACTAAGGTGGTAGTGATGGATGGAGAGAGAGAGAGAGAGATCTAGTATTTACTTTGTAGACAGAGCTAATGAGACTTGTTGAATTAGAGACTGGATGTGGGGTAGGAGAGAAAGAGAGGAATCAATGAGGGTGACTAGGTTTTGTGGCCTAGTCAGAGCAAATATTTAGAACTCTGTTTCCCACGTTTTATATTAACTTTATGTTCCTTAGTTTTCTATTTTCTTTCATTCTTCCTAATTTATGCTTTCTTATAGCATTTCACTTCATTAAATCCCTTTTGGAAGAAGGTAAGATATAAGTTTATTCATTAGTACTTAAGACCTATTTTATATTCATGTTCAACATTATTCTGTTCAGGTTTTTTTCTCTATTTGTTCGAGACTTTTTTCAATTAAGATCTTAATTGCCTTACAACAAAGGACTGTTAACTGTTTGTAATCCCATTATTTGTGTCTAATTACAGACACAGTTTAGGATCAGTGTGAAAACTGGAAAAGTATATGGCAGAAATAAACATTATCCTGATTCCCACAATACAGAAGCAAGCAATGGGAGTACTTTTTTCCATGCATATTTATCATTTAAATTTTTGAAATCATATAGTTTTTACAGCTTTTCCTAGTGCTACTGAAAACTCTTATTAAACATGTTTAATGATTATATAATATTTTATATGACTATAAAACAATTCACTTGTCCTTCCTGTATTATTAGTTATATATTTACATTATTTCTAATTATTCTAATACTTATATATGTCAGTTATTTTCAAACATTTTTAGACATGGAAACTTTCTGTCAAGAGAAAGCTCTGAGCAAGCCTAACATTTTTTTTCTAAGTTATTAAATTTATTTATATTTTGCCTTTTAAAAGCCAAAGCATAACATATGTCGCCTTCTGGAAAGTCATCGTATTAAAAATACAAGAAGTGGGCCTGACCCCGTGGCCGAATGGTTAAGATCGCGTGCTCCGCTGCAGGCGGCCCAGTGTTTCGTTGGTTCAAATCCTGGGCGCGGACATGGCACTGCTCATCAAACCACGCTGAGGCGACGTCCCACATGCCACAACTAGAAGGACCCACAACAAAGAGTATACAGCTATGTACCGGGGGGCTTTGGGGAGAAAAAGGAAAAAAACAAAACCTTTAAAAAAAACAATACAAGAAGTGTACTTAATACAAGAAAATCAGTTTCTTGGTACCACCAGTGAGGTAGACACGCTCTCATCAGTTCCCTCAAATGAAAACAGATATGAGGGATCCAATTCTACCACCCACCACCCCCAGACAACGCTCCATGGAAAACATTCTGAAAACCACTATTACAATAGTACTGTGATAAGCATCTTGTGTGCATAAAGCTTTTTCTAAATTTCCTTAGGATAGAATCCCAGAGGTGATATTACTGAGTTTAAAGGAAATGAACATTTTTAAGGCTCTTGATACTTAGTAATATAATTTCAATAATAAAAACAACTATCAGAGCTACTGGCTCAATTCTTAGAATATCGACCTGCTCATAGCCCTTCACAAAATATAATGGTTACGATTTAATAGGTACAATTCAAGACAGGCATAAGATGATACAAAAACGAGTGAGATTCAAAGACCAGGAGCTTATCATCTCTCCCGTGTCATCTTCGGAAGCAACTAAACACTAACACTTCTAGAAATACCAACCTTCACATATTATGGAAGAAATATTTTTCACAAAATAATAATCAAAATAGATATTACTTCTAAGTTATTTCAAAGAAAGAATATTCTTATATAAGTTTTATATGAAAACTTCAAAGTAGCTTCACTGTCACAGAGAAACAAGGCAGCAATTCCATACCCTTCTTTTTAAGAAACACTATTTTGTAAGCGATATCCCATGTCCTGAAGTATCCATGAGGCATGACACAGATCATAACCTATGAAGGTACCCTAATATGGTTAACCTATGACCCCAACAGTGACTATCTAAGTAAGCAGCCACAAGTGCATTGGGAAGAGCTGCAACCACAGGTGAATTGCGAAGACGCTTACCTGTGGAGCCTTTTGTTATCACACAGATTGCAGGTGTTGAGGCAGGGTGCACCCCAGTCCTACTCAATCCATCTCCAGATTACACAGCCTAAGAATATGTATTTTTCAATTGTACCAAAGATGATTCTTACATTTAGATTAAGAATCAGTGGGCTAAAAAAAAAAGGTATTTTTAAAATATTTTTCCATTAATTTCAATAATACTTGCTGAAATATTTAGCCACTCAAGTATGTGAACTTGGCTGCTTTCCTACTAAGTAGAATGTCTCTCTAAAAAGCCACAGTGCTTTGCATGTTTCTGAGCAACAAAATTATCAGATTGTATTCAGGAATCCCCAGATGGAGTCTTGCCTGCTCTGGTGCTTTATTTTCCCTCATTTAGGGAATGAGTACTATTATTTGCAGTCTGACTCATGCTACAAATAATTTAGTCTTGAAGCAGTGAAGAAACGGGATTTAAATGAAAGATCCTAGAGGCAAAGTGACAAGCTAAGTGGCTACAGCAAAAGGTTAAGTGGGAGAAAATAAAAGCCTGAGTTTGATCTTAGATGTTGAATTTAGAATATTCTTGGAGATTAAATGTGGACATGTTTCATGAGTGGTTAGAAAGTTGGGATCTGAAGTTCAAATAAGATGGGGCAATGCCTCTAGTTGCTCTGAGTGAACAGGAGTTATGAGAACCAGAAAATGTATGAACCTCCACACATACCACATATGAAATAAGGTAGGCAAGGACAGATCCTCAGGAATGCTTGTGGCTGGGGAAATGTAAGGAAATATGAAGCAGTAAAAGGGACTCTAGCAGAAATGTAAGCACCATCGGAGCAGGGATTTGTCTGCCTTATTCACTGCGATAGCCCCAACACCTGCAAAGTACCTGACTCATAATACCTGCTCAGTAAGTATCTGTTGAATAAACAGTCCAAGAGATAGGCAGCAAGCCAAGAGTATAAAGAAATGGCGAAGGAAGAGTTTCAAGGAAGGAGAAGTCAAACTGTCCAGTACTGCAGAGGTGCAGAATGAGAACTGAGAAAGGGCCCTTGGATTTGCACACCTGGATTTTGTCACTCAGGATCTTTGTGAGAAGAATTTCAGTGAAATGGGAAGGGCAGAAACTGACAACAAAGATTTAAGGAGAAAATGTGTGGCGACAAAGCAGAGATGGCAAATACAGATACTGCTTTCAAGACATTTAGCAACAAAGAGAAAGAGGAAATTGTTGTACAGTAGCTTGGAAAGAAAACTAAGTTAAAGGAAGATTTTAGTATGTTTGCAAGCTTACAGTCAAGCAAGTAGAAAGGAAAAGGCTGAAAGCACGAAAGGAAACAAAAGACACGAAAGGTTGACAGTGATGAGTCCAAGTATGAGAGAAAAAAGGAGAAGCAATCAAGGGGACCTGGAGAATGGTTAAGCCTTGATAAGTAGATGGGACAATTCTGATATATCCCAAATTGTGAAAGTATAACTAGCATTCTGATGTATAAAACAATCTCTTGTAATTTAGCATTACCTCAAACTGATTTCCTGAAGGAACTAAACTCAGTCTCTGAATCAACAAGCAAAGAACTACTAGACCCTAAATCCAACCAATCACAATAACAAAATTCTTTCAAAGGCCAGAAACATTTTAATTCTATGTTGAAACACAGGCCAAACACTGCTATGTAAATCGCCTAAAATGAATCATGCTAATTTGTCTGTCTAGATCCCACAATAACATTCATGTTAAAGACAGTATTCAGCAGATTCCCTCTGTCTATAATCCCTGACTCTATTATTGTTTCATCTAGAAGGTTGCCAATATTCCACATATCAAATATAACAAAGCAGAAAAGTTCTGTTCTCACTCAGAACCTAAAACACAGCATGAGGTTGCCACCAATCTACTACCAAACCACAAGGTCTGAAAACCAAAGGCCTCTATTCAAGGCCAACATACTTTATCAGAATCTAGGAAGACCACTACAAAGCCACCTTCACAACACTTCCAAATTTCCAACCTATCTGCTTCACACCATCTCTGGCCCAGCCTTGGAAATGCTGGTTGTGATATATGTCGGAAAGAGAAATAGAAGGAGAAATGGAAAAGTACATCTTTCTCACATCCATAGCACGTTGCGACCTAGATGTGTACTGCTGCTTCTTGCTGCTGTTTCTGATTACCCATGTGTGCTTGAAAAGAAAACGTTAGATGAGGGTTCTATGTATGTTCAATAGATAAGACCTGTGCATTTGTACTGTTCAAAATCTATACTCTTACTAATTGTCATCTTAATTTCTGAATCTCCTGTTATGATTGCAGAATCTTCCATGTCTCCTTGTAATTCTGTCAAATGCTTTGAGTATATTGTGTTAAATGCACAGAGGTTAAGGACTCCCAAATTTTCCTGAAGAATAAATTGTTCCTTTTACCATTAGCTATTGACACTTGTTTGCTAATTAAGATTATGACTTAAAGATTAATTTTATAATATTAATCAGTTATTTTGATTTGTATTTTCCTGCTATATCTCTTCCTTCTTTTTCTTTCAACCTTCCTATGTCATTACATTTTAGGTATACCACTCACAAACAGAACATACCTGAATTGTTCAATCTGAGAATTTTTATCTTTCCATTTACATCTATTATGAACACTGATATATTTGTATTCACACCTATCACCTTATTTTGTGATCCCTATTTACCAAGATTTTCATCTACTCCTTTTTTCTGCATGAACTTACTTTGCAGAACTCCCACTTATACCGTGTCTACCACATACATGCACATACATACTCAGCTACATACATTTTCAACTAAAGCATTTGACAGAAGGTACCCCCTTGTCTGCATTGCACTGGAAGTGGTGCAGACAAGGGGGTATATTTTCTGTACAGAATTTAAAAACAATAGCACAGTCAACTGAAGATAAGTCTGCTTTTTATTACCACCATTTGCTGGCAATTCTAAAAATGTCAGTTTAGAAATTTGTTGTTTGCTATGTTTAGTGCTGACCCTTGATAATAGATATGTAAGCTTAAAATTAGCATATTTTTATTACTTATCTTTTAATAAACATTGTATTCTACATGAACTTACTGTGGAGAACTCCCAGTTATACCGTGTCTACTACATACATGCACATACATACTCAGCTACACACATTTTCAAATAATGCTTTTAATGGTTCAGATTCATTCAAGCTTACTTGAAGAGCAGTTTCACATCTCCAATCACTGTTGCACTACATGCTTCTGCATTTAAATAGCAGATTCAAAATAAACAATGATTATTAAGATAAAGAAACAAAACCTGAGTATCTTCCATTCTCCTATTCTCTGAATGCCAGGAGAAAAAACAAAAGATGGTAGACTAAGTTGGCAGAAGAATTCAAAAAGGCAATGTTTGAACACCTCAATTGTTTTCATCAAAAACATTCTAAGGCAACATTTAATGACAATATTTGTCATTATTTAGCCATTTTCTCTGATTTTTACAGAAGAAAACTTTAGAAGTCATTACGAAATATATCAGAAAATGATGAATTTTCCGGAAAAAAGATTTTAGTGAAAATATTTCAAGAACAGAGATATTTAAAAGTCACTAGAATTAATATCAAAGGAAAAAAGATATGCTCAACACTGCAGTTTCGGGAACTTATTGCACAATAAGATTTTTAACGAAACTGCCAAATTTATCCTTATGTTGCTCTTTTTATAATTTTACATACACAGGTGTGCATGTGTATATACATATATAACAGTCATTTCATGTGAAAAAAAGTTTCAAAATTAAAATTAAAAGCTTCTTTTGACCAACTATGAACAACTATAGATTGACAAATTTCATATATTGTGTACTGAACATGAATATGCAAAGAATGTCCATTCTGAGAAGTCATTGACAGATTTGTAAAAGTTTAATTTCTTTTCTGACCATTATTATTTGTTCCATTTCGTAATTATTTACTGAAAATAATCTGTCACACAGAGGAGGGTAGTATTTAAAAATTATCCATTCCAGATGTCAAATACAGGAAGTATACCAATGGTTTTATTTTATATTTTTTCTTTTTACTATTTTGGAGTTTATATCATTTATTTCTATTTTTTGGGCAGTTACTCTTAAAACCGTAACGTGCACACAACAATCTAAATTTAATAACCCTAGCCCCCTCCCAAATAATACAAGGACGTCAAAACGAATGAACTGATTCTACTCTCCCATCTTCCACATTACTGTTCACAATAATTTTAGATCCAGTTTGTTTTTAAATCCCCCCAAATTTATTCATCAACACCATTATTTACTCTGAATGCTTACGTTGATTTAACAAAATGTTTAATTTTTTTAATACATTGCTTCCTGCTCTCCAATTATTATTTTTGATTTCTGTTTCCTTGTTGCTGAAGCACATTCTCTAGAAGTCTTTCAACAAGGGCTGTCAGCCATAAATTCAGATTTTTTTTTTTAATTTGCTCTTATTCATGAATAACAGTTTAGCAGAGAACTGATCTGTACACTACCCTAAGACACTACCTCACTGAAATACTTACATCCTCCTCTTCTGAATCACCGTCATCATCATCATCTTCTTCCACTTCTTCAAAAGGAGGTGGAGGTAAAGGACCGATGATTTCTTCCTCCATATGACTAACTGGTTCTTCCACCATTTTAAGGGGTAAAGGAGGGCCAATTAACTCATCATCAGAAGAATCAGAAGTCTCTTCACTTTCACTGCTGCTTGTATCCCTGAAAACACAGAAACAAACTCTTTGTCTCCACTGCCACAAAGAGCACAATCTAGAGAGAGTACTGATTTCTCAGGTACTGCCTCTCCTTTTAACTGAGTTTTTAAAATGTTTTCAAATTTGTGATTCAAGCATTAAATATGTAAATCAAATATTTTATCTTAAGAAAGTAAAAAACTTCTTTTATATACTTATCTTACCTAAACATAAATTAAAGTCAGATGAAAGGTCACAGCAATTATACTTTAGACCCCCATTAGATCATCCTCACTTACTGGAATGTGCAAGAAAAACTACAAAACACTACATCCATAAGAAAGAAAACCACGGAGATACCCAATGCCTCTATGTACTACATTTGAATCCAATCGCTGTTTGCCACAGGAGCAAATAAAGCCTGCCATGTAAGAAAGTTAATATCACTCTCAAAATGCTTCAATATGTTTTCTGAAATACAAATTATTTCTCAGTGCTAATCCAAGGTTGCCGAATTGCTGAAATGTTAAATGTAGCATTCCTACTACTCAGCCATAAAAAATGATAAAGTTGTCCCATTCACAACATAGATGGACCCGGAGGGTATTATGTTAAGCGAAATAATCAAGAAGGAGAAAGACCAGCAGCATATGATGTTACTCATAAGTAGAAGATAAACAAACACATGGACAAAGAGAACAGATTAGTGGTTTCCAGGGGGAAGGGGGGAGGGAGGTGGGCACGAAGAGTGAAGGGGCACACCTATACGACGACTGACAAATAATAATGTACAACTGAAATTTCACAATGTTGTAAACTATCATAACCTCAATAAAAAAAAAACGTTAAATGTAGCATTCCTGCTTTCTAAAAATATCTTACTCTAGGGAGTATCATAGGGATTCTCAACTTTTTTTCTATCCAACACAGTGAGGACTATTACACACCCTCATTAAGGTCTTTATCAAACCCCTCTAGGCATTCTGAAAGCCATCACCATCCACCATCCTTCCACTTCCCACCCCACAGGGTTAAGAATTGCATTCCTAATGATGTCACTTAATCTATCAAATATTTTATCAAGTTATCAAATATTTTATAGCCTTCTAATAAAGTATTCCTAGTATATAAACTCCATGAAAGCAGAAATTTCTGTCTGTCATGATCATTGCTGTGTCTCTAGCAGCCAAATGATGCCTGACCTAGCATCTAAATGATATAATAGGCACTCCATATCTATTGAAGAAAATATGGGATATTTATTTTTATTTTCATCTAGGTTTAATATTGAAAAGAATATATTCTCACATACATATTATCCTTTTGCAAAGGTAGGAGGTAGCAAACCTCCATAAACAGTTTCTCTTTGTTTTTGCAATTGTCTCACTCACTCTGCTCCAGCACCAAAGGCATTTCTAACTGAACAAGTCAGGCTTGGTTCAGCATGAGGGTCCAGCATGAGCACCTGCAGTCCCTCTGCTGGAATTGATTGTTATATGGCCTCTTTTTCATCATTCAGGTCTCGTCAATTGTCACCTCTTCAAACAGGCCTTCAGGGCCGCCCCCTTTCTAAACTTTCACACACTCCCATCAGTCACCATTACCTTAATTAGCTTACTTTGATTATCCTTATTACCTACATTACGAAATTATCTTATTTGATTGGTTACTTAGTTGTTTATAATCTGTTATCCTTCCTCTCAAATATCCCTACAACAATATAAGCTCAGAGATCTCATCTGATTTGTTAGTTGTTGTATCCCCAGTGCCTAAAGAAGTGCCTACCCCACAACAGATGTTCAATAAATAATAGCTAAATGACTGAATAAATTTTCCTTAAAGTAAAGTATTCACACTCCCAAATTTTCTCCCTTGTGATTAAATCACAAATTTCTGAATGCATTGGTTCAGAAGTCACAAGCTTTCTTTTTTTTTATTGAAGTAACATTGGATTATAACATTATATAGCTTTCAGATGTACATCGTAATATATTTCGAATTCTGTGTAGATTATATCATGTTCACCACCCAAAAACTAATTATAGTCCATCCCCTCACATGTGAGCTTAATCACCCCTTTTGCCCTCCCCCCCCTTCCCCATGGTAACCACCAATCCAATCTCCATTGCTACATGTTTGTTTGTCATTGTTTTTATCTTCTACTTATGAGTGAGATCATACGGTATTTGACTTTCTCCCTCTGACTTATTTCACTTAGCATAATACCCTCAAGGTCCATCCATGTTGTCACAAATGGCCAGATTTCACCATTTCTTATGGCTGAGTAGTATTCCATTATGTATATATACCACATCTTCTTTATCCATCTGTCCCTTGATGGGCACCTAGGTTGTCTCCAAGTCTTGGCTATTGTGAATGATGCTGCAATGAACATAGGGGTACATGTATTTTTATGCATTTGTGTTTTCAAGTTATTTGGATAAATACCCAGCGGTGGGAGAGCTGGATCATATGGTAGATCTATTCTTAATTTTCTGAGGATACTCCATACTGCTTTCCATAGTGGCTGCACCAGTTTGCACTCCCACCACATCCTCTCCAACACTTGTTGTTTCCTATCTTGTTAATTATAGCCATTCTGACCAAAGTGACGTGATATGTCACTGTAGTTTTGATTTGCATTTCCCTGACAGCTAATGATGTTGAGCATCTTTTCATATGCCTGTTGGCCATGTGTATATCTTCTTTGGAGAAATCTCTGTTCAGATCTTTTGCCCATTTTTTAATTGGGTTGTTGGTTTTTTTGTTGTTGAGATGTATGAGTTCTTTGTATATCTTGGATATTAACCCCTTATCTGATATACGGTTTGCAAATATCTTCTCCCAATTGTTAGGTTGTCTTTTCATTTTGTTGATGGTTTCCTTTGCTGTGCAGAAGCTTTTTAGTGTGATGTAGTCCCATTTGTTCATTATTTCTTTTGCTTCCCTTGCCCAGTCAGACATGGGACTCAAAAATATGCTGCCAAGACTGATGTCAAAGAGCGTACTGCCTATGTTTTCCTCTAGAAGTTTCACGGTTTCGCGTCTTACATTCAAGTCTTTAATCCATTTTGAGTTGATTTTTGTGCATGGTGTAAGGGAATGGTCTACTTTCATTCTTTTACATGTGGCTGTCCAGTTTTCCCAACACCATTTACTGAAGAGACAAATGGCCAATAAGTACATCAAAAGATGCTCACCATCATTAGACATTAGGAAAATGAAAATAAAAACCAAAATGAGATACCATTTCACACCTACTTACGATGGCTACAATCAAAATAAATAAATAGGAAAATAACAAGTGATGGCAAGAATGTGGAGAAACTGGAACCCTCAGACATTACTAGTAGGAATGTAAAATAATGCAGCCACTGTGAAAAACAGTTTGGCAGGTCTTCAAAAAGTTAAACATAAAATTATCCGATGACCCAGAAATTGCATTCCTATGTATACACCCAAAAGAATTAAAAGCAAAGACTCAAACAAATACTTGTATGCCAATGTTCATTGCATTCACAATACCCAAAAGGTGGAAACAACCCAAGTATTCATCAACAAATGAATGGGTAAACAAATCGTGGTATACACGTACAATGGAATACTATTCAGTCATTTAAAGGAACAAAGTTCTGATACAACACAAACCTTGAAAACATTATGTAAAGTGAAACAAGCCAGACACAAAAGGACAAATATTGTATGATTCCACTTATATGAAATATCTAGAATAAGCAAATTCATGAAGACAGAAAGTAGATTAGAGGTTATCAGCAGCTAGAGGAAGAAAAGAGTGGGAAGTTATTGCTTCATGGTTAAAATTTCTGTTTAGAGTGGCAAAAATTTTTGGAAATAGTGATGATGGTTGTACAATATTATAAATGTTATTAATGCCACTGAACTGTACACTTAAAATGTTTAAAATAGTAAATTTTATGTTATAAAAATTTTGGCACAATAGAAAAAATCAAGACAGTAGTAAAAGGATATAATTTAGAAACATGGAGGTAAACAGAAGAAGAAAAAATTTTTTAAATTTAAAATGGTTTCTTCTGGGAAGCAAAAATCACGAACAGAGACATGAGGCTTTACAATGTTTGACTCTGTAATATGAATATATTACTTCAATAAAAATTTAAAAGATCAGTGGTTGCTAGAGGTTAGGAATGAGGGAGGAAGAAATAGGTGGAGCACAGAGGATGTTTAGGGCAGTGAAACTCCTCTCATTGATACTACCATACTAACATTATGCAAAGGCACAAATCAACCCCATCAAACAGTATGAAGAAATACATTAATACTCCAGACCGGAAGGAAAATGACAAGCAGCCAGAAATCAATCCTGAAGGCACAGAAATTTACAGTCTAAATCAGAGAGAATTCAAAATAGCTATCATTAAAAAATTCAATGAGTTATTAAAAAAATTCAGATAGTTCTTTTTTTTTTTAAAGATTTTATTTTTCCTTTTTCTCCCAAAGCCCCCTGGTACATAGTTGTGTATTTTTAGCTGTGTGTCCTTCTAGTTGTGGCATGTGGGATGCTGCCTCAGCATGGCCTGATGAGTGGTGCCATGTCCACGCCCAGGAGTCAAATAGGCTAAACCCTGGGCCGCTGAAGCACAGCGCATGAACTTAACCATTCAGCCACGGGACCTGCCCCAGATAGACAGTTCTATGAAATCAGGAACAAAATTAATGAACAGAGGGAATTCTTCACAAAAAAAGATTGAAACTAAAAAGAAAAACCAACCAGAAGTTTGAGGATAAAATAAAGAAAAATTTGGACTCCCTGAATAACAGAGCTGCTATTATGGAGAGAATAAGCAGTGTAGAGGAGAGAAATATAGAAATGCTTCAGATGGAGAAGGAGAGAGAGATAAGACTAAAAAAATGAAGATATACTCCGAGAAATATCCAACTCAATTAGGAAACGCAACATAAGGATTATAGGTATTCCAGAGGGAGAATGGAGCAGAAAGCTTGTTTAATGAAATAATAGCTGAGAACTTCCCAAACATGGGGGAAAAGCTGGAAATACAAGTGAAAAAAGTTAAAAGAAATCCTAATTATATCAATGTAAAAAGACCTTCTTGGGGTCGGCCCCATGGACAAGTGATTAAGTTCACAAACTCCGCTTCAGTGGCCCAGGGTTTCGCTGGTTCGGATCCTGGGTGAGGACATGGCACTGCTCATCAAGCCATGCTGAGGAAGCATTCCACATAGCACAACCAGAAGGACCTACAACTAGAATACACAACTATGTACTGGGGGTCTTTGGGGAGAAGAAGAAGAAAAAAAAAGAAGAAGATGATTGGCAACAGATGTTAGCTCAAGTGCCAATCTTTAAAAATAAGAAAAATAATAAAAAAGACTTTCTCCGAGGCATATAGTAGTAATACTGGCAAATGTTAGTAAAAAAGAATAAATATTAAGGGCAGAAAGGCAGAAGAAAATAACTTACAAAGGAACCCCTATTAGGCTTTCAGTGGATTTCTCAGCAGAAACCTTACAAGCTAGGAGAGAGCGGAATGATATGTTCAAAATTCTGAAAGATAGAAACTTTCAGAGAAGAATACTCTATCCAGCAAAAAATATCCTTCAGATATGATGGAGAAATAAAAACTTTCTCAGATAAAAAAAGCTGAGGGAGTTCATCACAAGACCCCCCTTACAAGAAATGATCAACAAGGCCCTCATATCTGAAATAAGAAAAAGAAAGAGTTTACAAAGCCTTGAGCAAGGGGATAAACAGGCAGACAAAATCAAAAAAATTGCAGCTCTCTATCAGAACTGGTTAGCAAACAATTATAACATTAAAGATAAAGGGAAGGAAAACATCAAAAATAACGATAATCTCATCATTTTAACCATAAACTCACAACACAGGATGGAATAAGTTGTCACAACAATAACTTAGAAAGGGAAGAAGAAAGGATGGAATCAGCTTAGATGGGAAACAAGAGGCTATCAGAAAATGGACTATCTCATCTACAAGATTTTTTTATACAAACCTCACAGTAACCACTAAACAAATAATCAGAACAGAGACAGAAACGATAAAAAAAAAAAGTGAGAAAACCATCATAGAGAACTACCAAACTGAATTGGTAGTCTGAAATACACAGGATGAGAAACAAAGGAAATACAGAACAATTGGAAAACGAGCGATAAAATGGCAGCATTAAGCCCTCACCTATCAATAATCACTCTAAATGTAAATGGAATGAATTCTCCAATAAAAAGACAAGGAGTGGCAGGATTGATTAACAAACAAGACTCAACAATACACTGCCTCCAGGAAACACATCTCAGCTCTAAAGATGAACACAGGCTTACAGTGAAGGAAGATGATACTCCAAGCTAATGGCAAACAATAGAAAGCAGGTGTCACAATACTTATATTAGAGAAAGCAGACTTCAAAATAAAACAGGCAATGAGAGACAAAGAGGGGCAGTATATAATAATAAAATGGACACTCCACCAAAAGGACATAACATTTATATATGCACCAAAAACAAGGGAGCACTGAAGTACATAAAGCAACTATTAACAAACCTAAAAGGAGATATTAACAACAACACAATAATAGTAGGGGACCTTAACACCCCACTTACATCAATGAATAGATCATCCAGACAGAAAGTGAACAAGGAGATAGTGGAATTAAATGAAAAACTAGACCAGACGGACTTAATAGATATATAGAGGACACTCCATCCTAAAACAGCAGAATACACATTCTTCTCGAGTACAGATGAACATTGTCAAGGATAGACTGTATGTTGGGAAACAAGGCAAGCCTCATTAAATTTAAGACAACTGAAATCATATCAAGCATGTTTTCCAACCATAATGCTATGAACCAGAAATCAACTACAAGAAAAAAGACGGGAAAGTACCAAATATGTGGAGATGAAACAACATGCTACTTAACAACCAATGGATCAGCAAAGAAATTAAAGGAGAAATCAAAAAATATCAGAGACAAAGGAAAATGAAAATACACTAGACCAATTCAAATGGGATGCAGCAAAAGTGGCCTTAAAAGGGAAATTCAAAGTAATACAGGCCCAACTTAACAAGAAAAATCTCAAATAAGCAACCTTAAACCGCACCTAGTAGAATTAGAAAGCGAAGAACAAACAAGGCCCAAAGTCAGCAGAGGGAGGGAAATAATAAAAATAAGAGCAGAAATAAATGAAATTGAAACCAAAAACAACAGTAGAAAGGATCACTGAAACTAAGAGCTGGTTCTTTGAGAAGATAACCAAAATTGACAAATGCTTAGTCAGACTCACTAACAAAAAGAGAGAGAAGGCTCAAATAAATAAAATTAGTAATGAAAGAGGAGAAATTACAATGGATACTACAGAAATACAAAGGATTATAAGAGAATATGATGAAAAACTATATGCCAACACATTGGACAATCCAGAAAAAATGGATAAATTCTTAGACACATACAATCTCCCAAAAGTGAATCAAGAAGAAATAGGGACTCTGAAGAGACCAATCACAAGTAAAGACATTGAAATAGTAATCAAAAATCTATCAAAAAAAATATTGGAGAGGATTTTGAGAAAAGGGAACCCTCATACACTGCTGGTAGGAATGCAAACTGGTGCAGCCACTATGAAAACAATATGGAGACATATCAAAAAATTAAAAATAGAAATACCATACAACCTAGCTATCCTACAACTGGGTATTTGTCCAACAACTTGAAATCAACAATTCAAAGAGACCTATGCACCCCTATGTTTATTCCAGCATTATTCACAATAGCCAAGAAGTGGAAGCAACCCAAGTGCCCATCGACTAATGATTGGATAAAAGATATGACATATATATATATACAATGGACTACTACTCAGGCATAAAAAAAGACAAAATCGTCCCATTCACAACATCATGGATGGACCTTGAGGGTATTATGTTAAGCAAAATAAGCCAAACAGAGAAAGATGAACCTCATATGATTTCACTCATACATAGAAGAATACTAACACATAAACAAAGAGAAGAGATTAATGGTTCCCAGAGGGGAAGGGGGTTAGGGGGTGGGCATAGAGGGTAAAGGGGCACCTTTATATGGTGACTGACAAATAATAATGTACAACTGAAATTTTACAATTTTATAAACTATTATGACCTCAATAAAATTTTTTTAAGTTATATTTTTCTTGATTATTTCTATCTTTATATTTTATAATTATAATGTCAATAATAGTTCTGTAATTGTAATCACTAATAACAAAAGTAATGCTTGGGTTTTGTCATATCAATAAAATTTATTCCCAATACCAATAGTGCACGTTCTTTATCTTTTGGTTTTAAAGTTAGCATTGCACCAAAATATAGAATCAACAGAACTATAGAAGTCTTTACAATTTTCAGTTAATGAAATCATTGTGTGTCAAAGCCTTAGCAATAAGATGAATTCCCAAGACATCTTAAATCATCCCAAAAGTAAGAAACTAAAGGTAAATATTAAATGTTTGTCTTAGAAAAAGGAGGGGTTTTTTCTACCATATTGAAACCCAGCAACACTGTGTGACTGACAATTAATCCAAAACTATAGACAATGCAAAACTGAATTTTTTGACTAGTATATAAAGGAATTACACTCTATAGCAAGAGTTGGCAAACTCTGGCCAGGTGCTTGCTTTCTAAAGATTTATGGAATGCAGCCAAGTCCATCTGTTTATGTATTGTCCACAGGAGGGGAGTAGTTGAGAACGAGATAGTATGGACTCCAATGCCTAAAACATTTACTATCTGTCCTTGATAGAAAAGGTTTGCTGAGCCCTGCTTTTCATGAATCTATACAAAGATACCCACACTTCAGAGACTAACAGATATTAGGGTTGCACTGCCATGAAAAGGGAGAAACACATTTGTAGTCCCATGTAGATATTCCCTCTCCCTACAAAGATAAACTATAGAAAAGACCAAGATTATTACGGAGTGAGATTCTGCTCTAGAGCCTAGATTGAGACACCAAAGATCTGCACTAGGGAGTAGATGAGCAAAAAATGAAATTACACAGCATAAATGATATTTTGTGTATTCCATATTTTTATGGTTTTTTCCTACAATGAACAGAAGGAATGACAATCCGATGGCACATTTTGCCATGAACAGTTTACAGAACCAATTTGACAATTAACAATATACCTAACAACATTAGATTTCTTGTATTATTCCTTCCAGATTTGATATCTATATACATTTATGTTTTTTAAAGTTCTTAGTAATTAAGTTACACAGTATTAAATTTCACTTTAATTATAATGGCTGCTTTCTCCTAGATCTGTAAACTTTATAATGTGCCTCTACTTATATTCTTTCTTTTTATCTATTTCCATAAAGGATCCTACTAAAAAAGGTTATCATGAATGTAGAATTTTGGAAAAAAGGACGAAAGATGTAAACACCAAAATAAACATGACAAAAATTACAAATTTGAGAACATCTTTA
This sequence comes from Equus przewalskii, assembly GCF_037783145.1. Lineage (NCBI taxonomy): Eukaryota > Metazoa > Chordata > Mammalia > Perissodactyla > Equidae > Equus > Equus przewalskii. Next base: position 27,932,395 of record NC_091850.1, read on the forward strand.
CAACTTTATATAGTTATGCTCTGCAGTCAAAAGGCATAGATTGTAACACTACATCTGGAATACTTTAGAAAAACTCAAGTGATTCACAATGTGACCAACGACTTTTTCATGGTCCTAGGGATATACAATTGCCTAAATTGGGAGAAATTATGCAAACTTTTAATATCAGGAACTTTGCCAAAATTGTGTTATGAACACCTAGAAAATGATACTTTAAAACAACCCTTTTGAGAAAGTCAAGTACCTGGGAGATGATTTAGAACAATCTCTGACCACATTTGAGCCTGAAGATGTTGGTTCAATATCTTCATTTTGCCTTCTTAATTCTTTCTCTCTGTTCATTTCTTCTTCTTTTTCTCTTGCCTCTGAAAAGATTTTTAAAAATTTCCAACAGTTAGACTTCAAAATTTGTCAATAACAAAAAGGCTGAAAATTAACATAGTCACAAAGATGTAACTTAAGAGTGTTACCAATAACAGCAAAAAATTATCAACCTAAATGCCCAACACTGGGAAAATAATTACTGTGTATCAACATAATACAAAATACAGCTAATAAAAATAGTGATGGAAAATGTACAAATCTGGGAAAATATTAACAGATATGCTAAGCAAAATTAGCATGTAAATAGTACATGAACCACGACTGTACTATGTAAAAAGATGTGGAAGGTTGTAAGTAAAAAAGAAAGTATTCACAGGTAATATTTTAGGTAACTTCACTTTTTATTTTTAATGTTTTAAACCATAAATTCAGCACTTTGTTCATTTCTGAATTTCCCACACTGGATTTTTGGTCAGAGCCTTCTTACCAAAACCATGAGACTATTTCAATTAAGTACACTAGGTTTCTAGAGTCGTTTACCTTGGAAAGACACACACACACAAAATTTATCCAAGGAAATTTAACCTCGTTCCTCTGATAATATCACTGTACAATTGCGGGGCACAGGGGAAGGAAATGAATTATCTGAATAGTCTGGTTCTCAACTGCCACCATCCTCAGTAAATGGAGATAATCTTTAATGTTGTTTTCCTTAATTTAATAATGAAAAACAATACACTCAAAGTTAAGCAATATCAAAAGGCACTTATTAACTGGGATGCTGTACCCTTTAGGGTCTTTTGTTAATAGGATACGGAAGATGAAGAACAAGGAAATAACCAGCAAGTGTCAACAAGTAAACACATAGTCTTTCTTTTCAAACATGGAAGGTAAAACACTCCAGAAGGATAAGGCAAATGCTACAGCTCTAGCTCAAGTTGATTTTTTTTGTGCTCTTCACTGGGCTAAGGTGGGTTAGGAGTCAACAACTCTGGCTCCGATCCTGGAGGAGGTTGAAAAAATAAAAAAGAGAGAAGGATAATGTCCAAATTTAAGAGTGGGCCTGCTTGGCTCCTAGCCTCCTCCTGCTTCTCCAGTCAATCCCTCCATACCCTCCTGGGTCAGCGCGGAGGGAACCACACTTGGACTAGAGGCTAAGGTCTTAGAGGCAGTTTTGATGCTAATTAGAAATTGATAACAAAATACATATTATTAGCCACCTACCCAATAGCTGTTTCCTCCTTTTTTCCTTGCTAAGAAAACCACAATTTTCCCCAGGAAAGTGGCAGCCCTGTGCTTCAGGAGATCCTGGGCCCCTCCCTGCCCAGAAAGAGAGAAGCTTCATTCCAAGTCAAGCATATTGCTCTTGCCAATTGCTGTTTTTGGAACTGACGTGGCACACTAACGCTGGCCAATAAGACGTGAGAAGTCAGGTAGAGGTACATTCGAGAAAGGTTCTCTTACTCCTAAAAAGAGGTATATAAAATAGTCTCCTTTCAGCCTGTGCCTGTGGTCATCTGCCTGAACAAAATTTCACTGACAATTTTGGGTCATGAGGACAGTCAGCTTAGGACAAGCCAACACCCTAAAGCTGGCAAAGCAGAAAAAGGGGAAAAAACTTCATGTACTTCATGTCAGGACTCAGAAGATCGCAGAAGATCGAACAGCCCCATTCTGGAGTTCTTGTCAGGTGTGATACTAAATTTTTCTTATGTGAGCCATTTTTGATTAGGTCTTCTATGACTTCTTTGCAAGTAACAACCAAAAGCATCTTAACATCAATCTTAATTTAACAAAAATAATAGCAACTAATTCTTACAATGAGCTTACTATATACCAGGTATTATTTTAAGCAATTCCTGTAAATTAATTCCTTTAATCTTCCTAACAACCTCTGAAGTAGGTACTATTTTTTTTTCAGCTTTATTGAGGTATAATTGACAAAATTGTAAGATATTTAAAGTGTACAAGTGATGATTTGATACACATAGACATTGTGAAAGGATTCCCCCATGGAGTCAATGACACATCCATCACCCCACGTATTTAACCTTTTTTTTTTGGTGAGAACATTTAAGTTCTGCTCTCTTAGCAAACTTCAATTATCTAATACAGTTGAAATAGGAACTATTATCCTCACTCTACAGTTGAGGAATCTGAGACATAGAAAATTTAAGTAACAGAGCTAGTAAGTCCCAGAGTAGTGAATTCAAGGCTCCACAACTTGGTCTTTCCTTGATGTGACCAGACTTTCTAGACTGTAAAAGTATCCAACGAGCACCACCTACCTTATATAAGTGAGCCTGCCTCTCTCTCTAAATGGCTGTGAAGAACAGCTCTTTACTGCTTTCACCAGACTACCTGGAAACTGCGACCCACCCGCCCATCTAACTACAGTTCCTCACCAGTGAATAAATACTCCAAACTACTTGCCCCATCTAGTGAAGCATCTAATTTTGTAATTTAAAATTTTAACTTTTTTTGTTACACTAGCAAGGATTTTCTATTCAGAGAGGTTCCTGCTGTCACCCGCTGCATTAAAGCAGGAAAAAAAAAAAAAGAAAGACATTTTAGAGAAAAAAAATTTTTTCTCATTGTTGACTGAGGTCAAAAGCAAAACAAAACAGAATTTAACAGACTGTAGCTCCCGGACAAAGGGACTGTTTTGTGCATTTTTACACAATGAGGAACCAAATACACTGTAAACACTACAAAAATGCTTTATATCTTCCCTTAACAAAAGTGAATTAACCTACTCTCCAATACCTCACTTTATTCTTCCAACCACCTCATTGTATTGTTCTCTACTTTCAAAGAGTTACCAATTTTGGATAGCCATTTCTGAAAAAGTACCCCACATATTTGTGACTTTTGTCTAGGTTAACAGCAAATGATCCAAAACTACCATGTCGCATCTGGGCCGATTCACACGAATTGCAGATGCAAATGAATGTAACTTGGCACCTGAAAATCTCAAAGCCAATCATCATAGCAACCACTTAACTTTAAGGAAGAAATGAGAGTTAAGATAGACAAAATGTAAAGGAAATAAAAGTACTAGAAATATAAGCTAGAATGTTTTCTAATCCTGATAACCTCTCTATTCATTGGACTTAAATCTTACTAAATGTTTTTGTTATTCTAACTTAAAACAATTCACCAGCCCACTAATTTCATGAAAATTTACATTCAGTTTTAAATGTTTAATGCCAAAACACTAGGAAATAAAAATAAGATGGGAACACTTTAACTACATAAGTTACATTTCTCCATTAAATATTTAGGGATGTAACTACTATGTACCAAGCTCTGTGTTAGGCACTGTAAGCATGAAAACGAAGAACAAGGTTCTTATCCTCAAGACATTAACATATTAAAATAGATTTATAATACTTTTTTATTGAAGTATAGTTGACATACAATATTATATTAGTTTCAGGTGTACAAGATAATGATTTGACATCATAGTATTTTTTAAACTGTTATGGGAACAAAGGTGGGAAACAATTATTACGTCCAGAGGGGTTTTGAAATAAATACCTAGAAAAGGCAAAATATGAATGAGGACTTAAAGGATGAGGTAGGAATTAACTAGGTAGGAAGGCTGTTTCAAGCAAAAAAAATTTAAGCTTTTCTAATTTCTAAGATCTCTGGGACAATTTTTCTTTTCAGGATCATTAAATCATCCACTGAAATCTTATTCAAATCCTATCTTAACCATTTTTTCAAGAAATATTTTTCCAGTCATATCAGAGAAGGTTCATAATCCACCCAAAGCATCATAACACCCAAAATGAGCATTTGAATAAAAGAAATTTTTCTTCCTCATTTATCTCCTCATAGTATAACAGTTCTAAAAAAAGGTCTATGTCTTTCATATGTCCTAAACATATTTAAAGCTTTCAGGAACAAAAAAATTAAAAAGCAATTTGTACCATTATTATTTCCTGACATTTTACATAATGCGTATTTTATTGAGGATTTATAGTAATTTATCCTTTCTACTAGAGCATTTAACAACCAAAATAGTTTACATCCACATACACAGACAATTAAATTTCCTATTAAAAGGACCAAAGTTCTTATTTTTCTCAAGTCTGATGTCAATGCCCAGGGAAGGAATCCAACACCAATTATGAGATAAATAATGCCCATATCAGAATTTTTGAACTTTTCTTAAAAGAAGTCAAACTTTGGATTCATGTGTTTAGATCAGGGGTAGAAACAGCAGTCCAAGTGCAAGGATGTACTAGGAAAACAAAATTCAATACATTTCATTCATCCACAAACATCACAGAAGAACATGGCCTTTAGATAATTTTTCAAAATTTTAAAAATCTATTAAATCTTCACTGAAATTCCTCTTAGGTGCTAAATGCATACATGTTTTACCAAGAAAAACAACAGGAATTAAAAGTGATATTTATAAAGTATCTTTAAAAGGTGATATGCTCAATATCTCAGTCCCTTCAAGAACCTTGTAAGGGAGATCTTATTACCATTTCCACCTAACAGATGGGGAAATTAAGGATCTGAAGTTTGAAAATCCATCCAATGTTACTCATCTGGCAGAACATGGGGCTGACCCTCAAATCCAGGTCCTCCCACTCCAAACCTCAAGCTCTTTACAATGGATCACGCCATTTTAAAACATTCTCCAAAGAAGCAGAATTTTATTTTTTGAAAGGCAGTATCACAGTTCTAAACTCAATTCAATAGTCTCAAATATATATTGAGAACCTATCTTGCAAGGCTGGGGACTATAAAACTTAGGAGAATAAGACAATCCCTGTTCAAACCAATTTGTATCACAGGCTGAAAGAGGTAACTACAAGAAAGCCATACTACAATAAACATTGATTAAAATGTCTAAAAATTAAGTGGTTGAAGTATCTGTAAATACCCCTCAGATATCATGTCTTTGTATCTTGTTTCATATTAAATTATTTAATATTTTTAGGAGTGGTAATGGTATTTTGGTTAAGTTTTTTAAAAGGATCCTTGTCTCTTAAAGACACATACTAAAATATTTACAGGTGTGGGGCCGGCCCGGTGGCGCAGCAGTCAAGTGCAAGTGCACATGTTCCGCTTCTCAGCGACCCGAGGTTCACCGGTTCAGATCCCAGGTGCGGACATGGCACCACCTGGCAAAAAGCCATGCTGTGGTAGGCGTCCCACATATAAAGTAGAGGAAGATGGGCACAGATGTTAGCTCAGGGCCAGGCTTCCTCAGCAAAAAGAGGAGGACTGGCAGTAGGTAGCTCAGGGCTAAACTTCCTCAAAAAAAAACAATAAAATAAAATAAAATATTTATGGGTGAAATAATGTGTCTAGGATTTGTGTCAAAGTAATCTAAGACGGAAAGTGAATGGAAATAACACTAGCTACAAATTGTCATAGTAATTAAATCTGTGTGACAGACACATGTGAGCTCACTACAGTACTTTTGTATGTGTTCGAAATTTCACACAATGATGAAAGTTTTTTAAAAGACAGTATACATAGACAGCTGTCTTTTCACCACAAAAAAAGAAACCTGTTATTCTTCTAAAGACCAAAATATTTCATGTCAAGCTCACTTCCCAAATATTAGCTATTACTGCTATATAATTTATCATTTTAAATCCAACAATAGCATGTACCAGAGAACAACGTTCACTTAAATTTTTCCAGGAGTCCTGTCTCTGATTTCTAGCCCCTTCTGTTCCATCACATTACATCTTTCCTTTCTCTAGTGTAAGAATGATCTGAATCAGATCCAAAGAAAGCAGTAGAGGAGTCAGTCTCCTTCGAAGACCCTAAGGTGGTACCTAGAATTGCCAACCACCTGGTATCAAACCAGACAGTCTGGAAATTAAGGCCTTCATTAAATGTCTGATACAACTCATTAATGCAGGGATTCAACAGCAGCAGCCACATTCACTGTATGTCTCAATTTTCTATACTGTCTGGGTCAACAGTCAGTGGTGTACACAGCTCTGAGAACCACCTCTCGCCCAGCCTTCCAAATACTGGTTTCGCTGTAAGCAGGAAAGAAAAACATGAAATGAGAATCAGAAAGAGGCAGGAGGAGAGGTAATAAAGAAACTGCTATTCTGATTCTTATAAATTAATTTAGAATCCTCCTTTATTCATAGCACACACTTCTAAGAGATTTTAGCACCCAGATCTTCTTATTTTATTTGGATGTAACTTTTCACCATGTTTAAAAAAAATAACCTCTGGGGCCTGCCCTGTCATGTAATGGGTAAGTCCACATGCTCCATTCCGGTGGCCCGGGTTCACAGGTTTGGATCCTGGGCACAGACCCACACCACTCATCAGCCATGCCTTGGTGGTGACCCACATACAAAAATGGAGGAAGACTCATACAGATGTTAGCTCAGGGTTAACCCTCCTCAAGCAAAAAAGGAGGAAGATTGGCAACAGATGTTAGCTGAGAGTGAATCATCCTCACCAAAAAATAATAATAAATAAATAAATAAATAAATAACCTCTGCTCCCAAAGGAACTAGCAAATATGGCCTTTGAAATTTTTTTCAGTCTTATTTATAATAACTGTCAACATACTTGTGTAAGGTGTATACAGCATTTAAATCAATAAAAGAGCAGATAACTGAACTTCTTACCCAGAGTTTTCCGACTTCTTTCCACAGCTGTTCTCCGAGTTTGTTCAAACATTGCTTCCAAATCAAATGTGCGAGCTTTTTTCCCTAAAACAGGAATAAGTAACAGGCTGTGATCTTCTTGCCCTAAGCTGGCCAGAGTGTAAGTAGTCAATAAATGCTTTCTGATTGACCAATAACCACTTAGTCTGTGTATTTACAGCATGGCTACATGATAACCATAAAATATCAAGAAAGAAAGAGCTTTCTTCCCAGGGAATTTTTCACGACAATCTCATCACTAAGTACCACTAACCAGCCAACTTTTCCATCCTTCTCTAAATCATCTAGACTCTACCCCTTAAAACTACAACACTGGTGTGGCAGGCAGAATGAAGAACGATTATACCCTAATCTCTGGAACCTGTGTATATGTTACATTACATGGCAAAAGGGACTCTGCAGATGTAATTAAGATTATAGACTTTAATCACACAAGTCCTTACAAGCAAAGATAAAGAAGAGATACGGCAGAAGTGAGAGAGATCTGAAGTGTGATAAGGACTGGAGACACTGCAGTTTTAAGATGAAGGGGCAAGATGCAAGTAATGCAGGTACCTTAAGAAGCAGCAGCTAAGAGACTCGCACCTGACAGCCAGTAAAGAAACAGGGGCCTCAGCCTTAAAACCACAAGGAATCAAATTCTGACAAGAACCTGAATGAGCTTGGAAGGAATGTTGTACGTGCTTTTTTCAATACTAATACCTACTCCATGTTACTAAGAGTACAGTAAAAGTAGTACTCTATTTACATAATATTGACTTTGATATAAATCGAAACAGCTTTTCTGAAGGGCATTATGACAATATGTATCAAGAAGTTTTAAAAGATATATACCCAACTTTTTGGTTACTTTTTAACATTTACATTCTTTATAAGCAATTCCTCCTTTAAAAATCTACCCTATGGAAATATGCATAAAATCTCTTTTATGAAAGGAGATAAAAGAGTTATTTACAAAAATGTTCATTTTGGCATTAGTGATAAAAGTTAGAATTAGAGGGCCAGACCCATGGCTGAGCAGTTAAAGTTCTGCACGCTCCACTTCAGCAGTCCAGGTTCACAGGTTTGGATCCTGGGTGCAGACCTACTCCACTCATCAGCCATGCTGAGGAGGCATCCCACATACAAAACAGAGGTAGAATGGCACAGATGTTAGCTCAGGGCCATTCTTCTTCAAGCAAAAAAAAAAAAAAGAGAATTGGTTGGGGGCCGGCCCCATGGTCGAGTGGTTAAGTTCCTGTGCTCCACTTCAGTGGCCCAGTGTGTCGATGGTTCGGATCCTGGACGCAGACATAGCATTAATCATCAAGCTATGCTGAGGTGGCGTCCTACATGCCCAACCAGAAGGACCCACAACTAAAAATATACAACTATGTACTGGGGGGCTTTAGGGAGAAAAAGGAAAAATAAAATCTTTTCCAAAAAAAAAAGAGAGAGAAAGAATTGGCAACAGATGTTAGCTCCAGGCGAATCTTCCTCACAAAAAGAAAAAAGAAAAGAATTAGAAACTACATAGGGGAAAGTTAAAAGTATTACAAACTATGGCATTTCTATTAAATAGGCTACCACTCGGCCATTAAAAATCATGTTTTGGAAGAACATTTTATAATACCGGAGAATGCTCAAAATATTAAGGACAAATTATATATAAGAGAAATATAAAACCGTATACACAAATGATCTTAATTTTCTTAATAAATACACAACAGAAAAGACTGGAAAACAAATTAACAAGTCTTGATTTCTAGATCATGAGATTATGAATGAGTTTGCTTTCTTCCTTTTCATTTATTGTGTTGTTTAGATTTTCTCCTATGAAAATGTGTTACTTTTGAAATTAGGGCAAAAGCTATTTTAAAGAACTGAAACAAAGTAAGTACCACAGTATGTACTACAAAGGTCTATAGTACTTTTGTAGTCATGACCACTTAGGAAATAGTAAACATGTGGCTCAAGACATTACCAGAATAAGCGAATATATGAACAAACTAACAAGAGACCTGCCTCATTAGCCTAACATTTGTTCTCTCCAAGATCCAACAGAAATGGGGTGAGAAAACAATTTACATTTGTTTTTTTACTGAGAGCAATGTTTTCAACAGATGACTACATCTCTGTTCGAGGCCTTTATCTTGATCGCATAACTTGCCGTGACTAGGCTCTACAGAGAGACTGAAGTGAAGATTCTGGGGAAGAAGCGTTTAATAACCACTATAACATCACTTAATGGCCCATTTGTTGCCAGAAGGGCCACCTCATTATAGACCGCAATCGGTGGTTAGCTCTGTCTCAGGACGCAAAGTGAAAACTCCCTCTCCCAACCAACACCCTCCACCGCGTGGGTCACAAAGCAATTTTTCTTTCCCACAAGGCTTCCATAAGTGTCACCTGAGCCGATCCCATAGATAGGCAGGAGTCAGAAGACGAATGGGGAAAAGAGCGTCGAGAAATTGCAAGATAGATGCTAAAGTAATTAGGCCTGGCTCTGCGGCAGGTGCGGAACAGAGGCGACAGCTCGGCCTCCCCTCCCAACCTGTGGCTCTAAAAACCTCTGCAAAAGGAGACGGGGCAGTCACTCACCGAACCCTGTGAAGCCCATGGTGACCGCCAGCTGCGGGTCCGGTCCCGACGCGTCTGAGCCTGTCACTGGGGCAAAAGCAGAAAAGAAAGGTAGCCTCGTTACTGCGGCGCCCCCGGCCCAGCCCACCCCGTCCGGGCTCGCCCCACCGGACCCACCTTCGCTGGGCCCCGGGCGCTCCATGGCAGCCGTCCTGCGCAGAAACAGCACAGCCACAGCGCAAACAGCAGCCGAGGAGCCGCGGCAAACCCAGCAGGAAGTATCGCCTGCGAGCGGCAGCGTCGCCGCCCGGGCCAAGAGCGGCACCTTCCGCGGAGGGCCCGCGGCCTGCTGAGCAGCGCCGCCCTAGCGGGCTGGCGGGGCATGAGCGCCGCCGACGCTGCCTCCTAACTCAACCTGCTGGATGGGAACATTGTCTGGAGTTTCCCCAAGGCTCTTTACCTTTTAAGACGCGTTTATGGCCAAGGTGACACTTAATCCTCTCAGAGTTCTAAAGAGAAGCCAACAAACTCCCTTTCTTTGCTTGTTGTCCTTCAGTATAAGGAAACTTCCACAGTTCTCCATCTTTTGAATATATTTTGAGGAAGAAACCAGTATCTAACACATGACTGAAAAGCACTCAGAAGCCATAAAGACCTGAGTAGGTAAGAGTTGTCAGAAAATGCTCTAAAGCTCATATTCTTACCCCAAGCCTCCCTCTATTAGCTATGCTTGGTTATAGAGTTTCCCAGACCACAGCAAGGGTTCCCAAAGCACTTAATTCACGTATTTCTTATATTTTCACTTCATATTGCTTTTAACGACTCCTTAGCTATGCTATGAACTAATGGCATATTATTTATCTTTATATTTCTGAATTCTAGCAAAACTCTGTATAGACCTAATAAACGTTGCTGAATGAAAATATTTTCATAAAGATACTATCGGCCCCACCACTACTTTAATCTCCTATCTCAAATTATGCTTTATCTATACACTCTAAATGATAATTATCAAGTCTAATATCATTTCCATTGCTCTTAGAATAAAATACAAAATTATTAACATGGCCTGCAAAGCCTTTCCAACTTCATTTTTTTCTATTTTCTACCACGCCAGTCTTCTTCCAGCTCTATAAGCACCCTCAGAACATGATGTCCTCAAAGCTGACTCTTCACCAACCCCATGCCCTTCATTTAACTCTAGTCATCCTTAAGTTCTCAAATTAAACGTCAATGCTCTTGTAAGCATTTACAGACCTTTATAGACCTCCAACCAAGTTAGGCCCCTCTATCTATCAGGTCATTTAGTATCCTTCCTTCATAGCACAGTGCCTATGTGGGCACTCAGTATTTGTTAAATGAATGAATAAGAAAAACAAAAGCAGCTGTGAAGGCAAAAGCTACTCCTCTTATATGCAGGATGTTATATAACTTGGGACAACAAAGTTTGGTCTCATCCAGAGATTACTGAACAGCAAAAGTCAAAAGTCAATGTGAACTCCAATCAATAAGGCTAGTTCATTGTACCTTTAACAAAATAAGTTATTAATGCGACTGTCTCTTTTCTGAGTACAGATAAGCAGACCTCAGGTAGTAGAATAGAACTTTATGAATACAGCTCATTATGTAACCAATGCCCCAAGCTTATAAATAGCTATTTCAGTTCCTCAGGAGTCAAGGACTTGTGGGTGAGAGCCTCAGATGACACATTTTTTTTTTCTTTTAATAATTTAAATTTTTTAGAGCAGGTTAAAGTTCACAGAAAAATTGAGGGGAAGGTTCAGATTTCCTATATATTCCTTGCACGCACACACACATAGCCTATCCTTTTACTAACATCTCCCACTAGAGTGGTACACTTGTTACAAGTGATGAACCTACAGTGACACATCATAATCACCCAAAGTCCATAGTTCATATATGATTCACTCATGGTGTTGTACATTCTATGGGTTAGGACAAATTATAATGACACGCTTCCATTATGGTATCATACAGAGTATTTTCACTGCTCTAAAACTCCTGTGCTTTGCCTGTTCATCCCTCCTTCTCCTCTCCCCCAACCCCTGCCAACCACTGGTATTTTTATTGTCTCTACAGTTTTGCTTTTCCCAGAATGTCATATAATTGGAATCATACAGTATGTAGCCTTTTCAGATTGGCTTCTCTCAGTAATATACATTTAAGTTTCCTCCATGTCTTTTCATGACTTAATAGCTCATTTCTTTTTAGCGCTGAAAAATATTCCATTGTCTGGATGTACCACAGTTTACTTATTCATTCACCTACTGAAGGACATCCTGGTTGCCTCCAAGTTTTAGCAATTTTTAATAAAGCTGCTACAAACATCTATGTGCAGGTTTTTGTGTGGATATAAGTTTTCAACTCATTTGGGCAAATATCAAGGAGCACGATTGCTGGATCATATGGTAAGAATATGTTTAGTTTTGTAAGAAACTGCCAAACTGTCTTCCGGAGTGACTGCACCATTTTGCATTCCCATTAGCAATGAATGAGAGTTCCTATTCCCCCACATCCTCACTAGCATTTGGTGTTGTCAGTGTTCCAGATTTTGGCCCTTCTAATAGGTATGTAAACGGTATCTCGTTGTTTTAATTTGCCTTTTCCTGATGATAAATGATGTGGAACTTTTCACATGCTTAATTGCCATCTGTATATCTTCTTTGGTGAAGTGTCTGTTAAGGTCTCTGCCCCATTTTTTTAACTTTGTGCGTGAGGAAGATTGTCACTAACATGTTGCCAATCTTCCTCTATTTTATATGTGGGACAACACCACAGCATGGTTTGATGAGTGGTACGTAGGTCCGTGCATGGGATCCAAAGCCGCGAATCCTGGGCCGCTGAAGTGGAGCACGCAAACTTAACCACTACAGCACCAGGCCAGCCCTTTTGGCCAATTTTTTAATCAGATTGTCTGTTTTCTTATTGTTGAGTTTTAAGACTTCTTTGTATATTTTGGATTACAGTCCTTTATCAGATGTGTCTTTTGCAAATATTTTCTCCCAGTCTGTGGCTTGTCTTCTCATTCTCTTGACGCTGTCTTTTGCAGAGCAGAAGTTTTTAATTCTAATGAAGTCCAGCTTATCAACTATTTCTTTCATGGATCATGCCTTTGCTGTTGTATCTAAAAAGTCATCGCCCTACCCAACTCATCTAGATTTTCTCCTGTGTTATCTTCTGGGAATTTTACAGTTTTGTGTTTTACATTTAGGTCTGTGATCTATTTTGAGTTAATTTTTGTGAAGGGTGTAAGGTCTGTGTCCAGATTCATTTTTTTGCATATGGATGTCCAGTTGTTCTAGCACCATTTGTTGAGAAGATTTCATTGTAGATACATAAATTTCTAAACTACAAAGTACTTGAGATAAAAAAGGAAAGTAGATATCATCAACCAGTGGAAGTAGATAATCATGATCATTACAGAAAATTCACAGGAAGATGTATTTGCTTTTGCTAAAAGATAGAGTCAATAATTGCACTAGTGGAGGCTTCTACATTAATCTCTTTTTTTTTCTGGTTTTGTTTGCATGAAACATCTTCATAATAAAGTTGTTAAGTGTGCCAGGGCAACTTTGATTTTCTTGAAGCAAACCAAGTGAATTTATTCATAAATCAAATATTTGAGGGGCAGGATAGCGTCTTCATGTGCTTCAAATTCCTCATCTGTTAAGTGGATAATCTAATAATAGCAACTATCTGCTCATAGGTTTTTCTGGTGATTGAATGAGTTAATTCTCATAAAGCAATTAGAATAGTGCCTGGCATATATTACACACTCAATAAATGCTGGCCATTATTAAGTGCCAGATGCTAGTAAGAGTGGTGAAGACACTGCCCTCACAGAATTTCCATTCTAATGAAGAGACTTTTTAAAACCTTAAATACCTAAGTGGGCTACAGAGTTGACTTAAATCAGAAACATAGGAAGCTACTTGAACAGTAGTTCTCAAATGTCTTCTGCAGACTCCTTTAACAGTGTCCATGAGATTGAAACTATTTTCATTATAGTAGTAAGACATCATTTGCCTTTTTCATTCTATTGGCATTTGCACTGATAATGCAAAAGCAATGATGGGTAAAACGGCTAGTGCCTCAACATAAATCAAGGCAATGACAAGCAAACTGTTGTAGTCACTGCATTCTTCACTGTTACATACCCCTTGTAAACAAAACTAGTTTCCCTTTAAAACGTCCATAATAAAGCCATAACATTATTAATTTTATTAAATCTTGACTGGAGTATTTAACTTTCGAATACACTGTGTGACAAAATGAGAAGTACTCACAAAGCACTTCTGATGCATATCAAAGTATGATGATTCTCTCAAAAAAAACCTTATTTGTGCAATTGACTTGTTAGCTTTTTCAAGAAACACCATTTTTACTTAAAAGTATGACTCACAAAATACATTCAGACTTAAGAATTTGCCAGACATTTTCTCAATAATGAATTAAATGAGTTTGTCACTTCAAGGAAAACAACTCGCTGTACTTGTTGCTAATGGAAATCAGACCTTTCAGAGAAAATTAGAATCTTGAAAAACTTGAACCAACCACCATAAGCTTGACGGCTTCCCAATACTTAAAAGATTTTTCTGATAAGATAGGTAGTGATATTAACGTGATCTTTTTTCATATTGGTTAATGAGATCTATCAACATTTGGAAGTTCTGCATAACTCAGAGAACCAGTATTTCCCAAATGACCAACACACAATGTTACAGAATCATGCATAGATAAAAGATGCATTCAAAGTACAAGACAGACCCGTGGATTTTAATTTAGCAAAGTTCAAAAAACTTTACTGATGGTTTCAAATTCCACATCACAACTAAGCTTTAAGAAACTACCATTTATCAAGTTTTGGCACTACCAGAGGAGAATATTCACGAGTGTCTAAAAAGGTTATTAAAATACTTCTCCCTTTTCCAACTACATCACTGTGTGAGGTCTGCTTTTCTTTATATACCTCAACTAAACAACATATCACAACATATTGATAGCAGATGCGGATATGAGAATCTAGCTATCTCTTATTAAGCCAGATGTTTAAGAGATTTGCAAAAATGTAAAATAGTGCCATTCTTCTCACTAATGTTTTAGTATTGGAAAGTATGGCAATTTTTCATAAAATGTGTTATTTATATTAACAAGGATTAGGCTTATTATTCTTTAAACTACTTTTTAAACTCATTTTTATGAGATATTAGCAATTATTGACAACTATAACTTACACAAAACAAAAACTCTTTGGATTTCTTAATCTTTAAGGGTATCAAGAGTTCCTGAGATCAAAATGTTTTAGAATCGCTGTTCTAGAGAAGACTTCAGCAAACTTTTCCTGTAAAGGGGTATATGGTAAATATTTTAGGTTTGATGCCACGTGGCCTGTGTAGCAACTACTCAACTCAGCAGTTGTAGCTGGAAAGTAGCCATAGGCAATATGAAAAGCCCCCCAGGAATGCTGCTGCTGTGCAGGAATATTAGAACAGTATCGCTAGATTATCCAATTTGTGGAGTTGAAAACTCTCAATTGTATATTTTGTCTCAAATTAAAAACGAACTTAACACTGTACCAGACCATCAGTTTTCAACCTGGGGTGTACCAAATAAAGAAAATTGACAGCTGGAGACCCATCTGCCTATTTATCTACCAATAACACAAATCTAATTTTTCCTGGTATATTTGCTGTGAGGTCTTAAATTATATGTATAGATCTGTAATGTCACAGAACTTTAATAGTCAGAAATTTAGTCAACCACTTATTTGAGGGAGTAACAAGTAATTCGAGTAGAAAAGACCAATTATAGTATTCTGTATTGACTTGCTAAACTGTGAATAATGTAACCGGATGAAGCTTACTTAGGTTAAATTTTAAATAAGGACTAATTCTAATAATTCTAAATAAAGTCTGCTGTTTGAAGGCTTTGATTTATCCACTCAAGTCGCTTTCTGTATGAAATGAAGCCTTATCTTAGCTCTCCTTGCTCATTTCTCTTATCCTTCTACTGTAGTTAATATACAGCCCGCAGAAAAATCATGGTGATGCACTCTAATGCTTTGCTTGTGTGTCTCTGCACGAAGCACCTTAAGGACAAGAATGTTTAATCAGTTTGATATTCCCGGCACCAAACACGGTGCCTGACATAACTAAAGAATTCGGTTTCTGTAGAAGGTCTGGGTGATCATTGGGTGGCCTACTTTATACTGGTCCCTCTATCATGTGCCGGAGATGAAAAGATGAATTAGAATCCTCTGCTTCCTCTCTGTAATGGGAAACAAAGCAAGCTAGCAGCCCCCTGCACGCAGCGAACGATTCCGTAAACACAAAATTATTCACGGTAACGGACCACAAAGTCAACCGGTAGCGATACACAAATAGAAAAGCCTGATGAATTTTCATTCACACTGAAGCTCACTGTAGCGAAATTCTGGTTCATATGCAAACTGTTTGTCACAACAAACTACCAACTCCTATCTACTTGCAGAAGAGAAGTTATTTGGACACCAAAGAAATTGACGCGCATGCTCTTAAATAGTTGCAGTTGCGGGGTTCCGACCCCCGAAGCTCGCGGCATTCAGAACCAGCGCGCGCTAAACCCACCAGAACGTGAGCAGCCGGCGCTGCACCCGCACCACCAGGACCCCGCCTACCCCGTCCCTTCTTCCTCCCTCCCTCCTCCCCACCCGTCCCGACCCCGTCCCGTCCTCTCCTTCCCTGATCCTTCCCCTGTCCCCTTCCTTCCTCCCTTCCCTGAACAACCTCCTCGGATTTCCCGCTTCCCCACCCCCAAACACCCAGCCAGACGCTTCGAAACAGCCTCCTGCTCACTCGCTCCACCCCCAACGTCCAGCCCCCTCAACGGTTTCCCCTCCCTAGCTCCAAAACGGCATCTTCAAATTCCCCACTTGACGAACCGGAAGTGCGTCATGCACAGGCGCCGAGGTGCTTGTTTGGCGCGCGCGCCCCAAGTCGCTGGTCTGAGCAAGTGTCTTGGGTTTTCTCATTTTTCTCGTTGGTTTTTGACTTTTTGTGGACGCTGGTGTCTCGGATTTTAGAGATGCCGTCTTCTTTGTTGGGCTCGGCGATGCCGGCCTCCACGTCGGCCGCAGCCCTACAGGAAGCTCTGGAAAATGCGGGGCGGCTCATCGACCGTCAGTTGCAGGAAGACCGCATGTACCCGGACCTTTCCGAGCTGCTCATGGTGTCTGCCCCAAGTGAGTGATCGGTGCCCATTTAGTGACTCTGCTTTCTCAGCCGAAAAGATTCGCCTGACTCCCTAACTAGGTCCTTATCCCCAGGGTGGACCAGGCGAGGACATCTTGAGTTTAGGGCGCTGTTGGCTGCATTTTGAAGATCGAAAAAGAGCCTGTGTTCCGTTTTTTTCCTGTCCTCACTTTCTTCATTGCAGGTACTTGAGAGGGTAGGAGTAAAGAGCAAGCCCGCATTTGAAGCAGGAAGAGGCGAAGACCCCGACCTTAGTGAGCTCCTGACTGTCACCAAGTGTTTTTTGCTCGGGCCAGATGAGGAGGATCACCTGATCCAAGTCTCATCATTGTTAATTCCTCCTATTAATATTAGAGTAAAACGGAAGAGCAAACGGAGTTAATTGGTGATTTACCGTGTTCTCTCAAGGATAAGCTTTATTATGTGTAGCGTTAGTGTAATATGAACTGCTGGAACGCGTTAAGAACTACCAGTAGAATAAAGGAGAACAGGGGAATCAGCAGTGCTAATGGACAGGTAGGGTGAGGTAGAGTATGTGCCCATGAAAGAGAGGTAACTGGAAAATATTTTAGCAGGTTTAAATTATGGCCAGGCTTCTCAAGAGATGTAGATTACAAAAGTTGCTAGAAAAAAGTGACTCCTTTGGGAGATGAAATTGGAGAAAAGCAGAGAAGTGTAGATAAGATTGAGTCAAGATTTTTGGTAAGCAAGAAGCAGGATAAAATAACCCGGATAATCTGTGCAATGTAAACCTAAAAGATGCCTCTGACAATTTATAAAAATCGTTATTTGAGTAGACTTGTGATCAGAGAAAAGATGGAAACAAAGATATTTGTTCCTGACAGCTACTTACTCGTGTGCTTGTCTTATGAGAACCGAGTGACTTACCTAGCAACACTTATCTTGAACAGCATTACTCACTTTGACATCCTTAAATTTGAAAGCAGGGTATAAAAACAGTCCATACCTTGTGGTCCTCTCGTCATATCTGACCCCAATCCTCCCTATCCACCTGAACACACACCTCCCTCTTCAACCTGATCTGTCCCTGTTCCATCGTATTCTCAACCCCCTTGTTCCAGTCTCACTAAATTTAACATGTTTTCCATAAGAAGCCCCCTCTTCAGGATTATATTTACATGTACTCTTCATTATTTCTGGAATATTCTTCTTTGCCTGACAAACACTTCTTCCAGACTCCCTTAAATATCACTTTCTCTGTGAAGGCTTTCTTAACTATTCACATGCTCACCAGTTATTAATTCCATCCTTTGTGTTCTCACTGCCATTTGACACATGCAATGTTTTATTAAAAATATGTTTTAAGATTAAATGAGATATCTGGGATTTGCTTCAAAAAAAATTCTTAGAGTAGATAGTGAAATACAAATCTTCCTCAACTTATGATGGGGTTATGTCCCAATAAAGCCATCGTAAGTTGAAAATACTAAGTCAAAACTGTATTTAATGCACCTAACCTGCCAAACATGATAGCTTAGCCTAGCCTACCTTAAACATGCTCAAAACTCACATTAGCCTACATTTGGGCAAAATCATCTAACACAAAGCCTGTTTTATAGTAAAGTGTTGAATATCTCATGTAATTTATTTAATACTGTACTGAAAGTGGAAAACTGAATGATTGTATGGTCACAGAATGGGTTGTAAGTGTATGGGTTATTTACCCTCTTGATCGCCTAGCTGACTGGGAGCTTCGGATCGCTGCCGCTGCCCAGCATCTCGATAGACTATCATATTGCATATCGCTAGCCCAGGAAAAGATCAAAATTCAAAATTTGAAATGCACTTTCTACTGAATGTGTACCACTTTTGCACCACTGTAAAGCAGGAAAGTCATGAGTTGAACCATTGTAAGTTGGACTGTCTATAAATGAAACCTCCTTGGGCATCTTATTGGTAATTGTTGAAACTGGAGAATCAGTACAGAGGGATTGATTGCATTTTTCTCTCTAGTTGTATATATTTTTAAAATTACCGTAATACATTTAAAATTGTTTTACATGTCAGTTTTACCCAACATCTTTGTACGTTAAGAGAGCCTGAAAATGTGCCTGGGATAAATAGGTCATCAGTCAAATCTAAGAACACCTTGTTCAGGACTAGGAAACACAGGCTGAATTGACCAGCCCTTAGTGTCTGAGTCTTAGAGCATGAGAAAGGTTGCCAAATGAGAACTCTTTATAGAGCAGTCTGTGATTTTTCTCCCCAATAAAATATTGCTTATGTGGTATTATTTGTTTTTATCTAATTGGTCTGAGAAAGAAATCTAATGGAAAAAGGCATGGATTGTTTTAATCTATAAATGTTTAAGTGGGAAAAGAAATAGCTGTTTTTCCCCAATCAATATTTTGTTTGTCCCCAGTTGTTTTAGCTGAGAATCACAAAGCAGTTTTAGAAATATTTTCTCTTTTCGGATTAGCAAAATAATAGAAAAACACTCAATTAATGAACTGAACATTTCCTTTCTTATGGAATAAGTCTTTGTGAAAGATAGCCTTCTGTTCAGTACTGAAAGCAGTAATTGCCTCCACCTTGACACTGGAATTTTTCAGGCCTCCTTTGTCTCAGGTCAGAACTACCTTATTCTCCTGTACCTTTGGAACCACCAAATGGGTAATTTTTTTGTAGCTTACAGTGTTTCTGTATGCCTAGTTGATGCTCAATACATTATTTTACATAAATGCTTCATTTTATTTTTTGTAGATAATCCCACTGTTTCTGGCATGTCAGATATGGATTATCCTCTACAAGGACCTGGTTTGCTGTCGGTACCCAACCTTCCAGACATCAGTTCCATCCGAAGAGTTCCTCTCCCACCTGAACTTGTTGAACAGTTTGGACGTATCCTATTACTTTGTTTTTAACAAAAAATTTTAAAATTGATATTCTCATTTTTATAAGTCATTTTTAATTAGTGTGTTGTATATAAGTTCATTTGAGGGTTTTATTCAAAATACATTTAAGTATGTGGTTACTTTGCCATGTGCCTGGAAAATTTCATATAAAATTGAATGTTGAAAATTGAGTGACATTTTAATTATTTAATTATTTTGGGATATCAAGGAGAGTGAATTGTTTACAAGGAACTCTGCAGTTTTGAATGATACATTGCAAAGTATTATTTTCCAATTAAGTGCTATATGAGGAAGCTTTTACTACTACCCTTTTCAGTTCAAAGACCTATAATTTTCATTTTTATTTTTTCCCATATTTTAACATTTTAAAACAGTTGTGGCTCTAACAATATTTAAAAACAAACAAAACTGCCACATAGTTATTTTTTCCCAAAGTTTTTGGTATGTTTTTACACTTGGAGTTAAAGTTTATAAGTGATCACATTTCTAAAGACCTCAATAAGAATCCATATCTGAAGATATAAGAGACTGAGATACTAATGGCATCTTCACAGTCTGAGTAGCTAGAGGAGTTTTCTTACCCTCTAAAAGTAAAGATTTTGTTTGATTTTCTTAAAGTGTGGCAAACCCTATAAAAGCACTAGATCTATAGTTATTTGCTAGGAAGGTTTTATATCATTCTACTGCTCTCATAATAAAGACTTCAAGATACTGTATAAAGATTAAATCTGAGACTTTTAAAAGGATATTAATCTATTTAGAGTAAAAGGGTTTCATATTTTAGTATAATGATTTAGAAATAGAAAGGAGTGGCTGGCCCAGTGGCGCAGCAAAGTTCGCACGTTCTGCTTCTCGGCGGCCCGGGGTTTGCCGGTTCAGATCCCAGGTGCGGAGATGGCACCGCTTGGCAAAAGCCATGCTGTGGCAGGCGTCCCACATATAAAGTAGAGGAAGATGGGCGTGGATGTTAGCTCAGGGCCAGTCTTCCTCAGCAAAAAGAGGAGGATTGGCAGTAGTTAGCTCAGGGCTTCCTCAAAAAAAAAGAAAAGAAATAGAAAGGAAATGGAAAATTGCTTATAAAATAAATAGAAAAACTAGTAAAATCTAATAAATATTTTTCTTAAAATTTTCAGTGTTTCTCTGAGACTTTGTAAAATAGTATTATTAAGTATATGATGTACCTTATCCCATACTCTACCTTTGCTTGGTTTCTTAATATTCTTTAATCCTCTGATAATACCATACTTTATCAAAGACATTTTCTTTAGTTAGGGAATTCTTTTGTTTTCAGGACTGTTTCATTGTCTTATGATTATTTAACATAATTCTTTGTCTGTTTTTCAATTGCACTATATATGAGGTTTGCAGATTGTCACCAAGCTATGACTTTAGCATCCTGTGTGCTTTTTTTTTCATCACTCTTGCTCTTAGACATTGGAAAAACTGTCCCAGTAAAACAGTTTTTTAGTGTCAAAGTTCACTGGTGGTGTTCATAATCAGTATTCTTTTTTTAAGTTAGTAAAAACAATACATTTGTCCTTCAGAATACATTTTAAGTGGTCAGATAGCATTATTTAGAAATTATAAACTATGTGTTCATGTCATTCACTAAGGCTTTCATTGGAAATCAAGATATTTCATTTGCTCTTTCTGTTAAAGTATGGGCAGGGCATGATTTTTTAATCACTAATTTTAAATCAAAATCTTTTGAAACAAGTTTAACAAAGATGAGATTGAAATTTTTATCCTTACATCCACACTACCTCAGATATGCAGTGTAACTGCATGATGGGTGTGTTCCCTCCTATCAGCAGAGCTTGGCTCACAATTGACAGTGACATATTCATGTGGAACTATGAAGATGGGTATGTATTGAAGGCTGATTTGCTTTACCATGATTAGAATTTAGATTATCTTTATTGCAGCTAGTGATCTACTCATTAAAAGCTGCCTGGTTTATCTTTCATTTGTCTAACGGCTGAGTCAGTGCTTCCCAGTATGCATACCAGTCACCTGGGAATAAGGTTAAAATGTGGATTCCATTATAATAGTTCTGAGTGAGGCTCAAGAGGCTGTATGCATTTGTAACAAGCTTCCAGGTGATGCCGCCATTCTGAGTACCACTCTGAATAGCAGGAATCTATTTCCCAAGCTCTCATTTTGCAGTAAATAGTCTGTCAGTAATTCTTGAGGCCAGCTGTAGTGGTCTAGTGGTAAGATGCAGCCCAGGTCTGTTTCCCAGTCAGGGAACCACCTGTCTGTTGGTTGTCATACTGTGGCACTGCATGTTGCTTTGATGCTGAAAGCTGTGCAACTGGTATTTTAAATACCAGCAGGGTCACCATGGTGGACAGATGTCACTGGAGCTTCCAGACTAAGACAGAGTAGGAAGAAGGACCTAGCCACTCTCTTCCAAAAAAATTGGCCATGAAAACCCTGTGAATATCAGTGGAACATTATCTGATATAGCACTAGAAGGTGAAAGAAACGTGCAAAAAGACCAGGCAGAGTTCTGCTGTGCTGGACACAGGGTCACTGGGAGTTGGAATCAACTCAAAGGCACTAACAACAAAATTCATTGAGAGATGATTTGATGTTCTTGTTTTTTGTTTTTTTTTTTTCTTTTGAGGAAGATTAGCCCTTAGCTAACATCTGCTGCCAATCCTCCTCTCTTTGCTGAGGAAGACTGGCCCTGAGCTAACACCCATGCCCATCTTCCTCTGCTTTATATGTGGGACGCCTACCACAGCATGGCTTTCCAAGCAGTGCCATGTCCACACGCAGGATCCGAACCGGCGAAACCCGGGCCGCCGAAGCATGTGCAAACTTAACTGCTGTGCCACTGGGCCAGCCCTGCAATTTGATCATCTTTTTTTTTTTTTTTTAAATATTGGCACCTGGGACAACTGTTGCCAATCTTCTTTTTTTTTCTGCTGCTTTTTTTCTCCTCAAATCCCCCCAGTACATAGTTGTATATTTTAGTTGTAGGTTCTTGTTGTGGCACATGGGATGCCACCTCAGCATGGCCTAACAACCAGTGCCACATCCACACCCAGGATCCAAACCCTGGGCCGCCAAAGTGGAGTGCGAGAACTTAACCACTTGGCCACGGGGCCGGCCCCTGAAAGTTTTTGTATTTGCATTAATATCTAACATAGTCATTCATTTAATAAATACATTGAGCTTATTGTGTATCAAACACTGTGCTAAAAACAGTATTGAATGATATAAGCGTAGTCCTGGACCACATGGAAGGTACAGTCCAACCTTACTGTATGTTCAAACTAGAACTCATTTAAAGAAAAATTATTTGAACAACGTGCTTATTGAAAAGTCTAGGCAGAAGTACTGGGTATAAATCTTTAGTTCAAAAATTCAATTCTGTGAAATTTTATAGGCTTAGTTTCAGTTATTCCATTAGTTTTCTATTTATAAATCCTAAATCCATCTGGATGATAGAAAGATAATCTTATTTGATTCATTGTTCCCTAACCCCCAACTCTCCCGGTGTTAGTCTTAGTTTCCAGAGGTTGTGCTCATTATCAGAGGAGCCTATATGATTCCACAGCATGGGAAAATGAGGAAACCTGGTCCACCATAATTTGCCATTTAGGTGTTTTCTTTCTGTTTGCATGGCCCTTTTCAGGACAACGGGAAGTTTTCTTCAAAGTCCGGATCATACGATTATTTCCCTGGTGTTTATCCTGTTTGGTATTCTCTGAGCTTCGTGGGTCTTTGGTTTGATGTCTTTCATTATTTTTGGAAATTTTTTCACCCACTGTCTTCAAATATTTTTTCTGCCCCATTCTCTCCCTCTCCTGAGATTTCAGTTACACTTTTGTTAGACTGATGTTATCCAACAGACTTTGGATGCTCTGTTCTGCTTTTTGTTTCTCTGCTTTTTTTTTTCCTTTTTTTGTTTCAATTTGGACAATTTCTATTGACCTAACTTGAGGTGTACCGATTCTTTCATTAGCTGTGTCAAGTCTATCTGGTAGTTTGGACCTCTGGCTCATAGATAGTCTGGTTCTGTTGATTTTTGTTTCTTGACAGTGGGCTTTTTTTTTCTTGCTTTTTTGTGTCTCATGTTTTTTGATTGAAAGTGGACATCATGTATAGGACAATGAATACTGCAGTAAGTAACATCCTTAGAAATGGGCATGTGTCTTGCTAGGGCCTGGCAGGTAGGCCTTTGTTGTGGAGGAAGTTGACTTTTTCCAAGTCAGAAGTTGAGCTGAGTTTGGTTTTGTTGTTGCTATGGTTATCCTCAGTGGATCATAGGTTTCAAATTCCTTTGGAATTATCTTACACTTAGGGTACAGGTTGGGTTGTTGGGGATTTTTTCTCAATGCTCCTGTTCCACCCTCAGCCATAGGCTTTCCCTGTGAGCCTGTTCTGTAGAGGATGTACCCTCTCTATACTCTTGCCCCTGCTCCAGTGGTAGATCACTGTTATTTGAGACTGCAACCTGGTTTGGAAGGTATGTGGAATGGGGAGCAGCATTCCCTGTTTTCCTTTTCCTGCTTAGCCTTAGGCAGGGCTGTGTGCCTGGGTCTTGGAACTGAAACAGTTTTGTTTGCTGGCTTATTTTTCCTTATATTTATAGCCTTAAAGAGTCTTATAAGATAAAACTTGGTTTTCTTTTTGTGTATGACGTGTTTTTCTTTAACTCTTGACAGAGGAGACCTTGCTTATTTCGATGGACTTAGTGAGACTATTCTTGCTGTGGGGCTTGTGAAACCAAAAGCTGGTAAGAGATAAAAATAAAAGGATTAAATTATGTTTGTATATACATAGACTCCCAGGTGTTTTAGTACTGAATGATAACACATTTTAAGAAGTTGAATTTCCTGTTGAAGTTTTGTTCTGAATTACTAATAATTAGAAATATATAAAGTCATTAGAAATATTTAACAGTTTACTCACTTTATAAGTGAGTCTGCCTTTAAAATTGTTAAGCTGTAGTTCTTGAATTTTATCTTGATTTTTGTTACTCTGTCTTGATTTACCTTGTTTTTTACATTATACATTTTTCATCAGTTACTGAATTTAATCTAAAAAACATTTTTGTCTCTGCATTTTTTAAGTTTTGCTTGCCCATGGAAGTGACAACAGAGTTCAAAATCTTAGAGAAGTCATAATTATTGTTTAACTTACAGTTATAACTTCATTATGTGAGATCTTTTATCAAGCTACTGAGGAGCAGAATTGATTGGTTTACATTTAATATACATCCCTTGAATGTGCCTTCTTTTTTTTTTTTTAAAGATTGGCACCTGAGCTAACACCTGTTGCCAGTCTTGTTTTTTGTTTTTTCTGCTTTTTCTCCCCAAATCCACCCAGTAGATAGTTGTATATTTTAGTTGTGGGTCCTTCTCGTTGTGGCATGTGGGATGCCTCCTCAACATGGCCTGATGAGTGGTGCCATGTCCGCATCCAGGATCCGAACTGGCAAAACCCTGGGCCACTGAAGTGGAGCGCGCAAACTTAACCACTCAGCCATGGGGCCAGCCCCTGACTGTCCCTTCTTACTAGAGGAAATAATAGATAAAATTCGCTTGTTTCCATGTAGACAAGGAGAACAGATTAGTGGCTACCAGGGGAAAGTGGGCATGGAGGGTGAGCACAAAAGGTGAAGTGGTGCACCTACAACATGACTGACAAACAATAATGTACAACTGAAACTTCACAAGATTGTAAACTATCATAATCTCAATAAAAACTCAAAAAAAAATTCACTTGTTTGCAAAGCCTAAAAATTTTTTAAGGTCATGGCCATTTTAAAATTACAATAATTTGCATAAGTATAAACATGCAGGGTTTTTTTAGTTAGTAGTTTAAAGCAACTTGCATTTCTCTCTCTTTTTTTTTTTTTTGGTGAAAAAGATTGGCCCTAACCTAACATCTGTTGCCAATCTTCCTCTTTTTTTTTTTCTCTCCAAAGGCCCCCAGTACATAGTTGTATATCCTAGTTGTAAGTCCTTCTAGTTCTTTGATGTAGGATGCCTTCTCAGCATTGCCTGACAAGCCATGCTAGGTCCGTGCCCAGGACCTGAACCGATGAACCCTGGGCCGCTGAAGCAGTGCGTGCGAAGTTAACCATTCAGCCATGGGGCTGGCCCCCAAACATGCAGTTTTATATAGTTTGTACGATTGCAGTGGAAATGTATTTCCTTTACATAGAATCTCAAAGCAGTCTTTACTCTGATATTTGTCTGTCTGTCTTGTTTTTTCATTGAGAAGTTTATTCATATAAAAGTCAACAACTGTTTCTGCCCCATTGTAGTAAATTCTCCATCTAAAACAAATAGTAAAATTTTGTTCCACTCAAATGTAAATTTTAGTGCAAAATTGAAATTATGGCATAGTCTTTGATGAGGTAGCGAAGTTGTCTTTGATAATTAAACGATTCTGACTTTGCTGTCAAGTACTGAAAATTCTGACTCTCAAAAATATGTTACAGCTAACAAAGTCCTTTTCTTACTTCGTCTTTTGCAAGGGAACATTGTCAAGTTAAAGTCATCTTTTTCTAAGTCAAGCTTTTTGACAAAAGTCTGCTTTATTGATGCTTTCTATGTAAGCAAGAAGGTTCAATTTTATGATTGTTTGAATAATAAAACACAAGAATTCCCCAGTGTTTTTAGTATTTCCAGGTTTTTGCCTACAGAGAAATTGACAAGGCTTAATCACACTTTTCAAGTTCAAAAAACCTTTCTTGTGTATGGAAAGATTCACATCATTGTCCAGCTTCAATCTCATCTTCCAGGGAGGTAACTTAGTCAAAAGAGCTTGTTGCTTTTGGGCAGTATTCCTTACAGGGATTATATGATTATAAGTTAAACTATTTACCTCATCTGTATGACCCAATAGAGCTGCCACCTAAGTCAAATCGCATATAAACTTCTTCCTGCAAGTTATTCTTAGAATAATCTTTCCTTGTGTCTCCAAGAAAGTAAACCTCCTACCTCAAGTTTAGTCAACTACTTCTGGAAAGCCAGTGAACTTCTTGGTAGATGAGAACAACTTTATATTTTCCTATTTCTGGACAAAATCTCTTGAAAAGTTCATGCTATCATTGAAGTTGCCTTTGAAGTTGAAGGTGCCATTGGCCAAGTTTTTGGTGCAAAAGCATGCCTTGTGGAATGCAGTGAGTTAGGGTTCTGTTAAGTTTCTTCATCAAAGCAGCAAAAACAGATGTTTTGCAAAGGATCCTAAGTGCTCATATTTACACAAGCACAAAACTTTCTTTCAAAATTGTATTGAACAGTGAGACTTTTCACCGTTCCAAAGACCTGAAGGACAATGGCAGTTTCTAAAAGGTACTAATAAGATGTGCACTCTGTAGATAAGAAGTGAGAGTTGACTGAAGTGAAATGTAAGTCTTTTGACCTGTTGCATCCTGAAAGGAAGTGGCTTCCAATTTTACTATCTCCTGTTTCAAAATACTTGAATAAATTATGAAAGATTTCAGAGAAGATAGCATCATTTGATGAGGTGCTACTTTATTTATCTTCCTTTAAAGAAAATCTAAGTTTTCGTAAAGTTCAGACTTTTTAAATCAACTTACAATGAAATATCAGGTGTATTTTGAGATCAGTAAGACAAGAAGTCTGTGGGGGCCAGCCCAGTGGCACAGCGGTTAAGTTTGCATGTCCTGCTTCGGTGGCCATGGGTCTGCCTGTTCGGATCCCGGGTGTGGACATGGCACCATTTGGCAGGCCATGCTATGGTAGGTATCCCACATATAAAGTAGAGGAAGATGGGCACGGATGTTAGCTCAGAGCCAGTCTTCCTCAGCGAAAAAGAGGAGGATTGGCAGCAGTTAGCTCAGAGCTAATCTTCCTCAAAAGAAAAAAAATGACAAGAAGTCTGTGCCTTTAGTTATATTGACTTAAAACCTTGATACGCAAACTATGACTTTGTGTTCCTTTATGTTCATCAAGTGAAAGTAAAACCAAGTAATGATATAAGCTTTGTTGTATTTTCTATGACATTTAATATGCTTAAGTAAGCCAAATGTATACATACAAAGAGATGTCCATAATCATAAAGTATATTTACTTTTATTCCTATTAGAGACACTACTTTTTGATGTCATAATATAATGACAGTGATAATTACACATAGCATTTCATACCACGCCTCACGTTTTAAAATTAATACCTTAGTGTGAATTAACATAAAAAAAATTTGTACTTGGTTTAATGTCCCACCAAAACTTTAAATTACCTGGTTTTGATATATGAACTCATTTGGCATGTAAACTCATTTCTGTCTCCTTGAATTTGACTACTCCAGGTGCCTCATGTAAGTGGAATCATTGTGTTTTTGTGAATGGCGTATTTCATTTAGCATATTGTCCTCAAGGTTCAACTCTATTGTAGCATGTGTCAGAATTTCCCTCTCTTTTTAAGGCTGAATAATATTCCATTGTAGTTGTATACCACATTTTATTTATTCATCCATTGTTAGATACTTGGGTTGCTTTACCCTTCTAGGTCTTGTGAATAATGCTGCTATTAACATGAGTATACAAATAGAAGTCTTTTATATTTTAGTAAACCTCAGCTATTTTGTAATGTAACACTGATTTTAAATGGCGTTAAATACTGAAGTGTTTATTTCCTAAGGTGGTTCTTTTCTATGACTATTTACTTATTTAAATGATCATAGGGTATAATATATTAACATCAAAATTAACTAAACTGAGTTCAGACTTTTCATATACTATTTAATCAATAGTTCATTTTATTGATAAAGCTGTATTCTGTTAACACCTAAGTCTAGATGTTTTTCAGGAAATAATCCCTACTGCATGTCTACTTTATCTTAGGCATCTTTCAACCTCACGTTCGACACCTCCTGGTTTTGGCAACTCCTGTGGATATAGTGATTCTTGGGCTAAGCTATGCTAATCTGCAAACAGGTATAGAAATCCACATGTTGTGTTTTTTAAAATAAAAATGTCTTGGCCAATTTAATATTATTATTAAAAGCTAATCTTTTTCACTACATTAACTTTCCAGGCTATTTGCTTGTAGGAAAATAACATTTCCCTATAAATATGCTATCTTTCAGGTCAGTCACGCCACCAAAAATGTATTTTAGATATATTTACCATATTAATGTGTGGTTCTTAAATGTCTAAGATAAAGGGAGGATAGTAGTAGAGAAATAATTGACCCTTGTGTTTTTCAATAATGCTTTCAACTTCTTTGTTTCTAAATTTTTGGATGGCCATTTTAACATATAGAACACTGAAATATAATACATTATTCTTTCTATTAAGGTAAGAAGCTCTCAATTAATTTATTACAAGCACATTCAATGGCTTTTTTTTTTGCATTCTAGCAATCTGTTTTGGGTGAAATAATGTTGAATTTCAGTGACTCAGTGATTATTACTACCACGTCCTTAGACTTTCTTCCAAAATATTATTTGGGTTAGTTTTTTGTTTGATGTTTTACCATGACATGTATACATATATAATATTATATATAATAATTTATATATTTTATATGTTATGTGTATATACTGTTACACATTATATATATACTGTAGGTTGTATTTAACTTGAATTATCAAATTATATGAGACTTTTTATAGTAATTTAAAATGTATATTACAGAAGCTTTTGAGTATTTCAAGGCTTCAGTAAAAATATCAATTCTGAAGATAATGCAGTAATTGTTTTAAATTTTAAAAAAGCTGGTAAACTAATTCCTGTGTTCTTCCTTTTAAAAAACAAATAGGTTCTGGAGTTCTTAATGACAGTATGTGTGGTGGAATGCAGTTGCTTCCAGATCCTTTATATTCTCTTCCCACTGATAATACTTACCTTTTAACAATAACTTCCACCGATAATGGCAGAATTTTCTTGGCTGGAAAGGATGGCTGTTTGTATGAAGTAGCATACCAAGTAAGTCTGGCATTATACACATTTTTTTCCCTCCCTCTTGATGGAGTAGGGATAGGTAAGCTGTTGTTTTTATTTTCTAATTATATAAGTACATTAGTATGTTCTTATGGAAAGTATTCAAACATAGTTATAGCTGTAGTCCTCCATGACTACACCATGCCTACAAAACCCAGTCTTCTCCCCAGAGGTCAAAGCCATTATCAGTTCTGTGTATATCCTTATAGAGCATGATACATACATTGATAAATATCTTTAAATATATCTGTAAATATCTACATATATCTGTTTATATGTATATTTATCCATTTACAAGTATATAGTATACTTTTGTATATGTATATTTTTACTTGGATTATTGCTTACATTTTGTTTCATAATTGGCTTTTCACTGAACTATGTCTTGAAAGTCTCTCCTTGTCTGTATCTGGTAGATAGATATTATGTTTTGTGATTGCTGCATACTTGTCCGTAAAATGAATGTGCGTGGTTTATTTAACAATTCCTTTCTTGATGGACCTCTAGGTTCTCAGTTTTTCCCTTTCACAAATAATGCTATAGTACCTTATTCTTTTGGAGACCTCTTTCTTTACTTGTGTAGAAACTTTTTAGTCTGAAAGACTTAGAATTCTAATAGATGGCTTATAGAGTATGTGTATTTAAAATTGTATTGTATAGTTTTGTATTGCCCTCTCAGAGTTTTAGATCCTTGGCAGGCATCTATGAATGTATCCTCCCCTCCCCTCACTGTCACTAATATTGGTATTATCAAACATTGATTTTGGCCAATCTGATGGAGAGAAGTTGTTTTTTATTACTAATTGAGTTAAGCATATTTTCATGTATTGGTCATTTGTATTTTCTCTTCTCTGAAGTGCCTCTTTGTGTCCTTTGCTGGGTTTGTTTCCCTCCTGTGCTGTTGCCTTTTTTATAAGGTAAATGATAGGAAACTGGTAAAATAATATTCTCACAGTTACACAGCTAATTAGTGGCAGTATTAGAACCCAGGTCAGCTGGGTTTTTTAATATTACATTGTATCTCTTCATTGCCCACTTTCTCCTGGCTGTGTTCATTACAAAAAATGGTTTTGTTATAGATTTAAGTATGGCAAAACTCAGTCATTGAGAAGTAGACTGTAGATTTTGATGGTGGTGGCTAATAAAATTCCTTTTAGCAGTAGTGAGAAGAGATAAAAATACCTCTATCCTGTGTACTTTTGATACTTATAAACTGTGCTTATTTTCCTTACCACTTCAAACAGGAGTTTTTGGGGTTTGTTTTGTTTTGTTTTGTTTTTGGTAAGGAAGATTGGCCCTGAGCTAACATCCATTGCCAATCTTCCTTCTTTTGCTTGAGAAAGATTATCCCTAAACTAACATCTGTGCCACTCTTCCTCCATTTTGTATGTAGGATGCTGCTGCAGCAAGGCCTGATTAGCAGTGTGTAGGTCGGCACCTGAGATCTGAACCCCTGAACCCCAGGCTGCTGAAGCAGAACACACCAAGTTAACTACTCTACCACTGGGCAAGCCCTGAAACAGGAGTTTTTAAGATAATTAAAACAGGACTTCACTGACTGGGCCAGCGCTGATGGTTAAAGTTTGGCACACTCCACTTCGGTGGCCTGGGTTCAGTTCCTGGGCACAGACCTACACCCCTCTTTGGTGGCCATATTGTGGCGGCAACCCTACAAAATAGAGGAAGATTGGCACAGATGTTAGCTCAGGGCCAATCTTCCTCAGCAAAAAAAATAAAATATGAGTTGAGTGACATAACACTCCTGAAGTTGCTGGAATAGACATAGCTCATTTCACTGAAAGCAGTGGTTTAATTATAACAAAGTACAAT
Source organism: Equus przewalskii (assembly GCF_037783145.1). NCBI lineage: Eukaryota > Metazoa > Chordata > Mammalia > Perissodactyla > Equidae > Equus > Equus przewalskii. The sequence continues at coordinate 27,963,836 of NC_091850.1, forward strand.
TTTTTTAATTATAGGACTAAAGTCAGTATTTACTTTTGAAGAATATGTCTCACTTTATGTACAATTATTGGTATTTCACTAAGATTTGAAGATTTTTATAAGCATGGGTATACAATAATTGCTATGATAGAGGTACCTACATTTACCAGTCTTCTTTCTTTCAATTTTTTCTTTTAAGGCAGAAGCAGGTTGGTTTAGCCAAAGATGTAGGAAAATAAACCACTCAAAGAGCTCACTTTCTTTCCTTGTTCCTTCATTGCTACAATTCACATTCTCAGAAGATGGTAAGTAGAAAACAAATTTGGCAAACAAAAAATTTTAACAGATTGTTGGCTTAACATCAGAATTCTCATTCTTAATTGAAACAATTTGTCTTATTAAATAGTATTTGTTATTCATATGATCTCTTAAAGGAAGAAGGGATTATGAAACGTGGAGACATCATGGGTTTTATTCCCAAGTTCCTGTAAATGTAGCATCATGGAACATGTGTCTAAATAGCAGCTTTACATACATTCTTAAACCAAAACGTGTGTGTGAGAGAGAGAGACAGACATTCAGACATGTAATACATATTTTTCATGTTCTGGAACAAATTCCCAGTAAAAAATGAATTTATCCAAGTTTTTAATAAACTGAGTGTTTTTGGCAGGTGAAATAATTAAAAATCATTTATTGAAATAAGTAATGCACCTAAAAAATGTTAGTGTGATTGAGTTTTTAAATAATTTCCCTTCACACAATGAATTAAACTCAACTGGAAGTTTCTTGAAGGAATAGACCGGGTGTAATTTATTTTGTGTTTTTAACATATAGCAAACAATTTATTTAATGTCTGTTGAATGGAAAAATAATCTAGAACATGTTTTTCAATTAGCTTAAAATTCACGGGCTGGCCCAGTGGTGCAGTGGTTAAGTTCGCACGTTCTGCTTCACTGGCCTGGGGTCTGCCAGTTGGGATCCTGGGTGTGGACGTGGCACCGCTTGGCAGGCCATGCTGTGGTAGGCGTCCCACGTATAAAGTAGGGGAAGATGGGCACGGATGTTAGCTCATGGCCAGTCTTGCTCAGCAAAAAGAGTTGGATTGGCAGCAGATGTTAGCTCAGGGCTAATCTTCCAAAAAAAAAAAAAATTTCATTTAGAAGACATAATGACTTATTGGTGATGGTCTCAACCCAGTCACAGTATTTGATGTCTGCTTTGTTCACATGTTGTCTGACCTAAAGGCTTCTTAACTTTGTCCTTATACAAATATCCTGGGATTTATCTACAAAGCCAGAGGAAAGTCCCTGAATGCAAAGATCTAATTCAGCAGTTTTAATTTGTTGTAAGTGTCTGCTGGTTGGTTCATTAATGTTTAGGTTTTTTTCTTTTTTTTCTTTTACTTTTAGATCCTATTGTTCAAATTGCAATTGATAATTCTAGAAATATTTTATATACTCGATCTGAGAAAGGAGTAATACAGGTAAGTTTTAATGTTATTCTACCATTTAAAGGGGGAAAAACATCCCTGTTTTTAAGGAAGAAGATTCAGTCACTCTTAGACTTTTCCTTTGGACTGTGTGCTTTTTAAAAACAACCCAAACCATTTCTTAATGCCCCTTTTTTATGAAATTTCAAATCTCTGAGTGTTTGCATCCCTATGTGAAATACCAAAATTATAGAATCCCTGAAAAAGGAAAGTTTGTTTAAGAAAATTCTTTTGTTTGTTTTGTAAAATGTATATATCTTATAATCATGTTTAAGTGGACATAATTTTTTGTTCACAGGTTTATGATTTGGGCCAAGATGGACAAGGAATGAGCAGAGTTGCCTCAGTGTCACAGAATTCTATCGTCTCTGCTGCTGGAAACATTGCTAGGTAATGTGTGTACTTTCTTGCTGGACATTTCATTTGCAGGCACAATTATACCATTTATGTGCAATATACTAAAATTAACTTATTCCTTCCTCAAAATATCTCTAAAAGATAAGGAATGTTGGGGATGACGTTATAGGTTGTGTTTGAAACAGAGCTGCTAGAGACTTCTTTCATTTTATTCTTATGTTGGATGGTTTGAGACGTATGGCAGACTGATTTTGCAATGTGAAGTACAGCTTGACCTGTGTCTTTCCTTGGAACTTTAAGCTTTAGGTGGTCTGTGCAGGCATTAGAATTGTGACTGGGAAGCCGCATGTCTCAAGTTTCCCCTCTTATAACTACTCCACCCTGTAACAGGCCTACATCGTACAAGTTTAGGTGATCTGGTAATTGACACAAGTGCACAGAGTTTCAGTCATATTATCCTTATTGTATTCATGGGGAAACTGAAACTAAGGGATGTTAGGATTTGCTTGAGGTCTGACTGCTACATAAGTGCTGGAACCCAACCTAGAAGGCAAGTCTTCAGACACTATACACTGGTCTTTGCGTATATCACCGTTGACTTAGTCAGCTGCAAAAAATTTTCTTCACATAACAAAGGCCTCAAATTTTCAGCTTCTCTTGTCTTATGTGCCTGGGTCATTGCTGCAATCAGATATCCTAGTGAAAAATCAACATGTTTTCTTTGCTCTTCAGTGACAAAAAAATTCTTGGAGCTGGCCCCGTGGTATAGTGTTTAAGTTCGGTGCACTCCACTTTGGTGGCCCAGGTTCACAGGTTCTAATCCTGGGCACAGACCTGTACTACTCGTCAGCCATGCTGTGGCAGTGACCCACATAAAAAGTAGAGGAAGGTTGGCACAGATTGTTAGCTCAGGGCTAATCTTCCTCAAGCAAATAAAGAGGAAGATTGGCAACAGATATTGGCTCAGGGCTAATGTTCCTCAGCCAAAAAAAACCTTCTAAAGGCAGACAATCGAAAATAAAGGGTTTCCTTTTTCTTCCTCAACTCTTTTTGGAAATTTTTTCAAATCCACAGAAAAATTAAAAGAATAGCATGGTAGAAACTGATACATCCTTTATCTAAATTTGCTAATTGTTAACATTTTGCCTCATTTGCTCACTTACTTTCTTCTGACCTATTGGAAAGTAAGTTGTAGACATCATGACTTTCACCCTTAAATCCTCCACTTCCATCTCCTGTCTCATATACCACAGTATCATTACTACATCTTAAAAAGTTAATAATTTTGTAATATTATTTTGTAATTGTACAGTCCATATTAAAATTACTCAATAGTCTCAAAAATCTTTTATGGCTATTTTTCTTTCCATTTTCTCCAGCTTCAGTCAGAGCTCATGAATTGCTTTGGTCTTTTAGTGTCCTTTTATTTGTCAAATGTTGACTTTTGGGAGCAGGGGGCGGGTGAGTTATTTATAGAATATCCCAATTTCTGAATTTGCCCTTTTTTCCTTATCATTAGATTCAGGGGCTATTGTTTTTAACCACAATCGCGTAGGTTATCAGTGAACTTCTTACAGCATTACATCAGGAGGCACATAGCACCAGGTTTCCCACTATGAATAGTTGGTTAAGTGGTGTTCACCATATCTCTCCATTATAAAGGTTCATTTTTCTCCCCTGTTTAATTAGTGGTAATCTTTACAATGATATTTTGATGCTCCGATAACACCTTGTTCCCCATTAACTGTTCACCCAGTGGATTTAGCCTTCTTTTATGATCTGAAAAAAGGGTTGCTCTTAACAATATTAATGTAAACAACACACATTCAAGGGTTTTTGCCAATTCTTGCTGCTATTGTAATACTTTCCTAAGAAGTTAGTCTTAAACTATTTTCTCATATTTAGACATGTAAAAATGCGGGTGGACTATGTTCCTTATAGTTTAGTAGACACACTTTTTAAATAAACTTTGGTTTTTCTCCTTTCGTTTAGGACCATAGATCGTTCTGTTTTTAAACCAATTGTTCAAATAGCAGTGATTGAAAATTCCGAATCACTGGACTGTCAGTTATTGGCTGTCACACATGCAGGTATGTTGTTTTATTTATACATCTGCTATTGCCGTTATAACTTTTGAGAATCCTCTGATTTGGAAATTTATCATTAGCAATATGTTTTTACTTCTGTATCAGTTATCAAGCCATATTAATATTTCATAAACCTAAGGATTTTGAAGATTAGAAGAGTCCTCTGGTTCTGTCTCCTCATTTTATAGATGTAAACCAGGTCTGAAAGGTAAAGTGGCTAACACTCAGTGACAGAGCCTGAATTGGAATGCAGGCTCCCTTATCTTACGGTTGTAAGCTCTTTCTACTGAAAGGTGTTGATTCACCTCTCAATTCCAAGTGACGTTGTCTTAGAAATCCACTTCAGCTTGGTAGTACACCTAGTGATTTAAGATGAGTCAGAGAAGTGATGTATAGCTTTAGCAGAGTGCTGTGTTTCTCTGTGGAATTGCTTCAATAGCACATGGACCTCGTCTGTATTATCTGTTACTGATGGAGAATTTTATCCCATCATCAGGTGTAAGGTTATATTTCAGCACTTGTCCGTTCAGACAGCCTTTAGCACGACCTAACACATTGACGCTGGTCCACGTCCGCTTGCCTCCTGGATTCTCAGCATCTTCAACAGTGGAAAAGCCTTCAAAAGTACATAAAGCTCTTTATAGTAAAGGTAAGTTCTGAAACACTATCAGAGTTTAGATTCCTAAAGTTATTAAAATTAGAATGTATTTTAAGGCATTTGAAAATAACAGGGAAATTTCCCGTAAAGTTTAGAATGTTTTGGTTTTTAATCCAGAAACTCTTTTTTTATATTAACTCATATCTCCGATTAGTGGGGGGTGTGTGTATATTTATACATAAATATGTATATATATTAATATATATGTGTATATATGTTAATGTTACTAATTAATATTAAGATTATTGGGGAATGCATATTATTTGACATCATATAATAAGATTTTGTGTATTAAACTTTTAGGTATTCTGCTGATGGCAGCCTCAGAAAATGAAGATAATGACATTTTGTGGTGTGTCAACCATGATACATTTCCTTTCCAAAAGCCAATGATGGAAACCCAGGCAAGTTATCCTAAGGAATTATAAAGAATTTTTTACATAATTTTAAGTGAAGAATAAAATTGTAAGAAACTTTATCTTCTGATTTATTACTGTTTCCTTCTAATAATCTTATATGATTAGCAAGCATCTTGAAAAGAAATGTCTTCCATTAATTCTTCATTTTTCCTCTGTGAGGTTAGAAGTCATTATGGTAATCATTAAAAATATCTTAAAATATTGGAATTCTTTTAGAATGTTTTTCATAATGTATCTGAAAATGCATATATCTTTTCTGAAATTATCTTGGTCCCTTGTATTATATTTTTGGTTACTTATTTATAAGGTCATCCCTTATAGTTATGACTTAGAATTTTATTCGTACAATCTCTTTAATTTGTAGCTCTGCCTAAATATTTAAAGTTTTTTCTTTTAATTGTAGAAATTTTCAGACACAAAAATAGAATGGTTAATTGAAGCCCACATTAAAGAATTACCCACATTTTCCCCATCTTGTTTCGTCTTTCTTCTTTCATCCCAGCCCTGAGCCCAAGAAGCTGAGGGCAGGCCGTCTCTGCTGTCTACCCTTAGTGTCCCCTGCTCCACCCCCACCTGTCCTCCTAGATGCCCTAGCATAGCTCAGGCTGCCTGCCTCCAGAGGCTGCTGATCAAACCAGATAAGCCAACCCCCACTAGGGTGTGAATGTCTGAGACTTTCCATTTGGAGCCATCTCTTTAAAGGCATTTTAGTTCTAGCTGTCCCTGGCTGCTTCCTGGTTATTCTCAAACATAAGCCCTTCACGTGTGTCAGTGGCAAAAGGTAGGTGTAGATGAGAGAAGGAAGAACCCAACCCCCAGGCATGGGTGCATGGTTTGAATGGGCTCTTACAAGTTTCTGATGGGGCCTAAGCAGCTGGGGTAGGGGCAAGAGGTAGGTATGGAGGCAAGGAGCACCTTTCTCAAATTCTTTATTCTTTGAACTTCACTAAGCACATACTGTGTACCTCATTCTGTGATAGACTGTGAGGAATCAGAACTCAGTAAGATATAAACCCTATCCTGATGGGAGCACAGTGTTAGGGGATGCAGGATTGAATTCTGGCTCCATTTCCTCAGAGCTGTGGCTCAAAAGACTTACTATATCTCTGGCCCCTGATTTCCTCATCCATAATAGTTTTGATAGTATTTATCTCTATGGGGTTGTTGTAGGTTTAAATAAGTTGATGTATGTAAAGCACTCAGAACACTACCTGGTACATTAGAAGCACTCGATAAAAGTTAATTATTTGTTTTTGTTTTTAAAGCAAATACTATACATCATATCATTTCATTTCTATAATGCTTGAGTTCTCAAACAAATATGGACCTTTTAAAAAAAACCTACCAAATATAGATAAAGTACATGAACTTTGATCAAATTCTAGTCTCCCAAAAAAAGCTATAAAAGACATTGGGACAATGGGGAAATGCTATATTGGCTGGGCATTTGGTTATATTAGACAATTGTTAATATTCTTAAATGTTATAGTAGTATCATGGTTATATAAGAGAACATCCTTATTTTTAGGAGATGCATATGTCATTTAGCAATGACCTATGATGTCCAAAACATACTTTCAAATGGTTCAATAAAAGAAAAAGTTTATAGAAAGAGAAAGCAAATATGGCAAAATTCTGACAATTGTTGAACATAGATATTGGCCATATGGACATTTACTGTACTTTCAACATTTTTGAATGCTTGAAAATTTTTATGATAAAGTATTTTAGAAAATTAAAACACTTGGAAAAAAAAAGGAATACGTTAGTTTAAAAAAGCAAATACAACTTCAGAAGAGAACAGAAATCTTCATGTCAGCAAAATATAAGCACTCAACCTACCAGTATAGATCAGTCTGTCGTTGGAAGGATGGTAGAAGGTAGTCAGTCTTTGGTCATTGAAAGAATTGTAATTCTGGTAAATACTATTTATAGTCTATTTTAAATTTTTGCCTTTGTCCTCTAATGTGAAAAGATTATTTGTTATCATAAAAGGTACCTGATTAGACAAATACAGTAGAAAATTAAATACAGGCCTTTGAGACTATTCATATCACTGTATTATTAATTTATTAAATCCCGCATTTATTTGGAGGTTTCAGGGTTTTTTTTCTTTTTAGGAGGTTTTGCTTTATGTACCTTTAATAATATGTATAAGAAATATTTTCTTTTGCATAGATGACGACTCGTGTTGATGGTCATTCCTGGGCTCTTTCTGCAATAGATGAATTGAAAGTAGACAAGATAATTACACCCTTAAATAAGGATCATATTCCAATAACTGACTCACCAGTTGTTGTACAGCAGCACATGTTGCCTCCAAAGAAATTTGTTCTTCTCTCAGCACAGGTATGGACGTATTCTGTTAAGGTGGAGACAAAAAGAAGCGAAACAAGATTTAATGTTTTGATCAAGTATCCTGCAGTAGTCTCTTGATAGAGTCATTCACTTACGTACTTAGGATTGTTTACTCTTAAAATATTCTTAAGGAATAGTTTGTAAATACCAAAAAATGCAACAAAAAGAACTTGCTTTTTATAAAGTATTATGCTTTTTCTAAAATAGCATTTCTATCACCAGTGTTCAGCGGCATAATAGAAATAAAATAAGCTATCTTTATTATAGTTCTCACTTGTTGAAAAACATTTTCTTAATATTTATTTTTTGGATTGTAATGCATTGACAAAATTCAAATGATATAATAGATGTACACAGTAAAATCTCAAATTCACATCCCTTCCCTAGAGACACTCGTGTCATCAGCATCTGTGTATCCTCCAGAGACATGTTTAATATATATATACACACACACACAATACAAATATGTTTCTCAACAAATGGTGGCAGATTATATATAGTTTTACACCTTGCTTTTTATCTTTCAGAAATATATTTGAGATCTTTTCATATCGATATATAAAGAACTTTCTATTGTATATTTGAAAGGTATTCTTTTATATGGCTATGCCATATTTAATCCCCTATTAATGGATCATCTTTTGCTATTAAAAATTATGCTACAACCTTGTGTGTATATCATTATGCACGTGTGCGACTAAAGCTGTAGAATTGTATCTGTTGGGTCAAAGAGTATGTGTATTTATAAATTTGATAGATGTTGCCAGATTTCCCTGTATACATACATTCGTTATCAGTGAATGTTGAGTGCCTGTTTCCTTGCATCCTGTCCAAGTACAATATTTCATCTTATTAAGAGTGAGACTATCTTTTCAAGTGTTTATTTTTCTGTGAACTCTTCCCGTTCTCTATTTTTCTATTGAATTGTCTTTTTCCTTTTGATTTATAGAAGCTCTTTATGTATCAAGGAAACTAACTTTTTGTATTTTAGTCTCAAATATTTTTCGTGATTTATCATTTGATTTTGTTTATTGAGATTTTTCCTATGTGGATAAGTTTATAAGTAATTAAAATCTTCAGTTATCTTTTGGGATTTATGTCATGGTGATAAAACCTTCTTCACTCAATGAAGTTCATAAAAGAATTCACCCATAGTTTCTTCTAGTACTATTATAATTTTATTTTGTCCTTTAAATCCTTTGATCTGTTTGGAATTTATCCTGGTACAGATATGAGTATGGATCCAGCTTCATCTTTTTCTAAATGGACGTACTTGTGCTGACGTAATTAATGGGTGATCTAACTTTTAGCCTCTGGTTTGAAGAATAGCTTTTATTATATACTAAATTCTACTATTTACTTGAGCCTATGTCAGAACTTTCTATTTTGTTCCACTTATCTGACTCTTTATTCATGTGCTATTACCATGCATAAGATAAAGGTTTATAGTATATTTTGTGTCTGACAGAGTCAGCACCCTTTTGCTTTCCTTTGTCAGGGGGAAAGGGGGGCAGTGTTTTCATATTGTTTCCTCTATGGATATGTAGATCTAGTGTAGGTTGGGAAATTGAAATGTAGATAATCTTTTTAACTGATTTACTTTGTATTCTTGTGGGGTTTTTTTGTTTGTTTCATTGGTTTTATTACGTAGTGTAGCAGGATCCATTGCTACCAGCCAAGCTTGGTAAATCTATTATTCATGTTCTTTCTTTTTTTTTAACTTCTTAGGGGAGTCTTATGTTTCATAAACTTAGACCTGTAGATCAGTTGAGGCATCTACTTGTGAGTAATGTGGGCGGAGATGGAGAAGAAATTGAAAGATTCTTTAAATTACATCAGGTAATTATTTGTACTTCTTTTTTTAATGTAGTGATATTTTAAACAGTGGGAATGATAGCTAAATTTTATATAAGTTAGGACTAAAATACTGTAATTAACAGGTAATTTTACAAAATCTTCCTTTCTTTACCTTAGTCACTATATGTGTACTGATACTTGGGAGTGGGATTTAATATGCTGTAAGGCTTATAGTAAACGTTCAGAGTTTTATTCTCTGTTATTGATAATTTCTTATCATTAAAGTGTACTAGGAGGAATCTGATGTTCAAATTATATGACAAATACATTTTTATTAAAATGACAAGACAATTATGGACAAATACTTTCTGTTTTTTACTTAGTGGTGTGAGGAAAAAACTTGAGGCAATAATGATGGGGACATTAGTATTTTAAAGCCACAACTAGAATTGATGAGGTAAAACTGGTAATGTTTAGTTTAAAATCAAGAATATCAGATCAGAGTTAAATATACAGACTCTGGATTTGAACAACCAGCTCCACCACCAGGGTAGATTACTTGAATTCTCTGGGCTTCTATTTCCTCATATGTAAAATATGCATTACATTATAATATTATGTAGTATGAGGATACCTGCTAAACTCTTAAAATAGTACCTGGCACTTGACTTTCTGAGAAATGTGTCTTTAGGTAGTTTTGTCTTTATGCAAATGTCATAGAGTGTACTCACGCAAACCTAGAGGCATTAGCCTACTACACAGCTAGGCTATATGGTACTAATCTCATGGAACCACCATCGTATGTGTGGTCCGTCGTTGACCAAAATGTCATTATGCAGCACGTGACTGTATTGTCGTTTTCTAAAAGATGTAAAAAGACCATGAGAAAAAAATGGGAAGAATAAGCCACTGAAACTAACATAGAATCTAGATAAAAAGAAAAAGAGAGCATCCTTTAGTATTAGTGCCTGTGATAAACTTTAAGACCAGTGTGTTTACCTCTCCTTTTTCATAGCAGCTGATTTCATTCAGTCAGCAAATATTTATCAAGCACTTGCCCTGCTAGGCACGGATTTAAACACTGGATGTAGCAGTGAACACAACCTTTTAAAAATGTTTATATTTAATATAAGGGAAGATATTCGTTTTTTTACAGGAAGACCAGGCTTGTGCAACTTGCCTTATCCTTGCGTGTTCCACTGCTGCCTGTGACAGAGAAGTATCTGCTTGGGCTACTCGGGCTTTCTTCAGGTATGTGTCAGTTTTCTTCCGTTCTTGGCTACTTTTTTAAATGTTTGCATTGGCCAATGTGATAGTTTAAGGGCTTGCAAAACAGTTGAGTGACTGTATAGGCAAGTTACTAAAATTCATTTGCAGAAAGGTGAAATCTGGAAAGGTGATAATGCTACTGGAAACAGCTAGATTAGCATACTTTATGCATCATTTCCCTTTCTCTGGATTCTCTTCTCCACTGTCTCCGTCTAGTGTTCTTTCTACCTTGGTTTCTATCTCATCTATCTTTTTCACTTCCTGAAACACTATGCCAGTTCTGCTTTATGTGTATCATTTGCATTCAGCAATTGTGAATCACTTTAAGGAAATTTGGTGTCAAAAAGATATTTTTAGTAAGAAAATATTTAGCTAAAAATAAGAATTTACAACGTGATTTTGTTTAAAAGCATTTTTTTAAATACTAACTATAATCTAGTATGAAAATTACAGTGCCCATATACTCATTAAGTAAATTCTATGCATTGCAGACTCTTTTTTAAGAAATTGCCAGAGTTGCTTATAATTCTTCCTGGTAGCAGTTTCAAGTCGACATTTACTAAATCAGCATTTTATTATGTATCTATGCATACACAATACATGAAAGTCTCTAATGTTTAAAGCTTTTTTTTTTTTTTTTAAGGGGTTATTAGATTCTGGGTGATTTAGACTTTTTATTTTTCCTTTTTCTCCTCAAAGCACCCCCGGGTACATAGTTGTATATTTTTCAGTTGTGGGTCCTTCCAGTTGTGGCATGTGGGACACAGCCTCAGTATGGCCTGATGAGCGGTGCCATGTCCACGCCCAGGATTCGAACCGGCAAAACCCTGGGCCAGCAAAGTGGAGCTTGTGAACTAAACCACTTGGCCATGGGGCTGGCCCCAAAAAACATTTATTTTTAAGCTAAGCAGGACTTGGAACAATTCCAGCTTTTAAGATGGATAGTTTCACTGAATAAACTCAGCCTTTGTTGTCATAAAAATAGGTATGGTGGTGAAGCACAGATGAGATTTCCGACCACTCTCCCTGCTCCAAGTAATGTTGGTCCCATCTTGGGGTCTCCTGTGTACGCTAGTGAGTATGAAACACTGAAATGAAACTGTTTCTAATAGAGTTTGAATTTTGGAAACTTTGTAGCATGTTTTAATGTATAAAGCTTTTCATTATATTTTATTTATTGCTACTGTATTATTAGTGAATAAGTCTATAGAGGTCTACTCTTAAGAGTGATGATTATTAATACTGAATACTTAATGTATGCTAGGGAACAAAATAAGATGTAACTAATAGTATGTACAGAACTCTTTTGTTATTTATTCAAAAGGAAGCAGATGAATGATTTAATAAGCTCTCCCCTCAATGTCTTCCAAAGTGGGGATTGTTAGAAAGTTACCAGGAAATGAGATGAGTCCCTAATTCTTGAGTATATTATGAATGGTGCCATTCCTCATCTTATGCTTAGAAATAACTTCTACGTCTAATTTTGATCAGATTCAAAAGATTGGGAGGTAATTTTATAAATCTTTATATTTCTTTCCTTTTTAGGTTCTCCTGTTCCTAGTGGTAGTCCATATCCGACTCCATCCTTTTTGGGAACACCATCTCAAGGTACCTCTTTTCCTTGTTTTCAGTTTCTGCTATGACTCTTTTTGAGGAGCTAACACTGTGAGCTTACTATCCTTAATACCTAGAAAAAGATTAACTTGCCCTATTACCTTGAAAATAATGTAATTTATTAGAAGTGACATCCAAGCAGGGATGGCATTTGGTCATGAGTGCCTTTACTAAGGAAGTCCTTCAGTAGTGTAACTGGAAAGCCCCTTATTTGAGGACCAGGATTTAATTACTAGCCCTGAAATCTGTATAATTAGTTCTATTTCACTCCCAGCATTAAGGAGCAGTGATTGCAAGCTTTCTTTCCTTTTCATCCTGCATTGCTAACCCTGGAAAGCCTACCTGGGAGTTCCCATCCAAGGCTAAGTCTCTCTTCTTAGCAAGGAAAACTAAATTACATATTTATCTATTCCAGTATTTTTGTAAATATTCTTACATGTGGGTCTAGATAGAACAAACTTGGATTATTGAGAATTCTGAATGTTTAAGGTTAAATTTTTAAGATTTGGTTTTCTTATGTGGATTCAAGGTGTACATCCTCCTGCCATGTCGACTCCAGCGTATCCTGTGGGAAACCTAGCAACTCAGGCCACAGGTATGAGTTGTATGGCTGGACCAGAGATTGTCTACTCTGGGAAACACAATGGTATTTGCATCTACTTCTCTCGAATCATGGGGTAAGTTTTTCATAGAATAATTAACTGCTGCTCGCCTTGTTCTATTTTGTGTAGTTGAATATTTTTAACTCTAAATTTGGGACATCATTTATTTTTATTAAATTTTACTGGTAGTTTCAGCTCACTTGTCCATTAATAAGATTGTTTTCTATCATTCAGCTGTTTTATTGTCCAACCATCTATGTTTGTTTCTGTGTTACATATTTATCTTCAAGATGTATCTATAAGTACATTAACATACAGTGTTACAGACCACCCCATAGTTCAGTGACGTGTGTCTGCAAGTCAAATAGGCAATTCTGGTCTTGGCTAGGCTCACGCATGCACATACAGTCAGCTGAGTTTGAACAGAGCTCCGTCTCTCTTGGCTGGACTCTCACATATTTAGGGTCATGTCTGAATGCTGGTCTAGAATGTCCTTAACTGGGACAGCTGGATTGGAAAACCACATGTTGTCTCATCCTAGCAGACTAGCCAGGAATTATTCACTTGGTGGTGGCAAAGTTCCATGAGAGAGAATAGAAACTTGCAAGCTTCTTCAAGGGTGCCTAGGCCAGAATTGGCCTACCGTCATTTCCTCCTCATTCACTTGGTAGGAGAATGTTTCCAGGCCAACCCAGGATTTAAAAGATAGGAAGTAGACTCCTCATTATGAGAGAGGCGTTAAAGTCATATTGTGAAGGGGGTAGGTATAAGGATGGATAAAGAATTAACAGCCATTTTTGCGATCAGTCTACCGTACCATCTAGTTAATTATCATGTCTAGTATAAATTTTTCTTAGTTTTAAGATATATGCTTTCATTTGAGTCATTTGCTTAAAAATGTGATGAAACAGTGTTAGAATCCCTTTTAAATCTTTTTTTGTATTATAAGCTTCCTTGTTTAGAATTCATTAACCTAGAGCCTTTTGAGTTTTCTTCAGCAATATTTCGTTGTGTGAAATAACTTTAGATGTATCAGATTTAAAAATTTTGTTGTTTTCTGTTCTCTGAGATAACGTAGTAAAATGTTAGATAAAACCACTTCTGTACTATAAAAAGTGAATAAACACAGAAAGGAATTTACTACATATTATAATTACTTTTATTTACCTATGACAAAACCATTAAAACATTTTTTGTTCCAGAAACATCTGGGATGCTAGTTTAGTTGTGGAGAGAGTATTCAAGAGTGGCAACAGAGAGATCACTGCAGTAAGTGTGTTGTATAATAGTATTCCATTCTCTCTATGTAATCAGTTTATGTTAGTAGTGGATAAGTAGATTGGTTTACATTTCTTGATGTTATAAACAAGATGCAATGATTATTTGTATATGTATGTGCTTGTGTACTTGTCCAGTAAACTGTCCACCCCCTGAGTTGTCTCAGCTCTGGCAGTGATTAACTGATGAGTAAATTTCTTAGCCTTTCAGAGCCTGACACCTCATTGTAAAATGAGAATAATAATATATCTCCCTAATAAGGTTGTTGTGAAGGCTAAATAGAGTTAATCCTAGTGCTTAATATTGCTCAAAGTTACTATTTAATATTTTGCTTTTATGCCCCAAAACTCTATGGACTCAATACTAATTTGACATACTTTCCAGACTGCTTTTTTTAAAAATTTCTTTTCTGCATTTTTCTCCCCAAGTTCCCCCTGTACATAGTTGTATATTTTAATTGTGGGTCCTCCTAATTGTGGCATGTGGGACACTGCCTCAGCGTGGCCTGACAAGCAGTGCCACGTCTGCTCCCAAGATCCGAACCAGCAAAACCCTGGGTCGCCAAAGCGGAAGGCTCGAAACTAACCACTTGGCCACGGGGTTGGCCCCTCTACTGAGCTTTAAGAAAACATCTTATAGAATTTTATATTATCATAAATTCAGATATAAGACTTTATTTTTAAGATTTTATTTTTTGTCTTTTTCTCCCAAAGGCCTTCCAGTACATAGTTGTGTGTTTTTAGTTGTGGGTCCTTCTAGTTGTGGCATGTGGGATGCCACCCCAGCATGGCTCGACGAGCCGTGCCATGTCCATGCCCAGGATTCTAACTGACGAAACCCTGGGCCGCCAAAGCAGAGCGCGCGAACCCAACCACTCGGCCACGTGGCCGGCCCCTCAGATGTAAGGCTTTTTTAAATGTGAAATATGGACATATTTATTATAAGCTTTTTTCTTTTTAAAATGAAAAGATACCAAGTATCTTTTCACCTCTGATACTGTTTTAAAGTTCACATTTCTAAGAATAAAAATGTATTTACTTAACAGAGTATATCACTTTGTATATGTGAAGTTCAAGAACAGACAAAACTAATCTATAATGATAGAAGTCAGAAGAGTGGTTACTGGGCGATAGAATGACTAATGACTAGAAAGGGGCATTAGGGAACTTTCTTGGGTGTTAGAAATATTCTGTATTGTGGTTTGGATCTGACTGCATTAAAATGTAAAAAGTCATCAAGTGTTCACTTAAGATTTGTGTATTGTACTGTCTGTAAATTCTACCTCAGTAAAATCAGCAGGAGGGGAGGGATGTATCTAGCCTTTTATTCTAGTCACCAAGTGTGAATTGATATAAGAAATAACTTTATAAAGATAGCATACCTCAAAATTAAAACTTTATATTCAATTATAGATATACAGAGCATGTATTTTATATATATATACTTTCTCAGTGTTTTTAAGCTTTTTAAAATACTTCCTTACAGATTGAAAGTAGTGTTCCTTCCCAGCTGCTGGAGTCAGTGCTACAAGAGCTAAAAGGTTTGCAAGAATTTCTAGACAGAAACTCCCAATTTGCAGGAGGACCATTAGGAAATCCAAAGTAAGAATAAATAGGATTTATTTACTCTTTTTTCTTTTGCTCAGATCAACTCACACATTGTAAAATTCATCCTTTTAAAATGTTTAGTTCAGTAGTTTTTAGTATATTCACAAGGTTATGCAATCATCACTACTATCTAATTCCAAAACATTTTCTTCACACCAAAAAGAAACCCTATACCCATTAGCATTCACTCCCTGTCTTAGTCCAAGCTGCAATAACAAAAACTCCATACACTGGCTTAAACAAGAAACATTTATTTCTCTCATTTCTGGAAGCTGGAAGTATGAGATCAGGGTGCCAGCCTGGTTGAGTTCTTGTGAGGACCCTCTCCCTGGTTTACAGACAGCTTCTTTCTTTCTGTGTCCTTATATGGCAGAGAGAAAACAAGAGAGCAAGCCCTCTGGTCTCTTCTTATAAGGGTACTGATATCAGGGGGACTCACACTAAACCTAATTACTTCCCAAAAGCCCCACTTCCAAGTACCATCACTTTGGGGATTAGGGCTTCAACCTCTGAATTCGGTGGGGGCACAAACATTCAGTCCACAGCCCCCCCCCACATCCCCTCCCCACATCCCCTCCCCCACCAACCACTAGCAAGCATTAATCTACTCTCAGTCTTTATGGATCTGCCGTATTCTGAATCTTTTATATAAATGGAAATATACACTATGTAGCCTTTTGTTTCTGGCTTCTTTCCCTTAGCATAATATTTTCAAGGTTCGCATGTTGTAGTGTGTATCTGTACTTTGTTTCATTTTTCAGTTCATCAGTTGATGCACATTTGGGTTATTTGAGCTTTTTGACTATTAAGAATAAAGCTGATATGAAGATTCCTGTAAAAGTTTTTGTGTGGACATATGTTTAGGATGAACTTTTTTTTATTATAAAAGTAATAAGAAATTTCAAAAAATTCACATCTCTCCCCAAAAGAATTATGATTTGAAGTATGACAATATAAACTTTTTAAAGCATATATAAATATACATTTCTTTAAAAGTAAAAATAGGATCTAAGTATGCATACTTTTATGAAACATTGTTTACATTCGGTATATCCTTTTGGAAATTCCAAATCAGTGGAAGAAATTATCTTCTTTTGGGGCCTGTCCGGTGGTGTAGTGGTTAGGTCCACATTCTCTGCTTCAGTGGCCCCAGGTTCTCAGGTTCGGATCCCAGGCATGGACCTACACACTACTCATCAAGCCAGGCTGTGGCAGTGTTCCACATACAAAATAGAGGAAGTTGGCACAGGTGTTAACTCAGCCACAGTCTTCCTCAAGCAAAAAGGAAGATTGGCAATGGGTGTTAGCTCAGGGCCAATCGTCCTCACCAAAAAATAAACAAATAAATAAATTCTGTATTAGCTACATATCATTCTGTTATTTATATACAAGCAACTAACAGTAGAACTCTAGTCATGTTTAGGCTGTTTCTATTTCTGGGAGTTTTAAGCAAGTTGCAGTGATTATTATTCTTTATACATGTTTGTGTACTTGTTCAGTTATCTTCAGATGAATTTCTTTAAAAGTAGAATTATTGGGTGTAAAGGCTTTTTAAAATGTTAATATGTAGTATTTGGTTGTATCCTGAGAAGGTTATATCAGTTTTCTTTATTTTTAGCCTTCAGAATGCTTTTTTTTTTTTGAGGAAGATTAGCCCTGAGCTAACATCTGCTGCCAATTCTCCTCCTTTTTTTTTTTTTTTTTTTTGAGGAAGATTGGCCCTGAGCTAACATCAGTGCCCATCTTCCTCTACTTTATATGTGGGACGCCTACCACAGCATGGCTTGCCAGGCGATGCCATGTGCACACCTGGGATCCGAACCAGCGAACCCCAGGCCACTGAAACAGAGCACTCGAACTTAACTGCTGCGCCACTGGGCCAGCCCCTCAGAATGCTTTTAAGTGTGTCTTAAACGACATATAAATTGATTTCTTCCTCCCTTTTAACCTCAGTTTAAGAGTCTTTGTCTTTTAATAGGAGAATTTAACCCCTTCCCATTTGTTGGGATTAGTTAAATGTTTGATCTTTATTCTCACCATCCTGAATTTACTTTTTGTTTTGTTTTTTGTTTTTCTCCCTTTCCTCATTCTCTTATTTTACTGGATTGATCAGGCCTTGGCCCACCCCAAATGCTGATTAAGAAGTTTTATACATGATTTTTCTTCCTCTAGTTTTAAAATATGAAAAATACACATCTCAGTGAGCATTAATAATTGAACACAATCTATTATCTTACCTCCTCCTCCTGCCCTCTACCACTATCCTTCTTTCTAGAAGTTATCTGATATGTTAATTGAAAGATTTTTTTGTTTGTTTTCTACCATTATGTTCTTCTATTAATAGTTTCTAAGCAATTTATTGAATTTTGCATGTATAACTGCAATTATCTGTTAATTTTATAACCTACTGCTTTACTGATTTCTCTTTACTGTTTTTAGTAGTTTTTTCATTGGAGTTTTTGGATTTTTCACATATGTAACCCTGTCGTCTGCACATAGATAATTTTACCTTTTCCTTTCCAATTCTAGTTGCTTTCTCCTGTCTGCCTAGGCTGATGTCTCCAACAGTGTTAAATCATGGAGATAGAGTGGGCCTCTGGTCTTATTCCTGACTTTAGTGAGAAAGCATGTGGTGTTTCCCCATTAAAGAAGATGAAAAGAGATCATACAGTTTTTTCTTTACCTTTATTAACAGAATTATATTAACAGATTTCATAATTTCAACCAAACCTTGCATGCCTTCAACATTAGTTTCACTGTGTATGGGAA
This sequence comes from Equus przewalskii, assembly GCF_037783145.1. Lineage (NCBI taxonomy): Eukaryota > Metazoa > Chordata > Mammalia > Perissodactyla > Equidae > Equus > Equus przewalskii. The sequence goes on from NC_091850.1 coordinate 27,982,122, forward strand.
TTTTTTAATAGCTGTTTTAAGATAATTTATATACTATAAAATTCACTTGTTTTAAATGTTCAGTTAAAGGACTTTTAGTAAATATATAGAATTGTCCAATCATCACCACAATCCAATTTTAGAACATTTCCTTCACCCCAAAGACGTCCCTTTTGTCCATTTGTAGTCACTCCCTATTTCTACCCCTGAGCCCCAAATAATTGTTAATCTATTCTGTTTCTATAAATTTACCTATTCCTAACATTTCATATAAATGGAATCATACAGTGTGTGGTCTTTGAAGTCTAGCTTTTTTTGCGTAGCATGTTTTGAGGTTCGTGTTTGAGGTTTATGTTGTAGCATGTGTCAGTGCTTCAGCCCTTTTTATTACCTAGTGGGTATGAAATTTTAAGGTCATAGTACTTTTCTCTCAGATCTTCGTGTTCATTTTGTTCCATTTTCTTCCTGAATTTTAATGTGGCAAAGGAAAAGTACGTTGCTTTTCTGATTCTCTTTCCACCGTAAATGGCTTGTGTTTACTTTGAAATTTTTTATGATTTTTTTCTTTGTGACTGAATTTCAGAAATTGCACCATAATATCTTTAGCTCTGTGTTCTTTCAGTGTGTTTTGAGAACTGAACATTTTCAATGAGCGTCTAAACTAAAGATTTAAGCTTTGGTAAATGTTCTTCTATTATTTTTAAATTATTGTAGTATTCCATCTTTCCCATTCTCTTTGGAGAATCGTATTGACTCTCCTGGGTCTAGCCTCAGTTTCTTCTCATATTTTATTCTTATTTATTTATTTATTCTTATTTATTTATTCTTATGGAAAGAAATTCCATAATTTCTTTCATTCTTTTTTTTTTCCTGTAGATTGCAGAATTCCTAAAGTTGATGTTCTCAGTCATTTAATTCTATTTTAAGTAGCGTTTGTTCAGTTTGTCTGATAAATTTTTTTTCTGGCCATTATACTTTTAATTCCAAGAGCCCTTTGATTTTCCAACTTTTCCTTTTTCATGGCAATCACTACTTGTAATGTGAATCCCAAATCTCACTAAGAATACAACTAGAATTGCTTTTCAAGTTTTTTCATATTTCTTACATTAGTTGTTTCATTGGGGGCTGTTGCCTTCGACTGCCCAGCATAGTCCATCTTTTCCAAGCTAGCAGATATGTCATACTTGGTGGTATTTTTCTGGCTGGGTTTATAAAATGACTATATTTATTTATTAGTATAGGTAGCTGATTAGATCTGCTCAGCAGTTGTGATCAGTGTTCAGAAGCAGACCATCTTGTGAACAAAGCTTTTGTGAAGCTCCCAGGGTTAGTTTTACCCTAGAATATGATAAGAATATGGTAAAAAGCTGAGATTAGGTCAGTTGGTAGATTTTCTCCTCAGTGTGCCAGACACACCAGTGAAACTGCAGTTTCTCTCAAGTGAGTTGGGAGGTCGTAGCAGTGTCAGCACCTTACATATTTAATGTATTGTCATTTGCTCCAGAGGAGATTTGGGCCTGGATGCCAGGGCCACCCAGATGAGATTTTATTTTGTTTATTCTTTGCCAACTGGTCCTCTCCAGCCTTTAATAATTGGATCTTGAGGATGTTTATACCAGTTAGAGCTTGAGTTGCCAAGGGATTGAAAGAGAGGCGTTCTGATAGCAGTTGGGTACCCAGTGGATTAGCCTGCTGTGTAAATCCCATGTAATCTGCCTGCCCCCCCCCCCCCCCAGCTTCCCCCTGTTTGTTAGGATGCCCTTGACTTTGCTGAGCAGTATTCGGAGCCTGTGGAGCCCTGTGCCACAAATCCACCATTTTGTTTGTGAGTGGTTTACCCTTACAAAAAAGTAAAGTACGTGATTGAACACTGCACTTAGTCAGCCTACATGGGCGAAGGACACACTGGCTGAACTGAGGTCCTGCTATAATCCTCCATAGTTTTAAAAAAATCTCTTCTTCAACTATCTGGTTATCCTGAGATACATTTTGAAAGATTCATTCAGAAAGCCTGGATAAATGCTTGCTGCATTCTCTTTATTTACCAAATTTAAAAGTAATGAATTGGTTTCCAACATCCTCCAAAGAAGAGCAGTGTGGGTTTTTTGTTTGTTTTTTATTAAGTTATATAGTAAAATCTATGTTTTCTTGGTGTGCAGTTGTATGAGTTTTGACACATGTGTAAAGTTGTGTAATCACCACCGCCACAACCAAGATGCAGAACAGTTCCATCATCCCCCCAAATTTTTCTTGTGCTGTCTCTCTTGTATCCACTCCATCTTCCCACACCTAACCCTGGCCACCACTGATCTCTTATTCACCTCTGGTTTTGCCTTTTCCAGAATGTCATATAAATTGATTCTGGCTTCTTTTATGAAGCACGCTGCATTTGAGATTTATTCATGTCGCTGCACGTATCAGTACTCCAGAGAACGTCAGTCTTGTTTGTTTCAGCAGGCAGTCTACCTAGTTAGCTTCAGACTACAGGTTCTGTCTTCCAGTCTGTGGGCAGTGATTCCAATGTCAGCTTAGTTTTCAAAGCCTTATGCTCTTTAGGTCTGTCTCTCGCATTAATGTCTCACAGGTTATTCTGGAACTTGTACAGTGGTTTATATCTCAGTTCAGTTCTTAGAATCTTCACTATGTTTCTTCCCGTGTGTTCCAAACATATACAGCTTAGGGGGCGAGCCCAGAAGTTGTTACACAGAATTAACGGATCTCCTTCTTCAGCCTCTTTTTGCTGTGATTTCGCTCACAATATCTAGCTCCCAGGGGTCCCTTTTACTGGTCATCTGGATAGAAAGTCATTGCCTCTCTGTTTTAGCTCCCTTGGTGTCGTGCAGTTTGCAGAAATGGTGGTGTCTTTGGGGCAAAGCAGCAAGAGAAAATAACTGATTCCCTCCAAACTGTTCAGACCACAGGGCCCTCTCTTCCCAGTTCCTGTGTTCCCAAGTTTTTCAACTTTGGCACTGTAGACATTATGGACTAGCTAATTCTTTGTTGTGAGGGCTGTCCTGTGCATTGTTGGAGCATCCTTGGCCTCTACCTACTAGATACCGGTAGTTCTCCCCAGTAATGACAATCAGAATGTCTCCAGACCTTGCTGAACATTCCCTGGGAATTTTACTGTCCACACGGCTTTGAGACTCAGCTCACCTTTGGTCAAAGCCTAGAGATAAAGGAGTAAGGGGAAAAAACCACTAACTCACCTCCATATGGGTTGTCATTTGAGTTTTGACTTCCCCTCGGTGTGCTGTTACTAACTTTTCAGAGTCCTCAGATGGTAGTTGCATTTTGTATTCTGTCCTGGGGTTTTAGTTGTAATCAACGGGAGAGGCCGTAGTAGGCTTACTCTATCTCAGCCAGCACCATGAGTTGAGGCTTTTCTTTAGTATCATTATCAATCTGTGGTTTTAAACATATTTAATGTGTTTCAATCTGTTGCATGTTTTTTAAATGCAAAATTGTCCCATCTTTTGCCTCTTCAGATTGCTCTGGGGTCATTTTGACAGTAGTCTGTAGTAGCTTCTTTGCTTTCTAGTATCACGAGACATTCCAGGCTCATTTGGTACAATTCCTCCCCTACACCTGGAATCGGCCATTTCTTCAGAGCTCTGGTTTCTTTTGGTAGGAAATCATATGAGAGACTACAGCTGGAGGTATTCATTGCTCCTGGTCAAGCTGTATACTGTTTTGTTTTTATTTTTTAATAAAACAGAATTGTGAGTTGTGCTGTTGTTTTCAGTTCAAATTTAAGATTACAGGAGTTTTGCGCAATTTCTTTTACCCTAAAAATCTTGTTTTCTAACAACATTGACATAATCACTTATTTGCTTGATCCTACAGTGTACCAATTATAGCTTCAGTAGTCATATACTTTTGAAGTTAAAATCTTAATCTGTATTTCACCAAGCGTCAGCTACCAAACAGGAATTTCTCCTGAAAGTTCAGCATTATTTCTTCTCATCCCTAAAGTTGCATTAACAGCTCAAATATCAGATTCTTCACCAAATCAACACCAAATGCTCTTACTTGCTCATTTCTCTCAGCGGCCAGTATTTCCTTACAGCAGATTCTTTGCTTTTTACTTTTGTCCTGAAGTTTTCTCATCTGTAAAATGAGATTCTTAATAGTACTTACCTTACAGAACTGTTGTGTGTGTTAAGTTAAATCATTGGTGAAGGCAAAAAACAAGTGTTCAATAAAAGGAAACTTGTTATTACTCATCTATTCTCAGTGAAACTTCAAACATCTGAGAGATTAAAATGCTTCAGGTTTACATTGTCATCATTGATTTGCCAGTGATTATTTCACTAAAGAGGAAAAAAAGTGTTTACAACATATTCCAGTTCATTTATATGAAATATTCAGAATAGGCAAATTTATAGAGACAGAAAGTAGAGTAGTAGTTCCTGGGGGTAGAGGTGGGAGAAAAGAGAAAATGGAGACTGACCACTAATGGGGAGTGGGTGAAAATGTTCTATAATTCAATTGTGGTGATAGTTGGACAACCCTATGAATGTATTTTAAAAATTAAATTGTACACTTTAAATGGTTGAACTGTATATTATAGGAATTTACATGTCAATAAAGCTGTTAAAAATACCAGTACACTCTGGAATTTCTGTTTCAGTACTACTGCCAAAGTACAGCAGAGGCTGATAGGATTCATGCGTCCTGAAAATGGAAATACCCAGCAAATGCAACAGGAGCTGCAGAGGAAGTTTCATGGTAAATTATTGCTTCTGATCAGTTAAATGTACATGAACCCAGTAGAGAGTTTTATTAGTCAAATAGAAAATAATGGACATCTCTCAATAAGATCTAGTTTGCAATAACACAAATATTGTTTATTAAAGTATCAGCAGTGTGATGGGGGAAAATGGGGCAATATGTATTTCCATAACTTTCAGCCCATAAATTTTTGTCCCTTCCTCCACCAGAAAACATGATATACACCTTATTTTTTAATCAGTGGGATTTTTTTATTGGTAAAAAATTTACCATTTTAATCATGTCTAAGTGTACAGTTCACTGGCATTTAGTACATTCACATCATTTTGCATACATTACCACTATCCATCTCCAGAACTTTTGTCATCTTGCCAAACTGAAACTCAGTACCCATGAAACAATAACTCCCCATTTCCCCCTGCCCCCAGCCCTTGACAACCACCATTCTTTATTTCTGAATTTGACTACTCAGGTACCTCATAAGTGGAATCATATAGTATTTGTCCTTTTGTGACTGGCTTATTTCACTTAGCATAATACCTTCAGAGTTCATCCTTGTTGTGGCATGTGTCAGAATTTTTTTCTTTTTTAAGATTGTATGTATATGCTACATTTTGTTTATCTATTCATCCATTGATGGACACTTGAGTTACTTCCGCTTTTGGATATTGTGAATAATCCTGCTATGAACATGATGTACAAATATAAATTTGAGTCCTTGCATTCAATTCTTTTGTTATATACCCAGAAGTGGAATTGCTGGATCATATAGTGATTCTATTTTTAGTGTTTTGAGGAAGCTCCATACTGTTTTCCATAGCAGCTGTACCATTTTACATTCCTAACAGTAGTGCACAAAGGGCTCCAGTTTCTCCACATACCAGTTACTTTTCAGATTATTATTTTTTATAATATCCATCCTAAGAGGTATGAAGTGGTATCTCATTGTGGTTTTGATTTGCATTTTCCAAATGATTAGTGACACCTTTTTGTAGAGTTTAAAATATGAATCAAAGTTTTGGCCTTTTTTTTAATCTATTATGAATAGTAACAACTAAGGATAGAGTAAGGGAACTGAAAAGTTCTCATGATCATCAATTATTCTGGATATGAATTGGAATAATAATAAATTATTGCTTAAATTTTGTCTGTCATTCATTTTTTTAAGTTCTTTTTGTCTTCTATTGTTCGAGCCAATTATTCTGGCTAATAGAACTTTGCTAATTAAGACCCAGCCATTTTCTCTTGTCCCTAAAGTACTTCCTTCCCTTCCTGCTGGCCCTCATTTTCTGTTTGCTGTCTTGTAAATTCTTTTTTCAGTACTGCTAATGAAACTCCAGTAAGGCCTCAAGCTTGCCAATATCAAGCATTAATAAAGATTCATACAAACGGGAGCATTCAATTTGCTGGCAGTATACACTGAAATGACCACTTTGGAGAGCAGTTTGGTTGTATATGTATAGCAAAAGCTGAAAATGCGTATATACTCAAACCAGCAGTTTCCGTAGGTGTACATCCTAGAGCAGTCTTTATCAGACTTTTTCCCCACAGTAAGACCCAGATTTACATTATTTACATTTACGTAATGCCCCAGATATGTAAAAGCATACACACACAAATGAAACAAAATTTCAGAAAGTAGCTCTACCTGTTTTACACTCTTTTCTTTCCTGTTTTACTCTATTCTGCTGCTTTTTTAAGAAAAAAAAAAACTGTCATGACTGAATTGGTTTCATGACTCACCAATGCATCTTAATCCAAGGTTTGGGAAGCTTTAGTCCCAGAGAAACCTGACTGCTTTCCAGGAGAGCCTTTTTAAGAATATTTATTGCATTATTGTTTTAGTCACTAAACATTGGAGACAATATAAATGTCCTTCAGGTGGAAAGTGGACCTGATTATAGTATACTAACGTGGTGGAACACTCTGCAATTAAAATAAATGTATTATATTTAAATTTCTAAATATGGGTAGCCTGCAACTGGGTGGAAAGAGCAATGGTGTAAACTATTTTAAAACGCAGCAGTATTTTTATTGCTTATGTGTACACGCTCACACAAACACCCAGAAGCACGTATATACAGTGAGAGGATAAAAACATGAATTCAGTAACTCATGAGGGGAGCGAAGAGAACAACAAGGATTTCAACCTTAACTATAATCGTTTTTATTTGAGGTAAAGTATTGATTTACTTGGAATAAAACAACTTTATGTTATTTTATAAAACTTCATTAGTTGTGTTTTATAATTAGAGGCTCAACTGAGTGAAAAGGTTTCACTTCAAGCAATCCAGCAGTTGGTTCGAAAATCATACCAGGCTCTGGCTTTATGGAAACTTCTTTGTGAGCATCAATTCACTGTTATTGTAGGAGAACTTCAGAAGGTAGGATATTTTTTTTCCCTTAAGATCACACTGTTAATACTATGCTTAGTTTTCTTTTGAGTCAGCTTTAATCTTAGACTTGGGTTTGGAAGGAGATTATTCGGAGAAGCATTTAGGTTATGATAAAGTTCGTGTGTTATAAGAAGATTGCACTAACACGTGATAACTTGAGAGAGCCACTTTGTCAAAGCCACAAGTGTTTACAGTATGTAAGAACTTTATAATAGTATGTGAAGGAAATCTTACTTTACCAAAAATGTTTTTTAACAGTGGATTGTTACCTTTATTTAGGCTACAGATCCCTTTGGGAATCTGATCAAAAAACTCTCTCACGGGACCGGCCCCGATGGCACAGTGGTGAAGTGCACACGCTCCGCTTCGGTGGCCCAGGGTTCACCAGTTTGGATCCTGGGTGCGGGCATAGCGCCACTTGGCAAGCCATGCTGTGGCAGGCATCCCACGTATAAAGTTGAGGAAGATGGGCATGGATGTTAGCTCAGGGCCAGTCTTCCTCAGCAAAAAGAGGAGGATTGGCAGCAGTTAGCTCAGGGCTAATCTTCCTCAAAAAAAGTTAATTAATTAATTAATTTCTTTTTAAAACATCTCTCTCAAAGAATGTGTACAGACACATACACAAAATTTTTGCATGTAATTTCAAGAAGTTCAGCAACCTAAATTAAACATTCCTGCTTTAAAGAAAGATGTTTACCATTGTGGGTAACGAATGGTTCATATTTCTCTTGCTGTCCTCATTTGAACCTTTTTTAAAGGTAATGATAATTTGCTTCATCTAAATATTAAGCCATTTGGGGGAAGGTATTTCTGCCTATTGTTCAGTTGTGAACATTTCTAAACATACATGAAAATAGAGCAACTACTACAACTAATCTCCATATACACTTTACTCATATTTAGCATTTTAAAGATTTTGCCAACTTTGCCTAATCCGCTTTTTTCTTTTCCTTTTATTGAATTATTTTAAAGTGGATCCCAGACATCATGTTATTTCATTCCTACTTAATTTAGTGTGTATTTCCGAAAAAAGATGGGCATTTCCTTAAATAACAGTATCATTATCACACTTAGCAATATTAACAGTAATTCTTTGGTGGCATCTAAAGTAATGCAATTTCTGTGACTGTCTTAAAAATATCTTTTTACGATTGTTTGATTGAAATCAGAATCTAACCAGCTGATTGACTCACTGAATTTGGTTTTCATTTCTCTTAAATATTTTTCAATCTAGAGCAATTTTTCCTTCTTTTTTTCCTTGCTTTTGCCTTGTAGATGGTCATCAACTCTGTAGAATGTCCAACATTGTGAGGTTCTCTTCACCTTCACTGTAGTTAACATGTCCCTCTGTTTCCTGCCTTTTCTGTAAAATGGGAATTAAGTCTACAGAGGCTTGATAAAGTTCAGGTCCATTTATCTGAGGAAGAATAGAATGCTTCATAGGTGGTGGTTTGTGTGTCAGGCTGTGTTTATTAGACCAAAAGGTTTGATTGTCCCACTTTTACTGATATTAAGATTGATTGCCGGATTCAAGTAGTAAGTCCAATCCTGACATTGTGAAATTCTCCATCAGACTTTGAAGCGTTCGTTATCCATTGATAATCATTACCTGAGTTAGTTGTTTCATTTAGAATTACAATATGGTCATTTTCTAAATCTGTGCTTTTTTCCGTATTTATTAACTGCAATTCTATTTTTAAAAATGGTTTTTTTCTTATCCTGTAGGGCTATTTGGTTACCCTGAAATGTTTAATTCTTGACTTTTAAGTACCAGTTTTCAATGGCAATCCCCTAGTTCTTTCCAGTAGTGTCCAATGAATTATTTTGTTTGTGGTTGTATTTCTTTTAAGCACATACTTTTTTTTTCTTTTTAAAAATTCAAGCTAATATGGTTAATTATGAAAACTGTTTTCCAGGCCAGGTAGAATAATGATTTTTAGTTTTATTGGGTGATAAACATAACAGGTAAATTTTTAGCCTAGGTGCCTTTTTCTGACCCATCTTAATAGCTTCCTTCCTTGCATTACGAAGTGTATGCTCAAGGAATGCAAATTAAGTATTACTCCAATATTTAAATACAGATTGGATATTTGCTGAAATTTAGAAAAAAGAAATAGCAGTCACATCACTAAACAGAATAGTGTACTCTAATATAAAAATCACCTCAATGCTTTAGAACTCCGTTTTAACAAGCAGATTTGTACAAAATGAGATCAAACTCCAATGTTGGAGGGCCTTGAATAATAGAATTCTAACATTATTTAGGAAAAACAGGTGTAAGCCCAGTTTCTTTCCTGGTTATAACTGAAGTCAGGAGATGTGGCTCAAATTTTGGCTCTATCTGGGCTTTACTTTCCTCATATGTAAAGTGAGATTTGGACTAGACATACTGTGGGTTCTTTCCAACTCTGTGATTCTATGAAAGTTTGCAAAAGTATGTTAGTTCATATAGTTTAGTGTATCTTCTTTTGAATTGTAGAGTCTATTAATATTTTGGTTATTTTAAGTTATTAAATTTTATTCTATATTGAAATATGATATTCCTTTGTTTTTGGTAGAAAAAAGGATTTTCTTTTATACTCCTAGGAATTTCAAGAGCAGTTGAAAATCACCACCTTTAAAGATCTGGTAATCAGGGACAAAGAACTGACTGGGGCATTAATTGCTTCTCTTATCAACTGCTACATCAGAGATAATGCTGCTGTTGACGGCATTAGTTTACATTTACAGGATATCTGCCCACTTCTGTATAGCACTGATGATGCAGTTTGTTCTAAGGTATGATGGTTTGTTACCTATTTCGGTGTTTCTTCTGGGAAGTTTCATGTTACGATGAAAACTACACTAGAACTGGAATCAGGAACTATCTTCTTTTACTTAATATATGACCTTGGGTAGGTCTCTTAAGCTCTCCTGACCTCAGAATTCTCATCTGTGTAAGAAAGGCATTGGCATATATGATTTCTTAAAGTCCATGTATATTAAACTTTTACATAAAGAATCTTTGATAGTATTTCTAGGCCATATTTTTTTTAAAGACAATGGTTAAACATGCCTCTCCTTAGAAATTAAGGAAAATCACTGAATCTTTAAGTCTGTAATGAATTAGAGTTAATTGAGCAATTTTTATTGATCCTTTCCTACAGGTGGAAATAATTTAAAAAAATCAGTGTCCCACGGACTGCCTGCTGACCAATAATGTATTGACTAGGCAAGAGATTTACCAGTCAAAAGCTGTCTTGCTTAACATATTTGTGAGAGGAATTAAGAGTAGCTAGGATTTGGGGGTCAAAAACTTTTCTGCCTAAAATTAAGAAGTAAGTTTGTAGAGTTGTTTTTATTTTTGATGATAATAAACCAGATGTAAATTTAGACATAGACTAAAACATATGTTGACAGTGTCATCTGTGTGCTTGATTTTATTTTTTTTTTAAGTTCCTGTCATCTCTACTGCTAGGCAAATGAGCTTCTTCAGCGTTCCCGACAAGTTCAAAATAAGATTGAAAAGGAAAGAATGTTAAGGGAATCATTAAAGGAGTATCAAAAAATCAGCCATCAAGTGGACCTTTCCAATGTTTGTGCTCAGTATAGACAAGGTGAGAAACAAAATGTTCTTCATACCTTTTTCTTAACTCAGAGGACAAATGACTGTGTGAGTAAAACAAGTGAATGATGAAGAGCTTCTTCCAGAGGCAAATCTTCCTTCAACTTTAGTGGCCCGAGTGATATGACAGAGGAAATTCATCCCTTGTCTTTTAGGCTTTGATGATTGCACCGGCCTCTGCTAGAATGCTCTTTTTATATCTTGAAATGTGTAACTTTTTAACATTGGAGTTTCAGTCCTTGTTCAGTTAAACTACTACTGTATTAGATTACTTTCTGGGTTACATTTGTTTTTCAGATGCTTTACATTCTTTTGACTAATTTTTAAAATATTGTCTGCTCACTTTAAAATTACTTTAAATCAAATCTAACGTGATGGAAAAGTAACTGTTTTCATGGGTATTGTTTTGAATTTCAGGATTTTTTTTTTTCTATCAAGGAACGGAAACCCTCCTTTTCGTTATTTTAAATACAAAAATGTTTTCCCAATGAAGAAAATCTATTTAATAGCTGCTTTTTAGGAATGTTGGGACCCTGATCTTTGGTGGACTTGTCGGAAATACTTTATATGATATTGTCAGTACAATGACTAATATATGGTAGAAATGTAATAACCTTGATCCATATTTTTATAAGCCAGTTAAGGAAAAACATATCCAGCTTAATAAGCTGTTAATAAGCCTTAACTCTTTGTCTTTTTTATTTCCAATTAGTGCGTTTTTATGAGGGTGTGGTGGAGCTCTCTCTTACTGCTGCAGAGAAAAAAGATCCTCAGGGTCTTGGGCTTCATTTCTATAAACATGGAGAGCCAGACGAAGACCTGGTGGGACTTCAGGCTTTCCAAGAAAGGCGAGTTTTATCACCTTCGCAGATTGTCAACTTTACGGATACAGACCTTTCTTTGTAGTGTTAGGAAAATAGTATATCAGTCAAGTACAACCCTTATTAAATTGACTTATGCTTTAACTTAAAAATGTCTTGTTTTATTAAAGACCTGAATCAAGATTATGAATCTTAGCCTAGGGATAAAATTTTAGTCTGGTGAAAATTCTTAGGGACTTATCAACATTTTTGAACTTGTGCCTGTGGTTTTTCTGAGACTTTATTAATGTCGATTTTAAATGAGATAGCTTATTTGGAAACAAAACTGACTCACCCCCATCCCCCATTTCTGGTTCTGGGTGAAGATTAGTAATTTTATTTTAAAGGACTATTTTTATCTGGGAAAGCATTTACTTCTCTGTCATATCTGAAGGATAATTTTGCTGAATAGAGTATTCCTTAGCTAGAAGTTTTTGTCTTTCAGTACTTTGAATATATCATTACATTCTCTCCTAGCCTATAAGGTTTCTCCTGAGAAATCCACTGAAAGCCTGATAGGGCTTCCTTTGTACGTTATTTTCTTCTGCCTTGCTGCCTTTAATATTTTTTCTTTGTCATTGACTTTTGCCGGATTTAGTATTATATGCCTTGGAGAAGGTAATTTGCATTGATGTAATTAGGAGTTCTATTGGTCTCATGTACTTGTGTGACTAGTTATGTCTCCAGGTTTGGGAAGTTCTTGGCTATTATTTCTTTAAACAAGCTCTCAGCTCCTTTCTCCCACTCTTTTCCCTCTAGGATACCTATAATCCTTACATTACTTTTCCTAATTGAGTCGGATATTTCTTAAAGAGTTTCTTTGTTTTTTTAAATCTTTGTTCTCTTTCCTCCTCCACCTGAAGCATTTCCAGATTTCCATCTCCTAGGTCACTTGTTCTCTGCTCCGTAAGGTCTGCTCTATTTTTTAGGGTTTCTATATTATTTTTAATCTCATTAATTGTGTTTTTCATATCCAGAATTTCTGTATAGTTTGTTTTTTATTTTATTGAGGTCATAATAGTTTATAATACTGTGAAATTTCAATTGTACATTATTATTTGTCAGTCACCATATATATATGTGCCCCTTTACCCTTTATGCCCACCTCCCAACCTCCTTCCCCTCTGGTAACCACTCATTTGTTCTCTTTGTCCATGTGTTTGTTTATCTTCCACATAGGAGTGAAATTGTGGTGTTTGTCTTTCTCTGTCTGACTTATTTTGCTTAACATATAATACCCTCAGAGTCCATATATATTTGTACCACGTTTTCTGTATCCATTCGTCAGCTGATGGGCGCTTGGGTTGTTTCCACTTCTTGGCTATTGTGAATAATGCTGCAGTGAACATAGGGGTGCATTAAGTCTCTGAACTGTTGATTTCAAGTTCTTCGGATAAATACACAGTAGTGGAATAGCTGGGTCATCTGGTATTTCTCTTATTTTTGAGAAATTTCCATACTGTTTTCAGTAGTGGCTGCACCAGTTTGCATTCCCACCAGCAGTGTGTGAGGGTTCTATTTTCTCTATATCCTCTCCAACAGTATTTTTTTGTTTTGGTATTGTAGCCACTCTGACAGGCGTAAGGTGATGTCTCATTGTGGTTTTGGTCTGCGTCTCCCTGATCATTAGTGATGTTTTTTGTTTTGGTATTGTAGCCACTCTGACAGGCGTAAGGTGATGTCTCATTGTGGTTTTGGTCTGCGTCTCCCTGATCACTAGTGATGAACATCTTCTCGTATACCTATTGGCCATCTGTGTATCTTCTTTGAAAAACGTCTGTTCACATCCTCTGCCATTTTTTGATCAGGTTATTTGTTGTTGTTGTTGTTGAGTTCTATGAGTTTTTTTTTTTTAAAGATTTTATTTTTTCCTTTTTCTCCCTAAAGTCCCCCGGTACATAGCTGTATATTCTTCGTTGTGGGTCCTTCTAGTTGTGGCACGTGGGACGCTGCCTCAGCGTGGTTTGATGAGCGGTGCCATGTCTGCGCCCAGGATTCGAACCAACGAAACACTGGGCCGCCTGCAGCGGAGCGCGCGAACTTAACCACTCGGCCACGGGGCCAGCCCCCTATGAGTTCTTTATATATTTTGGAGATTAACCCTTTGTCGGATATATGGTTTGCAAATATCTTCTCCCAGTTGGTGGGTTGTCTTTTCGTTTTGTTCCTGGTTTCCTTTGCTTTGAGGAAGGTCTTTCGTCTGATGAAGTCCCACTTGTTTATTTTTTCTTTTGTTTCCCTTAGCTGAGTAGACATGGTATTCAAAAAGATCCTTCTAAGACCAATGTCAAAGAGTCTACTTCCTGCATTATCTTCTAGGAGTTTTATGGTTTCACATGTTACCTTCAAGTGTTTAATCCATTGTGAGTTGATTTTTGCATATTGCAAATGATAATGGTCTCCTTTCATTCTTTGCATGAGGCTGTCTAGTTTTCCCAACACCATTTATTGAAGAGACTTTCCTTTCTCCGTTGTATGTTCTTGGCTTCTTTGTCAAAGATTAGCTGTCCATGGATGTGTGGTGTTATTTCTGGGCTTTCAGTTCTGTTCCACTGATCTGTGTGTCTGTTTTTGTACCAGTACCATGCTGTTTTGATTACTATAGCTTTGTAGTATATTTTGAAGTCAGGAATTGTGATGTCTCCAGCTTTGTTCTTTTTCTTAGGATTGCTTTAGCTCTTCGGGGTCTTTTGTTGCCCCATATGAATTTTGGGATTCTTTGTTCTATTTCCATGAAGAATATCATTGGGATTCTGATTGGGATTGTTTTGAATCTGTAGATTGCTTTAGGTAGTATGGAGATTTTAACCATGTTCTTTCAATCCATATGCATGGACTATCATTCCATTTCTTTATGTCATCATCATTCTTTCAATAATGTCTTATAGTTTTCATTGTATAGATCTTTCACCTCCTTGGTTAAATTTATTCCCAGATATTTTATTCTTTTTCTTGCAATTATAAATGCGATTATATTCTTGTTTTCTTTCCATTAATTCGTTGTTAGAGTATAGAAATGCAACTGATTTTGGTAAGTTGATTTTGTACCCTGCAACTTTGCTGTAGTTGTTGATTATTTCTAATAGTTTTCCAATGGATTCTTTAGGGTTTTCTGTATATGGAATCATGTTGTCTGCAAACAGTGAAAGTTTCACTTTTTCCTTGCCAATCTGGATACCTTTTATCTCTTTTTCTTATCTAATTGCTCTAGCCAAAACCTCCAGGACTGTGTTGAATAAGAGTGGTGAGAGTGGGCATGCTTGTCTTGTTCCTGTTCTTAGAGGGATGGCTTTCAGGTTTTCCCTGTTCAGTATGATATTGGCTGTGGGTTTGTCATATATGGCCTTTATTATGTTGAGGTACTTTCCTTCTATACCCATTTTATTGAGAGTGTTTTTCATAAATGGATGTTGAATCTTGTCAAATACTTTCTCTGTGTCTATTGAGATGGTCATGTGGGTTTTATTCCTCATTCGTTCATGTGATATATCACATTCATTGATTTGCGGATGTTGAACCATCCCTGCATCCCTGATAAAAGTCCCGCTTGATTATGGTGTATGTTCCTTTTAATGTATTGCTGTGTTCAGTTTGCCAATATTTTGTTGAGAGTTTTTGCATCTATGTTCATCAACAATATTGGCCTGTAATTTTCCTTTTTTGTATTGTCCTTGTCTGGCTTTGGGATCTGGGTGATGTTGGCCTCATAGAATGAGTTAGGAAGTGTTCCGTCATCTTCAAATTTTTGGAATGTTTTGAGAAGGATATGTATTAAATCTTCTTTGAATGTTTGGTAGAATTCTCCTAAGAAGCTATGTGGCCCTGTACTTTTTTGCGGGGGGAGGTTTTTGATTACTGTTTCAATCTCTTTACTTGTGATTCTCTATTTCTTCTTGATTGAGTTTTGGGAGGTTACATGTGTGTAAGAATTTATCCATTTCTTCTAGATTGTCCTATGTGTTGTCATATAGTTTTTCATAGTATTCTCTTATGATCCTTTGTATTTCTGCAGTATCCATTGTAATTTCTCTTTCATTACTAATTTTGTTTATTTGAGCCTTCTCTCTTTTTCTCTTAGTGAATCTGGCTAAGGGTTTGTCAATTTTGTTTATCTTCTCAAACAATCAGCTCTTAGTTTCATTGATCCTTTCTACTGTTTTGTCTTTATTTCAATTTCATGTATTTTTGCTCTAATTTTTATTATTTTCATCCTTCTGCTGACTTTGGGCCTTGTTTGTTCTCCTTTTTCTAATTCTGTTAGGTGTAGTTTCAGATTACTTATTTGAGATTTTTCTTGTTTGTTGAGGTGATCCTGTATTGCTGTGAATTTCCCTCTTAGGACTGCTTTTGCTTTTCCCATATGAGTTGGTATGGTCTATTTTCATTTTTGTTTGTCTCCAGATATTTTCTGATTTCTCCTTTAATTTCTTCAATGATCCATTGGTTGTTCAGTCTCCACGTATTTGTCACTTTACCAGTTTTTTTCTTGTTAATTTCTAGTTTCATAGCATTGTGGTCAGAAAAGATGCTTCATATGATTTCAGTCTTCTTATATTTATTGAGGCTTGCCTTGTTTCCTAACATGGTCTATCTTTGAAAATGTTCCATGTGCACTTGAGAAGAATGTATATTCTGCCATTTTTGGATGGAGTATTCTATATCTATTAAGTCCATCTGGTCTATCTTTTCATTTAATTCTACTATTAGAATTTCTGTGTCATTGTTTTTTAAGGGCTTAATCTCTTTGGTGAACTGTTCCTTCTGTTCATTAATTTTATTCCTGAGCTCATTGAACTGTCTTTCTGTGTGCTTGTAACTCACTGAGTTTCTCAATGACAACTATTTTGAATTCTCTGTCATTTAGACTGTAATCTTCTGTGACTTAAGGTTTGGTTTTTGGAGACTTGTCATTTTCCTTCTGTTCTGCAGCTATTACTGTAGTTCTCCATGGTGTTTGATAAATTGATCCTCCACTGGCACATTTGTGGTAGTAAATGGTCCCAAGGTTCCACCTGCCATAGCTGGGTGGACAGGGGCCAGGGGCTGTGTTTTCTGTTTCCACTCCTTCTGCTCCTAGTTGTACCTGTATAGCCACTCTTGATTCCTGCAGGCTGGCCACAGCTGCTCAGTGGGTCGCACTTGCAGGGGTAGGGCGCTGTCACACGGGCTGAGCCGTGGCCACTTGCTGGGGAACGTTCACATGAATGGGGCTGCTGCAGCGGGGTGGGCACTCCTGTGAGCCGGGCTACCATTTCTACAGCATTTGCACATGGGCCTCCATTCACACTTCTTCCAGCACTGTGTGAGGGTCTGCATCATGGATCGCCGCTGCCAGGGGAGGGGGCAGTTGTGGGGCCAGGCTTGGATCTGCTCCCTTAGTTCTGCTGCTTCCTGGAAGTCCAGTATACCCACCTTCAGACGTATAGCTGCCTGGATCTCTCAGGCATTCTGTTCTGTGTCCGTTTAGTTGTAACTTAGAGAGGAGAGACAAAGGGAACAGCTCATTCTGCCATGGTGCTGACATTGCTCAAGGATTATTTTTAAATGTTCACAGTTTAGTTGAGACTGTTAAAGAAAAAAATGTATATCCATGAAGGAAATATATCACCTAAGACATGTTTTTTGTTAATACAGTCATTTTTAAAACTTTACCTTTTTATGTTTAACCAAATGCTTCTCCAACCTATTGAAAAAGCCTATGATTTGTATTATTTTTAATACCAAATTTGTGTGTGTATATATATGTATACACACACACATCTTCTCCAAAATAGTCTTCAGATTGTTGTCTGTATTTAAATTAGGCCCAGTGGTATAGTGGTTAAGTTCGTGCATTCCACTTTGTCGGCCTGGGGTTTGTAGGTTTGGATCCAAGGCACAGACCTACACACAGCTCATCAAGCCCTGCTGTGGCACCTCACCAAAGAGAAAAAAAAAGATAAATCAATTGCTGTCTAATTAAATAATGTAATTGCTCCTTTGCCATTCTCTTTCAGATTAAACAGTTACAAGTGTATTACAGATACACTTCAAGAACTAGTAAATCAAAGTAAGGCTGCTCCTCAGTCTCCCAGTGTACCCAAGAAACCTGGGCCTCCAGTGTTATCCTCTGATCCCAATATGCTGAGTAATGAAGAAGCAGGACATCACGTAAGGGACATAGCATATTTTCATTCTGGAAATACATTGTGTTTAGAAGTTCTGTGTGTTAGTGGTGGCATAATCATCTTGGGAAAGGTCATAGCTCTTCAAACTTATGGTTTAAGGATTCTTGATATCTTAACAGGAGTTTATAAGGCTAAGGGTCATGATATTACAGCAACTGAACCTTTAACTGTGCTAATTTTTATTGTTTTCTTTATTTTAGTTTGAACAGATGCTTAAATTGTCTCAACGATCCAAAGATGAGCTCTTTAGTATTGCCCTTTATAATTGGCTAATACAAGCTGACCTTGCAGATAAGCTACTGCAGGTAAAAAAATGGTTTTTTACTCTAATGTTAATTTGTATTTTTAAATAGCATAACTCAATGGGTTAAACACATATAGTTATAGGAAATTTTTTCTCATTCTGTACCTACCAAGGTGTTCGTGTAAAGCCAAGTAATGCAATATCTTTTTCTAGTAGGCAAAGTAGGCCATTGCTCTAATTTTCTTTTATTGAGAAGCTGATTGGGGTTGTTTATATTGTGGGGTGGAGATCACTGGATTATGAATTAGAACACCTGAACTTTGTCTTAGCTCTTCTGTGAAGTCACTATGTGACTTCACACATGTCCTTTCACTACCCTAAGTCTCAGTGTTCCTCAGTCTGTAAAATAAATACATGGCATTTGATAATTTCAAGGATGCCTTTGAGCTCAGATTCTAGGAATCAATAGCTGTGTTCTCAAAGTTTATTAAAAGATTTATAATTGGATTATAGGAAATTATTTTTATCAGCCTAATGCAACTGTGATACCAACTCTTTCATTAACTGTGATAAAACAAAAATCATTTATAGTGAGAAAAATTGCCCTCTCTTTTATCTGTTATTGGATTATATTTTGCTTATTTATTCATAAAACAAGGCACACCTATAGTTGTCTTAAAAATGTTATATGTACTACATAAAGAGCAAGTGAGTGGTCATAAAATGTTTCTGAGTAACTATACAATTTCCAGATTGCCTCTCCATTTCTAGAGCCCCATCTAGTCCGAATGGCCAAAGTTGATCAAAACAAAGTCCATTATATGGATTTACTCTGGAGGTATTATGAGAAGAACAGAAGTTTTAGTAATGCTGCTCGTGTCCTGTCCAAATTGGCTGACATGCATAGGTATGGTGTAATATTCCCACTGTGAAAAGTGATTGATTACTTAGCTATATCTAGTTACATCCAGATTTCAAAAATTAAATCAAACCTCATTCAGATTATACATATGTAGAATTTTATGCTTTTACTTGGATTTACCTAAAGTTTATGGTTTTCTCTTTTTCTATTTGTTTTGTTTTTAATAACATGTAGAAGGTACTAAAAGCATACCTAAGACCCTCTCTAGTCAAACTGTCTTCTAAATCCTTTTCTTTAAAGTATGTCTTTAGATTCTTTCTTCCTAACATCAATTATATTCTTTTTTTTTTGTAAGATTGGCCCCAAGCTAACATCTGTTGCCAATCTTTTTTCTTCCTTCTTCTCCCCAAATCCCCCCAGTACATAGTTGTATATTTTAGCTGTGGGTCCTTCTAGTTGTGGTATGTGGGACGCTGCCTCAACGTGGCCTGATGAGTGGTGCCATGTCTGTGCTCAGGATCCGAACCGGCGAAACCTTGGGCCACCGAAGTGGAGTACACAAACTTAACCACTCGGCCATGGGGCAGGCTCCAATTAATTAGTATTCTTAACTAAAAGGACAAAAACTACTTCTCCAGGGCTTTATAATTTGAATTTTTTACTAATTCCAGACAAATTTCCTCTACTCTGCCATTGGTTTAAATTATGAAAAAGGTCTTAGAGCATATACAGGGGATTATTAAGAATCCAGTTAAAGAAAATATTGAAATTTCTAATTAGGTTATCATATCAAAAGACAATTTAATAAAATGTTAGGCGGATCATTAATTTGACCCCCTATTTTCATTTGGAGTTTTCTTTGCCAAAATAATACAAATGCTATTTCTAAAACCTGGAGAGCGGTTAAGTCAGGAAGAGGAGGCTGTTGAGGCAAAGCTGTTATTAAACCCAGTTAATCAGAATGGTCACTTAAAGAATCCAGATATGGCTAATAGCGAGTGTGAGTGTGTGTGTGTCTGTATGTATACTGATGCAGGTGTGTTTATTGCCTATGTAGACCCAAGGCTTTTTTGCTCTTCTTGCCCTCCTTGGTCATAACAGGCACTTGATTTTTATAAGTTCCTCTCTCAAACAGAAAGTGAAATATATATAATTGACTTTAATTCCTTTGTCTTTGGTTTAATAAAAGGAAAGGAAAGGAATTTAAACTAGTAAAGGCCTAAAAGGCAGTTTCTAGTAAAGGCCTTGGTTAATTTTTCGTTTATATAATTAAGAATTGATAGCATTATTAAGTATTTAATTCACTGTAGCTCTATATCTTAAGGTTGTGTAATTCATTCCTTTATCCATTGTTTGTGTGCCTTTTACATACTGTCCTCTGCTGGAGGTACATATGGACTGCACCCCTCATTCAGCCCTTCAGTATCATTTCTGGATCACGCTTGTCGTTCTTCTTAGTTAGTCCTAGATACCATTACCATCAAATCTTAATGTTCCATTTTTTATCATGCCACTTATTGCTCAAAAACTTGAGTGGCTCTTAATTGCCCTTTTATTGTTTATTTACCTTTTTCCTTGTTAGAATAATTATTAAATTCTTGTTTAAAAATATTCAGAAATTCTCTAACTTTTAGGAACACCCATTGTCCACGTTTACTTCACACACTCACTTGTGTAACCTAATTTCCTCTTCACATGAGATACCTTGTAGTACAGCCACTCATTTTTTTCTTTTCTTTTCTTTTCTTTTTTTGAGTAAGATCAGCCCTGAGCTAACATCTGCCAGTAATCCTCTTCTTTTTGCTGAATAAGATTGGCCTTGAGCTAACGTCTGTGCCCATCTTCCTCTACTTTATATGTGGGATGCCTGCTGCAGCATGGCTTGACAAGCGGTGCCATGTCTGCACCTGGGATCCAAACCAGTGAACCCTGGCCCACCAAAGCAGAATGTGTGACCTTAACTGCTGCACCACCGGGCCGGCCCCTATATCCACTCTTTAGCTCTCAGCTTACCATCTCTTTCCACCGTAAAATGTTTTTCCAACTATTACGTTACTCTCTTTCTCACTGTATTTTTTCTTTTTTCGCATTTATAGCCTGTACCAAATAAATAGGCAGCATAGACTGTTCTCTTTTAAATAATTCAGAAATGTTACTCACTTTTAAAATGTAAAGTTCAAGTGAGTTTGTTTAGAGATAAGAGGGGAAAGAAAGGAAGGCCCTTTTAGAGACAGAGCTCCCAAATGTACTGTGTTCCTTATGTGTAACCTTAAGAGATGGTCAGTGCTAATTAACTGTCATAGACACATATACTTTGAAAGGTAGAAGAGAGAAAGGAGTTAACTCTTTTTCCTTTTGGTTTCTTTTTGGAAGGGGAAAAGTATAGGAGCCATAGCTACACAGAAGGACAGTCTAAGTGAGACCTTCTCCGAAAGTAAAAGAAAGCCAATTTTTTCCTGATTCAGGTTGGAATTAATTAGGATATCAAAGGTTAATTTAATATTCATTGATCTGAGAGGTTGCCAGCAACTAAAGGAGTTTGCTTTTAATGCCAAGATACTTTACAATGTCAAAGCCAGATCTGATAGAGTTAGAAGATTCAAAAGGACTGAAGCTGGCAACCATGAGGTGGGTACATGCTTGGGGCTCTCTGACACTTTCAGTCAGTCCGCCAGCAAATAGATTTTGATGCCCAAGGCATGCAGGGAGGAGTGTAAACAAGATAGACACCACCCATGCTACCAAGGAGCTCCCATTCTAGTGGGTAAAACCCATAGACAAATAAACAGGTTCAAGTTCTATAAATACAATGAAAATAAGACAGTATAGTAGAAAGTGCCTAGGGAAGTGGGGAGCTGCTTTACATAGGAATGGTCAGAGAAGACCTCAGAGAAATTGTCATTAAAATTGAGTCTCAGGTGACAAGAATAGGCAACCATGTAAAGAAATGGGAGGAAAAGTAGTCCAAGCACAGGAACATAGTCTGTACAGAGGCACTGCATCAGATAGAAGTTTATCATGTTTGGGATACAAAAAAGAAAGCCAGTGGGATTGGAGCTAGTCAGGAAGGGAGCAAGTAGAAGGAGAGGTGGTTGGAGGAAAGGGGGAAGGCGACTGGGGGATTTTAAGAAAGCGTGTGACATCTAGTTTATGTTTTTAAGTGCACACTCTGGTTGCTGTGTGGAAGATGAAATGTGGTATTGGCCACATTAAGGTGGAGAAGTGAAGCATACGAGGAGCTATGAAGAATGTTTTCCTTAATTTAATTTTAGAAGAATCCAAATTTTAGTATCTTGAACTCAAGTTTTAAAATAGGAAGTTACTTTTGTGTACATGAACAAATAAAGTATTTCTTTATTTGTTGCCTTAAATTATTGATCTCTTTTATTAGAAACCCTCTAATAATTTTCTCAAGTTTCAAATGCCTTTTATGTTCACTTGGTATAAAATAATGCATTATAAGTAATTATTTGTATCTTGAATCCTTGAGAATTCATAAAATAAAAATAAGGATTTTCCCCCCAGCACAGAAATTTCACTTCAGCAGCGACTAGAGTACATTGCTCGAGCCATTCTCAGTGCCAAAAGTTCCACTGCCATTTCATCAATAGCTGCAGATGGTGAATTCCTTCATGAATTAGAAGAAAAAATGGAAGTAAGTGCTAAAAATACTTAAGCTTTGTCCGCACTGAGTAATAGCCACGTTATTGCACTTTCTCTTCTTCCCCTTGTAAATAATAGGTTTATCATAGCAGTCAGTATTATTAATTCTAGTCATTTCTGCCTGTATTTATTATTTATTTTCATATTTAGATCTAAATCTTTTCAGAGATTTTAAGGACATAGCACTGGTGTCATAGGACATTGCTGTAATTTAAAAGTTTTCTCTATGACATTTCTGAAGGCTTCTTCAACTGTTGGGACACAAAGCAAATTGTATCACATTCACCATTTATCCTGGAAGCTAATAAGTAGGTGTATGAAGTAGAGGAGGCTTAACTGCCTTAACTAACAGACCCAAAAATGTATAGTGGTCCAAAATCTGGAGTGGGTGTCCCTGGTTGGCAGGTGGCTTTCTTCCACTAGGTTGATTTTGGGCTCTATTTTCTGGCTCTACCATTCCCTTATCTTTTTCTTCGGTTAGAGGGAAGAAGGGGAAAAAAAGAGTTTGTAAGAAGCACATTCACTCTTAAAAACCTCAGCCCTGAAGTGACATACTTTATGTCCAGTCCATTCCTTTGAAGAGAATTCAGTCTTATGGCCATGCCTCCCTGCAAAGGAGGCTGGGAAGTATAAAGTGTAGTCTAGCCATTAGTCTGGCTGCGGGTATTGTGGGCATCAAAGACTCTGCCACAGTCCACTTCCTGTGCAGCCTTTTATGTTGTGATGAAGAGTTGCTGGTCTATTATGATAGAAGTCTTTATTTATACATTATTTTTATTTTAACAAACTTAAAGCCAGATACTAGGAGTCATTCCTTCAAGTACCTATTGAATTATCATAGAGAACTTAAGACTTCCTTTTTTTCTATCCAAACTAGGTTGCTAGGATCCAACTTCAGATACAAGAGACACTACAAAGGCAGTATTCCCATCATTCTTCTGTACAGGATGCAATTTCTCAGCTGGATGCTGAGCTGATGGACATAACTAAGGTAATAAAAAAGCAAGTGAAATTCCTATAACCGTCAAGCAGTCAGCTAATATCTACAAATTCGTTATTTCTTTTGCATTTTACTTGTTGTTTCATGGGAAAGATTAACCTATCTCCACAAAATAAGATAAGTCGTCCTTGGCAGCATGTCACTCGGCTGATAAATCACTGCTGTTATATCTTACTCTTAGAAAGAACTGAGTTGCTCTTTCCAAGCCAGTAGCTATCAAGAATCTATCAGCCTCACATGGGGCTTTGTTAAAACTTCTGCCAGCTATTTTATGGCCTTGCTGCTGCTTTTTTTTTTTGGCTGAGGAAGATTCGGCCTGAGCTAACATCTGTGCCAGTCTTCCTCTGTTTTGTATGTGAGTCATCATCATAGCATGGCCACTGACAAGTGGTGTAGGTCTGTGTCGGGGAACCAAACCCAGGCCACCGAAGTGCAACACACTGAACTTAACCACCAGGCCATAGGGCCAGCCCCGTGGCCTTGCTTCTTGTCTTGTAAAAGTAACATACCTTTGCTGCACTTTCTTAGCCTCTCCCACTCTGAATCCTCAGAGCAGCTCCTTCTTCAGTTGTTCTTGACATTCAAGTTGTCAAGTTATTCTTGACATTCTTGGACATGGCTCCAGTATCCTTAAGCGCCCTGAAATTTGTCAGTTATTTCCATTTCTTCAAACTCTGGTTTAGACAACACTAATTCTAAAAGAAATGTCATTGCAACATCTCCCAGACGAGAAAAACACAGACACACATGCTGAAATCTGTTTGAATGTTTTTACCGTTCATTCACCACTTTTAATCTGGGGTTATAACTAGCTACACATTGTCACATCTTTATATCATATTTTGAAAACTTTAGATAAAATCTTTGATTGTTTTAAACTTTCAAGGAGTGTTTCACCATTAATTTCTGAATGCTGACCTCTAATTGGATATATAATGTTGGCATTTTCTCCCACAGCTTTATGGGGAATTTGCTGACCCATTTAAACTTGCAGAGTGTAAACTTGCAATAATTCATTGTGCCGGTTATTCAGACCCTATATTGGTGCAGACACTTTGGCAAGATATCATAGAGAAAGGTAAGTGTTCGCTTTTTGGTATATTTAGCATCCAGTGTTTAGTGACTTGGTAGAGGAATGCAAACTGCTGGTGCCTCATATATCCAGGGTTCATGAAAATTGTATATAGCCACGTAGAGGGTAAGTGGAGGGTAGCTGGATGTGGTGGAGGGTAGTCCTCTAGAGGATGATCAGAGTGGATATTGGAGAGGAAGCTTGGAGTGTCATTTATGTGGTTTGTACTGCTTAATAAAGGAGCCTGAGACAGTTCCCTCAGAGTCTCATAACCAGTACCCTGGTAAGACAAGAGAGTATATCAGACGCTAACAGAAACAGAGACTCTACGCATTATATTATGTAAATATCAGTTCTAGGGTATTTTGTAACTTGAAACAGAATAAAATAGCCAATTTAAACATTTCACATTAAAAATAATTTGGGTTTCTAATGACATGCCACTTTCTTACAGAATTGAACGAAAGTGTGACATTGAGTTCCCCAGATAGAATGCATGCTCTTAGTCTCAAGATTGTGCTGCTTGGAAAAATTTATGCTGGCACACCTCGCTTCTTTCCATTAGGTAAGCAGTAACCCTAGGTGCTGTCAGGATGTTTTTTGTTTTGATGGGTTTCCTGATTGACATGGAAAAATAATGATCTTTAGGGTGAAAGTGTTTCTTTGTTGCTATTTAGCTCAGCAGTTTAATTCTACCTCTCCAGAAAGAAAGTCCTCCAAAGAATAGCAGAATTTGGTGATGAATGGTTGGGTATGAAACTTTCTTTGACTGACCATCCAAGTTTATATGTCTGTCTTGGCATAGTACTGTCAGACAGTGGTTATAGTGTTGGTAACCCTATACGAGTTTGTGAAGAGAAAAGAAAAACAGCTGGTGTTTTTGTGCATGAGTAATCTGTGATTGATTCAACTACTGTGTATTATATTGAGAGCATAGTTTTCTTTAAAATAGTGAGAAGTTGTGTTAAAAATGTAACTTGTGAACCACTTTCTTAACAAAATATGCGGAGTATAATTGTTATGTAAGTGACTCTAATTACTATGAGCCATTCGCTAATCTATGTTTTCTTTAGCTGTAAAACAATAGAATCAACATAAATACACCCATAAGTAGAATATTAAGCACTTTGTGTTTTTGAAAAATGTTGAGAAACATGAAAATGCTCACAACATAACATTAAATTGTTTTTAAAAATTAGGATGCAAACTTGTTTATAGACCATCCCTGATTTAGGATTTAGTCCTTGGACTTGATAAGAAATAAAGCCATTAAAAACTGCCACACCGTTTCATTGATCAGAAAAATAAAGAGCAAATATATATATATATTTTATAAATATATGAAACGACAATTTTAATAGTAAAAAAGACCACATTATACACAGTCTCTTTTGAGTGTATTTCTGCTTTGGCTTTAGATTTTTAATTTTTGAGCCCAGTAAAGTTTAGGGTAGAAGAGGCCTCATTTTTCTATCAGTCTTTCAATTGGTACAAGCTCCAGGGGACTTCAAACTAGAACAAGTTTAGGGTTTTTAGAATTTTTATTACCTGTCCAAAATCTTTGTCTGGTACATTCCAGGGGAGATGCAATTTCAGGGGCAGCTTTTCAGTGATTCCTCTTGCCCATGGATATTCACATTGGTCAGTCTCTGATTTCAGGTATCATAAATAGGAATTTGGTACTGTTATGATCTTATTTATGATGTGACAAGTAGTAAAAAGTGAAAGTAGGGCCACAATTAGAACTATCAAAATAAATAACTTGAATGTGGGGGCTGGAGCATTTAAAAAATGCATTTAATATTTCTAAAATCAGGATACAGTAGCCTTTCTTTTCCAAAAAGATGTTAAATTGAGGATATAGTATATCGAGATATTGAAGAAATTATCAGTGGGTCCTCTCCAGTAGTGAGATTGTAAATGCTCTCTATTTCCTTGTACCTTTCTATATTTTCCAAATTCACTAAAATGTACTTTTTTTCCTATTAGCTTTAAAGTGTATAAATCAATGATTTTAGCATATTCACAGAGTTGTGCAACTGTCACCACAATTAAATTTGGACCATATTCATCATCCAAAAAAAACCATGTACTTATTAGCAGTCACTCCCTACTCTTTCCCACCATTCAGCCAGAGGCAACCATTAATCCACTTTCTGTCCCTATGGATTTGCTGATTCTGGTATGTGTCTTATTTTTATAAAAAGTTCTTTTTGGAAAATTGTTTTTTAAAAGATTCCCATAGAAACTGCTCAGTTAGAAATCATACCAACTTTTTGGTATCAAGAGTTAACAATCCTCCAGCAACAACAACAAAATGATTATGTAAGGTGAAGGATGTGTTAACTAATCTTATTCTGGTAAACATTTCTTAATATATGTGTATCAGATCATCGCATTGTATACCTTAAACTCACACAATGTTATGTGTCAGTTATATCTCAGTAAAGCTGGGGGGAGTTAACAACCCTAATTTTTTATCTTTTTCCCTCCCTAGATTTTATCGTGCAGTTCTTAGAGCAGCAAGTTTGTACTTTGAACTGGGATGTGGGTTTTGTAATACAAACAATGAATGAAATTGGAGTACCATTACCTAGACTACTGGAAGTATATGATCACTTGTTCAAGTCACGGGTAAGGAAAATATTAAATAAAATAAAATAATTTATTTAGTTAAAGTTAACTAACTTTTTCTAGTTATGGGAGTGGAGTATTTTGGTTAAGTGTTTTTGAAGTATCTCATCATCTAATACAATTGTCATCAGAAATTTGCTTCATTGGTTGAGTATCAGAAATTATGTCAGTCTTTTTTTAAGCAATGCTATTTTTGTTGTTGTTGTTGAGGAAGATTGGCCCTGAGCTAACATCTGTTGCCAGTCTTCCTCTTCTCCAATACATAGTTGTATATCCTAGTTGCAAGTCATTCCAGTTCTATGTGGGATGCTGCCACATCACGGCTTGATGAGTGGTTCATAGGTCTGCACCCAGGATCCGAACAGGCGAACCCCAGGCCACTGAAGCGGAGCACACGAACTTAACCACTCAGCCATGGGGCTGGCCCCCATAATTCACTTTAATAACTGATAATGAGAATTGCTTTGCTGTATATCATGATAAAAATCCAATATTATTTTTTAACATTAATAAACATATGCTTTACTCTTGGTGGAATAGGCTAAACACATCACATTAGAATCATCCTACTTTAAAAGAACAAAGTAACAGTGTATTTATCTACTATGACCTCATCTAAAATATCAGTGCTTGAAGATCTTTCTCAGCATATTGAACCTTATCAGACTATATATCTTGTAATTTTTATCCTAAATGATCCAAATAAAACCTTGTTGAAATAGATTGTATCTATTATAGTAGCATCATCTCAACATTCATGCAGTGCTTTCCAAGGCCCTTGTCTGTCTCATTTAAGCCTCACGATGAGCCTTTGGTGGAAGTGAGCAAGTAGTAGCATCCCCATCTTCCACTACATCTGACAAGGGCAGAGATGTTAAATAACCTGTTTAAGTCATATGGCTTAAACTAGAGTTAAGATTCTTGGACTACTAGTTTAGTCTCTTATTTACCATATCGGACTAAGTCTGCATAGGTTCAAAGTAAGAGTGCTGTCACGGGCAATAGGAAGAGATGGGTTTTTTCTTTGACCTCACATTACTAAGCAGGAAGTTTACATTCTCCACAAAGTTGGTTGATGTAGCAAATATTCTTCCTAAAGAATATCACGGTGCAGTTTTCAATGTTGTTTAAATATTAACCATAACCAGATATATAATTTAGTACCACATAATATAAAATGCTTATTTTAATATCAGTAAATTTTGCCTTGGGCTCTGATGACTGTTTTAACTAGCATAAATGGTTGAAAAATCAGTTGGCACAGTTTGGCTTACAACTCATGATGTGTATTTTCTTTATAGGATCCATTCTGGAACAGAATGAAGAAACCACTGCACCTTTTGGATTGTATACGTGTACTATTAACAAGATATGTTGAGAATCCTAGCCAAGTTTTAAATTGTGAGAGGTAAGTATGAATTAGATATTGTATTATAGCAAAGACTTCTAAATGCTTCTAATAAATATCTGAGTAAACAGATTTGGAGAGAATAGGGAAAGATGTGGAGATTATACAGAAGTATAGGAGATTTAAGCTCTTTTGTATGTTAGCAGTAACTATTTGAATGATGTCAGTTAGCATGTGTGAATGGTTTAGGGGCTTCCAGTTTTCAACCCTTGTCCTGAATCCTTTCTACAAGTGAAAGGATATGATGTATGAATTACTTCTAAACTCCTTCGGCTTTAAATTAGTGATCTAGGACAGTTCAATTATGTTGTGTGATATTATTGGCCATTTCAAGGTGTATTTGTTTGAAAAGGCCAAAAGAATTTAAATTATATTAATTTAAGGAGTCATCCCTTACTACCTCCTTCTCACTATAATAATCTTCAAAAGGAAAATGGTGGTTATATGGTAATGTCCCAACCCCTGCTCTTCCTTCTCTTTTCAGTCATTTGCTGTTTACTTACACACGGGGCCCTTGCTCTGCTTTGGGGCTATGAGTAAGGTTAGCAGAAGTTGGAGGAAAGTTCTATAGGAGGAAATGTTTTTAAATGTATAGACCGTTGATCAGATGTCTTTTCTTTTACAGGAGAAGATTTACAAATCTCTGCCTGGATGCTGTTTGTGGTTATCTGGTTGAGCTCCAGTCTATGAGCTCTTCAGTAGCAGTACAAGCCATCACAGGGAATTTTAAATCTCTTCAGGCTAAACTAGAACGGCTTCATTAATTATTGTAATGTATTTTCATCTATGCATTTTGATCTGTAAAATAAAAGCTCAGCTGGGTCCAGATGTCAGGTGCTCCAAATCTAAGAAATTAAGAACAATTTTAATAGAAATGTGTTTTTAAAAAGTGACTAGTATCTACAAATAGTACATTTGCTGGACAAATTCTTTTTTACTACTACTATTTTTTTTTTAATAATCAGGTTAAAAAACAACTGAAATACGATTATTTATGATCTTAACACAAGGGTAAAAAATATTTAGAAACTTTTATTTTGAATTTTACTGCAGGCAGAAATTTTGGATTTGTAGTATTCATTTTCAAGTTAGTCCAAGGATAGCGATATTTAAACTTAAATAGGCTAGCTGAGCAGGTCCATTCCCATAATACTGGATTCTACAACAGTTCTTAAATAGGCAAGCAAACACTGTCTCTTTAAAAAAATTACTTAGGTTTTGGGTTCATCCATGGAAAGAAATTTCCTGCAACTACTGATTTCATCAGTTATAATCCTCGAAGATTGGTATATATCTGGTTGTTTTTTGAACAAGTGATAAACCTGTAGCTAATGTTCCTTGTCCTGAAAAGTTATACAGGAAGATACTGTTTTCCCTTAGTGTCTACCTAGCTCTTCTTTGGCCTTGTGACTACTAATTCCCTTAGACCAGTGGTTCTCAAAGTGCCCGCACCAAACTGCTACATCAGCATCATCTGGCAACTTGATAGAAATTCAAAATCTTAGGACCAATCCCAAACCTATTGAATCCAAAACTTTGGGATGAGGCCCAGCTCTCTGTTTTAACAAGCCTTCCAGGGCATTCTAGTACGTGTTAACTTTGAGAACGACTGCATAAGAGGATTCGTCTGGTGTATGGATTGGCTCTCTATCTGCTTTTTCTTCCTCCCTGCCCTGTCAATAACCACAACACACAAGTTTTACCCAAGACACACAATATATAAAGCAAAATTTTTAGTAATGTAGTTTTCAGTCTTTAACAGAATTGGAATAACTAAACCAAGTGCCCCAAAGTCATGGCTACAGTGAGGGAGGAGAAAAGAGTGGGAATGACCAGGACTAACAAAAAGGCAACAACACGAACTCCTTTCCTCTCATCTTTTGTGTTACCAAGATTAATTACCTTCTGCCTGTTGTCATTATTGCCTGTCTGGCAATTTTTAAAATACATTTTGAAAATATTTTTCCTTCCACCTTCATTTGTTCCTAAGACCATGGGTTGCCATTTCCATATTTATTCTCTTAGAACTTAGCTCTCTTTTGCCTATAATCTTCTAATTTATAATGTTTAATAAAATGTGAAAATGTCACTCATTAGATACCACTACCTCTCATATTTTTTAGCTTTTCAATTAAGTTTAGTTTGTGAATATGTAAAATGAATGTATGCTATGCATTTTTAATTCTGTACATTTAAAATTCTGTCATGTCAACTTAAAATGAAAATCTGGCTAAAATGCTATAATTTAGCTGTGACTCCAATTCTATATCTATCTATCTATCTATCTATCTATCTATATATATGTTTTTGTTTTAAGCCCATATACACACAAGCACATTAATATACAGTCATGGGTTGCATATACAACAGTGGTCTCATAAGATTAGTACCATTTAGCCTAGGCAGTAGTCATAGGCTTTACCATCTAGGTTTGTGTTAGTACGCTCTATGATGTTCCCATAACAACAAAGTCGCCTAACAGCACATTTCTCAAAACGTATCTCCGTTGTTAAGCAACACATGACTGTCTATGTTAAATAAACTCACAATACTGAAGCTACATCTTTCAAAAGGTCTGTAAGCTAGCACAGCTAAGTGATCCTTAGGAGTCAGAAATCTGAACCCTTGTCCCTTCTTCACATAGCACCTTTTGAGAGGGTTTAAGAATTCCAGCCACACAAGCAGATGTTTTCAATACCCTTTGGAGGGTAAAATCCCTAAGAGAAAAAAAATTAGGTTCCCTCCTTCTTTTTAGCCCTCTAGAACAATGTTTCTAAAACTTTGACATTCATAAGAATCACCTGGGGGCTGGCCCGGTGGCACAGCGGTTAAGTTCACACGTTCCGCTTCAGCGGCCCGGGGTTCACTGGTTTGGATCCCAGGCACAGACCTAGCACTGCTTATCAAGCCATGCTCTGGCAGGCGTCCCACGCATAAAATAGAGGAAGATGGGCACGGATGTTAGCTCAGGGCCAATCTTCCTCAGAAAAAAGAGGAGGACTGGCGGCAGATGTTAGCTCAGGGATAATCTTCCTAAAAAAAAAAAAAAAAGAATCATCTGGATAGCCTGTTAAAACAAATTATTGGCTTCCACCTCCAATGTGATGCTGATACTGGTGGTCAGTGGATCAAACTTGGAATAGCATTGTTCTGGCACATGTATCCACTACATTAGTTTACTTTGTACTTGGTGTTCATTCAACACATTTCTTTATAGTTACTATTAAACATAAATAGGCAATGAATAATAAGTAGAACAGTTTATGAAACAGTGTATTCATTGTAGGCAGTGAGGAGTCACTGAACATCTTGGTTGTGACATTTATGTTTTAGGCAGGTCATTTTAGTATGGCAAAATGGTTAGGAAAGAAGAGAAAACTGTGTTTTGAGTAACTGTGCAAGGTATGGGATATTGACCTGAAATGCACGTGATATAAGTTCAACATCCCTTTAGTTATAACATACCCGACTTAACTAGTGGCCTTTCGTTGAACACCTCTCTGCTAACCACATAAACTCCCTCCACTTTTATGTTTTAGAGTTGATTTCATCTCAGGACTCCCACGGATTACTCATTCTGGTCTTCAGGATACTTCCTGACTCCATCTTTTTTCCTCTTATTCAAGAGAGAAAAAATTATGATGGTGACACAGTCGTATCAAGGAAATGAAGAACTAGAATGTTGAATCTAAAGATCTTGAAAGGGCTCATAATTTCCATCTTTTTTCAATCAAGTTCTTCATTTAAATTCTCTTAAACTTTTTTTGAAGAATATTTTTGAGTCTTCTAGTAACTCATTTAAACTCTTCTAAGTTTTGTTTTCCTGATACGGAAATTTTCTTCATCAGGAGATTGAAGCTAAACGATAAGGTTTTTTTCAATCCAAAATTTTGTAGGAATTAATGTAATCTATTTCTTATTCAGTTTTGTTCTTCTGCTTCAAATATTAGAGTAGTGACAATACTGTTTTTACTCTTTTTCATTTCAAATCATTTCTGCTGCATTATGGCATTTTTTGAAATTAAACATTTGTCTTAAAACTCAGTTATGCTTTTTGCATTTGGGCAGCTCCTATCAGCAGGAATACTAACACTTTTTAAGATTAATCAGTTTACCACATGGGAGCCAGGACTATCATATCATATCTCCAGCCCACACCTGAGTGTCCATCCGTGAAATGAACATTTCCATTTGCATGACCTTAGAAACTCCTTAGTCGAAATGTGACCAAATCTGCACTCATTCCTCTCTCCCTGCCCTCTGTCCACTCCTGTTCCTCCTCCTTTATTTTCTACCTCAGTTTTTATTTATTTATTTTTTTGCTGAGGAAGATTAGCCCTGAGCTAACATCTCTGCCAATCTTCCTCCATTTTTTTGTACGTGGGACATCTCCACAGTGTGGTTGGTGAGTGGAGTAGGTCCACGCCCGTGATCCGAACCTGGAAACCTGGGCTGCTGAAGCAGAGCGCACAGAACTTTAACCACTCAGCCATGAGGCTGGGCCCTACCTCAATCTTTACCATCTAATTATTCTAATCAGAAATATGGGTATCCTCTTTAAATTCTTCCTTCTCCCTCCAAATCCAATCATTCACGAATTTCTAAGCAAGTCTCTTTCCTTAATATCCTCCATTTCCGTGTAGTTGTCTCACTGTTTCAGATTTTTAGGGTTTAATCAGATTACCCTTTCACTTGTATGCCTTCAGTAGTGTCTAAGTGGTCTGCCTGTCTCCAATTTGACCCCCTCCTTCGTTCTTTTTTCCACACTAAAGTCAGAGAGGTCTTTTAAAAATGAAAACCTAGGGGCTGGCCCCGTGGCTGAGTGGTTAAGTTCGTGCGCTCCGCTGCAGGCGGCCCAGTGTTTCATTGGTTCGAATCCTGGGTGCAGACATGGCACTGCTCATCAAACCACGCTGAGGTAGTGTCCCACATGCCACAACTAGAAGGACCCACAACGAAGAACATACAACTATGTACTGGGGGACTTTGAGGAGAAAAAGGAAAAAATAAAATCTTTAAAAAAAAAAATGAAAACCTAAATATATTATACCCTTACCTTCTCCCTCAGCAGAAATTCCAGATTCCTAGTGTGGCATATAAGGACTCCATGGCAGTTGACAAAAATAAAAATAACAAAAATCTCAAGTTAGTTTAAGCAAAAGAAGACTTTATTGGCCCTCAACTAAGTCGTCCAAGTATAGAGCTACTTCCACATGGCTCGGTCCAGAGGCTCAGTATCTACAGTGCTTTCTCTAGGTCACTTCTGCTCTTCTTTCATGTTCATTCTTTGTCTCTCTCTGCAGACAGTTTGCTCTGTAACTCCTGGGAGAGTACAGGCAGTATACAGAGGTATAGCCAACAGACAAGTCATAAGAAGGGCTCTGATTGACCCAGCCTGAGTCATGGATTCAGTCTTAGGGTACAGTGGTACAGGATCATCACCCAAACCATACAGAACAGGAAAGAAATGCTTTGCTAAAGAATTGGATGCTAGGTACACATCAGTCCACTATGTCCACCTACCTTACTTACCACTCACTTCCTTGTGCTTTGATGAAAACTATAAACCCATAGATCTAAGAAACTCAATGAAACTAGGGCAGGATAGACACAAAATCACACCAACACACATCATGATCAAGTTCTCAGCAAACTAGGAATAAAAGGGAACTTCCTCAGTCTGATAAAAGATATCTATGAAAAATGTACAGCTAAACCCATACTCAATGGTGGAAGACTAAACACTTTCTCCTTAAAGTTGGGAACAAATAAGGATGTTTCTGTTGAACGTAGTATTGGAGGTCCTGATCAGGGCAATTTGTCAAAAGAAATGTAAGATGTACAAATGGAAAAGCAGAAGTAAGTGTATGCTTATTCACAGAAAATTATGTGGAAAATCCTATAGAATATACAAAAAATACTAGAACTAATAAGTGGAACAAACTGCTATAATTAGTAAGTTACTTTAGCAAGATTACAGGATATAAGGTCAGTGTACAAAAATCAACTTCAGGGGCCAGCCCCATGGCCTAGCAGTTTGGCATGCTCTGCTTCAGCAGCCTGGATTTAGTTCCCAGGTGTGGACCCTCACCGCTTGTTGGCAGCCATGCTGTGGTGGCGTCCCACATACAAAATAGAGGAAGATTGGCACAGATGCTAGCTCAGGGCAAGTCTTCCTCAAGCAAAAAGAGGAAGATTGGCAACAGATGTTAGCTCAGGGTGAATCTTCCTCAGCAAAAAAATAAATAATCAACTGCATTTCTATATACTAGCAACAAGTAATCAAAAATTTGTTAAAAACTCATTTAAAACAACATAAAAGGGCCGGCCTGGTGCCACAGCGGTTAAGTTTACACGTTCCAATTCTCGGCGGCCTGGGGTTCACTGGTTGGGATCCCAGGTGCAGACATGGCACCGCTTGGCAAAAGCCATGCTGTGGTAGGTGTCCACATATAAAGTAGAGGAAGATGGGCATGGATATTAGCTCAGGGCCAGTCTTCCTCAGCAAAAAGAGGAGGATTGGCAGTAGTTGGCTCAGGACTAATTTTCCTCAGAAGAAAAAAAAAAACAAAATAAGATTAATTTTAACAAAATACATGTAAGACCTATATAATGGAAACTCTAAAACAGTGCTGGCAGAAATTAAAGAAACCCCAAATGAGAAATAGACAATGTTCATAGATTGGAAGACAACTTAGCACACAGTTCTTACTAAATTGATAAATAGATTCAATGCAATCCCACCCGGATTTCCAGCAGACATTTTTGTAGAAATTGGCAAGCTGATTCTAAAATTTATATGGAAATGAGAGGTCCTAGGATAGCCAAAACAGTTATCAAAAAGAAGAATAAAATTGGAGAACATATTCTACTGATTTCAAGATTTTATTATAAAGCTATAGTTAATTGCAATAATGTGGCATTGGTGTAAGGATATACATATCAATCGATGGAACAAAGAGTACAGAAAAAGATGTACACATATATGGACAATCAGTTTTCAACAAAGGTGCCAAGGTAATTCAATGGGGGAAAGAATAGTCTTTCCGATAAATGGTGGTGGAACAATTGAATAACCACATGGAGAAAACGCTCAACCCTTACCTCATAACATATACAAAAATTAACTTGATATGCATCATAGGCCTAAACATAAAAGGTAAAACTGTAAGAGTTCTAGAGAAAAACAGTGGAGAAAATCTTTGTGACCTTGGATTAGGCAGATTTTTTAGGACACAAAAAACCTGAATCAGAAAAAGTTAATAAATTGAACTTCATCAAAATTTAAAACATCTGCTCTTCAAAAGACATTAAGAAAATGAAAAGGCAAGCCCCAGACTGGGATAAAATATTTGCAAACTGTAGATCTGATAAAAGACTTGATTTAAATATATACAATACTCTTACAACTCAATAAAGAGACAACCCCCACCAAAAAAAAAGGGGGGGGGCAAAAAGATTTGCATACTTGACCCAAGAAGATATTTGAATGGCAAATAAGCACATGAAAAGTTGTTCAACATCATTGCTCAGAAAGGAGATACAAATTAAAACTATAATAAGAGCCACTACACATCCACAAGAATGGCTAAAATTTAAGATTGGCCATTGGCAAAGATGCAGAGTAACTGGAACTCATACATGATTTGTAGGAATGCAAAATGGTATGGCCGCTTTGGAAAACAGTTTGGCAGTTTCTGTAAGGTTAACTGTATAGTTGTATGACCCTGCAATCCTATTTATTGCTCCTAGGTATTTACTCAAGAGAAATAAAAACCTATGTCCACAGAAAAACTTGTACAAGAACATTCATAGCAGCTTTACTCATAATAGCCAAAAACTGGAAACAACCTAAATCCCCATCAACAGTTGAATAAATAATATAAATTGTGGTATATTCTTACAATGGAATACCATGCCTGTACAAGCAGCAATATGATGTTAAGTGAAAGAATTAAGTAACAAAAGAATGTATGTGGGCCAGCCCTGGGGCCAAGTAGTTAAGTTTGTGAGCTCCGCACTGGCAGCCCAGGTTTTCGCTGGTTCAGATCCTGGGCTCAGACATGGCACTATTCATCAGGTCACATTGAGGCGGCATCCTACATGCCACAACTAGAAGGACTCACAACTAAAATATACAACTATGAACTGGGGTGATTTGGGGAGAAAAAGCAGGAAAAAAAAAGATTGGCAACAGTTGTTAGCTCGGTGCCAATCTTAAGAAAACAGAATACATGCTTTCTGTATGTATGTTTCCGTTTACACACAGTTCAAAAACAGACAACAGAAAAACCTGCCCTGGATTGTTTAGATACGTATACATAGGTGACAAAACCATAAAGAAACCAGGCTCATAAAAGTTGGTCTGATGGCTCCCTCCAGGGAGTAGGGAGAGGGATATGGTTGTGGGGAGAGGAAGATTTCATGAGCATGGGATGTGTGTGCCTTCTAGGAAGTTAATGTTCTCTTTCTTGACGACTGTCATAGATGTTTACTCCATACTTTATAAACTTTACATGTATATTTTATATATATTTCTGTGTATATATACTACATTGTACAATTAAATAAATTGAACATTATTTGAGTGAATTATGAATCATTTAGTCATTATAAATAAAGCATTTAAATACACGAGCTTTTTAAGGATAAGGAGTGTCCTGTTCAACTCTGTATCTGTTTCCCAGCCGGAAAAATCATCTACAAGTAATAGCAGCCTCACAAATGTTTGCTGAATTGAATAAAATACATATTTTATAAGGAAAAATAATTTTATATGACAATTTTAGGATTAATGTGATGGGTCATAAGAATGGAAACAAAACGATATATATATTTGATTGTCACTTCTAAGAGACTTAAATGGACATTAATTCCTAAATTTCGTGTGTTTAAAAGCAATGCCCAGATTATGGTAACACAGTCTTTTACAAATAATGAGAATTTTGCAAATAAAAGTATCTAATGTTTTCACATATTATCGCAGTTAATATTTTTGCCAGTGTGTTTGTTCTTCTGTATAATTTATATGCTGAAGAAAAAGGACTAGAGTCCTTCCATCCAGGCACCATTTTCAGTGAACACAATAATTAAGATGCCAGCAATTGTAATAAAATATATCAAAAAAGAATGCTATAAACTTTACAATGTAAAAAGATAAACATAAGTAAAAATCTCAAAATATTTCCATATGAAGGCACCATGATTTCATATCTTGAAAACTCAAGTAAATAAAAAAAACAACTTGATCAGAAAATAAGAGGGCTGGCAAAATTGCAGGCTAAACTGACCATTATGTATTTCCACATTCCATAAGAAAAATTAGAGTTTAGTAAATTTTCTCTGGCCTAAAGTGCCACCAACTAACCGTTTTTTAAAGTACTACCAAGAAAAAAATGTTGCCAATTGAACTGACATAATGCATTCTTATCACTTTAAATTTTTATTTTATACTTGTCTAAAGAGTTCTTTAGATTTGTAAGATAGAGTTTTATCATATCATTTCTGTTTATTCATAAAAAGAAAACAGAAGCTAAACAAATAGGTTAAGGTACTCCTAAAACAATTTTACATTGACAGACCAACTCTTCTAAATTATTTTTGGACTCAGATATTGATGCCTGTGTTTTTCAACACAATATTGATGACTATGATAGGCAATCCCCCATGACCCTGTGTCCCCTACACTCTTGCAGGATATGCCAAGAACACAAAGCCCTGACCACCTTACCCACGGCATTTCTGAGAGTTGTGTTTTCTGAGGTAATTTTCCAAACAATGAGATGACCAACTTGCCAGTCACTATAAAAGCAGGAAATCCCCCAGCTCAATGTTCCTCTCCTGAACACAACCCAGTTTGTCCATCTAGCCACCTGTGTTGCCCTGTGGGAACTGAGAGGCATGGAGAACCTCACAGACTTCATCACCCCAGGAGTTCATGTTTTCTACCAGCATCCATGAAACAGTAACAGGAGCGTTTGTTTGCTTGCTAGTAGGGTAAAATCCTAAACTCTTCATAGACCCTGAAAATAATAACTTATGACCATCAAGAATGTTGGTGATGAAGCATTTCTTAAGAGTGTTCATTCTAGTAATGACTCAGGAATTTTCTGCCAAGCTGCTACAACCGTTTTGCAAGTTTTGATGCACATGCCAGGCAATTACTTCCACCTGGCTGACAACTCTTGTAAAAGTCTTCCCAGTTGGAGAAGTTACAATGGAAGGTGCATCTCAGAAAAGATGAAATACAGTACTTGATATAATGGATATTTTTTGTTTGTTCATGACTTGTTCTTCAGCTTCCTGATAACCACCTGATTTGAGGTATCTAATTATAAGGGTATTTGGCATAGTGGATTTTTAAGTCTATTCATTCATTTTCTCTTTCACTTTCCTAACAGGAACTCAATTTCATTAGACTTTCTTCCCTCCCCCTACATAAACCAGAGCAGATCCTCACGGGTAAAAGCCAATCAGGACAACTCACCCATCCTCACAGTGTTTGTATTTCATGAAACCTGAGACACATTATATTCAGGGCAGGTGCCTTAATGTAGGTTAATAAGATGTGAAGGGAGTGGACTTATGGGGAAGAAACGTCTTCACTCTTCTGACAAATCTATCAAAAGAGATGTTCTCTCTCTCAGGATGATAGTGGCTTGCCAGCCCTAAGTCAGTGGTGTCCTGGAGCCCCTGATACTGGGTTTTGAGAGCTGACTGTTAAATTTTCAGGAAATCTGTGAGCCAGTCGATATGAGACTTTCACTTGAAATCAGTCATGGTGGAAGAATTTACATCACAGAAATTGGCAAACGCTATAAATCACGGCTTCTCTCCAACCCCTAGAGCAGGTTGTTAAATATTTAGCAGTGTGCCACTGCCTTCAGTCCCATTCGGCCCAGTTAATTAGCTGGGGTGGAGTAACATGGGAGAACAGGGTTATGTACTGTTAATGTGCCTGCTAAGGTCCACATCTGAGAGTGCAGAGCAGCAGTTCTCAAAGAGAGAGTCTGCTAAGCCAGCGCCCAAAAGATGTCTTGTACTTAGAATCTGCCACAAGGAGCTTGTTTTATGTTTGCTGAATATGTCCTACTTTTATTTCATATGATGTAACTGAATTCATAGTTTTCCTCTACTTATCAAAATCCTATTCATTCTTTAAAGGTGAATCTGTTTGGGAGCCAATAGAGGATCTCTTTTTCCTTAGTCAGCAGAGTTTTAATTTTTGTTTAAATGGTAGCTTTTAAAAAAATTTTTTTGTCAAGATTGGCACCTGAGCTAACAACTGTTGCCAATCTTTTTTTTTTTTATTCTTCTCCCCAAAGCCCCCAGTACATAGTTGTATATGTTTTAGTTGTGGGTCCTTTTAGTTGTGGCATGTGGAACGCCGCCTCAGTGTGGCTTGATGAGCGGTGCCATGTCTGCACCCAGGATCCAAACCGGTGAAACCCTGGGCCGCCAAAGCTGCTGAGCGTGCAAACTTAACCATTCGGCAACTGGGCCGGCCCCGGTAGCTTTTTTTTTTTTTTTAAGGAAGATTAGCCCTAAGCTAACGTCCACCACCAATCCTTCTCTTTTTGCTGAGGAAGATCAGCCCTGAGCTAACATCTGTGCCCACCTTCCTCTACTTTATATGTGAGACGCCTGCCACAGCATGGTTTGATAAGCGGTACATATGTTCGTACCCAGGATCCAATCCGGTGAACCCCAGGCTGCCGAAGCAGAGGGTGCCAACTGAACTGTTATGCCACTGGGCTGGCCCCTAAATGACAGCTTTTAATATAAGATTTCTTTAAAAACAAACTTTTAGGGGGCCGACCCCACGGCCGAGTGGTTAAGTTCTTGCGCTCTGCTTCAGTGGCCCAGGGTTTCACCAGTTTGGATCCTGGGCTTGGACATGGCACCGCTCATCAGGCCACGCTGAGGTGGCGACTGACACGCCACAACCAGAGGCACTCACAACTAGAATATACAACTATGTACTGGGGGACTTTGGGGAGAATAAACAAAAAAAGAAAAGATTGGCAACGCTTGTTAGCCCAGGTGCCAAACTTAAAAAAAAAAAAACAAAAACTTTTAACTGCAATAACATACAGAAAAGTACACAAATCATAGGATAATCAGTTTTCTCAAAGCGAAGACACTTGTTTAACTACCACCCCAATGAAAATTCAGAACCTTACCTAAAAGTACAAATAATCTTCCCTATGTCCTATCCTGACAGCCAAGGTATTGGTGCCCGGTCTTAGTATTTGACCTACTTTTTTCTTCTACATGGTTCTATATGGTTCTTCTGATGGGTTTTCTGAAAATGGAAGTAACAACTCCAATTGCCATCTAAATAGGAAGAGAATTGGGGACTTGAAATTAAAGGGATGCATGTTATGACAGTATTATTACACTTGTGTAAAGACAAGGACCAAATAGAGGCTTGGTAGACTATCAGGGAATTCCTGGGAAGTTCCTCATCTATCAGGTTGCTCAGTTGTTGTGGGTCCACTTTCTGAATTAGAGCCTTGGAAAAGAAACCAGAAGATGGTGCTCCACTACTGGGATGGCATATGCATCCATAGTGCCTCCTACGAGAAATAAGTCCTTTGTCTCTGGCAACTCTGGCAACTCCAACCAATTGTGTAACTCAGTTTCATAGTTTCTATTGAACTGGAAGGCTGTCTCTCAAAATGGCTTCTGGCCTCTTACTTACGGTCTGCCCAAGTAGGTGATAAACTAACCCTCCAACTGACAAGCAATGGGAGGCATACTTAAAATATAAAATGGCTGCATTTCAGGTGACAGGGAAAGTCCAAGATTAGCTAGTGCCATTGCAATCTTGCAACTCACCTTGTCACAGTGATTAGATTATAAATGACACTTAACTAAAGCCTAAACCAATCAATGACTCAACATGGATATGTGAATTAACTTGTTCGAATCAGAGTGAAGCCCAGGTTGGGGTAATAGAGGAGCTTTCTGTTCTGGATGGTGAGGTGTGAGACTGTAAGTTCTGGGCCATCTGTAGCCCTTTTGCTACTATAACAGAGATGATATTTTTAAAGAATATTTTGGGAAGTAAGTTTTATTTTCATCAAATCTTGTTACGTTGAACACTATGTCAATCAAGGTTCAATCAAAAAGAGAGCAGCACCAGAAAATGTGTGTGTGTGAGTGCATGTGTTTTACAGGGAATTGATTTTATGCAATTATGAGAGCTGGTTTAAGCAGTCTCTATGAGGCTGTTGTCTTTGCAGCAGACACCGGAGCTTGAAGTTCACAGAGCAGTCAGGTAGCAAGGGAAGACGGCTGCAAAGTAGAAGAAAGTAAGGACAGGCTGGGACCTGAAGGCATGAGCTGGAGCTCTTGAGGATTATCCAAAACCCATGTCAGTTCTTGTTGCTTCTGACCTTGGTGGTATTGGTGTCCTGCAGAAGCTGGAGCCTTCTTCATGGAGCTAAATACTTACAGCTGACCCAGGAGTTGGAGACTCTGAAAGAGTGTCCAAGGGAAGCTAGAGCAGCTGCAAGCCCTGCCACTGCTTCACAACAACACGGTAAGCCAGCAGACAAGCAGCCACGTCTGTGAGCTACAAGATGGCTGCTGCTTTACTTCTGCCCTTCGAATCTCCCGTAAGAATATCTCTTGTGGCCTATTCTAGGTAGAAACATACAGGGAGAGGAATTCTGGAAAATGTAACTCATCCTAGCCAAGCTGACACATTACAAAGTCACCACATTACCCATTCGTTGAATCAGTGGCATTCACCCTTCTATGGAGAAGATAGATACTACTAAGAACAAAGAGTTTGTTTTCAGCTTGAAGTCTTCAAGCAAAGTTATTTGATTCTTTTTTTTTTTTTTAAAGCTTGGCACCTGAGCTAACAACTGTTGCCAATCTTCTTTTTTTTTCAGCTTTTTCTCCCCGAATCCCCCCAGTACATAGTTGT
Organism: Equus przewalskii; assembly: GCF_037783145.1. Classification (NCBI taxonomy): domain Eukaryota; kingdom Metazoa; phylum Chordata; class Mammalia; order Perissodactyla; family Equidae; genus Equus; species Equus przewalskii. The sequence continues at coordinate 28,024,684 of NC_091850.1, forward strand.
ATATTTTAGTTGTGAGTCCTTCTAGTTGTGGCATGTGGGATGCCACCTCAAAGTGGCCTGATGAGCAGTGCTACATCTGCGCCCAGGATGCGAACCACGGAAACCCCGGGCCACCGAAGCGGAGTGCAGGAACTTAACCACTCAGGCACGGGGCCGGCCCCTATTTGATTCTTCAGTGAGACAACTGTTCAACCAGTTCAGCTTTATTCACAGAGAAAGGGGCTCTCTAAATTTGTTATATATCAAACTCAAAGCGTTAAAGTCTGAATATGGAATTTTACCATAAGCCACGATGCAGAAGCAATCTAGATAGGACTCAGAATATATGTAAGAGAAGGACTATCCAGGCAAGCAGAGGAAGAAGAAAGCCTCTCTGCTTAGTGGAAACAAGGAATCAGATATGCACGTATTTTAACATAAAATCTCATGATGATGAGGTTGAAGAGAAAGTTGAAAGCAGAGTAACTTTTCCCAGTTCTTGGAAAAGACTGTCCCTTGGGCTGCTCCTCTATCCCCAATTTGGGGTGATCCCAGCAGAATAAAACATGATAACATGTGGGATAGTTAGGGAAAGGAGCTGAGTCATCATTCCTGACCTGCTATCAGCTCTTATGTCAGTTTCAAGGGACATAATGTTCTCACATGCTCCAAAGGAGTTGAGAGAAAGGGGACCACACTGTGAAGGCAACAGAATGGAAAGATGAAGGATGTATCTGAGCCTTCATGGTCATTGTAGCAACAGCAAGGGAAAAATTAGAGACTTACTAACTGTCCCACAGTAGACACCACAGCAAGAGACCCAGGAGCAAACATCAGACATCCTGAAGAAGTGATGGATAAGCATATAGAAACAAAGTTTGAGTACAACCACTCTCTCCCCCTATTGCTTTCAGGACACAAAGCCCCTCCTACCACTATCATTATGAATCTACCTTGTAGTTTAGGTAGAATGAGAAGAAGAAAATCTACAAGATAGAGCATTTATTTGAAAGAGACTTTACCAAAGAAGAAATGGAAGTACCATTAATTGACAAAGTAAACACCTTCTCTACTACACATTCCAGTGGAAGCTCAAGAAGAATGTTCAATTGTAGAAAACTACATTTTCTTTGTAAAACAGATGTAAATTTGCCATCTTTTCACTTGATCACAAAAGAATACATCAGGAAGACAAAAGGCAGAGTGAAGAGAATTAGATAAAAATGGAACAAGAGCCCAGCATGATCAAAACTTGTAAGAAACCTGTTGAACCCCTGTGTTAATAAGCCAACCAACTTTTTTTTATTATTAAATCCAGTTTGTGTGAGGTTCTCTGATACTGAAGATCTTTATTAGGGCTATAGAAGGCAATTTAAATCAACCAGTAAGTCACAGAGTTGGGAATTAAACACAGGATGTCTAACATCCAAAGCTGGTCTCTTAATCACTACACCATAATACAAAGGTGTAGCCATTCCCTCTGTGGTGTTTGCTGAATCTGAAATCACTTGCTACTCAAAGTATGGTCCAAGGACCAGCAGCATGGGCAACACCTCGGAGCTTTTTAGGACAGCAGATCTCACGTGGCCCCACCCACCCCAGACCTACCCAGAATCTGCACTTCAACAAGAATTCCCAGTGATGCATATATACATTAAAGTTTGGGAAATACTGTTTAAAGTCATTCTTTTTTTTGGGTTTTTACAGCATGTTCCTTACTCATTGCTGGTTAAATACTGATCTATTTCCTCACCAAACCTGTGATATTCTTGAAGGCAAGAAATATGTTTTTTTTTTTTTTTTTTGGTTTAAAATATCGTTTATTCATAAATATGTCCCTCTTGGGTCTGCTCCTCTGGCCGCCGTCTACTTGGCCATGTCAATCAGGCTCTGCAGGGAGGTGGGCACCCAGGTCTTCTTGCCCTGGATGAAGACCACTCCCCGGTCAATGTACATGACGATGGGGCCAAAGGTGTAGAGCTGCTTCCCTTCGTGTCGCTTCCCGATGATGGGCATGAAGACGATGTTGTGTTCCTCAGCCTTGGTCTCAATGAGGTCCTTAAAGTTCATGGGCATGGAGCCGGCGGCCATGCCAATGCCCCTCTGGGCCATGTTCTCAGCCTCCCGTCGCTCCTGCATGGCCTCGTACTGGAAGTCCTTCCTCCGCTCTACGTGGGTGAGGTAGGCAATGTTCTCTCGTGCTCCGGGCTGCATGTAGGCCCCCACATTGGAGGACACCGCCCTGTTCATAATGTCAAGTGCTTCATTAAACTTGTCGTTGACGGACAGGTGTGCCAGCACTTGGTCTGAGAACACGGACTTCCAACCCAGGTACCACTTGGTGATCTCCTCATAATTGGGGCTGTTACTGAGCCAGGAGCACAGCACCTGAAGCCACTTGGGAAAGAAGTGCTTTTCAAGAAGCCCCACCAGGCTGGAGACAGAGATCATCCCTTCCCAGGTGATGACCCAGTAAAAGGCATCCATGTGCTGCTGGTGGGGGTTAATGACCAACTCGCCAAGACACATCTCCAGCTTGGGCACTATGTTCTTGACCATGAATGCTTCCCAGGAGCCAGGGGTGAAGACCTCCTTCCAGGGCTGCAGAATGAGCTTGGCTGAGGAGTCGCTGGGGTGCCACTTCTGCAGGGCACGGGACAGTTTGCTGCGGATGGAGGAATAGAGCCGCTCCAGACATGCCTGCATGAGGGGCAGCCACGGGTGGATCCAGGAATGGATGGGGATGGTGTCCGTCAGTGGGTTCCAGTTCTCCACCTCCTTCTGCAGCTTGGGGAAGATGAGCTGGTCCAGGATGGTATCTAAGATCCACACGGGGATAATGTGCACCCAGCTATCCAAAAAGTCCACCATCGGGTCACAGTTCCTTGGTTGCCACTGGGTGACAATGTTTCGAACGAGAGGCATCCAGACTTCCCAAATGAGCCTGTGAAAGGCATCTGCCAAGAGGTCCTGCTCACCGTGCGACAGGAGCTGGTCGTTCTCCAGGAGGCTTTTCCACTTAGAGATGATCTCGGTGCCATAAGTACAGTCTTTGAGGGGGTCCCACTCCTTGAAGTACTCCTTCATGAGTGGGTAGACGATGGCCACGGTGAGGTCCACACGGTGGGACATCCAGTAGTCCTCATAGTACTTGTCCCTCAGGGTCTCAAAGATGTGGGTGCACCCGTCCAGCGTGAGGGGGTCGCTGCAGTTGGGCTGCATGCACCGCTCGCACTCCTCCACCATCTCCAAGACCTTGCTGAGTTTGGAGATGAGCCGCTCCTCGTGGTCCAGGACCTCCGACATCTTCTCCAGCTCGTGGGAGAGGTTGACCACCATGTCCCGCTCGTACTGCAGCTGCCGGTCGTTCTGGATGATCTCCTGCTCCGTGAGGTCGATGAGCAACTGCAGGTTGTGCTCCAGCTCTGGCAGCGCGAAGCCCGGGGCCTTGGCCTCTTTGCCGGGCTGTGGTGGCTGCGGCGACTGCAGCAGCAGCCCGTCGCCGGGGACGTTGTGCTTGTGGCTGATCTGGCTGTAGCTGAAGTAGACCTTCTGCTCGCGGCCAGTCATGTCTATGACCTTGACCTGAGAAAGCTCCTTCTCGGGGGCGGTGAGCTGCTTGCTAACCCTGCCCTTGGCCTTCAACTCTTCCACGGTCTTGTAAAAGTATTTGGGCTTCTTCTTGCTTCCACTGGGGCCTTGTCTCCACTGGCTCAGCTCCTTCTGAAACTCCTCGGCCTCTTCCTTTGAGTGGACCACAGGGAAGTCCTGCAGGGACTGGGGGGTGCGCTCGGAGCCGTAAGCTCCCACAGCGCCTCTGCCCTTTCTCTGTTTGGCTTCGATTGGCTTAATGATACCTTGTGCATTCTTCCCGAGGCCCCTCCCAGGGACGTAGCCCATTTTCTGAAGAAGCTTCTGTCCAATTCCTTTTGTGTGTCTCTCCCAGCTGCCAAAATCCATGAAAGACTTGGTTCCTCCAGCAAAGCCTTTCTGGCTGGGTGTAAAGTTGCCTCCCGTTTTTAACTTCTTGGGTCCAAAATCCTTAGGAAAGTCATCCTGCTTGACAGGCTCCTCTTCGTCATCAGAATCTTCCAGCTCCGCCTCCTCTGCTGCCCGCTTCTTGAGCCCCGCGCTGATGAAGCTGACTGGCGCTGAGCAGTCGCGAGCTCGTTTGCCTCCAAAGCTGGGTCTCTCTCCATCCGAGGCTCGCTCTGTCCACACTCCATTGGTGGCCTCTTCCTTGGTCCGCCAGTGGCGCTGCCGGTTGGGGTTGAATTCATTCTGGAGATCCCAGTCGGTGATCTCGAAGTTCTCCCGCTCGTCCTCATCATCATCCATGTGGCCTTCCCCGTCCCGGTAAAAGTGGGGCAGCGACATGGCCAGTCACTTTGAGAACGCCTCTACCGTGCCCAGTGCGGAACACAGTAGCCCCCGCCGCGCGTGCGCGAGGAGCCCACTGCTCCGGCAGCCGGAACCCGGAAGTGGTGGCCGGAACCCAGAGTGGTGGCCGGAACCCGGAAGTGGCAGCCGGAACCCGGAAGTGTTGAGACCGGTCCGCCTTTTTTTTTTTCTTTCGTATTCTAACCACTTGTGATAAAAACTGCTAGTTGTCCACCAAAATCAGGGTACATTGCTAATCTACATTTCCCAGCCTCCTCTGCACTCAGATGTGACCATGTGACTAAGTTCTCTCCAACCCAACAAAAGCAGAAACATTGTGTACTATTTCTGGGCCCAGGTCTTAAGACTGTGGGTGTGCTCTCTCTTTTTCCTGTTCCCTTGGGCTGGAATCCACTGTGACCCAGTCTTGATTATGCAACAAGCCATTGGAGAATGACAGAACAAGTAGGTTGACGGAAGCTGGATCCCTGAATAATTGTGTGGAGCAGAGCTACACCAAAAACTGAATCATTCACCTTTTAACAGTTACACAAGAGAGAAATAAACTCCTATGTTCTTTAGACCACTGATTTATTGTCGGGGCCTTTTGATACGGCAGCCTAGTCTTGCCCTAAATAATTCACCACTCCATTTTATAACAGACCTGAGGTTATAAGGATTCCCCTCATGGAGGGAGAATGTCCTCAGATACATGAGACAAGCCCTCAGCAGCCATTTCTGTACTATGTGATCCTAGACATAGCTGATCGATAGGGGAGTGGAGCTCTTACCCAAACCCCATTTGCATTTTCCCTCCAAGAGATTTACAATTTTGAAACAAGACAGAGGCTGAAAATAATTGGGGCTAAGTCATGTTAATGGCAAGGCTTTAATGTTGCACTGTGCAATACAGGAACATGTGGCTCTTTGAAGTAAAATAAAATCTAAAAGTCCGTGTCTCAGTTGCACTAGCTACATTTCAAGTGCTCAATACTATTTGTGGCTTATGGCTACCATATTGGACAGAGCAGACGTAGAACACTTTCATTAATACAGAAGTTTCTACCCGACAGCACTGTCCTAGAGAGAATGTCCATGATGTCTCCTGGTTCCAGTCCTTCTCAAAGATTGCTTGTTGAAACCATTCCTTAGATTCCGTGGGATACAACAGAATCTCTACAATAAATTCCCTCTCTTGCTGAAACTAGTCAGATTTGATTTTATTATCTGCTACCAAAAGGACCTTATATACATGGCACTATAACTACAAAATACCGAGTCCGATGGGGGAATTCTCAGGCTTATTTTTATTTGACCATACTTCAATTTTCACGTGATTGATCACTCCTTCCTCGACTCTTCCTTCCTGGGCTTTCATGACCCCCCTCTCTTAGTTCTCTTCTAACCCTCTGACATTCTCATAAGAATTGGTATTTTCCACTGAACTCTTATTCATCAATATATATTAAAGAGAGGGGACTCTTAAAAAGTGCAGGGCAGGCTGAAGGACAGACATGTTTAGGTTACATATTTTATATCTACAGTTCTCCTATTGGGCTTCTAAACCACGTATCTAATTGTTCACTAGATACTTCCACCTGGAAGTCCACAGGCACCACAAAATGGATGTACTTCAAACTGAACTAGTCCTCATTCAAAATCTAGCTTAGATATTTCCAACTTCCTTGTCTCCCACACAGAGAAAATGCACTCTGTGAATACTGCTATCATGGAATTTATCATCACACTGTAGTTTAAGTGTCTATGTATCTCTTTTGAATAGAGACAACATTGTCTTCCCATCTGTATACCCAGCATAGTGTTTGACACATATTAGGCATTCAATAATTTTCATTTTAGCAAATTATAGTCACTCATAAATTTTTAAAGAAGAAATAAATGTGTGGAGCAGTCAACTCCAGAATTATGCCAATACCTCTAGGTCTGGTGGCCATACAGCTAAATCAGCCACAGTTATCCCATTATCATCACATCTTAAGACCTAGACATGGGAACACAGAAAATTGTGAGCATAGGTTAGGATTTCTTAGCGAATTTTTCCACTTGAGACTTTTTGTGCTAACTCTAGAGGGATTTATCTAAGATGTTGGTGACTTTGGATGCACTTGAACCACCTCAGTTCTATAACCTTTAAGATAAATGGTGCTGAGCAGCCAGCATCCCAGCTGCCACTCATCCCTCACAGAGACACAGGGATAAGTGCTGGTTTCTAATGCTGCCCGAGTCCTCCTGCCCTGTATCCTTTGTTTGCTAAGATAAACCAACCTGATAGCTCTCCAGTTGAGAGGACTGGGCGATTTACTCAGCAGAACATACTGAGCCTAGCCGATAGTAACAAGCCAAAATGCCTTCAAAACACAGGCCGGGCGGCTCCGTGGCCGAGTGGTTAAGTTCCCACGCTCCGCTGCAGCGGCCCAGGGTTGGGATCCTGGTTGTGGACATGGCACCGCTTATCAGGCCACGTTGAGGCGGTGGCCCACATCCCACAACTAGAAGGACCTGCAACTAAGATATACAACTATGGGGGGTGGGGGTGGGAAATAAAGCAGAAAAGAAAAAAAGATTGGCAACAGTTGTTAGCCCAGGTGCCAATCCTTAAAAAAAAAAAAAACCCAGGCCGGGACATCAACATGTGAAGAGGAGGGTGGGTAGGGAAACGGAGAGCATGCCATTGCTTAGCTGTAAGCTACAGAAAAACGCTTTTCCAGGCCAAACATAGCCCTAAAGCTGCTTGATCGTGACCCCTGTTCCCAATCGGTCGGCCGGCCCAGGACAGGGTCGAAGGACGAGAAAACAGTGTAGTAAAGAGTCACGAGGGTAGCCAGCACAGACGCCTCTCCTCAGGGCTGTAAGTTACCCACCTGATCTGTGGAGGGCTGAGTACAGTCCCTTTATTTTTGCCCTGCTGGAGCTGACATCCCGTGAATGACTAATATTAGTTATTCAACGGGTTCCTGGAAAGCGCAGCCCAGTGTCTGGGCGCTCAACAGGCGTGTGTCTGAGGAGCGCCCAGGGAGGTGGACACTGCAGGGCCGGCCAAAGCGGTGGGGGAGACAAGGAGGGAGAGGAGGGGGGGACGGGGAGGAGCGGAGACGGGGAGGCGGAGAGGAGGAGAGGGAGAGAAGGAGGAGGGGAGAAGGGGAGCGGGAAGAGGCAGATGGAGGCGGGGAGACGGCGCGGAGCCACAGGACGCCTGGGAGGACGCCGCCGGGAACCCGGCAAGGCGGGGCGGAGAGGAGGCGGGAGGAGGAGCTCTCCGAGCCTCCCGCCTGCGCTCCCGCCAGCTCAGAGCAGGCGCCCTGGCGCGGCCCGCGCCCCCTCCCCGCCCCCGCCGTCGCCCGGGCGCAGGCTGGCGTCAGGGCCCGAGGCCGTCGCGCTCCCGCCTCTCTCCGCGCTGTCCGCTTCGCCTTCGGCTCGCCGCGCCTTCCCCGCCCCGGACGGGCCGGGCCCTGGCGCAGGTAACTGCCCGCAGCTTGCTGCCCCTCACGGCTCCAGCCTCCTCCCCGCGCCGGCGGGTTCCCGGAGTCCTCGGGCCCCTCCGTGCCCCCCTGTACCGAGCATGTCCGCGGCCTCGGCCAGCCCCGGGGTCCGTTCCCAGCGCCGGTCCTGGCCCTTCCCTCGCTCCAGGCCTTCCCCAGCCTCCCGGCCTCGTCCTCCTGCCGCAGCATCCTCAGGCTGACGGAGGCGCGGGGACTCTCGCGGCCGGGGCGCCCTCTGGCCGGCGGGGGACGATGTCAGGGTGGGGCCAGACCTCGGCCGGAACCCTGGTCCTCCAGCTCCTGTCCTGTTCTCCGGGCGCCTCACCGGGTAGTGGGCGGCCCTCGCTCTTACGCCTCCCCCGCAGGGCCGGGTAGAGAACCTCAGAGGAGTCCCTGGGGATGACTTGTGTGACGTGGTCGTAGGGAAACTCCTGTGTTTGGCCTTAGTTGGTGATAAATTGAGCCTAAGGAATGGATATGATTTCTTAGACTCGTCTATGGTGAAAACCACAGAAGAACTTGGATTTCTCTTGAAATTGCATTCGCCAATGTGTTATAAATAAAAGATACTCTTTTGGGTAGACTTAGCATATTTCTCCTAACGTGTTTTGTGACTGTCATTGACTTCATTTTTACTTCTCGTTCTTACATTAACTGATTTTACTTGTTTCGTGATGTTTATTAGCATCCATCCGTACCGTAGTGTTTTGGGTGCGAGTTGCATATATAGAAGAAATAACCTTTGCTACATAACAGGGGGTGATTTTTAGAGTTATGAAAGATTGAAGACCATCCGTCATCAAATGTGATAGGGCTCTATCCTCACATCTTGAAATGGTTAGCTGTCTTTTATACTTTACATTTTAATTGCAAAACTTATGAGTATACATCTGGAGTATTTTAAAGCAAATCCCTGTTATTTTGTAGAATGTCACTAAACTTGGGTTCACCTGATGTTTCCTTGTGATTAGATTCAGGTTATGTATCTTTAGCACATATGTCACAGAGATGTTTTTCTCATTTTACTTATCAGGTGGCACCTGATTTCTGTATATACCATTTCTGATGATTTTCATTTTGAGCACTGGATTAAGTGGAGTCGACCTGGCTTTTTCATTGTAAAGTTACTCTTTTCTCCTTTGCAATTAATGAGTGTTTTATAGGGAGATGCTTTGAAGCAATGTAAATATAAAATTTTTTTTTTTTTTTTTTTTTTGAGGAAGATCAGCCCTGAGCTAACATCTGCTGCCAATCCTCCTCTTTTTGCTGAGGAAGACTGGCCCTGAGCTAACATCTGTGCCGGTCTTCCTCTACTTTATATGTTGGATGCCTTCCACAGGATGGCTTGCCAAGCGGTCCCATGTTAGCACCCGGGATCCAAAACAGGGAACCCCTGGCCGCCAAAGTGGAACATGTGCGCTTAACTGCTGCACCACTGGGCCGGCCCCTGTAAATATACAATTTTTCATCAAATGTTAAGTTTATTCTTTTACTTATTTATAATTGTATGAATTCATGGTTTCCTTTTTTATCCCATGGATTTTTAAATCCATTACTCTACTTTGTTTTGATGCTCAAATTGTCCTCAGTTTGGTCAGTGAGGTCCTTTTCAGTATGGCTCCTGTGTTCTCTCTCTACTTTGTCTCCAGCACACTTGCCAGGCTGTCCCACTGCAGGAACATCCTCCTAAGATTCTCGCAGAAATGGACCATTGGCCTAGGGTTACACTCTCCTCATTCTGCTTGGGTTCTGACAACTGTTCCTGGCCTCCACAATCCTCAAACACAGCACAGGGACTTGCTAGGCACCTTCACTACATGTTATCTCGGCTTCATTTTTATGTGGTAGTTTACACTTTCTTACAGCTTGGTGGCTCAGGGCAGTTTGCACTGCTTATGTGGCGATTGAAGGCTTCAAGGGTGTTTATTCCAGGAAGTAAGGTAGAAGCTGTTTTGCCTTTTATGATCCAACCTTGAGAAATGCATAGCATCACTTCCATTTTATTTTTGGTCAAAATCCCACCCACTTTCAAGGGATGAGCCATAGACCAGAGCTCTCAATGAGAGAAGTGTCAAAGTCACAGTGTAAGACGAGCATGTGGGGTGGGAGATATTGTTGTGGCCTCTTTTGGAAAATACAACCTGCCACACCGAGAAAAGAAAATCACATAGAAACTTTATTGTGAAAATCTTTTCCTCATTCTTGTTTATCTTCATAGTGTGAGAAATAACTTATCAAAAAAGCAAATACATTTTGCCTTATATCTTATTCAAGATAAAAATGAGATACTGAATGTGTTGTCAATATCTGACCTTTAAAAAGAGAGTTAACGAGCTACTGAGAGAGTAATTTACCAAAACTTTATGAAAATTCTAAATTAAAATTCTCAGTAAATATTATGGGCTGTTTGTTATTATATTTGTTTTTCACAGCATTTTGTGACTGTTTTTACTTAATTGGTCATTGATATCTTAACAAGCATGGAGATAAGATTAGAAGTTTTGACATCAACAAGTATCAAGCAGAAAAAACCCTGGCCACGAGTCTGCTGGTTGGGACAGGTAAGTTTTTTCTTTATTTGTACAATACCAGGCATAATATGTGTTAAATGTCTGCTTTGCCCCTAAAATTGAAGAATGTTCTATGGCCTTTACAAAATAAAACACCATCCTTAGGGGCTGGCCCCGTGGCGAGTGGTTAAGTTTGTGCGCTCTGCTTCGGCAGCCCAGGGTTTTGCTGGTTCGAATCCTGGGCCAGACATGGTACACTTGTCAAGCCACGCTGAGGTAGCATCCAACATGCCGCAACTAGAAGGATCTACAACTAAAAATACACAACTGTGTACCGGGGGGCTTTGGGGAGAAAAAGGAAAAATAAAATCTTTAAAAAAAAAACAAAGCACCATCTTTAGACAGATCACCTGCACGCTGAACAGGGGTTTTGTGTGTTTGTGGAGTTTTTTTGTTGTAGTGAGTAAGTTAGCTTTTCCAGAAAGTTAAGTGGTCTGTCTAGAAGAAATAGTTTACTTTCAAAAAAATATTTTTCATATTGTGTTTGAGAAGGTTGATATGGCAGGTATCAAAAGGGAATATTTTATCTTCTGATTCTTTCCCTACTGGAATAGTCAGTTCCCATTTTGGTTTTCATGAATGTGCAATAAAGTGCCGCTTAGAACTAGAATAAGGATGGGCCACAATACACTAACAATCCAGGAACACCATTCGCAACGTGGAATAGATTCCTCACCTTAGGAAAAGTGGGAAAACCTATAAAATCCTCTTAGAGTTTGTAATAATTATTAAAATTAAAAAATTTGGTGTTTTGTGTCATTTCCTGTGAGAAATTATACCATTAATTAACTTCCTCTAGAACAGTGTCTCTCGAACTTTTTGATAGTTCAGAATCATTTGGAGATCTTGTTAAAGCATGTGCTGCGCCCCACTCCCAGAGTTTCTGATCAGTAGGTCTGGGGTGGTGTTGGAGAATTTCTGACAGCGTCTCAGGTGTTGCTTATGCTGCTGGTTAAGTGATACTTTGAAAACCACTGCCCTAGAATATATGAAAACAAAGTTAATTCAAAATAGCATACTTTTTGGGGCCGGCCTGGTGGCGCAGCAGTTAAGTGTACACATTCCACTTTGGCAGCTCGGGGTTCGCTGGTTCAGATCTTGGGTGTGAACATGGCACCGCTTGGCAAGCCACGCTGTGGCAGGTGTCCCACATATAAGTAGAGGAAGATGGGCACGGATGTTATCTCAGGGCCAGTCTTCCTCAGCAAAAGGAGGAGGATTGGCAGCAGTTAGCTCAGGGCTAATCTTCCTCAAAAAAAAAAAAGTATACTTTTTCTAGATACTAAAAAAGTGATCAGAGCCAGGGGTTTCAGAAGCCGTATCCATTTTAATCTAACTAAATAATTTAAAAACTTACCCATACCATTGTTCAAGTTGATGAGATTAAACAGCAGACAACCCAGTTTTCTCTAGCAGAATTGGAAGACATTCCTATAACTTTAAACTTCAAAGAAATCTAAATGCAACCATTAGGTCATCTTACCTAGGAATTCTGATAAGAGGTATTTTAAGATAGAATGAAAAATCTGCAGGTTACTTCATCAACTTTACTTTTCGTTTTATGATTTATTGTAAGGGTTGTTCTTAGATGTCACTTTGTTTTCCTTTCTGGGATAATTTATTTAGATAAGATGTTGAATTAATTTCTGGCACCTCTTAAGTTTCTCACTTGTTTCTTCTCTTAGGAAAATGAAGCTGTTTTTCTTTTGGATGATAAATTCATAAATGAAATTAATTTGCTGTCAGGAAGGACAAAGAAGAAAATTCCTAGTCTGCAGCCTTTGTTGAAGAATGTTATTGTCCTAACAACGTCCAGTAATGGTTAAGTAGTACTGAGATTTTCAAAAGCCTAGTTTAACTGTATTTTTTAACAATTTGGGGTAATATTAACGAAAATATTAGATTATAAGAATTGTATTTCCTTTTTTGAAACAGATGCCTGGCTGGCTGGGGTACTCACTACAGGGGAGGTTTTCCTTTGGAACAAAGATCAAGATTGTTTGAAAACTATACAAGCAACTGAAAAGCCTAAGGAAATGATTAAAGCTGCAGTAGGTGAGAATTTTTTATTTGTTTAAAATAGGTTTAACTTGATAAATAGGAGGAAAAGAGGATGAAACATTTTCCTATTAATATTTTAAAAATATATCTCTAAATGTGTGTATGTATGTATCTGTATATATATATTTCCGTATGTATATATGGTTTTTTTTTTGGTGGTGGTGATTTGTGATACTTAGATTTGTCTTGAAAAAAGAAAAGTCTGGCATGCCTAACATATCTCTGATAACAGTGGGTTCCTAATAACCACCTAAGTACATGCCAAATGTTACTATTATTTGTACTTTGAATTTATTATTAGTACCTTAGTTTTACATCCTGAATGGAAACATCATTTTGATTTCTTATTGTCAGAATAGATAAATTACATACTTTCTAGAGAGAATTCAGACTTCAGAGGTTTAATTGCTTTTTTTTTTCCTTTTAGCAAGCTCTTTGAGACTGTACTTGTATGTATCTGGAAATGGGAAAAGAGTTCTGCTTATAACTCCTTCTGGATGCATATTTCTTTGGGAATATTTGGAATTCAAGAATATCATATCTTCTAAAAGCCCTTCATTGGTGGGCCAGTGGTCCCAGATCATACCTGAAGAAGCAGTTCATTTGCCTTCCACTAAAGATAAAGAAGCTGTAGTGCATGCTGTTTTCATAAAAAATGAGGTAAAGTCCAAATCAGACAGGGTGTTATAGAAGTTGAGATTTCAGACGAAGAATAGAGGCTGTCCGTGAAGCCATTGAGCGGAGTGTGTAATGGCATAGCTATGTATCTCTAGTCATCATTTATTGTCCTAGTAATTGTGAAATTATTGTGGAAAAGATATTTTTCTATTTCCTGGTCACATTTTTAAAAATATTTATTAAAAATGGTTTGAGGGGCTGGCATGGTGGTGTAGTGGTTAAGTTTGCATGCTGTGCATTGGTGGCCTGGGGTTCGTGGGTTCAGATCCCGGGTGCAACCTATGCACTGCTCATCAAGCCATGCTATGGTGGCATCCCACATATGAAATAGAGGAAGGCTGGCACAGATATTAGCTTAGGGACAATCTTCCTCAAGCAAATAGAGGAAAATTGGCAAAAGATCTTGGTTCAGGGCCAATCTTCCTCACCAAAAAAAAGAGGGGGTTTGAACTTACAGCTTCCTTTCTCTTTTCCTAGTTTTATTTTTCCCTAGTTTTAAAATGTAACTAGTTTTGTAATTTAAAAAGCTATAATTGGTGATATTAAGTAAGCCATTTAATTCCAAGGACATAACACATTCATTAACTAAAAAAACATTTTATTTGTTTATTTAATTTTGCTGAGGAAGATTAGCCCTGAGCTAACATCTGTTGCCAATCTTCATCTTTTTTGGCTTGAGGAAGATTAGCCTTAAACTAACATCTGTGCCAGCCTTCTTCCACTTTATCTGTGGGTTGCTGCCACAGCACAGCTGAGGAGTAGCGTAGGTTGATGCCCAGGATCTGAATCCACAAACCCGGGCTGCTGAAGTGGAGCGTGCTAAACTCAACCACTGTGCCACAGGACCAGCCCCTAAAAAACATTTTAAATAGCTGCTTGTTACTCTTTGTATGTGTGGACCAACATTTTATTATGCAATCCCCTATAGTTAGAAATTGCATTTTGAAGTTTTATTGTTTTCCTCTACCTTCCCCCACCTTCAGGGGTAGTGCCCTATGTAACTATAAAAGAAGAGAAAAATAAAAATATAAGAATCTTTCCAGTTATAGCTACAGTAAATGGCAGTGTTTTCTTAAGAGAATAAACTGTGCCTTGATTTCCCATTTGGGACCTGCCTCTGGCTCAGAAATAAATTACTTAGTCTTCAGCTTAAGGTTAAGAATAAAAATATAAGCAGGAGCTCAATATGTTTCATTTATTTTATTTATGATGAGAAAGATGTTTATGTTTTATATATCTTGATTTATTTTCAGATTAATTATATACTAAAGCATATTAAATTTATCTACAGTTATTTGGAGACTGCTGCTTGTGTTCATTTACTTTTTATTCTGGGGAATGCCTGAAATTAACATTTCTAGCAATTCGGTGGCATGAGAATGTATTTACACCTATAAGGTGAGGAAAATGTTTCCTCCTTCCTTATTTTCTTTGCCTTTTAAAACGTTATCATCTTTTGGCCCATAAATACATAATAAAATTAGTAAAGGAAACGTGAACTTCAACTTCTGAGACCTCATAAATCCTTTATTCTTGTAAGTATTGCTCTGTTTCTTTAGTTTTCATTTTTAAATGTTTACTCCGGAAAGTTTTTCTTGTTTTTGTTTTGTTTCCCTTCTTGGAATTGAGAAAATGTAAAAGATAAGGCAAGCTGTGGTCTTACTTCTCTTAAGATTATAAAAATAATTATTTGGGGAAGTAATTCAATTGAATTTTAAAAGGGGCATAACTTACTTGAATTTGCTACTGTGCCTTTCAAATGCTTAAGCTTTGTTTTATTAACAATAGTTACATTTATCTAAAACGCCCCATAAAATAGAAAGAACGCCTTAAAAGCATATAATGCCTAAGTAAGATTTAGTAAAATAGTGTGATTTTTTTGTTTTTTTCTGTTTATTTTATTTTTTTATGCTAACAGAACTTGTTAAGCTGTAATTTGTATAAAGTAAAATGAACAAATCTTAAGTATACAACTAGATGGACTTTGACAAATATACATGTATGTGTAAACCATCTTAATATCAAATATAGAACACTATCTTAAAAATCCTCTCTTCCATACCTATTTAATCCCTGTAAAAATGTTTGCAGTGATGTAGAAATATGTGTATTTGAATCTTTAGTGGAAGCAGATGTGTTTGGGGTTGGCTATGGAATGTGCCATTACTAACAAAACTCCGACATTGAGCTTTTTAAGTGGTGACTACTCTTTTGTACCCGGGATGATACTTCTTTTAGATTATTTTTAATTTTTTTTTGGAGGAAGATTAGCCCTGAGCTAACAGCTACTGCCAATCCTCCTCTTTTTGCTGAGGAAGATTGGTCCTGAGCTAACATCCATGCCCATCTTCCTCTATTTTATATGTGGGATGCCTGCCACAGCGTGGCTTCATGAGTGGTGCTAAGGCCACGCCGAGGATCTGAACCCTCAAACCCTGGGCTGCCAAAGTGGAGCACACAAACTTAACCACTGTGCCACCAGGCTGGCCCTCTGGGATGACACTTCTGAATGGTTGCTAAGGGGCCCCCTAGTGTATGTGCACATGTAGGAGTTTAGTGGGACCCTTTAATTTTTTCTAATGAACTTATATTGATTTAGAAGTTATTATACTTGCTGTTTTCAAATATTTCATTGTTTCCTTAGATCATTGCCATTCTGTGTTCATTGGGCACAACAAGATTGCCTTCTGAGCAGTCTGATTCCTAAATGTGAATCAGTAAAATCAAGAGGAGCTCTAATTTCTGCCTTTTCCAGAGATGGCCTTACCCTGGCAGTAACTCTTAATCAGAAAGATCCAAAGGTCAGTAAATGTAATCTGTCTTGGAAGAACCTATAAAAGAGAGTGTTTAGTCCTGTTTTGAGGTTTTTTTCCTCTTGAAGATATATTTTTTTCTTAATACTACTTTATGTTCTTTATATTGGTGTTTTCTCATCCAACTTAACATTGTGCATTGGTAAAGTTATTTAAATTAGCTGTCATAATTTTTGAAACTTGGTCTTCAGAAGTGAGCAGAGGATAAGGGAAAAGAAAGAAAGAAGGGCAAAGTGCTAACTGGTGTTCTTAAAATGTGGTATAAGAGAGAAAAGAGTTATAGGTGGTCAGCATTGCCTTGTGAGTTGGGAAAGACTCCCTAGATAGTTTGTCACTAGAATAATAGATCTCTAGCTTCCAGAATTATAAGTAATGATTAAAGTGTAATAATTTTAATGATTTTGTTGTCTTTTTTTTTTTTTTCCTTTCCAGGCAACTCAGGTATTATTTATAAACACACTGAATTTTGTTACTCTCTATGGTAGCCTTAAAGGATGTAGTAATAAGAATCCTGTGGTTCCAGCTACACTTGTCAGGTAAGAACTCTTGTATTTCTAGATAGTGTTTTTATTTTCTTTTCCAATAAGTTATTTTCTTCTCGTAAGTTTAAGGCTCTGATAATTCAATAGGTATCTAAATAGATGGATATTTAGATAGATAATGCAACTTTCAGCATTTGTGCTTGATAGATTCTAAAAATTGCTTTATATAGGGAAAGCCTTAAATACTTTAAGGAAGGACCTGGAAGGGTGGAAGATAGGTGAACATATATGTTTTTTCTTCTATTTATTTCTGTGTTGTCTCAGGAGGAGTGGAATCATGGAGTAGAGAAATGTTTCACTTAGTTGGAGAGGTTGAAATGAAAGAAACTTGGGAAGACCATTCAATACTGAGACACTTATAGCCCTTTAAACAAAGTTGGCATTCTCTGTATATGGGTCAGTAGCAACATAAGTGGTGATTTTGGATGGCACATGAGCTACCGCCAGGGCCTGTATGGGACTGTAGAGTAGGAATATTTCCTCTTGGACTTCCTTATTTCCTTTTCTGAACACTTTTCTATGTTGTTCTCTGAATTTCCAAAGTTTTCAGGTCCCTCCAGCCTTGCGTCTTCATTTTCATTCGCTCCCCAAAAGTTCCTGTCCAGAAGTATTACTGGTCTCAGTGCAGGTCTGTTTGACTTGGGGTGTCCTGTTTACATAAGGAGGAGCTGCATTTTGTCCCTGTGAAACATTAATATGACCAGATAGTTGAGTAGTGGTAACGAAGAGGGGAGAGGGATCTGCTGCCGAGCGGGACTCTGGCAGGCTGCAGGGAGCGCTGGCCTGGTATTGGTCTATCAGTAGATCTCAGCTGTGGACACCAATAGGATTAAAAGCTGTTCTGATTAAAATGTGAATCACTAAAAAGCCTGACGCTCTTAAGGAGTATTTTCATTTTATGATTTGCTCATGAATCTCAGTAAATTCTAATTGGTATGTCGTATAGAGTAGATGTTTATGAATAAAATCCCTTTTTCTTACCTTTATTCTGGGAAGCAAAATACACAACATGTATGTAGCAACTGCCTACTATGCATTCTTTTCTCCTTATTTTTTGAAGTGTTGCACCCCTGCTTGGCCAGTATAAATTATAGAGAGTCCTTTGTAAATATATTGTCTTGCTTTTTTTTTAGGTCCTACTGGGTAGGTGATATCAGCTGGACTCACGATAGTCTTTTTCTGGCTTGTGTGTTAAAACGCGGCTCCCTGGTTTTGTTGACCTGCCAAGGTGAATTGCTCACATTAGTTACATTTGGTTGCTCAATAGAATTTGGGCCAGCAGAATTTATTCCTCTTCACCCACTAATAACATATAGGTGAGACATTTGAATTGTTTTAATTTGTTTATGGAAGTTTTTCTCTTTTGGTATTACTTTATTGTGTGTTTTTTTTTTGATAATTTCATCTTTCAAATTGTCTTCTTTCTTTAAGTCTATCATCTCAATATCTGTTTCTTATTTATAGTTTTCTTCTATTTCTTTTTGTGGCTTAATCCTGGTGAAAATTTGCCATTGTGACTATGTAAGTATAAGTTATTTAAATATTCAATAGCACTAAAAATTTATCTTCTGTGATATAAAAATTAAAGTATGATATGTCTTTTAAAGTTTTAAAAGAAGAGCACTTAGATGAATTAGTAACTCAAAATTAGCTGGGCACATGGATTTATCTACTTTTTTTCTCAAAGGGAAAAAGGGGAAAAGTTTTTGGAAGTAGATAGAAGACTTTATAATTTAGCTGTATTTTAATTTTTAATTGTGAGATGGGGGATTGGTTTGCCTTTGGAGTCAGATCAAGATTCAGATCTTGATTCTTCTACTTATTAGTTGTATAACTTGGGGTAAGTTATTCTTTAAGCCTCTGTTTCTTTTACTGTGAAATGAAGATGACAATAAGTGTCTCCTAGGGTTGAGGGAATGAAGTAAGATAATAAATAATGATAAATTGCCTAGCACAGTTGTGGCATAAAATAAATGCTCAGTAAATATTTGTTGTTATGGATGTTGATATTGTTAAATATGGCTAGACACATATACACAGCTATTTACAGAACAAAAAAATTGGAAAAGGCCTTTGAAATGAATCCATTCCCTTTACTTTACACAAAGAAAACTGAGGGGGTCGTGTGTGTCTTTGGTTATATTTAGCAGAAAAAAATGATACTGAATGGTTAGCAATAGGAAATTCTAATGGAAATATTTGTCATTTCCTGCAGTAGTGAAAGTATTTTTTCCTTATTTCTTGAGGTCTTATTCATAATTAACTTGAATTCCCTCACATTCTCCTTTAATATTTGGGGGCCTTTCAAAATCAGTTGCTTTTTCTGATTACAAAAATAATATATATTCATTATTAAAAACTTAAAAATCAAATGTTACAAAATTAAATAATGAAGAAAGTGAGAGACTTTTGTAGTCCTATTCCTCAGAGATAACAATTAACATTTTAGCCTGTTGTCCTCCAAATTAAAAAAAATTTCCATAACATTTTAATAACAATATTAGTTTCTTGTTTAAAAAAAAAGAAATTATATGATATATGCTGTTTACTATTTTGCTTTTTTGACTTAGTAGTATTTCTTACACTTCTTTCCATTAAGTCTTATTTTATAATGTTCTGTAGATTTCTGTGGTGTGTACATTCTGTAATTAACCAATCTCCTATCATTGACCATTTGGCTAATAAAGTCTATATTTGAATAGTTTCCTAAGCAGAAAAAAATTATAATCTATTTTGATTGTTTGTCCTCTTTATATTTATACAGCCCCAAATTTAATAAGCAGTGATAATAAGTTATCAGAGTCAGGTAGACCACCATAACAATAAATAAGTACATTTGTGTGGAAATTCAGTCAAATTTAACCTTAAGCTGATAGAGTTTTACTCACCACTGTCCTCTCCAAATGCCCTCATCAGTTTCTTTTCTTTCTCCTCGATAACAAGTATACTCATAGCTCATAATTATATTCTTATAAGTATATTTAAATATGTGGTAAGAAGGAAAGTTAACTATTTAACTCTCTTTAGTAGTAAAAATGAACTGCCTTCTTTTCTAAAATAATTTGTATAAAACCAGATTAAAAAACAAAATAGAATAAATGCCACAATTCAGGAAAAATTTTAAAAAATTAACATATACATTATTTAATCACTTATGTTTTCCTTACAGGTATATGCACATTAATATTTTTGTGTTTAGTTTGCTTACTTTTTTCATCATTCTGTAACTTAATTGTTGTTTTGCTTTTTCTTTGGAATAATATGGTTGTTTCCTTTAAGATTTTTCTCTTAGTAATTCTTGAATTTTGATGTTTGTTTGCTAGACCACAGCAGTTTACTTTTCAAGATTCAAATAATTCTGTAGATTCATCAGCGTCTGATAGTGACCCTATGAGACAGAGATTTTCTGTAAAAGCACACTCACGGTTACCCTACCTCATTATTTCTGATGGATACATGGTCACAACCCTTCGATTTCTCGGTAACCTGTCTCCATCAGTGCTCATGAGATCCCTTCTACTTGACTCAACTGAGAGACTTGAGAAAACGTACCAAAGTGTGGTGATGTCTAAGGTATAGTGCTTTTTGGTATCATTAGTAAAAGTCGGCTTCTTAGTCTTTGCAGATTTAAAACTATACTGACAGTAATGTCTTTGGATTGTATACAGTTGTCTATAGAATTTTTAATTGCTTGTAATAGAATTATGGATAAAACTTTGCTTTTGGAAATTTTTTGTCTTCTACAGCCAAAAGGCAAAGGACTAAACTTGCGATCACTGGATTCCCTAAGGTCTAGCCTGTTAAAACACCAAGGAAATGAAAGTTCAGCTGATTCTACTCTCCCCAGATTCTTGCAAGCGGAAGAAACAATGAAGTTAGATGAAAAAACAGCAGATTTGCAGGTACTTAGGAGCAGTGTTTTATTTACGTTGAAGGATTATGTATTGAGTTTTTTCCAAGAAACACGTTTTGTTTTTCTCTTGTTTAAGGGAAGAGAAATTTGAGAACACCAAAGTGATTCTATTTGTAAGGTATTAAGTATAATTTTTTTACTTTTGTTTTAGGATTTTGAAGAGGAAGAAACTGATGAAGGCAAACACTTTCCAAACAACTTACTCTCTTTTTGGAGCCAGGAAAATGATCCATTGTTTAGTAGTGCCAAGGAGGGAAGATTGGAATTTGCATCTATGTTTGATACGATACATGCAAAGGGTAACAATGAGGAGACAGACAGAACCATTGCAGAACTGCAGTCTGTCCAGAAAAATCTCCTTGCGGCATGGGCTATTGGCATTTCAAAAAATGTGACAGAAAAAAATTTAATGTTAAATTATACAGTAGTTTGTATCACTCATTTTTTCTACATTCTTCAATTTATAAAATGTCCTTTCCCCACACTTGGTCTTTTTTTAAACAAGAGCCCAAGACATAACGCATGGATACTTTGTATCTTTGAACTTTTTCATCAGTGTTTATCAATCCAGTATTGGGATATGAGATACAAACAAGATGTGGGACATTTGGTAAAGCTGACCTCAAATACTATCAAGCTTTTGTTGACTCAGCAACAACAGGGTCAGTTATTCTCAGAGAAGCTTTTAGCCTGTTTTCATTTACTCAGAATGGTAGCTGATAATCTAAATGACACATACAATCTTCAACCTGAAATTACTTCAGCATTAACTGATGGAAGTAGAACAGCAAATCAAGACTCATTTGTGGTACCCGTGTTTCAGATGTTTCAAGATAGTGGTTCTCGCGGAAACTGGTCTTGGAACTCAGCTTTCAAGATTTGTCCTCAAGTAGTAAATCTTGTTCAACAGCCAGGTCACAGGTATAATTTCTTTATATATATACTTTATATAATGCTGATCCCTCAGCATTTTAGATTTTTTCCTTTTTAAAAAATTCAGATATAATTCCCGTACTGTAAAATTCACCATTTTAAAGTTAACAATTCAGTGATTTTTAGTATAGTCACAAGGTTGTAGAAGTATGAGCGCTAATTCGAGAATATTTTTATTACCCCCAAAAGAAGCCCTGTATCCATTAGCACTCAGCATTATAAATTTTATGTTATTTAAAAATATTTTAGGATTTATGGTGATGTTATTCAGCACATATGTTATTAGTCTTGGGCAACTATAATACTGTTGAAAGACTTTGGTTTAGGGAAGTGCTATAGAGAAATGACCATGGGCACATAAAGCATTCATGAAGATACTTAAAATATATTATGCATTTTTTTCATCAGTGGACTTTGTGCTGTATTAAAACTGATCGGTTTGTATATATGTTATTACATCCCTGAAGAATCCCAGCAAGAAAAAAATAAGGCTAAGTAGGAGGCTATACTCATTTTTATCCCTAGTCTGAAATTTGATTACTGAATTTTATGTGCAGATTGATTGCTCTCTGGAGAATATTGTACAAAAAAACTTTATGGTATCAAACACAATTAAGTCGAAGAGTTCCTGAAGATGACAGACCGTTCAATGAAAAGATGACCCATGAAGCTTCTGCTGTCAAGAGCCTGTTATGTCACATACAGTCTAACTTACAGGAGGCTGGAGTTTGCGTGAACCGAACCTTAGAACTTAAACCTATCAATGGTCAGTAGCTTATAAACGATTTCTACCTCCATGAATAAGCAATACAGTTAACTGGGCTTTGATTTTATTAATTGGTTGCAGTTATTTATTTTTCAAAATAATTTCTGGCTGAGCTGTCTCCACTGAATTTTAAAACAAAATAAATTTTTATAAAATAATGTACTTCACCATGACTGATTGTTGGTTAAAAACTTTGTAGGTGAAGAGTGTTTCCTTTTAGGATCATATGAAAAGTCTGTTCAGCTGTGGAAGAAAGCTCTTCAGGAAACCCAAGAGAAAGGTAAAGGAGTGTTAAAAAATAATATTTGCCGTAATATTGGTAGGAACATATTTTAGCATGCTATAGAGCTTAAAAATGATTCCGGATTTCTGAGTGCTCACAATTTTTTTTTTTTTTTTTTTCTGGGAAAGATTTGCCCTGAGCTGACATCTGTGGCGAATCTTCCTTTCTCTTTATTTTTCCCCTCCCCCAAGCCCCAGTACATAGCTGTATATTCTAGTTGTAGGTCCTTCTAGTTCTTCTATGTGAACTGCCACCACAGCATGGCTACAGACAGATGAGTGCTGTGTTTCCATGCCTAGGAACCGAACCTGGGCCACCAAAGCAGGCTGTGGCAAACTTTAACCACTAGGCCATCAGGGTTGGCTTGCTCACAATTTCTTAATGCTCAGATGGAATACATATTTGAGCACCTTGACTGTCATTAGGTACCATGCTTGTCAGAAATACTTATTTAAAATTATTCTTTTTTAGGAAGATTAGCCCTGAGCTAACTGTTGCCAATCCTCCTCTTTTTGCTCAGGAAGACTGGCCCTGAGCTAACACTGTGCCCATCTTCCTCTAGTTTATATGTAGGACGCCTACCACAGCATGGCCTGCCAAGCAGTGCCATGTCCACACCTGGGATCTGAACTGGTGAACCCTGGGCCGCCTAAGCGCAACATGTGCACTTAACCACTGTGCCACCGGGCCGGCCCCTAAAATTATTCTTAGTCTTGGAATTTGTCGCCCCAAGACTTTTTCTGTTATCTGTAGATAAAGCTCCTTCTGTCCTTTTTTTGATTAGTCGTGGAACCTATGATTGATTGTTGATGAGGGAAAAAATGAGATTTAGATCCTAAATAAAATAATGTTTTAGATTTTTTTTGTTCTTTAAGGGAACTGCAAGTATCTAAATGAGAACCTATGGGCCAGATATTTTACTCCCTTCTTGCATACTTAGAGAAACATGGAGCTAAGGCTCTCTGCCCTTAAGTAATTCAACTTTAAGAATTTCCTGTGAGCTAGTCTTATTGTTGGGTCAAGTATGGGCTACATGGAGTTTTTGATGAGAATATACGGTGTAGATTCTAGAAACTGGTGATAGCTTTTATGATATAGGGGTGAGGGTGTGGCTAAGCTGACAGGTGTTCTCAGCTGGTGACCTTGGAGATAGCCCTGACTGCAAATACTACATGGTCAGATTTGGACAGTTAAATTTATTTTCTGACTGCTCTGGCTTTGTATGTTTCTTTCATTCACCTACTTAACCAGTATTTATTGGGGGACTGCTATGTGCTTAGTACTGTATTAGGCACTAGGAATAACTGAAGTCAACAACTTTATCAGTTGCCCACAGTCTGAAGGAGATATTACATAAACAGCCAGCACTTTTCTTGTTATGTTGTATGAATGGTGCTGGGGAAATACAGAAGAACTCTTCACACAATCTGAGGCCGGAGTGCAAGAATTAGTCTGGGGAAAACCTGGAGGAGTTGACATTTAAACTGAGTAGAAATTGCCCAGTTAAAGTAGTGAGAATGGTTTAGCAGAGGATATGGCATTCCAAAAGCAAAAGGCATGAGAAACCATGACAATTTCATAAACTGCAAGTAGTTTAATAGGGCTACATTATATGATATACATATGTAATGTTGGAGGTAGGGTGGTGAGAGCTAAGGTGAAAGGTAGAGAGAGAACACGTGATAAAGGAACGAACTGTCTGTAGTGCCAAGGGATTAAGATTTTATCCTGAAGACAGTGCGATCAGTTAAGATGTTTTATGTAGGAAAGAGAACTTTTGAAATAAATATAGGCCATTTGGAAAGATCACTTTGGTACAGTGTGGAGGGTCATTTGTAGGAGTGTGGTGTAGAGATGTGGGTTTTACTCAGAAGCGAGAAAATTAGTTGAGGAGGTCCTGAACCAAAGCAATGTCAAGAGTACTGGAGAACAGAAGTCATGTTTGACAGATGTTTAATAGGTTTAATCAGTTGGACTTATGACTGAATAGATTTGGAGAAGGAAGTCTACTAAATTAGTTCTCATATTTAAGGATTGTCCAACTAGGTGAAGAAGAGTGGCATTCAAGCAGATGAGAGATTCTGCTGGAGAAAAATTTTCGTAATGAGTTCCATTGCGGACCTTTCGATTTAATTTCATTTCCAACAGTATCCATTAGGAATGGCTTCTAGTAATGTAGTCTGAAAGTAACAGTGACTTCAACAGGAAAGAAGTTTATTTCTCCTTCTTAGGAAAGGAGACCAGAGGTTGACAGTCTGGGACTGATTTGATATTTCTCATCAAGAATCCACGCTCCTTTAGTTTTTCTACTCCGTTATCCTTAGTGCATTGCTTCCAATCTTAAGGCCATTACATGAGTATGGGTGCTGGAGCTCCAGCCATAACATCCATATTCTAGGCAGCAGAAAGGAGGAAGGCAGGAAGGGCAAGCAAGGGTACACCTCCTAGCTGAGTTACCTCTCTTTAAGCAGCTTTTCTGGAAGTTCTACACAATATTATCTCTTGGTTCAGAACTTAGTCACGTTTTCACATGGCCACACCTAACGGGAAGTTGTGATCTGGGTGCATTGTAACCCCAAATAAAATTGGAATTCTTATACATAGGAAGAATGGATAAGGGGCAGGCAACCAGCAGTGTCAGTCCTAAACACCCTTCAGATATTCGAAGGCAATGGTCAGGGGCTCCTGTCTTATTGGATAGTTTCTTCTCCTTTGGAAATTCTCTTTGACTGTCTGTTTGATATGTGGTTTGGTTTCTTGGGGTTTTTTTTTTTTTTTTTTTTTTTAGCAGTTTCCTTTCTATTTCATACCATATGTAATTGGGATAAATGTCATTAGTGAACCTTAGAGCTAAGATGATAAGGATTTGTAGCTCTCTTTGGATAAAATCTTAGTCATCCTAGGGCCTGAGAAAAAAAAGAAAATTGTTCAGAACTTAAAAATGAAAAAACTTATTGCTAACTTCTTTTTAAAAATATCTTTTATTGAAGTATAAAACAGTTACTGAAAAGTTCACATAATATGAGTGTACAGCTTGATGAATTTTCATAAACTGAACACTCCTGTCTACCTAGCACCCAGATTAAGAACGTTGCCTTGCTACCATATTTTTAATGTAAGCTTAATTCTTTCCCGTTTAAGGAGGAAGAAGGACATGTTTTCTTCAGATACGCTATTATCTTTCTCTTTTATACTGCTACCTTTATAGCTATAATTTAAATGATGCTCAAGGATTGTGTGATCAACTAGTAAGAGAAATACTGAGGTGGTCGTACCTACCTGTAAAAGAAAATGAAGATTGTTCAGGTATGCTTTTCAAAAATTAGTATGTTTAATCTTATTAATTTGCGTGTATAGGCTTAGATATGAAATCGCTTATACATGAAAGCTAGTTGCTCTGCCTCCTATGGTGACCAAGTTATGTTACGGTGAATTTTGGACTGTCAGCTTCTCACTAGCAAGTCCCTAGTTTTTGTTTGCTTTTTTTTTTCTGTCTTTGGATCCCTAGGGCTTAGCAGTGATTGCCTGTGAACTGATGCAATTGTTTTCTCAGTCATATTTGTTAGACACAATATCAGATACCAAGTATTTTTCCTTAGTATATTTATATTTTCTTTAACTGTTGCTTAAGATGGTTTAGCGAAGTGATGAAAATAAATTTCTGAAGTATTTTGAGTCTTTTAAAAAATCTAAGAGGCTGCACAGTATCTGGATTGCCCTTTTTAAAAGAGGTATATTGAAATTAAGCAATAACCAGAGTGAACGATACATATGAACGAACACATAATATATTTATAACGGTTGTAGAGTGGTAGACCATTAGATCTATACTATGCTTATGAATGTGTCTGAAAGGCCCAATATATCAGAACTTTCTAAATGGAGTCCATTCCAACTGAATTTTTTAATTTCAACCACTGTTACTTACTCTTTGTAGCAACAAAGATTGCTTACTCTTTGTGATTTTTGTTTTTTTGGCTTTTTGTGCACATTATGGAAGTAATACATGTTCATTTTAGACAATTTTGAAAATATGAAAAAGTACAAAGAAGAAAAAAATCACTTATAAATCTAACATGTATTTATGTTTCTATGTGTATCTTACTAGAGCTATATATTCTGTTTTGTAATCTTTTAAAGTTTAATATTATGATGAATATTTTCCGATGTAAATGATATTCTCTTTTGAAAACCTATTAAACGTTTTCCCCATTATTGCACATTTTAGGTTGTTGCCACCTATTTACTGTTTTAAACAATGCTGCAGTGTACATAAATTTTTGTAAGTGCTACTAATAATTTCTTTAGGATAAATTTCTAGAAACAAGGTTACTGGATCCAAGAGAATCCACTGTTTTAAGACTTTTGATGCTTGTGTCAAATTTCCCTCCAGAAAGTTCTGCTAGCTAGCTAGTGAAAGACTTTTATCTGTGACTTTTTAACTGATTAGATATTCATTTTTTTCAGCAGTATTGTCATTACATGATTTAACTCTCAAGATAAGTTGAACCTGTAGTAATGTATTTGTTTTAATTTTTAATGACGATTGTTTAGAGTATATGAAGCGTATTGGGTCAGGGGTCCCCAAGACTTCACAGGGAGCACTCACAGGACTCAGCATATAGTTGTACTCGGGGCTGTGATTTATTGCAACGAAAGGATACAAAGCAAAATCAGCAAAGGGAAAAGGTGCACGGGGTGAAGTCTGCAGGAAACCAGGGACAAGCCTCTCAGGATCCTGTCCCAGTGGAGTCACACAGGACACGCTTCATTCCTGCAGCAACAGGTTGTGACAACACATGTGAGCTGTCTCCCAGGAAAGCTCATTAGAGAATCAGTGCACAGGGCTTTTAACTTGGGACTGGTCACTTAGGCCCCCTCTGCGTAGCCCATACCAAAATTCCACACACTCAGAAGGAAAGCAGGTGTTCAGCATAGACCACTTTGTTTGTACAGTTAGGTCCAGCGAGCCACTCTCATCAGATAAGGTAGTGGAGATCCTCCCAGAATCCAAGTTCCCAGATGCTGGCCAAGGGTCAACCTTATAAGCAAGCCTTCCAACCTTATAAGCAGGCCCACTATGTTCTGTCTTTCCTGCGTACTTATTAAATCATTCTATATAGTTATAATTTAATTTTATTGCATAAGGCGCCGTTATTAGCATCATCACTGTGCCATGTACAGAATTACCCTTTCAAATTTTTTGACTTCTGAGTTGTTACTATTTTACTCTGTGATCATGTCTTTTAGAATCAGATTGCTCCCTGTTTAAAGGGCTTATTCCTGAGTTTTGGATGTTTAAGCTTACTGGAAATCTTACCTTTATATAATTCCTACAGTAAGTTTTACCAGGAGAAAAAAATTCTTACCCGTGTATTTTTAACTTAATTGGGAAGAAGTAGTATGATTTTTCCAAACTTACAGTGACCAAATGAAGAATATTGCTTGAAGGCTAATAAAATTTTCTCAAGATCCCCTTTATATAAAAAAAAGTTTATTAACAATACTCTTGAGTGCCTACTATATGAAAAGAGGAATGGTAGATGCTGGGGTATACAGTGACAAGATAGAAATGTCGATACACGTATAGAATTTAATCTTCTTGTGAATATCAGATGACTTTTGGAAAGGAAAATAACTTTGCTATTGTTGGGGCCATATACTTCACAAAAATTAATGTTAATTAGTATTTATATTTAATAGTATTTAACTCTTTATTTTCAGATTTCTGTATGCCAGCTTATATTACTAAGTTTTGGTTCTCAAATAGGGATGACACATGTTTTGCTCTTGCCAGTTTATATCAGAATCAATCCACAAATCCTGATGTAATTCCCCACCACTAGCCTTCTCCCTCCACCCCACACATTCCTTTTGTCCCTATCTCCCAAAAGAATCTTGTAGTAGTGAGCTGCTCTTACTAATGGGAGTATATCATAATCCCCAGACCTAATGGTACAGAAAGAAGCATTAAGAATCACTGTCCTGGTGCTTTTTAGATTATCTTTGTAGCAAACCCTGCCTCCTTTCATCAAAGAAGAAGAATTGGAAAGGGCAGGAAGAAGGGAAAATAATGAAATGCTAAGCTTGTGAGTCCATCATGGCTGGATTGTTCTGCATAGATCCTTCCATTTTTTAAAAAAATAGTAATTTCAAGTCATATGTAGTTCCTAAGTGTATGTTCTTATAATTAGGAGCTAACTGTTTTTTTCCTATTGTCTTCAAGAACTATAGCTACCTTTTTTTTTTTTTCATGATAGAATAAATGTTTATTGTTTAAAGCCACCAAGTTTTTTGTAATTGATTACAGTAGCCACTGGAAACTAATACATTCACATTTTATAGATTATAAATGAGCCTGCATAATAATATTTACTTATATTTTGGACCTTGTGAATGATACATTATAAAAACTCTGGATTCTATTATGTGCCTAGTGTGCCACAGATCATGGGATGACTCTTCACACACAAGATTGGTGTACTTACCTAAAACAGATGAAAAGAATAGGAAAAATAGTGACCTACTTTACAGACAGTCCTGTACAAGATACTGGCACTAAGGAACTATAGCTACCTTTTATAAATTAGCTTGTGCAGGCCATGGGTGCTCATCTCAGAAAAAGATTTTAATTATAATTTTCTTCTTGTATAATGTTGAGGTCTCAAATGCTATTACTTTTTGGTGGTTTGATCAGAATCTCCTTTGGTCACTTGCTGTGTCCCTTAGTTCCTGAGAAGTCTCACTGTGAGTCTGGAGTGACTGCAGGCGCTCGTCCTGAGGCGGCAGTGAGGGTTGTCCAGTCCATGGCTCGCTTCATGGCCGCCTATTTCGCCAATCAGCTGCTTTGCATTTTGCCGCCTCACAACGTGAATGTTCTTCCTCCTCTTCATATTAAAACAGGTAATATACCTTTTTCTCACCTTGTTTTTGCATATAATGTTTGAAACCATATTATACGGTGATCATTATTCTATGGAAATAATACTGTTCTAGCTTAGTGCCTGACACGTAGGAGATGTTCAGTGACTATTTGTGAATGTGTAAAATCTGAGAAAGGTAATTGTTGGATTTGTTTTTATTGAATATGGATTTTTTAATCACAAATTTTGGACAAATTGGTATGTATAAAGTCTCCTTTTTTTTTTTTGTGAGGAAGATTTGCCCTAAGCTAGCATCTATTGCTGATCTTCTTTTTGCTTGAGGAAGATTGTCCTGAGATAATATCTGTGCTAATCTTCCTCTATTTAGTATATAGGTCACCGCCACATCATGGCCACTGAGGAGTGGTATAGGTGTGTGCCTGGGAACCTGAAGCAAAGTGCACCGAGCTTAATCACTGGGCCATGGGACCAGCCCCAAAGTTTCATTTTTAAAGTGAAAGGGCTGCCACCTTTGTTTATATAAAAATGTGGACATTTAACATATTTTGAGTGTGCTAATTTAGAATTTAATTTTATTTGGATGATTTACTTTTATACTTTTATTTGAATCATTTACTTTGTTCTATTTAATCATTTCATTAATAGGGTCAAAATGTACTTAAATTGTGCTAGATAACTGCCTTGCCCTCATGGAAATAAACATGTACACAGATTTCTCTGATAATTCATTCACTCTACTAATTTTTGTTAAGTGCCTGCTATCTGCCAGGCAGTGTTCTAGGTGCTGGAAATATATTAGCTTACACCATATGAAATCAATAATATGACAACACATATAGCATTTTTTTTTGTTTTCTTTTGACTTATGAAACAGATTTATCCTAACTGCCGTGAACAAAACAGATAAAGTACCTGTTTTTTGTTTTTTTCTCGACGAAGATTAGCCCTGAGCTAACGTCTGCCAATCCTCTTTTTGCAGAGGAAGACTGGCCCTGAGCTAACATCCAGGCCCATCTTCCTCTACTTTATGTGTGGG
This sequence comes from Equus przewalskii, assembly GCF_037783145.1. NCBI lineage: Eukaryota > Metazoa > Chordata > Mammalia > Perissodactyla > Equidae > Equus > Equus przewalskii. The sequence continues at coordinate 28,055,022 of NC_091850.1, forward strand.
ACACCTACCACAGCTTGGCTTGTCACATGGTGCCACGTCTGCACCCGGGATCCGAACCTGTGAACCCCGGGCCGCCAAAGTGAAACGTGCGCACTTACCACTGCACCACTGGGCTGGTCCCAAAGTACCTGTGTTTTTATGGAGTTGGCATCTAATAGATCGAGACAGAAAATTAAATGAATACATAAACAAGATATATCAAATGGTGATAATTGTTATGCAGAGAATTGAAATAGAATAATGCATTGTGCTGAGTGGCTATATCAGATTGGAAATTTAGGAAAGACCTCTGTGAGGGAGTGTGTTTGATAAACTGAAAGACTGGTGTGGCCAGAGCATAGAGGATGGGGTGGAGAGTGATGCGAGATGAAGTCAGACGCAGACAGGGGCCAGATGATGTAAGCCGTTGTAAGGAATCTTGAGTTTTATTTTAAGTGCAATGGGAAGTTATTGGAGGGCTTTAAGCAGGAAATAACATGAACCGATAAATATGTACGAGGCACACATAGGTTAGAGTACTATAAGATATAATGTAATTAGAAGTTTAATAGACGTAGCAACAAGTCATCAGCACGTTTGATCATCATGGAACTGTGGACTTTGAGCTGTGTGTTCAGACTCTTCTGTTCTATAAGTGTCTCAGGAGGTAGGTAGGTGCTGAGGACTGTCCTCACCCACTTGGATGCTTCAACAAGAGTGCTAGTCTCTAGTCTTACCTGGGGTTCTTGAGGATGTTCTGGTCCCTAGAGAGTCATGTGTGAGGTAGGATCATAAGGCAAGTTGTCTAGTGGTCCCTTTTCTAGCAGGTCCCTGCTTCCCTTGGGAAGAAGAGTTGGTCTTGACTTGATTATGACTTTTAGGGAGCTGGGGTGAGCAGAGAAACAGGTGCTCAGTTTCTTCCAGGATCTGCCCGCTCTCCTGTCCCCCTCCACCGTGTCCTAACTCAGATTCAGCCAGTGCTCTCTGCCTTTTCTCCCTGGGAACAGCCTGTGCTCCTTGCTCTCACCCTTATGCTTTCCTGACCAAGACTCTTGGATATGTATTATTATTTCCTTATACATATGACATTATTTATTACTGCTGTGGTTTTATATTTAAGCTCACTTTTTTCTCACAACCTAGGTATTTATACTTGTGTTCCCTATTTTTGATAGTAATGTTTCTGACAGCAAGTTGTATCCTTAATCCACATTATTTTACTGAAGAAGGTAGGTAGTCTTCCATGTGGTTTCTAGAAAAATCTTAAAAAAAGAAAAAAAAATGAAATTCTGCTACTTAGAAAATTTGTCTCAATTTCTTGTCTTTCCTATCCTACAATATTTATAGGACTTTTGCTGTTTGTTTGTGATCTTTATCTTTACAGATCACTTTGCAGACCTAAGGAAGACTCGTCTTTGTCACATTCTAGGAAGAAAGCTGATAGAATTAGTGAATTATTTCTGGACAGATTCATAAATATTCATAAGAGCTCAGACACACATACTTTTTATTCCCTTTGTAAATATCTTCCCAATGAGAGGAGAGGGTAGGAAAAAGGTTTTATATTCTCTTCTATGCTCGAGAATGTGATTATTGAAAATTTAAATATCTGAAACTTTGTATATATCCCTTAATTTATTTAATTTCCTAGGATCATGAAAAATGATATTGGCAGGCTTGACTTAGGATACATTTCTTGTTTATCTTTCCAGTCAGAACTAGTGACAGAATGTATTGGGGATTTGAGTTGCTTATTTGATGTGATGTTTGCTGTGTGAAAGCAGCAAAATTTTCAGAAAATTTAATCACTCAGATTCTTTTAATAGTACAGTGCCTTGCTCGTACTAAATAAAAAAATAGGAAAAATTTAGTGAGTACCCAGGCTCTTTACCTATGCAGAATCAAACATTCAATTGACTAAATTTGATTGACTAAATTTTTTGTTTCCATCCAGCTGTGTTTGTCAGAGAGCTAAAATGTTAGTGCTTGGTGTGGACAGAGCCTGTGTAGATCGCATGAGAAAATAATCATTTTATTTCAAGGAGCAGAAATCCGTGTATACCATTTACCAGTTTTATTTTGAGGGAGTGAGTCAAAGTCTTAGCAATACGTGTTTTTTTAAAAATAACAATCCTGGCATTGTATTTTCCAGTTGCTTAAGTTACTGTAATTATGGAAAGGTACAGAGGCTGGGAGAAGGTTGTTACCTTTTTTATTTAATCCCAGGCTAGATTGAAATCTTATCATTTAGTCAGGATCATTGAAAATCACACTTTTCTACTTTCTTATGAACACTAATATGTTGAACACTTACTACTCTTGATTATTACCTCGAAATAATTGTTTATTGCATGACACTATGAGGAATGCAAAGTCAGGTAAAATGCAGTCTCTGATCTGGTAGGAGAAATAGACATGTATTTCAGAGCACTCCACACTAATAAATTGTATGCTCTGATCCAGTACTTAGGACTGTATATATGTATGTTTATATTATGTGACACAAGAGTTTTATTGAAATATATTTACCTTTATTTCGTGTAATGCCCTCAGATACTGTCTCTTCTGTTTCTCTTTCTACTCTGTTCTGTGTCGTTTTTTAAGAACGCTGACATTTGCTTCATGACCCACTGAGGCACATTCTTCAGTGCTTAAGAAAAACTTGTAGATTTGTTAAGTATTATTTTAGCCCATTTTGTATGTATCTTCCTTATGGTTTTGTATAGAAAATACTTACTGAGGAGAGAAATGTACCCATGTAAGGAGGCATGAGTTCTGATATATGTAATTGTAGTATCCATTTTCTTTAATTTACTCACAGAGCAGCCCCTTCGACTTATTCCTCTACAACACTCTAAGGTGGCCAGTGCTGTTAGAGATCAGAATCTTTCTAATGTATGGACAGTTGAATATGCCCTTGAATTATTATTTATTGGTGGCCTGGTCCCAGAGGCTGTGTGGTTGGCACATAAACTTGGAGACTGGAAGACATCTGTTTCAATTGGTGTGGCCTTCCAACTCTTCTGTAAACATGATAGCAGTTTCACAAGGTTTGTATTTTTAGGCAAACTTAAGTTAAGAAATAGTATAGTAGTATCATCTAAAGTATCATGTATCTCTCTCATTGCTGGTATTTACACATTTTGTGGAATCCTCATTTCAGCATTATCCAATAAACTTTCTTTGGTGATGGAAATGTTCTATATGTGCTGTCCAATGTGAGAGCTACTAGCCACATGTAAGTATTGAGCACTTGAAATGTGGCTTTTCAGACCAAGGAACTGAATTTTCAATCTGACTTTAATTAATTTAAATTTAAATAGCTACATGCAGCTAGTGGCTACTGTGTTGGACAGCTCAGTGGCTTACTTATTTGTGATAAAATGTTTCTTTAGCACATTTATTTGTTAGAATTGCCCTCAAAGGGCTTCTAGTCAGTGGGAAAGTTTGTCTACCCCGAATAGGATTTGAGTTTTAAGCTCATCAAACTAATCTTTGTATTTTAACTTTTCTCAATATTATGGTATTGCTGTGTCTTTTATATTTTTCAATTCAACATATATTTATTTATTCAGTAACTGCTCTGTACCAAGCTCTGTGCCAGGTATTTTAGTGGATATAAACTTAAATGCCACATAGTTTCAATGCTTAAGGCATTTATACTTTAACAGAGAAAATCAGACAAAACACTATTGTAATTTACACGGTCTGGTAAGAAAAGTGCCAGTGGTTCAGTGGGGAGAACAGTAACATCACGTTGGGGAAGGACAGGACATACTTTATATAGGAGATGTAATTTGAGATGAGCATTGAAGGGAAGATAGGATCTTAACAAATTGAGTAACTGTCGGGAGGGAGAACGTTCCAAACACAACCAAAGGCATGTGGCAAAAAACAGGTGTGGTTCAGGTGGGATAGAGTACCTATTACACAGGCAACAGTGGGAATATGGAGGGGGAGATATGTTAGTACCATAATTGGGGAGAGTCTTAATACTCTCCTTAATATAATATTTCCTTGAATATTTCTTTTCTATATGTAAGATGAATAAGAAAGTGAATTTTATTGTTTCTTAAAATTCATGGTTAATTCTTGATGTGTGAATATTTCCTTTTTTCAAAATTTGGGTTCATTTCTCTTAATTTATGTGATTTCAGGTCCAAGAAAAAGGATTTGAATCTACCTTTAAATATGACTCCAGCACAGATTTTCCAGGAAAAACTCCAGTGTTTTTTAGGTCAGCCAGCCTCTCTGGAAGCAAAAAATGAAATGTGCTCAAAATACAAGCAATTTACAGGTGTGTTCCTACATATGGTCGGACACATGTATCAGGTTAATTAATATAAACATTATGGTATTTTTTTAAAGCATGTAAATATCCACAAATACATTAACACTTTGAAATAAGCTTATCAAAAAGAGAAGTGCTATTTATTGTTAAGCATGGAAACATTCAAAACTGATACCAGCTCAAAACATGATGGTCCATAACTGAATGATAGTCCGATTTTCCATAAATACCTTTATAATAGTTGAATTTTGCTGCATTTGGACTATTTTCTTTTATAGTCAGAGAATCATAGACTCCCAGAAATGGAAGGGTACTTAGAAGTATTATGTTAAACTCTCACCTAGTGTATAAATCCTGGAGATGGTTTTGTATTTCATTTGAAAAGTTCAAAGTGGTATTATGGAATTTAAAATAATATAATCATTATTATAATGTAACATAATATACAATATATATAATATATATAATATAATATATAATGTAATATAATAATGTAATATAATAATATAATATAATAATATAATATAATGCATTATATAGATTTACTCAGGAGCCCTATAAAATTTATCTGTTTATAGATGGAGAAATTTAGACGAAAAGTAATGAGGTCAGTTATTGAAAGTCATATATTTAATGATAAAAACTGCAACTACTTTGGGACCCTTGAGGTTTTGTTAGTGCTTGTCTCCATTAAGGAATAAGACTTCTAACTCTGGATTCCTAGAGCTTATTAATTATAATTTCTCTTTCTAGAATGAATTGATAATACTTGGAAATATGACTGTAAACTTTTCTTTGTTAGTTTTCTGTCTAGTTCTCATTTGTGTTTTAGACAAATGAAAAGGTAATGTAACTACGTGAAAGTTGATTTTGAAATAATGGACTGAAAAATTCCCAGTGTGAACTTCCAGTTCTGGAAGTATGTTGTTTTAGATGATCTGAAGACTCTCTCACAATATATACATAGATAAAATGTGTTTCTAGATAAAATATACATTTCAAGACTGTATATTAAAATATACACTTAGAGAAAGTAAGGGAAATTTCCAGGGCTCAGAAACAAAGAGGAAATAAAAAACTCAGTGGATTGCACTCATAGGTATTTACCCAAGAAAAATAAAAACAAAGGTCCACGCAAAGACCAGCTTTTTCATTATAGCCAAAAACTTAAAACAACCCAAATACTCATCAACCTATGAGTGGATAAACATATTGCAATATATCTGTACAATGGAATAATAAATAATAAAGAGGAGCGAACTACTCATAACATGCAACAATGTGGATGAATCACAGACCCATTATGTTGGATGAAAGAAGTCAGAAATAAAGGTTACGTACTGTATGATTCTATTCATATGACATTCTCTAAAAAGCAACACTATAGGGACAGGAAACAGATCAGTGGCTGCCTGGGGGTAAGAAGGGAACTGACAAGAAAGCAGTATAAGACAACTTTTTGGGGGTGATGGAAATGTTTGTTCTTACAGGGCTGTATAGATTTGTCAAAACTCATTGAACTCTGTATTTAAAAAGGATCCATTTTAGTGTGTGTAAATTATACCTTAATAAACCAATTTAAAAACAAAAAACTCAGCAGATGGTTAGGGAACTGGAAAATGAATTTAAACTCTCTATATATACACACAAAATATATAGAGAGATAAAAATAAATATATAACAAATAGATATAAAGAAAAGAGTTGGAAAATATGAAAGTGAAGTTAAGCTTTGTAGAGTATAGAATAGGAAGACACAACATATATCTAACGGGAGTTCTGATATGTCCACACCAAATGGCTACCTCTGGAGAGAGGGAGTGGAATATGATTGGCACATAAGGAATTTTCAGCTCTATCTGTAACATTTTATTTAAAAAAAATCTAAATTGTATATACAAAAATGTTACTATCAGACAAGGATGTGAAGTCAGTACTTGAGTGTTTTCACATTATCTTTTGTACCTTAAAGTATGCTTAAAATATTTCCTCATATAAAAATCCCTAAGTCCCCAGTTCTACCACCTGCATTTTCTTGCGTTTTGCCTTCTGAGACATGTCCACATATATATAGATATTGATATAATTCAAGCCATGCTGTTTGACTATTTTGTATTTTTCTGTGTTTTTAGCTTTATATCATGTCATTTTTGTTAACTTTTATTATAAAAGATGAACTATTAAGAAAAAGAAAAAATTATTCTCCCACTTCCTTCACATAATGTTGTATACTTTTTGGTATCTTTCTTGACATTCCTTTTTCCCTTAATATTCTATTATTATTTTTGAATCAGGACTATATTCCAAGAATATTTTTATTATATAGTTCTTATTACAGTGTCTTGTATAATTCTGTAAAAGTCTCATGCTGTGATTCCTATAATCTTAAAGTAACAGAATAGTTAATAAGTTTCTCTTTAGAAGTTTGGATGTTTTGCCTGTCAACCAGTATGTTAATTTTTTTTTTTTTAAAGATTTATTTTTCCTTCTTCTCCAAAGTCCCCTGGTACATAGTTGTGTATTTTTAGTTGTGGGTCCTTCCAGTTGTGGCATGTGGGATGCCACCTCAGCATGGCTTGATGAGCGGTGCCATGTTGTGCCCAGGATTTGAACCTGCGAAACCCTAGGCCGCCAAAGCAGAGTGTGCAAACTTAACCACTCCGCCGTGGCGCCGGCCTTGAGTGTGTTCATTTTTGATGATCAGCTTTTTCAGATATGAAATTTTACCCTACAAAATAGGATACGTATAATGTAAACTTTAACTATTTTACCTAATTTTGAATTTGATAGATCCCATTGAAGAGGAAGACGCGAATATGCTCTTTGGTTCCGTACAGGAAGTACTGAAAGCGGCAGTTATGGCTGATGCAGACATTCTTTCAGAGACGTTTCAGCTTCTGATAAACTCTGCCAAGGACTTCAGCAAGAGACTGTGGGGCTTGGTGCCCATCGGCTTGTATCTTCCAGCTCCTCCATTATATTGTCCTCAGCCAGCTATTCTTAGTGAAGTAAGCTTCATGCTTAATCTTTTAATTAATTTAAAGTTGACTACTCCCAGTTTTTAAAATAATCTATTTGATCATAATCATCAAGTTAAAAATGCAAGCTCTGAAGACAGCCTTCCAGCTCCCCCTTTCCTGTTTACTGATTGTATGGCCTTGGGCGTTGTACCACACTGCTGTTTAGTTTCCTTATCTGTAAGTCGCAGATGATGATAGTGCCTCTCATAGCATTGTTGTGAGAATTAAGTGAGGTATCCTGTAAAGGCTTTACCTTTGGGCCTGGGACACATAGTAAGCATTCAATAAATGTTAAAATTATTGCAGTAATAAAATGAAGAGGTATTTCTCTATATTCAGTTTTTTTTTTTTAAAAATAAACATTTGTGTAGGGTAACAAAATGATGAATGTCAGAATTTAGAAGCCATACATTACTTCAGTCATTTATTCACTTCGTTGTCTTTCCTTTTTTGAAAGACTTACTTTGATTTCTCTTTGATTTGAAAGATCGTTTTTCTTCTCTTGCACTATTCAGTTGATAGTTCTGTCTTATAAATAGCAATACTGTATTCCTCTCAGGAACTTTTCTTCTGCTCTTATTGAAAATCGTAACATTACAGTTAGCTTGTTTTAAGATTTAAAGTGTTAATGTAAATTATTTACGTTTAAATTATTTTAATATTTGATTAATATTTTGAAGTGATTCTGGTATTGTTTCATTACTACTTACTGTTTCAATATTGGCAACCTCTGTATCTAGTTTTTTCTTTTGTTTTATTTAGAATTCTTTGTTATATTTTCATTTGTTTAGAATTATGTTTCAATAGGTTAAAAGTATTTCACTTGATATTTCAAATATAGTATATTACAAAATGGGAGTACTAAATAGTTTATAGAATTTCTCAGTAATTCCTTTTTCCTCTTACATCTCAGTCTTCAATATTTTGGTTTAGAAATTAGAAATAGCATTTAAGGTATTTTTGGATATCCTATGCTAATATTAGTTTGAATTGGTTACTATCCTTAGTACTGCTTCATTTTACTATTTTTTAAAATAGTCCTCAATGGTAGGATTTCTCCTAAATGTCACTCTGTGTCAGCTAGAACCCCTGGGTTGGATGTAATAGAAAATTGGATCAGAATTGGCTGGCGTAATTGAGAATCCCAGCGGTAGGGGAGTTTTCTGACTCAATTATGTTACCAAAGACTTGGGTTCTTGCTCTCTACTTTGTTTTCTGAGATCTCAGCTTCAGCTTAAGGCTGGCTGCCTTTGTGGGAGCAGGATGGCTGCCAGCAGCTTCTAAGGATACCTTGCCTGTGTCCAGAGGGAGAGGGAAGGGGAGAAAGAAAAGCAGCAAAAGTATTTCTCTCCTAGCATTCCAAGCAAGAGTACTGAGGTTCATGCTGTGAGACTGTCCTTGAATCAGTCTTCTTGGCTAGAGCTAATGCAAGGTACTGCTTGGCAATTGATTGGGGCCTCCCTGGAAGCTGGGGATGTGAGATCACCTCTCCCTGAATCCTATGGGTTACGTAGGAGAGCTGCAGATACCCAATTGAAAATTGGGTACTATTAAGAATTGGCATTGGTGGGAGGATGTTGGGGAAGCAAATGTTTACAGTACTCACATTATCTCCTTCTCTGGGAAATTAGTCGTTAGCTACTGACTTGAATAGTATTTATTCAGCAAACATTTATTGAGTCCTACTACGTGTTGGACCTGACTCTGTGCTCTATGATCATACAAAGACACATGCCAAGGCCTTTGCTCTTGGGTAATTCTCAGTATAGTGGGAAACAGATTCATAAATCAGTATAGAACAAATTGGTGAAAGCTATAGTGGATGTCTGAACAAAGTACCATACTAGCACAGAGTGAGAGGGCTTCACAGAGGAGGTGACATTGAAATACAAGTAGGATTTTTCCAGGCAGAGGAAGGGAAAAGCATTCTCCTTGAAAGAAGCTCTCTCTGGAACATTCCACCAATGGAGTCAGGAGTGGTGGGCTTTAACTGTTGTAGAGGAAGACTTGAGATTAGGGTCGATTTGGCCCTTTGTATTGTTTGAAGGGAGAGAAATGTTTCCTCGACACTAGAAATAGCTATAGTTGAAATCTCCTAAGGCCAAGCCTCAAAATTTCCTTTATGAATCTCCAGGTACATTCTAGTTTGAGAAGCACTGTTTTTATTTTCACTTACAATATTTTAAATTTCCATATTACTACCTACTAAAATGGATTGTTTTGTCTTCTTCAGGAAGATGGCGATGATCTTCTTTTAAAAGCTGAAAAAGATAATCGCCAAAAGGTGTCTGGAATCCTTCAACGTGTTCTCTTGCTTTTCCGGGCGGCTCGGTGTTCTTTTCCTGTCGCGCAGTGGTACATCTTGCAGTTGAGGTGGGCAAGAAAAGTCATGCAGAAGGTATGGAAATGTCTTAGTAGCCCCGCATTCTTAACTGATATGCAGCCAGACGGGACATCCACTGGGATGTCCCTTATCCAGTGGCAGGTCCTTTGTAGGCCTGTTGTCTGACTATCTCTTTGTTAAATATCTTTAATTTGGCCCTTGATTAAAATTATGTTTAAAACAATCTATAGCTTCTTTTAGTAGGAACCTTTAGAGAGAATTTGAGAAATTGTTTATCAAATCGTTTTTGAAAATTAGCCTTTTTTAGAAAGAAAGATTGGTGAAATTTGCATACAGCTACCATAAAAATATAGAAAAATTATATAGAAAAGTATAAAAAATATAGAAAAGAAAAATCTGTTTATTGTAGGAAATGGTTTTCTTAAAGCTGTAAATTATATTTGCGTTGTTGGTTGATCTCACCATCTCCTGACTGTAGTCTTACTCAGTCTAGTTTTAATTAACTCAATTAGCATGTAAAGACTGTGTGGAGTCTCTTAAAATCAGCAACACAGCTAAAGACATTCTTCCTTGTAAAAATTATTTACAAGTAATAAATTAACTATATAAGATTAAAGCATAGAGCAAGTGCTAGGCAGAATCCTAAAGATGCTTGCAAGATTCCTATCTCCTAGCTATTGAGATATTAATCCAGATGCTGCTTTAATTTGTACTGAGGGAATTTTGTAGGTGGAATTAAGATGACTAATCAGCTGATGTCAATATAGGGAGATTATCCTGGTTTATCTTGGTGGGCCCAATATAATCACACAAACCCTTAAAAGCAGAAAACAGAGGCAGAAGAGTCAGTGAGATGCAGTGGGAAAGGAAGACAAGAGAAATGAGATGGAAGGAGAGATTAGAAGAATGTGAAGGACTCAACTCACCCTTGCTGGCTTTGAAGAAGGCCATGATCTGGGAGAGATCAAGGTGGCTTCTAGAAACTGAGAATGTTTCCCAGCCTATAGCCACCAAGAAAATGGGGGGACTTTAGTTCTATAACCACATGGAACAGAATTTTGCCAACAACCTGAATGAGTCTGGAAATAGATTTCCCCTAGAACCTCTAAAAAGAAGAAGGCAGCCTTGCTGTTACCCACTCACTGGGTTGGCCGTAAGCAGAGAACCAGCTGAGCCACAGTGTGCTTAGACTTCTGATCCACAGAAACAGTGCGCTACCAAACGTGTGTTGTTTTAAGCCGCTAAATTTGTAGTAATTTCTTAGGTTGGCAATAGAAAACTAATGTAGTGCAGAATCATTTCAGGTAACTTCTTCACCAGTTTTTTCTTGATATGTAATTCACTTATCATAAAATTCACCTTTTTAAGGTGTGCAATTCGTGGGTTTTTATATATTCGCATACATATATGCAACCATCACCACTGTTTAATTCCAGAACATTTTCATCATCCCAAAAAAGAAACACATTGGCAGTCACATCCCATTTTCTTTTCTCCCCAGGCCTTTACAATCATTAATCTGCTTTTTGTCTCTATGGATTTGCCTATTGTGGACATTTTATATAAATGAAATCATACAATATGTAGCCTTTTTTGGCTGGCTTTTTTCATTTAGTGTGATGTTTTTAAAGTTTGTTCATATCGTAGTATGAATCAGTACTCAAACTGAAGTTTGCTTATGTTTGGTTGTGAGATAACAGGAAGTGCTGTATTATCAAGTCAGACTCATAGGAATCAACAGTCTTACTCAGAATCAAACTTTACTAACAATTTCAAGGATATAGGTAACCAAAAGACACAGGTGAAACAGAGAAATCTGGAATTGCATACACTGTTCCCAAATCTTTTCTGGCTGCATATATAGCTTATGTGTCATTTTCCAGGGAGCCATACTCCGTAAATCCATACTTTCTAGATTTATTTATGATAACCAACCTAGACAGACTCTGTACATCTGGTAAATACCATTAATATGTTTGACAAGAAGTTTGTCATTAGGATGCTTACAAGGGGATTGGCCTAGATCATGCGTTTCTTTCTGAAAGTGAATAGTGGAAGAAGAAAGTAGATTACAAGCCTCTTGCTAATCCTTTCCTTCCTGGGTTTGGTATGTCTCTTAATGTTTATTCTATAACAGTCCCCTTCAATTTTTTTTTCTATTCTTGATTTGTTAGAGAACAATTTGTCCTGTAATGTATTCTGGCATTGTCTGATGTGTTCTGGATTTGTTTTTTCATTTAGTGTCATTTAACATGTTCCACTTTCCTTTTATTTCCCATAAGTGAGTAATTAGTCTACACTCATCTTGTTAGAGAAGTGTGATTCCATTAAGGTTAACTTTTTCTTAAAAATAAATGCTTTCTAAGTGGAGTTGTATACTTCCCTGTTGTATCGTATCATATGGCATGTATGTCTGTTTATCTCACTTTTAGTGATGGTGAGCTGGATCAGTGAGTTAGGGTCATGTCCCACACACTATCACATTCTCCATCAGCACATGAACTTTTTACCTAATTTAGCACTTATTGATGATCCGTGCTAGAATCATTATTTTATTAGAGGTTGCCAAATGGTGACTTTCTAAATCTGTCACTTTTAGAGATTACATAGTGTTTAAAAAGTTATGTATGTAGATATGAGTTTTTTGTATTTGTTTTTTAGGTACTGCACATAATTTTATTTTGGATGAGAATTGGATGCTTACATTTCTTTATTTTCTTTATTATGTCTGTGGGTAAAGTCAGGGTCAAATAGCATTACATTTTTATATTTTTTGGGGTGAGGAAGATTGTGCCTGAGCTCACATCTGTCCCAGTCTTCCTCCATTTTTTTGTATGTGGGATGCCGCCACAACATGGCTTGATGAGCGATGTGTAGGTCGGTGCTCATGATCCGAACCTGTGAACCCTGGGCTACCAAAGTGGAGCTCATGAACTTAACCACTATGCAACTGGGCCAGCCCCGCATTAAACTTTTTTATACAGGCAAAACTGAGTAACAAGAGTCGGTAATTTGGTTAGAACCTTCTTTTTCTCTTTTGAGATCTGACCTGGTGAGTTTCCTGAATTAGATTTGTGAACTAAGTTTCTGAAAGTACAGCTGATTTCAGGGGTATTTTACTTACCTAGGATAGGAAGCATGCTGTCTTTTCCATTCTGTAATGTTTCCATACATTGCCTTGTATGTTGCTTTATAGTTTCCTTAAAAATTGACTTATACGACTGATAACATATTCTGTCGTTGTTTACTTTCAGATTCGAATGAAAGGGTCCCTTCCTTCATTAAGTCCTTTCCCTCAGTCGTTACTTAATTACTGTAAAGGGGGTGTAGCGTTCTTTCGACCTGGAGCAACTGGAGACTACAAGCTCGATGAAGTTTCCATTAAAGCAATAGGTTTGTCCAAAATGAACTTCTTGCTTAGAAATTAGGCTTAAATATGAATGCTATATTTTACATTTGATTTGGGAAAGTTTCTAAACTGTTGTTACTCTTCAAAGGAGAGTATGTTCTATGTCATTTTACTTTGTGTTTACAAGTAAATAGTGTCTTTTAACAGCCGTGTACTACGTGTGTGGTATTAAATTAGAAATTTATTATCTAAAACAAATTGTGACAATTATGACATTATTCTCATCATTTCGTTGTTTAAATTTCGAATTTTAGCACCCAAGAATGCCTTTCAGTGGTAATTTTCTTGCTCTTAGGATATGCTGCCAAGTACTGTAAGTGGACAGGTCTTGAACCTTTCAATATTGACTTATTAATTTCATTTCTTGCTTTTATAACTTAACATACCTACTTAAGCTTTTTATAAACTTTCATATCTATTAATTTTAATGACTTTTATTAGTGACTGTATTATAATTTACTTCAGTTGTACATTTAAGTTGTCTCTGGCATATCCATTTCTTTTTCCTATTTTAAAGTATTTCCTTAGGATAGATTCTCAGAAGTGGAATTACTGAGTTAATGAATATGTCTATTTTATATCTCTTGAAATAGTATGCCAAATTTCGTAATTCCTTCAGATTAATTTAATGGGGAAAAATGATAGTTTTATATTAATAATGTCTTTATTTGGCTAGTTATATTGAACATTTAGTTTGCTATGTTCTCTTATAAATTAATTGCATGTTCATGGTCTGTGTCCAGTATCTGAGTAACAAGTTTAAAAAGAACAAAAACCTTAGATATCGTTTCATTCTTTTCTCCTTAATCCTTAAATCTTATCAGTCATGTTTATATTCAGCCCTGATCTTATCTCTAAACTTTGATTAAAGTTCCTTTCTAACTCACTGACCCTTGCGTAGTAGTGTCAAGTAATGTGTGTTCTTCAACTCAGACTATTTTTCAAACTGTACTGGCATTAAATTGCTTTTCAGTTGCTTCTCTCAGCTTTCATGAGCTTGGTTTCATAAACTTGTCATTCACCTGACAAAAGAAAGAGCCAGGCAGGTATCACCTGGAAATGTATGTACAATCCTAGTTTATGTCTTGAAAATCTGGGTCTGTAAGCAATGAGTTAAATTTACAACAATCTTCATTAAAATATTTTTGCTTATTGATAGAATGTAGCTCTTTGAAGTGATTTAAATGAATGCATATTTTTAGTATTTTCATTTTGACTCTGAGGTCTACTATTTAATTGGTCGACTATTTACTCTTTTGCTTGATTTGGTCTTTTGGTTGTTGAGAAGTGATTTTGCTAGATTACAAAGTTTCCTTTCCTAGTTTGTTATCTAAAATAGTGGTTTTCAAACTTTTTTGAAGCTTTTTTTTTTTTTTTAAAGATTTTATATTTCCTTTTTCTCCCCAAAGCCCCCTGGTACATAGTTGTATATTTTTAGTTGTGGGTCTTTCTAGTTGTGTCATGTGGGACGCCCCCTCAGCATGGCTTGATGAGTGGCGCCATGTCCGCGCTCAGGATGTGAACTGGTGAAACCTTGGGCCACCAAAGTGGAGCTCGAGAACTTAACCACTCGGCCATGGGGCTGGCCCCTGAAGCTTTTTATTATAGAAAATTTAAACGAAATTAGAGACAATATAATGAGCTCTCAAGTACCTGTCACCCACCTGCAATAATTTCATCATGTGAAAGCAAGTTTGAAATCATGATTTCACTACTTCAGTATGTGTCCTTAATGGATAAGGAATTTTTTATGACCACAGTTCTGTTATTATGCGTGACAAAATTAATCAAAATTCTTTAATATCACATATTATCTATTCTGTGTTTAATTTTCTTTCATTATCTCAGATGTGTCTTTTTACAGTTTTTACAAATCTGGATCCAAACAGGGTCCTCCACACATTGCATTTTGATTGATATGTTAGTCTCTCTTTTTTTTTTTTTCCCCTGCTTTATCTCTCCCAAATCTCCTCTGGTACATAGTTGTATATCTTAGTTGCAGGTCCTTCTAGTTGTGGCATGTGGGACGCCACCTCAATGTGGCCTGAGGAGCACTGCCATGTCCGCGCCCAGGATCAACCAATGAAACCATGGGCCACTGCAGTGGAGCACGCAAACTTAACCACTCGGCCACGGGGCCGGCCCCGATATGTTAGTCTCTTAATCTATAAAACTTTTCCTCCCCCTATTTTTTTCACGCCATTCATTTATTGAGGAAACCAAATCATTTGTCCAGTAGAACTCCTTCCATTCTGGTTTCAGTTGATTACATCTTTTGGGTATTCAAATTTTTTTGACCATGGCTTACAGCAAGATGCTGATTTTACATTAAGACAGTACAAACATACCCCTATATAAAACTACAATGAAAATTTAATGAGATATCCTTACTTTTTCTATGTGCAATGCACTCTTGATATTTTCTATTTTATTTTTTGAAATGATTGAGACCCACTGAATTAATTATATAGCCTAGTGATTAGTAGTAAATTTTAATCCAAACAGTTTGAAAAAGACTGACAAATGATGCTTTTAGAAGATGACTAGCTACCTAGTATGTTGCTGCACTATATCTTGCTGATTCTTGGACTTAGTTCTATCCCAGCATGCCTGAGAAATATAAAACAATGAAACATCCAGCAGTAATGGTGCCTTTCTGAAAAGAAAAGATTGGATCATGCTCCCCTAGTAGATCCTGCCAGAATCTGTAGGGGTGGAGTGTAGTTTGAAAATGCCAGTAGGTGATCTTGATATCCCCACTGGAAGCATATACCCACCGCCACCACTGCCCCCATTCCTCCACCCCCCACCTGGATCCTCCATGGGTAGGATTTGTAGAAGACCTGCTGTCTGCTCAGTTTCTATAATGTCCAACTGTACTTCCTAGCTTTGTAATAGTTGTTTGAAAAAATACATTAAGTACCTTTCAAAGGAAAATGAGAATACTGGCACTAATGTAAGAGTCAGTTTACTGTAAAAAATAAGGCTCATTAGAAAAAAAATTAAGGCTTAAAGGAAGGACTATTAAGTTTTCCACGGGAAAAGATCCTATTAACCTCAGAACAGTAGAGAAGATGGGTTTTACTTGATTTGTCTTGTAACTTTATACTTACAACATAACTTTAGTTATAATAAGGGAAATTACATTTAAGATCAGCAGAACATTGAAAACATGTTTTGTTAGCTGGATTGTGAGCTGTTGTGTATAGTGTGATGCTCTATACAACGGAATACTTTATTGGCAATAAACAGACTTAGTGTGTTTATGTTACCACCATGGAAAGATCCAAGATGCATTAGGTGAAAAAAAAGCTAGTTGTGAAACAGCATATTTAATATGATTTTATGTATCTTTGTGTAGTTGTGTTGCTTTTAATAAAAAATTATTTAATATTGGAAATTATGTTTTTAGCATTAAAAATTTTAAGCTGAAATGCTATCAATAAGTGATTTTCCAAATAAATTAACTATACAATGTTAAGTAGAGCTGTATGTATTGGCTTTGAAAAATATATACAATGTACTATAAAGTTTAAAGCAAGTAAACTATTAGTAAACAGTGTATGTTATTTACTCTAAATTTTTTTTCAATATTTTGGTGAAGCTGACATACATGAAATATTCTAGAATAATATACATAATTCTGGAAGGATATCTATGACTTTTATATAAGGTATTTACAATATGCATATGTTTCTTTTATAATTAACAAAATAAAGACATTCCTTTTGGGGGAAAAAAATTACAACAGTGGTGAAGTTGCTACAATATCAGTATATATACTCATACAATTTCCTTTTATATTTTTATTCTTGATTTAGGTTGCTTCAGAGAACTTTGTGCTTTGTGTTGGATGCTGCATATTCGTGATAAGTTATCCTATAGTTGCAGGCAATATCAGAAAGCAAGAGAAAATGTGGAGGGAAGAAAGGTATTTACCTGCACAAGAGTAAGAAAAATGAGCAAATGTTCCTTGGGAAATCATTGCTTGGTGGGAGATTTTACTGTTTGCAGTAAAACTTTCTTTTGAACTCCTTGGTCTAACCATCTAAAGTTAAAAGGAAATGAATTTTTCAATATGCTTTTAGGCCCTTGAAGTGGAGTTTGATTCTTGTGTGGTTGAGCACTGTCTCGGTGCGGTGGAATGGGCCTATAGAATGCTGCCTTTCTCTCGGTTTTCTAACATTGAAGAACTGATTCAGGATCTGCTGTTGAGCCTCATTGGAGAACTGCCACCGATCAGAAAGGTAAAGTGATTGTAGAGGAAAATAAACTTAATCAGAAGAAGAGACTTTAAAGGACTTTGACTTTATTTTAATTAGGAATGATGTTGCTCATAAACTTATTTTTTAATTTTTCTAAAGGTAGCAGAAATTTTTGTGAAAGCGTTCCCCAATCCTGAGGATATAAGGGTCCCTTTAAGAGAAAAATATCACTCTCTTCAACAGAGACTCAGGCACTGTGTTGTGAAAGGTATTGTCATTTCTTAGATATCTGATAGATAAATTGCTGAAGATTCTCTTTTTGTTTTGAAAGCATTTATTTTCTAGTGCTTATGATTCTATGCATATCTCTCTTTCCTTGGCGATAGGAATGTGAGAAGGCAGAAGCACTTCCTCATTACAGAAGCACTAATTCAGTTGCTTTGGAACCAGACAGAGCTGACTTCATGTCATAGCTCTGTCACTTACTAACTATGCAGCCATACACAAGTTGCTCAGTCTCTCTGAGCATCATTTCCTTGTTGGGAAGATGAGTATATTAAAAGTAGAGTTTTTAGAAGGAGGTTAAGCTAAAGAGTCTATCAACTCTATATAGACTGTTATATACATAGAATATAATATAGGTTCCTTATGGTAATCATAAATCAGAAACCTATAATAAGTAAGCAAATAAGTAAGACAAAAGAAATCAAACATGTTACTAAAGAAAGCCATCAAACCACAAGGGAAGAGAGCAAGAGAAAAAGAAAGGAACAGAGACGAACTACTAAAACACCCAGAAAAAAAAAAGAAGTAACAAAATGGCAATAAGTACATATTTATCAATAGCTACTTTAAATGTCAGTGGACTAAATGCTCCGATCAAAAGGCATAGGGTGGCCAGTTAGATAAAAAAACAAGACCCATATATATGCTGCATACAAGAGACAAACTTCAGACTTAAAGACACTCATAAACTGAAAGTGAAAGGTTGTAAAAAGATATTCCATGCAAATGGCAAAGAAAAGAAAGCGGGGGTAGCAATACTTATATCAGACAAAATAGACTTTAAAACAAAAACTATAACGAGAGGCCAAGAAGGGCACTACATAATGATAAAGGGAACAATCCAACAAGAAGATATAACGCTTGTAAATATCTATGCACCCAACATAGGAGCACCTAAATATATAAAGCAATTATTAACTACATAAAAGGAGAAATAGACAGTAACACAACTAATATTAGGGGACTTTATCTCTCCACTTACACCACTGAATAGATCATCCAAACAGAAGATCAATAAGGAAACACTGGCCTTAAACAACACATTTGACCAGATGGACTTAGTGGATATATATAGTTCATTCTATCCAAAAAACACAGAATATACATTCTTTTCAAATGCCTATGGAACGTTCTCCAGGACTGATCACATATTAGGCCACAAAACAAGTCTCAGTAAATTTAAGAAGATCAAAATAATACCATGCATCATTTCTGACCCCAAAGGTTTGAAACTAGAAATCAACTATAGGAAGAAAACCAGAAAAGCCACAAAAATGTGGAGATTAACCAAAATGCTACTGAACAACAATTCGGTCAATGAAGAAACCAAAGGAGAAATCAGAAAATTCCTGGAGACCAATGAAAATGAAAATACGACATGCCAAAATCTATGGGATACAGCAAAAGCAGTTCTAAGAGGGAAGTTTATAGCAATTCAGGCCTACCTCAACAAAGAAGAAAAATCCCAAATAAACAATCTAACAGCGCATCAAGGGTACTGGGAAAAGAAGAACAAACAAATCCCAAAATCAGCAGAAGGAAGGAAATAATAAAAATCAGAACAGAAATAAACAAAATAGAGACTAAAAAACAATAGAAAAAATTAATGAAACCAAGAGCTGGTTCTTTGAAAAGATAAACAAAATTGACAAGCCCTTAGCTAGACTCACCAAGAAAAAAAGAGAGAAGTCTCAAATAAATAAAATCAGAAATGAAAGAGGAGAGATTACAATGGACACCTCAGAAATACAAAAGATAATAAGAGAATACTATGAAAAAGTATGCCAACAAATTGGATAATCTAGAAGAAATGGATAAATTCTTAGAAACATACAACCTTCCAAAAGTGGACCAAGAAGAAGTAGAGAATTTGAATAGACCAATCACCAGTAAGGAGATTGAAACAGCAATCAAAAACCTCCCCAAAATAAAAGTCCAGGACCAGATGGCTTCCCTGGTGAATTCTACCAAACATTCAAAGAAGACTTAATACCTATCCTTCTCAAACTCTTCCAAAAAATCGAAGAGGAGGGGAGGCTTCCTAACTCATTCTACATTATCCTGATACCAAACTAGACCAGGACAACACAAAAAAAGAAAATTACAGGCCAATATCACTGATGAACATTGATGCAAAAATCCTCAACAAAATACTAGCAAATCGAATACAACAATACATTAAAAAGATCATACATCATGATCAAGTGGGTTTCATTCCAGGGATGCAGTGATGGGTCAACATCCACAAATCTATCAACGTGATACACCACATTAACAAAATGAAGAATAAAAGTCACATGATCATCTCAATAGATGCACAGAAAGCATTTGACAAGATACAGCATGCATTTATGATAAAAACTCTAAATAAAATGGGTATAGAAGGAAAATACCTCAACATAATAAAGGCCATATATGACAAACCCACAGCAAATACCATTCTCAATGGGGAAAAACTGAAAGCTATCCCTCTAACGGGAACCAGACAAGGATGCCCACTGTCACCACTCTTATTTAACATAGTATTGGAAGTCCTAGCCAGAGCAGTCAGGCAAGAAAAAGAAATAAAAGGGATCCATATTGGAAAAGAAGTGAAACTGTCACTCTTTGCAGATGACATGATTTTATAGATAGAAAACCCTAAAGAATCCACTAAAAAACTTTTAGAAATAATAAATGAATACAGTCAAGTCACAGGATACAAAATCAACATATAAAAATAAGTTGCGTTTCTATATGCTAACAATGAAGTAGCAGAAAGAGAAATTAAGAATACAATCCCATTTACAACTGCAACAAAAAGAATAAAATACCTAGGAATAAACTTTACCGAAGAGGTGGAAGATCTGTACGCCAAAAACTATAAAACATTGTTGAAAGAAATCGAAGAAGACACAAAGAAATGGAAAGATATTCCATGCTCTTGGATTGGAAGAATTAACATCATTAAAATGTCCATACTCCCTAAAGCAATCTACAGATTCAACGCAATCCCTATCAAAGTTCCAACAACATTTTTCACAGAAATAGAACAAAGAATCCTAAAATTTATATGGAACAACAAAAGACCCCGAATGGCCAAAGGATTCCTGAGAAAAAAAGAACAAAGCTGGAGGTATCACACTCCCTGATTTCAAAATATACTACAAAGCCATAGTAACCAAAACATCATGGTACTGGCACAAAAACAGACACAGAGATCAATGGAACAGAATCAAGAACCCAGAATTAAAGCCACACATCTATGGACAGCTAATATTTGACAAGGGAGCCAAGAGCATACGATGGAGAAAGGAGAGTCTCTTCAATAAATGGTGTTGGGAAAATTTGACAGCCACATGCAAAAGAATGAAAGTAAACCATTACCTTATTCCGTGCACAAAAATCAACTCAAAATGGATTAAAGACTTGAATGTAAGACGTGAAACCATGAAACTTCTAGAAGAAAACATGGACAGTACACTCTTTGACATTGGTTTTAGCAGCATGTTTTCAAGTCCCATGTCTGACCAGACAAGGGAAACAAAAAAAAAATAAACAAATGGGACTACATCAAACTAAAAAGTTTCTGTACTGCAAAGGAAATCATCAACAAAATGAAAAGACAACCTAACAATTGGGAGAAGATATTTGCAAACCACATATCAGATAAGGGGTCCAAAATATACAAAGAACTCATACATCTCAACAACAAAAAAACCAACAACTCAATTAAAAAATGGGGAAAAGACCAAAGAAGATATATGGATGGCCAACAGGCATATGAAAAGACGCTCAACGTCATTAGCTATCAGGGAAATGCAAATCAAAACTACAATGAGGTATCACCTCACTTTGGTCACAATGGCTATAATTAACAAGACAGGAAACAACAAGTGTTGGAGAGGCAGTTTGCACTGCTAGTGGGAGTGCAAACTTGTGCAGCCACTATGGAAAGCAGTATGGACTATCATCAGAAGATTAAGAATAGATCTACCATATGATCCAGCTCTCCCACTGCTGGGTATTTATCCAAAGAACTTGAAAACACAAAAGCATAAAGATACTTGTACCCCTATGTTCATTGCAGCATCATTCACAATAGCCAAGACTTGGAAACAACCTAGGTGCCCATCAAGGGACGAATGGATAAAGAAGATGTGGTATATATACACAATGGAATACTACTCAGCCATAAGAAATGATGAAATCCAGCCATTTGTGACAAGTTTTAGCAGCATGACCAGAGGGTATTATGCTAAGTGAAATAATTCAGAAGGAGAAAGTAAAATACCATATGATCTCACTTGGAAGTAGAAGATAAAAACAATGACAAACAATTGGTGGTTACCTAATATGGGAAGTGGGGAGGGGAAGGGCAAAAGGGGTGATTAGGCTCACATGTGAGGGGATGGAGTATAATTAGATTTTGGGTGGTGAACATGATGTAATCTACACAGAATTCGAAATATATTACGATGTACATCTGAAAGCTATATAGTGTTATAATCCAATGTTACTGCAATAAAATAAAAGAAATTACCTGCTTTATGAATGTGCATTGAAAGAATTTAATAAGATAAAGTGTATAAAATAACCACATAGTGCCTTGAATAATTCAGGTAGTTTGTTGAAAACTAGTTTTCTTCCTCTCCCTTTATGGTTATTTATGCTTTTAATTTTATCCCGTACATTTGAGATCACCTTGTGGAACTTGTGGAAGTTTTCTTTTTATTATGGTAAAATATGCATAAAATAAAATTTGTCATTTTTAAGTGTACAGTTTAATGATATTAAGTGCATTCACAATGTTGTGGAAATTTTTAAAGACTTTAAATTACCCTCTTTTTTAGGACTATAATCTAGTATTTAAGTCTAGTTGTGTCCTATGATTGCACATTATTGCATTAATATATATATTAATATACTTGTATTATACTTATATTGTGATTTATATTTTTCTTAAGACTTTTTTGACATCCTCTGAAACGTCCTGTTTATGTATTAATAATGTTTAAAATTTTTCCAAAGGTAGCCTTGAAAAACTTGCCATGATATTGTTTCTTATTGCTTGAAATTTGAAAGGTATTTTTGTTTCTTTGGCTAAAATTTTACTCATGTTCTCTTATTCACCACTCTGTGGGAATGGAAAAAAATATTAGTCTTTCTTTTTATAATTGTCCTTCTGATTTCTTAAATAGTTAAATGACTTCTTAATTTTTTGTTTTCCCAAGCACACTGTTTTATAGAGTCTGGGTTCTGTCCCTTTTATTGTTCTTTAAGGGACCTTCTCTAGCCCCTGCAGTTCTGCCTTAAAATATGGACCATTGCCTTCTAATGAATACTGAAGAAAGCATGATCTGTAAGATTGTGGAAATAAGCCTTAGTCATAAGTTAGATTTCGTGTTCCCAGGAGGGACCAGAATTGGGTCCCCTATGTCTTGAGTCGAAACATTTTAATGAAGTGTAAGACCTTTTGTTCTTTTCTTTCTAGGCCCCCAAACTGAGGAAATGATGTCTGTTATCATGCACTCTATCCATAAAGTGAGGATGAAAGCCCTAAAACGTGTGCAGAGAAATATAGGTTCTTTTGAGATGAATATATGGGAACCAGCTGAAGAAGAAAAACCAGCTGAGGTTTCAGGTTTTGACAGGTTTTCCCTGGGGACCAGTTTGAGCAGGAGCACACTCACGGAACTGGGGAATTCTCTGGTCCACAGTGATGCAGATACAGCAGACACCTTCTCTGAGGCCTTGTTGGTTGAAGAGAAAAGCAGGATACGTTTGTATCAAAGGTACAGTTGGGATCTGTTAATAGTAAGCATTCACTTCCTTTGGAAAAAAATATTTTCATGCAACCGATAAGCTGATTTCTAGTCTCAGCAACCTCACGGATTGTACAATTAACAATATGAATGGTAAGTGGTACCCTCGCTACTCACAGGGATGTTAGGAGTATAAGATGAGACTGTACATTTGAAAATCAGTTTTAAGTATTGAAATATGAAGTAATTTTGCCACCTGAAAGTGTAAAATCAAATGAGTAGATAAAATTCTAGAGTTCACTGGAGGACTTTTAGTGGAGGACTTCTATTTTTTTTCAGTAATCTTTAGACTTAAATACTTGAGGGTTATTGGGTGAGCTGTATTATTTTTAAGGCTTTCCAGGGAAGGAAATTGCACATTCATCTTTGAAAGTTGTCCATAAATTGTTGAGAAATTCTTGCTTATCATTTAAACCCCTATTACTTTAAGCTGATTTTTTATAATTCCAGTATCTGCTAGGCAGTTTATCCTACTCATGACTGAAAAACTATGTAATCGACTATAATCTGGCTTAAGTGAAATAGTCCTTTCTAATCCAAACATCTGCTTAAACCATATCTCATAGTGTTACAAATGAGATGCTTGTTCCACCTGATGACTTCAGTGTTAGTACAGGAATGCGCAGAAGGCTGCTTGTTGTGTGTTTAATAAGCAGAGGCTCGTTACTTAAGCCCAGGTGCCTAAAAGGAACCTTGTATTTTTCTTACTGAGAGAACTAGGGATCTGTGTTCTGCCCTAAGGACTTTGTTGGAAGGAGACAAACTTAAAAGTAATTATGGTTGGCAGTTATGGTGCCTGCCCAACAGGTTTAATAGCAGCAGAAAGTGTTTAGAAAAAATTCCCAACTTTTGTGTGGTAAAGAATCCTGAGGGTAGTCCTGCTCGCTGTACATCATACAGGGGGAGCCGAAAAGCGCAGATGCAAGAGGAAACCAAGAAACTGTAAACTAAGATGTGTGTTGGTGGCTTGTGATTTTTATTGACTTTGTACTCCTAAATTCTGACCTTTTAGAGGACCTTTTATTTTTCCCAGAAAAAACACTCATTTTTTTATAGTGAAATTTCTGTGAACACATTTTATTTTAATTTTGTTTCTTATTTAATTTTTTTTTTTCGAGGAAGATTGCCCCTGAACTAACATCTGTTGCCAGTCTTCCTCTTTTTGCTTGAGGAAGATGTCACTGAGCTAACATCCGTGCCCCTCTTCTTCGATTTTGTATGAGGGACACCACCTCTGCATGGCTTGATGAACAGTGTGTAGGTCTGCGCCCGGGATCCAAACCCCGAACTCCAGGCCACCAAAGTGAAGCACGTGAATTTAACCACTACACCACTGGGCCGGCCCCTCTGTACACATTTTAATTTCTTTTAACACAAATTTTCCCTTTTTTTTTTAGATTTTATTTTTCCTTTTTCTCCCAAAGTCCCCCAGTACAGAGTTGTGTATTTCTAGGTGTGAGTCCCTCTAGTTGTGGTATGTGGGACGCTGCCTCAGCATGGCCTGATGAGCAGTGCTGTGTCCACGCCCAGGATTCGAACCAGTGAAACCCTGGACCGCTGGAGCAGAGCGCAAGAACTTAACCACTCAGCCACAGGGCCGGCCCCAAATTTCCCCTTTTGATATTAATGTGTTGTATTTTTTAGACTCAGAATGTTCAGCTCTAGTGAACACTTAAAGATCATTTAGTCCAGCCCCTTCATTTGAAAGACAGGTAATTGAGGCATTAAAAAAAAAGACACAACTTAATCAGTAGAGAGGATTTTTATTGTCAATCCTAAAATCAGTTTTAGTGATTAAACGATCTGTAATTTTGTCTTTTTCAATTCTGTTTGCTGTAGAAATGCCCCAAGTCACATGGAATTAACATCTATTGGTAAGCCCAATGAAAAAAAGAAAATATGTAATCAGAAAGAAAGCCCTGAAGAAGATCATGCAAAGTTATCACAAAATGTACTTCCTGTAATAGGTGTTTGGGAATTTGAACGTGATGATGATGAATATATTAAATTCCTTGATCTCTTCTTGAGTTATGTTCTTGAAAGAGACCTACTTGGTTCCAAGGATCCTGGCATTCCATTTCTAACCAGTTTTTCTGGACATCTTAGAGAACATGAACTTAATTCTTTACTTTTTGATGTCCATACAACATTAAAACGACGTCAGGGCAAAACCAAAAGCCAGAATGTGTTTAGAGCTGGCTCTTGCTTTGTTGTTGCTCCTGAGTCACATGAGTCTGAAAAATCGGAAAACCAGGCACCTTCAACTTCAGTACTGGTTAATCAAGGGATGAACCCTTTCTTAGAGAACCCTTTGAATGAAGTCAATAAAAGTGCAGAGAAGAGTGGATTATTTGGTTTAAAACAAAAGTCGATTTACAGAATCCAAGATGACAATCCAGAGAAACCGTTAATCCAGAGATTGCCGAGCCATATTTTTTGGACTCCCAAGTCCGTTAAAACTGGAAGATGTAGTTTCAAAGCAATCCAATGCGATGATATTAACCCTCAAGAAGATCTTCCTCTGGCACTAAATAACATGTTTGGCAGTATAAGAAGGTTGCTGGAGTGGATGATAAGATGGTCTGATAGAAGACTTCTCTGTGACCCTGGTCTCGCTGAATCATCCTGTGAGTACAGTCCCATCATTCGGGTGAAGACCTCTGCAGCTGCCATTCTCACATCATTGTGGCTTTTGGAACAACCCTATTTTGCTGCATATAAGGCAGAAAATTCCATTATTAAGGTAAGAACTTGAATTGTGTATTACATACAAATGAGAATTCTCATTTTAGATTAAAACTATATTTATATTTCCCCATCTATTAAAGAATCACTAAGTAACAAAATTAATGACAATGTTGATTATAGTCTCTATCGCCTAATTTTTTTTCTTCCAGTAGTTCCTTTTATTCTTAAAAATAATTAGGAAGAAAAATCAGGGTAAAAGTGCTTTCATAGAGGCTGTAGGTATTGAGGTTTTATGTGTTTATAAAAAAAGAAAAAGAAGGAGGAAGAAGATAATTTTAAGTGATATCGCAAGTGGTATTACATTTATATAATTTTTCTTTTAAGTTTCAGGTTGTGATTCAGATGAAGCACTAGGCAGCTATCTAGTGTTTATTACTGGTGTCTCATCATATGTATTGGGAGATAATCTTTCTTATACTCTGGCCAGATGAGGTTGGAGAAGCAAACCTAGAAAGGCAAATGGGTATTGGTAGAGGAGTTAGTGCTTATTAGCTGTTTTTTCTTTTCTCTAGCCAATGGCAAGTAGCAGGCTGCTGTTTTAACTTGTTTTCAATAGCACGTGTGTTTTGCATAAATATCTTTTGATTGAGTGGTTGCTATTGCACTTAAGAAAATAAAAAGATGGAGACGAATTTCTTGGAAAATAAATTTATTTTATTAATAGGTGTGGTAAAGTAGGTGGGACATGGACTTTTTTTTTAATATTTAGAAAATTCCAATAGTATCTAAATTTGTTCTGTTTCTCAGCTTTATTGAGGCGTAGTTGACAAGTAAAATTGTGAGATATTTATACAGCGTGACGATTTGATAGGCATATACATAGCAAAAGTTTTCCCCTCATCGAGTTAATTAACATATCCAACACCTCACACGTTTACTTTTTTTGTTTTGATGAGAACATTTAAATTCTTCTGTCTTAGTAAATTTCGGTTATACAATACAGTGTTATCAACTGTAGTTACCATGTTAAACATTAGATCCTCAGATCTTACTCACCTTATAACTGAAAATTTTTACCCTTTTACCAACTTTTCCCTATTTCCTCCACCCCTTAGGCCCCTGGCAATCACTCTTCTACTCTGTTTCTGAGTTCAACTGTTTTTCTTTTTAAACATCCCACATATAAGTGATACCATGCAGTATTTGTCTTTCTCTGTCTGGTTTATTCCATAATGCCTTAGCATAATGCCTTCCAGGTTTATCCATGCTGTTGCAAATGACAGGATTTTCTTCTTTTTTTAAGGCTGAGTGATATTCCGTTGTGTATTTATATATACCACATTTTCTTGATCTATTCATCTGTTGAAGTTTCCATACCTTGGCAACAGTGACTAATGCTGCAACGAACATGGGGGTTTAGATGCCTCTTGGAGATAATGCTTTCATTTCCTTTGGATATATACTCAAAAATTGGATTTTAGGGGGCTGGCCCCATGGCTGAGTGGTTAAGTTCACGTGCTCCACTGCAGGCAGCCCAGTGTTTCGTTGGTTCGAATCGTGGGCGCTGACATGGCACTGCTCATCAAACCACGCTGAGGCAGCGTCCCATATACCACAACTAGAAGGACCCACAATGAAGAATATACAACTATGTACCAGGGGGCTTTGGGGAGAAAAAGGAAAAAATAAAATCTGTAAAAAAAAAAAATTGGATTTTAGGATCATATGGTAGTTCTATTTTTAATTTCTTGAGGAACCTCTGTACTGTTTTCCATAGTGGCTGTACTGGTTTACATTCCTACCAATAGTGTACAAGGGTTCCCTTCTCTCCTTGTCCTCCCCAGCATTTGTCATCTCTTGTCTTTTTGATAACAGCCATTCTAACAGGTGTGTGGTGATAATCTTATTGTGGTTTTGATTTGCATTTCCCTGATGGTTAGTGTTGTTGAGCACCTTTTCATGTACCTGTTGGTCATGTGTATGTCGTCTTTGGAAAAATGTGTATTCACATCCTCTGCCCATTTTTTAACTGGGTTGTTTTTTGCTATTGAGTTTTAGTACTTATCAGATGTATGATTTGCAAATATTTTCTCCTGTTTGATAGGCTGCCTTTTCATTTTGTTGATGGTTTCCTTTACTGTGCAGAGGCTTTTTAGTTTAAGTAGCCCCACTTGTTTATTTTTGTTTTTGTTGTCTTTGCTTTCAGTGTCAAATCCAAAAAATCACCACCAATACCAATGTCAAGGAGCTTACCACCTATGTTTTCTTCCAGGAGTTTTGTGGTTTCAGGTCTTATTATTCTCAAATCTTTAATCCATTTTGAGTTAATTTTTGTGAATGTTGTAAGATAGTGGTCTAGTTTCATTCTTTTCGGTGTGGCTGTCCGGTTTTCCCAGCATCATTCATTGAAGAGACTATCCTTTCCCCATTGAATATTCTTGGCTCTTTTGTCAAAAATTAATTGACTGTGTACGCAAGGATTTACTTCTGGGCTCTCTATTCTATTTCATTGATCTATATTTCTATTTTTATGCCAACACCATATAGTTTGATTACTATAGCTTTGTAATGTCATTTGAAATCAGAAATTGTGATGCCTCTAGCTTTGTTCTTTCTCAAATTTCTCAAAAATTACTTTGGCTATTCAGAGTCTTTTGTGGATCCATAGAAATTTTAGGATGTTTGTTGTACTTCTGTGAAAAATGCCATTGAAATTTTGTAGGAATTGCATTGGATCTGTAGATTGCTTTGGGTAGTATGAGCATTTTAACAATATTAATTCTTCCAATCCATGAGCCCAGAATATCTTTGCATTTATTTGTGTCTTCTTCAAGTCTTTTCATCAATATCTTCAAGTTTTCAGTGTCAGGTCTTTCACCTCCTTGGTTAAATTTATTCTTAGGTATATTATTCTTTTTGATGCGGTTGTAAATGGGATTGTTTTCTTAATTTCTCTTTCTCATGATTCATTGTTAGTGTACAGAAACGCAACTGATTTTTATGTATTGATTTTATATCCTACAACTTTATTGAATTTGTTTATTCTAACCATTTTTTGGTGGAGTCTTTAGGGTTTTCTACATAAAATATGTTGCCTGCAAATAGACAGTTTTACTTCTTCCTTTCTGATTTGGTTGCCTTTTATTTCTTTTTCTTGTCTAATTGCTCTGGCTAGGACTTCGAGTACTATGTTGAATAAAAGTAGTGAGATTGGGGCCGGCCCCGTGGCCAAGTGGTTAAGTTCACATGCTCCGCTTCGGCAGCCCAGGGTTTTGCCAGTTTGAATCCTGGGCGTGGACATGGCACTGCTCGTCAGGCCACGCTGAGGCGGCATCCCACATGCCACAACTAGAAGGACCCACAACTAAAAAGGCACAACTGTGTACTGGGGGGCTTTGGGAGAAAAAGGAAAAGTAAAATCTTTAAAAAAAAAAAAAAAAGTAGTGAGATTGCTGTCTATTTCTCTACTGTCATTGTGTTGCTGTCTATTTCATTTCTGTTAATATTTACTTTAAATATTTAGGTGCTTTGTTGACTGTGTAAACATTTACTCATCTTATATCTTCTTGATGAATTTACTCCTTTATCATTATGTAATGACCTTCTTTGTTTCTTATTACAGTCTTTTGCTTAAACTCTGTTTTGTCTAATATAGCTTTAGCTACCCATTTTCCTTTGACTTCCATTTACTTGGAATATTTTTCCATCCCTTCACTTTCAGTCTGTATGTGTCGCTAAAGCTGGAGTGAGTCTCTTGTTGGCAGCCTATAGTTAGGTCTTGGTTTTATTTCTCTCTATTCAACCACTCTGTGTCTTTTGATTGGAGAATTTAGTCCATTTACCTTTGCATTAATTATCGATAGGTATGGACTTAATATTGCCATTTTGTTAATTGTTTTCTGGTTATTTTACAATTCCTTTGTTCTCTTCTTCCTCTCTTGCTCTCTTCTTTTGTGATTTGATAACTTTCTATAGTGATATGCTTAGATTCCTTTATCTTTTGTGTATCTACTATATGTTTTTGCTTTGTGGTTACCATGAGGTTTACATAATACATGTTTTATTTATAATAGTCTATTTCAAGCTGATAATAGCTTAACTTTGAGCACATACAAAAGCTCTACATTTTTACGCTACCTCCCCCCCATTTTACGTTTTTGATGTCACACTTTACATTTTTTTATATTGTGTATCTGTATACAAATTATTGTAGTTATAGTTATTTTTCATACTTTTGTCTTTTAATCTTCATACTGGAGTTATAAGTGTTTTACCTACCACCATTGCAACATTAGAGTATTCTGAATTTAAGTATGTATTTACCTTTACTAATGAGTTTTATACTTTCATATGTTTTCCTGCTACTAGTTAGCATCTTTTTGTTTCAGCTTGAAGTACTCCCTTTAACATTTCTTATAAGGCTGGTCTAGTGGTCATGAACTCTTCAGCTTTTGCTTGTCTGGAAAACTATTTTTTCTTCAATTCTGAAGGACAGCTGTGCTGGATAGAGTATTCTTGATTGGCAGTTTTTTTCTTTCAGTACTTTGAATATATCATGCCACTCCCTTGTGGTCTACAAAGTTTTTGCTTAAAAATCTGCTGATAGCTGTAGGAAGTTCCCTTGTATGCAACAAGTTTTTATTATTATTATTATTAAGATTCTTTCCTTGTCTTTAATTTTTGACAATTTAATTATAATGTCCTTTTTTTTTTTAGGAAGATTAGCTCTGAGCTAACATCCACCACCTGTCCTCCTCTTTTCTTTTTTCTTTTTTGCTAAGGAAGGTTGGCCCTGAACTAACATCTGTGACCCTCTTTCTCTATTTTATATGTGGGATGCCGGCCGCAGCTTGACTTAACAAGTGGTCTGTAGGTCCGCACCTGGAATCCGAACTGATGAACCCCAGGCTGCTGAAGTGGAGTGCGCAAACTCAATCACTTTGCCACCAGGCCAGCCCCTATGATGTGTCTTAATGTGGGTCTCCTTGAATTTATCTTTTTTGAAAGTCTCTGGAAGTCTGTTTCTTTCTTCAGGTTAGGGAAGTTTTCAGCCATTATTTCTTTGAATAAGCATGCTGCCCCCCTCTCTCTCTCTTCTCCTTCTGGGACCTCTGTAATGCATTTATTGTTCCTCTTGATGGTAAATTATAAGTTCCTTAAACTATCTTCATTCTTTTTCATTTGCTCCTCTTATTGGATCAATTCCACTGCCCTGTCTTTGAATTTTCTGATGCCTTCTTTCACTTGATCTAGTCTGTTGTTGAACCCCTCCATTGAATTTTTCAGTTGAGTTTTTGTGTTTAGCTCTGTAATTTTTGTTTGGTACTTTTTGTATGTTCCATCTCTTTGTTGAAATTCTCACTTTGTTTGTGTGTTACTCCCCTGACCTCAGTGAACATGTTTTTGACCATTTTTTTGAATCTCTATCAGGTAAATTACTTATCTTCATTTCATTAAGATCTGTTTCTGGAGATTTATCTTGTTCATTTGTTTAGAACATATTCTTCTGTTTCTTTATTTTCCTCAACTCTGCGTGTTTGTTTCTGCACCTTAGGTAAAATAACCACATCTCCCAGCCTGGACAGAGTGTTCTTGTGTAAGAGATGAACCTCGTCAGCCAGCCTGGCCTGAGCTTTTGGTCTTTTCTGAAACCTTTGTGATTGTCTAAGCCTCCTTCTTTCTTCTTAGTGGCTCCCAGTAGTTGACAGGTCTATACCAAGACCTGTCAGTGTCCCAAAGGGGTGGATCACATTTAACACCTAGATGCAGGCTGATTGGAAGCCAGACCCTCAGGCAACATGAAGGAAAGTACATAGTTTAGCCCCTTCCAGGGAGAATGTGAGAGAGTGGTGTTTTGCCTGCCCCCTGTGAGGTGGACGTGGTTGCTTAGCCGTGGGGGTGCTCCTGACCCCCTTAAGAATGGCTTCTTTGCTTGCTATGGTCCTGTGGGACTCGTTGAATGCAAGCCCCAAGGGCCGTCAGAGACAGCTGATCTAGGGAGTCATGTCTCAGTCAGCAGTTTCAAAAGCTGGAGTGCCAGTTGTGTGTACAAACTCCTTCCAGGGAGATATTGGCAACTTGGAGTGGCCGAGAGGGAGAAGGTGGGAGAGGGGTCCACCTTCTTCCCTGGGCCCTGGGGAGGATCGCAGCAGCCCCTAGATGTGTGCTCAGTTAGAATCCTGACCCTCAGGCAGCAGCTTTCAGGGCATGTAGATGGACTCCTTCCAGGGCAGGACTGAGAGGTGTTTTCACCTGCCCCTCTGTGCTGAGCCCTGCAGGGACAGCTGCAGCCAGTGCTCGAGCACCTGTGGGGAACTGCTTTGTTTGCTGTGGTCTTGTGAGTGTCCTGGATACAAGCCTTGTTGGCTTTCAGTGCTAGCTGTTTTGGGGTCCTGTCCCTTGAGTGGGAGTCTTAAAAATTGGGGCATTAAATGTAGGGTCCAAACCCTTCACTATTCAGGGAGAAGCTGGGAGTGGGGAGTTCCCTCTGCTTATAGGGTGCTGTGCCAGGGGTGGGGTTTCCAGTGAGAGTGTCTCAGCCTTCGCACCTGTTTCGATGTGAGTTTTTTTCTCATTCACCTAATGGGTAAGAGTCAGTCAGCTATTTTCTGAATTTCTTTCAGCGATAAATGCTCTGTGTGTGATTGCTCTTCAGGGTGTCTGTGGGAGGAGGGGACTTCAGGAGTCTCCTATATCAGCATCTTTGTCAACGCCCCTCTAAACTTTCTAATTCTAAATTTGTTCTTTTTTAAAGTGCCTTCATTCTAAAATATTTTATTGTAGGTTGAGGGGTGTGAGTGTGGGTCTGTGTGTTTTGTGTTTTGCTTTTGTGAATTTTTTTCTTTTTTTGAGATCAGTTTCTGTTATTCTAAGGTGGTTTATAAGATACTCTATTTGCTGTCATTGAAATTTTTAAGTGTTTTTAGGTGATGGATAGCTAAATTTCTAAGTAAGAGACAAAAGAGATACATCCCTTGTATTTTTAGCAGTATTTTTACCCGCTGTGTCATTTTGAAATAATTACTAAATGTCTTTATAATAGCAAAGAGAGTTAAATGAAAGCAACTTTACATTTTATTGCCGTTGTTTTGTGGCCTGAAAACATTGATGATACAACTTACAAATTTTAAGGCTGATTTCTTTTGAACACTGTTCAGGTAGTCAGGTTTGTTTTTGTCAGGTGGAATAAAGACTTGATCATTGCTTCAGCATCAAATATTGAGTTGTAGAAACGTAGTAAATACTTGATAATGCGTAAGAGACTTAATCGTGAGAAATTCTGTAGAAAGTGGTAATTATCTAAAGGTATAATGGAAAGTAAGGTATTGTGTAATGAATACTAAGTGCTGTAAGTGATTTGTTTTAGGTGGTAGAGAATCACTCAGCTAGATCTCAGAGCGAACCCCATATTGAGAGTGACTGCAAAACAGATGCTGGCGGTTCTGTCGCAGCATCCACTCAACTTGGACTCGAGCAAAGAAATGATCAAAATGAATCTTATCAAAGTATCTCGAAGTAAGTTGCTAATTATACCCTCCTTTTCAGTGGATGGTACCTTTTTTGATGGAGTTTGGGCTGCAGAGAAGAACTAAACCCTTGAAAGTTAAGGAATGAGCCTTTCTTTGAACTAGAGAAGCTGGAAGTGAGCGCTTTCTGCAGTGGTTTAACAATTCATTGCAAACTATATCTCTTCCCTGTTAGAAGCTTGTATCTTCTGAGAGAGGAGCTAATTCATCCTGAGAGATCCCTTTATTATGTTAATTGATGTCCTATGTCAGAGGAAGTTAAGCTAATCATTTTATCCACTTTTACATATGAAGCAATACTATGAGTCATATATCTTTGAATACCAAGCCTGAAGCCTTTATAGCAGGAAGATTCCTTTGTGAGAAAGGCAAATTTAGATAAGTTGAAATTAATTCAATCTTTTGAGTAAATAAAAATGGGGATATTCAGTCAGTCATTGTACAACCTTTTATTGAGCTTCTACTGTGTACCAGACATAGTTAAAAAACAAAAGACTTTATAAATATGAAAACTAAGTTTGTTCTTTTTCAATAAACTGAATCCATTGAAAGAAAGCTCTTTGTTTCCAAGAATGAGTTATAATTTTAACTGCTTCATTTTTGTCAGTAGAATGCCAACTGAAGCAAAAAATCCTGAAATAAAAGAAACCAGTGAAGAGGTTATTTCTGTCACTGATGGTACTGGAAAAGAATTTATAGATATTGATGAGGATCTTTCAGAAGTAGAAACGTTTACACAGGAGGAAATGGATGTATGTCTGTCAGACTATGAAGGTTAGTTGGTTTGGCTAATATTTTTCTTTGACCTTATTAATTTGAAATTGGTGAATGATTATCTGAGATAACTATTTAGTCTTATATCTAAATTGGTATGTTTATTATGGACTAAAACCAAAAATTAAAAGAGAACGTAATATTTATGAAATATTGAACACATTAACTCATAACCTGAATTTACAATTATTGAGCCTTTTGCCCTGCTTATGTAATTATTACTGGCCTCTTCATTTCTGTGGACCAATTCTTTGAACCTTTTCTTGGCAGCCCACCTTAAAACAGAAATGCTCAGAGCTTTGCAAGGAGTTATACACACTGACATGAGGCCTCTCAGGCTCAATGGGATTCACTTGGTGAGGAGAGGTAGTCTCCTCAAAAAATGTTTTTGTAAGGATGATAGAAAATGTTTCTGCCATTATATTTGTTTCTTGTAATATTCCTCAACCTTCTAAAAAGTAAATTGATTATTTTTCAAGTGGTTAGTTTTCTCTTTGTCTTTGTTTCCCTATAGAAGATACCAAAGAACCTGTGAGAAGTCTCAAAAGTCCCAGTATTGCCATTTACGTGCAGACTTTACCACAGCATTTAGAAGAAGTAAGTCAATAAATAGTGGATAAAGTGATTCAACTTCTACTTTGTCTGGTATTTAAATTATACTTCTGTTTTTATTCAATGCATCCAACCAAGGTTATCATCTCTGAAAAGTGCCCTGTGGATTGTAGAGTATACCCATACCACTCAGCATTTTTCTTGCACTGAAATTCTATTATTAGTAATATGTCTAGTAATTTCAGGCAATGAAATTTTTGTTTCATAAACTGCTGTAGTAAATTAATTTAATCAAGTGTGATGAAAGTGTTCTATATTCAAAATGTATAATTCAGCTTTAGTATACAGTTTTTGTATATTATATGCACTTTTATGTATAATTTGTTTTCTCAAAACTCTATACACTGGATTTTCAGGTGGAACACAGATATTTCAAATTATTGAAGCAATTCCTTTAAAAGGATTAATTTTCCTTGATTTTATAGTTGTTTTCACAACGTGCTTATCATGTGGTGATGGGTGTATGTAATTTACAATGTGTTTGTAAATACAAATACAAATGATGTAAAGACATCATTTTGTCCTTCTACTTTAATGTTCGGTGACTGAGGGTAATGGGCCAAAGGCAATTTGCACAGTCTAAAGATGTGGTCAAAGCAGGCCTGGGAGTACATTTTAATGTTTGGTTTCTCACTTGCTTTTAGACTGTCGTTACTCTGGGCAAGTAGCTAATGTGAAACTCAAGATGCCCCAGATAGTAATACTGTGTTTGTTTCACCTCTTTTCTTTTTGCGTACTATGAATTTTACCACCTAGCATTCTACAGGAGAGCTTCTGTGCCCAAGGGAGGGACCATTGGAGACATATATGGAGAAAAAATCAACTGAACAGAAAGGGTAAGGGGAAAAGTGTGGAAGTGATTATGCTGCCTTGTTCACCTCAGTGAAAAAGGC
Source organism: Equus przewalskii (assembly GCF_037783145.1). NCBI lineage: Eukaryota > Metazoa > Chordata > Mammalia > Perissodactyla > Equidae > Equus > Equus przewalskii. The sequence goes on from NC_091850.1 coordinate 28,090,851, forward strand.
TCAAGGCTCTCAAGGCTCAAGTGGGATTCACTTGATGAAGAGATTTTTTTCTCATAATTTACAATATATATTTTATGGTGATATTGTGTCCCTAGTGAAATTGTAACTTCAATTTATAGCTGTGGTAAACAGTGACTTTTGGTAAATGTTATGCCTTTAAATCTTGGTATAGTGATATAAATAATGATTTCTACATTGCCTTTTGTTCTCCCATCACTATCAGCTTTATCAAAGTAAAATATAGCTATAAATAGACTAGAGTTTATTTAGCTACTAATTAGGGAACCACTTCTACTCTGACTCCACTTTTATTGGATCAAATAAAGAACCATCACGAATCATAGTATATATGTACAATCTTGCACTGTTGTGGTATCGTTACAGCACACTGCCCGTAGGGCTGTGGTGGAGACATGCTCTGCTGGCTAGTTTATTACTGCGTCAAGGGTTACTGAAGGCAGTTTTCATTTGTTGCAGTCTGGACATGACTTCTTAATTTTTAGAATTTTTAAAGTTTTGAAATATTAGATTTTGTTTCTCAGTATTCAAATTTTGTCCAGTTCTTCTGTGGGTAATTAGCAAAAAGAATATACTTAATGTCATGTGTCTTTACAAGTAATATAAATATTTCTGTTAATAAAAAACTAGTCTTCACAGTTTCAGATTGACAGTGGGCTCTGTAGTGTTCCTGAGCAAAGTGTCTGCCTTTTCCTTAGGAGAAATTTGAGGTCCCAGCTAACCTCACTCCCCCTCATTTTAGATACTGTTATTGCTGTTGCCAGCAGGCAGCAGTGTTCAAGTAGTATGTTAAGCCATCCAGAAATATTCTTTGCTTTTGTTTGAATCTGTTACTAATTGCTATGGAGACTAATGTAAACAGATTGTAATTATTAGCTAAGCATTACAGAGGAGTAGAAGAGGTGTAGATTCTTAGATGGCTGAGCGTTAGATCACCTGTAACTTAGATAATGTAAAGAATATCACTTCCTAATTGCTTATTAATCTTTAATTATAGTATGATCGAAGGCTTTTCAAATCCTGAACACACCACTCCTCATTCATTTTGTGTAGACACAAGTTCAGAAATTTCTAGGTAAGAGTTTTTGCATACTGTAACCATTTAGATGTAATCATATTTTACAAATAGATAAAAGGATGAAATGATGTCTACTGTACCATTTTAAAATAATTACTAAATGTTTTGACTAGAAACTGAGAGTAAAATGAAAGCAACATGAAGCATTGAAACCAGAGCAACATGGATACACTTTTCCAACACCTTTAACTTTATTTTTGAAAGATTTTCCTCTAACAGTTGTGTTTTAAAGATATACAGGAACTAGTCTTTTCTGGAAAGTAGTAGTGGATATATTATTGAAAGATGTAGTTCACTTTCAGCTTTTAACAGATTCTTAATAGTGTATGAAATGATTTTAATTCTCTCATAGAACAGATTCGTACAGTTCTTTTGAATTTCTTTTCCAGAGGTTGAACAGTGTTTAGTGTTTAGAAGTCTTGCTGAAATAGGAGGATAATATAGCACAGCTTTACTTTAGAAAAATCCTCCAAAATTAGAATCTATCTCCTTGCTACTTGTTGACAAGAAGACCAATAAAGTTGTCTTAAAATAGGCAAGCCACTTGTAGTGCCTGTCTTCCATGGATTTGCCCAATAAAGTTTTGTTACTGAGCACATTAGATGCTTGATAAAAGGCAGATATTATTGCTGAAAAGGAAGGAGGGTAAACTCAAAAAAATCTAAAAGCAATTTAATATGTTCTTTTCTTTTTTAGAGACTGATCAGTTTATTTGAGTATGACAATGCCTGCTCCCTGATTTAGTTTATGAGATTGATTTGCTTAGAAAACATTGAGTACTTAATGTGCTTAAGGAATTATCTCAAAAAAATCATTTTGTGTAGAGAAAAAAACAAAAAGCTTACCATGATCTTTAATTTTTATTTCTAGATAAACACTTTTGTTAGTGTTTATGATGAATGTATACTCTGTGATGTGTTTGGAAATGAAATGTTCAAAATACTGTTTTTCACCACATTTAATGATGATCAGCAATATTTGCTGTACCCGTATTAGAATTGAACATCCTTTTTTTTTCATGAGGATGATTGGCCCTGAGGTAACATCTGCTGCCAATTTTCCTCTTTTTGCTTGAGGAAGATTGTCATTGAGCTTATATCTGTGCCAGTCTTCCTCTTCTTTGTATGTGGGACGCCACCACAGCATGCATGATGAGCCATGTCTAGGTCTGTGCCCTGGGTCTGAACCTACAAACACTGGGCCTCTGAAGCAGAGTGTGTGAACTTAGCCACTATGCCACTGGGCTGGCCCCCAGATTTTAACATTTTTTTAACCCATACTTTTCCCACTTTTTCTTAATTCCATTCTGGATCATTAATTTTAGTCAAAAAATATATCCCTAAGCCAAATTGTGTAGTCCGTACAGCTAATCAGAATGATTGCACAGGTCTCAAACTCAGATGCCTACAGGGGCCAGGCACATAAAATAGATGTGTGAACTGTTGTGGTTTGTAACACCATAGAGAGGGGACATGGCTGACTAGACGGTACATGTCCCTTAATAAAAAAAGGCATTCAGATGGATAACTGTGCTGATGACAAACGTGTCTGGTGGCTGAGGCGTACAGAGATAGGCTTTAGGGTTTAAATTTCCAGAAAACTTCCAGAAAGCCTTTAAAATAGAAGAAAAAAGTGGGATCAAAATATTCAGATCATGAACATCTAATTTGTGTTTCTCTTGACTTAAAGTGTGTTTTTTATTTATATGCTTCCACACAGTGCACAGATCTCTGCATTTAAAGATAAGTCTTCATCAGTTCCACCTTCCATATCAAATGGAGTCAGTGTTGCTTCACAAACACCTGTGCCGACACCTCGGCAGACCCAGAGAAACGAACCCAGGGCTCACTTACCAGATTCTTCCGATTCTGTTAGGCAGATGCTCCAAGATGAAATGTTTAAATTAGTTCAGGTAAGCACATCTCCAAATAAATAAGTAAATCTACACATGATATATATGTAAGTTTTTAAAATATGAAAAGTTCCAGAAATGGACAAGTTAAAATTAAATTGCGGAGTTTCTCTGGTTAGGGCATTCTTCATTTGTTATTCAGAAGTTCTTAACTCTAGGGCCTAGAGTCCAGGCTGAGCTGCCTACTTCTTACAGTGACTATTTTTACTGAGCTCTTGGGGATGCAGAGCTGCTCGTGAAAGTGAGGTGGGGGCTAATCAAACCAGAACAGCAGACTCTTGCTCAAAGGTATCCAAAGTTTATTCTACAATAGCCTGTCACATCATGTTTCTTATTTTCAAACCAAATTTTGGCTTGGGTTGAAATGTCAGCTGCATTTTGGAGTACTGTTCACCTTGACTTCCATCATTTTTTTCTCGCTTGGCTATCCTTTTCTCTGTCTGCCAACAATTTTTAATTATTTCCCTTTTCTATTTTATTCTTTAAGCATTAATGTCCCTCAGATCTAATCCTCTACTCATCTGTTCTACATTCACTTCTATATCCTTTTATGTGATATAATGTACCATTTTTGTATTGATGATTCTTGGCACTAATTTTCTCTTTGAATATGGGCCCTGATGAGAATACTTTTTCAACATGTCCCACTGTCCCAAGAAACTTACTGAAACTGACTTTATTCTTTTTCTCCCTGATCCCTTCTTCTCCTTTTCCATTTACTAGCACTATCTGTTCTACCAGCTTAAAGTTTCAGAAGCATTTCTCAAACTGTTTTTTTATATTACGTAGGGACTTTGCTGGTTACTGCCTGTATATCTAGTAAGTTCTGCAGATCATTGTGATGCACACAAAAGGTGAAGAATCACTGTCTTAGAGCGCTGTCTTTGCCTTCTTTCTCTCCCCATAGTGTTTTAGCATGCCCTCTTGATTCGTTTGCCCACACTGTATGTCAGCACAGCCACTTGCTCTTTCTATAGGTGTAGCCAGCCTTAGATTCTTAGAACTCATACTTCCATTATCTTATATATGCATTTTCTAGGACATTCTTCTTCAGATATTGTTTTAATACTATTATTTTCCCGTATTAAAATCTTCAGTAAATTTCAAGTACAAATTTGTATACTATATCAATCTTGTTTTAAAAATACAAAGAGTGAAAGGAAATACACTAAAAATTTCAATACTAGTTATCTTTGGGAGTAGGATTATGAATGACTTTTCTTTTTTATGCTTCTCTGTTTTTTTCTGTAATAAGCATATATTTCTTTTACAGTTGAAGGTAACATACATTTTTTTAACCTGCAGTGTTTCCCTATTGGTTTGTTTTATCAAGTGCAGATTCTTCTGCTGGGCTTGAAAGAACCCACAGCCAGCCTCTGCCTTACCCCTTTCCCCCCTATACTCTCACAAGTCCAGTGATCTCAAACTGTGGTCCCTGGACCAGTAGCATCAGCATCACTTACATGTTGGAAAGACAGATTCTCAGGCCCGCATCCCAAACCTACTGAAATAAAAAAATTGGGCATGGGACTCAGCGAAGAGTGGTTTAACAAGTCTTCTGAGTGATTCTGGTGCGTGCTGAAGTTTGAGAACTACTGCAGTAACCTATCGTCTCATTGTAGCTGCTAGAAATGTCCTGTTGTAGCTAAGCCAGTGTATGCTGGTGTTTCCCAAGCTTTTCTGCCCATTGAAATCGCTTGGTTATCTTAAAAAATGTTAACCCTGGCTCGCATCCCCTGACGTCTGGTTTTATCGGTATGGGGTATGGCCTGGCCTTTGGGATTTTTAAATGCTCCTCAGGTGATTCTAATGTGCTGCAGAGTTTGTCAGCCGCTTTGCCTTTCACCCAGTCGGCTCTTCCACAGGAATTCTGTACTCTTCACCTGTTTGCTCATCTCTGTTCTTTTTCTTTCCTGAAAACCTGTGTACAACACACCCATTCTAGGAGTTCTTCTTTCATTGTCCTCACTCTACTCCATCAGATCACTCCTTTGTGGTCCCTGGGATATTTCTGTAAACTGCTTTACAGATAGTCCCAGGTCTCAGTCATGAGTTCGTATTCGCAGCCAACAGCTCCTTGAAGACAGGAAGCTATTCTTTCTTCCTTATCTCTCCCAGTTGTGCTTCCTGCTTAGCATTCTTGGGGCTACAGATACTGAGAGAAAGCTGTGACTACTGTGGAATACTCAGCTGATTGTTGTTGACTCCTTAGATTCTTCTCATTATATTTTAAGATATTTCTTTAATTTTTGTTTTACTCCAGCTGCAACAGATCAACTTCATGAGCCTCATGCAGATAGTGGGATCATCCTTTGCTAACCTCCCAGATGTCAGTCAACTTTTACAGCAGTCTCAGTCTGTGCATTTGGTGGGAAACCAAGTACTGAACCCCGCAGGAGGGAGTGGTGATGTTGAAGACACCAGTAGAAGTCGGAAGGAGAGATTTTTCATTAAACCACAGTCTATGGGAGAGTGCACCAGAGAGCCTGGCAAGAACAGCCCAAACTGCCATAGAGGAATTTTGCAATCTGATCAAAATAGTAATGGAAATTTACAGGTAGTGCATTTAAAAATACCATTAAAGTTGTCCTAGTAGTTCAATTCTTGTTTTTTTATTTGAGTAAGTAACTTTTTTAGCAGTAACTATATTCCACACTCTCCAAACCATATTGAGCATTATTTACAAAATAAGGAGGTTGTAATATATTCTAAACTTATGTAATATGTTTTCTTTTCCAGAATGTTCCCCATGAGAGTATTCCTTTTTGTCACTTAGAAGGCCAACCTCAGAATAGAGGACTCACTCCACCGTCTCAAAACTTACCAACCACTTCATTGTCTCCAGGCCCTGCTGCACATACTCACCTCCAGCTTTTGTCCACATCTTCTCTAATTCCAAAGACACCTAGACTTATTCCCGTTGCAAAAACTTTAAGACCTGGTGATGGTTTTCCTTTGCTTCAATTTGAGCCCAAGCATGAATTTAAGCCCCTTTCCTTCCCTACAGGAAGAGTTGCACAAGTTCCCTTCAGGCCTCTGCCACAGCCAAGAGAGGCTTGGGGCTTAGCTGATTCCTTCCAACCTCCTTTGCCACAGAGAGCAATGCACACTGCTTCCACGTCCCATTTGAATTTGAGCCAGTATAATACTGAAGCCATAAAAAAAGCAGTTGAGCAGAAGAAATGGGCAGAAACGGTGACTACAGAAATCCCGAAGCATGTGAACTCGGATCAGAATGTTGGACAAGAAAACTTGACACCTCGACAGGACTTTTCAACAGTTATAAAACCAGAAAAACTATTTGATGTTAAGCCAAGGCCCCTTGAGATATCTCCTCAGAATTCCTTCGGACTTCCATTATTGCACCTGCAACTTAAACCTCATTATATATATTCCTCTGTGTCAAGAGCATCAGTTACAGTTCCCTCCGTACCTATCAGAACTGTAGCAGAAGAGAGAACATACCCAAGATTATCATTACTTCACTCTTGTCTCTCTCCAGGAAACATGGTAATGATTTTTCTGGGTGCTGCAGAAGCACAGCCCTACATTTTTCATGCCATGAGTACTGTATGTTTAATGAAAAGCTCTTACACATTTCTTTTTTTAATAATGCTTCTTTTATTGAAAAAAACATATAAAAATCAGGTTTAGGGCCAAGCTGGTGGCGTAGTCATTAAGTTTACACACTTTGGGTCAGTGGCCCAGGGTCACGGGTTTGGATCCTGGGCGCAGACTTACACACCACTCATCAAGCCATGCTGTGGTGGCATCGCATATACAAAACAGAGGAAGATTGGCACAGATGTTAGCTCAGGGCCAATCTTCCTCAAAAAAAAAAAATCAGGATTAAAATAATAATTGGCTATTTTAAAAGTTTTAGGTCTTTCTTTTCAATACCAGGATTTGCTGGACTTTTTCAGAGATATTTCTTCTGCTTAGAGAAGAAATAAGTAAAATAAATTGATCAGATATTCTTGTTCATGTTCTGTGTATGTGTGTCTAGAGAGGGAGAGAGCATTGTTTTAGTCTTAGCAATTGTGATATGATTGCCTTCAAGTCTGTTACAGGCTAAAATTGTTAAATAGACCCACTTTAAAGTAAAATAAAATAGGGGCCGGCCCAATGGCACAGCGGTTAAGCGCCATACATTCCACTTCAGCAGCCCAGGGTTCACTGGTTCGGATCCCGGGTGCGGACATGGCACCACGTGGCAAGTCATGCTGTGGTAGGCGTCCTACATATAAAGTAGAGGAAGATGGGCACGGATGTTAGCTCAGGGCCAGTCTTCCTCAGTGAAAAGAGGAGGATTGGCAGATGTTAGCTCAAGGCTAATCTTCCTCGGGAAAAAAAAAATAATAAAATAAATATTTTTATTTTTAAATTGTTAAAGTTGTTAAATAGACAAAGATTGAATCTTTATAAATCCGCCACATCCTCTTTAAAATTGTGACGTTTGATTTATGAAATTCAAATCGTTTAGACTCTAATTTTATAAGTCATTAGTACCACCGTAGAAAGGTGATTGAGTAATTCATTCTCTGGGGCCCTTAAAAGATTTCAAGATGGTGCTTTGAAAAGAAATGGTCATTCTTCAGAAAACGTATTTCTTACCATGCCTTCTTTACTTCTGAACATATTATGAACAAAAAAAGGATTAAAGGAGTGGAAAAGCAGACATTTTGAGAATGATTTAAAGAAATTTTATTAGAATAGTAGAATGAACCCCCAAATTTCCATCACTCAGTGTCGGTGGTTATCAACATATTGCTAATGTGTTCCATCTGTAGTCTCCATCCTTCTGTACCTTCCCTGTTCCAGAGAATTTTAAATCAAGTGCTAGACATTACATAATTTCATTTATAATTATAAGAGGGAAGATTTTTAATATGGAAAAGAAATTAGTAAGATGACGACTTCTAGCTTAATTTCTTAAATAGGATGATCCAGTGGAAATTTTCAGCACTCTAAATCATTTATTCTTTAAGATCTAGACGCTCATCTTACCAGTCCAAATCAATTTGTTATCTTTGGTATGTTCTATCTCTTGCACATCTTAGTTTAATGTTTTTCTCAATTTGTTATTAACATATTGCATAATTGAGGTTTGTAATTTTGAATTGTTATGCTTTGTGTCTGTCTTCTAGCACAAAAAACCACAGCTTATCCCACTTGAAAACCTCATTGCGTTTAAACAAAGCCAACAGAAACTAACACGTAATTTATTTGAACAAGGCGATCCTGGGCATCTTCAGCTTCTGAAGGTCCAAATGGAATCCTCTGAAGTGAGGCAAGGAAAGGACAGTAAAAAAAGGCAAGTTTTAAGTGAAATTTTATTTGAGAATATCACATACCTGCAAGTTTATTATTAGTTACAGTAATATAGTTATAAAGGTGGAAGTTGTATGCTTCAACCTCCCGGTCTATACACAACTGCATATTCAATTTCCTTGTCAAGTGTCATACACTTGGACACATCATGTGATGAGGAAAGTTTCTATCTTGTGGGAGGCAAATACTATTATTTTTTTCCATTCTATTAAGAAATTCTTTCCTGGTATTCATAGGCTGGATTCTTTTACATTTTTCTGTAACAGGATGAGCAGTCATCTTTTGCAGCACAAATGTTTGGTATCTCACGCGATATTCCATGTACTATCCAATACATTGAGCTGATGTTTATTGTTAGTCATCTTACTATATCCTCCAGACTCTTATATAGGAAGCACGAGAGCAAATAATGTGAATTGTGTCCGGGCACTAAGAAATGTGCAAGGCACTGAAAATGTGCAGGGCGCTGATTTCTGATAAAGAGCATTTATAGTGTTTTACTCATGATAAATGTTCAGTACATGTACTGACTGGTAGATTATTACGAGTCTAGAACATACTTAAAAAATTTCTTATTTATCAGACCGGAAAATCTGCTACCAGTGTTCCCTTTCCAGAAATGGTTTTTCCCTTCCTTTTTTTCCAGGTATCACTTCTTCAAAATAAGTCTTCCCCTTAACTTTTTGGGCCCTCTTTCCTTCTTCCTGGGATTTCGCTGAGGTGACTAGCTGTGCTTAACTTCTGCAAATAGGCAAATGGAGGTATCTGATAGGGCTTCTGGGGCCAGCTTAGAATCTTAAAAAAAGAGAGTTTGAAAATTACCTAAAAGGTATAATCCTGACCTGAGATTCCAGTGACTAACACAGAATAGTCAGTTCAGTAGTAGAGACGCTAGAAATAACTTTCATGTGTCTCTGACTTTTTGCTGTTTGCTTGTATTCTAGCATAATATCTTGCAAATTAAGTGCCGTTGAAAATAATTTAAGATAATTTTGATAACTGTTTCCCTATATAGCATGATACAAATGAAAAACTGATGTTATTTTAATAGTAAAAATATATTTTACGCTATTGTTTTTAACAGGCAAAGACGACGAGCTGAAAAAGAGCTGCAGGAAGAAAGATCAGAGAAACTAAGGAGAAAACCAAGTGTGACTTTCCAACCAGAGGATTCCATCATTAATGATAAGGATTCAGAAATAGTTATGAAATCCAAGGTATAGAAAAATTACTGTGCATTCTTCCCTGGTCTGCATGTACACAGAGTTAGAATGTCTTTGTGGCTCATCTAGTCTTCTGATTGCTGGAAACTTCTGATTGTGACTAGGAGAATCTTGACATCATTAAATACATAAGTCCCTGCTGTGTCCCTCGGCAGAATGGTACCGCACAGCAGTGAGTGTGGTAAGCAACTTGATGGTTAATCAAAAACTGTAGTTTAGAGCATCCGCCTGTGTTACTGTTTAATATCTGAAATCACTCTTTGCTTTTTTCTGTGACATTTGAATGCATGTGGTCTGTTAGCTGGGTTGCTCCTATTACAATTTCACCGATCTCTTTTAGGTGCCTCTAGGGCTTACCAAACCTGGGTTTCTTATATAAACTATGTCTTAAATCAGATGTTTTCAAACATTCCTTCTTAGTTTGGTGACTGTTTACCTATTTTTGCAAGAACAGATTAAATAAACAGAGATATAGTTTTATTTACATTGATTTTTCAAAGGCACACTTTTTCAGTAAGTCCTCAAGAGCATATCTGGAAACACTTAGTAAAAATGGTGAGTCCATGAACAATTTTGAAAGAATGGGGGTGCTATTTGAGTATCAAAGCTACTCTGCACGAGGGGATTGCGTATCATAACTTAGTAACTTTGCATCAAATTGGTGATGCTCTTTTTTATTGTTTGACTTGTGAATTTTGGGAACTACTTTGTAGAGTTACTTTGATGGAATCAATAGATATTTCTAGAATTATAGGATTTGAACCTATGCCTAAGAATTCAACAATCTTCATAGCTCTTGAACATTTTTTTCAAAATAATAAATGTCTTTGAGTTAATCACAGCTTGATCTTTTTGGGATCCATTTAGGAGCAACAAGAACATCATGGTCCCCAACCTTTGGATGACTTTGACATTCCTTTTGGTATGTATATGCTTGATTAATATAATGTCTAAGTTCAGAGTTAAAACCAGCTTTCTAGAAATATGTACATAAAAATGAGACCAACTTATTTTCATGTATCTTTGACAGGATAGCTTATGTGTGTGTGTGTGTGTGTGTGTGTGTGTGTGTGTGTGTGTGTGTTTTGATGTGTTATCCAATAGAGCAGTGGTTGACAAACTATGGCCCATAGGCCAGATGCATTCCATGCCTCTTTTTGTAAATCAGGTGTTATTGAAACACAGCCACGACCATTTACTTATCGTCTCTGCCAGCTTTTACACTGCATCAGGGTTCACTTGTTACAAAAGGACCTATGGTCCACAAAGCCTGAAATATTTACTCTCTGGCCCTTTACAGAAAAAGTTTGCCGACCCCTGCGTAGAACAATGCAATTAATTAAAATTTCAAATAAGATACTGTTATATAAAGTTTAAAAGGGAATTATGGAAGAACATGCCTGAATTCATCATAGAATATACATGCACGTTAAAGTAAAAGAAACAGTTCAGAAAAGAGAATTTGTTTATAGATAGTAAGCTATTTTCTTTCTTGAATTGGTCAGTTTATTTCTTGCACCTGAATATGTGTATTCCCCAAGGCTCTCTCCTCAGTAATTTTCATACACATACCCACAAACACGTGAACACTTTTCTGCCTCTAGGACCATTCATTCTTATGACTTCAATTCTTAAATTTTTTTTTTTTTGAGGAAGATTGGCCCTGATCTAACATCCACTGCCAATCCTCCTCTTTTTGCTGAGGAAGACTGGCCCTGAGCTGACATCTCTGCCCATCTTCCTCTATTTTATATGTGGGACACCTGCTACAGTGTGGCTTGATAAGCAGTGCTAGGTCCACACCCAGGATCCAAACTGGCGCACCCCGGGCCGCCAAGGCAGAGAGTATGAACTTAACCGCTATGCCACTGGGCCTGCCCCTTACATTTTTTTGATGACACTCAAATATACATCTGCCCTCTCTCATCTTTCTTTTCTACCTTCACCTTAAATTCAACATGTCCAAATTTTATTTTATTTTGTTTTTTTTTGAGGAAGATTAGCCCCAAGGTAACTGCTGCCAATCCTCCTCTTTTCACTGAGGAAGACGGGCCCTGAGCTAACATCCATGCCCGTCTTCCTCTACTTTATACGTGGGGTGCCTACCACAGCATGGCGTGCCAAGCGGTGCCATGTCTGCACCTGGGATCTGAACTGGCGAACCCTGGGCCACCGAGAAGCGGAACGTGCGAACTTAACTGCTGTGCCACCGGGCCAGCCCCTGTCATGTCCAAATTTTAAATTGGCATCTTCCTGTTAGTGATAGCATCATTCTTACCTTCAAAGTCACTTGATTTATCCCTCACCTCTATCACCCCATTCCTTCACTTAGCCCTTGACCTGGTCCTCCCTCCCTTTCTCGAAGCCACTGCCCTGCATCAGGCTTCTGCGTGCCGACAGCAAGCAGTCGCCTCCTAATGGACCTGCTTAGCTTCCATCTCTCAGCTTCCTAATCCATCTGGTATTCTTCTTTCCCACTCACTTGTCTTAAAACCACTTTATTTGCGTTCTTAATAGCTTATGTTTTTGTTTTGTAAAGGTAATACATGTTCACTGGAGAAAATTTACAAACTACAGATAAGGAATAAGAAGAATATTAAAATCTCCCGTAATCCTTCTGCCTAGAGATAACCAGTGTTAATATTCTTCCAGGGTTTATTTTCTAAATATCCCTACTTAAGTATATCTGCAAATACATATACATATACATATATACATATACACACGCTAGATGTGTACCGTGTCATTCCAGACAACAGTAATTCTCTAATTCTCTGACACTAACTGGGTGTCCTATAAATAAGTTATTTTTAACACTAATTACCTGGAGTTAGCATAGACCCCACAGATTAAGGGCTCAGTCCCACAAGACTCCCCGCTTCAGATGGCAGCTGTAAACGGGGTCCCCAGACACCTGTATTTCTGCTTGGTCAACTACAAATTCAGGAGTTCCTATGACCCCTCACCCCACTGGTTCTCTAGTTTGCTACAACAACTCACAGAGCTGGGGAAAGCGCTTTACTTATGAATATAGTTTTATTATAAAGGATGCAACTAAGGAACAGCCAAATGGAAGAGATGCATAGGGCAAGGTATAAGGTTAGGGTCACAGAGCCCAGAATCTCCCTTAGCCTTGTTGTTTCAGGATTTTTATTGAAGTTTCATTATGTAGGCATGATTGATTACATCATTGGGTGTTGGTGATTGAATTCCATCTCCAACCGCTCTCCCCTTCCCACAGGTGGGATGGGGCTGATAGTCCTAACCCTCTGATCATGTGGGTGGTTCCTCTGGTGACCAGCACCTGTTCTGAAACCATCTAGGGGTCTGCCAAGAGTCACCTCATTGGCATAGACTCAGATATCATCAAAAGGGGCTCATTATGAATAATGAAAGTTACTCCTATCACTCAGGAAATCCCAAGGGTTTAAGGAACTCTGTCTGGAACGGAGGACAAAGACCAAACATATATTTTTTATTACACTACAGTGCGCCATAATTGATTCTGTCTTCTGATTAGTCTCCCTGGGTGATCTTCCGGGAAAATCTACATCTAAACCCAAACTCCCATAATAGACTTTGAACTTTGATTCTACTGTCTGCTGAGCTTTTCCACTTGGGTGGAAATGACGTCAAGTACAGCATGTGCAGTCTGAATTCATTATTCCTCTCCCATGAACTGGTTTGTTCTCCTGTATTCTCTATCTCCGTTTGTGTCACTACCAACTTAGCCCCAAAACATAGGTTGTTCTAAATTCTGCCTTCCTCCTCCCCTTCTCTTCCAGTCAATGACCAGTTCTTGCCTCTTTTGCCTCCTTTCTAACTCTTGAATTTATCCTCTTCTCCATCCCTCACCATTACTAGGTACTTACTGGAACTGCTGCTGCAGCCTCATCTATCTGATTGCCTTACTTCAGTTTTATCTGCTCAAATCTATTTCCCACACACTGGCTGGGGTCATTTTTCTATAACATCAGTCTGATCATATCCCTTTCCTGCTTAACAATTTCTACTGGATCTTCATCAGCCAGAAGAATATCTGGGTTTCTAGGCTGGGCATACAGAATCCTCCCCAATTGTGGTTTTGATGCCGCCCAGCTGCCTTTGAGTGTCAACTTAGACACCAGCTCATTCAGAAAGTACGTTTTGATAACTTCTTGACACCCAATACCTCACCTCCCTTGAGTTAGGTACTCGGCTTCTGGGCTCCTGGTAATGTGCTGGCTTCTCAATGATTGCTTCCAATGTTTTGTTGTTATATTTAAGAAATGCTACAAGAGGATGTTAATACTTCAGCCGGATTGCATTTCATGGCCTCTGTAAGAAAGAAAGCTAGAGAATGTCAGGATGCAAGTACAAATACAGACTCAGGTAAAATGCTGTTTTACTTTAATTTAAAAAATTAATATATTTTGAAATACTTAATGTATCTAGATTTTTTCCTTCAAAACAGTGATTTAAAGGGAATTTTAAATTGTGATATTAGTTACTTATCCTAGGTTCTTGTCCCCAACCTTGGTATATACTTTAGAAATTTTAAACAAAATTAAGTTTTAAATTGAATTTGTAACTTAATTAAAACATAATGGGGGGGGGGCTGGCACCGTGGCCTAGTGGTTAAGTTTGTCACACTCTGCTTTGGCAGCCCAGGTTCGCTTCTTGGGCTCAGACCTACCAGTTTCGGGGACCATGCTGTGGGGGCCCACATACAAAATAGAAGATGAGCGCAGATGTTAGCTCAAGGCAAATATTTCTCAAGCAAAAGAGGAAGATTGGCAACAGATGTTAGTTCAGGGTGAATCTTCCTCAGCAAAAAAACCCCACAAAACAACGTACTAGGGATTTTTGTTCAGAAATGCCATGGACTACATCCTAAATCAGTAGAAATAATGTTTTGAATTTGGATTCTCTATGCCATTAATTGCCTTCACTGGAACTTCTTGCCTAAGATTGAGAGGCTTACAACTGTGGCTAGCAGAGTTGAGTTAGGAAGAGGATTAGATTGGGTTTAGTGTGGAAAGGGTATATGTAACTGTGTCCAAGAACAGAGGAAATAAATGTTGGAGGAGTTGTTTGGAATTTTGCCTGACAAACTTCCTCATTAATGTAAGTGCTCTCTGCCCTTTGTGTTATAGTAATTCTTTATATGATATTTGGAGAACAGTTTCTCTTAATTGTGTGTGGAACTTTGCAAGTACCTTTTTAAACCTCTAATTTTATATGTTGTAAAATGGTATTTGTTGGTATGGTTTCAAAATAATATATCATCATTGTAGAATATTTGGGTAATATAGCAAGCTACCAAGAAGATGAAATTAACTATAATTACACCACTTAGAAGCAACATCTTGATGATGTTTTTTCTGTGTCTTTTGTACATTTTACAAAGTTAGATGTGACGTATAGTACAGGTGTCCTCCCTCACTATCTGAACTCTCATTGTCCAGATATTATTGTTGTCGTCCCTGAGAGTTTAACCCTTCATGGGTCCTAGTGTTTGTTTTTTCCCAGGTACTGGGAACACTCTCCAATTAGAGTGTATCTTTAACATATTTTGTTATTTGTTTGCATTGTAGTACATGTTTGCTGCAGTGTTGACAATAATTTGTATCTGATGTGTTCAGTGTTATTGCATATTGCACACAAACTAATGGCTCAACTGAATGTTAATAAAAAGTGATGTTTGAAATGCTTTATCTTATTTGGCAATCCTTGATGGATTGTTATTTAGGTGTTTAAGAGTTGTTTAGGGGCCAGCCCCATGGTCGAGTGGTTGGGTTCGCGCTCTCTGCTTTGGCGGCGGCCCAGGGCTTTGCTGGTTTAGATCTTGGGTGCAGACGTGGCACCGCTCATCAGGCCATGCTGGGCAGTGTGCCATATAGCACAACCGGAAGGACCTACAACTAGAATACACAACTATTTACTGGGGAGCTTTGGGGAAGAGGAGAAGAAGAAGAAGAAAAAGAGTTGTTTAATGAAATTCGCAAAAATTGGATGGGCTGGGACACCCTTTTTTCCACATTTAAAATAATGCAGTAAAGTCTCCTGGTACCTGACTATTCAGTGTATTATCAGGAATGGATTAGATGTGGGTAATAGGAGTTACCTGTATTTTGTATCCTTTTCTTTTCACTTTGATTTCTGCTTATGCCAAACATTTCCGTGTGTCATCAAAAAATACATTGTAAGTGTTTTCCTTCTTCCAGCTGTGCCATAAAATATTTAACATATTCCTTATTGAATGCACTGGCTGGTTTCCAGTATTTTTCTCCTATAAATAATGCTTCAACACTTCAAAGTATTTTCTTGCATAAGAGCCTTTTTTTGTCATCACTATGATTTAGCTAATTTTTAAAAATCTTTACCAATGTGATTGATCAAAAGAAGGCATCTCACTGTTATTTTAAGGTTTGTTTCTTTTTGGATGAGGTTGGGCATGTATAAGATGTTTTTTGATGCAGATGACAAGTGTGCATTTGAGAAACATTCTTCAATGTATCTTTGAGAAACCCCTTGGCGGTGCTTTGCTTCTGGATCTTCTTCCAAAGTTGGCAGTCATTTGCTAGGAATCTGTTATCTGGGTAATCAGGCCCAGGATATAAATAGTAATAAGATCTGAATCCATCATATTAATTTTTAAAAATTAAATTCTTAAGCAGTCAATCTGCTTTTCTACCACTACCACCTTTTATACACAATATCTAAAAATCTGCATTCGTATACTTAATTTTTTCTGTTTGTGAAATCCTTTTGCTTTTTCTGTTTTCTCTTTTTGCCTCAAATCTTCTAATTGACTACTAGATAAAGAAGCTGCTTCTCAAGAAGTTGTTCCTGAATGTCATAAAAATCAACAAGACATTTCGTCCACATCAGGTGTGATTTCTTTCTTTTTTTTCTGATAATAACATGACTAGTTAAAGATTGTTGTCTGTGTGATGCAGACACCCTCCCATAAAAAAGCAGTTAAACCAATCAATTGATTTAATAGAGAATGATAATTTAAGTATTTTCATTTTCCTTTTTTCTAGTTTTTTGGTTGACACATGGTTTTAAATTCAAGGCTTGATGCAAGTTTCCTTATTCAATATGACAACGAGTTATATTTTGCATGTGGAATTTGAAAGTAATGTTCTATTAAAAATAATTGCTAGGATATAAGATTAGAGTCCTAGAGTGAAAGGCACAAAGTTAGACTGTCTGCTGACCTGCCCTAACAGGCTTCTTTGCCTAAGAAGCTAATGACTTTTGTGAAATTTAGATGTTAAACATTTTAAGTGGTAAAATTTAGCTGTGGGCTCTGTGAATATATTAAAAACCATTGAAATACACCCTTTTAAAGGATGTGGATTCTATCTCAATAAAGCTGTTAATATAAACAAATGAATAACAAGAAAGAGTGTTGAAAGTAAAAAAATTAGTTATGGGTTAATTTCCTAAAGTCTGGTTTTATTGAAATTCTAAATAAACAAACTCGACTTAATAATATATCTGAAATGGAAATAGGAAGTTATAGCATTTTCTTGACGAGATTTAGATACTTTATTGTTCTTGTGAATTGTTCATATAAGGAAAGCAATAGTCAGTCTGCATTTGATTATGAATTACCCTGGAGTAAACTGCCTGTAGAATAGAATGGAATTTGCTTTAATTTATTTATACCTGTGAAACTTCTACTTAGATTTTCAACAAATGCATTTTATGTTATTGGTTGCTAACTTCTTCTTACACAGTTAACGACTCAGAGCTATTTACAGATTTTTTTTATATTCCTAATTTTTCTTTTCGTAATTTTCAGAACAAGAACCTTTGAATGTTCCTCAGCTGTTGGCTCCAGATGTATATCTAAATCTCAAACTTTCCACTGAAATATCAAAGAAACCTTTGTCACCCTCAGCATCTGATAGGGTACTAAATTTGGTTTGCATTTTATGCGGAAGTTTTAATGATACCTTCATGCTAAAATTTATTCTGGTCATCTACATTATTCAGTTGTATAGATGAAATGAGGCTAAAAACTTCATCTATGTAGCATTGTTGGAAAGGTAAAAAAGTAATGTAAGATTTAAGTACTGTGCCCCCAACTGTTGTAAACTAAGACAATAACACATACTTCCTGCAGCTTTCCCTAAGTTAGGCTCATGTAAGCTCTTTTTGCCTTTTTTGGGAGAGGGCTGGGTAGAGTGGCCATATAGAGTAAAAAGAATGTAATCTTCTGTGATTTTACGTGTTTTTGCTCAGGTTGGATACACTTACATAAATG
The DNA here is from genome assembly GCF_037783145.1 of Equus przewalskii. NCBI lineage: Eukaryota > Metazoa > Chordata > Mammalia > Perissodactyla > Equidae > Equus > Equus przewalskii. The sequence continues at coordinate 28,108,673 of NC_091850.1, forward strand.
TGATTGACATTGAAGCAGATGATCTACAGGAGTTACCTGTCAGAGAAGAGCGTTCCGATGATAATATCAAACAGCAAGGTGATCATCCAGAAGTCCTGTCTTCTGCACAGTTACATTATATGGCAGCTTCTGTTACTAACGCTGTTCCCCTGCACAAGTTCAAGCCTCAAGGTAATAATTTTTTCTTACTTTTTAAGTAAATTTAAAACATTTTGAAAAATTCTTTCATACAGCATTGTTACCCTACTTATGTCTTTTAGCTCTCCTTCTGCAAACCCACTGTACTTTTGGATGTTTGTGTTCCCATTTAGAAATGTTCTATTAATCTTCTAAGTACCTTGTTTAGAAGTTTAGAATCAATCTTTATATACCTTTCATGTTCTTGATAGAATTTGCCAATTCCACTGTGGATTTATTTTTTAAACCTGCAGAAGTGTCTCCATCCTGTCTGGATGGAAGAAGCTGGAGAGCAGCCATTGCGGAAGTGAAGGAGCCTGGTGTCCCCTCACTTACACCACCAGACATACAGCAGGACAAAGGTGAATGCCCCAGTGTACATATAGCATGACTCTCCTCCTTCTGAATTACTGTCATGTTAGAAGTAAGCACTAAAACTTCGATATTGCAAAAGACACCAGAAAAAGGCTTCTCCCTTGCTAAGGAGAGTGGGGGTAGCTAGATAAATAAAATAAAGTCATGGTTCCGAAGTTGGGACCCATGACTATTTTGCAAGGAGACTGCAGATGTATTTGTGCATATATCTTTTCTCCAATTAATGAGGCTAAAAATAAATATCCTGTGGGATTTCATAAATGTTCTGGTATTAAAAGGAATTCTTATATTTAAAAATGTGGGAAATTCTAGAATAGCTCATAGAAAATACACAGGGGTGGTAGCTAACGGTCCTTTATTAGTAAAATATTCAGTTTTATAGTCATAAATCAGGCTGCATTATTGTAAAATATTTGCAAGATTTAGAAGGCTGTTTCTTCAAAACCTAGGTCTCACTTCCGGTGAATGATTAGATTAATCTCACATACACTTAGACTTCCTGCACCAGAAACCCAATGTTTCTTCTGGGTTCCACAGCTGTTGGAAGGAGTGGACCCAGCCTAGTGGTTGTCAGATGCTTGGGAGCAGAATCCAGCACTGCCTATTCATTGTGTATCAACAGTGGGCACTCAGGAGACATGAGGAGCAAGGAAGGGATGGGTGGCAGGAGACCTCACCTTAGGATGTGTTGGGGCACGCATGCGTGTTACAGCTGCATAGACGAGTAACTGCCAGCATTTCAGATTTTGAAGCCTTTGGTCGCTCTCTCTCCCCTGTCATTGGGCTGCTAGGTGCATGGGTGGTGGAGGGAGGATGTATGAAGCTAGCAGTCTTTCAGGCTGGGCAGGTGTGTGGAGAAGTGAAAAGAGCATGGCTCTTAAACTCAAACAGAATAGACTCGATTTCAATCCCAGCTCTGTTACATAATAGCTTGGAGACTTTTTGCAAGTAAATTAACTTTATCTAATTCTCACTTGTATCTCTGTTTGACAAAACCTCACAGGGTTGTCATGAGGGTTACATCTAGCCAAATGCCTGTGGCTACTTAAGTACCCTGTTAGTTTCCCTTCATTTTCACAGCAATCAACTTCTGAAATTCTGACAGACTGGTACCAGACCCATCTCCCTGTGACCCCTGAATGTCTTAGGCCAGCATTTCAAATGATCATGGCTGCAGGTTAACTTCCTCTGTCAGTGAGATCAAGTCTATAATCAGCTTTTTGGAGGATTCTTCACTGGGGAGACTGCCTGGTCATGAAAATATGTCAGTGGACCCTTCTACTCTTATTAAAGAGAAGAACTTAAAAATGTCAATTTAAAAGGAAGAGTTTTATATTTTGGAATTAAAATTCCATCACGGTATTTACATAACATACTTTAAAAACTCAGAATATAGTTACAGAGTAGAGTTAAGTGGGATTTGCATTATAGGAAAAGGCTGAGAAGGGAGGGACAGGTCCCTAGGTATTTGACAAAAAACAAAAGCAAAACAAACAAATTTCTGTTTTAGTGGAGACTTGCTCACTATTTTGAATGACAGTAGCTTCCTATTTTAGAAACTATCTCCCAATAGGAGTGCCACCAGTAACGGCAAGCAGAGCTTTGCTGGGCGGAGGGAGACTATTTCAGGGTCAATGGAACTCAGTAGGTGGTTTTGTGGTTTTTTTTTTTGAGGAAGATTAGCCCTGAGAGCTAACGACTGCCAATCCTCCTCTTTTTGCTGAGGAAGACTGGCCCTGAGCTAACATCCAGGCCCATCTTCCTCTGCTTTATATGTAGGATACCTACCGCAGCATGGCTTTTGCCAAGTGGTGCCGTGTCCACACCTGGGATCCAAACCGGTGAAGCCCTGGCAGCCGAGAAGCTGAACGTGTGAACTTAACTGCTGTGCCACCGGGCTGGCCCCATAGGTGGTTTTTTCTGTTAGTCACTGTGAGTGGAGCAGGTTCTCTAGAGAAAGCAAAGGTAGTTTCATTATGTATGTAGGGCATTCTGGATTTTGAGCATGTCCATCTCTTTTGCTGCATTTTCTACTTGAAATTTGTGCACCAAATTCTCCCCTGAGAGTGATTAAGGGAGACACTTCAGTTTGAGAAACAGGAAGGGTAGGTGGTCAAGGACTGTGAGAGTCAAGCTAAAAAAGGTAGCTCCAGAACAGGTAGGGAAAGATTATATAACTGCCCTTGCCAGCAGTGGAATTTACCACTATCTTCTTGTTGGAAGGTTCCCCTTAGACTGGGACTGAAATATAATAAGCACTTCTTACATTTCTTTAGTAATTCACATTTTTCAGAGTATTGTGTTGCATAATTTGATCTTCATAAAACCTCTATGAGTTCAGTAGGACAGGCAACCATGATCCTCATTTGACTCACTCTTCATTCAGTAAATACTAAGGTAGGTACCAGGTATTGGGGCTAAACAGGAGCGTAATTCCAGGCTCTCTGCCTGTGGTTCCACCTGTGAGGGGAAGGAAGGAAGTGCTGTCACAGTGGTATGGATGAGATTCTCGGGAAATACAGCATCGGGTCCATCTGCGGGGAAGATTGGGGCTGTTTAGGGGGGAGACACCTAAATGGAGTCTTAAAGGAAAGTAGGATTCAGCAAGAGTAAGAGCATACAGACTATGAGAATGGATTGTGCAATGACTCGGAGGTTTGATGGAGCTGTCTGAGTTTAAGAAAAAAGTTCATTAAGCTTGGAGTCAATGGAATGGTCTTTTTTTTGTTGTTTAATAAATAGCAAGAGATGAGCTGGAGAGGTAGACGGAGGAAAGAGTGTGAATAAAGTTATCTGTCATACTGAAGCATTTGAACTTTTAAGATGACGTTAGAGCACTGCTGAAGGATTTCAGGTGGAAAAGGAGCAATATCAGATTTGTATTTTCAAAGATCTCTCTAGGGCCTGAGTGGAAGATGGACTAGATAGGGTGAAATAAGTTAGAGATATGGATACTATTTGGGGTCCATCTGTTGTGAAAGCTGCAGCTAAACTGTGGTGGTAGGAATGGAGATGTTTGGTAGGTACGTCATCAATATTTGATGTCACTTTGGATCTGAAGGAAAGAGAGGGACCTTGGGTGACTGTTAGGCCTCTGGTTTTGGAAACTGAGTGAATAATAGTGCTGTTCACTGAGCTGCATAATAAGGAAGAGGGAGCAAGTTGGAGGGGCAGAAACTATGAGTTTGGTTTGATACGCTTTGGGGATAACCTGCATGAGATGTCCAGGACACAGATGGACTTAAGGGGCTGGCTTTCAGAAAGTCCAGTATGAATTCAAGTCACCTGTGCATCAGTGACATCACTCAGAGAGAGTGAGTAGAGCGAGGAGTGTGCTGAGACTGGCACCCCAGGAAATACTGATGGGAAGAAGGAGTGGGTGGCAGAAGAGAAGACCGGAAAAAAGATGAAGAAGGAAGAGCAATACGGGGAGGAGGAGACCCAGAAGCCAGAGGAAGAATGCATTTAAAAAACGAGGTGTTTCAAATTTGGGCCAAGAATCAACTGAGTTTCGGAGTGGGGAGAGTCGTTGGCCTTGGTACTGGTCTTGGGCGGTTTCATGTTTGCCTGAGATCCCACGTAGAGTCAGTAATGGCCAATACTGGGCCTAGCTTTTACTGTGTGATGTTGTTGGTTTTCAAGTAGAGTTTTAAAAAGTCATAAAAATATTAAAGTTGCTTTTCGATGAACTATATTTTTGTAGTAGAGGATAAAAGTAACATTCAAACTGTCTTCTGTATGGAGATTTATGGTAATAGCAACATTGTTATGTATTCTTCTCTCAACAAGACAAATCTCAGAAGTCAAGATGAAATGGAATTTCTAAGTGCATTAAATTAAAACTGGTTTGGAAGGGCATGTAATGTTAACTTAAAATGAGGTCTTAAAAATTAGATCATCAGCATCTACTTCTTTCTTTTAGTCAATTCTGATGTTGCCATTATTAATATTTAGTTGTGCCGAAGCCAGATTTTCAATTCAAAGAACAGAGCTCAAAGTCGGATGCTGGAGAAGATTATCTGCTGTGGGAAGTGCTGCACGATGTCTCCGTCGCTCGTCCTGCGCCGAGCTCTGCAGCTTGCCGGCTAGAGCATCTCACCTCTAAGCTTCAGAAAATTGATGAACAGCTGTTAGCAATACAGAGCATTGCTGAAAATATAGAGCAGGATTTCCCCAGACACGAAGTGCTAGACCGACACTGCGATAAGGTAGACTGTCTTTATTTTAGTTTTTCTGTTTGTAACCGAGTTAGTAGATTTGTAGTGTGATATACCGTGAGTCACGTGATTTTTAAAAATAAGGGAAATATGTTTTTTTTAAGCTAGGGTTTCTTAACCTCAGCATGACTGACATTTAGGCCAGATATCTTTTTGTTGCGGGAGGCTGTCTGCGTTGTAGGGAGTTTGGTAGCATCCGTGGTCGTGACCCACTGGCTGTCAGTAGCGCACTGCAGCTGAGATGGTCAAAAATGTCTCCAGACGTGGACACGTATCCCCGGGGGCAAAACTGCCGCAGTTGAGAACCACTGCCTTAAGGTTTCAGGAAGTGAACCTGTGCTTCCTACCAGGAAAATAAATAATGATTTACAAAGCCAGAATGTTTTAAACAAACCCTGCTGTAATTGAGTATCATTTTCTTTGGGAAAATGTTTATAACTTTACAAATATTTTTGTCCCTATATTTGGAATCCTCAGTTTCTTTTAAATATTTATACAGTGAGGCAAGTAGTCCTTAGAAATTTTCTGTATCTTTAAAAAGATTCATAATCAAGAGATTAATGTTTGTGTGTAATGGTATATCATGGTAGGTAGATAAAATAGTAAGCAAAGTCTCAAAAAGTAATTATTTTGTACAAACATCATGTCCTTTTTTTTTTAGGAAGTAAAATTTATATAATAAAGATTAAAGAACAGGGGGCTGGCCCCGTAGCTGAGTGCTTAAATTCCCGCGCTCCGCTGCAGGCGGCCCAGTGTTTCATTGGTTCGAATCCTGGGCGCGGACATGGCACCGCTCATCAAACCACGCTGAGGCAGCGTCCCACATGCCACAACTAGAAGGACCCACAACGAAGAATATACAACTATGTATTATGGGGCTTTGGGGAGAAAAAGGAAAAAATAAAATCTTAAAAAAAAAAGATTAAAGAACAAATAGTAAAAGTATTTTGCAGGTGTTAAAGGCTAATATTGGGAAATGCAAATTAGTCTGCAGGAAAGGAATTCCATCATTGACTTACCTAACAAATATTCCAGGTTGCTAGCATGTTGACATTTTAAAAGATGTCTTTATTAGGTTTACAGTATTTAATCCAAACATTTAACATATATTAAAAAGTTAAGATTAAATATACATGAGACTAAACTGAAAAAATGTTTACTGTAACAAAAAATACTATTAAGTAATGATACGATGATGTTTATTTGGTTATTTTCATTTTTGTTTAACTCAGACTTAGATCTATCACTTCCAAATGAATGTTGAATGTCGAAGTTGTCCTTGGAACTCCTTATTCCAAAGAATCTCTTTTGAAATTGCCTTCTGATCTAGTATATTAAGCAAATGTAAAGCCAGATATGTTACTTAAACCTGAATCTAGGGTTGTTCACTCTCGCCAGAGTCCATGAGTGATTCATTCTTTCAACAAACGTTTATTGAGCTACTGCATTCTAGGCCTTGTGCTAAGTTCTGGGAATAGAAAGATGGATAAGGGATAGTCCCTGACAGGGAGTTTAGAATCTAATAAAAGAAGATAGACTTATATGTACCCCAATAAATACATATGAACAGGGTGTGGTGAGCACACACAGGTACACCTGGCTTGCTGTGACTGGACAGGTAAGTGAAGCTGTGGCATGAGAGAAGGCTTTGTAAAGGGGACTCTTGAGCTGCTAATGAATTGATGTTCATCGGTTAGATAAGGAAGAGCTGATGAAACATTATAAACAAAAGCAGAAGGAGTCAAATGGCATAGAGTGTTTGGGGAACTGTGTCAACATTAGCTGGAAGTAGGGCTTGGTGGGACTGGGCTTTAAGACATGTGGCAGTAGAGGTAGGTAGGGGCAGATAAGGAAGGATGGAAAGAATAGTTTGCAATGCCAGGTGATTAGGATTTTATCTTATAAGTAGGCAGTGGGGAACTATGGAAGAATTTTTTTTTTATTGAGTTCATAATAGCTTACATCAATGTGACATTTCAGTTGTACATTATTTCTCGACTGTCACCACATAAGTGCTCCCCTTCACCCCCTGTCCCCCCCCCACCTCCCTTCCCCTGGTAACTGCTGAACTGTTTTCTTTGTCTCAGTACTTGTTTATATTCTACATATGAGTGAAATCATCTGGTGTTTGTCTTTCTCAGATTGGCTTATTTCGCTAAGCATAATTCCCTCTAGGTCCTTCCATGTTATTGCAAATGGGATGAATTTGTCTTTTTTTCTGGCTGAGTAGTATTCCATTGTATATGTATACACCATATCTTCTTTAGCTAATCATCGGTCAATGGGCACTTGGGTTGCTTCCATGTCTTGGCTATTGTGAATAGTGCTGCAATGAACATAGGGGTGCGTATGTTACTTTGGATTGTTGATTTCAAATTGTTTGGGTAGATAGCCAGTAGTGGGATAGCTGGGTCATATGGTATTTCTATTTTTAGTTTTTTGAGGAATCTCCATACTGTTTTCCATAGTGGTTGCACCAGTTTGCATTCCCACCAGCAATGTGTGAGGGTTCCCTTCTCTCCACACCCTCCCCAACATTTGTTACTTTTAATCTTAGTGATTATAGGCATTTTAACAGGTGTAAGGTGGTATCTTAGTGTAGTTTTGATTTGTATTTCCCTGATGATTAGTGATGTTGAACGTCTTTTCATGTGTTTATCAGCCATCTGTATATCTTCTTTGGAAAAATGTCTGTTCATCTCCTCTGCCCACTTTTTGATTTGGATTGTTTGCTTTCTTATTGTTCATTTATATGAGTTCCTTATATATTATGGAGATTAACCCCTTGTCAGATATATGATTTGCAAATATTTTCTCCCAATTGGTGGGTTGTCTCTTTGTTTTGATCCTAGTTTCTTTTGCGTTGCAGAAGCTCTTTAGTCTGATGAATTCCCACTTGTTTATTTTTTCTATTGTTTCCCTTGTCTGAGAGGACACGGTATTTGAAAAGATCCTGTTTATTTCAATGTCAAAGAGTGTACTACCAATATTATCTTCCAGGAGTTTTATAGTTTCAGGATGTATCTTCAAGTCTTTGATCCATTTTGAGTTTATTTTTGTGTATGGTGTGAGATAGTGGTCTACCTTCATTCTTTTGCATGTGGCTGTCCAGTTTTCCCAACACAAATTATTGAAGAGACTATCTTTTCTCCATTGTATGTTCTTGGCACCCTTGTTGAAGATTAGCTGTCCGTAGATGTGTGGTTTTATTTCTGGGCTTTCAGTTCTGTTCCATTGATCTGTGTGCCTGTTTTTGTACCAGTACCATGCTGGTTTTTTGTTTTGTTTTGTTTTGTTTTTTTAGTGCTTGATACTCTTAAGATGAGACTGAGAAAATATTTTAATTTATACATAGAAGAAAAAAACATTCAAGTAGAATCAAATAAAAGTAGACAATTCTTTTCTTGTACCTTAAAATTAAAACAATTCCAGATGATAGGGAAAAGTCCTATATTAACATCATTATGCTAATTATAAACATGAATTTTAGAGCCATTTCTATCAAGCCTTTAGATTTTAACAGCACATTGATATATTTTATTTCAAGTTACATAGTACTTAAAACTGTAATACTATTTGCTTTCCAGTTTTGGTTATCACGTGTTACTTTTATACTGCAAGAGTACTTCCTGCATCTAAAAAAGCCACTACGAAAATATTTTTTTTGTTTTGGGGGAGGGTGGTATTCCCAAAAGGATAGCTGAATATTTTTTTTTATTAAGGTTATGATAGTTAACAACCTTGTGAAATTACAGTTGTACATCATTATTAGTCTTGTTGTAGGTACACCACTTCACCCCTAGTGCCCTCCCCCCACCCCCCCCTTTCCCGTGGCAACCACTGCTCAGTTCTCTTTGTCCATATGTTAACTACCACCTATGAGTGGAGTCATACAAAGTTCGTCTTTCTCTGTCTGGCTTATTTCACTCAACATAATACCCTCAAGGTCTATCCATGTTGTTGTGAATGGGACGACTTTGTCCTTTTTTACGGCCAAGTAGTATTCCATTGTATATGTATACCACATCGTCTTTATCCAATCATCAGTTGCTGGGCACTTAGGTTGGTTCCATGACTTGGCTCTTGTGAATAATGCTGTGATGAACATAGGGGTGCATGGAACTTTTGGAATTGCTGATTTCAGGTTCTTAGGATAGATACCCAGTAGTGGGATGGCTGGGTCATAAGGTATTTCTATTCTTAACTTTTTGAGGAATCTCCATACTGTTTTCCATAGTGGCTGCACCAGTTTGCATTCCTACCAACAGTGTATGAGGGTTCCCTTTTCGCCACAGCCTCTCCAACATTTGTCACTCTTGGTTTGGGATATTTTTGCCATTCTAACAGGTGTAAGGTGATATCTTAGTGTAGTTTTGATTTGCATTTCCCTAATGATTAGTGATGATGAGCATCTTTTCATGTGTCTATTGGCCATTCGTATATCTTCTTTGGAGAAATGTCTGTTCATGTCCCCTGCCCATTTTTTGATCGGGTTGTTTGATTTTTTATTGTTGAGTTGTGTGAGTTCTTTGTATATTATGGCGATTAACCCTTCGTCGGATAAATAACTTGTGAATATTTTTTCCCAATTAGTGGGCTGTTTTTTTGTTTCAATCCTGTTTTCCCTTGCCTTGAAGAAGCTCTTTAGTCTGATGAAGTCCCATTTGTTTATTCTTTCTATTGTTTCCCTCATGTGAGGGGTTATGGTGTCCGAAAAGATTCTTTCGAAGCTGATGTCAAAGAGTGTACTGCCAATATTCTCTTCTACAAGACTTATTGTTTCAGGCCTAATCTTTAGGTCTTTGATCCATTTTGAGTTTATTTTAGTAAATGGTGAAAAAGAATGATTGATTTTCATTCTTTTACATGTGGCTGTCCAGTTTTCCCAGCACCATTTGTTGAAGAGACTTTCTTTCCTCCATTGTAGGCTCTTAGCTCCTTTGTCAAAGATTAGCTGTCCATAGATGTGTGGTTTTATTTCTGGGCTTTCAATTCTGTTCCATTGATCTGTGCATCTGTTTTTGTACCAGTACCATGCTGTTTTGATCAATATGGCTTTGTACTACATTTTGAAGTCAGGGATTGTGATGCCTCCAGCTTTGTTCTTTTTTCTCAGGATTGCCTTAGCAATTCTGAGTCTTTGATTGCCCCATATAAATTTTAGTATTCTTTGCTCTATCTTCATGAAGAATGTCATTGGGATTCTGATAGATATTGCATTGAATCTGTAGATTGCTTTGGGTAGTATGGACATTTTAACTATGTTTATTCTTCCAATACCATGGAAGAATTTTAAGCAGTGAAATGATATGATCAGACAATCTGGCAATGGTGTGGAAGGTAGAATGGAGAGGGTAAGACTGGGAGCAAGGAGATCAGTTGGGTCACAGTGGTTCCAAACTAGCCCCTCATTAGAATCATCTTGGGAACTTGTCAGAAATGCAAACTCATGGGCCCTGTATCCCTGAGATTCTGATTTTAGGTAGGTCTGGGGTGGAGCCCAGGAATCTGTATTGTTAGCAAGCTTCCTAAATGATTCCTATGCAGCTAGCTCTATACCAGGTCTACTGATTGGTGTTTGGAATCCACTGAGTACCAAGCCAAGGAGTGATAATAACCTGAACTTTAGAATTGGGCATGGAGGGAAGGATGTAGCAGGATTCAGAGGTTTGTCAGCTGTGGGAAGGTGAAAAAGACAGATTTACAATGATGTCCAGATTTCCAGCCTGGATGAATGATGGAGCCGTTTTCCAAACTAAGGGAGAGGGAGTGTGTGTGTGTTGGGGGGAGGGAGGCCCAGTGGTGTCTATCAGGGACATGTTACATTTGAGGTGCTGTGAGATTAGTAGGCAGTTGGATATATGCTCCTGGATCTCAGGAGCTAGTCCGGGTTGATCAGACAGATTTTAGAGTCATCATTTAGGAAGACGTTTAAAATATTCTCCTCCTATTATAATGTGCGTATAAATACACAAGATTTTGATTTTCCCATTTTAGTTAAGAAAACAGCTCATAGGTCTGGAAGAGGCAGAGGGATACTGTGGACAAGCAGTAACTAGGGGCCCAGAAGACCTGGCTTCAAGTCCATGTTCTCGCGCTAAGAAAGTCACTGAATTTCTCTGGGCCTTGTTCCCTCATTTTTAAAATGAAAGGTTTTGTCTAGATGATAGTTAACATTCCTCCCCATTCTAAAATTACATGATGCTATTTTCCTGAGCCTCTTGAAATGTTAAATCAGTTAAGCTACAAATAAGTAAAAATTTCCTCCTCTTCATCAATCCCCATCTTTTATCTCATATTAGATTTAATCTCATTTCTTTCATTTGTTGCATTAATGCAAATATTTTAAACTGTGTAAAATTGTTTACAGTATTTTGCAATTATCAAACTATAACAGTTTATAACAGTTTTTTTGTTGTGTGTGTTTTTCTACAGGTTGGACCTTTGGATCACATTGAATTGTCTTCTGGTCCTGAATCTGAAAAAAAACTGGCTTCAAAAACCATCAGCATTTCCGAAGAAGGTTTGTAGGGGTTGAGGGGTGGGACTGAAACCTCGCTTTGAAAGAAGCAGCATTGACTTTTGGGAGCCACCACTAGGAATAGTGTTCATATGTTAGCTGAAGCCGTCAGCCCCGTTTTGAGATTAGGATTATTTTTGTGATAATGTGAATGAAATTAGGGTAGTTATTTAAGAAGTGTTCTACCATATCTATAGTTGTTGTTTATATCTATATTCCCTCTCTCATTCAGTCCTGTCAGCAATTTAATTTTTGAAAAACCAGGCTTTGGTTTGTTGATTCTGCTGCTTCTTAATTTTCTTTTTCATAAATTTTTACTCTTAGCGTTATTATTTCCTCTGCTTTTGGGGTCTTAACTTGTTTTTTTCCTAACTTTATTCTTTTTTTTACACTAATATATGCATTTGAGGCTGAATATGTTCCTGCAAGGACCCAGACAAGAGTGTTGATACGTACCATCTTTTGGTGGTGTTCAGATAAACTGTTTGTTTGTAATAAGATTTCTTCTTTAGTGCATAAAAAGGGTTTTTAGCTTCCAAATCTTAGGAGGTTTGGGCTATATTTTTGTAATTTGTATCCATTTTTGTTGTATTGTGATTAGGTGAGTATACTATAATATCAATTCTTAGATATTTGTTAAAATTTCCTGTGTGACCTAGTATATATAGTTGGTTTTTATAAATGTTCTGTTTATTTGAAAAGAACAAGCATTTTCTATCAGTTTATGTAGGAGATACATAGATATATCCATCTATCTATATATAGATATATATATTTAGTCAAGCTTCTAAATTGTATTGTCCAGATTTTCTGTAGTCTTTCTGACTTTTCAGTTTGCTTGATCTATTTATTTCTCAGAAGGCTGCATTAAACATTCCCCACAATGATTGTGGAATTGTTTATTTTTCCTTGTAATTCTATTCAATGTTGCTTTGTATAGTTTAGGCTATATTATAAAATGAATATAGTTCATAATTGTTATATTTTTTGTTGAATTTTGTCCCTTTTATCATTAAGTAATGACCCTCTTTATCCCCAATAATGCTTTTAGACTCAAAGCCAATTTTGTCCAATATTAGTATTTCCATTCCTGCTTTCTTTTGCCTGGCATATATTTTTTGACACTTTATTTTTTATAAATTTATTATGAAAATTTCAAACATATTTCAATAGAAGACAGAGTAGTATAATTAAGTTTCATGTCCCCGACAACCAACTGTAACAGTTATCCACTCGTGGCCCGTCCTGTTTTATGTTTACATCCAACCAAGTCTTCCTACCTTCTCCTGGATTATTTTGATGCAAATCCCAGACAGCCCATTATTTTATCCATAAATATTTTATATGTATTTCTAAGCGATAAGGTCTCTTTTTGTTAAACATAGGCAAAATAATATTGTCACTCTTTTGAAAAAAATCTTAATATTTTCATATAACTAATCAATTTTCAAATGTTGCCAGTTGTCTCATTTAAAAAATAGTTTATTTGTTCTAGTTGGAACCCAAGTAAGGTCTACACATGGAGTTGGTTGATGGCTTATGAGTCTCTCTGAATTTTGGGTTCTTCCTTTCTCTCTCTTTTTTCCTCCTTTCAATTTATTTGTTGAAGAAACCTAGATGTTTGTCCTGAAGTGTTTTTCAGAGTCTGGATTTTGCTAGTTGAGTCTCTGTGATGTCATTTAACATATTCCTCTGTCCCCTGGACTTCCTGTGAATTAGACATCCTTTTCCTTTCAAGCTGAGTAGTTATGTTGTGTCCAGCATATAACTAGACTTCATTCTTTTAAATAATTATACAGTTTGTGTTTTAATCATCAAGTATAATCAGTTTCCATTTATTGTGATAACTGATATATTTGTGCTTAATCTATAATCTTATTTTGTGCTTCCAATTTTCTATGCATTTTTTTCTTTAGTTTTTGTCATTCTTTCTTTCCTTCTTTTGGATTGAGTTTTCTATATTCTCTCTTTCCCCCTCTATTGTTTCAGAAATTGTATATTCCATTTCTTTTCTTCCTGAGGAATATTCACCCTGTGCTAACATCCGTTGCCAGTCTTCCTCTTTTGTGCTGAGGAGGATTGGCCCTGAGCTGACATCTGTGCCAGTCTTCCTCTGCTTTGTATGTGGGAAACTGCCACAGCATAGCTGGTGAGTGATGTAGATCCATGCCTGGGATCTGAACCCGAGAACCCAGGCCACTGAAGCAGAGTGCATGGAACTTTAACCACTCAGCCATGGGGCTAGCCCCCTATACATTCTATTTTTAATCTCTTAGTGATTGTTCTTGAATTTTCAACATTCATAGTTGAGTTAAAACCTAAGGCAAATATATTTACCTCTCCAACAATATTAAGATGTTAGAGCTTTTTTTTTTTTTTTGAGGAAGATTAGCCCTGAGCTAACTACTGCCAATCCTCCTCTTTTTGCTGAGGAAGACTGGCCCTGAGCTAACATCCGTGCCCATCTTCCTCTACTTTATATGTGGGACGCCTACCACAGCATGGCTTGCCAAGCGGTGCCATGTCAGCACCCGGGATCCGAACTGGCGAGCCCTGGGCTGCTGAGAAGTGGAACTTGCAAACCTAACTGCTGCGCCACCGGGCCAGCCCCGACATTAGAGCTTTTAACACTAATCTACTCCCTCCCATCTTCTTTGATATTGTTTTCTAATATTTTAGTTCTACCTTTGTTTTTAGCTCTCCTGTTTAGTCTCCCTTTTAAGTCAATACTTATTTGGATTTATTAGCACGTTTGCCAGTTTCTTTGCCCTCAATTGCTTCTTTTATTTTTAATTTAAATATGTAAACAATAAATATTTAAAACCAAAACCCAAGTTTCATGAAATAATACTTACCTTGCTGCCTGAGATGCACTCTGGGATTTTCTCTTCTCTACTCTGTTGCCCACCATTGCTTCTTGCATCCACTTCTCGAGGGTTGTTTCCTTCTTCCCTTTATTAGTTCTTTCATCTAGAATCTGTCAGTGTAAATTCTCCCAGTCTTTGAAAATAGCTTTAATTTTACTACATTCATGAGTGATGGCTTATAGCTGAGTACAGAATTCTAGGTTGATGCTTATTTTCCCTCAGCATTTTAAAGATATGATTCCATCATCTACTGACGTCTCTAACTGCTGAGTTTATACTACGTGTGTGCTGTCTGTCTAATTGCTGTTCTTCTGTCTCTGAGTGCTTTTAAAGTTTTCTCTTTATTTTTGGTTTATTTTGCATTTTTGATACAGTGTGTCTGTCTAGGTGTATATTTCTTTTTATTTTTTCTATATGGGAGTAGGAATGATTCTTTAATTTGCAGGTTTAACACTGGGAATTTTTCATCCATTTTCTTTTGGAATATTACTTCCTCTGCATTCTTTCTTTTCCCTTTTCTGAAACACATTTTGGAGGTCTATGTTCCCTGTCTGTCTTCCGTATCTCTTCACCACTTCTTAATTTCCACCCCTTAATGTCTCGCTGATGTACTGAGGGGGATTTCCTCAGATCTCTCTTAGTTTAATGATTCTCTCTTCTGCTATGTCTTCTTTGCTGTAGGATTTTAATTTTGGTGACTACGTTCTTAATGTCTAGAAGATCTGTTTATTTATTTTTCAAGTCTGTCTGCTCTTTGGATGAACTGTCCTGTTCTTTTATTGTGGTTTCTGTGCCTTCTTTTATCTGTTTGATGATTTTAGTAACATTTTGTGCCCTTTCAGATTGTTTCATTTCGTGTGTGCCTATTCTCAGTTGTTGAATCCGCATACTGACTGTCTTTATGGTTGCTTGTCTCTTTGTGTGATTTGTAATTTTTTTATCATGAGCATACCTTTAGTGGGAGTTCTGCTGGGCTGTGTGTGTTTATCTTTGGAGTGGTTTTGTATTTGCTTCTTGCTGTCACTGAAGTAGAAAAAAATTGGAGGACAAGTTTTTATATACATTTCTTGGCTTGGAGTTACTGTACTACGTAAATAGTATAAATTCAGATCCCACACCTGCTTGTGGCAAGACAGGGGTTTGATTTCTCAGAGTTGACTTTTATTTTGCTCCCATTCACTCTCCAGGCAGATGGAAAACTCTTTTGCTGCTTTTCCAGGACGGGGTTTTTTTTATCCCCGTGTTATGGACAGACCTCTCCCTCAGCGCTCTAGGCCGCATGAGGGTAGCTCAGTTCCCCTCACTGCAGTCTGCAGAAACCACCTCTTCTGTTCCTCTGTGGACTGTCCCAGCATCATCGCCCAGTTATTGCCCAGCTTTGAATTCCTTTTTCTTTTCTGGCACCAGGATATTTCTTTATTGACAGGGCTTGGTTGTGTATTATCTTTTTTTTTTTTTTAATTTAGTATTTCTTCTGTGTTTTTATAATAGGGCATGGGCCTGTCAACTTTAGTTCAGTCTACCATATTTTCTGAAGTTGATAAATTTAATAGTTTTTCACTATGGGGAAGTTCAAATTTTAAATGTTGTATTAAATAGTTTCGTTATATTGTAGAAAGCTGTCAGAATAATATGTTGCAAACTTCTAGTATATCTGTGGCTACGTGGAAGTGTTAGCTAAGTGTTACATCCTTTCCATGTGATTTTTTTTCTCTGTTTTCTTTTAATTGTAATATCTACTCTGAATTAGTGCATTTCCTGACCCATGTGAATAAGGAAGATCAAAGTGACAGAGAAGAGACTTCAGAAGCTGAATTTTCAGTAACAGAAACTCATTCTAGTCAGAAAACCTGCGTGTTTCCTTCTGCTGATTCGGCTGTCAGCCTTTCCAGTGACCAGAATATGACGTCTCCTGGTATTGTTCTTCATTTTATTCATTTACCCTCTTATTTTCCAAGGTACGGTGACTGAAGAGTATTTACTGGGAATATAGTTGTGAAGGATTTGAGAAGCTATTTTGCAATGTTTATAAATTTCAGAGGAAGGGAAGTTAAAAATTGTGCCATTCACATGAAGCACTATATCGTCTTGCCACTTTTATAAGATATACTGCAAGCTTGTATCATATCTCTGTGTAACTTATTAATGTTAGATATATAGCAACTGGAATTACTATATTTGATTTTTTACAAAAACTGAGAAATTCAAACTCTGCCAATTATGAGAAGCTGGAATTTCAATTTGATAACAAAATAATGGCTGTGATTTTTGAGCCTCTGCCATGCAGACATTGCAGTTTTACCTGCATCAACCCTGGTCTAAGCCTGATGTGTGAGGCAGGCCCATTATTGTGCCCATTTTACAGTTGAGGATATCAAGACTTGCAGCAGTTTAGTGCCAATTTTCATTCCATTTCATTTGGAGCTGGCAATTTAAAACGTTATTCTTTAGTCCTATGAATACATTTTGTCATATGAGTAGTAGGTCCTACTAAATTCAACAATTGAACCACTGACAATGGCTTTGAAATATTTCTTTTGCCCTCAGATATTGATGGTCAATAGTGATGATTTTACTGAATATTTACAATGTGTTTTATTACCATCATTAAGGTAACATAAGCAGTAAAAAAATGCTATTTTTAAATGGCATTGCTTTAATTTAAATAAAAGAAAAGCATGGGGCCGGCCCTGTGGCCGAGTGGTTAAGTTCACATGCTCCGCTTCGGCGGCCCAGGGTTTCGCCGATTCAAATCCTGGGCGCAGACATGGCACCACTTATCAAGCCACGCTGAGGTGGCGTCCCACATGCCACAACTAGAAGGATCCACAACTAAAAATACACAACTATGTACCAGGGCGCTTTCGGGAGGAAAAAACAAAAAGGAAAAAAATAAAAGCTATTAAGAAGCTGGCTTTAAATCTTGTAATTTTTTCCCCCGAGTTCTTCTGGATTCCATTTGTATTTTAGTCATCATCATATGCAGATAATCATTTCCATTTCACAGAATTGTGAAGATTGACTATTACATAGAAAGCATCTAGCTGAGTCTCTGTTTGATTTCTGCAGATTGTTGATCACCAGTAGCCTTTTTCTTCCCTCCTATGGGGGAGAATTGACAAATGAGGTTAAAGAGGTTGTAGACGGTTCTAATTGTATATGAGAAGTTTAAACTCCTTTTTGTACTTGGGAATCATTGGAGAATTCTGAGCAGAGAAGTAAAATGAGGAGGTTTGAAGGAGACTAGAATGGAGGCATAGGTCAGTTAGTGAGCTGTTGTATCAATCTGACCTGCGAAGTAATGAGGGCCTGGTCAGTGTTGTGGGAAAGGAAAAGAAGAAACAAGGGGCCAGCCCAGTGGTGCAGTGGTTAAGTTCACACGTTCTGCTTTGGTGGCCTGGGGTTCACCAGTTCAGATCCCAGGTGCAGACCTATGCACTGCTTGTCAAGCCAAGCTGCAGCAGGCTTCTCACATATAAAGTGGAAGAAGATGGGCATGGATATTAGCTCAGGGCCAGTCTTCCTCAGCAAAAAGAGAAGGATTGGCAGCAGATGTTAGCTCAGGGCTAATCTTCCTTAAAAAAAAAAAAAAAGTGGGCTAGCCCCGTGGCCGAGAGGTTAAGTTCGTGCGCTCCACTTCAGCGCCCCAGGGTTTTGCTAGTTTAGATCTTGGGCACTGACGTGGCACTGCTCGTAAGGCCACGCTGGGGTGGAATCCCACATGCCACAACTAGAAGGACCCACAACTAAAATACACAACTATGTACTGGGGTGATTTGGGGAGAAAAAATCAGGAAAAAAAACCAAAAGATTGGCAACGGTTGTTAGCTCAGGTGCCAATCTTTGAAAAGAAAAGAAGAAGAAGAAATGAGACACTCTCAATAGGCAACTGGTGGTATTTACTGACTAAGTGGATAAAAGAGGAGGAGAAGGAGAAAATGAATGGCTATTCAGTGTTGTCAGACTGTAGGAGCAAGGATATGACCAGGTCTGATGTCAAGAGTCCCTTAAGACCAAATGTAGGGTTTGAGGTGATGCTGGGCTGTATAAATGGCCATATTTAGGACCAGTTTTGACAAGTAAGTGGAGCTTGATGATAGGCTTGAAAAACAGATGTAAGAGCCTTTTACCTAATTATGTAGTTAAGACTGACAGAGTGCGTCTGTTCTGTGCAAGAAAGATGGAAAAAGGGAAAATGCCAAGGGCCAGCCTGTGAAATGTCACCCAGTAAAGAGCAGGAGGAGCCTCCTCAGTGAGGGAAATGGATGAGCAGACTCAGGTGAAGGGATTTCCAAGAAAACGTGCATGGCTAACAGCTTCACAAGCCACCAGAAAGTTGAGAATAAAGACTGAGCTTTTTACGGACTTTGGGGACTTTCAGTGTAATATCAAGAGTAGAAGAGGGCAGGTGGGGACAAAGACAGGCTCAAGAAGCTACAGGTGTAGACTACTTAAGAATTCTGACAGTAGAAGGAAGTAGAAAAGGAGATAAGGGAAATGAAGTCAAGGATCATTTTAAGATGGAGATAAATACAAGCTGTTTAATGTTTAAAGGCAGAAGAAAAGAAAGGAGTAGGAAAAGAGAAATTCAAAGTACCAGGTCAAGGAGGTGTTTCATTCAAGATTGTAATAGCTTCTTAAATTAGTATGCAAGAGGAAAAAAAGAGGAAATGTTAGTAAATGGTATAACACATAAAAGATGGATAAATTAAAATGTTTTTCTCTAGTATTCAGTGTTTGATTGCAGATTAAAGAAGAAACCAAATTATTTTTTTGAAAGTATAGAATTTAGATGCCCTAAGGGTGTTTTCTTCTCCACAGTTTGCATCTTGGAAAGACATCTAGTGCTTACTTCTAGTGCTCAAAAATAGGTTAGATTTCCTCTCGTGAAACTGACTTCCATTTCTTAGCACATCCTTCTGAGTGTTCTTAATAGTGGCAAATAATTTATTCATTGATTTTTGGTAACAGCCATAGGTTATTCAGAGGCATTTCTGATAAATGAAGTAGATGATCAGGCTGAGTGTCATTGTTTGGAATGAAAAAAAAGGAATGTGATTATCAAGGAATGAAGCTGATCAATTGTGTTTAGTAAATTGTGAAGGCCGTCCCAAAGGGAGAGTTCCAAAAATGGTTTGAAAATGAAGTCAGGATATAGTCTTCCTGTGTAACTACTTGTAAAGGTATTTATCTGGATATAACACTATTCTACCCTTTGAGAAAAGGAATCAGTTTCATTTCTTAATAGTCGGACCTGTTGTATCCGATTAACCTGTACTTAAACTGTGATCATTATTTTCTTTCACTAGTTGAGGCTTTTCTTAATAGGTAAATTTGATTAATTACTGTTAACTCACGAATGCCCAGACTCCGAGAACAAAGATAATATAAAATCCTTGATTTGAGGATTAATAAGTTAAGCAAAACAACATGTACTTAGGAAGACAAAATTATTTACTATAAAAAACATGTGGATGTGTAAGTCTTAGGGGCAGGGTGAATTTATCTTAGTATAAGAAAATATTAACAATGAAATTTTTTTTTGTATTTTTTGTGGAAGATTAACCCTGAGCTAACATCTGCTGCCAATCCTCCTCTTTTTGCTGAGGAAGACTGGCCCTGAGCTAACATCCATGCCCATCTTCCTCTACTTTATATGTGGGACGCCTACCACAGAATGGCTTGCCACGTGGTGCCATGTCCGCATCTGAACTGGCGAACCCTGGGCTGCCGAAGCGGAAGATGCAAACTTAACCGCTGTGCCACTGGGCCGGACCCCTAACAAGGAGATATTTTTGAGAAGAGATGTCAGAACACTCTTTCCTACACTAACTCAGTTCTCTTTCAGGATTAAACATACAGTGTTTTGCTTTAAAGACATGTAGTTAATATTGGACAAGGTTTAAAAAATATTTTTCTGGGTCATGGTCTTCCAAATAAAGGTTTTCTTGGATTTAGATTGGATATTTTCCCAAATGTATTACTTTTAGATCATCAGAAGTTTTTTTGTTTTTTGTTTTTTTAGTAAAATTGCATTCCAGCATTCTAAACTGTGTACTAAACAAAGAAGAATTATATCTCTTAAAGTCTATTATTCAGAGTACTCTGGATAGAAAAGTAATAATCTTAAAATGTGCACAATATTCACTACCAAATAGCATATTTAAGAGGAGGATAAATATGCTATACATATATATCTTTAAACCAATTTGGAGGTTTAAAAATATTTCAATTTCTGGTTATATAATTTCTAAATCAGGTTAATAATCGAAAGTAGAAAAAAATAACTGACCTGAAATTTTTATTAATAATAATGTATCTTCTTTTAAGGTGTGAATAACAGTGATGAGTTATTTGAAAGGTAAATATCTTAAGAATTAATTCACAGTTTTACTTAAAGCTGGATATAAATTATGTGTTCTGGAAATTTTGTTGTTCATATGTATGTGAACTTCTACACTACATATTTTTTTGTGGATTAAAGGAATATAATTAATTCCCATTGGGGATGGGGTGTTTTAAGAAACTGAGGATTGTTATATTGTATCCCTCACCATTTTAGCATTGGTTATTGGAGTGCAATAGGCTACATTTGCTACACTTTCTTTTACTACCTATGTCTTAAATTTCAGCAGGCAGCACAGGTAGAGGTTGTCTCCTGGGCCTTCTGTTTGCTTTTTTAAGAGAACGCACAAAGTCGTCAATTATAGATGACTAGGCTTTTCCACTCAGGATTACTGGAATTAAAGAAATAGAAGGAACAGTAGTTATATGTTAAGCATTTTTTGTTCGTTTACGCTCTTGGAGGGCATAGTTTTTACATGTTCATTTTTGGTTGATGTAATTAAGTTGTAGATACTGACGTATATTTCTCAAATTGCATTTGCAAATGAAGTGTTTCAGTAGGTCCATTCCAGATGACTGGATTGACTGATATTGCAGACATTATTGATGACCTTATTACAAAAGATGGAGTGTCCAGTGATGAGCTCGGCTTAACAGAACAACAAACTAGGAATATCTCCAGGTAATTTAAAATGTTTATGGTTCAAGAATATTCAAAATTGGCCATATTTTTATGAAACAAATTCAAAGCTTAGAATAGATGTTTTCTTCATAAATACATTTTGTGATGTTTGTGTGTCATTCTGCCCCTCCCCCCAACAGCATAGAGACTGGTTTATTTAACTAATACAGCACATCTGTATCCTGTGAGTTTTCCTAAGGTCTCATCACTTTAACTACAACATAAATTTTATCCTATTTTGTCTTAGAAGTAATTAATGATTTAGTTCAAAGTACTTCACCCTAAATATTAACCCTTAGAATACATTCTAAATAGCCTTTCCTTGGAACATTAGGTTAAAATGTTTCTCCTTGCAACCTTTCCTGGGCCTAGAACCGGTTCCTGATAGAATAAAGGCTAGTTCTCCTGCTAACGCTTCCTTAAAACGCATACACCTCTTGGCCGGTTTATGTAAGATTGTCAGCCTTATGAAGAGTAGCTACATTTCTGTATTTCCTAGTGCAATTCCGCTTACTACCTCAGTGGAAATGCAGTGTATTCTAATTGAACTTAAAAGGCTGTTACCAGGAAATAGTGTACAAAAGACCTCCAATTTCTATTTAATTAGTGGGATCGTCTGCTCTATTATGACCTCATATCAAGACCATGTAAGCCTAACTTCCTGGTAAAACACATTTAGTTACCTTCAATCACAGATGTAGGAATTTTCATTCCTTTTTTAAAGTTAATGATCATGTTATGAATATTTCATCAATAATGTATTAAATGTCAAGAACTGGAATAACAATAAAATATGCTTTCTATTCTTGAATGGAGATAGACCTATAAAACCAAATTATATCAGTGTGCTAAGGGAGCTCGGGGGAACAGAGTCAATGAAAGATGCAGCTTCACCGGTTAAGGTATTTGAGCTGTATTTCAAAGGAGCAATAGAAACTCATGTGGGTTATAACTAGAAGAAAGGGTATTCTAGGCAGCAAGAATATAACATGCAAGGGAGTGATGGTCAGTGAGGGTAGGGAGTTACACGTGACTGGAGTTTATGCCTTGGAAAGAGAGAGAGGGTCAGGCTGGGTGTGCTGGCTGTGGTTGGGGACCAGAGGCATCTGGAATTAACTGTCTCTGAAAGCAGCAGCGGAGTCAGCAAAGGGCTTTAAATTAGCACTGGGAGCCCATCAGAGGTCTGTCTTCAGTATCCTAAAGATGAGATGGCTCAGGATGGAGAGTGTGGGCTCACAAGCATGAGTATACCTGGAGGCTGTCGGGAGGAAGTGAGAAAGATTTTCTACTTGGAAGAGTGAGTTGATGGTGATTTCTTTAGCAAGACAGAGAATGTAGTTTTAGATATGTTATAAGTTTCCAGGAGAACATTCAGTTGGTAATATTCATTGGTACATTAGTTTCAGATCCTCCCAGAAGCAGATGCCAAAATGAGATTTAGATGAGCAAGAGATTTATTTGGAGAAACAGCTGTGAAGGGAAAAAGGGGAGGAGCCAGAGGAGCTGGGGACAACTGTCAGACTGCAACGCCAGTGTGGATCTGACCCTGAATTAGGGGCCCCCAGGATCACCCCAGGTTCAGTGATTCACTAGGGGGACTCACCGAACTTATAGAGTCATTTTCACTGTAATTTATTACAGCAAAAGGATGCAAAGCAAAATCAGCAAAGGGAAGAGGTACATGGGGTAAATTCCAGGGGAAACCAGGCACAAGCTTCCAAGAATCCTTTCCCAGTGGAGTCACACAGGACATGCTTAATTCCTCCAGCAAGAGGTCGTGACAACACATGTGGAATGTTGTCTACCAGGGAAGCTTGTAGAGATCAGTGCCCAGGGTTTTTGTTGGAGCTGATCAGGTAGGCACCCTCTGCCTGGCACATACCAAGAGTCCAGGCTCCTAGGAGGAAAGCAGGTGTTCAGTGTAAACCACATCGTTTGTATCCATGACCCATCTGCCATTTAGGATTGTGTCCTCTTTGCACACTGGGTGATGAGTCTGCCCCAAATCCCTGTCTCACACTGCCTGTTTTCTTGGACCGGCCTCACTGCTTGTGTTAGTTCGGATCCTCTGAGAAGCAAAAACCAGAAGCAAAAACCAAGATGAGATTAGATGTACCAGAGACTTATCAGGAGAAATGCCTGTAAGGGGAATAGGCAGAAAAAAATGGAAGTGGAGAGAGGCGTCAGACCACAATGCAGGTCTGACCCCTCCCTGTGACACAGAGAGAGAAGAGGAGAGGGTTGAGTAAGTAGAATCTCAGAGGGCAGTGTAAGTCTTCTTAAGAAAGTTTCAACTGGGTAACTGGCGAGATGTCAAGGCAAAGTCACCCATCAGAGGAGTCCGGTGTCTTGCCGGAAAATGCCAGCCACAGCATCCCTGCTGTGCTCAGTCATTAGCTTGGGCCAGCGTACAGGAAGTCTGGCAGGGGCATGAAAGGGAGGCTCGATCCAGAAGGGCAGCAGTTTAGAAGTCAGCTCTGTGGTATAAGTTTTAGAAGTGAATCAGATAGTCCAGGAACACAACAGTCCAAGCAGAACCTATAAAGACATTAATATTGAAGTGGTGAGCGGACAAGAAAGGAGCCAAGGTAGGAGGCTGCATAGTGTTTTGAGAGGTAGAAAAAGAGCCAGGTAAGAGAGAGTTTAAAGCAGAAAGGAAAAGCCAGTTTTATTGAGTGTTACAGAGAAGTCCAGCAGTAGGGTGAAGACTGAAGGGGTCAGTGGTGACCTTTCTGAGATCGTTTTCAGTGGATTTCAGGGGACAGGTTGGAGCAAGTTGACTAGATATCGTAAGTGTATACAACTTTTTGAGATGGGGCAAAATCTTTCCAAATAAACAGTATTTAGTTGTGATATTTCTTCTTTCCATAACAAATTTATTCAATAGTTTTTTTTTAATTGAGGTAACATTGGTTTATAACTCTATATAAATTTCAGGTGGACATCATTATATTTTGATTTTTGTGAGGATTACATCATGTTCACCACTTAAAGACTAATTACAATCCATCACCACACACAGGCACCCAATCACCCCTTTTGCCTCCTCCCTCCCCCTTTCCCCTCTGGTAACCACCAGTCCAATCTCCATCTCTATGTGATTGTTTGCTGTTGTTTTTATCTTCTATTTATGAGTGAGAGCATACGGTATTTGACTTTCTCCCATAACAAATTTAAGATCAAGTGATGCCCTGCCTGTTCAATTTCTTAGGATTCAGCATTCTTCTGGTAGACGTCCACAAAGAACGGAGAAGGAGAGAAGAGAGATTCAAGCCTGGATGAAAAGAAAACGAAAAGAAAGAATGGCAGAGTACTTAAATCAGCTAGCAGAAAAGAGAAGCCAAGAGCATGATCCTTTCCGCCCCAGGAGCAATCCAGTAAGTCTGCCGGATCAAGGGTAATGGAATTATCACAGAATATGTGTAGTTTTTTCCTGGGGAATACTCAAGAAAAGGATTTAACATAATTTGGATGCATTTTTTATTTGACAGAAAACTCAGCATTTTACTTAAGTCAGGAAAAGTTAAGAAATAACCTAACAAAATGTAGCAGGATATTTTACAAACCATGTTCTGTTGAACTATCTGAAACACTTTTTTCTCTCCCTGGCTAATTAGGGCTCTAGCATTTTAATCAAATGACGAGGTTGAATGATTGGGTGACCGATTGGAGTTGTTCCCTTAATTTTCTATGAGAGTCAATGGCAGTTGAACAACCAACTGCAATAGAGCCATTTTAAAAACCAATTTTCTATCCATAAGTTATCCTCAAAAAATTTTTTAAAGTATGATCCAGTCATGTACCAACAGAACAATGGTACCTCTCCGTATGTATTTCAACTGCCGTTTAATCTGTCAACATTTGTTTGCTGAGCCCTGACTATGGACATCACCATGGCTAGGGGGTCAGAAGTATTTTTCTGCAGAGTGTGAAACAAAGCAATGTTACTTTATCACATTACTATGAAAATCACATTTGGATTACACTTAGATTACAGTTTATATTTTACTTTGTAATCTGAAATAAAATAAAATTTAATAGCACTTCATTTTTTCCAGCATCGTTAGGGGAACATATTCTGTAAGTGAATTTTCCAGATAAGGTTGTCACATTTAAGCACCAAATAGTGCAAAAGTAGGTGAACTATTATTTAAAGTGTGTAACTTACTTACCTGTATCTGGAAAGAGCATGTTGATGTTAATATAACATTTTGTTGATAGCTCTGGGGACATGGTAATGACCTTCAGGTACTGAGGTACGTGACCAGAATCTTAAAGTGTGTGTGTATATGTGTGCATTCCTGCAGCCCATAGGGGTAGGTTCTCATACCACCCTCCCTGTCAGCCAAGCAAATACCTAAGATGGTTAGAATTTTGGGCATTTTTAGAATAAATTAACTCTGAGGGTATTGGCACTGTTTGGTTCATAGACTTTGTGACATCTCCTTCAAGATCACAGATAGTTGTTTATTTTTAGCTTCTATCTGGGTAAAGATATGGGATTAGTGAGGGATTAATGTAATGAAAAATTCGTTTGAATTTCTATCAGAAATCAGTAAGACCTTTAATTTGTTACTGACTACTTCCATATAGGATCTTGAGAAAGTGAATCCACTTCTGCGTGCATGTTTTTATATATGCAATTATGTGTGAAAGGACTTAACCTCAGTACTAACTCAACAGTAACTCTTAGTGTTCTGGAATAAGATGTATGCAGCCAACATTTGCTGGTTTGCCTCCTGGTGTATACGTTTTGAAGAGTTTAAAGTCACAATGAGCTCACTACAGCAGGTTTCTGGTGAATGTTTTAGAACATCAGAATGATGGTTTTAAATGTCTGACTCATTTTTGCTCTATGAACCAAGCTCTTGATGAGATTAATCACAAGACTGAGTACAAAGTACAGGTGTCTTCATCATTAAAACGTTCCTATTTTCCATTTTATTTATTTATTTTAATTTTTTTTGAGGAAGATTAGCCCTGAGCTAACATCTGCTGCCAATCCTCTTTTTGCTGAGGAAGACTGGCCCTGAGCTAACATCCATGCCCATCTTCCTCTACTTTATGTGTAGGACGCCTACCACAGCATGGCTTGCCAAGCAGTGCCATGTCCTCACCTGGGATCTGAACTAGCGAACGCCAGGCTACTGAAGTGGAACTTGTGCACTTAACTGCTGTGCCACCGGGCAGGCCCTCCTATTTTCCATTTTAAATGTAGCTGATAAGATTCTCTCCTTTTGAAAAAAATATATTAATTTTGCTACTAAAATATATTTTGCGTTCCATTTATTGAACTGGATTTTATTTTAATTGCATGATACTTTAACGTTTTCATGTTTTGTGCTGGGGTAGGAAGCATCATCAAATATGACAGTGTTTTGCACTGTTTCCAAAATGGCAAAATTTATTTTAACCCCCTGTTAAAATTGATTAGTGGAGTTTCATGTTTTCCATGGATCATAATGGTTTAATTATTTGAACTGAACAATAATGAACTAACTGGATAATTTCTTGTGCAGTTTTACATGACTTCAAGGGAAATCAGGCTGACACAAAAGATGAAGCATGAAAAAGACAGGTGAGTTTGGTGGCTGTACATTCCAGGGACAGTGTACCCTGATCGCTCTCTCTGGCTTGCTCACCCAGGGCATAGATAATGCCTTAGGAATTCTAGTTTTCGCAGTAGTCCCTTTTATGTGGATAAGCAGAAAATTATGGAAGATCACTGCAAGGAAAATAATTAGACTCCACGAGCATTTTTAGGAATTTGCTTTCAAGTATTATTCATTCCATTCAATTTTTTTTTTTTAAAGATTGGCACCTGAGCTAACATCTGTTGCCAATCTTTCTTTTTTTTTCTGTCTTCTTCTTCTCCCCAAAGCCCCCTGGCACATAGTTGTATATTCCAGCTGTAGGTCCTTCTAGTTTTCTGCTATGTGGGATGCCACCTCAGCATGGCTTGACAAGCAGTGCTAGGTCCGCACTCAGGATGCAAACCAGCGAAAGCCTGGGCCGCTGAAGCAGAGCATGCAAACGTAACCACTCGGCCACAGGACGGCCCCATCCGTTCAATTTTTATGACTTTTGTTTCTGTGGTTGTCTTCCCTCTCCCAATTCAGTTATGTATGTGCATTTTGAAAATACCCCAAAGGCCATAACTACAGGTGTCTTTAAATAATACTGCCTAATGGTCTTCAGAAATCCGAAATTTTAATTAGCATTTGAAAAGCACTGAAAAAAAACAAATGCTAGGTGGTCTTCAAACACTATGTTCCCTCTAGAAATATGAACCAAAATTGACTCTTTTGTTAAATGTTGTTTAATTCTTTGTCTAAAGATTGCTGCTCTCTGACCACTATAGTCGTCGAATCTCACAAGCATACAGTCTGATGAGTGAACTGTTATCTGAATCAGCACAGCTACCAGCAGCTGCGCAGAAACCGCTGCCTGACAGACCCAGAACTGCTCACACTTCCAGACGGCAACGCTCTCTTTCTCCAAGAGGGTGAGACGAGGTTTGGCATGTCATTTGGCAAGATAATATCAGGGATGATAAGAAGAAAGGCAGTGGTTTTGTGACCCAAGTTCAGTGTATTTGTGTCCACCCTGCTCAGAATTATGACAATAAAGTGAAGAAAAAATTGGCCCCATATAATTGTGAGGTCTTTGTAAGTTTATAGAATCACCAAGGAAAAAGACAAAAATGGCGTTGTCTCTAATTAAAATGTAACAAAGCACTTGGGTATACCTAATACAATGCTGACATCCATTCAATCCTGTTTTCTTCTTTTCTGTAGTTTTTGTTAGCATTTCTTTTTGTAATTTGCCCCCTAACTGCTCTTCCTGTCTCTCTACTTGGCTCCACTCTTGCAGAAACAGACAGTCCCCACCAGCTTCCCACTTCTTCCTCTGCTGTCTCTTCCCACCCTGCCCAGTTATTGCTGATTCAATTGTAGATACTGTTATACATTTCTTCTAAAAATAATGACCTCCAGTATGTTTGGATATGAGTTCATTAGGCAGGAATTAATTAAACATAGAATGCTAAAGAAAAGTACCCAAGTGTGAAGTTTCTTACATATGACAGACAAAAACAAAATAATATTTGTTGGTGATTCGTAAAGTGAACGTGAATTGGCAGTACTCGTGTTGTTAAAAATTACCACCTTTGACAAAATAAATGTAATCACATAATTTAAGAGCCTAGAGGAAATGCTGCCAAACAGAAACCCGGATGTAATCAGATCACTTGTCTGTGTGTCATTTGGGGGTTACTCGAAATACCAGAGACCAACGCAGGGTATTAAATACACAAGTAACTTCCAAATACGTGGAGAATTTAACATGGATAGTGAGAGCACCAAAGACATTTCTTAGAAAAAAACAAATGAAGTTTGAAGCATGAGATAGGGAAAATAATTTGTTGAGAGTTCTTATAGACTAAATGTATCACTGCTGTACAGAATAAGCAGCATCAAGTGAATGTATTCATCTGAGCTAGAATTTGGGCTTTCTGAAATATTATAGCTTATCACTGATATGAAATTCTAGGAATATAATTATTATGTAATTTCTGCTTTAGAGAGAATCGACATGGTCACAATTTTCCAATAAATCAACCTGGAAAAGTCAGAAATATATCCAAACCCAGTTGTACGCCAAAGGGGAAGCCTTTGGGGCAACCTCACGGCTCACCTTGGCCACGTGGTAAGACCTAAAGCCTTTTTTATCTTGTGTAATTTGGATCTATTCTTGTCTCTAAAGTTGTGTTTTCATTAGTAAAAACTGTAAATCTAAGTGAAAAGCAATTCTCATTTCAACAGAATGCATGGAATTGGTAAAGACTTAGCTATACTGGGATTTTGTTCCATTGCTTTGAAAGAAGACGACCCTGGGAGTATTTTTAAACTATTGGCCTTTTTGTAATAGAATTTGAACAATCAGGAAATTAGATGGATTTATTTGGGAATCTGTTTCTTTTGTGGGTCTGTTTAAAGATGTAGGCACTTTCACAGATCAAGTTCTGATGGATTTTGGGAGGGACACATCACAGAAGAGGAATACTCAGAGGCTCAGATGGAAATAATTTCATGTTTTTACCCCTTGAACATCCTTTTCCACATTTGAAGATATAATATCTGTTATTTATTGCTAGCTTTATGTTAGTTAATTTTGCCATGTTTGGATTCTGATTACTAAAGTAAAACGTACTTATTTGTAAAATGATTAGCCATTAAAAATGTATAATCCTAGTTATCATGTAGTATAAATGTATACAGCTAATGCTAATGTATAACAGCAACCAACGTGCCAGGTTCTGTTTAAGCTCTTGAATTACAACCCTGTGCCATAGGTACTTTTATGTTCCCATTTTCAAGATGAGAAAACCAAGGCAGAGAAAGTTGGAATAGCTGCCTAAGATCAGACAGCTAGGATGTGGCAGAGGCAGGATGTAAACCCAGTCTGGGTCTAGTGCCTACGCACTAAGAACCTTCACTTTGGTTTGCTGCCTCAAGTTGGAAAATTGAAATTTCCATAAATTCCAATCTTTTTGATAAAACTTCATAATTTGGTTACCTCTTGGCTTTTGATTGAAAAAATTACAATAAGAAAATACTGCTCTTTTTAAACTAAAATTTCAAAATAGTAACCATGTTTTCTTCTAATTTTATTTTACACCTGATACATTTGCCAGAATTAAAGAAACATCCAAAATTTTCAAGGATTTTAAGCTTGAACCATAGTTTCTTAATAAGATGGAAAAGTCCTGGATTATGTGGAAATATGTCTTTCCCTTTGACCTGTCCAATGTCAGGCCTGTACTGTTACCTTGCACTTGACTGGACCAAGGCCTCGGCCCTCCTTTGGTCCCCTCCCTTGCCCCCGCTGGACTGAGCTTGATGTCGTGCTCCTGGGCCCAGACGTCCTCCGTGACCCCCACCCCATGCAGTTAGGCCCAGACCCTCTCTCTGGCCTTGTCCTCCCCCTCGGCCTCCTTAGGCTCCTTTCCCCCTGTAATCTGCGCTGATGCCAGCTTGTTTTCCAGCCGCATGCTGTGCTTTTGTGCTGCCATTCCGTAGTTGAAATTCTCCCTTATATCTTGAATGCCTCACCTCTGTGTTTCGGAAAACATCCCTAATCTTAATTCTTTACTTCTTCCAATCTGATAGAATGATTTTAACGTCCACATTTTCATTTTTGAGTTGGGGCTGATTCTGAACTTGCATGATGGTTGTGAATATTAGAGATAAACGGTAGCAGCAGTAGCTAAAAATAGTTCTTTTTTTGTCCTCTGAACCCTCAGTCACATGTTTATGTCCCTCTTGAGGCGCTAGTGTGGCAGGTGTTCTGTTGTAGTTACTTATAAACCTGTGTCCCGTGCTAGACTGGATTTTTCTGAGGGTAGCAACACTCTTCTTCATTTTGTGTTACCCCTCACATTGTACAAATGAAATAACTGGATAAATGAAAAAAATGGCTATTTAGCTTTCTTGCCTAAAAATAGCTATTTATAAACTAATTATTGTTCAAGAATATTAATGAGGGGCTATTGTAGTATTTATCCTATGTCAGAGAGCAGCGCCATATGCCTAGCTATTATCCTAGCTAACCTGTCACCTAGCTTCCCCAGACCTTTAAGGCAAAGATGAGAGAGGCAACTCTGGGGACTTGTGAGCACGCTGACCTCTCCATCTCGATGGCACCCAGCTGTGCCTCTGCCACATCCAGAACGCACCCACTCCCCTGGCTACATTCAGTAGTCCCCCAATATTGCGGGGCAGTGGGAGAGAAACTGAAGCCTGACTGATCCCAGGCCCTTCCCTAGTCGGTAATAGGTGACCGAGCCCACGTGGGGCAGGCTCAGTCATGGCAGAGATGAGCCAGTGAGCATCCAGGCGAAATCTGAAAATTCACTGCACTTCATTTGTGAGAGAAGAGTTTTCTGAAGATACTTGTGAGTTGGACTATATGTTGCTGTCTATCTTGTAAACCAGGATGCAGTTTCTAATTTCCTCAGCCCTCCTTGCAAACTGTTATACTTAGAACTAAACACAAAACAAGCAAAAAAAAAAGGACTCTATCAAAAACAATATAAAGGCTATACGATTGTATGGGAGGTGTCATAGGCATAATAAAAGGTCTGTCTCTTGGACTCATCCAGGTCTAGGTTCATATCCCAGCTCTCCTGCTTACTTTGTGCCCTCAAATATGTTATTGAAAACCTCTCTCATTCATAGAGTTGAGGATTATAAGTAAAACATTTTGCATAACTTAAACAGTAAATTGTTGCTGTTAATCCTGGAATTTAAGAAACCTTAGTTAATCATACTCTTGGTAAAGTGTAACTTGGCATTTTGTCTAGGTGTTTACTGCTAATAGGCTTATGTGCCTGTATTCCAGTTCCCAGAGACGTTGTCAAGGCACATTTGCCATTTGAAAAGGACCATGGTTGTGCCATAAGGATACCAAATCTCTAAGCAGAGTTTTCCCTCCTTCTCCTGCACTCTTGTTTTGCTTTCTTGGTTCAAATCAACTATCATTTATTGAGCCCCTACTAATCAGAAGGTTTGAGTCCTCAAGGAACTTATGATATATGAAAAATTATGCTTTTTTATGGAGGGTTAAAGAAGTTTGTCTGTCTTTGTAGGAACTGCCACTTTTACCATTCAGAAAAAATCTGGTGGAGCCAAAATGGCAGTAAGAAAGGCTGTGCAGTCTCCAGTTACCTTCCAAAAAGGTAAGGGATAAATAAAGAGTAGAAAGTTCTTGGACTTAATACTAATTTTTCTTTTCTTTTTTTTGTGGTCATATTGGATTATGACATTATATAAATTTCAGGTGTCCATCATTATATTTCAACTTCTGTATAGACTGCAGTGTGTTCACCACTAGAAGTCTAGTTGCACTACTGAATTTTTAAAAATCATAAATCAGTCTTAGAAGTTTCAGCTGCAGGTTTCAGAATGAGGAGTGTAGCTGTGTGGGCAGTGGTTCAGAGAAGGGGCTGTGGAGTTAGCTTGTTTCTAATCCCAGTTCACCACTAACTCTAGCCTCGGGCCAATTCCTAACCCATTTGTGTAAGCTTCAATTTTCTCACCTGCAAAATATGGATTATAATAGTGAGAATGTATCAATGAACTGAGCACAGTACTTAACATAAAAACAAGTGCTCAGGAAGGTGCTGTGATCACGCAGTCACGGAGCACACAGACCTATCAGTTTGGGCATTTTAGGCCTGATTTTGCCCCCATCTTTGGACTCTTTCGAATTTCTGCTCTGATCAGCTAGAGAGGGGGGAGTTATACCTAATGATCTTAATACCCAATGTCTCCCCCAGCCCTCCCTCAGCCCATGTTACTCTTCACAATTTAAAAAGTACTTTCACATTCATTCTCCTATTAGCTCTCTATAACAACGCTGGTAGATAGTTAGGGCGACTATTATCCCCATATTACAGCCGAGGAAACTGAGGCAGAGAAGTTGAATGACCTGCTCAGATCCCCTTAGAACAATAAAAACAATAGCTAACAGTTATAGAGAACTTAATCGATGCCACATTGTATTAATACCTGTATGCATGATCTGACTTAATCCTCACGTTAATCCAGTGAGTTCTGTGGCATTATCCCAATTTACAGAAAAGAACTAATTTGGTAGAGATAATGGTGAGAACTCTATTTATATGTACTACAAATATGATGAGAAATAGGAATTAGTCTAATCCTGCCATTATGCCCCTCTCTCTGCTGTGATCTCCTTTCTTTGCAGATTCATCTTTCAGTCCACCACATCTCTCTTCAGCTGTGTCTGATCTGCTATTTAATCTATCTATCAAGTTGTAATGTTGATGGCTATGTTTTCTAGAAATTCCACTTGGTTCTTTTTCCAAACTTTTCCCCACTGTATGCATTAAAACCCAAGCCTCTAGTTATTAGGATGAATTTGAGTCCTAGAAGCATCACATCCTGAGCTTTTAATTTTATAATCCAGCCTTGTTTTCTTTCAAAGTCTCTCATTTTAATCCTTTGTAAAATGTTTTCTAGTTTAGCTTTTTATTCTTTTCTAAGCAAATGTCTAGCAATGTTTAACAGATAAAATGCCCCCAAATACAATGTTGCCCCTAAAAATAATTGAAATTATATGTACATTTGTTTTTTTTGTTTGTTTTTGTGGGGTTTTTTTAGCCCTGAGCTAACTACTGCCAATCCTCCTCTTTTTGCTGAGGAAGCCTGGCCCTGAACTAACGTCTGTGCCCATCTTCCTCTACTTTATACATGGGGATGCCTACCACAGCATGGCATGGCAAGCAGTGCCATGTCTGCACCCGGGATCCGAACTGGCGAACCCCGGGCCACCCAGAAGCAGAACATGCGAACTTAACCGCCGCGCCTCTGGGCCAGCCCCTATATGTACATTTGTATTGTATTGTGTATGAAAACTCTAGAGACCCAGGGTTTTGTGTTCTTGAAGTGGGTTATGATCTAGCATGAGGCCTTGCCCAGAGAAAGGCAAATAGAGGTATTTCTTCCATTGGCTGGTGGTAGCCCTGCCTCTGAGAGGAAGAAGTTGAGTGTGACTCCAAGTTTCTAGCTTGGTGCTTGTCTAGGTTGCAGCCCAATAACTGACACAGGTAGGATAAGAGGAGGAGCAGGGTTTTCTTTTGGAGGTGATGGAGGTAATGGATTCGCTTTTACTGTTTGTAGTTTCAGATTCCTCAGACTAGACTCTTAAGACATTGTCTGGCAATATGTTATAAAGAAACTGAGTGGCATCGTTCAGCAGCCTACAGAGAAAGAGTGCATCTTCAAGGGAGGCTGCTGCACTTGCCGGCCTAGTTTCCACTGTGGGGTTTCTTCTTGATATATCATTTACCTGTCTCCTGCGAAAGCTTTCCCTGCCTGCACCAGGGCAAGAACACACACCTACCTTGAAAAGCTTTGCACATTCTCCGTTTCACAGAATTTCTTTCATGTTGTATTTTTATCTCAACATTGTCTGTCCCACATAAATCCTAGAGAATGCAGTCTGATCTGAAGAGAAGGAAATCACAAAGCCATTCCTGGATAAAGATATGTGAGAAAAAGCCAGTGATAGCCTCTCGAGGTTCGTAGATACCCCATAGGTAAAGGCTTATCCCCAAATGCAGAGTTGTTAACCCTAATTTCAGCAGACTTGGTGATGAGTTTGTCACTTTCTAGATGGCAATAATTGTGTTCATTTGACAAACGAGTATCAAAGTCTAGATAGCAGATTAATTTAGCAGAGATGGGGGTGGGATTCATTGGTAATTACAGCCTTTGCTAATCTCTTATATACTGAATACTTGAAGGAACAACTTCAGCATCCTGCCTCCATTTGGTTCCATTTACTTTGGAGAGACAGCCTACCCTTGTGGTTATAATACTGCTTAACCACCTGTTGGTTTCTTTCTCTCTCTCTGTGTTTTTTGTTTTGTTTTGTTTTGTTTTTGCTGAGGAAGATTAGCCCTGAGCTAAGATCTGTTGCCAATCTTCCTCTTTTTTTCGCTGAGGAAGATTGGCCCTGGGCTAACATCTATGCCAGTGTTCCTCCACTTTACATGTGGGTCACTGCCACAGCATGGCTGACGAGTGGTGTAGGTCCATGCCCAGGATCTGAACTTGGGCTGCCGAAGAGGAACATGCCAAACCTAACCACTATGCCACAGAGCTGACCCCTGGTTTCTCTTTTTTTAATCCTTTAGTCTCAACTTTTTCTGTGTTTTACTGGCTGTTTTCTTTTTTAGCACAGTATTTGTTCACATGTGCATTCCTATTGTCCATTCATAGATAATTTTGCTTTCATAGAGTTTTTCAAAATTTGTTCTTTAGTAATGTTCACTGAAATAATTATTTTAACATGGAACTTTCAGTCTCATCCCAAAATACTCAGTGATGTCTTTAAATAGCAGGAAAAGAAAGCCAAACCTTTTTCAACCAGAGCACCACTCTCACGTTTGATGCTAAAGTGGCAACCACAGGTACTACAGAATGATGTCAGCCTTGTTTCTTTTCAGACCCTTGGGGCCAGTCAAAAGAAAAATCCCTCAGCCGCCTTGTACCACCACCCTCTGGCCCCGCTTTGGCACTAATCCAGGAGGCAAGCTATTGGAAAGCTGCTGCCTTGGGGATCCAGATAAATAGGCCCATTTCTCATTTACACATATGAAAATTATCCTAAAGGAGCCTCTGAGTACTATTCTTCTTTCACCCCCGAAAAGAGAAAGTGGATGTATTAGCTCAGGTTCTGGGCATAGACCATCTCCATCATCTTGTGCAGATTATCTACCCTTTCTAAGTCTCCCTTTCCTCATTTGCAAAATGGAGATAATAACACTTCCCCCATACGATTTTCAGGAAGAATATTCATTTAGCAACCATCCGTTAAGCTCCTCCTACATACCAGGCACTGTTCGTCATGAACAACACAGACAATAGCACAAAAATAAGATACGGGAGACCTTCTTAAAGAAGGTCTCTTTGAGAAAGTGTAATGGAGTCAAGATCCTGAGTGATGAAAAAGGGGTTGTCATGCAAAGATAAGGCAGAACAGTTCCAGGCAGAGAGAAGAGCAAGTTGAAAGCCCAGACAGACACCAACTTGGTATGACAGAAACGATCAGTATGGGAAAGTGGCCAGAGATGGTTGGAGAGAGCGGTGAGAGACGATACAGGCTAAGGCAAAGAGCTCGGATTTTACTCTGGATCCAGTGGGACTCCATCGGAGGGAATTCAGCAGCGAGATAATTTATAATTTATATTTTAGAACATGTGGGAGAAAAAACAGAAGGCGGCAGACAAACACAGAGATACTGCTTGGACTAGAGTTATAACAATAGAAATGGGGAAAGTTATTAGATTTGGAATATATTTTGAAGGTAGACCAAATTAAGACTTGCTGATGGATTGCTTATAGGATGTGTAAGAAAGAGAAAGATAAAAGAAAATTGGATTTTAACCTGAGCATTTCCTGGGATGGGGAACAGTATTGAAGGAATGGGTTTAGGGGTAGAAATTAATGGTTTGGTTTTGGACATGTTAAGGGTGAGATGTTTATTGCACATCCAAGTAAAGATGTCAAGAAGGCACTTTGCTCTGTGAGGCTAGAGGTACAGGTTTGAGAACTGTCCGCATGTAGATGATATTTCCAGCTATTGCCTAGATGAGCTCAGCTGGGGAGAGTGTAGATGTGTAAGAGGACCAAGGCCCAGGCCCCGGGGCACTCCGGTAAGTTCAAAGGACTGAATGTAGATAAAGCGCTTAGCCATAGTAGCTGTCAAAAGGTGTGCTATTGCTGTTCTGGGGGCGTATTTATTTCTGGGTGGCATCCTCGGCTTTAAGGACGTGAGGTTGGTAGAGCTGTCAAGGACCCGGTGCCCGGACTTCACCACTCTGTTACCTCCTCTTCCTCTCTTCAGGGAGCCACACAACTGCTTGTCGCAACCTGTGTTTACTTCCCACCATACCTTATGTCTTGGGTGTTTCTTCAGGTCACCCTGGTGAGGGGCACAACGTACTATAACATCGGTTTTGGAACATTAAGTGCTTTAGGTGGGCATGCTCGTCTAGGGCCTTGTGCAGAGAAGCATTATTGGTTGAGGAATTTGCTAAGCTGCCTCTGGGCACTAGCTGGGATGAAACTTTCTTTTCAACAAACCCTGATATTCAGTAAGGAGGAAGAGGGCCGTAATGTGTTGTCATTGCATTTACCTTGATGCCTGTGACCAAAGGCAGCTTGTAGGCATGAAGCCTGAGTGAAGATACCTAAAACATCACGCCTAGGAAGCTTCCACAAGACTTTCCAGAAGAGGCAAGAAAGGCGCAGCTCCTCAAGTTCACCCAACTTTGAGGTTGGAACTTCTCCACAGTTCTGTTCTATCTGTGACTTCTTCTCCCTGGACTCGCTTGTCCTAGAGGTTACCATTACCTTTGACGTCAAAAGAGGTGGCCCCAAATCAGTTTCCTTCTCTCACACTGACAGGACCAGAATCGCTAGAACTCTAAAGTGAAGCATATCCAGACCTTGTGATTCCAACATTAGGTAAAATGTTATTGCCTTGGATTTGATGAAAAAAGTCACAATGAACAAACTTATAAATGAATCAGTCCTAACGTATGCTTTGTTCTTTTCCCTTGAAAGGCTCTCGTGCTCCATGTTGTAGTCTGCAGCATACAAAAAGTCGTGCCGGGCTTGCACCGCAAACCAAGCAGGTGTGTATAGAGTATGAGAGAGAGGAGACCGTGGTGAGCCCCTGGATATTGCCTGCAGACATCCGTCAGGTTCTTCGTGAGAGTCACAGTTCTCTTCTCCAAGTAAGCATTGTTCCAGATTGCAGGGTGCCTAGTGATTCCTTTGTGTTCTTCAGGGTTTTTTTTTGGTTTATTTTTTGTGGGATGTAGAGATACTGAAAAATTGTTAGGTCATTTTGAAGTAGTAATTCAAAACGTCTACACTTTTGGTTTAGTACTTCCAGCATTTATCTTTCAGAATTTTCCTTGACTTTGTATTTTAACAAAAAAATAACCAAAATGTAAGAAAAGGTAATTGTACTACCGTTATAAAAATCCATTCTGTCTTCAGATCTGGTGCCAGCATCTAGTTGTGTCAGATGATGTCCAGCCCATTGCCAATCCAGATGTCCTGGGCAACGACAGCCTGGGTTCCCTTCATATTTCCTTCACCATTTGGTAGACGAGCAACTCTAGAATCTTTGGGAAGCTTAGTTCAAGTTCCATTTACTTTTTTCTGAGGCTAAGCCCACAACTTACTGTCTTTCTCAATTTGATAGGACTTGTCACCAACGAAAGAGGAGCCAAAGCCTCCTTTTGAGGTGAGTGGCATGGACAGCATGTCTGAGAGCACTGGCAGCATCCTCAGCAAGCTTGACTGGAATGCCATTGAAGACATGGTGGCCAGTGTGGAGGACAAGAGCCCGTCTGTCTACTGGGCCCTGGACCTGTAAGACCTGAATATCATTCTGTTTCCAAGCAAAGGCCAGCATCTCACTGATGTGGTTCTGAAAGATTTGTGA
This sequence comes from Equus przewalskii, assembly GCF_037783145.1. Classification (NCBI taxonomy): domain Eukaryota; kingdom Metazoa; phylum Chordata; class Mammalia; order Perissodactyla; family Equidae; genus Equus; species Equus przewalskii. Next base: position 28,146,905 of record NC_091850.1, read on the forward strand.
GTTTCAGGAAGAGAAGCAATGAAGGAAGCGATGTGAGTTTATCACCTGCAGCCATATTATTACCTGGATTAGCTATTTCAAGAGGGAAAAATAAACATTTCTCAATAATTTTGCCTTCATGGGGAAAGGGTTGTTTAACTATAGATGTATTATATGTTTTTTGCATTTGAATTATCTTTAGGCATAATTTTTTAAGTGATGAAAAGTACTTAAACTACTTTCAATAAAAATCTTCTATCTATGTTGCATCCTTCTTTACTACCACCTGAGTTTTGAGAAACAACCTTATATGGGTAAACTTGATAGGAAAAAACAAGTTTCTTCTCCTTTCATGGAGGAGAATAAATCACAATCTCACCTGAGACACTCAATAATGAGCTCCATTTTCAAACACATCCTAAAATTCACTTCTGCAGGGCTTGGCTTAGGAGTAAAAAGGAGCCAACCGCCTTCCACCAGTCCTGAACTACTGCATAACCCAAGTTTCACGTAGGCCAGATCTTCTGTCCTCTGCCCTGTAGCCTGAAAAGCCTTGGCAGAAGAAATGGGGATGGCTGATTTGGGTGGGAAAGGAAGGGAATATGACTTTTGACTCCAGGGGGCTCATATTAACTAACTTTATACGAACTATGGTGCAGAGAGCTAGTACTGCACCCAAGGTGTCATAATTTTGGAGGATAATTTTTATGAAAAGAAACTCAAAACCTTCCCCCACTTGTCCGTTTTTTGCTGTAGTATCAAAGACTACGATTATCTGAGAAAGCTGTTGAGTATTCCTCCTCCTCCAACTACACCCCTGCTTTTTTCATACACTTCAACCAAACAACATGTTGCAACAGGCTGAATACAGAAGCAGGTATGAGACTTCACCTGTCTTCTGTTAAGCCAAAAATTAAAGAGATTTGTAAAACTATAAAAAGAAATGCTACTCTTCTCAATAAATTTTTAAAAAATAGTTATTTTTATAAAAATGTGTTATATGTTAACGTTGAATGGGCCATTGTAATTTAAAATAATATTTAAACATTTTTCTCCGTTTCTAACATGATGAATATTGACAGGTATACCCACATAAACAAAAGCTCTTTGGGGTCCTCAATAATTCTTATGAGTATAAAGAGAACAAGAAGTTTAAGAACTGCTGCTTTAGGGGCAAAAATATGAACCTTCTCAGACTTTTAGAGTCCATGTACCACTCTCACCACTTCACAAACTGGTTTTACAAGAGTATAATTCCTTTTACCTGCCCACTCCTGTGCTTTTAAGGAAAGACAGTTTCCAATGCTGTTTCATTTCTTCCTGTAGATCCAAATTTCTATCTATCTAGTATTTCCCTTCAGCCTGAAGATCATTAGCATTTCTTATAGTGCAGATCTTCTGGCAATTAATACTCTCAGGTTTCATAGACCGAACTGTATCTTTATTTCACCCTCATTTTTGAAGGATATTTCTCTAGCCCTGCAAAGTTTTTACTTCTAAGATGGACCTTTCTGGTGTCTAAACTGGATGCCTGGGGTGTTAATGAGGTGTTAGCAAGATCTCTCCACTCTCTCTGGGCTGGGCCTCCAGCACCCCCCAGCACTGCTTACTCTCTAGCAGCTCTTATTGTCTCAACCTCGTAGGAGCTGCTTTCTGGTAAGCCTCATGGACTCTTGCACTGAATACAGTCAGCTCACCTCTTGTTCAGTAAACACAGTGAACCCACGCACAGACTTTTAGGGATCCTCTGTGCACAGCTTCCTTTTCTCTGCTGCCCTACCCTGCAGATTCCAGCCACTGTTACTACCCTGAACTCAGATCTCTGCTTCCTCAGCTCAGTGGGACCACTGTGACCTGCCTGGACTCTAGCTCATTACGCTAGAGTCAGGATAATAAGAGAGAGCTAGGCATTCATGAGTCACCTTGTGAGCTTACCTTCTCTTGGGGATCACTGTCTTGTGCTGCATGTTGTCCAGTGTCTAAAAGCAGTTGTCTCACATAGCTTTTGTCCTATTTTACGGTCAAGGCAGGCAGGCTAGTCAGGTACCAGTTACTCTGTCATAGCTGGAAGTGGAACTCTTAATTTCAGTGAACTTTTCCTCCATACAACACACCTGAGAATGAGGAATGAAGGAGGGCAGTGAATATCAGCAGAGCACTGATGAGCCTAGGCAGTCTCTAGCCCCAGCTTGAACATGTTCTGAGTCTTCAAAAAACTGCAATATGATGATTTTGCTTAGTGTCTGAACACAGAGGAAACATCCCAAGGAGTATGTTTCAGACCTTTCTACTTATAAGGAAGGGTCTAGACTTCATGCCCTCCATACATGGATTAAAAGAAGCAGTTTTCATATCTAGACTTTAAGAATTTACCGTGCTCAAGATTACCTCCAATTTCAAAAAGGGTTCCCCAATTTCTCAAAACTGAATTTTGCTCACATTTTTATTAGAAAATATGTTATGCAGCATTTACTATAGCGTATCACTAAGCAAAAGCCACATCTGAGTGTCTGACTATTCTGGCTGAGTTTGGAATCTATCAGCAAAGAAGCTCAAACGCAAAACTTCTGCCAAGATGTTATGTCCATGGCCCTGGGTTAAAAGGACTTCAGCCTTCCTTACTCTCCCACTTGAGCACCCAGTGTTTCTAGCCTGTAGTATATACTCAATAAATGTTTGTTTGATGAATTAATGAATAGCTTGTACCATTTTCCACTTAACAATTCAAATTATTATGTACTATGCATTGTGACCTACTTTGCTTTTCTGTAAGAAAACCTTGGACCTTGCTGAGGAAGTAAGAGAAAAAAGAAAATGCACTTGATAATTGTGCAGAAGTCACATTAGTAGCCCTCCAGAACTCCTCTTTCCTTTAAGCATTGCTTATATTCTGACCATTCATGTGTGTTCAACATCTGGACTGTGGGCCTACGCCATTAAGGAGACCCTGATTGATGGAAACTAATGCTTTCATTTTCATAAAATATTGAATCTCGGGGACACCTGAGAGGAAAAAATCCTTGTTAGGTAAGGTTGGTTTGTAAGTTGGGAATGAATGGCCCAGGCTGTTCCTGTATTTGTGGGCCTCGGGCCAACTTCTGTGGCAGGAGTTGCCTAGCCGAAGGGGGGATTTTTATATAGGTTTTAAAAAACGATACTAATTTAGAAAGAAGTACTTAAAATATATTCAAGGCCATTAAATGTGAAAACAAGCCAATTAAATAACCTCAGTATTAAGAATTTTAAAACGGTTTCTAGATAGTGTATTGATAAATTATTTTTATTCCTTCTCTCTCTTAAGACCCAAGTGGAAGGATAATAAAGGAATTTTTAAATGTATAAAGCAACATGAAGAGAATTGGAGGGGAGATATTACTGGATGAGAGAAGTAGCAGTAAGTGTAAGAGACTAGAGGAAGCCATAACATAATTTGTGCAAAAGAGGATAGTTATGAACAGTGAACTTAGGACTCAGCTGACAAGCACAAAAAGGGACATGGCGAGACAATCATGGTTGTAAGTGTAACTTACAGCAGTCACAACTCCTCATCTAGGCAACCCTTGTTCAAAGAACTCCCAGCAGGTGTGCCCCAGGCAGGAGTCTGGCTTCCCATCTGATCACCCTAGAGCAGAGGTCAGCAAGTCTGGCCCTGCTCTCTGTTCTTGTGAATAAAGTTTTACTGAAACACAACCTTCCCATCCATTGACGTATTCTCTACGCTGCTTCTGTGCTTGAGTGGCAGAGCTGCATGGTTACTACATAGACTGTGTTACTTGTAGAGCCTAAAATACGTATTTTCTGGCCCCTTACAGAAAAAGTTTGCTGACCACTGCCCCAGAGTGGAGCCCATCAGATGAAATCCACCTATGCACTGAGAGCTTCAATAAACTTTTTAGTACCTTATTCTAAAACCTGAATGGACAGGTAGGCATCACCAGATATATGAAGAAAGCCCTCATCATTAAAGGAAGAATCCAAATTAAATGGGCAAAATAACAGAGAAAACAGATCATGCAGGAAATAGAAGAAATGGTTTTTTTAAACTAAAACAAATGGTAATGGTCAGACAATGAAGGAGGAAACCTTATCCTCACATTTCCATGAGGTTATTTCTATTAATAAAGAGAATGTATATTTCTGGTTGGTGAGTGGCAAGAATTCAACATCAGTTGATTCCCATTTTTTAAATGAGTGCAATACATCTGTTAAAAACCAGATATGTGTGTGACTTCACTCTCTTCCCTACTCTTGGCGCTCAATGAGTGAGGGCAGCAGTTTCTTTCAGGAGGCTACGTGGATTTAAGGATTTGCCTTGCAGATGGATCTCAAGGTCTAGATTTGGGGCAGATGGCAGCAAGCTTGACTGTGGCTGCAGGTCCAGGCTACAATATGTTCTCTACTCTGGCTCTGTTGACAATAAAGCTGTTAATTTTATTTCCATCTGTCTGACTCCAGTTTATCATTCTAATCAAACTTGAAGGAGTGAGGAATGTGAGCTATCAGCTTCCTTAAATCTGAACACATGATGCACTGGCTGTGACTTGAGCTTATGCCTCCAAATGGCAAGTGAGAATTCTCCTTTTGAATCTGAGAGATATGGGATGTTGTATTCATAAATAAAGAATAAGATACTGTATGAGAGGAGCAAAGAACAGGAAGAAATTCTTTGAAAATTAGAATATAGCTGAAAAAAAATTTAATTGAAAAAGTTGAAAAAAAACTCAGAGCCAAAAGACCAAAAAAAAAAAGCAAAGAATCCTAACTGAGAATATCAGTCCAGGAAGAATAATATCTGACAGAAATTACAGAGAGAATAAAGAAACTAAAGGGGAAGAAGTTACCAAAGGAAATTCTCCATAGCTAAGGACACAGATTAAAAGTCTATATAACATGTCCTGTAAAATGAATTTTACAAAGAGATCCATTAAGGGACATCACAATGAAACTTTAGAGTATGAGAAATACAGAAAACATCCTAAAAGCTTCTAGAGAGGGAAGACACGGGTGACATACACAGGAACAATAACAATCAGTATGCAAGCAGCCCTCTTAGCAGCAACAGCACAGGCTAGAGTATGGTGAAAACGCTTTCAAAGAAAAAACGTTCAACTTAGAATTCTAGACCCAGCTATCAATTATGAGGTGAGAATAAAGACATCAACAAAACAGGGTTAAAAAATCTGGTACAACACCTTTACAGCGGTCCGAGAAAATCAGTCCACATTGGTGCAAAATAAGATCAGTTCCAGGAAGGAGTTCCTTGATGGTGGAACCAGAGGGGGAGGAGAGGAGACTCGAATGAATGAAAGAAATGAAAGAGCGCTCCAAAAGAGTTAAAGATTTCTATGTGGAAATTATGAGTGAAAAAGCAAAGTGATCTCACTAAAGAAAAAACAAGAGCATATAAGAAAGGAAAAGTATTCACAATACACTAAATGTAGGCTATGACTGGAGAATATTTATATAGTTTTATATTACATAAGCGCTCATTATAATTATATCCATATTGGGAGGAGAGGGTAAGAGTATTAAGAGCCAAGTCTTTCTCTATCATAAAAAATTCCATACATCATAATTCAATAAATAAGGTCTAGAATAAATTAACTATGTATTTTTTTTTTGAGGAAGATTAGCCCTGAGCTAACTGCTGCCAATCCTCCTCTTTTTGCTGAGGAAGACTGGCCCTGAGCTAACATCCATGCCCATCTTCCTCTACTTTTTTTTTTTTTTTCTAATATGTGGGACGCCTGCCACAGCATGGCTCGCCAAGCAGTGCCATGTCCGCACCCGGGATCCGAACTGGTGAACCCCAGGCCGCCCAAGTGGAATGTGAGCACTTAACTGCTGTGCCACCGGGCCAGCCCCCTAACAGTATATTCTTTAGAAATATGGATATAACTACTCAAATAAAGATATGAGTTGAAAGTGATTGCCCCTATGAACAAGGGATTGTTTAATTAGAAAAAAATAAATCATTAAATAATGGAAACTTAATCATTGCATCAAAAGCCTGCCTCATTAAAATTTTTATTTTGGAATTACTTTGAATTGTATAAAAGGCAGGATTTTAAAGATTCAATTGACAGTTTTAAGCTATACAGAAATCCACCAAGACTACTTTTCTCCTTTGTGGATAATGTCACATCTTCTGATTCCTTATTTTAAAGCCTGGTTATTCCTCACGGGCTGTCCTCCGGATGAACCAAGTGGTGAATCATGTTGTCTTCTATGTGGATACCCACCCAGGAAAACTTGTCTTACTCACCAAATCTTACTAAGAAAATTCACACCTGTTCTCTCCTTATTACAACTTAAATAATAGCCAACCAAAGCTATGTGACCAATTTAAACATCCTAAACAGTTCTACAGATGAGGCCACTTCTCTCCTTCCATCACCCCCACCCCTACCCAAGTTATCATCATCTTTCACATGGACCCTTATGGTCTCCCTCCAATCACTGTATAAATTGTAGCCAGTGATCTTTTAAAAACTCAAATCTGATTCCACAAATGCAAATCCCTATTCCACTCCCAATCATCTTAATTTTTTAATGGCTCCCCGTTGCTCATACGACACCCTTAACAGGGCCTACAAAAGCATAATTTGGCCTATTTCAGCAGCTTCATCATTCTACTCTCATTTGTTCTCTGCCATTCACAGGAACTGTGAAGCATCTGAAGGCACTATGCTCTTTTCTTCAGGGCCTTTGCATGTACTGTGTCATCAATTTGCAATTTTCCTTGCATCCCTTTCATCTATTTTTCCCCTCAGACTTCACAGGTCAACCATCATGTCCCTAAGGAATGAACTGCTGGAAGCAATTTAAAAAAAAAGAATTTCCCATTTCTCAATGGTTCAACCAACATTATTTGGCATCTATTTCTATCTATTACATGCCAGGCTTTATCTGAGGATTAGTTTCACTTGGAAAAGGAAGCCTTTCTGATCTTCCCCAATCCTCCAGACTACTTCAGTGCTACATACTCTCATGGTTTCTGTTACTTTTCCTTTCAAGCACTCATTTCAGTTGTAAAGTAACAACTGTAGAATTGTGTACTTTGTGTTTCATATCCTGTCTCTCCCACCAGAACACAAGCTTACTGCCAATGGGTCAACACAGTTCACTGACCATTGAAGGCACTCAGCAAATACTTGTCAAATGATTGAATTTGCAAAAACTAAAAATAATGAGCCAATGTCAGTAGCAACTGATCTCCAAGACAAACTGTGAGTATGACAGGAAAGAAGAATCCAATGCTTTAAGCTCAGGAATGGGGTTCAGAATGTAGTCTGTGATTCCTTGATCTCTCCAATGCCAACCTTTCACCTTTACTAGTTCATTCCTACGGTCACACTGTGCACCTTGTTTCCAGAACCACTCTACCTCAGAAATGTCACACATTCCTTCCTCTGACTTCATCATCCATTATTCAATTTGTGCTACTCCACAGCACTTGCTCTTCCACTTCATGGAAACCTTTGAACCTTGACCCTTCCATTTTCTCCCAACGCAACTCTTCAACTACACCCCTAGCAAACTCCCAATCCTGGCTCAATGACCAATCACCTTCTTTGCTGTGTGGCTGAGCACTACTGGAAAAAAAATAACACAATCATGCAGTGGCATCCTCACAATTCTCCACATTGTAGCCAGTGAGTGATCTTTTTTGAACCACAGCCCTGCGTATGTCATACCCCCAAACCTTTGAAAGTGGCTTTTTATTATCTGCTTTTCTCCCTAGCTTCACTGCTCAGCATTTCAGTACTCTGTTGTTTCTCCCTGCCCTTCCACTCTCCCCAAGATTCTCATTCATTTCTCAACTCAACCACAAACTGGCTTTGCTCTCATCCTCTCTGAAACTACTCTCCCTAAATGTTATCATTTATATCCTGAATGGCAGGGTCAATCACTTTTCGGTTTTCCTCTTACTGCTGCATTTCACTTGTTGCTCTTTACCCCCTTGTTGAAACTCTCCAGTCTTGTAGTTTCTGGATTCTTGCCATACTCCCTTAATCATTTCTCTTCTCTCCTCACCAACTCATTTTCCTCCCATTGCACCTTAAATGTTGGTAGTCTCCAAGGTCCTTCTATGGCTCTATGCTGCTTACTCTACAGTTTACATGCTGATAAATCCCAAATGTAGCCTCAGCTCAAACTTCTTCCCTGAAAGTGTCAGGCTTGTATATGTTCCCACCTCTGGACATCACCTGAACATCCCACAGGTACTCACTTTCAACATATTTAAAATTGAACCTAGTCATCTAAAGTAGAGAAACACGAGATCTTTCCTTGATGCCTCTGTCTTCCTTTACCTCAGTCAACTGTCAAGTCCTGCTATTTTTATTTCCTAAATACATCTGCAATCTCGCCAATCTTCTCTTTGTCCCCAGTACCCTCCTCATCCTAGTTCAGGCTCTCACCATTTGTGAGACTACTGCGTTAGTGTCTTCTTGACACCCTCAAATCTATCCTCTATGTAGCAGGTGAAGTGAGCTTTCATTAATCCCTTGCTTAAAGTCCACTGCCTACACATTAAAATTTAAGTTCTCAAAATTGTATACTTATCTCTATGTCTATATCTTCATCTTTTGATACTGTACCACCCACACCGATTCCTCCACACACCGTGCTGTCCACGCTTTCAGAACTCCATCCCCCCATCTCCTCACTTAACCAAACATTCTGATGATCCAAATATGCACAAAGGATAATTAGAAATTTCTTTAAATAAGCTCCCACATAACATGCTAAGTGATTTTATTTACCAAACTTCGTATTACATTTATTTCAGGAACACATGGCTTCTGGCTTCACTTACTACTCTTTTCACCAATCCAAGTTTTAGTCTTCTACATCAAGCCAGGTAATGTGGAAGATAATTAAAATAAAAATAGAACACATAAAATATCACATTTTTTTATCTAACGGGATGGTAGGCATCTCAAAATCTGAGAATATACAAGTAGATCTTTTGAAAAGGCGTGAGAAAAGCTACAACATTCAGTCATTAAGTGGTCTACATTCAGATCCTAGCAGGTGACTGAATAAGGATCTTCCAGATGAACTCTTCTTTATAAGAGCAACTGATCTGGGAGGTAAGAGCCCTGAGAGTTGCACTTGGCTCTGGGACTAAGCATGTGTTTGTAGCTTGTAGACATCAATTCGCCTCCTGGAGCCTCGTAAGGGCTTGGATTAAAAAGGTTCTCTTAACTTGTAGTTCATCAATTTCCAAGGCAGGTCATAAACAGAACTGAGGTGGGGAGGCTATGAATCCCTTGGAATTGTATGCATAATTCTGGGTATGAATTTGTTCCGTTTTCTAAGGAGAGATTTCATGGCTTTCATTAGAATCTCAAAGAAGTTCATGAATTCCTAAGTGGTTCAGAACATCTGCGTTAAATGATTCCTCAGATCCCTCATATTGTATGATTCTATAAATATTTTTAACACTATGGAACATGGGGATCCATTATTTGTTTAGGTTTTATAACAAACTTAGATTATAATTACTTTTTCCTGTTCTTTGGTCCAGGATCTAATTCTAGTAAGGTTAAGCCTAAATCACAATTCTAGGTAAGTTATGATCAAGGCAAACTTACACTGCCGTTTCTTAGCAGAAGAAAGGCTAATGTCAAGGGTGAAGACTCTAGAACCACTTGACAAAGTAACACAAAATAACTTCTCATTCCTAAGGTTCTAAGTAACAGATAAAACAATGACTGAAAAAAAGTCAGAGATAGAGGCAAAATTCCATTGAAAAGAAACCGTAATGTCTATAAACTAAATAATGAAAATAATGGCAGGGGTCCACTTATTTCAAGGAGTAGTTAACACACAATTTCTGACTAACAGAGGAACTTTAATCACAGGACATCCTCTGTTATCTATTTAAACTTGTTTCCTTACTTTAGTTCTTCATCTCCAACTGCCTGTTCAGCATTTGCCAACTAAAATTCAACGGATTAAACGTTGATCACCATCTTTTTGAAAACTGGGCCTACGTCCTTCCTTCATAATCTCTGTAACGCTACTCTGTTCTAGTTATGCAGGTTATGCAAGAATCACAACATATGAATTTAGCCTCTCTCAAACCTACGATAAATTCAGGTAAGAAAAAGGATTACAAGCCAGAAAATAACTGTTCCTCTATTTAGAATCAACTATTTTCTCAAGAACCTAAGGACAAACAATTCAGTTTCTTCATAAAAAATTTGCCAAGTATAAAAGAGATGAGGAAACTTATGGATTAAGACCTAAAAAAAAAAAACATTTTGAGAAAATTTAAAATTTGAACACTTACTGGATATTTGATGTCAAAGAGTATTCATATTTAAAGATGATGTATTTACAGATGAAATAATATGATGTCTGGGATTTATTTCAGAAAAATATGAGGAAAGGGAGTGTATTGGCTACAGCTCAAACAAGCTTGGTCAGAAACTCAGAATGATTAAAATTGAGTGATGGGAATATGGCAGTTTCATAACAAAAAGTTAAAATAGTTTAAAAAGTTCTGATGAGAAAAAAATAACTGTGTGCATACTGCATCACTCTGAGCAATGAAGCCATATACGAAGCCATATATGAATGGAGTCTTAAAGGAGGGGTGTGTTGGTAGTATTCACTAGATTGCCATACAAAACACATGGGGATGTTATGACCACTTCGTCAATAAACTATGCAAACCAGAATTTGGTCAGTCACTGACCCTTCTATCATACCAAATTTAGATTCAACTGTTTCTCAGGATCAAAAGAACAAAGAGTGCATTTAGAAAAATCTTCAAATAAAAATAAAAGCTATTTGTGTAATAAATAATACTCTTCCTATGACAAGAATTAGCTAAGGGATTAAACGAACTTTAAATTTTAGTTTTAAATGAAACATTTAAAATGAGCAAGGCAAGCAGCAAAATGGTCAAATAAGATTTTTGCAGAGCAAAAATTACTATGAAGTGTTTCAAATTACATTATTTCAAGTGGGTGATCTGATGGGTTTTATATTTGCCGAAGTAACCTTACTCCAGTTTACATCAATAGTTCTGAAGATGCAGACCACCTGGACATTAGGATAGTGACCAATAATAAGTTCTCTGTGTAGCTAAATGTGGTTTGTGGGGGAGGGAGAACCATACACTTTCCTGGTAAAGTTTATTTTCTAAATTAACATATGATAAACTTATTTGCTGGTCATGAAACATACATTGGATGAGAAAGCTTGACTTACCTGCCTTCCAGAGATAGACTATAGTCATCAAAAATTGCCTGTGTGCTTCAGTTACCTGCTAACAATTCAAATACTCAACATATCAACAGAATAAGTTATATATTACTTTTCTCTAAAAGTTGAGGATTTCTTCTACTAGAGATTACTAAATTCTGTTTTCTGCATTTGTATTTTGAAATGGACTTTTTAAAACTACCCATTCTTTGTCAAAATAATAAACAATTTAAGAAAACACTAAAATTTCATATTAATATATTACAGTGAAGAGCTATTTGGAAATTTTTATATCAAATCTAACATATCTACTTTTCGATACAAGTCAATAAAACACGATATAGCTTCGTATAGTATCAACAAACTACAGATTAAGATTGAATTTTGTAAATCCCCAATATACTTAAGTTTGACTTTGCATATTTGACTGACAATGCCTTTAGTGTCAAGATCTAAAAAAACCATATTTGAGAAATCTACTTCTTGAAAACTTTGGTTTGTATATTTAAGGGTTAAGGCTTATACAATGTATCAACATTTGGCTTATATTAATAGCTAAAATATTGGAGCTTAGAATATATGGAAAACAAATACAGAAATTCATCCATGACCAACTGAGGCAACAGAAGCCTTACTGCCGTGTGCTTACTTCCTCAAGATCACTCTACGCAGGATCCCCAAGTATACACACTCCAAGGATCCTGTAGGAACCGGCTTACTTTCAGTAAGGATCATCTCCTTTAATGCTTGATGCTCAATTAGCTTGGAGCAGTGAGACACAATTACTCCAACTCCAAATTTAAATCCCTATTATAACATTTTAAGTAAATCACTGGATCGTTCTGAGCCTCAGTTTTCCTTATGTACAAAATAGGGATAAAATATTTAACCAGCAGAGTTCTTGTAAGAATTAAATGACAGCATGCATCCTAGTATCAGGCTCATAGAATTCAAAATCAGCTTTTTTACCTACATCTTTATTCTTTAGTACTCTATATGCTGGACTTTTATACTCATTTTTTTTCTAACTGGTATTTTATATTTATTGATAAATCATTATTGTTTTCATAAACCACCTGAAATTCTTTGTTAATAAAACAAACTCCAAGGGGGAAAAAACTCAATCTAGTTTTGACCCACAGAGTTTAAAGTAAAAAGGAAGAGGAAACATGCAATTAAGTGGAAGAAAAAGAAGAATGAGACAACATTTCCTTCAAGAAAATGTTCTGAAAGAATTCCACATAGGAAATAGATCCTGAAAAGTTATTTTCATCGTGGTTTAATAGGTGTTCACAAAAAGGTATTCTGTGGCACTGTCACTCTTCCTCACAAATTGAATATCTTCATTTATTGGCCACTTTCATAAAACTTAACATTCTAGAGGTCAATTTTAAAAACTGACTTAAAAATAAGTACACAATTTTTGAGTTAAATCTGAAACAGACCTCATCTCCTGTAAATTTCAGGCATTACTATTTCTAAGCATCAACTAGGCAAATCAACTGATTAAATACCCACATCCCCATTTGGAATAACAAGTAAACAACTGCTCCCAAAAGATGTATAAAACGTTTAGAATAGAAAATGAATAAACATCTCAACTAATAAAATTACTCCTTTTTCAGCATTAAAAAATAACTTGTGAAAAATGTAATGTAATTACGAAGTGTCATACTCATCTCTATTTCTAAAATAACACACGGCATATTTTAACTAAGAGAAATGCTAGTTTCCCAAAATAGCATGATTATCTTTCCCCAAGACTGTTATCTTTTCCCGAGGTTTAAAAAATAAATATTACCATCATGACATCACTAGAAAGAAATTGAAGCATACAAGGAATAAACTATAGTTTCTTTTTATATCAAAATGTACTCTTGAAAATGTGTTTGGCACAGTGCTAAATCATAATAGTTAATACTAAATATTGCAGGATACAATAAAACCCTGGAGTTAATTGTTTACACCCTCTTATGGGAATGAAAATAATAGATACCAATTATTCAGAAGTCAGCCTATACAAACTGTATAAACAATATTTTATGTTTTGCTTTGAAAACCAGTGATATAATAAATTTTACATAAAAGACTGTAAAATAATATAAATGGATTTAAACAGATCTTTACAATAAGAAATTCAAATGGAAACAGACAAGTAACAAAGAGAAGTAAAAAAATTTATTGCAGTATTCGCTCCACCAGATTGCCTGGGGATCCCTTTTCTTGTATTGTTTTCAGGGTGACCTAATACATCAAAATCTACATTTACAAAAACTCCTTCTGCAGATAGGTCATAGATACTGCATGCTTTTTTTTTTTTTCAACAGAATAAATTATATATCCAGGAGATTCTGCCATTTTACAGCCTGGAAAAAACAATGCTTCCCTGGAAACTGGGCTAAGCTAAAGAAAGCCATCCGCTGCTAGGTTAAACTCCAAGAACACTTTATTAAGAACATTAACAGACTAATTTCCAACATTCACTTGTTTATTTTTTAAACAGAAAGTTTTTTCCAAGATATAAACAATTTTTGTTAAACTATAATACAGTGGGAGTAAAAATGAACTGAGAATCTGTTTCTGCTGCACAACAGCGAAGGGAGCTCCCACAAAAATGTTTGCCCAACATTTCCTTCTTTTGTTCCTGCATCCCAGGTTCCATTCTTACTCTTCATAAAACTGATTTTTTTTTTTGCCAGAATGTTGATATTTCAAGTTTTTCTGCCTTTTAAAAAAATTCCTGTAAATTTGGCTGCATGTACAAATTCATTAGCTGGAAGTCCCATCCTTGGCGGCATACAGGGATCGTAAAGTCTGAACAACTTTATTAGTCAGCTTATTAGCACTCGTTAGAGCAATTTTTTTGTAAATAATGTCTGACTCTTTAATAGTGTCTACCCAAGGCACCAGTTTGCGGCCATCACGGCGCTTAGCCTCAGTCCAGGAGCCACTGTAGGAGCCTGCCATCCACTGAACACTGAAGCCATTGCTGGTTTTCTGTACTACTCTTGCAATTTGTGGTCGATCTTTGTACTTTGGACAGCAAATAGCGATGACATCCATGACGTCAACACTTTCATTCATCTGTGCTGCCAACTCCGTAGAGTCTGAATTTCGTTTTGACCTTCTCAATGACTAAAACATTGGGAGGGGGGAAAAAAGACCAAGTGTTACACAAAAGAATTTTAGTGAAATTATTGTTTTTATTGCTTTTAATCCCTTGACGCCGGGTGTTGGGATTTCCCAGCACACTTCCATTGCTGGCAATGAGACGCACCGTGACCGCCAGCGCCAAGGGGTTAACATACTTGTAAAACCATAAAACTCTTAATTTGTACCCGTGTCTTTACTCTTATTGATATATAAAATTATATATACATATGAACCATAAAGCTACATAAAACTTAGCAACAATAAAAACGATAACACACATTAATACAATCCAAAGAAAATTAATAATCCTTTATGCTGGATAAATCTCATTTCTGTTTTTTTCTTTTTTATTGTCTTTTATGTTAAACTTTCTACAAAAGGATGTATAAATGGTTAAGTAGAGAATCTCTATCTACAAAATGTTTTCTCTCATAAGTATTACATTACTTGGTGTACATTTAATAGACTGACATATATAAGCACATAAAAATCATTTTACGTAATACGCTGCGAAATACGTTGACTCCTCCTCCGCCTCACCCCTGAAGTGCCTCCTCCTCTATCCTCCCCATCACTTTCATCATCTTCTGTCTCTGCTGCTGCATTATTTTTAGGGCTGCCTCCTCCAAGCAGCGAGGTAATTGCTTTGTTCCGAGCATTTGTGCTAGCTGACACCTCCCCTTCTTCCTCCTCTTCATCAGGGTCCAGATGTTCCATGAGAAGTTTGAACTACAAAAATTAGATATTAGAGTTTTCAGTAAATATTTCAAACAAGACTGTCAAATCTCTAAATGCTTTCTTTTTCACTCTAATTTTTTTTCCTAAATGTTTTCTGTGGCAGTAGTTTAGTGTGGGTGAAAAAAGACTTTAGCTATTGTCCAAGTCAGGGATGGGCAAACATTTTCTGTACAGAGCCAGACAGTAAATATTTTTGGCTTTGCAGGCCATATAGTCTCTGTTATAACTACTCAACTCTGCCATTGTAGTCTGAAAGCAGATACAGACAATATATTAGGAGTCTCTCAAAAGATTTTCTTCAACATTAAGAAAATTTTGTGGTAAAATACACAAAAACATAAAATTTACTATTTTAATCATTTTAAAGTGTTCAATTGATTGGCATTAAGTATATTTACAACGTTGTGCAACCATCACCACTGTCATTTCTAAAACTTTTTCATCATCCCAAACAGAAATTCATTCTGTACCCACTAAACAATAACTTACCATTCCTCCCTTCCTCCAGCCCCTGGTAACCTTTATTCTATTTTCTGTCTTTATGAATTTGCCTATTCTTAGAGCCATTTTAAAAGGGCATTTTATATACACACACCCCCACACACTTGATGAGTATATATGTAAGAGATATACAAATATATATACTTGTATTACTTCTGTAAGAATACATGAAGAAATAGTAATATTGGTTGCCAGAAAGGAGAGGAACAGAATGGCTGAAGAGGGTAGGAGGATGATTTTTCACAGTTTTCCCTTTTATGAAATATAAATATGTAATCTATTGAGTTAAAAAAATACATACACAGGCATAGGTTTTTCCTAAAACTTGCCTGAAAACTCCCATTTTTGCTAAAATGAAATTGGTGGTGGGCTGGTATTTCCTAGGAAAAAGTAATTACAATGCAATGGGTAAAATGGGAAAGGCAAGCTTAAAGTAACTCAAAACCACACAGAGAAAAATGATCTTGATATTTCATGAAGCTTACTTGTAAAGGAGGCAGCTATCTCCCCCAAAAAGAATTTATTTTTCAAAAAAGTCATTAATTAGAAGGAAATATATTTTGGTTTTACTACTCACATCTAGATACTGTTTTACTATACTCCTCTTCACATCTTCAGTGATTTTGGAATTAGCCATATCACTCCGCAGGAAGTCCAGTGTTTGTTTGGGATGAAAATGAACTCCTGTTTTTCGGTTTATCGCTTTATCATATACTTTTGCAGATTCAGATGGAGAATATTTCTGAATTTTACTGTTTTGGGAAAACAAAACCATTAACTTAAAAATTTTTTCAGGCATTTACATTTACACTGATTCTAGTTAAATTTTATTTACTAATAGTTAAACTTTTTGTCATAAAGATTTCAATGAACTTGTACACAAGATACAAATAATTTTAAAAAAGGGAAGTAAAAGCATGAAGGCAAAGATTAAAAGAACAATATTTTCTTGTTTCCATCAGTATTTGTCTTGAATAGAGGCATCATTTAAATGGAAGCAGTTTCTCATGTCTATTTTTTAATACCATGATTGTGATTGCAGGACAGTTTTAATACAGTTACTCAACACCACCTAACAGGTTTACCTCCTTCTACTTTTTTGCTCCCAATTATTCATTCTCTACACAGCAGCCAGAATGACTATTTACAAACCTGTTTCATATTATTACCAATTCTGCTTAAAAAATTTTCCAACTATGTAACACTGTCCCAAAACCTTATGAGGTTTTAAATTATTTTGTTTGGCTGCCAACATTTAACATCAACATATTTGTCATAAAAATCTGAATTATCTAACTTCTTGAAAAAGTGAAAGCAAAAAAGTAGAAGTTCTGGCCACAGTGTGGCTACCCTCTTCTGTGGTAACAAACTGATGAACATCTGAGTAACATCTGACCCCTTTAGATGAAACATGCTCTTTCCTGTTTGCCACTGACCTTCTACCAGGTCCACTTTACTCATTTCATTTATCTGTTCCCTACATACATTTAACTTCGTGATTCCTAATGTAAGGTTTCAATGAATGCGGAAAACGATCAAAATTCGATGGGTACAGGCAGAAGAAAGATACCTATAGTGACTAATGGTGGATAAAATTATGGGGCACTCAAAATAATTAGTACTTTTCTACTTCTTACTTTATAGAGCACATTAAAGACTATTTGGATTCTGTTAGAGTTCAGTGTAGTTGGTTTGCACCTATTCTTCATTCACAGCTCTTTAAAAATTTAAATTTGCAATTTATTTTAAGATTAGCCTAATTCTTTACTGAGATCTTTTTAAGAAAATCAACAAAATAAGTCCTTTAATTTATAATGCTTTATCCCCAAGTAAGGGAATACATTTTTTCTCTCTTCAATAATATGATGGACAAATTATGGTATATCATACAACAAAATATTCTAGCACTAAAAAGGAAGAAAGTCCTTTTTCAAAAGGAGCATTTTAAATATTAAAGTAAGAATACAGTCAAAACTGGGTTTCATATTTCTTTATTATTTGAACAAAGTAACGCTTTTTTGCTCTCACTGCTTATGTAAGCTTACCTATCAGAAAATCCACAGAGATTCTTCAAATGTTGTTTTAACATCAGAAGTAATAAAATACCCTGGGAGACATTTGCAAACTCAATTAAAGGAGCTGAATTTTCTGGCAAACATTTCATCACCGAATTTATATCATCTTCTGAATCTGAATCTGAATCTGAATCCACACGTTTCCGTGACTTCCGAGGCCTGGAAACTTCTTCTTCACTCTCGCTTGACTCATTTTCCTTACTGGGTGATGATTTTCTCTCTTTCCTTTTGTCTTTTACCATTGACTGCAAAAAGAAGAAATTATTCTGTTTGAAAAACGATAAAAACAAAATACCACTAACAAATATACATATGATCCATTCAACAGCTTCAAAAAGCATCCTTAAATTAACATTTTATGCATTAAAGCCCTCTGACTTTCCATAAACAACTGGAGATGTAACCCTTGTGGGAAAAATTAAGTTCCAAAACCAAATAAAATCATTTATAATCCACTCCTCCTCCCCTTCTCATCCCCCCTCAAAAACCATTCAAAGGGAAACAATTTTCTTAGAGGATCATGACAGGAGATAAATTAGTTATAAAAGTATCAATTTGGTACATAGATAACCCATTATAAAGGAAAAGCAGTAATTATAATTTAACTGAGACTACAACAGGCTTGAACACGTCCAGTTTATATCAAACTCTCAAGAACTTTTCAGCAAGATAATATGCAACTTTTCTTAATACTTAAATTCTGTTTCTTTGTACTTTATAAACTGTTAGCTCTTAAAAAGAAAGTCAGTTGGGTTTAAGAGGGGGGTAGTTCAGATCACAAAGCAATTATTCAAAAGGTAACTGTTAAGAAATAAGACAGGAGAAACATTCACAAGTATGTCCACAATAGTAAGTAAAGTAAAATAAGATAAAATGATGGCTAAAGTTCCTGGGAAATTATTAACTTTTCAAATTTTAGTGTGCATATTAAACACCTAGGGATTCTGTTAAAAAGCAGACTATGTTTCAGCAGGTCTGGGGGGGCCTGAGGTTCTGCAGTTCTAACAAGCTCTCAGGGGAGGCCAGTGCTGCTGGTCTTGGTCCACTCTTCAAGTAGCAAGGATTTGGATACCTCTGTAATTCTAATCTTTAGGTATTAAAATAATCTCCCTGATTTACTAGTTTGACCAGGCTGAGTTTTGAGCACTACGATTTTGCAAAATAAGATCTACTTGTATCATCAGGCACATGAAAATATGCCAATTAATTCATAAAGAATTTACTGAGTGCCTATTATGTGCCCAGTGCTACATCGAGTGCTTTTACAATTAAACCAATTACATCTCCTCCTAAAAACCACAAAATAAAAGATATAAGATTTATAACAAAAAATTTAGTAAACATTTTGGGCACACAATATGCCAACTTGCACATAATATGATGCCAGTGTTCAGGGACAAGGAAATCAATAGTTACTATAAATGTTCTGTGTTTCTTTGTAAGTAGGTTATCTATATCTATATCCATATCCACATCTCCTCGAGTTTACTATTGTGATCTACAGCATTACCAGATTTACAGAACAGCAAGATGCTTTAAAATGAGATTTCAATGAATATATGAATGGATACCAAACACTTAAGGTCAGTGCTTAAAGTGAGAGAAATAAAGAAGTGGGATGGCTTATCAAAGAACAATCCATATCCATATATACACACGCACACACATATACATGTATATATAAATAAAATCCATCTAAATGATCTGGAATGGAATGGTCTTAGGTCTTTCTTAATAAAAATGAAATGGCAACCCATTTTCTCTCCCCAATTCAAGCACTGCCCAGATTTCAATAAATTCATTTAGAAAGATTTTATATACCTGTGAAAAGAATAAAAAGAACAATGAGAAACAAAACAGTGAAAATAGCATGCCTGCACTTTGACAGATATGTTAAGAATAGTAATGTGTGTAACTTACCTCCTTGAATGACTGCAGTAGGTTACTACCAGAAACTGAGAGTGTAATGTCTATATGATGCATTATAAACAACGGCTCTTCCTGTGTCTGGTATGGAAAACAGGCTAGATTGTCTGCTATATACAAGAGCATATTCACTTCTGTTTTCTGTAAATTTTAAAAAAAGGTACACGTTTAGTGGATAATCTAGAAATCCATCCAAAAAGTCTTTTCAGAAAAAAATATTACAGGGCACTTTCACCTCAGTTAATTGTTTCAGAAAGAGAGAGACAGAGGGAGAGGGAAGCAGGGAGGGAAGGAGGCAGAGGAGGAAGGGAGGCATGGAGGTAAGAAAAAGGGAGGAGGGTGAACAGAAATGGATTTTATAAAATAATCTTATACCCATTTAAAGAGATTTCATAATGACTTATACTGTGGTACCTCAAGAAGGGAAGAGGTGAAATTTCTTAGTGCACCCAAGTGGAATTCCCTGAAGTTTTCTTACAGAGTATATGGAATCTTTATGATAAATCCATACCACATCAGAAAGTATACAGATGCATTCATAATTATTTGTCATTGTGCTTCTAAGAGTTTAATACACTGGAGATCAGTTACACACAGTTACTATTCTGCCCTCAAAAATACGTGGTGATTATAGTACTAATATGAGAGTTAAAAAAATTCATGTACTTATAAGGCATTTGTCAGTTTCCTAGGTATAGGTAATTTAGAATATCAGAATCGTTCTGACAGTGCTACCAGTTTCACACTATAAAAACTCTGAGGTAGGCAAAATTTAAGGGAAAAAAAGAAGTAAAATTTAAAAGAAGTTACAAACGGAGACTTTGAGCATTTCATGATCATACAGAACATAAACAGAAAGACACGTTAATATTTAAATTCTTTTAAAACATTTTACACAGCTTAAAAAAAAAACAAAGCAATCAAAAAAGACCCCCTCCTACCATCTTCCTTATCCTGCTGTCCAAACTTAAAACTCAGGAGCAGCAGCAGTAAGCAACAACCAAAACAGATGGAATAAACTTGCTCATAGTATTCAGGGGACTCTCACTCTATTTTCTATTTTTAAATATGTATCAACACATACATGTTAAAGTTCGGGAAATGTTGACACAGAATCTTACTTCATCTATTAGTTGTAACACTGTAATTTATACATATTTTTTCTCTTAAAACTGGAAATTCAGGACTACTATGAATAAACCTTTCTAAAACTCTGAAATTCTTCTACTTTGGTTATAAAGAACTCCTAAATTGCTCTTATTTTTTTCAAAAATCGAACTTCTTAAAAGAATAGTCTAGAGCTGTTTTGCCCATATCTTCCCCACTACTCTTTAATTAGTTAAAATCATTTTTTCGTCCATCACTGCTTGACTGTTTCTGTCCACCAAATATTCCACTCTATTTTTTTACTTCTTATTCTCCTTGACTTCTCAGTAGCATCGGATGCTATTATCTACCCTTTCCTTCCTGAAATCTTCTTCCTAGCTCTTTGACTATTCCTCTTCTATGTTCTTAAGCCAACTCCTTTTCAAACTATTTTTGGCAACAATCCTGTTATTCTCTCAGGTGCTCAGGACAAAATACTCCAGTTATCCTTTGGCTATTCTTCTCACAGTCTCACTTAATTTATTCCTTCCTCACAACATTTCTTCTTTCCTTTCCTACTGTCCATTCTTTTCTTTCCTATTGTCAAAATAGATCAATCCCTTATTACCTCCACTGTGAACACAATGCTAAAAAAATGTGTGCTCTTAAAATGCTCTGTGGCACCTGTCCTCATCACTTTATTCAAACACTTTCAATGGTTTCCTACTGTTTATAAGATCTTCCATAACCCATACCTCACTATGACCTTTCTGCCCTAGTCAAACAACAATCTATTCATTATTTCTCACACATTCTTATCTTTGTACCTTTATTCATGTTTTCACACCTGCCTTAAATAGTAGATCCATCTCATCTTATCTCCCTAGGCCTTCAGTAATTTGTTCCTTCTCTGACATCCTTTGTTGGAGTTAGTCAGAAGAAATTACTGCATTATGAGAACTGGATTTCCAGTTTAGCATTTCACATGCTGAGTTGACAGAACATCAAGCTAATGACACAGAACAGACAGTAAAACCACGTAGGAATGAGGCTCAGGAGAGAGATGAGGACCAGAGCAGTATCACTGATACAAACCACTTAGCACAAAGGATATGCTAACCTTAACTAAATTTCCTTTATTTTGTGTCCTATCACCTCCAACAGGAGGTAAGATCCAATGAGGGCAAGAGCACTATATCAGGCCATTTTGTACTCCTAGCACAATATCCTACACACAATGAAAGCTTCACTTAATATTGATGATAATATGATGATGATGATGGTGGTGGAGATGATTAAAGTATATTCCAAGTATTGCGGAACTAGACGTTTATAGTATTTATTTGCTAGATCATATATCCAAAAATTTCCTGCAGTACTTAAAAAAAAAGAGATCTAGTAAGGTTTCTACATTCTGGTAATTTTAATTTTGCTATGTTGAAAAATTCTGGTATTGGAAGAGCAACAAAGTCAAGCTATGAAGCGATTAAAATAAGAAAAAAATGTTTCTTTTGTTCTTCTTGAAGTTTTATGCACAGAGACTGATCGGTAAGCTCTATGTGGGCAGATACCACATCTGACCTATTTGCTATTTTATCTTCATCTCCTGGCACAATGGCTACCACATAGCAGGTGGTGCTGAATAAATATTTGTATAAAAATGAATGAATAAATCAAGAGGGAAGTGTAAAGAATAGGATGTTCTGTCTTCTTGGCTTATGGTCCTGGCTGACCCAATTATACAACAGCCCAAAGGGTCAAAATTATAATTACACAAAAGTGGATTCTTCATTAAGGAAATCAAGTTGAACAAATACGGATCTCACCAGCCAAAAACTTAAAACAATTATTCTAAGAATATTTAAGTCAGACAGAAATGAGTGAAATTTTACCTTATTTACTTACTTAGGTAATCTATCTGTGAAAGTGATAGTTTAGTGATATAGCTTATTTAAAGATATGCTTAAAGGAACCGTTATCAAAGTTTGTAAGATACTCTGTTTGTAGACACAATTACAGTTGGCGTTCTGTATCAGCAGCCTCCACATCCACGGATTCAACCAACTATGAATTGAAAGGCCTATGATGGTTGAGTCTGCACTGAACATGTACAGACTTCTTGGGTCATTTTTCCCTAAACAATACAGATAATAACTATCTACATAGCATTACACTATATTAGGTATTATAAGTAATCTAGAGATGATTTAAAATATACAGGAGGATGTGCGTAGGTTATATGCAAACGCTACGCCATTTAACGTAAGGGACTTGAGCATCCTCGGATGTTGGTATCCATAGGGGAGTCCTGGAACCAATTCCCCGTGGATATCAAAGGACAACTGCATACTTTGTCCCTCATTATATTTATTCTCATACAAAATTTTCCCTTCGATTTTGACCGTATGCCTTGTAATTAACATGGAAGACTTAAAGAAACACATTTAATATCGTCATTATTGTTTACTAAAATGGTAATATTTAAAAAATAGTGACTACTTTAGGCATAAGATTTACAGAACATTTTTCTTAAAATAGTAAGGTTTTTATGCTTACTGCTGTGTCATCAAAGAGGTTGAGTAAAGAAATTAGAAAGGCTCGTCTGTGTTGGCGGTTTCCACGGATCATGGAGTAAAGGTGTGAACACAAAGCACTAGACGACTCATCTTGTCTGAAACCCCTTACAGGATCTTTTAGGCATGTGTTGATTGCCTGTTGTACCTGGTAAGACATCTTCATACCAGCCACTGCTTTCATCTGCAATCAATAAAAGCCCCATTAAAAGAATCAAATAAAAAATATACTTTGAGCATTATAATCCAAGGCTAACTTCATTATTTCATTTTCTTATTTAAAATAAAATCATAAAATGCAAGTGCTGGAAGGAACATCAGAGATCATTTATGACAACATCCTCTTTTACAGAAGGAAAAAAATAGAGACTCAGAAGAGCCATTACTACTGCCAAGATCACACAGAAGGGACTAAAACCTATGCAATCTGATTTTTAATCCAGTGTGCTTGCTGGACTGTCACCTCTAGCTCAATCTTAAGAGTTAATTTTAAATAAGAACAAACACTTTGGAGGACAAACTTAGTTGCATGTTTAGAAGTACTAAACAAAATATTTTATTCTAATATGAACATGGGCAGGATATTTACCAAAGAAATGGGTTACCAAAGAAAGATGTTTAAATTTAGGTTATACAATTTAAAAATACATACATGAATGAATCCAGCATATTTTTTGTCTATTTCCACAAGCTGCTGATCAGCCTTGTTCCGCATAGCTGGTTCTGGATCTGTGCCCATAGCAATTAAATATGGTACACACTGGAAATAAAAATAAAGGATTTATAAGACATCACAGTAGTAAAAGCCCTATATGTATCTAGACATATGTTAACACTTGCTGTATATCTGGGATATATGAATTTAGCTTTATAGGCCTTCCTATAAATGCCATGTTTAGTATTATTTTAAAAATGATTACTCTTCCCTTAGATTTAGTTTAAAGCAAAAAAGGACTGGAACATCAGTAAAAATACTGATGTGGTGCAATTTAAACAATTTCAGTGTGAATTTAAGGTTCTTTAAACATGAAGAGCTCCCACACTAAGAATATCCACTTAAGATTATGATACATACTGCAAATGTATAATCCAATAATTTTTCAAACTTGACTTAATCTGCTAGTAAAGATAATGTAGGGCAAAAAGTAATTTGTCTTCCATACTCAAAACTAGGAAAATAGACTTCTTTCCCACAAAGCTGATTTTAGATATGCCTTCAATGATCAGCTGGATAGCTAGTATTTTGGTAATAGTCATATTCATTGTACTTCTAAAGTCAAGAAACATCATCACTGTGTTAAGTGAATCTGAATCAGATAGCAGTGATGGAGGCCAGAAAAACAACAAATATAAAAAACAACTTTAAAAAAGTAGACATGGCACTAAGTGAAATGGGTGATCATGGATTAAATTCTCAGTGGCGGGGTAGGGAGGAGGGAGTCCATACAGAATGCTATTGGCTTAAATGGCAAAATTTGAAAATGGACTGTATATTCAATAATACTGCATCAATGTTAAACTTTCTAAATTTGATGACTGCCTTATGGTTTTACAAAAAACAGTTCTCATTCTTAGAAAACATATGCTGAAGTGTTTTGAGGTGAAGAACTATGGTATCTGAAACTTACTACCAAATGATTCAGAAAAAAATATATGTATGAAGAGAGAGAAAGCAAATGTGGCAAAATATTAACAAATGGTGAATACAGGTGAAGAGTATGAAGGAGTTCACTGCATACTCTTGCAGTTTTTTCAAGTGTAAAGTTAAAAAAAATGTTTAAAAAAGCACAACCACCTGAGGCCATTTTAGAGTACCAGGAAAGAGCCCTAAGTATGTCAATAATTTGAGAGTCTCAATAAACTACTGTACATTTTATTAAGTGATCTTGATGAGGATAACCCTGAGTCATGAAGAAGAGCCTAAATATTCACTAGTGTGCTGTGCTTCAGGACACAGAAAAGAACACAATATACTTACACACAGCATACTTTAGAAAAAGCCAAAATAAAAATCTTGAAGGGTACAGGCTTTGGCTATCTACTAAGTTCACTTCTGTGGCCTATGGCACTCTCCTGAACACATCAGATGGTGTATACTACTACACTGGCATTAGCTGCCAATCCGGAGTAATACTATTATGGCTTTATTACGTCATTTAGTCCTTTGAGATGCTGGGTAGTTGACATTATCTCCAATTTACAAAGGAAGGAATTGAGATCAGACGATATAATTTACTTTTCTTTGGACTAAAATCTACCCTGTTTACCAGTTAGATTATACTCTTAACCCTAGTTAACTCTCTTGACATGCAAGCTGTCGGTTCTTAGGGATAACAGTCAATGAAGATTAAAACAAGTCTATGATCCCTACTTAGAAAAATGATTCCAAGCATATGGTCTACCAATATAATTTGGAAGTATGTTTAATAGAGGAAACTTTATGAATATATGTGTATTTTGCAGTAATGACAACCTAAGAGATGGACTAAAACTTGGATGCTTAAGAATTTAGAACAAAAATAAAATTAACAACTAAGAGGAATAAAAAGCTACTTATTCTCTAATCACAGTGTCATCAAATAACAAATCTGGCTCTTTTAGTAAGTGCTGATGCTACGAAACATACTTACCTGAACTGGATGAATAAGACCTTGGTTTAGAGTCAATGCGATGACATTTAGGGCAAAGTGGCGTACACTTGATTGGGTGTGAAAAAAAGCCTCAAGCACCTGTTTGAGGTAAAGCTGCATGATGGAACTACTCATCCCTGAGGAAACATCACCCATTTCTTTTAAATCTTCCTGTTTTGCAACTTTCTTCCCTACAAAAAGAGGCAAACATATTAACAACATGTATATTAACTTTACTAAATACACCAAATTAGGCCATAGTGCAAAGGACAAAATGTTAGAGCCAGTGCTCTGGCTCAATGGTTCTTAGTCTTTTTTTCTGTTGTGTGTGTTTGTCAGAGGCTCCTTTGAGAACCTGGTAAGAACTATGCTCCTTTCCTTTCTTAAAATGTTAATGTTTGCACATACATTAAATTTTACAAACTATTTTAGGAAGTTTATGAATACCTTAAAGCCTAGCTATGGACTTAAAGACTCCTCTTTAACTGAATTCCTTCATCTAATAGACAAGGATATTTAGATATCTGGATTAAAAACGAGTCAGAGAGTATCCTAATTGTAGCCGCACCATGAAATTTAAAAATATATTTTCACTTACAGTCTCTATCTGCCTGCTGCATACGTGTATCCTCTTCTTGTAGGTAGGTCTGGAGGTTTTTTAACACTTGTATTTTTAAATTTACTGAGGAGTTCTTATCAGATAAAATATTATTATATAGGTTTTTCACCTCTTGCTCAAACATTAGACTTGGATGCTGAATAAAGGCAAATCCTAAAGAAGAGAGAAAAAAAATCTCTTGATATACTCACATTAAAATTAAATATAACACAATGAAAATGTTGATAAATTATATAAAGAGCTCCTTATTTCAAAAATTAAAACTTAAAATGACTGGAATAATATGCTGGTGGCCTTACCTAGAGAAGTATTAGAGCAGGCACTTCTTTCCCCATGAATTAAAAACAAGAAATTGCATTTCAAAGGAGAATTTCACACAAGAGGAAACCTTGAGGAGGGAGCAGGGCCTAGTGGCTAGGGGAGTGGATTAGGAGTCAGGAGTCTTGGGTTCTATTCCTGGCTCCACCACTGACTTGTAGTGTGACCTTGGGTGAGTCACATAATCTCTCTGTGCCTCAATTCTCCATCTGTAAAACGGGGACAATAATATTTACCACCCACCTACCTCAAAGGGATATTTTCAGGATTTAAGAGGTAATGTCTGTAAACATTTTTTAGATCCCTAGCAGAAAGTACTACATTGGCATTATTAATAAAAATATATATTGAAAACTATCCATTTGATGAAACCAAATAATTCTAAAATAAACTAAAGATAAGAGTATCTTCCATTTATTTCTCATATGGCATTATAATGAAGCCACAATGTTGTTTCTATAACCACAAGTTAATAACTAGCAAAATAATATCTATGTTTATTTATATAAAATGTTGATGTGAGATAAAACGAAGATCTTTGATGACAGCAAGTATTATTGATGCCAAATAACAAACTAAACTCAAAGCATAGAGTGATCACATAACTAGCCCAAGGTCACACAGGATAACTATGGCCCAGGCAAGATGTCTTTTATTAACTGGTGTAGAGGCACTATTTTCTGGATAGTGCTGCTTCTTTAAGTTAAAATTTACAATACTTGTTTTCTGAATTAGATACAACAGTATTAGGTTTGCCACTTTATACAACTTATGTCCAGACTAAATATTCAAAGGTATACATTTGGCTTGAAGGAAATACTGCACCAACGTAACTCCCTAGTAAGCGATATCTGAATTTTTACTATATTTGCTATATGTAATTTTCTGAAAGGGATGAAGGAAGAATAAGATGATAAAATTTAAATTTCAAGAAATTAGTAATCATTTAATGAGGTTTGAGTAACTTAGGATATTTTATTACTCATTTTTATTCAAAAGACTAATATAAATAATTATCCATGCACATTAAATTATAAACCTTGTTAATGCTACCGAAATAAAGTTTCCAAATAAGTTATTAATTGACTAGCTTACTGAGTAGCTCTATGTGTATTTGCACAAAATAAAAACAAACAACAACAATAACAAAACAAGAACCTAGACAGAGTGCTCTTCTTGTATTTTTTTAAAGTGTATTCAATTCAGGTACTTTAGTATTATCCTTCTCATATTTCTCCCATATTCCAAAATTTTTCCAGATAAGCCACAAAGACCCAACCCTCTGCAAAGACATATGTATTACATCAATGCTCCTGGAAAAATAATATGGGACAGATGCATATCCAAATCGTTCCTTTTGGGTTAGTTCCCATGTGCTTCCATGTAAATAAGTCTGTGTAGACTGCCCATTGTTTTAACTAGAAGCAGTAGATACATATAATGACAAAGCATTGCAAAGAAAAAGAACAAGTTAAAAAATATGGAAAAGCACAAAATTCTTCTACATCATCTTTCTTTATCAAAGTGTTTTAATGACTGTTCTTATAAAACACCATGAAGTATGGGGAGGAGACAGTATTGTCATCTCTATTTTACTAATGAGGAAACTGAAAGAAGCTACGTGACTTGCTCAAGGTTACCTAGGACATCACTGGCTGAGCAAGAATGGAACCCAGGCGTTTTAACCCCCAGTCCTATATTCTATACAACAGATCCTCTGTGAATAGAAACATACTTAAATAAATCAACAGTTTAGACTGACAATATTTTAAAACTTGCTCAACTTCTCAAACAACAAAAAACCATAAAGAAATTTAGACTTAACTTACCTAGACCAATGATAGCTTTTGTTTGTACTTCTTCATCTGAATGTTTTGTAAAATACATCAATAGTTCAAGTACTTTATCCTTTATGTTAACCTAAAGGGGAAGAAAACCACATTAAAGTGTATAAAGAAGAGTAACTTAGATCAGTTTTCCACTATAAAGGAAAAGAATGCCTAAAAGCCAACAGTAAGAACTTCTAAATGTGAACTTTACTAAAGAATAAACCACCAATAAATTTATAAATTCATAAATTTTAGAACCGTGGCATTCAAAATAAAAGTATATGACAAAGAAGCTTGTGCCAGAATATAAACCAAGGTACTGCTCCTTCATCGAAAAAGTTAAAAAAAAAAAAAAAAAAAAAAGCGGCTGACCTAAACCGTGTGCCTACTGTTAAGAAAGCTGACATAACTTGCGTAACAGACCACAGTTCATGGGTCAGTTGGAGGACTACGTTTTATGTAGCACTGTTTCAGAATTCTCATTAAACCAGACTACTCTAATGCCGCCTTCATCTTGGGTCATTACAGTCATTTTCAGTTCACAAAGTCACAGAGTTCTATTTTTTACAGGATACTAAGTAATTAATATCAGGATCTTTACCTTACTGCTGCCTTTAAAATCTTCCAGATCGAAATCAAAATGCCGACATAGTGCTCCAACAGTGAAAAGAGATCTAAGAAGTGCTGGTTTGTTTGTTAGAAGTGAAGTGTTATTTGGGTCCTCCTGGTGCTGACTTTTTAATTTCGAAATGGCACCTAACAAAGATAAGAAATATTTATTTATAATAAGCCCTTTATCTTTTTTTGAGGAAGATTAGCCCTGAGCTACTACTGCCAATCCTCTTTGCACTGAGGAAGACTGGCCCTGAGCTAACATCCATGCCCATCTTCCTCTGCTTTATATGTGGGATGCCTCCCATAGCATGGTTTTTGCCAAGCGGTGCCATGTCCTCACCCGGGATCTGAACCGGCAAACCCCAGGCCACCAAGATATGGAACGTGTGAACTTCACTGCTGTGCCACCGGACCAGCCCTGCCCTTTATCTTTGAATTGTTATGTTTAAATAATTACTGCTAATGAATTACAATTAAATTTTACTAATGGTTCTAAGTATTAAATATATCTAGAATTATGAGGGCACTCCTTAGAGCCTGAAAGAATTAACATAAGAAAAAATGATATTTAAATTTTACATAGTGGCAGAAAACTCACCAACACTTACTTATGAAGAGATAAATTTCTGAAGTAATCATACTGGGTTACTACGGGAATAAAAAGATTATCTTTTGAATAGTAGAAAATACTGTTTCTGAGAGTGGACCACAGAGGACAATCATACCTCTTACAATTCCCTCAATGCTACCCTTTATCAGAAGTGTTAAAAAGGAGCCAGACACACTGCAGGATCTAGCAGAATAATTTTAAAGCCCAGGCACTGAACTTACCATAGTATCTATTGAAACAGGCCCAAACAAACTTAAAATTCTGTGTCACTTTATTTACAACTGCCCCAAGACAGCTCACACAATGTTGTACTACCTAAAAGATATAGAAAATGTTACTGTTTAGACAAAAGTTAAAGACAAATATCACTTGAAAATTA
Organism: Equus przewalskii; assembly: GCF_037783145.1. NCBI lineage: Eukaryota > Metazoa > Chordata > Mammalia > Perissodactyla > Equidae > Equus > Equus przewalskii. Next base: position 28,177,159 of record NC_091850.1, read on the forward strand.
TAGACTAATCAATACAGAGATGGTAAACTGAATGCTTACAGTCATGCCATATTTGATGATAAGCTTCATTAGATCTTCTTCAATGGTGGCAAGGAAAGTTTCACTTGGATGCTCCATCAGTGGTACAACCAGTTCTAGGATTTTTGCAACATTACAGATAACCATGAAATCATTCTGTGTCTGTAAGAATAAAATTGGTGTTTTATGAATATCAAAATCTGAAAAGAAACTATATATAGCTTTACGTATTTAGGGATTGAGGTATTATCTATGTAAAGTTTCATTAAAAAAAAAAACAAACAAAAAACTATTAGAAAAGAACTTAATTTTAAGGTATGGAAGAAAGAGCACCAGATAGTGCCAGGAGCCTGGATTCTAGCTCTGCCATTAACTTACTATGTGACCTTTGGGTCACTTAACCACAATGCTATAGTTATTCTTTTTTTCCTTAAAATACAACACAAGTCAATTCTGAACAAAGGTATTTTGTTTTTTACCAAGTATTTTACCAAGACTGATACAGTTTTTAAGATTTAGCATTTTTCAAACTGGGGTACGTTAACCTAGTAGTTCTCAATTGGGGGTGAATTTGTCCCTCAAGGAATATTTGGCAATATCTATAGACATTTTTGGTTGTCACATCAGGGGTGTAGGGGGGGTAATACTGGCATCCAGTGGATAGAGGCCAGGGGTGCTGCCAAACATCCTACAATGCTCAGAAGACTTGTTGACAACAGAGAATGACCTGGTTCTAAATGTCAAAAGTGCTAAGTTTGAGAAGCCCTGTGTTAATCCTTTTTATGATAGATGAAAATGTAGAATCCCAGAACTAGGTACAAGGATTCTTTACTTTAAAATTTCAAATACTATATTAAATTTTTTTAAGTTAAAAAAAGTTTTTAAACTTAAGAAACTAAGCAGTTTTTTTTTTAAAAAAAAACAGAGCATTAAAAAAAACAAATCAAAAGAAATTAAAGGATTTACAAAAGTCTCTTTCCCACTCCCTTGTCTTTCAGTTACCTAGTTTTCCTGCCCAAAGGCAACCAAGTTTCTCATTTTTGTGTGTGTGCATACAGTGAGGCTTTCAGCATTATGTTCTTATCTAGCCAAGCTATCATTCCCTATTCTTAGCAACAGGTTATTGACAACTCATTTTGGACTCTTTGAGCTCATTACCTCACTGGTTAAAAACTTTCCCATCCTGTGTTCATCCTTCCTTTCAGAATACCCATAGGATTAAATTTTAAAAAATAGGCAAAATGAATACTTCTTTCTAAGTAACACAGAAATCCTGTTGTTCCCTTGCCATCTTCTACTCTCACTTCCTTTAAGCAACAGGGGATGAGTTAAAGTGGGTGTCTAGGGATAGAACAGTTTTTGTCAAGTAAGATAAATTCATTTGAGAATCACTTATAAAATTTTTTTTAAAAAATGTAATAACATTTTTTAAAACCACTCTTAATATTACTGGCCTGGAAAATGAAGTAAAAGAAATATCCTCAAACTCTAGAAGAAAATTTTAAAGAAAGATAGAAATTATGAAGGAAAAGAACAGAACACTAAAAAGAAATATTTGAAATGAATGTAACATAAGATGGTTCAATATCTAAAACACCGAGATTAAAGAGTTTTCAAAAAGAGAAAAAAAAAGTCCACAAGTAAAATGGGCAAATGATACGAACAGTTAAGTTACAGAATATCAAGTCTAATTGGTTTATATCATAAAAAACTCTTGGAATTGGTTTCTATCAATTCTCTTGGAAATCAAGGAAAGGACACTGAAGCAACAACGAACTACTCCTTTACACTTGTTAGACTAGCAGAGTACAAAAATGACACAGATAGTCATGTACTGGTTTCCAAAGAGGCCATAAAACATGTCCACCAGCAATCTGGCAACATCTATTAAAAACCAAACCAGAACCCAAAAAACAGTCTTTCAACCTAGCAAGTCCATTCCTCAGAATCTTTCCCAAATAAAAAAAACCCACCAGTATTTAAAAGTATATGAATAGGAATGTTTATTAAGGAACTGTTTGTAGTGGCTATCATTAACAGGAAACAATGTAAATACCTGCCAAAATGGGAAACTGTTAAATAAATCATAGGACATCCATAAAATGGATAATATGCAGTCATTCAAAAGAATGAATCAGATATATATCAGGTGATCTGAAATTAGTAAAAATGCCTAACAGATATGTATATAACATGACGTGATTTTTTTAAAAACTTGGTCAATCATTTATATATGTGTGTGTCCACAATTATAGAAGCAGAGATAAAGTATGTAAGGCTATTCCAGGTTACTTCTCCTGAGACAAGGAGGAATAAAGATGGGGGTAGGACATAAAAAACGAAAAATTTTTTAAAGGTGTCTATTATATATGAGATGGCCTTATTTATATAAAACTTTACATCTGGTGTGTGTGTATCTAATTGTACAAAATGTTTTCAAAGTAACCTTGCTTTCAAAAAATATTGGTTCAAATGAGGACTATTTATACAAGTTACATTATAGTGTAGACTCTAGAGGCAAACAGACATGGGATTGAACTCTAGCTGTGGGACTGGTTAGCTGTGTGACATTGGCAAGTTATTTATATTCTCTAAGTTTTAGTTTCCTTATCTGTAAAATTGAGATAACAGTACCTACTTCACGAAGTAAATAAGATAATGCATGTAAAATTCTTCGAAGTGCCTGGCACTGTGCTTAATAAATATTAGCTATTATTATTAGCCATAGATTACATGCTAATCAATTTATTTCTGGATCAAATACAAGCCCTGAAGATAAAATTGGGTCTCAGAAGTATTATGCGTTGTTTTTACGTATTTATCTTCTGCTACTTTCCTTGGTGCTTAAAATTTCTCAGGATGTCCTGAGGTTTTCACTTAGAACTTAGGTTAATTAGATCACCAAAAAAACTGACGATAGTAGTAGAAGTTGTTTAGTAGAGAAAACACTTAAAATTATCTCCTCAGGAACACTGGGAACTTAGGAATTTTTAAGTTTTTAGAGTATTTTAAAATTTAGTGTTTGTAACAAGCCACTTAACTCACCAGGCTGTCTTATAATTTTTCTATTTTTGTAATAGGCCACTAACTCACCGTACTGTCAAGTAACTTGCTGGATTATTTTACTTAAGAAATTTTTAATTTAATTTTCACATTTGATTTTAGGAAAACAGAGTATGCATACTATTAACTTAAAATCAAAATATTAACAGCTTAACATCTCTGACATAATACTAGATTTTCCATATTCAATATATTGCTATAAAAATAAAATATATTTATAATAAAATATACAAAAAATGACAAATGAAAAGCAAATTCAGAATCCAAGAGACAGTAACTTTCAAAATGACAGAAACTCTGCCTTGTTCACTTTTGAGGTCTTAACATAGTTATAACATTTATTAAACATTTACTGAAGATGTGGCTTGAGAAGCTTACAGAGAAATGGAGCCTGAACTTTATTTATAATACATCAGAAAAATGATGTTTGTAGGTAACTTGCCACAAATATTAGAACAGATATTTGAGTATATGACACAGTTGATCTGTCAGTGAAAATGACAGTACTCTCTCAGTGAAAATGTGGACGACACAATGTGAATTCTAAATTTAAAATACTTACTGCAAGGTTTATGTAAAACAAAAAAACAGGCCAGCTCTATACTTACACTACATTTAGTGGTAAGGTATGGTTGCATAGTCATGGCATGTTTAACCATGAGCTGGGGTCTTATTTTGCTGAATAAGAACAAAGTGGTTATGCAAGCTACCAATCTTCCAGAATTCACACCTTTATTGTCAGAGTCTGGAAAAACAAACAGAGAAATAAGACACTAAAATATGAGAAGGCAGTGGAAATTATACAGAAAATTATTTAAATTATTCAATATTATCCCCTGAAAAGATTCACTACATGCCTCAACATAACAGATTAGCATTTCTTATGATACTAGACTTTTTGCATTCCATTTTTTCTTTATTATGTAAATTACAATAAAGGACAAAGAGGCTAGGCTATGGAAGGCAAGTTTTACACTGAGAGGAGTAGGACTGAAGTTAAAGAGTAGAAAGGAAGTTGGGAAGTTTAGAGATGGGCTTTTTGGAATACACATGATGTTGATTATATCTAAAAATGGATAGATGTGAATATGGGGAAGAATATTAGCCAAGGGAGACAAAAACAATTTAGCTGAGGTGATACTGTGTTTAAGGGTACTCGGAAAAAAGAAATGCTGCTGTGGTAGAAGAATGTTAAAAGATGAAGTAATAAATTAAGAAGTTGGATCAGTGCTACACTAGAAAGGTAAACAAAATGTTGTTCCTGTGAGAGGAAAACGATGCTACTTAGGACACACATTGGTTCTCAGGAGGCAAATTAATTAGTTCTTAGAGGAGATGAGCAACTTTTTAACATTAAGTGACAACAGTATCACCCTTAAAATCTAGGATAGGGAAAAATAGGGGAAACAGAACAAGGAGATAAAAAGAAAAAGAGGTACACATGGAAAATGAAAAAAAATTAAAGAAAATAAACTGTATAAAAAATATAAAGGATATCAACAATTTCCTTAGGTGCCATAAATGGTACCTCTGTAAGGGGCAACTGGTCCCCAGTTCTGGAGAATGACCAAGGCTGACTATTGTTCCACATGAATGTACATTAGGAGATGGGAAGTAATGCTAGTCTTGTGTGCTTTAAGCAATAGATATCAATGACTACTTTTATGGTTTTATATAATTATTTATATTTTGATTAATAACTTCATATTTGTGGCTGATAAATAATGTGATAGATAATATAAAATATTAACTATTTAAGGAATTTATCAATTTTAAAAATATTAACAGCTTTCTAGCTCAAGATTAAGCACATTTTATACAATTATAAATGATATTACAAATGTACTAAAATCTTTTAAAAAGATTTTATAATAGTTAAAGCAATTTCGTTTTGAGAGAAAATTTTATGTGATTTAAGATCAAACAGTTTTTGGACAAGCACAACTAGCTAAATACATATTAGCCCCTGCCTTACTTTCATGCTTGTTCAATATGATATCTACAATTATTTGCTATTGAAAGATATGTGGAAGAGATGAGGTCTATGCTTTTATTACACTGCTCTAGATAATCTTAGTCAACCTTAACAATACAATCTAAGATACATCATCAAACAAAAAACAGATTTCATTTAAAAGTGAAGTAGTTAATTATTAGGCTAAGCAGAGCCAGAGGCAAAAATGAGAAACGTGCTCAAAGTATTTTAAAATATCTTATAAAATCAACTTAATGACCAATATATAAAATGTCTTACCAGCTAGAGATTCCTCATATTTAAGAATGTGCTCAACTAGGTTATCAACAAGTTGAGTACAAGCTTTCTTCACAGGTTTATATGAGGAATCCTCTTCGGACTTCAACAACTATATATGTGTATATATAAAAAAAAAATCCCAGTATAATTATTCATTAGGCAATAATAATATAAATGCATTAAATATGTCCATAATAAGCTTCTCAATTTGTCATTAACAATTTAATACTGAAAATGCAAATTAATAAAAATATATAGCAAATGTTTTAAAATATCTTATAAACCAGTAATTTATAAATATTTCAAACAATTTTAGTATTAAGTATTTAAACTGCTGTGTGTAGGACCTTATATAGGATATGAGAGAAATGAGAAAGGTGATCTTAAGAGTACCACTCAATGCTAGGTGAATTATTTTAAAGAATTAGAATTCCATTCCTCGTTATTTCAAGTCCTTTGATGTCTCAAAAAAGAATATTAGAGGTTAATTACATCTTTTATATAACTGTAACTACATCTGAATTGCCCCTTAAATTTTGTAATTATAAAACGTAAGACTAGACTTCTTCTGTGTTGTTTGCCAAATTATTAATAAACAATGTTAAAAAAATATTATGAATGATGAGATGAGGAAAAGAGATCAGTCTAAATGTAGCCAAAAAATAAAACCAATCCAATCTTTCATAATCATAGGCCAATGGTAAAGTCATTCACCATATAACAAAACAGGTGTATCTGTTTTGTTAATAAAAACGAGCTAACACAATTACAGGGATTTAAAGTTGAAATGTGTATTGATTTCTGTGAAGAGTTCCAGTGCTGTCCAATATAACTTTCTGCAATGATGGAAATATTTTATATCCGTGCTGTTCAATATGGTTGCCACGAGTCATATGCAGCTACTAAACACTTGAAATGTGGCTAGTATGACTGAGGAATTAAAATTAAATAAAAATAAAAATTCACATTAATTTAAATAAAAAAACATGTGGCTAGTATTGGACAACACAAGGTTAAACCTTCACGTTAAGAGGCATTGATGATATTAAAACAACTAACAGCAATCAGAACAACATAACACATACATTGCTCCCACTCTCCCAATTTAAAGAAATAAAGCAAAGCAGAAAACTTCAATTTACCTAGTTTCAACTCTGATCAGCAAATTCTCCTTGTCCTGCTCTGTAACTCAATTCCTTAAGCAGCTATTAAAATCACATGCTAGCCTGTTCTTTTTGAGGCAAGAGCAGGAAACAATCCCCTCATTCCTGTTTTTTCTTTTTCCTCTCTAAGACATTAAGTATATACAACAGCATTAATCATAAATTTTGGTTCATGACACCATCAGTATTGGTATGTGCCCTCTTTTATTTACTCATAAGTAATAATGATGCACCGTGAACCCAATTCAAGAACACAAGTATTTCCAATATCTTATATTTCCCAATGTGCTCCTTCCCTTATCCTATCTTCCTGTTTCACTTTCAAGGTAACCACTACCAGGAATTTTATCATTTCTTTGCTTTAAAAAATTGTGTAGGTTGTATACTGTTTATAGTTTTGCTTGATTTTCAACTTTCTAAAAGGTATCATACCGGATGTAAGTGTTTGGGAATTGCCTCTTTCACTCAACATTATGTTACTAGTTGTAATTCAAGTTGTTGCATGTAGCTGTATTTTATTCATTTTCACTGCTATACAACAAAAGGCCTTTGTGTCTCTCTACTGCAATTCATCTACCCATTTTTCTAAAGATAGGTTAATTACAATTCTAGGAGTATAATGAGCATTCTTTTAATTATATCCTGGAGCACACATGCAAGATTCTCTTGGGTATATACCTCAGAGTGAAACTGCTGGGGCATAGGATACATGAATGTTCAGCTTTATTAAATACTAATTTTTTTCAAATTGGTTATATTTTCTCAATTAGCAGCAGTGTTTAAGAGATACTATTTAATCCATCTCTTCTCCATCATCTGTTATCATCTGACTTTTCAATTTTTGCTAATCAAATGGGTGTAAAATGCAGTCTTGATTTGTATTTCCCATAATACTAATCAGACTGAATACCTTATAAGTCATATGTGTTACTTCCTCTATGAAAAGCCTATTCATAACTTTTACCTATCTTCCTACTGGGACTCTAATCTTATATTGGTTTTAGGAGAAGAGTTCTTTATATATTCTTAATAATGATCCTTTGTCAGTTATATGTGCATCAAATATCTTTTCCCAATTTGTGACTTGTGATTTCACTTTCTTTAAGATGTCTTTTGATTCATAAATGTTCTTCCTTTTAAGGTAGTGAAATTTATCAATCTTTTAAGGTTAATGGTTTTTGTGACTTGTTCAAGAAATCCTTCTCTACAGAAAGTTTTAAAGATTTCTTTTAATCTATATGGAGTTGATTGTTGAGTTGAAGTAGGAATTAATTTTTTTAAAAAAAATTCCTTATGGACAGCCCAATTATCATAGCCCCATTTCCTGAAAAGTCCATCCTTCCTCCATTAACCGCAGTATCACTTCTATTTTATAGTAAGTATATCCTATAGTAAGTATATCCTATATAATAATGAGCTTTACTTCTGGGCTCTCTATACTGTTCCACTGGTCTATTTAGTACCATACTATCTTAATCACTGTATCTTTAAAAATAAGTCCTGATATTTGGTAAGACAAGTTAGTGCCCCAAATTTTCAGAAGTGACAATTATTTTTAGTTCTTTGCTTTTCCATATACATTTTATAATCACTTTGACATGTTTGATGAAATTTTTTGTTCTTGATTTTGATGAAATCTCTTTTAACATTTTCCCATTTTGCGTGTTTTCATTTTAGGTTTTAGACTTTATTCTCTGCCAGATTTTGTTTTATTTCTAGTTTATTAGACATTATCATTCAAGGGTATTAAATTCTATCAAAATTTTTTCCTGTGTACTCTGAAATGATTACTTATTTCCTCTTTGATGATAAATCATACACACACAGATGCTGATGTTAAATCAGCCTTGCACTCACGATACGCGTGTACATATATATGTATGCATATGTATATTTATACATGCACACATCTCTATCCATCTTATTTTTCATGCATTTCAAAGTAAACTGTAGACCTCAGTATACTTCATCTTTTTTCCTTTTGAGATAAAACTTACATGAAATAAAATGTACAAATCTGCATTCTACATTTGCTCAGTTTTGTTGAGTGTATTCACCATTATAACTCAAACTCCTACCAAGACATAGAACAGCAGTTCTCAAGCTCTAGCTTCTACCAAAATCATCTGGAGAGACTGTTAAAATATAACATGATGGGCCCTACTTTCAGAGTTACTGATTAATTAAGTCTGGGGTAAAGCTTTAGAACCTGCATTTCTAACAAGTCACAGGTAATCTTGATAACTTTTAGAACCACCGTTATAGACTAGTACCATCACCCCTGAAAGTTCCCTCATGTTCCCTCCCAGTCAATCCCTGGCCCCCTGCAAACACTCTTTCGATTTTTTTCTAATACAGATTAGTTCTACCTCTCCTAGACCTTCATATAAATGGAATCATAATATGTACTCTCCTGTGTAAGGCTTCCTTCACTCCACATGCTTTTACTGCTCACTTGTGTTGCTGTTACGCATCAGCAGTTTGTTCTTTCATGGTGTGGAATACTATTAAATTGTATGGATATACCATTTGTTTTTTACCCATTCACACTTGTTGATGGAGACAGAGACAGTATTTGATTGTAAACTCAGGCAGGAGAAACCAAGATGCTCCTTCAACACTTTGCTTAGAAATCTCCTTAGCTAAATATTCAATTTCATCACTTGAACTTCTACCTTTTACAAAATACTAGAATAAGAACATAATTCAGCTGAATTCTTTGACACTTTATAACAAGAACTACCTTTTCTCTGTTGTCCAGTAGTATGTTTCTCATTTCTGTCTGAGATCTCATCAGAATGGCCTTTACCATCCATATTTCTACAAACATTCTGTACATGATTATACGTGTTCTCTAAGAAGACTGAAGCTTTCTCTCCTCAGTTCTCCACTTTTCTTTCTGAGCCCTCACCAGAATTGCCCTTAAATATCTCTTCACAGTAATGTCAGCTTTTTCCAGTGTGCACCTCAAAACTCTTCCAGTCTCTACTGATTACCCAATTGCAAAGCCACTTTCACATTTTCAGGTATTTGTTTCAGCAGCACACCACTTCTTGGTGCCAATTTCTTTCTTAGTCATCTTGGGCTGCTATAACAAATACCACAGACTAGGTGGCTTAAACAACAGAAATTTATTTTTCATAGTTCTGGAGGCTGAGAAGACCGAAATGAACATGCCAGCATGGTTGGTTTCTAGTGAAGATCCTCTTCCTAGCTTGCAGATGGCTGTCTTCTTGAGCAAAGACTCCAACATACTACTGAAAATTTATACTGTTAATCTTCTTCCCAACTGTCCATTGGGGAAAAGGAAATTATCAGACCTCTTAGGGATTAATAGACACTGACTCTGAACTGATAATTCCAGGAGACCCAAATCATCACTTTGGCCCACCAATCAGAGTAGGGGCTTACAGAGGTTAGCTCATCAATGGAGGTTTAGTTCAGGTCTGTTTCACAGGGAGTCTGGTGGGTCCCCAAACCCATCTTGTGGTTATTTCCCCAGTTCCACAATGCATAATTGAAATAGATATATTCAGCAGCTGACAGAATACCCACAATAGTTCTTTCATCTTAGAGTGAGGGCTATGACAGCCGGAAAGGCCAAGTGGAAGCCACTAGGACTGCTTCTACCTAGGAAAACAGTAAATCAAAAGCAACACTGTATTACTGGAGGGATTACTGAGATTAGTGCTACCACCAAAGACTTGAAGGATGCAGGAGTGGTGATTCTCACCACATCCTCATTCAATCTTGCCTGTTGGCCTGTGCAGAAGACAGAAGGATCTGGGAGAATGACAGTGGATTAGCATAGGTTTAACCAGGTGGTGACCCCAAATGAAGCTGATGTACCAGATGAGGTATTATTGCTTGAGCAAATTAACACATCCCCTGGTCCCTAGTATGCAGCTATTGATCTGGCAGATGCCTTTTTCTCCAGCCCTGTCAAAAGCCCACCAGAAGCAGTTTGCTTTCAGTTGGTAAGGCCAGCAATACATTGCACTGTCCTACCTCAGGGGTATATAAACTCTCCAGCCCTATTTTATAATTTAGTTTGTAGGATCTTGATTACCTTTCCCTTTAACAAGATTATCACATTACATTGATGACATTATGCTGATTGCATTTAGCAAAATGAAGCAAGTACTCTAGACTTATTGGTAAGATGTGTGTGTCAGAGGTTGGGAAATAAATTCAACAAAAATTCAGGGGTCTTCTACTTCAGCAAAATTCCTAGGGACTTAGTGGTGTGGGCATGAGATATACCTTCTAAAGTGAAAGACAAGTTGTTGCATCTGGTCCCTTCTATGACCAAAAAAGAGGCACAGTGCCTGGTAGGCTTCTTTGGATTTTGGAGGCAACAAATTCCTCATTTGGGTGTATTACTCTGGCCCATTTAAAGAGTGACCCAAGAAGCTGCCAGTGTTGAGTGGGGCCCAGAAGAAAGGAAGGCTCTGCAACAGGTTCAGGCTGCTGTGTAAGCTGCTCTGCCACTTGGGCCATATGATCCAGCAGCTTCAATGGTGCTTCAAGTGTCAGTGGCAGGTAGGGATGCTGTTTGGAGCCTTTGGAAGGTCCCTATAGATGAATTGCAGTACAGGCCCTTAGGATTCTGGAGCAAAGCCCTGCCATCCTCTGTGGATAACTATTCTCCTTTTGAGAAACAGCTCTTGGGCTGCTCCTAGGCCTTAGTAGATACTGAATGCCCAGCCATGGGCCACCAAATCACCATGCAATCTGAGTTGCCCATCATGAACTGGGTGTTATCTGACACAGCAAGCCATAAAGTTGGGTGTACACAACAGCACTCCATTATCAAATGAAAGTAGTGTATATGTGATTGGGCCAGAGCAGGCCTAAGAGCACAAGTATGTTACATGAAGAAGTGGCTCAAATGCCTATAGTTCCCACTTCCGCTACACTGTCTTCTTTCTCCCGGTCTGTACCTATGGCCTCATGGGAAATTCCCTCTGATCAGCTGAAAAAGGAAGAGAAGACTTGGGTCTGCTTTACAGATGGTTCTGCACAATATACAGGCACCACCTGAAAGTGGACAGCTGCAGCACTATAACACCTTTCTGGGACATCCCTGAAGGACAGTGGTGAAGGGAAATTCTCTCACTGAGCAGAACTTCAAGCAGTGCACTTAGTTGTTCACTTTGCTTGGAAGAAGAAATAATCAGATGTGTAATTATATGTTGATTCATGGACTGTGGCTAATGGTTTGTGTGGATGGTCAGGGATTTGGAAGGAACATGACTGGCAAGTTGGTGACAAGGAAATCTGGGGAAGAGGCATGTGGATAGACATTTCTGAATGTGCAAAAAACGTGAAGACATTTATGTCCTATGTGAATGTTCACCAAAGGGTAACCCCAGCAGAGGAAATTTTTGTTGTTGTTGCTGTTGAGGAAGAGTCACCCTTATCTAACATCTGTGCCAACCTGCCTCTATTTTGTATGTGGGTTGCCACCGCAACATGGCCACTGATGAGTGGTAGAGGTCCAAGCCTGGGAACTGAATCTGGGCCGCCAAAGTGAAGTATGCTGAACTTAACAACTAGGCCATGAGGCCAGCCCCAAAGAGGAAGATTTTAATAATCAAGTAGATAGGACGACTATCTGTAGATAGCTTCTCTGAGGATATCAGCCTCTTTTCTCAGCCACCCCTGTTATTCATTACCCAATGGGCTCATGAACAAACTGTCCATGGTGGCAGGGATGGAGGTTATGCATGGGTTTAGCAACATGGACTTCTCATCACCAAGGTTGACTTGACTATGGCTGTTGCTGAGTGCTCAACCTGCCAGCAGTAGAGACCAACACTAAGTCCCTGACACGGAACCATTCTCCGAGTGATCAGCCAGCTACCTCGTGGCAGGTTGATTACACTGGACTGCTGCTATCATGGAAGGGGCAGCATTTTGTTCTCATTGGAATAGACACTTATCCTGGATACAGATTTTCCTTCCCGCATGCAATACTTCTGCCAAAATTACCACCTGTGGACTTACACAATGCCTTATGCACAATCATGGTATTCCACATAACATTGCTTTTGGTCAAGAAATTCACTTCACAAAAAGAAATGCAGCAAGAGACTCACGCCCAGACTCACTATTTTATGTTCCCCACCATCTTGAAGCAGCTGGCCTGACAGAACGTGGAATGACCTTTTGAAGACTGAGTTACAGCACCAGATAGGTGGCAATATCTTACATGGCTGGGGCAAGATTCTCCAGAAGCCTCTATATGCTCTGAACCAGCATCCAATATATGGTGTGGTTTAGTCCACAGCCAGGATTCATGGTCCAGGAATCAAGAGGTAGAAATGGGAGTGGCATCACTTATTATTACCCCTGGTGACCCACTAGGAAAACTCTTGCTTCTTATTCCAGCAACTTTATGCTCTGCTGTCCTAGAGATCTTAGTTTCAGAGGGAAGAATGCTTACACTAGAAGACAAAACAATAATCCCATTGAACTGGAAGACTGCCACCCAACTACTTTGGGCTCCTCATACCTCTGAATCAACAGGCAAAGAAGAGAGTTAGGGTGCTGGCTGGAGTGACTGATCCTGACTACCAAGGAGAAATTGAACCACTACTCCACAATGGAGGTAAGGAAGAGTATGTCTGGAATATAGATCCCTAGGGCGTCTCTTAGTATTACTATGCCCTGTGATTGAGGTCAATGGAATACTACAACAACCCAATCCAGGCAGGACTACAAATGGCTCAGACCCTTCAGGAATGAAGGTATGGGTCACTCCACCAGAAAGAACCACGACCAGCTGAGGTGCCAGCTGAAGGCAAAGGGAATATAGAGTGGGCAGTGAGAGAAGATAGTTATAAATACCAGCTATGATTACATGATCAGTTATAGAAACAAGGACTTTAATTATCATGAGTATTTCCTACTTGTTATGAATACATTTGTATGTGTGTGAATGGGAGAGGGAGGGAGGGAGGGAGGGAGGGAAGAAGTCAGGGAGGGAGAGAGAAAGAGAGGAAGAGGGAGGAGCGGGGGGAGGGAGGGGGGGCGGAGGGAGGGAGGGAGAGAGAGAACAAGCACATGCCTGCAACTGTCTTTGTTTTTTTTCTCTCTTATCCTTACCATGTAACATAAGATGTACTGACCTCATATCATGGTATTTAAGTGTTGTTAATCTGATATCGTAGTATTTAAGTTACCGGATACCAGGAAGAAGAGTAAACACCACTCAAGGACTTTACTACTTCTTCTGGGGAAAGGGTTAGTGCGTTTTCAGTGTATGCAGGATAGCTTTATCATGTTAGGTGGAATTATGACCTTGTCATTATCTTTATTTGGAGATTAAGTATGGTTTAAGGAGATGTATATGGGTGCGAAGTTGACAAACAGTGAATTTGTGATGGTTAATTTTATGTGTCAAACTTGACTGAGCCAAGGGATGCCCAGTTATCTGGTTAAATATTATTTCTGGGTGTGCTGGGGAGGGTGTTTTTAGATGAGATTAGCATTTGCATTGATGAACTCAGTAAAGCAGATTGCCCTCTCCAAAGTGAGTGGGTAACATACAATCTGTCCAGGGCCTGAACAGAACAAAAAGTGGAGAAAGGGAGAATTTGACCATTCTGTCTGACTACTTGAGCTGAGACATCAGTCTCCTCTTGTACTCGCAGGCTGGGATTCACACCATTGGCTTCCCCTGGTTCAGGCCTTCAGACACAGGCTGCACTACACCAGTGGCTTTTCTGGGCCTCCAGCTTGTAGACAGCAGATTGTGGGACTTAAGAGCCTTCTAATCACATGAGCCAATTCCTTATAATAAATCTTTTTCTTTCTCCTCTTCTCAGTATCCTCTTGTGTCTGTTTCTCTGGAGAACCCTGACTAACACATGGCCCTTCCGAGTCACTCTCTGGCCCCCTATAACCACTCCTCTGATTTTTTTGCAATATTGATTAGTTTTGCCTCTCCAGAACTTCATATAAATGGAATCAGAATACGTACTCTTCTGTGTAAGGCTTTCTTCACCCTGCATAATGTTTTTATTATTCATCTATGTTTATAATGTGGAGTACCATTAAATTGTACAGATATATTAGTTTTTCTTGCTCATTCACTGGCTGATGGAGAAAGAGTATTTGATTGTAAACTTCAAGAAGGAGATCTTGTTTTGGATTACAAGGGCTAGGAACAGATGAAATACAGGTCATTCAAGTTTTTCATTGTCTGTATTTTCTCATAAACTAAAAAAGGGCCATAGTCCTGGATCATAAGCAATAAAAATGAGTGGCACTGTAAAATCAATTCAATTTTTGTGTACCTATCATAGGGCTATAATGATGGTTTAAACTAATTGGACCACTTTTTAGAAGTAAAAAAAAAATTTAAGGACCTTCATGATAAAACTGTCTCTTTCCTATATTACCGGAAAATGACAAAAAACCATGAATTCATTAAAGGTTAAGAGGAAATGAATCTCCATACATTTAAAAAGTGTGTGTGTGTGAGAGAGAGCGAGAAAGAGAGAGAGAGAGAGAGACATACTAACAAAATTATTTAGTCAGTAAACAGAGTTTGATGTATGTGTGAATGGGCAATCACTCATCTATAAGAAACCGACCCAATACAAAAATAATAAAAATAAATATCTGAAATTGGATGGAATGGAATGTGTGTATATGAGCTCATGTAGAAACAGTAAGTGTGCTAATTATTCATGACTCAAGAATTCCCAATAATTCCAGTAGTCTACTCTCCCCATCTTTCCTAGCTTCTCTCAAAATTTATGCCTATGTGTTGTTATAACTGCTAAGAGTGGTTATGTCTCTGTCACATGTATTTATACAAATATTTTTCAGCTTTATTTCTTTCATTAACTAAACTCTGCTAGTCTAATAACTGTATCATAAAATCACAATGTCATTGGTAAACTAAACTGTTGGCAGTAACTAAAAAACAGCACAGAATAGGGAGAAAGGATTGAATGGACAATTAACTAAAGAGGACTAGAGAATAAAGATATAAAGAATATAAAACTACTATTGCTAAGAGATTATAAATCTAGTCATCTCCTTTCTGCTTCTAACTTGCCAATAATACATAGAGATATTATCTTAGATTCTTTTTAGTAATACTAAATAATGACATTTCTCATAGTTACCCTTAATTCTTACTTAATCATTTATTATAATTATCAGATGAAACATCTAGTTGTAGATTCTTCTAGAAATTATCATATTCCCTTTGGAATGGCTAAGATGGGCATAAGGCTTTATAATATAGAGCTAATTATGTATTTAGGAGGGAAATGATGCTACATATCAAAAAATTATGAAATGGAAGATGATTTATGAAGAGAGTCTAAGATACTACAGATTGGATAACATAAACAAACACCATGAAGGTGTTTAAAACAGGCATCTTAAAAAACTTTTAAAAGTAACACACCATTACACATCACCAGAATGGCTAACATTAAAAAGACTCACAATACTAAGTACTGGTGAGAATGTGGAGCAAGAGGAACATTGCTGGTGGAAATGCAAAGTAGTTCAGCCATTTTGGAAAAACAGTTTGGCAGTTTCCTACTCACCACATGATCCAGCAATCGCACTCACAGGAATTTACCCAAAAGAAATGAAAATGCACATCTACACAAAAACTGGCCCACAAATATTCATAAGAGCCCAAACTGGACCCAGAAGTCAATAAATTTGCAAATTAATAAGTTATGATACACACACACTACTGATACTACTCAGCAACAAGAAGAAATAAAATATTAATATACCAGCAACATTCTGCTAATTAAAAGAAGTAAAATGAAAAAGACTACATACTGTATGATTCCATTGATTTGAAATTCTACAAAAGGTGGATTAGTGGTTTCCTAGGGCCAGGGGGAGAGGATCAACTACACAGAGGCAAAGGTAAGCTTTTTTTTTTTTTTTGCCAAGGAAGATTCAACCATAAGTTAACATCCATGCCAATCTACCTCTATTTTGTATGTGGGTCGCCACCTCAGCATGGCTGCCAACAAATGGTGTAGGTTGGTGCCCAAGAACTGAACCCAGGCTGCCAAAGCAGAGCGCACCTTACTCAACCCACTAGGCCACAGGGCTTGCCCCAACAGGGAAGCTTTTAAGAGTGATATTCTATATCTTGATTGTGCTAGAGGTTATGTCACTGTATACAATTAAAATTAATTGAACTATACACCTAAAATTAATGAAGATTTTTGCATGTAAATTATGCCTCAAAGAAACAATTGTGGTTGACTGTTAAAAATACAACAAAATCCTACTTTATTACTAAAAATAAAACACAAACAGAAATAACTGGACTTAAGTAGATAGTAAATTAACATCTTCTGAGAAGGCCCAAAACTATGATAACCCATTAGCAATGAACATCCATAGCACCCAGATTATTCCCACAAAGGCTTTTTGGAAAAATGGCTGACTTCAGGTTTGGGGCAGGAAAGTACAAGATGAGTCTGGGGCATCTTTAGAGGCAGAAAGTAACCAGGCTACAAAAGAATAATGAGGTTATATTAAAAGTATACAAGACCAACTTGAAGGGACTACTACTGGGCAAAGAAGAGACAATTTGAGGAATTATGATTGGAATGCATTTATTAGAAAATGAACAAATTCATTCATCACCTTTGAAGGTTAACAGGAAAACTCATTCTGAAAACTAAGTAATGGAAAAGAATCAAGCATTTCCCCTGTCTTTCCTAAACAAACTGTATTTCACGGTAACCAAACAGTTAATCAGAACAAATTTCCTCTCTAAAGATTTCCAGTTAATTAATACAGAAGGAAAAAAATAATTAGAAAAATATCAGTATTCTGCTACTTCTAATGGAAGTAATAAATCTAGGTGATAATCATTTCAACCTAATCTTGATAATAGATGGTTGTATATTATATATTAGATAACAGATGGTTATATATATATATTATAAAAAATCCTTGTAATAGATGCACCAGGCTGACAACACCTAAACTCAAAGATCACTGAAATGGGATAACCAGACATTATGTGTCTCCTCATGTGATGCAATAATATTCAGCAACATCTATGAAGTATTCTTATCCCCTACTCCCAAAACTGAACTTCAATATTATTAAGCCTCCAAGAGTTTACAGAAAAACATGGTGGATAGAGGAACAACTTAAATGACACCAGAAGGAAGAGATCTATGAAACCCAGAAGGTGGGACGTTCTACAAAAGAACACGTAAGTGGCCTGAAAAAAGGAGGGGTGAAGGGCTGACTACTACAGATTAAGAGACTTAAGATCCATATCAACCAAAGCAACTGCAAACTAACTATAAAAATACATTTTGAGACAATCTAGGAAATGTGAACACTGACTAGGTATTAGATATTAGGGGATAATTTATTAATATTTACTTTGATATAGATGATAATGATATTCTGGTTATTTTTTATTTTTTTTTTTAAGGAAGATTAGCCCCGAGCTAACATCTGCTGCCAATCCTCCTCTTTTTGCTGAGGAAGACTGGCCCTGAGCTAACATCCATGCCCATCGTCCTCCACTTTATATGTGGGACGCCTACTACAGCATGGCTTGTCAAGCGGTACCATGTCCACACCTGGGATCCCAACCAGCGAACCCTGGGCCGCCGAAGTGGAACGTGCACACTTAACCGCTGCACCACTGGGCCAGCCCCTCTGGTTATTTTTTAAAAGCCATTTCTGTTAGAGATAGATACTAAAGTATTTATGGGTGAAATGATATAAAATATGGGATTTGCTTTAAAAGTATCATATCCAAAAAAACCAGAAAACAAACAAACAAACAAAAAGATGGGGGAGGCATAGAGATAAAACAAGATCGGGAAAATGCTTAAAAATTTTGAAGCTGGGTGATGGTGGTACTTCTATCTATTCGAAAAGTTCTGAAATAAAAAAATTCATAGCAAGACATTTCCATTTATGAAATTTTTCAAGAATACTAATTGTGGCTTAATTCTGCTCTACCATAGGAAATTCTACATATTTTATAACATGACAAATAATGTAAATATATATTTAATGTAATCTGTATATCTATTTATAGATCTCATGTCTATCATCTAGATTAAAGGGATAAGAAAAAAACAATTATCTAGAAGGAAAAGAAGATAGAATTTCAATTAGTGATTCAGAAAACTCACTTATAACAAGCAAGTGAATAATCAATTAAACAGAGACATTAACCAAAACATTCAGCCTAATATGTTGAAATAAATTTTCCCTAACAAAAGGCAAATACTTAAAAAAATGACTGAAAAGCTTCTTTTTAAATCATAAAGCCTACAAAGAACTGACTGACCTTCTAATAAATTTCATGTTAGCTATTATCAGGAGTCAAAATAACACTCACGTTTTGAAGGAGTTGCTCAAACCAGTCATACCCTGTATCTCTGCATGCTGCAACCTAAAGGGGAAAATATGGTCAAACTATCAAAGTTAGAAAATTACTTAAAAACACGAATAAAATAAACTTTAGCTATGCGTTAGCCTGAAGTATATAAATATCTCAATGTTCTGAACTGAAAACTTATTTTTAAAGTGAACTATTTTTTTCAGTAAGCCAATAATTTACCAATGTTAAAGAATTTTATTCCAAAAATATCTTAGAAGACATTCAAGAAATTAGTGAAATTAAATATGGTATTAAATTTTGAACAATAACTTAAATTACACACTGTCAGAAAAATCTGTAAGGTCTAAACAATAAAGAAAGGAAATGTTTGCTTCTTATTTTCCTTCTAGAAAATAGATTTAAAGACAGCGAAACAGATGATCAGGTAGTCAATAATATAAAATTTCTTATGTTCAACACATGAAAAGTAATCTGTGTGAAAAAAACTTACAGCTTATGTGTATAATTAAACATAATGAAACTAAATCATCTCTTTTGAAAAAGGTAGGAATTACTATCTCAGGTTGCTATCCCTTGGTTATTGCGTCTATTCATCTACTTCTCCTTTCCTTTCTCTCAGTTTTCAATCATTGGAGGAATGTGAAGAATTTCAACATGAGTGCTTAAATCAGCGAATGCCAAAAAAGTGGGGCTATGTAGAAACATCAGTCTCATCTTACTTGCATCCCTTGAGTATTTCCAGACATATAAAGTAAAGGAAGTAGTACTAAATGTTGAGATTGACCTCATCATTGTCTCTTCCTTTTTAAGACAGACTATGCCTCAACTAGGTTTGCACCCACAGGAATCATATCCTTGTTCCAGTCCCTCTTACCACATCAGTGATGTTTAAAATTTTCCTCGTCATTGCTTCTTTGTCATTGTGTGGAGTTGGAGTAAACCAGAGTTTTTGGAATGTTTCATTTACTAATTTCTAGAAGAAAGAAAAATTTCAAAGTAACTACAACAAACATGGCAAAATTCTCAGTCCCAAATTCTCATTAAAGCCCCAAACAAAGCTATAAATAACTAATGAAAACACAAACTACTGGGAATCATTGGTATGAATTCCTCAGTTTAAAAAAAAAATCAATTTCTCAAAATTAAAAATTTTTTCAATTTGGTAAAGACATTCCAAAAGTTCTGCATAGTAAACACTCAAATTTTTTTTCAAGATAGCTTCTTTTTTTTCCTTCCAAGATTGGCGCTTGAGCTAACAACTGTTGCCAGTCGTTTTCATTTTTTTTTTCCTTCTCCCCTAAGCCCCCCAGGTTCATAGTTGTATATTCTAGTTGTAGGTCTTTCTGGCTGTGCTATGTGGGACGCTGCCTCAGCATGGCCTGATGAGTGGTGCCATGTCTGCGTCTAGGATCCCAACCAGTGAAATCCCTGGCCACCAAAGTAGAGCGGGCGAAATTAACCACTGACCACGGGGCCAGCTCCTCAAATGTTTTTGATCAAACTAAAAAATATTTTTACCACTTTTGGAGAGAAGTCGTTAAAAAAAAATACAGGGACAATCATATATATGTAAATTCACTAATGAACTCAGGATTAAACTTTCAATAAGGCATTTACTAATTTAGAAAACCAAGCACATACCATTTGAATATCAAAATAACTTGAATTTGATAATCAACTTCCTGTATATAATGCAATCTCTACAATGACATTAAATATTATAATGCTGAATTGGTTGGGAAAGATCAGATTTTATTAATATAAAATCTAGAAATAAAAAATATATCAAAGTATATCTTCAATCTAAAAATGTTGATTCACTTGTAAAGTTTTTATATATATATTTAAATCAACAAAATTTTGATACAATACATATTTAAATTATTTAAAACATTAATGAAAAGTAAATTTTCAAATAGTCAACGTTATATCTTACCTTAATGCCCTCTTCATCATTGACTCTGCGAATCATTTTTACACACATTTCTGTAATTTTTGGAAATGTGGGTTGTTCAATACAGATGTCTCTTAGAATCTTTATTACTCTTTTTCTGACACTGATACCAGTATCCTAAAAACAGAAAGGTATTTTTAAATGTCAGAAAATCAAGATGCTTAGGTGCGAGCATGCATTAAACTTGACAAATGAAATTACAAAGTAAACACCAACAAGTGGTATATTCACTATTTATTAACATGATAAAGATGGTCTATATAATTCCTCTTTATTTTCTTTCTCGTTAATGTTACTATAAATATGGGTTATTTTATTATATTGTCTTTACTTTTCAAATAGATATCCAATACATAGAAAAATATTAAACTACTGAACACAACACTAGAGTATAAGCTTGCCAAAATTAAATGGGATAATAAACATGAAACTTTTAGAATAACGTCTGGTACTTAAACAGCATATGAAGTATTTGTAACAAAATTTTTTTTTGGTGAGGAAGATTGTCACTGAGCTAACATCTGTGTCAATCTTCCTCTATTTTGTTTTGTTTGTTTAAAGACAGTAGTGCTTTTTTTTTTAAGATTGGCAGCTGAGCTAACATCTGTCGTCAATCTTTTTTTTCCTTTCTTCTCCCCGAAGCCCCCGAGTACATAGTTGTATATTCTAGTTGTAGGTCCTTCTGGTTGTGCTGTCTCTATTTCGGATTTGGGATGCTGCCACAGCATGGTTTAATGAGCAGTGTGTAGGGGAGTGCCTGGGATCTGAACTGGCAAACCCCAGGCTGCCAAAGCGGGGCGTGCGAACTTAACTACTATGTTACCAGGCAGCCCCCTGTAACAAGAATTTTAACCTAAATCAAATCAAATTATTGTCACTATCTTACACTTTATAGGAAATACAAGAAACAAAGGAACAAATTAAATTAAACAAAACCATGAGGAAAAAGATTGCCCTGGTGGTTTTAGTCAGTTTCACAAGGAAAGTGTGTAAAGAGAATACTCTAAATTTTAAAACACGACCACCAAATGCAAAATATGACTTTTGACTGGATTCTGTTTAAAAACAAAAGAAAAATCCGTGAAAGAATTTTTTCATCCAATTTTTGAGAGAGTTAAAGAATTTGAATATGGAGTGTTAAATTTGAATTTAGGGAGTGTTAATTTGTTTGAATGAGATAATGGTTTTTTGTTTACAAGGACAACATCCTTACTTTTTGGAAAGGTAAGCTAAAGCATCCACAGGAGAAGTAGCAAAATGTTTGAAATTTAATTTAAACTAAATTAGCAAAAAATACAGATGAAATATGGTGGTGGACACATAGGTGGCTCACTGTACTACTTTTCAACTTTATAAATTTTCATAATTAAAAAGTTTCAGAAATAAAAAGCATCAAACATTTATTGTGCAAAATTATTTCCGTTATACAATTTAGCAGTCAAGAAAATATTTTAGGATATGTTGCTGCCAGAGATCATTAGATTTGAGAATCCTGCTAATATTTCCCTTCACTCTTGAAAAGGCTGAGGCAGTAAAAGAGAAAAAAACTTTTCTACTCTTTTCTTAAATCAAGATTTTATGCTACTTGAAGCTGAAACTATAACTCTCAGTCATACAGTATTCTGAGACTAGGCTAAAGGTGATAAAGTAAACTCTTGCCATTGTGGGAATACCTAATCTTGTACCTAACGCATCCCTGTTGAGTTACAGAAGTCAATATGCCTGCAGTGGGTGATGTGGAGATTTCACAGATATTTTGTAATGCCAACGTTTCCTTTTACTTTCCAGGAAAGTGCTTCAGGGTGAGAGAATTCCATGACATACAAGAAAAGAATATATTGGAATAGTATTGCTTAAGTTTGTTCTTAAGACTCAAATGACTTTCTGGTTTAACTTGCAGGTACGCGAGCTTGTCATAATTCAGCTTTAAGGAAACATGCACATACTCATAAAGGATCCAAAAATAGTGTCAGATACCAAAGTTCTGCACTTAACTCTTACTAATTCTTCCTATTTATATACATAGATATATAATTACTCTAGATTACTGTCCAAAATATTTAACTATGCCATGTAGTTCCTATATTTACTCATTGTAAAATGGCATAATCAAAAGGCAATGATAAGTGAAAAAAGTAATCCAATTTTCACCAAAGATTGGTTTTACAATACTGAACAGCCCTCCTCTTGAAATATGCTCTTCAGAAAGTTGCTATAGTTCACAGATCAGGCAATATAAATATATAATTGATATTTACTTTCCTGGATTAACATTTTGAAAAACAGAACACTAGAAAGGCAAAATTATATCCACGAATCACAATAAAAATGACAAAACAAACATACCAATATTCTTTCAATGAGCATATCATAATACTGCTCCGCAAGCTGAGGTCGACAAAGGACAAATCGACCTAGCAATTCTACTGCTGCCTCTCGGACACTAGTGGAGTTATCCATCAATCGTCCATGAACTCCTCGCTGCATATCAAGCTAAAGAAAAACAAACAAAATATAATTTATACTAAATAAAGCTAATATTTTAATTTGAATAGAACACTCAAATAGGAAGAATCATTTGTGCTCCTCTTTACCCTTGCTAGAATACTGGGGTCTACAGCAACAACCTCAGATAAACACTTCATGGCTTTTGTTCGAACGGCAATTGCATTTTCACCAAGAACTCGAAGGATCTGCGAAGCAAACATTGATATTTTCATAAATTTTGGAACACATAATATTTAACAAAATACAGCATGACACATGCAAAAGAAATGAAAGTAAATATCACATTTACTTCTCTTTAATTTTTATATAAGTGAGCAAAAGATCTGTTATCTTACTGATCAAAAGCTTTAACTTAAAGGTCAGTATACACGATAAGGGAGGCATTCTACACTTGGTCCTGGCATTCTCAATTAAACCTGGTTTTTATTGCTATGCTTCATTTGCAAGGACCTGTAGTCTCACTCTACCTTACTATGTGTAACTTTAATCAAGGATATTTACTATTATGTAAATAATAACTTGGTAATTGAATAATTTATTTTTATAACATCATTCTACCTATACCATATGCATATATATTCATACAGATATATATCCATTTATCTATAAAACTGGAATCAATAATATAAAAGGCATGTAGAACATAGACATTTTATCAAATATGGAACATAGAAACAAATGATACTTTCATGATCTTTTAAAATATCTGTTCTCAACAATAAATAGACATCGTACACAACCCCATAAGTATCAAGAATTAGAAAAATCAGTATCATTGTATAAGGAATCCTGGTCCAGTTTACCTGTGTCAAATAAATATCAAAGCTCTGGGCAAACGGCCTCATAGAGGCCAAGTATCGAACAATCAAACAAGCATCATCATAGTCCACAGTATCAGAGTTCATCCTGCAACAAAAAGTCATTACATTTTTAACTTTTTTGTATAGTAGGTAAAATGATATCAAACAGATAACTGAAAAAGTAAAGATGTTTTCTCTCTGAATCTTACTTTAATGTGCTAAACTGAGAAGGTGTAGTTTTGATAATGCTTCTAAGAAACTTTTTCCGGTTTTCAGCTCGATGCATAATTTGACCAGTTGTCTCAATTTCCTTCGAGTGATGTGTTCCTTCAGAGGATTCTTCATCTTTTTGTGATTTCATTGCTTTTTCTGTTTCCAGAGTTGTGTCACGGAACCACTGGGCTATATAGAATTTACGAGAAAACTGGAAAGAAATTAGATAAGACTTGAATTTGATGAAATTAGTTACAAAATTTCCAATCCATTGATAAAATGTTCACAATCAGAAATACAAATATTAAGGTTTACTTTAAAACAATTTCTATCAGATAAAAACAGATTTTAAAAAACCTAGAATGTTTAGAATATTTGAGTGATAGAAAACATTATTTTACTTTGTCTTAACACATATATTAATGTATCGAAAGACAATATGATAATTACAACTGTATTAAATCTGGAATACTAGCAGCTACCTAACTTTAGCATCCAATAAGTCAGTAAAATTAGACAGATGATGGGTGAACTAGAAAAGTTTAGAATAAATGGATAAAATGCTGAAGGTAGAAGACTCCAGTTATTTTTAAAAATTTCACCTTACTCCTTCAAGAAATATACAGTCAATTATTATTGAAATATTTTAACACCAAGGTGCACCTATAATCTGTTCCTTTCAATACAGATTGAAAATCTGCAGTACTTGGCTGAATAGCTAAGTTATCTCCAACCTCTTTAAGATTGCATATCCCATCAGTAAAAAAAAAATTAAAATTAAAAAGTATCCCAATATATGTACACTGTTTAATACAGTTTACTCATTTTACATATGAACCTATTACACTAATATTTTGGATACATAACACATAAAAACAGAATTTGAAAATAAATATACATGTAAAATTTTAATAGTTTCTTTTTATACACTAATTGATCATCTCATGCACCACCTGGGCCATGCCAACTGTGAGGACCAATGATTCAGCCCAGTCTCAAAGATAACCTATGGAAAGATTTCCAAATATTTTTTGTGTCACACAACTTTTGTATACTATAATATCTGTACCAGGATCCCACATAAGACAAATCAATCCATAACCATTCTTTTCTGCTTAGATTATCGAGTATCCCTTCGTTTCAAAAATCAATACTCCAAATAACTTTCCTCTTCATGACACTTCCCAATTTTCTTTCAGATCCCATCTGAATAAACAAGTGATATTTCCAAAAAAAAAGGAGAAAAGAAACCTACCACTAATGAAGGATCAGTTTCAGTGTTTTCATCCAAGTAATCAAGCAACGCTTTTTGCAATTGCTGGATTTCATCTTCTCCTCCTGAAACCTACAAAATAAACCAAGTAAGAACAAAAAAGATATTACTAAAGTACTTTAACAAATCATCTACTTGTAAATGCAAATCTGAGGGAAAAACCGATAAATAATACAAATGAAAAAATATATATACAGCAACTAAAAGGAAGAAACAGAAGAACACTATTTCTGAAAAAGATACATTGATAGCTAAGGTTGGCCTCTATTTTTATGAACTACACATCATTTTATTTGAAGGAGGACACAGGTAGCTGACATAAAAATTATCAGAACAATGTGCTTTATCTTCAGAGGTACGAAGGTCCTAGCACTGGTTTCCTGTTTGGAAAAAAAAGAGACAACTCCAAACTTTTAATCTACTAAATAGAAACTTATTACTCTTATTATTATGTGTTATACGTTTCTGTGGGATATTATTTAAAAAGAAAATTCTGGAAGGAAAATACTTTTATTTATAATTAATTAAAAAACAGTACTTTATTTCAAGTAGGATATTAAATATACAGTAGGTGGGCTGTTCACTTGTTCTAGGAGCAGAAATGGACTGAATTTTTAGGTCCTGTCAAGAACAATACAGAGTCAGAAATTAACTGAGTTGACATTCATGTCTATAACTTATATGCTAGCTTTACCACGTGAAATGCCAAACACATGGTTTAGAATATATCTAAGTAGAAAACAAAGATTAGAATAACCCATATTCTAGGACTGTGGCAAAATGGATACATTCAGAAATTTGTCATAGCACTGTAAATTACTACGTTATAAACTTCCAAAATCAATTTGGAAGTATGTTGAGAGCCATAAAAATATTCATGAATGACCCCTCTCCTTGAGTTTTACAGTGTACAACCTACATGGCCATATGTGGCGAATAAGAGGTCCTCGGTCTCCTCTAAGAAATACTGAAAGTCACCTAGTACCTAGATCTTCGTTTCTAAATTACCATTCTCCAATAAAAGAAACCAGCAGTAATTGGAGAAATGGCTGATTTCAGGGCTGGGGCAAGCAAAGTAAAAGATAAGCCTCAAACATCTTGTTGTGTCACGAAGTATCAAAGAAAGATGGGAACATATCAAAAAGATACAAAAGCCAGCTTAAAGGAGCTCTCAGTGGTCAAATCTAGGACAGTTTGAGCATTAAAATAATGAAAGCAACAAATTATAACCTATTAAATAGAATACGAACGGTAGTAATGTATTAGATGGTACTATTATATTAATGGTAATATCTTGCTTTCGATAGTTTTACTGTGGATATTTAAGTGAGAGTTCTTGTTTGTAGAAAACACACACTAAGCAGCGCTTCTCAAACTTCAGCATTCATTAGGATCACCTGGAGGGTTTGTTAAAACACAGACTGCTGGTCCCCACCCCCAGAGTTTCTGATTTAGTAGGTACAGAGAGAGTCCTGAGAATCTGCATTTCTAACAAGTGCCTGGTGACGTTAATGTTGGTGCTACTTGTCCAGTGAATCACACTTTGAAATTCAAGGTTAATGCGGGGCGTATCTACTTAAATGGTTGGGGGTGGTGGGGGAGAGCATATACAGACATGCATATAAGAATGATAAAGCAAATGTTGTAAATTGTCAACAACTAAGGAATTTGGCTGAAAGGTTTACGGGAGCTCTTTCTACTATTCTTCTAACCTTTCCGTAAGCTTTAAATTATTTCAAAATACAAAGTGTAGTAAAAAAAAAAAAAAGAATTAGATGCATTTCTAATGGCCAGCATGGATATGCTTATGGACATAAAAAAAGAATAGAAAGAAAATGAGAACAGTTGTGTATGGTAGGATTAGGGATCATTTATGTACCAATTTTCTTAAGTTAACTTTTAGTATTACTATCACCTCAACCATACTTAAAAAAAAAGAATAAGTGAAGAAATAAGTTTTTCCCATGAAAACTCTCTAATATAATAAAATGAAAAGAGGCCCTTCTCATCCTTCCCCAATATAAAAAGATACACAACATTCAAAGATACAAAACAATTTGGGCATGCTAAATTATCATCTCAAGAAACTAAAGATTTAAATAAAAATTACATTAAACCAAATAGAAAACAGCATCATATATTCATAACAATAGTTTGCAAAAAGAAAGTAAACTAAGGACTTATATAAATCATTTAAAAGTTCCTGTTAGACATTATAATTCACCCTAAGGTACTTTCTCTGTAGGGCTTTTGAAAAGCCGACTTTTAGAAGTATAAGTCTTATTTTCAATCTACAAAATGAAATGCAACAGTAATATAAGAATACCTAAAGATAAGTGTTTACCTATTATTTACCCCATAATTTTAATCCTTTATCTCAGTACCTGTTTTAAAATTCGTTCTATAGACCCTTGATCCATTTTGCTTGTAACAGCATCTTTCCTTAGTCGTGCAGCAACAGTTCCAAGGTAATCAAGAGACGCTACTCTTAAAGCCATCTCTGTTGATTTGTTACTGAATTGATGAACCTAAACATCAAAACAAAGTAATTTTGATTTAATTCAATCAATTTATAACAGTACATCTTTAATAGTAATTTATCATATGAATTCCAAATCTATGTTGTATCATTTGAAATTTAAACTTTTTCTTTTCTTGTGATATTGTTCCATAAAGTGATTGCCTTTTGAGTTTCTGGAAACTGAACAGTTTCATTAAAAAAAAAAACTATAGATTAAACCTCCCTAAGAATACACTCTCTTTAAACGTAGGCTAAATTGTTTATTTGTTAAAAATAGGATATTACTGAATAAGAATTTCTTAGGCTGGAATTCTGATGCCTATGAAACATTAATTATCTTGATTTCAAAATAGTATTAATATACTTTCCAGTTCACAGAAAGTAAGGTCCCCAAAAGCTTTGTTACAATTTGTATTGCAGAATCCAAATGCAGCTTAAAAATAAAAAGAGAAATCACAGTAATATTTGTTCGTATTTCCCTATTGTATTACATGAGGTCACCTTTTTAGAAATACTCTTAAAAATGACAAAGTTCACAGTAATCAGTTTCATGCTTTGAAATGAATTACAGTAACTTATGACTCAGTGTTGAGATGCTTTTAACTAACAATATAATACTTCCAAACCAAAAAGAAAGTTTTAAAGCACTGTTATCTTATGTAATGAAATGAAAGCACCAAAAGTCACAACATTTCAAAGTTTTCTACAAGGTACGGACGATATTGTGTACAGTTATGCACATGCAAAAATAGAGATGCAATGGTCGTATTTCCTTACACATTTTTAAAGAATTCATCATCTGTGAATCAGAGTACATCCTCATTATGTTGTCTTCTAGTAATCTAATAATCTTTAAATGCTATACTCTTACCAACAGTCTCCCTAACAAACTAAGGAGTAGTTCAGCAGCTGGCCATTCAGGCTTATTGACTGTTGAAAGAAGGTCCTGAACAAAATTTTCAAAGAGTGGTCTGTAATCTTCTTCACCTTGCTTACTACCACATCTGTGCAAAGATAAATAATAAAAAGGTCATTAACTTAGGTGACATACCCACCAATATGACTGAAATTTTGTTAAGTTTTCACTGTATCTTATAAGAAGTTTTAAGAGAACACATTAAATGAAACATGGTTTAAAACAAATATACTTCTCAAACTTCATCTTTTCCTCTATTATAGGGAATTCATTTATTGACTAATATTAATATTACTTTCTGGCAACGATAACACATTTAAAAATGATGACTGTTTTTCCCTCTATGAGATTACCATAAATTCTTATGAAGGCTAAGTAAACCTCTCTCTACAAACTTTCCTATTTAATTAGAATGCCTCAAAATTTACTGAAGAAAAATTATAGAATTTCAATCTATAATCTAAACCTTACTTTTGGAGCCCAACATACAAGGAAGTTTACAAAATTTTAGATTTTTAATATTCCCATTGCCTCATTTTAAAGATCAGGAAATCAAGGGCCAGGGACACATATTCAAAGTTCAAATTATAACAGGAAATTGGATTAATCTTTTACTTAAAATAAATGAACTCTTCTCTATACTGGGGAAAATGAAAGTCAGATTATGTTAATTTTACTTACTTTTTAAGAAAGATGGAAAGGAAGTTTTGGGCTGTTCGCATGGCTGTTTCATAAGAGTTGGTAATGACAACATCTTGATCAACCTAGATTGAGAAAAATGAATTTATACAGATATAAGAGATAACCAACAAACAAGTTAGTTCAGTCGCTATTGCCATGTTATTGCTAAATAGGGGTAATACACTTAAATACTAAAATGCTAACTATTCTTATATATAAAGAGAAAAGCTACAATTAGCATACTAAACATATTTCAATACTTTATAAAAACTAAATAAAAATATTGAGTTCATTTTAATTTATTAAAATATGTAAGAGTGACAAATGTGGTTAACAAATGAAATATCAATAGTTGCTTATAAGCTCTAAGTTTATCAAACACTGGAATATAATACAAAAGAAAATTCAACTCCTTCACTAGAAATTTAAAGACTAGGACATAAACAGTCAATCCAAAGTTGTGGAAACCCAAAAGGCCAATAGATACATGAAAAAGCTTACTAGTCAGCAGAAAAATACAAAATAAAATACGCTATCATTTCACACTGATCAGACTAGATAAAATAAAAAATTAGAATGTAAACTAGAATACCACTTTGTTAAGCAAACTGACAAGATCCAGTAAAGTGAAAAATGCATGTATAGGGGCCGGCCCCAGGGCTGAGCGGCTGCTTTGGCAGCCCAGGGTTTCGCTGGTTCGAATCCTGGGTGCGGACAAGGCACCACTCATCAAGCCATGATTAGGTGGCATCCCACATGCCACAACTAGAAGGACTCACGACTAAAAAGTATGCAACTATGTACTAGGGGGCTTTGGGGAGAAAAAGGAAAAATAAAATCTTAAAAAAAAAAAATGCACGTATAGTATGATTTAATATTCTACTTCTAAGTACATCTAGAGAAACTCTTGCTTTACACTGTGATGCAGTTATATAATGTGTTTAACGCAAGTCAAAGAGATCAGGTATTAGTTATAAGTATTAAAAGCAATGTCGAGTGAAAATAATTAGCTATAAATATGTTACTATATTATTTATGTAAATGAAAAAAACCAATTCTATATCAAATTTATGCAGATAAATAAATAAATGTAAGGAGATAAACATTCTCATGATACTGGTCATCAATGGTAAGGAAGGGAAGACTGGAGAGAGAACAATGGAGGGGGGAAGAAACAACAGGGACCTCAGCTTTTTTGATATGCATTTTTTACTTAATTATATGTTTAGTATTACAGACACATATATCTGGCTATAACAGAATAAAAAAATAAAATTATTTGTTTCTTTTGAAGTTTTTTGAGGTAATACTGCAGAACTTGCAAAAGTTATAAGCATTGATAGGTAAAAGCTACAAAACCAAAAGCAAATCTTAGTTACGAGTTATTCAACAGTGATGGCATAAACTCATTTTCTGCATGAATTCCACATTATTACATGCTATGCATTAGTATAGATATTACATATTACAATTATAATATTCACTTTCACATTCAATATCTCATTTGAGTCTTACAACTCAGTATGGTAGGCTTGTCAAATATTATCATCCCCATTTTACAGCTGAAGAAACAAACTCAGATTAAAATGATTTGTATGTTTCATGATTGGTAGATATAATAGTCAGAACCAGAACTCAAAGGCTCCCATAAAACCCAGTCTAGTGCTCTACAAGGATCCTAAAGCCTAGCCATGAAACCCTAACTAAGAAATCCAGTTTTATAAGAATGGTATAGAATATAAGTGCTTTTTCTATAAAAGTACAAAGTTATAAAACTCATAAAAGATTACTTACTTTTTTATTTGAGTCCTCTTCTGAATTAGAGTCTTTCTCTGAGGATGGTAAGTGTACTACACATTGAATTAGTTGTAAAACTAGTGCTGTAACCATCTGAATATACATAGGCTCTCCATCCATATCACTACTGTTTAACCTTTAGTGAAGAAAATAATTAAATTTCATTTTACATGTCATCTATCATCTGAAAGTTTCATGCTTTCTTTACCAATGTTTCTAAGCATTATCTTTAGTGCTTATAATAGTATCCTTAGTCTAATTATTTTTAATAAATTAGAAAAAAATACCAACTAAATGCCTATGCATACTTAGATAATTAAATAGCCAAAGGAAAAATGCAATATTTAATAAAAATTTCTATACTTTATATGCACTGCAGATAAAAAATTTATAATGAAAAAATATCCAACATTTCTTGAAATCATTTTTAAAACGAGAAGTCTTCAAGATTTCCAAATGCCCATGCATTCTATTATTCATTTTCTTATTAAAATCTGCCGCACGGTCAGCTAAAGTATGAGGTCAATGGCATAGAATACGGAAAAACAAATTCTGAATTATTATTGTAAAGACACTCTAAAAGTGTAAAAATTCTTTTATATGCTGATAGTTTTTCTTCAGGTTTAACAGACAATAGATATTTATCAATACACAATTAGTCCAAAAAATAAAGACAAAAATAATTATTTTACAGAAGGTAGCCTTCAAAGCAATCATATTTAATCATTCAAGAATATTATAATGATAGTTAAGATAATGATGATGATTAATGATGACAACAAACACAATAATCCTGACCACAGCAGTGGATAACATTCTTTAGTTACTCTATGCTTAGTGATTTAAAAGCATTTAATTTTCATGTTATTCTCTATTCTGCTGTTAGAATAATCTTTCAGCTCTCTTTTAAAAATATTTAATGACTCTGTACTGTATAAAGGATTAAGTCTAAGTTCTTTAGTATGGCTTATAAAATCCTTGAACTGGCTCTAACTCTTTTAAGCAGTATTTCCTATTGCTCTTCTCATAGATCAATGGTTCTTAACCAGGGATGATTTTGCCCCTCAGGGGACATTTGCCAATATTTGGAGAAAATTTTGCTTGTCATGATAGGAAGCAGGGAGTTTCTCTTGGCATCTGGTATGTAGAAGTTAGGAATGCTACTGAGCATGTGACAATGTACAGGACAGCCCCGCACAACAAAGTATTATCTGGCCCAAAATGTCAATAGTACTTAGAATGAAAAACCTTGCCACAGATCTTTACACCTGAGCATCACTGAACTTCTTTAAGTCCCCGAGATGTGCATTGCTATTTCACACATCTAAGCTATTCTTCATGCTATTCTGACTGAATTGCCTCTGTTTTATTTGCTCATTAAAATGAAAATCAGATAGAAATGATGAAGAATAAATATATGTCGGCTACAATATAATGGAGTTCTTCTTGGTTATACTTGGCCTTTGCTATAATTAGTTACCTGAAGTTCCTTAAACTCCTCTTGCTGGTTGGTAATCTTGCAAGTGAAGTAAAAATTTCTTCCAAAATTAACTGCCTATGTTTTTCATATCTTGAGAATACCTGTTTAGTAAGTATAAGATTCCAAATTAAGTTTGTTACAATTATTTGAAAACAAAACAAAAATACTGCATCATGTAATAAAAAATATTATCTGACATTTAGAATGAAAATGTTTTCAACACCTTCAATGGCAATGACTTCCATAATCTGCTTAAGTTTGCCATCAATCATAACAGTCTTGTAGAAGTCAGAGTATACTGGTTTCATTTAGAAGTATGATATCTTGGGTATGGAAAGTAAGATAAGATTTAAATGATTTTAAAACAATTCTGATTTTATTGCAAATATTAAGGAATTATTAACTGAAATATTTAGAAATGTTTAGGGGCCAGCCTGGTGGCGCAGTGGTTAAGTTCACACATTCCACTTCTTGGCGGCCCAGGGTTCGCCAGTTTGGATCCTGGATGCGGACATGGCACCACTTGGCAAGCCATGCTGTGGTAGGTGGTAGGCGTCCCATATATAAAGTAGAGGAAGATGGGCACGGATGATAGCTCAGGGCCAGCCTTCCTCAGCAAATAGAGGAGGACTAGCACTAGTTAGCTCAGGGCTAATCTTCCTCAAAAAAAAAAAAAAAAAAAAAAGGTTTAAAATCTAAGACACACTAAAATAGTCCTTATGTTGAAATCAATCTATGGAAAACCTGAATCTGTATTAATTTTTGCAAAAGTGGATTAAAGAATATCAATATTATTTTTCTAGAGGGATACCTAAAAACACAAACTGATTATACTTACTGCAGTGACTAACTTAATGGCACACAATTGCAGTTCACTGACATTTTCCACAAAAAAGGGTGTTATTCCCATTGATGATACCTGCACAAACACAGAAAAAGAGTAACTTGTATACATCTCTAGTTGATTTCAGCAACATTCTACCTTACTAAACTCCAAAGCATTCATAAATCTACTGGAAAACACTGAGAGGGCACCTTCTTTTCCCTCATCAACCAAGATCTACTTCTTTTTCTATTCCCTTTCATCCTCAAACACATCAACACACAGCTTCCTTCATAGCTGCCATTCTTCTAATCTTCACCTTTTGGAGTGACAAATGTCAGCGGAATATAAAGAAACTAAAAACATTTTGCTGTTCTGGATGAAAATATCCTGACATATTTTAAATGAAACAATTTCTTTCAGAGAATTTAGAGTTTAGAATTTATTCTACATGTACCTGTCTCCTGCCCAAAACGTTTCTTTTTAAAACTTCCCTGAACTTTTATTTCTTCAATTTAGATATAACATACTCTGAATGGAAAAAATTAACAGAGGGCTGGTATTATTATCGATTGAGCAAGATTACACTGAACTCAAATAGACCCTCCATTTTTAAAGTGGTCCAGAAATATACAAAATGCTTCAAAAACACTTACCTGAAGAATTGTTGTGTCTGTAAGAAGCTGTATCTCTAGCAATTCTGATAAGCTGCTAACAATGTCACAAACTTTATTATAAAGCATTACTATTACTCTCTGCTTATGGGTAGAACATTTAGCCCGTTTTGCCTTTGAACTTAATAAGCCTCCTAAAATGAAAAAAATAAAACAAGGAATATATCAACTTTTAGTAATCTTTAATAAATGCAATAAAACTGTTTTCTGAATTAAGAGAGCATATATTTTGTTTTTTGCTACATGAAAATACAACCTGGCAAATAAAGCTGGGTGTTTATTAAAAGAGAAAATTATTCTCTAGGGACATTTAGTTAGAAAAATAAACTTTCTTAGATAATCTATGACATTTCAGTGCCTATTCATTTCTTACATCTAAAATATTACTTTACCTTTATTTCTATTTTTTTTCCATTGGACCAATATTGTAAGATTATATTTCTCTTTAACTTGCAATTATCAAACAATAATTAAATGTAGATTATTCATGAACTAAGTTTATCTTCCTCTCTTCAAGTGTACACATTAACCATTTTCTTTGCTAATTTATAAAGGTTATAAATAAGAGAAAGAATATACATCTTAAATCAAACCATTTTGTAGATAACTAATATTTTGGGTAAAATTAGCAGCAAGTGATCAATGGAACCAGAAGCTAATATTATCTGGGACTTTCCGTGACCAGTAGAAATCACTTCTACTATATGTAAATAGTTGCTAAAGAAATTATAATTGAACAAGTACTAAATTAACTAAAAGTTCTATATTCTAGTCAAATCAAAGCCCGTGTTTATTACAATTTATATACTCTAATAATTTTGGTGCCATTTTAAGTCACTGCATTCTGACCCTTCCAATATGCTAAAATTATGACAGGTAATTTTGACATACTCAAAAACTATCAATATAAAGGGGCAAACTAACCTCCATGAGGATCTAATCTGTAAACAGGATCATACTGAGGATAAAGTGTATTCTGCAAATGAAATTTAGTGTACTGTATAACTCTTTCAATTACATCCTCAATATATACAGCTTTTGGCATGTTAGGGGATGTCATAATGTTGATAGTTGTAAGACAGGCATCTGCTGATTTCGTAACTCTCTCCATAATAAGGTCTCTCCATAACCTTTCTTCTTCTTCAGTGTCGTTATTCTATAAAATAGCATATCATTAACAAAATGAAAATAAACATATTTTCAGGTTAAAATATAAAAAAACTATAATATATTTGATTTTCACTGGTGGAAAACATGGTAAGAGCTTTGATGTGTGCACATTCTTCAAAGAATATTAGAAATGAAGTACAAATTCTGACACTACTTTAAGTAAGATTTTTGTTTCAAAGTTTTCAAACATAACATACTCAATCTCCTAATTTCACCACTAGATGACACTCTAATGACAAAGTTATAGTTACTTGTATCTTCTGTGTACTTTACCCAAATCCAAGATTTTAGCTAAAGACTATAATTGCACATAAACAATTTTGTGCTTAGGGTATAAATATTATGATAGTCAAAAAACTTTATAAGTTCTGCTGGCTGTTGTGAGAAGAAAGCAAAAATTAACAACAACAAAAGGTAGAGCCCTATTTAAAAATAGTAAAATGTTATTGACTCAAGCATTCCTAATACCTGTTTTTCAATAATACTGTATTTTTGAAACTAAGATTAAAAAGCGGTGATTATGCAGACTATTGAAAATATAATTTATTTTCTAAAAATGGATAACTCAACAACTGACAGAAGACTGTATTTTAATTTACACATCAGCAAAATGCATTACAATTGGGGAGAAGTGCTTTTAATTTTACACTGAAAGTGAAAATCCTTCTATTACATCCTTAGTTATGATGTATCAACTTTATATTCTAGGAATACTTTCCTATGCTTGCTATTCAAAGCTTATACATCGGGAAAAAGAACAAATAAAAGCATAATATATGCAAAGCAGAGAGGGGCTTTCCAATTACTAATGCCTAAAAACTCAATTGCCTTTTTCCTAACTCTTTAGCTTTCTTCCATTTTACTGCTTACATACCTACTTAAAAAAGTAAGATAAAGCAGCATTTCTCTGATATTAAAATTGCTGTTTGGAAGAGTCATTCAGGCCAAAGGTTAAAGCTATCTGCAACATATTAAGTAGTGCTGAGGTTTTCAGGAATGAAAATAATTTCAGTAAGACTGAGTCAGCCAGCTCTCTACAATTCTAGATTCCTGATAATATTTATCAGTTTTTTGTCAAAGTATTTTAAATAAAACCTGTAGACTAAAGATGCAGTAGATTTCCATTAGGTTTCTCTAAGCCCTCTGTTTCTGATTCAAAAACTAATTTAAAGAGGGCATTGGAAAAATATATATTAATAAGTCACAGAAATACCATCTGAGATTACTTTTCTACATTTTTTATTCCATGTAGATCACTTAGCAATCCTGTGGCTACTGAAAACATCAAGAACATTTCCCTCATGAAATAAAATCCAGTGCATGTATGTACAGTATGTATGTACATATAAGAATGGGAGTATATATATCAAAAGTGTTAACAGTGGTTATTGTTGGATGAGAATACGACCCTTTTTGTGTTTTGGAAATTTTCTACAATAAACATTAGTTTTGTAATCAGCTTTTAAGAATAAAGAGAATTCATTAGCTCAAAACCTTCCTAAATTTTTATCTTTTATATTAAATGCCTATAAGCATTAGAGTTGGTATTCATTAATTATAGAGATATCAAGATCAATTCGAATGCATGTATGATTTTGAAAGTCTGCTACCAGTCTAGGCAATTTACCTTTATCAGTTCATAAACCATTATATCATGTTGCTACTGCTTTTGATACAAACATACTAAAAATGTAGTAACAGCTGCAGTTAACATTTATTGAGAACTTACAACATGCCAAACACTGTTAAGCACTTTACACAAATTTATTTAATCCTCTCAACAACATTTGAGCTAGGCATAAAAATGGTATATAAAGATTAATGTTTTAGGATACTTTAGAAAATCAGCATAAGGTTTCAAAGTATTTCTCTAGGGAAGGCTGAGAAAAAGAATTACTACCTACTCTCATTTCATAAATGAAAGGACATTTTAAATATATTCATACACTTACACAAGGAAGAGCATACTGCGAGATTAAAGAACAGTCCTTTAAATTGAAAAAAATGTACGTTCTCAATATTCTTACTTTTTGTCAAAGCTGTGAATTAACAATGTGTAACATTAACTTTGAATTACTAAAAGTGCAATTCTAGCAGCAATGCTAATGAATGTAACTAGTAAATGGTGGTAACAAGCTCAAATTAATGAAATTTGGAATTTTCTCTATAAATCAAAGTTCCTTATGAAAAAATTTATATCTTAACAATAGTAAGGGTAAAATTAACAATATGGATCTTAAACTTACATGATTTAACAAAGTAGAAAGCTTTGACCCATCTTGAATGTTCTTCTCCAAGATATTTAGGACTTTCACAGTTTTGTCAGTGGAAAGCTAAAATAGCAACATAAATTCTTCTTTCAATCATTGGTAAAAGTGATAAATTATTCAAGAAACATTCTGTACAATTATCTTCTTTGGGCTATGGAATATATAATATTACCACCCTTTTGAAGAGTGGGAAAAGAAAAGTTTCCCACTTAGGTTCTCTACCCAAATCTGAATTATGGAGAGAACTAATCACTTGATTCTGAAAGACAGAAGAGCAAACACAGAATGGGCACATATGCACGTTACTAACTCAATTATTACCATATAGCTAGTCAAGACAGAATTTGTTCTGATGCCTGGCCCTTTGCTCTTGTGGCAGTGACACTGAACATACATATGAACACACACTCGCACTAAAGATTTCACCTGTTGATTTAATTATAACATGGCTTCCATATTACAATGTCATTCAGCAGGTGTCTTAAAATCCGAGGTAGCATTTTGAATAACAGAAGCATAATGTTGAATAATGTTACATAATTGTGAATGATGTTACAAAAGTGAAATAATAACGCTTTATTTTAGTAGAAATCTTTCTTATTTTTTAAAAAATATCTCCTATTTCATTTCTTACAAAGGACGCTTTCTCTATTCAAAAAATTAGTGTCGGATTAGAGGTTCTGCCAGGTGGCAGCTGTTACTCATATTCTCTTGAGTGAATGCAGCATGCAGCTAGGACCCTCAACCAAATCAGCCAGAAGAGTCAAATGGTTACAACAGAGTAACTGACATTAAGTACATTTTGATTATTCATGTTGGAGTATAAAAACAAGTTCCCCCAAATATTGCTTTAGATAATTTCATAACAGATTAAACTACTGAGACTTTTGGTAAATCGTTCATGCTTTGAAAATACTCAGCAAACTCACTTTTTGAAATAGAAATATCAGCTACACGTAATTATGGAACTTATGCAATATAACCTAAGACTGCACAGACACCTCAAAAGACTGATGCCATAGTCCTATATACAAAATAAATCAATATATCCCTTATTGCACACAGTAATATTAATGTGAACTAACAGCACATTAATTCTTGGTTAACTATGTGGTATGTTTGTCTGGCTTTAAAAATCAAACTCATGGGAATCCTTGTACACTATTAGGAAAGTAAATTGGTACAGCCACTATGGAAAACAGTATGGAAGTTCCCCAGAAAATTTATAATAGAACTATCATATAATCCAGCAATTCTACTTCTGTGTATATATCTGAAGGAAATGAAAAAAACCTCAAAACTCAAAAACTCACAAAGATATATCCTCCTCCAATTTCCCTGCAGCATTATTTACAGTACCCAAGACATGGAAGCAATCAAAGTGTTCATCGTTCGATGAAATAAAGAAAATGAGGTGTATATACACACAATGGAATATTATTCAGCCATAAAAAAGAAGGAAATCTTGCCATTTGCAACATGGATATGAAACTTGAGAGCATTATGCTAAGGAGAAATAAGTCAGACCAAGAAAGACAAATGCTGTAGATTCTCACTTACATGTGGAATCTAAAAAACAACAACAAACAAAGAACAGAACTCATAGATACAGAGAATAGATTGGTGGTTGCCAGAGGTAAGGGGTGGGGCTGAGCAAAATGGGTGAAGGTGGTCAAAAGGTACAGATTTCCAGTTATAAGACAATTAAGTTCTGTGGGTGTAATGTACAGCATGGTGATTAAGAGAGTAGAACTTAAAAGTTCTCATCACAAGAAAAAAAAATTTGTAATTATGTGTAATGGTGGATGTTAACTAGATTTATTGTTATGATCATTTCGCAATATATACAAATATTGAATCATGCTGTACATGTAAAACTAGTATAATGTTATACATCAGATATATCTCAATAAAAAAATTAAATTCATGGCACATTTACTGTTTTGAATATAAGCAATGTATAAATGAATAAAAAATAGTTGATTATAACTTTGTAAAAAGACCTAAACATTTCCAGTCTACTTTAAAATTATCAATTGAAAAAACTAAGTAAATAAATGCAAATTGTCTAGAATAAACTCTATAGGCAAACAATCTTTTCTTAATTCTTTTGCTATTCTTGAAGAACAAATCATTATCTCTACATTATAGACTAGGAAACTTAAGACAGAGTAGAGAATTCTGTATAAGACAGAGCCTGGTTAGAAGAGGAGGAGAGAGGATTGTCTTGAAATTGTATTTGCATAATAATCAAGCAGTAGTTTAGAGGGTGAATGGTGGCTCATAAAGATTATGGGAAGTCACTCCTTGATGCTGTCACTACTGTTTGAAGTTATCAATGAAAAAATATTCTGTTAGTCCATTAGTGCAATGAGACTACTTAGCAAC
The DNA here is from genome assembly GCF_037783145.1 of Equus przewalskii. NCBI lineage: Eukaryota > Metazoa > Chordata > Mammalia > Perissodactyla > Equidae > Equus > Equus przewalskii. The sequence continues at coordinate 28,217,507 of NC_091850.1, forward strand.
AGACAGCCCATAGGAGAGACAATTCACAGCAATTATGAAGCCTATAGCAATGAGGCTACGTACTTATTAACAATTAATGTGTCGAAATCATAGATTTACTCTTTCATCACTGTAAATGACTAAAGCAAATATCAAAGAAAAATTTAGTGTGTGTTTCTGCATTTAAATAATCTAAATATTTGAGACAATGAAAAAATTTTAAAAAGCGAAAAAATCCAGGCCCATGCCTTCCAATGCAATAATATGATTTTCTTTGGAATAATTTGTAGAATATTTCTTTGATTCATTTTTTTTAAGAAATAATTCAGTTAGATTCTCAGAAGGCAGCCATGAATTTTTTCCTTACTATTTACTTTATGTAAATTTTGCAATTTACCTTGAAAACTTCAATTTCAAACATTAGATATTAAGTAAATTTATAAATTTTACTTTAGTGAGATACCTTATCCATTATACCCATTGCTTTAATTTTAGCAGATTCACTGCCAAGTTCATTAAGCTGATGTTTTCCTAAGAGCAGCTCCTGAGGAATTTCATCATCATCACCTGAAAAACCAAACCAACCAAACACACAGTTTAGGTAAAAGAAAGAGCTTAAAGTAGTAAGCTTAACTTTTTAATAAAATCTCTGAACACACAAACAGATGTAAACAAACTAAACAAGTAACAACGTAAAAGGCCTCTGTAAACATCAAGCAAACCCTGAAAGAAAGATGACAGGGATTAAAATTAGAGCTCTGACTAAAGTGGGAAGAAGGAGATAGCTATCTTATCTTTACTACTTTGGATGTGTATAGACTATGTCAACAGTCTCCCATGCCCTCTGGCTTCTGGTTGGGTTCAGACAGTAGGGTGCTCTGTCTGTAGATCGAAGAGAAGAAGAGTGGAATCAGGGTATTTATATCCCTGACTCCTTTCTTGCAAGGTCTCCTCAGGCTGCCTATGTCCTCTGACCAAAAGGTCACTGCTTTTTTCAAGGCAGCCTACTCTACAACTTTTTCTTTTTCCTACTGAGTGAGTTTTGGTGACTTTTCTTTACTCTTGTTCCTTTGGATGTAGGGATGGTAACAGTTCCATGGCTGTTAACCCTGGTTTCTGGCAGTATTCTGCTCCCACCTTTGTAATGAGTTTATTTGTAAACAACTCCTCAAATTATCCTAATTTGAGAATACCATCTGTCTTCCTGTTGGGATCTTAAATGACGTGAAAGACAGTTTCTCAGCACAGAATTGAAAAGTTTTGGAAATGATGAAACTGATACTCCAAATAATGGGGAAACACATTAATGATACTTAGGCAAGTAAGTACCAAAGTCACAAAGCAAATACTTTTAAAATAAAGGGTAATATACATTTTAACGCATTTTCAAACAGATGAACTCATATCAGAATTATTGTTTGCCATATGGCTTTTGTATAAATTAGGCATTAGTGTTTGTACCAGCTGGAGGTACAAACTTTTATGAAGGCATAAAATTGCTGAGAGTAGCTCTAAATACTGTAAATGGCATTTCTGCTTTTTGTTTTTTGGGGGTTTTTTTGGTGAGGAAGATTGTCCCTGAGCTAACAAGCGTGCCAGTCTTCCTCCACTTTGTATATGGGATGCCGCTATAGCATGGCTTGATAGGGTTTGAACCGGCGAACCCTGGGCCGCCAAAGCAGACCGTGCAAACTTAACCACTACACCACTGGGCTGGCTCCATAAGCAGTGTTTTTATAAACCTAACAGTTTTATATTTATAGAAATGATCTTTACATATTATTGTAGAATTAGTATATGAATATAACATTAATCTTATTGTATTCTAATTGGTTTACTATTTTGTTTCCCATATCAGATACTGTATTACTTAAGGCCAGGGGCTGAGGTATTTATCTTTGCATCTCTAGTACTCAACATACTACTGACAAAACTAAGTATTCGATAAATATTGGCTATTAGAATAAATGAACAGATGGATGGATTCCTATTTCCGCATCTTTGTTCATATTAGTACTCTCCTTATTTAGGGCCTACTCAAGTCTCATCTGCATAAAGACTTCCTTAATTACTCTAACCTACTGTGGTAGCTGCACTCTCAGGATTCTTAAGACATCATCAATACTTAACTAATTTAATACTTGATTTTTATACTAAAGTTTTCAGTTTCTTGATTTCATAGACTAGACTTGACTCCACAACTAGATTTCAAGTTTCTCAAGACCACAGACCATGCCTCTGTATTCACTAGAGTAAACGGCAAAAAGCCAGACACAGGTAAATATGTAAATATATTTTAAATTGATTTTATATTTATAGATAAGTAAATATATGTTAAAATGATTTTACCAAATGTAGTAAAATCCATGTCTTCTAAATTATCCAAAATATTCTCTATTGAGGCTGTGAATCTCTTAAAAGTTGAAGAATCCATCATTTCTGCAACAGAGAAAAAGAAAAACATTACGTCCACATTCCAAGTAGAAAACTGAAGTTGAAGACTATGAATAAAGACAAATAAACTAAAGCGTTACCTTCAGGTGTTAGTTTTGGTTCATAAGCTTTCCTCTTCTTCTGTTTTTCTTTTTTCTTCATTTTTCTAGCAACTAAAATGAAAAGGATATACTGAAATGCAGGAATGAGAACTTTAAATATTTGTACTTTTGTTTCTAGTTTCTTCCTGAACATTAAATACTTAAACAATAATCACTGCCAAGTCAGACTAAATACATACTTTTGTCTTTATTAAACAATTAGGAATTGTTAATTAACTCATAGAAGGGTATCAAATATTCTTCAAAGTTAAAGCCCTAAATTTAAATTGGCTTATGTAAGAAATCCGTTGACACTGATGAATTACCCTCACTAAGGCTGGGAGGAGGAGAATAATCTTCCATGTCAGAATCTGATGGACTTCGGTTTCGATAACGACCACCACCCGAACTCCTTCTTCCTTCATGAGAGTGGCCACTTCTCCTATGATCCCCAGAGCTTCTTCTGTCACGCTCTTCATATTCCCAAGCTTTATCATCATCTTTTTTATGTCGTTTCCTAGAGGCTAGAAGCAAATCCCCATGACAAATAATTTACCTCATTTACAAGACTATAAAAACTTGTACTTTACAAAAATGAACCACATGGGAGAAAAAAATGTTGATTGTGTGGGTCTTGGATATTCTGAGTCATTCTGTTTAACCAGAAATATAAATTACAGTATAGAAATGGTATCACTTATTTTAGCATTATCTATCTAGATGCAAAGATTTTTACATGAACTTGGTTTGCTAACAAATATAGATAGGAAGGTTCTGGAAATTAAACCACAGTGCTTATTTCAAAGAAAGGTATCCAGTGAGTCAGTAAGGATAGTATCTAAACTTAAGGATTAATTAAGGCATGTAAAACAATCTTCACCTAGGATTCGGATGAAAAACAGAAACGCCTTAAAACATTTGGATTATTGATGGGGTGTGGGGTTTGAAGGAAAAGTAACCTTTTGAGAAGTGTTACAGAATATGGGGAACCACATATACCATCAATTAACAGGCAAGTTAAGCCCACACCCTAGCTATAAATTTAACAGACTCTGATAACCTAACATCACAACCCTACAGAGACAGAATAAACCTAAATGGCTGTAAATACTCATATACTGAATTCAGTTTTCCAACAATACGATTGCTTAAACCCAAGGAGAAAAGCTTTTAAGCTTATGTATGCTACATAAGCATATTTATGTATGTTACCTTCAATCCTTTCCTCATCCTTCCAGAGGTCTAAGCATTCTGCTAAAATCACCAGTACCAACAGGAGCCTCTAGGCAGAAGTGGCAAACAGATTTCATCTGACACATCAACTCTGATCAACTGGAAATAGCTGCCTAGAGCACTATGTTGAGAATAATTCTTAGTGAACCCTGAGACAACACATCATATTTGAGCCAGAAAGACTAATTAGAAATGTCTGTCCAGTGAGAGCTGGAGGACAGTACAAGTGACAAATATTTACCATACCTGCTCTAGGGTGTAGCACCACCAAGTTAAGACCAGGATAGAAGACTGATGTGTCCTACATCTTGGGATCATACACTGGTTGTGGTAGTGACTACTTGTTGCTGACAATGAAATACTTTCTAGTCTGTTAATCTAAATTTGACTCCCTTGCTTTCTTGCGACTGGCTTCTACTCTGAATTCCTAACTATGATCAATACCCAAATACTTAAGATAAAACTCATACTTGGTTCCCTATCTGGCTTAGATTTAAGGATGTCAACCTTTGGCTCACGTACTCTATCTATGCTTGTGCTGGTGCCCTTATGTGTGGGTAGTCAATGTCTATACCCTGGCTAATCCTACTCTTACATTTGGCCCTAGCTATTCCTATTCAAGAATCAAATGCAGTTTCTGGTTTTGAAACCTTCTGTCCAATCTACTGACAGCATGGCAGAGAAACACAATTTTGTTTCCTCTTCTTTGTGGTCATAGGCTTGGCACAGCAAGACAGTTTATAAAAAAGGACAAATACAAATGGATGTATTTGAATCTTCAATGATTTTCTTCACAAACAGGCATACATTTGACTATGAACTATATAAGGAAGAGGTAAGATTTTCCCCCTTTTTGATTAGAGGATGCCCTGGTACATTCTCTTAGTGAGGGGCTGCCTCATATACTAATATAAGTTGGTATCTGTGTGTCAGAGAAACAGGTCATTTACATATAGCATTCACTAAATGTTTTTTCAACAAGTACTAAAATATCTACCAAATATGAGGAATGACAACTAACAAGAAATCTTGTTCATAAATTAGTATTCCATGATTTCAAGTATGACCTTAGTCTTTCTGAATTTTAATTAATTTCATAAAGAAATCCATTTCAAGCACTCAATCCTATGAGTAGAAAACGCTTGAAAAATCTTAGTTGTTAGCAAGTACATACAATATACTGTATTGGTGGTCATTTTTACAGGCCTTGGAGATTTTTCTTTCATATTCATTAAATTTTAGACAATCCGGATAAAAATGAGATGGCAAATTAGGAAACCTCCCCAATTTCTATGATACATTGTGTTGCAATAAGGCTAAGAGGACCTCAATACATTATGACTAGCTGGTTCTTTCTCTATTTCTCTCATTACCTTGGAAGAAGTAGGGGAGGAGCTCAATAGAGAGGTATGTAAAATATGACTTGGGTGTTTTCTACCCTCCCTTTCCAAATTTCACCCATATCTTTCTCTAGCTTCTTATATCTTCCCTTCTTCTTCCCCAGCAATCCAATCATCTTATATTTGTGCTATGGCTATGCAAATCTGTGTGGCCCAACTTTCAAAGTTACCTCTCAATCCTTCCTCTATCCTTCAACAAAATTATTTCCTTAGTTTTAGACTTTTAGGAAACCTATTTAATTAAAATGCAGTAAAACTTTAAGTTTCAAAAAGTCTATCTTTCTCAAAGGAGCATAATACTTGTTACTTATATTCTCATAATACTTCTACCTTTTGTATTGTACTATATTTTCACTACATTGTTTTTGTTGTGGTATAATGACAACTTGGTTGTTTATGTCAACTACCAATTGGATTCTTTCATCACTTAAATCAGTGGCCCCAGGACTGACTTTTCTAGTTACTTGTATAGAAATAAACCACAAAAAACAGGAAGCCACTCTGATCTTGAAGAATTTTTCTCCTGAAAAACCCAGAGAAATTTCTCCTGAAAAACCCAGAAAAATTTCCCCTTCAGCTTGAAGCTCAGGTTCTCTAACTAATATTAGTTTTCAATATACTTGGGCATAGATATAACGGGATCCATGGCTTTAAGATGAAATATGTGCTCTTATAAGACAATAGCCCTCATCATAAAAAGTAAGGAAAATAATAGTGCCTGCAGTGATCACAAACATGAGGCATGTGTGGCTCCCCCCATTATTTTACACTTGGTGGGCATTTCTGAGTATGTTAATTTTTTCTACTTGACTGTGAGGTAGCTTCAGAATTCTCATCAGCTTAGCAAGGCAGGCAGCCACTCTCAAGCAACTGGAGTGTGATTTGAAATCAGTCTGCAAGTAAGGAACTCCTCCTTCTTAGCTATTCCCTTTAGAAATGAGTGATGTATTAGGGAGAGGGAGGGAGGGAGAGTGAAGGAAAGGCATGTATATAAAGGGGAGTGAGTTCCTGGGCCACCAGATCTCTTTTCTCTTCCCTTTCCAGAGCATGTGGTCCCATATGATCAAAATGTTTAATTATAATAAAAAAGCATTAACTTTAGCCATTGAAATATACTGCATGTAAATACATTTCATGATAATACAAATTATAACAGTTATACATATAAATATCAGATTAACTTTGCTATTATTTTATTTCAACTTTAAAACTGTTCAGATTTGTTCAGCATTCATAGGCTACTGCTCATAGCTCAAGAGCTCACAATTTTAAGATCAGAGTAAATGAACATTGATTAAAAACTTTGGAGGAGGTGAAGGGCTTCCAACAGCAATATACATTTAAAAATAGCAGCATGCATCTGTCCTTCCTGCCCTTGCTTGTCACACCTCAATCTATGGACACTAGGTGGAAAAAGGTAGAACACACTGGTGGTCTTCCCACTTCTTTTGGTCATAATTACTAAGTCAGTTGGCACACAAGTGAAGATCTCCCATAGTCTGTTTCCACTGAATGCCGTTTAAGTCAAACAAGGTTGCTGACCCCTCTTGGCTAGGCTCAATTCTCTTGCTCCAGAAGAAGGAAGATAGGGATAAAAGAGAAGAACTTTTCAGTGGACCAGTAGGAAGACAGGCGAGGTATAGCAAGTCTAGTGCAAAGACAGGTGATCACAGTGTTGTAGAGAGGTAGCTGTGTAGTGAAGAAGCCAGCTCTGGAAAACAGTGAAACAAGGGAGGAATTCCAGGACACAGCTGGGCAAAAAGGAGAAGCCAGGTCCAAACCACACAGATAATTGGCAATGTGGCTAATTCATTCATAATTTAGTGATAGTATGGTTTTAAATATTTCTTCACCTGGCTATCTCCTACGTGTCCTTCAAGACTCAACTCAAGTGTCACCTCTTCCAGTAAGCGTTCCCTGAACCCCCAGTATGATTCTGATGCTAATCCAGTGTGCTCCCACAGCACTCTGCACTTTCTATTATCATTGTACTTTTCTTACTGTACTATAATTCTTTAAAAATTTCCCCCATTAGACTGAAGGTTTTTCAAAGACAGGGGCCACATCTTATTTATATTTTTATTCTCAGTGCTTAGCATACAGTAGGAACTCAATAAATGTTTGCTAAATGCATACAGACACATCTGTGTTATTTGACACTAATTATAGTTCATTAAAATTTTTTTCTTGGTGCCAACTGATCTCATCTTTCGCATATTTTTTAAGTATAAAGAAAAAACTTGATATACTACATTATTAAGAATTAAGATCACTGTACTCTTGCTAACCCAAAAAGTTATGAATAAGACCAACACATCAATCTACTTTTTAATTCTAAAGTAATAATAAAGTTATGTGATACTTACATTCAAAAGCTTCATCACTATCATTATCTTCATCTGAACTGATTTCAGCATATTTTGGCTTTTCATTAACTGTGCTACGCTTGCGTTTATTCATTTTCACACGTTCACAAAGTGGCATGGTGGATTCAATTTCTGCCAGGAGCTCAGGGGGCAATTCTTTTAACACTGATTGATCTATACTACCTATTAATGAAAGGTGAGAAAAAAATTTAAATCTGAAGATAAAAGGGAAATTTGAACTAAATACGCACAATGAAAATGAAATATTAGTATTTACGTATGTTTTCTAAGTCACTTTTGTATTTTAATAAAACATTCATATTTACAACTATAGTAGTCTTAACTCTAAACTGATAATGCAGTTTTTATACATATATCATTATATAACAACTTTAAAAATATCACGATCATCCCAGTAATGAAGGGTTGTTATATCATGAATTTTTGACATAATGCCTTCATTTGTCTGCACTGACTAAAAACTTTCCAAAACTAGCGATCCATTGGCATTATCAAGCATATTTGTAGCAAGATGTACATCTCACATTCTTGGCAGCACTCAAATTTGTTTTAAAGAGGTCTGGAGCAGTTTGAAAGTAATGCTATCCTTCAGGACAAATGAGAAGAGATGGAGGATATCATCTCCTTCTCTTCCTCTATGATCCTGGTGGTTGTGTATGGTGGCTGGGACAAAAGTTTTATATGCTTTTACCTATCATTGTATTTGAGAGGCATGGTAATGCCTTTAGTATTATGGAGAATTTCCTCAAACAGATAAACCAATATATGCACTTAACTGAAGATAACAGAAAAATCAAAGGCAGAATAGAACAAAAATATTTTAAAATATAAATGTCTATAACTGAAAACAGTAAATTCAAGTCTGTTATGAAATAAGTTTATATTTTCCCATTAAAGAGTAAAGATAGGATACAAATATATCAACATGATACAGTAAGAACTACTAACATAATACTTAGTACCTAATCCTACACGTATATACACAAACACACCAACAGTAGCTATGAAGAAATAAATTTCAAACATCCTGTTGAGAGCTTAAAGTAGAAGTAGCAAAAGCTGTTTATTCAGGTTAATTTGTCCTGGATGACTACTAAAGATGACAATTTTAACTTACTTTACTTACCCATGTAAATCTTTGAGTGAAAGTATAAAAATGATGTCTTACCTGCTACATTTTAGGAATTGGGAGCAAAGAGTACCTTAGTGGTTTATACCAGGGAATACTCATAACTACAATCAACATTAACACCATAACATTTAACTGATAATAGTGCTTATATAAAAAGTAAAAATAAACCATGACAAAAATAAACAGGTATCGATTAAGACAATTTCAAAGCCTCAAGAATATACAATACAAATAATTTAAGAATATAAAAGTAAATTATTATCTCAATGGAAGAATAATCTTTTTTATTCTTCATGAAACTTTTATTCAACATCATGAAGGAGTTACTTCATTAACTTTTAGCCTTCCATTTTGCTAAGGACATGGATAGCAACACTTTTACCCAACAAAGATGTAATACACATGGTTAGTAATATTTCAAGGACTTCATTGCTGAGACTCCTGACATACTAATGTTGAGTTTAACTTAGTGTCATTTTCAAATCATGTAACATTTCCCTTGTACTGGCTTTCTTAATTTAACTGTATTTTCTCAGTGAGGTCTGGTTTTTAGAATACTGGTAGAGGTAAAAGAAATCAACTTTAGCTTTGGATTGTCAGTATCTCGGGCCCCAAGGCAAACACACACTGCATCTCATTTAAAAGTCTTTAATGCTTTAAACACCTCTAATTAAATATGTGGCTTTTTGATGGAAGGATCATGTCTTCTAGTATGTATCTTCCCCTTTTCACATAACCTACAATATTAAGTATGTATATATAGGTGGTCATGTATATAAATGTGGTTCTGACTGCCGCACTCTGTGCTTCACAATTTCTTATGTTCACTTATAGAGTACTTCCTGTATAGTTTCTGAATTGCTATACTTTATTGACAAATTAAGACATTTCCAAAATATTTTTAAGTGGAAATTCTTTACTGTACTACCTGAAACATTATAATCTTTTTGGGTTTATAAATATGGATAATCCAAAGTATGTGGCCTTCAGTCTATCATGAAATTTTTTTAAAAAGCAGATTTACCTAAGTGATTATGTTCTGCTTAAATTCCCATTCACAAAGACATACTGACTTGATACTAATATCCCAGAATTAAAATTATCCTGCAGATAAACATACGATAGATAATCAAGGGTTAAGATATGTATTGGTACTTGTACTCTCTTTACAATGGTTTATTATATCCTCAAAACAAGGACTCTAGTCCCTTCTTTCTCTCTTTAAAAAAAAAAAATCCTCATGATAGCCAAACACAGAAAACTTATGTCTTATATTTGATAAAGCAGGCATCAAAGTTTATTCATTGTAGTTTACTGTCTCTTATTCCCTAAATTAAAAAAAGAATACTATCAGATTTAAGAGTTCTACTATCCTGTAGATCATTTTAACCTCTGTATAACTCTGAAAGTTACAGCAACATTATTCGAAGACCAAATGTTTCATTTATGAAGACCCAACTTAAAAAGAAAATCCAGAAATGGTTAACGTCTCTCAATATTCTGTCCTCCAAAGGTGAAGCGTTTCCTTTTGAATAGAAATGTCTATTCCACAGGTTTATGCATTTTCTTAATTAACCAAATCCTTTCTTCCTTTTTATAAAGTACTCTATAAACTGACTCAGCCCGGTCCCTTGATTACAAAGGGTAAGAAGTAAAATGCTTGACTTTCCTATACTCACAGTCAGGATCTTTAAATACATCATCAAGGATCAGATAACTGACTCAGTTTCAATAGAAATGAATAAACAGCAAGTACTTCAAATGATCCCTATGACATATTTGGTTATGTTCTTTTCCCTGAATTATGAAATAATCCTTTAAATGCAAATATAATGTCTCACTATTTCTTAATACATTGACAATTTTAGAAATTGTTTGCTGAACTATTTGTTTTTAAAAACTTCAGATTGCTACTATTTGTGATTATCTTTCTCACTTCACTTCTCCAATGCCAACTACTTTATTCTTTAAATTAGGAGTTGGAATTACCATAAAATTTTAAGTCATTCGCTTCAGGCATGATATCTTTTAGTCACAATTTTGTGAGGTATCAATCACACTTTCAGCTTTTGTAGATACATATTCCATCAGATATCATACACCTCTATTTTCTGGCTCTAATAAGGCTAAAGAATACATCTACTTCTATACTACATTTTAGCAATCTTGGATTTCTAGTATAAATCACTCATACTAGCACATTTACCAGATTATTAAAACCAGAAGCCATCAAACGATTTAAAAGTCTCAAAGAGTCACTGATTTGATAACTAGCCATGTGTTTTGTTTGGGTTTTTAAATGGAAAAACAACTCTGAGATTAAAATAAACCACCTCAATTAATGAAATCTTTAGGACTGAAGCTTCAGACAACAGAAATCAGTTATGTTCAGAAACAAACCAAGAAACTAACATAAACCTACAAATTTTACAATTCATAAAGAATATTTAAGCACACACAATGTAGTTCAATGACAATTCTTCCAGTTATCTACCCATATTACAGATGAGTAGCATCAAGTCAATCTTTAACTTCAATTAGGGGCAAAAAGAAAAAAAATTCAGTAGGGCAGGTTGCCAATCTGCCCCTCTTGTGACCCTAAGTGAGTCTATATTGTTTGAATATATGAATTTTTTGGTGCAAATGGTTTCTAAATGCAAGCCAACTTCTTTATTTGAAGCTACTGATAGGAAGTGCATTCAAGAAGTATGAACTACTGATGACATAGCCCTGAAAACCAGTAACATTTGGGAGGCAGAAACAAAAGGAGACAACCTGAAGAGAAACTGAAAAAATGTAGGTTTCAACCATGAGACCAGGACATTAAATGTCCCTTCCATAGGGACCCCAAGGTTAACCTGATGCAAGGTAACCTGATGCAAAACTAGAGGTAAAGAGGAAGACTGCACACTAGAGACCAAAATCTGCAGCGGAAGTAGGGACATGGAAGATTGGCAAAAAGTTTTGAGGTAACAAAACACTGACTTCGGAGGAAGAACTCTGACATGTTTATTTTAGCAATTATTTGCAAGGAGCAATAGCAAGTTATGAGAGGAGATAGCATGTTTTGGTGATAAGGCTCCTTCACTGAGTGAAAATGAGGGCAGCGAAATTTACACCTTCTAGGGTAGATGTTAACAGTCATCAGGGTAATAAGAATGGGGAATCTGTTTATAACTGAGGAGGAAGTCTTAGTTTAAGGGAAGAGAAGATCAGGTAGACTACATCCTCTACAAGATAAGGGTCAGGAAATAAATAGAGGGGTTTGCTTTTTTTGTGATAGTTTAGGATAAATGGAAGTGATGCATAATGAGATAGTCTGGTATAAAGTTACCTTAATTTTTGTAAAGAGGCAGAGACCCCAGACACTGGCTAGAAGTCTAACAATGCTTGTTCAGGACTACAAAAAATATAAAAAAATTTTGTGGGGGGGTCCAGCCTGGTGGCGCAGCAGTTAAGTTTGCATGTTCCACTTTGGCGGCCAGGGATGTGCCGGTTCCAATCCTGGGTGCAGACCTACACAATCCTTATCCAGCCATGATGTGGTAGGTGTCCCACATATAAAACAGAAGAAGATGGGCATGGATGTTAGCACAGGGCCAATCTTCCTCAGCAAAAAGAGGAGGATTGGGGCAGATGTTAGCTCAGGGCTAATCTTCCTCAAAAACAAAAACCCACACAAAAAACAAAAACATGGTTCAACATCCGCAAATCTATCAACGTGATACACCACATTAACAAAATGAAGAATAAAAATCACACGATCTTCTCAATACATGCAGAGAAAGCATTTGACAAGATACAGCATCCATTTATGATAAAAACTCTAAATGAAATGGGTATAGAAGGAAAATACCTCAACATAATAAAGGCCATATATGACAAACCCACAGCAAATATCATTCTCAATGGAGAAAAACTGAAAGCTATCCCTCTAAGAACAGGAACCAGACAAGGATGCCCACTGTCACCACTCTTATTTAACATAGTATTGGAAGTCCTAGCCAGAGCAATCAGGCAAGAAAAAGAAATAAAAGGGATCCACACTGGAAAAGAAGAAGTGAAACTGTCAGTCTTTGCAGATGACATGATTTTATATCTAGAAAACCCTAAAGAGTCCACTAAAAATCTTTTAGAAATAATAAAGGAATACGGTCAAGTTGCGGGATACAAAATCAATGTACAAAAATCGGTTGCGTTTCTATACACTAACAACGAAGTAGCAGAAAGAGAAATTAAGAATACAATCCCATTTACAATTGCAACAAAAAGAATAAATACCTAGGAATAAACTTAACCAAAGAGGTGAAAGATCTGTACACCAAAAACTATAAAACATTGTTGAAAGAAATCAAAGACACAAAGAAATGGAAAGATATTCCGTGCTCTTGGATTGGAAGAATTAACATTGTTAAAACATCCATACTTCCTAAAGCAAGCTACAGATTCAACGCAATCCTTATCAAAGTTCCAACAACATTTTTACAGAAATAGAACAAAGAATCCTAAACTTTATTTGGAACAACAAAAGACCCCGAATAGCCAAAGGATTCCTGAGAAAAAAGAACAAAGCTGGAGGTATCACAGTCCCTGATTTCAAATTATACTACAAAGCCATAGTAACCAAAACAGCATGGTACCAGCACAAAAACAGACACACTGATCAATGGAACAAAATTGAGAGTCCAGAAGTAAACTCACATGTTTATGGACAGCTAATATTCGACAAGGGAGCCAAGAGCATACAATGGAGAAAGGAGAGTCTCTACAATAAATGGTGTTGGGAAAACTGGACAGCCACATGCAAAAGAATGAAAGTAGACCATTCCCTTACACCATGCACAAAAATCAACTCAAAATGGATTAAAAACTTGAATGTAAGACCCAAAACCATGAGACTTCTGGAAGAAAACATAGGCAGTACACTCTTTGACATCGGTCTGAGCAGCATATTTTCAAGTTCCATGTCTGACCGGACAAGGGAAACAAAAGAAAAAATGAACAAATGGGACTACATCAAACTAAAAAGTTTCTGCATAGCAAAGGAAACCATCAACAAAACGAAAAGACAACCTAACAATTGGGAGAAGATATTTGCAAACCACATATCAGATAAGGGGTTAATATCCAAAATATACAAAGAACTCATACAGCTCAACAACAAAAAAACCAACAATCCAATTAGAAAATGGGCAAAAGATCTGAACAGAGATTTCTCCAAAGAAGATATACAGATGGCCAACAGGCATATGAAAAGATGCTCAACATCATTAGCTATCAGGGAAATGCAAATCAAAACTACAATGAGGTGTCACCTTACTCCAGTCAGAATGGCTATAATTAACAAGACATGAAACAACAAATGTTGGAGAGGATGTGGAGAGAAGGGAACTCTTGTTCACTGCTGGTAGGAGTGCAAACTGGTGCAGCCACTATGGAAAGCAGTTTGGAGTATCCTCAGAAAATTAAGGCTAGATCTACCATATGATCTAGCTATTTCACTGCTGGGTATTTATCCAAAGAACTTGAAAACACAAAGGCATAAAGATACTTGCACCCCTATGTTCACTGCGGCATTATACACAATAGCCAAGACGTGGAAGCAACCTAGGTGCCCATGAAGGGACAAATGGATAAAGAAGATGTGGTATTTATACACGATAGACTACTACTCAGCCATAAGAAATGACGAAATCCGGCCATTTGTGACAACATGGATGGACCTTAAGGGTATTATGCTGAGTGAAATAAGTCAGAAGGAGAAAGTCAAATACCATATGATCTCACTCATAAGTAGAAGATAAAAATGACAAAAACAAACAAACAAACACATAGCATTGGAGATTGGACTGGTGGTTACCACTGGGGAAGGGGGAAGGGGGAGGGGAAATGGGGTGATTAGGGTCACATGTGTGGGGATGCACTATTATTAGTGTTAGGGTGGTGAACATGATGTAATGTATACAGAATTCAAAATATGATGTACATCTGAAAAAAATAAAAATAAAAAAAAAATACCAAAAACCAAAAACCAAAAACAGACAGACAATTTAAAAAGGGAAGACTCTCATCTGTGGTTTGCATATGTGGTTATTTATCTGTGTCTAGGGAGGGATGGTCAGAGTTAAATCTGTAGCTATTCTCTTTCTGATGGTCTTTGAGAAATACTCCTGAAACTAATGCAAAGATTCATTATATAATCACTACATAAAGAATGTCATAACCTAAGAACTGGTTAAGTCTCCTTTTTAATTTTAGCCAGCAATTTTCAAGCTACAGGTTGTAACCCATAAGCAAGTTGTAAAATCAGTTTTGTGGGTCTTGACCAGCAGTTGTGTTTAAGATGCAAGAGAAAATATCAGTGTTTTGCCTATATTAAGGGTAGGTATATTGTTAACATGTATATGTATGAGTGTATTAGGTCACAACATGCATTTTATTTATCTTAGGTCACAATCAAAAAAGAAGAAATCTTTTTAAGCTTTATGGTTGCCATCTCATTCAAGATAGGAGAGTCAATTCAGATTGAAAAGGTCCTTCTAGGTTAATATAATCCAATGTGTAGGTTTAGCCCAATGTTTCTTAAGCTACAGGGTCAATGAAAAATAAATAATTCAAATAAGATACTCAAAATTAATCAAATTGATTTTACTCATTTTAAGTTCACAGACTACTGACTACCTCGTATCAGAGAGCTTAATTACCTACACGTATAATTCTGATCTATAAGTTGCCAATGTTACATTTTTGAAGCCCTGTTACAATAAAATTTTGGATTACTCAAAAATTACTTTTAATTATGCTTGATATAAATCTTTCTACAAAGCACTGTATCCATCTCTTTTTTAACAAGACAACTTCTTGACTCATGATTATTATTGAAAACATCAAGTTTTCCACTGTGCTTTACATGGCGATGCCCTTAGGAGTTAACCACTGTGCATAAGGCTGTTTGAGAAAAATGATCCAGGCTTTGTTTCTAAGTTCTTCTGGTCTGCTTGTAATTTGCTAAAACGTAAACACAGACTGCTAACAGTGTAGAAAATATAACACATGGCAAATGGTGTTCAAACACTTTAACCCATTTATACCATTTGTGGAAATTTATCCCAAGGAAATTTATACAAAACAAAAAAACTCTATGAAGAAAGATATTTAGATCAGTTTTATCTATTGTAACATCAAAATGTCCAACAATAGGGGAACACAGTGTAACAACAGATCACATTAAGGATAATTATGAACAATGTTGGTAGATGGTAAATGTAAAATAAACCAGAATGCAAAATGATAGGTATACCATGTTGTATCTATGTAAAAGGTATTTGTAACAGGAGTTAAAGGAAATAAATATAAATATTATACTGACTTGAGATGAATTTTCCTAAAGAAATACAAGTTATTTTTAAGGAAACAAGAAAAAGGTCAATGATTATTTGTGAGGAATTAGAAGATAATTCATGAACACAGTGGGTTTTGAACAGAGATGAGACGGAGTGAGATGGGAAGAGTGGAGGATGGAGGACAGGAGCAGAGAAGTAGGAGTTGGTGGTGGTTTCAGAGCATTCCAGGAGGAATAAATTTGAGGAAGTTTGAACAGTCTGCTCTGGACAGAGCAAGATATTCAGTAGGGACAAAAAGTAGGTAAACCTGTAAAAATAGGTAAGGTTCAGATATTACAGTCTTTTCGAGGAGTGATAGAATTGGAATGTATTTCAGAAATGTTACTCTAGTAGTAATCTGTGGGATGGATTGGAAGGGGGAAACATTAGAAGGGAAACCTTCTAAGAGCTATCTGATGTGTCTATGTGAAAGGTATGGGAAAATACTAAGTAGATACCAGGAATTTAACCATTTTTGTGTTACTATTATGTACTTAGCACATCACACTTTATGAAGGGATATTTAGTTCAAAATAGTATTAACTATTTAACATGTTAAGATTATATATAGAAACCAGAAAATATGGAATCAAGGACAACAAAATTCACAAGTTGATATTTGTTATATAAGTATTTTAATCAATCTGATCAAGTACTAAATTATATTAGCTATTTGACTATTACATTATGTTGAATGTAGAGAATTTTAGCAATATTTTATAATATTCTAGAAAAACATTTCTAACAATGCTAGGAATAACATATTTTCTGATTATGTTCTTATTACCAATGGCTGTAAAACAATGTTTAACTTTAACTAGTCTCACCTTACTTCTTCCACATTGTACTCTAAATTAACTTCTGCTTTTCCTTCCGTCCTTGTGCTAAAAACACATGATCCACTATTCCTTTGTATTCACACAGCATCCTTTTCCTTAAAAATACTACACTGACACTGTATCTTTAGTTGTCCATGTCCTATATGAGACCAGAAGCTTGATAAAGTCATACACTGTTGTGTTTGCAGCATCTAGCTAATCTATAGTCCTTCATCACATCCTTGTGAGAGCCCGTCTCTACACTGAACAGCAAGGTTTTAAAAGTCAGTTGTAATGAAGATACTAAAGAGCTACAAGCAGGACTTTTTCTACACTGTAGACTCTCAATGAATGTATGCTAAACATCTTCTGTCTGATGGCCAGAAATATTTATTGCCTGCTTACTGTAATAATTACAACAAACTTGTGGTCCTCCAAAAAATTTTTCCAGCTGAAAATTCTTTTTTAAATCCCAAAAGCAGTTCTTAGTTGTTTTATATTGATAATTTAAGAGAAGTTTACTCACAAAGTGAAAAGATAAGTAAAGATTTCACCATTGACATGCAACAAGTATAAAATATTTTTAGGCAATTTAAGTCTGCATATACTTGTTACATATTTATATTTAATACATTATACATTAATGCATTATTAATATCTATAACCCCATTACATGAAAATAAGTACTCACAAATATTAAATATCCTGCTAAAAGTATTTGGTTAATTTCATCCTACATTTATAAATATTGGATAAGAACTGGAAAAATAATGCAAAACTCTGTCTAGATCAGTCTTTTTACATACATATAAAAATACTCAAGTAGCAGTTGGAAATGCAAATTTTAGGTCTCATTTGCTACAGAATAAACAGTCTAGTTATCACCTATATAAAATTTCCATTTTATATCTAAATCAGGCTCAGCAAACTAGAGCTTGCAGGGTCAATCTGCCCCATTACCTGTTTTTGTACATAAAGTTTTATTAAAACACAGTGACACACAGTCATTTACATACTGTCTATGACTGCTTTTGTACTACAATGTTAGAGACAAGTGGCCCAGACAGCCTAAAATATTAACTATCTGGGCCTTTCCAGAAAAAGTTTGCTGACCCTTGATCTACATCATACTTTATTCAAAATAGAACAAAGTGATACACACCTTGCAAGTATAGTCACTATATAGTTATATTCTGTAAAGTTTAGGTCACTGCAAATTGGTTTATTTAATGAAGATAAAATACCAAGGAGTTGGTTTGTAGCAACTGAAGGAACACTATCACAAATTAAGCAGGCAGAAGAAAAAATTTTAAGAAATATCTGGTTTTAAGCATCATAGTTTTGATATTGACACTAGCACTACAAATATTTCATTGACATGCAGCTATCAAATTACTATGAAGAAGAACTATAAAAACAAACATGCTTTCTAGGAAGTTTATTATGTAAAAGACATAACATTTGTTATTTATTACTACTCAATATAGAAAGTCGGAAGCAGGAATCAAATGATCCTTTCCTTGATATGTATACACAGTGAAAAAAATAAATGGTAGATGCACAAGCTAACCTTACACCTCAAGGAACTAGAAAAAGAAAAACAAAATAAGCCCAAAGTTAGTAGAAGGAAGGAAATAACAAAAGATTAGAGTAGAAACAAATTAAACAGAAACTGAAAAGAGAATAGGAAAGATCAATGAAACTAAGGGCTGTTTTTTTGAAAAGATGAACAGAAGAGACAAATCTTTAGCTAGATATACCAAGAAAAAAAGGACTGAAAATTATAAATGAAAGAGACATAACTGGTATCACACAAATACAAAGCATCATAACAGACTACTATGAGCAATTATACACCAAAAAATTGAACAATCTAGAAGAAATAAATTCCTAGAAAAATACAATCTACCAATACTGAATCATGATGAAATGGAAAATGTGAACAGACCAATTACCATGAGATTAGATCAGTAATCAAAAACCTCCTAACAAAGAAAAGCCCAGGACCATATGGCTTCACTGGTGAATTCTACCAAACATTTAAAGAAGAATTAATACCAATTCTTCCCAAACTCTTCCAAAAATAGAAGAGAAGCGAACACTTCTAAACTCACTTTACAAAGCTAGCATTATCCTGATACTAAAAGCAGACAAGGACACCACAAGAAAAGAAAACTACAGGACAATACCCCTGATGAACACAGATCCAAAAGTCCCCAATAAAATATTAGCAAACTGAATTCAACAATATATTAGGGGGCCGGCCCCGTGGCCCAGTGGTTAAGTTTGTGTGCTCTGCTTCGGTGGTGTCCCACTTGCCACAACTAGAAGGATCCACAACTAAAAATACACAACTATGTACTAGGGGGCTTTGGGGAGAAAAAGGAAAAATAAAATCTTTACAAAAAACCAAAATACAATATATTAGAAGGATCATATACCAGGATTAAGTGGAATTTATTGCAGGGATACAAGGATGGTTCAACATCTGCAAATCAACGTGATACACCACATTGACAAAATGAGAGATAAAAATCATATGATCATCGGGGCCAGCCTGGTGGTGCAGTGGTTAAGTTTGCATGTTCCACTTCAGCGGCCCGGGGTTCACCGGTTTGGATCCCAGGTGCAGACCTACGCACTGCCTGTCAGGCCATGCTGTGGCAGCATCTCACATATAAAGCACAGGAAGGCGGGCACAGATGTTAGCTTAGGGCCAATCTTCCTCAAACCCCTCCCCTCCCACAAAACACCAACCAAACAAACAAAAAATCATATGATCATTTCAGTAGATATAGAAAAAGCATTTGACAAAATTCAGCATCCATTCATGATAAAAACTCTCAATAAACTGGATATAGAGGGAACGTACCTCAACATAATAAAGGCCATACGTGACAAGCCACAGCTAACGTCATACTCAATGGTGAAAAGATGAAAGTTTTCTTCCTCTATGACCAGAAACAAGATAAGGAAGCCCACTCTCGCCACACTCATTCAACATAGTACTGAAAGTTCTAGCCAGAGCAATTAGGCAAGAAATAAAAGGCATCCAAATCAGAAGGAAGAAATAAACTGTCTCTATTTGCAGATGACATGATACAATATATAGAAAATCCTAAAGACTCCACCATAAAACTGTTAGAATAAACTAATTCAGTAAAGTTGCAGGATACAAAAATCAATATATAAAACAGTTGTACTTTGACATACTAACAATGAACTATCAGAAAGAGAAATTAAGAAAACAATCCCATTTACAATTGCAACAAAAAGAAGAAAATATCTATGAATAAATTTAACCAAGTAGGTGAAAGATCTGTACACTGAAAACCATAAGATACCAATGGAAAAAACTGATGAAGACACAAATAAATGTAAAGATATTCCACACTCATGATTGGAAGAACTAATATTGTTAAAATGTGCCAACCACCCAAAGCAATCTACAGATTCAATGAAATCCTATCAAACTTCCAATGGCATTTTCCACAGAAATAGGACAGACAATCCTAAAATTTGTATAGAACTACAAAATAGCCAAATCAATTCTGAGAAAGAGGAACAAAGGTGGGGGTATCATACTTCCCGATTTCAAACTATATTACAAAGCTATAGTAGTCAAAACAGTGTGGTATTGGCATAAAAACAGACAAATAAATCAATGGGACAGAATATAGACTCCAGAAATAAACCCATGCATATATAGTCAATTAATGTACAAAAAAGGAGCCAAGGGAAAGGATAGTCATTTCAACAGTGTTGGGAAAACTGGATAGCCACATGCAAAAGAATGAAACTGGAACACTATCTTACACCACAGACAAAAATCAACATAAAATGGATTAAAGACTTGAGTGTAAGACTTGAAACCATAAAACTCCTAGACAAAAATCATAGGTGGTAAGCTCCTTGACATTGGTCTTGGCAATGAATTTTTTAATTTGACACCAAAAGCAAAGGCAACAAAAGCAAAAATAAACACGTAGAACTACATCAAACTAAAAAGCTTCTGCAAAGGAATGGAAACCATCAACAAAATGAAAAGGCAACCTACAGAATGGGAGAAAGTATTTGCAAATACTTTATCTCATAACAGGTTAACACTCAAAACAAAAAGAACTCATACAACTCAATAGCAAAAAACCAAACAATCCAATTAACAAATGGGCAGAGGATATGAATAGATATCTTTCCAAAGAAGACATACAGACGGCAAACAAGTAGACAAGATGCTCAACATCACTAATCATCAGGGAAATACAAATCAAAACCATAACAAGATATCACCTCACATCTGTTAGAATGGCTATTATCAAAAAGAAAATAAATAACAAGTGTTGGTGAGGATGTGGAGAAAAGGGAACCCTTGTACACTGTTGGTGGGAATGTAAACTGGTGCAGCCACTATGAAAAAACAGAATGGAGGTTCCTCAAAAAGTTAAAGATAAAACTACCACATGATTGAGCAATTCCACTTCTGAGTATATATTTGAAGGAAACGAAATCACTCTCTTGAAGAGATATCTGCAACCCCATGTCCACTGCAGCATTATTTACAATAGCCAAAACACGGAAACAACCTAAGTGGTTTAGTCCATTGACAGATAAATGGATAAAGAAAATGTGGTGTATATATATATAAATATTATACTATACTATGATATATTATACTATGTATTATATATGAGACATTATACTATATAACTATAATTATTATATTATAAAATTATATTTATTACTATATTAACTATTTAATATTATATTATGATGTATAATACTATATATTATTATATAATATCAAATAGGTATTCACTATCTTAAGATCTATATCACGTTCTTGTAAGGGAGGGTTTCAATAACTTTTTATTAGAGTAAGAGGGAATGTTAGAGTAATGACTATTTCTTCATCAGAAGGAGCAGGTTCTTTCAGAACTAATTATCTGCTATCTTCTCATCCCTTAATCACACACTCATTTCCACTGGTAGGAAAACCTTCTAGAAGCTATGTCCTTAGGCTGGCTTGAGATACAGAATGCGAAGGAGAGAGAACACCACCAGCAAACTTTAATACATTTAATTTTTATGAAAAAATTTCTATTTAATGAAGCTCTTTAAATCAATATTAATATCAATTATCTACTAAGCAAAATTTGGACCAAAAAAATTCTGTGAGCAGAAATCATGGATAAAAGTTTTCAAAATATTGCACTAAAATCACACTCAATAAACTCCAGGTATATATTATGCCAACTTCTGTAATAAATATTCTCCAAACACTTCCTAAAGATATCACTGTTAGTAAAGTCTTTACATAAACTGAAAATTTGAGTTTTTCTCAGAAAAGTATTTTATAAAACTGTTCAAATGAACCAAAATAAATTTCCACTGCAGCATTATTAAGGATTCTGAATATTACAATCATAGCTACTACACCAAGAATTTCTCAACTTAGGAATTCATAAACCATGCAAAAATTCACTCTCAGAAACAGTGCTTTCTCTCAAACTTACAGAAGCCTAGAGTCCTAAATACAATCCAACTAGATTGTTCAATGCTATGTAAAAAGGCAAACAGCCAATGTATTTTAGTGATCAACATTCAGTAGTGTAACTACTACTGTAATAACTGAGGTGAAATAACTGCCCCCAACAATGACTGCAATCATTAGCTAATCAAATGAGCACTAGAGTTTAAACACTGTAGACTATCAGAGCTGCTAGATAAGTACACATACCCAGTGTAGACCATTTTCAGTAACTGTTTTACTCTTTAGTTTAAAGGCCATGATCTCAAATAACAGATGGTATGGGATGTTTCTTGAAAGCAGTGATGGCAAGTGATGGAAAAGGATACACTAGTTGGAAGGAAGTAGGGGGACGAAGAAGAAAACTGGTTTCCTTGGATATAAAGTTAAGATATTTTGAGACACTCTGGTATCATAAAAAACCAAAATCAAATTGTTAACATGTATAACTATTGATACTAAGCTGTTAATAACACATTAAGGCATGTTTGTTGATGATCATACCAGTCTTAGAGATCTCATAACTTTATTTTAATTTGAAGACATATTATATGTTAGCATATATTAGGATAATATTCTGAGTAAAAATATTTTAACAATAAAGATATTACTTTTGGCATTTAATATACTGACTGAAGTATGTTTTAACAGAAAATATTTTAAAAATTTAAAAGGTTTCACAAAGGTTATGTTGGTTCCCCACCCCCACCCCACCACTTGGCAAGGAAGAAACAAGGTGATGGTAAAAAGACTGGGAAGATGACAGAAGCTGGCTGAGAACAGAACTACATTGAGCCAATCTCATAACAGCTACAGAGCAAAATAAAGGTAAATGGTAAATTAAACAGACATGAATATGAGGAGGTCTTCTTTGGATCTTAACAAAAACTAGGTAGTTGACAGGGCAAAAAGAGTTATTACAAAGCTTAGGGAACAGGAAGTTGAAAATTATGTAGCTCTTGAGTTAGGGTCTACTGGAGGGAACAATAAAAGATGAATACACAATTTTTATTTGCACACAAAAGGCTTTCCTGAACATGGTGGCAATACAGTCTCTATTCATTCAACAGGCATTTAACATGCTCTTATCATATACTAGGTATTATGCTTGGTACTAGGGATACACATATATCCCCACAGAGATCAAATCAAACAGAACCATGTCACTTTATATCTAATATGTTTACACAAAAGACAAAAGTAAGTAATCTATACTAAGAATCCTAAATCTACACTCCTACTATTCAGAATTTATCAGCTTAATGCTTATTCAAGGAATTTCAAATGACCCTAAAGAATGAATATTTTAAATATGGACATCAGGTAAAAAATATTTAAAAGATGGAATTTTATGGCTCTCCCAAGAAAGGAAAACTTACTAAGAATTTTGGGTCTAGAAATCAACCAGCAATATTAGGTCTAATTTCTTTATTCTGAGAAACACCAATATGTCAGAATATGTGATTTTCTGTGACTCTCCAAAGAAACTTCCAAGTAATGTGTACTACAGAAGGTCAGTAATCCACAACTGTGCTTCCTATGCATGTAATTAAAAATATCCACAATTGTGTAATTCTGCTATTGCTAACTTAGCAGCAGAGATAAAATAAAACCAAAATTAGTACATTACTAAAAAGTAATAAATATTAATTCTTAGGTATAAATAAAGCCGAAACATATCTACTCGGGATCCTGAAATAAATCTAAGAAGTGAAATAATATTTTTTGATGAAAAGGTCCACTTACTTTAACTCCAGATATATTAATATGTATGTATATACTACATACATGCACATGCACACACAAACACCCTACTCTAACAGGCAGACACACCCAGACGGCCTACTTAATCACTAACATAAACGTATCAAGTATATACATTCGTGTTAAAAGTATACTTAGGAGAAATATGCATTAGTACTAAAAGTTTACATTCACAGGCAATAAAAGTACATGTGAAAAAACCATGGGAAATAATACAGCAGTTAATAATTAGGTGCTATATTCATTTCTTGACATTCAGTTGTAGAGATTCTTTGTTAGAACAGAGCTTAGAAAGCAAGGCTAGCATAAGCTGACAGAGGGCAGGGGAGAAAAAGATGGTCCAGATCAAGGGGACAAGAGGGTACCACTTTCCATCTTTCCATCTGACTCTTCTAAAATTGCGTAACTATACTCTTCAGTTTATATAAATAAGCCACTCCCAAAGTGTCAGTGAAAACTTTTAAAGACAATCTTTATCTAAAAGAAAACAATTCTAGTGCTTGATACTAGGTTCTAACAATCTCTTTTACATAACAAGTAATTTTGAAAAGACGCATTACTTAAATAAAGACTATTAATTAAAGCTGAAGTCTTAATTTTTTGTAGGTCTGATTACCATAATTTAAAATCTGAAAGCTTCATTAAAAGAATACAAATATTAGTGATTCAGAGGCAATCTTTTTTCATTTTTGAAAGACAAAAACCAAATAACAGTGAAAAAGTAAAATTTTGATGAAGTAGGAATAAAAAAATTAGTCATTTCTTTGAATAAAGAGTTCCTAGTAGTGTACTATGTTTTCAGTGAGCTGAAAGACATTTCTTTGAATAAAGAATTCTTAGTAGTGTACTATGTTTTCAGTGAGCTTTTTTCGATAGACAAGGTACCACAGCATTTTACGAAAACAGTAAGCATCATACCTTCCATATCTCCTAATACAATGCTGTGCTATACAATATAACTTGCTGTGATGATGCAAATGTTCTGTTTTAATACAGTAGCCACTTGCTACACATGGCTATTGAGGATATGCATTTTTCAATATTATTTAGTTTAAACTAATTTCAATTTAAATAGCCTCAAGAGGCTAGTGACTATCACATTGGACAGGACAATTCTAGAGTTTCATATATTTGTTTCTAAGTAAATATAAATCTAAGTTATTCATGAACGTCATTCACAGAGAACTTAAAAATCAAAATTTCACCTCTACTGCCTTAAAAACTATATCTCAATCTGTATTTTATGGGCTAAATAGGTCTTGCTACAAGATCATCAAACTGTATATATATATACATATATATATGAAGCAGTATACAAAGGAACACAAAATTATATTTTCTGCACAAACTGCCATTGTATTTTCAGCACTTAAGACTTTTTTCCCCTGGAAATACTACTCCTCAAGTAACAAAAGAATTAAACTCAGCAATCATGCAAAAAAAAAAAAAAAACCAAAACACTGAAAAAACTCACAAACCAATGATTTAACCTAAGTTAGGGGTAAATATTAGTCCTTATTACTTTTCCATAGCAAAGGGCAAAACCAAATATTTTTTAAAATAAAACATTTGTAACTAACCACCTCCCCCACAAAAAGGGGAAATAATCTTTTATGCAACTTTCTAAACTATATAAATTCAAACTATTCATCAATAATTAACTTAGAGGTAGGTCCATAAGAAAACAGTATTATGAGACACTTAGAGTTTATAATATTGATTTTCATATACCATATAGTTTTACTGAGATGTGAGCAATTGAAATTTAGTCAATTCCTCATTGTAGAATGGAACACACTCAAAATAACTTTTTAGAAAGTTGTTAAATACATCCATTCTAATCATTCACTTAATTAACAAGCAACTTTCAAAAATACCTGAAATAATGAAATAGCAAAAGAACTTATCTGTGTATTGAATAGTAAAAATCATGACTACTGTGAGTAGGTCAAGTAGGGGTGAGAGAAAAAGAATTTTCATTGAGAACTTTTTATATTACTGAAAACAATTCACTGCTGTTTTATATGAATGTTATATTTTCATGTAGTAGTATTTCAATTTTGTAAATTTCCACTTATCCTTAGTAACCCTAAAATTTAAAAGAAAATTGATTAGAATACAAATGACATCAGTATAAGTATTCTTACCTTTATTTGACTTTGATGGTTTATTCTTGATAGGTTTAAGGGAACTTCTTGATTTATCCTCTCTATCCTTAATAAGTTTCTGAACATCATCCAAAGACAGTTTTTGCAGGACAACTACAGGCTTAGCTCCTTTATTTAGGTCTTCAACTAATCCCATTTTTTCTACTTTGTCTTTCTGCTCTCCTTTCATTTCCATTTTCTTTGTCTCCTGAGTAATATTGCCATCTTTATCCCTCTTGATTTTTGGAATGACAAAATTTTTCAATGCACCAGACCTGCCCCCCAACAAATAACTTGGAAATTCTGCCTTATTGTCAAGGTGTGCTTTATTACTGTCTACTTTACTCTTATTACCCTCTGTCCTTTTGTCATCTTTACTATTTGGTGATTTAAAACCAGGCTTATCAGGTCTTGATTTATTAGGATCACCTTGTTTAACACGAGGACTGTCAGGCCTTGATTTTTGCTCCCCAGAAGATGGTCTTTCTCTTGAGTCCCCTGATTCATGTCTGTGTTTTCGTTCTAGTTTATCAGGTTTTGAACCATCAGATTTAATGCCATGTTCGTTTCTACTAGAGGATCTCAATGTTTCTGGTCTTCGAACCCTAGACTGATCCCCCCGATGTCTTTCTGATTCATTCCTGTCATCTGATTTTTGTTTACTATCATGGTCACGTCTTAGTGACTCAGAAATAGATCGCCCGTCAGGTCTCTGCTTTAAGGCTTCAGCTCGTTCTGATTTTAACCGAGGTGAATCAGATTTAATATCCTGCTTATGTTTAGACACGTCAGGTTTTTTCTCTGCTGATGGCTTTCCAGAATCTCTCCTATTTTCATGCCTATGTTTTGGTGTTTCAGGCCGACCTTCATTTTTTTGCTTTGGAGTCTCAGGTCGGTTCTCACCTTTCTGCTTTGGAGTTTCAGGCCGTCCATCACCTTTTTGCTTTGGAGTTTCAGGACGCCCATCACTCTTTTGTTTTGGAGTTTCAGGCCGGCTTTCACCCTTTTGCTGCTTTGGGGTTTCAGGTCTTGACTTTGTTGTTTCTGATCTGCCGTTATTTTGTTTGTTGTCATTTGGTTTTATGTCAGACAGTCTATTTTCATTCTGTTTAGGCTCAGCTGTGGTGCTCTCATTTTGTTTGGATTCGGTCGTTCTACTCTCATTCTGTTTAGGTTCTTCTGTTTGTGTCTCAATTTTAGTTTCTAACTTACTTTCACTTGATTTTGTCTCCACCAATCTGTTTTCATTTGGTTTAGATTCTGCCAATCTACTTTCATTTTGTTTCATTTCACTCTTTGAAAGCTCAGGATCAGACTTTTTTTTAGGATTCTCAGGATGGTTTTCTGGTGTAGATTTAAGATTTCCAATAATATCTTCCTGAAGAACAGAAATAGGTGCATCATTACATTGTTTGATTTCTTCAGGCTTTTTTATGGAGTCTGAATCCTGAGTTATAGAAGCCTGAGAGTCCACTCTTCCTGCCTGATGAAGATCAATGCTAACCATTAATGCTGGCCTTGACCCATTTCCCGTAGAACCCGTCTCCTGAGAAGCTGGTCTATTACCTCCTGTAGCACCCCCAGCCTCCTGTGGGTAAGAATCTTGTTTTCTTTTTTTCAAAGGCTTATCTGAAATTTAAAGATAAATATTCAGTATCAGTAATAGACATATATTCTTAACTTATTAAAAATCATATGGATTTTGACTATTTTTAAAGTCAATTTTTTTTAATGTGGTGAACGCAAATGTCAACATGCATATATAAAATAGTAGGCATGAATGACATAATACTTCTAAACCAAGGTTTAAGTAAATATTCAGGCTTGCTGCACCTCAATAAATATTAGTGACTACAGTAAAAAGAATTTAACAGCATACGCTTTGAGTATACAAATATGCCCAAGAATATAAAATAAACAGAACTTACAATATATTTAATACAAACATATATTTATGTTTGTATATGTTACAGATAAACCAGATTCTTTATATAGGAATAAGGCAACCAGTTATATAGTCTCATTTAAGATTATTTTAACCATTAACCAAAAACTACACAGAACCCCAAATCTGCCAACATACTAAATGTGAAATACAAGCTTTTACACATAAGAAAAGTATGGAAAAGAATAAAACCCGAAAGAAAATAGAAATCATGCCACTGAAAAACAGGTAAATGAGGAGAGTAAGAAAAAAGAAATGAATTTAAAATAGTTTGTCATTAACCTCTGATCCAGGATTCAAATTCTTCAAGGTGTCAACAGCACAAATGGAATTTAAAAGCTAACACACAACTAGAAGTATATTTAAAATAAGAAAACACATATATTATAAATATAAAAATGAAAAGCATATAAGGATCTTTTAGATAAGTCCTTTCTTAACAACTTCCACTGAAGAAAAATGCTTCAGCTCTTCAACATAAAGTTCTAGGAGTCTATATACTGGTCTCAGTAAGAAATAATTAACAGTATTCTGAAATATAAAGACAAAAATATACACAAACACAAATCTACCACCACAATAAAATGTCAAGGTATTTTTAACAGCCATGTATTTCTATGCATGATTCCACTTGACTCAAGAGGCGCTAGGTCATTTTCTATAAACTGAACTTCCAGTTAGTTCTTAGGAATAATTACATTATAGCACCTTGAGGTTTTGACTGCTTTAGCATTTACTTGCTGAATTGCCTGGCTATGATTTCAAAGTCATTTTGAATCCTTTTTACAGGAGAACTTCAAGATTCTCTCATAATATTCCTTAATATGATACAATAGCTTTTAAGGAAAACAATATCACAAAGTTAAAAGTCATACTGACCACTAAAAACCAGCCTCTTAGATAGGAAACCAAGTTCTGAAAAAAATGTTTTAATGGTAATGCTGCTTTTATACACCAAAGTTACACCATTTAGTTTTCAAAGTGAGAGAAGTAGCAGTTCTTTCCAGCTTAAAAATCTAATCAATTACTAAAATTTACTTCAGGTATTTGCTAGTAATTTTTATAGAACTAAATCACTCTGTATCTTCAGTTATTCAGAAGTCAAATCTATCATCCCATATGCTCCATTTACAAAACAACTACATGATAATAATAATAGAGTATATTATCATTAGACTGTTCTCGCTAGTTAAAACTAACCTGGTAAGAACTTACACGAAGCTTTCTGCCTCAATATCTAAGGGAAAAAAGCACTCAAAATGTTAAATTTATGTTTAAAGAATTTTAGTTTTAAATGTTCTGCCACACAAAATAATCTTTATATCTTGCCATAAGGCACACCAAATAATTACTACCTCATAAATAGGATGCTTTATCACCTTATGCTTATCCTTTAAACCTTTATGATAAGAATCTAGAGATTTAAATAGTATGATCTAAGATTTTCATATTTTTCAATGAAATTATGCTTTGTGAAAGTCATTAAAAGGGTAACCTAAGCATACTTAAGAACTATAATGACATAGATCTCAGAAACCTGAAGATTTCTCTTAAGAAATCTGTGGCTCAGTTTTACCAATATGAGCAATCTGTCTTTCAGAAAAACATTAAAGTATCTTGAAGGGCAAATTTTAAAGGATTACGAAGTACTTAAGAGTTTACAGATCATTAAAACTTCATTTCAATTTATCTTTCATTATTAAAATGGAAATTTAGCAAACAGTTTAATTTCAAAGAAATTATCATGTTCGACTTAGTTATCTCAAACTATAGATGCTACGATTATTTATAATAAAAATGTATGAAAGCATCTGCACATGACTGATATATTAAGATTAGGAAAGATCTTACTATTTTTTTCCACTATGCATAAAATATTGCTAAATACGAAGTTTTAATTTTTCAACTATTGAAAAGTACTTCACATCTTCTGCGAAACCCAGAAGATTCCATTACTGCAGCAAGGGTTCTTGAATATGTTAAGAGCATGCAGGTTCTGATTCATTTGATCTGATTCAGTTCCACCATGAACTTATTCCTGTAAAATGGCTCTGAATCTGAACAGGTCACTTTTGTCTAGTGACTTTTGTTATCCGTCTCCATTACATCAGAACCTTCACCTAATGATGGAAAGCCATCTCTATGAAGAATAATTTTAAAATTTGGGACACTGACTACCTTTAAGCCCTCTTCAGCTGTGGGAACCATAAGATTAGCTATCAGAATGCACATAGTCCTGAAGAAAATGCATCCAAAAAGATATAATTTCAAAACCAACACCACTTGTAATCCAGATGCTGATATTTTGAAAACAAAATCCAGCCCTGAGAGAAATTCTGAATTTGATTATGCTTATAAGAAACAAATTATATCACCTGCTTAAATCTACTATAAGTGATAACTGAAAACAGAGAAGAAAGCACAACAACTGTACATATAGTAACCAATTATGAAAAATGAAAACATCCCACCCCTAAACCACAGGACACAGGCTAAGTGGCTAATTGTCCTATTCCTGTCCAAACTTCTAGTCTCTTATTCCAAATGACAGTAGGTAATAATTTACTTCTTAAAAGGGTTACAGTGTAAGAATATTGTAACATTATAAAAAACATTAGTGAAGCTAGGCCATTCCTTATACTTGCTAACATGGAAAGTGGACCTTGGGAAAAGATGAAATGGGCAAAGATGAACAAAGAAAGCCCCTCTTTGTCAAAAGAAAGCAGGAATTTTCAGCACATGAACGAGATATTAATGTCTATAATAGGTCATCCCAGAAGCAAAGATAAAGAGCCTTTTAAAATTAATTTCTGTAATTATATATGTTAAAAGTATGAGCAAAAGATTGAGAAAGAGGTCCTTTAGGAATATTATAAAATATTAGGTCACAGAGAGTTAACCTATCAGTGTAAATCAAACCATCCAAAGAAAGGAGAACAGGCCAAAGGGACATAAATATCTAGCAGCCAGAAAAGTGTCTTCTATGTGTGGAACAGAGGTACATTAGGTTCTACTACAGCCTAGGTAAAATATTTCCTTAAAGTACTCTATTCCTTTTCTTGAATTTCATAATTATCAAACAACATTGTTTGTTGAACTTTGTCAATCCTATTTACAAGGTATAGTTTTTTGATTTCTGGTCTATGCAAGGGAATGCTTCTCTCAAAACAAATGAATATAATGGGAAACAAGCTCAGACCCTAGAGTAGAGCTTTCAGTAAAACCACAGAGACCAGACAAGTAGTCTTGTTTGCTCCTTACCACAACCAACCAATACAATAGTTATAAAACAGTTCTCAGTGCCAAACCTTAGAACAGGTAAATATCAATTTTACAGTTTAGTCCTAAAAATGTAGGGGTAACTAGTAATAAATTCATTTCAAAGACTTTTTCATCTCTCAAGGGCTGACTATAAAACTACCACTTCAGAAAATTTTGCTTTTATTTATGACCTCACCTACAATCTTGGAGCAACATACCAAACCTTTAATCTTTCTAAAATCTCAAGATAACTGCTTATATATAAAACACTATCCCATCACCCAATGCAGAAATTGAATACAAAATGACAAGGTTCAAAACAAAGATGTTCGGTGGCACCTAGATTCCAAAGGTTTTCAAATAAAACCATGAAATAATGGGAACATGGCTTTCAGGAAACAAGTTAGAAATGATAGCACTAATGAGGTCAGCAAAATCAATGTAATAAATTTGGGAAAATACACATATTAAATCATCTAAATCAAACTAAAAATGAGATAGCTCAAATGAACATCTTTTTCCTTTAATCCTTATAGCACCAGATACCTCTGTAAGTCAACTTACAGAGTTGAAAATTCTAACTCTGCTCATTCAACTTTTCAATTATTTTTTTTACAGACACACTATCACAGATTAGAGAGAAAATTGGATAATTAAAAGTAAAAGATATATTACAAGTTTCTGAAATAACAGTATCTTGTTCATTGATTTTGTTTTAATCTCTCATAGAAAAGTTAGTAGTCTAAAATAAATTTGCTAATACGCAATTAGTCCTATTTACTATCTTTATTTTCATTCAGTTTTTAAAAGTAAAAACTTTGGTTTCAACAAATATGATACAACAAAATTTCAGGAAAGTAAAAAAAAAAGTTCACCATTTCCTCTGTTTTCATTCCTACTAACAATTTAAAAAATTACACTCCTTTCTAAGAAGACAGTTTTCCAAAGCACAGATTAAAATGTCATGTAAAAATTCAGTTCTCAAGGCAATTAATATTTCTTGCCCAAGAAATTACAATTTTATGTTTCTTGCAAAACTGTCATAGAATTCAGGAATCTGGGGCTGGTTAATATTATCAAGAGAATTTGAATAACAGTGCTCTCTTCATTTGGTTTTTATAAGAGGTTAGAGGAGAAGATATATTTTGGAACCCCTATAGTTACTTATTTCCTGAACGCTACACTACTAAACAAAGAGGAAAAAACCAAACAACACTTTATTTCATCCTTAACATTGATTTACTAGTTAAAAAACAAAACAAAACAAAACCCAATTCCCTGGCTAATAAAACGAAGATAACTAGTAATCTCTTTATTTGCATTTATCTGTGATTTGTGCACTTAGCAAACACCGCAGTACAACGATGACTAAATACAGTCTGTTTTTTCAGTAATGTTAAAAAGAGCCATCACGATAGACAGGAAATATAATACGAATCTTCAGCATGTTTCTTAGCATAGGAAGACAATTATCCAGAAATGATCCTGTCATATAACGAACAAGATCATATATAAAAATGAGATCTACCCAACATCAAGACGTTCTGTCTTATATATTATCCAAAAAGGAAATATAAGAACTGTAAATCAATCGAGAAAATTTAACTATAAAATTAAATCATAAGGCATGATTTGGTTTGCATAGTCAAATGTGTATGTGCATCTGTAAAGACACGAAAATTCATAAATTATATTACTAATTTCAATCACTGATTCATCAGTCTCACTTAAAATTTTCAAGAGATTTTGTACACAGTTTTCACCAAATAATCAAGAACTTAATAGGGACTTACTTTTATTTGATTATAGTATTATATAAAGCACAAAAAAAGCCCATAAACTCATAGAACAAGTGTCTTGAATCTCCATCCTAATACACTAGTCGGACAAAAGGGAACACAACTGTATCCATGCACAAAAGATCCTTGATCCTTAAGGTTTGCTATTTAATATTAACTTAAAATTCTTTCCGTAATTTGTTTTACTAGAAAAAAATCATATTATTAAGAGGCAGCAGGATTGGAAACCAAGTAAAAAATCTAATTGCATAATAAGCATACACAAAAACTTTTCTTAAATGTACTGATTCAAAATAATTCTATAGCAGTTAACCTTGTTTTGGCAGAAAAACGGTGAAGATGCAAAACTATCTTAACATAACTTGTGGTAAATGGAAGTGATGTAGAAATGCTAATGTTCACTTTAATAGACAGCACAGATAAATTGCTAGGTACATAATAGGTAACAGACTTGTGATACAGAATTATCAAATCCCAGATAGTTGTTTCAGATAAAAAAATGAAATCAGGAATTTAACTTCTGAAGTATGAGCATTAGTAATAAAAATATAACTTAGGACAGACAAAGAATTATAAAATATGAGAAAAAAGAGAAGTAACTTAAAAAAACTTTTTGACATTATAATTACATATTTTTCCAGAGTATGAAGTGGTAGTAAAGAGATTATTTTACCTTTATCTTGAACTTCTTTTGAAAAGCGCTCCCTTTCAATAGCTGATTCTCTCTCTATTCGCTCAATTTCAGCCAAAGCATCCAATTCCACTTCATCATATATAGGTCCCTGTTGTGATACCTGTTGCTGATTCTGTACCACAGAAGTCTGGGGCTGTTTTGCAGCAAGTGAAGTGTTCTGTTGTAAAACAGGCACTTGATTTGCTGGAAGGAATGCTGTTTGTTCTTGCTGCGACAAACACTGAGCAGCATTTAGTGGGCGGTTTACATCCTGTGGAGTAATGGGTGTTTTTGAAGTCTGTCCCGGGTACTGCACATTAAAAGGAATATCATTTTCTGAAACATTGCTATTTTCCATACCAGAAAGTATATCCTCTTGCTGGTCCATGTCTGAAGACCTTACACGAGAAAGTCTTAATGTAAGTTTAGTAGAGTCCTTGGATGGAGAACTAATGATATCATACATTGCAGCTTTCTCACTCTGGTCTTTTTCATCCTTGCCTAATTTCATTTTCTTTTGCTTCTTTTGTTTTCTTTCTGGAGAATCTAGCAAGATGTCTGGTGGAACATCTCGAGGTGATGAACAAGGTAGAGGCTGAGATTGTAGGATTAAAGTTGGTCTTGATCCTAGAAAACAATTCAGCAAGAATGAACAGTTGTGCTAGTTTTACATTTTCTTGCACTCTGATAGAAATATTAAGTGACAACGTAGTAACGCTAAAAAAAATTAATAAGAAAATAATGAATTATCTAATCCAAGCTACTTATTTACAAAATACAAAAAGAAAGCCTAAAGACCTGTCCCCCATGGTCTTTTAGCTTGCTGGTAGACGACTGTAGTTTGAATTGAAGTACAAGTATTCCATCTTCCAAACCAGTATTATACCTATTTTTGTGCCTATAAAATATAAATATTTAGCTTGAAAATGGCAAAAAAGAACTCAACGTTTCTAAAGATGATACAATACAAATATTTTAGGTATGCTTTCAATGATTATCTGGGAAAACTGACATATCTAAAGTAATAATAAGTCTGTCAAATTACAAAAAAACAACAAATTAATCCTAGAGACTATACACAGTCACACAAATACTTACTGGTGTAAGAAAAATAAAGTGGAGAAAAACTACAAATATTAGAGTGTTCACTTCACAAACTCGTGATAAAGTACTGATTTGTACCTTTGTATGGTCTTCACTTTCTCCCTCCACTTAACATCATTTATACACTCTCTTCAGCTTGCTAATCCTCCTTTTATTAGAAAAGTATACAAGTCCAGCAAATTTCAAGGCTCAAAAAAGTATCTTCAGCCTAGATCCCATTCAATTAACAAACGCTATATGATACTAGAAAGTATTAAAATAAGCTAAACAAATGGTAAAATTCTCCTAGTCAATAATCTGTTAAATGAGGGAAAATAGTATGAATATGCTTCAGAAATAAAAGTATAATTGTATCTGAATAATGTATGCAATACATTTCTTGTCATTAGACTATTTATAAAGTTTAAAAACCCACAACAAATTATAAAAATTAGTCAAGACAAAGGTGCTTTATAGAAAGAACTTAGGGGCCAGCCCTGTGGCCAAGTGGTTAAGTTCTCGCGCTCCGCTTCTGCAGCCCAGGGTTTCACTGGTTCAGATCCTGGGTGTGGACAGAGAACTGCTCATCAGGCCATGTTGAGTCAGCGTCCCACATGCCACAACTAGAAGGAGTCACAACTAAATAAAAGAAAATAAAACTATATACTTGGGGATTTGGGGAGAAAAAGCAGGAAAAAAAGAAAAAAAAAAGATTGGCAATGTTGCTGGCTCAGGAGCCAATCACTAAAAAAAAAAAAAAGAACGAACTTAAACCTAGACTTGTCTTAAATTAAGGTTTCAGTGTTTAAGTCTATACATATATGTGATTTTTCCATGATACATGAATATGCACTCTCAATTAGCAATGTAAATATATTTAAAGTATGATATATAAAAAATAACTTTTTAGAGAACATATCTATTGGATAAAGTGTGATAAAGATGCTACTGGAGCAATTCACTACAAATGTTAAAATCTGAAGTGATATCAATAGACTGTATTTTTAGATACAGCTTATACAGGACATTAAAAAGAAATGAAACAAACATTTCTGGACCATTTATTTTGTGTCAGAGCTTGTGCAAGGTGCTTTGCACGTGAATTCAGTTAATTAATTTAGAACAATCTTGATGAGTATTATCGTTATTTTGCAGAAAGGAATATAAAGCTTATAGAGGTTAAGCATCTTGCCCAGGTTATATAACTGGCAAGCATGAAGAACTTAAACCCAGATTTGTCTAACATCTGAATTATAATACACTATATTGCCTATGTATTTAAAATTTATGTGGCAAATTATACATATTTTAGAACAAACTTCAAATTCCAACAATTCATCTAAAAATCAACTTAGACTAACTGGTGATGCATACAACCTTTAAAACTAGTTGGAAAACAACTTCACAAACAGAAGCAGAGGCTTCTGATGAATACCAGTCACGTGCCGCATAAAGACGTTTCAGTCAACAACAAACTCCATATATGAAGGTGATCCCATAAGCATAATATAGCCTAACTGTGTAGTAGGCTATACCATTTAGCTTTGTGTAAGTACACTCTATGACATTCACACAACAATGAAATCACCTAATGAGCCAATTTTCAGAATGTATTTCCATCGTTGTGATGCACGACTGTAATGTGTTTGTGAGGCTGAGGGTGTTCTAAAGTTTTCTCTTTTTATCAAGAGTTATCTATCTATCCATCCATCCATCCTCAAGAGATAGAGGGAAAATGAGCTGGTTATCTAGATCAACCAGCTATCTCAATGTTATTCCTCCTTGGCAGTCTGAATAATTTCTGACCCTGACAACACTTGTGTGATATGTACCTCACTTCAATGCCTCACCTACAAAATAGAGTTACCCTGGAAGTTGCTCACTCTTTCAGAAGCTGGGTTATTTTTATCCCTGAAAATTCACAGAATTATAGAATTAGAATGGCTCATAAAAGATGAACTTTCACCTCATGAAGAATGTCCCTGATCAAAGAGTTAGAACACAATCAGTGAAAAAAAAATCTTTACAACGAGAGGCAAATCAGTCCATATTTCAGATGGTTATAATTAGAAATTCTCATGGATAGAGAAAATTTATTATCAGCTTATATTACAAATAATTAAAAGCTCATTCTTTAAAGTGGAATATAATATTCTCTTCCAACAAATTCTGATAATTATAATTATCAGACTTTAATTTTAAGTATTTTTAAAAATAGCTCAAACGTGAACTTAAATTAATAGTTTTGTGAATCTATTAGACACGGAAGGCCACACAAGGTTCTTTGTGAATTTGAAGATAAACAAAATAAAATTCACGTCCATAAGATAGTACAGGATAAGTTATTAGAAAAAATAGAACTAATGGTTTGAGGAAATTAAGGGAGGGTCCATGGAAGATGTCGCATTTAACTTAGAACTTGAAGAATAGATAGGATTTTAATAAGCACAAATGAAAGTAGATGTAAGAGATTTAGAGAGGTCAGACAGAACACGCCAGATTTTGACAAATGACTACAAAAGAGGTGAGAGAAGACTAAGATGATTTAGGGCTGGAATAGCATCAAGAGAAACAGCAATGGCAGAAAGAACAGTGAGAACATTTTGAACATGAATTTGAAATACCAGCTAGATATGAGGAAGTTTTGTCTGGAAACGAAAAATTACAACCTGGGAGACAGGACGGGAGTCAAAGACACTGACTTGGGAGTCTTGTTCACAAAAGTAATCAATGCTGTTACCGAAAGTGAGTAAATAGCAAAGGAAAAAAGTACAATGGCAGATTAAAAAGTCTAATGGTAGAAAATCTTGAGAAACAGAAGAGCAGAGAGAAGAGCTAATGAATAAAAAAAATCAATGCAAGAAGTAGGAGGAAAACAGGTGGACTGAATATAAAATAAGTTTGTTTGAGGGGTGTGGAGGATGGGGAAAGCTGATCAACAATTTCAAATGTTTCAGGGAGGGTAACAAGGTTGTAGTTTGAAAAGACCATTGGATTTATCAGTGAGAAAGAGGACGTATACATTTGAAAATACTATCAATAGTTTACAGGGATAAGTAGAGGTATTTTTCTAAAATAAATGGAAAACAACAGAGAATAGTTTTTGGTATCTTAAGAATTCTGAGTTCTTTACTCAACTTGAAATGTGAAATGCTGAGGGAAATTTTAGTTACAATAATACCTTTAGGAGTTCCATCACTTCCAGCAGGGGAGCATACCGGCTGTGGAGACCTCAAGGGAAAAGATGCAGCATTCCTCATTGTTGAAGAATCTCCATCCTAAGAATAGAGTATAAATTTATATCCAGAATGATAGGGGAGACTTTATAGAAATCTTTAAGAGAACCAATAAAAGACATAAATTACTGACAGGTAAAGTGTTGGTATTCAAAAGCATAATTCTTCTGCACTTTCCTGTTTTCTTCATGGTATATCATAGAAGAATTGAAATTGTATCCAAAAGAATCAACAGCCTAAGCATGGCAATGAATAAGAAAATTGGTATTACTAGTATGCTCCATTTTTGTTTGCTATTTTCTACCAAAGGAGCTGTGAACACCCTACCAGACTGAACGTTATGAGGGCAGAATCCAATGTTATCTCTGTTACCTTAGATACACGTAACTTAGGTGATAATACCACCAAACCAACAACGAGACAAATTTCCAGTATATGAACTACTTTAATAACATCAAAGCAACAGTAAACTTCAGGGAAAAAAATTTTTTACAAGTCTTAGAGAGGGTAAAAGAGCTAAGTACCTAAACAAATGTTCATTATTTAAGAGAACACTTTTGTGTGAGCAAGCATTTAAAAATGAAATTATATTTCATTAAGAATATAAACCTCTAGACCAGAGGTTGGCAAACTGTCTCTATAAAGGGACAGACAATAAATATTTTAGGCTTTGTGGGCCACACACAGTTTTTGTCACATAATGTTTTGTTGTTGTTGTTTTAAAAATTCTTTAAAAATGTAAAAACCATCCTTAGTTTGTGGGTAAGACTACTAGCCAGTTTACCAACCCTGCTCTAGACTAAGCTCTGTGGATACAGGAACCACATTGTTCATAGCTAGATTCTCAGATCTAGTATAATCCTTGACATACAATAGATATCCTTTAAATTGTGGAACTGAAATACTAGGTTATGAGATAAACATTAGAACTATTTTATTAACTACTTTATTACCTTAATGATAACTAACATATTACATACATCACTACTTAGCCTGTGCACCATGTGTAGGTAGTCGTCACTTGAGCCATGTCTAGGATTATCAGCATGATGATTAGCTGAATTGCCAGACAACGGACCAGAAACTTTATTATCATGTATGTTTCTCAAACCACCTGCAACAATGGGACTTGATACCGATGCTGAAATTAATAAGAATAATAAAAAAAAAGCTTTATAAAAATAAACTGTTAAAATTCTTGGAAGACATTAATAATTGTTCACAAGAAGTACTTTAAGCATACAGAAATTACAGAGAGTAATATAACGAGCACTCTTGTACTGACTATCCGGAGCTTGATCAAATCTTAACACTGTATCACATGTCATTTAGATCCATTTTTGAAAAGAAGTAAAACATTAGATAAGGTGGAAGCTCTCCATATATCTGCATATCCCTCTGCTCTACTCCCCTCCTCTTACTCCCTAAAAGGAACTACCATGTTGAATTTAGACGTCACTCTACCTATATCTTTGTACCTTTGTTATAAGGAAACAGATTCCTAAATAATAACATAGCACTGTTTCGCAGATGTAATTTTATGTAAATGGTATACTATTTATATGTATACATCCTTCTCTTTCTTTTTAATTCAACATTATGTTGAAATTTGTCCATTTATATACAAGTAGTTTTAAATTCATTTAAATAAACTATTACATACATTCTGTTGTATAATGTACACAATTATCCATTCTATGTTAGATATTTAAATGGCTTCAATATTTTTGCTGTCATAAAAAATGCCATAATGTATATTCTTGCACATGATTTTTTTACAATTGCATCTATGAATGAAATTGCTGGGTATATGTCCATTTTTAAACCTTACTAAATATTAACAAATAGCTTTCTAAATTACTTATGTTCATTTGTATGCCACCACTAGTGTACGAGTGTTCCTACAGCTCTTTTTCCTTGCCAACAATTTTTGTCAATCTAAGGATGGGAAATGTCTCTGACTGTCACTTTAATTTGTATTTCCTTGATTCATAGTGAAGCCAAGCATCTTTCGTGTATTGGCCATTCAGATTCCCTCCTTAACACAAAATCATAAATATTTTCTTTCAGAAGTTTTAGTTTTGTTTTTTCACACTTAGGTCTTTAGTCTACCGTAAAATTTATTATTATGTGCAGTGTGAGTTAAGGAATCCAATTTTACTTTTTTCCATATGAGTGACTAATTGTCTCAGCAGTATTTATTAGAGAAACCATTCTTTCCTCACTAAGATATAATACCATATGTATCAAGTTTCCATTTGTTCATGGATATGTTCTTAGACTCCTTATCAAACTGCACTTCACCAATGTTCTACTCTTTCATGCCTGGACCAATATTATAATAAATCTTAATTCCTGTTAGATCAAGCTTCTACATCTCATTCCATTTCAAAATTATCTTGCCTACTCTTGGACTTTTATTCTTCCATATGAATTTTTAGAAGCAGCTAAAGTTACGTAAAAACCCTACTTGGCATTTTTATTGATATTGTATTGAATTTATAGATCTGGGGAGAATTCCAATCTTTATCCTATTGAGTCTTTCCATTTATGAAGAGGGAATAATTCCTCATTCTTAGATTTTCTTTTCTCTTTCAAAAGTTTTATAATTTTTTCCACAAAGGTCTTCTACATTGTTAAATTTATTCCTAGGCATCTTATGGTTTTCCTTGAAAATGCTAATGTTATTTAAAAACGTTATACTTATAATTGCTTATTTTAGGTGTATAAAAATGCAATTAATTTCATTATAATGATCTTCTATCCAGTAACTGTGTGGTATGCTTTC
Source organism: Equus przewalskii (assembly GCF_037783145.1). NCBI lineage: Eukaryota > Metazoa > Chordata > Mammalia > Perissodactyla > Equidae > Equus > Equus przewalskii. The sequence goes on from NC_091850.1 coordinate 28,258,595, forward strand.
AGTGATTCTATTATCTTGTCTGTAGCTTCTCGTGGATTTTCTATGAAGAAAATCATACCACCTGAAAATGACACTTTTTGTTTCTTCTTTTTCAATAATTACATATTTATTTTATGCTTACCTTCCTGTACTGACTAAGACATCTACTTCTACAAAAAATAAAAGTGGTGATTATAGGCATTCATGTCCTATCCTTGATTTCAAGGGGAATGTTTCTAGTTTTTCACCACTAGGTGGATAGCCTTTACCAGGATAAAGCTGCATCAATCAACTCTCATTCAGTGAAGTTTGCAAGTCATGAATGGAAGCTGAATTTTTTTGAATGCTCTTTTTTACCTATTAAGAGACACAGGATCCTCATCCTTTGAATTACATTAATTGTCTAATATTAATCAATCCATGTATTCGTCATATACATCCAATTTTATCATACAGACTGATAACACTACTTATTTGGTTTGGTAATATTGATTTAGAAATTTTGTTTCCAGGTTCATAGACGAGGATTGGTTTATAATTTTCCTTTCTCATACTTTCCTCACCTCTCCTGATTCTGGTATCGAGATTATCTATCTCTATAAGACGAACTGGAGTGCTGATGTTTTTCTTTTGTCCAGAATGTTTTAAGATTAGAATATCTCTTCCTTGAATGCTTGGTAGCATTTGTGGATAAAACTAACTGAGCGTGTTTTATCCCCTCCCCTTCTTTTAAGGGAGATAAACTTTGAACTACTGAGGGAGGTATATGCATTTTAAATTATTATAGACATAGTCAAACTGCTCCCTGAAAAAGTTGTATCAGTTTATATCCCTATGAAGACTGTAGGAAGTTCAAACTTCCCTGCACACTTGTTGATACGAGGTATCATATAACTATACAATGTTTACTAATCTGATAGATATCAAATTTTATTTCATTTTGATTCTCATCTCTTGTTAGCCAGGTTGACTATATTTCCAAATATGTATTAAACCTTTCTGTATCCAATTTGTTTTTTTCAGTAAATTGTCTGTTTACTTCTTTAGTCTATTTTTGTTTTATTCTTATCAACCTATATAAGATCTTGGAATAATAAAAATTAATAGTGTGTTTGTAACAAATTTTGAAAACATTTTCCCCTATATTTACTTGTCCTTATGTTCTTTCCTCTTATACAGAAATTTATAATTAATTTGTGTTTTTTTCATTTCTGAAATACAGGTTTTAAGGGTGCTTAGAAATAAGGCCTTCTTGACTCTAAGATTACCAAAAGTTTACCCATATTTTCTCATAATTTTATGACTTAAAATACAAACATAAATAATTTATCTAGAACATTTTTACTCTAGATGATCTAGGAATCCAACTAAAATTTCAAAATGCCTAGCCAATCAACCCAATATGATTTATTAAACAATCCATCTTTATATATTGATTTAAAAATGCCATCTTTACAATGACAAAATTGGAAAATCACCATTTTCTAATTACCAGTGTAAAAACTGATGAAATCAGAATCATTACTGGATGCTAAATGCTTTAGGTAAAAGATTAATGGGAAACAGGATATTTACACGATCTCAAAGTATCACACTACAGATTACTTAATAATTGCAAAGGAAAAAAATGTGTACTTTTACAATGAAGAGATGAAGTGGTCACCACCAAAACATCACTAATAATGGGGCTACTTCACATTATGTGCCTTCCGATGCAATGCAATATAAAGTACACAATATTACTTACCTAGCACTGCTGCCAAAAATATTAACTAGAAAATAATAAAGGCTTTAAAGATAACTTCCAGTTGATAGGGAATATATAAGCAAATTAAACAACACTATGAGGAAACACTGACATCTACAATATGGGATTTTCTACAACAAAAGTAGGACAGACTCTTCAAAACAACAAAAGTTACTGCCATGGGGAAAAAAGATATGAGACTGTTCCAGATTTAAAAAGACAAAAGAGATGTAAAAACCAAATGAAACATGCGATAAACTAGATTAGAACATGCTTTGAAAACAAGAAAAAGATTACGAAAGATATAATTGGGACAACTGGCGAAAATTGAATGTAGGCTAGATATTAGATGATACTATAAAATTATTCTTAAATTTTTAGGGGTGAATTATTATATTTGATGTTTATAGAGGAGAATTTTCTTCTTCTCAGCAGGTGTATTTAAGGGCAAAGAGTCATCACGCCTGTTGGTGAATGGGTTCACTGTAACCATCTTTCAGCTTTTCTGCATGGTTAAAATTTTTATAATACGAAGTTGGAAAAAATGTTTTAAATGTTACCTTTCACATACTCTAAATTCCCATATATATTTTCCTGTTCCATTTACCTATCCATTTGTTCCTCACCACGTTATGTTTTCTTACTTATAATAACTTTAAAATCTTGGTAGGGCTAATCTGAGCAACGTTTTCAGTTCCTCAAGTATCTGAGAACTTCCAAGAAATAACTCATTACTAAACAGAATCTCCAACTCTATTTCTCTTTTGATTTTGTGAATTCAACTTATTCTTGTGAAAAAGTTAAGTTTATCTTGTTAAAAAAACATCAACAGTATTTAGGGTAGAACTTTACGTTCTTTCCTACATATACTTATGTAAATATGGACATTTCCGTAAGACACAAATGTGTCCTTGTAAGATTTTTCCTCTTATTAATTACACTTAAAATGTTCCTCACATCTTTGTGTGCCAGAGCATACTAATACTTCATAAGCATCAAGAGCCTAAATATATACATACAGGCTTATGTTCAGCACTCACACTAAATTCCATAATTTTGGAGAAGTCCATCCCAAATGTGTGATTTGACTCCTAGTTTTTCCTTGAGTTAGTGTATGAAATAGTCTCAACCTAGTATTTCATTATCAAGCTTTGGGAAACCAGAAATTGGTTGCTTTGACAGATGACTAAGCTAAAAGTTTATAAGTTAAAAAGTTTCTAAACGAAGGAAGTTTTGACTCTAGGCATAATAAAAAATAAGAATACACATAGGAACTAATGACCGACTGCAAATGTTAAGAATTTGCTGTTAATTATGGAGGATAAAAACATATATATGTTTGTCATATTATCTTTTGCACTTTGTTGTAAAATTTTTCAAAAAAATACAAATAAATTTATAGTTATAAAAAATAAATAATTTAGAAGTCATGACAGTATAATCCCAAGGCAATATAACCTTAAAAAGACATAATATTATCAACATTTGACTTCAAGTGAGAACTAGTAATCTAACCCGAGAAATTTTTGCTTCTAAGATTATTCACTTTCCTCTACTAGTACTGTACCTGTTTTATAGTAAATTTTTCACACTATATATACTTCACCAATTAAAACATAATTCTTTGATTTAGTGCTACTGTAAGAAGAAAGCCCAATTAAAAGAAGCAGTTCCTAATGTCATAACTACATATACTCAGGTGTATAATAACCTAATCTAAAGAGTCAAATGACACTATCCTTTTACTTTCCAAATGATGAACTTTCAAAAGATAAATGTAATGTTTTTAATGATTTAAGCCGTATCTTAAAAGAAGTGTTTACTGACAAATAAGTATATAGTATAGTATTTTAGCTTGATTTTTAAAAATTATAAAAGGAAAATAAGTGAATTTTCTTGGAATTACAGGCATCCTGTAAATAAACAATAACTTTCTTACCTTGCTGCATCTGTGGATGTGTTGTATAACTTGAAGGATGGGAATATGGCATGTATCCTGCAGGGCTTTGTGGGGCATATGGACTAGGCACTGGGCTATTTTGTTGTGGCATAAATCTGTTCCCAGAGCTTGTCTGTGGTGGCACAAACCGGCTAAAACCCAAAATCCAAATAAACAATATCAGGAAATAAAACAAACATGCTATTCCTTAAAATTTCACTGTCATAAAATTCTCCAAACTCTAATCTGTAGAAAATAAAGTCCATGCGGAGAAATTTTGAAAAACAGCCATTTAACATACAAAAGTCATTCACGACTCATAAGCTCAGAGTTACACTAAACAGTTTGTAAAAACTGAGGGTAATTCGTTTTTTTTTATTTACAAAGAAGTATCCACCTGTTTAAGATATATAAAGCCATGCTCCCTAAATTCTACTCTATAAATTTTCTTATTTATCTCAAACTCATTGTTTATTTTAACACATTGTTTAGTCTGTATGAAATTAAGTTACTAAGATGATAGCTACTTCAATTAGTAATTAGAGCATTTCCACACATAACATTTTAAAGCAAATGCTCACGTGGGTTACTATTTAAGGCTAAACACTTCAACTTTTTAACTGCATATAATTCATCATTACCTAAATGTATGTATACACTGTATATTCACAAGCATATTCATCACAGAAAACAATATTTAATAAAATGAAATTTTTCTATATTACCTGGAGGGGCTATGTGAGATAGTGGTTTGTTGATAATTGGAAGATGCAGGACTACTGTGCATGGAATTCTGAGAAAGTTTATATTGAGACATCATCATTCCTACACAACACACAGAAATGGTAAACGTGATTTTCTTTTAATTATAAAGTATCATTTAGATGATTTAAATCAATTGTTGTTCTACAAAAATTCAAAAGTTTGTTCTTTTTTTTTTTGACCAACATGTTCATTTTGAATAGCAAAACAGACTAACTGTAAATTTCAAGTACACCAATTTTACCAAAACATTCTTTTACCATATAACTAACCCAGGACCAGAGATAAAGATTAAATTTTCTTTTAAATTTTACTTTTATACTTAATGTCCTACCATTTAGCCTTAGAATTGAAAAGAACTTTTAGAAATCATTTTATCTAACCCCTGACCAAATACATACTTCCTTCTACAATAGGCCTTTGGGTAATTTTTTTTTTATTACAAGGAATACTTTATCACATACATCTCCTGTCATTAGCAGCCTAATTTTACAGTGCTATGTGTTTCATTGTGATTCAGACCTAGGTTTTAAAAAGTATTTTATTTGGGGGCCAAAGTTTCAGCTGCTGCAATTTCCATCTAAAAGTCTTTTGATGGACAATAGAATGTTCCTTTTCTTTCTTCCACAATAATTCTTTGACATATAGTAAGGATTAAATGAATATTTGATTAACGAATGAAAATGTAAGGATAGCTTTCAGATTCTCACATTTCTTTTCAAGCTAGACATTGTTCCTTCAATTGTTACATAAATAGCATTTTGTTATACAGGAGATGCAGAAAAATTCAGTTATTTAGACATTTTTAAATCAAAGATAAAATCTATGATTACCCCTGAACTTTCCTATAATATGTATAGCCAATCTTTTGGGCAGCTTCAAGCATCACATTATATTCCCAAATTTCATTTCCTGCAGTTGATATGAAAAGTGAGTTTCACCAGAAACATTCAAACAGAAGCTATACGTTCATTTGTCAGGAATACTACAGAAGGGATTCTAGCACTAAGACAGTGGTTGAATTAGATGAGGGCTCAAAAATCACCTCAAAGTCTAACACTAATAGCGTGTTATCTCTTGTATATAGTCTAGATTTCAACTTCTGAGCTTTCTCTTCCAACTCAAATTCAACAGTAAATCATATGTTCCATAGCTTAATAATTTAAATACTATAATTATTGTTGCTGGATTCTTTTTTTGAGAGGGAGGGCAATACTCTATGAGAAAAAAAAATTCCCACTGAATTAACAGCAATCACTGAGACAAGCTAGAATTTCTAGTTTGAAAGCAATGGCTTTATAAATAAAAGGGCCAAATGAAATTCTAATAGTCCTTTCTGATTATCTCAAAGTTCCAAAGAACTATGAATAAAGTGATTTGCACATTATTAGATTTTCTCCACATTTACGTTTAGCAACCAAGAATCACTCTTTTAAATTTTAAAGCCAGATATCACCAGCAAAAAAATACTTAGGAAAAAAATCACAACATCCAATGAATCAAATCTTTAAATGCTAGTTTATATTTCTTAAAAGTAGGATATGAAGACATCAAACATTTTGTACTAAGAAATAAGTATATGTAGTATAAAACACAAAATATCTGACTGAAAGGTAAATAATGTACTCTAAAAGTTTTTCACTGGAGTCATTCACTCTCAAATTAAATATTTAAAAATAGAATTTACAAAATGTAGTATAAATAGCCTTGGAAGACTTGCTTTATTCAATCTTATACTTACATTATTCTACACTTAATGCTCTTATCCTATTAGTCTTTCTTCCAATCAACAATCTCTCCATCTTTTCCTTCATTCCATCATTCTTCCAGAGCATGTGTAATTCTAGTTTTCCTTTCACCCATTCCTATCTGTCTCCTACTACTGCAATCTAGCTTATTAGTTCTGGTGATGATTCAGTTTTGTCCTAAACATCTGCCTTCAATTTGCTGAAAGGTGAGTTGGGCATAGGTATTTCCATGGATTCACGTTGGGGAATGGATAGTAACTATGCAACTGCTTTAAAAACACAATTCACATGCAAATACACAAAACCAACAGAGTAACACTATTAAAAAACAAAACTAGGAAATAAATGGAACAGAGGTACTGCCAATAATCTGGCAATATTCTTGAATGCAGTTAATCATTAACGAAGTTGGACCTTCCTGAGTTGTCTAAACTATTCCCTTCTATTTTAATCTTGAGAGCCAAGTAAATACTTGGGCTTGCCAGATCAGTAAGCTTCAGATCAGAACAATGCTCCCAATTCAAAGGTTCTCTTTCACTACTTAAAAATTATATCTGTGTTGGATATCATATTTTTATGATTTTTAGATACTCATTATAAATGGATTTTTTCCCCTTAATAATACTTATTATAAACCTATTTTTCTGATGATAAGGCAACAGAACTATTAAACCAATTACTATAAAACCATGAATGTAATCACCATCAGTACTAAAGCTAATACCTGGTATAATTATTCATACACGTATGGCATGTTGAAAAGCTCTGCAAATATTTTTATCATTTGATTAATGAAAAGACTTTTCATATCAATTCTATGATTTTCTAAAAAAGTTCCTTTAAAGTTCTTTGAGTAAACAAATACATTCTGAAATATCTAACAAAATACACTTTAAGCTCTGTCCAATTCCCAAGAAATTTAGTTATATATTAAACTATAAGAATATTAACATCCATCTAGTTTCCTTCCTGTTCTTGACTTGACTCAAGGTATATAAAAAAATATACTATGAAATTCAATTATGAAGAACCTCACCACTTTGTACATATCTGTTCTGCATACTTTTCTCCCTGAAAACGTTAGGACTCCTTGCCAGGACGGCCTGCAACAAGACTGGTATGTCGCCTTCTGGATCATCACTGCCAAGGTTATCTTTCAACTCTCTGGCATTGAAAAAATAAATATCAAAAATTAAAATAGTGATTAACTAAGAACTCCGTATTCTACATTAGTTAGATAACAATTCACTAGTGAAATTCAGAAAAAGCTGAGGCAGAAAATCAAGAAGACTTATGGTACAAAAATAAATCACACAAGTATGTCTAACAATTTCATGGATTTTTGAAGATGCTACTGGAAGAAATAGCAAATACCAAAAATGACAGAGGGGAGCTCTTCTAAGGACAACTTTTCTTTTCCATTTTATTTCAAAGAGAAAAAAAAGCCCAAAACATTATTTTATGGAACTATGAATTTATTTAAGAATGTTCACATTAGTTTCAAGGTAGAAGATAGAGTCTACTCTAAACTATTCAAAATAATGGAAGGGTACAGAGGTGATAATTATGCACAGAAGCTGATATTTGGACTTGGAACATATTTTCTCCATTACATCTAAATATAAGTAAGTCTGCCTTTTTGAGAATGTCCTCAGAATGAAATACTGTTGCAACATTGGTTAAGACAAGACCCAGAGGTTATATAATTTTTCCATCTTACATGCTTTTCTCAAATAAAGTCACCAGGGGGATAAGAAACCCAGCAAATGGTTAAGGACAGTTCCCATTTTCAATAAACTCGAAAGTAAGTAGCAAAGTAAATTCACAACTATGGAAAATAAATGATAAAATTAAATATAGGCAGTGTTTCTAATTTTACATTTTACAAGTCACTGTTCCACTCATTAAATCTAATAAGAAAGATTTATAAAGATGGTGTCCAATGATAAGATTCAATAAATTTCTGGGAGCAACCTTAAAGCAGCTCTCCATAAAATAAATCATAACTATATACGTGCTATTTCCTTTATCTCTTTAAATATTTGGTGAAAACTGTTGACTAAGTATGTACAGGCATAAGAAGTGATGTAATATTTAGACGTTGTTGAATTTCTGGAGTGACAAAATATTAGCATTATAGTTCATTCTTATTTTAACCAATCGTTTCTCAGTTTCTCCATCAGACAATTCATTTAGTAAGTATTCCACCCTAAAGTCATCAGTTTTAAAAATGCTTCCAAAGTATATACTGCATTTAATGGCAAAGACCTCTCCATGATAATGTGCTTTATCCTCATTTCCCTCTATAATGAATTTTAAAATTAAAAAAAACAATTAAATGAAAAGATACATGAGTACCACTGTGTACTGGGATGTGAAGGGATAAGGATGAGAGATTTAACTTGTTATAAATGTATAACAAGTATGTACTGCTTTTATACTAAAAAGTAAAATTTAAAAAGTTTACTCATGCAAAATTTTCTAAATAAGTTATATAATTTGTTTATATTATTTTTAAAAGCCTATTGTGTGAAAACACGCATTTATATATTCAGATTGTATATCCTGGGAAAAATTAGTCCCAAATTCTGTAGTAGCCTTTCATGGAGTTAGCCCTTGAGTTCTTGTTATACTTCTCATGAAAAGCATGTGGGCCTACTCCAAATAAAGCCAGCAGCATAGTCCCTACTGCCCAGGAATTCTAACCATTTTAGCAATACCAGGAAAAAGGGGGATAGCTTCAGGAACAATTTTAAACCTCTAAACAGATCCATCTTGATGGATCCCATGATTATTCCAAAAGAGTTGAAAAGATCTTCATAGAACTACATGGGTCAGAACTACCATCTCAAAATAGCTAGGGCCTATTTAAATTTCATTAGTATCTCATCATAGTAAAGCTCTATTCTCACTTGGATATTGATATATATTAAAAACAAACTATGTATTTAAGTTTTCTTGAAATAGAAACTTAAACCAGGGATACTGATTCTCTTAGTAAGATCAAAGCTTTTCACTTTATTTTAGACTGTACTTACATGTGATCTGTTGATACCTGGTTGAGGCTATGGACAAGCTGTGAAACCAAATTATCATCCCTACAGGCCAAAAGGCAGTTCACCTCTTCTGCTATTCTTGCATTAAAGAGAAGGCTCTTTGTAGTTGTAGCAGGTAAAGGGGATGGTAGAGGCAGTTGGTTCAGGACTATTTGGAATAAAATCAGATTATTAGAAATTGAGTGACTGTAAGAAGTCTCTTTAGTGCTTACATATATTTCGGGATTAAAAATAAGTTATAAGTATCAATGTGACAAACTATTAAAAGGTATTCCTCCTCTCCCTCAACAAACCTCAATCAACTCTAAAAACCCCCAAAACATCACTTGGACCATAAAAAATTATACTGCTCTCTAAGAATAAAACTCAGCTCCTTTATATTCATGCTGACTTTTCATATCTTAAATTTTTACTAATTTAATTAGTGAATTGCCAAAAAGGTAAGGTTAAAACTAAGTAACTTCTAAGAATTGAGAATACATTAACTAATCTTATTTATTTTTGCTTATAAGATTTATCAGAATCACTAGTACTCTCACATAAACCAAGTAACAATACCTAACTCTTCACCAGATAGACAAGTAATATGTTTTTTAAAAGCTTAAGTACATATAAAAATTAAAAGCTCACTTTAGCAAGAAAACATTCATAGAAGAGGATTCTGGAGGAAGAAGAATATCTAAAGAGTTTTGCTATAAGTTACAAATTCCTAAATAGTTTTCTCCTCCATTCTATTCTAACAGGAAACAAAAGGACATAAATGTTTTACAGTAGTTTAAATTCAGCTATTTAATGTCTCTTCACATAATGGAAACGTGTTCATTTATCTAAATCTTTGTTTTTGGCTTAATTTCTAATCACTTACACAGTATACCTATCATGCTGCTCAGCTCCAATGGGTAATAAGTTTTTTGTTAATAAAAACACAGGGAATAAATTACTACTTAATAAATAGGGTTTACTGGGCAGACAAACTTTTAAAATATGAGGTACACCTGAGATAATGAGGAGGACAAACAAAAAGAAACCCCTGGTAGTATATCTGATTTTGCACTCCTACGTATTACGAGTTTATGCCTTACTGACAACAAAGTGATGATAAAAACTAAAGACAGTTTCAAGTTTTCTTACCTGAACTACCCTAACACGACCAGCTACTTTCTTATTATCTCAGACTTCTTAAACTAGCCATGCTAGTTTCCTACCCTCAAAGCTGCAGATTGTTATCTATTTTACCCCCACTAAAACTAGCTGGAAATTAATAACAGCATAAAAATAGTATTTGGGGGACACTGAACACAGATAAAAAGATTTCTTGAAGTTACGTTCTCATAGCTCCTTTATTATAAAGCCCTAAATCTTCCATAATGCTCTCTTCTAATACTGAATTTCTATGATTCTTTGATGTTGTAGGAAATTGCAGCACTCCAAACAACATCATGAAGTTACTTTGTGACTGTACAAAGAAGAGTATGTCATCTCCTCACCTTCTATCCTTCCTTCTCTTATTTTTTTTTTTTTTCCCTTTATTTATTCAGGTAGGAAGACATAGGGACTAACATTCTGGGTACCTTTTGGCACCATTACCCAGGGACTAAAGATTAGAGTTGCCTACCAAAAGAATGAGTCCCTAAAAAATTGTGTTACACCAAGTAAGTCTCAAAAGAAGGACAATGTTCTTTAAACGTTAAGTGTTGAGAGTAAAATAGGCTTCTGACATCTATGACAAACTCCAACAGAATACTGAATATGACATCCAAAATAAACATGCCTAAGGCTATCAAATTTTCTTCTTTGAAGGGGAGTTTCAGTTACCATTTCTATAAATGTGTTTTATAATCTATATTAGTTCCTATATGCAAACCCATGCTTCTTCAGTTTTGAGTTTTCTTAATGCTTTGTCTCATCTTCTTTGTCCTTACTTTTGGATTTATCCCTTTATCATGTAAGACCTTTAAACAATATAACACATATATTAGATAAATTAACCAAACTTACGGTCTGTGAGACTAGCAATCCCCGCAAGAGTAGTGATGGGGACATGGGGCATATCCCCATTCATCCTGAAGTTCTGGAATGGTGTTGCCTATAAAAGTACTTAGTTCAGGTGCCAGCTGTCATTACTTCCCATTTCCCAAACACTGCAACAAAAAACAATTATTTGTAAAATATGTTAAATATATTATAATTAGGGAAATACTTATAAAAAAAATTTTCTGCTTTTCTTGTTTGTTCAAACCTATATAACAATAATAGCCACCATTCACACACTACTTACCATATGTTAGGCACTGCAAAGTACTTTGGATATATTAATTCATTTACTCCTCACCAACAACCAAGTAGGGTAGGTACTATTATTTTCTGCATTTTACTGCTGAGGAAATTAACTTACGGGAGTTTAAAACAACTTGTGGAGCAAAGATCAGAACCCAAGCAATCTGGTTCAAGAGTCTGTGTAACCAGGAGGCTGTACTACTAGACAGGGATACTCAATTTTGACAAGCACTGTAATTCTTTTCCACATTATAAACACATTAAAATGCTTCAACTTGCCTTTCTAGCTGTCGCTCACTATTCTCCTACATTAACCATCCTCGCCAACCAAGCTGATCAGATTCTCTTGAATTCACCTGCGTTTTCTCATTTTTATTTATGCCTTATATATTTCCCTATCTAGGTAGCCCCATGTGTATTTTAATCCAAATCTTGTAATTCTTCAAGATCTAGGGCAAGTTCCCACTACTTTATGAAACCTCAGACAAATTCAGCCAAAAGCCATCCTACCTTAAACTACCCTGAACTAATAACATTTATTGCCCAATGTTCTTTTGTAAATACTTATATATTCCTTTGTGATATTCTCTGAAGCTTGTCTTGTTTCATCCTTGTATAATTACTTAATCTTTATGTACTTACCTTGTCTTCCCAACTATTACGACTTGCTTCTTAATAGTAATCAATCACATACTCAATACATAGCCACACAAAGGACAGAGAAAGGCATGTGTTGTTAACATTTTAATGTTCCTATACAACAATTTAATAGATTTAAATACTCATTCTTATTATGATGTAATTCAGTGTGCATGTGTATGTTATATACACATTCTGCAAAATTTCTGAACACCTTTTCCATTTTTCTGTTCAATGTCCTCAAATTTTTCTCATCTTAATTTCAACATGTGGCTTTTGTGGGATATTTATCTTTCCTCTAACAGTTCTTGTGTAAGAACTTTTTCTGAAGTATATAATACAACATTTTAATAATGTGCACCTTAATCAAAGATATGCCTTTATTAAATAACTTCATAAACTTCTCAGCAAAGAAAAGTCTACTTCACATCAAATATCTAAGACATAGTACTAAAATAGAAAACTGAATTGTAATTTTCAGTTTAAACAGTTTAAGTGTTTCTTTTTTTGAGGTTGTAAACTCCAAAACAGTGAAATGATATATCACCAGACCCCCCTTACTCATATATCCTAAGGCACCTTTGCAAACAAGTATTTTTTTTGAAGATAGAAGTATACAGGTAGTTAAAATTAAGAATTTTTCTTTTTCCTCAAATACTTTTATTATAAATATATGGTATATTGACAAAAGTTCATAAAACATGTAATGTACGGTTTAACAGAGTTATAAAGTAAGTATCCAAAGAACCACGATCCAGAAGGCTGGCACTCTAGTTCCATCTAGAGGTAACAACTATCCTGTCTTTTTGGTAATCATTTGTTGGTGTTTTTTTCTTTTTCCTTTACAGTTTAAAGATCTTTATATGTACTTTTCTAGCTGCCGGCCAAGGAAAAAATACTGCTTTCCTTTGATGACTGACTGACATAATTTGCTGGTAGAAGCCCAATGAAAGGAAACGGCACAGAAAATAGTATAGGAAAGATGCAATTTGCTATCCTGTATTTGTCCTTTTGCTACACTGTGGACTTTACTCTTTGAAGTTATTAATTTGATTCTTTAACAATCACTAAAAAAATTTAAAGAAACACTGCATATTTAGCAGTCATATCAAGCACTAAAAAAACAAAAATCAGAATTTAAAACCTGATAGAGATCACCAAAATACAATGCATTTTTTCTACCTTTAGGCTAATAAGAAAGTTTCCATTTACGCTTAGTAATTGGTTGAAAAAAACCACTGTATGCAAATAATGTACAGAACAGCACAAAAACACCTTGTTATTCATATACAATTCACTGTTGTACAAGTAAATTGCCATACTCAGTAGCAGATTAACTAACAAGAGACCATGTTTAATTGTTTAATTCAGGGGCTAGGAACCCCTAAAGAAAAATACGCTAGAGGGTTCTACTGTGGGTTACCTGACTTTATTCTATTTTCGTAAATCCCAGGTGAGTAACATGTAAAGCAGACCCAACCCTAGGATGGAGTTTTTTAGTCTAAAAATGATGTACAACATGAACAGACATTTCTCCAGAGAAGATATACGGATGGCAACAGACACATGAAAAGATGCTCTAATCTAATCTAATCTAATCTGTCTAATAGACACGTGAAAAGATCACTAATCATCAGGGAAATGCAAATCAAAACTACACTAAGATATCATCTTACACCTGTTAGAATGGCAAAAATAACCAAAACAAAAAGTGACAAATGTTGGAGAGGTTGTGGAGAAAAAGGAACCCTCATACACTGCTGGTGGGAATGCAAACTAGCGCAGCCACTATGGAAAACAGTATGGAGATTTCTCAAAAAATTAAAAATAGAAATACCATATGACCCAGCCATCCCACTACTGGGTATCTATCCAAAGAACTTGAAATCAACAATTCCAAAAGTCCCATGCACTCCTATGTTCATTGCACCATTATTTACAATAGCCAAGGTGTGGAAACAACCTAAGTGCCCATCAACTGATGATTGGATAAAGAAGATATGGCACACACACACACACACACACAACGAAGATATGGCACACGCACGCACGCGCGCGCGCACACACACACACACACACACAAACGGACTACTACTCAGCCATAAAAAAGGATAAAACCGCCCCATTCACAACAACATGGATGGACCTTGAGGGTATTATGTTAAGTGAAATAAGCCAGATAAAGAAAGATGAACTCTGTATGACTCCACTCACAGGTGGAAGTTAAACATGTAGACAAAGAGAACTGATTGGTGGTTACCAGGGGAAAGGGGAGATGGGGGGTGGGCACAAAGGTGAAGTCGTGCACCTACATTTCTGACAATAACGTACAACTGAAATTTCACAAGGTTGTAAACTATCATAATCTTAATAAAAAGTAAAAAAAAAAAAAAGATGTACATAATTAGTTACCACATATGAATTAGAAGATTAATAAACCTAACCACAAGATTGTGCTTTTCTTAGTGATGTAACAAGTTAAGCTTGTTTGGTTTAAAGTGCCTTAAGTATGGATTGAATAGAGGACTACTGACAAACATATTTACACCTCACTGCTGAACAATGCTGATTTCATTGGAATCCAAGATTTTGAAGAACAGAAGAATTTGGTAGACATGGACTTACAATTTTAGCTAAAGTCATAGATTTTGATGAATATGAATAATCTGTGGAAATATTGCTGCCTTATGCTGGAAGGTGACCAGAGTCCATCAAGAAACAGCATTCTTAAAATTCTAAAAGTGAATATATACACCCCTAACTGATTAGACGTGGCATTTCTGGCTCTGGATTAGGCAATGTTTGGTCCACCTGGCTCTGTGAAAGTACTGTCTTTCATGAAACTGCAGAAACTGAAGCTGAAAGTCATTATCTCCGGGGAACAATGTATCCAGAAGGAAGTAGTAACCAAATGGGAAAGAAGATTATGAGTGCTTCAGAGCTGTCACTTAAGGCAAGTACTTTACTTAAAATCTGTGAATGGACCGATTAGTGGATTAGAAAATAAATCTGGTGGGTTGAGATCAACACTGCAAGGGATGGAGGCAATAGAAACATACGGGTACATTGCACAATACTTTGTGAGTCTAGGTAAAATGTCTTTCTAATTGGGGGTCACCAAGGCAAAGCAGTTAGAAAAGTTGTTGATTCAAAGAAATGGAAGAGCGAAGAAAGTAGCCCACCTCATAAGTGGGGATGAGAATGAAATAAAATAGTGTATGTAAATCACCTGACATACTACTTGGCACAATAGTAAGTGATCCAGAAAGTTAACAGTGCTACTGCTAACTGGAAAACAAAGATTTAGGAGAACAGAGGAGAAATATAGGTCAATTAGGGAAAGGGGGTCTTTTCAGTACAAATAATCCCTGCTTATGAAAGATCTATTGCAAATTTTTATTTGAAATTCCAGTATATATTTCACCACAGTATTACGAATATGCATAATAGTCCCAGCATGCCCACCTACCATTACTTAAATGATAAGGTAGCTGAAATAAATACCAGCAATAAAAAGCAGAAAAAAATCTAACTGTTATAATACTAAGAATTAAATCAAACAAAAAAAGTTGAGTAAGATATTTATAAACTAATTTTAGGATAGCTTGAGGTTTAATTAAAATAATGCTTAATTAGTGGAAGTCATTACAGTAAGTTCTCATTTCAGCCCATTATAATGAGTCTAAAGGGAACTTCAAAGCACTTGCCAAGATCTTTAAAGACTCTCATTCTTTGTTCATTTAATTTCACTCCAAAATTTATAATTTCCTCATGCAAACAAAAGAAATGCAAATACAACAGTACTGGTAGAAGTTCTAATAATAATATTCAAATTGGGATGGATTTGGAATAAAAGGCACTGTCATAGCCTGATGGTAGATAACTTTCCTGGATGGCCAATTTGTACTCTATAGGCAAAAATTATGTATAATCTTGTCTCAACAACTTCACTTTTTTAGTACTGAAAAACTAGTGGAAATGATAAGTAACATTTATTTAGCACTACTAGGTAATAAAAATTGGTTATGAACACTTTGAATGTACTCTCATTTAATCCTTCGATGACACAGAGGTACTAATACTTCAGTTTTATTTTATGAGGAAAAATGACATACAGAGAGGATAAGTAACTTGCCTAAGGTCATACAGCAGGAGTCAAACTCAGGCTGTCTGGCACATATACACTTTACATAACAACTAAAATGTACACCAATATTATTTGTTTAACATTATTGGTATAATAAATGATGCTACACCCATGAAAGATTACTATGCATCAATTAAAAATCATGTTGTACAATCAACACAGATGTGAGGAAAGGAAACAGTCACAATATACAGCCAAGGAAGAAAGAGAAGAGCTTGCCTGGGTTTGAATCCAAGCTTCTTTACTTACTATGTAACCTTGGAAAAGTTACTGAATCTTTTTGTACCTCAGTTTCCCCATCTCTGAATTACAAGGCAGGTAATATTATTCTTTCTAATTGTGTTGTAAGGATGAAATGAGTTAATACATGTAATGTACTTGGAACTGTTCTGGGCATATAGGAAGGGTTCAATAAATATGAGCTGCTATTATACACTGTTCTCCATCTTGCTTTTGTCATGTATGTTATCTCAGAAATCTTTCATATATGCAGATATGTTTCATTCTTTTTCTAATATCATTTTACAGCTTTAGTGAAACATCGAATTTAAATGAATGCTGTTCAGTAAACTACACTATGTAACTAAAAAGTAAGGTACTATGGCTTTATGGAATCAGACTCCCTACTTTATAACCACATCTTGTACTCAGTTTACACGTCTATGGTACCTCAAGTACTCTCTTACTCTATTCTTGATCTGGGCTATAGAGTAGTACAGATTTGAAGAAAATCAGTCTTGGACAAAAGATTATAACGAATAAGGAAACACTCTGGTACTTTTTATATTAAGTTCATAATTTCTCTTCTCAAAATTGGCATAATAACAATAAATAAATCTTGTCAAGCACAAACCCCTTATTTCCTCTATTTGTGAATATATCAGTGATGAGATAAATGTATACGAAATCTAACTATTTCAGCAACTATTGAATTGAAATGAACACAACTACTATTCAGTCCGCCTTAATTTAATAACTGAAATTCCTTTAAATTCTACTTTGTGCTGTTCTCCAGAAAAATCTGCCTCATCTTTTTTTGACATAACTGAAGCATTTTCCTTTTACTTGATGATTAAAAGTTTTAAAATGTCACATGAGGTTAATAGTTCATGCAACCTCATATACATACTCCTTGAGTTATAAATGATACCCCAAAGAACACACTACATTTCTATAGTATTTAGCCCTTCATGATGATGCAGCCAATAATACTTATTTTGTGTCACTGTGTCGGACACTACGCTAGGCAAGCAAAGT
Source organism: Equus przewalskii (assembly GCF_037783145.1). NCBI lineage: Eukaryota > Metazoa > Chordata > Mammalia > Perissodactyla > Equidae > Equus > Equus przewalskii. The sequence goes on from NC_091850.1 coordinate 28,276,146, forward strand.
GTAGTGGTTAACAAGATGGAAATAGTCCCTACCCTTGGAAATTTGACTTTGGCCATGGGAATGTTGTAAAGGGGGTATGTCTTCCAGCAGGGAGAAAAGGGAAAGAATCAGTGAATTAAAATCTAAACCCAATTTTACTGTTACTACTCCATATTTTAATCCCTCCACAATCTGCATCAAATTTATTTAAAAAACAATGACAAAGATTCTTAAAATTTACGAAAAGATATAGAAGATATATTGCTAACTAAAAATAATATCATTGTGTACAGTTCAAGCCCATTTGTGTTTAAAATACATTTTTATACAAATGATAGTCTAGACATGGATAAAGGTTCTTTAAGGATATATTTTTAAACCACTAACAATGGTTAGGGGGTAGGATTTATTCTGGGATTTTAGGGAATTCTCATCACTGTAGTATTTATACCTGCATTGCTTAGGCATTTTTTAAACTATTAGAATACTACTTTATGATTCAGAAAAACAATGATATAAAAATGAAAAACATTAAATGAGTCTTCTAATAGTTGCTGCTATACGTACTCTGGTTTCTCTGGGATATTTAAATAATTATGTATAAAATCTATGTTAAGAATCTACTGTATGAAAGCACTCACTGTGTTAGATGCTAAAGACTAATAGAATATGCAGGATGCATTCGTAAACACTTTGCCCAGAACATAAGGCCAGAAAGGTGAACTGGAATCTGCAAAGGAGTTTGTTATGAAATGATGAACTTTTTTTCATATCCTTGATACCACTGAACTTAAGCTTTCCATAAGACTAATGTAAGAGGTGGATAACGAAGATGGAGTGGTAGAGAGAGAGAGAATGGAGGCAGAAGGTTGTTGGAAGAATACTGCAGTACTGACATGTAATGGTGGTCTGATTTTGGACTCAGATTAAAATGCCAATGTAATATCTAGTCAGAGATGTTTAAAGTAGGAAGTTAGAAATTCTGGAACTGAGTAAAGTGGTCAGAACTACAGCTATAGATATGGAAGTGATCTATAGAGGATTGATAACGGTCAAATTATAATAACATATGAGATAGGCAAGAGACAAAGTAACATTGTAGGGGAAATTATTTCTAGCACTTCTTGTGTGCCGGACATTCCTTAACCACAGCTAAGTAGGAGGATTGTGAAGATTATCTCTGTTTCATAGATGCAAAAATGAAAGCTCAGAGCCTAAATGCTTTGTGGCTTCACAGATAGCACATAGCATAGCTGGGATCTGAACTCAAGTCTTTCTAACCAAATCTTACATTCTCATGCATATCTGAAGGACATAAAACTGGAAAACATCTACATTGCTTTCACAGAAAGATAAACCAATAAAAGGTGAAGGAAATTGTTTCTCAGAGAAGCTAAATGTTTGTTCAAGGTCTCACAGCCAGTAATTGACCTAGTCAAGATTAGAATACAAATGTTTGGATTTCCAGTTCACTATTCTTTACACTATGTTGCTACCTTGTGTGATTACTACTATTATTTTGAAAAAAACAAAATTTTATATATGTGGAATATTTAGCCAATTAACACTTTTCTTCCTTGGTAATGTTAAATTTTTTTTTCAGTGGGGAAGGAGGGAAAGCTTAAAACTGTATTTTTTATTCTCTCAGTTTATATTATATTTATTAATATAAGCTGCCTCAATTACATTGGGGAAACAGGTAGAATATAAATCCTGAATAGCTAGATAATTAAGTACATAACTGATTTATGTTGTACTATCTACTATTTTACACAGGTAAAACAGTGACTCCCTAGAGTGTGGCACCTCTCCAGCAGAATCCTTTCACTTTACTCAAGCTATCTTCAGATTCCTTTTTGCTGCCTACTATTCAAGAACAAATTTTTTCACGTTCTGTTTAAGACACTTCTAAAAGATCTTCCTCAAATCCTAGCTCAAAAACAAACAGTTCCCAATCAACTACATTGTGAAAAATGATCACTTCTTTAAAATATTTCTGCTTTCCTATAGTCTTAAATTATTTCCCATTAAATAAGAAAAATGCGAAATAAAACAAAACTCTAAAGCTCTCTTTGAACACACGTTTTGCTTTTAGAACCTTGAGTTCCCTGCAACCACCAGGCTGGCTACCAGTAACGTGTGTTATGTGTGTGCGTTTCAATAATGTAGCTATATCAGAATATATGTAATATGTAATAGAAAGGTATATTTATATTATTGAGTACTATTATGAAGAGAAAGAAAAGTCATCAATAAGTAAATCAGGTTGAAATTTAGGGTGTCTCAAAAGCAGTTTATAGAATGTGTATGTTCACTGAGAAGTAAAACAATTAGTAAAATTTTATATATCTCTAAAATTGATTTTCTTCCTTGTCCTTACCATTTATTTCACACAGATTTTTAGATGAACCAACATTAACAGAAGCTCATATCACTTTAAAGGGTCCCAGTTGATTATTACAATTGAGTTGACTTGTAGAGGCCTGGAGAGTAGTTACACAATGTCTAATCATAACAAAATATGCAAAAATGCAAGCTGCATCACGAAAAAATAGTCCTGAGCCCTGGAATTTTATTATTAATTATTATTACTATATTTTTTACAGAGAGGGCATGGAGGAAATTTCCAGGTGCTGTTATGAATTATTTGGGTTCCTAGTGCACCTCTCCACACCAAAGTTTTATTTCTCACCTTCTTTTCCACTGCAAAAGAAACAGCCTATCTCAAGCTCCCAATAAAGGGTGAGACTGTATCTTATACCAGGAGACTGCATACAATGGTAACAGAAATGCAAAATCAAACAATCGCAATGTTATTTCTTTCTAAATGAGGGTTAAGTCTTAAAGAATTGTAATAGTGAGATGCAGGTCTCAGCTTTTGACCATAATACATTTGATGATACACAATTAATTAATCTGAAATGTAAGAGAAAATGCTTTTATGTAAAATTACTGAACAATCCACAAGAGGGCACACTTTCAACTATTGTAAAAATTTGAAATTCACATTTTTTTCACTAGTCCATCAAAGGGTGGCCAGATTCTTCTGTACTGATTATTCAATACTATTAGAAAGCAAGAGATCTTGAAGTTAGTACTTTTTTTTGTGAAACACACACAGGCAGACTTTTTTGGGATTCATATAAAATATAAGAAAAGCCTGAATACACCAAGACTTCTACATTAATATTAAATTATAAATGTATGCAATAGTCTTACCAGCCATCTCAGTTCTATTAGCTATTTGGAATTTGGCTGCCCTAAGAATCTTTTTAAGAAACTCTGGCTACTTTGATTCTTGATCCTCATTATGTGACACAGTCCCTAGGAACAATGATTTCTTTAAGACAACTCAGTAGAAGAACAAATGGAATGTGTCAGATACTTTAGGAAATTCTTCCAATTCAACAGGTTAAGATCATTATTTAAAGCACCTAAAAGACTAACAGAGAAAGGATATACATAGAAGATATGCAAAAACAGATCACTTATGCATAATCTTCACTATCTATTGCTTTTCTGCCCTAATCTATTCAGAGACATCATTCCAGCAACTCTCTTCCTCCTGCATCAATTTTCCCTCTTATTGAATCATTTCAATCAGTATATAAATATCTATATGCTGGTAACTACTCCCTACTCCCACAAAAACAAAACAAAACCCTTATATTGACCCCTAGATCCCTCTCCAACAATTGCTTAATTTTTTTGCTCCCTTTCACAGCAAAATTCCTTCAGTTGTCTATATTCATCTTTAATTCTTCATCTACTTTTTTCTTTCTTTCTTTTCTTTTTTGCTGAGGAAGATTTGCCCTGAGCTAACATCTGTTGCCAATCTTCCTCTTTGCTTGATGAAGATGTGTCCTGAGCTAACAGCTGTGCCAATCCTCCTCTGTTTTGTAAGTGGGTCATCACCACAGCATGGCTGCTGACAAGTGGGGTAGGTCTGGGCTGGGGAAGCGAACCCAGGATGCTGAAGCGGGAGTGTGCTGGACCTAACTGCTAGGCCACAGGGCCAGCCCCTCCTGCTTTCTCTTCAAACCACACTCTATGTGTTTTAATCTCACCATTCCACCAGGTGTCTTGTCATGGTTTAGTAATGGCATCTACGTTGCTAAATTCAACAGACAAGCCTCAGATCTCATCTGATTTGACCTAGCAGTCAACACAGTTGATCATTCTTTCCTGTTTGAACAATTCTTTGTTTTCCAGAATAATATATTCTCCTGGTTTTTCCTACTACATTGGCCATTTCTGAATTCTACTTTTGTTCCTTCTCATCTTCCTGTCCTCAGTCTATTGTTTTCATTCAAGTTAATGATTTCAAAAATAGCACCTGTATGCTGATGACTCCCAAATTTATATTTCCTACTTTTACTTGTGCCCTTGTACACTAGACTCACACATCCAACCGCCTACTCAACATCTCAGCAAGTACAGGCCTAGAGAGCAGCAGTTGACAATCTTACTACTGACTTTTCAGAGTATGATTTATATGCTTTAGATAAAAGTTCTTTATTAGATATATATTTTGCAAATATCTTATCCTAGTCTTTTGCTTGTCTTTTCATTCTCTTAAAAATATCTTTTCAAATTTTGACAAAGTCCAATTTATCAATTTATTCTTTTATGGTGGTGGTGGTGGTTGGGTGGTGGTAGGGTTTGACTATAAAGGGGCATGCAGACACTTTCTGGTGTGATGAAAATGTTCTATATCATGAAGGGATATTGGTTACATGTGTGTACCCATTTGTCAAAATTGTAAAGTAAGGATTTCTTTTTTTCAATATATATATTACCACTCCAAAAAACTGTAAAAGTAATAATGATAATAATTGAGCAGTGGTTAGAGAATGGGTGGAGGAACAGATGAAACTAAAATGACAACAGGTTGATTATTGTTGAAGCTGGGTGATGGGTTTTGGGCATTCATTATACTTTTCTGTTTACCTATCATGTACTTAAAGTTTTCAATAACATTTTGGGTGTGTTTTTTTTTTCGGGGGGGGGGGGGGTTTGGCCCTGAGCTAACATCTGTGCCAATCTTCCTCTATTTGTGTGTGTGTGTGTGGGACGATGCCACAGCATGGCTTGATGAGCAGTATGTAAGTCTGTGCTGGGGATCTGAACCCACAAACCCCAGGCCACTAAAGTGGAGTGTGCCAACTTAACCACCACGCCACCAGCTGGCCCCCTGGGGTTTTTTAAGGGAATTTTTTTTGTTGGGTGCAAAATGTCATGTCTCATACTGAGGTCAATATTAATTAAAGCTTTCTTTTTTTCAGACCCATTACTGCTAAATCATGTGCTACAGACTGAATGTTTGTGTCCCCTCAAAATCTGTATGTTGAAACCTAATTCCCAACATAATGATTTTTAGAGGTGGGGCCTTTGGGAGGTGATCAGGTCACAAGGGTGGGTGGCGTCCTCATGAATGGGATTAATGCTCTCATAAAAGAGTCTCCAGAGAGCTCCCTTGCCCCTTCTGCCATGTGAAGACAGCAAGAAGACTATGAACCAGGAAGTGGGTTCTCACAAGACACTGAATCTGCCCACACCTTGATCTTGGACTTCCCAGCCTCCAGAACTGTGAGAAATAAATTTCTGTAGTTTATAAGCCATCTAGTCTATGGTTTTCTGCTATAGCAGCCCAAATGGACTAAGATACCATGTTTCTCTCAGGCTCTATTTCTGTAACTGGCTTAAAAAACCCACAAAAGGATTCAAGAGAACCAAATATAACCATTAAATAACATGACTAATGAATATGAACAAAAGCTATTGGGATGGCTTTTCAGGGAAGAAAAACTTTTTAAAAGTCAATTTAAACCAATAAAAAACAGCTTCATACTAAGGAGCTAAATTTCAAAATTATTTTAAATAGTTAATTTTATAAAGAAAGAAGTAATAAATAAACAAAAAAAGTGATTTCTAATTCATATTATCTACAATAACCTTTTTATGATTTCCACCAGACTCTTCCACTAAGCCATTTGATAGGATATAAGTATACAAATTAAGGATGCATATTTTTCTAAATTAAAAAGTTCACATTCAATGAACTAATCATAAAATGTAGGTTTTCACAACATCAAATGCGATATCCTTTCTGGATACAAAATGAAAAAATTTTTAGTTCTTTAAATTCTGTCATTATCAGTTAATATTTCATTAGGAGAAATGGATTTTTAAATATTAAGTGGGGTTTATGACATTTAATAATTGCAGTTACACAAAAGTAAACTTTCTATGAAACACAGATTATTAAAAAGAAAATATATCAGCAACTACATCCTGAGGTAGAAACTTAATGGAAATACAGAATCAAATGACTTTGTGTGTTACAGTATAATCTCCAAGATAACGATTCCAAACAGCAAAAAACTCTTTAATTAAATCTTAAACTCTCAAAACAGCATTTTTACTGTTTTCTTTCTTTACTTTGTTTCTTGGTTTAGAAAGTTGTGGGATATTAACTAGATAGTGATTTCCTATGACCAGAATATATGATAGGTGACTGACTTTAAAAGTACCTATTAGAAATGATTAAGAGAAACTTTATTTTGTACTATAAGAGACTTTTATTGTTGTTTAAGAAATCTAATTGGGGAGGGGGAGGTGCAGAAAATAGGGATGTAAAAAGATAGGTTTCTCAAATGTTTTAACACAATTAACTATTACACATGAACACAAAAGAAAACTCGACTTAAAATGAAAATGGAACACTTTCAATCAGAATATTAAAGTGCCTGGATTTAAGGAAGTAGTTTAGCTTCTCTTTAAGAGTATCTGATAATATTAAGTATGCTTATCACTGGGTGATTAAATTTTTAAGTGACTAATTTCCTTTTTCTTGTTTATGTGATTTCCTGATTTTTAAATAAGCAAATCTTTATGTATTCACCATCATGCACTTAGTTTCTAACACTTAGAATAGGACCTGACAGATAACAGTTGTTGAGTATAAAATGGTTAAAAAAACCCACAAAAAAACAGACATGGTTTATATCCAATATCCTCATGGAACTTAGAGAATCCAGTAGGAGTGATAGTATGAATAATCCCATGTAACATATAATTACATATTGTGATAAATTCCATAACAACACAAACAATAACAGATGATACTTAGCACTTAATATATGCCTGGAGTTGTTCTAAGGGATTTGCATATTCAATTTCACATTAATTTACATTAATTTACTTCATATTTACATATCTTAATTCATTTAATCCTTATCCTATGAAATAGGTACTACTATTATCTTCATTTTAAAATAATAAAAACGGGGGCCGACCCAGTGGCACAGTGGTTAAGAGTACATGTTCCACTTTGGCGGCCCGGGGTTCGCCGGTTCGGGTCCCAGGTGCAGACACGGTACCACTTGGCAAACCATGCTGTGGTAGGCGAAACATATAAAGTAGAGGAAGATGGGCAAGGTTGTTAGCTCAGGGCTAATCTTCCTCAAAAAATAAAATAAATAAATAAATAATAAAATAATAAAAACGGAGGCATATAAAGGTTAAGTAACTTGCCCAAGTTCCGATTCCAGAGTCCCTGCTCTTAATATTCCAGAGTCCTGGCTCTTTTCTAAATGAAAACAACGAGGCACTTTAAGAGAAGAAAGATGGTAACTAAGTTTATATTGGGGGAAGGGGAGCAGTCACAGAATGCCTCATTAAGGAAATCTCCTGAGTAAGAGTTAGGCAAAAGTGTAAGCAGAAACGGAGACAGGAAATGATTAGCATGATCAAGTCCTTAAAGAAAGACAGAGCCTAGCACAAGAAAAAGAATACTATGTGGCTGGTACATAATAACGGACACAAAATTAGGGAGAAAAGGTATACACAAGTTAGATCATACCTAGCCTGACAGGCCACGTCAAGAGACTTTTGATTTCAATCCATGCCACTTAAAAACAAAAAGTAATCTTACCTTAGTTACTGAAGATGGCAACCATAGCTGCTTAATTTTGAATCTATTTCTGCCTTTTCATATAGGCTATATATACTCCTTAAAAACATTAACTTGAATTCAAATCACTGTTTGCTGAAGTAGGCATAGCTTTAAAATATTAGAAGGAATAATGATTTGTCACAAATAAAGTATGAAAATAACTGCCTCAGAATAAACTTTAAAGGATAAACCTAAATGATAATTAAGAAAAAAATACACTCGGGTATTTATGAAATGAAACATATTCATGCAAAAACCTGCACATGAATGTTCATGGTAGCTTGATTTGTAAAACCTGGAAACAACCCAAATGTCCTTCAGTGGGTGAATGGTTAAACAAACTGTGGTAGATCTAATACCATGAAATAACAATAAAAAGAAACAAATTAGTGATACATTCAATTTGGATGGATCTCAAGGAAATTATACTGAGTGGAAAATGCCAGTCTCAAAAGGCTACATACTCTATGGTTCCATTTGTGTAACAGTCTTGAAATATCAATACTATAAAGATGAAGGGCAGATCACTGGTTGCCAGGGGTTACAGATGCAGAGTGCAGGTATGTGGCTATGAAGTAATATTACAAGAAAGTATTGCTTGTGGTGATGAAACAGTTCTGTACATTGCCTGTGGTGGTGGTTACACACAGCTACATATATGATAAAACTTTACAGAAACATACATACACACACACACACACACACACACACACACAGAGTGCGTGCACAGCTAGCTAAATCTGAATTAACTCTTGGACTGTATAGAAGTCAATTTCCTGGTTTTGAAACTGTAGTCAAGTTATGTACAACGTTACTATTGGCAGTGGCTGAGTTAAGGATGCACCTGATATCCTTACACTTTTGTTTTTTTTTTGCAACTCCTGTGAATCTACAATTATTTCAAAATAAAAAATTATAAAAGAACAATTATACTCTGTGTGTTCTATACAGTACCTAGTTCAATCACATTATGGGCTTTTATTATTGAACAAAGTTAAAAGTTCAGACTAGCTGATTTAGAAACTTTGCAGAGCAATTTATAAGCAGAAAGTTTTCTCTTAAATTTTTATTTTTAAAAACTTTTAAAAGTTATTTAAAAAATTTTCTTCTGAAGGTTTTTAATTTTTTAGGTTGAAGAGATAACTTTTAATTTTGATATAATTTCAAACTTACAAAAAAGTTATAAAGTTACACAAAACTGCCATGCAAGTACAAGAAACTGCCGTAACTTTTACCCAGATTCAGCAATTGTTTATATTTTGCCCTATCTGTTTAAACATTCACATTCACAGTCTCTCTCTCCTCCCTGCCCCACTGTGTGTGTGTGTGTCCCTGACTATTTGAGAGCAAGTTGGAGAGATCATGGTCCATTCCTCCACATACTTCAGCATGCACTTCCTAAGAACAAGAACATTCTCTTAGATAACCACAGTACGATGATCAATATCAGGAAATTTAACATTTATAAAATAACATCTAACCCACAATCCCTATTTTATCAATTGTCCCAATAACATCCTTTTATAGCTTTCTTTCCCCTTGGTTCAGGAACCAATCCAGGATCACACACTGCATTTAGTTGTCATATCTCTTTAGTTTTCTTGAATCTAGACTACTTTCTTTGTATTTAATGAGCTTGAGTTTTTAAGAGTATGGCAAACTGTTTTTGTAGAATCTGTCAATTTGGGTTTATCTGATATGATTAGATTCAGGTGAAGTATTTTTGGCAGGAATACCACAAAGGTGGATGTTATGTCCTTCTTAGTGCATTATCATATCAGGAAGCATCTGATATGTTTTTTCCTAATACTGATGTTAACTTTGATCACTTGATTACGGTGGTATGGGCCATGTTCTCCACTGTAAAGTTACCTTTGCAGTTAGTTAATAACTAATTACCCTTTGCAGTTAGTTAATAAGTAATTTGTGGAGAGATACTTTGAGCCTACATAAATATCTGATTCCCATCACACTTTTATTCCCTAATTTTAACACCATTAATGATTTTCCATCAATCTGTTACATCTATTAACTGGCATTCTACTATAATGGAGCATTTTCCTTCTTCTTTATTTATTAATTCATTCATTCATTTACTTATATCAGTATAGACTTGGGGATTTCTTTTTCATTCAATGGGTCACAATCCATTACTATCATCATTCATTTTGATGCTCAAATTGTTCCAGATTTAGACAGTTGCAGCTCATTCAAGCTGACTTCTCTGTCCTTCTGTTATGTCCTATCATTCTTTAAGCAATTCTTTACTTTCCAGTGCAATAAGATGTTCCAACCTCATCTCATACTTTCCCTACCCTAGCAGTGGAAACGAGCCTTTTCTTCAGGGAGGAGCTCCAGGTTCTACTTAGTGGAGAAGAGTATTTAAGTACAGAGCCAGTTGTGCTCTCTGCTACTTGTGTCATTGCAGGCTAAGTTTTATTTTGAAAAGAAAATAAAGTGAAAATGAAACAAAGATATTGAATGAAAAATAGAGAATCAAGAGAAAATAAGTATGTAAGTATAGGTCCCAAAATAATATAAATATGTGATAAGTAATTTATGAAATTCCATAATCACATAATTTCATAGGTGAAAAATATTTTAGGGATAAGATAGTTAAACTGTCATTTTAAGACAAGAAAACCAAGACCTAGGAATGTTATGTATCTTGACTGAGGTCACAGAGTCAATTATTAGCCAAAGTCAGCAAATTCTCAATTCAATGTTCATCAAGTCCTGCTCTTATATCATTCATTCAACAATATTTATTGAGTGCCCACAATGGGCAATGCATTGTTATGGCTAGGGATATAGCAGAGAACAAAAGAGACAACAATCCTTGTGCCCTCACAGAGTTTAGATCATAATATGGAAAACTGGATCAATTTCCCATACGAAAAGGTGCTTCACTTTATCAGTCTTCAGAGAAATGCATATTACAACCACAATGAGATATACTACATTAAAAATAAAAAGACTCATCATTTCAACTGTTAGAGTGAGAGCATGGTAAACAACAGGAACTCTTACACAATGCTGGTGGGAGTATACAAAATTGGTACAACCTCGTTGGATAACTGAGATTATCTGCTAAAGGTGATTACTGTAGGCACTGCAGTTTCACTCCTAGGTATACAGTCATGCGCCGCATAACGTTTCTGTCAACAACAGACAGTATATACGACTGTGGTTCCATAAGATTAGTATCATATAGCCTAGGTGTGTAGTAGGCTACACCATCTAGGTTTGGATAAGTACACTCTACGATGGGAGAACAACAAAACTGCCTAACAATGCATTTCTCAGAATGTAACCCTCTTGTTAAGTGACATATGACTATATACCAAATAGAAAACTCAGTGGCTTAAAACAACAGTCTCTCAACCTCCTCCTAGAACTAGTGGGCCACGCTGGACATGCTGGTCTCTTGGAAATGGCAGAGGCACAAAAGTAGAAGCCCAATCCTGCAAATGCTTTTCAAGACTTTGGTCATGCCACACCCACTAATTCCAATGGTCAAAGCATGTCCTATGGCCAAACAGAAAGTTAAGGGACAGGAAAATATTCTCTGCCTCTTTAGGAACGGGAGGAACTACAGAGTCACATGAGAAAGGGCTCAGATACAGGAAGCGGGGGTGGGGAGGGTGGGGGTGGGGGGTGGGGAGGAGCAGGGACTTGACACAGGGAGGGGCAAAGAACTGGGGCTATTAATGCAATCTATCACAGACACCTAATCCAAGGTTTTCAGGAATGGGGGTCCTCCAAGGGATTCTGATGTTTGAAAGCTTGAAAACCACTGGGCTCCACAGATTACTGGGCCTCACCCCCAGAGTATTTAATTCAGTAGGTCTGGAGTAATACCAAAGGATTTGGCATTTCTAACACTGTTCCGAGATGATGCTAACGCTACTGATCCAGGGACCACACTGTTAACTACTGGGCTAGGAGACAGGGAAAGGCTTCTGAGGAAGATGTCACCTGCCATGAATTTTGAAAGCTTGGTGGAAATTATCAGATGAAGAGTAGGAAAGGTGATCTGAGCAAAGAGAAAAGCAGGCACAAAGGGAGAAAGGTGTGAAACTGCATGACAGGTTTAAGGAATTTCAAGTACTTCAGGATGAATAGAATGAAAGGTCCCGTGGACAGTGAGGAGGTTAAAAAGGCAGAAGGCAGATCATGAAAAAGCTTTATGTTCTAAGCTAAGGGGTCCAAATATGATTGAATGGTACAGGAAGCCACAGAAGAATTTTATATTGAGAAAATGATATGAACAGATCCATGCCCTATATCAGCACTATGGAGGAGTAGAAGATGCTATCCTGTAGGTAGGAAGAACAGTAAGGTAGGAAATATACCTAATGAGGCAATGAGACCCTGAACCAAGATAAGGCAAGGTAACAGCAAGAAAGAGAGAGACGCACAGAAATAAAAGAGAAAATCTTAGTGACAACTTAGATGTGGTGGGTAAGTGAGAGAGAAGCATCTAGGACAACTTTCGGGTTCTGATTTCGGCAACTAAAGGTGTAATACACACATACACATCCATTCATAAACACGCATATCACATCATGCTTCATCCTACAAGGATCTGAGGCAGTTTACCAGAAGAATACATAGGATGAAAAATAAATAGATGAAGAATACAGGGTAAAGGATACATTTGGATAAAGAAAATAAATAAAAATGGCACAGAGAAAAGCACATTATATTGCTTTCCAAAACTCCAAGAACTGGCCTTCAAATGTGGCTTAAGCTTCCTAATTAGCAAGGAAAAAAGAAAATACAAAGTGTCTGTAAAATAAAAGTGAATCAGTTCTTCGAGAGAAGTAAAGCTTTTCCAAGACGTAATCTAAGAGAAATTTCACCAGTGAGTCCGCATAAAGATGATTCTGGATGATATAATGGAAAATGTCCTTGAACACATCTGTAAAAAAAACAAAATTTCTTTTCTTTTTCAAAATCACATCCTAAATGCACGATTCAATAAAAGCAAATCTACAAGGGGCCAAAATAATGCAATCCAAGCACCCAGATCTCTAATGGTATTGTGTAATCTAAGAGTAAAATTTAAAATATTCAGAGGAATGGACAGAATGCCACCCATTAGGCCTTCTTCCATTAATACATTTTCTCAAAACTGGGCTTTTGAAAAACTGAGATGGCCCAGATTACATGCTTGAATGCAAACATTTGGCATTTCTCTTTTCTTTTCTTTTTTTTTTTTCTGTTGGTGAGGAAGATAAGCCCTGAGCTAACATCTGTTGCCAGTCTTCCTCTATGTTGTTATGTGGGTTGCTGCCACAATGTATCTTGATGAGTAGTGTAGGTCTGTGCCTGGGATCTGAACTGGTCCCAGGACGCCAAAGTGGAGTGCATCAGACTTAACCACTATGCCACAGGGCAGGCCCACATTTGGTGTTTCTAAAGGCAAATATAAATGCTTTATCAATCAATCAATTAAGGCAAAGAAAATGAAGACAAGATAATTGTAGAAGTTCAAAAGCCTACTCAAAATACGTTCCATTTCTAAACAGAAACCTCAGGCAGATTAGAAATCTTCTTCAAAAGAGCCTGATTCTGCTCTAACACATAGATAAATGAGTGGATCATGGTTCCAAATTTCAAAACCAGTGCTATTAACTATAGATAAATGCTATACATTGCAATTTTCAGAATCTGAAAGCCGAAAAGTTGATAAAATATCTTACTTGGGCAGTTCTTTATATTGCCTGCATTGTTTAACACACCAAAATTCTCCTTTATAGAAAACGTTACGTATATATAGATTTACTAGGTTGCCTAATTGCAGGCAGGATGTGGCTTATATTCTGAGGTACAGAGGGGGAGAAAGGAATTTTTATCTCCTGCATGCCAGCTATATGCCAGGCACTGTGCTAGCTGCTTTACATTCTTCTTCTCTCCCTTTATTTTTTTATTTAATCTTCATAATAACCCAAAGAGTAAGTCTCATTATCTTTATTTTAAAGATGGCAAGGGAGGGGCCCGCCTGGCGGCACAGCGGTTAAGTTTGCACGTTTTGCTTCAGTGGCCCAGGGTTCACTGGTTCAGATCCTGGGTGTGCACCCACCCATCACTTGGCAAGCCGTGCTCTGGCAGATGTCCCACATATAAAGTAGAGGAAGATGGGCATGGATGTTAGCTCAGGGCCAGTCTTCCTCAGCAAAAAGAGGAGGATTGGCAGCAGATGTTAGCTCAGGGCTAATCTTCCTCAAAAAAAAAAAAGATGGGAAGGGAACAAACTTAAATGAATTGCCCAAAGTACAATAATTAGTTAAGATGTGGAATCAGAATTCAAAATTGATTTGTCATCATTCAGATACAAAAGTTATAAAAAATGGCTCTTAAACATAAAAAAAGACGCTCAATGTCACTCTTAATATGAGAAATGTGAATTAAAACTACACTGAGATAGCAAGCTTTTGAACTCTGGCCAATCTGCTAAATGAGATATGTTAAGACACTCTATAGTTGAAGCTGTGGAAAACCAGGCACTCTCATACATTGCTGGTTAGAATGCAAAATGGAGTTGACTTTAGCAATATCTAACAAAATTATATATGCATTTACATAGACTCCTACCCAGTAATCCCACTTCTGGGAATTTACCTTCCATATGTAGAACATATGCACATTATTCATTATAGCATTGTTTGCAATAGAAAAACTCTGTAAACAATCTAATGCCCAAGCATAGGAAACTGATTGACTAAACCATGGTACATCCACATCGTAGAATATTATGCAGCAGTCAAAAATGAATGAGAAATAACTATGAACTAATAGGGAGTAATTCCCAGGATATGCTAAGTGAAAAAAGCAAGGTGTAAAATAAGTATATACAGAGTGCAATCTCCCTCTAATGAAGAAGGAGAAAGGAGAATACATATAGGTATTGTTTCATCACAAAAAGAAATCAGGAAAGATAAACTTGAAAGTAAGGAAATGGTTATCTACAGAGAATGAGGAATGAGACGGTAGTGAGACTTCTGAGTATGACTTCCTAATACAGTTTTGACTTCTAAACTATATAAATATTATACATATTCGAAAGTCAACATTAAATCCAAATGGATAAAAAGCAAATCCTAAAATCAAACATAAACAGTAACAGATGAACTTAACTATACTGTCAATAATAACATAATCATACAAAAAAATTTAATCCAAGTAATTCTGACCACAATACTCTGTATACCATTACTGGGTATGGTGGGTTGAATTGTGGTCCCCTCCAAAATATGTCAACCCAGAACCTATGAATGTGACTTTACTTGGAAAAAGGGTCTTTGCAAATGTAAGTAAGGATCTCAAGATAAGATCATCTTGGATTTAGGGTAGGCCCTAAATCCAACGAATGTGTCCTTATAAAAGACAGAAATGAGAAACACACAGAGAAGAAGCCCACTTGAAGATGAAAACAGAGATTGGAGTTATGCAGCCACAGCCAAGGAATGCCTAGAGCCACCAGAAGCTGGAAAAGACAAGGAAGGACTCCTCCCTGGAGCCTTTGGAGGGAGAATGGGTCTGCTGACACCTTGATTTTAGATTTCTGGCCTCTAGAACTGTGAGAGAATAAATTTCTGTTGTTTTAAGCCATCAAATTTGTAGTGAATTATTATGGCAGCCCTAGGAAACTAATACACTAGGGGTATATCAAAGGACAGAAACGGTTGAAATCATGAAACTAAATCAAGTGTGTTTTAGGTTGGCAGTGGTGTTGATACAGCAATTCCAATGCAATATGGTCTCAGAAGACAAGTGAAAAAAGTCTTCAAGGACAAAGAAGCCATCAACTGTGTCACTTACTACTGAAACCTGAGAACTGACCACTGACTTGGCAACACAGAAGCCACCGGTATCCTAAGAAGACCAATTTTGAAAGCGATGAAATGTAATAGCAAAAATCTGTTTAGGGTGGGCTTAAGAAAGAATGAGAGGAAAGAAGTAAGACAGTGAATACAGACAACTTCTGTAAAGGAGAGCTAAGAATTTGTACAGTAGCAGAGGGTCAAGAGAAGTGTTTTTCGTTTGAAATGGGGAAATAATAGTTTGTATGCTCATGAAAATGATCAATCAGAGAAAAAAATTATGATACAGGAGAGAGAGAATTACAAGAGCGATATTTTTGAGTACGAAGGGAGTTAGACCCTAGTGAACAAGTGGAAGGGCTGGCTTTAGGAACCTGGACAATTTATCTATAGTAACAGAGGGGAAAGTAGAGTATATATAGGTATAGAGACTTGTAGGTAGATAGGTTAATAAATGTGATGCCAGGTACTTATGAAAACTCTCTTCTGATTGCTTCAATATTCTCACAGTTCAGCTAAAATTAAAGATGAAGGAGGAGATGCTGGAGGTTTTGAGAAGAAAGCAAGCATGAAACAGTCATGTAGGAGAGGAGGAGAGTGAAAGGATCAAATAAGTGTGGTGCACTTGCTGGGAGCATTAAGAGTACATTATCATTATTTTAAAGTGAGACCAGTCATCATGATTTTATTACTTTTCTCCAGTCTCATTCAGTTGCAAGAGAGATTTAACCATGGTTGTAGTTTTGCCAAGACAGAGAGGGGAAAAAGGAACTGAAGATATATGCCAGGGAGTGATTATGACTGACTTTTGAATTTAAGATATGAGGAGAGAAATAGGGATGCTGGGGTGAAGAAAACCAGTATTACAACACTGAACAACACGTGTTGTGAAGAAGTCCTTCCATCCTGCAACAATTCAATTCTTTGGCTTCTGTAAATCTATCTTCTCTATCTTCTCTCTTGTACCTTACTAATTGACTCTTCACCGATTCCACTTTCTCCAATGGTTTTATTAAACTTTCATCATTTCTCAAGTCTAACTACTCGGCCCTATGTCTACTTACTCCAAAATTCATTCATTTTCATGGTTTCTGAAAGAACTGTATGGTTTCACTATGTGAGAATTCATTCCTGATTCTTCATTGGCACTACAAAGTCTCACAACACCAATGTGTCAATAAGCCTAACATTCAACAATCATTTCCCTCAAAGAGTTAGTATCCCAAATAACATTTCTAAAATGAAAATCACTTCCCATAATCTTACAATTTCTATCACTGTTCCCATTCATTAGTAATCCAAATTCTCAGATTATAAACAAAAAACCCCCCTCTATTATCATCTATATGATTCTTCTTTTCCTATTCTACTGCTCTAAGCTTAATAAAAATAGCTCACTATCAAGCCATCTGGATTATTGCAATTACCAATTAACTAGTCTTTTTTTAACTTCAGTACTTTTCTACTTTCAACTGTCCTTCATACAGCTATGCAATGAACTCCTCTTAAAAAAACTGCTTTTATTATTTACTTCCATAATTAACTAGAAAAAAACCCAACATCTACAAACTTAATTCCAAAGCCCTTATCACCACATTCAATCTCTGCCATAATTTATAGTTTCTCTTCAATTATATTTTTCCCTATTCCAACATAAACTCCCCATTCTTACCAGATCGGTCTTTTCACTATTCCCCAAATATAACTATCCTCAAATCTTGCACCAATACATTTGCTTAAGCTATTCTTTTTCTTTTCTGTACCTAAACCAATTTTACCCATCCTTCAACCTCTTCCTTGAAACTTCCCTCTATAATTGTATTTTACAATCTTTTCCTTTAATGCCTCTTGCATTACATGGACAAGTCAGGATCTGGCCATGAACAGTTTATATTCAATCTGATCATTTCATTGGCACCCTAAGTACAAAATCTTGTCTATTTTTTTCACTTCTTATAATACCCAGCACAATGATGGTCATATAGTTAATAGGTTAAACTGAAATGAAAACAGTGGGAAACTGCTAGAGAATGTATTACACAAAAAACTCAAGTCTTGGGCCAGCCCCATGGCTGAGTCGTTAAGTTCGCAAGCTCTGTTTCGGCAGCCCAGGGTTTTGCTGGTTCAGATCCTGGGCAGGAACATGGCACTGCTTGTCAGGCCACGTTGAGGCAGCATCCCACATGCGAAAACTAGAAGGACCCACAACTAAAATATACAACTATGTACTGGGGGGATTTGGGAAGAAAAAGCAGGGGGAAAAAAAAAGATTGGTAAGAGTTGTTAGCTCAGGTGCCAATCTTTAAGAAAAAAAAAACACCCTCCAGTCTCTAAGCAATCAAACACTGGGTAAAAAGAATTTGAAATCTGGATGCTGAACAAGTCCATATATTTAAGGTGATGACATCAGGGAGTCATAAGCAAACATAATCAGGTGATCTTAAAACTATGATCTTCACATGTTAAAAGCTTATATTAGCAGCCAGCCTCATATTTATTTTTATTGCAAAGGGAACCACATTTTAACAGAGACCTATCAAACTCTAGAATCTCTTCCCCCTTTTTCAATATTCTTATTAAGAAGAGTAGAAAATTAGACTTGAACTTTTACACAGATTGGTAATTCAAAATCCTTGGAAAAATCTAGAATGAAAACCAAAATAGATCCATAAAAAGCTAGTAATATTACTAACTTCACACTTATCAAACATAAATGCTGTATAGCTGATGAGGGAACAAGAAAGATTAAATAATAAAATCCAGTCAGTATTTTCTCTGTGCTGAATTAAATGGAAACTGGTAATTTTCACTATTGATTTCTGAAAACATAACTAAAAATCTGCTCAGCTTTAGATTTAATTATTACATTACGTTAAAAAATTAAATTCTTTATCAAAGATTACCATTAAATTGATATTAAAAACAAACTTGTACTTTCAGCATATTATGGCTCCTAAATTTACAAGCTTCCTTTTCCTTCTTAAAATCAGATTAAATTCTCACCCCTCTAAGACCATAGCCCAGGAATGAAAAATGTCTCTACTACTATCTGATCAGATATCAGCCAATAATGGGTGAATAAGTTCTGAATAACCACTATGCAAATGTATCAAATTAAGTATTATAATTCCTATAGACACTTTTGACCAAATAGAATCACAGAATTTTAAAAGTATAAGAAAATTTAGAGTTACTAGTCCAACTTGCCTATTTGACATAAGAAACAGGAATGCTGCTTATTTATAAACCTCTTGATGAGCAGTAATAGGAAGAAATATTACAACAGCTGGTGTAATAGGGAAACCAGGAGTTTTTATAACTATGAAATTCATATAATAACAAAACAACAGAGCTTGTGATACCACATGTAGCTAGATATAAATTCTACTAAATACTGACACAGATAGTTAACTACCATGGGAAACACACTAGAACTGACAATATCATAGCTTAGAAATATAAACAGAATTATCAATGTATAAAACTTTATGATTATTTAGAAAACAATACTTTTTTTTTAAACTTACTATTACCATTCTAGACAAATATAGTTTAACTTTCATTTTCCATTACCATATTGGGATAAAAATTCAACTATGAAAGTATATTGTGATAAACTGAGATGCATACTGTAATCCCTAAAGCAACCTCTAAAAAAATAACTCTTAAAAACGGTAACAAAACAAAATAAAACAAACCAAAACCAACAGGAGAATTTAAACAGTACACTAAAAGAATATTTAACACAAAAGAAGGCAATAAAAGAAGAAGGGCAGGCATAAATCCAATCATATCAATTCACATTAAATGGGAATGGATTAAACATGCCACTCAAAAGGCAGAGATTATCATACAGGATAAAACATCAAGACCCAACTGACATTACTTCTACAAAAGACACATTTGAAAATCAAAGATACAAACAGGCTGAAAGTCAAAGAATGGAAGAGATTCCATTCAAACAGTAACAATTAGAATGCTAAAGTGGCCATATCAATAGCAGATGAAATAGACTTTGACATAAGTAGTACTAAAGACAAAAAAGGATTATTTCATAATGATAAAAGAGTCAATAGCACATCAGAAAGATATAATATTTATAAATGTATTCACTCACACCTAACAAGAGAGCTGCCAAATACACAAAGCAAAAACATCCCTTTTAAGCACACATAGAACATTCTCCAGAACTGAGCACATGCTGGGCCACAAACAAATCTAAATAAACTTAGAATCATAAAAAGGAACATTCCTGACAATGACAGAATAAAACTAAAAATCCTTAGAAAGAAATCTCGGGGAACCCATGGGTCACAGAAGACATCAAAAGGGAAATTAAATACTTTGAACTGAATAAAAATGAAAATACAACATACCAAACTTTATAGGATACAAATAAAGCAGTGTTTACTGGAAAATAATAGGTTTAAATGCTGATATCAGAAAAGAATAGTCTCAAATCAATAATCTAAGCTTCCACACGTTAAGAAACTAGAAAAAGCAAATTAAATCTGAAGAAGGAAATAATAAAGACTAGAGTAAGAATGAATGAAGCAAAACTCAGAAAATAAAAAAAGAAATATCAATAAATTCAAAAGCTGGTTCTATTTTTTTTTTTTTTTTTTTTGCTGAGAAAGATTGGCCCTGAGCTAACATCTGTGCTAATCTTCCTCTATTTTCTATGTGGGATGCCACCACAGCATGCCTTAACCAGCAGTATGTAGGTCCGTGCCTAGGATCTGAACCTGTGAGTCCTGGGCTGCTAAAGTGGAGCACATGAACTTAACCACTACACCACCAGGAAGGCCCCCAAAAGTTGGTTCTTTAAAAAAAAAAAAAAAAAAAAAAATCAACAAAATTGACAAACTCTTTGATAAAATGACCAAGAAAATAAAAGAAGAGACACAAATTACCAAAATCAGGAACGGAAAAGAAGAAATCACTACTAACCCTTTAGAAATTAAAAGGATCATAAGGGAATCTTACAACAACTTTAAACCAACAAATTAGAGAATTTACATTAAAAAGAACAGAGAGATCTCGTCAAGATGGCGGTGTGAGCAGATGTTGAACTCGTCTCCTCCCATGAACACAAGCAGGTTACAACAATTTTTGGAAGAATTACCCTGGATTGAAAACTGAAAACTGGATAAGAAGAACCCCCACAACAAGGGACAGTCCTGACGAAGGCAGAAGAGGCAGTAATTCCTGCTGGAGAGGAAAAAAGCCAGCTTTGGGAGCAGCAGAGCTTCTCAGCTGGCCAGTGGGAGCCACCCTAAGGTATGCAGCCCTCCCTGGAGGAGTGAGGTCCGGAGTGGGGGCGATATTACTATAAGCATCCTTCAGACTCAGCCCAACTGAGAGGGGGTCTTACTCTCTGGCTTTGCTGGGTATTGACTGCAGCAGGGACACCCCCAGAAGAGCTATCTGCCGAAAGCCGAAAAGACCCGGGTCTTAAAGGGCCCATGCACAAACTCACTCATTGCAGCAACCTAAAATCACCAGAGAGAAGGCTAACAGTCCTTTGGGGAAACGAGACTCACCTGGTGGGCTCTGGGGGCATCTTTGTGAGAGGAGGGACCTCTCTGGAGACTGAGACATTGGTGAGGGCCATTGTTCTGAGCTGGTCCAGGCATGCTGATACGGACACCGGTGGGGGCAGTTGAGGTTCATCCCTTGGGCTGTTAGCCCAGGGGTCTGCCATGCCCCCTAGAGCACAGATTTAACCAAGTTCAGCCAGGGCAGGCAACCTGTCCTAGGGGGCTGGCCCCACCTAACAGCAAGCCCTCAAGCTACTTTTCAGCCTGCATTGCCTTGATCCTCTACAGGCAGGTGAGGGTGTCTGCCTCTGTGGGGCAGGGCCTGTGTGAGGACCAGATGAACTGTGGGGGGCATTGGGGGAGAGGTGGGGGCCTCTGCAGTGTGGCATCAGGGTACACTCCATGCAGTTGGGAAGTGTGCATGGACCAGGACTATGTTGATGGTGTATGTGGTCCTGTGGGGGGTGAGGCATAGCTGCAGAAGACCTGTGCTTCACAAATAGCCATAAAAAGGATTCGCCCCACCTTCCAAAGCCTGAAACAATTGAGTGCCCCTGTGCCAAGGGCCAACCCCACTCAGCTCTACTCCTAAGAGAACTGACATTAGCCTTGTAGGCCTGAGGCCTATCACAACTGTACACCCCTGAGCCTAGCAACCAGCTACACTGGGTACCAACCCAATTAAGAGGAAAACTGCAATAGGAGTGTGCTGATAGACTTTGTAGCCAACAGTGCTGAGGCTCCCCAAACTGGATTTACAAACAGCTGGCCAGGGAAGGAAAGATTAGACTCCCTGGGTACCTGTAGTGGGAGCAACCCTGCCACAGCAAAAGGATACAAGTAGCCCACAAAGGAGTCACTCCTGGTTCATATGGACTGATGACGAGAGAGAAGCACACTGCTGGGCCTCATAAGGCATCTCATGCATAAGGCCACTTCTCCAAGATCAGGAGACATAGCCAACTCATCTAACACACAGAAATAAGCACAGAGAAAGAGGCATAATGAGGAAGCAAAGGAATACTTTCCAAGTAAGGGGATAGTACAAAACCCCAGAAAAAGGACTAAATGAAACAGAAACAAGTGACCTACTCGACAAAGAATTCAAACAAAATATCATGAGGATGCTCACAGATATGGGGAGAAGAACGGATGAACACAGTGGGCACATCAGCAAAGAACTGGAAGATATAAAAAAAAAAATCAGAAATGAAGAACACAATACTGGAAATGAGAAATTCACTAGAGAGACTCAATAGCAGAGTAGAAGAAGCAGAAGAATGGATCAGTGAGCTAGACAAAAGACTAGAGGAAATCACCCAAGCAGAACAGAAAAGAGAAAAAAGAATTAGACAGAATGAGAACAGTCTAAGGGAACTCTGGGACAATATCAAGCATGCTAACATTCAGATTATAGGGGTCCCAGAAGGAGAAGAGAGAGACAAAGCGACAGAAAATTTATTTGTAGAAATAACAGAGGAAAATTTTCCTAACCTGAGGAAGGAAACAGACAACCAAGTTCAGGAAGCACAGAGAGCTCCAAACAAGATAAGCCCAAAGATGCCCACACCAAGACAAATTATAATTAAAATGTCCAAAATTAAAGACAAAGAGAGAATCCTAAAAGCAGCAAGAGAAAGGCCATAAGTGACATATAAAGGGAAGCCCATCAGGCTATCAGCAGACTTCTCAGCCGAGACCCTACAGGCAAGAAGAGAATGGCACAATGTACTTAAAGCGATACAAGGAAAAAACCTACAGTCAAGAATACTCTATCCATCAAGGTTGTCATTCAGAATGGAAAGAGAGATAAAGAGCTTCCCAGACAAGCAAAACTTAAAGGAGTTTAGCACCAAGAAACCAGTTCTGCAAGAAATGCTGAAGGGACTTATTTAAGTGGGAAAGCAATAACCACAAATAGAGATTAAAAAAAATTATCAAAAAAAACAAAACAACAACAACAAAAAACCAGGCAATAAAATCACTTGTAAGGTAAAAATATAGTAAAGGCAGCAGATCAACTACCTGTGAAGATAATATGAAGGTTAAAACAAATGTACTAAAATCACCTATTTCAATGATAAGAGGGTAATGAATAGACACACACTAAACAAAAGGCTATATATGATGTGAAAAACATATAATGTGGGAGGAGGGGAGTGAAAAAGTAGAGCTTTTAGAAAGAGGTCAAACTAAAAAGTCTATTTACTCAATATAGACTGTTATATGCGTAGTATAGTAAACAGGATCCTGACGGTAACCACAAATCAGAAACCTATAACAAGTAGGAAAAAAAGTAAGACAAAAGAAATCAAACATATTACTAAAGATACCCACCAAACCACAAGGGAAGAGAGCAAGGGAACAGAGAACTACTAAAACACCCAGAAAAAAAAGTGACAAAATGGCAATAAATACATACTTATCAATAGCTACTTTAAATGTCAATGGACTAAATGCTCCAATCAAATGCCATAGGGTGGCCAACAGGATAAAAAAACAAGACCCAGATGCTGCATAAAAGAGACACACTTCAGACCTAAAGACACTCACAAACTGAAAGTGAAAGGATGGACAAAGATAGTCCATGCAAATGGCAAAGAAAAGAAAGCAGGGGTAGCGATACTTATATCAGACAAAACAGACTTAAAAACAAAAACTGTAACAAGAGAAAAAGATGGGCACTACATAATGATAAAGGGAACGATCCAACAAGAAAATATAACACTGGTAAATATCTATGCACCCAAAATAGGAGCACCTAAATATATAAATCAATTACTAACAGACAAAAGAAGAGAAATAGACAGTAACACAATAGTAGTAGGGGACTTTAACACTCCACTTATACCAAGAGATAGATCATCCAAACAGAAGATCAATAAGGAAACACTGGCCTTAAAGGACATATTAGACCAGATGGACTTAGTAGATATATACAGAACATTCCATCCAAAAACCAAAGAATACACATTCTTTTCAAATGCCCATGGAACATTCTCCAGGATTGATCACATATTAGGCCACAAAAGAAGTCTCAATAAATTTAAGAAGATTGAAATAATACCATGCATCTTTTCTGACCACAAAGGTATGAAACTGGAAATCAACTACAGAAAGAAAACCAGAAAAGCCACAAAAATGCGGAGATTGAACAAAATGCTACTGAACAACGATTGGGTCAATGAAGAAATCAAAGAAGAAATCAAAAAATTCCTGGAGACAAATGAAAATGAAAACATGACATGCCAAAATCTGTGAGATACAGCAAAAGTGGTTCTACAAGGGAAGTTTATAGCAATTCAGGCCTACCTCAACACAGAAGAAAAATCCCAAAGAGACAATCTAAAAGTGCACCTAAAGGTACTGGAAAGAGAACAACAAACAAAGCCCAAAGTCAGCAGAAGGAAGGAAATAATAAAAATCAGAGCAGAAATAAACGAAATAGAGACTAAAAAAAGATAGAAAAAAATTAATGAAACCAAGAGCTGGTTCTTCGAAAAGATAAACAAAATTGACAAACCCTTAGCTAGACTCACCACAAAAAAAAGAGAGGAGGCTCAAATAAATAAACTCAGAACGGAAAGAGGAGAGATTACAACGGACACCTCAGAAACACAAAAGATGATAAGAGAATACTATGAAAAGCTACACACCAACAAATCGGATAATCTAGAAGAAATGGATAAATTCTTAGAAACATACAACCTTCCAAAACTGGACCAAGAAGATGTAGAAAATTTGAATAGACCGATCACCAGCAAGGAGATTGAAACAGCAATCAAAAACCTCCCAAAATCCAGGACCAGATGGCTTCCCTGGTGAATTCTACCAAACATTCAAAGAAGACTTAATACCTATCCTTTTCAAACTTTTCCAAAATATTGGAGAGGAGGGGAGGCTTCCTAACTCCTTCTACGAAGCCAATATCAGCCTGATACCAAAACCAGATAAGGACAACACAAAAAAAGAAAATTACAGGCCAATATCACTGATGAACATCGATGCAAAAATCCTCAACAAAATACTAGCAAATCAAATACAACAATACATTAAAAAGATCTTACATCATGATCAAGTGGGTTTCATTCCAGGGATGCAGGGATGGTTCAACATCCACAAATCTATCAACGTGATACACCACATTAACAAAATGAAGAATAAAAATCACATGATCATTTCAATACATGCAGAGAAAGCATTTGACAAGATACAGCATCCATTTATGATTAAAAAAACACTAAATAAAATGGGTATAGAAGGAAAATGCCTCAACATAATGAAATCCATATATGACAAACCCACAGCAAATATCATTCTCAATGAAGAAAAACTGAAAGCTATCCCTCTAAGAACAGGAACCAGACAAGGATGCCCACTGTCACCACTCTTATTTAACATAGTATTGGAAGTCCTAGCCAGAGCAATCAGGCAAGAAAAAGAAATAAAAAGGATACACATTGGAAAAGAAGAAGTAAAACTGTCACTCTTTGCAGATTATATGATTTTATATCTAGAAAACCCTAAAGATTCCACTAAAAAGCTTTTAGAAATAATAAAGAAATACAGTGAAGTTGCAGGATACAAAAATCAACGTACAAAAATCGGTTGTGTTTCCATACACTAACAACGAAGTAGCAGAAAGAGAAATCAAGAATACAATCCCATTTACAACTGCAACAAAAAGAATAAAATACCTAGCAATAAACTTAACCAAAGAGGTGAAAGATATGTACACTGAAAACTATAAAACGTTGTTGAAAGAAATCGAAGAAGACACAATCTATAGATTCAACACAATCCCTATCAAAGTTCCAACAACATTTTTTACAGAAATAGAACAAAGAATCCTAAACTTTATTTGGAACAACAAAAGACCCCGAATAGCCAAAGGATTCCTGAGAAAAAAGAACAAAGCTGGAGGTATCACAGTCCCTGATTTCAAATTATACTACAAAGCCATAGTAACCAAACCAGCATGGTAGTGGCACAAAAACAGACACACAGATCAATGGAACAGAATTGAGAGCCCAGAAGTAAACCCACACGTTTATGGACAGCTAATATTCAACAACGGAGCCAAGAGCATACGATGGAGAAAGGAGAGTCTCTTCAGTAAATGGTGCTGGGAAAACTGGACAGCCACATGCTTCCCTTACACCATGCACAAAAATCAACTCAAAATGGATTAAGGACTTGAATGTAAGACCCGAAACCATGAGAATTCTGGAAGAAAACATAGGCAGTACGCTCTTTCACATTGGTCTGAGTAGCATATTTTCAAGTCCCATGTCTGAACGGGCAAGGGAAACAAAAGACAAAAATGAACAAATGGGACTACATCAAACTAAAAAGCTTCTGCACAGCAAAGGAAACCATCAACAAAATGAAAAGACAACCTAACAATTGGAAGAAGATATTTGCAAACCATATATCAGATAAGGGGTTAATATCCAAAATATACAAAGAACTCATACAACTCAACAACAACAAAAAAACCCCAACAATCCAATTATAAAATGGGCAAAAGATCTGAACAGAGATTTCTCCAAAGAAGATATACGGATGGCCAACAGGCATATGAAAAGATGCTCAACATCATTAGCTATCAGGGAAATGCAAATCAAAACTACAATGAGCTATCACCTCACTCCGGTCAGAATGGCTATAATTAACAAGACAAGAAACAACAAATGTTGGAGAGGATGTGGAAAGAAGGGAACCCTTGTTCACTGCTGGTGGGAGTGCAAACTGGTGCAGCCACTATGGAAAGCAGTATGGAGTATACTCAGAAAATTAAGGACAGATCTACCATATGATCCAGCTATTTCACTGTTGGGTATTTATCCAAAGAACTTGAAAACACAAAGGCATAAAGATACTTGCACCTCTATGTTCATTGCAGCATTATACACAATACCCAAGACATGGAAGCAACCTAGGTGCCCATGAAGGGACAAATGGATAAAGAAGATGTGGTATTCATACACGATGGACTACTACTCAGCCATAAGAAATGATGAAATCTGGCCATTTGCGATAACATGGATGGACCTTAAGGGTATTATGCTGAGTGAAATAAGTCAGAGAGAGAAAGTTGGATACCATATGATCTCACTCCTAAGTAGAAGATAAAAACAACGACAAAAAAACACATAGTATTGGAGATTGGATTGGTGGTTACCATAGGGAAAGGGGGGATGGGGGAGGGCAAAAGGGGTGATTAGGCTCACATGTGAGGGGATGGACTATAATTAGTTTTTGGGTGGTGAACATGATGTAATGTACACAGAATTCAAAATATGATGTACATCTGAAAATAAAAAAAAAGAAGAAAACCCTAGAAATATGCAAATTATCAGGACTACAAGAAATACAAAATCTGAATAGATCTGTAACAAACAAGGACATCGAACTATTACATATTAAAAATCTTCAAACTAAGAAAAGCCTAAGAACAGATGATTTCACTGATGAAGCTTATGAAATATATAAAAAACAACTCTTTCTATGAAGTTAGTATTACCCTGATACCAACAGACATAGATAACACAAGAAAACGATAAATCAATATCCCTCAGGAACACATATACAAGTATCCTTTAAAAAAATTTAGCAAACTGAATTCAGCAACATATAAAAAAGGATTAAACATTATCACTAAGGTTAATCATCTGAAAATCAATTAATGTAAAACATTATATTCGTAGAATAAAGAGCAAAACCACATGATCATGTCAACAGATAAAGAGAAAAAGCATATGACAAAATCCAACATCCATTCATTATAAAAATGCTCAAAAAACAAGGAATAGAAGGAAACTTCTTCAACTTACTCAAGGGCACCTACAAAAAGTCTATGGCTAACATCATACTTAATGGTGAAGGCTTTCCCCTAAATATCAAAGGAACAAGGATGTCTGTTCTTACTACTTCTGCTGAATGTTGTACTGTAGGTTCTAGCTGGTGCAGTAATGCAAAATAATTAAATAATATTAAAAAAGTAAAATTAAAATATTATATGCATTCAGATTAGAAAAGAAGTGAAACTGTTTATTACCAAATGACATTATCCTATATGTGGAAAATCCTAAGGAATCACTAAAAAACTACTAGAACTAATAAGCAGGCTTAGCAAGGTCACAAGATGTAAGATCAATATACAGAAATCAATTGCATTTCTATATTCTAGCAAAAGTGGGAAAATAAAATTAAGAAAACAATTACATTCAAAATAGCACCACAAGGAATACTTAGGAAAATTTTTTTTTAAAGAAGTAAAAGATTTGTACAGTATTACAAAACACTGCTCAAAGAAAAAGATTTAAATAAATGGAGAAATATTCCAAGCTCATGGACCAGCAGACTGAATATTGTTAATGTGGCAATTTTCCTCAAACTTACCTATAGATTCAACACAATCCTTTTCAAAATACCAGCTGGCCTTTCTTTTTTAAATAGAAATAAGCTGATCCTAATTTTATGTGGAAATCAAAGGACCTAGAATAGCCAAAACAATTTGAAAAGAACCACCAAGTTGCAGGACTTATACTACCCAATTTCAAAACATAGTATAGAGCTACACTTATCAAGACAGTGTGTTATTAGTAAAAGGTTAGCTCAATGAGGAGAACTGAGAGTCCAGAAATAAATTCTTATTTCTATGTTTGACTTTTCACAAAGCTGCCAAGGTAATTCAATAGGACAAAGGATAGCCTTTCAACAAATGATTCTGAGACAATTGGATATCATATGCAAACAAAATGAACTTAGATCCTGATCTCACACCATATACAAAAATTAATTTAAATAGATCAAAGACCTAAATGTGTGAGCTAAAACAATAAGCCACTTAAAATATAGGAGAAACTTAGGCAAAAGAAACCAGAATTAAAACAAGGAGACAACCCACCAAATGGGAGAAAATATTTGCAAATCATGTATCTGACAAGGAGTTAATCTCCATTATATATAAGGAACTCACACAACTGAACAATAAAAAAAAATCCGATCAAAAAATGGGCAGAGGATATAAACAAACATTTTTCCAAAGAAGATATACAGATGGCCAGTAAACACAGGGAAAGATGTTCAACATCACTAATCCTCAGGGAAATGCAAATCAAAACTACACTAAGATACCACCTTATGCCTGTTAAAATGGCTATAATCACTAAGACTAAAAATAACAAATGTTGCAGAGGGTGTGGAGAAAAGGGAACCCTCATACACTGCTGGTGGGAATGCAAACTGGTGCAACCACTATGGAGATTCCTGAAAAAAACTAAAAATACAACTACCATACAACCCAACTATCCCACTACTGGGTATCTACCCAAACAATCTGAAATTAACAATCCAAAGTAACACATGCACCCCTATGTTCATAGCTGCACTATTCACAATAGCCAAGACACGGAAACAATCCCAGCGCCCACTGACTGAAGATTGGATAAAGAAGATGTGATGTACATATATATAAATACACACACACACACACACACACACACAATGGAATACTATTCACCCATAAAAAAAGACAAATTCATCCCATTTGCAATAACATGAAAGGAGCTGGAGGGAATTATGTGAAGTGAAATAAGGCAGACTGAGAAAGACGACCACCAGATGATTTCACTCATAGGTGGAATATAAACAAACACATGGACAAAAAAAACAGTTCAACAGTTACCAGGGGAAGGGGGGTGGGGAGTGAGCACAGCGGGTGAACGGGAGCACTTATGTGGTGACAGACAAGAAATAACGTAGAACTGAAATTTCACATCGATGTACACTATTATGAACTCAATTAAAAAAACTGATTAAAAAAATATATATAGGAGAATCTTTGTGACCTTGGGTTAGGCAAAGAGTTCTTAAAAACAAAAGCATGAGCCATAAAAGACAAAACTGATAAACTGGACTTCATTAAAGTTAACTTTCACACTGTAAAAGACAAGCCACAGACAGGGAGA
Source organism: Equus przewalskii (assembly GCF_037783145.1). Classification (NCBI taxonomy): domain Eukaryota; kingdom Metazoa; phylum Chordata; class Mammalia; order Perissodactyla; family Equidae; genus Equus; species Equus przewalskii. The sequence continues at coordinate 28,306,426 of NC_091850.1, forward strand.
AAATATTAGTAAGTCATATATCTGACAACATCGTTGTATTCAGAATACAGATGAACTCTCACAACTAAGACAACAATCCAATTTAAAAATGGGCAAAAGACTTGCTTGAATAGACATTTCATGAAAGAAGACACATGAATGACTTATAAGTACAAAAAAGTGCTCAACACCATTAGTCATTAGGAATATGCTAATTAAAACCACAATGAGATACCATGACATTCTGACTAAATTGGCTATAATCAAAAAGACAGATAACATCAAGTGTTGGTGAGAATGTAGAGAAATTGGAACTCATACATTGCTGTCAGGAACGTAAAATGGTACAGCCACTTCAGAAGACAGTTTGTCAGTTTCTTAAGTTATTTTATCATACGATCCAGCAAGTCCATTCTTAGGAACCCACCTAAGAGAAATAAAACCCCATGCCAAACAAAGACTTGTTCCTGAATGTTCAAAGAAACATTATTCATAATACTCAAAAAGTGGAAACGATTCAAGTGTCTATCATTTAGTGCAAGAGCAAACAAAATATGGTATATCAATGTTATGAAACATCATTCAGCAATAAAAAGGAAGGAAATACTGATACATGCTATGCCATGGATGAACCTCAGAAACATTATGCTAAGTGAAAGGAGCCAGATGCAAAAGACTACATATAGTATGATTCCTTTTAGATGAAATGTCCAGAAAAACTAAGAGAAAAAGAAAGCAGATCAGTAGTGGCCTGAGGGTGGAGAACGGGTATGGGAACTGAGAGCTGACCAAAAATAGGCTTGAGGGAAATTTTGGGGGTGATGGAAAAGTTCTAAAACTAGATTGTGTTGATGGTTACACAACTCTATAAATTCACTAAAAACCATTGAATTGTGTGCATATAACAGGTGATTTTTATATTATATAAATTATACCTCAATAGAGTTGTAAAAATCCAACTGGAAATACTATTCTCTTTTAGCTACCTATAAACATTTTTCCATAGTTCAATTTTTTTTCTTAAAAAAGATAACCATGCATAATAAAAAAAACACTTATGATACATATTAGCCATATACTAACAATTTCTGGGAATTCAAACACAAACACTATGATTTGGTGGTATTAATTAGCTCTAACTTGCACATGACTAAAAGTTCTTGTGATGAGTAAAGAAAGCAATCATGTTAAGTAAGGAAAGCAAGTTCACACACTGTCACCTGCATGTAGTTAAACTGTATTTCACTCACCCTACAATGGCAGTTAGATTCAATATACAGTCGTGCATTGTTTAATAATGGGGATAGGTTCTGAGAAATGCATCATTAGGTGATTTCGTCATCAAGTGTACCTACACAATCCTAGATGGTATAGCTTACTACACACCTAGGCTATATGGTACTAATGTTATGGAACCACCACCATATTTGGGATCCATTGTTGACCAAAATGCCATTATGCGATGCACAACTATACTGTAATTACCTTGCTTGACTAGAATCACTGATATATAAGAATAGGAAGGCATCCTATAATAATCTAGTCCAATCCTTTTGTATTACATATGAGAGGAAGCAAAGAGATGAAACGATGTGTTCAAGAATATACTTTCAAAGTTAACTGCAAAGTTTCCCAGTCTTTCCCAGTCTCCTGACTTTCTTGCTCTTTCTGTGCACTGACTACAGTCTTACTGAAAGAAGAAAATGGTAGGAGATTTAAAAAAAGAATCACACGGAAAATATCCAGGCAACACTAAGTAAATGATTAATTTTTCACCCTATGAACAAATCTCTTGTTTATTCCAAATTGCGGATTCTTTTTATTTTCTACAAAAAAGGAAGGAAACTTTAGAGAGCCTTTTACATATTCATTATCTCATTTAGTAGTCAAAACATCCTCATGAAAACAATTACCTTATTTAACAATTGGAGAAACTGAGGCTCAAAATAATTAACTTGCCATAGTTAGAAAGCTTGTAAATAATAAAGCCAGCATTTTTAAAAACTAAATTTATCTGATTTCAAAGCTCATGCCCATTTTTCCACACTTCTTTCAGAAACTTTAAAGCAGTGATCTCCAAAACAATTCCTTTCAATAAATACTGTTTGTGCTTACATCTCCAATAACACAAATTATGTTTATTAGAAAAGCCACAAAATAGACATTTTAGAAGGATAAGATAAAAAAAAGTATGTCTCGAGGTTCTAACTTCCTTTGCACAACGAGCTAAATTATCTTGCACACCCCCAGTCCTACCCTACCGCATCTTTTCCAGTACACATACACCACTTTGGAAACCACTATTCTAGATACTACTGTGTTTTTCCCAGAATTGAATACCATCCTCCACTGAAATTTTCTTCTATATATACTTGACACTTTACCCTCATTTAAAAGCTTTAATTCTTGTATTTCTAATTCCATTAATTCCTCTATTAAACTTGTGTTTTTCTATTCTTATTCTCTTCCATTTCCAGGCCCTTGAAATTGGAAATATATCCACTTAAAATTTCCAATAGCTCCATCAATAAAGCTGGACATTCTTACTTAAAACCAGGGTTTTTAAATAACTAAGAAGACTGAAAAGTCTGAAAAACCTTTCAGAAGACAAAGTTTTCTGTGAAAAGGTTTACACTGTTTAGGTAGGGAAAAAAACTTAGGTAAAGAAAAAGATATTTCCATAATACTAAAATTGACTTTTTAATAAAAGCAGCAAGTAATCTCTGAAGTTGACAGAAAGTAAAATTTGTTTTTTGAGCTGAAGAAAAATCATTGAGACAATTGTCGATCAGCGTTATATGAAACCAGGAAGGTAGCAGTCAGGTTGCGGTATATGCTTCATTAAAATTCAATGACTCTGCAACACGCTTCATTAGAAGTGGGCTGTAAAATATTTCTATCTAGCTTAAGATGCTTAAATAGATCTGGCTTTGGATTACCTTTTACCAATATGAAGTGCAATTCAATATAGAGTAAATCTTGCTTCTCAAATTCAGCTTTGGCTGTTCAATTCCTTCCAGATGTTAGAATCTTTCTCATACCTAATCAAACTTTTTCTCTTACAAATGGACACATAGCCACTTCATTATAAACCAGTGTTTCTCAATTGTTTACTCTAAGATTCCCCCTTCCCAATCAATTTTCACCCCCTTGGGGGTAGTGTTGCCCCCCATTAAGAATGCATGTTCTAAAATATCTCTAAAATATCTTTCACAAAACTTTATACTATAAGGTTACAGGGACCAACTTTTTAAATAACAACAAACTGAAGATAAAGAGTATTTCTAGTACCCAAGAATGAATATCTTCCTGAATGAATGCCTATAGTATTTTCAAAACACGAAAGAGACAAAAGCTAAGTTGGAAAGAACTGGAGTTGGTCAGGAAAGGCCTCCAAAGAAAGACTGGAAATTGCAATGGACTTAGTGATTGTACTAATAATGGGTGCGAACTTCACATGGAAGACTACAAACTGTTATAGACATGGAAAACTCAAGACAAGTACAGTAAAAAAAGAATAAAGGTAAGAAGTAAAGAAGGACAGAAGGAAGAAAGGAAGGAATGAAGGAGGAAAGAAAGGAAAAAAGACTACTGAAGAAGTTCCTAAAGCCAAAACCACTGATTTTCAGAATGCCTCTCCCTAAGTGGCATAACCACCTGATTCCAACAATTTTATTTCTGTCTGTACTATAGTTATATCTATAGTAGACAGGAAAAGGAATTGTTAATAATGTAGTTTTAATCTACTCTTGATAATTTTTGTCTGGGTTATTATCATATATGCAATTACTTATTTACCAGACATCTCCACAGAGATCTTCATGGGCAACTCCAATTACAGTGCCAAGGTGATCATCCTGCTCTATCTTTAAAACCACTGCCTGAGTTACTCTTCTAAAACTCAGATTTGTTTGTCTAATATCACGCTACCTCTATATCTAATGCATACTTCTATTTTCGCATTTACACCACATTGTAATTATTTATGAAATTCTGAGTTCATGTTAAATTATGGACTACTTGATGGCACGGACATTATCATTTATTTTTATATTGCCAGTGCCTATCACAATACCAGGCAGTTTTACATGCTGAATAAATGTTACGTTTAACCACTGGCCTGCTAAGCACTTTACCACACACATGGAAGGTGCATAACCAAACTGACTTCTGAAAAAGGCTTTTTCTAATTTTCTATCAAAATAAGATTATCTGATCAAGAAAAGCTCTTTTCCTTGTGGTGTTATCTGTACTTAGAGCTCCTAATGCTTGAGGCATATAGATGCACTAATATTAAAGAAGGGATTACAAACTCAAATGCCCACAGTGGCCATGAAGTCACTCTAAATGAGCGAAAGCAAAGGTGGAAATAAAACAAGAAGGAAGTGGCAATCTGGAGACTAAATGTCCAAAGTGGCAACTCCATTTGACTGAAGCACTTGGGAACTCAGGTCACGTGGCTAGATCTTTAAGTGTTCAAGAGAAGCTCTGAAATCTGCCCTTCCTCCTTCTTTTGTCTTTTTAATATTGGTTCTTGATTTTAAATCTTGGTCACTTTCCTTTTTTTCTTTTTCTTAAACAACAACAAACCCCCTATGTGCCAAGGAAAACAAGTGTGCAGAGTGGATTTGACCTGCAGGGCATCAGTTCGTAACCTCTGAAAATGAATGTAACTTCAACTGATAATGACAAATTATGTGGTTTGGTTCAAGGAATCCAAACATTGCTTTGATTTTTTAAATCTACTGCTCACCTCCTTCCTCAGGCTCATATCCTTGGAACCCTTTCTATCTTTCAAAATGAGGCAACCACACTGGCTTTCTTTTAGTTGCAGAAAGTCTTCTTCCTGCTTCCCTGCCTTTATAGGCCTTCAGCATGGAAAGCTATCCACTTCCCCTCAAATGTAAACTACCCCTTCTCCAATTCCTCAAGCTAATTTCTATCCTGGTCGTTGCCTCAGGGAAGCACTCCATGATCTTTTCTAGTCTAGATTATGTCCTCTATTAAACATATTCTCAAGTACTCTGTGCTCTTCCCAAAAGCACTTGTCAAAACTATAATGAAATAAACATTTCTGTAACTACTTGTTTAATAACTAATTCCCTCTCCGGACATCAAGTTCTAAGAGGGCAGAAAATCCCTTGGTATCTGGGGTATTGGTTCCAGTACCTCCCTTGGATGCCAAAATCTGAGGATGCTCAAGTCCCTTAGTCTGCCCTCTGTATCCATGGGTTCCGCATCCGTGGATTCAACTGATCCTCTCAACCAACCAGGGGTCGTAAACATACGGAGGGATCCTGTAGTACTACAGAAGGCTGACTGTATATCTTGTTCATTACTATATTCTGATCACACATTGCATGTGAGAGGCATCAACAAATATTTGATAAAGAAAAGAATACTCATTTTTTTACCATCATATAAAAAGGAATGGAATTAAGTAAATGATCGTAGCAAATCTTGAACTTTTCCACTGAGACCAAAAGGGAGATTTTCCCTTAAAAAAAGCATACTCTTTATTTGAACTTCTGTATGTATAGCTTTACTGAGCTTGTTAACTATTCTATTCAATACCTCTAATCTCTCTATGGTGTCTACTACAGCTGTTCAGTACTAAAACCGTTGTATTAAATCTTTATACTCTTATACACACCCACACACTAAATAACTGTATTTTGTCATGTTGTCTTCATACTTCAAAATTAGTGCTTTATATACTTAGCTATTTACTGAGTTCGTAACAGTTTTTGCCCGTTGTATTTTCTTGACAAACTTTCCTTTTATTTACCCATTTCCCCAATGTCTCTCTTTACCTGACTTAGTATTTTAACTTAACTTCTACCCTGTTTGGCATTAATACTGCCATTCCTGTCTTCTTTTTTTTACTTACTTTCACATCCTTTGCCCAACTCATTATTTTCATCTCCTCAACCACTTTCTTTCCTTATTCCCCTTTGGTGATTTCCCTGTCTGAAGGATTTTAAACACCATATATGCTAATGACTCCAGCCTAGACCTCTATCCTGAACTCCAAACTGGTATGTCAAACTGCCTATTTGACACCTCAATTTGACTATTTTCAAAACAAGTTCCTTATGTTGTTCTTCATACCAGCTCTTCCTGCAAGATTCTGCATTCTGATTAAGGACAACTCATTCTTCCAGGTACTTTAGCCACAAATCTTGGTATTATCCTTGACTTCTATTTTTCTCACCTCACTTTTGAAACATGAGACTACCTTCAAAATGTATCTGGGATTTGACCATTTCCAAGCCACCTTCCTTCCTCATAGCCTCCTAACTGGTATTTTCTACCCCTGCCACTCCTTGGCAATTAAATACAGCAACCAGAGATCCTGTTAAAATATAGGGCAGATCATGTCACTCCTCTCTGAGCGAATTCTTCAATAACTTCCTTTCTCATTCAGAATAAAAGCCAAAATTCTTAAAATGATCTACAAGTTTTGAATATGAACTGCAATATTTCTTAACCAGAAATTTGCTTTGACATTTTCTCCTCTCAGCAAAATACTATTTTAGAAAACATTATTTTTAATATTTAAGTATTATATAAATTGGTGAGAAAGATGTACTGTTGGCTCAGAAGCTAAGAAATGGAGCAAAGGATTCCCTGTCTCTCCTCAGATCTCATACATCTATAACTCTTGGACTCAAGAGATGTGAGATGAAAGCATGTGGTTTTATATTGCTACTCATAAAACAAATATTAGAAGGAGAATATACATATTTAGAGGCACTAAAGGTTTATAGTTCTAACGTTAACAAAACGAACGCCTCCTTTCAAATCAAACCAATATACTTTTACTTGAGTTTCAGGAAAGGATCAACTTCAGTTACAGCTTTTCTGATTCTAACAAACAATTGTTTAGATCTGTTCACAGTAGAAACAACATGAAACCATTTGCTCTCTCTACAACCAATTCATTTTTCACTTGAATTTACACAATCTAAGACAACTGGTGTGATTCACTGTGACAGATTAAAAACGGCCACAAATTCTTTGCTAGTCTTCACATTGAAGTGAAGTCTAATTTCCCTCCCTTTGAATCTGGGCTGACCTCAGTGACTTTCATGACGAATAAAATACAGCAGAAATGACCTGGGATTTCCAAAGCTAAGTCATAAGGAACTTTGCAGCTTTCATCAAGCATATTATTATACTCTCTGGGAGCCCTGATCCACCATGTCAAATGACAGACTATCACGAAAAAGCCATGCTGGCGATTCTACATTCTGTGATTCTGCACTCTGGTTGATGTCCCAGCTGAGCCCAGTCTTCTGGCCATCTCCACCGAGGTGGCACTCACTGGGTGAAGCCATCTTGGACCATAGAGACCAACCACCTCCAAGTAATCTCCATCAGCACCACATGAACTGAGCCCTACCTGGATTCCTGACCCACAAAATCATGAGACATAAGAAAATGGTTGTTAATTTAAGCCACACTAAATTCTGGGGTAGTTTGTTACATAGCAACAGATAAGTGAAACATTTAGTAACAGTTTTATTAAATTGGCAACAAAGAAGTTTTCACTTCAGATTTAATACAACTTGTATTTTCTTTTCCTTTTTTTTCTGGAAACCAAATCTATTTATTATTTTAATCATTTCCCACTTTACTCCTTAAAACTTAAATGACAACTATATATAACTACCACATACAACTATCTATAATTACTTTGACTCTCATCTTTCTGTGATTATGACAGCAAATTTCAATATGTAATAAAATATTTCAAGATTGTAGTAAACAGCAAAAAAAAAACCCATAATCTCATTTTGTACTTAAAGAAAATCTTGTACACTGAACAGTTTATAAATTACAAAGAAACAAGTAACTTATCACCAAACAATTAAACATATTTTAAAAGGGAATATGATGGATGATTATAGAAGCAGCACTCTGTCACTGACAAAAGTGAAATCTTCAGAGGAAAAAGTGTAGTTAACTAAAATCAACATAAAATCTTAATTAATTTTAATCAAAAGAATCAACTTTCATCTGCAAAACTGAGTACTGAAAGTCAGGAAAGATTCATTTAACAAGTGCTCAAAAGTGGTAAGGTGTTTGTGAGCCGAAGGGTTTAAATCAGGAAAGGTGTTTATTCTCACAGTCAGGAAGAAGGCAAAGGGGATGAGGAAGCTACTGAAATAACTAAGACATCAATGCACTGGACTTAGGAATGGGTATGAGAATGAGAAGAAGATATTCATAAATGATACCTAGCAAGATGAGCAAACCAGAAGATTAAAACAAATTTATCACCTGGAAGTCTGGGAGATAAAGTACGGAATACTGTGTTCCTGGTCTATTTGAACAGAATTAAAAAAGGGAAAGCAGAAAATGTGATTGGAACACAGGAAAATGAAGAGACAACAGGAACCAAAAGTTATGTAGGATGTACAACTTTCTCTTAGCTCAGCCTCAAGAAGAAAGAGGCCTCAAACAAGGAATAGTGGCAAAGACAAAGGTTTTAATTATAATTCCACCACTTACTACTGAATGACTTTGGGTTAAAAGTCTCTTTAAAGGTTTCCTCAAATATACAGTGAGGATAACAGTACACAACTCACAGTTATTTTAGAGATTAAATGAGATAATGTATGTAAAATCAATGTAGAAGACACAATAAACATTAATAGTTTTGAGATGCAACATGATATAGTAGAAAAGGGTGTGTTTTAAATAATATCAATACTATTAATAAACAGCACTATTTGCTGAATACTTTCTATACACAGGCATTTGCTAGTTTACTTTATATAAATGCTAATCTTCACTAGATTCTTGCCAGATAGATATTAACTTCTCCACTTTACATTCATGAAATACTTATAGTGTAAGTGGAAAAAACAACTGCTTAACAGCATTGTAACATATTTTCTTTTAAAAAATGCAATTACTGTCTCTTAACCTGATGATATTAAGGATATAAGATATTTAAAATTACATTAATAAAGATACTGATATACTGGAAGTAAGCAGTAAAAGAAAAAGGCCTTTGGCAGAGGCTGCCGGGAAGTATCACAGAAAACTGAAGCAAAATGAAAACATCTGGAGTGGGGAGGAGAAAAGAAAATCTTGAAAGAAAATATGAGAGATGAGAATCTAAGAAAAAATCTATTTCATATATTAGCTGGACTGGGGATTTTTGTTAGTGTTCATAGTAACAACAGCTAATGCCTGCTATGCACATTACTAGCTGCTTTATATTCATGTTACTATTTAATTTTCATGGCAATCTTGCAATGTAGGCAACAAATTTATTGAGTACCTACTAGGTGCCAGTCATTGTGAATACAACTATAAAGAGAACAATAGTGTCCCTGCCCTAACCAGTCTGAAGACTATTGTCGAAACTGAACCTCTTTCAAAGAGATTAAGAAATGTGCCTAAATTCACACTGCAAATAAGAAACGAGAGAGGATATGGACTCAAATCTAAAACCTATGCTCTTAACCACTACCACTTACTGCCTCAACACAATAAAAAAATTAATTTTATAATGCTGACAAACTATGAAACTATATGAACATATAAAATTTAAAGAAACATAAAAAGCAATTACATTATTTAAATGTTTTAATAACTTATTATAGTTAAATAATTTTATTTAATTTTAATTCAGTAATAGTCCATGCTAACTGCAGTTGTAACTCTGAAAAGACTAAAAATATGGATATCAGTTCAGGAGAAAAATAGCTGTTATCCAAAGTTAACAGCTACATTCATAGAGTTCTATATTATCTGTTCTAGTTTGATTAATCATTTAAACAATCATATTAACAGATCAAAAAATCCTAAAGATGAAACAATAATGGATCTTTGTGGAAAGCAAAAACGTGAGAAGACAAATTATAACAATGCCATCTATAGGACAATTAGTAGAATGCAAATAACAAACTTGGAACTTGCAAACAGAATTCTTAACCACCTTCAATAGGAATTTACAGAATGGAAATAAACGATCAATAAAACACTCTTACCCTTCACACTATAAGACCAGAAATTGGCAGGACTCAACTTGTAATTCTTATATACTACTATATTTGAAGTTTCTACAAATAGTGAACATTTTCACACCTACCAGTATTAGCTGAGTCTTATCACTTATAAACATATATCCTCTCAGACTCATATTCAAACCAAACAGCTGGTATCTAATACAGACTTTACACAGAAAGCCAAAACAGGTCAAGATTAAATTAAGTTATACATAACTTCTGTGCCTATGGAAAAAGTTCCTCCTGGATATGAAATTTTACAAGTTAAGAGTATTTATCAGAATACCTAAGTTGTAAAGTAATATAATCAAACACCGTATGTTTCAGGTCACAGAAAAAAGAATGAATATGAAAGTGAGAAACTGGTCCACTTCCACAAAGGATCTTAATAAGTAGCTTTAAAAAAAAACCTATTTACCAACAAAATTTAAAGATTACCCTAGTTACCAAATTAAGAGATAAAGATAATATCTTTGATTTATTCACGAAGGGAGAAAAAAACCTTAAAATTTCTACCTCAGAGAATTATATCTCAGAAGCCAGCTTTAATTAGTTTAGTTACAACAAATCTTTTCTTTAAAATATATTTTTCTTTAACTCTGTCTTCAGAGATACTACTGGAAAGTACTTAAAAGTACTTAAAGGTGTTGGAAAAGAAAGCTGTAGTTCAAATCTACAAACATAGTGCCTGCTCTGTCATCAGTCACACTTTAAAATTCCCTTTATCAAAGGTAAAAGAAAGGTAAACCAATTTCCAAGGGTTTACTTTTTGACATTGCATTTATCCTCTCAACAAAACTGCCATAGTACATAAAATTACCAAGTCTAGGCATAACAACCCTATCAGATAAATGAGGTGATGTATGAGTAAAGCAAAAACAATGAACCTCTGAGAGACTGCTACTTGCCCAACTTCATAAAATGAGTAGGTAGAAAAGTCAAACCCAGGACCTTCTGGAATAAAATCTAATACAGGTTTTATATTACTGTGTAGTAACCCCTGTGTGTAACTACAGTCAAAAAAGCCAGAGTGATCCCAGAGAAATTAGATAGAAGTGTGCTTGATACTTCCCACAGATCATATTAGGTTAAAAGTATAATACTTTCTAATAGCCAAAGGAAAATCAAACTTCAGTTTTGTTTCACACAACTCTTAAGGACTCAAAAATTTCTATTAAAAATATGCTTCCAAATTGGGTAACTTCTAAATGAAATTTAACCTATATCATGAATAGCATGATTTTCCTTATTCAAAAATCAAACTAACGTTTAGGGTAAGAGACAACTTTGAGTACAGAAATTTTAATAAAGACTCAATTTTAAAGAAATGGCTCAAATCCAAGGTCATTACATAAAAAACAGGAGGGTCGGAAATGGGTAATAGAAACTGTTAATATACTTTTAAGAGCCATATTGAAGAAAAATTATTTCAACAATAAAAATTAATTATCTGCCTTTACTAATGAGTTATAATTTATCAAAATATAAAAAGTTTTTAAGCATCAACCAATTCGGTACTGGTGACATCCATTATGGAAAGCTGGCATTTTCACTGAAACAACTTTATAAACTACAGGATTTTACTCTGTGGTAAACTAGTTTTCCTTTACCTAATTGAAGGCAAACTAAAATCTTGCCTACTTTTTTTGTGAGGCTACAAAATTGGAAAACTAGTGACAATATGGACTTATCTTGATAAGTTCCCAAGTCCTAAATCATCACTTTTGATTCTGACTTGGTAAGAAGATACGGAAAAAGAATGCTGAGTAGAAGAATGAATGTTTTCATGGAATGCTAAGGAAGAAGGGAGGTACAGTATTACAAGATAGCACCAGGGGAAAAGGGTACTTTTTACTCCCCTTTGGTATGACTACTACAACCAGATGAATGTCATCACACTATTATGGTTCTAATGATAATTTTGCTACAAGTTTTAAGATTTTAGCCTAGATTTTTACATCTCTCACTCCATTTTCAAAATAGTACTCAAACCAGAAGCAATATGTACTCGTGGAAATATCAAGAGTGATCTTCACAGGAGATGAAATCTTATTTTTCAAGGTACACATAACGTACTTTAGGCCCAGGGGTAAAAATGCGATATGAGTTTCTCTTGGTGAGTGTGAGGGGTAGGAAGCACTAAAAAATTAGCTAAGAGAATTGGAGTATATTATTTAGTTTTGAGGAAAGAATAAGGTAATCTGAAAGTTTTTTAAAAGATGAGATAAACCTGACCCACGGTAAAATGTAACTTATAGGCTTTGAATGACAAGATCAAAATAGGAAGAGCAAAGGATAACTTTGCAGCAGTCAAAGCAAAGAAGTGGAATGGAGAGCAAAGCGGCTATGGTGGCACAAAGAGAAGAGGTTGGGGAAAACAGATCTCTACTTCTGAGTCTAGGCACAACTGAAATTATCTTCAAAGTATGATTTAAACATTATGGTTAAACCTCATGATTAAACATTATGATTTAAACTTTCTCAAGAGTTGCTGAAAACTAGTCAGTAAAGTATTTTAAAATGAGAGAATAAGCTCAGGCAGTCTTTGGGAAACAATTATAAGAAACTAACAAAAAGGTCCCAGACACAGGTTAAAGATGCCAGTGAAAGTATAATAAGGTAGCCAGGCTATAGAGATGAGGAGTGCTGTGGTGGTGGTGGTCATGACAGTGAGCTACATTTCTCTTTGCTGGAAAAAATTTATAAAATAAGTCCATTTTAACAGCCACTAGTAGCAAAGAACATAGCAAAGAACATAATATGCTGTGTCCATTTTTCAGAATAGATATAAAAGTCTTGTAATTACCATGTGAGAACACCGCTTCTTGTTCTAATGTGTTCTTTATTACCAAAAAGAATATCAGTCAATAGATTCCCAGCTTTAGCCTACTAAAAAATTAAAGCATCAGCTCTAAACTTATACGGTCAAGTATCAAAAGTCACGTGTCCTAAAACAATTTGCTCACTACTCATTCAAGGTCTAACTGTATGAGTCCACTATATCTGAGCGCCGTCTATGTACTATTATTTACTTAATGTTTTTCTTTAAAATGGCTATTTGCTGAAATGCTTGGACGAATTGATAGGATTCTTGTAACAAATTGTTCTCAAGTGAAACAAACCTAAATACCTTTCAAGTTCTGCCATCATCAATTTATGCCTTCCTAGTCTTTGAAAATATTTGCATTTCTGTCACTTGAGAAGCTTTTTCTTTCTTTCTTAACTTCTCCTTTTCACCTATGAAATCAAGGGAGTAATGTGCAATAGTTACATTTTTTTGATATTTGTATCCCCATCCCTCCCCCCAAAAATGCCCGATGTAATAGCTAAAAAATGATGAAAGCCTGTATCCTTAAAATAGCAAAATAGTACTAATATCAAATGTACAAAAGAAAACTTTAGAGGGTTTCAAATATAATGATCCATTTTACCCAAAGTTTCACAATTAGTAACTGACAAAGTTGGGATTCAAACCCAGGAAATCTGGCTTCAGGGTCGAAGTCATTAATCATTACACTAGACTGACTCGCTGTCACAATCCATTTTAGAATTTGTAAGATAAATTAAAACACCTGACAATAGTTTTGAAAGATAATTTTAGAAGATATCCAAGATAGTTCTGTTAAAGTCTATATTTGGCTTAATGAGTATTAAGCTTGGTATTGATGGCTACAGACACCTGTTTGTGTGGTACTTAAAAAATTCTATTCCCGTGAACACAGTAATTAACAAGAATCTGTATGTCAATGTCATCAGCGGCTTTTTCATCATGCATATGGATCAATTTGCTATGTTAGAAAATAGCTGAGGATTCTCTGCTTATGTAAACAAATGTACTTAAATTAAAATATCTTGTTTCCCAGGCATGCACTTGCCACATAAAGACTTCGCATGCAAAATTAGAAGCTCCTTTTCTATTGCAATAAGCATTGTAAACTTTATTACAAGATATGTTCAAAATCATGCTTCTCAAATAAGAATAAAAATAAAGTTTACAGAAGCATGTGGTAAAACACGAGAGATAAAGATAATGCAAGATATAAATATATCAATGTGATACTGTCAACTGACATAGGGAAGGACTGCTTTTTATTCTGAAGTTATAAATTTTTCCTACTTTAACCTTAGAGTGTTAAATATGTCCCCTCTTAGCAACATAAAAAGCTGGTAATCCTATATTAGAATTTAACTGGTTGGTGAACTTCACTTAAAAAACAAAATGCTCTAAAAATTGTGGGATGCAATTGCGCCCCACAATTTTTAGAGCTTTTAGGGAAACACTGGTATTAAACACCCCAGCATTTCCAATACAAAAAAGGAAGAGATGGCTTTACCATGGACAGGTGCTTACTTGTATTTTTTAAAGTTTCAGAGAAAGTTTCAGTTTCTTCCCAACTAAAGCAATAATTTAGTAAATAACTTTGAAAATGGGGGTCATCTTCCATCCAACTTATCAAAAAACAAATTCAAACAAATACAAGCATCTAAATGAACTTGTAATAAAGAAACCTTCCAGAAGGCAATTATCTACTTCGATTAGGAAACTTCCAAATTTGGATAAAGTATACTGAGAAAGTAAATTTCACTAACTTTCCTTTGCTTCAGGAAATAGATGGTTTGGGGAAAAAGAAAGGAAAATCACCAAAATGAAATGACAATGACAATTCATTTTCAACAACTGAGTGTAGTCATTCCACATATATTTTTCCATTGGAGATAATGATGTGGTAAAGAAATGGATACCAGATGCATTTCCTTTTTGTCTATGATAATAAATGAATGAAATATGATTTCACTGACTTATAAGCTAACAGATGTATCCTTAGGGAGTTTAACACAAACGTAAAAAATTTCTGGTGTGTTCAGTCAGCATCACTTCCACAAAAGATGAAGGCAGCTCTGGAGATCTTAAGGCATGTGTTACACCACATACTACTATGTGATAAGACTTTTATCATCTTTATATGTCAAAACAAAGGTCAGAAACAACTTAAATGAGAGTGATGAATAGGAGCAGCTATTTTTTTTAAAAGTCCTCTTTTGACTATAATTGAACAAAAGTTAAAGAAAGTTGCGGAGCTAACAAACTGTTTCAAGCATGTAAACCTTTATATATTTTAATATTAAAATGTAATTCTCTCCCTTTGATTCTACAGTTATGATATAGCTTCAGCGTTTTTTCACAAGGGTATTGTTTTGAGAACAAAACTTCCATCAAGAATTATTGGGGCAAAAAGACTGTACTGAACCTGTACTGATCTCAGAACTTCATCTAATAAGAGCTTTGGCCTATAATTTATCTAATTTGATTTAAAAAAATGTAGGAAGAGTTGGTTCAGGGATCAAGTCAATTGAGGAGTCTGGTTAACTGATTTTGTCTATAACAGATTTAAAACAAACACTCTAAGATTAAACATTCAATGTGAAGTTTTCTATTGTTTGTAGTTTTATCCAAAATTTTAATATTAGAAATTGATTTTGAGCCATACCTCAAAAATACAAATATTACTAAAGTTATATAGGTTTAATTAATCTATGTGGACAATTCAAATGTGTTTAAGATAAAACATTTTGGATATTTGTTCAGAAATACATTAGAATTTATAACTCTGAGAAATGTCAAACTAAGTACCCAAGAATAAGGGAATGATTATATACAGGGTTATATTCAAGAGGTTGGACAGACTACACTCTGAAAAACACTACCTAAGGCTACTTTAAATGTAAATAATGTAAATTTAAAAAAGAAAAATAAAAACTTTCTGCAGAAAACGTCTTTTTAAAACTCTCAAAAGAGTGAGGTTAAAATAGTATTTAAAAGTAGCTACCATTAAAATTAAAATGGTAAAACAAAATCTCAAAACTTCACAAGCTCTCCAAATTACATACCCTGTAACTGAGCAAACTACTAAACTTCCCTCAAATTCAGTTTACATTTACTATACAGTTTTGAAGGTAATAAATAAAAATGGGTTATATGAGAAATAGTCAATATAAAAGTAATAAGCCACCTCCTTGCACTAAAATCGTAAAATTATTTCCTACAGTTTAATAAGCAGAATTATGGCAACAATGGCCATTATCCACAGGATTAAAGACCATCTACACTCACTATTTCTTGAAATGAACTACAAAATGTGACAGACATTTATTGCTCACCAAATATCCATGTGCTCTCCACATGTCCCAGACCCTTACCAATAGGGCAGGGCCATGTAACTGGTTCTGATTAATGGGCTATGAGTGGAAATGACCTGTACGTCATTTCACAGCTAAAATATTTAAGAGTCAGTGGAAGACCCTCCAGCTCTCTCTCTCTGTGGTGGTCACTGTGGAAGTCTAATGTTCCAGACGTGCAGTTACACACTGTCAGAAAGTCCACCAGTCTGGTTTCTTCCGCTTCTGGGTACAGCAGATCTCTTTCCTGACAAAGTGTATTGGATAGGTAAGGTGAGCAAGAATAAACCTTGGTTGTAGTAAGACTGTCACGTTAATCTACCCTATTCTGACTAATACAGGGTTTATTAACAATAGATCATAATAATTCTGGCCCATTTACTTAGTAGGCTTGGTTTCAAAGAGAAGAACCCATGATAAGCTAGTTGCTTTACTGTCTTAACTATTTCCCATAAGCAATGGAGAAAGCACAAACAAGTAATAAATACTATCTTATTCAACTTCTAATATGCAACCACACTAAAAAATATATTAAGAAAAGCTGAACATTTTTATAAAAATGCATTTTCAAATACTAAAAAAATCTTATAATACAAACCCACATTTGTTTTAAACTTTATTTTTGTTGTATCCCTTTCTCTTTACATACTCATACTTTTTTTATACACTGAACCACTTGAGTTAGTTGCATTATCACCCTTCACCTTAAGAAGGACATTCTTCTACACAATAATAAATTGTCACACTTAAATTTAACTGATACAATTACCTAATATACAGCCCATATCTAAATTTCCCCAATTATCCCAATAATATTCTCTAAAGAGGCAATCTAGGATCATTCAATCAATTAATCAAGGATCACACTGTATTTGGTTATCACGTCTCTTTTTAGTCTCCTTTAACCTAGAACAGTTCCCCGACCTGTTTTTAATTTTTCAAGACACTGATATTTTTAAAGAGCTAATGCCACATGTTTTATAGTCTTCCTCAATTTGAATTGCTTTGGTTTTTTCCCCTCACAATTACATTCAGGTTAAAAGAGACTGCGTTTTTATAAGAAAAAGTTATAGAAAGTAAACCATAAAAAATCTTGGCTAGTAGGGACACACAGAAAGCAGTGAAGAAGGAATGGGTTTTTAAACTCTACAATACATACTCTCCAGGGCAAACAATAACCACTCTTAACTTTGAACCTGCATGCTGATGACTCTCAGTCCTGACCGCTAAGCCTGAAGCTTATATAACCAACCGACTGCTGAACGTTGTCAACTGGTTGTCCTACAGACAACTCAAATGTAACATGTTCAAAACTCATCTCAGCCACAAAACTTAATGCTACGATCCTTCCTCCCATATTCCTTCTCTAACTTAAGTATCAGCACTTCATCCAATCTCTAAGGCCTAGTCAAGACAGTTCCCTCTGCCTTACCCTACATCAAATAAGACATCAAGAAGGTCTAGCAAGGGGCCGGCCCCGTGGCTGAGTGGTTAAGTTCATGCACTCTGCTTAGACGGCCCAGGGTTTTGCCAGTTTAGATCCTGGGCGCGGACACGGCACTGCTTGTCAGGCCACGCTGAGGTGGCATCCCACATGCCACAACTAGGAGGACCCACAACTAAAAATACACAACTATGTGCTGGGGGAATTTGGGGAGGAAAAAAAAAAAAAGATTGGCAACAGTTATTAGCTCAGGTGCCAATCTTTAAAAAAAAAAAAGGCCTATCAATTTAATATGTATTTCTTAAATCCATTCTATTCTCTCTTACTATACTGCCTTTATTCTGGAATTTTAGGATTTTTTCCTTCCTAGACTCTTGCAATAGCCTAAGTCCCATCTTCCAGTCTTACCATCTTTAGATATAGCTTCCTCATTGTATCAGACTAAGACAAATGTATTTAAAATACAAATTTGATCAAATGACTCACCTCTTAAAATACTTTAATGGTTCCCCTTCAAGAACAGAATAAAGTTAAACTCAGTGTCGCCTACAAGGATTTACAAAGTTGATTGCCTATCTGCACCTCCAGTCACTTCTTGACTTGCACTTGATGCTTTTTTCAGTTACACTGCCTTCCTAACTTCAGTCACTGGATATCATCTTCATAATTTTTGCCAGTTTTCCTCTGGGGCAAAAGATATGTTCATGGGGGTGGAAGAACAATGACATTTGATGTTCATTAACTTTCTCCTATGTAAATTTCAAATTTCAAGCAAATAGTTTGATCAGGAAATATTTGCTTAGCCTTTGTACTATGTGCAAGGCATTGTATTAAATACTGTGAGACACACAAGAAAAGTTAGACATGTACACTGCTCTAGGAAGAGTTTCCAGTATAGAATGTAGAGTTTTTTAAAAAGGTACACATATAATTACAGGTAGGTAGAAAAGTACAAGGGTCATGAACAAGATCCAAGTAAGTTCAAAGGAGGGAGAAATTATTTTTGAGTGGGAAAGGATGGAAAGAAATCAGGGAAGATTTCCTAGAGGAGGTGGCAGTTGGCAGCCTTCAAGAATATGAAAGATTTGGGTATAAGTATGAAGGAAATAATTATAGTTATTGCCAACTCACTTTCTCCAAGACAATTTAGTTTTCTGACCCTACACATATGAGGAATATGACACATTTCTTTAGTAACAATGGCGCAACAAAACTGATTCTCAAAAGGAGAATGGTAATAAGTGGGATGCCATCTCAGAATTTAATGAGTGTCGTTCGAGAAAAAGCTCTCAAGGTGCTTTGCCCTCTCTGCTACTTCCTCTAAATGGGTATTCTCTGTTCTCAAGAAGATACCTGACCAATTTCTAGTAAACTTGTTCTGAGTCCTACAGTCTTTACAAAATGCTAGTTTGGACATAGATCAAAATAGCAAAATCCTTTTTTCCTTAGTTTAGCTGAGAATTTCTCAAAGGGAAGATGAATGACAGCAAAAGAACAAAATAAAACAAGAACTTAAAGATACTGCAAGAGCAGACATGCTTATTCATTACAGAATTCCGATCCTAAAACACAAGTCTTGTGAGTTGGTATAATTGTAATTCTTGCAACATTTCACACTTTGTCATTATTATATTTGTTAGGTGATCTGTGATCAGTGATCTTTGATGTTACTATTGTAATTGTTTTGAGGCACCATGAACTGCATCCATTTAAGATGGCAAACTTAATCGCTAAATGTGTGTGTTCTGACTGTTCCACCGACAGGCTCCTCCCCATCTCCCTCCCTCTCCTCTGGCCTCCTTATTCTCTGAGACACGATACTGAAACCAGGCCAATTAATAACCCTACAACGGCCTCTAAGTGTTCAAGTAAAGGAAGAGTACCATGTCTCCACTTTAAATCAAAATAGAAATGACTAAGCTTAGTGAGGAAGTCATGTCAAAAGCCAAGACAGGCCAAAGCTAGGCCTCCTGCACCTCTTGGCAAGGTTGTTAATGCAAAGGAAAAGCTCTTGAACAAAATTAAAAGTGCTACTCCAGTGAACACATGAATGATACGAATGCAAAACAGCCTTATGGCCAATATGGAGAAAGTTTTAGTGGTCTGGATAGAAGATCAAACCAGCCACAACATTCCCTTAAGCGAAAGTTTAATCCAGAGCAAGGCCCTAACTTTCTTCAATTCTGTGAAGGCTGACAGAGGTCAGGAAGCTGCAGAGGAGAAGTCTGAAACTAGCACAGGTTGATTCAGGAGGTTTAAGGAGAGAAGTTGTCTCCATAACATAAAAGTGCAAGTTGAAGCAGAAAGTGCTGATAGTGAAGCTGCAGCAAGTTGTCCAGAAGGTCTAGCTGAGATAATTATGAAAAGTGGCTAAACTAAACAACAGATTTTTCAGTGTAGATGAAACAGCCTTATATTGGAAGAAGATGCCATCTAGCACTTTCATAGCCAGAGAGGAGAAGTCAATGCCTAGCTTCAAAGGACAGGTTGACTCTCTTGTTAGGGGCTAATGCAGCCGGTGACTTTAAGTTGAAGCCAATGCTCGTTTACCATTCGGAAAATCTTAGGATTCTTAAAAATTATGCTAAATCTACTCTTCCTGTGCTCTATATATGCAACAACAAAGCCTGGATGACACCACATCTGTTTACAATACAGTTTACTGAATATTTGAAGCCCACTGTTGAGAACTACTGCTCAGAAAAAAAGATTCCTTTCAAAATATTAGTGCTCATTGACAATGAACCTGATCACCCAAGAGCTCTGATGGAGATGTACAGCAAGGTTAATGTTGTTCTCACGCCTGCTAACACACCCATTCTGCAGCCAATGGATCAAGGAGCAATTTCAACTTTCAAGACTTATTATTTAAGAAATACATTTTCTAAGGCTATAGCTATCATAGACAGTGATTCCTCTAATGAATCTGTGCAAAGTAAATCAAAAGCCTTCTGGAAAGGATTCACCATTCTAGATGCCATTAAGAACATTTGTGATTCATGAGAAGAGGCCAAAATATCAACATTACCAGGAGTCTGGAAGAAGTTGATTCCAACCCTCATGGACAACTCTGAGGGGTGCAAGACTTCAGTGGAGGAAGTAACTGCTGATGTGGTGGAAATACCAATAGAACTAAATTAGAAGTGGGCCTGAAGATGTGAGGGAATTACTGCATTCTCATGAAAAAAACTTTAATGGATGAGGAGTTGCTTCTTATGGATAGGCAAACAAAACAGTTTCTTGAGATGGAATCTACTCCTGGTGAAGAAGTTGTGAAGACTGTTGAAATGACAATAGAGGATTTAGAATATTACATAAACTTAGTTGATAAAGCAGTGGCAGGGTCTGGGAGGACTGACTCCAACTTTGAAATAAGTTCTACTGCGGGTATAATGCTATCAAACAGCACTGCATGCTACAGAGAAACCGTTCATGAAAGGAAGTCAATCAATGCGGCAAACTCCACTGTCGTCACATTTTAAGAGATTGCCACAGCCACCTCAATTTTCAGCAACCACCACCATCTTCAGTCAACAGTCATCAACATCGAGGCAAGACTCTCTACCAGCAAAAAGATTATGACTCACTGAAGGCTCAGATGATAGTTAACATTTTTTTAGCAATAAAGCATTTTTCACTTAATACATTTTTTTTTTAGACATAATGCTATCGCACACTTAACAGACTACAGTACAGTGTAAACATAACTTTTATATGCACTGGGAATCCAAAAAGATTCGTGTGACTTGCTTTACTGTGATATTTGCTTCTTTGCAGCAATCTGGAACCGAACCTGCAATACTTCCAAGGCTATGCCTGTATAATAATTATTTAGGGAAAAACCACCAGTACTGAAACACTGTAGTATCAGCTTCCACATCTCCTTTTTCTTTTATCTTCTCTCCCCACTACTAAAAAAGAAAAGGTAAGATAAAAGTTTATTTCTCTACAAAGAGGTACAAATTACAAAAGCAACATTTTTATTGGGATATACTGCCCACAGCTGGAAATACATAACATAAAACTGCTTCTGAGAGTGCATTTAAGATAACAGTACTAACCCTGACAATTATATGCTCTGGAGACACTGTTTAGCATGGAAATGGGATGGGCTGAAGCTGAAAGAAAGAGACCAGTTTCATCAGCTACTGTAATAATCTAAGCATAAAGCAATGAGGAGAGGAACTAGGGTAAAAGCAATAAGAGCAAAGGTATATATGGGAAAGATGTTTTGAACGTTGGACCCAACAACTGAAGTGAAGACAACATAGGAGGAAAGAGAAAAAACAGTCAACACATGACAAATTTTGAGCCTACAGTGCCCATAAAGATAGCGCTGCTTATGGCCCCATTAGTTATGAAATCTTGCTCTGTCTTTAGAGATTCAAGGGGTAGAGATTCAAGGGGCAGGCTTTTCTGTTAAGTGCAACTAGGTTGTCTAAAGGAGGAAATGAAGGTAAATGATGGGGGAACCAACTATGTGCTGGAAGAACAAAGAAAGTATTATTGTCTCTTTCTTAACCTTTCAGAGTCTTCATTCTACTTTTTAATATATTTGTTTAAACAATATAAAAAAATCACTTTCCAAGCTTCACTTGTACATACACACACACACACACACACACACATATTTTTATTGCAAAACTGGGATCGTATTAATCATACTGTTCTTACTTGCTTTTTTCCCTTTAATGATATATTGTTTGTTAACAATCTGTCCACCCTGTTTGAGGAAAGCATCCTAGGAACTTGTTTGGAAAATAAGAATTTTTGAGAGATGCACTAACATTCTGCCTCTAGACTGAGTTTTCAGTCTTTTTAATCTACAGATTCCAGACTTGAGCTGCAACATCCAACTGGATTACCTCCAGCCAGCCCTGTTCACCTCAGACTGGTCAGTCCCCACCATCCAAATTGACATGGGCTAATTCCTTAATCTATCCTGTTGCTACTGTTTCTCCTAACTAATAGGGATTTTGTGCAATTCAGTGATTTCTGTATACTATCAAAAAGACTCTTTAGCTTGTCTACAGCCTGAAGTCCGGGGAAGATTGTGTCAGCAACCAAGGACTTCGGTTAAGACCTAAGCGGGGTTTTCCTTCAATTGCATCCCAAAGTTTTACATATGTCTTCCTGTTCCTACAGCATTTACTTGTGCCAATAAAAGTGTAAACGTATACAGAGAGAATTTTATCACCACTAGATTCTCTGTTTAATATATTCTACAATGTCTAATATAGCATATTTGTAAAACCATCCATCCATTTATCTTTACATTTCAAACTTCTGGACTAAAGACCAGCATATACTTATGCTATTTAGTGGTGAAATTTAATGTAAGTACAATGAAATGTGAAAACTGCAAAAAAAAAAAAAAAATTATCCAGTATATAGAATCCTATGTTCTTTTTCAAAAAAATAAATGCATGTTATGTACCATAAACTATTTAACCACTATTTATATCTACTTAGGTGGGTGGCTTTTTTTGTTGGTGGTTAGTTGTTGGTTTTTCTTACTTCTATTTACTTACATTTTGCTATTATCAAAAATCCTGCAAACGTACATCCTAAAACACAAATTTTTATGCCCTTCAAGATTTCTACAGGCTAGAGTCCTTAAAGTGGGGTTAATGAGAAATGGGCATGTGCATTTTAAATTTTGATTGACACAGTAGTGCAAAATTACCCTCCAAAAAGACTGTAGCAAGTCCTCTCCTGCATTTCTAAGCCATCAATTGTTACAATGAAAAAAGAAAACTCAAATCCCTCCCATTTGTTTCCCTAGTATACTGGGCCCTAATCCTTTTCACTCATGTTCAATGTGAAGTTTCAATCTAAACACTACAACATGAAACTGACCTATTTTTAAAAGAGTCAACTGGCATTCTTCTAGAGACTAGCTAGACCAAAGAATTCTCAAGAGAAAGTGGTACTCACTCATCAATCCGAAGAAAACTGTGAGGGCATTTTTGGTATTCATAATACTGAGGGTTGCAACTGGGAGTAGTGATTGGGACACTAAACTCCAGAACAGGCCAACACAATGAAATTTCTCGCCCAAGATGCCAACAGTACTCACCCATCTCTAGTGGGGAAATACAGAACTAGACAAGTGGGGTATGCTGCTCAGTTTTGGTTGTAAAAAGTCTGGCAAGACAATCAACAAGGTTCAAGTGGGGAAACTAACAATTTCAGGGTAGGAAACATAAAATAATAGCTCTGTGAAGTACTTGCAATATTCTAAGTTTCTTTTCCTTTACTTCATTCCCTAGGTAAGGCTTCAAGTTTCTAAAGAACGCGCATGTGACTGATTACTTCAGAAATTCTCTGCTTAAACTTTTTACTATTGTGGCTTACTGGTAGAGACCGTTTCTCTTTCTGCTTTCTAAGATTTAATGCACATGTATGGCAGTGACTGAACTATTTTGGATGCAACCTTGGACACCAAAATGAAAGTGAAACCAGAACTTACAGATTATTTTTTATTTATTTTTCTGGTGAGGAAGATTGGCCCTGAGCTAACGTCTGTTGCCAATTTTCCTCTTTTTGCTTGAGGAAGACTGTCACTGAGCTAACACCTATGCCAATCTTCCTCTGTTTTGTATGTGGGAACATCACCACAGTATGGCTTTGATGAGTAGTCTGTAGGTCCATGCCCGGGATCTGAACCCGTGAAGCCCAGGCTGCCAAAGCGGAGTGCATGAATTTAACCACTATGCCACTGGGCCAGCCCCCAGATTATTTTTTAAAAGACGTCCAAAGTTCTTCAGTCATTTCTGAAGTAAGTGTCTTTAATATCTTTCTAGTTCTTAGAATCATTAATTTCCTTGTGGTCCTAATTTTATGTTCCTTATACAGTACCTGGACAATAATTGTACCACATACCAGGTCAGCTCAATACATTTTAAATAAAAGACTGGCTTTAATACTAGGAAATTTAAAAACAAATCTCAATGAAGATTGGTTTCTGATTTAGGAAACTTCTATATGACATATAGCCTGAAGAGAGCCAAAAACATAAAAACAAAACCTAAACATCCATAATATATAAAACGTGGTTTGCTCACCCCATAGTCAGAGAGCTATCATATGTAAGGTTAACTTAGACATACTTGATTTTTCTTTTTAGTTGAAAAGACAGTTTGCAAGATTAAAGAATTTTTAAGCAAATACTGAAGCATTCTATAATCTCATCTCTTCATGCTCAAATAAGGACTTTTATTTCAAAAAATTGTCTTTCAGCATGTAAACATTTTACATAGTGGCAGCTGAGTGTATACAATAGTTTTGTATTCTCTTCCCAGTAGATTAAACATAATTTTTCTTCATGTTAACGATATTACGTTTCAAAAGGTTGCATAATGCCACCAGAAATGAATTAATATATTGGTTTTGCCCTGCTTGTCAGCATTGGATATTAGCTGTACAACACTTCTTTTTGGGGAAGGTTAAGTACCTACTTGGCTACATGTAAAATGTCTTATCATAGTTGCTTTAGATTAAAAAAATATATTTTTTCCAATTGTTCATTTACAATTTGTACTTTCATTTGTGTGAATTATTCTTTGCTCATCTTTCTATGGAAATCTTGATGATTTTCATATGAATTGTTGAGCACTTATTTATTTAGTTTTTACCTTTCAGGCCTCTTCTTCAGAGGCATTCTTAAGCAGTCTAAGGCTTTTTTTCTTTTTATTGTAAAGGTAATACATGCACATTATAAATATTTTAGACTGCAGATAAAAGGAGAAAGTTCCTATAATCCTTTCACTCTAACGTAACTACAGTATGTTTTGGTATATTTTCCTCTGGTCTTTTCTGAGCAAATGCATTTTAATTTCAGTCATATTCTTCCCACAATACTTTGTTTTCTTTGCCTAACATGGGAGAATGCACAATAAAACACTTCTTAAAGCTTTAACCTTCACTTGGAGTCAGACAAAGCTATCAGTAAGTATTCTTTTCATTTCTGGCAGTTACCTAATTTTATTTTTCTTCTTATTACTTATCTGAAATTTTTCATAATGAGCATGTATTACTCTTTTGCGGGGGGCGTCGTGAGGGTTAAAAAGTATATGGGCCTCACCTAACAAAGTACCTTGCTATTATGAGACCAAGAATAGAATAAAGTTCTTTCTGAATAAAGACATCACAACAACTAAAGCCTATCTAGGCAATACAGTATTCCAGAACCTTGGTACTCTAAGTGTGGAACACAGAGTAGGAGTATCACACCACCTGGGAGTTTGTTAGAAATGCAGACTCTCAAACTCTACCTCAGATCTACTGAATCACAATCACACCACCGCCCCCTCTCCTGACCTATCAAGGATTCCTAGCCTAGGGGAAGAAGATAATTATAATACGATACAGTGGGTATTACAATAAAAGTTAAAGGAAAAAAGTGAGATAGAGAAGGGAACAACAAATTCTGCTTAAAAGAATAAGAATGCATGACAGAAAAGACTGAATTATGTTGGAACTTAAAGAATGAATAGTACCCTGCCAGATATAGCGGAAATGGCAGTCCAAGGAAAAGGAATAAGTCATGCAATGCAAATGAGATTCATATGGATTCCCTCCAGAAGGTTCATCATTAAGGCTAATGAATCAGCATTTCACAACCTCATTTATTCACTTAAAAAAACTAAGCATATACCATATGCCTGGCACTTTTGCAATACTCAAATCCTGTGTTAGGTAATAGAAATAAAACAATACACATGTTATTAAGTTCCTGACCTCAGGGAGCTTAGAGTCTGACTGAACTTAGGGGGAGCATGACTTCATTTTAATTACACCAACTACGAATTGCTTATGGATTTCCCTCTTTTATCCCTTGGGTGAGTCATATTCTTTGTAAGCATCAGTTTCCTAATTTGTAAAGTGGGAATAATATTATAAGTATACCTCAAAGCACTGTAGTGAGGATTAAATAATGCAAATAAAATATTCAAAACAGTGAGCTCAATAAATATTAGCCATTACTGCTATTACCATTATCATCATCACTGCTAAGAATAACACAATTAAATTTTAGTGAAGAATTCTTCTGTTTTCTAAATCATAAAGAAGGAATAGAAAGGATGCCTTTCTGTTTAGCTCCTTCCATATTCTATACACAAAGTATAAAAAGTGGTAATGTTATCATCAACTAAGGCATTAAATACCCCTAGTCTGTCTTAATGTCCCCACAAAAGGGTATTGAAAACAGTATCTATCAGCAGACATAGTCTCTGATGATACAATCTAAGATTGATTTTATTTGAGTACTAGCAGGATTTTAAAGTGTGTATATGTGTACTAAAGAAGTAAGATTCAATAACTCAGGCAGAAAGCCTTAATTAATTCACTGTGGGACTCAAATATAAAAAATAAGAATTAAAAATAAGCTCATATACACTAGAAGGGATGTTCTGAAAGGCATGAAGAAAAAGACTTGAAGTTACTGATGCAAGAGGAAGGGAAAAAAGAGGTGGCCTGAAATGAAGAAATAAACCATCACAGAAAGGGTGATGGAGGCTTGAAACTGGAACAAGTTCACAAAATCAGGAGCCAAACATGTCTCTGACCCAAGATTCAGGAAGCAATCCTTCAGAGGTAGTCCGTTATCAGTTATTTTAAACCTCTTTAAAAACTCATTTTTAAAAGGGTACAATACCATCCAAAGTTTTGGATGATTTCTTTAAGCTAAATGTCCTTCTATGAAATCCTACTGTTCAAAACGAAACAAATCAAACTCAATATAAAGGTTTGCACTGAATGTGATATTCCCCAAGAAAGATATAACACACAAAAAAGCAAATGATACAAAATTTCTACAGAGGCTCAATCAGAAAGAAATAAAATAGGGCCGGTCCAGCAGCATAGTGGTTAAGTTTGCGTGCTCCACTTTGGTGGCCTAGGGTTCTCAGGTTTGGATCCTGGGCACAGACCTACACACGGCTCATCAAGCCATACTGTGGCGCCACCCCAGGTACAAAATAAAGGAAGAATGGCAACAGATGTTAGCTCAGGGCCAATCTTCCTCACCAAAAAGAAAAAAGAGAGAGAGAGAGAGAGAAAAATACAATACATATTAATTTTCAAGTACCTATAAGACAATCACATTACACTTTTATTTTTTTTTTTTTTGCTGGTAAGATCTATGGTAAAACAGAAGTCTTTGACTAAGAGAAAACAACTTAGAGTTATGTTACTCTTCTCAACTTTTACCCACGCTCTCTTTAAGCTATAACTTCTTGTCCTAAAATTATTCAAGGAGCTCTCCCAGGACTTCCTCTTTTACTGAGTCTGTCTATAAGCTTCTGGACCCAAAGCCAGACTCTATGAGTTTCAAGAGCCAGCTTCTCAAAGTGAGGACACCAAGGAAATTTTTGAAAACACAACAGCTGGGTAATACAGCAACATTAAAAGAATGGGCAAATACTTTGATTTCCAAAAGCAAACACTTGAGATTTTTCTGAAGTAAAATAAAAGTTCAGTTTTAAAATTATGCTTTAAATCTTATTTAATAATTATTTATAGTTTTAGGATCCAAGGAGTATTATGTGTAATATTATCAACCTGAAGGGGGAAAAGCTCCTCAAAGGAAGTAGAGAAGCAGTATTAGCAGGGCAATTCAGAGTTTAAGTCTAGGTTTTAGAATCAGAAAAACTTGGGTTCAAATTCTCCCTCCTCCTGTTTCAAGCTGTGTAACCTTGACTTCCTAAGCTTCAATTTCCTCACCTGTGAAACGCAAATAACATCTACCCCATGAGGTTTTTTTCTGAGTATTAAATATGATAATGGATAACATATAGAAAGCTTTTAATAAATGTTTGCTTAAAAGGGGGGGGCAGGAAGAACTACCCTACCCATCTTTATATCTTTTTTAACACCTAAAGGTTAGTGCTAAGAACAACAACATTAATGAGAATGGAAGCTAAAACTTATTAAATAAGGATACTTTTAGGGTTTGTTTTTTGCACTTATTTAATCCTTGATCAACAGAACATGTCAGAAGCTAGAGTAGGGGCCAGCCCTGTGGCCAAGTGGTTAAGTTCGCATGCTCCACTTCAGTGGCCCAGGGTTTCATCGGTTCAGATCCTGGGTGTGGACATGACACTGCTCGCCAGGCCACGGTGACACAGCATCCCACATGCCACAACTAGAAGGACCCACAACTAAAATACACAACTATATACTGGGGGGATTTGGGGAGAAAAAGTAGAAAGAAAAAAAAAAGATTGGCAACAGCGTGGTTAGCTCAGGTGCCAATCTTTAAACAAACAAAAAAAAGCAGCTAGAGTCTACCTCTTCATTTCCCTCATTGCTAGTGAGGTTGAACATCTCTTTATATATGTATTTGCCACTTTAGGTTCTATATATATGTATTTGCCATTTTAGCTTCTGACTCAGATGAAAAAAAAGAAGTTTGAATTTGAGAAATAATAATTCATTATCATTGTTTCCTCTTTTGTTCCTAATCAGCTGATATATCTATTTAAATCATAGTACTGTCTGTATTAACAAAATTCAAGTTATTAATCTTGCCTCCTTGCCTCTCTTCCCTCTTTCTTTTCCTAATTCCCCTTTACCTTCTTTGCCTAGCTATTATTTCTCTTTTTTCCCCCATACAACTCAAGCTTTCCAGATGAGCTACTGAAAATCACCTATTTACTACTGGAAGACAAAGACTTTAGAAATTACTGACGCACAGAATTTATTTTGCATCTATATACACAGATTGCTAACACAGGCAATTATTTATTCCTGCAACAAACATCTGAGATGGCCCTTACAACAGATAAAGCACATTGTTTTAAGTACTAGACCACAATTCCTCAGTTTTTAATCCTATGCTACAGCCAGATAGCACTAAACGAAAATTTTGACATAACGTGGCCACAATTTTTCTTCTGAACTGTCTAATCTTACTTTTCATATACGCACAAGTTTTTTCAAGTCACAAAGGAGGATTGGACAAAGAGTAAAAATTCTATCTTGTAACTACTCTTGGCATGTAGTATTTGGAAGGCTGGAGAAGGGCAGAATGAACTATATTGAAGAATAAACATAGGGGCCGGCCCCGTGGCCGGGTGGTTAAGTTTGCACACTCCAATTCGGAGCCCAGGGTTTCACCGGTTCAGATCTTGGGCAGAGACATGGCACCACTCATCAAACCATGCGAAGGTGGCATCCCACACAGCACAACCAGAAGGACCCACAACTAGAATACACAACTATGTACTGGGGGGATTTCAGGAGAAGGAGGAGGAAAAATTTAAAAAAAAGATTAGCAACAGATGTTAGCTCAGGCGCCCATCTTTAAAAAAAACAGAACAAACATAAATTGTCCCTAGAAAAAGGAGTATGAATCAGAACTAATAAAGGAGTTCAGTAAGGTTGCAAGATACAAGAGTAATATATAAAAATCAACTGTACTTACATACACTCGCAATGAACAATTTGAAAATGAAATTAAGAAAACAGTTCCATTTACATCAAAAAAAATGCTTAGGAACAAATTTAACAAAAGAAGCATGACACGTGTACACTGAAAACCACAAAACATTTTCAGTGAAAGAATCTAAAGCCTAAAAAATGAAAAGGCATTCCAGGCTCATGGATGAGAAGACTTAATATTGTTAAGATGGCAATACTCCCCAAATTAATCTATGGGTTCAAGATAATCCCTATCAAAATTGCAGCTGCCTATTTTGCAGAAATGGAAAAGGTGATCCTAAGATTCATATGAAAATGCAAGAGATCAGAAAACCAAAACAACTTTGAAAAAGAACAAAGTTGGAGGATTCATACTTCTCCACTTTCAAACTTTACTACAAAGCTACAGTAATCAAGATAGTATGGTACTGGCATAAGGTTAGACACGTAGATCAATGAAACAAAGTGAGAGTCCAGAAATAAACTCTTATATTTACATTCAAGTGATTTTTGACAAGGTTGCCAAGAACATTCAATGAGAAAAGAATAGTCTTTACAACAAATAGTGACAGCACAACTGGACAGTCACATGTAGAAGAATTAAGTTGGATCTCTACCTCATATCACATGCAAAAAATTAACTTGAAACTAAACATGGGTAAATTTTCATGACTTTGGATTAGGCAAAGGTTTCTTAAATATGACATCAAAAGTACAAGCAACCAAAGAAAAAGAGATAAATCAGACATTAGCAAAATGAAAAGCTTTTGTGCTTCAAAGGACACTATCAAGAAAGTGAAAAGATAAGCCAAAGAATGGCTGAAAATATTTGCAAATCATATATCTGATAAGGGACTTGTATCCAGAATATATTAAAAACCTATAATTTAAGAATAAAAAGACATATCCAGTTTAAAAATGGGCAAAAGATTAGAAGAATTTTGGAGATTTCTCCAAAAGAGATATAAAAATGACCAACAAGCACATGAAAAGATGCTTGGTATTATTAGTCATTAGGGAAATGTAAATCAAAGCCATAATGAGATACCACTGCACACCCACTAGGATGGCTACTCAAACAGACAATAACAAGTATTGATGAGGATGTGGATAAAGGACAAACCTCAAATATTGTTAGTGGAAATGTAAAAATCATGTAGCTTCTTTGGAAAACAGTCTGGTAGTTCCTCAAAGAGTTAAACAGAGTTAGCATATGATCTGAATTCACGCCTATGTATCTACTCCCAGGGGACATGAAAAAATATGCCCGCACAGAAACTTGTACACAAATGTTTATAACAGTATCATTCTTAACAGCCAAAATATAAAAAGAACCCAAATGCCCATTAACTAACAGAACGTTAAGTGAAATGTGGTATATCCACACAATGAAATATTATTTGGCCATAAAAAGGAATGAAGGCAGCCAGCCCGGTGACATAGTGGTTAAGTTCACGCACTCCACTTTGGCAGCCCTGGGTTTGTGGGTTGGATCCTGGGCACAGACCTACACACTGCTCATCAAGCCATGCTGTGGTGGCATCCCACATATAAAATAGAGGAAGACTGACACACATGTTAGCTCAGCAACAATCTTCCTCACCAAACAAAAAAGAAGAGAAAAGGAATGAAGTACTGACACATGCTACAATATGGATGACCAAGTGAAAGAAGCCACATTGTATGATTCCACTTAGCTGGATAAGGAAATCCACAGCAACAAAAGGTAGATTAGTGGCTACTAAGGGCTAGAAGGAGTGAAGAATGGGGAGTGACAGCTAATGTTTACAGGGTTTCTTTTTTGGGTGATGAAAATTGTTCTGCAACTAGATAGTGATAAAGGGCCACAACTCTGTGAACATACTAAAAACTACTGAATTTTTACCACTGCATATTTTAAAAGAGTGAATTCTACGGTTTGTGAGAATGTAAGATATTTTCCAAATCTTTTCAAACTAGTTCAGAAAAGCCACATAAGTTATCAGCAAATACTTGCTAAGAGCCTGCTCTAAGCATGATACTTTACCAGGTACCACAGGCAGATCCTGCCCTCAAAGAGTTTATAATCTGAGCGGGAAGATAATACAAACAATGCAAAAATGAAATAAAATAAACCATAGCTTGATATACAATAAGGAAATGTGATGAGTCAACATATAATTTACATAATTAACTCCTACACACAGGTATGTATTAGAAGAGGAAGAGATCATATGAATTGGGGCAGGGATACAGTATTAAAAACTTGAAAAAAAATAAACCCTAGGTGATTCTGATATGCTACCTTCCCTCCATCACCAAAAAACCCATGCGATCTTGAGGGAAAGAAGGTTGGATTTGAATAGATGGAGAAAAAAGGAGGTAAACGTTTTGCTTAAAAGGTCTGAAGCAGGAAAATACAAAATGAGTTATCAAAATACAGTGGATATATTTGTATATATTATGTATATATACGCACACTGTCATATATAACAGTATAGTGCAACACCTTTGGAGGCATATTAACTTTAGATATTAAAGATGAGTTAAACCAAGCTCCTTGTGTAAGTAGAGTTATTATTTGGGATATTTCACTTGATCTGGGGTACACAGCCAAGCTGTCTTATGAAGGAGTACTTATATTTCAATACAAGATGAACTTGAGCTGATTTGATTACTTTCTCTCTGCTTCTTACCAAGTATCTTCCTTCCTAATAATTCATTATAAATTTCATAAATTAGCAGATTTTCATTTAGAAATATAGTTAACAAGGATATCCTTTTCACCAAATCACAACTGGAAAAGTAGCTGTGAACTAACAAAAATAAATATTTGCTGAGGTCTTACTGTAAGTGTACAGCATAATTCTAAGCACTTTACACGTTACTCTTAAGTAGTATATATTCAACATATACAAGATAATGCAATTTGACTTCCGAGTAAACATTTTAAACATAAGCCATCCACAGGAACAAATCAGTCAGTTCATAATTTTTCATTTCATTCTAAGTACTACTGCTAATATGTATTTAATTTTTTCACTTCAATTTTCTCATCAGCTCTTTGGCCAATTTCACTCACAGTATCTGCTACTCTTTTTTCCTCAATTCTACTATGTCTTCTGTAGTATCCAGCAACTCACCTCCATTCTTCAGAACTCAACACATCTCTCCATTCTATCTGTATTTTTAATTCTAATTCACTAATAATAATTCTGCTCACCATGGTTCCTTGCTCCTTTATGACTCACAGAGGATTTTTTACAGAATAGAAAAAAATAGAGGGCTCTTTTAGGCAGCCACGTAAAACTCAGGAGGGAGGCTGAAAAAAAGTCCTAGCATCAAATGCCTAGAATTCATTGCTGAGCACAGAACAGTTATTCAATTAATTCTTGTGGAATGATTAAAAAGCCTAAGGGAATAGCTAAAAGAGAAAAGCAGAAACTTATACTCCAGAAAAGGGTTATACTTTGAAAAAATTCTCTAGGTGATTCTGATGTGCCATCTCTCTAACCAAAAAAAACAAAGCAAAAAAGTCCATTTGCTTAAATGTACTTAGATCCTAGGAAAGTACTAGTTTTCATTATGACACCTGGTCAATTATTTTTGACAAATCAGTTTGATTCCCTTATAATTACTCCTGCATATGATACTTCTGAAAACTTGCTGTCATTTTTAATTTAATTATTCTAAAAGTAGACCTTTACTTATATTTGTAAAGATTATCCCCTTATGAGCAAAGCAACACAGTTCTCACTGAAAGATCTCTGTGTATGGATTTAGCATAAAACTAACCAAAGAAGCAGTGTTCAAATAAGGCTGGAAAAAGAAATACACCAAGGCGGCCTTAGGAACAGTCTTGTACAATGGAAAATAGTCATACAAGAACATCCAATTGGTTCTTCTAAATTCATAGTAATATAGTGAATATAGTGGAAAACAAAGCCGCAAGAAGAAATAGCATTATTATCTTCTGATTTTAAGCCATGTAAGATTTTTTTTAGAAAAACATATAGGATCTATCATAGAACTTTTAACCCTGATTTGAGACTGGAGAGGTCTTCTAGGTCAGACTTGAAAGTAATTTTCAAATGATTGTTAGTGTCTACAACAATCTGACCAAGCCACCAAAATTTTCAATACCCATTCCATCCAAAATGTGAAAGTGATACAGTGTTTGGTAGGCTGTATTCTTATTCATAGGCAGACAAAAGTCATTTAACGTACGCTGGTTTTGAAAGCTATGTGCTAATTCTACTGTATCCTCTCTGTTAATCTTGATATTGTAAAATAATCTTTGTTTATCTGTCTATATTAAAAAGAAGGCATCCTTGACTCTTTATTCTCCATTACCCAATCTACCTACATATAAACACCAAACTGTATCCAGGCTAATTCCTTAATATTTGTTATGGGTTTCCTCTTCCATATTCTCACTGTCTTACTTGAGGACCTCATCAATTCCTAAATGACCTCCCTAGCCTCCTTTTTTCTGCCTACTATCTAATATGTGTATTGCTGCCAAAAAGCATTTTTCAAATACAAAATACACTTCATTACTAAATAATTTCTTGGCTCCCCAATGCCTTTAAAATAAAATGCAAGATTCTTAACGGTATATACATACCTTCATAATCTGGACCCTGTCCCTCTCCGTAGCTTCAAATCTTTTTGGCACGCTCCTTTTTCAGCCCTATGCTCCAATAATCTAAGCATCTGCAATTTCCAAAATCACACCATTGGCCCAGGCTCCCAAATCTAACTAATGGCCTTCAAAACTTAGTTTACATAACATCTCTAGTCTAAATTAGGTGATCCCCCATCCAGTGCTTCTACTGTATCCTCTCTGTTAATCTTGATATTGTAAAATAATCTTTGTTTATCTGTCTATATTAAACTGTAAGATCCTTGAAGGCAAGGCTGGAATCTTTTATTTTACCACCTCTAATGTCTTATAGTTCCTTAGACATAGGAAATACTCAGTGTTTGATGAACAAGAGAATGACTTACGAGAGCACGGCCATGTCCACATCTCACTAGAGGTTTCATATCTCAAATAATAAGACTAAGTAATAGGATCTACCTAAAAATTGACTTTTCTTTCTTAGAACTTTCCAATCTAGAATCTCCTTAACACTTTTTTTTTGGTAGATAAAAGACTGATGATCCCTGAACCGCAATTACATCTCTAGGAACTAGTCTCTCCTTGCATTTACCTAAATTCTTATTTTTTGTTTTCCTTTGTGCTTTCACTAGTCAATAAAAATCCTAAAACCTGAGAACCCCTTCACGTTCTTAGCTGAACCCGAGACAACCAAAGAAATAGGCTTATGACTGGCCTAAGTGTCACTTGGCTAGTTACTAATTTATATTAGATTCTATGTTAATTTCGCTATGTAATAGCTCCAAATGCTATATCCAGTTTGAAAAGCCCATAATTTTTTTTTTTTTTAAAAGATTTTATTTTTTCCTTTTTCTCCCCAAAGCCCCCTGGTACATAGTTGTGTATTCTTCGTTGTGGGTTCTTCTAGTTGTGGCATGTGGGACGCTGCCTCAGCGTGGTCTGATGAGCAGTGCCATGTCCGCGCCCAGGATTCGAACTAACGAAACACTGGGTCGCCTGCAGCGCAGCGCGCGAACTTAACCACTCGGCCACGGGGCCAGCCCCAAAAGCCCATAATTTTTATCATTACAAAGTTCAAAAATACATCGAAAGATCTCAGCCACAACTGGGGGGAATAGGAGCATTTAAATGACCTAAGAATAATCTTAATAGGAAATGTGCTTCTATATGAAAAAAATACATTTACTGAATGAACTAAGACATGAATGAAAATAAAGATTATGGAAGGGTAAAACTATTTTTGGAAATACATATTAAGAGCCATAAAAATGCTTAAACCTTTTGGCCCAACTTCTACTTACGGGATATTCTACTCTAAGTGAATAAAGCCCCCAAAGGGAGAAAAAAAACTGTACATATAAAAATGTTCCACTGCCTCATTTTTATACAGAAAAAAGTGAAAGCAAATAAAATGTCCAGCAGCAGAATGACTAAGAAAATTACGGTTCATCCACTGACAAAACATTGTGTAACATTTTAAACAATTATGAACACTGTATAAGAAATTAGAAAAATCTTTATGATACAACCTTAAGAGAAAACAGGACTATTTATATATATTTATACTGTGAATACATATTTAACATTAATTATATTAAATGTAATTAATATAAATATTTTAACTAAAAACTGAGTAGGAAAAACATAAAATACGAGAGACTGGATATTTCTCCTATTTTCCAAATAGCATGTAGCTTTTTTCCACATTGCTTCTATAATTCAAAAAAAAAGAGGGAGAGAAGTCTTTAACTTTGAAGTGCTTAAAAACTTTTAAGTTCCAAATTCCACAATTTAGCCTTATTTAACATACCAGAAAACTATAAGTAGTTTTGGTTTCTAAGAAAAGTAAGGGAATGGAGAGTTGCTGAACTATGAAATTTTTATAAAGAACACTAAAATTCCGGTGGCTGTCTTCCAGTTTGGAAACATCAGAATCACTAAAACCATATGATAATTAGTGTGGGTGGTAACATGGCTCAACAGCTAAATAGCATATTAGAGATTCAGATACTGAACTTGATCCGAGGACAGTCACAAGCTTGCTGTAAATTCTAAGTCACTTTATTCTTTTAAAGATTGGCCCTGAGCTAACATCTGTTGCCAGTCTTCCTCTTTTTTTGTTTTTTTTTTTTCCTCCTTCTTCTCCCCAAAGCTGCCCCTCACCCCCCAACCCCATACAGAGGTGTATATTCTAGTTGTAGGTCCTTCTTGTTCTGCTATGTGGGACACTGCCTCAGTATGGCCTGAGGAGTGAGGCTAGGTCCACGCCCAGGATCCAAACGGGCAAAACCCTGGGCTCCCAAAGCGGAGCACACGAACTTAACCACTCAGCTACAGAGCTGGCCCCACAAGTCATTTTAAATTCTAGTTTTTAGGTCCTCTCATCAGAATACTGGAGACACATAATGACACTTTGATACACACTACAGACCATGAAGAACTGGAAAAGATTCAAGAACTATAACACCTCTCTCCCTTTCCCACCAATACAACCCAATTCCCAATTCCAACGTGCATATCTGGATTAGGCAGGTCATTTTAGCCCTGAGCCTACTAATTTGTCCCTGAGCAAAGAAGATGGAAGTCCAGAGGTAATAAGAAGCAAAGCTGGAGTGGGAATAAAAAAGAAAGAATTCAAAACATTTCTGTATATAGACCTTTCTCTTATCCAGCTAAGCAAACCTAATCGTCCACTTACAAGTAATTAACTAAATTATACCAATTCTTTGCTTTAAATGCTGTCCTACCTTTTCTGGGCTTCATATTTTCTTTCTTCTATCCAATTTTGTTCAATATTTAGCAAGCCCCACCCATTTTCTGTCACTCCAATTAGTCCTATATTCCAAAACTGAAATACAATTCAAATTCACTTATTCAAAAATTGTTTGTTGAGTGCTAACTATGTGCAACCCACCAGAGACTCAATAATTAGATAGGTTCTCCCATCAGCCTTCGTAAACTGCTTTTGGATTGACCCCACTTTCTTGAAAACACGGTAATAAGCAGTAGAGCAAAATACAGCACCTATTATTTCCTTAGTTATAAACTCTAGATACAGTGAAGAAAACATTTACTTTGTCTTTCAAGATAGCATCACATTTTAAGACGCTCATCACAAAGAAACATTCAGTTAATAACTCTAAGCAGATCCTTCTGTTCAAATTGAGGAGTGAAGAGGATAACTTCTTATTCTATAGAAGAAACACTGTAAGGTTACACAAAACCATGAACAACTTCCAAACTCACATAGCTGTGAGTTACAACATATCTGTCTCTTGCTATTAAAAACGTGTGGGTGCCTAGCAATTGAATGGCATCATATCCTACTGCATTTGTTCCTTGAGTTTACTGTTATCTGCAATAAAGGTGAAAATGTTATTCAAGTGAACATGTTGCCACAGTATAGGAAAGTCTATTAAAAAGCCCTTCCTTTACCTTTCCTCCCACAGTCCCATTTTCTTCTCAACTCAGACTGCTCGTGAACACACCAACACACAGCATTAAAATAAATTTACACATTCATGAAATGTAGTACTAGAGTAGTTTGAACTCAGCTTTTATCTTTCTGTATCTGACTTAAAAGTCTACTCTAGCTGATACACCGGGTCATAAGTCAGAAGCCCCATATTTTACATATGATGGAAACGTGTACAGAAGACAGTTGCATTTAGGCTACCAAACATGAATGTTAGTGAAGATTACACCCAAGTTTTAAACACCAGAGCCCAAGCATAAGAACAAAAAGTATCCTAACACTAAATATATTTTTCACAATTACCTCTAAATCTTTCCAAAAATGCTAGAAATTATTCCATCTGACAAGTTGTACACACACGCTCGCTCTCAGAATCAGAACAGTAGAGGAGGGATGGATTCAAGTGATATTCAGGGAGGTGTTACAAATATCAGACCTGAGTGAACAACTGGACTGGAGGTACAGTAAAGAAGAAGGATCAAGCATTATTACCAAGTTTCTAGTTTAGGCAACTGAGTTGATGGTGGAAACAATAACCTACTTCACATAGTTGTAAGAATAGTTTTCTTTCTTTTTGGTTAGGAGAGGGGTAAGAGTAGGGAAGAATTGAGGGACGAGTTCAGATTTACATACTTTTGAATTTATATTATTTATGGGATACCCAGAGATGCCTAACAGACAGCTGGATCTGTCTTAGAAGAGAAATATATTCTGCAGACAGATTCGTGAGTTAGCAGCATAGAGGTAGCAAGCATGTAAAAAGTCATGTGAACAGATGAGATCAATAGGAAGAGAGAACAGAACCAAGGCTGACGAACCGGCTTGGGAACATCAATACTTAAGGAGTGAGTAGAGGAGGAAGAACTAGCAAGTGTGTACACGTGAGAGGTCAAATACATAGGGGCAGAACAAGAAGACACTGATAGCCCTGAACCCAAAGGAGAAAGCTGTTCCAAAAAGGGAGTAAGGAGAAACACAAGACGTAGTCAAACAAAATGACCAGAAAATAGCCCTTTTCTCATTATCTGCCCCAACTTTCAGTAAATAGCACTGATTCTCTAACTTTAAGCCTCTCTTCTAGAGAGGCAATGACTGTTCTTCACTATCAACTATGCTCTGTTTTTAGTATAAACAACAAACATTAAACTTAAAGCAAAATGTAAACTCAGTTTTGGTGAGTTATTGTACCATCTCTCATTTCTTGTTCTAGGTTCTATGTGATATATGTTCAAAACACATTATTTAATTATGATAAAAAAGAGGGGAAAGTCTACTTTACCTGACTGGTAGAGCATCTAACCTAACAGAATTAACTAATATAAATAAATGCTACTTAATAATGTCAATTACAAGATTTTGGAGGTGAGAGGTAAAAATGGGCAAGTAAAATTATGTCCAATAATAAAGCAGCTGTAAGATCTCAGAAAAATATCTAAAGCTGTTCAAAGTATTTTTTGACAGAGTAGTACCAAAGTTAAACAGTATACTAAAATCAATTTCAAAATTCAGTCACCAACAAACTACTATATATGCAACAACGTGGATCAATCTCAAAAGCCTTACACAAGTGAAAGAAACGTGACACAGACGTCTACCTACTGTATGATTCCATTTATATGACATTCTAGAAAAGACAAAAACTGTAGGGACAGAAATTAGGTCTGGTTGCCAGGGTCTGGAGTAGGGGTAGGAAACCGATTACAAAAAGTACATAAGGGAACTTTTGGGGTGATGGGAATATTCTGTCTTGATTATGATAGTGGTTGCGAGACTGTATATGTTTGTCAACACTCATCAAACTGCACACCTAAAACAGTGAATTTTACTGTGTAAATTATACCTCAATAAGCCTTACTTAACTTTTAAAAAACTCAATCATATCACTATTTTAGTTGAAAAGCATTTTTAATGTGCTATAATGTATTTCTCATTACAGTTAATTTATCTACATTATTATACATAATACTTAAATTAGCAAAGAAAATAAAAACTAAAATAAATCATTTTTAAGCTTAAAACAAGAAAGTATTTAGATATCTTCCCTCTTAAAATAAATCCCCGTATCTCACTCCCAATTCCACTGCCCAATGGACCAAAACAAAAAAACTCTTCCTATACTTTACAATCCTCAGTAACAGCTAAAACAGGAACTCCGTTTTAAATTTTTCTTGGACTTATTCCTATGCACAAGGTATGATATGTATGAACTGTAAGGAATACATGTAAATAAAATGTTCTTACCCAAAAGGCAAGAAACCTCAGGATATATCTATATCCAAAAAAATTATATTTTGAAATTAACACAAAAACATACTCGCCACTCGTTAATCTTAGATCTAGAACTACATCTTTAAGAAATATCATATAGCTCAATTCTAATTAATCAATTCAACAAAAATGTATTGAATACCTACAACAAAGGACAAGCACTGTGATGGTGTTACAGACACAAAGATGAAAAAATACAGTCTCCTTGCTCTCACAGAGCTGGTGGTTGAGTATGGTTGAGAGACACAGGAACAAATTATTTTATCAAAAGATGTAAGTAACAAACTGACAAATACTACAAAATGGAATGACCAGGGAAACTTTCACAAAAAAAGCCATGCTTTCTCCTTCTCTTTAAAAAAATTTCTGGTGCTTGAGTTGTTTTGAGAAGTTAACACATGTCTACAGAAGAAAGTAGGAATGCTACACAAATACTTATTTTCACAGTTTATGTCAATGCCTCTTCACCAGCAATATTTTGAACTTATGAGGATAGAATCTGAGGCCTTTCAAACTGCTCTAGATCTCATAAGGAAAGTAATAGATTATAGGACCATCCACATTAATATCACCACCTATATTCACCATGCTATGTAAAAATTTGCTTACAGGGAGATAAAAGATTGGATATTGACAGAGAAAGAAAGAGGTACATAAGAAAAGGGAAAGAGAAAAGAGTTAAAAAATGAGTACAGTTAAATAAAAAGCATATGTCATATATGTATGTCTTTCAGGATACCCTGAAGGTAGATTACAGTATAAATACTATGATGAAAGAATGGTAACAGTAGCTTTTAGGCCATTACACTTCAACTTTCGAAACTTAAGAGCTTTCTGAGGCATAGCTAGAACGCTGGGGAAAAAAACATTATGTCATGTGCATCAATTTTCTAATAAGAGTAATTTTTTACAAAAGGGGCTTTGGCCCAATTTACACCCATGTAAAATTTCAACTTGATTATTACCAAGGAAAAATTAAATCACATATAGCCTATACTCAGATGATCAATTTCTTTAGGTGGAAACTGGCAACCCACAATTCTACCAGACAGAGATAACTATAAGCACATTTTAAAATCATGAGGGGCTGGCCCGGTGGCACAGCGGTTAAGTTTGCACGTTTCGCTTCTCGGCGGCCCGGGGTTTGCCAGTTCGGATCCCGGGTGCGGACATGGCACTGCGTGGTATGCCATGCTGTCATAGGCGTCCCACATATAAAGTAGAGGAAGATGGGCACAGATGTTACCTCAGGGCCAGCCTTCCTCCGAAAAAAGAGGAGGATTGGCAGTAGTTAGCTCAGGGCTAATGTTCCCCCAAAATAAAATAAAACAAAATAAAAATAAAATAAAATCCTGAAAGGGTTAACAAGTAGCAGTGCTGAGAAAACCCAGTGATGTATTTCCTTGCTAGGATTAATTTCAAGGACATATTTGTTTTGCAAATAAAAGTAAATAAATATACAATCATAAAGATCAACATTTTTAGAGTAAACTACATTTGAATTTTAATAATTCATCAGTGTCTCAAACACTGTTAGTTTTTAAGGTATCTAGAATCAACAACTATTTTTTAAAAACAGTACCATATAAAAATAAGCATGCCTTTCAGCAGGACAAGACCAAAGGACTGAGAAGTAGAAGTAACCCAAATATGTTAACTCCAACAAAAAGGAATCCAGTATTTCAAAGTGATGTCACAGCTACTGGATTTCTCAAGAGAGGTAAAACTATAAAAAAAAAATTTTAATGAATAAATTGATTAATGTTGCTGATTCCACGTTTTTGCATACGGTTAAGTTTCTCTTTCTGCCAAAGGGCAAATATATACAAAAGAAAACTTTGAGTTTGATACATTCATGTTAAATGATATGTTATACAACTGTAAGATGGCAAAACACATAAAATGCTGGAAGTTTAATGTGTTCTTGGGAATAATTTTTTAAAGCTAGTTTATAAAAAATAACTTAAGAATCACAATATTATTATGAAAATAAAGTGGATTTTCCATTTTCAAAAGCTATCTATTTTATAGATATAGCATATATATTATTTAAAATCAGTATCCTATTTAAGTGTATATTTGTACATACAAACATTTTATCATACTTGATGTAAAGTAATAAGGTATTTTTAAAGAAGACTGTCATCAAATAATGAATCGGCTGTAACTGACAAAACATTTTTGGAATTACTTTTTTTAAATTATCTTTAGGATCTCCTTATAAGCCACAGAAGAAAAAACATCTCACTACTTTATAACCAAGTCTACCCTTTTTAACAAAAAAATGTATTATAAGTCTTAAAGAGCTGGGTGGTAGAATGGAAAGAACAGAAGTTTTAGAATTAGACATATTTGGGTTGGAATCCTATCTCTAACACCTGCTAGATTTGCCACCCTGGACAAGTTTCTTAAACATGATGAGCCTCAATTTCCTTGTCTGTAAAATGAGAACACTATCACTAATCTCACTGGGTAGTTGGGAGGTTCAAATCACGATACATAGTGTAGGGTTAAGGTTGAGGGGCAAAGCATCGACTCTGGAGTCCCTTC
Organism: Equus przewalskii; assembly: GCF_037783145.1. Taxonomy (NCBI): domain Eukaryota; kingdom Metazoa; phylum Chordata; class Mammalia; order Perissodactyla; family Equidae; genus Equus; species Equus przewalskii. Next base: position 28,349,373 of record NC_091850.1, read on the forward strand.
TCCACTTTCTTCCACTTATTAGATGTGTGACCTTGGGCTAGTTCTTAATCATTCTATACCTCAGTTTTCTAAAGTATCTTAGGATAATAACTACAACCAAACTCATACTATACGTTGAAGAATTGAGAAAACCCATATAAAGCCCCTGGTACATGGAAATCACTTGATAATACTACATATTATACAAATGTAAAGTACTCAATACTGTACCTGACACAAAAAAGATCTTATTAAATCTTAGTTTTCCTAAACTAAGTTCTAAATTACTTTTTACTGTCTCCAAAACTCAAATTCACCCCTGGAGATAAAAATTTGCCATTAAGGATAAGAAAAAGACAATCTCAAAGGTTCTAAAGGTATTCACTAAGGGAATCCCCATAAGGTTATACATAATGGCAAGAGCTCTGGCATTAAGCCCACAACTTCCCACACTGATGACTCTGAAAGGATCAACATTCTTTGCCTATATAAATATTAGAATTTTAAAAAGCTATCATACTAATTTATAGATTCATCTACTATATTACAATTAGTCACATATCTATGAATGAACTCACTCTCTAACCCTGAATTTTCCCTTTCTAAAAATAAATGCTTTGACAAGTTCAACTCAATATAAAAAACTTTAAAAATTCACAGATGGCTTAACAAACTCAAATTTAAAATATAAGGTAGTAAAGATTTGCTGATTTTAAAAGTATTTTATATTTAGGATATATAGTCTGAATTCTATTTTAGTTCTTTGCCTAAAGTACACAATTTCCTTGACTACATGACTTGTAAGCAAGCACTGAATCAACTGAGAAACCAGAGGATAATATTAAGATTTTACTAAAACTAGAAATGTGGAATCCTAAATCCTTAAGAAAGAATATAAATCAGACTGATCATTTACAAATTATAAGACAATGGGCAATTTTCTAACCTTTCCAGCCTCAGTTTCTTCATCTGTAAATTGTGTACGATAATTGTTTCTAGTTCATGAACTTGTTGTAAGAATTAAATGAGATAATATTATGGGGGACATACTTAACACAATTCCTGGCAAATAATAAGCCCTCAAAATGTTATCCAGCTGGCAATGCAACATCAAGAAATAATCTCTCCTAATAACATCACTTTGGGAATAAAAAGGAATATGCCTTAAAACATAATGCAATCTGACAAAACTCAATTCATGAAAACTGACTGCAGATTTACACCAGTCAAAATGATACACAAGACAAATATCTAAAATCATTTTTATTATTTAACTTAGTTGGGCAAAAAAAATCTGAGCACATAAAATACTCTTCAAAACAACAATGATGGCCTTAAATAAAGAGACAGCATGTTTAAAACTGCTTTTAAATCAACTAGAAACACTAAAGTTCCACTCTAGTAATTTTTACAAATAGTATAAAAATAAAACTTTCAAGAGTCATGATGTATTGTTTACTACAAATATAGTTCATTCACTTACATTCCTCAGGAAGGACATATATAAGTAAACTCAATCATTCAAACACCAAACATATACACACAAGGTCAGGATTTCTAACGTAAAAGTACTATTTTCATACCAAGAAAATACAACCAAGAGACAGGTATCATCTCTCTCGAGAAGAGGGAAAAGCACCTTGGACTCAGATAATTGAAAAAGTCACAAACGGTATCACTGTCAGCACTGAACAATACCTAGCTTCATGACCACCGCTCAAACAATTCTTAAAGAAACATAATATAATAAAAAACTAGTAAGAGTCAGGGAATCCCTATTCTCTCACTGACTCACAACATGAGTCTATACAAATCACATGGCTTCTGAGGGTCAAGTTCTTCACTAAAAAATGAAAATAATGCTGGTGACTTCTCTCACAGGGAAATGAAACTATTTATAAATGAACTCAGGTGATCTTGAAAAAAGACCAATTTAAAAATACAAAGAATAACTATAAATGACAACTGCTAAAAATAAAAAAAAACTTCGCTTAAAAACTATTAAAAATATAATGACTTTTAAAGGCTATATACGACCATAAATTACCACCAAAGCCAAATCAGCATGCTCAGGATACTAAAATAAACATCTTCAACTAAACAGTTAACTACCAGGCTTCTATCAAGTTCCTAGTCAGTAATTTCCTATTTGTTTTATGGCAAATAAATGGGATAAACAGAACAGAAGTTACATTTCTCTAAAAGGAATTTTTATTTACCTCAGTCTTCCCAGTCACTTATACATAAAACTGAAACATTATTTTAAAATTTCAGAATTACTTACAAATTATGCATTTTAAGCAATGGGGTGGGGAAAGTTAAAATTATACAAAACTGAAACTCTTCAGTTTTTATTTACTCTTGTATTAACTTTTACAGTTTATTTTGAGAGAGTATATAAATACACAAGAAAGTATGTCAAAATATAACATAGATGGGTTTAAATGTTTCTATAGCAGTCTGATGATGGCTTGGTACCAAAAAATTAAATATGAAATTATGGAGCCTTATATATGTTTGAGCTGGGTAGTCCCGCTCCAAATAAAGTAAATTTTATGTTTAAATTCATATAGCTTTGCTCATAACATTTTTGAAATTTAATCATGATCACTATGCAGAAAACCAAAATTAGGTTTACTGCCATACTGAAAACTTTCACTTTCATCCTCAAAGAGAATCTCAAATAGACAGTCTTTCTTTCTTCAGATACAACTTTTTTCTTCTTAAAGGCGGACAGTATTATAATGATACATAGCACAGGTTCAAAATGCTTTCAAATAATTTTAGTAAACGAATTGTTGAATGGCTTTCAGCAGGAAGCATCCCATATACTCTTCACAAAACACTAAAATAATTAAGTATTTAATATTCAACTTTGATTTACTAGACTTTCATTATTTGCTTTAAAACTGTTTTAAGTAATTATTATAAGTTATTGGTAACTCTGCAGACTCAAAAGAAACAGTAAACCATACTGTTGAAATTTCCTTTAGGTGTATTAGGAAATATTTCTCCAAATAATATAACGAGTAATATAACATTACTGGAACACTTATGGTTGTCTCCTTTCACTGAATTAAATAATAATAATGGAAATACAAGATTAACCACTATCTCAACCAATACAAGGGAGGTAGAGCAGACTAGTCACAATCTCTAGGGAAATACAAACTGTTCCTTCCAACTAAGTTATCAAAAATTTAAGTTCAAGTTTAGGTTTTATTCGACTGTTACAATATTTTCTCCTTTAAAAAGAACCTATTTAATTGGTTTGAACCAAAGAAAAAATATTTTCCATCTACTTTGAAGAAATGTTTATGCTATCTTAATGCAAGCTATCACACAACCTATATTACTTACAGATTACTAAATAGAATTGGGAAAGCAAGATCTGATAACTAATTCACTTTAATTCCAAACTCACAAGAAAAAAAAATCAATCACATAAACAGATATCCAATGCATTGATTCAAACATCTGTGTAAGAAATAAGAAAGCTCCCTTTAAGTATAAAACTCTAAAAATAAGTTGCTTCCCTTGATGAAAACTAAGCAAGCAGAACTCCTCTTTCCACTACTTTTAGTAGAATTATGTTCATCCCTTGACATACGTCTCAGTATTTTATTGAAGTAAAAGTTCATCACAGGTTCATATAAGGGCCTTTTAAACATTTATATTGAAGCCCTTACTCCGCCCCCCAACCCAAAATCCTCCGCTTAAGATGTGAAGTGTGCCTCCCTTCTGTATCCCCCCCAACCCGGGCAGGCCCCCATTCGCACACCCCCCACCCAGTGTAGGCCTGAGGCCCTGTAGCAAACAGTGTCTAACAGGAGCAGGCAGCACAAAGACAGGAATGGGAGATTAGTGGGAGGGAGGGAGGCCGGGATTGGGGCTCAGCAGGAGCTTCAGGCTTTTTAAAATTCAAACTGCTCCCTGACCAATACAAATCACGGACACGCTACTGACTACTACACGGATTTATAGCATTAAAAACATGCCTGGTACGTGACAGCTATATTAACTTCACTCTTTTTAACATTTATCCATACGTTTGCAGGAAACCTGGGACAATTTATTTTAAGCAGAGTGCTAAACTCAAAAATAACCTTCAGAGAAGTTACTTATTCTACAATGACAATAATAATTTAATGAGACAAAAAACTCGAACCAATGTTAACATTCACCAGTAAAACAAGGCACTTTGTTGATCAGTGTTGCTTCATTTTAACCAATGAAAGTTTTCCTTCAGTGAGTATCAGACAAAGTATCAAAATAGTCTAACCCAGGTACATTTATTTTTCTATGCAATTTGTATGGCTGAGGACTTTTAAATTGGTTTTTTTCCCTTATACCAACCTACATTACCAACGCCTCCATAAACAAGCTCTAAACACAACTTCCTCGTGAACTAGAATTTGTTAAGACAGAACTGATATTTTTCTTCAGCATTTACAGATACATTTGACCTATTAAAATGACACCTCTCTCATTACACAGTCAAACATCATGGGCACAAACAGCCAATGACAATCCTGGGACCTCAAGAAGATCTGCCTTGACACGAAAGGATGGCACCTTCTACATTTTTTTTTTAACCTCCAAGGGATTTTAAGCATAACTTAATTTCTGTCCCTTTAAAGAAAATTCGTTTTACCTGTATCGCAGCCCAATTCTCAAAACATTTAAAATTCCTTTTATGCTTCTACACGTTTGAATCAGGAAGTACCTGAGTGTTTCATGTATAGTCGGTTAAAATTGTCCTTATATAACGCATACAAATATAAAGTGGCAGGGTAAGCCTGTCAAGTAGTTTATACTTGTCTTAGAATAAAAAGTCCATGTGCAATACACTGTCAAACAACAACATAAATGCTCTTTGGGGAGGATATGCAGTGTCTACCACACTATGGTTTCCTATATTAAATACGGATGTGGACGATTTAATTCTTCACAAAAAGAAAATGAGTCTTTATTAACTTTCCAACGTCCAAACAAGTTTTACACAGGGAAAGAATTACCACTGGATCCGTGTCTGAGTATTTACATTTGTCTCACTAACTGAAACTACTTCCTCCCTTCATGGGGTCACAGGGGGAAGAAGGGGGGTTGTTTGTTTCACTGGGACGTTCCCCACTCCCGGACCAGGAAAGTTGTAAATATGGGGACGATCAGGGCACATTTGCTGTTAGTTGTATTGTTTCCGCCTCCTCACTAGCTCCGGCTCTTCTCCCGGGCGAGGCCTGTCACCGACCAGCAGTAGCTCCGCTCAGCCCGGAGCTCTCCTAATCCCCGAGCTCAAGTAGATTCCGCTGGCCCGCGGCCTGCACTCTCCGCCGGGCCTACGCCTCCCCGACCGCCCGGCAGGAGCCCAGTCCCCGCCACCGGAGCCGGCCGGGAGAGGGTACAAAACCACCGCCACCCAGGGCGGCTGCCACCAGAGAGGAGCGAACTCTAGACTCGCCCGTGGAGGAGACCTGGGGCCGCTAAGGAAACGGCGGGGAGGGGAGCGAGGAGGAGAGACGCTGAGGACCTGGCGCCGCCGCCGCCGCCGCCGCCGAAATAAAGAGCAGGAATTTACCTGGGCGAATCGGCGTCTGAATCCAAGGGGAGGCCGAGGCCGCTGTGGCGAGAGACTATAATCCGGGCCGGGAGGGGGGGTGGCTACGGCTCCTCTTCCGTCTCCTCAGTGCGGGGAACATGTAGAGCCGGGGGGAGACCAGCCGAGAAGACAAATCGCTGCTTCTTCTTCCTCCTCCTCCTCCTTCTCCCACATAGAAACACTCACAAACACCCGACCAGGGGCCCGAGCTACCGGGGGGGCATCGCCGCCGGCCCGGGAACCAATCCTCCTGTCGGCTGGGGCGTCCCTCTCTGCGGCTTGGTGGTGTCGGGTGAGTCGGTACCGACGGAGGGAGGGGGGGGAGGGCGGGGGGGGAAGGAGCCCTGTGTGTGTCTCTCTCTCGTTCCGTCTCTCCCTCTCAGAACAAAATGCCGACCGGAAGTGCAGCTGCAGGAATGACTCCCTCCGCCGGCGCCAAACACTAACAACCACCCCCTCTTCCCCACTCCACTTCCGCCACCGCCGCCGCCGCCGCCACTTCGGCTCGCGTCCTCTGCCGCGCCGCGCCTCACCGCGCCGCGCTGCGCCGCTCCCGGGGCCGGGCCGTGGCCGACGGCGAGGTGGCTGCGGCGGCGGCTCTCCTCTGCGCCCTTCTTCTCCTCAGGGCGGCTGTGGATGTTGCCTTTTATTGTCGATCCTGCGGAGCGGGGTGCTCGCTGCAGCGCTCGCTGCAGCGCGGGCTGGCCGCCTCTCCCCGGTCTTTATTTTCCTGGAGGCCGACCGAGGCGGGGCCCGAGTTCGGTGGCGGTCGTGTGCGTGGGGGGCGCTCCGGCCCGGACCGGCTCGCAGGCCGCGCTCGCTGCCCCAGCTGGTCGTCATTAGCTTTAGGGAGCCGCGCTCGGGGCGGCCACGTAGAGGACGCCCGCGATTCGACGGCGACGGTGCATTTTTTAAACGGTGTCCCTGCGGCCGGGTGGATGGATGTATCGTACGCCTTCTCTCCTTTTGAGAGGCCAGACTTTACGCCCGTCTCTGCATTATTTCTGCGGAGTAAGAACGCAGCCCTTGGCGGTGAAGAGGAGCCCCAGCTGGACTGAATTGGAATCGTGTTTGTGATGCATTTATTTCTGGAAATATGCGGTCTTTTCTGGTCTGCTTTTTGTTGGCGGTGGTTTTGGTTCTTGCCTAACTGTCGGGATAAAGGCCTGTAGGCGACGCTGTTCGAGAGAGGAGCTGGCCGCGGCGGGCCCGGAGCGCTCGGGTCCGCGCCCCGCTCGAGGTGTGGGTGGAGCCCGGCGCGGGGAGAGCGGCCGGCCGGACCCGGACGCCGGCCACCCGCGGACTGGGGGCGACGGGTGGGCCTGGGGCCGGCCGGTCTCAAACATCGTTTTCCTCTCCATTTGAACCAGTGAGGTACTGGCCAAGGCTGGAGTACAAGTGCGATCGTGTGTGCAGTACCATGCTTTTGTAGTCTCTTACTGTAACACGTGAAATACCTTTATCATTCCACAGTTCTGTTACGTTTACTTGTGTAAATTAAAAGGGGGCTAGTCTTCATGTAAGAAGTGCAGTAGGTAAGCGAATTTTACTCAAACGGGACGAAATTTGTGTTTTATTTTCGTGAGTTTATTTAAATTATACATTGTTTATGTATTTGTAAATGTACCAATACGCTAAAAGTAAATGGGAAAACTTGTTTACAGGTTATTCCTTTTGCCTCAAAAATCACTCGAGGGACTCAATCAGACCTTGTTACTCCTTTACACTGCTGCAGTGGCTTTGCACCTAGCTGAGAGTAAAAGCCAAAGCCTTGACCGCGGCCTACAGACGGTGCGCGCCATGGGGTGAGGGGAAGCTGCCCTGGCATCCTTGCCAGCAGGACCTCTGCCAGGCTCTTTCCCCAAGTATCCATAAGGCTTGCCCCCCTCGCCTGCAGGATTTTGCTCAGATGTCACCTCGGGGCTTCCGTGGCCACTCTTTAAACTGCAAGTTCCCTGTCCCCCTTTTTCTTATGTATCCTTCAGGCATTCTGCATATCTTACTCGTTTATCTTATTATCTGTTTTCCCCCGGTAGAATGTAAGCTCCAGGAGGGCAAGAGGTTCTGTGTTTCTCCGGTGGTGTTTTGAGGAGGAAATAATGCCTGAGACACAGTGGATGTCTTAATATTTGATTAATGAGTGAATGGTAATTATAAAGGCCTTGACTCCCCCCCACACACCAATTTCCTAACTCTCTCCCTTAATATATACATATACAGGCTTCTGTGCTACAGAGACCTTTTGAAAGATTGAGAAAACTGGAAAAACCTAGGGAAATGCAAGTTTATTACAGAGTTCTAGAAAAGGCAGTACTCTAGACGTTTGGAAGTCCTCCACAACACCAGAAGCCCACAAACTAGTGATAATTATTTGTTTTTAGGTTTCTGTAAATGGGCTTGCTAGAGGACAGTCGATCAGATTACATGATCATATTTGTACTGGGCCAATTAGCTTTGCTGTCTTCCTGGATCACACACTTCGTTTTTCATCCTGCCTGCCTTTCTTGCAAAATACATGCTATTTTCACCAAATTAAAGTCTGTGAGAATTTGGTTGGCTTAGCCCAAATCCAGCACTACTGGAAAACTTCATTCAGCTAGTATTTATTGGGCACAAAATGTGTGCCAGGCACAGTGATTCAAAAGGTGCGTATTTCTGAATCTTTATATAAAGGACCACATATGGCTACTTTGGTTACTACTCAATTATGCTGTCAAGCAAAGCAAATGCTAGTAAGATTTATTTTTACAGTTTCCTTCTGAAGTAAAGGTTCAGTGAAAGCTGAGGTCAGCTTTAGTGTGGATATTGTAATTCACCTTTTAGTTTGCTGTTCAGTTACATTTACTTACCTTATGATAGCACTAGGTATACCAATAAATTAATTGATAATGATTTTTGAAAACTATGAAACAAATTGAGAATTTTTAGTTCCTACTGGCTGGAAAAATAGGCCTTTTAAATTAAAATAAGAAGGGGTACCAGTAAACTAGAAACTATGCAATAAGCCTTTGGCTATGATATTACAAGTAATCGTATTTCATGTATGGAATTTTTGGACAAGAAAAGAGTCTTGATAGGTATTTTGCAACCATTAATACAATTAATTAGACACTGTTTAGTAAATCCAACAGTTTGTTAATTCTAAGTTTACCCTTAATCTTAAGAACAGCTTTCAGTAATATACAGATGGCTCAGAATATGTTTTTCACTCAGTTTCAAAATACTAATACTTCAATTTGCTTAAGGAAGCCCAGTTATCTTCCTCTATACTTTCTTAAATGTTACTGGTAGACTAATAATTTTGTATGTCCAGGTAACAAAAGTCTTGGCATTATTGTTCTAATTAAAAATTTTAGATATTTTTTCAGTTTCTTCCCTCATTTACTTATTAAGGACTTACCTAGGTGCTAGTTAACTTTGTAATAGGCACCTCCTATACATTAGTGAATGAAAATAGACACGTTCTCTGCCTTTAAGGGTTTTAATATGTATGTAGTTTATATCAGTTTTTTCCAGATCATAGAATTAAATTGTTTCAGTAAATATCAGAATATTTCTGTATTAAGTCAATTAGTGTTTTACTTGCCTAAATTTAAGTATCCAAGTTGAGATCTTGTGTAGAATCTATTAACCTAATCTTAGTGTTTTCTTGATTTCGTTGTCTTGTTTCTTTTTTTTTTTTGCTTAATAACTATTTTCCTTAACACCATCCAGTTATTTTGCTTTTACGTTCTTAAATCTTTAGGTCCAAAATCAATTGATTTATGGTGGCCTTATATTTCATTATTATATCCTTGATTTGTCAGTTCTTAGTTTGTAGGGTCGTCCAATAAACTTTTAATCTGACCTAATATTGCCCCCTTGCTTTAAGTATTATTGAGTTGCACTAATTTTATTTGTCAAGAATATTCCTGGATATTCCCATATATATTCTTGATCAATAAACTACAGAAAATTTAATATTTTAAAATGGATTTTAAGTATTATCAATTGAATTCATCAGTAGGAATTGGTACAATTGATAAATTATGAATTGTTATTTTTATTGAAAACAATTATCTTCAAGATAAATACAATTTGCCGTAAAATGATAGAAATCAAAAATTTTAGAAAATCATTTTCTCACAATTTTATGCCTACCAGTTCTTATCCTTTGTTACTGATAAAATTAACTTCTATAGAAACAAATTTTTAAGAGAGAAAAAAGAAGTAAAGGACATGTAGTATATGTGTGTTTTGTAGATTATTTCAAACTCTACCAAAATTATTTCATATTTAGGATAATTAAGTTACCTTTAGGATGATTTTTATCTTAAGAAACTTTGATGAAGAGTTAATTATAGCTGTTGATTTGAGGGTGAGCTACAAAAATATCAAATGACTTAACATTCTGTAAATATGTTCCTATTTCAAGTTTTCAAAATAAATACCTTAATCAAGTTTGTGATACCTTAATCAAGTTTGTGATAATGTCTATGAAGACTATTCAACATATTTTTTCCATTTTTGTTAAGATGATAGAAATGAATGGTTTTTCCCCTGGATGATTTTCTTTCTTCCTCTTGACCTTCAGGAACGAGCTTTGTCCTTTCATTAATCCTTCTCACCTCTAATTAAGGATTTTTCTCTAAATTCATAGATTTTATTATCCATGCCATCCATTTATAATCCTATGACTTTCTTATATATTTTTTAACATTTTGTGTTTCTACGCCTTATGTTCCTAAATCAAAGGGACCAGTTATGTGTTAGACTACAAGTTTCAATGTGTGTTGCATAGAGTAGGGCCCTCAAAAAATGCATTTCTGAAATATAATTTCACTGTAAAATTATTAGAGTCATTAAATCTTCATGAAAGCCAAATCTTAATGGAACCTACACATACACTGAATGTGAACCAGAGAATTAAGCTATACATGTATTTTAATACTAAAACTAATCTGGAACATCGATTAAAAATGATTTTGTCTACCAAATACAAAATCCATTAAAAACCTAACACCTAAAATAGGTATGAAGAGAGTGCTTATGATGCTTATTTCAAAACATCTCCTCTAGACCAGTGTTTTAAAACTGGGTCATGTACCATTATGGGTCATGAAATAAATTTACTGGTTGTTACTAGCAGTTTTTATTAGATAGATAAATATAGAAAAGAATAGAAAAATCTAAGAGTACATCACACATGGTAAAGTCTGTTATTTTTACATAAACATTCATTCCATTTATGTGTGTGCATGTGCTGGGTTGCCTTGTAAGATACTTTCCTTACTACGAGTTATAGGCCAAAAAAAGTGGTTTGTTTTTTTAATCTACAGTTCAGGTTTCCCCTAATTCCCTCCTTAGAAAATGAAAAAGAATGCTAGAAAGTTCTGATTGCCTATGAAGGAGTGAGGAATTTTAGAGGAGGGACTAGGATATTTTAGAGATTTGATACTGGCTTCAGAAAGGTGATCTTAAGGTAAAGGGTAGGTAATAAACTATGTAGAAATGTCAAATATTGTTGAAGTTGTGAGAAGGAATTATTTCTCTAGTAGAGCTAAATTTGGTGTATTTAGATCTATGGCTGTTTTCTTATTGATTTGTTGTAGCACATTTTCTAATCTCCAATGCCCAATACAGCAAAATAATAAATATAAGGCAAAAGGTATGTTTGTTTCTTTTTCTTCTCATCTTTCCATCAATCTTAAAACAGGTATTTATTAACTAGTTATAGGAGTGCAAAGCAAACTACTACCTTCACAGAGTAATTATCATAAGAGCAAGATATTACCTGAAAATGATAGAAACTCCTCTCTCCTGAAAAATAAGAAACTTTCAATAAGGTTTTTCTCTCTAGCCAAAGTAAATAATAAAATAAATAGTCCATTTTCATTTGCCAACCAACTCATTCCACATATTTAAGTAAATGTACTTAAAATTGTGTACAGAATAAAAAGGAGAGAATTGTGATAGAATTTGAAAGGGAGGTAATATACTGTAAGTGGTATTTAAAATTTCAAACAAAATAAGATAATGGTTATGATATACTGAAATGTTTTAATTAAATTTATACATTTCAATAAAATTTAAACCTTTCATTACTTACCTGTTCACCTTATTTCTGTATAGATTTCAGTATTGTAATGTAGATGAGTCTATTTAAGAGTATTAATAAAAGGTGTTTTTCAAACATGATACCAACTCCCTTTCAGTTATAGATACTTAAGATATTTAGCTTGATTAAAACCTTAGCTAAACACAAAATTTTCTAGAGAACTAACGTAAGAATCTCTAACAATTATTGAACCAGAGCTTATTCACCAGTGCAAAATATACCCTATTGAACTAAGACAGGAATTATACTACTAACCAGCAGAGGGAGCCAAGTGAGGCCTGAAAAGCAGGAGTACAAAGGAAGACCACATGACTTCCTGTTTTGAGTTTGACTGTTGTAGCAGCTGTTCTCCTTTTGAGTTTAGTCTACCAAAAAGCCAAGTAAAAGAATAGAAAGGCTACCAATGTATCAGATGTGGATAGGGTGACAATTTTAACTGTCAAAATTACCTTGCAGGAAGCAAACTGGAAGAAAAGATGTTATGCTTAAATTAAGGACAGCCCAGGGAAGAATATGTGGCATAAAAGAGAATTCTTTAAAAACCGGATGTTAAAAGTTGAATAAGTAAACTATGCAAATAGTAAGATAGTGATTTTCCTTCTACTACAGGTGGTAAAACTTATGTGGATCAGAACAAAGCAATGATATGCTTATCAGCCATTAAGCAGAGTAAATTCAAGTAGAAATATACAAATGGAAATGTCTCAGTATTATAACCTAAGATGGAATACCACAGAAACAGTACCTTAAGGCCATGATGAATTACTACCCAGATGTAACAGTGAACCATTTCTTAATATTTCCATTTTTATTTAAAGCTGAAATTAGGCTCTAAATAAGCACATTTTAAAATTATAAAGTTGGGGCAAATAAGTAGATTGACCACACATTAAATTTATATGACTTTGATAATCTAAGAAACAAGGGATAAATTTTAATAAAAAATGATTACAATGAAATAATATAATGAGGTGATTTTTCACCTTAAAAACAGAAAATAGAATTGTTTCTATTATCCTTTATAAACATAACAAAAAGTAGTACCTGTTTTGTGACATGTTTGGAGGAATATGACAGCTAAGTGATAATTGTACTGTCAGCTTATGTGATATCTTCTAAGAACCTCAAAATGCCTGATAGAATGATTATTTGAAGTAAAATTGTTAACAGCTGAGTGTTAGCTAACTGCATCAAAATAAAAGTGTAAAGGCCCAAACAATTTTAGTTAAATAAAGTAAATTATGCTAGCCACTTACTCATTGCAAGGTTTGTGGAAACATGCTGTCCAAAGCATAGAAGGCAATGGATTCAGGCAAGTTTTAGCAATAGGTACGTTTACTTATGTGTGTATTCATTCCAAAAGTATATTTCTTGAACACTTACTATCTGCATAAGACATGGAACATAACTTCAGTATGAACTAGACAAAATTATTAAATCTTGTTGAAAGATTTAATTTCATTAATCTTATGTAAACAATCACAGAAATTCAATATGCAACCCACTGGATCCAAGGAGATGGTACTTAGAAGCAAATCATTAATATTGGGTACTAGAAGGTAGATTATAAATCTCTGTAGGTCAGTTCTTTTATAATGTGACATTATAATATACTGACATTATTATATATATTGGCATCTGGTGTCAAATCAGTTAATCACAGCAATGATATCAGTCAGAGACATTTTAATGCCAAAAAAAAGCAATTCAACCAGTTATTACTACTTCTAATTATGTGCCTCTTTTACACACAAGTTATGATGAATATGGGCTATTAGAATTGTATAAACAACTGGAACTTTTTACTTATATTTTTAATTTTGTTAATGTTTCCACTCATAGAAAAATACTACATTGTTCTTTTAAAAATTCCATTAATAAAGTGGCAAGAGCTTTGCCATGAACCATTTCCTTATTGATAAGCATAATAATGGGTTAACTCATATCAAAGTCCAGTGAAAAGTATTAACTTTGTCACCAAAGTCAACATTTCAGAGTCTAAAATTGTGTAGTATAAGTTTTACTGTTTTATCTAGTTTTTATTTAATAATGTAAGTCTCTGACTGTAACAATAAGCTCAAAACCAAACAAAGGAAGCAAAGAAAATAGCTCATACCTTGTCTTATTCCAGAGAAGAGAGTGGTGACCAATTAGGAAAAGCACCAAGAAAGTGATTTCCAGTGAACAAAATCAGGAGGTTTGAGTAAAGAATTTTGCTCTCCCTAAAAAAATTAAATACAAAATTTTAGTCAGGAATTTGTATGCACACACGAATACCATTTTTAATACTGCTCTTTAGACATTTGAAATATTTTGTTTTCTCTTTGAAAAAAATAGAACCAAACCCCAAATTGTTGTAATAGTCATTTTTCTAATTTATCAGCTTCCTTCTGTCTCAGACTGTTGAGTTCTGTACCTCTTCTAAAGCGACTCTCTGATGTAGCTTTCTCAGTATTGCCGTGTTCCTAATTCTACCATTAACATTCATTAGCTTTCTCCAGTATATTCAGATGATTCCTCATGATCATAGCCCCACGAACTATGTAACTTTTGCTTGATGTAAGGGGAAACAGCTAACATGGTGAATTTAGAAAAGCTATAGTCATACTTGATAATACTTCATATTTGCAAAAGTACTTTTAATTTGAAGAACTTGTACATTTTTGTAGGCTTTCTGTAAAACTTTTTGAAGGTCTATTTTGTGCTAGGAGCTTAGAATTGATAATGACAACGTTTAATCTTGTGCTGACATTAAGTCTTTTGGGCTTTAATTCTACCTACAATATTGCTGTAAAAACATCATAATTGTGAAATCTGGCTCTTCAAGAAATACTCACCAGAAAACTGATTTGATATGATTCTGACTACGATGTAACTATTGTATTCAATATCATAAGAGTTAAGTATGACCTCTGAATAAACAAGTCTCTAATTCTCTATAGTTTTAGAAATGTTGTATTCTAAGGCTATCAGAAGATAACGTGCTTCTTAAAGAAATTTTTAATTTGTGTATCCAAAGTTGGGGAATAAGTTGTTCATTACTTATGAATGCACAACATTTTTATTATTGTAAACTATAGATCCTTCACTCAACAAGCATGCGTATTACTAACAATTCAGGTTCAGTTCTCTAGATGGACTCTGGTGTCATTAAATGAGAGAGACATACAGGAGAGAGTGTACGCTGAGAGCAGAGAGGAGTAAGAATAAATTTGGTTTGGGATAAATTAAATTTCAGTTACCTATTAGACTCTCAGTTAGAAATATGCATCAGGCAGTTGAAAATATGTGTGGATACTCAGGAGACAGAGCTAGAGATAAAGACTTGAGCTTCAGCTTCATATAGGTGATAGTTGAAGCCACAGAGTTGAACCTGGGGAGAATTTATAAAATGAGAAAGAAACAAACAATTATGAGGATCACTAAGGAAAAAGTAAGCTACCAAAGTTCGCTATGGTTTAATAATCCACCACTTTCTCCCTAAAATATTTGAAAAGAACACTTTTTATTTACAAGACTTTAGTTAAATATAACAAATGTTTAGCTCTAAAATCAGTAATGTGTAAAATCTTATATTATCTAATCTTAAAAGTTATTCAATTACTGTCTCTTTCTCTTACATTTTACTTGAAAAAGGGAGAACAGGAGAAAAAAGAGGTTGACTTCCTAAGAGAATAATAAAAAAAGTTAATGACATTTTACTTTTAAGCAGCAAATTCTTCTGAACATTACATAACCCAGATCTAGAAAGTTTAGTTACAGCTTCCAAACTTTCCAAGTAGTTTCTGTCTGTACTAGCCCCAAGGTGCCACTCTAATCTAATCCACACTTCTATCTGACTATTCTTGCTGCTTTGCTTAAATCATTCCTTCTTAATCCCTGTTTCCCTACTAACCCTCTCGTACTATCTATCCAGTCACCATTGATTTCCACTGTCCCCACACATTTTGATTCTTTTAAGTCAAGGGTAATATCACAGTCTTTATTCTTCCTGTTACCTAGTAGTAAGACAGAAACTAGCATAACAGGGTGGAAGTGAAGATTATGCAAAACATAACATATTCCATATTTTTCAGTAGTGAACCACAGCAATCAGAAATCCATATGTCTGTGGGTCACATATATTTTAATTCATAACAATGGTGGAATTATAGTCTATTAACTATTCAAAAGTATTTAGAATGTCCAAATAGTTTAATCAGCTTTATTCATAGATAAGTGCACAGGTCCAGCCCTGGTGGACTAGTGATTAAGTTTGGTACATGCCACTTTGGCAGCCTGGGTTCAGTTCCCAGGCGTGGACCTATACTACTTGTCAGTTAGTGGCCATGCTGTGGCAGTGGCTCATATACAAAAAGAGGAAGATTGGCAATGGATGTTAGCTCAGGGCAAATCTTCCTCACAAAAAAAAAAAAAAAAAAAGATTAAAAGTGCACAATTGTGGGCCAATTACTAGACTTCAATCAATTTTGAAAAATCAATGAGAATGTCATTACCAGACTTTGCTTAAGAACCAAGGGCTGTTCAACAAATGGTACTAGGACAACTGATTGATAGGCACATGAAAAGAATGAAGTTGGACCCTTACTTCATATCATACATAAAAATTAACTCAAAATGGATCAATAGCCTAAATGTAAGAGCAAAAGCTATAAAACTCCTAGAAGAAAACATAAGGGGAAATCTTTATGACCTTGGATTTGGCAATGGATTCTTAGATATGACACCAAAAGTGTGAGCAACCAAAAAACGAAGGTAACTTGGATTTCAAAATTAAAAACTCTTGTTCTTCAAAAGACACAATCAAGAAAGAAAATGAAAAAAAAACCCCATAGGATGGGAAAAAATATTTGCAAATCATATATCTGTTAAAGAATCTGTATCTAGAATGTATAAATAACTTATAACTCAATAATAAAGTAACAAATAATTTTAAAATAGCAAAAGATCTGAATAGATATTTCTCCAAAGAACAAGTACAAATGGCCGCTAAGCACATGAAAAGATGCTTAACATCATTAATCACCAGGAAAATGCAAATCAAAACCACAATGAGATACCACTTCATACCCACTGGAATGGCCAGAATAAAAAAGGCAGATAACAACAAGTATTGGCAAAGATGTGGACCTAGTAGAACCCTCATACACTGCTAGTAGGAATGTAAAATAGTGCAGTCACTTTGGGAAGTAGACTGACAGTTCCTCAAATGATGAAATATCTAGTTACCATATGACCCAGCAATTCTACTACTAGATATAAACCCAAGAGAAATGAAAACATGTCCACACAGAAATTTGTACACAAATGTTTATAGTAACATTATTTGGAATCATCAAAAGATGGAAACAATCTAAATGTCCACCAACTGACAAATATGTAAACAAAATGTGTTATGTCCACACAATGGTATATTATTTGGTCATAAAAAGGAACAAGGTACAGATACATGATGCAACATGAATGAATCCTGAAATCATTCTACTAAGACATTCCATTCATATGAAAGTCCAGAATAAGGAAATCCATAGAGACATAAAATAAATTAGCAGTTTCTTAAAGCTGGGGGTGTGGGAGATGAATGGATGGGAGGGATGATAGCTAAAGGGTACAGGGTTTCTCTTTTGCAGTGATGAAAATGTTCTAAAATTGACTGTGGTAATGGTTGAACATACCTGTGAATATACTAAAATCATTTAATTGTATGCTGTAAATGGATGAGTTGTATGGTATGTGATTGTATCTCAATAAAGCTAGTAAATAAAAAACAAAACAAGGATTATGTATACACAAAGCACATCTCAGTTTCCACTCCAGCTTTATATTACTGAAAGTAGCTCTCAAATTTGATTTTCATGGTTTCAGGAAAGAAAATATAATATACATTAATAGAGTTAGAAGACACATATATTGCAAGAATTTTGCCACAGAGCCAGAAATTTCAGAATAGTAGTGTGTGGTATATATATTCAGCCTGAATAGCCTAGGGATACTGTGGGTTCTTGGGCATAGTTAGCTTTCAACTCAATCAGTTCCCCTTTAAGTATAGCCATGTTAACAAAGCAGATGCTTAAAAAATTCAAATATATCACTCTAAAGTCAGCTGCAGAAACTTAAAGCATAATTCATGCTAATGAAAATTTGTGAATTTCTTTAGAAATCCTGATTTTATTTCTACCAAATAGCTCGGCGGTTCTTCAAATTCTGTGGTTCCATTTAAACAAGACAGTTCTCATATGGGACGTGAATGTACACTCTAAGTAAGATCTACCCACTCCCCATGTTCTGGTTTGAATATTAATAACCAAAGTGCCTCCACCAACTCATCAGTTCTCTTATTTTCTTCTCTGTAGTCTCAAGTTCAGTGTATTCAGATATCTTGCTTGCAACACCAAACAGAAAATATAATCATCATAGCTCTTTGGGTTCTGTTATGGACTGAATGTTTGTGTCCTGCTCCAAAATTCATATATTGAAGTCCCAAATCCCAATATGATGGTATTAAGAGACAGAGCCTTTGAGAGGTAATTATGTTTAAGATGAGGTCACGAGGGTAGAGCCCCTATGATGGGATTAGTGTCCTTATAAGAGGAGGAAGAAACACCAGAGCTTTCTCTCTCTGCCATGTGAGAATACAGCAAGAAGGCAGCCATCTGCAAGCCCAGAAGAGAACCCTTACCAAGAACCAAATCTGCTGGCACCTTGTCTTGGACTTCCCAGCCTCCAAAACCGGGAGAAATAAATGTCTGTTTAATCTGCCCATTCTGTTATTTTGTTGTAACAGCTCAAGATGACTAAGACAGGCTCAAAGTTGAGTCCCTTTAATTACCAAAAGTTTTAGATCTGAAGTAGCACCAGTGTAACCCTCTTCAACAAGTTTCCACAATCTAGCCATTTTACTAGATTAAAATAAACTAAATCCATTGCATTTAGAATAACACAATGACAACAGTAACAACAAAATACTTAAAATAATCCTAACAAGAAATATGTGGAATCTATATAAAAAATGTATAAAACTTTATACTGAGAGCTATTAAAAATTTCGGAAGAAGATAACTGTTCTCAAATTAATGTGTAGGGGGTTTTTTTTGGTAAAGTTTGAAAAAATGATTCTAAAATTCATATGGAATAATAGATGAAAACAGCAAAAGATATTTTTAAAAAGAAGAGTTGTGGGTGGAGGGAACTTGTCTCTCTAAATATTAAAGTACATTATACAGCTAAAATAATTGCAATATAATTGTCCCAGAATATACAGACTATTGGGAGAAACCCCAATACGTCATAACCCAAAAGGGAGGGATACACTATGTTACAAATGATGTTGGGAAATGCCTTTTATTAAATCCAGTTTTGTTCAAGCCAGAAACCTAGAAATCTTTCTTAACACCTCTCTCCTTCATATCCCCTGTACCCTGCCAATTCAATCAAACACCAAATCTTGTTCACTTTGTCTTTGAAATATCTGTTGAATCTGTCCACTTCTCTCTGTCTCCAGTGACACCAACTTAGTCGTTAGTTATCACTGGTAGCCAGAAGTGGCTACCCTCATTTCTCACCTATTACTGCAATAGCTCACTTCTGGCCTTCTGGCATCCACAAAGACCGCCTCCAACTCTTTCTCCTGCTGCCACAGTGATCTTTTGAAAACAAATTTGATCATGTAAGCCTGCTGCTTAAAACCCTTAAATGATTCTCATTACTCTTAAGATAAAGACTAAAATTCTTAACATGGCACAAGGCTCTGCATAGTGTGTCCTTGCCTACCTCTCCGGCCTCATCTCACATTAATCTCTTCCTTGCAGTCCATGCTCCAGATACCCTGGCTGTCTTCTCAATGCTTTTCTCATGCTTCCTGCTGCCAAGGTCCCTACAATTCCTTTAGGGCACTTATATCAGTTTGCATTTATACATTCATTGGTGTGATTATTTGATTTATGTCTGTCTTTACCATCTAAACTATAAATTCCACTAGAGCAAGGACCATGTCTGATTTACCAACACATAACAGACTATATGCTTGATAAATATTCACTGATGAATAACTGAGTAAATAAATGAATGAAAAATAGATTCCCGTATTACATTCGCTAAAATAAACTACCGATGAAGTTCTAAATTTTAAATGTAAAACCAAAGTAAATCCAGTTTTGAAAAGCATAGATTACTTGGGTAAATTAGTAGAACTTAGCATGTGAACAGTTTTTAAATAAATATTTTGGAGGAAATTATAGAAAAAATCACACAGCTTATAATATCAAAGAAATAAAAACTTCAATGTCTATCAATTGAATATTTGTTTTAAAAAATATATATCATGTTTTTAAAGAATATTAGATTATAGAAGAATAAGCACAAAACAGAGTATAAAAATCAGAGTATACATATAAATATTATAATCCCAATTTTATAATTTAAAAATTGGTTAGAAAGAAATACATCAAAATGGTATCTCTAAAAGGTGGGTTCAAATAAGTAATTAGTTTTCTTCCCCATACATTTTTTTATCCGAACTTTTTATTATTGACCAAGAACAACCAACCAAAGATAGTTACTTTTAAAGTTATTAATGAATTACTCTGAAATATTGTTGAGTCCAGATAGATCATTTCATCAAACTTTCATGGAATGGTGAATTCCCATGCTTTATAATCTATTCAGAACTTAAAAGTGATTTAAAATTATCCAGTTCATTTTTATTAGACTAATAGTATCTGACACTAAAATATGATCAAAAAAATTCTTAAAACAGAAATAAAGAAAATCTTCAATTAAACACTAAAAATCTTAATTCAATAGTATTTTAAAGATTCTACCATAACAATTATGTTCATAAGAGGATTGCAAAGATGTGAACTTATTAATATAATACATCATATCAATCAGTTAAATCAGAAAATGCATACGATCATCTCAACAGATGCCCAAAAGGATTCAATATCCATCACATACAAAATATCTTGGAAAGCAAGTCAGTGGGGTTGGGAAATTATTCAACAAATGGTGCTGTGAAAAATGACTGGACATTTGAAAAAAATCTGTTTAGTGTCTCGTTCATCTTCACATATCAAATTCTACCTACCTTAAACAGGCAGAGTTAAAAATCAAGCAGTACAAATCTTGAAGAAAATGTAAGGAATTTATACCAAATTTTTGAATGAGGAAAGATTTCAAAGCTTAGAAAAGCATGAAAAAAATTTTAAAAGAGAATATATGAATAAATTAAGTTATAACATTCACAGTTATGGGCCAAAAAATCCAACATTTCTTGGATTAATGATCAAATATAATCTAAATTCTAAATAGAAAATTTGTCCTAGTGGTATAAACTAAGCAGGTTTTCATAATAAGCAATAAATCAGAGACTTTCTTCATTTGTTCCTTGGTATTCTGTGCAAGACTTAACACATATATTAATATATTCTTAATATATTCTACTCTTTTTAAGGATTGGCACCTGGGCTAACAACTGTTGCCAAACCTTTTTTTTTTTTTCCTGCTTTATCTCCCCAAACCCCCCCTGTATACGGTTGTATATCTTAGTTGCAGGTCCTTCTAGTTGTGGGATGTGGGACGCAGCCTCAACTTGGCCTGACGAGCAGTGCCATGTCCGCGCCCAGGATCCGAACCCTGGGCCGCCGCAGCGGAGCATGCGAACTTAACCACTTGGCTATGGAGCCGGCCCCTATTCTACTCTTTCTAAAAAATGTATCTTTCCTACCAACTATTCTTGTAGTTTCAGCAGCAACACAGTGCTTGGCTAGACATTCCATAAATTTTTGTTGAGTGAACGACCCCCAAAGATCATATTTCAATTACAAATTAAGAGTTTCTGTTCTTTTTTTCCCCTTCTCGTACACTATCAGGGCAAGAAATATCCTATAGTTTGGAATAAAATCTGGGGAGAAAACCCATGGATGGTAAATTGGGATAGGACTTACTAAATCACACATTTTGGCAAATCGCTAACTTTTTTGTGAATATAATATTGTCAGTACCAAATCTACACAGAACATCCATCCTGCAAAATGATCCAAAAATAAAGGATTCTTTGGTCACATTACCCTCTTGAAAATTTACCATGTATGTCAACATATTGAATGTTTTGAAAAGTTCCTCAATAAAGAAACCTGTTAACTTTTGTTTAACTCAATGTTTTGATCATAAAATCTTTTTTCATACAACCTCTATTAATATCTTTAATATTAAAGTACTTTTCTGTGGAAAACCATATTACCTAATTCCAAATTGAGATGATAATTGTGCAAACATTTTGGGCATGAAATGAATAGATATCGTTCAAAATTTGTTTTCTAACTAAACCAAATAGGCTCACCTGGTTAAAACAGGCCCAATTCTCTTAACAATTCTTGGATTGTATGCATTTTTGTTACATAAATAAGTTTGTTATATAATTCAGCACATATTAACATTTTCTTTTATCCTTTCAATACTTTTTAACAACTTAAAGCTTAAATTTAAAAAGTAACTTGTGCAAATATAAGTAATTTATTCAGGTAAAATCAATAAGGTTTTTTTGAAAATTTGAAGTGGCAGGATTTACATGGAAGAAGAAATAATATTGTAAGAATGGGTCCATTTTTAGCCTATTTTCATAAAATAGAAGCACATATTATATATTAAAATGTTATATTTTTATGTCTAATCTTTGCTATTAATTTGAAATTTAATTTCTATGTAAAATAGAGAATTTCTTCAAGCACGCAACTTAAAAATTTAGATTTAAATAAGTAATTGATAGGATTTGAGATAATCACTTAACTCTTACTACCAAGTCACTTAACTCTCTAAACCCCCATTCCCTCATGCATAAATTAGAAATTATACTTGTGGCTCACTCATACAGATAAGGGTAAGAAATAAAGGAGATAATAGTTGCAAAGTTTTAGCACAATGCCTGACACGTAATCAATTCTAAATAAACGTTTGTGATTATTGGACTATCTCAAGTTTTAATTCTAACTCTGATATTAGGCAAATTACCCCAAATAACCCAATGTTCATATTTTTAAAATACTATCCAGCTTATAGGACTGATGCAGCAATTTGCAATGAAGAAACAACATTTATAAAAGTCCTTAGATGTCGCTTGAGAATTTACAAAACGCTTTCTCTCTCTCCCCTCCTCCAAAAAATATGACCAATTAACTTTTTACAGATTTTTCTGAAATTTTCTATGATATAGAATTACAAACCAAGAAACATCCTTCGCTTTACTAAGATATGACTATGCTGTGACTAAGGTACTATAAGACTGTATCAATTTCACTGATGAATAAACTGTTTGAAAATGATTGGCCCAAATCACAGAGAATTTATTGAAAAGGCAAAAATAAGTGGCTCGAATCTTAATGCTCAAGTCCTCATCCCATGAAATAAAAGCCCAGACTACATACAGTTACTTACACCCAAGTTATCACAGAAATAGTATCTGTCCTACACCGCTGTTGGTTATTGCTTATTATATGCTCTGGGAAAAGAAAGATTGCTAAGATTCTTAAGACTTTAGCTGGTTTAAAAGAAAGGATTGAAAAAATACTTTTCACGTCTTCAATTCTGCTTCGGTTAAAAGCAAAAGACAAAATGGTACAATCACTACCTCCGATAGCGGGAAAGCAGCCTGAATCCCAGCGTCCACATTTTCATTTGGGTTCTACCACAAACTAGTACTGCGACCATTTTCAATTAATCTTCCTGATTGAACTGTTTCAACTTAAAATGAGGAAGACAAGCTAAGCAACTGCTGACGTCTTTTCCTTAGAGGCTGCACGTCCTGCGGGAAAAGCAGGGATTCAGGCGTCACATCCGGGCTCCCATCCTCAGGCTCTGATTTCTACTAATTCTGTAGCTTCGAACAAGTTAACTTCCCCAAATGAAGTTTCATTCGTTTTTGTTTCAGTGAAAAGTAAGTGAGATAAAGCATGTAAGGTCCCACGTAGGCGCTGAATAAAAAATATCATCTCCCTGTCAAGCCTGCATTTCTCTTGGTCCTTGTGGAAACCTCTACTTTTCCTTGGACTCGCTTCAAAAATCTGAAGGAACCCGAAGTCTGAGCACGTGGATATTTTTCTATTTATTTTAAACATTAAAAGACGTAAAAAGTCAAGTTACGTTTAATTTACTTACACATTGAATGAGGAACCTTCGTTGAAAATAATACATTTACGCGCACCCAGGGCCATCATGGTAAATCCAGGACGTATGGTTTTCTTCCTGCTCTTGTACCCAGCCACCTTGTCAGGGGACTCAAATATTTCGGGTGTAAAGTTTAAATGCAGAGCCTGTTTCCAGTATCTGAGCACGTGCGCGTGCCCCGCCAGCCCTGTCCCTCTGCACACCTGAGGGACGAGGTCCACAATTAAGCATTGCCATTAGCTGTTGATACTTTGGGGAGAACTCATGAAAAGGGTCAGAGAAGTGCTTGTATTTCTGGAAGAAGACACACTAACAGGGCCTTGGTGCTATTAGAGAATTATCTAATTAGTAATAAGGGGCGGGGGGCGGGGGGGAAACTATGAAGCCACTTACCTGAGCGGGAAGCCTCGGATTAAACCATTCCTCCCGGCAAGTTCCTATTGGAGAGAGAAAGAGGATACCAACTTCAAATGTTCACCTCAGACTCACTTGTTTTATTGCACCTGTGTGTTTACTGTAATTTATCCTCTTGATTTCGCTGGGGATAGTGAAGTTCTTTTATTAAATAGGGGGCTAAATAAGTTCTATTTCTGAGAAAATCCCCCCACCGCTCTGGGAAAATGGAAGCGTCCACTGGCCTTCCCTGCGGTCCACGCTCAGCTCAGCCAGCAGCTCCGCGTGTCTCGCTGGCTGTATTTGGCTTGAGGGTGGCTGTGTGTGTGTGTGTGTATGTGTGTGTGATGGACAGGAGAGCAAGGGGCTGTAAATTAGATTAAACTGAAGACAGTTTTCTTGTTTAAAGAGTTGGCTCATTTGAATAAAAATACTTTTAAAAGTAAATAATGAAAAAAGGAGGAAAATATTTAAAAAGAAATCGTATTGGCATTACGATACTCAAACTAGAATGAACCAGTTTTATTTTTACTAGAATGAGCCAGTTTTATTTTTACTTTGTGCATAATTGACAATGATATGAATTAAGTGGATTCCATGAATAATTTTCTAAATATAAAGCATTAAATACAGAGTTTAACGTTGGTGAAAAAATCTGAAGTTTTGTTTTCAAGTGAGAATAGCTTTACATTTTTCTGACTTTATAATACATGATCACGTTTAAAAAATCAAAATAATACACAAAGGCAAAAGAGGAAAAAGTCAAATCACCTGAATTTCATCACTAAGAGATAAGCACTGCTAAAATTTTGTTAAACAATTTTTAGTCATCTTAGAATGCATACACACACACTAGCACAGAGACACACATTTACATATAATCTTACATAACAGGACATTCTGTTTGCATACTGCTTTACACTGCTTTCTAAGGACGTAACATGTTGCGTACATCTTCTTGTGTCATTTATATGACTGGGTGGTATGGTTAGCAATAAGTTGTTTAATCAAGCCCTGTTTAAGAACAAGAAGATTGTTTCCAATTTTTTTATAGCATATAAATAATACTATAGAGAATATCCTTATATATACATCTTTGAGTACATGTTAGGTTATCTCCTTTAGATAAGTTTCTGGAAGTGGAATTGCTGGAGCAAAAAATTATATCCATTTAAAAATTTAGTACATATATTCAAATTGCCCTCCAAAAATATATATTCACAATCCCATCAAGTACAAGAGAATGTCCATTTCTCAACACTCTCAACATCAATGAGTATTATAAGTCCTTTTAAACTCTGAAAATCCAGAAACTTTTTCTTTTTTTGCATTTCTTTTATTCTTAATTAAGCCTAATATCTTTTCTTATGTTTAGTGTCTATTTACATTTCATCTTGTGACATTTTTCATGTCATTAACATAGATTTTTATTGTGGCAGCCATCTGTCTTAATTATTTGTAAGAACTCAGTATATTATGAATATTAACTTTTCTATATTAATAAATATAAACATTTTTCCATTATCTGCCTTGTAATTTTGCCTATGATGTATTTTAGACATATATTTATTTAAAATTATCAAATATTTTTTACGAAGTATTATAAAGTAGATACCTTTCCTCAGGTTGTCAGCTCCACTAATTTTTGAGGTATGTCGTGGTGATTCATTTCATTGACTTATCCTCTGCCTTCCCAAAAGTAGTTTTACAAAAGTCTACCCATTAAAATTTCATTACAGCGTTACAACCTAACAATACTGTAACCAGAAAGTAACCTTCATCTAAGGGATAGCTCACATAAAATGAGACAGTTTATTTTCACATTACTCCATCCTTTCCAGATACCCAGAACTTTCATACAGAGTCTAGTCTGCCCAAGAAAAGAATCCTACTCTGAAGCCTCCACTCCAGAAAAGCATACCAAGCTTTTGAACTTCTCAACCTTTTACGATAAACATTACCAGATCTGTGCCTCATTGCCTTAAGACATTAATAGTCACTATTGACTGCCACTGTTTTAGATAACACCTCCAAGAACATTGTTTTACGAAAAGCTTTTTCTTCCTTTAAGTTGTCTTTGAAAAAAATCACAGAAGTGGGATAACTAGATCAAAGGATATTTACATAGCTCTTGTTACTTAGTACTATATTTTTCTCCAAATGGACAATACCACTAAAATTGTTTGTGTTTTCATTTCAACTTTAATAGTTTTGAGTGTTAATAATTATTTTTGTTAGTTTGCTAAGCATAAAAGAGAAATGTATTGTAGTTATAACTTGTATTTCTTTTATTTTTCCACATGCCTTAGGTTTCTATTTTCTTTTGTGTATATTTTGCATTAATTTTTAAAAATCATGATAAAATTTGCTTTGTATCTCTAGAGATTTAAAATAGGCAGGAAAAACTGGAATAATCCCATTTTAAAAAATAAAGAAAATATACCCCTTTGAGCAGAAAAATAGTTAAAAATACAAAATAATACATTCTATCCTCAATCCCTGGCTTCATTTTCTGTTACTCTTTGAAAGCATTTCACATGTATAATCAAATTTAGAATTGGGCCCAAAAGGTACTTGTTTTTCACATAGTAGCTAGAGTGATCTTTTAAATATAGAAGCTTAAAATTGTTTAAATAAAAGTCCCAAATCCTAAACATTGCTTTTCCACCCCTCCATGATCCGACTTCTGTACCCTCTTCTATTTCAGCATGTGACCTTTGCTCTCAATACTGACCTTCTGTCATGTTGGTTCAGGAAATCTCTTATCATTAGTACCCAGTACACTGTTCCTTCTGCCTAAAACTTTTCCTGCACCCTCTTCACCCAACATATCTTCATTCTTCAGGGGTCTCTTGGAAGATCGTGTAGTTTGTTGTAGGTGGTCAAGGGAGGATTTCTAAAAAAATGACAATTACACGGAGATCACATTAAGAAAAATAATACAGAAACATATAGCTTAGGCCTCTCCAAAAGCCTCATGCAAATGAGGAGTCCTGAAGTTTAACTTTTACCGTAAATCTATCTCTGGGTATAATACCTGCCTTACCTCTGTTACAGGGTCATAAAGATCAAAACACAGAACATATCTGGAAACGAATTGAAATTTAAAGCAATACCCAGGAGTTATCACTTTTCTTGGTATTTTTCTTTTTATAGAGACAACAGCAGTAAATGTTCAATCTCAATAAATTGACAAATTTTGTCTAGGTTGGCAAACAAACAAACCTAATCATTTGTTCACTTAATTTATGGGTTCCTCTACTCTTTAGGGGCTGTTAGCTTGTCTGTACCATGTACAAGCTGTCCACAGCAATACGTTCTGCTTGAACTAACACTTTTTTCCTTAAGGCTAATAGTTGCATTTAAAAACACCTATTTTGATGAGCCCATGGCATCCTCCAATAAAAGAAGTTAAATGATTAGATATGAGAAGGGTCAGTAACATTAATTTTCTGGCCATTAATAGATGTTGGTTGGTTGTAAGATATTCACTATAACATGTACAGTACTTGTAAAAAGAGATTCAGCTGAGAAGAAGGGCGGTAAGGGTGGTAGCCTGAGCAGAAGGCAGGAAGACAGGATCTTGACAGGAGAGAGAAGAGGATGAAGACAAACTCCATCTGCAATTGTCTTTGGACTCTCCTGGGACCAAAGGGCATAATGAGGAGCATAGTTTTTGTATACTGTTAAAAAATATTTTTATTACTTTACTTTTCAATTGTTTAAATTATATCAAATGAAAGTCTATTCTGTTTTGTAGTTCAAAGTAAAATAAATCTGTAATGGGCATTCATCATTAAATTTATAAATATTCAATTATACATTATTCTTGTGGTTCCAAAAATTTATTTTCAAAGTATTTCTTATAGTTATTCATTCATTCACTTAACAAGTATTTATTGAACACCTAACAAACACTTATTGAGGAAGCATTTTAAATGCTAGAGACGCAGTGGTGAACAAGAAAGTTCATATTCTAGCGGATGAAAACAGTCAATGAATAAAAGAACAAATAAATATTGAATATACAAGTGTGATAAGTGCTGAGAAGAAAAATAAAGAGGATGGAAAATGACGGCAGATGGTCAGGGCAAGGCCTGTCTGTGGAGATAGTGTTTGAGGAGAGACGTGAATGAAATGAGAAGTGAGCCATGTGAGTGTCTGGGGAACAGTTTTCCAAGCAGAAGGAAAACAAGAGTAAAGATGAGTAAGATGTACACGATGAGTAAGAGCTTGGCCTGTTCCAGGAACAGCAAGGAGGCTATTTTTTCTGAAAGAGCAGAGTTTCTGAAAGCGTGAACCAAATGAAAAATCCCTGTTCTCCTGGAATTTACATCATACCACGGAGAGAGAGACAAATAAAATGAATAAAATGTGACATAAATATATGTTGGGTGGTGATAAGTGCTATGAAAGAAAGAGCAGATCAGGAGAAGGGGGAGGAGAGAGAAATGAGTGCTGTTTTAGATAGGGTGGTGAGAGAAGGCTCCTTCGAGAAGATAACATTTGAGCAGAACCTTCAATGAACGGGGGGAGTGAACCACACAGATATCTGGGGAATAGTGACACAGGCAGGAGAAGAGTGAGTGCAAAGGCCCTGAAATGCTTAAAGCAGAGCAAGGAGTGTGGAGAAGAGTTTGCAGGGAGGAAGAAGGTAGGAGATGAGGTGGATTCACAGCCAAGGGCAGAATTGCTTGGGGCTTGTAGGTCTTTAGATTTATTCTGAGTGAGATGGGTGCCAATGGATAGTTACGAGCAGAGGAGTAATATGATATGACCTACATTCTAGAAGGATCACTCTGTCTGCTGTGTTTAGAGGACCAGGGTGGAAGCAGGGAGACCTATTAGGAAGTTACTTGGGTAGTCCAGATGAGAGGCAAAGGTGTTCGGACTAGTGGAGGTGGTGGAAAGGGTCAGAGTCTGGACATATTTTGAAAGTAGAGCTGACAGGATTTAAGAATGGATTAGCTGTTGGGTATAAGAAAATAAGTACCAGCAGGAGAGTATTTGCAAAAATCCAGGCAGAATTATGTATTTATAAGTGTAATTCAGTTTGAAATGCTTACATTTTAATTATTCAAAGATGTTGTTAATAGCATAAATATAGATTTGATGAATGCATTCAACTAAATTTCTTTAAATGTGAAGGTTTGATTGAAATGTGAAAAATAATTCTCTTGTCTTGGCTATTATTTAGCATCTGGCCTTATGAGTGACACTCATAATTAAACCACCTGGCAACAGATTCACCAAATACTTGTTGAGCTTGGCACGGTACCGAGAATTGAGGACACGTTATCCATAAGGTACTGATCTGGAATCATATTTAATCCTTAAAATGACAATGTTTTGAGGTAGATACTCCGACATTAATATTCATGATAGTGTCTGTGACATGGTATTATATAATATCACAGTGTGCTTTTAAAAAAATAAAAATATTCTCAATTATAATGTTGATGTGAGGAAATAGGACTTCATTTTAGTTTGACTTAGTTTCTTGGCCTTTATTTGTAAATTGTTTTAATTTTCTTGGCATGGAGTTTGACTTAAGATCCATGTAAGATAATAATGACCCGTATGACAAAGGAGTTTTCGTGTACGTTTGATCCAAGTAAATGCTGCTTGATTTAGGTTTCTTGCAGCTAGAAAGAAATTTCCTCATCTGTAAAATGGTGATAATAAGAGTAACTACTATCTTATCACTAGTTTTAGTTTGGGAGGGTTAAACGATTAATTTCATATAGTCTAGAAAGACTATATGAAAAATCCATTACTATGTAACTTTTATCTTAATACCTACCCAGAATTTTTATCTGATTATTTTGGAAACACCCTTAATTCATCCAGTGAATGGTGCACTATCTTTTAGAACTGCCTCTCCATGTTATAGTATTTTTAAAGAAATATTTCCTCAGTTTCGTTCTTTTTATGTTGTCTAGAATATCATTGCTGGCTCTATTGTTCTAAGAATTGTATGATACCTCAGTGAATGCTTCTGTTGGTAGCACTTAGCTAATTGTTATGATAAACTCAAATCCAATTTTAGTTTATTTTACCAAATTATGGAAATAAGTTAACCTATATTTTTAATGAATTGATTTTTCTTAAAAATTAAACTGCCCTTTATTTTTGTTGTTCATCTGTACTAATCAGTGAAGAACTGTTTTCTGACACTGATTCAGGCAGAAAAAGATAGATTTAGACTTATAATGTGTGCTTGCCAGGCTTCTGATTGATACTTTGTGCATTGTTTTTATATATATATTAGGGCCAAATAATATTGGGAAAGCGATCAAATAATTAACTTTTTCACTAGGACTTGTGCAATTCTTTCTTTTTTTAGCATAATAATTTACCTGAAATTATTTTGTTATTCTGATACAATTACTATAAATCCTTGCCTATTCAGCATCCATCCTCTAACAACTCTGAATCTTCAAGAATGACTCCGAACCCATAACTAAACAAAATAAACATCGCAGAGACAAGTGTCAAACCAAACCTCAAGTTTTCTGCATCACGATGGTTGGGTTGACCACACCAACAAACAAACAAATAAAACAAAAACCCACCAGTGCTCTGATTGATTGATCCTGTCCATAAAAGCCGTCTTCCTAACTTTTGTTGGTTAAATCCATGAAGCAAGGGATTCATGAAAGGAACTGGAAAAACAGAAGAAGAAAGAAGAGTGGAGAGTAAAGGGAGGGGCGTAACTGTAGCAACAGTAGAGGTTAGAAATGGTAGAAATGGTGCGAAGAAGCTGTGGGCATGAGTGGCAACAGAGAGCACTGGAGAAGTGGACAGAGATTGTCAACTCTGCAGCCTATCTGTGCTGGAGCTCTTGAAAGCATAGGACAGCTCCTTCATGAGACTATTTGCAGGAGAGAATTGCCACACTGGCATAGCCTTACTATAGACATATGGTAAATATCTGTAAAATGTAGTGGAGTAAATTTTTTTCAAGCTAACAAGAAAGAGGATCATACATTCTTATGTTGTTGCTCTGTTGATGAGAAATATTAAATAATAAACAGTTTAGTATTTCATGAATAAATATTTATGCCGTTATTCTTTGGTGAAAGAAAGAACCTATAAATGTCTTCCTTATCTATAGAAATACTAACTAAAGGTAACAATTTCCTCTCCTATTGGCTCAATTTATTGTGCACAGCTAAATGGCAAACTTTTAATACCTAAATCACATTTCTTCCTTAAATAATATTTGTAGAATGAGATGAGGTATAAATAAATATAAATAAATATAATCATACTTAATGTAATTTGTATTCTTTGTAATTAGCTTTTATAAATTTTGTAATTAGCTAGCCAAAATAAACATTTTCTTATTTAATTTAATAACCTGGACTTCACTGAATTCCTATTTTTATTTCCTTTTTATTGGGTGACATCTTTCTAAGAATATATTAATGTGAAAAAATTGTGTATGATTCATTTTTCTGTAAACCACTAAAGTATCATCAACTTTCAATAACTAGAAAAAATGTTAGCAATGTTTACCCTGAAGCAACAACTTTCAAAACGTGTTCTGTGTAGCTGTGGTAGGCAAAATCCTGTTCTCCCCCGACCCCTCAAAAGATGCTCATGCCCTAATCCCAGGCTTTAAAGATGTGATTAAGAATACGAACTTTGAGATGAAGAGATCATCTTGGGTTATCCCAGATGGCCCAGTCTAATCACATGACTCCTTAAAATTGGAGAAGCTTTTCTGGCTGTGATCAGAGAGAGAGTCCACAACAGAAGAAGGGGCAGAGAGATGTGATGTGAGAAGGACTCTACCCACTGTTACTGGGTTTGAATACAGAAGTGAGCCATGATCCCAGGAATGCAGACAGCCTCTAGAAATTGGAAGAAGACAGGAAAAAGATTCTCTCCTCAAGCCTCCAGAAAGGAATGCAGTTCTGCTGACACCTTGATTTTGACCCACTGAGACCCATGCCAGACTTCTGACCTGCAGAACTGTAAGATGATAAATTTGTGTTGTCACTAAATTTGTGGTAATTTGTTATGGCAGCAATAGAAAACTAATACTGTAGCCCAAGAGTTAGGGAGGGTGCCTCTGGCTGTGATAGAAAGGCCTGGGGAAGGTCACAGGCCCACCCATGATCTCCCTATTTTCTGCCTGCATCTACTTGTCCTTTCAAACACATACTTCTTATCTGCTTTATAATATTATTGAAATTCCTTATGAGATTTACTTTGGGAAAAAAAAAAACTTCTACTGTTTAAAATTAACACAACATAAATACACATATGTATGTATATACAATATCTATTCATAAATGTACTTATAAACATTTTATTTAAACAAAATTTGTGCATTTGTAAATAATGGGTAAATATTTTATTTATCTGCAGAAGTGGTGATGGTTAGTAATGGTTAGGGGCAAAGGCTTTAGCATCATACTGGCTTGGATTCAAATCACAGCCCTGACACTTACTAGGTACGTAATTCTGAATCTCAATTGCTTCATCTTTAATTTGAAAGTAATAGAAGTACGTATCATTTATTGGGTGTTCTATGCACCCAGCACTGTACTAAGCATGTTTTCTAAATTAATCGTTTAACCTTCCCAAACTAAAACTAGTGATAAGATAGTAGTTACTCTTATTATCACCATTTTACAGATGAGGAAATTGAAAAACACAGGTGAAAAAAGTGGCAGAACCTGAGGATTCTGGCTGCGGATCCTGAGATCTTAAACAGCCTTTCTTTGCCTGGACTTTGCCATCCCCTATGATATAACTAAACAGAAAAGGAGCAGCAGCTCAGGCACTCAGGCCAACCACAAGGGTGAAATTTTCTTCACCTCACACATCTGAGCTGGAACTAGGGCTGGAGAGGCAGTGGCATTAGCTGTAGATTGGCTCAGGAGATGGCAGAGCACTAAAACTAGCTGATCATCACCAGAAAGAGAAACTTGTCAAGGACTGAACATAATGGGGAGTTATGATATGATCATAATGACTACTATGAATTTTATACTTAAAATACGTCATGCACTAAGCTAAATGCCTTACAAATGTTGTCTCATTTAATCCTTAAAACCTATGAGATGATTACTATTGCTTTCTCCACTATAGAAAGAGGGAAATTAAGTCTCAGAGAGGTTAAGTACCTGGACTAAGAGTCAACCAGCTAGGAGGAAACAGAGCTGAGAATTTAATTGAGATTGCCTTACTCTAAGTATTGGGCTCTTAATCAGTTCCTTGCACTGTATTAGGTGTGCAGAGATAGAAGTTTGCAAATCTGCATGTTCCTCATCCTCACACCTCCACCCCATGATTTGGGCAAATATGAATAAATGTGATGACTGAGCAAGGCCTGTGAGGTTTGAATCCCAGGCATTCCTAAAATATATCTCCTGCTTGCTTACTAGTATATGAACAGATTGTGGATAACTAATTAATGAATGATTTCATGAGCTCCTTTAAAATGCCTGAACTTAGCCAGACAAGGTTTTTTCCAAGCAGCGTCAGTCTAGAAACTTAACAGTTTTGGCCTTAGTGCTGAACCACAAGCTTCTCTTGCTTGAATCTTGTAAGGAACCATTGTGAAATTTGAATCTTGTCTCTACCACCTATTTGCTGTGGGACATAATGCAAGCTATTCACATTTCTGAGAAAGTTACTTGCCCCATCTGAAAACTGGTGTGTAAATACCTCATGGAATAGTATAAGGATTAAAGAGAGATTATGAATTTGAAAGTGCCTGCCATGTAGTAAATGCTCAGTAAAATCAATTAAATGAAATAAAATGGCTTAAATAAAGTAAAATGGCCTCCTTATTTCCAACTTCAAACTGTCTCTCCAGCCTCTCTCTGCTTAACTTCTATCTGACCTGCAGTGATCTCTCCTGGTTCTGGACTTTTGGCACAACTTCCCAACTCTTTTCCCCTCTGACAAAGTGCCACCACCCTCACAGGCACTCAGGATCAGAGCCTCCTGAGTCTCGAGCAGGACTTATGTCTTCAAAATCTAGTTACAACATGCTTAATTATTGCATTGCCTTTAAAACCATAATGTACTTTCATAATGTTTCCAATTAAACTTTTTAAAAACTCAATGAAAAAATTAGAAAACTAGAAAAACTTCAGAAAGAAGAAAAAAATCACCATAATCCAATGACCTCTAAGTAAACAACGTTAATAGTTGGATGTATATATTTAAGTAGTTTTCATTGATGTATCTTAAGAAAGGGAGCCTCATCTCTTTTAAAGATTTCATTCCAAATCAGAATCCAGCCATAAATCAACTCAAATTAGTGTTGATATTGAGGACCTACCATGTATAGGACTTTTGACTAGTTGTCTAGAGAATTAAAAGTAAAACAATCAGTCTGTCTCCTCAGTGACATGTAGTAGAAGGGCAGGCTGGAGTACACTATAAAAAGTTAGATGTAAACACAAGTGGCTAAATAGTAATAAATACAAAAGTAGGGGAAATTTCATATGGCAACTCACAAAAAATTTCCCGGATGAGTGATATCAATAATGAGTACTATGAGTTCAAACTTGCCAGGATCTTGCAGCATGTAGTAAGGACAGCAATTATGAAAAGATGAAGTTTTTGATGATAAAATGAGAAGCTTATTGAACCTGGGTCGGGGCGGGGGGTAATGTCTGGAGGCTTTTCCAAACTAGAATAAACAGGTTCAGACTTAGAATACAGATACCATGGAATCTGTTGATTTGAAGAAGACTTGAAAAGAATTTCACCTAAGCTAGAAATCATTTTTTCTATGCTAATATTTCAATCTCATTCTCCTGGGTTACAAATAAACAGATGAGCTCAAAGAAAAGAAGGGAATTTTGAAGAATAAAAGCGGATTTTCATTCACTTATTGAATGTTGATTGAACACCTACTATGTGCCAAGAACCTAGAGAGCAAGGTGCCATGTACATACACACGTAGACTATGACATGACTATGCAGTGCGCAATCTGTACAACTCTTTGTGCTGACTCTGCAAAAAAGATACAACAGTGAGTAGGTTCCTGCTTTTGTGGACTTTATATTTGGAAGGGTGGGCGGACTAACAATAAATATGTAAAAAATAAGAGAATTTCAGACAGTGACAATTATGAAGAAGAAAATAGAGTAATGAGATAGAGAGTGATGTGGCAAGCAACATCACAAAAAGCGATCAGGGAAAGCCTCTTTAAAGAGATAACATTTGAGTTGAAACTTGAATGACAAGAAGGAGTCAACCATACAAAGATTTGAGAGATGAGTAGTCCAGGGAGAGGAAAACGGAAGGGCAAAGTTTCTGCATGGGAATGATTATGCCATTCATTCCAGTATGTGAGTTGCATAGTGAGTGAGTGGTGGACAATGAAGTCATAGAGGTAGGCAGGGACTAAGTTATGTAAACAATGATAAGAAGTCTAGGTTTTATTTTTGAAGAAATATGAAATCATTCATAATATATAGTAGGAAAGAAATGTTTTATGCTGGAGAGAAGATTTGGGGAAACAAAAATTCCAGCAGAAGGATGGTTCTAACAGGGTTTGTTTGTTTCTTTGTTTGTTTCACACTGAACAAGTCTGGCTAGAGATCTTGGGGTCAAAATAAGCTGTGGACAAGCTGCTGTTCCCAGGTCACTCCATGAAAGCCTCGGGATTCATTAGATCTACTAGTGATGTGGTGGTGTAGAAGACTGGTGAAAAAAGTATCTATACAGCAAGGAGATAGCACTACCCACCTGTTGGAATGGTCAAAATCCAGAACACTCGCAATGCCAAATCCCAGAAGGGTGTGGAGCAACAGAAACTCTCATTCATTGCGGATGGAAATGAAAAATGGTACAACCACTTTTGAAAATAGTTTGGCAGTATTTGACAGTATTTACCCAAGTCAGTTGAAAATTTGTGTCCACACAGAAACCTGCACATGGATGTTTATAACAGCTTTATTCATAATTGCCAGCACTTGGAGGCAACCAGAATGTGCTTCAGCAGATGAATGGATAAATAAACCGTGGTACCTCCAGACGACGGAATATTATTCAGCGCTAAAAAAAAATGATGGGGCTGGCCTGGTGGCACAGTGGGTAAGTTCACACGTTCCGCTTCTCGGCAGCCCAGGGTTCACCGGTTTGGATCCCAGGTGTGGACATGGCACCGCTTGGCAAAAAGCCATGCTGTGGCAGGCATCCCATGTATAAAGTAGAGGAAGATGGGCATGGATGTTAGCTCAGGGCCAGTCTTGCTCAGCTAAAAGAGGAGGATTGACAGTAGTTAGCTCAGGGCAAATCTTCCTCAAAGGAAAAAAAAGAGCCATCAAGCGATGAAAAGACATGGAGGAAACTTCAATGCACATTACTAAGTGAAAGAAGCCAAGCTGAAAATGCTATGATTCTGTATGATTCCAACCATATGGCATTCTGGAAAAGGCAAAACTATGGAGACGGTGAAAAGATAAGTGGTTTCCAGCGGTTGACAAGAGAAGGAAGGATGAATGGCAGCACACAGTGAATTTTGGGAGCAGTGAAACTACTCTGTATGATACTATAATGGAGCATACATATCATTATAGATTTGTCCAAATCCATATGTACAACACAGAGAGTGAACCCTAATATAAACTACAGAATTTGGATGATTATGATGTGTCAATGTGGGTTCATCATTTTTAACAAACGTACCTCTCTGGTGTGGGATGTTGATGATGGAGGTGGCTAGGCATGTGTGGGGGCAGGGGTTTATGGGACATCTCTGTACTTTCTGCTCAATATTGCTGTGAACCTGAAACTAAAGCTAAAAAATAAAATCTATTAAATAATAATTTAAAAACATCTAGTTATTCTTAAGTGTTCACATTTCTTTTAATGTTGGTTTAATTTTTTTTAATTTTAGGAACATCTTATTACCTCAGCTCTCCTATCATTTTAGTAACCATAATCAAGTATAGTTATTACTGGAGTTCTCTATTTCTCTAACTTCCTTACCTGTGTGTGAAGACATCAAGCTGCCCTCCCTCCCCTCTACTTCAACAGAAAGTACAGAAGAGTGTGAATTTGTATCTTGCCATCAAGATGACTCTGGGATCTTGATTTTTGGCATTTTCCTCTTGCCTTCACATTTTACATCCTAGATCAATACAAATGTAATATGAGATACGTATGTTATTTTAAAATTTTTAGTAGCCACATTAAAAAAGTAAAAACAGGGGCCAGCCCCATGGCATAGTGGTTAAGTTTGCATGCTCCACTTCAGTGGCCCAGGGTTCGTGGGTTTGGATCCCAGGTAGGGACCTCCACCACTCATCAAGCCATGCTGTGACAGCAACCCACGTGCAAAATAGAGGAAGATCAGCACAGATGTTAGCTCAGCAACAGTCATCTTTACCAAAAAAAGAGAAAAGAAAAGTAAAAAGAAACCAAGAAAGAACAGGTGCAATGAATTTTAACAGTATGTTTTATTTAACCCAATATGTCTAAAATACTGTCATTTCAATCCCTAATCAAAATTAAAAATTATTAATGAGATATTTTACATTATTTTTTTCATAATGTCTTCTAAATCTAGTGTATATTTTACACTTAGAGCACATTTCAATTCAGACGACACATTTCAAGTTCTCACTAGCCGCATGTGGCTAAAAGCTACCATATTGGACAGCAAAGTTTTAGATTTCACTTCCATTGACTTTTGAGACTTGGTGATTCCAATCTACTTTGTTCTATGACGACTGGGCCATTTGTCTTGGCTCTGACATGACTTCCTGTTTCTAGACTTCTGTTCACTTTGAACCTTTAACTCTTGAATTACTGATTGCAGAAATGGACCCTTTGTCTGCCTTTCTCACTGCCTGTTCTTTGAAACTAATATTGCCCTGCTACATACTTGACATGACATCAAGTACTTCTTTAGGCTTTTCTGCACTAGAAGGGAGTTCTATTCTATAGGAAAAGTATCATTGAGTGGAAAAACATGCTGAATTCTCTATGACTTATTTAAATTTACCTTTGGGGAGACTAACTATTTAGAATATAAGACTATTATCGGGATACCACATCTGCCTATGGCTATTTACTGCTTGCTGGCATAGCACACAGAAGAAAATCACTTTTGAATATCATAAGCTGAATATTATCTTGGTCTTTCTCTTTAAACTTTTTCTATGAAAAATTCCTAATCTTTGCCCCAGGCCAAGGGATGATTCAATGTTTCAAGTAGATTAGGACCAATGCCATATGCTCAGAAAGGCAGGAAAAAAAAGCACATTAATAATTTTCAAAATATACCTAACCCACCCCTTCCAAGTTAACTTGGAAATCTTATTAGTCTTTTTACTCTTCTATTTCACCTTTGAAGGTAAAACTCTGTGGTTTCAACTGTAGGCTCACAGGCCAAATTCAACCTTAAAGATGTATTTTGTTGGCTCACACGGTGTTTAAAGTTCCTTTGAGTCAACATTTAGAAATTAGGAACTTTCACATAAATATTCAGTTTTCTAGCTTCCCTTAAAAAATTGAAAGACTTGTCCACATTGAGGGATCTTCCTGCATGGTACCTTTTGACTGGGCTGGACTTTAGAGGGTCTATACTCTTTCTGTTTTGATATGGTCAGTTACCTCCTGCCAGTTTCTTTCATGTAATAGATATATCTGTCTTCATCCGAGCCCTTGAATTGGCAACCTCCATAACTCATCACACCCCTCTGCCCCTTGTCTTCCACTATTTTCTGGGGCCAGGTGGGCTCTCATTTTTGAGAGTTCCTCTTTTTAGCTCCTGAGTCTTCTGAAGATTCAAGTGGGACAGAACAATGGAGATAAGTTGATTAACTCACTCAGGTTACCTGTTAAGTCTCTGGTCCCACTCAACCAAATTCTTTGACTGCCATGTATTTCAGGGGACTGTTTGGCCAGTGATCTGGGGAAATTCCTTTTCCTTGCTAGATCCCTGGAAATAATAGGTCATTTTATAAGCCAGTGAGTAAACTTTCAGATGTCATTCAGAAGTATTTTTCAGCACAGTCTTTTTGTTATCTACTCAAAATAATATTAATAAACAACGAAATATTACTTATACTAGTTACTGAACCCTCTGGTGATGACGTCTCTTTCCCTAATGGTTGAACTGTTTCAAAGATCCAAACAGGAATTAGAGATCCCCTACTCCCTTTCCCACCCCAACCACCTTTCTTAAGGGAGGCAGAAAGAAAAGAGATTTGTCTAGGTGTGATGCCATATCCACAAACTGGTCATTACTTCCTTCCTGATGAACTTTGATTAAGAGTTTTACTTTCTCATGTGGAGCATTGAAAGGCGGCTTCTAGCAGAGATTTTCTATCAGGACGACTCAATGTAAGTCAAAAAATATTAGTAGTCCTTGGACTATGTTATTTCCTTGTTATCATTTATATAAATAATTTCGTTAGATGGAGGAAGACTTCCTGTGGTGTGCTCTCCTGATGAAAGTTTAGAAGTTCATATGTTTCCTGGCAAGGAAACATTGTAACACAGCAAATGGCCAAGAAGCGCCCAGCTGGCCGACTTCTTCAGGATTATTTAGGGGTCTCAGGCATTCCATCTCAAAGTCTCCTTTACCTCTAATCCAACTCTATTCAAAATAAGTCAGCTTGAGCCTGTGGCTCTCAATCTTTGATGGAGAACCTGTTACAATGCAGACTCCTGGGTCTCGACTTTAGAGACTCCAGTTTCACCACTTCTGGGATGGGGCTGAGGATTCCGCATTTTTAACAAGCCCTGCAGATAATTATGATGCAGGTGATCTGTGTATACATATTGAAAAATCACTGCATAATGGCATCTAGCATCTTGAATTTTAAAATCATACTAAGGACATAACTATCTAATGTCTTTTCCCCAAAACGCATTCTTATGTTGATGGTGGGGTTTGAGAAGAGATTGAATACTTTAAAAGTTGGCACATCACAGTGGTAGGAAAAGGATACTTAAAATGGGGACTTTACAGGTACTTAATCTTTTATAATTTCTTAAAGCTTCCTAAATAGTAATAAAATCTTGTCAGAAGTGAGAATAGGTGCATAGTATAAAAGAGGAAAAAGAATGGAAGATGAAAACGTTTCTCTTCAAAAGGGGTGTCATTAAAAGGCATTAGATAGTGCTTGAAGTTAAGTGGAACAGGCAAGGTATCATCTTTTAATTTTCAGAAAATCAGTTAAGAGGATTTTCTGCTGCAAGTAACAGATTACCCAACCATTAATTACATACTTCATAAAGACATTCAATTATCTCACAAAAAAAGAAGCTTCCAGATAGGGGATTCCAGATATTGAGCTCAGTGATGCAGGCTCACTCTTTGCCATTCTCAGAATGTTGGCCTATTGTTCCAGACTTACCATCTCATGGTCACAGGACGGCTGCATCTCCAAACATTCAAGGAAGAGTGAAAGGATCTTCTTACTTTGAGCAATAACCTTCCCAAAAGTGCACCCAACAGACCTCCCCTCATATCTCATTGATCAGAACTAGCCAGAACTAAGTCACACTAAACATTAACAAAGGAGAGTGAGATTACACTCTTGGTTTATGTCAATTATGGTTCATGCCCTGGTCTGGAGGAAGGGCCACCTTCTCTGAAAACGTTACTGCTAGAAAAAAACTGAAGGTTGTTTAAATTGATATATAAACTAAAAAATTGGGGAAATGACAATAGATAGGCAAGCAATCATATCTGCCTTGGTTTTGAAATTATCCTTTGGATTTTGGTGTCTGCAGAATCCTGGGAATGTACTGAGAGTGACATGGTAGATTGGAGCAGAGGCTATGGTCAGAATTGCTCCTGGTGATGGTGGTGGGGTGCTGGGGTGGGGAGAGGTGGGCGGGGTGAGAGTGGGTATGTGAAAGATGACGTGGAGAAATAGTGGCTTTCTTTTTTGATATTTTGGTCAGTCGTGCATGAGTTGAGGATGCCTTGGTAAGAACTAGAAGTGTTTGTAAAGCTTGTATTCCCACAAGGAATAATAAAATAAAAGTGACAAGAAGCTTGGAATGTCTTCTGTAAGCTAATAACCTTCAGTTACTTGCAGAACTTACCTGAAAGATTGCTTAACACAATAATTTAGTATCTTACCACCTTCTACTTAAATATAAAACAAACTATTATTTCAGCTTCTTACAACTCACATGAAAGACTATGGTAAATTGTACTCTAGAACATTTGCTTTTATCTTCAACTCTGG
This sequence comes from Equus przewalskii, assembly GCF_037783145.1. Classification (NCBI taxonomy): domain Eukaryota; kingdom Metazoa; phylum Chordata; class Mammalia; order Perissodactyla; family Equidae; genus Equus; species Equus przewalskii. Next base: position 28,390,793 of record NC_091850.1, read on the forward strand.
AGATCACACAGGAAATTCAGACATATTGGAAAAAGATATGTCAGCCATATATGCAATGCATTTATTTATTTTATGCTTTGCTTTGTTCCAAAAATAGTTGAAGTGGCTTAAAAGACTGCAGATAATACATACAGATAATAATGAGTAGAAATGTCAGCCTAACACCTATGTAGGACAAAGTTACTGTTGTTTAATTATGTATATTGCAAAATGATGAAAAATGAATTTAACCCTTTCTGAGACTAATGTTAGACTTTCAAGGTTTATTATTTCAAAATTAAAATCTAAATTATTGTAATTGGGAAGACTTTGCTTTCAACTTTGTTCTCATTAAAGTTGTTTGAAACAAAGGACTTTATTTCTTTTGTAACATAATTTCAGAAGAGTAAAATTGAATATTAATATACATGTCAATACACTTAAGGTTATTTAAATTTTTACTTTATAAAAATTGAATTTCTATTTCAGAAGTAGAGTTTATATTTAATAACTATTGACATTTTAAACATTAAAGGCTCTATTGACATGAACATTATTGGAAAAATAGATATTGGTTCATCTGACATTGTAATATCTTAATAGATATATGTTAACATGTTATGAGGAAGTTAAATTTCATTTAAGTAAATTGGAAACTGCTATTCATTCAAAATAATTAGTGCAATGCAATGCTCTTCAACTTTAATAACTGTTTTAACAAGATCATCCTTTCCTGAAATATGAAAGAGACAACAATGTGTAATATTGTGTTTTTAAATTAAAACTTTACCTTTGGAAAATAAATCCTGGAAAATGGCCCAATATTAGGGATTCGCTTGAATGTTCTTTTCAATTAAACAACAGTAAAGATTTTAATCTACTTTTCTCTCAAAAATGAAAGACATTCCATCTGTATTAAAGGCTTTAAAAACTTAACCTTAAGTGTTTTGAAATAGAATATCGAATTCTGCATACTGGGCTTTATAATGAAAAACAAGCTCAACCTAAATTTTAGTTACTGGGTCTTTTTTGACAACTATTTAAGTATGTGTCTATGTGACTATGTATGTGTGTGTGTGTGCATGATCTGAGAAACTATAATCATTTAAAATATGGTTTTGAAGAACTAAAAAGTGATTTAAAATAATTGATTAATTCTCATTTGTTCTAGAGTTTTAAAAAATTATTTAGGCTAATGATTGGCAAAACCAAAGCACATAAATCAAAGAGTATAAAAAGTTAACTGACAGAGGTTAAGTTAAGAGGAAGCATTCTAATCAAGTCTGAGCAAATGAAGGTTAGATTAGGCAGTGACTTTTGAGAGTTAAGTATTAATGAGAAATGCACTAAAGTGTACCATATACTTATTTTCTTCAAAATTTACTTTATGTGCAACATATTTATCATTTCACTGAGTAATGTTATTGAAATATAAGTATGTTATATGACGTTATATTTTGGAAAGGGAAAAAAAGGCCTGGAAAATTCATTATCTAACACGATTCCCCCCTCAAACCTCCAACAACTCCTCTCATATCCTCACTCAAGTGAAATGTTACTTTCAGATGAACAGAATGGGCTCCTTTTGAAGAGCAATCTCATCTTCTCTATTAAGTACATCTCCAGGAGTTCTTCCCTCTCTTTCCTACATTAGCAATTTTTCCTTCTCTCTGTGGTCATTCCCATTAGCACATAAACATTCTATTTAGTTCTCTCATCTTTACTTCAATCTGGAAACGGTTATTGAGCATCTATTATTTGCATCTACTAGCTCTGGAGGCATGAAAAGGAAAAAGAATCATTGCATACTACCTCTGCAGGTCAGAGGTAGGGCTTTTCCAAGAAAGATTTTAGGATTAAAGAATGTAGATGCAATGAGTTACAGTACTTTAATATTACCTGTGAATTTCCATAATACCTGCTTTCTACTGACCAGGTAACATCTATACAAGAGGTCATTTAGCTCAGAGTAGAATATTTTATGAGGCTTTACTCTCACTAGAAATGATAGATTTGAACTTAATTGTGAATTCTCATGCATAGTACCTGGCTATTTTTTTCACAAACAACAGATAAGACTCTGCTCCTTAAATTAAGGTTAGGGTAATAACAGTTGTCACAATTTATTAAATGTCAATAAGTTTACCAAATGCAAGACTCTTGGCTTAGTATTTTCATATATTTGTTCATTTAATCCTCACAGCAATTTTGTGAGGCAGATAGTGTTCCCTTAATTTATAGATAGAAAACTGAGAAACCAAGAATTTTTTATTTTTAATAAAGCCCCTCCCTATGAGTTTTATAAAATTTTTATTCTAATTAGAATAACATACAAATTCTGGTTTGTATAGTCAAAGATAAAAAAAAAAAGTATGCACGCAGATGGTCTGAACTAAATAAATCATGCACACTTGAGAATGAACGCCATCTTATGAAAGAGACCATTTCTATGGCCACAGTAGATTTATTGTGTGAGTGGTTTCTTTGTGGCAACAGCAATCCTGGGCAATGACAGGACAATTTAACCAATAGACAACTGGTACCATCAGGGGACATGTGGGCAGGAGGGCATGGGTGAGAAAGGAGGAGGGAGCGCCTACTTATTGTTAGATATCATATTCTTTTTAAATTAGGTAGTTTAGCTGTCTTTTTACTCTCAACTTTGTATTTTGAAAAATTTTAAACCTATAGAAAAGTTGAAAAACTAGTATAATAAACAGACAGATACTATTCACATAGGTTAAAACTTGACATTTTGTCATATTTACTTCTGTCTATATATATTTTCATTTTTGCTTTATTTTAAAAGTTATTTGAAGACATCCTGATACTTCAGCATGTATATCTCAAGAATAAAGATATCCTACATAATAACAATCCAATTATCACACAATAAATTTAACATGGATCCATAACCATTATCTAAAATGCAGTCTATTTTCAGATTATCCCAATTGTCCCAATAATATCCAATGTAAATCATTTTTAACTCTGCTTCAGAACCCAATCACTGATCCTACATTGCATTTAGTTGTCGAGTCTCTTTAGTCTCCTTTAATCTAGAACACTTCCCCAGCATTTTTAGTCTTTCACAACATTGATCTCATAAAAGAGTCCAGGCTAGTTGTTTTGTTACTGTTCCTCAATTTAGATTAATATGATCTTTCCTGTCATGATTAGATGCACATTAAACATTTTTGTAGGAGCACTACATAGATGATGTTAAGATTAATTTGAACAGATATTAGATTTTCTTAATAAATGTATTACCATAACTATGTTTCATTTCAGTAATTTACATTTTAAATATATATATTTTTGCTTATAATGCAATTTTACTCGAAACTGTTAAATATGAGTTGAATTGTTATACTGTACTAATTGTCATGAATAAGAAAATCCTTTGCAGATTGGCAGATTGCATATTTTCATAGACAAATTTAAAATTAAGAATGATGCAACCCAGAATGTGTGAATGTAATTGGTTTAAAGTATTTGTGTTTACAGTGTACAAGACTAATAAATGCACTATATTATTTTCATCTAGGTGATAATGAAATTCTAGTAATATGAACTCTTTTCAGTAAATCTTTTTTTTTTCCAAGTAATTTTATTGGGATCATAATGGTTTATAACATCGTGTAATTTCGGGTGTACATTATTGTTTATGAATTGCTGAATACACTTCATCATGCTCACCCTAGTAGTCTAATTTTTATCAATCACCATACATATGTGCCCCTTTATCCCTTTCGCCCACCTCCCTTTTCAGTGAGTCTTAAGTCTTTGCTGCAATGTGGAGTAAAACTAAGAAAGTGTTCGGTGAGAAATGCCAAAATGGTTAGTTATAGAAACAGGAAATATCCTGAAATAGCTCAATGCTTATTTACGGTACTTATTTACATATTTGTAATGCATACTTTACAATAGTAATGGTTGCCGTTTATTGAGTACGTGCCAGATCTTTTACACATATCTCCTGTAATTAGCACAACAACCTTAGGAGGGAGATACAATTATTAACATTTTATAGACTGGAAACAAAGCAGCTTTTAGTCATTATACTAAATCCCTTTGGTTTTATCAGTCTACAAAAATGCTATATTTTATTGCCCTAATTGATGCCGTAGTGTATTCTAAACTCAAGGGGCTATGTGTGTGTGTGTTTCTTATGGAAAAAAAAAAAAAAAGAATACACTTAAACTTACATATTTGTAAAACTAGTTTTTGCTGTTTTCCCCTAGCAGAGTCTTTTATTTTTGGATAGAGCTCTGAGGATAGTTTCAATTTTTTGATTTATCATTTTATTTTTTCAATAAAAAGCATTAATTTGGTGTGATATAAACAGTTCTACCAACAGCCAAGATGGCTAAGAAAGAAAGTTTCTGTTTACATTCTCTTCCTTAATAGTTTTATGTTTGCTTTGGCTAAATTGGCATGTTGGCAAATTATCACTTTTTGTTACATTTTTCCATGTAAAAAGTGATGTATAAGTCTAAGGAAGTGAAGACTTAATTTTAACTTCTTTTAAATTTCAAGTCAAATTCTGAAATGAACGTTGTAATGATTAACCATAGTATTTTTTATGGTTAAATTAGTAATATTAAACATTGAAGGCAGGAAATCCATATGATAACTTCTCTTACTATTAGCGCTTAGTTATCAAAATGCCTTTATAATAGGAGTGATTTTTAGTTCAAATCTTCACCCAGCATCTGATTTTAATTTCTGCAAGATCCTCTGCACCTGATGAGTTAGAACAAACTGATTTGTAGGATGAAAAAGCAGAGTATGTGAACAAATTAACTCAAATATCACCATTAAAAGATTTCTCCAATGTCTGGCTAAGCAATCTGATGAAGGCAGGGCTGGGGAGAAAAGGACTTCTGGACATAAGCACATGCCTGAGGGATCAGAGAAAAACAGGGCTCAACATGTAATGCAAGTGCTATGATTCGACTCACTTACTCAATGTGATGCTATAAAAGTGTGATAAGAAGCAGGCAAGATGTGGTGTCAAATTCAAAACGAAGTGTGGTGATCTGCCTTGTTTTCAACTTGTTGCTATCTGATGAAAACACTTTTCCACAAGCACGACTGATGAGCAGATGGTGCTAATAAGGCCAATTAAGTGCTAAGCTTCTGGAAATGTTTTTGTTGAGTGACATCTTCAGACTGGTTTCTGCTAACATACATCCTAAGCCATGTGTTTCTAAGGCACGATAAGATTAGTACTTATGGTCACTGGAATTTTCATTTTCCAGAATACAGACTCAGAGAAGACAAATAAAAACCCTTTGCCCCAATTTCAAGGACACTATGTGAAGTTGAGTGATGAGATTCTAACTCTTTTGGGACTTTGGGGGGCTCAGGGTAGGTCACTGGTTTCCAGTAACTGGTGCATGAAGAAATTTTCTCTAGTCTGCAGTGTAAAGAGAAATATACAAAAAAACCCAAACCAAAACAGAAAAAAGTAATGGATTTTTCTGGGTGCTTTTTCCCTTTTCTCTCTCAAATTTTACTTCTTTTTATTCTGGTAGATTGGAAGTTATTGATCCTATTCTTTTACTGATTTCTATGTACATAATATGTTTTGTTTGGATCACAGGTAAGCAGAATTTAATTAGGCATAATACAGTCATCATTGGTACATGAATGATCCTTCTTTATTGTCCTATTTTACTTTTTATTTTATTTTTTAAATTCGTTTTTACTTACCACCCCTCCCAAAATAAGTATGGTGAATACCTACCCAAGCCAAGAACCGAAACACTAACAATAATTTACATCTACCTATATATTCTTCCATTGCCCCATCTCCCTCCCCAACACATACATTGCCTTCTCTGTGTTTGTGTGTATCTCCAAATTTCTCCTTTTTATAAGAACACTAGTCATAAGAATGACATAGAGTAGACACTCTTTGCTGACACATTAGTTGCTGGGGGTTAAGTTGGTTAATCAAAAAAGTGGTTGAGGGGCCAGCCTGGTGGTGTAGTGGTTAAGTTTGCATGCTCCACTTTGGTGGCCTGGGGTTCACAGCTTCAGATCCTGGCTGCAGACCTACACACTGCTTATCAAGCCATGCTGTGGTGGCATCCAACATACAAAATAGAGGAAGATTGGCACAGATGTTAGCTCAGAGCCAATCTCCCTCACCAAAAAGAAAAAAAAAAGTGGTTGAAAGGGAAATATAATACAAAAATACATAACATGTTTTAAAATTAAATCTTGTATATTGTGCACTCATTCACTAAATGTTCAGTGGAGTCAAGTCGTTTCCTTTGAGTTTTAGCCCCCTAATAGGAGTTTTGAATTTTTTTTCATAAATCATCCTCTCATTTGCATTATCTTCAATGTTCTGGTTTCCATTTCATTAAGATGAAGATAGAACATAAAGACATTGCAGAGCAGTCTGAGTGCAGAATCCTTCCAAATTTTTATAATTAAAAAATTTTTTTGCAATTGCCTCACTTGCATGTAATAATATTTTTAGTAACTCACTTTTAAAGCATTTTCAAGCATTTGACTTGGTCTTTGTAGAATCAAAGCCTAACTTTTTTTACACTCACATTTCTCATTTTATGCAACATTTAATTAGCTTATATAATTATGATAACTCGTACAACTGGCCTCAACAGACTTGAGGATAAACAACTGACTCTTGGTTAGCATAAAACTCAAATGTAGAAGCAGAAGTTCCCAGGTGTCCTACCCTTGAGCATGAAGAGTCTTGTGGGCCTCAGTCAATATGTTTTACTTTAAAGCTATTGTGTAGAGAATTCATCTGAAACACTTTCATTTTATATTCCATGTATTTTATCTAAAAAAAAAAAGTCAAAAGTAAAGGTAGTGTAATCACAGAAAAAACAAAGGATGGCAGTAATTTTAAAGTAAATTGCACAGAATAAGACAATAAGGTGCACAGAATAAGACAATAAGGCAACATGCTAAAAAGAATGATTTATTTGAGTTATAATTGCATAAGAAATAAGTATTACCTTAGTGAAATATGAACCACATAAGCATATTAAAATGATTTATATGATCTCAGGGGAAATAATAATCAATATTTCAGGCCCGAAAATACTAATTCTAAATACAGAAACAATAACTTGCATGTATTGCAAAAGCAATGATTGTGTCGCTGTGAATATTTCAGTTAAGTAATAAAAACAAAACCTACTTTTTTATATTGTTTATCAATTCTTCCACTTTATCTAGTTACACATCCTCTGCTCCAATTTATGAGTGCATTTGGATATTTTCTACTATTACAGGTTATATGGCAGAGTTTTATTTTGAAATTTCCTGTGGAATTACACAAAAGAAAAGTAACAGATCTTGCATCAATGGCTAATTTATCATTTTTATCAATCTCTGAGGGGATTCCCAGGAAATATAATGATGCACTTAGACTAAGAACTTATTATGTTGTATATGAATACAGAAGAGAACTAACTACTCATGGGAATTTCTTGCAAGACTGCCTATGCCCTAAAAGTTGCAAGACTGGCAAAACACATATTTATCTGACGTGTATAATTTCCATAGCTGGATTAGTGAGTAAATAAAATACACATTGGTTCAGTGAATAATGTTGTTATCACTTTCCACCTTAATTGCATGATTACTTACTCTAATACTATGGAGTGTGTTCATATGAAGAAATAAAGCAAGGTAAGTGGAATTCTTTTAACCGTATTCTAGCTTGCATTCCAGAAGACTATGCCACTCAAATATTGAACAAAAATGGAAAACTTCAGTAAATTGTCTTAATTTTTTTATTGTGATAAAATATATGTAACATTTCTGTCAGCCCGGTGGCATAATGGTTAAGTTTGTGTGCTCTGCTTTGGTGGCCCAGGGTTTGCAGGCTTGGATCCTGGGCATGGACCTAGCACCACTTGTCAAGCCAGGCTGTGGCAGTACCCTACATAAAATAGAGGAAGATTGGCACAGATGTTAGCTTAATGACAATCTTCCTCAAGCATAAAGAGGAAGATTGGCAGCGCATGTTAGCTCAGGGCCAATCTTCCACACACCCACCCACCCACCCACCCACACACACAAATATATATATACATAACATAAAACACCATTTTAACTATTTTGAAGTGCACAATTCATTGGCATTAAGTATATTCACAATGTTGTGCAAGCTTCACTACTATCCATTTCTAGAACTTTTTCATCATCCCAAACAGAAACTTTATATTTTCTATCCATTAAAATAATAACTCCCATTTCTCCCTGCCCTTCGCCCCTGATAACCTCTATTATACTTTCTGTCTCTATGAACTTGCCTATTCTAGGTACCTCATATAAGTGGAATCATACAATATTTGTCCTTTTATGTCTGGCTTATTTCACTTAGTGTAATCCCTTCTATGTCCATCCATTTTGTAGCATGTATCAGAATTTCATTCCTTTTTAAGGCTAAATAATATTCCATTATATATATATAGCAAGGCTGTGCTCTCCCTCCTGTTCCCAGAATGTTGTCCTTGAATTGGAGAGTTACCTGAACCTATAAAAGGTCATGTAACCATCTAATAAGCTAGATGCTTTGGTATAAAACTAGTGTATCTTGTGCTCATGTGCCCACTGTCACACCCCTGTCTCTGTAAAATGGTAATGTTGTGTTGGTTGTGTTGCTGAGAGACCAGTCATTCTATAAACCTCTGAAACTGTCCCCCTTACCCCTCAGCTAAGAAAATGAATCAGAAGTAATCCCACAGTCCAGAGAAAATGCAGTGACTATCACCTCCATCAACACTTAGAGAATTCAGGAGTAGAGATCCCTATCATATCTCTGCACAATCCACCTGTTTAGTCCCTACAAAACCTTTCAAATCAAAAACATTTCAGGCCACTACTACAATCATTATAATTAACTTTACCACCATTACCTATCATGGCTACTGCTTCCTAGCCCTTCACCTTCCACCTGCACTTCATTTCAACCTCTCACAACTGAGAGTCTCAGGAATTGCAGTGGGGTCTTATTGTTGTCTGTGAGTGATTTTCTTCCAAAATCTCATCCTAAGGGTCTGTTTTTTAGGCTACTACTGGTACCAATTGTCTTGGTTAAGTGTCTTAGATCATATTTCCTAGGAAATGTACTCTGGGGTGGATATTTACATGCAGGAGGTATATTGGGATGTGTTCTCGAGAACAACAGCTGTAAGGGAGTAAGGAGCAGGAGCAAGCAGAGGGAGAGGTTGAACTGTGATGCAGCTGCAACAAAGGGTTTGGTGGATCCCCTGGATGTTTCTGGAGCTGAGCTTGCCCTTCAGAGATGTCTAAAATTGAGGCAAGGCTACTTTACCCCCAAATCTACCAGCCATTGGGTTAGGCTGTGGGAGGGGCTGTCAGCTTGGATGAAGCAGCTCCCTTTGGCCAGGACAACATAATGAAAGGTACTCAATTGTGAACCACTGGCAGGCAAGGGTCCTGGCAGCAGCTGGAATGAGTGCTGTGGGCCGGAAGGGGAGATCTGGGTGGCGCACAACTGCATTTACTACTTTTAAAGAGAAAGCAGAGTGGAGACAAATGCTTTGCTGTAGATAGCCTATTTGGGAAGTGATCCCAGGGAGCAATGGTGGGACTGGAGAGTGAAAAAGGAGGAAGGATAGTCAGTGCAAAGAAGCACTCTTCACTTGGTTGCTGCTTCGGAAAACTGCTGCTTGGTTCTGTGAGATCTTCTAAGGAGCCTTCGGAAATGCATTGCAGAAGTTTCAATCTGGGGAAAAAGAGAGAAGCATTTGTCAGTTGGTTCCCATTGGTCAAGGTAGTGCCATGGGCATTAAACTTCCCTGTGCTTCTGGATTTCCCAGGCATGAGTGCTGAGAATGCCAAGAAAAGGTGCTGTCAGGTTGCATCTGCATGAAGCTTGTAGAACTTGGTGTGGAATGGGTCATCTCAGAGCAGAGTGGAATGGAAAAGGCCCACAAAAGGTATCTAGTACTTCTGGAAATATCTGGTAGGATTTAAAACGTAAACTCTTTGGGATCCACAAATTTCACTTACAGGAATTTATACTACAGAAATTTGTGCTTATAGGTGCAAATGTCTATGAGGATTTGATAGACCATGGAGCCAGCTGTCTGGGTTTAAGGCCAGGCTCTGTCACTGTAAATGAGGCACCTGTCATGTCAAATTATGTCATGTCTCACATAGGGTTGCTAAGAGTATTAAATGAGTTAAAACATGCAATGGGCATTTAACAGTCCCTTGAACATAGTGAGGTCTTGATGCATGTCAGTTATTATTACTATTACTGTTACAAGGATGTTTATTAAAGCCACAAAAGATGAGAAACAACCTAAATATTCATTAATTAAGTACTAGGTAAATAAATTATGGCATGGCCAGACATAGGGAACCACCATATTCAATATATGTTGTAAAGTGGAAAAAGCAAAGCAAAGTGAAGAAAAGTGTGTCTAGTATGCTCCCATTTGTGTCAAATGCACATGTAAGCCCCTATGTAATAGAGATTATTAGTGTTTAGTGATATCTGGTTCTCTTCTGCTTCTGGGCACACAGAAGATTGCTCTTTGCTGTTAAGTGGACCATGTGATTAGCTGTCCGGTGTGAGTCCAAGTAGGAGAGAAAAATCCCTGTGCAACCTTCCAGTTCTCTCCTCCTGGAAGCCACATGCTGAGATGGAAGTGTCACAAGGTGATGCAACTTAAACACATAGTTTGATGCAGAAACAAAAAACTTTGCTGTGTCTACACACTGAGATTTGGGGTTACATTTGCTGCTGCTGCATAACCCAGCCTATCTTGACTAGTATAATATGATTCTGCAATGGCGAGGAAGAAAAATGAAAACTCTGGTTGCCCCTGAGGAGGAGACACAGGGTACTGAGGATCAGCTGTTGGAGGGAGACTTATTTTGCCCTTTACACACTTTCGTATTACTTGAATTTGTAAACTAGGAGAGTGTAAAATTTTTAAAAATTAAGTATAGTTTGGGTCTGACAGGAATCATCAACCTTTCCTAAAACTTAGGAGAAGCTGCAGCTCTCATCACTCTCAAAACAAGAACAAAAATAAAAGACAAAACAACCTCTCTCGGGGTCAGCCCCGTGGCGGAGCGGTCAAGTTCGCGCGCTCTGCTTCAGCGGCCCAGGGTTTCGCTGGTTGGGATCCTGGGCACGAACCTGGCACCGCTCATCAAGCCGTGCTGAGGTGGCATCCCACATGCCACAACTAGAAGGACCCACAACTAAAAGTATACAACTCTATACCGGGGGGTTTGGGGGAGAAAAAGGAAAAAATAAAATCTTGAAACAAAATAAAACAAAAAAAACCCACAACAAAATAAAACCAACTTCCCTCCCCGCAAAAAGGCAAAAGCACAGAAATCATTTAGCCTGATTATGTTATTTTCTCCAAGAATGTTCAGCAGCTTGAATAAAGATGCAGAAAATGAACGTTTGGGGCAAGGAAGGCAGTAAAGATAAGAGGGAGTTGGGCGTGTGGTCGTGGATGGGGAGAAAGTGGCTGGGTCATGGCACTGGCGATCTGGAAGGGGTGAAGAGTTTTTGCGGTGGTGCAGAAGAAGTAACGTGGAAGAATAATTGCTGGTGATCAGGGAGTTAGAGACTTAAAGAAAAGATTTACTAGTTACAACAGGGTCCAGGAACTGGCAGCTGAGGTAGGGTAAAGTAAAAGATAGGAGGATTTTGATATTTTAATAGAAGTACTATAAAGTTTGGTCTTGTTTTACATCTCATTATGCTTTTAATATTCTGAGTGATTTCAAAATACATGGCATATTTCATAACATAGAGGGTGACGATGAAAGAAGTCTTTATCATTTTACCCTCAGGAGCATTTTTAAAGAAATTTCTGATTTTCCTATAAATTTTATCTGCAAAGGATGGTATGACATATTGCTGATCAATAGAGACCAAGCTAGATATTTGCAGGGCAGTTATGACAAGAGAGGATGGCAGTTTCACAATAAGGATGAATAATGGAGAAGATAAAAGATAACCTTGACAGATAACTCCGTTAAGAGGGAAATTGGAAAGTATTTAAAGATCCTGATTCATACCAATAGGCCATTCTATGGGATTACGTCTAAAATAATAAACAATATTTATATAGATAATTTTCTTTAGTCACAGAAAATTTTTCTTGGTGTTTATAGAACTATGGCATTTTAGAAAATAGATGAAGGGTTTTATTAACATGAAATAGTAGAATCTTCCTCAATAATACTGTAGCAAATGTTGTGGGAGAAAAGCAATCAATCAAAGTAGTTATTTAGTGTGCCTAGGCAATGGAATGGATGCTGTTTGAAGACCTACATGATCCCTGATCTTAAGGTTCTTTTGGTTCATTCAGAGAGGCATGGAATAATGGAATATTTCTCACAAGAATGATGGAAATAAAACAAGATAGTAATCAATGATGAATTGCAAGGTAAAGAATAAAAGTGGTATAGAAATTCAGAGCAAAACAAGCTCAGGGTAGTTGAAATACATGTTGAAGATTCAATGGAAGTCATTGCCAGCTGGATTTGAAATTAGAAGACCTGGATTCGAATCTGATGCTGTTGTTTACCAGCTTGTGACCTTGAACAAGTTTGTTTAACTTGTGTCTGCTTCTTAATTTGTAAAGTAAGAATGATAACATCTACCTTGCAGTGTTGTGAAGAGTGCCTCAGTCCTTGTCCTGTTACCCTCAGATCTATTTCTTACCCTTTCTGTATGAGAGTGGAGTGAGGGTGGCAAGTGGCTGCGGTTCCTGGGTGCTAAGGATGGACTTGTGTCCCTCCAAGTTCATATGTTGAAGCCCTAACCCTAACGTGACTGTATCTGGAGGTAGGGTCTTTAGGAAGTAATTAAGGTTGAATAAAGTTATAAGTGGGGGGCTAATCTGGTAGGACAGTGGCCTCTCTGTCTCTCTTTATCTTTCTCTCCCTCCCTTCCATGTGAGGACATGGCAAGAAGGCAGCTGCCTACAAACCAGGAGGAGAGGTCTTACCAGAAACTGACCATGCTGGCCCCTTGATCTTGGATTTGCCAGCCTCCAGAACTGTGAGTAACACATTTCAGTTGTTCAAGTCACTCAGTCTATGGTATTTTGTTATGGCAACCTGAGGTGACTAAGACACCAGTTTCCCATGTCAGGAGAGTCAGGCCAATGGCAGGTACAGGAGACTAAAAAGTGGGAGGAAGGAAAAAGCCAGAGTATTTCTCTCCTTCTCTCTGCCTCAACAGCATTTCCAGTAGCAGTTATGCCTCTTTCATGACCTCAGCTCCATGTATTTAGGCTGACTGTGCTTCTAGCTTCTCTGGGGAAGTACGGCCCTGAGTTCCAGTAATATCACCTCCTCCTCCTTTTGTATTTCAAGTGAGGGGTGCTAGTAGCTTTCTGCTGTTACTAATCTCTGGGTTGCCTCACTGTCTCCTGTTTTGCTTTCAGCTCTTCTAACATCTTCCATGTTATCAATTTCTTGTGTTAAACACCTACTGTAAATGTATTTTCTGTTTTCTGGTTGGTTTTGATTAAGACAAAGAATAAATTTTAAAATGTAATATTGTGAAGCTATAATGTGCCATACAAGTAATAATGATACATATACACAGATGGCATACTGCACATATCTGTGTTTGCACGTCCTGCCCATGATGCCTATGTGAACGTGTTTGTGATACGTCTTTTTTGATTTAATTGATTATTCCAGAGGGCCCATCACAGATCACACTGTTGACCTAATCATAGTCCCTCTCTCAGAAACTGGACTAAGAAACACAGAGGGACATTCTAGCTGGTGGTGGTCACTGGAGCCGAGAAACCAAGCTATGAAGTCATGGCTGATGATCACGTTCCGATAAGTTGAAGACTCTGCTTAAGAGAGAGAGAACCCAGGAGTAGGTCACATGGCTCCTGAGAAGTAGAAAGTGTAGCCTTGGTTCCAATTAACTTTCCATTCCCCAGTAGCAGTTTTTTACAGGCTTGGTATTCCTACCCTCACATTTCATGAGATTCTTTTATACACTTTCCATAAATGTATCTTCACTGGGGGTAGCTTATTTGGATATCTGTGTTTTTCAGTCCTGGCTAGAACACTGTGTGCATCTGTGTACACACACGCACACACACGCACGCATGCAGTTCACACTTTGAGTTGCCTTTAAAAAAGTTTAGCTTGTGATCGGGCAAAGAGACAGTTGTATGGAATTCTGTTTAGGATGATCATGAGCAAAAGTTTGTGGATGAGAGAGACCAGATACTAGAATATCCCGTTGACTGCTCTGCTTATTTTAACTAACCTAGAGTTTATCAAGATGTCTTAGAGGTTCAGGCAAAATCGTTTTTAAGCTAAATATAGTTGGAGTTTTATAGCCTTTACTCTATAGGGTTAGCTAATAATGTTGGTGTCCCCTGAAGCCAGCTTTAAAATAACATAATTATAATGTTCAAAATGGAGCAGCAGTGATCATTACATTAAAACGTATTAAAAACTAGATTTATAGGCAGCATGTTTCCTCCATGCCCTGATGGTCACGCCACCAGGTTTCTGCAAAATCGAGTCAGGAAGAAAATACAGTGAAGAAGGGCTTTCTCTGGAAACTATCCTATTTGTAATTTCCTGAAGATAAATCTTTGAAACTCACTCAGAGCACCTAATGGATCTTAATTACCAGACACAGCACAGTTTTTGTATGTTGGTTTGTCTTGCTATTAGGTGTTTTGCAGTCATCCATTCCCTGCCCAGAAGAATCTTGGTACTGAGATGAACGCCATTTCTGTGTTGATCAACTGGTTACATTCTGAAACAGGCTCGAATCTGTTTTTTGATTTCAATGTGAAATATAACCAAGAAGGGACTTGGATGGAAATGTAAAATGTGCTGCCAGAGGAAAGTCCCAGTTTCAAAGTGTTGAAAGATAGTGTTCAACTTCACCAATATCTGGAATTTGTCTGAAAGCTGTTTCTTTTAAAACAAAGAATAGTTTCTGGACACAATATTTGTGTGTACTAGAGTGGGTTTTAGCTGATACACAAATCCATTTCTTGTCAAAGGGCAACATATATCTTAATGAACTTTTTGATCACAGTCATGTATTTTTTAGTATCTCCAACTATACAATTTGAGCTGGCATTGACCTTAGAGATAATATAGCCCATGTGAGAAAGCACAGGAGTTTCTCCTCACTCCAAATATTAGATGATATTGGTGATACTAATAACCATTTATATGTTACGCATATTTGACTGCTATTGTAAAATGGTCAAATATTCAAATTAAGATATACAATGTTATCTTTTATGTTATCAGAAACAATCAGTGGTCATTATCTGAAACAAGACTCATTCTAGATTTCTAGACCTGTTTCTTTGTTTCTTTTCAGAATCATACTTCCATAGAAAGGTCATTTATAGAAGCAACTTTTATGAAACCTGATTTTGATAAATTAATTTATTAATAATTTAGCTTTCTATTGAATGCTTAAATAATACAATGTAAAATTAGGACCAGAAAGTCTTTCTAAAAATTTCAAGTGTTTTATCCATTTTATAGTTAAATATTGGAAAATAAAACAAAATAATTTTTAAAAATTGTTCCTACTGAACCCTTTAGCCATAACAGGTGCTGTGTTAATATTTGTTGCTTTGCATTGTATTTTTGTCCAGATCTGTGTTTTAAGTTCTGTCACTTTTTTTTTTAAAGTTCCACTCACTTTTCTGACATCACCATGAGATGAACATGCTCCGTAAGCCCGTTGGTCCCAGGAGGTGGAGGAGAGACACATGGAGCAGAGCTGCCTCAGTGGAGCTGCCCCTAACAAGCCCAGCTTAGATCAGCCAACCACAAACTCATGAGCTCAATAAAAACCTATTGTTGTAAGGCTAATGAAGATTTGTAGTTGTTTGTTAGGCATCATTGTTGTAGCCATAGTAACTAATACAACAGTAATCGTAGTTTATTATTGAACTCAGTAGTTCCAATAACAGCCTTTTGATTCCCTTTTGTGATTGTGACAAATGCAATAGCTCCCCTAGTGGATTAGTTGATGGTGTTCTGGGAGTCATTCTGGAAGCACAGTCTAGACTTGGCTGCTCCAGTGCTTCACAGAGTTTTTAAGTATCTAATTCTCTTCCTGCTTAAAATAACTATACCACCTCACATGCATTAGGATGGCTGCTATAGAAAAACAAACACAAATAGCAAGTGTTAAGGATGTGGCGATATTGAAACACTTTTGCACTGTTGGTGGGAATGTAAAATGGTGTAGCTGCTGTGGAAAATAGTATGGCAGTTCCTCAAAAAATTAAAAAATAGAATTACCATATGACCCAGCAATTCCACTTTGGGTATAGACCCAAAAGAATTGAAAGTAGGGTCTTGAAGAGATATTTGTACCCATGTTCGTAGCAGCATTATTCACAATAGCCAAGGGGTGGAAGCAACCTAACCACAGATGAATGGGTAAACAAACTGTGGGATACACATACTCTGGAAGATTATTCAGTCTTAAAAGGAAGGAAATTCTGACATATGCTACAACATGGATGAACCTAGAGGGCATCATGTTAAGTGAAATAAGCCAGACACAGAAGGACAAATACTTCATGATTCAATTTATATAAGGTACCTAGAGTAACCAAATTCATAGAGACAGAGAGTAGAATGGTGGTTGCCAGGACCGAAGAGAGGGAGCATGGGGAATTATTGTTTAATAGGTACAGAGTTTCAGTTTTACAAAATAGAAAGAGATCTGGAGATGGATGTTGCTGGTGGTTATACAACAATGTAAATGTATGTAATACCACTGACCTGTACACTTAAAAATGGTTAAGATGGTAAATTTTATGTTATACGTATTTTACCACAATTAGAAAGATTTTTAAAATAAAAAAATAACTAGAGAGATCTAGTTTTGTGCACCAAAACTTGAGTGATTCACCAGATGAAAGCAAAGACGAGTAGGAAGGACCATACCAATCATTTGGAATGATTCCCAAACCAGGCCTCTGCATTTGATGTCATGGATGACATTCCACCCGCCCACCCAGTAGAGGGCCCCTAATTAAGGTTGCAGTAGGGACCCTCTGTTTGAGCATGAAGGGGTGTTTCTTCCTAATCTGAGTGAGGAGTAGAAATCAGAGACTTCAGTCCTACCGTCTCCATATCTGCAGTTGTTCTCCCTAGTGGGAACTTCTTTGGTGGGTGATACCTACTGGTTACTCCACCTAGTAATTCAAAGGGATAACTGGTACCCCTCCCACCTCTGCCAGATCTCTCTATGATGGCTTTGTGGTGGTTAAACTACATTTCCCAGTATTCTCTTTCTAGTGCAGTACGAGGTAGGGTGGGCTACAAGAGATATTCTCTTGTGAGAGTTGGAGGATGAAGGGAAGCACCACCTGTTTTGTAGCATACA
Source organism: Equus przewalskii (assembly GCF_037783145.1). Classification (NCBI taxonomy): domain Eukaryota; kingdom Metazoa; phylum Chordata; class Mammalia; order Perissodactyla; family Equidae; genus Equus; species Equus przewalskii. Next base: position 28,408,188 of record NC_091850.1, read on the forward strand.
CAAACCTCTCAGTTATTCAATCAAACATAGATCTAAGTGCTTCTGTGAAGGGCTTTTGCAGATTCAGTTAAAGTCCCTAATCAGTTGACTTTAAGTTAGGGAGATTAGCCTGTGTGGGCCTGACTTAATCACTTGAAAGGGGCACTATTCCGGATGAATCTGACCTAGCCAGTTGGAAGAATTCAGAAGAGGGCATAGGGATTCCCTGGGGAGGGAAGAAGAGAAGGGCAGAGAGAGAGACAGGGAGAGAGAGATGGCCTGTGCCCAAGGGGTTCTGACTTGCTTATAATCTTCCCTTCCTGACCACCTGTGAACAACAAGCAACAGCCAAGTTATAGACTGTTTGTGATCTTCCCTTCCTGACTACTTGCCCTACAGACTTTGCACTTGCTTAGCCAGCTCCATAATTGTACACACACACACACACACGGAGATATATATATATATATATATCATACTAGTTCTGCCTCACTGTTTGAACTCTGACTAATACACCCTGCAAGATGGTCAGGAAACAGTAAATGGCCCTTTCCTGAGTAGCTCCTGCCTTTCCCAGATGGTCACATGCTGTATGATGATGGAGATGAAGGCAGACCTCCCAGAACAGAACGGTGTGGGAGAACCAGGGGTTATGACTTTTTAAATGTTTCTTTTCCTTTGTACCACAAGGGGCAGGAGCCCTCACAGGCTTGGGCCTTCAGAAGAAGGCTATCACACACGACTGCTCTTGCTCTGCCAAGCCCTCTCTCCTCCTTACTCTCTCTTCTTACCCAAATCCTTGATCTTCTTCTCACAAGCCCCTCTTTTAAGACCCTGAGGTGGTGTTCACTATTCCTCCCCAGAGGAAGGAGCAGTTCAGAGAGTTCAGCACTTACTGTTAATGCAGACTGCAGGGCCTCAGGTTTGACTAGATGTTGATAGTTGCTCTGCTTTACCCAGGCTTTACCTGTGAAGAGGAAGAAATGGCATCTGCTCATTTAAGTAGAGGAAATAGATGATGCTCTGATTCCATATGAGGCTCCCTATCCCTGAAAACAATGGACGATTTCTTCATCAGTTACCTAAGAAGGAAAGTGATCTCACCTAGAAAGCATACAACACAGTTTCGGTTCACATAAGCACAGCACATTTCTCTTGTTCACAGGACTCCTCCTGAGCCTGTTTACATTACCAAGCCCACCCCAAGGAATGGTTCTGAGACTTCCAAGAAGGGTAGCACAAACTACAGTTAGATTCTTTCGGATGCCTGGATCTCTCCCCAGTTGTAAGGTGGCTGGAGTTCTCAGTTCATTTTACCCAGTTGACTCTACCCAGATTGATGCTGTCTTGGGCCAGAGCCTGGTCCAGGAAGCTCTTTGAGGCCCTGGAATTTGTTATTTATGTGAATCTGTAGGTTTACTCTGGATATTCTCCACTCTCTGGCTCATTTTGAGGCCAGGACAACAGGGTGTAGGGTTGAGCCTGTTTCCTCCATCACCGTCTATGTAATAGCCCGAATAAGGCACCAGCACAACATCGCTGCATCTTCCCCCTAAGCAAAGAAGGGTTAATTTAGCCTGTAGTAGATAATGTGTAGCACATGTTGTCAGCATCCTATCCATGTCCCTGGATTTTTCAGTGAGCTTTCCTGGACTTCCAGTTGCTAGCATCTGTGTCTTTGCCTGAGGGCTCTTCCTTCCACCCCTCAACTACAACTGTGGAAAACCACATTGCCCAAATACAGCAGGCTGGAAGTGCAAAGAGAAGTTAACATTCTGCTGCCTCACTTGAGTAGTCCTCAATTATTGACTCAGGATTTTACATAAAAATACTCCAGCTTCTCCACCTTGAAGCTGGGGTAGTTCTGAGACATATGTTTTGCACTATTTCCAAGGGTTTCCAGCCCAGGGGGATTGAGCTCCAGCTCCCACTGTGGCAGCTGTGCTAATAGTACTTCTTCTCTTGGCTGCTTTACCTTCCCTTATTTATATCACTTCTTCATTTCTTTACTGGTGTTATCTTCATTTCCCAAATAAATTAGTTCCAACCAAATCCTTGTCTTTAGTCTACTTCTGGGAGAACACCAATGAAGCCATAATGGGAGCTTTGTTCTTTAAGTCTCCTGTGAGTCCCTGGCACTGGAGTCATAGTTCCTGCCTCCTCAACTGTTCAGTGGGATGACCATGTCCATCGGGATGAAGATACTGTACTTATCACATAATAAGACCAGGAAACTCATGGAGCTTTCCTAGTGGGGCTTGATGTTCCATGTGAGGACATCCATCTCTGCCTAACCTATTCTGCAGGAGAAGAGCAATGCCACCTCTTCAGCTTTCCTCCAAATCACTGGGACTGGGATTTCAATTTCAAAGCTGCATTGTGAAGCCTCAAAATGGACCTGGGTTCCCTCCCCATGATTCCCAGCAGAAAAAGTCAAGAAGTCCTAGTGTGACAAACTGAGATGGGTATGGGGTAGGTGGTGGGAGCAAAGAGCAAACGTGGGAAAAGCAAAGCAAAAGGGTGAAAGACAATTGCTAGAAGAGGAAACATGGGACCTAGCTTTCACTTTCATTAAGCGCTTGTGCTGGTTACACAATGTGTGATGAGTCAGCCTGGGTTAAAGGCACAGTCGGAGATAAACCTTAAGTGACCTTGATTTTCTTGCACGAAAATGATCTTATTATAGTTGTTAAGATTCTTTTTGGCCCTGAACCCTTCTCCTTTCACTTTCTGTATTAGAATTGAACACATTAGGGCCAGCCCCAGTGGCCTAGTTGTTAAGTTCAATGCACTCCACTTTGGCAGCCTGGTTCGGTTCCTGGGCACAGACTTACACCACTCATCAGCGGCCATGCTGTGGCTGTGGCCCACATACAAAATAGAGGAAGACTGGCAACAGATGTTAGCTCAGGGTGAATCTTCCTCAGCAAAAAACCAAACAAAAAAAACCCTGAATACATTAAAAGGAAAAGTCACTGCAGGTGAAGGTTGGCTCCAGGAGTAACTCTGGGCTCTACCTCCAGTCTCTCTATCAAACTTTGTTCATCTTGGTTTCTGTCTTGATTCCATACCTGTATTATCCCTGCCTCACTGAGAGGACAGACATTTCTGGCCCTAACCCTGAGGAGCTCATAATCTAGTAGAGGAGTCAGCCGTACCAACAGATTCAAATAATAGCAGGCAAGTGCTAAGATAGGAATCTAACTGAAGTGCCATGGAAGCAGAAGACAAAGCAGCTAATTCTACCTGGGGCCATTGAAGATGGATGAACAAAAAGGTCCTGAAAGATAAAGAGGAGATTTCCAAGCTGGAGATCTAGCAGGGGTATTTCAGGCAGAAAGACCACAATGTCTTCTCTGCCTAGCTGTGATTCTTAGGATCTCCATTTTTAGGCAAGTAAACATTGCTGGGCTGGTTGCGAACTTGAAAAGACTCCATGTGAGTTCCTTGACAGCTGTTGGGGAAAGAGAATCCATTTGGAAAGTTAGCATTTTGGAAAAAAACATTTTTTTTAAAGTTAACTCCTCTTTGAGAAAATTTCTCTGATGTGTAGCTTCTAAAAATGTAGGCATTTATTTCTCGTGAATTGAGGACTTTAATGGATAAACTACATAATTTGAAAGTAACACTCACAGGAAACAATAATGAGGGTCAAAGCATAAGTACAAAATCAACTTGATGTGTATATTGCATTTTGATTAAAGGAGCAGAATACCTAGAGTTCAAATTTCAAAAGCAATTATCAAACAACTTTGGTCAAGGTATGAATTCAGGCTCTGATTTTTCATCTGAAAAATCCCTGATTTATATAAAGTCTTTTCCTCTCTTAAAGCATCACTATGAAATGAAGATTTTGGAGAATTTTCCACAGGGGGTGATGGGGTTACATTTGTTGTGGGGCTAAACATAGATTGAAGATCCTTTTCATTTTCTATTTTGATGGAAAATTTAAAAAAATTAGTGGATACTTTTCATTGCACTTATTGTTAATATGAAAAAAGTTTTCACTTGAATATTTGTATTTGTAAGAGATTAGCTACTATAAAGGAAAATACTACTAATGAATATATAGCTCTTTTCCAGTTCTACCATTTATTAGGACTCTGTGCGTTGGGTTAAATTTTGAGTTATGATAGTTGGTAAGGTCCTTTTTGGCCCCACACTCTGCTCCTTTCTCCTTCCTTATCCATCTCTCTATTGCCAGTGGTGGGGAATTGTTACTCTGTCTCTTGGGAGTTATATTGAAAAGGTGATGTATTAGTTAAGGAATGGATTAGGCTGCTGTCAAAAAGAGACCCCAGATACAGTAGTTTAAGCAAGATAATTTCTCTCCCACACAGAGATCTGGAGAGGCATTCTAGTGACAGTATGACCACTCCATGGTGTGAGGAGCCCTATCTTGTTACTCTGACTTTATCAACACAGAGCTTCTATTCCCTCAGTTGAAACAGCTATTTCAGCTACAACCAGTGATCAATTTTTTGTAAAACTACTGAAGATTCAGCTTCCAGATCCTTCACTTACGTGGGTCCTTTCCATGTGTGATGTAACGTCAGTAGAGCTGCACGCTTTTCTGGGATATGACTGGAGGGGTACCTTTTGTGTCATGGATCCCTTTGGCAGTTTAGTGAAGCCTATGGACCCCTTCTCAGAATAATGTTTTCAAAAGCTTAAAGTAAAACACACAGGATTACAAAGGAAACAAATTATATTAAAGAAAAATTATCAAAAATTTAAAAAATGTGTGACACAGAAATACATATGCTTCTTTATTAATGCATTAAATAATAAGATCCAGTGATGGGACTAATACTACCATAATTTTGAAGCAATAATTAACATTAAGGATATTTCACACATGTGCACTAATTGTAATATCATATGAACATATCTAATTTCCTTCGGTGACAAAGCCACAGGTAAAGCAAATGCGACTATGCTTTATTGCCTACATTTATAGTAGAAGGAAAAATATTAAAAGTTACACTCCCTTCAGTAGGAGATCTGAGTGGTGCATTTTCATGGATGCTCCATTGATTTTCTAATTAAGAGAGAAAAATTATTCCTGTATTTGACTGTCTTTATTTTCCATCTCAGTTTCTCTCTGTTTGTGTTAACTTCTTTCCATTTTCGTCAATATACGTTGTGATTATCTCAGGGCTTTCCTCTATGTCAGTAATTTAGTTTTTTAGTAGAGACTATTCTGTTTCTTATATTTTTATTTTTTCATATTATTTTAGTCCTCAATTTTCCCTTAGATCTGCAAGCTCTCTTTTTATTTCACTTTGATCTTTCATTTGATCTCTTGCTTTCTTTAGTTTATATTCTTATTCATTTTTTTTTTTTTTTTTTGAGGACGATTAGCCCTGAGCTAACGTCTGCCAATCCTCCTCTTTTTGCTGAGGAAGATTGGCCCTGAGCTGACATCTGTGCCCATCTTCCTCTACTTTATATGTGGGATGCCTGCCACAGCATGGCTTGACAAATGGTGCATAGGTCCGCACCCGGGATCTGAAGCGGTGAACCCCAGCCGCCGAAGCGAAACCTGTGAACTTAACCGCTGCAGGCTGGGCCGGCCCCCCTCCGCTCTTTTCTGATTTTCATTCTTTCTTCGTTCTTTTCTAAAATTTTCCAGAGTAGGTTTTCGTGGTTGTCATGCTATTCTTTTTCATGCCTGGCTTTGTCCAGGCATACATTCTATTTGCTCCAATATAGTGTAAGTGATTTCTTGACTCTTTCTGCTGTATCTGAGGCTACTTTTTCCCTCCGAATTGTGATGTGGGGCTGGGGGTTTTGTTCTCCCTCGACTCTTCTATCGCTGAGGAAATGTAGCGTGAATGTGTGTATGTGCTGGGGAGGAGGTGGCGTCCTTGTCCTATCTAGATTTTGTTGAATACCAGGTTTCACTCCACCTCTTCAGGGTGTGATACCATTTCAGCGGGGCACAAAGCATGGAGGACTTCACTGCTGTTAAAGAAAACCCACCTTGTCATTCACTTCCCCTGTTTAATCCTCATCTTTTCCAGTTTCCATTACTCTTTAGAGAAAAGAAGGATTTAAAAAAAGAAGAAGAAAGAGGAAAAAGACAAGGGTGGCTACTCAACTTGCTTTTCTCCAGACTTGAGATCAGTGAGAATTTTCAGGATTCATTACGGTGTCTGGGTGGTGGAGGTCGTGTTAGGAGCTGAGCCAGTTGCTCCTCTGGTTAGCTCCAGAATCTCCTGTTTCTTTCTTTCGACACCTATTTTTGAGGTTGGCAGCATTAACTTAAACATCTTTTCTTTTTTGGTGGTTGCTAGTAAATTTTTTTGATTGTTCTGTTAGCTGAAGTAGGATAGAATTTCTTTAAAGAGGTTTCAACCTCCCATCTTATCCCAGAAGTCTGAGCCTTAGTTTTTTGAGTAACAAAATGGACCCAAGTATCCCTAATTCAAAGAGTTGTCATGATAATAAAATGGATTGGTGTTTGCAAAGTGCCTAGCACAATGTTTGGTGTGAAGAAGGTAGGTGGTAGTTGATGGAATGCATTTCATATAAATAAGATGAATTATTTCTCAAGTATATCAATAAAGCTTTAAAAAATAAATAAAATGAATACCTATGGTAGCACCTTTATATATACTACAAAATATGAAATATATACATCGTTTATAAATCTCTCCTCAAGATATGTCCATATTTCTAATACTTAAAAATACCAATACTTTTGTTACTGATGAAGGGCATATTATCAATTCAAACATCCAAAACAAGTATCATGCTTATGTCATTAACTTAAGATTGACTCCTAATTTATTTCCTAAATTATGACCTTCCTATGTGAGTTGGAAGAGTCAGGAGAAATTACAGTCATCTGTAGGAAACATGTCAATACACTTAGAGCCAATTCTCAATTATCTACGTGGGGATTTTCTGCGTGTTTGATTATCAGTACCTTCCAGATGCTAATCAGAAAGTAAGACTCTGCTGTTTGGTATTGTACAAATTAATGGGTTTTTTTCTATTAGTGAAATCTAGACCAGATGGTGATTCCCAAGCAAACTCTCCTTTTTAGGACAGTCTAGAAACAGACCATCTCTGTCCATATCAACCCCATGTTAGAAATCTGTGCTGCCTCTTCCGTGAGCCTTCTGGAAGGATGACACATTTGCCTTGATTAAATGGAAAATGAAAGGAGATACGGAAAGCCTTGCAGAACTACTTGTCCAAAGAATCTTTGAGAAAGATAAAAAAATATACATTTAAAGAGTGACAGAGAGGACAAGGTGAACTTTTCTTCCCCCCGTGCTTTCTTCCTCCATTGTTTTTCCCTTGTATGACTGTAAATTCCTTTGAAGAGAAGAATTCAGTCTTATCCATCCTTTTTATTCTCCTTTCTGACCCTATCGCCTAGCACAGTGACTGAAACATAGTAGACTATTTCCAAGCTTCCTTATAGTTAGGGTCAAGTGTATTGTTTTCCCACATCCTACTGGGAAGACTGGATTCTAGAAGCCGTTTTGAGAGGACATTGTGGGTCCAGTTGCTGTATCTTCCCCAGGTATTGATATTATTCATAGTACGATTATTACAGATTTCTCAGATTTCATGTCCAAGTCCTGACAATGGCCTTTTGTCAAAAAAGCAAATGGCTCCTTTTTATTATTGGGGTGTGTGTGTTAAACAATACGCTTGACCAATAACGTTACAGCTAAACAGTCAAGAATAAGTCATGACTCATATTTTCTTGGGTGTTCCCTTTTTTGGTTGATGAGTGGCTTACATAAGTCAAGGCTATTTCATTCTCCAAAATTAACAGGTGTGTACCCACAATTGTGTTTTAATAAACCTCCTTTCACAATTGGTAGCATTATTTACTTAGGATCAAAGGGTATCTAGATGCTGAAAATGCTTTGCACTTTCCAGTCTCCATGACTTTGCTTATCCTCATCCTTCTATAGTGAAGGCCATCTGTTGTCCCCATGTATCTGTTGAGGTCATTTCTATTCTTTAAAGCTCATGTCAAATGCATTCATATTTCATACAGTGCTTTTCATTATAGCATTATTTATCTTAGACAGCTTTTAAAATGAAAACTACATATATGTATTTAGAGTAAAGAGGAGTCAAGAACAGCCTGATAGGAAGCCAATCAAATATAGGCAGATCGGCGTGAAGTACTTTGGAAAGACCAATGGTTAAGAAGAATTTGATGATACCTGCACTGAGAATATATCTTTAGAATTTAGCATCCTGACTTCATTGACTATTATCTTTCATGTTCTAGTATTTTCCATTTATTAGGCAGGTTGGAGGTGGGGATATATGCTGTATCTTGTGGTATCTTGCATATTAGTCCTGAAAAGTGTTGTGGGGTCACACATCTAAGGCATAAAAGAAGACCAGTCAGATCAAGCAAAGTGACCTGGAAGATTTTTAATTAACTTTGAGATGACTGCCAGTCAGGCTGATGCTATTCTTCTTCAGGTGACCAGATCTGGCTCTCATTAGCTCCATTAATCCATTAATTAACGCATGGAAATTTAGTGGGTACTTACTCTACCTCAATAATTATACCTGTTGCTGGACAACATACTAAGTGCTATTTCACCTTTGCTGACGTGGGGACTTGTGGAAATGGTTTATGTAACACATCTAACATTTAAAATTTTTAAATTTTTAAATTATGATTTGAGAAATTAAAACAAATATGAACGGTTAACGCAATATCTCCATTTCTGTGACATAAGTGTAGTTTTGTTAGGAACTTTTCTTTTGCCCTGTCAAAGTGGTTCTGAAATATCTTGCTAAACGTTACTGTTACTTGAGGGTGGTCTCCATTCATAAAAGGGAGAGTATTCTTTTTTTGGTGGGATCCCTTTAAAAATAATTTCACTGCTTCTTTAAAAATATGTAATGAATTCAAATGATCCTTAAATGTTCTGATTCACTTCTTCAATTAATTCAGTAAGATAATTCAAGCTCTTTTTACTCCCTTACCCTAACACTTTTAAAGTGACCTACCTAATTTTAATCACTCTTGGGGCCTCCTGCCATGAAACAATAGTAGAATTTTATTTTGTACTCATAAGAAAGATAGGTCAGTGGTCATTGATAGTTGCTTAGTATGAAAAACCATGATATTCATAGTGACTATGGGAACAAATCTCATCTTTACGTTACCTTTAGTCAGGAGAGGCAAACTGACCTTCGTGAAAACTTGCCTTTGAAGAAGAAAAACTAGGATGATAGAGGAAAGATTAAACAAAAGTGACCAGTTGCCAAAAGAGAATAGATAACCTGATTTGGGGTTGTTGGAATTATTACTAATGATGAGAAGTATTTTATAAATGTTAGATTTATATGCAAACTACATAGAAAATATGCAAAAATAACATACTTTCACATTTGCAGAGAATTATGTGGTGGTTTAAAATATGTTCACAAATTCTTTGATAGTCCTCCCTTCAGAGTGGAGCCTAAATTCTCTCTCCTTGAGTGTTGCCTGGAATTAGTGAATCGCTTCTAATGAATAGAATAAAGTGGAAGTGAGAGCATGCAATTTAGGAGACAAGGTTGTAAAAGGCACTACGGCTTCATCTTCGTTCTCTTTCTCAGATTGCTTGCTCTGGGGGGAAGCCAGCTACTATGTTTCTAGGACACCCATGCAGCCCTGTGGAGAGACCCACTCAGTGAGGAAGTGAGGCCTTCCACCAATAGCAAGCAAGGAACTGAGGCATCCTGTCAACAGCCTTGTCAGTGAGCCATCTTGGAAGTGGATCCTTCCACCCCAGTCAAGTTTTCAGATGATTCCAGCCTTGGCTGGTATCTTGATTGCAACCACAGGAGACGCTCTGAGCTTGAAGCACCAAGTGAATCTGCTGCCAAATTCCTGGCCCATGGAAACTGTGAGATAATAAATGTTTGTTATTTTAAGCCACTAAGTTTTGGGAGTAATTTGTTACACAGCAATAGATAACTAATACAAATTTCTATAATGAGATTTATTTTCAAGAAATAAGAACTAATTCCAGCTGTTTTAATCTAAAAGAGGTCTAATATAAGGAGCTGGAAGGACTATAGGAATAGTATTTAGGCCATATTTGCAGAATAATATCACTATATTCACCTGCAAGGGGAGCTGCTAGTCTGCCACTGTTAGGAAAGCAAAAAATTGAGAAGTTCTCACTGGAACTGCTGGCTTCAATGAGCTCTGCTAAATGAATCAGGAAGCCTCTGCCACCATTGACACTGCTATAACAACCCACAAAGTTCCTACCTGGATGGAGGAATGTGGCTGCCGAATAAAACCTGTATGTGCATCTGGAGAATCAACCAAAGCACTAGGAAAAATGCTCTGCTTTACTTCTGCCTTCCAAGTCATAGGAAAATATATCTGGTTGGCAAAAATATAACACAAAACAAAAGCCAAATAAAAACCTGCCTGCAGAACTCTAGCTATTACGGAATCTGAGAAATGTTGTTCATAGATTTCTAGTCTCTGCAGTACGGGAAGGCATACTTGCCAGATGCCGGATATTCTTGTGTTTCTACAAATATTCTTGAGATTTGTGCTTCAACACTGGTAAGTTACTTGAACACGTTTTGATTCTTTTGAGTCTTGATTTTTAGGACTTGTTAAGCTTTGGTTAGTCTAGGGCTAGTTATTTCCCACTATGAGGCAAGAGCCTTCCAAATACTCTACCCAATGCTTTGTGAATTATGAAGTTTTCCAGTCTGGTTGGTGGGCACCACTTCAGACCCCGCGCGGGCAATAGGCACTGTTCTTTCTAATCCTGTCCTTTGCCTAAGGTACTTTCCACATATTTTTGGCCTGATCATTACTCCTCTGAATACTAAAGGAGTAGCCTCTATAGATCTCTGGGGTTCTTTCATAAGTGCATCTCTCTCCTATCTGGTATTCTGCCGTGTGAATTCTATCACCTTGGTCTCCCTCGACTCCTAGTTCTGTCTCCTTAACTCAGGGAGTCCATCTGGCTCCACCTGGATTTCTCCTCCCTGAACTACAGGCTGGAAACTCCCTGAAGCCAGTAAAGCTAGGGTAATCATAGAGTTTACCTCATTTGTTTCCTGTTTCTCAGGGCTCTCTGTCCTTCATTCCCTGATGTCTAGTGTCTTCAAACTGTTTTTTCAAATACTATGCCCTTTTGTTATTGTTGTTACGGATGGGAGCATAAATCTGGTCCCTATTATTCCATCTTGGCCCCTTCTTGATTTTTTGATCAGAACCTGTAACACACCCTATAGGAAAGCATTCCAACATAACATCGTATTCTTTCCCAGGTGACACCATAGGTGAGTCTTCAATAAGTCACGCTACTGTTTTATAAGACTGATTGCTTCTAGGTGATGGGATATTTGGTAAGATTAGTGATTGCCATAGGCATCAATTCATCACATACCTTATTTTTCTGTACATTTAGCTCTTTGGTCAGTAGTTGAGTGAACAGGGCATTTAGTAAGTCTATAGATGGTAGTACTGGCAGAAACATGACAGATAGGAAAGATATTCTCTGTCCAGAATACATCTCTATTCCATTAGGACAATCTCTGCTTCCCCATGATGGAAGGTTTCCAGTGTAGGCAACCTGCCACTAGGTACTAGTTTATGATACTGTATCATGGGCTTATTCCTGGTTTTGGTGTTGGCAGATTAAGTACTCAGCAATGGGTAGTCAGGTCAGCCGTGGTGAGGGAAAGTCCATCTCTCTCACCATGGCTACCTATTCACGAGCCCATTGAACAAGTACCAGGTGGCTGGAGAAAGAGTCTGACTGATACCCACGAACCGTTTTACTTGTCCGCCAGGTTTTTGAAAGCCTCATTTGCAGTGGTTGAATTTGGTTAGCATTCACAAAGGCAGAAATAATTTTACACTTTGAGCTAATTCTAAAAGTTTATCTATCTGTTATCTATTGCTGTGTAATAAATCATCCCAGGCTTAATGGCTGAAGAAAACATTTATTTTGCTCATGAATCTGCTATTTAGCCAAGTCTCAAAGGGACAGCACATCTCTGCTCTATTTAGCATCACTGTGAGTGACTTGAAGGCTGGAGGCTGTGTTATTCTAAAATCTTGCTCACTCACATATCTGGAGGTGGATGCTGCTGTCAGCTGGAGGTGGATGCTGGTATCGGCTGAGTCTTCAGCTGGGGCTGAGACTGGAACATCTGCATGTGGCTTTTCCATGTGGCTTCTTGTCTTCCTCACAGCATAGTCAGTGGGTTCCAAAGGTGAGCATCCCAAGAGAACTAGTAGAAACCTGTATTGCCTTTTATGACAGCCTTAAAAGTCACATGACATTGCTTCTGCCATAGTCACAGACTTGCCCAGACTCATGGAGAGGGAACACAGACCTCATCTCTCAATCTCAAAGAGTGTTGATGTCACATTATAAGGAGTACATGTAGTATGGGATATATTGGTGTAGCCACCTTTGGAAAACAAAAATCTGCCCCACCATCATATACCTCTTCCCCTGACTTCCTCATCACTAATTTTTCATTCTTGTTCCTTCCAAGACCTGGACCATCTAGCCAAATTGGTAGCTCTTGCCCATGAATTAATGTTGACCTGTACTTTTGGGCATCTCTATTTCCCAGCAGAGGATAAATACGTGTACGACTCAAAGTTCTTCTCACTAAGAAAATGTATTATCCTTCCTAGCCCTTGTGAGTGGCCCTGTAATGCTGAGGCAGTCCCCTTACAGAAGGTTCCAACATATTATGCAGAATGATCTGAAAACCTTTAAGTTTTTTATTCCTTAGGCAGCTGTCATAAGTGATTAGTTGTGAGATGAAGAGGTTATGGCAGAGCATCGGGAGTAGGAACATTGAGAATGTAAGCCACATGTTGGTGAAAAATCCTGGTGTCTTCAGAACCTGCTTGAGCCTAATCTTTTTCCATGAGGATGGAGTGCAGCTGCACACAAATTTAGGGTTTGCTGTATCAGATAACACCTCAGCTCATGATGGGAAGATCAGCTTGCATAGTCACTTGAAATCCAATGGTTAGCTAGTGTAGTAGGCTAAACAATGGCCCTTCAGCATGTCCACATCCGAATCTCCAGAACCAGTGAATGTTATCTTAATTGGCAAAAGGCACTTTGAGTATGTGGTTAAGAATCATGAGATGGAGAGATTACCCTAGATTATCTGGGTGGACCCAATGCAGTCACAACATTCTTTATAAGAAGAACCAACAGGAGTCAGAGGAAAGGGTGATGTGATGATGGAAGCAGAGATTGGAGTGGTGCTCTTTGAAGAAGGAGAAAGGGGCTAGAAGCCAAGGGCTGCAGACACTAGAACCCCCCCCCCCCAAAAAAAAGCCAAAGGCATGGATCCACCCCTCAGAGCTTCCAGAAGGAACCAGTCCTCCTGCCAACACCTTGACTTTAGCAGTGAAATTCATTTCAGATTTCTGACCTCCAGAACTGGAAGAGAATGAATTTGCATTGTTTTAAGCCACTGTATTAGTTTCCTGTGGCCACTATAACAAATTACCACAAACTTCGTGGCTGAAAACAGCAGAAATTTATTCTGTCACAGTTCTGGAGGCCAGAAGTCTCAAATTAGTATCACTGGCCTACAATCACGGTGTTGGCAGGGCCCTGCTCCTTCTGGAGGCTCCAGGGGTGAATCCGTCCCTCCTCTCTTCCAGCTTCTGGTGGCGGCTGGCATTCCTTAAGCTTGTGGCCACATCACCCCAATCTCTGCTGTAGTCTTCACATCATCTTCTCCTCTGTGTGTGTCTTCTCCTCCTCTGTCAAATCTCCTGCTGCTTCTCTCTAACGAGGACATTTGTGATTGCATTTAGGGTCCACCTAGATAATCCAGGACAAGTAACCCATCTCAACATCTTTAACTTGATCACATCTGCAAAGACTCTTTTTCCTTATAAGGTAACACTCACAGGTTCCAGAATTAGGACTTGATATCTTTGGGGGCTATTATGCAGCCTACTACAACCACTAAGTTTGTGGTAATTTGTTACAGCAGCAACTAACACTGGTTGGTGTTAAGTCTCTACGAGGACACAGTAGCAAGTCAAAAGCTGTTTCTCAGAAGGAAAATAGCTATTTTTTTTTTTAAAGATTTTATTATTTCCTTTTTCTCCCCAAAGCCCCCCGGTACATAGTTGTATATTCTTCGTTGTGGGTCCTTCTAGTTGTGGCATGTGGGACACTGCCTTAGCGTGGTCTGATGAGCAGTGCCATGTCCGCGCCCAGGATTCGAACCAACGAAACACTGGGCCGCCTGCAGCGGAGCGCACGAACTTAACCACTCGGCCATGGGGCCAGCCCCAGAAAATAGCTATTTTTAAGGAGGGCATGACTTTACCAATGAAACCCTAGGAGCCTGGCTGGTGATTCTTTGAATGCAGCTTTTCAGATCTGCCATAGACATTTCAAACTACTGGATGTATTGTTGTGAGAGACATATGTTAGCCTAGCCCAGCAGGAGAGTTTCTCTTTCTCTCTGCTCCAGTCAAAGCAGGCTGCCCCGAGGGTCACTTAGCAAATGGACAGGAACCGTGTCCCTAAATGTGGTATATGTTGTCTCCAAATCCCAAGGGGCCCATTAAGCGCTGTGCCTCTTGTAACCCTTTTTCTTTCACTTTTTTGAGGAGATATTCTGAGATGTTCCAGCCTACGGGACTCCCAGAAACTTCACCGAAGTAGCTGGTCCCTGAATTTATCTGCTACGTGTGTCTTGCTAAGCCATTCCAGTCCTATTAACCATTTGTTATGTATTTTTTCAAACCCCTTTATTTTCATTTATATATACACAGATATTCTACACATATTTATTTACTTCTCACCCAGCTGTTCTTCATCTTTTTCTCACTATAAAACATACAGTGGTGGGTTCATCAATCTGACATCTACACTCTCAAACCCCACCCACAGAATCCCCTGAGAATTGAATGAAAGAGAGATATTCTGGAATGAGAATACACACTATGATGACAGGCATCCTATTTCAAGCTTAGTTAAACCAGATGCAAAAAGAATTTGTTATTAGGCGTGATGGGTGTGGTTTGTCTTTTTTGTGTAGATTGGGGAATTTTCGGGTGGGTCTGACTACTAGATTCTTCTATTCCTGAGCCAGATGTGTTCACAAACAGAAGTAGCACACATTTACTGCGTGCTTGTTTGTGTGAATAAATTCCTCCCTCACTAAAAGCTGAAAATTGAAATACTCAAAGCAGTGTCCTCTTTCTTCATTTGACAGGCACAACTAGGTGACGTATTTATCCTTCAATGGATAATTTCCAAGAGAACTAAAACTTTTCGTAGCTATTCTGGTTTTATTCATTTGTCTCCAAGCCTGGTTATTTACAGATATGAATTTAGATGACGCTGAAAGCTTAGTTCTTTGAAAACAGTTGAAAAATAAAAGAAGATTCAAAATTTTTCTACACCTTGTAGGAAAAAAAATCTAATTTAGATAAAATTGAAGCACATGTCTGCAGATTTTCTTCTAACACAGGAAAAAAAAATAATCCTAGGACTCAATGGAGACGCTTAGAAGCTGGGTCCTTAAAGGATATAGGGGAAAACATTTCATTTTGTAGATGGCACAACTGAGGTCCATAAGGACTCAACAGAACTGGGACTGGAATTTCAAGATGGTTTTCTTTGCTTCTCCAGGGAATTAGAGAATTAGTACAAAATCCTTGATAGTAATGAAATCTTAAAATCAAAGCAAGATTTGTACGATGGAATATCATCCAGTCACAAAAAAGGAATGAAGTCTGGTATATGTGACAATATGGAGGAATCTTGAAAACATTATGTTAAGTGAAAAAAATTCAGGCACAAAGACCACATGTTGTATGAAATGTCCAGAATAGGCAGATATGTAGAGACAGAAAGTAGATTAGTGGTTGCCAAGGCTGGATGAGGGGAATGGGGGGTGATTACTAATGGGAATAGAGCTTCTTTCTGAGGTGATGAAAATGTTCTGGAATTAGATAGTAGTGATGGTTGCACAACTTTGTGAATACACTAAAAATCACTGAGTTTACACTTTAAAAGAATGAATTTTTTGATAAGTGGAATTATATTTCAACAGAGCTGTTACATAAAAAGAGTCAAAGCAAGATATCAAAAGAATTTTGCCTAACAAATCATTTCTCAAATTTTTACAAGATGTAGCATTTCTCCAAGCCTTTGAAAGACACACATATGAAGCAACATTACAGGCAGCTTGATATTCATTTAATTAATATGATAAATAACCTAACAAAAATAAAAGAAAAATACCACCAAGAAAATCAAGGATTTGTACTTAACTCACTTAATGATCAGGAGAAATAAAAATCTTCTGGCACTAAAAGGTTAGGGAGAAACAATTGGCCCTGCTTAATTATAAATTGAATTTTAAAGGCCTTAGCAAACATTAGGAATAGTGATCCTCAAGGAAGCAAATTCTCCTTTATTTGTGATTACTGCTATTCAACATAACAGACACCTGCTGGTGTCTTTCAGCACATTCCTAACATAGCTCACGGCAACTGGGGAAAGTCTTTCATTATAAGAAAAATTAAATATCTTAAATAAACAAGCAGGCCTTTTGTTATAGCTAGGTAGACGTCATCATGCATCATGTTTATAAATATCTAAACTAAATTGGGGACAATTTTCAAGGTTTTTGTTTGTTTGTTTAAAGAAAATCAAGCAACATAGTAGGTTTGGCAGACATTGCAGTCTACACTATATCAATTTGTCCCTTCTTTTTTACTGACAGAACCTTGTTTATGTTTGGAAGTGTGTTGTGAACTAAATTGTGTCCCTCTAAAATTCACGTGTTGAAATCCTAACCCCTAGTACCTCATAATGTAACTATATTTGGAAATAGGGTGATGAAAGATGTAATTAGGGTTAAATGAGGGTCCTAGGGTGGGCCCTAATCCAATATGACTGGGGGCCTCGTAAGAAGAGGAAATTAGGACACAGAAGTAAGAGCATGCGAAGATGCAAAGAGAACACAGCCATCTGTGAAAGGAGAGAGACCTCAGAAGAACCCAACCTTGCCAACACCTTGATCTCAAACTTCCAGCCTCCAGAATTGTGAGAAAATTAATATCTGTTGTTCAAACCACCCAGTCTGTGGTGCTTTGTTGTGGCATCTCCAGCAAACTAATATAAGGGGTCAACAAAGAACTTTTTTTTTCCCCGTTTCCTTGCAACCATGGTGGCCATGCCTCTGCATTCTGGCCAAGGAGATATAAAAGTGGAAAATCCTTGGTGGACCATTTGCTAAAACTCTCTAAAAGAGGTCAGAATTAGTGACCATGTGCATTTTGCTTTTTGCCCTTTCCTTTCTTCCTACCTGGAATAGGAATCTGATAGTAGAGTAGTCAACTTGAGACCATGAAGCAACGAGCAAGAATAGCCACGTGCAAAGACAGAAGACCTGGTATAGAGCCACTCTACCAACCCAGAGCCATCCAACTCCAGATTCTTTTATGAGATTCTTTTTTCTGAGAAAAACAAAACTCTTAATTTGTTTAGTAGCGGTTTTTTCTTTTTTCCTTCAAGTTTCTATTTCTCATAGCTGAATGTAATTTCTAAATGATACCTTAGATATTTAGTAAATTTTTTTAAATCTCATGAAAAAGAGAACTGTGCTATACTGGGTATAGTTGAAAGATCTAATTGGAAGCCACACAGTACATGATATTTCTTTACTTCCAACCATCTGCTTGGCTAGACAGTTACCACCTTCTCATTTGTGAACAAATTTCAAATTGGTTTAATAGTTAAATTAGAGAGATACAGACTGTTTTTTTTAAAGTGGGTGATGATGCCTCCAAATACACTTATTCAGTACTGTTCAAGAAAATTTCAAAGGAACCATAATTTGGTAGCCTGAACAAGTCGTCCACTATCATCATTGGAGTAGGTTTCAGAGTAGAATTATAGGATTTCTTTCCTTGTAAATTATCACACGCGGGTGACCCAGGAGCCTGACCTCTAATGCATTAGCCTATGTGATCTGTGGACCAGCTATTCGCCTGCAAACTGTTTGTTACCAATTAGCAAAGAGATAAGGAGATTGTCACCGAATGTAAATCAACTACTTTGCCAAGCACACCATTTACTTCAGCTCATACCTTTTCTATTTCTTCTGGCGGCAAGACTTCTAGATGAAGGAGGAAGTATATTGATCTACATTCTGGTGCAATCTCCATATCTCATCACGGATGGGATCTTTGAGTAGTACCGAGAAAGACAACTCGATTAGGTATAATCAGCTAATCATCACAGGAGATATGACTGTCAGTGTCTGCCCTCTGTAACTCGCCAGGCTGTGAGTCCAATTAAAATCATATTTATATTAGGTCCAGACTGTGATGACTTTGAGCCCCAACTATCTGCATAAGAACTTGGCCATGCTTCTGAGAGTCCCTGGAAAATTGTCTCATATTTGTTCAGGAAAAATTCACTCAAGTTCTTTCAGTCTGTCTGCTGGCCAAGCCATCCCGGCATGGCCTCTGCTGCTATTTGCTGTGATGAAAGTGAAGTGCTCTATTATTTAGGATACATTTGGCTACAAGTAACAGAATATCCACCTAGTAATATCTTTGTAATGAAGACATTTAGTTTTCTCACATAAGAGAAAGTCTGGAGGAAAGGAGTTCTAGGTTTAAAACTGGCTCACCAGTTATCTGTAGCTCAGGCTCTTTGCATCTTTCTAGTGTGACATCCTCGTGTGTTGGCTCTTTGTCCTTGTACAAGTCACCTAGTGGCTATAAAGGGACCTTCACAACTCTAGACAGCATGGTCTAAAGCAGGTGCTTTCTTTTCTTTGATTCACAGAAGAAACTCTTTCCAGAAGCAGTAGATGTCACACACCCACCCACCCTCCTCCCCTGCTACACACACACTCAGAAGATTTCCTGTTATATCTCATTGATCAGGACTAGGTCTCAGGAACCACGCTACCTTCAAAGAAGTCTGTGAAAGTGGTCATCTGGTAAAGGGGAACAGGATAAATATAACTGTCTTAGTCCATCGGGATTCATCCCCTTGGGCTCCACTCATTGATACTCCAAATTAGATCGGGGTTCTGTTGGTGGAGAAGAAGGGGGGAGTTCTGTTGTGTAGTTAGCCCACAGTATTTTCCAGGGATACTGCCTCCCCAAAGCCATCTTTCTTGGAGCACCAGAGCAATGCTAATAATAATAAAGAGACCTCGGCTTCAAAGCAGCTCCACCCAGATCCAGAGTCTCACAATTTCTCTCACGCAAAGAGCTGCTTTAGCCTCTAGCACAGTTTCTGAGCCCATGACAGCATCTTCTTAACCCACACTCACATCCTTCCATGACAATGAGCCGCAGCTTTCCAGCAATAGAGCAGTTTCAAATGTGTACTTGAAAGAATACATTCTCTCCAGGGAACATCACTCTACTGAGCTGTAACTGCCGACTACACAGATGTTATCATCCACTGTAGCCTTAGGTCCTGATCCCTTGGGTCCAGTCTCAAACATATATATATTTTTTCAGATTGTGGTCTTGTAAATATACTATCCAGGTAGTTTTTCCAGAACAAAGAAAAATGGGTGCAGCTCTACTTTTTGCACAACACCAAACTGCTGTATGCTCTGAAATGGCAATTTTTCAGCTTCAACCTTGCCAAGGTTTCCAAAGTTTTAGGTTCAAATTTTGACCAGAGATCATGCACTTGCTCTGTCCATCTCCTTCTCACAGTTTCTGAAAAGAGAAGCTGCTCTCAAGCAATTGGCCTATGAACGGGATCTCAACCCTAAGATGGTGGCTAAAGGTTTACTTCCTTTTCTTCATCACCTATTTAGTGACCCTTGTAAGTAAATAATACAAAGGAGTGTATGATACTCATAAAAATAATTGATAGAATTCCATCAGGTGCAATTTGTGTGTGTGTGTGTGTGTGTATTAGTTAACATAAGCTGGATGATTTGGGAAGACTTTAAACAAGAAGTAGAGTTAGAACTATGGGTAGGTATTGGCCAATGGAGAGAAAAAAAGGAGTGGGTGTTCCTGGGGGAGGGGTGTTTAATATTAATATGTTTCAAGGTAGGTACAAATAGGAGACATGGATAGACAGGTAGGTTAGGGCTGGTCAGCAGAGGGAGTATAATCATATTACCAAGGGTACAAGTAGTTTAGATCAATCTATAATTAATCTATCTGTATTATTTTAAGCTTTTCTGTTTATGCTGATTATTATGATTATTGTGGTAGACTTCTTAGAAATAACTTGATTTACGCATATTCTACCATTTCTTTTCCTCTACTCAGTTTCTACATGCAATCTTGATCTAACTGATTCTAAAACAACAAATTCTGAATTCAAATGAATATAAATCAGAAGTTTTGCAAGATCTGCATTCTTTCATATTATTTCTCATGCCAGTGAAAGAAAATGGGGATATAACCTGAATTCTCTTGAACTTTCTCCAACTAGCATAACTCATATTAAGAGGGAAATTTTAGAAACTTCTGTTCTTTTCCATGCACATATTCTGGATATAATCCTCCAAATGTACTATTGTTATTATTTTGTTTATTTAGCACCAATTATTGAGCATCTATTCCTTTTGATTGAGTGTGGAATAAAAAAATGGATCAATTATTATATGTTTGAGACCCAGTTTTCCACCTTTCCATTTTCTTTTTCAAGAATACTTGACAATATGCGTAGAGACATGTGATCCTTGTCTTCTGATGAAAGGCAGTTACTGGCTTCTCCTGGCTGGGTTTAATCTCATTAGAAAATTTGGAAAATTGGATTTCATGTGTCAGCAAAACTGATTGTTCCTTAAAGCATCTGAAAACCAGCGAGGGTGGAGTGGGGGAGGTGGAATCAGACAAATGGGATAGGATACACGGATCCTGAATCAGGGCTTGAGAAATCTTCTTTATTCACACAAGAGCAAATGTGTGTTTACTGAAAACAACACATGGAGAGGATGGGGAGCTAGCACTTGCTTTGTTAAGCTAAAGCTTGGGAAATGTTGTAATTGAAAATTCACCTGGTGTGTTCAAAACAGATTATAAAAGCCTGTTAAGCAGCGACACATTTCTCTTCTCTGGAGATCAGTTTGCACCTATGAACTGAGCTGGGTTGGCTCATGGTTCCCAAATCAAACCACAATTTTGGTCTCATCCATGATGTCTCTCTCTCACTCATTCTCTCTCTTTCCTTGTATCTCTGTCTCTCTCTCTCACACACACACACACAGAAAGTTTTAATGGGAATGAGTATTTTGGTAGATTAAATAATGGCCCCAAATAGGTTCATATTCTAATTCCTGGAACCCTTGAGTGTTACCTTACATGGCAAAAGAGACTTTGCAGGTGTGATTAATTCAAAGGTATTGAGATGGGGAGATTATTCTGAATTATCTGGAGGAAGAGGGGCCTGAATGCAATCACAAGTGTCCTTATAAGAGGGAGGCAGAGGGAGATTTGACACAGACTGAATAGGAGAAGGCAAGGTGACCACGGAAGCAGAGATTGTAGTGATGCAGCTACAAGCCAAGGCATGCTGGCAGCTACCAGAAACTGGAAGAGGCAAGGACTGAATTCTTCCTTAGAGCCTTAGGTCTAAGTCAGGCCTGCTGACACCCTGACTTTGGCTCAGTGAAACTGATTTTGGACTTCTGGTCTACAGCATTGTAGCAGAATCAATTCCTGTGGTTTTAAGCCACCAACTTTATAGCAATTTCTTATAGCAGCAAAAGAACATGAATACAGATATATAGTAGAGTGACATCTTAGATATCAGAATTTAAGGCAAAAATCACATACAGATACGTTGACCCCTGAAACTCACTTAAGAATGTACCACATCAGAGAACAACATAGCACATTTTTCCCCCAACATGGGAACAGAGTATTGTTTCTCCAGTTGAGATGCCGGATGAAGTAGTTGGCTTGTGTTTAGAGGTGATGTTGTAGGAAAAATATTTATCTTTAAACATGAGACTCTTCACAAGAGTGCCTGGGCACCAAGTTCCACCGAGGGAACTGCAGATTCGCATTCCCCATCTTGTTCTCAATCAAGGCATGTGCTCTTTGAATGGAACAATGGGCAAAATTGCTCATGTGATTCGAACTGCCCTTTCCTTCTCTCCCAAGGTTGAATTTGCTTAAGATAAGTAATAGCTAACTGGTATATAGACTCACTACCTGCCAGATGCTTTTCTAATTGCTTATATTAATTCATTTAGAGGCATGAGCTGAGGCTCAGGGATGTTAGTAACTTCACTAAGATGCATTTTCCTTTTATGTATAGAAAAGCTAACCTTCCAATACAACATTAAAGATATTTGAAAATTCCAACTTTTTGTCTCATAAGGCTTCGTTGGGGGACTTCCTAATAAAGATGTGGGTCCCACATTCAGAATCTCTGGACGAATATGCTTCCCCAAAAGGAAGCTCCCCTCTTGTTTCATGTGGACTTTCCCATCTATTTTCTATTCAGCTTGAAATCAAAAGAAGTGCTTAGAAAATCTCTATCTTCTTTGCTTCTAACTTGAAGATATTCTGCTATTTTATAAACATCTATTTTCATAATTCAGTCTGACGCTGTTAAATTAATACATAGTTTACTCCCAGATTCTTTTTCCAGCAACCTCTGTGGATATCAAGGCTAATTGATTCTGCACTCCATTTACTTATTTTTAGGCCATTTTTAAAATTGCCTGTTTTAATTTGTTTTTCACATAATGCGTTTGAAATAATTTCTTTTCCTTTTCTAACCACAGAACATTTTCTTGGGTTCAGTAAAATTGCTGCAATTTTATACAATTTTCGATGACTCTCTGACTAGAAGGGCCATATAGTTAAGCTTCAGCCACAGCTCAAAACTGCCATAAAGCCTTGTCTCTACCAGTTAAATAACTAGACTGCAGCACACTTGATGGGATTCTTCAGGTCCTCTAAATGACTGAGTGGTATTGCTGCATAGTTGACGGCTGCCCAATGATCCAGAGAGATTGAAAAATTTGATCACAAGACACACAGATGAGATCCAAGAATGATTCTGTATCTTTAAAATCACCTGCATCATTACTGTACACCCAACTTGTCTCGCTGATTGTTTAAAACATAGAGACTTCTTTTTCTGGCTTTCTTATCCAGCAACTTGGCAGTCTACAGTGGTATCATCCCTCTTTCTACAACTCCTTTTCTGAGATGTTTCTTTCCCTTCTTTGCTGTTGCAAAAATCTGGCTCTCTCTTAAGGACACTGTATTTCCCTACAGCCCTTTTGGGTTTATTTTCCCACTCCTCACACACCTTGGGTTTGTGAAAAAGGATAGTACAGTTCCTACACAGTTGCTGCCCTGTCCAGATTTCCCTCCCCGTCCATGCACTCATCCCACCCCCGGCTGCTCTAAGTGTGGGCTGTTGACCACTCACAGCTGCTCCCTTCTGAGAATTGCCCTACATCAGTGGGTCTCAAACTGTGGTCCCTGGACCAGCACCATCAGCATCACCTGATTATTTGTTAAAAATGCTAATTCTCAGGCCCCACCCCTGACCTACTGAGTAAGGAACTTGGGATTGGGGTCCAATCATCTATGTTTCTGGTGCACAGTAAAGTTTGATGACTACTGCCTTAGGGTGAAGGTTGAGGATATGATTAACTGGCTGCACATGCAGCTGCTCCCCAGGGTGACGCAGTGGAAAGGGGACAGATCCAGCTACCTTCGCCTCGGTCATGACCCCTCACTCTTGTTGATTTCTACTATTCACCATTCCTGGGGTATGTAACCCTTCCCAAGCTCTTTCATGGTGTCCCAAATGGTGCCCAACATACTGAGCTGCCCAGAGAAGGTAATCTGATGAGGATGGAGTGGCATTGCTCTCAGAACTCCCTCAAAGGGAGCAATTTCCAGTTATATGGGTCTGCTTAAATTTGGAGTGCTTGAATTAGAAAAAGAAATCATTAACAAAGGGATCATGGAAGGCCTTGGGCTTCAATTCTTAAGTGAAGCTAAATAACAAGAATTCATGGAAGGTATCAAGGGGAAATTCCTGTATTGTTGATTTGTTGGGTTTTGGCATATCTTTGCTTTTGGAATTTCCCCAATGTAAACTTTTAAGTCATTTTCTATTTGTAGAATTCTGTCATAGCTCATGTTTGGCTTCTCCAACTGGTACTTTCCTTAAATGAAGCACTCAGTAAGATATAACTAAAGAAAATAAACATTTGACCAGAATTACTATAATGTGCTTCTAATGAATGGACAGGTTTTAAAAATAGTCTATATTAAAACTTATATTTCCTAAAGTAGTTTTTCCGAGATAACAAAACACCATTTACAGAGTAGTGGCTGAAGATACTCTGACTGGCTCTAGCTCTTTTTTGTTTAATGTGGAATAATTTTATATACTTCAAGGCTAAATTTGCTTCACTTAGCTTAATTGTCAGTTAGATGAAGGAAAATAGCATGTTACTAATTCCAATTTATTTTTCTTTGATACAGTCAAAATTCATGCAGTGGGGGAAAAAAAAGGAGGTCAGACTATGATCTGATAACTTTTTCTTTTTTATTATTCATATTTTGCTATAATTGCTAACATTTAGCAAACAGTCCAACTAAATTACAAATAAAACATACAGTTGACATTTCTTCTCATAAAAGGAAAATGTGAAGTCCAGTGTAATTACAGAGAATAAAAAAAGATACATTTGTATGGTTAATTTTTGTGTTTTCTGTGAAGAAATACCATATATGGCAAAAAACTTTGTAAACAAGTTTAAATTGATTCTGTTTTGGTCAAAACTATTTTCTTGAATCTGATTGCCCAGTTTTGAATTACTCTTCTCAAAGACCAATCAGCTCATATTATTTCCAACAAGATTGCTTTTCCTAAAGCCATCAGTGAATCTGGTAGTTTTGTCTTGTTTTTTCATATGTGACAAGTGCCATCTTTCTGTTTAAAATGGTCCTCAAAGTAGTCTGAGGGGATCGGGGGTCCACGGATCTGCTATTCACAAAATAAGCTCCGAATTGTTCATGGTAGGAACAGATCTTGCCAAATCCATTATACTGTGCGGCACAGATGCTTGGAAACTTCTTTCCCTTTGAAAGAGAATTGTCTTAGAAATTAGAGGTTGCCTGTCGCAGTCCTCTTGGACCCTGGGACCATGATTGAGTTAGGACTTACACACAGACAAAGTAGGCAGCCACCTCTCGGATGTGAGGAGTGTGTGTAGGTATGTATGTATGAAACCTTAGTTTTTTCATCTGCAAAGTGGAGGCAATTCTGCCTCCTTCACTGTTTTTTTCCCCCCAAGTATGGATATTTTATTCCAGCTCTGGAAAATGAAAAAAAAAAGGGGGGAGAAGGGAACACATCCTCCCACACACCATTCTAACTTAGCTAACATTAATTCAGAAAAGCTAAAGCAAACATATATGTGTATGTGTATAAATATGTATATAGACACATACATATTTTTTCAGATTTTAGTCTCATCAGTGTTCATATATTTACTCTATTTTTGTTTTTTCATAAAAATCCTTAAAAGTCATCAAATGCTGGGCTGACCCTGTGGCACAGTGGTTAAGTTCACACGTTCCACTTTGGCGGCCTGGAGTTTGCTGGTTGGGATCCCGGGTGGGGACCTATGCAATGCTTGTCAAGCCATGCTGTGGCAGGTGTCCCACATACAAAGCAGAGGAAGATGGGCATGGATGTTAGCTCAGGGCCAGTCTTCCTCAGCAAAAAGAGGAGGATTGGTGGCAGACGTTAGCTCAGGACTAATCTTCCTCATAAAAAAAAAAGTCATCAAATGCATCCTAATACTTCTACCTCTGCCTTTTCATCAATCATTTAATATTGTTTGGATTGTGTTCATAGTTTGTGTTTTAATGACCTATGTGACTGGTCAAACCGTACATTAGAAGATGTGAGGGAAAAACTTGGTTGAAGTTATACTCTATGCATCACAGTTACCCATCACATGATGTTTTCATCATTATTTGCAGCTTTATACATCATGTAGTTAGTTCTCCACGCAGACTATTTCAGCTTCTAGTGCTGTACACATCTGCATCTTCTGGGTGGGACTGCCTGTGATCCATGAGCTTGGGGTCAGGCATAAAGTGTGTAGCACCTGAGGTGGATTCTGATTCGGTCTTTGTTTCCGGGCTGAGTTCTGTTGGCAAAGGCACTGAGTGTTTCAGGTTGTGAGTCATTTTTGCAGGTATTTCTATCCCAACAGACCTTCCTAGCTTAGTTGTTTCTTTAGGTTCAGGAAGTGGCTCTTTTTTGTTGTTCTTTGTCTGCAATGATTTAACTGCCTCGTAAATTGGCTGCTTGTAGCATATGCCTTTCTTCTAGTTACCTTCGCAATTATTACCGACTGAACTGAGTAGCAAGCAGATGCTCCTAAAGTGGCCAGCCCCATTGGATAAGCAATTTTCTTAAACCTAGAACCTTTTCTTGCTGAAACCAAGCCTGCCAACCCTGAGACTGTAATGACTCCAATTTTCAGAAGAAAATCTCGAGGTGGATTTTTCAGGTAGACATACGCATCTTTTCCAAATTGTTCTGTATCCATCATCCCATTTTTTACAAAGTCGTACACACCCTTGCATCAGCCAATATAATGACCAGTTGTAGCACGGATGGATGCAAAGCTCATTTGTAAATGCAGGCTTCTCTTTAACAGATTTAGACTGGAGAGGTGGTGTAGGATATCTGGGGAGCTGCTGTAGTTTCACTAGCCGTTTTTTGGATTCTTCTTCTTTGGCCGCATACACACTTATAGAAGCACACATCAGACCTGTAGGCATGGTTGTCAGCTCTCCCATCCTAACGGCCGCCATATCTATGACCCTCCTTCACTGGGTTTTTAATGGGGGTTAAGATGTGGCAATTTCAAAAAGGTGCTTTTACCTATGCTTAGGATGGGAGTGGTAGAAAAATGGGAATTGATTAAGATGAGGATTATGTTGGTGGTCTCCACACTCTGGACATGTTTATTTAGTATCTTGCTTTTCTTTAAAATGAGGATAATGATATTGACCTACTTCAAAAGATTGATGAGAAGAACGACTAATTATTGTTGGTAAAACACTTTGAAAACATTGTGCCATCTATGAAAATACTAAATAATAGCTTCCTGATGCTGTTGAAAGGATTAATTAGGGAATGTTTGCTTAAACCTTGATCCTCTAATGAAAAGTGTTTCTCCTGTTGCTATTTTTGTGTTAACTATTATTTCGCGCTATAATTTATTGGGTAGTAAGTGTCACATTTGGCTGGTTTTTAACTGTTTCTAGACACAATTTTGATAATTTTTCTTTGAGAGATCAAATGGATTTCATGCTGTAAAGCATCTTGTCCAACGTCATTCAACTAAACTGACCTTTGCTTATTTTGTGCTGTCATTCACAGCATCCTTGATGTTCTCACTCGAGCCTCTCTTTCATGGTCTGCTTGAAATACTGTACTTAGTGATGGATTTAGAATTCTCTAACTCCTCCTCTATTTCTCTGACCATTTTTTTTAAACAATTACAAAAAAAATTCTTTTTTTTAATTTATTTTTAAAGATTGGCACCTGGGCTGGGCCACGGGGCTGGTCCTCCAAAAATTCTTGATCTTGAAGATTTTGAAAAAAAATTTAATCGTCATTAAAAAACTTACTGAGGGGGCCGGCCCCGGGGGCCGAGTGGTTAAGTTCGCGCGCTCCACTTTGGAGGCCCAGGGTTTCGCCGGTTCGGATCTTGGGCTCAGACATGGCACCGCTCATCAGGCCATGCTGAGGCGGCATCCCACATGCCACAACTAGAAGGATCCACATCTAAAATATACAACTATGTACTTGGGGGATTTTGGGAGAAAAAGCAGAAAAAAACCCCCCAAGATTGGCAACAGTTTTTAGCTCAGGTACCAATCTTTTCTTAAAAAAAAAAAAAAACTTACTGAGAATTAAAGACTTGCTTAAAAATAAAAATTGTCATTTCTATTTTCCATACTTAAATTTGAGGATATACAGGTTTATGCTCCTGGTTTATTCTCTTAATTTTCTTGGTGGCAAAAGACTGCCTTTAGAATATTCTTATCTCAAAGGGGATTTGATGAAAGTTCATTTTCATTTCTTTCTAATGGATACAATTGCTCCAAATCATTCTGCAGTTTTCTCATGTCTTGTGACTGATAATTGTGCCAGTCAAAGAAACCTAGATGATTTCAGAAGCTGAAGAATTTCATTTAAAGGATATTGGGCAGTTCACAGAATCTGTGAGAAAGCTACAAGCCAAGAACAATATCCAAATCATGCTGCAGAAGTGCCTCCTCTGGGCACCAGATCCTACAGCTTGCACTGCTCAGATCCCTGACATTTGTGCCACCAGCTGCTGCCATCATAGCTGTTGTCATTGCTGCCTTTGAAAATCAGATATTGCTGCTGCCACCACCAACACCCATCTCCAGAATAAATTTGGACCGTCTTTCCTCCTTTAATTAAAGTTTGAGGGCGATGCATCTAATGAATGGAACCAGAGGAAGGCTGAGAAATTACAGGGCCTGGCAATTTCAGCTTCTATAGTGAGAAATGGGTTCTGCCTCAGGAGTGGAGATGGGACTGGGGAAAGGATGTTCTTCAGACAACGGAAAGAGGTTCAGATGCTGGGTGGCCAAAAGGAAGGGCAAACGTCCATCCACGACAATAGCAGAACTACAGTCTATAAATATGTGCATTTGATTCCTAATACTTCCTCCTGGAATAAATATTTAGATGTTTTTAATTTTAAAGATGTATCTTCTTTACTTTTTCTGCTTACAAAAAATTAAATTCTGCTTGGGATAAAAAATTCCATTATTAATCTCAATGTTGTTTCATGAATGTCCTCGCGGATTTTCTTCCTACACATTTTCTATAGAATATTTCCTCTTAATAGCACTAAAAATCCTCTTCATGGCACATTTGGAAAATAATTATCAGAAAAGCCAGGAGAGAGAAACAATGGACATCTTTACTATTATCAATTGGCTTTGTGTTTGCTTCTTATTCCTTCAGTTTGTATCAGCAAAAGATAGCAACTGGTGCCCATGCTATGCCAGAATTTTAACCAGCTCCAGATTAGCTGATTGCATCACCATGCTTTTAACTCCCACTGGCTTTTTCTCTAAATCTAATTATTGATTTTATGGTTCTCAACATTGCTGATGATGAAGGCTTGTTTTTTGTCTTGTCTTTTTTTCTGGATACAGCGCTGGCTCTACCAAAACCATGACAATACGTTGGTGACTTTTGAAAATCAATAATGCTGATTGTAAACTTTACCAACAATATTCCCTGAGGCAATTTCTTCAAATCTCAGTTCCCAGAGTTCTCATTTGAAACAGATTTGAATTCTTTCAACGTCAAGATTTCCAATGTTTTACAATAAATGATACCAGGCAAAGTAGTCATGTGGACTGCCATCAGAAATGCATTACTCTCTTCCAGTTTGCATATTTGCTGCTCAGCTCTCCTGGAAGTTTTGGGAAGAAATTTTAGTTTTGTTTTAATGTAAGGGTGGAGACAAAGAAAGCTTTCAGAATGTAAACACTGTACATGCCAACTGCTTCCTAATGATTTTTCATTATTCATTGGCATTTGACAACTCATCTTTGTCCAATAGTTTTTGTTAGATAGTATATCCACATAGGCTCTGGTGAACTCTAGTGAGCTCTCATCATAAAACAAGTGTAACTTGTAAAACTGAAAAGCCTAATTTGGTTAGGGTGTAAATATTAAAGATTGTTTTTTTTTTCCCAATTGCTGCCTTAACTGTGCAAGACAGAATCATCCTTTCCCTTCTCTACCTATATCTCAAGGAGATCCCTCTGCATGGCCTGTAATAGCTCCAATTTGGTGGGCCAATGCCAACAAACCATTGCAGAGAAAAAAAATAAATAAATGATTTTTAGAAATTGTAAAGATCCTTCTAACCACCAAGAGACGGGGGGATGCTCCCCTCCTGCTTCTCACTGGTACCCAAGATGCACAACTCACAAGGTTCAGTGCCTAGTTAGGGAACTTTGAGTACTCGACAGAATAAATTGGCGCTAGTACAGGCCACTCAGTGAAGCCAGTTTGAAAATGTTTGGCTTGCAGATCAATAGCTCATAAGACTTAAACGGCTCTGATTACGGTCTATGATCTATGAGGGTACTGTGACCTGGGAGGCCTTAATGGACGTGTAGCATGTTGGGCCATTCTGACTGGGAGGACTTAGCAGGATTCTTGAAGAAGCTTTGTTGGGCCCCTCTGGGCTCCTACAATCCATTACGCTCAAATGGGGTCCATGTATCTATGGTGGATATGTGTATAATTGTTTTAAAAGACAGAGTAAATGAACGGTTGGTTTGGTAATACATTTTATTTTGGAACAGATCCATGCTGGTTTGGTTTAAAACACAAAATTCTTCTCTTTCCAGGAGAATATGTTGTAACAGGATCCAGCTATTGATTCAATAAATACTGGTCATCAACTACGTGTAAGGCACTATGTTAGAATATGTATTCTGTCTCCCCGTGTCTCTGCCTCTCTTTAAATCATACACACATATACATATATATGTTTATATATCTATGAATCTGTATATATATAGAGCACACATCTACAAAATTGGTGGTAGTCATTTAGTCCAGTGAATGTACTAAATATGTAGCACATACTGTTTAAGCTGCTCATATGAGAGTTATTCTGCCTTGTGTAACCTCTCGAATCATTATCTCTTACAGTTATTTAGCTCTTCTTGTTTGGGTTTTGGCTCCCCATCTCGTCTCTGAATGTTTCTGGGTTGGACAGTGTAGCAGGCTCTGCCTTCCCTCCACTCATTACCGTACAGCAGTAACTAGCAGAGAGCGGCGGCTAAGCATCAAACTGGTTGAGACCTTTCGCTGAGGGCAGGGTTATATTTCTCCAAAGGCCATGCCTTTCCCACAAATTTTGAAGGTAATGTGTTGACACTACAGAACACTGATGGAAAGACGTTAGAGAGAGGTATATACATTATACAAACTTTCGTGTGCCTAGAAATCACCTAGGGATCTTGTTAAAGCGTACGTTGTGAATCAACAGGCCTAGGGCAGGGCCTGAGATTCTGCATGGAACAAGCTCCCACGTGATGCCAATGCTGCTAGTCCACACTTGCTGGACCACACTTGGCCGGACCAAGGTTATTTGTAATGGCCACATCAGAGATCAGACCCTTATAACTGTAGACAAAGAAGTCAGAGCGCTCTCACACCCCCACCCCAAGCTACCGCACCTGGGGTCGCGCCTGGCTGGGCTCTCAGTGCTGTTTGCAGGCCCCGGCCCCTCTCCCTTCTCTCATTGCCCCTGCCCGGGCGTCTGGGCCAGAGTTGGAGCGCAGCCGCCAGGTGAGCGCCGCCGCGAGCCGACCACGCGACTCACGCGGGACGTCTGCAACGCTGCCCCCGGAGACCTGGCAGACCGGTTTTACCTGTCCTCGTCCGGAGGAGGCTGCCGACCAACTCCAGACAATCGAGGACGCAGGCGTCCTTCCTCATCCTCCCTCCCACTCTTCTAGTCGCTTCATTTTTCTACCTGACGCTCCCGAAGCCGCAGAAAGCAAGGACCCGGCGCAGCAGCTGGTCGAGCACCGTCTCCAGCGACGTGTGTGAAACTGCTCAACCCAAAACACAAACACCAGCCACTGACATGTTTTAAGAAACGCCACAGTTGGATGACTGCGAAACCGAAACAGACCAAATGGGGAGGCAAGAAGGGAAAGCAATTGGCCCAGTTCGGTTGGAGAAGCGGCTCGTGTTACACTCCCTTTGCCAGTTAGCGTCGTGGGCGTTTGTTGCTGTGTTAATTACAGTTCTTCCCGGAGTCGGAGGCGAGAACAGCCCTTGTGGAACGATTTCAAGTGGAACGTTCCACCAGGAGGAAAACAACTGCCTTCCTCCCCAGCTGGGGAGGGATTCCCACCAGGCAGCTCTCGGGCGGGAGTCGGCGAGGCTGCCCCACGGTGCGCGCCCTGCGCCCTGAGCGCCGCGCACCCCGGCGAGGCTCAGCTCGGGCGTAAGGGCGCGGCTCGGGGAGGGAGGCACTGCGCCTACGGCCGGTGCCCAGGTGCCGGGGCGGCAGACGCGGGCGGAGGGCGGACCTGTTGGCTTCTCCTGAGACCACGCCTGGGGCGGGAGGGAAGGCGCACTTTTCAATTTTCCTGGTTTTCTCTAGCGTTCCTGGGAGCTCCCGGGGTGGAGATGGGGCGCGGGAAACCGCCTGTTTTCGTCTTTGGATGGGCGGGATGAGGGTGGGCCGGGGGTGGTTCAGAAGGAATCGGGCACAAAAGTGAGATGGTGCAACAGGGTGGAAAGTACACAGCCTTCCAAACACAATGACCTGGCACCGAATCCTGTCTCTGCCTCTCGCTCAAGTTATGTGACCTTGGGCAAGTTGATACTTTTTCTGCGCTGCGGTGTTCTCATACTTACGTCACCAGGTCGTGAAGTGCTAACCCTCTTAGGCGGTATTGACTCTGTTACGAGACTCTTCTGAACACTCGATCCTCACAACAACCTTGTAAAGAAGTACTTTTTAAATTGCCATTGCACAGATGGGAAAACTGAGTCCTAGAGACGTTAAGGAATGTGCCCAAGGTCACACAGCTGGTGAGTGGTAGGGGCTAGGATTGGAAACAAGAGGATCTAACTGCGAAGTCCACGCGCTAACCACGGTGCTAATCTGCATGTTAAATGATAATGTGTATGTAAAGTGCCTGGAAAATAGCAGGGTGGTAGCTGTTATTGTTTCCATTACTGACGTACACATCAAACTGACCCTAGCTGAGATGTAATGGACTGATTTACAAGGGAAGTGGCAGAGCGGGTGAGAGTCCAGGTGATGACTGGAAATCCATCAACGGGGATGGGGAATAGCCATGTTAATCCCAGCGCCAAACCATCCAGGTGTCCACACCACCACCTTTGCAAGTGTGTCCACAGCCTACACATGGTTAAAGACCCTAGCAATGCAACTAGGTAAAACCACAAAGTCAGGATGGCTCAGCAAAAAGGGCCATGAGTCTGGGAATCTATACTAAAGTCTCCTGTCACCTGCCAGCTGCATATCGCTTACTTAAAACGGTGCAAAAAATACTAAACTGTTAGTTTTCCTGCCATTTCAAAAAACACATTTTTCTGCAGTGCTATTTGGGCCTCTTAGGAGTAAAATTCTTGGAATTGGCTCAAAAACTGCAATCCAAAAGCCACGATGTGCACTGGAAACTGCCATTTATGCACACTAAAGGGCTGGCACAGACACCAGAGATGCTATATGGGAACTGCTTCCGAATAAAAGCACTAGGTAATGATATTTTAAAAGGTACAGTACATGTTTTGATTCTAATAATAATCTTCCTGAGAGAGTTCTGTCACGAACATGTGGCTTTCACTCAGTTTCGTGTCCTTCTTGGTAAGGCCATTTTCAGAATAGGGCACGGACAGGGTGGGAGAGGGTCAGGACGGGAAACAGTTGATGCTGGGAGTAGTACAGTTTCTGCCTATGAAGAATTGCCGAGGACATGGAAGACAGATAATCGGGTTCCACAGAAAGCAGCCTATGTACGTTTCACCTGGGCATTGCCCATTCATCAGGATGAGTTAGGGCTGGCTGGGAATCTACACACGCCGAATTAGTTTCTTATGTTGCTGTAACAAATTACCACAAGTTTGGTGGCTTAAAACAACCAAATTCCTTAGGTTAGAAATCTGACACAAGGTTCACTGGGTGAAAAAGTGTCAGCAGGATTTGCGCTCCTGGCTGCAAGGTCTAGGGCACAATCTGTCTCCTTGCCCTTCTAGCTTTCAGAGGCTGCCAGTATTCCTTGGCTTAACGCCTGTTCATCCACCTTCACAGCCAGCAGTGGCAAGGCAGATTCCTCTTACATTTGCATCACTCCTGACTCTCTCTTCTGCTTCCCTCTTCTACTTTTAAGGACTTTTGTGATTACATTGGGCCCGCCTACATAATCCAGGACAATCTCCCTATTTAAAGGTCCTCTGATTAGCAACTTACTTCCATTTGCAACCTTAATTTTCCTTTGCCATGTAATGTAACATGTTCATGGGCCTGAGCATCAAGGTGTGGACATCTTTGGGCCCCATTATTCTGCCTGCCACACACCTCAATTGCTTTGGTGGCAGGCATAGCCTTAATTAATTCACAAGCGTATGTTCAACACTTACTCTGTGAAAGGTACTATTAGCAGGAACATTTGAGTCACACAGACCTGTGTTTGAGTCCTAGCTCTGCTAGTTATGTTACTTTGGACCAGTTACCTAACCTTTCTAATCCTCAGTCTCTTCATCTGTAAAGTGGAGGTAATAATAGTGCCTACCTTGGTGGATTGTTATTTGAATTAAATGAGATAATGTAGAAAACACTTAGCACAGTGCCTGGCACGTGGTAAACACTCAATGAATGTTTTTGGTTATTATTATGTGTCATGGGGATTGCAAAGAAGTATAATGCAAGGTGTCTGCTTATGTGGTTGTGGAGTAAGACAACAGACAGAAATAGTGAAAAATATCATACTTAGGTGCTAAATGGGGGTACT
The DNA here is from genome assembly GCF_037783145.1 of Equus przewalskii. NCBI lineage: Eukaryota > Metazoa > Chordata > Mammalia > Perissodactyla > Equidae > Equus > Equus przewalskii. Next base: position 28,442,764 of record NC_091850.1, read on the forward strand.
ACAGACAGTAAGTGCTGTTGAGTGAAGTAAGATAAGATATTTTCGGTAACCAGGAAAAGTAGGAATGGAGGAGGCAGGACTGATGTTGGAACTGGAAGAAAGGTTGGATTTAGATGGGTGGAGGAGGAAATGCTGGGCACATGAACATATACATGGCACATTACAAGGTGACAGTAAATAAGAGGATTTACTTATCTTATGGAATGGAGGGTTTGTGTTCATGCATTCATTCATTTCCAGCTTTTTCCAGAATGTTTAGGGGAGGAGTGGGCTATCAGACTTGAAGAGGCCAGACTGTGGAAGGCCTGGAATGCTGGGTTATATAGTTAATATTTTCCTGGTAGCAGGGAGCCATGGAAAGTTTTAGAGCAGAGGTAGATTCATGGTGAAAGCAGGGTTAGAAAGATTAATCTGAGAGTGGTATGTGTAGACGGATTGGTAGAAGGAGAGTCTGGAGGTAGGGAGACTTGTTGGGAGGTGTTTTCAGTGGTCCAGATAATAGTGGCTGGAGGAGATGTGACAGTAATTGGCCTCAGAAAAAGGAATGGATACAAGAGACACAACAAAGCAAGAGCAAAGGACCTTGGTGATATAGAAGGAAAGGATCGAAAATTCCTAGAAGTTTGGTAACAGCAATAATAGAAATCAGAAACGAGTTCAATTTGTTTTCCTGTGTTTGTTTAAGATGTTGGCAGGTCATCCAGGTGGCACAGGTCCAGTAGGCCTTTGGAAATGTGGAAATAGAACATGAGAGAGAGGTTGTAGCTGGATAATTAGGTTTTGAAGTCATCAGCAGAGAGGTGGCAGCTGAAATCCTTCACTCCTGCCCCCCAGCCTTTCATGATCAAACCTGTTTTAGTGCTCCCACTGGTGGATTCCTAGCCTCATCCTTCTTTTCCTCATTCCACGTTTCCCTTTTCACTCCTTGTTATGGGCTGAATTGTGTCTCCCCAAAAGTCGTATGTTGAAGTCCTATCCCCTGGTGCCTCAGAATGTGACTGTATTTGGAGATAGGGTCTTTAAAGAGGTAATTAAGGTTAAATGAGTCAGTGGAGTGAGCCCTACTCCAATATGACTGGTGTCCTTATAAGAAGAGGAGATTAGAACAAGGACACACACAGAGGAAAGACCATGTGAAGACATAGGGAGAAGATTGGCATCCACAAGCCAAGGAGAGAGGGCTTAGAAGAAACCCACACTGTGGACACCTTGGTCTCGGACTTCCAGCCTCCAGAACTGTGAGAAAATAAAGCTCTGTTGTTCAAGCCACCCAGCCTGTGGTACCCTGTTATGACAGCCCTAGCAAACTAAGACACTCATCCAGGGACCAGTGCCTTGTACCAGCACCCCAACTGAGCTGAGGGCACTCCATGCTGCCCATGTCTCCCCTGCTTACATTTTACCAGGTCTGTTTCCTGGCCCCTCACTATCTGGGTATGTTGTAGGTGGCATTTAGTAGTCATCAGAAATGTTGTTCTCTGTGAATTGAAAATGAGGCTAGTCTTCCTTGATAAGAGTGCTCTGTGTCTCAGGAGGCTCCCCGTGGTGGGGACTCTGGTGTCCAGAGTGGCCTTGTGGGAGAGAGAGTTGGTCAAAGACGCCTTTCTGAGCACCCAGCTCACAGCTGTTCGAGGACTGTTCCGCCACCTGTTCTCAAGGCTGTCTCTGGCAGTGGATTCCTCCATGTGCCTTCCTCTGAAAGCATGCTCAGAACAGAAATAAACGTGTCCTTCCTCATTAGTAAGACAGAAAAAGGAGCTTTTACTGCACTTATAATTCATCCTTTTTTTTTTTGTTTAATTTAGTAATGATTCTGAATCTCACTTGGGTTCTGTTTTTCAAAACACAAAATAAAATGCCACCAGGGTTGAAGACTAAGTCAGCCCTTGGAGGAAACAGAGTGACGTATGCGCACAGCCCCCTACAGAGAGCTTATCTAGGAAAGGGTGGAATAGCTCATGTTCAGAAAGCTCCTGGTGGCTCAACTGGACAGATTCCAAGTCCTGTCTTGTAGACTTCCCTGATAATGAAATATTCAGACCAGGACCGTGTCCTTGGTGACTTGTGTGTTCATTAGAGTTGGTCTTTATGATGGATTGAGGCCTTTATTATGAGGAAGACGCCAATGAACTGTTCTCCATCTTCACAGAGGACAGAATGAAAGCGAGTGGCCTGAAGGTGTAGTCAAAAGAATCCTGTCAGAAATAGGGAGCCCACTTCTAAGGCCATTTTTAAGGTCTGACTAGGTTGTGCTCTAGCTCCCTCCTCTGGACTCCCGAGGTACTACCCTGAATTTTCCACAGTTGTGTTTGCTACATTGTGGAGTTATTTGTTTATGTGCCGGTTCATGCCAATAGACTGCTACCTCCCAAAGGGCATGGCTCATGTCTCATCTATCTATGTTCCTCTGCCCTAGCCTGTAGCTGGCACTGGGAGAGCCTTCAGTGGACTCACTGGGTCAGCCTTCAGTGACTTACTCCTCGTTCTTTGAAAACTTCTTAGTGTCCTGGAGACTTTGGGTGTGTGTGTGTGTGAGAGAGAGAGGGAGACAGAGAGAGAGGGACAGAGATGCAGAGAGAAACAGCGAGACAGAGAGAGAGAGGGAGGCAGAGAGATGGAGAGAGAGACAGAGGCAGAGAGATGGGGAGAGAGACAGGGGCAGAGAGATGGAGAGAGAGATAGAGAGAAAGTAATAGAGAGAGGGAGAGAGACAGAGAGAGAAGGAGAAGGAGAGAGCGAGACAGAGAGGGAGAGATAGAGATGGGAGGCGGGGAGAGGGAGAGAGAGACCAAGGCGGGGGAGGGAGCGTGGGCAGCGGTGGGGGGAGAGTGTGTAGGTGAAGAAGGGCATGAATAAATGACTCTTGGAAATTACTCGGATGATTTTGGTGCTTTGCATATCAAATAAGAATGTGAAGAGTGTAGTTGAATATCTACCATATGTTGATGATTAAGACGTAATTATTGACTGATTGACTAACAGAGGGCTGGGGAACACAGGTATTTACTAGAGGGAGAGGCGTGTCTTCCTCTGTAGAGATTTGGAAGGAAAATGATAGTGATATTTCTGAGATGAGTTGTGAGCAACCTGCTGAATGCAAATTTCCTCTCGATGTAAAGGGCAATTGGAGCCATGAAGCTGTCTGCTGGATGGTTGGTGTAGCTGCCACTTATTGACTCTGAACACGTCTCAGGAACTTTGTACATGCTCTTTCCTTTAATTCTCACATACTTCTTGAGATGAATATTGTTTCCCTCCATTTTACAGATGGGGAAACTGAGGTTCAGAGAGGTTTGTTTGTTCATTCAGCCGACCATGTTTGTTACATTTGTGCTATGTGCTGGACACTTTGCAAGGTTCTAGGGATGCGACAATGACAAGACACACTTCTTGCCTTCATGGAACTTATGATCTAGCAGGAAAGAGGGACATAAAAAGAGATGAGAGAGATGGTTGAACAAGTGCTGTTGAAGTTTACCGCAGGAGGGTGCCCGTTAGGAGCTCACAGTATGGTAAGATACTGAGGAGCCAACAGCCCATTACAATGGGCTTGGTGATAAGCGCTCCAGGAGAGTAAGCACTGGGTTGCTATGGGAGCACACAGGAGACAGTCAGGAAGGCTTCTTGGAGAAAGTGACATCCAGCTGAGATCTGAAAGGTGAGTAAGAGTTGGCTAGGTTAAAAAAAAAGAGAGAGGGAGGGAAAATGTTTCTAGGGAAGAGAATATGCAAAGGCCCAGAGGTGAGACCTTAGAATGACCCTTGAGAGTTCATTCTGGCTGGAATATAGATTTTGAGTGAGAAATGAAGCTGGAGAGGTAGGCAGGAGCCAGATCCTTAGGGTTGCTATAAAAAGCTTGGACTTGATCTCAAGGCAGAAGATGAAGGTAGTGGTGGCCTAAACAGAGTAGGAGCAGATTAAGTGACCTGTCCAAGGTCTCATGACCAGAATATACACTTGGGTACACTTGGGGTTGGAACTGAGGTTCAGTCTAACTCTAAAGCTCATCCTACGGCCACTGGCCCACCCTGCCAGGAAATGTTCTACTAACTGGAGAAGACAAGGTGGAGGCTCACCTGTGGTTTTTGACCCATCTCCTCTCCCCACCCCCAGCCCCTATAGGCTTTGCATTTTCTATTCCCCTGGGCCTGCAGCAGCCCGAGAAGAGGGCGTGTGTCAGTCTGGGGACAGGTAGGAGATGCTGGCACCAAGGAACAGTTCTATGCCAGCACTCCTGCTTCCTGACTGCTTTCCACCCCTTTTCCTGGAGTTGACATTTCTGTCCACTACACATCTGTGCAGGAAACAGCCTGGCTGCCTCCAAGGGGTGGGGAAGCTGCCGGCTCCAACTGCCTCTGGGAGCCTATTATTGCCTCTCTCAAACATGGGAAGAAGAACCAGGTTCCCGCCTTGTAAGAGAGCAGATGTTGGGTGGGGAGGAGAAGACGCCCATGTTCTCTTCACTGCCATTTGTGTTCTCGCTGGGTGGATTCGACATGCATATGCTTGTGCGTTGTTTGGCATTGTTTTCCTGTCTACCTCCTCGCCGGAGGGCTGCCATCATGCCAATGTTTATCTACGTCTATACGCCATTATTTTGTATTTTGGAACCCCAAAATGTTAAAACACTTTCATGGTAAACAAAACGTTTTCAAGAATCGCTCAATAGAATTTGGAAAAATAAGCTTGTTCTCTTCATCTTTATATTTTCAGCAGGATTGTTGTCTTTGTTCATTTTTTCCTTTTAGTACAGTTAGAGGGGAGGGGCACAGTCTCTCCCTTACTATCTGAGTTCAAATCCTAACATTTTCTAGCTGGGTGAGCTGGGGCAAATCACTTAACATTTTTGTGCCTCCATTTCTTTATCTACAAGAAAGAGATAATAATAGCATCTGTCTCATTGTGTGATTATGAGGGTTAAATGAGTTAACAAGAACAATGTCTGGCACATAGTAGGTACTTCATACGTGTCAAGCTACCATTATTACTCATGATTTAGCTTGCATAGTTTTTTGGATTTTTGTTGTTGTTGAGATTCTAGTCCTCAGCTCCAAATAGGCTTTTAGGAAAGGCTTTGGAGAGAGAAGTTGTGCTGCCCCCACTGAGCACCATTTTCATGAGAAGCCCATCACCATACAAAGAGATGATTATGGGATGAGGCTCTCCGGAGGATCAAAGGAGGGGGGTACAACTCTGCTAAAGTTTCAGAGAGTGTTCAGAAGCATTTGCAAAGATGAAATAATACCCTGTATGTTAACACATGTCAGAGCAATCATCCCTGACAAGCTTCTAGGGCAGCATACAGCACCCAGCCCAGTGACAAATTGCAGCACCAGGAATGAATTTTTTTAAATGTAGATAACCATCAGATGAGTAAGATTGCAATTTTTTCCAAGTCACAGAGGAATGTACCTTTGGCGAGTATCTCTATCGCTTTGTGGCTGGCTTTCTCTTAAAACCAGGTGAACTCCTATATTCTGAACGAAGTTTTTGTTACAAGTCAGTTAATTCTTTAGCTCTGAATGTGTACGTGAGTTTTACTTTCTTCTGAAACAGCTTTAACTAGAAGATGCCTGCACAAGTGGAAGGAGAAGGCTGCCCTTAGCTTCTTCTAGACAGAGGCTATGATAAGCAAGTTCTTGACAGTCTGTACTGCCTGGGAATGTGCAGGTGACTACAGAGACAGCCGCGGAGGGACAAGAACGGGCATATGGTCCTCATTGGCACAGCATACTGAAGTAATTAAAAATGTCTTAAAATGCAGAAACCCCCCAAACTGTAAAGTATATCATGGTAGATGTCAAATTAGCATTTTCTTCCTCTTTTTAACAATGCCATAATCTCATTAATCTACAGAAGGAACCAAATGCATGGACTCCAACCAGTTGGCCGGACATATGTTGCATATTGGACTGGCCATTTGCTAGATCCGATTAAAGTGGAGAAATTGCATTTTATTTTGGGCACTGAACCCAAATCTGGGCCTGCTTATTACTTCTTGAGCTTTCTTTTTAAAGTAATAGGTTTGTAAGTGCCAAAAAATTCAGTACCAACTTGAGTTAAAAAAAAAAAAGAAAAGCCTATAAAGAAACTCCACAGAGGAAAGGGACAAGGATTGGAAATGGAGATGTGAGGCTGGCTTCAGATCATTGGGATATGTTAAATAGAAGAATTCACAATATTATATATCAGAACCGTCGAATCCATAGGATCTTGTTCACTTATGGGCAAGGTGACTCAGTTGATTAAAATATTTTATTTATTTTGCATGGTATCATATACTAATAACCTTTCAGCACAATGCCTTGTTTTAAAATTCTTTATGAACAAGTACGAAAATTAAAATAACTTCTCAATATTTTTGAAAGCAAAACAAATGTGTATTGTTTGACTGCATAGATATACCCACTGTCTTAATCAGTTCATGTTGCTATAACAGAATACCATAGATTGAGGGGCTTAAACAACAGGAATTTATTTCTCAGAGTTCTGGAGGCTGGAAGTCCAAGATCAAGGTCCCAGCTGATCTGGTGTATGGGGAGAGCTCCCTTCCTGATCTGCCTTCTCACTGTGTCCTTGCGTAGCCAAGAGAGATCATTTCTCTTGGGGTGTCTCTTCTTTTAAAGGCACTAATCCCATTCCTGAGGGCTCTACTCTCACCATCTAATCACCTCACAAAGGTCCCCCCTCCAAATGCCATCACTTTGGGGATTAGGGCTTCAACATACGGATTTCACGGGGACACATTCAGTCCACAGCACCCACAAATATTTCCAGAGTATTTGGTATGTGCTTAGCGCATTGTACTAATTTTCAGGATACAAATTTGTATGTGACACTGTAGATATGTGTGGTTGGAATAAGTTCACAACCGGTTCTCATACCGGTCAAGTAGGGCATCCTCAGAAAAGTGCAAAGTGTGTCGGGGATTCAGAGGAGGGTGAGGTCATATCTGGTGTGTGTTTTTTGGAAGGGGTGGCTGAGTTTGGAGTCAGAAAAACCTTCACGAAGGAGGTAGCACTTTAAAAGACAGGGGTAGGATTCTGACAGGCAGAGGTGGGGGCAGGAAGGTGATTTGAAATCTCACGAATAAAGGGTGGACCGTAGGAAATCACAGGAAGATATGTAAAGGGGAGCACTGGAGGATGAGTCGGGAAAGACAGATGTTGGGGATCATCTGGTGGAGAGGACTCAATGGCAGATCAAAGAGTGTGGGGGCCCGTGGGGGGGCTATTGAGGGTTTTTGAGCAGAGGAATGACGAAAACTGGACCTGTTCTTTAGGATGAATAATATGGCAGTGTGTGATGTGTGGGATAGATTGGCAAGAACATCAGTTAGGAGAGGATGATGGCACACTGCGGGAGAGAAGATGAAGTCCTCATTCAAGGAAGGGCAGTGAAAACAGGGGATATAGAGCCAGAGGTACTGTGGAAACAGAATCCACAGGACATAGAAGCCGAGTGGCTGCTGGGGGCTGCAACAGGATCATAGGACCTCAAAATTTTCCTTTTAAACAATAATAATCATTATACGTTTGTAGGCAGCCAGTTATTATAAAGTGCTCTGGTAGGTAGAATGCTCAATAGACAAACCTTTGCTCTTTTACAGATGCCTTTTCAGAAGCTGAGTCTCTCTCTCAGACTAAAAAGTAAGCTATGTCTGGGGGCAGGATGGATGTGGGCAAGATGGGGAACGGGGCTCATATTCTGTTTTAAACTGTCCAACACTGCACCCCAGAGGTTAGAAATTCTTGTTACTTGTAAGAAAGATGCAGAAACCTGAGAAGAGGACCAGAAGTTGGAACTGTCCCCAGGACCTAACAACACCACACACATTCTTTCACGACGAGACAATGTTTCTGTGAGATCCTGACACTGATTTTTTTCATCAGTTTTACAAGAATTTCTGCCAAGATGGTGGACGGGGTGGAGAAATACATTGGTAAGAATTTTAAGTACTGCAGTTCCAATAGTCCTGCATTATCTCTGTGGACTTGTAAAATCAAAGAATGCTACTGGTTGGACACGTGAGGGCATGTGAGGGGTGCTCAAGTTGGCGGAGCAAAGGGGTTTCCCTCTTGATAGGGTGTTCTTTTGACCTTTGCCCTAAATCCAGAGTTCAGATTTGAGCAGGTCCTGGGAGAGACAGTAGCCAATTGATTTCATTAATTTTTTTGTGGCAGTTGAATTTTCTGAACGGAAATGAGACCTCTGAGACTCTCGGCATAGAAACGGTAAATGAGAAATCTATCCATGAAGACTTCTCTGCATTTAATTAAGTGACAATCTCTGGGGATTTAGCAGTATATAGAGTAATAAACCCATCACACAAAACGGCCAAATATGGGGGCTTCCGTCCAAATTTGTTACAATCATAGTAAGATTCTAGTGGTATAGGAAAACATGCAGAAATGAATATTTTTGAAGAAATATTTGCTAGCATTTTTTGTGACTCTGAGGTAGGCAAACGTGAATTAAAATGGGTTTCCTGAGTCCCAGGGAAGGTTTCAAACCAGCATGAATCTTTCGGGTTTTTCTTACTATTGGGGAAGAGGCTGCTGAGGAGAAAGAGCCCTTTCAGTCTCGTGATGGGGAATTTCTGGGATAACTTCTACACTGTGTTCTGTGACTCACGACTAATAACGATATCGGAGATAGTCACAAAGCAGTGAGATCTGTTCTCGTCGGTTGCATCTTTTAGGAATTTCCCCAGGGGCTCTCTGATGCTTTTGGGCAGAAACAGCTTATGGAGGGCAGGAAAGTTATAATGCATTCTACACACCTTGGAGTTTCACTTCACACTACCCAGTCCCTACCCACCTGCCCACTTCCTTGCAAAGAGGAATCTCTGTTAATGACAGGGTACTGAAGGTGTGTGTGTGTGTGTGTGTGTGTGTGTGTGTGTGTGAACCTAGCATATTTTCATGAGATGTGGTACAGTCCCATTTCATGTTTTGTGCATTTAGCTGCTTACCACAAACAATGGAGAGCTATCTTGTTTTGATGTTGTGGCTGCCTTCTTTCGGGGTCCTGCCTCCTTCCTGTGACAGGAATATTTACTTAGTGACTGCTTGAAAAATTTTAAAGGCTTTGGCAGATTTTCCTTTCCTTTTTTTGAAGAACTGCCTTAATACATTCCTTCCCTGTTAAAAGAAGGAAGGAGCTTATGAGCTCACTTTGTAAATGACGAAATCTAATTAACGGAGGCAGTAAGTTAGTGCACTGCCTGGTGATGTTAGTGGCAGAAAGTGCCCAGCTTGGGGGCTCTCGGGTGAAATCTGGATCCAGATGCTGACTTTGCTTCGTCCTACATGAGTTACCTTGGGCAGGTCTTCTAGGTTTCTGAGCTCCAGTTACCTTGTATGTAAAACGGGGACCTAACAGATGAGAGAATGTGTGTAAGGGCCTAGAACCGTGCCTCGTACCTAATTGGTGCTCAGGAAATGTTAGCGGTCATCAGCATCCTTATTATTAATAACAAGCCTGCTCCAGATTCCCATGCTTGGGTGGAATCTCACTGGCGATGTTGCCTGCACCTGCCTCCAGCCAGGACAGGGATGCTTGGCTGCTGGTTTGGGCAATGGGCTTTAATTTCTGGCCTCTGTCCTGCCCTTCTTACTCCAGTCTCTTTCTAGCTCCAAGCACTTTCAATTCTATTTGGCTGCCTGTGCATTAGAGTAGCCCGCACTTAGATGCTTGGACTTAAAAGGCAATTGCTGCTTCTTAGACAAGAGCCTCCTTTGGAGAATTGTATAATCTTGAGCCAGAAAGCAGTACTGGCTTTGAAGCCAGATAGACTGGGTTTGAGTCTTAGTTTCACATGTTACTAGCTGAGGAGGTCTAGCCCAGGAAGCCAGCATGGCACAGTGCTTCCAGGCTTGCGTGCTGGGGTAAGACTGGATTTTCAAATCCTTATTCCCTAGAGACGTTACTTAATCTCCTGAGCTTCAGTTTCCTCATCTGTAAAATGGGGGTACTGATCCCTACCTCACAAGTTCTTGTGAGGATGGAAATGACAAAAGGCATGGAGCAATGTACCTGCCCTAAATATTAGTAAGGAACTGTGATGGGGGCAGGGGCCAGGATGGACAGCAGAGGCCACGAAGCAGGCAAGGATTACATCTTTCTCACGGGCTCCAGAGCTGAAGCTTCTTCAGGTCCAGACTCTTCTTGGGAACCCTGGCTCTGCCACATAGCAGCTGTTTGTGATCTTGGACAAGTTACTTAACCTCCCCAAACCTCATTTTCCTCATCTGGAAAATGGGATTAGTAATAATCTTTAATTAACAAGACAGGACACAACAAGTGTTGGAGAGGATGTGGAGAGAAGGGAACTCTCATACACTGCTGGTGGGAATGCAAACTGGTGCAGCCACTACGGAAAATAGTATGGAGATGTCTCAAAAAGTTAAGAATAGAACTACCATATGATCCAGCTATTTCACTGCTGGGTATTTATCCAAAGAACATGAAAACACAAATGCATAAAGATACATGCACCCCTATGTTCACTGCAGCATTAAATTCACAATAGCTAAGACTTGGAAGCAACCTAAGTGCCCATCAAGTGATGAATGGATAAAGGTGATGTGGTATATAGACACAATGGAGTACTACTCAGCCATAAGAAACGATGAAATCTGGCCATTTGTGACAAGATGGATGGACTTTGACGGTGTTATGTTAAGCGAAATAAGTTAGAGGGAGAAAGTCAAATACCATATGATCTCACTCATAAGTGGAAGATAAAAACAATGACAATCACATAGAGACAGAGATTGGATTGGTGTCAGCAGAGGGGAGGCGAGACGGAGGAGGAAGAAAGGGGTGATTGAGCACATGTGTGTAGTGATAGATTGTTATTAGTCTTTGGGTGGTGAACATGATGTAATCTACACAGAAATTGAAATATAATGATGTACACCTGAAGTTTATATAACATTATAAACTAATGGTACTGAAATAAAAAAATAAAAATTAAAAATTTAAAAAGATAATCTTTACCTTGTAGGATTGGTATAAAGACTAAATGGTATAACAGTAAGTGCTCAGCTAAGAATTATAGTAAGTAGCCAACAAATATTTGTTACTGTTCTTGCTATTACAACGTGACCCTGGTTAAGTATTTAACCTCTGAGGCTCAATTTTTTCATCTGTAAAGTTGGAATAGTTATATCTGTCTCATAAAGATGAGAGGAATAGATGTACTGATGTCCATAAAGAACATGATGCATAGTAGATTCTCGATGAAGGGAGCTATTTTATTATTTCCACAAATTAGCGTTCATGTTGGAGAGCCCTCCATGGCCAAGGGCCTTCCATGGCCAGCTTCATGCCTTTCATCTGCTGCCCAAGCTGAACCACATTCCCCACAGAATTGACATCTTTCCAGAGTGGATTCTATTCCAGGTATCACCATGCAACCTAACCCCTGCCCGGACAGGGCCTACGTAATTGCTTTGCACATAGACAACGCTCCCAGGGCCCCGGTGGCGGCCTGGCCCGTGAGGCCGCTGTATTTGATTTTTGTAGGTCAACAAACAAATATTTGAAATGAAATAAGCATGTTAGTCGTGGCAGGTTCAGGTTGCTGTAATTAGTTTCTGTCTGGCCTGGCGTAGCAGCAGCAGGCCTGTGCTGCTTCTGCAAGAAAACGCTGGTCCCAGGGCTCTGAGGGTGCTGTGGCTGAAAGCACTTGACGTTGATGCTTCAGGACAGATGCTGGCAAGAGCCTCTTCCTGTGGTGGTGGTGGGCAGTGTGGGGCCTTTAATTTTTCAGGCTGCAGAGAGGTACTGAGCAAGCTATTAGGCTTAGCACTGGGAATACAAAGATGGGCTAGGCATAGTCTCTGGTCACAATGAACTGTGATGGGGGCAGGGACAGGGATGGACCACTGAGGTCAGGAAGCAAACAAGGATTATATCTTTCTCACTGGCTCCAGGGCTGAAGCCACTTTAGATTTGGACTGTTCTTTGGGTCTTGCTGGGGAGGTGTGGCTCAGCCAGGTGAGGCCACCTGCTGGGTCCTGGACCAGTTTACCTGTGGGTGTTCTAGTGCTCCCCTGGTCCCTCTTCCTGCACAGGCCCAGCTCCTCTCTCTGCTCAGAAACTCTGCTACCTGGACCCTGGCTTGGCCTCCCTTTCTTTCTCTCTCCTAGAAATTTAGCACCTTTTAGACTGGATTTCAGTCTCTGCATATCATTACTCTGCAATCTGCCAAATCAGTGAGGCATTTAATCATAATGCTAATGATAACAATACTAATGCTAACAATACACTGCCTTGGTGAAGTTCTTTTTAGATTTTTCAGAACAAGTTGTATTTTTGCCTCATTTTTTTCAGAAGCTGCTATATATACAGATTCATCATCTCCATCAGGCATTTATTGAGTATCAACTGTGTTTATCAGTCTTGGAGGTGCAAAGAAGCATAATAGACAAAGCCCGCCTACCCACCTTCCACCCTCCAAGGCGAAGCAGTTGCGGAAAGTAAAAGTAACATGAGTTTTGTAAACCTCCCTGCTACTTGGTAGCTCTGTGACCTTTGGCATGTTATTTAACCTCAGTTTTCACATCTGTAATATAGGAATAATAATAGTACCTCTTTCTTTCTTCAGATCTTTATGTGCACGAATCCCACATACAATGCTAGCAACTGGCAGCATTGAACTCGGCGCCCAGAATGTGTAAGGGACTTTACAAGCATAATCTCCTACACCTTCCCACAGCCTTGCAACGTGAGTATTACCGCTCCCCTCTTACAGGTGAGGAAACTGAGGCCTAGAGGCTTTCTTAAGGTAACAAAGCTATTATGTGAAAAAGTTGGGATTCAAACCCAGCTCTTGTCCAGATCCTGGTCTTTGCCCTGCAGCCTCTCTGGAGCTTCTTAAAGCTGCTAACCCCAAAGGAGGAGCACAATCGGTGAGAACGGGAGGGACACAGAGAAGGGAGCCCGGGAGATGAGTGCTGCTTATTCTGAGCATGTTCTTGGTCCCACTTATTTTTGATTTTATGCACTTCTAACAAGAAAACAACACTTTAGCGAACTGTTCTGGAATAATTTGTGTTTATATCAGCGTTTGCATGAAGTTAGCCATTTTGCTTTCAGTTAATGCTGGTGTGAGGTATTTATATTTAAAATTTTGCTCAAATAAAAGGGGGCATTTTGTTTAAAGGAGAGTATTTTGGCGATAGTAAGGCCAAATAGACCGTATGTGACTTTGGGACTCAATTTGGCACCAGTGCCCTCTGGTGGTAAATCTTGGTAATCCTTTACTTCTTGCAGAGTGTAAGAACTGAAGAAGAAAAAGATCTTGAATTTACCCAAGATCTTTCTGACATCTCTTGGTAAAATATTAACCAGCAAACTTGTATCCTTATTTATGTTATAAAAATATATTTATAAAGGTCCAAAACTGTAAGAGAGAGGTGACTTTTTACACAAACATTGATTTCATTTGCCTTTAATGGTTTTGGGTGGAAAACATTTTGAAGTCAATGATTTCATGTTATGTGAATTAATGTCAAGGAAAACAAATATAGCCTAAATATTTCTACTTAACGCCTTTTCCACAGGGTCATTTTAGAAAATGTTGTATTGGAATAAACTTTTCACTTATTTATATCTATTTCTGCATAAAATACACTTAAAAGAAAAAAGATGTCCAAGTGGGATTTTGCTAGGATTTCTTTGGAGTCATTGTTCCAAAGCCCTTGGTTGAAGCCTGGATATCCACTTTCCCTCAGATGCTTAGGAATCTAAGGGCGAAGTTGAAAGTAAATCGTGTGTTTCTGAGGAGAGCATCATTGAAATTTCCATATTTTCTCTCAGGTTCTCAAATGTGGCATCTAATTCTGTGGTTCACAGGATATCCTGAATGGTATTCCTCTAAAAGGATTATATGAGCAGGTGCTATGGGCCTGCCATTGTGTCAGGTGTTTTACATCCTGTTTAATCTTCAGGACAATTCTTTGAGGTCTGATTATACCCTCATTTTCTACAAGAAAGGGACTCCGAGAGCTTAAGTAACTTGCCACCCAGCTGTTAAGTGGCAGTCCTGGGATTCAACCTCAAGTCTCTGACCTCTGCGTTTATGGCTTTGCATTCTTCCTGTGGAAGACTCCGAATGCTGGGTTGTGTTCATATGCAGCTCAAATGCCAAACTGCAACCGTGAGCTTGGCTGTGTCTCACGTTCCCTCAGGGGAGAGTCGCAGCAGGGGGCTAATGTGTTTGTGTAAATAGTCTTGGCTGACACGTGGCAATGTCATCTCTCCAGAGCCATAGGAAATAGAAAGCTCTGCTTTGCTCCCTACTAATAAATCAAGATCAAAAATACCGATGACTTCTACTTATGCTGGTGAGATTTGCACAAAGCCACACCTGTCCAGCCTGGCACAGCTCTTTTAAAACACATGAGCCACCTCTATGGCACAAGTTAGAATTCCCAAAGAGGCCACTGTCTAGAAACTAGACACAATGCAAAATTGCTCCTCACCTGGTATCTCTCTTGGACCCTGACTTTGCGACTCATCTGCTCATCATGGGCACCTGACCCTGAGATGCAATACACTTTGGTGCTTTCCTAATTAATGATGTTAGCTCTCAAGGCAATTTACCCTCCCTTTCTTGGAAAAAATACTTTGTAAAAACATTTACAGTTCTAATCTTCTCCCTCACTGATACACTGTTGGCAGGAGGGTAAATAGACTCTTTGGAGTGCAATTTGGCAGTGGCTACTTTGCAATTTCCCTTCCAGGAATTTATTCTATATAACTACTCGTGCATATGTTCAAAGATACATTTATAAGAATGTTCACTGAAGCATTGTTTGTAATAGAAAAAAAAGAGAAAATAAAGAAAAAGAAAAACCCCTGTTATATCCATCAGTAGGATACTAATTAAACAAATTATGGTTACTTGATTCCATAGTGCTATGGAATCAAGCAGCTATTAAAAAAACAATGACATGGATATATATGTTAATGTTCCCACAATATATGGCTGGAACAGGTTCTCCAATATACTGTTCAATTTAAAAAACAAAGACAAGTTGCAGAACAGTGCATATAATAGAAAAATTATATGACTTTGTATATTCAAAGGCAAAATATCTGGAATGATATACATCAAACTGTTAACAGAGGGTAATTCCTCGGGAGTGGAATTGAGGGGACGAAGGAGTAGGATACGGTGGAGGGAGCTATTTTCTACTTATAAAATTCAGGATTATTTGAATTTTTAAAAATAAGAAGCATGTGTGAGTTTTGGAGTTAAAAAATGAATGCTTTTCTATATTAACTTCAGCAAAAATATTTGAAACAGAATTCTGCCAAGAATGTAGACGACATGTAGCATTTCGGGTCCATTTTATTGAGTACTCCCAAGACTCCCTATTCCACTTACATGTATCAGATTTGCCTTGGCCAATGCTCCTTGAGCTTGCCTCAGGCGGTTCTGAACACCAAAGCGTGTGAAAGCTGGACAGCGGTCAGTGTTTGCAAGTAGCCTCTGTCTCTGCTGTGCTTTACACCCCTCCCCGAAACTGTCATTGGTCTTTCTAGTAGGATATCATCACAAATAGGAATTCATAGTGGAGAAGGAAGGTGACATGGTCCAGTTAAGCGCAGTAATAAATTAGGAGGAATGGTGGAAGAAGGTCCAGTTCTTCAAACTGGAAGAAGCATCTGGAAGGTTCCTGAGACCTCAGGTCGGAGCCCCAGTCCTAGAAAAAGGCTGGCGCCCCCTAGGTGGACAGATCACTATGGTTTCCAAGCAGGCTGGCAAGGGGCATCAGGGACACGCTTAGCATGTGCCAGGCTGGGGGCTGACAATATCAAGGCATGATCTGAGTCCTAGAGGGTGTGGGGTACAGGTCAATAGACAAAAATTAGGTACAAGGAATAAAGTTACCCAGAATGGACCACAGGGTGAAGAAGAGTCTCAAGAACGAAGCAGAAGTTCTCTAAGAGTCTTCTTACAGACGGTCAGCATCAGTAAGTCTCGGCTGGCCCTGGGTATGTGGGGAAGGGATGTGGGACTCAGGCACTGTAGGGAGAGAAGGTATGAAGAGATGGCAGCTGCAGATGGCCTGAGAGGCGGGGAATTTTGCCTCTTCTGATTTCCAGTCACCCCAGCTTTTTGAAAAACTGAGTTGAGTGTGGGTGTTGGGGTGGGGGTGGGTGGGACAGGAAGAGCTGAATGAGCAACTGAAGCTGCCACATTGCTACCATCGGCACTATGTTATTCTTTCCATTTGGAATCCTGAAAATGGTGGGCGTATAAAGACCTTGAGGGCTTAGCGGGTGTTGGAAAAACTACCACATTACTGATACTTCAAGAGACCACTACATGAAATAGTGTCCCTAACCTCCAGGCTTTCTAGTGAATGTTTCTTCTCTGTTATCATCTCCAATCACCCTCACTTCCAGCCATCCTGGCCTTGTCGGTGTTCCTTGGACGTGCCTCAGGGCCTTTGCACTGACTCTTCTCTTTGCCTGGACCACTCTTCCTTAAGATAGCTACCTGCCTCACTCCCTCACCTCCAAGTCTGTTCAAAAGTCACTTTCTCAGGGAGGTCTAACCTGACCACCCTATTTTAAACTGCACTCAAATGTCCCTTACTTTGTTCTTTTTTTTTTTTTTATAGTGATCACTACAAAATTTACTTAATTTTTAATTTTTATTGCCTACCTCCCTTCTCAGCCTCCTTCCTGCTTTCCAGAAAGTAAACTCTATGAGCAAGCACAGTGGTGTTTTTTTTGGTCCGTTTTGTTCACTGACAAACACTCACTGGTAGAAGGGTGCCTAACGCCAGGAGTATTCTGTAAGTATTTGTTGAATGAACAGACTTTAGTACCAACGGTAAAGGACTTGGATCTTTTGGTCATCGAATGCTGCCCAGATATGTAGAAACCATTTCCAAAGACCTACTCTGCTTTTCCTTCTTACACTCTAAAATTCCTGTGGATTTAGGTCTTGGCATTCAGCCCAGGAGATATGATCGCTGATGAAAGTTGAGTGAAGCAGTTAAGAGCATAGGTTTGGGGCCAGATAGACCCAGGTCGGAATATAAGCCTTTCCACAGACCAGCTGTGTGACTTTAGGGAAATTATCTTCTCTAAGCCTGAGAATGAAATGTGTGTGAACTCATGAAGCCTGACACAGTTGCCATTAATAACCAGTAGCTCATATTATCAATGATGGAGATGGATGAAAGAAATGGAGTGATGAATTTTAAAAGGGCAGTTTCCCTCCTCATAGTCACTTAAGCTGCCTCAGATGAAAATATTGGGGAAAAAAATCCCCTAACTTTCTAGTGAATTTAAAAATACCAAGAGATTTTAGTAGATTCCAGGTTTTTCCTTCAATAAGACCAATTTTTTAATTTTTTTTTAAAGATTGGCACCTGAGCTAACAACTGTTGCCAACCTTCTTATTTTTTTTTCTTCTCCTCAAAGCCCCCCAGTACATAGTTGTATATTCTAGTTGTAGGTCCTTCTGGTTGTGGTATGTGGGACCCGCCTCAGCATGGCCTGATGAGCAGTGCCATGTCCACGCCCAGGATCCGAACCAGAGGAACCCTGGGCTGCCGAAGTGGAGCGTGGGAACATAACCACTCGGCCACGGGTGCGGCCCTCAATTATTTTTTAAAAGCCCACAGAAGCACTGGGTCTTGGAGTTGGGCAACGTCTTTGTGCCTCGATCTCGGTTCCAGGAAGGTAGCAGAAATCACCTTCTAGTAGTAGGTGGCACCTGGTGCCTGGGATGTGGTGCGTGGAGCCAAGCAGAGAATTCACGCGGTGCCAACATCTGGAGCCCTTACCAGTGCAGATGGAAAATAGCAAAATGCAAAATCTGTGGGTTCAGCTGAGGGAAGCCAAGGCAGAAAGCGTCTGAGAAAGCAGATGAAAAGTGAGCCAGAACCAAAGCCCAGGTAGGTGGGTGTGGCAGCCTTTTAGCTAGAGCCCTTGACTGCAGGGAGAGCCAAGGAGATGGGAGAAGGGAGCTTAGGGCTCCCTGGGCCAGCCTTCCTGTCGGTACTAACTCCACCTTCTCGACAACCCAGAAGAGGGCTCCGGGGTAGCCTCCCACTCCTCCTCCTGATCTGATGCCTGCTGCATTTGCTTGGCTTCTTTCCTATCCTGCTCTCCCCTCTCCCTTACTGGCTTCTTCTGGGAGCCTTGCCTGAAAAAGCACTGTCACCTGAATCATCAACTCAGGACCCGCTTCTAGGAGAACCCTACCCAAGACAGAAGGCTTCTCACAGATTCAGGTTTCAACTCAGGAAAGGATTCTGATTGGCCAGCCAAGGTCACATGCCCACCCCGGGGCCTTTGATTGGCAGCTTCTCCTTCATGCCTACTCCCTCCCTCACACCCACGTGATCTGATCTAGACAGCCAGCACTGCTCCGGCCCATGATGTGAGGGGCATTGTGGCAGGCGCTAAGGCTGCTCTAATAAGCACCGTCCCTCCGCTCCTGGGCTTACAATCAAGCGGGAGAGAGCCGTTAGTCAAATAATTCCCACCCCCCCACAAACGGTGGACAGTGCTGTGGAGGAAAAGCACCAGGGGCTAAGTGGGAGGGGCGTGTCAGAGGAAGTGCAGGGCTGGCTGGCTGCGGTGCGGAGGTCGGCAGAGAGGGCCAGAGCAGAAGCCATGGCGGGAGGGAGAGCAGGTGAGAGGGGATGGTGGCTTGACTAGAGTGGTGGCCGGGAGTTGGAGTGAAGTGGAAAAAACTCAAGAACCCTGTAAGGACCTAACCTACTGCGGTGGAACATGGGCCTCATTCTCGCCAAATCCCTGCCATTGCCCTGGGGTAAATGAAAAAACAAACTAATCCACACAAGAAAAGCTACATTGCAATTGGCTAACATTAGGAAACTTTAGGAGAATAAGAGAAAACTGAGCGGTGCCCTCTAGTCTAAAGATTCGTTTTATTATTTACTACTCCCCCCACTTTATTTTCAACAAATGCATCCATCTCCTGTTTGGAATTTTTAACAGAGAAGGATTTCTTGGCTTTCGAAAAATATCGCCTAAATAAATGTTACACCTTGGCATTTCCCCATATTTCCATTATTTTTATTCCTTTGGGGTGGGGGTGGGGTGCTGTAAAGGATAATTTGATCTGTGAATCTGGTCTGTATTCCTGATTCTGTAGGAGATGGAGAGCAGCTGTTTTCACGGGTATTTTTCATAAATTGTTCACATATGAGGAAAAGATAGCTGAGAAATAGAAGCTCTTTCACCATCTCTCCACAATGTAGTCTGGAGAGATGGTGACTCTTTTGTGGAGACCCAGTTTTGGGGTGGCTAAATCCTTACCCCAGAGGGTATTTGATGCTGCCAAGGCCTCTTCCTTTCATGCAAGCCCCAGGGGTAAGTGTGGGCCCCACCCTTGTGCTGCCAACTTTGGGGCAAACCCCCCACTGATCACACTTCCTCTGGGCAGCAGTGATGGGTTTGTCTGGGGATACGAACCACAGTGAACCAAACGTGTTTCCAAGCAGTAGAAGGAACTAGAGCACTGGGGGAACTCCCGAGTAACTGTAGCCCACGCCACCTGTTGTGGCTGAAGAGGGCTCTGAGGCTTCAAGAATCCAACTGGCTGGGGCCTGTTGTTCCAGTTTGCCAGATCATTCTTCCATTTAGGGCTTCACTAAGTGTATTTACAAATATTTACAAGTGGCATTGCTTAGAATACAAAGGGTGTCCTTGTTGTTTTGTGCATTTTTCTCTTTTTCTGATCTTGTATATTTCAAGTCTTCAGAACCCATCAGGCAGTCAAGCTTCTTGGCAGTTCTAGTTCTCTTTCCAGACGCTCAGTTTTTTTAATCTCTAATCTTTTTGGCTTTTGTTTTCTTCTTCTTTTTTTAAAATCAGTTCCCCTCCCCCCCCCTTAATTCCTGTTCCACCTGTATTGTTCTTTTTTCCCCCTATTATGCTGTGTCCTTGCACTTTTCCTTCTCCCGTCCCTTCATTTTTCCCATTCTGAGCTCCCCTGCTACATCTCACGAACTCAGAAATTGTCCTCCAGATACCATGAGTATCACCGTCTATTCAGTGGCAAGGGCTGCTGCCACTCTGGCTGGGAAGATGACATTTCCCAGAGTATTTCCCGCAGAGGCTGAGTGGTCTGACCCAGATAATGCTACCAGTTAAAATAATCCTGGCTCAGGGCCCACGGGACTCACCAGTCATTATGCTGTATTGGAAAGTAAAACTGATTTGGCAGCCTCATTAGATTATAATCAGCTCAGGTCTTCCCTTCTGGCTTCTCAGGGCATAACATGTGTCCTGTCCATAGGAGCAGCAGAGGGGAGAAAAACCACTTCTTCTCCTCAACTTTCTGTTAAGGCTCTTCTAGGCTCTTGGCTCAAATTAAATATTTTCTCTGTTAGAGCAGAGAATATGCCTATCGCCTTATGTGGGTCTTTAATTTGTTTTGGAAGCTACTGGGAAGCTCCAGGATAGCATCTAGCATCTTAAGAAGGCAGTTCCCGGGTACAGAGTGCATAGCCCAGTGGATGCTGGGCCAAGAAGCTTGACTACATTCTGTAGCAATAGCAGTAATAGCTATCATTACTGGATACTCACTAAATACCAGACCCTGTTCTATATTAATTTATTGAATCCTCGGATAAATCCTATGAAATGTGTACTATAGTATCCCTATTTCAGGAGGAGGACACTGAGGTCCAGAGAGGCTAAGTAACTTGCCCTAAGTAACAGAGTTAATAAGGGCAGAATCAGGATTGGAGCCCTGGCAGAATGGCTACAAGATCTGTGCTTTTACTATTCCCTATATCACTATCTGCAGATAATAGGGAGCTCCAGGAGGTTGGTAAGTAGACATGACATGAAGACAATGATGCTCAGGAGGAGACATTTGGAAACAGAGAGATGAGTGATTGAAGGATGTTTGAAGGAATCCAGTAAGTCTCTTGTAATAAATCCTGGAATGTGAAATTAAAGTCTGAATTAGAGTAGAAGCAGTGAATATGGAAAGCTATCGATGTGAGAGATGGTGTGAAATACTTATTTGAATTAATTTGGGACATAGAGGGAAGAGCATGGCCTGGAATGTCCAGCTTGAGAGAATGGTGGGTCATGGTCAGAAGTAGAGGTGGCAGAAAAGGCTTCTGACTCATGAGTGGCCCTGAGATATTGGGTTGATAAGGTTTCCAAGATGTAGAGATGAAGTCTCCTTCCACCTCCTCGTACTCTATGCCCAAAAGGAAGGATGCTGCTGTG
Organism: Equus przewalskii; assembly: GCF_037783145.1. NCBI lineage: Eukaryota > Metazoa > Chordata > Mammalia > Perissodactyla > Equidae > Equus > Equus przewalskii. The sequence goes on from NC_091850.1 coordinate 28,464,019, forward strand.
GATTGGTCATACTTAAGGGGACCAGCATGCTAGAGGGTGGGGCTCTTGCTGAGAGAAGTGAAGAGATTATAAACAGAACCACCCTGCATCCCTTGTCTTCCCCAGGATAATGGAAAGTCAGATTCCAGGTACCTCCTGGCCTGGGTATGCCCCAGCCTCCTTGGAAGTCCTTGTGGGTTGGGCCAGGGAAAAGAAGCACGAAGGGCTAGCTCAGGGGAAGTGTGTGCTCGTGTTTTCACACATCCTCATACTTTCTTCTCTGGTGGGAAAATGATAAGATGTGAGAGTCAAGAACATGGTGAGGGCCAGGGAGAAACTGTTCAGCCTGCCCTTATTCTAGGCCTGGTACTAAGGGGCAAAAAAAAAGGGGTCCTCAAAGCTCACCTCCCCAGGGCAGGGCTAGGAGTTTGGGGTTGAAATTCTAGGCTGTATTGAAGACTATGCATTTGCCCTCAAGCACTGTCCTTGCAATCCAGAGCAGAAGTCATCAATGGGGTGGCGTTTAAAGATTCAGAATCCATCTTTATCAACCACGATAATGATGTTTCTTTTGTCTAACCAGCTTAAATTCCCCCTCTCTAGTTCTTTAATGTTCTAACCTGCCTATGTCTTCCCATTTCAGTAAGATATTTGGTGGTGATGAATATTCTTGAAATATTTGGTGCAAAGAGCTAAAAGGAGCTATAAAAATAAACACACACTCCCCCCTCTGAAGTGTTGTGATGCCTGATAAAATGATGATATCTGAAGCCTTGATTTTAAAAAGCTCTCATTGCCAATAAACAAATAAAAACCAAGGACTATGTGAATGTTAATAGGTTGGTGATATAGATGGAGGTATCGATATTCTTGAATAACATATGTTCACACTTCATCATTTTAATTAACAAAGTTCTTTTTCTTGTAATTTCAGCAGGAGGTCTCCCAGGGTAAGAGAATAGGACTTGGATTTATGTGAATAGGATTTTTTTATTTCATCACTGAATCCAATAATGTTTTCCTAGTGTGAAAACAGATGGCAGAGACTTTATTTGTGGTCAAAGGTATTATGTATGAGAGGGAACCTTTCTTCGACAGGCAGTTTTGAATAAATTCAGGAAGTGATTTAGGACATGATATGTCTTTTAGAACCTGATCCATGGCAGGTACTTTTATTAACAAAATTTATACACTCAAATCCAGTGAATCAGAGGAACTAATTTTCATTCTGGCAAATCATGAATTTTTTTTTGGCCATAGACTGCTACCTGGAGATTAGAATTGTCTTGGAAAACTCAGTCTGTGAGTCAGAGTTTGCATGTTTCTTATAACTTAGCTGAAGAATGTCTTCTGATCTGGTTTTCAAGACCTTAGTGTGTTTAAAGCTTCTTTGGAGGAGACAGTCAAATCCTGGTTTGCTGTTAACATTATTAGTCCATAAATTGTAAGTTTGGTATCTCCAACAATGCAAAGTTTAAATGAGATATTGTCCTGAAAGGCTGTTTGAAACCATTAATTACTTTGCAAATGTAAGGAAGTGGTGTTAATATTAAAACACACAGCTTTGATACAAAGCCAAATTTCTCTTACCTTCCCAATAGAAATTAGGCAATTAGGTTAACTTTTCCTTGCTTCCAGAGGAGTCACTGGAAAACTATGGTTTTTGGAGCCAAAACAGGATATCTGCAGGGAGGTTACTGAGGGCCATACACAGATGTGGGAAATAGCTAAAAGACGTGTTTGCAGTGGCTTAACTGTCATGGTCTACTCTTGGGTCAATTTCCTTCTCAGAGTTCACCAGTGAACTTCTTAGATTGTAATTCTTTGATTTTTCTTCTCTTCTTGGTTTCTTTTGACCCCTATCTATACATTGACTGAAATTGATGTAATGAAGGAGGATTAGGTAGCGGAGTGCCAGAACTGGGCTGAGCACTCTGAATTGGACAAGGTAGGGATGATGTACATCACTGAAATCTTTACTTGACCACTTAGGACCATGTAGATCTCTATAGATAGAGGATCTCAAATTTTAGCATAATGACAATCTCTTGGCTACCAATTACCTTGTAAAAAATGAAAAACAAATTCTGATACATTGTCTGGGATGGAGCCCAGGAATCTATATTCTTAACGATTGTTCCAGGGAATTCCGATGCCGCTGGTTGAACGACTACAGTTTGAGAGACACTGCAGAGAGAATCTTAACTCCATGGAACTCTATTGCTCAAGAAAATTGATTACAGCTATTAAAGTCCCTACTTTTCTTTGTGTAGAAATAATGTAGTTCTGTCTCAATAAGTACAAATGAATGTGGCATTGTCTACTCTAGGAGGTTTAACGCTTCTGATTCCTTTTACACCAAGGTTGGGAGATGCAAGGTGAGAGTGGATGTTCCCAGAGATGTGACATGGTCACAGTGACCAAAGAAACAGTGTGAGAATATAGATCCAAGCTTTCAATACCCTGCACTTGAATCACTTTTTCTGAGTTGACTTATAAATCAATAAGAAACACCCAGAGTCAGCCAATTAGTAAATAAACACAAAATCAGGAAAAGCACAGAGGATGACATAAAGTAGTGGGGATCCAGTTAATTCTGTAGGAGCCATATAAAGAGTGACAGCTCAAAGAGCTGTGAGTTACAGTGCTCCAGAAGCTCTGTGAGCACAAGGGGGGTTCTCAGTCTCAAAATCCTATGTGTGGTTTTAGTAAATGTGTTTAGATCCTTATTATTCTGAGGGCTCACATGTAAAAGGTACAAGTGGGGCACTGTGTAGTTGGCACAGAAATATGTTTCCCTTGGGCACTTGGAGGAAAATGGAGCCTTGGCTCTCAGAATTTACAAGTAATTGGCAAGGGTTTCTGTCTTCCTACTGTGTGCTCAGCATTGAGCCCAGATAGGTCTGACTCGTGTTCTGTGATCACTACCAGCCAGACAGCTGCCTTGCGTTTCTCAGAGCCAAACTGAGGCTGGCTTCAATTCCTGGTGTAGCACACAGACGTAAGCTGCTTTCTAGTGTTCTGGGCTTCCATTCTTGCTTAAGGAGCCAACTCCATCCCTCAACCTGGAGACATTAAAATGCCAACTAATTGCTGCAGATCACTGATTTCTAGTTCCAAACCTGAAAAACATTAATGAAGACGTTGACCCCCTTCAGACGGAGGCAACTAACCCTGTGCGTTAAACAGTGTGTGGGAGAAAGCATCAAGGAAATGGGCAAGATACGCACTTTGGGGTCCCTAGACCCCAAATCAAATCCTGATTCTGTCACTTCTTGCTCTCTCCAAACCACAGTTTCCTTGTCTCTAAGGGAGGGGTGATCCTACCTACCTCATTAGGTTTACATTACAACTAGTAATAGACAAATACATATAGCAGAGTTCTGACACATAGTAGGGACTTTGGAGATATAAAATGCTCCTTTCTGCTCCTTGTCCTCATATCCTGGGCCTTCATGAACTCTAATCTTGGTTTTGGCAAATTCTCAAATTAAGCAGATACTGCATTTTGGTTTGAACTATCCTGAGATGAGTGTGCTTGGGGGAGAAGCCCCATGTCAGAGTTCTCTGCATATTGAGCAGAAAATATTCACATTCTAAAAACAGAAATCATCATCTCTCTAGGAGCTTGTCTTAGGCAGGATTCCTTCCAGAAAGTAGAGCCTGAGACCAGGGTTTGTCCAAAGGTTGGTTTGGGAAGTGATCTCAGGGAACTGGAGTAGGGGACTGGGAAGAGAGGAAGCCAATTCATACAAAGTTTGTTATCAAATATGGTCACAGCTGTGGGAAAACTGGGGCCTGATCCTTCTGGGACGAACTGAGAGCCATGAAGAATGCATATCAGAATTGTCCTCTCAAGGGACACAAGTGGGGCAGGCATCCACAAGCTCCCATCCCCTACCAGTCAAGGCCTGCCCCCAGGGGTTAGCTCCCTCCCACTGCTGGATTTGCACAAGTGCTGGGTGGTTCCCACAGGGGTCCCAGGTCAGGTGTCTGCAACGCTCAGGCAAGATGCAGCAGAGGTGACATGCACTCGGGAAAACGGGAGTAAAATGTTAGGGCCAGAGTATGTGAAGTGGACATGACCAAGCCCAATACTGGGATCAAAAGAAATGCCAGTTGACAGAAAAAGGGGCAAGTCTGCTTCTCCCTTCAAACCTCAGATGTTTTCACTTTTTGCAACAGTAGCCACTGGAGTATTCTTCAGTTGCCTCTTTGTGGCATTGGGTAGCCTCGCTGGTCTCTTGGCTTCCTGAACTCTATTGCATGTAGTCTCAGTAACTTAGCGCTTGATGACATGTTCTCTTCCTTATCCTCCCATTTCTTTATGTTTTTTTCTTAAAGATTGGCACCTGAGCTAACATCTGTTGCCAATCTTCTTTTATTTTCTTCTCCCCAAAGCCCCCCAGTACATAGTTATATATTCTAGTTGTGAGTGCCTCTGGTTGTGCTATGTGGGATGCTGCCTCAGCATGGCCTGATGAGCGGTGCCATGTCCGTGCCCAGGATCTGAACCGGCGAAACCCTGGGCTGCCTAAGTGGAGCGTGCGAACTTAACCACTCGACCACGGGGCCAGCCCCTCTTTATATGTTTTAATCGTGTCCCTCTTCCCCACAAGAGATGCTTATCTCCTGGGGTAGCTTGGGATGGAGTCTTCTAATTCTTTTTTATCCTATCTGCACCTAACTGTGCTCAGCAAAAACCTGTTGACTTGAACTCACTTGACAGATGATAAATCCTTTCTCTAGAAGCACAATTATCTTTTCAGGGGCCTGTGGAGTCTTCCACTCCCTAACTATATTGAGATTCTCACCAATTAATGGGGCTTGGAAAGCAACATCTTTAACGAGGGGCAGGGAGCTTCGAGCACGATGCCAGTGCCTCGGGGTGTTGTAAGGTTTTCATCAGCAATTCATTCTGCACTCTTTGTATTTGGTTTCATTCCAATTGCTTCACAGCCAGTAGCACTCAGAAAGGACATATATTTAGACTAGACTTCAGCTTCTTATTGAAGTTTTCTGTATATAATGAAACACAAATGCACTGGTCCTTTCTCTGCCTATCCTTTTCCCTCTCTGCTTCAGCCCTTCCCAGCCACTGATCCCGAGTTGGGTATGAACAGTGAGTAGGATCTGAAGTGGATCACTATGGAACTAGTATTTGCTGGATTCTTTTAGGTGGCAAAAAAGTGGCATAGTGGTTAAGTTCGGTGTACTACGCTTTGGCAGCCTGGGTTCGTGGGTTTGGATCCCAGGCATGGATGTACACCACTTGTCAGCCATGCTGTGGTGGCGACCCACATATAAAGTGGAGGAAGATTGGCACAGATGTTGGCTCACAGCTAATCTTCCTCAAGCAAAAAAAGAGGAAGATTGACAACAGACATTCACTCAGGGCTAGTCTTCCTCAGCAAAAAGAAAAGAAAAAAGGAACATATCTATGTTACTTTCAGTATTTCCAAGTGTGAACTGGGAGCCACTTACATGAGAAGTATTCATGGCTGCCACATTTAGCTGGGCAGGTTGTGCATTGCACAACTCTCAGGAGGCGTTCCACCATAGTCAATGTGAATGTGTCCCCAGAGGAATGCAGCAAATAGCCTGTGTGGTCACAAATAGTGGTCCTATCTGAGGCCCCATTCCAGTTCTACTGAATCAGAATCCCTAGGGAGGGGCCCAGGAATCTTCATTTTAACAAATTTCACAGGTTACTATTAATGCTAAAGTTTGAAAATCACTGCTTAGGAGATAGGTTTTAAGAGAAACATACACCAGAAGGAAAAAAATGTGGGAAATTACCTCAGCATCCATGCCATCACTGAATCCTCTGTTTCCCAGGCTTAGCTGTTCAGCTGGCTTCATGGATAACTCAGTGAATCTCTGCCATTCAGACTGTCATAGCCCTGCTAGTGATCTGGTCATCGTTTCATCTCCTTCCAAACACCCCTCTGTTGCTTTCTTTTCTGTGTGTTTTTACATTCCAACTTTCCAAGAGAGAAGTTGTGATCAGGCTGGGTTGTCACCCAATATGGAGTGCTCCATTTAAGTAGCATCTCAAGTCATCTCCTTGGCAACAGGTCTTGCTCATGGTCATCTTACATACACATGTATTGCCTTTGGCCTGGGGTCTCAATTTTGCTTCAATGACCATCAGCTATAGTATCTTCATGAAGAAAGGACTACCCATGGCCACCTTCCTCTGAAAGGAGCTGTGGGCGTGGCCAGCAGCTAGTGCTTCATTGTTTGTTAGGACAGGAAGGGGATGTAATTACTCAGTACCCCACCCAGATGTCATGTCCCAAAATAATAAGAGCTAATGTGCACTGGGTACCACCTTATGCCAGATGTTTTTCTAAGCACTTGATTAGCATTCATAATTTAACTTTCAAAAAGAACTTTTTGTGGTAGATGATATTATTATCTTTACAGATTAAGAAATTGAGGCATAGAACTTGCTCAACAGTTTGTATATGGTGGAGCCACAATTGGAACCTACACAATTTAGCAATGAAGTCATTGCTTTTGACTATGTTGGGGTCATGACAGAGGATCATTGCGGTGTGTGTGTGTGTGTGTGTGTGTGTGTGTGTTTGGAGTAGGACGATTATAACAGGGAGAATGCAATGCAAAAATTAATTCAGAAAGGCAAGAATATGCAGAAACCCCCATTGGTGTGTGTTGGGGAGGTAGTTGGAAGACAATGACAGACAGATGTCACGAAGCAACGAGACATAGCTGGGCTTGCCTTGAGGGCCAGAGAGGATTCTAGCATGAGATCCTCAGGGGTTTCTCTTACTCCTTCCTTGACTTCTTAAAAAGGAGTAGAAATGGCATCTAATTGTCGTTGGTTCCTTTAAAAACAATGCCATATTAAATACCTTCCTTTGGAGTCATAAACCTCCATCCTAGCCGGTAGCCCCTGGGGCCTGGTGTTACTTGATAGACAAGCTTTGAGAATTTAGCGTTAGACAGGAAGATGGATTTGAGTGTGTTTAATGAAAGACGGTCGAGGGTGGTTATGGATACATTGCCAAGGAGCATAAAGTTCGCAGTAGGAATGTGGGAATGGAAGACTACTCCACCCTGAAGAATACTCTTAAGGTGCAAGCCCAGAGCAGCTATTAAGCTGTAATCCAGTCTCCATTAAAGATTGAGGCAATTATTCCAGTAATTCAGGAGGAAGGGGGATATTGAATTACTAGAATAATTGTCTCCATTTTCTTTCTTTCCTTTTTTGTTTGTGGAGAGAGATCCAGTGTGCTTATGTTAATGTCTGCCACAATGCTGGGTGGGGGCTGCCTCCTAAATCCTTAATTTTTTAGTAAAACACAGTAATTATTAAAATACCATTTTCTGGGGCCCATATGGACCTCGGTGAGGTCTCCTCGGTACTTCTGAAACTGAACCTTTTTACCTTTCGTTAGCTACCTTTCTCTTTCAACCACTGGCTTAGGAAGTAACAGAGTAAACTTGGCTTGAGAAGAAAATAGCTACTTAGTGCATGTCATTCTCAAGTCACAATCAGTTTCTTGTAGGTTGAGAGTGATTTTGCAAAGTTCCGATTGAAGGCGGGGAAATGGACAGGATGATCTTTGCCTTCCCAAATTCTGAGCAGGCTGGTGGGCTATGCAAAGTGTAGGGTCTGGCGAATACCTGGCACACCACGTGACCTGGCTATTTACATACCCCAAATCAATGGGTCTTGGTGCCGAGAGCAGTATTTCAAGGAGGGCGCTATAGTTCTCGGGGTCAGTTGTTCCTCTGAGAAACACTCACAAAGATGTTCAGTGTTTCAGGCAGAATGATTACTCCAGAGATGTTCGGAATTTCAAGACAACCAAATGCAAGCTAAAAAGGGGATATCTTGGAGAAGATAGCCTGTTCATCCCTCCTGGGACTCTTCTGTAAGGCACATTATTGACTTCAAGGCAAGAGGCCATGAAAGTGTGCCTTGCCTTGAGACAGTAAACTCTCTGTTTTCTAAAGTTAGTGGAAAAAAGGAGTGTTTTGGTTCCCTTTGTCAGTTTCCAGAAATGAGTAAATTGTACAACGTACTTCAATCTGCAATGCTACCGAATATAGCTTACTGTTACTCAGATGATTCAGAAGACCCTCTGGGGTCTCATCAAGATAAATAGCAAATATTTTGTGTTGCAGCTGTGTGGAGAAGCCATTTCCCAGTGACTTCTAGCAATGAGTCAGAAAAATAAAAATAAATGCCTTTCTCTGTTATAATATATTCTAAACCAATCATTCAATCAATTGGAATTTATAGTTTACCTGTAACTGTCAAGAGATTACACAAGTTTGTGGGGAATACAAAGAAGTGTAAATGGTGGACTCATTGATTGCAAACAGAGTTACATCTACGTAGGTTCTTTGTCAGAGCGTAAGACTAGAACTCAGGATTGGGGGTTTGTGATGGGTTTGGTAGATCTGCCCCCAATGTCCACTCCACCTACCTTCTAATATACCTTCCTGCACTGTAGTGGCTGGAAAGCCAAATACCACATTTCCCAGACTCCCCTGCTCTCAGGGCTGTGGATGCGATTTAAGTCCAGCCATTACGTTGCACTGGTGCAAGTTTCAGAAGGCAGATATGAGGCACAGGCCGTGCTTTTGCTGCTTCTGCTTTTTTTTTTTTTTTTTAAAGTTTAGTTGTGGAGGTATTTGTATTTTCTGCAGCAGCACTAGCAGAAGTTTGTGGGTGTCAAAAGACAGGTCTCAGGGAACTCATTCTGCAGGTGAGGAGTAAAGCATGTCTGGTTTGGTGTGGAGCCAGCTTCCTGTCCATGAGGGCCTCCACACTGTGGTGGCTTCCTGACTTTGGCAGTCATATTGTTTAGGAGGTGGCAGTTTCCTAGTCTTGGGATAACCAAGAGCTCCCTTGGTGACCCAGTTCTACTATGTGGCTTTGGGAGTCATTTCTGAAATCATAACCTAAGTCTGTTTCCCTGGCTCTCTCAATGATTCAGTGAGCTTTTTAATACCCTATAATAAATCCGTTCATGCTTCGACTTGCTAGAAAGGCTTATGTTCTCTGCAGTTAAACCTTGTCCGTGACTACAGGAGAGTTATAGGCAACAGACTCTAAAGAAATTGGGAAACTGGATTTGTTTTTTCTGACTTGATTAGATTTGAAAGGAGCAATGATTATGTTAGCATTAGGATATGGCATACTCGTAGTGCATGACATGGAGTGTGAAATAGTTACTCAAAATATTGGTCACTTGAAATGAAGTGCCCAGTGAAGGCAAGGCTTTGGTGGACTGAGTGTCTCCTGACTATTACGTGAGAATAAGGAATACAAGCACTGTGGAGTTGGGTGGCTGTTTCTACCTACGTTAGAGAACTTAAAGAAAGAAAATAATGTGCTCAAGATTGTAAAATTCGTGGCATGAGGCATGATCAGAGGAGCCAAGAGCTCCTATGAACTTCTAGAAGAATCATTTATTTCATGTAGCTGCAGGACTGGTACATTCTAACATCAAATGCCATCTGATCCTGTAGATTGATGATTAAAAGATAGTCTGAGCTCGTAGACTCACTAGGTCTCTTATGCAAAAGTCTGAGTGTTGATTGGGGAAGAGTAGAATCCTGAGACCTGGGACCATTTGGGTGGGTTCAGTTGAACCTGAGTACCAAGATCCCCGAAACTCCATTGAACCTCTGTTGCCAGTAGAAGCATCTCCACCTCCTGTCTGATAAGGCTGGTCCAGCCTTGCCTAGATACTCTGTAATGACCTTGCTGAGAAAGTTTCCTTGCAAGGGGATGTCAATTTTTCTCCTGCTTCCATTTGCCACCACTTATTGTTCTAGATCTGTAACTAGAATCAAATGCCAGCATGTCCCCAGAAAGAAAAGTACAATGTCTATCTTATAAGGCAAAGTTTTATACCCCAAGGAATCGCAAGAGTTTGCTTATTTATATTAGCAAAAACCTAGGGAATGGTGTGGGAATGGATTATGAGAATCTAGGCCAGAAAGGAAGAAACATAGTTTTAAATCTGGCTTAATTCATTGGTGTGGGTGCCTTTTCCAGAGATTCTGGACTCATTGTTTTAGTTGGTACAGCTGGGAATGGTTGTAACTCTTGGCCTGGCTGATTGACTGGAAATGGTACTCAGTGGTCACCTGGTGGAAGGAATCTGAGGTTTCATAGTATAAGGTAGGGGGAGGAATCCAAACACTTAGGGAACAGGACTATTGAAGTATGTATTTCACATATGACCCAGTAACACACCAAGGGGGCTCAGAGGATTGAGAAACAAAATTTAGAGAAATACGTCCTTGAAAAGCGTTGCAGTAGAGTCCTCTATGAGTCAGAGGTGAAGAAAATGGACATTTTGATTGCAATGAATCTGTTGAGATCTTGGAGTGGCAGAGAACAAGTAGCAATACTTAAATGCCAGAAACAAGGCGGAAGCAGCTTCTGGGAGCAGAGCCAGAGTGGCAATCTGATATTTGCTGGTAGTTAATTGATCATGGGGCTTATAGGAATGAATAAATGACTGGTCTATAGCCACTTGATATATACATAGTAAAAAATACTGTAGATTTGGAAAGCATAGGCCCAACCTTGAGTCAGAGGCCTTCCCTCAATTTCCAGACCAGTTTATAAACCCAGAGCCATTGAATGAAGGGGAGATCAGGATCCTGAGATCCTATCAAGAAAATGCCTATAAATCTTCCTCCTAGCCTTCCTCAAAGAAACCTGTAGCTATTTAATAAGTGAACTCTGCACTGGGAAAAGAGAACCACCAAGACTTTTGAGGGCTTACTGGATTCTAGCTTTCACTGACATTAATCCCCTAAGACTCAAAATACTGCTGTTGTTCTCTGGAGGTGACAAATGGAATTTGGGTCTGAGTTTCTCTCTCAGTGGTCTCAGTGGGGTTTGTGAAGCCCTCTTGTAATTATTTCCCTTACTCTTAAATGCATTGCTGGAGTAGACATTTCAGCAACTAGAGAATTGCCATGTTGGCTTTGTGGAGTAAAGGCTGTTAACTATGAAGGGTCAAGTGGAAGCTGGAACTACTCCTACAAAGCAGTAAACCAAAACAGTGCTGCAACCCTGAGGAAACCACAGAGATTAGTGCCGTCATAGGAGGCTTCAAAAAGGTGCAACTATGGTGATTCTTCTCACATCTACATTTAACTCACCTGTTTGGCCTCTACAGAAAAACTGTGGGTCTTGGAGAATGACAGTGGATTACTGTAAACTTAATCAGTTGGGGACTCCAATTGTATTTGCTGTCCCACACGTCAAATTAACACAGTTTCTAGCACCTGGTATGGACCTATAAATTTGGCAAATACTTTTTTTTCTTTCTAGTAAGTACAGATCCCTAGAATTAGTTGTCTTTACCTCACAAAGACAGTAATACACATTCCCTATCTTATCTCTGGGCTATGTCATCTATCAGATTCTCAGTCATATTTTAGTTTTTAGGGGCGTTGATCATCACACCATGCTATAGAACGTCATACTGCTCCACTCTATTGATGACAACGTTCAATTGGGCCTGGTGAAAAGGAAGTAGCATGTGTTCTTGGTAAGATGCACAAATGACAGAGGATATTTTAAAAATCATAAAAATATAAGGGTCTGTCACCTCAGTAAAGTTTATGGAAGGCCAGTGGTCTGGAGCATTTTGGGATATCTCATCTAAAGTGAAAGACTAGGGGTCCGGCTCCATGGCAGAGTGGTTAAGTTCGTGCACTCTGCTTCGGCGGCCCAGAGGTTCGCTGGTTCGGATCCCTGGCGCTGACGTGGCACCACTCATCAGGCCATGCTGAGGTGGCATCCACATAGCACAACCAGAAGGACCTACAGCTAGAATATATAACTATGTACTGGGGAGCTTTGGGGAGAAGAAGGGAAAAAAAGAAGATTGGCAACAGATGTTAGCTCAGGTGCCAATCTTTAAAAAAAAAAAAAAGTGAAAGACTAGTTGTTGGAACTTCTGCTAAGAAAGAGGCACAAGCTTGGCAGGTTTCTTCTGGCTTTTGGAGACAGCGTGTACCACACTTACGTGTGATGCTCAGACTCATTTACTGAGTAACTTGTAAGGCTGCCAGCTTTGTGTGGGGCCCAGAGCATGAAAAGGCTTTTCAGATGGTTCAGGCTGCAGTGCAAGCAGTGCTGCCACTTGCCCTAATAATCCAGCTGATCTAGTGGTGACTTGTAAAGTGATGGCTGGGTGTAGGGAAGAACCCAGTTCTTTCCGACTGTGTGTTTCTTCCTTGTAAGTCTCCTTTACTTTTACGTGGACACTTCACTTCTGACACTTCTGGTTACCAAATGTGTGGAGATTTTTGACCACAGCAAGCAATTCTCTGTGACACCAGCTGGGTGCCCTACAATTTAACTCAATTCTGACACTATATGCCTAGAGATAGTGTCAGGTCCCACAGATTGACAGCACAGTAGCACAGTCCCACAAGACTGCTCCCCTCACCCCAACTTCAGACGTCAGTCACAAGCCAAGGTTGTCATCTGTGCTTCTGACCAACTGGCTATAGATTGGAGGTTCCAATGACCCACTCCTTGCACTCAATTAATTTTGCTAGAGTGGCTCACAGAACTCAGGGACACATTTATTTATGCTTACTAGTTTATTAAAGGATATGCTAAAGGACACAGATGAAGAGCCAAATGAAGAGATACATAGGGTGAGATCTTGGAGGGTCCTGAGCGCAGGAGCTTCGGTCCCCGTGGAGTTGGGGTGCATCCCCCAGCCTGGAAGCTCTCCGAATCCTGTACTATTGGGACTTTTAAGGAAGCTTCCTCACATAGGCATGATCAATTATTAACTCCATTTCCAGCCCCTCTCCCCTCTTTGGAGAAGTTGGGGGTACTGAAAATTCCAAGCTTCTAATCATGGCTTGGTCTTTCTGATGACCAGCCCCTATCCAGGAACCATCCAGGAGCCCACCTGGAGTCACCTCTTTAGAACAAAAGCTACTCCTGGTGCTCTTATCACTTAGGAATTTACAAAGGTTTTAGGAGCTCTGTGCCAGGAGCCAGGGGCAGGGACTAATATGTATATTTTCTATTATCTCACATGACTTGAGTATTGTTATCAGATGAAGATGGTGCATAGAGCCTGTAGTAAGCCTTTATAAGAGTATTATAGTACATGTCCCAAGGGTTTTGGAGCAAAGTCATGCCCTATTTGTAAGTTGATTATTCTCCCTATGAGAAATAGGCCTGGCTTACTTCTCATGGAACACCAAGTGACCACGTGACCTGAGCTGTCCATCCTGAGCTGAGTATTATCTGATTTGCCAAGCTATAAAAATAGGTCTTCTCAGCTCCATTCTTCAATACTTCATCATTAAGTGGTCTTGAAGGCACAAATACATTGCACGAACAGAGGGCTAACACTCCCAGGGCATCACCTACTCCTGCATTGCCCTCGCCCTCAGTCAATACCTATAGATTCTTGGGCCCCAATGAATGAGTCACCTGAGAAAGAAAAAATCAAGCCTGGTTTATGGATACATCCATATGATATACTTGAGTCAGCTGGAAGTCAACTTCTGTAGCATTCCAGCCCAGTCAGTGGTGATCTTGAAGGACAGTAGGGAAAGAAAACCTCTCAAAGGGAAGAACTTGTCCATGTTGCTTGAAAATAAAGATGTTTACAGGTCCAGGTCAACATAGATTCATCGGTAATGGCTAATGGGCACTGGCTTAGCTGGATGGTCAGAGATTTGGAAGGAAAAAGATTGGAGGACTGGTGTCAAGAAGGACTGGGGAAGAGGTATATGAATGGAACTCTTAGGATGGGCACAAAATAGAAGGATATGTGTGACCCATGTGTTTGTTCAGAATAGGGCATGTTTTGAGGAGAAGTTACTGAAATATAAATTGGATGCATTGACCAGTTTTGTGGATGTCTGTAAGCCTCTTTCTCCAGATTGTTTTCTTGTGATTAGATTCCATTTGTGCACTTTTGGCAGGAATACCACATAACTAATGTTGTGTCCTCAATCAAAACATCAGGAGGCACATGATATCAATTTGTCTCGTTAAACTGCAATTTGAGATTGCCACTCACCACTTTGGGCACCTCATGCAAATGAACCAACAGGCAAAAGAGAGGTCATTACTGTGTCAACTGGGTGATTAAGCCTGGTTATCAAGGGGAAATAGGATTGCTGTTGTACAATGGGGGCAGGGAGAAGTATTTTTAGAAGCCAGGGGATCCCCTGGGGTATTTCATAGTACTGCCATCCTCAGTGGTAAAATTTTATTAAATTATATATTTAATGTGTGTATTTAATTTATTAACTTTTAACAGAAGACTACAGAAATCTGATATAACCAGGATCCCCAAGGGTTCAGATCCACTAGGAATAAAGATCTGGCTGACTCTACCAGCTAAATAACTTGGCCCACCTATGATGCTGACTGAGAGCAAAAGTAACCTAGAATAGGCTGGGGAGGAAAAAATTGTAAATACCAACTATAGACTTGCAACTGAAACTGGAACCATCATAACCACCAAGGATTTATTCCTTGCTCTGTTATGTATATTTTATATATATTAACCATTTTCCTTCCTCCTTTTCCCTTTTCATTACAATTTTATAAATGGTCTACTGATGGTGGTTAATTTTATAAGTTAGTTTGTATATTATGGAATACATGGTAGAATTGTGACTGAATTAAAGAAGGAATGAATATCACCCAAGGATAAAATCCAGGGACTCGTATGGAACTTTGGGTCTCCTCTTTTGAGGGCAGGTGAGTACGTGTTTTTTTTAGTACAGGGACAGTTATGTTAATATTGTTTGGAAGTTTAAATATAGACAGAAGGTAAGTATGGATGTTGAATAGCCAGAGGAACAGTCTATGGCATTTATGGTGGATCGGTGCTCAATATCCATTCAATCTTTCTTCTGTGAACTTTCCTGATCTGTAGAAGTTAGAAAGTAAAAAAATTATTTTATCCAGACTCTCTTGCAGCTAAGATTTTGGATGGCATTTAAGCTGAGCCAATCAAACACACTTGCGAAAGATTTAGAAGGCAGAAGTGGAATGGAGGCTATACATCTGCTGTGCTGGCTTTTTTCTAGAAAGCTGTCATGGAGGGAATTTTTTCCTGTGGCAGCATTAAGATAGATACCAGTGTCTAGCGATCAGTTGGTTTGAGTGCTAAGAGGCAGAGTGTGGGGCTTCCCTTCTGCTGGTGTGTGTCAGAGCACGTATGGTGCAACTTCATGATGTGGCCACTTCTCAGTGTACCAGCTTCCTGGTCACAGCAGTGCGATGTGATTCTGGGGCCAGCTGCTTCCAGATCACAGAAGAGGCAGAAGCTCCTTTGGTGACCCATTTCTGCATTGCGGCGTTTTGTTCCTGAAAGCTTGGCTTGGAGGCTATTTCTTCGGCTTTCCCAATAATTCAGGAAACCTTTACAGTAAGCCTGTAATAAGTGTTTTTCCCCTTAAACTAGCTACATTGGATTCTGTTCTTTGCAAGTAAACCCTGATCAATATAGGAGTTTAGGAGACCACTGTCCTGTGCCAATATTTACAAGAGAGGCAAGCAAGGTGCAGGTTGGCTTCTCCACCACTGCTTATTATGCTCTCTATTTATTCTGGAGAGAAATCTATCAAAAATTACATGCCAGTTTATGTCTTTTATTGCTCTTTCATTGGCCTTTAATTCTCATAGGAAACAGTTATGGTCTGAAGAGTATGAGACCAAAAACTATCAAGACGCTGAGGGGTTAATGAGGGCATATGTCACATCTTCCATGGCAGCGGCTCTCATACTCACCTACACATTAGAATCATCTGGGGAGTTAAAAATATTCTTGATTCCTGGGCTGTCTCCAGACCAATTAAATCAGAATCTCTGGGTGTATTACCCAGGATTCAGTTTTTTGAAAGCTCCCCAGATGATTCCAATGTGTATCCAAGGTTGGAGAACCACTGTAGCCTGGGAAGAGAGAGAGAGGTGAATTCTCAGGTTACATGTGAGTTGTAGTTGGGGAGAAATAAATTACAGTCGTGCGCTGCATAACGACGTTGTGGTTAATGACTGACTGCATGTACGACGGTGGTCCCGTAAGATTAGTACCATATAGCCCAAGTGTGTAGTAGGCTATACCATCTAGATTTGTGTAAGTGCACTCTGTGATGTTCAGGCAATGACAAAATCGCCTAACGCTGCATATCTCAGAACATTTCCCTGTCGTTAAGCAAGGCACACCTGTGCTAGTAAACTAGCAGTTTTACCATCTCGCAGCCAGAAGTCCAAAATGGGTCTCATTGGGCTAAAATCAAGGTGTCTGCAGGGCTGGGTTCCTTCCTGGAGACTCCAGGGGAGAACCTGTTTTCTTGCCTTTTCCAGCCTCTAGAGGTTAACTGCATTCCTTCATTCTTGGCCCCCTTCCTTCTTCAAAGCCATCAAAGGCTGGTCAAGTCTTTCTCATAATGCCATCTCTCTGGTTTTGAGTCTTCTGCCTCCCTCTTCCGCTTTTAAGGACCCTCTGATTACCTTGGGTCCACTGGGATAATCCAGGTTAATCTTCCCATCTCAAGGTCAATTGATTAGCAGCTTAATTCCACATTCAACTTTAATTCCTCCTTGCTGTGTAACCTAACATACTCACAGGTTCTGGAGGTTAGGCTGTGGATATCTTTGGGGAGCCATTACTCTGCTTATCATAAGGAAATAAGGGATGAGGGCCCTGGGGAAGAGACACCCTAGGGATTCCTTCTCCACATTTTTTGAATCAGAAGAGGCAATTGGAGAGGCCAAGGCACTTAAAAACTTCTAGACTATTAATTCAGACATCATGGGAGGCCTGGTACCCGGTATATTCATATGTCTGTAAAATGCAGGGTTAGCCAGAATGGATTGCTAAGAAATTAATAATACTTTGAGATTGTATAGTCTTGCCACTTCTCACCTATTTGAAAAATTACATTTCAATGACCAAAACTTCTTTGCAACCATCTGGAAGCCTGGCTGTAGATAACAGGAAAATACAAACATGCAAACCTTCCAGTTTGCTCTTGTTAGGAACCAGGAGGGCCCTACCACAAACAGGCTGATCATTTTTCTCCTTTTAAGAGCCATTTGATAGTAACCATCCTAAAATGAAAATTACTCTTTTGGCAGATGTCCCCCAAAATTTATTGCTTCATATCTAGTAACCACTGCTGCAGGCTAATTCATATAGGTCCTCTAGGGGCACATTGTGCAGCTACTTCATCCAGGCGGGGTCACTGGGAAGCTGTTGCTCATGAGGATATTGCTGAGATTTTTTTTTTGACCTTGGTGAATGATTGGTAACACCTGCTTTAAGCACACTCCATGCCAAGAGTATCAGTGCATGATCCATGGTATAGAATTCCACAACCGTAGCATTTATTTGTTGCCATGCTAGAACGGACCCTGTATCTCGAGGAAATTCGTGGCTTTGTCCACGGGTACCTTGCAGATGCTCACTTTATCATTTGCTCATCCGGTTTCAAAGACATCTGGATCCATTCTGAACCAGCATCTCACACCATCTACACACTGGGTCCTTAACTGGAAACTAGTAATCTGTGTCTCCCTGGGGCCACGCTAAATGGGGATGGGGTGGAGTCAGGTTGCAATAATGGGAACAAAGTTGGGTGTCTCTAGCTCACTGGCTGCCCCCTGGTCCAGACAGACAGGCGTTCAGCCTTGCCCTTTTGTGCACTCTGGCTCTACAGTCCTTGTGATGCCAGTGGCTCCTGCTTCTCCCTCCTCTCTGGACCTGAGGTTGGCCTCCTGGGTCCTGGCTCCTAGGTTGCTGCTCTGGCTGCCTGGAAACTTCTCTCTATAGCTAAATTTGAGGCACAATTATAGGCCTTATGTAAGCTTTGTCATGGGCTTTCCTCAGTCTCGACTTTCTATTTTTATTTATATTGTCCGTGCTGCTGATACTTTATTCTAATTTATATCATGTCATAATATTATATGTGTTCTTGTTGAAAAGCTCTTCAAATCCTCCACGGACTAAAACAGGACACAAACAAGTGCATAGAATAGTAACACTGAGCTCCCTCTCCCCATTGAGAGATTGGTGATGAATGTCAGCTGTGCACTTTACTCCTCTACACCGAAAGGGCAGAGGGGATGGTGCACATGTCACTTACTTCACTATGTTGATCAAGGGAGGTCTTGGTCACCTGGGTCAGAAGAGAGGAGCTTTACCCAATCAGGCACATTTTCCAGAGATTCCAGATAGGTAAATGGTCTACGAAACTATGACACACCAGGATGCAATCTCAGGACTGTGTAGGTAGAAAAAATGATCACCAGGGTCTTTCATTTTTGGAAAAAAGAAAAAAAGAAAGAAGCTAAAGATAGCTAACTGAATTTCCAATCTTGGAAAATGTTTTCTGATGTAAATAAAAAGTATACAATTTTAGCTCGATTGGCAGCATCGCATAATCAGAAAAAAAGGTCATTTTGCATTGTGGATCTAGGATAGAAGTTATCCTGAGGAAAACTTGTAAAACTTGTCTGTCAGATTCTCGGTCTCTCATTTTCTCTCCCTCTCTGCCTCTTACTGTGCATTCCTCCTTATTTCTTCTCCTCGTTTTGCCTAATCCTGGATGGAGTTTCCATGGGGGCCCCGCCGTTGTACTAATAATAGCGATAGCTGCTATGTATCAAGCCTTTACCACTTGCCAGGCGCTGTGTGAAGCACCCTGGATACATTACCTCACTCGTTCCTCCCAATAGCCCTCCAGGAGGATGGGCATATTTGTGTAATGAGCTCGGTCAGACACGGTATTTAATGGTTCCATTATGTCCTTTTGTCAGCACGCCAGATAACAAAGTTATTGGTATTCTTGACTTTTTCATGCTTGGCTTAAAACATATTGGTAAATACGATGCCGGCTACAGAAAGGAACTAGCAGGCAGCCTATGGGGAATTTGAGTTATGCTTTATATGTTTTTTTAATCCTTTCCCTGAGCAGTAATTACTGGTGGTAAATGAAAGTACTGGGAGCCCTTGTTTCAGACTGAAATTTAACTGCTTCCTTCCCTGCAGTAAAACAAACACTGGGGAGATTGAGCAGGGATTAACAGCCTAAAATGTAAGAAAGTGCTAAGTTCTGAACTCAACTTCTGAGAGGCTCAATATTAACCATCATTTTCAATGCTTAATCACGTGAGAAAACAAGTACCAAGTCTCTGTACTGGATATTCCGCAGGCAAGATGTTCCAGGCTGTCTCAGGAAGGTCTGACGTTTTGGGTAGGAGCAAATGAATCAGGAGAGGACGGCAGGTCAGTGGAGGCTGGGATTCTTGTTTTGGTTTTTTCCTCCGCCTGGAGTGCACAGCACCTTCCTACCTTCCTCACTGTCTTGTGAACCCACCTGTGTGCACTGTTCTCCAGAGTTCTTCTGCTTCCCAGGTAAAGCCCAGCAGGTTACTTTCAAAATCAGAATCTGGGGCTCTGGGGACTTGCAGATGTTTCCCGGTCAGGCAGCCCAGTTCTCACACAGGGGCACAGAGCCAGCTTGTTGGGGCATGAGGGCACCGAGGGAGCACAGTCTTGCATCAGATGCCGAAAGGTCTTTCATCACGTTGCTCTGACAATGAGGCTGGAACAACTACAGTTGAAAACTGATGCAACAGGATGGAAGGGGCTGGTAGCACTGGGAGTTAAGTTACTCTTGTGAAAGAGAAGACGGAAAGGAAAATTAAAAACAGTATCTTGAGGCGCTGAATTTAAGTTACCAGCTGTGCATTACTTGAGACTATCCCACAACTTTTTCTTTTTAAAGATTTTATTTTTCCTTTTTCTCCCCAAAGCCCCCGTACATAGTTGTGTATTTTCAGTTGTGGGTTCTTCTAGTTGTGGCATGTGGGATGCCACCTCAGCATGGCCCGATGAGCGGTGCCATGTCCGTGCCCAAGACTTGAACTGGCGAAACCCTGGGCCACCAAAACGGAGCAAACTTAACCACTAGGCCACAGGGCCGGCGCCTCCCACATCTTTTAAGATGATCTAAAGGGGAATATAATTATGTCATTTAGAAGGAGAGTGATGAGGGATGTTAGAGATTCATCGGAATACTAGCCTTTCTTAGTTTGATTAACATGAATAAGGTCTGGACAGCAGTTTCGTTCTTGTTCTTGTCATTAATTGCTGAATGAAATCTTTAATGTTAAAAAAAACCCAACTTACTGTAGTGGGCTAAATAACAGCCCCCAACAATATCAGATCCTAATCCTGGGAACCTGTGAGTATTTCCTTCTTTTGAAAAGTTCTTTGCAGGTATGATTGAGTTAAGGACCTTGAATTGGAAGGATTATCCCAGATTATCCAGCAGGCCCTGTGTAATCACAGTATAATCCTTTTAAGAGGGAAACTTGATTTACATGGAAGAGGAGATGGCAATGTGAGCACAGAGGCAGGCTGGAGGGGTGTGGTCACAAGCCAAGAAAGGCTAGCAGAACAACATCTCCTCTAGAGCCTCGGCGGGGAGCGTGGCCCTGCTGACACCTTAACATTGGCCCAATGATACTGATTTCAGACTCCTCACCTCCAGAACCGTGAGAGAATAAATTGCATTGTTTTAAGTCTCCACATTTGTGATAATTTGTTACAGCTGCCATAGGAAACTGATAGACTGACTTGACTCGAACCTAGTGAGTTAGATTCTTAAGTCATCAATATCGGTCTCTCTGCTGAAAAATACGTCCGTGCCTATGTGTGTGTGTAGAGAAGGAGACACAAGAAACTGGCAGCCATGGTTGCCTCTTGGAAGGGGAACCAAGAAAATGAGAGTCTAAAGTAAGAGGCAGACTTACTGTTCATTTCATACACTCTGATTTCATTTGAAATTTTTTCAAATGCATGTATTTCTTTTTCTAAAAAAATAAACTTTTAATTCTAGGGTAATTTTAGATTTACAGAAAAATTGCAAAGATAGTGCAGAAAGTTCCCATATTCCTACACCCAGTTTCCCCTATTATTAGCATCTTATCTTAGTATGGTACATTTTTCACAATGAACCAATATCGATACATTATTATTAACTGAAGTCCATACTTTATTCGAATTTCCTTATTTTTTTCCTAATGTCCTTTTTCTGTTCCAAGATCCCATCCAGGACACCACATGGCATTTAGTTGTCACATCTCTTTAGTCTCCTCTTGGCTGTGACAGTTTCTCAGACCTTCCTTGTTTTTGATGACCTTGACGGTTCTGCAGAGTACTGGTCAGTACAGGCTACCAGTCAGTACAATGTCTCTTAATTGGGATTTGTCTGATGTTTTTCTCATGAATAGACTGGGGCATGTGTTCCTTTTTCAACTTACAGCTAGTTAATAAAAAAGGAAATATAGTACACTAAAAATACTTATGTAGATTATTGTGAGGATTAAAAGAGTATATGTGTGTGTGTATATATAAAATTTAGAAATTGTTTGGTGTTTAGTACACGCTGCATAATTAGTGTTATCTATTACTACTACTGCTATCGTGAGGTTAAAAGGTTAAAAGGATACACTAAAATAAATGTTGGGATAAAAAGATGTTAGGTAGGATAATGTGGTGAAGTCAGAAATACCTAGCTTACAATCTCAGCCCTATCACTTGCTGGTTCTGTGATCTGGGGCAGATAACCTCTCTGAACCTCAATTTTGAAATCTGTAAAACGGGGATAATAACACCTGCTTAGCAGGGTGGTGGTTAATATTAAGAAAGAAAATACGTGTAAAACTCAAATGCAGCTACAATAAATTTTGTATTGTTCTTAAGTTGAATATTGGAAGATAAACTACAAACAATAGATTGTGACTAATTTGCTTGTAATACAGGTAATGTATAAATAAAGCAGCCAAGTTATTCCTCTAAGTTAGCTGTATTTATAAACATCTCTACCTTTCTAATTGTGATGAGTTATCCATCAAATACTTATGTAGTGTCTACTAGAGGTAAAATTCTGTGTGACACAGTTATACATGACACAGTGCTTGCTTAAAGTCTAACAGGGACAGGAACAAAATGACTCATGAGTGCAGCAGAGGAAGGGGTATTCCTGGCAGCTGGGGAAGCTTTTTCTTGAAATGTAGGTGGCTAGAATTTTTATACTTTATCTTCTCTTGATTATCAACTTATTGGATGCACACTGCAGAAAATTTGGAAAAGTATGGACAAGGAGAAGAAAAATATCCAAACATAATTCTATTTTGGCAAAGTTCTTCCCAGTGCTTTTAACCCTGAATTTTTTGAAAAAAATTTCTGAAATCATATTATGTATACAATTTAGTATCAGTTTTTTCCACCTAAAATATCATAAACATTCTTTCATGACATTCAAATTGCTTCTTAAAGCATCATTTAAAATAGTTGCATAATATTTCCTTGTGCTAAAAGGAAATAGGTTTAGCTGGTGTGAAAGAGACACAAAATAATAGTGACTTAAACAAGACAGAAATTTGTTTGTCTGCTGTGATAATGTGGGCCAGAGTGGTGGCTCTGCCCTGTGAAGTTGTCAGAGGCTCGGGTTCCTTTATTGTATTGCTCTGCCATCCTCAGGTGTGGCCCTCAACTGCAAGTTCCAAGATGTCTCACCACCAAGTTCATGTGAAAATCAGAAAGGGGGAAAAGAAGTGGGGAAGACACACCCCTAATCTTTAAGGACACAACCCAGGAAGTATACCTATGACTTCTGCTCATGTTCCATTGGCCAGACATAGTCATATGGCCATAACTAGCTGCAAGGAAGGATGGGAAATGTAGTTTTTAGTCTAGCTAAAAACCAGGTTTCCTACTAGTACTTTAGAAGGAGAAGACAGATATTGAGGGTCAACTAGCAGTTTCTGCCGCACTTTGTATGGCTGTCCTCCACTTATATAAACCACACATTGTTGCTACCATCTTCTTTTGTTTTAATGATAAATCTTTAACATTTTTGTGCTTACCAAGTGTCAAATGTTTTACATATTGATTCACTTAAGCCTCACGACAATCTTATAGATAAATACTATTACACCTATTTTAACTTGAGGAAAGTGAAGTTAAGGAATTTGCTCAAGGTAATATAATTAGTAAGTGGGGTGGCCAGGATTTGAACCTAGAGTCCATATTCTATAACCAACACAATATGCTTCTCATCTTTGACCATGTATTGATGATTTCCTTAGAGAAGATTTCTAGAAGAAGAATTACTGGGTCAAGGGGTTGAACATTTTTAAGGCTTTTGATGTATTTTTCCCAGTTACCTTATAAAAAATTTGTACCAATTGGCCATTCTCTCCTATGAGAAGAAAAGATGTCCTTCAACTGGTCCAAAATAAATCTTCCCACCTGGTCACGGAAGTCATCCTCCTAGCATCTCTCTGGAACTGGCCCCCTTAATCAACTCTTCTCACACTAGGCTTGATTTTCCCCTCACTTTTGCCTTCCAACATGGCAGTGGTGCTCATAAATGGGCAGTGGTTATTTTACACACACTTACACACTCCATGGTAGTCCAGCCAAGTGTGAAGGAACTCATCACACACTTGTTGAATGAACATAAGTGTACATGCTTATACTCCTGTGGAATGTAAGCCTGGTGGCTGGCCATGGTAGGTGTACAAAAATATTTCTTATGTGAATTTACAGGTTCTTCCCATGTTAAAGGAGTCTTTCCTAGCCCCTGCTACTTCCATAAGCTGCAACCTCCTCACAAGCCTTTCTTCCACAGCCAAATTTCACAGAAGCACAATAGTACGGGTTCCAGTCCTCCTTCCCGTCCACCCCTCAAGTTCCTGCCATCTAGCTTCCACCCAACACCTCCTCACAAATGCCCTTTCAAAGGAGAGTTCTTGGAATCTCTATGTCGATAGTAAGAGAAGGCAGCACTGTATGTTTAACCCACCACTACTTTCCCCTAGCCCAGAGTAGATCCCCAGTAAATATTTATTAGATGAATGAATATATCTAATGGTCCCTTCTTTTTTTTGAGGAAGATTATCCCTGAGCTAATATCTGAGTCCAATCTTCCTCTTTTTGCTGAGGAAGACTGGCCCTGAGCTAACATTTGTGTCCATCTTCCTCCATTTTATATGTGGGACACTGCCACAGCATGGCTTGATAAGCAGTGCATAGGTCTGCACCTAGGATGTGAACCACGAACCCTGGGCTGTGGAATCCGAGCAGTGAACTTAACTGCTACATCACTGGGCCGGCCCCTAATGGCCCCTTTAATTATAAAATCATGAAATCTTCGATCTAGAAGGAATTCAGTAACCCAAAGCATGGTACAGGCATAAAGTATAAATTGCTTCAGGGAAATGCACATATAGTTAACAGCACTGTCAGGGGTATAGGGAGTGAGATAAGGAAGTGAAGCCTACTTCCATGGTTTACTCTGTACATTTCCCTATCACTCAAATCTTTTACAAGAGAATGAATTCATGTACTATTTTAAAAAACATAAAATGTGAGAAAGAATTTAATATATCTCTTTAAAATAATTTAGAACAGGGGCCAGCCCAGTGACACAGTGATTAAGTGCGCACATCCTGCTTCAGTGGCCTGGGGTCTGCCCATTCGAATCCCAGGTGCAGACATGGCACTGCTTGGCAAGCCATGCTGTGGCAGACTTCCTACATATAAACTAGAGGAAGATGGGCACGGATGTTAGCTCAGGGCCAGTCTTCCTCAGCAAAAGGAGGAGGATTGGCGGCAGATGTTAGCTCAGGGTTAATCTTCCTCCAAAAAAAAAAAAAAAGTTTTGAGTATTTGAGATTGACATGAAGAAGGACCAGAGTCTTCCACAACACAGCACTTGATGTGCTCCCAACATGATCAGACACCAAATATTACGCTATAATGGGCCGTTTGAGTCTTACTCAGGATGGTCATTTTATTGTCAAATATATGTTTATTTCAGATTTCTCACACTAACGCAAGCTCCTCCCGTCTTCCCTTCTCTCCCTCCCTTCCTTCTACGACAAGTGCAGGACTGCGCTAGGTAGCACGTGGGATACAAAGAACATATACTCAGCTCCTGCTTTCAAAAACCTTACACATTGGTTTGGGAGATAAAATAAATGGTAAGGAAGCAGATGATCTGTTATAGAAGAGAGAACGCCATAAGCCCAACATGTATGTGATTTAGTTCCAAAAGTGTAAACCCATAGGAAATGCTATGAGGTATCTCATAACAGATTAAAACCAACGTAGATTAAAACAGAGCTGACCCTACAAGTGTAAATAAAGCAGAACTCTACTCCAATCTTTTTACTCCTCTGATGGTTTGAGTGGTTGCTGCAATATTCATTACCACGGTTCTCAAATTGGTACTATGAAATGAACTGGCAAGCGTTCATCCTTAACATAGGAAGTGTGAATGGATTCCTACCAAGTGATTTTGCCAATAGCTCCCATTTCTGCTGCAAAAAGTGGTATGCTCAGGCTTCAGCTGTAACATGTCCATGCTCACCAGTCATTGGGAATGCCTCTCTTGGAATACAACGTGCCAGATATCACAGACCCTCCTGAGGCAGAGTCGGGAGTTGAACCAAGCAGTCTGCCCCTGAAGCCTGTAGGCTTAGCCACTGCCTTCAGGAAAGGGAAGGGAAACTAACTCCTGTGAAGTATCTACTATGTGCCAGGCACTCTGTTAAGCACTTTCACATACACTATTTCATTTAATCCTCAAGACAGACTTAGAAATAGCTGTTATAATCCGCATTTCTGTGGATGAGGAAGAAAACAGACTCAGAGAGGTTAGATAAGTTGCTTAAGGTCGCACAGCTGGTAAGTAGTTGAACTAGGATTTGAACCCAATTCTTTCTGACTCCAAAGCACATGCCTGTTCTATCATTTCGGGTAATAATGATAAACATCTTCCAAAACATATTGGTGGGAGACTAATAAAAAATGGTGTTCGGTGATGTTGGGAATCTGTATCCTCTGCCAGCCCTGCTCCTTACTGGGCTTGTGTTTATCAACAATTCTACTCTGACATTTCTCTCCAATCCCTGTTATTTCCCTTCTGGGGTCCTCTCCTCCCCTGTGGTCTCTTTTTTCTTCCACCCTTCAGCCATCCAAATATTTTTATTTTTAACTTCCATTAATAACTCCTTGAGCACCCCCATAGCTCTCTCATGATATGTCCCTTTGATACTGTAACCTGTATTAACGTGTGTATTTGTTTCTTTTGTCCTACTCTGAAGTTCCTGAGAACAGGAACCACATCTCATTTATTTATCTTTGTTTCTCTCAGGTTTGGTGCTCACAGAGGAGGCAATCAGCAATTATTTCTTGACTCCCCCTCTCGTTGTTCATAGAAGTCCCTTGCAACGCCTCCTTGCCAAGTGCATTCCTTTTGTACCACCTCTCCCAGTTCCCACCCTTCACTATCAACCTACAGTGTCCTGAGCTCAGAGATAACTCAACGAATAAGACTTTCTGCCATGACGGCCATGTTATGTGTTTGTGCTGTCCTACATGGTAGCACCAGCCACATGTGACTATGAGCACTTGAAACGTGGCTAGTACAACTGAAGAGCTGACTTTTAATTTCATTTAATTTTAAGTCAAATCAACTAATTAATTTAAATAATTGACTTAAATAACTAATTTAAATTAATTTAAATTTAAATAGCCACTACCATCCTGGATAGCACACCTCTCCAAACAGGAAATAGACAAGCTTCTCAGTCGGAAGCTCAGACTGGAGAACAGGCTTTTGCAAGACTTTCATGGTTGTGCCTTATTGAGTACAGAAACGAGGGCTCATGAAAAGCTGCACAATTCATTTCCAGGCAGGTTGTTCCTCACGTTTGTTCTCAGGTTGTCTTGAGTAATTCATCATGCAATCAATCCATGGACTAAACGTGTAGACACCACCTGTTGTCTATAGGGTGGCAGCTGCATTAAAATAACACTTCTGTCTTTGGGTAAAATGGGGGAGATGCCTAAGTGGTCTGTTATTGAATTGCCCTGAAATCCCTTCAAAGGCATCGGGATGCTAAGTGGAAAAAATTCTTTCTTTTTTTCTCCTTTTCATTTCTGTCAAATTTAATTTTCTTGTTTTCTTTTCCTGGAACTCTAGTAGCTGTCAAGAATGTATTGCTAGGAGCCAAATTTGTCATTTTATCTTTGGCAGCGGAAGAACTTTGATTTTTCTTTCTAGGGGTAATGCATTTGCACTGAGAGGACCGCTAAGTGAAAACGCACTCCTGAAACAAGATTTGTTCTGCCGGCTTCCTTCAATTTGTCAAAAAGACAAAAATCTCACCAGCCTCACTTTATAATAATGCCCTGAAATTGCTTGGAATCATCTTCCACCTCCTTTTCTTGTTTCTATTATCCAGTACGTGTGGCAGGGAAGAAGAAAATGAACACGTTTACAATTTAATGTTGTGCTTATACCTCTATTGTCAAGGCTAATTGTTTTAAGCAAGACGTCTTATCTTTGATTAAAGTGATCAGTGCCTATGAGTGTAAAAGAAGCAACAGAAGAGCCTCACAAGTCTTTTTCATATTAGAGTTCCATTCTTAACCCTTTCATGTGCTGACAGCGATAACTAAGACACAAGTCCTGACTTCAGCAACGATTATCCTTCAAAGTAGCAAGATGAATGGCACATTCATTAATGAAATTCTTTGAGATTCTTCCATGCTCTACCTGGTTAGAAAGATAGCCAGTTTTTGGTCTTTGTTTGCAGAGAAGAAAACTGAGACCACCAATCAATTAAGGATTTTTGCGTTCCCAATCCAACTGGGTTATCAGCAATGTTGAATATTCAACATGCCTTTTAAGTCTCCTTAATCCCAGCACCATCTTCAAAGCACAGAAGGCAACTCTTCAGGTTAGCCGTTTGCTCCCAACACAGACCTGATGTCTACTGCTTACGTATTTGATGTTAATAATAGATAATGAGAAAGCAGAAAGAGATTTTTATTGTCTGCACTAAGTAGGTCAAGTAGGAAAAGAAGAATACTACCTCATCCTTGCCTTGGCAATGTGACCAACATTTTCTTCTCTCTGGATTCTTCCTCCTCTCCTCACCTTTCATCCCTATCATGGGTAGACTCATCATGACAGTGCTATTGCTGGGCAGCTCAAGTTCATTTCACCCAAGAGGATATCCTGGAGCTTCTCCTATGTACCTGGCCTTTTCCAGAGCTGATCTTCAATCCTCATGGCAATCCTGAGAGCAGGTGGCATTTCCATTTCACAGACAAGGAAACTGAAGCTTAGTGAGCTGCCCGTGATTCAGCTGATAAAAGGTGATGAGAGCTGAGCTCAGAAGTCCTGTACTTCTAAAGCACCACACCATGCCATTTTACTGTGGAGAATAAAGGTTCACTTCATGGGTGTGGAGCCCAGGCCTCATGGAGCTTCCAAGTACCATCCTGTTAGAGAAGCAGAGCCCTAAACTGGAAAGTCGCTTATGGGAGGAAACCTGGCCTAGGCTTATGTGGTAGGCTGAATCATGGTCACCCAATGATGTGGATGTCCAATCCCTGGAACCTGTGAATATGTTACCTGACGTGGTAAAAGACTTTAACGATCTTGAGGTGGGGAAATTAGACGGGATTATCTGGGTGGACCCAATGTAGTCATAAGGGTCCTTATAGGAGGGAAGCAGGAGGCTATTAGCGTTAGTGGTAGGAGATGTGACAATGGAAGTAAGCGGCTGGAATGATTTGAGGATGGGCCATCAGCCAACGGATGTGGACAGCATCTAGAAACTGAAAAAGGCAAGGAAATTGATTCTCTCTGGAAGCCCCGAGAAGGTATGCAGCCCAACCAATACCCTGACTTTAGACTTCTGTCCTCCAGAATTGTAGGGAAGAAAAACAATAAAAGAAGAAATTTGTGTTGTTTAAAGCCACTATGTTTGTGGTAATTTGTTGCAGCACCTATAGGAAAATAGGGCAACTTATTAACAAAAAGGAAACAGTCACCCAAAGATTGGGTTGGCTCATTGCTGTCCCCAATCAGCCAATGATTTTTTGCCCCTGTTTTTTTTTTTTGCACAACACCCTAGGAGGGCCTCTTGTATCAAAAGTGTCATGAAGTTCTCAATTTTTAAAAAGTTGCTGACTTGTTCTTGTGTTAAATATGTTTGTTTATATTATATATAAATATATGTATATATGTATATATATATATATAATATGTGTATACAAATATATACCTTCTGTATCAACTGCACTGCTGAAAGACCCAGAAAGTAGTACAAAATTAAGAGAGTTTAGTTTCTGTGATTTCATAAATGAAAACAGGATCTTGCACAATATCATGTATCTTACAAAACAGAGTGTAGCACCAGGCTGGGACGAGCCTACGATGAGAGGTAGGTGACAAGCAAAGGTGTTAGAGAGAGAATATCAAAATTCCATAAACACTGTGAATGCCTGATTCAGGGAAAGTATATTCCATCTCGAGGAAAACCACCTTTCAGCTACACTGGTTCTCACCCAGTGTAAGAGGGGAAGGTACTTCCCAGGGGACATTTCTAAATGTGGGAGGGTATTTTCGGTTGCCACAGCCACAGGGATGAGTGGGTGGGAAATGGGGTGGGGTGGTGGGGAAAGCAGGGGTGGGGGGAACAACCGGCATTTACTGTCCAGGGGTCAGAGATGCCCAATGCCTGTAGTTCTCAGAGCAGCCCTGCGTGATGAACAGTCTCCCCCAAAATGACAGGAACACCTCTACCGAGAGACACTACAAGGGAGGGGATGGTACTCAAATAGATGGGAACGCCGGCTGTTTGGAATTCGTCAGATTTGTACATACATAGTGTTTTCCCTGTGCCAGGCACTGGGGACAGTGGTAAGAAAGAAACACTTTTTGGCCCCCTCAAGAAGCATATAGTTTGGTGGGGGTCAGACCACATTCTGCCATGACAGCAGTAACCCAGGAACAAGGAGAACAAAGCAGAGTTCCAGAAAGGCTTCCAGAAGAACATGCTGCCTCCCTCAAAGTCAGAGTTGGAGTCAGCAAGGAGAAGGCAGGCAGAGCAGTTTGGGGTTTGGGGGGACAGCGGGGTAGGGAGGCGAGTCTAGGCGAGGAGCAGCATGTGTAACTGCGGCCTGGAGTTAAAAGAGCACAGAGCACAGGGTAACACAACTTCAGTCTGCTGGGTACCTGGGTTCTGACCTGGGGGAGGATCGAGAAAGGAGCCTGGACAAGGAAGCAGGGGTCTGATAATGAAGGGTCCGTCCTGAAACTCTCTTTCATGGTTTGGACTTTATCCTAGAGCCATGAGAAGCCATTGCAGAGTCTAAATCAAGGGAATGACAAGAACCCAAGTCAGGGATGGCGCCATTGAATTGAGACATTTGTTAGTGTCAGTTCTGTTGTCACCTGCCTTCAGACACTGGACAGGAAATCCACTGAGGGTCACCTGGGCTTTCTGTTTATCTCTCCTTGTGGTTACATTACTGTACAGTCGCAAAGGCTAGATGGCCTCCCTCACCCACTTGGCCGTGATCACTAGCACCATCGTCAACACCTGGTGAGGGAGTGCCTTCTGAGGGCAGAGGCTGCTTTGCCTTCGCAATCACAGGCTACTCTGGGAGGCTGGCACTATGTGAAAGTCTGAAGGAGAGGAACGGGTAAGACCAAAGATTCAAGAATCAGGCACTCCGAGTCGGAATACCAACTTCATCATTTGTTAGTTTCGTGACCTCAGGCAAGTTATTTAACCTCAGTTTTCTCATCTGTAGAATGGGGATGATAACTATCTTGTAGGGTTTTAATAAAGATTAGATGAGATAATGTATATAAAGAGCTCAGCACTTAATAAGCGCTCAGTAAGTGTTAGCCATTATTATAATGGGTGGCAAAGAGGCAAATTTAGCTCAAAGGTAACACGCGTATCTGCTGGACCCACACTGTTGAGTTTAAAAATTCAGTCCCATGGCTTGTGGCCTTGGACAACCAACTTAAATTCACTGCACCTCATTTTCCCATTTTCAGTAAAATGGGTGATGATAGCCCCTATTTCAGAGTGCTGACATGATTTGATTTTAACCATGCAAATCTCTTAGAACACTCTTAAATTTCTCTTAGAAGTCTCCTGGCATGGAGCAAATTTTCCATAAGTCTTCATTATTATTTTGATGGAGTAAGCCAGGCAAGCAATGGTGGGAAGAAGCAGGACTCTAGGGTTTGAAGGACAACTAGTGGGTGTCTTGTATAAGATGATGGAAGGGGGAAGAGAACCATTGTTTTTTGAATGCTTAATGAGTACCTGGAACTTGACAACAAAGCAGTGGTTTTGAGGCTTAAATAAAATAAGACACCCTCATGCCCACTGTAGGTTGTTTTCTTATCCAATTTTGCAGCTGAGTCTTCCAGAGTTTAAGTAGTTTACCTGGGATCTCGTGATAGGTGATGGACCCTGCCTCTGTTTGACTCCAAGTCTCTGTTCTTTCCCTCCACCTTGCTGTGTCCAACTGCAAGGAGAAGGGAGGCTATCCAGGACGGGCGTGGGGACATGAGGAATCAGTTAGGCTGCAGGCAGGATTGGTACCTGGTTCCCAGTTGATGCTTTCCTTTAAGTTCAAGATACTGGTGTGCCGGCCTCTTGACAACCACCAGATGTCAGTGCTAACAAGGAATTTCTCCCCTTGGTTCTGTTTCCAGAGCTTTGTGCCAGGGTGCACTTATTTCTTCATTAGGCAAGCAACACAGGCAGATGCAGCTGTTTAAGAGAAGTTTAACCTGGTCATGGAGCCTATCTTCAAATTCTCCTGAGTGTAGAGGCATTTTGGAGGGCTGGGTCAGAGAGACACGTGTTAGCGCAGCCCAGAACTGAATTTGGGCAATGTGTGGCGATAGAACACTTGGCTTTTTAAGATAAAAGTCCAAATCATCACTTCCTAAGGAACAATTTGTATTTGGAAGATGAAAGTTCTTTGAGGACGGTCAGCTGGAGAAGCCAAAAGGCACTTAAACCCTTGGATTCGTGAGGTGAAAAAGTCATTGATTGGTTATTGGTTATTGATCGGTTATTGGTTATTGATCAGCAAAGGCTTGGAACTGTAGCCTTAAGCTTTTTTTTTTTTTTTTAAAGATTTTATTTTTTCCTTTTTCTCCCCAAAGCCCCCCGGGTACATAGTTGTATCTTCTTCGTTGTGGGTCTTTCTAGTTGTGGCATGTGGGACGCTGCCTCAGGTGGTTTGATGAGCAGTGCCATGTCCGCGCCCAGGATTCTAACCAACGAAACACTGGGCCGCCTGCAGCGGAGCACGTGAACTTAACCACTCGGCCACGGGGCCAGCCCCTAGCCTTAAGCTTTTTAATCATGAAATGTAATTTACTCACAATGCAAACCTACACGCGCGCACACACACATACACACATGCACACAGACACACTTAAAATAAAAATTTCCTGAAACAGGTGAGGCATTCTGATATTTTCTATTCTATTCTATTCTATTCTATTCTATTCTTTCATTAAAAAAAAAATGCTGGTTGGGACCCACTAAACTGATAACCCACAGTTTGAATAGCACTGACCTAGAAGATTATTCCATAGCGTGTTTTAGATGAGGTCCTGTGTCTACAATACTTGAGCAGAGTTAATTTCCAAGGTTAGAACAGTCTAAGGGGAACACGCTTATGTGGGTATAGACCTGAATAAGTTACTTATCCCTGAAGCTCAACTTTCCGTGTATAAAATGCACACAATGATGCCACCTCACAGGACTGTTGTGAGGGGTGTAGGTAACAGGCTTTCCACATATGCCTTCCTCTTCTGTTCTTGAAGGGTTTTATATTACATGTGGTTAGAGAACGTCACAATTTAACTTAATGAGGACATTCTGATGTGGAAGGGGGATTAATACCAAACATAGTGACTGGAAATCCTTAAGAAGAGAGTAACCCTGGGTGTGTGGTTCAGGCAGAATCTTGCTCAGGGGCAGAGTGCTGGGATAAAGCCTCTTCGAGACGCGGGGATAGGGAGACACGTCTAGTGCACAGCGATACTGCCACTGAAATTTCCCTGTGTGATCCTTTCCTAGTTCTTATCACACAAATATTATTACTCATTTAATGATTTTCCCTGCTAAGATCTATGCTTGGCTGGGAAACAAAGGTGCTCAAAATATTGCAGAATTATGCAGAATTATGAATGAGCTTGGGGCATCCCATGTGGAAAATTCTAGCCTAGGAAGAGCTAAGGGAGGAGCTGGGAAGCCTGATTTAGAAATTTTCAAGGTAATAAACACTAATCACTGGGGTAGCGTGATTTGTTTTATAATAGAGCTGCTTATATAGATTTTTCCAGTCTGTGGGAGCCTTGTACTTCTGTTATCCTGGAAGAGACTGATTTCCTAGCACTTCAGCTCCTCTGAACCCCTGGCATAAAAGTCCGTACCGCCTGTGGCATTGTTTTCTTGTGATGTATTATACCTCTCCTCCCCATGGGATTATAAATCCCATGAACCTGTTTTATGACAATAATGCCCGTTGTTTGGTGACTACCTGCTCTGTGTGTGCATGAGCACCTACCATCACAGCTACCACAGCAAGGTAGATGTTGTTCTATCTCCATTTTACAGATGAGGGGACTGAGGCTCAGAGAGGGTATAAAACTTCCGCAAGGTCACACAGTTAGCAAACAGCAAAGTCTGGATTCAAATTCACCTCTCTATGGCCAGAGCTGGGGCACATACCCAAAGCTCATGGCACCTCCCTTCTTCGTGGCCCCAGACAGCTGCTAACTCAGTATCTGGCATGTTTGCAGCGCTCAATCGATACGTTTTGATGGTTGGTTGGTTGACAGACGCAGGACTCTGCGGTCTGATTCCCCACAGACAAGTAGGAGCCTGAAATTGCCATGTCCAGGTTGGAACCGAGGGTTTCAGGATCCTGGGCCTGGCATGTGGGGACACTGCTTCAGAGCTGACAGCCAGGGATGTGGTGATGGGAGAGATGATGCCTTAGGGGGAAGGGAAATGGAAGGCCAGTAGGCTGTCTGAGTCCTGGTCTGGGGGCTAGCGAGAGAGAGAGAGAGAGAGAGAGAGAGAGAGAGAGAGAGGGAGAGAGAGAAACTGAGTGATTACATGCACTCAATGGAGAGCAGAGGATTAAAGAAGGGGAGGCAGGGAAGTGGAGAAATCCTTTGAATCTCAGGAACAGCCCTAGACTCTGTAAAGGACACCTGCAGATTCCTGCCAGGATGGGAAGGAGCAGAGAAAGATGCTCCTCCTGGCTCCAATGACTGGCCTGTGTTACAACTCAGTCCTCTTTAGCCTGACTCGATTCCAGCTGTAGATCATTTTCATAGACTCATGAAACTTTAGGGCTGGGAAGGACTTCGGAGATTATTTGCTGCCATCCTGTGGCAAGATCTCTCTCTCTCCAGATAAAGTCACCCTGGACGCACAGTGTGAAAACAAAAGGAATAATAACATCAGTCCTCACAATAGGCAGAGGTGATAGTAAAAATACTTTACCATTGCTAAAGCATGGATGCTGACTCATCAGAAATGACACGGCAGTAAATAACTGGTGTGCTGTACTGTTGCACTGTTGTTCAGCTGTATTTTCAGCCCAGGGAATAGTCACGGTTTAATGAGCGTGTGTATATGCTGGACATGAGCTAAGTGTTACCTAATTAAATCCCCATAAAACTCCATGCCCCCAATGATACTTGGCCAGAGGAGGAAACAGTAGGTTTAGAGCAGTGATGTTACTGTCCCAGGACACACAGTGCTGAAGTGGAAGGGTCTGCTTTGAACTGGGAGCTCCTGATGGCAAAGCTCATGCTCAGGCCTGACCACTCTGGGGTGACTCACACTGTCTTGTCGGCACATAGTCGGGACAAGGCTGGAACAAGGAAGCACCTGCTTGGAGTCGGAGAGTTGAGACATGTGGGTAAGGGAGTCTTTTCTGTTCTGCTTAGATTGACAACTTGATTTCTTCCTTTGAGAGATGGTTATGGCCATCCTGGTCTCTGATTCCCCATAGGGTAGAAGACACATAGTAAATGGTGATCTCTTTCCCATGTCAAGGTTTTCTTTGATCTTTTTGAGAGTGGATTTGAAAAACTTTTCTATTATTTTTACTTCAAGCCTTCTCTCCACTTCAAGAGGACTCTTACATGAGGAGAACAGCTGGACTTGATCCCAGCATGACCCTCAGGGGCTAGAAGCCCTGGCTGGGGTTCCCTTCCGGTGTCTGAGCTCTACGACTCCTCGGCTCTTTCTCCAGTGTGGGTCCTTAGTCTTTTCTCTCATGAGGCCTGTAAAGTGCAGCAACGAGGTCCTGGCTGACCCAGCAGTGTGACTTGGGGCAATCCACTGCCTCTCAAGAGGGACAAGTGGAAGAAATCGAGGGGAGAATAACATAGGCCAGACATAAAAGCCCCAAGCAGTTTGAATTTCATAAATGAATATATCCCAAGGGGAGAAATAAGGACTTCTTAAGCAGAAGTGAAAAATCAGTCTTTGAAAAGACAGTGGAAAAATCCATTGAAAGAAAAAGAACCCCAGTGAAGATTTCCCTGTTACTAGGGCTCATTTTTCTACAATAATAATAATTATGATTATAATTACAAAATATTTTGGCAGGAAAAGTTAACATGATTTTCTCTTTTGCTTTTCTGAATATACTTTCTGCCAAGCAAGCCAAGAGCCCTCCTCGGCCTCAAGAAATTGGGATAATTACAGCAGAAAGAAATTGATAGTATTTACGTTCTGATTCTCAAAGTAGGGTCTGATTTTAAGGCAATAGACTTGAGAGCAGGCATTGTGAAGAGAGATTTTCTAAATTCCTTCATTTCCTTCTTTGGCTTATCAACACCGGGGCCAGGTGAACCAGACCACAGGGTTTTACCTGGGAGATTCATGCAGGAAGAGAAGTGGGTGACAGAAAACCTGTCCCTTCCATCCAGGGGGTGACTGGAAAAAGAAGGGAGGCCATGAGAAAAGTTTTTGTTCAAGAGGCAGGTGTCACCTAAGCTGGGAGAAGCCCGTGGGCAGAGATTCTCTCCTTTATTGTGCTGGGCTGCCCTGCGACAACAGAGGGTGTGGTTTGCATAACTGAGACCTCTCTCATTTCCTGTGTGGTACTGATATCAGGTTGAAAGCCTGCAGGTCTGACAGGAGCCCTGCCTTGGTGGGAGTGAGTTCCAGGGCTGGATAAAGAAAGTGGAGAAGAAGGGAGGGAGCAGAAAGTATAAGGGGTTGCGCTCAAAGATGCTGAGGATTTTATATGGAAGTTAGCGAGTTACCCGATAGAGACTGCTTAGACGGGCAAAGACTGGGATTGTCAACCTGGAGGATGAAGAGAGAAGTTAGAAGTAAAATAGAGAATCTCCTTCCTGTTGAGCCCCCAGGAGTATCCCATCACACCTTGAAAAATCCACAGTCCTTTCTGTGCAAGACCCTCTGGGAGGGCCCTGCCTCGGCCCTTCTCTGAATCCTCCCCTTTCTCCAGACACCTGGCCCCCTGGCTGTTCCTCCCAAGCAGCTGCAGCTCGCACCTGCGCCCCGGGGGTCTTTGCACTGGCTTTTCCTTCTCTTCTAATCCACAGGCTTGAT
Source organism: Equus przewalskii (assembly GCF_037783145.1). Lineage (NCBI taxonomy): Eukaryota > Metazoa > Chordata > Mammalia > Perissodactyla > Equidae > Equus > Equus przewalskii. Next base: position 28,500,524 of record NC_091850.1, read on the forward strand.
CTCTCACGCCATTCAGGTCCCTTCTCCTGCAGAGCCTCCTCAGGAAGAGCTCCCTGCCCATCCTCTTTAAACAGTGCTCCAACCCCTCTCCAGACTCTTACTGGTTTTATTATTCTTCCTAACAATGATTACAACTTGACCCTATGTCTTAATCATCTCGGGCTGCCATAACAAAATACCACAGATGGGCGGCTTAAACAACAGAGATTTATTTTGTCACAGTTCTGGGAGGCTGGAAGTCCGAGATCAAGGTGCCAGCATGGTCGGATTCTGGTGTAGGGGAAGAAAACATTTCCTCTACCCGCTCTGGGTCCTTCTGGTCAGACAACGAATTAAATTCACGTGAGACAGAATAACAGGAGAAAATTAAACAAAGCTTTATAATATGTATGCACGGGAGAGGCTCAGGAAAACTGAGCAACTCAGCCAACTGGCCAAGGCTGCCTGTTTAAGTATCTTCAGCTACAGACAAGGAGGACATTTGGGGTAGTGATTTGGGTCTTCAAAGGGGAGGAAGGCAACCCACATGGAAATGAAAAAGCCAATGTTTGGTAAAAAGAATTTTGATAAGAATGGGCTTAGCAAGGATCCTCCCAGTCTGCCAGAACCCAAAGTTATCTATGGTGATGGCCTGTCCTGGGGACAGGCCTTTATGTTAAATTTCTTTTAGGCAGTTAGGGGGGAAAGGTTGAATCTTCTGGCTGAGTCTGAGCCTTTATTGTCTTCAGCTCAAAATAATCCACATACCAGAGTGGCGCATCTTGGGGCGGCCTACCCTGAACCCCATCACTGGTGAGAGCTCTATTCCTGGCTTGAAGACCACAGCCTTCTCCCTGTGTCCTCATGAGGCCTTTCCTTGGTGTGTGTGTGTGGAGAGAGAGAAGGCCACCAGTCCTGCTGAATTAAGTGCCTACCCTTATGACCTCATTTAACCTTAATTACCTTGTAAAAGCTCTGCCTCTGATACAATCATGAGGGAGGTTAGGACTTCAACATAAACATTTTGGAGGGGATGCTATTCAGTCCGTAGCACCCTTAGGGTACACGTTTATTGACATGTAGCTCCATGAAGTGAGGGACAGTATCTCTATATCACTATGTCTCCATTACCCATTACTGTGCCTGGTGCATAGTAGGCACTCCATAAGTATCTGTTAAATAAATAGAGGAAGGAACCACATTTTCTCAGTCTATTCTAGTGGTAGTGTGAACAAATTTATGACTCCATTCTTATAACGCCCCAAACAAGCACCATTTATCAAGCGTGTACATACGTCAGTGACTCTACCTTGCTTTCTAATCTAATATTCAACAATCCTAGAAAAGAGGAATGATTATCATCGTGAGGGGGAAGAGCAAATTGAAGTATGGATAGGTTAAGTAAGTCATCCAAGGTCACACAGCTCACAGGCAAAGCCAGGATTAGGACCCTATGGTCACCTTCAAAGTCCATTTCTTTTTAGACTCTAAACCATGGTTCTCAGACTCTGGTGTACATGCACGCCAGCTGGAGGGCTTGTTAAAACAGATTGCTGGGCTCTTCCCTCCCAGTTTATGATTCGGTAGGTCTAGGGTGGGATCTGAGAATTTGCATTTCTAATAAGTTCCCAGGGGATGCTGACACTGCTGGCCCAGGGACCGCACTTGGAGAATTACTGCCGGATGTTTCAAGGTCCTTTTTCCATCAGACTTCTGAATGATTTTCTGTCTCTATAGCCTTGGCCTGAGTCCATCAGTAATGAGTTTCTAGTAAATGCTCAGTGTTTCCATATAGTCTGGTTTGGCGTGGTCATCAGGAGCCTGAAGAAAGACCTCTGCCACAGGGTGGCAGCAGCATCCCAGGGACAGAGTGTTTGGCCTTGCGCTGGGGACAGCTCATTAGCACACCATGGCCTGGGTTCCCACAGAGCTCGGGCCTGACCGCCTCCCCATTTCCCCTTGGCAGGGAGGAGGACGGCGGAAGGGGGCCTGGCAGAGGGGGAGGTCGTTGGCACACAGACGGGCAGTTTTGTTCTCTGGGAGACGAGGGAGTAAGCTGGGTGGTCTCTTCAGAGTGCCGAATTGTGCCTTTCACAAAACCACCATGCAGTGTGGGGCTGCTGGGAGAGCCGGATGAGACAAAAGGCCCCGGCGGAGACTGGCAGGGGCTGCCGGTCCAGCCGGGCGCAGAGGCCTGGGCCCCTCAGTGAAGAGGCCTGGCAATTTCTCATGATAACCGTTTCCAGGGGTGACAGGCCTCTGCAAAGCCTCCGTCCCAGAAGATGTAGGTCTGTGGCCTCCTCCGGGGGTTCCGTCCTGCGCACAGTGGGCCCAGATGGAGCCAGGGAACTACTCCCCCTTCCTCTGGCGTCATCCCATGCCCCTTCCTCCTTCACTGAGCTGGTTTTGTTCTAAACATCTTAAGAATCTTCCTAAGTGCCAGGAACTGAGCTGAGAATTTTCTATTATCATCTGTTTAATTCTTGTCACACTCTCGTGAAGAAGATATTATCAGACTCATTTCTGGTGAGGAAGTTGAAGTTTGATCTATCATTTGCCAAGCTTAGTTGACCGTAGAACCCCACTTCCACACCTCCTCCAATATACGGACACTTGATATGAAAATTGGTTTGGAGATTGTGGCTTTCATCAACCCCCACGCGTACAGATGTGGACTCTGAGGGACTGGTCAAGGTACCACAGTTAATTAAAAGTAAGTGAGAGACTAGATTTCATTTTCCTTGTCCAGGTCTGCTTTCCACTCTACCCGCCAGTGAAGCCATGTTGGAACTACCATTACCACGAAGTCAGTAGATTAAGTCCCAGGATTAATCAAGATGGTCCAGGGACCCTGATGAAACTGCTCAAGAGTTGAGGTGGAACAGGTATGGATTCAGCCTGGCATTGTGGACAAGTTTGAAGCCAAAGGCCTCTAGGTTTTAGGAAGCAGGAAGCTATTTTTAGCCTAGCTGTGTTAGTTTTCTAACTCACATGTGGACTTTCTCGAGTCGGTTTTCTACTTCTTTGGCTAACAGCTCATCATCAGCTTAAATGAAACAACGCCTCGCGGAGGCACTGCAGTGCCAAGGCACTGGAATTTGGTGACAGTTTTCAGACTTGTGTTGCTGACAGACTCTCTGAGTGCTAAGTCCTCCCCAGGGCAGACCCCATCATCAATTCCTTTTGTGGCTGAGCTGACTCCTGGATGGTCTTTATTTTCTCCTGCTCTATCTGCAAGCTCCTGGCTGGCTGCCTTCAGGACTTTTTATGATCCCCTGAATGTACAGAGGTGAAAAGAAATCCAACAGTTGTCATCTGACACCATCTTCTATGAGACTCGCTGCCGTCTTTAACATGACTGCACGTATGTGGTTATTGAGAAAGAGTTTATGATTTTAAAGGTCATGTTTTGTCTTCCTTCTGCAGTAACAATTGGGCCCTGCTGTTCGTATCCTTTAGCCTCAGCTTAAAGAAGGGCTTTTGTGGGAAAGATGCCCATCTATGGAGGCTGGAGTTCCTTGAGGAGACTTTGAAAAATGCCTCATTCCTAACTTTACAGCGACCGGAAAATTATGGTTTTTGAATAGCGCAATCTGAAAAAAAAATATGGGTGCTTTTCTAAAAGGAGCACCCCAAATGAAAAAAATATGTTCATCATTGGAAACAAGATGTGAATGCCAAAATGTTTCAGCCCTGTCACGGATTACAGAAAATATTTCATGTTTGGAGTGGGGAGGGAGGGCAGGAGTAAGGAGTGAGAAAAGGAAGAGAGAAAAAAAGGAAAGAGAAGAAAAGAAAAACAGATGTGAGTCAAAATATTTCAAGCATGGGTAACTGAAATACTGTCTAATTTATTAAAGACTGTTCTATGAAGTCTTGAAAGTGATCGATCAGGCGTTTTAAGTTCAGCCACAAGATTTAGAAGCACATAATGAGGGATAACGTCCCCAGAACAAATAAATAGTAGGATATGTCCCAGATCTGGACTGCCTTTTAAAATGCGTTTTTGTCTGCAGAGAGAAATTAAAAATTAGGATGATTACTTTTAACGATCACACACACTCTTTCGCCTATAACAGCCACTTCATGGAGGCAAACATAAATTGTCTTGCATTCTTCATTTAACTTGCATGTAGGGTCGCCAGATAAGTAAAAATACAGGTTGCCCCATGAGATATTTTAAGACATACTTACACTAACATATTGTTATTTAATACATATGCTAGAACATTATTTGTTACTTATCTGAAATTCAAATTTAACTAGGTGTCTTGTATTTTATCTGGCAACCCTACTTGTATGCGAAGACTCAGTAATTAATGTGATTGTTTCCAAACGAAGGGCAGTTTTGTGGGCATGATGAGGGAAGATCAGCTGGAAAATGTTGCCGTGCTGCTTTCTGAGTACCTGTCTGTGCCTGGGAAACATAAGTGATGGAATGGGAGGTGAGAATCCAGAACAGGATGGCAGAAAAGGAGGTGGGAGGGGACAGAGGGTGGGCGCTAGGGAGACAAAACAGAATACCCAGAAAGGAAGGGGCTCCTGGCAGAGATTATTGGAGAAGCAGGATGACCAGAGGAAAAAGGCAGATGGGGGCACTGAAGAATTTTAAACCGTTTGATGGCTTTCAGATATTGAACCTCCCTCTGTTCTGCAGGCCTTAGAATTCCATAAAGGCTTATCCAAGCGAGTTTTCTTTAAGGAGGAATTCAGTCCCTCCCCGCGAAGAGCTCCGCGCTCCCCCTGGTGGTGATTATGGGTATCGCTACCCCAGACCCTGCCTCATTTATCCGGCAGATTGCACTTCTCCCACTTTCCCTCTTAGAATACTGCCCATCAGCTTCCCTTGCTCTTCCTTCCTTGCTCTTTTTCTCTCGGCTTATTTATTCAGAGCCTGCTTTTGGCGTGACACCTCCCAACTGCTCTGGCCCCCGGGAGAGGGCTACACAGAGCTGCTCATTGTTGCCCCAGTTTGGGGACCACCCGGGTGAGAGAAGTGGCAGTGCACCGCCGCGGAGGCCAGGTGACTGACAGCAGCCTCGGGGCGAGTGCCCAGCCGGCCGCCCGGCGAGAGGGCGTGAGGTCAGGCCCTCGTCACTCAGCTCCCATCCAGCAGGAAATGAGCCCTTCCTCCAAGTTCCCTTCACCTTCAGACCTACACAACCAACAGCACTAAAGTCTCTGTTTCCAGCTTGATGTATATGAATTAAGGCCCACAAAAAAGGATTTTACTTGAGAAAGTGCCACTTTTCAGCTTGGGAAAGGCAATCGGGCTTGGGGTGGGGCAGTGGTGCCAAAGGCATAAATATGCAAGGGGCGCACATAGACCCCCCAACTTCTCAAAGTGTAGGCTTTAAAAATTTTTTTAGGAATGTATTTCCTTATCAAAAACATTTACAGAAATGTTAACCTGAAAAATTGTCATAGTTCACTTGGGAACAGATCTGTGACTACCACACATAGGGATCTATGCTCCCTTCCCCATCATCTTAGCCACCCCCTGGCAGAGCTACCATGTCCCTCAATCGGAATGGCGTCTCCACAGATCTTCCACCAGCTGACGACCAGCTTCTCAGGCTTGCACTGTGGAGTGGGGCAAAGTCCAGTTTAGGCTGCAGAAGGGAAGGAAACTGGTGACTACAAAAGGAAGCACTTCCTAACGGGGGATTGACCTTTGGTGGCACTCCCAGGAATGCTTTTGTGTCCAGAATGTCCCACAGGCGCACAGCTATGGATCCCCTCAGGGCCGCCAGAGCAGGTTGGGTTCCCTCAGGCTGTGAGCAGCCCTCCTTCCATTCCCCCAGTCAGCCACTTGAATATCATAGATGCCTTGAAAAAAGTTAGGATGCATTCATCAGTGATTTGTAAATTTTTGGGTCAAAATATCCTTTAGAGAAATAGACGGAAATTAAAGATTTCGACTCCAGAAAAAAGGCAAATGCACAAAACTGTCCCCATAATTTCAAGAGCAATATGAACTCAATGAAATCTTCACATGGATGGCCTAGGGGTTTGTGGATCCTTCTTGAGAGCCCCTCTCTCGGTGGGTGCCACCTGCAAGTAGAGGGTCAGATTAAAGGGTCTCCAGACACAACTTCAATCTGGGCATTTCATGACATTGCTTGACAATTCTTTTTTCTTTTTTTTTTTTTGTGAGGAAGATTGTCACTGAGCTAACATCTGCCGCCAATCCTCCTCTTTTTGCTGAGAAGATTGGCCCTGAGCTAACATCTGTGCCAATCTTCCTCTATTTTATGTGGGATGGCCCCACAGCATGGCTTGACGAGTGGTGCGAGGTCCACGCCCGGGATCCAAACCTGCAAACCCCAGGACACCGAAGCGAGTGCTCAAACTTAACCACTACGCCACGGGGTCGGGGGCGGGGGAGTGAGCTCCCACCTGCCATCTCTTTATTAAAAAGCATCACGGAAAAAAGCAGTCACCCATAAGTTGTTCTTCAAAAACAGAACGGTTCACTAGCACAATGGCTGTTTCTGAAATATCCCTTGAGATCTTATTCAGCTCTTTTCACAAATGGCAGTAGTAATCACATAGATAAATCTACCTAATTTGAAGGTCAGACAGGAAATTACTTTTTTGGAAGAACCAATGGTGGCATTATATTTTTCTAATCCCAACATAGAAATGATTCAATTTATCTGAGAAATTTGAATCTGATGTGGACAAGTGCGTGCAGGCTGTTACAGCAAAGTGCGTTCCTCACCAGCTCCTGTTTCCAGCTCCATTCCTAGGAATTGGGCAGGGAGAGCTCGTCCTTATTTATTTTCTTGTGGCCAGCTCCCCGAGCTGGTCCTTCCAAGATTTTACCTAGTAAAATCTAAAAACATCTGCATGGTATTCTTCCTAAGCATTGCCCTGAGCTCACTGCAATAATTTCACAAATGAAAAATTAATTCTCCTTCAGGGAGAAGAATAACAACAACATGCAAAGGTATAATGTAAAACTAATTTTTTTCTTTATTGAAAATACATCTACAAAGTAACACTTCTCAGTCCACACTGGGTGCATAGACATGCAGAGCCTGTGATGGGCTGGCGAGAGGATCATCCTAGAAGACCTGCTTTCCACCAGAAATGGTTAGTATAAAAAAAGATCACATTGTGTAACAGAATTAATTTGACATGGTTAATTTTTGCTCTATTGGTGTCATAAGATGACAGCCATGTACCTTAACTTGTAGTGTATTTCCCAAATAGAGCCTTGACATTAAATGGTTACTCCACCACAGCCTAACGTTAACTTTTGTATACACATAATGCTCAGGATCTCTATAAAAATATCTCTAGTTGTATATCAGAGGATGTACGTCTAAATTTTCAGTCTGTTAGCATAATTAAGTCAATTTTTCACCATTTTCAGTCAGAAACTCAAACCATAGCTGGTACTGTCCGACAGCTCCCCCTCTGCGTCTTTGACTGGATACTCCTTAGGGGCTACAAAATTAATCTTTAAACTTGGGAGCTGCCTCGACTGAAACTAACGCCCCTGCTGTTTTTCTCTTGGAACCACAGTGACAATGTCTTCATACTGATTCATCTTCCACCATTTCTCTCAGGGACATAAACAAAACAAAACCAAACTCCACTCCAGCTGAAGGTTTTGAATGACTTGAGAAGTGGAATTTCAACACAAAGAAATATCTTGTTTCTCTCATTCTAACAACTTTTGAGTATAGTCAAAAGCCTTTTCAAATAAGAGACCACCCACCCAGCTCACAGACCTCTATAAGAGAGAGAGCTCATTCATTTGACTTGTTTAAACTATATAAGAAGTAACCTTTTATTTTGATATGCAGACTTCCTTGGGGAATAATTTTGAACTGAAGAGAAAAAAACGTTTCTGGTTTTAAAAAAATGAACCTCCCCTTTTTTTATTATTCTTCCTTAAAGATGACCCATAATCTTGGTGTTTTAAAATCCTCTCTTTATAAAGTCAACCGTGCTCCACTCTTTCCTAGCCAGCTCTTTAGTGTTCCACAGTAAGACCATGAGCACCCTTGCTAGTTGCTAGTCTTACATTTTATTTTTTAAAAGCCTAGCCTCAGTGGAGGAGTGGTGGGAGACAGCCTTCCCAGAGCAGTCCCTTCAGTTTGGGAAGAGTAGGGAAGAAGGGAATACTTCCCCTGTTGGGAAGAACTGAGCAGAGTTTCATGAATAATTCCACTCCTGGGATAGCCTCCAGCCCTGTGACTTGTATAAGTGACATTTTGGACATAGGACCTGGTAAACCTCACAGCCATCCCGCTCCTACTTGGGAATGTTCCTTCCCAATAAATGTCCTTTCTGAAAGTCCCACAGTCCCTGGAATGATACTTGCTACAGGATGTTCCGAGGGAAATAGAGGGCAGGCTCGTTCACAACGCCACAGCATGCGTGGGCCAGAAGAGGCCATAAAGGCATCTAGGGAACTCATTCCTTTTAGAGATGAGAATATTGAGGCCTAGAGATGAGATGGAACTTGCCCATGGCCACAGGGAAATTTCACTTTATGTGCCTCCTCACAGCTGTGTTGGGTGTGTATTCATGTTGTCCTACTACTAATAAGATAAGGACACAAATCAGAACGGTAAGGGGAAAAAACCCTTCTACTGTCCAACTGACAATTGATTGTAGTTTATCAAGTTGTTTCATTTGGATGCTAAAATTGAATTGTATTCTGAAGGATTTTTAAGTTTTGAAAGTTGACTTAAAAGCATGTTTTTAGCCTACTCTGTTTGACTCTTTAACTTACTTAAAAAAATCACATTTACAGGATTGTGTGCCACATAAACTTCTAAGATCTGATCAAGACTATTTTTGATCTCTGTACCTTATGAGATAAGACTAACACGAAATGACTCAAAAATTTCAAATGTGGGATGAAAACTACAGATTTTGGCCGCCACAAGATCCTCCCTTGTTTTTGGATGAATATTTCCCAATCCTATCAGAGTAGAGAGGCAAAGGGAAGTAAGGGGTTTACTGGAGAGAATGAGTTGGAACAAGATGGAAACATTTCATAATAGTTTTCAAACACCTGGTGCTCAAGAAAGCGTTTTCTTTGTTGTCTACATCTTGGTTTCACTGTCAATGGGTTTTTCAGTCTCGCTTTCCTGGGCAATCAGCTGATATGGTTTCTTCATTTCATTCTCTTCAATCACTGAATTACCCATTTCAACATCTCGGTTCTTCAGTTCATGTCGTGACAAGTGCTCAACAATGCCAGCTCCAAGTGAGTCTCCCAGCACATTGGTGGTGGTGCGGAGACGGTCCCTGCGGGGAGGGTGGGGAGGAAGGAAAAACGAGGCTCCGATGAACATCATGTGATTTCAGCTCAGATTTTGAACCATTGGCTAAGTCTTTGGAGGTATCTCTTAAAATTCTGCTTGGTGTATCCACCAACTGCATGATTACATAACAGACTTATCAGGTTTATAATAGTAATTATTAAAAGTTATAAGGACATAAAGATTATGACTTTTTGGTTACTAGTTAAGAGTACCAACAGTAGGGAATGACCCTTCCTTTTCTCCTTTTATTTAAAATTTCCCTTTGATTCTCTTTCCATGACTCACCTTTCTTTATTCCAGCAGTTCCCAAAGTGTGGTCCAGGGACCCCTGGGGGTTCCCTGAGGTCAAAACTATTTTCAAAACAATGCTAAGACATTATGTGCCCCTTTCACTCTCATTTTCTTATGAATGTATAGTGGAGTTTTGCAAAGATTAAAACAGAACACAAAAGATATCACAACAGATTGAAAGCAGAAGCAAATAGGAGACTCCAGCTGTCTTGCATTAAGCCAGACATGAAGGAGATTTGCAAAAATGTAAAATGATATCATTCTTTCCCTTAAATTTTTGGTTTGGGAAATGGTATTTTTTCATAAAAATGTTATTTATATTAACATGTAATGAATTTAATATTGTAACCTTTAAGTGAAATTGCAATTTTAAACATTTCTAAGTTTTTCTCATGCGATAAATATTGGCAGATAGAACTCACACACATAAAAGCTTTTTGAATCTTCAATAATTTTCAAGTGTAAACGAGTCCTGAGACTAAACACTTTAAGAAGCCCAGCTTTATACCATAAAGTGCTCACAATGGTTGAGTGCTGACTGAGGGCTAGACAGTGGGGTGAATGCTTTCCATGCATCACTGCATTTAATCGTCACAGCACCACCAGGAGGTAGATGACATTGATGTTCCCATTTTACAGAGGAGGAAACATGGTGGTTGGGTAACCTGCCCAGTGTCACACAGGGAAGGGACACAAACACAGATCCAAGTGAGTGTGGAACCCCTGCTCTCCACTGATTACCCTCGCCCCACATATCATGCCTTGAGCTCACTGTCGGACTCCCCATGGTCATTAGATCTACTGAAGTCAACATACGTTGACTCCAGCACCTTCTGTGTTCTATGCATTCACTTTTGGCATCCTGGGGAGAAAGTTTTTGAAAGTGGAAGGGAGCTTGTGAGAGAAAAGAGGCAGAGGATGTCAGCTGGAAAGGTGAGGGAAAAGGGCAGAGGGATGGGCCCTAGAGGTCAGGGTCTGAGTGTGTGGAGCGTAGTTTCCTTGGAACTTTCCCCAGTGCCAAAAATCAATTCCATGCAATGACGCTAGCTCTCTTCCTGCTGTCTGCACACCCCCTCTCCCTGTTGGGATCAGATGGGACGTGTGTGCTGCATTATGCCATTGGAATGGGAAGCACAAAGAGGAAGGGCCTGAGCCAGCACGGGAGGCCTGCAGTTCTGTTCCAGCCACCATGGGTTGTGTTGTGCAATTCAGAAATAGCCTTGCTGATTTATGTTGACTGTGCAGACAGCGGGTTTCCCAATCCCTGAATAGCTTTATGGAGTGAGGAGTGTAGCAGCCAGATGTGCCCCACAGGCTGATAAGGGAGTGAATGTGACGGTGTCTGGGGCTTGCTCTCCAGATAAGGGCAGGGATCAGGCAGGCAATGAGGACAAACTACAGGCCAAGCTGCCCCTCTTCTCGGAGCTCTTTTGGCAGCTGTGCCAGGCTGCCTGGCGCCCTAGAATGACAGCAGGGGGCCCCGCGACAGCAAGCGGGGATGCAGTGGAGCATACTCACAGGAACCAGTCTACTGCAATGATGAGCGTGATGTCGTCGGTGGGCAGGCCCACGGATGTCAGCACGATGACCATGGTGACCAGGCCCGCCTGAGGAATCCCAGCTGCTCCGATACTGGCAGCTGTGGCTGTGATGCTGTTAAAAGAAGTTCCGAAACAGAAAACATTCGTACAAATCTCCCCTAATACAGAGTATACCCTACAAAACATGCCTGGCGGCAATGCCTGACTTGCCAAGTTAACAGAAGAGGCTGTGCTTTAGAAAAATGCAAAAGAGATTGTAAAACACCCATTGAGCTTATAATCATATTAGCTAATATTCATCAAGTGTGTATTATGTGCCGTCTGACATACCAAGCATGGCTTATCTCATTTTATCCTTACAACAACCCTTAGGTAGTTGCTCCTATTATTATAGCCATTTTTGAATGAAGAAGTTGGTGGCTATATACTTTCTCATGTACCTGAAAGTACTTTGTAAGGTCTAAAATGCTGTATAGTTACAATAACAATTTGTCTCTTACCATACCTCTATCTAAGTAGAGGATTGTCAAGATACTGAACTTGCATGATTAATGTGGTCAGAAAAGAAATCAAATCTATTAATTTAGAAGCAAAATGATTTATGAACAAAGTTCTCTAGCACTATAAATATTTTTTTCTGGAGGCTGTGTGGACCTGGTTTGTAAGACACATAACCTGTCTGCGACTGAGTTTGTTAAATGCCTAGTTGATAGGGGCATGTGAGAATGTGAAAATGTTTTAGAAATGGTAAAATATTACCTAGGTATAAAGTGGCATGCATAAAGTACTAAGTCTGTGGCAGAGACTGTTCATGGCTCCCCCATGTTGTTCTCCTTCTCTGGTACTAGAATTTTTAGCTGGAATGTGGCTGCTCAGAATGAAGACTGTATTTCCTAGCCTCCCTTGGAGCTTAGACTAAGTTCTGGCCAATGATACGTGGACGAAAGTGATCAAGCAACTTGTAGGCTGTGTCACTCCTCCTCTTCCCACTGGCTAAAATTTGGAGGTGGTGGTGAGCTATCTTGGACCACCTGGATGAGGGCAACACCCCAGGGATGATGGAACCACAAGCTTTGGTCCCTCACACTGTAGAACACCTACCAGCCTCGAGGCTTTGTGGAACAGAGGTGCTCCAGGTGACAGAAGGGCAGTTCTATCTTGGTTAAGTCATTGTTATTGTTATTATTATTTTTTAACTCTGTCACATGAAACTGAAGCTTTTTCATAACTCAGGGTTTTTCAAGCAGTATGCCGAGGTATGCCCAGGAATAGGTTATAAGTGAGCCGAGACACTCATCTCTCAGTCCCAGAGGAGCCAGACTGGGCCTGGGGCTCCCAGAACCCCCAGGCCAGTCACCTCTGGCCATGATCAGCTTCATCTTTTTTTACCCCAAAGCATCCTACAACTAGTTTCATTTCCCAATAATACAAAACATATATAGAGTCTAACGTAACTTATTTCTTTTTTTTGGAAGATTAGCCCTGAGCTTACTGCTGCCAATCCTCCTCTTTTTGCTGAGGAAGACTGGCCCTGAGCTAACATCTGTGCCCATCTTCCTCTAGTTTATATGTGGGACGCCTGCCACAGCATGGCTTGCCAAGCGGTGCCATGTCCGCACCCAGCATCTGAACTGGCGAACCCTGGGCCGCCGAAGTGGAACATGTGTACTTAACCGCTGTGCCACCGGGCTGGCCCCTGTAACTAAATAAACATACACACATACAAAAAAATGTGAGGAAGCTGATAGAGATTCAAAAAGACTAAAGTGACATAAAAACCAAATGCAAGCCATAAATCTAGATTTGATCTTGGTCTGGGGAAAAAGCTATGAAGGATATTTTTGGGACAACTGGGGAAATTTGACTATAGACGGGATATTCTGGAAGCATTTCTAAGATTCTTATTTTTGTAGTTATGTAGAAAACTACCCTTATTCTTAGGAAATGTATACTGAATTATGTACCAGTGAAATGTCATGAAGGCAGAGGAACAGAAAGAGAGGAAGGACGAGAAAAAATGGCAAAAAGTTAACAATTGTTGGATCTAGGTAGAGGGTGTTTGTTATGGTATTCTTTCAACTTTCCTATATGTAAGATAATTTTTATAATAAAAAGTTTTGAAAGAATTAAAAAAATTGGACTTATTTTGATCTCAAAAAGAAATTGCTAACGATAATTAAAACGTACATGAACACAATGAAGAGTAGGGTCTGCTCTGGATGTGAGGCCTAAAGTTTCCATTATACTTACTCACTGATCTGTTGCGCATGTGCGTGGACTATCTCTAGAAACATACAAAAGAAACTACCAAGTAACAGTGGTTGCCTCTGGAGAAGGAAAGGAAGAGATCAGGGGAAGGCATGGGAAGGAAAATTACCTTTCACTAGACACCTCAAATATAATAGTTAAAAAGATAGTCCACAGACGCACACAAAATAGCCCACCAAAATCAAATTCTCAACCTATTTGTCAGTGTGGTCTTTCATCTATTTTATGCTGCCCAAAAATTAACCCAAAATAAAATGTTAATCTAGTTTGTCAAGTGTATTTTTGTTTTCCAACTGTCAATAAAAGCTAACATATTTTAATGCCTTTTGAAATTGAAGTACAAGCTAACATTTGTGAAAAGAGAAATATCCATACTATGTATACTGCAGATTTTAAAAAGAATGAGCTAGATATATTTTTCGATGGTATGTTGATAAGCAAGCAGATCAATCAAGTGGCAAGCAGTATGTATGGTATGATTTCCTTAATTATGAAAAAAAGCGTGTGTGTCTATGCATTGGAAGGAGTCTTTACACACTCAAATTAACAGCAGTCACCTATAGGAAAATGGGTGTGATGGTGGCAGGCAAATTTCACTTTTTACTTTATATACTTTCATATTATTACAATTTTGTTATTAGTGAATGTGCACATCTGTATTTTTTAAAAAACTAATAAAAATATCTAAATATCAAAAATAAAACTATTCCCACAAACCCCAACCTCCTGCTTCTCTCTGATCGCCTTCCCAACCAGTTTCTTCACTCAATCCCTGATCACCATCTCATTGTTTAAAGTCATTCTTAAGAAGAAGTTATGTAGAACTTTCCTTGTACCTGATGGTAATAATCTGTCCAAAGTTCAGTTCAAAGTTGTTAACTTGAGCTATGAAAATGGCAGCCAAAGCTTCATAGAGGGCGGTTCCATCCATGTTAATGGTGGCCCCTACTGGGAGCACGAATCTGGTGACGCGTTTGTCCACGCCATTGTTCTCTTCCAGGCACTTGAAGGTGATGGGTAGGGTGGCAGAACTGAGAATAGTAAAATAGGGCAAGTCAGCTGACATCCTGATAGTTCAGACAGTGTCTGTGCATTTGGCATTTTGGACAGAGAGTTCCTTCCTCTTCCATGTGCCAATTTAAAGGGAACTAAGTCAGCACTTGTATAAATAGGGTAGCAGGATTAGGAACAGTGTGGGTCCCCTCACTGGGTCATTTGGCAGCTCTCCTGCTTCTGGGTTCCTTCGAGAGGCATCACTTATGATTATTGCTCCATCAAAACAGCCTGTGCTGAGTCACTCTGCCATCTCTCCCTCAGGCAAATGTCAACTGGAAGAGAGAGATGATGGGGGGCAGGAAAGGACAGCTGATTTCCATTTTGCCCCCCAAAAGGGTATATAGCCAGGTATTCCCTGAATCCCAAATAGGTCTGATTGGCATCAGAAGTGAAAGAGCCAATTTATACGCCTGAAAGTTTAAAACCTGGAAAAAATGCCTCTCCCTATCCCCAACCTGAGGGTTCTGGTTCAAAGTAGAGTTTGAGATACGTTTTCTGACAGGAGCAAACCACACATACATACACACCTGGAAGAGGTTCCCAGAGCCGTGATGAGTGCTTGCAGCAAGCCACCGATGAAAACCCAAGGGTTTTTGCGTGTTACCAAGAAGTAGAGGAGGGGCAGGACAATCACTGCGTGAATGAGTAAGCCCACGATGACTGTCACTGTGTACATGGCAAGCTGTCCCCCAATCACGCCCATGTCTTCCATCTCAACAATTTTCCCTGCAATCAGGAAGAGGATGCCCAGAGGGGCGTACCTATGTAGAAGCAACACACGCACAATTGGAAGTCTGATTTCCAACAAGCTATTCCACAGGAATTATCAAGTGATAAGAAAAAGTGAGACAGAGTTGATTTCCAAACTTTCCTGCCCAGGATATTATCAGGACTTGTAGAAACTGTGAGGTTCTTTCTTTTCTTTTTAAAACATAAATATGGCAGAATTAGGCCTCCTCTCACTTAGAATTTCTCTAAGTCACAATCCTTTTCCTCCTAAACTTGTGAAAAAAGGCAGGTACAGAGGTTCTGTTATCCACCTCTTTCTTCCTAGATAACTCTCCTTTCGCCATACCTGGGGCACTTTTCTGACCCTCAGATGCCACCTACTCCCACAGCCTCCCGCTCCCTTGCTAAGCGTTCTGAACTGCCAGGATCCACAGAACCAGCGAATCCACTGGATCCAGACTTCCGGGAGCATTTCCCACATCAGAGCCCAATTCCCAAGTTAAAGCAAGATGCATACAACGCCGTCTCAGTGTTTTAGATTTGCAGCCAGCTCTCTTACCCAAGGACCGCTTTCATTATTTTTCCCATATTACACACCATTTACAATATTACTTAGTAGTAGTCTTCAAATCAACTCTTTCACTTAAATAAATTTACTCTAAGAGGAAATTTTATGTTATAGTGCAAATGGAAAACTAGTACCATTTGCCATAAATAGAAGGCAACCGTAAAATAAAGTGAAAGCTATTAAAATGAACAGCTTGCATGTATGTTCTACCACAACCAGGACATAGCGGTTCTAATTAGGTTGTTACTACCCACAGGCTGCTACTGCCATTTGTGATCGTTCCCCTGTAGACTCGGCAAGAATGAACAACTGAGACACAAAATGACTTGTACACACTGAAACAACCCCGGTGGTTTAAAGGCCCCGCTGCTGGCTTTCAACTCCCTTTGTCTGATGTGTGCAGTAAACTACAACTTAACTCACACGGCCAAAAACACAGAGGCCAATCCCCCTTAAGGAGAAGGGTCTGCTGAGAACTGTGGAGGATTTATTTCAAAATGAAAAACACAATGCTCCTTTTAAAAGTCCTTTAAAAACACAAGCCAGGAAATTATAGGAGTACCTGTTTTCAGAAATGTAATAACTCAATGTTGAAGTGCAAGGGAATGTACAGCTAGAAAAGCTACATGTGAGGTTCATTCAGCGGCCCTGAATAGGCTTCTTTCATAAAAGAGGTGAAAGGTGGAGGCATTTTAATAATATGAAGATAAATGTCCACTTTCAGTCCTGCCAGGATTTCAAAGGAGGGCCCCCAGGATTTCAACTGGGGGCTCCTGTGGAGACCACATTCTGATCAGTCTTTGTGCCCAAGTTCATATCCATCTTGTACAAACTCCTGGAAAACAGATTTCTCTGGGCTTTAGTGACAATAAAGACAAAGGATATTTTTAATCATGTTGGTGAGTGCTTTTCTTAGAAATGGATGCCTTCCTGCCTCAGGTGCCAAGAAGGAGTCTGGATTAAAAATAAAGGAGAAAGGGAAAGCAACTCCCACACGAGGCCTAAACCAAAGTGTTCTCTCCCTGCTGGGGAGCGTTTACTTTGCAAGGTCAGTGTTTCTCTTTGCGTTTAGTCTTTTCCTTTGTCTCCGGCACTCAACTTTATTTGAAGGAAGTTTGGTTATAAATTGTGGCTTGGCATTCTATAATACTTCCCATGAGTCCTTCAGGCACGCAGCAGAAATGCCATTTACATATCTTTCTTAGGGCTGAAACAGGAGTGGAGATCTGTTTTTCTGATGGTCTAGAGGCCTCTAAGTTTGTTTTTCTCTCTACTGGAAATATTCCTCTTTTGGCACTTTGTATGGCTGCCTTCTCCTGGTCATTCAGATCTTAGCAAAAAATGCTACCCCCTCAGAGGCCTTTATGCACCACCTGTTTTATTTTATTTTATTTTTCATGGCACTTGTGACTAACACATATGGTTGATTCATTTATTTTCTGTCTCCCTTAAAAGAATGTAAGATTCAGGACATCCTTGTATGTTTTCTTCATTGCTATATCCACAGTGCCTGGTACTATATGCTTGGTACATAGTAGACCATCAATAAATATTCATTGAATAAATACATAGATATAAAATGGAGGAATGAAGAATGGGATCCCATTGGCACTGGGGTAAAGGAGCTGACACTTTTCAAAAATAAGAAAGCAAACTTATTAAGAGAGGCTAGCAGATAGATTCAAGGCCACTATAGGCCCAGGAAGTCATTGATTTTCTTGTGCTTACCCCAAATGAGATCACTGCAACTGGCCATCCTGCCTGGGGGCATCTACCTCAATACAGAACACATGTTGCTGGCAATAAGCATCTCGTACATAGCATACATGGCAAATGGAAATACATACCACATTATCACTGCTACCAATCTCATGATGGCTTCGTTAAGAGAATCAAAGAACTCTCTCAGGGCTTGCCCCTGCTCCTTCATGTTTCCAATCACAAAACCGAAGCACATGGAGAAGACAACTAGTCCCAGGGCATTGACCCCATTCACAGACCCTGGAACTGGGACCATCTCTTCTGTGATCCTCGTAAGAGTCTCCATGGCCTCTGACACATTGTTTATCACAGCACCCAGGAGTGTTTCATTGGACTGGATGGGCACTTTAAAGCTTCTCTTCTCATAGTTGGTTTTAAACTGAAAAAGACAAGGTACAACAGAGATTAAGGGTGCTTTTTGTTTTCTTCTTTGTACTCTCCTGTTATTCAAATTTACTATAATGATATACATTACTTTGTATTCAGAGATTAGTGTTGTAGAAGGTATCTGTCTATCTATATATCAATCATCTATCTGATCTGCGACAAACCCCTACTACTTACTCAGCACAGACACACATACACACTTCAATATAGAACAAATTGTAATAGAAAAGTAATATCAGGTGAAGATGTTGGACTAAATGTATACACGTGCTTTTGCTTTCTTCTGAAACCCCTAATAAAATGACTATAATGGGCTTTAGAAAAACTGTAAATCCAAATACTCACAATAGCCCATTTACTCTCTATGGGATCATGCTATAGGATCAAGCTCAAATCACTGAACAGCCTTTTGCTCATATTCCACAGCTGTGAAACAGAGATAACTGTGCTGGTTCTAACTCACAGGGTCATTGTGATGATCAAATTAAACCAAAATACATGAGAATATCTTGAAAATTTTAAAGTACTGTACTAATGTTGGCTAATGGTGCTCAATTAACAAAGCCCTTCAGGGACTAGACTTAGTCGGAGTTTCAATAGATATTAAAAATGAAAAATCCCAAAACAACAGTCTTCAAGGCATTCCTGACAGTATCAATTCTTAAGAATAGGTGCTTGATTAATAGTTGATGATGACAACCCATATCTCAAATCTATAGAAAAGTTTCTCTTCTTACTCAAGAAATGGTCTTTTCTTGGATGCCCCAAGCAGAAGATGCTGAGTATTTTACTGTGGCCATATGAAACAATTAAGCACACCCCTCTGTGATTATAATGAGAGCAGGATTCTTCGTCTTTATGTTAGTGGTAGCAAAGCATCAAAGAGAATAATAATATATGGATGTTGACTGGATCTAGAGTCTAGGGGAAGAAAGCCCAGTTGTACATGAAGTGCTGGGTCATTTCTCTACCAAGGTAAATGGGAGACTTTCTTGCCCAGTGAGAAACCACTATTCCCAAACAAGGACTCAGCCAGTTGTCAATACTGTGGACACATCTCTGAATAATCAGGGGTACTGCTGGTAATTTTAAGTAACAAAAGAACAGGCGCCTCTTTGTCTCTTACTCCAGTCAACTCTCAAATCTCTATTCCATTGGGGTGCTTATACATATTATGGATTATCTAGGGTAGATTTTCAATCTTGATTAGCTTTTCCTATGCCTCCAACTCTTTCCCCTTAGACATAGTTTGTAGCCTACACGGAAATTGCAACCTCGTTTGCACTCTGATCTCAGACAAATAGATCTGGGAAGATACATTAGCTTCTCCTTCAAAATCCTGTAAATGCAATCCAAAACCAAATATAATAAATCTGCTTGAGTTAGCACTTTTCATAGTGCTGCTAGAAATCAGCATTTTTGCCGTTATCCAGTGCCAGCTGACTAACTGGAATAGTCAGCCCCATGGTGCTGGGGTTGGCTGGTCAGATTGAAAGGGGCTGATTATTTATGGTTACAGTTGTTTTTGAATAAAGAAAGTTAGATTTTGGCGCCTTAGGCTTTTTTTTAAAGAAAGGATTCTGTTTGAATTTTGCAGTGTGTGCATGCATTATCTATTAAAAATAGTCAATAAAATTTTTAAAAAGGGAAATACAAAGGGTGACATAAAACTTGGTCCTCCATGAGGTTGAGGCTTTGTTTTATTTGTTTTACAGATCCTAAGCAGAAGAGTTAGGGACTTAGGACAAGGGTGAAGTGACATCATCCGGTGAAATATTTGGGAACTATTATTTAACCCAGAAGGTTTAATTGTTTTCCTTTTAATATATTAGGCAATAACGCTTTTTTATTCAAGTGAGGTTAGAATGAACTTTACTAATTTTATCCCCTAATAGTAAAATGTATTTGCATACATAACACAGAGAGCCAAGAGTTACTGGGATATGGGGCGAAAAGGAACTGGACCTCACCGTAGCCTCCAGGTGGGGGTCTCATCCCCCTGGATATGCCTTTCCAGGAAGCAGAAGGTAGGAGCAGAAAGAGGATTTGGAGCCAACACAATGGATTTGGATTCTGGGTCTGCCATTTACTGCTTATGAGATCTCGTGCCTGTTACCTAATCCCTCTAATTATCATACATGAGTTGCCTCATCAATGAAATGAAGACAGTGATATCTATCATATTTATGTAAGGACAAAATATAAACAGTGCCTGGCACATAACAGGCATTCAATAGATGATGATGCCCTTCCTTTCTGATATGGTTACTCCTTTAAAATCCATAAGACCCTTAGCAGACTTTTAAAAAACAACCCATTGATTTTTAAAATCAAACCCAGAAACTCGAATAATCTCCCTGATCTTTAAAGCAAGTTGTAAAGGTATCTGATACTGGAGTTTGCTTGCTTAGTGAGCTTTTGTATGTGGGATGTGGGCTCCGGGAGGGGTAGGGAGTCTCCTGATTAACCTTCTTAATTATTAACAGAGATTCAATGAGCTACTTGTATGCAAGACATATAGTGTCTGGCAACGAATAAGCCTTCAATACAAGGTTAGACCCACCCATCCCCTCCCGTCCTAAACTCCCCAGAAAACCCTAGCACTTTCTATCTGGTTGGCAAGAGAAGTGTTTCTTATTGCAGAGAAATGGGAAAAAATAAAATAAAATAAAAAAGAGGGTTCTACTCTGTGGTACGCCAAAGAAAAATTTCAAAGGTGAATTAGTGGCTGTAGAATGTTTACCTGTTTAAAGCAGGCTTCCACCAGATTTGGAGGGAACATATTCCTGCAAAGAAAATAATGGTCACTTGAAAAATTTCCCAAAGAATAAGTTTGCTCCTTAAATATTTTTTCATTGTGTCTAAGGTGAAGATTGAATTGAACCAACCAGCAAATGAAAAAAGAGAAAGGTTTTGGTGGATTTTATGACTTGAAATGGGACATATGGTCATCCCTAAGTGTGGCCCATGTAGTTCAGACTTTTTAGAAAGTCCCAAATTCAACTCATCTGACCTCTTGTCAGACAATAGGATGTTTTTGTTCAGATATCATATCACCAACTCCGCTCCTGGGAAGCACCAAAGTGAGAATAGAAATGCCTTTTGTCAAAAGCATTCTGGTTAACTGAAGCATTATTCAATAGTAGCCATTTTGGTATTGTGCCATGTGTCTAGGGACCGAGTGTTATGAACCAAATGTCATAGTTGCCATGCGGAATTTTGTTCTCCACGAAGTCCTCTCTAAGGTTTTCTGGGGGATAGAATATTGACTCTGAATTGCTGGAGCTTCTGAGGCTCTTTGGTGACCACTGGGGAGATGGCCCACAACATTTAAACTTGAGGCCCATGTGGCAGCGTTTGTCACCTCCTCAGAGCAGTGTTTGAGTTTACAGGGGAGTGGGGAGATAAGTGGCAACACTTTAGTTTAGGAGTCTCTAACTAACCAGCTGTGTGACCTTGGCCAAGTCATGGCACCCATTTAGGTCTCAGATGACTCATCTGTTAAAGATGAGATTGAATTAAACTATCATTAGGGCTCCAAGATTGAAGACTACAGGAGAAGGAGACAGGACCCAGGCAGCTGCAGAGCCTGAGATTCCAGCAGTTGTATGCTATCAAAGTCACATTTTAAGGTTATAAACTCTTGTTTCTTTCTTCCTCCTGCCTAGACCATCCTGCTTCCTTTTCCTTCCCATTCATGCTCTATGGTCTGTTTCCATAAACCTTGATAAAATGCTCAAGTCAAGTGACTGTTCGGGGCAGGTTAGTCATACAGGTCCCTGGGGCAAGGAAGAGCAGAAACACACGGCGCTGTGATGGATCAACCAGACTGGGAATGACAAGATCTCAATTCTTCAAACAAGGAGTAGAAATTACATAGAAACAGAATATAATAAAATACCCCTAATCCAAACTACCTGAGGGTAAAGTTCATGGAAAAATGGTGAAAAGCCTTAACTAATTGTGTGAACTAAATAAAATCACAGTTATTGGGTGACAACTTGCTATGAAACACTGTTCTAGGGTGGTTTGCTATCTTCAGATAATTGTGATTAACTCCATAAAAAGCATTTCAAGAAAAGGCTCTGTGGGGCTGGGTTCCGCTCACATACAGATGATACAAAGTCACCCATGGTGGGAATTGAGAGGTGCTGCTGAAGAGACATTTTTTGCCCAAATCTTTCTTGAATCTACCTGCCACAGACCCATTCCTTGACGTGGCATGTAGCGTCAAGTCCCTAGAAGGAGTTTCTTCCAGATGATCAAGGGAATCCTTTAGAACAGGTATCTAGGAGTGGCAAATGAGTCACTTTGCAAGTAAGTTGTGAAGAAGGGAGGAAAGGGCTAGGTTTGGGGAGACAGGCTATGTGGGGCTATATGGTAGAGAATGCTAAGCAGGTGGGGAATCTAGAGGCCTGAGCTGGGATAGCTTCCATTTGTCCTTCTAGATCTACTCTCCATCTTGCTCTGCACCCTGGGAGGCTGACCCTCGGACTGTAGCCTGTGGGTTCTCTCGTCTTCTGGCTTCCTGTTGGGTTTGTCCTGTGGGATGCACTGAAAGATCACATGGTAGAGGGACAGGGAGTGGATGGATATATTCTTCCAGCTCTCTCCCTCCAAATTAGAGCTATAGATCCTATCCTCATGGCCCTTTCCCAAGGCCACAGCTCTTCCTGAGTTCCAGTAACAGCTCCTTCTTTCCCCCCTCAGAGCTAGGGGTGGTAACAAAACAGTATCCTATTGCTATTAGTTCCCTGGTGCCTCACCATCCTTTGTAGGTTCCCTTAACTCTGCTCACACCTTTGCAAACCCTTTTCAATGATCCTTTTGGAAATGCAATATGCTTTCTGCCAGGACCTGACTGATGCAAGGGCAGGGGTGTAGACAGAGCAAGCAGGAAGGTGCCAGCAGCAAACTTTAGCTTACTTCATAGGTCTGTGTAAGACCCACTCCATCACCAAGTCTGCTTCAAGTCTTAGATAAGACTCATTTGTAATCAGTGTATGATTTGTACATAAAACAATGGTAAAGAAGCCATCCTTCAATCTTTAATTACTGATTTGCCAAAACCTTTCTTCAGAAGTAGTACAAAAGGAAAACCTTGGACCAGGCATGACCAGACAATCTCTAAAGTCCCTTCTGGAAATAAATTGTTGTGTATAACGGATGATGATACAGATCACAAGTCCCAAATCAGAAGGATCTAATGAACTGGCTATACTTGAATAAAAACTAGCCTTAAAGAGCAAGACTTGAGAAAAGTCAGTCAAGATTTATTAGGGCCAGCCCCGTGGCCGAGTGGTTAAGTTCGTGAGCTCTGCTTTGGCAGCTGAGGGTTTCGCCGGTTCGGATCCTGGGCGCAGACATGGCACGGGTCGTCAGGCCACATTGAGGTGGTGTCCCACATGCCACAACTGGAAGGACCCACAACTAAAATATACAACTATGTACTGGGGGGATTTGGGGGAAAAAGCAGAAAAAAAAAAGAAGATTGGCAATAGCTGTTAGCTTAGGTGCCAATTAAAAAAAAAAGAATTATTAATATTCTAAGGCGAGCTGCACAGTTGAGAGAACTGAGTGATCAGATTCCGAATCCAAAAAGCAAGGCTCTCAAAATCTATATCCTTTCCTTGCTCTTCTCACCTCTTTTACATGAGATGAGAAAATGGATCCTTTAATTTCTATCAGAAAGAAGGAAAGATATAATTTTCATTTCGAGCCTGGTAAGGCTCGTTCATTTGGACATCTCTTCCGGAGTTTGATTAGCTCCTCAAAACAAGAGGGGTTGGGTGGTCAAAATATACCCAAAGGACGGGCTTGCAAGGACATACCTGATCAAGTCCAGGAAGGCGTCTGCAGCTGTCACTTGTACAATTTTGCCTTCTCTGTGCATATTTTCCTTTGTGCCCTTCCCAGGATGGATGATGATGACAATGATTATGCCAATCACCACGGCAATGATGGTCGTAGTCATGTAATAGACTACAGCTCGCATTCCCATCTTCCCTGATGCCTTACTATCTAGGGCCGCCATTCCTGGTGAAGGTAAACAGAAGGAGATTTTCAGGAAGTCAGTCCAGGGAATTCTCAGTGGAAGGTAATGGGAATAGTATTTCCGTCTACACTCCCACACCCTCAGCCCACCCGGCAATGGGATTTTATAGATGATGTGAGAACTTTGCACCAAATTTAATCAGGGCATCACAAAAGGTGAAGAGAAAAGCCATCGAATGGCTAGGTATCAGCTGTGTCAGCAAACATGTGATCACGCTTTTCCGTCCCAAGAGTTGATTTCCTGTGGCCCTCTAATGGTTTGAAAGGGCAATCAAGTTCCTTCCTGGTTTACTACTAGCTGGAAGCTATGAGTGTGAATAGTGAGTACTCTGTGTGTGTGTAAAAAGAGATACTTAAAAAAAATTTCTAGCAGGATAATCTAAGCACATTTCAAGTTCAAGCATGGTGGTGACTCACACAGACTAACTGCCATTCAATTCTTTTAAAAGGATCATTGTTTTATACATGTACTCGGGAATCTTTTTTTGATGTTTTTAATGTGAAATTTCAGCTATTGTTCTGATCACCTACTGATTTATTTTCAATATGCATTTGAGGTATATAAAGCCAAAGTTCTCAAATAGCTTCTCTGCGGTTTCATTTCTCTCATCTCATCAAAATTTTTCAAAAAGAATTATTTTGGTGCAGTTCTTTCCCTTTTTGCACCTGCCTTCCTCCACCTGTTCCCAAGGCCTGGAGTACCTCATCTCACGCCAAACATTCTTCTTCCCTTCGTTCTTAGGCCATCTTCAAAGTCTACCTCCGGCAAGGTGTTCTCTTAGGTAAGAACGGAGGCATGACTTTTAACATTTCCCTAACTGCTCTAGCAAATGGAGCACATCTCAATGCTTCTTGGGATGGAAAAAAATCAGAAATGACACAAAACTCTCAAAAGATTAGATTATCTATGATAATATGGGTTCTTCTCTTTCATCAGCTATTTCTTCACTTTTTGTCTTCTTTCTCCTCCTTAATCCCGCTGAAACTCTAAAATCCCATCACAGTATAATCCAATTATAGTTAATTGGACTATTTTCTTTTCTACTTAAAATTGTGCTTCTATATAGTGTATTAAAAGGATACATTGTATTTCAATATCAGTGTCAGATTCTAATAGTAATTTAATATTTAGGTAGTGATCCTGTTCATACCAACACATTTAGAGTAAGGTATTGAAAAATAATGGTGTCCAAGATTGCCAGCTAACTGGCTGCGTTTGCCCAAAAATCTTGATACAAAGGTAACGAGTTTAGATGGGAACTGAAGCCAGGACCTTCAATTTATAATTTCATTTGTATTTGAATCGTATCATTCATAATTTTCACAATAAGCATATACTTAGTACCTGTTATGTTCTTATTTTTAACAAGAACCTATAAGGCAGATTGCAAAACACTTAAGTAACAGTGTAAGGTTTTAGTTAACAGTAAGTAAAATGGAGTGGGAACTTGAACTCAGATCTTGTGTAACTATTTTTAGTGTACTTTTATTTTAGTACACTAATTTTACAATAGTAAAATAATAACAATTTTAGTGTACTTTCTGCCCTTGAGAAAACCAATTGCAGCTCCCACAAAAGAGGAGGCCAACTTTGGCTTTGATACACGAGCTTAGCTTCTTTTATCCTTGCCCTGGGTTTCTTGAAACCCAGGGTTAAGTATCCATTTATTGGGATGGTGCCGCTTCAACACTTCACCAACATTAAAAATGGGCTAATCTGTTCTCATCGTGTCCCATCCCCTCATTTTCATCCTCAGATCTGAGTCACATCTCAAAATATCTTGGCTTTCCAGTGATTGAAATAATTCCTCTCAGAAGGGGCCCACTCTCTTGCCCATCATTGCCTGAGCTTGTCACCACTGAAGCCTGCAATTCTTCGGCGGGTGAGTGGTGTGGGCACAAGAGGCCGGATATCTCTGCTAGGGGGTACCGGGCAGCAGTATTTTCTTCCTCCGAGATGCTTTCTTTCCCTCTCGCCTTCTATTCTGTGGTGTGTTCCGTTCTCACGCCAACTCTTCTCTGACGCTCCTGCCCACTATTCTCGACCTATGGCTATTCAGAGAGAGTGCTAAGTGGTCAAGGCAGAGCACTGAAACGGAAGTGGCAAACACAGGAGGAGGCTTCAATCTCCCTCCCTCCCACCACGGGGACCATGAATGGGGGAAGTTGTCTCAGAATCCACAGCCACAGGCCATCAATTCTAGGAAGCAAAGTTTATAGGTGCGTGGTTTTTTCTTCTTTTTTTTCAATGAAAGCCAATCTGAAAGTATTTTCTCCATACTTCCTAACTCTGAAATAGCTGAAGACAACCACTGAGGCATTTTTTTAACAATGTGCCCAGAAGGAGAATCAACAGTCAAATGAGAGGCCTCATCACCCTCTGCATATCTTCCTCTGAAAGAGAATTAAGCAACAGCTGCTATTGTTTCAGCCAAGGAAGGGGTGGGGGATGTCTTCATGAACCGATTCTCCATGTAGGTCCTTTCCCTAAAAGGGGTCTGGTGTCCACCTCTGCTCTGGGTACTCCAGCATCCTCCTCCCCACTCCTTCCAACTCTCACTACTCCCCTCTTCACTGAGACAGGTTTGTAAAACCAAAGGGACCACCAGAAACAAGGCCACACACTGCCATCAGGGCAGACCAAACTCTTTGACCATCTCCTTTCCCCAGCCTCGTGAAATCTGAGACAAAGCTCTACACCAGAGACTACACGTAAGTGTCAGCTTGTTGGGGGCAAGGGTAAAGTACTGAATCACTGTGTAGAAAAGGGAACTTTGGCAGGAAGTGCCCTAAATGTTGGAGAAGGGGAAAGTTTGCATTGAGCCTTGTCACTTTAAAATATGTGGAGTAAAAGGGCAGTGGGGTAATAGGGAGACAGGAAGTCACTTGGGTCTGCAGATGCTTGTGGGAGTGTGTTCCAACTACGCGTTCATTGAAATACATAATTGAGAAACACATTCCAGAGCAAGTAGTAAAGATAATGATCTCGTCTGGTCTCTTTTCCTTCATTTGATCTGGGCTTTGCTAAACTGCCCCATTCATGACACCCTAACATCTTTATTATGAAAACAATCTGCCATCAGAATTGAGACCCTCCTGAAACCAAAAGAAATACTGTATTGTACTATTGTTACAAGCACCGTGATGGCTCTTCCAATTACAATGACATATTTGTAAGTTTAAATGTTTTGTATATTTTGAGTTAACTTTTGTGCTGGTCCACTAACTCACTCATCAAATCCTACCTCACATCAATAGCACATATTCATCTGATTTCACGACAACCGTATGTTTTAGATATTGTTGATATCATTTTAAAGGTGAAGATACAAGAGGCCAGAGAAGTTAAGTAACTTGTCCAGTGTTGCACAACTAGTAAATGACAGTGGCAGGGTTAGAACCCACACTCTCAACGGAGTACCCTTTCCACCATATCTCTCTTCTTATGGACAAGCTAGGAGTCACCCACAATTCATTTGCTTGTTATCCATGCTAGCTTTCTCTAACTTTCTTGCATTGGAGGTCAATGCTGAAATGGGCCATCTGGCTGAAGGAAAATTCCATGGAGGGAGGGAACTGTGGAAAAACTCTCACACATCCCTCAGTACTCCCCACCTTAAGGGGAAGTGGGTAAACTGGTCACCAGAAGGACCAGCTAGAAAGCTGATCAACCCACACAAGCTCCTCACCATTCCTAGAAAAACAGCTCAGAGCACGTTCCAATGGAGTGTGGAAGGCCATGAATACTTGTTGGCTGTGGGCACATGAACCTTATTTTCCTTTCTAAAATCAACCCATCAGGCCGGCCTGGTGGCATAGTGGTTAAGTTTGTGCGCTCCACTTTGGCAGCCTTGGGTTCTCGGGTTTGGATCCCTGGCGTGAACCTACACACCACTCATCAAACCATGCTGTAGTGGCATCCTACAAACAAAATAGAGGAAGACTGGCACAGGTATTAGCTCAGGGACAATCTTCCTCAAGCAAAAACAGGAAGATTGGCAACAGATGTTAGCTCAGGGCCAATCTTCCTCACCAAGAGAAAAAAAATCAACCCATCAATAACCAGTCATCAAGAAAGCAAGCAATCAGGGCCGGCCTGGTGGCCCGGGGTTTGCCAGATTGGATCCTGGGCACAGACCTATGCACCACTTATTGAGCCATACTGTGGCAGGCGTCCCACATATAAAGGAGAGGAAGATGGGCATGGATGTTAGCTCAGGGCCAATCTTCTTCAGGAAAAAGAGGAGGATTGGCAGCGGATGTTAGTTTAGGACTAATCTTCCTTAAAAAAAAACAAACAGAAAAGAGCAAGCAAGCAATCAAGCATTTCTGCAAACCTATCACATATTCACCAATTAGTCAAACATCTATAGGAGACTGAACAACATGCTTTCTAGAATGTAAAAGACTAAGATTTTGCTCCAAATAGCTGGCAGCAATCACTCTAAAGAGAGAGGAAAGAACGAAAAGAGACTTTCTTGATGCAAATAGTTAAATAAGCATTCACCTCTTTAGTAATCAGTTTAGCACAACAAATATGCACCAAATTCATGTTTTTTTTTTTTTTAAGGGTGGAAAAAGGAGTGTTTCATAAATATGTTATGTGGAACTCTATACTGTAAAATAGATTTCCTTTGGTATAATATTTGGTTTGACTTCTTGGATAAATGAAATACGTTTTCAGCCAAGTATTAAAGGATAACATATAAATAACGTCAAGGTCCCAAGGCTCTGTTATTTGCATAGATTTTATTCTCCCATCTGCTAGAAATCTGTGTCTTATACATTAACGTGTCTCGCAGTATACTTCCCCCAATAATTCCCGTCTCTGGTTTGGTAACATGAAATCTAAAGAAGGAGTCTTCTGTTACGAGTTGTCTTTCCCCTCACCCTCATGGTGCTTCATCGTTCTTCCAGCTCCACTGGACCAGGCCCAGAACGAATGGAAAAGGGGTGACAGCAACTGCTGACTCAAGAACATTGTTCTGCTTCAGCTTTTATTTTATTTTAGACGTACTTCTCCTCCAATGGGCTTCTCAAATATTCATCTAATGAAAGCCGCCTGTTCTCAACCCTCCTAGAATTTCAGGATGGGCAAATTTACAACAAGGAAATCAAGGATGAAGTCTAATATGTACCGTAGTCATTTGAATACAAGGTGATGATTTTTTTATAAGAAAGTTAAACTCTAAAAACACAATATACTTCATATTCGCAGATTGAAAAATCGGGTCTTGTGTTCTAACACAGCTGCCTACTGCTGGAGCCAGGGCACGGTGGAGCCCTCAGAAAGGAGAGGGAGCAAGGGCCAGAAAGCTCAGGGAAAAGGCAGTGGGGGGGTGGGGGGGTGGAGGTGGGGAGGGAGTGAGCACGAAGCAAATCACTTTAAACCTCTGTCGAAAACTAGATTAATTTTTTTCACTAAAATATTTTCTTCTGGCCCCTTTATAGACTAGACTGTACAAAAAAAGTAGAGTCCTATGATTCTATGGGTTCTGGAACAGAAAGCAAATCTTTAAAAGTTAGGTTAGAAATTGTTGGTAATGAATGACTGTATCACAGTTTTTAATCCCAATTATAAGCAGGTGATAGCCTCAGAACTTAATCGAAAAGACAATATTTCAAACTACTTAAGGTCAACCTCACACATTTTTAGAAGCACACTCTTTTTTTTTTTTTTTAAATTATGGCACAGTGGTTAAGAGTTCTGGCTCTGGGGTTAGAATACCTGGATTCTATTTCTGGCTCTGATACCACATGGCTGCTGTAAGCCTCAGTTTCCTCATCTGTAGAATGGGAACAATGAAGCTCCCTCATAGAGTTTTCATTGGCATTAAAGGGATTTCCATACAGAAGGCATGTAGCATAGTGCTTGGCACATAGTAAGCATTCAATAAATATTAGCTGTTATTATTATTAATTAAGCAGATAAATAATAAAAAAGCTTTTCACTAAGTGCTATTGGACCTCTCTAAGCCTCTGTTTCATCTAGACAAGAAGCTAATAATACCTACATTGCAAGCTTAGGGAAAACTCACAGAAAGAATCTGTACAAAGTAGGCCCTTGATAAATGCTGGTTAAGATCATTGCATGTCTCTCTCTCCTGGAATTTTAGTGCCAAGAGAGCAGAACCATCTGTTTCATTCATTAGCATAGCTTCAGTTCTTGAAACACTGCCAGCACAGAAAGGCACCCAAGAATTATTTGTTGAATAGTCATTCTTATCACTATTATTATTGTTATGCTGGGTAGAGGCTATGCATTCTTTTTTTAACATTTAAAAAATGTTAACTTTTAACATTTAGATTAGGTTACTGTATGAATTACACGTACTTTTAAAAAGCTGCTTTTGTTTAAAATACTCCAAAATTCTGACTAATACTGGTTGCTTTTCCGCTAATTAATCCAAAATAGTGAGGTTCATTCTATCTTGAAGAATGAGAGGCAGACCCTGGAGGAGAAGAGCGAGCCAGCAACACCTGCTGCTCCATTTCCAGAGCTGGGAGCTCCTTCACAGCACGACGTCCCTGGCTGGTCAGGAAGTGCAAGGGGCTGGCGACCCTCTGCGACGCACCACCAGGAGCACCCCACCCTCTTTCCGGTCCCTTTCCCTCTCTCACTCCTATTTTATTTCCCCTCTTTTGCTGACATGATTCAGTCTTGCAGATGAGCCTATATAAGTAATTGCTAGAGTCTTATCTGTCCACATGTTAACAGAAGAATAAGTGAATAAATGAAAAAATAGATACTGAGACGGGAACAGAAGAGGGGGTGAGGTCTAACAAGTGCTGACGACGCAGGTCAGGAAATCAATGTAGGGGGTCATGACTAGTATTTTTATCCATTAATGAAAGACAATAGAATAGAAAATATTAGAGGACATCAGCTATATTAAAGGTAAGAATTATTTTGTGAAACTTTTTTCAGCTGTGTGTGTATACCTGTGTGTGTGGCCAGGTCACAAAGCAAAGTACATTTATATTTTATTTGTAAGTTCTGGCAAAGAAAAAGAAAAGTTTGCAAATGCTGGTAAAAACCCCATTCAGTTAATAGTAGAGACTTTCAAAAGGAACCAGGAACTATGATCTTCCCTTCCCATCATCTTCGCTTCCTACCGCCTTGGGCTGCCCACCACACCCAAGGACTTGTTTCTTCCTCGTGGACACCAGGGAAATGAGGGTGCTGATCTCTGGTATCTGGTCAACTTATTTGAACAAAAATTCTACAGATATTGTAACAAGGGAAAAAGTTTTAGAAAAGGTTCGCCTCATGGAATTTTAAGCAAAGAAGGCTTTTACTTTAATCAGTGATTCTTAGTGAAGAGAGTTAAACCATCTCCACAAAGAGCTGAGAATGATCTTGTGGAATTCACAGTCAATTAAATCACAAGTATTTTCACATGGGTTTTCACCCTGGCCAAAGTTTCCTTCCCATTACGGCTGTTCATAACTTCACAAAACTTGACATTTCATTCCCCTATAACACCACTTCATTTTATGAGGTTATACGGCATGAGAATGACAAGGAAGCTTCTTTTCAAATTTACTGCTTGTGGTGGCATATCATTTGCCAGGGAAACTGAGTTTTTGATTTGACCCTTAAAACTGGTCAACAAAAGCCTTTCTTTGAGCTCTAGTAGAGTTCACCACTAAAATGAAGAGTGGAAAGGAGAAAGAGAAATGTTCTCCTTTGAAAGATTTAAACAGAAAAATCAGTACAGTAGACAATATTATTAGTGGCAGAAAAAGTCACATAAATCACCTTTTATCCTTAGTCTTGCAGGACTGAGCAGACAATGCCTTTTCCCAGGCTAGAGTCATCCTTTGAAAATGGACTTTCATACAGGGAAGGAGTGAGGGAAACTGAGGCCCATCTTCAACTGCTGCTACCTCTAATATCAAAGAGCTTCCAGTGGCCTTCTTCGTAAGCTTTGGGGTGGAGACTGCTTCTCCGGGGTAACTGGCTGGTGAGGTCCTCTGAGTGGTCAAACTGCTTTTCTCTACACTAGTCTTAACCATCCAATAGCTTCTCATTACAGCTGAACACAGCCCTGCAATCCTTCCTGTAATGCGGTCTGCCAGAGAACCTGCCACAGGGACTTCCTCCCACTCTCAGCAAGGTCTCAGGAAACTCTCAGAAGGGCCAGCTCTGAAATTCACTTCTCAGAGGCCCACAGCTGCCGGCGCAAGATCCACTGAGAGGTGATTCAGATACCCATTTACCCTTCACGTTAGCCCATCCTTCGCTCACAGTATTGGAATGTGCCGCACAATATGCTTTTTTGAAGAGGAACCAAGGAGTAATTCATCTTCTTTATGTGTGCTAAGCAGAGCAAGAGGGAGATGCGAGCGGGACCCATGATGAGCTGAGGAGTAGTGATTAGTAACAGCTGACAGCCTCAGACCAAGACCCTTTCTTTGGTTACCTCATTGTAACAGCCAAGCACAAAGGAATGACTGTCCTCTCGCCAAGACTTAGAAACCCAGGACCACAGAAAATAGCAGCTCAAAGAAAAAATGTGGGTTGGACAGTGAGGGCAAGGGGCTGATCAGACCCTCTCTTGGTTATACCTGCGAAGCCTGGCCTTGGCAAGAAACCTCTACCATGCGGGAAGACGCACCAACACGCGATGGACCATCAACCAGTACCCACCAGGAGCACTGATGTGAACAGGGAACGTAGGCGACTTTACCCGCAGTAGAAAGAGTGTGCAGAGAGCAGCAAATTGCTTTGGTTTAATGAGAGGAAGTTCTTTGAGGGGCAGAGCTCCAGCCCCCTCTGCCTTTTTTCCCAGAAGAATCATGATTTACAACCAAGCACTGGATGAGTGCTTTCCAAAACAGCCCTCTTTACTTTGGATTGTGTTACTTGCTGTGGAAAAGAGCTTTATGTTCTGGGCCCTGTGTGACTTTCTTAGGAAGACCATGATCAAGACAGCACGTTTCCTAGTTGGCAGAATGCTGAATGGGATTGAATTCCACAACTTGGCCAGACTTGTTCGAAGTTAATCAAAAGGCATCTCGAGTTGACTGGAGAACATGTCAGACTCAAGGGGTGCCCTTTCTTTCCGTGGAAGGCCTGTCCCTCACAGAAGAAAAGGAATTGAAAGCCTCATAGAAATTGAAGGCAACATATGGACATTAAAAACCAATTCAACCTGGCCCTGATTCCCAGAAGAACAGTTGAAGCAGGAGTGTGACTCCAGGCCTTGAAATGAGGCTAGGAAGTGGCAGATATTCCTGTGTGACCCAATGTCCACTCCCACCCCTCCCTCCTGCCCCATTTTGTGCCATCAGAAGATTCTGGAACCATAACCCAACCTGAGAACTCTGAAACGGACTGAGGTTGTTTGTTGCTTGAAACTTAATTAAGATAATTTTAAAAGATATATACCTTATTAAAAAGGGAAATAATTGAGAATAAAATGTGTTTACCTCAGCTATTTTCTAAATTAAATCCATAATGTAGAATCTCATATACTATATAAAAGAGTAAATTTTTAAAAATTTAGGTCCACTTTTTGCCAGTTAAGAAGAGTATGCAAAATTCAGTCTTTGGGGACACAGTTGGGTCGAAGAGAGGAGGAAGAAAAGATTGTGGAGATAAGAGAGTTGAGAGAATGACAGACAGGAGGAGAGAGAAAAGACAAAGAAAGGAGACTAGAAAGCAAAGTATGGAATGCAGAAAAAATTCGGTAGGTGCTTTTATCTCAGTTAACAGAGTTCTTGGGCTGTGGCCAACACACCCCTTTGCGTTCTGATTAGTTTTCTCAGCATTGAAAAGCTCACCGCTTGTTCTTATCTAATCTATAAAGGCATCGTTGCACCCAGGGAGCGGGAGATTCTGCTCCCAGCTACCTGACTCAAACGATAAAGCAGTATCACTTCACAGAGTCAAGAAGACTGTCCTAAACTTTGGAATTGTTGGCTTCCCTCATCTCCGCCTTATACACTTAAGAGAACATTCCCTCCTCGGAACAGGAAAAGCTGCATTTTTGCCCCAGGGTCACGGGATTGAATTATTCCTGACGTATTCCACAAGCAGTGGCACAGCACCTGGACAGCTTTTCCCCTTCTACACAAGGCGGTTGTTTCTGCATACTCTAGTTTTGTAACATGTATATAGATAGTTTCTACGTGCTTCTCAGTTTCATATTTTGATGTTTTTTCAAGGGGTATTTAGGAATTCCCAAAAATTCTCCAAAGAAAATTATAGGCAGCCCCTCACATCAAACTTCACGTATCCTGAACAGACTTTAGGGATGTAGGAGTGTGTCAAAGACATGTGGAAACGGCATTTGGTTGATTGGAGACTGATGTTGCATGGATTGGACTGGTAAAATTATCCTTTAGTGTGGGATTTAGGAATAGGGTGGGTAACAATGCAGCCACCAGTGTTTGGGAAAAAACACGACTAGTGGATGGGTACGTTTGAATAAAATCTGGTAACACTAAATGGCAAAAGAG
This sequence comes from Equus przewalskii, assembly GCF_037783145.1. NCBI lineage: Eukaryota > Metazoa > Chordata > Mammalia > Perissodactyla > Equidae > Equus > Equus przewalskii. The sequence continues at coordinate 28,534,915 of NC_091850.1, forward strand.
AGAGAGAGAGGGAGAGAGGGAGAGAACTGGAGACATTGTTGTGCAAAAGGAATATGAGATAAAAGATTTATAAATAAGGCAAAGGAAAGGCGGGTGCAAAGCACTGATTTCAAATGAATGATTCAAAAAAGGCCCCCACTGCCCCATCACAAATAATGGAAAGAGGCGGTATGTAGTGAAGTTATGTTAAGGCTAACTTGCTTCTTTTAAAAGTGGCTATATTAACTGCTTCTACAACGAAAAGTTTTTCCTTTATTCATGCATTCTTTCAACTTTTATTAAGGACCTTCTCCGTGCTCTGGCCAAAGACATGATCATTAGGGCCCTCATATATTTAGTATAATAAGTAAGACTTAAAAATATATTATTGTGAAACAGCCCTGAACAAATAAAGTTATCCAGCAGAGGGATCTGGAATGGAATTGGGAGGAAAACAGGGAAATTGGTTGGTATGTATTGAAAAGACATGGTTGTAATAAACTCTACATTTCTCTTGATTTGAATGTGGGCTCTCTCACTAATTAGTTTGTGACTGGTCAAGATATGGAACCTCTCTGTGTCTCAGTAAATGAGGGATAACAACAGTATTTACTTCACAGGATTGTTCTGAGGATTAAATGAGTTCAACGTGTGATCCTTAGAACAATATCTGGCACATATAAATTAGCCATGATGATGATGATGTTTTTGTTTTTGTTTTTTAAAAACACCTTTAGCTCTGAAGGGCTCCTTGGAACACCTCTGTAAAATGAGAAAACTCAGTAAGTCAAATTAGACCCTACACTGCCAGGCCCAGGCTACGTGCTTTATTTCATTTTATCCTCCCAACCAACCTGCAAGGTTGGGACGGTCAATCCCCAGTTACAGATTAGGAAACAGGGAGGTGAAAGCACTTGCTCAGGATCACACAGTTCATAAGCGGCATTGCTGGCATCTGAACTTGTCTTTCTGCCTCCAGAATCCACTGTTTAATCCTTATACTCACTGCCCTGGAGATTCTTTGTAAAATAAATTCTTCTTTGCACTGGATTTGTATCAATTATTGATTTGCACTTGATTCAACTAGTGGGGAATTCTGACAAAAATCTGATAAATTCATATTTGGAAGTATGTCATATATCATAGTAAAAAAGGATGGTGCACGTGTTGAAAAGTAAAGCAATGACGATGAGTGGCTACTGTCAAAGCACTGGGCAGCCTGCACTGAAATTAGTCTGACATCTCACTGAACTGGAGAGTTCATAACATGTTGGCTTTATTTAGAAGGTGATATACTGGGGCTGACCCGGTGGCACAGCAGTTAAGTTCACACACACTGCTTCAGCAGCACAGGGTTCGCCAGTTTGGATCCCGGGTGCAGACCTATGCACTGCTTCTCAAGCCATGCTGTGGCAGGTGTCCCACATATAAAGTAGAGGAAGATGGGCATAGATGTTAGCTCAGGGCCAGTCTTCCTCAGCAAAAAGAGGAGGATTGGTAGTATACGTTAGCTCAGGGTTAGTCTTCCTAAAAAAAAAGACACAAAAAGTAATTGAAAATTCAAAAAAAAAAAAAAAAAAGAAGGTGATATACTGATGGATATCCTAAATCAAAGAAGAAAGAAAGAAAACTCGACCATGGATAATTACACATTGCAAAGACCTTGGGTGATTACTAGAACCTCCAGGTCTCTTGGTGAAGCTGCAGCGCCCTGACCCCCATGCCTTGTAGGGTGTCAGTTATCAACCTTTTCTCTGAGCGCACCCATGATGGCGCTCACCATCTCCTAGGCTAGCTCTTCATTGTTGGGCAGCTTTGATTTTTAAAAGACAGTACTTAGAACTGAAATCTGGGTCCTTATAACCCTTTTCCCCTGAGATAAATTTTTGCTTCTGGAGGAACACAGAGCAAACATAATTCACATTTACCAGAGGGACCTTCTTTTCTCTAGACTAAATACACATCATTTCTCCAACTGATCCTCATGTGTCATTATTTCCAGATGCTCACCAACCTGCAATCCCTCCCACTGCCTACCCGTCAGTGCCCTCACGCTCTGGTCCAAACCTTGTTTTCGCAGCTTCATTTCCTAGTAAGGCCAGCCCTATTCTTCCAGGCAACCTAGACTACTTAGTATTCCCTAGACGTTCCTTCAGTTTTCTGTCTCTGCATCTTTGCTTTTAAGGTTTCCTCTGCCCTCATCCTCATTTCCTGTGGAAATTCTACTGCTAGTCCAGCCCCTGAATTCCCACAGCACTTTCATTGTGATTCTTGGCTTCAGAGTCTGCTTTGTCTTACAGTCATGTGTGTACCTGTTGAGCTCTCCATTTAAATTTTTAATTCCTTGAGGCTAGAGACTGGCGATAGCTCTTCATATCTTTATTCCTCACACCGATTAGCACATTGCCCGCCCAAAACAGGTGTCCAATAAATGTGTCTTGGATTGGATTCAACACTCTCTTAGTAGCTACTCTGCTTTGTCAAAGTCACTCTTGAATGCGCCTGGAAATAAACAAATTACTCCCGATGCAGTGTGACCAGCGCAGAGTACAGTGAACTATTAATAATTCTACTGAGGAAGCGCACAACTATATTCATTCTTTTTTAGCCACCACATCCTACTGTTGGTTCATATTAAGCCTTTAGTCACATGAACTGCTGCCAAGCTCAGTCTTTCCCCATCCTGCAATTGCACAATTGCTTTTTGAATCTAAAAGCAGAAATGTACATTTATCCCCCGCTCAACTTCATCTTGTTGGTTTCTGTCCAGCATTGCAGCCTACTGAAGTCATTTTGAATCATGATCATAGGCATATGTGGCAGAAGCCATTCTTTTTGGGCTTATGTCATCTGAAAACACAATGTAGGTGCCTTCTAGGTCTTTAAGTTCTTGATAAAAATATGGAAGAGGACAGGGTTTTTAAAAAGTACACCAGGATACTTCACTAGGTGTCTTTCCAGGTTGACATGGAGCCTTAAACACTCTTTAGATCTAAACGTTCAGCCAGTTTCAAATCCACTTCATTGTTTTATTAGGTCCTATTTTATTGTCAAAGGTATTATGGAAGACTCAAAAATGTTCAGAAGAACCAAAACAAATTGTATCAGGAATTCCAAAGCCAAACATTCTTATAGGGAGGGAGTATTTTTTTTTCTTTTTTTTTTTTTTTCCTTTTTCTCCCCAAAGCCCCCTGGTACATAGTTGTGTATTCTTCGTTGTGGGTTCTTCTGGTTGTGGCATGTGGGACGCTGCCTCAGCGTGGTCTGATGAGCAGTGCCATGTCCCCGCCCAGGATTCGAACTAACGAAACACTGGGCCGCCTGCAGCGGAGCGCGCGAACTTAACCACTCGGCCACGGGGCCAGCCCCAGGGAGGGAGTATTTTTAAAATATAAAAATAGTCCTTGTAGTACATGGAGCTATTACAAGATGCTTTTTGAGAATACAGTCAGCCTGACTTTGTAACTTTAGGAAATAACTCTCTTTTCCTAAAAGAATCATTAGTATCAATCTAGAAAAGTATATGCTGATAAATATCTTTCTCCACTAAATAGGAATTGTAATATCATTTGGGTAGAGATGTAAATACATCAAGGATTAATACAAACATATGTTATTCATATGAGAAAGAAATAACATAATTATTTTAGGCTTCAAGTAAGTTCATTGAGTAACTCATCGGCAAAAAATTCTGGACGTGCTATGATGATCAGGAAAAAGTCCATTATTTAAAGGTATATGCCTCTTATTCATCTTCACTTGTACTCTTTCCACAATAACATATCGGCTCGTGATTTTCCACGTTATAGTTCTTCAATTATAAATACACAGGATGATCTGTATTTATTGCTATGTGCCTAGTGGCTATCACAGTAAGCACTCAATAGGTATTCGTTGAATGAATGATGAATGACAAAGTCTGCAAATTAAGCAGGAGAGAACAATTAAGCAACTGTACTCAACCCACAAATCGAGTTATTTATCTAATATCTCCTATAACAAGAGTTCATCACGGCATCTAGCACTGTGATGCAAATGTACCAACAGTAGTTCCTACTCACAAGGAGTTCTTCTGTTGAGTAGACAAATCAGTCATATAGTCACCAAACAATGTGACAAGTCATGTTCTCACCAAATAATCAACCACACACGACATAAAGAGTTAAGTGCACAACTGGAAAATATTTAGCTCCTGTGGAGAACAGACTTTATCACAGGCAGTGAATAAATGCAACAGATGCACATTATCATTATAAATTGCTCCAGTACAAATCTAGAGGCCACACCACATTAGGGGTTGCGTGGCACTACAGAGAGGGGGCTTTAGTGACAAATAGATCTGAGTTTGACCCCAGGCTCAGAGTTGAACCCAGGCCACCTGAGAGTAGGGAGACTTTGGGAAGTTTCCTCATCTGTAAAATGGAGATAATAATAATGACCACGCAGAAGGGATAACACATACGTACGTTTAATGCCCAATATGTCTTTTATATTCAATAACGACTAGCTATTATGCAGATAAAATAAAAAATGTCACTGACCAATCAAAGAATAAACCTGCAATCAAGATGATCATTTTACCACTTTAAGGGGGAAAAGAGTAAACATGATCTGAATGGCAATATCAGTGTTCTCACATACTTTCAGCTTCAGATGTAAATCACACATTGTTTAGCTAATTATTGAGGAGGCACCATGTGCCAGGCTCTGTCCCACACTAAGTAAACCTTGTAGCATTGTCTCTAATTTGCACACATTTTAATGCCATGGAAACTTGATTGCAGAGGACATAATCCCACAGGGAATCTGCAAACACCCCTGGAAACCAAGTCTGTTATCAAGAAGCCAAAATTAAATGCCTAAAATTGGGGCTAAGTCACGGCTGAGGACTTCCAGGTTTGGAGAGTGAGGCCAAGAAACCAAGAGGTTCAATGATGACAAAATGACACCACTAGTTAGTGGTGAGGCTAGGACAGAATGACAGCTTCACCACAGCCTCTTGCAGAGCAGTTCAAGGCTTTGCTTTAACTTCACACCAACTTGAAACTGGTTTCATTGACAACAAACGAAGTTTTGGCAATCTTGGATGGTCATGAGCTTTCTTGGCATGTAGTTTTTTTATTTTAACATAGAAAACATAGTGACTTTGATTTCTTACTCAAGGTCACCCACAGGCAGTTTTCTTGTTCAGAAATATGGACAAGCTGCAGGGAGCGTTACTAAGACAACAGCAAGTCAGGTGAAAGAAGGTGAGGGAACACACAATGCAATTTCTGAAACTGGTTACCACTTAGTGATAAAGACAAGGAATCGTCAATGAGAGCGCCACCAGATGACCTGGCCCAGCACTAAGGAAATGATCTTCTCTGGGCAGATCTTAGATGCACAAGCCAGAAAGGGCCTTTCATCTGATACCCTCCAGGAGGGGGCCAAAAGGGCCTCTGAAGTTGATGTCATAGTATTGAAGCAGAGCCTAAGAGTGGCAGTAATCACTCACATTAGTCCAATGCCTAAAATTCACATAAAGCATATGCTCACAGCTGTGATCTCAAGTGAGCACATCTAGGGGTCCTCCAAGTGGCATGGATGACAAATATATCCATTACTATCACGACTATTATTCCCACTCCTTAAATGAGCCTTGAATGCCAAAATGACTTTTCCCACAGCTAGTCAGTGCTGCGACTATTAGTCTGTATAGACATTAGTCTGGTTGCTCCAAAGTTTGTGTTCTCAAACACAGAATAGGGATAGTCACAGATAAGTGACAGCGTGAGCCTCCTCTTCTTTGATTGCATGCTCTGCAGTACTCAGCTGGCCCCTCTTCAAGTTTTCAGATATAAACACTTCATCTTTGTAGGGGAGGAAGATGGAGGGCCTGGAGTCTATGTTTAACACTCTGTGACTTCCTTCTTCAGCACCTAGCACAGCTGACTGGAGGAGCTCGGTACTGAATGAATGAACAACCTCAACTAGACAATAGCTGCTGTGCATGACTCAGAGCACAAATGCAGTGAGGACAAGGAAGGGAATGAAGCATGAAAACATATGGCAGATGCTGTCAGGACTATTTACCGCGTATCCAGTGAAGGCACAGAGCTATACAAGGTCTGACAGGGAAAATAAAGGAAATGGTGCAGTCCGTGCCCCCTGAGAAGCATACTGACCGTCTTACCGAGGCCACAGCCCGTGAAAATGCCTCATGAATGCCTATGGAATAACTTCCAAATGAGTAGAAATGTAAAATATTTCAAGTAGGGAGATAAACTGTGTAAAGAAGGGAGGTGAATGGGATAACCACCCAGGGAGAATCAGTACGCAAGATACACAAACACGCCCCTTCATCCACCACGGGGTGTTCTGAAGCATAAGAACATTCTCATTGGCTTATCCCACTCACTGTGGACTTTCTATATGCACACACAATTTTCTCTATGCTCCCTAACAGCCCCTGGAGGGGCATGAGAACCCTCTCAGAAGTGGATTCTGTCTTCTGACATTAATAAGAAAACATGAACATTTTCCTTTTTTCTTAGTTAATCATCCTTGGTTCGTTTGAGAGAAATTTATTGAGCACTTATTGTATGCCAGGCCAGACCTATGGACAGAAGTTCAATCTAGTGCTTGCTCTCAAGGCTCCCAGGCTCACGGGGGAGCACAGCATTCCAGCAGGCGGGGCAGGGTTGGGTGAGCCTCATACCAGCATTGGGAAAGAAGGGAAGAGTGTGTGGCAGATGCGAGGGGCCCTGGAGAAGGGAAACTGGGGAACTGGAATAACCTATAAGCTAGATTTCTGGCAACACTTGACTCTGCTGTTGGGGACAATTGGAAAAGCACATTTAGAAAGAAGGAGCGATTTTAGTGCCAAATCAGATCTGCCTGTGCGTGTTTACCAGATTGCACACTGAGAGCCAAGGATTTAGTAGTGATGTCGTCAGAACCAATAAATAGGTTAGGAGAACTCGTGAAGGGTAAATGTGCAGTCAGAGGTTAGGTATTTATGTGAACACTGGAACACATTGAAGGCACAAAGGCTGTTGAAATTCTAATTATGAGACATGAAATAACCCAAATTTCGAAAGCTAGTACCCCTCACAACACTGCCAAACACCTAGCATCTGTTCAAATCTATTATGAACCATTTCCTCGGGGAGGGAAAGTGAAAGAATTGCAAGCAGCTGCCGAGAAGTGTGCTAGCAGGGGATGCCCCATCCACACTGCAAATTTACGTGCGAACTTATTCATTAAGTAATACTATTACTGATCATGGGCATGCCACAAAATGGACGAGGAATTCAATCACAAAGCACATGCGAGATCAATGCTTTAAGAGGTCATAAAACAATTTAAGAAGTATATCTTAGAAAATGCACTAAAAAGCAAACTAGCAAATCAATCTGACGTCCCACATTTGGTTTACGAAGCTGTACTTATGCTCTCCAGAGGAGGAAGCATTTCAAACTTCAGGACCCTCAGCCTGACTATTTCAAAGCCTGCAATTTGCAGAGGCCATGTCAGTTTCTGTAATTCAGCTTTTAGAGGACTTAACTTTACTCTGTTTTCTGGTGCCTAAGAATCGTTCCTGGTGAAATTTTCTTCCACTGTGCATTTACATCCCAGAGTCACTGTGGGAGGAGAAAAAGCCACGTGATACAGCAGTGTTAGTAACACGTAGCTATATTGGGTTACTTTCTTTTTACTAAATATTTTAGGCGCAGTTCTTGCTCCCTGGGTAACTCTGGGAATTCTCCGGAGGCGTACAGAAGACGTGAATCTAGCTCTTTGTGTCTGTAACTGTACACCTGTTATTGGTGCAGAGGATGAAAAGAAAACACCAAACGCACATTGTTCTATTTTTAAGCTGTTGTACTCAGTTGTACTCAGTTCCAGGGGAGGGAAATATGCCCTTTCTCTCCTTGAAAGTTACCGAGAGCCAGCTATTCTGCTGTAGTGTAAACTCAATTTCCAAACTTTGAAGACAGATGATCGTCAGTACTGAGGGAGAAAGTACGAAGAGTGTGTGTGTGCGCGCGCACACGCGTGCGTGGGCATGCATACCAGTTAGAGCTGAGGGTGCCAAAATAAATCATTCCTCACATCCGGAAATGCCTATCAGGGAAGTGAACTAGCTGGCAATCAGAAAACTCCCATGTCATGCTCACTGTTTTAAACGGCACACAATCTCATGTCCTAGGGCAGAATTGCACGCCATGGCTTCAGTAGGCATTCCACCAAATATTAACTGAAAGATTTAATCAGTGAATCTTTCCAGGAAAAGCATAGCAAAGCTCTTTGCCTGTTTAAAAAAGAAGAAAAAAAAGCCAACTGCATAAATTGGTGCAATGTTTCTCTAAGTCAAGAGCCCAGATGTTGGCTTTTCTGGTCTGTTACTGCTCAAGGAAGCAGTGGAATGTTATGTAGTGTATAACACCTTTTACATGAAAGTGGAAACTTTCATGACACTTTGTAAAATAGATGGAGACTCTCTGGGATCTCAGAAAATGATTACTGCCAGCTCCTGGGGATGGAGTGCCAAACAAAAGGGTCCCTGCTTTCATGAAACTTACAGTTGGCTGGAGGAGGTGGAGAAGGACAATGGGGCCACCTGATTACACTGCATGGGTAGGGAAGTGACATCCAAGGTAAGACCAGAGGGTAAGGATGGGTTTCTGGTGAAGAGGCTGGAGAAGGAGTTCAGGCAGACATGGTCGGGGGGAGGGGTGGTAAGAAATGAGATGGAATGAGCTAAGCAGAAGCCATTTAAGACATGCTTTGAAGTTTGACCTTTATTCCAAAAGCCGTGTGAGAGATAAGCCCAGAGGTGAGTTTTAGGATGATGATATCATCTTTGTGTAAAAAAGCAGGTCAGAAAAAGGCAAGTCCCTACTGGAGTAGGGGGATGGCAGGGAGACTAGATGGGGAGTTGTTGCTGTCGATTAGGATTGAGACGGTGTTGTCTGAACTAGGGTGGGGGTGGTGGCCATAGTCAGAAGTCAGAGTTAAGGAGGTAGAATCAACAAGCCTGGGGGTGGGGGAGGAGTTGTGGGAAGGGGCTAAATTTCTGGCTTAGCCCCTAGTTTCTACATTTCTTTTGAGTTTTCTAAAATAAAACCTTTCAACAGTTTTCCTACTCTTTTTTTCTAAATCCAAAATAGTTGAATTCCCCTCTGCATTACGTTCTTTCACCAGCAATAAATTTGTTCTACATGCACTCACCGTCTTCATAATAATGAACCAGTTCTATAAAATCTTAGGAACTTGAAAGGGGCCCGTGGGTCCTTTCCAGGCAGTGAGGCAGGCTTAGAATTATGAAGTCTTTACTGTGTCTTTAAGCCTAACTAACTCAATATTCTTTGGTCAACTGAATTTTACCAGCTCCTAAAAGCTGTGGTTACTAAGGTTCTCCAAAGCCTCTTTCAGCTACAGACTTACAGGGCTCGTAACTATCTGTGAAGCTCTTGACCAAGAACTTCATGGTCTGAGGGACAGAGAAAGACATTAAAACACGCTAGGGAGATGTAATCAGTAAGAGTCCAGATTGTGGCCAACTAATTTTACATGCCAATCTGGTCTCTTCAACAAACAAATTGCAAAAGAAAAAGATGGGAAAGATAGGGAGAGAGAGAGAAAAGAACCTACAGATTAAGGGATTTAAAGGAAATGGAAAACAAATTCAACATATAAATGTGGCTTGACTCAAACCAACAGACTATAAAAAGAGAGGAAGAAAGGAAATGGGGATTTTTGAAAATTGGATGATATTATTAAGGGATTATTGTTAATTTTTAAACAAGTGATAATGGGCATTATGGTTGTGTTTAGGGAAAAGAATCCTTCTCTTTTTAGACATAAATGACTCTAACAGAGACAGCCTTTCTCTCAGACTCTAGAAAGTCTTTACCATGTATCCGGAGAGAAGGCCTTCACTCTCTGGACAGATAGAGGTCAACGTAAAAACAGTGGACAAGTTCACCCAACATTTAATCTAGTTTCGCCACCTGCCTCTACATAAGAATTGGATGCTCAGATAAAAACAGGAAGGTAGTCTGACATTCTAAAACTCTACTTTCACATTTGCCCAGCAATTTATTCCTGAAAATGAAATAAACATTCCTAAAATTTTGAGTCAAAAATTTTTTTTTCCTGAAGAAGATTAGCCCAGAGCTAACATCTGTTGTCAATCTTCCTCCTTTTTTTGCTTCAGGAAGGTTGGCCCTGAGTTAACATCTGTGCCAGTCTTCCTCTGTTTTATATGTGGGTCGCCACCACAGCATGGCTGACAAGTGGTGTAAGTCCATGCCTGGAATCTGAACCTGTGAACCCGGGCTGCTGAAGTGGAACGCCCCAGACTTAACCACTAGGCCACGGGGCCAGCCCCTGAGTCAAATTTTAAATGCACTAAAATAATCTATGGTGGAGCATTTTATAATTTATTATTTTTGGAAAACTCACACAATTATTCTCAATTGGGAAAGCACAGCTCCCTCAAGGATTGGAGGGAGGGAAGTGAGTCTTGGTACCTGAATAATCTTTAGTGTTCTTTTGAGCCATGCAAGTTTACATGGCTCCTCTGCTCCCCCTACACCAGTAGAAACAAAAACAAGAGATTACATTAGCTACTATTAGCTATTAAGAAGAGTGATTTTTATCCCTCAAGTATGCTGAGACTGGAAACATTTTGTGAACCATTGATCTGTACTTTTCTTTAGAGTATTTTCTCAAAGTGAACTATACCTTGATCTTTCAACATTGTCAGGAATTGTCTTAGAATGAATCTGTTGGAATGAAGAGAATGGAATATCTTTCTTTTTAATCGACAGCAAGCTGCAGAAAGGCTAGAGTCCTGTTCATTATGTCACTTTTCCATCTTGATCATGTCAACCAACAGAAGACAGAACTGTTTTTTTTTTCTTTCAGAAGCCTAAAAATAGGAATTTAAGCCAACTGTCCATTTTTTGTGATGAAGATAATGAAATTCTCAGAGAATCTTTTACCCATGAGCCCATCAGATAAATTCATTCAGCTAAGCTCGATTTGTGACTTTTATAATTAAACATACGCAAAGAATATAAGAACTGAATTGACAGTTAGGACTGCTCATTATAGGTAGCATAAAAGTGTATATTTGTGGTGTTTCTTTTGAATACTTCTTCTGTTTTCATATTTTTTTCTTCTTCTGAAGTCTTAGTAACCCTTGAACCGCAGGTCATTAATGCAGTGGGAGATGTGAGGGCTCAAACCCTACACTTGCCTTCACTGAATCTTTTCACAATGTATGTGGTTCAAAGGAAAAATAAAGAGAATTGCTCTCTCTAATGACCAGTCACACACTGGGTCTGTTCATGACTAAAGAAGTCCTTTTCAACCCTTTCTCCTGATGAGGCTGCACTTTTTGAGCATGGATTTCAACTATCTGTACCTGTGGGAAGTTGGTATCAGTCGCTCAGTGTGACAAGAAGGCCAGGGGGTTTATCCCACAAAAGCACTGTGAACAAAGCCCATCGAAGCCACAGATACCTTCCAAAGGGAAAAGTTTGTAAAAGCCAAATTCTCAAACTATACAGAGGAGGAGACACTACGAGGTGCGGCACAGAATGCATTTGGAGGTTGTCCAAAGATCTAATTACGGGGACCAAAACGGAAGATTTTGCAGGCTTGAATTAATTTAAGAACTGTGTTCCAAATTATATTAGTCAACAGTAAAGAAGGTTTATTGACACAAATCTCAAATTTCCTTGAATAGTTTCTAAGTTAAATTTTTGAAACTTAAGTTTGTTGCTCACAGTGGCATAGTCCTGTCTGTAGGTAAAATAATTGAACACACAAGCCTTTTCGCTTTTGACATTGAGACAGCGCAATCATTTTAAAAAACTTAATAATGGAAAGGTATTTAGAAGAATAAAACACCACTTCTTGCATATCTATGTGTTTGGTGCCCAAAATAAAGAATCAATACAACCCAAATGGCAAATTCAATGCTGATTGGTGCTCGCTTTGGCAGTACATATACTAAAATGCTGATGAATGCCTTAATTGAAAGAAAATTCTAGATGATCACATGGAAATGCAGAATAGCTTACATTAACCCTAACACCACAAGGCTTGGAAAATTAAGGATGATTCAAACAACAGGCCCCTCACCGTCCTGTTAGGCTCACTACAGACTCGGAGCAAGCAAAGCCCATTTTAGCTTCCTCCACGCAAAGGTTGGGATAATTTAAAAACAAGAAACAAAAAACTCATGAAGTTACTGTGATAAACTGTGCTAAAAGAAACTATTCTCTTTTTAAGTGCAATAATTGTTGAGACTGCTTCCTTTTCTCAAAAACTGATTTCAGTTGTAAAAATAAAAGAAAATGGATGACTGGAGTCTGGATGTTTGTTAAGGAAACAGCGTTTGAGACAAAATTTGACCAAATTTGCCTTTTTCTGGTGCTGACAAAATCTCTTTCCATGAAAGAATCACTGATTTTATCTCAATTTTTGTGTACTCTTCGGGGTGAGTAGACCGACGGGTAGATTGGCAGGAACAATGTGCCAAAGTAAAATTGATTAAATTTGTTTTAATATATTTGATCTCTCTTTCTTTCCCAAGCAAAGTTTGGAATCATTTTGAATGCCAAAGGAAACAGTCCATTTAACAAAAGATATATTTGAATTTAAGTGTATCTGGATTGAATGTCCAAAGTGAAAACATTCATTTGGAAGGATCAAGTGTGCAAATCCATGGCAGCTAATTTTGCCTTTTGTACATTGAAAATAATTAAATAATTTCATTCAAGTCCTCTTGGTAAGTTGCATTATGACTGGCATGTGGCTGAAAATAGAAATTGGTTAACAGTGAGTGTTTGTTGAGTACTCCCAGGACTCAAAGTATTTTAAGAGGAAAAAGATCAAATTAGATTCTTACTTGAAACCACAAAAGAACCACACATTTCCAATAGGGTAATTAAAGAAAACAAATGAAAACCTAAAACTTAGTTATGCAGAATCATGAAACTTTCTCTGCATCTTCTGTGTGTGAGTCCCAGGTGGGTAGATCCAATTCCATTACAACTCACAAATATATATTTTACAACATGGTACCATATGGGACCTATATTTTATTAGAATAGATACATTTTGGTTGTGACTCTAGGGCTGTGGACAGAGACGATTTTAATGAGAAATATCCCATGGGACCAATTCTACCCCCGACCCTCACATCCCAATGGCACAATGAACATGGGGTGGATATGGCGTACTTTTGAATTCCTCCTCGCACCTCTGCTTCCCTCATATAGCACTATTTGTACTCCACTGAGGCAGGAATTACTCGTACCTGCAAAGTTTCAAGTATCTTTTTCTCAAAAATATCCCTTTGAGCATTATTTGTGAGTACTCTCAAAATAGAAATATTGAAATCGAAAGTTTTCAAAGACTTAGGAACCACTCAGTGGAATTTTCTCCTTAAAGAGAACACAAATAGGATGCTGCAAATTGCTTTCCTACTAATATCCAAATCCCATTTCCCACTGGGGGGGGTTCAATTGTCATTGTCAACATGAGCAAACAGTCGCACAGCACGGTGCCAGTGTGGCACCTATTGCGGAGCTTGACTGTGAGGCTTAATTAAGGCAGAGACACACTGTCTGCCTTCATGCAGCTTGCACCTCGAGAGGAAACTCTGGCCCTGAGCCACCAAAAGCGAATCACAGGGCTGAGGAACAAAGCCGACACACATACATACCAGACTGTGATTTGTCCAACCACAGAGGGCAGACATTACTGAACAATGTCTAACATTTAGATTTCCAAAAAGCCTGGGATATTTTGTTTACTTTTGAGGGTTTTAATTTTATGCCCCTTGTGTGGATTTCAACACAGAAAGGATAATCTGAAACAGCTAAATAAACAGAGGAAACCAACTGTCGGTGAAAAAAAAGCTAGTGCTTGTTATCAAGGATAGTCCATGGAATACTCTATCAGTGTTCTTTAGAATTCTTGTTGGTCAGACCAACAATCCATCCCGTCTCGGGCAGCAACACCAATGCTGCCCTCCTTGACATCAACTTCAAAAGACCCAACCGTCTTTAGTTTTCCCTTAGCAGTATAGTTTTGTTTCTTTAAAGAGTGTTTGGTTGCTTAAAATGAGCTTTCCCCAGAGTCTTTGAGGGTTTTCTTTAACAAACACAAAGAAATGACTTGTAATTAGCCTGTACATTACTTATATATCTGTAAGAGGATGTCAACATCAATGCAACAAGTTACTTGTGCTGTAGCTCTATTTAGGTACAAAAATTAGCAATAATCAGTTCCTCGATAAACTAGTTCATCAAGTAAAAGTAAAACGTGCTGCTGGGAATTCAATACATGAGATGGAAGCTGAATGAGACAACCCTAAAATTACTGAGAATGGTCAGTTGGCAAGCTTCACTTTAGCTCTTACTGACGGCCAAAAGGCAGTAGAAGTCATTCTTCAAAGACACAGAGTTCAAGATTGGGCTATGAGGTTTTACTAGTGTCTTAAAAAGGGGTGTCCTAAAAGAACATAACCTGAGGGGCTCTTGCAATCACCAAATGCTGACACCTAAGGAAAGCAAACTTTTTTTCTGAATTGAAAATAACTGACCTGGAATAATAGCTCATAATAAAAGCAATTATAATAAATATATAATTCGATAGTATTGTAAAAGACCTCAACAGAACTTTTCAGCAACAGGCCCACTCTGTGAACTGAATGTACCAGGCACCGAAGCAACTCATAAAATCCATTTCATGCCAGTGAGATTTGTATCAGCTCTCCAGTCTTAGCATCCACATTCATTAGAGGGACCTGAGTATGTAATCCAGAGGTCCTCTTGCTTCAGTCTGTCTCTTCCCCCACCCCAACCCTTACCACCAAACCACAGGGGCAGCTGAGGAATGTCTCAATTGAGAGAGATTATCTGATCATTACCCTCAAGGACTAACATTCTGGATAACTCAAGTATCCATACAACACACTTCCAAAAGTGAAATCCAGGCACAGGTAGAAAGCTATCTGACTCAAGCAGTGGAAGATGACCTTTGAAAGCTTTGTGTAAAATCTCTAACTGGTAGGTAAGACTGATAAGCAAACAACCATTGAGAATGCCCTTTCAAAAGAACTGACATTAAAATGTCACACTTACCTCATTTTAAAAAATATTTAATTGTGTTAAAAATCATATAATGTAAAATTCACCATCATAATCATTTTTAAATGTATAATTCAGTAGTGTTAAATATACTCACATTGTTGTGTCATCTATCTTTTTTAAATTAACTTTATTTTAATTCACTATAACTGAAAAAATTGGCATGTATTTTCATGTAACAAAAAGTTATAATTGATGAGTCTACATGCATTTTAAGCAATTTCAACAATTATTTTAGTATATAGCCAAAGTCTTAATATTTGACTTTTACCATTTTGAAATGTAAAACACACAACTATAATCCCCAGACCACATATCTCATGACTTCAAAAGTTTAAGCTAAAACATGAATCTTTTACAGATAACAGACAAGAAAAAAGAAAAAAAGACATAATAAGTGTCAGCAAGAATGTGAAAAAATCAGAGCCCTCATGCACTGCTGGCAGGGATGTAAAGTAGTGCAACGACTTGGGGAAACAGTCTGGCAGTTCTTCAAAAGGTTAAGCAGAGTTACCATATGATCCAGCAATTTTACTCCAAGGTATATACCCAAGAGAAATGAAAACATATGTCCATGAATGTTCATAGCAGCATTTTCATAATAGCCAAAAAAACAAAAAGTGAACAACCCAAGCGTCCACCAACTAATGAATGGATAAATAAAACGTGGATGTCCATACAATGGAATATTATTTGGCTATAAAAAGGAATAAAATACTAATACATGTGACAATAGGGATGAACCTTGTAAACATTATGCTAAGTGAAAGAAGCCAGTCACAAAGGACCATACAGTGTATGACTCCATTTATATGAAATGCCCAGAAAAGGCAGATCTATAGAGAAAGAAGATAGATTGGTGTTTGCCTAGGGCTGGGGGAATGGGCTAACTGGGGGGTGATGGCAAAGGAGTGTGGGAATTTTTTTGGGGTAATGAAAATGTTCTAAAATTAATTGTGGTGATGGATGCACAACTCTTTGAAGGTACTAAAAACCACCGAATTACACACTTAATATGGCTAAGTTGTATGCATGTGAATTATATCTCAGTAAAGCTGCTAAAAAATAGGGCCATCGTGAAATAAGATAGTCTACCAGCACCAAGAAATAACTTTAGGGACTTCATATAAATAAAAGAACCCCTCCTTCTATTGTAAAAATAGGTTTCTATCGGAGGCCAGCCCAGTGGCATAGTGGTTAAGTTTGTGTGCTCCACTTCGGCGGCTTGGGGTTTGCTGGCTTGGATCCTGGGTGTGGACCTATATACCGCTCATCAAGCCATGCTGTGGTGGCATCCCACATACAAAGTAGAGGAAGACTGGCACAAATGTTAGCTCAGGGGCAATCTTCCTCAAGCAAAAAGAGGAAGATTGGCAACAGATGTGAGCTCAGGGCCACTATACCTCTCCCAAAAAAAAGTTCCTACCGTTCTTAGGAAGAAGGGAAGGTTAGTGGCGGAGGGCAACAAGTATGCCTCTAGCAGTTGACAGTCTGATCCACATTGCTCTATATCCATCTTTCACATAAGGAAAATGTGCTCATGTGATGTATATGGCACTTTTCAGGCACTTGACCTCACTTGGCAGTTGTTAAGTTAGTGTTCAGATGTTTATTTAAGGGGAAATTATATACTGACTTCAAGCCATGTTGAGATAGAACATCAGTGTTCTGTAAGCTAAACCCAAGTGTTTTCTGCTGAAATCAAATAATGATACTATGTGCCCAGTTCAGGGGGAAAAAATGAATAGATTAAAGTCAATAGATTGAATTCTCTCAATTTTAAGATCTTTTACTATAAATTTTTCTTAAGCCTTTCTTGCCTTCTACATGTTTGAATGCTAGCAGAAAAAGAGCTTGAAAACTATGAAATATTATACCTAAATGATATTAGAAAATTTGAAGTTGTCAATCATGCTTAGATTTAATAGCTTATACTGTTCATGAAAATAGGCTTATAGTTTTTCTCTTATACTGCATATTTTCTTATAGTTAATATATTCCTATATCATGTTATAGAATCCAATATGTAATCATTTTTTAATGTACCCATAAGAATGTTATGAATTTTCCGTTTGTTATTCCTGAGTATGTTTAAGAACTACTATGTTAATATCTGGCTCTAAGACTATCTTTGGGGTCCATGCCAAAGGAATGCTTTCAGATATGTTATTAAGTGTAGGTGGGGGAGGGGGCCCAGGGATATTATAGAAGAGACCAGAGTGTGTGTGGATATAGGTAGATTTTTTTTTTTCTCCAATAGTACTGACAAGTCCTGGTAACATGGATGTCATGGATCCAAGAGACCTACAATCATCTTCCTCTTCTTACGGAACTCTTCCTAAAGAGTTCTTCACAGAAAGTCTTGTCGGGGTTTGGCAGACCCTCTCTCTCTCTTATATATACATATCTTTCTGCTGGTAGAAACTCCAGCATCTTTTCACTCGGCTTACAGGACACAGAGAAGTCTTTTACAAGGGAAGGCAGGCTCCCAGTCATTTCCAAGGCGAGCAGTTCTCCCAAAGCTGAAGTCCATTCAAATCAAAGTCAATGGACTGGGTGTCTTAGGGGGTGGGGTGGGGTGGGGTAGAGGTACTTTCATGTTTTGCTCTGTATATTTCTATATTGTTTTACTCATACAAATACTAAGCATTCATTTTATTTAAATGACTTTAAATAAAACCATATGGAATAATGAACCTAGGCCTCCAGGAGCATGTATTGTTGGGGGCCAGGGTAAAGCCAGGGAAGGCTTCCTGGAAGAAGGTGTGTGTAAACTAAGAAGGATCTGAACTAAATGGTGACATCCCCGAAGACCAATTCTAGAAAAAGTGTAAAGTGGTGGTTCCCAACGCTTGGTGCACGGCAGAATCACCTGGAAAACTATAAAGAAATGTCAATTTCCAAGCCCCATTTCAGACAAATTAACTGAAGAATTGGGGGGGTCGGGGCAAGAGGAGGTGGCATCTGGGCACTAGATTCCATGTTGTGTAATTAATCTGAATGGGACAATATGGGCTCTCAGAATGTGAACTCCAGAAGCTGGAAGTGCACACATGGTGCCCCACTGCAGAAGCTCCCCCTGCCCCAGCCTCCACTCAATCTCCAATCAGAATTCATCGGTAACTTGCTCTCCTGGAAACCATTATCCTATCAACAGAAGAAAAGCATCCCTTCCCAACGCTTCCCACAGACCTGCAGTTCCACAGTGGTTTGAAGGAAATTATCAAATTGGTAGTACAAGGGGAAAAAATCTTATTTTTCTTAGATGATAATTTAATTTTAAAGAAAGATTCTAAATTTTCTTTCTTTTATATACTTTTAAAAGACACTTTCAAAAATGTCTTAGGGGGCCAGCCTGGTGGTGTAGTGGTTAAGTTTGCGTGCCCTGCTTTGGGGGCCCGGGGTTTGCCGGTTTGGACCCTGGGTGTGGACCTAGCACCACTTATCAAACCATGCTGTGGTGGCATCCCACATATAAAGTAGAGGAAAATGGGCACAGATGTTAGCTCAGGGCCAATCTTCCTCAGCAAAAAGAGGAGGATTGGCAGTGGATGTTAGCTCAGGGCCAATCTTCCTCAAAAACCAAACCAAACCAAACCAAACATGTCTTATAAACCAGAACTGATTAAAACCACAGGCTAATTTGAAGCTGCTGAAATTCACAGATAAGAATTCCCAACTCACACAGGCCCAAGCCTTCTGGAATGCCACGTCTCACACAGAACCTTGAGTCTAGGGCCTCTGATCTTTCAACTCAAGAACTGTCTACTTTTATCACAAAAAGTTTTCCACAAATATTCAATTCTGAGGGGTTAGGTGACCACAAGCTGAACTACTCTGAGCCAATGGTTTGTTGCAGCTGATACAACAGCTGACCCAACCTCAGCTGGCATTAGCAGAGGGTTGGGTCCTGGTGACCCTCCCTACCCAGTCATGTGACATCTGGAGCATTGGGTTCAATTTTGGGAACACAATGGGGTTCGGGGGAGGGCAACCAGGATGATGAAGGGCCTAGAAGAACTGGGCGCATGGGAAGAATTGGGGCACCTAGGCTGTGCTCAGGTGCCCTCCTGAAACCAGCTGAAGGACCATCACCCTCTGCTGCTCCATATGGCGCAATTAGGGCCACTAGGTGGACCTTACGGGAGACAGACATCTGCTCAACAGTTTGGACCATCGGAGAATGGAACTTCCAGGCTGCTGCTGACGGTCAGCTTCCAGGGGTGCTGAAGAGGAGATTCCCGCTCTGGGTGTCAGGTTGCACTATACTACCTCTAGTGCCTTCCACCTCAGAGAGCCTCGTGTCTCCTGGCTCCCCCCTTGAGAGCTGAGTGGCTCCCCTCAGAAAGGGAAAGTTTCTGTGGTTGAAATCCTGTCAGGTGCCTCATCTCTCTGACTTTCCATCTGAGATGGCACATTCCCCGGGGTTACTTTGCTGGGAACCTCACAGGGCCCCATCTCTGGCTCTTACTGCACTTGACGATGAAAGAGTCAGGTGTGAGGAAAACAATGCAGGAAAAAAAAAAAGCTCCTTCTTTCCTGCTGGTAGAGTTGTTCCCTGAGAGTCGGAAGAGGGATGGTTGCATTGCTCATTCCCTTCTCTGTTCCCTCGCTGGGGTCATCTTGCCTGGGTCATTGTTACCCTGTGATATTGCAATCACAAGTCTATCTCCCAACCAGACTCTGAACTCCCTGAGATCAAGGACCTTGTCTTCTTCATTCTGGTATCCTCAGGTCCTAGAAAAGTAGCTGGTCCATAAAAAAACCTCAACAAATGCTTACTGAATGAAATTGTCTGCAGTGGAAAGGTAGACATTTTCTGGAATAGCTAAACTTAAATGACTTTACCTAAACCCAAATCCACTTAAAAAAAAGAAAAAAAATTAATTGCCCATATTTCCTTTCCATATGATGCAAAAAAGCCAGATGATGGCTCAGATGGGTCTTCCCATGATATCCTACAACCTTCCTCTCTAGATGGACAGGACTTAGCCTCCCTTCTCATGTTTGTGTACAGATGTAGAGAGAAAATAAAGAGGAACCAGCCTGTTGGTTTCAAATGAGCTGGGCTGAAGCTTCTTTCTGTCTGGCTTGTTTCCAGGCTGCCATGAAGTGTGTTTGCGTGTTGAGGCAGCGATTCCGTTTGGCTAAAGTTTTGGTTAGCTGGAAAGCTCCGCTCACAGCATGTATGCCATGTGTGGAATCTGCTGCCTGGTGGATTCCAGGGTGTCACACACTGGGGCTGAGTCTCTCAGGAAAGACTAGGCAGCTGAATAACGAACGAATGACAGTACTTAGAAGTAGGCAGCCGTGATGAGGTAATCATATCCCATGCTGCAGGGCAGAAACCAATCCCCCGTGGTGGCGAGGAAGGAATTCTCTCAGGCTCCCATGTTGTTACTTGATTAACTTCATGGTTTCTTTAATTTGCCTTCAATGGGAAAGCGACGGCTCCAAGGATCACAGACAAATGAGACGCGTGGAATCTGGAGGCTTAGTTCCATGACCCTGAACTGAAGTTCTCGCTTCTTGCTCTAGAATTTTCATTTATACGATGTGGACCACCACGACACTCATCGCTGCTGCTCTCACTGCCCATGGCTACCACCAATTGAACACACAGTGTGTGCCAGCTGTAAATTCTCATAACAACCCCATGACACAGGTACTGTGATCGCCTTCATTTTACAGAAGAAGAAAGGGAGGCGCAAAGAAATTCCTCCCCACCTGAGACAGATAACTTTTTTTCTTCTTCAATAAAATGTATATGTGAGGGAAAGAAGATAAATCTACAGTCCCTTTTCTTGTGCATAAGTGCCTGGAGTATTTCAAATAGGTCTCATCTATACCCCAGGGCCATGGCGATGAACAGTTTAAAATACTAAATTTTTCTCAGGTGATTTTGGCTCTCATTTTTGCAAGCCCCTAACAAACCTTTCACATGTCCAAGAATTAAGAACTGTCTGGCTCATTTTTTGCCCTCTCACGATAAATTAAAGACAAAACTTTAGATTACTCTTATTGTAACTGCTATTTCTCTGAAGCCAGAAGGCCATACTTTGAGGTACCACAGTTACTGTTTCTACTTTTATTTACTCGGGTAAAAGAGTCCTGTGCTGGTCCCCGCAGCTCCTTGGCCTTGACTATAGTTAAGCGCCACGTTCCACTGAATTCATTGGTCTACAGATTTGGAAGGAAGCTGCCTAAGAAATATGTGACATGTCATGTCACAGAGCTTGTCACGTGGAGGAGGGATTACAGGCAGGCAGGTGTTGTTTTGTTTTGTTTTCCTGTTTTTATTTTTTAATTTGTTTCATTTTGGATACAAAAAAGAATTGTCAGAGTTTTCCAGGAACAAAATGGGTTTCAAAGATCTTTTGTCCACGACTCCAAAAATCAGATTTGGGATGATGTTCTTAAAACCAATCAAATTATCCCTTTCTAGTTGGGAGCACAGAGGACCAGCCCTACTCCTTCAAAGCTAGAATTGGAATTTGCTCAGGTATTTTGTATGATTTAAGGGGCACAGGGAAGCTCCTCCCTGCCCAACATACATCTTCTTGGGGACCATACTCTGTATTTATGTATCCCCTGTACCTAGTTCAGTGTTTGACACAGTAAGAACTCAATAAACAACTGTTAATGAAGGAAGGAATGTTAAAAGATAAACTTCATTCATTTTGTAATCTTACCTCCAGTGTGCCCTACCATGGGCCCCAGATCCCGCTGCTACTTTGACTGTTGCTGTTGATACTCCCACCAACTCCCTTTTACATACAATATGCCCAACTCCACAGAGATTGTTTGTCAAAAGTTGTGCTCCCCACTTCCAGAAAACTGGAGACACAAAAGATACCTTTTGAGGTAAGCGATTGAGGAGGAATGTACACTTAGAAAGAGAAAAGAAGAAGGCATTAATTTTCTAAAACGATCCCAAAGTAAGGAGGTAATAGTTATGTCTACACAGCACAACCTGAAATGGAGTTTAATGTTATCTAGCAAATTTAATCAGGCTAAGCCAGCCAAAGCAACTCATATTTCTAGGGTGAAATATCTAGCTTGGCTGTCTATCCTGACCAAATCTATAGAAATTGGCACCAAACCCCTCTTTTACTATGTGGTGTGTTGGCACAGACATCTCTTCTTGCTCAAAAAATAGGTATTTGAGTACAAATCTAGCCCTTTAGGCCTTCTCCCAGCTTCTCTCTGGCAGCATTGTTCTGCGATTCAGGAATGCTAATGCACACCAAGGATGTTTGGAAAGATTGGAATTTCAAATTCAGGAAATGGAGAACATGGCTTACAGGGGCTTTAGAACTCACCAACATGGTGTTCCAAGTACAAAAACCTAGTTTAGATTTTTCAGAGTTTAAACGTGACTTCAATACAATTAAATGTACAGAATCTTCTAAAAGAAAATGTCTATTCCAAGAAAGCAATAAGGATTTCATGCATTTGAACTTCTGTCTGCATGGGCCCAGGGACTTTTGAACTTAAGAGCACTAAGTCTGTCAAGCATTTTCCCCTTGGGAAATACTTTCCATGGGAGCATGACCTCGGAGTTCTTATTCTGGTGTTCCTGTCGGGTACACAAAAGACCAGCACAGCTGTGACACAACATGGTTATACCCAGAAGATGGAGAGAAGTTTTTCAATAGCTATTTGTTTAGTTGGCAATAAATGTGGTGGTTAGTAGCTGCTTCCATGTTGAGTTAAGCTTTGGTACAGAACTGTCAACAGTGGAATAAGGCAACATATGAAACCCAGTGATAACGCGATGGATGCACAAGCTTAGCAATGCATTTCTTATAATTAATGGCATCCATTTTCAAACCTGAGTTCCAATATTGGTAGCCCAAGGGTTGCATGGGGCTTCCAAATATGCTTTATTTGGCTTGCAGTGTTTTGTTCTGTTAACTGCATCAACAATAAAAAGTCTAGAGGTTCTTAAAAATTTTGGATTTCTGGATTCACTTGAACAATTGGGAGATTTGGCCCTTGTTGACACACGGTAACAATTGGCTGGAGCTAATACTTTTCAGGTCACAATGGTCTCCATGCCTCCCTCTGTCTACACTATCCTGCAGCTGGATCATTTTCCATTTATCATCACACTTGTCCCTGTTACTTTTCCTGTCTAAGAGAAATAGTTCTCTGTATCCGTGACTCTATCAAAGTAGTGAAACTTTGATAAAAAGTAAAAAAAAAAAAAAAAAAGAAGTAGCCTGAAAGGGCAGCTTCATATATATAGATTCATTACCTGCTTGGCCACTCGTGGCATTTGAGTTTGCTTTTCCATTCTAACATAGTGGAGCCTGACTTCTTTCCTTCCCGAAGCAAAACATTCTCAGGTAACATCTCCTAACATACACAGGGGTCCTCCAAGGATGGGTGTCATTTGCAGAAGTACTCCCTCGTTCCCATTCCCACTGGGTCATACTCCACT
Organism: Equus przewalskii; assembly: GCF_037783145.1. Lineage (NCBI taxonomy): Eukaryota > Metazoa > Chordata > Mammalia > Perissodactyla > Equidae > Equus > Equus przewalskii. The sequence goes on from NC_091850.1 coordinate 28,558,498, forward strand.
TTGGCTTAGAATCATTGTACTTAAAACCCTGAAGGAAATTCTTATTGAATCAATCATTCATTCCAATTGATCATAAGTATCTAAATTACCACGTAGCTTGGAAATTACTCCTTTGAGACTAAGCCTTAAAAAGATCTTTGACAAACTAAATTATGCCCCTTGTCTTAACACTCTCCTGAAAAAGAGCTGAGACTCTCTTAACGGTCCCAAGTGGCAACATTCCCAACTTGCAATTAGGCTACATTTTAAAAGTTCATTTTATATCGGTTGCTTGCAGCTTATAATTCCTTTCTTTTTAACAGAAATATTATAAATGTTCATGATTCCTCTAAGGTTTACCCACAAATTTCTTTTTAACCATGCAAAAGGGATTGCATCATAGTGTTTTTTCCTGCAAAATTACTCAACGTAAGCTCTCATTCCTTCAATAAAGTTGATGTGTTAAGTATTAGAAAATACCAGGAAATGCCACTTCAAGGCAACTGTCAACTAGAATTGCTACTGAGAGGAAGTAATATTTTCTCTAATTGTACCTAATGAGGGCTTTCCTCTTATAAAGGGTAACACAGTGGGTTTTTAGCACAATTACCAGAAAGCAGAAATCTCCGAACACTGCTCCTACCCTTGAAGAGACAGTATAAAAGGATGCAGGACCCCTCAGTTTGCGTCCAGGAAAACTACAGATACTCAGTTCAGACAATAGTCAGTAGAGATGAAGAGGGACTCCTTGCTCTTCACTAAATAAAATGGCAGACGTGAGTTCTGTCCTCTAAGCGCTTATTGCAAAGAACTTGTTTCCCAGAAAAACAGCAGCACTTGGATAACAAAAGGAGGATGTGCCCTCACATCAGCATTAATCTATCTTCTGGGTTAAGAACTGTGGTTGCTATGATTACTCCTGGTCACCAATGGGCCAGGCCAGTTTGAAAAACAAGTACCCCAAATCATCCTGTCTACGTGATTGTTTTATGGGCAATTCATTCCTCCAATGGGAGCTTCGTGTACATGCAATCACGTGTTTAAAGACCTGGACAAGTGGCAGTCAGCAGAGATCTGCAAGGCATTGAGGAAAAATTTGCCATAGCTCTGTCCAAGTAATGGCTAGCCCTCCAAGGTATGTAGTAGCCAGAATCTTGCCCCATGACTTTTGAGTTGTACTATGAAGTTCTTATCACACAGAGATCTTTAAAGGAGATTATAAATATCCTTGAGAACTCCCTGGGAGGGGAAAAGATGCTCAGAGCCAGCTCACATAGAGGCCGAGTGATCTGCCTAACAAGGGACAGTGAGCCAAGGTTGGAAAAGAGAACAGGGTCAGTAATACCTGAGTTCTGGGCTTTAGCTACAAACCCAGAAACCATCCTGTTGGGGCAGTGTCTATGGACATTCCTTCTCCAAGTCAGAGATGTGCTGTGGGGAAAGAGAAGAGTGGGCAGGAAGGAATGTACAGTAACATTTTTCTGCAACTTCCTGGCTCTGTTTGTTTTTGTCAATCACATATACAAATGACTCTTATTTCCCATGTAGGAGTAAATTATCTTGCTGTCATAGAAAACAGAATTCTACCCTGCAAAGCTTCCACTCATTGAAAATCCAAATGTCAACTGAGAAAATATCTGGATGGGGAAATCTCCCACCCCCTCCCCATTCTCCCACCAGCGTAAAAGGTAACGGGGGTGGGGGACAACTGGAGAAGGAAATGAAATCATGCGGGTTCACCAGGAAAAGACAAAGTGTTGGTGGCAGCAGAGTTGGTGAGTGTGTTGTGGGCATTACCTCTTGATGAGGCTTCCAAGAAGGCTCCCGCTCAAGTCCTGGTGGCTCTGAGAACAAGCATTCTTGCATCAATAGCTAATAGGCTGTCCAACCAGATGTTATCTGGGTGGGATAAGAGGGTGAGAAAACAGACCTGTTGTACGCTGTTGTCAACTATATCGCTGTGGTCAGAGAAGGCTGGTTGTGTAGTGTTTAGCAGAGCACCTCGTTGGTAGTGAGGCAGACCAGATTACGTGGCTGTTTAAATCCGTTTCCTCTTGTGATTGGTAAAATACGAGAGTTATAATCATTCATGCATTACTAAAGCCTCCTTTCCATCATTTTGAAGGGACTTTTTTTTTTTCTAGAACAGAGCATGCATCCAGCAGAAACCTAAAGCATTTGTTTTTCTAAGCGATCTTTTGCAATAAGCACACTTAAAAAAAAGCAACTGCATATGGTACCTGTGACAAGACTGGAGATGATAAGTGGTAACACCAGCATCTGTAACATCCTCATCAGAAGTTCCCCAGGAAAGGAGAAATACTTGACTTCCCGGTAGCTCATTTTATATGGTCGGAGGGTAAATCCAAGGATTGTACCTGAAGGGAAAGAAAAAAAAAGAAGAAAAATTGAGTCTTTTTTGAAACTGAAGTAACAGTCCTAGAAAAATGAGCAAGTATTTGGCTGGTAATCACTCCTCTCTGACAAGAGTAAATTTATTTAAGCAGCAAATATTTGTGCTGCTTTGGGAGCAAGGGCTGTGTCTATCTTTTTAGTCGTAGTCTGGAAGGGTCTGACTGAAACCCAGGCATCGAGCAGAACTTATAGAAAAAGTGTCCCTGGTTGTAGCAAACGAAAAATTTCTTTGTCTAACTTAAATGCAGGGGAACCAATTTTGACATGGCTCAGTAGAGAGTTACGAAGACTGGGGCATAACCAGGAGACAATTCATGTACCCGTGAACAAGGCAATATGGGAAAAAAAAGCCTCATAATGAAATTCCTTTGTAACAACAGATGTTAGAATTGCTAGCACAACTACTTATAAAGGGTACTGCAATTTTATTTTTTTTCTAATTAAAAAGATTCTTGTTCACACTGTTAATACATTTTCATCATCTCCTGCTCTGCACACACTTTCTGTCTACATGGTCTTGATATTGCCTTGGCAACTCTATTGTACAGACTTGTTAGTTGCTGGCAAGAGAGGACTCTAAAATGAGCAGAGACTTTTTTTCCCAAAATTTTCCCTGAAAACTTAGCGGAAAATAGAGGAAAGAGAAAGTAATTTTCCCATTAATTTTCCTTCTTCTCCTGGAACTTTAAAATACATTTTTTAAATGATAACTTTATATGTAAATCAAATTATGCAGGATACCTTTTGAAATGTTTGGAAATTAACAAAGATATTGAATAAATTTACTCCCTCTCCCATTTCCCTAATTTACTTTTCCTGCTCAAGAAAATTTACTTATTCCATTATTGTAAATATTTTCAAAATTTTTGCCCTGCTATTACTAAAACATGTGAGTTATAGAGAAGTACCGAGTTATCTAGAAGCTAGAGGTTGGAGAAGGGGAAGAGAAGATTGGTGGGACATAAAGTTTTTCCAAAGGAAGCAAACAGTCCTTTAAGAAAATGGAATCACCCTAACTGCCTATGAAATGGGCTTCTTCTGTTATGAAATTGGATGCAAAGTTCTTTTCAATTGTCACTGCAACTCTGATTTCAATTCTTGGGTCTCAGCACCCATGAAGTATCCATTCTTTGATTGCATACTGTGATATTCCAATTAAGAGCCTGAAGTTATTTGACTAGAAAATCCAGCTGACTCAGTTTTCAGGGCCTTCAGAAAATGTTTATTATTTTATTCCAATGTAACAGTAATATACCCAAGAGAGAAAAATTGATTTTGGAAATATAGAAAAGTGGAGGCAAAAGCCTGTCCATATTGGTTCCACTGCTTACATAGCAAACAGCTAATGTTTACGGAGCTCCTACCATATGCTAGACATAGTTGTCAGTCCTTTACTTGTGATAGTAAATTTAATCCTCACAAAAACCCCAGGAGGTAGGTACTATTTTACCCCCAATTCACTGATGGAGAAATCTAACCATAATGCACTTAAAACTTGCCCTATTCCAATAGCAACTCAACATCAAAGTCAAATAGCTACTCAAGTGGCAGAGCTGGGATTTATGCTTAGGCAGTTTGCACTCAGATCTCACGTTCCTGACTACCTCACATACTCTCTGCCTCTCCAGTAGAGCAGAGACAGCCACTGCTAGTGCTTCAGTAGGTTTCTTTCCAGAGTGTTCCCATACAGAGTTAAACATATGGAAATCTCGCAGAATATACTTTTCTGTATATGGTCACCATAAACTTCACTTGTAGGCCTCATGACCTCAGATCCAATGACTGCATCAAAATTTACTCAATACAGCCTTTGCTGTTGAACGTTTAGATTGTTTAGCATTTTTCATTTTTATGAAGAACACCATGATGAATACATGAAGGCTGTTTCATATCTAGGAATACTTTTTTTTTTTTTAAAGATTTTTTTATTTTTTTCCTTTTTCTCCCCAAAGCCCCCGGTACATAGTTGTATATTCTTCGTTGTGGGTTCTTCTAGTTGTGGTATGTGGGACGCTGCCTCAGCGTGGTCTGATGAGCAGTGCCATGTCCGCGCCCAGGATTCGAACCAACGAAACACTGGGCCGCCTGCAGCGGAGCGCGCGAACTTAACCACTCGGCCACGGGGCCAGCCCCTAGGAATACTTCTTTTAGTATAGTTTAGAGAGATGGAAACAACGTTAAAGAATATGACTACCTCGATTCATGTTATCAAATTGCTTTCCCAATTGATTGGCCCAGCAGTTTAATGTTCCATTAGTGAATGAGAAGGCTTTAATCCTATCCCTCCAGAAGCAGAGTATTGTCAAAAAAATTGTTAAAACAAGCAAAATTTGTGAACGTAGAGTAAGTGGTATGTATTTTTGTTTTCTTTTGAATTTACTTAATATCTAATGATGCTGACCATTTCTTCCAATTGCATTTTCTCTAAGCATTTACTAAATCCTAATAGTTTAAAAGTTTATATATGTGTGTGTATATATATATATATGTATCTATGTATTTCGTATAGATTTGTTAATAATTAAGACAATTACCCTTTGCCTATGTATAAAATAATATTTGCTACAACTATTTTTTTAATTTGTTTGCCATATATTATCACATTAAAATATACAGGTATTTTGCATTTTTAGAAAATAATGTTTGCACATCTTTTTATTACGTGACTTCTTAAGAATTATAAACTTTACCTCCCCCTCCTAAATTTGATAAATCTTTAACTCATTTTTTCTCCTTTGATGGTTTTCTTGGTTTGTTTTAAAATATTGAACGTTTAATCTCCCTAGAACTTGGTTTGGGGAAGGCATTTAATTCTGATTGTCAGTGTGCATTATTTAACACAGCAGCATCAAAAGCACATATGAATTACAAAAAGCTATGGTTATATCTTGTTCTTTCCTACTTGTTCATATAAAGGCCAAGGCACACTCAGGTAAGTGCTTCATCTTACAATAAGTAAATAAATAAGTAAATATTTATAAATTTTACCTTACTTCCAATTAAATGCAATTTCACTGGAATTGATTATGTTTTCTGATCTTTAATGCATTTAAACATCTGTCATTCGATTGTAGCAAAAAATATGCACAGTAAACACAAGAAATTCATTTTGGTCATTTGGAATTTGAACATATCAAGCTATTAGAAATTTTAGATATCCCCCAAGTAACAATTTAAGACTAGGTTTGGTTTTACAAGTTCATTTCTAAGTTGGCTGTTATTCAAAATGTATTTACTCATATACAACAATATTTCCAAGGGTGGGCAGGATCCTGGCAAGTCCAGAAAACCTATTTAATGTATAATTTAGAAAAAATTGATAGACAGCTGCTTTACTAATGATATAGGTTCTAGGAGCAAGAAACAAGCCAGTGTAGATGAAGGCAGGGATGATTCTTTCTAAATACCAGGTGCACTTGATCCCATCTCCCAAAGTCTAACCTGTAGCAACACTGACTCTCCTCTCCTCTCTACAGTCACATTGGCTGCATCCAGCCTCTTTCTCTCCTTGGGTGTTCAGGTTCCTTTTCTCTTCCTCCCCCATCAAACCCCGCATTTACTCAGTGCAACCAATTTTCATGTAAGTGTTAGGAGGGAAAGTAAGCCAGTCCAGTGAATGAATTCTGGGCAATGTATGAATGAAAAAGGCTTCTAACTCTTCAACCTGCCAAATAGGTATCTAACAGAGCAACAGCAAGACAGTCAGGGAAGCAAAATCTCAAGAGGTCGTGGTACTTTTCTCCTGTCTCCATCCAGTCAATAAGCTGGTCTTGCTTAGAAGTGTAGTCCTGGCATCAGCTATTCTAGGATGCCTCAGTTTCTTTACATTCTCCAATACAGAACCCACATTTTCTAAAAAGTTCTTCTTTATAGTGGAAAGAGCAGAGGGGAGACGTCATTTACTTATAAGGGATAGTTTTAGGTCAAATGGCTTGAAGAGAGAAGTTGTTTGGAGGGATAGCATGTTGTAAATACACTTTGAATCAGTTTTGTCCCTGACTATGCTTTGGTCTGTTTACTATCTTTGGGTTTAGCAGCCATTTCTACTCTTGGGAAAGAGGAGATTATGTTGGGGAAGTGGAATATTTATTGAGCCCTTACTATGCATTAATGGTGGCATGATCCTCATCTCAACTTTAAGCGGTAGATATTATCATGTCCATTTTAAAGATGAAGACACTGATGCTCAGAAGTCAGTTAACTTTCTCAAAGTTACAGAGCTAGCAAGGGGTTGACCTGGGGGATTCTAAACAAAGCCCAGCGCTCTTTCTATAACACTTTAATGCCTCTCAAACACAGACACATCCTTGCAGCCTGGGCTTGAGAACAGTTCTCAAATGAGCCTGGCTCCTGAGTCTTCAGCATCTCTAACCCCTAAAAGGTAGAAGCACTTGAATAATAGGCTTGGGTCTGTTAGAGATGCCCCAGAGGTGCCCATCATGTCTTGGAACCCACTATAGGTCTTCTTACTTGTTGAGGACCTTAAAATACAATTATTAGTACCAGGTCACTGTTTAAAATGGTTATTCTAAATCCTCTTTTATGGAATGATTTAACTAAACATATAAAATTTATTAATTAAAATAGCCTGCCTTTTCTCTCCATGGCACACATTTTAATTCTTGGAAACTGTCGATAACAAAGGTGGAGAGGATAGTACATAAAAACATGCTGCAGGTTCCCATGCTGAATGACAACAGCCAACAGTGCTCAGCACATGCAAGATGCCAAGTCCTCCCAAGCACATCACCTCATGGACACCATGAAGGCCAGGGCTAGTAACATCCACAACTCACAGATGAAGAGCCAGAGTCATTGAAAGGAGAGGTAAGCTGCCAAAACCACACAGATGGCACAGGTTGGAGCCATGGTTGATGTAAAGAGGGGTCAAGCTGCTTCCCCAAGGCCAAGTGAGTGGCTGAGGTGGACATCACACCTACTGTCCAGTTCCAGGCCCAGACTCTCCCCACTATGCTGTACTCACATCCTTGCAATAGTCCCACTACTAATTTAAAGAGCCCAAGTTAGTACACGATATTTTGCCTATCTTTCTGTTCTATTTTTAATTAGGTTAACTAAATGTAGAGCTTGAGTTAGGGAAAGGTTTTGTTTTGTTGCTTTTACTTAATGAAGTCAACCTCTAGCTTTTTTCAATTTATTTGCTGAATAAATAAACAAAAGACATTCTTCTTCAGCTTTCTGCTTTGACAGGCAGCATTAGAGGTGGAATCAGTGTGATAAGGTCAGCCCGCTCTCAGCATCAAATCAGGAGGAAATGCTCTGAATGCAAAGATTGCTTTTTTGGGTAAGCAGTTCAGGTTTCTGATTGCATTCTAGCCCAGCAATTAAAAAAGCCTTCCCTGAAACACGTTTCCATAGCCTGATAGGCAGACTTCTCAGAGCCCTCTACACTCTGCCCTTCTGACCAATTAGAGGTATCTGGGCGAGCGAGTCCTATTTCCCTTTGGTACAGCAGCCCCCTGCCTCTGCAGAGCTGAGCTCCATTAGTGGGCGCTTATTTGAGGCACATTGATTGATGTTCCCAGAGCTAATAAAAACCTTCATGGCCACCAGATCTTTAATGGAAAAGAACAGATCCTTTATTATTGATTAAGCTGCAAAAATAACAATAAAAGCCAGAATAACTTCCAGCAGGATTTGTTAGAGCTGAAGCAAATTCTGCAAAGTTTGCATCTTGGTGACATTGTGTAATACACAGATGTCACAAGCAATACCCAGATGGCTCACTGTCTGTAAACCATCTTACATCATTCCTGCTTTAGTATTTTAACAAGATTTCTAGAATTTAGGAGATATCTTAACTAGAATGTCTAAGGTGATCAAAATGAACTGTGCTTGTTGGATGCTATGAGCAAACATGCATTGTTATTTAAATACTTTCTCTCTCCTGATGTGGAAAGCTCAAGAAGTGAGTTCTTCAGGGGTTCACTGTTTCCCCTGGGGAGTCTACACAACAAACACTTCTTTGGAAGATTACATATCACTTCGCTTTCTAAACTAAGACACAATGCGCACACTGGAGCCTTAGAAAGAACACACCATGGGCTTGGTTTTGAAGGCCAAAAACTCACAAGTTAAAAGCTAGACCTACTTTAAGAATTTGGTCCATATTTAATCTGATGAAATTATTGAAAATATTGAGAAGCCAGAAAATATCTGAGTAAAAAATGAAGCACAATTTGAACCAAAATTTGGACCAAATCACCCACTTAACTTTGGTAAATGTTGGAGTTTGAAATAGTCAAATTTTACTAAAGTTTTTACCCTGTCTCCAAACTCCATCATGAACAGCTTAGAAGACCAAAAAGCCTTCTAGAATTATTACTCACAATGCAAAATTCTCCAGAAAAAGAGATGATGCCCCCAAAGAGCTCAGATGCCAAAAGAGAATCTAAAAGTAATAGTGGCACTGATCTTGAGAGAAAGACCTCACATTCTGAGGCTGCCACAAGAAAACTACCAAACACCCATCCAGAATGAACCAACTAGCTCTTCTAGCATTTACACTGCACAGCAGTCAGAAGGACACCCAAACTCATACCCAGAAAAAGCTTGACCTGCAGATCTTTAGCCATAAAGGGGACCATGCTGTCTACTTGTATGCAATATGGTTCAAGAAAAATAAGAATATCAAATATTTTTGTTGATAACACACTGCTGGTTTTATGTGACATAATGCTACTATTTCCCAGGTAAGATCTTTTCCTCTTGTAGCAAAAAAACAAACCTAGCACTACTTTGTCTCAAGGTTACAACAATCCAGTGTATGATGTAACAAAATCACAGGAGTGACATGCATCATCTTTGCCAAATTCTATTGTTTAGAAGCAAGGTCACAGGTCCCTCCTACACTCAACAAGTGAGCTGCATTTGGCGGTTGGGGTCTGTCTACCCTGAAAAGGTCTCTAGGCCTCCTCACTAGGCTGCTTTAAGGTGCTTAGTGGTCTCCTCACTACTAAGTGTGGCGTAGACACACTCAGAGAGAAGATGCTCTTTAGATGTTAGGTAAATGAATGATGCTAGGATTCTAGTCCCAGCCCTGCCTTTAACTCTCTATGTGACTTTCCCCATGCCTCATTCTTTTTCTTTTCTAATTTATGAATGAAGAAGGCTCCAAGATTTAAACATCACCCTCCTTATGGCCTGGACTATCACAGTAGCCTCCTACTGGTTTCCCTGCTTCCACTTTGCCACTCTCCTCCAGTCTATTCCCAACATAATACCCAAACCTAGGTCAGAATATCACTCCTCTCTGTTCTCTCCACTGGCTCCCCATCTCCTGTGGAGTGAAAACCTAAGGCCATGCAATGGCTGCACCCGGCCTACTTCTCCAGCTCCACCATCCTCAGAACTCAGCTCCTACGCCAACGCACCCCACCCCCCCCAACATTTGCCTCACTGTTGTTCCTCTATCACCTTAGACATGATTCCACTTTTAGGTCCTTGTAGTGGCTTTTACCTCTGCTTAGAGCACTCTTCCCAGATACTCACAAGGCTTACTTCCTTTAAGACTTAATTCACATGTCATCTTCTTAATGACGCCTACCCTGAACTTTCTTCTCCCTTAGCTGGCTTTATTTGTTTCAGTAGTTCTTATCACCTTCCAAAATCCAATATAATTTTCTAATTTATTATACTTGTTGTTTATTGTTGTCTCTGCCTGCTAAAATATAAGCTCCAAGAAAACAGTTTTTTTTTTTTTCACTTTTGTTCACTGATGTATATTAAGCCCCTAAAACAGTTCCTGGCACATAGTAGTGCTCAATGTATTGCAGAATGAATGAATAAACAGCGTGACTTACTCTCTTTCGGATGACCAGTATCCACTGGTGCTTGGCCTCCAACTGGTTGTGAAAATGTTTCCGGAATGGAGGAATCACTGCTCTGTGCTCCACAGCAAATCCTTTCCCCCACTGCACTCTGTGAGCAGAGCAGCGCTCCCTAAGGAACACCCCCTCTCTCCCAAATGGTGACTTCTCACTCATGACGTGCGGAACTCGATCTTGACTGAACTACAGTTTCTCACCTGTTTAGATTCACAAACCAGGAATGAGAGCTCCTGGTCCCTATTTCTCTCACGAGGCAGGTTTTTTGAACATAAAGGAAAGCAGGTGTGATGCTGTAGAAAGATCATGGGCTGAGAGTCAGAGATGAGGGTTCTGGACCTGATACTGCCAGTAAATTATGCCAGTGGATACCTACTTAAATGATTTAATCTTCAAATCAAACCTGCAGGATTTAATGTTATCATCTTATAGATGAGGAGATTGAGCCCCAGAAAAAAAAGCCATTTGTCCATTGGCCATGGCCAATACATGGCCAATAAATGATGTTGGCAGAATGGAGTTTTAAACTTAGATTTGCCTGTTTCCATAGCCCATATCTTCAAATCACAAAATCTCTTTGGACTCTTTTTTTTTTTTAAATCTGAAGAATGGGAGGGATAGATGGGAACAAGCAGTATCTAAGATCCTCTTAAATTTTAATATTCTCAGCGAAATGTCCTGAGTTTAAAAGAACCATGTAAACCAAAAGCATTATAAATCTTAGCTGCTTTATTATGAATTTATCTTATCTCTTCTAATGAATGCTAATGTCCTTGATTCCTTGATAGTGCTTGTAAAAGCACTTAATAAGTCAAAAAACACTTTATCACTTTGGCTATTACAGTTATTATAGCAGTGATAAATAAATGAAAGGCAACAGGATTTATCGGAGTATATGAGGAAGCTATTTGGTTAAAACTAATTTGGCCTGATCTTGTTTTTCCAAAAGGGCCTGATGTGGTGTTGAACATGCATTGCACATCTGCTTTAAATATTTACTATGTCCCAAAGACAAGAATGATGCCCCTAAAGATAGGGATGTAACCTCCCCCATATTGGCATTTCCTTTAGAATAATCATCTCTCCCTAATCTAAGGATTAATTCCTGACCTGCTGTGCTCACCTTGTGACCACTGACCTGCTGTAATCACTGATGTGCTGTGGCTGCAGAGCAATCCGTGACTATTGTAAAAGGGACATTCTTATCATATGTGATATACGCTCATTGGTCCAAGATGGTATATAATCACTCTGTATATATATCATCAATTTTCCTTGGGGAAGGAAGGCCCAGGGCTAGTCCTCAGATCTGGCTCATAATATAATCATCCCAATTTGGATTCATAGATTGATTATGAATTATTAGCGTCAACAGCAGGTACACAATAAATAACTATTTGATAGAGCGAAGGAAAGTTTTTGTTTCAGAACTTGGCTAGATTGTGGCCCAATCTGGAGGTATCATAAGCCTGTCTCACGCCAGCCTGATGAAGCTGGTGGACGTAAGGTTCCATTAGCTTATTTTTACACAGTGGGCAAGGGCATATGGTGAATTTACCTGCCCAAGAGGTCTGCCGGTCCCTGGTCTTTTGTTTCAGCCCAAACTTACAGGCATTTCCTGGTGAGAAGCTACTCTGTATTTGAGGTAACCCTCCAACCCTTCCCAACTCCTTTGTTCCCACATCCTCCAGAGATTTGGGCCCTGGCTTGGCTCATTCTTTTGTCCTTTGGTATTTCCTGTTGCTGAAGGTGGGAAATACCTGCTCCAGCCCTGTCCCACCAGTGATGCCCAGAGGAACCAGCCCTGGGCGACTCTGAGAGAGAATTGTAACGGAAGAACCTTGGAGTTCTGAAAAGCCTGGTGATTTCTTCCTAAAACTGCACTAACATAAGCTATGTGAAATAGCAATTTAACTTACAAATAATCCCACAGGTCTTTTAAATGTCCAATCTATCAGCATTTAAAAAAAATGTTCTATGTTAGAAACATTAACTAAAATCATCAGAACCTGTTGCCTGTTTTTGGTAAAAGAAAATATTGTCATGGGTGAGTAGAAATCGGAAATGAAGTATATTTAAAATTTCTAAGGTCCCCTTCTGCCATTTGCTCGTGTGTTAGCCCACACAAATGGCAAACCCTACTCATCCTTACCTTTGGCAGGGGCAGCAATGGAGCTAATCCTTTTAGAAATACCACACTTTAGGAGAGTAAATTAGTGCAACCTCTAAGGGCCACAAGTTACAATACTTATCAATACCTCAGACATGTATCCCCTTAGTCTCAGCAATTTCACTTCCAGGGCTGTATCCCACAGATATACTTTGCCTGGGTGAAATAACTTTCGTACAAGATTATTCATGAAGCCATTTAAAAAATAATATCTAAAGGTTAGAAACAACTTAAGCGATCAATTGGGAATTGCTTAAGTAAATTATGGCACACCCATACAATTCTGCCCCAAGACAGAATGAGGGGCTTTGTTATGTGCTAATAAGGAATCATACCTAAGGGATATTGTAAAGTGAAGCAAGATGCAAGAAAGCAAGGTGTAAAGCAGGCTATACACAGTAGGCTGCCATTTGTATACAAAAGGCAAAAAAAGGATAAATCTGTACTTATTTATATACTCATAAAATAACTAAAGTCACATAAGAAACTGATAACAAGGTAAACTGGATTCCTGGGGGACACCAATGGGTGGGATGCTTTCATTTTATATTCTTTTGTACTTTTTGACTTGGGGCAATATAAATTTATTTATTTCATGAAAAATTGTAGGCCATTTTTCTTTGCTTATTTTGAAAAATGGCCTACGACCTTTTTTCTTACTGACTGAATTCTATTCTACATCACTTCTGTTAGACACCTGCATCTTTCTAAAAAGTCACTTTGGATCTGGGTTGCTTCCTCTCCAGTCCTGCTTTAATTTGCCATAACAGTGAGTTTACTTAATTTGGGACATGGAGAAGGAAGTCACTAGTTTGTGCTCAGATTTATAGTGAGTGGATCACTTTCTGATCAAACAGCTGTTTCTTTTGGAGGCAAGGAAGTGAATCTGAAAAAACTTTGAACTCAATCGCTATCGGCTCCTGTGCTGCTCAACCAATGAGGCTTTGGAGTAACAAGTGTACCAAAGCTGCAGACGCACATTGAAAACCACTCGGCAAAGGCTGCATGGTCTTTTCATCATCCATCACATTGTGGAAAGCAGTGCATTGCCAGAACTTACAAAGCTCTGGGAAGTTTAGAGGATCTTAGCTTTGTTTACATGACTACTTCATTTGCCTTAAGAAAGCAAATCTAAAAAGACAAAAATTAATATATAAAAAGGAAGACAACTTTGGTCACAGGCAGTCTCTTAAAAGACTCATAATTTCCTTCTTGATGCTTTACCTTCACATCCATCAATAAGCTGAAGATATCACCAAGCACATGTATCCCTGGGGTTTTGCTTTACTTACTTTAAAGATGGAATTTCAAGCGATGCAATGTGTCTAAAAGCAGGGGCCATCTTTTCAGGGTGAGACGGGCAGCAATTGTCCATCTCTACTCTCATTAGGGATAAATGAGCTTCATCTTACAAGATTCTGAATAGAAAGGCTCTCACTAATAGCCTGCTGTCTACTCTCTGGGAAGCCGCAGCAGTCTGTGGTCGGAATCATTGCTGGAGAACTGGAGAAGTCTCTTTGGGAACAAGAAGAATGGAGTTGCCTTCTCTGGAGACAGGAACTCAGTCTTGAAATTCAAAACTTAAGTGTGCCTTTTAACTCGTTGCTCCTAAATTTACCTTCGAATCTTTGATACAATACATAGAGAAAAGAAAGAGTGCCTTTCCCCCACCTTGTCTTAATTCATGCAGGGTATATCTTCCTTTATCTAGTTTTGGGCTTTTTATTCTTCTCTTTTTGGTTTCAAAACCACTTGAGCACATCTCTTGATTGGGCATAGTGATGGGAATATTCTCCAGCTGGGGAATAAGCTCTGGGCAATTTTGATAGCACTGAATCTTGACGTAAAACTCATAATTTTTATACTCGGTGAGCATAAAGGCTACATTTTGTGCCCTGAAGTGTTCTGTGTGTGTTTCCTCATCTCACAGCAATGATACAGCTCATCTAGCTGCCAGACCAAATACCTGATGAATTATGGCACCCCAGTGTTCCATAAATATCAAGTACTCCAACACCTGGAATGTACAGCTTGGAAAAGACGGAGCTTCCATTCTAGTCGCCTCTTCCAAACAGTGTAGGCTCTTCACAACCTTGTTTACTCTAAAGCAAAAACAAAAGCCCACATTTTTCCTCCTCTGATTTGTGAGAGATGAGTAGAAGACTGAGGGGCAGCGTGGTTTCTGCAGAGGTGTACCTCACTGGTGTCCTCAAACACTGGTTAGAAAACATTGATCATTACACCCAGAGTCAGGAACTTGATGGTCCTCAAGAATTCAAACCAACAGAAGGAGGTTGCTTGTTAGATTGAAGAGACTGGCTAGAATGGGTTGGGAGATATCAGTACGGGAAATAGGTCTCTGCAATTGTACAGTGTCATGGACTGGAACTTGTGTATCTTATTCCATATATTCTGATGCTTTAGAGGAAGGCATTTAGACTTAAAATGGTAGAATTTTGGAGTTGGAAGCAGATATTAGTCCAAACGTATTTTGCTGATGAGGAAATATGAGGCCTTGAGATTTGTCTTAAATCACAAAGTGAGTTTGTTGATGGCAGGGCTGGGTCTGTAACCAAGACCTTTAGACTCTCGATGCTTTCTCAGCTGCATTCCAGACATTTGCAGATACTAATCAGAAGGGGGATGGACTGGCCACGGATTTACACTGTTATAGAGCGCAATGGGAGAGCGCTTTGTAAAGTGTAACACCGCAACAATGGAAGGTATTATTACTGCAGGTAATTGTTCTGAACACACCTGCTTGTTTCCATTACCTACTTGAAAGAAACAAACTTGAAATTGCCTGCTCAGTTTTCTTATTATCTGAATTAGAAGGAAGAAAATAGAGCAAAATAAAATCTAAAGATAATCTTAGAACATTAAGCCTTCTACCCCCTACTTCAAAATAACCTTTACCAACTTTGTTAGAAACTGGCAACACTTCTCCCAAGTTTCCAGAACCCCTCATCTTGCCTGCCCTCCCTCTGATGAGGGTGGCAGTTAATGAGCAGTAGATACCAAAATGCTGGAGAAAAGGAGAAACCAGGGAGGTGATGAACTCTCAAAGGTCCCAAGTGGTATGAACAAAAATGTACTATTGAGTATGTTAAAACATTTATTGAAAACATTTTCTCAGAAACTTCT
This sequence comes from Equus przewalskii, assembly GCF_037783145.1. Lineage (NCBI taxonomy): Eukaryota > Metazoa > Chordata > Mammalia > Perissodactyla > Equidae > Equus > Equus przewalskii. Next base: position 28,574,053 of record NC_091850.1, read on the forward strand.
CATTTTCGGGAGAGAGGCATCTACTGTCAGGCATTCCCTCCACTGAGCAGCCTGTGTTGTGATAACAACTGTCTGGGGATTACTTTCTGCTTCGGCTCAAGAGGCCAGGTAGGTAGGGGACAGATAACGATGGTATCACTTACTCTGAGGCTTTCCATCTCCGCCTCTCAAAGCCCTTTACAACTATTAAGTCTCTTCCTACAACTCTTGGCTCTCTTCTCTAGCTAGGGAAATAGAAACGACTTCTTCTAGAGCTAAACCAGGTGACCACCTTCTCCCTTTCCACTCCTTGTCCTCATATCCCTGGGTCTCAGTTCTCTGGCAGATCACCATCATCAAATCAGTGTGTATTTTCACTTGGTGTCATAGCAAAGACAGAAGCAAAAGACGAGGGGTTTACAGTTTCTTTGGACACTTTACTTGCCAAGCATTTGAGGAAATTATTTATGGTTACATGGTTATAAGTGGCAGAACTGCGATATAAACCTTGGCAGAGAGGTGTTATAATTATTCTATTTTACACATGAAGAAACAGAGGCTCAGTTCCAGAACTGGGACATAAGCCTAAGTGTCTGACCCCAGAATCTGCAGCTCTGATCCACTCTCCTATACCGTAATGGACTATTCCCCCACGACAGGAGGCAGCTCCCTGGAATGCTTTTTGAGGAGTTGGGAGAGGGGGCCGAGATCCAAGTGTGCCATGAACACGTCAGTTATTTGCTATTGCTGTCCCCAACAATTTTTCTGTATTTCTACTTCCTGGTGGAGAAGATGAAGCAGAGAAAAATCAGACTCTAGTCCTTACACCCTATCCCTGTGTCACTCCACCAGAGCAGGGCATTGAGAAGCCACTGCTTCTCAGCTCCAAAGGCCTAACCCTTCCCTCCCAGCCCTCTGCCTGGGGAGCCTGCATGAGTGACAGGGAATAGCTGAGCTCTGGTAACACTTGGAGGGCCTGCCTAGGGAGCCACCCTCCCCTCAGCTGCCTGAAGCTCCCTGTCTCCCTTCTCATTTCCAGGAAGTGTTGAAGAAATCTATTCACCATCCCTGAGCTTCCCTGTCTTCTTTCTCATTTCCAGGAAGTTTGAAGAAATCTGCTCACCATTTTTTGAATTCCTGTTGTTCAACCTGTGTGAAGATTCCCTTCTCTTGTAAGCTGACAGGATGTCAGTGTGGGTGCCAGACTGTGCCCACACCACTAACTCTAGCAGTTGGCTAGTTTGGTCCCACTACCGGTCACTTCAGCGCAGCAGCTGATAGTTAACCACATGGTTGAACCTGTTTGGCTGAACTGACTGACTCAGCTAGACAGTGCATACGTGTCCAAGGCACAGAACAGCACTACAGCATTTCCGGGAGATGAGTACTTTCAGTCATAAAGAAGGGCCCTAGAGTTAATACTGTTCTGAGAAGAGACTCATAGAGCAGCTTATGCAGTAGGATAAACCAATTCATTGATTATAATTCATTTAACTTTCCAAGATAGAACTTGTCCTCGTTCAGTCTGCAGATCACAAGAATACTTTCCAAATCTCTGTTGACAGTGAGCCTCTTGCCCTGCACCTCCACTGCAGTGGCACCCCTCATCTACAACTCAACACATCCCCAAGTGAACTTATTACGCCCCCTTCCCAACCTTCTTTCCATATTCTGCCTTGGTCACTCAAGCCAGACATCGGACCACTGACCTGCAGTCCACCTTTTCTGTCAAGTCTCACATGCAATTAATTACCCAGGACTCAGAATTGACCCTTGTAATGAGGTCTCAATTCAACCTCTCCTTTCCATCCTTCCTGTTGATGGTCACTGCACATCCTAGCTAACTGCTGTATTAAAACAAGAACAGACATTCCCTGAGGGCAGGAATCAGCACCCAGAACAGTGTGGTGGAAAAGAGGATGAACTTGGAGCCAGAATGGTGGATTTGAATCCTAGTCAATATGCATCAGCTGTGGGATAAGTATCTGAACTTCAGTTTCCTCATCGATAGAATGAAAACAAAAATACCTCCCTCCCTGGCTTGTGGTGAGAGTTAAATAAAGCTAATATACTAACAACCTCTTACAACAGTGCTTGGCACAGTGTAAGTGTTCAGAATATATATTCTACACGGAACGACAGATGAGGAAACCAAGGCTCAGCAGTTCAATGCCTTCTTTAGGATCACACACCTATTAAACAATACAGCTGGCATATGAATCCAGGTCTATCCTTCACCAAAAGCCACGCTCTTTTTTTCCCTCATGGCACATCTAGGGCTCCCAATGTGGTTGTTAATAAGAAAGTGGAACCTTTAAGTACTAACGGAGGAAGACATCATATATTATACAGGACAGTATGCATAATATGATCTCATTTAAAAAGTGTCTAGAATTAATTACAAACTTCTCTATTACTGCCTCTGAACCTTGTCTATCCCTTTGTCATCCTATTTTTCATCCATGTCTCCAACTAAATTACCTAACGGCAGAGACTCCCCTTTGCTTAGGACAAGGCCAGATACGCAACATGCAATATGTGTTAAATTGCTGAATAGCATTGAATCTTCTTTTAAAAAAATAACCAATATTTATTTAGCACATAATAGATAATAGTAGATAATATATGAATGTGGTAAAAGGATATAGAAACTTATTTAGAGGAAAGTAATATTCCTTCCATCCCATTCCCCACATATCCAGCTCTGATCCCAACAGGCAGCCATAGTGACCAGTTTCTTGTATATCCTTCTAGAGATATTATCGAACTGCATTGAATTTTAGTGCAATTTAAATTTATTGTCAAAGAGTATTAGGGAATGTTGGGAAATGCTTTATACAAGTTTAACCAGCATGTTTTCTTTCCTGAAAAGTCGCCAGTTTCTCTCAAACCCATATAAAGGACTACCTAAACATAAACTTCGTGTGTGTGTGTGTTAAGACTAACAGCAGAGAAAGGTGTTTGTGACCTCCCTTAGGTAAAACCACCATCTAATTCTAGGCAATTCTATTCACTGATTCCCTCCCCTCAAAGCTGATCTTATGACCTATTTCTTCATAATTCTTTGGCCTGAGATCCATTTTTATTGTGCTATTCATTCCCTAGACATGGAAAGAGTGGCATTCAGTGGCTTGAACATGACAAAGGACTTTCCCTGTCTTTCACGGAGATGTCTGAGGTCACTTTAACACAACTTACCACATTTTGAAATGAGAAAGTGCTTCCTGGAGGAAGAACGACAGTAACCACTCTTCTCAGTGTGGTTTTCGTCAGACAGATGTCTACAACAGCCCCGGAAGACACTTTACCTAATGCATTATCTAATAATGAACTCTCTTAAAGGGACTTAGCACTTGGCACTGCCTTTTCTCAGGTTGCTAACCTACTCGTGTTACATGGGCTTTGCCGTAGCATGGCACATTCAGACTTTGACATCACTTAGAAATGACGTTAGAAATGTCATTGCTTAGAAATGGCACAAAATTGCACAAGTGTTCTACGCCTGTGCTTGTAGAGGAATTGGTACCGAAATATTTACAATTCTCTGTTTTATTCTGAATATAGGGATTTAGAACATATTCAGGAGGAGTGCCTCTACTCCTCCTCAATATTTTTCTAGTTTCCAATTCCATATACTAAATACATATTCATTTTATTTCAAAAAGACAAAAGAAAACAGATTGAACAAAAAATTCACCCCAATATATAGATTTTCCCAGTCTTTTTTACTAAAAGCTATCAAAACCTAAGAATTTGAAAACTAAACAAGAGCTATAGTTCTTCTCATCTCATCTTTGGGGAAAAATAGCTATTTTCTTCTTCCTTGCTAGCATCTTTCCAGTTTTTTCCTATGTTGCAGTATATAAATTCGAGAGTTGATGTCCAGATGTGCTTTCCCTATTATCTCTTTTAGGACTGATATAGACATGGTACCCAGCAACAAGCTAAATGGAGCTGTTTTTTCTTCTGGACCCTCAATGGAAGCTGTACCAAGAGATAACTGAAGGATTCTTCCTTCTCTCCTAAATCTGTTTGCTACTAAGTTGTTATTTGCGATTCCAAGTCTTTGGGGTAGACTCAGTGGTCTCTCTGACTATCAATGAGCTCTTTTTATTTGCTTCTTTGTTAGTGCCTTCTTCTTGTTATTTCTACCTCCTCAGTTTCCATTAGTAAAGCCAACCACAAGGGCATCCTGCCAAGTTATTTACCCCAGCTCAGCCAACTCATTGCAGTTCTCACAAATCTTAGGAAAGTCTTCACTGGACTAGAACATGATCCCAGAACTCATAGAGAAAATGGACTCAAATCTTGGCATTATCTTCCTTCTATTAGAGATGTTATTTCTTTGTAATATTTATTTTCTTCTATCAATCTGCTTTCCATGTTCATGTTTTATTACTTTCCATTTCTCTCTTCTTTAACTGACACATTTCTGTCATAGAAATTGAACTCTTGTGTTTAGAACACCATTCTGAATAAGCATTCTGCATCTTTTCCAAACATACTCGAGTATCACTGAGCTCTATGATTATACATATAGGATTACAAAATAAATGGATATTTGTTAAATGAATAAGAGGGACATGGCTTAATCATTTGTAGGAGAATTATAAGTTTTCTGCTGAGTTTAATTGGGTAAATCATATAGAAAAATGGCAATACTATGTGAATGCATCTAGTATTACTTGCTAATTGGCTTCTACCAAGACATAGCAGCATTCTTCTTCCTGGCATCTCTTACAAGATGTCAACTAGAGGCAGGATGGCAGAGAAGTTAAGTTAAAGGCCTCTGGCACTAGACAGCCTGAGATTGACTTCCAGCTCTAGCATTTACTAGCTGCGTGACCTAAAGCAAGCTGCTTGATTTCTCCATGCTCAGTCTACTCCTTTGTAAAATGAAGAGCACAGGACTCATACCTACCCACTCACTTCACAGGCGTGTTTAAGGATAAAATGAGCTAATATATGCAAAACACCTAGAAAGTCACTGAAATAGGACCATATAAATGTTCACTATTATTATTATTATGTAGCTATTGCTTGGCTTGACAATGACTATAATTCAAAGCAAAAAATGAGGCGAGTATACCGAATTTTACATTGACTTCCAAGGCAATGACATGGTACTGAAATACTGCTTCCAGGAATGTATTCAAACCTGGAAACCTACTAAAGAAAGGCATTACTTCTCTGAGTCAATCAGGATACTTTCTCTTTGAACATCTCTAAACTTAATGGAACAGTCATTAATCACCAACAATTACTAAAAGGAGCCAAAGATGTGGCAATGGAATATATCTACAGTCTTTGTGATAAACTATACTCTTCTGCTGTATTCCTAGTTGTCTAAAATTTACAAATCCTATTTTTTTGGATAAAGCTATAATTAGACCTACATGCTACAGGAATTTCTTAATTTTTTTTATGATTACCTCTTTATATTTGATGGCAAACTCCAAGATAGAGATTAAAACTGTATGTGTATGCCTTTTATTTTTTTGTGGCAGATTAGTAGATATTAAAGTTAGAGCAGTTTTTACAACATGGCATTGGCCTGTTTACCAGCTTAACGATTTCTATATTGGTTCAATGAAAAATTTCAAATAAGTAGTTTTCTCAGCTGTATTTTACAATGCCACTCATAAATAATAAACTATAATTTCAGATACCAATAAATCCAACAAAACGATAATGGTTTATCAGTATAGATTGCTGTCAACAGTGCTAAATTAGCAAGAGACCGAAATGTTTCAAAAAAGGTATAGCTATTTTTGGCAGGTGCTTCAAAGCAATGAATGAAAGAGATCCGTGTTAACTTTTTCTCCAATTTACCTTTCCCAGTCACTGGCTGAGACAGTGCAAACACATAAAAGATTCAGCCTCTATATCTAAGTGTTGATACTCAGCTTCAAATCAGTACCAGTTAGAAAATAAGTACTATTAGGGACCTGTATCTCACTTTGGGTATACTAATTGTATAAATTAATTTTAAGTGAAAGTGACATTGTATAATGATTACATTTTGGCCACCTCTAGCTTGCTTGCTTGTTTTTATTGTTACTTAACTGCTTAGGCCTAATGATTAAATTATTACTCTTTTATCCTTACATTAGATGGGAAAACATTTGATTTATTTCCCTTCTCCACATAATCAACTGATTTGCATAATGCCTAATGATGCTTCTTTCATAGTCCCATGTGTTTATCATATATTGCTCCAAACATGCCAACAAACTGTCATTTAATGGGAAAAACATCTTGAAATTCAGAGAAAAGCCTGGGCTATCGTTCTGAATACCAACAATCAGTCCATCTGATAATATTCCCAGGCAGCCAGATGCCCCAGAGAAACAAGATCCAGTTTTTTTCGGTTGTTATCAAATGACTTACCCACAATGACGGCGGTGACAGTGAGCAGCACAAAAGCATTCCGAAATAGGTAGCTTTTAACATCCTCTCTTGTGATGTTCTGTACTTTCTTCTTGGCCAAGAGTGTGCGTTTACGGACTCCTTGCTGGAATCTCTCCATCCTGCCCCCCATCCTGGGCTCTTCTCCATTGCTTTTAGTCATATTTTACTTCTCTAGGAGTTGTCTCTTCTTTGCACTTCAATGTCTCGGAATCACCCCCAGAAAGCCAGACCTCTGGTGTTAGAGAACACAACTATAATGGAAGAGAGAAAGACAAGAGTTTCAGCCTGTAGGGGTGAGAAATCAGGGAGCTCCACCACAGGGCAACATGCTGGCAAACTGCATAATCTCAGTAGGAATCAAGGGCTGGGAGAGCCGCAATGCCAGGTTTCAAGGCTAGAATGTACATATTTCCCCGGACCACGTGCAAAAAACAGGCATAAATTCAGAAAAGACTAGCAGAAATTTGTGTTCTATTTTTAAAAATTTGTCTTCCTCCTCCAAAGAGGCTATAAAAGGGTTCTTCAGAGCTGGATATGGCTGAGCACCCCCTACCTCAGCCCTATTCCCTGGAACCTAGCCGAGTGCTTTGCATAATGTACACTCTCAATAAATGTGTGATTGAAATGAAGGCACAGGAAGTGCTCACTAATTACCTCATGACTTAGGCTGTACAGAGTGAAGGCATAACCAGGTCAGTAAAATGAATTAAAATATTGACATTTCACAGTTGGATCTTTCTGTTATATATAATAATGATTTTCTTCATTAAGAAAAACTCATGATAATATCAACTAGTAAAAATGGTCATAAAAAGAACACAAATACTCGCAGGAATTGGGAAATACATTTTACCATTTTACAGGGTAACTTTGTAATTTTTTCCATGAAATGAGCAAAGTACTCTGGACACAGCTATAAATTATTTGAAATCATAATTCATTTTCATCTTTAATACAAGCAGCAGTACAAAATAGCATTTGTCTTTGTGGCAAACACACTGGAGTCTTCTAAGGAAATTCAGCATTTTACAATTTAGGATTTCTAGTACAGATGAAGATATGAATCCAATTTTCATTCCAAATATTACAGTGTGCGGTTTCCAGTTTCTTTAACGTGCTCTTAGGTTATTCAAATATATCTAAGTAAATCTGTCCTTGGTGGAAATCAGCTGTTTTGAAAAATCAGGGGATTCCTCCTGCTGCTTTTCAAGATTTCTAACGCATAATCCTTCCCATGGTCAATCCAACTAAAAATCAGTCGTGCCTGTGGACGTGTGTAGCTGGCAACGCAAGCAGCCAGCGTGTGTCTCGGTCGGGGAGGCAACCGGATCCAAGTGCGGAAAAAAAAGACTTAACAGTTTTGACTTTTAAATAAAATTGCAGGTTGGGGTCAGTGATAATAAGACCTACAACTTGTTTAATACTTCACAGCAGATTAAAAGTTTAGGGAGAACTGAAGAAGGGGAGACGCGAGAGACCAGGTTTTTTTTCCCTCTAATCTCTGATTCCCTTTACCAGTCACTTTTAAACAGACCAGCTCAGCCTTGATTCTTTTCTAGACCTCGAACCACCATCTGCCTTCAATCCACTCTAAATGACTCAACTCCAAATTAAGAGAGGACATGGCGTAAGTAAGACACCCCACGCTCATTATATTAAATTACTAACACGGACTTTATCTACCAAAATGGCTAGCTTTTACTCTCGCTACTCCTCTTCTGGAGAAACAAAATACATCGGCAGAGAAGTGCAACGAGAATCTAAGCCCAGCAGGAATGTAGGACGTTAGACTTACCTTTCCTGATTTTGTAACGGGTGGAAGATACCCCAAGCAATGACAAGGTGAATTCCCCAGGCGGTACAGCAGAGTAGCAAAACGCAGCGAGCGACGCATGCATGTGCTCTGAAACGGCAAGTTACTATCACGGCAACTTAAGAAAAGGGGAGGAGTCTGTGCCCGGGAAAAGGGGAGTGGGGAAAAATGAAAACACCACGGGGAAGGAGGGGGAAAACCCAAGGTTTCTGGAATATTGATTAATCTTGGCTCACCAGAAGCGTGCTTGCTGGCTTTGTTTTGCTCCTTAGACCACTTTCACGCTTTGTCAGTTCACTTTCATTAGAAATGCAAAACCGGGATCAGGAAGAATTGAAGAATAAAGCGCGCACACACTCAGAAAGCTGGAAGTCTTGATTAGAACGTTTCAAAGAAGACTGTTCTAAGGCTAAATTTAATTATCTCACGTTGTTGCAGGTTTCCTCTCCTTCAGGAAACACGACAGTGTGCTCTTTTGCCTGTTACGACAGCGTCCCGCTTTTAGAATTGGGGAAATAACTGACATTTCTTGGGAAGACTCGGAACACAATCAAGTATGGAGAGAAAAAAATGCTTACCACAGTTCTCTAAACTTGCCTAAAGTTACCCAAAACGCGAGATGAGACATGTCTCTATATTAGCAGTTTAAACTCTCTTATAACAAATCTAGTTGAGCTCTAACTGCCTGCATTGCAAAGACTAAGAAGGTAAGAAACACAAAGACAGCAGGATCTTTGCTCAACTATACAGTGAAAAGCGTTTTAAGCTAAGAGTGTAAATGCACACTTGAAGTTTTGTGATTTTAAAAGAAAAGTCACTATACAGATAGATGCCTCAATTTTCAAAGATGCTAAATGTCTCCCCCTTCTCCCCCCTCCCACCCCATGATTTTTAGGAATTAGGAAATTGTCATTGTCTTGAAAATATAGCTTGCATTTCTGGTCCACTTCTCTTAAGAAGGAAAATAGACTGTTAAAATAGATTTTAAAAAATTAAAAAAAATTTTTGAGCCTGACTCAGCTCCAAAACTTAGAATTTGTTTAGCATGAAGAAAAAAGTTTAACAGAAACAAAAACCCATACCAAAAATTACGGCTAGAGTTCTGTATTCTTGTTCATTAAATCTCATATTCCTCAGGCAAAATCTGCTAATTCTGGTGTCTCTTATCCAACATGAAAGTGTATCTTTTTCCCTCATTAGCAAATCCAGGGAGATTCTAAAGCCATGTCTCCTGCCAGCTTCAACTGTTCCATGTGCGTCCTTTTGAACGGATGTTGGTTGGAAAGCTGTGGTGAATGATGTAAGTGCTTTAAAATCACAAATTAGCAGCAATTATAACAACTTTAAAATTTGGTATCATTTTAAGAGTTTATTGGAAATATATACTCTCAGCAGTCCTAGTCTTCGGTGATCTTTCTCTTCCTCGGCTCTCCTAGGTCATTTAGCATCTGTACCACATTGTTTAATGCTCACTTATGCTGTCTTCCACTGCTTCTCTCTTTTTAAAGTCAAGTTAAATTTTAGCTTCTCAACTAAATTTTAAGTTCTTTGAGGGCAGGAACAGGTCTTATGCCTGATATGTAGTACAACGAAATAACTCTTATAAATGGATGGCGTAAAATAAAGGTATGAAACACAATGCTTTTCAATTTTCTGTTAAAACAAAACTACTTGTTTTTATGTTGGCACTTCTGGCCTAAGTGGATGGAGCAGATGGCATTTCTCAACACCATGAGTACATTTTAAAGCGTTTATTTACTACGCTCAGTCCTAGCTGAGCCGTGGGTTTAAGACTAATTTGTCCACCTTTCTCGTGGAAGTAACTTGTGTTTCAAGACAACTTAAAAGAGAAATCATTACATGGTTTTAAATGGAGTTTCAAGCCAAATGGATTTCCGTTTTTTAATTCTGTTTTTTCATAGGCAAGAAAAAGGACTAGAAAAACCACACTTTGGTTAGCACAGAGATGAGAAGACCCTAGTGCCCCTTCTTTTTTCCTTTTTTCTAATCGCTAAAGCTTGGTTAAAAACCATTTTATTATTTTAGTTTGCACAGACGTTACGGGAGTCTGGTGTCCCCTTGGGAAGGGTAGTAATTCACCACTGAAAGTTTTGTTGGCTGTAATAAAACCTAATGAGAAAATGAGATGCAAAGAGTCTCAGTTCAGAGTTCATCTGAATTATAAGATTTTAGTCCAGGGGAAATATTGGGAATTACTTCTCTAAGAACCACTTTCTCTTTTGGAAAGCTATAGCAATAATGCCCTTGGGGCAACATAGGTTTACTCAACACATATTTCTACTTTTTCCCTGACGTTATAAACAAGACCCTTGAGTGTTAAACATTTTTTTCCTTCATGGAAATACTAAATAAGTGAAAGATCAAGAAATTATGAACAAGCCTCTGTATGCTGTATTTCATTTAAAGCTACTCTGAGTGGGAGACACAGAGCCAGGGAACCATATTAATTTTGGTATTCCAGAGTGAAAAAAACCCACACGTGGCAAATGCTGCTCCTTTGGCAAAATCTTCCAAGAACTTTCTTTAAAGATACTATTATAAAGTATGTTGTAGATAAATTCTTTTTTTTGAGAAAAAATATCACTATAACAGTAAACAATCAAATCCAATCTATCCTTGAATGGCCTGTTCCCATTCATTAGTTTGCAGTGTGAGGAGTCATGATTAATAAGTAAGCCCTGTAACACAGTACAGAATAGTCAAATTTCATCTTTCACGATAAGAGAATTCTGGAATTTGAGGAAGAAAATGGATTAGAAAACCTTTTAACCTTCCAAATATTTTGCACTTTTATTTTTAATTTCGTGAGGGATTTTGTCATTCCTTGTTCAAATAGCTTGTATCTTAGGATCACATAAAGAATGTCAATTCTCCTTCTACGATTTGGAAATTGTAGACTGTTGATACAATGCACGGGAGCTGACTTGCTCTAGTGAAGTACTAGAGATAGTAGTAGAAGTGGTACTTGCAGTAGTTGGTCTTTTGTTTTGTCTTAATTTTTTTCCTTCTTAGGTTTGAATGTAAAAAGCAAAACAATAAAGAATCTGTGGTGAATTCTGGTTAGTTGGATTTTTAACCAACTGGGTTTATCTTAAACTCATTGAAGCTTGAAAAACCAAACCATTGAGGTGAACTATAATTAACCTTTATCATATTCATCCATTCACTCAACAAACCTTGAGCAAGTACTATGCTCCAAATACTAGTCCCATTCCTCTAGGAGCCCACAAACATGCATCCGTAGTTATTACGCAGTGGGCAATGGAAGGGCGCCACAAAGTGTTAGGGGAACTCTGTGCTGAGGCCTGTTGACCAGGTCTCCTTACGAGACTGATTGCTCCTTGAAGGAGCTGTGGCTGGCTCAACATTGTATGTACAAAGGACCCCAAACACCAAATTAAAGAACTTGAATTCTAATCCTAGGCAAGAGGGAGCACAGGATTTAAGCACAATTAACTAAAAAATTAATTTTAGGAGCCAGCCCCATGGCTTAGTGGTTAAGTTCGGTGTGCTCTGCTTCAGTGGCTCCCGTTTGTGGGTTCGGATCCAGGGGGTGGACCTACTCCACTTGTCAGCCATGCTGTGGTGGAGATCCACATAGAAAAGGGAGAAAGATTGGCACAGATGTTAGCTCAGGGCTAATCTTCCTCAAGCAAAAAAAAAAAAAAATAAATAATAATAATAATAATAATTAATTTTATTTTTAGATTGATGAAAAGCCTTTAAGTGAACAAGACTTGAGTTAGGAAGCTGAAAGTGGGGTGAGGGGGCATTTACAAACTGGGATAGTTCACACTCACATTTAAAAAAATAGATTCCATGAAATCTCACGGTATTGAGGCCCTTCAAGGGATAGGCCAGCATTGAGTTGAGATTCCTCCTTTAGATGAGGTGTGTATTCTCCAGGTCACTTGGCCCGCCCACTTCACTTGGTTTAGTTACCAGTGTGTTCCTCTAGCATGTTCTAAAGTTTTGACCTCTGTTGGAGTTTAAGAAGTGGTCTGAGCCAAGGGCCTGGACCAGGGAACTCCAACATAAGGAGGAAGAAGAGCAAGAGGGGCTCCCTAAACAGATCTGAAAATGGTGAGAAGTTATTCCAACCATTTGATCACAAGTTAGCTAAGAGCTGGACATAATGGTGGTTTAGAGGAATTTAACGCATTTTCTCCATACTAAAGCAAAAGAGGGTTTGCTTTTTAATGAAGATTTCATAAGTGTTATTGCTATTAGTTATGACTTATATTGTGAAATGGCATCCTTCCCAGTTGTTCAACACGAGCCAAATCTCTGAAGGACCAGAATATTGGTTTAGTTGGGAAAGATTTTGTAGGTTAATTGGAACTAAAGCCTTCAGCTGAGTGTTAGCAACAATAATAGTCAACATTTTTAAAGGACTTATAGTATTAGAAACACTTTTACACAGGTTATCAAATTTAATCTTTGTGACAATGCTTTGAGGTACATTCTATTATTACTGGTCCGATATGCAGATGTTGACATGTAGTTTCGTAGAGATTAAGCAATTTACCCAGGATTACAGTCAGTGAGTGACAAGAGTTCTTAACATTTCTTGGAACTTTAGTTTCTCATCTTTTTCCAAAGGAAGTCTCTGGCAGCTTTTATTAAAGACAGATAGAAAAGAAAGTAATGAACATTAAAAGGAAGGCCTACTGTCTGTTATTTCTTCTGGGAAGTCAGTCCTCAAGTCCCTGACAGGGTTGATGGCCCCTCCTAGGTGCTCCCAAGGCTCCTTGGGCTTAATTTCCAGAGTGATCACCACCCTGTACTGCAACTCTCCCTTTCTAGACTGTGGGTTCTTTGAGAGCAGAGCCTGTGTTTATAACTACTGCATACTCAGTAACCAGTACAGAAGGTGTTCAGTAAAGAGTTGCTGCATGAGTAAGTGGACACAACACAGCCACAAATATGAGAGATTTCATGAATCCATCTCCAATTCTAAGACTTAGGAAAAGGATATCAGTAAAAACCAAACAACAACAACAACAAAACCAGTGAGATCCTTTTTCAATCTTTACAATATAAAATAGATCTAAGTGTGGCTGCTGTAATTGAACTGATCGGGGGTAGGGGTCAGAGCCTACCTCAGTGTCCCCCTCTTCTCTCCCCAGGTGGGCCCCTGAAGCACCTCATCAATCATGGATTCCACCTATCATTCTTGAAAACGAGGATGGATGAGGAAGTCGATTCTGCTTGTGCCATGATTCTTTAGTGCCAGGTCCAGGTTTAGAACTTGGGTCCTCCCAGTCCTGCTGCCATTGTGTTTTCAATCACTAAACCACATCTTCCTCCCGTCCCAATTTTGAAGGTCTCCTGTAAAATGAGGTTAGGCTAGATTATTTTCCTCAAGTCCCTTTCCCTATTCATATTCCATGATTCTAAATCATGTCATGCCAATAATGGGCTTGCCCTATCCACTTCGGTCTATTTGGTTAAGGACACAAATTTTATATGCACTCAATGATTAATGGCTTCTCATTAGATTTCTCTGCCACAAATTAAACACAAACATATAAACAGTCACCAAAGGAAACTTATTGAAGGGCACGGGTTTTTATGAAGCACAGCAATGACATGAATCTTTTATAAGTGTTTGCTAGTATAGAATCATAATTACAGCAATCAAGACAGATCCACATCTTTTGTAAGGAGAAAAAGTAATTATAATTTAAAAGCACACAGCTCAAAGTTGCCATCACAAAAACGACTATTATAGCAACTACTTCGCATTTGGACATTTTTTTGGCAGGAGGTCTGGGCATTGTTTATTGTGAGTCAGAAACAGGCACTGAGAAAATATGCAAATTTTTTGAGCAAGGCAAAATGCAGCTTTGAGTTGAGAAAACAGGGTGAATGGTGGAAACTGTCTGGGCCTTGAACACAAATCAACCTTAGCAGCTGAAATAATTTTTGGTCACTGGATGCTGTTACAGTAATCTGGAGGAAGGTCAGAATAAAGTTATTTTATGCTTTAAAACATACATTCAAGATTTGTGCTGTACCCCTGAGTCAAAGTCCATCTTCTGCTAATGCTGTGTCTAGGGATTGATTCTAAGTAGAAAGACCAGGGAAGAAAACCTCCCAAATGCTTACCCATCCCATTTTCCTCAGCTGGGCAGAATTGCTGGCGCCTCTTGAGGCAGTTCACCTCTGGGTCACAGAAGAGGCAAAGGCGATTTTCCTTCTTCACCCAGCTACCTCCCCGCACAAGATCGCACCTGCTGATGAAATTAACTCAGGGTGACCAGTTCATTCCTGTCAACAGGCCTCAGTTGTAAAAGGGTATTTCTATTGGAATTGCATAAGTCCAGTTAGTTCTTCAAAGCCTCTTAACATCAAAGGTAAAATCAGAGGAGATAATATGGCATTGGAGAAAAATACACTGAGACTGGGATTGGGTTGTATAAGCCTGGGCAAATATTGTGGTCCTCCCCTCCGAATGAAAGGTAAGACAAGAACTGGATTTCAAACTTTTTAAAAACTCTTTGTTCAAGTAAAATCTCACGATGAAGCAAACAGCAATATGGCACATCAAGGGTAAGCCTAACGAGGGGGTAGGGAGCCCAGAACCACTAGATTGGCCCTTCCTCTGGCTTCCCCTCCCCCTCCATCTTCCCTTGCCCTCACTGCCAGCGTCTGGACCTTGAGCAGATTCCCAGAGCACCAAATGGAAATGACTGTTTCAGGTAACTTGAAGGACTAAAATTCTAGGAATAACATTCTCATAAGGTGGAATAACCTCTGAGGAAGAAGACAAAAGGCATAAAGTAAACTCTAAGAACCCCGTGGTATTAGTGATGCCTTGATTAATAAATCGTATAGAGTCATGACTTTTTAAAATAAATTTAACACAGGTAAAATGTGTAGGGGTATGTGTTTCAGGTCTCAGGCCTAGGCCTAGTGGGGAGGGTGGTGAAGAGACTGGACTGAGGGACTGGTCATACTTTTTTGGCCTTGTGACCTAGCTAAGCCCCAGGACAGATGTGGGAAATGAAGCACAGCCAAATTAATGGTTTGCCCAAAGTCAACCAAGTGAATGTCAAAGTCAAGACCAGAACCCCATGTTCACTCCCAGCCCTAATCATTTTCAGAGAAACATATTGTCCTATAATACCAGTTACATTCAGTGAAAGCCTGGTATGATTTGATTCATTTATGAGGCAGATGTTTTCAAATCTAATGTTAAAAAGCTGTGTTGTCCAATATGGGAGCCACTAGCCACATGTAGCTATTGAGCACTTGCATGTGGCTAGTACAAACTGAGATGTGCTGTTGAGTGTGAAGTATACCTTGGATTTTGAAAAATTAATCCAAAAAAATGTAACGTATCTCATTAATAATTATATTGATCACATTTTAATATTTTAGATATTGGGTTAAATAAAATGTATTAAAATCAATTGCATCTGTTCTTTTGCTTCTTTTGATGTGACCAGTAAAACATTTTAAATTACATACGTGACTCACATTATATTCTATTGAGCAGCACTGTTATGCAGTGATTTCTTTCTAGTGGAGTCCTTGCATTTTATAGAGAAGTCTTTGGAATTGGCAGAACTGGCAATCCCCTCTTCAGCCCATTCTCTCCCAATTTATTTAAATAGATTAACATGTGGTGAGAATATTTTGGTCCATGCACAGAGGTTTATTGCTAGTGGTAATAGTAATAATAATAAAAATAGCTACCATTTATTGTCCCTTCTATGTGCCAACACTGTGCCAAGTACTTTATGTTTGGCTCTTTTACTTGTCACAACAACCCTACTCCTACTCAGTTTTGTTCTTCCCACTTTACCAATGAAGGAATTGAGGTTCTGAGAGAATCAGTAACCAGCCAAGATCACAAGCTGGTTAAGTGGTTGGACTAGGATTCCATCCCAGGCCACTTGCATTCAAAGTTCAGGCACTTGAGTGCCACACAATTCTGCTTTTCTAGAACTAACACTCCCAGGGAAAATATGCCTTCAGAATTCTACAAATTCACTATGTTTGAAGGCACTGGAGGGATGGTGGGATACAGAAAGAGGGGCAGAATGATTTCAATCCTCAAGGATCTTACAATAGAGTAGGGAAAACATATGCACCATGAAATATCTGACAAAGTAAGACCTGATGAGAGATTAAAAAATAAATTTCTCTAGACAGACAGGAAAGAGGTTAATTCCAGTTGTGGGGCATAAAGGAGGGTTTCATGGGAGAGGCAGCATTTCAGAAGGAACTTTAAAGATGAAGAACTCTTTTCCACAGTTAGGAATAGCTAAGGAGAGTCATTCTAGGTGGAAGAACCTGCAGGAGCAAAGACACAGATTTTGTGAGGGAACCAGTAAGGACTCCAGATGGGCTATTACATGGCAAAAGGTGAAAGAAAAGACTGCAGAGATAGAGTATACCATGTTTTGGACAAGTAGAGGAGTGAGAGGTAAGAAAGTAGAAACAGCTGATACACCTTGCTTTCTTGACAATGCAGTCACAGTATTCCTTGGACTGAGAAACAGTCTTTAGGTGCGACTTTCAAAATCAAAGGTAGCTTTGTATCAAAGCACTTTGTACAATGCTAATGTGTTTTTTCTAGAATCTGGCATAGCAAGCAGTAATACCAACCACAACATAATCAGGCCCTAAGACCTTCCAAGAACTACCCAATCTTCATAAGCCAAAAGGAATATATCCAAATGTAACAAAGATACCGTGGGAGCGATCCCTTGGTGGCCAACATTCTTCCACATTCCAGGATCTCTATCAGCAGAAACAGAAAGCCTTCTCATCCCTCACCCCAATCCACACTCTGGTCAAAATCCTGGTTGTCTTCTCTTCCATTAGAGGAAGGTCTGTCTCTGGGACAGTAGATTCACCAAAGGATAACAATTGCTAACATTTATGAGGCAGGCAGAAAAGACCAGTAAAAGCAGCTTTCACCAGATGTAGAAGAGAGTGAATAATTTTATTAGATAATCTGTTGGAATCCCTTTTTAGATGTCTGCTGTGTTTTTCAAATATTTAGGACAGAAATCACTCCTCACGCCCTTGACACGTAGCTGGAGTTCTCCTTTCTCTAAAGCTGATTATATTTGCGTCTTTCCTCTGCCTAATCCAACAGGACCCAGAAGTTTTACTGCTGGTTCTGTTTTCAAATTCTTCCAGGAAATTGGAGCCACCAGGTGAAGCCTACTGTTCTGGAGCAGTTTACTGATTGAAATGTGGTCCCAATCTAATCCCAGGCCAGGATCTGCCTCGAGGTTAAAATGTGTGTGTAGGGGGCCGGGCGGGGATGGGCTTAGGGAAAGGAGGCATGTTGAGGGGTAAATTTATCCAAGGCTGACTACCCTTTGCACCTTTTACTACAAACTCATTAGCATAGCCCAGCACGAAGCAAATCCTACTCCTTCTGGAACTGGCCCTATTCCATGGGGCACTTACTGTCAATCTTGGAGCTACCCCTCTGGCATGCCTTTCATCCACCAGGAATATCTGGTTTTCCCAACTTCTTATCACAAGAATTCATTGCTTCCTTGTTGGCCTGTTAGAGCTGTTTCCTTGGGTCTCGAGGAGACTGCAATCAAGATATTGGGGCTTTATGGAAGAAGGCCCTTCCTTCAGGCTTGTCTTGAGTTGCTAATAGCTGTCTGGAGATTTAGAAATGCACAGTGACTGTATGAACTCAAATTGGTGTGATTAGGGTGAGAAAAAGGAAAAGAACAAACTAGAGTGGGCAAGAACACAAACAATCTTCAAAAGGATAAAACAGGCTATGGACAAAGCAAGGATTTTGATTCTCCTTACAATGTCAGTGTAGACTAGAGGGAGCCTCCTTTCTGATCTTTCTCTTAAGGTGGATTTAACATTTTCAGATTCCTCAACTCCACTAGCACAGGCCCTATAGATTTTTCTCTCTTATTCTGGTGTCCCTTCAGTTCTAATATAGAGCTTGGACTTCATGACGCATTTAAGTAAATTTTTTCCCTTTAAAATCTTTGAAGACTTAGGTCTTCAAAATGTCTTCTTATTGCAAAAGAGTAAAAAATATAAGGTAAAATGTTAGTGTGGCCCTTCTGCAGTCCTTCACACTCCCACCCTTCACTCCATGTTCAGCAGTTTATTCACTTTTCATGCAAAAAATATTTGCTGGAGTCCGGACTGTGTGCCCAGCACTGTTTCAGGTGCTGTTTGGATAAAGTGGTGAAGAAAGGAGAGGAGGTTCTGCCTCTCAGGGAGCTTCATTCCAGTCAGGGAGAGACAGACTCTAAACAAAGGAATGCTCATTGCTTCAGGAAAGGGCTTTGGATCCTGCTCTGAATGGGATAAGAAGCCATGGTAGGGCTTAGCTTGGTGCAGAAGAGTGAAATGGCCTTTTTAAAGGCTAACTCTGGCTGCTGCGTGGAGACTCATTAGGAGGCTGCTGGGAAAGTCCAATGAGAGGTGATGGCGGCTTGATTATGGTGACCCACCGGAGAGGCGGTGAGAAGTGGTCCTATTTGGGGGTATATTTTGAAAGAAGAATTGTCAGGATTTGATTATAAACTGGACAAAGGGTATGAAAGAAAGAGAGTAGTGAAGGATGGAACTAAGGTTTTAGGCTTGAGCAACTGGATAAATAGAGTTTAACAGGTTCAGGTTAGGTGTAGGTGAATGAAGCGATCTGTTTTGTATACTCTCCGATGTCCGCATGGAGATGTCTAGGTGGCAAAGGCATTCAAGAGAGAGAAAGCTAGAATTCCACATTTGGGACTTGTCACACACACATGGAATTAAAAGCTACAGTTCTGCATGAGTGTGCCAAGGGAGTGCATGAGAGTGCACGAAGACAACGAAGATTCATAGCTGAAATGGAATGGGATAACTAAAAATTAAATAGCTAAAGTTATTTTGTTTAACATGATGCATGCTAGTACACCAAGCACTATTAGAAAGACTGGAATGATAGCTAATGGAATCTCTATTATTCTGCCTCGTATTGTTAGCCAAACTTTTATGAGCATTTATGGGCTCAAAAAGGATGACACCAAGTTTTTTGGCCAGAGAAACTGGAAGACTGCAGTTGTAATTTACTGATTTGGGGAAGACTGGGAACAGACTTTGTGGGGTGTGGTCAGGGTGAGAAATCAAAATTTGAGATAATCAAGTGGGATGTTGAATAGGCTATTAGATATGGGAGAAGGAATTCATCGGGGAGGTCTGGTTTGAGATTAGATTTGGTGTTATCAACATCTAGATAGTGTTTAAAGCTATCATACAGTTTAATATTAAAGACATGAATGTCATCTCCACAAGGCACGAGTGTAGCTAGAAAATAGATAATCAAGAAAAGATAATCAAGGACTGGCCCTGGGGGTTGTCCAATGTCTAGAGATGGAGAAGATATGGAGGAATTGGAAGGGAGATAGTGAGGTAAGGGAGGAAAAAGCAGAAGTTTTGTCTAACATACCAAATTATCTTAAACATTAAAACTACTTAAAACATCAAATAGTCACAGATTGTTTTCAAACTTAACACAAACAGAGTACCATCGATTTGATTTACATAGTCTGTGTATTTAATTCTTAATCTCTCCAGGATTATAGATACTTGCCTGCTAAGAAAATAATTCTGTCATCCAAATAATTTGGGGATTGCTTTCCCAAAGGAATATTTTGGAATTATGTTTCCAGCCACACATTTCCAGCTAATCAGTGTTGCAGAGATTCTGGCTGGGTGTGATATGAGAAGCTGCAGACATCAAAGCATGGCTTCAGTCCCTGACTGAGCTGCTGGGGTGCTCTTTAGAGTCTCTGTGTCAGGAATCCCAAGGGGAGAGGGTCACAAAACATGACTCCCAAGGATTGGATTTCTTTACCTATCATTCAAGTTAGGTTGGGGTCTTTAAGCAACCACAGGGGACCTACAGCACTTGACTGGACTTTGCATTTCTTTATCTTTTGAGATTGTGTCAAGATCTTTCCCTCGGATTCCGAACCTGGGGTTGGAGGAGGCCTCCAAAGTGTCTTCTGTGGAGAGAACCCAGGGATCTGTGAATGTGGATGGGAAAAACATCACAATTTTATTTTCATTAACTTTTAATTGAAATTCAGAAATTTCTTCAATTATGAATGTAGGCAACAAACCACATTAGTATTAGCAGGACCTGGACTTTGTCACCAGTAGAAATCATAAACATCATCATATTGCCTTAGCTTTATTTCGGATGTCTCAAAATGTCATCTCTGTTCCTCATGACTTCAAAATTGCAGTAGTTATTAGACCCGATGCTATATCTTTTTTTGTTATGTTAGTAAAGAAGCACATAAAGCACGTATACATACAACTGTATATCAACATAATTGATGCCCTTAGTAATCTTTTGCATTTTACTTTATGTACTTACATATTTCATTTTGCTCTGAGAAGGGACTTCATTAGACTGCCAAAGAGGACAATGATGCAGAAAGGTGGAGAATCCCTGCTGTCTCTGAACTTGTGTCCTGCATTCTTTCCATTGTACTTGCTACTTCTTGGCACCATACCTCTCTTAAAGGTAGTGTAATAATATTCTGCTGGATATCTTGAGGCTTTGGTCAATGACGTTATCTTTGTTTTTGGTGTCTTTTCTCATCTGAAGTTTTAAATTTTAGGTAGTGAAGTCTGCTATTGTTACTTTTTTCTCCATGGTTTTTGGGTTTTGAGTATTTCTTGGAAAGACCTTCTCTACTCCAAAGTTATAAAAATACCGTACTCTCCAATGTTTTCTTCCAACATTTTTTAGGGTTTTTGTTTTGTTTTGTTTTTCATCTAGCTCTTTAATCCAATTGGAATTTGTCTATGTCTGCTGTGATGTAAGAATCTAACTTTTTAATTTGTTCTCCTAAAATGGTTGCCAAATATTCCAACACCATTTATTGGATAGTCAATCTTTTCCTCATTTACCGCATTTTTTTAGCAGCTTTAATGAGGTATAATTGATATACAATAACCTCCATATATTTAAAGTGTACAATTTGATAGTTTGGACGTAAGTATACACGTCTGAAACCATCACCACAATCAAGATAGTGAACTATTTTTATTTCTTAATATCTTAAATTTTATTTATTTATCTTTTGAACAGTTAATATAGTTATATGGTTTGAAACTTAAAGACATGAAATGTTATGTTGTAAAAGGTTTCTTTATTACTTATACCCAATCCTAGCCCCAGTTGCTCATTTCCCTCTCTGGAGGTAATCAGTGTCATTAGTTTCTTTGGTATCCTTACAGAGATATTTGTTTATGCACATATTTATTATTATATATCAATGATACGTCAGTAAAGCTGCTAAAAATATGATAAATTAAGAAAGCATTGACTATTCAAAAAGATATATTTATGCATATATAAACAAATATATGTACTATACGCAGACACCCACACACACATATACACACATACAAAATAGCATATTATACACATTATTCTTCACCTTCTTATTTTTCTCATACTAATATATTTTGGACATCATTCCATATCTATATTTGAAAAGATTCTTCATTCTCTTTTACTTCTACTTAGAATTCTATTGTATAGATATACTCAACAAATATTTATTGAAAACCTATAATGTATGAAGCACTCTTTTAAGCTCTCATATATAAGTGACCAAAACAAACAAAAATCCTTTCCCTCATAGAGCTTATATTCTAATGAGATCTATCATAATTTATTTGACCAGTTCCCTAATAATGGATATTTAGATGGTTTTCAATCTTTTGCTGTTATAAACAGTACTGCAGTGAATACTTTATATATGTTATTTTGCACATATGCCAATATATTGGTAGAATATAATTCTAGAAGAGGAACTTCTGAGACAAAGTGTATGTACATTTGTAATAGATGAGGTCAACTTATTCTCAGTAGAAGCTGTATCAATTTATACTCCCACCAATAATGTATTGATAGTACTGGTTCCTCCGTGCATTGTTCTATGCAGGTTTTCTGCTTTTGCCAATTTAATATGCAAGAAAATAAGTCATTGGAGCATTAATTACGTATTTTTTCTCATGAATGAGATTGGGCATCTTTTCACATCTTCGAGAACCATTTCTATTTCATATTCTTTGCCTGTTTATCTATTGAGTTGTTAGTATTTTCTTGCTGATTTATAGAATGTATGTATTAGGAAATTTTGACCTTTGTTCTGTGATTTAAATTTCTAATATTTTGACTAGTTTGTCACTTCTCTTCTGATTATGGTTATGATGGATTTTGCTATATAACTTTTGATTTTTATGTAATCGAAATGATTGGTCTTCCCTTTTGTGGTTTCTTGGATGTTTTATGGTACTCAGAAAAATTTTTCCCACTGCAGGCTTATAAAAAGACTTCGATTGCTTTTTGAATTTTTGTTATTTTATTTTTTGAAATTAAATATTTCTACGTAGAATTATATTGCCATAAAGTAAGAACCCAACTTAATTTTTTTCCAGATGACTGCCCCAACACAATTTATTAGATAATATTTCTTTTCTCCATTGATTGTAAATGCCTTCTTAATAACTGCTAAATTTCCACATATACTTAGGTCTATTTCTTGACTTTCTGCTCTGATCCGTTGACCTGTCTGTATGTTCAGTGTGTGTGTAAAGACTTTCTTTGACTACTGTTGTTTTTCACAATTATCTTAGCTATTCTTGCTTGCTTATTTTCCCACACATACTCTGAAATCATCTTATACATTCCAATATGTCATAATCCCAATATTTTGTTGGGATTTCCCAGGGATCTCAATAGATAGCATTCCTTTTCTCTGTCCAGGTTCCGAACAAATTGAGAAAAAAGCTAAAGAATTAAGTATATGGAAAATCAAAATACTGTATAACCTTTATTAGAGACCAAGGCTGAGTTGGATAGTTAAGTATGACCTCCAAATGGGCTTGTGAGCTGAACCTCAGAATTGGGCAGATATGACCCCCTGTCACAGGCAGGGTAGCATGATGACTATAATTAACATTACTGTATTGTTTATTTGAATGTGACTGAGAGAATAGATCTTAAAAATTCTCATCACAAGAAAAAAATTGCAACTATGTGAGGTGAAGGATGTTAACTAAGCTTATTGTGATAATCATTTCACTATCTAGACATACATCAAATCCTTATATTGTACACCTTAAACTTAGGTAACATTATTCGTCAATTACATCTCAATAAAATTGGAAAAAAATTAAAAAGAAAAGGTTAACTGCCATTGACTTGGTTTACTCAGGATGCAGCAGCAGAAATACAGTGGTATAATTTGGATAAGTCCCTGATCACAGGGTGACAGGTGAAAAATCCCTCCCACAGTGGTATCCTTAAAGAAAGACAGTCCTCTTCTGCTCAAACCCCAGGTTCTATCCATGAGACACACTGGAGGCCTCCTCCAACCCCAGGTTGGGAATCCTAGAGAAAGATCTTGACACAACCTCAAAAGATAAAGAAATGCAAAGTCTGATCAAGTGCTATAGCTCGCTTGTGGTTGTTTAAAGACTCCAACCTGACCTGAATGGCAGGTAAAGAAACCCAACCCCTGGGAGCAAAGTTATGTGACCACCCCACTCTCTCCTCTTCAAATTCCTGACACAGAGACTCTAAAGAGCACCTCAGCATGGCAGTCAGGGATTGAGAAGCCAAGTCCTGATGTCTGCAGTGCCCAGCTCTGAAGAGGTTTCCTGGCTCATGGGGATGGCCTCTTGAGGTGGGAACTGTCCAGGTAAGACTTTTGGAACCAATACTCTTTGCAGCCCACTCACTCCTCCAAAGAAAGAAGGAATGGAGTCAAGGAGGTCTACCTTATTGTTCCCAAATTTGCCAAAAGGGGAGGAAGAGTGAGGGGGAGGGAGCTGGAAAAAGGCCTTGAAAGTTACCCTTCCATAGGAAAGGAAACTGATAGTTTCTCTTCTAACAATATGATGCTGGTAGGAGTAACTTATTATCCCACTTTTTAAGATGAGAGACGTAATAGGCAGAGATGTTAAGAAGGGACGCTGAAACCTTCATCTTCTACCTCAGTTCATTCCATATGCAAAGTCTTTCTTGTCTTCTACAATTCCCCTACATTAATTATCTTGCTATATTCTCTCACTCCAATGTAAACATGAGAGAAATCATAAATATCTCCATTGGTTTTTTCTTTCTCTTCATCAAATGATTTACAAATAATCCTTAATACAATCTCACAAACAAATAATTCTCAATCCGAACTTAAAGTGCTTCCAGTTGGAATTCTGTCATTGAGTTAAACTTTCTCCAGTGGTACTTGTTTTGGGACAGCATCATCTTTCTTGGCATCTGTCACATAGCTTGGCTCTGTCTGACTCTCTTACCTCAAATTAATTAACTCCAAAGTGATGCCAACCTGCATGCATAGTTCCCTTTACATAGTGTGTTTTTCATGTCCTTGATGGTGTCTATGGGATTACTGCCATAGACCCTAAAACTGGGGGAGAAAGACCCAGCATCCTCTCTTATTTGCTGAACTTGAAGCTAGAATAACCCAGGGCCAATCATCTATCCTACACCCATTCTACTCCTATCCCATGATATCTGGCTTCAGTAAAACTGACTACCAGTGGGACAAACATGTCTTTCCAACGATCGCCTAGCTTCTGCTAATTGACATGTTCCTCTGGGTAGTAGATCCATCTTAGCCTTCCAACCCTTGTGCCCCACCCCTGAACCACGTGACTCTATGGAATTCCAGGGTGGGGGTATTAGTCCCAAACATATGTTCTAAAACAAAATAATGCTTACTTTTAAATTGTTATGTTAATGTGATAGGTGCCCATAGGAAGAGAAAGAATAATCTTAAATGTACATCATTATTGGAATGGAAAGAGAAGAGTGAATTTATTTTCGAATGTACTGATGAAAAGGAATTCAACTTTATTGCACAACCTCCCAAAGAACTAATGCAAGTCATGAATTACAACAAGCTTTTACAGTCTTTCTCTATGTGTGTGGTTTTTTTTTTTTTTTTTTAGTTTTAAAAATCATTCTCAATCTTAGTGCTACTGGATTCAAGCACACTCCACTGAAGAGCTCGTTAATGCTCATTACAGCATCTGTGTTGTATTTTGGGAGGTCCGTGGAACTTAATTAGAAAGAAAGTTGGCTCTAATTTCTTTCTTTTAGTCCCCCCACTTGAAAAAATAAAGCCTGGCTCTTTGAAGACCCTTTAAAAAAAAATCATTCTTTAGTTTCCTCTTGATTTGTGTTTATTGCTAAAAGTTTTCCCAGGGGAGGGCTGATGGCAATGCTAGAACAGTTCAGGCGTTCTGTTCTATTCCTTTTCTATCGAAGGGCTCCAGATAAGAGCCCTGAAGAAGGGAACACATTCAACTCTCACAGCAGGACGTCAGTACTTTATAATAACCTCTCCCACAGCCCCAAACTCTCAGCACTATTCACTTTGTACTAGTACCCTTAACACAGCACAAAGGAAGACTTTGAAAGTCGTTGTACCCCACATCCCTGCTGAGAGCCCAGGATGCAGGATACTGCGCAGCAGTCTTCAAAAAGCCCCCTAATTTTATTTCCATCTCTCATTTCTGGGCCAGAGTCCTCTGCTTGAACAAGGGGAAGAGCAGCTGTGTAAATAAATACAGATGAGTGCAACAGGCTGAATGCTTTCCCCAAGTGCCTGCTCCGCTCACGTGTACTCTCTGTTGATTGTGTGTAGGATACATAAAGACATAGACCAAAACTGCTGCAATATGAGGTATTCTTCAGGGAGAAAATTGTCTGGTATTATGCACTCAGGAGAGAGTTCTGTATAAAATAGGGCTGCCGGGCTGCTGGCTAACCCGAAATAGTTAACTGTATCATATTATTGCAGTTAGGAACTTTCAAAAACCTTGCTTTCCTAAAACCAATCAATCATTCATTCAACAAACATCTATTATCTACTATATACAAAGCATTTTTCTAAGTGTTCATGGGGACACTCAGCAAACCTCAATGAGATCTGCCTATGCCTTTAAGGCTGTGGATCAGAGTAAAGGAATAAGTAGGGATTAAAAGATAGGAGGGTGTGGGGAGGGCAAAATGGAAAAAGAGGGTTAATTGTATGGAGACCGACAGAAAGTAGACTTTTGGTGGGGAGTGTGCTGTAGTAGATACAGATGTCAAATTATAATGTTGTATACCTGAAACCTATGTAATCTTATAAACCAGTGTTACCTCAATAAAAAAAAAAAGTAAAAATATAATATCTGAAATCGACTGGCCTAGATTTGAGTTCTAACTCCTTTACTTTCTAGCTGTGTGGCCTTGCAAAAGTTGCAAACTCTTACTGAGTTTCAGTTTCCTCATCTCTGATATTATCTTCCTCGTAATATCATCGTGAGGATTAAATGGTGTGACTCACAGTGTCTGCCACGTAAAAACCTCTCAGTATAAAAATTAGCTATCATACTGGATAGGGTACCGACGAAAGTGCTGTAACAAAGAGAGTCCCAAATCCAATGGCATAGCATAAAGTCTTATTTTCTCCTCCCAGAGCTACAAGGTCTGGGGCTGAAAGAGTATCTCTGCCATTTTCAACATGCAGCTTCATCTCTAAGACCAAGATGGTTCCTCCAGTTGCATCTCAACCAGCAGGAAAGGGAAAAGGTCAGGGGAGGGCAGGCTTATTTCTTCATGGGTATAACCTGGAAGTGGCACATAGCATTTTTGGTTACACCCCATTTGCCAGAACTTAGTCATATGATTCTGTCGAGCTGCATTAGAAGGGCGGGAACTGTAGTGTCTAGTTGGCCATGTGCTCAGCTAAAACTCATAACTTCTGTTGTGTAAATGGATAAGCTTATCTAGATCAAAAGTTCTCTACTGTGGCCACTGTAATTCAAGATTATCTTTGGTAAGTTTGACCTGCTTATTCAGCCTTAAAACGAAATTTTACTCACCTGAGGCCTCATGCTGGACCCACTCAGGTTTCTAAGTTGGACCTCTTCTGATCCTGAACTCAGTTCATTTTCTAAGTTGGATCCAATCTGACTGGGACTGGTTTCTAAGTTGGACCCATTCCAACTCCGGCTGATTTCTGGCCCCAGTCTGGAAGAAGAAATCCTTAAATATAGCCTGAAAGCTCATAATGCAAAGTTTCAGGTCTAGGATCCAAGAGGGACTTACCCACCACCTTCAGAGGCAGAGAGAAAGCAGCGTGCTCAAGGGGCTCCACTGGAGCTAGATCTGGTTTCTCCTTGCGCCTGTGGGCAGTCGGGGGTCTCCTTCAGTTCCCTTGTTTGATACTAGACCTGTTAAAAGGTAAACTGAGGCATGTTAAACATTTTAAAAGTTTATTTGAGCAAAAATTGACTAGAATTGGGCAGCAGCCAACCTAGCCGATAGAAAGGAGAAAGCTGTACAGAATGACAGACTTTTACAGGTAGAAGCGAGCAGGAACAAGGAAGTTATATGAGCCAAAAAAGCAGGTTGGCTATTGCAAAGTTACCTTCCTTTAGGGGATGGCAGGGGTCTACCAGGCAGATTACCTACCAGGCAGATTTCTGGGAAAGCCAAAACCATAATTAAGTCTCAGTTTGGTGACATGGGGCTTAGCATAAACGACTCCATTTTGAGCCTGTTGTCTTGTTTTTAATAGACGCAAAACCTGAACCACATGCCTACATCCTGAAAGAGGCTGGTTTCTGCTTTTCCCCAAAGGTAAAATGTGGGTCTAGTAGTTTCTTTCTGCTGCATAACAAATTACCACAGACTTAGCGGCTTAAAACAACACTTAGTCATTAGCTCATAGTTCTGTGGGTCAGAAGTCTTGGTGTCTGGAGTCTTACAAGACTCATACCAAGATGTTAGTCAGACTGCACTCTCCTCTAGAGCTAGGAGTCTCCCTCCAGACTCATGTGGTTGTAGAAAGTCCAGTTCCTTGTGGTTGTAATACTGAGGTCACTGTCTCCTCACTGGCTGTCAGCTATGGGTCGCTCTCAGAGACTAGACACTGCCTGCATTCCTTGCCATGTGGCCCCCTCCCTCTTCAAAGCCAGCAATGGAGAATTTCTCTCTCATTCAATGCCTCTCTTATGCTTCAGATCTCTCTGACTTTCTCTGTCTCTGACCTCTAGATCCAGATGTGAAGGCCTGCTGTGATGAGGTCAGGCTCGTCTGGGTAATCTCCCTATTTTAAGGTCAATTGATTTGGGAACTTAATTACATCTGAAATGAGTGTTTGAATAACTGGGCTTCACAGTGTTAGTGTCTGAGTAACCGGGAGAAGGTATGTGTACAGCAGGGACTAAGAACCTTGGAATCTTTTAGAAGTCTACCCACCACAGTGGGAAATTCCTCAAACACAGGAAGGTGTACCAGTGGTTCAAATGTTGGGAAATCAAAAACTTTACAAATGTCTACCACAGGAAGAAAGAGGACAAATGAAGACATAGGAAAACTAAAAGGTAAGCATCTGAGACTGAAGTTATAAATTCTACTAAGGAACTAAATAGTGATGGACAAAAGGAATACAGAACAGTGTTGAAAGCCTGGCTGAGACGTGATGCAGAAAATGGCAATAGCGGCCTTTGATGTTACTAATGAATTTCTTAAGCAATTAACTACAGCAATGAGTATAAAAAGATGAAGCTGGAGAAATTGAATTGAGGTGTTTGCATAGCATGAAGATTGGCAAGGCAAGGAGAGCACTGGTCATGGAAGCAAAGGATCATGGTAAGAGCATCATCGCAGGGAAAGGAGCTACAGGTCTGAATTCTCTCTCTTTATCTATAAAGTGAGCCTTTTGTAATGCATACTGTCCAACCCTTAGCACTGTAGCTTCTGTGGTTGTATGTTGTGACCACAGGGTCTTGCTGAGTTGGAAGGCAAGGGAATAATGCTAGTAGAACAGGTACTGGAAGTCATGATGAGGACAAAGATTGGGTTCATTAGGATTTGATGGAATAAGAAAGTGTAAGGGTAAGAGATGAGGTAAGAAGTTGATTTTATGCTACTTTCCATAAAATTTAAAAACTTTACAGCAATACACTTCCTTTCCTCCTTCCCTTTCTTCTATTATTGCGATGGATTTTACTTCTCCCTATGGTATAAACTTCACAGTATTTTTTTTAAGTCAATTACCACTTAAAAGACTTTTAAAAATGAGAAATAAATGTTTTTTATATTTATATGCATATTTACCATTTATGGCACTATTCATTATTTTGTGTAGGTTTAAATTTCCATCTGAAATTATTGTCCTTCAGCCTGAAGCACTTCTTTTAACATGTCTTGAAGTGCCTATCTCCTGGCAATGAATTCTTTTAGCTTTTTTTTGGTCTGAAAATGTCTTTGTTTCAACTTCATTTTTGAAAGTGTTTTTTTATTTGTTTTTTTGATATAGCATTCCAGATTGATTTGTTTTCTGAACCCTTCAAACTTGTAAAGATGTTGGTCCATTTTCTCCTGGCTGCATCTTTTTATCTTCCTTTAATGGAAGAGTGGATAGATTTGTTCTGTTATGCAATTAATTTACTGGCAGATCTGCTTCAGCATTTTGAGGCTTGTTTTTGAGCTGTGTTAGGGTCAGTCTGGAGTAACTGTGACTCTAGGATTAATTTGGCCCTAATTCTAAGGCATGTCCTCTATGGGATCTTCAGTGAAAGAAAACATCCAGAGTTGTGAATGGCATTTCTAGCTTTCTTTGATTGGTCTCGTGTAGCATTACCCTAGGCATGCGCAGATCAGCATTCAGTCAAAGACTCACGGAGACCCCTTTGCAGATTTCTGAAGCTCTACCTCTGCACAGCTCCCTCCTCTCTGCCCTGCACATTTCAACCACCTCAGCTTCCTTAAACTTCGATGAATGTCTCTTCCACTCAGTGAGACTGCTCTGCTCTACTTTCTTTACGCCTCCATGGTCTGGAGTCTGGCAAATTCCTTCAGAGAGAAATATGGGGTCATCCTAGGGAGCATTTCATTAGTTTTCCTTCTCACAGAGGTTGCTATTCTCTGATGCCGGTTGTCTAAAATCTAAAAACAGTTGTTTCACACATATTCTTGTCTTTCTTTGGTAATTTTGAGGTCTGAGCACTGGTGTGGTACTACTTAATCTGTCAGTGTCACAGGTAAAATACCCACATTAAAAAAATAGTTTAAACAACATTTATCTGTTGTTTCTTTCGATGTGTTGGGGTAGAACTGGGCTTGTGATTCCTCTGCTATTTCAACTAGAAATTCTCTGGGAGGTTATTCGATGAAGAGAAAGCCGTATTCAGATTTGCGTGGTGTTAACGGGGCTTGGATTGGGAGAGAAGGAAACTACAGTGGAGAGACATCGTGGACATTTCAGGACGTTTTAGACATTTTATTCTGCAATCATCCAAGCAGAGAATGACGGATGAAGTAAGGTGGCAAAATGTGGATACAAAAGAGGAGTTGAAGATGACTCTGAGGTGTTTAGGTGGTTAAATAATCTCAGAGAAAATAATCAGCCTTTGTTGTTCAAAGATAGCACAGAATTTCTTGCTTCTTAAGGTGACATGTGGTACTGCCATGGGCTTAAAGCTTTGTTATTTTAGAAATAAAAATGTCACCTGGATGTAAATGGATTACTCTGGAATCATCTTAGAACTACTATTTTTTTTCTTTTGTAATTCTTTCTTTATTTTTCAAATTATTTTTGTATTCAGATTTTCTGAAGTCATTTTAACCTCCTAGAAAACAAGAACTAAATATTCTTTAGGCAGTGATACTATGTAAGTGGGTAAACAATGTGTAGGAATGTTAAGTGTGCAGGAAAGGATAAGAGATACTACACACTGGCACCAGAACATGCTAAAAAGTGAAATTTGACAAGAAAATAGACTATGTTAGCCTTAATGTGATTTCATCTTCTCCTAAATTGTACCAAAGTTGATGGATAAATGTGTACCAGGTGCTTTGAAGGTAGTAGGGGATGGGGAGTGGAACGAGAGGTAAGTGTTGGATTAGGGGCTTTTAAAATATGAGGACAACTTTTTCTTAGCCTTCAGTTGAATATAATTAGGTGGCAGGCTGCAGATTGCCTTCCAATATCTATTCTCCCCTTCTTAGTGATGGAACCACAGTTTTTAGGTGGGGAATGGCCACTTAGAATGTAGACAATGTTTCAAGCCTCTCTTGTGGCTCGGTTTGGTTACATGATGAAGTTCTGTTCAAAGAAATCTAAATTGAAGGATCATGTGGAACTTATTGAAAAGCTTTTTAAAAGTAAGGAGAAGATGGCCCTATAGCTCTCCCCTGCTTCCTTCTGATGTCAGGCTGGAATGTGGACTTAATGACTGGAGCGCCAGCTGCCATCTTGGACTGTGAGGGATCTTGGGGATGGAAACCAGTGGTGAAGAAGGCAGAGCAGAGAAAAAAGATCCTGGGTCCCTGATGATCCTGTTCAGCTCTGGAATACCTATTTCCAGTATTTTTTACATTAAAGAGAATAAACCTCTATCTTCTTTTAAGCCAATTTTTTGCCCTGAGGTATGTAGTTGAATCTAATCCTAATTAACAAACTTTCTTAGGGTTTCAGTGGTAGATATCGAAGACTAACATGTGTATCAGATGCAGAATGCAGAAAATCCAGGTCCATTCTTTTTTTCTTTCTATTGCCGTGCTATCTAGGGGCTGACAATCAGTAGTCAGCTCAAAGAGGGGAATGGGGGACAATGAGGTATGGTTGACCTGTCCCAGGCTTGGATTTGAGAGACTGAGCCTGGGTTTCTGGCTAAGTCACACTTTTACTATGATCTTCTGAGCATCACTTTCTCTCTCTGGGCTTCAGTTTCTTCACAGGATAACTGTGGTTGAAAATATTCCATTTGCTGGCTGTATAGGGTTCTTATGAACATCAAATGAAAAAACAAATCTGAAAGTGCTTTCAAAAAATAAGGAGGACTACATAAAAGTACACTTTTATTGTTATTACAGTTGTCCACATTGTGAAACTCATTTCTCCTTTGCTCATTGGAGCTGTCTTAAACTTCTTTGCAAAGCATTTTAAAGCAGACTTTCTTTCCCTTCTCTTCCCTTTCCTTCCTTTTCAAAGATTTGACAGAGAGAACTTTACTTCCCAAGATACAGTGGAAATTTCTTGAAGGTAGATATTGAAGTCTCTACATTACTTCTAGTCATCATTTTGCTCTCCATGGTTAGGTAGTCTCTAAACATTGCTGATTTATAAGACTTAACTAGAGAGTGTTGGCTGGAACTGTCAACTTACTCATGGGTTTGGATGATGTGTGCTGGTGATTGTGGCTATGGCTTGGCAAGTGTGTTTGCGTGTGTCTGTGTCCACACACACATGTTCCTGAAGGGGAGTCACTCTCAGAAGTGAGTGTCTCGAAAGAAAGTGAGTAGCATTGTCCTAGTGCTTCAGAAAGAACAGTGTGGCTGTCCAAGCTTCAAGCTGAGTGAAGCAAGAGCGAGGTACATGTCTAACCGTCCCTTTCTCAGCCATTCCTCAAACTGAATCTAGGTCATTCTGGGGAAACTGGGTAGAGCTGCTGCGGGAAGGAAATGGGCAAGGGACTCTTGTGCCCACCTCTTGCCTTCCTGGCCTTCTCTATAATACCCTTTGTGCAATCATGTGAAACATTGAGTACAGGGGCTGGATGATTTCACTGAGTTAAGAGGTCTGAGGTGGGTGCTAGGTTCTTACTCTCTGATGAAAAATACGGCTTGGAGCAGGGGACTTTGGAGTTTCCCACCCAGAGCCCTTCTGGGGAAATTCTTTGGGAGATGGCCAAGGTAGGTGTTCGGGTAGTTGGTACTATGAGGCAAACAGCTTCTGTCTCCTTATTCCAGGTCTCGAGCTGGGGAAGTTCTTACTGGCGAAGGCAGGATCTGAGCTAGATCTTGGGGAGGAGGCTTGGCAGAGGTGGGAGCAGGGTGCAGGCCGCAGGATAGCTCAGCCTCTCTCACTCTCCCATATGCTTTTTGTAAGGTAGCCCCTCTTTTCCTTTTTTTCAAATTCTGGAGATGTAACTACCGTTTCCCTAGGAGCAATACTTTGAGAAAAGCTTTTATTGTGTCTTAAAAGAAATAAAGACAAACAAATAAGAGAAATATTTATTCATTGTAGAACACTTGAAAAATATTGAGCATCCTTAGAAAACAAAAGATAGACACACTTCCATGAGTCGTGGACAACTACGGTAGTCTCCCCTTGTCCGTGGTTTCGATTTCACAGTTTCAGTTACCCACGGTTGACTGCAGTCTGAAAATATTAAATGGAAAATTCTAGAAATAAACAATTCATAACTTTTAAATTGCGTGCTATTTTGAGTAGCGTGATGAAATCTTGTGCTGTCCTGCTCCATCCCACCTGGGACGTGAATCATCCCTTTGTCCAGCGTATGCACGGTGTATATGCTAGTCACCCGTTAGTCACTTGGTAGCCATGTTGGTTATCAGATCAACTGTCATGGTATTGCAGTGCCTGTGTTCAAATAACCCTTGTTTTACTTGATGGCTCCAAAGCACAAGAGTGGTTATGCTGGCAATTTGCATATGCCAACCAGGAGCCATAAAGGGCTTCCTTTAAGTGAAAAAGTGAAAGTTCTTGACTTAACAAGGAAAGAAAAAAATCATATGCTGAGGTTGCTAAGATCTATGGTAAGAACGAATCTTTTATCACTGAAATTGCGAAGATGGAAAAAGAAATTCATGTGAGTTTTGCTATGGCACCTTAAATATGTATGTATAGGAAAAGATATAGTATATACAGGGTTTGATACTATCTGTGGTTTCAGGCATCCCCGGGGTGTCTTGGAACATATCCCCCGTGGATAAGGGGGGACCACTGTACCTTAAATGGTATTTCCTTTTAAAAAATTAGCTAGTTGGAATATATAATACATGAAATTGTGCAACTGATTTAAAAAAATTTCTTGTGAGGAAGATTGTGAGCTAACATCTTTTGCCAGTCTTCTTCTTTTTGCTTGTCGAAGTTGGTCCCTGAGCTAACATCTGTGCCAATCTTCCCCTTCTTTGTATATGGGATGCCACCATAGCATGGCTGGATGAGCGGTGTGTATGTCTGCACCCAGGATCCAAACCTGCGAACCCCAGGCCACTGAAGTGGAGCACACTCACTTAACCACTATGCCACTGGGCCGGCCCCGTGCATCTGATTTTTAAAACCTAACATTATAATACAAACATTTTCCTAAAATTTCTAGCTCTGCTTTTACTTGTGTTAGCTTGGGCATCAGCCTCAGCATCTTCATCTGTAGAATGGAGACAATAGTAGTACCTCCTTCAGAAGGTTGCTCTCAGGACTAAAGAAGATAATATATGCACAACCCTTAGCTAGTGCCTGGCATATGGTAAGCACTCCCAAGCTAATACAAATATATTAATATATTTCATGTCATGCATGGATTCGTTATATTATCAAAGTATGATTTTTCAACGAGTGCGTAATATGTCATTTTATAACTGCTTCATGATTTATTTAACTGTTCCCCTATTTTGGACATTTATATAGGGTAAAACTTTTGCTATCATCAATAATTTTGTGATGAAACATCCTTGAATATAAAACTTCATCTACCTTCCATGTGAAGGTAAATTCCTGAAAGTAGAAGGAATCATTGGGGGAAGGATGAGAACTCAGTGGAGGTAGCGTTTTCCTCATCTGTCTCAGTCCAGACTCCTCCTATCCCCTCGGCTGCCTCCGATACAAGGCCTCTGAGAAGAGATGGCAGTTGAGGCTGGCTTCCAGAGGAGCCTGGACTGAAGGAGAAAGGAGGTCACTTTGGGAGATTTTGAAGGCTTCTCCCCTCTTTTGTCTCAAATTCTCAAAGGGACTCTGAACTGGGAAGACCTGAGACCTAGTTCCAGCACAACGGCTAAGTGGTGACTTTGGGCAAGTTGCTCGATTTTCCTGGGCTTCCCCTGGGTAAAATGAGGAGTTGGGCTTCACTTCTAACGTGCCTTTAGATGCTAGCATTCTACAGATCTAAGACTGACAACCTCACATCCAGTATCAACCTGCCTCACTTCCTATTTCAAGTGGAGAATCTAGTTTGTACAATCTTCAGTTCATGGATTCATTCAAGAAGCTTTGACCCAGCACCTACCATTCATCTTTCACAGAGATGAGTTACAAGGTCTCCTGTCCTTGATGAACTCCCGGTCTAATAGGGAAACAGAACAAGGAAAAAATTATATTGACACACTGTGATAAGCGCTATAATAGAGACTCTTACTAAATCCCATGGAAGGACAGGAGAAGAAGGAGATGCTTGTTATGTTTTTAATCGTGCTGGGTGGGTGGGTCAAATTAGGAGCTGATCGCCTAGGGAGAAAGGAAAGATGTCCCCAGTCCCCTTTATGTATGAGCCGGATCCTGAGTATTATTGAGAGCTCTCTCTCTGTGAGACCGTGGTCTGTCTTAAAATATCCCATAAAGCAAATATTGTTGAGAGCCTCCAAGATGGGAGAGAGGGTGTTGACTATAAAGATGAGCAAAACGTCGGCCCTACCCTTCAGACAGGGATGGAGAAAGGCAGCTATGAGAGTATTTGAGGCTGTGGGAGGTGGGAGTGATTTCCACAATGTGCTGTGGGAGAGTTGGGGAGGGAGTGATTTTATTCCTGAGAGATCTGGGGAAATATTCTCTCTGGCTTGGTGGAGAGAACACTCGATTTGGAGTTGGAGGGGTGAGGCTCAACTCCAAGGTCCAGGATGAGTTGCCTGATAGTTGTGAGCATTAATAAACAGCCCCAGGAACACTTCCCTGGAGACTATGCATGTAGAGCAGGAGGGTATATCAGGCACAGAAGATGATCTTTTCTCCCTTCCTCCACTTACTAATCTTTTAGAGTCTCAGTTTATACACCCTAAAGATGTGGGCAGTATTCCTCCCTGAAGGAGTATAGATGAAGTAATGAGTATTTGGTTCTGCAAGAAGGAGGATTTGAGCCAGGATGTTAAAGAACGAGCTTCTTCAGTAGGCATTTTAAGGAAGATTCTGGCATTCACCAGGGAGATGTGGCTCATTGGCAGAAGGGCACTGTCCAGCAGAATCTACTGGAATGGGACCTGATGCTGTGGTGGTGATGGATGGCGAAAGCACTCAGAGGAAAGGGAAATGGAGCAAAGGGGAAGGAGGACAAGGCAGCTGACCACATGGCAGTCTGACCTGGCCAAGTGCCACAGGGAAGGTTGGGGCCTGGGGATGGTGTGGCTGTTCATGAAGTACAGGCTCCTTAGTACCACAGAGAATGTGACAAGGAGGAGTCATCACTCCTCCACCTCTGTCCCTCCTTGTTGTACTCCAAAGGGAAAAGCTGTGATGAAAGGGCTTTAAAAAAAAAAAAAGGGCAAAGGAAAGACAAACCCAGTGGAAAGTGCCAGGATGATGGTGAAACAGGCCGGCTGGGGAGTGTCTTGGACTGTGCAGGGAAGGGGATATGCCCTGAGAGGCGCCGTGCTTTGTTCAGTGCTCAGACATATGTGCAAGATCCAATGGGACCCTCCCCTCCACCCCTCCATCCTGCCACCTCCAAAGTCCACCCAGACAGAGAGAGAGGATTCACTGATGTAGGGTGCCTTGAAAACAATGTAGAAGAGAGAGAAAGTAGGCCCAGAGAGAGGGAAAATGTAGGACATTCTAGGGTACCTCCACACGGCACCAGGACGGGAGAGGGAATCTACAAACGAAGCAGCGTAGGGAATCTTATCTCCGTATGTATGGAATGCCCGCTCCGTGTGTGTTGCTGAAATAGACAGCTTTTTAAAAATGGAATAGCATTTGTAGCATTTGCAGCATTTGGGATGTGTTATCTTGGAATGTGTTTCCTATGCCTGCTTTCCAGGGCAGTAGAACTCTGGCCCAGCATGCTCCATCCAGTGTAGTGTAGCTGCCTGGTTAGATTACTGGGTGAGGCACGCGTGTCTTGTGCAAGCAGAGAGGCAGCAAAGCTAGAGGTTAGAAGCATGGACTCTAGCATCACACTCTAGTTTTGTAAACTAGCTCTGCCGATTGGACAAGTGCTTAACCTTCTTTGAACTCAGTGTCCTCATTTGTAAGTCAGATAATAGTAGTATCAACTGTAGGATTGTTATAAGATTAAATAGGTTTACACATGAAGCACTGAGAAGGCTGCCTGGCGTGTGGTAAGATCTATGAAGCACTGGCTATTATTATTATTAAGTATCTAGCGCTTAGAAGGTGGTCAATAAGTGTTAACTGTGGTCAGAAAAATCATCCCCATCAAATACTTTCTTAGCCCCCATGTGTCCATAATACTATGCACTATGCTTATTTATGGCGCTGGATTGAAGACATGTTTTCTGCCCAGGAACTTACTGTCTGAGGTGGACACACCGATTTGGACATAGAGAAAGAGTTGAAGAATAAGATGGGAATAAGGCACAAAAAATCATGCATCAAAAAAGAAAGATCTGAGAATAAGAAGCCAACCAAAATTTGTATTGACAGTCTTAACAAAGAAATTCATTTCTTACAGGTAGGATTTTAAAATTGGTTGATAGGTAAATTTGTAGCTGTTATATAATAGTCATATATCTCCCTGGAAGGAGGTCCCTATTGGAATATCACAGGGATCATTCTTATTCTGGTGAATAATCTTCCATAATAATTTCATATTAATTATTATAATAAATAAAAATATTTAATGTTATGCTGTTATAATATATACAATTATAGCAATATTTTATTTCTATAATAATATATTGAGAGATATACACCAGGTATTATGCCTTTTAGTAATCCCAAGAATCCTGTGATGTAAAATATTTATTATTATTTCCATTTGACAGATGTGAAAACTGAGACTTGGGTTGAAATTGCCCAAGTTCTCATAGTTAATGAAGAGCAGAGCTACTACTGAACCTTAGAACTATTTAAATCCAAACCCGTGTTCTTAATGACAAAGACTCCAAAGCTGATAATTTGATGATCAGAAAGATCTGAAAAGAAATAGAGCTATGGACTGAAACTAACGAGATTAGATAAAATGGGGATAGATGGAAAATTCTGAATGGACCTTCATAAAACCAGCTGTTAGAGCTCGAAATGGGGAAACTATGGCTCAGTAAGACTTCATGTAAAATACACTTGGGTTTACTTTTTTTTTTGGCTTAAGTTTACTATGAGCCAATGAATATGTAACACGGCTGCCCATAAAAAGCTAATTGCTGTGGTTGCAGCAATATCTGCAGAAATACTACTATAAAGGGACGGGAATTGGCAAATAGAACACTAAGAGAACATTGAGGAATTGTTGAAGGAATGATAGTGGTTTTTTTCTTCTAGAAAGCAGTAATAATTATAATAATAATACCTAATTCTGTTCTAATAGTACTTCCCTTGACCCAGGCGTATTTATACAAATTAACTCTTTTATTCCTCACAACAACTTAATGAATAGATCTAATTTCTTCCCACTTTTTGGATAAGGAACATGTGTTAAGTACTTAGAAGACTAATACGGTAGCCCTCCACCTTGTGCTTTTAGCTTCTGTGTGGTCATGGTCACATGTAAGACGCATGTGCAGTGAACAGAGTTTTTGTTTTAATGTGGGTAAATCTAAACGAGGACTAATGATAACTGGTCTCTCTTTTCCCAGCTATTTCCAGAGGCAGTGTAATTAACACCTTCCTTTTCAAGAATAGCATGCAGGAGGCTAACTGTTGAAAGGAAATGTGTTTACCCTGGAGCATGTGACACTTGTGTCCTTCTGCTCTTTGACAAGTGGCTGCCTCTGCTGGCCACTTGGTCTACCAGCTGGTTGTACCGCAGTATTTGCCATGGCTGGAGAGATTCACAAACCCATGAGATTGTCCATCAATGGGAAACACAGGAAATAACAGGTTAGATGTATGTGAAATATGTGCTGGATGTGAAGGCTGAGCAGTCTGGACACCAATAGATATTCAGAAAATAGTATGAACTCTCTTGCTGTGACAGTTGTGTCATTTATTACTTGGGAACTCTATTTAAATATATTGCAATAAGCACTTTCAACAGCAACAAGCTAAAAAACAAAAGCAATAACAACAACAAAACAAAACAAAACCAAGAACTTGAAAGAGCCTATTTACTGAAAAATAAGGTCCTGAATGTTCATTTCTCAAGATGGTTAGTGACAAATAGAAAACTTGTACAAAATGTTTGTTAACATGAGGAATTTTAGTGATATCACTAAATGTGAAAAATAGAGGCATACATCTGCTGAAGAAGCGACTGCACCTACCTCAAAGTTAGAAGTTACTTTAAGAGGATTGGACCCAGAGAAAACAATTTAATATGTGCAGCTGTGAAAAGGTATGCTTACACATGACTCTTTGAAGAGTGACTTTTCATTTAGATCAAATGTCTGTTCTTCTAAATTAATTTCAATCATTTTCAGTTTTAGGATTTCTTGTGCATGTACAAAGCAATATTAAAGTGTTGGCTCTATTAGCAATAGAAGAAGTTTGCAGTTAAATAGTTCCAGTAATATCAGGGTTATCAGATACTTCAGATAGGAAAACTGTCAAGTTAATTCCAGTTAATGATTCAATTCT
This sequence comes from Equus przewalskii, assembly GCF_037783145.1. Lineage (NCBI taxonomy): Eukaryota > Metazoa > Chordata > Mammalia > Perissodactyla > Equidae > Equus > Equus przewalskii. Next base: position 28,613,803 of record NC_091850.1, read on the forward strand.
TTTTCCATCTGACAATTCATGAAGTCAAAGTAAACCTTTTAGAAGTTCATCTGTTGAAAACAAAGCATCTGACATCACTGTGAATATTACGATAAATTCAGTTAAAAATTCAACATTGAAGATGAAATCATTTATTGCTATGCTGAAATATGAATACAAATTTTGGCAGAGCATGGCAGAGATTAAAACTATGTTCTAATCAAGATATCTATGGGGCAGAAATATAGTTGGAATTGATTTTGGTGCACATTCAACTCCTAATTGCATCCAGAAAAAAATTCAGTATTTTACCAATTGGAATAGAAGCTGTTAGTTGTTCAATTTTACAAATATTTTTATATGTACACAGAGTAACTGAATTACAATTTTTGAGTCTGTGTGATGAAGCTGATGTTAAAAAAAAAAAAAACAACCCAGGGGGTCAGCCCCATGGCTGAGTGCTTAAGTTCAAGTGCTCCCCTTCAGTCGCCCAGGGTTTCCCTGGTTTAGATCCTGGGCGCAGACATGGCATCACTCGTCAGGCCACACTAAGGCTGTGTCCCACATGCCACAACTAGGAGGACCCACAACTATGTTCTGGGAGAACTTGGGGAGAAAAAGCAGAAAAAAAAAAAACCCCAAAACTTCAGGTCGGTAGTATGTACTTTGTCTTTGCCATGAGTCATTAATTGAATCTTATAAAAGTTTGAACTTTTCGAACAATTGCTTGAAAAATCAGCTTAAGTGTCGACCATAGGGCAAGATCCTCTAAATTTTGATTTCATTTTGCTAAAAATTGGTTGGAAATATTTAATCAAATTGTCCAATGCAGGGAACAACCAAAACCTTTAGCTTTAACAACTGCATTTGTTACAGACAAAGCTTGCAAACAGGGAGATGTTGATATTTATCCATACAAAAGTAAGGGAAGATGCAAGTAAATTAATTAATGAGAGCTGAAATGGTAAAATAACATATGGAAAAAATCTTTTAATGAAGATTTTGTTTATTTTCTATTTTTTAATTTTTGCTGGGCAAGATTCACCCTGAGCTAACATCTGTTGCCAATCTTCTTTTTTTTTAACCCCGCTCCAAAACCCCAGTACATAGTTGCGTATTCTAGTTATAAGTCCTTCTCTTCTTCTGTGTGAGCCACTGCCACAGCACAGCTACTGACAGACCAGTGGTGTGGTTCTGTGCCTAGGAACCAAACCCCGACCGCCAAAGTGGTGAGAATGCTGAACTTTAACCACTAGGCCTGGCTAGGAGATTTTATTTTTAACTTGATAAGTTTATATTCTATTCTGGAATGGTTTGAAATTGAGAAGACCCATGATTCTGCATACTCTAAATTTGATTAAATATTTACTAAATATTTCAGTTTTATTATTTTTACTGTTCAGATAATTAATGTAAAGACAAAAAATTTGTGCTTATATACTCAGATACATTATTTTAACTTTTTAAGAATTTTATTTTTGAAAATAATTTTTAATGAAATAATTTACAAGTTCTTCAATAAAGTAACACCAATATATTGGTCACTGAATAAATATTTCAAAATAAAGAATTTTAATTATTTATCAAGTTCTTATTTTGATGCCATTTCAATCTTATAGAAAAGGTGAAAGAATACTACAAAGAGCTCCAGGATTCCTTCACAGTTTCCATTTTACTCCATTAACTGTAGCATTTTCATTTAGAGAAAGGAAAATGCTCTCTCTTTCATGTCAATTGGTGTACGTATATGAAATCATTTTTTCTGAACCATTGAGTGTAAGTTCAAGACATCATGTCCCTTTTCTACTAAATCATTTTGTGTGGATTTTCCTAAAATAAGGATATTAAATTTAGAAAATTTAACATTACTATATCGATACTATCTAACACATAGTTCACATTCAAATTTCATCTCTTGTCTTGACAGTGTCCCTTATAGCCGTTTTTTTCCTAGTCTAGGATCTAATCCAGTTATCACATGTAGCTGTGGTTGTCAGCTCTCTTTGGCATCCTTTAACTTGAAATAGTTCCTCAGTTTTTGAATTACTTAACCTTGACATTTTTAAAGAGAACAAGCCAGTCATTTTGTAGAAAGTCCCTCAATTTGGGTATGATTAGTTTCAGGCCATGCATTTTTGGCAGGGATAAAGTGATATGTCCTTCTCATTGCATCTCCTCTGGAGGCACATGATGTCAGTTTGTCCCAATACTAGTTATGTAGACTTAGATCATTTGGATGAAGTGCTATCTACAAGATCTCTCCTTTGGAAGGTGGAGATATATTTTGTGAGAATTACTTGGAAATTATGTAAATCAAATTTTTACCCACTATATTTAACATCAGTTGATTTTATCAATTGTTCTAGATTTGATCAATGGGATATCTTTTAAGGTGCTTCCTTGTTCTTTTGATATTGTCTCTTATTCTTTAAGTATTTCCTTAATTTTCAGCATGAGGTATTACAGGATCATCTCATACTCTTATGGCTCCAACCCTGCCATCGACCTTTCCTCCAAGCAGCCCTGGCTTTTTGGTCAAGAATGGTGTTTATAAACCAAGATCTGAGAACTAGGTGTACTTATTGTTACCTGTGTGTCATTGCTTACGGGCTGTTTCAGTGATACTGCTGACACATGCTCACACACGCACATGCATACACACAGACCCACAAAATTATACGTCCACAAATTTCTCTTTCTCTGTACGTATTATATAGAACCATGAATTTAGGCTATAACTTCCAATTCAATCCAACAGCACAGAATACATCCCAGTCTTCTCCCTTTCCATATCTATAGTATATAATTACTTATTTGGCAATGCTTAGAATACATAGAAATTAGCTTCGGAATTGCTCAATCATACCGCCGTGAAAAGCAGACATACTTACTAGAGCTTACAATATATTTACAGTTTTATTAGGTAAAAGTTGCATATAGTGAAGTGTAGAATCTTAAGTGTACAACACAATGGGATTTTCCAGATGGATATACCCAGGTATCACAACCCCGATCAAGATAAAGAGCATTTCTGTCACTTGAGTGAGTTTGTTCTTGCTTTTCACAGTTCCTAAGTCCCTCCCGCAATAAACACACTCAAAAATTTTTGTTTCCTGATTTTTTAAAACCACTTTAATTTAGTTTTACCTATTTTAGAACTTCACATGCAGGTCATGAATACATACTCCTGGATCTTCCTAGAAGTCTTACAACTTCAGTTTTTACTGCTAGGTCTATAATCCACATCAAATTAATGTTTGTGAACGATGAGATAAGAGTTGAGGATTGTTTCTCCCTCATACATAGATCTAGTGTTTTCAGTATTATGTGTTGAAAGGCTTTCCTTTTGTTCTCATTTCATTGCTTTTGTGGTCATGTTGAAAATCAATTAATGGTGTAAGTGTATTTCTGGACTCTATTTTTTTCCATTGGTTTTGTCTATCTTTACGCTATTATGACACACTCTTGGTTATTTTAGCTTTATAGTAAGTTTTGAAATGAGGTAATGTAAGTTCTCCAACTTTGTCCTCTTTTTAAATATTATTTTGGTTATACTAGGGTTTTTTTCATTTTCCGTATACATTTAAAATTATCTTGTCAGTGTCTATAAAAACACTTGCAGGAATTATAACCGGGATTGCTGTGAATCTGTAGATCAATTTGTGGAGAACTGACATTTTAACAATATTGAGTTTTCCAATCCATGAACACGGCATATTTCTCCATTAATTTAGGTCTTTAACATTTTTTTTAAAGGTTGGCACTGGAGCTAACAACTGTTGCCAACCTTCTTTTTTTTTTCTTCTTCTTCTCCCTAAAGCCTCCCAGCACATAGTTGTATATCTTAGTTATGAGAGCCTCTGGTTGTGCTATGTGGGACTCTGCCTCAGCATGACCTGATGAGTGGTGCCATGTTCATGCCCGGGATCCGAACCAGCGAAACCCTGGGCTGCTGAAGTGGAGCGAGAGAACTTAACCACTTGGCTACGGGGCCGACCCCTAGGTCTTTAACCTTTATCTCAGCACATTTTGTAGTTTTGAGTGTAGAAATCTTGCACATTTTTGCTAAATGCATTTCTATATATTTTATGTTTTTTGATGCAATTGTAAATTGAATTGTTTTTGAATTTTCTTTTTCTTTTTTTTTAAAGATTTTATTTTTTCCTTTTTCTCCCCATAGCCCCCCCAGTACATAGTTGTATATTCTTCGTTGTGGGTCCTTCTAGTTGTGGCATGTGGGACGCTGCCTCAGCGTGGTTTGATGAGCAGTGCCATGTCCGCGCCCAGGATTCGAACCAATGAAACACTGGGCCGCCTGCAGCGGAGCGTGAGAACTTAACCACTCGGCCACGGGGCCAGCCCCTGAATTTTATTTTTCAATTGTTCACTGCTAGTGTATAGAAATGCTGTCCAATAGATGTTTTTATATTGACTTTTTATCCTGTACTTTGATAAAATCACTCATTAGTTCTACTACAGTTTTGTAGATTCTTAAGGATTTCCAACTTAACATTTATGATGTCTGTGGTTAGAGATACTTTTTGTCTTGTTTCTTCTTTTTGAATCTTTTGCCCTTTATTTCTTAGTTTATGTAAGACTGACATTATTACTTCCATTGCTTCTGATGAGTGGTCCACCATCACCCACATCATTTTCTCTCTTCTCTTGATGTGTTCAAGATTTTCTTTTTATCTTTGGTTTACAGTCGTTTGATTAGGATGTGCCTAAGTGTATTTTTCTTTGTATTTATCCTGTTGGGAGTTTGCTGGGCTTTTTGGATCTCTATGCTGTTTTTCACAAAATTTGGGAAACGTTTTATTATTTCTTCAAATAGTTTTCTTCCTTATTCTTTCTCTTCTCTTCTTTTGGGACTCTAATTACAAGGATGCAGCCTGCTTTCCATTGTCTTATAGATTTCTGAAGCTTTGTTTATCTTCTTTCAATCTTTTTCTTCTTTTTATATTGGATAATTTCTATTGACCCGTTATTAAATTCACTGACTTCTTCAAACTACAGGTTGATTCCTCAAACCAGTAAGACTGGAAATTTCTGCTAACGTTCTAGTTGCCTTATGCCTGTGTGGACTGGGGAGTATCCTCAGACAAAATAGCTACATAAACACAAATTTTATCCAATTTAGTTCTCTTTGAAATGTAGACTATCATCCAGTTTATACTGCTTTTGATTGCTCTCCAGAGCCTTCCATGGGTTGTTTTTAAATATTTTTTTTCAGCATTATCTGCAGAAAATACAAGCTACTTTGCCAATATCAGATATAGAAACAGTAATACAAATATTACTCCCTAACTTATCTAATAAAGGATAAATATGCTATATATAGAATTAATAATTGAAATGGTAGAATAAGTGGTAAAAATAAAATTTTTAAAGATTTTAAAAGGTTTTTGTAAATATTTGGATTACAGTTGACAAACTTACCTTAAAATATCTCATGTGTTAAACTGATGGTATTTGTGTATCACTGGAAGGTAGCTCATGCCGCATTCAACAGCCCCTGAACTGCCCTATTTGCTGTTTAATGAACTGAGTCCACAATTACACACTTGAGCATCAAATTGCTTTCAAGGTTTCTAAATGCATATTCTCCGATTCTGCATTTTTCTCATAGTAGTTCAGCCACAAACCTTTCACAGACTGGCACCAGCCCGCGAACACACTGTGGAGAGCACTGATATACACGACATTCTCCCCCTAGCTCTCTGGGCTGGATCTCTCCCCGTCCCCATCTCTAGTTTTATTCTTCACCCTTTCTGCCCTGCTCTGTCCTCAGGAGACTGACATGTACAGAATGTGAGCTCTCGCCGTCTGGCTTCCTGCTGCATTTGGCCAATAGAGACAACCAGCGGGAAATGAAGGGCAGGAGAGGAGTGAGGTTGGAGGGTTTGTTCCTACAGCTCTTTCTTAATGAGTCACTGAGGATTGTCCCTCTACTAAAGTCCACAGCTCCTATCAGGTAGCCCTCTCATTACGGCTGCTCTCTTTAAGTTCTAGTATCTACTCTGTCCCCTTGCCTTTCAGGCTTTTGTTACTAGCATGGTACTACATTTTCCTGCCCACACAACTTTAAATGGTCCCTTTGTTGACTATCCCCAAACTACACGTGTGCCGTCTCTTCACTGTCAGGACTCTGACTGAGACACCCTCCTCTTTGGGATGTGTGTATGTGGTGCAGTAGTGAGCAATTTGGGAAGATCTGTGGAGGCATCTAGGAGGATGAGGATGGAGACTCCAATACTTTCTGTTTTACAGATTAATGTTAACAGACCATCTCCACTGAATTAAGGCGGCTCAGACCGAGGGCCAGCTGGTAGGTAGGAACATTCACTATGAAGAAAAGGAACCAAGGTCAAGAAAAGGGCTGGCTTGGAGTGCAACACATGGCTGAGGCTACAAGTTTTCTCTGATGCAGCCTCCCTGGCGCTGCGGATATGCCTCTGAAAAACAGCTGTGTGTGATCATTTAGGACAAGCCACGTAATGAGAATGTGTGCCCTTGTTGTCTAGTGAGTATTGCTGACCTTAATACATCTTTCTCTTTCTCCATACTCTGCCTTGGGGAGAAACTCCTGCCAGACCAGTGGCATAGCTGTGGATTGACATCCAGGTCCCTTTCTTCAGTGGCATGGTGGCCAGCACAGATAGCGTGAGTCACCACTGTTCTTGCAGCAAAGACCAAGTACTGTATCTCACTATCAAACCACCTGCTTTCCACAGACTCTCTGTCAGCAGCAACTGCCACAGATCCTGGCACCCGTCAGTGGATGGACTCGTCATAGTTTTTGGTTTTCTTCCATCACAAGGACTGTAACCAGGATTGACCCCTTGAGCTGAGTAAGACGCCTCCTCGGGCTTTTTCTCTTGGTGTGGGAGGTGAGACACCCTGAAGAGGGAGGAATACTTTTCACAATAGAAGAGTAGGATGCATAGTTGTTTAATTTGAATTTTAAAAAAAGACAATTTAAGGGCCGTCCAGTGGCGAAGTGGTTAACTTCCTGCGCTCCGCTTCAGCGGCCCAGGGTTTCGCCAGTTGGGATCCTGGGCTCGGACACGGCACCGGTTATCAGGCCATGTTGAGGTGGCATCCCACATGCCACAACTAGAAGGACCCACAAGTAAAATATACAACTATATACTGGGAGGATTTGGGGGGGAAAAGCAGGAAAAAAAAAAAAGACAGTTTATATTATATCCCATGTTGGTAAAGAGGGTCATATCAATCACGAAAATAGCTGAGATAACATCTAACACTGCGGGCAGCAGAGTCAATGATCACATTAGAACTATAGTATATGTTACGTTCTCTATAAATGTTAGTGCTTTTAGTGCAGAAAGTTTGGTTGAGAATATGTTTACTAAGTGGATAAAACCCTCGTTTCCATTTGTATAAGTCTTCTTCCTAAAGAAGGTAGAATTTTAGAATGTCCTATTTTTTATGGCATAAACTTCGGCTTGGTTAGGTATTGAGACCAATGATGAGGATGGTAGTGTGGAGAGAGGAACACAGAGAACTAAATTTAACTGGTTAAATTTGTGTTTGTGATCTGTTTGTACTCTGTTTGGGTCAGTGTGTTGATTTTGAAATGTTTATCTGCCCCTGGGGGTTTCAGTGAGGAGAACATTGTAAGAATGCTTAAAAAACCTCTGTATTCTTTAAATGCAGTCACCTGTTGGCATGTGGTCAAGACATAGTTCACAATGAAACATTTGTTCTTGGGGATTAGTCCATATCCATCAGGCAAAAGCTTGTCTAGTCAGTTGCCTTTTCCAGGGGTCCTGATGGGAAGACTTGCTGTCTGTATTGTTTTAAGATGATTCATATAAAGGGTTAAATTCCTTGATCCTTCCTGGGGTTATGTGGTCAAAGTTATGCTGAGTACAGTATTTTTCTTTCTTCACTCACCAACAGAGGCTACAATGCCCTAATCTTTTCTCCCTCCAATGTCAGGACTAACCTTTTCTTCTTTCCTTCATTCCCTTCCGGTTCTCTTCTTTTTATCACCTCACTCATAGGCTGCCTGCCTGGATGAGGAGGCAATAGAAGAATTCCAATTAAAATCTTCATGTAAAAGTTTCAGTTGACAGGCAAAGGGTGTATAGTCTGGCAGGGAAGAGACCTGTTCAGAGATGACAATGTTTGAGACAGATGCTCTAATTAAGGTGAGCACACAGTATTATGGGGGAATACAAAGAAACCTCACCTTGGGAAGGTCAGAGAAGATTTTCTATATTAGAAGATGCTTAAAGAAGAACAGAAGTATAACTTGAAAGATAAACAGGGGCTAAATCATTAAAGAATTTGAAGGACATGTTAAGGAATTCAGTCTTTAATCTGAATTACAGAGAGCCGCAGAATATTTTGAAGGGAAATGTTAAAGTTTATACCTTTGAAAGCTCTCTCTAGTAGCATTGTGGAGGGTGGATTGTAGACAGAAGGTTTAATGGGACATAAGCAGAACAGATGAGAAATTGTAAAGGCCTGAAAGTGGGACAATGAATTTGTATAGAAAGAGATAGATACAAGAGATATTTTAGGACTTAGAAGCCAGAGGACTTGGATTGGCTTGGATGGAGGATGGGTGGATGAGGAGGAGTTAGGGGTAAGGTCCCAGGTTTGAGAGACTGATGGATATCAGCAGCACTGCCCACGAGAATGAATAAAAGACTAGAGAAGCAAGTTAGTTTGGGAGTGGGTGGGTAAGAGGTTCTCAGTTTAGTTTTGAACATACTGGTTTTGAGGTGTCTATGGGGAGATAATAATAGATGTTTAAATATGGAATGAAAAGAATGATTTTTGTCTTTTCTTTTGACAATTGGGAATATTCAGTAACTTTTTAGTCCAGTGTATTTTTTCAACCATACTTACATTGTTATAATTTTTTTCTTGACCTATTTGGCCCCTCTTTTGCATTCCTGACTCCTTTGCATTCATATTCTATGAATTGCTTTTTTATTATCACCATTTTTGATTAGAAATGCTACCTTAAAGTTTTACCTTCTTTTACTTTAAAATGTGCATGTGGAATTTCTTTTGTTTGCCATACTGTTTGACATTTCAGTACAAAACACTTTTTTACATATACACCTCATTTCCCTCTATACAATAATGCTACAAGTAGGTTTTTATCAAATGAAGAAAGTGAAGCTCAGAGGTAGTAGGCAATTGCTTAAGCTTGTGCAGAGAGAGTTCAAAAAAAATAAAGCTAGAGATGTCGGCCTACAATGGGCCTGCAGAGTAAGCATAGCCAGAAGTGAGTATCAGAGCTGGGATAAGAAGAAGAAATTCCATGTTGATATGTGAGAGTTGGAGCAATCAACAGCAGCAGTAGAATATTGCCCTGGGCTGGACTTCTACCTGCCTGGGCAGTGTGGCATCTGGGTCCATTTCAAGAACCTCTAGCCTATTCACATTCAATACTTCATATTGATGGAACATCTACTATGTGCTTGGCACAAGGTTAGGAACCGTGGATATAAGGATTAAATAAGACAGTCCTTCCCCTCCACTGCTCTGGGAGTGACTTATGAATAAACAATTGACTGTACACAACTGTTAAGTTCTAAAATAGAGTAAAGAATGATATACCTTGGGAATAAGGAAGAGAGAGTGGTTAATATTGTCTAAGAGTTCAGTAAAGAGAAGGTGAGGAAAGGAGTTACATGTGAGCTGGAACTTGAAAAGGCTGGGAAGATATTTACCAAGCAGGAAAGGAGAGTAAGGATGTTCCAAGCACTGGGAAGACCAGGGACAAAAGCTTGGGGTGGATATAGGTTGGTGTAAAAGATACCACTAATGATAACACCCCTCACAGAAGGAGAAGCCAGTGGAAAGGTGGACATTTTATCATCATCTCTATGGAAACTTTTGAAAGGCAGGCCAGGGAGGGTGGGTGAGGGGTGGAACTCACAGACCACCTGTTTCAGTGGTAGAATCAGCTGGATTGTGGACACCTGTGCAGCCCTAGATTTTCTTTTCTTTTCTTTTTTTTTTGGATGGCATGGCTATTTAATTTATTTAGGTAACATTGGTTTGTAACATTATATACATTTCAGGTGTACATCATTATATTTTGATTTCTGTGTAGTCTGCATCATGTTCTCCACCCAAAGACTAATTACCATCCATCACTGTACAATGTACCTTATTCTCTCCTCTTTACCCTCCTCCCTCCCCGTTTTGCCTCTGCTAACCACCAGTCTAACCTCTGTATCTATGTGTTTGCTTGTTATTGTTGTTGTTTTTATCTTCTACTTATGAGTGAAATCATACAGTATTTGACTTTCTCTAACTTATTTCACTTAGCATAATACCTCCAAGGTCCACCCGTGTTATCACAAATGGCAAGATTTCATCTTTTTTTTTATAGCTGAGTAGTATTCCACTATTTATATATTCCACATCTTGTTTATCCATTCATCCACTGATGGGCACTTAGGTTGTTTCTAAGTCTTGGCTATTGTGAATAATGCTGCAATGGACTTAGGGGTGCATATATCTTTACACATTCATGTTTTTGTATTCTTTGGATAAATATCCAGCAGTGGAATAGCAGGATAAGATGGTAGTCATGTTATTAATTTTTGGAGGAACCTCCATACTGTTTTCCGTAATGGCTGCACCAGTTTACATTAGCACCAACACTGACAAACCTTTAGCTAGACTCACCAAGAAAAAAAGAGAGAAGGCTCAAATAAATAAAATCAGAAACAAAAGAGAAGAAATTACAATGGACATTTCAGAAATACAAAGGATTATAAGAGAATACTACAAAAAGTGATACGCCAACAAATTGGGTAATCCAGAAGACATAGATAAATTCTTAGAATCATACAACCTTCCAAAACTGAATCAAGAAGAAATAGAGAGTTTGCATAGACCAATCACCAGCAAGGTGATCAAAACAGTAATCAACCCCCACCCCCCCATACCCACCACCAAATAATGTCCAGGACCCTGGTGAATTCTACCAAACATTCAAAGAAGACTTAATACCTATCCTTGTCAAACTCTTCCAAAAAATTGAAGAGGAGAGGAATCTTCCTAACTCATTCTACAAAGCCATCATTACCATTATACCAAAACTACACAAGGATAACACACAAAAAGAAAATTACAGGCCAGTATCACTGAAGAATATTGATGCAAAAATCTCAAGAAAATACTAGCAAGTCAAATACAACAATACAGTAAAAAGATCATACACCATGATCAAGTGGGATTTATTCCAGAGATGCAGGGATGGTTCAACATCTGCAAGTCAATCAATGTGATACACCACATTAACAAAATGAAGAATAAAAATCACATGATCATCTCAGTAGATGCAGAGAAAGCATTTGACAAGATACAGCGTCCATTTATGACAAAAACTCTGAATAAAATGGATATGGAAGGAAATTACCTCAACATAATAAAGGCCATATGTGACAAACTCACAGCTAATGTCACACTTAATGGAGAAAAACTGAAAGCTATTCCTTTAAGAACAGGAACCAGACAAGGATGCCCACTTTCACCACCCTTATTTAACATAGTATTGGAAGTGCTAGCCAGAGCAATCAGGCAAGAAAAAGAAATGAAAGGGATCCAAATTGGAAAGAAGTGGAACTGTCACTATTTGCAGATGACATGATTTTATGTATAGGAATCCCTAAAAAATCCACCCAAAAATTATTATAAATAATAAATGAATACAGTATAGTTGCAGATTACAAAATCAACATACAAAAATCAGTTGCATTCCTATACACTAACAACAAAATAGCAGAAAGAGAAATTAAGAATACGATCCAATTTACAATTGCAACAAAAAGAATAAAATAGCTAGGAATAAATTTAACCAAAGAGGTGAAAGACCTGTACGCTGAAAACTATAAAACATTGTTGAAAGAAATTGAAGAAAACACAAAGGGGAAGCTATTCCATGCTCATGGATTGGAAGAATTAGCATAATTAAAATGTCCATACTTCCTAAAGCAACCTACAGATTCAATGCAATCTCTATCAAAGTCCCAACGGCATTTTTCACAGAAATAGAGCAAATCCTAAAATTTATATTGAACAACAAAAGACCCCAAGTAGCCAAAGGAATCCTGAGAAAAAAAGAACAAAGCTGGAGGTATCACACTCCCTGATTTCAAAATATGCTACAAAGCTACAGTAATCAAAACAGCACGGTACTGGCACAAAAATAGACACACAGATCAAGGGAACAGAATTGAGAGCCCAGAAATAAACTCACACATTTATGGACAGCTAATTTTCAACAAGGGAATCAAGAATATACAATGGTGGGGGCCGGCCCCGTGGCCAAGTGGTTAAGTTCACCAACTCCGCTGCAGTAGCCCAGGATTTCACTGGTTCGGATCCTGGGCGTGGACATGGCACCACTCATCAGGCCACGTTGAGGCAGCGTCCCAAGTGCCACAACTAGAAGGACCTGCAACTAAGACATATAACTATGTATCGGGGGATTTGGGGAGATGAAGCAGAAAAAAAAAAGAATATACAATGGAGAAAGGAAAGTCTCTTCAACAGATGTTGCTGGGAAAGCTGGAAAGCCATAGGCAAAAGAATGAAAGCAGACCATTATCTTATAGCCTACACAAAAGTTAACTCAAAATGGATTCAAGACTTGAATGTAAGACTTGAAATCATGAAACTTCTAGAAGAAAACATAAGCAGTACGCTCTTTGACATCGGTCTTAGCAGCATCTTTTCAAATACCATGTCTGACCAGGCAAGAGAAAAGATAAAATAAACAAATGGGATGACATCAAACTAAAAAGCTTCTGCACAGCAAAGGAAACCATCCACAAAAAGTAAAGACAACCTAACAACTGGGAGAAGATATTTGCAAACCATGTATCTGATAAGGGGTTTATATCCAAAATATATAAAGCCCTAGACTTTGTAATGATCTCTTATGTCTGCAGATCCTTGGAGTGGTGAGAAGATTGGATATGAGTGAAAAGTTTGTAGTGAATACCTAAGAATGAATTAAAGAAAAAGGGCTCAAAGCCCACAGAAAGTAGCCGAAATCAGCAGGCATTTTATCATCCCTCTGCCATGTGCAGTGACTTTTCCCGAGTGTTTTTTTATCTGTGTTTGCTTCAACCTCAGGGGACAATCTGTTCAGTCCCCAGAAGGGATACCTTCAAAGAGTTTTCTTGGATAAGGTCCACTCACGTGGTCAGCCATGACCTCATCTTACTGCTCTGGGGGCACTGGTCTGGGACTTGATATCTTGAGTTCCTGCTTGAATAGGGAGCAGAAAGGCCCTTCTTTTTAATGCCTCTCATTTTGAAACACATCAGAAACCACCAGTTAGCTTGTTAAATGTTTTTCCAGCTTTTTTTAAATTTTAAAATCATTTAGTCTATTGCCCTGCTTATTGTCAAGAATTGTTGGAGACAGCCAACGGCTTATATTCTTTTCACAAATAAACACAAAGTGGGAGGTTTGGGGAGGTGCAGGGGTGCGGGGGGGGGGGTAGGGCTTTTCACTTTGCTGGCACAAAATTTGCAGCTGTAAGGAAAGAATAGGAATACTGGTTCAGATTTTGCAAAACTAAATTGCAAATTTGATGTTTCTACCAGTGGATCGTAATACTCATCTCATGGAAGTGTCCACACTTCTCTGTCTTAGCTGTCTCTTCAAATGTGAAACAGTTCAGAGACAACTCTATATTCCCTCATTTTATTTATTCTTGAAAGCAGGGCCCCCTGGCCAACTCCTGAAACTTGTTGGAGGAGAAACCTTATGTCATGGCACTTTTCTCCTGCCTGGTGCAGCCAGCTATGGATGCAAATTCAAACCCCTCAGGTACTGAATTCACATCCTTCTCCAGTAGCACAATAGCTTGTGTAGATTCAGTCTGAAGAGCGGCTGAGGGCATGGATGGGAAGGGTGTGAAGATGTTGGGGGCAGATCTCTTGTTGCAGCCCAAGAGAGTGAGGCTGTGTATGGGACTGGATCGGCTTCCAGAACAGACCTCCGCTGCCAGCAACAACTCATTCCCTAAAGAGCCTCTGACTCATGCCTCTAATAGGACTATTATGGTTTCCTGGTTGCAAAGCTGTCCTTTTGAAAGGCAGGGTTTTTTCTTTTTGAAATTTGAATTCTGAGTCATCTATATAGATTAGTTCCCCTGTTTCATGATCTCATGGTACTTCTTGAAGCTCTCTTCACAATATCCCTTTGCCCACAAGATTTTAAACTTCATGCTTGCAAAGACTGGATGTCTGCTCTATTCACTCCTGCATGTCCAGTGTCTGGAACAGTGAATGGAGCATGGAGGCACATGATAACTTTTTGTTGAATGAATGAAAGAATGGTGTGTTTTCCTATGTGACCCTACCAAGGAAGAAAGATTTGAAGAGGCATTAGACCTCCCGAAGTCATAGCAGGGGAACAACTAAGGAATTTCCTAGGCTTTTATTTGGAGCACAATTCAATAGGTGTGGTCATTGGTTTCTATGCTACAGTAGAGCAGAAGTAAATTGGAGACAAGGAAGTCGGGTGCTGCTAGAAGGAGACGACTTTGATAGAGAACAAGAGAACAACCTACAGTCTGGCAAAAGGCAGACCCAATTTCAGGAAAGTGGAGGAGTGTGAGGCTATTGAAGGCAGGGGCAAATCACCCTACAAACTTTACTGAGATCCTCCCTATGTGATACTAAAATGTAATAATTGCGCTGGCCGTGAGAATTTTCAGTTATCTGGAAAGTTTGCTTATGTGAACTAGTTTATTTCCAAATGATGCTGGGCCACTGAGCTACTAGCACGTTGATTTTATTTCTCTAAATCTTTCAGAAAATCCACTTTCCTTTGACATGGACAGTAATAATTGTATCTTATTCTGTTTCTACTTCACAAAACATCAGACAAGATGTTCCTCAATGATCCAAGCTTGGCCATCCTCTTGAGAAAGAGGAGAGTCTTCTAATTCTAATCATAAAGGGTCTTTATGTACATCTGTATTGGAAATTTACTTCAATCAGAAAAAGAAAGGAAAAGTCGAGAGAAGAAAACAATGACAAGAATGCCGAGGGTACAGAGATGCTAAAAAGTGCAGTTCCTATTTTGGCATGACTAATGAAGAAACAGAAATTTCTAGAAAAATGGAGACACCCAACCTAGAAGGGGCTGAGGAAGTTTTATTCAGGCAATGGAGTGCCAGGTATTTGCCAACAGAAGCTATGATTCTTTCAAAAACCTTTTTGTGTTCATGCCACATGGAACAACGTTTGCTTCAAGTTTTTAGGTAAGGAGAAAAACATTGCATGACTCAAGCCATATAAAAAGTGTCCCTCCTCCAGAATTTAGTATTTGAGGGCACACATGGGTTTCTCTTCGTCTGTACTTATTCTAAGCAGGCACCAGGTTGTCTAGCTTGTGAGATGCCACTCAATTAACACCTGAAGGAAAATATGTGCCAAACACTAACTATACAATGTGAGATATCAAGAAACTGTTCCATTCAAATTGTTATTGGAAAAGGACTTAAAGGAAAAGATGACAAGCATAAAAAAAAGAAAGATGAGCTCTTTAACACTCAGTTTATGTTGAATGTGAAGGATTACAAAGAAAACCAACGTGAATTTTAAACAGAAAAAAAGTTCACCTTTTATGAAACCACTTTTCAGTTTTCCATATTCTTTTCTAATCTTTGACAACGGGAATGCATATTTTACGTAATTACAACCACAGTATATGTATACTTTGTACTGACTTTATGACTAAATATTCTGTGGAGGCTGCAGCTGGAAAAAATGCTTATTGTTTTGGAGAAAAAAAGAGTTAGCTCTTTCTCTCACTCCACAAGTGAATTTAATTTGCTGGTTGACTAGATAGTAAAACATAAAAATGAAACTTCCTTTAGAAAAAAAATGGAATAAAAACTAAATCATACAATTAAAAAAACCCCAAATTCAAAATATTTAGGAATAAACTTAAAATGTGTAAGTCCTATATGAAGAAAACTAAAAGCTTTTTTTTTAAAACAATTTTTTTTTTAAGATTTTATTTTTTTCCTTTTTCTCCCCAAAGCCCCCCGGTACATAGTTGTATATTCTTTGTTGTGGGTCCTTCTAGTTGTGGCATGTGGGATGCTGCCTCAGCGTGGTTTGATGAGCAGTGCCATGTCCGCGCCCAGGACTCGAACCAACGAACGACACACTGGGCCGCCTGCAGCGGAGCGTGTGAACTTAACCACTGGGCCACGGGGCCAGCCCCACTAAAAGCTTTTTTGAGAGAACTAAAAGAAGACTTGATTAAACACAGAAACAGGTCATGTGAGTGGATAGAAGGCTTAATGTAGTAAAGATGTCAATTCTCCCCAAACATCTACAGTTATCACATTTTCAATCAAAATGCCAATAGAATTTCTCTTCGAATTTGACAAAATGCTTCTAAAGTTGACACAGAACAATTAGCATAGATGAAAATTGAAGAAAATGTTGAAAAGGAGGGAGAAGGCTCTGTTGTATTAGAGGTTAAGATAAATCATAATATTACAATAAATAAAATTATATGAAACTGGCCAAGAAATAGACAGATAAATGGAAACATATCAGAAATGGACCCAAGTATATATATATTTTAACTTAATATATGAAAGGGAAACTAGCTATTTGAAAAAGAGAAAGTTAGACTATTAGTGCATATCTTAAAATATATTCCTGTAGGATTAAAGTATTGAGTGTAAAAAGGAACATTAATTAAATACAAAAAGAAATGTAAGTGAATATTTAATCTTGAGATGAGGAAGGCCCCAAAGCACAAATCATAATGGAAAAGTTTGAAATTAAAACAATCTATTCGGGGGGAAAATCTATATATTTAAGAGGTAAGTGACAAAGTAGAGGGAAATGGTAAGATACATGATAATGATAAATGGTAAGATACATGACAGACGTAAAGTTATTTTTCTTAATATATAGAGAGACTTTAAAACTCAACTAAAAAATGAGGCTACCTCGCAAACCAAATGGACAAAGAACATGAACAAGAAATTCCCAGGGTTAATTGTAAATGACATTTAAATTATGAATATCGTAAATCAAAATAGTGAAAACAACATGAAATATGTAACAGGTTTTAAAAAACAAATCCCATTGTGTGTATATACGACATTTTGTTTATCCAGTCACCCATTGATAGACGTTTGTGTTACTTCCACATTTTAGCTATTGCAAATAATGCTACCGTGAACACGGGTGTGTATAAATATATTTTTGCTTTCAGTTCTTTTGGGTGTATATCCAGAAGTGAAATTGCTGGATCATGGTGTAATTCTATTTTTAATTTTTTGAGGAACTGCCATACTGTTTTCCATATCGCTGTTCTATTTTACACTCCCACCAACAGCGCACAAGGGTTCCCCTGACTCCACGTGCTCGTCAACACTTATTTTCTGGGATTTTTTTTTTTGATAATGGGTGTGAGGTGTTATCTTACTGCAGTTTTGATTTGCATTTCCCTAATGATTAGTGCTATCGAGTATCTTTTATTAGTCATTTGTATATCTTCTTTGGAGAACTATCTAAAGTCCTTTGACTGTTTTTAAGTTGAGTTCCTTGTTTTGTTGCTGTTGAGTTTTAGGCGTTCTCTACATATTCTGGATATTACTCTTATTAGACATGATTTGCAAATATTTTCTCCCATTCTGTGGGTTGCCTTTTTAATCCGTTGATAGTATCTTTTTTTTTGTTTTGTAAGGAAGGTTGGCCCCGAGCTAATATCTGTTGCCAATTTTCCTCTTTTATTTTTTTGCTTGAGGAAGATTGTCCTGAGCTAACATCTGTGCCAATCTCATTGACTTTAGAGCTTTTTTAAATAATTGTTTAAATTAAATAATTGTTTAAATTTCCTTCTAAGACTGTTTTAGCTTCATTCAACAATTTTTGTTGTGCTTTTAAAAAAATTTTCGTTTAGTTAAAATTCTACTGTGATTTATTCTTTTACCCGTGGATTTAGAAATATATTGTTAATTCCAAGCATTTGGATATTTTTTCAGATATATTCCTTTATTTGTTTCTAATTATTTCCATTACGGTCACAGATATTATTCTATGATTTTGGTATGTTTCATTTTATTGAGATTTATTTATTTATTTAATTTTTTTTATTTTTAATTTTTTTTGAGGAAGATTAGCCCTGAGCTAACATCTGTGCCTATCTTCCTCTACTTTATCTGTGGGAAGCCTGCCACAGCATGTCTTGACAAATGGCGTGTAGATCTGCACTTGGGATCTGAACTGGTGAATCCTGGGCTGCTGAAGTGGAACGTGCACACTTAATCACTGCACCACCAGGCTGGCCCCTTTGAGATTTATTTTAAGGCTTAGTGTTTGGTCTTTCTTCATAAACATTCCACACGCACAGAGAAGAGTATGTATTCTGCAATTGTTGGATATAGTGTTCTGTAAGTATTAGCTCAGTAAAGTTGGTTTGTAGTGTTTTCAGTTCCATTATATCCTTACTGGTTTTTGTTTCACGTTCAATCAGTATTTATGTTTTATTCTGAAACAAAATGTATTTATCTGGTTACTTAAAGCTGTTTACATAGATTTGGGGCTCATCACCAATCCTTTTACATGGCTTTTACCATTTCAGATTCCCAAACTCTTTGCTTCAATTCCTGCTTGCATGACTTGATTTCAACATTAAGTAGTTTTTTTTTTTGAAGATGTGCTTTAAAGGAGCTTGAGGTTTTTCGTGTTTGAAATTTTCTGCCTGTGGTTTTTACACTTGACATCTTGCCTGAGAACATCTTTGGACCTTTTCTTCAAAATTTGGTACACATTATTCCAATGACTTCTGGAATTAAATTTTCTGTGGACAAGTCTGAGATCATCCTGAATTATTGCCCTTATTTATGACTTTTTTCTCCCTTGTCTGGATGTCTGTCTTTCTTTATTTTTTGGTTTACATATTTTATTATGAAATGTAGTACACGTACAGGTACCTTTATTCCTGAAGTTTAATAGTTTAACCAAGCTATGTCATGATGTTATATTGTATGAATTTTACCTGGTAGGTAGTGTGCTCCTTCAAGTTTACAGATTCTCTTCATTTCAGGAGGATTTTATATGATTATATACCTCTGAATACATTTTTTCCCTCTATTGTTTCTTTTTTCTTCAAGAGCACAAATATATTTAAGTTGAACTGTCTTTGTCATCTATGTCTGTCATATTGTCTTCATTTCATATTTTTCTTTTTCTTATGCATTCACTCTTTTTATCTTAAGATGTTTCTCCCCACCATTGATTTAAAATTCAGCCATATCTATTTTATTCTTTGCTGGATCTATGTTACTTATCTGATATAAAATGGTGAGGGTTTTTTTTGTATTCTTAATATGCTTTTTTAATTCTGCATCTCCTTTTCCATTGTCATATTGCTATATCATCTTGCCTTGCACTCTTATTTTATTGAAATAATATTCTTATTAAAGTCCTTCTATAGTAGACATTCTAAGAGAATATGCTTCTGTTTATGGAGCTCTTTTCCACTCTTAGACCTTCATTTGTTTTTTTATGCTCTATTCCTTTATCTTCTTCTTGTTGTATCTAACTTCTATTTAATTTCTTTTAATCTTGCTTATGTTTGGGAAGTCTTTGTCCAAACCTCTACTTTCTGTAACATAGCATGAGCTTTGACACATTTGCCATTTATAGCAGATGCTTTTAATACCCACCCCCCCATATCCCCTTCACTCACCTGAGTATATGTGCAGCTGCAGACAGTTCCTGGCATGATGACAGCTTCCCTGCTCAGCCACCTGCATTTCTCCTCTTTACTGCCTGAAGGCCTTCTTTGGCACCATGGGAGTTTGTGCCAAACTGTGGCATGCACATGTAGGCGAGGAAGACATTTCCTCTTCCCAAATGTGGGTTTGTCTGGCTGGAGAATGAATTAAATTCACATGAGACAGAATGGCAAGAGAAAATTAAACAAAGCTTTATGAGGAACCATGGCCTGGGGCCTCTCTTTCCAAAGGAAGAAAGGACACCGAAGAAGTGGGGTGCACAGAGTGGTTTTATACCCCCAAACAGGGTGTTTCACGTGTGATTGAAAAGTCCCTCCCACAATAGTCACAAGATTGCCCTGTCGGCACAGTGCTTGATGGACACAGCAGGCAGTGGTCTGCTATCTCGGTGGGCATAGCAGGAGGCAAGTCTATTGTCTGGAGCTGGATGGTCACAGGTGAGCACAGCAATCAGTTCCTAGCCTAAGGAAAGATGCTTACCTTAAAGAAATGCCAAAGTTGGGAGGGGGAGGGAAGTCAGTTACAGGAGGTTACCAGACAAGCACAATAAAATGCAGATTTAGTCCTTGCCTTTGGTATTGATTAAGAGTTTCTAGAGAGAAGGTCATCTTCTTTCTTCTTCCTGGTACAGCGAGGGAGGCACCTTTTACAGATAGAGATTTACCTTACAAATGTAAATGTGTCCTAACAAAGGGCAAGTTCCATTCCTCCAGAGCCTCCTTCCCTGTCCTAGTTTATCAAAAGCAATCAGCCTCAAATAACCCTGATGCCGAAGAGACATATCTTGGGGTGGCCAATTCCAGGTCCCTACACACACTCCAGAAGTATGGGTGGAATTACGCTCCTGGGTGAAACCCTTAACTGATAGGGGATAAGAGTCAGTGAATAAATACTCATCAGAGTATCAACCACAGAGAATGCACTGAACAAGTGGACAGGATAACTCAGCCATTAGAGATCAGCCAGTGTCTGTCCTCAGCCACCATAGTGCTTGCACAGTAGGCTCATGAACACTATAACAAGGGCATCAAGCGTGGAGAATCTCTATGGGTCCAGCAACATGGGCTTTCTCTCATCAAGGCTAATCTTTGTTCTTGTTAGTGATCGAGTTGATTCCGACTCCTAGCAGCACTGTGCATAGCAGAGGGGAACCTTGCCTGGTCTTTTTTTGCACTATCCTTTAATCTTCCAGCACTGTATCAGACAATGATCTGCTGCTATTTGCGGGGTTTCCTGGGCAAGATTTTTCAGAAATAGTAGGCCAAGTCCTTTTTCCTAGTCTGTCTTAGTCCAGAAGCTCCGCTGAAACCTGCCCACCATGGGTGACCCTGCTGGTATTTGAAATACTGTTGGCACAGCTTTCAGCATCACAACAACACACAGCTGCCACAGTATGACAACTGACAGGTGGTATAGTTCCCTGACTGGGAAACGAACTCAGGCTGTGGTTGTGTTTAGCACTTGGTCTGTTACTATCATTCAAGGAGACCCACCAGCTACTTGGTGGCAAGTTGATTACATTGGACTCCTCCCACCTTAGAGGAAAAGTAATTTTCCTACTTGATGTTGCTAAATATTCCACATACAGGTTTGCCATCTCTGCCCACAATGTCTTGGCCAGCACCACTAACCGAAGGTAGAATTTCTGATTTACTGATATAGGATCCTGCCTAATGTTGCCTTAGACCAAAGGACCTAGGCATTTATTTTACCAAGAGGAGGTGTGACAATGGGCAATGGCGAGAGAATACATTGGTTCTACCATATATTGTATCACCTGGAAGTTGCCAGCAAAATAAAAAGTTGGAATGTCCTCTTAAAGACACAGATCAGGCTCCAGCTTGGGGAATAACATTTTAAGGGTCAAGGTGTGTTACATGGTGCTGTGTCCCCAACAGACTCTAATATGCTGCTTCGTCTTTGGTAGTTAAAATACAAGGGTGGAACCAAGGGGTGGAAGATGAACTGAGTCTTCTCAACTTCACCATCACTGCCTCAATCAGGAAATTTTTATTTCTTATTCCTACAACTTTAGAGTCTTCAGAATTAAAGGTTCTGATCCCTAGGGCAGTATCACTTCTACCAGGGGACACAATTAGTGTTCCATTGAACCTAAAATATGACCGTTGCTGGGCCATTTATGGAATCTCATGTCAATAGTCTCTTGGGCTAAAAAAAAAGTTAACATATTGGTGGGGGTAATCAACCTTGATAATCATGAGAGTCTAATCATCTAATCATGAGAGCCTAACAATAGGCATAGTCTAGAACTCAGTGGATCCATCAGGGAACTGCCAATGATTCTGTGATTGATAGGAGGGCACTTTCAGTAACTAGGGACTGACAAGGTTAAGGAAACCAGGGATTTAGATACCTCAGAGATGAAAGTCCACGTTACCCCATGGGAAAGCAATACAGATAGCAAAAGTTCTGGTTGAGTGTGAGACAAAACTAGAATGAGTGAGAGGGGAAGGAGATAATAAAAGCAGCTACTTTTAGTTTAGTTGAAGCTAAAGGGACTTCAGCTTTCCCCATTAACCTTCCTAGCAGGAGCAGCAGGGACTCCAGCTTTCACCCTTAAACATCATTAAAAGAGTGTAAGTGGGGTGGGGCATGAGCAGATCTGGGAACTATTAAGGGTGACTGTAGCAGATGCTGCTGATAGCATTCCCTATACCCTTTCAACCCACCTGAGTTCACCTACCCCTGTGTGGAGGAGTTGATACTCTCAATGTCCTAATCTTCCTGTCCTCCAGTGGGACAATTCTGAGGTGCATTCCACACAATTTCTCAGAAGGTCTCAGAACATTTAGCCTCAAAAGCCCATAAAAGTCACCTGATCAATGCCATCGCTCCTCCTTTACTGGCCTGTCTTCTTTCCTTTTTCTCAGTTCCCCACATCTTCACTTGTATTTCCTGGGGTCATTTTCTTTATAACCCATCTGTATACAAGTACCTGACTCAGGGTCTGCTTTTGGGGAAAAGCCAAACTAAAACACCTTTTATCAGAGACAAGTATATGGTTTCCCTCCAAGCTACACTTTGATCTTTGGTGTTACTTTTAATCCATGTTTCTTTGGGCTATGAAAGGAAGGGTGAGAGTCTTTTCTCTTTTTCACGGGTCAGTGTAACTAACAGTTTGTCAATTTTGTTGATCTTTTCGAAGAACCAACTTTCATTGATTTTCATTGCTTTCATTGTTTTTCTCTATTCTCCATTGCATCTATTTCTTCTCTAATCTTTATTAATTCCTTGCTTGGCTAGTTTTTGGTTTAGTTTACTCTCTTTTTTTCTAGCTTCTCAAGGTGTAAAGTTAGATTATTGACTTGAGATTTTGTTTTTTCTTTTTTTTTTTAAAGATTTTATTTTATTTTTTCCTTTTTCTCCCCAAAGCCCCCCCAGTACATAGCTGTATATTCTTCGTTGTGGGTCCTTCTAGTTGTGGCATGTGGGACGCTGCCTCAGCGTGGTTTGATGAGCAGTGCCCTGTCCGCGCCCAGGATTCGAACCAACGAAACACTGGGCCGCCTGCAGCAGAGCGTGCGAACTCAACCACTCGGCCACGGGGCCAGCCCCTGTTTTTTATTTTTTAATGTACGCATCTATGAGTATAAATTTCCCTCTGAGCACTGCTTTTACTGCATTCCATAAGTTTTGGCAGGTTGTGTTTTCATTTTCATCCATCTCAAAATATTTTCTAATTTCCTTTGTAGTTTATTCTTTGATTCATTGGTTGTTTAAGAGTGCATCACTGGATTTCCACATACTTTTGAATTTTCCAGTTCTCCTTCCATTATTGATTTCTAGCTTCATTCCATTGTGCTAAGAGATGATGATTTGTATGATTTCAATCTTTTAAAAAATGTATTGAATCTTCTTCTTCTTATTATTATTTGCCTAACAATGGTTTATCCTAGAGAATATTCCATGAGTACTTGAGAAGAACATGTATTCTGGTCTCGTTGGGTGGAGTGTTCCATAGATGTTTGTTAGGTCTGGTTGGTTTATAGTGTTATTCAAGTTCTCCGTTTCCTTGGTGATCTTTTGTCTAGCTGTTCTATCTATTATTGAAAGTGGTGTATTGCAATCTCCAACTATTATTGTAGAATTGTCTATTTCTTCCTCTGTTCTGTCAATGTTTGCTTCATATATTTTGGGTCCTGTTATTTGGTGCATATGTTTATAATTTTTCTATCATTTTGATGAATTGACTCTTTTATAAGAATATAATGTCTTTTCTTGTCTCTTGTAACAGTTTTGATTTAAAGTCTGTTTGTCAGATATTAGACTAGCTACTCTAGTTCTCTTTTGGGTATTATTTGCATGGAATATCTGTTTCCATCCTTTTGCTCTCAACCTCTTCATGTTTTTGGATTTAAAATGAGTCTCTTGTAGACAGCATAGAGTTGGATCATGTTATTTTGTCCATTCTTCAAATCTTTGCCTTTTGATTAGAGTTTAATATGCTTACATTTAATGTAATTATTGATAAGGAAGGATCTATTTCCATCATTTTGCTATTTGTTTTCTGTGTGTGTTATACCTTTTTCATCCCT
This sequence comes from Equus przewalskii, assembly GCF_037783145.1. Lineage (NCBI taxonomy): Eukaryota > Metazoa > Chordata > Mammalia > Perissodactyla > Equidae > Equus > Equus przewalskii. Next base: position 28,638,133 of record NC_091850.1, read on the forward strand.
CATTTCCTCTATTATTGCCTACTTCTGGGTTTAGTTGATTTTTTGTAACAAACTGCTTTAATTCCCTTCTCATTTCTTTTTATGTATCTTTTAAGATATTTTCTTTATGATTAACATCTTAAATTTATAGCAGTCTAGTTTGAATTGATACCAATGTAACTTCAATACAATAAGAAGCTCTGCTCCTATACAGCTCTATTTTCCTTCTTCTTTATAATGATGTCATCAGATATTTTTCTGAGAAATAATACCTTTCAGAAAAGGAGGAAACAATAGGAGACACTTGGCCTTTAATGAATGGCAAAGTAGTCTGTGTTGAGATCTTGTTTCTGCATTTGTATAGCACTTGTTCATAACCCAAGAAATTAAAGGATTAGTAGCGGAACAATTGTGTTATTAGGGTTGTCATCAATCATAGCCAGGATTCTGGTACTAGAATCAGGGGCTGGAGGCCCTGACCTCCAGGATGAGGCAGACACTGAAGTGTCAGACTGAATCACATATCCTGGGAAAAAGTTCAGTCTGGAGGGTGTAGTATGACTTCTAATGGCATGGCGGTTCCAGATGGTGAGATGATAGGACAAGAACAGAGTCTGGATTGCTTGACTGCCCTTCTCAGCTTCTTCCCCACCCATGAGTAAAGTCAGAGTTTTCCTGTAAAGGACTCTTTCCTCCTGCATATTAATGTCTCCAGGACTTTGTCTTTAATTGTCTCAGATTTGTCTTCTCGAGGTTTCTTGGGATTGTTGTAGCTCAGTTACTGACTTCATTTTCTATTGGCTCCTTATGCATTTGATATTTTCCACAAACTGTTCCAAACTGAAGACACTGTTTTTGATTTCTGTTGAATCATCCCTACAGTCATGAAGACAAACTCTGCCCACTTCCATGGGTCAAATCCTGGACCATTATTCCAGCAGGACAGTGTGGACAAATAGTAGCTAAAATTACTTTGATTTTGTCAACAAACAGCTCAAGATGAGATTCCCAGCTCTATTTGTTATTATCTGGGCCTGAGCTTCCCTCATCTGCAAAGAGGGAATTATAATAAAAATAGCTAGCTGTGCAAGGCAGTGTGTCAAGCACTTTAAACATCTCATTTAATTTTCATAACAATTCTGAGATAAGTGCTATTATTATACTCATTTTGTTGATGAGGAAATTGAGGCTTAGTGAGGTTAAGTAACCTGCTGAAGGTTACACAGCTTTGAGTCAAGGAGTCTGGATTCCAATCTAGCTCTGATCCTAAGACCTAAGCCATGAAATGGCTGTAAATTTTATGTAAGAAGATGTATATGAAGTGTTTATTTGCTAGTTATTATTATTTTTTATTATTGAATGCAAGCCTCATTTTTCTAATTCTTTCTTTCATTTGATCATTCATTCTGTACTTATGGAGTCCCTATTATATGCTGAGCTAAGCACTCTGGCAAAGCAGTGATGAGCCAGAAAAGGCCCTGCCCTTATGGAGCCCACTTTCAAAGGAGAGACAGTAAAAAAGTTGGGTGTAATGATTTCAGAAAATGTTAAGTGATCTGAAGAGAGTCAAGAGTCACTGGGGTGGTGGTAAGGACTGTTGGCTATGTTAGATCAGGTGGTCTGGGAGCCCAAGGACACGTGGTACACAGGATATTGGTGCCCCAAGATGTCCCTGGCCTAATATCCAGAACCTGTGATTATGTTACCTTAAATAGCAAAGAGGAGTTAAGATTGCAGATGGCATTAAGATAGGGAGATTGTCCGGCATTATCTGGATGAACCCAATGTAATCACAAATGTTCTTAAAAGGGAAAGGGAAGCAGAAGAGGTCAGAGCGATATCATATAAGAAGGACTTGACTCACCATTGCTGGCTTTGAAGATGGAGTAAAGAGGCCATAAGCCAGGGGATGAGAGAGCCTTCTAGATGCTGGAAAAGTCAAGGAAATGTATTCTCCCCTAGGGCCTCTAGAAGGATCACAGCCCTGCCAACACCTTGATTTTAGCCCAGTGAGACCCATTTTGGACTTCTGACTTCTAGAATTGTAAACCTTTTGTATGTTTGCATTGTTTGAACCACTAAGTTGTGGTCATTTATTACAGCAGCAACAGAAAACTAATACCAGAGGAGACCTTGGAATTGATACCTGAGTGACAAGAAGCAGTCAGTCGTGGGTCAGAGCATTCCAGATGGATGGAACAGCACGAGGAAAAAGGAAAGGAAAAAAGACCAAGGAGGAGAGAGAGAAAAGGAAGAGAGGGAGTGGAACAAAATGAGCTGGAGAAATAACCAAGGGTCAGTGATAGAGAGTGTTATTGGCTGTAGTAGTGGATTTGCCTCGTTTTAGGAGCAATTGAAAAACTTTGGAGAGTTTAAGTAAGTAAGTGACATATCAAATTAATTTTTTTAAAAGAATTGTCTGTGTGGAAAATTAACTATGGAGAACAAAATTGGTGGCCAGTAAGGAGATGGAGGGGTGCCTGCAGCTTGAAGTAGGAGGTAGCAGTAGAAATACAGAATTGTGGGCATAAATGGGGTATCTTTTGGATATAAAGTCACAGGACCTACTGATAGATTCTATCTGGGGGATGAAGAAAAGAGAGAAATTGAAACTGTTGTGTTTTCTGCTTGAGCAGGGGTAGGCTTATTATGAAGTTAATGAAGACTAAGTCTCAGGCATTTTAACCTGGTCAGGAAGCTTCCCAGGCCCTGTACCTAATTTTGTATTATTTTTCCTAAATAGAACTCCTGAAATTGTACACACTTCAAGCTCCCACAAAACACGGATCTGCTTATGGGCTTGGGTGGGGCAATGCAATTTCCTGAACTAAATCTCTTTAAAGTCTTTCTGCCTGAGGCCAGAAGTCATCCAGCCTAAAGCAGGACCAGGCATGTTGGTGAAAGCTAAGAGGGCTCACCTGAAGGAGAAGAGAGCCTGGAATTTGGGGACTAAGTTAGATACAACAATGCTCGGGGCATGGGTGTGCCACTGGAGATCCAAGTCAGGCTGGGCGACAAGACTCTCCTCTCTGATGCAAAAATAGGGTTGGGAGATGAATTTAGGAGCCTGTGTTTATAGGAATCGAACCTATCATTCATGAGAAAAACATATTTAACAGAGCTCCACCAAGAGGGAGCAGTCTACAGGGTCTGTGATGCATTTCGATTGCTTATTAAAAGTCACCAAGAAAGTGATGCTCACATGGATTTTTCCAGCGTCTGTGTTATCCTCTCTTGATGCTGTCTCCGGTCTTTCATCTTTGTGCTTTTCCTGTTGGCGCTGCATTTCTTCATCCTTAGCTATCCTTTATACCAGTCATTTATAGCCAAGTCTGCACTGTCTTACACCTGATTTGCTCCATCTTACTGACTGTCCCATGATGTGTCCCCCTTGCCCTGGACTGGCTGTCTGGTTCCCCGGTCAGGTTCCTGAGAGTTGAGATCATGTTAGCCTATGGGAGACTGTCCTCTATCTTCAATAAGCACTTGATTCCACTGTCCAGTGCTGGACAGCACCTTTAAATGGCTATATGTAAGGTCACGTCATATCCAGTCCATTGAGTTCAGCCCCAGCTCAGGTGCCTGCTGTCTGCAAGAACTAAGTTGTTCCCGCGTTTCTATTTCCTGGCCCCCTGCCCATTTCCCTAGTGTCAAACTTTGACTCCCAATTCTCAGGGCAGTTCTAGCATCTCTTTTTTTCTTTCTTTCACTCCTCTCGTACATGATGCAGGCAAAATCCTGTGATGGAGCTCCTGGTTGATGGATTCAACTCCTGAGGCAGGTCGTGTTAGTTTGAGTTCCCCCTAAGGCAGGGTCTGACCCATGCACTTGAGTCATCTGTGGGTACACCTCCTTGCTTAAGGGGCAGGAGTAAGGGAACGGGGACAGAAAGACAGGGAAGGAGGAAAAGCCAACATAAGGATGCATACTCACAGTTACTGCTGTGGACAGCAGTGCTTGATTCTGTTGGGACCCCTGAGAAGCATACAGAATGCCTGTCAGACTGTCTGCCTGAAGAAGGGCTGGCTGGAGTATTTATCCTCCCCACTGTACCCTATGCTGAACTGGCTGAAGGTTTCCCTTGGGGGGCATAAGCTTCCTGCTCTTACAGGTGACAAATAGAAATGGCAAGCAATAGGATATATTGGAGTATATGAGGAAGCCATTTGGTGTAAACCTAATTCGGCCTGACTTTTTTTTTTTTCCCCAAAAGGGCCTGATTTGGCCATCGAGCTCGCATCGTATGTCTGCTTTAAACATTTACCATGGCAAGAACAAAGGCCCTTAAGATAAAGGTGCAACTTCCCCCAACATTGGCATTTCCTTAGGGATAAGCATCTTTCCTTAGGCTAGGAACTGATTGCTGTGCTTACCTTTGATCACCCAGCTCACCTGTGACCACCCAGCTTGAGACAACAGACCTGCCACCCTGTCGTGTCCACCTAGACAGTAGACCTACCTGCTGTGTCCATCAATCACTGTGCCGACAGAGCAGTCTTGTGACTATTGTAAAAGGGACATTTCAATCATATGTGAAACATCCTCTTTGGGGGTATACAACCACTCTGTACACCCCACTTCTTTGGTGCCCTTTCTTCCTTCTGGAAGAAAGGCCCTGGGCCATGGTGCTCACATTTTAGCTCAGAATAAACTCACCCAAATTTTCATTTATGGATTATTTTCTTCCACACAGGCTGCACTTGCCTGTACTATGAAGGCCGCGGGCAGAATGCAGAAAGACTCTAATACAGAAAGACTATGCAGTGTGCACGAGGTGAGGCACCACTAGTGCAAGGTGAGTCTGAGCCCTCCAGATCTGTCCTCTGCAGCTACGGCTGAAATCAAGGGTGGGCTGAGGGTTTGATTCTGGCACAGAGCCGCCTGCTACACATGCTTCCTTCCTCCTCCCTGCATGTCACTACTTCCAATTTCTCTACATGCTTCACGTCACCTTGTATTCTATCCAAAGTGACACCTTTCATCATCAAGCAGGTATATTGGTGGGAATGTAAATTGGTGCAGCCACTACGGAAAACAGCATGTTTCCCAAGAAATTGAAAATACAGCTGCCATATGATCCGGCAATCCCACTTCTATGTATATATCCAAAGGAAACAAAATCACTATCCTGAAGAGATGGCTGCACTGTCATGTTCATTACACCGTTATTTACAATAGCCAAGACGTGGAAACAATCTAAATGCCCATCGATGAATGAATGGATAAAGAAAATGTGGTGTATGTATGCAATGAAATATTATTCAGCCACAAAAAGGGAAGGAAATTCCGTCACTCATGACAACATGGATGGACCCTGAGGGCATTATGCTAAATGAAATAAGTCAGACAGAGAAAGACAAATACTATATGTTCTCTCTTATATGTTGTAGGGGAGGAAGACTTTTCCTCTATCCAAAATGTGGGTTAGTCTGGCCGGAGAATGAATTAAATTCACATGAGACAGAATAGCAAGAGAAAATTAAACAAAGCTTTATGAGGAACCATGGCCCGGGGCCTCTCTTCCTGAAGAAAGAAAGGGCACCGAAGAAGTGGGGTGCACAGAGTGGTTATATACCCCCAAACAGGATATTTCACATAGGATTGAAATGTCCCTCCCACAATAGTCACAAGATTGCCCTGTCGGCACAGTGCTTGATGGACACAGCAGGTAGTGGTCTGCTATATCGGTGGGCATAGCAGGAGGCAAGTCTATTGTCTGGAGCTGGGTGGTCACAGGTGAGCACAGCAATCAGTTCCTAGCCTAAGGAAAGATGCTTACCTTAAAGAAATGCCAAAGTTGGGAGGGGGAGGGAAGTCAGTTACAGGAGGTTACCAGACAAGCACAACAAAATGCAGATTTAAGTCCTTGTCTTTGGCATTGATTAAGAGTTTCTAGAGAGAAGATCATCTCCTTTCTTCTTCCTGGTGCAGAGAGGGAGGCACCTTTTACAGATAGAGATTTACCTTACAAATGTAAGTGCCCTAACAAAGGGCAAGTTCCATTCCTCAGAGCCTCCTTCCCTGTCCCAGTTTATCGAAAGCAATTAGCCTCAAATAATCCAGATGCCAAAGAGACATATCTTGGGGTGGCCAATTCCAGACCCCTACAATACACATAGCAAATCATTACATTGTACACCTCAAACTTAGATAATGTTATCTGTCAATTATATCTCAATAAAACAGGAAAAAAATAAATAAAAAAGAAAAGGTTAACTGATGTTCTAACTGACTTGATTTTCTCAAGAGGCAACAGCAGAAGTCTGGTGCTATAATGTGGATAATGTCCCTGATCACGAAGTCACAGGTGAGAAATCCCTCCCACAGTGATATCCTTGAAGAAAGACATTCCTCTTCAGGGCTGGTTCTGTGGTGTGCAACTGACAACATTGAGTGGTAGAACATCCGTGACGCTGGATGAGTGACAGTTTGCCATATATATCATACATATATGTATGTTGGCTTATGTTCTTATAAGGAATTAAGACCAGATAAATCCAAGCAATAATAGTAAACTTTAAGATAATTGGTGCAGGGCCAAGTACTGGGTGCTGTATGAAACACCCAAAATAGGAATTTATTTCTTTCCACTAACAGTCTGAAATCTCAAAGGTGACTTGATCACAGTATACAGAAAGGAGTTTTTTGAGCACAGAGCCAAGAAAAGTTTTTCTTATTAAATCATTTCTGCTCTTACAATTTTGGCTCCTTGAAGGTCAGATCGATTGTTTCATTTGTCAGTACGTGCCAAGCATACTACAAAAGGTAAAATGCAGCAAAAACAAATCGAAGTAGAATTGCTCTCCTTAGCAGATGACGTTTATTTTCTGCTGAATTCTGACTGATTCCTAAGAGCTCAGAGTTCCAGAGAGCAACCAGGAGTGGATTTTATTATTATATATTTGATTATAGAAGCTTAAAGCTTGAAAATCGGAGTGCAAGCTTCTCATTTGCAGGTGGAGAAAGAGTCCCAGAGAAGTAAAGCGACTTGCATGAGGTTTCACATCTAAGGCGAGGTGGAAGGGCAGCAGAATGTGACACCCCAAAATGTGACTGTAGGAGTTCAGTGCATGCCACCCCGAAATATGCTCCTTTGGTATATTGATTCTTTTGAGCTGTAGGCATTTGAAAAACACAAGCTGCAGGAAGAGGCTTTCTTTGATCTCCCCTGTCTGTCAGAAGACATCCTCCAAAAGGAACTCAGTTGTCATCAATCCCCAAGCCGGGAGTTAAATCAACCAGGGACAATTGACTCTTATCATGGGCAAGGAGACTAGAAGTCAATACCACACCCAGACAAACCTTGTCACAAACTATTGCACCCCTGATCTATTCTTCTAAGGGTCTTTTCATCTTTCCCCCAAATCATTTCCTCTCCCCGGGAGAGGCCTACACTCCCTCCCCCCTTTTCCTATTAAGATTATATTTAATCCTGAATTCTAAAGCCACCTCTTTAAATTACTCATTTTCCTTGGGTAGTTTCCATGTGTACACGAGGTATACATGTTAATAAGCTTTTATTTGTTTTTCTCTTGTTAATCTGTCTTTTATTACAGGAGTCTTAGCTAAGAACTCAGAAGGGTGGAAGGAAAATGATTTTTCCTCCTCTACAAGGCAGACCTAGATTAGAAAGACCCTGGTGCACCATTCTTTCCATAGATGCATCTTCCATTCTAGGAGAAACAAGTGCTGTCCTGTCCATCACAGGAGACTTTCACCTATGGCAAATCTTTCTGCCTGTGGCTCCCAAATGAGGGGTTTAATGGAGAAACAGGTTGACAAAGAGATGAAATTTAAAATGGCTTTTGCCCTTGGGAGGAAGGGACGTGGACTGCACTGGGCTTCAGGTTTTTTGCCTGGAAGTGGCCCCCGCATTAAAGGAAGTTTCTTTCCCTTGCTCCTTTCTCCCTTGAACACCAGATTCAGTCACATTCATTTTTCCTTGGGGTCCTTTCAGTTTCTACTTAATGAGACCGGTGGTTGCTGAGTGTTTGACTGACACTTGGTATGTACAGCTTGTATTCATCTTCCTGAGAAAGGGCATTGCACAATAAAGCATTGCCAATGGCAACCGCAGTGGCATTTCTGAGAGCCCCAGCGGCATTACCAGCAGCTCCGTTCCTCACCCCAGTGGAAGGAAATGCCACCGCTCACTAGAGCGGAGGGGGGCGTGACCGCTAAAGTAATTAAACTATTCTTATGCAGAGAGACCTTGAGTTCTTTTCTCCTTGCCCACTGCCATTGGACCTCTTTACTTTTTACCCACATACAGTTCTACTGATTTCCAGGACATCTAAGCCAAGTCTAGGCTGGAGGGAAATACTTTTGGAGTAAAATCAAATCAGTTGCAAATGAGTTACAACATCACTTTCCTTAATAGATCAAACAAAACACTGTGTGCTCCAGACACCAGAACTGATCCCCTCAGTGGAGTCCCCCAGCTAAAAAAATGCAAATCTTTGGCTTGCCTATAGCAAGGTCCTGAGCAATGCCCTTGGGGGCTTAGCCAGGACAGAGCGACTTGGAAAAGAGCTTGCCGCCCAGCAAGCGTGTGGCCTGGCCAGGATGGTGTAACTAGCAAGCTAGTTGGAACAAGCCCTCCTGCTTCAGGCCAGTGAATATTTACGTCAGGCCAGGAGTAAAGAAAAGTGACTTAACTTACTTTGTACCCTGTGTGTTGCCTGGGGAGAGGGTGGGCAAGTGAAGTGGTTTTTTGTGTTAGTAGCACTTCTGGTAGCTTCCAACAAGGCTTGCTGCCCACGCTTTCCCTCTCTCTCCATCCCAGCTTCCCTCCTTGTTTTCTCTTCAGAACAGAACTCTGTGTACTGTGCATAAATAGGCATATGATAGGCACATACCTCCTTGCTTCAAGTGGGCTTGTTTTTATTATAGCAGGATGGTCTTCCAGATTCAAACTTTAAAAACAGGTAGATTGAGGGGCTGGCCCCGTGTCCGAGTGGTTAAGTTCGCGCACTCCGCTGCAGGCGGCCCAGTGTTTTGTTGGTTCAAATCCTGGGCGCGGACATGGCACTGCTCATCAAACCACGCTGAGGCAGCGTCCCACATGCCACAACTAGAAGGACCCACAACAAAGAATATACAACTATGTACCAGGGGGCTTTGGGGAGAAAAAGGAAAAAATAAAATCTTTAAAAAAAAAAAACAAAAAAAAAAACAGGTAGATTGAATTGAGATGTATAGAGCAATCCTTCAAATTGAAAAAACAAACAAACCCAGTTTTGTTGATAAAACTGGTTCACCGGGGCTGGCCCCGTGGCCGAGTGGTTAAGTTCTCGCGCTCCGCTGCAGGCGGCCCAGTGTTTCGTTAGTTCGAATCCTGGGCGCGGACATGGCACTGCTCATCAGACCACGCTGAGGCAGCATCCCACATGCCACAACTAGAAGAACCCACGACGAAGAATACACAACTATGTACCGGGGGGCTTTGGGGAGAAAAAGGAAAAAATAAAATCTTTAAAAAAAAAAAAAAAAAAAAAAAAACAAAAAACTGGTTCACCAGTTGACACAAAATAAGTTGCACATACTTAAAGTGTACAGTTTGATAAGTCTAGACATATGTACACCCATGAAATCATCACTACAATCAAGATGATGAGCATATTCATCACCTCCAAAAGTTTTCTCTTGGCCTTTTGTAATCCATCCCTCTTTCTTCTTCCTGCCCCCTGTTCCCTACCCCTTCCCAGGCAACCACTGATCTGCTTTCTCTCATATTAGTTTTGTTTTCATCTTCTAGAAATTTATGTAAATGGAAACTGTAGGGGAGGAAGACATTTCCTCTTCCCAAATGTGGGTTTGTCTGGCCAGAGAACGAATTAAATTCACATGAGACAGAATAGCAAGAGAAAATTAAACAAAGCTTTGTGAGGAACCATGGCCCAGGGCCTCTCTTCCTGAAGGAAGAAAGGGCACCAAAGAAGTGGGGTGCACAGAGTGGTTATATACCCCCAAACAGGGTGTTTCACATATGATGGAAATGTCCCTCCCACAATAGTCGCAAGATTGTCTTGTTGGCACAGCGCTTGATGGACACAGCAGGTAGTGGGTCTGCTATCTCAGTGGGCGTAGCAGGAGGCAAGTCTATTGTCTGGAGCTGGGTGGTCAGAGGTAAGCGCAGCAATGAGTTCCTAGCCTAAGGAAAGATGCTTAATCCTTAAAGAAATGCCAAAGTTGGGAGGGGGAGGGAAGTCAGTTACGGGAGGTTACCAGACAAGCACAATAAAATGCAGATTTAGTCCTTGCCTTTGGCATTGATTAAGAGTTTCTAGAGAGAAGATCATCTCCTTTCTTCTTCCTGGTGCAGAGAGGGAGGCACCTTTTACAGATAGAGATTTACCTTACAAATGTAAATGTGTCCTAACAAAGGGCAAGTTCCATTCCTCCAGAGCCTCCTTCCCTGTCCCAGTTTATCAAAAGCAATTAGCCTCAAATAATCCTGATGCCAAAGAGACATATCTTGGGGTGGCCATTTCCAGGTCCCCACAAATCATACATATGTACTCTATTTTGTCTGTCTTATTTCACTCAGTATAATTATTTTGAAATTCTTTTATGTTGAGTGAACTTTATTAGTTTGTATCTTTCAAAGAATTGGTCCATTTTATCTAAGTTGTTAAATTTATTGGCATAAAGTTGCTTAGATTATTTTCTTATTATTCTTTTAATATCTGTAGAATTTAAGGTGCACTCACTTCTGTCATTCCTAATATTGTTAATTTTTGTTTTCTCTGTTTTTTTCCATAATAATTTTGCCTAGAGGCAGAATTTTTTCAATTTTATTGATCTTCTCAAGCAAGCATTGATTTCATTGATTTCTCTATTGTTTTTCTGTTTTCTATTCTTTGTTTTTTTCGCTCTGATATTTATTACCTCCTTCCTTCTGCTTTACTTTGGTTTAATTTCTTTCTGTTTTTTAAATTTCTTAAGGTAAAAGACGAAGTCATTCATTAGAGAACTTTCTTCTTTCTAACATGGGTATGTAGTTATTGCTATGCATTTCTATTTAAGTACTGCTTTAGCTGCATCCCACACATTTTGATATGTTTTCTTTTTTTCAATTTAAAATACTTTCTAATTTCACTTTGATTTCTTTTTTGACCCATGGGTTATTTAGAAATGTATTATTTATATATCTTGAATATACACAATTTTTATCAGTTATACCTAAAGAAAGCTGTTAAAAAACAAGCATATTATTTAGTTTCCAATATTTGGGGATTTTCCAGATATCTTGCTGTTACTGATTTCTAACTTAATCCCATGTGGTGGGAGAAATACTTTGTAAGATATGAATCTTCTTAAATTGACACAGATTTGATTTATTGCCCAGAGTATGGTTGTTGTTCTGTGTGCACTTGAAAAGAATATGTATTCTGTTGTTGTGTGGAGTGTTCTAGAAATATCAATTAGGTTGATAGTGTTGTTCAAGATGTCTGTATCTTAACTGATTTTCTGTCTACTTTTCTTATCAATTATTGAGAGATAGACACTGAAATCTGCAATTATAATTATGGATTTGGAAAATTTCTCCTGAAGTTCCATCAGCTTTTGTTTCATGCATTTTGAAGCTCTGTTATTAAATACACACATTTTTGGAATTTTTATGTCCTCTAGAAGAATTGACTCCTTTATCATTATGTAATGAGCTTCTCTATCCCTAGCAATATTCTTTACTCTAAAATCCACTATCTGATATTAAAATAATCACACTAACTTTAATTTCATTAGTGCTACATGGCATATCTTTTTCAGTCTGTATTAGTTTCCTGTTGCTGCTGTAACAAATCACTACAAACTTGATGACTTAACACAAATTTATTATCTTATAGTTTTGGAGGTCAGAAATCCAAAATGAGTCTCACTGGGCTAAAGTCAAGATGTCATCATGGTTTGTTCCTTCTGGAGACTGTAAGGAAGAATCTACTTCCTTGCCTTTTCTAACTTCTAGATGCCTTGGCTCATGGCCCCTTCCTCTATCTTTAAAGTCAAAAGCAGAGCATCACTACATCTCCTTAATTATCTCTGCTTCCACTGTCACCTGAGTTTCTCTAACTCTGATCCTCTTGCCTCTCTCTTATGAGGACCGCTGGGATTACTTTGGTCCCATTTGGATAATCTCATCTCAAGGTCCTTAACTTAATCACATCATCAAGATCCCTTTTGCCATGTAAAGTAACATATTTACAGGTTCCAGAGATTAGGACATCGATATCTTTGGGGGATCACACCATCCTTTTACTTTTAACTTATTTGTTTCTTATGTTTAAAGTAGGTTTATGATAGGCTGCATGTTCTTTTTATTTTTTATTTTTTGCCATTCCTTTTAATTAGAGTGTTTAGGCTATTTACCTTTAATATGACTATTGATATAGTTGAGTATAAATCTTCCCTTTGCTCTGAGTTTGCAATTTGTCTCGTCTGTTGTTTGTTCTCCTTTTCTTCTTTGGTGCCCTGTCTCAGTTCATTTGGGCTGTTATAACAAAATACCACAGACTGGGTAGCTTATAAGTAACAGAAATTTATTTCTCACTGTCCTAGAGGCTGGAAGTTGGAAATCAGGGTGGCTGCATAGTTGAGTGAAGACCCTCTTCCCAGCTGCAGACTTCTTGTTGTATCCTCACATGGTAGAGATGGATAGGGATATCTTTGGAGTCTTTTTTGTAAGCCACTAATCCCATTTGTAAGGTCTCTGCCCACATGACCTAATAACCTCCTCAAACCATCAATTTAGGAACAGGATTTCAACAAATGAATTTGGGAGGACACATTCAGACCATAGTATGCTCTTCTTTTGGACTAAATATTTTTTTTTAAAGATTTTATTTTTTCCTTTTTCTCCCCAAAGCCCCCCGGTACATAGTTGTATATTCTTCATTGTGGGTCCTTCTAGTTGTGGCATGTGGGATGCTGCCTCAGCGTGGTTTGATGAGCACTGCCATGTCTGCACCCAGGATTCCAGCCAACGAAACACTGGGCCGCCTGCAGCAGAGTGCGCAAACTTAACCACTCGGCCACGGGGCCAGCCCCCTGGACTAAGTATTTTTTTATGATTCTATTTTATCTCTAGTTTTGGATAATTAGCTATAACTCTGTTGTACTTTTAAGTGGTTGCTTTATGGTTTACAGCAAACATCTTTATTTATCACGATATACCTTCAGGTGATATTACATCACTGTGTATACAGTATTAGAGCCTTATTACAGTGTACTTTCATTTCTTCCTCCTGACCATTGTGATATTATTGTTGTACATTTCACTTTTACCTACATTATATACCTCACAATACATTTTTTCTTTAAAGTTGATTATCATTCAAAGAGATTTAAGTAACAAGGAAAAACATTTTACTTATATTTATATAATTACACTTTCTAGTGCTCTTTCTTTTCATCTGCCCATCCAGATTTCCATATCGTGTAATTTTCTATCTGCCTGAATTATTTCATTTGATATTTCTTATAGTGAAGGTCTTCAGATTATGTATTCTTTCAGCTTTCATATCACTGACAAAAAATCTTTGTTTCACATTTTTTTCCCAATTATTTTATTGAAATCATAAAGGTTTATAACATTGTATAATTTTACGTGTACATTATTATTTATCAATTTTTGTATAAAATGCATCATGCTCACCACCAGAAATTTAATTTTTATCTGTCACCATACATAAGTGCCCCTTTACCTCTTTTGTCCACCCTTAAACCCCTTCCCCTCAGGTAACCACTAATGTGTTCTCTTTATAAAATAGCCAAAACAATCCTGAGAAAAAAGAACAAAGCTGGAGGCATCACAATCTCTGACTTCAAAATATACTACAAAGCTATGGTAATCAAAACAGCATGGTACTGGCACAAAAACAGACACACAGATTAGTGGAACAGAATTGAAAACTCAGACTAAAAAGCTTCTGCAGGCAAAGGAAACCATAAACAAAATGAAAAGACAACCCACCAAGTGGGAGAAAATATTTGCAAATCATATATCCAAGAAGGGATTAATTTCCAAAATATATAGAGAACTCATACAACTTAACAACAAAAATGCAAACAACCCGATCAAAAAATGGGCAGAGGATATGAACAGACATTTCTCCAAAGAAGATATACAGATAGCCAACAGGCACATGAAAAGATATTCAACATCACTAATTATTAGGGAAATACAAATCAAAATTACAATGTTTCACATTTTTAAAAAAGATATTTTTGTTGGGTGTAGAGTTCTATTTCAGTACTTTGCATATGTTGCTCTAGTCCCTTCTGACTTGCTTTTTTTTCACTAGAAGTCTGTTATAATTCTTATCGTTGATCTTTTGCACATAACGACCTTAATAATAGGCCATGAAGGTCACATAATGACCTCCCTACATGCTTTTAAGATTTTCTCTTTATCAGGGGTTTTACGCCATCTCATTATGACGTTCTTTAGTTAGTTTTCTTCATACTTCTTGTATGTGGATTTTGTTGAATTTCTTAGATCTGTGAGTTTAGTCTTCATTAAGTTTTTGACTATTATTTCTACCACTATTGTTATTCTTATTTCCTCTTCCTGCTTCAGCAATCCAACTGCACGTACATTAGGCCACTTGAAGTTGTCCCACATGTCACTGATGCTCTGTTGATCTTTTTATCAGCCTTTTTTCTGTTTTTCATTTTGAATAGTTTCTATTATAGTGTCATTAAGTTTAATAGTCTAACAATACAATCGTTTTGGGTCTTGCTTTTAGGTTTTGTAAGACAAGACCAGAACAGTTTTTAGTCTTGGGCTAATTTTCCTCCACTATCAAGGTAAAACTCTTTTGAGTGTATGCTACCTGATAACCATGAATTATGAAGTTTTCTTCTCTGATTTGTGGAACCAAGAAATGTTTTTATTTTTGGCATTGTATCATCTTTGGGTATTGTTTCTCTAATCTCATTGGCTATTTTTTCCCCCTGCCTTGGTTTGTTTCCTCATACAGAACTGTTACTCAGCACTCAACTAAAGATTGGTGGTGGATCACCTGCAGATCTCAAGAGCTCTCTGTGTAGCCCTATTCTTTCCAGTACTCTCTCAAGCAGACTCCAGGCACTTTGGTCTCCTCAGACTCTCAGCTCTGTCTCTTCAACTCAGAAATGGTGCTGTCTCTGCCTCAGTTTTTCCTTTCTGTTCCACTTCCTGGAAACTTTCTCTGGTCAGTAAGCTGGGAGAATTGTAGGACTCACCTCACTTGTTTCTCATCTTTTAGTGTTCATTGTTGTTCATCACCTAATGTTCAATGTCTTGAAAACCATCATTTCATATATTTTGTCTGGAATTTTGTTTCAGGTGGGAGGATAATTTTGGTCCATATCACTTCACTGTAGCTCACAGTAGAAGTTCTGCAATCCTTCACTTACTTTTTTTAAAACTCAGTGTTTATTTATGTAGGAACTCCACTATTATATTTTAAGTGTTTCTGTATTTCCTTCCTTAAGGGACTTGAGAGAGATACTGGTGGCTAGAAACCAAAAGCTAAAATAAAAGATGTCATTTCCCAAAATTCCAATGAAGCACCTCCAAAATTAGAATGGAAGTCAATTACAGTTCTTTTTGTGAAAATTAATGTACTTGGGGGCTGGTTCGGTGGCGTAGCGGTTGAGTTCACACGCTCCAATTTGGCAGCCTGGGATCCACAGGTTCAGATCCCCGGTATGGACCTACCACCACTCCTCAGCCATGCTGTGGAGACATCCCACATAAAAAATAGAGAAAGATTGGCACAGATGTTACCTCAGTGGCAATCTTTGTCAGGCAAAAAGAGGAGGATTGGCAACAGATGTTAGCTCAGGGCCAATCTTCCTCAAAAAAGAAAAAAAAATTAATGTACTCACCTACACTCACCTACGTGTTACATAAAAGTTGAGAGACAATTATCCAATTCTCAGTTTCAGCATGTCTAATGAGCAAAGATACTAACTCACCTTTCTTTTGGGCTATCTTCTCAAAGATGTTTATATGGCAAACAGCTTGGAAGATCAAGATAGAATCTCCTTCTAGAGCAGAAGATAAGTTTGCCTAGGGTCTGGTATAAAAAGAAGCCTCCCACTGGAGCTAAGGCTAGGCAGGTTTGCTTGTCGGCCATTATAAAAGATTCAGGTTCCTTAAACTCTCCTCTGAAGCAACCCACTGAATGTGCAAGTGTCACTTGGCCTTCTTCTCACTGCCTTGTGTGAATTTGGACTTGGGGAACTGGCACAGATATTCTGATGTGTCTGCTGTTTGCAATGCCATGAATAATAAAGTCCTTGTCTCTGACCCAGGAATCTTGTGTCTTCTGCCAGCATCCATGAAACTGTGGCAACCTAGATTGTTTGCTTGCAAGGAGGTTAAAATATCAGATCCTTCACAGGTTTTGACAATAAAATAGGTCACATTTACCTAGGTTGCAGGCAATTTAACCATGCCTCCCTATACCAACAAGATCTAAACTTATAGAAAATAGCAGAAATGGAGGGACAGGGAAGACATGGGATGACTCAGAGTGAATGGCAACTGCAATATGACCCTGTTCTGTGATTCATAAGGAAGTAAAGCCTTGTACAAACACCAGATGGTGTTACTGTATTAAATTTAAAAGGGATCTGGGGATATTCAGCCTGGAGAAGCAAAGACGTGGCAGGGCGAGATAGCCATCTTCAACTATCTGAAGAGCTTTGAAATAAAGGGTAGAAGTACGTGGTGTGGATGACTTGTAAGACCTAATCCTCTTTCTAGCCCCATGTGGGTGCTGCACATATAATCAGATGTGACTCACAGTCCAAAAGGAACTGCTGCCAAGGACAAATCTCGTGTGTATATTGCCAACAGCCATTCTGTCTGGGATAAGAAAGACAAAAATACACAAGGACAAAGGGAGGCATCCCCCAACCTTGGGCATAGGGTCAAGGGGGGATATCAAGGGGTCACTCTTGGTGCCCTGTCCATGTCCCCTCTAGCCTTACCCTTGTAGTATCACACGTCTCACACCCTAGGGTTTTCTTTCAGCAGGTGAGAAGCATTGGAGGATTAGTCCCATCTCCCGCACCCAGCAGTCCTCAACCAATGACTGATGAAAGTTGTTGTATAAATCCTTCAGCTTCCACACCCTTTGGGTTTGGTAACTTTGAGGCACATGTTTTAACTGATTCCTCATGTTCCCAAAAGGGTCTACACTTCAGTTATTCACAGCAGAAAGGGGCTCTATCATGCACTGTCTGTTCACTGTCTTCTCTTTCCTGTCTCACTTCCCATCTCTTCTTTCAGTCTTTCCTGAGATCACCTCCCAGACACGCCTTAAACTTGAATCCTTTTATCTGAATCTGCAACCAAACGAAGCAGGTAAAGGGAAGGGGATGTGGACATATGAAAAATCACATTTGATGTACTGTCCCATTAAAACGAGAACATCAAAAAGAAAGTTGAAAATCCTCTCCGCGAGGCTCTGGAGGTAAACCTAATGCAGTTCCTGGCAAGAAGGATTGGTTGTTTAAAAGTCCCTTAGGATAGGGATATGAGACCTTTGAAGAAGAAAAATGCCCTGAAAATCATGGTGCAATGCTTGCTGAGGAACATAAAACAGATGTCTTTAAACCCTATCAGTAAGGCTGGGAGTCCAGAGGGCTTTGATGGTTCCAGCCTTGTGCTTTATTTGCTGGCAAGCTATTTTAGATTTGCCAGAGCTCCTGGGGTTGCCATAGTATTTGTAAACAAATCTCTGTGGTCAGCAGACTCGGGGGTGGTACAACAATGCTAGGGGAAGTTTAGGGGAGGCAGGTTGTGCTTGCTGGGAAAGTCTTGAAAAACGACATCTTGAAAAGGTCTCAGACCACAGAGCAATGGATCTGGCTGCCTTGCTGATTGGGATCAGCCACATTGACTCAATTCCTTCTCTCCCTTCATCTTCCAGCCCCCGTCTTCCCTGCAGATGTTTCACCACTCCTCCGTGAAGAAGAGGAAGAAGTCAAAATCACATGCGGAAATTTCCCAGGTGCCACAGATGATGTGGCCAGAAGGATGACCTCCTCTCGGGTCTCTGAAAATCAAGGTAGTCAAGCCTTCTGCAGAGAAGCTCAGGACTGCCTGCTATTATCTCTCCTCCAAAAGATAATAATTCCACAAACAGTTGTTGCACACCTACAAAATACTGACTCTGCACCAAACACTGGGGAATATAAAGATGATTAAGATACAGTTCTTGTCCTCAGGAGGCTGCTGGCTAGTGGGGGGACACAGGTGATGAACACAACAACAGCGGCACTAGACACAGTGGCCAGCAGAGAAGGGAGTGGGGAACTTGAGGGTGGGCTGGGTCCTCCTTGAAGGGCAAGACGGGCTATGATAATAGTATTTATTGAGCATTTACTGTGTTCCAGGCACCGTTCTAAGTATACATGTATTAACCAATTAAAAACATGCATGAGGAGGCCAGCCCAGTGGCGTAGTGGGTAAGTTTGCGTGCTCCTCTTCGGTGGTCTGGGGTTCATGGTTTCGGATCCCAGGTGCAGACCTACAAACCAATCACCAAGCCATACTTGGGTTGCGCCCCACATACAAAAAATAGGGGAAGCTTGGCACAGATGTAAGCTTAGTGACAATTTTCCTCAAGCAAAAAGAGGAAGATTGGCAACAGATGTTATCTCAGGGCCCATCTTCCTCACCAAAAAAAAAAGAAAAGGAAGATAGAAAGAAAGAAAAAAAGAAAAAAAAAATTCCCCCCAACCGCCCAAAATGCATGAGACAAGTACTAGTATTATCCCCAGATGAGTAAACTGAGAATGTAAGTAATTTGCTTAAGGTCACACAGCTAAGTCTGGATTCAACACCTCAGTGCATAGTCTTAATGACTGCACAGTGCTGCAGGAAAGCATTTCCAGGAAGCTGCTCCAGGGCTAAGAATATAAAAAATAGGCGTGGATTAGTAATCTTTAACATGTTTTGTAGGTGCTCTGGTAGAGTGTGGACTAGAGTCCCAGATGTGAGACTAGAATCTAGGATTTCCCAAGAGGAAGTATCCAGCGATAGAGTCCCCATAAGCAAAATATCCAGAAAGTTCCTATTTCAGGTAACTGTGCTTCTAGAACCCTGTTTAGAAATCCCTGTTCCCCTAAAGATGGTGACTAGGGTTCAGGCAAGCTACCAGAGATTTACACATTAAAATGCAAATGAGGCTGGATTCTAAGAGTTTAAAGAGCCATGATTTTAGTCCACCAGGCTTCCCAGAGCCAGATCATTGTCTTTATCTTGCAAATAGAGAGATTTGAGAGTTTGAGAGCAGAAGAGCCCCAAACAGGACTTGGCATGCTAGGGCTGGCCTGAGGCAGAGCTGGGAAGAAGCCATTTTGCAGAAGGAAAAATACCTAGAAAGGATGAGCGTATATCTAATCCAGAATGAGCTTTCTGACAATGGAAAGATTTGGTAGGCTCAGGCAAGAGGAGTCTTGATAAGGGCAAGCAGAAATGATTGAGAAAAAATGGGATTCCAGCATGTAGGTGGCGAGGAATGTGTCTTGGCAGCCTTCGATTTCAACAGGGAGACCTGGGCTGGGATGGGAAAGGGCCTTCTCCTCCAGGACCAAGGTGGAGCTAAAGGAACGACCTCAGCTTTGGCCAGGGGTGTAGAAGTCAGCTGTGCTGACCAGTGGGACAGTAGCCTTGTAGGTCGGGACTCCTGTGGGGCATGTGGCCTGGCAGAAGGGAGGAAGACAGAGAGGGCTTGAATGGACCTGTTTGAATGCTTTAAGCTGAAGCCAGACTACTGAGTAATGTGCCACAGCCCTCAACTCTCCTCACCGTGAAATTTCCTCATACTGCAGCAGAGTTTGTTTAGGATCTTGAGCTGACAGTGTGTGCTGGACTTGAAAAGGCCAGCTCCAGAGAGGAGAGGAAGAGGGGGAAACTGGCCCTCAATATGCTCGTCAATGGAGGATGCCTTCTTCTCATCTTCCCTCCCTCCTTGCAGAGAAAAAAGAAAAAGAATCATAAATGTACATTGTTTAAAGGGTCACAGAGATCTATAAGATTTGTTAGGAGAAATGCAGCAAATTGGAGAACATGACTGTCTTGAGAGGGGCTTCGGGGATATGACTCAAATATAGACTTTGAACCAAATCCTGTTTACTTCGGCCGCCCTGTTCAGCCCTGACTTCTAGAGGTACCCATTGCTGTGAATTTCTAAGTCTTTTGAGAATTTCTCGGTGCAAATCATATTGTTCTCAGCTTTCTGGCTTAGGGAATACATTCACGTGTTTTCTGTCTTCCAAAATTTCACTCTTAGTGCCTCTTCTCATGGAGCACCAGTCTTTTAGTTTTACGTCTTAAGAAAAAAATCTCTTTACTGGCATTTTCAGTGGTATTTTGAAAGAGCAAGAAAATACATGGCTGTGTTCAATCTGCAGATTTTACCAGAAGTCAGCTCCCTCCATTTTTTTAAATCTTTAGTTGGTGACTATAAAAGCCAAATGTAGGAGTCAATAAAGGTGGGATATGAGTTCAACTGAGAGTCTCTCTAGTTGGTCGGCCAGTGGGTCAGTCTGTCCATCAGTGTCTTAGGAAGGGTCAGCTCCCCTTGCTCAGAGGTTCATTATCTATGTTAGCCACAATACTTTTAGTTGATATTAGTTTCTAAAGAAATGTTAAAGTAGATGGGATTTGGGAGTGCAGAAATAAGATTAGTCTTCATCTTTTAGGGACAAATAGTGAATCACCTGGCCTTTTTGTATTTGGAAGCAAGCTTTTCCTTACTTTTTATTCTGGATCCATACCTTAAGATTCATATCATTAAAAGGACAAGCCACAGGATCTCTAGGATGCAGAGTAACAGGCGTAAAGCTACTTGTCGGATAGAAGCCTCAAGCCGAGGGCAGAAGCCCAACAAGAACCCCCCTCCCATGTTGATAAACGGGCCCTCTGTTATCTCTCAGGGAGAAGGCAATGAGAGGCAGCAAGGAAGTAGCAGATTTTTCTTCAATACATTGGAGAAGGCAGAAATTCTCATTTGTGTCCTGACAAGAGCTTAGAGAAAGGAGGAATATGCCCCTACCCTTCACATTTTCTGTAACCTATGGCTCCTTGTTTGGGGACACAAATATACTTGAGCAAAGACTTTATCATGTTCCCTGAAAGGTCCTTGTCCATTGTGGACTCTGGGTGATGAGTCTGCAGGCACCGTAGGCCTGGGATCCAAGATGGTGGCAGAGACGGAGCCGAGAGGACAGGTGACAAAGGAAAACCTACCTAGTTTCCCAGGTGTGTTGATGATTGGCCAGACTCTTGTAGACATCCACAGTGCCAGGGCAGGAGAGCTCTTCCTTGCGTCAGTGGCACATGTGAGTTGTCTCACAGTTTAAAGATTATGGAGCCCCAGGAAGCAGACCTAGGAATATAGCGTCTCTGGACGCTAGCTTTTCGGGGCATGTATCGGCACCTCACACCATGTGCCCCATTTCAGAGCTTTCACTGCCAAGACTTGGAACAGCTCAGGCTTGTCCCTTCTCAGAAATAGTCAACCCTCCTCAACAGCCACCAGGACATTCAAGCAAGAGTGTCCAGTCCAGGTGTGGGCGTTGGGGCTCCTCTGTAGGATTCATCCTTCATTCTCTGGGATCATTCCAGAGGTTTGGGACAGCACTTCTGATGGAGTAGCAGACTTGGGGATTGACTGAGGGTGCTACTTAAAAGTGAAAATCTCAGGGCTCACCCCAGATTTCCCAAATAAAAATTTCTTGAGTTAGAGTGGGCATGCTTGGCTATTTTCACTTTTTTTTTTTTTTAAATAAGGTTCTCAGGTAATTCTTATGTACTTTAAACATTTGAGAAACTTTAGGCTGTGTTTCCCAATTTCCAGATGATAAATTCACCTACTTTCTAGGCCTCTTCCCCTGAGATTTGATGGAGTGTGGAAATCTTTATTTTTAGCAAGTACCCCAAGTGATTATTATCATCAGGAAAGTTTGGAAAACTCTGCCCTAGGCTAAAGGATGTCAGAGTACTGAGAGGCTGGCCCAGGGCTTCTCTACCTATCTAATCCTTGGAATTACCTGAGGAGTTTAAAAAGGTGTATACACCTAGCCCACTCCTGATGACATTGACTTCAGTACATCCTTATCCAGATAATCATAGTTTTTATGCACACATCTGGGCTAGAAGCACCAGCTACACCCTCCTTTAAGCTGATCTGACTCCCATGGATTGAAGAGGATAGTTTTGAAGATGAGCAGGAAGCATTTGAGAAGAGTTTCTTTTCTCTTCTGGAGAAAGAATCCACTTGAGAAACAACGATGGCAGTTCCACATTAATTTACAATTGACATGACAATTTTGCATGCTTTATCTGATTTGATTGTCACAATGTATGACTGTGAGGTGGATATTTTCATTCTGTCACTCTATGGATGAGGAGCTTGAGGCTCAGAGAGGCTCAGTAACCTGCCCAAGATCCCACAGCCTGTGTGCGGGTATGTGTGGGTGCAGCTTTTTGTCCCTGGTCCCGTTTAAACAAGCAGATGTATGAAGAAAATTAATAAAGGAGCATTTGCCCAACGGATTGGAGTAGCATTGATGTAGGTCTCATCTGTGGGTGAAAATCCAGGGCTTGGAGAGAGAAGAGGAGGAAACAGATATGACGTTAATGTGCCAGCTTTTTTTTTTTTTCCTGTTGCTGCCGATGGCCCTTGGAGGGTGGGATGTTTTCTTTGAAGGCTCCCATTCCCCTGTCTCCCAGAATGACTATGACCTAAACCAGCCTACACTCCCCACAGCCAGACCATGGCGACACTATGCAGCCCTCGACTGAGGACGGGAGGAGTCAGGGCCGCACAGCACGTTTTCCTTTGTGCAAAGCCTGCTGGCCTTTTTGGGGACTAAATCATTGACGTCATTAGCACCAATGAGTGTGGCCAAGAGGACCTACCCACCCAGACCATAGCAACAGCGGCATAATAACCACCGACATTTCGCAACTTCTCAGACGCTCCAGGGAGGTGGAAAGCTTTCGGAGGTGTGGACTTTTTCCTAAGGCTCATTATTGAAGTCCACACCGAACAACCGATAGACTAGTAGGTATGGAACAGGAACAGGGGCTTTAAGCAAGGCGCTATGATAGGGTCTAAGAGATGTAGACCAAGGGACCAACGGACCCTCTAAACCACGTGATAAAGACTGGATCACATTGGACCTGCCTTGTCCTCTCATTCACATGAGAACACCACATCCATCCCAGCCAGGGAGGTCCTGGGGGGAAGCAAGCGTTTCAGGGAAGAAAGAGCAACAGGGTCCTCAATCCACTTCACCAGGCCCGGGCTTGGAATCCGTGTATAATTTGTTGCTGTTTAACAAAGAAGAAAACAAGAGTAAGGAGTGAAGCGTGGATGGGAGCCGCGGAGTGATCCAAAAGAGGCTGGCTCCCTGGAAGGTTTGATTGTATTGGCCTGCATTTCTTTGGCTGCCAACTTATTCAGATCCAGAAATGGCAGGGAATTGCTGGCATTAGAATTCTTCTTACCACACATTGGGAAATAATCCCAAATAGTTGGGGCAAGATGTGCGGCTGAGGTTTGGCTAGGTAGGAGGGTGGAAGGGGCAGGAAGATGCAGAGCAGTGAAAGAATTCAGAGTCAGGAAGAGACAATATCTGTTTCCAATCTCTTTTATCAGTGAAGTCACAGGCCACTGAGTGGGCATGGGAAAGGAAGAATGAAGGAAGAGGGGAGAAAGAGAGTGGGAGGGGATGAAAAAGTCTATAATAAGGAAATGAACCCTGAGGAGAGAGGGAGAGAGTGATGTGGCTCAGCTCTCAGCTTTCATGCTTGTGAGGTATGTGTGCGCGCGCGCGCATGCACTCACATACACACACACACACACACACACACACACACACCCCTTGCCAGCTCCCAGCCTGCAGGTTAGCCAAGAATTAATTTCTAGATTGTTCATCTTAACCATCTTCTTTTAAAGTGCAGTTACCATTAAATTATTTATTTATTTATTTATTTGCCTTTATGAGTTCCTTTCCTTAAACCACATTAATGTGTTGGTACCACCTTAACAGATAATGTTATGTTTACTTATTTTTTTCCCTCGCAGCCACGCATTTGACTTATACTTGAACCTAGACATTTTTCACTGCAGAGAAACTATTTCATTTATTTCCTACTCCTCACCCCTGAAGAACCACTGATGCTCCTCTGCACATACCAGGTGCTTCGCAAGGGCTGAATTGGCTATGTCCTCATAGGAAGGAAGGATTCCTTGCTTTCCTGGGCAGTGTCAGTGAGTGGCTGGGCTTGACCACCGGCCCAGCAGCAACTCTGCCTGTGTGAGCCTTGCCTTGGCTTACAGAATATTCAGCCTGCATTGCAGTCACCTGGTCCCATGAGGTTCAGCATCTTCTGTCTTCTCTCATCATGAACTTCCCGATCTGGCCTGATAGTAGCTTGGAACCCTGCAGTATGACTGCCCCTGGGATCTCTTTTCCAGGCCTGTGTTCTGAGTGACACTATGTTCTCACACAGTACTTCTGTTAATCTGACATCCTTGGCTGTGGCCCAGTGAGGGCCTCTGTAACCCTGTACTCTGAGCCAAGGAAAGTCATGTTATAGCAAAGATCCCCTGAAATGAGAATACCCAACTGCATGCTTTGAAGAGAATTTCAGAAAATTCTCTGAGTCTTCCAAGCTTGCCATCTGTGTAAATTTTTTTTTCCCACCCGTCGCACTCACACTGACTAATGAGATTCTCCATCCACTCAGACCCACATTCAAGTCCCCTCCCCACCTCCTAAGGCAGAGGGAACATACACCTGATTGCAGTCATGCCTCCTTGGAGTTCACACCCCAGAGAATTCCTAAGGAGACCTAACAAAAAGGAAAATAAAAGGAGAGGCTTAGGCAATTGGATTCCTATAGACTCACCACGGAAATTCTTTAAAATCTCGGCCTCAGCCTATTGACCAACAACCCAGAAGAGGGTGAGGCCCATGTCAGTACCCCTACAGAGGACATGGGAAGACTTAAGGGTTTTTTGTTCTGAGAAATGATAAATCCCAGTGCTAATGGGAGAGAACTGAGACTGCCTGGCCAGAATGCAGCTTGTTGCTGAGCTCGGCATGTGTTAGTGTAGCCGTAAGAGATAGGGGTCCAATGGGAACTTGGTCCTTCTCCCCAGTAGGCCTGTGAGGCCCTAAGCCCTTCTCAGAAGAAACATGCTGTGTGCCCGACCTCTGGGAATCCTGCTGCCTGGTAGAGGCTGTGGATCTTCCCGCCTGGAGGCTGTGCTCACTGGGGCCAGACTCCCAAGGATTGGAGCTGAACGTGGAGGACAGGCGATGGGAATGTGCAAGGACATTCAGAGTTTTAAGGCTGCTGGAGAGCCAAAGCTTCTTACTCTTTTGTGTGGATGTTTAATATGTTACCACAGCTTTAATCTATCATGGTTATTTTAGACTTTGGGGGTGATTAATAGTTACCCAAGGAGCCATGAAAAAGGCAAATTCCCTGATTCCTCCTCCCAGAGATTCTGGCTTAGTGGGGCTGAGGCCCACCTGGGACTCTGATGCAGAGTCTGCAGACTGTGCTGTGAGAAACCCAACACTTGTCAGTCCCAAGGGTGGATGCTAGTCCTCAGCATCTTTCATTACCCTCACCACCACCACCGGCACCAGCACCACCACCACCTCCACCTGGGGAATAATCATTGTTTGATGGCCCAGGTTCAACTCACCGCAAAGCCAGCACGTCCTTCTCTAGATCACATGGATTTCCAAGGTCCCCAGCATCGACGAGATACCTGTAGGGCATGTGACTCTTGAGCACCTGAAATATGGTAGTGAGACTGAGGACTGAAAATTTCATTTTATGGTATTTTAACGAATCTGAATTTAAATTTAAGTAGGTACATGAGTCCAGTGTCTACCATGTCAGGTAGGGCAGAACTAAAATGGGAGGAGGAAGAACCCGATCAGCTCCCGGTTTCAGATCAAGTCACAATTTTCAACGTCAACCTTATCGTGAAATATGAAGACTAAGAACTGGGAGATCTGGACAAATACCTACAACAACTTGGACGACATGTGAGAATGGACCGCCTCTCCCACTCCTTTCTGTACCCAGCATGGTACTGATCTTGACAATTACCAACCTGCTTCCACTCATGGAGGTCCTATTTGGGAGAGGTTATGCTGCCTTTCCCAGTAATCCTGGGAGAGCAAGGATGAGACTTTGTGCACTAAGAGTGGGCAAAGTTGAGGGGGAACATGAAGGCAACCTAGAGCTGCGTCGTCTGACTGAACTCCAGCAATGTAGTGCAATAACGGAGAATCTGGGCCTGAAGCCAGGGAGCCTGGGTTCCGTCTTGCCTCTGCTGTTGCCACCTCCTGGATAATCTTGA
Organism: Equus przewalskii; assembly: GCF_037783145.1. Taxonomy (NCBI): domain Eukaryota; kingdom Metazoa; phylum Chordata; class Mammalia; order Perissodactyla; family Equidae; genus Equus; species Equus przewalskii. Next base: position 28,664,511 of record NC_091850.1, read on the forward strand.
GCAAATTACTTAATTTCTCTAAACTTTAGTTTCTTCATCTGTCGAATGAGGATGATAACAATTGTCCCAACTTCATGGGGTTGTGAAAAGTCAGCAGTTCTCAAACTCTTTGGTCTTCTGACCTGTTTGCACCAAAAATTAATGAGGATCCCCGCTTCCCACAAGAGCTTTTGTTTTTGTGGGTTAAGTCTATCAATGTATTCTGTATTAGAAATCAAAAATAAGAACACTAAAACATAGTAATTAATTTAAACATAAGAAGAATAAAGCCGTTAAATAGTAACACAGCATAGTTTCACGAAAATTACCATATTTTCCACAACAAAAAGTAATTAGAGAAAGGTGTGACATTGTTTTGCGTTTTTGCAGATCTCTTTCACGTCTGGCTTGCTAGAAGATTGCTAGGTTCTCATGTCTGCGTCTGCATTCCATCTGTTACAATATGTCGTTTTGATTGAAGTCTGATGAAAATCTGGTCCCAGGTATTTAATTGGAAAAGAGAGGAGTATTTTCATAGTCTTCTCAGATATTGTGAATATTTTTCTTTGGTGTTACATAAAACTTGAAAAGCGAGACGTTATTAAAGATTAGTTGCAATATGGAATCTAAAACCCCATTAATAAACTTTTAATATTCTTTACACTAAATCTATTGTTCTATCACACACTTTTAACATATCTTTTACCCATGCATAATTCTGTAACATCATGCATTAGTCATTTGGGAAATATTGGTTCGTTAAGCTATGCTGATTTTCCAAATGTTATCATATTTTATTATGCAATATCCAACATCACATTTGTTAATATCATAAGAAAAAGTTTTAAGTATTGGAAGTCTTCTAGGGCCATAGGGTTTTCAGCACTCTGGTGGTCCACAGAATCTTAGGTTTATGCAAAGAATAAAACAAGATGGAAGAAGGCAACTAATGGCATCAGTTTTTCTCTCTCTGTCTTTCCAATAGTTAGTTTTAGTAGATTTAGTATGTTTACATTTTGAAAAAACCTAGGGGAAGAATGTCTATTTTTATTCAATAATCCAGATATTGAATTACCTTCTTCTGTAATTTCTATACAGTCCAAACATGAAAGATCCATGAAGAATAATCAGATTCATTAAAGAGGCTATCTTAGCACATAGTTAGAATGATTTTGACTTCCATGTCAAAAAAGAAGTAGGGGGATTTTTCAGGAGTCAGGGTGGGTAATGATATCGAAAACTTCAGGCTGATTTGGGAATTATGTTACTTATCTAATACTGTATAATAAATCACCTCAAAACTAAGTGGCTTAATACAGGAAAGTCATTTCTCATTTCTTGTGATTTCTGTAGGTCACGAATTTGGGAGTTGCTCAGCTAGGCAGTTCTGGCTAGGGGACTCCGTGAGGTTTCAGTCAGATGCTGGCTCTTGGCAGGAGGCCTCAGTTCCTCACCATGTGGACATCTCCATAAGGCTCTTCGAGTGTCTTAATACACGATAGCTGGCTTCCCCCAGAGCAAGTGATCCAAAAGGGGGCAAGGTAGAAGCCACATGTCTTTTATGACAGCCTCAGAAGTCACACATGTCATTTCTGCAAAATCCTATTGGTTACACAGATCAGCCCTTTTCAATGCAGGAGAGACTCATAAGGATGTGAATACAAGAAGGAGAGAACCGTTGGGGGCCGTCTCGGAGGCTGACTACCACAGACACCAGTTTTAGGTATAGGGTTGCCTTTTTTACCTACAGAGTCTTTATCTAGCCTCCATCATCTAGGAACTTACAGAATACCTATCCACAGGCATGGAAACCCACACAACTTAGTATCTGACCAGGGGACCCACTTCATAGTGAAGGAGATGGGGCATGAAAATGGGGTCCGTTTTTGTATCACATACCATACCATCCAGAAGCAGCTGGTATCTTGGAAATGCAGAACAGTCTTCTAAAATTGTAGCTGATGCTCTAGCTCAGAGGCAATATTCTGTGATAATGAGGTGCCATCTTCCAGCATGTAGTGTATGTATTAAATCATAGACCTGTGTATGATGCTGTGTCACCAGTAGGAAGAACAAGTGGGTCTGAGAACCAAGGGGTGGAAGCAGGAGTGATCCCACTGGCAGATTTTGTGCTTCCTGCCCCTGTAAATCTGATCTCTGTAGAGTTGAAGGTCCTGGTGCCCAAAATGGGAACACTCCTGACAGGGGACTCAGCAGGGTTCCCATTCAACTACAAGTTACAGTTGTGTCCAGGTTCTAGTGTGCAAGAAGAAAGTCACCATACTGACAGTGGTAACTGATTGTTAGTCTGGGTCTTCTGAGAAGTAGACACCAAGATAGGATTAAATATGTAGGGATTTTATTGGACAAAAGTCTAGGAAAGAAAATGAGTCATTTGAGGCTTGGAGAGTGGTCAGACTCTGATGCAAGCCTGACCCTGAATGAAGTGGAGGGGGAATGAAGGTAGGGTGGGATGGTCCTAGACTTCTGTGCAGTCCCAGAAATTTCATCAAGGCCACTGGGGAGATCTTGACCCAAATTCACCCATCAAATGAGTCCCATGTCTCCCAGGAAGGGGTCACCATAGTATCCCTGTAGTGCCCTGTCACTGGCAGGGAGCAGCCTGTGGGAAGCACAGCCTCAGATTTCAGAGTCAGCAGCTGGGGCCCTTGGTCAGTTACACTCCCTGCAGTTGGAGTTCTGCCAGGCACATTCTCATGGCTGCCACACTGACCCTGGTCAGTAGGAGGAGCTAGGACTGCTTCCGCACAAGGAAGAAACGAGGACTACATGTGTAACCTCCTAGTACTTCCTTGCCTCATTGTAACCGTGAATATATGAACATGTGTGTGTATATATCTGTATAGGATTATAGGAACATGAAGAAAAATATGGAAGGATACAAATTAACTTGTGAACATGGTATGGCAGATAATGTCGATTTGTTGGTCCAAGCCTATTCCTAATCCCCTTTTCCCTAGCTACTTTCCAGCCAGGGATGGCTATGTGACACAGTTCTGGCTTAAGAGACATAAGTGGAATTCTACTGATTGTCTTATCTCTGTTTCTCATCCTTCCTGACTGGTATGTGGGCTTGATACTTGAAGCTGCAGCAGCCATCTTGAGACCATCAAGTAAAGGCCAAAAGAATTGCCAGCAGCAGAGGAGTATCTCCAGTACTTCTTCTTATGAGAAGAAAACTAAATACCTTTTGTTTTGCTCATGGTGAATGTGTATCCTATCATACACATAGGATATCTTTGGGTATATGTGTGCTGGTAGGGGAAGGGGTAAGTCAAGACATAGACAAGCAAATATAAGACCACTTAAAATATCATGTATATGATCACATATAATCATTTACATGCATAGCTCTGTATATATTTTGATATATGTAAAAAGAAAATGATTTAATAGTAATAAAATTGTCCATTTAATCTATTTTAAACTTGATTGACATAATATTACATATTTAAAAATATATTTCTTTAAGTATGCCTCATTTAAAAATTTTTAATATTGTATATGTTTTTTCTGTGCCAGATGTTGATTTTACTTACCTTAAAAAAAACTTAGATTTTGTTGACCTTCTTTGTTATTACTTTGGAATACTCTATTTTCCAGCTCTGAGTTGAATGCTGAATATTAATTTTCAGCTTTTATTCTTTTTGAATGTGATACATTCTGGCCAAAACACGAATTGTGGTCTAACACAGTTGGCGATGGGCTCCTATTGTCTGCCCAGGCCCTGTTCTACATCAGGAGGTGGAGTAAAGTTCTCATCTTCTGTGTAGGTGAGAGAGGCCTGGGCAGAGGTGAAACGGCGGGTAGGGGAGGCAGGAGGTGGCTCCCCAGCCAGCTACTACACCCGGAAACCTCTCAGTCAGTACTTAAGGCAGAGTAGACAGTCACCACTAGGTGGCGCCCAACCTCAGTGGGGACTTATGAATTTAGAATTTGATTCTGAAAAGGGGATTTCCAGAACTCCTTGCCCATGTGCTCCTTTTACTTTTTTATTTCTTTTTCTGTCTTTCTTCCTTTTATTATACTGTTTGTTTTCATTACACTATTCCTCCACCTCCCTCTATTATCTTGAAAGGATTCCTTATATTTCAAATATTTTACTGGTTACAGTAAAAATTTTACCATGCATACTTTACTACTTATTCAAGGTTTCTTTGTTTTCCTTTCCCAAAATACAAGGATTTAGTATACCTCCTCCCATTTTCCATGTAAATTTTCCTCAGTATTTTAATTTAATTTGCTTTTGGTTCTTCCAAATTAGCTCTTATTATTGTTGTAAGTCAACGCTTATTTATTGCTCTGCTCATCATTTCTTCATACTTCTTTTGGGGTTCAATTTGGTCTCATTTCTGAAACACATCAGATTAGTAGTTTTTTCAGCAATGGATGTCAATGATGAATTTTTTTAGCCTTATTTTTGAAAATATCTTTATTTCATCCTCATTCTGGAACAACAGTTTAGTTGGGTATAAGAGAAACTCTTCTATTGTTGTAAATGACAATTCTGTGGTCAGCCTAGCTGTCACTTGTTTTTAGGTTCTCTCTCTTTTCAGGAGTTTTTGAGTTTCTCTTTTGTTTAAAAGTTTGACTACGATGTGTGTAGCTGCATGGCTTTATTGTTTGTTTTCTTTTCTTTCGTGCTACTTGGGATCAATGGCCTTCTTAAATTCTAAAAAATTCCCAGCCATTATTTCTTTAAGTTTTTTCTGACCCCCTTCTCTCCATTCTCTTCTGGAATTTATACTTGGTTTAGATTTAAAATTCCAAATATATCAGTCAACCCCGGTGTCTTTTAAACTCTCTTTGATATTTTCTATGTTCTTACCTTTCTGTGTTTTATTCTGGATGATTTTCTCAAATCAATCTATCAGGTCACTAGCTCTTTTAAAGTGTATCTAATCTGCTATTTAACTTGATTTAAAAAGGTTAATGATTATGCTTTTCAGTTCTAGAAATTCTACTTAATATGTGAGTCCTATCATTTTGATTTTCACTATGCTTTCCTTTATCTCCTCAATTTAAACATATTTATTTTGCTGTGTCTTTCAGATTACTCGATTTTCCTAGTTCTTGGGTTGATTATTCTTCCATGTGTTCTATCAGCTGATGCTCCTCCCTGTTACTTTTTAATCGCATAGTTAGTGAATACTGTAAGCTTTTATTTTTTCTTCTAGTAAAAGTCCCATGTACCCTGGATTCTGGATAATTCCTTACAGCGTAGTCTTGTGTTTACTTCTCTCCAGTTCCCATGGTTTCCGCTGGTCATGGACCAGTGATTATGTTAATTTCATGTTTGAAATTCTTATAACATGTAGATAGCTTAAATTTGTATCCCATACCCAGATTGAGTTTGGGACTTTTCACAGGACGCATATTTTTTCCCACAGCTTGCTTCCTAGTTGTTTCTCTGGCTGGTAGACAGAGTTCTTTTAGTTCTCTTTTCAAGTCCTGGAAGGATTTTTGAGAGTCCCGGTTTTAAGCAGAGGTCTCAGTTCCAACCCGAACAGCCTCCAGGCTGAATTTACTGTGGGGCCTGTATCCAGGCCTGATTCTTTCCTGGTCCCTCACATGTCAGCTGGAGCTTACTTCTCTGGTTTTGAATTTCCTTTTTGTTTCTGGCACCTGGGAACTGTCTTGGCTTTCTTTCAGACTATGTATTTTAAGGTTTTAAAATATTTATCCAGCATTTACACGTGTTTGTAGTAGAACAGAGTCTTTGTTAAGTCAGGCTGTCATACCGTCAGCCCTGAAAGCCTTTGGTACTCATATTTTTGTCATAAATTTCTCACTTAAATTGATCTGCACAAGTTCCCCTAATCCCCATTGACCTCATACTCCAAGGAAGTTGGTTAAGCCAGGAGCATAAAGTTACCTACCTGAGTTTCCTTTTCCATTTCATTTGCATCATTTCTCAGAAACAATCATAGAAGGATGGAGCTGTGAGGGACCTTGCAGTCCTCTAGTCTGATATGCTCATTAATCAGAGAGGAAGCAGGGCCTAGCTGTGACTCTGGATTTTGGATTCTCTGTCCGGAACACATTCAAATTCACTATCTGGAACCGAGAGTAGAAAAAGGAGCACTGGACTTGGAATCAGAAAACCGAGAATCGCAGCCCAGCTCTTTGCCACTTACCAACTCTTTGATCTTGGATGAGTCACTTAGCCCTTTGGAGACCCAAAGGGCTGCAAAATGCTATCTGTAAAATGCAGGCAGATCATAAGGGGTTTTTTTGTTCAGCAGGTGTGAAAGTTCTTGATGCGTAGTAGGCATTAAAGAATTGGTTTCTTTCTTTTTTATGATTAAGATCCCTCATGTCCCCTCTTGGAAACATCTTTTTGCAGCTGTTCATTCTCACAGACTCTGTTTGGGGAAAGCTCACAAAATACCCAGAGACCTATCAAACTGGAAGGTGCAAAATTTGGAAGCAAGAGGTTATTTTTCTGTTGGCTTTCCAACCAAATACCGAAACTTGGTTCTCAAAGGCTAAGGTAAATCTGTCTTAAAGAGTGACATAAAGGCTAGAAAATTGTCAGTAAGGCTATTGCCATCTTACAATGTTTTTTATTCTGGCTTCACATTCATTGGCCCATGGCTTTCTTGTGGTGATCACAGAGTAGATTCTAGACCAGGGGTTCTGGCCAACTTGTTCTGTAAGGGTCCAGATAGCAAATATTTTAGGCTTTGGGGGCCACAAATTGTCTCAGTCACATATTCTTCTTTGTTTTGCTTATGACCCTTTAAAAATGTAAGAAACATTCTTAGCTCATGGACTGCGCAAAAGCAGATCATAGGCTAGAATTGGCCCACAGATCTGGTCGTAGTTTACTGAACCCTTTTCTGGACTGACACCGCCTTCTGACAACGGCCATGAAGACTCTCTTGACTTAAGCAACTCTCACTCGTGCTTAGGGGCATTTAGCCTAATTACCCTCCCAAGCTCACATGAGATTGACAGCCCTCCTCATCCTGCACCCCACCAGCTCCTGACCTTTTAATCTAGTTTTCCTTGTCTATAGGAAAGAGGGGGGCCTCAGCACATGGTCACTCTTTGGGCTTCCTTCTACCCAATGACTTTCACCTTTTAATCAGAAAGGTGATTCCTAGGTGGCTAAATTAAGGCTTCCCAACGTTTTCCATGTCATGAGATATTTGGAAAATGGTAGTAGTTTGTGCAGCTCAGGTTGTGGGGAGAGGCAAGTGGAAGAGGCTTGATCAGATGTAACTGCTCATGTCTAGAGGCAACTGGGCTTAGGGACTCCATCTGTCCCCAGGAGGTCTGAGGCAATCAATGTCTCAGCAAAACTATTAGGAATGTAGCATAATAGTTATGGGTATGATAAGTATTGGAGTCAGACAGTCCTGTATTTAAACCCTAACTTTGCTTCTTTTAACTATATGAACCTGGGCAAGTTTTTTAACCTCCTCTGTCTTAATTTTCTCCTCTGTAATATGAGGATAATAATAAAAATACCGTACATTGTAATGTCTATATTACATGTAAAAATGTGCTTGTAATATATGCATGTAATTCCCCTGGCAAGGTGCTTGGTTATTATCCTGAGGAGTACAGTACCTTCTCCTTTTTAGTCAACAGAAATTTTGCATTAAATGAATTTTCTTGACTGAAGAAAGTCTTTAGGGATTAATAACTTCTAGCCCAAACTTTAGACAAATTTTCTTTTTTTAAGATTTTATTTTTTCCTTTTTTCTCCCCAAAGCCCCCCAGTACGTAGTTGTATATTCGTTGTGGGTCCTTCTAGTTGTGGCATGTGGGACGCTGCCTGAGCGTGGTTTGATGAGCAGTGCCATGTCCGCGCCCAGGATTCGAACCAACGAAACACTGGGCTGCCTGCAGCGGAGCGCGCGAGCTTAACCACTCGGCCACAGGGCCAGCCCCAAGACAAATTTTTTCATTATAAAATTTTTTTTCAATTTTTCTTACAAGTTTAAGCCTTTGCAGCCTGCATTTTTTGTGCATCTATTTTCCCTGTTTAAACACACGATGCCAAGGAGTTCCTGTCAGCGATACTCAGAGGACACTATGATGAGTAGGAATCTGCGGCTCTTTCAGGTCAGTGTCCCTGTTTTCTAGACAATATACTAGAGGAGCTTATAAGTCCCGGAAGTTCATAAAGAGTTAAAACACAATAACATAGGGTAAGAGTTAAACAGAAAGTATGAGATGATATGAAACTCTGGCACATGGTATGGGTTTGGTACATACTGTATAAAAAGTTTAAGTAAAACTTTGAGTTGAACAGAGTGTCCTTAGTACCAGCAATTGAGTTTCTTATAACCACAATTTGCTGATGGATCTGCAGCTGGACCATCTGTGGATAATCAACACTTGGCCATGCCTAGAGCATTCATGCTCTGTCTCCCAGGTAGCCAGCCCCGCTAGAGGCCCCGTGATACAATGCAGGCGATAGCGGTAAGAGCAGCAACGTCAAGAAGTGAAGGATCACCTTACCAGTGGAAACCACAGGAATCCTGGGCAGGCAGAAAGTAATCAGGAAATTGCTTCTTGGCAAAGTGGCATGGGTCAGCTGTCTTGACTTCAAGAAGAGCGTTCTGCGATCAGTTGTGGCTTTAATCACATTGAACTGCTCTGTGGTTATCGGATGGCTGGTTTGCAATGCATTCGAAGTACCATTTTGCTTTACTATAATGATCAGTTGATGCCTAGTACTTTGTGGGGGTGAAGAACGAGTGAAAGATTTAGTTTCTTCACCTATAATCCTAAAATTGGCGAGCAGGTCAGACTTTACGCATATCCGATGCTTAAAAGTGAAAAATCTCAGGAGTCAGGAACTCCAGGCTACAGGTCTTCCAAATTGCTCTAATAAAACAACAAAAGGGATCTGTGATAAAGATGGTTTGTGAAACTCCAAATACTATATTTTCTTTTGGTGGGTCCCAAAGACATGACCGTGTTAAAGGGTCTGAGAAGTCCTGCAGTAAAGGATACGGAGCAGCTTTATTTAACCCCTTTTTGCAAATGTAATTGACCTCGCTACCTCTCTTCCCTCTTCCCTCCCCCCCCACCCCCTCCATCTGGAGTTCTTTGATTCTTTGGTTCAAAGCAGTGGAAACCAACGCTAGCTAAAAAGAGCAAAAGCTAATTTTCTGGAGGAATATAGGGAGCTTATAGAATTATAGGAAGGCTGGAGAATCAAGCTGCCTCCTCTTGTGGTTGAGGCCAACCATGAGCTGACGTGACTTAGCCTCACTTCTTAAAACTCGATCACTGTAGGGCTGGAGGGGGCCTCAGGTATCAGTCAGGGGGAGCTTGTGACTTCACCGAGGAGGAACCTGAAACTGACAGAGGGGAAAAAGCTTAACCCAAGCCACCTGTCCAGGCATGGGAGCGTGAGGCAACTGCTATTTCCACTACACTACCTCCTCTCTTTTATTCCATCTTTTTTTTGAGGGAGTTGGAGGGGGTGTTTCTTTAAAGTCACCATCCTCATTACACATAAAGAGGAGGAGCCTACATCCTGAGTGGTTGCTTGGCAACCATGAGATTTTTTCACTGACATATTTATTTCTACCTCTACCTAACTTGTGGGAAAACTTATATTTACAAAGTGACCAAATATATGTTTTATTTCCCAGTTATTCACCCCCAAAAGAAATCATTTTGAGGTGGCTTAACACATCCCTATGAAAGCAATTCTATTGATCTTTTGAAATATGACAGTTTCCTACGGTCATGATTGCTATGAGGTTGAGATTCAATAATTCTTACTTCCCTCCCTACCCCTAATCTGGAGAAAAACGACTCATCTTCAAGACTCACTTTCTCTGTGAAACACTTTCTACTACTCCCTTGATCTCCTCACCTAGAATTGTCAGATAAAATACAGGACTCCCAGTTCAATTTGGATTTCAGATAAAGAATGAATAATGTTTTTGTATGTGTGTGTTTCAAATATTGCATGAGACATGCTTATACTAAAAAAATTTATTGTTTATCTGAAATTCAAATTTAACTGAGGATCCTGTATTTTTATTTCCATAGCTGGCAAACTAAGCCCACCCTTGGTAACACTAACTGCCTCTTCTTTTGTCTCCCTCTTCTAATACCACAGGGGAAGCTCTCAGCACTACGCCTAGTGCATAGCTAGCACTCAATGACTGTTTATTACTTTTGTTCTTACATATTCCCTGGTTCTCTTGTCACAGTCCTTGTGACACTTTATTAGCCCTATGTGCTTCCTCTTCGCCTTCTCCGTCAATCTGCAAATCTGATGTCAGGAGGAACCGTTTCTTTATATCTCAGCAACTGGTCATAGCTGGTGCTTAACAAATATTGAATGGAAAAAAGAAAGAAAGAAAGACACTCGAACAGTAGATAGCTAATATAAGAAGGAATCTAAGGAGAACATTGGTGCTACATACGAAATGAATCCTATTTTTCAGTCGGTTTTGGCATCAGAGTCTTGGGTTTAAAATCCCAAGTTCACCACTTAATACCAATATGGTCTTGGACAAGTTGTTTGTCATCTTCAAGATTCAAGTTCCTTATCTGTGAAATGGGGAGAATGCATTTTTCTGGCACTATGAGACAGAAATTGTTCCTGCCTTGGCCAGACAGAGAAGGATCAGAGTCTTGGTGCCCTTGGCAATTCTCAGGGTCTTCTGCATTTGTGGTACCTCACCTGTCTTTAGCCCACTCACCACATTTATACAGTGTGAGGTGGAGGCAGAATGATCCTTAGAGAGTAATTTCCTTGAAAAACAGTAGATTCTTTTAAATCACCCCTAATTTCCCCCTTTACCCATTTTAGGAGAAGATCTTTATGGATTACATACTTTTCTTCCTCTTCTTTCTTTTCCTCTTTCTCCTCCTCCTTCTTACACTTGCATTTCTTTTTGATTTTTTCCTTTAGTGAGCAGTGACAGGCCTCAAGTTCCAGAGTCTCTTTTTTTGGCACCAAGCAGTGTTTATTTCTTCTTTTTCCCGCCTGTGTGAGAAAGGAAAGCCTAGAGGGCTGGAGTTTGTCTGTCTCACTCATCCGCAGGAGCTCTCTCTCAGCATGTGGGTTTGTCACTGGGGTAACTTTCCTGCCTTCCAAAGCATTTTGAACAGAATGTAAACTTTTCTTGGTGACTCAGAATTATCATTGCGGACAGTGGCCTTGGAGAGACCTAAGACGCTGAGATTTTGACTAAAAAAATCAATTTATAATAGGAGGAGAAAGAAAATTTCCCTGGTTAACTAAGCAGTGATTTACTGTAGTTTATTCAAAGACTTTTAGCAACCTTCACCTGAAGGAAGAATGTTTCAACTGAGAGGAAGTGGTCAGCAGGTAATGCAGTACCTTAGCTCAAAGGGACAGGCTGTGCTAGAACACAGTCTCATCATCCTGTAATGTCCCAAGTTTGTAAAGAGATGACTATGTTTTGGGTGCTGTATTTAGCCATGAATCTCCCACCCATGCAGAAAGTTGGTACAGAGGGAAAAGGTTAAGAGCTGCAGGCTTTCAAGAAACTCTCTTGGTCCAAATCCCAGCTTTGCCTCTCACTAGCTAAAAGATCTTAGGAAAGATGCTTAACTGCATCTGTAAGATTAGAATAATAATATTAACCACATAGGGTTGTCGTGAGGATTAAACGAGATAATGCACACAAGCAAGCATGGACAGAAGCATTTAATAAATATCAACTCTCTTTTTATAGATAAAGAAAATTTGCTAACTAATGGAGCCAAAGTTGGACTCCATTTCCGTTTCACCACAGGGCCACTGCCAAAGGAGAGAAGGAAAGTGGAATTTGTGGGCATAATCAATGGGATCTCCAAAATCATATTTCTAATTGGAAGTAAAAAGATTTCATTAGTTGCTTAGTTAGAATGTAGGTTCTTTTGCTAAAACCAAAGTATCATTGGCTTTAACAAGATTAGTTTATATTCTTATCAAGAAACAGACCAATCATAAGCAATATAAGGTGATATGGTGACTCTCCTGTGTCAATGACCCAGACTCTTTCTTGTTGCTCTGTCATCCTCCATATGTGGCTGTGTGTCCTGGTTCCAGGCACTAGGTGCATATCCAAGCCAGCAGATGAGGAGAATGGAGAGCATGAGCCTTCCTTTCCACAAATGCTATGACTTGGAAGTTGCCCCTATCACTTCCATTCACATCCCATTGGCCGTGCCCAACTGTAAAGGAGGGTGGCAAATATAGTCTTTATTCTGAGCAGTCATGAGTTCAGCTGCTATACTAAAATAAAAAAGGAAGGAGTGTTATTGGGAGCTTAGGTAAAATAGTACTTCTCGATCGGTTTATTACCTATGTCCTGTTGCGAAGCTAAATTGATAATCCATTCCACTCTCATTCTAGATATGCTACAATCCTATTAGTTACCAGCAGGGTAAATGGGCCTGCTTGTTTCACTGTTAAATACCCTACATTACAAAGATTCTTGGATTCTGCTTTTATCATATTTTCGTTGCCTTCTATCTCTCATCTCATTGCAGGTTGTCCATTGGTGTTTTCCTTGGCTGACAGTCTAGCCATTAGAGCCTTCTCCTCTTCCACGCCTGCCTGGCCCTTCCTCTCTTCCACGCACTTATATGCTTGGCCCTTGCATTTTTCTTTTCTGGATATAACTATATGCAATGCAGAAAGAAACTGATTTGAGTGAAGGGTAGGTTATCTCAACTTTTGTGATAAGTCCATGCTGGCTACTCAATGGTGCTTCTTGCTTTCTTCCTGGTTCTTGGTTCTGTTAGAATAGCTGAGATTGCTAAGGACGGTGTCTCTGTGTTAGAAGAAGAAGAAATGAAGCACAAGGACCAGTGCTGGGGAGAATTAAGCAATCACAGAACTGCAGTCATCTAAGGAATTTTGCCAGGAAAAAAAAGTCTAGTACTTAAGAATAAAAAGACGAAGCAGTGAAGGAATAGAGCAAAAATAAATATGGAAAAGGCCAACAAAAATTCAGAGATTAAAAGCAACTTTCTCAAATCTTTAAAAATAATTATGGTTGCTGAGTGTGGATATTTGGAGTGTCCATCGCCACCAGGTTGTGTTCTAATTTAAAGCACAATTTCGGGATGGGGAGGAGTCTCCAGTTTATTAAGACTGTGGTTAAATTAAAGTGGGGAACACAGGATCTGGAGTTAGTATGCGGTTCGTCCTCCTGCAGGCTGAAAAGAAGGCCATTAAGATGCAGGTCACCCAGGACTCTGGCGAGGAACAAATGGGGAGCTGAATGTCGGTCTTCACGCAGACCATTCTAATCACTAATCCTCTTTGTAACGGTCAATTTACATGTAGGAAGATCTAAAAGGCAGGAAGCATAGAAATGGGCTTTGAATTTTCTTCCTTAGAGTTTGTTTCCAATTAATCTTTCAGAGACAAGAATTGCAATCCGCCACAAATTGTTTTGAAGCTTTCAAGAGCAGGTTTTGCAACTTTGGACAAGATGCTAACATATTAAAGAGGAAGAAAACAACTTAGTGTTTGGTTGGATAGTTTCCCCTCAAATATGAAAACAATCTCTCCATGTCAATAAAAGGGCAGTGCAGAAATTTTATTTAAAGTTGAGTTTTGGCAGCTTTCTTAGAATCACAGGACTGGAGAGGACTGTCCAGAGTCATTAGAAATGAGGAACCTGAGGCCCAGAGAAGCCAAGTCATTCTCAGAAGGTTGCTCAGCAAATGAGTGGTAGAGTGGAGACTAAAACGATCTCCTTATCCCTCATCACGCCCTGCTGCCACTTCTTAGCAGAGTTTATCTGTAATGAAGGTGAGTGGCCTCCTGAGTCTGATTAGTTTCCTTGGAATTTCGAAAGAAAGCCTACATTTTCTTTATGTCGAGTGGAAAGGTTTTGTATTCCAAGTGTAAAGAAAGCAGTGCAACCCAGAGAAGCTGCTCTTGATCCTAAGTGAAGGCCGTTGGGGAGGATCTCAAAGGTGATGGGAGGCTGTTTCCTGCCCCAAAGAGGCTTTCCTACCTCTCTTGCCTGTGCCCTTTAAACTCTCCCAGTATTATTTCCTGAGGCAAAGATGTTTAACAGATGGTGGTTTCTCCATCACAGGGTGGTTAAAATGCACACTACCTGGGAAGAAAACTCCCTACAATGATCAGCTATTAATATTCACGGGCCATGTCTTCAACCTTTTCTGGAGTCACAGATGTATTTTAGAATCTGATGAAATCTGTGACATTTTGGCTGGAAAATGCACACACAAAATTGCAGTATCTTAGAGTCTTCACTGCCCTCTGAAGCCCATCTTTAGAACAAGGAGAAGGACTCCTGTCTTTAAGTGAATTAGTGTATCAGCTGGTTGGTCTTAACTAGCAGAGCCTGATGGACATGGAACTAAGAGAAAAAGAGCCCAAAATTGCTTCCTTGAGGGAATGAGCAGCCAACGTAGAGAGTCCTGGGCAAGCTCGAGGGAAGGAGCAAAGGGTAAAATGAAAGAGAAAGATTCTCAGGGCAGTTTGGAGGGAAGCCAAAGATAAACTCGACTTCATCACCTTCTCTGGGGTTGGCCATAATTATGATTTCTAGGCTTATTTAGCTTACTTAGCTAACCTCTGTAATTATCCCAAAGTCACGCATCTTCCTGGAATCCTTCCCCAATACACACTGACTTTCAAAGGCAACCCTGTGCAAGAGAGTAAGATGTCTCGCTGAGAGCTCAGTCCTTGTTTGCTGGCATCTTGCCGTCTTATGCTGCTCGCAGATCTTTTGGACCCCTTAAAGGGGTGGGAAGTTCCATGCAATAAGCTATGGCGAGATGATACATCATCAAAACCTAGACGTGATCTTGGCAAGCACACCAGATGGTGATGTATTGATAAACATCAAAAGAAGTCATGAATTCCAAGAAAGAAAGTGAATTGGAGTAACTCCAGTGAGTTAGACCTTTTTTTTAAAAGATAGAAGGTGATTTGTAATGCTCAGTAGGACATGGTTGAGAAATGTGTCCAGGCTCCTATGAGCTATGGGAAGCCACAGAGGAAGACCTGAGCTGTCAGGACACATAGATGCCCTGGAGTACCTAGCAGTTCCAAAGGAGTGAGTTCAGGATGGAACTTGGGGGCTGAGCAATCATTTCAAGTGGGCAGCCATTTGTGAAAGGTTGCCCCAAGTCCTGGACTATTTATCAGGACTCCACTGACTCCATTTTGTTTAATAGTCACACTCTCGCTGACTGGGAATTCTTGTATCAAGAAAAGGAGAATGTGGGAATCCTGGGCAAAAGCAACTGGAATATAGGGCTGGATTGTGGGAAGCCAGGTGGCTGGCTGCATCTAGTTGGAACTATCCAAGAGAATTTATGCAAAATGTTCTATAATCTGTACTGTTGCCCAGTGGGTAGCCAATAGCTCCATGTGGCTATTAGCACTTTAAGCATAGCTAGTGCAACTAAGGAACTGACTTTTAAATTTCATTTAATTTTAATTAATTTAATTTAAATAGCTACACATAGCTAGTGGCTACTATAATGGACAGTGCAGATCTGGACCTCAGGCAACAAGTCAACATTGGCCCCCAGCATTGAGCAGCTTCTGTTGGAGTTAAAGCTGACTTTTGTTCATTTTTCCATCCTTTCATTCATCAGGCATATCTGGACCTACAGAGGGTCTAGTACTCCATAGCCACTGAGACTTCCAGAATGGAGTCAGGCATCTCATCTCCAGCTCACTTGGTACACTCCTCTTCAGACTGATGGGGAGAGTACAACCTGTTTGTCCTTATCTTGATCAGGATGCTGATGTTCCACAGGTCAGGGCACTTCTCCATTTGACTCCTGTCTTAGCCCCTTGGGAACACTTCAGCCTTAGTTTTCCTCCCTTGCATGTGAAGCTGCCAGTCTTTCTTTTTCTTTTTCCTTTTTTGCTGAGGAAGATTCACCCCGAGCTAACATCCATGCTAATTTCCCTCTATTTTTAGTATGTGGACCACTAGCCCAACATGGTTGCTAACAGAGAGGTGTAGGTCTGTGCCCTGGAACCGAAGCTGGGTCGCTGAAGTGGAGTTTGCTGGCCCACGTCTTTCTTTTTATCAGTAGACATTAAATTATTGATGTTCCTCTCTACTTCTGTCTAAAAGTGGGCATTTTTGGTGTTCTTTAAGAGGACAAGGAGGTTAGGTTGAAACTTATAAATTATTATGAGGTTTATGGTGAAAAGAAGAAAAATCTTAAAGTTGTAAATGATGATAGAGTAGATGAAATTCAACTTCTGCATTGCTCTGAAGAGGAAAACCATGGAACCAATGACTCAAGTAAAAAAAGATGCCATTCATGCATCCACTTCTTTGGCAATATTTATGTGCCAGGCACTGATGCAGCTGCTGGGGTACAGTCAAAAAAAAAAAAAAAAAAAAGAAAGAAAAAAAGAAAAAGAAGAGTCTCTGTCCTCATGGGACTGATTTCCTAGTCAAGATGATTGACAATAAGCCAGCAATTTAGCACATAGGTAATAAAATGTCAGATAGAGATAAGTGCTACAAAAATAAAGTAGGATAAAAGTACAGAGTAGTGAGTAGTGCTATTTTATATAGGATGGCTGAGAAAATCCCTTCTGAGAGGTAACATTTGAGTTGAGACATGGATAAAGTTAGGAATTGGGCCATGTTACTGACTATCTGGGGGGAAATTGACTGGCAGAGGAAATAGTCAAGGCCTGAGACTAGAGTATGTTTAGCGTGCTTGAGGACAGCAAGGAGGCAGAGAAGTGAGTAAGGGGGAGGAAATGAGTCAGAAAGGGGGCCATGGGGCAGAGGGTGAAAGGTCCTTTAGATCATGGTATGGACTTGAATTTATTCTACATGCAATGGAATGCTATTGTGGAGCCTTCTGTAATGGCAGCCCTGACTCACTTACTCATTAAATAAAGAGTTGCAACTTCAAATGCCCACGGGCAGGTAGTGAAGGTGCTGATCCTGTCGGAACGGGTCAGCCACTGCTCAGCTCCAGGCTCTCAAGGCCATGCAGGAGTGCAAGACGAGTGCTTTCAGAGGTCATTCTTGATAAATGAAAATGTGGACATAGAAATTTTCATGTGAAAGCTTTCAATTTTTAAATACTGGCAAAAAATTCAAATTAAACATGCACATACACACACACACACACACACACACACACACACACACACACAGAGTATAGGCCAAAGAAAATAAAGCTGTAGATAATATTCACCAGCCTGCACCTTTTTCATTAGAAAATCATCTTCAGGGAGTCTGGATTTTCAGATAAAGCATATGAGAGAAAGAGAATTCCAAATAATATCCAAACGAAAGTATCAGGGAATGTAGAATAACAGCCAGTTAATTTCTGCTAGATGAGCCTAACCAAGGAGGACAAAAGCTACTTTTACAAAGTGATTCTTCCTGTTAGGATGTAGACAGATGGGACAGACCATTGCTCCCACTATAACACCAAGACAGAAATGGATGAACTAAAAAAAAAAAAGCATTAAAAAAAGACATAGGAGGGGGTGGTTGAGTTCATGCACTCTGCTTCAGTGGCCTGGGGTTCATGGGTTCAGATCCCGGGTGTGGACAAGCCATGCTGTGACAGCATCCACATACAAAAAGAGAAGAAGATTGGCACAGATGTTGGCTCAGGGCCAATCTTCCTCACCCCCAAAAAAAGGGACATTGGAGAGCTGTGGACACAAATAATCCAAAGAAATCAAATTCCAGAGAGGAACGAATCCTTCATAGGTGAGAAGAGATGGGGGCCTCTAGGGACATTTGTAAGTCTGTAAGTCCTGCTGGAAGAACATGGGACTGTCATGCACAGAGGGGCTCCGGGGCAAGGAGAAGCCAGGAGATCTTTTAACAGACATGGACCAGCATGACAGACTGAAATTTGCAGGAGTCCCAACTGCAGGGCAATCTCTCCCCATTTGTCAGGTCTACAACCTGGGGGTATGGGATCTTGCTGAATGTTTGGCAGTGCAGGAGGCTGAGGGCTGGGCTGGAAAGGCAGACAGAGAATTCTATCATCTCACAGTACATAGACCCCAAAATTCTGCAGACAGAGAATTCTGTAATACCTAAAGAGCCTATCTCACTCTAGAGGCATTTCCACAAGTCGCAGTCATTGTTAAAGAGCTGTGTTCTTTCTTAGGAACATAAAATGGGTGTCTCCTCAATGATTGACATTTTAGAGTCAATGAAATATGGTAGTGGTCATGATTTTTTCTCATATAAGAAAGAAACCAGGAGTTAAGAACAAGAAATTTGAAAAATTCAGCTAAAGCTTCTCTCTTATTCCTTGAGAGAAGGCTTTGAGAAAACGCTTTAATAGATTTCGTGGCACAAATACAATGGAATATAAGATTGCCACTAAAATTCTCATTAAAGCATTTTTGTGCTCTAATTATTTATGATAAAATGTTAAGTGAACATACGACACAGAATAGGAATATTCCTTGAGTAAAGCTATGTAAAAAATAGTTATATACACATGGAAGGTAATCTGGAAAAATGTGCCAAGCATTATTAGAGGGCAGAATATGGTCTCAATATTTTATCATATTTGTATATACGTTATGCTTCAACAAAACGTTTCTTTGAAAAATTTAAAAATTATAATCAGGTATTGAAGGGTGAAGAGGGTACTGCTGGGAAGAGAGAGTTCCATGGGCAGTGGCACACGGAGGCAGTGTGCAAGGTGCACTCCTGTGCTGTGAGCCCACCAGTCTGGCTGAGAGTACCCTCATAGGCAATCTGGAAGAGCTCAGCTGGACCAAGGGTAGGAGACCACATAATTTCGTCAGTTGTCACCTGTGGTCATTTACCAAACCCTATGAGGAAAGAGTACTGTTCATTCTCTGACCCAGCATCCCAAAGGATGCAGGCTAGCCTGCCTCACTGAAAGACAGCAGAAAATAAGCAGAGGTAGAATGGTGGTTGCCCGGGGCTGGATGGGGGGGTGAGAGTGATGATGCATATAAGGGCCATATCCTGGAGACTGGCAGAGCAAGACACAAGGAGATTTGCGGCCCTGACCAGCTGGAGAGGAGCCACCATACTAGCTACGGTGAAGGTAGAAAGTGGAAGAAATCCTTCCAGTTTCTGTGTGAAGGAGAAATGAATTTCTGTTTAGTGTAACCATTATTACTTTGGGTTTCTGTTATAATCATCTCTGTCTATCCTAACTCAGTGGTCTTGAAAGTGACATATAAGTTTCCTCAGGAGATAAATATTCTCCATGAGATATAAAGACTCTTATAGGTTTAAGGGAATCAATTTTCAGGTGCTCAGAATGTCCATATAATAACGTGATGATAACAGTGATAATGATAAGAATCACGGTACTTCCTCAAATTTAGCAATTAACTATGTTCCAGCACTTGCTTAATACTAATTGATTTAACACATCTTAACTCATATTTACTTTTTCCTAAAATTAATCTGTCTTAGAGCGTGCCTGTGGCTGAAACTGCTTCCCTGTCTCACTCCCCTCCCACAAGTGCCCTTCTCCCGCTTTAAGGAAAAGGTGTAACTCTCATCAATTCAAAATTTTACAATGAGGCTTTGCCCTTGAGCAGTGTTTCTCAACTTTTTTTTCACCTTGGCCTCCTAAGGAGACTTTTGGACATTTTTTCCTAATCATCCCCATCATGAAATTTTAATGCCATAGATATACTCTGTACACTTGTCCATGGACTTTATGCATATCTTTGCTTTATACATAAAAAGAGATTTTTTCATCCTTCAAGAAAAAATTTTTTCCCTCATCAAGAAAGCATGCCCAAGAATGTAAAAACCTATAGGGCACCAAGGGACTATCTGAAATACTGGTGTTGGTGTGAGAAATTAGCTGCCTCTATGATTGCACAATGAACCTTTTGCAACTCCTATGATTTCTGATTCTTTGCTTTAAAAAATTCAATGACGTATTAAATTGTCAGCTGATAAACCATTAAAATTAGCTCAGAAAGAGTTCAAAGAATTTAATAGCATTGCTATAACAAATCTCTTCCATTTCCATATAATTATTTATATGACTAAGATTTCTCAGGACTTTCGTATATAAAAATGGAAAAATTAAGATAATTGATGCTGGACTCTGACTCATTCTAAGATTGACTATTGTTTATGCATAGAAATAACTAGAATAACTTCTACCAATTTAGAGATGCATTTCCAATAAAACTCACTTTTTATATTTAATGAGCTGTAATATATTTATGTATATGTGTAATATATTTATGCTACCAAAATTATAGTGATAACTAATTTCAGAAGACATTTTTGAACTCTTAGATCCTTTTGGTCATAGGAAATTATAAAAAACACATTAAATGTCAGACTTTATATGCATCTATATCTATACATAAATGTATCTATATCTCTATATATCCTTATATAGTAGAGAAAGAAAGTATGATGGAATGGTTAATAAAAGACTAAAAGAATAAAAATATATTCTGTTAGGATGAAATTATATGGGGAAGTCAGATGGAAATATGAGTGCAAGAGGAAAACGAATTGCTATAAAATTTCTGATTATTTAAAGAAGGACTTGTTCATGTATGTTTTAAATAGATGAATGAATAATGGTAGGTACCAAATCATAATAACTTTTAGATTCCATTTCGTACATTTAAAAGAGTCATATGACAGCTCAAATTAAAAACGTCAAAATATACAGCAAGCCAGAAGGTACATCCTTTCCAACTATAAACTTATGATGAAAAATGTTAGATGTCAACCTAGAAATGACTGAGATTGTTCTAAAAATTATTTTGAGGGATGCCAAGCCAAAAAGTTTGGGAATTTCTGTCCTATTGCATGATGTCCGAGTCTGACTGTCAGTTCAGGTGATGACACCAAGCAATAAAGGGTGGAGGAGAAATTGCGTCCCTTTCTCTTCCAGTTGCTAGTTCCAGCAACTGAGAGTGAGACTGAGCTCACAGGTGAGGCATGAAATGGCCCTAAGGGTGAGGGGTGAGAGCAGAGCCTGGGAAACAAGGCTACTGCCTGCTGTTTGGCACAATAGCCGCATCTTCCCCCTTCATTGCTGCCTTGGGTCAAGTGGGGAACGGCAGGCCAAAGATGGAGCAACAGACCTCAGACATGTCCATGCTCTGCAAACCTGTCCTCCAACGAAGGCCTCCAACCCCCAGGTGGCTGCATTATCACCAAGTTCCCTGGGACTCTCTGCCCCTGCTCCAGTTATTTTCAGCTCTTACTGCACTGACCTTCTCCCTTCTCAAAAATGTGGTCCACCTGTCTAAAACCACCTGGAGTGCCTGTTGAAGTGCCGACTTTTGGCCTCACGACAGACCTACTGTATTGGCATTTCTGGGAGTGAGACCCAGGCTTCTGCATGATTAACTCTTCAGTGTAAGAATTACTTCTTTATGCCTGAGCTCCTTTTGTCCAACAAATGATGGTAAGTTTCTTTGCTTACAACAGGAATTTGAGCTTGACAGTTTGGATTAAAAACAATAGGAAATGGAGATGAGAACCCACATGGATTTCAGTCTCTTTTGATCTTGGATGACTAGCAGACACTGGGACCTTCTTAACTTTAACCTGGAAGAGCATGAAGAAAGGAATAATGTTTCCAAAAAAAAAATTTCCAAAAAAAAAAAGGAATAGGAAAATCAAAAAGCAAGCTCTCTTCTAATCTGATTCCTAGGACAGTGACATTGGACAAATGTTCACAAATGTTCAACACTGACAAACGAGCAGATGGTTTCCAGCACTGTAGTTAACTCAGAGTTGGATGCTATCTTAGCCCTGGGGATTGAATCAGGGTTTAAACTAAACCAACATACTTATAATCAGAGGTCAAGAATGGGTGTTCTATTCAGGGGAAGCTTAGGAAGGAACTGGGGTGCAATGGGGTCTGTATTTATCAGAGTCAGATTCAAGACCAGCTGATTCTGTGAAGGAGCCTGAGGGAAAGACACCAAGAAGATGGGAGCAAGGGAGATGGATCCCCTCGATAGCATAGAAAGGTGTGTACCTCAAGAGGTGGGAAAAAATGGAATGGGCGCACTTAGGATCTCTAATTTTCCACTTTCAAAACCCAGCGCTGTCTCTGAGTTAGAATGTTCAAATTCTCCTGGTCAGCTACTTAGGCTAGGTTTGAAATTCAGGTCACAACCCTTGATTTTTCTTGAGTTGACTACACGGTTCCTTGTGGTGTTGGCCATCAGAGTGACGTTTTCAATTATTTAAAATAATTCAGGCAAGGCAAAAATGTTTGCTTAGTGCCAGTCCCAACAAGCTTGGCTTCTCTCATCTATCAAGACTCATCTCTTTCTGCTATTGAGAAGAGAAAAACAAACCCTGGTAGAAGCCCTACATGAAGGGGACAAAATTTGAGAGGAATTTTTTAAACTTTCTGCTGTGTATTTCTAACTTTGGGGAGTGTGGAATTCTCCGAAACAACTGACTAGAGACTAGAGATTAGTTTTGAACTTTTGGGGAAATTATCATTGTTTTTTTGATTTCACAATACTCCCTCCTCCATTACCACCTTGTTTTTATAATAATTCAGTGAATTAAAATTGTTTGTTTTGAGAAGTTAGGGAAGAATTTTTTGATGCTTCTAGAGGTGAAATGGAAACCCTTGTGGCTGATGGAAACAGGACTGAAGATTGCTACTCTTAGATTAGAAATATCAGAGTGTGGTCTAACAGGATTTTAAGAGTCTTCACTTGTGGACCTCTGTACCTCTGAGCAAAGGTAATGCTTTGGTTTCTAGCACAAATGAACAATTTGTTTCTAGTCATTTTTTTTGGTATTTCGTTTGCAGAAGCAACACTTGTTCCATTTATTATGTTTACTTAAAGATTGTTTTAAACTACCAAAGCAAATGGGTGGATGTAGATATCTGCCACAATGTTTTACGTTTCTTGTTTGCTATTGAAATCATTTCCTTATACAGCTTAAGAAAAGAAATCGTGGTTCTCTTGCCCATTTGCCTATCCTTTCAAGTCTGAATTACTGATGCATTGTTCGATCGTTCATTCATCCATTTACTCAGTTGACGAATAAGTCTTGAACACCTACCATGCTTTCAGAACTGGGCTACGCATTGGGATACAGGTAGACGTGTTTCCTGCACTCTGGAAGCTACCACTCTATTAGAATTCTCAGCAAATTTCTCTCAGGATCTCTATGCAGACCTCCTGAGAGATGACATTCTCTTGACTATGGGTCATCAACGCCTAGTGGGAGCAATTCTTAGCCTGTACTTTGTTTCTAACTATTTTTCTAAGGACTAGAGGCAATGTACTTCAACACTTCACTTTCTCCACAGGGATGAGGCCTGAGGGATCTTCACAACCTTTTCTTACCTGACTCACCGGGAGGCCACACAGAAGCGTTCTCTGGAATGCTTGGAAGCTGATGAGCCACCTCAAACAGATAAAAGAAATCATAGTTACATACCTGGGGGAGATGGAGATGTCTGAGCCAGGGCCTTGACTGTAGCCAAGTAGAGAAATATGTCCTGGAGTGTTTAGCTACAATCCTGGGGATTATTGAACAAATCTTCCATCATGAAGGGAGCTGTAAATCAAATAACATAATTCCTTTATTACATAAAGGAGATAACGCCCCATTACCAAATGGATTTGAAAGCATCCAGACTCAACTTGCCGTGCAAGGAGCCCTAGGTAGTCAGCCTGTTGCCACATGTTTGTGGGTCTGCTGGGTTCAAACTTCCCCCCCTCATGCAGCTCTGTCCTCCCAGATCTGAGGGAAGGGACTCACTTGGCTGACTTGATGAATGTCTTTTTTTTCTTTCTTTTTTCAGGTGCGGAGAGTTGAGTCAATTATAATCCTCAGCTCATTGCACACTATTATCACTGTCAGTACATGGCTCCTCCGCTAGTTTGGTGTTTGTTTTTCCCATATCCTCATTCCCCACTTGCGTTCCTCTTCTGCCATAGGGATTTGTTATTACAAATTGTATATTGTTAAGTCTGCATATATTTTTTCCATCTTTTATTTATAAGCATATTCAAACATAGCAGAAAGTTGAATGAATAGTACAGTGCACACTCCTATACCTAGCACCTAGAATTAAACATTTCCTAACATTTTGCTGTACTTGCTTAACTCTATATAGATGTTTGAAAGTAAGTTATGGACATCATGATAAATCACCCCTAAATACTTCACCATGCTTCTCCTAAAAGTAAGGACAGTTGTTACACAAAGACACTATAATTTTCACACCTAAGACTATTAATAGTGATTATGTAATTTCCTTTAATATGCTGTCCATATTCAAACTTCCCTAATTACTAAAAATGTTTTTTATAGTTCTTTATTCAAAAATCAGAATTCAATCAAGGTTCACACATTGTGTCTGGTTAAATCTTTTTAATCTCTTCTACTCTAGGACAGCCTCGCTCTTTTAAAAGTAACTTTGACCTTTAGAAGAGATGTGCCCATTTGTCTTGTAGAATGGCCTCCATTCTGGATTTGTCTGATTGCCCTCTCATGATTTGTTTAATTTGTTCCTTTATGTTTTTTATTTCTTGTAAACTGGAACTTAGATCTAAAGACTTGACTAACTTTGGCTTAAAGCTCTGGCAAGAATATTTCATAGGTGTTTCTGTGTCCTTAATATTATCTCCTATCAGGAGACTCATAATTTCTAAATAGTCCATTGTCTATGACATTAAATTTGATCACTTGGTTGAAGTGATGACCACCAGATCTTTGTGTCGTAAAAGTACATTTCACTCTTTGCAAATTAGCTTAAAATCTGTGGGAGTGATACTTTGGTGTTCTTGAGCATCATGTTCTTTGGTAACTTTTCCCTTAATAACTTTAGCATCCATCAATGATTCTTATGAACCAATTATCTTATTGGCAGTTATAAAATTGTGACAGTCTACTGCTATGTCTTCTACACTTATTAGCTGGAATTGTTTTATAGAGCAGAGCTTTTCTTCATCACCTATGGATAAATTCATGACTACTTCTTGATAAAAAGGTAAAGTAAGATGCTTAATAATTTCCCTTTAACAACCAGTTCTTAAAGTGATGGGGTAGTGTAATAGTCACCTCCAAAGACAGAAAATGAGTTTTTTCTCTTTCTCTTTTTATTTCATTCCATCTTTTGAATGTCAATATGAACCTGTGGATATTATTTATTCAAGATTTTACAACCAATTAACTTTTCTTTTCTACTGCTCAAATTTCTGTTTCCTGCTAGGACCCTGAATGATAGACAGTATATCCTGGACATCCCTCTATAGCACTACATAGAGATCATCTTCATTCTTTTATATGGTTGTGTAGTACTCCACTGTGCATCTGGACCATATTCAGCTCACTCTTTGTGGGCCAACTTTAATGTCTCATTCTTCCACTCCCAGGAATTGGAGTTACTTGCTTTATTGTTTTCTTTTCTAGTGGGTGACACTAAGCAATGTCACTTAGTCTTTCTGTACTTCAGGTTTCTCTTCTGTAAAATGAGGATAATAATGGTATTGACCAATTGGGTCATTATGGGGATTAATGAGTTAGTATATGTAAAGCTCTTGAAATAGTGCCTAATGTATATTAAGTATTCAATAACTCAGTGATCATAATAATAGCAATTATGGTAATATAATATTATGGCAATTACTATTATGACTGTTACTGTTTTTATGTATTCTCATATTCTGCTTGCCACAAGCTCCTGGGCTGTGTGAAGATGAGCAGGAGCGTTTCAGGAGGCAATATAGTTTAAAGAAAAGAGCACTGGGCTTGGAGCCCTGGGATCTGAATTCTAGTCCTTGATTTGTCTCCAACCACTTGGATACCTTTGGGTAAATCATTAAATTCTCCTGATGTCATCTGTATGAAGAGGGAGCTGGAGAGAGCACCTTAACTCTCTCTCTGCTCTCTGGTCTGTGTATTCTATTGGCTGATTTGTCTCACCCTGGCCAGAGGTCAGGGAAATCTTCTGCTCTGAAAACTGAGACAAGCTCATCTGTCATCCTAGGATTGACAAGCCCCAGGTTTTCTTCCATCCTATGACTTTTGATGCACCAGAATGAGAATAAAGATTGCTCACAATCTTTAGTCCTGGAAGGGAAGGAGGAAGGGGAGTGGAGAGGGAGGAAGGAGGAGGGGAAGAAGAAAGAGGAGACTTAGAGAAAAAATTCAGTCATTCTTCTCTTCAGTTTCTTGGCTGTAGGGTGCTATTATTTGTTTCCACGATTGGGAGCTATGCCTCCCTGTATACAATATGGACATCTCAGAATAAAGTCACTAGTCAAAAAAAACAGTAAAGTACTTGAGCTTCCTATCTCTAAAAAGTTGCTTTTTGTAAAGATCAATACTTGAGATTTCCTTTAAATGATTCCCAAACATTCCCATTAGTTGGTTATCCAGTCCTAGAGGTAATAGCAAGGTTTGGGCTGAACTTGTTGACTTTCAAGGGATGTCTCAAGGCAGTCATTTTTGTGGAATGCAGAGCAGTGTATGATCTCTAACTCTGGAAGCTCAGCTACGGAATTAATGAGAGGTTCAATGTGTACCTAAAAGAATGTCTTTCCAAGAATTTATTATCCTATTTTGGCATGTACTCTTGAAGGCTTCAAGTTGCTCATCAAATTGGAAACTTCAAAATTTCCGTTAAAAACTCTGCCTGGGGCTTGCGCCCTTTTCTGGATGTGTGTTAACGAAAATTTAATAAAGAAAGAAAGAAAGAAAAACAGCAACTCTACTTGGTCTCACTTTCTCTAGGATAAACCTAACATACCATCACCCTTCACCTTTATTTCCCCAAACACTTAGCACTTAAGAAGGCTTTACTTTGATCTCTAGAATCTGCGAACTGTAGCTTAGTTAAAAGAGCTCTCAATCTGGAATCAGCATCCCTAACTTTAGAACTGGTTCTTGGTTCTTTCACTAAGAGTTGCCCATTGTTGGGCCAGACCCTTGACCTTTACATGGCTCAATTTTCTCAGCTATGAGACAGGTGTAAAATGTATGGACATGAAACATGTGTTGTCATGAGAATCAAATAAGATAATGGACATAAAAAAATGCTTCATTAACTATAGAAAACACGGAAATTTTACAATTAGTGTTTTTATATGTTTCTGTTATTTTCTGGTCTATTATGTTATTATCTGACTTGCTAAGTTCTACCCTTGACCGCCTGCAGTCCATTTTCCACCCAGTAGCCAGAGGGATCCTGTGAAAACATCATGCTGGATCATTCTCTCCTCAGCTCCTGTGGTCCCATTTCTTTCTCTGTCCTCTCGACTCCTCATTGCCTCTCTGACTTCAATTCCTGGTCCTGCTCCTATTCCCTCCTGCTCATTTCTTGCAACACATTGGATTTCCTGCAAGTCTTCAAAGTGAACCTCCTGTTTTGATACTGCCTCCGAGCCTTTGCAGTTACTCTACTGGATGTCTCCCCAGACATCCACATGGCTCACTTTTTCACCTCCTTCAAGACTTTGCTTTTCAATGAGGTCTTCTTGGCCATTCTGTTATAGTTGCAACGCTGGCACTCGCTACCCCTCCCTCCTGCTTTATTCTCATGCAGCACTTCTAACCTTCTAATATACTGTGTGAATGACATTTTTTTGGATTATGATTTGGCTTTCTCCACTGGATTATAAGCTGCAGAAGAGCAAGAATTTTTGTTTGTTTCGTTAACTGATGGATCCCCAGCACCTAGAACACAGCTTGACACAAAGGAGGTCCTCAATAAATATTTTTTTGAATGAATGAACACAGTTTCAGTCTGACAATCAGATAGAGAAAGGATGGAAATACATTTTGTGACAATTTTCTGTACATAACTAGTAACTAGTAACTAGTGTGACACATAACTAGTGTGAGCCCTATTGGAAAGTCTATGTGGATTCTGTAACTTCCACCAGGATCTTGACCGCCTGGAAGGTATCTGTATAATCTCTATGTATGTTTTAATAATCCAGGAATGCTGTTTCTATTCCAAAGACCTGTGGAGAAGCAGTAAATGCAGGAGAGATGCTCTTTGGAGAAATAGAAAGAGTCTGGACCTTACCAGGCAAATCTGACCCAATGCGCTGATCTGCTGGATGCTATTGGTTCCCCACACATGTCTGTGGGATTTTTTTCAGCAGCACGTAATTTGGTCTTGCAGCTTCTTAAAAGGCAAAATGGTCACCACAGAGCATTTCCCAAACTGTGTGCCGAGGAACACTAGTACCAGGAAATGCTAATCTGTGCTCAAAAAAGAATGAGGGTTTTGTGGTTCTGATCATAGTACGTATTAGCATGTTAAAGGCTCTGAGGAGTCACACAGCTTAAAAATAAATAAAGAATAGATAACCTCTTTAATATGAGTTATTAACCTATTGGAATAGGGGAAGACTTTTTCAATGTATACCTCTTAACATCCTACCCCATTCAGAGAGAATAAAATATAAATGAGTACTAAGATTTATGGAGTTTTATTTAATATTTTGTTAAATGGCTCAGAACTAAAATAAAATGTGTACACCATGATGCAATGACAGATTATTTTTAAAAATCCAGGCAGTATTGAATTCTGCTCCAGTATATCCATTTATTTGAAAAGACACTACCTATTTTGTGGCCATGATCTACACCTTTCAAACTTTCATTTCCCACAGATCTCATGGCTATGTACAATTTATTTTGCCATTGAGTCCTGTTCAGTACTTACCTAAGGAAGGAAATACATTTAGGGAGTTTCCATCATGTCAGTAACACATTCTCTGTGGCACTGCAGTTTTTTTGGACTTTTTATTAATGAAGTACTTATTAAGCACTGCTCCCTACTTTGTACCAGGAATTCCATTAGGCACCATGAAGATACCGGGGGAACAAGACAGAACAAGATCATGGGGCTTACATGGTAGGATGGCTAGGCAAAGACAATAAGTAAATATACTGAATCATCAAACATTGAGGCAAGTGTTTTAAAGAAGAAAGGGGTAGCCGAGACAGAGAGTAACGTGTATGTGAGGGTATTTCCTACTTAAGGCCAGGAGGGAAGGATACTGTGAAGTAAGGATATTTAAACTGAGAGGTAAGGAAGATAAGGAGCTGGCCACGCCAGATGTGCAAGAAAAACATTTGTTTCAGGCAGAGGGAATGACATGACCAATGGCTCAGCTGTAGGAAGCAAGTTGTTAAAGAATTGAAAGAAGGTTTCCTGAGGGCCACGAGATGAGGGGGAGGGTGGTAGCCAATGAGAACGCTCAAATCATTCAGGGCTTTTGAGGCCGTGGTACGGACTTTAATTGAGAGAGTGGTATGATCGAATTTATGCTTCAAGGAACCTCTTTCAAAGCAGAACATACCCCAAGGAACCGAAAATTTTGTTACGTGAATAATGAGCATTTTAAAATGCCTTTAACTATTTGAAAAATACAGATTATATATTTATTTTTCTCTCTATCCCAAACACACAATATCCTCCAATTCTATGTGAACCCCTGGGTCTTGGTGAAATGTTATTCTCCTTGAGGTTAGTACATGAGTCTCTACATCCAGTCTCTCTATACCTCTGTGCTTTAGAGAACACCCACAGCATGGGGCACATGTGAGGATTTTTAGGGCGGGGTCCATCATCTACAGCCCTAGAGCTTGTCTTGGGGACCTACCCCCCAATAACGACCTCTTTCTTTCTTCCAATCCCCCAACCCTTTCTTTGATTTCTGTTCTACCCATTCTTGAGCCTAGTTGTTCACCCAGAAATCCCTGTTAAAGTGTTAACAGACAATTATGGTGTTAAAATAAAGTGTGTTGAAGTGTGATCCCTACTGAAAGCATTTATACTTTGAATATAATTTATATTTTGAAGATAATTCTTTGGGGCAATCCTGACTCCTGATGACACCTGACAACAGGTGTAGAGAAAAGATGCAGAGGGTAAGTAGGTGGGGCATATCCTCTCAGTAGACCAAGAAGGATTCTTGCTCTAGTTGCTGTCTTTTAGAAGGTTCCACATATTAGAAGCACACAACAAAATAAATTTAAAAGTCGTACATAGGTGTCTGTCACTTGGCATTCTGTGATCAGTGTTGGCACCGTGTGATCCATAACCCTAAATATATACTGTCATGACTCACACTGTTCAGGCCCAAGGGAAATACTTTTCCACATCTCTTGCTCTGTGTTCCTGAAACGTTGGCAGCTACATCTAAAGCTTTGTGCTTTATTTTATTGCTGAAGTCTCTATCTGACTACGCCATTTTGATGTGTAGGAAGGAGTTGAGCAGTGAAAGAACTTAAAGACAAAACAAATTAGCCACGTTTTCAAATCTCTCCTCATGAAAGCATGAATTCAAGAGGTGCACTGCCTCCCAGTAGCGCTGAACATCCACTTTCTTGCTCTTCTTCATGCTTTAGTTAGTGGTTCCAGAGGTACTCGTGAATTGCGTGATACCTGCAATACTTGCAAATGGTAGTTGAGAACATTTTGCAACATCAAACAATTCATGTAACTCTTAAAGTTGTACTTATGTCAGTATAGACATAACATACGTGAATTATGAGAGTGATTCTTTTTGTTGGCTACTAGATGAACAGTGAAATTCAGAATAGCAAAAGTTTTGTTTTCATAAAAATATTTAAGGAGGGGCCAGCCTGGCGGTGTAGTGGTTAAGTTCGCATGCTCTCCTTCGGTGGCCTGGGGTTTGCAGGTTCAGATCCCCCGCATGGACCTAGCATCGCTTGTCAAACCACACTGTGGTGTCACCCCACATAAAGTAAAGGAAGATTGGCATAGATATTAGCTCAGTGGTAATCTTCCTCAAGCAAAAAGAGGAGGATTGGCAACAGATGTTAGCTCAGGGCTAATCTTCCTCATGCACATGCACAAATATTTAATGAGATTTATTTAAATCCTCAAAAATTAAATTAAGTATTTCAACTTTATTTAAATAATTTTAATCTTAAATGTTAATATTTCAATTATAATTTATATCTTATGTTTTGATTTTACTAGATAACTTTGAACACATCAGAAGAAAACTAACTTCTTTGGAAAACTTATGAAAAATCATTTTTACCTTTCTAATATTTTTGCATTTACTTTTTGTTTGTTTGTTTGTTTTGTTTTGTTTTTTGAGGAAGATTAGCCCTGACCTAACATCAGCTGCCAATCCTCCTCTTTTTGCTGAGGAAGACTGGCCCTAAGCTAACATCCGTGCCCATCCTCCTCTGCTTTATATGTGGGATGCCTACCAGAGCATGGTGTGCCACGCGGTGCCATATCTGTACCCGAGATCCAAACTGGACAACCGCAGGCTGCGCACTTAACTGCTGCGCCACTGGGCAGGCCCCTGAATTTACTTTAATTCACAGAATTTGATGAAAACCTGTTTAAATTTTGTAAACTTTGAATATTACTTTTTAACTTTCTTAATTCTTTAGATTATTGAGAATGAGTACAATTTGCAATTGTGACAGAAACTGAAAATACTAAAGCAGAGTTCAGAAAAGGGAAAAATCTATAAAGGAAAAAGAAATGAATTTTCAAAGAAGCAGTCTGCTTAAATTTTTACAAACCATTAAAAAGGAAAGTGAACAGGCTTCTGCTGGGTATGACCCACATCACATTTGCAAATAGGACATTACAAATCTTTTTAAGTCAGGTTTTTGAGGTACAATTTACATATAGGAATAGTCACCCTTTTTGGGTGTTCAGCTTTATGTGTTTTGACAAAATATACACTATTATATGACCACGACCCTAATCAAGATATAGAGTATTTCCATCAACCCAGAAAGTTCACCTGTGTCCCTTTGTAGTCAATCCCCTCCCCCTGTTCCCCCAACCCCCAGCTCCTCGCAGCCTTTGATCTGATTTTTGTCCCTATAATTTTGCCTTTTTCAGAATGTCATGTAAATGGAATTCATACAGTATATAATCTTTTGTGTCTGGCTTCTTAGCATGATCCTTTTGAGAGTCATTCATGTTGTTGCAAGTATTGATGGATCATTCTCTTTTATTGCTGAATCTTATTCCATTATATGGAGGTGCTACATTTTGTTTATCCATTCACCAGTTGATGGACGTTTGGGTTGTTTCCAGTTTGGGGAGATTATAAATAAAGCTGCTATAAACCTTCTTAAACAGGTCTTTGTGTGGATCTAACTTTTCATTTCTCTTGGGCAAATACCTAGGAGTGGCTTACTGAGTCATACAGTGAGTGTATGTTTAACCGTGTAGGAAACTGCCAAAGTGTTTTCTAAAGTGGCCATCCCATTTTGCACATCCACCAGCAGTATATGAGAGTTCCCCTTGCTCTGTATCCTTGCCGGTGCTTGGTATTATGAGGTGTTTTTGTTTGTTTGTTTCTTTCTTTCAACTTAGCCATTTTAACAGGTGGAAAATTCTCTAATTACTCATCATAATTATTCGCATCAACAACACAACTCAAATAGTTCAGATGAAATCTTGCCATTTCATACTACTGGTTAAAATAATAAGAATATGTGCAGGCCTCCATTTTGTCCCTTGCCCAGGGCCCACAAATGACAGTGGTGAGGCTGTACTCACTATATTCCTTCTTTCTGCTCCAAAGTTGCCTCCTAGGGGAGGCGTGTTTCTTTGGGGTGTATCTGAGACCCTGCCTTGTGAAGGACAGCTACCGCCTTCCTCTGCCACCCCCTCCAGTGGAGACTGAGACTTTAGAATTCAACTTGTCCTCCTGCCCACCCTGCCCCTCCACACTAGGGGAGAAAGAAGAGTCAACATGCCACCCCGAGAGGCTGCCAGCCCCTGGCCTGGAGGACAGGACCTGTGTTTAGGTAGCTTTCTCTGTGGAAGACCTAGCATGGCTGCATGGGCCACTTGATGGAATGGTGAGTGATGCCGTGAGGATCTGTGAACAATCGAGCCTTTGTTCCAAAAACTGTCATTATGAGGAGCCTTATGGGATGTAGCAAATGGTAGCATGCTCTGTTTATTCATTGCTAGTGAGACCTTGGGTAGAACTTCTGGTGAGTGATGAGTTCAGCTTCAGGATCCTTAAATCCTGGAAGCATGGTACTGGAGAAGGCGCCCTATGAAGGACATTGGTTGGCCTCTCCCAGTAGAAGAATGGCTATGCCTCTGAGGATATCTAATTTACCCTGACTGACTCTAAATTTTTTCAAAGACTGTAAAGAATGCCACTAGAGAAAAACGTACTTCCTCTATTTCAGATTCGTCAAAAAAGGCACTCAGTAGATGAAAATGCTGCCTCTTCCTGACCACAAGAATGTGTCCCCACAGAGGCGGTGGTGTTTTGTGATCTACCAGCCTCAGGCTGGGGTATATTTCCTAACTTGACATTTGGGCAACCTTCAAATATTTAACGGCACTCATCTCTCCTTTCAATTATTTTTTCCTTTGGGGATCATAAAAATCTTGAGAAATGTCAAGCTTCCTTTTTAGATTTTCTTCATTGCTGGCACGATCTCAACTTTTATTTTAGTCCTTCTAATGAATTTGGGCTATTATCTTATGTCCGTTACATTGGTAAGTTAACTTTTCCAAAAGGCTGACTGTGTGTAAGATATTCACAGTCAACAAGGAGTTAATTACATATCTTATATTCATTTAATATAACTTGGTGGTGGAATGTGCAGGCTGTGGAATCAGATAACCTAGGTCCAAATCATAACTCCACTACTTAGCCAGCTTCCATACACTCTTAAAATTTGAATGTACTGCTAACCTATTTCCTTATTTACTTATCTTTGAAAGTTCTTGACTGTTTTTATTGCTTTCATATACGTAGTTAAGAATTTTCAACAGTAAGTACATTTACACAATTAGTCTCATAGCAACTTTTTGCTGCATTTTATTCTTGCAATAAAATTCTGTATAACCTTGGTCAAAGAACTTATCCTCAATGACAGTCTTTTTTTCTTTTCTTTTTTTTTTAAAAAAAACTTTTAAATTGAGATGTAGCAAACATAAAGTATATTAATCTTCATTGCACAGCTTGGAGAATTGTTCTATACACCTATGTAATCACATTAATTATTGCTGCATTTTATTCTTGAAAAAATAAATATACATTGAAACTTTGACTGGCTGGTAGAATTTCAACATATAGAGCACACAAGGGGTTTCACTCCAAGTTATATCTAGAGTACTTAACTTTGAATGAAAGTGAATTTTCAGATATTAACAAAAATCCTCATGAAAAACTTTGTATGACTGCCATTGTTATACTGATGATATATGATGTTAGTCTATGTGATCTTGAGATCAAGTATACTACACACTTTGATCAAATATTTCTTTCCATATTTGTCTGTTTCACTGCTTGATTATGTGATCTACAATCTTAAGTACTGCAGTGAAGTCATTGTCATATGACTCAACGGCTCATCTTACAATGAAAAATATATAAAGGATTGACTTAAGTCTATCTCTCCAAACAGCCACATAATTGATGGAACCTGGACAATGGTAAAGGTCTGGATTTCACATAATAATGTGAAATTATTCAGGTTGATCTTGCCACTCCTTGATCCATAGGGGAGACTGTGAAAATAAAAATTAGCTTTGATGGTAAAAATCTGTCCTGCCTTTCATCAGACTGGAGTAAAAAACAGATAAAGCTGGTTGCAGAGTTAATGGAAAACAATATTTTTCCCAAGGACATGCTTCAACTACAAAGTATCATAATAACTCCTTTCTTTGAGTGACTGCTGTTTGCGTACTCACTGAAAAATTTTGCTTTTTGAAATGAGATTGATTAAGAATACAACATGTCACTCTTGCTCAGAGGATCTAAGTCACTTTGACACAGAGGAACGGTCTTGGTTTCCAACCCAGGGGCAGAGCTTGAGACAAGGGATGTCTGGACTCAGCATTTCACATACGTCTTAACTTTGTAGTGTCCAAGGAAACAAGATCCTGGGTCCACTTTGCAGCCCAGACTTGATGCTGACTTCTTTGAGTCTCTCAAAATACTACTTCAGTTTTACTTAACTCTACCCTTCCCCCAAACCCTATAAGAAATCTGTCTTTCCTTTTGTTTGGTGAGCTATCCCATGGTTCTCTGGTGTATGGCCTCCCTCTTTGTGATGGATCAATAAATCTGCTTCTGTTGACCTACACATGTGTCCCTGGAATGCCTAAATGGATTAGCTAGGACAGTAGGTTTTATTATTCCTGTTTTTAAAGATAAGGAAACTGAGGGTCAAGAAGGTTAAAGTATACAACAGGTCACGGAAATAAGTGGTCACAGAATTCAAACTGAGATCTGAATGTGATGAAGCCCAATCCTTTTCTGTTACACCGTGCTGACCCTCTGCCTTCATCTTCCAGCTCTACTCTTGCTTAACAACCCCCGCCCCCCAACTGTGAAGCCACAAATACCACTTTTCTCCTCCTCATCACAGCTAGTATCCAATTCTGACACATGCCTCCGTTCCTGAAAACGTGGCTTCAGTTTCATAGTGTTCATCTCTGCCAGGAACCAGAATGAACTATCCAACACTTAGCTCTGAGTTCCTTTCTTCCTCAGCCACATCAGCCAGCAAATATTTCTAATGACACACTTGCATGCCTGTGCTTGTGCTGTTCCTTGACCTTTGAATTCCTTGCCCACAGTTCTCTGCCTGTACAAATCTTTTTGCTTTTTAATCATATCAAGGTTTTTGTTGCAAACAACAGAAACCATGCTGGTTTGTTTCAGCGGACAAGTAATTTATAAAAGATAGTAGATATTCACAGAAACTTTGGAAGGGCCAGAGCACCTGATTTGAAGGCTACTCTGCAGGATTGGTCCAGGTGGACAATGCTGGTGTCACGGGACACCTCACAGTTTCCATCTCTGACACTAGGGGGCACTAGACTCTCTCTTGCTGCTGTTGAAAGTTGGGTGTCTGCCATCACCCTCAACAGGACTAGCCAGATTGGTGTCTTATTTACATCATGAGCCTTCAAGTCAAGTATTGCGGGGGTATACTGGACTGGCAGAGCCTAGGTCACATGTGTACTCTGCAGCTGCAAGGGAAGCTGGGAAAAAGAGGTTTTGGCTTCTACCTTAAGGAGGCCTAGACTTATAAAGTGGGGAAGTCCCTCTGGACAGGAAGTGTTCAGATAGAGGAGATGCCGAATAAGAATGATTAACTTGTGTTACACTGAGGTCCAGCTCAAAAATCTCTTCACTTGGGAAGTCTTCTCTAAAACTACAGCAAGAATTAAGCTCTCTTTGTTATATCCCTCAATTATACTTTTTTGCCTATCTACTGAGTTATTATAATTGTAACAGATGTGATTCATACCCCTCCCAAACCTCTCACCTTTTCCTCAGTTTATGACTTCCAACTGCTATGATAGCAATGTTTTTGTTTTTTGGATTTTTTTTGCCAAGGGCTTTTTCAGGCCACTTACCTTGATTTCTTTTGCCTGTGCTCTAAGCTGAAAGGATGGGGGAATTAACACAGGTCTGGAGCATGCCTCAACCAATATCTAACAGAAGGTTCAATAAATATCCCAATTCCCTTGCTCCTTGGGTGGGGTAACCCTGAGGCATGTGTTTAATAGTAGCCCCCAGCGTTCCCCCCGTGGGAATAGGCTCAGTTGCCCACAGTGGCCCCTGGATTGATATCCCTCTATTGGCTGGCTTCTTTTCCTTGTCTCACTTCCCCACTCCCCTACCAACGTCTCCTTCATCTCCCAACTACTTGCACTTGAACCTTTGTACCAGAATCTGCTTCTGGTGGAACCCAAAATAGGATGACACTCTTCCCTGTATTATAGGTAACCATTAATTATCTGTCTCTCTTGTAAGATTCACTGAGACAGGAAAGCATAACATTTTTTTAAAAATCTTTTGAGGGCTTAATAAAGGCCCTCGTATATAGGAGGCACTAAAGAGATATTGTTGAATTGAATTAAAATAGGGGTAATGGTCTCATTTTAAGTTTATTCCACTGCACAGCTACATAATTTTGCTCTTTCTGGAAGGAATCATGACCTATGATTAATAATGGTTATTTTTGATGGTAGGGATTGGAATTATGTAGTTGGATTTTCTAACTTTTGTCCATGTATTATTATTACTTTTTAAAATATCAACCATCCAGGAGGGTTGTGGCCCACTGTGGTCACACACTACTGAATGATCCGCTTACTCTGGGCCCTTCAGGGTTGAATGACCTGCCAAGGCCAAAGCCCTTGTGCAAATCACCTCATGAGGAACCCTGAGGACAACCAAAGGGATCTGACTGACCCTACAGTGATCTCCTTCACTCTGGACCCCCAGCCTGAATCCATGCCTGAGTAGGGTAATTCCTTTCCTGGCCCCTTTCCTTGTTCACAGGATGGGCTTCCTATTCTTAGGAACAGCTTCCATGTGAGTAGTCTTTTGCTTGTTTTATTCCTGAGTTTCTTGGTTTTGAATATAGGCCCAGGATCTTTGTCCAGTGGGTATAATTTCAATGGGCTTGTTGAATAATGACAAATAAAAGGAATGAAGTATTATGTAACAACTGGCAGACTTTGAATGATTTTGGCTGTGATTCAGGAAAAGAATGAGGGAGGGATGTGGTTGACACACAGAAATGAAGTTTGAATGGAGCCAACCTAATTGATATCAATATTTCAGCAGGAGGTTGGAGTAGAATGACACAGGGACCAATGGAGCACTCTTCGCCAGGCTCCCTGTCTCTACCACAGTACTGAAGAAATTCCCAGGCTTCAGACATTTTTGCATGTTTGCATGACAAAGACATCCACTCTTCCCTATCCACCAACACTCATAGTGTCAGTGACATTTATTGTCCTCAAGATCCTCTGGACTAACCTCACTTTGTGTAACTCAGTTACCACTAGACACCCAAGACTCATTGGTCATTACTTCTCCCCTAGATTCTCATTTCTGAAATATCCATCTATCTCCCTTGTTGACTCCATCTCTCATCTTTGCCCAGATCTCAAAACTTTCCCCTGTGTCCCTGGAACTCAATGTATAGATAGGAAACACCCTTCTTCCTAATGTCCCTTTCACCTTCTTGTTCTAACTGACTCTTCCCTACAGACACTGCTCCCTCTGCAGTCTCCTCTAAGGGTGGTGGGTTTCTGTCTTACATCCCTGGCACCATCGGGCCTGGAAAAGAATAAGCGTCCTTCTTGCTTATTGTTGTTGCTCCCAAACCATCATCCCACCCTCCTTCACAGAAAATCATCAGCTTTGAAACTCTTTATATTGGACTATATAATCTGACACCTTCCTTTTGGCAACCATTTACTGATTCTAGTGTCACTTCCCCTCTTTCCTGGCTCACTGTCACTGTCTTTAACACTATGCCCATTATATTCTTGGTGATTTCAATATCCGTATAGATGAATCTTCCAGTACTCTGGCCTTTCAGCTCCTTGACTTCGTCTTCTCCGAACATCTTATACTCCATCCTATCTCAGCCATTCACTTGCATGGTCATACCATGTGACCTTATCATTATCCAGAATCTTATCCTCCTCAGAATCTTAATTTTAGGCATCCCAATCTCTGACCACCACTTCTCATCTTGTTTATTTTATTTTATTTGCATCTACCTATGTCTTTCTTCTCCACCCTACTTTCTTGCCTCTTCTCCAGGAGTAACTGCTATCCCTAATTTTGCGCTTTTAATTCCCTTGATTTTTAAAATGACTTTGTCACATATGTATGTATTTCTAAACAGTATGTTGTTTAGTTATTTTTTTGGAACTTTATACAAACAATATCATACTGCATGTAGTCTATTGGAACTTGCACTTTTTCCACATCATTCTGTAAATAAAATGTCTCCATGTTGTGCCCAATAGCTGTAGTGTGGTTTTACTGCTGTATAATATTCCATGGTGTGAATATACCAAAATTTATTCATTTATTCTTCCCAAGGCTGTTTCCAGCTTTTTGATATCATTAACCCAGCTGTTATAAATAGCTTGTACATGTCTTCTGATGCATATTTCCATATTTCTAGGAGCAGAATTGATGGATAAAGAGGATAAGAATGTTCAACTTTACATGATGATGTTATGTTGTTTTCTAAAGTAATTGTTCATCACTTCCTATTGTTCCACTAAGTTCTGATTTCAAAAGCTCTTTGCTGTCACTAGGACCTATAACCATTGACAGTACCATGTTTAACTCTCTTCAGTTTCGTACTTATCCAGCCTGTAGTCCACAGTCTGTCACAATATTCATTCCTTTATATACACCGTCAGTTCCCTTGTCTCCTCTTTCTTTATCATGCTTATCTGGCAAAACCATAGTTCTGACTGCAGCCAAATCCCTGTTGGCTCTGTACCTGCACCCTCCCAAGAGAACGTGGGTGCAGATAAATACACAGCCAGGCTGACTGTTTTCACTTGACATTCATGACCACTTATCTCAGCCTCTAATGATGCCTGTCAATCATAAGAAACTGCCCATGCTTCTAATTGGTTTGTACCTTCTCATCTCTCCTCAAACTTCTATTACCTCTTGCTGTACTCTTGCTCTTAGCAGATGACCTTGCTCCCTTTTCACTGCAAAAATAGAAGCAATCAGAAAAGAATGGCCATTGGCTCTTACTTCTATGTTGACCTCCTTCCCTTCATCTATGCTCAGTGTGTTATCCACTGCTGTGTAACAAATTATTCCAAAATGTAGTGGCTTAGATGATGTCATTTATTATCTCATAGTTTCTTTGGATCAGGACCCCAGGCACAATTTAGCTGGGTCCTCTGGCTCTGGGTCTCCTAGTATGTTCCTTTCATAGCTGAGTGCTAGCGTATTTGATCAGTAAATAGGTGGACAAGAAGTCATGCCAGGCCCTCAAGGACAAGCACTTATTACTAATAACAAGTTGGATGACAAAGGCCACACATGCTCTCATCTTCCTATAGAGCACACACTGGGCAAGATAAACTTTGTACTGTTGTTAAATTATAAAACTCTCTGAAGTTAAGCTATTTTTTCCTTAAATTATCTTTATGGTATTGTAATAATTAACAGACATCTGAATAAAAGAAGCTGGAATTCTTACCTCACTTAAGACTAAAATAATTTGCAGATGGATCAATGACTTAACTGTAAAGAAAAGAAAGTACAGAGTACTAAGTACCAGAAAAAATAGGAAATAGTTTTTCTTACCTCACAAGATGAAGATCTTTACAAGCAGAGTAAAAAACCCAGAAGTCATATAAAAAAGATAGATAAATTTGATTTTATAATAATAAAAATATCTACAAAGTGAGAAAAATAATAAACAAAATGAAATGACAAATTATAAACTGGGAAAATATTCTCAATTCACATCATAGACAAGGGATATATATTATATATATAATTTATAATTTTAAAACATCTGAGAAATCAATGAGTAAATGGTCAATAACCTAATAACAAAACAGGCAAAGGATATAAACAGACGTTTAGCAAGATGCCCTAATTCACTCACTGAGAGAAAAGCAAACTATAGCTACAACAAATATACTTACTTTGTGTTAGACACCATGCTTAACATATATTATATAAACACATATTTATGTATATTATAAATATTTACCTCATTTATTCCTCTCAACAGCCCTATGAAGTAGGTATTATTATTGCCCCCATATTATAAATGAAGAAACTGAGGCTCAGAAAGTTTAAGCCATCTGCCCAAGGACAGCTGAAAAGTAGCGGACCAGCTGTGCCTCTCACCTGTTTGTACATGCAGGAAATGATATGAATATCAGGATAGTCATTGCAGAGACTGGCACAGGGCGAGCACTGGGCAAATGTTGGCTAAATAAGTAAATAAGTGCTCCTTGTAATAGCAAAGATTGGAAACAACTCATATGCCCCCAATAGAAACTGAGTAAATAAAATATAGTCTGGTTAAAAGAATGATGCACTGAGGGTACTGATATGGAATGATTTTCAAGATTACTAACTAAATGAGAAAAGGAAGATGAAGAAAAGTATTATAGCATGCATATCAATTGCATCATGTGAGGGACATATTTGTAAATGCATGGTCTATCTCTG
Source organism: Equus przewalskii (assembly GCF_037783145.1). Lineage (NCBI taxonomy): Eukaryota > Metazoa > Chordata > Mammalia > Perissodactyla > Equidae > Equus > Equus przewalskii. The sequence goes on from NC_091850.1 coordinate 28,705,447, forward strand.
GAAGTATTCACAAGAAATCAATAGGGAATGCTGCCCCCAGAGAGAACTAGATGGCTGGGTGACAGAGGAGGAATGCAGAATACTTTTTACTGCATTCCCTTCCCTTACATTTTTCTTTTTGCTTTCGTGTGTACATCTGTTACCTATTTAAATGAATGAAAACAATTAAAAGTGAAATAGTGATAATTTTAAAAGAACTGAAAAAATGGTATTTAGGCAGCAGAATAGAAAAATATAGTATTACAGAATGAGCCGTTGCTTATTACCTGTATTTAAAAGGACAGGCCGGAGTGATTTTACATGCAGAAAATAGACATGGCCCAGGGATGTTAACACACCATGGAAGCCAGATATTCTGGATCCATCTCTTGCTTTTGACTTTGACTGCTGGGGCCTGAGGCAAGTGAATTAAGTCAGTCAAATCTGGATATAGTCCTTAATGATCAAGCTCACTTCTGCAGTGTGAAAACCAATTGTTGGTTAAATGCTTTGAAGGTGGAACTTTCCAGGGTGTAAGGCAAAGCCTGTTCAGACCTGTGTGCTGTCATGGGAACTGAGACTCCAGAGACAAGGCTTTGAGGGGACTTCCAATCACTGTTTAGTTAAACAAATGTTTTTAAACTGCCAGTGCTTCCAAATGTTTCTTAAATGTGTGTGCCCAGAGAATCAGCCTATTTTATTTGAGTTTTCTGATTCCTGTATTACTTTTCTACAACACTGCCACTGGTCCAGTAAGCAGATTTTGAATGTAATAACTTCAGGAAAATGGATTCTTTTCAGAGAAGTGAAGTGAGGCTTAAGATATATCATAGTGTACAATTCAATAAGGAAATTACAGACCCTTTAGGAAATTACAGTGAGGTAGGGGCTAATGTTGGTTTTTAAAGGATATATATTAAATTAGTCTAGAAAACTAACTGGCAAAAAGAAATATATGGTTTAAAAAAAGAAGACTAATGGAAATGAGAATGTTGGGAGACATTTCTCCATGGGTGTTTCACCCTTCTGCACATCTTGCAAGCAAGGCACTGACTATCCTTTTTGTTCTGGAATATTTTTCAAGGATGTTTTTGTAATTAAGAGCTTTGGAAGTCAGAGACAGTGCCTTCCTCCAGAGCAAATGGCAGGTTTTCTTACTGCATTTTCTCAAAGATCCCAGTACTCTAAGTCCCAGCTTCCTCTTCTGTAATGCAATACACTACATGTGTAGGTATCATCTAGTCCTTTTCACATCACCTGTGATAATTGGGGCTTGGTAAACTGGTGCAAATAGGCTGATACCCTGGCTACAGCTATGGCTGTGAGTAATAAACTATCTTTTGTCTTTGACCATGAGTCTCGTGTCTTCTACCAGTGTCCATGAAATGGTGGCCGGGTGACTTCTTAGCTTGCAGGTGGAGTAAAGTCTCAAACTCTTCACACTTCTTGAGAGAGAAGTATTTTCTAGATCACTGTTATAAAATAGAAATGTAATGCAAGCCACTCATATGAGCCACATACATAATTTTAAATTTTACAGAAGCCACATTAAAAAGCTAAGAGAAGCAGGTAAAATTAATTTTAACAATATATTTTATTTAACCCAATGTATCCAAAATATATCTCATCATATAATCAATATAAAAACTATTAATGAGCTATTTTACATTCTTTCTTTGGTTCAAAGTCTTCAAAATCTGGGGTGTTTGTTACACTTACAGCACATTTCAATCTGTACTAGAGACAGTTCAAGCGCTCAATAGCCATTGAGTAGCTTTCATTTTGGACAGTGCAACTCTAGACCAGAAAATATGGTAAAATGAAAGTAGAAGTTTCCAAGCCTGAAATAGATTTTCCTTTAAAAAAAAATTAAGTCCAGAATGTCAGTGATATTGCTCATTGGGCCTGTCATTCCCGAGACTCTGAGCCATGTCCTGCATGTTCCAAAATTTAAGTCTGACAGATCTATCTGGAAATCCTTCATGCGTTGTTTAATCCCCCTGTGCCCTTTAAGGTACATTCAGGATTGTTGGTTCTTCTGCAGCTGCCTGTAATAAGACAGGAATGTAGGATAAGGGTCATTAAAGACAAATTTGATACCAATTCATCAAGCCATGCCTTGTCTTCATGATTCCAGAAACTGAAATTTAAATGTGTTTAACTTTCCCTTCTAGTTTTCTCCTTTGAGAAGTTTATCCAGCCAGCTAGAAGCGGGGAAGGGGGGAAATCCTAATCTCAGCCTGTATTACATTACTATTTGAATAGGAAATGGATACGCATCCAATTTTGATGAAGGAAAAATGAGTGACTTCAGACAGGCATAATTTGCCTCAATTTGCTCATCTGCCCTGCCTAGTTCACAGAGTTGCCATGTGATCATGTGGGATAATAGCAGCAATGGGGTGTTGACAAAGGAAAAGAGAACCTGAGATGTAAGATGAAATGATGATGAATATAATGATCTGTCCTTACTACAATTGTTTTTCTAGACAGCATTCTTCAGGCTTCAGAACCCTGCATGGGTTTAACTATGGTAAAATAAAGTAAATAATTGCCAAATCTTTTTATCATTTGGGGCTGAGGAGATGGAACACAAATAATAGTAAGGTTTAAAGACATGAAAGATGAGTTCATAGGAATCATACATCCTGCTCCTCATATATTTTCATATTCTTCACAGATGGCGAAATGTAGAAACTAAAGGAATTTCTTTTAATTCTCTAACCTCGCAAAATCCAGTGCTTGAGGAAAGGAGTCTTGAATAAAAATATTACAAGATTTCATCTAAAATACATACAACAGAATCCTTTTTGAGACTAGATTTGCACAGGGAAAAAATACTTCAGTTTACTAAATAATCAATCTATCAATCAATCAATCAATCCATCTCTTTATAAGGGTCCTATAACATTGGGAGCGGATGAGTTAAATAACGACATGAAATGGCTAAGTGTGGTCAGGCACCCTGGAGAACAAATATCAGTCCTCAAATCCCAGACCCTAAACGCCTCAGGGCCTCCCATGGTCTGTGGAAGAGATGACCTCAGGGCCTCCCATGGGTCTGTGGAAGAGATGGCCTCAGGGCCTCCCATGGTCTGTGGAAGAGATGACCTTGAGCCCCAGTCTGAGCGCTGGGGAGTATTCCCCTTCACCCAGGTCTTGCCCCAGCTCATGACCTTTTCTTGCCCATGCCATTCTGTAGCATTACATGAAGCTGGAATTTGGTCTAAGACCCTCACAGAAGTTGTGCCCCTCCCTCATACTTCTACTCAAGGATTATTACCAAGTCCCTCAGTGACATTCTGTGTCCTTCTCATTTGTATGTATTTTACCCAGCACCCTGACTTCCCAACCCTCTCCCCAAGATTCTCCTCATTTCTTCTACTGCTGTATGTCCCAGTAGCACCACACTTTGGGTTTCACACACGGGCTTTTGCCAAATCCTTCCCTGGTTTTGGACCTATCACTCATTTTGGCATCTGGCCCCTTCAGACTCAGCTGCCCTACTTAATGCCCTACTTAATACTTGCCTTTGGTTGCTGCATCTTTGGGTCAGAGGCACCTAACCCTGCCTTACCATCCAGGTGAGTGCTCTTTTAAGCAGCCATTAACTTTGCTGGCAGTCATTCATTCCTTGTATTAGACGATCTTTCTCTATCTTCTCTCCTCCCCTCTCGTTCCCTCCATTCTAATGATGGTTTGAATTGCTAAAAAGCCTATGGAATCTGGAGTTACCAAAAGTGGCATTGGATTTCAAGATACCACCTTGCTGTGTAACCTTAGCAATTACTTATATCTAAGCTTGGTTCTTCATCTATAAATTGGGGATGATAACAATCAGTGCTTAAGTGTAAGCTTCTTATGAGGATAAAAAGATGTATGAGGGCCAGTGTACAAGAGCCAGGCATAAACTGACACATGAGCATGGCATGTTTGAAGGACAACGAGCTGAGTGTTCTAAACTCAATTGACTTTTTGTCTGACTGGCTCTTTGTGTCTGAATTGCATTGTGTTTTTTTTTTTTTTTAAGACAGATATATATCTGGTAACTCCTAGTATATTTCATTATAAAATCTTTGACATGACATGCTTTATCATTTATGTTCCTTTCAGAAGTGCCCTGACCATTACGGGCAAGTATTTCTTGGCTTGGATAGAACAGAGAGTTCCTGTTAAAGTCATGGCATGTAAACTTCCTGAAGGAGGGCTTCAAATATCAGGAACCCTTGTAGGTTTTGACCAGGAAATGCATATCATGAAAGTGGGTTGTAGGAAAGCCTGATATCCAATGTCACAGAACTGCCTGGAAGCAGGGAGGCTAAGTGGTCAGAACATTTGACAGATGTGAGGCTCTACCACCTGTTGGCTATGAGGTTTTGAACAAACCATTTAGCTTTTCAGCTTCAGTTTTCTTGCCAGTGTAGTAGGGATAATGATAGCACCTACACCGTAGCGTTCAGGGGAGGACGCATTTGAGAATCCACGATACTTGATTATCACAGTGTATGGCGTGAGGGACTTGCTCAACATATATTAACTATGATGGTTGTCATATTTCCTTCAGACATCTTCTGAAGCTGTTCTTAACCCAGAGTGATCCTATTCAAATGTCCATCAGATCACGTCACTCTGCTGCTTAGAACCCTCCACGAACCCCTTACACTCAGTGTGAAAGCCAAAATCCTTGCAGAGACCTACCCAGATGCACTTCTTTCCCAGCTCCACTGCCTTTAGTATATAAAACCTCTTTAAAAAACATTTAATTTGCTTATTTGGTATGCTTACTGTTTATTATCTGACTCTCCTTACTAGACTGTAAGCTCCTTGAAGTTACACTGTTGATTTGATGCCCTAGAATAGTGCCTGGCCAGAGTGGGTGCCATTTGTTGAATGAATGAATGAATTTCCTACAATCAAGACAATCTTTACCTCTTCTAAGTTCCTATATCACTTTGACAGCTATTCTCTTATGTTACCTATATAGCATATATACAGGCCATATGTAGACTTATATAATAGCCTAAATTATACCGTACTATTTTGGTGTTTGCCTTAGTCCCTTCGCCAGAGTGTAGCTCCCAGAGTGAGAAGAGTGCTTAGTCCATTTTGTGTTCTCCCAAAAGCCTAGCACACAGCCAGCATTACTGCTCTTATTGAGGGGAAGAAAAATTCTGGAATTCCAGACTACATTCTCTGTCTTCACCTCACTCCTCACACCACTTCTTTAACCAGAAGTTTAACCATTTCTGGTTAAACTTTATTACCAAAAGTTAACTTGTTAAAGATTTGACCTTTAATTTTCAAAATCAAATGAAATTAATAAATGTCACTTAAAATTCATTCTTAAGCGGTCAAATTTAATTTCTGAACATAATACTTATATTTTCTCACCAGGAGAAACAAACATTCGTTCTATGACCTCCTTCTTTACTGTGGTGGTCAGTAGCAGAATGACAGCCTCCCTGGTCCCCGGTGCCAGGATTTGGTGGCGGAGCGGCTCAGCGGTGGACTCCCCATCCACCTGTCTGCCCTTCCCTCCACGTGGCTGCACTGCACAGTGAAGGAAATCTCCTGCCTCACCCCCGGCTCTTCACCCCGGCCTCCCCACTGGGGCCCATCATAAGAGTCTGGCTTTAAGGTAGAATCAAAAGAAGTGGAAAAGAACCACTTAAGAAAAGAAGCAGACAAAAATACAATTCTCTCCCTCTGTCTCTTTTTTTATTATTATCTAGGGAATTACAAAAATGTGCTTAAATGGACATTCCTATTATTTGATTTGAATACGAAACTTTTATTCAAATGGTATTCAAATCACTTTTAGCCCAATTTGTGGTCCTGTAACTGATGTCTATTAAAATTGAGATTTGGGAAAGTCATTTTGGCTTGTGTAAATGTAAAGAAGAAATTCCTGAATGGGGCTGGGGCAAGCTCCCCACACAAACAGCATGAATAAGCCCTCAGTCAGGGGCTGCGGCATTGAAGAAAGGAAAGGAGGCCCCTCTTGCACCTGTGATGTAGGCATGATGAGAATCCCAGGGGCCCGGCTCCATCGCTGCCACCCCCGGGGGCCCCTGGAAGGTGAATGTGCGGAAGGCATCTATTCAGCTGTTGCAATCCCCAGTTTCTCGACTCTGAAGTGCTACCACTTTGATTTCATGTTTCTTTTCAAAACTCTTGGTTTCTCCTCAGGGACCCAAATGGCACAGGGAGGTCAGCAAACTTCCCTTTGCTCCTCAGGGGTATGCTGCCCTCTGTGACATGCTCGGGGACTCATGCTTGGAGCAACATCCATTTCCCAGGCTACTGGGCAGGATTGCTGGCCAGAGGGCCTCAGGCTTCAAAGGCCCGGATGAGCTCCTGTGGCAGGTCAGCCTCTGGAAGCGCCTCTGATGTGAACAGACACCTGGACAAACACAAAGGATGCAGCAGCCTTCTTTATTCCTGCTACGTATTTCCCTGAGCAAAATTTTCCAGAACTACCTTCTCATGCCTCACAACATAAAGAGGCTTTTGTATTTTGGGGGGCTGGGGAAGACAGTGTGTGTTGGATTAGAAGCCTCTCAGAGCTAGGTCTTTCATCTTAGATACTCAGCCAGCCAGCGCATCTGGCCCTTGCTGTGTCCAGCAAGGGTTGGCACCTTGGTGGTCCCTTAATCCCTTGCTCTGTTGCAGCTAACTCTGCCTGTCATGGGAGATTCTCAGTCAGATACCCATCTACTGATCTTCCACAGAACAGCTTTCCAGCACTGGGCTCAGCACCTGATCCTGTAAGAGTACAACTAATATTTGTTGAATGAATAAATGAGATACTGAATGAAACCCTAGATCAATTCTAGAACAAAGCTATATCTTTGGAAGCTGAACCCTTTGTGTTACTTTGGATTCCCCCCAGAGGCAGACTCTAAAACACAGTTTTTAGTGAAAATAGTTCATTTGGGAAGTGATCAGAGGAAACACCAATAAGAGAGAAAGGAAGTCGGGCTAGCCAGGGAGGGCTGCCAATAAAGGGTGTCTCATTTAGCAAATCGCCACTGTGGACAACTGGAGCGTAATCCTGCTGGGGAGCTCGGGGAGCCAGCAAGGGACCCCCACCTCAGAGTGACCCCACCCGGAGGCTGAAGGAGCCGAGTGTGTAGGTGTTATCCACCAGCTCCTGTCAGGCAGGGGAGAAGGACTGCCCACAGGGGCAGCATCAATTCCAGCCTGCTGTGTGCCCAGATGGAGTGGGTTCTGGGGGCTTAAGAAATCCTTCAGGCAAAGGTGTGCCCTGGCAGTTGGAAGTCAGACTAGTGGGTGCAGAAATGGTAGAGGGCACTTGCAGTGTCTGCAACACCATTGCGTCTACTCCAGTTTCCATCCACTCTGTTTCCTCTGCACAGTTCGCTGTCAGGAGGACACTGAGGGTCACTGGCTCCTTTAGCCTTAGGGACACTAGTAAGTTCCAGAGCCTGTAGCCTAGCAGAACACGTACTCTCCACTGTCTTGTTACTGTTACATTAGCCGTGTGGCCAACGTGGACATGCATCCCAGCAAACCACATGCTAATCTTGTAGCACATTCCAGTTATCTGAGATTCTCTTGGCCTTCATTTCCACATCTCAGCATCTGTGTCTTAGTCCTCATAGGACTGAGGAAACGATGCTTGTGTTTAAAGTTGAAGAGGTTGGGAAGTTTAAAAAGCAATAGTGTCATAATCCAGGGAAGTTGAACATTTTTAGTAGTATTATCATTTCACTTCTCCCCAAATCTGGCATATTAGACCCATGAAGGACCTTAGATATCATTTCATTCAATGAGCTCATTTTATGGTTGATAAGACCGAGGAGCAGAGAGGTGGAATGACTTGTCCAAAGTCACACAGCTGGATGAGTCAGGACGAGACGAAGCCTTCCTAACCCCTGTGCCTACCTACTACCATGCTGCTGCTCACACTGATCATTCCCAGATGGTGGGGAGAATGACCCCTGACGGCATTGGTATAGCTTGTTAAAGAACATGGGACCAGTCAGGATGGGAGTAAAGGATTTGAGTGGTGGAGAGGAATGGGAGGGGGCCAGAGAGGAGGAGTGTGGAAGTCTGCAGTTTTGACACCTACTGTGTGCCAAACATCATGCTCTGGGACTCACAGGCATCTTGTTACTCTTCACAAAATCTCTGGAAGGCAGGTACAGTAAAAATCTATACACCACAACTTGACAAAAACAAAAGTAATTTATGGGCTAGCTCAGGTGGCCAAGTGATTAAATTTGGCACACTCCTCTTCGGCAACCTGGGTTCAGTTTCTGGGCGTGGACCTACACCACTCATCTGTCAGTGGCCATGCTATGGTGGCAGCTCACATACAAAAAGAGGAAGATTAGCAGTAGATATTAGCTGAGGGTGAATCTTCTTCAGCAAAATAAAAGAAAGAAAGAAAGAAAAAACAAGAAATTTCTTTGATTTTTTTTTTCTTTTGGTAAGGATAACTGGCCCTGTGCTAACATCTGTTGCCAGTATTCCTCTTTTCGCTTGAGGAAGATTATCCCTGAGCTAACATCTGTTCCAATCTTCCATTTTTTTATGTAGGATGCTGCCACAGCGTGGCTTGATGAGTAGTATGTATGTCCTTGCCTGGGATCCAAACCTGCAAACCCAGGGCCACTGAAGCAGAGCACGCAAACTTAACCACTCTGCCACTGGGCCAACCCTGAGTTGTTTTTTATAACTCATCTTGTTCTGGAGCTTCATTCCCACTCTGTAGCAGGAAATTTTTTTAAAAAAACCACTTCGTTGTCAAAAAAGTCATCAATTTAAAGTCACTGAGTTGCCTAGGGACTGACTCACAAGGCTAATAGTTCTACTTTGTCAGCAGCCCAAGAAGAGTTACTTACATTTCCCATGTTCATGAAGAAACTCCTCTGCTGGCCTCGAGTTCACCAAGGCAACCCTGGGCATCTATAGTCGGCAACATTCATTTGAGTGTCCCACAACTCCATGGAAATTCCAGGTCCCTTCTCTAGTTCTAGCACTGGAGATCTCTTTAAGACATAGGTTTTGAGATAAGCATCATGTTAAATGATTGCCATCCTGTAACAGCTCTAAAGGAATGAATTGGTCAGACTGGGCCAAGCAGAGAGCTGGCTCTGCAAGAAACAGAACCCAAGGGAAGAACCAGGGCTGTGGGCGATGGGGGCAGGCAGGATGAGAGGCGGCGAGAGGAGGTGAGAGGATGCTCAAGGAGTGAGGGACTTCCAAGAGGAGCAGGCATGGCCAGGGCTGTACAGCAATCCAGCATGAGGGTCCTGGCAGCTTGAGAAGGGGAGCTATGATTAGGATGGAGTCCAAAGACACATAGCAGAACCTCTTCCTGTGCAGTGGCCACTGGGGAGGGTGACACTCGAATAGGCAGAGCAAAGATTGAGGCTGGTGTTGACCATCTTCAGAGCCAAGAGGTGGCCTTCTGGTCCTGTCTGCACTCACATGGGAGGCAGAACACCATCTCCTGACCCCCATCCAAAGCTGATTGTGCCAGTCGCAGATGGCATTGCCCATCAGTGCCCAAGGGCCGAGGGGTACATTTCAGGCCCCGTGCAGCCCTCTCTAAGCTGTGATTTCCTTTGATTCTGTTGTTCTTGTTCCATCCGAGTGGGACTTCTGTTCCCATTCTGAAGGCCACTGTTAAGTCCTTTTCACTCTCAATGACTCATTTAGTTCAGCGGGGGTTTGGTTTTTAGAAGGTTTTCTCTTTTAAATTCTTTTTTTTCTTCTTTCCCCTTTTTAAAAAAAGGGTCATAAAGAGCTTTAAGATGCCATGCATGAAAAGCTCTGGATAAATGCGGCTTGTACCGGATTGTAAAATACTGTATTGTTCCGAGCTTAATTCCTCGTGTGAGACTGGAATCGGTAATTTCCTCATCCTGAGGCAGAGGCTGAATAGCAACAGGCTGCAGACTGGACCCAGGGACAGGCGCCCCCAGGAGCCGCGCCGGGAAACCAGAGGTCTCTATGAGATGTTCTCCTTTTAGTCCAGACTTCATTTTCCTGACTTTTGCATTAAGGTAAAATAACATTTTTATGAAGAAACACATCTCTGCTCTCTGAAGTAACACTTTAGGGGCTGGAGCAGCTGCTGCCTGGGGTCACACAGAGTTATAAATCACAGAAAGGACCTTCTTTCAACCCTCCTGTTCTGAAACTCACCTTGTGGAGTTTGTGACCATGTGGGCAAATGTGGGAAGTCCTCGCTGTCTGAGTGATGGAGACTGTTTTGACCCTGAAGGTCTCTTTCTCCTCCCTTGACATCCAGGTTAAGAGGCTGCCCAGTTTCATGCCAGCAGGACTGAGTGTCGCTCATGGCTGCCATGTTTATCCCTGCCTCCTTGTCATCGCCTCGGTTGGTCCCTTGCCTGGAGAGCTCCCCTTCCCATCTTCCTCTCTGGAGGATCATGCCTCTCTGCTTTCAAGCCACCCTCCTTCATAAAACTCTGACTATTTCTGCCACTATTGGTCCCCCGATCTCTAATGGTAATCATAGTCATGATCACACATTTTAACCCTTTAGGCTTGAGTTTGGTGCCCAGGTTAGACTGTAAACTCCTTGAAGGCTGTGGATTTCCCATAGTTTGTATTTGTCATATATGCTATTATATGAGCCCAGTGCAAAGCAAGAGCTTAATAAGTGCCCATTTTTTAAACTGATTGATTGAATGCTTGATTGATTGATTGATAGCTGCCCTGACCCCACCTGCTCATATGATGAGACAATGTTTTGGCTAAGTGACCGCAGATGTCAGCAGAGGTGTCCCCCTGACACTCTTAGCTATACTCGCTGACCATTTCACCCCCACTTTATCTCAGCAGTAAGATTCAGCTTCTGCTCCTCTTTCCAGAAAAAAAATCCACTCATGCCAAAGGTTTTGTGAGTCTTTAGACTTTTGCTAAACACTTGGGGATGGTTGGAGGGCTACATTGGCATGGGGTAGCATCTCATCATCTTCTTCTTCCCATTATACAGAATGACTATGGAGTCCCTAGGCATGAGTCTGTGTGCTAGCAATAGCATAAAATGTCTATCGGGGACCCCACTATGGGAGATGTCTAGAAGGACAAGAAAAGACTAAAATTTATTGGGAAAGTGAAAAGAGACACCTGAATAACTTCCAGTTGGGGATTTCTTGGCAGGCAGGGGATTTCAACTACTCTACCTCCTGTTAGAAGCAACAAGAATCGCTCCTCCATTTCTTGCATAGCAGCGTGTAGAGCACTGTCTGCGACTTGAGGATGTTTTCAGGGTCACATCTTCCACCGTGGAATAAGTGACTGACTAAAGCGTTTCTTCTCAAAAAATACCATGCTTTTTTCCAAGAATAATTCCAGGCAATTCTCTTTATTTTCCTTGTTCTCACAGCATCAGTACCCAGAAGGGGTGAGTTTGCCATCTCTGGATCCATTTGTTAAAAGCATTCACCAGAGAATGCAGCTACTAACTCAGGGTCAAAGAGGTTCCAGATATTTTGAACCCTCCTGCTGCCAGTCTTAATGCTGTGGGAGACCAAGAGTGAGGTCTGGGACCCAGAAAACACTGCCAAAAGGGCCCCCTGGAGGTCTGGGCATGAAAAAGTAAACAGATCTCCAGACAGAGCTCCCGCCTGCCTCCCCATCAGGAGCTGTTCACGTGGGTGTCCCTGTGTGTCTCTAGCCAGGGGCTGCCACTCTGTGCCAGCTTCCAGCATCTGCTTGATTCAATTCCTTTTCTTCCTCCTGCCTCGTGGAAATAGCACTTTTATAGTCATGTAATTTCAGAATAGCAGAGATTTCGTGTTAAGAAAAAATGGAATTGGTGCTGGGTCACTGCTGTTGAAACTATAACACCATTTTACTCTTGCCCTGAGAGAGCTCTCCTCTCAACTCCCGCTCCCAGGCTCCCCTCTCTTGTTTCGCCTTTTGTATGGCTCCTTTGGTTTTTCTGCTCCTCAGATGTGCACACAGTTTAAATAACATTCCTTCCTGAATTTGTCCCTTCATTTCCCCAGCTTCTGTGCTTGGGGGCTCTCCAGCTCCCATCTTTTTTCTTTCTTGCTAATGTTCTCTTCTCCTTCCTTTGTTGACACGCCAATTTATTCAGCACTAGCCTCCCCCTTCCTCTCCTCACTGTTTTCCATTCCTCACACTCCTCCTAACCGACAAACACTCCCCAAACGTGTGTGTGTGTGTGTGTGTGTGTTTGGGTCTAGGAGAATAAAATCTATTCGTGTCCCTATATCCCTGCTGAGGAGGGGAGGAGTGTATTTTCCTCCTCCACAAATTCTCCTAAATGTCCAGGGTGGCCAGTCTGGACACAGGGTCAAGTTTATGCAAAGGCCAAGGGGTGTGTGATTTGCAGGGTGCTGGGTGGGCCTTTCGAGCAGCTGCTCTTGGTTGCCTGCCTGTCAGTCATTTCTCCCTTTCTCCTTCAGAATTGAACCCTGACTTTGGACATGCAGCCTCCTGCCTAGCCATGTTTTTCAGAGGAGGTGGGCTCTCTTCCCGTGCTCCAGCTGTGAAGCATGGTGGGTCAAACTAATCTTGAGAGTTCCATTCCTCTTGTCAGTGATTGGTTTAGGCATGAACATGTGAAAACAATCCATCCAATAAGAGTGAAGGAGAAGTCTGCTGGAGTAGGGGGCAGGGGTACGTTGGGGATGGTTATCCTTTTTTTTTTTTTTTTAATGTTTTTTGGTGAGGAAGATTGGCCCTGAGCTAAAATCTGTTGCCAATATTCCTCTTTTCTCCCCCTGCTCCCCAAAGCCCCAGTACATAGTTGTATATCCTAGTTGTAGGTCATTCTAGTTCTTCTATGTGGGATGCTGCCATAGCATGGCTTGATGAGCGGTGAACAGGTCCCAACTGGTGAACTCTAGGCCACTGAAGGTGAGTGTGCAAACCCAACAGCCTGGCCTCGGGGCCAGCCCCAGGTTATCCTCTATTTTTAAAAGGTACACTGGGAAATAAAAGTCCTTCTTAATTGCCCTTGTATGTTGTCTGGAGGCTGTGATGTTGAGAACTGCTTGTGCTGTCTCAGAACCATGAGAAGACAAGCCTCAGGAAAAAGCCATTCTGCTGAGAATAGCAGAAAAGAAATATAAAAACATGTTGAGTCTTTAATGACATCTTTGTGCCACTTAAGCTATCTTACTCTGGACTTCTTATTTTTGAGATAATATTCTCCCTTTTAAGCCACTTGTCTTAGCATTTTTTGTTTCTTGCAACTTAAATTATCTTGAAAAGCATAGCCTTTTTGACCCAAAATAGTTCCTCCACACATATCATCTGTCCCCTGCTTGGCTTGTTATTGACAGGTCATAGCCATAGCTACTAGTTTCGTATCACTTTTCATGTACCAGGCACTGTTCTTAAATGCTTTAAATAAAGTAACTCATTAAACCCTTATAAGACTGTGCAAGGTAAGTACTCTTATTACCCCTAATATACAGATGAAGAAACGGAGGCATAGAAAGGTTGAGAAAATTGCCAGTGTTCCCACACCTAGCAAGACGCCATGGTGGGATTTGAATCTGGCTTTTCACCTCTACCTATAAATTCTCTCACTGTTTTGCAACAAGATCAATAGTTTAATGTTTTTAGTTTAATAGTTTAATAGTTTACATTCTGCCACGAGGATCCATACTCTTAACAATGAGTCCATCAGCTTATGGGAGCTGAATGAACTGGGAGTTCTGGACCCTGGTTCTCCCAGGAAGATGCATGTCCGCTTTGTCCCCACCAGGGTTCAGGTTAATGCTTTGCTCTGCCTTGAGTGAGGGGCACTCCTTGCACCTTCTCGTGAGTCTCTCTTCTTCAACCTGAGGAAGCCCGTGCCAATTTTGTTAGAGTTGGGATTGGTGGCTACCTCACTTCTCTGCAGCTGAAGGTGCTGGGGCCAGTGCTTGCAAGGTGCCTGGGAAATGCACTCCGGGAGCCACCGTTCTCAGGCATTCTTCATTGCTGGTGGGACTGCACTAGGACGGGTTGAACTTACACTGAACAGCCTAAGGGCTAACCAAGAGCCGAACCTGGGGAGCCTTCCCAGTTTCCCCTGAGCCTCAAGCTCAGATTCTCTAAGTCCCCTTTATAACTCAAGGACCTCTAGCTCTTTACCCCACTCAGTGAACTCAGGACAAGAAGATTTGTTGTTGAAGGGCCTTTAATAACCTCTTGGTCCTACCTCCTCCTGCCCCACTCTGTATTCTCAGGATCCAGTTAGGAGACCCCACCAATTATTTTAAGGGAGACAATTTAATATAAATAATTGTTAACCAGGCTTGAAGAATTGAAAAGGCAAAAGGAGAACACTAAGATATCACGGAGCAGCAAATACGGGAAGTAGCTAACATCCTTAGGTCTGTGGAGCAAAGGAAGAGATTGGAATTACTAAAACTTGGAAACTTAGAGGAAGGGACTTCTGAGAAGGGGGCACTGCTCTGCTGGTGCTAATGGAGTAAGGAAGTGTCGCTAGGGTGCTGCTGACAGGACCATGAAGCCCGTAGAAACGCGACAAGAAGCAAACAGGAAGGAGCAAGTCCCTCCTGCCTCCTCCAGAGCTGCAGTCTTCCTCCTGTGCTCCCTGCAGCACAGTCCAGCACTGGGCCTGAGGACAGAGCAGCATGCAGAGCGGAGTATAGAAGGGAGGCTCCGACTCTGAAAGACAATAGCTAATTCTCTCTTTCTCTCTCTCTCTCTTTCTCTCTCTCTGTCTCTCTCTCTCTCGCTGTAAGTTTGGGAAACAGTTCAAGAGATTGCAGTGTGCACATTTATCAATAGGAATTCAATACAATAAGAAGGCTCTTATTTCACTTTCATCCCTGTTGCCCTGGAGGTACAAGATACCGCTGATGAGGGGAAGCATGTGAAAAAGATAACACTCTAGAAACCTCAGTGCAGGAGGCTTAAAAGACACATGGTAGAAGACACTGATAGATGGTTTGCAGCAAGAAAACTACTGTGTACTGGGGGGATCGTCATCAGACTTTTTCTGAATTTTAGATAAAATAAAGGAAGGAGTTAGATAATTAAGAATTTGATATCTATTAGTATCACGATATTAATACTGTCTTTCAAAAGATTTGTTGTCTCTGAGGAAAGAGTTGTCCTCACCTCTTGAGAAGCTGGGAGGGCTCCACTTCTCCTTGTGGGGAGAGGAGCGGTGTATTCCTGGGCGAATGAACACATATTAAGGACTCTCTCTGTGCCAGACTCTTTTAAGTACTCTTTACCACTTACTGTCAGTGTAACGTCGGTCAAATTACCTTACTTCTCTAAGCCCCAGTATCCAAGTTGATGAAATGGAGATAACACTGCCTATTTCGTGGAGTTAGGAGGATTAGGGAGATATTGGAAAGCTCTTAGCCCAGTGTTTCTCATACATTGTCTCTTATTGTTTGCTTATTTACTTTGCCCTTCTATATAAATTTTAGAATCAGCTTGTTCATATCTACAAAATATCCTGCTGGTTTAATCTTCAAAAATCAATTAATGTTCCAACACTCTTTTATGATTAAAAAAAAAACAACTCAAGAAAATGGGAACAGAAGGAAACTTCTTCAATCGGATAAAAGATATCTATGAAAACCCCACAGCTATTATCACACTTTTACCCTGAAGTCAGGAACAAGACAAGGTATCTGCTCTTGCTACTTCTATTCAACACTGTAATGGAGCATCTAGCCAGGGCGATTAGGCAAGAAAATGAACAAAAGGCATTCAGTTTGGAAAGGAAGAAGTAAAACAACCTGTATTCTCAGATGATGTGATCTTGCACATAGGAAATCCTAAGGAACTCATAAAAAGAAATGTATTAGTACTAATGAATAATTTTAGCAAAGTTGCAGGATATAAGGTCAATAGACAATATCAATTGTATTTGCATACACTTTTCAATACAACAGCATCAAAAAGAACAAAATACTTAGGAATAAATTTAACAACAGAAATGGAAGATTTGTACACTGAAAACTACAAACCATTTTTGAAATAAATTAAAGAAGATTTAAGTAAATAAAAATATATCCCATGTTCACGGGTTGGAAGATTTAATATTGTTAAAATGACAACATTCCCAAAATTCATCTACAGCTGACTATCAAAATCTCAGTTGACTTCTTTATAGAAATTGATAAGCAGATCCTAAAATTCATATGGAAATGCTAGGGACCCAGAGCAGCCAAAACAACTTTAAGAAAGAAGAACAAAAGTGGAGAACTATTACTATCTGATACGAGGACTTGTAAAGCTACAGTTATCAAGATAATGTAGTAAAGATAGACACATAGTTCAAACTGACAAACCAGAGAAATCAACCCCAAATAATGAACTGACTTTTAAGAGAAGGACAAGGGCAATTTAGGGGGGAAAAATAAAACTTAGATTTATAATTCAAATCCTATTCAAAAATTAACTCAAAATGGATCATGTACTTATATATAAAATGAAAACTGGAACACTTCTAGAAGAAAGTATAGGAGAAAATATTTGTGACTGTGGGTTAGGTAAAGATTTCATATGATAACTAGAACTCATATACTGCTGGTGGGAGGGTAAAATGTACAACCACCTTGGAAAACAAATCTGGCAATTTCTTAAGTTAAAACACACAGCTACCATATGATGCAGCACTCCACTCTTAGGTATTTACCCAAGAAAAATAAAAGCATATGTCTACACAGATTTTGTAATGAGTATTCATAGTTTTATTTATAATAGCCCCAAACAGGAAACAATCTTGTGGTATAATAAAAAGTGTATATTTGAACTTTGTCTCTGGTTCCTGGCACAGAGCTCCTAAAAACCCTGGAATTTCCTGAGTGATAAGAATGTCTTTGGTTATTCATAACAAGCCACTTTAGACTATACTTGAGGTTATGCTAATGAAGTATGTCCTGGTGGGGGCCCTAGATAGCTTCAGGATGAAGGCTGGTCACCAGAAAGACCCAGCACGTGAGTAGAGGGTTAGAACTTTCAGCCCCACTCCCTGATGTCCCTCTTGGGAGGGAAGACAGGCTGGGGATTGAGTTCAATTGCCAATGGCCAATAATTTAATCAACCATCCAACATAATGAAACCTCCAGAAAAATCCCAAACAGCCGGGTTTGGAGAGCTTCCTGGTTGGTGAACACGTGGATGTGCTGGGAGGGTGCCACTCCCAGAGATGGCATGGAAGCTGGACAGGCCCTCCTTCCCTGAATACCTTGACCTATGCATCTCTTCCATTTGACTGTTTCTGAGTTGTATCCTTATAATAAACTGATAATCATAAGTAAACTGTTTTTCTGAGTTCTGTGAATTGTTCTAGTAAATTATGGAAATTGAGAAAGGGTTGTGGGAAGTTCTGAATTTGAAGTCATCAGGGCAGAAGTGTGGTTTGCCTTGGGACCCCTCTTTTGGCTGATGTCTGAAGTGGAGGCAGTCTTGTGGGACTGAGCCCTTAACCTGTGGGGTGCGTGCTAAATCTGGGTAGTTAGTGTCAGAGTTGAATTTAATTGTTGGACACTGGGTTGATATCAGAGAATTGGAGGATTGGTTGTTGGTGTTAGAAAAGACATCATAAACTCAAATATCCATCTATAGATGAAAAATAAGCAAATTGTTGTATAAGCATTCAACAGAATACTACTCAGCAATAGAAACAAAGAAACTGTTAATATAGGCTACAGTGTGGATGAATCTTAAAATAATTATACCGAGTGAAAAAGCCAGACAAAAAGGAGCATATACTATATGAATCCATTTATACAAAATTATAGAAAATGCAACCTAATCTATAGTGGCAGATTGATGTTTACCTGGGAGTGGGGGGCAGAGGAAGGAATTACGAAGGGGCGTGAGGTCTTACGGGAGGCAGGTGATGGATACATTCATTATATTCATTCTAATGATGGTTCCATAGGTACACACATAGGTCAAACTTATCAAATTATACATTTGAAATATTGCAGTTGATTGTATGTCAATCATTTCTCAATAAATCTGTTAAAAATTTTTAGATGACTGGAATAAAATGTATTCAAATGGTTATCTCTGGGTGATAGACTTCGAGAGTTTTTGTTTCTTCTTTTCTCTATTTTTAAAGTTTCTGCCAGTGAGCTTTTATGGTAGAAAATGTACATATACAGAAAAAAAAAGAAGCGAATGATATGAAAATATTATCCAGCGCTATGACAACACAGTTAATCTTACAGGAACACTGTGAATTAAGTAGTCTTTTGTGGGCTCATCTGGGGACCCAATCACCATTCACAACAAAGCTGCTGTGAAAAAATGGGCTCTCCATTCCAAACGCTGATTTTAAATTGAACTTTCTGAACAGTTGTATTTTCTTTTTAACTCTCTTAGCAGCAGAATCCTTTGTTTCAGGTTTTGTTCACGAGAGTTTCTTTTATTTTCTTGTGGATACTTTTTCCACAGTACAGTATAATGGTTCCTTAAAAATTGAAGCAATATTTGGTGTGGGAAATGTAGATGAGGACTGAAGCCAGGGATGTTTTCTGCTTGATCCACCAGGAAAAGCTTTCAATGCGGTTACGGTCAGAATCAAGACTATAAACATCGCACCTTGTTACTGCAAATGCCTGCCTCCTAGTTTATGTGGCCCTGGAGACAGGAGCGCTTGATGAACTACCTTTGCTCCCCACACACGGTCTCCCTCAATCCCTAAACCCCCAATGGCAAACTTTCAGTCACGCTCCTGTTTCAGGAGAGCTTCGGTCCCATCAGTAGCCTCTATGGAGTCTGTCCTAGTGCTCTCACCAGACCTGAGCAAATACTTGTTTTCCCAGCTAAGTTCTCACTCTGGGATGTTTTTGCAGGCAACAATGCGCAAAGCGAAAAGCAGGCTGAAAATTTCTAAATCGGTGGGACTCATGCCTATTCTCAGGGGAGGGGGACAACAATCAAATCCAGCTGGATTTAGGCTTGCTAGAGCCTAAACAAAATTCTTTAGTCCCCGCAGAGTAGGAAAACTTAGAGAACACTAAGAAAGCTTTGCACAGAAGTTACAGCGGCTTTTCGAATTACAAAAGGTAAAACTGTATTTCCCACTATTTATTGCCTTGGAAATCTTACACACTCTCAAAGACACAATCTGACCATACTTTAGTCTATTGAAAAGAGCTCAATCCAGATGATGTTACACTTTTTTCTTTGACTGTCCAAAATAGGCTCATCAATTTTTCCTTTTTGTGGCACTCTTGCAGCATGCATAACATTGTGTTAAATTTCTTATCTCGAAGAGAAAACCTCTCTTCTATGAATCTGCCACAGGATCTAACAGAGTTCCTACCACAAAGTAGGCACTCAAAAAATGTGTGTATGACTTATGCGTACTGTTTGATTGACAAATTTCAAATGATTAATGAAGCTTAAATAAATGCATTATTTGTAGGAAATTGATGGAACAGTGTCGGAATAAACCAAGAGGTTTCTCATTATTTAATTTCACTCTTGTTGCTGTTACTTTGGCAAGTTTGTTAGGGTCTACAGGGAAATACAGAGCTACAGTTGCATTAAGTTGTGCAATTTCACCATTCTGCTACCTTCTCCCCCATCGCAGCCTGCTCTCCAAGAAGTCTTTTGTTGGAAAATAATTTCTAAGTCTTTGTTAAGGTTTGGTTTGTGTCACTCAGCATTTTAGTTGTAAGCAACAGAAACCGACTCTAGCTAATTTAAGTAGGCAAAGGCTTATTAAAGGATATTGGTAGCTCACAGAATCTTGGGTCAGACCAAGGAATCAGTCAAGCATAATGCCCCAAATGACATAGTGAACCTGTCCTGTGAAGATACCATGGTCCCTGGCACGGGGTCCAGATGCTTCAGATTGCACAGTTGGCATCTTCAATGTAGACCTGGGTACTGGCACTAAAACAGTTGCCACTGCCGCCTCCAGAGATGAAGTGGAACTGCTGTCACTGTGGCCACCCTCACCAGAATGAGTTGTGAGTGGTCCTGCTCTTTTGTGTCACTAGTTTTCTGTTCCAAATCTAGGGCAGAAACAAAACCTAGGCCTGGGGCCTAGATGCAAAGGTGTTGGGACAGGGGTTATCTGGCACATTTACTTGGAGTGGAAAGTCTCAGTCTCTCTCTTAGATGCTGGGGCCATGATTGTCTTCTATAAGGCTGCTTTATCATTACTCTCTCAGGAAACAGGAGGCTTGGAAACATCTGTAATATACATATGCTGAGCACCATCATATAGTGTGTGTGTGACAATGACAAGAGAAAACAGTGAAACTTAGAATGTGTATAAAGGCAAGCATTGGACAGCTGTGTATAGAAATCAATGGATGGATATCGGGGAGTCTGTGAATACACTGCAATTTTAAGCAAAATTAAGTGTATTTCAAAGGCATGCATTGTGCAAAAAGGTTAGGAACCTAGATCTAGATTATAGTCTAAACCAACACTTTGTAGACTAACAAACTGAGTCCAAGAGAGAGGCTTATTCAAGGATCCGTAGGAAGTCCTAGGAGAGTAAGGACTAGAACTCGTGCCTCAAAAATTTGTCAGGAATGTCTTCCAAATGCAAGGCATAGTTTAAGGTCGTGGATGTATCTGTCTTAGAACAACCGTGTCAACTTGCGCCAGAGTTATTACATGTCTTATGTAAACACAGAAGCCTGTTCCCAGGCTTCAGTTTCAGCTTTGCTCATTAGTTCATCTTGCATTGATATAAATCTTACTTGCTTTCCTTACGTCTCCTACCAGTGACCAAGACACATCACCAGCAAGAAAGAGGAAGGTGAATCAAGCCAGAGCTGAGAAGCTCCCAGGTCAGACAACCCCAGCAACTCTAGCTCTGAGCAGAGTCCTGAAGGGGTCTTCCCAGTTGAGCCTGTGAACACAGTCATGTAGGCCTTATTCACAGGGCATTGTTGCCTGTGCTGAAACCACCCCACCCTTCATAGCAAATGGACTACCAGTGAGATTGCTAATTGCACTGTTCAGCCATTTCCAATAGTACAGGTGCTGAGAACTCAAATGTCTATAGGGGTCAAACAAGTAACATGAGTGAAGCTGTCCAAGGTAAGACAATAGGGAGTGGGGGGGAACTGTAGTAAACTAGAGATAGCAGCTGGAGAAAAATAAAGTTAAATTCATACCTCTCATTAAACAATAAGCTCAATCAACCATGTATATATCAGTCAAATATGTATGTTTTATCTCAGTAACTCAAAGCAATAACTACATAACTAAGACCCAATAACTAAGCTAAGAAATGAAGAGGTCCACAAGTAGCTAAAGCTGTGCTATATTTTTTTACCCAGCTACATGTAAAAGGACTGCCTGCCATACTTCCAGCAATGCAACAGAAGGGCAGGGAAACTGTCCAGTACTTTGGAACAGATGAGACAAATTTCAAAGCAATAAGGGGCTGACTTGACTGATTTATGGATCGGGCAGGACATCATTAAGCCATGGTGTCATGATTTTATTGGGATTTTTTTCTTACTTGATGAACACAAAATAGTGGTGCCTCTTGCAATTGCTAATGTCTTAGAAGTGCAGCAAATACATTTGCTTGTGTGTGTGTGTGTAATATCCCTGGATGGACACACAGGAATTTGTAGCAATGGTTGCCTTCGGGAGACAGCACTGGGTGGCTGGGAGCCAGTATGTTTAAACCCTTTTTTATCTTTTGAATGTTGTATCAGATACAAGTATTATCTATTCCAAAACTTAATACAAATAATAATTAAAAAAAATAAAATGGTGGTTCTTTGTGTGCTAATGGAGAATGAAACCCAAGATAGAGTGTTAAATAAAAAAATAAAATGAGTAAATACATAAAGTAGGCAGCACTTCTTAGCTCCAATCCATTTTGCTATGCAGGAATGCAGACCCAGTGTTCCCAGATCTTGTAATTTTTCAAGAAAAAGCTTGAAATCTCAATTTTGCGTGAAATTTCCTAATTTTTAAGGTTGGTAAGCAATTCAAATTCTTTCAAATGTGATTAGCACAATGAAACCCATCTGTGAGTGGGCTGGGGCCCATGGACTTTGGGACATTCATGTTGTTCCTAATGGTGGCCTGGCTGCATACAGTTATGCACGTTGTTCTGGGGCGCATGCCAAGGAGTCGAGTCGGGGCTGAAATCCAGCCCCATGCCCTTCTCACTGAGCCATGGGGCCTGACACAGAGCTGCTTGCTCTTGGAGGAAAGGACACAAAGATGCCATCTGTTCACCAAGCACAGAGTCACCAAGTTTGTCCACGGGGGCGCCTTTGTCTAATTCAAGCCAAGGTGGTCTATAGGTTAGTGATTGCCCTGCCTGGTGGAGAAGATAAGATTAGCCACTAATTTTTTAAGATAAAACTTACACCCAGATCTATTTTTTCTGTCATAAAATAGATTACTTCTTGCCCTCTTGGCTTATAAACTGTTTGAGGTGCAGGGCAAGTGAAGGGCATTCACACGGCTGCACGGGACTCCGAAGTCCTGTGACTATCTTGGCTCTCTTGAAGTGACCAAGACAGACATGGCAGGTTGTCAAGGAGACAGTTGTTTTTGCCTTGTTTGCTAAAAAATCATCTGCCAAAGCTTTTGTATTTATTCCTCCTTTTTGTAGATGGACACACAGTCCTTGGCTGTCACCAGCACCTGCTCACCTACCCACAAACGAATACATCATGTCAAAGCTAAAGGAAAATAATTCAAACCAGTAGGGGGTGTTTGCTGTCCTGAGAATTACTTGAGATAACGCACTCAGGGTGCTTAGCACAGTGTCTGACACATAGCTCTCAGTAAATGGTCACTTATTTTTTCAAATAAATTGAGAGGTAGGATTCATGTGTAGAGCCCTAAATGTCTTCACACCTTATCAAGTTAGAAGTGAACCATCTTTTACAGTAGGATATAAAGCCCTAGGCAGCCACTCCAGACTCCCCTCAAACACTGGTCATTAGAGGTAATAGATTCACTTAGATTTTGAGGCTTCAATCTATATGCCCCATGTCATCACTGGAAAGCAGGAAAGGAGAGCAAGGGAAAATGAGAGACTGAAAAGTCACTCCTGCCTGTTGGCTTTTTTCTCTCTACTCAAAAATCTCAACTTTACCTGAACATCATCCAGATTGCTAAGAAACTGTTCATTGTGTAAGTTGGGACTTTGACTCTGATTTGGGACAAAGCAATCCACAGATGTTCTGCACACTGCTTACTCCTGTTCCCACAACATTGATGGGTTAAAATGAATCTGCAATATAGCATAATGGTTTCAAGTCTAGGTCTGTTTCTTCATATGAAAATAGCAATGACTGAAACAATGATGATGATGATAGCACAGTCGTAATGATGTTTTGGTCAACAATGGATCGCGTATATGATGGTGGTCCCATAAGATTAGAACCATATAGCCTAGCTGTGTAGTAGGCTATACCATCTAGCTTTGTGTAAGTACTGTAGGAGAGAAAGAGATTTTCCTCTATCCTTCTAAATTCTTTTGGCTGGAGAGTTAAATTGACATGAGACAGATTAACAGAAGAAAACCAAACAAAAGTTTAACAACATGTATAAATGGGAGAAAACCAGGAAAACTGAGTAACTCACAAAAATGGCTGAAGCCCTCACCTTAAATACCATCCTGAGCTAAAGACAAATGCCTTTGAGGATAGGAAGAGTCAGGGACTTCAAAGGCAAGGAAAGCAATTCAGAGGTAGGTGAAAAGGAGCAAAAGGTTGGAGAACAAGTGCTTGGCCACACAGAAACAGAAGAACACAGAGCCCAGCCCAACAAGCAGGCTTTTCTAGGTTCCTCCCTGTCTCTATCACCTAGTTCATGTTATGCTAAGGCGATAGCTAGCTTCCTGAGATGGGTTTTTTCATCTGAATTCTTTTAGGCAGTTATAGGGGAAGTAACAAGAAAAACTTTCTGAGTCTTTTGCTTCTTAAAAATAATCAGCCTAAAATAATCCTCATGTTAAAGAGACACATTTTGGGATGTCAAATTTTGTTCCCCTTCAGCACACTCTGTGATGCTCCCACAATGATGAAATTGCCTAACAATGCATTTCTCGGAAGGTATCCCTGTTGTTAAGTGACTCAAGACTGTTCCTGCTTCACTAGGTCATGTTAAGGATTAAATTAGGTCACGTCTCCAAAGTGTTCAGTACAGTGCCTGGCACACAGGTGTTTGGTTATATTAGCCATGATTAGGCACCAGAAGGCAGGACTATGAAACCTCTTTCACTCATCATACACCTACTGAATGCCTTCTCTCTCTGCCAGATACTGTGCTAGAAGCACACGCAAAGACAGGGAGATTGGGCCTTCGAGTGGCTTATGATTTAAAAGAATAATAATTTAGGAAAGGATGAAAGAGAGGTCAAAGTTGCAGCATGATGAGCAGGCGTCCAGAGGTGATGGGAGTGTGACTGACCTGTGGGAATTTAGTGTTGTACAGCATACTCTGATTTTATTGTTACCTGTACTGTAGCTTGAACTTTGTCTTCCATATGGAGCCAAGTGGGATCAGTAATTGGGTAATTTTGACAAAGCCGTGACTCACAGAATGAAAAGAATCTTGAGCTCACCTAGTTTATTCCTTTCACCAGTCTTCAAGAGGGTCAATGCTTAAATAACCCAAGATATCACTGTCTTCCCTTTTCCACATAGGGCCTTTAGAGATTTACTGGTCTCTCTGGAGAGGCACCTGTTTAAGGGGCTTCCAATCAAGGCTACTTCTTTCTCACTTACAACTTTATTTCCTGCAGTAAATCAAGCAAATTTTCGCTTAATGAAAGAAAAGTGGGCCAGGTAGGATCTCAAGATTACGAGTAGCTCACTGCCCTTTCTGCTCCTGCTGAAATTCATCCTCGAGAGTAGTTCTTGGCCATATTCTGGTTTCTCACTGAAGGAGGCATTAGAATGCCATTCTAGTGCATTCCTCAGGGAGAATATTCAGCAAAGTCCTTCCTGAGAATTTGTGGTTAAAGGTTAGTAAAACTGGACACACACTACCATTGTTCAAGAAGTTTTAGTAACTTCCATTTCCTGGACTGGAGTATATCCTTCTTGCTTTTCAAAATGGTTTCTATGACATAATTAGGGCAACACCTGCAGGAGTTGAGGGCCACAAGGTTAAAGGGTCCCCAACTCACCTGTCTCTATCTCAGCCAGGGAGCTCATTTCATTTCAGCAAACATAAATTGGGCACCTTCTGTGTGCCCAGTACTGGGCCAGGGCATGACTGTTTGGAAGATCATAGAGTTCTGTAGATCTGCAGAGACCACTCAGCACAGCTAAACCTTTAATATCCATAGGTGTGTTCATTTGCTAAACATAAATTAGTCAGCTCAAACTTAAACTATCTTAGCGCTGGAAGACATCTTAAGAATTCCGTGGTGCTCAGTGAAGGATCCCTTCTTCAGAATGCCTATATATGAGTATTCCACTTGAGTGTACATACCTCTGGGGAGGGGGAAACCACTCCTTCCAATGGACATTGTTTCACCTGCCACCTGGAGTTTCTTGTAAGAATTAAACAAAATATTACAAATAAGGGAGCTAGAACATAGTATGCCTTCAACTAAATATTAATTCTTTTGCTATTAGGTTGGAAAGTTCTTCCCTAAACTGACCTTAATACAAACTCTGTCTCTTCCACTTATATCAGTTCTCGCTTCAGCTTCTGCATCAGCACGAGATAAGTGCACTTCCTCCTGTGCATGGCAGTCCTTGAAGTGTCTGAAGATAGCTTCCTTTAATCTCACCATCTCTAGCCTCATCTCGTGCTCCACGAGGCGGCCTACCCTGACAGTTCAGCTACAGTAGATCCTCCTTTTCAGTTACTCTATCAACACCTTGTTCGTTTTCTTCAAGCAATTTTCACAGCCTGAAATTGTCTTGCTCATGTATTTGCTTATTTCCTTATTGTTAACTATAACATAAGCTCTTTGAGGGCAAGGATCTTATCTGTCTTTGTTCACTACTGACTCTCTTGTGCCTAGAACTGTGACCAGCAGGCGCTCAACAGATATTTGCTGATTATTAGTTGAATGAGTAAGTGAACAAACCAAAAACCAGTCCTTCAACCATTCCTTGTAAGACTTTATTCTATTCAATTTTTTTTTGGCTCAGGTGACTAAGTAACTCTGTCCTGTAGATGACAATGAAGAATAAAGAAGCTAAATTAGAACAAGGAACATCTACTAGCCACTTCCCTTTCTTACTCCTTTCAATATAGTGTGATACTGAGAGAAAAGAAAAAGCTGTCAAGACCTGGATTCTTATCTGATATCTGCTGGTATCTTACTGTGTGACCTTGGAAGTCTTTCAATCTTTCTGAGCTTCAGTTTTCTCACATAGAAAATCCAGAAGTCAGACAACTTGATCTCGAAGGTGCCCTGGGGCTCGGAATTTCTCTCAACGGAAATTATGAAGGCCAAAAAGAAGCCCCATGTGGCTCAAGTGCACTTAAGATCTGCTCATTCTCCATCAGCAAAGGTCAGTGTTCCCAAACCTGGATGTACCTTTGGGTCATCTTAAGATACATCTAGGAAGTATCTTATTAAACCAACTTTATTGAGGCACAATTTATACACAGTTAAGTGTATGCAACGTGAAGTGTACAGTCAGATGAACTTTGACAAATGTATACACCCATGTAACCACCACTCCAATAAAAACATAGATCATTACCATCGTACTGGAAAGTTCCCTCATGACGCTTTGCAGTCAGTCCACCTAACCCCCTGCCCTATGCAACCATCAACCTGATTTCTATCACTATAGATGAAGTGTTCATTCTAGAACCTCATATATATATATATATATGTAGATATATATAGATACGCATTCATATATATAATCATACCATGTGCACTATTTTGTGTTTGGCTTATTTTGCTCAGAATATTGTTGTTGAGATGTCATCCATGTTGTTTCTTACACTAGTATTTTCTTTTATTTATATAGCTGACTAATTGTCCATTCTAGACAGCTTCTTAAATGTAGACTCTTGGGCTCCACTGATGATCCTGGCATTAGGATCTCTGAAGTTGAAGTCCAGAAATCTGTGTGTTTAATATGTGCCAGAAGGAATTCCTAAGCAGAAACTGAGATTAGGAACCTTTTAATTAGGGGATTTTCCCCTCAATTTCAAAGAGTTCCCACAATGCAACTGTTGGCTGAGAGTAAGTTGGTCACAGGTTCTGTGCAGGTCTGAGAACTCTCATTCCTGTCGGACCGTCTCGGCCAGATCTTGCGGCCTTCCATAGCTCATGAAGATCCTGGTGCCTGTAACAAATCCCAGAGAGTCAGCTCTACAAATATTCCTTCAGCTCTAAAGAATCTGTAAATTGAGTTATGAGTCCCAGTGTTCACAGGTAAGCCTATAATCTTAATCTATAAAAGCTCACCTTTGTCACGGAGAACCAGAGGTACTTTGAGCAGCCTTCCATTTCAGCCCAGCTGCTGGAATTATTCATGACAGTTTTATGAGTTGTTTTACTCTCTGGTAGTTTTTTCTTTTTCTTTTTTTCCTTAACAAATGAGGGCAGCATTCTTTGACCATAGTACACAAACGCCACCTTCAGGAAGGAAATATAACATTCTTGTTAAACCACAGGGAACAGAGTTTCTTTTCCTGTATGAGAACTTTGAAAAGTCTTGAGATCAGTATACAGTTTATGTTTTTTAAAAAAACTTTATTCCAGATTTCTAAGAAATAGACTTTACTACTTAGAGCAGTTTCAAGTTCACAGAAAAATTGAACAGCAGGTAGAGAGATGTCCCATATATATCGCCTGCCCCTATATATGCACGACATCCCACCAGAGTGGCAAATTTGTTACAATAGATGAACCTACATCACTATCTGCCAAAGTCCAACGTTTACTTTAGGTTTCACTCTTGGTGTTGTACATTCTATGGGTTTAGATGTGTGTAATGACACGTATCCACCATTATAGTATCATACAGAGTAGTTTCACTACCTTAAAAATCCTCTGTGCTCCCCCTGTTCATTCCTCTCTCCCCTGTAACCCCTGCCAATCACTGATCCGATAGTTTTACATATTTTTATAGAATGTCATATAGTTGAATCATTCAATACGTACCTTTTCAGACTGACTTATTTCACTTAGTGATAAACATTTAAATTGCCTCTATGTCTTTCATGGCTTGATAGCTCATTTCTTTTTAGTGCTGAATAATATTCCATTGTCTGAATATACCACAGTTTATCCATTCACCTGCTGAAGGATGTCTTGGTTGCTCCCAAGTTTTGGCAATTATAAATAAAGCTGTTATAAACATCAATGTGTAGGTTTTTGTATGGATGTAAGTTTTCAACTCCTTTGGGTAAACACCAAGGAGCGTGATTGCTGGATCACATAGTAAGAGTCTGTTTAGTTTTGTAAGAAACTGTCAAAATGTCTTTCAAAGTGGCTGTACCATTTTGCATTCCCACCATCAATGAATGAGAGTTCCTGTTGCTCCATGTTCTGGTCAGCATTTGGTGTTGTTATTGTTTTGGATTTTGGCCACTCCGACAGGTACGTAGTGGCATCTCATTGTTATTTTAATTTGCAATTCCTTAATGACATACGATGTAGAGCATCTTTTGGTGTGCTTATTTGCCATCTGTATATCTTCTTTGGTGAGGTATCTGTTCAGATCTTTTGCCCATTTATTAAATGGGTTGTTCATTTTCTTATTGTTGAGTTTTAAGAGTTTGTTGTATGTTTTGAATAACAATGCTTTATCAGATATGTCTTTTGCAAATATTTTCTTCTTGTGGCTTGTCTTTTCATTCTCTTGACAGTGCCTTTTGCAGAGCAGAAGTTTTTAATTTTAATGAAGTCTGGCTTATCCTTTATTTCTTCCATGGATAGTGACTCTTGGTGTTGTATCTAAAAAGTCATCATCATACCCAAGGTCATCTAGATTTTCTCCTATGTTATCTACTAGGAGTTGTGTAGTCTTGCATTTTACATTTATATATGACTGACTTTGAGTTATTTTTTGTGAGGGGCATAAGCTCTGTGTCTAGATCCATTTTTTTTTTTTGCATATAGATATCCACTTGTTCCTGTACCATTTGTTGCAAAGACTGTCTTTTCTCCACTATATTGTCTTTGCTCCTTTGCCAAAAATTGGTTAACTATATTTATGTGGGCCTACTTCTGGGCTCTCAATTCTGTTCTATTGATTTATTTGTCTTTTCTTTTGCCAATACCACACTGTCTTGATTACTGTAGCTTTATAGTAATCTTGAAGTTGGGTAGTGTCAATCCTCTGACTTTGTTACTCTACAATATTCTGGGTCTTTTGCCTGTCCATATAAAATTTAGAATCAGTTTGTCAATATCCACAAAATAACTTGATAGGACTTTGAATGGAATTGCATTGAATTTATAGATCAAATTGGGAAGAGCTGACATCTTGACATATTGAGTCTTCCTATATATGAATGTGAAACATCACTCCATTTGTTTAGTTCTTTGATTTCTTTCATCAGAGTTTTGTGGTTTTCTTCCTATAGGTCTTGTACATATTTTGTTACCTTTATACTTATGCATTTCATTTTTTGGAGCACTAATGTAAATAGTTTTGTGTTTTTAAATTCTTATTCCACTTCTTTATTGCTGGTATATAGG
This sequence comes from Equus przewalskii, assembly GCF_037783145.1. Taxonomy (NCBI): domain Eukaryota; kingdom Metazoa; phylum Chordata; class Mammalia; order Perissodactyla; family Equidae; genus Equus; species Equus przewalskii. Next base: position 28,735,028 of record NC_091850.1, read on the forward strand.
ACAGCAATTGATTTTTGTATATTAACCTTATATTGTGTAACCATGCTATAATTGCTTATTAGTTCCAGAGTGTTTTTTGTCGATTCTTTCAGATAGTCTGCATAGATTATCATGTCATCTGTGAATGAAGACAGTTTTGTTTTTTCTTTCCAAATTTGTATACCTTTTGTTACCTTTTCTTGCCTCTTTGCATTAGCCAGGAATACCAGGACATTACTGAAAAGGAGTGGTGAGAGGGGGCATCCTTGTCTTGTTCCTGATCTTAGTGGAAAACCTTCTAGTCTCACTGTTAAGTATGACATTAGCTATAGGGTTTTTTTAGATGTTCATACAGTTAATTTTAATCTGTTTCACATGAACAAAAGATCTTAAATCTTTTGAAATACTATTCAAAATGGAAGCAGTGGGCACTCAGGCAACATTGAACTATGAAAACAGGTTTACCAGACATCGCTTTTATACTGCAAATGGTTAATTGTGCTTTAAACCAGCTAGTTAAAGAAAATTGTTCATATGTAGTTTCACACTAAAATGGAGAAAATATGTGTTCCCCTGGCTGGTCATTTCATTTCTAATCTGTTTTCTTGGATTGTAAAGACATCTATCTGAAAATCAAAACAGATATGTTGATTTCTCTTTAGTCTATGTGTTGTTTAATGAATCTTTCCTAATTGGATATAATTAAATATTACGGATTCTGCCACTATGGTCTACATTTTATTCACTGCTAGTTTCATGATGGTTTCAATCATTTATCACATCTTTCAACATCTTTTTTCTGGCTAGTACAGTAATAAAAACACAAAGAAATTTAAGTCACAGTTTCCCTTTTCCAGAGACTTAGAGATCCATTAGAAAGTCAAGAGAGACATTAGGAACAGCCAACTGACAATGCAAAACAGAGCGTAATTATTGCACTCCTCTTGTAAGTGCAAGGGGAGACCAGGATATGGCAGACCATGTGGATTGGAGGTGTCGTGGAAGATCTTAGAGAGAAGGCAGTAGGAAGCTTGTCCTCATGGGATAGCTTAGATTTGCAAGTGTGAAAGGGAGAAGGAAAGGCATTTCTTCCAGGTATCTGGTCAGCATGAGCAATGGCTTGGAGTTGGGAATGAGCATGATGTGAGGAAGAATAGCATAAGCAGAGCATGAAAAGAATGGTCATGGGGCTTAGATGGATGTGAAAGGGTAAGTATCTCCTTGAGGTATGGTTGTCTATAATTTTATTCTCTATAATGATAAAGGAGCAGATTTTTACACTTTGCAGAATAAACAAAACCATGATTTAGTTTCACAGTTTATGTTGCTCATTATAAGTAATTGCCACTACAAGAAATATGGTAGAAGAGTTAAATTATTCCCCCTCGGGGATGTTGGAATACAGCATGTCCTTCCTCACCCCCGCCGGCCCCCACATTTTTGGAAGGGAGTGAGGGAACAAGCCTGGCAGGAACAGTGGGCTGCTGCATTGTAGGTAGGCTGGAGGCAGAGGCTAGAACCCATTAATAACGACTGGCTTCCATTATTCAAGTCTCTTTCCTGGACCCCTCTCCCTGAAAGTAAGGGGCTATTCGCCCAAGAATGACAGCCTTTTACTATCACTGTAAAGACAGAATTGGCTGCTGTATTCCTAGAAAAATGCCTAGTATGCTAAATATGAGTCACTTTGGATTTCCTGCTCCTTTCAGTTGAGCCCAGTTGTTCATTTCTATGATAACTGGAAATTTCTCGCATGTCTGGCTTATCATTATCAGGTTTTAGCGCTAGTGAGGAGCCTGCGTGGTGGGGCCTTGTGGTACTAATGCTAGAGGTTGCTGCAGCTAACCCTCTGGGAAGTAAGATGGTAGAACGCAAATGTTAATATGCTCTCTAGTGTCATAGGACACAGGGAATTGATAATCTCCTCATTTCCTCTCCTACCCTGGGGAAGTTTAAGAGTTGCAGTAGCAATTACAAAAGCTATATGAAGGTCTCAATCTCAACTTTCAAAGCCAAACGTTGTGGTTTTCAAAAAAAGGCACAAATGTACTTTTCTCTTTCTCTCTTCACAGCGCTGACCACTTATAAAATCTCCCACTCTGAAAAATAGTAGTATATGAATACATTCTCTTGAAGAGCTTTCTTGATTAATGGGGATTGAGGCTGCTATTCATTAATATACTCAAAAAGTGTTTATTGAATATTCACTTTGGAAAAAGCTCATAGTTGAGGATGAGGATATAGTAGTGAGCAAAATGAGTCATTGCTTTCAAGGTATTTAGAGTCTAGTAGGAAAGTCAAAAAAATAAAACAAAACAAAATATAGCAATGAAATGCAATGAGTATTCACATGGGAAGAATACAGGGGGAGCATATGGTGAAAGGACCTAACCTAGTTGGATGGATAAGTTAGAAATGAGCCAGGCAATGGGAAGAGGAAGAGTGCTTCAGGAAGAGGGACAGCCTGGGCAAAGGACTGGCATTGCTGGAGCAGAGGGTGTGGGAGAGAGTGCTACAAACCAAGACTGAGGGAGAGGCAGGGGTCTGACCATGATGGTCTCTGGAAGTCCTCTTGAGGAGTGTGGATGTTATCGAAAGTGTGATGGGAAGCCACTGAAGAATTTAAAGCAGAGGAGCAAAAAGCGCATATTAGAAAAAGTGCCTTGTACCCCATATTGAAACAGAGATATAGACAAAGCCTTGTTTACAAATGCTAAGCAATAAGAACTCTCGAAATTTACCCCCAATTCTGCCACATATTCACATGGTCACCTGTTAGCATTACTTTTCATTTTGGGTAAGGGTGAAATAAGGGAAAGAAAACCAAAGTAGTGCTGGCACTTTGGATTCTCTAGGATTCAGAGATTTCCATGAGCCAGGATGATTCAGGATAGGATGGATATTTCAAAATAATAGAGGAAACTGTTTCCATAGTGTCCAGATCAGAAAAAGTGGAAGGAAATAGTCACAATGGTAACAAGGTTATCTCTGTTATGAATGATTTTATTTTATGATTTATATTTTTTAATAGTTTCAAAATTTCTGTATTTATTTTATAATCTGAGGAAACTATTTTCAATTTAGAGAATAATAATAAAGTTAAACTTTCTAGAATTTTTCTCTTTTCTTTTATTCTTTTATCCTCCTTCTGTCTTCGCCTATTCTAAAGGTCATGGAGAGCATGTTTTGATTCATTATTTATTATTCAGGATCCTGGGACCCTGGAGGAAAAGTTCTGGGAGGTCAGACTCACACAGAGGTGATAAATTCCATTTCACCATTGATTTTTATAGCTGCTGCATTTCTTTCAGTTCTTTTTGCCCCAAGCAGCATTAATAATGGATTTCATGTCTTCTTCTAAATTTAATGTTCAGCCCTAGCCTGTCGCTGAAGCAGACTCATGCAACTAACGTGGCTTTTCTTCTAAAATCCCACGTCCTGAAGTATCTCAGAAAACATACTTAGAGGTGGTGTGTGTGGTGGGGAGGTTGGCTGTCATCAGACATACAACTTAATGGAATGACTTGGATGACTCGGTAAAGGCCTTACATAAGACTGGTAATGGACTCTCATTTCAGCAAATTTTCCTACTCCACCCCATCACCGGCCTGTTAATGGTGTCCGCCTTGGGAGAAGGTGTTGGGAAAGGGTGAGATGGCTGCATAGTGATTTCATAGAGGGGTATAAAGGATTAGCGAAGTGGAAGGAGGAGGATGGAAATCAACAGGGAAGGAAAACAGGGGTGTGCCAACCTCACGGCAAGGCTCACACAATCCAGTCTAATCCAAAGCAGGTCAGCAAGCCATCTTTGATTGGGCCATCCAGCTGAGTTCTCCATGCTCTGCTCCCTGAACTGTGCCCAGCTGGCAGGATGAAAATCATTTGAAAATATCCGGAAATTGCTGCTCACCAGGGAGCATCCGTGAAAAAATACCAGCCGCAAAAGAGCTGGCAGGGGCTCAGGGACGCTGGGTCACCCTGCCACGGCAAGTTTGTCTGAAGGAGTTCTGGAGTTGTTTCCCAGATGGGCTGCTCGGCTGCTTTAAGTGTTTAGGCCTTGGACTTTTTTGTAGTGTTTCTCGTAATGCAGGAGATGTGTTCTTGAAAACCTGTGGGTAAATCAGAGTTTTGCACCTGGAATTATATTTTTCGAGTGCAAGTGAATATCCCTGTGGTCTCTAAATTGAAGGATTTTTCATAAACAATTTACTGTTTCGTAAACCTGGATTTTTTTTTTTTTTTTTGATGATCCCATCAATCTGCATTTCTTAATGTGGAATCCACCCGAGGTCATCATGGTAAAGAAATTCTAGGGCGCTGAGACATAGTCTGTATTTTTGCACATTGCTGCCGGGAATGGTAAGAGTTAGACTTTTTTCCCAGTAGACTGGAATCCTGGGAATTGGCCTACCCTGTTGGAAATTTGCCCAGCCTCTGATTCTAATGTCTCTTTAAGAAATCAAAGCTGCAAAAACCTAACTCAACATTTTAGCTCATCCTTTCCTATCCAAGGTTATTCCCAACATCATTCAGTGATTTTTCTTGCCTCTTAACACCCTTACGTCCTTCTCCAGAATAGATGTTCTCAGCAAAATATCATGTAAATATTTTGGTTTGAGCTCAGAGTCCAGGCTCTTTGATCTCATTTGGGAGTGAGACCACTGGCTGACACCTATTGATGGTTCACTATTTCCTCTGGTGTTTTCACCTCCTGGGTAGAATCAAGCAGTTCACTAGAAAAGGGTACTCTGAGTTTTAATGAAATGGTAGAAATTAAGAGAATAAAATGTTTGCTACTATTGGTCAGGATTCTCTAGGGAAACAGAATCAATATGGTATATATGTACATGGATGTGAAGACTTATCAGAGGATTTGCCTCATGTGATTGTGGAGGTGGTGAAGTCCCACAGTCTGCCATCTGCAAGCTGGAGGACAAAGAAAGCTGATGGGGTTGTATAATTTAGTCTAAGTCAAACGGCCTGAGAACCAGGGCAGCCAATGGTTTAAGTCTGGGTTGAAGCCCAAAGGCCCAAGAACCAGGAGTGCTGATATCTAAGCGCAAGAGAAAATGGATGCGCCAGTTCAAGCAAAAACAGTAAATTCGCTCTTTCTCTGCCTTTTTGTTCTGTTCAGGCCCTCAATGGATTGGATGATGCCCACCTACATGGGTGAGGGCAATATTTACTCAGCGTACCGATTCAAATACTAACGTTTTCCAGAAGCACCTTCACAAGCACACCCAGAAATAATGTTTTACCAGCTTTCTGGGCATCCCTTAGCCCAGTCAGGTTGACACATAAAATTAACCATTGCATCATCTGAATCAAATGCACAAACTGTTCTGTTTATGAACTTTACCGTCTTGGTGGCCTGACTGGTGGCTTCTATTTGTTTAAACGTGTGCAAGACCCTATAGGCCAAAAAGGAAGAAAACATAGGGATGGAAATGACCTCACTAACGTTAAGACCCCACTCTAGACAAGCTGAAAATGTCCCAGATAGGTCACACAGCAGCTCTCAGAGCAGAATCCCCAAGAATTCACGACATGGTTTCTTCGAAGTCTTGTGGGTTCCCATGCCCCTACACTTGACGTTTCAGCCCCACTAAGCACAGGGGTTCTCCAGAGAGAGAATTGAGAGTCTGGGTGCTGAGAAAGAGCCTTTAGGCAGCTAAGAAGGTGTGAGAAGGAAAGAAAAATAGGAAGGGGGTTTTTAAATATTGCTGAGTGATAGGACTTGAATCCCTCTTAATTTCTTTAAAATCTCAAGTAAAAAATGGAATTTCTTTTCATTACTTTTGGTTCCTGGACTATGTTTTTAAATTCATCTAAATATTGTCTGAGCCATAAAGGGTTTCAGGGTTTATTCAATTTAGATAAAAATATTCTTTCTTTTGGCAAAGTAAGTTGAGAGCCAGGTGGAGGGTTGTTTTATATTTCAGAAATTCTTAAGAGATACCCCCAAATTCTCAGGGAAAACTCCACAGGAGACACAGAGTTTGGTAGCAACCCCTTTGTCCCTTGTCAACCCAGTCTTCAGATGGGTCCAGGCTAACTGGGACTCCATCTGCTAGTGCAGATGCTCACTTCTGTCACTAGGCCAGCCCTGCTAACTGCAGGATCCCATCTTTTTATCATGATTTTATATGTGACTGCTGCTAAACTCCCTTGGCACATGTCTTTGCTTTTCTTTTATAAATATTGACAATCCCACTTTAAAAAATATTCCTTATTTACACGGGCAGGATCTAGTTGTCATCCACCGACATAGATTGCACTGAAGGGCAACTTCCACGTCACTTAGACATGGTCTTGCTTTCGTCCGAGGCTCCCAAGCTTGGGTATGTATCAGAATCACTGAAGGAGGGAGTGCTCACTCTACAGTAAGGATTCCAGTTCTCATCCTAGGAATTCTGATCTGGGAGCTCTGAGGTGGACCCAGGAATCTGCGATTTAACACAGACTTCCAGCAATTCTGATGCAGGTGGTTCCTGACTGCACTTTGAGAGAAGCTAATAAAAGTACTTTCCACAGAGCCCATCCGGAGGCATCCTGGGAGTCTCCAGCCTCCCCTAGGCCTATATCCAGTGGTTACTAGCATACGTGAACATTCACAGGGGAACACGCAAGGGCCAGGGGATTTCAACGCCGTGTTTTGATGCATAAAAGAGTGCCAGGAAGCATCCCATTTGCATCTAGCGGGTTTAAGCTCAAGAGCCTTCTAGCTAGATAAGGTTATACACTCCATGGCAAAGGATCCATGATTGAAGGTTAAAATCAGGCTTCCTTTCTGCTTCCTGCAAGCTATTTGGTCATATGGCATGGAAAAAAGAACTGCTTAATGAGGAGGAGACATGCCGTGGTTGTCTTTATAAGGTAAGGGCTGATTTTGTGAGAGGAGGATTACGATATTCCTCTGTGGCTCCAAAGAAGAACCAGGAGCAGTAAGTGGAAGCTGTAGAGAAGGGTTAGTTCCGTAAGAGGAAGTTAATAATTAGGGATCTTAAAAATGAAGTGGACTCCATTGTGTGGTAGTGAGCACTGTACCAAGAGAAATTATGCCATAAGCCAAACGTCAAATTCCCCTTAGTTTTTTCTTTGAATCTATTAATTCAGCAAACTTTTTTTCTTTAAGGAAAATTAGCCCTAAGCTAACATCCGCTGCCAATCCTCCTCTTTTTGCTGAGGAAGACTGGCCCTGAGCCAACATCCATGCCCATCTTCTTCTACTTTATATGTGGGACACCTGCCACAGCAAGGCTTGATGAGCGGTGTGTAGGTCCACGCCTGGGATCCGAACCAGCAAACCCCAGGCCACAGAAGCAGAGTATGTGAAGTTAACCACTGTACCACCAGGCCAGCCCCAGTAAACATCTTTTTGAGCTCGTACCCATCCTTGGTAGGGGGCTAGCAGCTGGGGGTGTAGAATTAATAAGCACAGTCCTTGCCTACACAAGATTCATAGTCTGTCTGTGGAGACAGGCAGAGCTGAACAAATACAGTAGGTCCATAATATCCAATATCTATTTCAGCTGACAATGTCTTCTTTTCATTTCTCTACCTTATAGTTATGTTTATCCTTGGCCATTAAAACTTACTTTGGCTAACATGGCACTCTCTCTTCTAGTGACTGTAAACTCACAATAGACTTTGTTTTTCAAGTTTTAATTCAAAAACTTCATTTTTGGAACTTTACAATAGTGATATTCAAACTCTTTTGATGACAGATTTTTGTTAGTAAATAATTTTTGAACATATACATATATATAAATTATATACAAGTACTACTATTACTATTTCTCAAGACACAATCTACACTACAGGCAAGGCCATCATTAACACCAATGTTTACAATTCCACATGTTAAATCATTTTAATTTGAATTCTAGAGGATCCAATTCATTATCAGATGTGGTGAGATAGTCATTTTTTCTCTTGTATTGTTGCTGAAGGGTCATATTAGGAGTAACTGGGTCTCCACCATTGTATTTTTGTAGATTTATGAGTTTGCATTATTGGAAATGTTACCTTCAACCAGAGCTCACACGGAACTCCATTTTGTGAGGGCTAGTTTAGTCAAAACTAGATAACATCATTCATGAAGCCATCTAACTGGGCACATAGGAACTGCGAATGGCTCAGCAGCTCAAAAGCAGGGGACGGAAAAGCATTGTCAGCCCCAATGCCTTGAGGACCGCCCTCACTGCCCTGAGAACACCTCCCATCCCTCACATGAACCCAGCGTTCTGACGTACAGATAGAATGAAAGCATCTTTTTTCAACTTTCTGCCTTCCATTAGACCATCTTGTGCTTCGGAGTATATGCCATGCACTCAGGCTTGGCAGCCAATTCTTCAGTCCGTTCTGTTCAAATGAATGGCCCCACACAGCTGACTGTGTTAAACAGTAGCTCCTTTCCTCTTTCAGCGTGTGCGGTTGGAAAAGGAGGGTGGAAGGGGAGGGAGGAGTTCTCTCACGACAGTTTTAGGATCCAGTTTCAGGAGAAAATAAAGAAAAGACAAGTTTTGCACATCAATGATTGATATGATATCACAACATTCTTTTACAAAAAAAGAAACCCTTGCTGTTTAATTCTATACACAAGAACTAAAAATTATCATTTTAGTGAAAGAGAGGAGTAGCTGTATATTTTTTTATCCTCCTCTGTCCCCTCTAGAATGCATCTAGAATAGGCATTCTTAATATTTGTGCCACAAACCCTTAGCTATTTGGTAAAAATTATAAAGACCTTCTCAAAATAGCCTGTAAAGGCATAAAATATAATACGAGGAATTTCAAAGGAAATCAGTTATATTAAAATATTCAAAAATCAAAATATTTGAAAAACAAATGTATGAAATATGTATTACTATCACATTAATTAACAAGATCTGGTGGCAGATTGCGATTTCAAAGTAATGATGAATATAAACAATACTTTGAGATGTCTGCAATAACTAGAATGTGATGAGAAAATAGGTGTAATTTCTACTGATGACAACGTCACTAGTGACACTACTAGAATTAATTGTCTGAATTCGTAATTGGAGAAAGTACTAAATTTCAAATAGTGATTAATGCAAATAGAGATGCAAGGTTTCTCCCATCCAATTTCATGTAGACCTGAATCCTACCCAGGTCAGGAACTTCTCTTCTAAATGAGCTTCCTACGATCCATCTTACTGTTCCTGGCAGGTATCTCGTCTTCTAAACATCAAAGGGAGCAACTTGCGAGTGTAATAGTTACATGCTTTCCAGAAGGTGTCAGACTTGCATTTCTAAAGACTGAAATCCAAGGGCTGCTATAATCTCCCCAAACAAGCAAGTCTCCTGATTTAACTTCTAAGGCAGAAAATTCACCAGGCTGAGTCATTGGAAATTAGGCTAAAAATGCTGATTTCAAAGAGAAACAAAGAACTTCAAAGAAACAAATTCTATAAGGAGTAAGAAAGTGTTGTTTGAATTAAGAAATTTTATGGCAAACCTCCCCCGCCCCCCAAAATCTGAAAAAGCAGGAACTTGTTTTCCTGTCTTTTCAGTTTAAAGACAGGACTTATATTGTCAGCAAAGATCAGGCGTTGTGAAATTTCTGAAAATACATCACAGTCGACCTTTGGTTGAAGATGGATACTTTATATCCTCACAGAGGAGTCCATAAAGAGGAGGATTACAGAACAGAAGAGATATGGAAAATCCAGCCTATAAGCAGGGGCTTCTGGGTACAAAGAAGGGATTAGGTTGTGGTTCTTCCTTTCATCTAAGCTGTCCCCTAAGAGTTCTTCAGACTCTCCTAGAAAACAAAGAATTTATTGGAAATCTAGTGCATTGAGTAAAAGTTGTTTCCTAGAGCAGTCTTTGTTCTTATATGCACTGTAAGGGGTTCTAATATATCTGGCACATATACGTTTAATTATGATCCATTACAAATGGATAGATTCTGACTATGTACATTGAATATTGGGAAGTTTCTTATCTTCCTCCCTGATTTTCACATTGTAACTTCTGATTGATCTTTATTAGAAAACGGTCTCTGTAACAGTCTGCATTATTGGTCCAAATTATTTGCTCTTCCTAGAAAGGACTAACTTCAAGCTTGGCCAAGTGACTTGCTTTTGTTAACGAAATATAAGCATATGTCAGGTCTAAGCAGAAGTTTTGATAGCCACTGAGTGGTTCTGCCATTCTCTTTTCCTCTTTCCTTTGCCTCAAGAAAAATATGTCCCAGATCAGTACAGTTCCTTAAGCTTCTATGACAGGAGAAAAAGACATGAAAAAGAGTGGAAGCATTCTGTGGCTGAAGGGATGCGAATAAGGAAAAAGCTTTTATTGTTTTAAGCTGTTGATATTTGTTGGTTGGTCGTTATACAGTAAAACTTAGTGAAAGCTGACTAATATAAACTCTAACTCCTTAATTTTCAATTTTCTTCCTCCTTCTCCTGGTTCAACTAGCTATTTATCTAAAAGCAAACCAAAAATACAAGTTTGCTATGGGTGCTTGTATTTAATAATCACTCCTAAAATAACGAAGAAAGAAGCCAAAACCTTCTCTCTGTCTATCTGCAATCGTTCTCCTCCTTTTCCTCTTTCTCCTCCTCCTCCCCCTCCCCTCCTCCCCCTCTTCTTCTCCTCCTCCTCCTCCCCCTCCTCTTCCTTCTTCTTCTAATAAATCCCATCTGTCAGTACCTGATTGGCTGTGGAAACTTTTTGGGTTCTCTTACTAAAGAGAACATAACTATTATATTTGGAGATAAGTTGCTGGTTCCCAGGAAAAGCTTCTAGGTCTCTTGGAGTGGTCAGTCGTGACCTTACTCTTTCTTCTGGTGGAATAAGCATGGAATCTAGAGATAAACTTTTTTCCTGAAGAGACAAAGTTATATTGACCTGTGTCATGGATTTTGAGGTAGCCCCTATTTCAAATATCTCATCTTATTGAACCGATGGCATCCATAAGTACCAAATTTTTGCTTCTACAAATAGTTATCTTAAGAAAACATATGATTCTACTCATACAAAATTCAAAAATAGGTGAAAGAAAACTAGACTGTGAAGTCAAGACAGTGTTTATGTTTGGCGGGAGAACTGGAGCTGTAATTAGGAGGGGAACGAGCAGGCCTTTGAAGAAGTGTTCTTCTATTTCTTGTCCTAGATGGATAGATGAGTTTTCACTTTATGATCATTCATTCATGTTGTGTATATTTTTCTATATGTATATGATACTTTACAAGAAAAAAGTTTAAAAAAATGCAATCACTGTAGCCATAGCCTATTTAAAACATATATGAAATTAAGAGCTTGAGAATTAACAAACTCTCACTTAGAAGACCCATTTTGTTATATAACAGAGAAAAACACTCGTTCATTCATCCTGGTTTTCCTGGGCTAGGAACCAAGTGCGGTTCAATTTAGTACTTTTTTTTCTGTATTGAGTGTTCTTGTTTTTTTTTTACAGGTTTTTTTTTTTATAGCTAATCAGGGGAAAATGACGTTAATTAGGTAATTCCACAAACAGGTAATTGTATATTACAGTAGGAAATTATATAAATAATTAACTACAATTGTAACAGTTCTGTGAAGAAGTACAGAGTGCTGGGTAGATGAAGCCTTATCTTGGCCGTGCTGTTATCAGCAAACAAAGGAGAAACGCCCTATTATATACAACTCCCCAATTTAGAAGAGAAAAGCAAGCAATAATAAATTAGATCAGTAGGTAACAATTCCAGAGACAAAGTCAATGATGCACAATAATAATGTGCAAAAAGTATAGATTCCCCACTTGCCTCTAGCTGCTCCCTCCACTGCTATCAGAAGTTGTCCAGTTCTGGGCAGATTCTGACTCTTGAAGGCTCACTTTGATCTTCTTATATCTCTCCTTTCACACAGCCTCTTTAAGCACAGCTTCAGACACATTCCCAGAGCCTTCGGCAGTGACACACTTCTTTCTCCAACTACTAAGAAACTGAGAGTTAACCCTCAGAGTTGTTTCTCAGTGCGAACTCAATCACCCCTGAGCTTTATGGCCAGACCTGCAAGGCTGCTGGGAGTCTATGACCCAGAGAGCTGGTCTCGGGGGCTCTGATGGTCAGAGGAGGGGAGGGAAATGGAGACCGTAGAGAGAACTGGATTCTGCTTCCCACCTCCCCAAGTCAGCCAAGGACAAATTTCCTAAACTCTTCTCCCCACCAACCAAAAACTAAAAAAAAAAAGAAAAGAACAATAATGCCTTTGATTTTAAGGGTTTCGTTGTATTCTTTTGCATCTCTATTTTCCAGGTTTCCCCCTACACCCGCATGAACATCTCCAAGCATTCACGTGAGATAGTTTATCAGATCATTTTCAGGATAGAATTTAAAGCAGGATGGAAAGATAGAGGCCACCAGGCCCCTGAGTGGGGAAGGAGCCATCAGAAAGACAAAGTACAAAAAGGGGAGGGATTGGTCTTGGGCCAGATCAATCGTCCTGTTCTGAGAACAGTGTAACTAGAGTACAGGGTGCACCCACTTCTTTGGGCAATAATGCAGGAAAATCCGTATGTATTGTGGGGATGAAGCGGGGGCTGTATTTATTGACAGGTGGGGAATGGGGTAGAGGAATGTACACACACCTGGAACACCTGCTATAAACAAGACCCTGGCCCAGGAGGAAAGAAGTGGTTGTCAGAGAATTAGTAATGATCGAAGTTGCCCTGGAACATCCTTGTGCCCGAGATGAAGTTGACATTAACTTGAACATCTAAGAACGTAAAATATGTTTTTCTCGAATACTAGTGGGTCTTGTTCTTTAGTCCAGGAACTAAAGAACTGAGCTAGAAACATTGAATTCTTCTCAAGGCTCAGACTTCTTAACGGGCAGAGGGGTGCAAACCTTCAACAAAATGTGCTGGGTTTCTCTTTAAGAGACTTAATTTCACACTGGGGAATGATGAGGGGAAATGCACAAACAAGCCTGGCTTGAGTGATCTGAAATATTTCTTTTAGACGACAAAGTTTCATAGCTCTAAAACACTTTCTGACTTCAGTTTTGTGCACACACATGGTTTTGTGATTTCTCTCTGTACGTCTGCTGCAAATATGAAAATGTAGCTTTCACCTGGCCACTTATCCTGTTCAGGAAGTTCTAAATGTTCTTTATTTCTTATTAAATCAAGTGTTCCACCCTTTCTTGCTTGCGATGTCTTCCATAATCCGGCCCTGAATTTATTCAACATAATTTCCCACGACTTCACAGCAGGCAACCCCTGCTTTAGCCTTGGTCTCCTCACAGTCCCCCAGAAACACACTTTCTCCCGTCTCCTACCACACCCTCTTCTTGCTTTCTGACCTGTTCAGTTCCTTCCTTCAAGATCCAAGCCAAATCCTGATGTCTGTGAGGACTGCCTTAGGCAGGGAAGCCTTTATTGGTCTCCTGTCTGAATAGCACATAACTTATGCAGCCCTTGTGAGACTAAGCTGTGTCTACTTCTGGGATTCTGACATGTCTTTGTAGACAGGTGAATAGATCTATTTGTACGAACTGAAAAGATGTTGCCCAAGACCACAGAGTTGGAGCCTCCTGGTAAAGTCATGCCCAAGTTAGAGTCGAGGCAGGCAGATAAGCTTGGCCAAACCTTTGGCTTCAGAGGGAAGGAGCAATACCGGGTACATCATAGCGCCTGCCATTCACATTTGTCTTCTGGCCCAGCTCCAACTCCAGAACTCAGGACTGAGTTGTAGGGAGGAGTGGCTGTAAGTAAAGGGATGTTTTGTTGAAAATGTGACAAGACAATGGGGCACAAGTGACTTTTCTTTGAGATTCCATTAACAGAGCGTAAAACAAAAGGTGAAGAGAGGCATTTGGGCCAAGTTTCTCATTTAATATTTAACATCCCAATTTCTTATTTAACATCTGATTTAACATCCTGTGGCATTTTGAGGACTCCAGGCCATCCTACCAATTCTTTAAGGAGACTATGGTCCCTGGTGGAAATTATGCCAGTGCCAATAAAGGAGAGTTGCTAGATAAAAAACAGGGTGCCCCATGAAATGCAAATTTTGGATAAACAACAAATAACTTTTTGGCAGATGTCGTGTGACATTTGGGGCATACTTATACTAAAAATTATTTATTATTTATAAAACTCAATTTTAACTGGGTGTCATATATTTTTATTTGGTAAATGTAGCAACCCTACCATAAGGGACAATGATGCCTGAGAGAGGGTAAAATGTACAGAGGGATTCCACAGGGCCTAGAGGGGAGAGTTCAGATATGATAGACAGGTAGTTGGTAGGCTTCCCTTTCAGTATAAAAGGGCAAAGCATTGAGAAGAGAAAACCTTTTGAGCTTCCACTTGTTTCATATCTTTGAATCAGTCATGATGCCTGGAGAGATGACAGCCATCTAGAGGCCATGGGTTGTAAACAGGAGGATGAAAATCCAAGAAACTAAAGATGGTGGAGCAAAAGTTTAGGAAGAGCCTGAGTTCTTTAGGCCACTGTTGAGCTCCATCCAGGGAGGTACACCCTCCCAGAGATACATCTGCATAGAGCTGGCTCGAAATCTGAATGACATTCAAGTTCTATTAGACAGGAAGAAGGAGGGAATGGTTGCTGGGTAGGCCATCAACAGTGTTACTAACAATGTAACCAGAAACCAAATAGATAGTCCATCTGTAGACATTATTTCTTTAAAACCTCAATTATTGACTACGGAACATTGACTTTTTAAATATATATACAGAAATTAGAAGTCAAAGAAGACAGGAAAGTAGAGTGCAATAAATGTGCTAGCGTGCCCCTTTCCTTGTTTTTGTTTTCACTAGACTACCAGTATAGTTGAATGTCAAGCATAGGAGACATGTTACAAAAAATTAAATGGTTTACTTATTCCCTATAAGATCCCTGCCCGTATAGTCTTCCTTCATCCATGCAGGGCCACTTGATCCCCTACCAGCATCACTCCTATCTCCTATTTATACATCCCCGCCTCAGCCTCTGGAACGTGTCCTTTCAGTAGTCAGGGAGAATTTAAGGAACTGTAACTCAGTAGCCCAAGTGTGTCAACCGTGTCGTTTACCAGTCATTCTCTGAACTCACAGTAAGCTTCACATCTGACTGCCTTCCTCCAGATTTCTCATGTGTGAGACATTTAGTGTTTCTCTTGCTTGAGACGCTGTCAGGTATTCTGTTGCCTACAGATAAATGCATTCCTAACTGAGAGAGAAGCTGCCAGGACTTGTTCATGAGCACATACGAGACACCCTTTACCAACTTTCAGAAACGTTTAGGAGGAACTTTCCGGGAAAGTGAAGTCCTGAAATATCAGGTCATGGAGGGAGCCAACCAAACGTGGGTTACACTTAGCTTCTATACCGAGAAGTTAGTGATACTGGATATGAATGAGCCTCAAGTCTCCAGGTGGACTGCAGCTCCTGAGAGCTCAGAGATCTTCCTTTATATTTCCTCCTCACTGCACGACTCAACACGCATTTATTAATTGACTGTTTAATTGATTTATGGAGGATATCCAACTTACGCTAAACCTGGAAGGGAAGATTTGGAAGGCGATGAGGAGAAAGAAGAACATCGTGGGTTAGGACAAGATGTAATAACAGAGACCCTGGAACAGTTGTTAGCACAGCATGTTTGGTGCACAAAGATTAGATCTTCTAAAAGGGATTGGTATGAGTTTTATGCCTGGGAGGAACAAATGGTACTGCAGGATATATTGCAAGGTGTTTGGGTGCAGCAGATCTCTGGGAACCACTGCAGTCCTTGAACAGTGGAGGAACACAAGGACAGAAATATCTTAGAGAAATTAGTCAGCAGCCAGTATGGCATATTAAAAGAAAGACATTGGAAACATGGAAGGTAGTTAGGAAGCTCTTAAAGTCGTAGAGGAATGGATTATGGTGGTGGTAAAGAAGCAGGGGGGAGAAAAGTAAATTCTAGAAATAGTTCAATTGAAGAACTGAAAGAAGACAAGGGAGAAGAAATGCTAAATTTGCTTGATGTCTACGTTGTGCCAAATACTTCATATACACTGCCCCATTTAGTCCTTGTGATTTTTTTATTATACTCACCATCCAGCGGGGGAGGCCAACTTATAAACATGTAACAATATGACAGAGTGACAATAGTTCTAGTAGGAAAAAAATAGTTCTAGTAGAGCTATATATAAAAACCTATTGAAGAATTCAGGAAAGAGGAACAGGCCCAAGGAACGTCTTGAAAGATGAGTGGAAATTTAACACAGAAAATTCAAGGAAGAACATTCCAGACAGATGGATGGCATGTGCACAGGCACTTCTTTGGCAAAATCATTGCATGTGGTGTCTTCCAGAGAATTCATCAGTACAAAGGAGTTCCTCTGACAGTGAGATATTTGCAGGCCAGGGTAGGGGGCTTTTTGGTGCCCTAAAGTAAAACCATGTAGTTAACTCCCAATTTGGCATCTTAGAAAAACTATAACTATAGTCAGGAGTGGAAACATCACCAGAGATTCCTGCTGAAAATAACACTCCATGATGTGGTGATGCAAGAAGGTGGAGGAGTGTTGAGGTTCTTCCCATGTGCTTCATCTCTCTGTCCTTCCCAGGATCCTCCAGGGCCACCTGCATCTCCCCCTGCCCCCATGCCTGTGGGTTCTCCTGTCCATGCTGGGGCTACATATATTCTGAGCACAAACAGCCAGACAGCATCCTCTACGTCCCTCATCTATTTGCTCTCAAGGCTAACTTTACAGCCTCCTCCTCTGCAGCCTTCCTGAATATCACAGACCACCCTTCTCACAACTCCCTGCAGCTGTGGCTTTCTTTTTTGTGTTCGTGAGAAACATTAGCCCCGAGCTAACATCCATGCCAATCTTCCTCTACTTTGTATATGGGATGCCACCACAGCATGGCTTGATGAGCGGTGTGTAGGTCTGCGCCCAGGATCCGAAACTGTGAACCCCGGGCCACCAAAGCAGAGCATGCAAACTTAACCACTACACCACTGGGCCAGGCCCTGTGTCTTTCTGATATTTGGTCTGGGGACCCTGGGGCACAACAGCAGAGACCTCCTGCCCAAGGCTTCCAGTATTCAGGATGTCGTTTGATTGCTTGTTTGTTTTCTCTGCTGCCCTTGGAGATAAGCAGGAGACGTCAGATAACCCTAATATCAGGAGGGATCATCTCAGTCTCAGAGAACAAATGCTCCTATTGCAGGAGGGGTGGGCTCCCTGGAGATGCACTGCCCGTTGTGTCCTCTTGCTCCACAGGTCAGAATCTTGCGTTGTGGCATTTGGGGAGAATGAGGAGTTTATTACGTCCTCTTCTACAATTTGTTCAAAAAGTTAGCACAGGTCTCCATGTTTCTACTGATTCTGCTGCAGCTTTAAACCTGTTCTTCAAAGCCTCACAAATATTAGCATTCTCTTCATATTATTCTTCCTTCAGATAATTCCTGCGGAATGTGTCCAGATGGCACCGGAGGGGAGTCAGGACAGCCCGGAGTCAGCAGACCTCACTTTTGGTTTGGATTCTGACTCTGTCCATCCATTCTGAGCCCTTGAACAAGAGCTCACTTTTCTGAGCCTCAGTTTCCCCATTTGTTAAAGAGAGGCAACAGAGTTTTCTCTTCCTTCCTTAGCATTTCTAGGAGGACTGGATGAGGTTACATATATTATAGTGATGTAGGAAGGATAAAGTATGTTAGATGTGCATTATCACCGGGAGCAGGACAAAATAGCTAAAAGCACAGACTCTGGAGACAGACTGCCAGTTTTCTCTTCTGGAAAATGAGGATAACCATGCAATCTGAAAGCTTTGAAATCCCCAAAGCTCAGACACCTAAAGTTTTTTCATAAGTGGGACACTCACCCTTATTTGGTGGCAAGATTAACGTGAGGGTTTTTATGGTCTTTGTCCAGCCCACTGGCTGCAGAAATATAGATGTGCTTGTTTCCTGGGTGCTGCCCCAGACCCCTCTGAGAATCATTACATAGTATGTGCTGTATGCACTGTACTGCTGTTCTAAAACATGAAAAATTATGACTTGAAACACATTTGACCCCAAGGAATTTGGATACGGGACTGTGGGCCTTTGGTACCCAACTCACAGAGCCCCTGTGATGGTTCAGTAAATTGATTCAGATGAAGTTCTAAGCATTGTGCCTGGCCCAAAGCTGCCATTACTATTCCCTCTGTTACTGCAACTCTAAGCATCCTTGAACAATTTCCACCATTGCTCCAGACCTGTTTCCCTATTTATGCCTAGAACTATTAATGTCTACAATTCTATCCATTCAACCACTCAGCACTTGACTTCCCTGAAGCGCCTGTCTTCCTAGCTCTCTGCTAAAATGCTTTCCTGGTTTAGAACAGAGAAATCTTCCGTGTAGCCACCTCCCCTCTCCTCCTCCTGCCTTCTTGCTCATTAGTTGGATGGTTTGCTTGTAGGTGAAGGAGGCTGAGAGAGAAGTCGAGGAGCTATCCCACCAGCTGGTCTCAGACTCCTAGCTCACCCTGATATACTTCCCACGGGCTGTGTGCCTGGGATCCTGTATGTGTGGCAACTGCTCTGCCCACTCAGAAAACTTACTTCCACTTTTCTGGACCTCAGTTTCTCATGGATAAAGTACAACGGTCAGCCTAGATGATAGTTACATGCCTTCCTGCTCCCTTATATCCCGCCTCCTGTGATGCTGCTCTAGAGCTGTCATCTTTGCATATTGGGGGACCACATCCTTGATGCCCCTGTGGTGGCCAGCTGACGTGAAAGGGAGAATGAAATCTGCTTACCTTCAGCTCCAAGTATGGTTAATCTAGCCTCAAGAGGAACCAAATGTCAGGCATTCTGGAACTTTGTTACCATGGGAAATTAGATCTTCTTTCCTCAACTCTCTGGGCACTGAAACCAAGCTGACCATAAAAACAGGCTCTGGGTCATCCCCTGGACAAGGTCAGAGATAAATTGGACAGTCTCAGGTTCAGGGAGATTCAGCCTGGTAGCTAGGGGACTGTGGGCAAGGGTACCACCATCGATTAAAGTCAGAGGGCAGGCGGCACAGTGATCAGCATTGGAAATCTGGTCCATAGACAGAAGGACCCGCTAGTGGTGAGAGAGGTTGATGGGTAAGCAGGAGAGGAACTTTGGGGAGTGGCTAGGGTTCAGGGCAGCTCTAGTTCAGGAGGAAGACTGAGGTGTGAGGGAGGGTGAGTGAGGTGAGGGGAAGCAGGATGGAAACCTGGTGCTTGTGAACTGGGTCATCCAAAGGTGGGGAGGAAGCACCATGACCCTTAAGTCCATGGGCCCCCAGGGCTCTTCCCTGGAGCATGGAATGCTGCCATGCTGTCAAGACACTATTAAGTGCCAGTCTTGTCTTCCCTTTATCCCTATAAAAAGAACCCAAATTTTGTTTCAGAAACAATGTAATCAATAAAAAACACTAATATCTCCAGAGTCCCAGGTGTGTTTGGTAAGATATAAGCAAAAATCCCTGGGAGGGGCTGTGGGAAAACTTGTTAAAGGGCTTGATTCAGCTGGCCCATGCTTTTGCCCTTCATCCTTTCTCCTTTTTTTGCCTGAAACTCAGACAGGATACTGAAAGAGGAACAGCCATCTAGTGAGCGTGAAACCCAAAGCCATAAGCTGAACTTGGTGGGGCTGAAAGCTAAAAGAAGCCTAAGACCCTGATGGTACCGAGGGCTGCAGGACTAGCCCTGAATGGTTCTTTGGCTTCTTGTCATGTGAGAACAATAAACTCTTGCTTGTTTAATCTACTGTGGTTGGGGTTCTGTTTTATGCAGACAAACCCAGTCCTAACAGGCACATGTATCTGCTTACTGGATTGTTGTGAGGATTAGATGAGATGCCTTAGGAGACCCTAAGGGTTCAGGCGAACCCTGAGGACATAGCTGGGTACCCAGAAACCTGCTTCAGGACCTTATCCTAATCCTAAACTCCTAAACCTTAAAGACTGAAGCCATTGATATACTTCCTGTCCCCAGCTTGATGAACTCCAGACTTAGTGGGGTGAGGGTAATCCTGGGACCACAGAGGGGATGTGTCAGTAAATCTAGCTTCAGGGAAGCAGTTTAGAAAAACCAAGAGGAAGCAAGACAGAGGATGACATATGTCTTGGCTTACTGAAAATCCACCTGCATGTCTAGAAACAATTTCTCTGCTTATGTCCTATCAGTGTGGTTCAGTAGCATCTTCTTCATATTCAGAGTACACACCTTATTTATTCATTAATCAAATACTTCCTGGGTGCCAACAATGAATTGGGTGCTATATTAGGTGCTGGAGATAAGGTGGATAAAATAAAATACAGTCCTTGGCCTCAACCATCTTTTCTGGGTCTCAAAATTTTTAGGTAATGGGGCCAAAAGATGAAAAGCATATTTAGGTTAAATATGAGGGAAGAAAAAACTCTGAATACTGAAATTGCCATCATTTTGCATCCTCTGATTATGCTGCAAGAATAACATACACTAGGTTTTGGGAGGTGGGGAATATTTCCAATCCAGGCTGAAGTGGAAAGTTACTGGTATGCTAAGTAAGTGTACACAATTATGGGCCGAGATCAGACAAACTATAGAGAGCTCTTAATTTCTAGCATTTCCTTGGGCTGTGAGTAAACTGCCACTTGACCCAGGTAAAATATGCTGTCTCCTTAAATGGAAAATACCCAGATGGTGGAAATTTTATGTTATTTACCAATGGGAAGCTGTTGGGTCTTGAGTGATACCCCCTGCACCATATTCTCGATGGCTGACTTTTTGCCTCCATTTTTCAAATAGCTGCCCCTACTAGAGAGGTATTAGGGTACACAGTATAGACCATGCTTCAGAGTGCAGGCTCTGGAGTAGGAACACTGACTTTGAATCCTAACTCTGCTCTTTACCAGCTTGTGAGAAGCCAGGTAATTACTTGACATCACTGAGTTAATCATTCCTACCACATAGGGTTGTTATGAAGATTAAAAATAATATAGAAAAGATGGAGAGTGCTTGGGACAGAGTTAGAGATCAAAACATGTTAACTGAGGGGAAAACGAGATGAGGAAGGGAAAAGAGGGTATGGGAAATCTTTCCTCAGAGGGATGATCTGGCCTGGAGCCAGTTTACCCCCAAACACACCTCCTTGTGCCGTGTCTAACCAGACATGGCCCATCCTCAGCAGACCCCAGAGCCAGTTCAACTTCTGTTCTCCGGTGCTGCCCCAATCACCTTCAAGCTGCTGGAGAATGTAGAGGCTCTTCAATTATTTAACAGAAAGCTGCCTTTCAGTGGTGCTGAATTGTTCATTGCTGAGGGTTGACATGTGGACAGTTCTGGAAGGTCTGTGAAACGAGCAGGTTCAGTGCCCCATTGGATGAATGCTTTGTGAGTCTACTTGAGGGTTTTCATAAAAGGACTCACTATCTAAAGACATTAGTTACTTTCGTCAAGATGGCGGTGTGAGTAGACATTGAATTTGTCTCCTCCCATGAACACAACCAGGTTGCAACAATTTTTGGAAAAACTACCCCAGATCGAAAACTGAAAACTGGATAAAAAGAACCCCCACAACAAGGACAGTCCTGACGAAGGCAGAAGAGGCAGTAATTCCCACTAGAGAGGAAAAAAGGCACCTTTGGGAGCAGCGGAGCTTCTCAGCTGGCCAGGCAGGAGCCACCCTAAGGTATGCAGCCCTCCCTGGAGGATCAAGGTCCAGAGCAGGGCTGATACTGATATAAGCATCCTTCAGACTCAGCCCAACTGAGACGGGAGTCTTACTGTCTGGCTTTGCTGGCTATTGACTGCAGCAAGGATACCCCAAGAAAAGCTATTGGCGAAAGCCGAAAAGACCTGGGTTTTAAAGGGCCCACGCACGAACTCACTCATTGCAGTAACCTAAAATCACTGGAGAGAAGGCTGACAGTCCTTTGGTGAAACGAGACTCACCTGGTGGGCTCTGGGGGCATCTTGGTGAGAGGAGGGATCTTTCTGGAGACTGAGACATTGGTGGGGGCCGTTGTTCTGAGCTGGTCCAGGCGTGCTGACACAGACCCCGGTGGGTGCCATTGAGGTTATTCCCTTGGCCTGTTAGCCCAGGGGTCTGCCATGCCCACTAGAGCACAGATTTAATCCAGTTCAGCCAGGGCAGGCAACCCACCCTAGGGACCAGTCCCACCTAACAGCAAGCCCTCAGGCTACATTTCAGCCTGCATTGACAGGGTATCTTGATCCTCTACAGGCAGGCAAGGGTGTCTGCCTGTGTGAGGACCAGGTGAACTGTGGGGGGCATTGGTGGAGAGGTGGGGACCTCTGCAGTGCGGCGTCAGAGTACACTCCAGGGGGTTGAGAAGTGTGCATGGACCAGGACTGTGTTGATGGTGTATGTGGTCCTGTAGGGGGGTGAGGCTTAGCTGCAGAAGACCTGTGCTTCACAAATAGCCATAAAAAGGATTAGCCCCATCTTCCAAAGCCTGAAACAATTGAGTGCCCCTGTGCCAAGGGCCAGCCCCACTCGGCTCCACTCCTAAGAGAACTGACATCAGGCTTGTAGGCTGGAGGCCTATCACAACTGTACGCCCCTGAGCCTAGCAACCAGCTACACTGGGTACCAACCCAATTAAGAGGAAAACTGCAAGAGGAGTGTGCTGATAGGCTTTGTAGCCAACAGTGCTGAGGATCCCCAAACTGGATTTACAAACAGCTGGCCAGGGAAGGAAAGATTAGACTCCCTGGGTACCTGTAGTGGGAGCAACGCTGCCACAGCAGAAGAACACAAGTAGCCCACAAAGGGGTCACTCCTGGTTCTTATGGACTGGTGACGAGAGAGAAGCACACTGCTGGGCCTCATAAGGCATCTCATACATAAGGCCACTTCTCCAAGATCAGGAGACATAGCCGACTCACCTAGTACAAAGAAAATAGCACAGAGAAAGAGGCATAATGAGGAAGCAAAGGAATACTTTCCAAGCAAGGGGACAGTACAAAACCCCAGAAAAAGGACTAAATGAAACAGAAACAAGTGACCTACACAACAAAGAATTCAGACAAAATATCATAAAGATGCTCACAGATATGGGGAGAAGAATGGATGAACACAGTGAGCACATCAGCAAAGAACTGGAAGATACCAAAAAAAATCAGAAATGAAAAATACAATACCAGAAATGAGAAATTCACTAGAGGGACTCAATAGCAGAGTAGAAGAAGTAGAAGAACAGATCAGCGAGCTAGATGAAAGACTAGAGGAAATCACCCAAGCAGAACAGAAAAGAGAAAAAAGAATTAGACAGAATGAGAACAGTCTAAGGGAACTCTGGGACAATATCAAGCATGCTAATGTTTGGATTATAGGTGTCCCAGAAGGAGAAGAGAGAGACAAAGGGGCAGAAAATTTATTTGTAGAAATAATAGATGAAAATTTTCCTCACCTGAGGAAGCAAACAGACATCCAAGTTCAGGAAGCACAGAGAGCTCCAAACAAGATAAGCCCAAAGAGGCCAACACCAAGACATATTATAATTAATATGCCCAAAATTAAAGACAAAGAGAGAATCAGCAAGAGAAAGGCCACAAGTGACATATAAAGAGAAGCCCATCAGGCTATCAGCAGACTTCTCAGCCGAGACCCTACAGGTGAGAAGAGAATGGCACAATGTACTTAAAGTGCTACAAGGAAAAAACCTACAGTCAAGAATACTCTATCCATCAAGGTTGTCATTCAGAATGGAAGGAGAGAGAAAGGCTTCCCAGACAAGCAAAAATTAAAGGAGTTTAGCACCAAGAAACCAGTTCTGCAAGAAACGCTGAAGGGACTTATTGAAGTGGGAAAGCAATAACCACAAATAGAGATAAAAAAAAATTATCAAAGCAGCAAAACAACAACAACAACAAAAAACCAGGCAATAAAATCACTTGTAAGGTAAAAATATAGTAAAGGCAGCAGATTAACCACCTGTGAAGATAATATGAAGATTAAAAGACAAATGTACTAAAGTCACCTATTTCAATGATAAGAGGGTAATGGAGAGACACACACTAAACAAGAGCCTATATATGATTTGAAAAACATATAATGTGGGAGGAGGAGAATGAAGAAGTAGAGCTTTTAGAAAGAGGTCAAGGTAAAGAGTCTATCAACTCAATATAGACTGTTATATACATAGAGTATTAGATAGAATCCTCATGGTAATCACAAATCAGAAATCTATAACAAGCAAGAAAAAAATTAAGACAAAAGAAATCAAACATATTACTAAAGATAGCCATCAAACCACAAGGGAAGAGAGCAAGAGAAAAAGAAAGGAACAGAGAAGAACTAGTAAAACACCCAGAAAAAAAAAGTGACAAAATGGCAATAAATACATATTTATCAATAGCTATTTTAAATGTCAGTGGACTAAATCCTCCAATCAAATGTCATAGAGTGGCCAATTGGATAAAAAAAGAAGACCCATGTGTATGCTGCATAAAAGAGACACACTTCAGACCTAAAGACACTCACAAACTGAAAGTGAAAGGATGGAAAAAGATATCTCATGCAAATGGCAAGGAAAAGAAAGCGGGGGTAGCAATACTTATATCAGACAAAATAGACTTTAATACAAAAACTGTAATAAGAGACAAAGACAGGCACCACATAATGATAAAGGGAACAATCCAACAAGAAGATATAACACTTGTAAATATCTATGCACCCAACATAGGAGCACCTAAATATATAAAGCAATTATTAACAGACTTAAAAGGAGAAATAGACAGTAACACAATAACAGTAGGGGACTTTAACACTCCGCTTACACCAATGGATAGATCATCCGAACAGAAGATCAATAAGGAAACACTCGCTTTAAAGGACACATTAGACCAAGTGGACTTAGTAGATATATACAGAACATTCCATCCAAAAACCACAGAATACACATTCTTTTCAAATGCCCATGGAACATTCTCCAGGATTGATCACATATTAGGCCACAAAACAAGTCTCAATAAATTTAAGAAGACTGAAATAATACCGTGCAACTTTTCTGACCACAAAGGTATGAAACTGGAAATCAACTACAGAAAGAAAACCAGAAAAGCCACAAAAATGTGGAGACTAAACAAATGCTACTGAACAATGATTGGGTCAATGAACAAATCAAAGAAGAAATAAAAAAATTCCTGGAGACAAATGAAAACAAAAACACAACATGCCAAAATCTGTGGGATACAGCAAAAGCAGTTCTAAGAGGGACGTTTATAGCAATTCAGGCCTACCTCAACAAAGAAGAAAAATCCCAAACAGACAATCTGAAAGTGCATCTAAAGGTATTGGAAAAAGAGCAACAAACAAAGCCCAAAATCAGCAGAAGAAAGGAAATAATAAAAATCAGAGCAGAAATAAATGAAATATAGACTAAAAAGACAATAGAAAAAGTTAATGAAACCAAGAGCTTGTCCTTTGAAAAGATAAACAAAATGGACAAACCCTTAGCTAGACTCACCAAAGAGAAAAAGAGAGAAGGCTCAAATAAATAAAATCAGAAACAAAAGAGGAGCGATTACAATGGACACCTCAGAAATACAAAAGATAATAAGAACACTATGAAAGGCTATATGCCAACAAATTGGATAATCTAGAAGAAATGGACAAATTCTTAGAAACATACAACCTTCCAAAACTGGACCAAGAGGAAGCAGAAAATTTGAATAGACTGATCACCAGTAAGGAGATCAAAATAGCAACCAAAAACTTCCCAAAAAATAAAAGTCCCGGACCAGATGGCTTCCCTGGTGAATTCTACCAAACAGTCAAAGAAGACTTAATACCTATCCTTCTCAAACTCTTCCAAAAAATTGGAGAGGAGGGGAGGCTTCCTAACTCATTCTACGAAGCCAACATTATCCTGATACCAAAACCAGACAAGGACAACACAAAAAAAGAAAATTACAGGCCAATACCACTGATGAACATGGATGCAAAAATCCTCAACAATACTAGCAAATCAAATACAACAATACATTAAAAAGATCATACATCATGATCAAGTGGGTTTCATTCCAGGGATGCAGGGATGGTTCAACATCCCCAAATCTATCAAGGTGATACACCACATTAACAAAATGAAGAATAAAAATCACATAATCATCTCAATAGATGAAGAGAAAGCATTTGACAAGATACAGCATGTGTTTATGATAAAAACTCTAAATAAAATGGATATAGAAGGAAAATACCTCAACATAATAAAGGCCATATACAACAAACCCACAGCAAATATCACTCTCAATGGAGTAAAACTGAAAGCTATCCCTCTAAGAACAGGAACCAGACAAGGATGCCCATTGTCACCACTCTTATTTAACATAGTATTGGAAGTCCTAGCCAAAGCAATCAGGCAAGAAAAAGAAATAAAAGGGATCCACATTGGAAAAGAAGAAGTGAAACTGTCACTCTTTGCAGATGACATGATTTTATATCTAGAAAACCCTAAAGATTCCACTAAAAAACTTATAGAAACAATAAAGGAATACAGTCAAGTTGCAGGATATAAAATCAACGTACACAAATCGGTTGGGTTTCTATACACTAACAACGAAGCAGCAGAAAGAGAAATTAAGAATACAATCCCATTTACAATTGCAACAAAAATAATAAAATAACTAGGAATAAACTTAACCAAAGAGGTGAAAGATCTGTACACCGAAAACTATAAAACATTGTTGAAAGAAATCGAAGAAGACACAAAGAAATGGGAAGATATTCTGTGCTCTTGGATTGGAAGAATTAACATAGTTAAAATGTCCATACTTCCTAAAGCAATCTATAGATTCAACGCAATCCCTATCAAAGTTCCAACAACATTTTTCACAGAAATAGAACAAGGAATCCTAAAATTTATATGGAACAAGAAAAGACCCCGAATAGCAAAAGGATTCCTGAGAAAAAAGAATAAAGCTGGAGGTATCACACTCCCTGATTTCAAATCATACTACAAAGCTATAGTAACCAAAACAGCATGGTACTGGCATAAAAACAGACACACCGATCAATAGAAGAGAATCGAGAGCCCAGAAGTAAACCCACACATCTATGGATGGCTAATATTCAACAAGGGAGCCAAGAGCATATGATGGAGAAAGGAGAGTCTCTTCAATAAATGGTGTTGGGAAAACTGGACAGCCACATGCAAAGAATGAAAGTAGACCATTCCCTTACACCATGCACAAAAATCAACTCAAAATGGATTAAAGACTTCAATGTAAGACCTGAAACCATGAAACTTCTAGAAGAAAACATAGGCAGTATGCTCTTTGACATCAGTCTGAGCAGCATATTTTAAGTCCCATGTCTGACAGGGCAAGGGAAACAAAAGAAAAAATGAACAAATGGGACTACATCAAACTAAAAAGCTGCTGCACAGAAAAGGAAACCATCAACAAAACAAAAAGACAACCTAACACTTGGGAGAAGATATTTGTAAACCATATATCAGATAAGGAGTTAATATCCAAAATATACAAAGAACTCATACAGCTCAACAACAAAAAAACCAACAATCCAATTAGAAAATGGGCAAAAGATCTGAACAGGGATTTCTCCAAAGAAGATATATGGATGGCCAACAGGCATATGAAAATATGCTCAACATCATTAGCTATCAGGGAAATGCAAATCAAAACTACAATGAGGTATCACCTCACTCCAGTCAGAATGGCTATAATTAACAAGACAGGAAACAACAAATGTTGGAGAGGATGTGGAGAGAAGGGAACCCTTGTTCACTGCTGGCAGGAGTGCAAACTGGTGCAAACACTATAGAAAGCAGTATGGAGTATCCTCAGAAAATTAAGAATAGATCTACCATATGATCCAGCTATCCCACTGCTGGGTATTTATCCAAAGGACTTGAAAACACAAAGGCATAAAGATACTTGCACCCCTATGTTCATTGCAGCATTATACACAATAGCCAAAACTTGGAACCAACCTAGGTGCCCATCAAGGGACGAATGGATAAAGAAGATGTGGTGTTTATACACGATGGACTGCTACTCAGCCATAAGAAATGATGAAATCCGGCCATTTGTAACAACATTGGTGGACTTTGAGGGTATTATGCTGAGTGAAATAAGTCAGAGGGAGAAAGTCAAATACCATATGATCTCACTCATAAGTAGAAGATAAAAACAATGATGAACAAATACATAGCAACGGAGACTGGATTGGCGGCTACTATAGAGGAAGGGGGGAGGGGGAGGGCAAAAGGCATGATTAGGCTCACATGTGAGGGCATGGATTATAATTAGTTTTTGGGTGGTGAACATGATGCAATCTACACAGAATTATGATGTACATCCGAAAATAAATAAATAAATAAAAATAAAAAAATAAAGACATTAATTTCCTCATCTCTTCAATGGAGGTGACTGTCCTGGCTTCATCTGATGGTAAGGGGAATTAAACCAAATGACAAGCACTTAGCATGATGCTTGGGAGGAAATAGCTCAATAAATATTGTTCCATCCTTCCCCATGACCCTGCTCTGGTGTCCTGCTGCCCTAAACCAAAAGAGTATTACTGTCAAAGTTCTGACAACATGTAGTAGGGGGAATATAAGAATCCACTCCTGGCAGCTACACTATAGTAGCAACTACTTTGTCAGGCTAACCAGGTCATTTCCTAGCCCAGTTCTTCTCAACCCTAGTGCCCATTAGAACTCCCAGGCAGGATTTAAAAGACTACCGATGTCTATCATATACTCCCTGTCCCAAGAGAATCGGATTTAATTAATAGCTCCTTGAAAGAATGAGCACATCTCTGGGTTTCAGGTTGTTCCTCTGTAAATTGAGAGCAGAAAGGTGGAGCATAGCTGAAGTGTTGCACAGCTGAAGGCGCCCAGGTCCACCAAAGCCCAGCCGAGGCCTTTCATCCCAAGGGATACTGTCTATTTAAATTATGATATTTTATCCATCATGGATTTTTTGCATTAATTTTGAGTTTTCAAATATTGCATTAAAATATTATTTCTCTTGATCACTGAGTTTCTTTGGCACTCCCTTAAGTTTTGCACCTGAGGTCATAGCCAAATTGTGGGGAGAGCTTAAGAGAAAACCTCATCTCATTTCACCTGTCTAGAAATTGCATCTAGAAAGGGAAATGAACTAGACATCCTGTCCTTTTTCTGGGAAGGTCATGTGAAGCCTGACTATGGTTTTGTGGTGTTTCTAGGAGCAGTGATGGCCAGTCACAAGGATGAGGATGAGTTGCTGGTCTGTGGCAGAGCTGGACGTAGGCCCAGTGAATTTCTGAGGCTTCTCTACAAGAAATCAGTTAAAAGTAAATTTAAGACTGGTTAGATTTTGGCTGTGTCTCTTTTTCAGCTTAAGCAACAGATGAAATTCACTCTGGAAGGAGTACTCATTATTTAACCTGCCATTAGCTTACAGTTAAACTTTTGGCTTTGGCTAGCTTGACATTTTCAGCCCATACTAATCTGAATTAGCAAATAAATGAGTGACTATACCAGAACCATGCCTGCAGACATTGTTAGACCAAAAGATAGTTGATTTGCTTGGGAAGGGTGCCATGTTTATCAGGTCAGGAAACAAATGGTTTGCAAAGGAAGCATTCAGACAAGGTGGAGCCGGAGATCTACGTGGAAAGCCTCTTCCAGAGATGGTAGACGCATACAGGTACTTGCAGGCACAGTGACAGCTGTCTGACTTCATCTGCCTCAGAGTGTCTCCAGTCATCTCAAAGGACATCGCTGAATTGTCGACAAATTCTCTGAACTCAACTTTACTATTCCTTCAATTCCCACCAGAACACAAGCTCCGTAAGGACAAGGATTCTTGCTTGTTTTGTTCTGTCCTATATCTTCAGCAATTAGAATGATTCTTCACCTAAAATAAGCACTAACAATCAGGTCACCCTCCTGACTACAGATATTTAATATCTTTCTGTTTCCTTTTGAATAAACACTAAAGCCCTTATGTGGCCTACAGGCCTCCACGATCAGCCCCCGCCTACCTCTCCAACTTCAGGTCAAGCCACCTTTTCTTCA
The DNA here is from genome assembly GCF_037783145.1 of Equus przewalskii. Lineage (NCBI taxonomy): Eukaryota > Metazoa > Chordata > Mammalia > Perissodactyla > Equidae > Equus > Equus przewalskii. The sequence continues at coordinate 28,765,016 of NC_091850.1, forward strand.
TTCAGTGTACTCCACGCTGTGCCCTATTAGGCCGTTGCACATGTTTTCTCTGGTGCTTTGAACACACACACACACACACACACACTCTTGACAGGACCAGCTGCTTCCCAACCTCTATATCTCAATATGAAGGTCCCTTCTTCAAAGAAGGCTTCTCTGACTATTCTTGTCCATGGAGATCCTCTTCTCCTTTACTCTCGTTTCTAGGTCACATTTCCTTCGTAGCACTTTTCTCAACTTGTAAATGAATATTTTAAAAAATATACTCCTCTGCTTACTGTCTGTTTCTATGTTAGATTTCAAAGTCCATGAGGGAGTGAATATGACTCTGTTTGTCCCAAGATATCCATACTCCTCTGAAAGACCTGACATAAAGTAGGTACTTAAAAGTTACTTCATGAATGAATGAATGAGTGAACAACTTTAGTATATATGACCCTCTCCTGGACTAAAATATGAAGATGGCGTTCTCCATCTCTCTTTTGTCCATCCTCTTCCCTCTAGGTGTTCTCCTCGCTTGCCCCAGGGCCTAAACACTGCCCAGTAACTGCCCAGGCCTCCTTAAAAGCCCCAGCCTCAGATCTGACAGTCTAGACAACGCCCCTCTAAGATGTTAAAGGCTGAAATGTCATGAGGTACAGTGCGTAATATTTAGCTTTTAACAAAAATGCTTCATCCTAAATACGGTGGGAATTTAGGGCATTATAGACAGCTTATGGGGAAGAGATTTATGTGAGGACAGGAATGGCCATTCACCCCACAGAGGCAGCCACCTGGCCTGTTGTCTATGCAGGAGACAGATCCTGGCACAGCTATTATAATCAGTTAAAATCAGGTTCATCTGGGATTTTCATGCTATTCTCTTGGCCTTTATAACTATATATTGGGTAGCTTGCACTATTTTCCCTTTCTACATAAAACTGAAGAGAAACAATAGAAGGAATATGGTTAACAAAATTTACATTTAGGTGTTGAGATATGAATGTTTTTAGTGTTTTCCCCCATATTTGTCTATTTCAAAGTTTTCTTTATTGATAATATGTTACTTTTATAATTTTAGGATATTTAAAAGATTATTTCATATGCTCTTCTTTGTATTTGTATATATTTCAATTGTATAGAGCTCTCCTGTCTAATATGGTAGCCACTAATGTCGTGTGAATATTCAAATTTAAATTAACCAAATTGAATTCATTTAAAAACTCAGTTCCTCAGTCATACTAGCCATATTTCAAGTGCTATGTAGTCACATATAGCTAGTGGTTACCATTTTAGACAGCCCATATATAGAACATTTCTGTTACTGCAGAACTTTCCATGGGAAAATGCTGGCCAGAGTGGGTAGGTTTTAAGCCTTTGAACATAAAGACAGAGACTTACAGGTGTTGAAGAGTAATTTTAATACAAACAGAAGTTTGAAAAGAGCAACTGTTTGGGTTCCTTGTGATTCAAATGCAGTGGTATTGATTCCTCTCTGAGAAAACACCTTGGTTTGCTCACCAGCGTCCCTGAGAGGGAGGCTGATGGGGAAAATATGTCAAAATTTCATAGTTGTAGAAGCTGATCACAGAGTTTAGACATCTGAGAACTTTTACAAAACAATCTGAAAAGACTAGACAAGATGCCTGCCATGATGTGTCATTCTCTGGGGCCACTCCTGGAACCCACCTTCCTATGGGAAATTTCCATAGGCTTACTTGAAATCAGCTTCCTTATTTCTCTAATTCCTACTCCTGTTAGAAGGCCTTTAGGATCTGTTCTTGAACTACTTGCATTTGATGAACTGTGGGATAACCTAATGATAAAGTACAGTTATTGTACAACCAGCCCAGGAGGTTGTGCTCAGCAGCTACACTAGCTCTTCCTTGAAAGACTCAGGGACTAAGAGACCTTTGACACAATAGTGCAAAATGTGAGCAACTCAACTTGTTCTGTAATTATCAAAATTGTCACATGTCAAGATAATTTGCAAACTCATACTTCTGGTGGGCTAAGGAATGGGCCACATCTGCCTCAGCCCTCATGAGCAAGAGGGATCTAGGTTATCAGCTGAGAGGTATAAGGATATCATCATTCATAGATTTTTTTCAACAAATCTTTAGTGAACACCTACTATGTGCTCGATACTGAGGATAGAGCAGTGAAGAAGACAGACCTGGACTCTGCCTTACAGAGTACCACCTCAAATTATTATAACAGCAACGTTATCAAGGTCAAGGTTAATCTTTTTTTTTTTTTTAAAGATTGGCACCTGAGCTAACAACTGTTGCCAATCTTCTTTTTTTTTTTCATTCTTCTCCCCAAAGTCCCCCAGTACATGCTTGTGTATTCTAGTTGTAGGTCCTTCTTGATCTGCTATGTGGGATGCTGCCTCAGCATGGCCTGATGAGCAGTGCCATGTCCGCACCCAGGATCCAAACTGGCAAAACCCTGGGCCACTGAAGCAGAACGCGCAAACTTAACCACTTGGCCATGGGGCCGGCCCAAGGCTAATGTTAAATAACCAGAAATAAGCTGACACCCAAGGGTCTTTTATAGGAAGAGTCAGGAGTGTTTCCAATGTGCAGTAAAGATAAAACTCTACGTACGTGTCTAAAGCAGGAAAGATACGGAACATATGAGTGTGTTTTATATCAATTTGAGCTTCTCAAGAGAGTCCTTAAATGTCGTTTAGGTCTGTGCAGGAGGAAAGAGACAAAATGTTCCTGTAATGGGGTCCTGTAGGGGACATTAATCACCAGATGAAACAGTGCTATGTGGTAAACTGCCAAGACCTGTAACGTATTTCACTGCCTTTTCTCCAAGCACCCTAGGATAACATGGAACAGGGAAGACCTACCAAAATGTTAATTAAAGTCCATGATGAAAGGTCACATTTCCTTAAATAAGTAAGATTATAGTTGCTGGAAACGACATGGAGAATGAGTGACAGTATGAAAACAGAAGGATAGAGCAAAAGGAAAAGATATCTTCTTGAAGTATCTTTTGGCATGTAAAAAAAATAGGAAATCAAAATTTGGATGTTAATTCTAAGAAAGAGACGTTCAAACGATAATACACTGCAGAGCATGTCTACTCAGCCAGAGAGGGTAGACTAGTAAATCTCATTGTAAATCTTTCTTTCATGGTGCAAGCTTCTAGATCTCACACTGAGAGGTTGTAATGATATCTGATTGAAGTTCACAGGCACGGAAAGGAGGGAAGGGTATGTAAAGGCCTCAGTGCTCCTGAAATAAAATTATTTGAGGAAAGGAAGTGTATAAAGTGATGGTCAGGAATCAACAGAAGGCATCGTGGTGGAGGGTTACAGCACAACACGTGGATTGTGCTGGCAGCCTCTCCAGACCAATCCACACTGGCACGGGGGCTGTGGTTTGGAAAATATTTGTTGAATGCAAGAGTATTTGAGCCAAAAGAGATTTAGGAATCATCAGTTGTTGTTGATAGTTAAAACAAGAGCATGAATGAAACCACTGGAAAATGTAACTGAGAAGAGCGGGGGCCAAGCATGAACACTTAAGAATCCCCAATGTCTAAGGTCAGGACAGAAGATAAGGAACCCATTAAAGGGAGAGAAAATGAATGGTCCAAGAGAACCAGCAGAGTATGTTCTCGGAGAAGTCAAAGAAGTGAAGAATTTAGAGAAGAGACGCCTGGTTAAACACAGCTGAGAAACGTTGCCAATTAAGAACCATAAACCTTCCATTGATTTGGCAACATTTGCCAGAGAAGTTTTTGTTTTTGTTTTTCTCAGGAGGGAGAAAAGGTAAATGCTTAGTCTTCCATCTTCAGAATTTTCTGTCTTTCAATTTCCCAAACTATGGCAAATACGCAAAAAATTATGAGACTTTGAACATTCAATACTTGGTGATGAGTCCTTTCCAATAGGCGTGGCCTAAGGCTGTAGAGACCAACTACTTATTTGATATATAAATATTTTGAAATGCTAATCCGGCATTCAATGTAACATTAAATAATACAAAGTCAAAAGCCCCAATTAGAACACTATGGCCAAGATTTATCCTATAAGAAATTCTTGCAAAATATAGTCTACTGATTATCTATCTATCAAATCTGTTTTGCTTTTCTCTTCTACATGCAGCTGAACAATATATATACTATAATGTTAGTTTCAATTTATATTTTGCTTAAAGCATTTAAATATTGTCTATTTGTAAAACCATTTTAAAGTTAAATTATATTTTAATATATGTTATAGATTACTGAAGTCAAATTTAATTTTGAATATTATTTTCCCAGTATAACATAAAAATAGCCAAGAATATTTAATAGGACAATATTCTAATAATTAGACCCTTAGGACTTGTGGATTTAACATTCAGATTTTTTATGGAGACATAATTAACATATAACATTATATTAGTTTCAGGTGTACCATATAATGATTCTATATTTGCATATATTGTGAAATGATGACCACAATAAGTAACATCCATTACCACATATAGTTACAAATTTTATTTTCTTGTGATGGGAACTTTTAAGATCTACTCTTTTACGAACTTTGAAATATACAATACGGTGTTACTAACTATATAGTCACCATGCTGTACATTGCATCCCCAGGACTTATATATTTTACAACTGGAAGTTGGTTATATTTAGTTTATAACTGGAAATTGTACCCTTTGACTCCCCTTCACCCATTTTGCCTGCTGCTAAGTCCTGCCTTTGGCAGCCACCAATCTGTTCTCTGCATCTATGAGTTTGGAGGGGCTTTTTTGTGTAGATTTAACATGTAAATGAGATCAGACAGCATTTGTCTTTCTCTATTTGACTTATTTCACTTAACATAATGCCCTCAAGGTCCATCCATGTTGTTGCAAATGACATTATTCCTTCTTTTTATGGCTGAATAATATTCCATTGTATATATGTAAACCATACTTTATCTATTTATCCTCTGCTGGACACTGAGGTTGCTTCCATGTCTTGGCTATTGTAAATAATGCTGCAATGAACTTGGGAGTGCATATATCTTTTCAAGATAGTGTTTTCGTTTCCTTTGGATAAATACCTAGAAGTGGAACTGCTGGATCATATGATAGTTCTATTTTCAACTTTTTGAGGAACCTCCATACTTTTTTCTGTAGTGGCTGTACCAATTTACTTCCCACCAACAGTGCACAATGGTTCCCTTTTCTTCACATCCTCACCAACGCTTGGAATCGCTTGTCTTTTTGATAACAGCCCTTCTAACAAGTGGAATGGTGTGAACATAATAATCCCAGTGAACATAACATAATCCCAGATTGCAAGGGATTGAGACGTGACAGGGAGGAGAGGAAATGTAAGTGGGACAAGCAATTGCTTTATAGGATCCCTAAAATCAAGACCCATGTGGACATTGTTAATAAGCTTTTATTCCTGAAGAACCTAGCTTGCTAAAATCTAGGGGTTTATCTTCAGAACTGACCTGCCTGGGCTACAAGGATGGGAAATAATTACATTTGACTCTTTGATCTGATGAAGTATCCAAATAACAGAGCATTCTAAACTGGATTATTCTTTGACTATTAAAAACAATGTTTAGCCCTCAGAGAAATAATGCTTTTGAAAACTTTCTCCATAGCAATTCTTGCCCTTCTCTGTAGTGTAAAATTTCCCCACAAGAATTAGATCTGCAGAGTTCAAGAAAAATGAGTTGGCGTCTCTTCCTTTGAAAAGCAAGCTTTAGGGGCTAGTCAGGCATTGAGCCCTGCAAAGTGTCCACCATGAAAGCAAGAAAAGAATCTCTTGATCTGCTATTCAATAGGTCTTATGTAACCTTTGGGTAAATAGAGGGGATGATCAATGAGCTTAAGATCTGCAATGTGGTCAGAAAGCTCTGCACAAACAGAGAAACACCCTGGAGGTGTTGGAAGGCAGATCCTGCCTCTTATTAAGCAAGCACAACCTCAGAGTTGTTCATGTAGACCAGCTATAAAAATGCCAAGAAAAATATTTTAATGATTATTTGTTCTATTTCACAAAACCTAGAGTCCTAGGCTATCACAACATCTTAGTGTTTTCAAACTTTATCTTAGTATCAAGTCCTTTTCATGAACTAAATTGTTGACAATATATATCTCAGATTAAAAAACTAGACTACTATGGTTGAAACTGAGTAGACAGAACCAAAGTTACCTCCTTGGAATGCAAGACACAGTTTAAAAGTCTTAGCTCTAGGAAAGATGCTCACGACATTGGCTGTATATTAGAATCACCAACATAGAAATCCCAATATATTTAGGGATCGTGATTTAACTAGGCTAGGGAGAAGACCTCTGGCATGGTGTTTTTTTAAAAGCACCCCAGATGATTCTATTATACAGTGAGCATTAAGAACTGTTGCCCTAGAAGAAGACTATGAGAAACTCCATTATACTAAAGAAGATCCTATTTATAATAAAACTGCTGTCAAATCAACAGTTAGAAGATACTCTGCTGTTGGTTAATCAAATATCTCAGTTAATGAGAGTTGGCAAGTTTACCATGCATGAAAATCCGTTCTACAGGGAATTAGAATACAATAATAGATACGTTATAAAAGTCAGACTGAATATCTCATTCAACCAACATTCATTCAGAAATCATTTCTTGAGTGGCTATTATGGCAGACTATGTAAAGGGCCGAGAGGGCTACATTAGTTATTCTCCTCCAGTCTTTGCTCTCAAAGAACAGTAAGTCTTCTGTGGAAGGCAGAATATATGATATAAAGCAAAATCTAAGAATCAGAAACATTGAAGGATCTTACTGTCTTGAGGTCATTGTCATTTTGGTGGATCAAAGCTGACCACAGATTCTAGCCACTCCTCCCATCAAAAAGTGGTGCCTATTTTCCTCTCCCTTTACTTCTGGGCTGGCCTCGTAGACTCCTTTGACTAGTGAGTGCAGCAGAAGTGATATTGTGCTAGTTATAAGCCTAGACTTTAAGAAGCTTGGCAGGATCTGCCTTTGTTCTCTTGCAGCCTTCAGCCACCATGTAAAGTGGTCCAGCTGCCTTGCTGGAGAGAACACATGGAGAGAGAGATGCCTGGCTGTTCAGCCATTTGAACAGAGTGCTATATATGTGAACAAAGCATTTTGACATGTAGCCTTGAGAACATATCATGTCAGGAAGCCCAATTTAGCCATGTGGAGAAGCCACATGGAGAACTAAGGCATCCTGGGCCATAGCCCCAGCTCATTGCCAGGTAAATACACTCTCATGACTGACCAAGTGAGATCAGTGGAAGAATCATTCAGTTAGCCCACAGAATCATGAGAAACAATATAAAGGGTTCTCCCCCTCCAATTCCTGCCATATTTATTCATTGCAGAAAAGATACAGTGAATCTGGAAAGAGATTTGGGTGTGTTTGATTTCATTATTGTTTTTTTATTTTTTCAAGTATCTATTCCATTTTATTTTTATTGAGATAGCATTGGTTTATAATATTATATAAATTTTGGGTGCAAATCATTATATTTCGATTTTTGGGTAGACTACATCATGTTCACCACCCAAAGACTAATTACCATCCATCACCACACACATGTACCCAGGCACCCATTTCACCCTCCTCCATTCCCACCAGTAACAACCAATCTAATCTCTGTTATCTATGTTATCTATGTGTTATCTATCTATATTGTTTGTTGTCATTGTTGTTGTTTTTATCTTCTATTTATGAGAGAGATCATAGCAGTATTTGGCTTTCTCCCTCTGACTTATTTCACTTGGCATAATACCCTCAAGGGAGATCCATGTTGTCGCAAATGGCAAGGTTTCATCTTTTTTTATAGCTGAGTAGTATTCCATTGTGTATATATACCACATCTTCTTTATCCATTCGTCTGTTGATGGGCACCTAGTTTGCTTCCAAGTTTTGGCTATTGTGAGTAATGCTGCAATGAATATAGGGTTGCATGTATCTTTATGCATTCATGTTTTCACATTCTTTGGATAAATACCCAGCAGTGGAATAGCTGGATCATATGGTAGTTCTAGTCTTAATTTTTTGAGGAATCTCCATACTGTTTTCCATAGCGGCTGCACCAGTTTGCATTCCCACCAGCAGTGTATAAGTTCCCTTTTCTTCACATTCTCTCCAACACTTATTATTTCTTGTCTTGTTAATTATAGCCATTCTGACAGGTGTGAAGTAATATCTTATAGTAGTTTTGATTTGCATTTCCCTAATAATTAGTGATGTTGAACGTCTACTGTGTGCCTGTTGGCCATCTGTACATCTTGTTTGGGAAAATGTCTGTGCAGATCTTTTGCCCATTTTTTAAATGGGCTGTTTGTTTCTTTGTTGTTGAGATGTATGAGTTCTTTATATATTTTGGATATTAACCCCTTATCAGATATATCGTATACAAATATCTACTCCCAATTGTTAGAGTTGTCTTTTCATTTTGTTGATGGTTTCCTTTGCCACGCAGGAACTTTTTAGTTTGATGTAGTCCCATTTGTTTTTTTTATGTTTGTTTCCCTTTCCTGGTCAGATATGGTATTTGAAAAGATCTTGCTAAGACCGATATTGAAGAGTGTACTGCCTTTGTTTTCTTCTAGAAGTTTCATGGTTTCAGGTCTTACATTCAAGCCTTTAATCCATTTTCAGTTGGTTTTTGTACATGGTACAAGATAATGGTTTACTTTCATTCTTTTGCATGTGGCTGTCCAGTTTTCCCAACACCATTTATTGAAGAGACTTTCCTTTCTCCATCGTATGTTCTTGGCTCCCTTGTGGAAAATTAGCTGTCTGTAGATATGTGGGTTTATTTCTGGGCTCTCAATTCTGCTCCATTGATCTGTGTGTCTGTCTTTGTGCCAGTACCATGATGTTTTGGTTACTATAGTTTTGTAGTATATTTTGAAATCAGGGAGTGTGATACCTCCAGCTTTGTTCTTTTTTCTGAGGATTCCTTTGGCTATTCAGGATCTTTTGTTTTTCCATATAAATTTTAGGGTTCTTTGTCCTATTTCTGTGAAAAAATATTGTTTGAACGTTGATAGGGATTTCACTGAATCTCTAGATTGCTTTAGGATGTATGGACATTTTAACTATGTTGATTCTTACAACTTAAGAGCATGGAATATCTTTCCATTTCTTTGTGTCTTCTTCAATTTCTTTCAACAACGTTTTATAGTTTTCAGTGTACAAGTCGTTTGTCTCTTTGGTTAAATTTATTCCTAGGCATTTTATCCTTTTTGTTGCAATTGTAAATGGGATTGTATTCTTATTTTCTCTTTCTGCTACATCATTGTTAGTGTACAGAAGCACAACTGATTTTTGTATGTTGATTTTGTATCCTGCAACTTTACCATATTCATTTATTAATTCTGGAATTTTTTTGTGAATTCTTTAAGGTTTTTGTATATATCAAATCATGTTGTCTGAAAATAGAGACAGCTTCATTTCTTCCTTTTCAATTTGGATCCCTTTTATTTCTTTTTCTTGCCTGATCACTCTGGCTAGGACTTCCAATACTATGTTAAATAAGAGTGGTGAAAGTAGGCATGCCTGTCTGGCTCCTTAGAGGGATAGCTTTCAGTTTTTCTCTGTTGAGTATGATACTAGCTGTGGGTTTGTTATATATGGTGTTTATTATGTTGAGGTACTTTCCTTCTACACCAATTTTATTCAGAGTTTTTAATCATAAATGGATTCTGCATCTTGTCAAATGCTTTTTCTGCATCTATTGAGATGATCATGTGATTTTTATTCTTCATTTTGTTAATGTGTTGTATCATGTAGATTGATTTGCAGATGTTGAACCATCCCTGCATCCCTGGAATGAGTCTCACTTGATCATGGTGTATGATTTTTTTAATGTATTTTTGTGTTTGATTTGCTAGTATTTTATTGAGGATTTTTACATCAATGTTCATCAGTGATATCGGTCCGTAATTTTCTTTCTTTGTGTTGTCCTTGTCTGGTTTTGGTATCAGGATAATGTTGGCTTGCAGAATGAGTTAGGAAGTCTTCCCTCCTCTTCAATTTTTGGAATAGTTTGAGAAGGGTAGGTATTAAGTCTTCTTTGAATGTTTGGTAGAATTCACTGGGGGAGCCATCTGGTCCTGGACTTTTATTTTTTGGGAAATTTTTTATCTCCTTACTGGTGATTGGTCTACTCAAATTCTCTATTTCTTCTTGATTTAGTTTTGGAAGGTTGTATGATTCTAAGAATTTATTCATTTCTTCTAGATCATCCAATTTGTTGGTGTATGGCTTTTTATAGTATTTTTTTATAATCTTTTGTATTTCTGAGGTGTCCATTGTAATTTCTCCTCTTTCATTTCTGATTTTATTTATTTGAGCCTTCTCTTTTTTTCTTGGTGAGTCTACCTAAAGGTTTGTCAGTTTTGTTTATATTTTCAAAGAACAAGCTCTTAGTTTCATTAATTTTTTTCTATTGCTTTTTTAGTCTCTATTTCATTTATTTCTGCTTTGACTTTTGTTATTTTCTTCCTTCTACTGATTTTGGGCTTTGTTTGTTCTTTTTCTAGTTCCTTTAGGTGCGCTATTAGATTGTTTATTTGGGATTTTTCTTCTTTGTTGAGGTAGGCCTCTATTACTATAAATTTCCTTCTTAGAATGGCTTTTTATGTATCCCATAAATTTTGGCACTTTGTATTTTCGTTTTCACTTGTCTTGAGGTATTTTTTGACCTGTCCTTTGATTTCTTTATTGATCTAATAGTTGTTCAGTAGCATTTTTTTAATCTCCACATATTTGTGGCTTTTCTGATTTTCTTCCTGTAGTTGATTTCTGGTTTTATATCATTATGGTCAGAAAGATGCTTGGTATTATTTCAACCTTCTTAAATTTATTGAGATTTGTTTTGTGGCCTAATATGTGATCTATCCTGGAGAATGTTCTATGTGCATTCAAAAAGAATGTGTATTCTGCAATTTTTGGATGGGTTGTTCCATATATATCTACTAAGCCCATCTGGTCTAATGTATCATTTAAGGCCAATATTTCCTTATTGATGTTCTGTTTGGATGGTCTATCCATTGGTCAGTGGGGTGCTAAAGTCCCCTACTATTATTAGGTTACTGTCTATTTCTTCTTTTATGTCTGTTAATTGTTGCTTTATATATTTAGGTGCTCCTATGTTGAGTACATAGATATTTACAAGTGTTATATCCTCTTGTTGGATTGTTCCCTTTATCATTATGTAGTACCCTTCTTTGTGTCTTGTTACAGTTTTTGTATTAAAGTCTATTTTGTCTAATATAAGTATGGCTACCAACTTTCTTTTCATTACCATTTACATGCAGTATCTTTTGCCATCCTTTCACTTTCAGTTTGTGAGTGTCTTTAGGTCTGAAGTGTCTCTCTTGTATGCAGCATACATACGGGTCTTGCCTTTTATCCAGTCAGCCACCCTATTTCTTTCCCTTTTTTGCTGAGTAAGATTTGCCCTCAGCTAACATCAGTCACCAATCCTCCTCTTTTTGCTTGGAGAAGATTTGCCCTGAGCTAACATTTGTTGCAAATCTTCTTCTATTTTGTGTGTGGGCCACCAACCAGCAGTGTAGATCTGTACCTGGGAACCAAACCTGGTTTGCTGAAGCAGAGTGTGCCAAAATTAACCACTAGGCCCTCGGGGCTGGCCCCACCCTATGTCTTTTGATTGAAGCATTTAGCCCATTGACATTTAAAGTGGCTATTGATAAGTATATACTTATTGCCATCTTGTTCCTTTTTTTCTGGGTGTTTTAGTAGTTCTTCTCTGTTGCTTTCTTCTTCTCTTGCTCTCTTTTCCTGTGGTTTGATGGCTTTCTTTAGTATTAAGTTTGAGTTCCTTCCTCTTAATTTTTTGTTTATTTATTATAGGTTTCTGGTTTGTGATTTCCTTGAGGTTCATATGTAATAACCTATGTATATAACAGTCTATATGAAGTTTATAGTCTCTTAAGTTTGACCTCTTGATAAAAGCTCTACTCTTTTACTCCCCTTCTCCCACATTTATGTTTCTGATATCATATTTAACCTCTTTTGTGTGTGTGTGTATCCATTAACCTCTTATCATGGAAATAGATAATTTTAGTACTTTTGTCTTTTGTCCTTCATGTTAGCTTCATAGGTGTTGAGCTGCTACCTTTACTGCATGTTTGCCCATACCAATGATTTTATTTTTAAAATCATTTTCTTATTCCTATTTATGGTCTTTCTTTTCCACTTAAATAAGTCTTTTTAGCGTTTCTTGTAAGTCTGGTTTATTGGTGATAAACTCCTTTAGTTTTTGCTTGTCTGGAAAACTCATTATCTCTCCTTACATTCTGAATGATAACCTTGCTGGGTAGAGTATTCTTGGCTGTAGGTTTTTTCCTTTTAGCATTATGAATATATACACCTTGCACACACACTGCCCCTTGCACATGCCCTGTCCTGCTGCAGCAGACCCACTCACCCCACTGCAGAGGTCCCATGAACCCTGCCTATGTGGGCCCACAAGCTGCCCAATGGCTTGCTTATGGGTAGGGCCAGCTGACTGCCATGGCTGAGCTAGATTAAGTTGGTGCCCTAGTGGGTGGGGCAAAGCCCTGTGCTAACAGGCCAGGGGAAGAACTCCAATGGTGTCTGCCAGTGTCTGTATCAGCATGACTGTACTAAGTCACAATAATTGCTGCCACCAATGTCTCAGTCCCTGGGGAGGTGGTCCCAGCCACCTCTTGCCTCCCTGAGATGCACTCAGAGCCTATCAATTGAGTCCCTTTTCACCAAAGGACTGTGCACTTTCCTTTCTGGTGATTTTATGCTGCTTTTGAAACCAGTGGATTTGTGCATGGGCCCTTAAAGAGCAGGCTTTTCTTTCTCTTATGCTCAATAGCTTTTCTGGGAGTATTCCCTGTTGTTACTAACAGCTAGCAAAGCCAGGTATTGTGAGGTTTGCCTTTGTTGTGCTGAGTTCAAAAGCTGCTCATTGTGGCAAAGCTCTCCCACTCAGATCTCCCTCTCCTCCAGGAAAAACTTCATACATTAAGATTGCCCCAGCCATGAAGCGCTGTGGCTAGAATGTGGCTTTTTCCTCTCCAGAAAGGTATTTCTGCATCTTTCACCCCAGTCAGCACTGTCCCTTGTTGTGGGGTTTCTTCTTATCCTGTTTCCGGTTCTCTCTCAGGGGTATGTGTTCAAGAGTAGTTGTAAATTTGTTGTGTCCATGGGAGGAGGTGAGTTCAGAGTCCCCCCTATGCCACCATCTTCCAAGAAATCTCCTAAAGTTTTAAGTTTTTTCTGAGGAAGAATCACCCTGAGCTAACACGCATGCCAGTCTTTCCTCTAGTTTGTATTTGGGTCACCGTCACAGCATGGCATGACGAATGATACAGGTCTGCACCCAGGATCCAAACCCACAAACCCAGGATGCTGAAGCAGAGTGTGTGGAACTTAACCACTACGCCGTGGGGCCAACCCCCTCCTAAAGTTTTTAAGTTACTAACATTCGGGGTTGTTTGTTACACAGAAGTATAACTAATATAGAAACTGATAACTAGAAGTTGGATGTGGCCATAAAGAAACCTAAATCATGTGGCATTGATTTTGGACCAGGTAGTAGGTAGAAGCAGGAAGGGTTGCCAGGAGATTAGTAGTGGAGGTTGGAACAGCAGTGAAGCACTTCCTATTGGAAGCTGGAGAAAGCAACACTCCTATCATTTAGTGCAGAATTGTTTGGCAACACTCTTGCTTGTGGTAATCTGGAAAACAGAGAATACATCAATGAATTTATGGATCTGGCTAAGGAGATTTCCAGGAAAAATGCTGAAAGTGAAAGTTGGCTTCTTTTAGCCAACTATGATAAAGTATGCAAAGACAGAAATGAGCCAAAGAAGAAACTATTCCTTTTAAAACAGAATTTAGAGGAAATGTTTCCAACCCTGGACTTGCTAGGTTGGAAAATTTCCAAGCTCTCCATGTATCAAAAGACTCTCAAAGTAACAAATGGTCTCAGGATAAAGACCAAATCCAGGATGCTGACAGCAAAACAGGGACCTGAGTGAAGATCAAATCAAGGTTTCATGACCTTGATTTGTGATTGAACAACCCTTTGTCAAGACCTCTGAAAGATAAGAATCTCAAGAGCCTTGCTCCACAGCACTCTGCCTTATAGTCTAAAGAAAAGAGATGCCTGTCTTGAAGAAGTTTATGGGTGTGACTTTTATTTGATGAAGTGAATTTGTAATCTGATACATAGAAAACATACAACATTTTGAAGAGAATTATATTGGCAAAAGTATCACCAGTTTGGACAAAAAGGGACAGAGGCAGTACAAAATAAAATGAGGCTCTGGACTCCAAAATTTAAATAGGTGAAAACCAGACAAAGAAAGAAACTCAGCTATAAAATTGGGCCTTGTCTTATAGAAATGAATGGAGTTCTCAGTGGATAGAGCCAAGATCTAGATGGGAGAACCAAGAGCTACCCATGACAGTGGGTTGGGAAAAGACTCTGAGAGAGCAGAACTGGACCCTAATCAAGGAACACTCCCTGCGCTGTAGTAGGAGATCCCGAGAACCTGTGGATTTCAAAATTACTAAGGATCAAGGACTTCTATGTACTTCCCTTTCCTCCTTTTTTTTTTCTTTTTCACTTTCCTCCATTTTTGAATGGGAAAGCTCATTACTGTTATCCTTTTCCTGTCTCACCTTTGTATGTTAGATATTTCGAAAGGCAGATAACTTATCTTTTTAATGCATAGATCTTTGAGTAGAGAGGAGCCACACTGATTGCATATACCCAGGGAACTGCCTTAGGAGCCTCATTCATATCTGGACCTGATTTGGATGACAAAATCCCGGATCTCAAGCCTGAGCCTGGTATCATAATCGAATGAGGCTTTTGCAGATCTTGGGAAGAGATGAGTGTATTTTGCATGTGGGAGGAATATAAGTAATTTAGAGCCATAAATTATTACAGATGGCCACAAATTCTATGCTTTTCTTTCATCCAGAGATAGAGTTTATTTTCTCTCCCGTTGAATCTGGGCTGGCATTGTGACTTGCTTTGTTCTATATAATGTGGCAGAAGTGATGCTAGTCTGGGCTAGTCTAGGCTAGATTTTAAGAATTGGCAGCCTTTGCTTTATTAGAGTCTTGAGTCACCATGTGAAGAAATTAAGCTTCTCGCTGGAGAGACTACATGGCCGGCCCACAGCTAGTCCAGCCATCTCAGCCAAAGTACCAGACATATGATGAAGCCATCTTGAAATGCTGCCTTAGGACGCCCATGTTGTGAGGAAGCCCAAGTTACTGTATGGAGGGGCCACATGGAGGAGAATTAAGACATCACAACTCATAGCCTGAGCCTGGCTGCCAACTGAATGAAGTTACAGGACTGACCCAAGACAAGACTAGAAGGAGAAGTGTTCATTCAGCTCACAAAATCATAAGAAATAGTAAATCATTGTCGCTTTAAACCATCAAGTTTTGAGGAGATTTTTTTACAGAAATAGATAACCAGCACCATTGTGAGCTTCAGTTGGAGCATTCTAGATATGCAGAATAATCTTCAAATAGAGTCTTAGCTGGAAGATTGATTAAACTAGCTATTTTGTGTTAGCAGCTTTTTTTTTTTTAACTGCATCTCAGGATGATATCAACAAAAACAATCCCAGGATGCTTGAGAATAAGTAAAAGTAGAGAGTAATGCAGCCTAGAGAGAAGACCTTGATTCTGCTTTTTCTGTAATTATATCTAGATAGAAAACATGCTGGGGAAATTCACTCAATAGATATTTAGTAGATCAAGTACCTACCAAGAGTGTCAGGATAACCTAAAGAGAAAAAAACATCTCCAGTTTCTAAGGAAAGATGGGATTTGAACACATAAATAATCCAAATATTAGCCAATTTCAGAGCTTACCTAGCTCTGAACATTAGAGAGGTGTTCCCTTCTCTTCTATTTTCTGAAAGAGATAGGTAGGATTGATGTTAATTCTTTGTTAAACATTTGGTAGAATTCTCCAGTGAAACCATCTGGATCTGGAGATTTTTTTTTGTTGGAGTCATGAAATTATGAATTCAATTTCCTTAATAGTTATAGGATTATTCAAATTATATCTTTCATGTTGGGTGACTAGTGGTAATTTGTGCTTTTCAAGGAATTGGTGCATTTTATCTAAACTGTCACATTTGTGTGTAGAGTTGTTTGTTGTACTCCCTTATTATCCGTTTGATGGCTGCGGGGTCTGTAGTGACATCCCTTACTTCATTTTTTATATCAGTAATTTGTCTTCTCTTTTTCTTTGTCAGTCTTGCTAGAGTTTGTCAACTTTATTGATCTTTTCAAAGCACCAAATTTTTGATCCATTGATTTTCTCTACTGTTTTTCTGCTTTCAATTTTATTGATTTCTGCTCTTAACTTTACTATTTCCTCCCTTCCACTTATTTTAGAATTATTTTGCCCTTATTTGTCTAGTTTCATGAGGCTTTTTATTCTATAGGAAAATATTACCTCAGTTTAACATACATGTTTGTGTTTCACTAAACAAGTATATATATTAGATATGATTATCTAATAGCTATGTACTTTCATATAGCTCATATAACATTCTTCCTCCATCTTCATGTGAAGCCATCAAAGTACATCTGAGAACAGCAAAACTCACAAAATACATGTGGTTTTTAAAAAAAGCCATTGAACAATCAGTACAGCTGATACATGCGCAGTGTGCTCAGAGAGGCCAATCAAGACGAATTATACCAGTAATAGGAGCAGACCATCAATGTTTTTTCCTGCTGCTCTAAAATTTTCCTCTAAGCAGTGACCTAAGCAGTGGAAAATCCCCAGCACGACGGTTCATAGAGGAAGTGTGGTAAACATGTGCTGGTCACTAGATTTATCTTTCATGGTGTGTTTCCAATAATAGATGGCTCTCGGAACAACAAAGACTCTGAGTGCGAAAAAGCTCAGATTAGCAGCCAAGCTAAATAAAGAATGAAGTGTGGTTCAGAAGGGATGATTGGCATATTTTCTTATATTTGTATTGGTGTTCATTTGAAATTATTTGGTATATCTTAAGAAGCAAACAACAAACCATCCAACTGAATCTTAAAATCAAACAATTACTCTCAGAAATGTACAGACCTCAAGAGGAAACTGGAACCCAGAGTGATTAAGTAATTTGCACAAAGTCACTCACCCAGGTCTCAGCAGAGCCTGAGCTCAGACTGTCCAACCCTGTTCCACCATTTAGTCAACAAACATTTATTGACTGCCCACAATATGTCAAGAACTGTTCCAGGTGCTTGGATGCAAAAGAGGCAAAAATCCTTGACCCCATAGAGCTGGCAAAGGGAGAGAGAGAATGAACAATTAATAAATTAACAAAGTAAATTACATAGTATGTTATGCGGTGATAAGTGCAATAAAGAAATAAAGAAAAGAAAGTAGAGCAAAAGAAGAGGAATTGGGAGTGCTGGCAGGGGTGACAACAAGGTGCAATTCTAAATAATGTGGTCAAGGCAGGCCTTGTTGAAAAGACTTGAAGAAGGCGAAGAAGTTAGCCATGGGGATAATAGTGTGGGAGAAAGCATTTCAGCAGAGGGTAGATCTGGTGCAAGAGACTTAAGGCAAGAGTAATCCAGCACAGTTTCTGAGATGTGCCTGCCATGTTTGAGGAATTGAAGTCATCTATTTCACCATCTGCAATGAGTCCTTTAAAAGTCATGGAAATATAGACATTTAGAGTTTGGACAGCCTGAAAAACTGTGCCGTCCAACGTTGCAGCCGAAGCAAAAATGTTCAGGACAGTGGCCTTGATCCACAGCTGCCCAGGCCCCAAGGGAATCTTTCCAGCCCAAGTGCTCACTGGGTCGCAAAGCATCTCATGCCATTTTTTGGCCATCTCCAATGATTAGAATGTCTTGTCTTATGTTGAGCTGAAATCTGCCTCCTTTTGGCTTCACTCTGTGATTCCACCTCTACCCTTTGAAGCAACACAAAACCCCTTTCCCATCTCTCTTCCATGACGTGTCCCTCTTTTGTCTTCTTTCCTTCAACTGTCTTCTGTTCCTGGCCAGCTTTGATGTTCTTCTCTAGACCACTGCTTTCTAAACATTTTCATTAGTTATCCTTAACAGTAAAAAAAAAAAAAAAAAAAACCCAAAAAGATGAGTATTTATACCACGTATATGTCTGTTAACTTCTTTATAGATCATGTATATGTACTACCATACCAATACATTATATACATTATAAAAGACAAAAAGAAACTAAAGAAAGTGATGAGCTAAAAAGTAGAATTTCAAATCTTTTCTCCCCAAACCTCATGGGTTACCTTGCTTACTTTGGATGTCTCCTACTCTAAGCAAATTTTAGTTTGTGTTGCCCCTATATTGTGAATGAAAAACCATAGCCATGATGGGAGAACATTTACATATAACATAGGTATAACAACTCAGGCTGAGGAACAAAGAAAACCTGATTCCCATCCTGGCTCTACCGTTGTCAGTTGCCTGATTTGATGCAAGTTATTTAACCTACCTATGCCTCAGTTCCCTCATGTCTTAAAATGCAGTGAACATTGTTGTTAATTAGGGGCTGGCAATACCTTGCAATGTTGTGAGGATCAAATGGGATAATCAACAGAAAATGCTTAATACAGTATCTAATATAAAGTAAACATTTAATAACTGTTAACTAGTTATTATTGTGTGGTTTTCAAGCAACACTCTTCAGAAATAACCTCTAAGTCATACAAGTCACTCATTCAGTCAGGTCTTCACCTACAACAATGCAAATTACTGAATTCTTCCCTTAGTAGTAACTTGAAAGTCCTGCATGTCACAAGCTAGCGGTGCTCTCCAGATGCTCTTCTTTGCCCTTTCACCCCAATCATAGGAGCCTTTTCTCAGTCCTTTGCATACTGTTTGTCTTTACCCCACCCCAGGGCCTTTGCACATGCAATTTCTTCTGCCTTGGTGTTGTTCTGAGCCATTCTTTACCTAGTTAACTCCTATTCCTCTCAAGGACCTCTTCTCTGTTCTCCAAGTAAGTCAACATCCTCTTGGTTTTTTGGATAACAGAAGGTAGACTGCTTGAGTTAACAGAAATCCTCCTTTCAACCAATGTGTGTTGTTCCTTTGGCCAATGACATCTTGAAGGCAGTTTGGCACAGAGGCAAGAAGGTGGGCTCGGCAGACAGATGGGACTGGGTTCAAACCCACTTACCAGCAGTGTGGCCTCGAGCAAGTTATTTTATCCCCTTGAGCTTTAGGGTAAAATGAGGAAAATGACCTCATCTGGGGAGACTGTTGAGGGCATTAGAAACTACACATATGTGTTCAATAAATGGTAGTTGTGGGTATATTTTTTACCTGCAAGGTTATTTATCTTTCTTTTATACTCTGTCTTCACTGCCAAAAAGGCTCAGAGTATATGGCCCTGGGAGCAAAGCTAACTTACGTTCAAAAAGCCCCTGACCTCTTTCCACCTGGGCTCTTGATGCTCTGGCTGATCTTAAGGAAAGGAAAGTCAAGTGACCTGCCCAAAGCAGATTATCTGTGATGAGAAGCACATAAAACCAGCAAGTAACTAGCCAGGGTTACTGGTTACATGGTGCAGGGATTCTGAAATAAGAAGCTAGAAACCAATGAAGAAGAAAAAAGCCTCATGGATTGAAAATGCTGGAAAATAAACTGCCCTGTTATAGCATATACTAGGAATTTCCTAGGGAAAAAAGGGCAGGCAGCACAATTGGACACCCTCAAACAAAGACAATGAGTCAGAAGCATGAAGCATCTACCCAGATGCCCAGAGCAATGGTCTGCACACTGGAAGGTCTCTCTGCCACCTCTGCTGTCCAACTTCCTCCAAAATCTCATGTATGAAGTCTACTGATCCGCTTTAAGAGACAGTCTCTTAGCAGTGACACTGCAATGACAGATTATGCATCTGCAAAGAACAGAGGTAATTACTATTTCTTGGTGTCACATGTACACTGGGCACTATACATATAAATATTGTCTCTCTTGAAAAAAATGGCATGCCCAATAAAGCCTTGGTCAACTTGTTTCTCTAAGAAGCAGGAGCCAGTAGCGTTAAGATGAAATTACTAATGACCACTCCATCATCTTCTTCTCTTGTCCCTAAACCCCCTCCAGTCCTCTCAGCTCTTCTCTCCTTTGAGAAGGTTATCAAAATCAGTAGAGCAAGGCTGAATTCAGCCAGGATTCAATCAACTCATATAAAACCACATGGCATAAACAGACGTGGCAAACACTTGCCATGCTTAAATATCACCTTTGAAAGATAATGCTGGATTTAAAAGAATATTCATTCTGGAACTTTCCATGCACATGTATGAATTGGAAAGTCACAAAGCAGTGATATGCAAATATGAATCTCACTCTATTTTTCTACCTGGTTATATTCCTTTGATTAGCACCCATATCTTCCTGGCAACAGGAAAACTAAATTCAAGACAATTTAGAAAACTCACACCAATGCTTTAAGTTTTTTAGCCACTTTTAACTGAAACATGATCTGTCCCCAAAAGGTATTCAGTCAAATTCAAGGATTTTTATTATTACCATTAGCATTATCAGTTTTCATCTAGTTCAATACTCTCTCCAAGCTTCTGCTCACCCCTTCCTCCTGTCTGACCATTCCTGGCAGCCTTGGCCTCAGAGAGGGAAGGGAGAGGCCTCATGGCATCTGGCTGAATGTTGGTTATGGAAGGTTCTGCATCTGGTTTGCAGTCACTTCTTACCTGGCTCCAACTGCTTGTGTCCTCATCTATTGTGAGCTCTAAGTTGTGCTCACTCGATGTGACCCTCAGCACAGCTTTAGGAGTGGACATCCCCCACAGGAATGCACTTTCTTCCCATCACCTGCATTCCCGGAAGCCATGTCTGGTCTCCCATGACACTGATCCTTCGTCAGGCTATATAGATCTGGGTAACGAAGCAGCTTCTGTGCCCACCAATTTCTGGAACCCATGCTGAGCCCACAGAAAGCTCATAAACCTTTGCTGTACCACACAGTGGGGACTTGGGCTGTCCCTAGACACTCCCTGTCTTTCACCTGCACTGACTGACATGGAGCATCTCTGTGCATTACCAGCCCCCCAGAGGGCTCCAGATGAGAAACACACACCAGCCCTATCTTTCAAAATGATTCCTTCAAAACTCACTAGGCAGATTCTCTTGGTGTCCCTCACTTGAGCTTGGGCAGGTCTAGTGCCTACATTCTTGCATAACACTGGAAGTTTCCACAGATGCTCACATCTCCAAAAAGAGCTAATCTCACTTCTCCTAGACCCTTTTAATATATCCTGGTGACAAAGGTCATAAGTCAGATCTTCTGGTTTGCTCAAATCAATTTTGTCCAACACCTGGCAAGGTCTCCACTGAGCATGGCTATAGATAATCTAGTTTCTTTATTGTTGGCAGTCATGATGGAATGATGGGCGGGGCAGGGGAGTGATGATAACAAAGGCAAAAGAGCAGAACCCATCCTTTGGTGTCTTGAGTCCCTGCCATATGTAAACGCCTAGTATCCCCCTCCATTTCACGCGCCTGTGCTCTCCTTTTCCGCAGGACAGATGCTCTGAGACTCTCCATGGTTGTAGACTCATCACGGTTAAGGACTGGATTTTTAAAAAGATTTTAGAGATAATTGAGTCCAATTCCATTAATTTGCAGACAAGGAAACAGAAATCTATGTACAAGCAAATACAAAATTTTATTTTCCTGCACAGTTTGTTCCTTTGTGCCAGAAATTCTGCGGCATTTTAAGTAGAAGAAAATAGGTGCCAGCTACTTCAGTACAACCTCCAAACAAAGATGATTAGAATTACAGTCTGACATGTTCTAAGCTGTTCTTTTAAACTGGTTATTTCCAAGTTTCTGAGAAAAAAAACCACAACCTTAAATTCAAAGAAATTTTCCAGCTGCTATATTTCCTTTTGAGGAAAATCTTAATTTGGCTGATAGAAGTAGGAAAAAGTACTTGGAAAGCCAGTCAACCTCTTAGGGACACCTCCGTCCTCCTATCTGGGGACCCCTAGAAAAAGAGGGATGCAGTTTATTAGTAAAGGATGTGATGGTTAACTTCATTGTCAACTTGGCTATGGTACCCAGATATTTGGTTAAACACCAGTCTAGATGTTGCTCTGAAGGTATTTTTTAGATGTTGATTAACATTTGCATCAGTAGACTTTGAATAAAGCAAATTATTCTCCATAGTGTGAGTGAACTTCATCCAAACAGTTGAAGGTCTTGGAAAAAAGACTGAAGTCTCTCTAGGAATAAGGAATTCTGCCCCCAGACTGCCTTCGGACTTGAGCTGCAACATCACTTCTCCCCTAGGTCTCCATCCTGCCAGCTGGCTCTGCAGAACTCAGACTTGCCAGCCTCCGCAATTGCATCAGTCAATTCCTTAAAACCAATCTCTCGCTCTCTCTATGTATATAGAAGGTATATAGATACACAGACACACACGCAAACATCCTATGGGCATTGTTTCTCTGGAGAACCCTGACTAATACAGAGGGTGTTGCAGCAGCTTGACCAATTTGCAGTGACTCACACTGAGCCTGACTGTGGCCCAAAGAATGGTTCAGCCCTGACCACTGTCTACACTGGGAGAGATTCTGACCTTCTCCCCAAGGCCGAAACTGGAGATGCAAAGGACCAAGGCTGAGACTTACTACCTGGTCAGGGTACCCGGGGTGGTGCAGGATGCCCTGGGAACCCGAACAGTGTGTCTTAACTGCCTCACTTCACGCCAATGGAACCTTCAGGGTGACAGAGGTTTTCCTGCCAAGCCGTTTACTCTAAGAGGGGAAAGCCAGGAGAGCAATAACGACAAGCCCGGGATTAGAGTCTTCTCTGTTCAGGGTCAATCTATCCTTGCAAGACTAGAAACCAATCGGCACACTGCAGCTGAACCCCCAACTCTTATAGAAACAAATGTGAGTTTAACAGTCACTGGAGGCCTTTTGACAACAAGAACTTTTTTGTGTTCCATCCGTTTGCTTTCTCTGGTTTTTGAGGGGCAATGTTTAAGCCCTGGTCCTCTCTGTTTCACATGAGGCTGGTCTGTACCTGGCGAGGAGCTCCAGGTCTCGTGAAAAGAAGATGAATGGGAGTACTGAAGGGATAGGCATGGAGGTCTTGGGCTCTGGATACGAAGATCATTTTGTTCTGAGCGTTAGTGATACAGAATGTGCCATAGAACAGGGGTTGGCATAGTTTCAGAGGTTCAGCAATGTCAGAACGAGTGTCTCTCTGATTCTTTTGATCGTTTATCCACGGTCACAATGTGACTGCTTCCATTCCAGGCATGATTTTCGCATTCAAGGCAGGAAAAAGAGGCACAGAGCCACCACAGCAGGAAAACAAATGTTTTCCAATATGCCCAGCAGACAGTTGCTTATGTCTCATCAGCCAGAGCTTGGATGCCTGACCACCTCTAGCTGCAGAGCTGCAAGCGAGGCTGGGAAAATATTTAGCTCTCCAGTCTCTGTAGCAGAAGGAAGAAGAACTTTATAGCATATCTGTGTTTGATATGAATCTGAATTATACATTTTTAAAGTAGTGTGATAAAATATTTTTGCATATTGTGGGAAATTTTTGATGTGCTGCAACTCTCTCCCGAAATAGATGCTGCTTTAGGGCCACCCTGTAGATCGAGGTTTTCCAAATTGTGGGTTATGAAATTTATTTAGTGAGACTCAACTAGGAGGAGGAGGAGAAGAAGGAAGAGAAAAGGAGGGGGAAAGGAGACGCAGGAGGAAGAAAAACAAAAATAGTAAAATAGAAAATATCAGGGTAAAACTTTTCTTTCAGTTAGATATGTTTTTCTTACTCTGGGTTGCAGTCAAAAAAGTTTAAAAGCTACTTATAGAGTATGCAATTAACATGTGTTTTAAGAGACTTTGCATGCATGGCTTTGTACAGCTCTGACCGTAGCAAGCTTGTGCACAGAGAACTTGCTCCCACAATCATTTAGCATCTTTATTCTTTGTGTCTTCCCTACCCCTTCCTCCCAGCCTTCAAATATGTATCTTCTGCTTAATACATTCTACTTGATCCTGCTGGTCCCTCTCCACTTCTCTTTCTCTGAGCTGTCAACCTTGTAGAACGGAGTAGCCGACATTCACAACATCCTTTTCTTCTCTTCTATTCCTCCTAAGAAATGGCTTCTATTTCGCACCCCTCACGCTCCCAATATGCACTCTTAAAAGAGAGCCTTAATGCCAAAGTCAGCCTTTCCTGCTGGCCAGCCAAAATTCTTCACCCCCTTGTAGAAGTGTGTGTTTTCATTGGCCATGCTCTCCTTAAAACCCTTTCCTCCTTGCTTTCTGATATTCTCTCCTGACTGTCTTTCTCACTCTCCTTCATCGACTCTGCTTCCTTCCGTCTCTTGAAACTGGACAAATATCCACAGATCCCAGCCTTCTGCCCTTTGCTCTCTTCTCTTGCTGTCTCTGTCTCTTTGTCTCTCTTTCGCTCCCTGCCTATTACTCTTCATCTTCCTCCATCTCTGTCTTCTTCTCTCCCTCTTTCTCCTTCTCTGAGAGTGTAAGTCTCTCTCATAGATACAATTATTATCACCCTTATGCTGATGATTCTACTACAGTATTTCCAGCTCTGTTCTCTCACTCCTGTCCCGTACGCCACTCTTGGAAGTCTTGAACTCATCATGTCTGAAGCCAGATGAATCACTTCCCCACTCAAAATTGGCTTTGCCTCCCAATTTCTCTATCTCTGTAAATAGTCCACTCTTCCAGTGAACCAGGCAGGTATTATGGAAGCCATCTTTGCTTCTTTGCCCTCTTTATCCCTCACATCCTCCTACAAGAACAGCCCCCCACCATGGGGCGTGGAGTAGCTCCCACCTGCGACTTGTTCTGCCCACTGACAGAATGAAATCAACTGGGAGGGCATGGAGCAACCATCCCACCTTTTTCTCAGCTAGGCTAAAGCTTAGTTCCTGAGATTTACTTCTTTGAAGAGAATCATTATTTTTAAAGCTTCAGATGTAAAATCCATTATTTTGTAATGAGGAGAGCATCGATTTTTATTCTTTTAAGCATTTATTTTCAAAATTTAAAACAATTCTGAGAGGTATTAGACATGTAAATTATTACTCTCCATTTAAGAAACTATTTGGCACCACATCTAAAGAGTCATGAAGGCCTTTGTACCATCTGACATAATAATCAAAATTCTAAGAAATGAAAAGGCTAGAATCCAAAAGTATTCATTACAGATCTATGGACAAACAGAAAGAAACCTGACAGTTAAAGAATAGAATGGCTTAGTAAAGTGTGCTTAAGAAATTATCAATTTCTTTAGATGTGATGCAACCATTAAAAGTGATAATTACAAAAATTATGTAGCCACCTGGAAACATACAGAAAAAAAGCAGAATATAAATTGTGTTTCTTCTACGATTACAACAAAGTTAAAATTAGGTGTATATTTTGCCAAGAACTGCAAAGAAATGGAAAACTCATTTATTTTAAGATGGTAGAATCTAAATCTTTTAAAAAATTTTATTTTTATTTCTTCATTTGTTCCAAAAGGCATCATGGCATAAGCAGTGGTTTTTAACCTTTCGATGTGACTTAGAGTGAAACACACATTTTATATCACTAACTACTGTGTGTGGCCACACGTGCACACACACATATACACACAGCTGTATTTCATTATATTATCATTAGAAGATACATAATTTGTCACATTTTAACATCTGCAAATTGATGTGTATGTTACATTTGTTGGAATCTTGCACTTAAAATCGCCAGCATTTTTTTTTTCTGTTTTAGACGTACACAAATTAATGGTGCATCTCACAAGTAATGGTTTCAGATTTGATAACATATGATAACAAACAAAAATTTCATGACACAGTTACCATATGTGATGTATTGTGACGTTTTCTTTTTTGTTCTATTCTATTTTGTATCTTTTTTATTTTTTTAATGTTGGAAACAACTAACTAAATTGAATTTTACAACTCACTGGTACAGAAATTGGCAAACTATGACCATATTTTCGTATGACTCATGAGCTAAGAATGGCTTTTACATTTTTGAATACTTAGAAAGTAGAAAAATAAGAAAATTTCATGATATGCAACAACTAAAAGAAATTCAAATTTCAGTGTCATAAGTTTTTCTTGGAACCCAGCCACCCATTTATTTGTATATTGTCTATGACTACTTTTACACTGCAAGGGCAGATTTGAATAGTTGTAACAGAGACCATATGGCCACAAAGCCTGAAATATTTACCATGTGGCCCTTTACAAAAGCAATTTGCAGACCTCACATTGAGGGATGGCATGCACTGTTTAAAACACTTCTGATGTCATGGCAGGAACACAGAGATGGAAGATTGAGATCCAAATTCTGGATCCATCATTGCTACTACCTTTGCATTTATAAAATGGGTACAGTGCCCACCTGATGGTGCTTCTGTGAATTTTGTGTGATCATTTATCTAAAATGCTTGGCCTATGGTAGGTGCTTGACAAATGTTAGCAGTTTTTTTCCCCCTTTCCTTTTAAGTTTTGCTTAAGCCATGACCCCCATTCTTCTCTGTTAAGGTCACTGATGATTACTACCATGCCACCACCCCCTTCCTATGACAGTCTTAAAGGCAAAACCCAAAGTGGCCTTCCACAAGTGTGAAATTTTTGATGTTTCACATTTTATCCTAAAAATTCAAGGGGATTTTTTGTTCTATTCAAAGTATATCCAGGTTTGTTTCAATATCGAAGTAATTTTTAGAGCCAGCCATGATAGCCTAGCGGTTAAAGTTTGGCGTTCAGTGCTTCGGCAGCCTGGTTGTGGAACCACGCCAGCCATCTATCAGTTGCCATGCTGTGGCAGTGGCTCAGGTAGAAGAACTAGATCGACTTACAGCTAGGATATAAAACCATGCACTGGGGCTTTGGGGAGGAAAAAAAGGAAAAGAGGAAAATTGGCAATAGATATTAGCTCAGGGCGAATCTTTCCCTGCAAAAAAATTCATAAGTTTTGGATTGAGCAAAATGGATACTCCTGGAAGATTTGCTGTGTTTGTCTTAGGGCTTTGCAAACCTCTTGGCTCACTGCCATACCTGTACATTTCTCAGTTTGAGAAGCACAAGTTTATGCAATGAGATTTGTTGTTGTTGTCATTGCTTTAAGATCTTTCTTTTCCAAAACTCACCTTTGTCATTTGGTTGTAGTTAAACAAGAGTGAAGGGAAGTGTTTTTAAAGGGGGACATTCGGATTGGGCCTCAGAATAGAAGGGGTGAGTACCTAGGAAGAAACATTAAAACCTGAGATCAGTCCTGAGCTTGTAGCTGCAAAGCTGATTTTTTTCCAGAGTTCCCTGAAGTGGTTAGGATTAACTAGATTTACTCAGCTGATGAAGCTCACAAGAGACTCATGCCAGAGGCTAATTTAATAATTTGTGAAGAGAATTTATCAAGCCCACTGGAACAGTACCATTGCCTTTTTCCCCTACAGATAAATTTATATGAAAGGCCAAATCATAGCCAGAAGGCTGCTTGCTGATCGTGGAATAAGAGGAATATCTGAATGATCTCAATGGCTATTACACCAAACCAGGAAGGCTTGGCTTCTCCATCTCCATCCAGGTGCATGTCTACCAATCAAACCAAAATACTCATGCTCATCAGTCAGAGTCTCCTATACCAGTGCTAAAGGCAGCTGACACATTCTTAATCCTGGGGTTTTTCCTTTTTCTTAATTCCATGCCAACCTCCCTCTTCCTTCCATATGCACTTCCGTTTATTCATTCTTTCTTCAGATGTTAAAACAATTGATTAGCCTTTTTCAAAGTGTATCCTGTAGAATGACAAGTAAACTTGAAAAATTTGGGGTTAGGTGAAGTTAAACTGTTTCTTCCTGCAGGACTTCTCAGAGTCTTTATGTATTGATATGAGCCATGAACCTTGAAGAGGGGAATCTATTGCGTGGCATGTCTCAAACTCATTTGAGCACTTTTTGTCTCTCAGAGCATCTCTCAGGACTAATAGAAGTGGAAAATGCTGGGCTCTGGTTCTCTTGCCTTCACATTTGTTCGTCTTGATAACATTATGGGTCCTGTTCCTACATTCAGCCTAAAGAAATCTCACCTTGTTAGAGTGACTTCTGCAGGAAGATAATCTTATCTGGTTTATACTGAATCCATTTGCTTAAATTTCTTAATTGTAATGGGGTCATCTAATTAACAATCCATATACCAGCGAGATATTAAATATATACACATATATATGTATATATGTATATATTACTAAAAAGGTAATAATCACATTTGACAAATGAATTGGCTAAAGAAAGGATTACACATATGCCCCCAACTTTACTCAACCATGTGCGAAAAATCTAAGGACTTATTTTGCATGCTGTTAGAGTTTATCCTCAATAAAGAAATTTTTTTTTTAAAACATCTTACCTCAATCATTCACTTAAAAAAATAATTAAAATTAAAAGTACTTAGTTTTCATTGTTTTGACATTCATGCCTTGCTTTAAAATCATCAATTCAGAAATGGCTTCCAAGAGGTTGTGTAATCCTTTCCCATACATACAGAACGTATGGTGCCTAATCCATCTGAAATATGATCCCCTGCTACTATATTCAGAGACATTTCCGAGAAGGAGAAGGACACAATTTGCTGCCATCAGTTATTCTTTCTTGTGTCTGACTATCTCCTCCCCTACAGCGGTTACTTCCTTCCTCCAGTATTTGGGGAAAGGAGAGTATGTTTCCAGTCTACATCTAAGTCAGTCAGTGCAGCTTCTCCGCTGTTCTCTGGCTCCTACCCACAGCTCCTAGGGTCACCTTGGGCCTCTGTTCATTTCACTCTTGGTCACTGCCTAGAATTCTGGGGTGCAGTGCCAACTGACTTCACTGGGGCGGTCAGGTGGAGGAAGCCCCAATTCCCTTATAGTTATGCAATAGAATTTTACTGAATGTTTATACATTTTTTTAAAAAAGGAGAAGAGCAATTTCAGTTCAGTACAAAACAGGAAACTATCTGAAATTGACAATTTTATTAGACATTACTCTTCTAATGAATCCGATGACATCCCTATCACTGGGAGCTTCTCAAGCCAGACCTGCTACTATGTTGCTGAGAGCTGCCTCTCCTTTTGCACTCTCCTTAGAAGCCAGGTTAACACCCGCAAATTGCTGTTACTTTCTAGTGCAGAGCACTTCATCCATCTAATTCAGTGGTTCTCAACTGGGGACAATTTTGTCTCTCCTCCCCCAGGAGACACTTGTCGAGGTCTAGAGACATTTTTGATTGTCGTGACTGAGCAGGAAGGTTCTACTGGCAACTAGTGGGTGGAGCCCAGTGATGCTGCTAAACATCCTACAAGGTACAGTATTAGCCTCCCATGACAGAATTATCCAGCCTAAAACGTCAGTAGTGTGGACATGAAGAAACCCTGATTAACTCCAATCCACCCCAACCAAACCAGGATCAGGGCATAAGTCTGCAAATGCAGATGCTGATTAAGATGTTCTGTTAAACCATGGCCATTCACTCCAAGACTCCACTTTTAGCCATATAAAGAATCAGCAGACATTTTAAAGTTACAATTTTTTTTTTTAGCATATCCTTATTTGATTTTTGAGCGGAATTACTGTGGATCCAATTTTTTAAAAGTAAGAGGAGCAGTAAAATATTTCTGCTTCCTCTGTTAGAAGAAGTCCTTTAAGGTTGGGGATATTTTGCTCCAGTTACAATTATGTCTCAACTGCTTTTCTTCTGTGTAAGTGTAAACATTCCTTTTTCTGAAGCCTTACTGATAGAGAACCTGAGTTGAGCACTCTGCCGTTGGCAGAAAACCACAGACTATGCCCGTGGCTGGGTGACTCTGCAGCTGCAGAAGTCAAGAGATCAGTTCTGTGGTTAGAAGATGGCTTATTTTTGTAGTTTATTTTGCTTGGGTACTGTACACATCTCACCACGATGCTTGCCTTATTCTACTGTAATTTCCTGGTTACTTATATGACTCCAACACTCCCTCCATCACATCTTTCTTAAGTTGTAAGGTCCTTAAAGGCATCTTTAATCCCAGTACAGTGCCTAGCTCATACAGGACCCTCAATACTTGTTTGTTGAATAAATACATGAATAATTGCTCAGTAGAATCAGGTAGAAATAAAATAACATAATCCAAGCTGAGATTGAGGTATAAAGAGGGACTTGCATTAATTATGCAAGCATGGACGAGACACATCATTAAAATTCCAGTCACATGAACTTGAAATTTCACGATACTAATTCCTTTAGAGAGAATTTTTTAAAAGGAATTTCCTTTTCATTAGTTCTTCTGGTCCCATTTACTCAGAGAAACAAAACAGTAATTCTAAAAAATGTATGTACATACAAATGTATTTTAACTGTATTTGGGGCCTATAAAGATCTCAGACTTCAGTATGTATCAGAAATGTATGGGGAGCCATTAAAATGCAGAGCTCAAGGCCTCAACCCCAGAGATTTGGAATACTATGATGTGAGGCCCAGAAAAGTGGCATTTTTAAAGAAACATGTGGTGTGATTCTGAGGCAGTTCATTTGGAGTCTCATTTTGAGAAACATTCTTCGTTACAATAGCTCATAAACTAAGGTATGCCTTGGAGCTATTGGGAGAGTTTTCTAAAAGTCACAACAACAATGATAATAATGCACATTCCCTGACTTCAGCCTAGATATTTATTCTCATTCATCAGTAAAACATGACTTTTAGGAGAAATTCTGGCTGAAATTCCTTAAATCCTGTTCAGTTAAGGTCTCAATTGGCCACGTTCTGGACTGGAGAGCAGATAACTTCATCCACAGTTTAGTTTAAGTGGCCCAGCTTAGGGAAACTGGGGCCTACAGAGAAGCAGAGTAGATTAAAATAGGATGAGAAGGCAGATGGAGGCTTCTTAAAAGAATTCTAAGTGCCTGTAAGGGCTTTGTAGAGAAGTTACTGTCACTGTTTATTAATTTTAGCTCATTTTATTTTCAAAACACAGGGTTTTACTTGGGCTTAATAAAATGTTTTATTCATACCACTCTTATGTTCAGAAATCATCCACAGGTTTAATGAAGTGAGATGAAGAAGGGAGTGAAGAATAAAAGAGAAAAGAGAGAAGTTTTCCTCCAGGGACTAGGCAAAGGCTGGTAGAAAGAAAGGACGATGAGACATGATTAAGGAGAGTCCTACTTGAGTGTGACAGCCAGGGCCCAGACTATCGGTGTTGTGCCCTCTACCCCGTAATATGAAAACACTGAGGAAGGTGAGACACCAGCCCAAGTCCAACTGGCCAAGAGTTTATCTGCCAGACTCCTACGAGATCTGGATCCTTCTACTTTTCAAGGCTCCCCAAGACAAACATGTGCACAAGGACCCCTTCCTAATCTATGGTTCATTATTTATATTTTCACTTCACACTCCTTATTTAGCATAAGTGTCCAAGAACAGGGACTTTGTTCTGCTCACTGCTGTCTCCTCAATTTTTCAAATTGCCCAAAGATGTATTTCTTGATGTTTTAGATAAAAGCGTATATAAACAAACATCAAATCCAGCATCTTGGGATCTCACAGGCAGGAAGGAAAATGTTGTTCCAAGCAACAGGCAGTAAGTTCTAAGAGGGACAGCTGGAAAAATAGTAAAAAGATCATGCTCTTCTGAGAAACTTTATTTTTCTTATTTATGGTATAAATATACTTGATCTAATAAAAATGGAATTCTGCGAACTATAGGTAAATTATAAGAATGCATGTGCAAGTTTAAAGGGACAAAAGTTGTGACACTTGTTAAAGGCAAAGGCAAACAGCAAATAGTTCATTAGAATGTCTTCATGTCTTTGAATTCGGACAAGGCAAACATCAAAATAATAATATTTGAAAAGTGAACTTCATGAAACAAAAGACAGAAAGCGATGATTCATCCAAATAATTCATCTTCAGAGATTATTTATAATTGAGTATGTTGACATTGCCTCTCCTAGAATGGGTTTTTATGACTTTTTTGAGAAGGTATGTGGGAAAACTTTTCAAATGAAATGACAATTTATTTGATCAAACATATTTTTAAGGCCTGAAGATACCATTTGTATAGCACCCTTTCTTCAGCACTAAAAATTCATTAATTAAAAATAAATTTTTGATGCTTCTCTGTATTTCTTGGTTCTGGTCAACAGCCAGAGAAAGATGGAGAAACAGGTGTGGTCCCATCCCAAGCAGAGGGTAGTGGCTATTTTAAGCTGTGTAAAATTCATGCTCTGTCTTACAGTATTTCTTGGTTTATTAATTGTATATTTGTTTATTTAGTTTTAATCCCAATTCTAGTTGTTATATATTTATCTCTTGGAGCCCCAGTGGTTTGAAAATTGAGGTAGCATTTATTTGACAAGAATTCTGGTTCTAAATTATATCTTTCCCTAATGACGTACTTTTAAAAAAGACTTGTTTTGCAAAATTGAAAGTAATCCTAAGACAATAAAAATTGAATTGTTTTCTTGTTACTAAATTTTGACAGTTCCTTATTATATTCTGGATACAAGTCCTTTATCAAATATGTTGTTCATAAACATTTTCTTCCAGTCTGTAGTCCGTCTTTTTATTTTCTTAACAGTGTCTTTTTTTTTTTTAAGCTTGGCACCTGAGCTAACATCTGTTGCCAATCTTTTTTTTTCTTCTTCTTCTCCCCAAAGCCCCTGAGTACATAGTTGTATATCATAGTTTTGAGTGCCTCTAGTTGTGCTGTGTGGGACGCCGCCTCAGCATGGCCTGATGAGCAGTGCCATGTCCGCGCCCAGGATCCGAACCGGCGAAGCCCTGGGCCACCGAAGCAGAGCATGCGAACTTAACCACTCGGCCACAGGGCTGGCCCCTTAACAGTGTCTTTTGAGGAGCAGAAGTTTTTAATTTTGATAGAGTTCAAGAAATCAAATTTTTCTTTTATAACTCATGGCTAGAGTGATATCATGTAGTTTATTTTAGCTCACGTCTATGAGCTGCTCATACCCTATGAAATCTTTGCCTAATCCAAGGTCACAAACATTTTTTCCTATATTGTCCTCTAGGAGTTTTACAGTTTTGGGCTTTCTATGTAGGTCTGTAATCCATTTTGAGTTAATTTTTGTATATGATGGGAGGTGTAGATCTAAGATATACCCAAATGTCCCAGCACCATTTGTTGAAAACGTTATTCTTTCCCTCATTGAATTGCCTTTGCACCTTTGTCAAAAACCAGTTGTGTATATATGTGTTCATCTATTTTTGGGCTCTTTATTCTTTTCCATTGATCTATTCGTCTATCTTGATGCCAATAGCTCACTGTCTTGATTACCGTAACTTTGTAATAAGTCTTGATACCAAGTAGTGTTAGTCCTCTAATTTTGTTCTTCTTTAACAAAATTCTTCTGACTAGTCTAGGTCCTATGCATTTCCATATGAATTTTAGAATCAGTTTTTCAATTTCCTTTAAAAAGCCTATTGAAATTTTTATTTGGATTGTGTTGAACTTATAAATCAGTTTGGATAGAATTGAGATCTTAAGAATAATGAGTCTTCTGACCCATGAAAACAGTATACATCTCCATTAATTTAGCTCTTCAATTTTTCTAAGCAATGTTTTTCAGTTTTCAATGTATCTTTCACACATTTTGTCAGATTTATCCCTGAGTATTTCATATTTCTTGATGCTATTATAATAGTATTGTTGTCTTATTTCAATTTCTAATTGTTTTTTGCTACTACACATATAGGAATACAATTTAATTTGTTTATCAATCTTATATTCTGGCACCTTGTTAAACTCATTTATTCATTCAAGTAGTTTATTTTGTGGATTCCATCATATTTTCCACATAGAAGATCATGTCTTCTGAGAAAAAAATAGTTTACTTCTATCTTTTCAATCTTTTGTAGGATGAGGAACTTCCTTCTATTTCTAATTTACTAAGAGTTTTTAATCAATTTAAATGAAATTTGGATTTTATCAAATGCTTTTGATAGGTCTATTGAGATGATCATACGATTTTTCTTCATTACTTGGTTAATATGGTGAATTATATTGATTGATTTTCAAGTGATAAACCATCCTTGTTTCCCTGGGATAAATCCAACGAGGTCATGATTTTACATTTTTTTTGGATTGGATTTGCAATTTTTGGTTTAGAATTTTGCATCTGTTTTCATGAGAAATATTGGTCGTTTTCTGTTCTTATGATGCCTTTGTCTGGTTTTGAAATCAAGCTAATGCTGGCTTCATTGGATGAGTTGGGAAGTAGGCCTTCCTATTCAATTTTCTGGAAGAGTTTGTGTTGAATTGGTATTATTTCTTCCTTGAATGTTTGGTAGAATTTACCAGCGAAACCATCTAAGATTTTTCTTTGTGGCCAATCAAGTCATCTATTTCTTCCAAGTGGGCTTAGGTGGTTTGTGTCTTTCAAGGAATTTGTCAATTACATATAAGTTGTCAAATTTTTTGACATAAAGTTGTTCATGTTTCCTTATTATCCTTTTAATATCTATTTAATCTGAGTAATGTCAGTTCTCTCATTACTGATATTGGTAATTTGTGTTTTCTCTCCTTTTTTCCTGATCAGTCTGTGAAGGTTTATAAATATTATTAATCTTCTCAGACAAGCAGCTTTTGGTTTCGTTGATTTTTCTCTTTTGTTTTGCTTTCCATTTTTATTGATTTATATTTCTTTTGTTCTATTTACTTAGGGTTTCATTTTCTCTTTTTTAAAAATAATATCTTCAGGTGGAAGTAGTTATTTTACTTTTATGTTTTAAAAATATTTTTGCTTGGAATAGAATTCTATCTATCTATAACCCAAAGACCATGGTCACCGGTTTTGAACAATTTTGCCTACGATGTGCCTTGGTGTTTATCTTTCTTGCGCTTGGATTTTTGCATTTATAATTTTCATCAAACTTGGAAAATGTTGGCTATTCTTTTTTAGATTTCCCCTGACTCTCTCATCTTTTCTGGTGACTCAAATTACATGTATATTAGTTCACTTGTCCAACAGCTCACTGATGCTCTGTTCATTTTATGAAATCTCTTTTCTCTCTACATTACATTTTAGGTAGTGTCTATCGTTCTGTCTGAAAGTTCGCTAATTTTTCTGTCTCCAGTATTCAACCTGCTGTTAATCCCATCCAGTGTATTTTTCATCTGAGACATTTTATTTATGATCTCTTGAAGTTCTATTTGGGTTGATTTTTTATGTCTTTCATGTCTCTATTTTTTCTTTTTTTTTTTTTGCTGAGGAAGATTCACCTTGGGCTAACATCTGCTGCCAATCTTCCTCTTTTTGCTGGAGGAGGATTTCCCCTGAGCTAACATCTGTGCCAGTCTTCCTCTATTTAGTATGTGGGTCACTGCCACAGCATGGCTGCCAATGAGTAGTGTAGGTCCATGCTCAGGAACCAAACCCAGGCTGCTGAAGCAGAATGAACAGAACTTAACCACTAGGCCACAGGGTCAGCCCCACTATTTAACTTTTTGAACATATGGAATCTAGTTATAATCACTAGTTTACTATTCTTGTCTGCTAACTCCAACATCTATTTAGTTCTGAGTTTATTTTGATTGATTATTTCCCTTATTATGGGTTGTATTTTTCCTTATCCCTAGTAATAATTTGCATGTCTGGTAATTTATTATTGGATGCCAGTCACTGTGAATTTTACCTTGCTATGCGTTTTATATTTCTATAAATATTCTTGTACTTTGTCCTGGAACACAATTATGTTATATGGAAATAGGCTGATCCTTTTAGGTCTTGCTTTTATGGTTTATTAGGTGGGATCATAAGAGTCCTTTGTGTTGGACTAATTATTCCCCGCTGCCAGGACAACAACCTTCTAAGTACTCAATCCAATGTCCTGTGAATCATGAGGTTTTCCAGTGTGGTTTCTGGGTGTAAGCACTATTCTGACCCTGTGTGAGCCAAGCACTCTCCCTCCACCCCTTCCAGGCGATTCTGTCCCTGGCCTCGGGCAGTTTCCTCACATTCATGTGCTACTCAGCACTCAGCTGAAACTCAAAGGAAACTCTGCAGCTCTTCAGGTTTCTCAGTCTGTACAGCTCTCTCTTGCCCAGTACTCTTTCCTGTGAGCTCTAGCCATCTTGCTCATCCCAGACTTTCAGCTCCATGTCGAGTTAGGGAATCTTCCAAGCTCCACCTGGGTTCCCCCTCTCTGCACTACAGACTGGAATCTCTCAAGACAGCAAGCTGGGGTAATCATAGGGCTCACCTCATTTGTCTCCTTTCCTTCAGAAGTCACTACTCTTCATTGCCTGATATCCAGTGTCTTGAAAACCATTGTTTTGTTTCTTTTCTTTACTTATTGATTAAGGTGGGAGAGTAAATCTGGTCCTGTTACCCCATCTTGGCTGGAAGTATAACTGAGTTCCTAACATATTTATTTGGGGAAGGATAATGAATACTATTCAATATCAGAAAGAAAAAGAAAGAAAGAAAGAAAGAAGATAGTCATTTGGTTTCAACAAATGTTGTGGAAGGAGGTTGATGGGAGGCAGCAAAGTGAGAAAAAAAACTAGTGTGGAGTTTTTCATGAAGCTGAATTTCATTTCATTCAACTGGAAGTTCCTTATGCTGAGATGATATACTTGCTACTTTTTGTGTGTTAAAAAGACTTTCATTTGATTTTGTTTTTCACCTTGCAAAATTAAAGGTTGGTAACTCTTCCAACTAAAAAAAAAAAAAAATACAAGCCTATCAGTTTCCAAAGTCTGGAAAAGAGTGGTTAAAATTTGGGGGCTAACAACAGGCAAAATCCAGGTGGCTGTGAAAGAATTGATTTCTGAGGTAGCAAATAAAAAACTGCGAGCTCTTTGAAGATTGGGATAGCATCTTTATTAATCATTTTATCTCCAGTGTCCGGTACATAGTTGGTGCTCAGTACATCCTTGTTGAATGAATGAATTTGGTACCCATCCATGTAATATCGAGCACTGCTGGTCTGGGAGGCCCAGGAATTTTCCAGTGCAGCCCTCTTCTTAATTGATCTGCTTCATTAAAGTGGAAACAGTGAGACTAATCAGCTTTGACACAGGCTAATTTCCCCAGGTCACTGATGTGGCTGTCATACACCCTCAGGAAACAAGCTGTTGTGCAAAGGACCTGAGGCAAAGGACCTAAGCACTTGGCAGGATCTTGGACCACGATAACACAGACAGGGAGAAGAAAGGTGCATCATCTGGTGAATCTGCCAAGATTTGGGAACACAGACACAAAACTGGCAAAGAATTGATCAGGCAGACACCTGCCCTGTTGGTTACAATCCTGGCTGCTCATTAGAATCTCTTGAGTTGCTTTTATAACATATAGATACCCAGAGATTCAGATTAAGTTAGTCTGAGGTGGAGCAAGGAAATTGAAATATTTTTAAAACTCTTAGGTAATTAATTCTATTGTACAGATAGGGTTACAAATTACTGTGTCAAGCCAAGAAATTAATAATCCCCATCCTTCCACCTTTGCTGATCTCTTTCATTCAAAAGGTGTCCTATTCTCCAGGAAGGTATGCTACCAGTAGGAGGTATGCACTGGAAAAAGCAAATCAAATGTTGACAAATATGAAACTCACTTTATTTTGGTACAGTGCCCATTTTCCTCTTACAAGCCCCCATCTCTGTTCTACAGCAGGAAAATAAAATTTAGCTCATTCAAGTAAGGATCTAATTTAGTACGTCGCTAGTCATGTTCAGGTGTTATGATTTCAATCACTATTCAGTTCAAAATTCTTTCTCCAAACTGCTTTGACTCCCAACTCTCACCAAATTTCCAGGGAAGGAATCTCATGCCTGACTTTCCTGAAGGCAGCAGGGAGATGGGAAGATCAGGGAGTGAGCTGCCTGGTACAGGCCAGTGGGGCAGGAAACTGAATAGCTGGTTAGTCACTTCTCTGCTGATTCTAGCTGCCAATAGCATCACCCAATCTGGTTGTGAGCATCTTCCTGCTGACTTAGTAATCATTGTGTGTTCCTGACATCCTGAAATTCACTTCTACTTCCTCCCCAGAGCAGTGGTTACCCTGAGTCTCTGCTTGTGGTGTTTCTTCATGCACGCCCAACCTTTACTTACCTGAAGCAAATGGAGGTCCACATACCTTAAGTCTATATATTTAACAGTTATAAATTAATTAACAAATTGCTAAAAGAAATATGTTCTATCCTCTGAACTTGAAAAATATACTTTATAAGGACAAATTATAAAAATATATATAAAACGGAGAGTTAGCAAAATATCAATTGAATTTAATTTGTATGCCACATGCCTGGGCATTCTCTTGATGGGCTAGCAATGTTTGGATGAGTAATAATCAAAAATTATTATGTATTTGTTTATCAGAATCTAAATTTTTTGACCGTCATTTCAAGTAAAGTCACTAATTATGTTGCTATAATCAAATTTTCACATGTAACTTGTATTCTTGTGTCAGTAATAATCAAATGGATTAAAAAATAAAATGCAATTATATTCGAGGCCAGCCCAGTGGCATAGTGGCTAAGTTTGCACACTCCACTTTGGTGGCCCAGGGTTCGTGGGCTCGGATCTGAGGCACAGACCTATGCAGCGCTTATCAAACCATTTTGTGGCATGTGTCCCACATATAAAAAACAGAAGAAGAAGGGCACAGATGTTAGCTCAGGGCTAATCTTCCTCAAAAGAAAAAGAAAGAATCAATACTTATACCATAGGGGGGAAAAAAAGAAGAAGAAAAAACCTGAAATGTAGTTATATTCAAACTGTATAAAATTTGGATGAATTTTGAAGAAAATTTAAATTAAAGCAAATGTAAACAAAATTGTTTTTCCTACATTTTTAAGACTTCTTCTAAAATATTTTAAATTATTTATTAAAATTAAAAAGCAAACTACAAATGATAATGACTATCAATTCATTCTTTCACCAAATTTTAAATCAAAATGATTTCATTAAAACTGAAAATTTAATTTTTCAAAATTTTAATTAAATCTTATTAAACATTTTTATAAAAAAAAAATTATTCGTAATTCTAGAATTTAATGTCCATGAATTTGCCAGTATAAAAGAAAGGAATCATGCTTCACGCATGTCACAACTAGACCTTTGTATGTACACATTTAAGGGTAATATGAACAGCACTACAATTATTTCTCGGTTGTCAGGTTGACTGTTGAAGATAGTGGGCAAATTCATGAGCACCTCTGGAAGGACAAACTAAATCATGATGAGAAAGAAGAAAATGGACAGTGGGCACCATGAGGGAACCGAGGTTTCATTATAAAAGAATCTTCTGCATTCACACCATTTGAGAGGAAGGATTTACAAGTTCATTAGTCTTTTTTCTCCCCAGAGTGTTCCCCTTGAATGCTGGGCTAAGATCCTCCCCTGATTCGCAAGCAGCCCCTGCAGTAGCACAGCCCACAAGCCTTTAGGGCTTTGGACACAATGGCCTTTTGTTTAGAGGATCTAAGGGAGCAGAGAAACCTCTCCCGGGGCCTGAAGCATCAGTCTGAGAGCAAACGTTCTGTGTCAACTCTGACCTCAGATCCTGAGTGGCAGCAGCACCGGTGTCCTTTAGCAAATGCATTAGTTGGCAATACGCAGAGCCCTCGAAAACATGGGGTCCAGGACAGGAGCCCGTCTTGTCTGGGACTAGGGCTGGTCCCTTTGCTTCTCGTGTGTTTGGGAAATGGGGGTTTGCTTAGCAAGCTGTCTTGTGCTCCCAGCCATCTTATGGGACCTCTGGGGCCCCAGGAAGACTAGACTCCCTATTACAACCACCTCGGCTCTGAGGAAAACTGGGAGGTGATTTGTAGCCTCTCCTGACTTGTTCTTCCCCCTTTCTGATGCCCTTTGCCTGTGTCTAAAGCCCTCTGATGTCTTCTGCTTTGCGCCCTGGCAGCCCCAGAAGTTCCAATGGGTTCTGCCAGTCAGCACATTCCAAAAGAGAAGGTGATGCCAGTCCCTGTGCTCAGATGTACCCCTGAAGCTCACAGGATATTCTCTGGGTACCCTCTTTATAGGGAACCATGGCAAGTGCTCCCCTTCCTTAAGAGAGTGAGGGTGTGAAAAGAATGAGGTTTCCGACTCTAACACTCCAAGATCTCTTTATGAAGTCCCCCCAGTCTTTCTCTCAAATTGCCTTATGGACAATTCTCTAGTGGGTGGAGTGAGGCATCTGATTCACTCCAGTGTTTTTGTCTCACACCCAGCTGGCCCTCATCAAGCTTGCATTTCTGTATTTATGTCTGTTCTCTGACCCAGGAAGGGCTTTGTAGCAAGGGGAAGAAAGTAAGACTTGATAAACAGCTTATCAACTTCTCCAGTACCTCTCTTTGGTGGGAAGATGAGGGGAAGTGAAAATGAATAGCTTCCTAAAATAGCTTTGGGAAGTCACTGCAACTGGCTGGATAACTGTCTGAATCAATCAGGAATACCTCTGACATTAGCAAATAAAATGCCACCCTTCCACAAAATCCCTGGAAGGATGCTTTTAAACATGATTCTTCTTCATCTCTCTTTGCTTAGGTGAAAGTGTCCCTTAAACACCCTGGGAAAATCTATTCTCTATTTCGCAATCTTGCCACTAACAGGAATCTTGCCCGGATTTACCATGAATGAAGACATCCAGAAACTAACAGGACTGGAAGAGAAGCCCTAATATTAAATATTCATCGTTTAAATACAAATTCTGTTCAGGAAAGCCAAAAGTTGAGAATCTTCTCTCTTCCCAAGCATCTATTTGGCAGGAGTGAAGACAAAAATAACTGAATATAATTTTTATCCCTGTGACATGAAGTTAATGTCTGCTCTTGAAACACTAGGTTGGGAAATTGTACTT
The DNA here is from genome assembly GCF_037783145.1 of Equus przewalskii. NCBI lineage: Eukaryota > Metazoa > Chordata > Mammalia > Perissodactyla > Equidae > Equus > Equus przewalskii. The sequence goes on from NC_091850.1 coordinate 28,805,864, forward strand.
TTCAAACTCAACATCTGCGCAATATCTGGGGGGACATCAGGGTTGTAGGAGTTGCTGTGTGTCAAATCCTTCTCTCCTGAGACTAGAGGCTCCTGGCGGTGTCTGACTGAGCCCACATGCAAAGTAGAGAGAGCAGAAACCGAGGTTCTGCCCTGGGCACAGGATGCCACACCCAGAGGGCATTGCCATCCCCAGTCAATCACAGGCACTGGAAAAGACTTAGAAAACTTCAAGGAAGGCACTCCAGAGAGTGGTCCCCACCTGGCCTGGTCTAAGTGAGGTACTATGCTAATTGCCATGGACCATGGATGTAGTTAAATAAGTGCCCCTTGTTGCGCATCAAGGTGGGTAGATAAACACAAAGGAGGACTGGAGCAACATTGCCGATACTGGTTTAGTTTATAATCCTTTGTTTTCATTATACCTCATTCACCCCAGCAATATTTATCAAGTGCCTTGGACCAGGCATTACAGTAGATGCTGAAATGAGTGGTGGTGAGTAAGCATGCCCTCAAGGAGTTTACAGTCTAGAGCAATGTTTTTCAATCCTAGCTATTAATTAGAAGCATTTTGGGGACCATTTTAAAAATTCTTGTTCCCAAGCTCCACCCCAAATCAGCATATTCAAATTTATGGAGGTGGGGCCCAGCATCAGGATGCCTTAAAATTCCCCCAAGCAATTCTAATGTGCAGCCAGGGTTGGGAATTCTGACCTAGTAAGTGAGACATGATGCTGAATGAATGAATATCTCCTGCTGCTTTTCTCTGTGGCCTGTGATCTAACTCAGCAAATCGTGAATCCCTTTGAGAATTTGGACAGGCTCTGTCACAGCGCTGTTTGCTTGGTGAGCTCTTTCTGCCACTGGAGGTGTACAAGGCCTCTCATATGCCATTATGAAACCGTCCAAGGACTGTTCACCAGCTGGCTGTGGTGGACCAAGCTTTATATCACATTGGGGATTCGGGGACACTACCTCTTTCACGACTTTCCTGACTTCTTTTTTGGCCTAGGGCATAACACCAGGTTGACTCCAAAGCCTTTGAGTCAACGCCCCAACTACACAAAGACTTTTTCAGAATGAAATACCTCGCCTGAAGCAATTACGAAACCAAATCTCGGCCGTGTCCTGCTAGACAATTCATGTATCTTAATTTTCTATCAGTGTTTTAGAATTTAAGTGAATAAGTCTCTTTAAACCACCAAACTCCTGCCTACTTCTAAACTCAAAATCATGTTTATAAAGTCTGTTTCAAATGAGCTTCAAAGGGGGAAAACCATACATTTTTACTTAATCGTTTTTAGACAGTTCCCACATACTTAACTCTATCTCATAATTCTAATTCCCTTAAATAAAAATGTTATTTCTTATACCAAGCATGGCTGCCTCTCTGAAATGTATTGCAGAAAATTCCATTTGGTACCCGCTGTGTTTGTAATTTATTGGGGCTGCCAAATGCTGACTAACTAACTTGTGTTAGTCGGCTCCCAATGGGGTTCTCCTCTTGAGTTCAGAGTGGGTGGCATCTCCATCTTTCCATGGTATTTAGTTAACATCTTTTGTGCTTCATGCAGTTGTAAACAGTATTTTATTTAGAACTTTATGAATCTTAAAAATGACATAATTTTAAACATGCAGTTAATAACCCATAAAATAGAGTCAGGAAAAGAGGAAGCAAAAATATCTGTTTTTTGGAGTCACCATCATTTCTAACAGTCTCGTCTTTCTTTTTTTTCTTCTTTCTTTTTGGAGGGCGGGAGTGGAGATGGTTTCTAATGAAGCTCTCTCATGAAACTGGAAAATTCCCACAGCTGAAACACTGGCTGTTTCTCAGCCACAGATCTGAAAAAATTTCCTTGCACTGAGAGAAAATGGGAACGTGAGGAAAGTCAAGGAAGAATGAAGCCCTATTTCTTTCCTACTAGATGTTACGTAGCTTTTAAAAAGATGTCACCAAAGAAAAATTCTGGAAGGAGTTCTGGGCTCTGCTGTTGATGTAAATTTCAGCAGTTTGTCTCAGAAAGGACCTTGAGTATGATTTCATGAATTCATTCTTCCAATGAAACTCATTGCCACCTACGGTGTGCCAGTCTCTGAGCTCCTCACTTGGGACCCACAGTGAATTAGACATGGTCCCTGTCCTCAGGGATTCCTTTTGTCCTCTTGTGCAGGCCCCTGCAATTCACAGGCCCCAAATTAAGTGGATCAGGAACTTGACATTACCAATTTGCCTAGGACTGTTTGCTCTCTGGAGAGTTGCCTCATTCTAAACAAACCACAATAGCGTATAAATCAGAATGTCTGAGCTGGCACAGCATCCTTGACTACTTCTTTCCTACTCAATACCCAATCCAATTCCTCTTATCCTGGTCCAGTATTCCCACTTCCATCATGGGTCCTCTCCAACTCACTATGTGTGCATATACAAAAATATAAAATGTGTATATGTTTGTTCTAAGTATATGTATACTTGTATACCTAAGTATATATACAGAAGTGTGTATATACATGTATATATGATGTACACAAAGTATACACACACACCAAGTATAGCATATATATATTAGTGAGAAGGAATATATGTATATGTGTATTCTAAGGCAGCACTTTCTATACATGAAAAGAAGCTAACATCTAAACATCTAAGTGGCTTGTGCCCAGCATTGGACCAGGTACATTCATCTCATCCAATGTAGACTACATATTAATCTCATAGAATAGGTATTATTGGACTCATTTTGTGTGGTGCAGAAACAGAAGCTGGAAGATGGTAAGTTGTTCAAGGTCATACAGCTAGCAAGTGGTGAAGCCCAGATTCCAGCAGGCCTGCCTTATTTCACAGCTCTTCCAATTCAGTGATGTTGATCTCATTTAAATGATATTAAAATTTGCCTTTTAGGTCAGTAACACTTTATTCTTTATGTTTATTCCAAATGTCAACCATTTATTTAAGGTCATCTAATCTACCTTTCCCAAACAATTTTTCAAAAAACTTTGGTTGCAGTTTCTTTCCATTTCTTAACCATGGATGGAGCAGACACTTTCCCAATTTGTGGAACAATCTTCTAGCATCTAAATAAACCATAAGTTGGTTATTTCATTATGGTCTCATTGAGAAAAAAGAAGGAAATCATGACATTTTTCTCTCTTTCCTTCCTCCTTCCTTCCCTCCCTCCCTTCTTCTTTTCTTTCTTTCTTATTGTCTGCTTCCCATTCTTCCCTTTATTTCTAGTTGAAAGCACCATACAGACCAAGTGTACTCATATCTTAGTGGGAAGAAACATATGTGTACAGATAAGGATCAGAAAATATGATATGTGCAATAGTAGAAATACATTCAAAATTTAGTTCCAGCCCAGAAGACGGTGTGATTAATTCTGTCTTGAAGAAGGTGGGGCTGGGGAATCTTCTACACAAGGGATGCTTGGTCTAAGCGTTGAAAAATGGAAGGGAGCACAGAGAATGAAAAGCCCAGGGGCATCTTTGCTGGCTACAGATTCCTATACTGGTGACTACTATATGCAATATTAAGAAGAGGAATGGAGATGTGGGAAGGTCAGAGCCAAACAAGTATGGTATTGATATTGGCAAAGTGTGAGCTGTTTCCAAGGACAAGTATCCTGCTGCTCTTAGCACTGTTACAGTGAAAGGTAAGGCAGCTGCGGGGATGGCGACAAGCCAGTGCCTGCTGATGGAACGACTTCTCTCCTAGAAATTATGATACTAAATGGTTAATTTTATCAGAACCATTCTGTTTGTTGTAAAAGCCACTTGACATCACACGAATTAGGGCAAGGCTGTGTCGCAGAGCCTTTATTTTCTCACAAATATGTAGTGCAAGGAGAATGGGGTCTTCATGATGAGTTAGATAAACCCCTGATGATGGGGATAAAGCCCACATACCCTGAAGGACATGGCTGCACAAGATCAGAGTTCTGTCAGCAACGAGGAAGGAGGAAATGGCACTCCACAATGTCTGATACAGAGTGAATAAGAATATGAAGGGAATGTCTGATTGACATTTGCGGTTAGTACAAATGAGGAATCTATGTAGCCATGAAGAAGGAGACTTGCATATTTTCTCTCTTCTTTAGTACCATATACATTCTCATAGGTCACATAGCATGCTTTGCAGAGAACTTCTTATTAGTCTTTGTTTTGCTTTACCATATCTTTATCTATAATCTTCAAAATAGTGCTTTATGAATATTAGTGCTTTTAAATTTTTATTCATCATCTGCAAGATACAGGAGATTTCAATTCACCCTATTTCATTCAATATCCGAATGCCTGCAGAATGCAAAGAATTTGTTTTGTGGTGAAGGTAGTCACTTTTTTTTAAAATCAAAAATGGTAAACAAAAATGTTTCTTTTGGAACAACAAAGTAGAAGTCACCAGAGTTCCTGGATGACCTCAGATAGAGCCACATACCCAGTCTGGACCACTTGCTCATCTCTGGACTATTATGCGAGGAAGCAAGAAATTTCTGTCTTCTTTGAGGCACTGTCTTTTGGAGTCTATTTATTACAACAGCCTATTCTAACTAGCAGACTTGTTGCCTTTTTTGAAGGGGGGCCAAATCTTCCAATTTTGTCACGAGAAGCCGAAAATTAGAATTTTTTTTTTGGTGAGGAAGATTAGTCCTGAGCTAACATCTGTGCCAATCTTCCTCTATTTCGTATGTGGATGCCACACAGAGTGGCTTGATGAGTGTGTAGGTCTGCACCCAGGATCCAAACCTGTGAACCCCAGGCTGATGAAGTGGAGCACGTGAACTCAACCACTACACCACTGGGCTGGCCCCTAGAATTTTTAATAACATCTACAGGCTTTTTTTTTGAAAAAAAAAAAAAAAGGTTGACTGTTAATTCAAGTCATTTGAAACTCTATTTAGGCCAAAACCAGATGTCAATGCATTACCACTGCCCTTTGGCATTGCTGCTAGTCTCTGACGCTTCTTGGCTCGTAACTAGATGCTTCTATGTTCATGCCTCATGTTTTCCCTCCACTGCAGACACAGCAATATTTGCAGGGAGGCAGAGAAAGGATCTCTGGCCAATATTTGAAAGGTGAGATGAAAAGTAGGTTGTGGACTCTCTGTGTCACTTATTTGGTATTTTATAAAGAGACCCATTTATCAGATGAAAGTACTACAGAGAATCCATCTCCACAAATCTAGAATGTAGTAGATCATGACAGATGGAAAGATATCCTACAGACAGAGGACTGCTGAGTGGATTAGATGAGTTAATATGTGTAAGGATTTAGAACAATACTGGCTAACAGTAAACACACACTTAAGGCTGGATATTAGTATTATGCAACCTGCCCAAGGACACAGCTAGTAAGTGGAGGAGTAGATGGACCTCCTAGACAGAACTTTTAAGTTTCCACTTGTTCACACCTTTTTTTTTCCCTGAGGAAGATTTGCCCTGAGCTAACATCCACTGCCAAACTTCCTCTTTTTGTATGTGAGCCGCCACCACAGCATGGCCACTGACAGACGAGTAGTATAGGTCTGCGCCCTGGAACCAAACCCAGGCCATCGAAGCTGAGTGTGCTGAACTTAACCACCAGGCCACCAGGGCTGGCTCTGTTCACACACTTTTGTCTGCCTTTTTGCTTTGTATTCTTGAAATTTCCTTGATTTTACCTTTGATATAACTAGTTCTATCTTTAATCATGTTCATTATCCAGTGCAGTTTTTTAATGATTTTTTTTTTAAATTTTAGCAATCATGTTTTGAACTTCCAAGACTTTTTCTAGTGCCCTGGTAGCTCAGTTTTTCATGGCAACCTGTTCTTGTGTTATAGATGCAATATCCTTTCTGTCTCTGAGGACATTGACTAAAACTGTCGTTTTTTTAAAGTTCTCTCTGGTTTCCTGCATTATTTTGGTTTTCTCGAGGGTCATCTGTTCTGTTTGCTCATCCTGGTCCTTTTCCTTTCTTCTATTGGTTTCCTCAAATATGCAATGATCTCCCATTGACCATTCATATTTATGAGTAAAAATTTAAGCCAATAGGAAGTTAGTGTGATTTTCCTCTGCAGCTCTGTGTGTCTTTTTCCCCAGCAGGCTTCTCCTGAGGGTTGACTGCATGCTTTGTATAAGTGCACTGGTTGTGTTGACAGACTTCACTTTGGGGTTTGCGGATGTAGAGTAGACAGGCAGCCTAAAGACATCCTCCAATGACCACGAAGCAGGACTTGACTTTGCCTGTGGAAGGCTTCAGCACTGTTCTTTCCTGAGCAGATCTACTGTGCTCTCCAGTGTTTCTCCACATGGCTTCCCACTGGGGAGGTGGGAGAGGAAGGGTCCTAGGGCACTTCCAACTCTATTTCTCTTTCTGGTCCTTGTGTAAAAGCCTTTTCCAGGTAGATAACTCACATTCTTTTTTATGTATTTTTTTATTTTGTTGAGGTCATAATAGTTGATAACATTGTGAAATTTCAGTTGTATGTTATTATTTGTCAGTCACCATATATATGTGTCCCTCTACCCCTTATGCCCACCCCCAACCCCCTTCCCCTCTGGTAACCACTAATCTGTTATTTTTATCCATGTATTCGTTTATCTTCTGCATATGAGTGAATTCATATGGTGCTTGTCTTTCTTTGTCTGGCTTACTTCGCTTAACATAATACCCTCAAAGTCCATCCACATTGTTGCAAATGGGACAATTTTGTCTTTTTATGGTTGAGTAGTATTCCATTGTATATATATATATATATATATATATACTATATCTTCTTTATTCATTCATCAGTTGATGGGCACTTGGGTTGCTTCCACAACTTGCCTATTGTGAATAATGCTGCCATGAGCATAGGGGTAGATGAGTCTCTTTGAATTGTTGACTTCAAGTTCTTTGGCTGAATTCCCAGTAGTGAGACAGCTAGGCAGTATGGCATTTCTATTTTTAACTTTTTTGGGAAATCTTCATACTGTTTTCCACAGTGGCTGCACCAGTTTGCATTCCCATCAGCAGTGTATGAGGGTTCCTTTTTTCCACACCCTCTCCAACATTTGTTGTTTTTGTCTTGGTAATTATAGCCATTCTGACCAGTGTAAGGTGATATCTCGTTGCAGTTTTGATTTGCATTTCTCTGATCATTAGTGATGTTGAGCATCTTTTCATGTGTCTGTTGGCCATCTGTATATCTTCTTTGGAAAAATGTCTGTTCACATCCTCTGCCCATTTTTTGATCAGGTTGCTTTTGTTGTTGTTGTTGAGTTGTATGAGTTATTTGTATATTTTGGAGATTAAGCCCTTGTCAGATATATGATTTGCAAATATTTTCTCCCAGTTGGTGAGTTACCTTTTCATTTTGTTCCTGATTTCCTTTGCCTTGAAGAATCTCTTTAGTCTGATGAAGTCTCATTTGTTTATTTTTCTTTTGTTTCCCTTGTCTGAGTAGACGTGGTATTAGAAAATATCCTTCTAAGACCGAGGTCAAAGAATGTACTGTCCGTATTTTCTTTAGGAGTTTTACGGTTTCACACCTTACCTTCGAGTCTTTCGTCCACTTTGAGTTAATTTTGAATACGGTGAAAGATAATGGTCTACTTTCAATCTTTTGCATGCGGCTGTCCAGTTTTCCCAACAACATTTGTTAAGGAGACTTTCCTTTCTCCATTATATGTTCTTAGCTCTTTTGTTGAAATTAGCGGTCTGTAGACGTGTCGTTTTATTTCTGGACTTTCAATTCTGTTCCATTGATCTGTGTGTCAGTTTTTGTACTAGTATCATGCTGCTTTGATTACTATAGCTTTGTAGTGTATTTTGAAGTCAGGGATTGTGATGCCTCCAACTTTGCTCTTTTTTCTCAGGATTGCTTTAGATATTTGGATCTTTTGTTGCCTCATATGAATTTTAAGATTCTTTTTTCTATTTCCATGAAGCATGTCTTTGGGATTCTGATTGGGATTGCATTGAATCTATAGATTGCTGTAGGTAGTATGGACATTTTAACTATGTTCATTCTTCCAATACATGTGCGTGGAATATCTTTCCATTTCTTTATGTCATCACTGATTTCTTTCATTAATGTCTTATAGTTTTCATTGTATAGGTCTTTCACCTCCCTGGCTAAATTTATTCCTAGATATTTTATTCTGTTTGTTGTGATTGTGAATGAGATCATATTCTTGAATTCTCTTTCTGTTAGTTTATTATTAGAATATAGAAATGCAACTGACTTTTGTAAGCTGATTTTGTACCTGGAAACTTTGCTGTAGTTGTTGATTATTTCTAATAGTTTTCCAATGGATTCTTTAGAGTTTTCTACATATAAAATCACATCATCTGCAAACAGCGAGAGTTTCACTTCTTTCTGGACAATTTGGATACATTTTACTTCTTTTTCTTGCCTAATTTCTCTGGCCAAAATCTCCAGTACTATGTTGAATAAGAATAGCGAGAGCGGGCACCCTTGTCTTGTTTCTCTTCTCAGAGGGATTGCTTTCAGTTTTTCTCCATTGACTATGATGTTGGCTGTGGGTTTGCCATATATGGCCTTTATTGTGTTGAGGTACTTTCCTTCTATAGCCATTGTATTCAGAGTTTTTATCATAAATGGATGTTGGATCTTGTTAAATGCTTTCCTTGCATCTATTGAGATAATCATGTAATTTTTATTCCTCATTTTGTTAATGTGGTGTATCACATTGATTGATTTGTGGATGTTGAACCATCCTTGCATCCCTGACATAACATAAATCCCACTTGATCGTGGTGTATGATCCTTTTGATGTATTGCAGTATTTGGTTTGCCAATATTTTGTTGAGGATTTTTGCATGTATGTTCATCAGCAATATCAGCCTATAATTTTCCTTCTTTGTGTTGTCCTTGTCTGGCTTTGGAATCAGCATGATGTTGGCCTCATAGAATGTTTTAGGACATTCTTCAATTTTTTGGAATAGTTTGAGAAGGATAGGTATTAAATATTCTTTGAATGTTTGGTAGAATTCTCCAGAGAAGCCATCTGGTCCTGGACTTTTGTTTTTTGGGAGTTTTTACATTACTTTTTCAGTCTCTTTACTTGTGACTTGTCTATTCAGATTCTTTATTTCTTCTTGATTCAGTTTTGGGAGGTTGTATGAGTCTAAAAATTTATCCATTTCATCTAGACTGCCCAATTTGTTGACATGTAGATTTTTATAGTATTCTCTTATAATCCTTTGCATTTCTGTGGTATCCATTGTAATTTCTCCTCTTTCATTTCTAATTTTATTTATTTGAGACTTCTTTCTTTTTTCCTAGTGAGTCTGGCTATAGGTTTGTCAATTTTGTTTATCTTCTCAAAGAACCAGGTCTTACTTTCATTGATCCTTTCTACTGTTTTTTTGTTTCAACTTCATTTATTTCTGCTCTAACTTTTATCACTTCCCTCCTTTTGCTGACTTTGGGCTTTGTTTTTTCTTCTTTTTCTAGTTCTGTTAGGTGTAGTTTAAGATTACTTATTTGAGATTTTTCTTGTTTGTTAAGGCAGGCTAGTATTGTAATGAATTTCCCTCTTAGGATCACTTTTACTGCATCCCATATGAGTTCATATGGCGTATTTTCATTTTTATTTGTCTCCAGGTATTTTTTTATTTCTCCTTTAATCTCTTCAATGATCCATTTGTTGGTCAGTAGTGTGATGTTTAGTCTCCACATATTTGTCACTTTCCCAGCTTTTTTCTTATAGTTGATTTCCAGTTGCATAGCATTATGCTCAGAAAAGATACTTGATGTGATTTCAATCATCTTAAATGCTTTGAGACTTGCCTTGTTTCCCAGTGTATAGTCTACCTTTGAGAATGCTCCATGTGTACTTGAGAAGAATATGTATTCTGCTGTTTTTGGATAGAGTGTTCTATATATATCTATTAAGTCCACGGGTCTACTTTTTCATTTATTTCCACTATTTCCTTATTGACTTTCTGTCTGGATGCTCTACCCATTGACGTAAGTGGGGTGTTAAGGCTCCCTACTATTACTGTGTTGCTGAAGATAACTCACGTTCTTAAAGGATAATTGTCAGGATTTATCCTGTGGATAAACACTGCTGTTCCATATGCTGTTTCTTCATTAACATGTGATGATTGCTCATGTTACCCATATTTATTGACTCCAAAATTCTTCTCTTACTATGATTTATTCCATTTTTATTATTCAGTTTCCATCTCTTTTTATCTTCTTGTAAGTCATCATAATTTCTTGTCCAATGGTGGCAGATACATAAAGATAACTTTCTAATGTACATTATATTTTCTATTTATCTCTTTGTATAACTTTTCATATCATTTGAATGGATTTTGATGTGTGTGCTGAGCCTGTTATTTTGATTAATCTTCCCTACATGTAACATAAAAACATCTTTTCTCCATTGTCTTCTTCAAGTTTCTGTTTACAATTGACTGTCTATTCAGCTTTACTTTGAAGAGCTGACAGTGAAGAAGTATATGTTGGCTGATGTAGCTGACACAAAAAAAGGAGCAGAAAAACATACCAGTAGCTTTATCAAATTGTGCCAGTAACATGTAAATCTAGGTTTCAGAGTTCCTGGGAAAGCTTTAGGCTCCCACTAACTGAGAAACAATTTAAAGGATCAGAAGTGGAAGGCTGATTCTTTCTTGCTTCACCCTCTACCACTCTCATATGGTTATCCCACTGAATCCCTGAGACAATGAGCCGGATACTAACTTCTGACCCTTCCATCTTCCACAGGCCCAGTCACTCTGGGTCCTCATTGAGCAATGAGAGAGTGGCTTCAATGGTCCTAGTACTGATGCAACTGTTCAGGGACCCCAAACACTGTTCTTGAATTTCCCATCTGCAGCTCATTAGGTGCTGTTGTTAACTGAAAATGAAGATCAATATCTGAGCTACAACACCTGATCCTCACATGCCAGTTGCAAACGCCATGGAGATAAGGCGTGTGTGTGTGTATGCACTCATAGATCTGTGGGTGATAAGCAAAAAAGTGGTTATAGTTCTACAATAAGAAGTTAGTTGATATTTATTGAATCTTGTGGGAAGGCCTCTGAAGTTATATATGTGGGAACACAAAGAGATCATAGATATTTTTCCTTCAACATCCCACTGAGGAGCTGAATCTGGATTAAAAACTCTCCTCCATCCTTTAAAATGAAACCTGTTATGGACTGAAAGAAGGTGTCCTCTCCCACCCAATTCATATGTTGAAATCCTAACCCCCCAATGTGATGATGTTAGGAGATGGGGCCTTTGGGAGGTGATTAGGTCATGAGGACAGAATCATGAATGGAATTACTGCTCTTATAAAGGGACCCTAGAGAGCTCTCTCCCCCGTTTGTTGCTGTGTGAGGACACAGTGAGAAGTCAGCAGCCTACAACCAAGAAGAAGACCCTCATCAGAACCTGACAATGCTGAAATTTTCATCTCAGACTTCCAGACTACAGAGCTGTGAGAAATAAATTTCTGTTGTTTATAAGTCATTGGTCTATGGTGCTTTGTTATAGCCACCCAAACTAAGATACAACCTAATTGTATTTCTAGAAATAAAAGTAACCAAAAAAAAAACAAAATTAGGAAAATGGTTTAGGAGGGAAAATCTGTACAGTTGATAAGTAATGAGTAAAATGACTGCTTGGTTCCTTTAGAAATAATTCTGTTATCTATGTAAAGCCCAGCCTTCTTCCTCTGCCATGGAAGTCTCTGAACTTGATGATCATGACCCCCTGCCAACAGCGATGTTTGAGAATGTACTCGAGTGGGGTTGCTTTGTTTGTTTATAAATCGTGTTCATATACTGCCCCACAATTTCATTAGGAATGTTAACATTTCCTGTCTTTGTTTATATATATCTTTGTGTATGTGTATATATATATATATATATATATATATCTTGTTTTTCCCCCTGAAGATTACCCCCTGAGCTAACATCTGTGGCCAATCTTCCTCTATTTTGTATGTGGGTTACTGTCACAGCATGGCTGACAAGTAGTATAGGTCCGTGCCTGGCATCCTAACCTGTGAATGCAGGCTGCTGAAGCATAGCATGCTGAACTTAACTGCTACACCATGGGGCCAGCCCCTGTATATACTGTAGAAGATATGGAGTAAAAAGTTAAGTAAGAAAAGAAATTTGAAGAGTTTCTCTCCACATTCTAATAAATCTAGCACATTGCCTATTCCTTATAGGCTTTCAATCAAACTCCTTAAAAGTAATTATTTTAAAACTTTTTATCATAGAAATTTCAAAAAATATATAAAAGTACACACGAAAGTATAATAAGTCCCAAGTACTTATCATTCAGGTTTAATAATTACCAATTTATGGTAAATCTTACTTCACCTAAAACCCCATATCTTCCTCATCCAAATTATTTTGAAGTAAATTCAGATATAGAATAATTTCATTTTTAATATATCAAAATTATATTATACTCCACCTAATTAACATTAAAGAAAATGAATGAAAGAAGAAATGGAGAGAGAAAAAGACGGAAAGAAGGAAGAAAGGAACCAACAAACCAACTAATGAGGGAAGGAAGGTATGAGGGAGATTGAGAGGGAGGGAAGGAAGAACACAGTTTGGTTATTATCTTATTCCTGTAATAAAAGTAATTCAAGTAATAAAAGTTTGATCTGGTGCAAGTTAATTTGCTTTATTTTGGAAATTAGCCCAGTTAATGAGGGTCTACCTTCAAAGAGTTCAGTTCTGCGGCGAACCCATTGACCCCAAAGCCTGTGTACTTCAAACACTTTTAGTTGGAATTCAGACTCTGTAGGATCATTTGATCCTACCCAGATGGTGGACATAGTGGAACCAGAACCACCTTATTCTGAGTTTCCTTGCCACTTAAAACAAACAAACAAAATAAAACTCAGCATTTTTCCGACCTTTGGTTTTATTTTGTCTTGTATTTACTTTGGCTAAAAGGCTTCAATTAAGATAGAAAAACGTAAAGCTACGGAGATTAAATACCAGCACACAGCAGTGATTAAATTTCACCATAGGAGAACACGCAGGTAACTTTCCTACAGTCTCAGATACAGATAATTATCTTCTAAACTCACAAATACAAGACCCCATTCTTGTGGGCTCTGCATGAAAAGACACAAGTTTATCTTGTGTTGAGGCCAAGGCTGAACTTGCACTTTGCTGACCTCCAGAGGGAGCCCTGGGGCTAAACAAACCTGAGGTTCATCTGTGAAAGGGCCAAAATTAGTTTGAACGGCCAAGGCAATGTTTATGAAATGAGTCAATATTTCTGATAATCAAGACCCAAATGTTGGTGTCAATGGGTTAAAGATCAACGGTAGCAATTTCAGAATAGTGAGCACTTTTCATAAGTAAGCAATTTGGTGCTATGCCAGTGTAGCCTCCTGTATCCATGGGCAGGCGCAAGTATTCAAGCAAAACAATCTGTAATACAACCATTTTCATCTCCGATGTTTTTATAAATAGCAATTATGGGAATCCAGCCAACTGTGCTACCTGGGAAACTCTTTGAACTGAAAACATACAATAGCTTAGAGTAACACAACCCTGAACAGCCGTGAAAGCCCACCTGGATGATGCTTTATGATATACACGTTACATAAGCCATTGTGAGATCCTGAAACTCAACACTCTCATCCACAATGTCGTTGGTGGAAGGAAGAGTCATTTAGAAAAAAATCTACCAGTGGCTGACATAAAGGAGCAGCGGATCTGTTATTTAAAATCAACAGAAATTCTAAACTGAAGTCTTAGCTCTAGTTCATCAGCCTTGAACTACAATGATCATTTAATCACTCCTGCAGTGCTTTAGGGACCACAGTGAGGCTCAGGCCCCATAGCTTTCATGTTTGCATTCAGTTGAGGGCCTTTTATCCTATTCTTTGAGCATGAGAATGATAAATGTAATACTACTGCTTTTTATTTATAGAATACTTGTCATTCAAAGCAGTCTGAAGACCCTCAAAGAGTAGAGATACTGGTAGACTAGAGGTCATAAATACTTTTGAAACAAGGCAGGTTATTAATTAAACAAATAACTCAGTTGTGAACTAATGTACAATGCGTTTGTTCCTGCTTTTTAAGCATGGTTCAAATGAAAAATGAAAACTCCCCTATAAACTTAGTACCATTTATATTATTCAACCAAGCACTATGTTTTCTGAGCTATGAATTCTAATCATAAAACATCAACTTTTCCAGTATCCACCACGAAAGCACCAGTTGATAAAATTGATTGTTTCTCTGTGGCATGCCATGCCACTCTACTCCTTTGGGAATACAAAGACACAGATTAAGCAAAGAGAATATGGGAGAGAAGGAAAAACCTAGACCAAGAAAACCAATGGCATCTTTTTGGCATCACAGAGAGTTGATAAGGGAAGAAGGTTGACGTTCATAGGATTCTAATTCATTTTTAATCAAATTGCAAGTAAAAATACCAAATATTATTCACCTATTTCTTGACCCAACCAGATTTCCCCTTCTGCATTCTGACCTATTGCTTTTATTTACAAGCAAAAAGCAGAGTACAGTACCCCATCGTGAACTAGTATCTTGGTGTTGTTTCTGAAAAGTCAGAGCTATGGCTTACTACAGCTGGTACTTACTGTGGCTGATACGTCTGATGTTATTTTATGTACTCCTGTAACATACTGCTTTCAGCTACACTGACTTATTTCCAGTGGAAACTGGTGATCCAAAACAGAGACTCCTCCCAGAGCAGAAGTGTAACTCAACATGCAGTTAAGAGCCCAGGAGTCCCCTTGACTCAAGTCATCACTCACAGGGCCACTGCCCAGGGCTGATTCAACGATGCACAACTGTGGGACATAGAGGAACCAGGCAGCCAACCTTCTCTGGTGTCGTCCCTATCTGCTTACATTGTGGCACTGGAAACTACTGTTTAGGGAGTGCTTGTTTGGGTTCATCAGCCCTCAGGAAAGATATAATGAACAAAATAGTGGAGTAAATTAGATCTGTTTAAGCAGGTTATGTTTGTCTATTTTACCAAGAGGACTTTAAAAATATATAGATTCCATCTAAAAAAGTCAAACTCAGAGAGAGAGTAGAGTGGTGGTTACCAGGAACTGTGGGATGGGGGAAATGGAGAATTATTGGTCAAAGAATACCATCTTCCAGTTATAAGATTAACAAGTTTGGGGATCTAATGTACAAGATGGTGATTATAGCTAATAACACTGTATCACATACTTGAATGTTGCTAAGAGAGTAGATCGTAATCGTTACCACCAAAAAGAAGGAGCAATTATGTGATGGGATGGAGGTGGTAACTAGTGCTAGGGTGGTAATCATCTTGCAGTATATAAATGTATCGAATCAGCACGCTGTATACCTTAAATTTACACAATGTCATGTGTCAATTCTATATCAATAAAACTGGGGGAAAACAGTTAAATTAAAAAAAGAAAAAATACATATACATATTTCAGACCCCACCCCAGACCTCAGACTCCACAGTTGGGGCTCAGAAATGTCTATCTTTGTGACATTCCCCGGGTAATTACAGTATTCTTACAGGTTTGAGAATTGAGGAAGCAGATTTTCAAATACATTCCCAAATCCTACTCAGGTTTTTCATTTTAAATCTGTTTCTTTCTTCTCAGCCTCTAGCCAAGGACAAAGCAGGATGTTCCATCCTTCCCCAGGTCTTGATAATCACAGAATGAGTGTCAAATAATTTCTCGCATTGCTTACCAGATATTTGTTTTATTTGACAAATGAAGACACGAACGCAGAGATGTTAAGTACCTGGTTTAAGGTTATACAGTACACCAATGGGAGCACTTGGCCCCAGAAAGCTGGCCATTTTAGCATCTACAGTCAGATGACCATTCTTTTTCCTCTCCTTTTTCCAAGCTTTATACCCATGCATGGGTAAGAAAAATGAGGGCATCCAGGGGGCTTCCTTGAAAAGTCAGACACAAATTAGGGTAAATGTAGATATTAACCCCCAAGGAACATTTTCTCTCAGAGAGGAACCTAGAGAATGAAAAAGACTTAAGAGCTATATGAGCCAAATACAATGTGTGGGCCTTTGGGTCCCAATTTGAATAAAATATAAAAATTTTAAAAAAAACTTATGAGATATCAGGAAAATAAGAAAACCACCTGGATATTTAATTACATTAAGGAATCCTGTGTAATCATCAAAAGGGTGACAATTTTATTATGGTTCTATTTTTCAAAGTCCTTGCATTTTAGAAAAACATATTGAAATATTTATGAAGTCAGTGATATTTAGGATCCAGCGGTGGAGTGAGAGGGGAAAGTGACTGTGATGAAACACAGATTTAAAACAAGTTAGTCCATGGGTTGATAAGGATTGAATCCAAGTGAAGGGTGCATAGGGCGTATTATGCTATTCTCTCTGCTTATTCATATAGTTTTTTAAATTTCTCACTATAAAACATTTTTTAGACAATCCATTTCTCTCAGGGTCTTGCTTACAGTTTTGCAGGTTATTTGATCTCCTGATGTAATAATGTGCTTATTAGTGAGGTCCACAACTTGACAGAATGTTGATAGCTTTATGTCATTCTGGAAAATGCCTCAGCCTTCCACCATGACTATTGTGAAGCAGGAGATAAATACCAGCCATTTAAAGCAGAAACTATGTTTCTCTAATAACAGGAATCTCTTTCCAAGCAGCTAAACACTTCCATAACCTGTTACACTGTGAAGGACCTAAATCTGCAATAGATAGACTATTAAAATAATAAAGGCACTTTAATAACTCAGAGGAATTATAAAAGAGCAATCACTCATTTCATTAGAGTTTCCATAGCTCAGAATATGCTTGGAGAATTGTTAATTGCCCCAAACTAAAATGAGGATGCCCACTCAGATCTGGCTAGCGTGTTGAGTTTAGCACCAATTTCCAAACATGCCCAGGAAGCTGCAGGATCCAGATTTTGAGGCTGAACAGCTCTGTCTTTCTTCTTTGTCTTTGCCTATCACCATTCTGAATCTACAAAGAGCTGCCAATCTTGAAGGGCAGGCTTTTGCAGCACTCATCATGACTTCAGATGGAGCAGGCTCCCAAGTGAAGTGAAGGGTGTTTCTGGTTTGTTTTTAAACAATAATAAAATATGCTATTATTTCAATGAGTATTTCAATAAAATATGAACTATGTCCAATATTTCAATGAAATGTGCTATTTCAGCACAAGAAAACGCTGGCATTAGTTTTATCTTGTGCTCTAGAGTTAGCAACAGAGAATCTAAGGAGAAACAGAGATAGATCTCTGGAAAGAAAGTGTTTTGCGTGTTTATTTTTCTTCCAGAACACCAAATAGTTGCCTTGGCAGGCAGGCTGCTCTGTAAGTGCTCCCTCCTGAAGACTCGGAGGTGTTTACAGAAATTGAAAGTTCCAGCAGTACATTTCCATGAGCTCATTACCAGTTCCACTTACACCCTTTAGATTTTGCAAGTACAAATGATTATCCACAGGGTATAACCTCTGCTTTGAGCTTTTGTTTTAATTACAAACAAAGTAGCAGAAGTCAGATATGCAATTACTGTAATGTCAGGGCATCTTTTTAGAATCTCTGCTTTGGTCACTTTTATTCAAAGCAACTCCAGTGCCATTTCTGGCCTGCCTCTTTATGCTAACGAGCCTAGCCCACTTGGCTCCTCCTCCTTCCTGCCTCCCTTAAGAACTGTTCACTTTCAGCTGTCACGGAGGGTAACAGACCAGACTTAGAAATCACTTGATTTAACTCAGCAGCACGTTTCTGTGTGTGTATTACTCTAGCAGTCTTCTCTAAATAATTGGGGCATTAGATTCATGTGAGCAGAAGGAGTCAAAAACTGCCAAAACGGCAAACTGTTAGAAAGAGCTACGTGGTAGGATTTTACACCAGAAGAGAAAAGTTTCAGTGTGCTTTGAAATGAAAGAAGAATTAAGTTGTGTTTTTATTCAAATGAATTGGCATCTTTATATGTAGGGGAAGTTATATTGGTAAATATTTATGTCAAGAATCATGACTGGGAAACACTCAGACGTTTCTTAGAGAAGTACATATTTTACAAGCAAGGACAGGGTCTGCATGTACATCTGTGGTTCTGGGTGTCTTGTGAAGACCATTTTAGGTGACCGGCAAAGGGAAGGAAATGCCCTAGTGATACTGGAGCCACAGTCATATTGCCAGTACCATGTCTACCATACAAAGAAAAGCCAGCAGCCACCTGTTCAACAGCCTGCACACCTATAAACTGAAGCTTCTGGAGGACCAGCCACAGCAAGGTGAGTCAGTCAGGCTAATGGGTCGTGTATTCTGTGACTTCCTGTCAATTTGTTTTCCCAGAAGAGTGGTGGGCTGGGGAAGTCTGACTGTGACATGCTTTGCAATCTTTCATTTTTAAACTCTGAGAATAGACATGATAGTGATGCTTAGGGTGGGTTAACCTGGATTCACTATTGGTTTCTAAAGGATTATGAAAGACTATGAAGAATGCATATTTCTTGGAGTTGTCATTCTGAAACTTATGTGCTTAAACTTCTAGATGCTCTCATTTTTCTAGAGTATGCTAGATTTTGTGTAACTCAAAACACCCATCCAGCAAGGCTGAATCAGCTCCAGGGGGGATTTGCTGAGAGTAGCTTTAAGTTAGTCTGGCACTGTCTCCCCTGTCCTATCGCTAATGGTTCACTTTTGGACTTAAAGTTTAAGCCTAATTTTGTCTGGATCGCTGGCTCATTCATTTGTAAGCAAAATAAATATGTCCTTGGCTCTTTCCCTTTTATGGTCCAGAAAAAGCTGGAACAGACAGGGAAAAGTGTCACATTTCACATGATGGGCACTCATGCAGACTAAACTATCCACCTTGCAGCCATTTTCACCATCAGTCTTTTTTAAATTTCAAATCCACAACTCAGCCAGCTGCATCAATTAGTGGCAGATGGTTGACATGAATAGACAAGATGATCCTGCCAATCCATTCTGTCAGGGACAGCAAAGGACGCTTGTAGAAAAGGCTGTCACAGATGACATCACCACCCCCCAGAGGCCAAGGATTTACCCCAGACATTTCTAATTTCTCCTAATAACCTGTGATGGATCTGTACATGTATGAATGTCGGCTACAAGCTCTTTATTTATTTTTCTATAGACACAGTTTTAGATTTCAGTGGCATGGTGAGTGTTGGCGCATGGCCTGAAATCTTCCATTTGTAAGGTGGCATCTATGTGCTAACATTCGTGTGAATGTGTCAGGCCATCTCTCTGTATCAGTTCCTGGAGCTATGCAAAGTGACTCCATGCTGTTCAAGGCTTAGCATGGCATGGGTAGAAAATACTTCTTATTAAGTGAAAACAGCATAAATTTTTAAGACCATTCTGTACCACCAGGGCTCATATAAATTATTTTGAACTAACTGCCTTAGAACGTAAAGTCCTGGAATGTGTCAGGGTTTGATCATAGCACTGTGAAATGTTCTTGCTCCTCTCTTTGTGGACAATCATAATTCACCATAGATTTTTTGTTTGCTGCTCATTTTATTTGAAATATTTAAAGCTTCCTCCCCCCCAATTGCTGATGTAATATTTATTATAGAAAATTTGGTGGGGGGGGGCATAAAGGAGATGGTAAAAATCACCGTAAGCCTACCACCCAAAGAGAGTTGCTGTTGACAATTAATGTCTACTAGCCTTTTCTCCTATGCACACGTCCAGATTATTCTTTTGATTGATTTTTAACAAAATAGACTTATTTTGTATACAGTATTTTTTAAACTGCTTTTTAACTTAATAATAGATTATGAACAAATTTCCATGTCATTATATATTCTTCTGCAACTTATTTTTAATAGTTCTACACTATTCCTGTATATGGATGTAGCAAAATTCCTTTAGACAATTCCCTATTGTAAGACATTTCATTTATTTCTAATTTTTTTACTGTTACTAAATAATAGTATGTTTAACATAAGCTAATAGATAAATCATTGCAAAGATAAGATTAATTGCTTGGGATACATTTTTAGAGGTAGAATTGTGGGGTCAAATGATATGCATGTTTTTAAGATTTTTTTCTTGCCACATGCCATTCCAATGAGCAGTGTAGGGTATATTCCCAGGATTATTGCATATTAGTTTAAAAGTTCTTTCCCAATTTTATAAATGGAAAAATAGTATCCCACTGTTGTTTTAATTTAAGGCAGACTGTCTTAATGTTCTCTTTCTTACTGGCCATATCCAGAGCAGCCTGGAAATATCATTATGATGACATACTTCCCAAAATACCAACAAGACTAGAAGTCTGGTCTCCCTTCTCAGGCTGAAGCTTTTGCCTAGAATGTTTTGAAAGCAACCATATTCTTCCACAGCCCAGTCTCAAAATATCTTCCCACATAAACCACAATCCATAAAGTTGCGAAGCACGCTAGTGCAATCCAGATTGCTACAAGCAGTGTCCTCTGGAGATCTCGGTTGACAAATAACACTGGGCAGTGTTTGCTATGCTGCTAAATAGCATTCCAGTTACTGTCCTGGGGTGTAAAAGTATTCATTCAGCGCAGTGGCCCTGAGTTTTCTTCTAAGCTATATTTGCACCTTGTTATTATGCGAAGTTCAGCAAAGGTCCAGGGAAGCAAAGCCATTAGTTTCAGAGAATGAGATCTAGCTGTGGATTTATTCACCAAGACATTCTGAGTTTGTGGCTTTGGCCTACCCCCAGCCAGACTAAGTTTCTAGCATACAGACCATGATTAATTGACATTTGACTGTTCTGAGGGAATGACCAGATTCAACACATGCGTACTTTCTGACCCTCCATGCTATATGCTAAAGTGCTTTATGTTAACTCTGAGGTATTTAACTCTTTCTACCCAGTCACTCACAAAAATGAACTTTTTGGGTGATCACATAGATAAAAGACACTTATTCTTCAGCAGTTATGTGGACGATGACTACAAAGCACTGTGACAGATGCTGGGTATGTAAGTTGAACTCAGCCAATTAAGTTGTGGTTTCCTGTCCACGTGGAGTTTATGCTCTTCGGCAACAGATGCTATACTAGTCTAGAGCCTACAGCCGCTAGGGTCCTCGCCTTACTTGTTGCTGTCTTGCAGCTTCTTGTGTGATATTTCAAATACTTTTTTCTATAATATTGACCTGAGACCACATTTGTAAACATTAATTTATATGTCTACAATGCCTTAACAAAGTTTAGTACGTACACATTACATGCATTAGGCAGACTTACCCATCTCCATGTTTCATAATGCCTTAAAATTTACAAAGGGGTTTCAAATACATTATCTCATTTAATTTTCACAACAACCAGGTGACATAATGTATTAGTCATGGTTCTCCAGAGAAACTGAATCAACAGGATATTATGTGTGTGTGTGTGCGTGTGTGTGTGTGTGTGCAGATAGGTAGATAAAGATAGACATAGACATAGAAGTAGAGATAGAGATAAAGATAGAGATTTATTTTAGGGGATTGACTCACATGATTGTGGAGGCTTGCAAGTCCAAAATCTACTGTGTGGGCCAGCAGGCTGGAGACCAAGGTGGCCGACCAATGCTGTAGTTGAAGTCCAAAGGTGGTCTGCTGGCAGAATTTCTTCTTGCTCAGGGTAGGTCAGTGTTTTTGTTCTACTGATTGGAGGAGGCCCACCAACATTATGGAAGGCAATCTACTTTACTCAAAGACCACCAATTTAAACGTAAATCTCATCCAAAAACATCCTCAGAGAAACATCCAGAATAATGTTTGACCAAATATCTGGCACTGTGGTGCAGCCAAGTTGACACAAAATTAATCATTACAGGTAGGCGTCATTATCCTTATTTTTAAAGATGTGGAAAGTGGGAATCCTCAAAGTCAAGTGATTTTTCCAAGGTTATGTAGTTATTAAAGGCTACATTCATTACACTTTCTGCTATGTGCAGCTGTCTCATAAAATCCATGATTCCTAGTGTTATGATGTTTAATTTTTTTATTGATCATGATATATCAGGAAAACTTCTCTCTAGATACTCAAGATAAATTGGGATTCTTCCTGATTTTCTTTGTGTGTTCTCACACCAATTCTCTGACATGAACTGGGTGTCCTAAAATCAAGTTAATTCTTACACTACCCAGAGTTAGTGAAGACTAACTTCACTAACTTCACCAAAAGTTAAGGGCTCAATCTCACAAGACTGCCTCACTTCAGATGCCAGCTACAGATTTCTGGTGGCTCCAAGACACCTGTACTTTTGCCTGGATGACTACAAATTCAACTGCCCACAACCCTCTCAGGTTTGATAATTTGCTAGAACAACTCACAGAACTCAAAAACTATACTTATGATTAGCGTTTTATTATAAAGGATGCAAATGAACAGCCAGATTAAGAGATACACAGGGCAGGATCTAGGATGGTCCTGAGTACAGGAGCTTCAGTCCCCATGCAGCCAGGGTATACCACTCTCCCAGTGTATCACTAAGTTCACCAACCAGGAAGTTCCATTGAGCTGGATGAGCAGAGTTTTTATATGGGATTTCATTACATACACATGATTGATTAAATCATTGGCCATGATTGAACTAGATCTCCAGTCCCTCTCTCTTCCCTGGAGGTTGGGGGTAGGGAGTAGGGCTGGAAGATCCAACCCTCTAAATAGGTGCTTGGTCTCTTTGCTGAGGCCAACCCCTTCCGTGAAATGATCTAAGGGCCCACCATGAGTCATCTCATTAGCATAACAAAGATACACAACTACAAGTCAGGAAGTTCTGTGCAAGGAATGAGGGACAAAACCAGATATATTCTTTATTATATCGCACTTTGGCCATGATTTTCTGGATGTGTTCTGTTCCTAATGTCAAGACAATTTCCTGCAAGTCAAGAAACAGATTAATGCCCTCAACCATTTATTTATTCAACGCATTTTTACTGAATATCTACCAAGTACTGGGTGCTATATTAGACACTGGAAATGCAAAGATGATTTTCTCCCAAGGTTGTTTTCTGTTGTGTGTTTTCTGAGGAATTCAGTAACAAGAACTAAGCTAATGATTCTTTTTCAACTTTCTGGGTGAAAGAAAAAGTGGTTCTGTTCCATAATGTTCTGACTTGGCTGCATTCAACATCATTCTTTGCATTTTAGCCACAGTCCTCTGGAGGGTTTCAGAAGGCAGTGAATCCACCTGAGAGCTTAGTAAATATAAATATAAAAGCTAAACTGTGCCTATTTACTGTGCCATCAAATTTCCTCTGAACCTAAACCATAAAACACAAATTACATTTAGATTCTTGCAAAAAGGACTATTTCCTCTAAATATATTCTGTGAACATTCATGAATGTACTTAATTTAGAACACCAAAAGAATTTAACTGCTGGGAAATAAACATACGGCCATGAGAAAGGGAATCCAGTGGTATACAACTAAATAATGCTTTTCATATGAAAAGATAACGTGAAAAAATATACATGGTTTGCCTCTCGAAATAGATTTGTATTAGCTTTCCTTTTTTGTGATTCTAAAGCAGTGATACTACATAGACAACACGAAATCTTTTGATGGTGCATAGTTAAGTGAAGTAGGATTAAAGGCAGAAGACCTACACATATTTCTTATTTCTGCTTTTCTTCCACCAAAAAGGAGCCTCAAAGAGACTCAAATGAATTTTGTTCTATCTGCAGAACCATCACTGGCATTTAAAGGCACAGATTGGTAGAAAAAATATAGGCCATTTAAAAATAATTAAGGAGGAGAGAACTCATATTCTGTTAGACTTAATCATGTAGAGGCTCCCAGCCAGTAAAGGAATCCTTTCCATAATAAGTCTCCCTGATAGATGGTTCATGTGTGAGGATTTGGAAAATACATACAATGGCTTGAATTTCATTTTCCCACCACACACTTATTAGGATGGCTACTGTCCAAAAAGCAGAATATAACAAGTGTTATCAAGAATACGGAGAAATTAGAATCCTTTTCACTGTTGGTGAGAGTGTAAAATGCTGCATCTGCTGGGAAAATAGTACAGCAGTTCCTCAAAAACTAAAAATAAAATTACTGTATGATCCAGCAATTGTACTTCTGGGTATATACCCAACAGCAGTGAAAGCAAGAAATCAAATAGATATTTGCACACCAAATCTCATAGCAGCATTATTACAATAACAAAAAGGCGGAAGCAACCCATGTGTCCATCAACAAGTGAATGGATAAACAAAATGTGGTGTATACATACAATAGAATATTATTCAGCCTTAAAAAGAAAAGAAATGCTGGCATGTGCTACAACATGGGTGAATCTTGAAGGCATTATGCTAAGTGAAATGGGCCAGTCACAAATAGATAAACACTATATGTTTCCATTAATATGAGATATCTGGAGTAGTCATTCATAGAGACAGAAAGCAGAATGGGGGTTGCCCAGGCCTGGGAGGGGGAATAGGAAGTTATTGTCTAATGGTATAGAGTTTTAGTTTGGCAAGTTGAAAAGAGTTCTGGAGATTGCGCAGCAATGTAAATGCAGTTAACACTACTGAACTGGACCTTAACAATGATTAAGATGGCAAATTTTATGGTATGTGTATTTTACTGTAATTGTTTTTAAGCCATGGCTGCCCAAAGCCATCTCTAATCACATTTCTGAAGTTGGACTTCAAAAAAACCTTTCATTTTTCCTATTCCTAAAACCAAAACTAGGAGGAAATAGTCTGCTCATCCTTAATTCCCAAAAGCTATTTCCTTGAAACATTAATAAAATTAATAAACCCCTAACTAGGTTAATCAATAAAAGATTGAAAACATATTATCAATATTAGGAATGATTTAGAGGGTGTGATTATAGGTCCTACAGATATTAGAAAGATAATAAGGGACTATTATCAATAACACTGTCAGAAAGGTCCAGAAATAATATAAACAAATTCAACACCCACTCATGTAGAAGAAACTTGAAAAGGATTTGGAATAGGAGGGAACTTTCTCAACCTGGTAAAGAACATTTCAAAAAACTGACAGCTAACATAGTAAGTAACTTTACTATCCATGAAAGACTAACACTTCCCTGCAAATATTGGGAAGAAAACAAGGATGTCCACCATAATCACTTCTATTCAACATCATGGAATAGGACTGGGGGTTCGAGCCAATGTAGTGAGTTAAGAGAAAGAAGAAAAAGCCTTACATATTGGAAAGAAAAAGGTAAAACTATCTTTATTCACAGATTATTGATAGTCAGTATAGAAAAATCCTTAGGGATCTACTAAAAAAAGAAACACTTGAACAAACAAATGAGTTTACCAAGGTCACAGGATAACAGCATACAAAGTCAATATACAAAAAACAACTATATTTCTATATATTAGCAAAGACTAATTAGAAATTGAAATCTTCAAAGTATCTTTATGATAGAAAAAAGGAAATACTTATGGATTAATTTAACAAAATATGTGCAAGACGGGTACACTTAAAACAACTAAACATTACAGAGAGAAGCTAAAGAAGATTGAACTAAATCCATGAATTGGAAAGCTCAATATTTTTACGATGTCAATCCTCCCTAAACTGATCTAGAGAGTCAAGGCATCCCAATCAAAATTCCAGCAGGCATTTTTTTTCAATTGACAAGCTAATTTAAAATTTATAAGAAAATGCAAAGGATGTAGAATAGCTAAATCAATCTTGAAAGAGAAGAACAAAATTAACAACTTACGCTTTTGGATTTCAAGCTCTAACAATCAAGATGGTATAATATTGGTATAAGGATAAAAAGTTGCTCATTGGAACAGAAGAGGGAGCCCAGAAATTGATCCATTCATATATGGAATTGATTTTTGACAAAGATACCAAGATAATTCAAGGGGGGAAATGACAGTCTTTTCTGTAATAGTCCAGGCACAAATGGATAGACAGGTTACTAAAAATGAACCTCATTACCTACCTTACACAAAAATTAATTTTAGATGGAAGATGACTAAAACACAAAAGCTAAATCTATAAAGCTTCTTGAAGAAAACATAGGAAAATCTCTTCACAAAAAGTGGAATAGGCAGTTTTTAGTCAGGCACAAAAAGTACTAATCATAAAAAATAGATATATTAGACTGTCAACATTAAAAATATCTGTTGTTTAAAAGATAACATTAATAAAAGAAGAGAGAAGACTGGGAGAAAATATTTGTGATACATAGATCCGAAAAAGGACTTAGAATATGTAAAGAACTCAATATAAACAATTTGATTAAAAAATAGCAAATGATCTGGCAGAGATTTCAAAAAGAGAATATGCAAATGGCCAATAAGTGCATCAAAAAATGCTCAACATAATTAGTCATCAGGGAAATGCAAATTAAAACCACTGTGAGATATCACTGCTCATCCACCAGAATGGCTCAAATTAAAAATATTGATGAAACTATGTGTTGGGGAGAATGTGGAGCAACCAGAACTGCCATTCATTGCTGTGAAGTAGTGTGACCACTTTAGAAAATAGTTTGGCAGTTTCTTATATAGTTAAATCTACACCTATCCTATGATCTAGCGATTCCATTCTTACGTATTTTCCCAAGAGCTATGAAAATGATCTGTTCACAAAAAGCTTGCACAAGAATGTTTGCAGCAGATTTTATTCCTATGAGCTCCAACATGTGAACAACCCAAATGTACATAAGCAGGTAAGTGGATAAGCAAATTGTAGTAGATTCATGCACTGGAATACTACTCAGTAGTAGAAAGGAACGAATTACTGATACGTGTAACCACATAGATGAATCTCAAATGTGCACAACACTTTGGGAGTAAAGACTGGAGGCTGACCTTGAGGGATGAAGGGCCAAGATCTTGGCACATGCTTAACACATATACCAGTGTGCATCACATGTGGGCTAGTGAGCTCCAGCAATAGCATACATTTTAACCCTTATTGATATGCTGTGTCATGGAAGGCCATGTATTGAAGATGTTCTAGACACTTTAGATGGTAAATTCCACTAGGGGCTATAAGATCCCTTTCAAAACTAAGATTCTATGATTTGCCCATAATTATTTCATTCAGGTTGACGTTGTCTCCTCAATTGTGTTGTACAAGTCCTTTGAGAGCTGCAAACTGGGTTTATACCCTGGACCACACCACAGTGTTAATATGTCACTTATAAACAAATCACATTTATGGAGTGTTTGTTGTATGTCAGACACTGTTTTAAGCACTTTTCATGTGTTAGCTCATTTCTTTATGAAAGCCCCATGAGATAGATAATGTCAAGACCTCACAGCTGAGGTCCTGAGCCAAGACCCTAACCAAGAAACCTGACTCCAGAGCCCATGCTTTCAGCTACGCTCACTTCCTCTTATGGGGGCACAAAATAGATGCTCAGCTAAGCACCTGTGAAGGGCCTGAGTGTGGCTGACCCTTGAACTCAATTTGTGGTTCAGTTGTTTCAAATGTGTTGTTATTGAAGTCATTAGTTAATTTCCATATAAACTACTAACCACATCCAACTGTCTTCCAAAAGGGTGTATTTGACTCTAAAAGAAACAGGTGAGAAAATGCAGCTGTATCAGTGCAAACACATCAGCCCAGAACAGGTGGCCTGCTTCCTGGCCTAGCAGTTTTCTTTTAAACTTAAATAACTGCTCAGTCTAAATCTCTTACACTGCATGAAGGGTGAAAGATGCCAATGTACCATTTTTGGAACTGGGCTGATATGACCTTGGAGAGAGAGTTTGGGTTTTGACAAAATAAAAAAGCACTATCTAAAACTCTAAATTAAAAAGGGGCTAAATAATAGTCAGTATTATAATTCATCTTTTTATTTTAACTGAGGACTCTATTCAAAGTGCTGACTCAACTATTATATTAAATCATTAACTTGACTTGAAATCTTAACTTTTAGGTAAGGTAAGTTTCACAACTGAGTTGCTTTCTTTTTATCTTGGTGAGGAAGGTTGGCCCTGAGCTAACATCTGTTGCCAATCTTCCTCTTTTTCTTTAAGGCAGATGGTCCCTGAGTTAACATCTGTGCCAGTCTTCCTCTTTTGTATGTGGGTCACCACCACAGCATGGCCACCAATGAGTAGTGTCAGTCTGCACCTGAGAACCGAACCCAGGCTGCCGAAGTAGAGCCCACCAAACTTAACCACTAGGCCATGGGGCCGGCCCCTCAGTTGCTGTTTAATGAAGTCTGTTGGCACATCTAGCATAATATACAAAAGCTGGGCTTCAAAATGCAGTAAATACCTATATTCAGTAAGAAGCTGCATTTCTTCTACCCAGCGATCAGCGATCTTATCCCCATGGATGGCAGTAAACAAGCGAGAGGTCAGAGGACTCAGATCTAGACTTCTAAGAAGGTGTGATAGTCTGCAGATGTCTTTTGATATTAACTAAAGCAACACCAAAAGAGCCTAAAACATGCATCCGTGAGTTGAGCCCGAAGGAGGACAGGGGTTAAATTGGAACTGAGGAGATAGGACACAGCCTGTATACTCAAACAGGAGAAAGAAGGAAGGGATTTTATAAATGGCCTGTATCATTGCAGGATGGGCTTCAGGTCCTAAAAGAACAGAAGGCTAACAGGACACAAATTCCTTCCCCTCAGCAGATTGAAACTACCAGACCTCCAGAAACTACAGCTCAATAACTTCGTCCTCCCTCTGGAGGAGGGATCCATCTGGATGGAAAAGCCATACTTCATACCTATATAATGACTGATTTAAGTAATTGGCACCAAATCCTTTCTTGTTCTGATAAAAGAAGGTAATTCGTGATAAGGAGGGATGTTGCCATCTGGAGAGAAGAGAGCAAAGTAAGGAGAAAATCTCCAAATGTTGGAAATGGACCATTTTGGTCTAGGGTCAGCTGTGTTAAACTTTAGTTGTCTGCAGAGAAATGAAGTTGCAGATAAAGATTTGTGTGTATGCGTGCTGTTGTCTGCTGAGCATGGGTAAAACACACCATTGCTACTTCTGTTTGTTCAACAAGACTAACTTTGTTATAAAGGGTGTCATTCTCAAGTGTGGATGAAAGGTTTGGTGCTATTTGCCGTTTTTCTTTTTGAAAACTGAAAAAGCTAAAGTTAACTAGTAGAAGCAATTGTTTTGATAGTGAGAGGAAGCAAAGTAGATTTAGGGGGAGTTGCAGAAACAACTCTACCTACAAATTTTAAGATGAGAAAAACAAAGATACAGAAAACAAGTGTTCAGAAAACATCATAATAGATGTGCCAAACTTCTTTCCATTTTTGTGAACATTTCTTTCACATTTTAAACCTGAAACTTGCAATATGGTTATTGTCCATTTACTTGCTCATAGCAGGCAATTAATTTTTATTAAATAAATCAATGCTTTTTTCCCCAAAATTTCCTCCAAGTGATTGATATTAATAAATCACTGACTATTAGGGCTTCAAAGATCACGTAGTCCAACTGATTTTACATATTAGGAGACTGAATCCAGAGGAGCGAATTAATCTACTCAAAGTTAGTAGTTAGTGCAGAGAATTGAGGCTATACTTCAATCTACATTATCTAAGAATTTTATGATATAAGGGCCATCATTATTAAAAGTACCTAAAATGGATAAAAAAATTAAGATGGGATAAATTTGTTTTATCTCATTTTTTTAAATATTCATAAAAAGAGTATTTATTTGATGTGTAATAATCCTAATATTAAGCATGTAGAGAAAATGATGAGTGTACAAAGGAGCAGGGAAAAGAGAAATGGGAAGAGTGGAGGGAGGAAAATGTGTGGGGAGGCAAAAAAGGTGAGTGTTAGAGATAAATATGGAACCAAATGGAAGAAAAGAGGAAAAGGCAAATGAGGAAAAGCTGATTTTAAAAAAGAAGGCCCAAAATTTGATATATAAATACAATGGAATATTATTCAGTCTTAAAAAGAAATGAAATTCTGACACGTGCTACAACATAGATGAACCTTGAAGACAATATGCTAAGTGAAATGTCAGACAGAAAAAGACCAATATTGTATGATTCCACCTGTATGAGGTACCTAGAATAGTCAGATTCAGAGTCAGAAAGAATAACAGTGCTTACCAAGGGCTGGGAGAGAGGGGAATGGGGATTACTATTTAATGGGTACAGAGTTTCTGTTTGGGTTGATGAAAAGGTTCTCGCAATGGATGGTGGTGATAGTTGCACATCACTGTGAATATACCTAATGTCACTGAATGGGACATTAAAAAAGTATTGTTATGTACATTTTCCTAGAATAAAAAACATCTTTTTTTTAAAAAAAGACATCACATAGTAACAATATCTCCTCTAATCCTTTCATCTTGACTTGTCATAATAATTCAATGATCATGAAAGCTTGAAGGGAAGAAAATGGGTAAATATAAAGGATTGTTCTCAGTTTTCCTGAGAATTTTTGAAGTTGTATAAGTTTGAAAAGTGAAAGTTTTTCTCTTGTAATTTTCTTTAGCACAATGAACAAAATGTTTCTGGTAAGGTTTATACATTGCTACCTGGCCTTTACTTCTCCCAGACTAGTTCTAAATCAACGCAGTAAGATCTGTGCAGAACCACCTGCCGCAGGCATCGCAGTATTCCTGCGCCATTTCTGTGCCCTGAGGGCCAGCAGGGCATTTCAGCGAGGGTGAATGCTGGCTTGCCGGGGCTTCTGCGAGTTCCCAAGAGGAGAATGCGGTCCAGGCCTCCTGGGCTTGTGAGTGCCTTGGGTGACAATGCTGCTCCTTTCTTCCTGCCTAGGCCTCCGAGGTCCTGTTCTCAGTGGAATAACATCCATTTATTCCTGTGGAAACGGGAAAACAAGGAGCCTTTTCTCCTGCTTGCTCAAAGGCTCAGGACAAAGGGGAATAAGTTTAAGGAAAAGTGACTTGGAATTGGAAGAAGTTGTAATCAAGCTTCTCAGTCTGGCCTGTGTCCTTGGAATCCGTGAAGGAATTTAAAAATAATGTGCTTCTTTACTGAAGAGGAAGAGCTTAAATTTATCTGAATTCAATATATAAAGCTGTATTTCAGCCATATTGACTTATTAATAGTCTTTGTGAGGAATGATTTAATTCTTACTAATATGCCATTTTGTGTCAAAATCACTTCTTTAATTTTAGCAGTACAGAATACACTAGAGAATTACTTAAAATTAACTTTGACCTGTGCGTTTTAAACCTGTGCATGTGTCTGCACAATATTTATCTTCAACCTGCCGTGAAACCTACACTGTATTTCTCTTCCCCACTCCCTCAGCAAAATGGAGAGACCCATTTCTAACATATGGAAGCATTTTCACACTGCAAGTTATTCTGAGGGGAAAATATGTGATTTATAAATGCTATCAAATGAAATATGTGTTTCCAAATGGTACCAAGTTGACCAAGCACATCTTAGGACACATTCTGCACCTTTATTACCCCATTGGCGTAAATGAACGGACAGCAAACAGCTCCTTCTCGAATTATCAATCCAGAGGTCCCACATTCATTGCGGCTAAACATGTTCAAGTCATCAAAGACTGCAAGTAACCTTATCACAAAAGCACACAATAGTTTTATTGATAAACAAAATAACACCTCCGAATTATGGAGAAATGGATATGCTCTGTCAAAAGTAATAAATTCTTCTGAGTTATTTGTGCCAGTGGCTGAAAATAAATATTGACATGGAGATTTCAAATTGCTAGGTTCACCACACCATTAGCCTGCCGACATTCTTAAACAAACCTCTTTAGAGTCAGAACATGAACAGAAAATTGGTAAGAGTAAGTGAAGCATCTTGCAGTGTTTACAGATGGCAAAACAAAAGTGCAGGAAGACCCACAGTCTGGGATCACATCTCAACCTGGCTTGTATAGACCATGGAAGCAGGAGATCTGTCATGGCCTGGGCATATCACAACTTCAGAAGAGAAGCAGCTGTAAAACAGTCGTTCAACTCAAAATGGAAGCCAGGAGGGAGCCTTTCTTACAGGAAAAAGCATGAGATTTAGAGTCAGCTCTCATGTGTGTTAGTCCCAGGTCTCTAAGTATTAGCTGTGTGACCTTGAGCACATCCTGTAATGTTAGAGTCTTAGTCACTTCAATCACTGACCTCTGGAGGATCGTGTGATGTACTAAGAGCTGCAGCTTACTGAGCATTTCCTACATGCCAGGCGCTGTGCCTTGTCTTTTACCTACATTACCTTGCTTAATCCTTGCAACAACTCTCTGAAGTCTGTCTCATTATCCCTATTTTACAGATGAGGACATTTAGGCTCAGGGGGATCAAATGACCTGCCCTAGCTCACTCAGTGAGTAAATTGAGGAGATGGAGTTTCAATCCATGTCTTTAAGCTCTTGAAAAGCTTAGATTTTTAAAACCATGCATTCTGTCTTCTCGCAGTCATTCCTTCAGTCGCCAAAGACTAATATATTTAAGAATGTTTTATAATAAGTAAAGTGTGATGCAAATATAAGTCTTTATGTTATGTCAGTGAATAAAGGAAGAATCATGGGAAATCACCAAGTCTAACTTTTCATACTACTTCTTAAGGTCACATTAATTTAAACATTTCAAAGGGCAAAAGGGTAAAGACTAACCATGACACGCATAAGCATGTCATATGGTAGCTATTGTCTTTAAGAAGAAAGAAAAAAGAAATAATTCAAAGAGAAATGTTTTGACACTGGAACAATAGTAAAATTCAATGGAGTATGCTGTGATGTCTACTGAAAAAGTCACTGATCATCCCCAAATATAAAGTACACTGCACATGATGACCATATCTTTTGGGATCAATTACAGAACGTTCTCAAAAATATAAAGCCAGTTTCTTCCATCATCCCTGCATTTTGATTGATGGAGTGATTTTGCCAGATGTTCTATACCAAACGATTTAACTAAAATTCTCTTTTTTTCCGCATCTGTGGACATCTCTATTTATAAAGACATTAGTGAAGTAAATGACTTTAAGAAATGAGAAGAACTTTCCTTCAACAGGATTATTGCTGCTGTAAATCTCCAGATTCTAAAATACAAAGGAAATTAAGTCACTGGCTATAGCCCACTACCACATATGACTGGATAATCAATTAAGTGACACAGTTTGGCGTCGAGGTTGGGTTGAGCATGCATTCAACACAGAATTTTCAGGACTTTGTTCTACTTCCAGAAGTGTAGCAAGGTCTTTGTTTGAGACAACCTCTGAATCTTCTTGCTCACATCAGAGAGCTGTATTATCTTCATAACTTGGTTTTTCAAAATTGGTTGGTGTCCAGATCTAGACCATGTACAGACCAGTGCAGGAAAGAGTCTAGAGTCTTTGGAACTTAAAATGAGTGGATCCCTTGAAGATTATCAGCATCAGAAGCAGATGAGTTCAGAAAATAGGATGGATTAGATAAAGCTCTGGGTGACGACGGTTGTATTCGGTGGATTGAGATAGTTTTCTCATCTTCTTTTCCAATTTCCTATCCTGAAATGATTCCCACTCTGAAAATGAGTGATTTCTTTATCAGCATGGTATTGACGAGAAGAAAAATAACTTTCATTGTTGTATTCTAATGTTGATTCTTTTTGTCTCTAGTGTGTACTTTTCATAATGAATCAAAACTAGAAATGCTAGATTTCTTTGAGTTGGCAGTTTATAAGTTCATTTCCAACAAAAACTTAAAGCAGTTCAAAAAACTTTGGATTGAAAAGGGTGAGTGTTTTCCCCTTTTACTTCATATACTGTATTTATTCCAACAGGCTTGTATTTATAGTACACACGTTTGGTCATAACTTCAGCAGGGATGACCAGGGCTGGAATTGCTCTAGCAGGGTCCATTCATCTTGTATCTCAAGATGAGTCAGTGCTTCATGAGTCATCCCAGAAACTTCCTGCATAAACTGCCTGTGTTTCTCTCTGAGGTCCTGGTTATTTTACCTTCAAGTCAGTACAAAGTGTCTCATGAAATAGAATCAAGAGTGTCCCATCACAGTTAATAATGTCACTCTGTGACCCTACCACTCTCTTCTGTAAAGACATACTTTCTTATATTTGGTGGGAAATGTGCTGTTTATTTCATTCCCTCTGTATTTTTACAGAGTCCCCCCTATATGGCTAGAAATAAGTACAGAATGTCTCACACTCATGGTTCCCTTGTGAATTGGCACGGATTCCTTTTTCTTCCAGGGCTACAATTTTCTCTTTCTTAAAACTGTTTTAGAATATTTAATATAGTTTTGAATTTTTGTTTGTTCTTTTTGAAAAAATCAAGATTGTGATTCAGACCCACTGTGTCTCCTCTTCCTGGGGCTCAATACAGAGATTAAGGTCACCTGCTATGATTTGTCCATTTTTTTCTACAGAAGATATCACTTTTTACAGTTGAAACTTCAGATGCTTCAAATTCTTGTTGAAGAATCTTAGTACTATGACAAATGTTTTTTGATGTAGTTTTTGCTTTGAAGAAATGAACATTTTAATTAACATTTAGCAATCTCAAGCAGAAACATTTTATACGAAATTTTTTTCAAGAAAAAAAGTCGTATTTCAAACATATTATTAAAACAGAAAATAAACTCTTGCATCAGAGAGGAAATCCTTAATTGCTTCAAGCAGAGTATCTGAATGACTGATTTCAATATCAATATTGCCATTTCAATAGCCTTACCACAGATATTTCTTTCTAAGTCTTCAGAATAGCCCTTGACTTCATCTTACATTGAACCATAACAATCATAGGATGTGGTTTGAGTAGTAATTATTTTCTCATTAATTGTCAGGTCACTTAGAACATCTGGAGGCTTGGTTATTAACTCTAGGAGTCTCCATGCCATCTTCCCGAGTTTGGTCTCAGCTGACAGAAACCTGGAGGTGCTGTCGAGGACTGCTTCTCAAATGCGTACACAAATCACCTGGCGATCATGCAAAATGCAGACTCTGATTCAGTGGGTCTGAGGTGGGCCATGCGAGTCTGCATTTCTACCAAGCTCCCAGGCAATGCTACTGGTCTGTCTGGACCACACTTTGAGGAGCAAGGATCTCTCAAACTATTTATGGGCCACGGCCTGAATTCAGAAACTTCCTGATAGTACAAAAGAAAATGAATAAGGAAGATAGGAGCTGGACAAGGAGAAGTGAGAAGAAAACTAGGGGTAAGAATAAGATAATGAGTGAAAGGAAAAAGAAAAACCTTTGAGGAACAATGAGGCATTTCCTCCAGAGCCCACGAGAGTAGGGGTGGGGGGCGACTGTATATCCTATGTTAATAGGACTGGAGAGGAGGAGGGGAGGGAATCTCACTTTTATTGAGAGTCTGCTGTGCAACCTGTACTACGACATACTGCTATACATTTGTGTATGTATATGTGTGTGTGTGTGTGTATATATATATATATATATAAATGCATGTATATATGAAGGATAGATAGATACATAGATAGATAGATGTTCTGCTTTGTTCCAAAAAGATTTGAAGAGGAAGCTGTACTAGGTGCTCTCACAAGCATACGTTGCTTCAATCCTCATAACAACCCTTTTAAAATATACAGAGAGAGGTGATAAAGCTGAGGCCTGGAGTAATTTTTTTAAAAACACATCTCTAGGACCATTTGACCTCACTGCTCCAAAATCCTTGCTTCGACCAGTCAGAGAGCAGAACACAAGAGAAAGAGGGAGAGGAGGACAGGCTTAAAGGACAATGTTGGAGCCTGGAGTGAGATAGTACAGAGGAGAAGAAATTAGAGAAGAGGATGTGGCAGAGACACATGGGTTGGTCCAGGAAGAAGGGAAGAGGAAAATGCAGGGCCTGCTAGGGCTGCAATTCAAGTGGATAATTCTAGTCCTGGTAGCAATTAGAGGTGACCCATTTGGCAGCGGCTGCCCCTCTGCAGGGGGGTTGTTGTCACCCTCTTTCCTGCCGACACTGTTTCCACAACCTTTTCAGCCCTGGCTAGAGTAGCTTGGTTCTATCCAGTGTGGAGAGCTTGGTTTTCACTTTCCCTAAACCACCAAAACAGCAAGAAAGTGGCCTGCAGGACTACGTGGGAGAAGCTGTGTAGCAGAAACTTGGAGCCCCTAGAAGCTGCCTGCCTCCATTCTCACTGGGACTCTGAGTCCAAGGTACTCCATCCTCAGTCTCTTCCTCCTCCTCTGCTTTCAGCTCAGTAGATCCTTTCAAACCTCCTCCTCTGAGATAATTCATCAAGAAAAGCCTCCAGTTACTTTCCTAGATGAAACAGATTGCTTTGTCAAGACACTGAGTGCCAGTTAAACACATGGAAATAAAGGGTCTGGACAATCCACCCAAAATTTTTTGGGAAAAATTATGGTACATAGAATAGGGGAAAAAAAGTTTATATCTACTGATAATACTGACCATTATAGCATTTAAGAATCCTGAAGAACAAAGCTCTTACGTATATTCATAATCTTCTAACTGAATTCTTGTCTGGAGACTCAGAGGAGTGTTTTGAATAAAGGTGAACGACAAGAACATAAATGCCTCTCAAAAGTTTCGATGGCATTATGAAGAGCAGATCTTCGGTTATTCAGGGGAGTTTCCATTGCATTCTGAACTCAGTGAATCCATCTGGCTTATGCTTTTGTTTCCATATATTTCTACGTAAAGAACACTCAGGACCAAGAAATAAGATATTGGATGATTGCTACGCAGTATAACTCAATAAGAAGTCTATTCTTGGCAAGGAGCATGAGATTTGTCCTTTAATTATGGGCATCTGACACTATGGTAGAAAAGGAATTATTTTTAAATTTAGTTTTTATTTTTTCAAAGTTATACATATTCATGTGGTTTAAGGGATCAACTTGTTCTACAAGACTTTTCTGGAAAAAACAGCAGTTTCCTCCTTGCCCCGTCCTTTGCTCTCCCTTTCCTTGGTCCCCAGAGGCAACAGCATCTAACTCTCCTAGCTTTCTTTTGGAATTAACCTCCATATCTCCAAATATCAGGCATTTAGTGCTATTTCTTTCTATTTATGTTTAGGCATTACTGATTTGCCACTATGGAAGAATTTATATCCGTTGCACAGATTTCTCCCAACTCTATAATTACTACTGCTACATACACGCACACTTTCTATTCCCCCGTCATCCCAAAATTGTTGTATCATAAATTTGATTAGATCAAAATTTAGTATTGACATCATTGTGTGAAACTATCACAATTGATCCAAATAAGATTTAAGCTTCCTTTTCCTTTCTTGCCCAACTTTTTGTTTTCCTTGGATTTAATAATTGTGTCATGTCTTTGTTTTGTTTTCTTAGTTCTCTATGTATTTATTACCAATCTCCAAGCTCTCCTCTAATCATCTAAATATCCTTTCAGAATATTCAACCTCTTGAGATATGCAAATGCTTTTAGTCACATCTTTGTGGAGACATCTTTCCTGGAGTCTCCACAGAGACTTACCCCCTGGTGGACTGGTTGCTGTCTGTGATCGGCATACTGCTGTCATTCTGGGCTATCCCCTCACCATCATCCTGGAGACTGCTTTCATGTCTCTTGAGTTGGCTCCTCTGTGTCTTGGATCCTTAGTTTACTAGCTCTTTTGGTAGAACCTCCCCTCCAGAAGCATCCTAAGAATGGGTGCATGTGGGATATGTATTTTGAGATCTTGCAGTTTGGAAAGGCTTTTATCATATCTTCACACTTAGTCAATGGTTTATATTAATAAATAATTCTAGACTGGAAATCATTTCTGCTCAGAGTGTTAAAAGCATTGCTCCTTTGATTCTAGTTTCTGGTGTTGTTTTTGAGAAACCTAAATCCATTCTGATACCTGACCTGTTGTACATGAACTCTTTTGCTCTCTTCTTGTTGCTTTTAGGAACTTTTCTTTGTCTGCAGTGTTCTAAGATTTCATGATGTGCACTGGTGTGAGTCTATTTTCAGGTACAATCCTGAACATTGGATAGACTCTTTCAATCTGGAAACTTATGTCCTTCAATTTGGGGAAATTTTAATAGTGTATTTGTTGATAATTTCATCCTCTCTGTTTTCTAAGTTCTCTTTTTCTGGAGCTCCTATTAGTCAGGTGTTCAAGTGATTCTTGAACTAATCTTCTGGGTTTTCTTATATTTTTCTCATATTTTCAATTTCTGTTCTTTTGCTCTGTTGTCTTGGCTACTTACTAAACTTATTCAATAGAAGATTGAATAAGATTTTCTAAATCTTCTATTGATTTTTTGATCAACATTGATTCTTTTGATTCTACTATCATATTTTGAAGTCTAATTTCTAAAAGCTTATTCTTGTTCTTTGTTGTTCTTAATATCTTTCTTTGCTTCATGCATGTTTCATCTTTATGAGGACATTAATTATATATGTATAAATATATTTTTAAAAACTCTCTGTTTCGTCTTTTTCACCCAATGTTCTTTTCTCCCACTTGTTCATTTGATCACTGTATTTTTTGTCTGGTGATCCTTGACTGCCTGGTTGTATTTAAGAAAGGGGCACTCACTAAAAAGCTGATTGGCACCTCTGTGTACCTGAATTGGGGACTCATCATTTGACTTGACCATTCATTGGGGAATTCCTATGTCTTTAGATCCTTTCTTTTGGGTTAGTCAGACTCTCCAGAAAAAAAATCTTCTAATTTCCTTCTTGGAGGAAATAAATCTGGCTGCCAGCATTCTACGTACTGAGTAGAAAGAGAGTGCTAAAGGCCTCAACATTTTGTATGCGTGGTAGGCAGAATAATGGCTCCCTAAAGTTGTCTATATCCTAATGCCCAGAACCTGTGAATACGCACACTTATGTGGCAAAAGAAACCTTGCAGATGTGAGTAAATTAAGGATCTTGAGACAGGGAGATTATCCTGGATTACTCAGTGGGCCCAATGCCACCACAAAGGTCATTATAAGACAAAGAGGGAAGCAGGAGTGTCAGAATCAGAGAAGGAGATGTGGCAGCAGAAGCAGAGGTTGGAGTGAGGTGAGGCCACAAGCACAAGAATGAGGGCAGCCTCTAGAAGCTGCAAAGGCAAGAAAATGGATTGTTCCATGAGCCTCCAGAAGGAACACAGCCCTGACAACCCCCTGTAGACTTCTGACCCCAGAATTGTAAGATACCAAATTTGTGTTGTTTTAAACCACTAAACTTGTGGTCATTTGCTATAATAACAATAGGAAACTAAGATAGTATGTAAGCTTTCACCTAATCACCACTCTTTTCATTACAGAACCTTCACGATAAACTGTGCCTGATGTTCTATCTTTTCCAGGGAATAACCCTCCAGTCTTCTGCCAGGGTAGGAGAGGGACACATTGCTTTGCTGCTTAATAGATAAATTTCTTCCTATTCTCAGCCATACTTCATCTCTGCTTCCAGAAGTACTTAGTGATACCAATTCCTGGACTTTTGGTGGCTCTGTGGGGAGTAAACCAGGTTGCTTTTGAGCATCCCCACTACTGGCTTAAGGTCCAGGTTCCTGGTCTGCTAAGTGAGTTACCACTCATCCTTCCACTTTCTAGTTTCCAAAATTTTGTCACTATTATTTCTCTTCAGTTTTCATTGTCTTTGTGGTGGCTTCTCTCCCTCCACCTCACCCCACCTACCCCTAAAAACGCTCAACCATTTATTATGATCTTATTGTGATTTCTGATTTCAGGAGGAAGTAGAGAACATGTGTATGGTCAATCAACTTTGACAAAGTTGCAAAAATATAAGTGTCATTATTTTATACTGCTTTTTCCTTGACATGGTGCTGGATGGTATATTATACCTTTAGAACATGACTTTGTTCCAGTAGAGTTATATATGACATATGTCAGTATGACACGTGGGAGTTAAGATCGATGGTTTTGAAGGAGGGATCCTGGGTTTAATTAAAGGCTTTGCCACTTATTAGTGGCATGACTTTGAGCAAGTCACTTAACAGAGCCTTAGTTTCCTCATCTGTAAATATGGTAGAAACAATATTTAACTCACAAAGTGATGAAAAGGCTTAAATTAGACAAGATGTTGGATAAAAGCCCTTGGCCGACAGCATAACTCCATTGTGGAGCAGAATTACAGGTGAACCAAGATTGAATTATGTAGATATTATATAGATAGAATTATAATTATAGAATTATATAGATATTACATGGATAGAGTTATATAGATAGTGCACATATAGATATATGTACAGATATATAGATATACATGTACATTATATAGATGTGCCCTTCCTCGTATATAACAGATACTTAGTAACGTTTGTGGGATGAACGAATGTCTTTTTTTAATGAAGTATTTCAGAAAACAACAATGAATATACGGATCCGTTAAATGCTATGTGAACCTTAAAACAGGTAAAACATCAAAATTTATCTTTAGGTTTTTAAATTTCTCTTACCCATTCCCTCTTCATTCTTTTTAACAGAAGACTGTATGTTAAACTTTTCATTATTTCATTTGCCTCAAAAAAACCCATGGATGCAAGATTAACAAACAAATAAAGAGCAGCCTAGTCAGCTCTCTTCTAGAATTTAGACTAGCCTCTTAATTAGGTTCCTTATTTCCTCTCTCTCAGTCCCTTCCCCCTCTAATCCGTTTTCCACACAGCACATGCATATCAGAGTGAATCACTCCACTCCTTAAAATCTCTTATTGGCTCCCCAAATTTCTTAAAATAAAAACA
The DNA here is from genome assembly GCF_037783145.1 of Equus przewalskii. Taxonomy (NCBI): domain Eukaryota; kingdom Metazoa; phylum Chordata; class Mammalia; order Perissodactyla; family Equidae; genus Equus; species Equus przewalskii. The sequence goes on from NC_091850.1 coordinate 28,846,392, forward strand.
AAACTCCTTGGCACAACCTACAAGGCTTCACAAAGCTCCAACCTCATCTTCAGCCTCATCTTGTACCACTAGTCCTCTCCCTTACCTTGCAAAGTGCCTCAGATGTAGTCACCCCTCAATACATGTTTGTTGAACAAGTGGATTGATTAATGAATATATTAGAAAGAAGAATAAATTTTAAAACATTTAATTTTAAGGACCTGGCTTTTATTTTCAAATTTTCCTACTGGGTCAGGTAAGAAAACTGCTATGAACTCAATGGCTTGATAATTGCTTAATTTTTGCTTTGTCTTTGGAGCCAAGAGAACTTCTTGGGAGAGAAGGAGAGACTCTGAATGGAAGAGAAAGTATGGAGATTATCTGTTTTCTAACTAATGTGCTGGGCAGTGTCATGGAAAGAAGGTGGTTGCACTGAGGCTAATATGCCTTCACTCAGACAATGTATACCTAGATCCTAGCACAGTGGCTGGCACACAAAAGATGCTCAATAAATATTTGTTGAATTAATGAATAAAAATGGCCTTCCTACGTTACCATATGCCCTTCAAGCTGCAAGTAATTCTTTGTGATTCCTCGTTAATGCTGCCATTAAAGATCACTTTTGCCCATTTTTAGCTGTGTATTTTGATAAAGGGAAAGTTAACATGTTTTTTTGTCTAGGATTAGGCCAAGTCATGCTATTTTAAGGATGATTATTTCAAATCTAGTTTAGAAGAGGCCCATTTATTATTCTGATTCATACGTATCTCCCTGCACATTCACAAAAACTATTTCCTTTCAAAGTCACTAGAGATCTCATTTCTTAAGTCTAATGTAATTGCTGGAAAAGGAGCTTGTTTGAGAAAGAGCAAAGAATTGAGCCATAGTTTAATATAGATGGGTATGCCAATATGTTATTGAGCATTTTCTGCTGGGGCTCACTTGGCTCCAAGGGCAGACAGTGCAGTAAGCACTTGCATCAAAAAGTGAACCAGTTGATCTCACTGAACTGAAAGAAGGTACCCAAGTTTCCATGGCCCCAGGACCTTGGCAAAGGGTGGTCTGGCAGAGTTCATGACACTCTCTTATGGGATAAGGTTGTAGGGAACTAGTAAACCCCTTCTGGAAAATAAAAGATGTAATTCTCTGGTAGTTCCTTGAAGTTCCTAAGCCAGGGTTTTATTTATTCAGCCTAGGGAGGGCAAATTATCTGAGCATGTATGTCAGGACAAAATATTGGTAATGGCTACTGGAAACCTATAATGAAAAAAGTTCTGAGGTCATATTTGGGCTCCTTGAGAAAGTATGGTCATAGGTTAGCAATGTCAGTGTTGAGTTTTGGAATCGGGACTGATGGCATGGCACATATTTAATATCCTTTACTAAGGCTTTTGTTTTGTTAAAATCTAAGTAATTATATTTAAAAATCCATTTAATCTTCACATACACTCTGTGAGGTAAGTACTGTTATGCTTTTTTTTTTTTTTCAGATGAGGAAACTAAGGTACAGGTATAATAAGTTTCCCAAAGTATATAGCCAATTAGTGGTGGAACTTCTATTTGAGCACATGCTTAGCTAACTCCAGAGCCCAAGCCCTTAAGAAGCTCTTTAAGAAAATTCTCTTAAGAATTTTCCCTATGAATTCTGGAGTGCTAATATTTAAAGCTGTTATTACTCATTTATATTACCTAGAGTGAATGAGTTTCTCTCTATTCTCTTACCTAAGACAGAAAATATAAAAGATCAATAACATTGGTAGGATTGAAGATAAATTTTAGCTACTCTATAACACTAAGACTGATTCTTAGTCTAAATAGTGAAAACATGGCTTAGGATATGACTACTCTAGGCAAGGAAATATGAATTATTTCTGGATCATTTTAAGGACGGAATGCAGTACGTCTACGGCATTTATACCTTGAGATCCAAGCCAAGTAGAAGTAATATTCTCAGATGAGATTTTTCACCCTTTGAAACTTGTTGCTCTAGAAGTAAAGATGTTAATCAGTACGTCCTGATGAGACTCCAAGGGCAGGGAATTATATTTTGTTTTCCTTAAACACTTAAAACATATTCTTTTAATGAGATGATCTCTCTATTTATGGAAATATTTACTATCACTTTCCCCAAGTATTTATTTCTGTAATTAACCATTAAAATCATTTGTAATTATGCAATTTATAGTATCCATGTAAAACAGTTTGGATTTCACCCAAAGACAGGGAAAAAGACAAAACAAAACAAAAATCTTCCAATATTTTTAGTTGGTGTTAGGAATGTCAAAATATGGTCAAATGTCAAAATGTCAAAATAAGAAATGAGACCTCATTTCTTGCCTGCTCTTTTTCTTTTACAGAAAAATCTGTCATTGCTCAACCAATATTTGTTTTTGAAAAGAGAGAAAAAACTTTTAAGGTAAGATCAAGCTACTTTGTTTGATTTTTTACTTTGACCGAGAAATTTATATTTCAAGAAGCTAGCTATGCTAAATGCTATCACTGCTGCATAAGTTCATCCCCCTGTTCTTCACGCAGCAGAGCAGTGCACATAGAATATTTATAGGGTAGGGATTCACCAACAGCAATTTGACTGAAATGGGAAGCCAGAGGCCTTGTCTTGAAACTATGGATAACATGCCATTTTTACCAAAATTACGTTTTTTGGGAGTGATTTGGAAAGGGGAAGGACTGAAAGAGATTAGGAGGGCTGATGCTCCTTATGAGTCTCCACCACTGACCTAGCCTAACTGGGTATAAAATAAGTTCTAAACGGTGATATTTGATTTAAAAGGGATCTTAAGGATCCTGTCTGCTTTTTCAGCATCCTACTAAAATCACCTGCTTTGAAAGACAAACCATGAGATTAGTAGCATTTTCACTTCAGCTTAATTAGTATTGTCTCGTTATTCTCGTTCTTGCTTATGCAGGTAATTTACCCTACTACCCACAAAACTAAAGAAAAACTCCACCCCAAGCCCTTGTTGAAAAAGCAGATTCCACCCTCCGCTCCCCCAACGCCCCAGCCAAGTGCTTCAGAATCCTGAGAGTTGGTGTTTCAAAATCTTCATTTTCAACACGCTCCCACAAGGGATTCTGCAGTCACTGAACTGTAAAACCTCTCTGCTAAGACTTTGTTTTTTCTTGAATACACGCCTGGTGAGCCACTTTGTCCTGGCCTAGATAAATAGACCTGGCTTCTGAGAATTCTCTTATAAAGTGACAGGGTGGAAATCTGACGTAAAACCAGCACTCAGCTCTCATTGGCAGCTTTGTTTCCTTCCAGAGACCTGCAGAGGACACCCTGTATGAAGCAGCAGAACATGGTAATAATGATTTGTATCCTGTATTTCAAAATCAATCTTTATACAAAGAAAATTAGCAGGCACAAGCATTTTGACATGTGGGACAGTCTATATAAAACTTAATGGTTTTTCTTGTGTTTAAACACGAAAGTAGACTGGCTTTTGTTTTGAAAGGTGACATGCAGGACCCTGAGAATGCTGAAGTTAGCAACTCTAGAATCCCACAATTCTCCACTGCCTGTGTCTCAACTACCAAAAACATTTTCTACAAAATCTCAGAATTCTTATGCAATTTCTTGCCGAAGCCACTTGTTTTTAATTGTTTCATATTAGAATGATATGCCTATCGGTTTATAATCACCAAGCTATCAACCCCAATATTTAAAATTATGCTTCAGAAGTTAACATGTTATCAAATAATGGTCTATATAGACAAAAGGAAATTCTATTTATCCTCCCATATCATTGGTTGAGGATAATTTGTTATTGCAAGCAATTTTACCCTTCACGTTGAATGTCTTGCAGAATGTAATGGTTTTTCAAGAAAGCGCGAACGGTCTTCATCTTTTACTTTGCAGACTGCAGATTCTCAGTCCCAAGGAGGTGGGTAAAGCCTTGTCTGTTGGCTGTTCACTGTTATGTTCACTCTGCGTATGAAATTACTAGGAAACTTTTGAAATAGATAAGAAAGTCTACTTATTGGATAGTACTTATCATATATTCTTATATGAAAACACAGTCTATAAAATGGATGGTACGAGTCACTACTTAAGAATTTGATTTATCGGCATTGGAAAGGACATAGCCCAATGTTAGCAATGGTTATCTTAGGTAATGGGATTGCTAGCGATTTGGGTTTTTTCCCCTCCCTCTTTGTATTTTGCTGTTTCCAAATTTTCTGCATTAAGTGGATATTAGCTTTGTAATTAGGGGAAATTGCCACATTCTCCTAAGTAAATATCTACTTAGATAGATATCTGCCTTTTCAAAAGACACTTTATTTTAAGAACTCCATCATATACTGTATTCCAAGTAAATCAGTAACCTAGTTTGCCTCTCTTCTACACTCAATTACTATAAAAGGTGATTCCTTGTATAATGGATCGTATTGCCTTCTGCCTTGTAATACAGCTATTTGTGTAAATGTCTGTCTCCTCCACTGTGAGTTCCTTGAGGTCATCTTCATGCCTGATAGAGTGTCTTACACCTGGTGAGCACTCAAATATTTATTGAATTGAATGGAAATTAATTTATAATTCTCAGCAGAGGCACACTTTTTTCTGCTGATAAAAATACAAAACCTTTTTTAAGTTAGTGAGAAAGAGATTTTTCTGAAACAGCAAAAATCCAAATGAAAAGAAACACAAAAGAGCACTTCCTTATTCACTTCAGTTTGCAATCTGCTTTTAGCATCAACCTTGTCCCAGAAGCGAATGAGATCATCATCCTTCACCGACCTCCCGGCCTTCCCCCCTTCTGGACCAGGTAATAAAGAGCTTACAGAACCTCAAGCCCAATGCTCTGACTTTTCAGAATCCATTCTCATTAATGATGAGCTTTCTTTCTCAGCTACTATAAAATGCTGACACTTAGTGGCAAATAAAATAGAGGCCTTAGCAACGTATGCATAGAAGAATTCCTTATGAATTCCAATTCCACAAATCCAGACAGTATCTCTGTTTATTTTGGTAGAAAGTGTGAACTTGATGTTTTTTCAGATTTCATGTTTATGATAGCAATATGTTTTATAAGGCAGTCCTGTAAAATAATTTGCTTTATTTTACTTATTATGGTCCATTTATACAGTTTTTAATATGTACAGTACTCAAAATATATAACTATGCTTTCGATTCTTATTCTAAAGTTTATACTTTAGATTTATATTCTCAAATTTAAAACATGATTTCTTTTGAACTTTTCACTAATTACCACATTACTTCTTTTTATTTGAAATTTGTGATCCTTTGCTAAGTAAAACTATTTTATCATAATAAAATATTTGAAATGATTGGAACATTTGCCACATTAAAATTATGATTTGACTTCTTGTGTGTTTTTGTTTCTACTGAACAACCAACTGCCTTTTCTAAATTAAGCTTACCACTAAGAGATAAAAAATACAAACTATTCACTTCCTTTTAACTGATCCCTCTCTCCCTGGGAACCACAGAGTTTTCAAACCAATAAATTTTTAGTCTTATTAACAATTCCAAGCATGACTGAGCAACAATATGTCAGATATCTTTTAGATGCAGCAGAGATTTTTTCTACCTCACTGGGCCCCATCTTAACCTGACTGGCAAATTACAGATGAGGAACAGAGGTCCTGATCCTAGAGGATTTGTTTTATTGAATTTGTGCATAAAGCAAAGTGATAGCTTTAAGTTATCTGGATAACTGCTTCAATTCATTTTTTTATAAATCAGATACACACAAAAAGAAAGAATGAATAAAGGAACGTTGATATCAGTAAGCATCATTCCATTTTATGTTGTGCAAAATGTTGGTGGTGTTAGAACGGAGAAAAATAGTACAATTTTGAGATGGCCCTTTCATTGTTGGTTGTCAATAATAACGATCATAAAACATTTAATTGAACTTTGAATTAGAGAAGCAATTCTACCCCGACATTTACAATATGTTATAATACTTTGAAGAAGCAGTTCTTATTCTTTTCTCATCTCCATTAATCGAATGCTCCAAGGTTGCTGTTTCTGCAATTGGCAAGCAAGAGGTTATCTCTTTGAAATGCATAGTAATTCCATACTTGGAACCACCACCACAGTCTTACCCCACCAACACACCTCACAGAAAAATAACCCAGCATAATGGTCATCTTTACTTCTCTCTTCAGGTATCATTAGAGTGGGGAGAGGGGCAGAAAAGTTGCTAACAGTTTTATGACATTCTATAAGAAACATATATTAACGCACACAGCGGGTTCATTATCAATTCACATTTTATAATCTGTAGAATTTCTCTCAGTACTCTATTTCATCATTCTAGAGAAGACTGCCTATTCCGTTAGTGATCTGATTTGCACTAATATTTCTGAGAGTAAACAGAACTATGTAGCAAAGCTCATCTTGCCCTCACCTCTTTAGCACAGCCCGCGCTCTCCTATGCGCAGCCTACTACTCTTAGTGCCAACAGCGACATCTACTGGTAAATTCAGTACAGGACCGTGAAAACCCGAATCGCGTAGAAACTGACACACCCTTATAGATTCAAGTTTTTCTAATATTTTTTTCTTACAGTGAAGAAAAACAATGTGTTTATGACATCAACTCTTGTGCAAAGGGATGTTGATATGAACAGTGCAGAACAAGGTATGTAGCTTCTCTCTATTACGAGAACCTCAGAAATGTGGCGTTTTACCATCTATATTTTAATCTGCTTGAATGTGTGATTTGGGAGTAGGGGAGGTAGGGCTGAGTGACAAAACATGAAGAAGTACATTTGGTAAGCCAAGTTCCATGGTCAACATGGGTACTAATTAGGTAAAAGCCTGGCTGGAAGTAAGTAGTACACATTCATTGGCTATTTTGGCTTTGATTAGTTAACATTAACCCCTCATTGAATGATGACTTTAGAAAATAAGCATTAAATTAGTCAAAAATAGAGAGGAAGTAGTATTTCGCTAAAGATATATTGACCCTTTAATTTCGTTCTTTGAAGGTCCCGCGAAACATTCTGAAAATATTCTAAGACCTGCTATCTTGCAGCCACCTCAAGCTCACAGGTGTGAAAAAGTGAGAAAAACATTTGGACACAATGCCTTGGAATCCTGCAAGACTAAAGAAAAAGCAAAAAATAAGGTAAGAAAACCTCCTCTGGTAGGACCGACCTCAATCCCCAAACCTTCTTTCAGTAGATTGCTGTGGACCCCCCTCAAGAGTTAGGGGCTGCCTGAGCTTTGTTCTGTTGCTGAAGCAGCTGCCTGGCTAGAGAAGCACTGGGACTAGATGGCAAAAAGCCCTCGGTAACATTCTTAAGCTTGTCCCCTTAATTGGAGGGTTGTTCCCAGGAACAAGTCTTATGGAGGTGTAAAGCTGAGTCCAGAGGAATGGGAACCCTCCGGGTCTTGTTTCAGTGCTTTGATCCCATGTGAGAACCTGGGAGCAATGAGGTGACAAAGTCCAGGAGTCAGAAGTCAAAAGGGACAGGGATTTTCTGCATCCCCAATTGGTTGACAGCCTGGTGTGGCTTTGGAAGCTTAGGTCACACCAGGGACCCATCTTCAAAGAGAAAAGGACCAGGGGACTACCTACCCAGTGTGACTGGGAGAGCTTGGGAAGCTTCTGGAGACAGATAAGAATTCTCTCTTCCAACTGTTGTAGTGACTGAATCACTCGTGGGCCTTTTCAGGGGGCGATTCATTTGGTTCCGGCCATGCAGATATGGGTTGGAGATATTCTGTTGCTATAGTTCTAGCTGTGTCTTGCAGAAGCAGGCACTTGAAAGGAATGGGACACAAGATCGGTAGGTTGGAATTTGAGAGTTAATTCCATCAGTCATTTGTTTCCAGCTGAACTATTGTGGGTTGGTCACCTAGTTTTGTTTTGTTTTCCCATACAAACAAAGATAGCAACACACGGAAGTGTTAAAAATACCAGTCGTTGGGGCTGGCCTGGTGGCGCAGTGATTAGGTTTGCACATTCCACTTCGGGGCCCAGGGTTGATGGGTTCAGATCCCGGTGCGGACCTATGCACCGTTTGTCAGGCCATGCTGTGGCAGGTGTCCCACATATAAAGTAGAGGAAGATGGGCATAGATGTTAGCTCAGGGCTAATCTTCCTCAAAAAAAAAAAAAAAAAAAAAACCCAGTAGTTTCATCAGTTCAATGAAAAAAATCAGATTGGTACTAAGTCTCCCTCTGCCACTATCTAACTACGTTTGCATTCTTGGACAAAGCAGCCAACCTTCTCTTTTCATCAGTGAAGGACGAAAGTTGAACTGGGTCAGCATTTACCAACGTTTTTATATTTCCAGATCTTTTTCTTTCTAAGATATGATTTCATGAGACCCATTGTCGATTTTAAAAATCATTTCATTGTTTATGCATGGCATATGATGTGATTTTTAAGTAAAACGTTCTCAATTTAAAATCAGTATTTTATTAAAATTTTTCATTTAAACATAATATAATCATCACCATATTACATAAGTTCTTACTTTTATCTATTTAAGAAGTGATACATGTTATTTAATTTGTTTTAAATTATGTAAGAAAAAGTAAGATGTGTTGGCTAATTTCTAAAATGTTATTGTATTTGATTTTGGAACAGCATAAATTATAGATTAAAATTTTTATTACATGTTGATATCAAAAGTAGATGAATATTTCTTCTTCAGCATAATATTTTGAAATCTTTCATTGCATACTTTAAAAATAAAATCTATTAATATATTTCTTGCCCTTTCCTCCTAAATGATAAAGCATAAGAGAAATTTTCAAGCTATTGTTTGCTAGCAATTCTTCTTGAATAACTTATTAAGGGTATGAATGGAACTTATTCCTAATTAGTGAAAAGCCTAATTGGATATGCCCATCACTGAATTTTCTGTTTAATAATGACCTTTGAAGATCTAAAGACAAGCTATATATAAGATGCTGTGTAAGAATTCTGACAAAATAAATGTAATTTATAGATTAGTGAAAATTATCTGTAGGTGAATTTTATAGGACCATTATTTTTATGTTCCTTATTAACTTGTATATCAAAATCAGAGCAATTTTTACTCATCCTGTCATTAATTAATGGTCACTTATTGTGTATAATTTAAACAGTATATGCCTAATAGAAACTATTTTAAGCAATGTAAGAATAAAAACTCCCATTTTGGCTGAGAGAGAAATCAGAGTGACTGAGTCATGACCATGTACTTTGATCTTTACTAACCAATGACACATACTCTCTTGATACATGTTTCTCAGCTCGCCAATTCTATTATAAAGGGAAAAATACTCAGAATTATTTTTATTGATTGATATAAAATTAAAGTGGAAACAGACTCTATCTACCTTTAAAGACAAGAACTGCCTGCAACATCTTTGCAAATCCCTAGTTGGGGAAGGGAGGTGTCCACAAAACACTGGAGACACTGCATCAGATAATTTATAGGGTTCCTTCCAGTTCTAAAATTGCTCACTCCTTCATGTATACATTAATGCAGGTAATGTGCATATATCTATACACATCAGACAGAGTGATTAATTGATTAAGTTACCAGTCAAAGGTTTCTAGATGAAGAGATGAATGGCGTTTCCTCTCACATTGGGTGGCCATGATGGTGAAGCTCTTAGGCTGTTTCCAGGGATTAACTAGGCCTGAAAGATAGATTTACCATGTAGAAATGAGAATTGACTCAATTTGGCTAAAAAGGTAAAAGTAACAAAAGGAGGTGGGATTTCTGAATATTGTGACTAAGTATATAGTGTGGTGTCAGACAGACCCAGGCTCAGATGTCAGCGCTCTTCCTGGTTCCAAGCCTAGCCAAATTATTTAAACTGTTAGGTCAGTTTACTTATCTGTAAAATGTGCATAAAGTGTATAGAGTTGTTGTGAGGAGTAAATGAGATAATGTAAATGAAATGCTTAGGACAGTTCTTGAACATAGTAAATTTTCAGTACATTTGACTATAATATTGTTTCCTCATCTGGTGCTCCAATAGTAAGCAATTTAAATGAACTTTTTGATGGATTTCTTTTCTTTCAGATTTCTGAAGGGAACTCTTATTTGCTAAGTGAAAATTTACCAAGTGCCAGAATTTCAGTCCAGCTGTCTCCTAACCAGAATGTTCTAGGTGCTACATCAGTAGGGTACGTTAATGATGTGGAAACAAAGGTGCCGTCCTTTCATTCTTGCTTTCTTCTATCATTATAACCATTTATGGAAAAAAATTTTCCGACATTGTAGAGATAAATTGCCAAGATTTCTGTTTGAAAGGAGATTTTTATAAAGAACACGTTTAAAATGCTTTTCAAAATATCTCCAATGTTTAAATATTCTCATACTATTATTGTATTGTCTTCATTTTCTCGTTGACTTGGGTTAGAATGTTTCAAAAAGGTATGGCTAAACTTTTATTTAGTTAGGCATTAATTATGTGGCTACAGATTAGCCTTTCTTCTGCTTTCTCTGGCATCCTTTTTTGCCCTTTTAAAAACTATTTTCAGCATTATTCATTATTTACTGGCATAGGTTGGATAGACAACAAAGAAAGCAGTATAAATATGCAAAATGAAAATTAATGTTTACTAGTCTCACCAGTGATGAAGGCATGTGATCTGAGAGAAGATTAAAACTAGCCCTGGATGTAACTGGACTCACATGATTAGGCCCCATGCAGGTACCGCAGCACTTACCTTCTGTGCACACTGGGGATGCAGTGGGGACCCTGGGACACATTTGCCTACACAGAGAGGGTTGAATGTCTTCCAGTTTCTCATCATGCAAAACACTTTTAACATTAAAAAGAAAAGTTTTGAGGAGGAAAAAAACAAAGTAAACCAATGCACACTCAAGTATAACTGACAAGATAGATTGGCTTGGCTTTGCCCTGCAGACCTCTGATAGCTACAAGCGTTGGCCACGCAGGGAAGAAGAGAGCGGAGATTAGAGATGGAAAGGCTGTTCTGGAAAAGTAAAATGGTAAGAGCTGGGCAGCTCCCCGGTTGATCACACAGCCGGTACAGTGATGGTCGGGAGACCTTTTTGGACTGGTCTCAGCCAGTGCTGCAACAGCTGTCAAATATTTTGAACATAATGCCTGGAAGTACCCATCTCCATTTTCCTTCATGTCTCATTAACTCCACGTAAACAAAAGTTAGTAGATGTTTTTATGCTTTACATAAATCTGTTAAATCATCTGATAATTTCACGTGCTATGGTTTAAAATGACTTTATCCATATATTTAAAATAGTAAGTGCTTATTTCTTTTCCTTAGATGTCAACCAAATGAAGACAAGTATTCTTTTAAAAGCTACAGTTCTGATTTCGTTTTTGGAGAAAACATGGTAGAAAGAGTTTTGGTAAGATTTTGGCAAATGTTTCCATTATTATATAGAGAGCTGTCACTTCAAATTTCTGAAGGCAAATTAATTAAAACAATGTTAAACTGGAAAACACTTTTTAACTCCTGGGGTCAAAGCCACATTTTCTTTCTTTAACTGGAAAGATTCTCCTGGGAAGCAAGTTCTAGTTGTTAGAATGATCCAACCCACAGAGGAAGGGAATTATATAATTATAACATTATTGCTGATGAGAAATATTAAATAATTCTTTGACTTGTGTTAAACCAAAGTTACCCAAGGAAGTCTCAGAATTATCTGCAACAGTTAGATAAGCTCAACTGGTAATGATATTTTAATATAGTTTTTCAATAGGATTTGTCTTCACAAGATACATTTAAAATCATTTGCCAATATTTTCTTATTAACTACAACCCTATCTTCAAGCTTTTACATTGAAAGCATTATTATAACTCTTTTTTTTCTTTTTTAAATAGCTTTAAGAGGAAAATCATAGTATTTCATTTGCCTAGGGGAATATACTTGCCAAGTGGAACCCACTAACTATTCTTACTATCATCCTTATTTCATATTGAGTATCATCCTGCATGAGGAAGTTGCTGCTCTGCCCTCCATAGGACATGTTTCTAAAACAGAGCAGAATCTACAGCAGTGAATTATACAGCAAGGTGAAAGCTGTGGAGCAAGTGTTCCTATGGTTTCATCTGGTCCATCACATGTTCATACCCCTTCCAACTTTCACCCAGACCAGAATCTTGCCTGAGATGGGGCAAGGTGGCTAGCTTCTCTTGGGCCTATTAGTTACATGAAGAATCCCAAAGAAACTGTACAGATTTAAAAACCTGTGTAAGGGCTCAGAATAAGAAAAGGACCAACTCTTGAGGCCTGTTTATTCCAAGATTTTTAGGGCTTTCACAAATCACTTTTAAAACCTAGTTTATTCTACACCTGCCTCAGGCTAAACCCTAATTTGAAGAGCAGTATCATAGCTTTTTAGCTTAGAGGGCACCCTTTTGTCTCTCCCCAGATGAAGGTCAACTCCAGCAATCCTAGAGCTCTTGACCCACACCTTTGGATCTGAGCCAGAACGGACCAACTTCCAGAGTGAAGGTCCAGGCAATATATTTAGGCACATTTATTCCATGTCATTTATTCCTAAATTTGGCACTAGATCAGTCACAGCCTCTGTAAGATGTCACAGGCACAAATTAAATACTTTCCAAACCTTAGTATTAACTTTAACATTCGACTAAATTTAACAAACATGTATTGTGTTATGATATATAAAGCACTGGCATTGGTCTCAAGTTTGTCTGCATATTACAATCATCTGGTGAGCCTTTAAAGGATTTCTTATGTCTGGGCATCTCCCCAAACCACTTAGATCAGAAGCTCTGTGGTGAGGCCAGGTGTCAGGTGATTTGAACCTACAGCCAGGATTGAAAACCACCTGGGCAAGTGGTTATGCAAAGTTAAAGGAGACACTGTACTCCACAGGTATTTATAATCTAGTAAAGGGTGACAGAGAGATACGTATACAAATGAACTATCTTCAGGATTACAGATTTGGTTTGAGGAGGTACTTATGCACATTTCCTCTGGGCACTTTAATTTGGTTTACAAAGGAAACTGAGCTCCCTGTGTCTTTAAATTGATGACATCCTAGGATAACAGGGTCTTTGGAGATAATTTGTATTTGTCCTCTAGTTAATCCTGTAATCTTGTGGCCTAGTGATTTTGGGGGCCAGGATGCTCTCCCGAGTTGTTGGCTGACCATGTGCTTTTAGAGTGAGTCATTAAACTTTCTGTGCCTTAGTTTCTATTTTCTTAAAATGGAAATAATTACACCCATCTCTATCAATTTTAACAGGATATCTTGATGTCCAGTTAAATAATGTGAAAGAATCTTGATTATAAGGGAAAAGATATAAACCTAAATTCTCAAGTATCATTTCAGTTCTCCCCGTTCTGCGAGGGACTATACAGTATCATAAATGGCCAGGCAATTGCTCAGTCTTTTTTTACACAGGCCTTGATTCCAACACATGTGCAAAGCCTCAGGTATGCAGCCTTAAAAGTGTTGACAAAAAAAATGTCTTAGAGGAATAATTAGTATTCTTTCTATAAAGATGTTCTCTGAAACAGCGAATGGGTTCTCTTTTTAATTTTTGTAATGAAGTGGATAGAAAAGGTCAATTGCTAGGAATACTGAAATACCTTGAAACAGTGACAATAGTTGCACCTCCTAGGTGTCAGGTCAGTTTGGTGCAACAGCTGCTACCTCCTTTATGGGCCTCTAAACCTTCTCCCATTGTCTCTGGAACTAGATCCCACCTGAAGTAGGCTGGTGGTAACTAGATTATGCTTCCTGAAGCTTAGAACAAAAGTTATCTAACAATAGGGAGGAGTTCTTTATTCAGCACGTAGGGAGCCCCAAACAAAACCAAAGCAGTTGGGTTTGTTTGCTGTGTTGAGACAGAAGAACAAAAGTATCTTTTGGCTTACTGCAAATATCTAGGCACAAAATTAAGTAATACCTTTTTTCCCCCACCTAGGGTACTCAAAAGCTCACCCAGCCTCAACTTGAGAATGATTCATACACCAAGGAAAAAACATTCAAATCCACTCTAAAATTTCCTATCAACTCTCCAATGTCAAGTAAGAATTATTTCATTTGTAAGACATTTAATTCAACTAGTTTATTCCTGTTTTTCCATGTCATTTGTTTAATATTTATAAAATACAGTGTTTTATAATTTTTTGGTAAAGATTCAAGCATATAAATATAGTTACATGAAATATAAGCTTTCTAAAATGTTTAATGGTATGGGGAATCATTAAAGACATTTACCTGAACTCAAGCAGTTTGAGTTTTTGGAAACACTCATTATTATAAAATGCTAAGGAGATATGTATGGTATCAGGGGTAACAAAGAACTTCGCAGTAGAGAAATTGGGGCCTTTTATGTGTTTTTTTTTCCCCTCCTATTTTCTCTTAGGAACAGACTCTATTAAAGGTATATCCCTAATTGAATCAGCTGCTGCTTTCTCTTCTAAACCATCACCTAAATGCTTGCTGGAGAAAATTGATGTTATTACTGGGGAGGAATCAGAACATAATGTGTTAAAGGTCTGTATATCATGTATTGCTCTTTCTGGCACCACTTACGTACATGGAATAATTACCATCAGCAGGGATGTCTTTAAAAATAAAGGCAGAAGTATAGTTTTCGTGAAGACTGAGTTGCTTAAATAAAAATGTTAGAGGCTTCCAAAGATTAAACCAATATTTTGTTGAATTCTCGCATTTGTATGTATAATTTGCAGGAAAACAGGCTATTGGGTTTACAACCAATCACATTAGTCCCTTAGCAAGAAGCTAGCCAAGAACCTTGTCTTAAAATAACTTCAGGTCTATGTTTTATGCTTTTCATACCTGCCTTTATAAGTGGTGCTATTATCATCTGATTTAAAATTCTATTTACACTGAAAGTTTTAAAATGCTGATAAGATGAATTGATTTCAGTTCAAGATAATAAAAAGATTTTATCTTCCTTTAAAAGTTCTTTTAAATAACTTTGGAATTTCATATAAATCAAGAATTTCGCAAATGTAGTGCACAGTATCATACATAGGATTTGAATGTTGAGTGGTATAGCTATCAGCCTGGGCATATACAATGTAACAACTACAACTGAATCATTTCAACAAGGCGTGGATTTCCCCTTGCCTCTCTCTGTGTGCTTATGCCCCAAACTCCCTCCATTCCTCCTCTCCTCCCCCATGATCTACTGATACATTTACTACACAGGTGTGACTCAGAGCATTAACTCTGATCGGATTAATCCCATATTTACGGAAGTAATAACTAAGGGTGAGACCCTAGCATGCTATATTTTTAACAAGTTGTCAAGGTGATTCTTGTACATAGTAATATTTGAGAACCATTGGGAAGCATTAAATTATAGGGTATTCTGTGGTATCACATCCTAGTTCTGATGCTGTGTTCTTTGAAATTTTTTGTTCCATGATTTCCTTCACTTTTGAATAAATTATATAGCTCAAATAACATTAAGTGTAATTTGAAAGTTGGTATATTAGATAGATTGTTAAGTGAAAAAGCAAGATGCAGAAAGCATGTATGGCAGTCTACCATTTATAGTAAAAAATAGGGGAACATATATATATATCAGCATGTGTATACACGCAAATATCTCTGGAAGGATAAACAAAATATTAGTAACGGTGATTACTTGTTGCAGGGGTGAAAATTAGCAGATGGGGAGCTAGGGTTGGGGGCAGACTTTTCACTTGTACAGCTTTTTGTTTTTTGATGTTTGAACTATTCAAAAATCGTATGTTTTGAAGATTAAATAAATGTTAAAATCTGGTGTATAAATCATTAACATAGGCTATTCTGATAAAAGATCAACCAAATAAAAGTGCTATAGAATATTCAAGAATTTACTTTGAAAAAAAATTTTCTATGTATTTGACGTTTTAAAATATTATCCTTTAGATCAACTGCAAGCTTTTTATTCTCAACAAAACAGCACAGTCCTGGATTGAAAGGGGCAGAGGAGCTTTGAGATTGAATGACACAGCAAGCAGTGACCGTGGAACATTCCAGTCAAGACTAAGTAAGGAATCATTTTGTAAAGCAAGACACTATTTCTCAGGGTAAAATTTCCAACATAGGTACATATCATTTTCCAGAGATGTGTTATAAAATATGCCAATAAATCAGACTGTTGAAAACAATATTGTTTCTAATGTACTGTAGGAGCTTCCATTTAGAATAGGCTCTGATGTCAGACTACACGGGTTCCAGTTCTGGCTCTACCACTGACTGACCGGTGACCTCAGATGGTTACTTAACCTCTTTCTGCCCTAGTTGCATCAGTTTAAAATGGAGATAACAATAGTCCACGACATTGAGTGATTGTGAGAATTCAGTGAGATAATCCATGTCAAGCACCTATGACAGAGCCCAGCACACACCTAAATAGTAATCTCGTTATTTGTAGGAGTTTGATGAAATTATGTTTGAAGTGAAAATAGTTTTTCTAAAAGAGAATATTTGCCCTATAATTTATCTTTGGCATTCTAAACATGCTGTGTGGGTTGAGATGAAGGGTCAGTTTCTGAGGAAATGAAGGTACATGGTTATTGAATCCTGCAGGCAGAGAGATGGTCAGAGTCTGGAGTCAGTCAAACTGAAAGACTCAGGAGGTCGTTGGCATCTAGAAAGGCACACTGGGTATTGTTCAGAGGTCCAAACTGAAAGTGGGTGCAGGCGGAGATCTGGGCAGGGTGGATGGATTTGCTGGTCAATGTTGGGTGGTTAAAGCCATGGAAGAGGCCCCAGACAGAAGTTGGATCCAGGTATATGGATATTTGTTGAGTTTCAGCAATCAAACTCAAGAAACGGGTAAGGAATAGAATTCAGACTAAGCGAATAGGAACAGTAATGTAACTGGCAACAGGTATCTAAATAACCCAATAAAGTATTATTCCCAAGGCAGGTGCTAGTTGTTTTCTGCTCTGGTTTAACTCCATTCCTTCCACTGCCTGCCAAAATAAAGTACAAAACAACTTTTCTTTGTATTATACAGGTAATACATGCTCATTATAGAAGACAGAAGATATGGACCAACAAAAAGAAAAAAATTAAAATCACTCATAGGCCTATCTTCCTGTGAGGGCCTCTGATAACAGCATATATTCTTCTGGACTTCATTCTCTGTATATATAAATGTACCCATATATTGAAAAATTTGTGATTCATGGTGTTATATTCCTTTTTAACTTGGTTTTGTTTAATAGTATACCATGATCACCTTTCTACATCAATAATTATCGTTCTTCAGTAATCTTAATGGGTTTGTAATATCTTGAATAGCTGAACCATCATTTATTTAACTCAATTTTTTGAATGCTTAAAGTTTTTGTTTCGGTTTTCTCCATTGTAAACAATTCTTGGATAAATATTCTTCAGACCACTGGGTCCTCAAAAGAGTTCTAAAATCTCAACCATTCTTTAATAATATAGTAAAAATATGTAATTCCAGTATATAAGTTAAAAAAAGTCCTCTAAAATAATAAAGCCCAATTTGAAAACCAAATTATAACCTAGTCAAATTACAATTTATAGTGAAAATACAGTCTGAAAAACAACTACAAGATGTACTTTGCTTTCACAAATGGTAAATTCCCCTGGAAGGCTAAGAATCCGCTGTTCTGTAGTCTGATATATTCATCTTCCTATTTTAGTTATGCGCAATCAAGGCAGCCTGAGGCTGATCCTCAATAGCAAACTCTGGGCTCAAATGGAGATTCAAAGAGCAAACCACAAAAATTTACGAATAACTGCTACTGATTTAGAAGACTGTAGCATCAAAGTGTTTTTAATTCAGGTAAGTGACAATTTCAGTGATAGAGGATTACCCTACTGTATTTATAGATCTCTGCAATTACTAATTTGGTTTTTTTAAAAAAATTTATTATAATAACCTACACCATTGGCAAAAAATCAGCTATTCATTATGGTTGTTTACAGTATAAGACCTAAATTTTATATGAAATTTAGAGATTAACACCAAAATCTATAGTAATTATTGGTACCTGTCCGAAGACATTTGTACTGATATATGATGTCAAATCTCTACATTTTTCTTTACTATTGAAATTATGTCAACAATCTTACTGAGTTACCAAGTTACTGAGTTGTCAAGATTGGTTTCTGGAAGGCCAGCAGAATCCACAGCCCGGTGCTTGTACTGCATGCTGAAATTAAGAAGGCCTTGAGATCACTGCAAAGGAACCAGTGAGAAATGGAAAAACACAGGGCCAGCAAGTTAAAAGAACCAGTCCAGTGGCAAATTCCAATTCTGGACATGAGTCAGTCTCCAAGGTAACAGGATGGGAGCACAGCTTTAGCTGTTCCCCGGCGGCAGGAATGCTTGACCTCAAATTCAAGATCTAGGCACAAGAGAGTGAGCTGGCAGGAATCAGATCAGAAAAAAGGCTGGGTTTCCCCCATGAGCTGAGACTCAGAAGACTGGAGGAGACTGAATACTCACGTGACTCAGGCAGAAGGTGACAATACAAGTAAATTGGCTTTTATATAGTAATGGAAAGAAAAGTTGGCAAGGGTCCACTGATAAAAAACCAAAGGTTTTATTAACTACCAGTAAATGCACTGTTAGGTGTAAGTAATGTTGAGTATTAAGATGTTAGAGTAAAATGATGCCCAAATCCTGTTTACCATTTAGGGAGATAATACTTGATACTCTGCCAGGCCAGATCCCCCTGGCTTTGAGTGGGTAAGGCAGCCTGCCTGAGACTGAGACTGTAACTGTGACAAGATTCTGCTGCAAAATATCTGACCCATGCTGACTTTTTAAATTATAGGGTATTTTTTAGAGATTAGCAAATGAAATGCAATAAACAACACTCAGGGGCCGGCCGGTGGCCGAGTGGTTAAGTTTTCTCGCTCCCGCTATGGCGGCCCAATGTTTCGCCAGTTCTGATCCTGGGCGCAGACATGGCACCGCTCATCAGGCCATGCTGAGGCGGTGTCCCACATGCCACAACTAGAAGGACTCACCACTAAAATATACAGCTATGTACTGGGGGGATTTGGGGAGAAAAAGAAGAAAAAAAGATTAGCAACAGTTGTTAGCTCAAGTGCCAATCTTTAAGAAAAAAAAAAAAAAATCACCGAAATTCCACTCCCAAATGTCACTATTAACATTTTGGTCTCCTGCTATATTTTAGTATATATACGTGTGTGTGTATACGTTTATACACATGTACCATACTGTATACACTGTATGACCTTCAGGTAAGTTATTTTAACATTCCCCAGTCTAATTTTACTCATCTGCCAAAGCCGAGTAAAAGATAATAATATGCTTTATAAAGTGGTTGAGAAGACTAGATAGCCAATATTTGATGGTGAAATACACATATCTAACCTTCTTTTCACTTATCAATGAAAATGAGTGTTCTTGTGTTACTAGATAGTAGTTCATTCTTCAAAAAATCTTTTAATAGGTGAAAATATTCTATTCTGAGTACCATAATTTATTCCATTAATCTCACTTTGTTAAATTCTTAGATAATTTCCTGTGTTTCACTATTATAAATTTTGTAAGGAAGCTGAAAGGAATTCCCTGTGTACATACATGTTAATTTTCTTGGAAAAACGTTTTGTCTTGTCTTGACAAATTTCTCTCCAGATAGACTGAACCGATTTTCATTCTCACTGGTATTTTCTTATGATGCTTTCTGGGAATTACAGTTTTCTTAAGCATTGTGAGTTTGTTTTCCAGAAAATATATCATTGTGATTTTATTTTTAACTTCTTGTTCTGAATTTCTTGAATGAAAACATCTGAGTGAATTTGTCAAAAGGAAATATATTGACTAATGAATGGTATGCTTAAAATTTAAGGTAAGAAAGTCAAGGTAGCAGAACAATATTTATATTTCAATTACAAATATTCTTTCAAAATTTGTTATTAACTTACTAAAGAAAAATTATACCTTTGCACATAATATACAACAAATATTTACTCAACACGTTCTGTGTAATATCTAATACAATGTGAGAAACAAAAATATTTTATTTAACTTAGTTTTTTTTCCCCCAAAAGTAATTAAGGCAACTTGAGAACATGCAAATGAAAAAATATACTTTAAGACCCTTCCCCCAAAAAGTTGGCCTGCAGTTGGTTCAACTCTTGGTTCTTGGCTTTGAAACATTTGATAGCTCTTTGGAGGATCAGCGAAAAGAAAAAATTTTCCAGATTTTCTTTGAAATTGTGAAAAGATACAAAAATGTAAACTACTGCCATGTTACCTTAAAGAGCATTGACTTTGATGACAGACCCTGGGATTCAGGTTCCAGGCAATTTGCCAACTTCCTGTGTAAACTCAGACAGGTCGTACCTTTCTGAGCCATAATTTCCTCATGTGGAAAGGGAAGAGGGAAACAAGTGTATATTGAATACCTGTACCACGTGCTTTTACTAACATAAATGCAATAAATAATTAACCCATGGTTTTATTGTAAGGACTAAATTTAAAAAAAGAATATAATAACAGTAAATGTTATACCAATGTAATTGTTACCATCAGTTTTTATAGCAACAATAAAAATAGAAAAGTATTGAAAGCAGGGACTTCTGATGTGTTTATGGTACAATACCATGACTGCTCAAATGAGCTCTGCTTTTCCACAGGGCTATGCAGCTTGCAGGGGATGTCTAAGTAAAGTGATGTAAAGGAAATGGAAGTCTCTTTCTCCCTCTAGCCCTACAATTTTCTACAGTGTAAAATGTTGGAGGAAGGATAGTCGTAAATTCACATAGAAATTTTAAATCACATTTCATTCGATCAGAAAATTTCATTTTCTCAGTTTCAAATGCACAAATTAGGACCTCTTATAAAATTATCCTCTTGAGGATTCAATTTGGTTCAAGAGGAATTGGCTCTTTACCCTTTAGTTTTTAGGGCTATTTACATTCTGGATTTATAACATATAATTCCTTCCTTATTAATAGTGAAAGATTACGAATCTGTAAAATGTGGCTGTTATTAAGTTAGTTATATTCTTAACAACCTAATTTTCCTCATGCAGGCCAGTGCCAAAGATACAGGATATCTGTATGCAGCCATACATCATCGTCTTGTTGCACTTCGAAGCTTTGATAAGCAGAAAGATATAAATCAACCTGAAAGCCAGTCAGAAACAGCCCTCCAACAATTAAACTTCGATAGCTGTGATGAGGATGAGGATGATTTCATCCAGGTCACTAAAAATAGATCAGGTAAATAACTTTTCTTTTGTAAGTTCAGAGGTTTGAGAAAGAAATCTTATGCACAATCCTAATATATGAAATAGATTTTAAAAAAGTGGAACTGATCTGTTTTCAAGTGTGTAGGGATTAGAGCCCTATCTGTTTGGATCTGAGGAGGGAGTGTGAAAATCACTGTCTTTTACATGTGGCCTTCATTAGGATTTTACCAAGAGTCAGCCTCATTGTAATGCCTGCATATCATTTGCATATAAATTGCATAAAAAACATATTTACAATTTAAAGTATTACATTGCGACCCCGAAACTAATAATTTATTTATATTTCTCTTCACTTATTCTCATTCTCCTGTTATTGGCTATAATAGGAAAAAGTATTAATACTTGTAATGAAGCTACCAGGAAAATCTAGCTTCCCTTTTTGGAATTTGACTACTTTATTTTCAAGAACTTTCTTTGCCTGGGGCAGAAAGTACTATTTTATTGTGTCAGGATCCATGAATTGAGTAAGGTTGAAGTGGGACCAGTAGTAAACAGATTTTTAGGTTTTAGTGGTTGTCCTGATGAGGGCATTTAAATTAAAGTTCATCAGTATTTTTAAAGAAAACCATTGTCAAGGAAATAATAAGCCCAGGTTTGTTATACAGATGTAGCTATTAAAGCTAATAAAGTCATCCAAGTATTTTCAGTAATAGTTTCATTTAGCCTTAAATTCTGCTCTACAGAGGACTGAGCAATATGCTTACAAAGATAGTATGTTAGCAAGCCATTTTCCAACTTTTAATCATTTTAAATCTTAAGGCTATTTTAAACATACATAATTTAAGAATCTGTCAAAGAATGTGTGAGGAACTTGAAGAAATATCTTCCTTTGCTTAATACTAAAAATGTAATCAAGAGGAAAAATGCACACACCATGCAGATCAGGATCATAGACTGCTTGACTCGGTGAGCCAGAGAACTAAATGAATATGATTTTTCTTGTTACTATTAAACAAATGGTTTATTATTTTTGGAAATGTATAAATAAAATTATCTTTTGTTATTATACTGTTTATTTTGTAAACAATAAAATGGGGTCTATTAGAAAATGAGTTGGTATCCATTAAAAATGTTAACTTGCAATAAGGATTAAATGGCAAAATTCTTTCATCAACAAATGATACATGTTTATGAGTAGAATCTATATTCTGTTATATTCCATTTTTGGAAAGGAGTGATTTGCAACTATCTTCATACAAAATGAGAAACAAGGGAAATAATGCAAAGTAAATGTCAATCATATGAACCTCCTTTCCTTGCTATTTTATCCCTTTTTCTCTTAGTACCTTCTCCAAGAGGTGTTGCATACAAATGCATAAATGTTATGGAAGCAATAAAAAGTCTAATATTTTAAACTTTGTTGCCCATGAGTTAAGGGTTTAATTATTCTGAAAATGTCATGTTTAAAATTAGCAACATTTCCAAATGTCACTTATAAAAATATAGAGTCTATATATTTCATTTCCTCACCAGTAATCATATTCATGAGTATTTATGTTCAGTTGTCCTCAATATTAAATCTAATATGAATATATTATATAATAATTATTTTAAATTTATATCACAGATTCTTCTAGATGGACCCACAGACAGTCGGTTGCCTGTTCATGAGTGCTATCTGTTATAAACATGACATCTACAGAAAGATCACCTTACTGAGAAAACTAAACCATCCTAACTAAATGGGAAGATCCTGTTCATTCCTTGAAGAGTTTTTATGGAAAAGTTCAAGAAATATAATTTGTTGCAATTAAAATTTTTCTCTTATGTAGTCTCATAATTCTGAGATTTTACATTTTGATTATTGTGGGGAAAATGACAGAATTTAAGAAATACATAGACTTTGGAAGTTCAAAATTTATCATTTTTGAAGAAGTTAATTTAGAATAGGATTTGATAACTAATTTGGACTATGCATCACATTGATGGATACAACAGAATTATAAATTGCTGGATTTGATAAATATCTAACTAAATATTTATTTTTTCAGTCAAGCATTGGCCATAAAACAAATATTTTACAACATTTCCAGAGTCATTTCTTTGAAAAACACTATAACTACATGATAACATTTCATTAAATCATGCTTTCCTTCTGGGAAATGTATATTTTCATTTAGCCTTTGGATTTTCTAATACTGTAAGATTATATATTCATGGTATGAATTCCTTTAAAGAGAATATTTGTTCTTGGACTCGTATCTATTGTACCTTGTATATGCTGACGCACAGTCAGCATCCAATAGTTGGTGAAGGAATGAATAAAATATATTACCTATGTATCAAAACAGTAAGTATAGAAAAAGTGACATATGTTAACCTTAGTTGTTCTTTGCTTTATGTAATTAAATTGTGATTAATATTCTAGTTGGTGTGGCTGTATAGAGACTTTTTTAAAAACAGATATATATATATAGCCTAGTGAACTTTTCTCTTAAATGCTGTTATTATGGTAGACTACAGTAATTTCAACAATCATGCAACAGAGTTTTGATGCCCCTCTTTTGAGATTTGTTTCAGAGATACTTCATGAGTTATATAGGAAAATTAGTCTCAGTACTTATAGCCATATTTCATTTTTCAATCCAGTTTTATCACTCCATGGCTTCAAAATGACTTTTGATTGTGACCCCCTAAACAATTCCCCTATTAGAGGTATCTTAGTCCGCTCAGGCTGCCATAACAAAATACCACAGACTGGGTGGCTTCAACAACAGACATTTATTTCTCGAAGTCCTGGAGGCTGGGAAGACCAAAATCAGGGTGCTGGCAAAGTAGGTTTCATTCTGAGGCTTCTTCTCTTGGCTGGTAGGGGGCCAGCATCTCACTGTTATGCTCACATGACGGCTTCTTTGTGGGAGCACAGGGAGAGGAGAGAACAAGTTCTCTGACGTCTCTTTTTATGAGGGCATTAATCCCATTAGACCAGGGCCCTACTCTCATAATCTCATCTAACCCTAATTACTCCCTAAAGTTCCATATCATCACATGGGGGGCTAGGGCTTCAATGTATGAATTTGGGGAGAACAGACATTCAGTCCATAACAAGGAGATGATTCACAATTCCAAAATGATTTCTGAAAATGTTTTGAACAATGACGACATATTTGGAATAATACTACAACTTCACAAAATTTTACTTCGAAGAACAATATTCATTTGGTTTTTTTCCTTCTTCTCCTCAAAGCCTCCCAGTACACAGTTGTGTATTCTAGTTGCAGGTCCTTCTGGTTCTGCTGTGTAGGACGCCACCTCAGCACAGTTTGACTAGCAGTGGTAGGTCCAAGCCCAGGATCCGAACTTGTGAAACCCTGGGCTGCGAAAGCAGGGTGCGTGAACTTAACCACTCAGCCACAGGGCCAGGCCCACAATATTCATTTGGATGTATATATGTGAATACATATTTTTTTAAACTTACATCACTTTATTTTTAGTATTAAAAGTAATTATATATATGTATTTATTGTCAAACCTGAGCTAATGCTTGCAAGTTTACTTTAGCTTATGAAAACTGAATTAACTCTTTTAGACTATAATTTAGTTAGTATGTTAATTATTCAAAGTTTTTCTCTTTCCCTATAACGCAGCAACTATAACTTATTAAATGTTAGCCCCTAAGAGAGGCCCAGTCATTCTTCCACTGACTCTGGAAGAAACATAGTAAATAAAATCTTTTATTTCTCAACTAAGCAATGACTCAGGAAATAGAATAAAAGTTAATGTGAGAGAGGAAGAGGGGAAAGATAGAGAGAAGGAAAAAAACAGAGAAAAGAAAAGCTTTAGTATGAATGGAAGAATAAAAAGAATGGAAAAACAGAAGTTTAAAGTTGGGTTTTTTTTTAATCCAAAAGAGTGACTCTGATGCAGAACACACTCAGTGAAAAATTTTCATTAGAAGCACAGCATAAACAGGGAGATATCTGGAGAAGATGATAAAGAATTGGTTCTCTCTTCTTATCAGAACTTAGCTGATACGGGAACATTGTGATTGCCCTAAATTGTTAAAGTAAAGCAGAGAATAGAGATCTTTATCTTCCTGACCTGTTCATTCTTGCCCCTACCTTAGGGTGGAGATGAAGCAATATTTTTTCAATGCCTCAAACATTTTAATATAATTTGAATTCATTCTTTCCTTCTGTGATTTCCCTTGTACTTCTTTGCATATGCCAAGCAAAAAAATTAGACCACCTCAATTTCTGATCTATACAGAAATGCCAGTGCAACAGAACCAAAATAGAATATCAGGAAGGCAGAGAGAGAAAGAGTGAAAATTTCCAGATTATGACATGGCTACTAACAGCAGAAACATGATATTTAGCTTACAACTTTCAACCCATTTCCTGTCCACTCTACTATTCCTTCTTATAATCTTTATGCAAATATTTGGTAATATTTTGGGAGGATAATAAAAATATTTTATAGTTTCTCTTTTTCCTATATCTTCCCCTGGCTGTCTCCTTTTTGGCTTTTCTACATCCTCTGTCCCCCGTTAATGTGAAGAGATCAATCACACAATGATATTCATTTTCACAAGTTATTAGGTAGGTGATTTCAAAGCACACATCCTCTTAGATTTCCACAGAAGCTGCTTTTATTAAAATTTACTTAGATAACTATTCCCCAAATAGATATATGTTTAATATTATAGCTAATTACATATCTTATATTAAGATAATCTAAACATTCTCCTCTTTCAACAGGACTTTACCAAGTTATTCAGCTTAATTATGGACCATCAAAATGTTCTCTCTTAAAATATTATTTTATATCCATTACTGCCAAAGACAGGAACATTTAGTCCCCAGGGATTAATATCCTATACAGGTCTTGGAGTATGTGGATGTCACAAAAAAAAGGAGGAGTGTATATCTTTCACGGAGTCAGAATGTACATGAAGTGAGCTGGAAGGAGTTCTAGGGGTTGGGAAAGCTACATCTTAACTTTTGTAAATCTTCAAATTGTGAATATCACAATGATATGTAATTTTTCCCATAAAATAGTGACAATTAAGCTTTCTTGAGATGTGGCTACCAGGTGGTTGGGTAGTCTCATTCACTAAAAAAGTACACCAGCCTTGCCATAGATGGGGTTCAAGTTTGAAACTCAGTAACGTTACCGATTATTTTAGCTGCTTGAGGGTAGTTGAAACTGATATTTAATCCATGAATGCCAGTACTTTCCTTTGGTCTGTTTTGCAACAGCCAGATAATACCCACAGTACTGGAGCTGACAAACTGGAATACATAAACACACCTGTAGTTTCTAAGATGATGTCTGGAAACTATGGCATTGGAGGAGTTATTGAAATAACTAGCAAATGCCTAATAAAGACTTGACGATATAATAGTTTTAAAAAAATTAGAGGATTACCAAAACTTCACACTTTCTGCCAATCTGGTGGATACAAAAGACCATTTCTCTATTACCTTAATTTGTGCTTTTCTGATTCCTAATAAGGTCGAGTATCTTTCATTTATTCATTACTTGTGTTTCCGCTAAGAAATTCCTATTCATAATCTTTGAGAAGCTAATCATGCCATTTTCTCCTTTTAGTGGCTTCCTAGCAAATACAGGATAAAAGCCAAGTTCCTAAGCATGGATCTATCACTTTTCATGTCTTTCCTCCTGTCTACCTGTCTAGCCTCACCTCCCAATGTTGCCTGCCTCCCTCTAAATTCTCTAGGAATTCAGAACTGCTATTTCATTGCTCCATGCCTTTGTTCAGGCTGTTTCCTCTGTGGAATTCCTTTCTCACTCTTGCTGATTCTGGTTAATACCTAGTCATTCTGTAAGGCTTAACTTATGACATTTCCAGAAAACTTTCCCTAATTCCTCTTAGGCTGAGTTAAGACCTGTTCCTCCAAATTCCTATAGCATCCCGTGTATAACTCTACCACTGCACAGACTTTATGTTCCTCCAAAGGGAGACTGCCTTTTTATTTATCATTTTATCTCTAGCACGCAGCAGGGTGCCTGGCCCATAGCGGCCAATCAAATATAATTTGGTCTCCGTTAACATGTGTTGTATGTATAAGACTCAAGAGGTATTATCCAATAGGAAGTTAGAAATAAGGATCTGAAGCTCAGGAGATAGTCTGGGCTAGAGATACTGGTAGTAGTTGAAGTCATGGAAGAGGAAAGAGGCTAATATTTGCCAACTGTATACTTTGTAATGGGCACACAGCTATTACAATGTTACAAAGGTGCTATTATATTTTATAAATGAAGAAGCAGGCTCAGAAAGGTTAAGGAACTAGTCCAAGGTTGAAAAAGGTATTAAATGTTTAAGCTGGGATTTGAACCAACGTCTTTTTAAAATCCAAAACCCAAGCTCTTTTCATTACACAATATTAGATGAACTCATGAAGAAGTGTGGAGAGAGAGAGAAGGGAAAGAAAGGATGGGGAAGGGAAGGGAAGAGAAGGGAAGGATAGATCCTGAAGATGAGCTTGGGAAGAACCCAGAAAGGGGACAGAGAGATGGGAGGAACTCCATTAGGTACTGGTGTATCAGGAGCCAGAGTAAAAAATTTCAAGAGAAAATGACAATCATTTCAAATGCTGCAGAAAGATCAAGTCATTTTAAGGGCTGAAAAATGTCTTCTGAGTTTACAATTGAATCTTTGGTCAACTTGGCAAGAGCACTAATTAGTCAAGTGGTGGGGAGAAACTAGATTACCATAGGTTAAGGAATGAACAGGAGGCAGGGATGTGGCAATGATGACCAGACTACTCTTCCAAGAATCTTAGCTATAAAGGGAAGGTAGGCAATATGTAAAGAGCTAGGGCTTAAAAGTTTGTGTATTTTTTTTTTTTTTTGAGGAAGATTAGCCCTGAGCTAACATCTGCCACCAATCCTCCTCTTTGTGCTGACGAAGACTGGCCCTGAGCTAACATCTGTGCCCATCTTCCTCTACTTTATATGTGGGACGCCTGCCACAGCATGGCTTGCCACGCAGTGCCATGTCCTCACCTAGGATCCGAACCGGCAAACCCTGGGCTGCAGAGGCAGAACGAGCGCACTTAAACGCTGCGCCACCGGGGCCAGCACCTAAAAGTTTTTTTTTTTTTAAAAAGTTTAAGATATCATAGACATGAGCATATTTAAATATTGAAGAAGAAAGTCCAGGAGAGAGGGAGAACTAAAGTATATTAAACGGGATAACTTGGAGTAACATTTTTGAGGACTGGGAAGGAGATAGGATTCAAAAATAACAATGGACAAAGGGCTATCTTAACTGAGAAGATGTCACTGTAGGTGAGTTTGTAGCTGGAAATGGGGGAGATCCAAAACTTTGAGTTCTTATCTTTGAAATGGGTACACAACACATGCATGACAAAACTCATAGACTTTGATCTAAAACAGGCTTTCTAGATTCATTTTTTCCTAACAAATGGATCAACTGACATTCTCCTGTTTACCCAAGCTTTAAACCTTGGTGTCAATGGTGACTTCTCCCTTTTCTTCCTTCCTAAAATCTAATGAATTATGAAGTGTTGAAATAGTAAGAGTAGAAAGGACTTTGAGGATGTTCAAGTTATAAATGAGTAACTCATGTCCCACAGAAGTTAAGAAATGTGCTTAAGTTTCCACTACAAGTCAATATTAGCAGCTGCTGTGAGGCAAAGCTCCTGGCCAGAAGGGGTCAGTGACCTACTTAAAATAGACATCTATCAGACTTCATTGTGTATTTCCCAGTCTAATACACTACCTGGCACATAGCAGGGACTCAAATAACATTCAATGAACCAATGAATAAACGTCGGTGGTGGTGCCTAGCCGATTCACATATTCAGAATCAACTTGGGCTTGACAGAACCTTGGCATCACCCTAGTTCAACTCCCTCATTTTATAGAGGAGGAATCTGAGGCTCAGAAAGATGAAGTAATCTGCCCAAAGTTCAAAAGCTCGTTACTGATAGTGCTAGGACTACAAAGCAGCAAAGAGGGTGCCAAAGCAAGTGGATCTAAGGAACAGGAGAGAGAAACACTAGCCATCTGTAGGTGCACTGCCATCTGACTCTCCCCTTCTAACAGGAGCATTTTCTTCCATTTCCATTACAACTACCCTAGCCCAGGTCTATGTGTAACTATTCCAACGGCGCCCAATCCTCCCTTCCTCCTCTTGCCTCCCCATCTGTCCAACGTTCCAAGCCAGATCAATAGTCATCAAACATTGCTTTGAGGACTCTCTTCTTTCCAGTAAAAAGCCTTCAAAAAACTACTGCCTATTGGATAAAGTCCAAATTAACATTCTTAATCCTTCATTCCTTTCCTGTTCAACTTCTCAACCTTATCTCCTCATCTAGAAACGCTCCACTTGGCCAGGCTCCTCTATCCATAATCCTGTAATTTCCTCGAGGTCTACCCCTCTTTCTTCCTCTGCACTTAAAGAGTTTTTTGGTGGTCTGCAGGGGCTGCGACCTGTGCAGCTCTTAGATGGGCCCGGCGCTTGGGTCTCTGCTCTCTGCCCGTCTTGCAATTCTTCCTAACTTCGGAACAAGGGGCTTCATATTTTCATTTTGCACGAGGCCTCTCAAATTATGCAGTTGGTCCTGCTAAGTCTCCTCAGCCCCTAGCCCAGCGTTGGAAATACCAGCCACTGAACACGAGTTGGTTGAATGAACGAACAAAGGGGCCTACTCTTAACTGAAACAACGAAACGGTCTACACTTACGCGGTCTAGTCTTACGCGCAACAATGAAAAAGGCCGGAACCCAAACAAGATGCCCGGCACCCGCCTTCCCGCCAGGCGCTCAAAACCCCACCCGCTTCCCGCGCCGCCTCAGACCGGTTCCAGCTGGATTCCAAAGGCAGCTCGGACGCCAAATAGAATTCCAGCCCTTCGCTTGGCCGCAGCCAATCGCCGCAGCTCCTCTGGCTCCAAAACCTCCGCGGGCTCTGATTGGCTGAGAGCTTTGACGGGGGTGGTCTTAGAGCGACCTCGGGGAAGGAGGCGGAGGGAGAGGTCGGCCGGCGGGCGGCGAAGCGGCCATTGCGCAGGCGTGGATGGAAACGGGAACGCAAACAAACAAAACCTGGTACTCTGAGGCCTCTAGCTCTTCCCCGCCCACCTTTCCCCCGCGTGGGATCTCCCGCCTTCCAATCGCCCGGCCTTCTCCGCCCCCGTCAACGTCTGGGCACGTCCCCCTCGCAGCGCGGGCCACGCGCCACTGTGCACTTAACCTCTGCCCGCTCGGTGCCGACTTAGAGGCCGGGGCGGCGCGGGCAGCGCGCACTCCTGGCGGCGGGGAGCGGAGGCGGGAGCCTGGGCCTGCAGCCCCGGCCACGCCGATGATGACTTGCTACCGGGGCTTTCTGCTGGGCAGCTGTCGTCGCGTGGCGGGCGGCCGGGCGGCGGCGCTGAGGGGGCCGGGCGCAGGAGGCCCCGCCGCGCGGCCGCAGCTCGGCGGTGACGGCGGCGGCCGGCGGCACCTGGGGCAGGGTCAGCCGCGCGAGCTGGCGGGCTGTGGCAGCCGCCCCGAAGGCGGCTTCCGCCCGTCCCGGGTGGTGGTAGTGGCCAAAACCACCCGGTACGAGTTCGAGCAGCAGCGGTACCGTTACGCGGAGCTCTCGGAGGAGGACCTGAAGCAGCTGGTGGGTCCCGGCGGCCCCGCCGTTGGGTCTGGGCTCGGCCGCGGCTTTGGGGAGCGGCCGCGCCCTCTCGGGCGAGACCTCTCGGGACGACCTTTCTTCCCAGGGCACCCCAGATGCCCTGCCTGCCCGGCTCGCTGTCCCCACTCCCTCTGGCTTCGCTCGTAGGGCCCCCCTTGCCTCTGTGTGCGTGTGGCAGGGAGAGGGGTCACTGTTAGGGAAGAGATTCCCTGGGCGGGGGCGTCTGGAGGGAGCATTGGATGGGGAAGCGGGGCTTTCACAGCGGGAGGAGTTTGGGGATTCATTTGTACTCTCGGCACCCCCACCCCCTTGTCGGGAATGGCGACAGCAGCCCCAGGAAAGGTGGGCGGCTGGCTGACGTCTGGACGGTCTGTAACAGCTCCCCAGGCCGTGCAGAGAAAGGAGGCCCCGGGGCGCCGCTGCGGGCGGCGACAAAGAGGGCCCGGGGACCGCGGACACGCCCCCTTCCGCTCTGCGGGACTGCGGGGTCTGGGGCGCCCCGCAAAGCCGGTCTGAGTGAGTGAGCCTTCTCCTAGCTGGGACGTGGTCGTCAGACGACGTCCTAGCAGTTTGTTTTAAAAGCCCACGTGTCTTTGGTGTCAGGAAAAGCGAGGGAGAAAATCTGACTTTGAATAGTGTATGTTATTAAGTAGAAAGGTCAAGACAAAGGGCAGGTAAACCTGCTAATTATGGAATAAAGAGCCTACGTCTATAATGTAGACCTCTAGGGTAGGTTATATTTGGAATACATATTGATTAATATCTTTGCAAAATATATGAATCCATCCAAGAAAAAAAACCCCTGAATATTCTCTCCCTTCACTCTCCTTTAGAAACTTTTGATTCCATGCCCCCACCCGTCAGCTTTAGGATAAGCAGAGTGGAGATGCTAGCATGCACAGTATGTCCAGAAAAGTCTCTGTTGGAAATCTCTAATTGTTGACACTGCACCAAAAGGCTTTGGAATTAGTTGCCTATAACCATCATCTTATAGAATTCTGTGCAAGAGTAGACAGCCTGTCCTAAACTTCTCGTTTGTAATCTTCAGCAAAATTTTTTTGTAATATTTTGTAGAGGTATCAAAATGAAATTGTAAATCGTCTTTTGAGTACTAAATCTATTTTCAGCCTTAAATTTCTTGATTCTTTAATGATGTATCTGATGGAAGTGCTGGCTGCAGATTTGTTTTTCTCTTTTCCCTGAGTGTTTGAAGGTGGCAGTTTATAGAAAACATTTGCATCATTTAAAGAGTAAATCAACAGTTTGAGCAGGAGGTTGGGGTAGTTGAGTTTGTGTTAGGGAGTGAAATTGGGGTGACACGGAATAGTAATGTTAGAAAAAAGTGTTTCTATTTTGGGAAGGAGATGTGTCTCTGTGTTGTACCTCCTACTTTTGCAAAATCTACTTTGTACAAATTGTCAAATACTATATACCCGTAAATATGTACTTCATACAATATTTTGGAAGCCTCCCACAACAATTTAAAGTAGAACACGTGAGTGACATGTTCAGAGTGTGGGGTTGGGGGTTGGGAGCTTGGAGTTCTAGCCCCAGTTCTGTGTGGTTAAGTTTCTGTGAGTCTTTTTGACCTCGCTGGGCTTTATGGGTGAAATGATGCTTTTTGTGTAGTACTGTCAGTTTTCAGAGTGATTTCACCTAGTTCAGAGTGTGAAAACTAGAGTTGGACTAGTCGCCTCCAAGGCCCTTTCCAGCACTGGCATTTTGAAACTCTGGATAACTTTTTCAAGGTCTCAAGAAAATGGGTGACCTCTGAATCAGATTAATTCTTGGACCTCTGAACTAGATTGCTATTAGTCAGAACTTTTTAAATGTAGGCAAATCAATAAGTCTAAAAATCAAACTACCTAACGCACCCACTCTGCATATCTGAAGGGAAATCTCTAATAGGTAAATATTTGTCTGTCACCAGGTAGTGCTGTTTGGGATAAGAAAACTTTGAAGTAAAACTTCTGGACTATAGAACACAGTTTTGAAATAGTTCTCATTTCAGTTAAACTTTGTGGTTTATTTCCTTACTGATTTGAGTTTTATCATTTATGTTAAAGCCAGTATTCAGAATGGAATAGCGTTAGGTGGAGCCCAGACCAAAAATCAGGAACAAGCCAAAGAATACTAGGCTGTGTGAAGTTGTTCTAAAATGGGGTTCTGTAATAGGAATGGTGAGATGATTAATATTATTTGCTATTTTGCTCAATAGACGGTACTAAGGTATATGAATCATGTGCATTAGGTATAGAAGAAAGTGGCCATGTGCATACTTGAGTCTTCTGGCACCATGGCTACTATGTCTATAATGTGTGGTAACCGGAAGTTTTGTATCAGAGGGTTCTCTTTTGTGGTGGTGGCGGAGGTTTTGTTGCAAAATAGATCTCCATTAGGTTACTTGTTAAAATGTAAATGGAAGATGAGGGATGGAGTGCTGGTATAATTTTATACCTTGAAGCCTCATGGTTTTCTAACTCTGTAGAAACTTAAACAATTAGAGGAAATACCTAGGTGATAAATCCTGTACAAAATAGGTTTACTTCCTTCAGACTGGGTCAAAGTTTGACTTTCAGTTACTTTCTCATATTGGTTACATTGCTTTATTTTTAAATCCTGCTTTTCCCTTCCCCTAAGTAATGGGTGACTTTTCTTGTGACTAGAGGATTCTAGTCAAGGATTTTACCTCTCTGTCAGCTCTACCAACTCTGCCAGCTCTTGCCCTTGCAAGGGCTAATTAAACTATTATTACAGTTTACTTGCATCATAAGAGATGTTGCTGTTGGCAGATGTGGAACTTTTCTTAACAGGGTCTTTGACACTTACAAATTAGACCTTTACACGAATTGAACCTGATTGGAAAGGATTTTGTCATCGTGAAAATGCCTTATTGGCC
Organism: Equus przewalskii; assembly: GCF_037783145.1. Classification (NCBI taxonomy): domain Eukaryota; kingdom Metazoa; phylum Chordata; class Mammalia; order Perissodactyla; family Equidae; genus Equus; species Equus przewalskii. The sequence continues at coordinate 28,880,088 of NC_091850.1, forward strand.
AAAAAGAAGGTTTTATTTAAAAATATTGTATTATATACCAGATAAGAAATGAGCAGTTTCCATTCCTCTCTCCCCGCATGCCAAGTCTTACAACCCCAGAGACGGCTCCCTTTATTGGTTCCCATTTTTAGTTTTTTTTAAAAATTATTTTCATAATGGGATAGAGTAATTGCGTTTCAGTTCCTCTGTTATTGGATTAAATTATTCCTAGTTATTGTCGTCTTAGCAGATTTGGGAAATGTAGCACCTTGGATTTTGTTTCCCTTACTCGGTTTCTGAAAACAGTGGTGTAGCTTAGGTTATAGTTCTTGGGCGTTGCATTGCCACATGATGTGCAATGAGTGTAGTGTATGCAATATGAGTCTTTATCAAGTTAAAGACCATGATCTGGAGTACGGCCAGAGTCTTCTAACGGAACGTCACTCCTCTCACATCTTATAGACACAGGCACCAGAGTGGTCTATCTAAAGTGAACAGCTGGCCACTTTATTCCTTTGCTTGGAATTCCTCAAAAGCATCCCCATAACCTGTAGAGTCACCTGGGAAATTCAAAATGCAAATGCCTGAACCTTAGCCCCCCAGATTCTGATTCAGTTGGTGGAGAATTCCCAGACTCTCCCTTTCTGAACCACATCCTTAAGGTTGCTGGCTCTTTGTCCAGAGTTCTGCATTTTTAACAAGCTCCAGGTTTGCAAGTGGTCCTCAGATCACACTTTGAGAAACACTGCCATAGGCTAACTGTCATGATCCTTAATACGCCAAAGAAGGCCCTTCATGAATTGGCTCCTGTCTACTTCTTGAGCTTTATTTCTGATCAAGTCTTGCCTTGAACTTCATTTTCCGTTCATTTCAGGCTGCTTTAATTTGCATTAGAAGTTGTGCTGATTTTATTTTGTCTATTTATGGATCGGTAGTGCAATAAAATGGTTCAAAATGTAAAAGATACAGATGGGTATACAACAAAGTCTTTCTCTTGTCACTGGGCACTCAGTTTTTGTGCCTGGAAGTAACCAGTGTTATCAATTTCTTGTGTTTCCTTCCAGAAATAATGTATACATACAAATTAACACAGTGAAATAGTCCTTTGTTCATCCCTTTTTATCCAATGGTAACATACTATTTAAGCTATCGTGCACCTTGTTCTTTTTTTTTTTAAAGGTATGTATATTCCATTGTGTGCATATGCCTTAATTTTTAAAGTACATTCTGTAATGAATAACGTGTGTTAATTTATACATGTACAAATCAAGCTCTAAGATATATACCTAAAAGTGGAATTGCTGACTAAAAAGGTGTGTGCATTTGAAATTTTAATAGGTGTTGCCAAATGCTTCCCTTAGAGGCTGGCCCAATGTATACCATCCCCAGCAATGTATGAAGGTGATTGTTTTTCCATAAGCACTTTATCACATTTTGGGGTCTTTGCCAACCTGGTAGGGGAAAAGTGGTCTTTCAGGGTGGTTTGCTTTTCATCCGTCAGTGTCCTTCCTTTTGCAGCCCCCTTTGCTTTGAATACTCCTCTATCTTCTAGCCAATTCCTGTTCTTCCTTTGAGGTCAAGCTCAGACATTACTCTCACAGGAAGCCATCCTTGGTAACCTTGCTGTGCCTCTCTCTGGCTGCCAGGGTTGTGTTAGGTGTTCTTCACTTTAGCTTCATAATACTTAAAGTTTTTGAATTTTTCACTTTAGAGTATAATCTGTGATTATTTTCTTCTCTAGATTTGATGGCAAGGACTGCATCTTAGTCGTCATCTTCTTGGCCGCTCCATCCCCACTAAAAAAGATGATATCTTTCTCATGTTTTTAAAAATCATTTTTAGTTTTTTTCTCTGAGGCTTCCAGTCCACGGCTTTATTTCCAACTGTCAGTCTTCCAGAAGGTGTTAGCTGGTGAAAGCTTAAGGTGGAGGTTACCAGTGTGAATTCCCAGAAAGAGGTTTCATGGTTGAATATATTTGAGAAACATGAGGGTAAACAAAAGATGGTTTTTATATGACCATGGACTTTTTCTCTTTTGGGGGTAGAAAACATTTTAAATTTTGTGGATCACAACTTGAAAAATAGAGGCTTTATTTGCAGTTAAATGCAAGACTCATAAAGATGTAAAAAAGGATTGAATATCACTGTAGCTGAAATTCCACCATTAACAGAATCATCATTGACCAACGTACTTTAAAGTCCTGATTTTCAGCCTTCACTGTGTATCAGGATTACCTGGGAGAGGTTTTAAAAACAACAAGTATGTGGCCAGACATGATATTATAAATAAAAATTTTTTACTGTGATTACTTTTCCTACATTCTTAATTAAATGAATTAAGCTCTGTGTAAAAAAAAGTGTTTATCAATGCACATTAATATTTTCTCAGCTAGTATAAGTTGAGTTTGTTTCACTATCATTGACCTTTGTAATATGTAACAGAAATGTGTATTTCAAATATTAGCGAGTGTGTCATTTATTTCATGCGTTAGGAATATTTATTACATATGTATATTACAATAAACCGCTGGATGTGGATTGTGCAAGAATCAGTAGACCAACCTCTGTAAAACATTTGCTTTCAAGGAGAGTTCAGCCAGTTGCCTCTCTTCTTCCTAACTGAAAGTTGGTAGAATTAGAACATGATAAGGAACGGAATAGTTCTTGACCTGTGTAACTTAATCATTATAATCAAGGCTTAGTGGCCTGATGAGTATTTACAGTTCTCATGCAGGAGTAAAATGTAAGTGGACAAGTCCTGGATTAAGAGTAGGAGATCTGAGTTTTGATCCGGGCACCACAGTCTATTGTCTTTGTAAACTTGAGTGAGTAACCTAACCTCCCTCCCTCCCTCCCTCTCTCTCTCCCTCCCTCCCTCCCTTTCTTAGCCTCTTTGGTTTTGAAATAGGTATAATAATGTCTGCTTTTCCTTTTGTACATAATTTTTAGGAAGATCAAATTAATCTATAATTTATGTAATTTAATTTAAAGCAGAATAATTATAAGTTTACAGCCACAATAATGATTATTATGTAAATGTCACTGTTATATTTATTAAATTATGTACCTAAAATGGCACTGACTTGATCACTTCAGAGTAGGTTCTTTTACTAAGATAGACCCCTGAAGTAAGTGAAGAGTTGTTGAATTTAACTTTGCTTTGGTGGTATTTTGTGTGTTTTTCGTTTTTGAGCTAATTTCTTGTGCAGTTCTTGTGCAGTTCTAGTTTTGAATTTTTTACTTTCTATTAAGTATTTTTGTAGTAGAGAAAATAATTATAAAAATTATTATCTGCTTTAAAAATATGTGCTTATAGTGTTACTGTTGCCAACATTCAGGAAGTTTGTTGATTGACTTAATTTGTTCAAAGTGTCACTTTTAAATATTTTTTCACCAACCCATTCATTGAGCACCTGATAAGTGCTGGACATCCTGTTAGGTTCTGGAGAATCAAAGATGAATAAACAAGAGTTTCCAAATGTATGGAGAAAATATGTTAAATCATATTACAACTATTTATAAATGGTCCATGGGAATACAGAGAAGGGAGAGAATAATTTGGGGAAGGGCGGGGATGAAAGGGGAAAAAGAAGACCTTTGAATTTTTTTTCAACTTTTAGGTCATACTTTTTAGTGATATTTTTAAAGTTTAGATTTTCAGTTACAAAATATTTCTACCATATAGAAAAGTTTCAAAAAGTAACTAGACACCTGTGTATCCACCTCTCTAGATTTAACAGATATTTATTTTGCCATAATTGCTTCAGATATTTTGAAAGGAATTGTTAGTTATAACTAAAGCCCCATGCTTCCAACTTTTCCCCTCCCTACCTCCCTAGAGGTAACCACTAGTCTGAAGTTGTTATATGTATATCTTTCACATGCATATGTTATATATTTATTAATATGACTGTGTCCATTAAAAATATATTATGGTTTTGTATCTTTAAAAGTTAGCATCATATAGTCATATTCTTTAGAATATGTGCGTATTTAGAAATTTGCTTTTCTTATTCGCTGTTGGTTTTGAAACTTACCTATGTTGATATCTGTTAATTCACTTTAATTGCTATATGGTATTCTATTGTTTAGATGGTTAGATCATTTCCAGTTTTCCCACTATTTAAAAAAATGCTGCAATTAGAAGTACAAATAATTTTCCCATAAGAATTGAACAACTCTCTGATTCCCCACTTCTCATCAGCATTTGGCAGACTTTCTCATCACATTGGCAAAAATGTTAGTGAAATGGTATCTTTTAATTTTAGGGTATTTGAATTATTGAAGAATAAGGAAGAATTTATATTTGAAGGGGAGAGAACAATACTAGCGAGATGGTGGGAAAGTTCATTGTTTTGCCAACAAAAAGAACTCAGATTTTTTTTTTGTTTTTTTTAAGATTGGCACCTGCACTAACATCTGTTGCCAATCTTATTTTTTTTTCCCTTCTTCTCCCCAAAGTCCCCCCAGTACATGGTTGTAAATTCTAGTTGTGAGTGCCTCTGGTTGTGCTGTATGGGACACTGCCTCGACGTGAGCTGATGAGCGGTGCCATGTCTGCGCCTAGAATTGAACTTGCGAAACCCTGGGCCACTGAAGCGGAGCTTGCGAACTTTACTCGGCCACTGGGCTGGCCCCAGAACTCAAATGTTTTTTACTGTAATCCAGTCAGAAAAATTTTATATCATGACTTGGTACATATACTCATTTTTGAAATAAAAGATAACATGAAACAATTTGGCCTTTTTACTTGTAGTATAGTTCATTTTCTCTTTAAGGGTAATGCTGGTTGTGATCATTAGGTTGAAGTGGCAACCCTTGTAAGGGCAGTTTGAAAATCATTGCTCAAGAGTAACTATATTGAGGCTAAACCGGTAGGCTGGATCTTATGAAGGTGTTAAATGTTATGAGAAGGAGTTGGTTTTTGTGTGGTAGTGGTTTTCAATCTTTCAGCAGCAGAATACAACCCTTGCTCAGCCCTACTCTCTTTCCCCTTAGGAGTGGAGTGATCAGGGTCAGTTTTTCTAAGACTTCGGCATTCTGGGACTAGTATAAAAGCAGGCTTCTGGTGGTGGTGGTTAGATTGGGGGAATGGGAAATAAAGATTATTAAAGAAGGAACTAGTTTAGAAATTCCAGAGGCAAGCTATTGGGTGAAACCAGATAAGAGTTGACATTGTCTGGAACTCAAGCAGTGGCAGTGCGAACATAAAGGACAGATTGGAGAAATAGTTTACAGGTATAATTATTGGACTTCACACTGACTGTGGAGATTGAGTGTGGGGGGGAATTAAAGGTGACACCTGGGTTTAGTCTCTTGATTAGGTAAATGAAATTATTACTAACTGATATATGGGACTCAGAAGAGCAACTTTGAAGGAAGAATATATAATCAGATGGTTTGGGGAGAGGTAGTTGATCTACTTGCGGGTGCATATAAAGGTAGGCGTTTGAAAATCTGAGCCTGTAGCCAAGAGAAAAGCTTGAGGTAACAGGATAGATTTCCTAGTTACTGGTGTATATTTGGTAGATCAGGTCCCTGGAGTGGAGTGATAACTCAAGGAAAATGAAATGGGAGCAGATAATCAAGCCACAGGTGGAAATTTGAGCAATACCAACATAAGGGAGTAGGTAACCAAAATTAAAAAGAGGAATGCTCAAGTAGGAAGAGAACAATGGGGAAAGTAATGGTGAGAGCCTGGGAGAAAGGATAAGTGGAATAGAAATGATCCAAAATAAATACCAAATATATGTAAAGAAATATTTAGGCTTCAGTGCACTAGGCCTGATCATGCTGAGTAGTTGACTTTCTAGCTGTTGATTAGGTGCCACTAATCCTTGAAAGGCAATTTTGAGTCACACTTAGTGTAGTGTTTAGTTAAGTGTGTATGCTTTTGAGTGCTTAAATTATGCCTAGTGAATTTACATACCAGACTGTCATTGTCCTATTTCCTTCCCTACTGATCTTTCATTGAAATTACATGGAGTACAAAATAGTAACACTCAACTGACTAATAAAACAAGTGTTAAGAATTTGTATCTGTAATACATTCGATTTTGGTCAAGTAAAAATGTCTGTGACCCTTTTTAATAAAAGTGTTTGGATCATTTAGAAAATAGCATAAATATTACATCTGACCCTAAGGTGGTTAAATTTGTGTCCAGTCAGAGTCCTCCTTTTCTCCTTTTGTGCTCTGGGGTTTTTTTTTTTTTTTTTTTTTTTTTTGCTGATGAAGATTTGCCCTGAGCTGACATCCATGCCAGTCTTCCTCTGTTTTTTAGTATGTGGGCCACCAGCACAACATGGCTGCTAACAGCAGTGTAGGTCTGACCCCAGGAACTGAACCTGGGCTGCAGAAGCAGAGCATGCTGGACTTAACCACTAGGCTGGCCCTCTGTTATGTTTTAATATTAGAGCTATGTGGGGAGAAGTGATGTTGGCTTTTGGAGATTTTGTAGGAGAAACTCCTGCTTATACGTGCTGAAATGTGTCTGTCTATAGATCTTTTAGAGTCACACTGCTTTTTCCAAGTATCCTTGTGAATAACCTTAAATTTTTTTTTTTAATGCAGATAATAATTAACAGAAGTTTTTGGAAAAAAGGGAAAGAAAGAAAATGTTAACTTTGTTGCTAATATCATGTAGCATTGCAGAATTAAGAATGTTCTAAATTTCAGTAATTTTTCTAACCTCTTAATTGTAAGACATTTTACAAAGAATTCATGTATTCTTGTTTTTGTCTGATTAAAGTATGTTTTTAAATCTTTGAAGTCTTGTTATTTTCAGAGGGGTAGGTAGAATTCTTACCAGCCTTTGAATATGAGAAAACTTAGAGAAAATATAAGAGCCAGTAGAACAGTGATTTAAGATATCCTAATTGATGCTTTTTATTGTTATTTTTAAAAATGCCTTCTCTCTTATGTGCTTGATTTAGCCAGTCCATGTTAATGAAGCTTACTAGTCCAACCACCTAGATCTTTAAAGAAAATAATATAAAAACTTGTGTTCTCTGGGGCTGGCCCCGTGGCCGAGTGGTTAAGTTCGCGTGCTCCGCTGCAGGCGGCCCAGTGTTTCGTTGGTTCGAATCCTGGGCGCGAACATGGCACTGCTCATCAAACCACGCTGAGGCGGCATCCCACATGCCACAACTAGAAGGACCCACAACAAAGAATATACAGCTATGTACCAGGGGGCTTTGGGGAGAAAAAGGAAAAAAATAAAATCTTTAAAAAAAAAAAAACGAAAAACTTGTATTCTCTAAATAAATGTCTTGAGTGTGAGTTGTTAGAGAATTGGTTCACAAGAAGAAATTTGAGTAGGAACAAGAATTTGTGAAATTACATTTCTGTTCCAATGTTAAGTATTCTGATGCTAAATGAACTTTGTATTTAGATTTGGAATTTTAGTGTTGCTAGCAAAACTTATTAAACTCATGGAAAACTTGAAGTTTTTTGTTTTCCAAAATTATTTTCCCCACAAATTCAAACCCCCTTTACCATCTCAAACCAGAATTTCCTAATACGCAACTGCAGAGTAATCTTAATTTTCTGGAGTTTGCTGAGAGCTAGGAAGTAAGTACAAAAGCTTCTGAATCACCAGACTAGAATTTACAGTACATGTGCAATAGATTTATGTCCTTTATTCCCGGGTGCGTGTTCTATATTGTCCAAACCAAAAATTGGAACATAAGATAAAAATCTGGACAGGGAATTGAAGTCTGAGGGCTAGCCACCCTTAAGTTTTCTTATAGCAAGTTAGAAACAGTACCTTTGATGAAACTGGTTTAATAGACTTACTGTACACTTGCATTAGTTCTCATCGTCCCTAGCAGTTTTCAGTTCCCCACTTAATAATTTGACTGAGCTCAACTAATGTTTAAATGAACAGAGTAGTAGGCATTCAAATATTTGAGTGAATACTTTTAATTTTTTAGAGCTTAATTTCTAGCTATATAACGAATTCGCTCTTGAAATGGGCTCATGAGAGCTAATTATTGTAACAACATAATATACCCTGGTAACTAATCTGCTAGAAAATCAGAGGCTTGATAATGAGCATGTTAGTTTGAGATGCCTGTTAGATATCCAGAGAAAGATGTCAAATATACCGTTGGGTACATTCATTTGGAGTCCTCAAGATGGGCCAGAGTTAGAGAGACTGGAGTCATCAGCATCAACATATAGATGTCTTTTAAAGCCTTGAAACTAGAGATTGCCAGGGAGAGAGTAGAGAAGAGGAGCCTTATGATCCATCTTCATTGAGAGTGGTTAGTGCAGTTTTAGTTAATCCATAGTTGGGTAATGATAGTAATAATCTGAGTGTTAATGCTATGTTCATCCATATTTAGAAATTCTAAGAATAGTTTTCCAAACCTGGTTTATGTTGATTTGTTGATTAAAGTAAATGAAGGATTATCTAATTATTACCTTAGTCATCGCTTTCCTTTTAAAAAAAATTCTTGACATTCGTTTGCTCTATTTAAATATAATGAGGCTTATGTCTATGTGTTAAACTGTTGTACAGGCTGTCTAATCTAGTATGTATCTTTTTGTGAGGTAATGTTTGTGTATTAATTTTCAAATAGCCAAATGTGTCCTCGGTTCCTCTTTTGAGACCATACATTTCCCTTTAGATTATAGAATAAGCACAAAACTATTTTAAAACTTAACCCAATATTCATAAACAAAAGACTGGGAAGGTAAGTGTCAAAATATTAACACTATTTTGTTATAAGTAATAAAATTATATGTAATTTTAATTTTCTTTACATGTGCATTTTCCATGTTACCTCTATAAACTTTTAAAAAGCAAAATGCATATTACAAATGCTATCTAAAAAATTGGTTTTACTTTATAATTTAGTAAGCTATGATTTAAAATAAAAATGTTTAAGGTTGTGTTTTGGACAGGTACTTGAAAAATTGATTTTGTATGGTAAAGAGGCAAGGTATAAGGAAATTTGGAGAAGGAAAGAAAATCACATGCTTTTTAATTCTAGCATTCACTCGAGTGGACACATGTCCTACTTGATGATTAAATGGATGTTCATTGAGGATATTTCTAAACTTCTCTCTCAACATTTTACTTTATAGATTATTTAGAAATATGCTTTAAGAGGAGAATATTAATGGCAAGATAGTGACATTATAAAATACCACTCCAGTTGACTAAGAAAGACAATTCTTGAAGTTATCTATTCTCAGGGAACTACCCAACCTTTTGTTTGGATTGTCTAGGGTAAATTCCAAGTAGAGTTCATAAATCTGAACACGAGAGCTGCAAATCCAAGTGCAACAGAGGTCATCTACCTTCTAAAATATTAGTTTATCTTGTTCTTCAAGCCATATGCGATATGTTAAAAATCCATTTAAAAACTAAAACGCTTAAGCTGTAAAACATGCAAATTTTAAGATCCCCTTGACTGTGTGATTCAGGAAAGTTAATAGTGTGTTTGGTATTAAAACCAAATTATGATTTTCTGAAATGAGACTTTCTAGTTTAGTGTAAACTTGTAGGTTTCACAGGTAGTCATTAAAATGTACCTTAAAAAATGCATTCTATTTTTATATAGGACTTTTTAAGGAAATATGTAATATGAATCATGTAATAAGACAAAATTTGTTTTATTTTATATAGCTTGCATTGAAAGGCTCTAGCTACAGTGGACTACTTGAACGACATCATATTCACACCAAAAATGTACAGCATATTCTAGATAGTTTACGGTAAGTCTGTGGGATCAGGCCCTAGATGGGCTTTTGTATTTAGGACTTACAAGTTTTATTTTGACTAGCAGCTAATCCTTAGATTTTTTGGTAAAGATTGCCATTTAAAAATCGTTTTCAGAAAATTATATCATGGTTAATGAACCTGTTATTACAGTGTTTCTACAGAAATTTTTATTGTGCTCTGAAAATTTCACAGATTTTCGGTTATTATTTGATCTGCCCGAAAAGTGCCTTTTCTACAAAGAGTTAATTCTGTACACAGCAAGCTTCATCTGTATGTGTAATGTTTTATTTCTTAAACAGAATACTGGATTATGTGGGTGTTCATTGTAATATTCTTTGAATGCCTAAAAATTATCAATGTAGAAACTTCAATTAATTGGAACTAAATGCAGTCAGTGAATAAGTTTACGTGTATATGAGAGAATCACTGTGAGAAGATGCAAATTAGAAAGTATTTTAGTCACTGTTTTGGTGTCTGGCACTCAGTAAATATTCGTTGGATTTAAAATAACAGCTATTCAGTTTTATAATGAAAAAAATTATCTTTCAAGGTGTTAGTCTGGGCCATTTTTGTGTTGCTGTATTTTAGCATCATAAGGAGTACAGAAAATAAAATGAAATTCTTATCAATCAGTATTGGTCTGTATCGGGCTATAAAAGGTTTTTAAAGCACATAGGGATTTGGGATAGTCATTAACTTTCAAGTTACTCATATGCTTCCTGGCTTGTCATAGTCTATTGGCTTTTGTAATTAAATGAAAATGAAGCTAACCTTGTGAAGCTGAACACAAGTTTGTTTATTTATAAAACAAATGTATTTATTGTACATCTCCATTGTAATAATGTGCCTCTCAGAATCCATACTTCTTTATGTTACTTGTGGAAATTTTATATAACCTTTACTTTTTTGTCTTAGGAATGAAGGAATTGAGGTTCGATTAGTAAAGAGGAGAGAATATGATGAAGAAACTGTTCGATGGGCAGATGCTGTCATAGCTGCAGGAGGTAATAGTTTTACAGAGGTGAAGATGTTGGAATACAGAAATAACTCTTTAATACTCACTTCCAAATACTCTGTGGTCTAGCTGTAATAAAGCCTTCAGAGTCCTACACCGTAAGACAAATTTTGGGGTTTCCAGGATCAAGTTTAAAAAGATCTACCTTATATAATGTTTCACTTTTAGTGAATTATGTTACTGTGAGGTTCCATGTGTATATTTCGGTGTATATATTTAAGGTGTGCATTTAACTTCAAATATGATTCAAAGGATTAGTTGTAACTGTATTTTGGTTTAGTTATACCAGTCTTAAAAAAAAAGTTGAAGTTACGTTAAGAGTTTACTGAGATTAGATAAATTCTTTTCCCCTTTGGCCCCTATATAGTTACACTTATTTTTTTCCTAAGCTTTATTATTAAGTTAGTGAACATTCTTTGTAAAGCTTTAAATTGACAGCATTTGTTGGAGAGAAAAATCTGAAGGTGGACATTTTGTTGGCTATATTCTCATTAAAATAATTTAGGTGGGGCAAGCCCCGTGGCCGAGTCGTTAAGTTCATGTGCTCTGCTTCGGCAGCCTGGGGTTTCGTTGGTTGGGATCCTGGGTGCAGACTTGGCACTGCTCATCAGGCCACGCTGAGGCAGCGTCCTTCAAAGGACAACCAGAGGCACTCAACTAGAATATACAACTATGTACTGGGGGGGCTTTGGGGAGAAGAAGAAGAAGAAGAAAAAAGAAGATTGGCAACAGATGTTAGCTCAGGTGCCAATCTTTCTTTAAAAATAAATTATGAATTTGGACTGTGGTTGTGAGAGAAGGAAAGAGGATTGGTTAATAGAAGTGGTAGAATAAGAGCAGTGCTTCCCAGCTGGAGGAGGCCAGGGATACTGCTAAACATCCTACAGTGCACAAGACAGCCCCCAAAAGTCCTAGTGTTCAAAAGGATGTTATAAACTAGTTTTATAACAAATCTAGTTATGTCTTATATCCTTTAGGTGATGGCACAATGCTTCTGGCAGCAAGTAAAGTCTTGGACAGACTTAAACCAGTTATTGGAGTAAACACTGATCCAGAACGGTAAAGAAAAACATATTTTTTGTTTGTTTGTTTGGCTTTTTTTGTGTGTGTGTGTTAGATATAAAAACATTTATGCTTTCCTTTTCATAGTGACTATTTATGATAAATCTTAATATTTGGAAGCTCTTCTTTATTTTCTCTACAGCAGTCACATTGCTGGGCTCTGTTGCTACAGGGAATTTACTGTGGTGCATGGTTTAAGTGGAAGTGTCATTGCTTCTGGCTATCATGAATGTTAGAACCATGTTCCGAAAACATTTTAGTGATGAAAGTTTGGCAGGTACCTTTAGCAGAGTTCTCTTCTATGTAGTTGCTTTCAAGGATATAGCTCTTGTTTTTAGCTCGGGCATGAAATATATGTGCATTTAGCTGGCATTGGTGGTAGAAAATTATGATATGGGACAGACAAGTCCTCACAATTGACTTGCCAGGTAGTTTGGGAGTAGTATCTATGGCAGAATAGACCTGAGTCCTTGATCCAGGTCTCCCCAAGGAGTTTTGGGGACTTTTGGTATTGCTGAAGAGGGGTGAGTTAATAACATTCTATCTCCTACCCTTCCTTATAGCTCTCATCTATGTTCCTGGTTATGCCTCCACTGATTTTCTGGGTAACTTCATTGACTTAATGAATAAACCAAAACGATTTTCACTTTTTTTCCCCTCAGCTTGACTGACATTTATCCACATTCTGTTCCAGCCATCCACAGCCAGGACCATACCTGGACTTTATGATCTTCTAGACTTTCCCCATCTCTCAAATCTTAATTCCTTTGCACTTTGACTGCAACCTCCTACCTTAACAGCAGTCTTACTCACCTTGGTCCTACTAAATCTTTGACTTTCAGTGTATTGATTCTTCTCTGTTTTCCTCGCTTGATTCTTCCTCACTTCATTCACTTTCTTGACAAATTTCTTAATTATTTTGTACCATTATCTTTCTCCTCAGTCCTAGATCAATCTGCCATCCTTTCTATTCCTACATCAGCACTGCTGAGGCCATCTGGGAAAAAAATCTTAGAAACTTGGGCTTGGTGGCTCACTTTGGGCTTTGATGGCCTGAATTTACTTTCAGTTGGTAGTTTCTAGCACTTAGAACTGGACCCTGAAAGGTGCTCAAAGTACTTTCTGTATGGCTGCAGTCATCTCTATTTCTATATGGCCCCATTCCTTGTGGTAGCCACTTCCAGAGTGGCTGTTCAGCTTCTGTATGCTCCTTACTTTCCTTATCCTTCTTCCTTCAACACAGCCTTCTCTTATCTCACAGAATAAGTGAAAGTCACTGGATTAGAACTTCTTCAACTTTTCTCTTGCTTTAAAAAAAAATCTTGTTCTGTTGCCCATCTTCTTTTTTCCATCTCTCTCTTCATACATGATTCCTTTTAGCCTAAAAACTTGTTCAAATCTTTTAGGGTTTCCCTGTGTATTCCTTCAAGATACATTGCAAATTCCTTAGCGTAATGTATATGATATTTCATAATCTGTTGCCTATTTTTCATTTCACCTGTCCTCACTTACCTATAGGCAGTATACATTCTTCAGCTAAAAAAAACACATTATTGAAGGCCCTCTAGGGACAGCCTAGGATCCTTCTAAAAGGCTGGTCCTAAGTGCAGAATGTAGCTGTATGAGCATCTGCTGATGCGATAGAGGCTCATGTGTGGTGGCTTTTGCTCTGGTGAGGAGCTTTGTTGATATTTAAGATAGCAGGATTTGAAAGAATAAGTGAAAGAGTTCTCCAGAAGGCCATGTTCTTTTCATGCCTTTGTATGTGCTTTTGCGTAGAGTGCCCTTATACTACTTACTAAATTGTACAGTTGTTGCTTATTCAAGACTGGTGCCTCTCCAGGCATCTGACTGTAATTCCCTATACAGAGAGCACTTACTTCTGTATATTATTTTCTGCTTGATTGTTTGTCCCTTCCATTAGACTATAAATTCCTTGTGTATAGGACTTTGTGTTTTAATTTCTCTATCACTAGCATAGTTTTATACATAGTCAGTAGGTAATAAACATTTTAAAAATGAATGATTAATTAAATGATCTTAGAAAGCAGGGCTAGGACCCCGACCTAACAGTAAATGTTCCCTGAGCATAAGTAGTTGAGATGATTGGTTCAGTAATTGTTTGTTGATTGCCTTCAGTGTTGATGCATGTGTATTTTAGAACTTCTTAATGGCATATTTTTATGTCTTTAGAGGTTCTTAACTTTAGTGATCACATTTTATACAGTTAGCTGAAATATATTTTACTTTAAAAAGCTGGCTTGATACTCAGAAGCTAGTGGGAATTTTGAAACTGGTAAGCAGATGGTATTGCTTTTCTAATTTCTATCTAGAATAATAGGTTTTGGAAGTCCTTTTTTCCTCTCTTTTTGCCTCCAGGCAGAAATGTATCAAGGCTCGTAGCTTTTCTGTAATTCAGGTTGCCTGACTTCTTTTTCTTAAGCATTGTGGTCCTTAAGATCCTAAATGTCAGAAATTAATGTTTAACTTGTTTATTCTCCTCTGTATTAGTTATCAAGTACTGCATAACAAATAAGCCCAGAACTTAGAGGTCTTAACACAATAGTAATCATTTGTCATCTCTTATGGTTTCTGTGGGTCAGGAATTTGAGAGCATCTTGGCTGGGTAGTTTTGACTTGGGATCTCATGAGGTTCTGGTCAGATGTCAGCTGGGGCTGCAGGCATCTGAAGGCTTAACTTAGGCTGGAGGATCCACTTCCAAGACAGCTCACTCACATGGACTCGTGTAAATTAAATATATAATTTCTCTCTGTCCCTTCTGTATTCTGCACTCACTCTGCTGAGCCTGGTAAATAATTGTGACATTTGAATGCTTAATAATTAAAATGGGATAGAGGCCATGTGGTAGCCAGCCTCCAAGGTAGTCTCCTAGTGTTTACACCTTTATGTGGTTCCCTATCCCCTTCTATGTTCAATCAGGGCTGGCCTATTTGACCAATGGAATATGGTATGACAGTGTGTGGTTTCCAAGGCTAGGTCGTAAATGGTATTGCAGCTTCTTTATTGGTACCGTGGATGGCTCATTCTGGGGTAAGTCAGCCACTGTGATGTGAGGACACTCAAGCAGCCCTGTGGAGAGGCTCACATGAAGAGGAATTGAGGCCTCTTGCCAACAGCCATGTGAATGTGCTTGCAGCCCTAGCTGATATCTCACTATAACTTCATGAGAGAATCTTCCTCTGGGGTGTTTCAGAACTGCAGTTGATCTCAGTAGGTATTATTTTATCAAATGATTGTTGATACCTTTTATATACTTAGCACTATGGAAAGTCTTGCACTGAATATAAAAATTAAAAAACTTAGGTCCTGCCTAAGTTTCTTAACCTCAGTGTTGACCCTCTCAGATAAAGACATTACTGACTAGTTACAACTTTGTAGTACTTTTTTCTCTGCTCTTCACACTTATAAGTTAATTTACATTTATTATCAAGAGTTTGTTTTGTCAAGCCTACTCTTAAACTTTCCTTCAAGATTGAAGCATCATGGAAATGATGATGCTTGAGCTTTCTAGACACCTTTCCTCATATTAGGTGCCATATTCTCTCATCTATCTATAGCAACCTATAGGCAATCTTACCACTTTGTAGTTTGCAGTTGTTTGTTTTAATTTTTGTCTTCCACATCAAGCTGTTAACTCCTTGAAGGAGTTCATCCTCATATTTTTTGAGTAATGAAGGATTATGCTGGATTAAGCTTTCTGAGTTCTCTTTCAGTGACTTGGAATTTCTTAAATGACATTTAAAAGGGATTTATGGTTCAAAACACTTTCACATAGGCAGTTTGATTCCTCAGAATAACCTTTTGAGATTGGTGGTTTTATCACCCTTTTAGAGATGAGGAAGCTGATGCTAACGCGACTTGCCCAAAGTTAATAGTTAAATACTTTAAAGGTAAGATACAAACACCACTATACCGTTAGATAATTTTACAGAGTAATCAATCAGTGGCAGATTTGCTGTTATTTTTAGTTTCACTGGAATGTGGATACTTAAGTAGTATTGTGTGTTATGGCATTAAAGCTGGATGTAAACTATTTCTATTTGGCCTTTTTTTGTTCTTGTTGTTGAAAATATAGACAATTTTGTGGTAAAAGAATAGAGTAAAAATTTTTAAAATTTCACATCTGATTTTTGTAGTTTAGTGATACCTTTTGAATTGTTTTTTTTTTTTCCTTTTTCTCTTAATGCTACCCCAAAACCCTTTTAAAATAAAGGTCTGAGGGTCATTTATGTCTTCCTGTTCGATATACACATTCCTTCCCAGAAGCCTTACAGAAGTTCTATCGTGGCGAGTTCAGGTAGGAATTTCTTACTATTATATAAACACCTTAACAAATGTGTGTCGTTAAAAGTGCTGTTAGATAGAGGCCATGTCTCTACTTTCTTAACCTTGTTACATGTTCTTAGCAGTTTGGTGGAAAGATAGTTAAAACTGTTGGCTAAAACTGAGTGTTCAAATTCTCAGAGATTTTATATTTTTTATCCTCATCTTCTCTCATCTAGAATGACTGAGGGTTGGATTTACTCCCTCCCCAGATTCTCTCCCAGAGATGCTTAGAATCTCTGTCTGACATATTAAGTGTTTCATAAGTAGTGGGAATGTGTTTTCATATTCCTTTCACTTAATTTATTCAGTGGTCAAACTGTCCTGAAAGAGGGCGGGTGGAGGAGGAGCAGAGATGGAGTTGGCTCATTACATTGGAGAAAGCGAGTTGGACTCCTTTTTTCTCCTGGCTTAGATTGGATTTAGAGCTTTGTCCCTGGGTATTTGTGAAATTGTATTAAATCTTCTTGATTTCTAGAGTTGTTTTATTAATAATGATTTTATTTTCTAGTCGTTTCAGAAGTTTGGCACCTCTAGAAATGAATAATTTATAACCATCAAGTGGGAGTAAATTTTTGTATACTTACCTAGCAGAATCTGTCCCATTGGCTTTTGATACATCAATTTTTGGTCTTGAAATTAAGTAAACCTGGTTCTTTTTCTTTTACTTTTACCAAAAATGTCATTTAAATTTTTAGGTATAATCTTAAATGTTATAATATTTGTTATTACTCTTTTTTCTTTCATTGTAAAAAAAAATCATCACAGAATTTGGGGGAGAGATTTTTGTCTAATCCAACTACCTTATCACAATATTATTTTAATTTCGGAATGCTTTCTTTTTTGCATATGTTATACTTTTTTTTTTTTTTGAGGAAGATTAGCCCTGAGCTCACATCTGCCACCAATCCTCCTCCTTTTGCTGAGGAAGATTGGCCCTGAGCCAACATCCATGCCCATCTTTCTCCACTCTATATGTAGGATGCCTGCCATAGTATGGCTTGATAAGTGGTGTGTAGGTCCACGCCAGGGCTCCTAACCAGCAAACCCCAGGCTGCCAAAGCAGAGCATGCAGAACTTAACTGCTACACCACCAGGCTGGCCCCTGCATGTGTTAATACTTTTTGATGAGCAAAACACAACTATATCTAGCTCAGTATCTTGGATTTAATGGCTACTTGATAAAGGATTTGACTTTAATTCACGTGTTTGGGAGATTTTGTACAAATACATTAGATATTTACATTATAATTGAAACGAGAAAATTCACATCTAAATCTGCCTTTGAGCAGGAATCTGGGTTTCAGGTATAATTTGTTCATGGAGTAAATAGTTTTTTAACATGAAATTTTGAATTTGGTGAAATTATAATGTCTGACTCTTAGTTTAATTTATTCTGTCTTAACACAGCTTGTTCTTCCTTTACTCTCCTAAGGTGGTTATGGAGGCAGCGAATCAGGTTATACCTTGAAGGCACTGGCATAAACCCTGTTCCTGTGGACCTTCATGAACAGCAGCTCAGTTTACATCAGCATAGTAGAGCCTTCAACATTGAAAGAGTTCATGATGAAAGTAGGTGGATTGGGAATTAGAAGTGTTAGGGCAATATTTTACTTACAGTTCCTTTGATCTCTAATTTCTAGAAGTGAACTTATAATTATTTGGGGATTTTAGTGCCACTAAGAACACTTAAGAAAGTACAGTGAACTACTTGAGGTGTAAAATTTATTATGATTAGATTCTGAAGTAAGGAATACAGTATATTTCTAGGAGAAATGTTTTCTAGAATGGGTTTAAGGACAAGTGGATTAGGGAAGGATTATGAAATCCAAGAGGATAGTTGATATTTAAGGAAAGATTCTTGGCCTTAATCTTGGAAATGTCAAAAAAGAAAAAGAAAGCAGGAGAAATAAAATGAGCTAATCTGTGGAAGATTTCTTCGTAATTATACATTTATCTAGTCACATTTAAATATACTATAGTTGTAGTTATTAATTAAAACCTTTTTGTTGGGAAATTTTGCATCCCAGCTTTAAGATTTGTGTTTCAAATATTTGTATAATCTGCTACAAGAATATCAGCAAAAGGTAATATGCAGCTTTTTTGTTGTAAGAATTAAGGTGAACTCTCAGTTTTGAGCTAATTTGTGCATTATAAGTTAGCCATATTTTCTCACTTTTTCCAGTAACTGTAAGACTTTCATGACGCAAAAAGATCCCAAGAGATATCCTAAATATCTATGGACTGCATAAAAATATATTTTTTTCTCCTGTGTTTCATTTCTTGATTAAACTTATCAGGAAAAACTCCCTTTACCTATCTGCTTTCTGTCTCTGTCCTGTCATGGTACCAGATGTTTATTTATATTCATTTTCTATGAGTTTTTCATGCTGATTTATAGCTTTATAGGTTAGGATGTTCCTTAACTGTGTGTTCATGTCATATTTTAAAGATGCTCCTTCTCCCTCTGAAAAAAATCATTTGATTTTAGAAATCTTTTAAGTAATTACATGCAATGAATTCCTATTATTTTTTTGAAAGACTGCAATAACTATTAAGTAAGATTTTAAAATCTTAGCTAAAAATTTTGCCTTATTCCTCACCAAAAGAACTTGTTGCTACCACTGAAAGATGTTCATGATTTGGCTCTTTTTACCAACAGTCTTAAAGGGAAGATGTAGATTGGTATTCAGAGATTCATTGCTCAGATTCCTATCTCAGATTCAGTGTTTTTAGTTTATAAACTAAGTTAATATATCATATATAGAATCAAAATTACATATAAACTTAGTGACATCCAGGATGTTCATATCTGATTAATGATAGTTCTAAAAAAAGAACAGAGAAAATGTTCAAAATAAAAATAATACAAGAAAATTTCTCAAAACTTAGGCGCTAGTCTTTGAATTGAAAGGACCCACAAAATACTTAGCAGAATTAATGGTAAAAGCTTCCACACCAAGGTATGTCAGAATGCTAGGGATAAAATAAAGCTCCTACAAACTTCCAGAGAGGAAGTGGTGGTGGTGATTGTGGTTAGAGCACGTTATTTTGTATTTAAAGACTATATATATATATAAACTTATATATACAAAGAATCTGGAATCAGAGTAATTTCAGATTTCTCAATAGTAACACTGGAAATTGCTATACTTATAATTGTTAAATTATTATTGTTAACAGTTATATTAGAGCGCTCTTTTATTAGAAGGGTTTTTTTTGATAGCTTTATTTTCTGAGGAAAAATTTAGGAAAATTTCAAGATACATCTCATATGTTCTATTTAAATTCTCTTCAAGTTGGCAGGAAACATTTCTTAGGAACCTGCCATTTGGGATTTTTGAAGATAGGAGTAGATTTGCGATTATAAATATACCACTGTGTTTCATCCCTGATTTAGCTTTCTAATTTAGAACAAAAGATTACAAAGAATAAAAAATCCTAGTTTTCTTTTTTACTTTCACCTTAAAAAAGGGAAGATATGTCTTCAAGCAAATAAATTTTTCTATCTTATTATAATTTTTTTTTTGAGGAAGATTAGCCCTGAGCTAACATCTGCCAATCCTCCTCTTTTTGCTGAGGAAGACTGGCCCTGAGCTAACATCCCTGCCTGCCTTCCTCTACTTTATATGTGGGACGCCTACCACAGCATGGCTTGCCAAGCATGCCATGTCCGCACGCAGGATCCCAACTGGCAAACCCCGGGCCACCGAAGCAGAACTTGTGCACTTAACTGCTGTGCCACCGGACCGGCCCCCCAGAATTTTCTATCTTATGTAGTGTAAGCTGTCCTCAACTAGATTGTATTTGTGTACAAGTTAATGAAGAAGAATTCATTTTTATTACGTATATACCTTCGAGGGAAAGTAGAGGTGGTTTATTTATTACTTTTAAAAACTTTACTCACGTGAACTTGTAACTTTCTCGTTTGCGTGGCTGGTTATATTAATTTTGATAAGTGAATTGATTTGATAAACATCCCAGAATTCCAGTGGCTTAATGTAACGAGGATTTGTTTCTAGCTCATCTCACTGTCCAAGGAGTGTTCAAGCAACTTCCAAACAGTGGCTCTCACCATCTTCTAAGGCTCTGAGTCTTCTATTGGATTCTCTAGCTTGTGGGGAGAGTAAGACAGTGGGAATGTGAAGGATATTAAGGGGAGCTTTAAGAGCCAGACTTTCTCACTACTTTTGCTCATATCCTATTGGCTATTACTAGTCTCATAGGTATACCCAATGCAAGTAGACCTGGAAACATTGTCCCACAAAATGACAGTGTGAGAGAATTGCACAGTGTAGCAGTCCCCGTGACTAGTATAACAATTTTATATTTAAGAATATAAATTATAATTTTGTAATCAATTTTCTTGGATAGAAAAATTGTCAATTGGTATCGAGTCCATCTTTTCATGTCCTATTTGAGGCAAGTTATAAATGAACAATTTCATGATTAGGTAATGTTTCAATTAGCATGAAAGAAAATATAAGCAGAATTAAGATGATTAATGAGACTTGGAAGCAATTTTATTGATTCTTTTCCTCCTTTGACAAAGGATTTCAGGTGAAATTCAGCAAGTATACATAATAAAAGTGCAATATGGAGAGGAAAATTAGGATGAGGAAAAATGGAAATAAAGGTAGACAGTCAAGACCATATGAAAGAAAAACATATGGATACAGTTTTGATGGTGAGAATTCAGATTTATTAGTTAGTAATATTTAGCACGTACATACTGTTAGTTGAACATTTGCTGAAAATCTGTGGGGTGATGTAAAACAATTCCATTAGTAATTACCTTATGTAAAGAAAAACATTTAAACAATAACTTTTAGGTTTTTTCATTTATAAAACTGTCAGGTATGAGAATGTGAATATATCTAGTATCAAATTAAGACACTTTCAAAAGTTAGCAGGTTTTATAGTCTAAGTGCAATCTAATTTGATTAAACACATCAAATCTTTTTTACATAGCTTTTTGTGTCAAATTCTTTGTATTGTATTATGAGATTGAGCTGATCACGTTAAAGTTTTCAGAGGGTCCTTGGCATTGTAATAACAACTTGTTATATTTGAAAGAATAGTTGGGTCCTCTTTAGGCAGTTATACTCCAAAAGAAATGAGATCTTGTAATTAGTGTTCAATAAACATATAAACAGAGAATATAATAATAATCAGGCTAGCAAGTCAGTGGTTGGTGACAATGGTGGAAAGTTTTATTAGTGTATTAAGTGTTTAATGTGTATTAGACACTGTATAACATATTACCTCAAAATTTAGTATGTTAAAACATAAATATTTATGATTTCACAGAAATTGTGAAGGTCAGGAATCCAGGAGCAGTTTGGCCTGTTAGTTCTGATTTAGGGTTTCTCAGGAGGTGACAGTCAAGCTGCCGGCTGGACAGCAGTATCTGAAGATATGGCTGGGACTGGAAGATCCGCTCCCCAGCTCATCACGTGGCTGTTAGCAGGAGGCTTCAGTTCTTCACTAGGTTGGCCTCTCCATTCGACCGCTCATGAAATATCTTCCCCCAGACCAAGTGATCTGAGAGAGAGCATGACCAAGGTGGAAGCCAGGGTGTCTTTCTTACCCAAATCTCAGAAGTGACATAACATCATTTCTGCCCTATGTTGGACACATAGACTAATCCTGGTATGATGTGATAGGGAGAGTTACACAAGAATGTGAATACCAGGAGTCAGGAATCACTGGGGACCATCTTGGAGGCTAGCCACCACAATTGGGGTGAACTTTTAAGCCTTGACTTAGGAGAAAGTGTGGAGGAAACAAAAAAGGGAACTTGTCCCCTGGTGCTTGTCCAGTGGGAGATACTTGGTTGCAGTGAATCTGCTCTTAGTGACTTTGAGAAGATGGGGTTGGCATTTCCAATTAGAGACTGATAAAAGATAAAAATATGTAAAAGAAACCATTTGAAGGTGACAATCGCAAGTTTGATCCAGAAAGTAGTGAGAAGCCTTCGGAGGATTTTGTGTGATGGAGTGACGTTTAAGTAATTTTCAAGGAAGATTACTTAAGCTGTGCATACAACCTTATAGAGTAAAAAAAGAAAAGATGACATTTTTTAGGAATCATGAAAGGAGATGTGGCAGTATTCCTCCAATGCTGCCATTGCTAAAAACACTCTGGAGATTTTATTTAAAAAAAAAATCTGATCTCTAACATAACTGATTTGGTTTCCAGTATGAGCTATGCATGTAATTTGCGACTTAAATCAAAAATGGCTCTCCTTTGGAAGGACTTGATAATTTCCACCTCTGAAGCTTCCAGAGTAAAACTAAGTTAAGTGTGACGACAAGAATCTTATGAGATGGAGAAATATATTTCATCACACTTGAAAAATTGTTTCACGAAGAATTAAGCTTTATTTTGGAGAGATGGGGGTGTCATTGCAGTATAATGTTAGGTGACTTTGAGGTTTATATTACAAACACTTTAAATAAGAGCTATTTGATTTATATGTTAATAATCTTAAAGTATATGATTCTATTAAGACAAAAATCTGAAAATTTTAATGTTTTATAAAATTTATATCATACATTTGTAAAATTGAAGGAGCTATCTTGGATTTTTTTTTCATTACCTACAGGGTCTGAGGCGTCAGGACCCCAGCTTTTGCCAGTGAGAGCACTAAACGAAGTCTTCATTGGGGAGAGTCTATCATCCAGGTACTTTTAAGCCTGTAATCTTGAGTTTGGAATTTAATATTTTAGTATTTTTTTACGTATTTATTCAATTTCTACATCCTAAGATTTGTAAATAATTAATACTATATAAGTAATAGAAATGAATTGTATGATAAAATATTTCCACAACCTTCATACATGTTAATATATGTTAAGAGGAAAGAAGATTCGATGGCCAGAAAAGTTTGTGAAACCCTAGGTTAAACAAACATATTCGGATTTCTTTACTGCGGTATTTCCCAGAGCCTTTAATCTATCATATGGGTAGTTTATAAATATTTATAAGAATGATATACTAGGCATACATTTGCAATTGATATAAAACCTTTATAGTCAGTCCATATTAAAATTTCCATGCTGATTGTCTTAATAAGGTCCTTTAAAGCTGATTTATTTGTTTGCTTATTTTAATCTAGGATCACACATTGCCTTTGACCAACATGGCCCTTTAGAATTAGTTAAAAACAGTTCCTTAGCCCTGCCCCTGTTTTGTCATTCATGATATTAATATTTCTGAATGGCCTAAGGCAATTGGTTTGCAGAATATTCCTTATTTTAGATTTGGATGATTTTTCTTTCTCTGCATGGTAAGATTCAGACTAAACATTTTTGTCAGGAATACTACATAGGTGATATTGGATCCTTTTTATTGCAACATCAGAAGGCAAGTGTGTTGACAGTTTAAAGTTTGTCACCATTATTACCAAAAATTAAAGTTAATAAAGTTCTTCATTAGGAGTATAAAAATATAGTCTGTGTTTTATTACTGATGAAATCTGTTTTGTGAGTGTTAAGTATAACTTAGGCTTAACTTGTCAGCAGAATTTTTTTGCAAAACTTTTTTTTGCGTGACGTTAATTACCGGTTATAAAATGACTGCCGTAATGTAAAGTTAATTTAACTCTTGGCAGTACTTTAACACTTGCCTTACTTCTCATTTTGTGGATGTAAGTAAATTAGAGGTG
Organism: Equus przewalskii; assembly: GCF_037783145.1. Taxonomy (NCBI): domain Eukaryota; kingdom Metazoa; phylum Chordata; class Mammalia; order Perissodactyla; family Equidae; genus Equus; species Equus przewalskii. The sequence goes on from NC_091850.1 coordinate 28,903,889, forward strand.
GAAGATGAGAGGTGAATCTGTGTCCCACTTTGCTCCTACCAGAACCATGTGATCCTTTGAAGGTCATGTAGTTGATTCCGTTGCTTACTCAGAGTTCCATATATTCTGAAATTCAGTTTATTCTGAGTCGTATCCTTTGATAAGAAATTATGTTGAGAAAAGTTTGTCTTAATTAAAAAAGGTTTTAGCCAATGACTTAGGTAGTACTGAAAAAGACAAAGCCTGATTCAGTGGAATGATTTGAACAGTCTTTTTGAGTTGTAATTATTTTGATTAATGTAATTTTAAATTTATTCAATAAAAGTATATTGTACACCTACTATATGTAATATGTTAGGAGGGGGTATAAAGATGAATAAGATAAAGGTAGTGGTATTTTAATTTTTTGGAGAGTGGTAAAATACATAATTTAAAAATGTATTAAAAGTAAAATTATTCTTCAAAGAAATCAGGTAAAAATATATTCTTTAAAGAACTTAAAAATATAGTAAAGAATAAAACTTTATTTCATATAGTAAGACATGCTATATATGAAGCATTTCTTCTTTTGCTGCATATCAAGTTTGAAGCAATATGGAAATAATGGATACATTTATGTGATAGAGAAGGGAGAAAATTTAATTAGTGATGTAATCTAGTCATTATTGCTAAAGACATAAGACAGAAGACAACTTATTCTGTTAGTGTATTTTAAAGGTTGTAACTTCTGAGGGCTTCTACTAGTGTTGCTTTATAATTTGTACTTACTAAAAAATAACTTATAAAAGGAGAAAAACTAGGATCAATTGATAGACTTGGGAATTCAGTGAAGTCCCATTGGAGAATTTAGGTTGAATGCTTTTATTTTTTGTGGCAGTAGTGATTCGGTTGGTTTATCTCCTAAATAATGTCTGCTGCTGCTGCTTTTTTGTGTTCTTTGATGCCTCACCTTATATCTATACTAAGATAAGGACAGCAATGGGTAGGCTTCTGACACTATTGAAAAAGGTTTAACTATTTGAGGTATTAACACTTATCTGTAAAGATTCCATGACATAGACCCTTAGGCAGAAAGGAAATGAACATTTATTGGGCGCCTGCTTTGTGTCAGGCACTGTGTGTATTGTGTATGTTATTATTTTTAGTGCTCATAGCAACCTTGTAAAAAATGTAGTTATATTTATGAGTGAAAAAATTGAGATTTGGAGAGTTCAAATAAATTGCCCAAGTTCATATAATTAGATAGCATCAGAACTGTAATTATAAACTCAGTATTTCTGATTCCACATCCTATATTGAGGCTTCACTGTGCCCTGAAAACTTTAGTGCTTTGCTTGGAAAATATGAAGTGCAGCAATATTATTCCTGCCTCATTTATAATGTTCTTAGATTTAAGAACATTTTAAAAGCCCAATTTTTTTTTTTCTCTTTTCTCCTATTTGTTCTAACCTAGAATGTCTTATTCTTGGGCTGTAGCAGTGGACAATTTAAGAAGAAGTATACCCACTCTAAAGGGACTGTGAGTTTTATTGCTGCCTTAAAAAAAATAATTTCCCTGAAACAGAAGTTCTATGAGTTGACTAATCTTGATAAACCTGCATGTGAGAATGACACTAAATTTGCTCATTGTTTTGGGCTCAACATCTCTCACCTGACTATACTTTTCTTCCTGTCGACCTCTGCTTCTCTTCTATCCCCATTTACCTCTAATCTCTTGTTTCCGTGTGATTCTGGCATAATAGCAGCCATTTCTATGGATTTGGCTGGTGGCTTGTCTTGTATGTAACAGGCTCCTAATATACCTAAAATTCCTAATTTTCTAGGAAGACATAACAAAGCTATAAAATGGATTAAATGTGAATATTAGGCCTGCTGTCTTTTATTTTTATGAAGGATGTTGATTTCAAAGAAAAAGTGGAAAGGAGTTGTATCATGTAAAACCTTCACAGATTAGGAGGTTGACACTGAAAGATTTAGAATAAGAGATAAATTATCTGTAGAGCGTTAGTTTTTGCAAATGTGTCTAATAATTGTCATTATTTTGAAAAGCTGTATTTTATTGAGTTTATTTTAACTTTTTTATTTGCTGGAGTGAAGTAACCCAGTGTTGATCAGATACCATTATTTCAAGATAGAGCTTACAAAATAGGCTTTTACATGTTTCAAAAGTTCTTTGAATAGTTGCAAATCATTCATACATTCATGCAGTTAAAGAATAATGCTATTTTTGCTGGTATCAGAAAACCACTTGATTTCATATTTTTGAAGTACTCAGAGAAATATTTATCTCTTAAGAAATTGCAGTTCTATCCCTAGTTTTGTCCACTAATCCAGTATCGTATGAGACTTCTCTTTAGAACTTTATTAATAATCTCTGTTAACTTACTATCAATTCAAAAGGCACATTAGCTTGTAACTTAAGAAACAAGAATTTAGCAGAAATTATTGGTAACTTGAAGGATTAGATACAGACTTAGAGATATCAAGGACTAGCCACCAAGAGTGAACCTTGCCTAAGAATGGTATTTTGGGGGCTGGCCTGGTGGCGCAGCGGTTAAGTGCGCATGTTCTGCTTTGGCGGCCTGGGGTCTGCCAATTTGGATCCCGGGTACAGACATGGCACCGCTTGGCAAGCCATGCAGTGGCAGGCGTCCCACATGTAAAGTGGAGGAAGATGGGCATGGATGTGAGCTCAGGGCCAGTCTTCCTCAGCACAAAGAGGAGGATTGGTGGCAGATGTTAGCTCAGGGCTAATCTTCCTCAGAAAAAAAAAAGGTATTTTGTTTTTGAGTTCTGAATTAAGGTTCTGTATATGTTAGATTCCATTAAAGCAGTAGCAGCAGTGCTAGGTAAAAATTTACAAGAAGCCCTTGTTTGAAATGTTAAAGTATTGATAGAAAGGAGCATGTAGATTAAAGAAGGATGTAGACATGCAGAATTTGTTTTTAACTTTTTCACGTAATCAGTATTGGAGTTAGCCTCATGATGTGTGTGTCTGCTAAGTCAGGTATGTCTAAGTTAAGCTGGCCTATTTAGATTTCATCAGTTCTGAAAAAGGCTGTCTTATTTACTGTGAGCCATAAGCAGCAAATCCAGTTTTATATTCTCAATTCATAGGGCTTCCTACTATGAGATTTCAGTTGATGATGGTCCATGGGAAAAACAGAAGAGCTCAGGGCTCAATTTGTGTACTGGAACAGGATCAAAGGCTTGGTGAGTAACTCGGGATGGGGCTTATCAACTTTTGTGAAATTCTTTAAGTGATGTAAGTTACTTAATATCTCGTATTGGTGTTTCCAAGCTCTCTAATATGCAACAGGTAGCAGGGTGGTTCTATATTGTTTGGATCAGTTTCTGCTCCACTCATCAACTGGGTCTAGGAGTCGTGCCTTGACGTCTTAGATTACTGCTGCAACCTGGACTTGGTCATTATTTAGCCTAGTGCCCTAGTTTTGTAAAGAGAAAAAAGAAAATGAGAAATGTTTGGGGGCCTATATGTATTTATTTTAAATGAATATTTTAATAATAGTAAAGAAATGAAAACAAAGTACAACACAAAAAAATATGCTGGAAGTTTGTGCATTAAAGGCCTAAACAGCTAAGGGGGGCATCCTGTGTCTTGCTTACTCTGTAACCTCCCTTTAGGTAGTCTCTTCTGCTGTTTAGTACACTCATGCAGGTGCCTACCACTCCTATCTGTAGCAGTCTTCTCTCCCGATGACAAACTCACATTCTAAAATTACCTACTAAATAGAATGTTAATAGCACCTCAAATTTAACACATTCAAAACTGAATTTATTGTCTTCAGTTTTTCCTCCTGTGTTCCTTGTATTGCTTATAGTATTGCTGTTTACCTTGACTTCATGCTCTAGAGCAAAAACATTGCTCCTCAAAACCTTGCTCTTACCTTCGAGTCTCCCTCTTCTCCCCTCTACACATACCGGTCCCTAAATCCTATCAGTTGCACTTCTAAAGTCCTTGGCTTTTGTTTTTCAGTTTCTGCTGCTATATCTTTGGTCTAGGCCCCCTCATTTTAGTGAGTATTCTTGGTGCCTCACCCTTTGTTCCTCAGTCTGTCATCCATACTACCAACAGAGTAATATTTCAAAGACGGAGATAAAATCTGACTAGATCCCTTCCGTGCTTTGAAACTTTCGTTGACTCCTGGCTATGTTCACGTTACTCAGTCTGTCATATAGGCCCTTTAAATGTGACCTCTGGTACCTTGTCTGCCTACTGCTGCCCTACACTCACCCGCCAGCACACTGGAGACTCTGGGCTACTTGGGATTCTCAGCACAAGCCATGTTCTCTCTGGCCTTTTTGTTTTTGCTCAGTGCAATTTCATCCTGCATTAAATGCCTCCACTGTCCATCCACTGCTGAAAAATCCAGTTGTCAAATGTCATTCTCTGTAGGAAATCTTTACTAGGACCTAGTTCCTTTTATAAGCATAATTAATTAATCTCTTTTTTTGTCCTTCCTGAGTTCTTTTTCCTCATAGCGCTATTATAGCACTTACACATTATTAGTTAGCTAATAAGCTAATACCCAGCTAGTTTGAACAACTTGAGGCATGTGGGATGGTGACTAGTGGGTTTTTTTTCCTGCTTAATTTTTTGTGTGCAGAGCACTGTACCTAATACATATTCACTCAAGTATTTTTTGAGTAAATGACTATATGTTCACAAATACAGCTAAAACAGTGCTTATCAAGCTGTGACTTTAAATTTGGTAGTTTAAAATGGAGTTTTATTTCCTGTTTTTTCAGCATTACTTTTTTAGCCTCTGTTACTTTGAATATACTATGCTAGGTACTTCTTATACATTGATTTAAAGAAATCCTACACGAAAGTGGTATCCCTGTTTTATAAAGGAAGAAGTTGAAGCTTAGCAAGGATAAATAATTAGGCTTAGGTGACATGACCAGTAAGTGTCAGAACTTGGATACAAGCACAGGTGTGCTTGACTTCAAAACCAATGCCTTTTTCACTGCCAGCTTTTAAATGGAGAGGGGGAGTTATCTATAGAGGTCACACGGTTGAAAGAAGAGTCGCTAGGTTGTATTGAAGAATTGTCAAGGTAAACTTGCTAATCTTAATGAAACGTTTCTTATGTGAAAGGCAGTGGGCTTTACTTGTGCCTTGGTGGGGTGTGTGTGTGTGTGTGTGTAATTTTGATAGTTTCAGTTTTCAAGCTTTTAGTAGTGAGAAGAACATTAAGAATAAGAGGCACTAGGCTTTTAAAAATATCCACACCCCCCCGCCCCCCCCCCACACCTTACAGTTGAGTCCTGAGTTAATGTTGCGTGTGGATAAGGATGGCTTAGATTAGAATTTCAGGCTTTTCTGTGTTGCTTATTAAAGTCTCCTACTGTCTCCTGTGCTCTGGTGTAGCACTCTGTCTCACTGACGGCATCCTGTCCCTGCCACCTTGGTTACTCACTGTTTTCTTCTCTACTCAGCCTGTGCAGCTTGCTTGCTTCTAACATGTTCTACCCTCTTCCTTCTCATTACTGATAATTCGTTTGCTATGATTGCATTCCCCATTCATCTCTTGTCCTTTTCTTCTTCAGAAAATGAGGGGAGAGAAGAGAATTCTAGGAGCTGAGGAAAAGCTGTGTGTTTCTATATGTTGACAATTTTTATTTTATCACACTACCATTTCTGAGCATTTTCTCTGTCCCAAGCTAAGTGTATTATTTAAATCTCAAAAATACTCTAGAAGTAGGTGATTTTATTTTCATTAATAGAGTATAAAAAGCCTCAGAAGTTAACTGACTTGCCCAAAGCCATGTGGCTAATAAATGGTGAATGCACAATCTAAATTCTGGACTTAACTGTAAATGGTAGACCTCTGAAGAGTTACTGGAAAGAAAGAAATAGGGTAGCCTATTTCTTTTACTCTTCTTATTTTAATTTTTGATATGGAGATTGTTTTCCTATGTGACCTTTCATATTCCTTGGTTTGAATATGAAATGTGGAAGTTTATAACTTAGAGTAAGCTAATTGTTTTAACAGATAAACCCACAATCTCAGTGGTTTAACACAATAGAAGTTTATTTCTTGTTCCTGTGGAGTCCAAGTGGATGTTCCTAATTGGCAGGTGGCTCTCCGCTGAGCGGTGATTCAGGGAGCCAGACTCCGACCATCGTGTGGCCCTCCCACCTTTTAAACGTAACTGCGAAAGTTACTGCGCTCATTTACATCAAGCCACAGAAGGAGGGAAAGCATGGAGGGTCAGCTGTGGGAGGTTTGAGACAGGCTTAAAAGTGTTGTCCATGATGCCCACTCTCATTCCTTTAGCTGGAATTTGGTCACATGGCTGTATGCCAAGAGGGGAAAGAAAATATAGCCTGTGTGCCCAGGAAAAAAAAAATGGGCTCAGGGAATAGGTATCCCATCTTTGCATTTCCAAAAATTCTTCCAGAGGACATAGGATGTAGGGGTTAAGTTGCATAGTAAGTGTTTCTGAATCGTTGCTTTGTTATCTCAGTCCTCCTGCCAGCGTGAAATATTATTTACTATGTACACTGGGAGAAGTACAACAGAGAGGGATCATATATGTTTCCATTAGTTCTTAAAACTATTCCCAATCCTCTTCTCCATACATTCTGTCCTAGCAGACTTAATGAAGGGTGATGAGGTGTTCTTAAGTGAGAGAGTAAGTTTTACTAGCTGATGAGGATATGAGACTCAATTTATCTTTCAATTTCGTTGTCTTTAGTAGAAGTTATGTCTGATTTCAAATGGGAATTCTTAGAATGGTGAAGGTTTGTAGACCTAAGAAAAATGTCATCAGGTGCTAGCTAACACCTGCTTTATAGTTTGTCTTTGATGTAGAATGTAAACCACTCCTAAAGTTAGAGTGAATTGGTTGAGATCCAGGTTACAATCACAGGAAATTAGTCTTAATTTAATCCCAATTCAGAGGACTTAGTTTGGGTTGGTTTGTGGTATCCCTAATATGTCACAGTGCTAGGAATATTAGAGCGTCTTAGAAGACTTTCGTCCTCTTAAATTGAACCTTAACTACAATAAGGTGATATTAGTCACTAAAATCTTTCACCCTTTATATATTCAGTGAAACCCTAATAAACACAGCTCATTTTCATGTGACTTTTAGACTTAAAATAGAATTTCAAAATGATATCTTCTCATAATGTGGATAGTCAGAGGAATTAGAATATAACTCATACATATCCCTTGCAATTTGACATTTTCATTCAGTGTTGAGTTCTTGCCATGAGCCATGTAGTGCCCTAAGCGCCTTGTTTTGGAGTGTGTGACAGTACTACTAAGGAGGATAGGTATTGTGAACCTCAGTAAACAATCTTTATACCACATAGTAAGTATGAGCAAAGGTACATAGGAAAGCATGAGCTTGCTGTGGAATGTGAAATCAGAGGCAAATAATGCTGAAAAATAGAATAGGTAAGGGTGAGATCTTAGATTTTTTCAGCATAGGGATTTGGTCTGTGAATGACCCCAAATTTTTAATGTAAAAATTTGTGTGTCTGCATTTTTCTTAAAAGAATGTCCAAAATGTTTTCACATTTCTTAAAATGTGAAGGCTATAGGGTTAGAAGGGTATATGGAGCATCTCTTACTCCTCCTCCTCAAAAAAAGTTAAGAGCCACTGATTGAGGTTTAGAGTTGTGTGCCTCATGTTATTCCTATTCACTGGCATTACCCACTGAGGCTGTGGGAGGAGAGTTACAGGCAGTAGAGGAATTCTGAATTACCTGGGAGGATTTTTGTTTTAAACCTTTCCTTAATCATCTTCATAGACCCCAGGACAGAGCTACTTTTAAAAGGTATTCATATTGTGTTAACATTTGTTTTCAAGTGATTAAGTGAGGCATCATACTGGTAAAATATTTCTCACCTTTAAGGATACGGTTTTATGATTTAAAGAAATATTTACACATGTTAAAAAATATGTTAAATAGTACAAAAGGGTACACAATGAAAGCTGATCTCTCTTTCATTTTATATCTCTAGTACTAATCTCCAGACACAACCACCATATATATATATATATATATAATTGGGTTTTTTTAAAATGTAAATAAAACAGGGAAGTAATATATATACTATATAATATCTTTGGTTTTTTAACTTAACATATTAGTTATCTTTCTATATCAGCATATGTCGTTCTCTTTTACTCTTTTTAATGTCTGCGGAGTTCTTTGCTGTGTAGCTATAATAAAATGTATTTAACCAGTTTCCTAGGGATAAATATTTAAGTTGTTTTGCTATTACAAACAATGCTTCAGTAAATATCCTTGTATGTGTCTTTGTGTATTACTTGTGCAAGTATATTTTAGGATAAATTACTGGATTGAAGAATAATGTTCATTTCAAATTTTAATAGTGCAGAATTATCCTCCAACTGCAACTTCTATAATTCCATCAGTGTATGAGAATACTTCTTTTCCTAGTCCCATGCCAATACATTATTTAGCAGTTTTTAATGCTCGTAAATCTGAGAAAAATCTTGTTTTAATTTGTATTTCCTTAAGTATGAGGAAGATTGAGCATTGTTTCAGATAAGCCTGTGAACTGTTTATCCACGTACTTTGCCTACTTTTTAAAACTAGGTGAGGTGGCTATTGTCTTTTGGTTGTTTTTTTCCTCATAATTTGTAAGAGCTCTTTGTATATTAAGTAGATTATTCCCTTTTCATTTTTAGTATGTTTTTAGAATTAAAACAAAGAATTTATGTGGTGTTTGTTTCTAGGTCATTCAATATTAACAGGGTTGCAACTCAGGCTGTGGAGGATGTTTTAAATATTGGTGAGTACCAAAATAGCTGTTATATTTTATAATATGCTATATAATATATATATTTTATTATATGTTAGCTGTAATACGACACGAAATATTTTATTTAATCAAGATATTCCCCCCTTTCCTTTTTCAATAGCAAAACGACAAGGAAATTTAAGTCTTCCATTGAGCAGAGAATTGGTAGAGAAAGGTCAGTGACAAATGGTCATAACTACTAACAGTTTCGCTTAAGTTCTATATTGATTTTGAGGATGTTATTGTGAAGTGTACTTATCTAATTAGCAAATCACAGTACTTTTTTGACCCAAACATGCTCTTAATAAAATATCCCTTTAAATATATTTAAACAATAAAAATTTTAAAGCTGGACAATTTTATATTATGATTTGTCAACCATGAAATATAACCTCTATGTCAAAACAGTATAACTGCAAACATGTGTTGGGGGATAGAAAAATACACATCTGGAAAAGCATACTTAAACTCGGTGTGTCATTAATATCCTCTGAATGAGAAGGAATTCACTGAGCTGTGAATGCTTATCTTCACATTCACTAAAATGTTCGCTTTACCCTTCTCCTACCTACTCCTGCCCAGTTACTTTAGGGTTCCTTTAAGAGAACTAGCAGTGTTGGAGAAAGGATACTGATCAGGGAATTTGAAGACCCGAGTTCCAATCCCAGACCAACCAGTCACTACTGTGAGCAAGACTGTGACTCTCCACTCCTCTGCTTTCCTCAGCTGTGAAATGAGGGTGTGGAAGTAGATCGCTGCTGCGTAGGGATGCTTCACATTTATTCTTTAAATTTTAGTTTTTAAAAATATTTAAATTCTTAAACTGAAAAACACATTCATTTGATTTGCATGTGAAATTTTAACACACTAAAGTCCACTCATCTATCAGGATCAGTTTTGAACAGACCTCAGACTAAAGCTTTTCTTGGTGTCTCTGTTTAATTAAGAGTATCCTAAGATTTCAGGTGAATTATTTTTAAAAAACAACAAAAAATCCAAACTTGTTTATAGTTGCATCTACTACCTATGTAAGGATTTTTCAACATATTCAACCAAAACAAAATACAGACATAAAGTGGATATGGACACAACTGTAATCCATAAACACACAAACCTTATTTGTTTTGGTTGCCTTTGAAATGATTTAGCAATACATAATAAAGTATTTTAACAGTTTCAGTTCATTTATCTGTATATTTTGGATTTCCACATCAGAATTCCTTTGTAGGGGAGATAGGCCTTTAAAATAGTTTGAAAACAGGACTCAATCTTCAAAATCCCCTTCAGCTCTCTAAAATGGACTCTGTTCTCCTCTCAATGTGAGACCTAAAAGATTATTTTAATCACGGCTTATGAGCTAGCATTAGCATTAAATCTGTACCAAAGAAAGGAGAAGTAGGCATTTATCATAATTGATTCTTCATTATATAATTTAACTTAAAACATAACGTATATAAACCAACTGAAATTTATCAGGTATGCAAATTAATTTGAGTATATATAAAATACAGTGATTGATTTTTCCCTTAATAAACATACCACTTCACTTTACTGAGTGAACGTTACTCCTTTGAAGATTTGACTGTCCTCAGAAGCGGCGGTGAATGCCAGCGGTGCCGTCACTGCTACAGACACTTCTGGAAATCCTTCCTTTAGAGCTAGCACGTTTTGTGTGTGAGTTTCCAGAGAGGCACATTTTTCTTTTTGAGAGTGGATTAGATTTTTTTGAAAGAACCAAATAATTCATATGAAATTTTGGTAAATAAGGTAGGATCATCTGACAGTCTTGTAATGTCTTTTAATGTGGCTTTCAACTGTTTGTTCTTTCAAGCTTGATTTCCTTGTACAGTTGTCTTTAACCAGTTGTGCTTTGCATGCCAACTCTCATGGGCCTCTTGGTTAGAGAGAAAGCAGGTCCCAAAGATTTCTAAAAATATCTTGAGTAATGGCATTTTCATTGGAAAAAGCATATTGCCTGTCATTGTTGGAGATTGCATTTTATATCAAGACTATTAACTTATGAACTGTTTGATATGGTATTTTGGGAAAGGACTTGGCAGGAGAATATAGCAGCTCAACTTCCATTTTTGAGTGCCATAAACTAGTTCCTCTATTTTTGTTTAACTACCAGCTTTGTGGGTTTTTTTTCTTTTTCCCAAGTGTACTCATTTCTGCTACATTGTGGATGATGTAGGTTTCTGTGGGCTAATATTGGAACCTAATCCTCATTTATAAGGTTTTTTTGGTTTTTTAATGAATTTGTTCTGAGTTCCAAGAAACTTGCTACCAAACAGACCTTTCAAACAGCACTCCTTTAAGTTGAGGATAGCGTTCTTTTTCATTTTGTACTTCTCAAGTGACCATCTTTTATTGAATGTGCTAATACTTTTCTTTTCTTCATAGTAACAAACGAATATAATGAATCACTGCTCTACAGTCCAGAAGAACCAAAAATACTTTTCAGTATTCGAGAACCAATAGCAAACAGAATTTTCTCAAGCAGTCGTCAGCGTTGTTTTACCTCAAAGTAAGCTTCCACTGTCAGACTGGTGACTATGTTTTCATCCCTTGTAATTAAAAGCATACTTGGTTTTAAAAGTATTCAATTTCATTAAATTCACTTATTCAAACTTTATCTAGTGGGAAAAGTAGAATCTATGGAACTAATGAGGTATCATGCTAAACTGGCTAAAATGATATTTTCTTTCAAACTTAATGTGCAATTTTAGAGAAACTGAAATTTAAGTGAATAGAAGGGGCATAGTTATTTAATTGGGTGATGTGGATTTGTTTGTTTTATTGATGTATTAGGACACAGTAAGACTAAATTATCATTTTAAGAGAAATTGACTAGAAAGCACTTTTTTTTTCCATAGGCTGTGAAATAAAAGCAGGACAAACATTCATATAAAACCTAAGTTGTATAGCAGTAAACCTTTAGAGTAGGATTCATTTCTTTTCCCTAAAACTGAACCCTCACCCACATCTATTGAATTTGCTTCAGTTTTTTTTCTTTTTTGAGCAGAAAAGGATATAAATAACTGAATGTAATTTCTTATTTTGTAAAAGTTGTCCAATTTTCCAAATTAACAAGAAAACCTACTATAATTATGAAAAAATGTCATCTATCTCATGGCAAGCAAAGAACAGTTTAACAAAATTGCTGCTTATAGTTTGCATATTTTCCTTTTTAAGAATACACAATTGATTTTTCTCTAGGAAAGACACTAAAAAGGAAACTCATCTTACTTAAAAATCACTTTACTCATTTGAGAGTTAATTTTGATTAATCAACACATCTGTACTCATTTTGGGTGAGACTACAAAGACTCATTTAAATTTTTGCTCATATAAATAGAATAGCTTCATGACTTTGGCAGTTGGAAAGTATTTCAAACATGTCATAACAAGCACTTTAACAACGAAAGATTGATAAATTGAATACATTAGAATTAAGAACTTCTGTTAGTGAAGACACCATTAGGAAAATAAAAAGGCAAGCCACAGAGTGAGATATTTGCAGTACCTATATCCAGCAATGGACTCATATCCAGAATATACAGACAATAAAAATTCGTACAAATCAGTAAGAAAAAGATAGGCAACCCTGTAGAAAAATAGCCAAAGTCATGGACAGGCATTTCACAAAAGAGGATGTCCAAATGGCTGATAAACATGTAAGAAATGTTCTTTACCTTATTATTCATCTGGGAAATGCAAATTAAAACTACATAGTATGATACTATACACACCCACCAGAATGGCTAAACACCAGTTGTTGGTAAGGTGAAGCAACTGGAACTTTCATACACTACTGTTAGGAATAGTTTGGAAAATTGTTTGGCATTTATCTACCAAAGCTGAATACGTAGTGACCCAATAATTCCACTCCTAGGTATATATCCAACAGAAACGTGTACATCAAAAGACATGCTCAAGAATATTCAGGGGCCGGCCCAGTGGCACAGTGGTGAAGTGCGCATGTTCTGCTTTGGCAGCCTGGGGTTCACCGGTTTGGATCCCGGGTGTGGAGATGGCACCGCTCAGCAAGCCATGCTGTGGCAGGTGTCCCACATATAAAGTAGAAGAAGATGGGCACGGATGTTAGCTCAGGGCCAGTCTTCCTCAGCACAAACAGGAGGATTGGTAGCAGATGTTAACTCAGGGCTAATCTTCCTCAAAAAAACAAAAACAAACCCGGCCCCACCCCCAAAAGAAAGAATATTCATAGCAACACTACTCCCAATAGGTAAAAACTCAAATATGCGTGAGGAGATAGATAAGTTTTGGTATTTTCATACAGTGGAAGTGTTTTCATACAGCAATGAAAATGAACACACTACTATTACATGTAATAACATGGATGAATTTCACAAACTTACTATTGAGCAAAAGAAGCCAGACACAGGCATCATATTGTATTCTTCCATTTATAGAAAGTTCAAGAACAGATGAAGCTACTACTACTCTGGGGATTGAAATTAGGGTAGTGGATATGCTGGGAAAGAGGGGCCAGAAGTGGTGACTGGGAGATGGCAATGAGAGAGCTTCCTGGAGGCTGGGTAACATTCCTGATTTGGGTGATGGTTACACAAGTGTATTCATTGAGCTGTACCCTAATACTTTGTGCTTCTGTTGTGTGTTATACTTAGGTAAAAATTTTACATGAAAATAATTAGATTCTTCCTCCATACTTAACATACTTGCAATGGTAATAATGCAACAGTTTTCAGTCACATGGAAAAAGCCTGTGAGTTCCATCAAGTATGAACTTGTTCACTCATAAATGTTGGGGTGAGTGGGGCTATCCTGAACACTTAAATTTTGAGATTTGATAATGTACCCATATATTTACATAGTTACTAACACTCTTATACCAAAGAGCACCTTGATTTTTAAAATCAAGGTCAAATGATCTGCCAGTTTAGATAAAAAATAAATGTTTTAAAGAAACTATTATTTAGGGTTAAGAAAACTGTTCACGTTTAAGCAGACATTTCTTTCTGTCTAGGGTTTGTGTTCGTTCTCGTTGTTGGGATGCCTGTATGGTTGTGGATGGAGGAACTTCTTTTGAGTTTAATGATGGAGCAATTGCTTCAATGATGATCAATAAAGAAGATGAGCTTCGGACTGTGCTTCTAGACCAGTGAAGGATTTCCTCAGATGACACATTCTGATTACCAGAAAAATACTTGGACTGCAGAAAGACTGCCTGTCATAAAGCTGCATTTTTTGGTTATTATTGAGACTAGTCTGCCTAGGCTCAAAGGTGACTAATCAAGTGAGATTTGCATTATTCTTTGGTTGGATTCTGATGGAAAAGATGTTCACTGTGTAAGAAAGTGGATGGACTAAACTGATTAGAATTGATACTGGTGAAATTTCTATATTGCTTACCAGTGGTATCCAAAAGTGCTGATATCTTTTTAAATTGAGAGAGGTAGGCTCAAATAAAGGATTAAATGTTTAGGATTTGAAATTTAACTGTACAAGTTTTTTTTCTTTCCCTTTTCTCCTAACTCTGTGGAATTGGTCTGACCATACACATATCATTTGATTAGTGTATATTTTTTTATAGTACCTAAAAATCAAGATTTGTAAAACATTTTGATGATGATGGAGAATTTTGATAAATCCTGACATTGACCTAATTGAAGTAGGTAAAGGTTTTTATATGTGCTAAGAAGTTTCTAATTTCAGAACACAGTGATATTGTTACACCTCTGTTTTGATTTAAAAAGCTCAATCATTTTTGAAATTATTTATAGATGTTTTCATTTAATTGACTTTCAGGTTAATTTTGACACTGCTGGGTGAAATACATATATCTGGACAAAATCATGATGCTCTTACCAATAGCTATTTTAGGTCATAGGCAATTTTTTTAAAAATGATCAGAGTCTAATAGATTTCTTCCATATTTAAAACTCTCTAACTTGGATTCAAAGACTAAAAGAATGAACTGATTAGATATATTCTACTAGGATTTTGGTCAGACTTTTAAGAAATATTTTCACCTAGTGGTAGGAGTACTGTCAGAAAGGAAATAGATTCTTTAATAAATATGCAAAACACATTAGTTTTGGAATTGCCTTACTTTTAACATCATAGTAGTTTTCACCTAGCTAATATTCCAAGTTTCACACATTAGCTTTGGAGGATAAACTGTTATGGCTTTTCTTTTTTTTCTCCCACTATGAGAGTTCCTTTATTTTGGGGGGAAACTATTTTATCTAATTCTTGATATACTTATAAGTAATCCTAGTATTTTCACAAAAAGCACCTTTTGCTGCATCATGAGACAATTGGTATTCTTATGCCATTTTTCAAAGTTCTTTTTTCAGAAAAAATTTTTGCTAAAAATTTTTGTTCAATCATTGACATATTTATTGAACACCCACTCTGTGCCATGTACTGTGTCGATTGCTGGATATACACTGATGAATGAAACAGACAATCCTGATGTTCAGAACTTGAGTCTAGTGAGCTCAGAAGTAAATTCTGTGTAAGCTAGGATGTATAATCCAGTTGAGTTTTGCAACATTTAACATGTTCTTGTCAAATTTTTTATATAAATGCTACTATACAAAGGTAATCTAGGTTTTGATGTATATCCAGAACAAGAATCTGTTTTTCTTTTTTTAATTGAGTATCTGCATAGACACTCATAGCACAAAGTTATATGATGCATACAAAAAAATTAGTGCTTTCTCAGACCTGGATCTAGTTTCTGGTTTGATTTAAAAATGATTGATAGACTTAAGATACCACTTTATAAAGAAGTGAAATTCCACACTATAGAAACTCCCCTAACAGTTTAAAATGTCTTCTTGACAAAAATGTCAACTCCCTCTTTAATATCAAGGAAATCTGATTGTCCACAATGGTACCATAGATCTGTTAATATGTAACATATTAATAGGTAACCTGCTATGTGCAATTGTTCATAAGCCATATTTTAAAGGTTTAAAAAATACTTAATGTGCTCTGTTTGCAATATAGCTTCTAATATTTCAGCTCTGCGGTGGGGATTTATTTGTAAGAGATGATGAGAGGCAAAGGATGTTAGAATAGCGAAAATGTTTTTATGAATTAACCTTTTAATGGCAACTATATGTGAATAAAATTAAACTATTGCTATCTCTTCTTTTTGACTTCATTTATTTCCTTAACTCTTGTGGGGTCATTATTTGAAACTAGATTTTCTCAAAATGTTATGTTTCGAAAGTCTTTTTCCCCACTGCTATTATTATTCTGTGTCCTGTTGACTTCATTCAACTGCTAATCTTTGACACAGAACCATGATTTGTGAAATAATCAGAGAATAAAGTCCTTACCTTGTAAGTGTAGACTCCTCAGATAATTTCAACTTAATATTTTTGATGCTCCATATGTATTTATTTTCATGGACCCAATAAATCAAATCATGTTTTGTTAAATGTATAGCCTTCAATGTAAAGAAATTTCCATTGAGTGCACTTTTTAAATATCAAAATGAACAATATGAAGAAAATAAGTAGAAAGAGCTAATTAACACAAATATTTATTGAAAAATATTCACTTGAGTTGAAAAGCCTGTCAAGTATAAGTTTAAGGATACATTATCTATTGCTGTGCTGTGAAAATAACAATGCAAATTTAGAATTTAAATTATTAAATTCATTCCATTGTGCCAGTATACCATATTTAAGGATAGTATCTACCAAGACAATTGTGCAAAGATGATCCCAGAGATAATGTGATAATGAAAAATGTTATAAATATTGGTGGGGAGGGCAAAGAGTGAATGTACTGCTGAACTATAAGAGGAATTGTTGTAAATAACAATTTTTACTTCCTTGACTTTAACATAAAATAACCATGAAGGGATCAGGGCATAAGTCAATGAGAAGGTTTATTAAGTTTTCTATGTTAAGGACTGTATAAAGAATATTTTTTGAGTGTCATGGGCTTTATTTTAGGATGCATTTTTAAGAAAATTACTGATTAAACAAGGAGGAGCTAAAGAGAAAAACAGAATAACATTTTGTGTTAATTTGAGTATTCTATAGGATAGCAAAGGCATGGATTATAATTAATTTTGTTCATTTCTCTCTTTTCAAAAATCAAACACTGATACAGCTTAAAAAAAGTAAAATCAAACTTGTGATCCTGAAAAGACGGATAGAGAGATCTGAACAATACACAGCTTTTTAGAACAGTAGATGTGAGTTCCTTGGGAGTATGGAGTATGAGTTATGATTCATACCTTCTCACAATGAATGCTTAAAGACTGGAACAGCTAGAGAAGAAATTGCCTATAACGATAATAAACAATAGTTTTACAATAGTGAAACTTAACATTCTCTGGAGTGTCCATGGAGGGGCGGGGGGGGGGTGGGGGGTGGGGGGGGGTGGATCTGATGTATGGAAAGTTGAAGTAAACAAAAAACCTGAGAATCAGGTTTTTACAAACCATTATGTTTAGCAGACATTTCCCTCAACTGTAACTACTGTTTTTTCCCCACAGTTTTCTGTGAATGGACAAAGAGGGCTTGAGTGATTTGTCAGGTTGTTACCACACTAGGTTGGTTCTTCTTGGCTTTCACAAGAAAATAATCTATTTAAAATACCTTTGGTAATTAAGCTTTGTTATATAGTTATATATTTTCTCCTGCCTCAGATCTTCCCTCCAAAGCATCTTTTTTTCATGAAATGATTCTTCACAAAATCATTCTTTTAATCTTCTAAATATTCCCATTATCCTTTTAATTGGGTTACTGTAGATTATCCACTTGACATGTAGTTTCAGACTAAAATATTGCCAAAGTCTTACCCTTCTATGTGCTTTCTGGCTCTTGCATCAATACCACTGCAAATAAACTTGTAATTATTATCCTGAGTAGTAACTTAATAGTTTTTAGTGAAAAAGGCATTCTAAAAGCCAATAAAAATGACACTATGACCAATATTTTTTAAAAAGACAATAAAATGCAAGGGAATGGGATATAACATTCTAGTGTGCCTCTTAAAAAATGTAGGACTATGGAAATAGTCTTGTCAATCATGGCCCCTGCCATCATAGGACCTTAAAATAGAGTGATTTTAATGTCCCAAATTGCAAGTTAAGTGTTTTGGTATTTGCTTTGAGAAATACCAAAACATCAGTATTTTAATATTTAGAGTCACTAAAAAGTAAAAATAAATAACTCAAATATTAAATAACATTCCAAATATTAAACTCAAATACTAAATATTAAACTCAAAACAAATCCATAAAATTGTTAGTATAGGCTTTAGGGCTTCAACCTGTATCATGAAGTTAGCCTTTTGGTGGAGAGTTTTTGACTTTCTGGAATATCTAGTTAAGTGGGGATGGGGAAAGGAGTGGTAATGAAAGAGGAGATACCTTTCTGCTTGTTCCAGGGTTAGGGTATCCAGTGGAAAGAGGTTGCTTTCTAGTTTTCCCAGTCCCTGGATTACTCAGTGTCCTTCCTCATATGTTCTGCACCTTCCCTTGTGCTCTTGTTCAGACACACACAGTATCCTCCACATTGTACATCTTCAGTAAATGTTGGATTGAAATTGAGTTCACTAAGATATAAGGGACACAAGTCACTTTATCCAGAAATAAAAATTTTGCACTTGGCCAGAGTGTCCCTCATATCTCTGGAACTTGTGTCTAGGGTATAGGAAAGGGAGGATTCAAGGGCTGGAGGCAGATATTAACATCATGAAAAGAATGACAGCCAGATGTTACGTGCCGCTTAGTGGAAGAACATACTACTACTATCAAGTATCTCCTAAAAAAAAAAAACTTGATAGGATAAGCCTCTAGATCCAGGTTTCTCAACACCTGCACTGTTGACTTTTGGACCAGGTAACTGTTGTGCGGAGCTGTCCTGTGTATTGTAGGATGGTTAGCAACATCCTTACCCTCTACCCACTAGATGCCAGTAGTACCTCTCTACTTGTGACAACTAAAAATGTCTTCAGATATTACCAAATGTCTCCTGGGGTGCAAAATCACCTTTGGTCTACAGCTGTTTGCTGCTAGATGAAACTACCAGTTTATGGAAATAGGGGACAGATTAACCTGTTAAACATCATTCCAGGAATCACATCGGCAAAATCCAGAATGTGGAACAAAGGACAAACAACCTAGTTTCTTCAATTAATAAATTACAAGGAAAAAAAAAATAAGGGGGAACCCAAAGATTGAGAGATGTAAGAGAATGTCAGTCCCGGCCAGAGCATTTAGGCAAGAAAAAGAAAAGCATCCAAATTGGAAAGGAAGAAGTGAAACTGTCACTATTTGCAGATAACAGGATACTATATGTAGAAAACCCTATACTCCACCAAAAAACTGTTACAAGTAATAAATGAATTCAGTAAAGTTGCAGGATACAAAGTCAATATACAGAAATCTGTTGCATTTCTTCTATACACTAGTAATGAACTATCAGAAAGAGAAACTTTAAAAAGCAATCCTATTTACAATTGCATCAAAAAGAATGAAATACCTGGGGATAACTGAACCAAGGAGGTAAAAGACCCATACACTGAAAACTATAAAACAATGATGAAAGAAACTGAAGAAGACACAGATAAGCAGAAAGATATTTTGTGCTCATGGATTGGAAGAATTCATGTTAAAGTGTCCATACTACCCAAGTACTCTACAGATTCAAAACAGTCCTTGTCAAAATTCCAATGGCATTTTTCACAGAAATAAAACAAAGAATCCTAAAATTCGTATGGAATCACAAAAGACCCCAAATAGCCAAAGTAATCTTGAGAGAGAACAACAAAGCTGGAGGCACCCCAATCCCTGACATCAAAATAGACTACAAAGCTATAATAGTAATCAAATTAGTATGGTACTTACAGAAAAACAGACACATAGATCAATGGACCAGAAGAGAGCCCAGAAATAAATCCACACATCTGTGGACAGCTAATCTTCAACAAAGGAGCCAAGAATACACAATGGGGAAAGGACAGTCTCTTCAATAAACGGTGTTGGGAAAACTGAACAGCCATATGCAAAAGAATGAAACTGGACCACTATCTTACACCACACACAAAAACTAACTCAAAATGGATTAAAGACTTGAATGTAAGACCTGAAACCATAAAACCCCTAGAAGAAAACAGGCAGTAAGCTCCTTGATATCAGTCTTGGGGATGATTTCTGGATTTGACACAAAAGCAAAGGCAACAAAAGCAAAAATAAACAAGTGGGACTACATCAAACTAAAAAGCTTCTGCACAGAAAAGGAAACCATCAACAAAATGGAAAGGCAATCTACTGCATGGAAGAAAATATTTGCAAATCATGTATCTGGATAAATGGCTAACATCCAAAATATATAAAGAACTCATACAACTCAATAGCAAAATAACCAATCCCATTAAAATGGCAGAACAACAGAATAATTTTTCCAAAGACATACAGATGGCCAAACAGGTACATGAAAAGATGCTAAACATCATTAATCATCAGGGAAATGTAAATCAAAACCACAATGAGGTATCACCTCACATTTGTTAGAATGGCTAACATCAAAAAGACAAGAGATAAGTGACGGTGAGGATGTGGAGATAAGGGACCCCTTGTGCACTGTTGGTAGGAATAAAGTGGTGCAGCCACTATGGAAAACAGTATGGAAGTTCCTCAAAAAATTAAAAATAGAACTACCATATGATGCAGCAATTCCACTTGTGGATGGGAGAAAACACTAACTTGAAAAGAGATCTGCACCCCCACGTTGATTGCAGCATTGTTCACAACAGCCAAGACATGGAGACAACCTAAGTGTCCATCAACAGACAAATGAATAAAGAAAACGTGGTATATATATACAGTGGCATGTTATCCAGCCATAAAAAGAATGAAATCTTGTCATTTGTGACAACATGGATGGACCTTGAGGGCATTATGCTAAGTGAAATAAGTCAGAGAAAGACAAATACCCTATGATCTCATTTATATGTGGAATCTAAAAGCAGCCAAAAAATCAAGCTCATAGATACAGAGAACAAACAGATTGGTGGTTGCTAAAGGCCAGGGGTGGGGGTAGGTGAAATGGGTGAAGTGAGTCAAAAGGTACAAACTGCTGGTTTTAAAATAAGTCAGTCATGGGATGTAATGCACAGCTTAGTGACTATAGTCTATAATACTGTACTGCATATTTGAAAGCTGCTAAAAGAGATCTCAAAAGTTCTCATCACAAGAAAAAAAATCTGTAACCATGTATGGT
The DNA here is from genome assembly GCF_037783145.1 of Equus przewalskii. Taxonomy (NCBI): domain Eukaryota; kingdom Metazoa; phylum Chordata; class Mammalia; order Perissodactyla; family Equidae; genus Equus; species Equus przewalskii. The sequence goes on from NC_091850.1 coordinate 28,924,920, forward strand.
GACAAATGTTAACTAGACTTATTTTGTTGATCATTTTGTAATATACAGAAATATTGAATCATTATGTGGTACATCTGAAACTAATAAATGTTGTATGTCAATTATACCTTAATAAAAAAGAAACGAGAGAACGTCAATCAAATGCAATGTGTGGACTATGTTTGGTTCTGATCAAAACAAACCCATACACGAAAACCAGAGACAACTGAGGAATTTTCAACACTATTTTGATATTTAATGTTTCACAATTCAGGAAAATCTCTATTCTTTAGAGGTATATACTGAAACATTTATGAAATTATATCTGGGTTTTGCTTCAAAATAAACTGTGTGAGTAAGTGTGTATGGGGGGGGAAGTGGATGAGATGATGGATAAAAAGAGATTGGTCATGAGTTAATGATTATAGAAAATGGATGACGAGGTGCATTATATTCTCTACTTTTTGATTTGACATTTTTCATAATTAAAAACAGAAAAGGAACCATAGCAGTGATGATGTAAAAAAAGAAGCAAAAAAATTGGGTGATACTCAAGAAGAATCACCATTCTACTGTTTGAATGAACTATGTTCAAAAGCAATTCCCAGAAGACCCGAGTACAGGGTGAACTATTCAAATAGTCTGCTAATAAGACTAAAATGCACAGGATAGCTGATCAAGCCTGTATTTAAAAAGTGCTGACTTTTATTGATAGTACTTGACTATCACATTAATCACTTGAATTGCAAATGTTTTATAAATGTTATTACTTTTTAAAGCACTCTAAATATAACAGGCCTGTACTTAGCACCTTGTTAGAAAGTTTTATAAACTATCATTTTAATTTGACAACAAGCATATGATGTAGATGGGGCAAAAAGGACCATTTCAGGCGTCTTTGGAAGGGCCTTATTTAGAGGGCTGAGATAAACGGCACACCACACCAAATGCCTTCTATTTTAACCACAATACTTAACGAAAAAACAGAAAGGAAAAAAGAATACAACTTAGCTTAAGGATTAATTTTTATAAAAATGTGTTTTATTTTAAAACAAGTCTATAAAAGTAGAAATCACATACAAAAATACAGATTATTCTGACACGTTAGCAAAATAGCTTAAGGCTGGACTTGAGTTTGGAAGTACTGAGTGTTTGAGGGCACCTGGAAGTCAGAGTCCAACTGGATTCTATCATCAGCCCTTGTCACTAATCTGTAAACAATAATTTCAAGTAGTATTTAGCACTTCTTAACTGCTACAAAATTGAAACATAATCATTTCCTGTGTAACACTACTTCGAAATGTTCTTTAGGTCTCAGCCGATAAGGGCACTTCATACCATTGTTTCTAACATTTGAAAAATCTGATTTAAAAAAACAATTAATGTCAACAGAAATGAGGGGTTTTGGCTTTTTTGTTCCATTTTGAACATATGAGGAGGTCATCAATTTAAATAAGAAATTAGTGTTTTGTGTTTATTTTAAAAGTAGAATTGAATCCTTTTGCATCTATGTCCCATTAAAAAAAAATCACTGATGCTATCAAAGGTTCAACATCTGAGTCTTAACTGTCATGCAGGTGCGAGTTGTGTTCACTGCTGTAAAACTGCATGCAACACACACCTGCCTCTAGTGTGTGTTCCTGATCGAAAAGAACACGCAGTTCTTCTTCGGGAACTTTAGGTCCAATAACCTTATAAAATGGGTAGTTCCAAACAATTATCGTGGGAGACCATTACAAAAAGGGACAATTTAAAATACTTGATTCTATAAGTAATATAAAAACAACTTCAAGAACCTCAGCAATAAAGGAAAATGGCTGGCAACTTCACTTCAGCATTCCATCCAACACTTCAAGAACAGAGGCTGACCAGCTTCTACCACCTTTCTAAAACAAAGCAAGTCATTTTAAAAGTTCAAGAACCCACGTCAACATAATTTGATCAAAAAGTTAGAAGGCCACAATTACATTTCCTCAGCTAATTTAGAATTCTGGGAACACAGTACATTACAGGATACTTCATAAGTGTGCATTTGAAGATACTGCAAGATTAACCTGACATAGGAAATTGCCTCTTGAGCCTTCAAATTCTATACCTCTGGTTGGTTTTCTATTTTTTTCATTTAGGTTTTACAGTTAATTACTCAGGACTATTTGTTTCCATGAGCCTAATTTCAAATCTAAAGGCAAAGGTGAAATGTGTATTTTTCTTTTTCTATCCCCTAGAAGAGATTGCCCCAAATCAACTATCCTATGATTCTTTCTGTTCAGCTCACAATACAAATAGCTTATTCTTCAATCTATGTCTTATAAAGCAATACTGAAAAGTTAAATAGAAAACAGTTACTATATAGGCTATGAAAAAGATTCGCTGGTGGTGATTTTTATGCTTGATTCTAAATAGATTTCATAAGAAGGGCACTTGAAAGAGGTGGCTCAAATTTTGCCCCTCAAGGTATCTTGAAATTATAGGCTCACTCTCCTAAAGTTTCAAAAGGCCTACAACTCAGGCTCTGAAAGGCATAGCAGTGACAGAAATGTTTACAGTCATTTTTAAAAAGCGACACTTCATAGTTTTCTCTCTCACATGGCTCTCTAATACACTTGCAAAATAAAGGCAAAGGGAAAACCAAGAATAAAAATAGCTGAGTGCTCCAGCAATTGGGCTTCCTGCCTACTTTCCCTGTTCCAAAGAGACACCATCCTGCAATAAATACTTCATAGACAGCTGGGCTTTTGCAGCGTCAGTCGGCATCTGATGCCCCATATTTCCTGGTTCTTTTTGTTGCCAACGGTTGGCCTGGCAATGGTGGTGAAATGGGAGCAATTAATCTGTAGATGAGGAAGGGCTTCCTTTAACAGTTGAAGGGTACCGTCTGGTACGATTCCAAAAACTTGTAGTGTTTTTAGTGTGGGAATTTCTCCAAGTTCACTGGAAAGGAAGAGAGAGACTTTCAGAGTAGCAGCATCTATGCAAACTGTTCCGCTACAGTTACATGACCCAGTTTTTACAATTTGTATCATAGTTTATAAAACGCAAACGGAAAAGATAATTTGCCATCAACGATTGGAGAAAATGGCAAAGGTGAATCGAACCACGGAGCCCAGGCCATAGCTTGGGCAACATGGCCTTAGGAAACATGCCAGTGCGTTTTGCTGAATTTCTAACAACCTAAAAACTCCAAGGTATATTTAAAATCCAACCATATTTGCTTTCTTTCTCCATTCTTGATTTATACCAAATGATTTGTGTTGTGTTGTGAGGAGAAGCTAGCAAGCTAGCGATGGTAAAAGTAAATGTTTTACTGTAGTATCAGTTGAAATCACCACAGGTTACATGCAATTCAAGGATACAGACTTGACCTTTATTTGAACTAGGCTCCATCTCTCAAAAGGAGATATCAGCAGGGTTGATAACTTCTCTTATTTTGCTGAGGAAGATTTGCCCTGAGCTAACATCCATTGCCAATCTCCTTTTTTCGCTTGAGGAAGATTCGCCCTGAACTAACATCTTTGCCTGTCCTCCTCTACTTTGTACGTGGGATGCCTCCAAAGCATGGCTGATGAGTGGAGAAGATCTGTGTCGGGGATCTGAACCTGCAAACCTAGGCGGCCAAGGAAGAGCACATGGAACTTTAACCACTCGGCCACAAGGCCAGCCCCTCTGATAACTCTTAATAATGGTTAATACTCAACAACTGCATTATATACGATGAAACCTAACAGTAACTTCACTAAGATATTTTAGAGAGGGTTGGGTAGATGGAAAAAAGGGGGTGACCAGTTGTAGCCATTTCACCTCTCAACACATTGCCATTTTTTTTTTCTGTCACATATAAGCCAGTCCTCTTAAGTATTTCACATTAGGTGAAATACATCTCTTTGAACAGTGAAATTCTCATCCACAGAAAAAAGGGAGCCTGTTTCCCCAAAGTAAATACTTTTTGATAATGATTCTTTCTTCTTAACCCAGATCTATGTGCTTAGAAATTCATCTCTCTGATCTATATTTGCTCTAGGTTGGGACACAGTACAAAGTCTTGTGAAAGGGAATATTTAGTTTGGAATTTCATCAAAATCTCACTGCAGATCAATGACCGAGAGTTAGAAGCATCCTTTATATTTTCACACTGCCAGTAAGTGCTAAAAAAAACCCTAACTTTCCTTATAGTAATGGTCGCCTTGCCTCCAATCTTTCTTCCTTCCAGCCTGTTCTCTTTACCAATGACCACGGCATCTTCCTAAAGCCTAGCTCAGATTATGTTACTCCCCTGCTCCAAAATCTTTGACGCTTCCCTGATGTTTACGGAACTCAAACCGTTCAGCTGGCCTTAAGGCCTTCCATGCTTCACCTGCTCTCCCAGCCTTCCCACTACCCTTCTAAACATATTTATTCGATATTCAACAAAGTGTCTTAAACATCATAGATGTTTAATATATGCTAGCTGAATACAAGATGAAAAGTAATTTAAAAAACAAAAATACTACCCAAATAAAATAAATACGCTTGGTGTTCATAAGAGGACAATAAGGTCTGGAGGTCACAATAAACTAAAAGAAAATCAAGAAGAACAAATTCCTGTTGTTCTTAAAACAAACTAATCTCTGAATACAGGGGTCTAAAGAAAGGTTGCAATATATAGAGGTTTATTACTTATCATCGCTTAAGATGACAGCAATCTTGCCCCAATCTTAAATCCTTCTGTGAAATGTGAGTGTGTGAGAACTTTGTAATAATCATGACAATTTTGGTTCTGGGATATCCAAACTAGCCAAATCGTTAAGTCATTCTGCAGTGGACAGTACTTAAAAGAAGCAACTGTAGGTGGGAGTAAGAAAAGGAAGTACGGCGGATGGCGGAAGAGGAAATGTTCTTGTAACAGCATTGGGAAAGGGCCTTGGTGAGGAAGGAAATTACACCAGACTCTCAGAAGACACCCAGAGGTTACAAAAATACTTACAGTAAAGTTTCAGGTATTATATCATAGCACCGACTGAGTGACAAGTGTTGGAGGTAGTTGAGCTGGTAAAATTCTGGAAAGCAGTCATTCTTTAGCATGACACTATCACTGTAACAGAGCAGAAGAAAAAATTCAACACCTATCCATCAATCCTAGATGGAGAAGACCAGAATAGTTTACCACCTAGTTCCTTCAACATATTAGCATCCTTTCCTCATTCAATAAGCAATCATGATGTTTCAATTTTTATTTTAAAATGATTAAAGAAAAAAAAATACCTTAAGTCTAGGTGGACAAGATTGGGGCATCTTCCAACTAAGGTAGAGACATCTAGAAAAAAACATGATGGTGACTATTAAATTAGGAACAAGACAAGAATATCTACTATCCATACTATCATTTAACATTATGCTAGAAGTTTGTAACTAGTTAGAGTTAGACTATTAGAGTTGCAGACTATTAGAAAGAAAAAAAATTATCACCTTGGCATATAAGACTTTTTACTAAAAAATTCAAGAGAATCACCTGAAAAACTATTATTTTTACATAGTAAGAGAACTGTGTAAAATGAGTAGTTAACAAAACTCCAGAGCCTACCTATGTATCAGCAATAGCTGGCTGGAAAAATAGAAAAAAAAAATCCCACTCACAATAGCAAAAAGCAAAACCAAACATCACTATGTATATATGAACAACATATCATAAAGGTAGCACTTAAAATCAATAGGGGAAATAATGAATTATTAAAAAATAATATTGCTGGCCTGGTGGCGTAGTGGTTAAGTGCGCACGTTCTGCTTCGGCGACCTGGGGTTCGCTGGTTTGGATCCCGGGTGTGGACGTGGCACCACTTGGCACACCATGCTGTGGCAGGCATCCCACATATAAAGTAGAGGAAGATGGGCATGGAGGTTAGCTCAGGGCCAGTCTTTGTCAGCGAAAAGAGGAGGATTGGCAGCAGTTAGCTCAGGGCTAATCTTCCTCAAAAAAAAAAAAAAATTGCTACCACAACTGGAAAAAATTTATTTCTCCAACTCAAATAATATACCCAAATACAATTCCACATATATTTAAAAAGTTCTAAGTGCAAAAATATGGGTAATTATTCATTAGATTTTGGGATAGGTAGGGGTTTCTAAACATAAAAGAAAACATAAAGGGAACACTAATAACTTACTACATAAAAATTTTAAAACTCTACCACCACCTTAAAGCAAAACAAAACACAAACAGAATTAAAGAAGTATCAGAAAACTGGGAATAAATGCTTCCAACATACATAAAACAGAGAGTTAATGGTCTTATTATCTAAAGAGCAAAAGAAGATAAACAGGAGAAAATGGGGAAAGAACAAGAACAGATACTTTGTAAAATGCGGAGATAAAAAGGGAGCAGGAAACGCAAAGTAAAACTAAAATATTGCTTTTCAGCCATCATATTAAAAAAGTTTTATTATAATACCCAGAACTGATGAAATATAATAAAGCAGGTCCCTCAATACCACAAGTGGATATTTAATTTTATGCAGCCTTTCAGGAGAGTCAACTGATTTTTGTTTTTGAGGGTGAATTGATTTTTTTAAAAAAAGTGTTCGGGACATTACCCACTTGGCTCTTTGGCTCAGTAATTCCACTTTTAGAAAAATAATTTGAGATATGCTTGTAGACATTCATGTAGCAACAATTATAATAGCCCCTCCCCCACTTAGATTAATAGGTTAATTGTCATCCATTCTGTGGAACACAATGATAACAGTAGCTATTAAGAAGCTTTTTAATAACATTGCATGATTTGAAAAAATATTCAGGCTATATTGTATAGTGAAACAAAACAAAATATATACAACGCGTTATAATCTCAATTTAATTAAAAGACCTTCACAAACTCCTATTTTACACACAAACTCACACTCAGAAAGGGTTTGGAAAAAGGGCTGGAAGGAAACGCACCCAAACCTTATGCAGTTACCGAGAGTGGTGGGATTAGAGGTAACTTTTCAGAATTTGGAAGAAACGTCACATGTGCTACTTTGTAATCAGAAAATACATCAATAAATGTTATTTATTTTTTAAAATAGAGAAACTTCATTAATGTTGGAGGGTTTTTTTTCTTCTCACAGCTGTATCGTCAGCCCCTTCTCCTACCCTGAATCCTAGACTTGCATTTTCAATTGCCTCCTCAACACACCCACTGGGAGATGTGATAGGCATCTCAAATTTATGCCTAAAACCAAATGCTTGATTTCTCCCCCAAATCTGCTCCTTCTCTAGAGTCTTCCCCATCTCAGTAAGTGCCAACTTCACTGATTCCAGCTGCTTAGGCCAAAACCCTGGGAATCATACTTGACTGTTTTTCTCACATCCCACACCCAATCTGTTACCAAATCCTGCTACGTCGGCTTTCAAAAGTGCCCCAAATCTGATCATTTCTTGCCACCTCGAACGTTACCACCCTAATCTCCTACAGCCTTTTCTCAACACAGCACCAGAATGGAACTTTTCAAAGGTGAGTCGGATCATACCATTCCCTACCCCAAATATTGCAATGGCTTCCCAGCTCACTCAGAAAAAAACCAAAACAAAGCTTTTGCCTTTGCTTAGAGAACTCTCAGCTATCTCATCTCTTATCACCATCCTCCTTGCTCCCTCTCACGTACTGGCTCCCATAGCAAGAAAAAAACCCTCAAACATGAATGAAGTTTGTCTATTTTTAAAAATAAATAAGACTTATTGGTTCATTTTCTGATTACAAAGTAGCACATGTGATTTTCTTCCAAAGGCACCTGCTGGCCCTTAGTTCTAGAATGTTCTTTCCTCACACATCTATATGGCTCACACCTTTCTTTACTCATTCATTCAGGTCTCTGCTCAAGTGTCACTTCCTCAGAGAGGCCCTCTCTTTGACTGTTCCCTTTAAAAATAGCCCCTTTCCCGCTATGTTCTACCTGGTTACTCTGCTTGATTTTTCCTCTGTGCCTTTCACCTCCTTTTGCAACATTTAGTTATTTGTTGACTGTCTAGCTCCCTCACTCAAATGTAAGCCGCACAAGGATGACTTCATCTGTTTTGTTCAAGGCCACATCTCCCAAGTCTGGAACACGGCTTTGTGCACTGTGGTGCTCAGTAAACACCTGTTTAATGAATGACTCAAAAAATGAAGAAAGTGCACAATACCACTTTGAGTGACCCATCATCTAGCCAGCCAACCAACCGTCAACAAAGTCCAAAATCAGATACAATCTTATTCTGACACCATCTAGGAAAGTATAAAACCTTGGGGGACGACACCAGTTAGCCTCCGTCTCCAGCCATCACACTGAAGCCCTGCCATCCCTTGGTGAGAAGGGTTAGTAAACAGCAGTCACTGCCAAGATTCCCTCTTCACTGTCCTCCTCGTTTCACCACAAACTAGAGAACCACATGAGCTAAAAGGGATCTTAGAAACCACTGAAGGTAACCAGTCACTTTAGAGCAAAGACAATTTCAGCTAGAGAAGTCAAGGTCAAAACCAAGACCAAGAGCTAGGCCCTCCAAGGTCTCGTTCAGTGCTCACCTACTGCCCCACGGGGAGGCAGTCACTGGTGGGAGGAGGGTGGCCAGCAATTTCTGAACTCTCACTGTGTGTCAAGAACAGGTCAGTGTGCTGCATGTATTAACTCATTTATTCCCTACTGTAACTCCAAGAGATGGGTTCTACTGTTATCTCCATTTTATTGATGAGGAAACTGAGGAACAGGGAGGTTAAGCAACTTGCTCAAAGCTACTCAGTAAAGGGCAAAGTGGGTACTTGAACCCAGGCAGGCTGGCACCAGTCTAGGAGCTAAAACGAAATCCATATTATCTTCTGTATAATAAAACAGTCTGTGCTATTGTTAAAGACATTAGTTTAAAAATCTTTGACTTCCATTGTATAATTAAGAAAACACCTCAACTTATACTCTGCATCTTTGTCCTGGCCTTGAATGCATCCAGCAAGCAGGATTTTATACCTATTATTCCTGCCAAAACTCGGTGAGCAGGCTATTTGTTCTTTTCTGGACGAACAAAGAGAAAAGTTTTAAGCCAAACTTGGACAAAATTAACAGCAGTTTGCCTACAGCACAGTTGCTCAACCTTGTACCCAGAACCTTGGTTCATTTCAGAAAACTCTCAATAAGAAGTGAGAAATTCAGATTTGGGAAAAAAATGTAAATAGGGCACTGCCTTCTCTTCTCTTGGGGATGAAGAGAGAAGAATTAGCAATGGGATTCAGTGTGAAGAGGATGCTCGCTGGTGGGAGTTTAAAATTCTCAGCAGGCAATTTGTCAAGAACTATCCAAAGCTTGAGAATGGTGCCTAATGCTTGACTCGGCAATTCCACTTAAGGATCCATCCTTTGAAATGCACTCAACGATGTGTCTCTGTCCATGACGAAGCTGTTTACACAAGGGGAAGACTGCAAGGATTCTAAATGTCCATTACAAGGAGATCAATTGATAATTATTGAACCAATACAAATTATTCCATATCTAGGTGATGAAATATCACACAGCCACTGGAAATGATGTGGCGTAGTCACTGAAAATGGGGTTATCTGGAAAAAAGCATATTACGAAGTATTTCATATACTTTGTCCCACTGCAAAAAACACTTTCGTACAGGAAAAAGACAGGCAAGATGTTAGTGAGACTGACGATTTGTTTTTCTGTTTTTCCATATTTTACATAGTTTTGAGAATGACTATATAATTCTATAACCAGATATAAAATAGAGTTTAAAGGAAAAAAGTGTAGGATATAAATAATACATGTGCAGGGGAGTGGTAAGAAAGACACAATTGCTGCTTTTACAGATTTATAAAGAAAACGTTCCCCCTGTCTGAAAATGCAGGCATCTGGACATAAGTGAGGGCAAAGGACCCGAACCCCTGGCCACTCAAGAAAATCTCGCTTCTCTTTTCTATTGCCTGACACATCTTACTGCCCAAAGCATACAACATGTCCTGGAGAAGGTGCTTCAAATGCTGCTTAAATTTTAAGAAGATACACTCTGCAAATGTTTGATTCAAACCTTTTAGAGTAGAATCAAGACTATAATAGACAAAACACATATGTTAAGATGAGCTAATAGCATCATGACACCAGGAGAGGGCTGAGGTACACCGCTGCTTTAACTCGGCTTTGTGCAGCCCAAAGGGTGAATGTTAGCCCAGGATCACAAGGGGAAGCTGTTCAAAAACTCTTGCCATTTGCAAACACTTATCTTTGCGAATCCAGATTTTTCTGAATATTAGACAAAGCATAACTGAAAGTTGAGGCTTATAAAGACTGTAACGTGACATATGACCCCCAAATTCAAATGCCTGTGTTCATCCAAACCACCTCACTGCTCTCTTAGACTAAATTAAAAAGTAAGAGTTATAAATATGAACTTACAAACAGGGTTCATAAGAGGGTTTTTCAACCTTGGCACTACTGACCTTTAGGGCCCGATTATTTTTTGTGTGTGATTCTGCTGTCCTGTGCATTGTTCACCAGCATTCCCGGCTTCTACCCACTAGATGCCAGTAGCACCCCTGCAGCCGTGACAATCAAAAATGTCTCCAGACCTCACCCAATGTCCCCTTGCAGGCAAAACTGCCCCCTGCGGAGAACCGCGGTTTAATACTAATCAAACCGTGCATTTATCTACTTCTATGTTGGGGGTTTATCTAATAATTTAGTTGATCAAAAGACGTTCTTCTGCTTAAAAATAAATAGTTTTAAAGCATAAGGGTTTCCACTTCTGGATTCTAGATTCAAATCTTGACCCTACCTCACCAGCTGTCTGCTTTCACCTAACCCTTCTGATCAGCGGCCACCTCATGTGAAAAATGAGAACAAGAACACACACACTGGATTGCCTGAGACAACTTATGTAGGACAGCACTTTGAAGATGCTCAGTCAGTCAGACCTACTATTGTTGTGGTTGTTGTTAAGGGCCCAGGGCAAAGAGAGTCTGACCTGATCTCTGGAGATTCTTTCGGTAGCCGCTAAGATTCAGCTGGGTGATGGTCTCCGACACATGCGCGACGGCCACTTGTACGTGCTTTTCAGTGAAGTCATAACACCAGGAGAGGTTCAGCTCATCCAACCTGCACACAAGGAGGGTAATAAGGAAAGCATGACAGCGTCACACAGGAAGGAGTCCACCAGGCAGCACTGCCTCAGCTGCAAATGAAGACAATACAAACCCACAGAATCCTTACCATTGTATGCACAGCACCTCTGCTTCTCAAGCAGCTACCTTTGCTACCTGAAAATGCCTTCTCCCCTCCTGACACACTCCCCTGCCCCAGTCTGCCTCAGAAAGGTGCCTGAGCCTAGGCCTTAGGGAATGCTGCCCTCTTCTGGAAATTGAGGGGAGCACTCTCCTCTCCTCCAGAAGGCTCACACCTCCTTCCAGGACTGGAGGTAGAAATTCTAGCCTCTATCTTTTCTTTCTCAACCACCCAGGTTGTTGGCAAACAACCACACAGTATGAGCAATCACCTGAGATGTTTTAAAAAATTGATGGATGGTACCAGGAATAAAGAGATGCTGACACTGCAGAAAGTCATTCATTGTATCTGGCCTCTGCTAACTGAGCAAATGAGCGATTCAAAGAAAACGTCCAGGTGCTGGCCTGGTGGCGCAGCAGTTAGGTTCACACGTTCTGCTTCAGCGGCCCGGAGTTTGCTGGTTCAGATCCCAGGTGTGGACATGGTACCACTTGGCAAGCCATGCTGTGGTAGGCGTCCCACATATAAAGTAGAGGAAGATGGGCATGGATGTTAGCTCAGGGCCAGTCTTCCTCAGCAAAAAGAGGAGGACTGGCAGCAGATGTTAGCTCAGGGCTAATCTTCCTCAAAAAAGAAAAAAAAGGGTAAAAAAGAAAATGTCCAACCATTAAACTACCCATCCCATTCCCAGCATTGCTGAGAAAATGTAGGGTTCTACATTTTATCTCATTAATAACATTCTTATTTGAAGGTAATCTACTTTTAACAGATCATTAAGACATAAGTACAATGCTAAAGCAGAGACCAAGGGATATTAAAAAGGACACACACATACACACAGTATTGTGTATTCTGTGAACCATGTCACCCTCTCATTTTGTAATATTTGTAATCCTGTAGCCTTTATTTATATACTGATATTATTACACAATATAAAAGATGTTTTTAACAGAATCACTCAAATTCACGGCATATATTTGCAAACGTACCAAATTAAATAAAAAACTATTAAGTCAGGTCTCCAGATATTATAGGGGAAAAAACTGTACAGTTAGGTGTAAACAGATTTCTTTCAACCATACTGTTGATAAACACGTGAGTACATGTTCCTTATTTTAATAGGAACAAGACAGATTACCACACAGTGTCTTTTGCAAACAATGAATTGGGCTGTTGAGTTTGGACAGAGAGTTTAAAGGGCAAAGGATATTACATAATCCAAGAGTTCAGAGACCGGGCAACAGCTCACACTCAGATGTGAAAGATAATTGTGCATTTGAAAGAACAGCTCTACAGTGAAGTCTCAAATCTTTCCCACCTGGAACAGCTGCTCAACAAAGTCTTCAGGGCAGATTCGGAGAATCCAGAACACCCAGAAAGGTTTAGTCGCACTAAATTTGAGTTCTGTGCAAGATTACTAGAAAAAGGGAAAATGTCAGAACAATACCAGTAAGACACTCTTCCTCAATCAACCAGCTGTCTGAGGAAAGCAGGCTAGTGAAGTAGTTAAGCCCACAGGCTTTCGAGTCAGAAGTGAGTTTAAATTAACATCTCACTATCTGTATAACCTCAAGTAGGATGCTTTGCCTTAGTTCACTCATCTATGAAATGGCAACGTCAGTACCTTCTTGGTAGGGCTGTTAAAATTAAATAAAATAAAGAAATAAAGGGCTTAGCACAGAGTAAGTACACAAGAAACATCGATCAATGTACTTCTTAAAGACAAAAAAGCAATGGAATAAACGTATTTCCATTTCACTCATAATTGGAAACAGCTGTAGGCAAACTTCTACTCATAAAGTCACCAGGTTCTTTCAATTAAACGTCCCTCAAATTTGCCCTCTCCTGCACATTGCCAAATGCCTCATGTTAGTGAAACTTAGTGATTAAAAGCAAGAGTTTTGGAATCATACTACAACACCAGTTCAAATCTTGGTTCTGCCACCTACTAACTGTGTGACAAGTTATTGGACAAGTTATTCAGCCTCTCTGTGCCTCAGTTTCCACATCTGTAAAAAGGGAACAGTAGGAACATATTTCATGGGGTTGCTGTGAGAATTAAACGAGAAGTCCCTTAAAGACCTGAGTACCTGGCAAACAATAAATGCTCAAGAAATGTTAGCTACTATTATTCTTACTATTTTTTTTATATCAGGCTTCATCATTTCTCATCTGAATGAACACAACAGTTCATTACCAATTAGTTCCTAACTAATCTAGTTTCTTCCATGTCTGATTGACCTTCCGAAGTGCCCAGTGAGTTAAGTTTCTAAATGTCAACTCTGACACGTTCCTTCCACTCTCAGAACCACTCTTCACCACCTCCCTCTTTCTAGCCTACAATGGAGCCCAGACTCCTTACAGCATGGCAGGGCCCACACGATCTGGTCCCTGACCATTGTCCCCTCCTCACTGCCCTCTCTGAGCCTGTGCTCCAGCAATCCCCAATTACTTAAGAGTTTAGAACCACACAGGCAGCTTCACCTAGGCTGCTTCTTTCGCCCCGTCACGTGGAGATCTCCCATCTGAATATATTTAATACTCAGCTGAAGAGTCACTTCCTCTGAGAAGGCTGCCCTCTCTAAACTTAATTAGCTTGCTGCGTGTTGCCACATATTCACCCACGCATTTAACAAACACAGAGCACTGTGATTATCTGTCTTTCCCATGAATGAGGCACAGACCATGCCTTTATTCATCCTGATATCTCTAGAACCTAGCACAAGGCCTGGCATATAGTTAACATGCAAACTTCGGTTGCCTAGATGAGTCCTGCAAAGTTCTGCAGAAGTGGGAAGACTGCACTGGATATTTCCTGAGTTCCTTTGGATATGGACACAGGGGCACCCCAGTGATATGCAGAAAACAAAATTAACACACATAAAAACAACTGCCTTTGTGACATGCTCCTGGCTGCCACTCACTTGACAATGGGATCCGAAAGCTGGAGGCCTTCCAGGCTTAGATTCTGCAACTTGGAGCACTGAGACAGAATGCCATGGAGGGTAGACACATCGATGACTGAGTTCGACAGGTCCATGTGCTGTACACGAAAAGGGCTGAACACAGAAGAGAAGAAAAGGGGCTCCATAAGGCAGCTCACACAAGGACATCCAGATCACACCCAACCCCTTCCCATCTCCAAAGGAGCAGCCAATCACAAACAAGACACTAAATACACATTTCAAGTATCAGCTATAGTTGCGGTCATAAAACAAATTGCTACCAGCTAATTCCCATCCTCATTCCTTTTAAAATTCAAAAGTACTTTTGCTAAGTCAAGATGTTGCTGCCCATATAGGCCCACTCACAAATTAATCATTGGGCAGCACGAGAATGAGCAGGGTGTGGGTGACAAGGAGATCATGCCTATGATGACACCCATCGAGGGTGAGTGGATAAATGGCTGTGGCATTTACTAAAACAGGGAAGACAGTGGAAGAGCAAGTTGTGAAGGGTGGTGAGTTTATTGTTAGATATGCTAATACTGAGGTACACGGAGGAAATTCAAGTGTGGAAGTTTTTAGGTAATTAGAAATAGGAGTTTGAAAGAGAAGGCTGAGCTAGAGATGAGTACTTGAGAGTCCAGGCATAAAGGTGGGTGTACAGGACGGAGCTTGTCCAAGGACAGTGTGTGGATCCAGAAGGAAGGAAGCCAGGAACGGACCCTGGAGTGAACAAAGGAAAGCCCAATGGGAAGGAGACAGAGGACGAACAGCCACAGAAGGATTACAACCAGTGAGGGAGGAATGCCACCATATGACCACAGAGAAAAGGGAAAAAGTACTTGAGTCGGGACACAGGTTTCATCCCTAGCTCTGCTGTCTTTAGCTTATTCTTCTGTTCAGTATCTAGTTATCTAGTTAGTCTGCTCAAGTCTGAGACCGCACTAACCATATTGCAAAACTATCAGTAACCGAGGAATGTTTTTTCAAAATATTCTACAAAACAAACAAAGGGCATTTTTTCAAGTTGCCAATTTGTCCACAATAGGATCGGAAACCCAGAGCTATGAAATCTGAAAAGACTTCTCACACTTTTCTCTTTAGGCAGTGGGGAAATAGCTAGGTAGCCTGCGTGTGCTGGTGGGTGCTCCACTCAGCTCCTGCCTCATGGGAGGTCAGGATGCCCATCTGCTGAGGACCCCACTTCGGATGCTAAATGCGCATCCCTCACCCTGGGAAGAGCCCGCGACAGTAACCCCGAGTTAAAGTGGGAATAGCATCACTGAAACCTGTGCCATGTTTCAACACAAAGGCCACACAGCAAAATATGCAATTAACATCCCACACTGCACAGATGACCTGTCACGGGCCGTAAGGCTGGGCAGAGAAAAAAAGTTTTGATCTGTTTTCCACCTCAAGATTTAGAAACAGTCTTCTCTGGGGATTTTTTTCCTTTTTACCTGAAATGTTCAACTAATGGTTGGTCTATAAAGGATCGTGGGCAGCGGAAGGCAACCACCCCTCGGGACAGCAACCGGCCAATCGCATCTGGATGCAGGTTTCTACCTGTGAGGTCTAAGGTCTGCCACAGAGACTCATCGAACCTGGAAAAGAAGAGGGCTCGATTTGATCGGTCGCGGGCACTGGATACTGGAGATCCTCGACACCGCTAGTAACAAGGAGGACATGGCCACTAACCCGCCTTGAAGCAAATCCCGAAGGAATCTTTAAGTTAACTATACAATTAGCTATGATATTTTTAAGGCACTATTGAATATTTCTTGGTCATATCATGGATAAGCTTCCATCTTCCTCTTTATTTTTATTTTCAAATTAGATAGTTCAACGCTATTATTTGCAATGATCTAGAACCAGATATAAAATTCCAGCATTCAATTTAATTTGACGACTTTAAAAATGATGGTTGAAATTACTTAAGTGATTATTGACTAGGTGAGTATGTTTCAAATGGCCTAAATAAACCCAGTTGGCATTTTTGTTAAGCATGAACAGGTTAGCACAATTACCCTAAATAACATGTAAATATAACTAAAAGAAAGAAAATTAGCTTTACTTTATTGTAAGATAGGGCTATCAGACATCCACTAGGAAAAAGAAGTCAGAGTTCAGCTGTTTTACAATATTCTTTAAGCTTGAAAAATATATATATACATGCACAGAACTATGCATATATATATGTGAAAGGAAAAGGGAAAAATATTACTTAGATTTTGGATAGTGTTTCTAAAGCAAAAAGAAGGTACCAAAATGTACTGAACAGTACAATAAAGGAGCTTTAACATCCATAGCTTAGTTCAACTGAGCAGAAAAGAAACCATGAGATCAAGCACATGAAGGGATATGTCATTTAATTATTTAATTTTTTTTAAAAGATTGGCACCTGAGGGGCTGGCCCCGTGGCCAAGTGATTAAGTTCGCGTGCTCCGCTGCAGGCAGCCCAGTGTTTTGTTGGTTCGAATCCTGGGTGCGGATATGGCACTGCTCATCAAGCCATGCTGAGGCAGCATCCCACATGCCACAACTAGAAGGACCCACAACGAAGAATATAAAACTATGTACTGGAGGGCTTTGGGGAGAAAAAGGAAAAAAATAAAAATCTTAAAAAAAAAAAAAAAAGATTGACACCTGAGCTAACAACCGTTGCCAATCTTTTGTTTTCTCTGCTTTTTTCTTTCCAAATCCCCACAGTACAGTTATATATTTCTTTTAGTTGTGGGTCCTTCTAGTTGTGGCACGTGGGACGCTGCCTCAGTGTGGCCTGATGAGCGGTGCCATGTCCGCGCCCAGGATCCGAACCAGCGAAATCCTGGGCCGCCGCAGCAGAGTGGGTGAACTTAACCACTCAGCCACGGGGCCAGCCCCTGAAGGAATATTTTAAATGCCTCCTAGAATTTTATTTTTTAATACTGCTTAAAGTAAGCAGGCCACTGGCTAGGGCTTTGAACTAATTCTGCATAAAGAAATTGTCATTCTGTGATTTGACCTCTATTATTAAGAAGGCAGGACCGCAGTGCCTGGCACATAAGGAGCGCTTAAATGCCAGTTATCACTTTTATGAGAACTGAGATGAAGATTAACAGACTCTGCATGGAAAGGACAGCTGGTGAAAAAAAAAATCAAAATGGGGTCACTTGGTTGGGGATAAGTGAAACTCAACCAGCCCGGCTCAGTATTCCAGGTAGCAGACCTCCTTGTGGCTTTTCTAAGCAAAGAGCCTGCTCCTGTAAACACCAAGGGCATCGTATTTCCAGCCCCCTCCCCCCAACTCCACCCCAATGGAGGGGAAGGGGCTCCTGCTCTCTCACAGCGAGAGCCCCAGATGTGTGGAGGAGAAGAGAGAAAAAGCCTTTAAGCACAAAGCAAAGGATGGCCAGGGACTGGATGGGGACTAGGGGAGGGGGAGGCGGTGGTGGAAAAAAGTTCAAACTGAAACAAAGCCTTTTTCCTCCCTTGGTTCCGGCCTGTTACTGCCTTCTCAGCTCACCAAGTCTTTCCATGTGCAGCTCACTGTCCACACCTGAAAAGTGTTGCCTCCAAACTAACAAAAACACCCACAACTCTTGGCTGCCATGTGCTGAACACTTCCACAAGCCAGGCACTGCATGGGCATCTTTATGTTTTATCCTCATCCTCCAAACTGCCTTGTCCTGAAGGTAGCACGATCCCCACCTTAGACAGCGGGAGAGGCTCAGAAGTGTCAAGGGCCTCACTCAGGTCACACAGAGCCTGAGTGGCAGAGGCTGGGTTTCCACTCAGCTCTAATGCCAGAGCCCTGCGTTCTCTCTCCCCACTGCACTCACTACCCAGCCCACCGGTGTGAGGAATGGCTGCGCCTTCATGCACCCCTAGAACTCCCTTCACTCTGTACACTGCCTGGCCCCGACGCAGCATCCAACCAACGTGGGCTAAACCGAACACAGGGAAAAGGGGTTTCAGAGATGGGGTAAATTTACATCTCCAGGAGACTCTCCCCTTCCACTGTGAAATGAAGACACCGATTAATAAAAATATGAAGATACTTAGTTTGCTTTGTTTTTCTTGGTTTTTAGTTTCACCAGATCCAAATGAATAAGTTAATAACCCTCCTTTTCTCTTCCTCTCCCATATGTATCAAAAGGGGTGAAGAATACTTACGCTAGGTGATACCACCTCTTACAAACACTGGAGACTTTTAGGAGTTCTGGGAGGCAGAGGCAGGAAAAGATTCCTAAGAGCAGCTCATCTGGAAGGGAGTCCCAGGAAACACCTTCAAGAAAAACAAAAAAAATGTGTTTTTCCATCACCCTTCTCTTAGCCATCAAGTCTAATGAGTCTTTTCATGCACGTAAAAGATACACGACATGCAGCGTAAAACGGGAATTTAATGCTAATCAAATTACTCATTGTCACAACTGTTTTTTTTCTGTTCACTCCTTCTACGTACCCTGAAGTAAGCACCACTTTCTCAGCAAAGGAGAAAAGAAAAAACCAAGACTATTTTTCATAACGTTCTTCCCTTCGGTGCCCGCCAGCCCATCTGAGGCAAGGACTGTATTAATGGTGGTACAGAGCAAGTCCCCACCCGTCTCCAGAATCACACAACATCATCTAAGATACCATGATGCTTTGGGTCACTAAGGAATGCCTCATTTCTCTCTTAAGTGGATTCAGTGGTGGATTTCTCAGGTCGTGACCTTATTTAAAAGGCAAATAAACCTTCCTCCCTCTTCTTCCACACTTACAGAAAGCACAGACAAGTCAATTTACCTAAAAGAGCACTATCAAAAGGTGCTCTTGTCTATTAATTCAACAAAGAAATTCAACACATATACTTACTGAGCACCTGCTATGGTGCCCGGTATCGTCTTAAGTGTTGGGGAAAGAGGAGTCAATGAGACAGACAAAATACTTTACCTTAGAGAGCTTACATTCTAGAGGGTGGGAACAGACAATCACATGTTAAAAAAAAAAGTACATGATACGTTGAAATTGATTAGTGCTATGCAGCAAAATTAAGCAGGGGAAAGGGGATGATGGGGGCGTGGGGCAGGTGTTCAAAGGCTGAACATAGCGGTCAGGGGAGGCCTGACCGAGACGGCGATCACGGAGCAAAGGCTTGAACAAGGTGAGCCCTGTGAGTACCTGGGGTGTGTTCAGGTGCTGGGAACAGCATGTCTGCTTTGAGGAACAGCAAAGAGGCCGGCGTAAAAGAACAGAATGAGCAAGGCGGTGTGAGGTAGAAGATGAGGTCAGAGAGGCCGGGTCAGGTGGGGCTTTCCACCCCATGATGAGGCCTTCAGCTTTGCCTCTGAACGTGCTGAGGAGCCACTAGAGGGTCTGAGCACAGGAATGACAGCATCTCATGTAAGTTTTAAAAGGATCACTCTGGTTGCTGTGATCTGAATAAACTGGAAGGAGAAAAAGGTAGATGCAGGAAGACCACTTTTGTTAGTCTTATAAAAGCAATCTCTAAATAGCTATTCAACAAGCATTAAACTCTTACATATGAACGTAGAGAATAACACACAAGATCAGGAGAATATAACAACGGCCAAAAAGCAAACAAAGTATGCACTGAAGAAATGCGGAGAGTGGGTGGATGAGTTCAATAGTCTGCCTTCCCAGTCTCTACCTCCAGATCTCCTACGTGGATCCTAGGGCCATCCTTTCCCTCCCGCGATGGTTAATTCATGTGTCAACGTGAAGGATCAAGGGGTGCCCAGATATTTGCTTAAACACCTTTCTGGGTGTATCTGTGAGGGGGTTTGTGGATGAGATTAACATCTGAATCAGCAGATTGAGAAAAGCACAGGGCCTTCCCCAATGTGGGTGGGCCTCATCCAGTCAGAGGTCCGATTTGAACAAAAGGCTAATTAAGGGAGAAGTGACTTGCTCTGTCGCTGAGCCGGGATGCGGGTCTCCTCCTGCCTTCAGACTCAGACTGGAACCCACCATCGCCTCTCCTGGACCCCAGGCCTTAGAACTGCAGACCTTGGAACTTTTCAGCCTCCATAACTGTGTGAGCCAATTCCTTATAACAAATCTCCAGATATCTCCTATTTGTTCTGTCTCTGGAGAACCCTAATACAACTCCTGCCCCCATTTAAAAGGTGCCAGGACACTGCACCAGGCTCTTTGGGGACCATGAGGGAGAACAGCATTGAGGAGAGCGATAAACATCTCAGTTGGGGCCTCTGGGGAGTATTCCTGGGCAATCTTTCTAAAACAATTATGCCCTTCCCTCAATTAGAACCCTTCAATGGTGTCCCCCCAAACATTTAGCCTCAAGTCTATTCTACATAGCATGAAGTTCAAACCTTTCATGTCAGGGACCAACTCATATTTTTCTAGGTTCATTATCTAAAAATAGGTTCCAACCATCTGGAGCTACTTGTAATTCTTAGAATGAGTTGTTCCCCACATCTCAGTGCCTCTGTGCATGCTGTGCTCTCCCCAACTGCTATTAATTTAACATCAAGTTGCTATTAAAGCCCCAACTCCTATGGAAGGCCTCCCAGGACACCACCAAGAACACGGCACTTTTTTTTCTTTTTAACCACAACTTTTTGTTTACTTACTAATCTGTCTAGGCTCTCACTAGGTTAAGAGTTCTTGAGAACAAGAACTCCAGTTTTTAAAAAATCTTTGTATTTCCAAGAACTAGCACAATGTCTGATACATTCACCCATCCATATATTTAACATACACTATATGCTGAGGTCTGTTCTAGGTTCTATGGATACAAAGATGAATGAGGTACATCCTGCTTAGAGTTGGAGAGACACAGACAAACAGGAAACTCAAAGTGTCATGACAGGCTGCAATAGGGTTCAGGGTGCTGTCCTGTGTAGCATATGGGGCTGGAGCAGTGATCAGGGCAGACTTCCTGGAGGTGGAGATATGCAATTGCTCAATTCATGCCTGCCCCTCTCTCTCTAGAGGACAAAATTAAAGGACTGAGGCTCTGAAACCTATAGTTAGAGGGATGAAGGTGCATCATCCACAGTGACCCTGGACCCCGACCTGGGGAGGCAGCTGGAGATTACCCCAAGGCTCCTCAGTCTGGCAACAACCCTCCGCCTGGGCCACGAAGCTCCTCCAAGGTCAGCATGGACAGAGGATGGAGGTTCTCAAACCGGGCTCCTGCTCTGCTCCTCAAATTGGAAAAAAGTTGATGGAGAGGCTCTTAAGTTTTTCTTCCATTAATTCTTAACTCTCTGATCTCTGCTCCCTCCTGCATATGTAGATCAGATTCTAGCATTTGATTTGGCAAAAAATTACACTGAGTTATTTCAAGTCTAATACACTGAGATTTTACTATGATCTGCAAGGACCATCCTGATACCAGGTGCCTGGCCTCCCCAACAGGTGTGAGAAGCACTGGACTGAGGAAGAAGCAGGCTCTCACTGGAGTTCGGCTATGCCGCCCTCAAGCCTGTGAACAGTGGGCAAGTTACTTCATCCTTCTGAGGCTTGGTTTCTTCATCTGTAGTAATGGGAATACAGATTTACCTTGCAAAGTCGTTTACTGTGAAGATTAAATAATGTATGAGAAAAGATTAAGTGAGTCAAATTTTCCTTTTTCTTTCTCGCCTCTATTCTTCTCCTTTCCCCATTAAATCTGCACATTTTCCTTTTGTGAGCTTTTCTCTTCAATGCTGCTTGGAACTTTCACCTACGTGAAAGCATCCAAGGTCTGAGTGGGGTTTGGACAAGGCAGCATGGTGTGATTTACCAAGATCTCCCAAATGCCCTCTAAGTTTCGGATCCCGAGAAGCAGATCCTAAGGATCTGAATTCAAGTAGTTTATTTGGGAAGTGACCCCAGGAAGCATTGGAAAGAGTGACGAGACACAAAGAAGGGAAGGAAACCAATTCAGGTACATTAATAAGCAGGTTATGACTATGGGCAACGGGGGTTCAAATCTGCTGGGAACTCCACGAGACCAGAGAGTCCCTGTCCCAGAGCTGCCCCAGCCAGCGGAACAAGGGCTGGGGTATTAATCCACCGACTGCTGGCAGTCACAGGTTGGGGACTTCTGGGAAGGGGGGCAGGAATGTTAACTCCCCAGCATGCCTGCCCAGAGAAAGCTGATCTCAAGACAGAGAGTCATCTGTGTGCGGGAGAAAGCCTCCGGCATATGGGGGAAGGGTGAGCTTCAAGGCACTGTGGATGGGGCACCGAAGCATCCATTAAAGGTGGTGGGAGCAGAAAATTAGGGAGGCTCATTGTGAAGTGCGGGGCAGGAGAAATAAATGAAATAAACTCATGAACTTGGTGTTTCCTATTTTATTGGGAAGAGAGATATCAGGAACAACTAGAAGAACAATATAAGATAGGTAATTAAAATGCTAGGAGGAAAATCTGGCAAAGCAATGAATGCAGAGGTTTGCAGAGGACAACGAAGCCACATAAGTAAGATGAATCTAGAATTAGGAGGGCTTTGCATTCTAACTTCTATCTTCACCTGCCCAACTCCTACTTATCCTTCAGATCTCAGCTTAAATGTCACTTCCTCACGGGAGCACTCCCAGGTCACCACCATAGCCCCCCTGTCTAGTTTGCACATCCAGCGCCTAGCACAATACCTGGCACATAATAGGCATTCAATAAATTTGGTAAATGCATTACACCTTTTACTCTCCCTTCATGCAAGCTATGTGCTAAATCTGTATTTGTGTGACTGGTTGTTAACCTGTTAACTACTACATAATCAGTGCCTAGGAGAGAGCCTGGCAATGAATATTAGAAAGTGCTCAATTGGTAACTCACAAAGGAGTGATCGACACCCAAGGGAAGGATGCTGGCTTTATTTTATACAAAGGTAACACTACTGGCTTCTTAGGACCAGATTCCTCGTTTGTAAAATGACAAGGTTGACCTATGGCTCCACTTCTACAAACATTCCTGGGTACCTAATTAACACACGAGGGCTGGGAGGTGGGTGTAAGCCACAGTCCCTGCCCGACGGCCTCACTGGGCAATGAAATAATAAACAAATACATAACACAACATTTAAAACCGCCACTTACTGAAAGCCCTAAAAAGTGTGAGGCATTTATTAAAGCACACTGACTCTAATCTTTGCAGCAACCATAAGTAGCATTATTCCATTTTATAGGTGAGGAAACTTGTCTCTGTGGGGTTAAAGGTGAGATCAACCATTAGGTGGCAGAGCCGAGAGGGAAATGTGAGTCTGTTCTGTTTCTAAACCCCATGCCCCCAGGTGAAGGTGCAAAGCCATAAGAGGTGGATGTCTGAAAGCTGGCCAGGTGGCAGACGGTACTGCAGGTGGGGGTACAGTAAGGGGATGGGATGGCACTGTTGGCGTACGGGGAATGAAGCTGAAGACAAAAACCCAGGGCACAATGTCCTCTGTCAGTCCACGAATAGTCTTTGAGGTGGGGGCAGAAGATGCAACTAGGACAAAAGGGACGAGGTCACACAACTAGTAAGTGGTGGAGTGGGAATTCAAACCCAGGTCTGATACCAAACTGTGCCCTCTTTCTACCCTAGGATGCTCTAAGATTCTACGGTTCTGAGTACTTGATGGTCTACAAGTTTAAAAAAGGTGAGAATTAACCTGACTTGTGATGGAAAAAGAAATCAATCTACGCTAGGGAGGGAGAGGTGGAGGGGAGGGGGGGTAACACAAAGATGCTGAGAGCTATCGATGGGTTGGCCACCAGATGGAAGGAGCAATTGCCAAGAAAATGCACAGCCTCAGCTAGCAGCCAAGTACCCAGGGCTCCACGCAGCCGACCACAGGACGACACCGATTCGAGAGCCCCTGGGGTACGGGTGGGGGTGTCACAGCAGGAAATTGGCTGCTGTCCCAGCAGGTGGGGCAGAAGTCTGTCTTCATATAGCTGCGCTAGTGGCTGGCATCCAGGCTTATGATACGCTCAATCTAATTTTACTTGCCATATTTAATTCTCAAAACATCAACCATCTGTTTCCTGGATTCTTGACTACACCGCTGCCTGGTCTGCTTGCCCAGAGCGGATGGAAAGTCCAGAGCAGGTCTTTCCTCCACTCGCCTCTTCTAAACCCCCCAAGGCTGCATACCAGCCTCACACAGTAAGGGAAGATAATTATTAAGTCCTCCCCTCTAGTCCTTTATTACACGGATAGCAGTTAAACATACTGTGGAGCCATGAAAGGTGAAAACTTGCCAGATTCACAAACCTGCTAGTCATCACCCTCAGCCAGCACCATTTCCACTTATTCCTTAGTTACAAACCCAGCTGTCCACTTCTGTAACTTCAGCACTGCCCAGGCCTCTTAAACTCCTCTGGAGAGTGGCTTGTTGAAGTTTTCTATGCATTAGATCTCTGCAGTATAGAGAACTTATCTTACTTGACATATTTGTTTCTTAGAACATCACCTACACTCAGATTCAGATTCAAACTCCAAAGTAATCTTAATCATAAGCAAAATTTTGACTCAAC
The DNA here is from genome assembly GCF_037783145.1 of Equus przewalskii. Classification (NCBI taxonomy): domain Eukaryota; kingdom Metazoa; phylum Chordata; class Mammalia; order Perissodactyla; family Equidae; genus Equus; species Equus przewalskii. The sequence continues at coordinate 28,949,493 of NC_091850.1, forward strand.
ATTGCGCCTCTCTCTGAGCACAGATGAACCAATTACCCTTGAAGGAGAAGCAGGCACTGGTGCTCACACCGACTGTTTTTTGTGTGTTTAAGGGCAGGGCCCCACCTCCTGTTTGCTTTTGCTGGCTTGTCTTAAGTAGTAACAACCCATGCTTCCTTTCTGGTAGACTACAAACAGATTCTGCTATCTAGGATGAGTTTGCCCCTGCTTCCTACAAATCATAAAGAGAAATCACTGGATCATGCTAGCTTTTGGTATTTGGGGTTTTTTTGGCTGGGTGGGCAAAACTGAAAAAAACAAAACACAGCAAAACAAAAACAGGGGTCCTGATGATCCCCTCAGCCCCACAACCCTATATTTCTATGAGGGACTGGCTCAATCCTGGGGTGTGTGAAGAGTAATGAACCAACCCTGGAAATTGGGATTTGGAGAATAAGGTACAGCATCTAAGCTCTGTGAGAGCAGACACTTTTGCCTGCCATGTTTACTGCTGCATTCCTAACCTCGAGAATGGTGCTCACTAAATATCTGCTGAATGAATGAATGAATGAATGAAAGGAAGCTACAGGGCAAAGAAAGATGCCTGGGAGGGTCCCATGAAGGCTCTTACAGAGCTGAGCTTTGGCAGCTGCAGGCTGAGATTCATTGCTGTGTCAAGAAATCAATTTTGGGGTTGGCCCAGGGGCACAGCAGTTAAGTTCGTGCGCTCTGCTTTGGTGGCCCTGGGTTCACAGGTTCAGACCCCAGGCACGATCTAGCACTGCTTATCAAGCCATTCTGTGGCAGGCATCTCAGATATAAAAGAGAGAAAGATGAGCACAGATGTTAGCTCAGGGCCAATCTTCCTCAGCAAAAAGAGGAGGATTGGCGGCAGATGTTAGCTCAGGGCTAATGTTCCTCCAAAAAAAAAAAAAAAAGAAATCAATTTCGTTTGACAAACATTGTTTTGAAAGAATGGAATGGAACAGAATAGAAAATATCTTAGTAAGGAAAGATAGAGTTTTGTGAAATTTCTGTTTCAGATACACACCCAGGATTGCAATGTAAAATATATTTCGTATAGGTTAAAAAAAAAATACTGGAGAAAAATGTTTGCCTAGAGGTATTAAAAAGCAGATTCCCAGGCTCAAGGCAGACTTCTGGGACTGGAATCTGTGGAATTTTGCACTTTGAACAAGTTCCCTTGGGGATATCAGCATACTCTAAACTCCGGAGTCTCCAGTCTGAAAACCATTGTAGGGTCTGGAATTTCAAGCAGTTTAACAGCCATGGAAGAGTGGATCAACAAATTAGTTCAACAGTGTTTTCAAGGCCATCCTCTGTTTATGGGGGGTTGACAGGGGATTGAGATAGGCATTTAATGACCATGAATAAAACACAGCTGTCCTCTTCCTGCCCACTACTGATCTCACTACTGGGCCATTTCCTTCCACACACTCACCCCAAGAGCCAATCAGACCTGTCCTCATACTGGTTGGCCACACAGTTTTTTCTTTTAAAGTGTGTTGATTTCTTTTCTTTTCTTTTTTTTTTTGGTGACGAAGATTGGCCCTGAGCTAACATCTGTTGCCAATCTTCCTCTTTTTGCTTGAGGAAGATTGTCACTGAGCTAACATCTGAGGCAATCTTCCGCTATTTTGTATGTAGGATGCTGCCATGGCACGGCTTGATGAGTGGTGTGTAGGTCTGTGTCTGGGATCCGAACCCACGAACCCAGGGCCGCCAAAGTGGAGCACGTGAACTTAACCACTACGCCACCAGGCCAGCCCCAGCCACATAGTTTTTATCTTCCATAATAAACAGAGAGGAGGATTTAGTCACCAGACGGGAGCCTGGCTTGGGGCCTGCAGAGAGAGACTGCTGAGTGAGGAAGCATGAAAACCTCACAGCCCAGGGCCACTGTCAGCAGATAGCTACATAAAGCATGTGTGGCCTGTTCTACCTTAATTCTGGCAGAGCTGTCAGCCACCTGTCCTGACAACTGCAGACAAAACTCCCTGGAATGATGATCCAGCTACACTGGAGGCCCCAGGCTCCTGGAGGCCCACTGGAAATCCTCTCCACCAGCTGTACCTCATGCTGCATCACTGACTCTACCCCCTCTTCCACACCGCCTAGCCGGTGTGCATTGTGTGTAATTCCATGCACATACAAAGGATACTATTAGTTTCCCTCCTCACCTCTCTCTTAGATGATCACAGAAAACTCACTATTTTTTTTCTTTTACTTCAGATACGTATTTTTTTGTTTGTTTTTCTTTTTTTTGGAGGAAGATTAGCCCTCAGCTAACTACTGCCAGTCCTCCTCTTTTTGCTGAGGAAGCCTGGCTCTGAGCTAACATCCGTGCCCATCTTCCTCTAGTTTATACGTGGGACGTCTACCACAGCATGGCTGCCAAGCAGTGCCATGTCCGCACCCGAGATCCGAACCAGCGAACCCGGGCCGCCGAGAAGTGGAACGTGCGAACTTAACTGCTGCGCCACCGCGCCGGCCCCTCAGATACGTATTTTTTGAAGTCAATTTTAACAATCCAGACTCATTGATTGGACCCTTTCCAGATCCTCTCTTTTCTCAGAGCCTCCACTGTTGCTAAGCGGAAGGAGGAAGCTTGTCCATGTCCAGTGAGAATCATCTCGGAAGCCTTTCACATCTGGGAAGTTTCAGGTCCCTTTGGCACAAAGGGCTCCCTCCCCTGGCCTCCTACAGCACTCACTGCCTGAATACACCGCTGCTGGCGTATTAGCGGCCATTTTTTGCTGTGAACTTCTTTTGTGTATCGTCTTTTCTCAACTTCCCGTGCAATTTCCTAAAAGACAGCAACCATCCCTTAATCTGCCGTCTTGTTTCCACAGTGCCTTGCTTAAAAAATGTCTTTTTTATTTACATCTGTGTGTGTGAATGTGGAAGGATGCACAGCAATCGTACTCCGTGTTAAAAGCTGGATGCACCAGACAAATTAATCAAAATCTGCTTATCTTGTCAGGCAGTGTCTTTCACCACACTTGGATGGTCAAGCATCAAATTGCCACTGCTACATTTCAGACACTCAATATAGCAATGACACTAAATTTTGAAGGAAAAAAACTACACTAATAGGCTTAGACTAACAGTATTAAGGACAAAGGATAAAGCAGCCTTCCAATGGACATCCGAAATTTCGTTGACTGCATTAACTGGGTTTCCGGATTGAGTGTTGTGTGCCAGGCAGCCTGCTAAGACGTTACGGGAACTCTCATTTAATCTCCACAGCAGCCCATGAAGTGGGTATTATCACTCCATTTCACAAGGAAACTAAGGCTCAGAGAACCCAAATAACTTCCCAAGGTTGGTAAACAGGAGAACAGACATTCAAAGGCAGATTTCTCTGACTTTACCACAATCCTTTACCATCTTTCTAATTAATCCAACTCTTGACATAGATTCCCAGAACATAATTTGAAGGTTCTTTTTCCTAATGAAAAGGTCAAAAACCAAAAAACCCAGATTTTTTTAAAGCAAGCAAGCAACCAACCAATCAACCTTTCTGCACAAAAAGCCAGGTGGGAGAATTTAGGAACATACCTATTTACCTTGGCTCTGCAAGACTTCATCTTTAGGTCTTTAATCTCTTTTTCTCCATCACTCACCCAATTTCAGTTTAGACTCTGATCACCTCTTCTAAATTTCAACAGCCTCCTAATTCTGTGGACTCTGTCAGAATCTATCCAGAATCTGACCACTGCCTATCACCACTCTCATACCTCCTAACAAGTCTCTAAACGCCTACCCTCAACCCCCTACATTTTACTCTCAACACAATAGTGTGTCCTTTTCAAAGGTCACATCACAACTCTTATCAGCATCACCTCTAGCTGATCTCCCACTACTCTCCCTTTTGCTCCCTGCACTCTTAGGGAGGATGGCTACCCTGCTGTTCCTTGTACAGGCAGGACATGCTTCTGCCCCAGGGTCTTTGCACTGGCTGTTCCCTCTGCTTGGGGCTCTCTTCTCTAAGATATTTGCATAGCACATTCCCTCACTCCTTTATGCCTTTGCTTAAAGCTCACTGTCCGAGTGAGGCTTTCCTTCAATACCCTGCTTAAAAGTGCAACCCAGGGGCCGGCCTGTTGGTGTAGCAGTTAAATGCGCACATTCTGCTTCTTGGCAGCCCAGGGTTTGCCGGTTCGGATCCTGGGTGTGGACATGGCACCGTTTGGCACACCATGCTGTGGTAGGCGTCCCACATATAAAGTATAGGAAGATGGGCATGGATGTTAGCTCAGGTCCAGTCTTCCTCAGCAAAAAGAGGAGGATTGGCAGTAGTTAGCTCAGGGCTAATCTTCCTCAAAAAAAAAAAAGTGCAATCCATCTACCCACCTCAGGACTTCTAATCCCTCTTGGCTTGTTTTATTTTTGTTGTTAGCCACAGCACTTATCACCTTCTAACATACTACCTACCAAATTTATTATGTTTATTGTGTCCTCTCTCGAGAACAGAAGCTCCATGAGCATAGAAACATTTGTTTTGCTCACTGCAGTATCCCCAGCACCTAGAACAATGCCTAGCATACAGCATGTTGTCAGCAAATATTTGCTGAATTAATGTTTTAAATGACTTACTAGCAAGAAAAACTGGTAATCCCAGGTCAAGGCATTACGTTTACCCTATGACTTTGAGTACTCTTGGGGTTCTGATCCACTCTGGGAGGCACTCGCTCACCTGCTGAGAAGACTGGGAATGGCGAGCTATTAAGAGAGGAATGATATGGTGAGTTCTACATTACAGTCAGTCCACTCTCACTCTGGGGGATGGATCTGGAGAGGAGAAGGCTGGGATTATGAGTCCATTCCAATCATTCAGGCAAGAGATGTTCACTGAAAGCTTGAGAAATATTTATGAGACGAGAGGGAAAGATTCAATGATTGGGTGGATGTTGGCGGATGGTGGGAATCTGAGCCACCCTCAGGTTTTTGGGTTGGGTTGGTTTAATCCTGGGAGAAATGGAGACAGGGTATATCAGAAGAATCCCATTTGAGAGTGGACCTGGAGAGGTAAGTCTCCTCCACTTAGTTTAACTTTCACGTTAGCAGTTCTTTGATAAATAACTAAAGTGATTATGGCAAAAAGCTCAACCAGGGCTATAGAGCAGCAGAATATAAACAAAAGGAATCCTACAAGAAGATCATGGCCTATATTCCCATTTATCAGTGGCACTGAGCTAGCTTTTGAGCAGATAGATTCCCTTCTAAGAAAAAAGGCAGGAATGTCTTCTCATGGCTTAAAAGTCAATTATGCATTAGAAAATGTATACCCACCAAGATTTCTAAAGACTTCAACGACAATGACCTGTGCCATTTCTTTGGCAAACAGCTTCAGAATTAGGTGATTTTAAAAGGGCCCCACTCTAAAGATCCCTGAACAAATCTCTATTTTATACAACAAAATAGTTCAATCCACCCCTTAGGTGACCTAGAATTTTACCCTCATACCTTACCTGGAAAGTTTTCTCGATTTAGCTTAGGTCTGCGGACGATCACAAAGTCCTTGTCATTCCCTTTGCTCTTCAGCCGTTTTCGTGGGGGGCTCTGCGGGTGACCCAGATTTGAGAGCAGTTCCTGGGGGATGTTCTCACTATCCACCTCCTCCTTCTCCAGAGCAGAGACTCCCATGCCCGACAGCAGTTCACAAGTCTTGCTAGAATCCCATCCCCACGTGAAGCTGGTGGTAACGTTGCTACTCTGGTCGGGAATCTCCTGGAGGTGTTTCCTGCAAAGATGCACAACAGCCAACCCGTTTCTTTCTAAAACACACACGTAAATAATTCCAGGATAGGCCTAAACGGAACTGCAAGTTATGCATTGTAGAAAACTTTCACAGCAGCTAACAGAACTGCATTTTTTACGTGATAATGGCGAGTTCCCAAGAATGAAAGAGAAAATAACCAAAATCGAAAAGGCTCTTTGATTTATGATCGTGCACAAAGCCTCAAGAATTTCCTAGGGTGGAGGGAAGAGAGAAGGAAAGAGGGAGGGCAATCATACACTGATTGAAAGCAGGAAAGCCCGATAAGGGAAGCCAAACAAACCCGCACGCTGATAACTGCACTAAAGCTTCCATCCATCCACGCTTTCCCAAAGAAGCAGCTAAGCAACCATTCACATTATAGCATTAGTAACAATATTAGCAAGTAGCAATATTCGCGGCCTAAATGAATTAAGACGGTCCATTCACCTTCTGCCCCTTTTTGCAATCGGTTTACCTGTGCATGGCGTCCACAGATTCGGGAGTTTTAAATGCGTGCATTAATTGCAGACCTGCCCGCCTCTCGGATTCCCGCTTTGGCGCGCAGCAGCTCACAGCGTGCTACTCGGGCCTCCAGCTGCAAGACCCGCGAACTCTAGCAACGTTTCATCCCCACCGCGCGCGCAGGGCTCTTCTGCCCGCTCTCCTCCGCAGCCGCCGCCTGCGGCCCCGCTGCCTCCTGGGAACTGTAGTTTCTGCCCTGCCCCATAGTCGGGCTGGCTCGCAGCTACTTCCTTCCCTTGCAACTTCGCCCGCCCTCGAGATACCCACAACCCCCCGCGGCTGCGGGGCTGGAAGGCCCACGGAGTAGGCGGGGAAGCGGAAGTGGGCGGCGCTCCGGCTGACTGAGAAATGTCAGCCGCTTGACCGGGAAGGGTTTTCCTTTCCCGGGAATCCGCAGGCCTTCTGGTGACAGTCACCGCCGTCACCTGGTAGCGTGGGTCCCGGACACGGGACGGCTGTGGCAGGCGCGGAGTTTCCCGGTCTTTCCAGACGCTGTCTGGCGAGATCGCGCGGTGAGCCAGAGGAGGAGAGCGTGAGGCACTTGGTGTCTGGGGCCGAGCGCGGCGGACATAGAGAGGACCCTGGAGACCCCAGGCGGCCGCCGCCGCGGGCCCGCGTCCCCGGAACCTGAGTGGAGGCGGTAGCCCGGCCCACCCGCCAGGTGAGAGGCTGCGGGCCGGGGGCGTTCCCCTGTTTTTCCCCTCTGCCTCCCCCGCCGAGGAGAGGGCGGCCCTAAGGACCGGTGTGTGGACAGGATCCTTTGCTCACCTATAAAATAGGCGCTGAGACGACGACGCCCGTCTCCCAGGCTTGGAGGGAGGGGCGGACAAGATAACGCGTGGGAGAGCGTTTCGTAGACGATAGCGCGGTTCGATCGAGAGGCTGTGGTTTGGTTTTAGGGGAGCAGGAAACCACAGTGCATCCCTGTGCAGTGGGCGAGAGCTGCGCGTCCTTCCCCTGGCAGCCTTGAGCGGTCTCAGAAGTGCTAGCGTGGGAATAAATCAGGTGACTGTTTGCACAGGGCTTTACCAGGCAACGCTGGGAGCCACCCGCAAAGCCATTCGGCTGCTCTCGCTCAACCGGTTGCGTCTGGTTGCGTCGCCGCCGTCGAGCCAGCTGCTTTCAGCCTGTCTCCGCGGAGACGAGTCGGGGGGCGCTTAGAGTAGGGAGCGTGCCACATTCCAAGTAGGATGACCATGCGAGATCCATTGTGCAAACCTCATTGTAACGGTGACCCCGGGAAATCAGGGGAAGAGGGAAGGGGAATAAATTCCAACCCTAGTGAAAATGGAGAGGATTTATAAAGTTCAGAAGCAAGCAGGCCAGTCTCATCTCAAAAATATTAGTTCAGCTTGCTGTATGACACACTTTCTTCTTTCTTTATAAAAAATGATTCTTATTTCTTTAAACAATTATTCATTTCTTTAAAAAAATGAATTAAAGCTCCCTTGCCCAGGTATGTGCTTGTTTCAAGGTTGGTGCTTAGCTTGAAAAGAACCACCTCTTACATGAGGAAGGTATTCATGAACCTTCAGGTTGTTCTTGAAAGTAGGTGAAATTGGTGTGAAGAAGGGATCCGTTCACAAATCGATTTTGGTTGAAACTAGGTAGAGAATACTATGCTGAATGTTCACAATTCGTTAAACTAACATTATATGAAAATATTTTTAAGTGCAGTATTCTGATTTTTTACGTAAAGCCAGCCTTCGGTTACTTTGGCTAAGGAGAAAGCAATTGCCTTCCTTTGAAATCTACATCCTTTCCCTTAAAATCACAACTCATTAGAGAAGTTTTTTTTTGGTGAGGAAGATTGGCCCTGAGCTAACATCTGTTGCCAATCTTCCTCTTTTTGCTTGAGGAAGATTGTTGCTGAGCTAACATCTGTGCCAATCTTCCTCTGTTTTATGTTGGATGCTTCCACAGCGTGGTTTGATGAGCAGTGCTGGGTCTGCACCCAGGCTCCAAACCTGTGAACCCTGTGCTGCTGAAGCCGAGCCTGCCACTGGGCTGGCCCTTCAAGTGCACGCTCTTCACATGGCTCTGAGATGTGTTCTGTCTCTTCACAGCGTACAGACAAAGGAAGGGGTGTTGGGGCTACCTTGCAGATTTAGGGAGATAATCCCAATTTGTCAAGAGAGGCAAGAGGAGGGATTTCTGCCAGCGAGGATCATTTTCTTCTTTTATGAGAATGAGGGTGGGCCCAGGCTGTGGTAACCACAGAGAATGAGAAAAAAAAGCATTTGATATCATTCATAGTTTTTTGGGGGGAGTAGGGGAAGACCCATTTAGGGTAAAGCTATGCTTTCATACCATTAGGGCAATTGGTTATCTTCTAGAAACACATTGATGTGAAGGAGGCAGAGGTTAGCGACTAGCATATATTAAAAGACCTACCCTGTGCCTGGAGCTCCTGCTTGGTATTTTACTTTTAGATCTCATTTGATCTTCATAGCAACCTGTGTGAGGTGATTATTTATCCTCATTTAACCGCTTAAATGGCATAAAGTCACACAATTATTAGAGTTGGGATTTAGAACCCAGGTTTACCACAGTGCAATAAAACATTTGTATTTTAAAATAGCTGTAATTTTCGGCACTTAATAACACTGGCAAAATTTTTCATACTCGTGTGTTTTACCTTCATATTACTGCATTGATTCTTAAATAATTTTAAAATTATGAAATAATACGTATTTAAAATTACTCGAAATTAAAAGCACACATGTACAGGAAAGCACAAAGGAGAAAGTAGAAATCATCTCTTTACTACCCTTGGCAACCACTACTAGCATTTTGGTGTATATCCGTCCATGCGTATATGTGTATTTCCTGTGTATACTCCCTCAGACCCCTCTCCTGTCTCTTGGCATCTCTAAAGTGTCTCCTTGGATCTCACCTTTCTTCTAGGCTGGGGGAATCTGGTGGGCTCTTTGAATTACTGTCTGCAGTGGAGTGTTGCTCTTAGGTGGCCTCAAGCACAGATCCCTCCTCTCATCAGTCATGGCCATGGTAGCAGAATTAGTGATTTATTAAACCCTCAGCTGCTTTTCTCAAAAAGGCAACCGACAATGATGAGACTGGTGGACATTTTTAAAACTTCCAGGACTATTTAGTACAAACATTTATGTTGTTTCCGTTTTCACGTTTAAGTAATGCTGCTGTGAAAAATAACATTGTGGATAAATCTTTGTTCCCATTTTGGTTTTTCTTTAAGTTATTTAAAGAGGAATTACTAGGACCAAGGTATGTATCTTTTTTAAGGTTTTTGATACATATTGCCAAATTGCTGTCCTCTCCGGTAATGGGTTTTTTTAATAAGCCAAACTTGAGTTGTCCAATCTTTGTTTATATTTTTTAGATTTTAGTCAACAATTATCTTATCAATTTAATATACAAATAACTAAATTAGGTGGAGCATATGGCACCCCCAGCTTTGAAGAGAAAATTTCTCAGTTGAAATAAACAAAAGAGGCTATAGGAATTCATAAGGAACCTTGGAAAGTACTGTCATTCTGGACTGTAAAAAAGCAATTCCTCACTTGAATTTAGGTACAAGGTCGATGATATGGACTTTAAAACTAGCATTTTCTCATCTCAGGTTAGGGAAACCCCAGTTTTCATCTCCAATTTCATGGGACCCCCTAGGCCTAACTTTGTGTCATAACAAGGCTAAAGAAGTTCAGCTTGAACAGTAGTATGGGAAACAGAATAATCCACTCCCAAGGCTGTCTACACCCTAAACCAGTAAATATGACTAGATGATCTAGGTGGGCCCAGTGAGATCAGATGAGCCCTTAAGCAGTGCCTTCTCCTAGCTGAGGGCAGAAGAGGAAGTCAGAGATTCCAAGCATGAGAAGAATTTGACAAGCCATTGCTGGCTCTGAGATATGTGGGGCCATATGAAAAGACTGGAGAGAGGCCTCTCTAGAACTGAGGGCGAATACCTGCTGACACTCCGCAAGGACACGAGGATCTCAGTCCTATGACCGTAACATAATGAATTTTGCAATAGCCTGAATGTACTTAGAAATAGATTATTCCCCAAAGTCTCCAGAGAGGATCACAAATCTGCTGACACTTTGATTTCAATCTTGTGAGACCCTAAGCAGAGAACTCAATTGAGCCACGCTAGGCCTGGACCCACAGAAACTATGAGATATGGGTGTTGTTTTAAGCCACTAAGTTTATAATTGTTTATAGCAGCATAATACACAGAGCATGGGAAGAGATACAACAGTATCATCTCTTTATTACTAGAATAAAGGATCTGTAGGATCCAGAGGATTCCATTTATTCATCTACAGTGTTTTAAAGTACTGACTATGAATCAGACCGAAAAACTGACAGCCATAGGAAAAAAAAATATTAGTAGCTAGTGGCAAGTTTATCTCTGATTTTGATGTTTGCTTATGCCCATAATCTTACCGCCTATTATTGATGTTTTCATATATTTCTTTGTTGTCTTTTTTTAAAGACTTTTTTAAAGTCTTTTTTAATGCATATTCTGTAAAATTGTGTGTATCTAGTTTTTCAATTAATGTTATGGTAATTTTCTAATGTTATTAGAAATAACAACATTAATATACATTATATCTTATACTTCAATAATATTCCATTGTTTATTTCTGTCATACTTTATTTAGCATTTCCTTGGTTATCTATAATGTTCAGTATTGTTTTCTGTTGATTTAATGATTGTCTTATTCCTTGCACTGAACAGTTCAGGTAAATAAATATCTAGATCAAACAATAAAGAGATTTTCACATAATTATGTTGCAGTTAAATTCACATTGAATGATGTTCTTTTAAAAGCTGGATCTTGAAGATGGTAATGGTTTTCATCAGCACATTCTACGTTGCGCTGTTGGCTAACTACTTAATCTATTTTTGGCTTAAAAATAAGATTTGACTTACTCTTATTGTGATAGTATAAGTTTTCCCATAGAATATGAAATTTGAAATTTTGAGTAGTAATTAGAAAGAGGCAGAGTTTTGAATTGTAATAAGTATTTGTAAAATCAATTTTGGAGATCGTAACAAGAGTTTTATATTATCTTTGAAGTCAGCAGTAATAAAACATAGCTTATATACTAAAGTATACCACTTTTTTTTGTTCATTCATTTATTCATTCAACAAATTTTTTCTTTTTTTTGTTTTTGCTGAGGAAGATTCGCCCTGAGCTGACATCTGCTGCTAATCTTCCTCTTTTTTTTTTGTATGTGAGCCACCACCACAGCATGACCGCTAACAGACGAGTGGTGTAGGTCCGCACCTGGGAACCAAACCTGGGCTGCTGAAGTGGAACATACCAAACTTAACCGCTAGGCCATCAGAGCTGGCCCTAAATATTTCTTGAATATCTGTTATATGCCAGACACTATATTAGAGACTTAGGATACAGCACTGGATAAAATAGTCAAGTCTCTGCTCTCATGGAGTCTATGTGTGAGGGGGGGATTACCTAGGAACAATAAATATAAAGAATAGACATTATATCAGGTAGATAAGTGTTTTGAAGAAAAATGTAGCAGGGTAAGGTAATAGGCAGTGACAAAAGGGGATAAATTTTAGATATTTAAGAAAAATGAAAATATTGATGCTTGAAATGCACAGAGGAATTGGAAGAAACCACTTCAACAATATAAAGAAATAGTGAAGAAAATAGTTTATTAAATGTGATTTTTGTTTGTGATAGTTCACATAGGGGTATTTCCTATATAAATTTAAATTTAGCCTGTTAAATTACTCAAACTTTCTTTGTTCTTTTTATAACTAGTTTTGGCTGGAGGTGTTTGTTGATTTGAAGTATTTTGTTGACTCTGCCTTATTTTATTTTCGTGGGTTTCATCACAGTCTTGGTTCTTTATGTTAAGGTATTAATTCCTTGGACTATTTAGTCCATAGACAAACAGAAATGCTTAACATTGATTTTACAAGGGTGAAAAGTATATAATGCCTTCAGTTAGTAAAGGTGAATTGTTTCATAAGAGTAGAGAAATGTCAAATAAAGCATTTGCTGATGCCTGTATCGTCAGCATTTACAACTAAAAAATATTTTCAAATGTATAACTTTTCAATAATCATTGATAAGTTTTTCTGCATATCAAATAGATAAAGTAATTTTCTTTAAAGAAAATAAGATTTGTATAGATAAATAGAAAGCAGTAAGTATATTAAGTGAAGCGATAAATTAATAAGAATTTCAAGTCATGAAAGTTGAGTTGTTAGACAATATTAATGCTAAAGAAAAGCACCATTTTGAACAGAGGAAAGGGTTACTTTCAGATGGTCTCTGTCTTTCTGTCTCTTTCTCTCTCTCTTTTAGAAAATCTTATGTAATGGGCTTTGGATGATCTTAGAAAACCTCATTTTAAGAAATATCCAGTTTCCTAGGATCTAGTCAATAGTGTATTTGTATGAAATATTCTGTTAGGACTTACAACATTAAGGAACAAACTCCAAATGACACTGTTGAAACTGTCCATGTCTAGTATTCTTGTTTTATAGTATTTTAAGAACTTGTGTAAGTTTTGTTAAAATACGTTTTTTTCCTGAAGGTATAATTTATGTGAGATTTTTCATATATGCTTTAGAAAATAAGATATAAATACTTGAGAGTAGGAACTATCCTTTTCTTTTTATATTTTTCTTTTCTTTTTTTTCTTTTTACTTTTTGTGAAGAAGATGGGCCATGAGCTAACATGTTACAACCTTTCTCTTTGTGCTTGCAGAAGATTGTCTCTGAGCTAACATCTGTGCCAGTCTTCTTCTATTTTATGTAGGATGCTGCCACAGTGTGCTTGACAAGTGGTGCTAGGCCCCGTGCCTGTGAGCCAAACCTGCGAACCCTGGGCCACCAAAGCAGAGTGGACAAACTTAACCACTATGCCACCAGCCCAGCCCCGGAATTATCCTTTTCATCTTATTTGTAGTCCAATGTAAAGCATGACAGTTTTCCGAAGACCTTATTAATACATTAATAAATATTGAGGAAATTTTCTACTGGTCGTTTCCTATGTTAATGTTGCATATTTTTTTTTTTTTTTTTCAGTTTACAGATGTGATCCAGACCATGTGAATTACTTTGGTCAGTCGGAGTGAACATTCAATAATGAGTGGTGCAGCATTGGGACTCGAGATTGTTTTTGTCTTTTTTCTGGCATTATTCCTACTTCATCGATACGGAGACTTTAAGAAACAGCATAGACTTGTAATTGTTGGAACGCTGCTAGCTTGGTATCTCTGCTTTCTTATTGTCTTCATACTGCCTCTGGATGTTAGTACGGTAAGAGGTGAAACGGATTTTCACAATTTAAATGGCAGTTGTAATCATACAGCGTGCTTGAGATATGTTAGTTCTTAAGACAGCTAAATTATGTAAGGTTATATTTATATTTTGAATTTAAATGTTACTATATGAATTTGATCATTAAAAAGCATAGCCAGGAGGGTAATTTTGGGTAGATAGATTGATACACTCCAATATCCCTAAAGTACTTGATAACCCTTTGATTTTTGTTTTTAAACCATGTGTTCATTGCTTTAGACAATATACAACCGGTGCAAGCATGCTGCTGCAAACTCCAGCCCTCCCGAGAATAACAGCACTACAGGAGTGTATGCTGCTACCCCAGCTCCAAGGTATTTTTTTTTTTTTTTTAATATTGTAGAGGGCAAATTGTTTAAAAATTGTCAGTTTTTACCATCTGGATTTTGTATTTATAAAAGTGTATCCTCATTCTCTACTCACCCCTTCCCCACCTCCATCCTTTGCTAGTAGACTTAATTACTTTGTATTTTCTTTAAATTTAAATCTTAAATTTAAATTTTAAATATTTGTTGGTGCATAAGGCGTTTCAGTAGATGCTAATGAGAAACTTGGAGAAGACCTGATTTTTTAGTTTTGGTTTTACCGTTTACTTAGTATGTGACTTCCAAAAGCTATTTTTCCTCTCAGCCTCTGTCTTCGATCTAAAAAATGGGGCATATGTTTTCTCTTTTGCCTAATTTATAAGGTTGTAATAAAGAACAAGGAGGTTATTCTGTATGTAGCATATGCCTTTCATGTTGCACATCCTTTGAAATCATTACAGTTTTAGACCAAGAATGAATAAAGTTCAAATTATCAAAATGTTATGTTAAATTCATATCAAGCTTCCAAGTAAAAAACTAATATATGTTGACTATAGCTTTTACCAATGCTTTAGGTAATATTTTCATGTTTCTTTGTGCAGCTTTTATTATTATTTTTTTAACCTAATCTGGATAAGGGTAAATTTAAAATGTAGACATTACTCCCCTTTGAACCATCATTACAATTGATATAGATCAGCAGCAATTGTGGATTTTTGGAAGCCCTTGGACTAAGGAATATCCTTACAGTCCAGGAAGACTGACTGTTAATGGAAGAATATGTGGTCAGATACACATCAGATCTTCAGAAAATTTGCAGAATTATCTCTAAGTGCTGGCATGTATCTCCATAGGAGCTATGCTATAGTGATTGATTTAGTTAGCATTTCAGTTTCCAGGAATTAGTCACCTAATTTCTTCCCCCACCCCTCCCAAAAATAACCAGCCCCACAAATGGGGTGAGTGTGTATTTTAAAGGTAATCATCAATTTTAAAAGTAATCAAATCAGAGATTTAATTTTATGATGCATTTGCTTTTAAAGACTATTGCATTTTTAGACTATTAGGTGAACATTGTGTCCTCTTTTTACTCAGTGACGAAAAATACCTTGAAAGTTGAAAATTGAAGTGGTGTTCCTCTCTAGAACAGACTGTTTTGTTCCCTTTGGATGTGTTTTTTAGCTTGACAGTCAGCTTTGAATTTTAAGTTTTCTATGAAATTTTACAAATTAGAGTCAATGATTTAATATCTGAATGTAAATGAACTTTGCCACGCATGAATTAATCATGTAATTCATTTATTATTATTATTTTTATTTTTTTTTGGTGAGGAAGATTGGCCCTGAGGTAATATTTGTTGCTGATCTTCCTCTTTTTGCTTGAAGAAGATTGTCCCTGAGCTGACATTTGTGCCAGTCCTCCTCTATTTTTTGTATATGGGATGCCACTATAGCATGGCTTGATGAGTGGTATGTAGGTCCATGTCCAGGATCCAAACTCGTGAACCCTGGGCCGCCAAAGCAGGGCATGCAAACTTAACCACTATGCCACCAGGCCAGCCCCTGTAATTCATTTAAGTTGTCATTTATGATTAATTGGCTTTAAATTGTTATTAAACAGCCAACATCCCTGTTTTAAGCCATGGAGTTACATTCCTGATGGAATCATGCCAATTTTCTGGAGGGTGGTATATTGGACATCACAATTTTTAACATGGTAAGTGGTAGTGAAGAATAAAATTTTTAAAAGTTTGGTTAAAGTAAAAAAAAGTGATTTTTTTTTTTAGTGAACCTTCATGCTTTAGAATTTATTCAAATATCACTTATTTTCCCCTTAAATCTGTCCTCTCCCTTTCTGCTTGTGCAAGTCTCTCCCATCTTAAAAGAAATGAAAAACCAAACAAAAAATAAAAAACAAAAAATTTTTCTTATTATCCTTCTTTTCAAGTTATTGTCGTTTCTCTTGACCCTCTTCAGTTCATTTTTCCAGCCCCATTATTACATCAAACTGCTTTGGCTAATATCATCATCTCCTGAGTTCTGTCTGCTTAGCCCAGCCTTCTGAATTGCCTTCATGGGCTCCATTTCTGTGACTCATTTCCTAAATATTGGTATTCCCTAGGGTCCCATCTTTAGTCCTGTTGTTATCTGACTCTCCCTGCACAGCTTTAATTATAGCCATAGTTTCACTGACATGTGATGCGTTCTGAATCTTACTTTTTACCCACTGTAGCTTTGTCTTTTGGCGGTGCTCCAGACTCACATTTTATCCACTGCCTGCTGAGCATCTTAGATATCCTGCAGGGACTAAGCTCTAAAACTGGAGGTAGTGAACACTGCAAGCGAAAATCGTGCAGCAGAGTAGAGCAGTGCCCCTTTAAAGTCATGTTCATTGAACTCGACTGGGCCCTGAACATTGCCAGACTTTCCTCCTTTGTTTCTCTAGTCTACTTGCTCTTTGTTCTTCACCACAAATCTTTCCAATCACTTCAGACCTCTGCTGTTCCCTTTGTGGCTCTCTCTCCTACCCGCTAAAAACAGTCACCTTCTCTCATAGCAGATGACTATACTTTCTACCTCAGAGTGAAAGCAGATGTCATCAGATGGCAGCTCTTTCAGCTTCTCACCAACGGACCCTACCTACCTACCCATCCGTTCTTCCTTCCCCTCCCCTTCAGTTGAAAGACTCCCTCTTATTACAGTTAATCCTTCTTCCTGAAATATGAACCTATCCCCGTCAGCTCTTGTTACCAATACTTTCAGCTTCCAATTTCAACAAAGCATGCACAGTTCTCTCATACTTTGAAAACAAAGGGAAACAAACAAAAAGTCTCTCAAATCACAGCCCTTTCCAGCTTTTAGCTTCTACCTCAATGATCGACCACTCATCACAGCTAAATGTTTTTTGGAGACTTTTTTTATTGAAATATAAATCAGTACAGAAAACTGCACAGATTGTTGTTTAGTTTGATTTTTTCAAAGTGAATACACCCATATAACCACTCAGATGATGATATAGAACATTAAACAGTGTCCCCAGAAGCTTTCCTCATACCCTTCTCCCAGTCTTTACCCTCCCCAAAGGTAACCATGATTCTGACTTCCATCACCATAGAATAGTTTTGCCTGTTTTTGAACTTTATATACATGGAATTAGACAATGTGTACTTTTTTGCATGTCTCTTTTTTTGCTCACATATTTGGAAGATTAATCTGTGTTGTGTTGCATATATCAGTATTCTTTCCTGTTTCATTTCTGTAAAATGTTCCATTTCATGAAAATACCATAGTTTAAATGAGTTGTCTACATTTAGTTTCTCTGTTTGCTCATTGCTTACTCATTCCTCAACCCATCAAACCCTATTTTTTACCCCCACTTCTCCCCTCACACATACAGCTTCTTAATTTACTTGACCTCTTGGCAACATTTGATTCTATTGTTTTCTCTCTCCACTTTCAAACACTTTCTTCTTCTGGTTTCTACTCCATATGCTTCTTAGTTTTCTTCCCTACCTCTCTACACAGTTCTGTCTTAGTCTCCTGTGCTGGACCCTTCTCCTGTTTCTCTACCTCTCCTTTAAAAGTTGGTATTTCTCAAGGGTCAGTCTCAGTTCTTTCCTTCTCGTTCTATGTACTCACCCTTCCAGATCTCATCTACTCATGTTATTTCAGTACTATTGATGTGATGACTCTGGAATCTACCTGTCTTTCTAATCCTCTCTGCTGAACTCTGAAGCTGGATAGGCAGCTACTTCTGTGCAGCTCCTTTTGGATGTCTCCTAGGTACTTCAAGATCAGTATATTGACAACCAATTTTCTCCCCTCCTGCTTCTGACCACGCCACCACCCCTTACTCTGTCCCGAATACTTCCAATGTTGTTCCCTCTCAGTTCATTCTCCATGCTGAATTCTTATCAGTCTTTAGAAAACTAAAATTAAATCGTGTCTCCTTTCTGTTAAAGAAAATGATTCCTCATTATTCTTTGAGTGCAGTCCAAACTCTTTATAAAGACCTTAAAGAAGGGCCTTTTTTAGAGTCATCTTCAGTCACTCACATTGTGGCACTCCCTACTGGTCATTGTGGCCTCCTTTGCTCCCAGGAATGCTTTGCTGTCTCCTGCCTTAGGGCCTTTGCTCTCCTCAATTTTAATATTACAAAATTATTAAATCATCTATTATAGTTTATTCAGTGTTAATAATTATTCAAAATCATATTTAATTGTGAAAAGAACTACAAGTTAAAATTGAGATTCATGTATTTCTGGTATTTTGAAATTATGCAGACATATCAAGTGTTTTTTAATTATATTTTTTCCAACCATCTAGGATTCTGTTACCTTTCATGCAGTCATACGCAAGATCAGGAGGGTTTTCTATCACCGGAAAGATCAAAACTGCACTGATTGAGAATGCAATCTATTATGGCACCTATTTGCTGATTTTTGGAGCATTTTTAATTTATGTAGCTGTAAACCCACATTTGCACTTAGAATGGTAAGAAAAGTTGTCTTCTTAACATTGTTTCTGTGTATTTTGTTTTTAAAAATTAATTTTTATCTCATATATTCAGATAGATATTTCATCAAGAAACATATCAAGTTATATGTTTTATAGATTCCCCCAAAAGAGTGTCTGAATATGGGGCCGGCCCAGTGGCGCAGCGGTTAAGTGCGCACGTTTCGCTTCGGCGGCCCGGGGGTTTGCCGGTTCGGATCCTGGGTGTGGACATGGCACCGCTTGGCATGCCATGCTGTGGTAGGCGTCCCACATATAAAGCAGAGGAAGATGGGCATGGATGTTAGCTCAGGGCCTGTCTTCCTCAGCAAAAAGAAGAAGATTGGCAGCAGTTAGCTCAGGGCTAATATTCCTCAAAAAAAAAGAATATCTGAATAATTCATATTACTAAGAAGGGAAATATGGAATAACATCTTTAATTACAGCTATTAGACAAAGGACTAATGCTTTGTCTAATAGCTATATTTTGAAAGTATTGACCTTATCAAGACTTTGGATAGTCTTTTGAATTCTAGTTTTTTTTTATTGGAACTTGTAAGTGTTTTTTCTTCTGTTCTAACTATAGTTTGAGGGTGTATTTCTCTTTACTGTTAGATTTAGACATTGCAATAAAATTGAAATCTATATTATACTTGTGCTCTGTAATATACGTGAAGAGGTACATCTGAAAAATTTAGTAATAGAGCCATAGTGATAATCCTCACTGTTGCATTTCTGAGATTTGTGTAGGTCTGTCTCAACATGAGTTAAAATTTTTTTAAGCTTTAAAATTTTTCAGGCTTCTCTTGGTTAATACTGAGTAAGAAGGTACCTAGTGAAAAATATGTTTTCTTCAGGAAAATCGGTACATATTTTTTGCCATGAATTATCCTAGATTTTAATTTTAACTGTAATAGAAGCAGTCTTTCCTGTGTTAAAGTTCATTTATGCAGTCACACTCTAACTTTCCATTAAAACCCACAGATTACCTGCTGTTACTTAAACAGTAGCTGAGGATTTGAAGATCTAGTTTTTTAATATAAACTCCTAGCCATCCTTTAGTGCTGTTGTTTTCTGAGAAACCATTTAACACTAGTTTCATTTTATATTTTTGTTGGAAAAATTTATCTATCACATCTATCTGCTTGTGTTTTCTCTTTCTTAGGAACCAGCTTCAGACAATTGGGATAGCTGCTGCAAATACATGGGGTCTATTTCTTCTTGTGTTGTTGTTGGGGTATGGCTTGGTGGAAATTCCTCGGTCGTACTGGAATGGAGCAAAAAGAGGATATCTACTTATGAAAACTTATTTTAAGGCAGCCAAGTTGATGACAGAGAAAGCAGATGCAGAAGAGGCTTTAGAAGATGTCATGGAGGTAATAAGTTTAAACCTTACAATCAGTAGTCAGCAAGTTGTGTGCATCTTCTTTCTGATACACTGTTGGGCTTTAGACTGAAAATCTGGCAATGCGCAATTCTTAAGAATTGCAGAATTCTTCTAAGATGACTTCTTACTGGCAGTTCAGCTTCATGAGGTGTCTTCTCCATCTTCTAACTGACAAAGATTTAGGGAGAATATATTCAACAGTGCAGGGTTGTGCTTGTTGTCTTGGGGTAACTTTTAATAGTGCCTCTTTTACTCTCAAAAGTCTCTCAGATTAAATGATAAGTTATATGATTACCCTGACAGAGTGGAAGTGAAAATAGCAATCAGAGGACACTTCTTCCTGAAAGTTTAACCAAAAGTGATCCCACCAAGTCTGGAAACCCATTTAGATAACAGTTTGCATTAGAGTTTGTATCAATAAGTTTTGTTTCCCATCTGTAATCTTAGTAAGGCAGTTCATTTTATTCACTTGTAAAAGGCAGATGACTTGAACTAACTTCACAAAGTTGTTAAAAGTAAAAATTTCAATAATATATATAAAAATATACAACAAATTATAAAATTTTGCTGTTAAATAATAGTTTGGTTATTGATTTAAAAGGAGATTAGTGTAGTCCCTCACATTTTGCTTTTCTGGGGAAATATGCTATTCTGATAATGTTACTCTCCAACTTAAAGCCTCATGTTGAAGGTGTTTCATTTATGTTAGAATAACTCCAAAATATTTTAATGTGGCCTGTCAGAAAATAATTTGGCCCATGTGTAGCTCCCCAGCCTTATCTCAAGCCTCTGTCTTCCTCACATTGGTCAATTTTGGTTCCTCAAACTTGCTAGTGATAATGAAATAGCAAACACTTATATAGACTTAAATTTCCCAGTCTTGACTTTGGTTCCTCAAACGTAATAATGGTGATGATAATAGCAAACAAGTATGTAGCCTTACTTGTTTGCCTATGACTTTCTGAGCACTTTACGTATATTAATGCATTTAATTCTCACAACAACCTTATGAGGGAGATTTTTTTATAGCCATTATATTAATGAAGAAAACGAGGCACAGAGAGGTTAAGTAAGTTTCCTATGTTTACACAGCTAGTGAGTGGTAGACCCAGCAGTCTGACTTTAGTTCATGCTTTAACAGGGATTGGCAAACTTTCTGTAAAGAGCCAGATAATAAATATTTTAGGCTTTGTGTGCTACATGGTCTCTGTTGCAACTGTGTCACTGTAGCATGAAGGCAGCTGTAGACAATAGGTAAATGAATGAGCGTGGTTGTGTTCCAAACAAGAACAGGTGGTGGGCCAGATGTGATCTGCTTGCCGACCCCTACCCTTACCATTACATTCATCGCCTCTCTTTTCTGTCTTTGAGTGTGCTATTCCCAGACTCTTGGAATGCTCTTTTCTCCACTCTCTTCAGCTAATTCCTACTTCATTTTCAGGTCTCAACATAAGTGAAAATTCTTCAGGAAAGCCTTCTGTCTAGTTTCCTGGGGCTGTCATAATAAAGTACCGCAAAATCGGTGGTTTAAACAACAGAAATTTATTGTCTCACAGTTCTGGAAGCTAAAAGTCCAAAGCCAAGGTGTCAGTAGCGTTGGTTCCCTCAGAGGGCTGTAGGGAGAGTCTGAACTGTGCCTCTCTCCTAACTTCTGGTGGTTTGCCGGCAACCTTTGGTCTTCTTTGGCTTGTAGGTCTCCGCCTTCATATGCACATGGTATTTTCCCTGTGTACCTGTCCGTGTGCAAATGTCCCCTTTTTATGAGGGCGCCAGTCATGTTAGATTAGACGTCCCCTGCACACCAGTATGACCTCATCTTAATTTAACCAGTTATATCTGCAGCAATCCTATTTCCAAATAAGATCACATTCTCGGGTACTAGGTGGTCAGGACTTGAACATAAGAATTTTTAGGGGCGCATAATTCAACCTGTGGCACCTTCCCTGGTCATCCAGACTCTTAGACTCTTGGCAACCATTTTTAAGTGCATGGATAAATGAACAAAAGAATGTACACTATGACTGAAAAATTTTATCTTGACTTTGCAGCTTATAGTCCCTGTAAAATGTAAGAACTGTAGCAGAAAACATTGATTCAAAATGTAGGAGTAAATCTCCTGTAAATAGTATTCTATTACATTTCCTCAGGCATATGGTGGATATTATTACATTTTTCAAAAGAAAAATTTTTATATTTATATTTGAAATTTTGAATTATTTTGAAAAAATATTTTAAAAATTTATATTTCGTACAATAAAATAATTAATAGAAGATAATTTAAATTTGATACTGTTCCCTCAAAAGTTGGTGTTAAATTCAGTTGTTTCAGATTTGAGGAATACGGATTTCACCATTCATTCAGTATTCCTTCAGCGAAAGTAAGTCTGGTTTTTTATTAGAGATCTGGATTTTGCTAGGAGGAATCTTCAATGTCTGAATAAAGACGAGTTTTGTTGTTGTTAGGTAGGAGTCGTCTACTCAGGAATAGGATGTGGAAAATTAAGGACTGGCATTGGTGCTTTCTTTGCTATTTTAGTATAATATTCATAGGTTTAAGGTATACGGAATTAAAAAATTTTAGATAAGAGAAAATTTCCCATGTAAATAAGAAATTACTCTTTTCTTAATGGATGTTTTGAGAATAGCAGGTCCTCATAGACAGCAGGAGAACTCCAGCCTTCCCCTCCTCCCCAAAACGCATGATTTCTCAGTTAGGAATTTCTTTCTTCATTTATTTCAAGGGAATTTGAGATCCTTTCTGTTTTTCTGAATATCTGAAAATTTCTAAATGTGAGGAGAAAATTTTTTCATCATTTAATAAATACTTACTGTCTTCCTGCTATGTTAAGTGCAATTCAGAACTGGCCATTAGGATATTAACTGTCTAGAGTGGAAAATTGTACAGTCTCTTATAGTTTATGGTAAATGTGATGTGACTGATACAAGGGAAATGCTCTAGTATAGAGAATTTTCACTTCTGAATAGTGATCAGAGGAGAAAATGAAATATGACCTGAGCCTTGAAGGATGGGTAGAATTTTCATAGCTGACAGCATCCTGATCAGGTATTAGAGAGGTTTTAAAACCAAATTAATTGAGCATAAGCTTTGTGTGGGAAAGGTAAAGCTTGTAGGGTTTGAAAGTTAGGTTGTAGCCAGATAGCAGGGCCTTGAATGCCAGACTGAAAAGTCCAGACTGTATTTTCAAACAGGGAGGAATCACGGACACCTTGCAAGCAGGGAAGAAACGCGGTGCTTTATGTGGTTTAGGGTGATCAGTCTGGTGGAGGTATGTGCAGAATGTGTTATAGAAATAAAGCGTGGAACAAGAATATGAATAATTTAGTTTGAGAGAAAACTTTTAAAATGCGCTGGTTTTGAATACATCTTTTAGCAGATCACAAAGTTCAATCACCTTTTTTCTTTGGTAATTATTAATTATTTTTTTCAGCTCTCCGTAAAATCTCCCAAATGCAGTTTTATAAAAACCAGTTTAGTGTTTTTATGATGTTTCTCTCTGAAGTGAATATATACATCTGTGTGTCTATTACTTTTCTTTGAAACATTAATAAAACTTAAAAGCCGTGTCAAACCATTCGAAAAGTATTTCCTAGATGGCCTAAGTCACCTCTACCTTTTGTCGTTTTTCAAGGTAGAGGATTTTTTTTTTTTTTTAAGATTTTTTTTTTTTTTTTTCTTTTTCTCCCCAAAGCCCCCCCGGTACATAGTTGTGTGTTCTTCGTTGTGGGTTCTTCTAGTTGTGGCATGTGGGACGCTGCCTCAGCGTGGTCTGATGAGCAGTGCCATGTCCGCGCCCAGGATTCGAACCAACGAAACACTGGGCCGCTTGCAGCGGAGCGCGCGAACTTAACCACTCGGCCACGGGGCCAGCCCCCAAGGTAGAGGATTTTTTGTTAGCTAATTTTATTGGGATTATAATGGTTTATAACATTGTGTAATTTCAGGTGTACATTATTGTTTATCAGTTCCTGAATACACTTCATCGTGCTCATCCCTAGAGGTCTAATTTTTATCCATCACCATACATATGTGCCCCTTTGTCCCTTTTGCCCACCCCCCAACCTCCTTCCCCTCTGGTAACCACTAATCTATTCTCTTTATCTATTTGTTATCTTCCACATACGAGTGAAATCATGCAGTATTTGTCTTTCTCTGGCTTATGTCACTTAACATCATACCCTCAAGGTCCATCCATGTTGTTGCAAATGGGACAATCTTGTCTTTTTTCTGGCTGAGTAGTATTCCATTGTATATATACCACATCTTCTTTATCCATTCATCTGTAGAAGGACACTTGGGTTGCTTCCACATCTTGGCTATTGTGAATAATGCTGCAGTGAACATAGGGGTGCATAAGTCTCTTTGGATCATTGATTTCAAGTTCTTTGGATAAATACCCAGTAGTGGGATAGCTGGATCGTATGGTATTTCTATTTTTAATTTTTTAAGAAATTTCCATACTGTTTTCCATAGTGGCTGCACCAGTTTGCATTCCTACCAGCAGTGTATAAGCATTCCCTTTTCTCCACATCCTCTCCAACATTTGTTGTTTTTTGTCTTGGTAATTATAGCCATTCTGACTGGTGTAAGGTGATATCGTATTGTAGTTTTGATTTGCATTTCTCTGATAATTAGTGATGTTGAACATCTTTTCACGTGTCTGTTGGCCATCTGTGTGTCTTCCTTGGAAAAATGTCTGTTCATATCCTCTCCCCATTTTTTGATTGGGTTGTTTCTTTGTTTTGTTGTTGAGTTGTATGAGTTCTTTATATATTTTGGAGATCAACCCCTTGTCTGATAACTGATTTGCAAATATTTTCTCTCAGTTGGTGGGTTGTCTTTTCGTTTTGTTCATGGTTTCCTATTCTTTGCAGAAGCTTTTTAGTCTGATGTAGTTCCATTTGTTAACTTTTTCTTTTGTTTCCCTTGCCCGAGTAGACATGGTATTCAAAAACATATTGCTGGGGCTGGCTCCATGGCCAAGTGGTTAAGTTCACACGTTCCGCTTTGGCAGCCCAGGGTTTCGCCAATTTGGATCCTGGGCGTAGACAGAGCACCACTCATCAGGCCAAGTTGAGGTAATATCCCACATACCACAACTAGAAGGACCCACACCTAAAATATACAGCTATGTACTGGGGGATTTGGGGAGTAAAAGCAAAATAAAAAAAGAAGATTAGCAACAGTTGTTAGCTTAGGTGCCATTCTAAAGAAAAGTTATTGCCAAGACCAGTGTCAAAGAGGGTACTGCCTATATTTCTTCTTGTTTTTTTTTTGTATGTAGGGGGGAATTTGTATATGATTTAATGCGTTATGACATTGTTTTATAAATGTTGTTAATTTTCAGAGAAGAGAAATCTTAAGTATCCCTGAAATGCCTTTATCTTGATCCTAGACAATGGATGCTACGGCATCGAAATGCATTTACTTATAGACTGAGAAATTTCACATGTAGTGAACAGCTATTACCCTGACCACACTGCATGACATTTTCTTTGAATCAGTCATATGTTTTATGATGTACAAACCACAAGCTTTGGAAAGAGATGCCCAAAAGGAAACCATCTGCAATTAAGAAACTAAAAAGTAATCTCTAGATGGTAGTAATAGAATGGATTCCTGGTCCTTGGTTCTGGACAGGAGGACTCTGGGCAAGCTTTAGTATGTTCTGTATGCAAATTACTCTCAAATTTATACATGTGGCCTGGACTTCTCTCCTGACCTCCTCTCATATATTCACCAACACGTTTGATATCATCCTGGATGGTAAAAAGGCATTTCAAACTCAACAAGTCTATAACCAAACATAGTGGGCATTTGGTGTATTGTTATCGTCCTCCTTTTTGTTTGTTGTTTTTTTAAATTGAGTTCATAATAGTTTACATCATTGTGAAATTTCAGTTGTACATTATTTATTGTCTGTCACCACATAGGTGCTTCTCTTCACCCCCTTCCCCTGGTAGCCACTGAACTGTTTTCTTTATCCACGTGCTTGTTTATATTCCACATACGAGTGAAATCATCTGATGTTTGTCTTTCTCAGTCTGGCTTATTTCACTAAGCATAATTCCCTCCAGGTCTTTCCATGTTGTTGCAAATGGGATGAATTTGTCTTTTTTTCTGGCTGAGTAGTATTCCATTGTATATATATAACACATCTTCTTTAGCCAATCATCGGTTGATGGGTACTCAGATAGTTTCCACGTCTTGGCTATTGTGAATACTGCTGCAATGACTATAGGGGTACATATGTTACTTTGGATGGTTGATTTCAAGTTGTTTGGGTAGATACCCGGTAGTGGGATAGCTGGCTCATAAGGTAGTTCTATTTTTAGTTTTTTGAGGAATCTCCACACTTGTTTTCCATAGTGGCTGCACCAGTTTGCATTCCCACCAGCAGTGTATGAGGGTTCCCTTCTCTCCACACCCTCTCCAACATTTATTATTTTAGTCTTAGTGATTATAGCCATTTTAACAGGTATAAGGTGGTATCCTTGTGTAGTTTTGATTTGCATTTCCCTGATGATTAGTGATGTTGAACATCTTTTCGTATGTTTATTAGCCATCTGTATATCTTCTTTGGGAAACTGTCTGTTCATATCCTCTGTCCATTTTTTGATTGGGCTGTTTGTTTTTTTGTTGTTCAGTTGTGTGAGTTCCTTATATATTATGGAGATTAACGCCTTATCAGATAAATGATTTGCAGAAATTTTCTCCCAATTGGTGGGTTGTCTTTTGGTTTTGATCCTAGTTTCTTTTGCCTTGCAGAAGCTCCTTAGTCTGATGAACTCCCACTTGTTTAATTTTTCTTTTGTTTTCTTTGTCTGAGAAGACATGGTATTCAAAAAGATCTTTTGGTCTTCCAGCCGAAATTCTAGGGCCTGGAGCCATGCTGAGCGGGTGGGGGGAGGGGCACTTTCTCCTGTGTGCTCTCGGTGTTTTCTCCCTCTGCTCTCCTGGGGTGTTGGCTTGATAAGGTCACCCGCCACAAAAGCTTTCACCCCGGTAGAGGGCTTCCCTCTAGGCTGCAAGGGCCCTTAGGAGTCCTTGATGTTCCTGTCAATGAATGTCCCCTCCCCCATTACTTCCCTATTGGAGGCCTCCCGTATTCCCAGATTGCAGTCTTCGAGAGGAGGGAGAGAAGATTTCTCTTACCCCACTCCACCTGCTCCCAGGGGGGCTTCAGTCTCTCCACCCTCTGTTGTAGGGCTGCATGGGTCTCTCCACCGTTTTGTCTGTTGTGTTTGGATGTCCTCTGTTGGATTATGGATGGATTTTTTTTTGTTGTATATTGGAGGGGAGAGATTTCTGAGAGAGCTCACTCTGCCGTGATGCTGACGTCACTTTCTTCTAGGAGTTTTATGGTTTCATATCTTACATTCAAATGTTCAATCCATTTTGAGGTGATTTTTGTGTATGGTGCAAGATAATGGTCTACTTTCATTCTTTTGCATGTGGCTGTCCAGTTTTCTCACCACCATTTATTGAAGAGACTTTCCTTTCTCCATTGTATGTTCTTGGCTCCTTTGTGAAAGCTTAACTGTCCATAGATGTGTGGTTTTATTTCTGGGCTTTCAAATCTGATCCATTGATTTGTGTGTGTGTTTTTGTACCAGTACTGTGCTGTTTTGATTCCTATAGCTTTGTAGTATGTTTTGAAGTCACGGATTGTGATGCCTTCAGCTTTGTTCTTTTTTCTCAGGATTGCTTTAGCTATTTGGGTCTTTTGTTGTTCCATATAAATTTTTGGATTCTTTTTTTTTTTTTTTTTTTTAAAGATTTTATTTTATTTTCTTCCTTTTTCTCCCCAAAGCCCCCTGGTACATAGTTGTATATTCTTCGTTGTGCGTCCTTCTAGTTGTGGTATGTGGGACGCTGCCTCAGCGTGGTTTGGTGAGCAGTGCCATGTCCGCGCCCAGGATTCGAACCAACGAAACACTGGGCCGCCTGCAGCGGAGCGCGCGAACTTAACCACTCGGCCACGGGGCCAGCCCCTAAATTTTTGGATTCTTTGTTCTATTTCTGTGAAGAGTGTCATTGGGATTGCATTGAATCTGTAGATTGCTTTGGGTAGTATGAACATTTTAACTATATTTATTCTTCCGACCCGTGAACATGGAATATCTTTCCATTTCTTTATATCTTCTTCAGTTTCTTTCAATAACGTCTTTAGTTTTCAGTGTACAGGTCTTTCATCTCTTTGGTTAAGTTTATTCCTAGATATTTTATTCTTTTGGTTGCAGTTGTAAATGGGATTGTATTCTTGATTGCTCTTTCTGCTAGTTCATTGTTAGTGTATAGGAATGCAACTGATTTTTTTAAATTGGTTTTGTACACTGAAACTTTGCTGTAGTTGTTGATTATTTCTGCTACTTTCGTGGTGCATTCTTTAGGGTTTTCTATATGTATAATCATGTTGTCTGCAAGTAGTGAAAGTTTCACTTCTTCCTTTCCAGTTTGGATTCCACTTATTTCTTTTTCTTGCCTAATTGCTCTGACCAATACCTCCAGTACTAGGTTGAATAGAAGTGGTGAGAGTGGGCACCCTTGTCTCATTCCAGTTCTCAGAGGGATGGCTTTCAGTTTTTTACTATTAAGTATGATGTTAGCTGAGAGTTTGTCATATATGGCCTTTATTATGTTGAGGTACTTGCCTTCTATACCTATTTTTATCATAAATGGATGTTGGATCTTGTCAAATGCTTTCTCTGCATCTGTTGAGATGATCATGTGATTCTTATTCCTCAATTGGTTAGTGTGGTGTATCACATTGATTGATTTGCGAATATGAACCATCCCTGCGTCCCTGGAATAAATCCCACTTGATTGTGCTGTATGATGCTTTTAATGTATTGCTGTATTCTGTTTGCCAATATTTTGTTGAGGATTTTTGCATCTAAGTTCATCAGTGTTATTGGCCTGTAGTTTTCCTTCTTTGTGTTGTCCTTATCTGGTTTTGGTATCAGGGTAATGTTGGCCTCATACAATGTGTTAGGAAGCCTTCCATCTTCTTCAATTTTTCGGAATAGTTTGAGAAGTATAGTTACTGAATCTCCTTTGAATGTTTGGTAGAATTCTCCAGAGAATCCATCTGGTCCTGGACTTTTGTTTTCTGGGAAGTTTCTGATTACTTTTTCAGTCTCTGTGCTTCTGATTGGTCTGTTCAGATTCTCTATTTCTTCTTGATTCAGTTTTGGAAGCTTGTATGAGTCTAGGCATTCATCCATTTCTTCTAGGTTATTGAATTTGTGGGCATATAGTTTTTCATAGTATTTTCTTACAATCCTTTGTATTTCTGCAGTATCTGTTCTAATTTCTCCTCTTTCATTTCTAATTTTGTTTATTTGAGCCTTCTCTCTTTTCTTGTTAAGTCTGGCTAAAAGCTTGTCAATTTTCTTTATCTTCTCAAAGAACCAGCTCTTAGTTTCATTCGTCCTTTTTACTGTTTTTTTAGTCTTTATTTCATTTATTTCTGCTCTGATTTTTATTATTTCCCTCCTTCTGCTGACTTTGGGCTTTGTCTGTTCTTTTTCTAGCTCTGTTACATGGTGCATGTTAAGATTACTTATTTGAGATTTTTCTTGCTTGAGATGGGCCTGTATTGCTATGAATTTCCCTCTTTTGCCCACTTTTGTTGCATCCCATAAGAGTTAGTATGCTGTTTTTTCATTTCATTTGCCTCTAGGTATTTTTTAATTTCCCCCTTGATTTCTTCAATTATCCAATGGTTGTTCAATGGCATGTTGTTTAGTGTCCACATACTTCTGAGTTTCCCCATTTTTTTCTTTTTTTATGTGTGTCTTCATAGCATTGTGGTCAGAAAAGATGATTGGGATGATTTCAATCTTCTTGAATTTGTTGAGGCTTGTCTTATTTCCCAACATATGGTCTGTCTTTGAGAATGGTCCACATGACTTGAGAAGAATGTATATTCTGCTGTTTTGGTGGAATGTTCACTATATATCTATTAAGTCCATTTGATCAATGTTTCATTTAAATCTACTATTTCCTTGTTGACTTGTTGTCTGGATGATCTGTCCTTACATGTGAGTGGGGTGTTGAGGTCCCCTACTATTATTGTGTTGCTGTTAATTTCTCTCTTTAGGTCTGTTAATAATTGCTTTATATACTTTGGTGCCCCTGTGTTAGGTGCATATATATTAATATGTGTTATATCCTCTTGGTGGAGTGTCCCTTTTATTATTATACATTGCCCCTCTTTGTCTCTCATTATATTTTTTAACTTGAAGTCTGCTTTGTCTGATAAAAGTATGGCAACACTTGCTTTCTTTTGTTGACCATTAGTTTGGAGTATTGTCTTCACTCTAAGCCTTCACTCTAAGCCTTTGTTTGTCTTTGGAGCTGAGATGCCTTTCCTGGAGACAGCATTTTGTTGGATCTTGTTTTTTAACCCATCCAGCTACTCTGTGTCTTTTGATTGGAGAATTCAGTCTATTTACATTTAGAGTGATTATTGATATATGAGGGCTTAATACTGCCACTTTATCTCTTGTTTTCTGTTTTTTATGTTTCCATTGTTTCTCTTTCTTTTATTTCTTACTCCCATTTCATTTTGGTGGTTTTCTGAGGGGGATTTCCCAGTTTTCTTTCTTTTTGTGAATTGTGGCTCTGCTCTGATTTTTTTGTTTAATGGTTACCATGAGGATTGTATGAAAGATATTGGAGATGAGATAGACCATTTTCTCATAGCCTCTTATTTCCATTAACCTAAGCAGGTTCCTTCTCTTTCCTTTCCCCTTCTAATTGCTGTTACAAATTATTCTGTTTTTAATTTTGTGAGTTTGTGGCTAAGTTGAAGTGTTTATCATTACTTTTGATGCTTTCTTTCCCCTTCTCCTTTAAGTTACAATTGAGTCTTTGCCTTCCTATTCTGGTAGAGAGCTGCAGGTGTCTGATCCTGTCTATCTATTTATCTCCTTGCTCAGAGCTTAGTAGACCTTTGCCTTTTTGTTGCCAGTGTGAGGGCATCTTTAATTATTTCTTGTAGGGGAGGTCTAGTGGTGATGAACTCCATCAGCTTTTGTTTGTCTGGGACAGCTTTTATATCTCCATCATATCTGAATGAAAGTTTTGCTGGAGTATTCTTGGCTGAAAGTTTTTGTCTTTTAGTATTTTGACTATATCATTCCATTCTCTCCTAGCCTGTAGGGTTTCTGCCAAGAAATCTGCTGAAAGCTTGGTAGGGTTCCTTTATAGGTTATTTTCTTCTGCCTTGCTGCTCCTAATATTTTTTCTTTATCATTCACTTTTGCCATTTTTACTATTATATGCCATGAAGAAGGTCTTTTAGCATTGTATTAACTTCATTCATTTGTAAATCCTTAACCATCCCCAGGCTTAGGCAGTTCTCAGCAATTATTTCTTTGAACAAGATTTCTGCTCCTTTCTCCTTCTCTTCTCCCTCTAGAATACCTGTAATTCTTATGTTGCTTTCCCTAATTGAGTCAGATATTTCTCAAAGAATTCCTTCATTTTTTTAAAGTCTTACTTCTGTCTCTTCCTCCACCTGTACAATTTCTACATTTTTATCCTCTAGAAGACTGATTCTTTCCTCCATAAGACCCATTCTATTTCTTAATGCTTCTAGATTATTTTTTATTTCATTAATTGTTTTTCGTATCCAGAATTTCTGCTTGATTTTTTTTTTAAATTTTCAATCTCTTTGGTGAAGAGATTCATTTGATTGCTGAACTCCTTGAGTTGTCTTTCTGTGTTTTCTTGTAAGTCATTGAGTTTCCTTATGATGGCTATTTTGAATTCTCTGTCATTTAGGTTATAAATTTCTGTATCTTCAGGGTTGGTTTCTGGAGAATTGTCATTTTCTTCTTGGTCTGAATTGTTACCGTGGTTTCTCATGATGCTTGATGAGCTAATCCTCTGTCTGGGCAATTGTGGTATTCTTAGGACACAGATTCCACCTGTTACCACTAAGAGGAAGCAGGAGCAGTTTCTGGTCCCACCCTGTCTGTTGGAGGCTGTGGGAGTATTATGGGTGCTTGCCCCAGCCTGGGATGTGTTCAGGCGCTTGTGTGGAGTGTGCTTGGTGGGTGGGGCTTCCTTGCTTGACAGAGCTGGGGCCACTTTTTGGCGCCTCAGGGGCTCTATGAACTCCCTCTCCCCACCAGGAAAGTGATCTCCAGTGGGTTAAAAGCTGCTGCTGCCTCTTCCCACAGCCGCCAGTACACATTCCCTCTTTAGGGGCTCAGCAAAGCACTCAGGTTCGCGAGGCCTGGGCTGACTAGTAGTCATGCTTTTTATCTCAGTTTAAGTAATCAGTTCATCAGAAAGTCTCCCACACTAGATTATAGAGGAGTTTCCACACCATTTCTGTTTGAATAATGTCTTTTTTCCTCATTAAGCTAAGCTCCTTGACAGGAGCAGTGTCTGTTAGTGCAGATTATTCATAAGATTTGCATATTTTAAATTTTGATGGATATTGCTAAAGTAGCTTCAAAATATGTTATATCACATTTTACTCTGTATGAGGGGAAACATACTGTGTATGTTTCCTCACAATCTTACCTCATTACATGATATCAATTTTTTATAATTTTGCAAGAAATTTCTTCTCATTCTCTATTCTCATTTTAAAAACTGGAGTTATTTTTAGTGAGTTTGAATATCTTTTCAGACATTTATTGGCCAATTGTATTTCTTCTGTGTCTGCCCATTTTTCTATTGATTTGTAAGTACTCTCCCTATATTAAGCATAGTGATTTTTTTGTCATGTAAGTTATAAATATTTTTTCATAACTTTGTCTATATACCAGATTGTTTCCCTGCCTCCAGTTTAAGTCCATTTTCTACCCTACGATCAGAATGTTCTTTTAGTATCCTAGTCAGTTCTCTCGTCTCCTAGCCTTTGAACATGCTGTTTCTTCTGCCTAGAACAGTGTTCCAACTTTTTGAAAATTTCATTAATATTATAGAATATTGTGATTCTTTGGGAACTACTGGTTCTAAAGATTCCCCTCCCTAACCCTATAAGCCTTCCATACTCATTAAATTGCTTATTTAATTTTCTCATCACCAGGTGGTACTCTTAGTCAAAGACCTTTAACACCATGTCTTCCCACCCCACCCTCCAGAATGGATTGTGGTGATGTTACACCTAGCACAGCGCTGCTATATGGTGTACTTTAGTAAACAAACTTTTATTAAATGGATCGTTAGTTGTGACTGCTATAGAATACTCTCCCATTGGAAAAGAGCAGGTGCTTTGTAATGCTTATAGTCTATTCTGCTTCCTCTGGTTTCTTCACTGTATTTTAAATAATGAGATAATTGAACTTGATGAGCAAGGTGGAGAAACACGATCCTGTTCTTACGGGATTGCAAAGTTTGTCTGATCCTTCATGACTTTTTTAAATGCTTATTCATCTTTGTGTACTAAGTAAGCTAATGATAAGGAAATAAATCTAGAAAGTAATAAGAAATGTGAGGGTATAGATATAGCTATTTTATAACTTTGTAATTTTACTTGTGTTCTTAAGAACTTCTATTCAGTGAATGGAAATTCATGTATATGCTAAGTAATTTGGGTTGAAATCAAACTCATGAAAATATATATAGTATTTACAGCATTCTCATTTGAAATGTCTGATCTATAGAAATGGAAATATTTTTATTTCTCTTACTGTTTTTATAGGAGGTTTGTAAAGTGAATGGAAGCATCAAGTATAATCACCCACTGAGAAAATGTGTTGACACAATACTTAAAAAGGTAATTAAATCATATTCTCATCTATTTTCTTTTGAAACATAAATTTATATAACATATTATAAAAGCATCAAAAAAGTATGAGAACAGGGGCTGGCCCTGTGGCCGAGTGGTTAAGTTCGCGCGCTCCGCTGCAGGCGGCCCAGTGTTTCGTTGGTTCGAATCCTGGGCGCGGACATGGCACTGCTCATCAAACCACGCTGAGGCAGCGTCCCACATGCCACAACTAGAAGGACCCACAACGAAGAATCTACAACTATGTACTGGGGGGCTTTGGGGAGAAAAAGGAAAAAAATAAAATCTTTTAAAAAAAAAAAAAAGTATGAGAACAGCATATGACCGAGGTCTTCCCAACTCCTTTCTGTTTTCATGGAAATATTAACTATAAACCAGTAGTAATTTGTACATAGAATTTGTTCTTTTGTTATTACAAATTTAACATTAATTGTTGGCAGTATTTTCCATTGAAATGTGGGTGTAGAGGTTATGTTAAGTAATATATAATGATTACCATGACACAGCGATGGAGATAGACCTTTAAAGTTTGTAAAAGTGTCGTTGAGTTTGGCCGCTAAAGTCATATCTCCTGTAAGAAAACAAACTGGGGCCTCAGTGATCTCTTTCAGTCAGCTTCCTACATGTCATTTTACAATACATTTTACGTTTCATGGAGTGAATGACATGAGATATTTAACACAGATATTCCATTAAGAAGCCATACAATTAAGGTATGCGTTGGTATTAAATTAGGAGTATTTGTATTCTTCCAAAAGCAATTGTTTCCAGTGAGTTCCCCAATTGTCTTATATGGGACCAAAGAACCAGTGAACTGTTTCTTTTCCTATATTTTAAATCTATTGTATTGATTATTAACCAGTGTTCCTTTTGGCTAAGGTGATATCATGAGAATCAGTTCTTGAATCATTTCTCTCACATTTGCTACCTTTTGAGACCTATTCAGGAAGGTTGACTTCCCCAAGTTCATGTGGGTAGTAAATGACTTAAAAAACAGTAGGGCAGATAACTCCCAATCATGTATCTGTTTCTCTGTACTATGGCTTTCAAAAATTCAACATCTTGGATTTGTTGTGATTCTTCATTATTTAGCTAGGAAAATAATTGACAGTTCAGGAAACTACCTAGAATAATTCTCTCAAATACTAGTTGCTTCATGTAGGTAAGCCCCCTTCCCTACCCATCCCCAGCTGGTGTATCTGAGCATAAAGATTAATTTTAATAGAGGTAAGAAGTAATCAAATATATCTTTTAAAGCATTTTCAAGAAAATGTCAGCAACTAAAAATCTAACTATTTAGAGATGCCAATAAAGGAAGAAGTGTTTTCAAGAAAATTAGAAGTGCGCAAGAATGGAAGATTTTTTTTTTTAAGATTTTATTTTTTTCATTTTTCTCCCCAAAGCCCCCCAGTACGTAGTTGTATATTCTTCGTTGTGGGTCCTTCTAGTTGTGGCATGTGGGATGCTGCCTCAGCGTGGTTTGATGAGCAGTGCCATGTCCGTGCCCAGGATTCGAACCAACGAAACACTGGGCCACCTGCAGCAGAGCGCCCAAACTCAACCACTCGGCCACAGGGCCAGCCCCAGGAAGATTTTTAATATAAATAAAATTTTTATCTTTTTGCAAATAAGATTTTTAAAAATCTGCTTGTTCCTTTTAGTGCCCTACGGAGTATCAGGAAAAAATGGGTAGGAACATGGATGATTATGAAGATTTTGATGAAAAGCATAATACCTACCCAAGTGAAAAAAGTCTGGTAAAACTACATAAACAGGTAACTTTATTAATTATAGCTGTTTTACTTACTGATAATTCTAGTTAGATTTATAATTAATGCCCACAGAAAAAAGGAATTTTGAGTGAACATATATCTGAAACTTCCTTTGATCCTGTCCTTATCATTATTCTTTGAAGTGTTTTAACTTCATTTTCTCGATGAGTACTTTTGGCATTTTGGGAGGGAGAATTATTCACTGAGTTTAATTGTTAGACATATTATAGAATATTAACATCCTTGGCTCCACCCAGTAAATGCCACTAGCACTTTCCCAGTGTTGTGACAGCCAAAACATTCTCCCTAGTGGGGAATTGAACCATTATTGGAACAGAACACTGCCAGGTGTAACCCCTGTTCTCTTTTTTAGGTGATTTATTCAGTTCAGAGGCACCGTCGAACTCAAGTACAATGGCAAATTCTTTTGGAACAAGCATTTTATCTGGAAGATGTAGCAAAAAATGAAACTAGTGCTACTCATCAGTTTGTTCACACCTTTCAATCACCAGACCCAGAAAATAGATTTACCCAACATTTTTATAGTCCTACAGTTGGTATGTAATTTGATATAAATTTCAGAGTTTAATGATGATCATTTTTCTGAAGGAAAAAAGTATGTATATTTTCACCAATGCAGAGCTGAATTGTATTTGTATTATTTGACTTATACCACGTGGTAATATTATGTATCTGATAAACTTCCCCCCCAAAAACTACTTTACTTGTCATATAATACATAATCTATCAGTTTTCACTGTTACTTCACAGATAACCATAATTCTCAACAAAAATATATGCCATACATCAAGCATATTTTGTAAACATAATATATACTTAAAATAATTAGAATTTTAAGCAGTTTTACATCACAAGCTTGGCTCTCTTCTTCAGTCTTGACATGAGTACTAAAATATTCTCCTAAGAAGTCCTCTTTGACTATTTACATTTATTAGTCTATTTACAGAACCTATACTCAATAGTCATAATTATTTTATTCCCCTTTATAATTATTTATGACACTGTCTTCAAATGTTATCAAATTTAGTGTGAAGAACTTAATGAAAATATGAAAGTGTCACAGTATTAAAATTTGTTTACTTTTTAATCAAATGGTTATGTTCAGTTGATTCTCTTTTTGCATGTGTGATCTTGAGTATGAAGATATTATGACCATAACAAACATCCCAGAAAACTTCTTCAGTCAAGATCTCTTCTAATTAAATGAAGGAATGATACATTTGTTTTCATTCATTCAGCAAATATTTGAGCATATATATACTATGTATTTTTGGGTGCTTGGTACATAGCGATGAATAAAAAAGACAAAAATTTCTGGCCTTGTGGAGTGAGAAAAACAGATAATTACACGTAAAGGTATAAATAAGACGCTGAGGAGGTAATTGGCTATGGAAATTGGATTTCAGGGGAGAAGTCTGGTCTGCAAATATAAATTAGGGTGTCATCAATGTCTAGATGTGCCATGGGTCAGGAGGGAATCAATAAAGAAGTGATTGGTGTAGAGAAGAGAGAAAGTCTAAGGACCAAGCCTGAGGCACTCCATAATTTAGACATCATGGTGATGAGGACCAGAAGAAAAGATTAAAAAAGGAGTGACCAGTGAGATAGGAGGGAAACCAGGACAGTGAAGTGTTTTGAAGAAAAAGGTGTGTAAAGTACCTTTTCAAGTGTTGGAGATAGGTCGACTGTTATGAATACTAAGACTTAACCATTGGATTTCAGAGAAGAGAGGTGGGGGAGAGGGTAAAAAGGCCTGATTGGAGTTTAGGAGAAATGACAAGGAGAGCAGTTAGAGACAGAATAGAAAACTCTGGAAACATTTTCCTTGTAAAAGGAAATAGAGGAAAGAGGAGAAGGATGGTGGGTCAAGAGAAATTATAGCATGCAATTTGGGAATGATATCTTAGAAGAAATTTGATGAAGCAGAAGAGAATGGCTAGGACAACGTTCACAAGTAGGAGAGATGAAATGGGAAAATTGGGGAACAATGAAGAGAATAGCCTTAGATAAGGCACAAATGTACCTAAGCAGGTAGGATGTAGTGGTGAGAACTAAGGGAGCTTCTCTTATGCTGGCTTCTATTTTCTCAGTGAAATGCTCAAGAGTTAAGTATAGGGGAAGAGATTTTGGAGGTTTGAGGAAAGAAGAGAAGATGCAAAATAGTTGCTTAGGAGGGTGGGCATGGGAGAAGATTGGTGAATTATAGTAGGCTAGCCGGTCAGTGCTCAGGGTTCACTTGAAGCTGGTGATGAAGAATTTAAAGTGAGATGAGTCAGCCAAGTTGTGTGTCTTACTTCTGCAATGTGCAGCTTCATGGGTGCAGGCTCAGAGTAGCCAGGGAGTTAGATCTCACCAGGGTATGGTTTAGCTTAGTAAGTAGAGGGGAGCAAGAGAGGGCAAAGGAATTGGGATGTTTGAGAGTGATTATCCTCAAAGACTATGGAATCTGAGCTAGGTAAAGAAAGCAGTAAGGACATCATGGTGTTAAGTGGCAATAAAAAGGTGGATTGTTGGTCTGGGTAGAGTCAGTCAGTGGAGCTGGAATACTACATAAAGGTGTTGCTTGGAAACAGGGATTTTGTAATGGGATTATAAGGATGGGTTGGAGTTACTGGCAGTAAAAGGTTTAGGGATGACTATGGGAATGAGTAGTTAAGGTAAGATGGAGGATAAGAACATTAGAGGAGGGGAAGTCAAGGAAGTGAAAGACCAGGTTATTGAAAGGAGGAGCACATATGTGGATATTGAAATCCCCAGGAATTGGACTGAGATGGGTTAAAAAGATTTAGAGTGAGCCAAGAGCTCAGTTCATCAATGAGTGAAGTGAAAATAGAGCCTTTTAAATTTTGTGAGCTTTCCTTTTTTTTTTAAAACTTTTATTTTTACCTAAAGCCGAACTTAACAAAAAGTTGTCAGAATAGCACGAAGAATTCCCATATACCCTTCTCCAAATGTTATCCTTTTTCTGTATTCATTTGCTTTATCTTTCTCTGTGTGTATATATTTTTCCTTAATCTTTTTAGAGTTGAATCCAGACTGTGATGCCTCTTTGTTTCTAAAGGTTTCAGTGTATATTTTCTAAAAATAAAAACATTTTCTCACATAACCAAATACAATGATCAAAATCAGGAAATTAACATCAATATAGTACTATTATCTGCAGGGCTTATTCAGATTTTGTTTATCGTCCCAATAATATTCTTTGTAAAATCTGCCGGATCAGGCGTTGCAGTCAGTTATGTCTCCTTTCACCTGGAACAACTTCTCAGTCTCCATTTGTGTTTTATGACATTGAGGTTTTTGGAGAGTGTAAGCAAGTTTTTTATTGAGTGTCCCTGAACTTGAGTTTGATATTTCCTCATGATCAGAGGCAGGTTCTGCATTTTTGGCAGGACTATCACAGTGGTGATGCTGTGTTCTTCCCAGTGCATCATAGCAGGAGGCCCATAATGTCAGTTTGTCCCGTTAATGGTGATCATTTGCTTAGGATGGTGTCTGCCTGGTTCCTCCACTGTAAAATTACTATTTTTCTTTTTACAATTATGTATCTTGTATGGAGATATTTTGAGACAATGTAAATACCCTCTTACTCTTTTATGATTTTCCTAATCAGTTTTTTCTTTTATCTTCCAGAATGGTACTGGGAATGTCTTTTGCGACCATGGTTTTATAGGATACTTGCTGTGGTTTTGTCTATCTTCTCTGTGATTGTTGTGTGGTCAGAGTGCACATTCTTTAGCACTACACCTGTTTTATCCCTCTTTGCAGTCTTCATACAGCTGGCTGAAAAAACATACAATTATATCTATATTGAGGTCAGTTTATTTTATATCTGTTGTAAATATATATCAGCTCATAGTATAATCCTTAACTGTTGTATCTTTTCTCCACATATTTCTTCTAGTAATAATGAAAACAGTGATGTTTCCCAGTATTATTATTCACACTTCCAAAAATGAGCTTCATCAATTTATCCAGACTATAAAAACTCAGAACTGTATTTAAAGAAAGATGAAAAGGTGCAAAACAGTGCCAAATTCTTTTACAAGAATACTTTGATCCTGTTTATGCCAGTGAAGCAACGTAACTTATAGTCTTCATGTGAAGAGTTGCCAAGGGAATGGGAGAACGGGCTCACTTCAGGAGGTAGATTTGAAGCTTATGGATAGGATGTTGAGCTGGTTGAGATGTAGATTTTCTTCATAATTTCATTTTCTTAGATGGTTAAAAAATAAAGCTGTGTTTAAATTTTAGAATGTCAATAAATGTTAGCTGGAAATAAAGGATAATGCTTGTGATAGCATATAACATGCTAAAGTCCTTTAGTCTTAAAGTGGTTTTGTTTTGTTTTTTTCAGATTGCTTGCTTCCTTTCCATCTTCTTCCTAAGTATCTGTGTTTATTCTACTGTGTTCAGGATTCGTGTATTTAACTATTATTACTTGGCTTCACATCACCAGACTGATGCGTATAGCCTTCTTTTCAGTGGCATGTAAGTAGGATTGTGTTTGGAAACAAGGAAATTGTCTTTATTGCATGTATTCTTGTGGATCTCTCTTATTTTTTGTTGTTTATGGGTCTTCCACTAACGCCTGTATTTCTGTGAGCTAATCGATTAGATTTAAGTATTAATTAGATGTTTGTTGATTGCTAGCTAAATCCTGCTTGAAGTTTAAAGTTAAAATAGATATGCTAGGTTAGGAGGTAAAAGAAAGACATATTGAGCCTGGATTTACCAATTAGAGATTCAGTAATAGGTTAGTAAATAATAGGAACATTTGAGAGTTTAGAGACTAAGTCAGACCTAGAGAGTGTTGTGAGATTTAGTGGCCTTGAACTAAATTGTGGAGGACTAAGAAAACCAACAGGAATCATTTTTGTTAAGAGATTTAGTAAGTTTAGATAGATGGCTTCAGCTTGGGCAAAGTTGCACAATCTATTATTTCTCCATATTGTTAAATTATCAGGTATTTATAAAGGCTGGGCTTAGGGAAGTTTATAGAGAAATTAATGTCAATTAATATCTGAAGCATCTCTAAGACTTTTTTTTTTACCTTTTTTTCCAAATAATTATAGACTCACAGGAAGTTGCAAATATAATACAAAGAGTCCTACTAACCTGCACCCAGATTCCCCAATGGAGACGTTTTATATAGCTGTTGTACAATATCAAAACCAAGAATTTTACACTGATACATTACTGTTAACTAGGCTGCAAACCTTCTTTAGTTCTCGCCATTTTTTATTCTTTATTCATGTTGGGAAGGGCCTCTGTAGATTCCTGTAACCACCACCACAATCAAAATACATAACAATCCTATCACCACAATAGAACTCCTCATATTATCTCTTTGTATTCATACTGTCCCTTCATTTTCCTCTCCCCCTATTCTCCAACTCTGTTGTTCTGTGAGGTCCTCTTTTTATCTGAACAAAACTGAACCCTAACAATTCTTTATACCTGTACTTGTCAGAGTGACATACTTTGATACAACTTAAGATCTTTTATGTACTGAGTACAGTTCACCTTAAGGATGTTACTGTTGCGTTGTGCTGCTGAGACAGATGGTAGTCTTGAAAGAGGCAGATAGAATGGCAGTCCACAAATTCTTGGGAGAAAGCAGTGGCAAACACTACCAAAACAGGCAGCCTGAGGCTGGAGTTTTGCCATGTAGGTGTTCATGTTTTTAAGTGGATTGTGATTAATGGGATTCTCAGAATGTCTCCCAATAAGTGAGGGCAGTTCATATTAAGAATTCAAAATATATGTAATACAAATAGGTGAAGTTACAATGATCTGAAATGTTCTTAATACATTTCAATATAATATACAGTGTATTTTACTGCTTTCTTTTTTATATATTCTGTTTATAAATGCTTATTGCAGGTTATTTTGCCGTTTGACTCCTCCTTTATGTCTTAATTTCTTGGGTTTGACCCATATGGATTCATCCATTTCTCACCAGAATACACAGCCAACTGCTTATACATCTGTAAGTATGGTCTGAAAACGGAGTTTTTTAGATTCGTTATCTATATGAGATGTTATTATTATGAAATTTCTTTTAATGCTGACAGAAGAATTCTGTAGCCTTATTAGGATCTTTTTTTAATAAAAAGGTTTTTTAAGGGTTGTATGTGTAATTACTAATGACGGGATAAAAGTGATTTTGCTCTCTTTTATTATAAAAAAAATTTTTGGTTCACATAGATTGTCCAGCTGAGCAGTAACAGTAGACTTGATATATAATAATATTAGCTTTTATGTTTATGGTCTTAATGTGTATGATAATTGTCAATAATATTTGTAAAATATTAATTTTATTTAGGTGAAAACTAAAATAAGCAAATTAAGATATAATTGATATAAAACACTGTATTAGTTTAAGGTGTACAACATAGTGATTTGATTTGATATATGTATATGTTGTGAAATTACACAGTAAGTTTAATTAACACCTATCACCTCATGTAGTTGCAAATGTTTTTCTTCTTCTTTTGAGAACTTAAAAATAAGTCTACAATTAGTGCTTTGTTTTTAGTTTTTTAAAAGTCCAAATTTATTGATATAACTGGTTATGGGCAAATTTTCTAGTGATGAAAAATATGGAACTGTGCTGATTTAACTTATTTTTTTCTTGCTTTTCAGATTATGGGTTCCATGAAAGTTTTGTCCTTTATTGCAGATGGATTCTATATATATTATCCTATGTTGGTGGTAATTCTCTGCATTGCTACTTATTTTAGGTAATAAACGTAACGTCAGTTATTTTTCCTCACATTTGTAGCCCTATCTGGATATCCTTTCTCCTTGAAGCTCTTTTAAATATTCATTGGTTGGGTTTTGTGGCTTTGGAGGAGCTGGGGATAAAGTGAGCAGGTCAGGTTCTCCCTCTGAAGGTATTTTTAAGAAAAGAGAGGTAGAGTTATTCTATTACAAATATTCAGGCTACAAAGTGATAGGATTAATTACAGAATGTTAACTCTTAAGTCCTGGCCTTCGACACTTAACAGCCGATGTAGTTTATAAGACACCCCCATGCCCAGCTCTGTCCAGTAACATAAATTAGTCTTAAGGCTTTCCCCACTGCTGGGGTTGTAGATGCTTCAGACCATAGCCAGCACAGAGTGTCAGGTGAGGAGCAATTTATAATCAGGCAGTAGATGGAAGGCTGGAAAGTACACAGCCTACTCTTTTTATAGGATTAGAAAAAGTGGTAGAATCTTGGCAGCGGTAAGACTCAAAAGGAGTTAAAGGGCAGATGCACTTGGCTTCTAGCACCTTCTTCCCTACTTCCACATGTCAGATGCCCTGATCCTGTACTCTCTCTGCCCTTTTACTGCTTAAATGGTCCATGACACACCAGAATTGCCGCTTTTTAAAAAATATTTTATTGATGTTAATCAATTTGCTTTTCTGATGAAAATGTTTCATCCAACCACTTTTCATTTAAATCTTTCAATACCATTATATAGTTATTACAAATAATATGTTTGTGCTAATATTAGGAGAGCGAGCCCTGGTGGTCTAGTGGTTAAGATTCTGTGTTCTCACCACCACAATCTACGTTCATTTCCCTGTCAGGGAACCACAGTACCTGTCTGTCAGTTGTCATACTGTGTTATCCTTATGTTGGTGTGATGCTGAAAGCTTTGCCATTGGTATTTAAATACCAGCAGGGTCACCCATAGTGGACAGGTTTCAGCAGAGCTTCTAGACTAAGACAGACTGGGAATAAGGACCTAGCCACCCACTTTTGGAAAAATTAGCCATGAAAACCCTATGAACAGCAGCAGAGCATTGTTTGATCTAGCGCTGAAAGATGAAAGGATGATGCACAGGCCCAGTTCTTCTGTGCTGTACATGGGGTCATTAGGAGTTGGAGTTCACTTGATGGCACTAACAACGAAAATGTTAGGATGTTGAGTAAAGAGACAAGTAGTTTTTGAAATAAATTCTCTGTTGAATTTTTTAAAACATTTATATTTTACCTTCTCATAAATAAAATAAAGGATTATAATTTAAAGTGTTAATATGAACTGAGGGTAAACCTGACATTTCAAGTTTTTTATGTAAAGTAGAAAAGACAGTAGGTTTATACTGTGAAAATGATGTATTAAAGGAAGAGTCCAATCATGCTTTGAATGTCCAAAACTAGGTTTTGATTATATGCTTATTCATTTTAAAAGTTTATAAAACTATTAATGGAACATTAAGAGCTTGTGATGTATGAATTATATCTTCTCATGTTAGTAGTTATGTAGGCAAGATTAGCATATCTTCTTACCTTATTTGATTGTTATATGGATCAAGTAATAGATGGGTGGCATAGTGCTTTGTCAACTA
Source organism: Equus przewalskii (assembly GCF_037783145.1). Lineage (NCBI taxonomy): Eukaryota > Metazoa > Chordata > Mammalia > Perissodactyla > Equidae > Equus > Equus przewalskii. The sequence goes on from NC_091850.1 coordinate 28,993,207, forward strand.
TAAAATCTTGAACAAATATAAGAAATTATTATGTCTAAAAGGAAAGTTGTTAAACTTAAAAATAATTCATTAAACGTATTTTAGAGTTAATTAGGGTATACTTTGAGTAGCAATTTAAGGAAAAAAAGTCGTATTCTTGAATTTTCAAATTCTCTCTCAAAATAGATATATTATTATAAAAATATATGAGGCAATGCTTTACTGACATTTCAATGATAACTTGCTTTATAGGTCCGTTTTCTTTTGAAATGCTGCCATAATTAGTCTAACTAATTCCCATATTACTGGCAACACAGCCGTACCCAGAGGTGATATTCAGAATTAACTGCCTAGAGAGCCTATGGCTGGTTCCTGACACTTACAAAGCTCAGACCTTCCCAGAGGCAGTGATGTAGTTTGGGGCTTCTCATCCTGGCATATAGTATTCCCACAAGGGGATGAAGTTGGTAAGGGAATATTTAAAGTCACAGAATTAGCATAACCATCTACATGACACCCCAATTTTACTCAATGGTAAGTCATATAAAACATTCCTTATATATTAAAACAGGCAGATATATTATGAAATAGCCAGATTTTTACACATTGCTAATGTAAAATGGAAAATCCTCACTATCATTTAACCACTCTGCTGTTTGCCCTTCTTCCGCCACACACACACACTCCTTCCCCTTTTCTCCTTCTTCCTCTCTCCCCTTCACCGCATCAGTGTGTTCAGACTTCTGCCATTAGAACAGAAGTACATCAGTGCAAAAGTTTGAGAACTAAGGTAATAAAAAGACGTTGGTCTTTGTTTTGTCTTGGATTTAAATCCCAGCTCTAAAATGTATTAAATGATCTGTAGCAAAGTATTTAACCCCTCGGGCGTCTGTAGAATATTTATCTCTTAGAGTTAAAGTAAGAATTAATTAAAAGGGTGTCTGTAAATCGTCTGATGCATAGTAGGATCTTAACAAATATTAATCCTGCCTGTCCATCCATTTCTTCTTTCCTTGTGGGCCATATTTTCAGAGTACTCTTGTCCTGCACAACAATCAGGTTTAGAGTACATACCAAACAAGATAAAATGATAGCCCCCCAGATAAGATATAATAATCAATTCTGAGTTTATAATAAAAGATATTTAAATAGAATTGACTAGCTCTCAGGATAAAAAAAATTGAACATGAAAGTCAATTTGCATAATTAAGAATTTCTAAATCAATATTCTATGCTTGGAAATACTGGTTGTATATGCGCATTTTCAGTATTAAAATTACTGTTTGAAAATAAGAAAAGGATAAATTGCTTTTGTATTGCAGCCATTGTTTAGCATCCTGGTGTAATAATTTTCTGAAGCTATGCTAATAGCCTGACTTAACTTGTCTCCATAAGAAATCTGGGTATGGTGCATACCCTAGCCTGTGGAGTACTGGGTGTATAAACTTCTTAGAAAGAGAAATAAGTACTTTTTAAAGAAAGGCAAATGTAACTATGTAACTTGCCATGATAACTAATAATAAAACATAGGCTTTTGCGGGGCGGCAGGGAAGGGGTTGACAATACTGAAGAACAATTTATCTAAACATTTACAATGTAAAATAACACCGGTCTTTTTTTTTTTTTTAAATTTTCATAATAATTTACATCATTGTGAAATTTCAGTTGTACATTATGTCTTGTCTGTCACCACATAAGTGCTCCCCTTCACCCCCTGTGCCCATCCCCCACCCCTTTCCCCTGGTAACCACTGAACGGTTTTCTTTGTCCATGTATTTGTTCATATTCCACATATGAGTGAAATCATCTGGTGTTTGTCTTTCTCATCTGGCTTATTTTGCCTAGCATAGTATCCTCCAGGTCCATCCATGTTGTTGCAAATGGGATGACTTCGTCTTTTTATGGCTGAGTGGATTCCATTATATATATACACCACATCTTCTTTATCCAATCATTGGTCAGGAGGCACATGGATTGTTTCCATGTCTTGGCTATTGTGAATAGTGCTGCAATGAACATAGGGGTGCATATGTTACTTTGGATGGCTGATTTCAAGTTGTTTGGGTAGATACCCAGTACTGGGATAGCTGGGTCATATGGTAGTTCTATTTTCAGTTTTTTGAGGAATCTCTACACTGTTTTGCATAGCGGCTGCACCAGTTTGCATTCCCACCGGCAGTGTATGAGAGTTCCCTTCTCTCCACACCCTCTCCATCATTTGTTATTTTCGTCTTAGTGATTGTAGCCATTTTAACAGGTATAAGATGGTATCTTAGTGTAGTTTTGATTTGTATTTCCCTGATGGTTAACACTTGTCTTTTTGAAAATCTACTTTATTAGTTTGGGAACTCGTTGTTTGAATCTACTTGGCTTCCAGCAGTTCATGGGAGATAATGATATGACATCAGACTTAGTTGATGAAGGAAAGGAATTAATTAGACGAGGTAAGATTTGTCTTTTAAAATAAATGAAAGAAAAGTACTAAGACTCAAAATACAAAATTAATGTTTATATAGTTTGTAATTTTTAATTTATCTTAAATTATAAATTAATGTTTTTTAGCTAAAAATCTACATACACCCTTCATAGAAAAAATAATTTGGAAACAAGCGATTGTTTCATCTGTCTTTAAGAAATTCTGCAGCAGTAATTATTAGTGTGTCTGTAACTAATTAATGCCCTTGTGTGTGTTGGAGTCATGTTTGCCTTGAAATAGATTTGCCAAGTTCAGTACAACTATAAAACACTTTCATTTAAAGAACCGTCAGTTCAGTACTGCATAGGAAATCATTCAAGCCAAGGCTGGTTTTTAGAATGTGATAATCATTAACAACCTGTTAGGATACATGGCACTCTGCTAGAATCTAATCTCAAAACTGAATGTATCTAATTTCCTGATGTTCAAGTGATGGTAGGATAGGGGAAAAAGAAAAACGAAAGTTGAGTTTTGGGACCTTGGTTCTTAGCTAGTCTCCCTCCCTGGCTCTGGGCCTTTTGTGTGGTCGTAAATGTAAGCCAGAACGTCCTGTGTGGCCTTCTCGTGCTCGCGGGAGGGGGTGTCTAGCTGGTGGGACAGGTCTGCCCCTTTTCGCATCAGACCTTCTCTAGACCGCCATATCCAGTGCTGGGCAGGATTGGCCAGAGTAAGACTGACAGGAGGCATTTAGAGAAGGACAGTCAGAATTATGAGTCTGTAGAGCATATCTTATGGGAAAAACCACTGAGCATATAGCCTGAAGAAAATAAGGGAGAAGACTTTTATGCAGAAGGAAGAGAAGTATGGACTTAATTTAGAAAATTAGACATAAGGAATAGAGAAGTTACAAAGAAACAAATTTCAAGTTATCATGAGGAACTTTTTCCTCACTAAAACTATTAGACAGAGCCTGAAGGCCGTCTCCAAGAAAAGTAAAGAAGGTGTTCTTTGTGGAGTTAGGAGACCTCTAAGGTCCTTTCCAACAATAACCTATTACCTTTGACTTTGTAGTAATTTAAAGGAAATTGGTCACATAGCCTGATACCTTTACTTCAGTTACTCTGCATCTAATTAAACCATGTTATACCAAATTTGACACCACTTTTCTGTCTCTAGAGAAGAGAAAAAGGCAAAGGCAAGAAGAAGGTGAAAATCGAAGAAGAGTAAGTATAGTATTTGTTAAATTGCTGTAACCTAAACCTTAATGTGAAATATCATAAGAATCTTACTGATTTAGAATAATTGGCTAAAGATCAAAGAACATTGGGAAAATGACATAGGACATATTTTTAAAGGAGGATAGTTTTACTGCTTTTAGACGTACGTGCTAGGTGTCCTGTTCTAAAAAGCCATTAGTGATAAATTACTTTGTATCCAAAATCTAGCAGTTTCTTGCCTAAGGTAGGTGCTCAGTAAATATTTGTTGAGTGAATAAATTCATGCAATCTTGCTTTTAAAATAGTTTTGATTGCTTTAAAATTGTTTTGCTTTTTTTGTAACATGACATTAATTGTATTGTTCTTCAATTTTTCTTCAGTCTTCTATTTGCTGAGGCAAACTAACCTCCTCCTAGAGAGTAATAAGGCAAAAAGTTAGAAAAATCTAGTCAAAATTATCACAGGTTTTCAATACCTGGGTGTGTCTGTACTGGAACCATGAAGACTTAGAAGAGACATGATAGCTGTCTTCATATATTTTAGTGTGTGTCTTGTAAAGGGAGACTTGTTCTTTATTTCAGAAGGCATGACTAGGACCAAAGAGTGGAGGTTACTGCAGATAGATTTCACTTCTCTATGAAAATTTCTAACTTCCACAGCTTAGCAAAACTGCAGTGGGCTGCTCACATCTAGAAATTTCCATTTCATCTAGTAAGAGAACCAAAAGGCCTCTGACTATTTTAGAATGAAACCCTGTACTGCATGGGAGGTTGAATTAGGTGACTTCTAATGTTCCTTTCAATTCTAAGTATTTAATGAGTAGAGTCCCAGTTAATGTGGTTTTACTGCACTTAAGACTATACACAATTTCATCTGAGACATTATCTAATTAGGTTGGTATACAGCTTTAATTTTGCTATTGAAAATGACTTTTCAGGTCTATGATATCTGTAGTTTATTTGGGTGGAAGAAAATTTTGTTAAAATTTCATTAATTAGTATGAGTTCTTGTAACTTTTATGTGGTCAAGTTAAGCTTATTGTAGTTGTAATATTGTTTTGACATTTTAAATAGAAGAACTGGATAACTTAAAATAATCATGGCTAGCAAAAATGTCTATAAATGTGTTCATTTGTACAAGTTAAGTTTAGAGACTGTATTAAAATCATGTAGAGATAAGAAAAATTACTGACGATTTTTGAAGGCACTATGCTAATTATGCTATCTGATCAATTTATGATGAAAAAGAATTAAATTATAATCTATTGACAATGATGAATTTCTGTCTGTGAGTTCTTTTGTTATATATTCTTTTATATTTCTTTCCTAGGAATGGAAAGAACGCTATGGACACAATAGAGAAGATTCTACTAGAAACAGAAATGTTCATATTGATCCAAAAGAGTCAAACTTCTCAGATATTAGTGCCAACCGCTGTAAGTAGTTTATCTACTAGTTCTCTTAGAAATTTTCTTCTTGGGCTTGCTTAAATAGAGACTGGGAATTAGGCTACCCATCCAGAAATGCCTTTATAGACTATAAACGTGGCTCTGCAGTGACTTTCCTATCTCATCTCCCAGTGTATAGAAGGAAGAGGAAACTCAAATATGCATTCTGGTAGGAGAAGGAGAAACTGGGACAACAAATGAATAGATGAATTCTACTACCCTAAACAATATCAGTCCTTATCCCAGGCATGTTCTAGGCAGGTGCCTCTTTCTATTTACCTAGGGGTTTTTGGGTTTTTTTTTTCACTTTTCTAGAAGTAGATGTAGGCTATCTGTCCCATATCTATCAAGTATATCCCAGGGATACAGAGAAGATAAATTTTCTGTCCTTGGGATGCTCATAATTTAGTGAGGGCCTGATACCAGGCAGAAGACATTTGCCAGTGTGTTGGGTTAGGAAACCTCCCCACATCCTTGGCCCTGCCATATGTCCCTGAGGAGGTGGCAAGAAACCTATTTTTTCCCAGGACCCTGCACTGAGTAGAATGTAGAGGTTGTTTGTCTTTGTAGGAATGCTAAGAGAGTAGAAGGGTGCACACGTGACCTGAGGGAACTCAGCTCAGCAGATGGAAAAAAGAGTTCTTTATTGCCAAAGGATTTCTGTGATAAAGAAATACTTGAGTATTTAGGAATGAATAGTACTTAGCCAAGTGCAGGTGTTTTCGGCAGAAGGAAGAATGAGTGATGTGAGAGAACCTTTAGGGAAATGCGAGTTTTTCTCTGTATAAGGAGGCTAATAAGAGGGGAGACTACAGAGGTAGTTGGGAAACAGATATTATTGTGCTCAGAAGTTTAGATTTTATCCCGAAGATTCCAATCTGGAAAGCAGCATGCTCAGCTTTTTGTTTAGAAAGATAAATTTGATGACAACATAAAGTATGATTTCTAGGGAAATGAGACTCAGAAACCACTTTAATGTCTATATTGGTAATGCAGTCAAGAATGATGACGCCTCAAATAAGCAATGATCCTGGAAAGGAAGAGGAAAGCATGTGTTTGAAAGAAATTTAGGGTAGAAGAAATAGCAGAGAGCTAAAGTTTTAGTTAAAGCTGTGAAATAGAGGAAGTATTCTACAGAGAGATTTGGAAGCTTGCTTACCGTGGAATAAGAGTTAACAGAGTGGAAAGATTTGGAGAATGGAAGAATGGTTAAGAGAAGAGGAAACACAAAACCTTAGGAAGATGAGTTAGAGAGAACCTAGCGTATGGTAGGCAACCAATATTTGCTGAATGAATGAGAGAAAAGATGAACGGCAGAGTCCAAGAAGGCAAAAATGTGAGATGTTAAGTTTTCAAGAAGAGCTATATCATATAGTTCTTTTGAAACTATTGGACTGCTCAGAACAACATTATGAAAATTTATGTTGTTGATGAAGAAAACCCTGTCCATGTAGAAAAGGGCGAGTTAGTCCTCTAGATCTGTACTGACCAGGATGGTAGCCATTAGCTGCTTGTGGCTGTTGAGCATTTGCAGTGTGGCTGGTGCCTCGTGTTGAAATGATAATATTTTGGATATATTGGGTTATATTAAATATGTTAAAATTAATTTCACCTATTTCTTTTTACTTTTTAATGTAGCTTTTTTTTTTTAATGAGGCTTATATTTTATTTCTGTTAGACATTGCTGCCTTAAACTCTTGCCTTATGGGAAAAAGATTCACATTTTTCTTGAGGAGCTTGAGTTGATTACACCTTAAAGAAAATCTTAGCCAAGAAATGAGATGTAGCAGCCCCTAGATTCACTGTGGAACCATCTGAAACTTGATTTGATAATGAACAGTTTCACTGTTATGATACCATAGTTAAATATTAATTCTGATTCATATTATTTAAATCTTTGCTCTATAGCTGCTTCTCAGCTTAGACTAGCAACAAGGGAGAACTTTCACTTGTTATTTTCAATCATACCATTTATCATTTTAATCTAATTTTTAAGCAACCGGGTAGTTATCTTAATATTTTCTTCACAATCAAAATTCAAATCCTGAATAATCTCGATTTTTCTTTCTGTGAGTCCATAGACTGTGACCCATAAAGACAATAGAAAAGTAGCCATAATTCTTTTTCTTCTTTTGCAGCAGCAACCAAATATACCAGGGCTAATAATAGGACTGAAAGGGACCGAATAGAACTCCTCCAAGATGCAGAACCTTTGGATTTTAATGCAGCAACATTCACCGATGATCCTCTTGAATCTGAATCAGGAAGGTAAATGCCAGCTGTGTCATTGTGGCTCTAGCATTCCTCTGAAATTTTAATAACATACTGACATGACTACATAAGTAAACATAAGGAAAATGTTGTCTTTGCTAGTAAAAAACATATTAATCAACCTTTGATACCTTTTTGTATCTTCTAATGCTTTTATATTTTACAAATTGTAGCAGCCAGTGGTGGTAATTGAAATTGATATCTTTATAAACGATTAGTGATATTATAAATAAGAAAGAAGAATTGAAATCAGTAATAAGAATCTTAATAATCTTTATATGCCTATTCCTGACAATCCCATATATGACATTTATCATATTTGGCAACAGCTACATGGCTATGACTGGGTGTCAGACACTATTCTAAGCACTTTAACAATGATATTGTATTTTATGGTTGTAAATCCAATGGGATTTGAGTCCACAGAAGCTCAGTAACTTATCTAGAATCACACAACTTGTAAACAAGAAGTCAGGCATTCAAACCCTAGGACTCTGGCTGCAGAATCTGTGCTTTTAGCCACTGTTCTATGTGGAAATGATTAAACAAAAGAAAAGTATCATATGCATGAAGATATTTGCTGTACTATTGCCTGTGAATAGAAAAAAAGCTAGAATATTTTATTTATATTCAACAACCAAGAGTGGATCTCTTAAGTTCCATCCTGTGTATCATTTCTTTATCTACTTTTCAGGTACCAGCCTGGTGGACGATACCTCTCGATGTCTCACTGCAGAATATTTGATGATGTTTAATGTCTGAAAGAATTTATAGAATAACCGAGATCAACACATCAGTTCAGTCTTTATGAACATCTCTATGTCCTAGTGTTTACACTTTGCTCTCAGTGAAAAGTGTCAGGATGAAAAAGGCACTGAAAATTAATCACGTCTTAGTAATAGTTTATTGTTCGTTAAATAAGGTATCACCTTTTCTAATAGGATTTATTACATACCATTCCTGAAGTGTCTGCCTTAGAGTGGAAGGATTTAATTCATGATAAAGATCCGAATTATATGTTGAGAACATATAATTCAGTTTGTTTCAGATTAATTTTTTTCAGGAAAGTTGTTTTAAAGGTCCAAGGAAGCCATAAGTCATACCTAAATAATATTATACAGTTTTGTTATTGTGATTCACATTTTTGTTGTTTCTAAAGAATATGTTAATCCTGTATTTCCCAAAGAAATGGAGACCTCAAATAATAACCCTATTTACAAAACCTATGTCTTAAAACGAGGCTTACTTACCAGATGTAACTGAATGTAAGAAAGCTCTTTTTCAACTCTGTATGCAAATTAGTGAGGTTTTTGCATGTATAATTAAGATTCTACTTCAACTGACTGTTAGTGTCTTTAGCATGTGTATTAAAATTGGGTGATGTGTTATTCTTTCAGTCTTGGGTAGTAACTGGAAGTTGTTTTATGCTTTCGGTATTGCTTTGTAAAAGATTTTCATTTCAGAGAGAAATGTTCACCTTTATTATTTGTCATATTGATTTAAGTGTTGATCATTCTATTCAAGGAGAATCCTAAGCATTAGTGGTAAACAGTGGGGTTTTTTTTTAGTAGTCAGAGTCCCACAAAATTCTCTAATTTTTAAAGGTGCCTATTTATGCCTTTTGAAAAAGAACATCTGGTTATTCAAAGGTAAAAAGTAAATCCATTTACTGTATTACTAACACTTAAATTGTGGTTTATAGAAAACAGAACACTATATTAGAATGGAAATGTATAATAACTTGTTGGTTAGACATGCTAATTACTTTAAATTGATTTTTTTAACCTTTGTGTTTAAGCCAAAGTTAGGTATTATATTTTAAGTCATCAGTATTTTATTGCACAGTGAATATATTTGAGCACAGCATGCTTGCAGAGAGTTTTTTGTGTCCCTGAAATGTTTGCAACTCTTAGAGAATCTATGCTATGGGTTCACCCAATAGTGACTATACTTAAGCTTGCCCATGACAGTCTCACTTTAACATCTGTTATCCTGTGTAATTTTTAATAATGCTCACTTTCATTCTTAAATATCCCAGTTGAAGATGAATTATATCATCACCCTAATAATATAATTATATGTTTCTTGAAGGTAATGTTTCCCTGAATCATAATTTTAAATTTTTCATTTTTCTCTTTACTTAGTGTTGTCATGTAAAATTTTTAAAGACACAGTTCTCTGCAGATACTAAAAGGAATAGTGTATCATCCTAATTATCTAATTTTCTTCACTTTTTATGATCTTTGAGATTAGATCTCCTTTAAAATAATTATCAAAGGATAAATTTTACTTTCAATTGAAGGTCATGTAGACTGGCCATTTGAGGACACACACACACACACACACAGACATGTACACATACACACACACAGCCACAGCCTTTTATAGCCTTTTATTGTGAAGTGTGGTTAGAGAGCAAAAGGCCAGGAGTAGAGGTAATTTAATACAGTTTGTAATTTCATGATTGACCATCAAATACCTTGAGCAAATCATGTAACCTTTCAGTGCCTCAGTTTCTTTGTTTGTGAAATGAAGATGATACTTGCTATTTACCTACTGATCTACCTCACAAAGCTGTTGTGAGGATTTTGAGTTGATGTTTATATACTGGACTTTAAAAAGACAAAAGAAGTTGTTAGCTACGCTGTTTGCCTAGCGATAGCTGAAGGTGTTGGATGGGGAAACGATCACCCCAGAAAGGGGTCAGGTTTCTTATTATTACAGAGAAGCTTACAAGTCCCCAGTGCAAAAACTCTTTTTGCAGTAATTTATCAAAAGTCCTGTACAAATAGTATTGTTTTATTGTTTAGTCTTTGGGTTTACTTTGGAATATTTTCCTAAAGTATAATGTTGTTTCTCATCAGTTTTGTCATGAAACTCAGATTCTCTTGTAGAAGTAGAAGCAGAAAAAGAGAAGAAATTATCTAATTACTTTTATGGCTTGTAATATCCTAAGATAAATTGATAGGAATGTGTAAGGAATATACTACTTTCCTTTATTATTAAAATTTTTATGATTATAATTGAAGTATATCTAATAGTTCACAAACAATATAGATCCCTTTATGACTTTTGAGTTATTTCCAAAATAATTTTTGGTTGTTTAAGTGATCTGGAGTATTCAGCTTTTTAAGCAGAATTTATCTTACAGGATTTTATACACGATCATATAGGAAGGTCACCTGGCTAGGTAAATTTGAGTTCAGAAGGTAATAATTTAATCCCTGAAGACTAAGGTTATTACTGGGAACTAAGTTAATATTTGTTAAGCCACTTTGTGTAGAAAACTGTAGTAAGAACAAAAGGTTTCTGTTTTGAGAAGTTTGTTAAAATGTAATGACACCTACTGCAAAACAGTACTACTGAATTCATACACTTCACGTGCAAAGTACATTTCTTGAAGAATTAGTTCTAGCAGTTACCTTTTGATGTCTTTCTTACATAATAATAAATATATGATTAAATTTTCTAAATTAGTTTTTAAAATAATTAAGATATTCAGTAAGCCAGTAATTCACAATAACCATTACAAGAAGTAATAATAATCTATTAATTTCATGAATCACCTATAAGTTGCTAATTAACCTTTGTTATTACATCAATAATTTGTTACTATCAATAGAGCATTTCTATAAAAATAATTATTAAAATAAGAAATAAAGTATAAGCCTTATTAGAATTTGCTCTCTTACCAAGTGAATACAAGGGCTTTGGAATAATTTCATTACACAAGTGGCCCTCATTTCACAAGAGTGGTAAGAGCTAAATCAAAACATTCAAGAGTTTTCCATCTATAAAGAATAGATCAGAGAATGACAATCCAAACCTTCAAAAAGAAGTGCTGCCAATTGATTTGTTTTTGGACTCTACTATTTGATTTGATGATCAGTTCTTAAATTTACGCTGATTATGTACCCAAATGAAATTAAATATGGATAGGAAAGTCAATGTGTTTTAAGTATATTTCAACATATTAATGAAGGAATTTCATTTATGTATAATGACAAACCTCATTTTTCACACCTTTAATAGATTTAGGAAATGTTCTTTATGGTGTGTTGATTACCATTTTAAAGGAAAAATAAACTCTCCATAATTATAATTCACACTGTTCAGTGATGTGAGTTTTGTACTTGTGATTTGAGTGGACCGTGCCTGAAAATCACAAGGATAAGGATGCGATTGGCCTTCTGTACCTACGGGCTCCACATCCTCAGATTCAACCAACCGCGGGGTAAAACCCCGTGGAGCAGAGGGCTGACTGTAGGTACTTGAGCATCCACAGATTTTGGTATCCACGGGATGTCCTGGAACCAGTCCCCTGCGGATACCAAGGGACGACTGTATTTGCACTAGGAGGCAAAAAATGTCCCTGAAAAATCTTAACATACTTGAACCTCCAAAGTGTAATGGATTGTATTGTATTAAATTCTAAATGTTAAGATGCAAATGGATTTAGAGTTTTATCTTTCCTTTCTTCCTCCTTTTCTCATTCGTTTTAACCTTCCTTCCTTTCTGAGATGTCTCTTTATAATATGACTTTTAATGAGCTGACAGATTTTCCTTGTTTTGTGTACACAGTTGTTTTTGATGATCAGTACACTCAACAGGATCTAGTTCTGCCTACAAATCCCACTACTTGAATAGCAGCATTGCACCTAAAGTAGTAAAAGAGATTTTGCTAGACAGCTAAGCAACATCTAAATGTAAATGTGATGTATGCTGGCTCAATGTATTGGAGGGCACTTCAGTAAAATAAGTTTTTGTCAGTATAGTGTTTTGGCATAAAAATTTCCCAAAACAGTGATTGCTAAAAAAAAGCAAACAAAACATTAAGAACCTTGAGACCTCTTTTTATGAAAAGGAATTCATAAATAATATGCATCATTGTCAAAGTTTTCATTAGGAGAGGTGGGAACAATATAAGAGGGTTACAGGAGGCCTTCTAAAATATGAATTCCCTCTGTGTAAGGTACTTCTTTCTAACGCAGTGACTTTTTCCTGCTCAGTGACCTGGAAGACCAGATAGTATCATCCCCTGTCCCAACTCCTAGAGACTAGGCCCTGTGCACCATCTCCCCCAGCAAAGCAGGCATTAGCCCTGCCCCATTCCCAACCCCACTGCAGTGGGAACATGCCCTCACTTCTAATTCCTTTCATGTTGACCCTGGTTTTCCTAAAATTTTATTTCCATTTTCAAAAGATATGTCCATTGAAGTTGGTTGAAGCCTTGCTATAATTTTTAATTTATTAATAAAGCAAGAATATTGGCATGTTCCTCTTCTTATTGATATCCTAAAAGACATTTGTTTTTAACACTCTCCCTGGGGAGAATAACTTTTTCCCTCTGAAATTCTTTTCTTTTGTGGTTATCTTGATTTCAAGTCATTTTGTAAAAGGAGATTTTTACTGTACTTAGTGCAAAGGAGTAGCTTACTATGGCAGACATATGTAGGGTAAAGTCATAATTTATTAATCTGACTGTACAACACTGTTTTGAGTTGATATTATTGACCTAAATCTTGTCAACCTAGGCACTTAGAGATGTACATCTCGAAAGAATGCTGGCTGACATCTTCCCTACTTAGTACATCTAGTTGTAGGGGAGAGACTGTGTATTTATTTTTTTTTTAAGTAATCCAATGGATTTGTTTTTGTCTATATTTTGAAAACAACGTGAAGGATTTTTCTCATTTTAGAAGGTAGAGAACTTGTGGACCTGTCTTTTAAATTCCTGTAATCTAATATATATTTATAAATTATAGCATTGAAAAAAGAGCTCTAATGATGATGTTACTTCTGGTATTTAATTTTTATAAAATGTTTTTGTAAGTAACTAATTGTAGTATTGCTTTTAGGTGATTTAAAAATCTTTCTCAAATAAGTTCTGCCCAGAACATATTTCCTTAGGGCAATATTCTAAAGTTCAGTAGTCCAGTGTGAATTTGAAATACTCCTACATCTCTTCAGTATCTTTTTATATATACCAGTACCCAAGCAAAGTATACCAAAAGCCTAATTTCTGTGTTGCATTAATAAAGTACTTGTTATTTATCTAATTCAGTGGATTACGTGAAATAGAAGATCAGTCTTTTCAAATGTACATCTGATCATAATTTTTCAAAATGTTCATTTTTGGTGCATGATGCCAAATTTATCTTTAATCGTCCATTATGACCTGATATGTAATGACAAATGTTTTCCTATCTGACCAATGGGTTGTAGATTTACTATTTTTCTCTGCAGATTCTCACTACATTTTCAAATATATATTTGGAAAAAGCTGCAAAGTGCTACCTATAAGTAAGTTAGCATCTTTGGCCTTATCTATGCATAATGTTCTCTCAGTTTGGTTTTGACAAACTCATGGATTTGCAATTGCTTTGTAGTATTTTTAACTTATTGTGATGTAATGAATTTTTGGAATGTTTACTTGATTAGCTGTTAAAATATAGGAAATTATGTAGCTTTGCATGAAATAAAGTACATTTATATAAGTTATTAAGAATTTTGCTGATCATTTATGTATTTCATAATACCATCTTTGAGATTAAACAGACATTCTTTGTTCCTTACAAATTTATTAACAGATGCTACAGAAGAAATGTTTTAAGATAATTACATACATGTACTTTAGGTTCCACATTACTTTATCCTGTGTTTATAATTAAAATAAGAAATTGTTATAAAAATTGAGCAGAAATCAATAAAATTGAAAACAGGAAAAAAAAAATCAATGAAACCAAAAGCCAGGTGTTTGAAAAGATCAGTAAAATTGATGAAACCCTAGCCAGCCTAGCCAAGAAAACAGAGTTACTTTTCTATATACCAAAAAGAACAATTGGAATTTGAAATTAAAAAACCATTTCCATTAATCCTAAGGCAATAAGACAAGAAAAGGAAATAAATACAGATTTAGAAGGAAGAAATAAAACTGTCTTGTAGAAAATCCAAAAGAGTTGACCAAAAAACCTAGAACTAATAAGTGTTTATGGCAAGGTTGCAGGATACAAGGTTAATATACAAAAGTCAATCATTTTCCCATATACCAGCAATAGACAAGTGGAATTTGAAGTTAAAAACACAATACCATTTACCTTAGCACCCCCAAAAATGAAATACTTACATATGAATCTAAGAAAATATGCATAAGATCTACATGAGGAAAACTACAAAACTGATGAAAGAAATCAAAGAAATAAATGGAGAGAGATTCCACATTCAAGGATAGGAAGATTCAATATTGTCAAGGTGTCAGTTCTTCCCAACTTGATCTATACATTCAATGCAATCTCAATCAAAACCCCAATAAGATACTTTGTGGATATAACAAATTGATTCTAAAGTTTATATGGAGAGGCAAAAGATCCAGAAGAGTCAATACAATATAGAAAGAGAAAAAGAAAAAAAGTTGGAGGGCTGACACTACCCAACTTTAAGACATACTATAAAGCTACAGTAGTAAAGACATTGCAGAATTGAATAGACAAATAGGTGAAATAGGTGAAAGAATAGACAAATAGATCAAAGGAACAGAATAGAGAGCCCAGAAATAGACCCACATAAATGTAGTCAATTGATCTTTGACAAAGGAACAAAGTCAATTCAATGAAGAAAGGATAGTCTTTTTGAAAAATGGTAGTGGAATAACTGGACAACCACATAGAAAAAGGTGAGTCTAGACATTGACTTTACACCTTTCACAAAAATTAACTCAAAATGGATCATAAACCAAACATTATAACACAAAACTATAAAACTTCTAGAAGATAACATAGGATAAAACAGGTGACCTTGGGCTTGGCAGTGAGTACATTTATCACACAAAAATGTGTGTATATATGCACCAAGAGACATGTACAAGAATGTTCATCATAGCCTCAACCATAAACAATTCAATTGACAGAATGAATTTATCCAACATGATGGATATATACGTGAATAAGTAAATAAAAATGAATTCATTACAGCTATGCAACAACATGGATGAAACTTACATAATGTGGATCAAAAGCAAGATATGAAAAAATAGTATGATTCTACCTGTGTAAAGTTCAAAAACAGGCAAAACTAAATTGTAGAGCTGAAAGATGAAAGTATTAAAACCATCCAAAAAAATCAAGGAAGAGATTACCATACATGTCAGGCTACTGCTTACGTCTGAGGAGAAAGAGATTAATGACTGGGATGGAGCACAAGAGAAGCTTCTAGATTGCTGCCTGTGTTCTCTTTCTTGACTTGGGTGGTGGTTTTACAGTTTTGTAATAAACTGCTGAGTAGTACATGCTTTTGTGTGTGCTTTGCTATATGTACATTTTATTTCATAATAAAGTTAAAATATATGAAGAGAATTAAATTACATAACTCACTATATAAGTTGGGAGTGGAGGAAACTGCATTATAGTGTTCTTAGGTCATGGTAATATCCAGGAGGAGTAAAGATAGTGCTTAAGCTAGACTTTTAAGGAAGCATGCTATAATCTCTTTGGTAATTACTAAGAGAATAGAAATCAGATATAGCTTCAAATAGAGGAAACACAGAATGATTAAAAAAACAAACAAACAATTCAAAACAGCGAAAGAATAAAAACAGCCAAAAAACTAAATTTAAAGTTGGACAAACTATAAAGAAAGTCATGTGAAGTGATTGACTATTTAAGCCAGGTGGTGCTTCTGGGGGGAGGGACGCTCAGGGGCATCACTGCTCAGAGAGGCTTTGGGTTACTAGAGCAATGTTTTGTTTCTTCACTTGGGTGTGTTTTTACAAGCCTGTTTATACTTATTAACCAATCTATACATTTAAATTTTATGCACTTTTCTGAAAGTATCTTTATTTCAAAATGTAAAAGGTTTCTGAAAAGTCAATTTCTGTAAATCACATTAATAGTTGAAAAGAGTAAAAGCACATGATCATCTCAAAAATATGCAGAAAACAGTTTGATAAAATGCAACATTCATTTATATTTTTTAAAAGTTCTATTTTTTAAAAAACTAGCATTCTTTTTTATCTGATAAAGGATATGTATCTATGTGTGTGTGTGTGTGTGTGTATAGCAAGAACCCAAATCTATTGCAAATACCATTTTAATGCTACAAGCTTTTCCTTTGAGATCGAGAACAAGCCAAGGTTGCCTACTATCACCACTTCTATTCAATACTGTATGTTCCATAATAGTAAGACAAGAAAAGAGAAATAAAAGGCCTAAAGACAAGAAAAGAGAAAAAAAGCTTTTATTTATTATGACATGGTTATGTATGCGGAAGATCCAAGAATACACCAATTATTAGAATTGATAAGAAAGTGGCATCTCTTAATATGATGTTTGGGACCCCCAAACACTGCTTAAGTCAGAGACCCCCAGTAAACCTGAACCTCAGGTCACATTTGTTTAAAAAAAATTTTAAAAGGGGGAGGGGTGGTGTAGTGGTTAAGTTCCCATGCTCTGCTTTGGCAGCCCTGGTCGGGGGTTTGGTCCCAGGTGCCCACCTGCGCATTGCTTATCAAGCCATGTTGAGGCCGTGGCCACATGCAAAGTGGAGGAAGGTTGGCACAGCTGTTAGCTCAGCAACAATCTTCCTCAAGCAAAAAGTGGAAGATCTCTCTGTCTCTCTGTCTCTCTCTCTCACACACACAAAAGGGGGGAGGAGAAGAGGGGCTTATAATACAATACTCCTCAGGGTGACTGTGAGGATTATAATCAAATAATGTACTCAAAAATGCCAAGCACAATGTTGTCCCACAGCAGATACTCATTTATTAAGAAACACCAAGCCTCTGCTGTTAGCTCACCCTCTTCCTTCAGGTCCTTATTTTTTTTTTCCTGCTTTTTCTCCCCAAATCCCCCTGGTACATAGTTGTATATCTTAGTTGCAGGTCCTTCTAGTTGTGTAGTAAGTCATTTCTCAGAGGGGCCATCACTGATTAATTTTTTCTCCTTAGCACAGCCTAGCATATTATATGTTAATGCTCATCTCTCTACTCAAATATAATGTCCATGAGGAGTGGCTTTTGTGTTGTTTGCAGAACCAACCACGCCTGACCCGTAATAGGTGCTCGATAAATCTGTGTGGAATCAGTAGATAAATGGGTAAATTTACTCAGTCCCCATCCCACAGTGACCTGTGCTACTGTATTATATAGCAGGTACTGGGGAGTGTTCACTAGGATGCTGGAGGTTGGCGGGAAGAGGCCTTGTGTGCCTTTTAAACCTCACCACCTCTCGGTCTCTTCCCTGCGGAGAGGGGAGAAGTTTGGAGATTAGGTATATATGACCACTGGAATTAGTAAAAAGGGCGGTAGGGCACCCAAAAGTCAGGAGACAGGCCCAAAAGGGGGCAGGGGAATACCGAAGGCAGATTCCGGGTATCCTAAGTTGGTACTCGGGCCAGCGCTGCTCAGACTGTCACTTGCCCGCTTCCCCTCCGGGGGATTTTCCTAGAGATTCTCCAACCCTGGATTTCTTAGGCAGAGCCAAGGGGAGACATCGGCCGAGCAGGAATCAAAAGGGCCCAGATAGGGCGGGGGTAAAGAAGCCAGTGCAGGTCACCTTGCTTTGACCGGGTCGCAGCAGAGCCAGTCGCCTCAGCTCCCCTGCCTGGAGTTTGCGGCGTTCGCTGTGCGGGACTGCGGGCGCACGAAGTCCCCGCCCGCGTCGCAGGGCGCGCAGCATCGGCTTCGCTCGGCCCCGCGCCGCGCCAGCGAGCATGGCTGGGCGGACCGCGCTGCGGCTCGTTTTCCGCTGCCGGGGCTCCTGCTTCCGGAAGGCGCCAAAATCCTGACCATGTCCTTGTTCGAGGAGTGTTCGCGAGTGTTCTGAACGGCCACGGCGCGCGCGCACGGGAGCCGCTCCTGGGCAGCTGGGCAGAGAGGAACGCTCCTTTCTCCAAACTGTCGGTCCTGGCGGCAGGCAGCGGACCTAGGGAAATCTCCAGGGCGTCTCTGACGCTGAGAGCAAGCTGGGAAGAATGTGCAGTGTGCCTGAGCCACGATCCTAGGAGCAGGTCTTTCCTTATTCCTTAATGCAACAGGTCGGGCAGATTTCTGGGGGAGGGGGGATCCTGACGGCGGGCTACAGGTATCTCAAGATACCTGACTTCTAGGTGGAACCAAGCTCAGGCCCAAAATAAGTACCTCCTGTCCCAAACATTTACTCTTAAAGGACGTTTCTAGTGTTAAGGAGCAGTTCCATCTCCTCTTCATGACTGCCTCCTGGAGGCGGTTTCTAGCCACTTTCTGGTTTTCACCGTAGCAAAAACTTCCAGAGAGAAAGATCCCAATGATAACCCTGATTTGCTGTCTGCTGTGAGAAGCCGCATGTATACCACCATGTGCAGTTAGATTTTTTAGAGCATCGGTAAGGGGATGACCTTTATTATAGTGTAGCCTATTTCCTAGGAAGAGAAAGCCTTAAGTTCTAAGTCTCCTGGAGCTTATCCTATTGACAAAGAGCCCCTGGGTCACAGGACAGGGAAACTGCAGAGGAGGATTGGAACAGGTGAAGGCTCAGAGAGCCAGGAATCAGTGGGCATGAGGACTCTGAGGCTCCAGGGCAGGGTTGCCCAAACAGGAAATGGAGAGGCGATGAAGCTTTCCTTCTGCTCCCCATCCAGGGAAGGTTTATCCTGAAGCTTCTCTATTCCCCCACCCTTCCACCTTGGCTTTTCTCTCTGTGAATCTTGCAAAAATGAAGCCTTGTTCCTAGGGGGAAGTCATTATCTACGGATGGACTGAGTATCTCAGATTCTTCAAGCTCCTGGGCATGAGGTGACCTCACTTGAAAAGAATGGACTTCCTCCCACATCAGGTATCATATCTTCCTATTATGTGGACTAGAGCTATCCAATAGGAATATAACATGAGCCACAAATGCAAGCCTCATAATGTAATTGTTAATATTCTGGAAGCCACATTAAAAAAAATAAAAAGAAACAGGTCAAACTAATTTATGTCTATAAATAAAATAATGTATTTTATTTACCCCAATATATCCATAATATCATTTCAACATGTAAACAAAATAAAAAATTATTAATGAGATATTTCACATTTCTTTATATCAAGTCTTTGAAATCTGGTGTGTATTTTTACCGTTCACACCAGCCACATTTCAGGTGCTCAATAGCCACATGTGGCTAATGGCTACCATGTTAGACAGTAGTGTTTGGACCCTGCTTCCATAGATGATAAGCTGTGAGTGCCTTGCATATGACAAATATTCACCAAAACTTTATTTCAGTCCTGCTGAATTATTATAATGAAAAAAGATATGTGTGTTTATGCATGTTGGTGTATGTTTACTTAAAAGCCGGTCTTAGACCATAATTCTAGCAGAAGAAAGTTTGAAATGCAATTTGGCTCTGCTCATCTTCCTCTGCTTTCCTCCATCTCTCACCTCCTTACCTCTGTCTTCAGCCCATCCAGGCAAACCCTTCACACACATTTCCAGATCAATTTGAGAAAATGCCGCTTTATTTATGTTGCTTGAAGTCTTGTCCATAGTTTGTGAAGATTGGATCAAGATGTCTTTTCTGATTGATAAGAATTCCAGAGAAAGAAAACCGTAAAATTGCAGGAGAAACTTATCAAAGAACTAATACAAAAAAAAATTTCCAGAACCAGATTACATGAGTCTCCATATTGAAAGATCCCACCTAGCACCCAGTACAGAGAATAACAAAAGACCTACACCAAAGCCGATCATGGTGAAAGTTCAGAATACCACTGACTAATAAAAAGCAACCTAGAAATTTTCATACACTTCAATGGTGACTAGGACTCAGAATGGACTCAAACTTTTTAGCATTGGCATTGCAGCAATGTACACAGAAAACCAACAAGATTTGATGGTAAAATAGTCTCAGAGGTTGTCCTTTTCATATCCTGTTTCTCAAGAAGTAACTATAGGGTTTAGACCAGAACTAAAACTACAGGTTTTAACCAGAACAATGGGCTACCAAGAAAGAGGAAGACAAAGCAGTTGGCAAAACAGAAGAGTGTTGAAGATCTGTCCTAAGATATCAGCTGTGCAGTTGGCCTGAGAGCAGTCAATCCAGATGAGATCAATGGAAGAATCCAGGAGGAACATGACCTGGAAAAAAATGTGTTCAATAATTTGAGCTTCCTGAAAATCATATTGAGAGAATATTGGAGGGAGTTGGGGGACTGACCAATAGGCACAGAAAGAAAACAAAACAAACAAGCCTAAACAAATGAAAAAAGAAGGCAGTTATTAACTCCAGGAGGGAAAAAGTGCAGGAGTGGAAACCAAGTAATGATATATGATTTGGCCCATTTGCTTCAAAATTTAACAATTTTTATACAGTCATAATAATGTAAACTCAGAATGCTTAAATGTTTATAGAACCTGATACTGTGACATAACTAATTATGTCTCTTGGCTTTGAAAAGCTCTGACATAATCCTGGGAATCTAGAAGGCCATGTGCATATGCGGAGCTGTGCACATGCTCAAGAAAGACCTCAGAAGACTCTTACTGCTCACTTGGGGCCTACCTTGAACCTCTGCACAAGCGGGAAGTGAAGGCTCAGGCGGTGTTGTAAACTGTCTGCCAGAGCATTGAAAGTGTGCCCGGCACACACACACAACTCCTTGGCAAAGGCTGGGACATTTATTGTTGCAAGGCATTTAAGGAAATCTCTGCATGATTATTAGATGACCACTAAGATAACCGATCAGAGACTTTCATGGCCGAGCATGACAAGAAAAACAGATTTTACAGAATTAGTTCAGGAAAGTCACTAAACAAACAGCAGCAACAACAGCAACAGTGAACAACGGTAATACACTGGGGGGATGGGGGAAATCGGATTTCCGGAGTTGCCACAATACACTATTCAGAATGTTCAGTTTTCAACAAAAATTGAGACATGCAAAGAAACAGGAAAGTAGGTCAACAGAAAGCAGT
Organism: Equus przewalskii; assembly: GCF_037783145.1. NCBI lineage: Eukaryota > Metazoa > Chordata > Mammalia > Perissodactyla > Equidae > Equus > Equus przewalskii. Next base: position 29,014,462 of record NC_091850.1, read on the forward strand.
CAATAGGAACTGTCTTTGAGGAAGCCCAGACAATGGATCTACAAGACAAAGACTTTAAATCAGCCATTAGAGATGTATTCAAAGAACTGAAGGAAGTTGTGTCTAAAGAACTAAAAGAAAGTATGAGAACGATAAGAGTGACTGATAATAGGTATGAGGTTTCTTTTGAGGGTGAGAAAATATTCTAAAATTGATTGTGGTGATGGTTTCACAGCTCTACAGATATACTGAAAACCACTACATTGTACACTTTTAAAGGGTGAATTTATGATATGTGAATTATATCTCAATAAAGATGTTATCAAAGAAAAAATTTCTGAAAAATAAGGGAAAGGACTAAAATTAGGTATCAGCATCATTCCTTTTGATCTAGACATGTGGCATAATTAATTTTTCTCTTCCGTCTCTTCTTGGGTTTTAAACAGAAGAAAAGGAGCCAGCCCTGTGGCCAAGTGGTTAAGTTCACGCGCTCTGCTTCGGTAGCCCAGGGTTTCACCAGTTTGAATCCTGGGTGTGGACCTAGCACTGCTCATCAGGCCATGCTGAGGCAATGTCCCACACAGCAGAACCGGAAGGACCTACAACTAGAATATACAACTGTGTACTCGGGGAGCTTTGGGGAGAAGAAGAAGAAAAAAGAATAAGATTAGCAGCAGATGTTAGCTCAGGTGCCAATCTTTAAAAAAAAAAAAAAGGAGGTAAAATACCAAATTGTCAGTTGGTCTCCTCCTGAAGACCATAAACAGGAATTCAAGAAAAATTTTGATTTCTTTTTAAAGGAAGTTTTGCCAGGGAGGTAATAGTTTTTTTCTTTAAAGGAAAAATAAAGTAATTATTATTTGAGAAATATGAATAAATGAATGAGTGAATGGGCAATGTCTCAATCATCCCTGAATGAATCACTTCAGACAGTCTTGGTATATGGTATTCCTGTTAACATTCCCAGCTGATCAGCTTCTGAGCCTGAATGAGTAGATATTACCCTTAGAAACTGGGGGGATCTCACTGTACGAGACTCCCCACCTTCTCTCTTTGCCTTCAGTCTCTCCAGCTCAGGGCCAGTGATGGGCAATTCACCATTTCCTTGTTGGACAAAGTCACAGTCACTCAATTTTACTTCTTTCTTTTCCTTTCTCTTCTCATAAATTTTTTGATGATGGGGTCACTTACAAAGATTGATTTTTGCAGAACTTGAACCTGGCCATTTAAGAGTCACTCTCAGCCTTGCAGAGAGTAAGTCTTGAAGCTAACTCCTGGAAATGCCACTCATCTGAAACTCAAAATAACAAGAAACTACTCATCTTGAGCATGAAGTCATAAAGAGGAAAATCATGCCTGTTTGTGTTAATTAGAATGTCCTTGCTCCTCCCTCATTTCTGCTAAAAGATGCTACTCACCAGTCAAGGCATTTCTTCAATACTGCCTCCTCCGTAAAAACTGTTTTATTTACTTCATTTCTTCCTCTAAACTTCTCGATACCACAGACTTAGCACTTAATTTTAGGCTTTATCTTTTGCATTAAAAATATTTTGGGGGGGACTTAATATGTGCCAGGCCATGTAGGTACTGGAGACAAGCAGAGAATGAACTGAGCAAGAAACAAAAAACCCCAACTCTTCCCCATGTTCTGCCCTCCTCTAACTAGATTGAGCAGGGAACACTGTACACTTTCATAGTATGTCCCACTGGGCCCAGCACTGTGTTTCTGCAAGTCTTTTCTCTCAGCCATATGAAGTCAATGTTCATATCTTCATATGCTGAATTCCAAAACTTTATAGCACGTCTTGAATTTCTCAAAACTATCACACGTATTCCTTTAAATGTTTTCTTTTAAAAAGCTTAATTTAAAAAAAGTATCCCCACAGATTTATTTGAAAATGGGGGTAGCACAAAGATAGAATCACTATACTAGTTTCTAGACTGATTCAATTGCTTTTTTCCTAATGCCTAGTTCTTTCCTTTGAAATACTTAACATACCTATTATTAATTGATTTATTACTTGTAAGGGTTTGCTCACTATCTGCTTTCCCTGTCCAACTGTAAACTCCAGGAGGGCAAAGGTCACATTTGCCTTGCTCACTACTAGATCCACAGAACCTACCACAGTATGTACACATAGTAAGCACAAGGTGAATATTTATTGCACTAGCTAGAGATCAAGATTTATAGAAATGCTAGACCAAAGTGTAAGTCACATCTTTCTTGAGTAGCATTTTACAGTTAATGAAACCTTTGATGTTGCTCCAGATATAACTTGGAAAATTATCCTGATTCAATCATTAAATTCAAAGAGCCTCCTTGGACTATTTTTTTTCTGGCCCGAAGCTATCTGTCTGCTTTTTCTTTTTTTTTTTTTTTTTCCTGATCTAATCAGAAGACCTTCATCAAAATTACTACAGCCTAAACTGACTGCATATTTGGTCACATTTATTTACCCTTTGTAATCTCCTGTCCTTTTAGAAGGGGCCTACCCTGCCCATCACACTGCAGAGATGACAGAACAACTTCCTCTCACTTGCCCCCAATAATTATCAGTAATTATCCCTGTAGAAAGGATTTTCTTATTGAAACAGAAGTTTTAATAACTTTTGTCCCAACATTAGTTCATTCCATCTTCTTCTTTCTCCTGAACCAATTTTAAATATAGTTGAAGCATTAAAATACATGTGAATGGTGGTACTATGAAGTATTCACTGTCCCTTAAGCAGGAGCCCCAGGCAACAGTAACCTTCTTGAAGGATTTGCTGCCAATGAAGTGTGAAGATATCCCTTGGCCGGAGTTGAAAGCAAGAGACCAAGCAGATGTCACTGGCACACAGCTTTTAAAATGGTTTGTCCTAGGGAAAATGCTGTTTCTCCACAGGTGTTCATGGGACCCTGTCATCAAGATGTATACAACCCCTGGAAAGCAAGTCCTACATGTAGGTACATTAGAGAGCAAAGTTAGTATATAATTGAAGGGCATACAGAGCAAATGGATGATCTTCAACATTCAGCCAGGACAGAGAGCCCAGAGACACCAGCCATAGCTGGTACCGTCTCCCAGAGCAAAAAGAACATCAGAAGATGGGTAGGATTTCGATGAGGGGAAGAAAGGAAGAGGGAAGAAAGCAGGAGAATTCTAAGCATCAGGAAGAACTGTAGCAAAGACAAGAACAAGGAAATGACATGGTGGATTTAGAAGTTATGAAAAGACCAGTATCTGGGGAGAAGGTTCTCAGGAGAGAGCAACAGAACGGCAGGTTGCTGCCAGACCTGCTTTCTAAAAGTGTTTTTTTGTGCTGCCAAGATTCTGTTGTGTGTTTTAAGATGAACACCTTCCATGAGTATTAAATATCTTTCACTTCTTTTCTTCTTCCTTTTTTTCTTTCTTTCTTTCTTTTTCTTTTTCTTTTTCTTTTTTCTTTTTTTTTTGCAGAGACTTATTTGCAAACCTTTTAAAGATCATGGAGCTACGTGCAACTCAGTGTGGTCATTTGTTAAGAAGAATAGATACCATGGGCTCCTTAAAGAATGAGAGTTTCCAGCTGGTTGTGGTTGATGGTATAGATCGCTGCACTTTCCTGGTTGCTGAGAAACTTGGAAGGCCATTTGTGACCATCCTTACCATCACATTGGGAATTTTGAATTTTGGGCTACCTGAGCCTGTGACTTATGTTCCAGCATTCTCCTCCTCCTTAACATGTCGCATGGATGTCTGGGGCTGAGTGAAGAACTCCGTGATGTCCTTCATTTCTACCTTGAGGGAATATCCACACTCAGTTTGACGACACTATCAGGGAACATTTCCCGGAAGGCTCTAGGCCAAGTGTTATTTCATCTTCAACGGTTAATTCTGACTTTTTGCTTCCTAACCCTGTTTGTATTGCAGGTTTAATGGCCAAAGCTGTTGAACTAGTACTACAAGTAAGTAAAACCTTTGTGTTCCATTTGGATGTGAAGGATTACCCTCACGATGGTGCCTTTAGTGCAGAGATGGCATTTGCTCAGCCATAGGGTAAATGTAGGTTTACCTTTCAAAGAAATTGCTAAACAGTTCTCCAGGGTGGTTGTACAATTTCATATTACCACCTGCAACATCCCATGGTTTCTGTTACTCCTCATCCTTGTCAACATTTGGTGATGTCAGTCTTCTTAATTTTAGCCATGCTGGTGAATGTGAAATGGTACCTCTAGTTTCAATTTTTATGTCCTTGATGTCCAATGATGTCAAACATTTTTTCATATGTTACTAGCCCTTCTTATGTCTTCTTTTGTGAAGTGTCTGTTCATCTTTAGCCCATTTTTAGTTAGGTTGTTTGTCTTTTTATTATAGATTTGTAGAAGTTCTTTACACATTTTGGATAAAAACCTTTTGTCAGATATGTGCATTGTGATTACTTTTCCCAGTCTGCCAATTGCCTATTCACTTTCTTACGAGTGTCTTTTGATGAATGGAAACATTCACATTTGGTACAGCTTGGTCTATCAATTTTTTTTCTTTTAAGATCTAAGAAATGTTTGCCTTTCTCCAGGTGATAAGGATATTCTCCTATGCTTTCTTTTTCTATAGGCTTTATAGTTCTAGACTTTATATTTAGGCCTATGATCCATCGAATTAATTTTTGTCTATAGATGTTTTAGGGGCCCATGATTTTTTAAAAAATACGTAGATATTCAATTGTTCTTTTGTCTTCAGAGCAGCCTGCTGGGATTTTGTTTTGGGATATGTTGAATCTATTGATCAATGTTTGGAGAATGGAGATCTTAACAAAATTGAACTTTTAGATCCATTAACATGGTACATCTTTCCATTTATTTAGATTCTTTCGAATTTCTCTCAGTAATGCCTTGTAGTTTTTAGTGTAGAGGTCGTGGGCATTTTTTTTGTTAGATTCAGTCCTAGGCATGTGAAGATTTTGGATTTTTCGGATTTCAGTTTCCAATCACTTTTGCTATTATGTAGAAATACAATTGAGTTTTAGATATCAACCTTGAGTACTGCGATTTAAATAAATTCACTTCTTAGTTCTGTTGGGTTATTGTGTGGCTTCCACAGGATTTTCTATATAGACAATGGTGTCTCCTACAAATAGCAGCAGTTTTCTTCTTCCTTTCCAACCATTATTTCTTTTGTTTATTTTTCTTGTTTTATTGTGCTGGCTAGAGTTTCTACTATGAAGTTGAATAAAAGTGGTGAGAGCAGATGTCTCTGCTTTGTTTCTCTCTTAGGTGGAAAGAGTTCAATGTTTTACTATTAAGTATGATTATAGATCAAGATTTTTTTTAATATATCACTTTCATCACATTGAAGAAATTACTTTCTATTCCTAGTTATGCTGAGTTTTTATAATAATATATATTAATAATATTAATATATAATAAATAATCATATAAATAGTAATAATAAATAATATAAATATATAAAATAAATAATAATAATAAATATATATAATAATATAAATATATAATATATAATAAAAGAGTATTGAATTTTGTCAAAGGTTTTTTCTGCATCTATTCAGGAGATCATATGAGACTTCCTTTTTACTCTATTATCGTGGTAAATTGACCTTGAAATCCTTGGATAAAAGGATTGATCATGATGCATTATCTTTTCTATATATTGCTGGATTTAATTTTTAAATATTTTAAAGGATTTATAAATGATATTGGTCTGTGACTGTCTCTTCTTGAAATGTCTTTTTTAGGTTTTGGTATTAGGGATAAGCTGGTCTCATAAAACTTGGTTGAAATTTTACCCTCCTCTTCTATTTTATAAAAGAGATTACATAAGATTCATATTATTTATTTCTTAAATAGTTGATAAAATTCACCAGACAAGTCATCTAGGCTTGCAGGTTTCTTTTTTGGAAAGATTTTTGATTCTGAATTCAATTTTTCTAAAAACATTTAAAATTTAAATGGGTTCATATAAATTAGCTATTTAAAGCTACTTATAATGCTGCAATGAACATAGGGGTGCAAGTATCTTTATGCCTTTGCATTTTCAAGTTCTTTGGATAAATACCCAGCAGTGGGATAGCTGGATAGTATGGTAGATCTATGCTTAATTTTCTGAGGATACTCCATACTGCTTTCCATAGTGGCTGCACCAGTTTGCACTCCCGCCAGCAGTGTACGAGGGGTCCCTTCTCTCTACATCCTCTCCAACATTTGTTGTTTCCTGTCTTGTTAATTATAGCCATTCTGACCGGAGTGAGGTGATACCTCATTGTAGTTTTGATTTGCATCTTCCTGATAGCTAATGATGTGGAGCATCTTTTCATATGCTTGCTGGCCATCCATATATCTTGTTTGGAGAAATCTCTGTTCAGATCCTTTGCCCATTTTCTAATTGGGTTGTTGGTTTTTTGTTGTTGAGCTGTATGAGTCCTTTGTATATTATGGATATTAACCCCTTATCTGATATATGGTCTGCAAATATGTTCTCCCAATTGTTAGGTTATCTTTTCGTTTTGTTGATGGTTTCCTTTGCTGTGCAGAAGCTTTTTAGTGTGAGGTAGTCCCATTTGTTCATTTTTTCTTTTGTTTCCCTTGCCCGGTCAGATATGGCATTTGAAAATACGCTGCTAAGACCGATGTCAAAGAGCGTACTGCCTATGTTTTCTTCTAGAAGTTTCATGGTTTCAGGTCTTACATTCAAACTTTTAATCCATTTTGAGCTGATTTTTGTGCATGGTGTAAGATAATGGTCTACTTTCGTTCTTTTGCATGTGGCTGTCCAGTTTCCCCAACACCATTTATTGAAGAGACGCTCTTTTCTCCATCATATGCTCTTGGCCCCCTTGTCGAATATTAGCTGTCCATAAATGTGTGGGTTTACTTCTTGGCTCTCAATGCTGCTCCATTGATCGATGTGTCTGTTTTTGTGCCAATACCATGCTGTTTTGGTTACTATGGTGGGTCTCACAAAGAAAAATCTTCCACATGTTCTTCAAAGAAGGAAGACACCAAATATCCATTTCATGTTCTAGTCTCCACTTAAAAAATGAGTAAAAGGAAAGAAACACCCCCGGGCGCCAGGAGCTGAGTGTAGACAGTCATCTTCCTCATAAATGCAAAGCGTCTACAGCTGGTCCAGAGAGGAGAGGGGAGGCTTGGTGGAGTTTCTTGTTTTTTCTCTCATTTCAGCGTCAAGTGGAGCCGAGAGGGAGGAGCAGCAGGAGCAGGAAGAAAAGGGGAGCTTTGAAAGGTAAGCTCCTGCCATTGAGCCCTGTGCCCCAGAGCTGGCCTCCATCTCCTGTCCCTGAGCGCCCAGCTCCGTGGGCTCGAGGATGCCAGGGACAGAGCCTGTCCCTCAGGAAACAGAGCCCTCAGGGAGGCTCCCGGGAAGGAGATGAAAACCTGAGGACTTGCCAGATTCTGTGCTGGGAACTTAAGGCCCAGGCCAGCAGGCGTCTGGAACAAGTTCTCATCCAGCAGGGGCATGTGGGCTGTGGTGGAGGTGGAAGCACTTGGTCAATGACAAACCTCAACCCATCAGCAGCCTTGCCATCCCCGAAAGGGATCGCGTGGCCTTGGACACTGGTGCCTGGGCTCCAGAGTCTGACCTCAGAAAGTCTCCCCTAAGGCACATTGCACGCAGCCTCCTGTAAGAACCCTGGGCCCCCACCTTCATCGCTGTGACACAGTCTCCTGATTTCTAGCTTACAGAGCTGGCCGGAAGGACCTGGCAGAAGTGGTGGGCCTGATGCCCCTTTCGCAAAGGTAAGGCATCTTGCCCTTCTCTCCTGGGCTTCTTCCTCGCAGAGTCTCTGATGTGCCCCAGGGCTGCAGGCAGCTTGGGGCTGAGCTGGGAGGAGAGCCATGAGACAGGGGGTGGCAAGAGGCATGGGGTGAGGGACAGCAGGAGAATTCGGTGAAGTGAAGGGAGGGCCAGGGAGGCCCATGGGTCTCAAGAGGCCACCCGCAGCTGGCCTGCCCTGCTGTCCCAGGGCCCTCTGCTCCTGGCTACAGCTTGTGCATCTTGTTTCCCGCAGCTCCTCGGGGAGGCTGTCTTATAAGGGATGCTTCCATCACTTGTCATCTCAAGACTCCCCTGGGGAGGCGTGCAAGACAGCATCTGCTAGAGTCCGCCAGCAATGCAGGAAGCCTGTGGAAGGTGCTCCTCTCACCACGACTCCAGCACTTTCCCTGGCTCTTCTGACCCAGCGCACTCTACCTTTGGCCTCCACTCTGCCAGCAGAACCTCCATCGGCCTTGACCAGAACTCCACTCGGCCCTGTTGCCATGAGCTCAGCTCCAGGTCACTCCCGTTGGCCGTTTCCCAACTCAGGCCACGGCCTCGTGAGCCGCCGCCTTGAGTTCCTCTCCCGGTGGAACATGATCAAGGTCTGGTTCTTCCCCGTGTCATCACACTTCGAGTCCCAGCAAGGGCACCTGTCCTGCCACCGACCAGTGGCCTCACTCTGGGGAGGCCCCACAAATAGGGAGGGAGAAACTGATAGCCCCTCAGTTGCCAACCCTGATGTCCAGAAGCTGCTGGAGACAGAAATCACAGAAAGAATACAAACAATGAAACAAGCCAGACAGAGAAAGACAGATACTGCCTGGGGTCACTCACACGTGAACTCGAAAAACAACAAAAGAAAGGTCAATTCACAGAAACAGAGAGTAGAAAAGTGGTGGCCAGTGGCTTTGGAGTGGGAGGAAGAGGGAGAGGCAGGTAAAAGGGGACAAACTTTCAGCTCCGAGATCAAGAAGCTCTGAGGTCTCATGTCTGATGTGGGGCCTAGAGTCGAGAACACTGAATTGTCTAATTGAGATCAGCTAAGAGAGCAGCACTTCAGTGTCCTCACACGCACACAGAGTCCATAAGTGAGGGGAAAACAACAGTCAGAGTTGAGGACAGAGGAGAATGGGGGTGTGAGTGCCTGGGAACTAGATCAAATTCCTGGGAGAACTTCAGACTTTCAAAGGCCATGGGATAGGTGGGTTCAAACCAAGAATCCAGGAGACGCAAGGAAGCGGGTGACATCTGGCTTCCAGGTGGAAGAAATAGAAAACTAGCTAAGGTCTAGAAGGCCCGGGAGGGTGGAGGGAGGCAGTTGGAGGCCAGTTGGTGGCGGAGGGGCTGTGGTCCAATCGGCTGCCCTCCTCTTGCCTCCCCCCCTCAGGAGCCCCTGTGACATGGCCACAGTTCCATGATGAGGGCGTGGGGTTCTAATCTCCAAGTCACTCCCAGTGCTCAGTTGCCTGAGAGTAGGACTGTATTTGAGATATGGAAACTCCTATCTTAGATCTAAAAAGCATTGTTGCTACCTGGTTGAGCTCCAGTTCCGCTTCCTGGGTGATTGGGACCATCCTCCGCATCCTGTATGGACTGGGGCTCTTCCTCCTGTTCTTTCCCTGCCCCAAAAGGAATTTGCCCTCACAACTAACTTACAAAAGGAGAAACGTCAGGAAGGTAAGTCAGAAGGTAACCAGAAGATGAGTCTCTCTTCTTTTTTACTGTGATTTCCACTCCTCTGAATCAACGAGAGGGACTCCAGGGATGGGAAAGAATAGAACATCGTCCTTCTAGAGACAAGCCAGGTTGGGTGGGCAGGGGTGAGAGTGGGCACGAGGATTTCGATCCGAAGATCTCCGAGCAGGAGTCCCGGTGTGGTAGAGGGCTCCAGGGAAAGTCCCCAGGCCAGTGACCAGTGGCCATGGACGGGATGCTGAGTGGGATCTGTGGGAAGACAGGCCCTGAGCACTGGTTCCCCGGCCACCTTCCCGGGGCAGGGGTCTCAGGCGGGCCTTTTCTCTGTCGTGGTTGATCGGAGGGCAGAGCTGAGCCCCCGAGAGCCTCTGGGCAGGACCTGGAGTGGGGGCTGTAGCCTCAGGAAGCAAAGTCCTCCCTGAGGAAGCTCACAAGATTCTGTACATCTGAGAATGTGTGCGTCTCTTGAGCAGAGGAACAGTGACAGAAGATGCATGGTGGTCCCACGTGGGGACCTTCTTATGATCCTCAAAGAAGGAAGACAGCAAATGTCCATTTTGTGTTCAATTATCCACTTCAAAAGGAAGTAAAAGGGAAGAAACGCCGCAGAGCCCCAGGAGTTCAGCGTGGACAGTCATCTTGCTTACAAACGCTGTGCGTCTGCAGCTGGTCCAGAGAGAGGAGAGGGAGCCTTGGGGCTCAGCCCCCACAGTTTCTTGTTTTTTTCTCTCATTTCAGCATCAAGTGGAGCCGAGAGGGAGGAGCAGCAGGAGCAGGAAGAAAAGGGGAGCTCTGAAAGGTAAGCTCTTGCCGTTCAGCCCTGTGCCCCAGAGCTGGCCTCCACCTCCTGTCCCTGAGCGCCCAGCTCTGTGGGCTCGAGGATGCCAGGGACAGAGCCTGTCCCTCAGGAAACAGAGCCCTCAGCGAGGCTCCCGGGAAGGAGATGAAAACCTAAGGACTTGCCAGATTCTGTGCTGGGAACTAAGGCCCAGGCCAGCAGGTGTCTGGAACAGGGTGTTGCCCAGCAGGGGCATCTGGGCTGTGGTGGAGGTGGAAGTGCTTGGTCAATGACAAACCTCAACCCACCTGCAGACTTGCCATCCCCATCAGGGATCCCGTGGCCTTGGGCACTGGTGCCTGGGCTCCAGAGTCTGACCTCAAACGGTCTCCCCTAAAGGCACACTGCACGCAGCCTCCTGTAAGAGCCCTAGGCCCCGCCTTCATCGCTCTGACCCAGTGCCCTCATTTCTAGCTTACAGAGCTGGCCAGAAGGACCCGGCAGAAATGGGGGGCCTGATGCCCCTTTCGCAAAGGTAAGGCATCTTGCCCTTCTCTTCTGGGCTTCTTCCTCGCAGAGTCTCTGATGTGCCTCAGGGCTACAGGCATCTTGGGGCTGAGCTGGGAGGGGAGCCATGGGGCAGGGGCTGGCAAGAGACCTGGGGTGAGGGACAGCAGGAGAATTTGGTGAAGTGAAGGGAGGGCCAGGGAGGCCCATGGATCTCAAGGGGCCACCCGCAGCTGGCCTGCCCTGCTGTCCCAGGGCCCTCTGCTCCTGGCTACAGCTCCTGCATCTTGTTTCCCGCAGCTCCCCGGGGAGGCTGTCTTGTAAGGGATGCTTCCATCGCTTGTCATCTCGAGATTCCCCTGGGGAGGCGTGCAAGGCAGCGTCTGCTGGAGTCCGCCAGCAATGCAGGAAGCCTGTGGAAGGTGCTCCTCTCAGCATGACTCCAGCACTTTCCCTGGCTCTTCTGACCCAGCGCACTCTACCTTTGGCCTCCACTCTGCCAGCAGAACCTTCATCTGACTTGACCAGAACTCCACTCAGCCCTGTTGCCACGAGCTCAGCTCCAGGTCACTCCCATTGGCCGTTTCCCAACTCAGGCCACGGCCGCATGAGCTGTCACATTGAGTTCCTCTCCCGGTGGAACATGATCGAGGTCTTGTTCTTCCCTGTGTCATCACACTTTGAGTCTCAGCAAGGGCACCTGTCCTGCCACCGACCAGTGGCCTCACTCTGGGGAGGCCCCACAAACAGGGAGGGAGAGACTGATAGCCCCTCAGTTGCCAACCCTGAGGTGCCGAAGCCACTCGAGACAGAAATCACGGAAAGCATACAAACGGAGGTCTGGGAAAAAGAACCAGATGATCCAGGCACTCCTCAGATGCTCGAAGCACACGGTATCATGTCTGGGCTGAATTTCCGCTGGGGCCTACCCCTCCTGTCCTTGGAGCCTGCAGATCTGAAAGCATGTGAGGCTCAACCCTCGGCCCTTCCACGGTCCCCTTTGCCCCCCGCAGCCACCTGTGATTCTGGGGCCCCCTCGAAAGCTTACTTTACACACTTCATGGGAAAACCTCTTGAGCCTCCTCCAGGTGACCAGGTCTTAACTTTGACGACAAAACCATCAGTTCCTAGGCTGGCCCGTCCCCTCCCCGCTCCCTCACCTGTGTGTGAGGAAGATCAGAAGGCCCTGGGAGGGGCCCTACCTGGCGAAGGCAGTGGGCCCTCGGAAGCCTCTCTCTTGGGACAGGAGGGCCGGCTGCCTTCTCCAACCTTCCCATTCAGCCTCTCAGAGAGGAAAGGGCAGAGTGGGACCTTCGTGGGGGCCGAGCAAGGCCGTGGAGAGCTGAGTTCAGGGTCCCCAGTGGCCAGGAATGAGCCTCGGGAGGAGACTAGGGGTGGGGCCTCAGCAGAGCCCTGCCGTGGGGTGGCAACACTGGAGGGGGAGTCATGGTCCCAGTCTGGGAGCCAGGTCGGGGGAATAGGAGACACCCTAGGGACCAAACCCCTCCAGCCCCTGCGTGAAAAGGAAGAGGTTTTTCACGACAGCCCTTTCAGAAAAATGTTGAGACGCCTCCTGCCCTGCCTGAGGCCCAACAAGGAGGAAGCGCCAGAGGATCCCCTTGCAAAGGCAAGCCCGCGTCAGCCACCGCCCAGAGCCAGGCACGGGTCACACATAGGTCGGCGTCGGATGGCGGGGCTGTTCAGGCGCCATCGACAGTGACATCCTTCGTCTGCGTCCCTGGAGAGAAACTTGAGGCTTGCCGAGAACTTCTGGCCTCCCAGTCGAAGCATCATCAAAACCATTTCAGGCCTGGGAAGCTGGACATACCTGTTACCACGACGTTCCCTCCTCCCCAGACCAGAGAAGAACAATGACAGAGGACAGTCCCCAACCTACCTCCAGGGACCACAACTGTCCGACTACGAGGGAATGGATCGGAACAGGCGTGGCAACTGGACCTTGCCATCCAGGCAGCCGCGGTCCCCAGCCAAACCCTGCCAGCCTGGGCTGAGGGTGGCAGCTGCCTCAGCCCCCATCACCAGCCATGCTGTCTTCAGATACGTGTCTTCTGGGGTCAGTCAGACTGTGTCTGACAGACCTTGCCTCATAGGAACACTTGATTCCCCAAAAGTGGAAGTGGAGGAACAGAAAACCTGGTTTTTCTCCTTATCCCACCCTCTGTGCTAATGGTGTCTTCCTACCCCAATTTTCCCCAAATACATTTTTTTTCTCCTTAGAGGTCATGGCTTCTGTCTGTGCCTTGCTAGTGGTAAAAATGGGGGGTCAGGCTCCGCCCTTCCTGAGTGTCTGCTTTGGCTTCCAGAAGGGTCAGGGCCATGGGGGGAGGCTGACTGCAGTGTGGCTCACGTGCCCTGACCCCAACTCCCTCATTGCACCTGAAGTACCCATCACGCCATCCTTAGGAAAACAAATGGAAGCTTTAGAATATTTCCAGATGACCAAAACCTCTAGACCCCAGCCCAGGATGGGCCCCGCCTGTCCTCTCCTGCGTTCTCTGGCCCTTGAGCTTCTGGGGCTGTAGGGAGGGCGTTTGCAGAGGCTCCAGGAAGTGTAGAGACAGATTCACAGGTCACAGAGTGGGGTGGGGGGGGAGTGTGGGGCAGTGCTGGCCCTGAGTCCGGAGGGGGAAAGCTTGCCCCGCATCTCGAGCTCTTGGTGGGAATAGATGACACTGCCCCGGGAGCTTCTTCTGTCCCTGCTGAAGCTGCCATGGAGATGGGCCTCTGCAACCCTCTCAGCCCAGCGTCACCCTCCCTCTTTCCTTGTCACAGTCTGGAACAGCAGCGACGACCATGACTGAGCTCCAGCCTCTGAGGGTGGGCGGTTGGGGAGCACAGAGGCTGCTGCGGGGCTGTCCTCTCTGCCCAGAGGAGCACAGGGCCCTGCTCTCCTGCACCTGCCTTCTCCTCCTGGGGAATGGAGCTGGGGGTGAGTGTGTGGCGGCATGATCTGATGGTGGGACACTGTGCACCTAGGGTGGGACCTGGGAGAAGGAGACAAAGTGCCACCAGAGTTTAACCATTTACCTATTGAAGGACAGTTTTTGGTTTTATAACTTTATCCCCTATGAATAAAGCTGCTATGAACTTCTTGTGAAGGTTTTTGTGTGAACCTAAATTTTTCTGCACAGTAAATATCAATGGCAGTGAGTAACGAAGGTTTGAAAATGGGCCCGCCTCCAGGAACTTAGAAAGAATGCAACACGCATTAGAGGTTGAAAGGTTGAAACAGAGCAGAGAGAGTAAACCTAACACCATATCTTGGATTTGAGCCATTTCCTGAGGAAAAGTCCATTACCTAACGCATGGCACAGATGCCGAGGACGTGGGAGGGACAGGTATCACCACATTTAATAAAACACCATCAGAACGTATGTGGACAGGAGACCCCTGACCTTTAACCTGTCAGAAGCTCTTTGTTCTTCGTCTCCAGAGAACATTAAGTAGACAGAGATCCACACCTATGGAGCAGGTCCCCTGAAGGAACTGGATTTCCACTTGAATTAAGAAGAAACTGATGGTTGCTGTGGACTCAAAGTATTTGTGAATGAACAGACAACTTCAGTTTCTCATTTGAATATTATCACAGAATCACTAGATTAAATGATAACGGAATCCCCTGAATCCGAACAGAGCAAGAAAATGTCAGTGTGTTCCCGGCCTTCCTATCGTTTCTCCAGGTCCTACTGAAATAGGGAATATTGAATAGAAGAGAAAAGGGAACCTTTCTGAAACTCGTCTTAATATCGGAGCAGCAGGCAATTCCTGTACTTCTGTCTTCTGCTATGACAGAGATAGAAATCATCGTGTATGTCAGGGAAATAATCCAATTTCCCTAAATTTGGGGTGGGCGTTCTTTATTTAATACCAGGGGTTCCCCTCTACTATTGACACTGTTCCAGTTGGATTAGGTTTCCTGGAAGAGCTTTCTGATTGATTTACATTTTAAAACACATTCGCTCCTCATCCTTTCTCTGTGCTGGGAGGCAGGCCAATTCAGGGAACACGCGTGAGGCCTGAGTCATGTCAGTCCCCGCTCTGAGCAACTGGCTGTGAGGAGGCCCTGACAGACCCGGAACTCTTGTGCGGGAGTGCCTAAAAGCGGGACTCACTGATCACAGTCATGGGTCCTAGCCCAGGGTCCCCATTTGGAGGAACGGCTCCCCCTCTGGTCTGCAGATCCCAGGAGGCAGCTGCTGCTTTGGGTGCAGCTCCACCTGTGGGATGAGCCCACCAGGCAGTCACAGAGTGGACGCTTCCTCTGAGTAGCTGCCTTCCACCCGAGTGGTGTTCCTTTTGTTTCTGCTTTCCTCAGCAGTGACGTGAGGTCCCAGGCTGCATCACAGAGACATTCCCACAGCTGACCTCCCTGGGAATGCCCTGATTGATGCCTTATTTCCTTACACTCTTCCCTGGAAAATAGTGACTTCTATGTAGTCACGGAGAAATCTTCAGGCAATCTATGGCGGGGTGTCTTTAAAAAGTGGCCTAAGGGTGGCGGGACCAAGATGACAGAGTGAGTGGTCTTCTTTGTCTCTCCCCCGTCGAATCTGCAAGTAATTGGACATTCACCGATTAACAAAGGATTTCCAGATAGCATCTCAAGATGCCTAAGAGTCGCGTGCTGCTATGCATCGGAAGGCAGACGGACTTCCCCCTGGGAGGAGGTGGAAACAGGTGAAAACTCTCCAACCCTTGACCTCTGACCCCCGGACAGCCTAGTTCCTGCAAGAGGCTCTCTTCCAGCGGACTCCCCCATAGCATCGCCACACACCAAGGGCAGGAGTGCGCACTCACCAGCGGAGCGACAGTGGAAACAGGTGACAACAGCCCTATCCAAGACCCTGGCGATTACACCTAAGCCCAGGGGGAATCTCCAGGGTCCCGCACCCACCGGCAGGGAAGGCCTCTGCTCGCCATTAGCAGGGAGGCCCTGCCCAGAAACCAGAACAAAAGAAAGCTCCCAGCGAGCAGATTCCCTGGCATGGCACCAGACCGCCAGCTGCTGCTGGGCCCACAGTTGCTGGCCCTGCACGGGTCAGTGCAGTAGGCGCCGGATTTCCCATGGACATGCTTGGTGACAGGGTTGGAGCTCCAGTGCACGGCTCTGTGGCCCGGTGGGAGGCTCCGGGGTTCCACACACCCCTGGCAGGGAAAGCCCCTGCTCGCCATTAGTAGGGAGGCCCCGCCCAGAAACCAGAACAAAGGGAAGCCCCCAGCAAGCGGGTTCCCTGGCATGTCACCAGACTGCCAGCTGCTGCTGGCCCCATGGTCTCCGGCACTGCCCGGGTCGGTGCAAGGGGTGTCCGGACTTCCCGTGGATGTGCTTGGGGACTGGGTGGAGCTCCAGAGCCCAGTTCTGCAGCCCAGGGTGAAGGTCCAGGGTCGCACACCCCCTACCCCCACAGGGAAAGCCTCTGCTCGCCGCCATTAGCAGGGAGGCCCCGCCCAGAAACCAGTACAAAGGGAACTCCCCGCGAGTGGATTCCCCGGCACAGCACCAGCCCACAAGTTGCTGCTGGGCCCATGGTCTCCAGCTGTGCACGGGTCGGTGCAGGGGGCGCCTGGAGTTCCCATGGACATGCTTGGGGATGGGGGTTGGAGCTCCAGCGCCCAGCTCTGCAGGCGGGGGGAGGCTCTGGGGTCCCGCACTCCCCTGGCAGGGAAAGCCTCTGCTTGCCATTAGCAGGGAGTTCCCGCCCAGAAACCAGAACAAAGGGAAACTCCCAGAGAGCGGATTCCCCAACACAGCACCAGCCAGACAGCTGCTGCTGGGTCCACGGTCTCTGGCACTGCACAGGTCAGTGCGGGGGGCACCCGGACATCCATGGACGTGCTTGGGGACTGGGTGGAGCTCCAGCGCCCGGCTCTGCAGCCTGGGGGGAGGCTCCAGGGTTCTGCACCCCCCAGCAGGGAGGACCTCTGCCTGCCATTGGCAGAGAGGCCCCACCCAGAAAACGATCTCAAGAACTCAATCCCATTCACGATTGCAACAAAAAGAATAAAATACCTTGGGATAAATTTAACCAAGGAAGTGAAAGATCTATACAACGAAAACTACAAGACTTTCTTGAAAGAAATCAATGATGACATAAAGAGATGGAAAGACGTTATATGCACATGGATTGGAAGAATAGACATTGTTAAAATGTCCATACTACCTAAAGCAATCTACAGATTCAATGCTATCCCAATCAGAATTCCAATGTCATTCTTTACAGAAATTGAACAAAGAATCCTAAAATTCATATGGGGCAACAAAAGACCCCAAATTGCTAAAGCAACCCTGAGAAAGAAGAACAAAGCTGGAGGCATCACAATCCCTGACTTCAAAACATACTACAAAGCTACAGTCATCAAAACAGCATGGTACTGCTACAAAAACAGACGCACTGATCAATGGAACAGAATTGAAAGCCCAGAGATAAAACCACACATCTATGGACAGCTAATCTTTGACAAGGGAGCTGAGGGCCTACAATGGAGGAAAGAAAGTCTCTTCAACAAATGGTGCTGGGAAAACTGGACAGCCACATGTATAAGAATGAAAATCAATCATTCTTTTTCACCATTTACTAAAATAAACTCAAAATGGATCAAAGACCTAAAGATTAGGCCTGAAACAGTAAGTCTTCTAGAAGAGAATATCGGCAGTACACTCTTGGACATCAGCTTCAAAAGAATCTTTTCGGACACCATAACCCCTCACATGAGGGAAACAATAGAAAGAATAAACAAATGGGACCTCATCAGTCTAAAGAGCTTCTTCAAGGCAAGGGAAAACAGGATTGAAACAAAAAAACAGCCCACTAATTGGGAAAAAATATTCACAAGTTATTTATCTGACAAACGGTTAATCTCCATAATATACAAAGAACTCACACAATTCAACAATAAAAAATCAAACAACCCAATTACATGAACAGACATTTCTCCAAAGAAGATATACGGATGGCCAATAGACACATGAAAACATGCTCATCATCACTAATCATCAGGGAAATGCAAATCAAAACTACACTAAGATATCACCTTACACCTGTTAGAATGGCAAAAATATCCAAAACCAAGAGTGACAAATGTTGGTGAGGCTGTGGAGAAAAAGGAACCCTCATACACTGTTGGTGGGAATGCAAACTGGTGCAGCCATTATGGAAAACAGTATGGAGATTCCTCGAAAAGTTAAGAATAGAAATACCTTATGACCCAGCCATCCCACTACTGGGTATCTATCCTAAGAACCAGAAATCAGCAATTCCAAAAGTCCCATGTACCCCTATGTTCATCGCAGCATTATTCACAATAGCCAAGTCATGGAACAAACCTAGGTGCCCAGCAACTGATGATTGGATAAAGAAGATGTGGTATATATATACAATAGAATACTACTCAGCCATCAAAAAGGACAAAGTCGTCCCATTCACAACAACATGGATAGACCTTGAGGGTATTATGTTGAGTGAAATAAGCCAGACAGAGAAAGATGGCCTCTGTATGACTCCACTCATAGGTGGCAGTTAACATATGGACAAAGAGAACTGATCGGTGGTCACCAGGGGAAAGGGGGGCGTGGGGGGAGGGCACTAGGGGTGAAGTGGTGTACCTACAACATGACTAATAATGATGTACAACTGTAATTTCACAAGGATGTTAACTATCATAATCTTAATAATAAAAAAAAGCCCTAATGTCTTCACAAGAAATGGACATGGAGGTCTAGAACAAGTACCGAACAGGGTTAGGTTTTAAACTTCGTGGAACGTGAGAAAATCACATTGGGATTGTCAAGAATATGATGCACTGGGAAAATAAGTCATCCAAAGTACTGAATTGCACCAACTTTTTCTTCATTGACTAAAGCGATCACTGGATGTCTCTCCATCATTCTGTTAATGTGATCCATTATAATGATTAATTTTTTTGAATGTGAAAACAACCTTGCTTTCAGGAACTCCACTCTCTTTATCAGTTTTTGTGTCCATTTGCATTTCCCCAAGAATTTTCATTTCTTTATCTGAAGCACTGGTGGATTTCCCTCATCCTCTCTCATTCCCTCCACCTTGCTGGAGTTTACCAGCGTTCTGATGCAGACCTCAGCATTGTCCTTCCTAGCAGAGGAGTCTGGGATCAAAGAAACAGGCAAACTGGGAGGCTGAGTTGGAGGACGTGGCATAGCTGTTAACAAGACCAGGAACCTCACGCTTCAAGAAAAGCCACAATCTGCTTCATGAACGGAGATGCACAACTGGTAAACAAATCTTAAGCAGAATGTAGCACAGTGAAGATGAGAAGATTCGTGATACTAAAGTGAACACATACATTGTGTTCAGATCCAATGACAACTCTTATCATTTGCAGTTCAGAAATGAGGAAAAGTAGTAGGACATTTCTTCAAAATGGTACTTTATTATCAGGATGAAGGCTAAAAATTTCAGTTTGGTGGCCTATTAATAAACACATGAGGATTCTTTTTCGTTTTCCCTTTTTTCTTTCTTACTCCTCTGTTGCTATGCTAGGCATATTTGAGTGCCCAGTATCTACTTAATGGCTTATCAGAAGGCCATCCTTATGATATAAGCACAATCAGGTCAAAATTGTGTTGAGCTCTGTGGGGTCAAGAACACAAGACTGAGAGTCAAGGGACTGTGTGAGAGGCCTACCTCTGCCACAAACTAGACGTATGACCTTAGGCAAGTAAGTCACGTGGCTCTGACCCTACTCAGGCTTTGTCTGGAAGAGGTATGCCTGCGCTCACAGAATCTCGAGGTTCCTCCATATTGCTTGAACCTGTTAAAAAATTCCTGCTCTCCAAAAATTTGTGATCCAGGAGAAAAGTCAGACATGCCCGTGGATGATTCTGCTACCGAGCAAATGCTAAAAGATGTTTAATAGAAGTGGAATGAAGTATTTGGAGAGATGGACTTTGGACGTTTCTCTGAAATTCTGTTAAAAGGAGGCTTTTCTGGAACTGGACTTTAAGTCACCCTTAAGATGTGACAGAACTGTGGGGAAGGTGCAGAGCTAAGGAAAACCTGGATCAGAGCAGCAAAGCAGCGTCGCAGTGCTTAGCATCTTCAGAAGCGGCGAGTCACAGACGGTATTGGTGAGAAGTGAGCCCCTGGGAACGTGCTGGTTAGAATGCCTGGACAGAATGCAGAGCTAGGGGTTGGCCCATTGCTCTCAGTAATCCCATATTCAGAGACACTTCCGATGCTCTTTTTTGTATCAGATCCTACAGATCCATGTTATTTCTGCCACACTTGAACTATTAAAGTATTCAGTGGTCAGTATTTTAAGTGGAACCATGCCTGACACTTCATAAATGCGATGTAAGTGTTTTGAAATAGAAAGTGAATAACTTCCCACTATGCCTGCTCCCTTTCTTGATATGCTCTATTTGTTTCGTAATTTTCCCTACATCATTTGATCATAGGAGGCAATAACATAGCAGACTGGAATTCCCGTCCCAGCTCCAGAAAAAGGTCTTTGTTTGACTGATGAAGAATAAAGTTGCTTTATCTGTTGAGAAAGACATTAAAGATCACTTTGGTGCCTGCTAAGAGAGTTACTCTGCAGCAAATTATTCTGTGATCACACATATTCATAAATTGGAAGCGTATTTATCAGATTAAGATAATAAGAACAACTTATACAATACCTGTTTTGGTATAACTAAGATTATCTTTTTATCAGGTAAAAGATTATCTTTCCTTAGGTCTTTATGCATAATTGTGTAATAACTATAAAATTGGATATCTAAGCACTCGTGTGTACCAAACCATTCCTAGAATCAATCATTTGTAGTCAGGAAATGATGCCTCTGTTCTCAGGTGGATTTCTAGAAGACTAAGTCCAAGGGAGGAGCCACGCACAGTGATGGCTCCTTTCCTGCCCACTGAGTCCATGCTCCTGGCACTCTCCCATCAGCCCACGGTCCTCACTTACCTTCCTTCCACAGAAATTAGGAAAGAGGATGGGCATCGGGTTCCAATGGCTGACAACCAAAATGTACTATGAAATGTAACTCAGGGTCTCTAATGGGACAGACACCCATTTACTCTGAGAAGGCTGTGCTACTGAGGTTATGTGAACTTCTTGCGTATGCAATGTGAGGGTTATCTGCGGGAACTTCAACTTCATAATGTGCCATGTCTGTGTGGGTATATTTGTTTGTTTTATGTACTTCAGGCTGATCAAAGAAAATAACAAACAAACTACACTACCAAATAGAAATTCCCTCCACTTTCTTGCCTTTTTTCTTTTCATTGTGGTAACATTGTATTATGACATTATATGGCTTTCAGATGTACATCATAATATATTTCAAATTCTGCGTAGATTACATCATGTTCACCACCCAAAAACTAATTATAGTCCATCACCACACATGTGAGCCTAATCACCCCTTTTGCCGTCCCCCACTCTCCTTCCCCTATGGTAACCACCAATCCAATCTCTGTTGCTATGTGCTTGTTTGTCATTATTTTCATCTTTTACTTATGAGTGAGGTCATACAGTATTTGCCTTTCTCCCTCTAACTTATTTCACTCAGCATAATACCCTGAAGCTTCATCCATGTTGTAACATATGGCCAGATTTCATCCTTTCTTATGGCTGAGTAGTATTCCATTTTGTATATATACCACGTCTTCTTTATCCATTCGTCCTTGTTGGGCACCTAGGTTGCTTCCAATCTTGGGTATTGTGAACAATGCTGCGATGAACATAGGGGTGCATGTATCTTTATGCATTTGTGTTTTCAAATTCTTTGGATAAATACCCAGCAGTGGTATAGCTGGATCCAATGGTAGATGTATTTTTAATTTTCTGAGGATACTCCTTACTGCTTTCCATAGTGGCTGCACCAGTTTGCACACCCACCAGCAGTGTACGAGGATTGCCTTCTCGCCACATCCTCTCCAACACTTGTTGTTTCCTGTCTTGTTAATTATAGCCATTCTCACTGGAGTGAGGTGATATCTCATTGTAGTTTTGATTTGCAATCTTCCTGATAGCTAATGATGCTGGAGCATCTTTTCATATGCCTGTTGGCCACCCATATATTTGCTTTGGAGAAATCTCTGTTCAGATCTTTTGCCCATTTTTTAATTGGGTTGTTGGTGTTTTTGTTGTTGAGATGTATGAGTTCTTTGTATATTTTGGATATTAACCCCTTATCTGATATATGGTTTGCAAATATCTTCTCCCGATTCTTGGTTGTCTTTTCGTTTTGTTGATGGTTTCCTTTGCTGTGCGGAAGCTTTTTAGTTTGACGTAGTCCCATTTGTTCATTTTTTCTTTTGTTTCCTTTGCCCGGTCAGACACGGTATTTGAAAATATGCTGCTAAGACTGATGTCAAAGTGCGTACTGCCTATGTTTTCTCCTAGAAGTTTCATGGTTTCAGGTCTTACATTCAAGTCTTTAATCCATTTTGAGTTGATTTTTGTGCATGGTGTAAGGGAATGGTCTACTTTCATTCTTTTGCATGTGGCTGTCCGGTTTTCCCACCACCATTTACTAAAGAGACTCTTCTTTCTCCATTGTATGCTCTTGGCTCCCTTGTCAAATATTAGCTGTCTATAAATGGGCTCTTGATTCTGTTCCATTGATCTGTGTGTCTGTTTTTGTGCCAGTACCATGCTGTTTTGGTTACTATAGCTTTGTAGTATGATTTGAAATCAGGGAGTGTGATACCTCCAGCTTTGTTCTTTTTTCTCAGGAATCCTTTGGCTATTCAGGGTCTTTTGTTGTTCCATATAAATTTTAGGATTCTTTGTTCTATTTCTGAGAAAAATGTTCTTGGAACTTTGATAGGGATTGCATTGAATCTATAGATTACTTTAGGAAGTATGGACATTTTAGCTATGTTAATTCTTCCAATCCAAGAGCACAGAATATCTTTCCATTTCTTTGTGTCTTCTTCGATTTCTTTCAACAATGTTTTATAGTTTTCAGTGTACAGATCTTTCACCTCTTTGTTTAAATTTATTCCTAGGTATTTTATTCTTTTTGTTGCAATTGTACATAGGATTGTATTCTTACTTTCTCTTTCTGCTACATCGTTGTTAGTGTATAGAAACGCAACAGATTTTTGCACGTTAATTTTGTATCCCATGACTTGACTCTATTACTTTCTTGTTTCTAAAAGTTTTTTAGTGGATTCTTTGGGGTTGTCTAGATATAAAATCATGTCGTCTGCAAAGAGTGACAATTCCCCTTCTTCTTTTCCAGTGTGGATCCCTTTTATTTCTTTTTCTTGCCTGATTGCTCTGGCTAGGACTTCCAATACTATGTTAAATAAGAGTGGTGACAGTGGGCATCCTTGTCTGGCTCCTGTTCTTAGAGGGATACCTTTCAGTTTTTCTCCATTGAGAATTATATTTTCTGTGGGTTTGTCATATATGGCCTTTATTATGTTGAGGTATTTTCCTTCTATACCCATTTTATTTAGAGTTTTTATCACAAATGGATCTGTATCTTGTCAAATGCTTTCTCTACATCTATTGAGATGATCATGTGATTTTTATTCTTCATTTTGTTAATGTGGTGTATTACATGAAATATTTTCTAATTTGCCTTGTGATTTCTTCTTTGACACATGGGTCATTTAAAAGCATGTTGCTTAATTTCCAGATATCTTATTGTTAATTTCTAATTTAATGCTGTTTAGTCAGAGAATATACTCTACATGATTTCAACCCTCTGAATTGAGACTTATTTTATGGCCCAGAATGTTTCTACCTAGGTGAATGTTTTATGTGCATTTGAAAGTTATTTGCATTCTGCATTTGTTGGGTACAGTGTTCTGTAAATGTTAGGTCAAACTGAGTGATAATATTATTCAGATCTTCTATATCAATGTTATCTATTTGCTTTATTAATTATTGAGAAGGGGTTATTAAAACCAACTATGATTACATTTTTATCTATTAATTTTGTCAATTTTGTTTCATTTATTTTGAAATTTTATTATTAAGTGCATATATATTGAGTATTATTGTTTTCTTGATGAATTGATCTTACTATTATTATGGAATGTCCCTCTTTTTCTCTGATATTACTTCCTGCCTTATATGTTTAGCCTGTCTTATCTGATATTAATATAGCAACACCAGCTTTCTTGTCATTAGTGTATAGAGAGTATCTTTTTCCAACTTTGTATTTCAATATGTCTGTGTTTTTATAGTGTTGCATTTTGTAAACATCATATAGTTGAGTCTTGATTTTTGCCTGATATGAAAACATCTTTTTCATTAGAATGCCTAGCCCACTTACAATTAAGGAAGTTTTTGTTGTGGTTAATTTTAAGTCTATTGTCTTGTTATTTGTTTCCTTTTTGTCCCATTCATTATTTTTTCCTCCAGTTTTTCCTTTCTTGTCCTCTTCTGGGTTAATTGAAAATATTTTTATTTCTCTTTTATATTCTTTATTGAATATTTTAAATATTTATATTTATCTATACTTCTGTGTATTATTGTTCAGTTTTTTGCTACAGAGATTATTATATGCATTTTTAACTTATTACTCTACCTTTAAATAATATTACACTTCCTCATGAGCAATGAAAGATGCCTCCAACTGTATAATTCCATTTGATCACCCTCCTGCCCAAGATGCTATTGTTGTTGTACCTTTTACTTCTACTTATGTTGTAAATCCCGTAATGTTATTTTTGCTTTACATAAATACATTTATTAAATATAGATAATACAAAATATTGTCTTTACCCTTTCTTGTTCTCCTTATTTCTTCCTGTAGCTCAGGCTTATTTCTAATATTATTCCTTTCAGACTGAGGAACTTCCTTTACCATTTCTTGAGTGCAGGTCTTCCGGAGATTAATTATCTCAACCTATGTCTGTTTGAAATAGCTTTATTTTGCATTAATTTTGAAGATTATTTTCTCTGAATATAAAACTTCAGACTGACAGGACTTTAAAAATGCCTTTCCACTGTCTTCTGTCCCATTTTTTTCCTGATAAGATGTCAGCCATCATTCTTGCTATTGTTCTTCTGTAGATGATGTCGTTTTTCCTATGAATGATTTACAGTTTTTTCTCTTTGTCTTTTGTTTTCAACAGTTTAACTCTAATGAGTCTTGGTGTAATATTCTTCGTATTTTTCCTGTTGTAATTCATTGAGCTTCTTAGATCTGTTGTATGATGTTTGTCATCAATTTTGAAAATTACCAGCCATTATCTTTTCTAATATTACTTTGCCCCATTTTCTCTCTCCTTTTGCTCTTGGACTTAAATTACATATGTATTAGATCATATGATATCGTCCTACAAGTGTCTGATGTCCCATTCAGTGCTTTTATTTTTCTCTTTGTGTTTCAGTTGGGTAATTTATACTAACCTATTATTGCAAGTTTACTTATTCTTTCTGTTTCTAGATTCAATCTTCTGTTAAGTCCATCAAATAATGTCTTCATTTCTGATATACTTTTTATTTCTTGTACTTATTTCTATTTTGTTCTTCTTTAAAAAAAAAAAAAAAGATTGGCACCTGAGCTAACATTTTCTTTTTTTTTTTCTCTCCCCAAAGTCCCCCAGTACATAGTTGTATATTCTAGTTGCAGGTCCTTCTGGTTGTGCTATGTGGGATGCCACCTCAGCATGGCCTGATGAATGGGGCTAGGTCCGTGCCCAGGATCCAAGCCAGTAGAACCCTGAGCTGCCAAAGCAGACTTGCAAACTTAACCACTCAGCCATGGGGCCAGCCCCTATTTGGTTCTTTTTTATAGTTTCTGTTAATAGCACTAAAATTCTGTTCATGCATGTTACCCATCTTTTCCATTAGGTCTTTTAACATATATTTTATAATTATTTAAAAGTCATTGTCTGCTAATTTCAACATGTATGCCATCTACGTGTCTGCTTCTATTGACTTTTTTGTCTCTTAATTATTGCTTACCTCTTCTTGCTTTGTCATATGTGTTATAATTGTTACTGTACACTGAACATTATGTGTGAAAGCATAATAGAGACTAAAGTAATTAATACTTACAACAGTGTTGTATAGTGGAATCTCTCTTTATCTGTCAGGCTGATTATGTGTGACTGATTATCTGTGGTTAAGCAGTCTTGGCTTCATTGCAGTTTAGTTAGATTTAGTTTACCATTGACTTAAAATAATTTGATAATGGGGTCAGAACTTTTCTTTCAGCAAGAATGGCAAGACTAGATATCTCTTCTCTTGAGACTCCAGATGTCTTTTCATGCTTACAGCCTACCTACCAGGTTTCTGAACTTTAGGAACTCCCTTTCTACTTCACAGCTTGGCCATCAGAGTTTTTGTTCACTGGAGAGTGCTTTTTCTTTGTATTCCCTCCCACAAATTTTTGTGATTCAGGAGATCTCACTCCACCTTGCTGCCCTTCTCTCACTTCTGTGCATTTGGTGAAGGCCTAGTCAAGGCATCATGGGGCGATCTCTCTCAACTCTCCTGCCTCACCCTCAGCCTTCAGTGAGTCACTTTCTTGTATTCAGGAAAGGTCCCTGTGAACCTAAGGATAGTCCTCTCAGCTCTAGTACTTTGCCCCAGCCAAGCCATTAGTAGGCTAACCCCATGTATTGAAGGTCTGGGGTGGGAGGATGCTTTGGTTGTTAGAGGCAATCTTACCTTATGACCTGGGCCTCTCAGACTTTTAATCTCCCATACCTGCCCACACATGGAAATTGAAATTTCATTAAAAGTTTAGCCACTTTTTTCTTACTCTTATTTATGGTGGATTTGCTTTCCCTCTTAGCGTTCCATCAGAGATGAAAGCAGCCAAGTGTTGAGTCTTGTCTAAGAGAGAAGAGGTTTATGTTATTTACACTTGTTTGAATCCTGAGCTCTCTGAGGCACAGTACCAAGTGCCTTGTCCATAGCACTTGCTCACTAAATTGTTACTGAAATTGGTTCTGAAATTGGTTGGGATGGTGAATCTCATTTTGTCTTCTTTTCTAACTATTGCTTCTTCCCAAGCCCTATAGCTTTACTGAACACAGAACTCTCATTCCAGTTTCTCAACCTTAGCCTGTAAAAGCCACACCCAACCCCAGATCTCTCTGCCCTATGACACTCTAACCTCTTGTTTGGAGTCTGCCAATGACCAACTTACAATGTCTACCTAGTGGTTCTCACTAGGCGGTTCTCAACCTTGGCTGCACATTGGAATCACTTGGAGACCTTTAAAAAGTATCAAATTCTGGGGTCCCTTTCCCAGATATACTGATTTAATTGTTCTGGGTGCAGCCTGGGCATTGGGATTTTAAAAGTTCCCCAGATGATTTTAATTTTCAGCCAAAGTTGAAAACCACAGGCTTAGAGGAATACTGGGGAATGTTTGAGAGGGTTGTGCCTGATACTAGGGCCAGAGATACAGTGAAGAGAATATTTCTGACAAAGAAATCTTCCATTTTTCACAGAAGCAAGGGGATATATGGGAACTGGGAGCTCTGAAACAATTGGTGCTCTACTAAAGGGAATCTCATCAGTTACATATGCTGCTTTGTTGTCAGAGACTCTCCCAACCCAACCCCAGAATATATATAGCTTTAGTGAGCTGTACCCTTCCACACTGCTGCTTCAGGATCATGCAAGTCATGCTCCTCATTAGTCTTCCTCGAAGTGGAACCCATCTTTGTCAGGTTCCCTGGGGAGGCTTATTAAAAATATAGATTCTGGGCCCCACCCTAGACCTACTGAATCAGAATGTCTAGGTGTGGATCCTGGTAATTTGCAGTTTTAACAACACCCAAACTGCTTTTATTCAGACTAAATACTTGAGAATATAAGATTGACTCTGAGGCAGTCCTTAGTTTTTATTCTTCCCTCCATAGTCTGTGCTACATCCTCAAGTGAACCAACAAACTGAAAGATATTTTCACTATGAGTTCAGCCTATGAATATTCTAAGAGAAATATGTGAGAATCATCATTTTCCCAAATTGTGGTCCATTTTGGTGTTGTGTAGTAGAAAGGACCCAGATTTTAGGGTCTGACATAGTTTGAATTGAATCCTGGTTCTGCCATTTATTTGATATATTCCCTCAAACAAGTGACTTGTCTTCCCTGAGCCTCAGTTTCTGGGGATGGAAAAGAGGCATAACCTCAGCACTCAGGGTTGTTGAGAAAATTGGATATGTTTTTAAGATCCCATCGCAGTGGTGGTACATATTGGGCATGACTAACTGATACTGGTCATTGTTATTGCTACTGTTACATCTTACCCATACCCAGTTAACGGGGATGGAAAAACCAGACACATGCCTCTTGGCTAGTGTTAACTGGGAGGCAAAGATCCAGACTTCTGTATCTTTGATGCTGTATATTCCAGCCTGGCTTCTAACTTTTATGCATTCTTGAGAGACTTATCATCATCTTTTTCGTTAAGTCCTCTCATATCCTATAGAAGCCACCATCATGGGGAAAGAAGTGACCTCAACCTCACAAGGAGTAGCTGACTATGGGAACACAGAACAAGGAGAAAGCAGAGATGAAAAGTCTTCTCAGAAACATATCCTTAGAACATCATTTGTGTAAAGTGGAGGTTTGGAGGGGAATAAATACCTTGAACTTCACAGCTTGCCTTGTGGCTAGGCCCACATAGGTCACTGGAAACTTTTATAAATCTGAGAAGATCTTGAGATTATATTGTGTAAGTTGTGAAACACGTATCATGTGTGTGTCTCTCTCTAACCATCTTCCAGCAGTATATATTTCTGCTGCCTCTCTGTCAGGGGTAGATGAGATCCAGTTACTGATCATTTGGGGATCCTGTTTATCTCCCAGGCTCCTCTGGGAGAAGCCCATAGTGATGGATGAGAGAAGGTGTTAATACAATCCTCTGGAGGATACTATCAAGAAATGTCCTCCCTCCTGACCCACAAGAGAGGAATTTTAAATTTAACTAATCAAATTATGAATCCTGGAAATGAAGGATACATCATTCCTGTGATCCTGGAGAAGAAGGATAAACCAAGAAATCAGAAAAATTTCTTTCTTCTAGGCCATCCAGATGTGGTAGATGTTAACCTGTAGAAAGGAGAGTTTTTGATTTACCCTAAACAAGGAAAACACAGAATTCAAATGAGAAGCGTGCTCCAAAAACAGTGTGACTCTTATTGGTGGTAAGTTAGCAATTTTCTTCTTTTTGCTCTCTCCAGGAATTTGAGAATTTTATTGCTACGTTTGTAGATGTGGGTTTTCATTTTGTGCTTCTGGGCTCCATAGTGCATGCCCAACAGGTAGGGGAAGTCCTAAAGGAGATGAATGCTGCATTTGTCCACCTCCCCCGAGGGTGACATGGAAGTGTAAGCATTCTCATTGGCCCAAAGATGTCAAATTGGCAGCCAATGTGAAAACTGTGGGCTGGCTTCCTCAGAGTGACCTCCTGGGTAAGGGCTTCCTCTCTCTGCAGACACTAGCCACATCTGCCTTTCTCTCTCTAGCTATTTTTTCTTTAGGGTTTATTGAAGCTGTCACTGCTACCTGGGGACTCTACCTCCCCATAAAAGGAAAGCATCTGTTAGTAAAGGGAAAAGCACCAGGAAAGGTTAACATTTTGGGATCACTTCATTCTTTTATAACCCAGACCAGTTATCTATAGCCACTAGTGACATTCAAATGGAGTTACTCTGGCCTCTTGCGAATGGCAGGTGATCTAAATCAGCTAAACACCATCCAAGAAGCATCTATAAATGTTCTGAGATATATCTGCATACCAGCAGGGAAGTCACTGATGTATAGTGACCTGGAGACACCTACTCATTACACGCAGAACCACACACAGACACCAACCCAATTCCACCTCACTAAGGGTGTGAGAGGCTTGGGTGCCATGGTGTCTTTCCAATGTGACAAAATTCCTCATTGTTCTGTCGAGATGCCCTACAGCATCTTCAAGGGGTTTCCTCTCTGGCTGGTGCTGCATTCTCTGGACCCCTCACAAGTAGAGCTACAGGTTGGATGAGAATTACTTTTGGTGAATTGGAAATATAAGGTTTTGGTTCTGCAAATGTAGTTCAGTAGGCTGTGGCAGAGCCCAAGAGTTGCACTTTCCAAAAGCACATTAGTGGATTCTGAGTCCCTTGGTTAGATAAACTCCTCATCTACATTTTATTTTGTTTCAAATGAGAGAGGAACAGTATGACAAGGACTGGCAATCCTTTAGTGTAAAGCACAATCCCTGCTTAACAATGATGTATAGAGATGATGAGTAGATAGATGGATGACTGGTGATATGTGCTGAATTAGTATTGTCTCTGCATTCTTAGCTTTAGCTGTTCTCTGGTTGAGGTTGTAGGCCCAAGTTTCTGAGGATGCTCACAGAATTTTGCCCAAGTAATTGACTCTTTAGATTGATTCCCAAACACCTCCAGATTCCCTTATTGTGTTTCCCTGACACTGTTGCTTTTCCAAGTTCCCCAAATCCTTGCTCTAGCAATATCTTGCTCTTTTTCTTCTTTGTCCAAGCTCGTCCAAGCTCACCCCAGCATCCACCTGTTTGTCACTCACAGAGGGTAGAATAGCATGATGGAAACCATCCAGCCTGGAAACCTACTCCAAGTGGAAGCTAAAATTCTGGGTATCACCACCCTGATGGAGCAGCTCAAGGCGGAGACCCTGGCTCTCACGATGAGACAAATCGTGGAAGACAGGAAGTGTGCAGCACTCTTGCAGTAGCACTAGTGGAACTGGCCAGAGATTTTTTTCTTCCCATGTAAGCTAAAACTCAGAATTAATACACCATTGATCTATTTTCACTGAATGCCAAGTGAAAGAAGTGGGCCTTATATTTTGATAAGAGGAATTTAGGGCAGATGATACGAAGAATTTTCTATCTTTAAAAAATTTATCTTTTACAGTTTTTGTTTCTCTTGAGATGCTTAAGGTGCAATTCTAACCAGGTTCAGGGGGTTCCTTTTACTTTTTCAGATACATAGTTCTTTCCTCTAGATGTCTTAACCCTTAGCTGCTCCTGAACACTCTGTCTTTTCTTCTCTAATGTCACCTCTCCAGAGAGGCCTTCCCTAGTAATTTCCTTCATAGCATGTTTTGTACTTATTCTATATTTTAGCTTACAAACAATTAACTACTAGAATGTAAGCTCCATGAAGCTAGGGTCATATATTTCTTCTTAATCATGGCCTATCTCACTGCCTTGCATACAGTAGGTACTCAACAAGCATTTGTTGGAAGAGTGAAGAATAACTAAATATTGGTCCTCTAAAACATGGTTAGGTTCTTAGGGCCCATGAATTCCTAGGAGTGTGAAATTGTGAATGGCATGTGTTTTCATACACACATTTTCTGGAGTATATTTTTATAATGTTTTTCAGATTCTCGACGGGTTCTAATGACCAGAAAGGCCAAGAGCTGCTGCTCTTGGAGGAGCCCTTGCATCCCTGGGGTGATTCGTGGTGATGTTCAGCATGATGCCGGGGGAATGGTAGCACCAGCATTCCCTAGGGATCCTTTTAGCACTCAGCGCCCTGCCTGGCAGGTAGTTAATGTTGGCGAATGAATAAATTAAGGGTCCCAGGCTGTATTGAAAGCCAAGACATTTGGAGCCAGGCCTTTGCATATAAGGGTGGCTTTGGTCAGAACAAATATCTGGACATTTCAGAAGCTATGGGCTTCCTTCCTCTGCCTCAGGGGGTTATGAGACCCCCCGACTGTCACTTGTCTGTGGTCCTCTTGACAACTATGAGCCTGACTCCCCACAAGGAGGAAACTCAAGCCACCTTGATTGGTTGCAACTTAAATTCCTGACCACAGGCTTGATATGGGCCCTCAACAATGCCTGCCCATCTGGTCTTTTCCTACGCATCTTTCTTACGGGCCTTCCTACTACTGTTTTACCTTATCTCCTCAAACCTCCAACATGGTCTTCTCCTTGCTCATTCTCAGAGTATATTCTTCTTTGTTTTATTTTACTGGACAAAAAAGTAGAAGCCACCAGCAAAGGACATTTCATGTGTTCAAATCTATCAGCCTACTGCCGAATCTACCTACCTGCCTACCTGCCTACATCCCCACCTGCCTACATCCCCACCTGCCTACCTACCTACCTACCTACCCTTCTACTCTGTCCCGCCCTGTCACTATCCCTGTGGCCAGGCCCTGCCCGAGGATAGAGGATCCCATCCTCTCACCTACACAAGGCCCTCGTTTCTGCAATTCTCCCCAAGTCTCTCCTGCATTATTCATTTTTCTCTTTCTCCTGGAACACTTTTATCACTAAAAAACTTGCTGTAATAACTCATGTTTTTCTTCAGCTTTTTATTTTGAAAAGTTTCCAACTCTCAGAAAAGTTACAAGAATAATAGAATGCTTATTTAAGCTTCACCTAGATTTACCAATTAACATTTTACCTTGTTGTTTTCTGTCTCTCTCATATATATATATATATAAAATAAATGTTATATTTTATATATATAAATAAATTCTATATTTTAAATAAATTTTAAATTTATTTTAAATAAATTTTATATTTTTTATGTATATATATAAATTCTTTTTTGGCAGAATCATTTCAGAATTTATGGCAGATATCATGACACTGTGCCCCTAAATACTTCAGCATGTGTCTCCTATGAATGAAGCATTTTCCTCTATAACCACAATACAATAATCAGAGTCCAGAACTTGAACATGGATTAGTTCTCACCTTAAACAAATTTTCTTTTTTAAAATTTTATTGAGACAATAATAGTTTATAACTGTGTAATTTCTGTTGTGCATTATTATTTGTCAGTCCTCATATATATGTGCCCCTTTCCACCTTATGCCCACCCCCCAATTCCCTTTCCCTCTGGCAACCACTAATCTGTTCTCTTTGTCCATGTGTTTATCTTCCACATATGAGGGAAATCATATGGTTCTTGTCTTTCTCTGTCTGGTTTGTTTCACTTAACATAATACCCTCAAGGTCCATCCATGTCGTGGCAAATGGAGCAATTTTGTCTTTTTTTATGGCTGAATAGTATTCCATTGTGTGTGTATATATATATATATATATATATATATATATATATATATATATATATATATATCACATCTTCTTTATCCATTCATCAGTCATTGGGCACTTGGGTTGCTCCCACATCTTGGCTATTGTGAATAATGCTGCAATGAACATAACCATGCATAAATCTCTTTGAGTTGTTGACTTCAAGCTCTTTGGATAAATACTCAATAATAGGATAGCTGGGTCATATGGTATTTCTATTTTTAATTTTCTGAGAAATCTCCATACTATTTTCCATAGTGACTGCACCAGCTTACCTTCCTACCAGCAGTGTATGAGTGTTCCCTTTTCTTCACACCCTTTCCAACATTTGTTATTTTTTGTCTTGGTAATTATAGAAATTGCAACAAGTATAAGGTGATATCTTAGTGTAGTTTTGATTTGCATTTCCCTAACGATTAGTGAAGTTGAACATCATTTCATGTACTTGTTGGCCATCTGTCTATCATCTTTGGAAAAATGTCTGTTCATATCCTCTGTCCATTTTTTGATCATATTCTTTGTGTTATTGTGTTGAGTTGTGTGAGTTCTTCATATAGTAATCCCTTGTTGGATACATGATTTGCAAATATTTTCTCCCAGTCAGTGGGTTGTTTTTTCATTTTATTCCTGGTTTCCTTTGTCTTGCAGAAGCTCTTTAGTTTGATGTCATCCCCTTTGTTAATTTTTTCATTTGTTTCTCTTGCCTAAGTAGATATGGTATTTGAAAAGATGCTTCTAAGACCAATGTCAAAAAGTCTACTGCCTATGTTTTCTTCTAGGAGTTTTATGGTTTCATGTCTTACCTTTGAGTCTTCAATCCACTTCAAGTTAATTTTTGTACATGGCAAAAGATAATGGTCTACTTTCATTCTTTTGTGTTTGGCTGTTCAGTTTTCCCAACACCATTTATTGAGGAGACTTTCCTTTCTCTATTGTATGTTCTTGGCTCCTTTGTCAAAGATTAACTGTCCATAGATGTGTGGTTTTATTTCTGAGCTCTCAATTCTGTTCCATTTACCTGTGTGTCTGTTTTTCTGCCAGTGCCATGCTGTTTTGATTACTGTAGCTTTGTAGTATATTTTGAAGTCAGGGATTGTGATGCCTCCAGCATTGTTCTTTTTTCTCAGGATTGCTTTAGCTATTCAGGATGTTTTGTTGCCCCATATGAATTTTAGGATTCTTTGTTCTATTTCCCTGAAGAATGTCATTGGGATTCTGATTGGGATTGCATTGAATCTGTAGATTGCTTTAGGTAGTAGAGACATTTTAACTGTGTGTACTCTTCTAATCCATTTGTATGGAATATCATTCCATTTCTTCATGTCATCATCGATTTCCTTCAATAAGTTTTATAGTTTGCATTGTATCAGTCTTTCACCTCCTTGATTAAATTTATTCCTAGGTATTTTATTCTTTTTTGTTGTGATTATAAATGGTATTATGTTCTTGAGTTCTCTTTCTGTTAGTTTGTTACGAGAGTATAGAAATGCAATTGACTTTTGTAAGTTGATTTTGTACACTGCAACTTTGCTATAGTTGTTTGTTATTT
Organism: Equus przewalskii; assembly: GCF_037783145.1. Classification (NCBI taxonomy): domain Eukaryota; kingdom Metazoa; phylum Chordata; class Mammalia; order Perissodactyla; family Equidae; genus Equus; species Equus przewalskii. The sequence continues at coordinate 29,048,747 of NC_091850.1, forward strand.
CTAGTAGTTTTCCAATGGATTCTTTAGAGTTTTCTATATATAAAATCATGTTGTCTGCAAACTGTGAGAGTTTCACTTCTTGCTTGCTAATTTGGATACCTTTTATTTCTTTTTCTTGCCTAATTGCTCTGGCCAAAATCCCACTTGATCATGATGCAGGACCCTTTTAAGGTATTACCGTATTCGGTTTGCCAATATTTTGTTGAAGATTTTTGCATCTATGTTCATCAGCTATATTGGTCTGTAATTTTTCTTCTTTGTGCTGTCCTTGTCTGACTTTAGAATCAAGGTGATGTTGGCCTTGTAGAATGAGTTAGGAAATGTTCCATCTTCTTCACTTTTTTGGAATAGTTTGAGAAGGATGTGTATTAAATCTTCTTTGAATGTTTGGTAGAATTCTCCAGAGAAGCCATCTGGTCCTGCACTTTTATTTTTTGGGAGATTTTTGATTACTGTTTCAATCTCCTTACTTGTGATTTGTCTATTCAAATTATTTCTTCTTTATTCAGTTTTGGGAGGTTGTATGAGTCTAATAATTTATCCATTTCTTCTAGATTGTCCATTTTATTGGCATATAGTTTTTCATGTTATTCTCTTATAATTGTTTGTGTTTCCGTGCTATCTGTTATAGTTTCTCCTCTTTCATTTCTAATTTTATTTGAGCCTTTTGTCTTTTTTTCTTAGTGAGTCTGGCTAAGAGTTTGTCAATTTTGTTTATCTTCTCAAAGAAACAGCTCTTAGTTTTATTGATCCTTTCTACTGCTTTTTTTTTTTGGATCAATTTCATTTATTGCTGCCCTAATTTTTATTATTTCCCTCCTTCTGATGACTTCAGCCTTTGTTTGTTCTTCTTTTTCTAGTTATGTTAGGTGTAGTTTAAGATTACTTATTTGAGACTTTTCTTGTTTGTTAAGGTTGGGCCTATATTGCTATGAATTTCCCTCTTAGAACTGCTTTTGCTGCATCCCATAAGAGTTGGTATAGTGTATTTTCATTTTCATTTGTCTCCAGATTTTTGTGTGTATGTGTGTAAGAAAGACTGGCCCTGAGCTAACATCTGTTTCCAATCTTCCTCTTTTGCTTGAGGAAGATTGTCACTGAGCTAACATCTCTGCCAATCTTCCTCTATTTTATGTGGGATGCTGCCACAGCATGGCTTGATGAGTGCTGCTAGGTCTGTGCCTGGAAGCCGAACCTGTGAACCCTAGGCCACCAAAATGGAACATGCAAAATTAACCACTATGCCACTGGGCCAGCCCCTCCACATAGTTTTTGATTTCTCCTTTAATTTCTTCAATGATCCATTGGTTGTTCAATAACGTGTTGTTTAGTCTGCACATCTTTGTCACTTACCCAGCTTTTTTCCTGTAGTTGATTTCTAGTTTCATAGCATTATGGTCAGAAAAGGTGCTTGATATAATTTCAATCTTCTTAAATGTATTGAGGCTTGCCTTGTTTCCCAACATATGGTCTATCTTTGAGAATGTTCCATGTGCACTTGAGAAGAATGTGCATTCTGTTGTTTTTGGATGGAATATTCTAATGTATATCTATTAAGTCCATATGATCTAGTTTTTCATTTAATTGCACTATTTCCTTGTTGATTTTCTGTCTTTCAGACAGAAGGTCTGAATGGTCTATCCATTGATATTAGTGGAGTGTTGAGGCTGCTCACTATTATTGTGTTTCTGTTCATTTTTCCTTTTACTTCTTTGTGTTTTTATTTTGAGGAAGATTAGCCCTAAGCTAACATCCACTGCCAAAGGCCCTGAACCAACATCTATCCCCATTTTCCTCTATTTCATACATGGGATGTCTGCCACTGCATGGCTTGATAAATGGTGTGTAGGTCCATGCCCAGGATTCAAACCAGGGAACCCCAGGCCACTGAAGTGGAGTGTGCAAACTTAGCTGCTATGCCACTGGACTGGCCCCTCCTTTTACGTCTTTTAATAGATGTTTTATGTACTTTGGTGCTCCTGTTTTAGGTGCCTATATATTTATAAGTGTTATGTCCTCTTGGTGGAGTGTCCCTTTTATCATTATTTACTGCCTGTCATTGCTTTTTTTATCTTGAAGTCTATTTTGCCTGATATAAGTATGGCAACACTTGCTTTCTTTTGTTTGCCATTAGCTTGGAGTGTCATCTTCCATCCATTCACTCTGAGCCTGTGTTTGTCTTTAGAGCTGAGATGTGTTTCCTGGAGGCATCATATTGTTGGATCTTGTTTTTTAATCCATCCAGCCACTCTATGTCTTTTGATTGGGGAATTCAGTCCATTTATAGCTAGAGTGGTTATTGATATATGAGGGCTTAATACTGCCCTTTTATCACTTGTTTTCTGATTGTTCTGTATTTCCCTTGTTTCTTGTCACATGTATTTCCAACTGCCAATTCACTTTTGCAACTCTCTATGATGGTTTTCTCAGTTTTTCTTTATTTATCATTTGTGTCTCTGTTCTGATTTTTTGTTTAGTGGTTACCATGAGGTTGTATAACAGATCTCATAGATGAGATAGTCAATTTTCTGATAGCTTCTTATTTTCTTAGTGTAAGCAGATCCCATCCCTTTCCTCTTCCCTGTCTAAGTTATTGTTGTCCCAATTTATTCCCTTTTGTATGGTGAGTTTGTGATTAAAATGAAGTTATATTCATTTTTGATGCTTTCCTTCCCTTGTCTTTAATTGTCTGCTGACCTGTTCTGATAGAAAGCTACAATTTTCTGATTTTGTATGTGTATTTATCTCCTTGCTCAAGGCTTTGTAAAAGCTTTCTGATTTTCTTTCAGGTATGAGGCAACTCCTGTCCTCCACATCATATCTGCTTGCTAGTTTTGCTACAAATTCCTGCTCACTGGCTTCTTCCTATGATCAGATTTCCTTACTTGGCACTTGTGGCCCTCTTTATTTTCCAGTCAGCAAGGACTCTTCTGTGATTCTGTCGCTGGGTCATTTGGACCAGTGACCCTCATATTTTAAACCTTGAAGACTGCCTTTCTTATCACATCCTTCTTGCAGGCCCTGAGCATGAACCATTCCAGCCTTCATGGCCAGTATCTTCTGAGCCTTTTTCCCTCACTCCTGCTTCCACCACTTCTCATGGATTAACACCTAAGATGGGCACTTTGCTAATTCTTTCATTTTCTATTTGCTTCTCCTGCAAACTCTCTCAAGCTAAGGAAGCTACATGTATCCCTTTGAACAGGAAAATAAATGTTTTCACAGAATTATCTTCCCCCCTCCTCCCAGTCAAGAGACTTTTGTCCTCATTGCCCAGAATTCTGTCACCTGGCTACTCAAGGCTGCAAGGGAAGCTGGGAAAATATCTGCATTGGCAGCTGCTGAGGACTAAGAGAGATGGAAGTAGGTTTTGGATTAACCAACCTGTGGTGTCTGAAGCAGGTGGCAAATGGCCAAAAAACCTTCCACAATGCTTGATGGGTCAAAGCAGAATATTCTGTGTTCTGATATTTTGTCCTGGTCTATATTTGTACACCAAAGCAGCCAGAAATCTTGGACATGATAGAAAATAAAAACTTTTGTCTCTTGGTTACAGTCTCTGGCTGGACCTGTGGAAGCACCTGATCCAGAGCTGGCCTCAATGACTTCCTAAGTGCAATGGGGACCACAGGCAAGGAGAGGGAGGGGATAACCTCCATCATGAATACCCAGCCCTTGAGTCCTGTGCGGGTGAGAAGGGGAAATGGAATTGTGGCTGTTGATTCCAAGGACAGCACAGAGAGGGCTGGGTGCTGTCCAAAGGGACTATTGCCAGAAACCAATGGGCAATGAGCCTAAAGTGGTATAAGAAGGGTGAAAGACACCCAATTTGGTGTTCTGTTGAAAACGTGATTTGCAATAGGATTCTCTTTTAGTTTCTCTGAAATCTTACATTCTAAAGACTTTGTACTAGTGACGAGAGGGTAAGTATTAACATAGAAATGTCCTCACGCGTGTGGGAGAATGGGGACTTTACACTTATCAATAGGTGTTAGAATCAACCGGAGCATTCATGCGCATGGTGCCCTTATTAAGCCTACCTCACTCTTGCCAGTCTCCTCCCCTTTGGCTGGCATTAAGGTTTATAAAATCCTGGAGTGGGTATCAGGATAGAGGACATGCAGCATGCCACAGGGAATTTTCTCCCCCATGGCCCTCCACAGACTACATGTAAATTGATGCCATATCTACCGTGAAGATCAACTCAAAGAGCAAATAAAGCTGACTCCTTCCCTTAAGTAGAAAACTCAACATCAGATTTTAGCAGAGCTGTCTCCTGAACTCCTGCTACAAAGCTTTGTAGAGAGCTAGTGAGTCCAGAAAAATAGTCCATAAAAGAGGAAAGAGCCACAGAAGGCCCCACGACAAGCTAAAGCTTTGCCCGGAAAGATAAACTCCACATTATGTCTGAAAATTCTGAAAAAGAATCCTGGGAGACTAAAGCTTTGACACCAGGAAAGAGACGGAAATATATGAGGGAACGAAGGTAACTGTCCTGGAAAGGCTTCATTTCTGAGGGAGACAAGGGTAAAAGAGAAGGAGGGAGGCATTCTTTGAATATTGGTGATGAAAGAAGAAAAGAAACCAGGAAAAATGTGGGGCCTTCCAGAAAATATGAAACTAGAGAGTCAGATAAGGTAAACCTTGTCTAAGCCCTCTGCCTAAAACAAAAGCCACACAGTAAGGAGACTTTCATTGCAGATTATTTCTATAGAATTCTGCATGTCAGTGGATATCTACATCTGTCTTTCACTGGATATTTATGTCATTCAGTGTGTTATGAACAGGAACATGAAGGAAACAGTAACTCTTTTCCACAATTAAATATATCTGTACAGTGTATGTACAGACCCATTTGTCTGACATGTTTCATGCCTATGAAAACTTAGTAAGTTTAGAATATTTTGCCTGACTCAAAATTTCTTTTTGACCAAATGTGAAATACCATGTTGATGTTGTGGGAAATAACTTCATTAATTAATCTCGAAATGAACTGGGTTTATGGAAACTAAGAAATTATGGAAATTGACAGTAGGAGACAAGTGGATCAAATATCTCTTTTTTCTCTTAATGACCTTATCTATTCAATAGTTGAATAGATAGTTGAACCCTATCTAGTTCAATAGAATTGATTAAAAACATCAAGTTGTTTGCTTTTTCAAGAGACACATCCGAAATATGAGGATATGTGAGAGTTGAATACAAAAGGATAGAAAAAGACAGGTCATGTAATACTAATGGAAAATAAAACCTGAATAGTTAGGAATAGTATCAGACAAGATAAACTTTAGGTGAAAAGCATTACTAGAGACAAAATTGGTGCTTTCATAACAGAGATTAATTGTTTCACTGGGAAGATATGGTACCTGAAACTGTAATTGTAAATGCGTACGCATCTACTGATGTGGCCTCAAAGTGTATAGAGCGAAATTGAAATAACAAGAAGAAAAATTAAAATCATACTAGGAGAGTTTTAAAAACTTTTTAATGAAACATTTCTAACATTCATAAAAGTAGAACTTCCCATGTGTAACACAGCTTTGATGATTACTAACTCCTGTCAGATTTTCTTTCCTTTATATACTCACCCAGTTTCAACCTCACCTCCATCCCTAACCCCAGACATCATAACGCTTCATCTGTAAATGTTTCAGAAGTATCTTAAGAGACAAGGAATCTCTTTTTAAATAACCACAATATAACACTGTAACACTTCTCTAAATTGATAGTAACTACTAAATATCATCATACATTGTGTTCCTATTTCTCTGATATTCATAAATGTTTAGAGTTTGTTTGAATCATACCATCTAAAATTTTAATATTCCTGATACCTATCCCTTCACATCTCCTTGCCTATTGGATTTTCCTTGGTAGCATTTGCCATTAACATACTATATATTCTATTTGTTATTGTGTTTAGCATCTTTCTGCCTAGCAGAACAGTACCTGAAATATAATTAGGTATTGATTTAGTTTTTGAATAAATGCATAAGTCTGGAATTAGATTAAAAAATCCTTTATTTTGCTAGCACTATATGAGACGTACAAGAAGAATATATGGGCTGGAGCCTTGTGATGCCTGGTAAAGCCCTGCTTCTCTCTCTCTCTCACCACAATGGGCATGGCTATGTGAAGGATGCTCACATGTATTAGAATGTAATGCTTTAAATTCAGATGGGAAAATAAGACCTGTAGACAGAAGACAGTAAGAATACAAACAAAATTCAAGAACCCACTTCATCCTGTAGGCATGGAATACATTGAAGGACTTTCTCTGCCTGTTTTAAAAAAATTTTTAATTAAAATTTCTTTTATTGAGGTATAATTGAAATACAACATTATATTGCTTTCAATTGCACAACATAATGATTTGATATTTGTATGAATTGTGACATGATCACCACAGTAAGTCTAGTTAACATCCATTACCATAAATAGTTGTGAACTTTTTTCTTGAGATGAGATCCTTAAAGATTTACTTTCTTACCAACTTTCAGTTATGCAATAGTGTATTATTAACTATAGTGACTATGCTGTACATTACATTCTCATGACTTATTTATTTTATAAGCAGAAGATTCTACCTTTTGACTCCCTTCACAAATTTTGCCCAATTCACGCACCTCGCCTCTGGCAACCACCAATCTGTTCTCTGTATATATGAGCTCGGCTTGTTGGCTTTTGTTTTAAGATTCCACATATAAGTGAGATCACACAGTATTTGTCTTTCTCTTTCTGACTTACTACCCTTAGCATGATGTCCTCAAGTTCCATCCATGTTGTCACAAATGGCAAGATTTCATTCTTTTATGGCTGAATAATATTCCATTGTGTATATATACCACAATCTCTTTATCATTGATGGACACTTAGGTTGTTTCCCTATCTTGGCTATCATAGATAATGCTGCATGAACATGAGGGCGCATATATCTTTTCAAGTTAGTGTTTTTATTTCTTCAGATAAATACTCAGAAGTGGAATTGCTGGATCATATGCTAGTTCTATTTTTAATTTTTTGAGGAACCTCCATACCATTTTCCAAAATAGCTGCACCACTTTTCTTCCCACAAACAGTGCACAAAATGTTCCCTTTTCTTCACATCCTCACCAACACTTGTCATTTGTTGTCTTTTTGATGATAGCCATTCTAGCAGGTGTAGGGTGATATCTCATCGTGGTTTTGATTTGCATTTCCCTGATGATTAGTGACATGGAGTACCTTTTCATGATTCTGTTGGCCATCTGTATGTCTTCTTTGGAAAAATATCTATTCAGATCCTCTGTCCATTTTTTAATTGAATTGTTTGATCTTTTGCTCTTGAGTTGAATGAGTTCTTTATATATTTTGGATATTAGCCCCTCAACAGATGCACAATTTGAAACTATTTCCTCCCATTCAGTAGACTGCCTTTTCATTTTGATGGTTTCCTTTGCTGTGCAGAAGCTTTTTAGTTTGGGGTAGTCCTACTTGTTTATTTTTGCTTTTGTTGCCTTTGCTTTGTTGTCACATTCAAAAAAATCATCACCAAGACTGATGTCAAGGAGTTTACCACCTTGTTTCCTTCTAGGAGTTGTATGGTTTCAGGCTCTACATTTAAGTCTTTTCTCTGACTGTTTTAGATTACATGAAACCTTTACTGAAGCCAGTCTTGTTTCGGGGATAGAAAATGCAAAGATGATTTCTGGAGTTTGTATGCCTGTCTTTCCTAGGGCTGCCATTACTGAAAGCAGAATTACAGGATCTCCTCAGCTTGTGCCTGAAGAAACTGTAGAAAGATCTGCAGTCCTATTTTATGATGTTCGTTCAGAATTATAGTCTCAGCTTTAGAGGTTCAGTCCTCAGCTAAAAACCTGGACTTCCCGAGTTAGGACTCTAGCACCTCTTCATGAGTAAATCCCCTCCTTAAGAGGCCCTCAGAGAACTAGTGCAGGAATGGTAGGTCAATTTCCCTTTGGGCTTTGCTTCCAGAGAGTAGAAACAAGCTACTCCCTGGGAATGAACGCTATTTCCAGGGTGCAGTGTCCCTTGAGTTTGGGACACTAGAAGAGACTTTAAGCCGGTAACTAGGGAAATAGTGCGTGAGGAGGGCAATGTGAGGTAATTAGATCAGTTAGATGTGAGGTGGAGTACCGTAAGTTCAGGAAGGGTCCATAAACAGAGATAGCTCTGATCCACTTTGAAGTGGAGCTGTCATCCATGTGATTTCCTAGGTCTCCACCATTCCTGGTTCAGAGCGTTTTCTATGGGGACAGAGTCGTGAGTACCTGGACAGAGAGGGGTTAAGGATCAGCTCACTAACCCCTCCTTCCCACTGCCCATGGGTAGGAGGGTGAGAGGCGAATACCCAATGGGACAGAAGCCTGGGAAGCAGGGCGAAGGGCACCAGAGGGGACAGAGAGAAGAGAGACAGGCAGGATCCATCTCTTACCACCTCCCAAGCTCCCAGCCAGCTCCAATCCTTCACGCTTGGGCGCCAACTGTGTCGGGCGCACACAAGTCCCTTGTGGCACGCAGGGCGCAGGGCACGCAGCACAGGAGCGAGCATGGGGAGCCTGCGGGCGCTGCTTCTCATCTCCTCCCTTCTGCCTGGGCTCCTGCTCTCAGAGGCCGCCAAAATCCTGACTCTGTCCTTGCTGGGTGAGTGCTTGGCCAAAGAATCCAGAGACAGGCGTGTCCTAGGCACTCACGCCAGGGCTCAGGCAAACAGCCATTAGTCAGAGGGTCATTCCCTGTGGTTTTGCAGACTGGGCGGGTTTGTTTCCCTGACTGGAAGATGAAGGGGTGGGTGCTGTTTGTAGAGGCAGAGAGAGGCCTCTCCCACCACAGAGGTGGAGAAGATAGTTGCAGAGAAAACAGAAATAGTCTTTCCTCTCCCTTCTAACTCAGGAGTAGTTCCCTATAACAGCAGTCTGGGGCCAGAAGGTTAAGATACAGCCCAGTGCAGGAAACTGCTGGCCTCCTTCTCCTGGGCTCGGGCTGGACATGCAGAGGCTCATCCAAAACTTTTAAGGGTTGCGCAGCAATTGCCTGTAGTCGGTGGCTGGGTTTTGCAGGCTTTTGGTGGTCAGGGCAAAGGAAGGTAGGATGCTCCTGGGGCAAAGCACTAATTTTCTGAGGCTGTGTAGAAGTCAGGGTGGAGCAGGAGAGATATTTCAATGACACTTAGGAAGATGGAGTGGTTTTATCCCAGGGAAACCTGGAGAGCTGATCTGGGCTGAGGAGGAAACCCTGAACATTCCGGTCTCTCTGGATGCCCTTCTCTTTCCCCTACCCCGCTGGAAGTGTTTGAAGGAATTATAGACGTATTAATTCTGCATTTTGTGGCCTCTATTTTATTTCCTTTTTTTGTTTGTTTTTTTTTTTTGCCTCAAAGGGAATAGAATTTGAAAGGAAAAAATATATCAGGATAAAGGGTCATCATAGGATGGAGCGTCTCAAGATTTTAATCAACCCACAGTGGGATCTCTTAGATGACTTTTAGATCACTGAGAATCAGGGATCTTAGAGGTGGAAGGAAGTATACATAAATCATTTAATTCAGTCCCCGCTATGTTTTCCTGAGCAGGAAACTAAGGTTCAGGGAAGCAAGGTGCCTTTGGCAGATCACACCAGACCTCCCTGAGGCAGACACCATGAATTCACTCAGCGTTTCTAACCCGAAGACCATCCTCTCCACAGCTCCCACTATCACCACTTTTCAGTGGGGGGTTTTTATAATCACTCCTTAAGAAACCCTGAAACACCATTGGAAACATTTTTTTACTTTCTGATTATTAGTAGCAATGAAGCAAAAGAATTTCCTCACCTCTTGAAAACATGCTGTTCTCCTGCCTCAGACTCTGAGAGGGAGATGGTGTGCTGTGTGAGGTGCTGGAAGCCCCGTCTCTGTCCCAGGATGCACTGGGGCTCACAGACCCTCCATGATGGGATGCCTGTGGGGTCACCCCTTCTCCTGGGCTCCCAGGTCTAATATGGATTAAAATGTGAGTGTGAGATGTGAGACATTTGTACTTTATACCTCCTCTGCTACTTCAGACTATGCAAGTCTGGGTGTAAAAAGCTGAGAAATAGCTATACACCATTTGTCTAGCACTACACCCCTCTAACCCCAACTCCAAATTCTTGACATTTCCCCTTAACTTCTCTCCTGATCTGACTTTCTTTGCTGCTAAAACCCTTAGATTCAAGCAAAGGTTCCGTGTTGGAGTGGGATACAAGAGAAGACGTGAGTGTGATGGAACTTGTCCCTCCCCCACGATCAAGCTTCTCTTTCCTTAAGATCTCAGGATTGTCCTAGGATGGGTGATGTCTCAGTCTTCATGCATATAGGATCATGCAGGCCCATTTCACGGCCCCCACAGTTAATCTGAATGTCTTAATTTGATTTTCTGCTCAATTCAGACCCAGCTGAGAAAAGTCCTGTCAAATACATTTGAATCTCAAGAATTAGGGCTGTAAGTGGTGGCTCCATGTCCTTCTGCTCCAATGGCTCTTTCTTGGACTCACATTCAAGCTACCGCATTTCTGGCTCCTACACTAGCATAAATTCCCAAAGAGAAGGATTCCAGAAATAGATCTAATTGATTGTCCACAAGGACCCTTCACATTCACATGCACAACACTGTGCCCAAATTTCTTCTGGAGCACTTATTTCTTTAGGACACGATGTCCCATATGGCCACAGTTAAAATCCATTATGCGCCTGAAGATCAGGAACTCCTTAAGTCCTGAGCACCAAGAAGTTCATCACATTGACATGGAGACCAGAGTCTCATGAGGGGATCTTTGATGGAGGTTTGCCAGAGGTCAAGGATGTGGGCCAGCAGGCTCTGGGGGAGTGGGCTAGGGTGTACACAGCTTGATATGGAAAGTGTGACTGACGAAGTTCATCTTGTCTACTCGCCATCAACCTTCTGTTTCCCTATCCTTCCTTTTATGGATTTGTCACCCCTCAACCTCGGCTCTCATCGTTACAAAAATGATGTTGTGCATTGTTCCTAGGTGGAAGCCATTTTCTACTAATGGACCGAGTGTCTCAGATTCTTCAAGATCACGGTCATAATGTCACCATGCTTCTCCAGAGAGCAAATTTATTAATACCAGGTATCTTTTCTCACTAATTCTTGATTTCTTCTACTCCAGGCAAAGAGCAACAAGGCTTTTTGCATACAAGAGCTTTTCAAATAGTTTTAAAAATCTTATTGGATTGAAAGAATGATAAAATTATCTGAATGTGTGCGTGTGTGTGTGTGTGTGTGTGTACGTAAGGTGTTGAAAATCTTCTGAGCTCTGTAGTCCCATGTTTTCCTCCTCTACCTGAACTTCTACTCCAACCATGCAATCCTCCACACTTTATTACAGATTATTTGGTAAATGCTGCTTTATAACGTGGCTTGAAAATACGTTGAACAGAAGTGTTCAGCCATAATTAGGATTTCTAACTGGTAAGGATAGCTTTTCTTTTTCTATAGCATAGATTAAGTTCTCCTCCTATGATATCTGAAATTTAAGGAATTTCTCAGGGAATTCCTTATTTATGTAGCTATGATCAGAATCTATCATGGAGATGATCTTGTTTTCTTGAAAAATCAGTGACTGCCTGTAAGTTTGTGCATCGTGATGTTAGAAGTTCCTAACTGCGTCATTGAATCAAAAAAATTTTAGCAAAATGAGCTCATAAATCTTATCAACTCTTCTTTTCTGACAGACAAAGGAATAATACGTCAGAGAACTGAAATGACTTACCCAAGGTCACATGCAGGCTAAAAACAGTGTTAAGTGGATTTAGGACTTTAAGCTCTAGATTGCTCAACCTGAAGGGTTGCTCAGGCTCTGATTTTCAGAAAAAAAAAAAATCCAGTATTAATGAACAAAGTATTAAGCTTTGAGGAGCAAAATTTTGAGAAATTATGAAATTTTGGAAGTGACTTCATGCTTTGTTATTGTTCAGATTGTTTTAAAACAATTCTTTTCAGTGAAAATTCTTTTAAGTTTTTTATTGTGGTAAAATATGCATAACATAAAATTGACCATTTTGACCATTTTTGTATACAGTTTAGTTACTTTAAGTCCATTCACATTGTTGTGCAACCGTCACTGCCATCCATCTCCAGAACTTGTTCATTGTCACAAACTGAAACTTGGTACCCTATAAAAATTAACTGTCCATTACTCTCTTGCCCTCAGTCCCTGATAAGCACTATTCTACTTCATTTTTCTAATAATTTGACTATTCTAAATACCTCATCAAAGTGGAACCATACAATATTTGTCCTTTTATAGCTGGTTTATTTCACTTCACATAAATTCTTCAGGTTCCTCCAGGTTGTAGTGCATATCAGAATTTGTTTCCTTTTTAAGGCTGAGTACCATTCCATTGTATGTATATACCACATTTTGTTTATTCGTTCATTTGTCACTGGACATTTGCATTGTTTCCACCTTTTGTGAATAATGCTGCTATGAACACTGGTGTACAAATATCTGTTTGAGTCCCTACTTAAAACTATTTTAATCACTTCTAGATTAGGTTCTGTATTCTCCACTAAACATCAGTTATATGCGTATCCTTCTGTATCTGCCTTGACAGCAGATCTGATAAAATAGCTGTAGTATATTAATTTTTAATGTAATTCTTTTCAACTTAAAAATTGTAATTAAATTTAACAAAAATTATAAATTAAATCAAGTTATATTAAAATTTGGTATTAAAAAATTGCAGAGGCCAGCCTGGTGGTGCAGTGGCTAAGTTCGCATGTTCAGCTTCAGTGGCGCGGGGTTTACCAGTTTGGGTCCCAGGTGCGGACCTATGCACTGTTTGTCAAGCCGTGCTGTGGCAGGCGTCACACATATAAAATAGAGGAAGATGGGGACAGACGTTAGCTCAGGATTAATCTTCCTCAAAAAAACCCAAAAAATTGGAGATTGCCCCATGGTCTAGTGGTTAGTTTCGGCAGACTCTGCTTCGGTGGCTTGGCTCACCTCCCAGACACAGACTTACACCACTCATCAGTGGCCATTCTGTGGGGGTGATCCACATACAAAATGGAGGAAGATTGGCAACAGATGTTAGCTCAGGGGGACTCTTTCTTAGCGAAAAAAAAAATTGGGGAGTTCCCATGAACTTTGAGAAACTGCTACAAATGACAAACCTTCTACCTCTTTGAAAGCTGTATGTACACCAAAATCTATAACCAATTCAGGAAGTTCACGGATCCCTTCAGTTTTATCCTCACTTTCCAGGATTAAGTCTCTAGAGTTTCTTTCACTATTCCCCATTCATATGCATTTTTGAGGCTTTGAAACAACATATTCATTCTTCACTTCAGTTGTGCAGCCTGGATAAAAATCTGCAAATAAGCAAAACTCATGATTGGGTTATTATTTCTGACCTGATGCCCATTTCAGTGTGGAAAACTTTGAACTTTTCATTGACTCTTCATTTGGACACACTTCCCCATCTTGTTTATTTATTTACAGCTTTAACAACTAAATGACATTAGTGGTACTGAAATAGTAATTGTCTCTAATGCTCACATCAACTAATGATCCAACCAATATCTGAAATCACAATTGGGTTATAGGTAGAGGCTGATAGTTCATTGAGGAGCCTGATAGAAAAAGCCTAGACTGCCTTGAACAGACTGTTAGTAGAAATGCAGATGTTAAGAACTCTGCGAGTGAGGACTCAGAAGGAAGTGAGGAGCATGGTAGAGAAAATCTATTTGGTCTTACACAATATGTAAATCATCCTAAACAGAATTTTGGTAGAAATATAGATGTTAAAGGCCTCTTGATGCTTATAGTAAAACGTGAGAGGCAAGAGATGAATTGAAGGAAGAACTATGAAGCATAAAGAAACTAGGACTTTGTGATTTTGGAAATTGGCAGCCTATCTAGATTGCAAAAGATTCTGAAATTAGGGGATTCACTGTGAGGAAAGCAGTGAATTCTTTTCTCTTGTAGACATAACCAGTGATGTGGATGGACAACTTTTTGCTATTGCCCCTGAAAGATTAGAAAGTCAGAATATTTAATCTTACAGAGAACTCTTTGAGGATTAAGTTTGTGACTCAAGGATCTCATCAGCCATATTGGCAGATGCCATAATAGAGATGAAATTCTTTTGTAAAATATGTGGAGGTGCCTCTTCTGTAGTGAAGTGAATTCCCATGACATACCCAGGAGATCCACAAGGTACTTGAGAATGTTATACCAGAAGAAACATTGTGAGTTTTGTTGGTGTTGCAATCCAATGTACACATCAGGATAGATGTGGAGAGGGCTGATGGCCACTCTGAGTTTATTATAACCAGTATTTCAATATATACATAGCTTACATCTGTTAAACATACACAGGTGTTCTGGATGAAGTAATTAGCGAATGCCAAGAATTCTTAGTGATTTCTCAAGGAGCCCTCCCACGGCCTCTGTTTTGATATTATCATGTTATTGCTGTGCTTGTATATTTTATCTCGGAGCAGGCAAGGTCTCCTAGGCAATGGCTCCTCCTGCTCCCAATATCGATATTGTGTCTCCATCTGTGTCCCCGGGCGACCGATGCCTGTCTCAGGTTGCCTCCCCCTGGAGGTCTTACCCGTCATTGGCTAACCGGCCTTCTCACCTCCAGGTCACAGTTGTTGGCAAGCTTTTTCCAGTGATTATTAACCCTTCCTGCGTCAGGGGCGGCTACGAGTTTGGACTGAAAGAGACAGAGAGAGGATTACATGAAAGAAGGCTGTTAGACTCCCCAAAAGTAAGAAAGAAGCTGATAAACTATTCAGCTGTAGTTTCGTGATACTTTTTTTGAAGGACAAAGAAGAAGTCTGAGACTGAAGCAGTGAGCCCAAAAGGTAGAGCTTCAAGCTCACAAGGCTGAGTTTCTAATTACAGAAGATTATTTCCAGTCCTTAAATTCTAACACTGTTTACCCTTTTGGATGTCAAAATTTGTTAGGAGGGGCAGCTCATTTTTTCTTTTCATTTTGTTTCATTTAGAATGATAAGGTCAGTAACTGGTTATTTTATACCTGTCCCATCATTGTTTCTTGGGAACAGATAACTCCTTTCCTAATTTCATGAGTCTACTGAAGGAGAGAAATTTTACCCCTGGATGGACCATACCCAGACTCTCACCTATGCTTGATTAAATTCTTTGGATGATATAATTGGAGACTTTTGAGCTGATAATATTTAGATGAGATTTTGAACTATGAGTTGATGGTGTAATGGTTTGACACTTTTTGGGATGTTGGCATGGGGTGAATGCATTTTGTAATGTGGAATATACAAAAGCGTTTCAGGTGCAGAGGGCAGAACACAGGGGAAAGATGATGTCCCCCCAAAGATATCCATGTCTCAATCCTTGGAACCAATGAATATGCTACCTTATATAGCAAAGGGACTTTGAAGATGTGATTAATATAAGGATCTTGAGATGGGGAGATTATCCTGTATTATCTAAGTGGGCCTTCTATCAGAAAGAAGAGAACAGGAGAGTGAGGGAATGAAGCGGGATGATGGAAGGAAAAGTCAGAGTGACGTGGTTGCAAGCTGGAAGGAGGCCATGAGCTAAGGAATGTAGGCAGCCACTAAAAGCTGGAAAAGACAAGATAATGAATTATCATCTAGGGCTTCCGGAAGGAGTGCAGGCTTGCCCACACCTTGCTTTTATCCCTGTGAGACCCATTTTGGACTTTTGATATCCAGAACTATAAGATAGTAAATTTGTGTTGTTTTAAGCCACTAAGTTTATAGTAATTTTTTACAGCAACAATAAGAAATTGATACAATCTTCTTATTGGTCAGGAGAACTCCAGGAGGCACAAGAGTTAAAACCTCTACAGCAAAGGCAACTTTGGGGGCACTCACGGCAGTGCCTATTGTATTGCAATATGGACAGAATCTAGAGGTTTTTGTTGTTGGAGGTTCTATTCAAAGTGGGCTGATTTTTAAGTTAAAAGCATAAATAGCCTTAAGTAAAACATAGAAATGAAAAATATGTTCTCCAGAATGCAAAAAGACCTAAAGATGTTGGACTTTAAATATTGTGGTGTCACCAGTCAATAGTTGTTTCTTGAGAGTGTCATGGATAGAGAGGCCGTAGACTGACCACACAGTTCCCAGGAATATAACTGAGGTACTGGCCTTGAGCTGTGTGTGGGGGCAACAGCACATCCCTTTGTGTGAGTCCTTTGTGAATGTTTTCATGTCTCGAATGATTGCGGCAAATGAATCTCCTTGGAGGAAGAAGTCCTCACTGTAATGTCATACCTGTTCTCCTGGAGAGAGTTGGATATGGTTAAGATCTTGCTGAAAAAGATTGTGGCCAATGGTAGGGCGATTAGAGTCCCCCATGGGTAACCAGTTAAAGGAATATTCTGTTCCTTCCAAGGTGAAGGCAGCTACAGGAGAGAGCCTGTTGAAATAGTTACTGAACAGAACATATTAGCCAAATGTATGATGGCAAGTATTTGCCAGTAAACACTTAGATAAAGTCAGTATTTTCACTAAGATTGGATCTGGGAGCTTTCATGTGTGGGACCACACATTAATCTCTCCCCAGTCCCTACAGATGGTTAGCTTAAATGTCACGACTGATGAAGACCCACCTGCACTAAGAGAGTATGTAAAATTTCTCACTCGAATAATAAGGCCATTTTAGAAGAGCAGAAAAGGCTCTGAAGAAAATCTGAAAAAACAGGTTTCCAGAGCAGGGAGGGATGTCTAGCTTGAGTTTTTATTGTGGGTGGAGGGATAGGATGGGGTGAGGGTTCCCCCCATTGGTCTGACTTGCACGGTTTGAAACTCCCACTAGGGCTAAGGAGGGATAATGGGACTTTCTTAACAGTTTTTCCAGGCGAGACACAGAAGAGGATGAGAGTTGGGGCTTGAAGCCTGTCAGCAGTCAAACATCAAAACAGACTCAGAGTTTTTATTACTTGTGGGTAAGGGGTGGGGGGCAAGTTGGGAAGTAGAGGTGCCGAGGACTACTATTTCATTAAATCATTGAGTACCTTTTACTGAATCAAAAAATGACTTGGATGGATCACTTTAAATAAGGAGAATGAATTTTTCTAAACCAGATAAAGCAGAGGCTCTGGAACCAAAGAGACTTGTATTTAAACATAAACTGTACCATTTCCTATGTGTGCAACTTTCACAAATTATTTTAAAGTCAGTTAACTTTGTTTTCTCATCCCTGGAGTGAGACCAACATACCTTCAGTGGCAACTTTAAATGGGACCTTTCATAACTGTAAATTGAAAAACATTCCTGAATCTTTGCAAGGTTCTCAGTACCTGTTTTCAATATATAAGATTGATTGAATAAGAAAGCAACCAAACCAAAGAAAAATAGATCAAAAGGCAAACATTCCAATAAATACAAAATTATTGGAACAAATAAATGTTGCTATCATGATGCTCATGTTAACCCATGTTGTGAGACATATTTACCATTTTTAACTGATTGATATTTTCTTAGGTTTTAAAGAGGAGGAAAAATCATATCAAGTTATCACTTGGCTTCCACCTGAAGATTATAACAAAGAATTTATGAATTTTTTTGATTCCTTTATGAAAGACGCTTTGGATGGGAGGTAATTTCTTTTTAGTATTTGAACCAAAGAGTCACTCTTTTAGTGAAACAAATGAATGGATGGATATGTGTATGCTTGGACTGAGGATATGAGAAAGGGATTGATGAATGGATGGATGGATGGATCGATGGATGGGTGAAGGGATAGATGATGAGTGGATGGTTGGGTAAACAAATATTTCTCACCAAAATATCCAATCCAGTCTCTGGGGATTCTTTCTTACTCTGTACTGTCTTCTGCTCTAGGCATGAATATATCTGTGTAGAAAGTGGAGCTTGTTCTTTCTGGTACTCCCTTGCAATACTTCACTTACAATTTTGTCTATAATCTCCGCAAAACAGAAGCATAAGCACCTCAGTAGGGAAATGAGAACCACCTTTTCCCACTGATTTTTCCTCTTTTTTCCTCACATGTATTCACTATTGAAGGGATGACTTGTGAGCATTGAATTGTAGTACTTGACCTTCTGGCCATGTAAAGTCTTTTTAAAAAGCAATCAGCCTCATGCAAAACAAGACATGAAGCTAATTCCTTTTGCTTCATCTTGAATGAAAAGGAATGTGTAACTCCCTAAAATTAAACATAAAAGTGGAAGTACAGAAATCCATGTCTATCTGGGTTAATTACAATGGCCTTATTCCTTCCTTTGACCTTGAAAATTCTATATACTAATCAAGTTCCTGCTCAAATCTGACTTTTTCCCTAAAGCCTTCTTTCCTCCCTCAAATTGGAAGATCCCAGGCCCTCCTGTACAGGTCTGATCTGACCTCCTTCTTTGACACTCACTGTTAGTCTGTATCGTCTTGCATTGTTCATTACATATTTTAAGTATATGCTTTGTCTCTTCTCCCCTAATTTAATATATTTTAGGACAGGTATAGGTAACCGTGCATTCTTCAAGTATTTTTTTCTATGTATTAGCTAAATTTGAAATATGATTAATGAACTATATGCTAGGAATTTTTACAGCATTACTGAAATTATCTAAAATATTTGGCAACCACTCCTATGTTACTTGAAATCTTTAAAAATACCCAGCAATAGATGGCTTCAGCCAGTTACTTCTGTTATGAGATTTGAAGTTTACCCTGAAGATCAGGCAGAGATTTGCATATTGCTAATGTGTTCATCACACCTATGGGGTGTGATGCTGCAGTGGTGCACAATTACAAGTGTGCCAAGGTGTTGATTCTCTTGCTCCTCCAGGCAGCCGGCAGGCCCCTGATGTCTTGAGCCCTTGCACCTGTTACCTCTGGTGCCTTAAAGTGCAGGTGGGCATCCTCATCTATTTCCCCACAAATTAGACAGACAAGAAAAATGATCACGTTCCACACAGGCAGTGATGGGAAAGCATCACAAGAAGATAGGTCTCTGGAGTAATCCCATAGACAAAGTTTTAATTACTTGTCAGTAAGCTTTGCCATTATCTTCTGTGGATACCACAGCGTGCACTGAATTGGAAAGGCTAATACCATATTTCAAAACCAGGGTTTTTTTTTTCGTTGCTTAACCCATGGGCAGAATTTCTATTTTTTAGCTGAGATTTTTAATTCTAATACCATCAAGGAATCCCTTGGGTGAGGTGATCTGTCATATGCGGAATGCATGGTGATTTTAAAAATATGTCAATATGTTTGGGACTGTGTCATCGAGTAACTTCCACAGTATGGCTCAATAACAAGATAATCACTTATAAAGAGTCAGTATGTAAGTGAAGGTTAAGGATAATATCTCAGAATTTAGGTAGAAAGCAATCTGTGAGGTCTGCTATGGTCGTAGTGATGCTGGATTCAAACATCAGTTCCTCACCCACCACACAAGAGGGGCCAGGTCAACCTGGAACACCAGGCTTATGGCAGAAGGTTTTTATTTTGGGTGCTGTGAGCCAGGAGATGAGAGTGAGCCCTCAAATTCATCTTGTCTCCCCAAAATATGGGAGGCAAGGCATTTTAAAGGTTGCAAGGAATGTGGCTGCCTGTAGGGAGGGGGAGCCTGTGGCCTTGCCTGTTGGCACTTTCCTACCAGCCTGCATTTGGCTTTGTGAGGCTGCTTTCAGAGAGGGAGATGGTGAGATAAGGGAATCCACAGGTGGATGTCCTTGGTTGTCTGCCTCCTTGGTGGATGGTGGATTCTGGTGCCAGGAAGCTGAGGAGTTGGGGTCTGGGAAACTTCAGCTTCTTGATATTCTCTGGATATCAGTTTCCCTATAATAAAACTTCAAAGGACCTGTAACTAGCCAAAATGTTAGCAAAAGGCCACCTGGGCTTTAACAATTTATAACTTCTTTTCTCAAAGATTGGCAGCTGAGCTAACATCTGTTGCCAATCTTGTTTTTCTTTTCCTTCTTCTCCCTAAAGTCCCCCAGTACATAGTTGTATATTCTAGTTGTGGGCCCTTCTAGCTCTGCTATCTGGGATACTGCCTCAGCATGGCTTGATGAGCACTGCTGAGGAAGACTGGCCCTGAGCTAACATCCATGTCCATCTTCCTCTACTTTATATGTGGGATGCCTACCACAGCATGGCTTGCCAAGCAGTGCCATGTCAGCACCCGGGATCCGAATCAGTGAACCCCCGGGCTGCCGAAGCAGAGTGTGGGCACTTAACTGCTGCACCACTAGGCTGGCCCCTGAGTGCTTTTGGTTTTAACCCCATATATGCTGGGTTTAATGTAGGAAAACTGATATCAGGGCCAATATCAATAGAAGGCTCCCAGAGGAAAAGGCCCAACAGTGGCAATTTAATTTCAGTTAAGGTAATTCAAGTGTGCCTGTGGATTTCAAGGACTGAGAATTCCAAGATAAATTTTCTGATGAACTGGCTTTGGGATCTTTTGGGATTTGGATTGGAGGGGAGAAGAGAGGGGAGGAAGGAAACTCTCTCAGAAGTAGAACATCTGCCAGCCTGACTGAGAAGAGGGTGTTAATGGGCAACGGTGGAACAGAATGCTGCTGCTCGGTGTGGTCTTGCCCACCTGGGAAATTTCTTTGTAGCCCAAGATTCCTTATGTATTGTGAAATTAACACCTCGAACTAATGTTTATCACTGATTTTCTTTCTCTCAGAGACTCATTTGCAGACTTTTTAAAGTTGATGGAACTATTGAGTCTTCAGTGCAGTCATTTGCTAAAGAGAAATGATATCATGGACTCCTTAAAGAATGAGAACTTCGACCTGGTGATAGTTGAAAGTTTTGACTTCTGTCCTTTCCTAGTTGCTGAGAAGCTTGGGAAACCATATGTGTCCATTCTCCCCTCCTCGTTTGATGCTATGGACTTTGGACAACCAAGACCTCTGTCTTATGTGCCAACGTTACATTCCTTCCTGACTGACCATATGGATTTCTGGGGCCGACTAAAGAATTTTCTGATGTTTTTAAATTTCTCCATGAGGCAACGGCAAATCCACTCTAAATTTGACAACACCATCAAGGAGCATTTCCCCGAAGGGTCTAGGCCAGTTTTGTCTCATCTTCTAAAGAAAGCAGAGTTGTGGTTTGTGAACTCTGACTTTGCCTTTGATTTTGCTCGGCCTCTGCTCCCCAACACTGTGTATGTTGGAGGCTTAATGGCCAAACCTGTTAAGGCAGTACCTCAAGTAAGTAAAACTTTAGCTCTCAATATGGGCTTCATGCAGAGGTCTTCTGTGCAGAGCTGGTGGCTGCCTCTGGCAGTGTAATCCTGAGAGTGAAGGCAAGTGAGGCTCCTAGGGCACACTTCTTAAGGAAGTACTCATTTTCAGGGTCATGCAAGTGCAGTGATAGCACTAGTACAATCCTAAGATTGAGGACTTCCTTAAATGCTACTCCAGGGTCTTCTCTTGTCTCACCCTAGTCCAGGTCCTGGCAGGATAAGCCTTTTAATAAGTTGATAATTTTTGTTCACATTTGTAAGATCATATGGATGGTAAGTATGCAGTAAGCATCTGTCACATGCAAGAATTGTTAAGGAGGTGAGTTCTTCACAATGAAACACACAACACTGTGAGACAGGCTGTAACCAAGGCGGGACTACATGGGACTGACTGTAGGCATCATCTCCAGTATCCCCAGCCTGTAGAGCTCTGGTTCCCTGGTTCAACTAGACCTCCTGATTTGGTTGATCTGGGGTCTGGCCTGGGCATTGTCAGTTGTAAAAGCTGCTTAGTCATTTTTGAATGCATAGATTCCGAAGCACTGTTAGAAGTTTTCAAAATGGTGGGAGCTGAGATTAGTTGGCTCTCTGTTGCCTATCAGCACTGGTTTGACATTATATGAAATTTATCTTTTATACATATTGCCACCTAGAGGGTAGTATGACGATCCCCATTTTAATAAACAAGAGGACAGAGGCTCAGGTGGTGCGAGTGACTTCTGCACTATTTTTCATTTCAGAGCCAAGAAGAGCCCTGATTTGTCTGGGCCTTTCAGACGCTAATGTGTCTACCTTTTCACTACTGACTTTGCATTGAATGAGCAGAAAGAGTTGAGGAATGATCCATGGACTAGATGGGCTCTGAGTTGGTGGCAGGATGCTTTAGGGATGGAGGTGAGAGGAGAGGCATTTCAGGACGGGAGAACATGGAGTCCCAAGTGTGGAGGTAGAAGTGAGATGACCATGACTCTGGGTTCCTTGGGTGACTCTGTCTAAACTAGAGAGTGGAAGATTCAATTGCACAAATATAACCAGGCCAGATTGCAGAGGTCTTACCCAGGAGAGTGACTCCAGCCTGGGCCATAGGGCCAGGGGAGGGAATTGTTAAGCAGGAGCATAATGGGAGTGAGGGTTGCAATGGCTGTGAGATAATGGAGGCTTTTCTCAATTTATCTTTTCTGTATTTTCCAATTTCTATGTAATGGTCTTATGTTGGTTTTTTGAAGAAGAAGAAGATTGGCCTTGAGCTAACATCTGTGCCCATCTTCCTCTACTTTACATGTGGGATGCTGCCTCAGCGTGGCCTGAAGAGCAATGCATAGGTCTGCACCCAGGATCCGAACCAGCAAACGCTGGCCCACTGAAGCAGAGTGCGCGAACTTGACCGTTAAGCCACAAGACTGGCCCCCTTATGTAGCTTTTGTAATTATATAAGGCTGTTTTAAAGTCATCCTTTGAGATGGTAAATTAGGCAATGTTATGCTGGATGGAATCAACCCAACAGAATGAGAGTGTAGGAGCTGGGAAGGAGGCACAGAATCCCAGAGAGAGTCAGAGTCCTAAGAAACATTTGGAAGTAAGAATTGACAAAACTGCTGTTAAAGGCAAGATGGCAACATTAGGTCACTACCCTCCTTAAGAATTGCCTGAGGAAATTGAAAAAGTCGCTAATGTGCCCAGGCCTGGGGTTGGTGCTGGGCATTGCCATTTTTAAAAGTCTTCCCATGTGGATATAATTTGCAGTCATGTGGGTGAACCACTGAGGTAGGAGATGAACTACAAAGATCAGTGACTGAGAATATCATGGAATATCAGAGCAAAGCATGTGACATGGCGCATTGGGTGTGGGTGGCTAGGTGCCTTCCCTATTCTGCCTCCACTTCTTATGCCAGAGGTCTTCTCCCAGCCTCTCCTCTCTAACCTCCAGAAGACCCACCTCCCACTGCTGGACCCTGATCCCCACTGGAATTCCTCCTTACACCACGACATCTGGTCTGGCTTTGGAAAACTCCCAAGTGCCCATGTCTCCATGCGCCCAAAATGAGTAGAGAGATGGCTCTGATTCTAGTGTCACGGTTTCAAAGAGGAAAAATGTTCCCACCAACACAACCGGGACGTGCATAATGCAGAGGATACTGAGCTGTCCCGGGAGCTATGATAATAGATTCAGGACAGTGAGCTCTAGGAGTGACAGGAAGGTGTCTTCAGTAAATAAGCTAGCTTTCATTCCTCACTGTGCTGGGTTTCATAAACAACTTTGTAAATCTCTTTTCCTTTCTTTCCTTTCTCCAGGAATTTGAGAATTTCATTGCCAAGTTTGGAGACTCTGGTTTTGTTCTTGTGGCCCTGGGCTCCATGATCAGTGGCTCTTCATCCCAAGAATTTCTCAAGGAGATGAACACTGCCTTTGCTCATCTCCCTCAAGGGGTCTTATGGAGGTGTAAGCCTTCTCATTGGCCCAAAGACATCAAATTAGCAGCAAATGTGAAAATTGTGGACTGGCTTCCTCAGAGTGACCTCTTGGGTGAGGACTACCCGGGTCTACTTCTCTCTTATCATTTACATGTCTTTAGGGCTCCTCAGGGCTCTGACCTCTAGTTGGGCAAACCCATCATCATGAGAAGGAGCTGCTAAGAGCTAAAGACAAGTCTCCTGGGGGCAGGAGCAGCCAGCTGGAGTTCTTGGGGGAATCAGGCTATACTTCCAGTGAGATCAGATGCCAAAACAGCCATCTCCCCTTCAGTCTTTTCTATCCCAGGGTGGATGTTAGCAGCAATTAAAGTCACATTGACTTAAGGCATTCGGTCTTGAACAAGGTCACCTACATACAGGCCAAAATAACCCATGAAATCTGAGAACACATACCAGAGGCACATTGCCACTGTATTTAGTGTCTTCATGAGCACCTGTTCACCCATGTCCCCTTACACACACACACACACAGATACATCTTCCTTAGCTGCTAAAGTGTGAATGACTTCTACCTTCACAACACTGATATACACAGTGTCTTTAGGATGTGCCAAAATACCTCAGTGTCGAGCTGAGTTACCTTATAGCCAGTTATTTGGTCTATTGAGCCTCTAGTCCTAGAGAGTCTCCTTATTCCTCAACAGGTTTGCTCTGTGCCCACTGATGCTCCTTAGAGACTCCTCACTGCCATGGCCACTGGCTAGATCAGAGTCTCTTAACCATGATTATGACTCAAAATCATCTGGGGAATTTAAGAAACAGATTCCTCGTTCCAATTCTGCAAATGTATTTCTCTAATCTGGGATGGAGCACATGATTCTTATTTGAAAGAGACATAAGGAGATTCTGATGCGCATTCCAGTTGAGTGGCACAGGCTGACAGGAACTCTTCATTATCAGCAATCATTTTAGTTAGCTCTAAATAAGCGTTGGATGAAAACACTGGAACTGGAAGTACTGAGGTGTAGGTTCTAGTCTTTGCTTTCAAGGATCTTCTCATATATTTGAGGAGAAAACCCAAACACTGTAAGTTTTATGAGTGCCACATATATTGTGATGCTAATGAATGTGTTAGGAATTCTGAGAAGTGGAAAATTAGTTGGCAAGTGAGAAAAGATTGCTCAAGAGAAAGAAACAGAGAAATGCAAACAAGAGATGAGAGAAGCAAAGAAAGGCAGTGGGATGACAGAAGGATGGATGGGTGGATGGATGGAGATACATGCCTTGCTTAGCATGATTCTCTACAGAATTCACTGGGTTATCCGTCTTAGTTGGGTTCTATCTTTGGCAAGGAGTCTCTGTACAAAGGCAAGACTTGGAATCCTGTATGTTGGAACACACACCTTGAATGTGTATGAAGCAAAATTATCTTTACAATGGTTTGAACACAATTTGAGAGTCCATTGTTATTTTCTTCTGCCCTTTCTGCTTTACTTGGTATTTTGAAACTTTTTATCCTCAAATGTTCTGCACTCACTCTTATTTGGACAGCTCACCCTCACATCCGTCTCTTTGTCACCCATGGTGGGATAAATAGCATCATGGAGGCCATCCAACATGGCGTTCCCATGGTGGGGATTCCCGTCTTTGGAGACCAGCCTGAAAACCTGTTCCGAGTAGAAGCCAAAAACTTTGGTGTCTCTATCCAGTTAAAGCAGATCAAGGCTGAGACACTGTCTCTGAAGATGAAGCAAGTCATAGAAGACAAGAGGTATGTGGCTCTCTGGGCTTGTGGTCACGTAGGCTGAATGAAGACATCAAACATGAAGGGCACCATGTGTGTCTTTTTTGCGATAAAAAATGCAACTTCCAAGATATGGAATAATACATGTGCAATGTTAACAGCTGACCTGTTTCCTCTGTGAGCAAAACTAGGCAATTTAGGTAAATGCTAAGAATAGTTTTCTGCTTTATGGGTTGTGAGGAAACCAAACTACTTACACAGGTTCTCTCTGAGAGGTCTTATTAATTGGGGTGCTTTAAGTAGAATCCAACTGGGTAGGAGGTGGCCTTCCTGTACCAAATGTGCCACCCTGTTCCTTACCTCAGGACCTTTGTCTGAGCTGGTGCCTAGAGCACGCCTTCCCTTCTCTTCACAAGGCTGGCTCCTTCATCACTTTTGGGTCTTATGTCCAGTGTTACCTCCTTAGAGAGGCCATCTTTGTATTTCATTACTGTCTAGACTCCTCTCCTGCCACTCCAATCTTCATTCATTGTTTCCTTCTTGACATTCCTCAGGATCTGAGTACTTCATTTCTTTAGGTTTTAATTTATTGTCTGTCTCCCACACTAGAAAGTAGAGAGTAAGCGCCCCAGGACAGCATGTGTCTCTTGTTTTCCGCAATGTTCCCAGCACCCAGCACAGGGCCTGCCACAAAGTGAGTCTGAAGGAATTTCTGTTAAGTGAGCCAACAAAAGGGCCCATTGATCTCTTAGTTGACTTCCCATCCAGCACAATGATCTCAAGTGAAGAGAAAAATATGTGTATATTTTTTATAACTAAGAGGGACTGAATAAGTTGGAGTTCAAGGGCACAAACCTGAATCAGACCTCAAGACCTAACATATTACCTTGCGTGTAGGAACCCCACAAGTTGTTCTTATTAGATGAGTAGGAAACAGCCATACAGCTTGTGATTCTTAGCCCTAGAAAAGGTGTTAAGTTCCAGGGGTCAGCAAACCCAGAAATTTCATGTATATTTGATATGTAATTGTTGCAATTTTCATTTTCTGAAGAATGGTTTTCTAACATTTTTGGTTTTGAAATACCTAGACCCAAAATGGCCATGAACTTCTGACCCCTGTGAAGGAGTCATTTGGTCTGGGATCGTCCCCAGACATGCGTCAGGGCTGGCTTCATAACTTGTGGTGGCAGATGTAATATGGAAATGTAGAGCCCCTTGTTATGAACTTTAAATATTTCCAGCTGGTGACAGCAGAGAATTAAATCAAGCACAGGACCCATCTAAGAGTGGGGCCCTGTGCAAATATGCAGGCTGCAGCCCATGGGGCTAGTGCTGGTCAACATGATGCTCTGAAGGGGCAGGAAAGTGCTGGTGTCCTCCTGGGCCACAATCTCTAGAGTCACATGAGTCGCTAGTCCAGACATAAGCTCAAAGTAGGTGTGCACTGTCTCTATCTCTCCCTCTCTCTCTAAATTACATTATGTGTATATTTTTATATAGTATATTATGTCTCCTTGTGGTAGAGACTAGTTCTTACAAACTTATTCGATTTTTATAGTTTCTCACTTTTAGCACTAAGTGTAGATCATAGCATGTTGGTACCGGTTGGACCTTTTTCAAGGGGACAGAGCTAGCCAGTGGCAAGCCCAGGCCAAGGACTTTTCCTTGAAATGGAGCCTTTATGCGTATGGTGGGAAGTGCCTGTGTGTGATACAAGGACTCTAAGGCTTCTGAGACCACAAGAGTAACGCCCCGCCTCTGTCTCGGCCAACAGGTACAAATCTGCAGCCGTGGCCGCCAGCATCATCAGACGCTCCCACCCCCTGACTCCTGCCCAGCGGCTGGTGGGCTGGACCAACCACATCCTGCAGACAGGGGGTGCAGCGCACCTCAAGCCCCATGCCTTCCAGCAGCCATGGTATGAACAGTACCTGCTCGATGTCTTCTTGTTCCTGCTGGTGCTCACCGTGGGCACCATGTGGCTCTGTGGGAAGCTGCTGGGCATGGTGGCCAGGTGGCTGTGTGGGACCAGGAAACTGAAGAAGCCCTGATGCCAAGCGTAGCCTGGGGTGGCAGTATTTGGGGGGGGGGGTCACCGTTTCTTGGGAGCTTCCCACTAGTTCTGGCAACCCCTGTTCTCCACATCATATCCACTTGCTAATTGTGCTATGAATTCCTGCTCACTGGCTTCTTCCTATGATCAGATTTCTTTACTCAGCACTTGTGGCCTTCTTTATTTTCCAGTTAGCAAGGACTATTCTGTGATTCTGTCCCTGGGTCATTTGGACCAGTGACCCTCAAACTTTAAGCCTTGAAGCCTACCTTCCTTATCATGCCCCTTATTCAGGCACTGAGCCTGAACCATTCCAGCTTCCATGGCCAGTATCTTCTGAGCCTCTTTCCATCTTTCCTGCCTCCACCACTTGTCATGGAATAACACCTAAGATGGGCACTTTCCTAATTCTTTCATTTTCTATTTGTTTCTCCTTTAAACTCTCTTCCAAGTTCAGGAAGCCTGTCCTACACATGTGCCTTCAGGGCCAGAAACACCCTTGCAGGACCGTGTCTGGCTCCTGCCTTGGTTGCTGCAGAGAGCTCCTTCCTTGCTGGTCAGGTGTGGAGGCTGCAGAGTAGTCAGGGGCTGAAGTCGCCTTGGTCACTGTGTTTCATTGCAGTGAGCTGTCTTCTAATTTTCCCATTAAAAAAATAAAGTCATGAGAAAGAAGTTCATTTCTTTTTAAACTGAGTGTGCTTTTGTGCCTCTTGACAGTTGAGCCTTTCTCTACATGACATACTCTTGGGAATTGCATCCACCTGATAGTAATAGAAACCAGAAAAAAAGTGGCTGTGACAGCTAAGAGTTTTCTTCTCTTTCTTTTGTTTTTTGCCTCATGTAAAAGAGATCTGCAGGTAGGCAGGCAGTGCAGGGCTGGCATGGTGGCTCCATGATGTGCTCAACAGTGCAGATTTCCTGTCTGGTTGATCTGCCTTCTTCAGCAGGTAGCTTTCATCCTCAAACTCACCCTGGTTTTGCCAGATAGTCTTTTTGTATCCAACCAGCCCCTGGAAATTTGGGCAAGACAAGGGAAAATTGGGAAAAGTGAATTAATCAGGTCCTTGCCAGCTGAGTCAGCCCTCATTAAAGAGATTTCCCAGACACTCCAGCCACCCAAAGACTCCACTTACATCTCATTCACCAGGCCTGAGTCTCGTGACCACCCCTACCTGCACAAAAGGTTGAAGAAGTGTCCCCATTTCCATTTCCTGCTGCTGGGTTGGGTGTTGTTAGAAAGAAAGACAAAGGACAATGAATAATGGGAGGAAACTAGAGCCTCGACCACCTGTGGAGGTCAGGCAGGAAGTGCTGAATAGATGTTTTGTTCCACCTGTGACCCTGTGACTTAGTGACCTCAGGGAAAGTCTTATACCCACTGTAAATGCCCCAGGTGGAAAGCAGACCTTTCAGAGCGGTGAACAGGCAAAATAGCAACAGCAGTCCTTTACCGTGGTGAAGTGTGTTATGTTTTCCTGGTTCTTTCATCTCCTTTCTGCCATTTAACTGGGTAGATGTGTCTAAGCAGCCCAAGTCAAAGAAGCAGGTACTAGCAGGGGCCACCACAGATGGAGAGGGAGCCATGGTGCTAATTAAGACGAGAGCAAGAAAACCTGCTGCCTCCTCCATCCAAGGCACAGGGCTTGGGGAGTGGAGATGGGCTGGTTTGAGCCCCTACTGGTCCCTCTTGTGGGTTCCTCTTTGCAATGAATAACCTGCCCTACCACATGGTGGTCCTGGCTGGTGGACCCTCCCGCCCAAGGTGATTCCACGCCCACGCGTGCAGAGGGGAGTTTGATCAGCTAGGGAATTCTCTTGGGGTATTTTGTTTTAGGCGTATTTTTTTCCATAAGACCTAGGGAGGCTCCTTTGTCCATGCCAGTCTTTAAATTAGTTAATCATTTATTTTTTATAAGTATTCAAATGGAATATTTAGAACTTTAGAGACACAGATCTGTCAGAGCGAATTTTTCTATGCATTTCTTCAAATTTTATCTCAAGATAGCAGTAATTAGCAATCAGATACCACTTGCATTAGTGATTCAATCCTCTGGGTTTTCTTTTTCCTGATTAAAAATCCAAGATAAATTTTAAGAGATCTTGTGTTAGGACAAATGCAAAGAAGAGAAGCTTCCACAAACAAGAGTGGTAGACACCTCCAGGTGACGGAGACCCTCCCTTGTCTGTAGATGAGATCCTTGAGAGGGATGGCACCCAGTGACCACTATTCCTTTCTCATTTTGATTGAGTGGTGAGTCTTTTCTGTACTTTACAGTGATTTCACAAATAAGCAAGCCTACAAATATAACGGAATAGAGCTACAGACGTAAAGACCAAATAATAATTTGTTTCATTTCATTCTTTCCCCTTGTCATAATTTCTCTCCTGGAATTTTATTGAGCAAGGCTTTTTGTTCCATATTCCTTTAGTGACCATTTATGAACTTCGTATTGCCTCAGATGAAAGATATTGTCATTGAGAAATCAACTAGCCAGCAGTAACTGAAAGCCTCAGCAGAGGGGCTTAAGTCAGTGGCCTTCAACCTGGGCTCTCTGCGCCTTAATGTGTGCGTGAAGACCTTTCCAGGGCTGAATGGCACACAGCCTCTAGAAACAATAAGTCTCCACCTATGTGTACGCTACTTTCCTAACACTGGTCTGCCTAACACCGTGATGTGTTTATTTGATTGAATCTGTTTCCTGTCACACTTTTCACAATTTCCTGACTCTTATTTTGCAAAAGAAACACACAGCTTTTACGCATCCTTATTCTCAGCATGGTGCACTGCCCCAGGGTTGAAAAACAGGGGTACCAAACAGACAGTTTGAAATGTAATGACTAAGCAAGAACTCTTTGTCATTAAAATGATTTGGAATTCTTTGTTTTTAACAAAAATAAAGAATGAACTTTGATTTTTCAGCTATTAGACCATTAAAAGTAACTTTTCATGGTGGATTTCTGTGTGATTTTTGGCGTATCATTTTCAAGATGGTCATAACAAAACTCCTACTACTCTTGTTACTTATTGATGTGAATAATTTTTTCATTTATAACTTATATAGATATAAAAATATCTCATTCCAGAATTAGATAATTTTTATCTAGAGACACATGGATTAATTTTAAAAGATTTGAAAATAGCCCTTTATCTCATTGTGAGATGTGTATTTTGTGTTTGGTAATTATTAATCAAATTGGAAATATGTGGGGTGTTTTTGCTAATTTAATGCTTTTAATAAAATTTAGAAAGATAATTTGGTAAAAATATTCATCTCTTAAAGCCTCATTCTTATAGGAAATAGAAATATTACTTTGAATTTGAATACATATTTATGATGCTTAAGGTTATAATAGAATACCTGACATAATTCTTTCAAGGATAAATTTATAGAGAATAGAATTAAATTCTCTGAAGAAAGTGGAATAGAAATAATAATTCAAGGAAACTATGGAATGATGTAAAATTTCCAACTGATAATGAGAAGCTTCTTTATCTATGTCAGGAATGGATGGTCGCGAGTATCAAACTGCTGAGACATTAACTGACTGCATCAATTGAACAGAGTGACATAACTGTTTACTTTAAAATCACAATATTTTATTGCACCAGAAATGACATCCTACTCAATTATTTAACTTGTGATGAGAGATTTTAGAAGTCAATTTAAAAATGTATTTTTACAAAAGTATTGTTAGTTACAGTTGAGAAAAAAATTGAATATCACAATTTTTTTTCACATGGACTTACACAAAAAGAGTTATTTTTCCTACATAAAAAGTAGATGGGAGGTAGGCAACTGCTGGCCTTGTTTCAATACCTCTGCAATGTCAAGAAGAATGCGTTTACAATTCTTGCCCATTAACTCATGGTTACAAGATGGCTGCCCAGCTCCAGATATTATGTGCATCTTCCAAGAAAGACACAAAAGGAGAATGGGTTAGTATGAACTGTGTGTATCCCTTTGATCAAGAGAGCAAACTTCCCACAGAATTATATTTCCCCCTCCTCCCAGCCAACAAACTTCTGTCCTTATTGCCCAGAATTCTGTCACCTGGCTACTCAAGGCTGTAGGGGAAGCTGGGAAAGTCTCTGCATTAGCAGCTGGAGAAGACAAAGAGAGCTGCAGGTGAGTTTGGGTTACCCAACCCACAGTGTCTGAAGCCGATGGCAGATGGCCAAAAAACCCTCCACAATGCTTGACACTTCAAAACAGAATTTTCTGTGTTCTGTTGTTTTCTCCTGGTCTGTATTTATAAACCAAAGCAGCCAGCAATCTCGGACATGATAGAAAATAAAACTCTTTGTCTCCTAGTTACAGTGTCTGACTGGGCCTAAGGAAGCACCTTGCACAGAGTTGGTCTCAGTGACTTTCTGAGTGTGATGGGGCCACAGGCAGGGAGAGGGAGGGGGTGATCTCCATCATGGAGCCCAGCCCTCGATTCTTGTGCAGATGAGAAGGGGGAAGGGAATTGTGGCTGTTGATTCCAAGGACAGCATCTCCCTCAAAGGTCTAATGCCATAAACCAGTGGGCACCAAGCCTTAAGTGGTGTAGGAAGGTTGCCCAATTTGGTGTTCTGTTGAAAATGTGATTTGAAATTGGATTCTCTTTTTAATTAACATGGCTCTGAAATCTCCTTTGCAAAAGACTTTGTGCTTGTGACCAGAGGTAAGGATCAACACCAAAATGTCTACACATGTGGGAGAATGGGGACTTTACGCTTATCAATAGGTGCTAGAATCAACCTGAGCATTCATGCATACGATATCCTTATTAAGCCTACCCGACTCTTTGCCAACTCAACCTTTGCATTGAGTATGCAATGCTAATGGAAAATAAAACCTAAATAGTTAAGAATAATGTCAGACAGAAAAAGACTTTAGGTGAAAAGCGTTACTAGGGACAAAAGTGGTGCTTTCATAATGAAGATTAATTGTTTCCCTGGGAAGATATGGTACCTGAAAGCATGATTGT
This sequence comes from Equus przewalskii, assembly GCF_037783145.1. Lineage (NCBI taxonomy): Eukaryota > Metazoa > Chordata > Mammalia > Perissodactyla > Equidae > Equus > Equus przewalskii. The sequence goes on from NC_091850.1 coordinate 29,081,164, forward strand.
AAATGTGTGTGCATCTGCTGATGTAGGCTGAAAGTGTATACAGCAAATATTGAAATAATAAGAAAAATGAGAATCATAGTGGGAGAGTTTAAAGACTTTTTTAATGATACGTTTCTAACATTCATAAAAGTAGAATTTCCCATGCCCAACACTTAGCTTCAATGAATACTAACTCTTGACAGATTTTCTTTCCTTTGTATTCTCACCCACTTTCAACCTTGCCTGCATCCCTCACTCCCTATCGTTTTGAACCCAGTCCCAGACATCACAACACTTCATCTATAAATGTTTCAGAATGTATCTTGAGACAAGCAATGTCTTTTTAAATAACCAAAATTACATTGTAAAACTTCTCCAAATTGATAGTTACTACTTAATATCATCACATATTGTGTTCCTGTTTCTCTCCATATGGATAAATGTTTAGAGTTTGTTTGAATCATACCATCTAAAATTTTAGTATTCCTGATACCTCACCCTTCACATCTCCTTCCTTTTTGGATTTTCCTTAGTAGCATTTGCCATTAACATACTATATATTCTATTTGTTATTGTGTTTAGCATCTGTCTGCCCAGCAGAACAGTACCTGGAATATAAATAGGTATTGATTTAATTGTTGAATAAATGCATAAGTCTGGAATTAGATTAAAAAATCCTTTATTTTCCTAGTACACTATGAGAGGTACAAGAGTAATATATGGGCTGGAACCTTGTGATGCCTGGTAAAGCCCCACTTCTCTCTCTCTCACTACAGTGGGCATGGCTATGTGAAGGATGCTCACATGTATAAGAATGTATTGCTTTATATTCAAATGGAAAAATAAGACCTATAGACAGAAGACAGTAATAGTACAGACAGAACTAATGACCCACTTCATCTTGTGGCAAGGAATCCATTGAAGGCCTTTCTCTGCCTTTTTTTTTTCATTTTTAATTTAAGTATTCATTATTGAGTTATAATTGAAATATAATGTTATCTTACTTTCAGGTGTACAACTTAATGATTTGATGTTTGTATGTGTTGCAAAATGATCACCACAATAAGTCTAGTTAACATCAGTTACCACAAATAGTTACAAATGTTTTTTACTGAGAAGAGAACTTTTAAGATCTACTCTCTTACTACCTTTCAAATATGCAATACAGTGTTACTAGTGATAGTCATCATGCTGTACAGTATGTCCATATGACATTTATTTTATACCTGGAAGACTCTACCTTTTGACTCCTTTCACTCATTTTACTCACCTCCCATCCCTCACCTCTGGCAACCACCAATCTGTTCTCTGTATGTTTGAGCTTGGTTTGTTTGTTTTGGTTTAAGATTCCACACGTAAGTGAGATCATGTGGTATTTGTCTTTCTCTGTCTGACTTATTTCACTTAGCATGATGCCCTCAATATCCATCCATGTATTTGCAAATGGCAAGATTTCGTGCCTTTTAAGGCTGAATAGTATTCCATTGTGTATATGTACATATATATATATATATATATATATATATATATATATATATGTATATATATATACACACCACAATTTATTTATCCATTCATCCAGAGATGGACTCTTAGCTTGTTTTCTATCTTGGCTATTGTAAACAATGTGGTAATGAACATGGGGGTGCATATATCTTTTCAAATTATTGTTTTTGTTTTCTTCAGATAAATACGCAGAAGTGGAATTGCTGGATCATATGCTACTTCTATTTTTAATTTTTTGAGGAGCTTCCATCCTGTTTTCCATAGTGGCTGCACCACGTTATTTCCACCAGCAGTGCAAAAGGGTTCCCTTTTCTTCACATCCTCACCAACACTTGTTATTTGTTATCTTTTTGATGATAGCCATTCTAGCAGATGGGTGGTGATAGTTCATTGTGGTTTTGATTTGCATTTCCCTGATGATTAGGGATGTTGAGTACCTTTCCATGTATCTGTTGTCATCTGTATGTCTTCTTTGGAAAAATATATATTCATATCCTCTGTCCATATTTTAATTGGATTGTTTGGTTTTTGCTATTGAGTTGGATGAGTTCTTTATATATTTTGGATATTAACCCCTTAACAGATATATGATTTGCAACTATTTTCTTCCATTTGGTAGGTTGCCTTTTCATTTTGTTGATGTTTTCTTCTGATGTGCAGAAACTTTTTAGTTTGACGCTGTCCCAGTTGTTTATTTTTCTTTAGGTTGCCTTTGCTTTTGGTGTCAAGTCCAAAAAATCATCACCAAGACCAATTTCAAGGAGCTTACCAGCTATGTCCTATGTTTTCTTCTAGGAGCGTTATGGGTTCAGGTTTTAAATTCAAGTCTTTTCTTTGCCTGTTTTAGAGTTGCACTGAAAAGCTTTTCTAAAGCCAGTCGTGTTGATGATAGAAAATGCAAAGATGATTTCTGGGGTTTGCATGCCATGTCCTTCCCAGGGCTGACGTTACAAGGGGGTAGAATTATAAAATGTTCTCACCTTGTGCCTAAGGAGACTGTCGAAAGATCCCCAGTCCTATTTTATGACGTTCATTCAGAATTACAGACTCAGCTTTAGATGCTCAGTCCTCTGGGTAAAGACATGGACTTCCTGAGTTAGGACTCTAGCATCTCTTCGTGAACAAATTACATTCTTAATTGGCCTTCAGCTTTTATACCCTGCAACTTTACTGTATTTGTTAATTATTTTTCATAGTTTTTTGGTGGACTCTTGAGAGTTTTCAGTATAGAATTCTGTCACCTGCAAATAGTGACAGTTTTAATTCTTCCTTGTCTACTTGGATCCCATTTATTTCTTTTTCTTGTCTAATTGCCCTGTCTGGGACTTCTAATATTATGCTGAATAGAAGTGATAAGAGTGGGCATCCTTGTCTTGTTCTCAGTGGGATAACTTTCATTTTGTCACCATTGAATATGATGTTGGCTCCGGATTTCTCATATGTGAGCTTTGGTATATTGAGGTACTTTGCTTCTGTATCCATTCTATTGAGAATTTTTATCATAAATGCATGTTGAACGTCAGCAAATTCTTTCTCTGCATCTATTGAGATGATCATGTGATTTTTATTTTTCAACTTGTTAATAGGGTATATCACATTGATTAATTTGTGGATATTGAACCATCCCTGCATCCCTGGAGTGAATCTCACTTGATTGTGGTGCATGATCTTTTTAATGTATTGTTGTACTTGATTTGCTAATAATTTGTTGAGGATCTTTGCACCTATGCTCATCAGTGATATTGGCCTGTAATTTTTCTTTTTTGGGTTGTCCTTGTCTGCTTTTGGTATCATATTGGTAGCATAAGTAATGTTGCCCTTGTAAAATGATTCAGCAAGCATCTCATCCTCTTCAATTTTTTGGAAGATTCTGAGAGGATAGGTATAAAATCTTCTTTGCATGTTTGGTAGAGTTCACCAAAGAAGCTGTCTGGTCTTGAACCTTTTTTCAGGGGGAAGGTTTTTGATTACTGTTTCAGTGGTTTTACTTGTGATTGGTCTATTCAAATTTTCTATTTCTTCTTTTTTTTAATTTTTAATTTTTATTTTATTTATTTATTTATTTTTTTGAGGAAGATTAGCCCTGAGTTAACTACTGCCAATCCTCCTCTTTTTGCTGAGGAAGCCTGGCCCTGAGCTAACATCTGTGCCCATCTTCCTCTACTTTATACGTGGGGATGCCTACCACAGCATGGCGTGCCAAGCAGTGCCATGTCTGCACCCGGGATCTGAACCGGCGCACCCTGGGCCGCTGAGAAGTGGAACATGTAAACTTAACTGCTGTGCCACCAGGCGGGCCCTCTATTTCTTCTTGATTCAGTTTTGTGAGGTGGCATGATTCTAAGAATTTATCCAATCTGTTGGCATTTTGCTTTTTATAGTATTCTTTATAATCCTTTGTATTAAGGTGCTATCTGGTGTAATTTATCCTCTTCAGTTTCTGATTTTATTTATTTGAGACTACTCTCTTTTTTTCTTAGTGATTCTGGCTAAGCGTTTGCCAATTTGGTTTATCTTTTCAAATAACCATCTCTTAGTTTCAATGATCCTTCTTATTGTTTTTTAAATTGTCTATTTCATTTATTTCTGCTCTGATTTTTATTATTTCCTTACTTCTACTGACTTTGGGTTTTGTTTCTTCCTCTTTGTCTAGTTTTTTAAGGTACATTCAGTTGTATTTCAATACATTAATGAGGAACTTTCAGAAAGAGAAATCAAGAATACAATCAAGAATACAGTCACAACAAAAAGAATAAAATATCTAGGAATAAATTTCCCCAAGGAGTTGATAGATCTATGCACTGTAAACTGTAAGACCTCATTGAAAGAAATTGTAGAAGATATAAAGAAACGGAAAGACATTCCTTGCTCATGGATAGGAAGAATAAATATAGTTAAAATGTTCATATTACCTAAAGCAATTTACAGATTGAATGCAATCCTAATCATAATCCATCCCAATTACATTTTTCATGGAAGCGGAACAAAGAATCCTAAAATTTCTATGGAACAATAAAAGATCCCAAATAGCCAAAGCAATCCTGAGAAAAAAGAACAAAGTTGGAGGTATTACATTCTCTGATTTCAAAATATAATACAAAGCTATAGTAATCAAAATAGCCTGGTATTGTCAGAAAAACAGGCACACAGGTAAATGGAGCAGAATTGAGAGCCCAGAAATAAAGCCACACATCTATGGATAGCTAATCTTTGACAAAGGAACCAAGAACATACAATGCATAAAGGATAGTCTCTTTCGTAAATGGTGTAGGGAAATCAGGACAGCCACATGGAAAAGAATGAAACTAGACCACTATCTTACATAATACACAAAAATTAACTCAGAATGGATTGTAGACTTGAATTTAAGACCTGAAACCATGAAATGCTTAGAAGAAAACGTAGGCCGTATGCTCTTTGACATCCATGATAGCAGGAGCTTTTTGAATACCATGTCTTCTCAGGCGAGGGAAAGAAAAGAAAAAATAAACAAACGGGACTACAGCAGAATAAAAAACTTTTGTATGGCAAAAGAAACCATCAACAAAACAAAAGGACAACCCACCAACTGGGAGAAAATACTTTCAAATCATGTATCTGACAAGGAATTAATTTCCAAAATATATAATGAATTCATATAACTCAACAACAAAAAAATGGACACTCAATCAAAAAATGGTGGAGGATATACACACACATTTTTCCAAAGAAGATATACAGATGGCTAATAGGCACATTAAAAGATGTTCAAAATCACTAATTATTAGGGAAATGCAAATCAAAACTACAAGGAGATATCACCCCATGCCCAACAGAATGGCTGTAATTAACAAGACAAGAAATACCAAGTTTTGGAGAGGATGTGGAGAAAAGCGAATCTTCATACACTGCTGATGGGAATGCAAACTGGTGCAGCCACTATGGAAAACAGTATGAAGATTTCTCAAAAAGTTAAATTAGGAAATACCATATGATCCAGCTATTCCACCTCTGGGTATTTATGCAAAGAACATGAAAACACTAATTGGATAAGATATACGTACCCCTATGTTCATGCAGCATGAGTTCACATTAGCCTAGACTTGGTTAGTCTAGCTAAAGGCTTTTCAGTTTTGTTTATCTTATCAAATAATCAGCTCTTGATTTCATTAATTTTTCACGTTGTTTTCTTAGTCTCTATTTCATTTATTTCTGCTGTGATTTTTATTATTTCCTTCCTTCTACTGATTTTGGTCTTTGTTCTTCTTTTTCCAGTTCCTTTAGGTGCACTGATAGATTGTTTCTTTGGGATTTTCTTGTTTGTTGAGGTGGGTCTGAATTGCTATAAACTTCCCTCTTAGAACGGCTTTTGATGTATCCCATAGATTTTGGCCTGTCATATTTTCATTTTCATTTGTCTCCAGGTATTTTTTTATTTCTTCTTTGATTTCTTCCTTGACCCAATCATTGTTCAGAGGCATTTTGTTTAATCTCCACATTTTTGAGGCTTTTCTGACATTATTTCTGTAGTTGATTTCTAGTTTCATGCCTTTGTGGTGAGAAAAGATGCTTGTATTATTTTGATCTTCTTAAATTTATTGAGAGTTGTGCTGTGGCCTAATATGTGATCAGTCCTTGAGAATGTTCCATGGGCATTTGAAAAGAATGTGTATGCTGTGGTTTTTTGGATGGAATATTCTATATATCTACTAAGTCCATCTGGTCTAATGTGTCCTTTAAGGCCAGTGTCTCCTTATTGATCTTCTGTTTGGGTGATCCATTGGCGTCAGTAGAGTATTAAATTCCCCTACTATTATTGTGTTACTGTATATTTCTCCTTTTATGTCTGTTAATAATTGCTTTATGTATTTAAGTGTTCCTATGTTTGGTGCATAGATATTTACAAGTGTTATATCCTCTTGTTGGATTGTTCTCTTAATCATTATGTAGTACCCTTCTTTGTCTCTTGTTACAGTTTTTGTTTTAAAATTTATTTTTTCTGATATAAATGTTGCTATCCCTGCTTTCTTTGCTCTGCCATTTGCATGGAGTATCTTTTTCCATCTTGTGACTTTCAGTTTGTGAGTGTCTTTAGGTCTGGACTGTGTCTCTTGTGTGCAGCATATATATGGGTCTTTTTTTTTTTTTATCCAATGGGTCACCCTATGCCTTTTAATTGGAGCTTTTGGTCCATTGCCATTGAAGGTTGCTATTGATAAATATGTGTTTAATGCCATTTTGTTACTTATTTTTTTTATGGGTATTTTAGTAGTTCTTCTCTGTTCCTTTCTTCTTCTCTTGCTCTCTTCCCTTGTGGTTTGATGGCTTTCTTTAGAAATATGTTTGATTTCTTTCCTTTTACTTGTTTATTTATTATAGGTTTCTTGTTTGTGATTACTGTGAGGTTCCTATATAATATTCTACATATATAAGAAACTATATTGAGTTGATAATCTCTTTGGCTTACCTCTTTCTAAAAGCTATACTCTTTTACTCCCCTCCTCCCACATTTTATGGGGTTTTTTTTGAGGAAGATTAGCCCTGAGCTAACATCTGCTGTCAATCCTCTTTTTTTTCGCTGAGGAAGACTGGCTCTGAGATGGCAGCCATGCTCATCTTTCTCTACTTTATATGTGGAATGTCTGCCACAGCATGGCTTACCAAGTGGTGGGTAGGTCCACACCTGGGATCTGAACCGGTGAACCCCAGGCCACCAAATCAGAATGTGCAAACTTAACTGCTGCACCACCAGGCCAGCCCCTCCCACATTTTGTGTTTTTGAAATCATAGCTAATCTCTTATTTTGTGTATGTCTATCCATTACTCTCTTATCATCAAAATAGGTAATTTTAGTACTTTCGTCTTTTAACCTTCATGTTATCTTCATAGGTTGTTGATCTGCTACCTTTACTGTATTTTTGCCTTACCAGTGATTTTATTGCCTGTTTTGGGTTTTTTTGCAACTTTTCTTATCCCTATTTTTGGTCTTCTCTTTCCCACTTAAGTGCTTTTAGCATTTCTTGTAGAACTGGTTTCTTACTGATAAACATCTTTCCTTTTTGTTTGTCTGGGAAGCTCTTTATCTCTCCTTCCAATCTGAATGATGACCTTGCTGGATAGAGTATTCTTGGCTGTAGGTTTTTTCCTTTCAGTACCTTAAATAAGTTGTGCCACTGTCTTTTAGTCTGTAGGGTTTTATCTGAGAAGTCCGCTGATAGCGTTATGGGCTTTCCTTTGTATGTCACTTGTTGCCTTTCTCTTGCTGCTGTTAGGATTCTCTCTTCATCTTTAATTTTGGACATTTTACTTATAATGTTTCTTGGTGTGGGCCTCTTTGGGTTTGTCTTGTTTGATGATCTCTGTGCTTCCTGTACCTGAATGACTGCTTCCTTCCTAATGTTAGGAAAGTTTTTAGCTATTATTCCTTCAAATAGATTCTCTGCCCCTTTGTTTCTCTCTTCTCCTTCTGGGACACCTATAATACGAATGTTAATGCACCTGATATTGCCCCAGAGTTCCCTTAGACTCTTCTAATTCTGTCTAATTCTTTTTTATTTTATCTATTCAGCTTGAGTGATTTCCTCATCTTTCTTCCAGCTCAAGGATCCATTCTTCTGTATTATCTACTCTGCTATTGAGTCCCTTTAGTGAATTTTTCATTTCCAGTATTGTATTCTTCATTTCTGATTGGTTCTTTTTTATATTTTCCAGGTCTTTCTTGACATTCTCACTGTGTTCATCCAGTCTTCTCCACATATCAGTGAGCACCCTTATGAGTTTTTGTTTGAATTCTTTGTCAGGTAGATTACTTATTTCTGTTTCATCTAGTTCTTTTTCTAGGGCTTTGTTCTGTTCCCTTGCTTGGAATGTATTCCTTTGCCTCCTCATTATGCCTCTTTCTCTGTGCTTATGTTTATGTATTAGATGAGTCAGCTATGTTTCCTGATCTTGGAGAACTGGCCTTATGTAAGAAATACCATTTGAGGCCTGGCAGTGTGCTTCCCTCTTGTCATCAGTCCAAATGTTCCAGGGGCGACCCCTATGTGGGCTACTTGTGTTCTGCTGCTGCAGCAGGGTTGCTTTTACTGCTGGTACCCAAGGAGTCTAGGCTTTCCCTCCCTGGCCGATTGTTTGTAAACTGGGTTTGGGGAGCCCCCACTGGCTCCAAGGTCTAACAGCCCACTCTGGTTGCAGTTTTCCTGTTAATTGGGTAGGTATCCAGTGTAGCTGGTTGCTAGGCTCAAGGGCTTACAGTTGCTCTAGGCCTCAGGCTTGCAAGGCTTTTGTCAGCTCACTTAGGATTGCAGCTGAGTGGGGCTGGCCCCAGGCATGGGAGCACCCAATTTTTTCAGGCTATGGAAGGTGGGACTGATCCTCTTTGTGGCTGTTTGTGAAGCACAGGTCTTTTGCCACTGATAAGCCCTACCCCCCCACAGGCCCACGCACACCATCGACACAGTCCTGGCCCCTGCACACTTCCCAAGCCCCTGGAGTATACCCAGTCACCCCACTGCAGAGGTCTCCACCTCTCCACCAACGTCCCCCACAGTTAACATAGTCCTCACACAGGCCCTGTTCCACAGAAGTATACACACTCGCCTACCTGTAGAGGATCAAGTCACCCAGTCTATGCAGGCTGACAAGTAGCCTGAGGGCTTGCTGTTGGGTGGGGCTGGTCCCTAGGGTGTGCTGCCTGACCTGGCTGAACTGGATTAAATCTGAACTCTAGTGGGTATGGCAAACTCCAGGGCTAACAGGCTAGGGGAAGAACTTTAATGGCGTCTGCTAGTCTGTGTCAGCAGTCCTGTACTAGGTCACGACAATGGCCTTCACCAATATCTCAGTCTCCACAGAGGTCTCCTCTCACTGAGATGCACCTAGAGCCTACCAGGTGAGTCTCTTTTCACCAAACGTCTGTGCAGCCTTCTTTCTGGTGATTTTAGGTTGTTCTCTGAGATGGGTGAATTTGTGCATAGGCCCTTTAAGAGCTGGGTTTTTCAGCATTCCTCCAATAGCTTTTCTGGGGATATGCCCCTTGCAGTTAATAGCCAGTGAACCAAATAGTAGTACACTCGTCTCAGTTGTGCTGAGTCTGAAGGATGCTTATAGTGATAATGTGCCCCTACTCAGATCCCCACTTCTCCAGGGAGAGCTGCATACCTTAGGGTGACTCCCACCTGGCTGGCTGTGAAGCTCTGGTGCTTGCAAAGGTGGCTTTTTTTCTCTCCAGAAGGAATTTCTGTCTCTTCTACCTCAGTCAGGACTGTCCCTTGTTGTGAGGGTTCTTTTTATCCAGTTTTAAGTTCTCTATCTGGGATAATTTTTGCAAGAATAGTTGTAATCTGGTTGTGTTCATGGGAGGAGGCGAGTTCAGAGTCTGCCTACACTGCCATCATGACGAGATTTTCTCCACAATAGCCATGACTTGGAAGCAAACCAAGTGACCATCAATGGATGAACAGTGTATTTACACAAGGGAATATTGTTAAGCCATGAAAAAGACAAAGTCATGCCATTTGCAACAACATGGTTGGACCTTGTGGGAATTATGCTAGGTGAAATAAATCAGACAGAGAAAGACAAATACTGTATGATTTCACTCATATGTGGAAGATAAACAAAAAACACATAGAAAAGGAGAAGACTGGCGATTACCAGAGAGGAAGTGGTGGGATGGGGGCAGAAGGGGTAAAGGGCCACTGATGTATGGTGACCGATGGAAACTAGGCTTTTGGTGGTGAACATGATGCAGTCTATACAGAAGCTGAAATACAATGAATTTATATAATGTTATAAATCAATATTCTCTCAAAAAATAATAAAAAGTGAAAAAAAGAAAATAAAACAGGACCTCGGAGGTATAATATAGGAATGGTAGCTTGATTTCCCTTGGGGCTTTGTTTCTAGAGAGTAGAAACAAGCTACTTCCAGGGAGTAGTGTCCCTTGTGCTTGGGACACTAGAAGAGATTTTAAGCAGGTCCCTGGGGAATGGGTCATGGGAACAGCAGTGTGAGGTAATGAGAGCAGTTTGACTGGAGGTGGAGTACTATAAGTTTGGGAAAGGTCCATAAAACTGAGATAGTTCGAGTCACTTTGAGGTGGCGCTGTCATCCACGTGATTTCCTAAGGTCTCTACCATTCCTGGTTCCGAGTATTTTCCATGAGGTGAGTGTGGTGATTACCTGGGTAGAGAGGGGTTAAGGATCAGCTCACTAACCCATCCTTCCCACTGCTCACGGGCAGGAGGGTGAGGGTACAATGTCCAATGGAGCAGGAACTCAGGGAGGAGGGGCAGAAGAGGAGGAGGAGAGAGGAGACAAAGAGAAGAGAGACAGGTGGAATCCATCTCTTCCCACCTCCCAAGCTCCCAGCCAGCACCAATCCTTCACTGCCTGTGCACCACATGGTCCCTTTTCTTGGAGGAGGCACAGGCTCCCAACAAGGAACCAGCATGATGAGGCCACGGGTGCTGCTTCTCATCTGCTTCCTCCTACCTGGGCTCCTGCCCTCAGAGGCTGCCAAAATACTGACTGTGTCCTTGGTGGGTGAGTGCTTGGCCAAAGAATCCAGAGACAGGAGCGTCCCAGGCATCCATGCCAGGGCTCAGGCAAATAGTCCTAGGTCAGAGGGTCATCCCGTGTCATTCTCCAGGCTGAGTGGGTTTGTTTCCCTGGCTGGAGGATGAAGGGGTGGGTGCTGTTTGTGGAGGCAGAGAACGGCCTGTCCCACCACTGAGGTGGAGAAGACAGTTCTGGAGAAAACAGAAACACTCTTTCCTCCCTCTTCTTACTTGGGACCAGCTCCCTATAGTGCAGAGCTGGGGCCAGAATTTTGAGATGCAGCCCAGTGCAGGAGACCCAGGCCACCTCCTCCAGGCTGCCGGTTGGACATTCAGGGGCTCATCCTAAACTTCTGGGGGGTGCTCAGCAGTTGCCAGTACAGACTGTGGCTCCTATTTGTTAGTTCTTGGAGGCTGTGGGGGAAAGGTGCTCCTGGGAGCAGCAGCACTGATTCTCCAAGGCTGCACGGGAGCGCGGGTGGAGCTTGAAGATATTTCCATGATAATCAGGAGGGTTGAGAGCTCTCATCCAGGGGAAACTGGGAGAACTGACCAGCGCTCAAGAGTGGACCCTGTCATTCTGATCTATCCCATTCCTCCTACCTTTCACCCCTGTTGCTGGAAGTGTTTGAAGGACTCATGGAACTCTTCATTTCACATTTTGTGGCTTTAGTTTTATTTCTTTTACTTTTGCACCAATGAGAATAGAAGATGAAAGGGAAAAATATATCACAATGAGGGTGATAAAAATATATCATGATAGAAATTTCGACGAAAATAATCCATAACCAATCTATAAATGAAAATTTGGGTGAGTTTATTCTGAGCTAAAATCTGAGGACCATGGCCTGGGGTCTTTCTTCCCAAAGGAAGAAAGTGCACCAAAGAAGTGAGGTATACAGAGTGGTTATATACCCCCAAACAGGATGTTTCACATATGATTGAAATGTCCCTCCCACAATAGTCACAAGATTGCCCTGTCAGCACAGCGCTTGATGGACACAGCAGGTAGTGGGTCTGCTATCTCAGAGAGCGCAGCTGGAAGCAAGTCTATTGTCTCGAGCTGGGTGGTCATGGGTGAGCGCAGCAATCAGTTCCTAGCCTAAGGAAAGATGCTTAATCCTTAAGGAAATGCCAAGTTGGGAGGGGGAGGGAAGTTGCACCTTTATCTCAAGGGCCTTTGTTCTTGCCATAGGGAATCTCTAAAGCAGATATACAATGCGTGCTCAACGGCCACGGTCAGGCCCTTTTGGAAAGACAACGTCAGGCCAAATTAGGTTTATACCAAAGGGCTTCCTCATATACTCCAATATATTCTATTGCTTGCCATTTCTATGTGTCAGGATGGAGCTTCCCAAAACTTTATTTCAACCCCTTATATCACTTTTGGGTCATGAGATCTTAGAGCTGGAAGGAACCACAAACCATCCACTTCAGTTCCCACCATAGTTTCCTCAGCAGGAAACTAAGGGTCAGAGAAGGGAGGCACATTTTACAAGGTGACAACAGAGCTCCCTAATGGTGGACACCATGAATTTACTCAGCATTTCCAACCCCAAGACCATCCTCTCCACAGCTCCACTCTCACCACTTTACAGTGGGGCGTTTTTATAATCACTCCTTAAGAAACTCTATAACACCATTGGAAAGCTTTTTTCCCCCTTTCCAATTGTTAGCAGCAGTGAAGCAAAACAGCCTCCTCACCTCTTGAAGGCACACTGCTCTCCTGCCTTGGACTCGGACATGGAGCTGGTGTGGTTGTGAGGTGCTGGAAGCCCCTTCTATGCCCCAGGAGGCACTGGGGCTCACAAGACCCTCCATGATAAGATGCTTGTGAGGTCACCCCTTCTTCCTGGCTCCCAGGTCTAATAAGGATTAAAATGTGGGTATGAGATGTGGGACATTTGTACTTTATACCTCCCCTGGTACTTCAGACTATGCAAGTCTGGGTGTAAAAAACTGAGAAATAGTGACACACCATTTCTCTAGCACTACACCCCTCTAACCCCAACTCCAAATTCTTGACATTTCCCCTTAACTTCTCTCCTGATCTGACTTTCTCTGCTCTAACACCCTTAGATTCAAGCAAAGGCCCCATGTTGAATCAGGATCTAAGAAAAGACATGAGCGTGATGGAACTTGTACCTCCCCTGAAGATCAAGCTTCTCTTTCTTAAGATGCCATGATTGTCAGAGAATGGGTGATGTCTCAGGCTTCATGCATATGGGATTCAGCAGGCCCATTCCACAGGCCCCATGATTATCCTGAACATCCTAATTTGATCTTCTGTAAAATTCAGGATCCAAGTGAGAAAAATTCTGCCAAATATGTTTGAATCTCAAGGATTTGGGCTGTCAGTGGTAGCTCCATGTCTTTCTGCTCCAATGGTTGTTTCCTGGACTCACATTTAAACTCTCATATTTCTGGCGCCTACACTGGCATAAATTTCCAAAGAGAAAGACTCCAGAGACAGCTCTGATTGATTGTCCATTAGGACTCTTCACACGTACAGCATAACATTGTGCCAAAATTTCCTTCCAAGCAGTTATTTGTTTAGGACACGATGTCTCCATTTCGCCATGGCTGAAATGCAGCATGCATCTTAGGATCAGGAATCCCTTAGGCCTAAGCACCAGGAAGCTCATCACATTGACATGGAGACCAGTGTCACACGAGGGGATCTTTGATGGAGGTTTGCCACAGGTCAAGGATGTGGCCCAGAAGCCTCTGGGTGAATGGGCTAGGGCGTACCCTGATGGATATGGAAAGAGTGAATGAAGAAGTTCATCTTTCTCCGCTTATGATCAATTTTCTATTTCCTAACCCCTCCTCTTCTGGACTTAGCAACCTCCGAACCTCTGTTCTCATCATTACAAAAGTGAGTTTGAGCATTTTTCCTAGGTGGAAGCCATCATCTACTAATGGACCGAGTGTCTCAGATTCTTCAAGATCATGGTCATAATGTCACTGTGCTTCTCCAGGAAGGAAATGTATTGATAGCAGGTATCCTTTCTCACTAATTCTTCATTTCTTCTGCTCCAGGCAAAGAACAACAAGGCCTTTTGCATAGAAAGGTTTTTCAAATAGTTTTTAATGTGTATTTACATTATTTGGATTTGGATTGTGTATTTGGATTGAAAGAATGAAAAAGGTGTGTATCTCTGTATGTGTGTGTTTCTGTCATGTGCTGAAACACTTCTGGGCTCTGTTGACCAGCACTCCACACTCTGTAGGCCCCTATTTTCCTCCCTTACTTGGGCTTTTACTCCATCCATGCAATCCTCCACATTTTATTACAGATTATTCTGGAAAGGCTGCTTTGTAACCTGGCTTGGAAATATATTGAACAGAAGTGTTCGGCCATAAATGGGGTTTCTAATAGGAAAGGATTACTTTTCTTTTTCTCCTCTCATGATATCTGAAATTTAAGGAACCTTTCTCAGGGAGTTCCTTCTTTATGTAGCTCAGATCAGAATCTATCATTGAGATGATCTTGTTTTCTTGAAAAATCAGTGATTGCCCATGAGTTTGTGTAAAGTGATTCAAAAGTTCCCGAGTTGTTGTATCCAAAGCAGTTTAGTCAAATGGGCTCATAAATCTTATCAATTCTTCTCTGCTGAGGGACAAGGGAATGGCAGGTCAGAGAACTGAAATGATTAGCTCAAGGTCACAGGCAGGTTAATAACAGTGTTGGGTGGATTTAGGACTTTAAGCTCTGGATTGCTCAATCTGTAGTGTTTCTTTTTTTTTTTTTTGGAGGAAGATTAGCCCTCAGCTAACTACTGCCAGTCCTCCTCTTTTTGCTGAGGAAGCCTGGCTCTGAGCTAACATCCGTGCCCATCTTCCTCTAGTTTATACGTGGGACGCCTACCACAGCATGGCTGCCAAGCAGTGCCATGTCCGCACCCGGGATCCGAACCAGCGAACCCCGGGCCGCCGAGAAGCGGAACGTGCGAACTTAACCGCTGCGCCACCGGGCCGGCCCCAATCTGTAGTGTTTCTAAGGCTTTGATTTTTCAAAAGAAGAATCCCAAATTAAGCTGAATTTTTGGGAAACAAAATTTTGAGAAATTATAAAACTTGAAGGTGACTTCAGGCTTTGTTATTATTCAGATTGTTTTGAAACAATTTTTTTCTGTCAAAATTTCTTTTAAAGATTTTATTTTTTCCTTTTTCTCCCCAAAGCCCCCCCGGTACATAGTTGTATATTCTTCGTTGTGGGTCCTTCTAGTTGTGGCATGTGGGACGCTGCCTCAGCGTGGTTTGATGAGCAGTGCCATGTCCGCGCCCAGGATTCGAACCAACGAAACACTGGGCCTCCTGCAGGGGAGCGCGTGAACTTAACCACTCGGCCACGGGGCCAGCCCCTGTCAAAATTTCTTTTAAATTTTTTATTGTGGTAAAATATATATAACATGAAATTGACCATTTTGACCATTTTGGTGTACAATTTACTGACTTTAGCTCCATTCACATTGCTGTGCAGCCATCACCACCATCCATCTCTAGGACTGTTTTGTCATCACAAACTGGAACTCTGTACCCTGTGAACAACAACAGTCCAGTATCTCTTGCCTCCAGGCCCTGATAAGCACCATTCTACTTTATTTCTAGAATTATTTGACTATTCTGGATACCTCATTAAAGAGGAATTGTACAATATTTATCCCTTAATGCCTGGCTTATTTCACTTTGCATAATGTCTTCAGGCTCATCTAGGTTGTAGCATATATGAGAATTTGATTCCTTTTTATGGTTGAATAACATTCAGTGTATGCATTTACCACATACTGTTAATCCATTCGTCTGTCACTGGACATTTGGGTTGTTTCCGCCTTTTGGATATGGTGAATAATGCTGCTATGAGCACTGTTGTGCAAATATCTGCCTGAGTCCCTACTAAAAACCATTTTAATCACTTTCTGGAATTAGGTTCTGTATTCTTCATTGCACATCATTTTTATACATATCCTTTAGCATCTGCCTTGACAGCAGACCTGATTAAACAGCTGTAGTATGTTAATTTTTGTCATTATTTGAATGTAAAAAATTATAATAAAATTCAATTAAAATATTAAATTACATCAAGTTAGATTAAAATGTTAGAATAAAAATAATTTTGACTGTTCCTATGAATTTTGAAAAGCTACTGAAAGCTACAGACCTTCTACCCCTTTAACAAACATCTGTACACCGAATCTATAAACAATTCAGGGAGTTCATGGAGCCCTTCAGTTTTATCCTCAGGTTCCAGGCTTAAGTGGGTGGAGTTTCCTTCACCATTCTCCCCTCATGGGCATTGTTGCAGCTTTGAAAAGGCATATTCATCCCTCACTTCAGTAGTACAGCCTGGCTAATTGTCCACAAGAAGGAAAACACACGATTGGGTTATTGTTTCTGACCTGATGCTTGTTTCACTGTGTTGAAATATTTGAACCATGCACTAACTACTTGTTTGGACACATTTCTCCATCTTGTTTATTTATTTGCGACATTAACAAATGAATGCCATCAGAGGCAGTGAAGTAGTAAAGATCTCTAATGCTCACAGGTACTACTGCTCCACCATTATATAGAATTACAATTGGGTTCTAGGGAGAGTCTGATAGGACATAGAGAAGCTTGACAGAAAAAGCCTAGACTGCCTTGAACAGACTGTCAGTAGACATGCCGATGGTAAGAACTCTGCCAATGAGGACTCAGACGGAACTGAGGAACATGGTAGAGAAAATCTATCTGGTCTGTATGTCTAAAAGACAATATGTAAATCATCCTAAACAGAATTTTCATAGAAATATAGATATTAAAATATTCTTGCTGCTCATAGTAAAATTTCAGAGGAAAGAGATAAATTGAAGGAAGAACTATTAGGCATAAAGAAACCAGGACTTCATGGTTTGGGAAATTCTCAATCTATCCAGATTGCAAGATTCAAAAATTAGGGGATTCACTGTGAGGAGAGCAATGAATTCTTCTCTCTTCTAGAGAAATGCAGTGGTGTGGTTGGATAAGCTTTTGCTGTTGCCTCTGAAGGATTAAAAGGTCAGAATATTCAGTCTCACTGAGAGCTCTTTGAAGATTAGATTTGTGACTTGTGGATCCCTTCAACCATATTAGCAGATGCCAAAAAAGAGATGAAATTCTGTTGTACAATCTGTGGAGCAGCCTATTATCCTGAGGACTGAATTCCCATGACATATACAGGAGATGCACATGGTACTTCAGAATTTTATACCAGAAGAAATACTGCTGGTTTGGACTGAAAGGGACAGAAGATGACATGAAAGAATGCTGACAGACTCTAAAAATATGAAAGAGGCTGATAACTATTCTACTGCAAATACATGATACTTTTTATAAAGAATGAAGAAGAAATTGAGGGCAAAACAGTGAGTCCAGAGGGTAGAGCTTCAAGCTCATAGGGCTGAGTTTCAAGTCACAGGGGATTATTTCCTGTCCTTAAAACTTAATATTGTTTTCCCAGTTGGATGTCAAAATGTTGTAGGAGAGACAACTCATTTTTTGGTTTCTTTTTGTTCCATTTTGAGTGATAATGTCAGTAACTGGTATTTTGTACCTGTCCCACTATTGTTTGTTGGCAGCAGATAATTTGTTTCCTAATTTCACAGGTTCAGAGATGGAAAGAAATTTTGTCTCTGGATGGATAATTTCCAGACTTTCACCAATACTTGAAAAATTATTTGGATGACATAATTTGGGGATTTTGAGCTGATGATATTTAGGTGAAATTTTGGAGTACAAGTTGATAGTGTAATGGTTTGAGAAGTTTGGGGATGTTGGGATGCAGTGAATGCATTTTCCACGTGCAATGTACATGAGTATTTCAGGTGCACAGAGCAGAGGGTAGTTGAAAGATAATGTCCCCCAAAAGATGTCCATGTCTTAATCCTTGGAACCAGTGAATATGCTACCTTACCTGGCAAAGGGTCTTTGCCGATGTGATTAATGTAAGGATCTTGAGATGGAGAAATTACCTAGATTATCTCAGTGGGCCTGATATGATTACAAGAGGCCTTCTATCAGAAAGAGGAGGACAGAGAGTAAGAGAAGGAAATGTAGTGATGGAAGGAAAAGTCAGAGTGGTGTGATTGCCAGTTGGAAGAAGACCACGAGCCATAAATGCAGGCAGCCAGTAAAATCTGGAAAATGTAAGAAAACAGATTGTCTTCTAGGGCTTCCAAAAGGAATGCAGGGCTACCCACAACTTGCTTATATCTCAGTGAGACTCTTTTTGGACTTCTGGTCTGTAGAAATATAAGATAATAAATTCGTGTTAAGACACAAAGTTTATAGTAATTTTTTAATAGCAGCAGTAAGAAACTACTGCAGTCATCACAGGAGGTGAGGAGCACTGCAGGCAGTGCAAGAGTAGTTTGTCAAAGCCTCTACAGTAAAGGCAACTTTGGGGGACACTCATGGCAGGGCCTATTGTATTGGAAATTGGACAGATTCTAGAACCCTTTGTTATTGGGGACCATATTCAAAGTATGCTGATTTTCAAGTAATAAGCATAAATGGAGTTAAGTAAAACATATAAACAGGAAATATGTTGTCTCCAGAATGCAAAAAGGCCTAAAGATGTCTGGCTTGTTGAAATTTTGTGGTGTCGTCAGTGAATAGTTGTTTCTTGACAGGATCATGGATAGAGGGGCCCTAGACTGACCACACAATTCCCAGGAATATAACTGAGGCACTGGCCTCATCCAGGGGGCAATGGCACATCCCTTTGTGTGAGTCCTTTGTGAATGTTTCCATGTCTTGAATGAGTGTGGCAAACGAGTCTCCTTGGAGGAGGATGATGTCACTGTAATGTCATCCTGTGCTCCTGGAGAGAGTTGGATATGGTTAAGATCTTGCTGAAAAAGATTGTGGTCAATGGTAGGGCTGTTGAAGTCCTTGATGGGTAACCAGTTGAAGGAATATTCTGTCCCTTTCAAGGTGAAGGCAGACTACAGGAGAGAGCCTGTTGAAATAGTCACTGAACAGAACATATTAGCCAAATCTATGGTCTAAAATATTTGCCAGTAAATACTTGGATAGAGTCAGTAATTTCACTAAGATTGGGTCTGGGAGCTTTCATGTTTGGGACCACACATTAATTTCTCCCCAGTCCCTACAGATGGTTAGGTTAAATGTCATGACTGATGAAGGCACTTGCATTAAGAAAGTATGAAAAGTTTTATTCAAATAATAAGGCTTTTTTTTTTAAGAGCAGGACATTTTCCCAAGCAAATCTGAAAAATGGCTTTGCAGAGCAGGGAGGGATGCCTCGCTTGAGTTTTTCCCGTGGGTAGATGGCTGGGATGGGGTGAGCGTTGCCGCTGATTGGTCTGACTTGCATGGTTTGAAACTCCCATTAGCTCCGTGGGAGGGAGCATGGGGAGTTTCTTAACAGTTTGTCCAGGTGAGACACAGAAGAGGGAGTGGAGACAGAGTTTGAGACCTGTCAGCTGTCAAACATCAGGAGCCGACTCAGACTTTGTCCTACACGTGAGTGATGGGGAAGAAGCCAAGTTGGTAAAGAGGTGCAGAGGACTACTATTTTATTAAGCCATTGAGGATGTTTTACTGAATCAAAAAATGATTTGGATGTATCACTTTAAATAAGGAGAATGAATTTTTCTCATCCACAAAGAGCAGGGGCTCTGGAATCAAAGAGACCTGTATTTAAATACAAAGTCTACCACTTCCTACAGGTGTAACTTTGACATTTTATCTTAAACTCAATTAACTTTGTTTTCTCACCTGTAAAGAGAGACCAATAGCTATACCTTCAGTGGAAGCTTTAATGGAAGCTTCCATCACTTTAAACTGAGAAGCATTCCCGAATCTTTGCAAGGTTCCCAATCCATGTTTTTAGTTTATAAGATTGAATGAATGAGAAAGCAACGAACCAAACAAAAACAGTTCAAAAGGCCTACATTCAAATAATTATAAAATTATTTGAACAAACACACGTTGTTATCATCATGCTAATGTTAATCCATATTTTGTGACATATTTATCATTTCTAACCCTTTGGTGTTTTCTTAGGTTTTAAAGAGGAGGAAAAATCATACCAAATTGTCACTTGGTTTCCACCTGAAGATGATTTCAAAGAATTTTTGAAGTTTTGTGAGTTCTTTATGGAAGAAGCTTTGGCTGGCAGGTAATTTCTATTTACTCTTAGAACCAAAGAGGCACTACTTCAGTGATACAAATGAGTGGATGGGTATATGTATGCTTGGACTGAGGTTCTGAGAAAGGGATGGATGGATGGAGTGATGGAGGGAGGGAGGGAGGGATAGACGATGAGTGGATGGTTGGGTAAACAAGTATTTCTCACCAAATCATCTAGTCCAGTCACTGGAGATTCTTTCTTGCTCTGTACTCTCCCTTTTCCACTATAGGCATGAATATACTTCTGTAAAGTGGAGCTTTTTCTTTCTGGTACTTCCTTGCAATACTTCACTTACCATCTTTGTCTATAATCTCCCCAGCATAGAAGCATAGGCACCTCAACCTCTCCCTGTTGATAGGGAGATGAAAGCCACCTTTTCCCTTTTATTTTATCTCCTTCTTTTCACAGATATTCATTAGTGAAGGAAAGACTTAGGAATGTTGATTTTGTAGTACTTGAACTTCTGGCCACACAAAGTCCTTTTAAAAAGTAATCAACCTCGTGCAAAATAAGACATGAAGCTAATTCCTTTTGCTACATCTTGAATGGAGGGGAACACATAACTCCTTAAGCTTGAACATAAAAGTGACAGACAGAAATCAATGTCTTTCTGGGTTAATTACAGTGTCCTCTCCCCTTCTTTTTACCTTAAAAATTCTACTTACTGATCAACGTTCTGCCCAGACATGACTTTTTCCCTAAAGCCTTTTTTCCTCACTCAGATTGGAAGATCCCAGTTGCTCTGTACAGGTCTGATCTGACCTGCTGATCTGACACTTGCTGTTAGTGTATATGATCTGGCATTGTTTGTTAGATATTTTAAGTGTATGCTTTGTCTCTCCTCCCCTAAATTAATATTTTTTGAAAACAGGTCTGGGTAACAGTGCATTCTTGAAATTTTTTTTCTATTTATTAGTAAATTTTATTTTAATTTATTTTTTTATTGCCACCTGACCTAGCAACTGTTGCCAATCTTTTTTTTTTTTCTTCTTCTCCCTAAAGCCCCACGTTACATAGCTGTATATTCTAGTTGTGAGTGCCTCTGGTTGTACCATGTGGGATGCCACCTCAGCTTGGCCTGATGAGTGGTGCCATGTCTGCGCCCCAGATCTGAAGCAGCAAAACCCCGGGCTGCCAAAGTGGAGCACACAATCTTAACCACTCGGCCATGGGGCCGGCCCCTATTAGCTAAATTTTAAATGTGACTAAAAAACTATATTCTGGGAATTTTACAGCAACGCTGCCATTATCTAAAATATTTGGCAACTACTCCTTTGTTAGGTGAAATCTTTAAAAATACCAAGCAGTCACTTCTACTGTGTGAGTTGAAGTTGATCCTGAAGATCAGGTAGAGATGTGCATATTGTGAACGAGTTCTCAGATTGTGAGACTTCTCTGTCTGGGATGTGATGTTGCAGTGGTCTACAATTAAAGGTTTTTTCAGAGTTTTGACTCTCTTGGTCCTCCAAGCACCTGGCAGGCCCCTGATGTCTTGAGCTGTTGCACGTCTTACCTCTGGTGCCTTAAAGAACAGATGAGCATCCTCATCTATTTCCCCATATGTTGTACAAACAGGAAACAGGATCATTTTCTATATAGGCAGTGATGGGAAGGGATTAGAAGAAGTTGGTCCCTGGAATAATTCCATAGGCTGAAGCTTAATTACATGTCAGTAAGATTTGCCATTATCTTCTCTGGATACCACCGCATTTATTGAAGTGGAAAGGTTAATAATGTATTTCAAAACCAGGCTATTTTTTTTTCATTGCTTAACCCATGGGCATAGAGATGTGGAATTCCTATTTTTAGCTGAGATTTTGAGTTCTAATACAATCTAAGGATCCCTTGTGTGAAGTGATCTTTTATATGCCAAATACACAGAGATGTTTTATAAAGTCTGTATGTCAATATTCTTGGAACTGTGTGTCAAGAAACTTCCCCAGTTTGGCTGAGTACACAAGAAAATTACTTATAAAAAACCAGTATGTAAATGAAAGTTAAGGAGAACATCACAGGATTTATCAAGTAGGAAGAGATTTGTGAAGTCAGCTATGGTCATAGAAGGCTCTCAGGGCAGAAGGTCCAACAGTGGCAGTCTGATTTCAGTTAAGGTAATTCAACTGTGCCCATGGATTTCAAGAACCGAGAGTTCAAAGATAAAGTTTCTAATGAACTGGCTTAGGGAGTGCTTGGGATTTGCTTCATAGAGGAGATGAGGAAGGGAGGAAGGAAACATTCACAGGAACAGAACATCTGCCAGCCTGATGGAGAAGAAGGTATTAACAGACAATGGTGGAATAGGATGCTGCTAATAGATGTGGTCTTGCTTACCTGGGAAATTTCTTTGTAGCCCAAGATTCTTTTATATATTGTGAAATTAATGCTTTCAAAGAATACTTATCTTTGATTTTCTTTCTCTCAGAGACAAATTTGAAAACTTTTTAAAATTCATGGAACTACTGGGACTTCAGTGCAGTCATTTGCTAAAGAGAAATGATATCATGGACTCCTTAAAGAATGAGAACTTTGACTTGTTATTTGTTGAAGGATTTGACTTGTGTTCTCTCCTGGTTGCTGAGAAGCTTGGGAAACCGTTTGTCTCCATTATTTCCACCTCGTTTGGCTTTATTGATTTTGGACTACCAAGCCCCCTCTCTTATGTGCCAGTATTTGATTCCTTGCTAAGCGACCGCATGGACTTCTGGGACAGAGTGAGGAACTTCCTGAAATTTTTTGATTTCTCCATGAAGCAATGGCAAATTCACTCTACATTTGACAACACCATCAAGGAGCATTTCCCCGAAGGCTCTAGGCCAGTTTTGTCTCATCTCCTAAAGAAAGCAGAGCTGTCGTTAGTTAACTCTGACTTTGCCTTTGATTTTGCTCGGCCTCTGCTCCCCAACACTGTGTATGTTGGAGGCTTAATGGCCAAACCTGTTAAAGCAGTACCACCAGTAAGTAAAACCTTAGTTCTCAATATGGGCTTCGTGCAGAGGTCGTCTGTGCAGAGCTGTTGGCTGCCTCTGGTAGTGAGATCCTGGGAGTGGGGTAGGATGAGGCAAGTGAAGCACCTAGGGCACACTTTTTAAGGAAGTACTCACTTTCAGGGACATGAAAGTAGAGTGATAGACTTGCACAACCCTGCGATTGAGGATTTCCTTAAATGGAACACCCAGGGTCCTCTCTTGCCTCAGCCTAGTCCTGGCCCTAGTGGAAATAAGCTTTTTAATAAGTTGATATTTTCATTTGAATTTTGTATGATCATATGTACAGTAAATATGCAGTAAGCATCCGTCACATGCAAGAATTGTTAAGGAGATGAGTATTCACAATCAAACACACAACACTGTGAGACAGGGTGTAACCAAGGTGAGACTGCATGGGACTGACTGCTGACATCATCTCCAGGATCCTCAGCCTGTAGAGCCTTGGTTCCTACCCCTACCTATACCTCCAGATTTGGTCAATCTGGGTCAGTATTGAGCATTGTCAGTTGTAAAAGCTGCCCAGTTAGTTTTGAATGCATAGACTCAGAACCACAGCTAGAAGTTTTCAAAAAGGAGGGAGCTGAGATTAGTTGGCTGCCTGTTGCCTATCAGCAATGGGTTGCCATTTCACAGAATTTATCTTATATATATTGCCACCTAGAGGGAAGTATGATGATCTCCATTTTTATAAATGAGAGACAGAGGCTCAGGTGGTGTGAGTGAATTTCCCACAATCATTCATTTCGGAGCGAAGAAGAACCCTGATTTGGCCTGGGCCTTCCAGGCACCAATGTGTCTACCCTTCCTCTATTGACCTTGCGTTGTGAGCAGGAAAAGTTGGGGAATGATCCATGGACTAGATGGACTCTGATTTGGTGGCAGGACTTGTAGGAATGAGCAGGAGGAAAGGCATTACAAGTGAAGAGAACAGGGAGCACCAAATGTGGAGTTAGAAGTGAGATGACGCTGGGTTCCCTTGGTGACTTGCTAGACCAGATAGTGGAAGAGTCACTCACAAATATAACCAGGCCAGTTTTCAGGAGGTATGATGTAGGAGGGTAAGTCAGGCCTTGCCCAAAGGCCGGGGGAGGGAATTGTTAAGCAGGAGCATAATGGGAGTAAACGTTGCACTGGGTATGAGATAATAGACACTTTCTTCAAAAAATTTTCTTCTCTGTATTTTCCAATCTCTAATAATGGTCTTATGTTGTTTTTGTAATTATAAAAGGCTGTTTTAAAGTGGTCCTTTGGACAGGTAAACAGGCAGAGTTATGCTTGATGAAATCAACATAATAGAATGAGGGTCTAGGAGTTGAGAAGGAGCCACAGAAGTACAGAGAGAATCAGGATCATAAGAAATTGTGGAATTCAGAATTGACAAAACTGTGTTAAAGGCAAGATTGCACCATTAGGTCACAACTCTCCCTAAAAACTGTCTGGAGGACTTTTAAAAATAAAGTGCCCAGGTCTGGAGTTGGGATTGGACCTTGCCCTTTTTAAGAGTCTTCCCATGTGTATGTAATTTGCATTCACGTAGGTGAACTACTGAGGTAGGAGATGAATTACAAAGATCAGTGACTGAGAATATCATGGAATATCAGAGCAAAGCATGCGACATGGCGCGTTTGGTGTGGGGGGCCACGTGCCTCCCCCATTCTGTGTCTACTTCTTCTTATGCCAGAGGCCTTCTCCAAACTTCTCCTCTCCAGCCTCCAGAAGTCCTACCATCCACTGATGGACCCTGATCCCCACTGGACTTCTTCCTTACACTACCACCTCTGTTCTGGCTTTGGAAACTCCCAAGTGCCCATGCCTCCATGCTCCCAAAATGAGTAAAGAGTCTGGAATGCCTCTGATACTATGTCAGGGCTTCAAAGAGGAAAGATGTTCCCACCAACACAATGGGAATAAGCACAATGCAGAGGATGCTGAGTTGTCTCTTGGGCTCAGATAATAGTTTCAGGACAGTGAATTCTAGGTGTGACAGGAAGCTGTGTTCAGTAAATTGCTGACTTTCATTTCATGGATGTCCTGGCTTTTGTGAAATCTTTGTTCACCACCTTTCCTTTCTTACCTCTTTCTAGGAATTTGAGAATTTCATTGCCAAGTTTGGAGACTCTGGTTTCATCCTTGTGGCCCTGGGCTCTGTGGTGAACATCTTTCAGTCCCAGTATGTTTTCAAGGAGATGAACAGGGCCTTTGCTCATCTACCTCAAGGGGTGATATGGAAGTGTAATCCTTCTCATTGGCCTGAAGACATCAAATTGGCAGAAAATGTGAAAATTGTGGACTGGCTTCCTCAGAGTGACCTCCTGGGTAAGGACTACCCAGATCTGCATCTCTCATCTTATTTACATGTCTTTATTGCTCATCAGTGCTCTAACCTCTGGTTGGACAATCCCATCAGCATGAGAAGGAGCCGCTGGTAGTTAAAAGCAAGCCTTCAGAAAACAGGAATGGAACAGCCAGCTGGAATTCTTGGGGACTCAGGCTATGCTACCAATGAGATCAGATGTCAAAAGAAGCATCTCCCTTTCATTCTTTTTTATCCCATGCTAGATGTCAGCAGCCATCAAAGTCATATTGACATGGGGCTGCCCCATGGCTGAGTGGTTAAAGTTCCACATGCTCTGCTTTGGCAGCCTGAGGTTCACGGGTTCGGATCCCAGGTGTGGACCTACTCCACTCATCAGCCATGCCATGGAGGCATCTCATATACAAAGTAAAGGAAAATTGGCACAGATGATGGCTCAGGGCTAATCTTCCTCAAGCAAAAAAAGAGGAGGATTGGCAACAGATGTTATCACAGGCAAATCTTAATCACAGAAAAGAAAAGAACATTTTTAAAAAAGTCACATTGACATGCTGCATTTGTCTTGAATAAGGTCACCCAAGCACAATCCAAAACAACCTGTGAATCCTGAGAACACATACCAGGGGCAGGATGTCACTGTATTTAGTGTCTTCATGAGCACCTGCTCACCCACATGCTCTTACACACACACGAACACACACCACACAGACACACAGATACAACTTCCTTAGCTGCTAAGCTGTGAACGATTCATACCTTCACAAAACTGAAGCCCACAATGTCTTTAGGATGTGCCAAAATACCCAAGTGCCAAATTGAGCTACCTCATAGCCACTTCTTTGTTCCATTGAGTCTCTGGTACCAGAGAGTCCCCTCACTCCCCTTCAGATTTGCTCTGTGCCCATAGATGCTTCTGAGAGACTCCTCACTGCCATAGACATGAGCTGGATGAGAGAGCCTTAACCAAGATTACGATTCAAAATCATCTGGGAAATTTAAGAAACACATTCCTGGCTCTACTTCTGCAAATGTATTTCTCTAAGTGTGGAGTGGGGCACATGATTCTCATTTCAAAGGAAACAAGGAGATCTGATGCAGCACAGGCTGAGATGAGCTCTTTATTGTCAACAAACATTTTAGTTAGCTCTGGTTAAAGGTGGGATGGAAACACTGGAACTGAAAATACTGAAGTGTAGGTTACAGTCTCTGCTTTCAATGGTGTTCTCGTAAATTTGAGGAGACACACATACAGTGTACTTTTATGAGCGCCACATGAGTTGTGATGTCAATGAATGTGTCAGGAATTCAGAGAAGAGGGAAGTTAGTTGGCGGATGAGAAAAGATTGCTCAAAACAGAGGGAGACAGAGACAGAGAAAGAGACACATGGAGACACAAAGGAAAAAGAAAAGAGAAAAGCAAAAAAAGGCACTGGGATGATAGAGACAAGGATGGAAGGATGGACGGGTGGAAGGATGGATGGATGGAGATACATGCCTTGCCTAGCACTATTCTCTACAGAATTCACTGGCTTCTCAGTCTTAGTTGGGTTCTGTCTTTGTCAAGGAGTCTCTGTACAAAGGCAAGACTTGGAATCCTGTATGTTGGAACAAGCACCTTGAATGTGTCCCAAGCAACATTATCTTTACAATGCTTCGAACACAATTTGAGAGTCCATTGTTGTTTTCTTCTGCCCTTTCTTCTTTACCAGGTATTCTATAACTATTCATCCTGAAATGTTCTACTTTCTTCATTATTTGCAACAGCTCACCCTCGCATCCGTCTCTTTGTCACCCATGGTGGGATAAATAGCATCATGGAAGCCATCCAACATGGTGTGCCCATGGTGGGGATTCCCTTCTTTGGTGACCAGCCTGAAAATCTGTTCCGGGTAGAAGCCAAAAACTTTGGTGTCTCTATCCAGGTAAAGCAGATCAAGGCTGAGACACTGGCTCTGAAGATGAAGCAAGTCATAGAAGACAAGAGGTATGTGGCTCTCTGGGCTTGTGATCATGTAGGCTGAATGAAGACATCAAACTTGAAGGGCACCACGTGGGTCTTTTTTGCAATAAAACCTGCAACTTCCAAGATATGGAATAATATGTGTGTGATGCTAACAGCTGACCTCTTTCCTCTATGAACAAGACTAGGCAATTTAGGTCAGATGTTGAGAATAATTTTCTGGTTTATGGATTGTGATGAAACCAAACTACTTACACAGTTTCTCTTTGAGAGGTCTTATATTTTGGGGTGTTTTTAGTAGAATTCCAACTGAGTAGGAGGTGGCCTTCCTGTACCAAATGTGCCACACTCTTCCCTACCTCAGGACCTTTGTGTGTCCTGCTGCCTAGGACACATCTCCCCTTCTCTTCACAGGGCTGGCTCCTTCATCACATTTGGATCTCATAACCCATATCGCCTCCTTAGAGAGGCCATCTTTGTTTTTCATTCCTAACTAGACTCCTCTCCTGCCCACACCAGTTGTCATTCATTGTTTCCTTCTTAACACTTCCCAGGATCTGAGTACTCCATTTCTTTAGGTTTTAATTTATTGTCTGTCTCCCACACTAGAAAGTAGAGAGTAAGCCCTCCCAGGACAGTACCATGTGTCTCTTGTTTTCCGCAATATTCCCAGGGCCTAGCACAGAGCCTGCCACAAAGTGAGTCTGAAGGAATTTCTGTTAAGTGAGTCAGTAAAGGGGCTCATTGATCTCTTATTTGACTTCCCATCCAGCACAATCTTCTCCTGTGAAGAGAAAAATATGTATTTTTTTCTTATAACTAAGAAGGACTGAATAACTTCAAGGGCAGAAACCTGAATCAGACCTCAAGACCTAACATTCTACCTTGCATGTAGGAGCCCCACAAGTAGTTCTTCTTAGATGATGGAAAAACAACCACATAACTTGTGATTCTAAGTCCTACAAAAGGTATTAAAATTCAGAGTCAGAAAACTCAGAAATTTTATGTATATTTGGTATCTCATGTGTTACAAATGTTTACTTTCTCAAGAATGGATTTGTAACTTTCATTGGAGTTTCAAAGACCTTGACCCAAAATGGCCATGAACCACATGCCCTCGTGAAAGAGTCATTTGGCCTGGGATGGTTCCCAGACATCGTGGATCAGGGTGGGCTTCATGATTTGTGGGGCCCGATGCAACATGGAAATGTAGAGCCCTTTGTAATAAAGTTTAAATATTTCAAGATGTTGACAACTGAGAATTAAATGAAGCGCAGCAGCCATCTAAGTGTGGGGCCCTGTGCACACACGCAGGCTGTAGCCCGTGGAGCCAGTGCTGGTCAATGCGATGCTTTGAAGGGGAGAATAGTGCAGGTATCCTCATGGGCGACAGTCTCCAGAGTCATATCTGTCACTAGCCCAGACACCAGCAGAAAGTAGGTGTGCACGCTGTCTCTTCCTCTCTCTCTTCATATATAAATTACATCATGTATCATTTTCTGGAGTATATCATAAGCCTCCTTGAAGTAGAGACTAGTCCTTATAGACCCTGTCACTCTTTTATAAGTTAGCACTTTCTGCATTAAGCATGGATTGTAGCATGTTGATACCAGTTGGAACTTTTCAAGGGGACACATCCAGCCAGTGGCAAGCCCAGGCCAACGACTCTTCCTTGAAGTGGAGCCTTTGTGCATATGGTAGGAAGTGCCTGTGTGTGATACAAGGTCTCTAAGGTCTCTGAGACCACAAGAGTAATGCCCCGCCTCTGTCTCGGCCAACAGGTACAAATCTGCAGCCGTGGCCGCCAGCATCATCAGGCGCTCCCACCCCCTGACTCCTGCCCAGCGGCTGGTGGGCTGGACCAACCACATCCTGCAGACAGGGGGTGCAGCGCACCTCAAGCCCCACGCCTTCCAACAGCCATGGTATGAACAGTACCTGCTCGATGTCTTCTTGTTCCTGCTGGTGCTCACCGTGGGCACCATGTGGCTCTGTGGGAAGCTGCTGGGCATGGTGGCCAGGTGGCTGTGTGGGGCCAGGAAGCTGAAGAAGGCCTGATGTCAAGTGTAGCCTGGGGTGGCAGTATTTGGGGGGGTCACCGTTTCTTGGGAACCTCCCACCCTTTCTTGGGTTCTGGCAAGCCCTGTTCTCCACATGGTATCCACTTGCTAATTGTGCCTCAAATTCCTGCTCGCTGTTTTCTTCCTGTGATCAGATTTCTTTACTCAGCACTTGTGGCCTTCTTTATTAGTGAGTCAGCCAAGGCTAGTCTATGATTCTGTCCCTGGGGCATTTGGACCCAGTGGCCCTCAGACTTTAAGCCTCGAAGCCCTTCCTTATCATGCCCCTCTTCCAGGCACTGAGCCTGAACCACTCTAGACTCTATGGCCAGTATCTTCTGAGCCTCTTTCCCTCTCACCTGCCCTACCACTTGTCATGGAATAACAGCTAAGATGGGTGCTTTCCTAATTCTTTTATTATCTGTTGGCTTCTCCTCCAAACTCTCATCAAAGCTAGAAAGTCTGTCCTGCGCATGTGCCTTCAGGAGGGAACCACTCTTGCAGGACCCTGTCTGGCTCCTGCCTTGGTTCCTGCAGAGAGCTCCTTCCTTGCTGATCAGGTGTGGAGCCTGCAGGGTGGTCAGGGGCTCAAGTGGCCTTGGTCTCTGTGTTTCATAGCATTGAGCTGTCTTTCAACTTTCATATTAAAAAAATAAATTCATGAGAAAGAAGGCTATTTATTTTTAAACTGTTTTTTTGTGCCTCTTGACAGTTGAGCCTTTCTATACGTGACATACTCTTGGGAATTGCATCTACTTGATAGTAATAGAAACCAGAAAAAAAAGTAGCAGCCACAGCTGAGGGTGTTCTTCTCTTTCCTCCTTGTTTTTCTCATGTAAAAGAGATCTGCAGGTAGGCAGGCAGTGCAGGGCTGGTGTGGTGGCTCCAGAATGTACTCAATGCAGATTTCTTGTCTGGTTGATCTGCCTTCTTCAGCAGGTGGCTTTCATCCTCAAGGTTGCCCTGGATTTTCAAGAATGTCTTTTTGTATCCAGCCAGCACCTGGAAATTTGGGCAAAGTGAATAAAGCAGGTTTCTGCCAGCTGAGTTGCCCTTTTTATTCACCCAGACTCTCCAGCTACCCCAACACTTCTACTTAAATCCCGTTGACCAGACCTGAGTCACATAGGCACCCTTAGCTGTACAAAAAGTCTAAGAAATGTCCCCTCTCCTGGCTCCTGGGTTGGGGTTGGTAGAAAGAAAAACAAAGGACAATGGATAATGGGAGGAAACCTGAGCCTTGGCCACTTGTGGAGGGCAGGCAGGGAGGGGCTGGATGGGATGTTTTGTTCCACCTTTGACCCTGAGACTCAGTGACTTCAGGGACAGTCTTACACCCACTATTTCCACCTGTAGGTGGAAAGCAGACCTTTCAGAGTGGTGAATGTGCAAAATAGGAACAGTAGTCTTTTATCTTGTGAAGTGTGTTCTGCTTTCCTAGTTCCTTCCTTTTGTTTCTGCCATTATGGGGTGGATGTGTCTAATCAGCCCAACCCAAGGAAACAGGCACCAGCTGGGGCAACCACACATGGAGAGGGAGCTATGGTGCTAATTAAGATGAGAGCAACAAAACCTGCTGCCTCCTCCAACCAAGGCACAGGGCCTGAGGTGTGGAGATGGGTTGGTTGAGTACCAACTTGTCCCTCTTGTGGCCACCTTTTTGCAATGAATAACCTGCCCTACTACATGGTGGTCCTGGTTGTTGGAAACTCCCCCTCAGGCTGATTCCCTGCCCACACATGTAGAGGGCAGTTTGATCAGCTAGGGAATTCTCTTGGGATATTTTCTTTTAGCCACATTTTTTGCCCCTAAGACCTAGGGAGGCTCCTTTGTCCATGCCAGCCTTTAAGTTAGTTAATTGTTTATTTTTTATAAGTATTCAAATGAAATATTTAGAACTTTTAAAACCCATCTGTCAGAGTGGATTTCCTACAAATTTCT
Source organism: Equus przewalskii (assembly GCF_037783145.1). Taxonomy (NCBI): domain Eukaryota; kingdom Metazoa; phylum Chordata; class Mammalia; order Perissodactyla; family Equidae; genus Equus; species Equus przewalskii. The sequence continues at coordinate 29,112,631 of NC_091850.1, forward strand.
TCAAATTTAACCTTAAGATAACAGTAATTAATAGTCAGATAACACTTGCACTAGGGATTAAGTCCCCTGTGTTTTTATTTTCCCTCATTAAACCTCCAAGGTGAATTTTGAGAGATCTTCTTGTGTTAGTACAAATGCAAATAAGAGAAGCTTCCACAAACAAGGTCTGTAGACGCCTTCTGGTGACAGGCCCCCTCTCTTGTCTGAGGTGAGACCTTTGAGAGGGATGGCAGCCAGTGACCACTCTTCCTTTCTCATTGTGGTAGCAAGGTGAGCTTTGTCTTCTGGAGAGATTTTACAAATGAGCAAGCCTACAAATATCACAGAAAAGAGTGCCAGAGGTAAAGACCAAATAATAGTTTAGTTCCTTCACTCCTTCCCTTTGTCACAATTTCTCTCCTGGGATTTTATTGAACTAGACTATTTTGTTCCATATTCCTTTAGTGGCCATTTATGAACTTCATGTTGTCTCAGATGAAAGATTTTGTCATTGGGAAACCAACTGGCCACCAGTAATGCAAAGCCTCAATAGAGGGGCTGAAGTCAGTGGCCTTCAGCCTGGGCTCTCTGCCTTAATGTGTGCGTGAAGACCTTTCCAGGGCTGCATGGCACAGAGCATCTGGAGGTGATAAGTTTCCACCTGTGTGTACTCTAGTTTCCTAACACTGGTCTGCCTAACAATGTGAAGTTTGGTTGGTAGAGTCTCTTTCCTGCCACACTTTTCACAATTTCCTGAAACTTATTTTGCAAAAGAAATACACAGCTTTCATGCCTCCCTATTCTCACTGTGGTGCATTGCCCCAGGGTGGAAAAATGGGGGTACCAAATGAATAGTTTAAAATGTAATGATTGAGCAAGAACAGTTTGTCATTAAAATGCTTTGCAATTCTTTGTTTTAAATAAAAACCAAGAATAAACTGTGATTTTTCAGTTGTTGGACCATTAAAAGTAACTTTTGGTGATGGATATCTATCAGATTTTTTGCATAGCTTTCCGAAGGTGTTCAAATAGTTGAGGCGCATCTTTTTCAAGATGGTCATAACAAGATCTTGTCAAGGTGGTGGTGTGAGCAGATGTTGAACTCGTCTCCTCCCACGAACACAACCAGGTTACAACTATTTTTGGAAAAATTACCCTGGATAGGAAACTGAAAACTGGATAAAAAGAACCCCCACAACAAGGGGCAGTCCTGACTAAGGCAGAAGAGGCAGAAATTCCTGCTGGAGAGAAAAAAACCACCTTTAGGAGAAGCGGAGCTTCTCAGCTGGCCAGGTGGGAGCCACCCTAAGGTACGAGCCCTCCCGGGAGGATCAAGGTCCGGAGCGGGCATATACTGATATATGCATCCTTCAGACTCAGCCCAACTGAGACAGGAGTCTTACTGACTGGCTTTGCTGGCTATTAACTGCAGCGAGGACACTCCCAGAAAAGCTACTGGTGGAAAGCTGAAAAGATCCGGGTCTTAAAGGGCCCGCGCACAGACTCACTGATTGCAGCAAACAAAAATCACCAGAGAGAAGGCTGACGGTCCTTTGGTGAAAAGAGACTCACCTAGTGGGCTTTGGGAGCAACTTGGTGAGAGGAGGTACCTCTCCGGGATTGAGACATTGGTGGGGGCCATTGTTTTGACCTGGTCCAGGCGTGCTGACACAGACACAGGTAGGCACCATTGAGGTTCTTCTCTTGGCCTCTTAGCCCAGGGATCTGCTACACCCACTAGAGCACAGATTTAATCCAGTTCAACCAGGACAGGCAGGCTGCCCTAGGGACTGGCCCCATCCAACAGCAAGCCCTCAGGCTACTTTTTGGCTTGCACTGACTGGGTGCCTTGATCCTCTACAGGCAGGTGAATGTCTCCGCCTCTGTGGGGCAGGGCCTGTCTGAGGACCAGCTGAACTGTGGGGGGCATTGGTGGAGAGGTGGGGGCCTCTGCAGTGCAGTGTTGGGGTATGCTTCAGGGGGTTGGGAGTGTGCACGGACCAGGATTGTGGGATACAGCAAAAGCGATTCTAAGAGGGAAGTTTATAGCAATTCAGGCCTACCTCAATAAAAAAGAAAAATCCCAAATAAACAATCTAACAGCACATCTAAGGGTACTGGAAAAAGAACAAACAAAGCCCCAAATCAGCAGAAGAAAGGAAATAATAAAAATCAAAGCAGAAATAAACAAAATAGAGACTGAAAAAGAATAGAAAAGATTAATGAAACCAAGAGCTGGTTCTTTGAAAAGATAAAGAAAATGGACAAACCCTTAGCTAGACTCACCACAAAAAAAGGAGAGAAGGCTCAAATAAATAAAATCAGAAATGGAAGAGGAGAGAGTACAACGGACACTGCAGAAATACAAAAGATAATAAGAGAATACTATGAAAAGCTATACGCCAACAAAGTGGATAATCTAGCAGAAATGGATAAATTCTTAGAAACATACAACCTTCCAACACTGGTCCAAGAAGAAGTAGAGAATTTGAATATACCAATCACCAGCAAGGAGATCAAAACAGGAGTCAAAAACCTCCCCAAAAAGAAAAGTCCAGGACCAGATCGCTTCCCTGGTGAATTCTACAAAACATTCAAATAAGACTTAATACCTATCCTTCTCAAACTCTTCCAAAAAATTGAAAAGGAGGGGAGAATTCCTAACTCATCCTATGAAGCCAACATTATCCTGATACCAAAACCAGACAAAGACAACACAGAAAAAGAAAATTACAGGCCAATATCACTGATGAACATCGATGCAAAAATCCTCAACAAAATACTAGCAAATCAAATACAGCAATATATAAAAAGATCATACATCATGATCAAGTGGGTTTCATTCCAGGGATGCAGGGACGGTTCAACATCCACAAATCTATCAGTGTGATACACCACATTAACAAAATGAAGAATAAAAATAACATGATCATCTCAAGAGATGCAGAGAAAGTATTTCACAAGATACAGCATCCATTTATGATAAAAACTCTAAATAAAATTGGTATAGAAGGAAAATACCTCAACATAATAAAGGACATATATGACAAACCCACAGCAAATATCATTCTCAGTGGAGAAAAACTGAAAGCTATCCCCCTAAGAACAGGAACCAGACAAGAATGCCCACTGTCACCACTCTTATTTAACATAGTATTGGAAATCCTATCCAGAGCAATCAGGCAAGAAAAAGAAATAAAAGGGATCCATACTGGAAAAGAAGAAATAAAACTGTCACTCTTTGCAGACAACATGATTTTATATCTAGAAAACCCTAAAGAATCCACTAAAAAACTTTTAGAAACAATAAAAGAATACAGTCAAGCCATGGGATACAAATTCAACATACAATAATTGGTTGTGTTTCTATACACTAACAACGAAGTAGCAGAAAGAGAAATTAAGAATACAATCCCATTTACAATTGCAACAAAAAGAATAAAATACCTAGGAATAAACTTAACCAAAGAGGTGAAAGATCTGTACACCAAAAACTATAAAACATTGTCGTAAGAACTCAAAGAAGACACAAAGAAATGGAAAGATATTCTGTGCTCTTGGATTGGAAGAATTAACATAGTTAAAATGTCCATACTTCCTAAAACAATCTATAGATTCAATGCAATCCCTGTCAAAGTTCCAACAACATTTTTCTCAGAAATAGAACAAAGAATCCTAAAATTTATATGGAACAACAAAAGGCCCCAAATAGCCAAAGGATTCCTGAGAAAAAAGAATAAAGCTGAAGGTATCACATTCCCTGATTTCAAATTATACTACAAAGCCATAGTAACCAAAACAGCACAGTACTGGCAGAAAAACAGACACACAGATCAATGGAACAGAATTGAGAGTCCAGAAGTAAACCCACACGTTTATGGACAGCTAATATTCGACAAGGGAGCCAAGAGCATACGATGGAGAAAAGAGAGTCTCTTCAATAAATGGTGTTGGTAAAACTGGACAGCCACATGCAAAAGAACGAAAGTAGACCATTTCCTTACACCATGCACAAAAATCAACTCAAAATGGATTAAAGACTTGAATGTAAGACCCTAAATCATGAAACTTCTAGAAGAAAACATAGGCAGTATGCTCTTTGACATCGGTCTTAGCAGCATATTTTTAAGTCCCATGTCTGACCAGGCATGGGAAACAAAAGAAAAAATGGACAAATGGGACTACATCAAACTAAAAAGCTTCTGCACAGCAAAGGTAACCATCAACAAAACGAAAAGACAACCTAACAATTGGGAGAATATATTTGCAAACCATATATCAGATAAGGGGTTAATATCCAAAATATACAAAGAACTCATACATCTCAACAACAAAAAAACCAACAATCCAATTAAAAAACGGGCAAAAGATCTGAGCAGAGATTTCTCCAAAGAAGATACACGGATGGCTAACAGGCATATGAAAAGATGCTCAGCATCATTAGCTATCAAGGAAATGCAAATCAAAACTACAATGAAGTATCACCTCACTCTGGTCAGAATGGCTATAATTAACAAGACAGAAAACAACAAATGTTGGAGAGGGTGTGGAGAGAAGGGAACCCTCGTACGCTGCTGGCGGGAGTGCAAACTGGTGCAGCCACTATGGAAAGCAGTATGGAGTATCCTCAGGAAATTAAGAACAGTTCTACCATATGATCCAGCTATCCCACTTCTTGGTATTTATCCAAAAACTTGAAAATGCAAAGGCATAAAGATACATGCACCCCTATATTCATTGCATCATTATACACAATAGCCAAGACTTGGAAGCAACCTAGGTGCCCATCCAGGGACTAATGGATAAAGAAGATGTGGTATTTATATACAATGGCATACTACTCAGCCATAAGAAATGATGAAATTCAGCCATTTGTGACAACATGGATGGTCCTTGAGGGTATTATGCTAAGTGAAATTAGTCAGAGAGAGAAAGTCAAATACCGTATGATCTCATCCATAAATAGAAGATAAAAGCAATGACAAACACATAGCATTAGAGATTGGATTGGTGGTTACCATAGGGGAAGTGGGGGGAAGGCAAAAGGGATGATTAGGCTCACATGTGAGGGGATGGACTATAATTAGTTCTTGGGTGGTGAACGTAATGTAATCTACACAGAATTCGAAATATATTACCATGTACATCTGAAAGCTATATAATGCTATAATCCAATGTCACTGCAATTAAAAAAATAGAAAATTAAAATAAAATTTAAAAAATCAAAAAAAGATGGACATAACAAATGTCATACTACTCATGTTACTTATTGATGTGTATAATTTTTTCAATGTTGACATAACTAAGAGATATAGACACAAAACTATCTCATTCCATATTTAGGTAATGTTTATCTATAGACACATGAGTTAATTTTAAAAGAATTGAAAAGCAGCCCCATATCTCATTGTGAGATAGGTATTTTGTGTTTAGTAATTATTAATCATATTGGAAATATGTTTATATTCCTTTAGCTAATTTAATGCAATTATTAAAACTTAGAATGATAACTTGGTAAGAATATTTAACCCTTGGAGCCTTATTGCTATAGGAAATAGAAATATTAATTTTAATTTGAATACATATTTTTGATGCTTAAGGTTATAATAGAATACTCAGTATAATTCTTTCCAGGATAAACATATATAGAGTAGAATTAAACTCTCTAGGGAAAGTGGAATAGAAATAATAATTCAAGAAGAAATGGAATGATGTAAAATTTCCAACTCATAGTGGGAAGCTTACTTATCTATGTCAGGAATAGATGGTGGTGAGTATCAAACTGCTGAGACATTTAGAACCCACTGCATCAGTTGAACAGAGGGATGTAACTGTGTACTTTAAGATCACAACATTTACAATGCAGTGGAAAGGACATTCCACTCAATTATTTAACTTATGATGAGAAATTTTAAAAGTCAATTTAAAAATCATTCTTACAAAAGAGTTGTTAGGTATAGTTGAGAAAAAATTTAAAAATCATGTGGTGTTTTTTTTGTCATTGACTTACACAAGAAGACGGTATTTTTCCTACCTAAAACGTAGATGGGAAGTAGGCAACTGCTGGCATTGTTTCAATACCTCTACATTGTCAAGAAGAATGTGTTTACAATTCGTGCTCCTTAACTCATTGTTGTAACAATGCTGCCCAGCTCCAGATACCATGTCCACATTCCAAGGAGGACAAAAAAGGAGAATGAGCAGTATGAGCTACATATATCCCTTCCATCAGGAAAGCAAAAGCTTTCAAGGAATTATGATCCCCCCTCCACTCAGCCAAGAGACTTATGCCTCACTGTCCAGAATTCTGTCACCTGGCTACTCAAGCCTGTGAGGAAAGCTGGGAAAGTCTCTGCATTAGCAGCTGGAAACGACAAACAGAGCTGGAAGTGAGTTTGCGTTACCCAACCCAGAGTGTCTGAAGCTGGTGGCAGATGGCCAAAAATCCCTCCACAATGCTTGACACATCAAAACAGAATTTTCTGTGTTTCTGATATTTTGTCCTGGTCTATATTTATACACCAAAGTGGCCAATAATCTTGGACATGACAGAAAATAAAAACTTTATCTCTTGGTTGCAGTCTCAGGCTGAGGCTAAGGAATCATCTGGCGCTGAGTTGGCCTCAATGACTTTCTAAGTGTGGGGACCACAGGGAGGGAGAGGGAAGGGATGATCTCCATCATGGAGCCCAGTCCTCGATTCTTGTGCAGATGAAAAAGGGGTAGGGAATTGTGGCTGTTGAGTCTAAGGACAGCACAGAGGGGGCTGGGAGGTGTCTATCAAGGGGCTATGCCAGAAACCAATGGACACAAGGCCTTAAGTGGTACAAGAAGGGTGAAAGTCATCTTATTTAGAGTTCTGTAGAAAATGTAATTTGCAAATTGATTCTGTTTTCAATGAGCATGGTTTTGAAATCCTCTGTGCAAAAGATTTTGTACTATTGACTTGGGGGTAAGTATTAATTTAGAAATGTCCCCACAAGGGTAGAAGATGGGGACTTTAGACTCATTAATAAGTGCTAGAATCAACCTGAGCATTCATGCACGTGGTTTCCTTATAAGCCTACCCCACTCTTTGCTAATCTCCTCCCCCTTGTCTGGCATGAAGGTTTATAAAATGCTGGAGTAGGTATCAGGATGGAGGACAGGGAGCATGCCACAGGGACTTTTCTCCTCCATGGCCCTCCACAGTCTACATGTAAATCGATGCAATACACACTGTGAAGATCAACAAGAAAAGCAAATAAAGCCGTGTTGCCGTAAGTGGAAAGCCCAACATCAGATTTTAGCAGAGCTATCTCCTAAACTCCTGCTACAAAGCTTTGTAGAGAGCTAGTGAGTCCAGAAAAATAGTCTGGAAAAGGGAAACAGGCCACAGAGGGCTCCCAAATGAGGCAAGACTTTGCCCAAAAAGAAAAAAATCTACATTACTTATGGAAATTACGAAAAAGAGTTCTCGTCGATTGAAAGTTCAACAACCGGAAAGGGAAATGGAAGCATGAGGGACTCTAGGTAACAGACTTGGAAATGCTTCATTGCTGAAGGAAGTGAGGATAAAAGGGAAGGAGGGAGGCACTCTTTGGATAAAAAATGATGAAAAACAAAAAAGCAACCGGGGAAAAGTGGGGTTTTGTAGGACAACAGGAAATTACAACTTTGGACAATGCAAATCTCTAAGCCAGTTGCCAAACACAAAAGCCAGACAGTAATGAATCTGTCGTTTGGATTATTTTAACAGAATTCTGCATATCAGTAGATATGTACATCTGTCTATCACTGGATATCTTTATCATTCACTATGTTATGAATGGGACCATGAATGAGAGTGACTCTTTTTCCACAACTAAAAATATATGCACAGTGTATGTACAAACTCATTTGTCTGACGTATTTTGTATCTATCACAACTTAGGAAATGTAGAATATTTTCTCTGAATCACAATTTCTTTTTGATCTAATGTGGAATGGCATATTGGAAATGTGTGAAATGACTTCATTAATTAGTTCCAAAATGGATTGAGATTATGGAAACTAAGATATAGAAATTAGGGAAATGGACCCTTTAGGAAAGAAATGGACCAAATATCTCTTTATTCTCTTAATAACCTTATCTATTCATTACTTGAGTAGACACTTCATTCCTCTCTAACTCAATAGACTTGATTAAAATATAAAATTGTTTGCTATTTCAAGAGACACACCTAAAATATGAGGATACAGGAGGATTGAATATAAAGGGATAGAAAGAGACAAGTCAAGCAATACTAATGGAAAATAAAACCTAAAGAGTTAGGGATAATATCAGACAAAATAGACTTTAGGTAAAAGCATTACTAGAGACAAAATTGGAACTTTCATAATGAAGATTTATTGTTTCGGTGGGAAGGTATGGTACGTGAAACTGTAATTTAAGTGTGTATTCTTCTACTGATGTGGCCTCAAAGTGTATAGAGCAAAAATTGAAATAACAACAGGAAAAATTAGAATCATAGTGGGAGAGTTTAAAAACCTTTTAACGATACATTTCTAACATTCGTAAAAGTAGAACTTCCATGCCCAACACTTAGCTTCAATGAGTCCCAGCTCCTGACGGTTTTTCTTTCCTTGTATTCCCACTCACTTTCAACCTCGCCTCCATCCCCCGCCCCAGTATTTTGAAACTAATCCCAGACATCATAACACTTCATCTGTAAATGTTTCAGAAGGTATCTTGAGACAAGGGAGCTCTTTTTAAATAACCACAAAAACATTGTAACACTTTCCAAATCAAGAGTAACTATTAAATATCATCACACATTTGTGTTCCTATTTCCCTGGCATTCACAAATTTTTAGAGTTTGTTTGAATTATACCATCTAAAACTGATGCCTGACCCTTTACTACTGGATTTTTCTTAGTAGCATTTGCCATTAACATACTATATACTTTATTTTTTATCATGTTTAGCATCTGTCTGCCCAGCAGATTAGTACCTGGAATACAATAAGCTATCAACATAATTGATGAATAAATGTATAAGTTTGGAGTTCAATAAAAAATCCTTTATTTTCCTAGTACATTATGAGAAGTACAAGAGTGGTATATTTGCTGGAGCCTTGTGGTGCCTGGTAAAGCCCCACTTCTCTCTCTCTCTCACCACAACGGGCATGGCTATGTGAAGGACGCTCACATGTATTAGAATGCAGTGCTTTAAATTCAGATGGGAAAATAAGACCTGAAGAAAGAAGATAGTAAGTGTACAAACAGAATTCAAGGATCCACTTCATTCCGTAGGCGAGGAATCCATTGCAATCCTCATTCTGCCTTTTAAAAAAACTTTTAGTTTAAAATTTTTTTATTGAGGTATGATCAAAATATAACATTATATTACTTTCAAGTGTACAACTTAATGATTTGATGTTTCTACATATTGCAAAATGATAACCACAAAAATCTACTTAACATCAGTTAACATAAACAGTTACAATTTTTTTTCTTGGGATGAGAACTTTTAAGATCTACTCTCTTCACAACTTTCAAATATGCAATATAGTATTATTAATCATGGTCATCATATTGTACATTACATACTCATGACTTCTTTATTTATACCTGAAGATTCCACCTTTGGATCCCTTCCACCCATTTTACCCACAGCCATCCTCTGCCTCTAGCAACCACCAATCACTTCTCTGTATGTATGAGTTTGGTTTGTTCGTTTTTGTTTTAAGATTCCATATGTAAGTGAGATCATGTGGCATTTGTCTTTCTCTGTCCGACTTATTACACTTAGCATGATGCCCTCAAGATCCATCTATGTATTTGCAAATGGCAAGATTTCATTCTTTTCATGGCTGAATAATATTCCATTATTTATGTTTACAACAATTTCTTTATCCAGTTATCCATAGATGGACGCTTAGGTTGTTTTCATATCTCGGCTATTGTAAAAAAATGCTGCAATGAACATGGGGGTGCATATATCTTTTCAAGTTACTGTTTTCATTTTCTTCAGATAAATACTCAGAATTGAGTATACAGCCACTTTACTGTATTTGATAATTATTTTTAATAGTTTTTTGATAGATTCTTGACGGTTTTCTATATATAGATTTCTGTCATCCTCAAATAGTGACAGTTTTACTTCTTTCTTTCATATTTGGATCACTTTTATTTCTTTCTCTTGCCTTATTGCTATGGCTAGGACTTCTAATACTATGTTGAACAAGAGTGATGATAGTGCACATCCTTGTCTTTTTCCTGTTCTCAGTGGAATAGCTGCTGGATCATATGGTAGCTCTGTTTTTAATTTTTTGGGGATCTTCCATACCGTTTTCCATAGTGCCTGCACCACTTCATTCCCACCAACAGTGCACAAGGGTTCCCTTTTCTCCACATCCTCATCAACAACTTGTTATTTCTTTTCTTTTTGATGATAGCCATTCTAGCAGGTGTGAGGTAACATCTCCTTGTGGTTTTGATTTGCATTTCCCTGATAACTAGCAACGTAGAGCATCTTTTCGTGTATCCATTGGCTATCTGTATCTTCTTTGGAAAAAATCCCTGTTCATATCCTCTGTCTATTTTTTAATTGGATTATTTGGTTTTTGCTATTGAGTTGTATGAGTTCTTTATATATTTTGGATATTAACCCGTTAACAGATACATGATTTGCAAGTATTTTTCTCATTTTGTAGCTTGCCTTTTTATTTTCGTTGATGTTTTCTTTTCATGTACAGAAAACTTTTAGATGATGCAGTCCCACTTGTTTATTTTTGTTTTTGTTGCTGTTGCCTTTGGTGTCAAGTACAAAAAATCATCGTTGAAACAAACTTCAAGGAGCTTACCACCTATGTTTTCTTCTGGGAGTTTTATAGTTTCAGGTCTTAAATTCAAGTGTCTTCTCTGCCTGTTTTAGAGTTACACTGGAAACCTTTACTACAACCAGTCTTGTGTTGAGGATAGAAAATGCAAAGATGATTTCTGGAGTTTGCATGTCCAGTCCTTCCCAGAGCTGACACTACAAGTGGGCAGAAGGCATTCTCACCTTGTGCCTAAGGAGACTGTGGAAGGATCTGCAGTCCTATTTTATGAAGCCAATTCAGAATTATGGATTCAGCTTTAGATGTGCAGTCCTCTGGGTAAAGACTTTGACTTCCAGTGTTAGGACTCTAGTATCACTTCATGAACAAATTATCTTCTTAATTGCCCCTCAGCTTTTGCACCCAGCCACTTTACTGTATTTGATAATTATTTTTAATAGTTTTTTGATAGATTCTTGACGGTTTTCTATATATAGATTTCTGTCATCCTCAAATAGTGACAGTTTTACTTCTTTCTTTCATATTTGGATCACTTTTATTTCTTTCTCTTGCCTTATTGCTATGGCTAGGACTTCTAATACTATGTTGAACAAGAGTGATGATAGTGCACATCCTTGTCTTTTTCCTGTTCTCAGTGGAATAGCTTTCAATGTTTCACTGCTGAGTATGATGTTGGCTGTGGGTTTTTCATATGTGGCCTTTATTATGTTTAGGTACTTTGCTTCTACAGCCACTTTATTGAGACTTTTTATCATAAATGGATGTCGAATCTTGTCAAATTCTTTCTCTGCATCTATTGAAATTATCATGTAATTTTTATTCTTCATTTTGTTAATATGGTGTATTACATTGATTGATTTGTGGTATTGAATGATTCCTGCACCCATGTAATAAATCCCACTTGATCGTGGTGTATGACACTTTTAATGTATTGTTCTTTTCAATTTGCTGATAATCTACTGAGGATCTTTTTATGTATGTTCATCAGTGAAATTGGCCTGCGATTTCCCTTTTTTGCATTTTCTTGTCTGGTTTTGGTATCAGGGTAATTTTTTTTTTTTTAGATTTTTTATTTTTTTCCTTTTTCTCCCCAAAGCCCCCCAGTACATAGTTGTATATTCTTCGTTGTGGGTCCTTCTAGTTGTGGCATGTGGGACGCTGCCTCAGCGTGGTCTGACGAGCAGTGCCATGTCCACGCCCAGGATTCGAACCAACGAAACACTGGGCCGCCTGCAGCGGAGCGCGCGAACTTAACCACTCGGCCACGGGGCCAGCCCCTGGTATCAGGGTAATTTTGTCCTTGTAAAATAAGTTGAGAAGCACCTTGTCCTCTTCAATTCTTCAGAAGAGTTTGAGAGAACGGGCAGTAAATCTTCTTTGTACATTTGGTAGATTTCACCAAAGGAGCCGTCTGGACCTGAACTTTTGTTTTGGGAGGTTTTTGATTAGTGTTTCAGTCTCTTTACTTGTGATTGGTCTACTCAGATGTTCTATTTCTTCTTGATTTAGTTCTGAGAGGCTGTATGATTCTAAGAATGTATGCATTTCTTCTGGGTTACAATTTGTTGACATTTAGCTTTTCATAGTGTTCTCTTACAATCTTTTGTATTTCTGTGCTATCTCTCATAATTTGTCCTATTTCTTTTCTGATTCTACTTATTGGAGCTTTCCTTCTTTTGTTCCTATTGAGTCTGGCCAAGAGCTTGTCAATTTGGTTTGTCTTTTCAAAGAACCAGGTCTTAGTTTCATTGATCTTTCCTATTGTTTTTTATTCTCTATTTCACTTATTTCTGCTCTGATTTTTATTATTTCCTTCCTTCCAGTGATGTTGGGCTTTATTTGTTCTGCTTTTTCCAGTTTTTTAAGGTATATTCAGCTATATTTCTATATACTAACAAAGAACTAGCGGAAAGAGAAATCAAGAATAAAATTCCATTTTGATCACCATAAAAAGAATCAAATACCTAGGAATAAATTTAACCAAGTAGTTTTAGACATATACAGTGAAAAGCATAAGACATTATTGAAAGAAATTGTAGAAGACATAAAGAAATTGAAAGATATTCCTTGCTTATGGATTGGAAGAATAACCTAGTTACAAAGTCCACATTGCCTAAAGCAATCTACGGATTCAATGCAATCCCAGTTAGACTGCCAATGACATTCTAACAGAAAAGGATCAAAGAATCCTAAAACTTATATGGAACAATAAAAGACCCCAAACAGCCAAAGGAATCCTATGAAAAAAGAACAAAGCTGAAAGTATCACACTCCCTGATTTCAAAATATACTACAAAGCTATAATAATCAAAACAGCATGGTACTGGCATACACAGGTAAAAGGAACAGAATTGACAGTCCAGAAATAAGCCTACACATCTATTGATAGCTATACTTTAACAAAGGAGCCAAGAACATACAATGGAGAATGGATAGTCTCTTCAATAAATGGTGTTGGTACAACTGGACAGTCATATGTAAAAGAATGAAAGTAGACCATTATCTTACACCGTGCACAAAAATTAACTCAAAATATATTATAGACTTGAATGTAAGATCTGAAACCATGAAATGCCTAGAAGAAAACTAGACAGCATACTCTTTGATGTTGGACTCAGTAGTATCATTTTGGATACCATGTTTCCTCTGGCAGGAGAAAGAAAAGAAAAAATAAACAAATAGGGTATATCAGACTAAAAAACTTCTTCACAACAAAGGAAACCATTAAAAAACCAAAAACACAACCCACCAACTGGGAGAAAATATTTGCAAATCATATATCCTGCAAGATGATAATTTCCAAAATATGTAAAGAACTCATAAAGCTGAACAACAAGAAAATGAACAACCAAATCAAAAAGTGGGCAGAGGAAACAGACATTTTCCCAAAGAAGATATACAGATGGCCAATAGGCACATGAAAAGATGTTCAACATCATTAATTATCAGGAAAATGCAAATGAAAACTACAAGGAGATTTCACCTCACGCCATCAGAATGGCTGTAATTAACAAGTTAAGAAATACCAACTGTTGGTGAGGACGTGGATAAAAGGGAATCCTCATATGCTGCTGGTGGGAATGCAATCTGGTGTAGCAATTATGGAAAAGATTATGGAGATTCCTCAAAAAAATTAAATTAGAAATACCATATGTTCTAGCTATTTCACTTCTGGGTATCTATGCAAGGAACATAAAACACTAATTGGATAAAATATATGCTCCCCTATGTTCACTGCAGCATTAACTCACAATAGCCAAGACTTGGAAGCAACCCAAGTGCCCATCAATAGATGAATGGATAAAGGAGATGTGGTATATTTACACAATGGAATACTGCTGACAAATAAAAATGGCAAGCAATAGGACATATTGGAGAATATGAGGAAGCCATTTGGTGTAAACCTAATTTGGCCTGACCTTGTCTTTCCAAAAGGGCTTGACCCGTGGCTGTTGAGCATGCATTGTATATCTGCTTTAGATATTCCCTATGGCAAGAACAAAGGCCCTTGAGATAAAGGTGAACTTCCCTCCCCCTCCCAACATTGGCATCTCCTTAAGGATTAAGCATCTTTCCTTAGGCTAGAAACTGATTGCTGCGCTCACCTGTGACCGCCCAGCTCGAGACAATAGACTTGCCTCCTGCTGAGCCCTCTGAGATAGCAGACCCACTACCTGCTGTCTCCATCAAGCGCTGTGCTGACAGGGCAATCTTGTGACTATTGTGGGAGGGACATTTCAATCATATGTGAAACGTCCTGCTTGGGGGTATATAACCAATCTGTGCACCTCACTTCTTTGGTGCCCTTTCTTCCTTTGGGAAGAAAGGCCCCAGGCCATGGTCCTCAGATTTCAGCTCAGAATAAACCCACCCAAATTTTCATTTATAGATTGGTTGTGGATTATTTTTGTCGACACTGCTCAGCCATAAAAAATACCAAACAGTGCCATTTGGGAAACATGGATGGACATGTGGGTATTATGCTACGTGAAATAAGTCAGACAGAAAAAGACAAACACTGTGTAATTTCACTCATGTGAATGATAAACAAATAAACAAACACATAGATAAGGAGAACATATTGGTGGTTCCCAGAGGTGACTTGAAATCTGAAGGGGTAAAGGGCCACATAGGTATGGTGGCAGATAGAAACCAGACGTTTGGTGGTGAACATGATGCAGTCTATACAGAAGTCAAAATACATGAAATTTCTATAATGTTATAAACCAATGTGATCTCAACAAAATAATAAAAATTTAAAAAATGAAAGAGGCTCTCAGAGATATAATGCAAGAAGGTAGGTCGATTTCACTTGGGGATTTGCTTCCAGAGAGTATAAACTAACTACTCCCAGGGAGTAGACACTACTTTCGGGGGGAGTGTCCCTTGTGCTTGGGACACTAGAAGAGATTTTAAGTAGGTCCCTGGGGAAATGGGTCATGGAGATGGCAGTGTGAGGTCATTAGAGCAGTTCGACTGAAGGTGAAGTTTCATAAGTTTGGGAAGGGTCCATAAAACTGAGATGGCTCAAGTCACTTCAAGTTGGAGCTCTGATCAACGTGATTTCCTAAGGTCTCTACCATTCCTGGTTCCGAGTATTTTCTACGGGGAGAGTGTGGTGATTACCTGGACAGAGAGGGGTTAAGGATCAGCTCACTAACCCCTCCTTCGGATGAGGGCAGATTATTCAAAGGAACAGGAGTCTAGGGAGGAGGGGCAGAAGAGCAGGAGGAGACAAAGAGAAGAGAGACAGGTGAGATCCATCTCTTACCGCCTCCCAAGCTCCCAGTCAGCTTGAATCCTTCACAGCCTGTGCACCATGTGTCTGGGGTGCACACAGGTCCCTTTTCCTGCAGGAGGCACAGGGCTCCCAGCACAGGAACCAGCATTATGAGGCCACGGACGCTGCTTCTCATCTGCTTCCTTCTTCCTGGGCTCCTGCTCTCAGAGGCCGCCAAAATCCTGACTGTGTCCTTGTTGGGTGAGTGTTTGGCCAAATAATCCAGAGACAGGAGCATCCCAGGCATCTGTACCAGGGCTCAGTCAAACAGCCCTAGGTCAGAGGGTTGTTTCATGTGTTTTTCCAGACTGGGCGGGTTTTCTCCCCTGGCTGGAGGATAAAGGGATGGGTGCTGTTTGTGGATGCAGAAAAGGGCGTCTCCCACCACTGAGGTGGAGAAGATAGTTCTAGAGAAAATAGAAATACTCTTTCCTCTCTCTTCTCACTCAGGACCAGCTCCCTATTATGCAGGGCTGGGGCCAGAATTTCAAGCTCCAGCCAGTGCAAGAGACCCCAGGATGACTCCTCCTGGGCACAGACTGGGCATTCAGAGCCTCATTCTAAACTTCTGAGGGGTGTCCGTCAGTTGCCAGCAGAGGCTGTGCCTAGACTTTGCAGGCTCTCTGAGGGAGGGGGCAGCAGTAATTTTTGGAGCCCATGGGAGCCAAGGTGGAGCAGGGGAGATATTTCAACGATAATTAGAAGGGTGGAGTGTTCTCATCCAGGGGAAACCTGGAGAACTGACCAGGGCTGAGGAATGGCTCCCGTACATTCAGGTTTCTCCCGGTCCCCCTTTCTTTCACTCGTGCTGCTGGAGATGTTTGAAGGACTCGTGGAACTTTTAATTCTTTATTTTGTGGCTTTAGTTTTATATACTTTATTTTTTCACCAAAGAGGACAGAAGAGGAAAAGGGAAAAAATATCATGATGAAGGGGTCATGAAGGACGTAGCTTCCCCAAATTTTCTTTCAACCCAGGGTGGACTCTCTTAGATCACTTTTAGGTCACTGAGAATCAGGGGACCTTAGAGCTGGGACGAAGAATAAACCATATGATTCGTCTCCCACAATGTTTTCCTGAGCAGGAAAGCATGGGTCATAGAGGGGAGGTGCTTTTTGCAGATCACACCAGAGGTCCCTAATGCGGCGAACACCATGGATTTACTCAGCATTTCTAACCCCAAGACCATCCTCTCCACAGCTCTCCTTCTCACCACTTTTTAGTGGAGAGTTTTTATAATCACTCTTTAAGAAAACCTGTAACACCATTGGAAAGCTTGTTTTTTCCTTTCTGTAGTAGTGATGAAGTAAGAGAGCTCTCTCACCTCTTGAAGGTATACCCTTCTCCTGCTTCAGACTCGGAGAGGGAGCTGGTGTGGTTTGTGAGGAGCTGGAAGCCCCGTCTCTGCCCCAGGATGCACTGGAGCTCACAAGACCCTCTATGATGGGATGCCTGTGGGGTCACCTCTTCTCCCAGGCTCCAAGGTCTAATATGGATTAAAATGTGAATATGAGACGTGGGACATTTGTACTTTATACCTCCCCTGGTACTTCAGACTATGCAAGTCTGGCTGTAAAAAGCTGAGAAACAGCGACACACCTTTTCTCTAGCACTGCATCCCTCTAACCTTCATCTCCAAACTCTTGGCATTTGCCATTAACTTCTCTCCTGATCTGACTTTCTCTGCTGCTGAGACCCTCAGACTCAAGCAAAGGTGCCGTGTTGGAGTGGAGTCTAAAAGAAGACTTTACTGGGATGGAACCTGTACCTCCCCTGATGATCAAGCTTCTCTTTCATTAGGATCCCGGGATTGTGCTAGGATGAGTGATATCTCAGTCTTCATGCATATAGATTCCTGCAGGCCCTCTGCATGGACCCCCAAAATTATCTTGAATGTCTTAATTTGATGTTATACACAATTCAGGCCCCAGCTGAGAAATGTTCCGCCCAATACATTTGAATCTGAAGGATTTGGGCTGTAAGTGCTGACTCCATGTCCTTCTGCTCCATTGGCTGTTTCTTGGACTCGCATTCCTGCTCGCATATTTCTAGCTCCTATGCTAGCACAAATTTCCAAATAAAAGGTTTTCAGAAATATCTCTAGTTGATTGTGCAACCCTTTACACTCACACCCACAGCATTGTGCCAAAGTTTCCTCTGGTGCAGTTATTTCTTTAGGAGATGTTGTCTCCAAATTGCCTGAGCTAAAATGCAGCATGTACCTTAGGATCAGGAACTCCTTAAGGCTTAAGCACCAAGGAGCTCATCATTGACATGGTGGTTAGAGTGACAAGGGTGGACCTTTGATAGAAGTTTGCCATAGGTCAAGGATGTGGGCCAGCAGGCTCTGGGGGAGTGGGCTAAGGTGTACCCTGATGGATATGGAAAGTGTGAATGATGTTCATCTTTCTCTAATTACCATTAATTTTCTGTTTCCTTACCCCTGCTCTTCTGGATTTATCAACCCATCAACCTAGAACTTCTGTTCTCATCATTATAAAAATGAAGTTGTGCATTGTTCCTAGGTAGAAGTCATTATCTATTAATGGACTGAGTGTCTCAGATTCTTCAAGATCATGGTCATAATGTCACCATGCTTCTCCAGAGAGCAAGATTATTGATATCAGGTATCTTTTCTCACTAATTCTTTATTTCTTTTACTCCAAGCAAAGAACCACAATGCCTTTTGCATAGAAAGAGTTTTCAAACAGTATTTAAGATGCAATTGGATTGAAAGAATGAAAACGATGTGTCCGTGTGTGTTTGTGTTTATGTAAGGTGTTGGAAACCTCCTGGGCTCTGTCAATCAGAATGCTATACTCTGTAATCCCATATTTTCCTCCCTTATCTGGCCTTCTACTCTATCCCAAGCAATTCTCCGCACTTTATTACAGATTATTTTGTAAATGCTTCTTTATAACTTGGCTTGAAAATATGTTGAATAGAAGTGTTCAGCCATAAATAAAGTTTTTAATTGGTAAGATCACTTTTCTTTTTCTATAGCTTATTAAGTTCTCCTCTTATGATATCTGAAATTTAAGGAAGCTTTCTCAGGAGTTCCGTATTTATGCAGCTAAGATCAGAATCTATTATTGAGATGATGTTTTTTCTTGAAAAGCCAGTGGCTCCCCGTGAGTTTGTGCATAGTGATGTTGGAAATTCCTAATTGAGTCACTGAATCCAAATAAGTTTAGCTAAAATGAATTCTTAAATGCTATCAACTCTTTTCTTCTGACAGACAAGGGGATGGTGGGTCAGAGAATTGAAATGATTTGCTCAAGGTCACATGGCAGGCTATTAATAGTGTTGGGTGGATTTAGGACTTTAAGCTCTGGTTTGCTTAGTCTGAAGTATTGCTAAGGCTTTGATTTTTCAAAAAAAAAAATCCAATGTTAAGCCTATATATATATATATATATATATATATATATATATATATATATATATATATATATATTTGGTGTGGATGATTGGGTCTGAGCTAATATCTGTGCCAATCTTCCTCCACTTTGTATGTGAGATGCCACCACAACATGGCTTGATTAGCACCTGGGATCTGAACCTGTGAATCCTGGGTCAGTGAAGCAAAACATGTGAACCCAACCACTGTGCCACTGGGCCGGCCCCAAGCCACATCTTTGAGGAACATGATTTTGAGACATTATAAAAATTGAGGTGACTTCTGGGCTTCGTTTTTGTCAGATTGTTTCAAAAGAATATTTTTCTGTGAACACTTTTTAAAGTTTTTTATTGTGGCAAAGCATACATAATATAAAAATGACCATTTGGACCATTTTTGTGTACAATTTTAGTGACTTTGGGTATATTTACATTGTTGTGCCACTGTCACCAGCATTTTTTCGTCATCACAAACTGGAATTCTGTACCCTTAAACAATGATGGCCCATTACTTGCTTCCCCCAGCCCTTGATAACCACTATTCTACTTTTTTATCTAATAATTTGGCTAGTCTCAGTAGAAATGAAACTGTCACTCTTTCTAGATGACATGATTTTATATGTAGAAAACCTTAAAGAATCCAACTTATAGAAAACTTATAGAAATAATAAATGAATGCAGTAAAGTTGCAGGATACAAAGTCAGTATATGAAAATCGGTTGCATTTCTATACACTAACAAGGAAGTAGCAGAAAGAGAAATTATGAGTACAATCCCACTTACAACTGCAACAAAAAGAATAAAATACCTAGGAATAAACTTAACCAAAGAGGTCAAATATCCATACACTGAAAACTATAAAACGTTATTGAAAGAAATTGAAGAAGATGAAGAAATAGAGAGATATTCTACGCTCTTGGATCGAACAATTAACGTAGCCAAAATGTCAATATGTCCAAAAGCAATCTACAGATTCAATGCAATCTCTATCAAAGTTTCAACATTTTTCACAGAAATAGAACAAAGAATCCTAAAATTAATATGGAACAACAAAATACCCTGAATAGCCAAAGGAATCCTGAGGGAAAAGGAGCAAAGCTGGAGGTATGACACTCCCTGATTTCAAAAAATACTTCAAAACCATAGTAACCAAACATCATGGTATTGGCACAGAAACAGACACACAGATCAATAGAACAGAATTTAGAGCACAGAAATAAATCCACACATCTGTGGACAGCTAATTTTTGATGAAGGAGCCAAGAACATACAATGTAGAAGTGAAAGTCTCTTCATTAAGTGGTATTGCGAAAACTGGACAGTCATATGCAAAAGAATTAAAGTAGACCATTATCTTACACCATGCAAAAAAATTAACTCAAAATGGATTAAAGACTTGAATGTAAGACCTGAAACTATAAAACTTCTAGAAGAAAACATAGGCAGTACGCTCTTCTACATCAGCCTTAGCAGCATATTTTCAAGTACTATGTCTGATCGGGCAAGGGAAACAAATGAAAAAATGAACACATGAGACTACGTAAAACAAATTAGCTTCTGCACAGCAAAGGAAACCATCAGCAAAATGAAAAGATAACCTAACAATTGGGAAAAGATATTTGCAAACCGTATATCTGATAAGGGGTTAAAATACGAGATATATAAAGACCACATACATCTCAATAACAAAAAATCTAACAACCCAATTAAAAAAATGGGTCAAAGATCTAAACAGACATTTCTCCAAAGAAGATATACGGATGGCCAATAGGCACATGAAAAGATGTTCATCATCACTGATCATCAGGGAAATGCAAATCAAAACTACACTAAGATATCACTTTACACCCATTAGAATGGCAAAAATAACCAAAACAAAAAGTAACAAATGTTGGCGAGGTTGTGGAGAAAAAGGAGCCCTCATACACTGCTGGTGGGAATGCAAACTGGTGCAGCCACTATGGAAAACAGTGTGGAGATTTCTCAAAAAATTAAAAATAGAAATATCATATGACCCAGCCATCCCCACTACTGGGTATCTATCCAAAGAACTTGAAATCAGCAATTCCAAAAGTCCCATGCACCCCTGTGTTCATTGCGGCATTATTTACAATAGCCAAGACATGGAAGCAACCTAAATGCCCATCAACTGATGAGTGGATAAAGAAGATACGGTATATGTATACAATGGAATACTACTCAGCCATAAAAAGGATAAAATAGTCCCATTCACAACAACATGGATGGACCTTGAGGGTATTATGTTAAGTGAAATAAGCCAGATACAGAAAGACAATCTCTGTATGACTCCACTCATATATGGAAGTTAAACATGTGGACAAAGAGAACAGATTAGTGGCTACCAAGGGAAGGGCGGGGGTTGGGGGGATGGGCACAAAGGGTGAAGTGGTGCACCTACAACACGACTGACAAACAATAACGTACAACTGAAATTTCACAAGGTTGTAAACTATCATAATCTCAATAAAAAGTTAAAAGAAAATTAAGAATAGAAATGCCATATGATCCAGCTATTTCACTGCTGGGTATTTATCCAAAGAACATGAAAACATGAACTCATATACATAAACCCCTATGTTCATTGAAGCACTATTGACAACAGCCATGACTTGGAAGCAACCTAGGCGCCCATCAAGGGACAAATGGATAAAGAAGATGTGGTATATATACACAGTGGAATACCACTCAGTCATTAAAAATGGTGAAATCTAGCCATTTGTGACAATACGGATGGACCTTTAGGTATTATGCTAAGCAAAATAAGTCAGAGAAAGAAAGTCAAATACTGTAAGATCTCACTCATAAATAGAAGATAAAAACAACAACAAAAAATCACATAAAGACAAACATTGGATTGGTGTTTGCCAGAGGGGGAAAGTGGTAATTAGGTACCTGTGTGTGGGGATGGATTGTAATTAGTCTTTTGGTGGTGAACTTGACGTAATCTACACAGAAATTGAATTGTAGTTATGTGCACCTGGAATTTATATAATGTTATAAACCAATGTTTCTGCAATAAAAAAAGAAAAAATGATATTTTTTGCAGTTCCCATGTAGTTGAAAAACTACTGGAAGCTATAGACCTTCCACCCTTTTAACAAACATCTGTACACCAAATCTATAAACAATTCAGGGAGTTCGTGGAGCCCTTCAATTTTATCCTCAGTTTTCAGGCTTAAGTGTGTGGAGTTTCCTTCACCATTCTCCATTCATGGGCATTTTTTAAGCTTTGAAAGAGTATATTCATTCTTCACTTCTGTCACACAGCTTGCTAAATGTCTGCAAATAAGGAAAACACATGATTGGGGTTTGATGTCTGACCTGATGTTCGTTTCACTGTGTTGAAATATTTGAACCACTCACTAACTCCTCGTTTGGACACACTTCTCTATCTTGTTTATTTATTTGTGACACTAATAAATGAATGATGTCAGTGGCAGTTAAGCAGCAAAGATCTCTAATGGTCACGTGTACTACTGCTCCACCAGTATAAAGAATTACAATTGGGTTACGGGGAGAGTCTGATAGGACACAGAGGAGCTTGACAGAACAAGCCTAGACTACCTTGAACAGACAGTCAGTAGAAATGCAAATGCTAAGAACTCTGCTAACGAGGACTCAGAGGGAAGTGAGGAGCTTGGTAGAGAAAATCTATATTGTCTTAGATAATATGTAAATCATCCTAAGTAGAACTTGAGTAGAAATAGAGATGTTAAAGGCTTCTTGCTGCTTATAGCAAAATGTGAGAGGAAAGAAACAAATTGAAGCAAGAATTATTAAGCATAATGAGAGCAAGTCTTCACGATTTTGGAAATTCTTAGCCTATACAGATTGCAATAGATTCTAAATTTAAGGAATTCACTTTGATGAAATCAAAGAAAGCCAGTGATTTTACAGAGGAAACCAGTGGTGTGGCTGGATAACCTTTTGCTATTGCCCTTGAAAGATTAAAAGTTCAGAATATTCAGTCTCACAGAGAGCTCTTTGAAAAGTAGGTTTGCGATTCGTGGATCTGTTCAGCCATATTAGCTGAAGTCAAAAATAGAAATGAAATTATTTTGTAAAAATCTGTGGAGCAGCCTCGTGTCTAGTGGAATGAATTCCTATGACATACCCAGGAGATCCACAAGGTACTTGAGAATTTTATAGTAGAAGAAACACTGTGAGTTTGGACTGAAGGAGACAAAGGGAAGATGATATGAAAGAAGGCTGTTAGACTCCCTAAAAGTAAGAAACAGGCAGATAAACTATTCAGGTGCAAACACACGATATGTTTTATAGAGAACAAAGAACCATGAGGTGAGGCAGTGAGTCCAGAGGGTAGATCTTCAAGTTCACAGGGCTGAATTTCAAATCATAGAGGATTATTTCCTGTCCTTAAAACCTAATATTGTATGCCCAGGTGGATATCAAAATTTTTTAGAATGGGTAATTTATGTTTTGCTTTCATTTTGTTCCACGTAGAATGATAAAAAACAGTAACTGGAATTTTACACAAGACCCACTATTGTTTCTTGGGAGCAGATAACTTGTTTCCTAAATTTATCTGTTCACAGATGGAGAGAAATTTGGCCCCTGGATGGATCATACCAAGACTCTCACTCATACTTGAAAAATGCTTTGGATGATATAATTTGGGACTTTTGAGCTGATCATATCTAGATGAGGTTTTGAACTATGAGTTGATGAGGTAATGGTTTGAGACTTTAGATGTTGGGATGGGGTGAATGCATTTTGCACATACAGTGTACATGAGTGTTCAGTACAGAAAGAAGAATGTAGTAGGAAAATAATGTCCCCTGAATGATATCCATGTCTCCATCCTTGGAACCAATGAATATGCTACCTTACCTGGCAAAGGGTCTTTGCTGATGTAATTAATGTAAGGGTCTTGAGATGGGGAGATTACCTGGATTATCCCGGTAGGCCTGATATGATTACAAGAGTCCTTCTATCAGACAGAATAGGACAGGAGAGTGAGAGAAGGAATGTGGTGATGGAAGGAAAAGTCAGAGTGATGTGATTGACAGTTGGAAGGAGGCCCTGAGGCAAGGAATACAGGCAGCCACTAAAAGCTGGAAAAGGCAAGAAAAGAGATTGTCTTCTAGGGCTTCCAGAAGGAATGCAGGGCTTCTCACACCTTGCTTTTATCCAACCGAGACCCATTTTTGACTTTTGATCTATAGAACTGTAAGATAATAAATTTGTCTTGTTTTAAGTCACTAAGTTTATAGCAATTTTTTAGGAAGCAATAAGAAGCAACTACAGTCATCATAGGTGGTCAGGAGCACTCCAGGAGGCATGAGAGGAGGTTTTTAAAGCCTCTACAATAAAGGCAACTTTGGGGGACACTCAGGGCAGTGCCTATTATGTTGCAAATTGGAGAGATTCTAGAGCTGTTATTGGGTGAGCAATTCAAAGTGGGCTGCTTTTCAAGTAATAAGCATAAATGGACCTAAGTAAAACATATGAACAAGAGATATGCTGTCTCCAAAATGCAAAAAGGCCTAAAGATGTTGGACTTGTTGAAATATCATGGTCAATAGTTGTTTCCTGACAGTGCCATGGATAGAGAGGCCTTAGACTGACCACAAAGTTCCCAGGAACATAACTGAGGTAGTAGCCTTGAGCTTTGTGTGGGGGCAATGGCACATGCCTTTGTGTGAGTCCCTTGGTTGAATTATTCCAAGTTTTGAATGAGTATAGCAAGTGAATCTCTTTGGAGGAAGAAGTCCTCAAGGTAATGTCATATCTGTGCTCCTGGAGAAAGTTGGATGTGGTTAAGATCTTTCTGACAAAGATTGTGGCCGATGGTAGGGCAGTTGAAGTACTCCATGGGTAACCAGTTAAAGATGTTTTCTGTCTCTTCCAAGGTGCAGGCAACTGAGATTGAGAGCCTGTTGAAACAGTTACTGAACAGAACATATTAGCCAAATCTATGATGTAAAGCATTCGCCAGTAAATACTTGGATAAAGTCAGTAATTTCACTCTGATTGGGTATGTGAGCTCTAATGTGTGGGACCATGTATTAATCTCTCCCTAACCACCATACACAGTTAGGTTAGGTGTCATGGCTGTTGAAGGCACATGTGCATTTAGAGAGTATGAAAGGTTTATTACTCAAATAATAAGGCCTTTTTTTTGAAAAAGCAGGACAAGTTCCCAAGCAAATCTGAAAAATGGCTTTCCAGAGCATGGAGGGATGTCTTGCTTGAGTTTTTATTGTGGGTAGAGGGATGGGATGAGCTGAGATGTCCTCCTCATTGGCCTGCCTTCTGTGGTTTGAAACTCCCAATAGAGCCAAGGGAGGGAGCATGGGGAGATTCTTAACAGCTTGTCCAGACGAGGCACAGAAGAGGGAGTGGGAGATAGGGCTTGAAACTTGTCCACAGTCAAACATCAAAAATAGACTCATACTTTCTGTTACATGTGAATAATGGGGGAGAAGCCAAGTTGGTAAGTAGAAGTACAGTGAACTACTATTTCAGTTAAGCCACTGAGGTCTTTTAGTGAAACAAAAAACGATTTGGATGTATTGCTTTAAATAATGAGAATGAACTTTTCTAAACTAGAAAGTGCAGAGGCTCTGGAATCAAAGGGACTTGTATTTAAATAGAAACTCTACCACTTCCTATGGGTGCAACCTTGACATATTATCTTAAGCTCAATTAACTTTTTTTTCTCACCTGTAAAGTGAGAGCGATAGCTATACCTTCAGTGGAAGCTTTAATGGAAGCTTCCATTACTTTAAACTGAGAAGAATTCCTGAATCTTTGCAAGGTTCTCAACCTATGTTTTCAGTTTATAAGACTGAATGAATGAGAAAGCAACCAAATCAAACAAAAATAGTTCAAAAGGTAAGCATTCAAATAAATATAAAATTATTGGAACAAAAACATGTTGCTATCATCGTGCTAATGTTATTCCATATTGTGTAATTTAACATTTTTAACCCATTGGTGTTTCTTAGGGTTCAAAGAGGAGGAAGAATCATACCAAGTTCTCAGTTGGTTTCTACTTGAAGATTATAACAAAGAATTTAAGAAATATTTGTATTTCTTTATTAAAGCAGCTTTGGCTGGCAGGTAATTTCTATTTATTATTTTAACAAAAGATTCAATGTTTTAGTGATATAAATTAATGGAGGATGTATGTATGTTTGGACTAAGGATATGACAAAGGGGTGTATGGATGGATGGATAGATGGATGAATGAGTGGATGGATGGATGATGGGATAGATTATGAGTAGACGGTTAGGTAACTAGGTATTTCTCACCAAATCGAGTACCATCACTGGAGATTCTTTCTTACTCTGTATTCTCCCTCTTCCTCTACCAGCAGGAATATATTTTGGTAGAAACCGGGAGTTGTTCTTTTTGGGACCTCCTTGCAATACTTCACTTAACAATCATCATCTGTAATCTCCCCGACACTAAAGCACAAGTCACTGCTGATAAGATAGTGAAGAGCCACCTTCGTCCACTTATTTTTCCTCCTTATCACAGTTATTCACTAATGAAGGGATGATTTGCGAAGACTGATTTTGTAGTACTTGAATAGCTGGCCATGGAAAGGCCTTTTAAAAAGCAATCAGACTCGCGCAGAATAACACATGAATCTAATTCCTTTTGCTTCATCTTGAATGGAAAGGAACATATAAGTCCTTAACCTTGGACATAAAGGTGGACAGACAGAATCCGTGTATATCTGGGTTAATCAGAATGGCCTAACCCCTTCTTTTTACCTTGAAAATTCTATTTGCTAGTCAATGTCCTGCTCAGACATGACTTTTCCCTAAAGCCTTCTTTCCTCACTCAGATCGGAAGATCCTAGTTCATCCTGTACAGGTCTGATCTGACCTGCTTATCTGAACCTTAGTCTGTATCATCTTCATTGTTAGCTACAGGTTTTAATTATATGTTTTGTCTCTTCTCCTCTAATTTAATATTTTGAGGACAGGTATATGTAACTGTGTTTTCTTGAATTTTTTTCTATTTATTAGCTAAATTTTAAATGTAATTATATGAACTATATTCTAGGAATTTTTACAGCATTACTGAAATTATCCAAAGTACTTGGCAACCACTCCTTTGTGACATGAAATCTTTAAAAGTAAAGAGCAGAGGATGATTTCAGCCAGTCACTTCCATTGTGTGATTTATAAAGCTGATCCTAAAGATCAGGTAGAGATTTGCATATTGCTAAGGAGTGCTTAGCTTATGGGCCTTCTCTCCCTGGGGTGTGATGCTGCAGTGGTGCACAATTACAGGTGTGCCAGGTATTGATTCTCTGGGTGCTTCATGCAGCTGGTAGACCCCTGACGTTTTGAGCCCTTGCACTTGTCACCTCCGGTGCCTAAAGTGCAGATGGGCATCCTCATCCATTTCTCCATATATTGTACAAAAAAACCAGGATCATGTTCTATACAGGCAGTGATGGGAAAGCACTGCAAGAAGTTAGTCCTGGAATAATCCAATAGGCAGAGTCTTAATTGTACGTCAGTAAACTTTGCCATTATCTTTTCTGTATGCCACAGCCTTTATTGAAGTGGAAAGGCTAATAGTATGCTTGAAAATCAGGCTTTTTTTCCCTCATTTCTTAATTGATGGGCATAGAAAGGTAGAATTCCTATTTTTAGCTGAGATTTAGAGTTCTAGTAAGATCAAAAAGTCCCTTGGGTGAGGTGATCTGTCAACTGCAGAATATAGCATGATTTTTAAAAATAGCCTATATGTCCATGTTTTTAAGACTGTGTCATCAAGTAACTTGCAGTTTGGCTGAGTAAACAAGACAATCACTCAGCAAGAGTCAGTATTTATGTGAAGGTCAAGAAGAGCATCATGGAATTTATCAAGTAGAAAGAGACCTGTGAGGCCTGCTGTGGTCGTAGAAGGCTCCCAGAGGAGAAGACCCAACAGTGGAAATTTGGTCTCAGTTAAGGTAAGTCAAGTGTGACCACGGATTTCAAGACTTGAGAGTTTAAAGATAAATTTTCTAATGAACCGGCATAAAGGGTGCTTGGGATTTGGATCAGAGAGGAGAGGGGAGGGGAAGAAGGAAACACTCTCAGGAGCAGAATATCTGCTGGCGTGATTGGGGAAAGCATACTAATGGACAATGGTGGAATAGGATGCTGCTGCTAGGTGTGGTCTTGCTTACCCAGGAAATCGTAGCCCAAGATTCTTGTACTGTGAAATTAACACCTCCAACAAATCTTTATCGTTGATTTTCTTTCTCTCAGAGACATATTTGAAAACTGTTTAAAATTGTTGGAACTACAGGGATTTCAGTGCAGTCATTTGCTAAAGAGAAATGATATCATGGACTCCTCAAAGAAAGAGTACTTCAGTCTGATATTTGTAGAAGCATTTGACTTGTGTTCTTTCCTGGTTGCTGAGAAGGTTGGGAAGCCATTTGTGTCCATTCTTCCCACCACATGTGGCAACATGGCCTTTGGGCTACCAACCCCCTGTCTTATGTGCCAATATTATGTTCCTTCCTGACTGACCGTATGGACTTCTGGGGCCAACTAAAGAATTTTCTGATGTTCTTTGATTTCTCTGTGGAGCAATAGCAAATTCACTCTATGTTTGGCAACATCATCAAAGAGCATTTCCCCAAAGGCTCTAGGCCAGTTTTGTCTCATCATCTAGAGAAAGCAGAGTTGTGGTTTCTTAATTCTGACTTTCCCTTTGATTTTGCTTGGCCTTTGCTTCCCAACACTGGGTGTTTTAGAAGCTTAATGGCCAAACCTGTTAAAGCAGTACCACAAGGAAGTAAAACCTTAGCTCTTAATAGGGGCTTCATGCAGAGGCCTTCATGCAGATGTGGCTGCCTCTGCCAGTGAGATCCCGGGAGTGGAGTAGGGTGAGGCAAGTGAGGCTCCTAGGGCACACTTTTTAATAAAGTACTCATTTGCAGGGTCATGCAAGTACAGTGATGGCACTAGTACAACCCTAAGATTGAGGACTTTCTTAAATGCTACTCCAGAGTCCTCTCGCCTTGCCCTAGTCCTGGCCCTGGCAGGATAAGCCTTTTAATAAGTTGATAATTTTCATTTGCATTTGTATGATCATATGGATGGTAAGTATGCAGTAAGCATCCGTCATATGCAAGAATTGTTAAGGAGGTGAGTTATTTACAATGAAACACACAACACTGTGAGACAGGCTGTAACCAAGGCGTGACTTCCTGGGACTGACTGCAGGCAGCATCTCCAGTATCTCCAGCCTGTAGAGCCCTGGTTCCTAACTCCACCTAGACCTCCTGATTTGGTTGATCTGGGGTCTGGCCTGGGCATTGTCAGTTGTAAAAGCTGCACAGTCATTTTGAATGCATAGACTCAGAAATACTGCTAGAAGTTTGCAAAGTGGAGGGAGCTGAGATTAGTTGGCTGCCTATTGCCCATCTGTACTGTGTTGCCATTTCATGGAATTTATCTTATATATATTGTCACCTAGAGGAAAGTATGATCATCTCCATTTTTGTAAATGAGAGACAGAGACACAGGTGGTGTAAGTGACTTTTCCATTTCAGAGTGAAGAAGAGCCCTGATTTGGCCTGGGCCTTCCAGGCACTGATGTGTCTACCTTTCCTCTAGTGACCTTACATTGAGTGAGCAGGAAGAGTTGGGGAATGATCCATGGGCTAGATGGGCTCTGAGTGGGTGGCAGGATTTTTTAGGAATGGAGCTGGGAGAGAAGGCATTTCAGGTGGGGAGAACAGGGAGTACCAAGTGTGGAGGTAGAGTGACATGACCATGACTCTGCATTCCCTGAGTGACTCTGGCTAGACAATGAAGTGGAAGATTCAATTGCACTAATATAACCAGGCCAGATTGCAGGAGGTTTTATCTAGCAGGGTGACTTAGGCCTTGCCCATAGGGCTGGGGAGGGAACTGTTAAGTAGGAGCATAATAGGAGTGAGAGTTGCAATGGCTGTTAGATAACAGAGGCTTTTTTCGAAACATTTTCTTCTCTGTATTTTCCAACTTCTATATAATGGTCTTAAGTTGCTTTTGTAATTATGAAAGGCTGTTTTAATGTGGTCCTTTGAGATAGTAACTCAGGCAATGTTATGCTAGATGGAATCAACCCAACAGGATGAGGGTTTAGAAGTTGTCAAGGGGCCGCAGAAGCCCAGAGAGAGTCAGAATCCTAAGAAATTTTGGAAGTAACAATTGGCAAAACAGTGTTAAATCCAAGATTGCAACATTAGGTCACAACCCTCCTTAAGAACTGCCTGGGGAATTTTAAATATAAGGTGCCCAGGTCTGGATTTGGGATTGGTCATTGTCACTCTTTTAAAAGTCTTCCCATGTGGTTATATTTTGCATTTATGTGGGTGAACCACTGAGGTAGGCAATGAACTACAAAGATCAGTGACAGAGTATCATGGAATATCAGAGCAAAGCACATGACGTGGCACATTGGATGTGGGTGGCCAGGTGCCTTCCCTATTCTACCTCCATTTCTTATGCCAGAGGACTTCTCCCAGCTTCCCCTCTCCAGCCTCTGGAATCCCACCTTCTTCTGCTGGATGCTGATCCCCACTGGAATTCTTCCTTACATTACCACCTCTGTTCTGGCTTTTGAAAACTCCCCATGTCTCCATGGACCCAAAATTTATAGAGGGTCTAGGATGCCTATGATCTTACAGTCAGTATTTCAAAAAAGAAAGATGTTCTCACCACCACAATGGGCATGAACACAATGTAAAGGATGCTCAGCTGTCCCTTGGGCTATGATAATAGTTTCAGGACAGTGAGCTTTAGGAGTGACAGGAAGGTGTGTTCAGTAAAGAGCCGACCTTCATTCCTTGGTTCTCCTGGCTTTCACGGACAAATTTGTACACCTCTTTTCCTTTCTTACCTCTCTCCAGGAATTTGAGAATTTCATTGCCAAGTCTGGAGACTCAGATTTTGTCCTTGTGGCCCTGGGCTCCATGGTGAGCATCTCTCAGTCTCAGGAGCTTCTCATGGAGATGAATGTGCTTTTGCTCATCTCCCTCGGGGTGATATGGAGGTGTAAGCCTTCTCATTGGCCCAAAGACATCAAATTGGCAGCAAATGTGAAAACTGTGGACTGGCTTTCTCAAGGTGACCTCTTGGGTAAGGACTACCAAGATCTGTGTCTCTCATCTTATTTACATGTCTTTAGGGCTCATCAGGGCTCTGACCTCTATTTCGGCAAGCCCATCATTATGAGAAGGAGCTGCTGACAGCTAAAAGCAAGTCTCCAGAGAATAGGAATGTAGCAGCCTGCTGGAGTTTTTGGGTAATCAGGCTACACTTCCAGTGAGATCAGATGCCAAAACAGCCCTCTCTCCTTTCTTTTTTATCGGAGGCCAGATTTCGACAGTCAATAAAGTCACATTGATTTACTGCCTTTGGTCTTGAACAAGGTCAGCCAAACACAGTCCAAAATAACCTGTGAATTCTGAGAACATCCCAGGATCACGTTGCCACTGTATTTAGTGTCTTCATGAGGACCTGTTCACCCATGTGCCTTTATGCACACAGACATACAGATAGATCCTCCTTATCTACTAAGGTATGAGCTTTCATACCTTAACAATATTGACACCAACAATGTCTTTAGGATGTGCCAAAATACCTGAGGCCAAGCTGAGCAACCTCATAGCCAATTATTTGGTCTATTGAGTCTCTGGTACCAGAGAGTCCCCTCATTCCCCAACAGGTTTGCTCCGTCCCTACTGATCTGAGAGTCTCTTCACTGTTGTAGCCAATGGATGGGTCAGAGACTCTTAACTAAGCTTGTGACTCAAAATCATCTGGGGAATTTAAGAAACACATTCTTGTTTCTACTTCTGCAAATATATTTCTCTAAGACTGGAGTAGAGCATATGAATCTCATTTGAAAGGAACACAAGGAGATTCTGATGCACATCCCAGTGGAGTGGCACAGGTTGAGATGAATTCTTCATTGTAAACAACCATTTTAGTTAGCTCTAAATGAGAGTGGGATGGAAACACTGGAACTGGAAATATTGAGGTGTAGGCTCTAGTCTCTGCTTTCAATGGTGTTCTCATATATTTGAGGAGACACACATATAGTATAGTTTTATGAGTGCCACATGAGTTGTGATGTCAATGAATGTGTCAGGAATTCAGAGAAGAGGGAAATTATTTTGCAAGTGAGAAAAGATTGCTCAAAAAAAAGAGAGAGACAGAGAAAGAGACACAGGGAAACACAAAGAGTAAACAGAGATGAGAGTAGGAAAGAAAGATACAAGGATGATGCAGAGAAGGATGGATGGATGGACGGAGGGATGGATGGAGATCTATGCTTTGCCTAGCATTATTCTCTACAGAATTCCCTGGGTTCTCAGTCTTAGCTGGGTTCTGTCTCTGGCAAGGAGTATCTGTAAAAAGGCAAGGCTTGGAATCCTGCATGTTAGAACATCTACCTTGAATGTGTCCCAAGCAGAATTATCTTTACAATGGTTCCAACACACTTTGAGAATCCATTGTCATTTTCTTTTTGCCCTTTATGATTTACTGGTATCCTGAAACTTTTCATCCTGAATGTCCTGCTGTCTTTCTCATTTGTAACAGCTCACCCTCACATCCATCTCTTTGTCATCCGTGGTAGGGTGAATAGTATCATGGAGGCCATCCAACATGGCGTACCCATGGTGAGGATTTCCTTCTTTGGAGACCAGCCTGAAAACCAGTTCCAAGTAGAAGCCAAAAAATTTGGTGTCTCTATCCAGTTAAAGCAAATCAAGGCTGAGACACTGTCTCTGAAGATGAAGCAAGTCATAGAAGACAAGAGGTATGTGGCTCTCTGGGCTTGTGGTCACATAGGCTGAATGAAGACATCAAGCATGAAGGGCACCACATGTGTCTTTTTTGCAATAAAAATGGAAAGTCCCAGGCTGTGCAATAATATGTGTGCAATGGTAAAAGCTGTCCTGTTTCCTCTGAGTGTAAGACTAGGCAATTTAGGTTAGATGCTGAAAAGAGTTGTCTTCTAATGGGTTATGAGGAATCCAAATTACTTACACAGGTTCTCTTTGAGAGGTCTTATATGTTCGGGTGGTTATAGGAGAATTTCAACTGAGTAGGAGGTTGCCTTTCCATCCCCAATATGCCACACTGTTCTCTACTTCAGGATCTTTGTCTGTGCTACTACCTAGAACACTTCTTCCCTTCTCTTCACAGGGCTGGTTCCTTAACACATTTGGGTCTCATCTCCAATGTCGCCTCCTCAGAGAGGCCATCTTTGTCTGATAGTCCTAACTAGACTTGTCTCTTGCCTACTTCACATTCACTGTTTCCTTCTTAACACTTCTCAGGATCCCTAATTACCCCAGTTCTTTAGGTTTTAATTTATCATCTGTCCCCAACACCAGAAAGTACAGGGTAAGCCCCCTAGGACAGCAGCATGTGTCTCTTGTTTTCCACGATGTTCCCAGTGTCTGGTACAGGGTCTGCCACAAAGTACGTCTGAAGGAATTTCTGTTAAGTGAGTCAACAAAAGAGACTTTTGGTGTCTTAATTAACTTCCTATCCAGCACAATGATCTCATGTGAAGAGAAAAATACATATATTTTTTGTTATAACTAAGAAGGACTGAATAACTTGGAGTTCAAGTGCACAATCCTGAATCAGACCTCAAGACCTAACATATTACCTTGCACATAGGAGTTCTGCAAGTAGTTCTTGTTAAATGACTGAAAAACAGCCCAAAACTTGTGATTCTAAGCCATAGAAAAGGTGTTAAACTCCAGGGGTCAGAAAACCCAGAAATTTCGTATATATTTGATATCTCATGTGTTGCAAATATTTACTTTTGCAAGAATGGGTTTGTAAGTTTCATTGGATTTTCAAGGACCTAGACCCAAAATGGCCATGAACCACTAGTCCCAAGGAGTCGTCATTTGGGCTGGGATGGTCCTCAGACATTGTGGATCAGGGTCAGCTTCATAACTTATGGGGTCCAATGTAATATGGAAGGTAGAGCCCTTGTTATAAAGTTTGAATATTTCAAAAAGGTGACAGCAGAGAGTTAAATCAAGCACAGGACTGCTCTAAGTGTGGGGCCCTGTGTAAATATGCAGGCTTCAGCCCATGGAGGGAGTGCCATTCAACATGATGCTCTGAAGGGCAGGAAAGTGTAGATATATCCTCCTGGGTGTAGTCTCCAGAGTCATATGTGTCACCTCACCAAGACACCAGCACAAAGTGATGTGCTATCTCTCTGTCAGTCTCCCTCTCTCTGTATAAATTACATCTTATATAATTTTCTATAGTATATTTAAGCCTCCTTCTTGTAGAGACCAGTCCTTAGAGACTTCGTCACTCTTTTATGGTTTAGCACTTTTAGCGCTAAGCATGGATCGTTGCATGTAGGCACTAGTTGGAACTTTTCAAGGGGACCCAGCTAGACAGTGGCAAGGCCAGGCCAATGACTCTTCCTTGAAAAGGAGCCTTTGTGCTTATGGTGGAAAGTGCCTGTGTGTAATACAAGGTCCCTAAGGCTTCTGAAACAACATGAGTTACATCCCACATCTGCCTCTGCCAACAGGTACAAATCTGCAGCAGTCGCTGCCAGCATCATCAGGAGATCCCACCCCCTCACCCACACCTGGTGATTGGTGGGCTGGACTGAACACATCCTCCAGACAAGGGGTGTGGGGCATCTCAAGCCCCATGCCTTCCAGCAGCTTGATGTCTTCTGTTCCTGTTGGTGGTCACCTTGGGCACTGTGTGGCTCTGTCGGAAGCTGCTGGGCATGGTGGCCAGGTGGCTGTGTGGGACCAGGAAGCTGAAGAAGGCCTGATGCCAAGAGAAGTCTTGAGGGCTGTATTTGGGAGGGGTGTGTCACCATTTCTTGGGAGCCTCCCACCAGTTCTAGCACTCCCTGTTCTCCACATCATACACACTTGCTAATTTTGCTATAAATTCCTACTCATTGGTTTCTCCCTGTGATCAGATTTCTCTTGTGGTCTTCTTTCTTTGCCAGTCAGCAAGGGCTGTTCTCTTATTCTGTCCCTGGGTCATTTGGACCAGTGACCCTCAGACTTAAAGTCTTGAAGCCACCTTCCTTATTACACACCTTTTCTAGTCACTGGGCCTGAACCATTCCAGCCTCTATGGCCAGTATCTTCCATGCCACTTTCCCTCTCTCCTGCCTCCACCACTGGTCATGGAATAACATCTAAGATGGGCACTTTGCTAATTCTTTCCTTTTCTGTTTGCTTCTCCTGCAAATACTTCTCAAAGCTCAGGAAGCATGTCCTGCACATGTGTCTTCTTGTTGGAACCACCCTTGCAGGACCATGTCTGGCTCCTGCCTTGGTTCCTGCAGAGAGTCCTTCCTTGCTGATCAGATGTGGAGCCTGCAGGGTGGTCATGGGCTGAAGTGGCTTTGGTCTCTGTGTTTCATAGCACTGAGCTGTCTTTCAATTTTCCCATTAAAAAAATAAAGTCATGAGAAAGAAGTTCATTTCTTTTCAAACTAAGTGGGCTTTTGTGCCCCTTGATAGTGAGTCTTTCTATATGTGACAGACTCTTGGGAATTGCATCCACTCGACAGTAACTGAAACCAGAAAAAAAGCGGCTGAACAGCTTAGGATTTCCTTCTCTTTCCTTTTTGTTTTTCTCATGTAAAAGAGATTTGTAGGTAGGCAGGCAGTCCAGGGCTGATGTAGTGGCTCCAAGATGTGTTCAATAGTGCAGATTTCTTGTTTGGTTGATCTGCCTTCCTCTGCAGGGGTATTTCATCCTCAAGGTCACCGTGGATTCTCAAGATGGTCTTTTTGTATCCAGCCAGCACCTGGAAATTTGGGCAAGACAAGGGAAAATTGGGTAAAGTGGATAAAGCAGGTCCCTGCCACCTGAGTCAGCCCTCATTAAAGAGATTTCCCAGACACTCCAGCCACCCAAAGACTCCACTTACATCTCATTCACCAGACCTGAGTCCCGTGACCACTTCTAGCTGCAGAAAACGTCTAAGAAATGTTCCCCATCTCCAGCTGGGGAGACATGTTAGAAATGTAAACAAAGGGCAATGAATAATAGGAGGAAACTAGAGCCTTGCCCGCATGTGGAGGGCAGGTGGGGGGGCTGAATTGATGTTTTGTTCCACCTGTGACC
The DNA here is from genome assembly GCF_037783145.1 of Equus przewalskii. Taxonomy (NCBI): domain Eukaryota; kingdom Metazoa; phylum Chordata; class Mammalia; order Perissodactyla; family Equidae; genus Equus; species Equus przewalskii. The sequence continues at coordinate 29,148,735 of NC_091850.1, forward strand.
CTGTGACTCAGTGACCTCAGGAACAGTCTTACACCAACTGTAACTGCCTGTAGGTGGAAAACAGACCTTTCAGAGTGATGGACATGCAAAACAGGAACAGCAGTACTCTACCATGGTGAAGTGTGTTATACTTTCCTAGTTCTTTCATTTTGGTTCTGCCATTTAATGGGGTAGACGTGTCTAATCAGCCCAACCCAGAGAAGTAGGCACCAGCAGGGGCAACCACAGATGGAGAGGGAGCCATTGTGCAAATTAAGACGACAGCAAGAAAACCTGCTGCCTCCTCCAACCAAGGCACAGGGCTTGGGGAGTGGAGATGGGTTGGTTTGAGCCCACACTCATTCCTCTTGTAGGCACCTTTTTGGGATGAATAACCTGCACTACCACATAGTGCTCCTGGCTGGTGGACCCCTCCTACTCAGTGAGATTCCAAGCCCACCCATGCAGAGCACGGTTTGATGAGCTAGGAAATTCTCTTCTGATATTTTGTTTTAGGGACATTTGTTGTCCCTAAGACCTAGGGAGGCTCCTTTCTGCATTCCAGCCTTTAAATTAGTTAATCATTTATTTTTTAGAAGTATTCCAATGAAATATTCAGAACTTTAGACACATATATATCCAGAGTGGATTTTCTGTAATTTTCTTCAAATTTAATCTCACGATAACAATAAGTAATAATCAGATAACACCTGTACTAACGATTCTGTCCTCTGGGTTTCTTTTTTTGCTAATTAAAACTCCAAGATGAATTTTGAGAGATCCTCTTGTGTAGGGTAAATACAAAGAAAAGAAGCTTCCACAACAAGGGCTGTGGACACCTCCAGGTAACAGGGCCCCTTCCCTGTCTGTAGGTGAGATCCTAGAAAGGGTTGGTACCCAGTGACCACTCTTCCTTTCTGATTTATGGTATTGAGAAGCGAGCTTTGTCTGTCCTCTGTAGAAATTTTACAAATGAGCAAGCCTATAAATTATAACAGAAAAGAGAGTCAGACGTAAAGACCAAATAATAGTTTATTTCATTCCACTCCTTCGTCTTATTACAATTTCTCTCCTGGAATTTTATTGAGCTGGGCTTTTTGTTTCATATTCCTTTAGTGACTGTGTGCGAACTTCATGTTGTTTCAGACGAAAGATATTGTCATTGGAAATCAATTACCCACCGGTAAGCGAACGCATCAGCAGAGGGGCTTAAGTCAGTGGCCTTCAGCCTGGGCTCTCTGTGCCTTAATGTGTGCACGAAGACCTTTCCAGGGCTGCATGGCACAGAGCATCTGGAGGCAATAAGTCTCCACATGTGTGTACTCTAGTTTCCTAACACTGGTCTGCCTAACAATGTGCTACGTTTGGGTGGTAGAGTCTCTTTCCTGCCACACTTTTCACAATTTCCTGACTCTTATTTTACAAAAGAAATGCAAGGCTTTGCCCCCTGCCTATTCTCACTGTGGTGCATTGCCCCAGGGTGGAAAAACAGGGGTACCAATGGACAGTTTGAAATGTAATAACTGAGCAAGAACACTTTGTCATTAAAATGATTGGCAATTCTTTGTTTTTAACAAAAACCAGGAAAAAACTGTGACTTTCAGCTGTTAGACCATTAAAAGTAACTTGTGCTGATGGATTGCTATGAGATTTTTGGCATTGCGTTCTGGAAGTGTTCAGAGTTGAGGCACATCGTTTTCAAGATGGTCATAACAAATGTCCTATACTCATGCTACTTACTGATATGAATAATGTTTTCAGTGTTTACATAATTAAGAGCTATTGATATAAACCCATCCCATTCCAGAGGTAGATAATATTTAGCTATAGACGCAATAGTTAATTTTAAAAGCACTGAAAAACAGCCCCTTATCTCATTGAGAGATGCGTATTTTGTGTTAGATAATTATTAATCAAATTGGAATATGTTATGTTTCTTTTAGTAATTTAATTCAATTATTAAAAGTTAGAGTGATAACCTGGTGAACATATTCAACTCTTTGAGCCTTATTGATATCGGAAATAGAAATATTAATTTCAATTTCAATACATGTTTTTGCCACTTAAGGTTATAATAGAATGCTCAATACAATTCTTTCAAGCATAAGCATATATAAAGTAGAATTAAATTCTCTGGGGAAGGTGGAATAAAAATAATAATTCAAGGAGAAAATGGAATGATAGAAGGCTTCCAATTGACAATGAGGAGCTGACTTATCTATGTCAGGAAGGGACGATGGTAAGTATCAAACTGTGGAGACATTTACAAGCCACTGCATCAATTGACCAGAGTGACATAACTGTTTACTTTAAGACCACAACATTTACAATGCAGCGGAAATGACGTCCTACTCAATTATTTAACTTACGATGAGAAATTTTGGAAGTCAATTTAAAATGTATTCTTACTAAAGTCTTGTTAGACATAGTTGAGAAAAAAATTGAAAATCACAATTTTACTGTCATTGGCTTACACAAAAGGAGGGTTATTTTTCCTACATAAAAAGTAGATGGCAAGTAAGCAGCAACTGTCATTGTTTCAGTAGTTCTACAGGTCAAGAAGAATGTGTTTACAATTCTTGCCCATTAACTCATGGTTGTAAGATGGCTGCCCAGCTTCACATATCTAGTCCACGTTTCAAGGAGAACAAAAAGAGAAGGGGTGGTATGAGCTACATATGTCCCTTTGTTCAGGAGAGTAAAAGTTTTCACAGAATTGCATTCCCCCCTCCACCCAGCCAGGAGACTTCTGTCCTCAGTGCCCAGAATTGTGTCACCTGGCTCTTCAAGACTATAAGAGAACCTTGGAAAACCTTTGCATTAGCAGCTGGAGAGGACAAAGAGAGTTGGAAGTGAGTTTTGGATTAACCAACATGTAGTGTCTGAAGCAGAGGGCAAATGGCCAAAAAACCCCTCCACAGTACTTAACCTGGCAAAGTAGAATTTTCTGGATTTGGGTATTTTGTCCTGATCTATATTTATACACTAAAGCATCAATTTTAGTTTTGATATAAAATAAGAACTTTGTCTCTTGGTTATGGTCTCTGGCTGGGCCTGAGGAAGCACCTGGCCCAGAGTTGGTCTCAGTGACTTTCTAAGTGTGATGAGACCACAGGGAGGGGATGATCTCCACCATGGAGCCCCAGCCCTCGATTCCTGTGCAGCTGAGAAGGGAGAATGAAATTGTGACTGTTGATCCCAAGGACAGCACAGAGTGGACTGGGTGCTGTCCCTCAAGGGACTATTGTCAGAAACCACTGGGCACTAAGCCTTAAGTGGTATATGGCTGAAAGCCACTCAGTTTTGTGTTTTGTTGAAAATGTGCTTTGCAAATGGATTCTCTTTTCAATGAGCATGGCTCTGAAATCTTCTGTGCAAAAGACTTTGCCCTAGTGACCAGGGGGTAAATATCAACATCAAAATGTCCCCATATTTGCAGGAGAATGGGGGCTTTAGACTTATAAATAAGTGCTAGAATCAACCTGAACATTCATGCATATGGTTCCCTAGTTAAGCCTACCCTACTCTTTGCCAACTTCCTCCCCTTTGTCTGGCGTTAAGGTTTATAAAATGCTGGAGTAGGCATCAAGACGGAGGAAATGGAGTATGCCACAGGGACTTTTCTCATCCATGGCCCTCCATAAACTACATGTAAATCAACGCCATACACACTATGAAGATAATACAAAGAGCAAATAAAGCCCACTTCTTCCCATAAGTAGAAAATTCATCATCAGATTTTAGCAGAGTTATTTCTTGAACTCCTGCTACAAAGCTTCATGGAGATCTAATGAGTCCAGAAAAATATTCCAGAAAAACGAAAGGGCCACAGAGGGCCCCAAAATGAGCCAAGACATAGCCTAGCAAAAGAAAATCTATACTACTATATACTACTATATGAAAATTCCGAAAAAGAGTCCTGGTAGATCAAAGCTTTGACAACAGGAAAGGGACCAGAAAACATGAGGGAAACAAGGTAACTGTATTGAAAAGCCTACATTGCTGAGGGAGACAAGGGTGAAAGGGAAGAAGGGAGGCACTCTTTGGATATTGATGATGAAAAAAGAAATGAGAACCAGGGATAAAGTTGGGTAATTGTGGCACAACAGGAAACTAGAAAGTAAGACAATGGAAACCTCTAAGCCCATCGCCAAACACAAAAGCCAGACATTAATGAGACTGTCATTGTAGATTATTTCTGTACAATTCTGCATATCTGTGGATATCTACATCTGTATATACACATCTGGATGTGTATATCATTCACTATGTTGTGAATGGGAACATGAATGAAAGAGTGATTCTTTTTACCTCATTGTGGTTTTGGTTTTGATTTACACTTCCCAGATGATTAGTGATATGGAGTACATTTTCATGTATCCATTGGCCATCTCTATGCCTTCTTTGGAAAAATGTCTCTTCAGATCCTCTGCCCATTTTTTAATTGGATTATTTGGTTTTTGCTCTTGAGTAGTATGAATTCTTTACATATTTTGCATATTAACCCCTTAACAGATATACGATTTGCAACTATGTTCTCCCATTTGGTCGGTGCCCTTTTTATTTTGTTGGTGGCTTCCTTTACTGTGCAGACGCTTTTGAGTTGATGCAGTCCCACCTGATTATTTTTGCATTTGTTGCCTTTGCTTTTGGTGTCTTGTCCAAAAAATCATCACCAGGACTAATTTCAAGGAAGTTAGTACCTAGGTTTTCTTCTAGGAGTTTTAAGTTTTCATGTCTTAAGTCCAAGTCTTTTCTCTGCCTGTTTTAGAGTTGCACTGAAAAACTTTTCTAAAGCCGGTCTTGTGTTGAGGATAGAAAAGGCAAAGATGATTTCTGGGGTTTGCACGCCATCACCTTCCCAGGGCTGGCGTTGCAAGGGGGCAGAATTATAAGATGTTCTCACCTTGTCCCTAAGGAGACTGTGGAAGACCCCCAATCCCATTTTATGATGCTTTTTCAGAATTGTAGTTTCAGCTTCAGAGGTTCAGTACTCTGGGTAAATACCTGGACTTCCAGAGCTGGGACTCTAGCTCCTCTTCATGAATAAATTATCTCCTTAAGAAGCCCTCAGCCTTTGTATCCTGCAACTTTGCTGTATTTGTTAATTATTTCTAATAGTTTTTTGGTGGATTCTTCAGAGTTTTCTATGTATAGAATGATGTCATCTGCAAATAGTGACAGTTTTACTTCTTCTTTTCTTATTTGGGTCCTCTTTATTTCTTTGTCTTGCCTAATTACTCTGGCTAGGACTTCCAATGTTGAATAAGAGTTGTGAGAGTGGGCATCCTTGCCTGCTCCTATTTTTAGAGGAATAGCTTTTAATTTTCCACCGTTGAGTATGATATTGGCTGTGGGTTTGTCATATACGGCCTTTATTATGCTGAGGTACTTTGCTTCTACACTGATTTTATTGACAGTTTTTATCACAAACGGATGTCAAATGTTGTCAAATTCTTTCTCTATGTCTATTGAGATGATCATGTGATTTTCATTCTTCATTTTGTTAGTGTGGTATATCTCGTTGACTGACTTGTGGATGTTGAACCATCCCTGCATCCCTGGAATAAATTCCACTTGATCCTGGTGTATTATTCTTTTTACATACTGTTACATTTGATTTGCTAATGACTTGTTGAGGATATTTGCATTTATGTTTATCAGTGATATTGGCAAGTATTTTCCTTTTTGGGTTGCCCTTATCTGGTTTTGGCATCAGGGTAATGTTGGCCTTGTAAAATGAGTAAGGAAGCAGCTCATCCTCTTCAATTTTTAGAGAGAGTTTGAGAGGATAGGTATTAAACCTTCTTTGCATGTTTGGTAGAATTCATTAGAGAAGTCATCTGATCCTGAGCTGTCGTTTTTGAGAGGGTTTTGGTTACTATTTCAGTCTCTTTACTTGTGATTGGTCTTTTCAGATTTTCTATTTCTTCTTGATTCAGTTTTATGAAGTTGTATGATTCTAAGAATTTATCTATTTCTTCTATGTTTATCCAAGTTCTTGGCATTTAGCTTTCCATAGTATTCTCTTACAATCCTTTGTATTTAGGTGCTATCTATTGTAATTTATCCTCTTTGGTTTCTGATTTTATTTATTTGAGCCTTCTCTCTTTTTTTCATAGTGAGTTTGGCTAAGAGTTTGTCAGTTTGGTTTATCTTCTCAAAGAACCAACTCTTAGTTTCATTGATCTTTTCTATTGTTTTTTAGTCTCTGTTTCATTTATTTCTGCTCTGATTTTTATCATTTCCTTACTTCTGCTGATTTGGGGGCTTTGTTCTTCTTTTTCTAGTTTATTTGGGCACATTCAGTTGCATTTTGATACACTAACAAGGAACTAGCAGAAAGAGAAATCAAGAATATAATCCCATTTACAATTGCAGCAAAGAGAATAAAATACCGAGGAATAAATTTAACCAAGTAGCTGATAGACCTACACACTGAAAACTATAAGACAATATTGAAAGAAACTGTAGAAGACATAAAGAAATGGAATGATATTCTATGCTCATGTATTAGAGGAATAAACATAGTTAAAATCTGCATATTGCCTAAAACAATCTACAGATTTAATGCAATCTCAATCAGAACCCCAAAGACATTTTTCATTGAAACAGAACAAAGAATCCTAAAATTTATATGAAACAACAAAAAGTCAAAACAGCCAAAGCAATCCTGAGAAAAATGAACAAAGCTGGAGGTGTCACACTCTCTGGTTTCAAAATATACTAAAAGCTATAGTAATCAAAACATGTGGTATTGGCAGGAAAACAGACACATAGGTAAACAGAATGGAATTGAGAGCCCAGAAATAAACCTACATATCTATGGATCCTAGTCTTCAACAAAGGAGCCAAGAACACAAAATGGAGAAAGGAAAGTCTCTTCAATAAATGGTGTTGGGAAATCTGAACAGCCACATGCAAAAGAATGAAAGTAGACCTTTATCTTACATCACACACAAAAATTAACTCTAAGTGGGTTAAAGACTTGATTGTAAGACCTGAAACCATAAAATGCCTAGAAGCTAACATAGGCAGTACATTCTTTGACACTTGTCTTAGCAGTATCATTTTGAATACCATGTCTCCTCAGGCAAAGGAAAGAGTAGAAAAAAAAAAATGGGACCACATCAAACTAAAAAGCTCCTAATGTCAAAGGAAACCATCAACAAAACAAAAAGACCACCTGCCAACTGCAAGAAAATACTTGCAAATCATATATCTGTCAGGGAATTAGTTTCAAAAATATAAAGAACTTATACAACTCAACAACAAGAAAATGAACAACCCAATCAAAAAATGTGAGAGGATTTGAACAGACAGTTTTCCAAAGATGTACAAATGGCCAACAGGCATATAGAAAGATTTTTAACATCAGTAATTATCAAGGAAACACAAATGAAAACTTCTTCTCATACACTTCAGAATGGCTGTAATTAACAAGACAAGAAATACCAAGTGTTGGAAAGGATGTGGAGAAAACAGAATCCTCATCACTGCTGATGGGAATGCACACTGGTGCAGCCAGTATGGAAAACAGTATGGAGATTCCTCAAAAAGTTAAATTAGGAAATACCATATGTTCCAGATATTTCACTTCTGGGTATGTATGCAAAGAGCAGGAAACACTAATTGGATAAAATATATGCACCCCTATGTTCATTGCAGCATTAACTCACAATAGTCAAGATTTGGAAGCAACTCAACTGCCCATCAATGGATGAATGGATAAAGAAGATGTGGTATATTTATACAATGGAATACTACTCAGCCATAAAAAAGACAAAATCATGCCATTTGCAACAACATGGAGGGACCTTGAGGATATTACACTAAGCAAATTGTCAGGCAGTAAAATTTTGACAAATACTGTATCATTTTACTGGTATGTGAAAGATAGCCAAATAAAAAACACAAAGATAAAGAGAACAGATTGGTGGTTTCTAGGAGTGGGATCAGGGTGGAATGGGTAAAGGGACACATATATACAGTGACAGATGGAAACTAGACTTTTGGTGGTGAACAAGATGCAGCCAAAACAGAAATCGAAACACAAAGAAATTTATCTAATTTTATAAACCAATGTGACCTCAATAAAATAATAAAAACTAAAAAAAATAAAACATAAAAGAGGCCCTCAGAGATATAAAGCAGGAATGGTAGGTCGGTTTCCCTTGGGGCTTTGGTTCCAGAGAGTAGAAACAAAGTACTCCCAGGGAGTAGACACTATTTCCAGGGAGTAGTGTCCCTTGAGTTTGGGACACTAGAAGAGATTTAAAGCAGGTCCCTAGGGAAATGGGGCATGGAGATGGCAATGTGAGGTAATTAGAACGGTTCAACTGGAGGCTGGCTACTATAAGTTTGGGAAGGGTCCATAAACTGAGATAGGTCGAGTCACTTTGAGGTGGAGCTGCCATCCACGTGATTTCCTAAGGTCTCTACATTCCTGATTCCGAGCATTTTCTATGCAGAGAGTGTCGTGATTACCTGGACAGAGAGGGGTTAAGGATCAGCTCACTAACCCCTCCTTCCCACTGCCCATGGGCAGGAGGGTGAGGGCAGAATGGCCAATGGAGAGGAGCCTAGGGAGGAGCGGAAGAAGAGGAGGAGGGGACGGAGAGAAGAGAGACAGGTGTGATCCGTCCCCTCTCTTCCCCCAAGCTCCCAGCCAGTGCCAATCCTTTACCGCCTGTGAACCAGGTGTCTAGGGCCCACACGGGTCCCTTTCCCTGGAGTAGGCCACCGGGCTCCATCACAGGAGCGAGCATGGCGAGGCTGCAGGCATTGCTTCTCATCTGCTCCCTTCTGCCTGGGCTCCTGCTCTCAGAGGCAGGCAAAATCCTGACTCTGTCCTTGGTGGGTGAGTGCTTGGTCAAATAATCCAGAGACAGGAGTGTCCCAGGCACCCGTGACAGGGATTAGGCAAACAGCCGTAGGTCAGAGAGTCATTGCATGTGGTTTTCCAGACTGGGAGGGTTTGTTTCCCTGGCTGGAGGATGAAGGGTGGGTGTTGTTTGTGGAGGCAGAGATGGGCTTCTTCCACCACTGAGGTGGAGAAGATAGTTCTGGAAAAACAGAAATACTCTCCTCTCTCTTCTTGCTCAGGACCTTCTCCCTATAAGCAGGGCTGGGACCAGAAGTTTAAGATTCAGCCCAGTGCAGGAGACCCAGGCCACCTCCTCCAGGCTGCCGCTTGGCCATTCAGAGTTTCCTTCTAACCTTCTAGGGGTGCGGGCAGTTGCCAGTATGGACTGTGGTTAGTGTTTTCAGACCCTTGGAGGCTGCAGGGGAAAGCTGCTCCTGGGGCAGCAGCACTAATTTTCTGAGCTGCATAGGAGCCAAGGCGGAGCAGGGAAGATATTCCAATGACAGTTAGGAGGGTGGACTGGTTTCATCAGGGGGAAACCTGGAGAACTGACCAGGGCTGAAGAGTGGACTCTGCACATTCATGTTTCTCCTGGCCCCCTCTTTCTTTCACCTGTGCTGCTGGAAGTGTTTGAAGGACTCGTGGAACCATTAATTCTGCATTTTTGTGGCCTCAGTTTTATTCCTTTACTTTTGCACCAAATGTAATAGAAAATGAATGAAAAAATATATCATGATGAAGTGTTCATCATAGTATGGAATTTCCCAGAGCTTTATTTCAACCCACAGTGGGCTGTCTTAGATCCCTGTTAGGTCACTGAGAATCAGGGGATCTTAAAGATGGAAGGAACCATAAATTATCTAATGCAGCTCCCACTATGTTTTCTTCAGCAGGAAACTAAGGGTTGGTGAAGTGAGGTGCATTTTCAAGATCACACCAGAGCTCCCTAATCGCTTGAACACCATGAATTTACTCAGTGTTTCTTAGCTCAAGACCATCCTTTCCACAGCTCTCACTCTCACCACTTTTCAGTGGGAAGTAGTAATAATCACTCTTTAAGAAACCCTGTAACACCATTAGAAATTTTTTCTTTATCCTGTCTAATTGGTAACAATGATGAAGCAAAAGAGCTTGTTCACCTCTTGAAAGCATGCTGTTCTCCTGCCTCCGATTCTGAGAGGGAGCTGGTGTGGTTTGTGAGGTGATGGAAGCCTCTTCTCTGTCCCAGAATGCACTGGGGCTCATCAAGACCCTCCATGATGGGATGCATGTGGGGTCATACCCTCTTCCTGGCTCCCAGGTCTAATATTGATTAAAAACTGGTTATGAGATGTGGGACATTTGTACTTTATACCTCCCCTGGTACTTCAGAATATGCAAGTCTGGGTGTGAAAAACTACACACCATTTCTGTAGCACCCCACTCCCCATACCCCTGTCTCCAAACTCTTGGCGTTTGCCATTAACTTTTCTCCTGATCTGACTTTCTCTGCTGCTGAGATCCTTAGATTCAAGCAAAGGCCCCATGCTGGAGCAGGATTCAAGAGACGACATTAGTGTGATAGACTTGTACCTCCCCTGGCTATCAAGCTTCTCTTTAATTATGATCCCAGCATTGTCCCAGGGTGGGTGATATCTCAGTCTTCATGCATATAGGATGATGCAAGCCCACTCCACGGGCCCCCCAAGTATCCAGAATATCTTAGTTTGAAGTTCTGCACAATTGAGGCCAAGCTGAGAAAAGTTCTGCCAAAAACATTTGAATCTCAAGGATTTGAGGTCTAAGTAGTGGCTCCATGTCCTTCTGCTCCAATGACTGCTTCTTGGACTCACATTCAAGCTCCCATATTTCTTGCTCCTACGCTTTCATAAATTCCCAAAGAGAAGGACTCAAAAATAGCTGTGATTGATTGTCCTTTAGGATCCTTCACACTCATGCACAGCACTGTGCCCAAATTTCCTCCAGAGCAGTTATTTCTTCAGGACATGATGTCCCATATTGCCCCAGCTAAAATACAGCATGCACCTTGGGATCAGGAACTCCTTAAGGCCTGAACACCAAGAAGCTCATCACATTGACATGGAGACCAGAGTCACCAGAGGGGACCTTGGATGGAGGTTTGCCACAGGTCAAGGATGAGGACCAGCAGGGTCTGGGGGAGTGGGCTAGGGTGTACACAGATTGATAGGGAGAGAATGACTGATGAAGTTTATCTTTCTCTACTCACCATCAACTTTCTATTTCCCAACCCCTCCTGTCCTGGATTTACCACCCTATCAACCTCAGAACCTCTGTTGTCATCATTACAAAAATGAAGTTGTGCATTGTTCCTAGGTGGAAGCCATCATCTACTAATGGATCGAGTGTCTCAGATTCTTCAAGATCATGGTCATAATGTCACTGTGCTTCTTCAGAGAGCAAATTTATTGCTAGCAGGTATCTTTTCTCTCTAATTCTTGATTTCTTCTACTCCAGGCAAAGAACAACAAGGCTTTTTGCATAGAAAGGTTTTTCAAATAGTTTTTAAAATCTATTTGGTTGAAAGAATGAAAAAAGTGTGTCCCTGAATGCATGTGTGTTTCTGTAATGTGCTGGAATACTTATGGACTCTATCAACCAGGACTCCACACTCTGTGGTCCCGTATTTTCCTCCCTTACTTGGGCTTCTACTCCATCCAAGCAATCCTCAGCACCTTTTTACGGATTATTTGGTAAATACTTCCTTATAACATGCCTGGAAATATGATAAACAGATGTATTCAGCCATAAATAAAGTTCCTAGTAGGTAAGGATCCCTTTTCTTTTTCTTTAGCATAGATTAAGTTCTCCTCTTTGATATCTGAAAGTTAAGCAAGCTTTCTCAGTGAGTTCCTTATTTATGCAGCTAAGATCAGAATCTATCACTGAGATGGTGGTGTTTTCCTGAAAAGTCAGTGACTGCCCATGAGTTTGGGCACAGCGATTTAGAGATTCCCAACTGAGTCATTGAATCCCAAGAAGTTTAGCTAAAATGGGCTCATAAATCTTATCAACTTTTCTCTGCTGAGGGACAAGGGAATGGCAGGTCAGAGAACTGAATTGCTTAACTCAAGGTCACAGGCAGGCTAATAACAGTGTTGCGTGGATTTAGGACTTTAAGCTCTGGATTGCTCAATCTGTAGTGTTTCTTAGGCTTTGATTTTTCAAAAGAAGAATCCAACATTAAGCTGCATTTTTGGGAACCCACATTTTGAGAAATTATAAAACTTGAAGGTGACTCCAGACTTTGTTATTGCACAGATTACTTCAAAACAATTTTTTTTTGTGAAAAATTCATTTTATTTTTTATTGTGGTAAAATATCCATGACATAAAATTGACCATTTTGTTCATTTTTGTGCACAGTTTAGTGATTTTAGGTACATTCACATTGCTGTGCAACCATCACATCACCGCCACCCATCTCCAGAAATTTTTCATCATTACAAACTGGAACTCTGTACCTTGTGAACAATAACTCCCCATTACCCGCTGCCCCCAGGCCCTGATAACCACTATTCTACTTTATTTCTCTAACAATTTGCCTATTCTCGATACCTCATACAAGCAGAATCAGCCAAAATTTGTCCTTTTCTGTCTAGCTTATTTCACTTAGCCATAATGTCTTATTTCACTTAGCACATAATGTCTTTGGGTTCATCCAGGTTGCAGCTTGTATCAGAATTGTTTCCTTTTTAAGGATGAATAACATTCCATTGTATGTATATACTACATTTTATTTATCCATTCATCTGTCAGTGGACATTTGGTTGTTTCCCCCTTTTGGATATTGTGAATAATGATGCTATGAACACCAGTGTACAATATCTGCCTGAGTCCCTACTTAAAACCATTTTAATCACCTTCTAGTTTAGGTTCTGTATTCTTCACTAAACATCGTATACATACGTATCCTTTAGCACCTGCCTTCACAGCAGATCTGATTAAATAGCTGCAGTGTATTAACTTTTGGTGTAATTATTTCAACCTGAAAAATTGTAACTAAATTTAATTAAAGCATTAAATTAAAATTTTGGATTGAACCATAGTTTTGGTAGCTCCCATGTACTCTGAGAAACTACTGAAAGCTACAGACCTTCTATCCCTTTAACAAACATCTGTACGTCAAAATCTATAAACAACTCAGGGAGTTCCTGGAGCCCTTTTGTTTTATCCTCAAGTTCCAGGCTTAAGTGTCTATAGTTTCTTTCACTATTCCCCTTTCATAGGCATTTCTGAGGCTTTGAAACAGCATATACGTCCTTCACTTCAGCTGTATAGCATGGCTAATGTCTGCAAATAAGGAAAACACATGATTGGGTTATTTTTTCTGACCTGATGCCAATTTCAGTGTGTTGAAATATTTGAACCATTCATTAACTCCTGGTTTGGACACACTTCCCCATCTCATTTATTCATTTACAGCTTCAATAAATAAATTACATCACGGCACTGAGGTAGCAAAGGTCTCTAATACTCGCTTGTACTAGTGCTCCAACAGATGTCTGGAATCACAATTGGGTTATAGGTAGAGGCTTATGGGATATTGAGGAGGAGGATAGAAAAAGCCTAGACTGCATTGAACAGACTGTTAGTAGAAAAGCAGATGCTAAGAACTCTGCTAATGAGGGTTCAGAAGGAAATGAGGAGCATGGAAAGGAAAATCTATATCATCCTAAAGAACATGTAAGTCACCCTAGACAGAATTTTGGTAGAAATATAGATGTTAAAGCTTCTTGTTGCTTATGGTTAAATGTGAGGGAAAAGAGATAAATTGAAAGAGGGACTATAAAGCATAATGAAACCAGGACTTCATGATTTTGGAAATTCTTAGCCTATCGAGATTGCAAAAGATTCTAAAACTAGGGAATTCACTGTGAGGAAAGCAATGAATTCTTCTCTTATAGAGAAAACCAGTGGTGTGGCTTGAGAACATTTTCTACTGCCTCTGAAGGATTAAAAGGTCAGAAAATTCAGTCTCAGAGAAAGCTCTTTGAAGATGAGGTTTGTGACTCATTGACCCCTTCAGCCATATTGGTAGATGCCAAAAATAGAGATGAAATTATTTTGTAAAAATCTGTGGAGCAGCCTGTTGTCCAGTGGAGTGAATTCCCATGACTTACGCAGGAGATCCACAAGGGACTTGAGAATTCCATACCAGAAGACACACTGCCAGTTCGGACTGGGAGAGACAGAACATGATATGAAGGAAGGCTGTTAGACTCCCCCAAAGTAAGAAACAGGCTGATAAACTATTCAGCTGCAGACACATGATGCTTTTTATCAAGAGCAAAGAAGAAGTTGAGGATGAAGCAGTGAGCCCAGAGGGTAGATCTGCAAGCTCACAGGGCTGAGTTTCATATCACAGAGGTTTATTTCCTGTCCTTAAAATCCAATATTGCTTGCCCAGTAGGATATCAACATTTCATAGGACAAGCAACTCATGTTTTGCTTTCATTTTCTCCCATTTAGAATGATAGTGTCAGTAACTGGTGTTTTATCCTGTCCCACTATTGTTTCTTGAAAGCAGATAACTTGTTACCTAATTTCATAGGTCCACAGCAGGAGAGAAATTTTGCCCCTGGAAGGATCATACCCAGACTGCCACTGATACCTGAAAAATTATTTGGATGACATAATTTGGGACTTCTGAGCTGATGATATTTAGATGAGATTTTGAACTATGAGTTGATAGTGTGATGGTTCAGGACTTTTGGGAATGTTGGAATGCATTGAATGCATTTTCCATGTGCAATGTATGCGAGTGTTTTGGGTACAGAGAGCAGAATGTAGTAGTAAAATAATGTTTCCTCAAAGATGTCCATGTCTTAATTCTTGGAAACAGTGAATATGCTACCTACATGGGAAAGGGTCTTTGCCGATGTGATTAATGTAAGGATCTTGAGATGGGGAGATTACCTGGATTATCCCGGTGGGCCTGATATAATTACAAGAGTCCTTCTATCAGAAAGAAGAGTAAGAGAAGGAAATGTGATGATGGAAGGAAAAGTCAGAATGATGTGATTGCCAGCTGGAAGGAGGCCGTGAGGCAAGGAGCGCAGGCAGCCACTAAAAGCTGGAAAAGGCAAGAAAAGAGATTGTCCTCTTGGGCTTCCAGAAGGAATGCAGGGCTGCTCACACCTTGCTTTTATCTCAGTGAGACTCTTTTTGGACTTCTGATCTCCAGAGTTACAAGATAATAAGTTTGTGTTGTTTTAAGTCACTGAATTTATTGTAATTTTTTTCTTTTCTTTCTTTCTTTCTTTTTTTTTGCAGGGGAAGATTTGCCCTAAGCTAACATTTGTTGCCAATCTTCCTCCTTTTTTTTCCTTTTTCCCCCCCTAAAGCCCCAGTACATAAGTATGTATAGTTGTAAGTTCTTCTGGTTCTTCTGTGTGAGCCATTGCCGTAGCATGGCTACTGACAAATGAGGGGTGTGGTTGTGAACCCGGGCCACTGAAGTGGAGTGAAACAAACTTTAAATGCTAGACCATTAGGGCAGGCTTGAGTTTACAGTAAATTTTTATAGTGGCTATAAAAAACTAATACAGTCATCATGGGTGGTCAGAAGAATTCCAGGAGGCACTGGAGGAGGTTGTTGAAGCCTCCACAGTAAAGGCAACTTTGAGTGGCACTAACGGCAGTGCTTATTGTAGTGCAAATTGGACAGATTATAGAACTTTTTGTTATTTGGGGACCTATTCAAAGTGGGCTGATTTCCGAGTAATAAGCATAAGTAGACTTATGTAAACAAGAACTTTGTTGTCTTCAGAATGCAAAAAGGCCTAAAAATGTTGGACTTGTTGAAATATTGTGGTGTTGTCAGTGAATAGTCGTTTCTTGACAGTGTCATGGATAGAGGGGCCTTAGACTGACCACATAATTCCCAGGAATATAACTCAGGTACTGGCCTTGAGCTGTGTTGGGGCAATGGCACATCCCTTTGTGTGAGTCCTTTGTGAATGTTTCCATATCTTGAATGAGTGTGGCAAATGAATCTCCTTGGAGGAAGAAGTCCTCACTGTAATGTCATCCCTGTGCTTCTGGAGAAAGCTGGATATGGTTAAGAGCTTGCTGACAAAGTTTGTTGCCACTGGTAGGGCTGTTGAAGGCCTCCAAGTGTAACCAGTTAAAGGAGTATTCTGTGTCTTCCAAGGTGAAAGCAGCTACAGGTGAGGAGAGCCTGTTGAAACAGTTACTGAACAGAACATAGTAGCCAAATCTATGATGTAAAGTATTTGCCAGTAAATACTTGGATGGAGTGAGTAATTTCACTAAGATTGGGTATAGGAACTTTCATGTGTGGGATCTTGCATTAATCTTTCCCCAGTCCTTTCACACAGTTTGGTTACATGCCCCGACAGATGAAGACACACATACATTAAGAGAGTATGAAAGGTTTGTTACTCAAATAATAAGGCTTTTTTGGTAAGAGCAGGACAGACTCCCAGCAAATTTGAAAAATCCCTTTGTAGAACAAAGAGGGATGTCTAGTTTGAGCTTTCCTTGTGGATCAGTTGTTGGGACGGCGTGAGGTTTCCCCCTCATTGGCCTGCCTTGTATGGTTTGAAACTCCCATTAGGGCCACAGGAGGGAGCACGGGAACTTTCTTAACAGCTTGTTCAGATGAGGCACAGAAGAGAGAGTGGGAGACAGGGCTTGAAATCTGGCAGCAGTCAAACATCAACAACAGACAGACTTTCTATCACACGTGGATGATGGAGGCGAAGCCAAGTTGGTAAGTAGAGGTGCAGAGAACTCCTGTTTCATTAAGCCATTGAGTACGTTTCACTGAATCACAAAAGTGATTTGGATGTTTCACTTTAAAAAATGAGAATGAATCTTTCTGAAACAGAAAGAGCAGAGGCTCTGGAATCAAAGAGACTTGTGTTTAAATACAAACTGTACCATTTCCTATGGGTGCAACCTTCACAAATTATCTTCAACTCAGTTACCTTTGTTTCTCATCTATGAAGTGAGACAAATAGCTATACCTTTAGTAAAAACTTCAAATGGAAACTTCCATCACTTTAAATTGAAAAGCTTCCTGAATCTTTGTAAAATTCTCAATCCATGTTTTCAGTGTACAAGATCGAATGAATGAGAAAGCAACAAAACCACAAAAACACAAAAGTTCAAAAAGCAAACATTCAAATAAATATAAAATTATTGGAACAAAAAGATGTTGCTATCATTATGCTAATGTCAATCCATGTTGTATGATATTTTTAACTTTTTTAAACATTTGTGTTTTCTTAGGTTTTAAAGAGGAAGAAAAATCATATCAAGCTATCACTTGGCTTCCACCTGAAGATTATAACAAAGAATTTAAGAAATATTTTGATTTCTTTCTGAAAGAAGCTTTGGCTGGCAGGTAATTTTCACTTATTATTAGAACCAAAAAGTTACTATTTTAGTGATACAAGCGAATGGATGGAGTGCGTGTGCTTAGACTGAGGATATGAGAAAGGGATGGCAGGTTGGTTGCATGGCTGAATGGTTTCCTGGATGGATGAATGGATGGATGGATAGTGGAATAGATGAGTAGATGTTTGGAAAAACAATTATTTCTCAACAAATCATCCAGTCCAGTCATTGGAGATTCTTTCTTAATCTGTACTATCCCTCTTCCACTGTAAGCATGAATATATTTCTGTAGAAACTTGCAAGTGTTCTTTGTGGGAACTCCTTGCAATATTTCACTTACCATCTTTGTCTATAATCTCCACAACACAGAAGCTTAGGCACCTCAGCATCTCATTGTTGATAGGGAAATGAGAGTCACCTTTTGCCACTTATTTTTTCTCATTTTTCACACATATATTCATTACTGAAGGAAAGACTTATGAATATTGATTTTGTAGTCCTTGAACATTTGGCCATGTGAAGTCCTCTTAAAAAGCAGTTAATCTCATACAATATAAGAGATGAAGGTAATTCCCTTTGCTTCATCTTGAATGAAAAAGCACACACAATTCCTTAAATGTGGGCATAAAAGTGGAAAGACGGAAATCCTAGTATATCTTGGTTAATTACAATGGCTTTACCCCTTCCTTCTACCTTGAAAATTCTACTTACTAGTCGAGGTCCTGCTCAGACACGACTTTTCCCTAAAGCCTTCTTTCCTCACTCAGATTGGAAGATCCCAGGCCCTCCAGTACGGGTCTGATCAGACCTGCTTATCTGACCCTTAGTGTATATCATCTTGAATTGTTCATTATATATTTTAAGCATATGCTTTGTGTCTTCTCCCCTAATTTAACATTTTTGACGACAGGTAAAGGTAACTCTGCATGTTTGAAACGTTTTCCATTCATCAGCTAAATTTTATAAGTGACTAATGAACTACATTCTAGAAATTTTTTAGAGCATTACTAAAACTATCTAAAATATTTGGCAACCATTCCTTTATTATGTGAAACTTTAAAAATACCCAGCAGAGGATGATTTCAGCCAGTCAGTGCTATTGTGTGTTGTGAAGTTGATCCTAAAGATCAGGTAGAGATTTGCATATTGCTAAGGAGTGCTTTGCTTACGGGCCTTCTCTATCTGGGGTGTGATACTGCAGTGGTGCACAATTACAGGTGTGCCAGGTATTGATTCTTTTGGTCCTCCATGCAGCCGGCAGACCCCTGATGTCTTGAGCGCTTGCACCTGTTACCTCTGGTACCTTAAAATGCAGACAGACATCCTCATCTATTTCCCCACATGTTGTACAAACAGGAAACAGGATCATATTCTATACAGGCAGTGATGGGGAAGAATTGCAAGAAGATAGGTCCCTGGAATAATTCCACACTCAGAGAATAATTACGTCAGTAAGCTTTGCCACTATCTTCTCTGGATACCTCAGCTTTTATTTATTTATTTTTTTTTAATTTATTTTTTTCCTTTTTCTTCCCAAAGCCCCCTAGTACATAGTTGTATATTCTGCATTGTGGGTCCTTCTAGCCTTGGCATGTGGGACGCTGCCTCAGCGTTGTCTGATGAGCAGTGCCATGTCCGCGCCCAGGACTCGAACCAATGAAACACTGGGCCGCCTGTAGGATAGCGTGTGAACTCAACCACTCGGCCATGGGGCCAGCCCCACCTCAGCCTTTATTGAAGTGGTAATGTTAATAATGTGTTTCAAAACCAGGCCTTTTTTTTTTTTTTTTTTGCGTTGCTTAACCCATGGACACAGAAATGTAAAATTCCTGTTTTTAGTTGAAATTTTCAGTTCTAATATGATCACAGAGTCCCTTGAGTCAGGTGACGTGTCTTCTCCTGAATACACAGAGACTTTTTTTAAAAGCCTATCTATAAGTCAATATTTTGGGCACTGTGTCATCAAGTAACTTCCACAGTTTGGCTGAGTAAACAAGAAAATCACTAATGTAAAGTCAGTACGTAAGTGAAAGTTAAGGAGAACATGCCAGTATTTACCAAGTAGAAAGAGATCTGTGAGGTCTAGTGTAGTCACAGAAGGCTCCCAGAGCAGAAGACCCAACAGTGGCAATTCAATTTCAACTGTGACCAGGGATTTCAAGAATTGAGTTCAAAGATAAATTTTCTGATCAACTGGCTTAGAGAGTGCTTGAGATTTGGATCAGAGAGGAGAAGGGAGGGGAGGAAGGAAACGCTCTCAGGACCAGAATATCTTCCAGCCTGCCTGAGAAGAGGCTATTAATGGACAATGATGGAAGAGGATGCTGCTGTTATGTGTGGTCTTGCCCACCTGCGAAAAATCTTTATAGCCCAAGATTCTTTTCTTTATTGTGAAATCAACTCCTCCAACAAACATTTATCATTGATTTTCTTTCTCTCAGAGACACATTTGAAAACTTTTTAAAGTATATGGAACTACAGGGACTTCAGTGCAGTCATTTGCTAAAGAGAAATGATATCATGGACTCTTTAGAGAATGAGAACTTTGACCTGTTATTTGTTGACGCATTTGGCTTGTGTTCTCCCCTGGTTGCTGAGAAGCTTGGGAAGCCATTTGTGTCTGTTCTTCCCACCACGTTTGGCTATATGGACTTTGGACTACCAAGCCCCCTCTCTTATGTGCCAGTATTCAATTCCTTGCTATCCGACCGCATGGGCTTCTGGGGCCGAGTGAAGAACTTCTTGATGTTTTTTGATTTCTCTGTGAAGCAATGGCAAACCCACTCTACATTTGACAACATCATCAAGGAGCATTTTCCTGAAGGCTCTAGGCCAGTTTTGTCTCATCTTCTAAAGAAAGCAGAGTTGTGGTTTGTTAACACTGACTTTGCCTTTGATTTTGCTCAGCCTCTGCTTCCCAACACTGTGTATGTTGGAGGCTTAATGGCCAAACCTGTTAAAGCAGTACCACAGGTAAGTAAAACCTTAGCTCTCAATAAGGGCTTCGTGCAGGGGTCATCTGTGCAGAGCTGGTGGTGCCCCTGCCAGTGAGATCCTGGGAGTGAAGGAGGGTGAAGCAAGTGAGGCTCCTAGGGCACACTTTTTAAGTAAGTACTCATTTTGAGCTTCATGTAAGTACAGTGATAGGACTGCCAGAACCCTGAGATTCAGGACTTCCTTAAATGGTACCCCCAGGGTCCTCTCTTGCCTCACCCTCTTTCTTGTTCTAATGGAATAAGCCTTTTAATAAGTTTATATTTTTACTTGCGTTGTGTATGATCATATGTCAGGTAAGTACGCAGTAAGCATCCATCACACGTCAAGTGCAAGAATAGTTAAGGAGATGAGTTACTCACAGTAAAACAAACAACACTGTGAGACAGAATGTCACCAAGGCAGGACTGCATGGGTCTGACTGCAGGCATCATCTTCAGTATTCCCGGCCTGTAGAGCCCTGGTTCCTAGCTCTATATAGGCCTCCTGATTTGGTTGATCTGGGGTCTGTCCTGGGTGTTGTAAGTTGTAAACATGCCTAGTTGTTTTGAATGCATAGACTCGGAACTACTTCTAGAAGTTTTCAAAATGGGGAGGAGCTGAGATTATTTGGCTGGCTGCTGCCTGTCAGCACTGGGTTGCCATTTTATTGAATTTATCTTATATTTGTATACTCCCACCTGGAGGGAACCAAGATGGTTGACATTTTAAAAATGAGAGACAGGCTCAGACGGTGTATGTGACTCTCCCACTGCCTTTATTTCAGAGCCGAGAGGAGCCCTGATTTGGCCTGGGCCTTCCAGGCACCGAATGTGTCTACCCTTCCTCTGCTGACCTTGCACTGAGTGAGCAGGAAGAGTTGAGGAATGATCCCTGGTCTAGACGTGCTCACAGGAAGAGTTGGAGAATGATTCATAGGCTAGATGGGCTGTGAGTTGGTAGCAGAACTTTTAAGAATGAGCTGGGAGGGAAGACATTTCAGGTGGAGAGAACTGGGAGCCCAAGTGTAGAGGTAGAAGTGAAATGGCCATGACTGTGCATTCACTGCGTGACTCTGTCTAGACCATAGAGTGGAAAAATCAATTGCACAAATATAACCAGGCCAGATTGCAGGAAGGCTTCCACAGGAGGGGGACTCAGGACTTGGCTGGGGGAGGGAATTGTTAAGCAGGAGCATAATGGGAGTAAGGGTTGCAATCACTGTCAGATAATAGAGGCTTTTTCAAAAAAATTTCTTCTCTGGGGGCCGGCCTCGTGGCACAGTGGTTAAGTTGACATGTTCCACTTCCGTGGCCTCGGCTTCGCCAGTTCAGATCCCAGGTGCAGACCTATGCACCACTTGGCAAGTCATGATGTGACAGGCATCCCACATATAAAGTAGAGGAAGATGCTCATGGATGCTAGCTCAGGGCCAGTCTTCCTCAGAAAAAAAAGGATTGACAGCAGATGTTAGCTCAGGGCTAATCTTCCTCAAATAAAATTTTTTGTTTTCTGAATTTTCCAATCTCTATATAAGGGTCTTATGTTACTTTTGTAATTATAAAAGGCTCTTTTAAAGTGGTCCTTTGAACTGGTAAATCAGACATTGTTGTGCTGGATGGAATCAGCCGAATAGGGTGAAGCTCTGAGAGTTGAGAAGGAGCTACTGTGGTCCGGAATGAGTCAGGATCCTAAGAGATTTTGAAAGTAAGAATTGACAAAATTATGTTAAAGCCAAGATTGCAACATGAGGTCACAACTCTCCTTAAGAACTGCCTGGAGTACTTTAAAAATAAGGTGCCCAGGTCTGGAGTTGGGACTGGGCATTGCCACTTTTTAAAAAGTCTTCCCATGTGGATATAATTTGCAGTCATGTGGGTGAACCACTGAGGTAGGAGATGAACTACAAAGATCAGTGACTGAGAATATCATGGAATATCAGAGCAAAGCCCATGCCATGGTGCATTGGGTGTGGGTGGCCAGTTGCCTTCCTTATTCTGCCTCCACTTCCTATGCCAGCTTCTCCCCTCTAGCCGCCAGAAGTCCCACCATCCTCTCCTGGGCCCTGATCCCCACTGGAATTCCTCCTTGCACTAGCACCTCTGTTCTCACTGTGGAAAACTCCCAAGTGACTGTGTTTCCACGGACCCAAAATGAGTAGAGAATCTGGAATAGCGTGGATAGTAGGATCAGGTTTTCAAAGAGGAAAGATGCTCCATCAACACAATGGGCATGAGCACAATGTAGAGGGTGCTGAGCTGTTCCAGCCATTTGACGATTGTTTCAGGACAGTGAGCTCTGGGAGTGACAGAAAGGTGTGTTCAGTAAATAGCTGACTTTCATTTTATGGATGTCCTGGCTTTTATGACAACTTTGTTCACCTCCTTTCCATTCTTATCTCTCTCTAGGAATTTGAGAATTTCATTGCCAAGTTTGGAGACTCTGGTTTTGTGCTTGTGGCCCTGGGCTCCTTGATCAGCAATTATTCATCCCATGAACTTCTCAAAGAAATGAACAGTGCCTTTGCTCATCTCCCTCAAGGGGTCATATGGAGGTGTAAGCCTTCTCATTGGCCCAAAGACATCAGTTTGGCAGCAAATGTGAAAATTGTGGACTGGCTTCCTCAGAGTGACCTTCTGGGTGAGGACTACTCAAATCTGCTTCTCTCTTTGTATTTACATGCATCTAGGGCTCATCAGGTTTCTGACTTGTAGTTGGGCAAACCCATCAGCATGAGAAGGAGCCACTGATAGCTAAAGGTAATTCTCCAGAGGGCAGGAATAGAGTGGCCAGTTGGAGTCCTTGGAAAAGCAGGCTATTCTTCCAATAAGATTGGATACACAAACAGCCATCTCCTTTTCATTCTTTTCTATCCCAGGAATGATATCAGCAGCCACCATAGTCACATTGACCTACTGCATTTGGTCTTGAACAAGGTCACCCCAACACGATAGAAAATAACCTGTGTACTCTGAGAGAGTATACCAGAAACACGTTGCCACTGTATTTAGTGTCTTCATCTGCACCTGTTTATCCACTTGTCTTTATACATATAAAATATATATATGTATACACACACATACACAGGCACACAAATACATCCTCCTTAGCTACAAAGTGTGAATGACTCATGCCTTTACAACTTTGATGCCTTCAGTGTCTTTGGAATGTCAAAATACCTGAGCATCAAGCTGAGCAACCTCATAGCCAGTTATTAGGTCAATTGAGTCTCCAGTACCAGAGAGCTCCCTCACTCCCCACCAGGTTTACTCTGGGCCTAGTGATGCTTCTTAGAGACTCCTCACTGCCATAGACACTGGTGTATCAGAGGTTTTAAACCATGGTTATGACTCAAAATCATCTGAGGAATTTAAGAAACCGATTCCTGGTTCCACTTCTGCAAAAGTATTTCTCTAACTTTGGGGTGGGGCACGTGGTTCTCATTTCAAAGAGAGACAAGGAGATTCTGATGTACATCCCAGTTGAGTGGCACAGGTTGAGATGGATTCTTCACTATGAACAATCATTTTACTTAGCTCTAAATAAGGGTGGGATGGAAACACTGAAACTGGAAATATCAAGGTATAGAGTCCAGTCTGTTTTCAAGGGTTTTCTCCTTTATTTGAGGAGACACACATACTATGTAAGTTTTATGAATGCCACATGGGTTCTGAAGTCAGTAAGTGTGTCAGGAATTCAGGGAAGAAGGAAATTAGTTGGCAGGTGAGAAAAGATTGCTCACAACAAAGAATGAGACAGAGACAGAGAGAGACACAAAGAGAAAACATAGATGAAATAAGCAAAGAAAGGCACTGGGATGATAGAGAGAAGGATGGATGGATGGGTGGAAGGATGGATGGATGGATTGATAGAGACATATGCCTTGCTTAGCACTATTCTCTACAGATTTCCCTTAGGTCTCATTCTTAGCTGGGTTCTACCTGTGTCAAGGTGTCTCTGTACACAGACAATGTTTCTAATCCTGTATGTTGGAACATCCACCTTGAATGTGTCCCAAGAAAACTCTTCTTTACAATGGCTCCAACACACTGAGAATCCATTGTCATTTTCTTTTGCCCTTTCTGCTTTACCTGGTATTCTGAAACTTTTCATCCTGAAATGTTATGTTCTCTTTCTTATTTGCAACAGCTCACCCTCGCATCCGTCTCTTTGTCACCCATGGTGGGCTAAATAGCATCATGGAGGCCATCCAACATGGTGTGCCCATGGTGGGGATTCCTCTCTTTGGAGACCAGCCTGAAAACCTGTTCCGAATAGAAGCCAAAAAGTTTGGTGTTTCTATCCAGGTAAAGCAGATCAAGGCTGAAACACTGGCTCTGAAGATGAAGCAAGTCATAGAAGACAAGAGGTATGTGGCTCTCTGGGCTTGTGGCCACATAGGCTGAATGAAGACATCAAACATGAAGGGTATCATGTGGGTCTTTTTGCGATAAAACCTGAAACTTCGAGGATATGAAATAATATGTGTGTGATGCTAACAGCTGACCTGTCTCCTCTATGAGCAAGACTAGGCAATTTAGGTAAATGCTGAGGAGAATTTTGTACTTAATGGATTGTGAGGAAATCAAACTACTTACACAGGTTCTCTTTGAGAGGTCTTATATTTCGGGGTACTTTTAGTAGAATTCCAACTGAGTAAGAGGTTGCCTTCCTGTACCCAATATGCTATACTACTCCCTACCTCAGGACCTTGGTGTGTCCTGTTGCCTAGAACACACCTTCCTTTCTCTTCACAGGGATGACTCCTTCATCACATTTGGGTCTCATCTCCAAAGCTGCCTCTTCAGAGAGAGAGGCCATCGTTTTTTGTCAGTCTTATCTAGACTCCTCTCCTACCCACTCCAATCATAATTCATTATTTTCTTCTTAACACTTCTCAGGACCTATATTATTCCATTTCTATAGATTTTAATTTATTATCTGTCCCCCACACTAGAAAGTAGAGAGTAAGCCCCCCAGGACAGCAGTAGGTCTCGTTTTTCATGATGTTCCCAGGGCCTAGCATAGGGCCTGCCACAAAGTGAGTCTGAAGGAATTTCTGTTAAGTGAGTTGCTAACAGGGCCATCGATGTCTTAGGTTACTTAACATGCAGCAGCAGGATCTCATATGAAGAGAAAAAAATATATATTTTTTTCCTATAACTAAGAAGGACTGAGTAACCTGGAGTTCAAGGGCACAAACCTGAATCAGACCTCAAGGCCTAACATACTACCTTGCATGTAGGAGCCCCATAAGTAGTCCTTGTGAGATGGCTGAAAAACAGCCACATAGGTTATGACTTTTAGCCCTAGAAAAGGTGTTAAGCTCCAAGAGTCAGAAAACTCAGAAATTTTACATCTATTTGGTATCTTATGTGTTGCAAATTGTTCAATCCCTGAAAAATGGGTTTGTAACTTTCATTCAATTTTCAAAGACCTAGACCCAAAATGGACATGAACCACTGGCTCCTGTGAAGGAGTCATCTTGCCTGGAATGGTCCCCAGGCATCATACATTAGGGCCGGCTTCATAACTTGTGGGGCCTGATGTAACATGGAAACGTACAGCCCTTATTATAAAGTTCTAACATTTCAAGAAGGTGATAGTAGAGAATTGAATCAAGCACAGGACCAGGCTAAGTGTGGGGCCATGTGCAAATATGCAGGCTGCAGCCCATGGAGCTAGTGCTGGTCAACAGGATGCTGTGAAGGGGCCGGAAAGTGCAGGTGTCCTCCTGGGACACAGTCTTCAGAATCATATCTGTCACCTAGGCCAGACACCAGCACAAAGTAGGTGCCCAATATATGTATATAATAATTACATTGTATTTATTTTCTTTTTCTGGATTTTAATGGTTTGGATGGTTCAATTATTTCTGCCAATTTTTTTTTAACCTTTTTTAAATTGAGGTAACTGGTTTATAACATTATATGAATTTCAGGCATGCATCATTATATTTCAGTTTCTGTGTAGACTACATCATGTTCACCACCCAAAGACTAATTACCATCCATCACTGTACACATGTGCCCTATCCCCTCTTTCAGACTCTTCCCTCCCCACTTCCCCTCTGGTAACCACCAATTTAATCCCTGTATCTATGTGTTTGTTTGTTGTTTTTATCTTCTACTTACGAGTGAAATCATACAATATTTGACTTTCTCTATTTGACTTATTTCGCTTAGCATAATACCTTCAAGTTCCATCCATGTTGTTGCAACTGTCAAGATTTCATACTTTTTTAGCTGAGAAGTATTCCACTGTGTATTTATACCACGTCTTCTTTATTCGCTCATCTATTGATGGACTCCTAGGTTGTTTCCAAGTCTTGGCTATTGTAAATAATGGTTGAATGAACATAGCGGTGCATATATATTTATGCCTTCATATTTCCCTATTCTTTGAATGAATACCCAGCAGTGGAATAGCTGGATCACATGGTAGTTTTAGTCTTAATTTTTTAAGGCATCTCCATACTGTTTTCTGTAGTGGCTGCACAAGTTTGCATTCCCTCCAGCAGTATATGAGGGTTCTCTTTTCTCCACATCTTCTCCGACACTTATTTCTTGACTTGCTAATTATAGCTATTCTGATGGATGTGAGGTGATATCTCATTATAGTTTTTATTTTAATTTCCCTAAAAATTAGTGATGTTAAACATCTTATCATGTGCCTTTTGGCCATCTGTATATGGTCTTTGGAAAAAGATCCATTGCCTATTTTTTAATTGGGTTATTTGTTTCTTTGTTGTTGAGTTGCATGAGTTCCTTATGTATTTTGGATATTAACTGCTCATCAGATATATGGTTTGCAAATATCTTCTCCCAATTGTTAGGTTGTCTTTTTGTTTTATTGATGGCTTCCTTTGTTGTACAGAAGTTTTTTAGTTTGATGTAGCCTCATTTGTTTATTTTTTCTTTTGTTTCCCTTGCCTGGTGAGATATGATATTTGAAAAGATGCTAAGAGTGATGTTGAGCATACTGCCTATGTTTTCTTCTAGAATTTATATGGCTTCAGGTCTTACACCCAAGTCTTTAATTCATTTTGAGTTAATTTTTGTGTATCATGTAAGATAATGGTCTAGTTTCATTCTTTTGCATGTGGCTGCCCAATTTTCCCAACACCATTTATTGAAATGACTATAGTTTCTCCATTGTATGATCTTGGCTCCCTTTTGAAAAGTTTACTGTCCGTAGATGTATGGGTTTATTTCTGGGCTCTCAATTCTCTTCCATTATCTGTTTGCCTGTTTTTCTGCCAGTACCCTGCTGTTTTGATTACTATGGCTTTGTAGCATATTTTGAAATCAGGGAGTGTGATAACTCCAGCTTTGTTCTTTTTTTCTCAGCATTCTGTTGGCTATTCAGGGTCTTTTGTTGTTCCACATAAATTTTAGGATTCTTTTATTTATTGTGAAAAATTTTGTTGGGACTTTGATATGAATTGCACTGACTCTGTAGCTTGCTTTAGAAAGTATGGACATTTTAACTAAGTTAATTCTTCCAATCCATGAACATGAAATATCTTTCCATTTTTTTGTGTCTTCTTCTACTTCTTTCTACAATGTTTTATAGTTTTCTGTATACAGGTCTTTCGCATCTTTGGTTAAATTTACTCCTGGGAATTTTATTCTTTTTGTTGCAATTGAATATGGGATTTTATTCTTAACTACTCTTTCTGCTACTTTGTTGCTAGTGTGTAGAAATGCAACTGATTTTTGTATGTTGATTTTATATCTTGCAGCTTTACTGTATTCATTCATTATTTATAATAGTTGTTTTGGTATATTATTTAGGATTTTTTATATATAAAATCATGTCATCTGCAAATAGTGACCGTTTTGCTTCTTCCATTCCAGTTTGGATCCCTTTCACTACTTTTTCTTGCCTGATTTCTCTGGCTAGGACTTCTAACACTACATTAAATAAGAGTGGTGAAAGTAGGCATCCTTGTCTGGTTCCTGTTCTTAATGGGATAGTTTTCAGTTTTTCACTTTGAGTATGATATTGGCTGTGGGTTTGCCATGTATGGCCTTTATTATGTTGAGGTGCTTTCCATCTATACCCATTTTATTCAGAGTTTTTTAAATCATAAATGGAGGCTCTATTTTGTTATATGCTTTCTCTGCATCTATTGAGATGATCATGTGACTTTTATTCTTCATTTTGTTGATGTGGTGTAACACAATGATTAATTTGTTAATGTTGAACTATTCCTGCATCCTTGGAATACGTCCCACTTCATCGTGGTGTATGATTTTTTTTAACATATTGTTGCATTCAATTTACTAGTATTTTGTTGAGTATTCTTGCACCTATGTTCATCAATGATATTGGCCTGTAATTTTCTTTTTTGTATTGTACTTGTCTGGTTTTGGTATCAGGGTAATTGGTTTCATAGAATGTTTTAGGAAGCCTCTCCTCCTATTTGACTTTTTGGAAGAGTTTTAGAAGGATAAGTACTAAGTCTTTTTTTTATTGAGTTCATAATAATTTACATCAATGTGAGATTTCATTTGTACATGATTTCTTGTCTGTCACCACATAAGTGCTCCCTTTCACCCCCTATGCCGCCCCCACCACCCTTCCCCTGGTAACCAGTGAACTGCTTTCTTTGTCCAAGTACTTGTTTATATTCCACATATGACTGAAATCATCTGGTGTTTGTCTTTCTCAGACTGGCTTATTTCACTTAGCATAATTCCCTCTAGATCCTTCCATGTTATTGCAAATGGGATGAATTTGTATTTTTTTCTGGCTGAGCAGTATCGCATTGTATATATATACACCACATCTTCTTTATCCAATCATCAGTCGATGGGAGCTTGGTTTGCTCCCATGTCTTGGCTATTGTGAATAGTGCTGCTACGAATATACGGGTGCATATGTTCCTTTGGATTGTTGATTTCAAATTGTTTGGGTAGATACCCAGTAGTGGTATAGC
The DNA here is from genome assembly GCF_037783145.1 of Equus przewalskii. Classification (NCBI taxonomy): domain Eukaryota; kingdom Metazoa; phylum Chordata; class Mammalia; order Perissodactyla; family Equidae; genus Equus; species Equus przewalskii. The sequence continues at coordinate 29,177,881 of NC_091850.1, forward strand.
TGGGTCATAAGGTAGTTCTAGTTTTAGTTTTTTGAGGAATCTCCATACTGTTTTCCATAGTGGCTGCACCAGTTTGCCTTCCCACCAGCAGTGTGTGAGTGTTCCCTTCTCTCCACACTCTCTCCAACATTTGTTACTTTTAGTCTTAGTGATTATAGCCATTTTAACAGGAGTAAGGTGGTATCTTAGTGTAGTTTTGATTTGCATTTCCCTGATGATTAGTGATGTTGAACGTCTTTTCATGTGTTTATTGGCCATCTGTATATCTTCTTTGGAAAAATGTCTATCTCCTCTGCCCACTTTTTGATCAGATTGTTTGCTTTCTTATTGTTCAGTTGTGTGAGTTCCTTATATATTACGGAGATTAACCCCTTGTCAGATATATTATTTGCAAATATTTTCTCCCAATTGGTGGGTTGTCTCTTTGTTTTGATCCTGATTTCTTTTGCGTTGCAGAAGCTCTCTGTTCTGATGAATTCCCACTTGTTTACTTTTTCTTTTGTTTCCCTTGTCTGACAGGACATGGTATTTGAAAAGTTCCTTTTTAGTTCGATGTCAAAGAGTGTACTATCAATATTATCTTCCAGGAGCTTTATAGTTTTATAGTTTCAGAATTTCTCTAAGTTATTCATTTTGTTGGCATATAGTTTTTCATAGTATTTTCTTATAATCCATTGTATTTATGTGGAGCCTGTTCTTATTTCTCCTCTTTCATTTCTGATTTTGTTTATCTGAGCTTTTTCTCTTTTTTCTTTTTAAGTCTGGCTAGGGGTTTGTCAATTTTATTTGTCTTCTCAAAGAACCAGCTCTTTGTTTCATTGATCCTTTCTACTGCCTTTTTTGTTTCAATAGCATTTCTTTCTGCTCTGATTTTTATTATTTCTCTCCATCTGCTGACTTTGGGCTTTGTTTGTTCTTCTTTCTCCAATTCAGTTAGGTGTAATTTGAGATTGCTTATTTGGGATTTTTCTTGTTTGTTAAGGTGTGTCTGTATTGCGATGAATTTCCCTCTTAATACAGCTTTTGCTGCATCCCATATGAGTTGATATAGCATGTTATTACTTTCACTTGTCTCCAGATATTTTTTGATTTCTCCTTTAATTTCTTCAATGATCCATTGCTTGTTCAATAGCATATTGTTTAGTCTCCACATCTTTGTCCCTTTCACAGCTTTTTTCTTGTAATTAATTTATAGCTTTATAGCATTATGATCGGAGAAGATACTTGTTATTATTTCAATTTTTTCAAATTTATAGAGGCTTGCCTTGTTTCCTAACATATGTTCTAGCCTTGAGAATGTTCCGTGCGCCCTTGAAGAATGTATATTCTGCTGTTTTTGGATGGAGTGTTCTATATATCTCTATTAAATCCAACAGGTTTAGCTTTTTGTTTAATTCCACTGTTTCCTTGTTGATTTTCTGTCTGGATGATCTGTCCAATGATGTGAGTGGGATGTTGAGGTCCCCTACTATTATTGTGTTATTTTTGATATCTTGTGTTAGGTTTGTTAATAGTTGCTTTATGAACTTTGGTACTCCTGTGTTGGGTGCATAGATATTTATAAGCATTACTTCTTAATGGAGTGTCCCTTTGATCATTATATATTGTTCTTCTTTGTCTCTCTTTACCTGCCTTATCTTGAAGTCTACTTTGTCTGATATAAGTATTGTGATACCTGCTTTCTTTTGTTTGCCATTAGCTTGGAGTATCATCTTCCACCCCTTTACTCTGAGCCTGTATTTGTCATTGGAGGTGAGATTTGTTTCCTGGAGGCAACAAATTGTTGGATCTTGTTCTTTAATCCATCTTGCCACTCTGTGTCTTTTTAGTGGAGAGTTCAATCCGTTTACATTGAGGGTTATTATTGATGTATGAGGGCTTAATGCTGTCATTCTGTCACTCGTTTTCTAGTTTTCCTGCATTTCCTTTGTTTCTCGCCCTGTGTGTTTTGGTCTACCCATTGAATTATGTAGTTTTTTATGATGTGTTCCTTAGTTTTTTCCTTATTTATTGTTTGTGTCTCTGTTCTGCTTTTTAGTTTGGTAACTACCCTGAAGATTGTATTCAGAATCTCATGTATAAGATAGTCCATTTTCTGGTGGCCTCTTATTTCCTTAGCCTAAACTGATTCAGTCCCTTTCCTCCGCCCTTCCTAAGCTATTTTTCTCATATCTTATTCCAACTTATGTTGTCAGTTTGTGGTTAAAGTGACAAGGTTGTCTTTGTTTTTGGTGTTTTCCTTCCCTTTAGCCCTAATGCCATAGTTGAATATTTGCTATCCTATTCTGATTCTATCTATTTGTCCCCTTGCTCTGTGTTTTGTGACCCTTTCTCCCTTTTTTTTCTTTTGTTCAGGTATGAGGGCCTTCTTGAGGATTTCTTGTAGTGGGGTCTCATGCATGGCTACAAAGTTCCTCAGCTTTTGTTTGTCTGGGAAAGATTTAATTTCTTCCTCATATCTGAATGGATTTTGCTGGATAGGGTATTCTTGGCTGAAGATTTTTATCTTTTAAAGTTTTGAATATGTCATTCCATTCTCTCCTAGCTTGTAAGGTTTCTGCAGAGAAATCTGATGAAAGTCTGATAGGAATTCCTTTGTAGGTTGTTTTCTTCTGCCTAGCTGCCATGTGTATTCTTTCTTTGTCATTCATTTTTGCCAGTTTTACTACTATATGCCTTGCAGTAGGTCTTTTTACATTGACAAATCTAGGAGATCTGGATACTTCCTCCACACATATTTCCCTCTCATTCCCTAGATTTGGGAAGTTCTCTGCTATTATTTCTTTGAACAAGATTTCTGCTCCATTCTCCTTCTCTTCACCTTCTTGAATAGTTGTAATTCTTATGTTGCATTTCCTCATTTTGTCAGATATTTCTCAGAGACTTTCTATTTCTTTTTAGTCTCACTTCTCTCTCCTCCTCTATCTGGAGCATTTCAACATGTCTACCTTCAATTATGCTGATTCACTCCTCTATGGTGTCCACACGAGCATTCAGGGAATCCATATTTTGTTTTATCTCTTCCATTGTGTCTTTCATCTCTAATATTTCTGATTGATTCTTCTTTATAGTTTCAATCTCTTTTGTGAGGTAGCTCCTGAACTCATTGAATTGTTTCTCTATAGTCTCTTTTACCTCATTGAGTTTTTTGATGATAGCTGTTTTGAATTCATTGTCATTTAGTTTACATATTTCTGTGTCCTCAGGACTGAGTTCTGGGTGCTTGTTGTTTTCTCTCTGGTCTGAAGATTTGTTGAAGTGCCTGATGTTGGAAGGTTGGGTCTTTCTCCTTCTGATATTATTTGGTTGCAGTTACAGCCTATCACCACTGGGTGGGGGTTGAGACCCACGTGTTCTGAGCCTTCTGCCTTCAGCAGAGATGGCATGGTGTAGGTCGGGGGAGGGGTGCTTTCTCCTGCATGCAGTCCCAGGTTTCCCCATCAGCTCTTGGTCTCCTGGGGTCTTGGCTTGATGAGGTCACCCCGCATGAAAGCTTTTGCCTTGTTAGAGGGCTTCCCTCTAGGCTGCAAGGACCCTAGGGAGTCCTGGGTGATCCTGCTGATGCACAACCCCTCCCCCACTCCTTCCCTCATGTAGCCGCCTTGCAGCAGAAACCGCAGTCTTTAGGGGAGGGAGCGAAGTTCTCTCTTACCCCATTCCAGCTCCTCCAAGGAGGGCTCCAGCCACTCCGCCCTCCGTCATGTGACTGAGTGTCTCTCCGAGGTTTTTGTGCTGTTGTGGTATTTTCTGTTGGAATATGGTTGCTCCCTTTTGTCGTATGTTGGAGGGGAGAGAGTCCCAGGCAAGTTCACTCTGCCGTGATACTGACATCACTCCTCATATTTAAGTCTTTTTTGAATGTTTGGTAGAATTCACCAGGGAAGGTGTCTGGTCCTGGACTTTTGTTTTTTGGGAGATTTTTGATTACTATTCCAATCTCTGTACTGCTGATTAGTCTATTCAAATTCTCTATCTCTTTTAGATACAGTTTTGGAAGTTTGTATCATTCTAAGAATTTATCCATTTCTTCTAGATTGTCCAATTTGTTGCTGTGTAGCTTTTCACAGTATTCTCTTATAATCCTTTGTATTTCTGTGGTATCCGTTCTAATTTCTCCTCTTTGTTTCTGATTTTAGTTATTTGAGACTTCTCTCTTTTTTTCTTGGTGAGTATAGCTAAAAGTGTGTCAATTTTGTTTATATTTTCAAAGAACTAGCTCTTAGTTTCATTGATCCTTTCTATTTTTTTTTAGTCTCTATTTCATTTATTTCTGAATTTGTTTTTATTATTTCCTTCCTTCTACTGATTTTGAGCTATGTTTTTCCTTTTTTTTCTAGTTCCTTTAGGTGCACTGTTAGATTATTTACTTGAGATTTTTCTTGTTTCTTTAATTTTCTTACAGTATACCATAAGCCTCATTGGGGTAGAGGCAAGACCATACAAATTGATTCACTTTTTTATAGTTTAGCACTTTTAGCTCTAAGAATGGCATGAAAGCACCAGTTGGAACTTTTCAAAGGGACCCATTTAGACAGTGGCAAGATGAAGCCAAAAACTTTTCCTTGAAGCAGAATCTTTTGTGCATATGGTGGAAAGTGTATGTGTGTGACACAAGTCCTCTAAGGCTTGTGAGACCACAAGAGTAACTGGCTACCTCTGTTTCTGCCAACAGGTACAAATCTACAGCAGTGGCTGCTAGCATCATCAGGCGCTCTCACCCCCTGACCCCCAGCCAGAGGCTGGTGGGCTGGACAAACCACATCCTCCAGACAGGAGGTGCTGCACACCTCAAGCCATATTCCTTCCAGCAGTCGTGGTATCAACAATATCTACTTGACGTCTTCTTGTTCCTGCTGGTGGTCACCCTGGGCACCATGTGGCTCTGTGGGAAGCTGCTGGGCATGGTGGCCAGGTGGCTGTGTGGGGCCAGGAAGCTGAAGAAGGCCTGATGCCAAGTGTAGCCTGGGGTGGCAGTATTTGGGGGGGGGTCACCGTTTCTTGGGAACCTCCCACCCTTTCTTGGGTTCTGGCAAGCTCTGTTCTCCACATCGTATCCACTTGCTAATTGTGCTGCAAATTCCTGCTCGCTGTTTTCTTCCTGTGATCAGATTTCTTTACTCAGCACTTGTGGCCTTCTTTATTAGTGAGTCAGCCAAGGCTAGTCTGTGATTCTGTCTCTGGGGCATTTGGACCCAGTGGCCCTCAGACTTTAAGCCTTGAAGCCCTTCCTTATCACGCCCCTCTTCCAGGCACTGAGCCTGAACCACTCTAGCCTCCAAGGCCAGTATCTTCTGAGCCTCTTTCCCTCTCACCTGCCCCCACTACTTGTTATGGAATAACAGCTAAGACAGGCGCTTTCCTAATTCTTTTATTGTCTATTGGCTTCTCCTCTAAACTCTCATCAAAGCACAGGAAGCCTGTCCTGCGCATGTGCCTTTAGGACGGAACCACCCTTGCAGGACCACCTTGGCTTCTGTCTTGGTTCCTGCACAAAGCTCCTTCTTTGCTGATCAGGCATGGAGCCTGCAGGTTGGTCATGGGCTGAAGTGGCCTTGTTCTCTGTTTCACAGTGCTGAGCTGTCTTTAAATTTTCCCATTAAAAAAGTAAAGTCATGAGAAAGAAGGTCATTTGTCTTTAAACTAAGTCTTTTTTTGTGCTCCTTGATAAGTGAGTCTTTCTATATGTGACATACTCTTGGGAATTGCATCCACTTGATAGTAACTGAAACCAGAAAAAGTGGCTGAAATGCTTAGGGTTTTCTTTCATCTTGTTTTTCTCATGTAAAAGAGATCTGGAGGTAGGCAGGCAGTCCAGGGCTGGAGTTGTAGCTCCATGATGTACTCAACAGTGCCCATGTCTTGTTTGGTTGATCTGCCTTCCTCTGCAGGGGTGTTTCATCCTCAAGGTTGCCCTGGACTTTCAAGAATGTCTTTTTGTATCCAGCCAGCACCTGGAAATTTGGGCAAGACATGGGAAAATTGGGAAAAGTGAATTAATCAGGTCCTTGCCAGCTGAGTCAGCCCTCATTAAAGAGATTTCCCAGACACTCCAGCCACCCAAAGACTCCACTTATGTCTCGTTCACCAGACCTGAGTCCCGTGACCACTCCTAGCTGTACAAAAATTCTAAGAAATGTTCCCCATCTCCAGCTGCTGGGGAGACACGTTAGAAACATAAACAAAAGGCAATGAATAATGAGAGGAAACTAGAGCCTTGGCCACATGTGGAGGGCAGGCAGGGAGGGTCTGGATTGGATGTTTTGTTCCACCTGTGACCCTGTGACCTCAGGGAGAGTCTTACACCAACTGTAACTACCATAGGTGGAAACTAGACCTTTTGGGGTGGTGAACATGCATAATAGGAAGAGCAGTCCTTTACCATGCTGAAGTATGTTATGTTTTCTGAGTTCTCTAATTTTGTTTCTGCCATTTAACTGGGTGGATGTGTCTAATCAGCCCACCCCAAAGAAGCAGGTACCAGCAGGAGGAACCACAGATGGAGAGGGAGCCAACGTGCAAATTGAGATGAGAGCAAGAAAACCTGCTGCCCCCTCCAACCAAGGCACGTGGCCTGGGCAGTGGAGATGGACTGGTTTTAGCTCCCACTGGTCCCTCTTGAGGGCATCTTTTTGCAATGAATAACCTGCCCTACCACACGGTCATCCCAGCTGGTGGACCCTCCCACCCAGGCTGATTCCATGCCCATGCATGCAGAGGGTGGTTTGATTAGCTGGGGGATTCTCTTGGGATATTTTGTTTAGGTGCACATTTTGTCCCTAAGACCTAGGGAGGCTCTTTTGTCCATGCCAGCCTTTAAATTAGTTAATCATTTATTTTTTATAAGTCTTCAAGTGAAATATTCACAACTTTAGACACACATATGTCCAGAGTGGATTTTCGAAATTTTGTTCAAATCATCCCAAGATAACAATAAATAATAATGAGATAATGCTTGTACTAGTGATTCAGTCCTCGGGCTTTTTTTTTTTTTCCCACTAATTAAAAATCCACAATGAATTTTGGGAGATCCTCTTGTGTTTTGGCAAATGCAAAGAAGAGAAGCTTCCACAAACAAGGGCAGTGGACACCTCCAGGTGACAGGGACCCTCCCTTGTCTGTAGATGAGATTCTTGAAAGGGATGGCACCCAGTGACCACTCTTCCTTTCTCATTTTGATTGAGCGGTTAGCTTCTTCTGTATTCTACAGTGATTTTACAAATAAAGAAGCCTGCGAATATGACAGAATAGAGTGCCAGATGTCAAGACCAAATAATAGTTTATTTCATTTCACTCCTTCCTCTTGTTATAATTTCTGTCAGGGAATTTTATTGAGTTAGGCTTTTCATTCCATATTCCTTTAGTGACCATTTATGAACTTCATATTGTCTCGGATGAAAGATACTGTCATTGGGAAATCAATTACCCACCAGTTACAGAAAGCCTCAGCAGAGGGGCTTAAGTCAGTGGGCTCCAGCCTGGGCTGTCTGTGCCTTAATGTGTACGTGAAGACCTTTCCCAAGCTGCATGGCACAGAGCGTCTGGAGGCGATAAATCTTCACCTGTGTGTACTCTAGTTTCCTAACACTGGTCTGCCTAACAATCTGCTGTGTTTGGGTGGTAGAGTTCTCTTTCCTGCCACACTTTTCACAATTTCCTAACCCTTATTTTACAAAAGAAATGCATGTCTTTCACCCCTCCCTATTCTCACTATGTTGCATTGCCCCAGGATGGAAAAACAGGGGTACCAAATGGACAGTTAGAAATGTAATGACTGAGCAAGAGCCCTTTGTTATTAAAGTGATTTCCAATTCTTCATTTTTAAGAAAATTCAAGAATAAATTGTGATTTTTCAGCTGTTAGTCCATTAAAAATAACTGATGTTGGATTGCTATGAGAATTTTTGTCTAGTATACTGAAGGTGTTCAAAGAGTTGAGGCACATGATTTTCAAGATGGTCATAACAAAACTTGTGCTACTTATTGATGCGAATAATTTTCTCAGTGTTTACATAACTAAGAGATATTGATATAAACACATCCTATTCCACAAGTAGATAATGTTTGTTAAATGTTAAATGTTAAAATTGACACTAGTCAATTTTAAAAGAATTTAGAAACAGTTCCTTATCTCATTGTGACGTGCATTTTGTGTTCAGTAATTATTGAACAAATCAGAAATATGTTTATGTTTCTTTGGCTAATTTAATGCAATTATTAAAACTTAAAGTAACTTTGTAAAAATATTCAACTATTAGAGCCTTATTGTCATAGGATAGAAATATTAATTTTAATTTGAATACATATTTTTGATACTCAAGGTAATAACTGGATATGCAACACAATTCTTTCAAGCATAAACATACATAGAGTAGAATTACATTCTCTAGAAAAAGTGGAGTAGAAATAATAATTCAAGAGGATTATGGAATGATGTAAAATTTCTAACTTTATCTACTTTATCTTAGTGTGTCTATCTAAGAGTTTGTCAATTTTTTTATCTTTTCAAAGAATCATCTCTCAGTTTCATTGATCCTTTCTATTCTGTTTTTTTTGTCTCTATTTCATTTATATCTGCTCTAGTTTTTAAATTATTTTCTTCCTTCTACTTACTTTGGGCTTTGTTTGTTCTTCTTTTTCTAGTTTTTTTTTTAAGGTGTATTCAGTTGCATTTCTATATAATAACAAGGAACTAGCAGAAAGAGAAAGCAAGGATACAATCCCATTTACTATCACAGCAAAAAGAATCAAATACCTAGGAATAAATTTAACCAATGAGTTGATAGACCTATACACTGAAAACTATAAGACAATATTGAAAGAAATTATAGAAGAAACAAGAAAATGGAAAGATATTCCAAGCTCATGGATTGGAAGAATAAACATAGTTAAAATGTCCATATTACCTAAAGCAATCTACAGATTTAATGCAATCCCAATCAGAATCCCAATGGCATTTTTCACAGAAACAGAACAAAGAATCATAAAATTTCCAAAATATATAAAGAACTCCTATAACTTAGCAAAAAATTGAACAACCCAATCAGAAAATGAGCAAAGGATATTAACAGACACTTTTCCCAAGAAGATATACAGATAGCCAAAGGGCACATGAAAAGAGACTCAAAATCTCTAATTATTAGGGAAATGCAACTCAAAATTACAGTAAAATATCACCTCATGCCCATCAGGCTGACTATATTTAACAAGACAGGAAATACCAAGTATTGGAGAGGAGATGCAGAAAAGGGAATCCTTATACACTGCTAGTGGGAATGCAAATTGGTGCAGCGACTATGGAAAAGAGTATGGAGATTTCTCAAAAAATTAAATTAGAAATACCATATGTTCCAGCTATTTTACTTCTGGATGTTTATGTGAAGAACGTGAAAAACCTACTTGCATAAGATTGATGCACTCCTTATTATGCTGAGTGAAATAAGTCAGAGGGAGAAAAGTCAAATACCATATGATCTCACTCATAAGTAGGAGATAAAAACGACAGCAAACAAATACATAGACACAGAGATTGGATTGGTGGTTACCAGCAGGGAAGGGGGGAGGGGGGCTGAAGGGGTGATTGGGCACATGTGTGTGTGATGAACTGTAATTAGTCTTTGGGTGGTGAGCATGATGTAATCTACACAGAAATCAAAATATATAATGACACACACCTTAAATTTATATAATGTTATAAACCAATGTTACTGCAACAAAAAAGAAAAAGAAAACAAACAAATAAATAAATAAAGATTGATGCACCCTTATGTTAATTGCAACATTATTCACAATAGCCAAGACTTGGAAGTAACCCCAGTGACCAAGTGCCCATCAATGGATGAGTGGGGAAAGATAATGTGGTATATTTATACAATGGAATACTACTCAGCTATAAAAAAGATGAAATCGTGACATTTGCAACACTGTGGGTGGATCTTGCAGGTATTATGCTAAGCAAAATAAGTCAGACAGTGAAAGTTTGACAAATGTGGTATGACTTCACTCGTATGTGGAAGATAAACAAATAAACAAACACATAGAAAAGGAGAACAGACTGGCGGTTACCATAGGTGAAGGGGTGGGATGAGGGCAGAAGGGATAAAGGGCCACATATGTATGGTGACAGATGGAAACTAGACTTTTGGTGGTGAATGTGATGCAGCCTATACAGAAGTCAAAACAATGAAATTTTACATATTGCTATAACCAATGTGACCTCAATGAAATAATAAAAACTAAAAAAAAAAAAACCACCATAAAAGATGGTTTCAGAGATATAATCCAATAATGGTAGATTGATTTCACTTGGGGATTTGCTTCCAGAGTAGAAACAAATTACTCCCAAGGAATTACTTCCAGGGAGTAGACACTACATGTAGGGAGTAGTGTCTCTTCAGCTTGGGACACTAGAGGAGGTTTTAAGCAGGTCCCTGAGGAAATGGGTTCTGGGGATGGCAGCGTGAGGTAATTAGAAGACTTTGACTAGAGATGAAATACCACAAATCTAGGAATTGTCCATAAAACTCAGATAGTTGGAGCTACTTTGAGGCGGAGCTGTCATCCACGTGATTTCCTAAGGTCTCTACCATTCCTGGTTCCGAGTATTTTCTATGCAGAGAGTGTGGTGATTACTTGGATGGAGAAGGGCTAAGGATCAGCTCACTAACCCCTCCTTCCCATTGCTCATGGGCAGGATGGTGAGGGCAGAATGTCCAGTGGAGCAGGAGCCTAGGGAGGAGGGGAAGAAGAAGAGGAGGGGACAGAGAGAAGAGAGACAGGAGGGATCCATTTCTTCCCACCTCCCAGGCTCCCAGCCAGCGCCAACCCTTCTCTGCCTGTGCACCATGTGTCTGGGGTGCAGCAGTTCCTTTGCAGGGAGGAGGCACAGGGCTTCCAGCACAGGAACCAGCATGGCGGGGCAACGGGTGCTGCTTCTCATCTGCTCCCTTCTGCCTGGGCTCCTGCTCTCAGAAGCTGCCAAAATCCTGACTCTGTCCTTGCTGGGTGAGTGCTTGGCCAAAGAATCCAGAGATAGGAGCGTCCCAGGCACCCGTGCCAGGGCTCAGGCAAACAGTCCTAGGTCAGAGGGTCCTTCCCTGTGGTTTTGCAGACTGAGCAGGTTTGTGTCCCAGGCTGGAGAAGGGAGAGGCAGTCAGGGACAGAGAGGGGCCTCTACCAGTAGAGGAGAAGGTAGTCCGGAGAAAACAGCAATTTCCTTTCCTCTCTTTTCATCTGCTCTAGACATGCTTCCCATTGTTCATGGCTGGGGCCAGAAGTTTAGATCCAGTTCTGAGACTGAGACCTGGGCCGGCTCTTCCGGTGCGTGGGCTGGACATTCAGAGGCTCACTCTAAACTTCTGGTGGGGGATGGGAGGAGTGCGGGGCACAGCAATTACCTGTAGAAAGTGGAAGATGAAGTTAATTTCAGGGCCAGAAAAAGGTGCTCCTGGGGGCAGCAGCACAAATGGGGAATATTTCATTAATAGGAAACCTGGAGAACTGATCCAGCAGAGGAAAGGACCCCAGGACAATCGAGTCCTTGGGAACCCCTCTTTCTTTCACCTGTGCTGCTGGAAGTTTCTGAAGGACAGGGAAGCAGTTAATTCTGCATATTGTGGAGCCAGTTTCATTTCCTTTACTTTTGCGCAAAAGGAACAGAATACCAATGGGAAAAATTTATCAGAATAAGGAGTCATCATTGGATGGAGTTCCCCAAGAATTTTATTTGACCCATCCTGAAAAGATCCTGGGCTCCCTAGATCACTTTTAGATCCCCAAGAATCTGGGGATCCTAGAGCTGGGAGAAACCATAGAGTTTATCTAATAGGGTCTCTTCTCTTATTTCCTGAGAGGGAAACTGAGTCAGGGAAATGAGGTGTCTTTTGCTAAAGCACACCAGTGCTGCCTTAAGGAATCTGTGGAAGAGGATGCTTCTTACCTCCAAAGTGTCATCTTCCACTGATTCCACTCTTTCACTCTTTACGGTGAGGATTTCTAAAAATCAGTATTTAAAAAATACAGTATTTAAATGTACTCCATTTTAAATCTTTTTTTTATGATAGTTAAAGGCAATGGTGGAAAAGAGCTTCCTCCTTTCTTGAAAGTACACTGGTCTGCCTCAGACTCCAAGAGGAAGCTGGGGTGGTTGTGATGTGCTGGAAGTGCCGCCTCTGCTCCAGAATGCCCTCTGGCTCACGAAGACACACATGAACGGCTGCATCTGTGGATGTGCCTTCTCCCCTGCACCTGTTTCCTCCATGAGGTAAATGTAAGCAAGAACAGACAGTCTGAGGGGATGGGGGATTTGTGTTTATATAATCTGTGCTATCACCGGTTACACAAGTATGGATCTAAAAGCTAGATTAATTTCCACAGAAACAAACCGTTTCTGTAGTTCTACACCCGTCTCTGCTGACCCAATCATTGTGGGAACTTATCTCCCAAAAGTACCCCATTTCCCAACTTTGGCAAATTCTAATTCCTTCCCTCCTGAATTGGCTTTCTCTGCTGCTGAGATCCATAGATTCAAGAAAAATATTCCAAGATAGCACATGGTCTTAGACAAGACGTTGCAGGTATCTCCATATGGCCCCAGCTACAAATGCAAGATGCACCTTAGGATCAGGAACTCCGTAAGACCTAAGCACTGAGAAGCTCATCACACTAACATGGAGACCACGAGTCACAAGAGGGGCTTTTTGACGGAGGATTGCCGCAGGTCAAGGATTGGGGCAGACAGGATGTGGGTGTCTGGGCTGGGGCTTACCCAAAGTGAGAAGAGGCACTGAAGAAACTCATCTTCCTCTACTCACTGTCAACTTTCTGTTGTCTTACCCTGGATTTCCCCACGTCTCCACATCGATTTCAGACTTCTGTTCTCGTCTTTACGAAAATGTAGTTATTCGTCATTCCTAGGTGGAAGCCATTATCCACTGCTGGACCGGGCGTCTCATATTCTCCAAGATCATAGTCATAATGTCACCACGCTTCATTTTGGAGGAGATGTTTTAATCCTAAGCATGCTTTTTGAAAATTATTGAATTCTTCTATCCCAGGCAAAAAGAGATAATGTCTTTTGTATAGCGCTGCTTAGCCCAAAATCTTTTTGAATCTAGTTGTATTGAAAAAATGGGAAAAGCGTGTGTGTGTATTAAGTGCTGGATATCTTATTAGGCTCTGTAGACCTGGCCTCCACACACCATACCTCCATATTTTACCCCCTTATCTGGGTGTCACTTCATTTCAGGCAAGCCTCCAGACAGTATTGTTGATAATTTTGGTAAATACTAACATGTACTGTGGCTTAAGTTTTTATTGATCCGAAGTGTTCAACCATATTTAAGGCTTCTATCTTGCAAGGAGAGCTGTTCTTCCTATTTCATAGGTTACTTTCTACTCCTGCTACGAGACCTAGAAATTTTCTCCAGCCAGCCATCCATGTCCTGCACTGCCTGGTGTCCCATGCCTAAAAGCCATTTTATTGTATATTTGCTCTGGGTTATTTTTAGTTGTTTAAAGAAGAAAGGTAAATACAGACTTGTTAATTCCTCATGGCCACAGATTGAAATTCCTTATCTTCATTATTTAAAACACTTTATTAAAGTAATATTGGCATATAATAAATTGCACGTATTTAAAACATACAATTTGATATACTTGGATGTATATGTATACACTTGTGAACCATCGACATAATCAAGATAACAAATATATTTTTCTCCCCCAGAAGAATTCTCATGTCCGTTTGCAATCTCCCCCGGCCCTCCCATCGCCAGTCAATTACTAATATGTTACTATATGTTAGATTGCATCTTGTAGATTTTATACAAATGGGATCATAAGTTGCATACTCATATTTTGGCTTATTTTACTCAACATCATTATTTTGAGATTCATCCATATTGTGCGAATGAATAGTTCATTTCCTTCTCTTGCTGGGTGGTGTTCCACTGTATGGATTACCACAGTGTTTTTATTTACTTGCCTATTGAGGGACATTAGGCTTGTTTCGAGTTTTGAGCTGTTACAGAGAAACCTGCTGTGAATATATGTGTACAAGTCTTTGTATGAACATGTACTGTCTTTTCTCTGGATTAATTGCTAGGAGTACAGTGGCTACACCATATGTTAGTTGTATGTCTAACTTTTTAAGAAATAGTCAAACTGTTTTCCAAAGTGGCTGTAACATTCTAGATTCTCACCAAAAATGAATGCAAGTTCCATGCACACCACATCCTCATCTATACTTGGCATTATTAGTCTTTTTAATTTTAGCCATTCTTTAGTTGTATTTCATTGTGGATTTTATTTGCATTTCTTTCATGACTAATCATGCTAAACATTTTTTCATGTGCTTATTTGTCATTTGTGTGTCTTCATTAGTGAAGTGTTTGTCAAATTTTGTCCATTTTTAAATTAGGTCGTTTGTCTCCTTATTATTGAGTTTTCAATATATGCTTTGTAAATATTCTTTCCCAGTCTATGACTTATCTCTTCCTTCTCTTATCAGTGTCTTTTGAAGAGCACAATTTTTAATTTTGATCATATCTAATTTCATGCTTTTGCTACAGGTATTAATATGAATATATGATTTTTTTTGTTTGTTCTAATATGATGAATTTCACTGATTGATTTTCAAACGTTGAACTAACCTCATATTCTAAGAACAAACCTCATTTGGTCAAGATATATTTTCTTCTTTATATATTTTTAGATGTGGTTTTTTAAAATTTTGGTTTTAGATTTTCCATCTGTGTTCATGCAGGATATTGTTCTGTGATTTTTTGAATTTTTTTTCTATCGTTGGTGTCAGTAAAATGCTTGCCTCACAGAATGAATTGGGAAGTGTTCTCTCCTCAATTTTCTGGAAGAGTTTGGGTAGAATTAGCATTATTTCCTCCTAAATTGTTTTAGCCATTCTGAGAAGTAGGATGGAACTTCTTCCCCACCCAAAATTAAGTTTGGATGTTAAGACTTATGGCATCACGTAAACAACAAGAAGCTGTAAAAAGGTTTATTGATAACATAATGAGGCTTCCTGGGGACAGTAAGTCAAGTCCCAAGTTGGTCCAAGAATACATTGAGAAAGCAGGAAAAGGAGAGCGGCTTGAGGTTTTTATGGTGGTTAGGCTTTGGGGCCGGAATGAGGATTTCCCTTCACCTTTGACTGATGACCAGAATGTGCCAGGTTTCATTTATTTCAGTTTGAACCTGTTTAAGTGAGTCATTGGGACATGATATGAAACAAGCAACCTGAGGCTGGTGAGGGAGTTGAAATTTCACTGAACATCCTGTTCAAAAAACACTGGCCTCGTGCGTTTTGAGAAGTGAATTAGTGCCTTGGTTACGACCAGTAATGTCTAGAAATCTGAAGAAGATAACAAGAGTCTTGATGAGGCTGTGCATTGTGTTTATACTTCGTGTAGAAATACATGTAACTTTGATTTATATTTTGAATATCTATATGGCAAGAGATTCTCAGAGTTCTTTACCCAAATGGGGCAAACTTTACTCTTTATAGGTCTATTCAGGTCTATTCTTGAACTGACTTTGGTAATTTACGTCTTTCTAGGAATTTGTCAATTTCATCTACATTATCTAATTTATTGGCATCTAAAGTTCTTAGTATTTTTTCTATATTCCTTTTTATTTCTGTGTGCTCATTAGTGGTGTTCCTTCTTTCATTTCTGATTCTAGTAATTTGTATCTTTCTTATTTCCTTATCTTTTCAAAAAGCCAGCTTTTGTTTCACTGATTTCCCTATTGTTTTTCTATTCTCAATTTTATTAATTTCTTGATTAAAAGTGAGACATAGGGGCTGGCCCCGTGGCCTAGAGGTTAAGTTCAGTGTGCTCTGCTTCAGTGGCCTGAGTTCAGTTCCTGGGCATGGACTTACACCACTCATAGGCAGCCATGCTGTGGTGGCAACCCACCACAAAATAGGGGAAGATTGGCACAGATGTTAGCTCAGGGTGAATCTTCCTCAGCACAAAAAAAAAAAAAAAAAAAAGCAAGACACCATGTAACCAGGGCAGGATTGTGTGGGACTGACAGCAAGAAGTGAAAGCATTATCTCCAATTATCTCCAATGTCTCCTTCCTGTAGAGCCCTGGTTCCTGGCTCTGCCTAGATTTTCTGATTTGATTGGTCTGGGATGAGGCCATGCTCTGAAAGTTTTCAAAAGACAGCAGAGCTCAGATTAGTGGCTGCCTGTTGCCTGTAGGCACTGGGTTGCTATTGTACGGAAGTGATTTTATGTAATACCATGCCATCTGGAGGCAACTTGGACAACCCTTATTTTTATAAATGGAAGGACAGAGGTTCACTTGACGTAAATAATTTTCCCAATACCATTCAGCTCATAGGCAACAAGAGCCTAGATTTGGCGTGGGCTTTCCAGGCACCAAAGTGTCTACCCTTCCTAATACTGACCTTGTATTAAGTGAGCAGACAGAGCTGGGGAATAATTCACAGGCTAGATGGCCTTTGACTTCATGGCAGCATTTTTTATGAATGGAGCCGGGCAGGGAAGACACACCAGGTTGGGAGAAGAGGGGGCCCAATGTGTGGAGGTGGTAGCGAGATGGCCATGAGGCTGGGTTCCCCCTGTGACCCTGGCTAGACTAGGGTAGTGGAAGATTCAATTGCACAAATAAAACCAGACCAAAATATGAGAGGTCTTATCTGACCTGATGGTGGGTCAGGCCTTGGAACTGGGACAGGAGTTACAAAGGAGGAGAATAATGGAAGTTAAGGTCTATAATCTGTGAGATAACAGAGGCTTACTTTGTACAATTTTTCTGTTTTTGTTTTCCAATTTTTTTTTTTTTACTATAGTCAAATATATGTCGTATAAAATTTACCAAATAACCGTTTAAAAGGGTATGGTTCAGGGGCATTAAGTACATTCATATTGTTGAGAAACAATTATCACCATCTATCTCCAGAACATTTTCATCTTCCCAAACTGAAAAGTCCTGCTCGTTAAACAGTAACTCCTCATTTCTCTCTGCCTCCACACCCTGGCAGCCATTATTCTCCTCTCTGTCTCTATGAATTTGACTACTCTAGGTACCTTATATAAGTGGAATCATACAATATTTGTTCTTCTGTGATGACTTATTTCACTTACCATAATGTCTTCAAGATTCATCCTCGTTGTAGCATGTGTCAGAATGTCCCTTCTTTTTAAGGTTAAATAATATTCCATGGTATGTATATACCACATTTGTTTATCTATTTGTCTGTCCATCAACATTTGGGTTGCTTCCAATTTTGGCTATTGTGAATGATGCCACTATGAACAGTAGTGTACAAATATTTGTTCAAGTCCCTTCTTTTAATTTTTTGGGGTATATACCCAGGAAAGAAATTTCTGGATCATATGATAATTCTATGTTTAATTTTTGAGGAACTGCCATATTGTCTTTCACAGTGGCTATACCAGTTTACATTTCCACCAACAATGCACAAGTGTTCCAATTTCTCCATAGCCTCACAAACACTTGTCATTTTCTGGTTTTGTTTATTTTTTTAATTTTTAATTTTTGATATTAGCCATCCTAATAGTGTCTCATTGTGGTTTAATTACAATTTCCCTTATTAGTGATGTTTACCATTTGGTAAGCTAATGGGCCATTTATATATCTTATTTGGAGAAATAGCTGTTCAAGTCTTTGCCCAATTTTGAATCATATTGTTTGGGTTTTTTTGTAGAGTTGTAGGCATTCTTTAAATAATCTCGGTATCAATCCCATATCAGATAAATGATTTGCAAATATTTTTCCCATTCCCTTGGTTGCCTTTTCACTGTGTTGATAGTATCCCTTGTTGCACAAAAGTCTTTCCTTCTGATGAAATCCAATCTATTTATTTTCTGATGTGTTGCCTGTGCTTTTGGTCTCATATTCAAGAAATCATTACCCAATCCAATGGCATGATGATTTCTCTCCATATTTTCTCCTGAGAAATGAATAGATCATTTTATAATTTTAGCTCATATCTTTAGGTCTTTGATCCATTTTGAGTTACCAATTTGAGTTACCAAGAATGGGTAATGGTCCGACTTCAACCTTTTGCATGTGGAGATGCAGTTTTCCAACTCTATTGTTGAAAAGATTGTCTTCACCTAATGAATGGTCCTGGAACCCTTGTCAAAAGTTGTTTGACCAAATATACAAGGGTTTATTTCTGGGCTTTCTATTTTATTTCATTCGTCTATATATCTGTCATTACACCAGTATCACACTATTTTGATGACTGTAGCTTTGTAGTAAGTTTTGAAATCACAAAGTGTGAGACCTCCAACCTTGCTTTTTGTTAAATTGTTTTGGATACTCTGGATCTTTTGAAATTCCATATGAATTTTAGGATGGGCTTTCTATTTCTGCAAAAAAAAATATTGATAGAGATTGCATGGAATCTGTCGCTCACCCTGGGTGGTAGGGACACCTTTAAAGTATTAATTCTTCTAATCCATTAAGCCTGGATTTTTTTCCGTTTATTTATATCTTCTTTAATTTCTTTCAGTAGTCTTGTAGTTTTCAATGTAAAACCTTCCACCTCCTTGTTTAAGTTTATTCTTAAGTATTTTATTCTTTTGATGTTATTGTAAATGGAATTGTTTTTCTAATCTCCTCTTTGAAGTGTTCATTATTAATATATAGAAACACAACTGACTTTTGTGAGCTAATTTTGTTTCTTGCTACTTTCCTAAGTTTGTTTATTAGTTATCACAGGTTTTTTGGTGTGTGTGTGGAATCTTTAGGATTGTCTACGTATAATATCATGTCATGTGCCATTATTTCTTCAATCTCTCTGCTCCTTTCCTGTGACATCCATAATACAAATATAAATCCACATGATGGGGTCCTGTAAGTCCCTTAGACTCTACTCACTTTTCTGTATCCCTTTTGATTTTGCTCCTCAGACTTGATAATTTTTGATTCTTTGTGCGCCTATCCATGCTAAATGCTCTGTAGACATGATTCCCCCGTGTCGATCTTCTATTATTTCATTTATTACATCCCAGTTGCAAGCTATTGTGAGATGGTTATTTGTTTAAATGTCAACCAACTATACATGTAAAAGGAAGTAAATAGAATACTTTTGGTCTTATACAAACTTCTATTTAGTTCAAGGAAATAGCTATTTCTGAAAATCAGATTTCATCTTTTAAATGTCCTTAATATGAATGCATTTTATCCAGTTCAACAACTTGATTTGACCAATATTGACTGATTTCACATTTCTACAAGGTACCATGCTGGACACTTGGCAAGACACAAAGCTGAACTGACTCTCTGCTAGTCCTCTAAGAGCTCTCAGTTGGCTTCCCATTGTCCAACTGATTAATTAAAAAGCAGATATTTCTGTCACTGGTGGTGCACCTTGTGTAAGTGGTTGCTCCTTAATAGCTTGTTAGTTTTGCTTAGTAATTTCACTTAGTGAAAGTGAAATGAACAGCTTAACACCAGGAGGTCAGCTGCAGCAAGAAGGAGTGTTTTTCGGATGAAGTGGCTAATGGAGTCTGGAGAAGACACTCAGAACCACCCTGGGGTGGAGGTGGGGAGCACATCTAATCCCTGCTAGTATCAGCTCTTTCTAGCTGCTTGGTAGGTGTCAGGCACCATAGGCAGGGCCTTCTGGAAACATCCAACCCCAAAAGAGAAACAAGGGACATATTTTTGAGCAAGTGACTTTTTCTTGCCCCTCAGATCACACCTTGCTGGAATTCCCCTCAACCAAGACAAGTCTGCATTAAAATCCCCTTGGCCTCCAGGGCAAGTCTGAGAAGTTGGAAAGGCAGATATAGTGTCCACTCTAGAGACTGTAGAAATCCATGACCACACTTGCCTGAGAATATATATAATGTAACATGCAGAAGAGAAAGTGGAACTCTTGTCTTCATCGTTCTAGTCTTCAGTTCTTTGTACCACTTCATGATGGAAGCACAAGAAAGGGTGGAAGTGATGAGGGAAGGGTGGATGTCAGGGGTACAACAATGAAAGAGAGTGATTTAGGGCCACTAGCCTGCTTCTTATCTGGCAAACTTATTGTGAAGGACAAATGCAAAAAGAAATGAGACGTAAAAAGAGGAGAAAAAAAAGAGAACAGAAGAAACCAAGGATGGAAACAGTGGGAAGTGGCATTCTATTAGTGTGTGGAGGTGGAGGAGGAGGGAAGACTTTGAACCACCTGTAATTACACCTGCCTGCTCCAGTGTGTTGTGTGTTGTTTGTTTTTCCTGCTTTTTCCTCCCCAACTCCCCCCCAGCACATAGTTGTATATTTTAGTTGTGGCTTCTAGTTGTGGCATGTGGAGATGCCGCCTCAGCGTAGCCTGATAAGCGTTGCCATGTCCGCGCCAAGGATCCGAACTGGACGAAACCCTGGGCCACCGAAGCAGAGCGAGGGAACTTATGTGTTGTGGTTTTAAGTCTCACCTAATAAGACGCTCTAGCAGGAAGCCATCTGGAGACAACAGAAAAGCAGGAACAGGTTGCCTAAAGAAGTAAAGAGAATTTGCTGAACGTTATCTTATAAAACTTATGAAGCAAGTTTTGATGCCATTCTAGAAGCCAAACAATTGCCAGCAGAACTTCCTGCTGGCTTCTCTCCTAGGGCAAACAGCTTGGGCTTTCACAGTCACTGGATTTCCTAGGCAACAGAAGTGTAAACTTGAGAAAAGGCGGGGCCAGGATAGGGACTGATAGTAAGCTGAGCCAGTCAGGCTGTGAGTCTGCAGCAGTGACTGCAAGCTATCCAATTGGCATGAAGAGGGCGGACCAGGAGGTGAGCAGGAAAGGTAAGAGGGAGGAGGCAATAGGGGGATGGGCGGGGACCAGTCTTCCCAGATGCAGGAGAGAGCGTCCATAGTTGCAAGTCTAAGCAACTGGTGGCAACAGGTTAGCATTTAAGGTAAATCAATGTTTTTATCTATTATATTGATTTGATGACTTTTGTTTCATTTTAGCTTAAAAACGAAAAAAAGAGAGTAGATGTTACTTTCCGAAAAGAAAACCTAAAAGTTGATGAGAGCTCTTGGCTGTCAGTCTAGGGAGGAAATAGCTTGCTTGGTGCTGGGGGAGGCTTTTGTCATAGTTGCAAAGAGATATTCAGATAAAAATATACAAAAATACATTTTGTTTTGATGAAAGGGAAGGAAATAAACATCATTGAGAAGCCACTATGTACTGGATACTTGAGTGTGAAGTGTTTAGGTGAATTGCTGTAAGCAGCCTGTATGACCATTGATAAAACAGCTTCAAGAAGGATAAATATCTCAAGTCATTAAACAATTAAAAGATTGAGCTTTGATTCAGACCTTGGTTTGTTTGACACTCAAAGTTGTACTATATCTGCCATACCCTGCTGTACCGACCACTTAGAGTCAGAATTCTTATTAAAATGGACTGACACGGCTTATTAAAAATATATCAGAGAGTTGATTTGATGGACTGTGTAGTTGAGAAGGACCTTAATCAATGGTATTGCCAGGTGTCCACTCCTCTTGCCTTACAGTCTGGGGCCTAGTGAAACCACACTAAGCAGATGAGCTTCTTCCCTGTTTTTAGAGCTCTAATTGGTTCCTCGAAATCGTACAACTACAGAAATCTCTTTATTTTGTAATTTTGCATTTTAAATATTGAAATTTAAATTGTGGGCCTACATTTGTATTTATATTCAAATAACAATGATCTAATACCGATCACAATGATCAATTCTAATAGCAATCTACTAGCATTATGCTAAGTGCTGATGATATGACGACAGAAAACACAAAAGATACAGCCCTTGGCTTTAAGGACCTTATAGTCTAGTAGGAGAGGCAGTTCTGCAAGCAGTGAATTCTGTCATAGTGCAATGTGGATGCTATTTGGGCTTTGCACAGATTATACAAAGGAAGATGCGAGCTGTTTCCTTCTGGTGAGAGGGTTATGTGAAGCTTCATCACAGTGATTCTACAAGGAAGAGCAGTACTTTTCTAGACCAACAAGGGAGGCAAGATGTTCCTGAAAATGGGATGGCATGTACAAAGGCACAGAGATATAGAAACCTATGGTGTCTTTGGGGAATGTGAGTGGGTGCAGATGTAGACTAGATTTTGAAGGGGTGGAGAATGATTAGAAACAAGGCTGTAGAGATAGGCAGGGCCAACATATAAAATGCTAAGATGTTTGCTCTTTACCGGTACACAGTGGAGAGCCACCAAAGGCATTGAGACTAGAGTATGAAGTTCTGATTTCTGTTTTATAAAGATTGCTCTGACTGTCATCTGGAGGATGGATTGGAGGGGGAAAGACTGGAGGCAGGGAACCAGCTAAGGGGCAATTACAATAGTGGAAATAGAAGATTACTGGGTCCTGGACTAAGGTGGTATCCATGGCAATGGAAATGAGGGAAGGAACAGAGATGCAAAAGATGTCAAGATGGTGAAATTTTACAGGACTTGGCCACTGATTTGATGTAGAGGGTGAGAAGGAGTCTAGGGTAATGTCCAGTTAATGACCTGAGAAAATGGTGTTGTCATTTCCTGAGGCAAGGGATAAGGAGGAAAAGACAATGAATTTGGTTCTGGAACATTAAACTTGAAGCATCTGTAGATCACTGAAGTGCACATATTTTGTGGTAATTTGACATCTGGCTCTGAAGCTCAGGAGAGTGCATGACTTGGAATAAAGATTCGGGAGTCATCATTGTGTCCGTGGATATGGCTGAGATTGCTATGGGATGGTATGAGAGTGAGATTGGAATGTGATTCTTCCAATGTGATTGGAAGAATGAAACTGAAAAATGAAAGGAAAGTGGATGTTGAATTTTGAACTTTCAGAGGAGACCAGCTTTGGTTGGTGACAAAATGTAAGAGATGGGCTTGGAAAGGAATGTGAAAAGAGTGAGAGATGCAGTTGGTAGAAATCAAGGAACTCCAGGAAACTTACAGCTGCATATTAGATGGATTGTCAGGATGAGCACTGAGCTTGCCCAGATTGATGAGGGCACTTGGGACGAAAAGGAAGTCTCTGAGGCAGGACCCAGAGTCTCAGTGATTTATGAAATGACAGAGCCAAAGAGAGACATAGGGAGGATGTCCAGCTGGGCTGTGCTTCAAAGAAGGGTGTGAGAATGAGTCACGATGTGGAGATGGCAGGTGTGTTTTAGAGACTGTGAGGTTCCTTACTTGGGGTAAGAAGTACCTTTATCTGAGAAGGCTGCAGAAGTAGAGTTCCTTATACAAATTCAAGTACCAGATAGGATAAAGACATTGTACCCATCAGCCTCTTGGCAGGAAATGAATGGCACGTTCAAAAGTAGTAACAGAAAGGCGTTTAATGAAAGACAATTTACAAAGATGGGGATAGGGCTAAGGATATAGATAAGGGATGAGGAAACACCCCAGGGCTGCCACAGTGAAGAGGGAGAATTATCCTTAGGCCTGAAGGGGCAAGAGGAGGAGCAGTTCCCAGATCTCAGCAGGAGTGTTGCTGTAGGGAGGGCAGCCTTTGGTGAGAGATTGCCGTCACTGACAGCTGTAGCTTGGCAGAGAGGAAACCAGGAGCACGAATACTCCAACCTCTTTCTCTTCTTGCCCTCTGATCTCCTGCTGGTGCCTCCCATTGGTTGAATCCAGCTGGAAGCCAGGGAGCCAAGAAATGTGGTTAATGCAGTTCGTAGAGGTCAACCTCCATCAAGACAGATGTTGATGGAGAACGGACTGGGGAGGGGTCTGGGCAAACAGAATACTGAGCTCAGCAGTGAAGAGAGTTGGTTGTTCAGAGGCTGATGAGAATTAGGAGATTTATGATGGAATAAGGCAGTAGGAAAGGCTGAGCATCTCTGTGTGGATGGTACTCTTGGTACCAAGAGGGCTACCCATCTCTGTAACTTGTGGTGATGGGGCACCTAGGAGCAAGGAGGGGGAGTGTTTAGTTTGTGGAATACACCTTTACTTTCAATTGCTACTTTAATCTCTTTAATATATGAATTAAATGAGGCTCTACGTTACTGAATTTTCCTTGTGAATTTTTGCCCTTTGTTCTGATCTCAGATGGTTTTGTATAGAGAAAAATATCATGGTTCATAAGAGCAGTTTTCTGTATTTCAGAAATAAACAAGTTGGTATTTAGGAGAAGATACCATGACATGATGATTATTGTGTCACAGATGGGGCCACATGCTGCCTTCTGTTGACTCCTAATGCCCATAAAACTTAAACTGTTCATGACACTCTTCTGAGTGGGTTCTCTGGCACATTGCTGGCCATAATTCCATTGCTACCCAATGTCTTGTTTCTTCCCCAGTCTGGGAATAATTGTTTTCCTATTGCGTCTTCTGATAACCTGAAGTCAGATAAAATGAAAACTTTCCCATATACTGCAAACTGAAAAACATAATTTGAGAGAGCAGGACGGTTTTTGATTGGGAGGTGGTTTAAAGATGTCCTTACTTTCTTTGGGACCTCTGCTTCGTGCATCACCTCTGCGGTTGGCCCTCTGACCTCAGGAGGAGCTCCTCACACAGGGGAAGAAGAGAGGAGAAAGCTCTCCAGTAACTTACAATGTCAGTTGTTCTTACGAAGTGTGACTTGGACTCAGCATTGTTCATAAGCCTGTCCTGGTTTTTATGTACAAACGATTTGTGGCGACTACAGTGACTTCTTTAAAAAATGAGTATTTTCTGAAACGTTGTGGATAATTTACAAAAGACCACCAGGGCAGTGGCGGGCACAGAAGACCCTGCTCGGAATCTTGGTTCTGCTACTTCTCTCTGAGTTGGGATAACCCCTAAATCTCTTTGTCCCTCACTTTCCTTATTTGGTAAAATAGGAATAGCCACGTTCCCTCTAATGTGTGTAAAAGCATTTTGTAAACTAGGAGAGTTATTACCAAAACTTACCTTATACCAGACACACTTTTTTGTTCTCAAGAAACTGGATAATTTGTAAAACATAGGCTGCCCCTTTAGTAGAGAGCCTGACAGAGTAAGTATACAATAAATGCTTCCAATTGCTATTGTTGTTATCTTTAGCATGGTCCTAGGAGGCTGCAAACTGTTTCTCTATAGGACTGGATACAAAATATTTCAAGTTTGGGGGCGAGAAGGTCTCAGTTGCAACTACCCAACTTTACTGTTGTAGTGTGAAAGCAGCCACAGAATTACATAAACAAATGGGTGTGGCTGTTTTGCAACAAAACTTCATTTACAAAACTAGTTGAAGGGGCAAATTTGGCTGATGGGTCTTGGTCTGATGTCCCTGAGTCTAGTCCATTTTAGATTGTGCTGCCAAAACTCAGGGTATCTTTAATAACTGCCCATGGAAAGGTGGATCTTACTTACTTTGTGGGAATGGAGGTTGAGAAGTGAGAAATCATCGGTGTGCTAACTTCTGCTCCGGACTTACCTTAGTCTCCTCCATTGGGGCGATCTGGCTGCTCCTTACATCTCCCAAATCCTCAGGCACCTGATGATGTTGTGGAATCAGCTGATCCACACCTGCTCATACTCTGCTTTCTTGAGGGACTCCATGTCTTCTGCCAACTGTGGCAGAAACTGCCAGTTGCCTACACCATAGCCAGTTTCTTCTTCTTTGTAAACAGAACCTGGGAATTGCAAACCCAGTCTAAAATTCAGTTTCCCAGCCGTCTTACTCCATTCAGGCTGCTATAACAAAATGCCACAGACTGGTAGCTTATAAAAGCAGAAATCTATTTCTCACAGTTCTGGTGGCTGGGAAGTCCCAGATCAAGGCTCCAGCATGGTCAGGTGAGGGCTGTCTTCCTGGTACATAGCTAGCACCTTCTTGCTGTGTCTTCACATGATGGAAAGCATGAGGGATCTCCCCAGAGCCTCTTTTATAAATCACTAATCCCATTCATGAGGGCTTCAGCCTCGTGACCTAAGCACCTCCCAAAGTTCCCACCGCCCAATACATCATCTGTGGGAGTTAGGATTTCAACATCTGAATTTTTTTGGAGACACAAACATTCAGACCATAGCACCAGCCTCCTTTGCAGGAGTGGTCAATGGTAGATTTAAGTGGAAGGAGTTGGGTGGAGTCATCTGGTAAACATTTAAAAAGGGCTGACTCAGCTGGGAAGTGCATTTTTCTTGCCCTCATCCTTTTCTCTCTTCTGCTGCCTGGAATGTGGATGTAATGGCTGGATCTGCTATGGCTATTTTGTAATTTTAGGAAACTTTGAGAAAAAAAAAACATGGCAAGGTAGAAAGATGGTAGTTTCTTGGGACTTTAATGACTACCTGAACTGCCTCCAGACTTCTTTTGCATGAGAAGAAAGTAAACCTTTATCGTATTCAGAGGCTATGACCTGTTTCTGCTATGAGTAGCTTGACACAATTTGTAACCGATATGCTAACTTGCCCTGAGGCTGGCACTCTGACACTGGACTTCTATCTTGATTTTCTGGAAGTATCAGTTAGAACACAGGATGTAAACAATTGGGTGGCTTTCTAAGTAACTATAAAATTAACATTAAATAGAAAAATGACTCCAAAAGAAGCATTCTAAGTAGCTACAAAATAGTTACTAAGTAAGTGATTTTGGTGACTAATATTGCAAAAGGGCAAGTGCTAGTTAGAGCTGTGACTTTACCAGTGGATAAATGTGGAGGAGGATGTACAGTTGAGCCTTATTCTTGAAGTATGTTTGAAATCACTGAGGCTAAGGCCTCATGGCACCCGAAAAAATGGAATATTTGGAAGATTTGTGGTTGGTTATAAGAGTATAGTCATTGAAACCAGAGAGTTTGGAGGAAAAGATTTAATTTTCTTTTGTCTTGTTTTTTTGTGTGTGTGTGTGTGGTTTTTTGCATTTTGTACACAAACCCAGCCAAAGCTTTGCTTACCTTTGTGTAGTTTACGTATTTTCTTACTCTGCTTCTTTAAGATCTTTCATCTGGCAGGCTGCCTGACTCAGAATAGATTGCAAGTAATCTCCTGGTAAAAACCCTAGAGACTGAAGGCAGAGCAGAGGGAAGAGGGAGATGAAGAAGGAGATAGTAAGGAGAGGGCTGTTAAGACGGCGCCTGCCTCGGAGAGTCCCAGGGGACGCTCATTATGACCAGGACCCCTAACCCCAGGGCCTCTGTGTTTTGTTAAACCTGGGCTTGTATTGCATTGTGTTAGTTACTTGGGTCCTTGAATATTATGCTGAGTAGTTTATCTCACGCTCTTTTGTAGCCAAAAATGCCACCGAGGCTGCTAAATGCTGGTAAAATTCTACTGAGATGACAAGTTATAATGGAGTTATGTCTCCTCCCAGCTTTCAGGGGGAGTTGAGTGTCTCCTCACAGTGGATTGCTAGTTATTCTACCCAGGTAGTGTACTAGCTAGGGTCAACCCAAGCCCTGCAGGAATGAGCTTTTGTCAATTGGATCAGTTAGGAATAGTTTTGGCTGCAAGTAACAGAGGACCTGAGCAACAATGCATTAAGCAAATAGGGTCTTCTGTTTCTCACATGACAGGAGTGTGGAGTCAGGCAATTGGTGACATTGGTTTGGCAGATCAGTGGTGTTAGGGCTCTAAGTTGATATCTCTGTCACTTCCTTGGCCCTTCCCTCATGATTACAGAAAGGCTGCTACAGCTCCAGATATCACATTCTTGTTCAAGGCAGGAGGAGGCACTTTATTAGCACTTGGCATTCCTGTTGAATGCGGAGCCCTCAGCAATTTCATTTGAGTCTCTTTGGCCAGAACCCATTCACCTGGTCACCCAGCTGAAAGTGGAATGTAGCAGAGAAGGAGAGTGGAATGAACTTTGGATCAGCCAGTTGGAAATGTCTGGAAAATCGGCTGTAATTCAAATTCAGCAAAGTTAAAACTACCCTCAGGAATGTAAACTCCTGGAAGGGACCTTGGCTGCTTCATTCCTTCCTCTTGTGTGGCACATAATAGGTGTTGAATAAACATGTGTTGTATTCAGGACCAGGATGAGGGTGAGGCAAGGCAGACCCCAGGGGCACACTATTTAAGGAGGCACTCATTCCCGGGCTTGGGCAAGTGCAGAGTTGACAGTTACAGTGTCCTGAAATTGAGGGTCTCCTTAAACATTGTGCCCTAGACACCTACCTTACCTAACCAGAATCCTGACTCTGGTTGAATGAATAAAGCAAACTTTCACAAAGATGTATGAAGTAAACTCTTTACAGCAGTGACATTTTTGAAAAAATATTCTTAAATCGTGCCATATCATAAACACCAAAATAAGGACTTAATTCACATCCCAAAGATCAGCAGAAAGAATAAAAGACTATGATTTAGCAGAGACAGGCTCTGAGGAAACCTGCCTGTTGACAATGACTGAAACATGAACTTTAAACATCTTGAGAAAATGTATTTCAGTGCAGAGAAAATTTGGTAAGACACCAGACTTCAGTGACATCTTATTTCCACAGTACACGTATGTCATTAAAGTACAGATTAAATACTATCATACTTTAAATCGTACGTGGACATTGGCAATCCAAACAGAAACAAAATGTTTCATAGATTCATGTGTTGCAGAAATAATTTTAAAAATAACTTGTGGGAAAAGAGCAAATGCTATGGAAGATAATTGGCATAGTAGCTTTGAGTTTAGGTTTCAAAAAAAACACCTTACATAACTTTATCAAAACAAAGAAAAAGACTACTGCCATAAGAGGAAGAGATTAAGAGAAATCGTTCACCTCAACTGGAAGGAGTTTACGCGGAGGTTTAAAGTTTTGAAAACCCACAGAAGGAACTGCAGGAGAGAGAGAGGTCATGTCCAGGACCTGGGAGTGGCCGGCTTTGCCCCTCCCTGCTGTCTTCCAGCCCCCCTGCAGTGAAATCCTTCCAGCTCTCCAAGGCTTGTTCTTGAAGCTTTTCCTTTCCTTCGTCTCCGTTCACGGGCCTTCTTTGAATTCCCAAAGCAATTTATCAGCACCTGGCGTAGCTGCTGAACGCAGTGACTTAGGCAGAACTGGCTGTCAGCTCTGACTCGGCCCCTGCCATGGGGCCTATTCTCAGGCAAGTGACCTGTGTTCTCTGGGTCTCTGCTGACTTCCTGTAAGAGGGCGGCGAACGGAACCCACCACATGAGCTGATATGCTGATGCATCAAGCACGAGCCGGGGGCTTGGCCCCTGGCATGGTCCCAGTGTTATTACTACAACTTCCCTTCATGCCTCTGTCTATGCTGTGTTATGTTATAGTCTTACCTCTAGACTTGCCCACAGGGTCTTATTCCAGATTTCCGAAGGTGACTTGGTATCTCCTATAGCTTAGATTCTCAAACTTGGGTGTGCATTGCAACCAACTGGAAATGTTAAAATGTAGATGCTCAGCACTCACACCTAGAGGTGCTAATTGGCTGTATTTGGGGTAGAATATGGGCATCTTTATGATGGTCCCAGGTCTTTCTCTACAGCAGGGCTTCTGAATCTCAGTACTACGGCCATTTTTGACTGGAGAATTCTGTGTTGTCAAGGGGTCTCTGAGCCTGTTTCACAGCATCTCTGGCCTCTACTCACTAGGTGCAAATGGTATCTCTCATCCCTGTTGTGACAACCAAAGGTATCTCCAAACATTGTCAAATGTCCCTAGGGGGGCAAAATCATACCCATTTGGAACTACTGCTCTATAAAATCACCTGAAGAATTGGCAGAGTCCCCCACATAGCTAGAGATGCTAAGGGTCTGTTAGTTGAATTGAGCTCAGGTGAGTTCGATGAACTGTCACAATGTCAATGGCACTGACACACACCCATCATTATACCTTCACTGAGTTTTCTAGTACTCTACTGCAGAAACCACCTCTCTCGTCAAACCGCTGGAGTCTTTTATTTCGGCCTCAGGATGGGGGGCATACTAGCCACCTGCTGGACTACTCTGAACACTAGGATCTAATATTTATTCCAGAGGGGCACTTTCTATGGGGAAACTCCTTGAGGAACTCCAGGTTTTTGCCACCTACCAGGTAGTAATAACTAGTTTACTGAATGGACGGGAGTCAGATGGCAGCAATTGCCTTTGAACGTGGTCTGTTGTACGTCTCTGCCCGTCCCTGGATGACATTTCAACTATTAAAAGGCCCGCTGAGTCTACATCAAAACTTCAGCCTGACATCCAGCTCCCAAGTAGAGAGGCAAAGAGTCAAAC
The DNA here is from genome assembly GCF_037783145.1 of Equus przewalskii. Classification (NCBI taxonomy): domain Eukaryota; kingdom Metazoa; phylum Chordata; class Mammalia; order Perissodactyla; family Equidae; genus Equus; species Equus przewalskii. The sequence goes on from NC_091850.1 coordinate 29,208,009, forward strand.
CCACCTCGTGTCCTCCATCCCCCGGGGGACGGGTCCCTGTGCTCAGCATCAAACCTGGGCAGGAGCCATGGGAAAATGCTGACTTGGATGTGAGCTGGAGAGAAAGCAAGTATGTTTCCTGCCTCCTGGGAATGAGCTTGAAGCCCCTACAAGTTTAATCAGGAGCTGCCTGCTCTTTACGGGGCCTTACCCTTTTCATCTCTTTAAATAGCAGAACGTTTTAAAGTCACAGAGAACTATTATAGCAATTCCAGGTCCCTTGCTATTGAAATGGCTAATGAAAGGGCACAGGTATTTAAATTACAGAAACGCCTAAAAACGTTCTTAAGGCAAAAATCATTACTTAGTCTGACTGTGGGAAAAATGGGTTTAATGGCTTCGAGAGGTGGGAGAGGCCTTTGGAAAGACTGGACAGCTCTGCAGGTAGTTGCTGTTCTCAGAGGCTGGGCTTATGTCACCTCCTCAACAGGGCAGATTCCTCACAATATGCGCTGTCCGCCTGTCTAGTCTCAGGGTCTAAGCAGTGAGGGCAAAGGAGGCTGTCCGGACAAAACCAGGTCCACTCATCGCGGGGCACGGTCCTGCAGGCCAGGCGAGCCTGCTCCCTTCGTCAGCTCTCGGCGACTCGCCCATCTCCCCTGCGGCCCCTACAACGTTGGCAGTGCCTTCCTGTCTACCTAGTTCTGTCCCTCCCCTCTGCTTTTACACAGGCTAACTCTCTCCAGAGTTGATTCGAGCTCGCTAACCTGCTCCACTTCCCTCGTGCAAACCATCCTTTTCCCGAAAGAGGAAAACCAGGAGTGTAGTGTCAGGGAAACCAAAGAGGGAAGGGCTCTTCACAGGGTGGAGTGAGACGGTTCCTTTGGATTTTGCACCAAGGGGCTGTGGAACCCTGGGTGCTTTCTCTTTATGGACGTCTGTGGGATGCCCTCCTCGGCTCTAAGATCCACCTCTGTGTCGTAAGCCGTTGGCTGCAGACTCAACGCAGCATTGAAAGAGAGAGAGAGGGAGGGAGAGAGAGAGCGATAGAGAGAGGCAGGGAGAGAGCGAGAGAGAAGAGAGGGAGGGAGGGAGAGAGCGGGAGCGAGAATATGCAGTTCAGCTTATTGCCACTAGGAGACACCAAAGACACCCCGATAAAGTGAAGCCTCGGGCTTGAGAATTTCCCTCTTCCCTAAGATTCCGTTTAAATCTTGTCCCAGAATTCAGCAAGAGGACTCCCACAAATCCAGCTGAGAACCATGAAGACACAAACCTCCATGAATTTTCAGCTCTCCATGTCTCGTCCCACAATGATTCTCGAAATCCAGGCAGACAGAGAGCTTTGCCAACGGCAGGCAGCTGTGCACCAGGGCAGCGGGACGAAGGAAACTTAGCTGGGTCCAGGGCGAGGAGATCTGCGTGACCGCTGCCGCAAAGCCTCCTTTGGCTTTGCTGCTGGCGCCTCCACTCAGCCTGTGCCCCAAATCTCCAGGCCTCTGCATTTTGTTGCTCTGCGACTGTCCCTTCCCATTAGCCACTGGGGGTGGGGATGGGGAGCAGCAAAAGCTCCGGATGCCACCCCGCGACCCCTCCCTCTCAGACTGCACGCTCAGTTAATCTCCATCTCGGATCACTTTATCTTCTCTGTCCACGCTGCCAATACCTCCTTCCAGGCCTGACCTCTCATCTGATTGTCACCAGCATGGCCTCTCATCTCCTACTGGTCAGCTTGTCCCACCTTCGTATCCACTCTCCACACCGCATCCAGAGGGGTCTTCTACAACACAAACTGTTACTCCCTCATTTGAAACGCTTTGCAGTCTCCTTCAGTACAGAATCCAGGCTTCGCACTGTGGAGGGATCTGGTGCCTGCTTACCTGCCTGGTTTCATCTTTCTCCAAATTTCCCCTTTCCATATTCCCTCCCAATCTCCACAACTCTTTATCTTACTCCCTACACACACTCCTATTCTTCAATGTTACTAAAATACTTGCATTTCTCTAATTATACTATCTTCTGTTTTACTCTGGCCTTAGCGCTTGGGAAACATTCAATGCCCTTCCTTCTTCGGTCCCCACGACCCCAGTCTGAAGAACTACCACCTTCTTTTAGGATTGAGGCTTAGACATCACCTCCTCTGAGAAGTCTTCTGAAAAGGGTGGCCGCCCTCTTCTGATTTGTTGCAGCTCAGTAGTGGGGTTGCTGCCTCCCGCCCCCTAGCCTTAAGCCCTGTCTGTCTTGTTCCCTCTTTTCCCCGCTCCTAGCCCTACACTTACTAAGCCCGTAGCAGACATTGTTGAAGGAATGGACCCAACGCGCGTCTGGCCGTGGGAAACGCGCTGACGCGATGCCAACACAAGGTGGCGCTGCGGCCACGTGCATCGGGAGTGCAGACTTTTCCCAGACCTGCGCCGGCCTGGCTGGATGGGCTCCGCTGTCACCACGCTGGCTCTTCGGTGCTCAGAGAGGGTCTTCTGGGGTAGGGATGCGTCTTGCAGTGCTGTGATGTCGGTGACGCATGTTTGGGGACAGACTCTTGCTCTGGTCCCTACGCCCTGGGGCAGACCTCAGGAGCTCTGAGCACCACCCTTCTTCAGCAAGCCCCTCCCAACCATGCCTTCTTCAAAAGCCCCCACTGCTTAGCAAACGTTGTGTTTCCTGCCCTGCCTAACTACTGGACTTTGTTGCTTAAATTTAAGATTCTAAGTTGTTTCTCAGAGTAATCCCCCGCTCCAGCAGCAGTACCTCGAAAATAGCACACAATAAATATTAGCTATTGGTTGATGAACTGGATCATTAAATGATTAAAATGCGTCATTAATATGAGCATTTCAAGTATCATGGAAGGCTGGCAGGAACTATTGTAATTTTTTTTCTGAATATAGCAAATTAGATTCCACAGGTACCGGCTCACATTGTCGCTGTGTAGGGTCGGCACAGGAGGTAGGACAAGATGTTTCCCCCCAACTCTACCCTTTCTCTCATGAGTGGGCGTATCAAATTGTGCTTGGAAATTCTCTTGTATTATCTCACAAAGATGGTGGGGTAGAAAGAGCCCCGCTTGGGAGTCAGAAGCCCTGTGTTTGGGTGTCGGCCCAGACTTTGAGCAGGTGCTTTATCAACCCTAGCCTTAGTTCCCACATCAGCCAAAGGAGGAAGTGACGCTGGATGACCTTTCAAGGTCGTACAGTCCTAACTGTGCATAGTCACTGTGAGCCACACTGACTGCAGGGCCTGAGCAAGTTGCCTGATTTCTCTGTGCTCCAATTTCTTTATCTGTGAAAGGGGAACCATAGTCAGAACTAGCTCAGAGGATTTGCTTTTTTTTTTAAATCAAGGTGAAGTTCATATAAAATTAGCCATTTAAAAATGTATAGTACACTCACAATGTTGTGCCACCACCACCTATATTGAGTTTCAAAACGTTTTCATCACCCCATAAGGAAAGTTCATACTCATGAAGCAGTCGCTCCCCATTGCCCCCTCCCATTAGGCCTCGGCAGCAACTAATCAGTCTTCCATCTCTACGAATTTGCCTATTTTGGACATTTCATATAAATGGATCATACAATATATGACAATTTGTGTCTTGCTTCTTTCACTTAGCATAATGTTTTTGAGGTTCACCCATGTTGTAGCATGTATCAGTACTTCATCCATTTTTAGGGTCGAGTAATATTCCGTTGTATGGATACACCACTTTCTGTTCATCCATTCATCCACAAATGGACATTGGGGCTGTTTCCACCCCTTGGCTATTGAGAACAGTGCTGCTGTGAACGTGGGTGTATGTGCATTTGTTTCAGTCCTTGTTTTCAATCCAGCTCCTACAGTTTTTGTGAGGACTTGCTACATGCCTGCCACATAGTAGCGGCACAATCAGTGTTAGCAAATGAGGTTTTTAATATCATCATGAAGGGTGCAGAGGGCCCCACAGGGGTTGTTTCTCTTGTTGTCTCTCTCATATCCGGGAGCCTACTACTCTCCCCACTACTGGTTTTTAGTCTACGTCTCTGTCCATTCCCCACCTGCTGCCATGGCTGGTGTGGAAAACTAGAGCAGGTAGAGTAGGATGGAAAAGGCAGGGGAGAAGGAGTGGAAATGGGGAGGGGAAAGTGAGCGGCTGGGCACAACCCCTGCGCAATAGCACTGAGTGAGGGGAAGGGACAGGAAAGATGACTTCCCAGGAAGGAGCAGACCCTGAAGTGCTGCCAGCTCCCGCTCCCGTGCTGGGAGGGGTGGGGTGGGGCCGGGGCTGGTGCCACTAGCAGAATATGATCAGGGCCAGGGAGTGCCTCAGGCCAGGACGAGCGAGGGAGCCGGAAATGGCTAGATGGTGAATTGGTGGTCTTGTACATGAACACAGGATTCTGATTGAGGCTGAGGGATTCTGCCGGAGTGGAGTTAGGGCTGGACCTAGGACAAGCTCTGGGAATTGTCAGCTTGAGATCAGGTGACAAAGTAGTAACGGGCAAATGCAGGTTGTAAGACAGCTAACGCTGCCAGGAAGGCAAATAATCTGGGCCACAGGTGTGCTTGTTGGATGAGAATGTGGAAAGTGCCTCCGCACCTGCCTGACAGGAGTGGCGAGGCAGGTCTCTAAGAGCCGTGTGTACGGCCATCTGGGATTCCGGGAAACCTCTGCTTTGGGTGCTGGAGGATGCAAGGAAGGCTCCATATAGCTTTAGGCAGAGCGGTTTCTTCAGCTGGGACAGAAAAGCCGAAGGCCTCCTTCCTTGAGTAACTCTCTGAGAAGAATCCCATTTTCATCCGTATGGTGGGAATCAGGATGAAGAGCAGGGAGGGGACCCATAAGTCGGCTCTTGGAGGTGCTGTCAGAAATGAGGCAGTTAAGCAAGTGCATCCCTGAATTATCTTTTCTGGTCTCAATCTTCAGTCTGAGACCCTGCCTCTCTAAAGTTAAATGATGAGAACTTTGTAGGGGAGACCTTATGGCTTATACTGGAGGGGAACAGCCTTAGAGGACACCAATGTGAGGGTTGTCCTTTAGGATGAAAAGAATCTCATCCTAATGTGGCCCTCAGGGGAAGTGCCAGCATTCGGCCAGTGGGGGAGCCCTTGAGTCAAGGGCAGAACCATTCTAACACCATTTTTTTCTGCAACTTGTGTACTGTTCTTTGCATATCCAGCAAGTTTTCTTGCTCCTTCCAATCACAGCTCACACTAAGAAAATAGTTTTTAGAATCCCCCATTTACTGAGTCAGTGGGTTCATATGAAGATTAGTGGTTTTTTGGAGCAAGGATTGAACTTAAAGATCATCTAATCCAATTCCTTCATTTAACAGAGGAGGAGGACTCGGAGGTCCCGAGAGACCTTGCCAGGAGTGGGTTGATGAGTCAGGACTGGAACCCTGGTCTCCAGGCTCCCCATCCAGCGCTCTTTCCACTGCTGTGCAGGTTCTCAGAACCGACGTCCAGCTGCAGGGGTTTCACGTGACTCACGGACCTCTGAGGAGGTGGTGCTTTCCCACACCCACCCTCTCTCTTCTTCCTTTTTCTTTCCTCCCAAAAGCCCCAGTACCTAGTTGTATATCCTAGTTGTGTGTCCTTCTAGTTCTTCTATGTGGGACGCCACGTCAGCATGGCTTGATGAGTGGTGTGTAGGTCAGTCCTAGGATCTGAACCTGTGAGCCTGGGCCACTGACGCAGAGTGTGCAAACTTAACCACTACACCACTGGGCCGGCCCCTCTCCTATTTCTGATTATATAAAACACAAACACCAAACTGTAGAAAAAAGATAAATCTATTTGTCAGGAGAACAAATAGTGTCTCTTTATCCTTTATTTTCTGTCCTGAGAACCTACTTAGGTGTTCCTGGACACTAACCAGTTAAGGAAAGCATACTAGTTACTGGTAGGAATTGTTAAAGCCCATTTGAGAATCTCAGACAACACAAGAGCAACAAAAATTAGTGTTTACACCAAAGAGGAGAATATTAAGTGGGAAGTCAAAGGGGATATGGAGAATTTTCAATAAAAGAATAAAGCATATAAGATTGGCTCAAAAAGAGTTTAGAGAAATGAGATATTTTTTTATGGCCAGAGGAGGGCTTCAGAGAGATGAGAGCATATCAGAGGATATTTGTATTTAAACTATGATAAATACACTAGAGGATAGTGTATTTAAACTATGGTCCAGGCTGGAGAAATCAGACAGCTTCAGCACTAGGTAAGTAAGTAATACATATGCCAGGCACACAGTTGGTGTAGCTGAAAGTTAGAAATTCCGGGAGGTTTGAGACTGTTCTCGGGAAGTGGATGAGAAAGCTGGCTGTAAATTTCCTCGCAGAGAGGGTGCTGTCGCCCTGCCCAGCCAGAGGCAGGCAAGAAGGCCTGAGCTCTGCTAATGTGCTGTGGATTCCCCTCTCAGATGGCGGGGACGGCACGCCACGACCGAGAGATGGCGATCCAGGCCAAGAAAAAGCTCACCACGGCCACCGACCCCATTGAAAGACTCCGACTGCAGTGCCTGGCCAGGGGCTCCGCAGGCATCAAAGGACTTGGCAGGTATGACTCGGGCCATGGGGTGGCAGGGAGATGGAGGAGAAAGGCAGGACATGGCCTGTTGAGGCTAACACTAGCTGCGTGACCTTGAGCAAGTCACTTCCTCCTGGGGTCTAATTTCCTTGTTTGTAAAATGAAGAGTTAGGGAGAATTGATCTCTGAGGTCCCTTATAACAATTTTCGGTTCTTAGTCCCAGATTCAGCAAGGCCCATGTCTGCTACAAGAGACTGCAGCTACTGGAACCCCTTGAAATAAAGCGAGAAGCATACCCAGGGACTAGAGACACCTAGCAGGCCAAGGAGAGACACTCCCTAAAGCTGTGACAGTAGAGGTCGGGTTGGGAGAGGGAGGAAGGAATAGTGATTTAGATGTGACTGCAAAATTTGGAGTGTTGCTCTCAGACGGTCATGTCTTGCTCACCTCCAGGGGCCCTGGGATTGCCTGTGGCATAATTCACAGCTCACTGCCAATTGGGTTATCCCAAACTCTGTAGGTCCTGTACCCCGGCCCTTTGATAGGGTGAGTAGTCCTCAGGACTGAGAAACCCAAGGGAAAGGAGATTGTAAGCCTCCTGAGGGCAGGTCCTGTGCATCATCTCTTTTCAACAGACCACGTTGAGTGCCTGCCATGGGTTCATGGGTAAACAAAGCTTCTCCAGGCCCCATGGAGGACTTAGACTAAAGAGGTTGAGAGTCACTGAAACAGGATTCTCTGTGGTGTGAGAAGGTGTATTTTACAGAAGTACAGGGTGGCTTCTGAACTTCTACAGAAGTTCCCTCCTACGGCAGGGAAATCCAACCTCACATCCAGATGCTGGGGAAGGCCTCACTTCCAGCAAGGTACTCAGCATTGAGAATGTCCGTTTCAATAGTCCCAAGTCTCAGACTAAGCCCAGTTCTGTCAGAAGCCCAGAGTGTGGGCATATGGACCCTGGTGGCCAGGCTGTCATAGTCCAACTGGAAGACCAGTCCACTTCCCCTCAATACTGTATCCTCCAACCTCCACCTCTTCATCATGGTCCACAGCATTGTCCTCTGCAGACCCCTCAGCACCACCACCCTCTCATCCACTCTCTGGTCCATTCCATTGAATTCCCCTGCCACCTATGCCATTTCCAACTCGCACCCCCTACCAGCCCTTCCACTGTGAGCCAGTCTATTGTGAACAGTCACTGTCTCGTTGGGGCCTTTTGCTTGAATGTGCCCTTGCCTCCTCCCCTTTGCTGGTCTTGACGGTCCCTAAATCTCTCCCCTCCAGTGGAAGCTGTCTCTTCCCTTCTGCCCCTGCCTTGGGGTCAATCGAAGATTCAACACACTCCTTCAGTCTAACCCCTGATCTCAGTTTGTATCCCCCTCCTTTGCTCCTTACTCCTTCTCTGTAAATCCTCTCTTTGAAGGACACCCCATACTGTTAGGCTCCACCACCTGCCAACTTTCAGGACACTCAACCTTCTGTGAAGTGTTGGCCCCTGGAACAATCCTTCCCACACTGTCTTGAGTCTTTATCCTGGTCAAGATCAGGGTGGCTCTATCAGTACTCTGGCCCCTTCACTTTTGAAACCAACTTCTACTGGTTTTCAACAATATGTGTTCTTTCTCAGTTGTTTCTGTTTGCTTCATAAATGTAGATCTCTCCCAAGATTCTTATGCCAGTACCTTTTAACTTCACTAAACGTCTTACCCACTCACTCCTGACTTACTTCGCTCTTCTTTATTCTGGCTTCATTTGGCCTTCTGCCACATTCTTGGCATCAAACCCTCTCCTAAGCTCCTAACTCGTTTCACAATTTGTATCTTGTCTTTATGAGGGAGAACACTAGATAACTAGCAAACTAACCAGCTAGCCAGTGGACATCTCTATGTACAGCCGTTTACCACTTAACAATGGGCATACATTCTAAGAAATGCGTCATTAGGTAATTTTATTGTTGTGTGAATGTCATAGAGTGTACTTACATAAACCTAGATGGGGTAGCCTACTATACATCTAGGCTATATGGTATTAATCTTATGGGACCATCATCGTGTATGTGGTCCATCGATGACTGAAGCATCCTTATGTGGCACATAACTGTAGTTGTCTTATTGTCCAAAACAAAACTATCATTCCCTCTTGCAGACATGAGCTTCCACTGCAGCCGCTACCTTCAATGGTATCACCACTCTTACAGTTCCTTAGGTTGGAAATTTTATAGACCTAACACATATGATTCTCTACTTCTACAATATCTTGCAGTCTCTTTTTTTCATCTCGGTTGCTCAAGTGTGGAGAGTCACCATCTTTCTCTTGGATTCTTAATATGGTATTCTCACTGGTTTCTTTGCTTCCAAGCTTTTGGTTCTTCAGTCCATTCAACCTGCTATTGCTAGAGTTGCCTTAAAATTTTATTGTACTGGTGTCACTTCTCATGAAGACCATTCAATGACTTTCCTTAATAAAATTCAAACTCTTAAGCATTTAAGGAGATTCAGAATTCTTCAGATTCTGCCACTACCCAACTTTCCATCTTAATTCCATTATTTTTTCCTTTATAACAGTCCTCTAGCTACCTCAGATGCCCCAAGAATACCATAAAAATTTCTGTCAGTCTGAAATGCATGGCTTCTCCCTTCACTTAAAACTATTGATCATCCTTCTGGTTCTCTTTTTCTCTCTCAATAAGTTTCCTTCTTTCATTTTTTTTTTTTTTTTACCTTGGGCAGCACAGTTGGGCTGGCAGGTTGCCTGGGCTGGGCAATACGCTCAGGGCCATGCTCTGTGTCACAGCCCAGCCTGGAGAACACGCAGGACACCAGGCCCCAGATTCCTGCTGTGGTCCTGCCCCTCGATCTGCTGCCGTTTTCCCCTAGTTCTCAGCCTGTTCTAGGGCGGTTGGGCCTTCCCTGTCTCCTCTCTGGGCTAGCACATCCTCTAGACACACTGACTCGACCTGTGCCTGACCCTGAGTGTGCACTGCACCCCACCCCCGCCACTGACACATCCCACCAGGACCCTGGCTCCCAGAGCCTGCTGAGGCAAGAAGCTCAGATGGCTCCAGGTTCAAATCACCCCCTTCCACTCTGGAAGGGTGGCAGCTGTGCTCTGAGCCTCAGTATCCTTATCTGTAGAATGGGAAAATAACCCCACCATTAAGGGGTGGCTGTGGAGTGAGGGAGTTAGGAGGAAGGCCAGCCCGGGCCCTTATTCATGGGGTGACAGTAACTCCCGTCCCTGTACCACCTTTTTTTCCCATTATTACAAGAAATTTATTTATTTATTTATATTTGTTTTTTTCTGTTTACCTTTTGACCCCCTTCAAGAAACCTCAATAAGTTTCGTAAGGGCAGAGACTGAGTCTCATTCATCTTTGCATTTCTCCTCATATGGCTTAATGCAGTATCTGGCACATTGTAGGTACCTAACCAATTGTGAATTTTATTGAATAACACAGGGTGGTATTTTTTGTTTGTTTGTTTTGTTTTTGTTTTTTCCCATGTTGTTGGATATTTACTAGGATGGGAGAGAATAAAGCAATGGGCTGGTTGCCCTAGGAAAATGGACTGATGAAATTATAGGAATTTTCTTGGCTAAGTTTGCCAAAGTTTCCCCATAGTGGTTTAATAATACATGTGATGGACTGAATATTTGTGGCCCCCCCCCCCAGATTAATTGGTTGAAATCCTAACCCCCAGTGTGGTGGTATGAGAAGGTGAGGCATTTGAGAAGTAATAGGTCATAAGGATGGAGCCCTCATGAATGAGATTCATGACCTTGTAAAAGGGACCCCAGAGGGCTCTCTAACCCTCTTTCCACCACGTGAGAACGCACTGAGAAGTCAACAGTCTGCAACTTGGAAAAGGGCCCTCACCAAACCCTGAATCTACTGGTGCCTTCGTCTTGGATTTCCCAGCCTCCAGAACTGTGAGAAAGAGGTGTTTGTTGTTTAAGCCAGCATGAACTGACTAAGACAATACATTGCTTATTCCAAATTTACTTATGTTTTACGAGGAAACTGATCAGTTCACTTCCTGTAGCACTTCTCTTTGGTCATTAATTAATTTATTCATTAATTCATCCAGCCAATGAATATTGATAGAGCGACTACTTCATAGTAAACAAAACAGTCAGGATCTCTGGCCTCCTGGAGCCTGTGTTCTAGCCTGTGTGATCTCCTTAATCAAAGTCTTGTTTTTTAACTGAAATGTGAGATACAAAGGGGTAAGAATCTGTCATTTTTACATGTAACTAACATGGAGAAAAATATGAGTTTTGACTTGATATTTATACATTGTTTTAGCATTAATAAGGGACTTAAGATCAACCAACTAGTCTCTTATGGGAAAATGAGACCCAGAGAAGTTGCAGGATGTGCCCAAGTCACGTTTTAGTAGCAGAACTGGGACTCAAACCCAGGTTTTCTGAATCCCAGTTAAGAACTCTATTTACGTGTTAGACTGACAGCAAAATAAAAACCTCTCAAGGCTGTACTGAGGGCAGTGATAGATGGTGGAGGGCGAGAGACTATGTGGCAAAGACGGAGGTCACAATGGGATGTGATGAGATCAATGAAGGACCTTGAGAGTTACCATTTGACACAATTAGAAAATATATTATTTCTTTTCTAGAAAAGGAGATGGGTCCCCCATGTTTGGAGGCAATCAGGCAAAGCTGGAAATAAAGAGGCATGTTCCCATATGGAGGCTTCCTATAGCTAGGATGGTGTCTGTACATTTTGGGTAGTCAGTGAATGTATGTTGAACAAATGAAAAAAAATTTACGTTTTATGCTAAATTATGGAGACCTTATCAAGAAAAATAGAATACAATATGGTTTTCAAAGCATCTATGTGCAGTTTCTGCTTTCCTTTAATTGGGAGATGGGAAGATTTGGGATCTACTAGCAAAGACAGGGGCTTGAAAAATGTTACATGTATTAATTTTTTAAAGAGACTTTACTTTTTAGAACATCTTCGGATTTATAGGAAAATTGAGAGGATAGTACAGAGAGTTCCCATATGCCCCCTCATCCATTTTCCCTGTTATTTACATTCTTCTTAATATGGTACCTTTGCTATAATTAATGGATGAGTGTCAATGCATTATTATTAACCAACATCCATAGTTTATTGAAATTTCCTTAGTTTTTACCTAATGTCCCTTCCTGTTGCAAGATCACATCCAGGATGCTGCATTATATTTACTTGGCGGTTAGGATCCTCTTGGCTGCAATAGTTTCTCAGAATTTCCTGGTTTTTGATGACCCTGAGAGGTCAAGTATTTTGTAGGATGTCCATCTGTTGGAATTTGTCTGATGTTTTTCTCATGATTAGACTAGGGTTATGGGTTTTGGGGACCACAGAAGTAAAGTGCCATTTTCCTCACATCATAACAAGGACGTCTACTGTCAACAGGTTTATCACTATTGATCTTGACCTTGATCACCTGACTGTGATGGTGTTTGTCTGGCTTCTCCAATGTAAAGTTAGTTTTTTTTCCCGCTTTCCATATCGTACTCTTTGGAAGGAAGACTTTCTGCAGAGCCACACTTAGGGAGTGGGGAGTATGCTTTTCCTCTCTGAGGGCAAAGGATGTGCATAACTTATTTGGAATTCTTCTGATAGAGAAATACATCTCTTCTTCCACATTTATTTAAACCAATATGGATTCATGGATATTTGTGTTTACTTTGGGCTATAATCCAACGCTACTTTGTTTTTACTGCTCACATTGTTCCAGCTTTGGCCTTAGGAGCTCTTTCAGTGGCCCCTGTGTCCCTTTGACATATCCCTATTCCCATCAATGTAGTCTTTTTTGGGGGGCACTTTCTTACTTTCTGGTACAAAAGACTCCAAGCTCATCTTGACTATTTCCTGCCCCAATCTTAGAATCAGCCATTTCTCCAAGAAGCCCGATTCCTTTTATAAAATTTTATTTATTTATTTATTTAGAGGTAATGTTGGTTTATAACATTATATAAATTTGGGAGGTACTTCATTATATTATGACTTTTGTATGGAGTACATCGTGTTCACCACCAAAAGTCTAGTTGCCATCTGTGACCATACACATGTGCCCGTTTACCCCTTTTGCCCTCCCACTACTCCCCTTCCCCTCTGGTAACCACCAATTTGTTCTCTGTATCTATGTGTTTGTTTGTTTATCTTTCACAAATGAGTGAAATCATACAGTATTTGTCTTTCTCCATGTAACTAATTTCGCCTAGCATAATACTCTCAAGGTCCATATATGTTGTTGCAAATGGCAACACTTCATCTCTTTTTGTGGCTGAGTAGTATTCCATTGTATATGTATACCACCTCTTCTATATCCATTCATCTGTGAGTGCACTTAGGTTGTTTCCAAGTCTTGGCTATTGTGACTAATAATGCAATGAACATAGAGGTGTACATATCTTTTTGAATTAGTGTTTTTGTGTTTTTTGGTTTAATACCCAGAAGTGGTATAGCTGGATTGTATAGTAGTTCTATTTCTAATTTTTTGAGGAATCTCCATACTGTTTTCCATAGTGGCAGCACCAGTTTGCATTCCCATCAGCAGTGTACAGGGGTTCCCTTTTCTCCACATCCTCTCTAATACTTGTCATTTCTTGACTTTTAATAATGGCCATTCTGACAGGTGTGAGGTGATATCTCATTGTGGTTTTGATTTGCATTTCCTTAATAATTAGTGATGTTGACACTAATGATGTTGACATCTTTTCATGTGCCCATTGGCCATGTATATCTCTTCTTTGGAAAAATGTCTGTTCAGATCCTCTGCCCTTTTTTTTTTTAAAGATTGACCCTGAGATAACATCTGTTGCCAATCTTCCTCCTTTTGGTTTTTTTTTTCTCCTCCCCAAAAGCCCCCAGTGCACAGTTGCATATTATAGGTATAGATCCTTCTAGTTGAGCTATGTGGCCACTGCCCCAGCAAGCCTTGATGAATGGTACTAGGTCCATGTGCAGGATCCCAACCAGTGAAACCCTGAGCTGCCAAAGCGGAGCGTGTGAACATAACCAATTGGCCATGGGGCTGGCCCCTCTGCCCGTTTTTTAATTGTTTGTTGTTGTTGTTGTTGTTGAGTTTTACGTGTTCTTTATATATTTTGGATGTTAATTCCTTACTGGATATATGATTTGCAAATATCTTCTCCCAATTGGTAGGTTGTTTTGTCATTCTGTTGATGGTTTCCTTTGCTGTGCAGAAGCTTTTCAGTTGGAGGTAGTCCCATTTGTTTACTTTTTCTTTTGTTTCCCTTGCCTGAGGAAACATACTCAAAAAGATGCTGCTAAGATCAATGTCAAGCGGTGTACTGCCTACGTTTTCTTCTTGGAGTTTTATGGTTTCAGGTCTTATGTTCAAGTCTTTAACTCCCTTTGAGTTAATTTTTGTGTATGGCGTAAGGTAAGGGTCTACTTTCATTCTTTTGCAAGTGGCTGTCCAGTTTTCCCAACACCATTTATTGAAGAGACTTTCTTTCCTCCATTGTATGTTCTTGGCTCTTTTGTCAAAAATGAGCTGCCCATAAATATGTGGGTTTATTTCTGTAAGCCCAGTTTCTTTTATTGGAGAATTGTATTAGAAACTAAAATCTAGGCTCTCAGTTTGCTTGTTGTTACTCAGATGTTACTTTTAGGTCTTCTTAGCTGACGGAACAAGGAAGTATATGTGTGTATATTAACCTGTGTATATATACATATCTATAAATATTTTTATATTTAATCACCTGTGTCTATATTAAGCTAAATGTGAATTTATAATATCAACTATAATTGATATAATTGTTCAATGTAATTGATATAATTGTTCAATTCCAATATACATGTATAGCAATATCAGAATTGCTAACTCATATCTCTGTGGGAAATATCTTTATTAACTAGAGTTCAGTGCTTATGTGCAGTTTCTTTTGCCTTTAATCTTACAGACTCTGCTTATTTCCAAAGTTACTTAAGTCGGTACTTTCACATTCCCCCTTCCCTTCTGTGAGGTTGTTTTAAACTTTTATAATACAGGTAGACTCTCTTGTCACAGTCTGCATTCCTTCCTGGGGTCCCCTGACCTCCTAACTAATTTTTTAAAAAATTTATATATGTTGGGGCTGGCCCCGTGGCCGAGTGGTTAAGTTCGCGCGCTCCCCTGCAGGCATCCCAGTGTTTCATCGGTTCGAATCCTGGGCGCGGACATGGCACTGCTCGTCAGACCACGCTGAGGCGGCGTCCCACATACCACAACTAGAAGAACCCACAATGAGAAATATACAACTATGTACTGGGGGGCTTTGGGGAGAAAAAGGAAAAAATAAAATCTTTAAAAAAAAAAATTTATATATGTTAAGCTTCACTCTTCGTACTCTAAATTTCCATGGGCTTTAGCAAATGCATAATGTCGTGTAGCCATCATGATAGTATTGCGCAGAACAGTTTCATTGTCCTAAAAATTCCCTGTGCTTCACCTGTTCTCCCTTCCCTTCCCCTCATCTTTTTATTGTCTCTATAGAGTTGCCTTTTGGGGAATGTCATATACTGAGAATCATACAGTTCATGAATGGTGTTGTTTTTTTTTTTTGAGGAAGATTAGCCCTGAGCTAACTACTGCCAGTCCTCCTCTTTTTGCTGAGGAAGCCTGGCCCCGAGCTAACATCAATGCCCATCTTCCTCTACTTTATATGTGGGACACCTGCCACAGCATGGCTTGCCAAGCGGTGCCATGTCCGCACCCGGGATCCGAACTGGCGAACCCCGGGCCGCTGAGAAGCAGAACTTGCGCGCTTAACCGCTGCACCACCGGGCCAAGCCCTCGGTTTTTTTTTTTTAAAGGTTTGTTTTCTTTTACAAGAAGCTGGGAAGGGGCCCTCCAATTTTGGAAGGAGAGTACAGGGAAGAATCTAAGACTTCTATATTTTACTTTGAAAAACTTTGAGAGTGGTTTTCTTTTTTAATTCTTTATGCTAATACCTTGTTCTTTGTGGGTTTTTTTTTTTCTTTTCTCGTGTGTGTGTATTTTCTTCAGAGTGTTTCGAATTATGGATGACAATAACAACCGAACCCTTGATTTTAAAGAATTTGTGAAAGGGTTGAACGATTATGCTGTGGTCATGGAAAAGGAAGAGGCAGAAGAGCTTTTCCGGAGGTTTGATAAGGATGGAAATGGAACAATAGACTTCAACGAATTTCTTCTCACGTTAAGAGTAAGTGGCCCCATGAATCAGTGTATATGCCGTGTTTGGCTTTCACATGGTTTTGGTTGGCTATTTTGAGGTTTCGTTTTCAGAAGTTGTTAGTACACTGTGGAGGTGATGGGCAGGAGATTGAGAACAGGTTTAGAGACATTTTAGAGCAATCATAATTCACATCATTTAGCAGCACGCAAACAATTTCACATCACTGAGAGGAATAAGATATTTCATCACGTATGGTACCAAAAGAGCTCATTTGCTCATGCACATCTGTGTATGTGTTTTTTCTATTTGTCTAGCCTCCAATGTCTAGAGCCAGAAAAGAGGTAATTATGCAAGCTTTTAGGAAGTTAGACAAAACTGGAGATGGCATCATAACAATTGAAGACCTTCGTGAGGTGTACAATGCAAAACACCATCCAAAGTACCAAAATGGAGAATGGACGGAGGAACAAGTATTCAGGAAATTTCTGGATAATTTTGATTCTCCCTATGACAAAGATGGATTGGTAAGTAAAAGAGCTTAATATATGCGACATTTCTTCTATCCAATTTGTAATTGTAAATGGGTTCAAGGCCTTAAAAAATACTTCTACCATATTTGTTATAAACAGAGAAGAGAAGAGAAGAGAAGTAAAATATTTCCTTAGGGACCATCTGGAAAGTTGAGAACTAATGTAGTAAAAAAGTGTTTGTGTGCCCACATATGTTGGTAGGAGATCCACATCAGGCTCAATACCCATCATTTAGAGGATGCAGTATTTTGATTAAACATTCCATTTCACAGTTGCCATATTTACCATACATGGCTAGCTACATTCCAGTGAACTAGACTATAGTAAAACACATTTAACTTCAAAATGAGACCGTAATTCAATTTTTTGGAATGTGGTTCACAAGGCATTTCAGAATATTGCAGTGTCTTTTAGACACATCGTTATACACATCATTTCTCATAACACTTTGCTATGTGGAAATGCCATTTAAGGGAAGCTTTCAGTAAAGGGAATACCAGAGAACAGAATTTACTCTGATTTAATCTTTAGTAGACTTTGAGGTTAACTTGCATTGCTAAACTACAGTGAACTTAAAAACAAAAGCAGCCATTCCATCTCCATTAACTGTCATCTTTAAGTTACAAATGTATAGCTCGGTAGGATAAGGAATTACATCTCCATTACTGTTTCCAGGCTGAGATGAAATTGTCCTCTGTCTTTTACCAAACAGCTATAAATGGAAGTTTTAACCAGGATTGGTTCTGATCTCAGATGTCCTGAAGGCTGTGGTGATGGGGAAGGGAATTCTCTCCTTGATTGACAGTCGGCAGCAGGAGACCCTGAGGAAGGTTGTCCTAACCCCTTTGTCACACAGGAAGGATTAGAGCGACAGTGGGTGGGAAGAAGAGATGGTGGTGACAGGAAAAGAAATAAGCCTTCTCTTTCCAAAGGGAATTCCTGCCAGCCTTTTCCATGAGACTTCACGGTGAGTCCTGTTAGCAATGGTGAAGAGGATAGGAAGGGGACGTTTCTTTCCTTTCTGCTGACATCTTCCTGCCAGGGACAGAGATATACCCTCCATTTTAGACTGAAGGGATTGCAGAGGTGGATAAAAAAAGGTCTAGATTCTGTAGGGCAGCCAAATGCTTAGGGACAGAAATAACGAAACCGTATGTTTTCTTCCAATATTGCTGGCCTTTGATCTCTGAGATGGCAGTGGAAAAATAGTCAACTGCCGTTTCCCCAAATTAGCCCAACTCTTCATGGGATCCCAGGGTGTGTTTGCCTCCTTTCTGCAGGTGGTTCCTCCTCGTCACCAGGGGAAACCTCAGCTGCCCTTTTCTCTAACCCGAGTCAAGGGAGCCAGTAGCTGTGATTCAGCTGGTTTAAAGTTCCCACCCCGTCCTCTTTCGCATTCATCTTCACAAGCCACATTAACTTCTCAAATACTCACAAATGTTAGGGTTTTTAGCAGTTGCAACATCTGATGTCACCTTAATACCATGGACCATGTATTAATACCCAACTCTGACTGTGCATGAGCACCATCTAAGGTATAGGCTAATAATGCAGATGGCTGGCTGCACCACAGAACTACAGAATCCATTTTTTTTTTTTGGTGGAACTCAAGGATTTACAGTTTTAATAAGTGCCCCAGATGACTCTAAATCACATTCATATTTGAGATTCTTGACTCTGATCGATTAAGAAGTGCCCATTTTTGATTACTAAACATAATATGTACATGAACTTCCGTTAGCATCGTTATGGATCTGGGCAACATTAGTTGAGCACTTACTGTGTACTCGGCATTGTGCTAAGACCTTCATAAGGATATCTCATTTAATAGACACAATGAAAATGTTTCCAAAAAGTGATATGTGATTCAAACTTTTGTATGCTAAATCATATTTTAAATGCACAAGAAACGGTTGATGTAAGGAAACTCCATGGTAAATTCAATTATAAAGAGAATCTTAACCCCTAACTTATCTTATCCAAATTGAGCCGTTTTGCACAATTAGATTTCTTATGGTGAAGCATAGCTACACTTGAAGCCAATGTGCTCATTTATGGCTAAAAAATATAGTTGATATCCAAGTAAGAAGAATTTAGAATGCTGTCAGAAAGTTGGAATGCTCCCTAGCCAAGGACTATGCTCAAATCTGGGATCTTCAAGAATCCAGGCTAAGCTCTCAAGTAGTCATACAGGTTACTGGGGTTTGCAGCTGTCATGGAATTTATCATAGGTCTTGTCCCCACAATCTGCTCTCCCGTCAGCCTATGTGCCAGAAGCCCGTTGGATGGAGGTAGGAAAGCAACCAAGTCATGTGTGAAGCAGAGTTTCCTCACTTGATCCTATCCCTAAACCCTACCCTAATGGGGTGAGACTTTCACTTCCTATGTTTTTAATATCTAGGTTTTGAGGTTTTCGTGTGTATATATTATTTTATAGTTACAAATATTTTTTAAAAATCTCTTAGAACTAGGTTAACCTTTGAGAGGATATGAGTCATGTTGCCTCATCTATCCCATATAGAAATTTTTAAATAATTCAAAATATTTTAAGTATATTACTAAGTGTATATAGATAACCTAAATTTATTTTTTGATTTTCTAGTCAGTCTGGAGCGGAGAAAAAGGGACTGTACTCTGTCTCGTGACTCAGACATTTCCATCGACCCTAGCCAGGACCTTCTCCAGGATGTAATATATACTCTGTCAACTAAGGGTAGTCTAGCCAAGAGCCCTGCCCAAAGAAGAGGTGTCCAGTCTCTCATTTTTTCTAATGTCAAACAAAATAATTAAGTAGCAATAATTAGTACTGATAGTAATTTACTATGATGAGGGCAAACTTATGGGGGAAGTCATAGAATTTGTACTTCAGGCCATTCCCAGTATACGTTGAGTCTCAGGAAATAAACAGACACTGCACGAAGAATAACTGATGGCTTTTTCTGAAATGGACAAAGGTAGCAGCTCTGACATCTGGTTGTATGTAGTCTGACTTCCAGATGGGGTTTAACGCTGGATAACTGGGAATGCAGAGGAGGACAGAAATAAAGACATTCAAGAAGGGAGGACATTAATGGTGATCTAATTTTAGTAGAAGCTGTGCTCATAGATGATTTCTTTCTACTTCCAGATCACTGATGAGCACAGCTCAACTATTAGCTCAGTCCAATGTCTTTCTTCCTACTGATTTTTACTATTTTGTTGGGGGGGGGGGGTTAGGTGTAGGAGAGAACTGTGGACCCTGTGACTTTTTTCTCTTTTCGCTTATAGTTTCAGCAAAAAGGTAAGTGGGCCAATCAGCTCCTATGATTCTTAAAAAAGATACGTAGGCACTCAGTGGGAGAGGACTTTGCTGTTATAGACTAGGAAGGGGTTTTGAATTATTTACAGATTTCACTTTTTGTGGTGTTTTTAATCCCTCATGACACTGAAAATTGAGGGCTAACTAGAAAAGAAAAAATTTCCAAAACAACCATCATTATTGTGTCCCGTATAAATAGAGTTATCCTTTGGGATCCATTGACTGGCCATAGACATCAAACGAGAGAACAATTCTTTCCATGAATGCACTAATCACATCAGCCAATATGCTTGAATTGGAGTGTACATATCACCTACACCTGTTAAAAAATAAGACTGAGAACTGTTTTTTCTTCTTTCAAAAAGGAAAGTAATATAAAATCCTACCCTAGCTAAACATGTGAGTTGTTCTTCCAAAAAGACAGTTACAGGCACAGAAGGGAGAGAGATTCCAGGGTGAGGGAGAGGCATGGAGCAGAGGGCATCTTTTTTCACTCACTCTGAGCCTTGAATGAGTAATTTGTATCTTAAAAAGCGTGAAGCGGAGGAGTATTTAACTAGAAATCTGTTTCCTTACCCACAAGACAGAAGTCCATTTTTTCAAAGGTAAAACATTACTTTTCCTGACATGAGGACGAGATGTTTCTGACATTTCACAGAAAAACAGTATTAATTACAGTTAAAGAACACTCGTTTCTTTTTCTAAGTTTCAGTCTCACTTATCTGAACAGATGGGCTCCTGCTCTTAAAGAAAGCCGAGAACCTGTATCTCACTTTCCATTTAGGTTGGTTTGGAAATTTTCAAGGCTTTCTTCCTCTCTTCCCCATGCGACCCCTCACAGCCATCCTTAACTTCACTTTTTCTCTTGTTTTAGATCTGTTGCTCAGCCTTCTTGATTGAAATTTCCCCTCCCTTTACAGGTACGGGAGATGGGCCTCCATTGAAATGGTGAGAAGCAAAGTTTCGTTTTTGTTTCTAACTTTTCCGCTGCAGGTGACCCCAGAGGAGTTTATGAACTACTACGCAGGAGTGAGCGCGTCCATTGACACTGATGTATATTTCATCGTCATGATGAGAACCGCCTGGAAGCTCTAAATGTATGACCTGGTGACCAGGGCCTTGGAGATAGCCATGTGGCTCCAAATGATTAAATATCAGCTCAAAACCAGGATTGCATCTGAGTTCATGTTCATCCCAGTGTTTCTTCCATGTCAACACGCACTGCATTTTCTAGGCCAGAAATAGAGACACTGAACAGTTAATTGTAACTGAACTCTGCTGAGGCTGTTCCTTAGCTATAAAATAGGCATTAATTAAAATAGGATCTATAAAGCTCCTAAAGCCGGGCTGATATATGCAGATGTCTAATAAACATTAGATGTCTTCCTTGGCCATTAATAAAATTTGAGTATTTTAATTAGAATCCCCACCCATGCGCTCATTCTTTCTCCACCTCCCTTTAGATGGTCCATTTCTAGTTGGGAAAATTCATCTGTTTTTATCACTGACTGTAAATCTTTAAGTGCTTCAGCCCCAATTTGGGGACCAGAAGGAGACCACCTGCTAGCCTCAATTTCCCTAACTGTAGCTTGAGTTTCTCTGACTGTGTTTTGGGGAAGTCTTCGTTTGACAAATTTGCTTAAAATGAAAATTTGGGGGCCATTTTAAAGGCTGGTGTGAGACTGGAGCCATCTCCTTGAGCGGCAAAGCCAGGACCATTCCTGTGATTAAAGTTTGAGGCTGAGGTGTGCTCTCAGATTTTATGTGGGACCTCTTGCCCTGTGAGTGGGCAGAGCATCTCAGTAAACCTTTGCCTGGTGGACTGTTCATCTCTCCTCTCCCTGCCATTGGCCAATCATGTTGAGGTTCCCACCAGCACAAGGAAGTCGGGGGTGAAGTAGACCAGGATCACAGGTGTACTCCAAAGCAGATTTTCCATCTTTTTCTTTTTTTAGCAAGATCGGCCCTGAGCTAACATCTGTTGCCAGTCTTCCTCTTTTGTTTATTCCTCCTCAAAGCCCCAGAACACAGTTGTATATCCTGGCTGCAAGTCATTCTATTTCCTCCATATGGGATGCTGCCACAGCAAAGCCTTATGAGCAGTGCATAGGGTCCATACCCAGGATCAGAACTGGTGAACCCTAGGCCACTGAAGCAGAGCGTGCAAACTTAACCACTGGGCCGCGGGGCCGGCCCCAGATTTTCCATCGTGACATTTCACGGCTCAAAGCGTTCTCCTCTCATCTCCAAGCTTTAGTTTCATGTTGTTGATATGTGACTCTCCCCTGTTGATATGTGACTCTAAGCAAAGGCAGCCCCAGCTGCTGGAAAATAGATGTTGAAACTACCACTCTCCCCTGGTGTTTTCTGTGTCTGGGCTAGAGATAAAAACACAGTGACTTGCCCTCTGACTATGGTGCTGGAGATAGTGACCACTCTGCTTTGTTGCTCAGGGACAGTCATTTTTGCCACCTCTGTCCCTGGCTGCACTCACCCCCTGGTTTGGGGACATAGATTGGAGTAATAGTCCCTTTTAAGATCTTATATGTTTAAGTGGCTCTGGATTTGGGCTTGAACACACTTGACGTATGTTCTACTCATTCACTTGTTTGCTTTTTATTTCACAGACTTGGAAGGTGAGATCAGGATATACATTGATTTAAAAACTGTGAAAACAGGTGTTTCCAGATGAGAATTATGGCAATCATTAAAGAGGACACCTTCCTTTGTTTGTTGTTGAGGAGCTAATCTCTCACTCTGGTGACAGGCTGGGAAAGGGACCTTTTTCTTGAGGATGGGAGCATCCCCATATCATGGGCCACCAACCTTTTTTGGAAATTAACTATGCAAATCTAGTTTTCCATTGGATTTATTATCTAGGCTTATATAGAAGTTGGCAGGCCAAAAGATGCCAAGTGATATGAAGAAATATGTAGAAATGACATAGAAAGCCAGGAGAAATTATAAAGCAATGTATAGAAAAAATATCCATGTTTTCTGCAGCTTGCACCTGGTAGATTGTGGCTAAGGAGAGGTCCCAGTTTCTTGGGCATGGTGGGTTTCAAGCCTACTGCTCTGGATAGATTGTGTCTTTGATTCTGGGACAACTCATGCCTCTGCTTAACTGGGGCCATGGAGTTAGCATGTGATTCTGAACAAGGACTGGGTTGCAGCTATCAGCTTCATCTTCCCCAGTTGTACGTTGCTTCCTGTCTAATTGGGGCGCAGCTATCAGATTTCAGATAACCTGTGCCTCACAGTGTATTTGGTCACATTTAGTTACCTCCGTTCTAGAAGGTTAAGTTCTGGGCCACAAGTGAGGATTCCACCACAGCCCCCTCGCCCTCCATAAACAAGATCTCCTGAGAACCTGATGGTCAAGAGTCACACCTCTCCTATTCTGAATCTTATCTGGGATTTCTGGTCTACCCTGGATTCCCTCATTATCACCTTTACTCCTTCTAGTACCAGTGGAAGGAACAGTGAATGGTCATTTATTAAAACCCATTTGCTAATACTGTTCTGGATATATTTTCTGTTTATTTAACTTTCACAATTTAAACATTACTCCATTTGAGCTTAAAAAGTAAGCACTTGGGTCAGGAGATAAAACACAATAAGAAGTTTCTAAAATAACCCTTGGGAGTCCTTTACTTCTGGGGCCAGGAACCTACATAGGAAGTAAATAAATAAATAAGCCAATGAAAAGAGGATAAAACTAACAGCTTTTTTATGAAACAGGAGCAACATGTGTAGAAATTCTGAGAATCAGGATTAATCAGAACAAGCCACCAATACCTGCACTAAATCTGGGTTCTAACTCCCCTAAACGCAAACCTAGGCAAGAGCAGAGGAGACCCTGCCACGGCGGCTGTCAGGAGCTGGATCGCATCCTGCTTGAATTCCATTCAGAGTGCAAATGAGAAATCCAAGATGCACGAGTTGCGTTGTAGACTGAGGCAGAATTCCTCCAGCCGGTCTTCGGGGCTGATTTTCGCAGACATTCAGACTAACAGGATTTCTTCCCAGACCCAAACGGCACTCTGGAGGACATGTACGGCTCTTTGTGGTTTGGTGGCAGGCGTGGAGTCACATTTTACATCCTAACAGCAGCTTCTAAGGCAGAGCTGGGCCCCCTCCAAGTAGGCTGCACGTTGGCTTTGCACGCATCATGGTTTTAGTTTGAAAATACATCCCTTCATTAAATATTTATTGAGCTGCTGCTATGTGCCATGTTCTATTCTAGGTTGTGGGGGGAGAGCAATGAGCTAGAATAAATGCAAACAAAACCACTAGCTTTCAAACCAAACTAACAGGCCTCAGTGGAAGAGATCAGAAAGGAGGGAGAACGTGGGCACTGACCTCCCCTCTGAGTTCCTGCAGCTTCTGAAGCCAGGACGGTTGCAGCCTTTCCTACTGCAGTGTATTGGGAAACTGTGTAGTAAATTTGATGCATGTAGACAATCTATCAAGACAACTGAAGGAAAATCTCCTTCTATTCTTGGAGGCAGATCGTTGTTTTGGGCCTTCACTTCTCTTGGCCATTGTGGATTGCCTCAGTGAGCCACAAGTAGGTAACGATTCCACCGTCATCAAGTAATCTTGATGCAATCTGTTCTGCTGATGTTTAGTCAAGTGGAGATTAAATTAACCAAATGAATTCTTGGGTGGTGTGTGGGTGCCCTTCTACTCCTCCGTCATGAAATCCTACTGCCATTCTCTGCTTAGTGTACCTTTTTGGATTTGTGCATATCTCTTTGGGGAACAGAATGAAAAACCTCACAACTTCCAATGGTCCAGATTAGTCAACCAACCTGCTTTCTTGGAAATTATAGGCTGTTGTTTTAAACTAAGAGCTTGTTGAATAAATCAGCATTTTAAATTTTAAAAATGCTTATGATTCAAGGAAAAACACAGGTGCCAAGGGTCTGATAGATTGCCATATAATGTTATTTTTGTGTAACTGATCTTTTTGAAAGCCAATGTTTCTAAGCATGGTTTTACTCCTCCAAGTTGCTCATATGAAAACTACATAACCTTAATAGAGACAGCTAGGACTTTTATTGTAATTTTAAAAACCCCACTAAGTTAATCCCCTGAAATTAAGTGTTTTGAAACAGATGACGGGTGAAATCTGTTGAAAGAAACATAAACAAATGATTGATGGGGGTTCTGAGAACACGCTGTGTGAGAAGAGTTCTTTCTGCTACCTCAGTTGGTGCGGTGAGAGGCTGTGGTGAGGCAGCTCTTCCTCTCTGAGAATAGCACGACCTTCTTGTTTCATTCTCACACCTGCTTTGCCAAAGCCAGTATTTTCCCTCAGCCAGATAGAGGGGAAGGTGCTCTTCAGGAGAGACACCTACTGAAAATATGAGCAACCAACCCGTAGCTGAGGTTTTGAGGATGGGCCTTGCAATTACCAGAAAGGTATATTATGTCAGGGAAAGAAAATCTCAAAACGTAATGGCCTATTTGCTTGTGTTCTAGAATCTTCTCCCTATGCTTCATAAGCAGAATTTATCTATTTATTATTTCTCTGCAGTATTATAGAAATCCTAACAGCCGTTGAACACTGTTGATACAATTTCTGTTTCACCAAAGTTCTTGTAAGCACTGTGGGTTTCTGGTTCCCAGTGCTGCTTCCAACACTGGAACTGTGTCAAACAGCCCAAATGGGCAAAAGGTCATGCCCAGCTTTATGGAACACTGCCCATATAACTATCATTCTTCTCCAGTTTCATTCTGCTCTAGACCTTGTAATAAATTTACGAGGGACCCTGTGACTCAGAGCTCAAGTGCCTGAAGTTTGAAGCAAGATCTGAGTATGTAGTTTGTAATCCTGCCAGCAAAGACCTGAGTAACTTTTTCTTGACTGACCTTAGTACTCGGCACTCAGGGACTGGTATTTATTTTGGGAACATCTTGATCTTAAACTTGAAAGGTCTGAGTTGCTGGTCTCCTGGAAACGTTCAGGGCACATGTGGAACTGATGGCAATCAGTGCTCCCAGAGAGCCTTAGAACAGGATGGGGACCTGCAATTGAGAGAAAATGGCAGATGGCAGAGTGACTTCCTCCCTCCAGGGTTATAGTGAGCCCCTGAGGGCTTCCACTCTGAGGGGATAAAGTGCTACCCAGATGCAGGCTACTATCAAATGTCAGCCACTACCTTAGGAAACCCAGATCATTCCTTCAGTCTTCAAGGAAACTAGGAAATAAAATACTCTTCCACAAATTTCATACTTCTTCATACTAAAATCTCATTTAGCAATATCATTCAACTTCCGGTTACTTAAGATTATCTTTTAAGCTGCAAAGTGAGTATAGTAAGTTCCCATTAACTCAGGCTCCACTAATTGGGCTCATTTAGATAGAGTTTGAGTGAAAATTTACTTTTGTTTCATCTACACTAAACAAAAGTGTTGCTAAGCAAGGCAGTGATGTTAAGAAGATGATAAGGGCTGTGTCTGCCTATATTCATATATGTTTCTAGATACTTGGCGATATCTATTGGCATATAAATGTAATCAGTATGCTAGTCATAAAAAGTTCCCAGGTATTTTTTAAAACAGTCCCAGGCCAGTTGTTAGTTGACATTCCTTAATTTGCATAACTGTAACGCAAGCTATCTTCTAGATAGTGAAGTGTTCCTACGTGTAAATCTTATCTTGATAGCATTTTTTAATAGAAATTGAAGATCAATAACAATGCTTTATAAAGCAGAATTTCCATGATATTTATGATATAAGTTTAAAAATGTTTTGTTTAGAGGCCAGCCCAGTGGTGCAGAGGTTAAGTTCATACGTTCCGCTTCAGCAGCCTGGGGTTTGCCAGTTTGGATTCCGGGGGCAGACCTGTGCACCACTTGTCAAGCCATGCTGTGGCAGACGTCCTACATACAAAGTAGAGGAAGATGGGCACAAATGTTAGCTCAGGGCCAGTCTTCCTCAGCAAAAAGAGGAGGATTGGTGGCAGATGGTAGCTTAGGGCTAATCTTCCTCAAAATATATATATATATATTTTTTGTTTAATATTATACATACTTTGGTTTACCTATACATACTTTAGTGGTCAGTTTTATATGCATTGAAAGCCAGAACTTGTCTTAATGGCAATAGTGAGTATATCATTTCAAGGAACAGAAATCAACAATTTATTGAGCTACAAGGTTAGATATGGTTTAATCTACAATACTAACCCTGTCATTTTGTCACATTATCAGATGGTGCCTTGCCATTAACGAGGTTCAGATTTAATAGAATTTCTTCAATTTAAAGCTTGAAACATCAGCTACTCTTGTAACAAAAGAGTTTATCTAGCTTTTGTTTTTCAGTTTTAAAAGGTGTTTCCAAAATATGTTTCTTCTTCTTAGCTAACATGTGACACAGCCTGCTTCCTTAAAAGTTTACTTCCTCAGTGCTTTTCAATCACTTAAAGATGTTCCCTGTGTGATGTTTCAGTTGCAGGTGATGAAATTTCTTCTTTGAAGGTGATAAGACCCTGTTCAGATTGTATTCTCTTGTGCTTTTAAAAGAAAAAAATGTAATTATCCATAAAAACCATTATTTTGACAGCTGAGAATGAGAGTTTGAAAATTTGGCATTAATATTCCTTTTCCTTCAGGGCTGGACGACTGCCATCTAGCTGGCCAACCAAACTCCCAGATGCCCAGCCTCTGAGTGGTGCTTCCAGGACTATGCAGAATAGTGTTACTCTATGGGCTGGTGTTAAGGAACAGGGGAGGTTAAGCGGGAGGAGAGAGATGGAACGTAGGGGTTGGCTCCTGCTGTTTGTATCTTTGCTCATAACTTCATTGCCCATTATAGGAGGCACAGGGCCCACCAGCAAACACCAGCACACATCCTGGCCAAACTGAGAAGCCGGGAGAGTTTGTCCTCTAGCACCTCCCATATGGCTAGTCCCCTGCACTCTGCTATTGAATGCCAGCTATCATGTACTCCTGGATGCCCAAGGATCCTGGGAAGTACCCCATTTTCTAGTTCTATCCCTACCTATGTGTTTGGTCTAGACTACCTTTCCCTAAAGAGCTTTTTTGTCTGTTCATTTATGCTCTAAACTTCTCCACCCTAAAGTGTTAGTAAGAGCCACAAGTATGATGGCACAGAGTATGTTCTAGAGCAGCACCAATGGGCAAGTGGGTCTTTGGTGGTGCCTGCAAATGCCCCACCTCAGAAAGCCACGTCAGAGGGGAAAGGCAACCCAGGCTCCCCCACTCTCCTGACCCAGCCTGACTGCCAGTGGCAAATCAAACTCAATAGAAAATATTTCAGGGAGAACAGAAAATGCTCTACTAGGATTCACATATTTTGACATCATTTCCTTCTTTTTTTCTCTTGCCTTTTGTCCCCTCCAGGTTTCAAAAGAAGACTTTTTGAACTATTATGCTGGTGTTAGTGCTTCTATTGACACTGATGCCTATTTCATTTTAATGATGAGAAAATCCTGGAGATTATGACCTTTGTCTGTTAGTTCTTTGGAAATCAGGGACTCTCAGAGAGTGGAACGAGTTTAAAACAAGTCCAGTAATATAGATTTTGATAACGTGTAAACTAAAGTTTCTGAAAGATCTGGAATTTGACAAGCAATAGATCTTTAGTCATCTTACTTAATTACTTGGGACACAGTCATTTCCTTAAATGCCCGAGGATATATTTTTAAATTAGAAAGAAAGAAAGGAAGGAAAGAAGGAAGAAAGGAAGAAAGAAAACCATGAAGCGAGACTCGGAAGTGGTTCTCAGGTGAAATAATGCCCTTCTCATTATAGCCGTTCCTCTGATAGGTATAAAGGCAGTGGTTTCCCTATACTTTCACTGTATTTGCTGTCTTAGGGATCTGCAGCAGGAGGTCATAATACAGGGATTAGAGGAACGTCTAACTGTAAAATTTCCTGAACTTACTTATTTTAATGTTTTTCTTAGTGAATACTTTACAAATAAAATTTATTTTATTCTGAAATTTAATGACTTTTTTTGTGTGTGTGGCTATTTTCATTTTTCAGTCCAGGGGATTAAACTCAGTAAGTTCCCACACTTGCGTGAACAGAAAGCATAAGTGATTCTGGTGACAAAAGGAAGAGGGGCTCAGCTGCCCACTTGGTGGAAAGCCAGGCTTTCATGGAGTGGGCTCACTTACTGGATCAGCCTATTTGGGCGAAACAGGAGAAAGGAAATGCTTTAGGGTATACTGGTGAGGAGGACGTTAAAAAGTGTTGTTGGGAATTCATCCTTTGAACCCATTTCTAGGCTCCTCCCAAAGGCAGGAGGAGGTTTTCTGACCCATTTCTCTTCCTCCAATAACTGCTTCTCAGGTAACAAAAATGGCCGTAGGTTGATTACACATGTATCCATAGGTCCTTCATCTTGGAAAAGGGGAAGAAGTGAGGGTGGGAGAGGAGATGGAAGGCCAAAGCTGTGATTCTCAAACTTGAATGAGTGTACAAGTCACCTGGGGATCTTGTTAAAATGTTAACTCTGATTCTGAAGTCTGGGTGGAGACTGAACTTGAGCCTTTCTAACCAGCTTCCCCATGATGTTGATGCCTCTGGTCTGCAAGTAACACTGTGAGTAGTGAGGGGTAAAGAGATACCAGCTTGTATATTTCCTGTGCATTTGGTTTAATCTTTGCTTACTTTTGGTTGGTCATAATAATTTATGATTTTTGACTGCTGGGCCCTCCTCTCCTTGTCTTTAAAGTCTTGAAAGTATGAAGGAAGTGTCAAAGAAAACGTACTTGCCTCCCAGACATGCATAGGAGAGAAATAGCACTTCCAAGAGGCTTTGTACAGTGGTCTTTCAATTGGAGAATTTCTAATAGTCCAGGGCTGAGTCCTGCAGCCTTCCAGCCTCAGAGATCCAAACTTGTCAGCCCTCTGAGGGAAGGGCCATTGCTTAAGAGAAACCTACATTGAGCCATCTCACAGAAACTGATGCTAAAACTGGAATGCCAAGCCATTAATCTACTATGGAGAATACAATTCTCATTTTGCTGAGGTCAGATCAGAGAACCTCATCCGGGTGTGAGGATGTGAGAGAATGATAGCTTGGCTCTCAGCTCAAGGTTGCTTTTAGAAGTTTATTCTCAGATACTACTAAGCAGTGCAGAGGGTATGCACATGGTATGTTACGGTAATTCCAGCTGCAGTAACAAATAAACCCTCAAATTTATAAAAGTTCAAACGCAATATACATTTCTTTTTCACTCAGTATCATGTATCAGCTGTTTGGGGTCAGTGAACAGCTTTCTTCCATGTAGCGGTTCTGGGTTGCAGGATTTCTCAGTTTTGCGGTTTCACTGTTCTCTAGGGCTTCATAGGCAATGATATCCATGTATCTGAAGAGGGAGAGTGTGTAGTGAAGGGTGAAGAGCTTTGTGAAAAGCTGTAGTCTGGAAGTGACACACACACTTCTGCTTGCATCCCATTTCATGATAACTAGTCTTATGATTACATCTAAATGTGAGGGAGGCTGGGAAGTGTAGTCCTGGGCAGTAAATTGTCCTGCCAGTGAAAATCTGTCTAATGGTGGGAGAGTACACATTTTGATGGACAACCAGCTGTTTCTGCCGCTTGAAATAGCAAGCCTCATTGCCTTCCATTTTCTTATAGAGGCACGCGTGTAGTCTTGGTAGCCCACATGGAGTGAGATATTTGCCAGGTTAGTGGCATGTACAACTAAGGAACTCTCTGTCCTTAACCATGTTAGCAACCAAGAAAACAACTTTTCTCTTTTACTTTTTTTTTTTTGAGGAAGATTAGCCCTGAACTAACACCTGCTGCCAATCCTCCTCTTTTTGCCGAGGAAGACTGGCCCTGAGTTAACACCCGTGCCCATCTTTCTCTACTTTATATATGTAGGACGCCTACCACAGCGTGGCTTGCCAAGAGGTGCCATGTCCACACCTGAGATCCGAACCGGTGAACTCTGGGCCACCGAAGTGGAACGTGCAAACTTAACTGCTGCGCCACTTGGCCAGCCCCCAAGAAAACAACTTTTATAACCACATAAGGTAATAATTCTCTAATCAGTAAGTCTTTCCATTTGGGCCTCATGATGCTATTCCAGGCCTTGGAATTCATGTTGCCAAAACACCAAGGCAACTCATCCTTTGTCTGCTTGTATGAACGGGTCTTAGGAATTTTTCATCTATGTCTACTTAGCGACTTTCTGTGAAGAGTCGTAGCCATGTCCTATCACACATACTGGAACCAAGTTGTTTATGTTGATAAATGAGAAAATTTTTGTCCCACAGGCAGATCTCTTATTGGAAACGTAATTATAACTATGAGATTTTTTTTGTCATTGGAATCAGAACAAACGGCATGAAGATTAGAATATTTAATGAAATTAGGCTGACAGTTTATTGCATTCAATTTGCCAGTAAGACCTTAATGTTCTTTTCCCAGTAGTCCCTGGAGGGGACGAGCAAAGATGTGTTCTCTCACCATTCTCTTTCTCAATGCCTCAACTGACTAACTAGCCATAGGAAAAACACACTCTTCCCTTCAGTTTAGTTAACGAATTAGACATGTCGATGAAATCTGGCTTGCCTTGCCTGCCTGGGCTGACGTTTGTCTCTTTTGGGTACTTTATATCCCTCTGTTATAATTCACTGCCTGTGAATTACCTCGGTCATTTTAATGTTGCTCTAAGGGCTATCTTATTTCCATGTCGTTTGGAGCGTACTTTTCTGTAGCCCCAGAGTACTGACCACAGAAGTCAGTTACTTTCTTGATTCATATTAGAGGGAAAAACGTAAATCAGAGAGAATCATCTTATCTGGAGACAATGCATCAGAATAACTAATGAACATGGTTTAATAAATCATGGGAAGGTGATTTAAGGGTTTGCAAACACTTTAAACTGAAAATTCAGGTTGAGTATTATTACAGATGGAAACTGTAGGGAAAAATTTTAGAATCAAGTAGAGTTAAAAATCAGGACACCATTAAGATACTAAATCTAACACATGATGTCACCAAAAAATGTGGGAGGAGAGATCTTACTCTCTGGTGGCAAGAGCCCACGTGGTAGACATCTGCACATATTGCTCACTTTCACATGAAAATCAGCACTTCCAGGGGCTGGCCCGGTGTGCAGATTCTGCTTTGGCGGCCTGGGGTTTGCTGGTTTGAATCCCAGGTGCGGACATGGCACCACTTGGCAAGCCATGCTGTGGTAGTTGTCCCACATATAAAGTGGAGGAAGATGGGCACAGATGTTAGATCAGGGCCAGTCTTCCTCAGCAAAAAGAGGAGGACTGGCAGCAGATGTTAGCTCAGGGCTAATCTTCCTCAACAAAAAAAGAGAAAGCACTTCCAGAATAAAATTCACGTTACCTTTCCCTGCCCTCCATTAACCCCACCCCATCTTTGACTTACACCAAGTGTGCTTCTAGGCCTGAATATCTCAGCCCTAGACCTCACTAGATCTCCAACAGCCTGGGCCAGGAACCCAGGGATCTCTCTTTCCTCTTTCCAAGAGGTGGAGTAACAATGGTTTAGGGTGGATCTGCTGGAGCCAGCCTGCCTGGCTTAAAATCTGACTCTATGTGGCTCACTAGCTGTATGATCTTGGGCAAATTACTTGACCTCTCAAACTTGTTTCCTCACCTGTTAAGTGGAGAAAATAGTGACTATATTATAGGGTGAGCATTAAATGAGTTAATATATGGAAAACACTTAGAACTTTACCTGGCACTAAATAGGCTCTGTGGAAGTGTTTGACATCACTTTCCACAGTCTGCTGATTATATTTTGAGTGTCCTTCTCTTCTTTCCAACTGTACAGGTTCAGTCCCTTTTACCTCAAATGTAGAAATCATCTTCAGCTAGTTTCCCTGCCTGCAGTCTTATGCCTCTCCATCCATCTTTCACACTAATACCATAATGATTTTTCCTAAGCTTCAAGTTCATTCACATCACTTCATTTCTAAAAGACATTCAGTAGCTCCCCAACCCCAATTTAAGAGTGCAGAGACCTTGGCCCGGCGTTTAAGGCATCCCACAGTTTGCCCTGATCTGCATGTTTCCAGTCATCTCTCCCATCACATCCTCCACATTTTCTATGCTTCCATCATGCAAGTGTGGTATAATAAAGAATTTGTGTGGTTTTTGTCCTGGGTTCCTGGCACAGAGCTTCTAAAACTAGTGGAATTTCCTGAATGATAAAATTGCCCTTGTTATGCTAATGAGGTGACTCAGGGTGAGCACCTAGACAGTTTCAGGATGGGGGCCCATCATCAGAAAGACTAACCACCTGACATGAGAGTTGGAACTTCAGGCCAGCCCCACCTTGGAAGAAGGGAGGGGCACTGGAGATTGAGTTCAGTTATGTGGGCAATGATTTAATCAAGCGTGCCCACACAGTGAACCCCGCTAAAATCTCTGAACACTGAACCTCAGTGGCACATGCTAGTTGGTGAACACATTGATGTGTGTGTGTTGAGGGGTGACACTCCTCGATTCTAGAAGAGAAGAGAGCACTCTGCATTTCCTCCCAGACTTCGCCCTATGTGTCTCTTTATCTGGCTGGTCCTCCTGATTTGTATCCTTCATAATAAAACTCTAATTGTAAGTAGAGTGCCTTCCTGAGTTCTGTGAGTCATTCTAGCAAATCACTGAAACTGAGGGGGTCAAGGAAGCAGCATCTCTAACCACGTGGCTATAAATTTAAGATTGTAATATAGAAATCCTGCTTGAGTTTCTAGCCTGCCTGGCCTGCCCTGCAGAATTCACACTCAAGACTGTAACATCAGGGCTGGCCCTGTGGCCAAGTGGTTAAGTTAGCTCGCTCTGATTCAGCGGCCCAGGGTTTCACTGGTTTGGATCCTGGGCATGGACCTAGCACCACTTATTAGGCCATGCTGAGGCGGTATCCCACATAGCAGAACTAGAAGCACCTTCAGCTAGAAAATACAACTATGTACTGAGGGGCTTTGGGGAGAATAAGAAGAAAAAAAAAAAGGATTGGCCACAGATATTAGCTAAGGGCCAACCTTAAAAAGAAAAAACAAAACTGTAACATCAACTTCTACATGATGCCAGCCTGCCAGCTTGCTCCACAGATTTCAGTCTTGCCGGGCCTCACAATCATGTGAACCAATTTCTTAAAATAACCTCTCTCTCTCTCCCCACACACACACACACACACAGGAACACACCCTGTTGGTTCTGTTTTTCTGGAGAACCCTGACTAATACAGAAGTGCAAGTGGCCTGGAGACCCCTGAAGTAAGAAGTAAACATTTCAAGTAAGAGCGCTTCTGTTGGGGACTGTGCCCTTTAGCTTGTGCCCTCACTCTGGCTGGTTAGTGCCAGAACTGAACTGCAGTATACACAGCTGAGGTTGAAGCAGAATAACAAACCAAGTCATTATTTGTCAAACTAGCTCACATTTTGAGGCCTAATCCAAAAGTTAATTCCTTTACAAAACTTTCCTCAATCTTCCAGCAAGATTGGCTTGCTCTTTCCTTCTTCTAAGCCCCTTTTGTTGAGTATGTATGCATTTTTATATCACAGTTTCCTAGTCAGATGTATAAGAAATATTATTTTATCTTCTCTAATAGACGTTCAGACTTGGAGCATTCCCCCATTCAAGCTGGCTGGCAGAAAATGTAGCTTAAGTCTTCCTTGGGACTCCCACCTAAGGCTGTTCTATGGTTCTTACATCTGGCATGCAGGGGAGGGGGAAGGGTGTAATTTCAGTTGACACAGTTTATCCCTAAGACATTTACTCTTCCTCTTTCAGGGGTCTCTTAAATCTACTGAATCTTGGCAGCTTCTCTACCATACTTGGGAAATGATGACTTTGGGAAGCTACCAATGGGGTAGATGAAGAGCTCACTTTTGAGAGGTCAATGGATATCTAAGTGAGAAATCCAACAAGCAGTGGAATACTCATTCATTCAACCAACAAGTATTTACTGAGCAAACATTAGGTGCTCCCAGTGAGTATTGCTCTAGGTACTGGTGATTTAACCTTGAACAAAATAAATGTGATTTATTTACTTATACGCAGTCCAGTCTGGCAGACATGATTCTAAAGTTCTGGGTGTAGGTCTGGATGGATAGGAAAATCTTGAAGATGAGGAGTCAATGAAAGTAATGAAAAAGGCAAAGGTACAGGAGAGATGAGATGACTGAAGGGGCAAGGTTCTGGAGTGGGGGGAGGGATGGAGTACAGGACATTAATGGTTGATTTGATCTTCTACTGACAGAGGGACAGCTCATCCTTTGCCCAAGGAAAGAGCTGGTAGGGATTTATAGGGGTTTTGGAGTTTGTAGATGGAGATAGAAAATAGAGAGAAGACATGAGTTATGGACCAGTTTTCTCAAAGTAAAGCCAAAATCATCTGCTGGGAATGAGAAGGGCTGAGATTAAATGGAAGACTTGAAGTGAGAGGTGGAGGTTTGGCAGTAACCAAGGAGGGCATTGGGAGAGAGTGCTGGCAAGCGCAAATAAAGGAAAGCACAAATTTACGTGGACACCATTTGGCAGCATTATGAGATTTTCACCAGGACGGTTCAGCAGATAGGGCGCAAGAGCAGAGATGCAAACTATAGGGACATGTCATATCATCTTGTTTCATAGCATGTATCCTTGCAATTTGCACACAAGGTGCTCAAGAAACTATAGTGGAATTCAACAATTATTTAAAAGATGGGAGGAGAGGATCGGGAATCGTGTTCATTATTGTACCACCCATATCACAGGAAGAAATCAGATTGTGACCCTAGAACAGCAATGCATATATATATAAGAGATCCTTTTATAGTAGACACTTTTGTTTGCTTTTCTAATATCCTTTATTTCTTTCCTCACTTGTCACCCATATTTTGGCCAGGTACCCATCTCATGCCCAGGTCCAGAAAGACTGAGCCATTTCCAAACCAATCAATGCATAGCATTCTCCTGGTGACTGTTATTGGTCCAGGGATGAGCATATGACCTCAGTGGGATCAATCACACTGAAATGAAAAATTAAATTTCATGCTTAGGAGAGCATTGCAACCCCCTTAATTTATATGGGAAATAATTACATTTTTGCTATTAGATTAAAGGATCTATGGATACTGAAATCCTTGGCCTAACCATTTTTCCTTCCCCAAAGGTTCTCAGTACAGGTATAGACAAAAACCATTTCATTAAGTAATGGAGAGAAAGTGGCTGTGGGCCTGCTGCAGCATGGATGGGACAGGAAGACTTCTCCAGATAGGGACAACATTTGTGTAAATGTAGCCTTATGTCTGTCCTCATATCTGACTGAAGTAGGTTGCATTAACGGCCCAACTCCTCACCTCTTTCCCTATCCATATGCTTTACCTTATGATTTGGAGTTCCCACACAAGAGGGAGTATATTTCTTCATTCCTTGATTCTGCATTTGGCCATATGACCAATAGGATGAGGTGGAAGTGATGGGTGTGCCACTAAACTTAAATCTCGGGAAGTCTTTGTGTTTCTGCTTACCCTCTTGTGCCTCTAGTACAAAAAGAATAAGCCTGGGTAGCCTGTTGGTCTCAGGAAGAGGATAGGAAACTCTTGGAGTGGTGGTATTCCCAGCTGAACCCAGCTTAAATCAGTGGATTTCCATTCCGTTGCAGATGCCTGAGTCATCCCAGCTGATACCAGTAGAGCCACCCAACAGAACCCAACGTAAATCATTCAACTCTCACACAATGGACAATTTGGGGGAATAAATAATGTTTAAAATCACTGAGTTTGGGCATGGTTTGTTACTGAGCATCAATGTAGCAATAGCTAATAGATACACTGTCCAATCTGATATTTTCTTCTTGTGGGAATGATACCAGAAGGGAGAGGTGGAGACCTCTCTCTCCTCTTTCTAGAAGCTTTTGACAAATTGCATAGACATTTTTCTTTATCAGTATATAAAGCTCTATTATATTTCTTTTAGTGGCTTTGTTAATATTCCATAATATGGATATACCATATTTTATTTAGAATATTTACCTTTTTTTCTCTATTACAAGCAGTGCTGCATATTTTTTGCGTATATTTTTGAGCCCTTCTGTGATTGTTTCTGTAGAACATTCTTAAATGTGAAATTTCTGAGTATACACTTTCACACTTTTGCTGTATATTTCCAAATTGCCCTCGTAAAAGTTTGTACTCATTTATACTCCTACCAATAGTATATGAGAAAGCATATTTTCTCATACCCTTCCCAGCCCTGAAGTTTAGCAATCTTTTTAATTTTCACAATTTAATAGGCAAAAAATTTATCTCATTACTTTATTTGCATTTTTGGATTTGGAATAAGACTGAACATATTTTCAAATTTTTAAAGTGAATTTCACTTCTTCTGTGAACCCTCTGTTAATGTGCTTTGTCCATTTTCCTCTTCGATTACTCATTTTTCGCTTATTGACTTGTAAGACTTTTGGATGTTAAGGATGTTAGCACTTTGTCATATTGTTACTATATTTTTCCAATTTATTTTTATCTTTTCTTTTTGTTGTGGTTTTTTTTACACAATAAAGAAATTACCAGTATTATAATTTTTTCACACTCAAGTGTATCCATCTTTTTCTTTCATGGCTTCTTGGTTTTATGTCTTTTTTTAGAAATGCTTTCCACATCCAAAAAAGTATAAAATGATTCACCCATGTCTTCGAGCATATTTATCATCATTTCTAAAATTGTTTATACCTTTGACCTGTGTGAGATTTATTTTGGAATAAGAAGTGGGTTAGTACTTCCCTCTTTATCTTCAAATAGTAGCGTATTGTTCCAATCTCCTTTATTAAATAATCCACCTTTTCTCCACTTATTAGAAATGAATGAAGTTTTTGTAAGTACATGGATCTAGACACATAGGACACATAGTCCATTGATTGTTCTCTCAAAAAAACAGGAAAACAAACCAGAGATATCTGTAATTTCTAGGCAAGTAATTTTGCAGTTTTTTGCTCTGATAATTACTATCATTTTGTCATGTCTAAATGTATAATGAAACTAATTTTTATTGCCTTTAAAAAATGAATAAATGTTAAAATCATTCATATGGTTAATCTCTCCTCAATTCTTTTCTCCTCCAGAATTGTTCACACTCTTCTTGAACATGTATTTTTCCATGATACTTAAAATAATAGCATATGTATACACGTATATGATACAGAAGGCCTCACATTAATTTTTTTTTTTTTTATAGCATAGCCTGAGACAAGAGATTGTACTCAGGTAGCTTTTTTGTTTTTTGGTTTTGTTTTTATTTTTCATTCCCCAAAGCCTCAGTACCTGCTGGTATATCCTAACTGTAAGTAATTCTAGTTCTTCTACGTGAGCTGCCATC
This sequence comes from Equus przewalskii, assembly GCF_037783145.1. Lineage (NCBI taxonomy): Eukaryota > Metazoa > Chordata > Mammalia > Perissodactyla > Equidae > Equus > Equus przewalskii. The sequence goes on from NC_091850.1 coordinate 29,245,817, forward strand.
ACAGCATGGCAACTGACAGACAGGTGGTGTGGTTCTGCAACCAGCAAGTGAACCGGGGCCACTGAAGAGACGAATGCTAAACATTAACCACTAGGTCATTGGGGCTGGCTCAACCACATCAGTTACTAAATATGATTAATTTCTGAGGAGTGGGATTGGAGAGTGAGGTCTTTCAATTGTTACATTATACAAGTCTGTGTTTCTTAAATTTTTGAGAACAAGCATGTATTAGTTTAGTAATAAACATTCAAAAAAGATTTAAAGAAATAACTCAACATATGAAAATATTATATTATAATAAAAAATATTAATGAAATCTTTGTATCTTTTAGTGTACTTTTTTAACTTGATCCCCTTGGGTTTTCCAGATACGCAAGCATTTCATCCTCCAATAACGATCGTTTGCTTTCCTCCTGTTTAATGTTTATGCTTTCTACTTTATCTCCTTGTCTAATTACATTTCCTAGTATTTCTAGAACAATTTTAAACATGATGACAGTGGAATTTACTTTGTTTTATCTCTAAATTTAATGGAGTACTTTTAATATTTCACTACTGAGCATGACCCTGACTTATGTTCTATTCTTATTTTACTAAAGGTTTTTATTAAGAATCATTCACATGTGAATTGACAACTTCACACGTAAATTCATGGAAGTTTATTAATATGTAAAAAAGGGATTTTACAGCATATTCATCAGTTTCACACTATCGCCTTTAGTGCACTTATATCTAACTAAACTAATTATTCCTTAGGCTATACAAGTAATATTTTAATATCCACTGACATACATATATATATATATATATCTACTGTAACAGTGTCTTTAGCTTAAAATTAAAATATTTTCTGATTATTTTGCATTTTTGTCCAATGACTAGTGCAGTTTAGACTTTACAGCAACTCATTTGTCATAAAAAAGTAAGAGTTTTTCTCAGCCTTTGCAAGTTATCTCCTCCTTAATGAGAAATCTTTACCCAGAGTAGAAAGGAATCGGCCCTCATAATTTACGGTTGAGGGGTGCACTGGTTTAACTCAAGCATTTCTGCAGTGCTGAGCATTGAAACTTTATTTTTCGAACGTCTGGGGCTTTGCCTGTTGTTTGCTTCACATTTGGTTTTTACCAGTGTCTTGAGGAGTGTTAACGTATTCCTCAAACCCACCCAATTTGATGCATCACACTTGCTTTATCTGAACAGCTGCCTTACTGCAAGCCATGCACAAATCCCACACAAATGCCACAAGCCATTACAATTCAGAAGTTAAGTTAGACTTCAACGAGGATCTAAAATAAACAAAATCAATGAACAAACAAAACGAAATGCAGATCTTCATCAGAGAAAGGAGGCTGTGGAAAAGCCTCTCCCCGCCCCACTGGACCCTATTGTTTCCCCGCTTCTGTGGTTACAGTGGGTAAGAGTGCAGCTGGGGAGGAACTGTGCATGGGGAAGGCAACCGACTCCTCACACATGGCTGCCCAGGTGTGCTGTTCTCCCAGAGACGCAGCGCCTGCCTCTGTCTGAGCACCCCAGGCTGCATTCTTCTGTCGTGAATGGCAATGAGGAAGCACATTGGCTAACACAATAGCATTCACTAATACATTGATTCATTCATTACACTTTTATGATTGAGTGCCTTCTAGATTTTAGGTTATGTGTTTAACAACAGACATAAGGCCCGGTAAGTCATAATCCTCTCTGCCAGAGTGCTTAGAGGCCCCTAGGGCAGTCACACAAATTAGCTAACCACAAATCAGTGTGGTGATAAAAAGGGGTAAGTGTAAGGTGGCATAGGATTCCTCTATAAACTCTGATATACGCATGAAATTTGTCATGCCATATCCCTGATTAAAATCCGCCCAAGTACTTCTATCCCTTATAGACTAAATCAAAACTTAGACTGTCATGTCAAATGCTTAACCACTGGCCCCTACAAATTATGCCAAGTGTCATCTTAACCACTGCTTGCAGACTCTCTGGACTAGGAATGCTAAGCTAACTAGATGTCTGTAGACAGAGTCCACTGAACTACCTGCCCACTGAACCAGCACTTTCCATGCTCTCTATGAGATACATTCACACTCACACTGAGACTTGGCTGCCAGCAGGCTGTCCTCTAGTGCACCTTGTATCCAACATTGAGACATAAACTCACCGAAGTCAGTTGTGTGTATTCCCAAACTTATTTGGGCTGGTCAGACTTGTTATTGTAATTATATTACTCAAGCTGACAAAATATGAGTATGCAAAGCAAGGCTGCTGTTGATCCATGAGAACTACCTTGAATAGTTTGAAGAGACTTGATAAAGGCATGTTGAAAGAATATTGCCAGCAAATAGCACGGGAAAAGTAATGGGAAAAGATTGGGGTGGAGGGATATTTTTAAAAAGCTAGATATGTACATTCAGACTTATTTGAAAGTCCTTTTCCACTTAAAAGAAAGCAAAACTAGGTGTAGATGAAGTGTTACTGGTGCGTGTTACCTGAGTAAGACAATGCGGAACTAGAATCAATGACCCCACACCCAAAGGAACAGCCTTGGCCTTGTAACAAGAGTGGTGAATGGACACGCAGTCGTATGTTTTAAATTACAAGAAAATGTTCAAGGTAGATACATAATATTTTTTATGAAAGAGCCTTGTGTCTGACTTTAGGAAGTACCACCAACACCCTACTGTCCCCAAGTGACACAGATAGAGACATCACCTACTGTATTTGTAACTCCCCAAATGGTCCATACTCTGTCCACGACTTAGAACATGCTGCTTCCTCTGCCAGGAAAGCCTCCTCTTTGATCCATGCTCCTTCATCTGGCCCACTCCTACTTCGTCTGCACTACCACAGTAGTGTGACTTCCTTCACATTACCCCTTCTTGGTGCTTCTTCCCTAAGGCAGCTTTGTTGTTCTTTTCTTCTCAACCAGCAGCAGAATCTCCTTCCTACATTTGGGGAACGCCCTGCTCTATGAGCCAGAGCCTGCCTTTCACTGTAAACATGAAAACAACAGCTATTCTCTTCTCTGCTTCCCATTGCCAGGGCCTAGGCATATGGGCGAGGGGTAGTTGCTATCAACCACAGGCTCCAGCTCTGCCTTTAACAAGCAGCTGGTGATGTGAAGCTGTTGGACGCTGCTGCCAAGCCTGCTCTGGGGCAGGTGGTGGCAGTGGAGGTAGCTATTTTCAGTTTCTGGAGGTACAAGTGGTGGAGATAAGCTCTGTGGTCTCCATGTTCGGTTCTTGGACCCTCCCAGATATTACTCTGTGAGCCCTTTAAGAACGTTGAATAAAATCTTTTCTGCTCAGATTAGCCCCAATTGGCTTCTATTGCTTAAAGCTATGAATTTTGACTGACATTTGGGCTTAAAGCAACAGTACGACATGTAACTGTTCCTCCGTGTCTTTGTTCCCATGTGATTGAGCGCTGCGAACGGCCCGTCTCACCTCTGTAACGCCAGTGCCCAGCACAATGCAAAGCAATGCAAAGCACATCCTCGACAAATTGCTGCTAATTCATTAATTTGCAAATTATTTACTTAACTGATGAAAAAAGTTTTCTCTGAAAATCCAAGCCCATAAAAAGACAGCAAATGACCCCAGAATGTTTCCAGTGGCTGACAAGAACTGTGGCCCATTCAGGGTATCCTTCCATCCGTATTTCTCACAGAGGACAAGTACAGTCAGTTTCATAGCATTTAATTAAATACAAGATTGTAACACACATCGGATACGTATATACTTAGCAGCTCTGCAGAATGTTTGTAATGCAGGTGGACAGTACATAGTCAGAACAGGGACTTCCAGTGTAGTGATGGATATTTTTAAGAATAACCCCAAAGAAAATCCACTGAGCTGGGAGAAACGCCATCTGATCTGCATCATTTCAGTTGTCCAACCACGCGTTCTCACTGTCTTCCTGGTCACTTCCAAGCCTTGCAGCCCCACCATGAATGCTATGAAAACACAAGTCTGAACACATGAAACAGCCCATACTTGGCTTTTCTAAAGCAAATTCCCATGGAAACCAGAATGAAGGGAGAGTCAAAGACTAGTAGGAAATCAATCAAATAAGCCAGGCTCCCCTAGATGCAGACATGGTTGTTTAATTGACCAAATTAACTGCCTAATTATCAGTTTTCCCTTCATTTAATGCTATAGACAACTAGCCATTTACATCTCTGATTTATACATTATCTCTGACCAGGAGTTTTTCTTTCTTAATGAAATCCAAAAGGGAGTTGGTGAGAACAAATTTGTAATCTTACGTTATACATTGTCCCTGAGTATATAATCAAGCATTAGCAGCAGTTATGATTATAAGAGTATCATACATGAATTTTAAATGCCTCCAGTAACAGACATTCACACAGTAAATCCAAATGACAACCTGTGCCAAACAACATGTAAACAGAGGATTTCAGAGCTGGAGGGACCCTGATTTTCCTCTAGACTTATCTCCTCATTTCTTCATGAGGTTGTCTCCTTGTATCAGAGATACAAACTTATGGCTTCCAGTCCTGACTTAACATGTAAGGTTGAGTAACTGACCCATCCCCTCTGTGTCCCGTTTCCCCATCAGCCAAAGATAATAATGATAAATACATCATAGGACCTCTGTGAAAGAGATACAGGAGAGCAAGGACGGGCATGAGGTTTCCTGGGATGAACTCCTCTTCGAGGCTTGGCTCCCACTTCAACAAAAGATCCAGAACACATGTCCACCTGGGTGGGACTGTCTCCTTCTACTTACACACCAGGCAGCCTCTGCTTTTCCTCCATGCAGCTGGATATCACTTTTGTGGCATTTTTCTCTGGCTATCTTCAACAGGGCCCTTTCAACAGGGTACTCCATTATAGCATTTTGTGTTATTATAATCATTTGTTTACAAACCTGCCTCTTTGGTTAGATTTTTTCGTTTTGTGAGGGCAGGGTCCCAGGCTTACTTGTTTTAGATGCCCCATGCCTAACACTATGGTTGGCACACAGCAGACTTTCCATAAATACTTGTCAAGGGAATGCAAGGGATAATGCTCATGGAAGTGCTTTGAAAATCACAAAAGCACTAAGCAAATCTAAGGGATTATGTAAATATATTCATTACCACTGATTCAGAGGAAAGGACTTGGAAAGTATAACACCCAAACAAGGAATAAAATGGTCTGATTATTATTAGGCCTCTAAGCCAACAGATAAGGTCCATTAGCTCACTACTTAAAACTCCCTCCACAGATATCACAAACCAAAACAAACAAGAAAATTAAAAAATTAAAAACACATAGCTTTCCCTCTAAACAAATTAAAAAGAGAGCAAATTTAAAAATGCAAAATGTAAACAACAACAACAGCCTGAAAACAAATCCCTGAACCTATGTCCTTCATTACCTTTGTGTCCTGCCTCTGCCCTGCCTGATTCTGGGTACACCGGGTCTGGGGGCCTGTGGGAGAGGGGTCAGCTGCCTTCCCCTGAGCTCAGCTGCCTGGACGCAGATCGTGATAGCCATTAGCAATTCATCTAGACCAAGAAACGCAAGAGGACTCGTGTCAAATGTGCATAACATGTCTCTTCTCTGTATCATGTCTGTTCACTCACTGTATGTGCTATGACTCCTTCTCCCTGCAGTCTGTGGGCACATCCATGGCTGTGGAACTCTGGACAGTTGTGGATGAACATGGGTTGGGGCAGTCTCTACATGCATAGAAGGTTGTTCTCTTAACTCATGGCTCAAATACACCGGTGGCCAGGGTTGGCTACAGGGGCTTCTATCCTGGATGGATGCAGCTGGATGGGAGTAGAAGAGGATCCTGCTCTTGATAACTAACAACAGAAATTCTAGGCTTCTAGTTTATTCCCCCTCGAGTACGTTTTCGGAAAGATGAATAAAATGGGCTTCATGGCTTTTTCTTGCTTTCTTTGCTTTTTGCAGATGTGGCTGGCCACGGTGACTCACACTTAAGGAGACAGTTTGTCCCCAACTTTCTTCCTCATAGCTTTCTTAGTATTGGTGACCATATGTCCCCATTTGTCTGGGACACTCCTGGTTTACACTTGTCCTGGAGTCATTATTTATAACTTCCTCTTTCACTTTCAAAACTGACCCAGTTTGGATAGTAAATTATGCAGTCACCTTGTTATGAGTGAGGTATGGTGCTCAAGAATGGGTCAGTCCTTAGATAAGTGGAAGAAGGGTGGCTGGGGGACACTGCAGTTTGACTCCTGGGCACCAAATCTGGGTACCACTCCTCACTGAGTCGGAAACACAGGCAAGTTACTTTAAGCCTCAGTTTCATCACTGATGACAAAGAGTATAATAATATAATTACACCCACCTCCCAGGATTATTGTGAGCATGCAGCAAAACAAAAAGTGCAGAGCACTTAGCACAACACTGAATATAGAGTAAGTCCTAAGAATGGCAGCTATCATTCTTGTCCTCCCTTCCTTCTTCATCTCTTTCTCCCTTTCTGCCTTCTCCACCCCTCCATCCTTTCCTCCATCCTTTCTTTTACTCTTTCCTCCTCTTTTTTCTTTCCAAAATAATTCAATCATTTGGGTTGTCTGAAGCAGAATAGTCCTGTTTCATGCCAAACTCCACTGAAACAGAGAGGGAGTGGTCAAAGCAATGTTTCAGCATCCTGTCCTGTAGATTACATAGAGGGGATGCATCAGTTTTGTCTTCTTTGTGCTGCAAGGCAGGGTAGGAGCTCAGTCACCTTTTTTGGACACGATAGTTTTAGTCCTGGGTTTCTCACAATTCACTGGTTTTGGTAGAAGCTGGACATGGTGACATATGCTTCTTCTTGACTGGATCCCAGGGAAGTGAAGAGAGGCTGTCCCTGAACCGCAGGGTTCAATGTCAGGATTCCCGATTGGAAAGGAAACAAATGGGGCAGGGTGCTGTTTGTAGTTCCAGCACCAAGCAGCAGGCCCTGGTACACATGAGGCCCATTCTTGCCTCCTTCTCTGCAGTCTGGGGGCCTGGAGGAGGGGATTACAGGGACATCACATACAGTGACACTCCCAGACAGACATCTGAGGGGTGACTCTCCTCCGAAAGTTTTTGGGGTAATGACTGCATGCTGGGATGGCCAGTTGAGGCCCTGCACACCCCCTCCAAGCCTCTGCTTCTCTGAATCATCTAGTTGTGGAGGAAAAGTATCTTGCAGGAAGGCTTCTGCTTCATCTCTAGCTTGAATGCCATCCACCTTATGAATCTGACAGTCCAGGAAACTTTCAGGATTGAAACTCACATTCAAATTCTGCACCAAAAGAGAAGGGAGTCATTAAGACTGAACAAGAGAGACACACCACCAAATTTTCTGTTCAAGAAAAGATCGAAAGAACTTTCTGACAGGGTTTTATCAGGGAATGTCAGGGAATTACCCACATGTTCTAGTTGATGCTTTGCCTCTGGAGGTGCTGTGACACATCAGAGTCTAATGTAACCACTGACTGTGCGTTCCAGTGCTGGGGAAGCCTGGGTAATTCTGGGACTTGCATCTCATTTTATTTTCCTATCTTTGGGGAGCTTCAGCTGGAATCTTATGAGGAACCCTTGTTATGGGATGCACAAAAGACCAAAACCTGTGGTTCAACCATTCTTCATCCTGCAATACCATTCTTGGCTACCAGGATGCCTCCAACATAGTGATAGAAGCAGCAGAAGCACTCACCTTTTTTGGTTTCTTGCACAGTTGTTCCAGAGTCTTCTTATGGTCAGGGAGACTAGGCCATACAATAGGCTTAATTCTGAAATAAGAGGGCGTTGATAGATGAAGTAAATAGCAGAGGAGCAGGCACAACAGAGCTTTCCACTGATTCTGAGCCAGGAATTGGAAGGGCAGAGTTCTAGACTTGGCTCTGCCACAACTGGGTGAATGACCTTGGACAAGTGACTTGCTTTCTCTGGGCCTCACTGCCCTATCAATCTGTGGAGGGGTTCTGCACGACATGGTTGTCAGTGAGCTACTCTGTGAGTAAGACATAATGGGACACCTCTGGGAAAGAGCCTTGGAGAAAAGGAACAATGAGGCTTGGCAATGGTGTAGCTATGAAACCAAAATTGGACCTGCTCACCTATTCCCAATATAGGTGTTGTCATCGTATTTCTTCTCTTTATTGATAGCAACTCCTCTGCTCTGATTTTGGTAGAAGTGAGAAATATTTTCTACGTTACCCAGGGAAATTGCTTTAAGGTGGTGCTTTGCAAACTGGAGTATCCCAGGGGTGTGTGGCCCTTTGCTGATGGCATCTTCCCAAAACATTAATAATTTGACTGGTATGTGTCTAAAACATCATTTTGTGATGAACATGGCCCCATCATGGGGTAGAATGAAAAATCCTATGAATTTGAATGCTGAAAGTCAAGACTTCACACATTCTGCATTTTCCAAGGGTACCTCCAGCTGCATTCTGGAGGCATGGCTCCTGCTCCCTCAGGAGACTGGAGAAGAGTTTTGGGAGGAGGGGTTGCCTTATGTCCAGTTCGCATATTTTTACCTCTTAGGAAATTAACTATGGAAATTCACCAGTGCCTGAGGTTGAGGAGGGATGTTAGGAAGTATAATTCCTGAAATATCTTATTCCTCTTTGTAGTTTTCTCATCACTGACTAGGGCTAGAGCTCTGCCTGGCTGGAATCCCACATAACCACTATCTGATAGTTAAAGAAATTCACCTTTTTTTCCATAACACACAAGCCAAAATGACCATCAGAGCCACAGAGAAGAAACTCACAATGCTGATAATTAGTAAAACAGGATCCATCTTCCCTGGAAGGCAAGAACAGATCTTGGTCAGCAATCATTAAGCACACAGTGAGGGTGACTTTCATGCTTTGAGTGCATTTAGTAACTTGAGCCCATTTATTATTTCTTGAAAGTTGTTCTTCAGTGAACAGGATGATTTGTGTGGGGGGGGGGTTGGCTTCTGTAAGTGGCACTGACTTAGGTGACTAGGTCCAGAACTTCTGTCATTTGAAATGTAAAAGTGACCTAGCATTAAAGATACCAACATTCTCCTTCTCAGAGAAAGAAGTTGAGCAGGGGGGTGATGAGATAAATGCTCTACCCCGCAGGCTCGGCAACTTCTAGGGTGGGGATGGGAGGCTAATACAGCAGAACATTTCCCCTCCTCCCTCAAAGGGAAGGTATATGTGGGATGCTAAGCATCCCCAGGGGCCTGCCTGAGCCATGTTCTTTGGCTCTTCCGGCCATTCTTATTTCCTAGACCCCCAGAATGTCTTTATTATTCCAGAAAAGGAGGCATGGGAGAGCCACATCTGTCTGTCCATCTGCCATCAACAAAGTTCTTCTCTAGAGGGGTCTTAGAGAGACCAGTCATTGGGATCGCAGTGTAAACTGGGAAACTGGAGGTAGTGGGTGGGGATTTTGCTCAGAATTATCAGCAGCTCCCAAGAGCACCCAGGGCGGTGGAGTCCAGACAGCTTACATCGTTGATCAGTGACTGAGGACTACTCCCAGCACTTCCTTCTTCTTCACAAAAGGGGCAAAGATAGCAGGTCATTCTCCAAAGAAAGTATAAGATTGCCCTCAGGGGAGTCATTTCTGTAGCTCTCACTCTCACTCACACTTTTTTTTTTTAACTTATTTTATCGAGATCATATTGGTTTATAACATTGCGTAATTTCAGGTATATATATGAGTTTCTGTATAGACCACATCGTGTCTATAGCCACACCACCCTGGATGCACCGCACCTCATCATTCACACACTTTAACATGTAAATCACCATGGGGCAGGAAAGACTCTACAGTCACTTCTCACCGCTGTTGTTCTCTGGAGTTCTGAAGTGGGAACTTGGACTCCATTCACTCCAAAAGCCTTCAAAGTAGTTGGTATTAGGGATGGATCGCACTTTAATCTCATACATTGCATTAGGTTGTAGCTTTCTCTGTAGGAGTGTCAGCTTTGTACTGGATATATTCACGTGCTAAAGAGCAAAAAGTGCCAATACATATTTAGGATGGAAAAAGAGGTGGTGCCCAGATCTCCCAAGTCATTTCAAATTGAGCATCTTTAATCATGTGTGCCTTCTCTCAAAGCCCACTCATATTTGTTACAAGAAGGAGCTCTGACATGTGGAGGGGTCAGCAGCAGAATTTGGAGCAGAGTTGCTGAGCTCATAAATGATGCTCAAATGGTCAAGGAGGGCAGTGGTACAATGGGTCCTTATTCAGGTGAGTTGGGCTTTCCCACTTTGGGAGGATATAAATCACTCTCAGGCTCTCTCCTTCCTTTCCACACTTCAATCTCTTCATTTTCTTTCTCTTCCCCTTAATATCCCAAGGGAAGATGAAAGAGAATGATAAGGTTAGTGAACAAAAGTCATTTCCCTCCAGAAAGATACCATTCTACGTTGTGAATAGCGATATAGAGACAAGTCTCTCCAGTACTGTGTATTCTTAAGAAAACAAGTGCTTTATCAATTTGATAGGCAAAAGTATTGTTTTATTATCATTTTCATTTATATTTATTTGATTTTTAGTTAGTTTTCATACGTTTATTGAATTTATATATTTCTTATTTTGTGAAACATTCCCAAATTTCTCTCTAATTTTTCCATTGTTATACTTGTCTTATTGAATTATAAGTCCTCTTTATATGTTAAGGATATTAACCACCTGTCAGTTGTATGTATGGCAAGTTAATCCTAATTTTTAATTTGACTAACAATTTTGATTATTGTGTGTGCTGACATTTATAAGCCTTTATATTTATGTAGTCACATGTATAAATATTTTGCTTTCTTTTACAGCTCTTATGCTTAGAATGTTCTTCTCCAACTCAAAATAATATAAACATTTACCTATATTTTTCTAGCTTGTTTAGAGTTTCAAATTTACATAATTTCTTTAAATCACATTTTGTTTTTTTGTTCTACAGAAAGAGTTAGGCATTTAACTTATTTTATTTCCAAATAGTTAACCAATTGTCTTGGCAACATTTATTCAAAACTTTTCCTTTCTCCACTACAGTTGCTTTTCACATGAAGACTGGAAGAGGGCAGAATCAAGGTAGCCCAGTCTGTGTTTGTGTGTGTGGGAGGGTGAGGATAGAAGGAGGGAGAAGGTCGTTTGGAGCAGGCATTACACCTGTGTAAGTAGCATATGGCAGCATACTGGAAAGAAACCAGGCTGATCCTGGCCTGAGAAAAAAGAACACTATGGACAAGCAGGGACTTTCGTTTGCCTCAAGAAAGAAAAACCATCATCTGTTTTCTGTCCATGTGGTGCAAAAAGGATGAAAGTTAAGCCAGTGGGTTCAGAAGAAGCAGAGAACCTGGGACATTCTACTTTTCTCCCACCTTCTCCCCAGAATAGGTTGCAGAGACAGCCAGACCATTCCAACAGCAGCGAATCATGAAAAGTCTAAATAACCCTCCCACAAGTTGTTACCTCAAGAACTAAGAACTCAGGCTTAAAGAGGAAGAAGAAGAAGAAAAACATCCCGCCCCCTCTCCTCTTTTACTGCATTCTGCTCCCACAACTCCCATAAACCAAACTGTGGCTATGACTTGGTGATGTTTTTTACCTGATTTGCCTGTGAAAGTTGTGCTAAATAAGACATTTTTTGAGGCCCCCAAATAAAGAGGATTGATTTAATCTCAATCTATATTGTTAGTCCAATAACTTAACTTAGAAACATTATAAAGACAAAACAATAGAGAAAGAAAAAAACCCAGAGCTAGAACAGAAATGGGCCAGCCCAGGGAAGATGCAGGTTTTGTGGGGCCTGAAACTATTACACTTTTGGGAGCTTCTTTTAGGGAAAGGTACATTCTGAGCCCAAAATTGCTGGGGGCCCTCACTGAGTAAATGTCCTTCTGGGACAATAAAATATATAACATTAAGAAATTTTTATTTTATAGTTTTATATACTTTTTAAATGTATATATAATTTACTTATTACTTATATTTATATATCTTTATAAATTTCATAATGTATAGGTGTAGTTGATGTACATACCATCCAATCATTTTCATTTTTTTCCAGGCGGTAGACCACTTCATGCAATAAATCCTTCACATACTTCTTTTGCAAGTGCGATGTATTAAATGTCACCACAAACTCATTTGCTTCCTCACGATAGATGACTTTTACGTCAAAAGGGGCCTCAGGTTTAACTGGAAAGGAAAAAGTAATGAGGTCAGTTTATAAGGCAGTCAAGGAAACAATTAATAATCTTTAAAGTTCATCTACTCTGACGATCACATTCCTTTTCTGTGTCAGTAATTGGTTAACAAATTCAGAAAACCATTTTTTCTTCTTCCTGGTTCAAAGCCAAACTACATTTCCCAGCCTCCCTTGCAGTTGGGTGTGGCCTTGTGAGTAATGTGGGTGGAAGTGATGTGCACCACCTTCCATCCTGACACAGAAACCCCGCATATGTGACTCTGTGCTTATTCCCCTTCCACCACTTGGAGTCATACGTTGAAGACAGTGGACTCACAGGATGAAGGAGCCCCGAATATTGCTTGGAGGAGCACCAGCCACAGGTTAGAAACGCCCATTTTCGTTCTTATGTGAGCAAGAAATAAACTTATGTTGTTTGAGATATCATATATTTTAGGGCTTATTTGTTATAGCAGCTAGTGCTAATTTTACACCCAAACACATTCTTTGTGCCTTTTGAATCCTAGAGAACTTGTTACTAACTAGCCCCAAAGCAGGAATATTTAAACTTTAAGTCTTCATTATTCCAGTAAAATCAGGTTACAAGCTGGGAGCCTTGTAGCTCATCTCAGCTATACTGAAGCTGGGGATCCGCATCCTGGCTGTGTCTTGTAACTTTCAGCATGACCTCAGGCTGCTCCCTGCTGTAGTGTCGTCTGCATTAGCTGGAAGCTCCTCTCCGGTCTCTTCCTTCTACCTGCCTGCCTCTCAAAGTTGCTGTTAGGATCACATGCACCATATATAAAACCCTGTTGGAGGGAGATTATTATTGTTGGAGAGGTAGTATATGAGGCAGAACGAAGCCTGAGAAAGGTATCGAATTCCTAGAAGAGCATGTGTGTCATCTGCCTCCCCACCATTGACCTCTTGGCCTCTTAGATGCTCTTCCACCAAAGCCTGGGAAGTTCTCTAGGGACGGGGCAGCCACTCTTTTTGCATGACTGATCTCAGACAGAGATGGGGAATCACATAGGTCAAAATCTAACCTAAACCTATTGTTAATGGGAGAGAGCGTGTTCTTCAAACTTTCACTCAGTGGACTGAACTGGATTCTCAGCTATCTGGACTGGGCTGTGAGACTGACTGACTTGCCAACCCAGTAAAATAAACATGTGCGGTGGAGTGTGACCCACTTATTGTAATCATTTGCTCACAGTGGTGACTGCCAAGGTTTCTCCCCCATTGCCTCAGAGGTACTGAAAAAGAGGAAGTTCTTTACCTTTGGATGTCCTGTAAAAGGGGCAGTTTATCCTTTTTTACCCTTAGTTGCACTATAAAAGGGAAGATGCTCTAAAGGGAAGCAGGAGGAAAGGGGTGGATGTAGAGGAACAGACCAATAGAAAATGCTGTCAACTGGTTCTATTACAACTGCCAAGTCAGTTCTTACCCTTCATTCAAGGAAACAATTAAGATTCGTATTCTCAACAAAATCTGACCCTGAATCCCTTGCCCCATCTCCATCTCCCAAGGACTCTTAATAAGGGGACAATTAAGGGAAGAACTGACTGACATTGATTATACACCTGCTAAGTGCTAAGTGTTTTACTTACACATCGTCCATCAACGATTACTTATCCCCGCTATACTGATGAGGGAATGAGTCTCAGAGAGGCTTATTAACTTGAGTTCAGCCCCCTGTAGGATGGTTTAGTAGGACTTCAATTCTGTCTGATTCTGACACTTGCTCTTCTCCATTTAGCTCTTGTTTCTGTACTCCATTGTCTCACACTGGCTTGTCTAAGCACTCCCAAACAGGTCTGCCTATAGCCCATATGGTGTCTTTGAACACATTAGAAAAAGGTGCTCATGCTTCAAGCAACATTTTACAAAGTTAATTTATCCTTGCACAACCTGAATCTATATAATATACAACCTATATATTATACATATATATATATAATAAATAACCTATTTATTATATAGATTTACCCTGTCAAAAAAAGTCGGAGGGCAGGAAGCTGCCCCTCCTGCCTTACTGGGGGGTCCCACACCTAAAGATGAGGAACTGAGTGAGGGGGCAGGTGGTTGCAGGCGAGCTCTGGCTCTGGGATTCAATCAGGAAGACCCAGTTTAAATTCAAGTCAATGACAGTTCTGTGTGTGAAAAGTCACATTAGGAACCAGAAGAAGATGCTCTGTGAGACATGCCTCTACCACTTCTCATCTCGCTTGGCCAGGGGTGCTTTCCAAAGCCCCAAGGGCCTCATACCACCCTTTCACAGAGGCCCAAGCCACCAGCAGTGTGCACATCCTGACTCTACCTTTTGCCTCTTGGATGAGGCATGTCGGGTTTGCAGTCTGCTGGGTGGTACAGAATGTGGGCCTCTAAGAGCACTGGCCATGTGAGATCTGGAGACTCAGAAGGGGCAGGGTGCCACCTGTAGTCTCTGGGTATGCCATGACTGTTCACATGCTCATTCTCTAAAATGCATGCAGGCCCTGTGTGCTGGTGTGGGTTTCTGTAACAAGGGACTCTACTCGATGCTCCAGGACTCTGTCAGAGGACTGAGAATCTCTGCCCTCTCTGCCTCCTCTCAGAGAGTGAATATATATATTTGCATTATAAATGGTGAATCTTTAGATCTAGTGCCCTTGTGTAGTTCACAAACTGAACATCTATCCATAGCAACATGGTCTCCAAATGACCAAAACCCAGCTTGCTTGTGTCCCAGACAGAGATACCATGCTGTTGCCATGGCATATAGGTAGCACTCACACTGATTGTACCTAAGGTCTCTTTTCTTCTACCTTTGCTTTTTTAGAAGATAATTGTTGACCTATGGAACTTCTGCTTTTACTCTTTATTATACCATCTTAGTGAAACAAAGCTGAGATTAGATTCCAAGTTCTCTATGTTTTCTCCAATGAATATTGCTTTCTTACCTTTAATTTTCTTCTTGTAGGGTGAAGGGGGGGGGGTCATTGAGAATAGGGAGAAACAGAGCCATAGTATTTAAAACCAGCAAAAGAATGCATCTCTTCAACCACTTTGAACAGTTTTGCCCCAATATATACTGTTTCACTTGTAAATCTCCACAGGTAGAGTAGTAGTTATATTATTATTAAAGTAGTTATTATTCCTTTGCATTGATATATCATAATTGGCTTAGACATTCTCCTATACCAGGGTATGTCTGAGGTTTTGAAAAACAACTTTATTTACCTTGGGGTCATAAATCCGTAAGTAATGGGAAAAATTTTTGTGTCTATAGTCCCAATCTTTCTGATTGTTTTGATTTACTTTCTTGGTAACCAAATGGTGAATTGGCTAACATTTAAATCAGTAGACTTTGAGTAAAACAGATTAACCTTCATAATGTGGTGGGCCTCAGCCAATCAGATGAAGGCCTAAAAGCGAAGACTGAGATTCCCTTATGAAGAAGCAATGCCGTCTCTAGAATGCAGCACAGAAACCCTGCTTGAGTTTCCAGATGGCCTGGTGGAACTTGGATCAAGACTGCCATATCTACTCCTACCTGAATTTCTAGCTTCTGGCTTACCCTACAGATTTCAGACTTGCCAGCCCCCAGAGTTGTATGAGTCAATTCCTTAAAATAAATATCTTTCTCTTATATATATGTATCTCCTATTGGTTCTTGTTCCTCTGGAGAACTCTATTAATACGGAAGGTATATTTACTTTTTAGAATAACTTGATAATAGTTAAACACACTCAGAATGTGGTAAGTATACGGGGAGAAGGCTACAAGGAATTCAGGAGAAGGTAAGCTGAGGAAGGGAAGCACATATGTGAGTGGGTGACAGGACACCCAGCTCCAGTTAGACACTTCCTCTAGATTAACTCTTCCTGAAAACTGTAGACGCCAATCGCCTTTCACAGTTGAATTTGAAAATCCTCCGAATTCTCTCACAGTAAGAACTAATAGCATAAGCTTCAAAACTTTCGTTTCTTTTAAAAATTATTTGCATTAAAGAATTTTCTGTTTTCTATTACAAATCGTTTTCATGATTTGTCTCCTTTTAACATACAGAAAGTCCAGACACAGTCAGTGTGTTCAGATATCTGAAAAATGGCAACCATAGCCCCATCTCCAACTTCTTACCTCTCTTGACTATGTTCAGTTTTTGGCAAGTTATGTGCTTTCCTCCGAGCTTCACACAGATTGTGCTGTCTCCAATCAGTAAGAATTTCTTTGTCTTGATGAAATACGTCTCTTGCAGTTTACTAAAATTCAGGCACTTTACCTCCAAAAGGCCCTCACTGTAGAAACAAAAAGGGAATCTGTCTTGATTCGTGTAGGAGTTTGTGTATACAATGGAATAGCATCATGTGTGTTTCAGTTGTGTGACTTCAACTCTGTCCATAGGTATGTGAGTGGGTAGATGCATGTTTGAGAGAAAAAATTAAAGTAATGTAGCTTTTTCTGCCATTACAATCAGTGATTATATATTCAGACATTAGACGCAGTTAAATTTGAAATAGTCAAGCATGTTCATGAAAATAATGGAAAATTTCTATTTTTTAAATAATTGATCATTGAAAAACAAATACTTCATTTAAGTGGGAAGGTAATGCTTTTTTGATATCGTTCAGGAATAAACTGAAGAAATAAAGCCCCTTGAAGAAACATTGACCCAAAAAGGGTTAAAGGAAATGACAAAATAGTCTAAAGAGTGATATACAAAAAACCCTATATATTTAGTGGGTAATTTAGAGTTTTTGACTGTGCTTCAACTTTTAACTCACCAGCAGACTTTAAAATCAACCCTTCTCTCCATGCTCACTAGCTTAACATGCAATAGCAAGGCTCTAGAAATTGAATTCTGTCACTTCCTAATTAAGATTAGGCCTTCAGGAAACTGAGGAAGAGAGAATGTTGCCTACTATGCAACTAGCATCAAAAGCTTCAAGCTGTACTCTTTTTAAAAATTTCTATTTTAAAAAAAGTATAATTTTTAGTTCCAGTAATGGCAGAGTACTTTATATTACACTAGCCCTCCAATATATAACTACTATAAACTTTGGACAAGATATTTTTGAAAATCCTATTTAAAAGCATTGGAGAGTAACCAAAAGCAGGCAGAAACTAGAGGGAATGTCATCCTTTGAAAAAGGGTGGATGAGATCCTTGCTTTCACTTTTTTTGCCTGAGGGCACCCATTAGGTCACACTGTGATAGGAATCTAGAAGCAAACAGAAAGCCACAGTTTTATTATCTTGAGAAGTCGGAGGACAGAGTTTTGGACTGCCTGAGTGGCTGGATATTTTTAAGGGGAAAAAGCCTAGAAATGAGGAAGCTATAGAGAGGAAGACACCAAATCTGCCTATAAACTCTACTCAAATTACTATGAATATATTGCCTCAATTGTACAGGTATGGAGGAGACTCCAAGGAAACCGTGGGATGGCAATAGCTAGAAGGCACCAGAAAGAACCAAGGACAGATTTTAGATGCTGCCTCAAAAGTAGAGAGAATTTGGAGATTAATCCAGCCAAATTAACTGAGTAACAAGGACTAAAATTAACACTTGCCAGAGACAGTTAACAGAATCCCCAAAAAACCCTATTATAAATAGTCCTTGAAACATTCAAAAGCTACTACAAACAACCAAAAAGGAAAAATGTGACCCATAGTCAAGACAAAAAGCAGTCAATGGAAACTGACTCTAAGATGACCCCAATGTTGGAACTAGCAAAAAAGGACTTTCAAGCAGCTTTTAAAAATATGTTCAAGGGCTAAACAAAAAATATTGTAATAATTATTGAGCAGATGTTTAATCTTAATAGATAAGCAGAAATTATAAAAGAGAGAACAAAATGAAAATACTATAACTGAAAGTACAAATCTAAAATTTTAAAAAATGTACTGAATGTATGGCATGGGCTTACAGCAGATTGAAGATGGCAGAAGAAAGGATCAGTGAACTTGAAGATAGATCAAAAGAAATTATTCAGTCTGAAATAACAGAAAGTCTCAGTGATCTGTAGGACAGCATCAATGGGCTAAATAAATGTGTAATTAGAGTTCCAGAACAGGAAGAGAGAAAGAATTTGGATAAAAAAATTTTTTTTTTAAAACAATGGCTCCAAATTTCCCAAAGTTGGCAAAAATTATCAATGTTTAGGTTTAAGAAACTCAGCAAACCCAATCAGGATATATCCAAAAAAAAAAAAAAAAAACTACATCATAAAACTTAAGCACATCAGAGTCAAATGGCTGAAAAACAAAGGCAAATAGAAAATCTTGAAAGCATCCAGAGAAAAACATCCCTTCTCATCAGAAACTATGGGAACCAGAAGACACTGGAATAGTATCTTTAAAACCCTGAAAGAGAAAACAAAAGATATCCACCTTGAATTCTTATATGCACAAAATATTCTTCAATAATGAAGGCAAAGTAAAGATATGGCCAGATAAAATAAGAGATCATTTGTTTTAGGAAATTCTTTAGACCAAAGGAAAATGAAACCAGAGTGAATTTTAGATCTACAGGAAAGAATTAGGGGTACCAGAAAGAGTATACTTTGGTAAATATGAAAGACAATATATATTTCCTCTTATATTCTTTAAAGACAACATACTTAAAGCAAATATTATAATGGCATTGAGAATTTCTAAGCTATGCAGATGTAAAATATATGACAGCAAAAGTGCAAAGGATAGGATATTATAAGTGGAACTATATCATTGCCAGTTCCTTATATTTTACACGAAATAGTAAACTCTAAGTAAACTCTGATAAGATTGACTATTATAACCCTTAGAGCAATCGCTAAAAAGAGATATTGCCCAAAAGTGAAAATAAAGAAGAAATTGATCTCAATAGTTCTATTTCTTTCAAAGAAATTAAATTTATTATTAATAAACTTCCCTACAAAGAAAGCTCTATGTTTATATGCTGATGAATTCTATCAAATATATAAGAAATAGTCCCAATCCTACACAAATTCTTCCAGAAAATAGAGAAGAAATAAACCCTTCCCAAATTATTTTATGAATTTAGCTCAACCCTGATGCCAAGAGCTGGCAAAAATATTACAGAAAAGAAATTTACAGATAAATATCCCTCTAGAATGCATATGCAAAGTTCCTCAAAATATTAACACATTGGTGTTAATACATAATGGCAAAGTAGAATACATTCCAGGAAGTTAAGGTAGGCTCAACAATTAAGGATCAATCAACAGAATTCACCACATTAACAGAATAAAGACAATCTGATTATCTCAAGTGATGCAGATAAAGCATTTGACAAAATTCAGCATCCATTTATGATAAAAACTCTCAGCAGACAATTAATAGAAGGAGACTTCCTCAAGCTGATAAAGGGCATTTACAAAAAGTCTGTGGTTAATATCATACTTCATGGTGAAACTGTGAACACTTTTCCTCTAAGAGAAGGACAAGACAGGGTCATCACTTTCACCATTTTTATTCAACAGTGCACTAGAGGTTCTAGCCAGCTTGTAAGGCAAGAGAAACCAATAAAAGACATCTGGATTGGAAAGAAAGAAAAAGAGACTTCCTTTATTTGCACACAACAATTTTATTTACATGGAAAATTATAAAGATTCTCTAATATAATTATAGAAACTAATACAATGAATTGACAAAGGTCAGTGTACAAAAGTCAATTATATTTCCATAGGCTAGTCTCAAACAATTGGAAATTAATTTTTAAAACAACAGCTCCATTTATGACAGCAATAAAAGCATAAAATTCTTAGAACTAAAATTAATAAAAGATGTTCAAGGCCTTTGCAATGGAAATTACAAAGCATTCCTGAGAGCTGTTAAAAGAGATTTAAATAAATAGCCAAATTCATGGATTAGCAAATTCAGCAGGGAAATGATGAAAATTTCCCCAAACTGGTCTACATAATATTAATTGAAATCTCAGCAGGATTTAAAAGAAATTGAAAACCTGATTCTAAAACTTTTGTGAAGTACAAAGAACTCAGAATAGCCAAAACAACCTTGAAAAAGTAGAAGAAATATGGAGGACTCAGAGAACTTGATTTCAAACTTACTGTAAAGCTGTGGTAGTCAGGACCGTTTAGCACTGGCATAAGGACATATAACTGGATCAATAGGGAATGTAAACTGATGCAGACAGTATGGAAAACAATATGGAGATTCCTCAAAAAATTAAGAATAGAACTACCATATGATCCAGCTATTCCACTTCTGGGCATTTATCCAAAGAACGTGAAAACACTAATTCAAAAAGATATTTGCACCCCTATGTTCATTTGAGAATAATTCACAATAGCCAAGACTTGGAAGCAACCTAAGTGCCCACCAAAGGATGCATGGATAAAGAAGATGTGGTATATACACACACACACACACACACACAATGAAATACTACTCAGCCATAAAGAAGATGAAATCTTGCAATTTGCAACAACATTGATGGACCTTGAGGGTATTATGCTAAGAGAAGTAAGTCAGATGGAGAAAGCCAAACACTTTATGATTTCACTCATAAGTAGAAGATAAAAACAACGACAATAATAACAAACAAACATAGATACAGAGATTAGATTGGTGGTTACCAGAGGGCCAGCGGGGAGGGAGGAGGGTGAAAGGAGTAAAAGAGCACATGTATACGGTGATGGGGGGTAATTAGTCTTTGGGTGGTGAGCATGATGTAGTCTACAAAAAAAAAATGAAGTGTACAACTCAATTATAAAAAAAGAAAGTATGAAGAGTTCAGAAACAGACTCAACATGTAAGGTTAATTGATTTTAAATACAGGCACCCAGTCAATTCAATGGGAAAGAAAAAATCCTTTTAGCAAATTGTCCTGGAACAACTGAGCAAACGTGGAAAACATGAATCTCGATCTCACACAAAATTAACTAGATATGGATTATAGATCTAAATATGAAGGCTAAAACTGTAAAATATTTAGACAAAAATATAGGAAATTATCTTCCTAACTTTGAGAGTAATGACACAAAAAGCACTAGACAAAAAAGAGAAAAAAAGATTTATTGGACTTCATCAAAATGAAAAACTCCTGCTTATTAAAATATGCCACTGAGAAAATGAAATGGCAGACTACAGACTGTCAGAATATAGTTGTAATACATGTATCTGATGCAGGAATTGTGTCCAGAACATGTAAAGAATCATACCCATCAATGATAAAAGGACAAACAACTCAATGACAAATAGACAAAAGACTTAGTTGCCAAAAGAAGACATATAAATGGCCAACAAGTACATAAGAAGGTGGTCAATGTTGTTTGTTAGTTGAGAAATATAAATAAAAACATTGAAATACTGTTCCAAAGCCAAATGTTGGAAATGACGTGTAGCTCTCGTTCGTTGCTGGTAGGGGAGTAGAATGGTATAATCACTTTAGAAAGCTGTTAGGCAGTTTCTTATAAAGTTAAATGCACACCTACACTCTGATACAGCAATTGCATTCTAGGGTTTTTACCCCAGAGAAATGAAAATGCATATTCACAAACTGATTTGTACAAGAATGTTAACAGCAACTTTAAAAAATGATAGCCTCAAAGTTGAAAAACCCCAAACATCCGTCAAGAGGAGAAAGGATTAAGTACTTGTGATATAATCATGCAGTGGAATTAATACTCAGCAATTGGAAAGATGCACTATGAGACACACCTCAACATGGATAAATCTCAAAAACATTTTGTTGAGTGAAAGAAGTCAGAAAGAAAAATTGTGTTATTCCATTTTTAAGAACTATCAGAAACCGACAAAACCAAAGGGTGATAGAATTCAGAACTGTGATTGCTCACAGGGGCTGAGAAGTGACTGGAATGGGACATGAGGCATCCCTCTAGGGTGGAAGAGATGGTTTATATCTTGACTGAGGCAATGGCTCCACGTCAAATACATTTCTCAAAACTCACTTAAGATCTATACATTTCATCATAAGTAAATTTTACCCCCAAAATGAATTGTCATCAACAAAGAAAGTAAACAAAATTAATAAACCACACAAAAGTTAAAAAAGTAATACAAAGTATATTCCTGTTGGAAAAATAATTAAGCAATGAAGAATAAGAGCAAAATTATTCCTTTCTCTTCCTTCCTCAACCCTCAATTTAAATTCCCTCTCCTGTGATCACTGTGGTCACCAGTTTGTTTTTTCTACGTCCTCTTTAAATCCAACCAAATAGCCCTAAGAAGAGGCACAGCTGGTCAGATGGGAAGTGGGGATTGTGGCAGAAAAAAGTACATCTGTGGAAGTTCACTTCCATGAAAAGAGTTCTTCTCATTAATCAGATACGTAAAAAAAAGAAAATCATAGGGAGTATGTTCTAAAAAGATTCTTTACTACCTACAACCCAGAATGCGTGTTGGTTTTCTTTGGTGAATTGGACATATGTACACATTTCTCTGCATGTGCCCAAGTGAGACCTTTCCAGGATTGTCCCTGGATCTGAACAGAGAACGTGTTTGTGTGGCTTGAGGTGAGGTGGGCATGGGGTTAAAATCTGAGGAGAATGTCTCAACTTTAGGCACAGAATCACCCACCTCTGGGCTGCTGTGGTCTTTGAATGACTGGTTAAGCTCCTGCAGTCATGAAAAACTAAGAGTTGGTGAAGAAATTTCAGCTTATTAATTGGCTAAATATCTTTATTATTTGTGGGACATTCTTTACAATTATCTCCCTAAAATAGCTTTTTCATTAGCTGCTGTCTTTTGGAGTATGTAGTTGTTATGGTTTTGAGTATGTGTGTGTATGTGTGTTGGAGTTTCTAGAGGGCTGTGTCTCTTGTTGGATTAGATGGGTTTTTACACTTGGAGTGGAATAAAAATGAAAAGCAAATTTTAAGGTAAGCTAGATGGATACCAGACAACAAACTTGGGAGGAACGTCAGATGGACAGGTTTGAAGATGACAACATTGTCATGATTCGATGAATAAGGATAGAAGAGAAGAATTGAGGCAGGGTCCCATTTCTAAATTTTAGGAAAACATGTGATGTGGAGAAATTAGAAAGATAATGGCTCTTAAGTTCAATCACTGAATTTAGAATATATTTATAAGTAAAGCATATGTGGAATATTCAATTATAGATCCTTAGTATGTAGTAAGTTCTTGGTACTGTTGGAAGTTTAAGAAGAATCTAAAATGTTATTCTTGGTCCATTCCCACTTTTCAGGGAATGAGATTAATGAGCAATGAACAATAAAGTATCACCATATGGCTGTCGTGTGAGTCTGGGCATCCTTTTACGGACTTTGAACTCCGGGAGCTGTCCTATGTGTAGAGGAAGCCATGCCAGGAAACTAAGATAAACCTGTGGCCAGAATAGACAGCCTTGCTTCTGGCCACTGACCCTGGCTTTAGGTGACTGGAGGAAACTTAGTGTCTTCCCATGAGTAGTTCAACCCAATTCAATCCAATTCATTTCAATTCACTTAATTAAATTGGAACAATTTATTTGGTTGCTAACTATGTATTACTAGAGTTAGAAATGTTCTAGAATACACTGTCCAACACAATGACTGCTGCCCCACATGTGTTATTGTTGAACACTTGAAATATGGCCAGTCCAAATTGAGATGTGATCTAAATACGAAATGTGCACTAGATTTTAATAATTTAGTATGCAAAAAGGAAGGTAAAATATCTCATTAATGGTTTTTGTTCATATTGATTACATGTTGAAATGATAGTATTTTAAATATATTAAACTAAATACAACATATTATTAAAATTAATTTCACATTTCTTTTTCAAAATGAGACTGTTAGAAAATTTAAAATTACATATGTGGCTCACACATTTGTGGATCACATTTTATTTTTTCTGGACAGAGCTGGGATATTTTTGGAGGAGAGAAAGGATTCCTGAAAATATCTAAGTAGTACTATAGGCTAACAAATTTGGCCCTATGGGACCTTCGCAGGGGACATCAACTCTAAGCCACTCACACACATCCCCTTGCTCCGAAAATAGGGAGAAACTGCTGGGGACCCCTGCATCTGCTTCTTTACCCCATCTCCGCCTTCCTAAACCTCCTGCAGCCTCGTGTACTGTAGTGAGACAAATGCATTTCTCTTGTTGGTGCAAACAGATATTGACATGGAAATATTAAAAACGAAAACAAACTATAGCTTTTACTTCTCAGTTAGACCTGAAAGGCAGAATCTAGCTCAAAAATATTGAGCAACTTTGAAAGTAAGTACCGTTTACTGAAAAAGGGCTATATTAACAACACTTGACAGATATTGCTAGTTAAGCCTAGACTATGAGGTCAATTTGTCAGGGTGCAGCCTGTGACGGTGGTGGTAATTGATGAAAACAAAAAGTGACATATTTGAAGTGGTATCTGTAGGCGGTTCGTGGGAGTGACTGCGGTGCCCCCAAGAATGTGAAAATAAAGGCAATACAATTGCCTTCTGACTATGAAAATTATGCAAACACCTAAAAAGCAGGGTCCCAAATTCAAGTGCCTATGTTGTCTATACAGGTAATAAAAATGAGAAAAGTGGGCCTCACCTCAGCGCTGAAATTTAATTCCTCATCAACAGAAGCAGGCAGAATTCTGTTCCAGCTACTTTTTGCTGTACGGGCTCTGTATTATCAAATCCATTTTTTTTAAAGAGATATGCAGATTTTTAAATCAACTAATTAAAAAAAATTTAACCACTTTGAGATCTGAACCAAATAACTCTAGTCTTAAAAATCAACAGATTTCCTTTGTTTTGCTTCTAAATTAACTGAACAATCTTTGATCATATTTTTAAAGAAAATCAGACTACGTTGAGAGAATTAAGTACCATTTACAGGCACTGACCATAAGCCAGACACTAATCCTTCTACCCAAATGCAGGGCAGTTGTTATGATCAGAGAGCTTAAATATTGGGATTCCAACCTACATGCCTGTTTCCAGCACCTCTGCTTTGTCAGTCCAGGCACCTGAGACCTGGTTAGTTTGGGTAAATGAAAAATTTTCAGGTCACCTAGTAAGAGAGCATTTATATTGATATGCAAGCTACTGGCCCTCTCTGTCTCTTTTCCCCACAAACATCAGCTCTTGTAGATCCTGAGCCGTGCATTAATATTTGGGCCTCTATGATAGTTGTATCTGTCAATGTGAAGTAGTCAGTTGGTGTGCTGGTAATCCAACTCTGTGATTTTGGCTAATCCAAGTCCATCACTGAGAGATGGATCCATTCATTGAACACTAAGTAACTCGGTTTCTAAGCCTGGAAGACAGGTGGCCAGAGCAGGCAGGTGGGAAATTCATCTAGGAAGATGCCCCTGCTCCAGGAGATAGCATCTGGTTTTTATCAACAATTCCACCTGTGTAAGAATTTCAACAAAATTCACAATTTTCAGTGATTTCCAGTTTCTTCTTTATAAACTTATATTAACAGAAAAAAGCTCCAATAAAGCTAGTTTTATTGTGGAAAAGAAACTCAACCTAACCAGCAAATACGACACTCTATAAGTGAGTTTAAATTGAGATACATTGCCGCCTCTGGATCTAGGATTTCCACCAATCCACCCCTCAAGGTTTGGATACTTTTATGAAAACAGCTGCTGCCCAGAAGTACCTTAACCTACTGAAGAGTTCATACTTATTGTTCACACTGAAAACATGTTGTAAGCCAACCTCTTTCCAATGGAAATATCTGAATCCAACTGAAAAACCCAAGTGGAGGCTACGGACAGATTAAAATACCACAGAAAAATCAAAAGGCTTGTCAAAGGAAGCGGGTAAGTTTGTTCAAGTGGGCAAGGAAATGGTCAAATACCGTGTGAGCGAGAGTGGACACAAAGGTCAACCTTGGCCTCCCCACAAGAAACCACAAAGAACACTGCAGTCCACCAACAGCTGGTTGAAGGACCCAAAGGCAAACCTCGGTGTGGGAGGGAGATTTGCCCATAGAAATAAGCGCATCCTTTAAACGAATTGTTCGGCTGTTTTAGTGTAGTCTGTTTCCAGCACAGGTTCTAGACATTGTAGGTTCCTGTTCTCTCGACATATTTTATTCCTAGAAAGTGTGTTATGTAAGTGAACTGACGGAGGCAGACTGTGAACATACTATGGAACTCAAGTCCAAGACCATATTTATTTATGCAGTGACTGCAGCAGCAAGCACTACACGAACAGATGCGGGAAGCTCCCGTAATTCAATGTAAGACATGGAATTCAGGTGTGTCTAGACTGTGATTGTGGAGGACTGGCTGCGAGTCTATGGAACTTAAGAAGCCCTCTTGTATGTGTGGCGGACCTTGACTCACTTTCCTCACAAGAAAACCAACTAAAATTAGGTCATCTGATATGAATTTGGAGATAGCCACAAGTCAGAATTTCATGGTTGAGTATTTTTTTCAAATCACTGGGGAGAGTAACCTTCAGCGACTAGAGATGATTTGTGGAGGAGGGAGAAGATAAAGCTCTCCGAGCTCTTTATCAAACTTTCAAACCAGACAGAGACTTTCTCTTTTTCTATGCCTTTTCTGTGAGGCCTTATGAAAGCAAGAGCCAATTTGTTCCTATGGCTTTTTGGCAAATTGATATCAGGAGCATTACCTGAAGTCAAATTGTGTCAAGAGGGTAGAAGTTTGGTCTGTAGTCCTAGATTTTTTATTTAATGCCTCTTTTTTATTACTTATGACACACTGGATGTTTCTTCTCAGTGCGTTACATGTATTAAATTATTTAATCATCACAACTTCCCTATGAGGTAGTATATGTCATTTAGCAGGTGGAGAAACTGAGGCATAGATAAGTTACGTAACTTGCTCTAGGTTAAAGAGCTAGTAAGTGCTGGTACTGGGATTAGAAACCAGGCAACTGCATTCCACAGTGCAGCTTACAGACACTAGACTGTCTCATGATGGGCAAAGAGATTTTTTGGCAGTAGCATCTGGGGAGAACCAGCATTTCAATTGTGCTATGAAGTCAAGAGAGATGTGAGATCTCCAAGATCCCTACCATATTTGGCTGAAGCAGCAGGACCTGAGAGGTGAACCCACAAGAGCATTTTGCTTGAGTCTGTTAGTGAGGGACAAGTAGCTTCAGGAAGTTTTTGGAATTCATTCAATTTTAATATTTGATAATTGGATTTCACACTCCTTCCTTTCCAGCCATTGTTGCAGTGCCCATGAAAAGAAAGACAGAGGATTTCTAGGCACCCATTGAAGCCATTGTTCCTTACCATATTTCAAATTCCAGATTGGTGCTGTTGACATCTGGGTCCTCAAAAGCACAGCTCAGCAAGTGCTGGGGTCCATCCACTTCCAACTGGCTGTAGCACGAGAAAGAGTAGTCGTCGAGTTCTGCGTCTTCAAAGTCTCCTGAGGAGGAACAAACCAGTAGCTTTCAATGAATCAAATAAGTACATTCTATTGAAATCTGGAGCCACATTAATGAAATGGCAGCCTTTTTTAGCGGGCATGAAAGGATGATCATAGTTTATCTAAAGAAAGAAAGCTCAGGGCAAAGACTAGAAAGAGGTTTCCAAAACAGCAAAAACAAAAACCAACAAAAGAAAATAAAACAATGACTATGAAGTTTTCTAATAGAAAAAAATAAATTTATCACATTTAATAAATAAACTCCAGATAGATCTAAATATTTCTGCCATTGAGTTAGAGTCTTAGAGATCAACAATGAGACACTGAACATACTCTTTCCTTTATTTAAATGGGAATTTCTCTTACTAGTTTGTACATTTCAATAAGATTCATACGCTACCCAACTTCACCTTTGACTTTATTGCTAATCTTCATTTATTCCCTCTTAACTACTTATTTCTGAATAAAGGAAGATGATAGCTCTCTAACAGTCAGGAGTTCACTTTTTTAAGGGCTAGCTTCCCCTTGCCTAATTAGGGGTCCCAACTGAAAGCGCCATTGATTATCTCCATTGTATTTATTTATTTATTTAAGACAACTTGTTTTAAGCCACTGAGGCAAAAGTGATTAGAAAACATTAGATCTGACAGGACTCACATCTGGTGGAACTTCCTGTGAAACTTACAGATACTGCTTCTGTTCTTATAGATTCTTCTTCTATAGATAATTGCATCTTATAGACACTGGCAAAATTCTGGAAGTTGTGAGGAACCAGAATTTTTTTGCACCACTTTTGGAAAGGACAGTTGGTCACAGAGAGTATTCAATTTCTTAAGCTGGGTTGAGGATCCTAAGATTAAATAGACATTTTTTTATTTAATAGAGAAAAATCTGTCAGCACATATACTCTGTCTGGGACATGAGAAAATCCATAGTAACCAAAGCCCTTCTGAGGGTTGTCAAGTGTGAGCCTATGACTGCTTCCAGGTCCATCAGTACTAGAAATTAATCTTCTGGGGCTTTAAATTGGGTACAGATTATGAGAAAATCAAACCCCAGTTGAGTTTCCCAAAGGCCATGAGATGTGCAGACAGCGCACTCTTTTCTTAAATAACCCGATAGGCCTGTGGGAAAGTTAGTACAGCTGATTCTGAGTGGACCAATCAGTTGAGTGACAGGTCTGTTCAGTCAAAGCAACAAATCTTGAAAAGCCACATCTAGATAAGATCTATGGGCATTGCTCTTTCTGACCATTCCTAGAATCTACCTGGTTTACAATTCTACTTCCAGCAAAGACTTCTTATGTAATTTCAGCAGGGCATGGCCCTCTTCCTGATAACAGTTTTAAATAATGAGGGGCTGTCCACCATTTAGGGCTCACATTTCAAAGCATGTTCACTCCTAATCTTATAGACTTAGATATCCTTTCCTAATGGCTGGCAGCTTTCTAGATGGAATGGTTCTGGGTGGGTGGTTTTAGCCTGCCCTTGCATGGCAGTCCTTGCACCGTTTTGACATTTTCTCTTCTTTGCACCTTCCACTAATCCTATAAAACAGAACCTACATTACTATTTGAATTCAGACATCCATGGATTAGCTTTGTCTCCAAAATACTTCAACATCCAACATAAGCCAGAGAGAGCAGTCTAGCAGATGCTGGTCATCAGCAGAACAAAGCACTCCCACTGCCTTTAGCTATCCAGTCTGGCAAAGTGCGCTTGCTGTAAATTCTCATATAATATGCAAAGCGCTGGTCATACGGTTCGAGTTGCTATGTTTTGAGAAGCAGCTCATTGGCTCTTTAGCAGGTGTTATTGAGTAAAGTTGCTTTGCAACCAAGAAAAATTCCCCTCAGCAACTTGCAAAATTGCATGGCATTTTAGAGAGAGAATGATTTAAGCTGAAAAATTCTTAGTTAACAGTAATATACACAGTGGTTAAGACCTCCAGTGGCAGGGGTGGACAGATGTTGGTTTAAATCCTCGCTATTCTGCTTTATAGCTGTGGTCTTCCATGAGGTTACTCAACCTCTCTAAGCCTCTGTGGTCTGATATGTAAATTCATGATGTGGAATCACTAAACAAATATACACAAAGACTTAGATTAGAGCATAGTAAGCACTCAGTAAGGATTAGCTATGACTATGATCATATTTTTTTTGAGAAATACGTAATGAAAAGCTAAAATAAGAATTCTAATTCTGAGATTATACACGAAAACTTTGGGGTTCCTTTGAAAAGAGTTCTTTGTCAAACTTGTTATTATTACTATGGGTTTGAAATTATATAGAGCTTTTGGACAGTGAGTTAACCTATCATTCTTTAAATGCTCACTATCTAAGCGTATTTTTCCATAAAAATTTAATTATTTTGGAATATGTATTATAGACAAGGCTGTAGGGTTTAGAAGGCTCCCTAGCAAAAGGAATTAGTTGAATAAACGTACAAATGGTTTGGATTTTTTTTAAGTATCTCTTTCTTCTCTTGATCATCCTTGTGGTTATCAGAGAAATAACTTATCTTTCAACAAACAGCAGCTGAATATTTTACACCCCAAACTGGAAAGTATTTTGATCATGTGGATGGGTAGTTACAAATCTCCTAAAAAAATCTGAAATTAAAAGTTGAAGTGAACACTTAGCTTTCAATTAGAATTCTTATTTCTTTTCGAAACAGTATGGCCACCAGGGAGAAATAGAAGGAATATATTGTACTCCAAAGAGTAAACTTTATGTGTCCCCTATCAACCATCAGTCTGTGCAAACACAAGGCAATACCTACCATGGAATGAGGATCAGCCTCTGCGAAGTGATTCATACATAGTCACACTGTGAAAAATGTCAACCCTCTGACAATTCCCTTAATGAAAATATCCTAGGGATTTCCATCCTTAGTAATTATATGACTTAAAATACCTAAGCTGAGTCATTTGGCTGATGTGTTTGATATCTTTGATGGGAAAACACTTTTTAACTCTTAAGATGAAGGGGTTTAATTTCCACGAACAAATTGGTGGTCCAAGTTCCCAGTGGCCCCTGCTGCTGCTTTACCTTTGTCTCCAGTTCCGTTGTAGTTACAATGTATTTATGAAGTAGGCAGCACCTGCTACTAGGCACTAAGTATTTCAGGAATCCCAAAGAGAATTATTACATGATAGTTCATTTGTTGATGTGGAGACAAATATATTTCAATGAGACAACTCCCTGCAATCTTTCTCTATTCATTGATTCAGTTAGAATCTCACATGAGTCTATCAAAACTAACATATTTGGAAGAAATTTTCAAATATTTATTGAATGTATACTATGTCATATACTCTTTTAGGTGCTGGGGATGTAGCAATGGTAAATGCAGACAAAGCTGTTATTTCTAGACTCATTTTGTCATGAAAGTCATGCTTTTGGAAACTCTTAAAAAGCTAAACAAAGCCAATCTAGCCTTATTTCTTAAGCTAAAATTACCTTGGAGATTCTCCAACAAGCACAATCGTCGCGTCTATATAGTGTTCTTTTTGTAAGAGCAGAGGCATCGACCCACACTAACATCTACATTTGGAGAGTCAAATGCGTTCTTCCTTAACAGTTCTAAAATTTTATAAACCACCTACAGTATTGTCCCCAAACTCCCTGTTCTAGTGATTCGAACATACAAAATGACTGAATACACTGTAGTTTCTCAAACTCCATTCCAACCCAGGGCCCAGCTCAGGTCTGTTAGGAATCTGAGCAGCCTGAAGCCTGTGCTAGAGATAATCTGAAATCCTAAAGAAAAGTTAGAAATGACTCACCATTCTGTGCATAGCCACTTTCTCCAGAAACGACTTGAAGTAAATAGAAAACCATACCAAGAGCTGTACCTAGAATTGTCATTCTGAGAGAGAGAAAGAGAGAACAGAGCAGGCATGTGAGCCTATGGTAGGAATGAATGAGAGAGAGAGAGTGAGAGCGAGAGTCAGAGAGCCTTAAATCTTTAGCTTTCTGGCTTTATACTTATTTAACCACAGACAGGGGGAAGTATAAACACAGCGAAAAATAAGGCTAGTGCTAGAAACAGGAAGTCTGAGTAAAAGTATTGCTGCTGTAAGCAGAGGTGGAGGAAATGAAAGGATAGAGCACTTTAAATTATTGTACCTCCCTGGTGCTCCTGGTAGACCCTAGACTCACTATACTCATTTCAGAGTAAGGTGATCAATTCAAGTGTAGGCTCAAGCTATTTCAGACTAGAGTGTGAACAGAGCTCACTTTAAAAGAAGCACAAGACAAAAATCTAAACTTACAAAGCCAATAAATTGATTGTCTGGGGTGAGTTTTCCTTTAAAGAAAGATTCTGCTTCTTATGAAGTCATTTATTGCAGGTTTATTTTAAAGAGTTCACCTCCAACCTTTGAACATACACACTAGAGAGTTTCACAAGAACAGCCATTTTTCTGTGTAGTTCTATATGTGTCCCTATACTTACTTATATGTCCCCATCACAGTAGGCATTCAAGAACTGTTTAAGAGTTGGCAAACTACGGCCAAGGGGCTAAGTTTGGCCCACCACCTGTTTTTGTAAATAAAGTTTGAATAAGCATGGCTGCCCTGGTGCTCCAACAGCAGAGCTGAATAGCCGAGACACAAACTGTGTGGCACACAAAGCATAAAATATTTACCATCTGGTCCTCTAGAGAAAAAGTCTGCTGAGCCCTTGTTTAATGGAGAAAATAGTTACTTTCTCAGTGTGTTTAAAATAGGATTCTATTTGTGAAAAGCTGATTGCCACACAACATTTTAGGAACATACGGTACATGCAAACCACACTGGTACCTACATACACAGGGCAGAAGCCTGAGACAACGACAGAGATAATTCAGACTCTCCCTAAACTTGCCTGTCCATCAAAATTGTTCCCAGTATGGCCTCATGATTAAAGCAGTGGTGTTTGTTAAGCCTGGCTGACTTCTTGGTAGTCGTTGTTTACTTAAGCCAGCATCAGTGTTTGAAGGTACAGGTTGATAGCAGTCCTGTCAACAGACAGACAATGCTTCCTGAAGAACATACTTCAACTTCAGTTTTCTAATGAATTACCTAACCTGAATTCAGGCCATAAAACACCACTCCTTTGATTCATAGTGGTTCTCTTTTGGAAAAAACTCACAAGACTGCAATTATAAGGTACTGAGTACAGAGATGCTAAGTGGACAGTGAGTTATGAACCTCTGTTTGATTCACTGTTATTGAGTAGAATTGGTTCTATGGGCTTGCAAAATGGCTAAATTAAGAAAAATGAACAACATCCTGGAGTGTGTAAAACAGAGAATCTTAGAAAGCTGCATGAGTTCGTCTCATCATTACACTTATTGTGACAATCTCATAAAATGAGAAAAGAGGAGGAGGGGCATTTGTACCAGTCACTGGAAGCCTCTCTTCAGGGCTGAGGCAGATCCAGCAACAGAGTTGGGGAGCCCTGGTTACAATGTCACCCTCCAGACTACAAACTCAAGGGATATTTCAGAGCAAGAAGCCAAGTGAGCAGGACATAATCTATCTCCTCCATCTTCCAAGGCCTTCTTTTGGTATTTTCAAACACCTTCCAAACAGTATAAAGAGTCACAATTTTGTTCATCAGATAATAGTTTGTGTCCTTGTTTCTAATCTTGTTTTGAAAGCTTGGTTAGAAAATCATAAGCCCAATTCACAAACTTGGTACGTTTTGTCCATTGAGCTGAATATCCTTTTAAGAAAACTA
Organism: Equus przewalskii; assembly: GCF_037783145.1. NCBI lineage: Eukaryota > Metazoa > Chordata > Mammalia > Perissodactyla > Equidae > Equus > Equus przewalskii. The sequence goes on from NC_091850.1 coordinate 29,278,999, forward strand.
TAATTGTAAATTCCCATGAACCAAATAAGAGTTCCAGGAGAAATCACAAATTATATCTATCCACCAACACAGATCTCATAAATTGCTTACATTTTCTCACTCCATGGGTGAGTAATTGGGTCATGTCTCTTTAAATTCTCTTGTTTATCATTTAAGTGGACTATCATTTTGATTGTATCTCTTTCCTTTAGTTGTGAAGATGTAAAAGAACAAAGCCGAGACACAATATTTTGGTACAGCATGTGCTAGTTTGCTCAGGGGATTTCCACGAGTGTACTTACTCTCTTTGGGTGGGGCAGGAGACGCCGAAGGACCTCAGAGAGAAACCTAGATAAAGCGTGGGGAGCTGAAAGCAATGAGAAGGCTCGCTAGTCCTTCTAGAGATTATGGGGAAACAATGGGACCCTCTCTACTTTCTTCGCCTAGGTCTTGTTAGTCCTTTGGATACTTAGAAAAGCTGAGGAAGAATCACTTTGCTCCATCTATCCCCGCCATGAGAGACATTTACTATGTTGCTTTGTCATTACTGTCTATGAGAGAAGTGGAGCGATAAGAAAAGCAGATCAAGAAAGACGTTCAAGGCATCTGAGCCTCCCAGTGCGAAATCAGGATCCGAGCACTGGACTGTGAGCAGAGCAAATCCTCTGATGTGGCAGCTTGATTGGAGCAGACATCTTCTCCTTCTCTTCTCTCATCACTTCCTTTCATCACTACCTTTTCTCTTCCCTCTTTTGTATGTTGTCTTCCTTTAGTTTCATGAGTTCCTATGATGTGGTGAATCATAAAAAAGGAAAGGCATTGTATTGTTTCTTGTGTACGAGTAGACCTTGGAAGACTCCCAGTACCAGTTGATCGTTTCTTTCCTTTCTTCCTTTTTGTGGGATCATTCAGATCCTTTGTTAAACAGACGAATTCCCTGAAGAAGATTTTCTTTTGTCTTCATCCTGTAATAAGTTCTGTACCCTTCATCTATAACTGCTAGAGTCCTAAAGAGCTCAAAGAGCTGGCCTTTCAGCTGGCTTTGAGATTCCAGAATGTTAGAGTTGGGGAAGTGTGTGCCTCTGTATTTGATTGCTTGTTGTTTGTTTACTGGGTAAAAGTTCATCTTCAGAAGTCTCATGTTTTCTCTCTTTTTCCTAATCAGTAAGGACAAAGATTTTCCTGGGTAAATTCAGACTGAGCATCTTAAGTTATTACTAGTCTTCACTATCTGGACTCATCTCTCAGGAACAGAAATTTCATTTCCATCCTTGACAGAAATTATACAGTTATTAGAACAGCTAACAATGCATCGTGTCAGCACCCTTGGGAAACAAACTGTTTCAAGAGCAAAAGTATTTCTCTGAGTCAGTTTTTAGATAAAGCTTATAAAATAGCCCTTAAGCACTTAGTAATTTGTCTTAAATGAGAGAAATCGAAAAGTCACTCACCTTGAGATTCAATATTGAAGGACAATAAAATGAAACAACCACCACAACAATATTAATAATAGGCAGTATATGTTGCTATAGCAATATCCTGGGAAAACCTGATATTTGAAAAATACTCAAAAAGTTCCATAGCACATTCTATGAAGTCTGTATCAACTGTCCCCCTCCTACGGTCACTTACCTTCTTTAGTTAACAGTTAGATTTTATCCATAAAGTGGAAAATGATCTTGGGCCCTTGGCTTCTGCTGGAAAAAAGAAATCCAGGCCAGCTCAGTGGAGTGACTGGGGATCCCCACGAGCTATGGCAAATGAGAAATAAAGACATCCAAGGGTTTCCAGTCAGTGAGGACAGTTGTAGGAAACTCCAACATTGCTCTAGTCATAAATGAATGGTCTTCAGCATCTTCAGTGTGTGCTGAGTCAGTCCCTAGGGCTTTAAGGGGGAGTCCCAGCATCGCAGTTTCATTTCCAGGAGCACAATATTTTCCTTGTTGTGGCTCTTCTTTCATTTCCCTTTCCTCCTTACTCCACATCTTCAACCCCACGCCTTGCTGTCATCTGTGTTTTTTCTGGGCAAAGTTTGAAATGTCATAGCTGTTTTGCCTTGATAAGATTTTAGTCTCTCTTTAGATGCAACGAAAAATGGAATCTTTGAGTGCCAACCGTTCCCTCTTTGCTGAAGACATTTCTGACAGAAAGCAAGTAGTTTGATGTCAGGACATGCTCAAATTTTGATAAAACTGTGAACAAGAGTATTTTTCCTTGGGGAATGTGGTATGCCCTCTGACAAGGGCTGCAGATCCCTGCGTTTCTCTGGGCAGCTGGAGCAGTTGTGGGTCTATCTGCAGCTCAGAGTCTCCCTCTCAGGCCTTTCCCAGCAGGGAGTTCACGGCAGGCTCCTGCTCACAACTCCAGTATCAGACACAACGCCCCACAGTGTTTGTGAGAAAAGTCTGGATTACGTGACACCATCCTGGGCCCTGGCTTATGACTGCACAGATTCCCTTGCCTGAGGGTGAGCTCCTATCCTCCAGCAGAACACTTTCTGAGGGACTGCAGTGCTGATTGCAATGCCTGTATCCAAACCCAGACAACTGGGAAAGTTAGCAAGAGCCCTCGATTCTACTCCATACATTTCTCCCGCCCTCTTAGAACCTGGCACCTCTGTGAATATTGGGTCCCCAATAAAAGCATTGGTGTCCGATAATTTCCCAAGCTAAACATGCAAAGTCAACATTAAAAGTGGCCCTGAGTGATACTCTCCACGGAATTGCCACAAAGAAGCAGCACATGTTTCTAAAAGAGAAGGAGTAAATAGTCTGTCCATTGCCAGACTAATGATCCTGGGCTAAGTTTTTAAGATACATTGTCACTTTCAGAAACTTTCCAAGAAAATGAGAAAGTGCTGCCTACTTTTGCTTACCCATATGTAAACCTTTTTGCATTTACTTACTACTCTCAAGAAACTTTGGAACTTCATAGATTATTTTGTTTTATTGATTATTGTTTTATTGATTATTTTGTTATTATTCTACGTATTAGTTCGGCTATGCTGCTGATACAAGGAGACCCAGAAATACAGTGGCTCTAACAAAGATGCACCTTTATTGCTCTCTCATAGTAGATGATCCATGGCAAGTAGGCAGCTCCATGAGTTCATTCACTTGGGAATCCAGCCTACTCCTTCCTTTCCCAGGGTGTTGCTCTTAACTACATATTTGAGGTTGGCTTGCCAGCACCTTGAGCTCATTCCAGTCCTTGGGAACTAGTGCAACAAGCAAGTGAGAAGAAATCAGTTTCCTTTTTAAGGATATGATCTGAAAATCATGTATATCATTTCTACTCTTATCCTGTTGTCCACAAAGTGGTCACCATGGCCACTTTAGCAGTAAGGAAGAAAAGAAAATGTAGTCTGAAAGGGAGTAGCTGTGCCCAACTAAACTGGAGGTTTTGTTATTAAAAGAAAGAAGAGGAGAATGAATGTTGGGGAAAACAAGTAGCCTCTGCAAGAGTTGTGAGCTCAGTAGTTATTCAAAAGGATGTAGCATGAAGAACATAGGCAGTTGTAGCTAGCTCCACCTGTGGGAGGAGAGAGTAGGCATTTTATTTGGAGATTAAAGGATGTGAAAAGACCTCTCAGGTGAGTGGACCTAGATCTGGGCTGGGCGGAGCTTGCACTTGGCCATTGGGAAAGTAAGACTTTTCATACCAGGGCCATTTTCTGTGATCTCAGAGCTCTGATCCCAAGAGGCTTTAAAAAAAATAAAAACTCTAAAGTTAAGTTTCCAAATCAGAGTACCCCATGAATCTCCTGAGACTCTAAGCAATCCATGGGGGTAAAAGGTGTTCTTTTATTAGACTCACAAAAGGGACTGTGACTCAAAATTTTAAATTCCAGTACTTTGTCCCAGGGGGGTTGGGAGGAATGATGCCAAAGCAGTTGAGCTGTCATCATAGGGACCAGGGCATATGAGAGACCCAGGCAGCTGTGTCTGAGACTCTTGATTTGAGTTTCCATGTTTTGAGACACTGCAGGACCCTGGCCAGCTCTCTCACCTCAATCTTGGCAGGTGACAGGACGTATGTCCAGCTGTGCAACTCAGGTGTTGAGTATTTGTGCTGGTCTCTACTTCCCTACTCAGGAGCACATGGGAGCAGGTTGTCCTTTCTTAGTCTATCCCCAGTGGCTGGAGGGAGGTTGGCCTTGCTCCTAGGGATGCTTCTTATCATTTTCTTCTTTCTAAGCCCTACTGTGCTTTTTCCAAAGCAACTCTCTTCCCCTCTACAAACAGCATAGTGTATTCCATAACTCTGCCCAAGTCATGCGCTTTCTTAGCTAAACTCTCTTCTACTGCCAAAAGCAGAAAGGAGGGGATTTATTTCTGCTAAATGCAGAATTATAAATGTGGCAGGGGCAGGCAGGGAACTTTAGACTTGTACCAGTGCACATCCTGTACTTGTTTTTTTCACTGAAAGGGCCCTGAGTTTCTCCAGTTCATTATGGGAAGCTGAATTTTGCCTGCACTGATCATTTTACAATGTCTTCTACAAAGGCAAAATCCTGTTTTAAGTAAAATTTCAGGTCATTCTGGGCAGTGTTTTGTGCCCACGTTTTCAGAGTCCTTCATAAAGGTCTTACAGGGCACCAAAGGATCTAGGAGGGAAGAGGAGGCTGAGACAGCATGCTGTGGGTCTAGCTCCAGCATGGTGATGTTTTGGAAAGATTAATCACTGTCCCCTCCCTGCCTCTACTCATGGGTTTTCCTTCCCTCTTTTGTTCTTCTCATCTCCCACTCCTCATATAAGAGCCACACATTCTTGACTCAGGGAAGAAAGATGCCACTTGAAAGTACTGAAGAAAAGAGTCTGAACCTTAGAGGTAGTCAAAAAGAAAAGTGGCAAAAATAGGGGCACAAAAGAGAGGATGCTCAACTCCTCTGCCCTCTCAAATACCACTCCCATCATCCCTCAGACTAGAAAAGGATTCATATTAGGGGAGAAGAGAATGGAGAGAAGGGATGAGAAAAGAGGCCATGTTCTCATGCCAAGAGGGGGCCACTGGGGGAGCTCTGGTGGGAAGTCATGGAGCCCACAGTTGCAAACCATGTGCCAACACCTAGGACCTCCTTGCAAGGTGAACCAGAGCCCCATCTCTCCACTCTGGGGACCCTACACAACATCATAACCCAGAGCTCCTCTAGCCATCCTGCCCATGGGGCCAGTGAGGATTTCACTTCAACTCAGCCATCAATTTCCCCTTTGACTGCCCAACAGGGACGATGCTCTCATATGTCTTTTCCCCAACAAAGTTTCAGGTGATTGTTAAATCCCAAGAAGAAAAGTACTGCCTTGGACATTCAGATGGGGCTGGAAGTAGGAAAAAGAAAACCCCCTTCTCCTTAATCCCGCCATGGATCTGTCTTTGAGGGGCTGAAGGAACGAATGTGAGAGTACTCTGAGTCAGGAAAATGGTAACCTTCCTCCTGCTTATAATCTGTTTTATAGTGTAGTTCTATGTGTAAGCTTTTGTTTGGAAAATAAATGAGTTCTACTGCTTAAAATTTAAAAATCTCCGAATTCTAGTGGATAGGGCATGGACTTGGAACACACCTGAGTTCCAATTCTATCCCTACCAGTGCCTCTCACCTGCACTTTCCTAATCTGCAAAGTGGAAGAGTAATGTTTATTTCGAGGGTCACTCTGTGGTTGATGTATGGGTTCAGTGCCTGTCACATAGATATTTGGTGCATGTAAGTCTTCTCCACCATCTGCTTTCATCAAGAGGATAGCAAATATGGCAAATGACATTGCAAAACGTTAAGCCATGTGTCTCTCCTCCCGTTAACTTTTCCCTGTGAACCTCTCCCAGCAGGTCTCCATTGCCCCAAGTGAAAATTGTGATACTAGAAAATAAAGATCAGATTCCTGGGTTTCCATTTCAAAAGCCACACTCTGTAAGATAGGGAAGATTTGGAACAATTGTTTATCAGGTAAGACTCATTCTCCCTTCCCTACCTCATCCTAAGCCAATCCAGTACACACACTCTGTCTCTCTCACTCATAACTAGCTAAAGCTTCCAACTGGGGAAGGGGAGGGGAAAAGAAAGAATCAGAGAGGAAAACAGAGAGTTGAGTGATAATGGACACTTATGAGAAGGAGCCCAGCATCCTAACACCTCTCTTCACTGAGATATAAACCCAAGGAGAGAGAGAAGTTCCCTAGATAGGCTTGAGGGCTACAAGAGTAGAGGGGACCTGTGCTTCACTTCTCATTTGCATGCTGGGAGGTGGCCATCCCCAGGTTTCCCTAAATAACCGGAGACTGGAGGACAGAGTAGAGATGGCTGCCAAGGGTGCCTAAGCAGAAAGGCTTGAGCTGGTCTCACAGAGTCCCTGTGTGCCCCAAAGCCCCAGGGAGAAGCCTGAGGTTTTTCTCAGCATTCCTGACAGTTGTGTGGACATGACACTAAGATGCTTTGGGGTGCGGGGCTGCTGTCCACAGATTCCACATGCTTGGGGGTGTTGGCGGTTAGGTAGGACCTCAGATGCCTCAGCAGATGCCGTTGTGGAGAGGTAACATGAGTGGAGTCTGGATGAAATAGCACATTCTAGAAGATGCCGGAGAGGGATAAAACACTTTTGGAGGACCACAGACTTAAGGCCCACATTACTCCCCTGATGACAGGACATCATGAAACCATCACTCATGTCAAACCCCAGACAAAACTAAAAGTCAATCATGGAAGAAGAGCAGAGAAAGGAGAAAAATCCCAAATGGATTAATGTAACTGAATTGTAGAATTTTAAAACTGGAAGTAGGGGAAAGTGTGCTTAGAAGATTATTTATTTGGATCCCCTCTTACTAGAGAGAATTAAATCAAGCCCTAGAGAAGTTTAACTGCTTGTCCAAAGAATTCGTTTCAGAAGTCCTGGAGCAATTTTATAGGTAGAGCTCTTTTACCTGCCACAGGTAGATGAGCTAGGATATTACCTAAAATTAGTGTGGCTCTGTGAGAGGTTCTATAAAACAAGAGACCTCTGATGAGCTCAGATGAGCCCTGAATGCCCAGTTCACTCTACAGCAATTTGTCTTTTTCCCTGTCCATGCAGAGACTGCACTGTTTTTTCAGCCTCAGAGAATGCTCAGGTGTGCAAGAAATGCGATCCTTTATTTCTATAACTCAATTTTGTTTTTCCCTTGAGTCCCTATTCTACCAGCAGTGAAAAACTTGACCTTGCCAATTCACAATAAAATTCATATGTTTAAATGACAGTTGGATCCCGTGCTTAACTATGGTCTGCGTTTCAGGAGATGGCGTGTCTAAAGGAAATCAAATCTGGTGGAAGACACTACATTCTCTTAAAGCTTAGAGAAGATCTGTAGCTTTCCCCAAATTCCCAAGAGGTCTGTGACTTCAAAGATGTTAAGAATGTCTGGCTTGAAGTGGGGGTGGGGGTTGGGGGCAGAGGTTGGACACAAAGAGGTCAGGCCAAGGACTCACTCAGTAGTTTCTCACTCCCTGACTCTAGAATTTCCTTTCCAGTGGTTCTCAATGCTGGCTAAACATCGGACCTACCTGTGGATCATGTAAGTCTTAGGCTGCCCAGTCCAACCCCAGAGTTACTGCCTCAACATCTGCCAGGATGGGGCTGAGGAGTCGCTGGAGATTCTGGATGTGGGAGTGATGGAGAACCACTGCCTTTCTCTCTCTGCCACAGCCCCACCAACTCCTTCCACCAGGCTGAGCTGTGGTTGCACCTTCTACCACTGACCCCAAGTGGGGCTGCTTCTGGCTTCTCCCTATCCTCAACAACATGCTTCACATCCCTTTGTCTCTTGGTTTAGTAGAATTGGACTTTTTCAAAGGGATCTTAAGTGGGAAATATTTTTTTAAAAGGAGTTAGGTAGCATAGTTTTCTTTTCCTTATTTAGATTTCCTAATAGGGTCTAATAAGCAATCGACTAATAGCCACTCAACTCAAATTGCTTTCCCTTGCCCCCCTTGGATCTGACTGGCAAGCATCCCTGCCATACCTCATCTTCCTTGAAAGTCATTCCTACCTGTTTTCATTCCTCTGGTAATGGCCAAGCCTCTCCCCACTCAACCCCACTCCCAAAACAAACTCCTTCTAAAGAAGATTTAGAGCAGCTATGTCCCCTCAGTGTTCCGGGAGTGCCTGAGCATAAGTATATACAGTCGGACATGTTGGAAAGCCTATTTTTGGAAAAGACTTTTTTTTTTCTCCTGCCTTCGCACTCTTATCTGAAATCCATTAATCATAAATATAAGGTTATTTTTTAGGCTCTCAATTCTATTCCATTCTACATATCTATCCTTGAGTCAGTACTACACTGTCTTTATTACTACAGCTTTGTAATAAGTTTTGAAATCAGAAAGTGTGAGTCCTCCAGCTTTGTTCTTTTTTTCAATTGTTTTGGCTATTTTGGATCCGTTACATTTCCATATGAATTTTGGGATCGGCTTGCCAATTTCTACAAATAAGGAGGCTGGATTCTGATAGGACTACATTGAATCTGAAGATCAATTTGGGGAATATTGACATCTTAACAACATTGAGTCTTCCAATACATTAATACAGGGTGTTTCCCACTTTAAAGCTTTCATTAATTTCTTTCAACAATAGTTTGTAGTTTTCAGTGTACAAGTCTTACAATGTTTTTTATTAAATTTATTCCTAAGTATTTTAATCTCTTTGATGCTCTTGTAAATGAATTTGTTTTCTTGATTTCCTTTTTGTAATGCTAATCTCTTGTGTATAAAAGTAGAATTGCTTTTAGAATATTGATCTTTTATCCTACAATTTTCTTGAACTCATTTATTCGTTGTAATATGTTTTATGTTCTCGTATGTTTCTTAGGATTTTCTATATAGAAAATCATGTCATTTGTGAATAGAGAGTTTTACTTTTTTTCTTTCCAATCTGGAACACTTTTATTTCTTTTACCTGACTAATTGCCTTGGTTAAAATCTCCAGCACAATGCTGCATAGAACTGGCGAGAGCAGCAACCTTGTCTTTTTCCTGATTTGGGGGAGGAAGCATTCAGTCTTTCATCATTAAACACCATGTTAGCTGTGGGTTTTTCTCCGATGCCCTTTATCAGGTTGAGGAATTGCCTTCCTATCCTATCCTATACTTTGTTGAGTATTTTAATGATGAAATCATGTTGTATTTGTCAAATGCTTTTTCTGCATCTATTGAGGTTATTATGTGTGTTTTGTCCTTTATTTTCCTAACGTGGTATTACCTTCATTAATTTTCATATGTTAAACTAACCTTCCATTCCTTGGTTGTGGCCTTATTATGTTGCTGGAGTCAAGTTTGCTAGTAGTTTATTGAGGACTTTTGTGTCTATATTTATACACAACATTGATCTGTAGTTTTCTTGTGATGTCTTTGGTTTTGGTGTGGGGTAGTGCTGGCATCATAGAATAAATTGGAAAGTCTTTCATCTTCTATTTTTTTGGAAGAATTTGTGAAGAGTTAGCATTAAATCTTTAAATATTTGATAAAATTTATCAGTGAAGCCATCTAGGCCTGGGCTTTTCATTGTGGGGAGTTTTAAAATTATAAATTCAACCTCTTTATTTGTTTAGGGTTATTCAGATTTTCTATTTCTTCTTGAGTCAATTTTTGCAATTTGTGTCTTCCTAGGAATTTGCCCATCATCTAGATTACCTCATTTGTTGGCATTCCGTTGTTTATAGTATTCATTATAATCCTTTTTATTATTGTAAGATCAACAGTGATGTCTCTTCTTGCATTCTTGATTTTAGCAATTTGAATCTTCTCTCTTTTTTCTTGGTCTGTCTAGTTAAATGTTTGCACAAATTTTGTTGATCTCTTCAAAAGTCTTTCTAATTTACCACAGGTATATATTTTTAAGAAAATCATAGAGAGGAGAGAAAAGGGGAGGGAGTACCTTGGTGAGAATATCCTTTATAGTAAAGCCCCATTGTGAAACCTGAGTGGGAAAAGTACTACTAACACAAGCGTCATACTTTAGCATTCTAGCGTGGTTAGTAGAATCACAGCACAGATACAGGAAGAGATGAATCATAGTTCAGATGATAGGATTTGAAGACTGCATGTTGTTCATGGGACTCCAGAGAGATTGGTAAAAACTCTCTCATTTCTCATTCAGTGACGAGCTCACAGATGTGTACAGGGGACGGTGCTCTCTCCTCTTTGAAACTGTGTTTTATTTCAAGGTAGCTACATGTGTAGAGGAAAACATTCGACTAATAGGACACTGAGGTGCTCTTTTTGGGTCTGAGAAGACCCAAATTGGACAAGATTAGTGTGTAGCTGAACAAAGAGTGGCTGGCTTTCCAAGGTCACGGTTAGAGGCATGGGTGGTCACATGTGGCTAAAAACCAAGGTTTAGAATTGGTGGACAGTTGACTAGCTTTGCTTTATTTAAGAAAAGAAACGGCTGATGTGTGTATGGAGGGGGAAATATGGGCATGGATGCAGAGAGCTTGAGTAGCTGAGAAGAGAAGGGGGTGAGGGATGAAGGAGAGAGGGACACTGAGCTAATTGGCAACTGCCATATGGCATAGACCTTTGGGTAAATTGAGAGTCTTAGGCTATGTTATGGTGTGTTGTACCACATAATAGCTCTGCTCCAAATTCCCAAGAAATCTGCAGAAAATTTATATTTGTTATAAGTGCCTTTACTGTGTGTGTATATGTATGTGTGTTTAACATGACTAGTTTTAGACTGGCTGTACAGCAAGAACAAGGTTATGAAAGGTACGCGAAGGTTTTCATAGAGCTCTAGGCCTCTGTAGAGGTCCTCAGGGGACATTGCTACAGGGTGGCAATGGCACCACCTGCTTCCTCTATAATCACTACAGGTCCTTTGTTAATTTTAAGTATATTGCAACAACTTTTAAAATTTCACTTTGAAGAGAAAATTTCTCTCTCTCTCTCTTTTTTTTTTTTTGAGGAAAATTAGCCCTGAGCTAACATCCACCACCAGCCCTCCTCTTTTTGCTGAGGAAGATTGGCCCTGACCTAGCATTCCTGCCCATCTTCCTCTATTTTTATATCTGGGAGACCTGCCACAGCATGGCTTGATGAGCGGTGCGGGTCCAAACCGTCAAACCTCGGGCTGCCGAAGCAGGGCTCATGAACTTAACTACTATGCCCCCAAAAATTTCACTCTTGAGAGCTTTTGACTGAAATACATGGAACTGGATGGTCTTTAAAATCATTTCTGCAGAATTACAGAGTAAATGTAAACAGATTAAATAAAGAAATCAGAAGATACATATGACCTTTTGAATTTTCTAGCAGTTTTGTTATTAGCAATAGGTTAAGGGCGAAACAGACGGGGGGGGGGCAGTGAAAACTTAAGAAGTGACATTTTCAAGTCTTGAAGAGGCAAAATTTCCTTCTGCACCCTCTTAATCCTGTCCCTTAATTCTTTCGTCTTCCTTCTTTGTCTAACAGAAGCTTTGGCACTGCCTTTATCTTCCTTTGCATTTTCTCTTGTTATTTGAAGTGAAACTCAGGAAGTACGGCAGTACCCGTGACCTGTTAAATGGATCCAAGAAGGTAAAACTCAGCTGTCCTCTCTTGCTTTGACTATGGTGTTTAATCTATTCTGTCGTAGGCTGTGTGCTAAGAAAGAAGAGACAATAATAACAGCCTTGTATGATGGAAGCTTCTCATAACTCACTCTTCAGATTAACCAATGGTCTCTGCTTCCTCTGTAAACACACTAATAGTGATGGCACGATGACAACCCAAGGCACACTGCTCGGTGCAGTTGTTTATTTACCAAAGATAAACTGTATTTGTCTGCAAGCTTGTTTGTGTCAGATGTACTTGTCATCATAATTACACAGGTTAGTTAAATACTACATGAACTAATGAACTGTTAATATAATAGAAAAATTATTTCTATGAAGACACATTTGAATTATTTGAAACAAACATTGATTCATTCATTGCATTGAAATCTTGCTATCAAGTTTGGTGTGAGACCATTGCTAATGTTCGGTAAGAAAAAAATCACAAACATCTGAACGTGCTCTTCACTCAATTTCATAGGTATCATTAGATTTTTAGTCCATTTAAAAGAAATAGAAACTGGAAATTGTTGGATGAGGCTTTATGAGTTACGTGGAAAACAACAACAAACTCCAATAAGAGGACTTATACTCAAAAAAAAAAAAGCCTGTAGTATTGTATGAAGATATTGGTAAAATGAATACACATTAATTTAAGTCAAAAATGTTTAGGTTGTGATTTTTTTAATGATTTTACTCTTTATTCTATTATCCGGAGTTAACTGATTCCTTCCCTCTCCTGATAGGATAGGAAAGCTTCTGTAGTAATAGTTTTGGCTGTTGCTTACTTTGTGCAGGCATCTATCATTTTATTTATGCCTCACCACAACACTTTTCAAGGTAGTATTAGTCCCATGTTGCAGATGAAGTATCTAAAACTTAGGAGGATTAAAAGACTTACTCAAAATTATATAACTAGAGCATTGTAGCAAGAGATAAATAAAGGAATAAATTGGAAAATGAAACTCTTTTCTAGACAAACTTCTTAAATTGTAAAACTCACTCATTCATTTTTTTATTACATTGAATAAAAATTGGGAATCAGATCTCAAGAATATGCAGATTTAAAAGTACATCTGCTCTCAACTTGGAAGGATAAGGCAACTAAAACATAACCAGAATACCACATGGAAAAGGCTAAGTGCCATTTGAGAGGTACGGATCACATCAGAGAGAAGTTGTAGGATGATGGAGAGAAACTGGCCGTGCAATCCACTCCTCTGAGTCTCGGTTTTCTAATTAAAAAAATGCATATAATAATGTCTTTGTGAAGATATGAGCTTAAAGCATTTAGCAGGAACCTGGTATATTACAGGTTAGCAAATTGTGGCTATGATTGCTGGTGGGACCATCAGATCTGCTTTCTTTGCTCTTCTCTGCACCAAAGGTTGGTTTGCTATTTGGCTCCCTTTGTTTGATTCCTTGCAAACCTGGGATCTTTCTACTCAATCTCCAAAGCCAGGCAGTTCAAATAAAAGCAGGGAAATTAATCTTTGGAGGTCAATCCCACAACATGCTGAGCTTTTTGCCTTTCAGCCTCCTGTTCTGGTGCTGTGGAGAGGCAGCCCTTGAGTGACGTCTCCCAGTTAACCTGGTCCTAGGAGGTTGGAGGAGATGAGCAACCAGGAAAGAAGGAACAAAGCTGCTCGCTCTCCAAACGATTTTAAAAAACTCATCTTCCTGATGGAAGGAGGGTTTAAAGTAAGCAGTCTTCTCTACAATTTGCATTTATTTCAACATTTTATGGTAGACAAATATTCCTTATACTGATCTTTCCTTCATACTTTATGTTTTTATTTGTCCCTCAGTTGATGAAAAAAAGATGTTTTTCATTGTCTGTTTTCCTGTCATAGACATAGGTGTTTTTTTTCCCTTTGTGTTCCCATCGATTTTGGTTCGCTGTTGCTCAGAATGTTTTCTCCTTTTTGGTCATCACAATGACATTTCATCACTGCACTTCACATTTGCAAATAAACTGAGAAATGGGATCTAAAAGTATATATTTCTATGTTTAATGTTATAGTTATTTGGAAATTTAAAATTTCATCACATGGAAAATTAAATTTAAAAATTTAGTCAAGAAAATAAAGAAGAATGTCAGAAGGATGTCCTTAATGCTAACCACCGACTCCAAAGATTCATTGAACTTGAGTCGTCTCATTTCTTCAAAAGTTTAGTCATAAAGCATCACTTTCAGTCTTTCTCTGATTAACACTGAAAAAAGAAACCGGTGCCACTACACTTTTCCCTCAACTTTCTAGGTAGATGTTTTGCAATTACAAGAAATGTTTGTTTATGAAGCAATTGAGGGAATGACTATGATGCAAAATAAGAATCCATTATGAATGCCAGCAGGTAATTGGGAATTGCTTCACTGTAATGGAGGTGAAGGTGGGAGGGTGTAAATCATGAGTACTTTTATCAAAAGAAAAGTCTGAAAGTTCTGAATGGTGAAAGGAAAGAACCCCAGGCAGGAGAGACAAATACAGTGCATAGTAGGAAAGCTACAGTGAAAAAGCAATCCACCCAAGGGCTGCATTGCAGTTGAGGGAAGAACAGCTCTTACTAGGCTTAAAATTGGCAATAGCTCATAACAGAGCCAAGCGAGTAAATGCATGTGAGGAGGCTCTCTATACTTCGTCATCATCATCATCATCATCATCATCTCTAACGCATGCTGAGCACCTTGTTTTATTTCATTTAATTATAACAACAACTTTATTTAGTAGGAAACTGAGACTTTGAGATGTTAAATAACCTGCCCAAGGCCACACTGCTATTTTAGGGAGGATTCGAGTCTGTATGATTCCAAACTCATCTTCTTTCCTGCTACCTTAATCTGCCCCATGAACACAATTTAGAGATATGTACCTTAGAAAGAGTCAACCTCTACAAGTTAGTTTAGACCTAGATAAAGCTCTCCTAAAACCATCTCAGAGAGAGAAAATTCCTCAATCCTATCTCAGAGAAAGAGACTCCATAAGCTACTTCTACTCCAATACTGGATGGTTCTCCTTTACTGAACAGGTACACGCTTTAGTTGTCCCTCAGCTGCATTCCCATAGCCTCGTGGGTGCTCAGGGTAATTTGGAGTAGTGACCTGTTTATTAGTCAGTGTCCTTCACTAAGTGGGGATTTCCTGAAAGGAATCTTGATGTCTTGCCCGTATTGCCATCATAGCACCTAGTACACAGTTGGTACTCAGTAAATATTGAGACAATGAATGCATGGGTGAGTATTTGTAGTATTGGTTGTGAAGTAGGAGTCACAGAATCATAGTCATATGGAGTTTCATTAGAGGTCTTCTAGTTCCATTCCTCATACAAACTTGCTGAATAAAGAAAGCTTCAAAGTTAGGCTAATTCCTTCATGCAGTAGTATAGGTTCAATTTCTTTTGTTGAGGTCAGGAAAGATCAAGAATTGCTACTCATGGGTTTTCCGAGGAGCCTTCACATACATGGAGGACATGATTAAATGATATGCAAATCTCAAATCCTGTATGTTTTCTTCCTGCATCATCTCCCAACCCTGTAGCTATCTGACTGGTTCTTCGAAGTCTCTCCGAGTTCGTCTTCTCCTGCTTAGTTTAAGATCACAAAATAGGGTTTGGAATGCCAGCAAAAGTCTGTCATCACTGACTCTCCTGAGAGCCCTACCATATTTGCTATAATCTGGAAAATACTCCTGCACCTTCCTTGAGGGCAAATGTATATATCGATACTATCTCAGAGAAACAATCAGGAAAAGAAGAATCTTTCAAGTTTTTTAGGGACAAGGTAGCTTCTTATTTAAAATTTCCAAGTATGAAAATGGGTTAAATTCAGATTTAAAGAGAAGATTGAATTAGTTAATCAATCTGGCCTAATATGCCCTCGCATGCTTATTTCAATTCCCCATGAAAGCAAGCCACAGTCTTAACCACGTTTTTGTCCATCTTTCTCCCTCTTTGGTCTCTTCCCCTTTTTGTTGCAGATAACGCACAACTGGCTTGGTTCTGATTGGCTACAACTATTCCCGTCTTTGTTATCTTGTGATGAGTTATTATGTCAAAGATGCAATATCTTAATCATTGCAGGCAGCATCTTGATGTTTCCTCATGATTTACCAACAGACTTGCTGAACAACAACAAAAAGTGTTCAGGTAGGAAACTTTAAAGAGATTAGGTTTTCCTGTTTACTTAGTTTAGACAACAGTTCTATCTTGACACACTGGCTTTTATATTTGTGATGCACCAGAAGTTGATTTTGTTTTGGACACTTTGAAGTAGTGGTGCAATATGAGACTGAGTTCCGATGAGTAGGATTAGATCTTGTTTCCCAGGCAATAAAAACATTAAAAAAAAAACCTGAGCCAATTTTGAATCGAAATTGAAAGGATTCCACACACTCCTCTTCTGCTTGGTTTCTGAAGTCCAGTTCATCCTAACTCCTTTATCTCTATAGACTTGTTAGCTTTTGAGCTGTTAGCTGATACATGGTCTACGTCAGCACTTTGGGCCAGAACCTTGTTGGTATCAATTTTTGCTTACGGATGCAAATTGTTCTTGAGCAAATTGTGGGAACAAAGAGCTATGTTTAATCTGACACTCTGCTTGTGGTTTATAGGTGTTAAAAACATTTTCTCCAATAAGGGAACACCCAAAATACATGTAATTAGCACTTTGGCAATTATATAATAAAACTGAATGGATGGACGATTTATCTGGGTAATTCTAGAACTTACAAATACTACATCTCAGAAAGCTTGATTTAGTGCCATTTTGAGTTGTCTTAAAAAAAGAATATTTTATGAGCATCAGTGTTCAGTATCAAAAATGTGATATCCAGGTAATGTCTTACATGATAGTCAAAAAGCCTGCCAGATAATTTGATCAAGTCCTGCAAACAGCTTTTTAATTCAGAGATTTAAAAAAAAATCATTCAGATATGAGTCATCAGTCTAGTAAGATGAATTAAACTGGTCACTAAAGAGGCGGTAAAAGTTGACTAAAGGAGCAGTTTGGTTCTTAATGAATCATTAAGAATACTCGAGGAGAAAAACGAGGAACATGAGAAAAGATGTCGCTATCTGATTAGCAGAACAGAATAGGATTTTGTAGTAGCATTTTCTGTCATTTTGCTCCTGTCTGTTTGAAAAGGCAGTTCCATAATGATTTTAATTCATGTTCCTTCTCAATAAGTGTTTCAGAGAAACCGTATATCATTGGAAACAGGTCAGCCAGTGTTGGTAAGTAAATTGCAATTGTGCAACACATTCCCATCAAAGTAGGTCAGGTCAGTGTCCTGCAAAGCACAATTCTACTTGTGTAAGAAGGAGTTCAGCTCTCATAATAAAAATCTATGTGACATTTGAAAACAAGGAGGGAAAAAGTTCAAGTCACATAGCCCTCCTTCCTAAGTGATGAAATATGAGTTACAATCCATTCTATGGGTAGAATGACAAGACGAGGAAGTCAGGCTTCAAGCCAGGAGAAAAACAAATAGACAACAACAGTAACAGTAAAAATTGCCTTTAAAGCAAGCTATCTTTATTGTGGCACCAAATTGCTTCATAACTCCTGTAAATTAGGTCAACCAGAGGGATGTTTAATTAGGTACTATCAATAAGTAAAACACTTCCTAGGTCAAAACATGATCAAAAAGACAGACAAAAAAACCTGAAAGGGTATGATTAAGAACAACTTATTTGGGGCCGCCTCATGGTGTAGTGGTTAAGTTTGGTGCTCTGCTTTGGCGGCCTGGGGTTTGCTGGTTCAGATCCTGGGTGCAGACCTACACACCACTGATCAAGCCATGCTGTGGCAGCATCCCACATAGACGAACCAGAAGGACTTACAACTAGGATATACAACTACGTACTGGGGCTTTGGGGAGGAAAAAAAAGAGAGGAAGATCAGCAACAGATATTAGCTCAGGGCCAATCTTCCTCAGGAAAAAGCATACCTTTAAAAAAGAAAAAAAGAGCAACTTCTTTTACAAGTACTTACAATTGCCTTAGAACCAACTACATTCATATGTGAATTTGATATTGTTTTTATTGCCTGCAATTCATCAAATCTAGATGACATTAATTGTAAGGTTCATTCCCATTTCAGAGATGTTAACTTGTGGGGAAAAAAAGTCCTTGTGAAAAATGTCCTTAGATCAAGAAGCCCTTAGGTCATCTTAGTTCCTGTCAATGCATGTCTTTGATATTTGTAGGTGATAGAATTATACTGCTTGGAGAATATTATATTGCTTATTCTTGTCCTTAAATTAGAAGGATTCTCTATGAAATCATACAAATTAGTATGTACCATGCTATAAAGTTATGAGCCAGAGGGCAGCCAAGTTGCAAAGCACATGACTGTGTGCCAAGTCTTATGTCTCATCATGGGGGTCACTCCCCATCCATGGATCATCCTATATCCCTCAGCAATACTATTGGGCTGCATTTCCAGGAAGCAGCAAGGGGTCTAGAACTCTGAGTTTCCAATTGACTTTAGTGTTCTTAAGGTGCTGGGGAGGAGGCAGAGTGGACTTTATCTGCCTGATGGCTTCTTAACACACCGAGGCTAATGCCTTTTTGGGGAACCGTGGGCCTGGACACTTACTGCCCCATGGCAATTCCAAACTGGCCTAGGAGGGGAAGTTATGATGGATCAGAGGTTATGGTTCTTCCAAATGCTTTGGTCATGGCCCCCACCATCTTATTCATACACGCTTGGGAACTCCTTGTTTATTTGGAGGATGGCATTTGGTCCCACAGATAAAGGTGAGAGGGGTACAAAGTTGTTTTCCAAGGAAGGATAAATGTTTACACCTGGTTGGCATGTGAAGCCCTTAGAATACCAACTTTTGCAGACTCGCCTTAAAAAACCATAAGTAAACAGTACATCACCCATCAACACTATTGTGAGAAAAGTTAAGGCAGGTGACAAGAAAAATGAGGCAAAGAAGGTTGTCTTTGTCCTAACCCATGGCTAGAACTTTCTTTTAAGTAGGAACCGTCTCAGAAAAGAAGGAAGGAGATAGCAGATGTCTGGATGTCTCAGTTCTTTTCAATTTGCCAAAAAATAAACACTTTGAGTGATGATAACTGAATATATTAGATTACATATTTGTTTAGGTCTAATCACTTTGCTGTCAGAGTCAAATTAAAATCTTTTCTGTATTTTACAAGGAGAAAGAGCTAGAAACCTATACTCCATTTCTGAAATGGTTAAAGCCTTGCCCTGGACTATAAAACCAGGACTGTGGCTTGGAAACAAGCTTTGATGTTATCTGAAGATCTTCAAAACAGAATGCAAGTGTGGCCATATTTTTTTCTAGCTGATCTGTTGTACGCGTGTTGTAGGTGTCTGTCTGATTGCACTCAGATGTGGCTAAGTGGTGGGGAGGAAAAAATAATGTTTCTTAACTCTGTGGATAAAAAGACTTCAAATTAGGTGCATCTCACAGGCTTTGGTAATCTGCCCCACATTCTGCACCACGATGTGGGATAGATACTGCTAATTTGGTGTTTATTTCTTCCGGGAAAACAAGCTTTGAAGAGAATGCTGTTACAAATAGGTGGCAATTTCTGAGCTATATGAAGAGAAATTGGTGGTAGCTCTCAGTGAAGACCTCAAGGGGACTTAATCACAGTTACGGGGACTACTCTTATGAGCAATGATTTTTGGAATCCCAACTCATCTCCTCCCTGGCCAATATTGAGATATTAATATTCACTTTCATTTTTTAAAATTTTTCTGCAGCGGGCAACCAAACTAGGAGGTACCGTGTAGGCACCCAGGAGCTAGGAAAGTATTCTCAAACATTCATCCCAAAGTCATTTCAAGCAAGTTAAGAGAAGACCATGTTCTGAGAACATTAAAGTCTTACGTTTTATCTTAAAATGTATGTATAGTTTCTTCTTGAGGCCATACATAGGTGTCTGTTTAATATAAAAATAAGGTTTCTCCAATTTCTTTATGCATAAACATACTTACGCACACATAAAATTTTACATGAATATGATAAGATCATCCATACTATTTTAAACACAATTTTCTTTTTTTTGTTTGCTCTTTTCACCTACAATCACCTTCTCATTAATAATTTAGTGTGTATCTTCTCATATTTTTCTATGTGCTCATAGAATCATATATAGCGTATACACGCATGTAGATACACTACACACACACATGTAAGTCTACACATACATATGCATTTAGTTTTTTTTGTCTTTTATTTTGCAAAAATAGGATCATATAATATACACTTCACTGAATCTGGCTTTACTCATTCAACAATACCTTGTGGAAATTTCTCTAGATCAACTAGTTACCTCTGAAGTCTTTCCTTCTCTCTCTCTTCTTTTTTTTAAATGACTGCACAGTGCCCCATGGTATGGATATATCCCAATTAATTCAATTATTCCCTATATGTGGGCATTTTTCCCCACATATTTCCACTGCAATAAACATAGGGGTAAGGGGCACACATGTACAGTGATGGATGGCAACTAGCTGTTGGTAGTGAACACAATGCAGCCTATACAGAAGCCGAAATATAATGATGTATGCCTGAAATTTGCACAATCTTGTAAACCAACGTGACTTCAATAAAATAATAAAAAAACACACATATATGTATATTATATATGCATATCATTATATGTATATCATTATATATATGATGATGCTTTCCTCTGGGCTAGATCCTCAAGAATGAGATTTCTAGGTTGAAGACTTCAAATATTTTTAATCTGAATAAATATTGTAAGATTGCTTTCCAAAAAGCATGTACTAATTCACATTTCTACCCGGATGTATTAGAGTAAATATAATATTCTAAATACTTGTTATTCAATGTGTGATCTATGGGCCACCAACTTTGACATCACCTGGGACCTTGTTAGAAATGCAGAATCTTAACCCTACTCAAGACTTAATGAATCAGAATCTGCATTTTAATAAGATCCCTGGGTGATTCAAACATACTTTACCATTTGAAAGTCACTGTTTTAAATCACTTGCAATCTATGTAAATTGGGAGGGGGTTTATTTATCAAACATCTTCTCTGGAAGGATAATTAAGCAATTAGTAATAGTAGTTGACTCTGCGGTTGAGCCTTGTGGGCCTGGCAGACAGGTCTGAGGTGGAAACTTGCTTTTCACCATATATTCACGTAACCTTTCACTTTTCCGTGTGTGTGTATTATCTATTTAGAAAACTTTTAAGAGCAGCTTCCTGCAAATAGAATGATTACTTTCCACCTTCAAATCTCCAAGGAGATGGCAGCCTTGTGGTTCCACGTGTAATCTTCACACACCACTGCCGACTTTGTCATGCTAGTATACTCCAGTTTAAAAAGTGTAGTTGGAAAGGAAAATTCTCCAAGCCACACAGCCTGCTTTTTGAGGATATGAAAATGTAATAATGTCAATGGGGTTTTGTCTGACATAGGGAACATCTGACAGGGCAGACAGAGTGAGTCAATGTCATAGGGCACCTTCGAACTTTGTCTGCAACATGCCTGTAATTTGAACTGTGATCATAATCCCAGTGTTAAATTTGTAATACGAGTTCCCCACACCAGAAAACTGCATTAATAATGTTACGACAGATTCAACCTCACATGTTTCTTGTGAATCAGTGAGCTGGCAAGCAGGTTTGGAACATCTCAGTTTCAGAGTCCACACTGGATCTGCTGACACCAAGATGCCTGGAGATTTGAAGGAGTAGGGTAGG
The DNA here is from genome assembly GCF_037783145.1 of Equus przewalskii. NCBI lineage: Eukaryota > Metazoa > Chordata > Mammalia > Perissodactyla > Equidae > Equus > Equus przewalskii. The sequence continues at coordinate 29,300,246 of NC_091850.1, forward strand.
CAGTTTTGCCTTTTAAGGTTAGAAATGGAGCATCCTCACCACACTGATGCTTCCTGAAAATCTTCCCAAGGCAAGAATCCTCCTCTACCCCAGTGATCCATCATATATACAACTTATTCTTAGGAAACATTTCATGCAGGCTAAATTGAAAATTTATAGAACTTCTAAACAGACTCTGAAGGTTAAACTATATGAATCTTTTAAATCTAGTTTCTCCAGGTACTGCCAGCTTATGGGTCTAAATGGCTTTAGAAGATAGACATTTAGAGCAATAATTCAAACTTCTCTTGCCCATGAACCCACACATTCTCTCAGGACCGCTGGCCTCTGAAAAATCTTGTCCAAGTATTTTAGGGAATCTTTGGGAGGTTTGAGGTCATTCTCATGTATACTCACAAACAAATAAGGTTGGCCACCAAAGAATCTTTCATTTCTTACCTTTCATTGACTTTGCCACCTTCCTCTCGGCATCACCGCTCCTGCCAGGATTTTTCTTTTCTGCAGAATATCTTCTTTTTCCTAGTAGGCATCTATTTCCAGCTGCATCTGGGATACTGGAGTCCTAGCTTGTGAGTGGGGTGGAGGGGATCAGAGCTGCCTGACACTCTTCTGGATGGGAGGAAAGAACTTAGTCTATCTTTAGTGTTATTCTCTCTAGAGGTACCGTGTCTGAGGGTTTTAGTGAAACAGCCCTTTAGCATTTGCTTACAGCCTTCTCTCTCCTGAGGCCACGGGCAAGAGAGGGCTTTGCCAGAAGACCAATCCAAGTAACACAAAACACATTGCGGCCAGGATATTGTTACTGAATCTAGCTTGTCCAGCTCCTTCCATCCTCAAGGTACATTTTGTCTTAGGATTTTATCTTCTGCATAGGGGCTTCTGAGCCCCAGATTAGGTTTATGTGGGGGTTCCTGCAACACACCCAGCAGAAACTCTAGGTTCATGAGAACTAATGGTTTATTGCTTGTATTTCTCCGGGCCCTAGTACCTAAATAAGGGGGTTCTGAGGCTAAGGAGATACCATCTACTCAACTCTTAAGGAGCTTCCGGGGGCAGAGGGCCAGCCAGTTGTTCAGTCTTTGGCTCCATGGCAAGGCCAGTCCTACCTAGACCTCAGCCACTTCTTCTTTTTCTCTCTAGCATAGAAATGGAGCTCAGTTCCATCCTGTGAGAGAAAGAGCAGCACTCATTGCCTCACAGGAAAGTTAAGGGAGAGGAGATTGTTCTCCATACTCAGGTCCATGATTCCTCAGAGCTGCTGCCCATGTGCAGCTCTGCTGTGAGGATATTTGGTGTTGGTGGGTGGATGCTGGGACAGAAGTGAGGGACGAGAGGATGGGAGGAAAACAAGGGGAGTGCCTTCACCCAGAGGGCCCCAAGAATCACTAATAAGGTTTTGAAAAGATATATCTTCTTTCCATAAAATATTACAGTCAACTGCCTCACCATGACGTTTCGATCAATGACAGACTGCATATGTGATGGTGTTCCCATAAGATTAGTACCATATAGTGTGTAGTAGGCTATACCATCTAGGTTTGTGTACACTCTGATGTTCACACAATGGAGAAATCGCCTAACGATGCATTTCTCAGAACGTGTCCCCATCATCAACTAACGCATGACTGTATTTGATTTCCCCAAAGAGTAAAGGAGATGAGAAAGGAGACAGGATGACAGGGTGGGCATGGGGAATACATCTTCTGACCATGCTCTCCTGTCTCTGGGAATTTCTGCAAGAGGAAGAGGGTGCCTTATGAAGTGAATTTGCAGCCAATTTGGAAGTAGATCCACCTGCTGTGGTTTCCAGAACAACAGTTTGATCACAATGAACACGTGAGTTGTTAGCAACCACCACCTCAGTGGCCTTGCCCTGTTCCTAGTCGTAGGGGCAGGGGTCGCTACAGGAAGCTGTGTTGGGTTTTCCATTTCAATTTAGCCTTGCAGGCAAAATTGAGAGTTAGGTAAAAGGTACATTGTGAAGCAACCTCCCAATGCAAAGGAACGTGTGGGCAAATGCATCAACAGGCTGTGCAAGGTGTCTGTGTGCTTTGTCTCCGACCTGTCCTACTTTACCACTTCCAGGTTTCTTCAAGGCTCAGCCTCGTCCCACGCATATGTGCGAAAGCTCTCTTCTACTTTTGTGTGTCTAGCATGGATGGGAGGTGCAGACAATGAGAAACCGGGCTGTACAGAGGGTTGTACCTCTGCTCTTGGTCTAACTATGCACCCCTAGCCTCCTGGGGGTCAAATGTCTGGCAGCCTGGGATTGCAGAGCAACAGCTGGAGAACCCTGGCTGTTGATTGTCTTACTTCTTCAGATTATTTTATTTATTTTGCTGAGGAAGATTTACCTTGAGCTAACATCTGTGCCAATCTTCCTCTATTTTGTATGTGTTGTCCCCACAACACGACCACTGACAATTGGTGTAGGTCTGTGCCCGGGAACCAAACCCTGGTCGCCGAAGTGGAAAGTGCCAAATTTAACCACTAGGCCATGGGGCCAGCCTCCAGATTATTTTATATTTTCACTCATATGATTTGAGTGTTCAGATACCCTGGGTGAGGCCACATCAAGTTTTCTGTTCATGGTTGGATGGTTTTTGCACTGCAAAAATGCAAGCAGTTGAGAAGAGAAGGGGGCCTGAACTCTATTAGCTGACCTGTTGTGCCCTGCCATGGTGCTGTGTCTGGAGGAAGGGCCCTCTCCCAGAGGGGGCCTTATGCAGAGTCACACAAAGGTGCTGTAAGAGTGAGTGATGGCCCAGATCAGACAGATGCATTTAAACCAGGAAGCCTTGGGTTTGGTAGTCCTACTTTTGCTGCCATGACCAGCATTTTTGACTTGCTTGAGGTGACCCCTCTGGGAAACCTGACAGTGGAAAACTGATAAATCATGGGCCACACATAAGGCCGACAAACATAATTGTTTGGCTTACACAGAGTTGGCCCACAAAGTGTTTAAAAATATTTGAATTCATTGTCAGTATTTTCAATTTAAGAGATTTTGCATAAGGATTAGAATTTCTGGCTTCCCACGGTACTGCCGGGTAGCGTTTAATAGCAGCCAATGAGTGTGTGACTGTCTTTACCATGCTGCCCTCCAGCCTCTCTAGCTCCGAGGATGAAGGTTAATTGAAGTTTATCATAGTGCTTCTGTTCTGTTTTCTTCTAGTAGAATTGAGAAAAGTGAAATCTATCCTGTGCTCTCTTTTAAAAGTGGGAAAATTAAGATAGACTGAGAAGCCAGTTTTTAAAAAAATCTGACCTGCTACATATTTTTTAATTGGCTGCCAAGTCCCTCTAGCATTTGTATTTGCAGCCTGTGCTCTCAAGTCACAGCGCCTCATCATCATGCAGTCGAGGAAACTGGAGAAATTCAGTTAAAGGCCATGCTCCTTCACTTGGCCACTAAATTAAGCTACGAGGCTGAAGAATCTGGATTTAGCATGCCTCCTCTGCAGGAGAGGGCTTGGCTTGCGAAGTATATTCTGGGGCCCATCTGTCCCACTGTCCTGGGTCTAAAGTGTTTTCAAGACAAAGCCTATAGACCTTTCCTGCTGAGCTGGGAGGCTTGAGGGTGAGTGGACAAAATGCCGTCAGGTCAAGGGTCAGAGGGATATTGTGATCAGACATATGGAGATCCGAATTGGGGAGGAAGGACAGAGAAATTAGGGACACAGGTAAGACGAGCCGGGTGGCTACAAAAAAATTAGGCTTGTAGGACAATGAAGTCAGATTTCCTAAGCCAAGGGCCCTGATTGCAAAGTTCCCTCGTTAAGAAGGGAATGCTCACAAGGCAGAAGGTTGAAGAACCAATCCTTAGCTGAGGGGAGCCATTGTGAGGCCCCTACCTGACCCGCAGGTGATAGAAAAGCAGCCAGTGGAAGGGTTCAGGGCAAAGACATTGGAGACAGAGGTCCTCCTTCCCAAGTAGGAATCCTAGCCTCTTGCACTAGCTGTGCAAGTTAGGTGAGCTCCTTAGCCCCTTCCCGCCTTAGCGCCCTTTGCTGTGTAATGAGGATAGTGATATACCTACCTTGTAAGGTTGCCTATCAATGAGTATTAAGTGAGCTAATTCTTAGAAAGTGCTTAGAGTAGTGGCTGGCACATGGCATATGTCAGATACCCAGGAAGTACTTATTACTGCCTGCTTGCTACGTCACCCACCTCCCTGAGGAAAATGCAATATTTATAAACATGGTTATCAGCTTGGAAGAAGTTGCCCTCTGAAAGAAATATCAGCAGTATAGTTTTACAAGCGGCACCGTAGCATTTTAAAGGAACTTTCTAAACAATTGCAGTGGCACAATGGTAAACTTTATGGAGGGTAGCTAAATTCAGAAAGAAATGATAAAGTTTTCCTATAGCATGAGAAAGCTAAGTGATGCCCTCCAATCCAGGGCACTCTTCCTTTAGACACTTTTGCAAGGAGCATGGTGGTGAAGTCTCTCCCTGATTCAGAAGGACTTTACCATGAAATGGGTTCAGAACGGTGGGAGAAGAGGAAGAAGCCCTCCCCCTTCGGAGTGCATGGTGAAGTCTGTCATACGCGAGGAGGATGTTGTGGTTTCAGCCTGGTTTGTGGGGGCACAGCAAGGTGAGGCTGTTTCAGACAGTGCTCAGTGTCGCTGTCTCCCTGCGGTTAGCCTGAAGGGAGCAAAGACGCAACAGCGTTTGCTTGGAGCTCAAGTGCTCAAGGTACTGCTTGGAGCCCAGGGCGGCCCTTCGGGGGCTTTGAACTGCAGCCGCGAGACTAGTGGCATCTCTTTCCAGATTTGTTTTGACACAGGCTAGCTCGAAAACAAAATTTCACTGTCCTAACGCTAAGAATCTGAGAGCGAATGTGCTTGTTGATTTGTTTATCCTTAGTTCAACAGAACCTTCCGTGATGCCTCTGGTCACGGAGCCTACCCTGCAGAGTCTGCGTCAGAGAACACGGCAGAGCAATGATTGGAGGCAGAAGGAGCTATTCCAACGGGCCATATAAATTTGTTATTAAGTCAGATACACCAGGAAAATACGAGAGGAGACAGAATAAGTTTCAAAGGTTATGGGGGGCAGAGTTAGGGTGCCCTTTGTTTAGATAAGAAATGGGTAGGCAGTGGGGGAGGGGCCTAGAGGGAGCCCAGATGGTGGGGGCTGCTGGGCCAACTTGTTCAGGTTTAGACCTGGCTCCAGATCCTAAACGGAGCTGATTTTGATAGAATTCTTGGTTGTCATTAGCTTCCGTGAATCAGTCAGCCTTCAGCAGGTGTACCCTGATGTCGCTCAGCCTCTCTTCTCCAGAGATGCAAGGGGCCATTTGGGAGGGGTAAAGTGACTTTCCTTCCACATGCACACATTCACACACATACTCACACACACACAAATAATCCTAACAATGTTAAATCAGTTCTCTCTACAGATATAGCATAAGGGACGTATAAGATTAGGAACATCTTTACTCTAAAAAGTTACTCTCCACCTCCTAGAATTTCTGTTAAAAGGAGACATCCTTCTTCATTCATTAATCCCTTCTATATTTATTGAGTATCTAATAAGTACCAGAAGCTGTATTGAGTGAAGTTGTCTGGAGCTGAGTGTGAGAAAAACATGATAAGCTAGAAAGATAGAGTCAGATTCTAAATAACATTCTAAGAGATATGGAATTTATTTGATAGCAAGACTTCAGACAGAAGGTTTTTAAGCAAAAATGTGACATGCTTAAGCAGAGTTTCAGGACGATTATTTTGGGAATATGTAGAGAGTGGGTTGGGGTAGAAAATAGAGGATTTGGAAAAAGATACAGACAGTGGGGGGGGATGTCAATTGAGCGCTATTGCAAGAGTCTAGAAGAAACATTTTGAGGACTTTTGGAATAGAGTGGTGACTGTGGAACTGAAAGGACAGGACAAATGTGAGAGGCATTTAAAAGGAGTAATCAATAAGACTTGAGTGTGAAGGGGGAGAGAGAAGGAGGAGGCAAGGACTCAGTCTAAGTTTTGAGGGTGGAAGACCAGGAGAACCACAGGTGCTGCTGCTAACACAAAATGGGAAGATAGGAGGAGTTCTTGCCAGAGAACCTCAGAGATGGACAGGCCCATAGTGCCCCATCCAATGTCTGTATCCTCTCTGCTCCCATTGTAATCTTCCCTTAGGGACCCACAGGCTGGCCTGGACAGGGTAGCAGCTAAGTGGCTGGAATATGGTATTGGGCTCCACGGGAGGAATTCTAGCGCAGGGAAATATGGGGTGCTCAAGAGGCAGGATCAGCCTAGTCAAAGTGCTCTGAAGAAAGGTAAGATTTGCACCTGATGAAGACCAAGCTGAAAGGTCCATTTGGGGACATGGAAGTTGGGGTAACTGAGCTGAGAAGCTGACTTAGTGGAGAAGGAATTGCAGTAGGAGCAGAACAAGGCAGTAAAGTTCTGGGCTCCTGTCATGGCTGCCAACTTCCCTGCCTCATGGTACCCTGCCTTTGTCAGAATCCTTCTGGCAACAGAGAGCTTGTAGCTTCTTATGGTCAGCTGAAATCTATCACGCTGCAGCATTCACCACCAATGTTGGTTCATCCCTGAGGACCAAAACAAGATAGTTCATCTGGACAGCTTTTCAAAGAGTTGGAGATGGCTCCTTTGTCGCTTAAGTCAGAAGCTTCTCTACTCAAGGCTAAGGCTAAGGAGTTTTGAGTTTCCTCACTTCTGAACATGTATATATCAGTTACTCTGCATATACTAAAGTGTGTGGCCATAAACTGCACAGAGAATTACCCTTGAGGTCTGACAACTGCAGGTCAGAAGAAAATCAGTACCCTTAGTACCACTAATGCTCTGAGGACACTAGATTCTTTACCAGCCACATCACACAGCAAATTAGGTTCAATTTACTTTAAATAAAACCTTTTGTTTTTATTTTTAAACACTGCTAAGCTGTACTTCCTCCATCCTGTGCTTGCACAATTGGTTATTTGTACCCAAGTCGAGTGAACTGGGTAAGAAAATGGCTTTGGGGGTTAATATTGGGTTCCTAGTCTGTGTCTATTATTTACCAGCTGTGTGACTCTAGGCAGGTTACATAATCTCTCTGCAAGTTATTTTCATTATGTGTAAATGGCAATCGTAGGAGTACCTACCTCACAGAGTTGTGAGAATGAAATGAGATAACGCCTGTAGAGCTCTCAGCGCAGTGCCTGACTCACAGTAAACCCTCAATAATATTAGCTATTATTATCTATTTTCACCTATTATTAATATCTTAACATTGTTATTGGGTCCTCTCCCTCTCATTAAACATAATTTAATTCAAATCTCTTCCAACATTGTGTCAACCATGATTATAATTTGCATGGACTTCATATCCCTCTGCATTTCTTCAGTGAGGTTTTGATGTTTTACATCACATGGGCAGTATCTCCTATAGTAACAGTCCACTGAGGAAGCGAGAGAATGAATAACTCATATGATGAATCTTCTGTGTTTGCTAAAGTCACTCCAACAGTTACAAATTCACTTGTCTTTGCATTCAGTCCATATTCGTTTCCCTCATTACCAGGGATATCATGAAGATATCCGTACTAATCCTATAAAATGCCACATTGAAGTCCAGACGTGAGCAACAGGAGGAGAGACTTCAGGTCCATCTCACAAAAGCGATACCTGGAGGACGTGGTAATATTTGGTGCAGAAAAATGAGAAGGTGCAAATCGTGGAATACATCGACGAGGATGACAATTTGGTGGGTGAGTTTGATGAGGATGGGGAGAAGGTAGCCATAGATGGCATAAACTTCCAATGAGGCCAATGTTATGTCGGCAGGAAATGATCTGGAAGTAGCTATTTCAAGCAGTCCATGCTGACACCTCCGTAACCAATGATTTAGAACAAATGGTGACTCCCTTGCAGGTTTTTCTCAGGAATTAATCCAAAACATCAGTCTTTTTTAAAGAGGAAAAACTGGATCCTTGAAATAAGTGGGCTTGAGAGTCAGGTGTGAAGGAAGAAGAGAGCTATTCAGGGGAAGAAAGAGAAGAGAAAGAAATGCATGGGTAAAATAGTGCACTTCACCAGCTTCGCCTCTCTTAGAGTGTGTAGGAACCAATGGAAGTGGTAAAGGAGGTGCTTTTTGCATGTACCGTAGATTAATGACTATTGTGCTTTCCTTTACCATCTTTTACCCAGGTAATCCCTTTACTGAGATACCATTAGTGCTATAATTAAATAGAAAATAGCTTCAGCTTCCCTTTCTTTTCATAGGAAAGACAGTCATGTTACTTTTTGACAATTTTAAAATGAGTTCTGAGTGATCCCCCAATTTTGTAATCTAACGTGCTACAACTGCAATAATGTACCTCAGAACCACTGCCTGCTAGAGTCGTGGGCTCAGCTGTTTATCATATGACATGGTGGCCTGTCTCTTTAGGGTTGGCTTTTCAACATTGGTGTTTGGGTTGACTCTTCAGAGTCCTGAAATGTACAGCCTTCTTTGAGAGATTTAAAATCTGATTAACTCTTTGGTTTTAAATTAGACAAGGACTTGCAGGAGACCACAGCTGCTTCCACAGGAAAGAACAAGCAGCTTGAGGCTCCAGGAGTTTCCCAGGAGAGAGAGTGAGACGCCTTCCTCCCCCAGGGTCCCGGGACCAGGACAGGTATGCTACCACATAAGCAGACAATACACATGTGCTGGGTGATGGAATTGGGTTATAAATTTTCTTTTAAAACCATGACAGAATAAAATAGGAGGACATATTTGGAGGATGAATTTTAATAGGTTTATATGTAAAAACCTGTTCTTTAATTTTTTAAAAAAGTGGCCACTGTTAGGATAGGTGGAACGTGTTTTAACTAAAGCACGTGAAACATAAGCTTAGATGTTTTAGTTATTTGTAAGTTTAATATAAGTCATCAGTTTCTTTTGGTCACTACAGACTCCTCAAAACACACAGTGTGTGTGTGTGTGCACGTGTGTGCACGCACGTGCACATGTACGTGCACGCGCACCCAATCACTGTGATATCCTGGGACATTAAGAAACGTATCTTGACAGTATATCCAGAGGAGAGCAACCAGAATAAAAGATTTCAGATCCATCTCACAAAAGCAGTAGTGGGAAGACACGGTAACATTCAGTGCAAAAGCAGCATCAGAATGATTTGATGATGGCTGAGCATTCACTAGAATTATAAGACTTGAGAGGCCCTCAGGGAGATGAGCTTCTAGTACATTCTTCCTTCCTCTGGGAAATCCCAGGCAGTCTCTGTCCTCAGCGTGAAGTTCCACCCCTCGCCTGCTCCAGAACCTGCAGTGGAAGAGCTCCTCTTACATCTCTGGGTCTTGCCCAGTCACCAGATCTGCTCAGTCCTGATGATGATTAAGCTTGTGATGTGGTGGCAAATATGCACTGGGGAGGCCTTTTGAGTAGTGGTTGGTCTCCTACCGTTCAGATGGGTTTATTTGGCCTCAGGAAGGAGATTCTGCTATTTCCTTACGTAATAACATCGTGCAAGAACATTATTAGAGCAACGAATGCTGTTGCTTCTGCTTTTATTTTTTTTCCATTGCAATGTAATGTTGCCCTGTCTTGCTCAATCTTTAATGACATGTGGATGAGTTTACCGGCTGTGCCCTATTATGATTTCTTTGAACTCTATTTTCAGATATTCCTCTACTTCCTTTTCTAGAATAGCTAGAATTACATGTGAATCAGCTAAGTTGAAATTTTGAAATTTCTAGCAAGAGTTTCGTCTTCATCTCCCAAGCATGATTCTGGGTCACCATCCTCCATCATCTTGAAGACAAGGTTCTGGGAATGGAGCCAAGTAGAAGCAAATTTAGGAAATGTGTCATTTTCTAGAAGTAGAATATAATTCCCACTAACAATAGAAATTATCTTTGGATTGCTCATTGTTAGTGATCAATCTAAATGTGATATTTGCACACATTTTACACAAATATATCGACACAACTTAAAGCTGGCTATGACTTTAGTCTTAGGTTCTAAAGCATACCAATAAAGAAAACACACAGGGGCTGGCCCAGTGGCACAGCAGTTAAGTTCCCACGTTCTGCTTTGGCGGCCCCGGGTTCGCAGGTTTGGATCCCCGGTACGGACATGGCACCACTTGTCAAGCCATTCTGTGGCAGGCGTCCCACATATAAAGTAGAGGAAGATGGGCATGGGTTTTAGCTCAGGGCCAGTCTTCCTCAGCAAAAAGAGGAGGATTGGCAGCAGATGTTAGCTCAGGGCTAATCTTCCTCAAAAAAAAAATTAAAAAAAAGAAAACACACATAATCTCTGACTTCATGGAACTTACAACCTAGTGGAGTGTCCAAGAAACAAAAGAGTAAAGATGTACTTTGTCAGATGTTAAGTGCAATGGAAAAAAAATTAAAGTGGGGATGAGGTGTGTGGAGGTGGTGGGTTATTTCTATTTTGTATTATGTGTTGAGGGAAGGTCTTACTGACCAAGTGTCATTTGAACACAGACCTGAAGGAAGTCAAGCCATGCAGATATTTGGGGAAAATCATTCCAGGCAGAGAGGAAAACAAGTGCAAAGGCTCCCAGGCAGGAGGGTGCCTAGTATGTTCGAGGATCAACAAGGGGAATTTGTCACTTAAGCAGAGTGGGCAGAGGAGAATAGCAGGAGATGAGATCAGAGAGTTAGCAATGGGTAAGGTCAAGGTGAGGACTTGGACTAGACTCTGTGTGAGACAGGATGCCAGTAAAGGGAGCAGAGAGGTGACATGACCTGACTTGCATTATAGAAGGCTCCCTCTGTTGGCTGTGGACATGTTGAGTTTGCAATGACTTTGAGCCTCCATGTGGCAATCTAGTGGACAGTAAGATAGACATTTGGATTTCAAGGGAAGATGGGAATAGAAATTTCAGCATTAGCCTTTTTAATACCCACAAAGTCATGGAAATAGATGACTCATCCAGGGATTGACTGTGGACAGAGAAGGCTGAGTGTTGAAACTCTCCAACATTTAGAGTTTGAGTAGAAGAGGACGATCAGCAAGAGATTCTCAGAAGGAGCAGCCAGTGAAGCGACTTAGAGGGCGTTTCATAGGAGCCCAGCAAGAATACATTGTCACTCAGAAGCACACACACACACACACACACACACAACACCTTGAGATAAGCATCATTGAATTTGAGTCGCTAATTTATACAAGTAAAAAGGTACAATTGTGCAAGTGCATCTATTTATACAGGAAACATTCTATTCTATTAAGCAAGAATCATGAATAGACGCTAGGAGCATGACATACTGGCAATTGATAATGCAGCCTTCTCCTTGGCTAGTGGGATGAAACTTGGGATTTTCCTGCACACAGAGCAAGAATTAGAAAATGTCCACTGCAGTACTGCCCTGACGTGGAGCTTTGGGGGAATTTTCACTCTGTCTGCCTAATGTAGGTACTTCCCGTAGGGACTGTTCAAGACTTATGTGTCTGTTTATTTTTGAACATATTGTTCTGGTGCCTTCTATTTTCAGAATCACTTCAAAATGCATTCATTCTCACTTTGGATTTTTGCTTTGAAATTTAAGGTTTATTATAGACTATTCTCTGAGGTAAGGGCAGCTCCCTTTTCAGTGCCCCCTCATAACCTGGTAGGGGTCATTTCTACAGTTACAATGATAACATGTATGACAGAGACTATGTTTACATATGATGTTGGGAAGACTCATTGCCAAGTTATAAAAATCACACTCTTTTGTCTTCATTTCTTCTCCTCTGTAAGTCTTGAAGGAGATCGCTCTCCATCACTTCCTTGTACGTGCTCACTCCTTTGGAGAATCATTTTAATATCCTAAGAGAAGAGATTCAAAGAAAAGTTACAAACATTAATGAATGACTTAGGATTAATGATCATCTAATCTATGCTAGTGATTAAACAGTAAGTTGTTCTTATTTTTATTTTTTTCTTTCAGAAAATTGTTCTCTATTTAGTTTGAATTCTGCCCTGCAACTTGCTAGTTGTACCCTTGGAAAGATATCAAAGATCTTGGAGCTTCAGTTTCCTTATCGAATAATGGAGTTGTCATATTAGATTAAATAACATTTGTAAAAGCAGTTGCACAGAGTCTGGCACCTAATGGGCAAGCCAAAAGGTTATTTCTCTATTAACGAATAAAAATCAGCATTCACTTCTATTAAAGGAAAATTCTAATGCCAAATTAACCACATATTCAGCTTTGTAGAATGTCAGAACAGTAGATTATTGGGGGTGGGGGCAGCTTGTCTCATTTCCCCATGTTTTTTCAATATCAGGGTTAGAATGATCTGTTTTTTGTCCACTTCAAATACCCAGCTATCTTACATTTTAAATCGCAGATATTTTTAAAGTAAATTTAAAATTTATTACACTGTAGAAGGGGTACAAACACATGTGAAAATGTAGAATTATATTTATGCAGTTTCTAGGGCTTTTTCCACAAATTTAGGAAAAGGCTTTAAGAATATGTTTCTTTTGGGGCCAGACCAGGGGCGCTGCAGTTAAGTGCGCACATTCTGCTTCGGCAGCCCGGGGTTTGCCAATTTGGATCCCGGGTGTGGACATGGCACAGCATGGCACGCCATGCTGTGGTAGGCGTCCTACATACAAAGTAGAGGAAGATGGGCATGGATGTTAGCTCAGGGCCAGTATAAAGTAGAGGAAGATGGGCATGGATGTTAGCTCAGGGCCACTCTTCCTCAGCGAAAAGTGGAGGATTGGCAGCAGTTAGCTCATGGCTAATCTTCCTAAAAAAAAAAAAAAAAAGAATATGTTTCTTTCCTTCAGAGCTGAGTTCCAAAGATTTCAATTTGACTGTTGTCATTTTACTCACAAAGACCCGAGTTAGTTCATTATCTGAGCTGAGCCCTGCCAAGTGACATGCACATTGCTTGTATCAGTCACTGCTGGGAATCATAGTGAATCATTTTCTTGAGGGACTTTGTTCGTTGAAAATATAGATCTACAGCCAAAGGTCAATCTTGTGCAATCTAAGGGAAAAAGAACAGCTGCTCACCATTGACCTTTGTGGTCCTACCCATGACAATTCTTAATAACATGTCTTCTTTGAGTAGTACACTGTATCTACAGTAACTAATGCTGACTATTGCATGTTAATTTGGGGATTATTTAATGATCTGACCTGTGATTATCTGATACTCTATAGCATGGGGAAAATTATAAGCTCCAGATATTTAAACCAGCCTTGGCTAAGTTTATAGCTGAAATCAGGGGCCATAATTGTCAGTAGCAGTTAATGGAGAAAAGCCTGAGAGAGTCTGGAAATATTTGATCTGGGTGCACTGAAACAGCCATCATATTTGTTATAAGGATAGAGGAGAAGGTTGGAGCACATTTTAAAGTCAGATGCCTTGAAGACAAATGGGATGAAAGTTCCTTATATTTATATTTATAGGTATTTTGTCGTGACTCATTCGTTTATAAGAAATTCTTCTGCAACATTCTGACTTTAACACTAAAAGCTTTAGTGAATGGAAACCTTAATTTTAAGGTTATATGCTTGATTTACAGGTTTGCTAAAAGAAATTTGCATTAATTCAGTGCGTGTTCATTAGAAGAAACTACATTTGTTTGGTTGGTATAGAAAAATTGTGTGTTCACTTATATTTGTAAATATATTTGTCAGAGGAAATTAATTGACTTTACTAACAACCCAGTTACAGTATCCTCACTGATCTTGTTACGTTTAACCTCAGCATTTTCACAATAAAATTTAGGAACATTACTTGAAAATAACCTCTTTGTATGAGATCTATGAAAGCAGAAGTTAAATAACTGACTTTAATTGAATAACTATAAAACCCAACACAAAATCTGGATCTTCCACATAGATATTGACACATGGGGCTTCCTGGGACCTCAGTGTGAACCTTTGTCATCAAGGCACTGTACCAGCAAAAGCCTTCTGTCTTTCCAAAGAGCAGACACTGAAGTCAGGAGATGAAAGGCCAGCATATTAATCCATCTACATATAATTTCACAGGGCTCAGAAATATTTCCTGTGTGCTACAACTACCAACAGACCAGTAATAATAATAATAATAATGTCTAACATGTGTTGAGTGCTTTCTATCTGCCAAGCACTGAGTGGAGCACTTTATATGTATGAAGATGTTTAATACATACAAGAAACAATGAGGTGTGTATGATCATCAACCCTATTTCACAGATGGGGAAACCAAGGCACCATGAGGTCACTTGCCCAAGGTCACACAGTTTGTGGGTGTGAACCAATCAGTCTGGCTCCAGAGCTGGCTCTCCTAACCACAAAGCCAGGTCACCTCCCATAGGAGCAAAAATAAAACATATCAAAATAATTACACGTACTTGGTTTTTTCAAATGCGTATTTTAAAATGTTGCTGCTTCCAAACATGAACCTTGTAAACACCGAGTGTTAGGCAACAACCTTCACTCCCGCTGTTTGTAACAGCAAACAGCATTTTAACCTGAAAAACCACACTCTAGCTTTTGCTCTACTTTATCTTGAAAGATCTTCAAATAACAGCACTGTGGTTAAAGTTCATTTTAAAATGTGGTCTATTTTCTTGTACATGGATATCTGGAGCAAAAAATGATGACAGGACGAGTGTGATGGTAACTGAGTCTTCAGAGATTTTTTTTTCTTTCCCTTTCTTTCTTTTCTTTTTTTGCTTAGTGAAAATCAGAATAGAGTCCCTTACTGGAAAGGGAACCTCTTTCATTTAGAACATCAGAATTTAAGCTTTTCAGGGTATAGGCTCAACTCTCCTTGATTCACTATCATATGGATGAGTCCTGATTATGGTGGTCCACTGTGCTCTCGTTAGATTCCTTAGGGGAATGACAGGCAGGAGATGTGAAAGGAGAGGAGAGCAAGAGTTGAAGAAGCCTACTCAATAGGAACACTCTACCAACAAAGGAACGGAAAAATGGATGGACGGATTGACTGACAGACAAACTAACTCTTTCTGCTATTAGAGCGTCGGGTACCGCGAGACTGGCTCATTGGAGGTCAGACACCCTCCAGTTGAGTGGCTCTCAGCCAGAGGGGTCCTGTGCACCAGGGAAGATTTGAGGAATGTGCAGAGGTAGTTTTGGTGGCCAGTATATCAAGGTGCTCCTGGAACATAATGAGTAGCGGTCGAGAATGTTGCACATCCTGCCAGACTAGAGATAGTCCTGCTCAAAGAGGAACCGTGCTGTCCAAAATGCCAGCAGCACTCCAGCTGAGGTACACTCCAAGCTGACGATACTCCTTCCAAAATGAGGGAAATACCCAAATTAAAAGGAGCCCTGTGGACTCCAGTCTTCCCTGGGAGTCAGAACACCTCTTCAGGGGGCTGATTCTCGAAGGCAGTCATCTGTTGGCTGTTTTCTTTTCTCAGGAAAATGCCAGATAGAATCTTCTCTGCAAATGAATCATATTTAGTCATTCTGGCCAGTGTAAGGATGTTCCCAAATCGTCCTGACTTTGTAGGGAGCTTTCCTCCCATTATGGGAGGAATTAATGGTGGCATCAATTTATACTCCTACTTGTTCTCGGTAGAATAAGATAAATGCTATTATACATAATCCTAAGGGAATTTAAAAATTGTTTTGCTGCTTCAAAATAAAAGGGCTGTTCCCTGAAACATGGAATAGAACGTGTAGTGTAAAATGCAGTCCAAAGCCCTGGGCCTCTGGAACCTACCTTACGCAGAATGCCATTTGCTGAGAGGAAAGCAGAAGTGGGGAGGGTCCCACAGCTGGTGACTCTCCCCCATGCTGCTTGTGACACTGATTCACCCGCCTCTCTCCACCCCTTTGTCTCGTTCTGATGTGCTCTCTCCTCACTAATTCTAGGGTCACACTGACTTATACCCTCCTCATCCAAAGTGGGGAAGAAAGCTGATCTTCAAGAATCAAAGCATGAAATATAAGATGCTGAAAAGGGACATGTAACATATCAGTTTCCATGCGAATGGTAAGTGTTGTGGAATGTCTGAGTGCAACAACTTGGAATAACTGCCAACTGTGTTTCCAAGTATTTGGGACCTGTTTAAGTAGAGACATAAAAAATTTAAAGAAGAATCTTGTTAAATGTAGAGACATAATGATATGACATGGTTAAGAGACAAATACTTAGGGATGAAGAAATTAATATTGCATAATGCTCCCGCTTAGAAGCCTATCCAGTTTCCTTCGCTTTTCAGATCGAAACCAAATTTCTCCATGTGACTTCTGGGTTCTTTGCAATCTGTCCTGATCATATGAATCGACGGGACCTTCACCCACTAAATGACTCTAAACCTTCACCCACTGCTCTTTGACCCATGGGCTCCCGCTCCTCCCATGCAGTCTTGCTTCCACGCCTTTGCCCAGGCCTCTCCTTTCACCTAGGATGCTCCCCTCTCCACTCCAACAGGAAAATCCACGCAGTCCTCCTCTTCTCTCCCGACACTGTTCAAAACACTGGCCATCTTTCAAGACCACTTCTAGAAAAAAAATTCCGATGTTTTGAATTTCTGTAATTTTGTATTTGGGTGGTTTACCTTATATCACGCTCTTGTGATTCCTGATGTAAAAATTCTCTTGCAAACAAGTGGATTGCTTGAGAGCAGCAACTGAGTTTAGTACTTACTCTTCCATCTCCCGTGGAATCCTACATTAGCAGCCTCAGGAGTAAATGCTCAGTATTGAACAGTAATCATAACAGCCATCATTTCTGTAGTACTTACCATGTGTCAGATACCACGCCAAGTGCTTTATACGCACAATCTCATTTAATCCTCACTGCAACCCTTTGAATAGGAAGGGCTGTTATCCCCATTCAACAGATGAGAAAGTCAGGATCAAGAGAAAGTCAGGTATCTAATGTGTGGTAGACCTGAGATCCAGTCTCATGACTTTCTGATTCCAGAGCCTGTGTTCTTAAATGCTATAGTCACACTTCACTATGGGAGGAGCTTAGTGTCTGCGAGCTTGTTAGAAATCAATTTCAATTATTACCAACATAGGTAAGACAATTTATATTTTTAAAAAAAGGATAAGCAATTTAGAACAAATAAATTTAAGGACAACAATATTTAAGTCTAGATAAGTGGTTATCATTGAGAAGTCAGGAGAAATGCATCTTAGACTACCTTCATTCTGTCAAAGTCAAAGCCCTTTTATCTTAAACTCAGCAAATCCTTTATACTTTAATAAACATCTAGCAGGAGCCAAATAGGGAGACTTCATGCTATCGAACCAGTACGTGGGAGGGTTGTAGCAACTTGCCATGCTCTGAAAGGGGTCAGCCTCTGCCTTCCCTAGCCCTTGCTGTGGGAGACCTGGGACTTGCCATGGAGGATGCACATTCGGCACATGTGGTTGAGACCTGCTTGGTTACTATGTGAGCTCTGAGGTGCAGCTCTTCCTTTCTTCTTTCCTTTCTTTTGCTGGGTTGGTCCAGTCTCTATGAGTTTTGTCCTCAGTTTCCCCATCTTGCATACTGTTTCCCTGATGGAACTGGCACCCAATCTTGAGTATGCATTGTCATTGTATGTGCTGTGTAGATAATGTATATCATGATTAGAGCACAATGAATACGTCGGCACTTGGCTGGGTATCACGGACTCCTTAGTTCTGTTTGGCAAGGGCATATTCTATTCTCCATACTTTCAAATCATAGGCTAGAGTCATTAGATGGCTGGAATGATCCACAATACTAATATTGACAACCACTCAACTTTAACTATCACCTACCTCCAGCCTTCTGTTGTAGATGCAAGGTAGCCCCACAGTCCTGATGAAGCAGCTCCACAGCACTGGCAGTACTATCCATAGTACTGATAGCTACTGCTACTATGCCTGACCTGGCTGCCATTTGGGTGTTGTGGGCTGGTCTTTCTGCCTGATGCTATTACCAACTTAGCTTCCCTGACCCTGTTCTGGCCAAGTTCAGCTTCTTCCCCTTCTCTGCTGGTCCACATTAGAGATGTCCCACCATGCCCTAAACCTGAGCTCAACTGAATTAGGACACCTTTGGTTAATACTCACAGGAATTCTATAGTCTGAATAACTTGAAATCAGGTCTTGAATAAAAGGATGTTTCAAAAGAACAGCAACTTCAATTGCCTCCAGATTCTTGGCATCTAGGTCCTGAAATACTTTTATGAAGTTCTTTAAAGAAGAAAAAATAAGGTTAATTAACTTCACAGTCTTGCAGATGTTAAAAAACGGTTTTACTTAATAAAGTAATTTGCCATAATTTCTATACAATGATATATTTTGAGAGCAATTCCATGAAAATATGTTAAAAATTGAGGGCAATTTTTCTTTTGTACAGGTTTCCCTTTATGAAATAAGCTCACCAACCTCTGCATAAATGTTCTCCATCTTTAGCTGGCTGGAAAATCTGTTAGGGTCCTGTGCTTCATTTCCTCCTCGGAACACTCTGAGTAGTGTTTCCATGGAAATCTTTTCAGTGTTTGCATTTTCAGGGATTTCTTCTCCCTTTTCCTCTTTTACTTCTCTTTCCTCACTTATAACATTTTCCTCAGGTTCAGGAGATTCCGCAATTGGACTCATATCAGTAAGGAAGGAGGTCTATACCATGAAATGAAGAGAACATGAAGTCTGACTGAAGTCTTTCCAGTAATAGAGACATTTAGAAAACACCAATTTTATCACACACTTTTTATGCAATGGAATAATAATGCCTACCACAGACTAGCTAAACAAAGTCTAGAAGAGAATACGCTAGCTGCACTGGAAATCATGTCAAAATCCTAGACCAATTCTGCTTGTAGTTCACCATTGTGGGGTGTGTCTTATTCATCTCTGTATGTTTCAGCTGACTACACTGCAGGGTAGAGTATACCTCAGGAAATGGACACTGGAATGAATTATTGTAACCAGTGTCAGAATTCTACATATGAACGTAGATTTTTAACAGGATTTTCTTTTGAAACTGACTGCAGTCGAGAGGTTATGGCAAGTTAATTTCTCAAGCTTGATAGATTCTGAGTACTTTGGGAACACTTATTTGGCTACTGGAGGTTAAACCTGACTAAACACTCAGAAGGCAAAAGAGAAAACCAACTGAATATAGAAAGTCAGGTTGGGATCTTATTGCTGCTCTTTGCAACTTGGCCAAGAGCCATGAACTCAGGCACTGGTATTTTGAGTATGGTACAGAGTACATTGCTTCTGAAGTAATTTCTTAGGTATCAAAAGTCTGAAAAACATCCCTAGTTTTGACCCAGTAATTATAGATCTAGGAATTGATTCTAAAGAAATATACGTGTGCATGAAGACTTTTGTACATTCATTTAGTGTTACTTACAGCAAAAACTGAAAACCTATGATTCTGAAACTGGGGGAATGGTGAGATAAATTACAGTATATTTCTGTGATGGAATACTATACTGCCATGAAAATTATGGTTTAGAAGAATACCTAGTGACATGAGAAAACACTCACAGAATAAGTGTATAAAGAAAACAGAACACAAAGTAATAAATACACTAACATTCATTTTCTTATATATCTATACTTAACACGTGAAAAAAAAGAAACAGATACATTAATGAGTTACCAATTGTTACCTCTGGTAAGTGGAACAGTGATTACTTTTTCACTTTGTTTTGTACTTTCCAAATTCTCTCCAATAGATTTGTATTTCTTATATTTACTATAATAAATGTGTATATATGTGTGCATAGGGCTGTATGTGTTTCTGATGATGAGGTAATCAATATTTGATGATTTGCCACAGAATAATGGGCATTTTTGGAATGTTGACTGGCCAAACATCAGAGAACATCTGACTGTTAATTCTTTTATCTCTTAGTATTAGAAAATCTTAGTATCTATCTATTAGTATTAGAAAAATACTAATTTAGGCTTAAGATAAGAGAGTGCCAATGTCTGTAAATATTCAATTCAGTAGAAGCACTTAGTGCCTAGATCATGCAAATTCTTTCCAAATAGTCATGTAATTCCCATATATAAAAGGATTATGGCACAGCACAAAATTAAGGCCCTGGTATTCATCAGTCCCTAGAAGGGATTTGTAGAGACTGTGGGTAGGGTAATGAACAGGCTGCATTTGCTTTAGCTCTGTGTGGTCACCTCACCTTAGGAGGTTTCTCTCCTTTCATAAATTGGGAGTTTAATCTAATCTTGGAAAGAAAGAGAGAGAGAGAGAGAGAGAGACAGAGAGACAGAGAGAAGGCTCTATCAGGTTAAGTTTTAGGAATTAAGTATATCTATCTATCTATCCATCTATCTATTCAGCCTCATCTCCTTTCTTCTCGGTTAGGAAGATTGGCCCTGAGCTAACATCTGTGCCAATCTTCCTCTATTTTTCGTATGTGGGACACTGAGACAGCATGGCTTGATAAGCAGTGTGTAGGTCCCTGCCCGGGATCTGAATCCACGAACCCCGAGCTGCCGAAGCAGAGTGCATAAACTTAACCACTATGCTACTGGGCCAGCCCCCTCATCTCCATTTTAAACAACTGAAATGCTATGGCAGAAATGTGAAACTGGCCTTTGTGTCTCCACCTAGGAAGCTTGGAGATCACCACACTGGCTACCTGTCAATAATTTCCCAGGGCAACAGAACGTTTAGCATAGTAAAATGAACAGAGTCAAGACGTAAAACGTCTTGCTGAGTGAGTGAAGGATGAATGAATGCAGCACAGATGCTGTGTGGCCAAGATAAAGACAGAACCTGTGCGTGAGCAAATGACTAGTCAGGTCGTATGAGCAGGTGATACCAAAATTAAACAGAGAAGGAACCTGGTCTCTCTGCACTATTTCCATAAGTAGAGACGGACTAACTTCTCAAAGGCCTGATATAATCATAATGGGATAAATGAATTTTTAATTTTAGCCAAAACCTAACAATTTAAACATGTGAAATTCTAGATTGAAGAATCCTTAACTTAATAATGTCAGAGGATGCTTTTAAAACTTTTGCTAATTTTGTTCTCTAGGAGGTGGGACAGAATAGACTTAGTGGCTCAGTGGGAGGGGAGGGAGGGGTGGGAGGCTGAGATGGGGAACAAAGGAGCCAGCTCAGCATCCTGGCGGGACAGCAGGGTGTGCAACGGAAGCGGGCCCTCTCCAACAGACATCTCTGAAAGACGACGATTTTGAATATGGGTGTATGAACAAGACCAGGGATGCCACGTTGAAGAAAAGCCAGTGCTTCTAAATGAGCAGTCATTAGGGGCATCAAAACTCTGTGTGAGTCACATTATCATCTAAGAAGTGGGACAGATGGTGGCTCTAGCAAACACTATGTCACACTTGGCTAACTCTCAGAGGCAGCCCACTAGGACTCCCAATAAATGTGTCTCGGGAATGGTGTCTCACCACGCATTTCTACCATTCAATCAGTTCAGTCCCACATCTCAGAGGCAGAACAGAAGGTCAATCCTTGGGACTGATGTGCGCAAAGCTCCAAAGTGCAGATTAGAATAAACATTTATGTTTCAAATACCAGGGCTTCAAACACTCTGCCAAGATGTTGTAACAAGACTTTCAAAATGTGGGAGATTCAAGCTCACAATTTACTGAATTGCAACATCATGGCCCCACACCACACAGGCCAGAATGAACCATTTACCCAAATGTCAACTTATTGAAAGCTTCAGTAGGACTAGTGCACGACTCACGAATGCTTTACTCTTGAGCTTCTTTTAAATCGCCTGAGACGCCGTGGATTTAAACAGAAGGTCTGTGTCATATTGAATAACACAGTGTTCAGTGCAGAGTTGCTGAAATAGTGTAAGGAAAAGTAAAACATCGGGGAGATTTCCAGTTGTTTATGCGGAAAGCAAAAGCAGAGATCTGATTAAATGTCTTGGGAGGGAATATGGATCTGTTGGAGGTGTTATTTCTGAGCAGACTCATTATGGCTTTCTGGGATGAGGTTGCCCAGGAAACTAGAACACAGTTGGAAAGGGTACAGAAGTGGAGCCACATAATTGGAGGCAGGATGGCGAGGTCAAGGGGTAGGCAAGAATGAGGGAGGTGTTGGATCTTGTATTTCAAAAGCTCCTAGGGTTCACCCCAAGCCAGGAACAGGCTAGAGTGACAGACACGCACTCCATCTCTCGCACTCTACCCCAGTTTCACCTCTGTTGTGCAGTGATCCTGGGTCAGGTCTTGTGCAGTGTCTTTGGACTTTAAAAGAGCTCTTGAGAGAAGCACTCCAGGGGAGCTGCCTCCTGGGTGGAGGCACTAGCTTATGGAGAATGAGCGGTTCAGGGACAAAAGGGATGCAGGACCTTGCGGTGCCAGCTGGCCTGGCTGCTACCCACCCATGCAGCTGTCGGTTGTTATGGTAACAGTTCTAGTTCTATTGCTTCCCAGAATGAAAGCTGTCATAGGAACTTCCCATTTTTTTTTTTTTCAGAATACCCAGAATACTTTACTTTGACAGACATGTGTGAAAGAAAAAGAAGTGTGGCTAGGACATCTGATGAGTTTGGAGTGGGCAGCACCCCTCTTTCCTCTACGTCCACAAAGGAAGAACAGAAAAAGGCATTCCATCATGAGGGTCACAACTCTGTCCCCAAAAGGTCAGGGGAAGACTAAAAAGTCACTCCAATGGGCATCTGAGAAGTACATTAGTTACTACCCTATTCTGAGCTTTTCTACCTGAAAAAGCCAGGGAATATCAACCCCTTAGAAATCTCAAGGGGGATGTGAGGTTTTATTAGATATTAAGCATTTTTGTCCTTGGATGCAGGAGATACAGAGTGCCTGTGAATTTCAGGTGGCCAGGCTTTGGCCTTTAACACTGTCAAGTGTCACATATATGTGGGAGGTGTCTGAGGCCTGAACTTACTTTACGTAGAATTTCCACATAGTATGACAAATAGATTGGGTTGATACTCAGCTCTTTTTGCTTCATCAGGATCAGCACTTCGTGCAAAATAACGGCTGTCCTTTATAGAGCAAACTTTGACTCTACCAAGAAACTCTGAGCAAATTTTGGTTTTACTACAAAAGCATTCTTTGGATATTGGGTCCTCAGTTCTCAATCCAATTGAGAAAGGCCTTATTGAAGACTTAGAATGTGTAAAGCATTATGTTAGGTACATGGGAAAATACAGAGATCAAAAAAAGAGAGTCTCTGTTGTTAGAAGTTTAGGATCTTCTGGCATCCCCGTCCAGACCCCAATGCTAGTCCATTTCTGGAACATAATTACCTTTTCTGTAATAAGATTAGGAGTTTCAATTGGTTGGAAGACATGAGTCCCAATGGCCACACTGAGGGCCCTGTAGACCCCTTCCACAGCGTCCGGATGGCAAGCAAAATAAAGCAGCATCTGTGTGTAGTCAAGCTGGGGTGGATTCTTCTCATAGTCAGCAAATAACCTAAAGAAAAACTGTCACACAAAAGAATTTCAACCAAAGATAAAATGCAATACTCCGATAGTCGGTAGATGGACAGAAAGGGAAGAATCTCTCCAGAAGCTTTGGAATAAGGTCACTTTCTAAGGACCGAATTAGTAAACTAACGTATAATGAATGGTATTAACTGAAGAGCATGCTAAGTAAAATTTAAAAAAAAAATGGGAAAAATAGGGCTCAAAATTCTAATATTAAAGAAAATTGTATGCTAATCGTTATCAATAGCATTTATGAAATAATGCACTAATTAAAGGTTGTGGGGACTACATGTTAAGTAGGAAAAGGGAGCCACTGGAGTGAGGACACATCTGTCTATCCTTAGCACCATTCCCACAAACTGGGCCCTGACTCCTAAATATGAAGTTTCTGGTACATCCCTCTCTGTGAGGAGTGGCAAGAGGGGAAGGGGATGATGCCCAAAGCCACTGGGACTCTAGCCATTAAAACCCTTTAACTGGCCCACATTGCTCTGGATGTTATACTCAATCTATTGACCATCACATGACTTCTTCCAGTGTGTACTCACACTCAGGGAGAGAGTAGACCAACCACTAGATATCAGTTTGTTCGGCAAGTCTCTCTCATTCTGAATGACTGAGCTGACAGCTCTGGATGCAGTGTCTTGTGCATTTGGCAGCATGAATGGTTAGTGCTTGGGAACCTGATATCCTCCTGGGTCTGGCAAAGTGGAGGCTCAAACCCTGGGACACACAGTCCACATCTAAGCACCTAAGTGCCTACATGCCCCTGTTTGGGGAAGTGGCTGGTTTCCTTGACCAGCTCTTCTCCAATATGTGCATTCAGTGACCTGCAGAATCTTTTCAAAACAAAGATTCTGATTAAATAGATGGTTCTGCAGCAGGTAAGTTCTGCATGTTTAGCAAGCTCCTAGGTGATTCCAATTTTGCTGGTCCTGGCCTACACCTTAAGACGCAAGAGCCTGGATCCAGAGATACGATGTTATTCTCTATTACCAACAATCGTCACAACTATGAACAAATTTACCTAGACAGATATGAAGATAACAGTTGGAAAAATAAATTTCTGATATTTCACAAATCAAATAAAAATTTAAATAAAAATAACTTTGATAGGAAAATGCATAAAGTTGGTTATGCTACAAAGCAGAAAAGAATCTTAGGGGTCAATGGGATCTTCAAGTTTATCTATTCAGTCACCCTTTTATCAAACATTTATGAGTGTCTGCTACAAGCCAGGCACAGAGCTAGGCTGAGATGCTCAAGAACACTCTGACAGCAAGGCATCCTTTGATTTTTCAGGAGTCATGATCCAGCTGGCAGGCTTCCTTCAGGACCTTGTATTTTCTCCATCTTCCCACCTGCCTTTGAGGTGCTTCAGGGACTTCCAGCAGGATAGGGAGAGAAGGGAGACTGACACTAACCAATCACTGTGGCATGGTCCTTGGGTGCATATCTTCCATTTCTTTCACATGAAGAGCTGAACTTTAGTATTGTTCCCATTGAACTGCTCTTATAAATGCTATACAGGTGCAGGACATCATTATTTCCACTAAAAAAGAAGCTGAATATTATATATTGATGGAAGATGTGCAAAATTAAAGTCAGTTCATATGTGGACTCTTTCTGTAATTACATAGGCTTGATTTTTTTTTTTTGGAGGAAGATTAGCCTTGAGCTAACATCTGCCACCAATCCTCCTCTTTTTGCTGAGGAAGACTGGCCCTGAGATGGCACATCTGTGCCTGTCTTACTCTACTTTATATGTGGGACACCTGCCACAGCATGGCTTGATAAGTGGTGCATAGGTCTGTACCTGGGATCCGAACTGGCAAACCCTGGGCTACCAAAGTGGAACGTGTGAACTTAACCGCTGCACTACTGGGCTGGCCCCTGCACAGGCTTGATTTTAAATCAATGGACTGGACATTCAAAAATGTCAGGTTTGCTATGTTCTTAAGATTGTTTAAAATACTGTAGTAGGCACAATTCTAAGAAGGCTTCAAAGGCTCCCACTCCCTGGTGTACATGTCTTGTATAATCCCCTTCCCCTGAGTGCAGGTGGGACTTATGAACTTGACGGGAAAGTCATTCCCATGAGTAGGTTGCCTTGTATAGCAGAGATAAAGGGATTTTGCAGATACAGTTAAGGTCCTTAATCAGTTGATTTTAAGTTAATCAAAAGGGATCCTGAACTAATCAGGTGAGCCATTTAAAAAAGGACCCAGGCCTTCAGGGAGAGATTTGAAGTCAGAGAGATGCTCTTCTGCTGGCCATGAAGAAACAAGTTGTGGAGGGACCATGTGGCAGGGAACAACTAGTAGCCTCTCAGAGCTGAAGGCCTCAATCCTACAACTGCACAGATCCGAATTCTGCCAGCAACCCATCTTGGAAGCCAATCTTGGAATTGGCCACAGATGAGGTTGCACCTTCATCTGACACTTTGATTTCACCCCTGTGAGACCCTTTGCAGAGGACCCATCTGAGTCAGACCTGGACTTCTGACTTACAGAACTGTGAGATAATACACAGGTATTGACAAACACTTACTGAGCACCTATGATGTGCTAGGCATGGACTGTTCTAGGTGCTTAAAATGCATTCACTAGGAAAGAGATAAAGATGCCTGCTCTTGAGGAGCTCACTTTCTAGAGGAGGAAGATAGGCAATAAAGAATAAATAAAATAAATTAAGTAAATTAGACAGTGATTTTAAAATACAGGAAACAGGTTAAGGAAAGGGGAATTGGGAGTGAAGAGTGGGGAGGGGGCAGATTGCAGAACTGAGAAGGTGAAATTCGAACAAAGATTTGGAGGAGGGCAGCAAGCTAGCTAGTATGTCATCCAGGGCAAGAGCATTACAGGCAGAGGGAACTGCTGAGGCCAGTGTCCTAAGGTGCAAGCACACCTTGCACATTTGATCAATAGGAGCAGGCCAGGGTGGCTGAGGCAGAGTGGGCCAGGGCAGAACAGCAGGAGATGAGGTGAGAGAGGGAAAAGGGTCAGGAGATGCAAGGCCAGGTTGACCGCTTAAGGACTTTGGCTTTTCCTTTGAATGAAACTCAGAGCTGTGGGAGGGTTTGAGTGGAGGCTGCCATGACCTGCCTGTAATCTGAGCTAAGACAAGGGAGAAACAGGGAGACCTGTGGTGAGGCTGTTGCGGTCATCCAGGTGAAGTGCACTGTGGCTTGTTCCAGTGACAGCACTGGGGCTTGGAAGAGGCGGTCTGATCCTGGATATATTTTGAAGGTGGAACTACCAAGATTTCCTAAGGGATTAGATGTGGGCTTTGAAAAAAAGAGAAAAAATGGAGATGACCCCTAGGGTTTTGGCCTGAGCAACTGAAAGAACAGAGTTTCCACTGACTGAGATGGAGAGGGCTTTAGGTGAAGATGGGAGCAGTGGGGTGGCAGGGATGGGAGATCGGGTACACAGTTTTGGATGTGGCAAGTTTGAGACTCTACTAGAATATTCAAGTGGAGATGTCAAATAAGCAGTTGTATCTAGGAGTCTAGATTTGGTGTGGAAATTAGACATTTAGGATTCATTAGCAAATAGCTAGTATTTCAAATCATGAGCCTGGCTTCAAAAATATTAATAGCCCAAAGTAATGGAAGGATTTCGCATGGACAGAAGCTGTGGAGAAGAGATCAAGACAACACCTGTAAATCTAAATACAGTAAAATTCAATTGCCTTTTCTCAGGAAATTCCTAAGGATTTTTAAAATACTGGACTAGCTGCTCTTGGTCTTGAGTGTGGAAAGCTGTGGAGCCAGGACACGGCCTGTTGAACCTCTCAGTTATAAGGAAGTACATTGTCACTGTCAGGGGACAATGATTGATTGCAACACAGACATGTGGTGGGGTTCCTTTTTGGATGCAGCTGGACCTTTCATTCAGTGTCTGGGACTCTGTGGTCATCCAAGCCCATGGACTGTGGTAATGGCCTGTCTCCAGAAGCCCCTGCAGGGCGTAGCTCAGAGGCAGGCCCTGGATCATGGAGAGCACAGATGACAAAGCAGGGGAGGTGGGTGGGACCCTAGATTGTAGCCCAAACCCTCTTCTTAAGAAGATACAGAGACCCCAGGAGGTGGAGGGACCTGCTCAAGGTCCTACAGTGAGTCATGACAGAACTGGGGGAAGAGCCCAGGGCTCCTGACCCTCTGCCCTCCCCCTTCAGGGGGGCATTTTGTTTCCTGATTTGGTCTTTCCTATTCTAATTACAGCCAAAGAAGTAAACTTGCTTTGTTGTTTTATGTTTTCTCTTTGAGCACTTTTCTTTAGCATGCTAACCATTAACTACTGTTTAACCATGGATAGTTAGCATGGTTAGCTTCTGCTTAGCTAACACTTACGTAGGGCTTACTATGTGCCAATCACTGCTCTAAGAGTACCACGTGTAGGAACTCATGCCGCACAACAACCCCACCAGAAAGAGATTAAAATAAACCACAGCACAGAGAAGTCAGCTAGCTTCATGGAAGACCTCACAGCTTGTAAGCAGTGGAATCTGTGCTTTTAATCCCAGTTTAAGAGCACTGAGATTTATGTAATACTGAGCATCCAGTCCCTGAGGCAGTGAGGGATGGAAGACACCATTCCCTTCTGTCCTCTTGATATCACACACACACACAGGCGGACGCACGCACGTATGCTTGCTTGCTCACAAAAATACATACACACATCAGTCAGCCATCCTTTCCCCCATAACAACACTCTTTCTCAGGCTTCATGGTCCTGCCTCTGCCCCCAACTTTGTTTCTTTCCTCCAAGTCACTTTCCAGCAATTGGGGCAGTGGCACGTGGGAGCCACACCTTCCTCTGTACCCAAAGGCCTTTTCCTGTTTCACAGCCTCGAAGTCCTCAGGCTGACCAGCACCCTCCACCTTCTGGCTTTAGCTGCTGGGGGAGCAACTAAAAGCCTCCGCCCTAGACTGACATTTCTCAAAACTTCAGGCTGGAAAGGAAAGTGCTTTTTACTTGGCATCAAATTCAGACTGAAAGTTTCTTCCAAGTAATGAAGAATCTGTTTATGTTGTTGGCAGATTTGTTCACAAAATCATATAGAGAGGGCCTTCCAAAAGCTCCTCAGGAGAAGTGATCTCAGTCCTCCAGTTTCACATTAAAAAAACAACAACAACAACTGAAACAAAAAACTACCCCTACAACTGCCAGCCTCGCATCTTGGACCCTTTTGGTAATTCCCTGACCCCTTTTTCTCACCTGCTAGCATCTAGCAGAGGCACTCAAAAAATATGTGTCCAATTGAAGGGAATTGCTCATTTTAAGGCTGTAATTGGAGTCATGTTCAATTTTGTACTGCAATTGAACTAATGGCTGGCTGGAAATTGAAGGATTGATATACACAGTTTGCTGTGATGTCTAAATCTACCATCCAACGTTCCTCATATCTTATTGAATTTGGCTGTGTTAGGTATATTTTTATATTTTAAACAATTACACTGAAGTCAGAGTGGTTCGGATTTTAAGGTCTTACTTTCTATTGTGGCCTCAGGGTTAGAGGCTAATATTAATATTAATAATGATAATATTGTTTATAATAATAATCATCTGACAGATTATGGGCAATATTGTATGCAAACCCTTGGTATGTTGCACAAGTTAGTCAAAATCAAAGGGGAATGAACAAAAACCTATATAGGTAAAATGACAGTTCTTATCCTAAGCTTTTAGAATTGGAAGGACATTTGGAGACAAATATGTTGACTTATATCTTAGCTTATTTGACAGATGAACGAAGAGAAACCCAGAGAGGGTATGGAAATTGCCCAAGACCACACAGAGAGTTAACTGAGGGCCTCTACCTAAGATTTTGGCCCCTGCCTCCACCCCCAGAACTCCTCCATGCTGCCTTAGCAAATATTAAAGTCTGTGTTTTGAGGATAAAGCAAAAGAACCGGGGGGGTGGGGTGGAATCTAAAACAAATTACACAAGTGACAGAAAAGACAAAGAAATTGATCAGTGTGATAGTACCAAACTTTCAAAAGAACTCAGTAAATACCTCTATAAGATGCTCCTGCCTATTGAATGGCAGGGGTTCAAGCGGATTTTCTGGAATTTTTACATCTTCATCTCCCTTAAACCACAGACCAGCCTATACGAAAAATAAAAATGAAAATCATTAAAGTATTACGGTGAGATGTAATTGTTCCTCTAAAAGCCACAGAGATTGAGCACATCTTGTTCAGGTCTCTGAAGCAGTGCTCTCCAAAGCAGGGTGCAGAAACCACGGGGATGCAGGAGAAAATACTAGAACTTCTATTCATATGTATTTTGCTCTCATTCTTTTGTAATTTTTATTTTTAAAAATTTGATAATGTATATAATGTATTAGTGCAGTAGTACACATGTATGATTTATAAATGAAAATCCACACATTGAGGGGACTAGCTGTTTTAACTGCTGGAGAATGTGATGAAGCTTGGAGGTCACTGCCTTAGATTCTGCTTGCATAGCAACATTTGGGAGGGCTCTGTGCCCATAACACTAGCTCACATCCCAAATGTCCTGTTTGTGTTGCTCTCTGTTCTCAGAGCCTAGTGTGGTGCTGGTGCATGTTGTTGAGTGAGTGACTGACTTTGTTGAGTGACTGACTGACTCAATAGCTCAGTGGCTTACATTTTAATGACATCCCTCTTTCTCAGCCCATATCTGACACCAATTACCAAGTCCCTCGATGCCCATTAGGCATGCCGCTCCCATCTCACCCTTCCTTCCATTCCCACTGCTGCCTCGCTGGTGTAGAGCCTCATTACCTCTGTCACAGGCTACTCCAGGAACCTGGGAGCTGTTTTTGTTTCCAATCTCTCTCTTATTTGTTTCAGCTTATACCATACAACTATATCCATTTTCTCAAAACTTTAATCCGTCATATCATTCTCCACTAAGAACCATTTACTACTTTCGCTTTTTTGCTCACATCCTCCCTCCTACCTGAGGTGGCTTCCTGACTATCCATGTCAACCTAAATCTCATTCAGATCACCCCTCCTCTGGGAGGCCCTCCTTGATCTCTCCTCTGAACACCAATCTGACTTGTTTATACTACACATTTGGCATTTAGTCCATTCCCTTGGGTGTTGCCAATCGTATCTGCTGTTGAACATCGGTAATAAACTCATTGGGTTCAAAGAATGTGTCTTGCCAGCTTAATTTTTATACATGGCAAGCACTTCATATACATAAGCGTTTTGTTCTCAGGTATTGCTCCTTTAACATCTTCCAGAGTGACAACCTACTCTCAGTACTGCCTACTGCCAAGAGCCATTGGCTTCCCTAACTTGATTCTGGCATATACTCTATGCCTGTTTCCTTCCAAGGATCACCTGTGCTTTGAGAGAAGGTTGGAATGGCCTTGGGTGGCCTGTAAGGGGATGCAGCCCACAGAGGTGAGGACTGAGTTTTCTTTTCATTTGGAACAAAGGAGTGCTGAGGTGGGAGATGCTGGCCATGTGGAAACCTGTGAGGGAGAAGACCTAGAAGAAGCTAAGGTACAGCTTTGGGCTCAGGCTCTGCATGTAAGCGCTTTCGCACTGTTTAGGAGGAGACCCTTGCCCAGCAGCTCATCTGTGGAGGATAAGTACCACTCTGTGGGAGAACAGAGAGATGAGGAACATAGGTAAGATTTATGCTTTGGGACATGATGGAGCAACAAAGTTCAGAATTACCCTCCTGCCTTAAACAACAAGAAAAATGGACAACACATATGGAACATGACTTTTCAGACATTAGACAACAGGCAAAAACGATAGATTCCTGAAATAAGGAAAGCAAATGAGGAGTCCTACCATTGTTCCAGCCTGGAGGGACTTTCCAGGCTGCGGTGCCAGGAGAGGCATCCAAATAGAGCCTGGTGGTCTTGCACAGTTGAGAAGACAGATCTGGAGTTGAGGGATGCCAAAATGGCTGAAATCTTCAGGGCAGAATACTCAAGATGCACTGAGAGAAAGAGGGAGCCCTAGAGATCTGCAGGGAAATCTCCTCAAGTCTTGCCTGAGAGCCTATCTGTGGATGTTTGTGTGTGTGGAAAACATCAGAAGCTGGAGAAAGAACCACAGGAAAGGAATAAGCTGAACAATTCCTGAGACTCACACAGGGCTGGGTATAGTTCCTTTTCCCACTAGGCAGAGCAGAAGGACCTCCTAATACACAAGGTACTGGGTAGAGGAGCCCGCAACAGGCTACTGCCTTAGTGGTGGGGCCAGGTTAGCCCTACACTAGAGGCTACTCTGGACTCACACTTACACATCTTGATGTGACCTTGAAAGGATAAAACGGATTCCAAGTAACATCACTGCATGCTCAACAATATTCAAAGTTATACAGAACTGAGCACCCAACAATGTAAACTTCATAATATCTGGCATCCAATATAAAGTGACTAGGCCATGCAAAAAAGCCATAATATATGGCCCATAGTCAGAAGAAATATCAATCAATAGAAATAAACACAAAACTGACACAGATGATAGAATAAACAAAGATGTTCATTTAGGTACTCCAAATATATTCCCTTTGTTCAAGGAGATGGAGAAAAACATGCACATAATGAAAAGAGAGATGAAAGATAGAAAAAAGACCCAAATTCTACAGATAAAAAAATATAATATCTGAAATTAAAAATACACTGGATGGTATT